>NC_136059.1:1593837711-1603837711 GCF_964261635.1 Lissotriton helveticus | reverse complement strand
TGGCCAAACGGCGCGTGGCTTGCCGCTGGGGCCGTGGCAGGGCGCCTAAATTTAAGGACTGGCTGGCGGACTTGACTTACTGCGAAGAACAACACTCCACGTTCGCTGAATTGCTACCCATTTCGAGTCGGCCCAGCGACATATGGGATCCACTGGTGAACTACTTACTCACACGTTCCGAAGACGCAGACCCGCCGGGGGACCACCCTGTTACAGTTTAGCATCCTAGCTTCCATGCTGGAACGATCCACGGGCTCCACTCACGTACATACATTCCCTTTCTGGGCGACCCTCGCGAAGACCTCTCGCCTCCTGGCTGTGGAGCTGTTCCCTACTCTCCGGACCACTGGGGGTGCCTAATATCGTAGTCCTTCCTCCTCAGGTCGCCTGTCCTTCCCCCTCCAACATACAGGGACTTCCTATGCACTACCTGACACATACTAGCGCACTTTGGATTGGGCACGGTGCCGTGACACTGCACGCATCACTGATACTGTCAGGTCACTCGGGCTGCGGTTATAGAACTAAGCCCATCACTGCCCGCCTGCACTACCGCACCGGCTCACTGCCGTTTATGCTTCCACTTGACTATGCATTGCCTCTTCTCTACTTTGTTGTTGGGGGGTTTTGTTGGCTGTTATGACCTTTAAGGAACCAAAACAAAAACTTTCAAAAATACTGTTCTGCTGCTGCTCATCCTTACTTGCCCTGCAACACCGGAGGTGACATCATCCTTCTTTACATGGATAGGCTATGCCGCCGGGCCTCAGGGATGCCGGCCACAAGGCTGTGTTAAGGTAATTTTCTTATGCTGCCGGCCTCCGGGTTGTAGGCGAACGAAAGCTGTGTATTACGATTCCTCTTGCACAATAAAGCAGATTTGAACTCCCAAAAAAAAAAAAAAGAATATTGTCATACATAAAGATTGTTGCTTTATAATCTAGTTGTCAAAATATCAATTTATGTGTTGTTTAAATATTAATGTATTTAATATCGATATAGTTTATGTTGTTGGTAATAACATCAGTCTTTAGTAGTAAATAGTGTGTTATTTATTGTATTTTTCATCTTATATGTTGTTTTCTTTATATTATTGTTTTCTAATTTTTTAATATTATATACTTGTAAGAATTCTTTTTGTAATTGAAATTGTTTAAAAAAATTTAAATGTAGAAATATATATATATTTTTAGGAGTGGGATGTTGGGTTTATAGGAGATAAGGCTGGGAAGTATTTTAAAAATAATGCACAACTGTATATTTTTGATGATTATTTTTTATTAAAAAGTTCTTTTTACAAAAAAATGGTTAGGAGTGGGATGTTGGGTTTATAGGGCATAAGGGTGGAGAGATTTTTAAATGTTATTTATTAAAATGAAAACAAATATTCAGGTTAAAGTTGTTGTATACATTTTGAAGATTTAACTTTTGTATATTTTAAAAAAGGTCAATATTTGTGAATTTATAGTTAGAAAGAATATATTTTAAATATAATTTTGTAATAAATATTGTAATTTGATATTTGAAATAGTAATATTATTGTTATTTGGAAAATGATAGCCTTTTTAATTTGAATACATTTTAAAAACAAATTTGCAATTTTTTAGAAAAAGTTTCAACATTTTTGAAAAATGAGGAAATAAATGTACAACTTTTATATATATTAAAAATATATGGTTGAGTTAGAAAAAAAGGTTACAAATATTTTTAAATATTTTGGAATTCTTACTGTAAAAATAATACATTAAAAAATGGAATATACACATTTTTGTAAAAGTTTTTATTAGTTGTGTAAAATATTTTTTTTAAGTTTAAAAAAAAATGTAGTTCTTTTTTAAAACTAAACACCTGATTATGATGTTGGTTGGACCGCCACTGACAGACCATCGGTGGCCATCCGACTGAAGGACAGCCCTTCGCTCCCATCGCCACATTTCAATACAGACAGTTGGACCCACAGTGGGCAGAGTACAGACTGCCTCTCCCGACAGGAACAGTGATCTTGTACGGACGACAGTGGGAATTGCAATCCCGAATGGAGGCAACGCTGAGGCAGGCATCAGCTTCGAGATTACACTATCCATTTCCAACAAGCTTTTCATGTCAGAAAGGGTGCCATGAAAAGGCTGTCAGAAACTGGTTTTGATTGACCCAAACATGGCCCCCTTTCATTGTGGGTCACTGTAAAGTGGCACCTGTAGTGCCCGTATGCAACTACATGCACACAGTGCATGGAGGTGCAGGAAGTGTTCCTTTTTCCTGGGCCGCAGCACAGGCTGCTATGTAAAGGAACACTTTGCGACTGCCAGCCTGGCGGTTGAATCGTGATTGGGCGGTTGGACCACTGCCTCTTTCCAGGCAGTCTCCTGCCCACTGTGATAGTGGGTGGTGGAACGACCACCAGCTATCATAATCAGGGTCTATATTATTTTTCATTTTTAAAAAGATATTTCTTATTTAATTTACATAATGTGTGTTAGAAATTTATAATGGCAAAGTTATCTTGATGGACATGATTACACACGTGATATGTACATTCTTAGAATGGAAGGACTTTTAAGATTTGAGCGTTGGATTCGCACTAATGATGGACATTAAATATAGTAACTGCATGACATGCTTTCACGAGTTGACACTGGTTTAGAAGTATTTGAATATTTGAGTTACAGCTCTAATGGTTAACATCGAAAGGGTGGGCGGGGCTAAGCACTTGTACGCATGGGAAAACATGGGGTATGGGGAAGATAGTGGATATTTTCACCCGTTGGCTAAGGAAGGACAGGTGCACTGTGGATGTTTGAGTCTCGTACGTAAAACCTGAAGGTTGATGATTTAGGTCAGGTGGTGAGAGGCCCAAGTATAAAGGAGGGGCTAGGTCACATGTTTTAAATTAGAAGGATGTTATGACGCATTAAGTAACAGTTCTCTAAGCAGTGAGATGTAGGAGAAGAGAGACATATGGCAACAGGTCCTGAAAGGTATGTCTCAAATGGAGTTTAGATCAGGCACAATATATCGGGGAATACAAAGGAGACTTAATAGTTCATGCACGGCAATAATGTGACGAGGGGGATTGTTTAAAATCAAGTGGGTTTAACAACTGAGCCAGAAGCAAGGGTGTTTTCTAAGCAGAGGAGTGGTATTAATATGCATAATGGTTTAGTGGGAAAGCGTTGATAACAAGCAGGGCAATGCTACTTGTTGACTGTAACTGATTTGGTGGTTATGCAGGGGTCTGAAGTCATGTTCTAATTGTAATATCCTTTTATTGTAGTGAACCCCCTGAAGAAGGACTTTTTTAACAGTCCGAAATGCATTGGGTATTATGTGACTTGCTACCAAGGATGTATCGATGTATTCTGACGTGTACAGAAAAAGGCTCGGATGAGCATATCTGGGACATGAGAAGTAAAGAAATGCATTTTCATCTCACGTGTGAAAGAAAGTTAAATAATAAATGAAGCATTACCAACTTGCTCGAGTCATGATCCCATCCTAAAGCTGTGCACCGGGTTCAGCAGTGAAACTTCACTACTGTTATTCACCACATTTTCAAGGCATGATACTAGGGTCCATCACGCAGCCTGGTAGCACGCAAACAAGACCAAAGATGGAAAATTACATTTAAATGGAAGCATTTGGTGTGCACTGCAAACCTTCTTCATGAATTAGAAATTTATAAAACATGATATTGTTTAAAAGTTGGTATAAATGTATTTAATTAGTATTTTTTGAACAAACATATTGTAGTTAGGGACATTCGTTTTACTTGGAATAATTTGGAATAATTATGTGTTTTGTTAAAATATTTTGATATTCGTGTGTTAAGTTTGTTGACATTGTGGTGGCTATGGAAAATGTTATTTTTGTAGAGTGCAACATTGTAGTTGTTACCCTTTTAGTGTCCAACACCTTCCCTGAGTTAGTTGATATTGCAGTGGGAATAGTAAACGTTGTCCCTGTAGTGTCCAACACCTTTACTGAGCTACTTTGTATTCGAGTCGGAATAGTAAATTGAACCCTTTTACTGTCCATCACCTTCTCTGAGTTACTTTATATTGGAGTGGGAATAGTAAATGTTTTCCCTTTAGTTTCCATCACCTTCCCTGAGTTAGTTTATATTGCATTGGGAACGGTAATTAGTACCCTTTAGTGTCCAACACCTTCCCTGAGTTAGTTGGTGGTTGTATGGATATGTGAATGGGTATGTAAGTGGTTGTGTGGGTGTGTGAGTGAGTGTGTTGGGAGGCTGTATGGGTGAGTGAGTGGGTGTGTGAGTGACCGTGTAGGTAAATAAGTGGGTGTATGAGTAGCTGTATGCCTGAGTGTGTGTCTGTATGGGTGAGTGACTGGTTGTATGAGTAGCTGTATGGGTGACTGAATGGTTGTGTGAGTGGCTGTATAAGGGAATACATGGGTATGTGAGTGGCTCTGAGTAGTAGTGAGTGGGTGTGTGAGTACTTGTATGGGCCTCTGAATGGTTATGTGAGTGGTTGCGTGAGTCGGCTTACAGGAGGTTTTATGGGGATGTGAGTGGGTGTGAGAGTGGCTCTGTAGATGATGTCTTCAGTGATGTCATGAGTGATGTCATCAGTGGTGTCACTGACCATGGCATGAGTGATGTAATATATGAGGTCATAAGCAGTGTATTTCAAGGGTATGAGTTATAGTTAGGTCAGGTAAACTATAACTGCTGAATTTCTTTGCTTTTTTATGACTGAAATTTCGGCCTAACTATAACATTCCTGCAACCTTTGTTTTTTCTGTGATTTATATATATATATATATATATATATATATATATATATATGTATGTATATATATATATATATATATATATATATATATATATATATATATATATATATATATATATATATATGATGCTCTGATTCTGCCACCATAAGACACAAGCTACATCAACCTGCCACAACTTGCCACTTGCCACTGCACCACTGTGGTTAAGCCCCTCGCAGGGGATCAAGGAGGAAGCGGAGTGGACCTGGTGAAGAGGACTTCAATTCCCACCCTCCCTTGCGGCTACTGGCGCCGTCGCGTGCTGCCTATGAGTGTCTTTGCGCCACCCGGCCCTTTAAGTATCCTGTCGGGGCTCCCGCGACCTGGATGCTCTGATTCTGCCTCCATAAGACACAAGCTGCTACAAGCTACCACAACTTTCCACTGCGCCACTGCGGTTAAGCCCCTCGCAGGGGATCAAGGAGGAAGCCGAGAGGACCCGGTGAAGAGGACTTCAATTCCCACCCTCCCTTCCGGCCGTCCATGCCCGTAAGTGACCGAGGGAGGCCTGGCTGGGTCACCCGCTGATTTCGACAACCTGCCCACCCGGTGAGTACTTGAAACAGCTATCTTAATACCTCTGAGTCATAATTCCGCCCGTTTGAGCCATTTTGACAGCATATTTGACTTTTGACTGGTATTCCCTAAACATTCAAGCCACCGCATACCAGCAACTGCAAACCTGTGGGAGGATCTCCATCATCATAAACATTATCAATATCGTAGATACACCCTTGGCAACAAGACATTTGCCCGCTCAAAAAATTTGTTTGGATGGGGAAAAGAAAGGCAGAATCCAGTAAAGGATTGTGCAGGAAGATGGACTCTAAGAAACCCACGAAATCCCGTTCTTTACTACTGAACTACTTGACGGGTGCAATGGGGGCAATCGAAAAACAAATAAGCACAGTTGAAGAGACATTGAATGCGGAAGCTAGAGGGGAAAACCAAACTGAGAATACACAGATAATACTCGGGACAGGAACAATATCTATTTCCGTAATCCCTTCTATTCCTGTTGCAAATGGCTGTTTACAAAATAAATCTGACCCGGTGTGGGTTAGCAACGGGGAGGAAGAGGAATATCAACCCGCCCCAAGCGCGTGAATAACTCGGAGGAAGTAACGGGAGGGAAAGGGACTGTACAAGTGGACCCTGGTTCCAAACAACACAGGAAGGCCCCAAAGCGGAAAAAAGCAACACAGGTAGACCAGAATGTAAAACAACTAGTACCAAAAGATTCCCATGTAAACCCTATAGACGCCACCAATCAGATAAAAAAAACTTAGAAACAGTCCTAAAAGAATTACTATGAAAGACGGACGAACTACTGAAAAACATCGAGACAGTCTTAGATAGACTACAGGCGAAGTATTCATATACATAGAACAGGAGACTAGAGAGAATGAGGCCCCTGGAACAATTCTGCCACCCAATAGAATAATCACTAGGCTGCAGGAGGTGCCAAACACATCAAACAGTCTTGTCACCAACGCCCCACTAATCGAAAACGAGAAGTCACCAAGACAACAAGTCAGTATAAACAGATGGGAACAAGGAGTCTAAAAATGTTTCCTAATACAGGATACCAATTACAAAATAGCCAAAGGGAGGAGTGGAAAAAACAGGGGAGAAAAACATCTGTAGCTCCATCGCATTATATCCATACAAGGGTACACTCTGTCCGCACATTAGATCTTCCCCGGAGGCAACCCCTTATACAGTGATTTTAACAAATGTCCCACAGCTCCCAATACAAGAAAGCGAAACATGTGAGTCCTTAAGAAATAAATCCCTAAACTGGCTGGGTATCAGGGCTGGAGTGCACAGAAAATTGTTCACTGAATTTAAAATGGTCAGAAGAATGCCCTGTGTAGGAAAAACTCAAAAGAACCTGATGGGGGACTGTGTGGTCTTATCTTTTGGCTCCACGCATCCTGTGAGAACAATTCTGGAGCGCCTAGGGAGTACTATTACTAGCCCCCAAAATATAAACGTTGAGCCTCTAGGCTATTTCTATAAACCACCATCTAGATGGGAGAACCTAAATCTAGCTAAAAATAGAGATTGTCCCTTAGAAAATCATTGGAGGCCCAATGTAGATATAGCAAATAGATTTGATAGCCTCTACAATCTAGGTGAACAAGACTGACTCACAAACACATCCACTCAACAAATAAGAAAAAAGCTTCGGTCAGCACATGGAACGAGTGAACAATTAACCACTAATACACATCCCAAGTCCATGTTAGATCAAAAATGCCGTTTGGCCTCTCCGCCAAAGGCTGCTGATGGTCGTAATGGTCGAGTAGTGCCAGAGGAACCTAAGATAGTATATACACAAACACAAAGAATAGAGGCTAACGCCTAAAAATTAGGAGTAAACATGACTACAACACTAAGGTCCCTCTCGGTTCCCATCACAACAGATGTAAATAATGCTCAAGGAATAAATATTGCAAATGGAAAATTTACAAATGTAGTCTTCTGGAATATCGCAGGACTTCAATCAAATATAGGAAATCCAATATGGTTGGAATTCATAATGGGGTTTCGATCATCTGTTTGCAAGAGATGTGGCTAATAGAGCCCGCACACGTGAATGGATATCGAACATATTATATACCTGCAGTTCAAGGGAATTACGGGAGGGCAAAGGAGGGACTAACAATCTTTATCTCGAATATGTTAAATATTAAGAAAATTACATTGAAGTATGAGGAGGCATATTACCAAGTAATGTAACTGTACATTGGAAATAAAGAAAGAATAGTACTGGTGACTTTCTCTAATAATGCGTAGAAGGACAAAATTGGGGGAATTTTGGAGAATCTGTTGAATGCTGTGAAAAAGGTACAAAGTGAAGGTGAACATGATGCTTTGATTGTATGGGGGGATTTCAATATCAATCTGTGTGGTAGGAATCTTACAGATTTGTGCGCCATAATGGCTAAAGATGAGGAAAGTGAATCACATTTCCTACACTTGCACTATGGAAACTTTTTAACTGAAATGATGTGTGGGCTTGATCTCGGTTTTGCAAACGAAAAAAGCCTTAATCCAGGGCCTTTTAAAACTACCTTTAATGGAAGAGGTTGCTGCACAACAATAGACTCTATTTTAACTTTTATAAATTTAGCCCCGAAGGTGAGGAAATTCGATACACACAAAATTATCCTGAGTGATCATTACCCCCCTGGGTATTTCCTTGAAATTACTAACATTCCAAACAGAACATATCAACAAAATTGTTTACCCCTATCAACAAAAGGAAATGAGCAGGAATAACGGCTACGCGCTGAAATGGCTGCAGGCTCGTCCATTAGAAACAACTAGGAAAATCATAGAAAAAAGCAAACAAGCCATGAAAGCCATCTTAAATTAGACTGCGACACATGAAACAGTCCTAACTGCCTTTCAACAAGTCACAAGAACAATAAATGAGGCTCTATGGGTATCAAAGTCCAGTCTCACAAAAAAAACACAAGTTGGTTTGACTCGACCTGTACAAAGGCGTATTCTGCTTTGAAAAAAATATCACAGAGCATTCCAAGAGATCAGGCAGCACTGAAAGAGGCGAGAAAATCCTATAATAAAGCAATCAAAGTACGTAAAAGAATGTTAAAAGAAGAACTACGGCAGTCCCTTTATGATACCATTGAGTCCATAGATGGGGCAGGATTCTGGTGGGCAGCTAGGGCCCCATTTTTTGAATCGGGGGATATCCCGACTATAGAAATAGCGATCACTGAAGACCAGTGGGTGAAGCACTATTCAGAAATCTTCAATGATAACAATGATAACAGCGCAGCCAACGCCGTAGCCCTGCAAAATGGGGAGGGGGAGGAAGGAACATTAATGTCTCAGTCAAATGAGAATGATCTCCAACTTAGTTTGAATGAAGTAAACAGGGCAAGCAAGGGGGTAAAGGCGCCCGGCCCGACGGAATTATGTTGGATTTACGCAAAAGTAATATAGAATTATGGGGACCTATATTAACGCAAGTAATTACGGCTAGCAGTTCCCACAAACACATGGAGACATGGTCGGAATCTATTTTAATCCCCATTTTTAAATGGGGGAATAGACAAGAGCCTGCATGTTACCGACCTATATCCCTGTTAAATTCCTCAGCAAAAATAGTGGGAAGGGTTGTCTTAGAGAGACTAAAAGACTGGGCGGAGGATAACAAAATTCTGTCAGCCTTACAATATGGATTTCGCAAGGGACTGGGGACAACAGAACACAGCCTTAACCTAAGCATCCTGATTAGTAAATATTCTTGCCTAAAGAAAAGAAGGGTATTTTTAGCGTTCGTCGACCTAAGTGCAGCCTTCCATTGCGTAATCCATGAGAGGCTTTGGGGAATATTACATAATCTAGGGGTGAACAACACTATTATATAATTTTTAACATACCTCTATAGGAATGCAACTGATAGAGTCCGATATGGCTTTAATGGAGAATGCACTGCACCCTTCTCAATTAATAGGGGCGTCAAGCAAGGGTGTGTGCTGGCACCCTTCCTTTTTAATCTGTACAGAAGCATTGATGAAGGCAGGACAAGACTACCCGTTGATAAACGGTAAACCAATACCGGAATTAATGTATGCAGATGATGCCGTTTTAAAGTGTCGCACCCAAGTGGGCCTTCAAAGACTACTGGTTTACATGCGCGACCTAGGCCTACGGGTAAACACATCAAAAACTTTTATCATGAAATGTGGTCCAGGAAGTACGAAATGTAGAGACATGTTTATTGATACCCAAAGAATACATTTTATTAATAATTTCAGTTACTTGGGTATCTTATTTGACAACAAATCCACATGGGCGCAGGCTGTCCAGACTAGAAAGCTAGCCTTTATGAAATCTACGGCAGCTAAAAAAACTAGGAGCAAGACCACCGCACGTACTACTGCAAATATACAGAGCTAAATGTGTATCAACAGCTGGTTCTTGTCATTTAGCGCTGGGACGCTCACGGGCAGCCATGCGCTCTACAAATCAGTAAAATAAATAAATAAATAAATATGTACGGAGCGGGATTGTGGGGACATAGTAACACTCAAGCGCTGAAAACAGTTGAGAACCAGTTTTTAAGATATATATTGGCCCTGCCTAATAGTGTTTCCTCCTATGCTTGTCATTTCGAACTAGGGTTCCGTTTCTAACAGATTTAATACAAACAGAACCAATCATGCTTTGGCACAGGATACGGACTACCGAGGAAACCCATTTGAACAGGGATATTTGAACCAATGCTCTGGGAATGAACGATGTGTTAAAAATTAAATGGTTAAAATATGTCAGGAATTTTCTGTACGACCTAGGACATCCTGTATTCTATAAAGAACCATTTACCATGAGTATGTTGTCTAGAAAAGAATTGAAACAAAAATGCTTATCACTACTTGAATCCTATAGTTTAACAGTCGAAATAGTAAAGCCCACAGTATTGCATCAACAGATAATAACAACAACTTTGAACATTCAACCCTATCTCACTCTGGTCCACGGTCAATACGACAGATTGCTGCTCACAAGATTTAGACTAGATATCTTCCATCGCATAACGAGTTTCCTAAACATGAATGATTGGGCAAGGGCGATGCAATTATGTCCATGTGATAATATATCTGAGCAGACGACAATGCATGTAGATTTTATAGTTTACAGAGGAAAAAATGGCTTGTTCCACTTTTAAAGAAACTTGCTTTTAGATGATGCTGATCAGCATTCCTAGTATTACAATTTTTAGATAATGAATTTATGATATGGATTTTAGCAAATCTCCTGAAAAGTGTGATAAAACATAGGAAGCTGATAATTTTGTAATGATTTAACAATCTGTATCACAAACTCGTCCCTACTGGAAATGTATTGAAGTTTTTATAATGTTTTGTATGATGTGCGTTTATGATTTTTAAGCATTCAAATCGAATAAAGCTTGTTATCTATCTATCTATCTATATATATGTGTACATATGTGTGTGTGTGTGTATATATATATATATTATAGTTAGAACCTAGTTTCCAAAGGAAAAACATTTTTTGACTTGGCTATAACTTTGCCGTCGTTTGATCAATCTTCATGAGATTTTCCCAAAAAGTGTTGAGGATGATTCTATTGTTATGGAAAGTTTGGGGATGATCAGTGCAGTGGGGACCAAGAAATTGGGGTGCAAAACAAGTTTGCTCATGTGATGTTAATTCCCATAGGAACCTTTAGCCACACCTACAGTTGAACCGCTGAATGGACTTACACCAAATTTGGCAGGAAGGTAGATGTCGGTTCAAGGAAGTGCCTCATTCTTATTTGGTGTAAATCTGTTAGTTCTTGAGAAATGTAGGTTTACATTTTTAGTGATATCTCTGGCCGCGTATACTTTGTGGTGGTTTTGCGATGAATCGGTAATGCACATACCACAGGAATGCTCTGATTGGCTGGACACAACCTGAACAGAAATTTGCCGCCACCATTTTATCTATCGGGATTGGATCTCGGGCGGAAAATTTCTGAAAAAGCTAAAAAAGGGGTCGGCTATGTTTGAGAAATGGGTGTGTTAGTGACACAAGTTGTGTCCAAAATAGATTTTTTTTATTGCACACGATATTTGAGCGGCGCTGTGACTGCCAGCGTGGCCCTGTGTACCATTGTGGGGACATTGCGACTATCAACGTCATTGTAAATATTGGTGAAAATATATCAGTGAATCATTAAAACGCATTGTTATAGAGATATTGAGTTTTTGATCAATGTTTTTATAGAGTTAGTTATTAACAGCCAGATTCATCGACGGAAAATCGGCTCGCAAAGGGCCAGATTCTGAGAATCTGGCCCTTTGCGAGCGCAATTTTTGCATTTGGGATTTATCACCCCAAATGCAAAAATCGCGAATTGCGAAATTGCGAAATTGCGAGGAATTGCATTTAAGGAATCTCTATTTGAGATTCCTTAAATGCAATTCATGAACCATTTTTGAATTGCGAAATCGCTATTTTTGGCCGCTATTTACCGCGAAGTCTGACTTCGTGGTAAATAGCGAAAACTTAGAAAAATGCACTAAAGTGCATTTTTCTAAGTTGTATGTTACACACACACATGTCCTTTGGACATGTGTGTGCGCAACATCAGTCTACATTTACATATAAGGGGTGCTACAGGGTGTCCTTTGGACACCCCTGGCACCCTTGAAATCGCATCCTTATTTGCGATTAGCAAATTGCTAATCGCAAATAAGGAAGCTGTAGAAATCGCAAATAAAATTGCGATTTCTACATGAATCCCGTTTTGCGAGTCATTAATAGCGATTCCTTAATAATCGCTATTAAGGACTCGCAAATCGGGACATTGATGAATCTGGCTGATAGTGAGTTATCTACTGTGATGGTGAGAATTAATTGTATAGTTATAATTTTTTTATGCGGTAGTGTCTCTGCATTCCTGCTTTTGCTTTCCTCTTTTGCGACGTAACTGCAGGGTTCGCGACGACCAACATCATCACGATCTCCGGTCTCACCATGAAAACTGAAAATAGCTTTTGGAGATGGTTGTTCTAGAAATTCACTAGAAAAATATGAGTTTGAAGTGTACAGTAATACACCCCTAGTGTGTAAAATACTGTAATATGTGTGCATATATGTATTTTCACTTTATAGAACGGGCACAACCATCACGGTTAACGCCGTCATCTTGTCCTCAATAACTGCAAAAATAGAAAATAGGTCTGCAGGATGATTTTTAAAGAAACTTAGTAAAAAAATATGAGTTTAAACATGCTTTGAAAAGTATGTATATAGTAATATGTGTAGAGCAATGTTCAGAATGGATTTTTGTTTTACAGATTATTCTTGAATGTCTGCTTTTGTTTTGCGTTTTTGCGATGTCACGGTGGTTATTGTGACGTCATTGCAAATATAAAATTGTTTTTTTTTAAAACAACGGTTATTAATCGGCTGAAGAAAATACAAGTTTATAAAAAGACCTCTTATGAAGCCATTTTAAATAGAAAATACAATTTAAAGACCATAAAAATTCAATTAAAAAATCATAGATTACAAGGACGTTATAGTTGGGTAATAAAATTTGAAAAATCTTACAAATTTACTGTAAAAACCAAAGGTTAGAGGGATCTTATATTGAGGATTTAGCAATTAAAAAATATTAGAAACTCACTGAAAAAACAAAGGTAACATGGACGCTATAGTTCGGAAATAGAATTTAAAACACCTAAGTGGAAAAACCAAAGGTTATAGGGTTGCTATAGTCAGGCTGACATTTTACCCGTACAAAACCAGAGAAATTCAGCAGTTATATTTAACTGAGCTAACTCTAACTCACGCCCGCAATGTACTGCTTATGACCTCACATATTACATCACTCATGACATGGTCAGTGACATCACTCATGACATCACTGATGACATCTCAAATCACTTCACTGATGGCATCATCCACAGAATCTCCCACTCACACCCCCATGTAACCTTTCATACACCCACTCCAACATCCACACTACCTTTCTCGAAACCATTAACCCACCCATTCCTGTACTTACATACCCACTCACTGATTCACATGTCTACACACATATCCACTCAGTCACCCATACAGCCACTTATACTCCAAGTCACTCACTAATACAGCCACTGATATATCACTCAAACATCATACAGCCAGTCACACACTGTAAGTCACTCATAGAGTTACTCACACACCTACTCACTCACCTACAGGGTTCACTGATAGAATATCGATGTCCCAAACATCAATGTTAAAAATATCTAGACAAAAATATCAATTGCAAAAATATCCACTCCCATACCTTAACAGGTAAGTGCAAAAATATTGACTCCAAAATATCGAGATCAAAAATATAGATGTAAAAAATATTGATTTAAAAATATATATATAATAAAATAATATATATTAAATCTAATAAATACTAATATTATTTTTCACAAAATAAAGTACATTTAATATACATTTTAACTACATATAACAAATAAACTTAATTAAATAAAAAATAAACACACAAACATAATAATTTATATATATATATATTTACTTACAAATAATTTATTAAATATTATCTTTATTTAATTTTTAAACTTTAAAATTATATCAAAATACAATGTATATATACATATATATATATAAATAATGTAAACAAAAACATTCTATAATAAATTAATCCATTAAACTATTAAAACATTTTTTTACCAACATTTCCTAATACAATACGTGCAACAGTAGGGAAAGTGTTTGATAGCCGAATAATTACATTTTGTATTCCAACTCCAGTGAGTGCAACAGTAGGGAAAGTGTTGGATAGCGCAGGGGTAAAAATTACTATTCCCACTTCAGTGATAGCAACAATCGGGAAAGTGTTGGGTAGCGGAGGGCAAAAAATGACTATTCCCACTCCAAAGAGTGCAATGGTAGGGAAAGTGTTGGATAGTGGAGGGGTAAAACTTACTATTCCCACTCCAAAGAGTGCAACAGTAGGGAAAGTATTGGATAGTAGAGGGGTAAACATTACTATTCTCACTTCAGTGATAGAACAATAGGGAAAGTGTTGGATATCGGAGAATAAAAAATTACTATTCCCACTCCAAAGAGTGCAACAGTAGGGAAAGTATTGGATAGTAGAGGGTTAAACATTACTATTCTCACTTCAGTTATAGCAACAGTAGGGAAAGTGTTGGATAACAGAGGAGAAAAAATTACTATTCCCACTCCAAAGAGTGCAATAGTAGGGAAAGTGTTTGATAGCAGAGGGGTAAAATTACTATTCCCTCTCCAAAGAGTGTAACAGTAGGGAAAGAGTTTAATAGCGGAGGGTTAAAATTACTATTCCCACTGCAGTGAATGCAACATTAGGGTAAGTGTTGGATAGCGAAGAAATTACATTTACTATTACTCTAGTGAGTGCAACAGTAGAGAAAGTGTTTGATAGCGAAGGGGTAAAAATTACTATTCCCACTTCAGTGACAGCAACAGTAGGGAAAGTATTGGATAGCGGAGGGAAAAGCATTGCTATTCCCATTCCAAAGAGTGCAACAGTAGGGAAAGTGTTGGATAGCTGGCGGGTAAAAATTACTAATCCCACTCCAAAGAGTGCAACAGTAGGGAAAGTGTTGGATAGCGGAGGTGTAAAAACTACTATTCGCACTCCAAAGAGTGCACCAGTAGAGAGAGTGTTGGATAGCGGAGAGTAAAAATTACTATTCCCACTCCAGTGAGTGCAAAAGTAGGGTAAGTGTTGGATAGCAGAGGAAATAAATGTACTATTCCAACTCCAGTGAGTGCAACAGTAGGGAAAATATTGGATAGCGAAGGGGTAAAAATTACTATTCCCACTCCAGAGGGTACAAAATTAGGATTAGTGTTGGATAGCGGAGGGATTAAAATTTACAATTCCAACTCCAGTGAGTGTAACAGTAGGGAAAATGTTGGATAGCGAAGGGGTAAAAATTACTATTCCCACTCCAAAGAGTGCAACAGTAGGGAAAGTGTTGGATAACGGAGGGGTAAAAATTACTATTCCCACTCCACTGAATGCAACAGTAGAATAAGTGTTGGATAGTGGAGGGGTAAACATTTTTATTCCCTCTCCAGTGAGTGCAACAATAGGGAAAGTGATGGATAGCGGAAGGGTAAAAATTACTAATAATACCCAGTTGAAAAAACATGACAAGATTTAAAAGATCATAAAAATAAAAGAACAATATTAAAAAATATATATACATTTAATATGTTAAACATATACAAATATTATAATATTAATTACATATAACAAAAACCTACAACTAATATATAAAATAAATTAATAAATACATTTATAAACAATAATTATTTAAAAGTAGCACACCAATAACAAAACCCTTCAATATTTTTCATTACATTTATGTCCATAATTGACATAATCAATAATCAATTAAAACATCTTATTAATAAATAAAATAAAAATAAACATTAATTGAGTACACAAGCCTTAACACTCTCTCGCCACCGCCACCGCCATCTTGGGGATAGTGGGGACGTTCTTTAGGCGCCATTTTGGGGCAGCGTTCTAGCTGTCAGGCGGCTAGTGTATGACGTCTATTTAAGACGGTCGCACTGGTAATTAGGTCCCGTGCTTGTTTGAAACTGAACCACGCAGAGAAGGCTTCGCAGAGAAGTATTTTATTAGAAGTCATCAGCGCTTCATGTCTGCTCGCAGCGCGTATTGTTAGGCATTGCTAGGCTCTCAAGCTTTTAGGATTTTTTAACTGGTGGGATATAGTTTATCTCACGGTATATTTTTAGGAGCATGCCCGCTTACCTGCACCATAAATTGTGACCTCACAGCTGTTTTGCGGGTCTCTCGCCACCGCCACCGCCATCTTGGGGATAGTGGGGACGTTCTTTAGGCGCCATTTTGGGGCAGCGTTCTAGCTGTCAGGCGGCTAGTGTATGACGTCTATTTTAACCAGTCACTTGTCAGCGCGCAGCGATGACGCGCAGCGGTCGCGCCGTGGGCGCGCCGGAGGCTCGCCAGAGGCGAGCCCATCTACGCCCATCCGCGCCCAAACGGGACCAGGGGCCACAACCCCTGGCCATTTTACTACATATTGTAGAACCGCGCTACTACAACTTAATCGGGCGGATGTAGAACCCTCTCACGATTGTAAAGCCATATTATGACAGGAAGGCCTACTTAAATACGTACAGTTGAAGGAGGGAACAAAGCTTCGACCGGCGGATATTACCCTGAATTACGGTTTGTTAAACACCCGCTCTTTACAGAGACATAATCTAGAAGTTTTCTCACTACTGCAGGATGGCGACATTGACATCCTCGGGGTCACAGAAACGTGGCTAGAGGAATCCTCAACACCGGATTTGGTTGCCTCTCTCCCCCTGGGTTTTGAGGCTATTTGTCTCAACCGAACAGGTACCAAGAGAGGAGGGGGGGTAGCGTTCTTACATAATAATTGTTGGAAGTCTGAAAGAGTATGTGCAGAAAATCTGAGTGGAGCAGAGGCCCTAGGAGTGAAATTCGAGAGGGGCACCATTAGTTGGGTCATCCTACTGCTATATCGTCCTCCCTGGGCTGAACCAACTTTTCTGGATCATTTATTAGAGGTCGTACATGAACTCAGGTCTCGCTACGATAACCTGATGATCATGGGAGACTTTAACTTCCACTGGGAGCTTTCCCCAAAGGCAGGGCAAGCCCTTCACCTTGAAGAGGCTCTAATGACTTTGGGTATGCGTCAAATAGTGACCGGCCCTACTCACGACAAAGGTCACACTTTAGATCTGGTATGGATCATAGATTCCCTGCCAGACCCTATTAGCACTGCACCGTGTGCCTGGTCAGACCACTATTTAATCACAGGTCAGAAGAAGATTAACCGGGTGGGAAATAGACAAAAAACCAGGTGGAAAATGGTAAGAAAATGGAATAACATCAACCAGGAAGAGTTGGTGGGACACCTGTTAAACTCAAAATAACTAAATATAGCCAATGAGAATGTCGAGGTTGGTAGTCAAAAACTACTTGATAAATTGAAGAATGCCATCGATGTTGTTGCTCCAGAAAAAAAGATGAAATGGGTGGATAGAGGGAGGGGAGCTCCCTGGTTTGATGAAACTCTAAGAGTCAAGAAACAGGCGCTCCGTAAGGTGGAGAGAGCCTGGAGGAGGGATTATAATATCAACACCCGGAATCTATATATGCAGGAGCTGGCACACTATAAAAAGGCTATATTAGCTCGCAAAGCCGATTTCTTCGAGAATAGAATAACAACAGATCAGGTGCCACAGAAAGAAAATTTTAAAGTACTCAAGGAATTGAGAAATATCAGAGAGCAGAAACCTGAGTTCTCCCAGGAAGACTGCCAGAATTTCCAGGACTTTTTTACAAGGAAAATCGAAGATCTCCTGGGTGAAATTTCCCAGACGCAAAGGTTTGAATGTCCATTACATATCACGCAGGACCCCCCTGATGTACATCATTTTATAAATACACTGCCCTTGATTACCAAGGAGACGCTGGCCAGATTGACAGAGAGAGTAAACTCGGGCTCGCAGGTAGATCCCTGCCCTCCCAGTGTTTTTAAGCTCGCGATGTCAGGAGTTGAAGAGGATGTGCTTACCCTCTTCAATAGATCTTTAGAGACGGGAAAGGTCCCGGCTTCCTTTAAAGAGGCCAGGTTGATCCCGCTTCTTAAGAAGCCTGGGGCTGATGCTAAAGATCATAAAAACTATAGACCCATCTCCCAACTTCCTTTCCTGGCTAAAATGATCGAGCAGCATGTTTTGAGTCATCTTTCAAAACACTTGGAGACCAACGCCCTATTAGAGCAAAATCAGGCTGGGTTTCGAAAACATCATAGTACGGAGCTGGTGATGGTATCTATTCTAGACGAACTAAGATGTAGAGCTGACAAAAAGATCCCGGGGGCCCTGGTGCTCTTAGATCTCTCAGCCGCATTTGACACGGTGAATCACAACCTACTGTTGAGACGCAGGAGAGATCTGGGCATCGGGGGGACCGCGCTGGGCTGGTTAACATCTTTCCTGCAGGGAAGATCGCAGAGGGTCCAGTTGTCAGATTTGGTCTCTACACCTGCGGCAATAACATGCGGAGTGCCGCAGGGATCTGCCCTCTCACCGCTCCTTTTTAATATATATTTACAGCCACTGATTTCTGGTCTAAATCAAATGGAATGTCAAATTTATAACTACGCCGATGACACACAGATTATCATACAAATTGAGGAGTCATCTGGTACCCAGGCTAGGCTACAGAACATCCTAAAATTCACGACTAATTGGATGTCTTCCAACTCCTTGAAGATTAATCCAGAGAAGACCAAAGTATTGCCCATCACCATCTCGGGTAACCCCTGGAGCGATCTTCTCTGGCATCAGGAGTTGGGTAGGTCTCCGATACCAGCGAGAGTGGTGAAAAGCCTGGGTATCCATATTGATTGTAATCTATCCATGAAAAATCAAGTGTCGTCGGTTGTTGGCACATGCGTTGGCATCCTAAGGCAACTCCGGAAAATCTTTCCAATGCTCTCATTTTCTACACGAAGGACGGTGGTGTCTGCAATGATTTTAGGATGTCTCGACTATGGAAATGCCCTCTATGTTGGGCTCCCCCAGCAGCAACTTTTGAGACTGCAAATAGTGATGAACGATGCAGCTAGACTGATTTTCGGAAAATCCAGAAACACCCATGCCTCTCCTCTTTTACGCCAATTACATTGGCTTCCTATTAGGCAGAGGATTTTATTTAAAAGTCTGTGCATCGCTCATAAAGCGGTTTACGGCAATGCACCCAATTATATTAAAGCTAGGCTGGCGCAGTACATCCCTAGAAGGACTCTGCGTTCATCTGAGAACGCTCTTCTGGTAAACCCGCACTATCGTTTGACCACCCTTGGTGGACGGGCTTTTTCAACTACTCTCCCCGCAGCCTGGAACAAGCTACCATCAAGTCTCAGGAAGGAGCCAAATTTAATGCCTTTTAGGCGATTATTAAAAACAGTGCTCTTTCGAGAAGCGTGGGGTGTGATATAACTCGGCTGTCCGCTCTCTGGGAGGACTAGTTTCTCAAGTACAAGCGCTTAGAGACCAATCGGTGATAATGCGCTATATAAATATAATAAATAAATATAATAAATAAAATAAATAAACACTCTAATATCCACAACACACACCTAAATTAAATAATAAAATAATAAAACACAATTATATGTTATTTTTTAAAGGAAAACTATTGCTCTTAACAACTAATAAATAAATAACAAATTTTTTTGAATACCCACCCTTTACCCCTTTAAATGTAAAAACAAAACACAAAAAAATGTACATTTATCCAAAATAAATATTAAATAGTTAACATTAATTAACAGCTATATATTAATTATTAAACACAAGTTACTTCCCACCGTTTACTCCTATAAACACCACAATACTCACCTAAAATTAATTACACAATTGCCATAATTAATTCCCAATTAATTAATGAAAAATAATTAACAACTAATTATTAATTAATTAATAATACATTAATTTATAGATTTAACATAAAATAAAGTATGTATAAGGCCAATTGCTTCCAATGGTCTTAAATTTGGGATCCGTTTCCGGCTGGTGTTAACAACTCCGAGCCATTTACACCAGCCAGACACGGATCCCGAATCGCTACACTGCGACTCACGCTAATTAGATACTCCTTGAAGACCATTGGAAGCAATTGGCCTTGTGCATACTGACACAGTCTGGTATCTCAACACTAAGGATACTCAGGCAGTTTCCTTTGGCTTAACCCCATCGTTGCGGGGCTCATTCCCCCGCGGCGCAGGGGGGAGGGGGGCCGCACGCGGCACCGCAGTGCTGATGACGAGCTCGGCTCGTCATGCAGCACGGTGGCGCTGTGCTGATGACGAGATGAGCTCGTCATGGCCCCGCCCGCTCAATGGAACGCCCAGCACAGCGGGTGAATTTTCCTCTAAACTTAGTCACTCACACATACATCAAGAGGGGCACGCCATAAGCTTCAAGAACATAGATGAGGATGTGGGCCCCGGGGCTGTGGGGGGTCTGCGCTGGCCCTGCATTCAATTTGAGAAAACCCTAGGGAGGTGGAGGTCCCCAGGTTTTGGGGGGAAGTGCCCCCATTCATTAAAGTTAAAGCCGCGGGGAGGTGGCGGCCCCAGGGGCTGCATGGTGATCCGTGCGGCCCCTGCATTGTTTTAAAATAAAGCTCTGGAGAGGTGGTGGTACCCGGGGCAGCGGGGAGGCTGTATGGGCCTCCTCCACATGCATTAGTAAACAGGCCTTGGGGGTTGGTGATCCCCAGGGCAATATTAAGCCCCAGGAGAGGGTGCCCACGTGCCTCCCTCCCTTATTAAAAGTTCCTGTTCAGCAGCTCATGCTTGAATCAAGAGCGGTACACCATAAGTTGAAAGAACATAGGCGAGGGCACACCCATGGCCAACGTGTTTTGATTTATACCTTCTAGGTCAGCCAGACAACTATAAACTATGGGCCATGTTTTTGACCCAGTTGGTGTAGGATTTGCACCATGCAATGTGGTACATGCCCAATGCAAACCTTAAGTCAGAGTTATGAAGCCACGCAAGGCCAGTTTGTATGGCCCTGTGTGGCTCCATAAATCTATAGTAAAACAGTGAATCCCTGCATTGCCTTTTTCTGCCCTGGGAAAGCACTCAATGGGCATTGAGTGTGTTCCCAAGCAACTCTTATGGATTTTGGGGCACTCCCAGATTTACTAGAACTGGTAAACCTGGGAATGCGCCGAAAGATATGCCTTCCCAGGGGAGGCGAAATGAGGAGAAATATCTTTATTTACAGGAAGAAGGGACTCCTTCTTGTATAAAAGCTAGGGGGCAAATTCAATAAAGGGTTATGTCCCCCTTGCACCACCCAACAGGTGCCAGAGTGTCGCAACTCTTAAGTTAGATATATTAAGCCGGCCTTGCGTGGCTTAATAAATCTAGAGTAATGCAACGCAGCGCAAATCATTGCATTGCGTTACTATGCCGTGGGTGGAGCATGGGTGTTCCTATGCATCACCCATGGATTTTGGTGCATTCCCAGATTTGCCATTACTGGTTGACCTGGGAATGCGTCAAAATGCTGCACATCCCCAGGAGAGGCGTAACAGGCAGAAATGTCTTATCCAGTGCTTGACTATTGTAATGCCTTTTATTTTGGCATCAAACAGCAGTCATTAAACAAGCTTTAGACTTTGCTGAATGCAACCGTGCGCCTCCTTAAAAAGCTACCTAAGTATAAGTTGGTCTCAAATGTCCTAGATGAACTTCACTGGCTCCCAGAAAAAACAAGAGTCACATTTAAGGCTCTCTTTATGGCACACAGAGCATGGCATGGAGCAGGACCAGAATATCTCAAAAGAAAATGTAGGTGGTATTGACCCAAAAGACTGCTGTGATCTGCCACCTCAAATTCCGTTTCTGTTCCAAGAATTAAGAAGGCTTCGTTGGGCAGTCAAAGCTTTGTTTATTCCACATGCCAGCTCTGCATTTGCACCTCAAAAGTAATTCTAATCTATACAGCTTTCTCAAACAGCTAAAGTCCTGACTGGTCGCTCTTTCAATGTAATTTCTTCTTTTCACAGCTCTCAGGTTTTGTCTCAGGGAAATCATAGTGCCAAGACTGGAAGTGGAATCACAGGCAATCATGCGCTTCAGGAATTCAAAATCAAATCAAGTGTCCTAATAAGAGATGGTCATCACAATTCGGACCATAGTATCCTGCATAGGTGAACTCAAAAGAACCACTGCGTAATACTTTGATTTACCATCTCCCTGAATTATCCATTATGTGCCTTACCTCCCTTCTTTTTTATAAGTATGGCTACTCCCCTTGTATTCCCCATCTGCCCTGAACAGACAACCTCCTGAATCCAAGAGCAACTCTTCAGGGCTGCCTTACACTCCTGTTCTGGCAAGTGCGTCCCCTGTGAGATGATAATCTGAGCCTCAGTAACATTCCACTTTATTACCTTACTCATGGAAGCCATCTTACATCATGATAGTCTAGGCGCCCTACAACACTCACCAAAACGTATCTCTCGGTATCTAAGAGAGGGTGAATGTCATCAAGATGCTGGTTCTGCCTAGGGTGCCCTTCTTGTTCAGCACGATTCCCCTC
The DNA here is from genome assembly GCF_964261635.1 of Lissotriton helveticus. Taxonomy (NCBI): domain Eukaryota; kingdom Metazoa; phylum Chordata; class Amphibia; order Caudata; family Salamandridae; genus Lissotriton; species Lissotriton helveticus. The sequence goes on along the minus strand of NC_136059.1, from coordinate 1,603,815,211 downwards.
CCATCGCCTAAAAAGCTTCTTTAGAAATGTCAAGGAAGAGCCAGTAGCTTTATGTGGGTATCCAAGGAACCTAGGATCTCCTGGAAAAAGCTACAGAGGAGGTTGAAGCACGTGGGCTGGCTCTTTCGGATTTCCAAGCCTACTGTTATGCATTTGAACTCAAGAATTGCTGGTTCTTGACTGGAGAGCTGAATGATTCCTATATGGGCCAACTGTATAGTGCTGGACAATGCCCTACTCGCATCATTCCAGAATGACTGGATTTCAGGACAATCCAAAAACATGTGCACATCGTCTTCTTTAGGACTGCCGCACTTGGGGCATACCACATCTCCCCTTCCTCCAAACTTAGATAACCTCGGGGGCTTCCAATAGGCTCTGTGAATGGAGAAGAGGTGATTTCTTCTTAGGTGCGCAGATTTAACTGTTTTAAAAAGCATCGACATTGATACTTGCCACTTATTCTCCAGCGAGGAACCCAGAAGCATCTTCCCCATAACTTTGTTGGCAAGGTAAAGGCTCCATACTCCAACTCGATCATCAGCCAGTAGATCGTCGCAAGCTCTTTTTTGATGGTTGTCTCTACCATAAGTCTGTCTTCCAGATCATTTGATCTTCCTATCACCACGGTCGGATCCTGGAACCAGCTTTGCATTTGGATATACTTAAATCTGGATATTTGTTGATTCGACAGCTGATAACAGATTTCCCAACTTAATAATTGTCCATCCAGTGAAATGTGATTCCATTTAATGACGCCCGCCTCTCTCAATGGTCTAGCTAATACATCTTTTGTTCAACACGGAGAACCTGGTGAGTCCCAGATAGGAGCCATATAGCAGTAGTATGGTATCTTTAGAGCCATTCTGACCCTATAGCAAGTCTCTGCCAGGCCTCATAGAACCTTCAACCTGACTTTTTAAAAATATTTGGGGTCTCCGTATTTAAACATAAAACCCTGACTTCCTCCATGCTCCTGTCTTGACATGACATAAAGTAATTGCCCAGTTTCCGAAGATGTGGGAGTATTGAAAAATATTTTTCAATTTTTTAATAAGAATGCCCAAGAATAAAATAACAGGTCCGGCAGGGCTAAGCCCCCTTTGTCAACCCTCCGTCTTAATTCCTTCCAGGCTATCCTTTGACCTCTGCTCGCCCAAATAAAGCTGCTTATTTGTCCTTGTAGTTTCTTAAGAGCTACGCTTTCAAAAGGGAGGGGGATGGTATCAAACAGAATGGTTAGCTTCGGAAGAATCGTCAATTTTATCAGGTTGACTCGACCTAAGAGAATAATTTGGAGGGGTGCCCAGATTTTTAAGAGCCCAGTAATCTCTTTCTTTACTTTCTCAAAATTTATTTTTGTTCATTTAGAAATATCTTGCGAAATCTGAACTCCCAAATATCTAATTACTTCCTTTTTAACACCTGCCTCTGCGTCTAGATTCCAAGACATGATTTCGCCCTTACTTCTATTTATATCATATCCCGACACTTTCCCAAAATCCATTGTTAGTAGATTAATACGACTTATAGTATTATGCAGATTAGTTGTGTAGATGAGGATATAATCTGCATAAAGGCCCAATTTCTTGTTCCAATCCTGGAATTGGAAAGGCACGATCTCAGAGTCTACCGTAATCCTTCTAGCCAACGGTTCTATGTACAAATTGAACAGTAGTGGCGACAAAGAACACCCCTGCCTCGTCCCTCTACTGATAAGAACGTGGTCCGTCAGGGAGCCATTAATAAGTAGTCTAGCTTTTGGCGACCTGTATATGGCCTCCAGTATTCTACAAAAGTTACGACCAAGATTTACAGATCTTGCCACTGACTGTAGGAAGGCCCAATTAACTCAATCGAAGGCTTTAGTGGCATCTAGAGCTATTACCGCCAAAGGAAGCTCATAAGTAGATCCCAAATCTATCGAGCCTATCAGTGAGTAAGTTAACTCCTTTTGGTGCCTTCCCTGGATAAAACCCTTTTGATCAGTATGGATCAATTCTGTCATAGGTCCATTCAGTCTATCGGCCAATATCTTTGCGAAGATCTTATAATTGCGTTTAATAAAGATATTGGTCGATATGAGTCACAGTTTGTTGGACTTTTACCTGGCTTCAAAATTAGGGAGGTGTTTGCCTCATTCCACGAGGCTGGTATTTCGGATCCATTCATAAAGAGATCGTTAAAAATTTCTAAAAGAATGTGTATTAGATTATTTGCCAAAGCTTTATAAACCCCGAGGGGGAGACCGTCAGGGTTTGGGGCTTTAGCCTTCTTTCCTCATCTTAACACATGCTCAACTTCCCCTTCCCTGATCTCCTGATTCAAAAGCCGGCTTTTATCAGCTGTAAGAACATTTGTTGTGGCGTGGCCTAGCCATACTGTGATCTCATCTTGAGTGGGTTCTAGATCTTCTTGAAAAACCCTACAGTAATGATTGTGAAAAACTTGCTTGATCTCCTCATCCTCACGAATGAGATCTGTACAGTCGCATTTGACCTGGTTGATCCTATTCCTCCCCTGTTCCTTTTTGACATTCCAGGCCAGCAGCTTGCTACAGCCTTCACTGCATTCAAAATGGGCTAATTTGCTAGCCTCCTACTTTTTTCTTACCCTATCATATAGAATTGTGGACAATTTAAATTTTTCTCTTTGCATCTCGTGAAACAATTTCTCCCGGGCTTCTCACTCCACCCTGGGGTCAATTAGGTCTTTCTCTAAGATCCGATCCTGTCCCACAACTACTGACACCTCCTCATAATATCTACGTCTTCTTTCAGCCGCTAATCACCCTAACCTTCCTCGTAAAAAAGCTTTATAATTATCCCAAATTACTCCCCAAGTGGCTGAATCCTGATTAAGAAGAAAGAACTCTTCTGTATCTCTATTCAGTGTAGTAATGACATCATCATCCTGTAGGATTGTCCGATCTAGGGTACATCTTGACTGGAGGACTTTCTCATATAGTTTTAGATGTAAAATGACAGCCGAGTGATCCGACAATTGCACCCCCACATGCTGGACCTTCTGAACCCACTTAGTCAGATCACTGTCTGTAAGAAAATAATCTATCCTGGACTGATGTCTATATTTATGGTTATAGAAGGTAAATCCTTTTTCTTTATTTCCAACCTTCTGCCTCCAGATGTCGCACAAACCATGCTCGATCATTATTTGTTTAATGAGCATAGACATTTTTGGGTTGACACAAGCTCTGCTGCTTGAAGTCCTGTCTAGAGTATGATCTAAAACTGCATTGAAATCGCCAGCCATGATGATTGGGTCAGAAGAGTCCACCAATTCAGCTAATAAATCCCCTAAAGGAGATACATCGTCCTCCTTAAGGCCGTAATATCCCACTAAACTGATTGAGTAACCGAAAAAACTTAGCCCTAGCCATTAGCCATCTCCCTGCTTTATCTGAGGTGTGGCCCCCAAGCACTACTTGCGACCCTCTTTTTACTAAAATCGCCATTCCTTTTGTTACCTCCGACTGAGATGTACAGGCTACCTGGGAGATCCAATTTTGACCTTTGAGGAGATCCAAACCCCCCTTTTCTGATAAGTGGGTCTCCTGTAGAATTATAATCTGGGCAGGGCAATCTTTTAAATATTGTAGAATTTTATTTCTCCTCCCTTGTACCCTAAAGCCGTTTACATTCCATGAAAGAACTTTTATTATCTTCCCTCTCCCCTTGATCCATCTTTTTTAATGGCAAACCGGCACAGAAACAAAAAGAAAGTAATCAACGCTAAAGATAGTTCAGAGGCTCTAGAGGATCTTTTTTTTCCTTTTTTCCCACTGCTCCCCACCCAGTGCTCCCCCACCCCGTGGAAACCCCCCCCAACTTATACACGGCTCAGAGCCATGTGAGTGCCCCTCCTCAGAAACATGCGTGGTGCGATTAATTATAATGAAGTGGATAAATTCAGACCTGAGTGAGTTTGCCTAAAGACTTTAATTTAACTTATGTATAAGATAGTGTGTTTTTTTCTTCTTCTTTCTTGATTTTGCCTTTATTCGTTCATTGTTATTTAACACTTTAGAGAGTATTGCACCCTAAATAACTAGATTCACGGAGGAAAGAAAACGAAAAAATATATATATTTTTTTCTTTTCATCTTTTCCTGCATACTATGGTACCTTTGCATCATTCCAAACTAAAAGACCTAACAGCCTGTTTGAAGGCTTTTAATGATGTCATCCAGCTTATCAACAGAGTAAAGGATATGCATCTTATTGTTCAGCATGACCTTCAAATAAGCAGGGAATCTTAATTGAACAGTGACATCCAGGCGTTTTAAGCTATCAAACCTTTGCCCCATCTCCCACTGCCTATTAGAAGTAGTGACAGAGATGTCCGATCTTATCTCGTATCTTACACCGTCTGCCTCAATTGACTTCATCCCCAGGGCTTTGGAGAGGATTTTTAATTTCAATGAGTAGGTTAAAAAATGTATTAGGATTTTTCTAGGCTTAGACCTGTTTGTGTTTATTCTGAAAGGATCTCTATGGACACGTTGTATATCTTTCGCTAATTCCTCTTCTGACTCATCCAGCTGGAGCTTGTCTTTTATAAGCTTAACAACATACGATTTGATGTTGTCCCCTTCTTTACCTTCAGGCACCCTCAGAATTTTAGGATTGTTACGTCTCTGGAAATTTTCTAACCTTCCAACTCTACCCAAACTCTCTTTTTCTACAGTCCTTAGTTTAGCAATTCCAGCACAATTTGCCTGCACTGTCTCCTTAAGTTCTTTGACCTCCTCCTCTAGTGTTGTTGTCCTACTACTGAGGTTATCTATTTTCCTTTCCATAACTTCGCAAGCCTTTTTTTATCTCCATCTGGTTAGATTCGGATATCTTGAATCTGTTCTTAATTTCAGCTGACAAGACAGCTAAAAGTGCTCCAACTGAAGGATCATCTTTATCTGAAAGTTTAGGGGCTAGGTCAGGATGACTTCCAGAATTAAGTCCTGTACTCTCTGGTTTATTGCCGGAGTTTGCTTCTAACACCCCTGACCCATGTTCCGTCTCTACTGAGTTTTCTGGGGAGGCTGGGAAGATTTCTGGGGATTCATGGGAGGCAAACTGCCTCGCGGCATCCGTCTCTAGGTGCTTTTTTGGGCCTTCCATCGTTTTTTCGCCAAAAATCAATACCTTTGGCAAGACTCTAAAATAGGTTTTGAGAGAAGGTGTGATTTTTACTTTTGGAGCCTGCAAGCTTTTCTTTTTGGGGGAGCTTTGTAGGGATTTCCTATGTCTAGGTTTTAGAACAGAGGGTTTATCAATAATGGTATGTGGGACTTCAGGGACTCCAACTCTTGTTTCTTTCTCTGCTCTCTCCTCCCTCCTCTCTTTTTTCCCTGCTTCGCCCCTCTCGCTCCCACGTTCTTATTTATTTCCTTGTGCCCTATCTCCTTCCTCTCGCCCTTGATACCCCTCTGCCTACTCTCTTGCCTGGCGTAGGACACTCTGCAGTTCACAGGCTCAACTTCACACTCTCCCCGCTCCCCCCAAACGTTTCTGCTAAACTCCGGAGAGCATATGTGGTTACCCTCTCTGCTGGTGCCCCGCCCAATGGTGCCTTCCTCTTACCTCTCTTGACCTCTGTGTTCAATTATTTTATTAGCAAAGTCACAGAGTCTTCCTCCTCACCGGCGCAAAGTTTCAGGAGGCTGCCTCCCTTCTGAGCGGGAGGCAGTAGCACTGGCGCCCCTTCGAAAACAACCCCCTTTACCTCCTCCCCCTCGAAAAGAGATCCTTGCCGCTACTCCTCTCCCTTTTCGGAGCTCCAGGGCCGCTTTATGCCACATCCGTTCCGATGCCCTGATTTGCTTTGCGGAGTGCCTTCACCCCTCGTCGTGCCTGCAGTGATTCTTCACCGAGCTGCCTCTCACAGCCTCCTCCTGCGCACAGCACCTCCGCTGCACGTCACCAAACCGTGAGCAGCACTTCCCGCTGCGTGCCGATCCCAGCACGCCACGGGTCAACAGCCGAGAGTCAGAGAGTCAGCCGAGAGTCAGGGGCCCAAGCAAGGTAACGGGGTAATCCGCACAGTTTATTTACAGGTTACTCAACGTCCAAGAAGATGAATCCGTCAGAAACACATGTTTGTTCTATACGGGCAAACTCAGCATATTTTATAGTCTCATAATTGCCGTCAGTTCTTAGAAACACCACGGACAATCGGGGAGCTCACTTGCGACCCGCTACACACTGGCTGCCATGTTATCCCATTCCTCGCCAGCCTGGAAGGGCGATCAACTTGTCACATGAGAAGAGTTCTCCAATCTTGTGAAGGGAAGAGTTTCAAGTTCATGTAAAGCTTTATTGAAAAATTAAAGTGGTTATGAGAACAATACTTCGTACAGACAATCATTTACCAATGCATAAAGAGAAAAAAGAATACTTAAGAATATTATTAATATACAAAAAACTTTTAAGGTAGTAAAAGTATAACTTTGAAAACACTATGAAAACATTCAAATGTGCATAAAAAATCACGAATCTCACTACATGTCAAAAATACATAGTTAAAAAAGTATAATAGGGGTTGACAAATTAGTCAGAATTAAATAAAAATAAATAATAGGAAGTCAGGGAGGCTTGGTAACTTCTTGCATTGAGGGAGCAGGGGAAGAAGTGTCCTTTGCTACTGTATTTAGAAAGTGTGTAAGGGGGGCCCAAAGGTGTTATCCTTTCGTAGCTAAAGAGATAGGATGAACAAAGGCTGAATCTAAGCGATGATTATGGCATACAGCATACCACCATGCTAGTAGGAGAGTTTCGAGGAGTCTTTCCAATGTTTTGATATCTGTTGAAACACTACAGTCAATAGTAGATCAATGAGTCTTAGGTGGGATTGACTTTTCCGCCATTCCGGTGCTAAGCTATGTAGGAAAATGTTGGTGGGGGATAGGGGTGTTGTGGTATGAAAAATAATGTTAAGTTGGTGCCAAACTTGTTTCCAAAATTTAAAAACATGTGGGAATGTAAATAGCATGTGGTTAAGGTCAGCGTCATCATGGGAGCATGTCCAACATGTGTTAGGGACTGTGTTATGTATGTTATGTATCTTATTTAGATAAACTGGGGTAAAAAATAACCATTTATAAATAAAGAAAAGTGTTTGTGTTGCGCTGGCCACTCTAGAGGATTTCCTGAGTTTCAACCAAATTCTATTCCATAGAGTAATAGGCCAGTTAGTTTTCAGATCGGATTCCCATAAAAGTTCTACTTTGGTTTTATGTCGGTTTTCCGGAGCTGTCATTAGACTGGAATACATATTAGAAGCTTTGGGGTTTATGAGTAAGAAATTGTGCCATGGGAAAAGGAGGGTGAAGTTGTAACTTTAGCATATGCTTCAATTATTGCATCCTGCAAAGTCAGAAATGTATATTTAAAGGAAGGAGGCACATGATAAAGAGTTTGTAGTTGTTTGAATTGAATGGGTAAGCCTTGGTCAAAAAGCTGGTGAACCCAACGCAGCCCCTTATTCCTCCAAACCTTCCCCGATACAGGTTTCCCCTTCGAAAAGGATCTGTTTGTTATGCCATATTGTGGAATTGAGAAAAGTTTTTGAGTTGTGTGTGGCTAAGGTGGCTGCTTTGGATAATAGTTTACATGTTTGCTTAATTATGGGAGTAGAGAGTTTTTGTGGCTTTTGGGTAAAGAAAAGATATTCCTGAAATGAGAAAGGGGTTAAAAAAGAGAGTTTGAGGTCCACCCAAAGAGGTCTATTTTCCAATTGAGAAGTGATCCAATTTGATGATTGTTTAAGTTGGAAGGCTTTATGATAGTTAGAGAAATGGGGAAAGTCAACCCCTCCTTCATATTTTAGTCTTGGTAATTTCTGTTGCACCATTCTTGATTTTTTATCATTCCATAAAAAAGAAGTTAAAATGAAATTCATTTTTATTAGAGTTAGAAGGAATGGATGTTGGTATGTTAGAAAGAATATACAAAACTATAGGTGTCAGCATCATTTTAATAGTGTCCAAGCGGCCCCACCAAGATAAATGAAGGGGGTGCTATCTTGCAGTTACTTATTTGAGTTTGGCAGAGCAGTTATTTATGTTTAAGGAGATGGATATTTTTATAGAGGAGGAGAACGAGATGCCTAGATATGTTATGTTTTTATAGTTCCAGGTGAAATTAGAAACCTTAAAATCATCCTTGAAAGTGTATTTGGTTAAGGGTAATATCTCACATTTCCCTCTATTTAATTTATAGCCTGATACCAGACCATAGTCTTCCAATTCTCATAAAAAGGCTGTGAGTGAGGATTGTGGGGATTGTGGTTGGGAAAGAAAAACTAAACAGTCATCAGCGTATGCTGCTAATTTAATTTGCTGAGTATTCAAGACAAAGCCTGTGATGGAGTGATTTTGGCAAATTTTTGAAAGGAATGGTTCTAAAGCTAAATTAAAAAGAAAAGGTGATTTTGCAAGGATTTCTGCTCATACACAGACCTGTGCACAGAGACCTAGGACATTAGTGAATTGTGGTGTACCAGAAACTCACCTCAGTACCTAGAAACCCCAACCAGCTAGTAATCAGTGTCTCATTAGCTCTTCGTCCTATAGCAAAGTAACCAATGATTAGACAACCTAGAACATGCGACTTAGGACCATCTCAGGAATGGTGGGAAGTGAGAACACTCTTTTGTTATACTCTCATACCAGAACACAACAGGAGTAAAAAAGAGACACGGTAAGGTTAAAGTATTTATTTTAACAACGTGATCTCATGCGCAGTATCTTAGCCAACATAAGCAGACATATGATTAAAAATAATATGGTCAGTATGGTTACAACTCCATAAAATACAAAAGGACGAATCATATTACAATGATAGTGCAAAGAGGTGATAAAAACACCCTCCCTATATAGGAACTATGTATTATAAAACTATAGAAGGTCTCTTGAGCTTGGGGACCCCATTACCTGTCCGCTCAGTAAGTGTAAATTACATCTGGATCGCTCGTCTCTCTGTATCCCTGGAATCTTCCAAGTGTGTGAAATTATGGCAAGTGTGCTATGATAAAGGCACCAGAATCCTACTCGGCTTGCAGCTTCTAAAATGTTGTGTCTAGAATGCGTTACACGGTCATGCCGATAAACAGGCTCACATGTTATGACAACCTTGACGGCTCAGCACTCACTGTACAGACTGGGGGCACGATGTATGTCTAGAGATGTCGATAAACAAACCCTTTCTGATGAATAGACCTTCGTGAAAGCTAGCTTTGCAAAAACAGCTAAGCAGTGTCGTGTGCAAAAAGCAGCAAAAGGCAAAATGGCGTTTACACTTCTAATAAGCCATGCTAACTTAACATGCACGCAAAAAGAGGCCCATAAACCATACTGCACCCCCCATCGTTCGAGGAACACACAGCAATCTGGGCAAACGCCATAGAACGCAGAGTTCAAGTTCAAATGGGACAGAACCAAGTTCAGAAATGTTGCCAAACTTGAAAATAGGGATTGGAATTTCGAATTCAAATAACCAAGTCAGTGAAAACAATCACACATGGCCATGATGTGAAAAAGACCTCAAACATGTAAGGAAAAAACAAGACATTAAAAGGAAAACTATTCACAAATTCAGTACGTGTCTATGAAGCAGAAAAGAAATCTGCACTTCAGTCCAACAACGTGTAAGCACCATATGTTGCAACTGCCTCAAATAGGAAGTCGTTGTTATCATCCATGAACATTTCAGCCATCCAATTAAGTAAAGGAAAATAACAGACATGTTCCTCGATTGCCGGAGCCTCTAGCACCATCAGAGGACAACTTGGGCCTATTTCAAGATAACTGCGATCCAGAAAGTAATTTTCCGCAGTCCAAATGTTCCAATTGCCTAGAACCCCATGTGCCGCTGCGCAGGCCATAATCCCGGTACTAGAACAATCTATTTCATGAGCAACTAAGGGACTCATTAGTAGATTAAAATCCAGGTCAGGAGACACCGTGTTGCAGAGACACAAGTCCAGGGTCCATTCAAATCCACAATCCAGGCAATGGAAAACAGGCTGCACGCAGTGAAGAATGCGAACCAGAAAGATAAACCATACGCCACACTTAGAGTCGCCATAGGCAGCTATCCATAGTATTCTAGCATCGGGTTATGAAGGTGGAGCAGCCGGGACAGATCGTCTTGGGGCACAGACTGTGCATCCATTTTGTATTAAACAAAATAACAGCAGTATACCTGTGCCTAAAGCCAGGAGCAAGGAGAAACTGCCAAAAATCGAATGAAAAAAAGCAGGGATCACACCGAATATAGTCTGAAATTAGGTCAGAAGGCCAGAGCATACTACTTTAAAAAAATGTGCCAGGCCAGTAGTCGACGAGGCATTTAAGATTGTGTGAATCAAAGCACCAAAATGCAGGGGCACGTCTGTGTTTAATAAGGCATTTGCCTCAGTACGAGTATTTGAAACGTGGAGGATGAATGTCTCAAGTGCAGATGTAAGGGGGACTTCCTTCTGGGACAAAAGCGCCCTTATTCGACTCATCTTCTTGAACTCTGCTTTCAAGGTCAGAATAGAGGGCCGGATGGAATCATTGAGCCTGCCATGCGGAGGAGGGAACAGCACATTCCTGCAGCAAGTTACACACTGGGAAACGATATAAGTGATTCCCGCATGCATCCCAAAACACTCTTCATTATTTAATAATAAATAACTACTGTTTGCAAGCAATGTGAATGTCGGTGTAATGGCCAGAACTGGAGTACCTTTCAGAACACAGGCTAAGTTTGGTGCAAGCACATTACAAGAGCCGTGCAATTGAAGATTTTGGCATGTTAATGAATGATCTGGTGTTGTGGTGCAATCTTCTCCATTTAAAAAAACGTCATTTCCATCCCTCAAACACCTATATGTGAATGGAAGATTCCAGACTTCATGAAGATAAGCTCCACCCAGGGGCTCAAACCTGCCTATGGCATAATGTTTCATGCGGGACTTTTATTTGAAAAGGGAAAAAGGTAGAGTTATTAACCCATGGATGAGCCAAACTGCCGAATTGGATTCCGCTACTGAAAAGGGTAAAGGTTCTAACTTTTCAATATGCAACAGTGAAAACGTGGCATCCTTCATCGACATAAATTGCTGTTTAACAGTCAAATTGAAAGGCAGAAATAATAAACTGTTCATGTAATCCCTTGGAACTCAACCATTTTTTACCGTTTGCAGAGTCCAGGCAAACTGCAAAAAAGAACGCAATTAATTTTGCCCATGGTACAGTACGGCAACATCTTCTTGTACAATATCAACCACAGATGACACAATATTATCTAGAGTGTAAATTCGGGAAGAAAAGGTGTTAATGCTATTATCTACAATGGCAAGCACTTTTTCTAAATTGTCCTGATCAATAGCTCTAAGCCTAGAAGCAGCTTCAATTTGTGACAGTTTCCAGACCTCATTGTAAGCAGCATATATCCATCTTTTCTATCTGCCTGCTGCAGGACCTTTCACAAAATCATTTAAATCGACAGTGTCAGTGAGTTTGGACCAATGTAGCTTAACAGACTCTAAGGATGAATGTCTGAGCCAACTCTGACACAATTTGCTCACAGAATAGGTGGTGACCGAATGTTGAGTCTGAAAACGGGAATCAACTCAAACCTCTGTATAGCCAGGGGTCAGGCCCAGAAAACGGTTCTGGCAGGAATCTGCACTTTTTTGCCATAGCAACCAGCCTTCGGGATTAATGCTGGAAACATTAAAAGAGAAATTCCTTAACAGGGCCTGTAAGTCACTCAGTGAACTACTGGTATAACTATTCCACTGGGGAAATTCATCCAAATTTGGAAATGAATGAGCATTACATTTTTTAGAAGTAGCCAATCCAAAGCAGGTGGTTTGTGAAATAGTGTTATTCATAAACAACATATGGTTTGGGATGAGACATGCACGATGCAAAGCCTCAGTGCCTTGCACTTGCCAACTCTTAGAACCCCAAACAGATTTAAGATCAATAGTATCTTTCCACAGTTCATAGCCCCAAACAGCCAACTGGTCAATAAAGGACTTCGAATACAGTAATTTTGCGTGGGTAAGTCTAACCTTGGAAAAGGACTTTTCACTCAATTTAAAATAAAATGCATTAGGGTTTGATTGATCAAAATCAGTAAAATAGGAAAACTTTTTCAAAAACTTATTCGAGCTGCCTTCCACTGGCGCGGGACAGTGCTCCCACTGTGTGTAAATAACCATATTTCGAAATGAATTAGTTTTATGCAAAAAGTGATTGCCAAAATGCTGGTAACAGTACAAATCACCATAATTCGCAGATTCCAAATATAAATCTTCAGCATTGAAAGCAGCATAATATTTCAAATCAGTAAATAAAGCCTCTACAGCTTTAACGTCCCAAGCATCAGAGCGAATATTTTGTTTAACCACATCCCCCATAAAAACACCGAGTACATTGGGAACATTAATAACCTCTGTGGACCATTTATCTGGAACTTTACAGCATCCCATGCATTCCCACCCAAAACAGGCCAAGCAGTTATATTCACAAATGTCTGGTCCCTCTTCATGATGTGCGAAGAGGAGTGGGGAGCCAATGTTCCATCAATCACTCTAATTGAAGTTCTTTCCTCAACATTGTGTCCATTGATAAACCGGAAAAAATATACCACAAATCCTATGGACATGAACAAAAAAATTGCAATCAGCACCATCCAAATGTAAGTCCAAGGAGGAATCAAAAAATGTTTTTTAAACCAGCTAGCAAAAATTGAAACTTTTGAAGGGGACTTAGATGTGGAAGAGCCAGTGTCAAATGAAAAACGGAATGGATTAGCCACACAGGTCTCAAAATCAGGCATAGACAAACCAGTGAGGTAAGTCTATTCAGTGTCATTAAGAGGATCACCAGCAGGTTGATTCAATAAAGGATTCGTAAGTGGACTCATTTCAACTTCAACATCAGGCCGGACGACAGGATCCGGGGCCAAAACAGAGTGTCGCACCATTGCTGGACACAAAACCGCTGGGGTCATATTATAGAGAACAGGCCACCCTGTGTGGTTTGACATTGTCAATTGAAATGTACCTGTTCCCCTTTCATCCAGGAAGAGGACGTAAAATGACTGTTCTTGTACCTGCACACCAAGCACGGCAACTGGAGCTCGATAGGAAGGACCAAGGGGCCTATTATCAAGAACTGCGATAAAATTATCGCCGCTTTAGCGGCAGGAAACTGCCGCTAAAACAACGATAATTTTATCGCTGTTCTTGATAATATGCCCCCAAATTCTTTCTTGTTGTCGATCTTCTCTCGTACCAGTTCTCCAACTTGGGGTAGCCAGCCGACTACTGGAATCTGCAACGCAGCAGCAGACATGGAGGGCAAGTGTTCCTTCTGCAAGACTGTCTCTGGTCTTTTGTAGGTTCTGCAAAACATTAGTATGTTCATCTACGTCAAAGGATGCGGTTCCCGCCGCCATGTCTAGACCATCAAGGTCTGGAACAAACATCTTGATGCCAAAGAGCATTTCGTATGGGGTTCTCCCACCCAGAGACCTTTAGGGAGATTATTTAGTGCACGTTGTACGCTATTGAGGTGGATAAGCCAGTCTCTGACAGCACCTAAAACTTTAGATGTCAAGGATTGCTTTAAGTCATGGTTCATCCGCTCCACAACACTATTACCCTCAGGCCGGTATGGAGACGAAAATTTGACCTGGACCCCATTGAAGCAATGGCATCCTTGTACGCCTTAGAGGCGAACGCTGGACCCTGGTCCGAATGGAAGGTACCACATGCAAAAATTCCCATAAAGACACGCTAATCCCTTACGAAAGTTCTAGCATCAGTGCTCCTTTGAGGCCACACCCAGACAAAGAGTGTGCAAGAGTCAACTGCTACTAAGATGTACTTATATGCAGTATCAGAGGAGAAAGGACCGCAGTGATCTAAATAAACACACACCAGTGGCTTATTAGATATGTACAAGTGAGTTTGGGGTGGGCGTGCATCAGAAGAAGGTTTAATTTGCTGACAAATGCCACATTGAAGGAGAAAATCACATGTCTGTTTGTACAAACCCCGCCACCAATATAGTTGGTGTAGAAGAGAAACAGTAGCTGACACGCCGGCATGAGCCGAAGCCATCCCGGCATGGGCTGCTGTAATCAAAACCTGTCTACAGTCCGCGTTGGGAATTAACCTGTCACCAACATCGTTAATTCTCACATAAGGAACTTTAACAGGACTTAAATGATAAGAGTACTTTGAAGGGAAAGCCTAAGGATAATAACCTCCCTTCTCAGTTGTGGCAATAGCTGCCAAGATGTCATCATCAAGCTTACTTTTGGAATGTGTAACCGCTGCCACTGCAAATGTTGCTACTGCTGTCTTCACAGCTTCGTCCGCGAGACTGTTGCCAACAGCGTGAACTCCAACACGCTGATGACCCAGAGTATGAATTACAAAAACGAGTGGGAGTCGTTCTTTGAGCTCAGCCACTTCAACCCAGAGCATTTTATGTTTTATTGTGCGAACCTTGGAGTCACGATAATCATTTTGAGTCCAAAAGGGGAGATTGTCATTGTAAGACTGAACATAGTAGTAAGAGTCACTCACAGTAAGAGTAGTCACACTAGGGTCCGCGTATTCTAATGCAAGCATCAGAGCATGAAGTTCTGCCAAATGGGCGGTACAATCCCCTAATGTTTGTGTATGCACAACATCGGACTTGAATTCACCATCCACCATAGTACCAACCACAATTGCGCAGGCCGCGGAATACGCGTGCCTTGAACCCATAGCTGCTTGCGCACTTCCATCAGTGTAAATGATACAGCGGAAATCCTCAAGTGGGCGCATAGTCAGAGGAGCAGGATGAACAAATTCATACTGCAAGAACTCCTGAGTCTGCAAAGAGGAATCAAAAATGAAGGTTACATCCGGGGATGTCAAGGATGTTGCCCATTGTATCCACCGAGGGTGCAAAGCTTTGGAATTCAGTACACTGGCCTTCGTCACTGCCTCCAAGGCAGGATACGGAGTAACAACCACAATGTGATTTCCCTGAGACAGTGCACGTTCCTTCAGAATCGCCATCTGCACTGCTGTAAAAACTTTTTCCACAGTGGAAAACTGCAACTCAGCCGAAGTGTACAAGTGTGACTTGTAAGCAATAGGGACTGTGTCTCCCTCATTAAAAGTGAGGTACGTGAACCCACTGCCCCTGGCACAATTCTTATCAACAGGTTGGTGTGGTTATCACGAGTCAACAAGAATTTATATTCAAGAAGATTAGACTGCAAAGATTGCAAGATGGCTGAATGTTCTAGCAGCCAGCACGATTTGGAAAAGTTAGGTTGTATCAACGCATAAAGCGGCTTGATACGCTGGGCATATTCTGGAATGTAGGTACGACCGAAATTTAAAAAACGCAGTAAAGATTGTAGCTTTTTCAGCGTTGTGGGAGCTCGCAAAGGTGTGCATTTCTCCAAGAAGTGAGGAGCTAAACCTCGACCTTCGTTGTTGAGCTCATAGCCCAGGAACAACACTGTGTACTCCGCAATGTGAGATTTTGCAAAGTTGAATTTTCAGCCTATGTCTGCAAAATGGCAAATTATGCGGTCAACACGACACTGATGCGGCCATAACTCGTCCTCACTGAGATAAATGTCATCCGCATATGAACATGCATCTGCTTCGAGCCTCTCCAGAAGAGACACAATGTGGGCGGCAAATCTGCCTGGACTATTCTTGTAGCCCATAGTCAAACGAAGGAATTTGCGTTGTTTGCCACCACTTGTAAAAGCAGTCGATTGACTACTAAGAGGGGACAGATTGTGGGCAAAAAGAAACCATTGGATATGTCAAGTGTGGTTTTGAATCGTTTACACACGAGACTATCCACAAGTCCATAACTGTGAATATTCTGCACCACACATGTATGACAATGAGAGTTTAAGTGGCGGTAATCCAACACTAAACGGTAGGAGCCATCTAGCTTGGTCACAGTAAAAAGTGGGTTATTCATTGGAGACACAGATGTTTCAATTACTCCTTGATATTCCAATTGTTCAAGGATCTCCGCAACGGAGGCTTGAGCTTCATGTCGCATGGGGTATTGGGGTTTAGGCTGTGGGATCGACCGCAAAGGAATCTCATGTCGAGGGGCAAAGTTGTCCCATCCACAGTGAGTACGGTACAACGCCGGAGCAAGCGCCTTAGCCCAATCTTCTGCAAACTGCAGAGCCTGCTCCTTCGGCACTGTGTGCGGGAAAGCGGGGAGGATCTCCTCCTCTCCTTGCGGAGCAGCTAAGACAAACGGTGGGGGCCAATCGACCGCCGCCAGCAAAATATCATAGGTAGTTGTTAGATTTTCCCCCCAAAAAACTTTTATGGTACGTTCTATGTCACCTTCAATTACTAGGACAATTGCATAAAGCCTGTCAGGGGGAGCCACTCTAGTGTCTGCTGTCTCTACTACAACAAAGGTATCAGTCGCAGTCACCCTCAGTAATGGACGCAGCGCCTCTCGAATGATGGTAATCTCTGCCGTGATGTCCAGCAGCGTCAGCGCCCATGTCAGATTCCGAAGCTGCGTTCTCACTATCTGTGGCATATCTCACAGTTACTGCAGCGACTTTCTTCTTTTGAAACTGGGGCCTCTGACGCGGTCTTCGTCCTGCTTGCCTTTTCCGTCAGCCTTACGAGGCTGTTCATGGCTCTGTTGGGCACCTTGACCTCTGCCGCCGCCTCATCCACCGGTGGCTGTGACCGATGTTTCCTACAAAGAGCGAGGAGAACGTTGTTCAGGAACCTGAAATCTATCAGGTGACTTAATAGTACTGCGGTCGCGCAAATCATATGTACGCTCAGCAGGGGCAGGTGTAGGCGAAGCGGGATGGGACCCCTGTTTCTGCTGCTTCCCCTGTTTTTTGTTCTTACTCCAATTTTGTTTCTGAACCTTTGGGCAGTCATATTTTTCAGATGACTCTTGTTGAGTTTGCTGCTGTTTTTCTTTTTTAGCGAAAGGCTTAACACCCAAACTATTACGCCAATGGTCTTATAAGCCTCCGTAATAATTTTCGGTAACTGACGGGGTTTGTTTGCGTCGGGGACATCGCGCAAAACATTAGAGACCTGGAAACTTACCGCATCCCCCTTGACATTAGCAAGGACGAGATCGCGTACCATATCAACCGCTCCCACGAGTCGCATTCCCAATTCCACAGCCGCCTCTGGTTCGTGTTCATCCTGTACACACTTGATCACAAAGGGCAGGACAGTCATTGACGGGGTGCCAAAGCACCTAGTATATACTGCCGCAAAAATCATACCCCAAGTTGTACATTCATTTACGTCTGGCACTGAGTCTTTCTGCAAACTAACTGTAAAGATCCTGTGTTTCTTCACCGGTCTAGTATTCGGGAATACCGCTTCCTGTTGGTCGAATTTCTCGGCAAGCCAAAAAGGCATCTCCTATTTATCCTGCGGACGCTTGCCCATGACCGCATTAACCATGACGGGACTAAGCTTCAGCCCGCCACCACCAACTGTATGTGCCGCACCACCCGGGGCCCCACCCGGGAGGTTGCGGTTAATGTGATGAACCAGACCCCTGATAACTGATACCGCAGAGGCATATAGGGGTCTTAGTAGCTGAGCTGTTAACTGCCCCGCCTGAGGATGCGAGGTGTAAGCAGCTAAAACAGGCCAAGTAGCACGTGGAATCAACAACGGCCCTTGTCTGACCGCTGTATTAACGTGTGGGAGGGCACCATTAAACCAAACGTCATGCTGCCAAGCAGAAATTGGAAATTCCACTGTCCGATATGGAGGGTAAGCTGCAGGAGCATCAGCAGGGGCGTAAGTGTGAAACACACCAGTACCAGCATCTACCGTGGGAAATGTAACCCTTGAGTAATATAACTCTAACGGATACGCCGCGTCAGCTGAGACCACAGAAACCACTGCATGTCTCTCCATAGAAACGAGGTATTCCTGCAAATGATTCCGCACAGCTACACGACTGTGTGCTGGGATATCAACCGCTGCCATATCGAAACAGTAATAGAGAAGTACAATGCAATACAAAAAGGCACAACTGGGTAGTAATTCACACAGAAAACCATTTTAAAATGATCAAGCTTGAAGAAACCTATGTAACTATAGGTAGGTTTTATCCGTCACCATTGTCAACCGGAAACAATAGTGAGGGGGTCGTAGACTGATATAATCACTACTCAAGTGTCTCACAATAAGACCACACTTGTTGGTAGCGCCATGTTGCAAGGATTTTCTGCTCATACACAGAACTATACACAGAACTGTGCACAGAGAACTGGGACATTAGTGAATTGTGGTGTACCAGAAACTCACCTCAGTACCTAGAAACCCCAACCAGCTAGCAATCAGTGTCTCATTAGCTCTTCGTCCTATAGCAAAGTAACCAATGATTAGACAACCTAGAACATGCGACATAGGACCATCTCAGGAATGGTGGGAAGTGAGAACATTCTTTTGTAATACTCTCATACCAGTCCACAACAGGAGTAAAAAAGAGACACGGTAAGGTTAAAATATTTATTTTAATGATGTGATCTCATGCGCAGTATCTTAGCCAACATGTGCTATGATCAAAGCGCCAGAATCCTACTCGGCTTGCAGCTGCTAACATGTTGTGTCTAGAATGTGTTACACGGACACGCCGATAAACAGGCTCACATGTTATGATAACCTTGACGGCTCAGCACTCACTGTACAGACTGGGGGCACGATGTATGTCTAGAGATGTCGAAAAGCAAACCCTTTCTCATGTATAGACCTTCGTGAAAGCTAACTATGCAAAAACAGCTAAGCAGTGTTGTGTGCAAAAAGCAGCAAAAGGAAAAATGGCATTTAAACTTCTAATAAGCCATGCTAACTTAACATGCATGCAAAAAGAGGCCCATCAACCATACTACCGTGATAGGGGACAACCTTGACGAACACCTCGTTTAAGATTGACGTAAGGAGAGATGAGACCATTAGTTGATTTTGCAGCTTTGGGTTCTGAGTAGAGTAGGGCGATTAAAGACGTGATTTTTGGCCCGAAACCAAACCATTTAAGAGCATGGAAAATAAATGGCCATTAAAACTGAATCGAAGGCTTTTTCTGCATCTAACGCTATTGCTGCTAGAGAATCGGAGTAATGTGATTTGGATATAATGTCAAAAAATAAACGTGTATTGTCTGTGATGTTGCAACCTTTGACAAAACCTGATTGTTCCTTACCGAGTAACAGGGGAAGATGCAGTTCTAGTCTTAAAGCTAAAGTTTTTGAAAAGATTTTATAATCCACGTTAACTAAGGATATGGGTCTATAGTTCTTGCAGAAGCGTAGGTCTTTTATCAGCTTTCGGTATTAGACAGATTAAGGTTTCGGAAAAAGAGTCAATTGATGTGCAAGAAGTAATGCGAGGGGAGAGTTTCAAAACTCAAATATTTACAGCTAGGCTCCTGGTGGGCATCCCAACGGTTATTGGAGGTGATATGCTCGGTTCAGGAGGCCATCTTTGAGCAGATAGGAGCTCTGAAACAACTCAAGAAAGAGATTTCTTTGTGGTACTGGATAATCATCACTGGGGTAGATGAGAAAATGAGGGCCGAATACATGCACTGGGGAAAGGATCTTCCGAAACCGGCAAAAGATTAGTTACGGTGAATATCTCTAGATTTACTGTACTCTACTATTAAACCTGCACAACTTAAAAATACCTATTTGTTTACCCTCCATAGAGTCTATTAGAAACTAGGTGAAACTAGCTACGTTTACATCAGAACCTCCAGAATGTAAGAAGTGAAGGAAAGATGTAGACTGCAAACATATGTTTGTGGATTGCCCGGCACTGGCCTATTTTTGGAGGAATGTAAGTAAGATCCATCAACAAATTATGGTCTTGAAAATTAAGGTAAGCCCTTGTCTGAGTTTTTTTGCATTGGATCCATCCTGTATCGACAGTTAAATAAAGAGCTGGTGTCATTGGTCTTTCTCCTGATATTACTTGCAAGATGAGAAATCTGTAAGAAATGGACTACCGCAGACACTCCAAACATACTAGGATGGTTTAGTTCTGTTAGCTATATTAGCAGATTGGATGGAGAATGCAAGTTGGCACCTGAGAAAAAATGGCGTCCCTTTCTGAACTGGCAAAGTAAAGTGTGACTGTCCTATGATTACACTTCTGTTTTTGTTGAGAATTGGTCTGGTGCTAACTACGAAATTACGAAAGAACAAGAAAGATCCAGCAAATGCATATGCCAGACACGTCAGGTGGAAGTTTCTGGGTCTCAGCTTACTGAGCTGGTCGGTGATATGAGAACAAAAAAAAAGGTTTGATAGTTCTAAACAAGAGGATCACTGTGGCATTTGTATGGAAGCTTTATGCACTGGGGGCCTATTTATGAAATAGTCACACAGTACAGCGCAGCAAGTCACCTTGGTGTGCTGCAATGTGCAATAGGGTAAGGGCAGGAATGCAACGTATTTAAGGCAATACTACGCATTTCTGCCTTTTCCTATGTACTGGTGGTGATGGTGCAAGGGTACCTCTGTTGCATGCAGGATAGTTTGTGTGCAGGTATAGGCACCTTCCTGCATAAAAGCAATCCTGAGAGGCCTATTCCTCTATCTATGTGTGCTTGCATGCAGCACACAAAGAAAGAGGAAGTAATAAGAAGAAAGAAAGATATTTCTCTTTGTTATGACTCTCCTGGGAAGGCGTATCTTTTTGGCGTACGGGTATATCTGGGAATGCGTAAAAAATCATTGGAACACCCACTCAAAGACCAAGGGCAGAGTAAGCAATTCAGACATTTGCACTGCCTTGCCTTACTCCAGATTTATAGAGCAATTCAGGGCCACCCAAACTTGCCTTGCGTGGCTTCATAAATCTGACTTGACGGTTTGCATCGCTCTTGCACCATTTTGCATGGTGCAAGAGCGACGCACACCAACTCGTAAATGGGTCCCTGGTTGCTTAGTCTAAAAGCACAAAAGCTTTGGACGCAAGCCACCTCGTAAATGGGCCCCTGTTTGCTTAGTCTAGAAGAACAAGAGCTTTGATCTCCACTAGAGATGCTAACTACATTGGTATTTCTCATCCATGCCAAAGTGCTCTGGCAGTGCAATATGTCCATTGAAGAGATGACATACTAGGGTTTCTCGGTACAGTTCCAAAATCAAGGATGCAACCAACACATGAAATGTCTGCGAGGCATGCATGACGCCCTGACTGTGCTGGGTTTCCGTGGCTCTCGTTCTTTGAAAATGAGCTGTATAAAAGGTAGCACTCCATTGCTCAGAATTTGTACTCTCAGGAGACGTTCTTCTATCACACAAGTTACCTCTCTCGAAGTACTTGCAAAATTCAAACTCATGAGCTGAAAATGCGCCAGATGTCAGCGGCCAGTGTTTAACTTGTGGACTCCTTCTGTTTGTATTTGTTAAACACCTCTCTTTCCTATATTATTATAAAGAGAATAGGTTTTTTACAAGCATTGCAAATCACAGTTTTTGTGGTCAAGTACGCAGCCGCAGCCTGTGCAGGTAAGAGCGGTGGGCCCGGTGGGGGGTGATTTCGAAAGACGACCACGAGGGAAAATTAAATAAATAAGGGGCATATTATCAAGTACGGCATTAAAATTATCGCCGGTTTAGCGGCAGGAAACTGCTGCTAATGCAGCGATAATGGGCTTGATAATACGCCCTTGAGAATTCCAATAGAAGCCCATGTTCACACCAGAACATGGTCTTCTTGATAATATGCCCCTAATTAATTTTCCTACATGGTCGTCTGTCGAAATCCCAACCCCCCCCCCCTCCCCCACCCGGCCCCACCACTCTTACCTGCACGGGCCAGGGCAGCAAATATGCATGAGCAGTTCAGAAAGGAATAATTAAACAATGACTTGAGATTACTATTGCGCACTATTGATGATGGCTGACGGAATAGAACCTTTTTGCACCAAGTGATGCATTTAAAAAGCAAGAGTATCAATTTTGCGCTAAAAGTGTACTGGGCATAAAATGAATGTTTAAGGCATTGGTGTTACAATGGGAGGTAATCCATCCTAAAACAGGATTAAAAAGTACAACTTGAGCCTAATGCAATAGGTCAGCCCAGAGGTTTATGGATGATGAACGAGCCACAAATATCAGGTGTAAAAGCGGTTAGTTGCAGTTTGTGCATTCCCATGTGTGAATTGCACATAATTATCCTTTCAAAGAGGTGAAACTCAAAATCGGGTGAAATTTGCACACTTTCAAAAAAATATGGGGTAGTGGTGATTAGCAGGTGCGCAATTTGCAGCCTGCAACCCATGCTGCTGTGCAGCATGTCTAAAAACAATTGACAAAGCAAATAGATCTCACATAGGTGAAAACATTTGGCTTCACCAATGCTTGTTCCCTCCTGAATTGACTAGTGTTGGCACCTATGTTCCCTG
Organism: Lissotriton helveticus; assembly: GCF_964261635.1. Taxonomy (NCBI): domain Eukaryota; kingdom Metazoa; phylum Chordata; class Amphibia; order Caudata; family Salamandridae; genus Lissotriton; species Lissotriton helveticus. Next base: position 1,603,792,732 of record NC_136059.1, on the reverse strand, counting down.
CTGAGTTGGCTCAAGGATTTCCGGCTGAGTTCCTGGGTCTTCCTTCTCTCTCTCACTGTCTGCCATTGTTCTCCTCCTCTCCCCAATGATTTCTCTTATTTTGCTCAATTTTTAATGGGCTTTCTACCTATGCGTGGCGAATACATTTTTTTAACAACACAAATGGTACATCATGTCACTTTGTTTTGTGTCCACACAGCATCTCATCTAAGATGTGATGCAGCATATCTTAAATGTGGTATAAGACTTGCATTACAGACTTAAAAAGTGAAGCTTTTTGATGCATCACTGGATTAGGTCAAGTTTACAAATATGGGCCCAGATGTTTATGTTAAAATAATCTTGTACAATTACACATATGACTGTCCATTGCACATACATTAAGTTGTGTTTGTATACATTAGCCGGACTATGAACTTTCCAGCATGCCCAGCATGCCCTCTGCTTCGTGAACAGCTGGAAGGCGCAAAGGTCACATATCAATCGTTATCAGCCCTGAGGAAGTCGTGGGTATCCGCCCAAGCGACGAAACACGTGTTGGCTGGACTGAGGGAAAAAACTTGGAGATTAAATTATTGGATCTGTTGTCACATGTTGTCTTTATGTTGTTCTTGGAGATAACTATATAAGTTTCCGTAATATTTTATGTTGGTGTGATAGGTCTTTTCTTTAAGTTCTGATTTTGATTATTGATGGGTTAGGATGACAACCCATGCCTAAGCACCCAACACCATATATAGTGATTAACTGAAATATATGCCTGTATTCTGTAAAGCGCCAATCCCACCGAAAAACAGCCATCCGGTCATAAATCCCAACCACTGGTAAAAGGTAGGAACACGCTACGCAATCCTAACCACCTTAGGCATATATCACGCAGGGAACCATGAACTCACTAGCATAACTATACTAGGTAAAACAACCTCCTAGGCATAAACCATATCTAGAGGCATCAAGACAGGGTGCGCAAAACATACTAGACACAGTACATTTCCGAACACCCAAAAGCATCAGCACATAAATCAGCATAGCACATAAATCACATTAGGGTCCAGGTTGCGCCACTGCATCAAAACCTAAACGTAGCAGCTGCCCACTACTTGCTGGGCAGCTGAGGACAAGAACAGGGCCTAAACGCTGCAGCTGGCACTAAGAGCTGCGCAGCTGGGGAAGGCCAAAGTAGGGGCGAAGGAGTGCAACTCACTCCTGAGTCCAAAGACATGTCCCTAGAAAGGAAAACCTAAACGGTGCAGCTGCCTACTACTTGCTGGGCAGCTGGGAAACAAACCTGCGACATGGGCCCTCACTGCCCCTCTGGAGCAAAGACTGCGCCAAAACGTTGGAGCCATCTGGCTGTGGAACAAACGTATGCGCACGTTTGGGAGCCCTCTAGGCTCTGGTCACCAATGGGCATCTTGGGGAGCCCTTCTGAGCTCTTTCATAACGGGGCCCCTGAAAACCATCTGGCTCTCAAAACATATGTGCCCCAAAAGGTAGGAGCCACAGGGCTCAGCACAGGCCCCTCTGGGGCCTTTCAAATAAACATGGCCCCTAAGCCCCTCACAGGGACTTTTAAACAAATATGGGCCATCGTTGGAGCCTTCGCGGCTCTAAGACAAATAATGAGCAAAACGGTGGAGCGGCCCGCTGCCAAATGGGGCCACTCGAATACTGCCTCCCCCCTCGCAATAAACAGCCGGCTCTAAAGAGAAGCCGCCGTCGGGGCGGCCCGCCACTGCGGTCCCTGGGACTCGTGTGGCCTTCCCCCCACCCCAGCCGTCTTAACTTACTGGCTCTCGGCGGGGGAAGGCTTTCTCTTTCTCGGGCGGCGGTAGCGCTTTGCGGGGCTGTCTCTCCTCATGGGAGCCCCGCCTCAACCATGCACCCGCTTTGCCCGGTCTTCACCCGGTCCCCCCCATCTCGGGACCGGGACTTCGTGTGTGGAGCCTTCGTGGCTCCGGGCAGCAATCTCCTCTCCCGGCCGGGCGCCGGCCAATCCCAGCGCAGTGGCGGGCGGGACTTCCTCTGACAACCCGGAAGTCCCGCCTACGGTCCGGCGCAATGCTGCCTGACTTCCGGTTTGGCCCGCGGCTGCGGCGGGGATCTCTCGGGGGCAGAACGAGGGGTAGGCACCCTCAGGCATAAAAACAAACATGGAAACGGGGTGGGCAACCGTCAAGGCTACCAATAAGCGGGGTTGGCACCCGCAGTAAAAATAACCAAATAAGCGGCACAAACGGGGTAGGCACCCGCAATTCAGCACCATCACATGTGGGTACAATGCAGGGTGGGCACCTGCGATGAATATATCAATAAGCGGGGTGGGCACCAGCCATGCAGGAGTCATGGGGGAATCCCTCCCCAGCAAGGCAGAGGGGTCCCAAAGAGTCCTCTAGCATCCAGGGCATCCAGGTGCTGGGCAGGGCCCAGGGAGGCAAGCTTTCCCCTGGGACCCAGCAGCAGCACACCCCTGGTAGATTCAAGTCAGGAAACAAGAACATTTAACATGAGGTCACAGCCTCTTTTTATACACCAAATCCCTTTGTCTCTAGGTTGCATGGTGGGGGAAAACCAGACGCAGCTAATTCTGGAGCACTTTGTTTTGCTCAGCCGCTCTCCCTATTCACAGGACAGGCTAGGGTCATCAGTCGCACCACAGGGGGCGGAGCCAGCATTGTGGAGGGAAAGCCCAGCCCTATTCAGGTCCCAGGTGCAGCCCCTCCCTGCCATCAACATGCAGATCCCCCATTCACCACCAGGGCAGACCCATCCTGACTTCTGGAGCCAGGCACACCAGCCAGCTCCAGCCAATCACAAGCCAGACAGTCAATTCACATTTACTGCACAGGCAGGCCAACTTCTAGAAGTGGCACTTCCACACTAGACACATTAAAGCTGCACACATCATCGCGCAGCATTTAATTACACAAGTCCGCACATACCAAACTCGACCCTGCACTCCCCACAAATCAGGAACTACCATGGACACTCATATCCCCCATGCGTTCCTATGGGAGGGCAGGCCAATCTCACACACGCACTCAGAGAGCTCACACCCTTTACTCTGCCCCACAGTGCTAAAGTGCGCAAAGACCAGAAATCACTATACTTATCTCAGAGTTCAATGCAAAAAGTTCAGGGGTGAACCTGCCAGAAGGGCCAAGTCGAACAATATCCAATTTTCTGCTAATTCAGCCTTGCATGATGCCAAACAATACTTAATTGTGCCCTAAACTTTTAGAAATAGGTTCACACAAAAATAATTAAATATGTCTTACTCAGGGCTCAAAAATCCTTAAGGTGACACAGGATTTTGAGAGACAGAATCAGAGATGGGCAGAGAAAAGGGAGAGTGTTTAAAACAGAGAAATAGGTGAAATAGAGAGAAAGTTAATTTTCCTATGGGGCTACTTGGAAGGGGGGAGCCTTGGGCAACTGCGAACCTTGCCCATGCCTTAAAATGGCTCAGCTGCAGTAATTAGCCTCCCATTGATTGATATTCTCTCGGTTGTCCCTTTGGCTGGGTTCATAGCTTGTGTGCCTCATGACTGTTGTCTTCCTTACATTTTTAGCGTCACATTTCTGGTGTACTGTTTGTTTATTGAGGATGCTAGAAACTCTTGGGCTCCGCCAGACAGGACAGGAGCTGATTGAATTGTCAGCAAGAGATCAGTGGGTCTGTGACATTTCCCATAGACAAAGGTGGTCTTCATAGTCATGATAGATTCAGTCTAATCTGGCGTGATTCAGCACCATCTTGGTGGGTTGACAGAGTGTAGGCATTAGTTGCAGCCATCATGATGGTCAATGCTCCAGAATGCATGCTGTCTTTTGTACATTGTTCAGTCGACTAACACAATCCGTGTTAACTACTGGTACACAAGGTGGCTTGCAAACCTGTGGATCAACACTTAACATTTTTAAATTATATACCAATACTTGTTGTCACATATATTGTGATGATGCAACCCTAGCAGGGATCAGATACTGCTATAGTACTGGGGTCAATGGGTTGGCCATGAACTCTGAACGTATCTGTTTATTCCAGGGTTTAAAGATTGTGGTACGACGGAGGGCCCAATAGTGATGCTATTGTTTAATTAATTGATTAATGATTTAACTATATTTTAGGTCTGACATTTGAGACAGCTTAGCTGTCTTGCCAGACTATTGTTTTTTGAAAAACAAATAGAACATACTTACATATATGGACTTTGAGTCAGTTTTCTTCATCCAATAGTCTATTACATTATCATTTACCATTGATTTACACACAACATCATACAGCATTGAGCAATGGCCAGCCTCATTAACTGCCTCTTTTTCACTGTGGGTGACAGCCTTGCCTGATTGCATTGCGACATCTCAATCAACAAGTCCCCCAGGATCGAGGCTCAATTGATCCATCTCTTGAAATACCCAATTCAACTTTCTATAATAGCACAAAATGTTAGGGTGATCAAGTGACGAAAGGAAGGGAAGAGAACAGCAGGGAAGGAGACCTGTAAAATAATACACAACCCTATTATTGATCTGAGTTTGTAACTTACACATACAGTATGTCTTCATACATATTCTGTGTTACCTTTGAAATAAAAAGAACCATTTGTTGACCTTTGACCACAGAAATAGATGCAATAGCTTTCCAGAGCATCTCTAACTTTTTGCTTTAGTTGAAATACAAACAATAGTTATCTTTCTATTCCTATCGTGTGACTTTCCCCTAATCACGCCCAATGAAAGAATACATACCAAATCAACTGAGAAGCCTAGGTTCATAGGGGTTGAACCAAACACTGGACTAAAAAAAACGGACCCCAGTTAGAAATATTGTAGAGAAAAGCAGAAACCAATAAGACTCTAAGGGGCATATGGTCAAGCCCCTATCACCACCACAACGTCACTTTTTACATGGCTGTGGTGGCGATAGGGGCATTGTCTTATTTACAAGGCAGTGTTAAGCCACTTAACATGGCTTAACACTGCCTTGTAAATAAGGACACTTTCATGCTATGCTTAGCGTGACAGGGGTAGGCAGTGGGTGTTGCTGTGGGCGTTCCACCACAACACCCATTCATTTTGATGCTGCTCCATATGTACAAGGGCAGTGTAAATAGCAGGCAGCACCAAAATTAAGACCAGGGAAAACCTGGTCTTAATTTGGCGAAATGAGGAGAAATGCATGATTTCTCCTCATTTTTGCTTTTTCCATTCATGTGCAGCATACATTGAAAGAGCAAAATGCCTTGGATTGTTTGTGTACAGGAAGGTACCCCTTCTTGTACATAAACAATCTTTAAACTTAAATGCCATTTTGTGACTTCCATGTTTGCTGCATTTAGCAGTACACATAGAAGTGACAAAATGGCATTTAAAGATCGTTCATGTACAGGAAAGGGGACCTACCTGTACATAAACAATTTTTCCACTTCACGCAGACACCCTTGCACTATGGTGCAAGGGTGCCTACGTTGGCGCTACACTGCTAAGTGTAGCGCCAGCGCAGGGGAAAACTCAAGCCTGCACCATATCAATGTAAATATGGTGCTGCCTTGCGTTTCTGAAGTGGTGGAGTGAGGGATTAAGTCATGATGGCTAACGCCTCACTGCGCCACATCCTTAAACATATGTCCCTAAATTTCCAAAGTCTTACTTAATCCAGTATTAATGAAGAAGTTCTCCGGATGAAATTATGTAAGTTCATAACTGAACTACATTCTCCTGAGTATTCCTGAAGATGATACACTTCTTTAATCCTTCATAAGGAAAACTTAGGGGCATATGTACAAAGAAGTGGTGAAGTGAGGGATTAGCCGTCATTGCTTAACGCCTCACTCAGTCACTTCAGAAACGCAAGTATGCACCATATTTACAAGAATATGGTGCAGCTTTGTGTTTCCCTATGTGCTGGTGCTACGCTTAGCAGCCTAGCGCCAACGCAGGTACTCTTGCACCATAGTGCAAGGGTGTCTGCGTGCAGGAGAAGATTGTTTATGTTCAGGAAGGTGTCCCTTTCTGCACATAAACATTCTTTAAATGCCATTTTGTCACTTCTATGTGTGCTGCTTAATGCAGCACACATGTAAGTTACAAAATGTCATTTTTTTAAAAAAAGATTATGTGCCGGAAGGGTCACCTTCCTGAACATAAACACTCCAAGGCATTTTGCTTTTTCCATGTGTGCTTCACAAGGCAGCACACATGGAAAAAGCAAAAACGAGGTGAAATAAAGCATTTCTCCTCGTTTTGCCAAGTTAAGACCAGGTTTTCCCTAGTCTTAATTTTGGTGCTGCCTCCTATTTTTGCCATCCTTGGAAATAGGGGGCATCGTCAAAATCAATGGGTGTTGCCGTGGAATGCCCAGTGCAACACCCATTGCCCACCGCAACACCAATTGCCCACCCCTTTCACTTTAAACATAGCGTGAAAGGGGGCCTTATTTACAAGGCAGCGTTAAGCCACGTTACATAGCTTAACGCTGCCTTGTAAATAAGGCGAGGTCCTATCTCCACAGGAACATCGAAAAAAGTGACGTTCCTGTGGCGATAGGGGCTTGTTTGTACGTATGCCCCATAGTATTTCTCAGGACCAAGACGTGTGAATGTTTCACAACACTCGGTATTTGTTAACTCAAACTTCCAAGGGAAAAGTAATTCAAAATCAAGAGATTCCACTTTCAAAGGTATTGCTTCTCAAGCACAAAGAATGTGTCCTTTCAATACCGAAGCAGCATAAAATTGTCTTTCTCATAAATGATTTGCAGCTACACCGACACAAATATTTTCCAAATAGAAATGTAATGGCAGAGACAAACACTGGGGCATATGTACAAACTCCTATCGCCATGGGAAGTCACTTTTTGTGACATTTCCATGGCGATAGGTGCTTTGCCTTATTTACAATGCAGCGTTAAGCCACTTAATGTGGCTTAACGTTGCCTTGTGAATAAAGCCCCCTTTCACGCTATGCTTAGCGTGAAAGGGGTGGGCATTGGGTGTAGCAGTGGGTGTTCCACTGCAACATCCATGGATTTTGACACTGCCCCCTATTTACAAGGGCAGCATAAACAGGAGACAGCGCCAAAATTAAGATCAGGGAAAACTTGATCTTAACTCGGTGAAACGAGGAGAAATGCTTTATTTCTCCTCGTTTTTGCTTTTCCCATGTGGGCTGCCTTGTGCATCACACATGTAAAAAGCAAAATGCCTTGGATTGTGTATGTTCAGGAAGGTGTCCCTTCCTGCACATAAACAATCCTTAAAAGAAAATTACATTTTGTAACTTCCATGTGTGCTGCATTAAGCATCACACATAGAAGTGCTAAAATAGCATTTCATGATTGTTTATGTGTGGGAAGGGACACCTTCCTGAACATACACAATCCAAGGCATTTTGCTTTTTACATGTGTGATGCACAAGGCAGCCCACATAAACAATCTTCCTCTGCAACCAGACACCCTTTCACTATGGTGCAAGGGCGCCTGCATTGGCGCTACACTGCTAAGTGTAGCGCCAGCGCAGGGGGAAACGCAAGGCTGTACCACATCCTTGTAAATATGGTGCAGCCTTGCATTTCTGAAATGGCAGAGTGAGGCGTTAAGCCAGGACAGCTAACACCTCACTCTGCCACTTCTTTGTAAATATCCCCCACTGTTTCCTTTTTTGAACGATCCCTGCAAATGAGGCATTAACAACTCTGTGTGAAATGTCAACAATTGATGGTGGAGAAGCACCCTTACCACCGACACAGCTACTTCCGACCTGGAAACAAATGGCAGCCGACTTCTGACATCCAAAACACGAATAATCTGCTTTGTGTTGAATGCGTAAGTAGTTTTTATAGCACCGAGTCAGAAACCTGGCTCATGGCATGGAAGTTTAGTTCCTGCAAATACAGTCCCTGAGTTTTTTTTTACATTTTTTAAATTTTGTTTATTTGCATTTCAAATATTTATCAACAATGCTGCCTTGCAAGGCAGCCACCAAAATGCACCAACCAGAAACAGTCTTTGATCACATAACACCATGAGGGGAAAAAAATTACACAGCAAAACAGTTATACCAAGTTACAGTTTGAGTGCCAATTCTCCACCACAAATAACATTCACTCTGCCCCGGCTTGTGAACCTGTCATGGCCTGCTGTTGAAGATAGTGTTGCAGTGGCTCACACTTAGATGACGTTGGCAATATACTCAAAATTTTCCCTGAGGTTTTATTCCAATCGTACATTTTACTGTTTCTCCCATCATTGAGTCAAGGTAACATAAAGGTCTTTCAAACGTGTTATGCTGTGCAAAGGAGACAAGGGTGGCGGCAAAGAACACTCATCTTATGTATAATGCAATCTTTGCTTGACTCCGATGCCCCCTGGAGGAATATATAACATACATATATAACCCTGTTAACATGTGGTGTTCTTCGGTGCCAGTGCTGGTGGGCCAAACATGCTCTTTTACTTTATTTACTCATTATTCAGGCTTGCAAAGCATGCAGGGTGTGGTACAATTTGCAGTGCTTGGCCTGATGCAGCACCAGTGGTGCTCTTAAGTGCCAAACACTTCTAGGTCTTGGATGTACTGAATCAGTAGAGTGTGGAGGTGTTTCATTTTTATTGGGTGGCTAAGTTTTTTTCATGTTTACTAGGCCATGCATGCTCAATGGAGTGTTTGAAAATTGTTGTAGGACTGAGGAATAGCTGTGCTCCTTCACTTAATATGTCCATACTCTCTTCCACTTGGGAGCTTCACCTTAGTTCTAAACAATAGGATGTGTTTTTCTTTTAATCAAAAAACACACAATGTCTTCATGCAGTGTCATTTGATTGGTCAGAAAAGTGTTATAATGTATTCTTACCAAGAAAAGGCACCACTCACTGTTGATGTCCTGTGATCTGAAAGGTTATGGAGGCAATTCTTACATGTCGGTGCTCCTAGCTCACTTCACATGTAACAAACCAGTCTTACCTACCATAGTCCTTGTTAAATGTCTACAGTGAGAAATTGGGTTATTGGTTGGGATCACTGACATAATATCGACGACACAAATATCGAGATACACAAATATCGAGTCAAAAATATCGATTGACAAAATATCGACTCCCTATCTTCAAACAGGTAAGTACCAAAATATCGACTCCAAAATATCGACTTACAAAAATATAGACTGTCAAAATATCGATTTTTTAAAATGTCTTAAAAGTAAGTTAAAACTAATATAGTAATAAATATATTTAATATAAACTTAGAAATAATTATTAAAAAAATATAATTTTAATAAATAATTTATCTAATTAAAAAAATTATATCACCAAAAATTACACACACACATATATATATATATATATATATATATATATATATATATATATATATATATATATTTAAACATATTATTAAATAAACATATATAACATTTTAGAAAATGTTTAAAATTTATTGTTACAACTATAGTGAGTTCAACATTAGCAAAAGCGTAGAGGTAAAATTTACTACTCCCACTCCAGTGGGTGCAACAGTAGGGAAAGCGCTGGATAGCGTAGAGGTTAAAATTACTATTCCCACTCCAGGGATGTATGACGTTACAACGCAAAAACTTTTACAACGCATACATTTACAACGCAAGATTTTACAACGCATATACCTTTACAACGCATACCATTACAACATAAGTATTGGTAAGTATATAATAATTTTTTGAATATAAATTAATAAAAAATATTATAATATAATTTAATATAATTTAATTTTATTAAATAAATGTAATTTAAATGTAATTTTACTTTATTTTTACAAAGTACCCCTGTACCCCAAAAACCCAAAACTGACCCTGAACCCTAAAAATACCCCTTTACCCATAAACTGAAAACTGACCCTGAACCCTAAAAATACCCCTTTACCCGAAAACTGAAAACTGACCCTGAACCCTAAAAATACCCCTTTACCCAAAAACTGAAAACTGACCCTGAACCCTAAAAATACCCCTTTACCTACAAACTGAAAACTGACCCTGAACCCTAAAAATACCCCTTTACCCCAAAAACTGAAAACTGACCCTGAACCCTAAAAATACCCCTTTACCCAAAAACTGAAAACTGACCCTGAACCCTAAAAATACCCCTTTACCTACAAACTGAAAACTGACCCTGAACCCTAAAAATACCCCTTTACCCCAAAAACTGAAAACTGACCCTGAACCCTAAAAATACCCCTTTACCCAAAAACTGAAAACTGACCCTGAACCCTAAAAATACCCCTTTACCCAAAAACTGAAAACTGACCCTGAACCCTAAAAATACCCCTTTACCTACAAACTGAAAACTGACCCTGAACCCTAAAAATACCCCTTTACCCCAAAAACTGAAAACTGACCCTGAACCCTAAAAATACCCCTTTACCCAAAAACTGAAAACTGACCCTGAACCCTAAAAATACCCCTTTACCCAAAAACTGAAAACTGACCCTGAACCCTAAAATTAAAATATTTATCAATTAATCAATTATAATTAATTACCAATTATATTTTAATTAATTACCAATTAATAATTAATTAACAATTAATTTTTAAAAAATATCAATAAATAAATTAACATATTTAATTAATTATAATTAAATTACTTCCCACCCTATTCCCCTATAAACCCACAACCCGCTACAGAAAATAAATTACTAAAATTAAAATATTTATCAATTAATCAATTATAATTAATTACCAATTATATTTTAATTAATTACCAATTAATAATTAATTAACAATTAATTCTAAATTATTATCAATAAATAAATTAACATATTTAATTAATTATAATTAAATTACTTCCCACCCTATTCCCCTATAAACCCACAACCCGCTACAGAAAATAAATTACTAAAATTAAAATATTTATCAATTAATCAATTATAATTAATTACCAATTATATTTTAATTAATTACCAATTAATAATTAATTAACAATTAATTCTAAATATATATCAATAAATAAATTAACATATTTAATTAATTAGAATTAAATTACTTCCCACCCTATTCCCCTATAAACCCACAACCCGCTACAGACTTATATTACACAAAAAATAAAAATTATTATTAACTTACCTTAAATTCGATATTTTTGTTGTCTATATTATGTCTAGTCGATATTATGTCCATTCTATATTTTTGATTCGATATTATGTCCATTCTATTCGATATTAATTTTCTCTAGTCGATATTTTTGTTGTCTATATTATGTCTAGTCGATATTATGTCCATTCTATATTTTTTACTCGATATTATGTCCAGTCGAAATAATTGACTCGATATTATGACTGTACACCATTGGTTGACTGGGGTGTGAGTCCTGGTCAAGCAACAACCACAGTCGTTGTCAGGGTGGACACAAGCCAGCCATAAATAACCTGTGCTCAACCCTCTGGTAACTTGGCACAGAGATGTCAGGCTTAATTCAGGCAATGTGTGAAGTATTTGTGCAACATTTCAAACAGTAATAAAGTGAAAAACAAAACAAAAATGTAATCAGTAGAACCGGAGATGTGCAATTTAAAAGATTGCAGTGAAAATAGCACCAAAAAGCACAAGGAGCCAACTGTAGATATAGTAGCGTCAGACCGGGACAAAGTCACAAGTTCAGTCTGACAGTGATGGATCACGGGCCAGCTACAGAGACCCAGCTAGGTCTGCTGAATAAACAACCTTAAATCCTGGTTTTCTGAGCATTGCGAAGGTGCTTTGTGCAGTCAAAGCGATTTGTCAGTTATGGAATTTGGCAATATCGCAAGACCGTGATGTGAGGTCCCATGTTTTCATTGAGGATCCTGTCGATGAGGGCCTGGGATGCACAGTTCTTTTTCACTGTCAAGGATGCCATTGACGAGAGATGTGAGGGCGTGCACCATGATACATCTCAAATCAGTGGTTCTTATGAAGCAGCAGGCTGTAATGCGATGTGGGGTTTCGCAATATGGACGATCCATGCAGTGCTGATGATGCAAGAGTTCCGCTCAGCGTTGCGCTGCACAGCAGAGAAATTGCATTGGTTCCGCTGGATTAACAGAGGCTGGCAGAACACCCTAGGCCCACTTCTAAGGGGCAGACTGCAGAGTCCAGGTGCTGGGGTTGATGGAGCCTTCTGTCCTTGAGGCTGTAGTCAGGAAGCCAACCAACTGGGCCACTTTGGGTTCCTGGGTTCAATAGATGCAGGTCTAGTCCTCACCCAGGCATGAGGGCAGCAAGCAACAGGAAGCAGGTCAGCACAGAATGGCAACAGTCCTTCATAGCAGCAGTCCACCAGAGTGGCAGTCCTTTCAGCAGCACAGCAGTCCTTCTTCCTGGCAGAGTATGCCCAAGTCCAGAAATGTACTGAATAGTTGGGGAGAAGCTTCTAGAGGTTTTTCTTTGTATTCCAGTGGTATCCTGCCTTCCTTTCCTTGGCTCCAGACTAACTACAGGGGGTGTACAGCCCTTTGTATGAAGGCAGGACACAGCCTATTGAAATGCAAGTAGGGATATGCCCAGTTCTGCCCTCCCATCCTGCCAGTGATAGCTCATCCAGGTCCACCTAAGCTCTCTATAGTGTGTGGCTGTGTGGCTGTCAGGGAGGAATACACAAAGCCCAATAGCCAATTACGCCCAGTCATATGCCCCAGATACTGGCTGTAACCACTAAATGATTAGGGCAGGAAAATACTAGCTTTCTAAAAGTGGCATTTTCAAATTGTTTGTTTAAAATCAGATTTTACCATAAGTTAGGATTTTTCACTCCTATTCAAAGACAACAAACATTAACTCTCTCATTTGGAAATTACATCTCATTAAATGTAATAAGGTAATTCAAATGTTAACCCATGGGGCTTTTCACTACCAGGACATATAAAACTAAAACAGTACATGTCACACTTTTTAAATGCACTGCATCCTGCCATCTGGGCTGTCCAAGGCCTACCTGAGGGTTGACCTATATGTATTAAAAAGGAAGGTTTTGGCCTTAAAAAGGTTTATTTTGCCAGGTTGATGTAGAAGTTTAAAATCTGCACATGCAGGCTTCAAAGGCAGACCTCAGCCATGTTTAAATAGCTACTAAAGTGGGTGGCACAATCAGTGCTGCAGGCACACTAGTAGCAAAGGATTTACAGACCCTGGGCACAGGTCGTTCCACTTAAATAGGGGCTAACAAGTAAATTAAATATGCCAATTTGGTCTAAGTCAATCCTACCATGTTTTTGGGAAGAGCACATGAACTTTAGCATTAGCAGTGGTAAAGTGTGCAGATTCCAAAAGGCAGCAAAAACAAAGTCAGCAAACAGGATGGTTTAAGGGAAAACATTAGGGGTAAACCACACTAAGGGTGACAGGTTTAACATGTGTGCCCCCCAGCTGAAAGTGCAGAGAACTGCCCAACCTTAAAAGTCAGCTCTGTCAAGGGTGCACCAATGGTGCCTTATCCCTTGACAAATATCCTGTAATAACCAGTGAGGCCTAAGAAAGCTCTAACCTCCGACTGGATCTTGGGGCATTTCCGGTTCAGAATGGCCTCAATATTTGCCTGGAGGGGCTGCACTTTGCCTCCTCCCAATTGGTGTCCCAAATAGGCAATTGAACTCTGCCCTACCTGGTGCTTAATCCCTTGATAGTCAGGCCTGCCCTCTTCAGAGCCTAAAGCACTTCTCTGAGGTAGCACAGAAGGTCCTCTCATTTATATCTGAAGACAGCAATGCCATCTAGTTAGGTGGCACTGAGGTTCTGTAACCCAGCCAGGACCTGGTTGACTAACTTCTGGAAGTTGGTAGGTGTGTTCTTCAACCCAAAAGGCATTACCCAGTACTGGAAGTGCCCTTCTGTGATAGAGGGAGCCACGGTTAAGACAATCTGCCACTACCCAGACGTTAGGTCAAATGTGCTGAGGAACTTGGCTGCTCCCAACCGATCTATGAGCTCATCAGCTCGTGGGATGGGTTGGGCATCAGTCTTGGTGACTGCATTGAACTCCCGGTAATCCATGCAGCACTGAAGTTCTGGGTGATACCTGGAGGAGTAGCCTTGGTTACCAAAACTACTGGCTGGACCAAGGACTGTTTGAGGGCTCAATGACCTCTAACTCCAGCATTTCAGAGACTACCTCCTTTGAGCTGGCTCTCACCTTGTCAGACAGCCTGTAGATTTTACTCCTCACAGGTATGCTGTCCCCGTATTAATAACATGGATTCACCATGTAATGAGTCCTTGGGTAAGGAAGAAAATTGTCAGCTGGCGGCAGACCATGTATTAATCTGGGTTCAGGGTAGGGGAGAGCCTGATACCCTCCACTTACCCATCCTGTTCCTTGGAAGAAAGGAGGTCAGGGAGAGTTTTACTCTTCCCCTGCAATCCATCATCCCATGGTTACCTCTGACCTATCACAGTGCAGCTGGAGGCGATTGATGTGTAGAACCCTTGAAGGGGTCCTGGGAGCCTTGAGGTCCACCAGCTAGGTGACCTCACTCTTGCACTTTTTCACCTCATAAGGTCCAGAACAGCAATCTTGCAGAGCCCTGGGTTCCACAACTTCCATCACCTACACTTTTTGGAAAGGCTGAAACACAATCCATGTGGCCTTCTTGTCATACAACCCTTTCATGACCTCCTGCCTGGCTTCTGGATTCTCTTCATCTGGGTACGGAGTGCCAGCATGTAGCTTGACACATACCAGGGTGCCTTCCTGGGAGCTTGCTCCCAGCCCCACTTCACCAGACTGAAAGGTCCTCCCATACAGTGCCTGTACAGATGTTCACAGGGACTGAAGCCAACCCCCTTCTGTGGTACTTCCCTGTAAGCAAACAAAAGACATGGCAGGAGGACATTGCACTTCCACCTCATGCTCTCCAATAGGCCCATGATCATTATTTTGAGGGTCTTGTTGAAACATTTAAGATCCCTATTAGTTTACAGTTAGTAAGGAGTAGATAATGTATAGGTTACCCTACACTCCTTCCAAATGGGCGTCATGTGCTCAGACATGAAGTTGGTACCTTGGTCAGATACTACATCCTTCGGGGGTAAGGAGTGGATAACTTATAGGTTACCCTACACTCCTTCCAAATGGGCTTCCTGTGCTCAGACATGAAGTTGGTACCTTGGTCAGATACAGCATCCTTCGGGAACCCCATTCGAGCAAAAATCTGCATCAGTGCCCTGGCCACTGTGGGCTCATTCACTGATCTCAGAGGTATAGCCTCCTGGTACTGGGTGGCATGGTCCATCTGTGCCTTGCAGAAGTCCTTCCTGGTGGTACCCCCTTCCTTCTGCTAATTGGTCAGCTCAGGTAGGCTCCCCAAGGCGGTAATGTAATCTCCAGTAGATTCCAAGGCATCATCCTCAGGTTCTGCATTCTCCCTGATGGTGGGAGCTTCAGGAGTGGGTTTCCCCTGCCTCTTTCCCTTCCTCTTCTTGGCAGGTAACTGGAGCATTCCTTCAGGCTCCAGATCCTCTCAGGTGTCCATGGACTGAGTGGTTAGGTACATCCACTCAGGCAACCCTAACATCTCCAAGTGCGACTTGAGCTCCACCTCCTTCTAGATGGTGTGCTCTAGGCCATACAATCCACAGGCATGTATGGACTCACAGATACCCTCAAGGAACCTGAGATCCCCCCCCCTGAGGGAACCATTTCAACAGGAAAGTGGCTCTCATGGTTGTCACGGCAATATCCTGGTGGAATGCATTGGGTCCTGCTCTGAGGTCACCAGATGACATCTGACAGTTGCCATGCTGGCTCTAGTGTCTCTCAGAGCCTCCACCCTCTGGCCATTGATGGTGACCCACTGCCTGTATTTCCTAGTGTTATGAGGCCTGTGTGTTCTCTGCACCATCTCTACGTCACCCTGGGACACAACATTAACCTCTCTGCTATCCCCCCACTATCTGGGGCAAACTCCTCCCAAAGTGCTACTCTAGCCAACCTGGTGTCTGTCCACCAGTGGGAGGATGTGCCCATTTGGAACACTTAAACAACAGGGGAGAGGTGCCAATACTGATGCTTGATTTCCAAACAACTAAATTCCCAATGTAAAGATAATAAATCAATACAAGTGGATGCTAATTAATAGCTATTTATTTTGAAAAAGATTTTTTGTTTATGCACATTTTTTGAATTGATGCAGTGGTTCAAAAACACAATTACTTAAGAACAATCAAGGTAAAGACACGGCAAGTGGGATAAAAACCTCATACATACCATCACTCAAATTTGTTCAAACATATCACAGTCAAACCTCTTACATTCCAACATTCAAACAATGCACTCCACATAAACTGGAAGGTCAATAAACCAGTAGGTGAAGTACTAGGTCTGCTTGTACAATTCAAAGGAACTTTCCTATAATTCTAAACAATACACTACAGGCAATGCACTTTTAAATCATAAAATTGAAATCACAATTCTCAACATTAGAGTGTAAAGATGCTAGTCAAGATGCGTAACCATTAGGCACCCAGACACAACAAAGCAGACCAACAGGCCTACGCGTTTCGAATCCTTGAAGGTGACAGGATTCTCATCAGGGCCAAAAAGCTCTGTAAAAAAGAAAAGAGACAAAGGTCTAATCTCTAGTGTAAAAGAATCAAGAATCGAGAAGAGCGCTGCTACACATTGGTACCCAGTCAGCTTACCAATTAATTATTTTGCCAACAGATGTCCTGTTTATAGAGAAGGTCTCCTGCAAAGGGAGTGAGGGGAAAAAGGAAAGAAGAGAAGGGGCGGCAGGGTTTAATCACTCGTTTAGTGCCCTGGAGTAATAGGCGTGGGTGCACAATGAAAAAACTGGTGGCTTACCTCTGGGAGAGAGCACCATACTCTACATTTACTTACCAATTACCTTCTCAGTATTTTGGTCCTCAATATTTTGTACACAATATTTTTGTAGCACAACATTCTGAAGTCAATATTAAGGTGGATCACCTCAGTGTTGCAGTAAAAATGAAAGTGATGCTAACGCGGGATTACTGGTTACTAATTATCTTACCAAATCCCAAACTATGTCGACTGAATCGTTGGTACCTGTCTTGGAGTAAAAGGTAATCTCGCAATAAGTCAATCAATTTAAGAACTTACACCACTCTAAATGACCACTGACCAAAATTAAGTTTTAAAGATTTAATATAAAGTCAAAGATAACTGAAGATACAAACTTCTCAAAATGAGATTCAACAGGTAAATTGGTATCACTATAAACATGAACTTCTTGAATAATCTAAGTCTGAAGAACAAGATAATAAGTACAAGCTCAAAAACCATCAGGGTTGCCAAAATGGATACAAGTTGCAACCTCAAAGTCATTACAGAAAAGAAAATTAAGGTTAGTCTGTCCCTACACTACACTAAATGACATCCCTACTTAGCAAGATCTTAACCCTCTAGGTGTCAGCCGTGGTGATTTCCTAAGAAGATCACGCACTTCTCTTTGTCTCTTCTCTGATAATGGGTCTCTCCTGATCAGCCTATCTGCCTACCCATCCGCTTCCTTAGGCTCCCAAAATCATCTGCTCTGCTCTCCTCCCGGGTCTCTTTCCCTAATACCAAATCACATTTCTGATAGGAACGCCCCTTGGGACGCCCCTCACGTGGTACATCTTTGCGCGGTAAACTCCATGATGGTACTCTTGAAGACCCTCGTTATAGTTGACCTTGGTTCCCAGGCTTCTTCTTCCGTGCGCTGATACCCCCTGAAATTCCTGGAAACTCCTACAGGCCTGCGCAAGGCGCCACTGAACAAAGTCCCTTTCATTCGAGCTGATTAGGACCCTCGCACCTGCATACAGCTCGTCCTGCAGTGGGCCTCAAATTCCAGACTCCACCATATCTTTAGTCATAAAACACTCTCAAAGCTCAGTGCTGGACACCTCGCGACCTCTTCTCTAACGAGCACATGACGATTTACACGACATGACATTATCTCCTCTGGCCTACTTGATTTACATGCAGCAGGTCCCTGCACTCTTAAAACGTTAACTTGATTTAAACAGCAAACATTCTTAACTAGCATACGTTTCTAAAATAACACATCTATAAAGCATATACTTTTAACCCTAAGTTCAATAGTACATTTTGGAAGAACCATGTCAACCTTATCTCACATTAATTTAGCAGCACGTTCAGGTTTGCTGTGAATTGCCCTAAGGCCTACACATAATACTGGATTTTCAAAGTTACATTTAATTCGGACATGATTCTTTTAACATGAGAACATGAGGTTTTCACATATATTCCAACATTTCTACATTAATCTCACACCGTTATAATTATAGTTACTCTACTTAACATTCTATACGTTTCACTACTGAATATAAACCACTCTGTATATTTCACTCCTGGATATAAAACACTCGTGTGTAAAACATGTTTAAACTAACTACGTGCTTGTAAATATGGCGTACTTATACATTTTTTTCAAACTTGTGCTCTCTCAGTCCCCCCTTTGATGACCTTCAGGGGTCATCATCACCAAGACATTAAAATGTAGAACCCTTCAAAGTGAAGACAGAGCAGTTCCACCTCTTTTCATACTCTCTAATGCTTTCAGACTCTTATATTGAGTGTCCTGCATCGCTGTCAACTCTTCTTCCTGTTTCTTCATAGCTCTCTGTAACCTATTTGCTCTATAACATTGATACAAACGCACCAATCCCCACAAAGTGATTACACAAATCACAATTATGATGATGGGTTTCAGTATGTACCAAACGATACCCTTTCCTAAGTTGGCAAACCAACTTCCAACTTTACCCATTCCATGGCCTACTTTTCCCACACATTTACCTTTGCCAGGTCCTCAATTTCGTAGTGTATGGCAGTGATATTTTGTATATACTTCTCTAGAGGCTTTGAATTGTCTGGAATGTAAGTACAGCATTCCTGGACCTTCAAGGCCTTACAGACTCCTCCCTCTTTTGCTAACAGAACATCTAAAGCAAGTCGGTTCTGAAGAACCATTGCCCTAATCGATTGCATCTCACCTTCTATCAGCATCAATGATCTTGCAGTACTAGCAGATAGCCTATCTACGACTGTAGCTAACCTCCTGATCTTAATGTCATTCATTATCAATCCTAAGAAAGGGAATGCAGCACCTAGTACATCTCCAACTACTTCTGCTGCACCCAGCCCTCGCTTCCATCTAGTTGATATTTCTTTCTTAGGCGTGTCTAAATTCTCAACATGATATATTTTAGGGAAGACAACAGCCAGATAGCATGATCCGTACCAATTATCTGGTAACTTCACATAGGCATATCTTCCACATACAAAATATACATTTGGTATTGCTTGCATCCCTTTCATAAAGTTCTTAGAGTAATACTCCAATTGAAAGGCATGTTCACAATGGACTTGACCTACATAAAAGTTTTCATAATATGAGTAACTCCTGTGTATGCACAGTTTTCCCCGTTTATCCTTATCCAAAGCAATTGGACCAATACTACCTTTTCTTTGATGTGCCCTTTCCTCCTTGGTCCAATCTGTTTCCCATTGTCCTGATGCTTTCAAAATCTTCTGCCTCCTGTATCTAGTATCTACCTGTGCTATAAACTTTTTCTCAACCTCTGATATTTGACAAGTCAGATTGTTTCTTCGAGCATGTGAAGTATCTAACGTTTTCCATGGAATAAACCATTTGTGTAGTCTGTCTTCGCTTTTGTAGTAGTCCCATTTGTTCAAATGCTTGAAATTCGGAACCTCTGGCAATGTCGAGTCGAAATTCGAGAAATAATACTCGAATCCTTCTCGTCCATAAAACATGCTCAACAATAAACTGCACGTTATTCCATATGTCAACGGAAGATGATGGTATCTGATACCCTCCTCCACTGAAGCTGGTAATTGCATACAAACATAACAATCCTTCACTTCCATGGCATCAACATATTCATAAAGCAATTTAGCATAAGCATTTGACTTGTAATTTCCCTGTGACTCGTCGGTGTGAAGCCTTTTTATTTCTGCATCTAACAATGCTTTGTCTTTCTCATTGATGTTTTCCTTCTCTTTAATAATGGTAGTTTTCGGTGTTGACACTCCCTTATCCTCCTTAACTGTGGTTTCATCCCCTTCGTGTCCCGCTAGGAATGAAACAGTTACCACTAAAATTATAAGAGAAACCACTACTCCTAAAAGTATAACAGCTATACATTTTGCCCTGCGGTTCGGGTTGCCAGCCTCCATGTTCTCAAACAGTGTAGTCTTTGACTTTCTTCCAGCATTCACTTCCTCTTCTTTTCAAACAAAGTCTTTTTCTCTTGCAATGTCTTTCTTTGAACACTTGGAAGCTTGACAATTTGTTTCCGCAAAACAGTTCAAAGTCCAGTAGAAAATAGACAACCCTAGCCCTTCTCCATCCACTAAAATGAAACCCCTACCATTTTTCTTCTTCCACTCGGCGCTAGGTTATCTTGCAACAAGTTTTTACAATTTCTTTTCAACAGTCTTATTTTCGTCTGAAGTTATGTATGACTCAAGGAGTGACACTACTTCTTCATAAATGTCCATCCGAAGTATCATTCCCTCAGGTTCTGGACAGTTCGTACCACAACATGGAAAGTCAACTTTTTCTAGGATTATTCTCCTTATTTCGCTCAAGACAAGTGGACGGACAAAATTGAGAGTTAGCGTTTTTTCAATTTCCACTCCTGGTACTATCAGTTCTACATCCACAATTACAAAGGGGTCCGTTCTAATCAAGATCACTTTCTTCACCTTTCCAGTTCTGCGCCCCTTTGAAGACATTCACAATATGGTATTAATCCACAACAATAAGCGCTCCTAGCATTTCTACTACTCGCTCAAGCATTTCCAAACGAAGAAGAGTTCCCTCCAATATTGGATATCGTGAACAGCAAACTGGAAACTCAACTGTTTCTAAAATCAATTTTCTTATTCCACTCAGGAGAGCAGGATGAACGATGTTGAGTGTCAGCAACCTTTCGGTCTCCGCTCCTGGTAGTAGAAACCTTATTTGCACTGTGATGATCGGGTCAGTTCTGATCAGTTCCACTTCCCTGATCCTCCCTGTTCTGTGTCTCCCAGACATCTGCAACGAGGTAGGTCCAGTCGGGAGTAGAGTACCTTCTACTAGGCACTCGCACCCTCCTTGATCTTCTAAGACCCTCCTCGGCTTGATCCTGGATATCTTCTTCTGGATCTGAGTCTTCGGATATAGGAGTAAGCGTTTCTTCCTGGGCCGACCTCAAACTTAGCCTTCTTCTCCTTGTTGGCCAAGTGGCAGCTCCAAGCCTTATTCTCCTATTTCTTGTCCTCCCACTTGGTTCTTGGTCGCTCCGATACGGATCTGAGTCTGAGTCGTATTCACTTCTGCTCTCTCCTTCAGTTGCGTCTTCTGTCTCACTGCCGTCCTGCCTTCGCTCTTCTTCTGAATCCGATGCGTTCCCAACTTCTTCCGACACCCCCTCAGCTGCCTCAATCCCTTCTTGCGACTCTTCTTCCACTTCCGGGCTTTCGTCTGGGATGGGAGCTGTTCCTTCTAGAGGTGCTGGAACTCTTCTAGTATGGGATGCATGGATCCAATTTGGCAGCCCCCCGCACTTCACCGCGGTGTTCGTGATCAGGATTACCTGAAAGGGCCCACGCCAGCGAACATCTAGGCAGTTCTTCCGGACGTGTTTTTTAACTAAGACCCAGTCCCCTGGGTTCAGGTCATGACACAGGTTCCTCGCTGCTGGAACTTCAGCCGCATGCACCTGAAGGGACACAGAATGGATGGCGTCAGACAGTCCTTTACAATAATCCAAGATCAGATCATCTGTAATATTCAATAGAGCAGTAGTTGGAACTGTAGGAAGTCTCATGGCCCTCCCCATCAGGATCTCTTGGGGAGAGAGACCTGTCCTCCTATCAGGTGTGCTGCGCATGCTCATGAGCACTAATGGAAGAGCATCTGGCCAACTCAAGGATGTGGATGCCACTACTTTAGCCAATCTATTCTTCAAAGTGCCATTCACTTGTTCCACAATTCCTGAAGCTTCTGGTCGATAACTACAATGCAGCTTTTGATCGATATTCAGTGTGGAGCACAACATCTTCACTATTTCGCTGTTAAAATGTTTTCCTCTGTCAGATTCCAAAGAGGCAGGCACCCCGAAGCGCGGTATCAACTCCCTGAGCAACAATTTAGCCACTGTGAGTGTATCGCACCTACGTGTAGGGTACGCTTCAACCCATCTGGAAAATACGCATACAATCACCAACACATACCGAAGGCGATTGACTCTTGGCATTTCGATGAAATCTAGTTGCATTCTATTGAAAGGCCCCCCCGACCTCCCAATGTGACTCAGTGTGACTGGTGTTCGTTTGCCTACGTTCAGCTGTTGGCAAGTAACACATCGTTTACATACTGATTCTGCTGCTATTCTAAATTTAGGGCAATACCAAGTTTGCCTAAACACTCTCATCATAGCATCCCTTCCTAGATGTACTGGACCATGTATTTCTCTCGCCATGGGATTAGCTAATTCTTCAGGTAACACAGCTCTCCCATCTGCTGAAACCCAAAAATCCATTTCACTTCGCACACAACCTGCTATTTCCCATGCCTTTTTCTCTGTTTCAGGTGCGTTCTCCTGCATTATTCTTAAATCCTCCCAAGTGTCTACAGTTTCTAACATCATACTTAGTTCAGTCTTTTCTTCTGCACCTTCTATTTCCACCTTTGAGAAAGAATAACTTTGTTCAGCACAATAGCGTGCGACTTCATCAGCATATCTATTACCTTGTGACACAAAATCTGTATTCTTAGTATGAGCTACACACTTCACTACCGCGATGTCAACAGGACCTTGTAACGCTTCTATCAGCAATCGCACAAATTCTCCATTTCGAATGGGCGAACCAGAGGAGGTCATGTAACCCCTCTGAGACCACAACTGCCCGAAATCATGAACCACACCGAAACCATATTGGCTGTCCGTGTAGATGGTGACTCTCTTTCCATTTCCTGCTATGCAGGCACGAGTTAGGGCAATAATCTCTGCTACCTGTGCGGAATGTACTCCTTCCAGGCAAGCGGCTTCTACAACTCCAGTAATAGTACAAACAGCATAAGCTGCTCTCAACCGACCAGTATCGTCCCTTAAACATGAGCCATCAACAAAATAAATTTCATCGGGGTCTGACAATGGCTCATCCACAATATCTGGTCTGGGTTTCGTGCATAGTTCAGTCACATCAAGGCAATCGTGGTCTTCACATCCTTCGCCTTCTATTACCGTAGGTAATGGCATCAAAGTAGCGGGATTCAAGACAGAGCATCTCCTGAGAGTCACGTTTTCTGCGGCAAGTATAACTTGCTCGTAACGCGTGAGCCTGCTATTGGTCAGATGCTGCGTCTTCGTCCTGGTCATTAACAATTCAACTGAATGTGGTACATACACCACTACTGGATGCCCCATCACAATACTCTCGCTCCTTTCAATGCTGACACCCGTTGCAGCAACGGATTTGAGACATCCGGGCAACGCTGCGGCTACTGGATCTAATGTAGCCGAAAAGTATGCCACTGGTCTACGGGCATTACCGTGGGTCTGTGCCAAGACTGACAAAGCACATCCCTCTCTCTCACAGCAATAGAGTGAAAATGACTTTTCGTAATCTGGCATTCCCAGAGCCGGAGCACGACATAAATCGTCTCTCAGCTGTAAAAATGCCACCAAACATTCTTCATCCCATGGTACCGGATCACTCACCTCCTTGTGCGTCAGTTTCTGTAAGGGCTTTGCTTTCAGTGAAAAGTTAACTATCCACTGTCGGCAGTAACCCACCATTCCTAGGAACATTCTAACTTCTCTCTGTGTTGTAGGCGCATTCATTTTCATTATCGCCTCAATCCTCTCCGGGGACACCTTACGTTTCCCTTTTTCTAACCTGTGCCCTAGATACTGTACTTCTGTCAAACAATACTGTAACTTGCTCGGAGATACCTTATGTCCATTTTCAGCTAAATGATTCAGTAAGGCAATTGAATCTACTTTACAAGCTTCCTCTGTATCTGACGCAACAAGTAGGTCATCTATGTACTGTACCAGAACCGAGTTCTGTGGCAGTACTAGATTCTCAAGATTCTTCTTCAGCAACTGATTAAAGATGGATGGGCTGTCTGTGAATCCTTGTGGGATTCGACACCATGTTAAAACGCGATCTTCCATTTTAAAAGCGAAAAGGTACCTGCTCTCTTCATCCAATGGGATTGAAAAGAAAGCCTGACAAAGATCTATCACTGTGAACCATTCTGCTTGACATGGTATTTGAAACAATATCACTGATGGATTCGGTACCACGGGACAACATGAAACGACTATGTTGTTAATTTTTCGTAAATCCTGCACTATCCTAAACTTCCCGCTAGGTTTCTGCAAACCCATAATCGGGGAGTTACAAGGACTGCCCACGATTTCTTTCAGTATTCCCTGCTGTATCATTGACTCGATCACAGGTTTTATTCCCGCAATCGTTTCCTGGGACAATTTGTATTGAGGCGTTCTTGGAAACTCAACATTTGGTTTTACCAGAATTTTTACCGGTTCTACCCCTTTAATCAATCCTATATCTTCTCCTGTGAAATCCCACACCTCTGACGCCACTGCATCTCTTAAATCTTGTGGAAGATCTTCTACAGTCAGAGTAGGATATAGTTCTACACAGAATTTTGAATTGGCCACCTTAAAGGTAGCATCATCGTCGGTAGTCTGTACCTCCACTCCTTGTGGGGTGCAGTATATGGTGCAATTCAATTTGCATAACAAATCCCTTCCTAACAGACATACCGGACTCGAGTCACAAACCACAAACTGATGTTCGTTCATATGATTGCCTATTTTCACAGATACTGGTTCTGTCAACGGACTAGTCATTCTTTTATTTGCGACTCCTACCACCTGAATTGTTTCCCCTGACATCGGCAAGTCTGGAACCACCGCTGATCTCAGAGTCGAACGAGTAGCCCCAGTATCCACTAGGAACGTAGTGGGACACCCTGCCACTTCTGCCTCAACAAATGGCCCTCTTTGATCCACTTCTAGGACTGACCCCGAGGGTACAATCCTCTTCACTGCTCACCCGTTGTCCTGTCAATGGGTCAATGTAATAACATTTTTCTTCCTCGATAAACAGCGGCATTTGTTTAAAGACCTTTCCTCCAGCTGCTATCTTCGGTGGCTGTGGGAATTGGGCCCGTGGAGCCGAAGTCCCCCCTTTGGCCACCTTACTGCTTGGGACTGTCACCTTTTGCACTGGGTCTTCTTGGACCTGTTCTTCTACTTCTAGCTCTCCATTTTCAGGGTTAAAGGGACACTCGCGTCGCCAATGCCCCACCTGGTGACACTGATGACACTTTGTCGTTTTCTTTAAAGTGGCAAAGTCTATCCTAGGTCTCTGCCCTTCTTCATTATCTTTGCTCTGACCATTTGGTTTTCGTCCCATCCCCTGCTTCTGCTGGCCACCCTTCCCAGCGGACTGCATTTGCACCACCATCAATTTCTCCTTTAGATTCTTGGCTTTAGAATCTATCTCGTCACTGCAGTACCTCGCATATCGTAAAATCTCATCTAGTGGTTTGTTCTGCCAACAGATTAAATGTTGCTGTATCATCAAACAAATATCAGGTCTCAACCCCAAGACAAACTTTGACACAAACTGCCCTATATCTTTGGGATCCATTACATCTAGTCCACTGTATTGCTTGAATGTTTTCAATAATCTTTCATAAAACTCGTGAACTGTCTCCTTCGGTTCTTGCCTTGTTCGATCTATCTTTACCCAATCTATATCCTGTGGTGGTACCTTATCTTTCAGCCATGCTATTACCCTTTCATACTTTCGCATGACAATCTCAGATGGTCCATTAGTTCGAGCATCCCTCAATGGTTCAGCATTTGGCCATTCGACACTAGTCTTACAAGGGGTCCACAGATCAGATGGAACCACGATGTCAAACAACGTGTTCAAATCTATCCACAGTACTTTCGAGATTTTGACAAACCTCTCTACCTGTTTATACCATTCGACTGGATTGTCCCGCAACTTCGGAAATGAGTTGGTAAATGCAGCTAAATCTCCTCTACTCCAGGGCACATGTACATAATTTCCGTTTGATATTTCTCGCAAAGGGAATGCCTCCATCTGCATTACCCTTCCCTCAGGGGTCATCACATTTGTACTTCGCCTAACTGTGCCCTTTTTCGACCACCTTTCTTCCCATTTATCCAGTTCTCTCCACACTCTTATCCCTGTTACCAGCTCTCTTATGTGTGTTTTTAATCCAGTAGTTCTCTTCTCATCTAGATCCTGGTCTGCGTACTGTAATCTGTGGTTACTCTGCAATGCCCTTGTCCTAGACAAATCCACGGCATACTTGTCTGCCAAATCAGTCAGTTTTTCATGAAACGCTCTAGCTTTCCTAGTAATATCCTTTGCCATGAACAATAACTCATCCTGTTCGTACAATTCTATCCTTTCCAAAGGCAATGTTCCATCTATTATCTCATCAACATCTGATTTTAAACTGGTAACATCAAGCCTTTTTGCCTTAATTTCAGCTTTCAAGACACTCAATTTAGCTCCTCCATCCGCATCTCTCCCATCCCAGCTCCGAGATCTACGTTTAGGTATTGGTGAATTATAGGGAGTCCTCCCCTGTTCCCATCTCTCTAGATCCCATGCCTTTCCGTCTTCTCGGGGTGGGTGGTGAAACACTCCTTCATGCCTCATAGCCCCTCTCTCCCCCTCCGGGCTAGTTTCACGGGATGCAGGGTAAGATGTTCCATTACTCCCTCTTTCTTCCCTACTTCCCTGTGATTCCTGATTATTCGAGGCGTGGCGGGACCTATCGCTGTTCTCCTTTCTCCAATGTTGAACGTCTTCCCCGAGTGTATGATGAAGGCACCTAAACCTATTCTGAAAAGCCCGTACCGCCTCATCTCCTCCCTTCCCCCAGAGACGGGACATTTCCTCACATTCTACAATCCTAGTATTTTGTTCCGGCTGTTCTCTCTGATTTGTAGGACATGCATCCCCTCTATTCTCTTGACTTTGGCCTTCCCGGCCCTGACTGCTTTCGCTGGCCCCACAATGAGATACAGTCCCGTTACCCCTGCTTTCCCACTCTGGTTCCGTTCTTGTCCTGTTACTCGGAGATACTATGGACCCGTCCCATTCCCTCAAATCAGCTCTTAACTCTGAAAAAGATCTTGGCCGCGGTCCCCTTAGATCCATTGGTCCTCTCGGACCTCCCTGTTCTGAATTGGGACCGACAGTTGTGTCTAATGGGGTATTCCATGTTACTGATCCTGGCAATTGTTTCCATGCATTTGTCACATTATTCCTCCTTTCCATCTCAATCCTTTCCCTATCCAATTGCCTTTGTTGTTCCCCTCTATCTCTCTCAGAATTATAGATCGAAACTATGGGTCCTATGGTAACAGGCACTTGAAGAGCGTCTGGCAATCCCACAGACTCAACCCTTTCTGTGGTTGGCGTTTTCTGCACCACAAACCTTCCCACTACACTCTGTACAGTGTTGTTTGGAGGTGTTTCTCCGCCTTTGCTAGGTGTCCATTCCGGTATAGGGAGTGGTGTATATCCCTCTATGTCATTCCCATCCTCCCTTGCGAGCCCTCTATCTTCTATCAACTCCACTCTCGGAGGTGGTCTATCCATTAACAATCTGTTTATCAGATTGTCCTCCGACTCGCTTTCCTCGTCTTCTTCCATGAGGTTTCCTCCTCCTGACACCTCCCTCATCGGATACATTTTCTCCACCTCAATAGTCTGTACCCTCCAACGCTTTTCCTCCTCATCCCATTTGGAATCTCGCACTGCCCTTACCGATCGCGTCAGCCTTTGTTGACGCCTGTTCAAATTTCGGTCGTGTGCAGCCTTAATCCATGCATTAAGAGCCTCAAACTGTGTTGGTCTGGGCGAGGGTTTCAATGAGGACATGGTTGCTTTCAGCCGGTGTAACACCTCTAATTTAAACGTCCCGTACCTCGGGAACTGCATTTCCTCATTCCCTTCCGTAAGCTTATTCCAAGCCCCAATCCACAATATCGTATGCAGCCCCACATTCGTTGCCATATAATGAGCTGGTGTACCCTCTGGGGGAGCCTCTTCCCCGTAATAATGTTCACTTCGTTTACGTTTAAAAATCCCTTTCAAACACTTAAAACACTTCATGATTTCTCTTTTCTCCGCGTTTGTTTACTTCCTGATGATATTCCACCAATCTCAGCCCCGTTCTCACTAACTGGCCTATCCGTACGCGACTTTCCTCCGACGTCACTCTAGCCGCCCAACCAGAGCGCGGCTCTAGCTAACGTCACACCAACCGCTCAATCAGAGCGCGGCTCCAGCCGACGTCACCCGTCCCCCTTCGCAGCAGTTCCCCTCCTTTCTCAGCTCGTCTCCTCGGTCATGCACGCATCCCATTCATACTCTGAAGAATGATTACTTCCGTCCAAGCGATCACCTTTCTTGACTGTACGCCCACAGTCTTTCTGTAGTTGTCACCTTAACTTGGCGAAATGTCTTTCCGTTTACTTCCAGACAATCGCCTTCTCCGATAGGTTACTCACACACAGTAACTTTCGACCAGCGTCCGTTACTCATACACTCACTCTTACACTCCCCCTATCTTGGATCCACGGCGGTCAATGGTACCTCGTGACCTCCGTACTATGGTCGACAACTACCCTGGATGTTCGATACACCCAAAACCACTTAAGCTCTGGCCTGAACTTAAGATTTCACCAGTTCACCCGTTTACCAGGTTACCAGCTTACCAGGTTGCGCGCGCTCACAACCTTCTCCGATTCACACTACAGGCATTCAACTCCGCAAGACATTACAATACAAATACAACACAAAACACCGCAATCTATTCACGCATGACCCTTTTTATACTCACTCTCCGATACTGCTGCTTTTCTCGCACCGTCTGCACCTCTCGGCACACGATTCTTCCGCTGCTCGTCTCTTGGCGTCTCGGGCCTTGGGGTAAACTAACCTCTCTAGATTACCTTCCTCAAGAAGATAACCATCCTCACTCTGCTACCAACTGCTAACGCGGGATTACTGGTTACTAATTATCTTACCAAATCCCAAACTATGTCGACTGAATCGTTGGTACCTGTCTTGGAGTAAAAGGTAATCTCGCAATAAGTCAATCAATTTAAGAACTTACACCACTCTAAATGACCACTGACCAAAATTAAGTTTTAAAGATTTAATATAAAGTCAAAGATAACTGAAGATACAAACTTCTCAAAATGAGATTCAACAGGTAAATTGGTATCACTATAAACATGAACTTCTTGAATAATCTAAGTCTGAAGAACAAGATAATAAGTACAAGCTCAAAAACCATCAGGGTTGCCAAAATGGATACAAGTTGCAACCTCAAAGTCATTACAGAAAAGAAAATTAAGGTTAGTCTGTCCCTACACTACACTAAATGACATCCCTACTTAGCAAGATCTTAACCCTCTAGGTGTCAGCCGTGGTGATTTCCTAAGAAGATCACGCACTTCTCTTTGTCTCTTCTCTGATAATGGGTCTCTCCTGATCAGCCTATCTGCCTACCCATCCGCTTCCTTAGGCTCCCAAAATCATCTGCTCTGCTCTCCTCCCGGGTCTCTTTCCCTAATACCAAATCACATTTCTGATAGGAACGCCCCTTGGGACGCCCCTCACGTGGTACATCTTTGCGCGGTAAACTCCATGATGGTACTCTTGAAGACCCTCGTTATAGTTGACCTTGGTTCCCAGGCTTCTTCTTCCGTGCGCTGATACCCCCTGAAATTCCTGGAAACTCCTACAGGCCTGCGCAAGGCGCCACTGAACAAAGTCCCTTTCATTCGAGCTGATTAGGACCCTCGCACCTGCATACAGCTCGTCCTGCAGTGGGCCTCAAATTCCAGACTCCACCATATCTTTAGTCATAAAACACTCTCAAAGCTCAGTGCTGGACACCTCGCGACCTCTTCTCTAACGAGCACATGACGATTTACACGACATGACATTATCTCCTCTGGCCTACTTGATTTACATGCAGCAGGTCCCTGCACTCTTAAAACGTTAACTTGATTTAAACAGCAAACATTCTTAACTAGCATACGTTTCTAAAATAACACATCTATAAAGCATATACTTTTAACCCTAAGTTCAATAGTACATTTTGGAAGAACCATGTCAACCTTATCTCACATTAATTTAGCAGCACGTTCAGGTTTGCTGTGAATTGCCCTAAGGCCTACACATAATACTGGATTTTCAAAGTTACATTTAATTCGGACATGATTCTTTTAACATGAGAACATGAGGTTTTCACATATATTCCAACATTTCTACATTAATCTCACACCGTTATAATTATAGTTACTCTACTTAACATTCTATACGTTTCACTACTGAATATAAACCACTCTGTATATTTCACTCCTGGATATAAAACACTCGTGTGTAAAACATGTTTAAACTAACTACGTGCTTGTAAATATGGCGTACTTATACATTTTTTTCAAACTTGTGCTCTCTCAGTGATTATAAATTCTGCGTAGTTGGGGAGGTGTTGTCTGTGACGAGATGCCTGGCCAGCTTACATCCCAACTGGTTATTTGCCTTTCATCTTGCCTTACTGACATACTCCCTGTACATACACACAACCCAACTGCAATGACACACTTTCCCCGGACAGACAAACACACCCACTGTGTTCTCAAACAACCCCATTGCACTGACACAGAACTACACTACAGATGCAAACAACCCATGCATAGACTGACACATCACTTACTGTAGAGACAAACAACCCCATGCATGCACACACCCCTAGAGACATAATTCCACCTGCCTCTAGATAGACCTATGCACTCCCTATTGGCAGACACAGCTCTTCCCCCTTCCCCAGGGTACACCGGGACAAACTATTATGCAGCCACACAGTCTCTGTATAGGCACACAACCTTTGTGCAGAAACACACCCAAGACAGACGTACATACCCTGCACAGAAACAAACACATGTCTTGCAGAGACACACCTACACCAAGAACAGACACTGAACTATAGACAGAAACCCCCCCTATAGATTGACAGAGAAAGATTCATCCCAAGTACAGAGACTCATCTTCCACATAAACATGCTTGCACACTCTGCAGATCACATTATGCACAATTCGAGCAGCAATTACCTGGACCAGGTCCACCCTCAAGCAAACCAACTTCCCATACACTTCCCAAACAGTAGAGGCTGCTGACTGGATCAGGGGATGTCCTGATGCAGCTGCACAAAGTGGTGTTACGAAGGTGGGCTGGCCTGCCGGAATGTTAGTAAGATAAAGGAAAGAGAGGGAGGGTCAGTCATAGCCCCCCTCTGTTAGTGGTGGACTGATCAATAACTCAATCCAGCTAATGCGGGATGGGTCGGGCTGCACCAAAGGTTTTGGGCCAAGTGCTCCGTTAGCTGATGGTTGGCTCCCTGGTAGTGGGGGCCTTGCTGTACTCTGTGTTAAAAGAAATGTGCTTCTAAAACTGTGTCGATCAATACACTTTCTGTGATTCAGCTCCTCCCCCATATACCATGTAAACAAACACAGCCACATCACAGACACCTCTGCACAGTTCCAGTAGAAAGCATGCAATGTTGCATGCAACATCTCACCTTCCTATTCCCAATGTGTTACAGTCTGCTCTAGTCTGACTGTGCTAATAGAAAAGTTACAAAGCTTACAGACATGCTGGTGCCCTTGATCTGCTCAACAGCATGCCTAACTTGGGCCTCTCTGAAGTAGAGCTAGTGCCCTCAAAGAAATCCACGGATTTCCAAAAAGGCTGGAAGAAGCCAGTAATTTTCTATTATAAGGAGGACATTCTGCAAATGCAAAAGAAATACAAATGTCTGTTACAGAAGGAGAAGGGTTCCAAGGAAGTGTTGGATTATGTGGCAGAGATGCCTAGCCTAGGTCTATGAGGGCAGGTCAGTATCCATAGCTAGACTTTCAGAATTACCACTAGCTATCCTAATGAGGTTAAATGAATATATGTTTCTTTGATGTAATTATCCTGAACATCTAGATTGTATTTGACCCTCTTCGGCCCACGTAGGACACCCCTAGTCTCTGGCTGTTCAAACCTCTCTGTTATTTTACATGTGATGTTCTAAAATTCAAAAGCCCACCAAGCAGGGAGTAGATGGCATTAGTCAACATAATAGACGTTTCTGAGATTGCTTGGTTTAAATTTAGAAAAGACTGAGGGGCATATTGCCAACGGTGGCGATAGGCAATTATCGTCGGTTTAGCGGCCGTTTTCGGCCGCTAAGCGGCGATAATTCTATCGCTCTATTAGCAAGCTGTCGCTAACTGATGTTAGCGACAGCTTTTAGGCGATAGCGAGCGGTTTGGGGCCCGCTTTGCATGTCAGCGATATTTATCGGTAATGACATGCAAAGTGGGCGTACCCAACCTGTTAGCGACTGAAAGCAGTCGCTAACGTCGCTATCGCCTATTAGCAAGGCAGGTGTAGCAATGGAAATATTCCCGCTATCGCCAAAAACCAACGCCTGCTCAGACCAGTTCTTAGCCATGTTATCCAATGGGAGATGGATAACATTGCTAAGAGCATTACGTCGCTATTGCGTGAATATCGCTGTATTCTCAGCGATATTCACGCATTTCGCCTGATTTTTATCGCTTTTGAGATAAGCCTTGCTAATAGCAAGGTATCTCAGCGATAAAAACCGGTGATGCGCGGCGATAAAAATATTGCCGCTAACCCTAATTAGCAATAAATATCGCTATTTGTTGGTAATATGCCCCTGAATTCTTAACTCTCATAACTTAGGGGCATATTACCAAGGGTGGCAATAGGCAATTATCGCCGGTTTAGCGGCCGTTTTCGGCCTATAAATCCCCTTTGTTCCACCTTCAGTGCTCTTGTGAGGAGATGGTAGAGTGATGAAGCCTTCGAGGTGCTATACAGCACTGACAGCTTTTGCATCATGCACAAGTCATAGTGTAGGACCAAAGAGAGAGCTTGAAACTCTGTAGGTATAACATATCGAAGGGCACACAGCAGACTAAATGGAGCATGCAGAGCCTTATTTGTTAGCATGTATAATAATTCTAAGCACAAGGTGCTTACCTTTGTCATAACAGCATCAGCTCAGTACCAATGCAGTTTGGGCAAATGCAGAATTGAAGACAAGCGCAGCTGTCAGTATGCATACACATATACTTACGCCTTCCTAAAAAGCTGCAAGGTAGCTAAAGATTGGAGTACTCACATGCGCAAGTACTTTCTGACATTGGGTGGGGTGTTCACATTGCTCCCCAGAGGGTTGAGCTTGGCATGTTTGATCACCGAGTTTCAAAAATGTCATCATGATTTCTAGACCCAACGTCTTGACCAGCATGTATTTCACAGAACGAGTGAAAAATGCTGTGAACCCCTGGCAGCTTACATCCTTTTAAACAGTTGCAGGATCATTGGCAGAGCAGCAGAAATCACAGTCTTAAAGTGATAGGTCAGAACGCTCTTACAGTGTAGTCCAACTCTGTTGTCCTGACTGAGCATTAAAAGCTTTAGTCAGTCTCCAGCAATTTTATGGCCCTTCACTCCGTATGTCACATTATCAACTCTCTAAAGGACACAAAGTGTGTTTCCAAAGGAGATATTTTTTGTTCTGCAGCATCCATCTCATTTATCTCGTAAACACAATTGGGCCCCTGCCAGACACTCAAGCACTGTAGCACATTGTAAATAAATGAACCCACGTCTATTAAGGCCCAAATCATTCAAACTCATGCAGTGGGTGAAAATAAAATGAGGGCAAGGGCCTGAGGGAATGATGAAATGAAATCTGACTTGCACATTTTCCAATGCCAAGCCTTCTTTATTGGCTGTGAGAATGAAAGTGTTGCAATGTTATCCCTGTTTACTTTAATTTAATGTCTAGTAGTCCGTTGGGCAAAATAGACATGAAAACTTCTTGCATCTGACAGAAATCAACATGTCTCGAGTGTTAGGCAACATGAACGCTCCATCCTTGTGTTAACATTCATAGCACTTATGGGGTGTCTTCTCTGAGGACATGATAATTAGATCTAGTTTGGGGAGCTTTAGCAGACTTCCTGTTTTTATCTTTGTCTCCCCCTTTTTTATTCTGATGGGAACCCTGCCTACCCTTGAGGTTATCCCCCTCAGATACCTTCTTATGGACCTTGGTGTTGAGCTAGCAGTCTGCCTTCTTGGCAAGCTCCCTTGGAATATGGAGTGTGTTATCAATAATGTGTTGGTGCAAATCAGGAAAACAAAGACTGAACATGTGGTCTTTTGCAATCAAATTGTACAGCCCCTGAAAATCCTTCACTTCACTGCTCTTCACCCAACCATTGAGTGCCTTGCAAAAGGAGTCCACCCAAACCACCCAGGACTACTGGTCCAGCTGTCCGTAAATGTCAGCAATACTTTCTTTAACAAGGGTTCGCTTCATGGGGTATACCTCATTCTGTCCCCCTTATCTACGGCCAGCAGGGCATCCCATCCCTCACTAGCACAGTGTACTTCCAGAGGTTAGCACCCTAATCCTCCTCCAGGATCCTGTGCATCTTCAAAGCCATCTCATAAGCATCAAACTACTTGTTGATGTCATACCCAACAACATAGTCAGGCACACGGCCTTTAGGGATATGGACCCTCTTGGCTCCAGAGGCCACTGCAGGTATGCTGCCATCAATATTGCTGGACTCAGCTTGCCTAGTCCTTATGCTCAACTCTCTAAGGCTTCTCCCTTGAGCCATTTTCCTTTTCTTTGCCTCCATGGGCAGTTTCTTATGCTCTTACTCCATGGCCAGTTTCATCTCCTCTATTTACAAAGGGGCAATCTGAAGCCTAGACTCCTTCTCTGCCTTCCTGTCTACCACCTCCTCTGGGAACAGGCCTCGAGAAGATATAGTGCTTTCTGCTCTGGCCAGGAGTTCTAACTTGGTTGGTCACATCATCCTCCTCAGATGAAAGC
Organism: Lissotriton helveticus; assembly: GCF_964261635.1. Lineage (NCBI taxonomy): Eukaryota > Metazoa > Chordata > Amphibia > Caudata > Salamandridae > Lissotriton > Lissotriton helveticus. Next base: position 1,603,757,685 of record NC_136059.1, on the reverse strand, counting down.
TGTACCTCAGACTGGTCCTCACCTTGCCTTTCCATCCCACCATCCACTTCTTTGGCTGCAACTAATAACTGTGGGATTTTGCTCAGGCCCGAAACTCCTTTTGGAGCCCTGAGCTGGTGGTGCTCTCTGCTGAATGTCCCCTGTATTTGCGGAACTCCCTGAGCTGGGCCACCATGATGGCATCCATGTTCGCCATCTCAAACCCCATCCCTGCAGGTGTGTGTTAGGCACAATAGTGAGAGAGAAAATTTGGAAAAGCAAAAGGTAAATCAAGGGGAATTTAGAACTCAATTGGTCTCAGATATAGGATGACAGTGTACCACAAAATCACTGTTTGGCACTACACATACCCAAGTCCTAGTCCTCACCGCTGGTCACCAGTGTGAGAAATTGGGCCATTGGCTGACTGGGATGGGAGCCCCGATCAAGCAGCAACCACAGCCCTTATCAGGGTGAGGCACAAGCTAACCTTAAATGAAACTGTCCTCAACCCTCTGTAGCTTGGCACAGGGCAGTCAGGCTTAATTTAGAGGAAATGTGTAAAGTATTTGTGTAACACACCAGATTACAAAAATAGAGTTATGTCTAATAAATAAAACAAGACCAAACTAACAAAAATACAGTCAATAGAATAGGAAATATGCAATTTTGAAGATCTCAGTGAAAATAGCACCAAAACGCATAAGGAGCCAAATTTGGATATCTGGCTAAACTGGACTGAGGCAAAGTCAAAAGTTCAGGCTGATTATGGTGAGGGGTGGGCTATCTACAGGGACACTGTTAAACCAGCTGAACAAACTACCTTAAAACCTGGTTTGCAGAGCATTGTGAGGGGTCATGTCGAAGATGCGTTGAGCAGCCGAAGTGATGTGTTGGTTCTGAGATGTGGCGAGGCTGCGATGCAAAGTTCCACATCGTCATAAAGTATCCTGTCCACGAGGGCTTGTGATGTGGAGTCCAGCGTTGTCGTTGATGGCTGCCCTCAATGAGGGACGAGAGGGCCTGCGCCGAGAATGCGTTGTGCAGCAGTCGCTCCGAAGAGGCAGCAGGCTTAGATGCCATGTGGTCTTTTGCGATGGGGAAGATCCATGCAGTGGTGGCGATGTGTCAGTACTGCTCTGGGTTGGCATAACATTTTAGGCCCACTTCCAAAGGAGGCCAGCTAACTAGCCCTTGGAGTCACTCTTGGATCCTGGGTACAACAGATGCAGCTCTAGTCCTTCTCACCCAGGCAAGAGGGCAGCGGGTAGCTGGTCAGCACAGCAGAGCAGCAGTCCTTCAGAGCAGCATTCCAGCACAGTGATAGTCCTTTCAGCAGCACAGCAGTCTTTCTTCCTGGTAGACTAGCCACGGGTCCTGAAATGTTCTTAAGAGTTGGTGGTGTCTGGGGGCCAATATTTATACATATTTGTACCTTTGAAGTGGGGAGAAGCTTCTAGAGGTTCCCATTTGAACTCCAGAGGCATCCTGCCTTCTCTGTGCTGACTCCAGACTAGCTACAGGGGGGATACAGCCCTTTGTTTGAAGGCAGGACACACCCCATTCAAGAGTAAGTAGGGCTGTGCCCAGCTTCGCCCCCCCCATCCTGCCAGTGATGGCTTATCCAGGCTCACTAAGCTCTCTATTGTGTAGCGCTGTCTGGAAGCAATAAATAAATCCCACAGCCAGCCACGTCTAGTCATGTGAACCAGAGTCGGGCTGCAGGCACTAAATGGCTAAGGCAGGAAAATGCTAACTTTCTAGAGTGGCATTTGCAGAATTATAATTTAAAATCCCATTTTACCACAAGTTAGGATCTTTTATTACAATTCCAAATACATCAAACATGAACTGGTATCCTGCTCTGATTTGGAAATTACAGCATATTAAATGAATTAAGGTAACTCCGATGTTAGCCTATGAGAGAGGTATGCCTTGCAGTAGTGAAAAATAAATATAAGGTTCATTTTGTCAGGTCAGCATCGCAGTGTAAAATCTGCAAACACAGGAGGCAATGAAGGACCTGAGACATGTTTAAAGTTCTACTTAAATGTGCTGCACCTTCAGATATGCAGGACCACTAGTGGCAATTGATTTACAGGCCCTGGGCACAGGTAGTATCACTTATCTATGGACTTATCAGTGAATTAAATATGCCAATTGGGTATAAACCAATCCCATCATGTTTAAGGGAAAGTGTACAACCCCTTTAGCATTGGTTAGCAGTGGTAAAGGGCGGAGACTGCTAAAGCCAACAAAAACAAAGGGAGCAAATAGGTGGTTTGAGGGCAAAATGTTAGGCTACCATATCTAACATCTACTACTTCAGCACTGATTCCCTGGAATCCTTTCACTTCACAGCAATGCAATACTTTCTTTGAGTGCTGACGTCATTGTTCTTGCCCTCACAGAGAATATTTACTAGGCTGTGTTTTCACAAATGTAAACATGAAAGACACGATGTGATCATTTCACGCGGTTTTAATCTGTGAATTCAAAATTATGTCCTGTGTTGCGTTATTTACTCGTCCAGCTGGCTTGTAGTGAGATCCTTGCTCACTCTGCAGTTTTTATTCAGGAGCCATCCTTCGGAGATCCTCTGTCACCTGTTTGACCCGGCAGGGCAGGCCTCAGATTTTTGTTGACACTCACTACTGCTGTAACCCTGCTGGGCGCTTGTCACTCTAAATGGGTCAGTGGTGCCATTTCCCATGTTGTATATGTCTTCAGAGCACACCACTTTCTGGCTGTTTCTTTTATAAGTATCATTTTCACAGTATCCTTTTCCCCTTCACCTCCATTATGCAGACCTTCTGTTGTCCATCTTCCAGTTTATGTTTTGGCTTATCATAGCTACCCTAATTTAGGACCTCTGGCCTATCCTCCTGCCTCTTGCCGCAATTCGTTCCTTTCCAGCTCGATGAAGAACCTTCATCTAAATAGCTTAAAATGCCATACTTAGATGCCATGTGGACTTTGTGCTTCTTAAGCCACGTTTTATGACCTGCTATTCTTGTATGGTGAAAACATATATTTTTCTTGAATATTGTATGTTGTGCCCAAATTGGAAAATTGGAAAGTAGATATTCCTTCTAACGACTTCAATCAGTTCACTATGTGTACCATGTGCGAGCACAGACCACTTTCAAAACAATCAAATCTTTCAGTTGTTTTTTGAGCTATTTAGTTATTGCTACTTTTAAATTAAATTGCTATATATCCATTGCAGCTCGTAGTAAACGGGTTAGTTTATTCGCTAAGCTCACAATTCTTCCTTTCAATACTTTATTGGAACATTTATTGAAACAAGAAAAATCCTAATTTTAATCACAGGAGCCACTATTGTTCAGCATATATATTATACACCCCAGGTTCCTGTACATCTTTGGATGCACCTTTGTGAAAGTTACACATGATTATTTTATGTGGAATGATGTAAAAAATGCTTATACAAACTGAAGTCACACACACACTTCAGTGAGTATTGGCTAATTTAATTAGCTAGCTAAACAGAACCTTTTGTCAGCTATGTGTAATATAGTTTATTTGAGATAACATGAAAAATTAGTGTTTTACGGTTCACATCCATTGCTAGTCTGAAATTGTTCAAATCCTAGAAGACAGCCTCACCAGAAAAGAGCGACATTCACAATGAGATTTCTTCCAAACTTCATACATGATTAGTCAGTATGCAGCATGTTTGTTAAACACAGGGATATATTTGGGAACTAAGAATAACAGATCTACCTGTTAAGAAGAGATAAGAATAACTTTTGCTTGATCTGATAATATTTCAATTATGACAGAGTAATTGCTGCTTTCTCCTTCCCATTTAGATAAATGAGAAAGACTGTCATTGTTAGCATTAAGTGTAATGTATAAATATGCAGTATTAACATTAATTAATATTTGACTGCATTCCCCAACCTTGGTCCCTGAGTGCCAGAGACATTCAGGATTTTCAGGAAAACCACTACTGAATGGCAATGAAGACTTACTAGGATATGAGAACGAGACCTCTTATGTCTACTTAAAGGAATGGGAGAGGATGCTAAAGAGAAATAAAAATCCACCAGGGGCCCTATGGTCAACCATGATATGAACTTTGCAGAGCCTGGCAGAGGTACTTAACTTTCAGGCAGACAAAATAGACATACCAGTTAGCCTCCTGAACACACTAGCAATGTACACGTCTGGCATTGAGGAGAAAATTGCAAATTAAAATCATTTAACAGAGAGAGTTCAGGCTGACACAGGGAACAGGGCAGAGGTGCAGATGCTTCCCTGCCCTAGATGAGCTGTCAACACTTCTGGCGTTGATGTTGGATCTACTGGTTGACCTTAAGGATATGATTAAATATAGGCCTCAAACGAGAGCAGAATCCCTGAAGGTTGAAGCAGGTCTCTATGAGGCCCCATCTGCAGCAGAGTCAAGGAGGTCAAAGTCCGGCTATCCCTCTGGTTGGAACAAAGAAGGCCTGGTGGCTGATGGACCCAACCCTGGAGTGATGCCTTTACCAACTGCAGGCTCGCCCTTTTCTGACACTTGGACCTCAGAGTGCTGAATAGTTGGTACAACCCCAACAAACCACTGGGGTCTTTGTTCTTGACTAGACTCGGAGCATCTCTCATTGATTACACTTTTGTAACCCCTCTCACTACTACAGGCGGTCGAGACAGATGGGCTTGGAGGGAACTTGGAAATCGATCACCGGCCACATGAAATAATCTGACATTTAGGCCTAGAGCCCATGCTCTCACTATGGATCAAGGAACCCCAGGGTATACGATTAACCTCAAACATATCAAATGCTTGGTCGACTCCCTACCAACACTGCCACAAATTGCCAAACTACTGGCGATTAATTCAAATATAACCAGCGAAAACCCATTGACTAACTGGGAATGGTTTAAAATGGAACTAGCAGATCAGATTGCAAAACCAGTTAAGATTCCTTCAACATAGAGGCAATGGTAAGATAGCAAGATCAATATTCTGGAAAGGAGGGGGTGCAGCCCCATGATCAGGAAGATCAAAAGGGGAGGCCAATAACCTCTCACGGGTCCTCAAAAGGTCACCATCAGATTTGGTCATTCTAAAGAACATCAGGGCCACAAGGAAAACATTTAAAAAGGCAAAATTGCAGCGGCAAAAGGAATCCCAGGACTTATTCTGGTTAAAACTACCGCACAAAATAAGGTAAAACTGTTCTGCTTCCTTTTGGTGAGTTGTTAATGAGATTAGCAGACCCCTCACACGAGTGGCTGCATACAGTCATGAATGGCCACTAATGAAGCTCACGTATCTCTCCCCTTCCCTGTTGGTCGCCCCACATTGCCAAGTGAATTAGGCGCTGGACTTAGTGACTATGCGACACCACCTAGGTTATGATTCCTCCTACTCTAACTTTTTAGGCCCCCATGAGACACTCTTCTTCCACTGCCGGTCTGCCAGATCTGATCTTCTTCCCTGCCCCCTGTTTCTACTCCCCTCCCCATTCCCTCTATCCTCTATTGGTGACTTGTTCTTCTATGCTTGACTATGCTATTTTAGCTAATATAACTATGCTAAACTGCTATTCTTGTTATTCCTGACTGCCGAGACCTGAGCAACATGGCTGATGCCTGGTGGAGCTGCTAGACAGCTATAGAGGAGATTAGCCCTGGTTCACCCCATTGGCCATCACCTACCCTGCCGGATATTGCGCACAGTTCTCCTTGTCTCCCCGCTGTGGGTCCTTCCTCCCCTCCCTCCTACGTATTACCGTAACATTGTTTTTTTGTTCCTGTGCTTTACTATGCTCTTGTAACAGATGTAACTTAATGATCCTCATGTAAAGCGCTCTGATAGCTCCGGGTCTAGCCAGCGTTATATAAAACTTGTCAAATAAATAAATAAATACAGCTTCTCAGAGACCATCTGGTACCATTTCCTCAGAAATCGTTACAATCAAGGGATCTTGAAGGAGCAACGTAGATCCATATAATAGGATCGGGACCCAATAAGCATACCACAAATCTCCCAAAGTTAGCGACCCAGCCTCAGACTGGTGCACATTCAGCCCTTGCTCCATACAGAGGCAAATTGCGAAGGGAAGCAGGAATGGTGCACCCGGCCCAAATGGAATTCCACCAGCGATATATAAGGAGGATCCACTCTTCTGGTCAGCCTAACTTGTCCCGGTCTTCCATGCAGCTATTCAGCTACAAAGAATCTCTTTCTTGTGGAGGGGTTCAATTCTCACGCTGGGGTGGGCCAAGGGCGTTCCCGGAAACTACAGTTTAATAACCCTAATGGACAATGATGCAAATCACTACACAGGAATTCTACTGGAGGAACTACAACACTAGGCCAAGAAACACTCAATTATTCCTGCGGATCAAACTGGCTTTACCAAACAAACCGGCACTTCAGTCTACATCATGGCGCTCTTGATGCTGATTAACTCTGCAAAAATGAATAAACAATCCGTCTACCTGGGTTTTACTGATTTTAAATCCACTTTTGACACAGTGAAACAGGGCAGGCTTTGGAAGAAACTGTCAAATCTAAACATCCCAAATGGTCAGCTAAAGGCTCTGGAAACACTGTACACAGACACCTGGGTCAGGATTAAGTTAGGGGACAGCTCCCAACTATCAAGGAAAATCACAACCATGCAAGGTTTGAAACAGGGATGTGTCTTGTCCACAACATTGATTAACTTGTTTCTTTCAGACCTCAACCCCTCACTAAATGAAGTGAACTCTCACTCGCCTAAAATGCAGGCCTCCAGTTATCGAGCCTTCAGTATGCAGATGAATTAGTCCTAGCAATTACATCTAAGCTTAGTCTAAAGCACCTGCTGAACGAAACTCTTGCTTACTCTGAAAAAAACAGATTGGCCATCAATGAGAAAAAAAGAAAAGCACTAACAGCACAAGGAAAATTGGAATGGAGGCATACCTGGCGTCTGGTGAAAGATAGAATTGTAACAGTTAGAAGTGTCAAGTACCTTGGAGTTTACTTCAATTATAACTGAAGTGTCAATGACCAACTGGATGAAATCCAGAAGCAGGGCATCGCGTTATCCTTCGGTCTGAGGTCACTTTATATAAAGTTGAATGGGCCAACGCTTACCCCTATTCTGTAGGTAGCACAAGCCAACATCCGACCCACTCTGACATACGGGACCGAGGCACTCAGGGACAAGGATATCACCCCTCAAGACATAAGGTTTCTCAAAATAATCAGATCACTTTTTCTAAATCCTCTGAATACATCGCCAACACAAATAAGGCTAGAATTTGGTATTTCCAAACAGTCCATGGCTCAGAAGGCAGCATTTGTGACCTGCTGCCACAAGTTTAGGATGGTTACAGCAGATACCCTGGGCAACCACATTTTACAAGAACTGGGAGTTAGGCCGAGATCCCCTGTACGCGTCTATCTAAACCAAGCTCGGAATTCACTTGGTCTAACAAATGATTGGGACTTACATCATGGTCTTATAAACAACTTGATACTTAGTTCCCCAGGCTAGAAAGAGGTGAGAGAACAAAAACGGAGTGTATGGAGCTAAGGGAGCGTGTCAGTCAGTCAGGGAACAAGGTGTTCCCTTGTTGGAACTAGGGGACCTCACACACCCAGACGGGAGCCTAGGTGTCATGCTTCATCATCGGTCTCCTGCTCCTCGTCAGACTGGCGCTGCAATGTCTGACGGGCGCCGTAGGCGCTCTTTGATGCAGATCTTTTGTTCCAGCCAGTTTTTGCGTGAGGGTGAGGGGTCTGGTGTAAGTGTAGTCGTGAGTGAAAAGGTGAGGTTTAAAAGAAGGTAAGTCAGTCCACAATGAACTTTATTTGGGGTGGCTGACTCCCTAGTTTAAAAGGGTGGGAGGGGAGAAAGGGACTGTTTAGGCTACAGTGAACTTACTCAACCCTCTAAAAAGGTCGACATGTTTCATGCCAATGTGGCAATTCTTCAGGACCTCAAGTGGGTACTACACAGTGAAAAGTGAAAAATAAATAAAGTATCTAAATACAACCTCAATGGGTCAATCAGGAAGCAAGCCAGCAGGTCTTGCTCTGGAGGGGAACCTAGAAAAGATAAGTGGAAGGGTTGTAATCTCAGCTAGTAGTATGATTGACCCTTCATTTACCAGGTTCTAAACACATTCTCCATATACCATCTAGCTTTGGTATGCAGTGTTGCACATCAACCACACAAGAAATGGGGCACATCGGTCAGTAGTGCGACCACACAATGGTTAGTCAAAAGGTGTAATCGCATGCTGACACTGCCCAGACCATGCATTCAGTCAAAGGTAGGAAGGTTTAAAAGGTTAAAAAGGATGAAGGCTAAACATATACCACATCACATATATATTGATGACTAGAAAGGTGCTTACCCTAGGAACAACCCTAAAGGGCCCCGCAGTCTGTTCACGTGGGGCAGTTCAAGTGGTAAAGTACCTGTAAGAGAAAAGCACATACAGGGACCCCACCGGGTATGTTCAAAGAACGCATGGTAGCGAGTATCAGGTCATGGTGGTAGACGGACCGCCTGGCCAAACCAGGGACGGAGAAGTCCCCAGGAATTCAAAAGACTAACCAAATCCAGTGTACAGTTTGCATCAATGCTTGAGGATAAAGATAAACTATCTAAACGCAGTCATGGGTGGATGACCCTCCAAAACTGCACCAGGTCTAATCCACAGGACTACCTAGGTGAAACATATGCTGAGTTTGTCAAAGTGCAATTCCTGAGGTATAGGCTTGCCCTTTTGCCACTATTAACGCATCTCCCTCTATGGGAAAAGAAGGCCCGGGCACAATTCTAGCCTGCTATGCATGCAAGAACATCAACCACGTTCTATGTCTGTGCTGTGCCATTAAGGAAGAAGGCTGTAAACTCTTGAGTAGGAAGTAGAGAAAAAGGGTTGTAAGGTCATGCAGGAGGGCAGTGCTGGTCTGCTTTGATGCTACGGACATCAATCTCAACTGTGCCATGATCATATTTCTCCCAAAATTTGAAGAGAGTTCTGCAAGCAAGGAGTCAGCAAATCTGGTGAAGCAGGAACCACAACAGAAGCCATCACATGCACAGTAATCTCTTTAAACGTCATCAAACCGCCTGTCATAAGGCCCAAACTAACAGCACAACCCTCGAATGAGAGAAAATTACCATTTGGACTTCGAAACCTGCACAATTGTTCCAACCTTTAGATAAACACATTTTATGTACTGACGTCTTGCATTTTAACTCATCTCTGCCTATTAATGCCTGCATTGATACAGATCCGACTTTTTAATTCTCTTAAGGCAAAAAGCATTATAAATAATTTTAAAATGGGTCAATTGACTCCACTGCCATGAAATGTATCACATATTGTGTTTTACTTAGATGTTTTATTACGCAATACATTTCAAAGGTTTTTAAAAATCATGCCGTAAAGATTGACTTTACTTTAGAACACCGATGCTTGATTGTCATTGAGAACATTTGTAGGCAAATGTATGCAACTGTATCTTATATGATAAGGCTCTTGTGGGCCAATGATGGACATCCCTGGCGTATTCTATTGCAATCTTTGCCTCAACCATGTTAATTGACCCTAGTTTCTTATGCATGCTATTTACTTGTAAATTTATGTAGTGTGAACAATTGTATGACAGCATAACGCCCACAAAAACTACTGTAATACAAAATCTTGCTAAAAAATATCACAAAATTCGACCTTATATACTTTGTATGTAACCACAAAAATACATATGATGAAAAAAATCTAAAAGAAATGAGTGTATTAAAACAAAAATAAATATATTTTAAAATAAATGCAAAAAATACATACAACTATTAAATTAACATAAATTATATCATAAAAACTATTAATAATAACATGATATTAAACACGTATAAATGTATTAACATTAAAAATAGTTAAAAAATAATCTTAACCCACAGATATATAAGAAATAGTAATTTCAATTAAAAGTGAATTGAATATAATTCAATTGAATTACAAAACATATGTTAAAAAATGTAAAAGGATTCACGAAAAAAATGCATCTGGAGCAGGCAAAATCTGATCATGAAACATGATTATTAACTTTATAACAAGTACTATGTTGAAACAATATACATATGATATACCAATATCTAAACATTTTTGGCTTAAAACATGAATGAAATATATTTTAAAATAAATGCAAAAAATACAGTCAACTATTAAATAAAAATAAATTATATCATAAATACTAATAATAATAACACAAAATTAAAATGTATAAAACAAAAATAAATGTATTACCATTAATAATAGATTTTTGAAAATAATCTTAACCCACACATATTTAATAAAATGTAATTTCAATTAAAAGTGACTTTTAAAATTAAATCCCAAAACCTATGTAAAACAAGTAAAAGATTCTCATTAAGAAAAGGATTTGGAGGGGCAAATTCACTACTCCCATTCCACCTTTTTAAAAATGATCTAATAAATATTTTGATGGTAAAATAATGTCTATAATTAATAATCAAATTCACAATTAAAAAGCATAAACTAAATAAACCATTTATAAACATTTGAAAAAAAAAAATTTAAAACAACTTCCCACCTTATTCCCCTACAAACACAGCAATCTGCCGATTAATAAATTCAAATCAAATAAAAATATTTTGCAGCATATTACAATTCAAAAAATAAACTATACTGAATAATAATTACATGCTCTCAAAAGTAAAATTAATGAAAAACAAAAACTATTTAAAAAGCTGCAATATCTACAACAATATTTACAAAAGATATCAAATTCTTTACAAAACGATATTCTTATCTGCAGTGTTCTCTCCCCTGATATTATTAACATGACAATATTTTTGACACACCATTTGTGTGAATCAGTATTTTTGAAACACAACTAAGGTCACACACCTTTTGAACCTAACTACAAATTATAAGTATCAGAGACAAGCATAAACTGAGAGGGTTTCCTGTAGAAAAGTATTGCGATAGGAAAAGAGATTGTGAGGGTTGATTTTTGAGGAGAGAGTTAATGGTGGAAGCAGGGTTCAGGAGTGAAGGGTTGGGGCCGTGTAAGGGGGGATTTAGAGGGACGATGCTGAGGGAAAATTAAATATATAATAGATTTTCCCTCTTCATCGTCCCTCTGAATACCCCCTTACACTGCCACACCGCCCCACCCCTGTTACCTGCATGGACCGCAGATTGTTGTCTCTCCTTCTTTATGCCCTCTCGCTCCAGCTTTGTTGTCTGTCACCAACCTTTGGGCTGGCTGTCTCTCTCTTGTGTGTACACTTGACTGTCACCATCCTCCTTTGCACTGTTTCTCTCCTATGCAGTGCACCGGATGTCTAACCTCATGCTTACTGTTGAAATCTGTGTGACCTGCAGATCAAACGTTTAAAATTGAGGAGGACGAACTCAGCATTGTATTCTTCTACGGCCAATATGTTGAGTGCCATTCAATTAGGTGACAGTAACTTGTATTATTTTCAGCACTTAGAAACAGCAAAACCTCATTTGTTAATTACTATTTCTTTATCCTGCCAAGTGATTTTATGTTGTCCTGTCATTATTTCATGCTAAGATTTCCTATGCTAGGTTATACTATAATATTACATGATATGGTTTTAATATAGCACTTGCTGGAAGTGGCCCCTTGGTGTTATGTCCTTCATCTATACTGCAGAGAACTGGTTGGAAGTGTCATAGGCAGTATAGAAAATTAGTAAAATGGCACATACAACTGTCAAGCCACCACATAGAGTGGGACTCATGCCCAACCCCACTGAAGCAACCATTTTGCATGAGTGATAATTTGTTAAGACCGGTCTTTGACCGTTTTAAGTGAGAGGCCGTACCATGCCAGAGAAGGGTAACTGTGCTGCAGCGCACAACCTATAACAAGACAGCAGGTCAAACTAAGGAGTGTGCTCCACCCCTTGGTGTAGAAAACAGGCAGCAAAGCAGATGCATAGCTCCACCCACAAACTTGAAGTGCGTTTTCATGAAACCAGCCCTCTGACAATGCTTTTTGCAAAGATATTCCTGCCACACAGAGGGGGAAAATCACTCATACCGAGGGCACGAGTTGGGGTACATGCGGGTGGACGGCGTTCATCCACTATTTTTCACAGGCTGGACACCGTACACCCTGCCATGAAGCTGGACCCCACTGAATAATGTGCCTAATTCATCCCGGTGTAATGTTCTAACACAGGGACACATTCAGCAGCGCCTGCACGTTGTTGTTTGCTTTCGATAAACAACAACGTGCAGACGGGGACAGGGCGTTCTTATTTCAGACTCCTGATGGGCCCAATTTGAGGGGTCATCTGACCTCATTTTGTTTGAAAGAGCGTCCTAGAACTATATTTTATATTCAAACAAATAAGTCAAATAGTAGTATTTCATAGGAATTAATCCTTAGCAAAACACATCAAAACAAGAAAAGGCCCAATGCGTTTGTCTATACACACAAATAATACATACCCATCAGTAGTTCAGATGATAATGTTCACTAGGAACATATTCATTTATTTTAATATTTACAAATTCATAAAAGACTATGTACACAGACCAAAGAAAGAAATATTGCCAGGTGCAATACAGAGTGCAGAAAGTTGTGCTCATGTGAAAAGGGAAAAATAATTATGAAAGAAGAGTCAAATAGTTACAAACAGCAACAATAAGGTACAATTCCTTACAAACGGGAACCTGACCTACAAGCTTTGTCAAAACAATTATTGTTCAGAATATCACAGCAGGGGGACAGGGTAAAGGAAAAGGGGTTCAGGTTTCACAAAAAGGGAAAAAGTCGACATTTCGACCCTAGCACATTGGTGGGAGGATTAACACCTCAGCTGCGGGTCTTCATCAGGACAGGGAATAGGGTAAGGAACCTAAATTGAGGGAAAGCAACGCCCCACATTGGTGAGCCACCAATGAATGATGTACTCCACCATCAAAATGAATATAAACGTATTAACTGTCCTTAGTCTATCAATGACGAGGTGCATCCAACAAAGGAAATAATTCCATAAGCGGGTCAGTATAACTTTATAAAGAAGCCCCGAAGGCAGTATAGAACACTGGTGGTGCGAGGGTCTCCTGATCGTGTCTAATTCCGTTCTCCAAGCAAAGGTACAAGTCTCCATAAGGCTCATAGCGCTCCTAACTCAAAAATGGGGCGTCCCGTTTTTGATTTAGGAGCGCTATGAGCCTTATGGAGACCTGTGCTTTACCCTACACTGGTGCACAATTGACTGCCATGCACCACTGTTGGCACCCTTGCGCCATGGTGCAAGGGTGTCTGCATTTTAGGAGACATTGTTTTTGCACATGAAGGGACACCTTCCTGCACAAAAGCAATCATATGAGTTATTTTCCTCTGTCTATGTGTGCTGTAGGATGCAGCACACTTAGAAAGAGGAAAACACAAGGAGAAATAGATGTATTTCTCCTCTTTGTGCCTCCTTTTGCCTCCCCTTGCCAGGCGTAGGATTCTGACACATTCCTAGGTTTACGAAATGTTGTAAATCTTGGAATAAGGCAGAATCCATTGGTGATGCATGGGAACATCCACAACAACACCAATGCCACACCCCTTTCACGCAACGTGCTGCATGAAAAGGGACTGTATTTAGAAAGGCCACAAAACGCAATGCATGGTGGCTTTACGTGGTCTTGTAAATATGGAGCAGCACCCTGCGCCGCTGGTGAGTCAATAAAAGTGACACACCGATGGTGCAAGGGCTTGTAAATATGCCCCTAACTATTCTCCATGCAGCAGCACGCTTTCATTTCAACATAAACAAACATGGAGTACTCTTTGTTGAATACAGCATGCACATTGTGAAGAAAAACTTGAGGTATTGAAGTACCACAATTTAATTTACACATGTACACACTAGTGTTCAGTTGCAACATAATTCATGTACACTTTTGGGCACATTTTACATTTGTCCTTAATGTTACATGTGTGCATGTCTAACCATGAAGTTGAAATTCATGTTAAATGCACAGTCAAACATAAAGTTTACAAGAAATTTGAGAGGTGCACTCGATGGTGTAGATAGCAAGAAAAAGTTTGTGAAGTTTGTAAATCTTCTGTTCTTTCTTTATTGAATTCTTTTTTTCTTTTTTTTAGGATACAAAGGCACAGCCAACGCGTTTCATTCCCTTTCGTGCCGTGGGAATTTCGTCAGGGCTGCAAATTTTTTTTAATATACATAAACATATTTGCCTCATATGTAGAAACAGACATTAACATATATAACAAATAGATTAAAAGTGACTAAAAAAGTACACCAATAGACATAACAATATAAAAACATGCCAATTGGCACATGCATAATTTTCCTGAGAGCAAGCACGCCCTCACCCGTGCATTGCCTCAAATTATAAAAAAGTGTGTATCCCAATTGTACACACCTATATGTTATATCTAACCAAATCTGTTTTCACCAGGGTGCCATAAGGGGAAAAAGGCACCCAAAGCCAAAAGCTGAGCAAGGTCACAAAGTATAGTACACCATAATAATTCATGAAACAGAAGAAGTGGATGTGCTAAACCTTGGTCTGCTGCTGTGTGCTTTTGGTTTTTGCACAGTTAAACATAGCCTGACTACAAGCCTTAAGTGAAATACATTTTGCTTTGCAAGCATATTCTTTCCTTCCTTGCAGTTGTATTATCATGATTCTTGTTAGTTGATGAAAGGCTTATTGTTTGTATTAAACTGCTGATAGTGAGGCCTGGCTCTCTCCAGTGTTGTTTTGGTTGGTTCCTTGTGGCGTGAAAGGAGGTAAGGACTTTTCTGAATCTCCTGTTACTTTTAATTGTTTTACTCACAATTATAGAAGGAGATTCCCTTTTGGACTTTGAGAGGTACACACCTGTGTGCTTGTCTTATTCTTGCAAGTGTGAAGCTTAATGCTAAACACTTAGGGCCTTAATTACCATATTTTACCTTAGAGCGGCACGGCAAGCCTTCCTACTGCGCTGCTCTACTGCAAAAGAAAAAGGCAGGATTGTCCTGTGTCTATCAGATGCGATGCATTTCAGTTCTCTTTCCCTGCACTGGTGCTCAATTGGCTGCCAGCACTCAATTGGCTGCAAAGGGAATGATTATTTTTGTACAGGAACAAACAAATTAATCAATGGAGGTGATTTCCTCCTTCTGAATGCAGCACACATAGACAGTGGAAAAAATGAGGAAACAATTAAAAAGGAGGAGAAATAAAGTTATTTCTCCTCATTACGTCTCTCCTACGTTTCCCCTAGGAGGCATAGGCTTTTGACACATTTCCAGGTTTACGGAATGTTGTAAATCTGAGAATGTGTCAAACGCCATGGGTGTTATGTGGGAAAAACCACTATTAACAACCATGGTGTGCCTCCCCATCGCAGCGTGAGTCAATGCAGCGACTTCTGCTGCATTGCCTCACACCATATCTACAAGACCGTGAAAAGCCATGCAGGGTGGCTTTACGTGGCCTTTTAGATATGGCACTGCAATATGCGCTGCCGCAGCGTCATTAAAAGTGATATTCCAGCAGTGCAGGGACCTTGTAAATGAGGCCTTTATTTTATTTTCCAAGACTTCTACTGAAGTTTAATCAAGCTGACACCTTCTATGTTCGGGGCCGGACTGGCCATAGCAGGCACCAGGTGTTTCCCCAGTGTACTGGAAGGATGGAGAGCCAATTTTGAGTGGGGGCCATTTTTGTTACTAGGGTCCAGTTTTGCAGCAGAGCTGCAATTATAGACCCCTGCAACAAAAGCAGGAGCAGTGCTTCTCACTTGCACCCCCAGGGGCTGGTCCAACAGAATTTCCAGGGCTGGTTTGTATTCCCAGTCCTGTCCTGTCTATGCTCCCTAAAGAGAGACCCGTGGTAGATGATCTTATATTTGACTTACGTTTAGAAGAGAGAAAGGATGTGTCTTCATGCAGCACCTGTTTGCCTTAATTTGTTTCTTTATTGTTGTGGCTGTCACATTTCTACCTGCATTCAACCTACTGAGATATTTCAGCTTATCTGATGTAATCCTGTATCTTTTGAACTTATTTTTGGTTTGATTATACACTGGTTTAATTGGTAATTCAAAATAAACCCCCTTAACCATATTTGGTGATTCTTGGTCCTTACTGTGGAGTCACATTGGCTTCACAAAGTAGACATATATTGTTGATGAATATGCCTTATTATCCCGCAGTCTTTTTCCCCGCAGGTAATTACAACGCGGTCATTACAACGACCGCGTTGTAACTCCGCATACCATTACTCCGCAAGTCTGAACAACGACTTGCGGAGGGGGGGGCGCTGGATGATGGAATAGTCTAATTTACTATTCCCACTCCAGTCTGTGCGGACATTAGGGAAGGTGTTGGATTTTAAATCCAACACCTTCTCCCCCCTCCGCAAGTCGTTGTTCCGACTTGCGGAGTAATGGTATGCGGAATTATAACGCGGTTGTTGTAACAACGCGTTATAATTCCCTGCGAGGAAAAAGTTTTGTGGTAAACGTTGTTTACCATTGTTGATATCTTCTCCCTTACAGTGCTTCACGTCAACCAGCAAAAATCCCTATGACTAATGGAGAAAAATCTTTAACCACTTTACTAAGATATTGTGTTGTAAGTAGTACGCATGTACATTGACGAATGACTCTGGCAGGCTCTTAGTTAGAAGGTAGCAGAAATTAAATCTATACTACATAACACTCCGGTTAATTTATGGACTATCTCTGGCATATTCATAAAGGCATCTCAGCCTTGTTACATATGTTTCAAGGTCATCTGCAGGTCATCATCAGGACTATAAATGTAATCATAACAAGATTGAAATTGCTAGTGTCAAGCAATCTCCAAAAGAATATCAGCATAAGGGGTCAAAGGATCCTATATAGTTTTGAATTGAAGATGGAGAGCAAGAATTCTGAAATCGGGAGTAGGGAACGAGTCAGCAGAACTTCCAACGGCTCTTGAGATAGCAGTGCACTGCTGCTCCGGCCCACTTAGATTGTTGAAGGCATATTTAATAAAAAATCATTCAGTGCAGCAAGTTACCTTGCTGCGTGATAGGAAAAGGGCAGGAATGTGCCGTACTTAACATTGTACAGCACATTCCTGCCTTTTCCCTGCACTTGCGCACAGTATGCTGCCTAGCACCAAAGCAGACACCCTTGCACTATGGTGCAAGGGTGCCTGTGTTGCATGCAGTATTGTTTTATTGCAAGAAGGGACACCTTCCTGGACAAAAACTATTCTAAGAGGCTTTTCCTCTTTCTATGTGTGTTGCATAATGCAGCACACATAGAAAGAGGAAACAATGAGGAGAAATAAAGATATTTCTCCTTTTTGCACCTCTGGTGGAGAGGCATACAATTCAGACACATTCCCAGGACTACCACTCTTGGTAAATCTGGGAATTTGACAGAATACATGGGTGGATGCATGGGAACCCCCACCCTCCACCCATCTAACGCCCTCACTACGTAGTGTAATGCAGGGCAGCGACTTGCGCTGCCTTGCGTTACACTAGATTTACCAAACCACGCAGGGTGGCCTTGTGTGGCTTGATAAATCCCATTGTAGGTTTTGCGTCGCCCTGCATCACCTTGTGTGGCGCGGGGTGATGCAAAACCTATAATAAATATGCCCCTGTTACAGTCTGAGCCTAGTAGCCCATGCCTGCGATGGCATTCCTGAAAAAATATACCACTGGTAAATAGATAAAAAATAAGTACGCTGAAATGCAATCAATCTGTTATGACCGAAATGCCTTCTGTAAAACATAAAATCTAACGAAAATACCATTCCAGCTGAGGGTTTAGATACTTACTGCTCACTTCATTCCGTATGGAGATAGATAATACCTTTCACATGTTAATGAGAAAGTGTAAGCCCTGTAGCACCAGGTCACCCATACATAATTGCCAATGTTGGATTAAATCATCATAAAGGGTGAATCTTTGCATAACTGTAATCATTATGAAATTGTTTTGACAAGCCAAATTAGGAGACTATTTACCTCAACAGGATATAATCCTTTAACATAATGAAACGTAACACATTTAACATAGGGCAGTTATGATTCCACGCTATAGTAGTACAGTGTATCTCATGGCAGTGTTTTTGGTCATCTTAATTTATCAGCTAGTGATGAAAACTACCCTACGATATTGATAACATAGACGTATTTAAAATGAATTCATTCTTCCAGTCACACTGTTATAGCATGTTTTTCATCCTATAGCTTTGTGTGTTTAATACAATTGCTTTATGCGACTCGTAATTACCATTTCTCGTATGATCACAGGAATACCTCTAATGTTCCAAACTGTACTGTTTTTAGTTTCCTTTCTCCAGACCACATTAGTGACCAGTGGCGACTGGCATCTATGGGGAGAGGCCGGGTAGGCCCTGTGCAAAAATGTATTTAAAAACCAACACTTATCTGAAACGACGACCTCCACTCTGGCACTCGCCTCAGGTACTGGATACAGTGCAGGCACCAATCTTGGAGCTGTTCTCATGCTGTGAGAGCAGCGTCCTAATTGGAGGGAGCAGCTTCAATCGCCGCTCCCGAGGACACTGAATCCCTGCAGTTACCCTAATGCAGCTGTCTTAAGACAGCTGGGTTAGAGCTTCCGCAGTGCATAATGAGCCGATCCTCCTCCCTGCTACTGTCATTCAACAGCAACCCCGCCCCCGTCCTGATGCTCTGTTCAGTAAAGGAGTATGAAAAATAAAATGGTAATGAATTACCATTTATTTTTCATCTTTGGGGGTAATTAAGTGGGACAACGCTCTTCCGCTCCAAAGTAGGAGCCGCCCCTGGAAGTGACAAACATGACTATAAGGGACTGGACGAATGGACGTGATTTAAGGGTGCCAGGGTCAGTTGAGACCCAAAGGGCCTCATTTATGAGGCCTTGCGTCAGTTTTGCGCTTCCGATGCGTCACCTTTTGTGACGCATCAGCGGCGTAAAACATGCCTCCTGTTGCGCACTATTTACAAAGTGACGCATCTAAGCAGATGTTGTCACTTTGTAAACCGCTGAGCTACATTATACCTGTGTCAGGTATAATGTATGCAGGGGGGATATTCCCCCTCAAAAAGTCTCGTAGAAGTGACGTAGTGAAATCTATAAGATTTCACTGCGTCACTTCTAGGATGCCGTTCCGCCAAAATCTTACGCCTGCCTCACAGCAGGGGTAAGACTGACGCAGGCCGTTTCACATGGAGCTTGTCCCATGTGAAAGGATGCATTGCTGGAGTTGCGTCACTTTTCTGGCACGCTCCAGCAATGCATCACTTTTGCGCCATACAGACTGATGTATCTGTAACTCCTTGTGACATGATGCGTCATACAGTAAATATGACGCATCAGGTATGTCGCAAGGAGTGCGCACTGAGAAGTGACGCATCGCTGCTTTCCGGCAGCGATGCGTCAATTCTCATAAATGAAGCCCATAGTTTGTTCCTTGCAACCACCAACACTTTCCTTGCATCTCCTAGCCTCATCGATCACATCAACAGTGTCAATACCATGGCAATGAAGGGTTCTGATGACCCCGTAAGCTTTCTGTTGCTTAAAATAATTGCACATTTTTTAATTCATTTGTGTGAGGAGAGCACCTTATAATGTTTTTATTTAGTAAACCAATACATTCTAAAGTGTGTACATTGCACACATGCTAATCGATTAAAATGTTGCTTTCCTAGCGGAGCTTTATATTCCGTGCCCCTCATTGATCGTGTCAGAGATATTCTGCAGCAGAATTTGTTTCACTTTCTGCTGAAATTCATATGTATCTAAGCAGGACCTCGTTCACTTCCAGGAAAGAAGAAAAGTGTTTGGATTTCCTGGGTAGGGCTAGCATGGAGTCCCACTAAATCCAAGTCCTGCTGCCATGGCCCTTACGTCATGAGGTCTCTGGATAACCTCTTGCCCCAAAACAAGCTGGCTTTCAACTGTAGATTTTTAATTTCCTGATCAAAGAACTCAACATTGTTTAAATCTCTATCTGTACTGGTTTGGATTCCAATAAAATATAACAATAAATTGTCTTTGAATTGCATATTTTCGGTCTGAATGTCTTGAGATTTGTGGTTAAACCGTTTAAGACTCCACTGCTGGTCTCAAACCCTGCACTTTGAAAAACTGCCTTTGACACCACTCTGAGCTAGCTCTCTGTTCAACCCTCTGGCAGCTTGGCACACAGCAGTTAGGCTTAACTTAGAGGCAATGTGAAAAGTATTTACGCAGCTCTTCAGTAATAAAGTCTAAACACAATGCCAAAAAATGTCCACACAAATTTAGAACAACAAAGTAAGTTTTAATAAATAAATCAAGACCAAAGCAACAAAACTCCAGTCAGTAAACCCAGACATATGCAGTTTTAAAGTTTCAATAAAAATAGCACCAAAAGGCACAAAGCGCCAACCGTGGATATCTGGTCTCGCTGGACCCCGACAAAGTCATACGATTAGGACAACCACGATGGAGCACATGTTGGCTACAGGGACCCAGGAAGGCCACTGAACATGAGTACCTTGAGTCCTGGTTGCGGAGTGTTGTGGGGACCCGTGACAAGAATGTGTCGCACAGCTGAGGCAATGCGTTGGTTTCGAGGAGCTACAGAGCTGCAATGCGGGGGCATGCGTCATCATCGGGGATCCAGTCGATGAGGGCTTGCAATGTGAGTCTGGCGCCAAGGATGTGTCGTGCAGTGGAAGGGATGCATCAGTGCCGAAGAACTAGGAGGATGTAACGCGAGAACATGCATCACCATCAAGGCTGTCGTCAATGAGAGATTTGCATTATGAGGGCCTGTGTCTGTGAAGCTTCATACTGCAGTCATTCTGATGTGGGCAGCGAGATAGATGCAGAGTCCTTGTGCTGGGAGAACCCTTGCAGCAGTGGTGATGCACCAGTTCTGCTGGCTCCACAGATGGGCAGAGCACCTTCATGTCCACTTCCAAGGGTCCTGACCTGAGGTTGGCAGGGTCAGACTCACAGATGGCAGAGTTCAGGTCCAGGTGCTGGGCTGAAAGTTGTTGGAGCCTTCTGTACCTGAGGCTCTAGTTAGGAAGCCAGCCATCTAGCCATTGGAGTCACTGTGGGGCCCTGTGTTCAGCAGAAGCTATTTAACACTGTCCAGACCTTCTCACCCAGGCAAGAGGTCAGTAGGCAACAGTACTTTAGAGCAGCAGTCCAGCAGAGTGGCTGTCCATCCCGCAGCACAAGAGTCCTTCTTCCTGGCAGAGTCTACAGGTCCAGAAGTGTACTGAGGAGTTGGTGTCTGGGGTCCAATGTGTATCCCTGAGCCTTCCTTTGAAGAGGGGGAAGCATCTACAGGTTTCCCTTTGAAGCCACTGGCATCCCGCCTTCCCTATCATTGCTCCAACTAACCACAGGGGCTGCACAGTCCTTTGTGTGGAGGCAGGGCACAGCCTATTCAAGTGTAAGTAGGGCTATGCCAAACCTCACCCTTCCATCCTGCCAGTGATGGCGCATTAAGGCACACCTAATCTCTCTATTTTGTGTGGTTGTCTAGGAGCAATACACACAGCCTAGTTGTCAGCTACACCCAGTCATATGAAACAGAGACAAGTTACAGGTACTTGGTAGCTAAGGCAGAAAAATGTTAACTTTCCATAAGTGCCATATTTGGAAATGATCAATTAATAAATGTAACAAGGTAACAAGGTAACTCCAAAGTTATCCTATGGGAGAACAACCAGGACTGCTGGGGTAGCTTCTGGCGGTCCCTAAACTTATGTCCGTACTTCTCAGGGGTGAGGCCATATCTCCTTACAAGGGTTTCCTTCATGGGGGAATACTCATCCTTTCCCTCTTCTCAAAGGCCAGTAGGGCACTCCTTACCTCGCTAGGAATATGCTTCCAGAGGCCAGCCCCTCAATCCTATGCATCTATAAAAGGCCACCTCATAAGGTTTAAACCTCTTGTCAAAGTCATCCCCCACAACACAGTCAGGCACAAGACCTTTAGGAATATGGACCCTCTTGTCTCCAGAGGGCACTGTGGGTGCACTGCCACCATCAATGCTGGACCCTGCCTGCCCAGCCTTGATGTCCAAATCCTTAAGGCTCCTCTCATGAGCCAACCACTCCAATGGAATTCTTTCCTTCCTGGACAGTTTCTTTTCTCCATGGCTGCTTTTTACTCCTCCATTCTCAACTGGGCCATCGCAGGCTAAACTCCATCTCTGCATTACTGTCTACTAGCTCTTCTGGGGACGGGCCTCAAGAAGAAACACTGCTCTTTGCTCTGGCAGGAAGATCTAACTCAAGGGGTCAAGTCATCCACCTCAGCTGACTGCTGCATGTCAGGGGTGTTATTCAAGACCTGCTCTGGCTCCTCCACATCATCCTTCCCAACATTGTCCTCTGCTGTGACTGGCAACTGGTGGGCCTCTACCCATGCCCTCAGAGCCTTTTAGAACTCTCCCTTCTTGGTGCTTCTTTTGATGGGCAGCCTTCTCTCCTTATGAAATTCCTTGAGCTCATTCACTGTGTAGCTCTCTGGATTCTAGAGCTCAAATTCCATATTTACAGGTGAAGTCCCAGGCACAAACAGTCAGGTAGAGTAAGGGTGGATTTGAAAAACGCAAAAAGGCCATTCAGTGAGAATTTAGAATGTGAATTGGTCTCCATTTATTTAGCTGGGGTCTTTAGGATTACACAAATTTACAGCATGAAACTTCACAAACACAAGTCCTAATTCTCACCGCTGATCACCAATGTGAGAAATTGTGATTGCTGCTTGTTAGACCTTGCATGCTGGATGTGGGGTTCCCCTGTATTTATGCCTTTGCCTCCTGTTATTTTGCTGTGTGTTTGGACTTTGTTTTTGCTGGTCTAGACAGTTTGAGAAGTTTGCCACTGCTCTTCAGTGCCAACGTGCAAGTGCTCCCTTTGTAAATTGTTGTTATGGGTTGGTGATTCCATGATTAGCATATTCGATTTACTAGTCGGTCCCTAGTACAGTGCACTGTGGGTGCCCAGGGCCTCTAAATCAAATGCTGCTAGTAGGTTTGCAGCACTGATTGTGCCCCTACACAAGCTACCTTGCAACAAGGTCTCAGGCCTGCCATTGCAGAGCCGGTACGCAGTCTGGTACTGCCATGTCGACTTAGCAAGTGCACCCACTTGCCAGTTCCTAACCTTCCTTTTCTTAGATGTTAGTCACCCCTAAGGTAGGCCCAAGGTACCCCTGTGGGCAGGGGGCAGTGTATGTGAAAGGTAGGACATGTCCTGGTGTGTGGCATGTCCTGATAGTCAAACACTGCCACTATTGTAAGGCTATATGTCCCCATAGGATAGAATGGGGAGTTTTCTCATAACATCTTATGAGTTATTACTGCCCATGAGAACAAGATAGGAATATAAAGTGTGATATGCCTGAACTCAGAATGTTAAGATGCATCTTTTACTGAGGGCGATTTTTACATTCTGGGTTTGAAAATACCACTTTTAGAAAGTAGGTATTTTCTTGCCTAACCATCCAGTGCACCTCTGCTAGGTTGTGTATTGACTGTCTGGCTTTGGAGTGACAGGGGCTGGGGATGTGCCTTCTGTCCAGACAGCCACTTGGGGGGTTGATGTGTGTTCTGTCTTTCCAGGGTGAGTCAGGGCTAGGCTGAATAAACCTGGGCTCCATTCAGAGTAGGGGGAGGAGATTTCTTTCACAACGGAATGTGCCTGGTCTCCCAAGAACAATGCTGTCTCCAACTCCTGTCAGAAAGCTGCACCAGAGAGGGCAGAACTGTTTTTGGCTGGGCAAAGAGCTTCTCTGCCCCAGAGAACAAAGGATCTGACTGTATAAAAAGAGGGGCACAGAACCCAGACTTTTAGATCAATTCTGGGAAATCAAGAGAAACCTTTACCAAGGAGAAGAGCTGAGGAGGAATTCTGCCCCTGTGCTGTTTGCTGTCTGGGATTGACCTGTAGTGGCTACCTTCTGCCAAGGAAATGGAAAAGGACTTTGCTGTTTGCTGTGTCCCCTACTTGAGGAAGAGCTCCAAGGGCTTGAAGAAGACCTTGCCTCCTGTTCTGAAGTTTCAGGGACACAAAGACTTCACCCCAGCTCCTTGCTGGGAGTTCTGACCTGCCAAGAGGTGCCTATAGCTGTTCTGGGCCTCTGGAGTTTGTACTGGCTGTTGGGAGCTGGAAAAGCAGCACAACAATGAGAAGCGTTACGCATCTGTGCCTGTTTCTGACGCATCACTGAAGAAACTGTCGCAGTGCCTGCCAGCGGCTCTAGAAATCACTGCATCAAGTGCTCCGAAATCCGAGATTACCACACAGATTCCGATGCAAGCCCTGTTGTGCGGCTGCAAGAACCCATGCATCGCCCCGGATTATCGCATCGAGGCACCAGGTCTGTCGCATCTTTCGGGGAGGCCGGAAGAAACCGACGCATCACCTCCCCATGCAGAAAGGAACCGACACATCACCTCTACTACGCAGCACTAAGGAACTGATGTATCACCTCGCCCAGAGCAAGGAACCATTGCATCACCTTCCCTGAGTGGAAGGAACTGACGCATCGACTACTCTACGACCCTTTTTGTTTGTGTGCGCGAAGCATCCAAGGTATTTTGTGTGAAAAGTGTTGCATCTGCATTTTTCTTTGAAAAGAACTATTTCTACCATTCAAAAGTCATATTTGTATTACTTTATCATGGATTTTTGTTGTTTTGGTCTTGTTAGGTTCAGATACAGATTACTTCTTTTTCTAAACTGGTGTGTTTCCATTTGTAGTGTTTTCACTGTATTACTGTGTGTGTTCACAAATGCTTTACACACTGCCTCTGAGATAAGCCTGTCTGCTTGTGCCAAGCTACCAACCGGGTGAGTAAGGGTTATTTTAGAAGTGTATCCCCCTTACCCTGACTAATAAGAAGGGTCCCTACTTGGACAAAGCTACCAACCTCTGCCAACTAGACACCCCCATTTCTACCACTGCATGAGAAGGTTTTCACCCTCCTCCCTCAACCAGTAACACAATTTCTCACAAAAATGCACATACACTGCTGTCAAATGGGCTAACATTATATGTGATAATTTTCTTTGTGTATAAAAAAACATCCAGGAACATGCAGTAGGATAACATTGTTGGCTTGTTGAAGATGTAATACATTGAATTTTAGCACTTTTAGGTGTATTTAGATGATATGTGTACATGTTCAATGGCTGAAGAGGGCAAATCCATTGACCAGTATATCATGCTGTGGTGGGAGAGAGCCTGAAATGAGTGACATTTGGACAGATCAATGGTGAAAGAGTATTGAACGAGAAATACTACATATGTATGTAATTTTGCATCATATGTTTTGGAAAATATGAGGCTGGCAAGACAGTTAAAGCTGCCTTTTGGCCAGGCCTCAACATGAGAGAGTAAAGAAAGGGAGCAAGCCCAGACTGGAGCTACTGGGCACCATGCATTTTCCCAGTGCGCAGTTAGGGTGTGGGGATGGTTTCACTGCTGGTGGAGCTACTTTTGTTGCTGAAGACTGGCTCACTGCATTTCTTGCCTGCAGCACCTTGGTGCTTCAAAAATAAACAATGCAAAACAAATACATTATGTGTGCTTCAAAGTCATTTGTTTTTTGCATTGGGATATTCCTGTCTCCTGCAGGGTCGCCACAGCAGGACTGACATTCACAGCTTGGAGAATGGGAGGGTTTGAGGGGCCTGATGTTGCTTGGCTCACACCATCCGGTATAAATATGTTAAAGGCTCTTCAAAATTCTAAACTGCAAAATTCTGTATAATGTGATCTTTGCATAACGTTTCAGTTTTGTATATTGAATTATACCATTGCAGAAAGTAGCAATTGTTAGAAGCGACAGATTATACACATAAACTTAGAAACATTCATGCCTCCACCATTAGGTCTGGGTGGAACTATTGGTATTTCACTCAGTGAAATTCAGCAACATTGCATATCAACTATGCGAGATTCTGTGGAGTTCCGTGAACAGGCAGAAAATGCATTTCATGCTGCTCGCGCTAGAATTTAGTGCCTGTAGTGTGTTCTCTGCTGAAAAATCAGTGCAAATGGCACCACGCACTGCCCAAGTGCGGGGCTATTTTATTTAAAATGTTTGTCCAGCATGCTCTGCCTAGCTTTTATCCTGTTTCTCCTCTCTAGCCCTCCTTCCATATAAGCCAATCCATACCAATCTCATCGCAATCTCTCCTTTTTTCTTTTCTCATTACTTTCCCTGTGTGTTTATTATTTAATTTATATTAAGTTTCTGTGTATATTGATAGTTACTTTTGTAGTACTTCTACCTACTTACCATCCCAGGCCCTCTCTGCCTCTATGGTCAAAGCAGGCAGCACCAGCAGCAACCCGCAACCCTGCTGGTGAAGAAGCACAAGCCATCTGCCTCCCCTGTGGGAAACGGCGACAGGCGGTGACTGACTGTATAAGTGAGTGATTAAATGTGCCTTACTGAATGCATGGGATAGTGACTGATACAGTCATACAGACATTCACATAAATCAAATAAGGAAGGAGCGTACTTATTAAACAATCTATGATACAATAACACAAATTTTCTATAACAATTTTCCAAATGATTCTTCTGTGCTGAATATTCTTTTTATTTTTTCTGTTTTGTATCAGTGGTCACAGTACAATCAACAGCCGACGCATTTCGTCCCCTTCTGGGACGTCATCAGGGCTGTGAAAAAGATTACAAACAATAATCACTAATACATTCTCGACTAAACACAAAGCTGTAAGCAAGCACAATATGATCCAAACAATGCTCACTAGTTTAACGTTTCTTCTTGTGTCCCATTGTACCACAATCGTCTATGTACATGATGCATCATTACACCACAACAATTTCAATGCTTTCTATCTTGTAACAACAGATTATTCGCTGCCTATTGAACATTCTAAACCCCACAGTTGGGCAACATCGAACGTAACCATCATTAGTGGGGAAATCATATGTTCACCAAGGAGCATCACACTAACTCGGCCATTGTCGTCAGAAAAACATAGCCTGATAAAGAAACAATTACTCACCTTTAGCAACAGAAATAACTTGAACATATAGGATAGAGATTCCTTTCCATCTGCGAATATCCAGAAGGCGACCCAACATTCTTACTGCTCAATCTAAAAAGTAACAATATATACAATTTCAATATGTATCTATCTAACTGTTAGTAAATCCATAATGTCAATGATCCCACTAATAGGGTAATTTATATTCTAAAAACTAAACGTATCCAAACTTAATAAAGGGTAGCCCGCCTGCAACTTCCCACCCTTGATCCACAATCTCCATTTTGTTGGTACCAAAAGATGTACCAATTCCATTCCTTGTGAACATTCGGTATTAACCAATCCTTGATGAATGTTCACTTTTTGGCTAAGATAGCCCCTCTTATTCATTCGATTCAATCTATAAATAAAGAACATCACTGTCAACCTCGCCACCTGTATTCCGCTATCCATAGAATCCTTCCTTATTACTAACTTTCGTGCTAAGTGTAATTACCTATATCATTATATTCGTACTTTCCCTTCGTCACGATGTCTCCCTAGTCCTCTTCTACGCCCAAATCTTGGCGCATTGTAATCAGCCTTATGATGCGGTGTGATGCGCTAAACCAAAGCAGAAACAGAAATATTTTTAACCCTACAGGACAATGATACGCCCGAATTTGCTGTACTCCTAACATGCTCATATTCTCACCTTAATTCTTATTGGCGAGCAGCCTCCTCTCCTGCATCCTTGTTCCAATAGATCCAGAATGCGAGTGTGCCCTTTTTCTACTACCTTTCTGAACGCCGCTCCACGCCTCATGTTGCCATATGATACGCTAAACCAAACAGACATGCACAAAATTTCACCCACAAGAAAATAAGTCTGCCACGTTTCCTACACTCCCTGCATTCTCTCAAATTCTCACCTTAATATTCATTCGTGAGTGGCCTTCGAATCCGCATCTCTGGTCCGATAAATCCAGTGTGCGAGTGTACCCCATTCTAACCACTTTTTATACGTCGCTCTTCCAATCCATTACAACCAATTCCCTACCTGATTATCCTCCAATGCCTACCATGTGTGCGTGTGCCGGGGGCTTTCTGCCTGGTCCGCCGATCGTTTTATATCCGGTGGAGCGTACCTCCACTTCCTGTCCTACGTTAATGATTCCTAGTGTGTTGATCCACCGTTCCTGATTGGCGAACGACTCGAAACTGACCATCCTATTCGTCAAACCTTTGACCTATGATCATCTCTGTCAATGTTTACCGAACCATTTTGTTTACCCTGTCGGACTCTCACCTACGAGTAGCCGAAGAGTATTATATGTATAATTCCCTCGCAAATTCAGGGAAAACTCAAATCACTTGTTAGTGCCTGTTGATCTGCTGGTATAATCTTACTTTATTTTTTTTCCCCCACCCAAAAAAAAGTGGGGTTGGTTCATCGATGGAGAATGAACAATGTGATGGGCTACTGCCTTCAAATCGGAATACTGTTTGCTTGATGTCGACATCATTTGACAAAATGAAAGAAGAGCAATAGATAGCGGATTGAGTTTGGAACTTTCGGTAATGAGTGTTGGAATGGCATAAGCGGTTGACTTGGAAATCGTTTGTGCAGATAGAAGGAGGTGGCTGGGTGTAATAATGGGAGCTGATTGAAATCCATACACCTAGTGTATTATTAGTGAGAATTATGTCACGGAGGTGGCAGAGACCAGACGAGAATTATTCTCGACCAGGTTCGCGCGATGGCACCCGGGCCGTAGGATTTGTTGAGTAAGATTATACTGGCAGATCAACATGTACATAGACGCTTGTGGTACAATGGGACACAAGACGCTTGTGGTACAATGGGACACAATAAGAAAAGTTATACTAGTGAGCATTGTTTGGATCATATTGTGCTTGCTTACAGCTTTGTGTTTAGTCGAGAATGTATTAGTGATTATTGTTTGTATTCTTTTTCACAGCCCTGATGACGTCCCAGAAGGGGACGAAACGCGTCGGCTGTTGATTGTACTGTGACCACTGATACAAAACAGAAAAAATAAAAGGAATATTCAGCACAGAAGAATCATTTTGAGAATTGTTATTGAAAATGTGTGTTATTTTATCATAGATTGTTTAATAAGTAGGCTACTTCCTTATTTGATTTATCTTTATAGTATACGGAGGTAGGGCGGTGCTTCTGAGGGTGGTTGAGCGTAAGGTACGAATTAAAGAATTGCTCTTAGGTGCACCTAGGTAGATGACCCAACATCGTCCAAATTTGAGTATACAGACATTCACACAGTGTGATGTATTCCTATAGGTTCTGTATCGATCCCCCTATTCCTGACCCTGTTCTGGTTAACAATTAACTAGCAGCCATCCGATGATGCAAAAAGCGTTATCTGATTAAGCCACACCACGGCACAGGAACGCGTTATCTGATTAGGTCATAACGCTTGCCATCTAATTAGGCAAGCACTATTCCTTCAGCCCCTGATAAGGCATACGGAGTTCTCAAAACAAATCAAACCTATGACAACCTGGGAAAATCCCTGCGGCCATTGTTTTGATTTCACCAAGAACTTCAGTAAAGAATGTGCTAACGACTAGTTCGTATGACATCCTTATTGACGTATCTATGTCCATCCTTACGTCAATCTCGGCACCTTACAGGTATAAATATTACCGATATTGCCTTAAGCAAACACACGCGGTCGTGACGAGATGGGAGCAGCGAGACTTGCCGAAGAGGCCAGCACAGAGCGGACCCCGCTGGCCCTGCCCCGCCTTCCTGACGCGCTGAGAACGAGACGCTGCTTTCTCCTGCCGAGAAATCCAGCTCCGGCGCTTCCAAGCAGCCCTTGCAGGCAGCCTGGAATATCGAGACCAAAGACGAGAGATACCAGCCCTCAACCATTCTAGATCTCAGGTACAGAACTGAATAACCCCTTACAGAGAATTCTTGAGTCAGTCACTTGGCAAAACCAACTTAACTTAAACTGCTACTTATCTACTCCCGCCCACGTATTAGGCTTAGGTCAGGTACACTGGGGTAGGCGTAGTTAGAAGCACCAGTTGAGTACGATTAGTCAAATGTATATATGTATGTATCTATTTTATCCATTTTAAACCACCATATGGCTTAGAAACCATATCAATGTTTTTACAGTATTATTTTATACTTCTGCTTTTATTGTATGCACTTTACTTAACCATAAGTATTGCAATAATATCGATTCATTTCTCTTGTGCGAGAAAAGAGACTGATCAATAAATAACATCTTTTATTGAACACGCCCGTCTCTTCCTTTTCTCTACAATCTGGTGAAACTAAGAATGCACTGAACTGACTGAGTAAAATAAGTTGTCTTTTGTTTTCACACGACTCTAGAGATACACTCTTGATTAGGGGAGAGCAAAGTTGTCATGTTCTATGGTTGTCAGAAACTAAATCCCTTCTTGTCTATCCAGGGAGGTTCAACTCCTCCTTGCCTATTCGAGAAAGTTTCTAGTGAACTCTGAGCTAGCTGGCAAACCCAAAACTTTAAGTCTAATATCGTCAGTAGAAGACCTAGTTAACCTCCGTCCTAGGTCTATACTATTGAAGGTATTATTCCAATGCGCAGAGCCTATTGGGATAATAGGAACTACACTACATGGCGCCCAAATGTTTGGAAAGGCGATAAAACTAACGCAAGACATTAGAGTAACTCAGTCGTGCTTTTTCACACAGAACCCTTTTTTCCCATAATACTCCAAAGACGTCTGGAGTGGGTGAAAGGTCATATCCGCCAAACCTCGCAGGAGGAGACTCCTATGTATGGTTCTTGGTTTAGTCAACGTTGAAGGATACACTGTTCCAAAATATTGTGCATCTAATCTTTGTTTCCATAAGAAACCTGATCTGCAAATAAACGGAATAACCTTCCTGTCGGTAAAATGGTAGACAGTGAAGAAGAAAGAGAGACAGCTAGAATAGCAGCTGAACTCGTAGCAGCTGATAATACTATGCAAGAAGCGGACCCGGATATAATACTCATCCCGGTCAACAAAAGGAGATCTGTAACTCTAAAACTTATAGAAAATGGACTGACACCGAGAGGTGGCACAGTCATATTCGTAATTGAGGCACACGAATATCGGCAGACAGAGGTATTCTATTCATGGATAAACTTTCCAGCAGCAAACGCTGTAACAAAGGACTTCCACTATTACAAAACAGAGGAACCTCCTAATGAGTACACTCCTTTCGAGGAGGTGGAAGTACCACTCAAATTCCAAGAGCACCTGCTCTTGTTTAATGGCGCCCTAAAACATAATAATCACATCACCCGGCTCGGTCCACTAGGTAGACCAGGAGCAACGTGGCCGCTCCTAGTCGGATACACACCACATCCAGACATCGACGGGATGTCTGCAGCAGCTCTTTTAGTACAACTAAAACAATTAATAAAATTACATAGACAATTAGTCCAATATGTAATGCGGACTTCAACAATCCAACCGGCAATCAAAATTCCACAGCTGACCCCTCATCAGGGGAACACAAATAAAATTACTCCACAGAACATACAGTCCTGTCTAGGTAAAGTACCCGCAAAACGGGAACAAATACCTTTCTGGCTAGCACAAAAAATCACTCAAATAGAGGCGGTGTTTCCAGACACCACTCCTCTTGAGAAACACAGGATTCTGACTATCTGTCTTCCAATGGGAGTCGCACCACACATAGAGGACTGTGACACTTGGGGTACAGTCTTTGCTTCCATCTACACAAAAACACATGGTGTACCATCCATGTCAGTAATACCAGATGTGCTAAAACAAATTCAAGATGAATATGGTCCAGAACCCGCTTTAACTCTTGGTATGAAATTACTGAAAGACTTCAAGCAGGTCTCGGCTATATTACTAGCCAACATAAAGGGAGAAGCAGCAAACGTGGCGATCCGCCAAAGGTTAAAAGAAACAGATATAGCAGACCAACCAGCTGAAATTGCCAGAATCATAGAAAAATCCTATGAAGAACTAGGAAGAGATAGTCTGGGTGGAATACCGGTGAAACCCCAACTGATTGAAAGTCCTGAAAAAATATTTATTAAAAATAATTTAACAACACAAAAAAAGAGCTGGGAAGGAAATAAACAATCCTATCCTAAAGAAAAAAGATTCCAGACCAGAGGAAGGTCTCCTCGGCGGAGAGAAAGATCTCCTGACCAAGGACGCAAGTCTCCTCAAAGGGAGCCCTCTGTGAAAAAATACAACCTTAGAAATAGGGATAATATAAAGAAACCTGATAGATATCAAGATAATGATACACGTCCCTCTCAATCTTTTCAGACTTCCTCGCAGAAATCGGAAAGAAGAGGACGATCAGAACACAGGGAAGAGCACGTCAAGTCCAAAGACAAGGAACCTGCTCATCCAAATAACAAATTACAATTTCCCAAAAAGAAGGTAGCCAGCATTAAAGTAATCAATAATGCCGAGAATACTGAGGACACAACTGAAAAACGGAGAATGGGCTCAGACAATGCTAGACAGCGCAGCAGAAGTGAGCATAGCTCGCAAAGTCCTTATGAATCATCTGGAGACAGTGGACACGAATGAATATATTCAAGTGGAAACTGCAGACACCAGAGTTCGCAAACCTCACAAAATATATGAAATAACATTACGTATAGAGGGGGATAAGACAAGAAAAATAAGGGGACTATTTTGGGATAATCTCTCCCAGGGCTATAACATCCTTCTAGCTGAACGAGACTGGCCACCCGAGTTTGTCAGGGAGTGCCCTCATGGCGAAGAAATAATTATGCCTGCCTTCTCAAATCATATTCCAATTCATAAAAAATATACACTTGCAAGAAAGTGGGCAGTAGCTCTAGCTCCTGCTTTATATAAAAATCATGTAGGATGGGATAAGGACTCTCCTCCTCATAAAATCCAGTTAAAATCACAACCTACTGCACAAAGGCAGTACCCAATGAAGCAAGAAGCTAAAAAACAGGTAAAAGAGATCCTAGATCAACTTGAATACCAGGGGGTGATTGAAACTTGCACCTCACAAATGAACAACCCTTTGTTTCCTGTCTCCAAACCAGACAACTCATATCGTCTAGTTTTGGATTACAGACATCTTAACTCATGTTGCAAAACTTTTGCAGTGCAAAACTCGCATAGTGCTGCACTAATGAACAACATAGTGCGCAAAAAATACAAAACAACATTAGACATCTCTAATGGATTCTTTTGTCAAAATATAGCACCAGAGAGCAGATATTTGACTGCGTTCTCGGTAAATGTCTCGCAAAAAAGTTTCTGCCGTTTACCCCAGGGGCACAAGAACAGCCCAGGATTATTCTCAGCGAGAGTAACAGAATTACTACAAACATATGATGACGAGGCATTATCCTATGTCGACGACATTTACCTAACAGATGATGACTTGGATACTCACTTGAAGAGAGTGAACACCATAATACTTGGGTTCGCATCAGAGGGTTACAAATTCAACTTTAAAAAGTCTAGAATTGCCCATCTAACAGTCCTGTTTTTAGGATATGAATTATCAAGTGAAGGCAAAAGCCTGGCTGACAATTTCCTAGAGAAATGTGCTGTACTCCAAGCACCTAGAACACTAAAAAACCTACAATCAATTCTAGGCTTCCTAAATTTCGGAAGAACATACATTGCAAATTACGCAGAAAGGGTAAAACCCCTTTATGATCTAATAAAACCAGATTTTAAAAGAATCAATTGGACTCAAATACACACCGAAATTTTGAGATCTTTACAAACAGACATGTTAATTAAAACAAAATTAGAAACGCGAGTATTAAAGAAAACATTGTTCATGCAGTTCAAACGGCTATAGCAAGAGAAAAAGACAACGCTGACGGTAGACGTATCACAGTCAGAACAGCAGAATCAGCCTTTGAGGCATTACCAACCCCATGTAATTTACCAACAACAGCGTTGAATCCTGAATGGATACAATGGGTGAATTCAATTACAACGGACAGAGTAAAATACTACTTTGATCCAGAATTAAAAGAATTAAAATATCTAGAATATGAAATGACATACCCTCTGCCAATCGACATTCTGCCCTTACGACAGTACGCCTGTGTAATCTATACGGCCATGCTCACCCACCAGGGTGGGGAAAACAAGCATATAACCCCACATGTGAAATCACAAAAGAAGTGTGGCACGGAGGGAAACTGAGACCTCTGCTAATAAAAACACATTCAGTAGAAACTAATTCAGAAGAACAAACTGAAATAATAGCATTGAAAATGGCGCTAGATAATGCAGATCGCGAATTCCCGACACTTATAGTGTCCGATTCATATTACTGCGTCAAATCATATAACAACGATTTGCAGAATTGGATTCAAAATGGTTACAAAGATGACACAGGTGCAACAATAAAGCAAAAAGTGCTTTGGAAACAAATAGTTCTTTTACAGAAAGAACTACCAAAGACTCACGTGATACACTCACTGAGTCATCAGCGTGATGGCGTTCACGTTGCAGGGAATTCATTGGCTGAGAAGGCCACAACGGTAGCAACTGAATCGGCTTCCGTAGTTAGAAAAAAGCGTGCAGTAAAATACATTGACGGTGAAACAGTGCTGGCGGTGAAAACGTCATCAAAAGGCGACTGCTCAGCGCTACCGATCAACTATCCACTCAAATATACATACATGATTGATGCAAACTCCATTCCTTTTGCTCGAATCCCTGGAGTGGGGGACAGAGTAATTCCAAACACGGACAGGAGAGGCTTGTTAATAGCAGACGCACATATGGGTGAGGGTCTCAGACACCTCAAACTAAAAGATTCTCTGGAAGAATTACAATCAAAATACTGGTGGCCAGGCATGAGCCTGCAGCATCACATTTTTGTAAAGAAATGCCCTGACTGCAACAGAGAACGCAGTGGCGAGAGAAACGGTATATTACCATGGCGTTTCACTCCAGAATGGATCAACAATAAAAATTAATGCGTCTAATTAACATATAAAGACTAGTTTCCACTTGTAATGTAGATCCCCAGCACTCGGCTGACGTCTGAACTGTTATAAAAAGATTTGCGAGTCTATAATGGCATATACGCTAGAAGCATGCTACGTTTGGCTAATGATTTTTTTTTCCCCTTGCCCTAAAGCGTGTGAAAAACATGGTCAAATGAGCATAGCATAGCGGGACTCTTCTCACTTCCTACCTGAGGGAACGGGATGGTGTAAAGAAAAAACCAAAGGCATAAAGTAATCTATAACAACGAAGGTATTAGGTTCGGGAGCTGGGTGGGTCAAACATCTAATAAGTGTCCAACGTAGTCTAAACAACCTGCCAAGAAATTCTCTGAGGGGATTCAGTCCGTACGAATTATTGTTTGGGACTAGAATGATGGTCTTAGATCTTGACAGTCAGACTTCAGTGGTTAAAGAAAAAAGCTTTGATATCAAAGATCGTTTGGCTATTTTGCAGGACTTAAATGAAACAAGGAAAGACCTGAGCAACATAAAGTTGAAACAACAGCCAACGACCACTGAAGAAAAACCACCTGTCCCAGCAAGACCTGTCTGGATTCCAAAAGTCGGGGATCTAGTCAGAGAAAAGATCGCGGTAAAGAAGGAATTTGGGCCTTCTTACAGAAAAGCAGTTCCTGTCTTGTCTATCAACGGGACAAGATCAGTAGTACTACCGCCCCTTGCTGGTAAAAAGGAGAGTAGAGTTGTATCAATCGACCTGGTAAAACCACAATCATGTGGCCGATAACAAACAGTAGGCCGAGTGGACTCCCGATAAGTAGTAGAACACCAAGGTTTGCTACAAACACAGAGGTTCAATCTAAGAGGCTACTCACATTTGAAATGCCTACGGAACAACAACAAGGACTATGCAACAATGCTATGGAACTTAAACCTCTAAAAACCTAAAAACCCAAATAAAAACATTTAGCAAAGACACACCAATCTACAATGAAGTAACAAATGACTATGCTACTGCAACGAAACACACTAATAAAGCAAACAGTAATCCTGAAGCAATTGGAACATTAGACAGAACGGCATCCGGCTACTTCATCAACTTCGATGATTCATCTGAAGATCTGAAGAATCAAAGAAACAGACATCAACAAAAACCTTTAAAGATAAAGCTAAGGAACTGTTTCAACATCTGAAAAAACCTATCTGATTTCTCCATGGATTGAATTCTGGGTTGCCTTAGGTGCACTTATCCTCATACTTTGGCTCATCATGGTACTATGTTTGGGACATTTCATTGAGGGAAAATATGCTAAAATGGACACAGCAAGCCAGAAAATCAACTTGGTCCTCAAACCACACACGTCTTCACACGTCGAGAAAAGAGAACTTTCTTCAGTCAACTTCACAGCCAATCCTATACCCGGTGGGGTAGCATGGGACAATACTGATTATGAAACCTATGGTCCGGTTGAAATCCTGAAGTATCCACATCAAATCAAGATCTCATTGAGTGACTTTGTAAAACCAAGCTCATTTGCTGATGATTGGGACTTTGAAAGTATTAATGATATGATGTCTGACCTAGTAATGTCTGCTAAATTTACAAAACATGATTATTTGCAGGGTTCGTCTAATTATGATAAGATGTTCTGCTATAATCACTTTGGTAACCATTATCTGCATAAATCTGCACAACCTAGAAATGTTTTAAATTATAATCAATGGGAACACTGTGCAACCCCTCCAAAAGGTAGCTCAAGAACTTTTTATGACAAATATTCATATTTTTCAGGGTTCAACATGAGTAATGCAGAAACATTTTATTTCAAATTGTCAAATAAGACAGGTACGAAGACCATGCTTACAAACACTAAATTGATATATTCAGACTCATTTTTTGAGCAAATGAGTACATTTGGTTTTGATTACTGGGACAAAAATGTTGAAGTGAAAAGTGTTTGGGGTACAAAAGAATGGCAAGTACAAGGTATAGAATCATTGTTTAGAGCCTGCATGATCCCAGAACAAATTATATTTTTGAATGACACTGTTCAACAAACTACCTGTCTTGGCCTAGCCAAAATCAAAGACTTAAACAAACCGTCTATTCCAAAGCCAACAATGAAAAGTAATAGCTCTATAGATGAGGAGATAGACGTAAACCATATATTAAGCCAAAACAGAACACATCCTGATTGGAAACAGTGGTTGATCTGGCCCACAGATACTAATAACTGTCAAGACAGATTCCTGAACAAAATACAGGGGTTCACATTGACCAGGCCAGACCCTAGATATTCCCAAAGACAACACCCAGGGATAAATACCACCTAGAGTGTGGGCAAGCCCTGCCTTCAATGGCTACAAACATCCACACTGGCAGAAATTAAGCAACACCTAACTTTACTTACTGATGGTGCTGACTTGCGTGATTTCATTATGGGACCGCGCAAACAGCATCAGAAACGCTTCATAGCAGCCTCTGTATATGCATCTTATAACGAAGCCTGGAAAATAACTCAAATTGAAACATCAGAGAGAATACGGGAAATTGACCGTATTCATTTGGAAAAATCACTTTCTGTAGTGGACAATGGGTTAATGACTGTCCTCCAGAATATACTCTTTGGACAGCATTGTGTCTTCAGCAATCGACATAATATCGCAAGACTTACTGTTGTTACAACACGGTCAGTCCCAATTGCGTTCTATTGTACAGCTTGGCTGGACGTTACAAAATCTGCGTTCAGGCTATGTGCCTTGGCGTTTAATCAACACAACGTCACTATTCAATATCTTTAACCTTACTGATAAACAAATCAGTATGGCACAGAAGGGTGCTGATTATACAATCCTGAGCATTGAGAAACTCGAGAGATTACCAGTGACAATGTCAGAACGACCTGTCAGTGAATGGATAATACACGGGATAATTATTATTCCAATATCTACTTTCAGGTTTCAATACTGCCAAAAATATATACAGGCTGGCATGTACGAAAAATTGGGTAAAGGGTACATTAAGTCAACATGGAACTTGCCCTATTCACATGCATGTGTCAGTAATAAAGGCCAGAAAGTGTTTCTTAGTGGCAATAATTGTGCGATGTCACTAAGCGGTACACTTCTGTGTAATGGAATTAGTTTACACGGCGCCTGTGAAGGGTCCTCAAATAACCTTTCATGCCACAAGCTAGGCACACCTGCAGCACAAATAGAACCATTCTTTAGGAGACTATCGAACGGGAGTTACATTGTAATTGTAGACCGCAGATGTTGTAGTTTGGTGCCCGGAGTACCTTATCTCGTAACTACGACTGCGAAGGTCATGTGCTGTGAAGAAGTATTGTTCCCCAGCGCAATGCCAGACAGGGAGGCAAGGTTATGGCCGAACTTGAAAATTGCTTCTATTCGAATTGATACTTTAAGCAGAATGAAAACAGTGCTCCTTCAGACGCCGACCAGGCTCACGTCATCAAAAGAAACGTATGATCTCCAAGTTGCAAGGACAACGGCAGAGATTCATTCATTGTTATCAACTAATTCCCCCATACATTTCCCAGAAATCCTGAACGAAATCTTAAATATTTCTGATACCAGTGGAGTCTCAAATGTATTTAAGACAGTGTTTTCGGGGGCTTTAACACCATTTAAAGCCATTCTGGGTATTTTTCCGGACTTTGTCCATTCCATCTTTGGTGGACTTCCTCTCCTTTTGGGACTAGTGGCAGGAATCCTATTTTTGATCCTGTTATTTCGCTATGGCAGACCGTGTCACAGACAAAACACCTGCGACAAGGGAAGAAACAATCCTAGCCATTGGATACCGGGACCGGATATCTAAGATCCTTGGACTATCCCGGCTTAGAGACCTGAACATGACTTGGTTTCTTTCATTTCGACCAATGTGGCAAAGATGTGTTTTACCTGTATTAAGGTGCTTGCTATGCGGAGAAGAATGCGTGTTGGACACCTGTCTGACGCTACAATCGGATGCGCCAATGGATGCAGAAACTTTGTTGGGTCCGGTCACGGCTCATGCATTGTGCTGTCCCCAGCGGCTACCAATCCTGATGACGGCATTCGTGGAAACTTAACCACTACGATTGAGGGGTAGTGAGGTTCAAGATGAAAGCAGCATCGATCAGGTACGACCTTCTGTCAGCTATGCTGATCAAAACATCAATGGAGGCAATCATGCTCATGAATGCATGGTGACCACTTTTTCCGAGTTAGTGGAACTTTCACAGGAAGCTGTTGACAGCTTTTTCGACAGTCTAAATGATATGATGTTCTCACCAGAGCAGAAATAATGACTTTTGAGCAAGCTAGCACGCGGCGTTCCAACCACCGTGAATTTGGCCTTCAACTTTAGTGATAAAGTAACGTGAACAATTTTTCTCCAGTCTACGGACAGCAGATTTTTTCACAAATCCCCAAAATATTTTTATAGTTTTTCGGGACACTTATCTTCTGCTTAAAGTAGAAACTATTCTTAGAGAACTAAATTTCTATTTTAGGAACTTTAGAGACATTAGCTGCCCTCTGGCATGTTCATGGATATTTTATTTTGTGATGAAATGGTCTCGCAATTTTTTCTTCTGTATTAAGAGCCATTTCATGTGTTATTTTCATATCTTATTAATAATGATATATGAATATGCGTGATTAATTTAGCATTCCTCTACTGCTTATGTGCATATAGTGCATATGATTATATTTTTCTCGTGTATTACATAATTTCGAAATGCATATGGATGTATTTTGGGGTGGTACGGTATACACATACGTCACTGTATATTTACTATGCCTAGATTTGTAAACATGGACATAGTTAGCGTGGAGTGGGTGTGATGTATTCCTATAGGTTCTGTATCGATCCCCCTATTCCTGACCCTGTTCTGGTTAACAATTAACTAGCAGCCATCCGATGATGCAAAAACCGTTATCTGATTAAGCCACACCACGGCACAGGAACGCGTTATCTGATTAGGTCATAACGCTTGCCATCTAATTAGGCAAGCACTATTCCTTCAGCCCCTGATAAGGCATACGGAGTTCTCAAAACAAATCAAACCTATGACAACCTGGGAAAATCCCTGCGGCCATTGTTTTGATTTCACCAAGAACTTCAGTAAAGAATGTGCTAACAACTAGTTCGTATGACATCCTTATTGACGTATCTATGTCCATGCTTACGTCAATCTCGGCACCTTACAGGTATAAATATTACCGATATTGCCTTAAGCAAACACACGCGGTGGTGACGAGATCGGAGCAGCGAGACTTGCCGAAGAGGCCAGCACAGAGCGGACCCCGCTGGTGCTGCCCCGCCTTCCTGACGCGCTGAGAACGAGACGCTGCTTTCTCCTGCGGAGAAATCCAGCTCCGGCGCTTCCAAGCAGCCCTTGCAGGCAGCCTGGAATATCGAGACCAAAGACGAGAGATACCAGCCCTCAACCATTCTAGATCTCAGGTACAGAACTGAATAACCCCTTACAGAGAATTCTTGAGTCAGTCACTTGGCAAAACCAACTTAACTTAAACTGCTACTTATCTACTCCCGCCCACGTATTAGGCTTAGGTCAGGTACACTGGGGTAGGCGTAGTTAGAAGCACCAGTTGGGTACGATTAGTCAAATGTATATATGTATGTATCTATTTTATCCATTTTAAACCACCATATGGCTTAGAAACCATATCAATGTTTTTACAGTATTATTTTATACTTCTGCTTTTATTGTATGCACTTTACTTAACCATAAGTATTGCAATAATATTGATTCATTTCTCTTGTACGAGAAAAGAGACTGATCAATAAATAACATCTTTTATTGAACACGCCCGTCTCTTCCTTTTCTCTACAATCTGGTGAAACTAAGAATGCACTGAACTGACTGAGTAAAATAAGTTGTCTTTTGTTTTCACACGACTCTAGAGATACACTCTTGATTAGGGGAGAGCAAAGTTGTCATGTTCTATGGTTGTCAGAAACTAAATCCCTTCTTGTCTATCCAGGGAGGTTCAACTCCTCCTTGCCTATTCGAGACAGTTTCTAGTGAACTCTGAGCTAGCTGGCAAACCCAAAACTTTAAGTCTAATATCGTCAGTAGAAGACCTAGTTAACCTCCGTCCTAGGTCTATACTATTGAAGGTATTCTTCCAATGCGCAGAGCCTATTGGGATAATAGGAACTACACTACAACAGTTTAGTTTGTCAGTTGGTGTGTTAGCAGTTGAATGGGTTGGTGAGTAGCTAAATGAGTGTCTATATGGGTTATTAATTGGTTGTCTGAGTATCTGTATGGGTGCCTGAGTGTCTGGGGTTGTGACTCTGTGCATAGATGTGTGAGTGGGTGATTCACTGGTTATATGGGTTCAAGAATGCATCTATGAAGGGCTGTATGGGTGGTTGAGTGTGTGTATGGGTGTGTTGGTGAGTGAATTTATGCCTCAGTAGTACATGTGTGTGTAACTGCATATGTGTGAGGCAGTATATGTGAGTGTTGGATTATATAAATGACTATATGTGATAGTGAGTGATTGTGAGAATAGCTACATGGATGAGTGTGTGCTTGTATTAGTTATTGTATAAGAGAGAAGGTATGTGTTAGGATATGTTTGAATAAGTGAGGTGGAGTGTGTATAACTGTATAGATGAGTAAATGGGAGTGTGATTGATTCTTTGCATGACTGACTAGGTGTGTGAGTAACTCTATGGATGAGTGGTGGTGTGTGAGTGTCTGTATAGATATGTGAGTGCATATGATAGTGCCATATTGATGGTTGACTGCATGTATGAGTGACTGTGTGGGTGAATGAGTGGATTTGTGTGTAGACCTATGAATTAGTGAGTGGGTATGTACTAAATGGAATTGGTGTGTCAATGGTTTCGAAAATAGTAGTCTGTATTTTAGAGTGGGTGTATCAAAGGTTATATTAGGGTATGAGGATGTGCATCTAATTATCACGTGGATGATGTTATCAGTGATGTCATTTGAGATGTCATCAGTGATGTCATCAGTGATGTCACTAACCATGTCTTGAATGATGTAATATGTGACGTCATCGGCAATGCATTGCGGGGGCGAGAGTTATAGTTAGCAGAACTAACTATAATGGCCGAATTTCTCTGATTTTGTACAAGTGAAATGTCCAACTAACTATAACGTCCCTGAAACCTGTGGTTTTTTCAGTGAATTTCAAAGGTTTTTTAAATGCTAATGTCTAACTATATCGTCCCTGCAACCTGTGGTTTTTTCAGTGAATATCAAAGGTTTTTTAAATGCTAATTTCTAACTATGTCTACAAAGGTAGGACATGCGCAGAAAGAGGAAGAAAGGTGCAGAAAGAAGCAACAGAAATGCAGAACGAGGCAACAGAAGTCTAGAAAGACAAAGAAGGTGCAGAAAGAAGCAAGAGATCTGCACAAAGAACCAACAGAGGATCAAAAAGAGGCCGTGTTGCAAAGTCATCCTGTGCCACCAACTTTTTGCTGATGGGTACTGGTGGTAACTGACTCTGACTAACCAGGCCTGGAGCCAGTGCTATGCTGAAAGACTTACGGGCATATGCATCAACGTCCGTAAATACCAGTCGGTAATACCGAAAAATAACGAACCGCTAATATGAACATGCAAACCGCGATGCATCAAAGTAATCGGAAAAAATTACCGAGTCGGTAATAATCGCTATTAAATAACGATTATACGCCAGCGAGAGTAAAAAAAAACGAAATCGGAAATACCGAGTCGGTATTACCGGATCCGGTATTTGCTGATTCGGTAATACCGAAAACGGGAAAATTACGCGACGCTTCGGAAGCAGGCCGATGACATCACAACCAGGAAGTAGGACACCCACGCTGCATTCAGTGTCCGGAGTTGCACAGAGGAGGAGGCAGAGCTCAGGAGCTGAGGTCCCACACTGAACCAGAAGCAACCAGGAGAAAGGTCGCTGGACAGGATGGAGAAGGAGGCCCCCCAGCATGGAAAGGACACACCCCGAAAGCGAAAACGGAAGTTTTCAGATAAGGAGCTGGAAATCCTAATACAGAGTGTGAGCAGCAACCATGATCGACTATTTGGAAAGTTGTCGCTTAAGGTGCCAGAGGCAGAAAAAAGGAAGATGTGGCTGCGCATCAAGGACAAG
Organism: Lissotriton helveticus; assembly: GCF_964261635.1. Lineage (NCBI taxonomy): Eukaryota > Metazoa > Chordata > Amphibia > Caudata > Salamandridae > Lissotriton > Lissotriton helveticus. The sequence continues at coordinate 1,603,714,506 of NC_136059.1, read as the reverse complement.
GTGAATGCCTGCGGAGTCACCCACCGCAGCATCGACGACCTCAAAAAACGGTGGTACGACCTGCGTAAGAGGGCCAAGGAGAAGATTGCGCAGAGGGTCAGGGATGCTGCTTGCACAGGAGGGGGCCCATCCAATGTGACGCCTAACACTGACCTGGAGGATCTAGTGGAGGCCACCATAGAACGGGAAGCTGTTGTGGGGGTCACAAGTCTGGACACCTCAGGTGCTGCGGAAGGAGGACAAGGTAAGAGGCATGCCAGCGTAACGATGCAGCGTGTACTAAGTCCCTGCCCACTCCCCCATGCCAGACCCAGTGCACATGTAGCGTTGCCCTACACACACACCCTCACCACTGTGTTGCACCATGGGAGATGTAGTCAATACATGAATGGGTGCATGCCTGAGCCCAGAGATGAATACAGCTGCCAAGGGTCAAATGTCAGTCACCAAAAGTAATTTATTGTGAGATGCCACAGCTATTGTCACATACCATACCATGATAATAACTATGCACTGTTTCACACACAGATGCATCCCCCATCGATTCAGACGACAGTGGCCGCCTTGTCATCTCGGAGACGCCAGTGTTGTCAGATGCGGAGTGCTCACAGGGAGCTGAAGTCATGTCCTCCCCTTCACCACCACGCCGGACAACACCTCCACCGTCCTCGCGGTCCAAGGCAGCACCACCACCACCACCATCCTCGCGGACCAAGCAAACACCACCACCACCACCACCATCCTCGCAGTCCAAGACACCACCACCACCACCACCATCCTCGCGGACCAAGACACCACCACCACCAGTGCGGCCCACTCCGCAGAGCCACAGAGCAGATGTTGCCGCCCTGTCCGTGATGGAGTCAGATCAATGTTCATCACACCCAAATGTTCCACGCCAGGCTGTCGTCACTCCAACCAGCCACACTGCAGGCCGACAGCGCATCAGGCAGAGGGTTGTGTCCCCGGGTCGGGCTGCTGCAAGACCGGTTGATCTGTCCGGAGGGTACGGAGTAGTGGAGACCCGGATGCTGCGTGTCCAGCGCCTGCAGGGGAGACACATGGGTGCCATGAAACTCACCATGACAAAACTTTGCAACAAACTTGGCAACATGACTGACGCAGTGCGTGAGCACACCACTGCCGTATCTGCCGGCAACAAAGACATCAAGCTGTGCCTGCAAGAACTGACACGTGTCATAGTCGCAGGCCAACAGAGTGAGCGCCGGCGTCACAGGCAGGTCATGCTGGCAGTGAATACTACAAACAAGGCCATCAATAAGCTGTGTAACAGCACGGCTGTGCTGTCACGCAGGTCCGTGTCCCTGCAAGTGGATCTAGGTCATTTTTGTGGGGATGTGGCAAAGGCCCTTGAGAGGGTGACCACTGCAGTGGAGCAACTGCAGCCAGGGTCAGCCAGTGTCAGCAGTCTGGGGGCGGAAGAGGGGAGTGAGGCAGCCTCCAGTGTCAGCAGCGTCTCCCTGCCGGACACCAGCGTGAGGAGGCGCAGTGGCCGCAGTGCTACAGCCACTGACTCCCATCGTGTAGAACCCGAGGAGTCACAGGACAAGAGACTGGGGGTACGCGGCAAACGGAAGTGAACATGTGGCAAAGTCACACTGTCCTTGGTGAGGTAACCATGGACAGACCAAAGTGCCTCACGTGCCACCTGTTCTGAGATGGGACATTGCTAGTTTATATTTCGCTGCGGCAGCAGCTTGTTTGTGTTACGTTTTTCTGCACCAGTCAGGTGTCCATGCCCATTAAACCCTTGCAAAACTGTTCCTGTTGTCAAGTCACTCTCTTACCTGTCTCAGAAATGATTCCGTGTGATGTATGCCCGTCTCCTTTGCCCTTCAGCTGTGTTGGGCACATGTGCCTGTTGGTGTTGTGGGGGGGGGTTGCTGGGCACGCAGTTCTTCCTCTCCCTCCACCTCTATGTGTATCCCCCTGCGCGTGGCGATGTTGTGCAGGATGGCACACACAGCAATTATCTGGCAGCAGGTCACTGGGTCGTACTGCAAGGCACCTCCAGTCTTGTGCAGTATCCGGAAGCGGCTCTTCAGGATGCCGAATGTTCGCTCAACCACATTCCTAGTACTGATGTGTGCCCTGTTGTAGCGCTGCTCTTGCGGGGTAGCTGGGTTGAGATAGGGCGTGAGGAGATATTCACGCAATGCGTATGCGCTGTCACCTGCAGGATGGGGAGAGAATGGTAATCAGCATTAATGAAATTATACATGTGGGGAAGGAGTGGATGGGGAGTACGATGATGCAGCTATATGTTCCTAGTAGGTGTCCCTCTCCGAATTCAGCGTTGATCAGGCGCCTGTGGAGGCCACAGTGACGGAAAATGTAGGCGTCGTGTGTGCTCCCGGGGAATTGGGCTACAAGGTCCGTTATGATCAACTTGGCATTGCACACCACCTGAACATTTATTGAATGATACGATTTCCGGTTGCGGTAAATGTATTCGGTGGCTGATGGAGGACAGATGGGGACATGCGTGCAGTCAACACACCCGATGACATGGGGGAATTGTGCCACCTGGTAGAATTCCCGTTTGGTGCGGGTAAGCTGCTGGGGGGTTCTGGGGAAGGTGATGTGGCGATTGAGAAATGTCAGCATGGCCTCTAGGAACCGGTGGAAAAAGCGTGATAAGGCACTTTGCGACACGCCTCCTGTCTCAGCTATTACCCCCTGGAAGCTTCCAGATGCAAGCAGGTGCAGGCAGCATAGCACCTGCACATGGGCAGGTATGGCGTTGGTCCGACGGGTCTCGTGCTGCAGTAATGGTGTCAGGTCTGCTATTAGGTCCATTATCATGGCACGGTTCAGTCTGTACTTGGCGTACACCTGTTCCTCGGTCTGCCCCAGCAAAGTGATGCCCACCCTGAAGATCCTGTCCTGTATCATCCTCCTGCTCTGGGCCTGGGCGTTGATCCTCCACCTCCTAGCAAGCACGTAGAGGGCAGCCATTTTGGTGTACATGTGGGGTTTCCCAGGGCATTTATGAAGGGTTACTGATTGTCAGCACCTGCTGATGGTGATAATTTTTTTTTTCTGTCCTTCTGTTAACTTTACCTCCTGATTGTGATTCCCCTTATTTTGCTCATGCTAAATAGCGATTTTGTGGATTTCCGGTATTAGCGACTGTTCATGCATACCATTTCGATTCGTTATTGCCTAATCGGTATTTCCGAAGTATGCTTTGGGGTTCGGTATTTCCGATTGTCTGTTTAACGAATCGGTAATTTACCGCGGGGGTATTTAGCGGTTCTTTATTTTTTTCCGATTTTTTGTTTGATGCATTGCAATTTATGGTTTTGCGTTCGGTATCGGCCTGTTTTTCCGATTCGCTATTTTACCGGGAGGTGTTTTCGTTGATGCATATGCCAGTTAGAATACAGTGAAACCACTTACATACACTAGGTACACTATGGGTTAGGGTACCCCTGTGATTGGCATGACCTCCCCTCTATGGCCCTAGTACATAATAGGGCAGGGGGGTTAAACCTACCTCTAACTAAAAGGTGTAGAAGGAGGCAAGAGAAGTTCAGAACGAAGCAACACATGTACTTAAAGAGGCAAGAGAAGTACAGAACAAAGCAAGTGAAGTGCAGAAAGAGGCACATGAAGTGCAGAAAGAAGCAAGAGCAGTGCAGAATGAACCAACTGAGGTGTAAAAAGAGGCAAAAGGGGTGCAGAAAGGGGTAGGAGAGGTGTACAAAGAGGCAAGTGCTACAGAAAGAGGCAGGAGGGGTACAGAAAGAAGAAGAGAAGTGCAGAAAGAGGAAAGAGAATTGCTGAAAGAAGCAACAGAGGTGTAAAAAGAAGCAAGAGAAGTGCAGAAAGAGGCAAGGTGCAGATAGAAGCAAGAGCAGTACAGAAAGAAACAACAGAGGTACATAAAAAGGGAAGGGGGTGGAGAGAGAGGTAAGAGGGGTGCAGAAAAGGTAGTATGGGTGCACATAGAGGCAAGAGAGGTACAGAACGAGGCAGGAGCGGGTGCAGAAAGAAGCATGACAGGTGCAGAAAGAAGCATGGAAAGTGCAGAATGAATCAACAGGGGTTCAGAAAGAGACAAGAGAAGTACAGAAACAGAGAAGAAAAGTGCAGAAAGATAATTGCTGAAAGAAGCAACTGAGGTGTAGAAAGAAACATGAAAAATGCAGAATGAGGAAGTAAGGTGCAGATAGAAGCAAGAGAAGTGCAAAAAGAACCAAAAGAGGCGCAGAAAGAGGGAAGAGGGGTGGAGAGAGAGGCAAGAGGGGTGCGGAAAAAGGTAGGATGTTGCAAAATGAGGCAAGAGAGGTAGATAAAGAGGCAGAAGGGGTATAGAAAGAAGCAAGACAGGTGCAGAAAGAAGCATGGAAAGTGCAGAATGAAGTAACAGGGGTACAGAAAGATGCAAGACAAGTACAGAAACAGGCAAGAGAAGTGCAGAAAAGGCAAGAAAAGTACAGAAAGAGGCAAAAGATGTAGAGAAAGAGACAACAGGGTGCAGAAAGAAGCAAGACAGGTGTAGAATGAAGCATGGAAAGTGCAGAATGAAGCAACAGGGGTGCAGAAAGTGGCAAGAGAAGTATAGGAAGGAGCAAGTGAGGTGCCGAAAGAGCCAACAGAGGTGCAAAAATAGGCAAGAGAGATGCAGAAACAGGCAAGAGAAGTGCACAAAGAGGGAAGAGAATTGCTGAAAGAAGCAATAGAGGTGTAGAAAGAAGCTAGAAAAGTGCAGAAAGAGGCAAGTGTGATGCAAGAACAGGCAGGAAAGGTACAGAAAGAGGGAAGACAAGTGCAGAAAGAGACAACAGAGGTGCAGAAAAAAGCAAATGAGGTGCAGAAAGAGGCACGCGAGGTGCAGAAAGAAGCAAGAGCAGTGCAGAAAGAACCAACAGGGGTGTAAAAAGAGGCAAAAGGGATGCAGAAAGAGGTAGGTGAGGTGTGCAAAGAGACAAGAGTGCTACAGAAAGAGGCAGGAGGGGTGCAGAAAGAAGAAGAGAAGTGCAGAAAGAGGAAAGAGAATTGCTGAAAGAAGCAACAGAGGTACATAAAGAGGGAAGAGGGATGGAGAGAAAGGCAAGAGGGGTGCAAAAAAAGGTAGGATGGGTGCACATAGAGGCAAGAGAGGTACAGAACGAGGCAGGAGCGGGTGCAGAAAGGAGCAAGACAGGTGCAGAAAGAAGCATGGAAAGTGCAGAATGAAGCAACAGGGGTTCAGAAAGAGGCAAGAGAAGTACAGAAACAGGCAAGAGAAGTGCGGAAAGAGGCAAGAGAATTGCTGAAAGAAGCAACCGAGGTGTAGTAAGAAACAAGAAAAGTGCAGAAAGAGGACGTAAGGTGCAGATAGAAGCAAGAGCAGTGCAGAAAGAACCAAAAGAGGCGCAGAAAGAGGGAAGAGGGGTGGAGAGAGAGGCAAGAGGGGTGCGGAAAAAGGTAGGATGGTGCAAAATGAGGCAAGAGAGGTACAGAAAGAGGCAGGAGGGGTGTAGAAAGAAGCAAGACAGGTGTAGAAAGAAGCATGGAAAGTGCAGAATGAAGCAACAGGGGTGCAGAAAGATGCAAGACAAGTACAGAAACAGACAAGAGAAGTGCAGAAAAGGCAAGAAAAGTAAAGAAAGAGGCAACAGAGGTACATAAAGAGACAACAGGGTGCAGAAAGAAGCAAGACAGGGGTAGAAAGAAGCATGGAAAGTCCAGAATGAAGCAACAGGGGTGCAGAAAGTGGCTAGAGAAGTATAGAAAGGAGCAAGTGAGGTGCCGAAAGAGCCAACAGAAGTGCACAAAGAGGCAAGAGAATTGCTGAAAGGAGCAATAGAGGTGTAGAAAGAAGCTAGAAAAATGCAGAAAGAGGCAAGTGTGATACAAAAACAGGCAGGAAAGGTACAGAAAGAGGGAAGACAAGTACAGAAAGAGACAACAGAGGTGCAGAAAAAAGCAAATGAGGTGCAGAAAGAGGCAACAGACGTGCAGAAAGAGGGAAGAGATGTGCGAAAGTACAAGAGATTTGCAGAATGAGGTCAAGAGACAACAGGGTGCAGAAAGAAGCAAGACAGGGGTAGAAAGAAGCATGGAAAGTGCAGAATGAAGTAACAGGGGTACAGAAAGATGCAAGACAAGAACAGAAACAGGCAAGAGAAGTGCAGAAAAGGCAAGAAAAGTACAGAAAGAGGCAAAAGATGTAGAGAAAGAGACAACAGGGTGCAGAAAGAAGCAAGACAGGTGTAGAAAGAAGCATGGAAAGTGCAGAATGAAGCAACAGGGGTGCAGAAAGTGGCAAGAGAAGTATAGGAAGGAGCAAGTGAGGTGCCGAAAGAGCCAACAGAGGTGCAAAAATAGGCAAGAGAGATGCAGAAACAGGCAAGAGAAGTGCACAAAGAGGGAAGAGAATTGCTGAAAGAAGCAATAGAGGTGTAGAAAGAAGCTAGAAAAGTGCAGAAAGAGGCAAGTGTGATGCAAGAACAGGCAGGAAAGGTACAGAAAGAGGGAAGACAAGTGCAGAAAGAGACAACAGAGGTGCAGAAAAAAGCAAATGAGGTGCAGAAAGAGGCACGCGAGGTGCAGAAAGAAGCAAGAGCAGTGCAGAAAGAACCAACAGGGGTGTAAAAAGAGGCAAAAGGGATGCAGAAAGAGGTAGGTGAGGTGTACAAAGAGACAAGAGTGCTACAGAAAGAGGCAGGAGGGGTGCAGAAAGAAGAAGAGAAGTACAGAAAGAGGAAAGAGAATTGCTGAAAGAAGCAACAGAGGCGTAAAAAGAAGCAAGAGAAGTGCAGAAAGAGGCAAGTAAGGTGCAGATAGAAGCAAGAGCAGTGCAGAAAGAACCAACAGAGGTACATAAAGAGGGAAGAGGGATGGAGAGAAAGGCAAGAGGGGTGCAAAAAAAGGTAGGATGGGTGCACATAGAGGCAAGAGAGGTACAGAACGAGGCAGGAGCGGGTGCAGAAAGGAGCAAGACAGGTGCAGAAAGAAGCATGGAAAGTGCAGAATGAAGCAACAGGGGTTCAGAAAGAGGCAAGAGAAGTACAGAAACAGGCAAGAGAAGTGCGGAAAGATGCAAGGGAATTGCTGAAAGAAGCAACCGAGGTGTAGAAAGAAACAAGAAAAGTGCAGAAAGAGGACGTAAGGTGCAGATAGAAGCAAGAGCAGTGCAGAAAGAACCAAAAGAGGCGCAGAAAGAGGGAAGAGGGGTGGAGAGAGAGGCAAGAGGGGTGCGGAAAAAGGTAGGATGGTGCAAAATGAGGCAAGAGAGGTACAGAAAGAGGCAGGAGGGGTGTAGAAAGAAGGAAGACAGGTGTAGAAAGAAGCATGGAAAGTGCAGAATGAAGCAACAGGGGTGCAGAAAGATGCAAGACAAGTACAGAAACAGACAAGAGAAGTGCAGAAAAGGCAAGAAAAGTAAAGAAAGAGGCAACAGAGGTACATAAAGAGACAACAGGGTGCAGAAAGAAGCAAGACAGGGGTAGAAAGAAGCATGGAAAGTCCAGAATGAAGCTACAGGGGTGCAGAAAGTGGCTAGAGAAGTATAGAAAGGAGCAAGTGAGGTGCCGAAAGAGCCAACAGAAGTGCACAAAGAGGCAAGAGAATTGCTGAAAGAAGCAATAGAGGTGTAGAAAGAAGCTAGAAAAGTGCAGAAAGAGGCAAGTGTGATGCAAAAACAGGCAGGAAAGGTACAGAAAGAGGGAAGACAAGTACAGAAAGAGACAACAGAGGTGCAGAAAAAAGCAAATGAAGTGCAGAAAGAGGCAACAGACGTGCAGAAAGAGGGAAGAGATGTGTGAAAGTACAAGAGAATTGCAGAATGAGGTCAAGGGAAGTGCAGAAAAAGAAAGAAATGTGTAGAAAGAAGCCACAGAAATGCAGAAAGAGGCAAGAGAGGCAAGAGGGAAGCAAGAGTGGCTTGCACACCATTAGTAACAATTTAACACCCACATCTAGCAAAAAGTAACAGGTGACCATTTTAGGTTTGCAAGGGCCTTTCACCATGCTGTAACACTTGTCGCTGCATTTTTGTTAACGTTTGACCTGTTTCAGCTAGAAACAAGGCTTTTTTTGTTCAAATCTGCAGATTAGGGTGCAGATGATTAATTATGTAGTAAATGCAGCATGTATAATTGTGCGGAAGTCGGTGCAGCCAAACAGTCACATAATTCCAGTGGCCCTGCTAATACCTCTGACTAGGTCCACAAGTATTCTTCAAAACAACAAGAGAACGAGGGAAAAGTAGCACTCTTAACCCCCCAAGGTATATCTACGCAAAACAACGAAAGAGTGGCTACATGTAGCAGCTAGGGTACAAGGGACACACACAAATGTTGTTTTAAGGACCCTCACTCACCAACCTGGTGGTGACATGCTTCATCACGGGGTCCCCACCACGGAAGCCGAATGCTTCCCTGGTGTGCTACGACGCCTGCGACTGCAGCGGAGCTGGTTAATTTGTGTGGAGGTGAAGGTGTGTGAATTTAAAAAGTTACCAAATACTACCTATAAAATTATTTATTCCAGGCGATTTGGTTACTACTAAAAACTGGTGGCGGATCTTTACCCGCTAGTAAATGTAGCCAGGAGGATCCTATTCAATAAGAACGTGAAAAGACGGTCAACATGTTTCTGCTTATAGGTGCATTGTCTGCAAAGCTTTCATCAGGACCAATAAAAAGAAGACCATGGCGGTATACGCACGCTAAGGCGTATCCTAACCTCTGGTCACTCAGTGATGGCAAAACTCACGGTTTACCACTGTGATCATCAAGACTTTTCCAGATCGTGATAGTCTGTAAAATAGAAAACAAGCCATATGTATATACATTTCAACTGGTTCTTATGGTTGCATCTTTCCAAATTTGTGACTTTTTTTAGGATAACTTAGTGTGTTCCCTTATGACTCTCTTAAATGAACAAACAACACCTGACATGCAATTGTGAGTCGGTACATTACAACAGTTACACCATGCTATTTAGTGTGGGTGAAAGTACATAATCCGACCTTCATAAATGTCGAGGGTACACATCATATTAAAGTTGCCCTCAACAAACACCCTTTTAGTGTAGGAGAAAGTACATAGTCCGACTTTCCTACATATCGAGGGCACACAACGTATTAATGTTGTCCCCTGCAAACACCCTACAAGTAAGGGTAAAACAATGCCAGCCATGTTCGATAATACGAACGAGTCCCATGCTGTGACAGGCACAGCGTAAACTAAAACCCCGTTAACTATGGCTAAGATAGTACGGCAGCACATTGAATAGCATGCAACAATCATGCCAGATACGAGAAAACCCAGAGGCATGAAGGAGAAAGGCTTACTTTTAAAATTGATGCATCTTGCATCATGGGTTCAAGGCGGGGGAGCTGCTCGGAATTTCTAAAGAAGAAACACACAGGAGAGGAAGTATTGAGCAGCTCGAGGAGCGGCCGGGATGTAATGCGCTTATGACTAACTCAACGCCGGATAGCGTATGTCGTCATCGCGTAGGTCCAAAAAGGCTAGAGCGTTAGCGAAAACGTCCCTATGTCCGTGAGGGGCATTCAAAGAAGGACTTAAATGATTGTATGCCCCAATATTGCGAGAGCAATCTATCCTCACGTAATTTTTTTTTTTTTTTTTTTTTTTTTTTTTTTTTTTTTTTTTTTTAAATTTATACTTTATTGCAACAACATGTCACATACACAGCCAACATCGCCTACAACCCGGAGGCCGGCGGCATCAGGAAGAGAAAAAAAAAAAAAAAAAAAAACACCCTCCAATCCCTGGGTAAAGGTAGGTTACACAGCCGTAAAGTCCAACAGCCCGAGGGCCTGGTGGCGAGACTGCCGGTATGGGACAAGCGTGCAGAGGCAATGGAACATAGTAGCTACCATCGGAGGACCAGAACATATAAGCAGGATGCACGCCCCGCAACGCCAACAGAGTCAGACTCAGGTGCAACATGGCGTGCCAGATTGGCAGGATCGAAATAGCCATCCGGGAAGGACTGCGCAGAAACCCAGACCCAGATCATAACAAACCCACCCACCCCCAAAAAAGAACAAGCCAGACTACCTAAACCCGTGTCCACCACCCACCTCCCACCCTACACCATCACCATGAACCTCTCAGCCAAGCTAAGGGAGATAAACAAACGCCCACTAAGGCGGGATAACGCTCTGGGAAGGGGACAGCGGACGCCACAAACCAGAACAGCCGTCACAAGCCACCCCCAACTCAAAACAACTCAAAAGTCAGACGAGGAACACCACACTGGTACAACATGAAGGCCTTCAACTGACACACTCCTCATCCACAACTGATGCAGCCCCCTCCTCCTGTAGCACATCAAGTTCCACACTCTCCGGATCCGACTCACCATCCTCTTTCGCACTCTGAAACGCCCGAAACAGACCCCAAAAGTTTTTGGGTCTACTCTGCGGCGGCAGGAGTTCACTATACACCTCCGACTGCGTGCAACAGTAAAGCAGGTCTGTTTCCCATCGTTTTTTAGTAGGGACTGGCCCCCGCATCCAACACACCGCTAACAGCCGCTTCGCCGTAAGTAATGCCATGTCTGCAAGTCGTCGCAGAGCAACAGGAAGGGGTTTTGAGAAACCAAGTAAGGCGAGCGCCGGGTCGGGCAGGATCACCTCACCAAGGATAGCGCTGAGCTCCGCAAAGACCTCCGTCCAGTATTTATGTATGGCAGGACAAGACCAGGCCATATGGAGAAAGTCCGCTGTGTGAAAGTGGCAACGCTCGCACTCCGCTGATTCTCTAAGGCCATACCTGTGCAACCTCTCAGGCGTGTAGTAGACACGCTGCAGGAACTTAAAATGCACCAGACGGTGCCTACCATTGAGCGAGATTTTCCTAGTATTAGTAGCACAATAACGCCACATGTCGTCTGAGATGGGAAAGCGGAGGTCAGCCTGCCAGGCCAAACGGGCCTTGGAGGGGGGACATCGCCGTTGACTATCACCCAGTGACCTAAGAGCTGTGATCAGTTTGCGAGCTGAGGGGGTTTTGATGACATAGGTGAGTTCCGGCACTTCCGGTGGTTCAGCAAGGTCCGGGCCTAGAACGGCAAGAGCCGCCTTACGGACCCTGTGATATTGAAAACTATGAAGCAGCGTTGCCCCGGGACAGGATTGAAGGACGTGCTGCAGCGTTTTCAGAGTGCCCTTTGAAAAGAGGTCCCCCACGGTAACAATGCCTAGGTCACGCAGCGCCTTCAGGACGCCCTTCTCCGTTAGCGGAGCCAACCAGGTCGCCCATTCTACACGGAGCAAAGGTGAATACAGCAGCGTGCCCTCACGGGAGCCGAGCAGAGCATGCCAGGCATGATTCGTGGCAGCTATGGAGTCCAGATTGCCGACCCTTCTATCGGGCGGATAACATACAGTCGCCGGAAGCGGGACGGGGTCTGCAAAGAGCCGCTCCAATTTCACATGAGGGATGCCTGGATCCCCATGAATCCACGTATGGAGGTGGGCACCCTGAGCAAGCCTATAGTATCGCTCCAGGTCTGGAGCCCCAAGGCCTCCCTGTTCGTACGGAAGGGTGAGCGTTTGCCACTGCACCCGCGGTTGTTTGCCCCCCCACGCCAGGCGGACAAGGGTCTGGGTAAGTTGCCGGAAAAAGGCTCGGGAAAGGACTACCGGTATGTTCACGAATAGAAATAGGAACCTGGGGAGCACCACCATCTTCATGAGCGCAATCCTGCCCATAAGTGAAAGCGGGAGCCTAGACCACACCTCGACATCATCCACCAGTTTGGAGTAGGCCACTCCATAATTCTCGCGGATCAGGACCTCCGGGTCTGTATGAATGCGTATCCCTAAGTAGCGGATAGAGTCTGTGGTCCATTGCAAGGGGTACTCCGAGTCAAAAGGGAGCGTCACCGGAGTCAGGGGCAAAGCTACCGATTTAGACCAGTTGACACGGAGGCCCGAAAGAGCCCCGAACCTCACCACCTCCCGCAGCACCGCAGAGAGGTTAATCTCCGGGTCCCGGACATATAGCAGAGTGTCATCCGCATATGTGGAGATACCGATTTGGTACGTCGGAAAGTTGATCCCCTCAAGCCGATGATACTCTCGTATAGCGCAAGCGAGAGGCTCCGCTACCATGGCATACAGCAACGGAGAGAGGGGGCAGCCTTGACGCGTGCCCCTCCCAATTTCGATGGGAGCAGTGACTAGGTTACCTATCTTCAGTCTCGCAGTAGGTTTGTAGTATAGGGCTCCCAACATTTGCAAAAACGGTTCCCCGAGGCCAAATTTACGAAGGACCCTCAGCATGAACGACCACTCAACAGAGTCGAAGGCCTTCTCCATATCTAAGAAGATGGCCACAGCTTTGTTGTCCTGTTTGACATGCTGGATCGTGCCTAAGACCGTGCGGATATTATAAGTGAGATTGCGTGAGGGAACAAATCCAGCCTGCTCCGGGGCAACCAGGTCCGGGACCAGCAGCGACAGACGAGTCGCAAGAACTTTAGCATACAGTTTCGCGTCCACATTTATCAGCGACAGCGGCCGGTAGGAGCCACAGTGATTAAGGGGTTTGCCAGGTTTAGGGATGGTGATAAGGAGCGCCTCTCTCATGGACTTTGACATGCTGCCCTGCTGGCAAATATCATCGAACAAGAGCATCAGGTAGGGGACCAGTTGCGCCTGAAAGGCTTTGTAGAAGGAAACCGTGAGACCATCCGCACCAGGAGCGCTACCGGACTTCATGCCCACCAGGGCTTCCGTAATCTCCTCCTTCTGGATGGGGGCCATAAGAAACTCCCTCTGCCAGTCGGTCAGGAAGGGCATCTGAAGATAGCTCAAATAATCGTCGATTTCTTCCTCGAGATGTGCGTCTCTCGAGGAGTAGAGGGCAGTGTAGTAGGCATGAAATTCCGCCAAGATATCCTGCTCCTCCGTAACCACCGCCCCAGTAGCCGTCACCAACTCCTCGATAACCATTGGGGGCCTACTGTTGCGCATAAGTTTAGTTAGGAGTGCACCAGGCCGCTCCCGTTCCCCATACGCACGCGCCGTCGCGTATTTGCCCATATGTTTAATTTCCCTGTCCGCTTCCTCATGAAATTCATCTAGCAAGGATTTGAGTGCGATCGCATCAGCTGTGTCCCCCGAGTCCACCGCCCGACCTTCCAGGCCCTTTAGCTGCGTCTCGAGCAACTGTAGGCGTCGCCTAATAGCCTTAAGTACCCCTGAGTGCTTCGCCATAGTCATCCCTCTGATGTAAACCTTAAATGCGTCCCAGAGAACCTGAACGCTGTCCACTGAGCCCACATTGGTTGCGAAATAGGTCTCTATGTCTTCAGCGAGTTCCCCTCTGAAGACTTCATCTAAGAGGGAGTACGGGGGGAACCGCCACGTGAAGGGGGGAATCCTCCTGGGAGGAGCCACCAGCAACAGGAGCAAGGGGGAGTGATCAGACAGCGTGCGCGGGAGAACCGCGCAACCCTTAACGATATCCAACAAAACGCGGGAAACAAACCAATAATCTATGCGTGTATGGATGTTGTGGTAGGCCGAGTAGTGAGTGAACCCACCCCGCCCCGAGTGTCTATGCCGCCACACATCCAGTAAATCAAGTTTCACACATTCCGACAAAAGGAGGGACGCGGAGGCTGCAGGGGACCTAGGGGGGCCCGCAGATCTGTCCAGGGCCGGGTTCAGCACCAAATTAAAATCCCCCCCCCACAGCATTCTAGAGCCCACAAACTGCCCACAGCTGTCAGCAAGCGAAGAGTAAAACTCCGGGGAGTCGTAGTTGGGGCCATACACATTCACCAGCAGGAGATCATGATCTTTCCCAACACAACGTGCAACCACAAACCTCCCCTCTGGGTCCACCGCCACCCGGGTCAACGACAGTCGGGACTTGGGATTAGCCCATATGAGCACCCCTCTAGCATGCGTTGTGAACCCCGCAGCGACACAAGCAGGGCCAAGGCCCCTCACCTGCAACATAGGGCTGGAAAGCGGTAAGTGTGTCTCCTGTAATAAAGCAATGTCGATATTATGGCGTTGCAAATAGGCCAAGACCTTCCTGAGTTTGCGGAAATCGTTAAGCCCCCTTACGTTCCAGGACAGCAATCGCAAAGAGCCCAGAGAGCTCTCCGCACTTAGTGAGTCAGCAGTCGACATAGCAGATTAGAAAGTAAAATGTCGCAGAGCAGACAGTGTGACAGACACAGTGCGGTAGTCGGCAAAAACAAACCCCCCACCCGGCAAACCCCGAACCCCAGACAGCATGACTGCAATAATACACAAACCATCAAAGAACTGTCTCCCACCCACCCACAGCCGACCATCCCCAACCCGGTCAGACAGGAATCATCACCACCCAGCATCCCCCCCATACTCAACTATGAACTCTACAGAACCCCAAATAGCTCCCGAGGGAGCCAGAAGCCAAAAGCGCAGGGGCAGAGGGATCTAGCCAGCAAACGGCACAGCTGGGAAACCAGAGCCAGTAACCTCTCGCGTGCTCCCGTCCCGCCCCCCGCCCAGAAGTAGTGAGCCCTGCCGGCTCTAGTCTTCACATGTCCTCAATACCAGTCCCTTATGCAGAGGGGCCTACCCCTTGACCCCCCCCGGCAAGTGGAGCGGCCCCCCGCCCAATCCACAGTGCCAACCAACCAAACCGGGAGTTAACAGGTAGATCTCACCCAAAAGACATGACTCGGTGGGTCCACACTGACCGTGTGTAAGTCTTTGCGCCGCCCAGCGCCAACAGTTCAGCAGCGTCCCTCATGCGTCCGGCTACTCCTGGTCACTCAAGTGGGAGGAGGCGTCCAGGTCCTCCCGCCCACTTCCCTGATTGTTGCGGTTGTCCTTCCCCCATGCCCTCAAGGATTTCTTAAGTTCCGCTGGGTCGGTAAAAAAGTGTGAGTGACCTTGCCTGTTGATGCGAAGCCTCGCCGGGTACAGCATGGCGTAGTCGAGCCCCAGGTCTTTCAGCTGTTTCTTGTAGGGGGCAAAGCGCTTCCTTTCCTCCTGTACTCTCGCCGTGAAGTCCGGGAATAGGGAGATGTTCATGCCCTCGAACTGTAGTTTCCCCTTTTCTCTGGCTAGTCGCAGTGCCAAGTCTCTGTCCCGATAATTAAGCAGCTTTGCTATGATCGGTCGCGGCGGGAGGCCAGGTTGTGGTTTCGGCCCCAGAGTGCGGTGGGCCCGTTCAACAATAAACATAGGGGAGAAGACATCTTCCCCTAACAGGGTCTGAAGGAGTTTCTCCACAAACAGCTCCATTTTGCCGGTGCTAGTGGATTCCGCCACACCCGTAATGCGTAGGTTGGAGCGCCTGGAGCGTGCCTCCAAATCCTCTGTCTTATCCTGGATGACCTGGAGCAGTCGACTAAACTGTCTGCGGTCCTTATCCCACTCCGTTTGAGCCTCTTCCGCCTCTGTGAGCCGTCTCTCTGCCATGTCCAGCCTCTCCGCATGTTTGTCCACCCTCTCGGACATGCGGTCCATCCGATACGTCAGCGCGTCGATTTTGGTGCTAATCTCCGTCATGCTGACTTGTAGACCTTTTTCCATCGTCCCCAGCATGTCCCGTATTTCAGAACATAGGGAGGTCTCGGACGTCGTAGGGCGTGGAGGGGAAGTTTGAGGTGCCCCCTCGGCCCCCTTTGCCTTCCTCTGGTCGAAAGACAGCTTAGGTTGCGACCTGTCCCCTTTCCCCATGGCAGTTCTAGTGGACATACAGGCGACAGGGACAGAGGAGTGGAAACCACCACTTGCGATTTGCTGTCCGGCTTAGCGGAGGGCACAGGTTTGTAGTCTTCCCTCGTCAAAGGGCGGCACGTCGCGGGACCGTTGCCCAAGATGGCGGCCTCCCGCACCAGAACGCCGATTCAATCGATCCGCAGAACGTGCCCTTGGGCAGTACCCCACGTTGTCTGGACGCCCGGTGGACAGCCAAAGTGCCCCAGTGTCTGGGAACAGGGCACTCACCGCCCCTCCGAGGGCCTTCCTCTGCGTGGTGTTAGGCGCTGGGAGTCAGCGAACAGTGCTTCCCGCCTTCAGCTCAGCAATTCTCCTCAGGGCCTCCCCACAGGCAATGCGGGCTCAGTGCACCCACTGGCAGCCTCCTCCGCTCGTCGCCACCAGACAGGGGACAGTCCCCTCCGCTGCTTCTCAGCGCTGGGCGCGAGCGCGACCGCCGACCAGGAGTCTCTGCGGATGATCGGGACCGCCACGGGCACTCACGCCGCACGCACTGCGACGCAACCCGGGCAGCCCTCTAGGTCAGGCCGGGGATCGCGGCCTGGGTCTTCGACGCTCCGTGCACTGCAGCACCAAGTCGCACCGCGTCTGTTCTCCGCCGGACAAAGGGGCCGCCGTCTCACCGAGGGCTCGTACGAAGGTCCCCCACAGGTTTTAATGCCGGCAGGGCCGATTCAGGATGCGTTTGCAGGAGTTTTGCGGGATATCGGCAAGGAGCTCCGCGCTCAAGCGTCTTACATGGACGCCGGCTAGCTCCGCCCCCCATCCTCACGTAATTCTAGATTGATACCCATGCTCACAAGTCCCAATCATCTGTTATGTTTCAACTCAGTAGGTAGAATCACATTTTGAGCAAGCAGGCTTCTTTGAAAAGCACTTCGGATTGGGGTAGTGAGTAAAGTGATTTGCATTCGTGGTCAGCAAGGGACCCTATCCACCTAACCCTATAGTTGCCTTAAATGTAAGATGTTTTTGTGCCCATTGCAATAACAGTTAGAGAGGGGTAAAGGAGATACCAATACAGAGCCACTCAATCAGGAACTGGCTATTTAAGAACTGTCCCTCATGGAATACTATCATTCATTCCTTCAATGTGGGTGGAAAGTCGATATATCCATCGCTGCTCCTTTTCAAATAATGTTCGTTGTGTATTCGGACCTGGCTTGATCTGCTCAATAACAGTCCAAGTGAGATCATTGGGAGTGTGATTCACGGCCAGGAAATGGTCAGTGAGTTTCGTACTTAGCTTGCGGCATCTAATGTTGCTCCGATGCTCACATACACGCTGCTTCACCTTCCTAGTTGTCATGCCCACATATCTCAGATTACAGGGGCAGGTAATCAGCTAGACCACGTTGGTGGAATTGCAGTTGGTGTGGGAGGTCTGACGCCAAACCTTATCCGGTTCCAAATTCAGTTGTTTCGTAGCAGTCGTCAGGTGACACACGCTGCATGTGCCGCATGGGAAATGACCCGTCACTGGTGGCAAACCCCATGCATTGGTGAGCGTTTGGGTGGTAACTGTGTTCTGTGCCCTGGGACGGGTGTGTACCAGGGTGTCCTTCAGACTCCTCGCTCTCTTGTACGAAAAAAGAGGCAGTTCCCACTGATGGTTATTGCTTACCAGTATCTTCCAATGTTTTCGAATCGATTTGCTGACAGCATAGGAGGCATTGCTGTAGGTAGTTACACATGTGAGAGGAACATCTCCTGTGGCCTTAGTTGTTTCTTCTAGGAGGGCTTCTCTGTTCTGGTTCCGTGCCCTCTTGTAGCTTTTTTTGAGGATTCTCTCAGGGTAACCACGCTGCTTGAGTTTTCCAGTTAACTCATTGGCCTGTTTTTTGAAAACCCCAACGTCGCTGCAGTTTCTTGGCAACCGCAGAAACTGTCCAAAAGGGAGATTTTCCCGTAAAGGACGAGGGTGGTAACTCGAAAAGTGCAACAGGTTGTTTTTTGCAGTCGGCTTATGGTGAGTCCGGGTCTGGAAAGTGTTCCCTTCTTTCGTGATCACGACGTCCAGGAAGACCATTTCTGTCTTGTCATAGGCATACGTGAATTTTAGATGTGGGTCGCAGGTGTTGATCCAGGTGAAGAAGTCCAATAATTCACACTCCGGTCCCTGCCAGATGACTATCACATTGTCTATATATCTCCTCCAGAAATTCAAAAAGGGGAGATATGGGTTCTGTTCCGAGAGGATGTGCCGTTTCTCGAAATTGAAAACGTACAGCCCGGCCACGCTAGGGGCAAAAACACTGCCCATAGACGTCCCCTTTGATTGTAAATAGAGTTTGCCTTTATACTCAAAGAAGTTTTCTTTGAGGGCCAGGGTTGCACAGGCAGTGACGAATTCCTTAGGGGTGACATAATCCCATGATGTTTCATCAAGGGTAGCCTCTATAACTCTGATGGTCTCATCTTGAGGAATACACATATAGAGGCTCTCGATGTCCAGTGTAACGAGGTAAGTTGGTTCATCCTCTAGTTCCATGTCATGCAACAGAGCAAGAAGACTCTTGGTGTCCTTTAGGTATGTACTGGTCGATTGGACAAGGGGTTTTAGGAAGAAGTCCACATCGCGAGAGAGAGGCTCCTCAGTGATTCCATATTTTCTTGTCTCACTGAGTTCATAGTTGAGCTTCTATGGCTACGAAGAAGATTAAACCTGAGGTTACCACTCCACAACACATTCTACCATACCACATAATTACTCTCCATAACACATAATCCCACTCTACATAATTCCTATACACTAAATTTCGCATACTTTCTATCCACATAATTTCACTACACAACATATCACATAATTCCACTACACACAACGAACGAACATCCACTCCACAGAACATTAGTAAACAACTTTTGCATTTACAACGCCAATAGCTCTAACTCTCACAAATGCGAAACCTATTACATTGCTAACACTTTTTTCACTAGTAGTCGCGTTTGCAGAGTGGTGGAAAAAGGGTGCTAGGCCTCCGACCAGCGCTCAGGAATTCCGGTGCCTAGGGCTTCTTGGCCCCCAATGTCCCTCACGAGTAAATTGGACTTCATTGCCCATCCCGTAGTCTGACAGCAGGTGCGTTTGCAGAATGGTGGAGAAAGGGGGGCATGGTCTCTGAAGACGTCTTAGCAATCCCACTGTGCAGGGCTTACTGGAGGTAACAAGAGGGGCAGTTGGCACCCAAGGACATTATTGGGGGACAACTACCCCTCCTATTACCTGAAGTAAGTCCCACACAGCAGCATTGCTAAGTTGGAAGAGCAGGCCACGCTCCCTCCTCCCACCACTCTACAAACGTGCTCCCTGGCACGCTCTTGGATGGGGATTGAAGTCCCCTTCACTGCTTGGGGTCCTTTAGGGACCAACTAGCCTACCTCTAAACTCTAGTAAACCCCACACAGTGGGATTGCTGAGAGGTGGACGCAGGTCATGCACCCTTTCTCCACCACTCTGCAAACGCACCCTCTGACGCTGAAGGCGCTACGCCAAAACTCGTTTGTTTGTTTCTTTGAGGGAATACAACTTTCTGCAACTACACTGTGAGTGCTGGCTTCTGTTTACCATAAGGGGAGAAGTGGAGCTTTGATATATATATATATATGTAACAGTGAGCCTGCCTCCAGCAGTCAGCCAGGGATGGAGGAGGGCCAGTTCATGGGGGTGACAGGGACAGGTGGTAAGTCACCTTGCTTTCTTATTGACAACACTATCCTTGTTAAGGGAGACCAGCAATGTTCTGCTACTGTGCCACTATAGTATAAACAAGTGTTGCGCTGAGCATAACAATTCATATATATATTTTTCTTTATATAGCTACTCCTGCTCCCAGTGGGAGATTGCCGCCTGGTTGCACCACAAGTTGCAGACTGTGGCTACAGAATACTGCCAGCTGGTGGTCTTGGAGGAGGCTAAAGCATCCACTTATTTGGGCCAACAGACAGGCCCGCCTCCAACCAGGCAGTGCCAGTGCCTGCAGCTGGAGCAACTGCCACGCGGTCCAGAACACCAGAAGCCCCACTCCTCGTTGTCATGATCTGACCACCTGCACCACTGCATCCTATGTGAGCTGACTGTCATCAGGCATGGCCAGCAGAACTTGGCCTGAGAGAGCGCTTTGGAGGTTGCTGGTCCAGGTGGTACTGACACATTGAAGGGAATAGAGATGCTCTGTGCAATGCCGTCATCCACTTTTTCTTCAGCTGTGAACTGAGCTGCTTCCCCTCTCTCTTTACTACTACCACCATCTATCTTTTTAAGGTGCTCTTTCCACCAGATGGCATAATTGTTTCTCAGATGAGATGTTTAGCCTCTAGTATTGTCGTACAAACCTGGCTTACCTCATTTAACACTTCCAGGGCAAATTGTCAAGAATCGTACCTGAACTCCAGTGATTCCGTGGGAGTGGATGACGTGAAGCTAAAACCCAGATGCTGAATTCCCAACTCCCCCACACCCCTGGACCCGAATCTCTCCAAGACCAGGAATGACGGGGAAAGGGGAAGTGGAGATAGAGAGGCTGTCACACTGGTGTCTTCTTACAACTCAGCTAGGCTGGTCTGCGATCACCTGGAATAATAATGAGCACACTTAATTCTGATCCTTATGTAACTCTCCTAACTAAGAATCCCCTCTCAGACGTTATGTACCTGTACATGTGTGAAGCTTGGCCTCTCTCTGTAGATCTAACTGCGTGGATAAGACGTCAGCATAGTAGGAGTTTGAGATAGTCCTCACAGTAGATATCGCTGGTAGATGTTGACACTAGTCGGTAAACAAACGTATCTATTATATGCATATAACAATACCCCTGTATACTAGCAGCTGGCTGTCTCTATCCTCGAACTGGCTGTAGAAAGGTGATGACACAGGCAACTCTGAATTAAGTCTCTCCAGTAGTTGAGTTTAGTCCGACTCTCTCTCAGATGCCAAGACAGTTCAAGCACACCTGTAAGTAATGTCTCTGGAACTTCGGAATTACCTTGACCTCGAATTTTAAAACAAAGTTCTGGGAGTTCGTAAGGCACAAGGAAAGTTTCTCTTACCGCTTCACAGGCAAACGGTAATGTTCATACCAGTCCCAATGCGCGCTGAACAGCTGTCTGAAGGCGCGCTGAACTGCTGACGGGATACGCGCTGAACAGCTGACTGGAAATATCACCTCAGTGCCGGCTTACGGGACTCTGACAGGCAAAGCGTCTCTGGCGTTGGGAGGGAAAACGGGACCCTAAATGCTGAGCGGGGAAGTACTAGGGCAAACTATGAAGGAGGACGACAATGTCCTCTCAGAACAAGAATAAACTAGGAAAAAAACTAACGCGTAACGGGAAGACACCTCCGTACGCTGGAATACATCAGTTGAAGTGCGCCGCGTATAGAACGCGAGCGCACGAAATGGCCGACCTAAAATTAAACTAGAGCGCTAACCCAACTGCAAGAATGGCGCAATCAGGAAATGCATCAATTCGACCAGATTGATGCCAAACGCTGTCTCCAACTCCATAAAGGGAGTGACAGCGTTCGCAATGCTCTGACCTTGAAGGAAGGACCAGGAGCCTGACGATCAGAATTGTGTTGGGTTCTGACAGTACCCCCCACTAAAGTCCCCTCTCTAGGCTTTTGTGGGTGCGTCTTGTGAAACTCAGAAACCAATATGGGAGCATGAACATTTTTACTTGGCTCCCAAGACCGGTCCTCAGGGCCGAAACCCTTCCAATCCACCAAATAGAATAAACTGCCTTTTCTCCATTTAGAATCTAGAATTCTCTTTACCTCAAACTCTTCTGCAGATTGGACCTGTACTGGGGCTGGTGGGAGATCTCTCCTAAGATTTGGTGGACTTCGTTTTATCAAAGATACATGAAAGGTGGGATGAATCTTCATGGACTTGGGAAGAGCCAACCTGACACTGACTGGATTAACCATCTTCACCACTGGATAAGGACCCACAAATCTAGGCTGAAACTTTCTATTTCCTACCAGTCGCATATGACGGGTGGATACCCAAACCAAATCCCCAGCCAGATATGTAGGAGCCTCCCTGCGTTTCTTATCAGCTTGCCTTTTATAACTTGCTTTTGCCTTGGAGAGATTTAGTGAAGCGGACTGATAGGCTTTCTGTAAATCTTGAATCACCTCCTCAGCTGCGGGGACCTCAACCTCCGATTTACCCACTAGCATATTTGGATGTCTACCTGAATTGAGGAAGAAAGGAGAATATCCAGTGGCCGAATGAACTGCATTGTTGTAGGCGAACTCCGCAGTACTCAATAGAGAAGGCCACTCTCCTGCCTGTTCCATTAAGTACATGCGGAGATACTGCTCTAGATCCTGGTTTACTCTTTCCGTCTGTCCATCCGTTTCCGGATGAAAACTGGTCGACAGACGGGAATCCACTCCTAGCCCCTTTAAAAAGGACCTCCAAAAACGAGAAACAAACTGTGAACCTCGATCAGAGATTACAATCTTTGGAACCCCATGCAACCTGACTATGTGTTGGAAGAAAAGTGTAGCTAATTGAGGAGCAGTGGGCAACCCTTTCAATGGAATGAAATGGCTCATCTTAGAGAACTGATCCACCACCACCCAAATGACTGAGAATCCTTCACTCGAAGGTAAGTCCACTATAAAATCCATTGAGATAGTATGCCAAGGGGATGGGGCTACGGGCAATGGCTGAAGCAAACCCTGCGGGGACTGTCTGGAACTCTTGCCCTTAAGACACTGCTCACAAGTGGCGACGTGCTGTCTCACCTGCGCTTCCATCCCAGGCCAGAAAAAGGTCCTCTTCACCAGTTCTAAAGTCTTCACTGCACCTTTATGACCTGCCAACGGGTGTTCATGAAACTGCTGGAGGATCTTGTTCTGTAACTCTCCACTTGGAATAAACAACTTCCCTTGACAATAAGGTTTCCCATCCTTGACTTCACGATCTTTGCCTTTTTTTTCCCAATTAGAGAATTCTCTTCCTTGAAATACTTTTCTGACCTGATTCTCCAAGTCATCCTCCGCAACTGTGGCAACGATTTTCTCCTGTGGGATGATGAAGCTTTCTTCTAACTTTTCTGTATCATCTCCGAGACTGAGACGAGAGAGGGCATCTGCTTTCCCATTTGCGGATCCAGGCTTGTAAGTCAAGACAAAATCAAAATCTGCAAAGAAAAGGGACCACCTTAATTGACGTGGAGTCAAAGTTCTAGCCGACTTAAGAAACTGCAAATTGCGATGATCAGTGAACACAGTGATCACATGTCTTGCTCCCAGCAGGTAATGCCTCCAGACTTTAAAAGCTTCCTTTACCGCCAATAGTTCCTTATCTGCAATGGAGTAATTGATTTCCGCAGGGGATAGCTTCCGAGAATGATATGCCACAGGATGCAACTGACCAGTCTGTTTCTGCCGCTGGGACAAAATTCCTCCAATTGCCAAATTGGAAGCATCCGCTTCCACAAAGAATGGCTCACTCAAGTCTGGATGCTGCAAAACTGGTGCCGAAACAAACGCATTCTTCAACAATTGGAAGGCTTCTTCTGACTCTTTGCTCCAAATGAATCGCTCATTCTTTTTCAACAAGCGGGTGATTGGACTTACTTTCTCTGAGAAGTTCTGAATGAACCGCCGATAAAAATTGGCAAATCCCAAAAAACTTTGTATCTCTTTGACTGATCTTGGAGCTGGCCAAGATTTTATTGCCTGTAATTTGGTATCATCCATAAAGACACCCTTTGGGGAGAGGATGAACCCCAAAAATTCCACTTCAGAAGTGTGAAAAACACATTTTTCCAATTTGACGTACAATTGATACTTTAGCAGACGCTCCAGAATGGTTCGCACATGATGAACATGTTCCTCGAGATTCTCAGAAAAAATGAGGATGTCGTCGATATAAACAACTGCAAAACGATCTAAACATTCTCGAAGTACATCGTTGACAAAATGTTGAAAAGCGGCTGGGGCGTTACAGAGGCCAAAGGGCATTACTTGATATTCAAACAGCCCCAGCCGAGTTCGGAAAGCCGTCTTCCATTCCTCTCCTTCTGCCATCCGCACCAGATGATAAGCCCCCCTCAAATCCAATTTTGTATATATATTTGCATTCTTGACTTGATCAAGTAGCTCTGAGATGAGGGGTAATGGATAGCGGTTCTTCTTGGTGACCTGATTTAAGGCCCTGTAGTCAATACAAGTTCTCAAAGACCCATCCTTCTTTGGAATAAAGAAGAGAGGGGAAGACACTGGAGACTGAGAAGGTCGGATGAAACCTCTAGCCAAATTTTCCTCGATATATTCCTTCAAATGTAGATTTTCTGGTTCTGAGAGAGCGTAAATGCGACTACAGGGTAGAGAGGCTCCAGATTCAAGCTCTATCCGACAATCATAATCTCTATGAGGGGGTAATTTACTAGCTTCCTTTTCATCGAAGACTTCTTTCAAATCCAAATATTCCTCTGGAATTTCAGGAACTTCTATGGTACAAATCATCTGCACTTGTTCGGCTAAGCTAGCAGAGACCGTTGGTTGAGGAAGGTCAAAACGATCATGAAAACAGTGTTCAGAACAAAACGAGGAATTCATCTCCACAGATCGCTTGGCCCAATCTATCTGTGGGTTATGTTCCGTGAGCCACGGCAATCCTAATATCATTTGAAACTGTGGAGCATCAATTAAATTGAAACTCAGATGACTCCGATGCTCTCCAGGGCCCACAACGGTCATCACTTCTGTGTCAAAGACAATAGGACCGGATGATAGTTCTGTGCCATCAACTGCGCGCACAGGTTCAGGCTTCAATTTCTTCTCAAACTTAATCTGCAACTTCTTGGCAAACTGTAGGTCACAAAAATTCCCCGTTGCCCCGGAATCTAACATTACTGATACCCTTTCCTCACGACTTCCTCCAAATCTGATGACACAAGACAAAATCAAATGCGGGGCCTCCAATTGCAGCGTATTTGCCAACTGTTGAGATTTGGGAGTTGACTCATGTACCGCTTCCACCAGAGCAACTCCGTCTACTGGTGGAGCCTGTCTTTTACCGAAGGATTGGATTTGGGTCTTCTTGGGCATTCCTTCACAAAGTGACCGGACTGGCCACAGTACATACAAAGTTTGCCTTGACGTCTCTTCTCCCTCTCTTCTTGAGAGAGAGGACCTCTTACTGTTCCGATCTGCATTGGCTCCTCACTGGAATTTCCCTCACTGATTTTTGGAGGATCCGAGCGAACCCGATCAAATCGAGGCGGAATAGGTCTTACGTCCCTGCGCCTCTCACTCCGACGTTCAGACAGTCTTTGATCAATTTGCAGGACTAGATCAATCAATGCGGATACTTCGGTTGGTCTCTTCGGGATTTGAGCCAAACCATCCTTGAGCTCATCCTTGAGTCCACGATAAAAAATTGCCGCCCTTTTTTCAGCTGGCCAGTTGGTTTCAACGATTAACTTGTTAAATTGAGCCAGATATGCCACTAAATCCCTGTTTCCTTGCTTCAAGTCCAGCAGCTCATTATCTGTGGTCTGGGAAACAGTACGACGGTCAAAGATGCGCAGGAATTCGGCCTTGAAATCTTCAAACTTATACAAGACGGGATCATTAGAGGATACCAAAGGCAGGGACCAAGCAGCGGCGTCTCCACTAAGATAAGACAGCACGAACGCCACCTTGGACTGGTCTTCTTTAAACAGAATTGGCTTGCAAAGGAAATGCAAAGAACATTGCGTCAAAAAGATCTGAGCCTTATGTGGATCCCCATGAAATCTTTCTGGTGGGGCCAAAGGAATGGTTGGGGACATAGCATGCACTACCTGCGTAGTAAGGGCAGAAGATGAGGACGAGGAGGGAGATTTAAGCCCCCCAAAGTTTGGACTAGGACTGGCAGAGAGCTCATCTATTCTTTGTCTTAAAAAACTAGCCTCCCGATTGGACTTGCGAACCTCCTCCCTGGTTTCACTAAGTTGTTTCTGCAACCCTTCCAAAACGGACGCCAACGCCTTGACGTCCAAACCTTCAGCCATCCTACTCAGACGGAAGGAAGATCTGGCACTTCAATCTGTCAAGAATCGTACCTGAACTCCAGTGATTCCGTGGGAGTGGATGACGTGAAGCTAAAACCCAGATGCTGAATTCCCAACTCCCCCACACCCCTGGACCCGAATCTCTCCAAGACCAGGAATGACGGGGAAAGGGGAAGTGGAGATAGAGAGGCTGTCACACTGGTGTCTTCTTACAACTCAGCTAGGCTGGTCTGCGATCACCTGGAATAATAATGAGCACACTTAATTCTGATCCTTATGTAACTCTCCTAACTAAGAATCCCCTCTCAGACGTTATGTACCTGTACATGTGTGAAGCTTGGCCTCTCTCTGTAGATCTAACTGCGTGGATAAGACGTCAGCATAGTAGGAGTTTGAGATAGTCCTCACAGTAGATATCGCTGGTAGATGTTGACACTAGTCGGTAAACAAACGTATCTATTATATGCATATAACAATACCCCTGTATACTAGCAGCTGGCTGTCTCTATCCTCGAACTGGCTGTAGAAAGGTGATGACACAGGCAACTCTGAATTAAGTCTCTCCAGTAGTTGAGTTTAGTCCGACTCTCTCTCAGATGCCAAGACAGTTCAAGCACACCTGTAAGTAATGTCTCTGGAACTTCGGAATTACCTTGAACTCGAATTTTAAAACAAAGTTCTGGGAGTTCGTAAGGCACAAGGAAAGTTTCTCTTACCGCTTCACAGGCAAACGGTAATGTTCATACCAGTCCCAATGCGCGCTGAACAGCTGTCTGAAGGCGCGCTGAACTGCTGACGGGATACGCGCTGAACAGCTGACTGGAAATATCACCTCAGTGCCGGCTTACGGGACTCTGACAGGCAAAGCGTCTCTGGCGTTGGGAGGGAAAACGGGACCCTAAATGCTGAGCGGGGAAGTACTAGGGCAAACTATGAAGGAGGACGACAATGTCCTCTCAGAACAAGAATAAACTAGGAAAAAAACTAACGCGTAACGGGAAGACACCTCCGTACGCTGGAATACATCAGTTGAAGTGCGCCGCGTATAGAACGCGAGCGCACGAAATGGCCGACCTAAAATTAAACTAGAGCGCTAACCCAACTGCAAGAATGGCGCAATCAGGAAATGCATCAATTCGACCACATTGATGCCAAACGCTGTCTCCAACTCCATAAAGGGAGTGACAGCGTTCGCAATGCTCTGACCTTGAAGGAAGGACCAGGAGCCTGACGATCAGAATTGTGTTGGGTTCTGACACAAATGGAGCATATTGCAAAGTTATCTTCCGGCTTGCTAATTGTAAAGAAGTCTCAAACTGGGGAGGGTAACTTTTGCAATGTGCCAATGCTTGGAGAATTTGAGGTAGGTAGCTGTGTCGTTTGCTTCTTTTCATGACATGCTTTAACTGTGGTTAAGGTGGATGCAGGTTTCAGCCGGGGTCTTACGAATATGAAAACCAGCGGTGGTGGTAGTGGTTCCAAATCCGTCTGATCAGGTTGAATGGGAAGGGTGATGTCGATGTCCTCCGAATGTCCCTCCATACTGCCAATCGCTGGCTTGTAGTCATTACTGTCACTTTCCATAATTCTACAGTTTTCAAGAACTTTCCTTTTCCCTTGTCTCTCGGGGAGGAACTTGGACTCGGCTGGGGTCCAATTCATGTCCAGATCAACAGAAGGGGGGGCTTGGAAAAGAAGGTGGTGTACTCTTTCTTTTTTTTGCTGGAGATAGTGAAGCTAATTATATGAAGAGCAACATCGTACTCAGCTGGAAGCTCAACCTCCTGTTCTGCTCATACTTCAGAAAGAAATGTTGCTGGCTGCGATCCTGTTGAACACTTTACTGAGACGATTGGGTACTTTGTGGCTGAGACAAATCCAGTATAGATTCAATGTTGGTTCTCATAACCGAAGTGGCTGCATTGCTGAGAGACATGGCGTTGTAGCCTTAGGTAGGGGTGGGGCATTGATGCAGGAGTGCTGCTCCCAGCCTTTTGCTGCCTAGAGGAGGGTACAGGAGGTACACCATATTACCTGAGACAGGTGGAGAACGGCACACCAGTGATGGCAATCTTCTTCTTCTCCTCTTCACTGGCCACTTTTTTGGCAGGAACACGCTTTTTTGGGGCCATCTTCATGTTCTGACTTCTTTCTTAGCTCTGGCAGTTGCAACTTAGCTGCACAAGCAGAAGAAAAGGAGGACTCAGGAGGTATCACTGCCCGTCTTCTGTCTGGCACTACTGGGTGTGAAGTCTCTTGTGCATCTAAAAGCAAACAAAAAAGAAAACAATTCTGTGAAACATGGCATTTACAGTTTAGATCTACGGACAATATAATTTATTGAGATCATCACAAATAATTAACAATTATACGTCCATTCAAACCATGCATAAACATAATATTTCAATAACACAGAGATTAAAAAGGTTATTTTATGTGCCTCTAAGGCCTATGAGATGCTTGTGGTAGGCAGGGGGTGAGAAAATTAAATAATTGTTTAAAAGATTGTTGCTGGTGTGTGTTTATGGACTATGAGACACATTTGGCAGGCAGGCTATGAAGGAGAAAATGTAATAAGTATTGCATAAGTTTTGCTGGTGTGGGCCAATGAGACTAGACACATATGGCAGTCAGGTAGGTAAATGGAAGAAGGAAGAATCCTTAAAAAAGGATTGCTGGTGTCCCCCTGTGGCTTATGAGACACATATGGCAGACAGGGAAAAATGTAATGATTCTTAAAACAATTATTGCTGGTGTGCGTTTATAGCCTATTACACACCTATGGCAGGCAGGGGATTCAGTGAAAATGAAATTATCCTTAAAGAAATGATTGCTGGTGTGTGCCTGTGAGACACTTATGGCAGGCAAGGGGTGCAGGGGAAAATTGAATAATCCTTAAAAGATTATTGCTGGTGTGTGCCTATGAGACACCTTTGAGAGGCCAGGGGTGCAGAGGAACATGGAATATTCCTTAAAAGAATCTTGCTGGTGGGCCTCTATGGCCTATGAGACACCTATGGGAGGCAGGAGAAAAAGGAATAATTCTTGTAAAAATATTGCTGGTCTATGCCTATGGCATATGATACACATATGGCAAGCAGGGGGTGCAGGAAAAAATTAAATAATTGAAAAAAAGAATTGCTGGTATCTCCCTAGGGACTATGAGAAATCCTTTGGGAGGCAGTGAGGCACATGAGAAAATGGAAAAAATGAATAAAAAAATTAAACACTGTACTCAGTCATCCTCATGCTCATTAAACTCATATTAAGGAAAAAATAAATATTGACAAAAACAAAAAAGGCAGGGAGCTTTCCTCCTAATGTCCCAAGATAATGTTTTTCAAAAGTAGAAGAAAAGGATTTACACACAGGCTACACAAAATGGCCACCGGCCTCATGTTCAGAACAACAATCAAGAAGGCATGGACAACAAAGGACACATTAGAAGCATATGGCAAAATCACACTGGCTACACACAAAAAGAAACGCCCTGCTCCATGGCCACAAAGGGCAAAGTCATGGACAGCAAAGCACACATGCAGGCTTATGGCTAAAGGAAAGCACACTAGCTACACAAAATGGCCGCCCTGCCACATGGCCATCAAGGAATAAGGCATGGACTTCAAAGAACACTTAGCAGCCCATGGCAAAAGCACACTAGCTACACCCAATGGCCAACTTTCCACATGGTATGGAGAAGAAAGTAGGCCTAGAACAAAGAAAAAATGGTAGCCTATGGCAAGCACACACACACACACTGGCTACCCAAAAATGTCCATTTGACCACCAAAGGAAGAAGGCATCATAAAAAAAGGAAGAAAACACTAACACTAATTCAGCAATGCCAAAAAACAAAAATAAAGTAATTTTTTTAATTCACCAACCACAAACTTCAAGGCATCAAAAACTATCCCATAAAAATACACTTACATACTTTACAAAAAAATAGTATTTAATCCAAGGCCGTCCATAAATCAATAGATGTTTAAAAAAACATAAAGCACAGAGAAAGTTTTTTTAATATACACCTAATGCCTATTGCTGGCTGGCTGTGGCCCATGGGCAGACTGGGCTACAGACAATGAAATAAGAAAGTAGGGCAACATTCACAAACACACACGAAAATAAAGAAAAGGTACTTTAAAACAAGCACCCAGCCCTCCGAAAAATGTGCAAACTTATTCCCTAAGAAAAAAACTATTTTTTTTTACAAATAAGGTCCCTAATGCAACTTCAGCCAGGGCACCCACACTTCAAATAAAAAAATGTAAGACTTGAGGGCATATGTATGAGGAACTGGTGGAGTGAGGCATTAACCGCTCACTCCGCCACTTCAGAAATGCAAGGCTGCACCATATTTACAAGGATATGGTGCAGCCTTGCATTTCCCCCTGTGCTGGCGCTACACTTCGCAGTGTAGCGCTATCACAGGCACCCTTACACCATAGTGAAAGGGTGTCTGTGTGCAGGGGAGGATTGTTTATGTGTAGGAAGGTCCCCCTTTCTGCACATAAACAATTCTAAAATGCAATTTTTAAACTTTTATGTGTGCTGCTTCATGCAGCAGACATGAAAGTCACAACATGGATTGTTTATGTACAGGAAGGGGTGTCTTCCTGTACATAAACAATCCATGGCAGTTTGCTTTTTCCATGTGTGCTCCACAAAGCAGCACACATTGAAAAAGCAAAAATGAAGAGAAATAATGCATTTCTCCTCGTTTCACTAACTTAATGCCAGGTTTCCCTGGTTTGAATTTTGGGGCTGCCTCCTATGTATGCTGCCCTTGTACATGGGGAGCAGCATCAAAATCAATGGGTGTTGCAATGGAACGCCTACCGATACATCCAGTGCCCACCATTTTCAAGCTAAGCATAGCATGAAAGGGGGCCTTATTTACACCGCTAAGCCTCTTGATTTCTCACAAAAAAAATCTTAAAATCCAATGGTATATGCAACAGTAATTGAAGACAAAGAGAGTGAGTCTTTCCCCTAAAATCCAAATAAAAAGTTATCAAGGGAAGGACAAAGCAGTGGGAGGAGCATTCTGGTTAGGAAGAAGTTGGAGTCTCAGTGGCACTTAATTCCTGTTGAAAAAATAAATAAAAAAATGTGCTTTGTGCTAAAAAATGACATGAACCATCTATTCTGGTAGAATACCTACTTGAAAAACAATTTTGAGTTGATTTTGCTGCTTCTCAAGTGGAAAATCTAGCCTTCTGATGGTGACTGCTTGCGATCAAAATGAGCCGGACGGCTTACTAGCAAATGGGAATCATGCCAGAGGACTCTAAATCTCGCTTGTTGGAGCATGGCATTGTTCCTATTGTCATCCTGTTGCTCTTATGAGAAAAACATTCCGCCATGTAATGATTTGCCGAATTTGGCCAGAACTCTGCATTAAAAAGCAACGCAGACTTGCCAAATTCCTTCAATTCCGCGAGCCTACCACCTCTGCCCTGATGACGATGGTATTAGTGAACCACAAGGAAATCTGTCTTTTGTCCCCTATCTGTGGTCCAGGTTGTTACTTTAAATGGAGTAACATTATATTCTTTTGCTTTTGTGCAGTGCACACCCCAAACTGATGTATTTAATGATGCTCTCATACGATGATTGTGAGGAAATTCAGTGTATTATATGCAGGGTAGCTGTTGCACTGAGCAGCAGGGCTTGCATAGAGGAACAAGTGGCAACCATTTAAACAGCACCAAAACAATTGATGGAGGTATCAACACTACGCTCAATAAACCTGACACCAATTTATAATAATAGACTGTATTTTTGTAAGAATTTAGACACCAGAATGAAAAAGATAGGTCATACGGTTCCAGAAATAAAGATTTTGTAAGCAATAATAAATCAAAGTAATTTCATTCAACCATGAACAAGATATGGCAAAGTCAACAAATTGGACACTTAGGATCTGATTACAATCTCGGCCAGTGGGTTACTCCGTCAAAACGGTGGCAAATATTCTGTCTGTCGAAATCTCAATGCGATACAAAAGGGGATACAAAAGGGGATGATGGACGGAGCGTTTGAGCAAATCAAACACTCACCCCCAGTCAACTGATCTGGATTTAATCCATCACCATTCTTTAGCCCACTCAGCCACCCCAGTTCAGACATGGCCATATGCAAATCAGTCTGACCCTGTGCCTCATGTGAACAGTCAGCCTGAACTGCCAAGCCATGTCTTCCCTGGACCAGAAACAAGCATCCTGGGACCGGTTTCGGACTCATAATCCTCATCAGCCAGGCTATCTTGAATCCAGTGGGCAAGTGAGCAAGGGACTCACGTCTGAGCATACCCTGCCACACTTAGGGCGAACAAAGCGATACAAAAGGGGATGATGGACGGAGCGTTTGAGCAAATCAAACACTCACCCCCAGTCAACTGATCTGGGTTTAATCCATCACCATTCTTTAGCCCACTCAGCCACCCCAGTTGAGACATGGCCATATGCAAACCAGTCTGACCCTGTGCCTTATGGGAACAGTCCAGCCCGAACTGCCAAGCCATGTCTTCCCTGGACCGGAAACAAGCATCCTGGGACCGGTTTCGGATTCATAATCCTCATCAGCCAGGCTATCTTGAATCCAGTGGCCAAGTGAGCAAGGGACTCACGTCTGAGCATACCCAGCCACACTTAGGGCGAACAAAGCGATACAAAAGGGGATGATGGATGGAGCGGTTGAGCAAATCAAACACTCACCCCCAGTCAACTGATCTGGGTTTAATCCATCACCATTATTTAGCCCACTCAGCCACCCCAGTTCAGACATGGCCATATGCAAATCAGTCTGACCCTGTGCCTCATGGGAACAGTCCAGCCCGAACTGCCAAGCCATGTCTTCCCTGGACCGGAAACAAGCATCCTGGGACCGGTTTCGGATTCATAATCCTCATCAGCCAGGCTATCTTGAATCCAGTGGCCAAGTGAGCAAGGGACTCATGTCTGAGCATACCCTGCCACACTTAGGGCGAACAAAGCGATACAAAAGGGGATGATGGACGGAGCGTTTGAGCAAATCAAACACTCACCCCCAGTCAACTGATCTGGGTTTAATCCATCACCATTCTTTAGCCCACTCAGCCACCCCAGTTCAGACATGGCCATATGCAAATCAGTCTGACCCTGTGCCTCATGGGAACAGTCCAGCCCGAACTGCCAAGCCATGTCTTCCCTGGACCGGAAACAAGCATCCTGGGACCGGTTTCGGATTCATAATCCTCATCAGCCAGGCTATCTTGAATCCAGTGGCCAAGTGAGCAAGGGACTCACGTCTGAGCATACCCTGCCACACTTAGGGCGAACAAAGCGATACAAAAGGGGATGATGGACGGAGCGTTTGAGCAAATCAAACACTCACCCCCAGTCAACTGATCTGGGTTTAATCCATCACCATTCTTTAGCCCACTCAGCCACCCCAGTTCAGACATGGCCATATGCAAATCAGTCTGACCCTGTGCCTCATGGGAACAGTCCAGCCCGAACTGCCAAGCCATGTTTTCCCTGGACCGGAAACAAGCATTGTGGGACCTGTTTCGGATTCATAATCCTCATCAGCCAGGCTATCTTGAATCCAGTGGCCAAGTGAGCAAGGGACTCACACCTGAGCATACCCTGCCACACTTAGGGCGAACAAAGCGATACAAAAGGGGATGATGGACGGAGCGTTTGAGCAAATCAAACACTCACCCCCAGTCAACTGATCTGGGTTTAATCCATCACCATTCTTTAGCCCACTGAGCCACCCCAGTTCAGACATGGCCATATGCAAATCAGTCGGACCCTGTGCCTCATGGGAACAGTCCAGCCTGAACTGCCAAGCCATGTCTTCCCTGGACCGGAAACAAGCATCCTGGGACCGGTTTCGGATTCATAATCCTTACCAGCCAGGCTATCTTGAATCCAGTGGCCAAGTGAGCAAGGGACTCACGTCTGAGCATACCCTGCCACACTTAGGGTGAACAAAGCGATACAAAAGGGGATGATGGACGGAGCGTTTGAACAATGCTATTATATCCTATAGGATTTAGGTTTCGGTGGATGGGATATCCGTAACCATTCTGACGGAGTAACCGGTCCACCGAGATTGTAATCAGGCTCTTAGAAACGTTTTGAAAGAAAACATTGGTGTCAATGCAGTCAGTCACAAGTGCTTGGGGTGGCCCTCTCTGGCAGGGAGCTAGTCGGGGGCCAAGGTCCTCAAGCACAGTTATCTTTAGAAGAGACGTACTTCTTTGGCAGTTGAATGCACTTTATCTGCATTGCAGTGGATTCCTATGGAGTAGTCCTGATGATAGGGATGAAGGATGATGAAGATGCTCTAAGGATGCTGTGCATGAGATGCAGTCCATGGGGGTCATCTAGCAGGGATTCCTTGGTCCAAGAAAATGGTGAGGGGATCCTGGTTGCAGGGTTGACATCCCACAAAGTCCTATCTGGTCTGGCCGGAGTCCAGTTGTCACTGGACTACCAGTCACCCATTGTCTCAGTCACAGGCCAATCCTCCCTGTGATGATCACTTACCTTCTGAGGGTCCCAGCAACTCTCTAACAGCACTCCCCGGCTTAGCGTACTCGGATGCGTCAGGTCTTGGTCCTCAGTGCTGCACAGTGGCAGCGGCTTAAAGACTTTGGGCTACTAACTTGCCCCAGCAAGCTTCTTTAGCTGTTGTGCCCCTGTGCTGTGAACAGAAGGCCAGCCAGCTGGCCCCTGGAGTTCTCTTGGCTCTGGAGACAGCTTTTCCTTAAGCAGGACTCAGCAGGCACAGTCCCTCTGTGCAGCTGGGCAGTCCTCCATCAGTCATATTTCCAAGTCGAACAAGATCTGAGGTTTGGGTGCCAGGGGTGCCCCTTTATGATCTGAACGTGCCCTCAGGG
The DNA here is from genome assembly GCF_964261635.1 of Lissotriton helveticus. Taxonomy (NCBI): domain Eukaryota; kingdom Metazoa; phylum Chordata; class Amphibia; order Caudata; family Salamandridae; genus Lissotriton; species Lissotriton helveticus. The sequence goes on along the minus strand of NC_136059.1, from coordinate 1,603,679,872 downwards.
CGGGATGCAGTTGGAAGCCAATGGGCTACCAGATTGCCTCCTGCCTGGTGACCCCTTCCTGAGGAGTGTGGCATCTGGCTATCCCAGGATGCACACTTCTGCCCACTCACAGGATGCTGAGACCCCTCTCTCAGTGTCCAAACCTCACTAGCCTATGCCAGGGTGTGGCTACCTCAGGGCTACTCAACCCTAGGTAAACTACTTTGACAACTGGTTTCCCTTCTCTGCCTCTCATGCCAGCCTGTCTAGCTCCACAATGGGGCTGCACCCCACCTTGGTGTTGCACATCAGCCATTCGAAAAGGCAGCTTCACCTTTGAAGCCTTCTTTTTGGGGCTAACACCCAAGTGCCTCCCTACAGGAGTGAGGTGACACCTGGCTTGCAATCCCTCATTGTTCTCCTTCCTGGCACGCATTAGTATATCTCTCCAAGGGCCAGATGTAGGACCATGACAATTTGCGAGTCGCAAATCGCGCTCGAATGCGAGGCACAAAATGCCATATACAACAGTGTCTGAATATTCATGAGGCACTTGCAATTTGTGAGCCCATTGGGAATGGCAGGCTTTCCCAGGGATGGTGGCCTGCTGGGCTCAGCAGACCTCCATGTCTGGGACTGCTTTTAAATAAAGCAGTTGTTTGTAAAATGCAGCTTGTTTTCCTTTAAAATGAAAAAGTTTCGTTTCATTTTTTAATGGCAGGTAGTGGTCCCTGGGACCACTGCCTGCCACTATAAAATATTTCCCCCTGCATCTGCAAAGTGGAAGGGGTCCCCAGGAGTGCATTACGACCCTCTTGAAGAGGGTGGTAAATTGCAAGTGTTTTGTGACCACAATTGCAGTCGCAAAACATTCATACATGGGGTAGAGAGTCGCTATTAGAAAGGGACGCCCTTGAAACGTCCCTTCATAATATCGAGTCTCAATTCCTATTAGGCGAGTCGCAAATAAATTGTGACTTGCTAAATAGGAATTGCACATGGCCCTATTCGGTTTTGAATGTGCAAACGGGTCGCTAACCCATTTGCGCATGCAATTTAGTATCGTACATCAGGCCCGAAGAGAGCAGAAAGCTGCGTAGTGAAGCAGGCTTCATGTGTACTGGGGATGTTTCATGAGCTTTAAGAGCAAGAAAGTGGCAGCTTCGCTAAAGCTGCAACCTGCAACAAGTTACATTAATTTATTAATTTCAACCTGCGATACATGTCGGGCTTAATGTAATTAGTTGTTTGATACCTTGGAGTCCCTACTTTGGCTGCACCATTCAGGAGTTACTAAACCATATATTTACATTAATTGCTGCATTCAATGTTGGCAAACTATATCAAATACCTTGCGATTCAATTTCTTCAGAAACAATTCCAATTATTTACATATGAACACATCTTCAAAGAAAAATTTATAACACGAGTATATATATATTCAGAGAATACATTTATATTGATCAGAAATTATAAAGGGTATAAAAAGATAAATCATACAACACACAATGCAACCAGAAGTTACAATCATTTGATGTTATATATATTTCTTCGTTACAATTGTGAAAACCTTTATATTTATAGGACAATGATAGCCAGACTAAACAGAAAAATTGCCTTCAATATAATGATACAAAGAATAGGTGTGTTTGTCGACGTTTCAGTCTAAAATTGTCTATATCCCCTAGACCATCTTCAGATAAGATTTTACCTTTTGAATTTGAAGTCCCAACTTTTTACAGTTTCTGGAGCATCTCATCTGGGTCACATTTAAGGCTTCCAGAATCTTGGGTCTGAACTGTGGGTCCAGGACTCACTCCAGCGGAAGCCACCACCAAGGTCCAGCACAGGTCCAGTTGCAATGGATCAACCCAGGCGCTCCAGGGGAAAGGCTTCTTGCAGCTTTTTGGATCCCTCTAGCTACAAATGGGGCAAGCAAACTGACTCTAGAAGTCCACTTATTCTTCCTTGGGTACTAGAGGAAGCACAGCCAGTCTTCAGGGCTCCTCTCAAATCATAGACACCAGGTCCACTCCTATTCTGATCTTCTCAACATGCAGAACGTGTTCCGGGGAGGGTACCTTGGGATGCCATATTTATGGTTGGCGCCGGCTAGTCAGTGGGGGATTCCTGACTCCTCTATAACCAATGGGGTAAAAATTTACCCTGGATGTTAAAATCCGCTCCGCTATCGGAGTTTGTGGATTTTTGGCAATTCCGCTTTCCGCGTAGAATGCAGAGTTACCGAAAACTCAGGGCTTCACAGCGGAGCAGAGTTTTTTTCTTGTTCGCGCATTCAAAACGCGTTTTTGCGCTCGCTGTATTGACTTACTGTGATCCCTGCATTTGCAGATGAGATTTCCTATCTGTTCGTGTGCGTCACGAGATTTGATAGCCGGCAGACACAGTCCCGCAAGAGTGTGCAATTGCAAACAGGTCATTCGGACGCGCCATCGAACATCCGGTGGATGTTCCGTGAAGATCGCAACGCTGAACACGCTAAATTTGCAATCTGGAGAAGACTATCTCTTGAGCAGCATAAAATCTTCTCGAAAATGATGATTTGGATGAAAAAAACTCCTCAGATTGACATTTGGCTGTACTTTTTGTGCAAGGAGTCCTTTTTCTTTTTTTACTTCTTTTTGAAGAGGAAGGAGGTGCCCCAGAGTCTCCAACGTCCTGTTCCTGTCCAGCAGGCTCTACCCAGTGCTTTGTCCATGTCCTGTTCACTTTTCATTTGGATTTGGAGCTGGAAGGATCACTCTTTGTGCTTGCTACATCTTTATCATTGGATTTGTGGATTTTTGGATTTGAGATTTTACAAGTAAGTTGGAGAATTAGTGTTGTTTGTTTGATTGGGACATTGCACCTATATTTTTTGTACTTTTCATTGTTTTATAAAATGTATAGTTGTGGGTGGCCTGTAATTTCAGTAGGAGCCTAGTTGTTTTTCTTTGTATGTAATTTTTCTACTCGTTTTGTTTTTATAAAGGAAACATGTTGCAAAGTTCACTACATTTTCTCCAACTTTTGCAATCAATTTGCAACATTTATTTACGTCACTAGCCCAGTAGTCTGCCAATAGGCCTTTCAGCCAGTAGGCCCAGAGCTACTTATGTGTGCATGAAACAACTGTTTCTGTGGTGTCTGTTGAATTTAGACATCATTTAGGGCATGATGGCATTAGATTGAATTGCAAAATGTGTTTTTTTGGGATATTTCAACTTTTTATGTGTGTTAAATCAATGCCTTTGTTGGAATGTTTGTGTGGTATGGTTGTACTTGTATTGTGTAACTTTCCAACCTTTTTTAGCACTGTGGATTTTCGAATTTGCATTAAAGCTGTGCTGTTTAGCAAGCATGCCTCCTTTGTCTGACCATATTATAGGCCTGCTTGAGTTCATTGTTTTCCAGGCCTCCAGCTTGTTGTGACTGCGAGTGACCATGTGGTTGGTGGCCATTTTGTTGTGGTAGTTTAGTAGTGTGCTGCTTTTGCCATATAGGCCTGCATGGCTTTCCTTTGTTCCTCTTGGCTTATGCTTCTTGTAGTTGAGGCCTCCCCATGTTGCTGGTGGCCATTTTGTGAAGCCAGCCGGTGTGCTTTTACCATAGGCCTGTATTGTCTGTCTTCCCTTTCTTGCTGTTGCGGTGGCCTGGCCATGTGGCTGGCTGCCATTTTGTGAAGCCAGGCAGTGTGCCTTTGCGGTAGGCCTGTATTATCTGTCTTCCCTTTCTTGTTGTTGTGGTGGTCTGGCCATGTGGCTGGTGGCCATTTTGTGAAGCCATGCAGTGTGCCTTTGCTACAGTCCTGCATTGTCTGTCTTCAATTTCTTGTTGTTGTGGGTGGCCTGGCCATGTGGCTGGTGGCCATTTTGTAGAGCCAGCCAGTGTGCCTTTGCCATAGACCTGCAAGTTTGTGGCCTAGTCTGCCAATATACCTTTCAGCCATTATTCCCAGAGATACTCATGGGTGCATGAAACAACTGTTTCTGTGGTGTCTGTTGAAATTAAACATTATTTAGGGCATGGATGGCATTGGATTGCATTGCAAAATGTATTTTTGGGGGTTTTTTTCACTTTTTTGTGATGTGTTATAAATAAATGCTTTTCTTGGATGTGTGTGTGGTGTGGTTGTACTTGTGTTGTTTAACTTTCCAACCTTTTTAAGCCCTGTGGATTTTCGTTTTTGCATTAAAGCTGTGTTATTAGAGGCCTGCTTGAGTTCATTGTTTTCCAGGCCTCCTGCTTGTTGTGGCTGTAGGTGACCATGTGGCTGGTGGCCATTTTGTAGTGGTAGTTTAATAGCATGCTGCTTCTGCCATACAGGCCTGCATGTCTTTCCTTTGTTCCACTTGGCTTACTGCTTCTATCCCCTTTGCCAGCTGCAGCTCCCTGAATGACGCACATGATGCACCAATTAAATTACTGCCAAACAGGTTCCACTTCCATAACATTTGTATTTTTGTTTTTGTTCTTCTTCTTTCCTGTCCTTCCTAAGTGTACACAGTATACCATGAAAGCCCTTGTCAAAGTCTCACAAATGGCTACACTGTTGTTATTTTTTTTAATTACTGAGTTAATAAAATGTAATTATATAACTCTAACAAGTGTGACCATCACACACTAAGTTATATATTATATTTGTTTCTGTGTACTAGTGGTAATTGAACCACAGCAACAAATGCAACATTTCACTGATGTTCATCTGTCTTTTTTGCTTTTAGGTGCACAAAAGATTGAGGAGAAGGTGTCATCATCACCCGTTGTACTGCCAGACAGAAGTCCTGCTGCGCACGATGTCACGTGACATTGGACTACAGACATCTCTGCAACTTGTGCAACTGCGTCCTGCTGACATCTGAAGAGGATGGCCCCAAAGAAAGGTACCAGATCCTGCAGGGCCAAGTGTTGCCAGTGAGAAGAAGGAACAGAAGAAGGAAGAAGTGACACTTACCAAGGCTGGTGTGCCACCCAGGATGTTTTTTGGAAACAAAAAATTAAGCCTGCAGCAGCGGTGTCCAGGGAGCAAGCTGGGAGCAGCACCTCCATATCAGTGGGCCCACCCCACTAATATTGGCCCAAGCACATGAGTGTCACAGATGCAGCCAGTCTAATCACGCAAACGCCAACCAGCAGTGATGTTGAAATTGACTTTTCATTATCGCAAAGTAGTACCCAATCAACGCAGGAGGAAACTCAGCAGATAAGTGGGCAACAACAGCCACAACAACAGCTGCAAGGACAGCTGCAACAACAGCCGCAACCACCATCCACAATAATAGTTGTTTCTCCCGAAGTAGGGGCAGTTCAAGAAATCGAGGAAGAAGAGCAAGCCACTCTTTCAGAAGATATGATGTCTTCCAGATCCCCGTCATGGAAAAGGAGGGTTAGTCCATCAACTTCGTCTTCAAGCCCCCTTGCTGATGATCTAGATGGCACTTAGAAGCCACCAGCTCTGTCTGGGAGTGAGACACATCACGAGACAAGGCAAGGGAAATGGAAGGTTCCAGAAAGCCTTAGAGTTATGGAGGTAGATGTAGAAGAGGAGAATGATGACGAGCCAATCATCATGAACATTACTCCCGCCCCAGTGGAGATGGAGACCTACATTACCCCATCCCAAATTGCTGTGAGGGATGTGGCACGGATACCACCAACACAGGTAACACCAACACGACCTCCAGCTTCCATAGTTGCATTTGCAAAGGTCCGGCAGGGACCTACATCTAGCACAACCACCACCTCAGTAGGTAGTGGTACTGCACAGAGTCAAATTCCACACCCACCCTCCAGTTCATCCGGCATTGCAAGTGGCACCTCCAGCAGAACAAGAAAATACACCGCCCCAGTTTGGGACTTCTTGTCAGTCGGCAGTAAGGAGAAGAACGTTGCTATATGCTCAATTTGTCGAGTAGGTGTTAGTCGGGGTAAGCCTGGTACAAACTATGGTATAGGAGGCCAAACAACCCATCTGTAAAAACACCACTTGATCCACCTTAGCAGCCATAAAACTGCACCCAGTGCTGTTGGTGGGGATGAAGAAGTAGAAAAAGATATGATCGAGGTGGAAGGTGAACAAGATGGAGACATTTTCTCCGGTACACAAAGTAGCCCTGTCCTCAGCAGTGCAATGGTACCACTACCGCCCACATCGTCATCAGTCTCAGCGACATATCATTGGAACCATAGTAAGAGTCAGGCTGAGACACCAAGGCAACAGAGTACCGCAATGAAAATAAATGTGACGTTGAGCCTAACAACATCTGTGTTCAAGAAGTCACCTGCATCAGCGGCACCAGAAAGGAAAAAAATCCAGCCTACCATTCTCAGCATGTTTAGGTTGGAGTGGCAGTGTGAACGCAACCACCCAACGGCACATTTGTACAATGCAAAGCCGGCTAAAATGTTAGAGCTGGACCTTCTCCCTTTTTCTTTTGTGGAAGGGGTGGGTTTTCTGGAATTTGTGACAGCCATCTGCCCAAAATGGAAGGTTCCCAGCCGGTCCTATTTCGCCAGAGTTGCTGTTCCAGCACTACATCACAACGTGCAGGAATTGCTTGGTCATCTTTGCAGCAGGGTGCTGTTCACAATATCCACATGACAACAGACATGTGGACTAGTTGCCAAGCCTTTAATTACATGTGCATCACTGCACATTGGATCTCTTTTGTGGGGATTAGAGAAAACATATCTGCAGGTGTTGACACTGCTGAGTTTTTTAATGCCACTCTGAAACATGCAACTGTAGCCATGTTCGACCTGAAGACTTGGCTTGGCAGTTCGGGCTGGACTGTTCCCATGAGGCACATGGTCAAAACTGATTTGCATATAGCTGGGTCTGAACTGAGGTGGCGAAGTGAGCTAAAGATGGATGATGGATTCAACCCAGATCTGTGACTGGGGTTGAGTGTCTGAAAAGTTTCAGCACTCCGTCTATCATCTCCTTGTGTTTGCGTAAATATATAAACCCCAACTTTTCCCCAACGTAGCCCAATGCCCACCCACCAAAAAAAGGAATAAAAAAAGGGCAATCCAACGGGATCTCTATCGATGGGCTCGAAGTCTCCAATTAATCTCCAGGACCTCCTTTACCTGCTCCTCTAGGCACGCCATTCGGAGGAGCATGCAGCACTTAAAAGCTCGACAATTGCATCCACAGGGGGGGCAGCAGTGCTGGATGAAGTGCCAAACCGCGGCGCCATACCACTCGAGGGGCCTGGCTGGTACCCTGGGCATTGGAGTAGGCTTCAGCTGCTGCCGCCTCCTCCTCCTCCACCAGCGCCACCAGCCGCCGATATTCATTGTGGATGGCCTCAAGCTTCCGGCGCCGGGCCATGGCTGCCAACTCCTTCCTGTCTAATTTTGCTTTTCTTTTTGGGTGGTAAGGAGTAGCTATATCAGAAAAGAAAAAATTACTATTGTAACCAATACTGTTAGCAAAACAGTAACGCAAAATTAATTCTACACATAGTGGCACCATAGCACTAGCAAGCACAGTACATATCATTTGTGGTATCTATGGGCTCGAGTACACCAGTTTTCTTCTTTTCTCTTGTTTAGCTAAATTAAGTTACCTTGTTGTAGCCAGCATGCCAGCTCAGTCAGCTTGCGCCCAAGACAAACATACTTGTGACGCAGACTCACTTTATTTTTATTTACAACTGTATGCAGGTGGAGAAGCTAACTATACAAACATATTATTTTTTTCTATTATGGGTGGCACATACCATACTCTGTTACATCAAGGGCAACAGCTCAATTTCACTTTCACCCTGCCCTGACTACTACAACAAGGCAGATGATATTTGATCCAAATGATCATTGCTATATATATGGCACATTACGAGGTACTTTTTTTTGATTGAACCATGCAGCTGATAAGCCACCAATGGCAGGCTGAAACATTCGAAAATAAATTAGCATAGGTAGTGAGTGGGCCTCGGAGTCAGAGGGAGGTGCTTGATAACATACGTACACAATACATATTCTGTGCTTGCAAACTACTGTGAGTCAAGGGAGTAGCTTGAAAATACAACTTCTATTCTCCTTGGCTTTGCTACTCTGGCGCGGTTTATTTCCTTTTACAATCTCTTCAAGACTCTTCATTCAGTGACAGTCTCCAGCTATGCTATGATAAATACCATCCAGGCACCCATCCATTCAAAGTAAACATGTCTATCATTATTCTTAACCTCTCAACAAACCTTAGTTTGTTTCAACAACAACGAAGATTTATTGTTTTTTTAAACCACCACCCATACATCCTTCCTTCCTTGCTTGCCTTTGAGTTTGACCCATGAAAGACCCCGGAGGATTCTTGCTATCACCTATACAGTTTTCCACACAGGCAGGCAACTTTTCTTTCACCTTTCACCCATCCTTCATCCACCCATGCATCTGATTTCTATCAGCCACCTATGCATGCATCCCAAGTTGCACGTATCCTTCTCTGCCAGTCATATATATTACATCATGCCCGTCCTTCTTACTTCCATCCTTCTTTCCCTTTTCGTTCAACCCATCTATCAGGTCATCTGACTCTTAGTCGTCTCCACAAAACTTTCTCAGCTCAGTTGAAGTCAGATACCACCAGCAGTCATGGCGACACTTAGTCCGGTCCTGGCAGGTGCGCTCTCCACAATATACAATATCTCTCTGGAGACAGCCATATTTCCTAATAAGTGGAAAACCACACGTGTAAAGCCACTGCTAAAGAAAGCATCAGCAGACCCGAATGAGTTGCAGAATTATAGACCAATCTTCTACCCTGCAGCTCAAAGGTCTTGGAAACTTTGGTGAATCAACAACTATCCCTCTATTTGGAACAAAACAGCCTCCTGGATCCCTCACAGTCGGACTTCCGTGCATCACATAGCACGGAGACCGCACTGTTGGAGGTGACGGACACCATAAGGATGACACTGGACAGAGGAACCCCAGTGATCCTAGTCCTCCTTGAACTGTCAGCAGCATTTGATACCATCTCGCGCAGGCAGCTGCTGGACAGATTAGGGGGGATTGGGGTGAAGGGTAGGGCCCTTAAGTGGATAGAAAGTTTCCTATCGGGCCGCACCCAGAGTATTCAGCTGGACTCATTTGTATCGCAAAGCACAGGGATGGAGAGGGGTGTTCCGCAAGGATCTGTCCTGAGTCCTACCCTGTTTATTGCATACATGACTCCTTTGGCCGATATCATCAGAGGCTATGGCTTCGCGACCATCTCTTATGCGGACGACACACAGCTAATTGTCCCCATTGAGGAGGACATTATGGCAACTCAACTAAATTTTAGGAGCTGCATGTCCAGCATTGCCAGTTGGATGAGGAGAATTTTTTTTACAACTCAACTCCTCAAAAACAGAGATTCTACTGTTTGGGAAGGCCAAAACCATCTGGTCCCCAGAATGGTGGCCCACCGAGCTGGGCGAATCCCCCCTCCCTAGGAGCTGGGACAAGAACCTGGGCGTCAGAATAGACAACAAAATGTCTATGGAGGAGCAGGTCAAGTCTGTGGCCGGGACCTGTTTTGGCATGATGAGGATGCTCAGGAAGGTCTTCCCTTGGGTCCACCTGTCATCAAGAAAAATCCTCACCCAGTCACTCCTGGTGAGCCGGCTAGATTACGGTAACTCGTTGCTGGTGGGGGCAAGGGAGGATCTTCTATCAAGGCTCCAGGTGGTGCAGAATACGGCAGCCCGTCTAGCCCTCAATAAACCGGCACGGACTCCTTCTGCTCCCTTGTTGAACCAGTTACACTGGCTCCCGGTTAAGAAGCGAGCCATCTTTAAGATGCTCTGCATGGTCTTTAGATCACTACAAGGTAGGGGCCCTGCGTATTTCAGAAATAAAATCAGTTGGTATCAGCCTGTGCGACAATTAAGATCTGGCAATGCTAACTTGTTGTGCTCCCAGAGAATACACAAGGTAAGGATGGGTGGGAGAACCTTCTCCTATCTGGCAGCCAACCACTGGAATAAACTACCACAGAACATCAGGGCTTGTAACGAGCTAACCACGTTCAAGAAACTTCTAAAGACATGGCTTTATTAGTTGCACCTGCTCATTATGACCATCTCCTCGAAGCACCGAGAGATCCCTTCGGGGATGATTCGTTTGCGCTCTATAAATCCAGAAGTAAAGTAAAGTAAAGCAAAGATACAAGAGGCCATTAGTTACCCAACTACTACTCCCACGCCAATGCTATTGCTCCAATGCTAAGTAAAGCTTGTCTTCTTTACCCGTTGTTCAAAACAACTTAGTCTTTCTCAACATACAGTGAACACCCTTGCAGCAAGTGTGTAACGGTGGTAAGTATAACTTACCACCGCCCGCCACTGCTGCTGGCTCACCCACCCCTGTGGCAGCAGTCGCATCCACTGCTCCCTCCAGGCTGGCATTGCCTGCCCCGCCGCTGACCCTGGCACTGATGGTCGGTACGCTTAGAAAAAACATTACACATTTTTTAGATGCCATATACACCTCCCCCTATTTATTCTTTTCAACTAGCAAGATTGGAAAAAAAAGTTAAAATACATATATATACCACATACATCACTAGTACAAATCAGGTACTAGAGTAGAGTACACACCAGTAGTAAATCCAGTATTTGTAAAGCGCAAACAGCTACCCGAAGGCATCCCGGCCCTGGGGGCCGTCGGGAAGATTAAGCAAGCTATTGCCCAGAGTCACATGTTGCTGGTCTGACCTGCTGCCGGTGATCGAACAGTGAGCCCCAGATTGCAGCATCAGCCGCCCTGGCCATGGCGCCACACCTATCCTAAAACTAGTAAAATATCTGGTTGGGCATTATTGGTGGGAATTGTCGAAAAGCCTTTCAAGATTAAGAAGACTAGAAGAGGACAACCCAAAGGACTGGACTCAGTGGCTAGAGCTATTAGTGAATCTGAGTTTTAAAACCTTTTAAATAAAAATAAAGAGTGGCCAACTGCGCAAGCTTAGCTACAGAGTAATATAGTAGTAGTACAGAGAGTCAGAGCAGAGGCAGTTAGAGGCAGGGATAACAAGAATTTCGAAACAGATATTGTAGATTGAAGAAGATTTGGTAAACAATGGAACTAGGAAACTGATATGTTAGTTCTGAAAAAATAAGGTGCAGTAAAAGTTAGGTAAATATAATTGATATTAACAACTGGGGGACTTACTGGGGCCAGCAGCAGAGCCCTGCATAGAGGAGATGTCCTGGTCTTGAGATTAGGAGGAATCTTGTTGTTCTCCCGCTGCTCCCACCGACTCTGTCTTCTTGCCCCGGGTGATGATCATGTAAGCTATAATAAAGAAAGAGACAAACATTAATGATTGGTGTGAAACAAATCAAATATTTAAAAAAACACTCAAAAAATTTTTGGGGAAAAAACAATTGCAATAAAAATGACCTATTTGATCTGATCGATTAGTAGTATTGCGGGATTTGCGGACCATTTAGTTATTATTTATGAACACTAGTCCAGTGTTCAATTCTGATTCCAGAATCCTAAGCCTAATTATCACCTGACCTAACCCACCAATTCCATACGGGCCAATTGTTCACTAAGTCTGCATTTCCAGTTAGTTTATTCCTCAAAATGCATAGCTGGAGGACAAATGCATACATTTTTGCATGCACCAAATTGTTGGTTGGTTGCTGCTGATGTTCTGCTAAGCCTATTACTCACTCACTAACAAACTACAAAAAGTTCTGCTAAGGACTGGAGTAAGCAGCACTCAGCAGCATGTGATGTGACAGAGGATGCGCCACGAGGACCGCTAAAAAATTACCAAATCATACTAATGAACTAAGTAACTAAACTACCTATCAATCCACCACTATCCTAGTGACAGGAGGACAAAGGAAAGACTAGAGTTTCTCTAGCATTATCTAACTTAACTTCTCTAAAGGAAACTCCCTTACATAATCAGCCCAAGCGAGCACAGCCGCAAAGTTGCAAAAAAGTAAGATTAGTAGCGCCAAGTACCTGTGTCTAGAACAATAACAATCACAGAAGATTTTTAAACATAATTTACCTGCAATGTAAGCACCAGCATTCTTGCTATTCGGCAAAAAATGATATTCCCAATAACAGTAATACAGTCTAGAGAACACACAATACTATTAGTCTTAGCTACTCCCCAAGCCCCACAAACTCAACAGCTAGCAGGCCCAGCAGGTCCTGCTTCCGGTCAAAGATGTCTGACCACTGGTGGGTCAGCTGGTTTTGGGTGCGTCAGACCCAGGAGCAGTGAAACACTGCCCGGCGCACCCTCTCCCACCGGCGGTGATGCTCCTGAGTAGCTTACCCAGAGCCAGGCCTGCCGCCAGGTCATGGGGATGTGGCGCTGCAAAAAAAAAGACAAGGGCGGACACCTCCGCCTCGCTAAAAAGCGATGGATCCTGCACCCTTTCTGGGGGCAGTCTGCTGCAGGGAGGGCAGCTCTTCTTGGGCGCAGGTGCCTTGCCCTTGGAGTCGGTACCCTAAGCCATGGTCCTGAGGTGGGCAGGGGCGGAAAAGAAAATATATCAGTAAAAAATAAAGTCAGGGGAAGAAGTAGGACAGTAAAAAAGGAAGTAATATAAAACAATAGAACAAGTTAAAAAAAGCAGTAAAAGTAGAAATAAACCATAAAATATACACTTAGGGAGAGAGAGGGCTAGATAATAAATAACAAAGATCAGAAAAACAGTGTAAAAAACAACGGATTGAAAAGATTGGAGAGGGTTTGAAAAGCAGGCCCCAGAACTATGCAAAGAATAGGAAAACAAGATGGTGGCACCCATTGGAGACCGTGTGGCAAAGTTTGTGCGATATTTCCCCCAAACAAGTCATCCGCGTTGCCGAACTTCAGAAACATCTCGCGAGCATACCCGAGCCTGCGCGAGCACACGCGCGCATGCTCACGTAACTCCGCATAGCGGTGCTGAGTTTTGGTGCTGCTTCTCGTAGCCTCGCATAGCGTGCCTATGCGAACAACGCCCAGGGTTAGTAAAAGTTACCAGGAGCAACCCTATCTATGTGTTCAGCAGTTCCTGCTTGCCCTACTACAATCAATTCCTCAGTGATCACCACTCTTCAAATTCACAAAGGGAAAACCCTTACTCCTTGCTTCGGAGATCTTGTGTCCACCCAGAGGTGTGGCCAGGGAAATGGGCAGTCCTTACCCCTGTGTGCATTCCAATCTAATTCTGGAGGTAGCTCCCCTCCCACTGGGTTAAATGCTAGCGGCTAGTTTGAGTTTTGGGGACAAAGGCACTCCATTCTTCAGGTCTTTCCTTGTACTAAACAAAGAATGGGTAAACTTCACTTCAGTTTCTTCAGGTTGATGAAATTGTTGGGTCCATCCCAACTGCCATTCTTGAGCTGGTAAAGATCAAATACCCCACAGCCAGTTCATTCTGTCACCAGGCCTAAGCCATTTATATGCTATGGGAACAGTTTTCGCACCTCATAATAGCCCCGTACTGGCTGAGTAGCTGCTGGAGAACGTATGCAAATTAGTCTTCAGGAGCTTCAGGCAGGGAAAGGTAACTTTATAAAAGATTATTTTAAAAGGATATGTTTTAAAATCCAACTTCATCAATAAATGTGAACAAACATCCTTGAATGACTATTTAGCCCTTTCCTGTTAAACGTTACAGATTAAAGTTTACAATCTGTACATTGACATTATCTAGGATTCAGCAGCACCCCTGCCGGTGAAAATAGCTTTGAAGGCCTAGCCACTGGATGAACATGACAATTTAAATTTTATGCATGTTCCATTTTTAAATAGCATGCACCGTGCCTTGTGGACTAAAAGATGTACTTGGGGGTGACTTATTGATAGCTAAAAGCACAGGATGGCTGTCATTTAGAGTTATTTTTTTCAGGTCCTTCCAGCAGGCTTTAGGCTTCTACTCTCAGGCTATAGATGGCAGTCCTGAAGCCATGTTTACTCATTCACTTTAGTGGATAGCAAAATTGCAGCAGACTTTAAGTGAGATTTAACTTTCCATGCCATGGCTGTATTTCTGTACCAAGTTAAATATGCCAATAAGAGTGAAAGCACTGTCGACATGTTTAAAGGGGGAGTATAGCAGGGGTAAATGGAACAGAGTTCTAAAACCAGCAAAACAGATAGGGCAAACATTGGGAGGGGGGCGGGGGATAAAGCAAAAGATGATGGAGGGAAACGAAATTAAACAGAGATGTAGCAGGCTGAATGGAAAGATGGAATGGGCAAGGACGTGACAGAGTGGTGGGAGCAGGCATAGCATGCAGATATGAAAGTAGGGAAGAGTACTCTGGGTGAAGACACAAAGCTGAGATGAAAGGTGGAAAAGGTTATTCTAAGAGGGGAGATATTCAACTAGTAGCTTGATAGAGACAATCGGAATACGAAAGATGGATGTGAGAGAATCTTTGAGGTCTTGGTGATGTTTGTGGTAAGCTGATATAGATGTGGGAATATTAGAGAGCTAGAGATTAACTTCCAATTGACACTGTGTGATAATGCTAAGAGAATGAAAGCTTAAAACTGGAGCTGAGAAGAACACTAGAGAAATAACAATCATTAATGATCAAACATCAGGGTAAAATTAAATGCTGATTGGATGAAATCGAGCTGATAAAATACGGGGTCTGCAGGAGAAAGGGGATTGATGAATACTTTACTTTATTCGATATTTGCATATCATAAAAGTACAAACAGTAAAACATAAAAACACATATTTAAAAAGATAAAATTCATTTTAGTAAAAAGATAAAAATTCATAATATTTACATTTAAAACAGAGAATTCAATGATACATTAGCAGCAGTGGGTATAAATTATTTTGGCCACCCGAGCCTAGCTCTAGTCTTTGATGAAGAGTTTTGAACGAATGGACCAGGCACTAGCTAAATATTTAGCAACCCCGCATACAATCAGCATGGATGTTACATCTGATGATAAGATGTGCAAGGCAGTTCTGCACTCTCTAACACCCAACTCTCTACATACCGGTTTTAACCATTTTGATCTTGGATTTTTGTATGCCCTACAAGCGAACAAGAAGTGGGAAAGAGATTCGCTTGTACAAGGGCACCCAGGGCAGTTGTGGGAGTGGGCATGAACCCCCCTTTCTTTCCAACCCCCAATTAACTTATTCAAGGGTAGGATTCCATATCTCATTTTTAGGAAGAGAGACCTATCCCTTGGGATTTGTATGAGATCTAGGAAGGGCTTGAGTTTTTTCGAGGGTTTATGAATTGTGATGTTAATACCCCCCACTTTGCATGCTTTGCTTCGTTCTCCTGTACCCAGTCCCAATAGATTTTTTGATTATTTGCTTGTGGGAGGGGAACTGGGAGCTCCAGAATTGGCCCAACCCTAGCTTCAAGACCATCTGCTTTAGTTTGGTTAACCACTGTATCTTATTTGCCCTATTCAGGGTAATCAGCTCATCCAGAACCAGTGCATAGTTTGCCAGTTCTGGTGTCCTTCGCAGGCGCACCCAGAACAGCAAAGGGCGAAGATGCACCACATCTGGTGAATAGACAAGAAATAGTTGAAGGTGGGCGGTAAACTGGGTGAGGTAGAGGTGAGTGGGGGATATGGACCTAAAGATGGGAAAATTTAATCTGCAGTTAAAAGAAGAGCTGGGAGCCAGGGGAGAGCAGGACAAGTAAAGCAAGAATAAGATACAGATGAACATTACAGAGACAGAGGTGAGTAGGGAGGTAGACTATGAAGGGTGGAGATGAGATATCAGCTGTGGAGATGAGACGATTACAGACAGGGTTGTGAGAGATGTAGAGATGGTGAAAGAGAGATGGGATCATATCATAGATGTTTACATCTTTAGCTTTCATTATTCCATCAGAGCCAGAAGCAGCTCTGTGCAGCATGTGCCACTTAATAAAATCATCAATCATTGGGGGTCATTATGATGACGGGCGGACTTTGTCCGCCCGTCACCATAGTGGGGAACGGGACCGCCCGCCATAAGGGCGGGGGTCCCGTGGGGGGAATTAGGATGTGCCCGCCACAGTGGCGGGCACATCCTGTAGTTTTAGCATTGTGGCGGGCGGTGCACTCTTCACCGCCCGCCACAATGCTAAAAATGCTTTTTTGCATTTGCATATGCAAAGCGGCAGGCACCGCGCGGTGCCCCCCATGTGCCCCCTGACAGTGGTGTGAACCTGGGGGCCCTGCAGGGGGCCCCCACAGCAATCCCCGCCTGCCTTTCCGTGGCGGCATTGTCGCCGCGGAAAGGCCTCTACTTTGTGCCATTGTAATATGGCTGGCGGTGTCCATTGGACACCGCCACCATATTAATCCATTACCGCCGCGGTCGATTTGCGACCGCGGCGGTAAAGCGGCGGACGGTCTTTCCGTCCGCCGCTGTGCCCTCCGCCATCCTAATCTGGCGGAGGGGAAAACGGGAGTGCTGGTCGGGCGGATTGCCTCCGCCAGGGTGGCGGTGGCCACCGCCACCCTGGCGGAGGCAATCCGCCCGACATCCTAATGGACCCCATAGTCTTTACTTGCATTGGACTGTGATTGGCATAAAATGGCTTTACATGGATAGGACATTATTATGCACCTGTTTTAAATACACCTGGTCACGAAAAGAGGCAGGTAGTTGCTTTAGTAAAAATCATGATAAATTATTATTCTTGACCTCTTGCAGAGTTTACTGATAACATTGTTAATATGTTATCAGGGCCAAAGCTCATGCAAAGTGACTTCCTGGGATCCTGGGAACACATCGGGGTGAAATAATTTCCTGTGATGTCATGGGTTCAAAGACTAATTGAAGTCACTTCCAGTTGCACTAGCATTTTGTGGAATCGAAGGCCATAACTGGATAGCTCTGTGAGCTGAATGCTTGTTTTTTTAAAATGCCCAAGTTTAAATTCTGGCAAGGCATACTGCCCTTCTAAAGTTAGTAAATTGGGAACCCCATGTTGGGTAATAGTAATCTCTGTCATTCAAATCACTTAGAAATTTCAGCAGAGTAAAATGAAGCTTTATCTAGTAGAACCACCCTGGCTGGCCTCATCAGACCACACATATCAATACAAATGCCTTCAGTTAAAACTTCTCACACTCACATGCAAAGACCTACGCAACGTTGTTCCAGCTTACCTTGATGGCTGTATATACTTCGAATGTCCTCCCAGGCGTCTCCACTCAGCCAGACTCCCATTAGCACACTTACGCATCATCCATGAAATCAAAGCTGGGCTTTCTCCTACATTACCTCAAGGTATGGGACAACCTCCAGCTTCATATCAGAGCCTCCTCGTCACTTCTTGAGATCCACAAGCTGTGGCACGCAGGTCCCCATCAACGAAATAGGCCCCCACCACAGAGAAATTAGCCCCTAGCTCGGCAGCACACACAACTGCCCGGTAGCCAGTCCGGCCCTGGTACTGGCTGTCGGAAAATGCTCACCCAAGAGACAGCTGCCCACTCACTTGCAAATGGCCTGGATACCCTCGTGAGGTATTTCCGCCCTATACAAGCAAACATAAAATAACAAAACAAATGATTAGACTAAATTAATGATCACGTAAGACCCATTAGACAGGAAATGTCAGATTAGTAGCCAGATAAATGAAAACGTTCTGGGGCATATATACAATCCTGGAGCCAATGGAGCACGACTTTTTTCCACTCCTATAGTGCTGTGTGCTGGCCCATATGTACAAGGCCACGCAAAGCCACTTTACATGGGTTTAGATGTCCTTGTAAATATGGTCCACCTTCGAGCAGTACTCTGCGTCAAAGGGGCATGTCATGGGTTTTGCTGTGGGTGTTCCCATGCAACACCCATGGCTTTTTGACACTGCCCCACATTTACAAGGGTTCGTAAATATGAGGCAATACATTTCAAAAGGATGCGCTAAAGTGGTGCAATGAGGAGAAATATTTCTATTTCTCCTCGTTTTTTTGCTCTTTCTATGTGTACTGCATTCTGCAGCACACATAGAAGAAGAAAAACACCATTACTGATTGTTTTTGGGCAGGAAGGTGTACCTTCCTGCACAAACATAATCATCCCTGCAAAGCAGGCACACTTGGTGGAAGGATGCCTGTGTTGGCACGAGACTGCTGTTTTAGCTCTGGCACAGAGGAGAGCACAGGGGTGCACCGTATTCCTGTAAATCCCTGCATTTCTGAAGTGATGCAGCTCAGTGCAGCAAAATTGCTTTCAGCGCTGAGTTGCATCATTTCATTGTAAATATGCTCCTCAGTTTCCTTCTCACAAAATAGCAATGATTTAGACAGTCATAAACAATGGAGGCGCACATGATCCACAATTATGTGATGTAATTATTTACACACAAATACATCTGGAATTAACTGTGCTGGAATTGTGGTGAAAGCACCAGTCACTTCTTTTTCAGGATGTTTGCAGGATGTCTGCATGTATGTCAACAACAACAACAAAAAAATCTTAATATACCTAATTTAGTGTATGCTTCGTATACATTAAACACATGTACGATTAGTGAAAACCATAAGTTACAATGAATTGGAAACAAAGTTCACATATGTACAAACAATGTCACATTATCATGTCAAAAATTAATATAAGCGACTTCCCTAAAATGGTAAAGTACGACCATGTGCAAGCCTTACTAACAAAGTGAAAGGTTCAGGAATTTGAGGGGGCTCTTGTTTCCAGCTAATCTTTATCAGATTTTCAGGTTATCAACATGCCATGAATTTACATAAAATAAAAACGAACAAAGTCATCCATACAGCTGGACTAGATATCCCCTGTTTGTCTAATAGAGAACGGTACAGGTCTGCATTTCTGAAAATGTATCTTTGTGAATTAAAAAGCCTTCTGGTACAATGTAATAACATATTAAACAGGTATCAGGTCTTATTCCTTCTATGGATATAGATAGATTTCATAGATATATATAATGAGCATTGTCATGAATCCATTATAACATATAATTAGGTAAGTTGGAATGGTACCTCATTGTCTAGCTTCTCTTGTAGGAAAAAGCAAAGCAGTGACTGAATATTCATTTAAGTGGATTTGAAATGCATGGCCTGATATGGTATGTTATTGCATGTAATGTGCAGTCACCCAAAATCCATAATTCAATTTGCTTTCCACTGAACTTCTATATCACATCACTCAACAATTTCTCTTAGTCAATTTTAATTAATTCAAAGCGATTTCTGTTCTTCTACAATATCCCTGAAATCTCTCAACCAAGTAATCATTTACTGTCAAGTGTCAGCCAAATGTTATTACAGTTCAATAAAAACAAAAAAAACGACATGTAAATATATTAGTCACACAACAAATATAAACCTGTGATATAGGCAATCCATCACACATCTCACAGTGAACATGATTAGATAATTTGTAACCACAAGCACACTTATACAAACCAACAAACTTCATTTTCATCCGATATTAAGCAAACACAATGCCAGTATCAATAATTACATTTCAATGCATCTGTTGTTTATTTCGAAACCTAGATCAGAAAACAAGCAAAAATACAAAAGTTTAATTCACAAATATTTATTGTTTGTGTAAATGGAACGTTGGTGTGCAAAAAACAGACATTGAACATGAGACACTCGAATGGGTGGCTAAGCAGAGGGTATAGAACACCCTCCAACTTCAGAGATATTTTGCTGCCCGTTCCCTCCATGGAAACACACATAAAATTCCACCTCCAAGAGGTGCGAAATGGATGGGAGCCCCTTCAGATATCCGGGTACTGTAGGGGGAGTGGTTTATCCACAGATAAGGTATTTTCATGGAGAAAAAAAGAGGTTTCTGGGCTAAAGCGCAAACTCCCTGTAATAATGCTTACAAATTGTCGGTCATACTGCCAGTCATCAGGATTAAGTGAATCGAATTATAAATACGTATGGAAATTTAGGATGCACGAAATCTTCCCTGTCTAGTTTATAGATTTTTGTGCATCCTCAGAAAGTTAGAAAACTATGGAAATTACCGATGTCAAGCTTTTCACTAAATGTAGGTGAGTCAGACCCTTTGAGAGCGAATGTATCTCTATCTGTCAAAAATGTATATTTGTATTGGAATTTCCAATAAAAGTCTAGCCTGAAATAAAACAATTAATAATTTTGCAGCCCTAAATCTTCCTCCCTACTTCTATACTTGCCTTACTGGATCCCTCTGGTATAGAGAGCCAGGCAGAACATTTAATTTTACTTTAGTTTTTCCTTTTTTTCTCCCCAGGAATAACAATTTCCCAGGAGTAAACTATTCCCCACCGACAAACCACTTTGAATTTTGACAGTCAAGCTTTTTCCCTTTGTCGCATTACAAACACACTTACACAACTTTTTTTTTCCTGGACATTTATAGGATTTTCAGGCTGATATCCTACCACCAAAAAATAGTTGCGATTCCTACAAATTTGCAGCTTTGTAAAATGGCCCAGGTTTTGCAAGCTCGCCTGTTTTCCCTATCCCCTTCCCCATTCGTTTTCCATTTTCGGCTCTACTCATATGGAAATGTCCACCTGACTGGTGCACTTTTTTTGCGTTTTAGCAGAGGAACTCTGGGGCTTCGTTTTAGCAGCGGTACCTCACATTTCCCAGTATTAAAACCCAATAAAACAAGGGCGCACAGGTGTTGGTCATTTAGGACGTTTATGGAGGCGCGTGTGCACGCGCGGCTGCCATGCTAGTACGTGAGCGTGGCGTTCCACTGTGGACTTCTGTTGTGTTGTGGGAGCTGACGACGCACTGAGTGCCCGACGCCCTGTGTCATCTCTCTTGCTGAGTGCTCTGTCCCCATGAGCACATAAAACCAAAGCAGCTGTGCTTGGAAGGCAGCTGCTGCGTTGTGTGTGGCCTGTTGGTGGGTGGTATCCAGCACGTTATTAATCTAGCCGCACTTGAACCGGACAGTGGTATCCGAACATGTGCTAGCCACCCGAAAAAGGTGCATGAGAAGGTGCCTAACTTTATTGGCGAGATTCTTTCCAAAGAGTGTGACGATATTGCAAGAGGACAATCAGAACTTTAGAAATGAACAACAACCGACAAATAAACCTGGGAAAGTTTAAGGCCAGGACTTAGGTTAAGAAAGGCAACAGTTATATCAGCAAATTATACAAAACTAATTTAGATTTTTATGCATTTTTTCCTGTATTGGGCTAATATGACGAGCAATTCTTTTTTTTTTTAAACTTTATTTACCAGTTTCATAATCCGCACTTTACCATTTCCAGCTACATTACAAAAACAGTTACGGCACTTCATGATGTATTACACTTGTATCTGCTTTTCATGGCGTCTGACTCCGCTGAATCGTGTGCACCTGTGACAAACAAAGTTTCATTTGCATAATACGTTACCCGAACGTATTTCGTTTCTAACAATGTACCTCTACATCACAGTCAAATTTCAGTGCAGAATCTATGTGCATGCTAAACTAACATATCCAAGATGTGATCCCATAAATCAGTGTGGCAGAAGTCAGCCAATACCAGCAGGCACCTGTCCATTAGTGGATCGTGGGTTGGGTTGTGATTGTGATGTGGCCGTGTATTGTTTAACCCGTTCCATGCTCAGCACTCCCTCCATGGTGCTGTGCACGACGGTTGGCCGACGCAACCCCGCCCACCCTTCAGAGCGCTCGCACCGCGGCGGAATGTTCACCGCGGTAAACGGGTTAAAAGGGCCCCAAATAACCTGCGGACGGGATGAACTGGGCAGCGTGGTGGCGTATAAATTGTTTCAATGTGCCAGACTATTTAACCAGTCTTTGCATTTCAGTACTGCCTTCCATCCCAATTTGAGTTCCTTTTCGCAAACAGTAACCCTAATGCCGTGAATTTCCAGACTGATTTGGGGATGATGTTCACATACCCCAACAAAGCTATGGCAGGTGTAGGGTCTATGTCAAATCCAATCATGTCTCCCAGTGTGTGAAATATGTCAGTCCAAAATCTGCCAATCTTGTGACAAGTCCAAGCCAGAAATGCAAAATCTGCCTATGGGCATTGCATTTGCGGCAACAGTGGGGTCTATCTGGGTCTATTTTACGTAACATCTCTGCTGTAATGTAAATTCTGAGTAAGAATTTGATGTGTAAAAGTTTATGGCGGCTCTTCAATGACACCTCCTTAGTTTGTTAACAGCACACGGCCCATTGGTCGTCTGTTATATGGTGACCGAGATCCGCCTCCCAAGCGGCCCTTATCTTGACTTTGTGGACTGGAATTATCTCCACACAGGCCCTGTACAATTCCGAAACTAAATGGTCCCCCGTGTTGCTGTCTATAACTGTGGATAGAGGGATAAGAGGGTCCGGTTCGATAGGAAAGCCATGAACCTTAGCTCTTAAGGCTGCTCGCAGCTGGATTGTAGTGTAGTTCCTATATTCCCAATAGGCTCTGCGCATTGGAATAATATAAACAGCAGTGTAGACGTAGGACTGAGGTCATCTAGGTCTCTACTGACTATATTAGACTTAAGGTTTGCCAGCTAGCTCAGAGGTCACTAGAAACTTTCTCGAATAAACGAGGAGGAGTTTAACCTCCCTGGATAGACAAGAAGGGATTAGCTTCTGACAACCATAAAACATGACAACTTTGCTCCCTCAGAATAAGAGTGTATCTCTAGAGTCGTGTGAAAATTATAGACAGCTATTTCACTCAGTCAAGTGTGCATACTTAGTTTCACCAGAGTGCAGAGAAAAGAGAGACAGGCATTTTCAATAAAAGGTGTAATTTATTGAGCAGTCTTCTTTCTCGTGCAAGAGAAATGAATTGCCACAATTGCAATACTCATAGTAAAGTAAAGTGCGTACAGTAAAAGGAGTATTATGAAATAATACTGTAAAAGCATTGATATGGTTTCTTAGCCATATGATACTTTAAAATAGATAAAATATATACATACATATATACATTGACTAACGTACTCAACTGGTGCTTCTAAATACGCCTACCCCGGTGTACCTGACCTAAGCCTAATACGTGGGAAGGAGTAAGTAAGTAGTAGTTTAAGTTAAGTTGGTTTTGCCAAGAATCTGTCTCAAGAATTCTCTTTAAGGGTTTAGTCAGCTCCGTACCTGGGTAATAGAAAGCAGGAGGTCTGGTATCTCTCTCTCAGGACTCGATATCCCAGTAACCCGCGGGGGTATCTGGAAACACCGGGGCTGGATTTCTCGGCAGGAGAAAAGACAGCGTCTCTCTCAGTGCGTCAAAGGGGAGGGGCGGCGTCCGTGGGCTCTCGCATCAGCTGGGCTCTCGGGCAAGTAGATAGCCGCTCTGCTCTAAACCACCGTGTGTTTGCTTAAGGCAACGTTGGTATATTTATACCTGAAAGGTGCCGGGTTTGACGTAAGGCTGGACATAAGACGTCAATAAAGATGTCACTAAGAACTGGCCGTTCTTACAGTGCTCACAGGAGTTCTAGGACGAAATCAAAACAAAAGCAATGGGGATTTCCCAGGTTGCTGGAGGTTTGGTTTGTTTAGAGAACTCGTTGTGCTTTCTAGGAGTCCGGGGAAGTAGCCTTGCTTAATGTGGACTGCATGGGCTACGACTAAATATGGATATACTTCTTATGCCTTTATAAGGATATTATGTATTATAGCCATACAAGGGCATAAATTAGGAATATCAGATTAGGGTCCTATATAGAAACACAATACCCACTCCACGATCTAATGTCCATCATTACTAAAACTTAAGCAATAGTAAACATATAAAAGTGCATGTGTTTTCCAACCCACCCCAAAATACATACTTTGCATTTGAAATGGTATATGGTAAATACACGAAAATGATTATTGCTACTGTACGCTTTTTAAGCAGTGTTATCATTCAGAAAAAAGGATTGCATATAAATATCAGCTGAATGATTTGCGAAAAATTACACATGAAATGGCTCTGAATACAGAAAAGAAGGTCGAGACCATTTCATCACATATTAATACAGATGCTGTAAATGTGCTAGAGGCTGAGGTAATATATTGTCTATAGAGTTCCTAAAATAGAAGCTCTGTTCTCTAAGAATAGTTCTACTTCAAGCAGAGTACTCTGTGCCAGAAAAAGGTAAATATTTTGGAAGAGAAAAAATAATTTCGCTTTCAGGGGAAAAAATAATTCCAAATGTTTTTCAGTAGCTCTTGTTTATCAAAGCTGAAGGCCGAATTCAGAGTTCAGGGAACGCTGTGTTCTTGTTGCTTTAAAAAGGTTATTCTTTCTGTTCAGGGGAAAACATCATTACAGACTCGCAAAAAATTGGTCTACGGCTTCAGGTGAAAGTTCGACCAAGTTTGAAAATGCCGCAACAGTACAGTCGTGAGAATGATTGCTATCATTGATGTCAGGATCAGCAATGCTCACAGAAGGTCGTACCTGGGTGATGCTGCTCTCATCTAGTACTTCACTGCCACCTAATCGTAGTGGTGAAGTCTCAACGAATGCCGTCATCAGAATGGGTAGCCGCTGGGGACAACACGATGCATGAGCCGTTACAGGACTTAGCAAAGTATCTGTATCCAATGGTACTGCTGATGGTAGTGTAAGACAGACGTCCAACACGCATTCTTCTCCGCATAGCATACATCGAAGCACAGGTAAGATGCAATTCTTCCAGATGGGTCTGAATGAAAGAAACCAGGTCATATTCAGATCTCTTAGCCGGGCTAATCCGAGGACTTTAGTTATGCGGTCATGATAGCGTATAGCTAGGATCGTTTCTTCCATCGTTGCTGGAGTCTTGTCTGCGACTTGGCTTGCCATATCGGAGCAGAAGGATCAAAAATAAAATGCCTGCTACGAGTCCCAAAAGAAGTGGTAGGCCGCCAAAGACAGAATGGACAAAATTAGGAAAAATGCCCAGAACTGTTTCGAAGGGTGTTAACAGTCCCGAAAAAATTGTCTTAAATATATGTGGGATACCACTGGTATCTGACATATTTAGGATTTGGCGTAGCATTTCTGCGAAATGCACGGGGCAATTTGTTGATAAAAGGGTATGTATCTCTGCCGTTGTCATTGCGACTTGCAGATCATACGTTTCTTTTGATGACGTTAAGGGCACAGTTGTCTGTAAAAGAACAGACTTCATTCTGCTTAAAGTATCAATTCGAATAGAAGGGATATTCAAAGAAGGCCAAATTGTTGCCTCTGTATCTGGAGTGCTGTTTGGATACAATACTTGCATACAGCAAGTGACCATGGAACTAACGCTTACGAGATAGGCATTCCCTGGCACCAAGCCACAACAGCTGTGATCCACTATTAGAATATAGCTCCCGTTAGAAAGCCAACTAAAAAATGGCTCTATCTGTGTTGCAGGTGTGCCGTGCTGGTGACATGAAAGGTTATTTGAAGTCCCTTCACAGGCCCCATGCAGGTTAATACCTTGACACAGAAGTATACCGCTTAGTGATTTTTTACTATTTTTACCACTAAGAAATACATTCTGTTTCTTTTCACTATAACATGTGTGTGTATAAGGTAGTTTCCATGTTGACTTGATGTACCCTTTACCCAACCTTTCATACTGGCCCGGTGGTATATACTCTTGGCAGTATTTAAATTGGAAAGTTGTTATCGGAATTGTGATTATTCCATGTATTATCCATTCAATGACAGGTCTTTCTGACATTGTCAATGATAATCTCTCAAGTTTTTCAATGCTCAGAATCGTATAGTCTGCTCCTTTTTGTGCCAAACTGATTTGTTTATCAGTAAGGTTAAAGATAGAAAATAATGACGTTACGTTGATTAAACGCCATGGCACGTAGCCTGAACGCAGATTTTGCAACGTCCAGCCAAGCTGTACAATAGAACGTAATTGGGACTGACCATGTTGTAACATTATTAAGTACTGCTCTATTATATCAATAGCATATGATACAATACTGTCCAGTGAATATATTCTGGAGAACAGAGTCGTTAACCCATTGTCCACAACAGAAAGTGATTTTTTCAAATTAATACAATCAATTTCTCGTATTTTTTCTGCTGTTTCAAATTGCATTACTTTCCAAGCTTCGTTGTACGCAGCGTATATACCGGCCGCTATGAAACATTTTTGACGCTGTTTGCGTGGTCCCATTATGAAATCACGCAAGTCAGCACCGTCTTTAAGTAAAGTCAAGTGTTGCTTAATTTCAGCCAGTGTGGATTTTTGTAGCCACTCAAGGCATAGTTTGCCTACACTGTATGTTGTAACTATCCCTGGATGTTGTCTCTGGGAGTATCTAGGGTCTGGCCTGGTCATTTTTAACCCCTGTGTTTTGTTCAGGAATCTATCTTGACAGTTATTTGTGTCTGTGGGCCAGATCAACCATTTTTTCCAATCAGGATGTGTTCTGTTTTGGTTTATAATATGGGATACGTCCATCTCCATGTCTGTAGTGCTATTACTATCAGGTATTGGCTTTGGAATAGACGGTTTGGTTAAGTCTTTTATCTTAGCTAGGCCAAGACAGGATGTCTGTTGAATGGTGTCATTCAAGAATATTATTTGTTCTGGGATCATGCATGCTCTAAATATTGTTTCTAGACCTTGGACCTGCCAATCTTTGGTACCCCAGATGGTTTTTGTTTCAATGTTGTTTTTCCAGAAATCAAAACCAAACGTATTCATTTTTTCATAAAATGTTTCTGAATAGATCAATTTAGTATTTGTCAGCATTGTTTTCACCCCTGTCTTATTTAACAGTTTGAAATAAAACGTTTCTGCATCACTTGTGTTAAACCCTGAGAAGTATGGGAATTTCTCATAAAATGTTTTCAAACTGCTTTTAAATGGGGTTGCACAATGTTCCCATTGATTATAATTAAAAACATTTCTAGGTTGAGCAGATTTATGCAAATAGTGATGTGCAAAGTGGTTGTAGCAGTACATGTCCTCGTAATTTGATGAACCCTGTAAATAATCATGTTCTGTAAATTTTGCTGACATTACTAAATCTGACATCATATCATTAATACTTTCAAAGTCCCAATCATCAGAGAATGTACTCGGTTTTTACAAAGTCACTTAATGAAACCTTGAATTGGTGTGGATATCTCAAGAGCTCAACCGGGCCATAGATTTCATAATCCGTTTTGTCCCATGCTACCCCACCGGGTATTGGATTGGCTGTGACATTTACTGATGATAGTTCTCTTTTCTCGATGTGAGATGACTAATGTGGCTTTAGGACCAAGTTGATGTTCTGGCGTTCTGTGTCCATTGTACTGTATTTTCCCTCAATGAATTTTCCCAAACAAAGAACCACGATGAGCCAAAGCAGGAGGAAAAGTACACCTAACACAATCCAAAATTCAATCCATGGAGAAATCAGATAGGTTTCTTTGAGTTGATGAAAGAGTTCAGTTACTTTGTCTTTAAAAGATTTTGTTGCAGGCGTTTCATCAGGTTCGCTTGGATCTTCAGAAAAGTTATAGAAATTGATGAAGTAGCTAGATGCAGTTCTGTCAATTGTTGGAATCGCTTCCGGATTTTCTTTTGTTTTTGGATCTTTCTTGGAGACATTAGTATAGTCTGAGGCTACATCGTTGTAGACTGGTGTTTCTTGACGAACTGTTGCAATTTGGGTTTCAAGAGGCACTAGTTCCATGGCATTGTTGCATAGTCCTTTTTTATTTACTGTAGGTTTATCAAATGTGATTAGTCTCTCAGTTTGAACCTCTTGTATTGTAGCAAATTTTGGTACTTCTTGCTATTTCTTGGGAGTCCACTTGGCCTACTACTTATTATTGGCCACTTGATTGTGGTTTTACCAGGTCGATGGATACAACTCGGTTCTCCTTTTTACCAGCAAGGGGCGGTAGTACAACTGATCTTGTTCCGCTGACAGCTAAGACAGGTACTGATTTTCTGTAAGAAGGCCCAAATTCCTTCTTCACCGCGATCTTCTCTCTGACCAGATCCCCAATCTTTGGAATCCAGACAGGTCTTGGCGGGACAGGTGGTTTATCTTCAGTGGCTGTTGGCTGCTGTTTTAACTTTACGTTGCTCAGGCCTTTTCTTGTTTCATTTAAGTCCTGTAAAATAGCCAAACGATCTTTGATATCAAAGCATTTTTCTTCTACCACTGAAGTCTGACTATCAAGGTCCTGAATATGCATTCTAGTCCCGAACAATAGTTCGTACGGACTGAAACCTTTTAGAGAATTTCTTGGCAGATTATTAAGACTACGTTGGACACTTGTTAAATGTTGGACCCACCCATCACCCGAACCTAATACCCTCGCCGTTATAGATTGCTTTATGTCCCAGTTTTTTTTTCCACTACCGCATTTCCCTCAGGATGGAAGGGACAAGAGTACCGCAATGCAATGCCCATTCTGGTCATGGCCTCCTTATAAGCCCTAGAGCTAAAAGCAGGACCCTGGTCAGAATGTAGCATGCCAATTGCGTATGTGCCGATATGGACTCGCAAATCTTTGTATAACAGTTCTAGCGTCAGCCGAGTGCTGGTGTCTACATTTTTAGTGAATCTTGAATTAAACATAAATGGGGGGCATTTCTCCTATTGGATTTCTGCGTATAGATAGCCTTATGCTTTCTAAAAGAAAGGTCCTGGCAATACTCCAGTCGGTTCGCCACTGCGATCTCTGTTGCAGTTTGGACAGCCCATTGGACATTTGTAATGTTGCAGGCTCATCCCCGGCCACCAGTATTCTGTTTGTAATTCTTTCAGAGATTCCTTGATCTCTTGGTGCCTTAGACCCAATCCGATGTGTGCGTCTGCTATTAAAAAGACTCTCCTGTTCGTGTTTGGAATTACTCTATCCCCCACTCCAGGGATTCGAGCAAAAGGAACGGAGTTTGCATCAATTATGTATAATTGAGTGGATAGTTCACGGGTAGTGCTGTACAGTCGCCTTTTGAAGACGTTTTTACCGCCAGCATGGTTTCCCCGTCTATGTATTTTTCTGAATGCTTTTTTGTGGCTACGGAAGCCGGATTAGTTGCTTCCGCTGGGGCTGTGTCAGCCAATGAATTCCCTGCAACGTGAACGCCATCACGTTGATGACTCAGTGTATGTATCACGTGAGTCTTTTGTAGTTCTTTCTGTAAAAGAAATACTTGTTCCCAAGGCTTTTTATGCTTTATTGTGGCACCTGTGTCATCTTTGTAATCATTTTGAACCCAGTTCTGCAAGTCATTATTGACAAACTCTGGTGGCCAGTCTTTCTCAGCTAAAAGGATATCATAGCCTTTCGAAAGGTTATCCCAAAATAGACCCCTTACTTTCCTAGTCTTATCTCCCTCTATACGTAATGTTATTTCGTATATTTTATGAGGTTTACTAACTCTGATATCTGCAGTTTCCACCTGAATGTATTCATTCATGTCCACTGTCTCCAGAAGATTCATCAGGATCTTGCGAGCTATGGTCACTTCTGCTGCGCTGTCTAGCATTGTCTGGGCCTATTCTCCGTTTTTCAGTTGTGTCCTCAGTATTCTCGGCATGTTTAATTATTTTAATACTGGCTACCTTCTTTCTTGGAAATAGTAATTTTTTATTTATTGCAGGTTCCTTGTCTTTGGACTTGACGTGCTCTTCCCTGTGTTCTGACCGTCCTCTTCTTTCCGATTTCTGCGAGGAAGTCTGAAAAGATCGAGAGGCACGTGTATCAATATCTTGATATCTATCAGGTTTTCTTAATTTATCCCTATCTCTAAGGTTGTATCTTTTCTCAGAGGGCTCCCTCTGGGGAGACTTGTGTCCTTGGTCCGGAGATCTTTCTCTCCGCCGAGGAGACCTTCCTCTGGACTGGAATCTTTTTTCTTTGGGAGTGGATTGTTTATTTCCATCCCAGTTCTTTTTTGGAGTATTTAGATTATTTTTAATAACGGTTTTTTCAGGATTTTCAGTTAGTTGGGGTTTTACTGGTTTCCCACCCAAACTATCTCTTCCTAGTTCTTCATAGGATTTTTCTATGATTCTGGCAAGTTCAAATGGTTGTTCTGCTATATCTGTTTCTTTCAATTTCTGGCGGATCGCCACAGATGCTGCTTCTCCTTTTATGTTGGCTAATAATATAGCAGAGACCTGCTTGAAGTCTTTCAGTAATTTCATACCCAGAGTTAAAGCAGGTTCTGGACCGTATTCATTTTGAATCTGTCTTAGTACATCTGGTATTACCGCCATGGACGGAACACCATGTGTTTTTGTATAGATGGAAGCAAAGACTGTTCCCCAAGTGTCACAGTCCTCCACGTGTGGTGCGATTCCCATTGGAAGACAGATAGTCAGAATTCTGTGTTTCTCAGTAGGGGTAGTATCCGGAAATACTGCCTCTATTTGAGTAATTTTTTGTGCTAACCAGAATGGAATTTGTTCCCGTTTTGAGGGTACTTTACCAAGACATGATTGTATGTTCTGTGGTGTAATTTTGTTTGTGTTCCCCTGATGAGGGGTCAGCTGTGGAATGTTAATTGCTGGTTGGACTGTTGAAGTCCGCATTACATATTGGAACAATTGTCTATATATTTTAATTAGTAATTTTAGCTGAGCTAAAAGTTCCCGGTCTGATATTTTATCAATGTCGGGGTGTGGTGTGTAGCTGGCTAGAACCGGCCACGTTGCTCCTGGTCTACCTAGTGGACCGAACCTGGTGATGTGATTATTATGTTTTAGGGCGCCTTTAAACCAGAGCAGGTGCTCTTGGTAATTTAATGGGATTTCAACCTCGTCAAAAGGAGTGTCTACATCCGGAGGTTCCTCTATTTTGTAATAGTGGAATTCTTTTGTTACAGCGTTTGCTGCTGGAAAGGGTATCCATGAATAGAATACCTCTGTCTGCCGATATTCATGGGCCTCTACCACGAATATGACTGTACCACCTCGTGATGTCAGTCCATTTTCTATAAGTTTAATAGTTATAGTTCTTCTTATGTTGACCGGGATGAGTATAGCATTCGGGTCATTGTCTTGGAGACTTGTGTCATCCGCTAAGAGCTGAGCCGCTATTCTAGCTCTCTCTGTTTCATCGTCACTTTCCACCATTTTTACTGACAGAAAGGTTTTTGTTGCAGATCAAGTTTCAAGGAAACAAAGATTAGGTGCACAATATTTTGGAACACTGTATCCTTCAACGTTGACTATACCAAAAACTATACACAGGAATCTCTTCCTACTAAGTTCCGGCGGATTTTAACCTTTTACCCACTCCAGACGTCTTTTGGAGTATTTACGGGAAAAGGGGTCCGTGTGAAAAAGCACGACTGAGTTACTCTAACGTCTTGCGTTAGATTTATCGCATTACCAAACGTTGGGCGCCATGTAGTGTAGTTCCTATATTCCCAATAGGCTCTGCGCATTGGAATAATATAAACAGCAGTGTAGACGTAGGACTGAGGTCATCTAGGTCTCTACTGACTATATTAGACTTAAGGTTTGCCAGCTAGCTCAGAGGTCACTAGAAACTTTCTCGAATAAACGAGGAGGAGTTTAACCTCCCTGGATAGACAAGAAGGGATTAGCTTCCGACAACCATGAAACATGACAACTTCGCTCCCTCAGAATAAGAGTGTATCTCTAGAGTCGTGTGAAAACAATAGACAGCTATTTCACTCAGTCAAGTGTGCATACTTAGTTTCACCAGAGTGCAGAGAAAAGAGAGACGGGCATTTTCAATAAAAGGTGTAATTTATTGAGCAGTCTTCTTTCTCATACAAGAGAAATGATTTGCCACAATTGCAATACTCATCGTGAAGTAAAGTGCGTACAGTAAAAGGAGTATTATGAAATAATACTGTAAAAGCATTGATATGGTTTCTTAGCCATATGATACTTTAAAATAGATAAAATATATACATACATATATACATGGACTAACGTACTCAACTGGTGCTTCTAAATACGCCTACCCCGGTGTACCTGACCTAAGCCTAATACGTGGGAAGGAGTAAGTAAGTAGCAGTTTAAGTTAAGTTGGTTTTGCCAAGAATCTGATTCAAGAATTCTCTTTAAGGGTTTAGTCAGCTCC
Source organism: Lissotriton helveticus (assembly GCF_964261635.1). NCBI lineage: Eukaryota > Metazoa > Chordata > Amphibia > Caudata > Salamandridae > Lissotriton > Lissotriton helveticus. The sequence continues at coordinate 1,603,647,940 of NC_136059.1, read as the reverse complement.
GTACCTGGGTAATAGAAAGCAGGAGGTCTGATATCTCTCTCTCAGGACTCGATATCCCAGTAACCCGCGAGGGTATCTGGAAACACCGGAGCTGGATTTCTCGGCAGGAGAAAAGACAGCGTCTCTCTCAGTGCGTCAAAGGGGAAAGGCGGCGTCCGTGGGCTCTCGCATCAGCTGGGCTCTTGGGCAAGTAGATAGCCGCTCTGCTCCAAACCACCGTGTGTTTGCTTAAGGCAACGTTGGTATATTTATACCTGAAAGGTGCCGGGTTTGACGTAAGGCTGGACATAAGACGTCAATAAAGATGTCACTAAGAACTGGCCGTTCTTACAGTGCTCACAGGAGTTCTAGGATGAAATCAAAACAAAAGCAATGGGGATTTCCCAGGTTGCTGGAGGTTGGGTTTGTTTAGAGAACTCGTTGTGCTTTCTAGGAGTCCGGGGAAGTAGCCTTGCTTAATGTGGACTGCATGGGCTACGACTAAATATGGATATAATTCTTATGCCTTTATAAGGATATTATGTATTATAGCCATACAAGGGCATAAATTAGGAATATCAGATTAGGGTCCTAGATAGAAACACAATAGGATAAGCACACATTTGTCCATGAAGGACGCCTCTTGAAACCTGTCCCTGTCGGTGACTGAGAATGCCTGTCCCTCTCTGTATAGGTTCCCTATTTTGCTCACGCCAAGACTAGTGAGAGTGCGCTGCACTATTCTTTCCCCAGTTATTGTTATCCAGTGTTGGTTCGGGAGCAGTAAGGTCGGGTGTATACATAATCGGTGATCCCAGCACCCTGATCAATTTGTGCCAGGCCCAGCTGGTGGTGGAGACCGTCTGGATGTCTAGGGAGTCGCGTGGGAAGCCCAACGGCAACACCATGTTCAATGTGTCCGGTAGGACCAAATCTGCTTCAGGTCTTAAATAGGTGATTCTGGCATCAGGGTGGAAACAGGAGTGAGCATAGCTGCACTGTGCGATTAAATAATATAACTGAAAATTCGGGACTCCCAAGACTCCACTGTGATGTGGGAGAGTCATGACATCCCAGCGGACCCTAAGGCGTTTGCCCCTCCAAGTCAGCCAAATAAGGTGGGTTTGAATAGACTTGAAGAAGTGGGATATTATTTTATCTAGTAGCAGGGCAAGCGAACTGAGATAGTTTTCGCCAACATTTTTTAATCAAAATGTAACTGTGATAGCGGTCTGTACGACCTGCATTGTGTGGGATCCTTGCCGGGTTTGGATGATGTGCAATTCTGACTTTTTATCTACTTTTTAAAGAATCAGATGCCTTGAATAAATGTGGACGTCATGTTGTGTGTGGTAATAAAATTATAAATATCATTTTCTTTTCTTCTGACTTTCAAATGGATTTTGGGGTGCTAGGAGACTGAGAATCAAAGGAAATCAGAAAATAACGTTTAAGCAACAGCTGCCTCATAAAAAATGTTCACCTTGATTGCAGCCAAAAGAGCTTGGAAGTCTTATTGCATTTATGGGATACCACAGATATTTGATTGCCCAGTGAATTCCTATGCTACTGAAATGTGACTAACTCTAGCGCTGTTAGCTGCCAGTGCGCACAGTGGCTTAAAACCAGGTACTAGATCTTAATATTTCAGACGGGTGTACTGAACTATACTGTACTCATGACTTCGATCTGTCCATTTTAGGTCTTGTCTACAGGCAGATTTGCTTTCGAATACCTATTTTGAACATTACTCTCTCATAGTCCCAGATATACTAAGGCATTGTGCTGTCGCAAAGTGACTCAAAGTGATACATTGGTAAATACTATCCAGAGGTAATCTTATTTTGCAGTGGATAGGTGCCTGTTAGACCTGACAGCTTTAGGGTGCTCCCCTCACAACCTTTTACCTTCCTCCTCCACTTTTCTGGCCTCGTGTTTGCTGGTATTATGACCCTGCACACTTTACCACTGCTAAACACAGCTAAAGAGCTTGTGATCTCTCCCCTAAACAAGGTAATATTGCTTATACCCGATTGGCATATTTAATTTACTTATATGTCCTCAGTACACTGCACTAAATGTGCCCAGGGTCTGTAAATTAAAGGCTACTAGTGGGCCTGCCGCACTGATCCTGCCACCCAATGAAGTAACCCTCTAACAATGTTTGCACTGCCATTCCGACCTGGCAAAATAAACCTTTTGCTAGACCAAACCTTCCTTTTCATACTTATAAGTCACCCCTAAGGTAAGCCTTGAACAACCCAGAGGCCAAGGTGCAATTTATTTACAAGGCAGGAAATCTACCTTCAAGCTTTACATGTCCTCGTAATGAAAAACTGTGCAATTTCCAAATGGGAAGTGTTAGACCTGGCTATTTCAGTGGGTTTATCCCCAGAATATTTTGCTTTCTGGCCTCTTGTTTCTGACCTGTTTCTGTTGGTCTTATGACTCTGGGCACCTCACCATTGCTGATCAGTGCTAAAGTGCATATGCTCTCCCTGTAAATCTTGTTATGGATTGGTGTTTCCATGATTGGCTGATTTGATTTCCTAGTCAGTCCCTAGTCCAGTGCACTGTGTGTGCCCAGGGACAGTAAATCAAATGCTGCTAGCGGGCTTGCAGCACTGATTGTGCCACCCACATAAGCAGCCTGTAAATGTAACTCTGGCCTGACATTGCAGAACCTGTGTGCAGTCTGGTACTGCCATGTCGACCTGGCAAGTGCACCTACTTGCCAGACCCTAACCTTCCCTTTTCTTACATGTAAGTCACCCCTAAGGTAGGCTCAAGGTACCCCTGTGGGCAGTGTGCAGTGTATGTGAGAGGTAGGACATTCCCTGATGTCTGTGGCATGTCCTGATAGTGAATTACTGCCAATTTCGTTTTTCACTATTGCAAGGCTACCTGTTTCCATAGGACAGAATTGGGAGTTTGCTTATAACATCTTATAAACATAGCTAACCTCGGGAACAAGGTAGGAAAATACATTTTAGCATGCCTGAACCCAGAATGTTAAAATGCATCTTTTAGTGAGGGTGATTTTTACATTCTGTGTTTGAAAATACCACTTTTAGAAAGTAGGTATTTTCTTGCTTAGCCATCCAGTATGCCACTGCTAGGTTTGTGTATTGCATGTCTGGCTTTTGGGTGATGGGCTGGGGAGGTGCAGTGGCTCCAGAGAGCCTGATGAGACAGGGCTGGGCTGAATAGACCTGGGCGGCGTTTAGAGTAGAGGGAGGAGATTTCCTTTCACCTGAATGGGCCTGGTCTGCCAAGGACAATGCTGTCTTCACCTCCTGCCAGGAAGCTGAACCAGGGAGGATAGAACTGTTTTTTACTGAGCACAGGACTTCTCTGCCACCAGAGAACAAAGGCTTTTGTGATGTAACTATTGGGGCCCAGACCACAGAACGTTATATAATTTCTGGGAATCAAGAGGAACCTTTGCCAAGGAGAAGAGCCGGAGAAGCTGAGGAGGAATACTACCCCTGTGCTGTTTCCTATCTGGGGTTGGCCTGCAGTGGCTACCTGCTGCCTAGGAAAGGAGAATGGGACTTTGCTCTTTGCTGTGTCCCCTGCTTTAAAGAAGATCTCCAAGGGCTTGAAATTGAGCTTGCCTCCTGTTCTGAAGTCTCAGGGACATAAAGACTTCCCCACCAGTTATTCTGAACTTCTTTGCTGGGAGTTCTGACCTGCAAAGAGGTTCCTGCCATTGTTTGGACCGCTATAGACTGTTTTCCACTGGGAGCTGGAAAAATAACGCAACTTTGAGAAGCGAGATGCATCCGCACCTCTTTCCGATGCATCGCCAAAGAAATCATCTCAGCACCTGCCATGGCTCAAGAAATCGATGCACGCAGCATCGAGTGCACCAATCTCCGAAGTACGAGGTCATTGCACCGATTTTGAAGCAAGGCCTGCTGTGTGGCTGCAAGAGTTCACGCATTGTTCTGGATCGTCACAGCATATCGAGGCACCACGTTTGTTGCATCATTGGGGTACATAGTAAGAAACCGACGCATCATCTCCCCACGCAGTAAGACACTGACGCATAACCTCCTCTCCGATAAGGAACTGACACATCACCACGCATGCGCTGCAGTAAGGAACCGACGTATCACCTCTCACGGGGCAAGGAACCTACACATCACCTTCCTTGAGTGTAAGGAACCGACGCAACACCTTCCCTGCAGCGCACTTTGTTTGCTTGCCTGAAGCATCCAAGGTACTTTGTGAGAAAAGTGTTGCATCTGCAATTTGCTTTGAACGGAACTATTTCTACCATCTGAAAGTCATATTTTTACTACTGTATTGTGGATTTTTGTTGTTTGGTCTTGTTCTGGTTGAGGTAAAGATTACTGGTGTGGTGTCCGTTTGTTGTGTTTTCACTGTATTACTGTATGTGTTCGCAAATGCTTTACTCACTGCCTCTGAGATAAGACTGTCTGCTCGTGACAAGCTATCAAGGGGGTGCTCAGGGGTTATTTTAGAAGTGTATCCCCCTTACCCTAACTAGAAGCAAGGGTCCCTATTTGGAAAAAGGTACCTACCTCTGCCAACTAGAGACCCCCATTTCTAACAGGAAGATATGACTGAATCAAGTTTGGTGTCTCTGGAAACCCAATTTAAAATTCAAACTTATGGTAAAGTCTGATAAGTCGGAAAATGTAGAGTATTTTTTGGATAAGTGAAACAAGACCAATACAACAAATATCCAATTTGTAGAATCATAGGTAAGCAATTTCATTTTTTTGACTGAAAACAGCACCAAAAAGCACAAAGTGCCAACTGTGGATATCTGGTCGCATCGGACCAGGACAAAGCATAGTGCTCCTAGTGACCTGAAACTGACGCACTGATGACATACTGATTGATGACAGAGTTCCAGAGTAAGTGGATGGGATGCTGCACCACAGACACAGGGAGGAAAGCGAGGACAGCAGGTGAATTGGTCTGCTGTGCAAGAGGCCTCCATATGGCCCGCAGGGAGTGCAGTGAGCTGAGCAAGCACCTGCTGAGGGATTCACCAGGGGGGCAGTCGGAGAGTGTATACGGCAGTCCTTTCTGGCCCCAGCGCCCGTAAGTCCTCTTTCCTCCCTTTGCATGCTTCAGTTCCTTGGCTGACCCTGCCGCATTTCCCCGCCATATCGCCCCTCTTCACACAGGAAGAGACACACTTACAGTCATCAGCCCCCTGAAATCACGGTTGCGGCTGCAATCACAACTACGATCTTGGGCATTTACCTGGTCTGGCTACGGTCAGCAGGGTCATGGAGGGGGAGCATTTGTGGCTGCATCATTGACCCCCTTGACTTATACGCTGCTGGCCTGGCTTGAGGTAGGGATGGCAGGGCTGTGCAGGACAGCGGTTGAGGAGGATTCTTAACCGCATCGATGCTCGCAGATTTACAACCATGCGCTGGGATTTTCAAAAACCCATTATTCATGACGAGCTGGGCTCGTCATGAGCGTGTGAGCAGGCTACTGCATGACGAGCCCAGCTCGTCATGAGCGTGGAAGGGGTTAATAGCCCTAGAAGTAATTCACAGCGGTAGTTGCAGATGGGGCTCATGGCATGCCACTGCTTGATCCGTAAGCCCTGATGAGCTCCTGAATTGCTGTGAATCCACCTCTGAGTCTGGTTTGCTGAGCCGTCTCCTTAAGAAGGTTAGTCCTGCTGGCAAGCGCGGACTAGGTGTGCAATAGGCAATAGGCTCTCCCTCCTATGGTGAGCAGAGGCGGCCAGCATTAGGGTGGTGAAGCTTGCTGGTGCAGAGGTGCCTCTTTCTGTGTATTTTCCAAAATATCTGCCAATAAAGTGTTTCCTCCGACTGTTGTTTCTCCTGCTCCTTTGTTCTCCTCCATTACCTTTGGGATCACTAACGGATCATTAAACAATGGTTTTGTTGGATCGAGTAGCCATCAATAATAATATTAACAGCCAGTTTCATTTGATTAAAGAAGGTATTGATATGACAGCATGGAAGCTTCAATCAAGCCCTCTGATTCCCCTAAGAGCGCACAAGAAGACCTAATCTTACCCTCTTAGAAACAAGTCCGCTCATTTAAATGTAATGAAGGGCTCAAACCAGATTTTTTTCAGAAAGAGAATATGGAGCAAGTTGACCCAATATCTAACTTGGAGTCACTCCTCACCCCTTCACAGTTGGGGTCGGAACGCAGTCCCATGCGGTTACCCTCTCTGTGTATGAGGGCCTGGACATTGGGAATCTTGATACGGAAGAGGACTCGAAATATCATAATGAGGATTTCACCCTATCAGGGTCAAATCGAGAAATCATTTCACAAAAGAGATTTGCTCTCTCAGAACTCCCCTGTTTCTGTCTCAGGTAACTGGTTTAAAGGTGTTTAGTAGTATGCCAACTGAACATTCTTCAGCAGCCCTACAAATATCAGCCACCCATGAGCTGGAGTTGCTTGGAAATCTGTCTTGTAATGCCCCGGCCAATATATGCAGGTGTCTGAGCAGCTACAGTGTCTGGATAGAATTTTGTCTTCAATCTTAGCGCTCCTAGAAAAATCTGAAACTAATACAGATAACACTCAAGATATTCTGTCTGTGATCTAGAAAGTGTTGATGGGCGCAAACCGAGAGGGGATGAGCCCAAACTAGGCCTTACAGCTGGTAAAAATGCAAAGTTGGAGCCTATAAAGCAGGGTGTGTAAGCCAGCTTGCCTAAATGTGCGGGGGTAGGTGGCTCAACCGAGTCTTTACAAAAAAAAGATTATGGATCACAACCTAGAAACCCCCTTTTCAAGAAGCAACTGAATGGGGAAAGGCCTATCTATTTGATAAAAAACTTTTTCGATCAATGCTTAGTGAGTACTTCTGTGCCTTGTTCTTCAGCGAAGGCAACTTGTTGTGGTCCAGAGGCCTTTCCTATCTTCAGGGACAAAGACTGGGCCAAATCATGCTTGGGTGATGCATCAGAGCCAGCTAAGTCTAAAGGACAAGCCAAAGAAAAATATCGGCGCATGAGGAAAAAAAACAAATGGAGAATTAAAAAAAAGGCCCTAAAAAATTCAATTTTCAAGTAGCTGGTGAATTTGCTCTAGAGGCTGCAATGCATAACTTTACTAATCAGGACACTAATGGTCTATGGGATAAGGGAGGGCATTCTCCAAAAATGGTCCCATCATCTACTACCTCTCTGGATGGGAGAGACACTGTTGTAGCTGAGGCAACTACATCATCATTTATTCCTCAGTTTTCTTCTCTCAATCCGTGACAGAACCATTTGCTATGATACCAAAAGATAAGTCCATTTCTTTTACTCAAGTTCTGTTTATTGTATATCAAAAAAGCAAAACATACACATCACAGTGTCAGTATTGGTGCTTGGGAACAATAGGTAGTCCTATCAGAATAACAAAGTGCAAGAGATATATCTGCGCAATGCTTTTGCAGCAATAAAGCAACCTCAGATATGTGCAAGATACAGTAGGCAGCAATGAAATAGCATCTGATAAATGCACAATAAATCGTCAAGTAACACCTCATGACTAAATTCACAAGTAAGAACAAGAAAGACAAGAAAGAAGCATTCATATATATATTTAAAGAGCCAATAACAAACATGGTAAGTACAGGTCAGGGTTTGTTGCAAGGAAGGCATGAGGAGGGGCGATGACATCATGCATCAGGAGAGGGGTATGGTGTTCCCTTCCATCTAGTATTGGCAATTACAGTAAAGTTGGATATGGAGGGTGATTTTATTCAAAGAGCTGGAGCATCCGGAGTTTCAAGGGGCTAAAGCAAGTGAACTCTATGCGCATGAGATAGTGAATTAGAGGCTCCCACAGGTGTTGGAACTTTTTCTCTGTTTAAGCTAAATTGTGTGGTATCCGTTCCATTGCTAAAATATACAAAACACCAGTAAACCATTGTGCTATTGTAGGAGGAGCTGTCTGCTTCCACATAAGTGCTATAAGTTGCTGCACCGCAAAGAGCAGGTAGCTGATAAGCTTCCAGTCTGCATGGGCCGGAGGTCTAATGCCCAAAATGACCGTGAGATATGAGGAAGGGAGTGGGTAGCCTACAATGTATTTAATATGGTTCAGTATCTCCTTCCAATATGTGGTAATTATTTTCTACGACCACTAAATATGGTGGAAGTCCCCCGCGTCCTCATAACAATGGCGGCAGAGAGGGTAAGTACCCGGATAGATAGTGGAAATATGGGCCGCTGTGGGATGCCATTAACACACCAATGTGTATGCTGTTTCTCTGAGAGAGAGACTACAGTAGGTTTTGGGTATATGTCGCCACAGTATCTCCCATTGCTTGGGCGTTATATCTTCCTGAGAGGTGTTGTGCCATGTTGACTGATAAGTATACGTGTGCATTGGTGAAGAGTGCTGAAGCATATGGTTAGTGTTGGATATAGGCTCAGACAAGCTTTCCAAAGAGAGTGTAGGGACGAATGGCGGCAGGGTTACCCGAAGGGTGTAAAGCTCAGTGCCGCAGTTGGCAATACTGGAGCCGGGAGTCATCTGTAAGCTGGTAGTCCACTACCAGGACTTCATGACATCGTCTGTGAAGAGGTCACGGAGTGTCCCACATTCCGTGTTGCTCCAGAGGTGGAATAAAAGGAGTGAGTGCGCTGGAGGGAAGTTTGAATTTTGTGTGATCAGTGTGTTTTGGGAGGGGAAGGTAGTCAGACCTTTCTTAAGGGTCACTCTGTCCAAAATGTCATGGACCGTCTGAGTAGGGGTGGCAATGTATGCACTACGCTATTGTGCATGCTTGGGCAGTCACTTACATTGTCACGTTATTTATCCAGAAATTATGTGCCTCCAGGATGCGTTATATTACATCTATACGTATCGGGTCTATATATTAAAATAATATAGGATAGTCACATGGCTCGTTGTAAGACCTGATTAAAGGATGGACTATGTACGCCATAATATTACTGGCTCTCTTTGTGGAGGCTTTTTGATCATGCCTTTATAAGTTTGTCGATACTCGAAGCACGATTTGCCCATTCCAACATGGTGTCTAGCTTTAGATTGTAAAAACTAGATAGGCCGATGGAGCTGGTGATGTCATTCGTGGCGTATCCTATTAAAATCATGATATTAGATGGTCTTCCGATATAGACGAATTAGAAAGTAGGATGTAAACCATGCCGACATGCCATAGAGTCCATGCGAGTACAGACAATATACCGCCCAGCAACGCGTTAAAATAGGTGGAGCACATCGCGGCTTGCAATTATATCACGCTATTTAAACCTTAGCGTTTGTGCTTCGCGTCGCTGTGGTAGGAGTCATTTTTACCACAGGGTCCCACCGATTAGACGATTGCTTACAAGTACTAGAGGTAAGACCGATCGACTACTAACTTCATGATTATATTTGCTTGTAGCCTTAGTTGTGGCAATCTTTATTAAGTTATGAAGAACATCTTCCTGAACGTTATGTTCTTCTTTTGTCAGATCGTTATCGCATTGCGGTCCTGACAAGCCGTGTCATATTCCGGTTAGAGGACATATGTACTGAGGTCGTTTATCAAGAAACCATATTGAAAAGAGGTAAGAGTTGGGCGCCTTGCCTGTATGTGTATTCGCTTGCAGCCCCAGCGATGTCTGGATTTACGAACCTGACATGGACATTTCCCTGAGCGTTATGTTTTATTCCTATTAGATCGTTTTCGCTCTGCGGACCTGATATGTCGAGCCCTATTTCGGTTGGAGGGTATCCCCACTGAGGTTTTTTGTGGGTTAAGAAATTGAATAGAGAGAGGTAAGAGTGTGGTCTCTCGATTGGTATGTGCATAGCTAGTATACACTAATTAAGAGCTTGTCTTGTTCCGTATACTAAATATTCAATTAGGTTATTGTAATTTTTGTTTTTGATATTAGATCAGTTGTAGACTGTAACCTCGATAACCATGCAAGTCATTAGTGAGGAGGCCGTTTTTAATCCTGTCTGATCAGCAATCTGCCCTATATAGATGGAGAGATTTTACTCTCGGTAAGACAACTAGGGGCTTCTGTGTTCAAAAAATAAAATTTGGGGGGGGGATCTCGAATAGTGGTAATATAAATGATCTTACCCATTGACGGGACTGCCTCCCTCCTTTGATTCATTGCTTATGTGTACTACCCTTCGGTGGGTTCTTTTATCCTCCCCTCCAGACTATACAGAGTGTATCTGTCTACTGTTTGGAATAATATGCGAAATTCAGATGCTAATGTCGACTACTCCCACATATAATCGCGCTTCAATATCCATATAGAATATCCATGACAGACTGAATACATGGGAAGAAGGTTAGTGAATCGGTAGCTCATATTGGTGATATGTCATTTGGAACACACAACTTGGTATTCAATATAGCAAATCAAAAGTAATAATGTTTATATTTATGTTTGTCTAGGCAATAATCGTAATTTGACGACTCACCTAAATGTCGCCCGTTCTCCTGCTGGAGTCGGAACGTATTTATGGCATAATCAAGAATAGACCTAATGGGTATGTATTTGTAATCTTCACATCCCCATAGTAATCTAACATGAGACACGGGTAAACTAGGGACTCAAAAATAGGATTGATATCATCTAAGATCATGTGTTCTTGGCATTCCTTTGGGATCTCTGTCAGTGGAGTATGGAGACATTGGCCTTTTAACTTAAGGGGGGTATTTGATCCAAGTAATAGAATCTACATATACAGCTGACAATCTATACGGTGGTGGCCGGTATTTACATTGGGTGCCGTTTGTACCCCCACAAGGACCGTGCTACATTTAGTAGTTGCACCCATAGAGATTAAAATAAAAATTAGCAATATATCTTCAGTCATGTGATACTCTTGAATGCATGGATGCATGCTTGCACTTGGAATGTGTCTGAGGACTCCTGCACTTATCGAGTATGCAGATCTCACTGAGTTTTATCCAGTAAATCTGATCGTCACTTAAGGCACATATATTAATTTTTTGTATATAACACAATTATTTTTGGACCATAATTGTATTGTTATGTATGTCTGTTTTATATTTCAGCAAAACCACTGGTATGAAGTATATGCCCTGAGGAAGGCTTTTGCCAAAACGCGTTGGTCCTCTTACAACTGTAACCAGTGCTTTCAAGATTATACAGATGTCTACAGACATTTGTGACGGGTCACCTTAACTCTTTAGGGATACTTTGTTCCAACTTTCTGTCTCTTCACACCTTCTTCTTTATTTTTGTAGGGTGAGAATGTACAATATATTATCAGTTTGTTTAAAAATGTCCATCATACTTTAGGTGTACTAATGGATTTCTTTCTGGTGGTTGGAAAATATGTGTTTTAAGATTCTTATGTATCAATGAACTTTTGTCTTATTGAATGCACATGTCACTTTGGTAAATATTTATGTATGGAATTTTTGTGATTTATGATCAACTATATCCTTGATAAAATAACATATGAAACAAAATAATAAAAAGATAAAATATATTGTGAGTTGTGGTCCAAATATATGAGTGTGTTATGTGTTTTATATGTGCACTGAACCCGGTGCAAACCTTTTTTCCAATACTGCTTGGGCAGTCAGGCCAGGTCCCACAGTGGCCGAGTAGCTATCGGTCGGTCCATGTGGAACCAGGGCTACTCGTTGTCTCGGACCACCCACTCGGAGATGTAATGCAAGTGGGCTGCCCAGTAATACCCAAGAAGATCAGGACATGCTAGGCTTCCCCTAGCTCATGGGAGCATCAACTACGCATTAGCTATCCGTTCCAAATAGAGGTTCAGATGTTTCATTGTAAGCACAGAATATCATCCTATGGAATCGACGTGGGTAGGGTCTGGAAGAGATACAAGAACTGTGAGAGCACATTCATTTTTAAAACATTTGCATGCCCCATCCAGGAGATATGAAGGCGCATCCACCCATGAAAGTCGGCCAGGATTGAGCGGTGAAGGTGAGGCCAGTTAGCTTGAGACCAGGAGGAAATCGTTGGAGTGATGTTGAGTCCCAGGTATTTAATTGCGTCCTGGGACGACTGAAAGGGTGCGAGGCACTGCAGAGCTGAAAGGTCCTGATCAGGGATAGTTAAGTTGAGCACAGATGACTTATCCATTTTGATCTGAAAGCCTGAGACAGACTCATAATCCTGCAGGCTGGTCACAATGCTTAGGAGGGAGATATTGGGCTGACAGTGTGAGGAGGAGATCGTATCCAAAGAGACTAATCTTGTGGGGTGGCCAACAAAGGGAAGGCCTATTACCGTGTCCCCTCTGTCCTGCCCACCATGGTCCGTTATGCTGCAGCTGTCCCTCTTCCAGCCCTTGCCTCTTTCTCCTCTGCTCTGTGTGGTACATGTGCATGGCCCAGTCCCCTCCTTATCGCTATCCATGGTCCGTTGTGCCACACTTCCATCCTGCTTGCTCTTGTTGGTGTATTGTGCTGTTACAACCCCTAACACCTGCCCCGTAAGGTCACTTTGCTCCTCCTGCCCAGCTCCCTCCTGCCCTCTGTTTTTCGGGTCCATTTCCCTAACCCATTCCTCCTGCCCTCCGTAATCCAATGTTCCTTACTTGCCAACATTTTGTACGTGGTAAGAGGGATATTTTGAAAAAGAAAACCAGTGGAATAGATATTCCCCTTTGACTTACATTGAAAAAGAGGACATTTTTGGCTGGAAACAGATAAAATAAAGTCCTTTTGCGCTTACAACTATTGGGAGTCTCCTGCCTGAATCAGGTCTGTTGGTATTTATGGTTGTACTCCCACTGCCTCTTCATTCTGTCCTCAGTGGTCTTTTATATTGCCACAGCCTTTCTTGACTGTACTGCATGGCTGGTTTTGAAAGGGCCAGGCCCATAAGTTTTAGACCTGTTCTAGAATCACAATTCAATTGTTCATTATTGCAGCATGAAAGTGTAAAGGGAGGACCAATCAATTAGTCAATAATCCTCTTGGACACATAGTAACCACAGACAACTTCTTAAGGTTCGTTTGATTTATTACAAAGCCAAAAAAAATGAACATAAATACACCTCAGCACGAGGGTGTTGAAATACATCGGAATTAGCATGAAGCCAAATCTGCATATCCAGTTTAGATGATGCAACATAAGCAATACAATTAGCTCAAGAGTAAGATATAAAATATCATGAAGCATGAGCCCAAATTTCCCTGCATCAATGCTTGGTAAGTGAAAAGCATTAAATCTATCCCTACTCTAACACTAAGAAGACATCCTTACTTAAGCAATTTCAAAAGAAATAATAAAAGGTGTCAGTACGTGGAATCTTCCTAGCAAACCGATCCACGATCTATGGGTTGTGTAGCCGAAAGCCACCAAGAAAGAGCTTGGTCTAAGATGCTCTCTCCCTGTAGGCAAAGAAAAAGCGGGGCACTTTCCCTATCCCCAACAAAAAGCTATCCGTAGTTAGCATACCCAGGGTGCAGTGCGAATCACGCCATCTGCTCTGGGTACAGTCCTGAAGATACTTTTTCACGGTGATGATGGTGTACTTTCCTTTTACAAATTGTCCTTGGTTCCCAGATCTTCTCCTATGTGAAGTACAACAACCTTCCTTTATCAACTCAAGCCACACAGTTGTAACTTCTTCTCTCCTTGCCTGACTAGTAAAACAAAGACATTATTCTAGCTAACAAGAGCTCTTCTTTACCTGCAATACAAAACGTGAAAAAGAACAAATTCCACAGCACACAATAAATTCAAGCTGTTAATTCTATAGCAAGAGTTTCCAGGGAACTGCACTTCAGGCCTATAGGATTGCTCTAACATAGGAAAGCACAATATAAGCCTTACAAATTCACATATCATTAATGCAATTTCAACAAATGCATTTACCTGCATATTAAATTCATACACAGTGGTCAGTTGCACAACACGTGTTCTTCACATCAATGTTTTCTGCTAGTAACGTTCATTTTCTATGTTGATTCTCCCTGCTACTTTTCAATGGCCTAAAATACGTCACGTTTCCATGTTAACATTTTACAAATTCGAACACTTTACATTAATACAACAAAGGATTATATACGGTTGTGGTCTACACGTGATTATAATGCAAATCTACAAATAAAATGCGGTTTCCACTCTATGAATTTGTTGACATTGCCCCTTCCCCTTGTCCTCCATGGTCCATTGTGCTGCCACTGTCCATCCCACCTGCCAGAGTGGTCAACTTGTTGCCTCTGCAACCTCCTCCAAGAGAGGGTCTTATTCCCATAGAAATCATGGTTTGTGCTCTAAACAACTAAATAGAGGACATATTTTCTGAGTTCTAAAATAGCAACAGAGCACCTTTAAATAATTTGCTACCTTTATGTTTTTTTTATCCAGTTGATCACTTGATTATATGTTACACTTACGGGAGAGGATGTGGCATTATGGCCATAGCTGCAGACTTTGCAACTGGGGAACCAGGTTCGAGTTTCAGCATCAGCTCAATATCCTGTGATTCTGGGGCACATAATCCCCACACGCCTAAAACTAAAATGAATGTGTCCTTGTGTAATGTAACTGATGCTCATGTAAAACACTTCAATGCCTTTGGGTCAAGTCTACGCTATATAAGACCTGAAAAAAAGCAAACAAATTGTTTTGCACACATCTGTCATTTGGGCTTCATTTGGGTAAAAACAAAAGGGCGTGATCTCTGGAAAAAAAACTGGAAAAAAATCTACCTTTCTGCCAAATTTCTGTAATTCAGTCCAGCAGTTCGGGTTGCAGGCGTGTTGAAAGACTTTGTGTGAAATAACATGGGAAACACACTTTTTTTAAGCTCCCACTTTTTCTCAGCCCCACCTTGATGGATCACCCTGAAATTGTTCATGCAAAACTAGAGTTGCCGGAGCACTTTTGTTTGGAAAATGTTGTGAAGATTCTTTAAATGGTGCAAAAGAAATAGACAATTCCCCCCAAAAATGTCCTATGGAAACATGGTCCTAAGTAGAACTACCTATGGTGACTGCCAGTAGGTGATATATATATATATATATAAATTCCGTCTCCTTTCCCCGCAGGGCATTCCTCGCGCCCTCCCGGAGTTAAATTAGCGATATCCACACCATTCGTGTAGTTCAAGTTTTATATTCCTAACAGCCTACGCGTTTTGGTCTCTACGGAGACCTTGCTCATGAGACTGCTTAAATCCACATTTTTTGTTCAGTGTGTTGTTTAAATAAAAAATAAAAATTGGATACACATGTGACATCACTTCCTCTTTGGGACAGCTAAGTATTATGGGACTTGTAGGGCAGCCACTTTGATCAAATAATAATCCTTCTCAATTACGACATTTCTCGACATGTAAAATCACAAATACAGTCCTTTCTTTCCAAGCACTTGATATTTTCTTAATGTTATGCTAACCTTTTGTTTACGGTGTATGGAATCACCTATAAGGACCTCCAGTGGACATAGACAGTATATAGCATTTTGAGCTCAGTGCAGACGCTGTATTCAAATGGACATGTTACAACATTGTTCCAAATGATTAAACCATGACTTACACTAACCCTCTAGTGGGCCTATCCAATAGTTGATGCCTGCGTTATAAGACCCTTCAGTGGGTCATTGTAATTGCTCTGATTGTTCTGATTGTTCTCTATGCATGTTAATAATATAGCCATACTGATTCAACCTCAGTGCACTGTTTTGTTCATTGCCTGCCACGCAATTATTCTGATTGACTTTCCTCATGTCAATTGTCTGAGTTTACATATCACATGTCATTATAAAATTCAAGAACTAATTTATGCAATTTACCATTTCTCTATGCTACCCCCACCCATCTTGTGTTTTTATGTGTGTCCAGTGTACACCATTGTACATTAAAAACCAAAAAAAGGTGAAAAAATGAATTAACAAAATTGCATAATAGGGAGGCCAGTCCTTTCGCCCACGATTTGTCAAATTTCATCATTACAAGGGTAACAGCGCACTGAGTAAGTCTATCAATCCTGGTTCAATCCATGCGGTGTTAAGGTTCGGAAGTTAAGGATATGTTTCGATTCCTTTTGCCTGAGGATTTTTTCACGATCTCCACCGCGTGGATGTACTCCCACACTTTCCACAGCATAGAATTTAAGATCAACCAACATCAGGAACTAATGTACTGACGGGGGATGATCTTCGGACATTATAATTACTTTCGAGCCAGGAACCCTCGAGTTCACAAGATGCATCTCTCATTATATTGGAAGCAAGGGACTTTGGCATTGATCAGAAAACTATGCTAACCAAATTTAAGCCCAAATCAACTTATATGCCAATGACCCCAATCGACACAATAGATGTTTTCGAAGCAGTCAAAAAAGTTCTACTAGCAATGAGAATGACACCAACATCTAACCTGAAAAATAATGTAACAAAGGGATTACAAGGGCTACAGAATGATCCAGACTTTATATGCAAACCTTCGGACAAGGGAGGAAAGGTAGTTATAAAGTCTTGCGAATTTTATACACAAGAGGCACTTCGTCATCTATCGGACACAAAATGTTATTTGAAAATCACAAAAGAGGGATATATCAAAATAATTCATCAATATCATGATCTTATTCAAAAATGGGTAAACAGGGGCTAGCAGCTGATGAAAATGGCCGCAGCTTAGGGAGGCTCTGTGCTCCCTGAGCCAACCCTGAAAATCCGTTCACTGATCCGGCAGCTCTACTCACCCGGACCGGGAGCTAAGGTAGTGGAAGAAGCGGAGAGCTGAACGATCTGGTCCCGGAGTGCATAGAACGGTATCCGGTCCGGCTGGCAGCGAGAGAGGCTCTGGGGCCTGGTGCGGCGCGGCGAGCTGGGGCCTCGATTTTGGCGACTGCCCAGGGGGCCTCTGGCAGGTGTGTGGGCCGAGTGACGGGAAGAGGCGAGGGGGGACAGTGCTGACCCTGCTGGACTGCCCCGAATCACCAGCGGTGTCCCATGAGAGCCCGGGGGTGCAGCTTACAGCCACTGGGGTGACTCCGTGCCGCCGCGCCTGGACAGTAGGCGCCGGCGGGAACTCGCTGTGCAGTGCATGGCGGCCATTTGCGGCATTGAGGAAGTACAGAGATCGGCGACGCACTACATGCTAATCAGACGCTGGGGAGCCGCTGGGACATACATCGGTACAGTGCATGGAGGTGCAGTGAGTGCGCTAGCCTATTGATGCGCCTTGGATTCTACTTGGAGTGAGGTTTCCATGAGGCCTGGTGCAGCGTGGTGAACTGGGACCTTGAGTTTAGCGGCTACTGGGGACCCCCTGAAGGAGAGGCGAGGGGCGACTGGCGGCCTGGACCCGCATTCTCGCTGACACTGCAGGACTGCTTGTGGGCATCGGTGGTACCCTGTGGGGGCTCTGTGTTGCATTTGACAGACGCCAAGATACTTCTGTGCTGCCACGATTGAACCGGAGGATCTTGTGCGTGGAGTGGAGTGCCCTGTTGAGGCACTGCAGTAACACAGGGAGTGGCGCCATATTATATGCCTGGCAGACGCTACGGAGCCACTGGAGTGCACATCCAGATACTGCCTGGAGCAACAGTGAGTGATCCCGCCTGTTTTTGCGGCTGGGGACTATAACTGAATTGCAAGTACCGCCGGGTTTGGAGACGCCCATTGACCGGTGAACGCGGCTGGTGGCCATATCCCTGGACCTGACATGGGTGCATGTAAGTTGCTACAATGAGCAGCAGGAACGCTAAAGGCTCTAGCCTGACAAAACTGGATAAGTTTGCCTATGCCAAGACACAGATGCAGTGCCAGACAGGGATGTCCCACCACCAAAGGGCGAGAGTGCTGGCGAGGAGCAAGAAGTGACACTGCACAACATCACGGTGACCTTAAACAAGGTGGACTCTCGCATTGAGACCCTTGCAGTGGATCTGTCCTTAATCCGGGCCGATTTTAGTAAAATGTTGACCAGAATGTCTGAAGTTGAATCTGTCACGGAAACTTTAACAGCTGATACCATCACCCTCAAAAAACAGGTGAACCACCTCTTGGCTGAAAACAAAATACTAGCTGCCAAGCTAGAGGACCAGGAGGGGCGGTCAAGGCGGAACAATATCCGCCTTATTGGTGTGCCGGAACGGTCCGGGGGACCAGCCCTTGACCTATTCGTGGACGATCTGATAATGAACCATCTTCAGCCACAAGGTTTGTCCAACTATTTTTCTGTTGAACGCGTGCACCGGGTTCCTGAAGGCAGACCGAGGCCTGGGGCGCCTCCGCGGCCTATACTGGCCCGTATTTTTAACTTCCGGGACAGAAACGCGATATTGCAGGCTGCGCTCGCGGCTCCCCCACTGAAGATTGTCAACGCAAATGTCACGATTTTTCCCGACTACACTGCAGCCGTCACAAAGCAACAACGGGGATTTCTGGATGTTAAGAGGACACTTCGCGACCAATACATCAAATACTCCATGCTCTTTTCAGCTAAATTAAGGGTGGAGGCCGACGGTAAAACAGGTTTTTTGCCACACCGGACGAAGCGCAGGAATGGCTGGAGGGTTGGCGGAAGGCTGGTCGACTTGGCAGAAATGGTGACAATGGTAGCTGGCGCAGAGACCACACATTGAGTGAGGAATGTGAGTGACTCGAGGCATGGACTGCTTTACGACACGAGGGTGTAAGTGCCATTGCCTAGACCTCGATATGATACAAGAAGTTCACCAAGGCTATACTTACGAGCAAGTGAAGTACTGGAGACACTTTAGGTTATACTGTTGTGGACCGTCGAATTGGCATCATAGATTTAGTGACTCTTGAACAGTTTTTGTTGCTCTGCACTATGTTTGATATATTCCTCCATAAGATAGCCCTGCTGCTTGGGTTGGGGGGGATGGGGGAGAGGTCTGCGAAACAAGTGATATATGTGGGGTTGGGGGGCAACTGATGCTATCTTTCACCCCTGTCCACTGGGAACTGGGAAGGGACTTAAGCACTCTGCTTGGTTGGGAGGCGGGTAGTTTTGAATCCGTCAGGCAGGGAGGCAGGGAGGGGGGTGAGGGGGAAGGTAATGTTCTCAAGGTTTTGGTTCTTGGTTCCTGCACAGTTTATAAGGGCACATATAATGAACCGAATGGCTGCCAACATACTTGGGCTGAATTGTACTGATGAATTGGTAACACTGCATTTTTTCTCTGACACGTATGACAGCACAAGGCCAGCACAACACTATTCAACAGATGGCTCAACTATCCCCAGGGAGCCCAGTGACTTTACTCACCTGGAATGTGCCGGGTTGGGAGACAAGGTGAAAAGGGGTCCAGTATTGCAATATCTAATAAGATGCGCGCCGGCGGTGGCACTATTACAGGAAACACACTTGATGGGCTCTGCCTGTAAGGCCTTAGATAGGTGGGGTTACAAAATGGTGGCACACTCCGAATTCTCGTCTGGGTCTAGGGGTTTGGGTATACTTGTCAAAAAGCTATTCCCGCTAATAATACAGCAGACGCGCATAGATGACCAGGGCCGCTTCGCTGATGTTACGTGCCAATGGGAAGGGAAATCGGTTAATCTAGTTTCAGTCTATATTCCACCATCCCTGAATGCGATAGCCCACCCTGCATTTACTGCATTTCTGCTTTCTCTCCCAGAGGCAGAGATAGTGATTGGGAAGACTTTAATGACAGTGGACGGGACCCAGGATAGGTATCCCCCTAAAACAAGTGCAACGGGCAATCTCCATATGAGTGGCTTACTAGATGCCCTGGGACTCATAGACACATGGCGGTATAGGCACCCCAACACAAGACAATACACCTTTCAATCAGGGGTACATAACAGCCTCACACGCATTGATTATTTCCTAGTCTCGGCGGGCAGCCTGGGGGGGGTAGTTGAGGTTGATTTTCACCCTAGGGGTATTTCAGATCACTCGCCGATACTGCTGTCATATTCCCACCATCAGATCGTGAGACGCTGCATTTTTCCTATATACCCAGGTTATTTGCTTATACCTGAAGTAATAAAGGGGATTACCGGAGCAACTCAGCACTTTTTCCAAAAAAACGCGTCATCGGTATAATCGCCCAGTATTTTATGGGAGGCCCATAAAGGTGTCGCACGTGGGCATGCCATAGCATATATCACAGGGTACAAACGGGGAAAATGGGCGGAACTAGATAGTATAGAATCTGACCTAGCTGCCCCAACAGCTCGTCATGCAGAACATCCAACGCCCCATACCTCCCAAATGGTGCGTCTTAAGAAACGTGAATTTGTGGCGTACCAGGGAGAGATGATCACTGCCAGATTTCAGGCTACGCATCACAGGGTATACGAGTTAGGGGATAAGTCGGGCAAACTACTAGCCTGGCTTGATAAAAAGGAGAAAGTAGACAGAACGATTCCGTGATTGCGTACGCCCACAGACTCCCTGGTGACTGCTCCATGTGACATGGTGGCTACGTTGGCCGACCATTTTGAGCACATATATGCCTCGCGTTTACGATAGAGGAGGCCCAGGAGTATATTAAAGATATTGCTATGCCGAATCTTACACCAGAGGCGGCACTACTCCTAGAAGCCGATCTTTCGGTTGAGGAATTGCAGACGGCTGTTGGCTCCCTAGAGTCCGGTAAAGCGGTGGGGCCAAACGGCATCCCCATCGAACTTTATAAAAGAACTGCTGACTTGACGGCTCTTTTCCTTTTTTTTTTTTTTACTTTTTTTATTGTGGCATATTCAAGAGTCAAATATCACAGCACATCTGTATACATGCATACAAAAGATAAAGTAGTAAACGGGTCGAGGTATAGTACACAGCCATTCAGTCCACAACCCTGAGGTCGGACGGCATCTTTGTATGACAAGGCTATAATAAGAGCAAATTAGTACCTGCATAAGATACAGATAAGGTAGTTGCACCACATGTTTTGTTATGAACAGTAACAATCAACCAAATAAATAAATAAATCCAGTAGAGAAAATCAAAACAGCATCCAGTCCAACCCAAGTGTTCAGTTCTGACTAGCAGTGTCGCAATGTCCAAGGCCCTTGTTGGTGTAAGCATATTCATAGGAACACCACACATTTCGCAAAAAACCCATGCATGTCACCGCAGAAGCAAGTCCAATCCCTTTAAGGTCACAGAACCTCCCCCGGATTTCTACGGGACAGTGCCAGTTCCGCCGTTGGGGAATCACATAATTCGCCACGGTATGTATTACAGTGGCCCCACTTCCTGTCCCTAACCTTAGGGCAGCCCCTTATTTTATACACTGTCTTCTCCGCTATCATGCATTGGTCCATCACCGCCACCCATCTTATTACCAAGGGTCTGTCCGGGGAGCCCCAACCCAGCGCCACGGATCGTTTGATCAACAGAAACCCCAGCGCCGCCCACTGTAACTCTGGGGCATGCAGGTAATTCGGCCCCCACATGTTGAGGACACATTCCCTAGGGGATGCGGGAAGAGGTTTCCCCAAAGAGCTGCTCATTTTACGTAACGCCGCCGTCCAAAACTGTTGTATCACTGGGCAATCCCACAGTATGTGGTAGAAGGTCCCGGGGAGGCCACATCCACGTAAGCACAGAGCATCAGGCCGTCGACCAATCTTGGCTAGGGTAAGGGCGGACATATATGCTCTGTGCAGCACTTTCAGTTGGATTAATCTAAACCTATGACATATGGCCGATTCCCTCGGAGACATTAGCGCAGACCGCCAGTCCTCTTCATCTAAGGGACGCAAATCAGACTCCCATTTGGCCCATAGTGATAGGAAGGGATCAGGGAGTTTGTTGCAGAGCTTACGGTAGGTAAGGGAGATGGCCTTTGCGTGGAGGGGTTCTGACAGTAGCCGGTCCTCCAACGGGGAGGTATCAGGTATGGAGGCAATGTCTGGAAAAGCGGTCCGGAGAGCGTGTGTAATTTGCAGGTACCGAAAGAGCTCGGTGGGTGCAAGGGCATATTTAGTTTGCAGGTCAGTGAAGGACAGCAATTTTCCCTTATGGATAAGGTCCCCAACCTCAGAAATCCCGATCATGTCCCATCTATCGAACTCCTGGGAAAAGCAGAGGGAACGCAAGCGCTGCGCGAACCACAATGGTGATGCCTTGGTGAGTTTGTCAGCCCAGCCCAGCCGTCTATTGGCTCTGTGCCAAATGTCCACCGTGTGTAGCATGGGACCCACATACCTAGATCTAGTGGGTTTGGAGTACAGAGCTCCCAGGTGCCTTCGCGTCCCGTTTGTTCTCTATCTAACAGAAAGGCCGGGTTGAGAGGTGAACCATGAGTCCATTGGTTGATCACTACAAGATGGGAGGCCAAATAGTAAAGACGGAGGTTGGGGAGGGCTATTCCCCCATCGTACCAGCCCTGGAACAGCTTACAGAGAGCAATTCGCGCAGCGCCGTCGTCCCAGAGTAGGAATCTGGAATGGGGAAAGGGCAGTTTTGTAGGACGTATAAGAAGCGTGGGAGCGCCAACATCTTAAACAATGCCACCCGGCCTGGGAGGGAGAGCGGGAGGGATCGCCAGTGTGTCACGTCGCTACGGACCCTACGGAGTGGACCCAGTAGATTACGATCGTAAAACAACTTGTGATCGGGGGTGATGAAGATACCAAGGTAGGTAAAGCCTTCCGTGGCAACCGTAATTGTGAACCCCCTGGGCATGCGAGGTGGCGGGCCATGCAACACGTGCGGCACTGATTTGGTCCAATTTATGGCATAGCCCGAGTATTTTCCAAAGATCGTGAGGACGTGGAACAGGCTGTTAATGGAGGACTGTGGGGACGACACATATATCAGGATGTCGTCTGCGTAGAGGGAGATTTTGTCTATAGTCTCGTCGCCCCACCGCAGGCCTCTGATTGAAGCGTCAGTGCGGACCCCGTGAGCCAAAGGCTCCAGGGTGAGGCCAAACAACAAGGGGGAGAGGGGGCAGCCCTGTCTGGTGCCCCGATGAAGCGGGAATCTCCGGGACGTGTGGTTATTGACCCGGACTTGACCAAAAAGGTCCGTGTATAACAGACGCACCCATCCGATGAAGACGGGTGCAAAGCCGAATCGATGGAGGACCTCAAACAGGTAGGACCATTCGATCGAGTCGAATGCCATCGCTGCGTCGAGAGATAAGATAGCAGCATCCTGAGACATGGTGGGTCGACGACTCAATACATTCTGCACCCTACGGAGGTTAAGTGCTGTGTTCCGGCCCGGTAGGAAACCGGACTGGTCGTCGTGTATCAGAGAAGGGAGCACCAAGAGAAGACGAGTCGCCAGTAACTTAGCTAGGACCTTGGCCCCGGCACTAATCAAGGAAATTGGACGATAGGAGCTGCATGCCGTGGGAGGCTTGGTCGGTTTCAGAATGACCGCGATGGAGGCCAGCCTTTGATCAAGGGGGAGCACTCCGAGCTTTAGGCTCTCTGTAAACATATTCAGAAGATGGGGAATAATATCAGGGACCATTCCTTTCAGAAACTCGACAGGGACTCCATCGGGGCCCATGGCCTTACCGGAGTTCACCTCAAAGAGTGCAGTGGTGAGTTCATCCGCGGAGAGGTCGGCGTCAAGGGTGATCCGATCAATGTCCGAGATGGTCGGGAGACGCATCTCCTCTAACAGTTGTCTAGATTCAGTGGACGAATAGACGTTACTTGCAGTGTAAACCTGTTCCAGGTGGTCGGCAAATGCTTCCGCCACTTCCTGTGGATCCATCGCCACAGATCCGTCTGACCTAGTTATGGACGAAACCCATCGGGAGCCCTGGTCTCGGCGCTCCAACCATGCGAGCATCTTGCCTGCATTGTCCCCGAATTCATAGACCCGGTGACGCGTATGGAGCAGCCGCGCCTGTGCTCTCTCTTGGACCAGTGCCTTGTATACCAGTTGTTGGGCACGGAGGCGAGCAGCAGTAGAGTCAGAGGGTGCAGCGTTATGGGACGCCTCAAGTCTGGTAAGAGCAGTTTCCGCCTCTGTGACTTGCTCGGTATGCTTACGCAGATGACACGTCTTAAGTGCCAAAGCTTCACCCTTCAGAACTGCTATATAGGCCTCCCAGAGTGTAACCGCCGAGTCCACCGAGCCAACGTTTTCCGCAAAATATAGGTCTGTTCGCTCCCGCAGTGACTCTTTAATATCCGGGATCTGCAAGAGCCAGGGGTTGATGACAATGGGCCCGCGCACTATCTGGCGATTGTACGTTAAGTCTACCATAATCGGCGAATGATCAGAAATACCACGGGGGAGGCCCCTCGGGCGGACAAAGCAACCCAGGTCTGCGATGGGGCAAAAGAAATAGGCGATTCTGGACATGCTGTTGTGAGCGTTAGAGTAGTGCGTGTAGTATGGTGTGTCCGGAAAGTGTAGGCGCCAGATGTCTTTCAGCCCCAGAGCATGAGCAAAGTCAGCCAGTTCCGAGCTATGGCGATGTGATCCTCTCTTGGGCCTACGGTCTAGGTCGTCGCACATTGTGGAATTGAAGTCCCCTCCTATTATAAGTGTACCCGGAGGAAGACCTAGTATCTGGGTGCCCAGTTCCTTAAGGGATTCCCGCACCAAGGTTGGCAGGAGGTATGCTGAAATGATGTTCAGGGGGTGCCCTTCCCAGGTGGCCTCCACTATTGCAAAACGGCCTAGGGGGTCAGCCCAGCAGCGTGAACAGATGAGTGCAAGGGAGTTCCTAACTAAAATCCCCGTGCCCCGGGAACCAGAGGTGAACCCAGTATGGACCAAAAGCCTATATCCCCCTCTCTGCAGCGCCCGGCAGGTGTTACCAACCAGGTGGGTCTCCTGCAACAAGACTATATCGGGGAGTGGCGTCTAAGGAACTGAAGGACCACACTTCTTTTTATCTTATGACCTAAACCATTGACGTTCCATGTGAGGACGGTAAGGGATCTAGAGATTTGATGTGTCATAGTTGTGAGGCGGGAGAGTCAAATAAGTGAATCGTCTAGGAGGGGGCCACATACGCCGGCCACCCCCCAAGACGACCCAGAAGGTAGGGCAGGTGGAGACGTGCCATCTCCGGAGGCCCGACAGCAACCAGGGGAGCCATCCATGCCCCGCGGGACCCTGAACAGGTAACAAGGCTAAGCTAAAGACATCTCTGCTGGAGACACATGGATAGATGGGCAAAACTAGATGACCACTGGAAACTCTGCTGAGGACGAAAATGAACCAAATAACAGCAACAAAGCATTTCCAACCCCTTCCACCCCCTCCCCTTCCCCCCACCCTGCTTCCCTGCCCGCGGATCCAAAACTATCCCCACCCCAACTAGGCAGAGTGCCTGTCGCCCTCCCACTCAGATTAGGGGTACGAGAGAAGCCGCCAGTGCCGCTTGCCCGACTGAAAACATTGTAAATGTAACACACTTAATGATCATACTGTAAGACTCATGTAGTATTTCACATAATAGAAAGTTACTTATCAATCAGCTGGTGATGCCCGTCCATGGCCGATGGAGACAGGTCCCAGGAGCCAAGGCCAGTTCAAAAGGGAGAGGTACGTTATGTCGGGCGGTCGCTCCGAACTCAAAGTAGTCACATGGTAGAGACCACGGTGGGACTCGACAGAGCCCCCCCCAGCACAGAGGTGTCATTCCACTCCATCAAGAGGACCGGTGAAGAGTTCCTGGCTCTCGGGCGGGTGATCTTCCAATGAGGGCTCGTGCACTGAAGAACGATTCCGTGGAGAGCCTCCGCCGCCACCCCGGCCCTCCAACCAGTCCCACACCTCCTCCGGCGGGAAGAAGAACCAGGTCTTCCCCTCCAATTCGACGCGCAGTTTCGCCGGAAAGAGCATGGAATACTTGACGCCCTTGTCTCGCAACGCCTTCTTGACTTCCAAGAAACTGCGATGCCTCGCCTGCACCTTGACCGTGAAGTCCGGGAACATGGTGATGCGAACGTTTTCCAGAAGGAGAGGCGGGCCGGACCTGGCAGCTTGTAGTATGGCATCGCGGTCTTTGAAATTTAAGACCCTTGCTATGATGGGGCAGGGGGGGGGCCCAGGCCTAGGTTGACCCCCCGGGACTCTGTGCGATCTCTCAATGGAAAAGTAATTCGAAAGTTGTTTCGGTTTAAGGTGGTTCGTAACCAGGGACTCCACAAAGAGGTCGGCTGAGGGCATCTCCATTCTCTCCGGGACCCCCAGGATGCGGATGTTGTTACGTCTCGCCCTCCCTTCATAGTCGTCCAGCTGCTCACTCATCTGCCTCTGCTGTTTCTGAAGCTGGGCGACCTGCTGCTGGAGTGTAGAAGTATCGTCAATTAAGGCCGCTGTCTTGACTTCCACGTCCTTGAATTTGGTGTCCATTTTACGCAAGTCAGCTCGCAAGAGGGTCACCTCAATGTTCACGGAGTCAATACGCGTCTCAAGCGAGGAACGGACTCCAGCAATGGCCTCCATTACGTCCTCCAGGGTGGGTGTCTTTGCCCCCTGCGAGGGGGAGGCGAGCTTCGGGTCCCCAGGGGGGGCGGGGTCTTTGTTGTCTCCTCTGACGCCCCAGGAGTTCTTATTGAGCTGTCTTTGGGTAGGAGGCCGTTGTGCCTTGCCCGACGCCATAGCCTCCAGCAGGTAGAACCTCAGAACTATTTGGGCAAGGCGAGGCCAACACGAAGCCGCGGCGACGGAGCAGTTCAGAGGTGGGTTTCACTGTGCCCTCGGGGCCACCCTCCGCAGATCCAGCTAGACAACGCCTGGGCAGGTCCACAGGCGCAGGTCACCTCCGTGCCCGTAAATCTTCGCCCGACGTTACACAGGCAGACCCACAGGGGCTCATGGGCCAGTCGTGAGGGACAGGTAGGAATAAGGCGCTGCGGAGTGGCTGGTCTCCAATGGTGTGCTGGGGCCAGGATAGGAGGGGGGGAGGGCCGCCCCCCGAGCATCGGATGGAGACACCCGGTGCGCGACGGGGCAAAGCAAGTAGGTGCTCCGTCGTAGGTGCTGTGCGCCGTGTGAATTGGCAGGGGGGGCACCCCCGGAACGTTAGTTCCCCGTCACGGCCTCCTGCGGAGATCACAGGGTCGGGCAGATTCCCCCTACGTAGGCCGGAGGCGGGCCCGGCAGAAACAGAGAATCACGAGCCCAACAGGGCACACCCCCCGCAGCCCAGGGAGGGTGCTGCCGGTAAGTCACTAGCGGGGGGGCCAAAAACCCCCTCCAGTCATGGAGGTAGTGCTGCAAGGCCACGGGAACAACGGGCTCAGGGCCGCTCCCGCCGACCACCCTCCCGTGGGTCCAGAGCAGCCACAACACGTGGATCAGTGTCTGCCCCCCTTCTGCTGGAGGGGGTCCGGCGGGCAGCGGTGCAGATTTGTGGGTCCAGCGAACGAGGTGGGGGCAGAACGGAGCCCCGCGGTCAGCAGGCCCCGAAGCCGGGGCGTCCCATAGTCGGCTCCACAGCACGGGAGGGACCCTCAAAGCACCGCCCCCCTCTGGCCAGGGGCGTAAACAGGAATCCTGCAGGGGGGCCCGCTCCGTCTCCGCGGGGCGTGAAGCAGGTCTGGTGTGCCGCAGTCCGGGCAGCCGCGCACCCAGCCGTGGACAGTCAGAGGGCCGGTCGGGGCTCCGACGCGGCCGCCTTTTTGCGGAGCAGCCGGGGGGCCTCTCAATCCAGGGTCCCGCAGCCTCCAGAGAGCCCGGACGAGGCCAACACCTCGCCGATGTGTGCAGAGTCGTTTCCTGGCGAGGATCCTTGGACCAAAAGAGGAATCCTCGATCTGCAGAACGGAGCAATGTGGCGGATCGTCGGGCAAGGTACGGGAGTCGCACTAGCAGGCGACCATTCCTGTCGGCTGTCGGCCATGCCCCCCCCCAGCTCCTTTCCTTTTGAATATGTTTCACGACAGTCTTGAGGCTGGAGAACTGCCACAAGATCAACGGTTGGCCACAATCATAACGATTCCTAAACCAGGCAAACCCCCTGGATTGCAGTTCATACCGCCCAACATCATTGCTCAATGATGAAGCCAAAATACTGGCCATGTTATTGACGCTGCAATTGACCCCCATCCATCGTCTCTAATTCACCCCGATCAGTCCGGGTTCATGCCTCAGCGGAGCACAGCACTTAACCTAAGGCGATTACAAGCGGTGTTAGCTCGGAGGTCCTCCATTCAGGAACCCGCAGTCATTCTCTCCCTGGACGCAAGTATGGCGTTTGATTTGGTGGAATGGCCATATTTATTTGCAGCCCTGCGACACTTGGGCTTCGGTCTAAAGTTTTGTGCTTGGATTTGCCTGCTCTATACTAATCCACTGGCGCATGTTGTGGCCAATGGGCATATATCGAGGGACTTCCCGCTGTCCCGAGGGACATGACAGGGGTGTCCATTGTCCCCATTATTATTTGCGTTGGCTCTCGAACCGCTGGCGGCGTGGATCAGATGGGAACCCTCAATTCGCGGGCTTCAATGGACCGAAACTTGGGAAGATCGCATATCATTGTATGCAGATGATGTGCTACTATATTTTACTTCCCCTAGAAAATCCATTGTAGTGCTCCTGAATGTGTCCGAAAAATTTGGTCGAGTGTCAGGGTACACCATTAATTGGTCCAAGTCCGTACTCTATGTGCTGAGGGGTCCACCACCATTGCTACCCCCGGATTGCCCACTGCGGATTACTGACGAGGCCTTCAAATACTTGGGCGTCTATGCAACACCTGACCTTAATGAATTCTACGGGAAAAGTGTAAAGCCCCCGCTAGAGCGATTTAAGCGTGACGCAATGGTCTGGCGTAGTCTTCCCCTCACGATGCTGGGCAAGGCAACGCTTTACAAAATGATGACGCTCCCCCGTTTTCTATATGTCCTCGAAAACACCCCATTCACAGTCTCGCAGGTGTACTTTAAAGCCATAGCGGCTGAAGTTTCCAGTTTACTATGGGGAAATAAACTGGCGCGGATCGCTCTAGACAAGCTGGTAGGTAGTTGGTGCGATGGGGGGATAGCCCTCCCAAACGTACAGCTGTATTACTGGGCGGCGCATCTCAAAATAATTAACCATTGGCTGCATGCCCCACATGACGAACCTGCGTACCAAGAGGACAGGCAGGAACTAGATGTCAGCCTTATAGAGCAAACGTAGGCCCCACTCCCTGATTGGCCCAACAGCTCATACGATTCACATATTGTATCAGGCGCTGGCTCGATTGAAATGCTTTGAGGTTATCACACAAATGACGCCACTCTGGGACTCACAAAGGCTTGGGCGACTTCGGAACAGTAGAGGGTTTAAAAACTGGAATAATATTGGTATTTCCACCATGGGTGATCTCTGGAAGAGGGGAGCCGTGGTCGAGTTTACCCACCTAGAAGCCCAGTATGACATGGCGCAGACAGAGAAGTTTAGGTATCTCCAAATCCGGCATGCGCTTCAGGCGATCCTAGCACCAGGTACTACCATACCAGAGGCCACTCCTTTGGAGGATAGACTCCTGACGGAACACATGACTACAAGGGCGACATCCTTTACGTACCGTAAGTTAGTCAACAATCTCCCAGATCCGAAGTCCAAGTTGCGACAAAAATGGTCCCGTGATGTGGGCGACTTCGATGAGTCAGAGTGACAAGAGGCACTATCATCGTCGCGTGAAACGGCCATACCCTCGCGGCTCAGACTGGTCCAACTCAAAGTGTTACACCGCACGTATCACACTAGAACGACACTCTATACAATAGGGAAAGCTCAACACCAATACTGTTTGCGGAACTGTGGGGAGGAGGGTACATTTTTTCACACCTTCTGGGACTGACCCCATATCGCAGCGTACTGGGCTAAGGTGATGCGCACCATATCACAGACTGTGGAAATTTCGATACTGCCAGAACCAAGACGCTGTCTGTTAAATGTGTGGGAGCCCAATGACCTCACCCACCAAGCGCAGAATTGAGCGATGCTAGGTATGACATTCGCTAAGTGCAATATTGCTATGTTGTGGGGGTCGGAAGAAGCGCCTACGCTCCGGAAGTGGTGTAAGGATATGGATGAGGCAATGGTGGCAGAAAAGGTGGTTTTTATCCACCGTGGTTGTCCCCGAAAATAGGAGAAGGTATGGGGAGCGTGGAACAAGTTTAGAGGATATAACGGTGACCCACCTGAACTCGAAGCAGATGATGTATCCTCATAGCATGACTGTGATGTCGGAGGGGTCGGGGATGAGGGCCAAGTGTACTGTTCATTCCAAACTCGTGTTGTGGGAATGTGCAGCGTTGCATCAATAGCTCTAATTGCAGCCACTTATGAATATCTTCTGAATGTATATTGCCCTGATTTTCAAATCAATAAAAAGTAAAAAAAAAAGAAAAAGAAAATGGGTAAACAGAAACATGTTAAATGATAATGAGTTCAAATTACTCACGTGTCCATACCCTGTCAAGGCAACTTTCTATTATTTGCCAAAAATACACAAGGATGCCAGAAGGCAACCAGGGCGTCCTATTGTTTCCTCCATTGGTTGCTAACTGAAGCCATGTCCCAATTTGTTGATTACTTTATAAAGACGTTGCCTTCATATATTCGGAACACCACCCATTTCATTAGGAGTATAATGGACATTTCATGGGAACAAGAAATGGTGATGATAGTGTTGGACGTGACCAGTCTATACACTGCAATTGAGTATAACAAGGGCCTACAAGCCGTACGCTATTTTCTTAAAGGAAGGTCATTGCAACTCTCAGAACAAAACGAAACGTCTATTTAATTTGCTGATTTTTGTCTGACAAATAATATCTTTCTCTTTGAGAAGGAACATTATCGGCATGTGCGGGGTACCGCGATGGGCACCTGCTTCGCCCCCAGCTACGCAAATTTATTCGTCGGCTGGTGGGAGAAGCAGGTGGCCTGGGCGGAGAAATACAACAAATGGGTCAGTTGTATCATATCTTGACACAGATACATCGATGATTTGTTCATTTTATGGAAAGGTTCACAATGTGAAGCTGAGGAATATATTTGTGAACTGAATAGAAATTCCCTGAACTTACATTTTAGTGCGCATCTGAGTAAGAAAGAGGTCTCTTTCCTAGATCTTAAAGTGTTCATTAGTGAGGGTACGATTTGTACTTCACTCTTCAGGAAGGAGACCGCAGGTAATTCAATCTTAGAAGCCTCCAGTAGCCATCAAAAGAGCCTTAAAGATAATATACCATACGGTGAGCTCCTACGCATGAAGAGGAATTGTACTAATACAGAAGACTTCCATGCCGCTGCACGAGAAGCTATTGATAGATTTAAGATTCGGGGTTACTGCCATGATTTTTTATTGAAAACATTGGCTAAGGTGGAAAGAATACCAAGAAGTTGCTTACTCAGGGATAAGGAGAGACCTAATAATCAAGGAGATGATACATGCCGATTTCTTACTACTTTCTCAAGTCAGGCTGGGAGTTTAAGGAAGATTCTATGCCGTAATTGCCATATTTTGAAGACAGACCAAGTAATTGGGAGGACTCTACCCAAATATCCACAAATCACATTCAAGCGTAGTAAATCCTTAAAAGATGCTTTGGTCAGAAGTCATTACGAATCAATTCCCTTTGTCCCGAGAATTAGTACAATTACCGGGTTTTTCCCTAGCTCAAAATGGAAGGCTTGTAAAAGTAGTTCCATAGTTCTATCCTATAAGATACCTGGTGTGGTAAGGGTAAAAATGATTAATAAGTTTTTGACTTGCAATACTACATACTGTGTGTACTGTCTAGTATGCCCATGTGCAAAATGTTATATAGGCAGCACAATACACCCCACGAAACGCAGGATCATGGAACCCGCCCGGGCAATTGAAAATAAGGACTCCTCGTACCCAGTAGCGAGGAATTTTTCCCAGTATCATAATAGTGATAGGAGGCTCCTGAAATTCTATTGCATTGATCATATCCCAGCCAGTGAACGCAGTGGCAACCGCGAATTGAGACTACGTAGGCTCAAGTCTAGATATATAATCGACCTACAAACTGTAATTCCCTATGGTCTCAACACCGAGGAAGAGCTTTCCATTCGTTTAGGTTAGAAAAATAATCTCCCATTGGGATTTGATGGTATCTGGATTTAGAAACAAGGGTATCCGGTTGAAACTAGCTTTAAATTACTTCATTGCATTGCATTTAAAAATGTCTACTACATTATGTGAGTGTATTAACTTTATTGATTTATGGTGACAGGCATTTGCCTCAGAGGGCGTACAGCATCAGATGTTTGATGATGTTAAATATTAAATGTATTGGTTTTGAAATAATGAGTATTGTGATTATAAGCCCATTCAGGGCTCAATTGTGCAAAAAAAGTTAAACGAATTCTATTATCTAAGTCTAATGAATTTCTTAAAATGAATTGAAGAGAAACAAACACTTACATGACGAATGAACATGCTTTATAATGGCGCCTGTGTAAAATGAATGTTACGGCGAAGACCTCTTTTTATGTTGAATTGTGCTGGAAAGACTGTGGGGATTCAAGACAAAAAGGCATTTACTCTGTATGCACTTTAATACAGCAGGAAGTAGGCGCAAATGCCGAAACGCGTCCTGTGCGATTTTTCAGTTGTATAAATAACTTTACAATAAGAACGACCCTGTGAGTGCGGCCATTCTTTCCTTTTTTTTTTTTTGAAAAAACCTT
Source organism: Lissotriton helveticus (assembly GCF_964261635.1). NCBI lineage: Eukaryota > Metazoa > Chordata > Amphibia > Caudata > Salamandridae > Lissotriton > Lissotriton helveticus. Next base: position 1,603,615,390 of record NC_136059.1, on the reverse strand, counting down.
TATTTAACAAAAGTATGGAAATACAGATTCATGCCTACAACCCTTCGGGCCGGCCAGGAAAACATCACAAGGTATAGCATAATACACAGCTCATCAGCCGACAACCAGGGGTCCGGCAGCCATGGTAAGAAAATCGGTAAGTTCCAAATGACAGGATACGAGCGGTTTCATTTTATAACATTCAAACAGCAAAAGAAACAAGGCTGCACTCCGATCAATATGGTCGTTTCGTATGTGGCAGGAAGAAGCGGTCAGGAAACAATATGGTAGACAGGAGATGGTTCAGGACAGAAAAAAGAAAGGGAGGGAGGGACAGAAGGGGAGCCCAGAGCCAGTGAAAATATCGATAAATCTGTACATGTGAGAGCCGAAGTGTACAGTCAAGGGGAACAAGGAGTATCAGGGGGATCTACGAGGGGGGGTTCACAAATGTCCCCACGGAATGCATTCCACTGGTTCCATATCCTACCCCATTTTCGGGGCCTGCCACGGGAAATGTAGACAATTTTCTCTCTGAACATGCACCAGTCCATGTTATCTTCTCACCTGGAAACCAAGAGAGCTCTCTGAGACCCCCATAACTGCGCAATGTCCCTCTTAGCGATCATGTTGCCTAGAGTCACCCATTGAGTCTGAGCAACATTACAGTCGGTCGGTTCCCACACATTCAGTAGACAGCGCCTAGGTTCAGGTAGCAGCCGAACATTCGTGACTTCATTCATCACTTCATGCACTCCCCTCCAGAAGGACTCAACCACCGGGCACTCCCATACAATATGGAGGAAAGTAGCAAGCATACCACAACCCCGCCGACACAGCCCATCATCAGAAAAACCCATACGCATCAGTCGGGGACCAGTGACATAGACTCGGTGCAGGACTTTCAGCTGAACAAGTCGCAAGCGCGCCGGAATCGCGACCTCTTTAGGAGAGGACACCGCAACCTGCCAATCCTCATCGTCTAGCTCCAGCCCATCGGCAGTCCAGGCGCCACGCAAATGGACAGGCAAGTCCGACCGAACATTAATAAGTTTTTTGTAAATAAGAGAAATAGTGCTGTCTGGAACATGACCGTCCAGCACCCTATCCTCCAGGGGGGAACTCTCCGGAATATCAGAACCGGTCGGAAAAACCGACCCGACGGCATGGCGAACCTGAAGATATCGAAAAAATTCCGAGTCATGCAGACCATACTCTTGCTGTAGTTCCGCAAAGTTCTTCACTCTATCCTTAACCCAAAGATCGCTCAATTTACTAATCCCGATGAGGTCCCATCTATCGAACCCCTTTGACGTCCATAGTTCACCCAGCCTCTCCGCAGCAAATAAAGAGGTCGCCCTGGTAAGCCTATCTGTCCACCCGGTAGCCGCGGTCGCGCTGCTCCAAACCCGCACCGCCACTGCCGTGGGACCCGTCAAGTTCCTCCTAGCACTCCTAGAATAAAATGCCCTGTAGTAATCCCCGCCAGGTAAGAGCCATCGGTCCATTTCAAACGCCGGGTTCGGGACAGAACCATACATAGCATGGTTCACGGCACTCAACTGGGATGCCCAATAATATCGTCGTATGTCGGGTAATGCAATGCCCCCGTCATACCAGGGTAGCGTGAGTTTAGCCAGTGCTATACGGGGCCGACCAGCCCACACCAGCTTCCTCTGGAGGCACTCTATTTCACGAAAATAGTGAGCCGGCACCAAATCTAGCGTGTTTTGTACGGCATACAGAAACCGGGGGAGGGACATCATTTTGAACAGTGCCGCACGTCCCAAGGGGGAGAGAGGCAAATGGCACCACGCCGCAACGTCCGACCGGAGCCGAGCGAGCGGAGGCAGCAAGTTCCGATCATAACGCAGCACAGGGTCAAGTGAAATATAGATCCCCAAATATTTAAAACCATCAGTGCAGACCGGGATCGGACATATTCGGGGCAGAGAAAGAGGGTCACTAGTAAGCGGAAAGATACAGTATTTAGACCAATTGATAACCAACCCGGAGTTGCGGCCAAAAGAGCGCAGTACGTCAATAAGAACTCCCAGCGATTTGCGGGGGGACGTCAGATATAACAGGATGTCATCAGCATAGAGAGAGACTCGGTCTTCAAAATCCGGAGACCAGCGTATACCTTTCAGAGAGGGTTCCCACCGAAGCCAGGCGGCCAGTGGTTCAAGCGCAAGCGCAAACAACAACGGCGACAAAGGACAACCCTGCCTTGTGCCACGCCCGAGAGCGAAGGGCGCCGAGGCTCTGCCATTAACCACCACCTGCGCAAGCGGCTGTTCATACAGGAGTTTAACCCAAGTGATGAATTTAGGGCCAAAACCGAACTTGGCGAGGGCGGCCCACAAATACGGCCACTCAACCGTGTCAAAGGCCATCGAAGCATCGAGAGAAACCAAGATGGCCGGCTCACGAAGAGATCCCGCCCTCGCGATGACGCCATGTAGACGGCGAAGATTGAGAGCAGTATTGCGCTGGGGGATAAAACCGGACTGATCCGGGTGAACCAGTCCGCTGATCACCGTGACCAGTCGATTTGCCAGCATTTTTGCCAATATCTTCGGCTCAGCGTTCAGAAGGGAGATTGGACGATACGATGAGCAACGCTCGCGGGGCTTACCATCTTTATGAATGACCACAATGGAGGCCAGCCTCTGGTCCCTGGGAAGAGAACCAAGATCTCGCGAGGCCGCAGACATACGCAGCAAATACGGCGCCATTTTGTCTGGACACAATTTATACAACTCAACCGGTATACCATTAGGGCCCGAAGCCTTCCCCGAACGAAGGGAGCGAATGGCAAGCGCAACCTCATCGGCGGAAAAATCAGCCTCCATTAACACCTCGTCCGACTCCGAGAGACTGGGCAGCGCAAGGTCGCGAAGTAACAAGCACGAGTCCTCCTCCGGGAGGCCCGAAACTGGGGCATATACGACCCGAAAATGCTGAGCAAACACCTCAACTATCTCCACCGGGTCCACGACTCGCACTCCATCATCTCTCTCAATCACTGGCACCACACGATTCAATCTGTCTCTCCTGTCCAGCCACGCAAGCAATTTCCCGGCCTTATCACCCACATCATAAAGTCGCCCTTGCTGCATGCGATGCATCGCCTCAGCAGCGGCAGTCACAAGTGCCCTGTATTCAGTTTGCTTAAGAGCCAAAACATGCAGAATCTCAGGCGTCACTCCAGCCTCCAATCGCCCCTCAAGCACCGCAATCTCGGATTCCAAACTCACCACCTCCTCTTGGTTGTGCCATTTCTCATCGGCCACAAGGGACAAGGTCTGACCTCGGATCACCGTCTTATAGGCCTCTCACAATGAAACCGGGGAGGAGACAGAACCCTCATTTTCTGCAAAGTAATAGTCCACACATTTGACCACCTCGGACCTGAGTCTAGGGTTCTGAAAATGCCACGGGTTGATCGGGGCGATACGGCCCCCCGTCCCCAAACAAACGTCTAAGTGAAACCATATCGGGGAATGGTCCGAGATCCCCCTAGCCAAGTGTCTGATTTCACGCACCGAGGCCAACTGCACCATAGGCACGACAATATAATCAAGTCTCGAGAGACTTCCGTGAGCCCCCGAATGAAAGGTATACTGAAGTTGGCCAGGGTGCAGCTGCCTCCAACAATCGGCCAACCCAAAGGCATCAAGGAATTTCCCCAACCACAATTGCGATGCAGGGAGGAGCCGGGGGGGGCTACGATCACTCTCACCATTTGCCACTGAATTGAAATCGCCACCCAGCACAAGCAAGCCTTCGGGCAGGCCCAGAACGACCTTGCCCAAGTCAGCGAACGTGGTAGACTGAAAGCCCAGGCGGAACATAAATAGACAGTATGGAGATCAATTTCCCCTCCCATCTCCCGGTAATGCCAGCATAGCGGCCCCTATCATCTAACAGTGTGGAATCCACCTCCAAGGGAAGGGAATTCCTGACCAGTATGCCAGCCCCCCGCGATCCCGAGGTAAAGCCGGAGTGCGCCACCAAACGATAGCCTCTCCTGTGCAAAGCGTGGCATGTGTTACCCACCAAATGGATCTCCTGAAGCAGGACCACATCCGGGGAGCACCTCTTCAAGTATTGCAGCACAATCCCACGTTTTATCCTGTCCCCAAGACCATTAACATTCCAGCTCAAAACCCTAAGCCCCCCACCCCCCATCCCTGAAGCAAACCGACCGCACTCCCCACCTCGAAACAGTTAGTTGAAAGCAAGTGATAAACAGAGCACAGCCTCGAAACAAACAAGAAGAAAAAAGCCCCCCCCCACCCCCAAGGAACCCAACAGTGTCGAACCCCCCACCCTGCACCCCTGCGGTAGACCCAAAAGCCACCCCAACTTGCAGTGTGCCTGTCGCCCCATTAAACTAACCTACAGAAAGAGAGAAAGAAATCCCCAGAGGAGGAAGACCCTTCAGGCCCCCCCACACCCCCGGGCAGTCACATAATACTTAAAACACAGTCCGGCAGCCTCTGCGATGTAATCCGGCTCTCCAACGTAGACTCACTGCTCCTGGTCCTCCACTCCTCCCTCGGCCCCTCTCGAGTCTTCCGGGCCCTCGGTACGCCTCGGTAAAGTGTCCAACCAGTCACTCACCACCTCAGGGCGGTCGAAGAAAAAGGCACGCTCAGCATGTTCGATCCTCAGGCGGGCCGGGAAAAGCATGGCATACTTCAGTCCCAGGTCCCTGAGGCGCCTCTTTACGCCCGTAAAGCCCATCCTCTGTTTCTGGACAGCTTGCGTGAAGTCTGGATAGAAACTTATAGAAGCGTTCTCAAATTTAATGGGCCCAGTGGTTCGCGATGCCTGCAGGATAGCGTCTCTATCGCGAAAGTTAAATAGTCTAGCTATAATAGGCCGTGGAGCGGCACCCAGCTTCGGCTTGCCTCCCGGAACACGATGGGCCCTTTCGACCGCAAAAAATTTACTTAGGCCCTTCGCCGCCAGATGCTTCAACACAAGGTCCTCCACCAGGATATCAACTGGCATATCGGCAGAATTCTCCGGGACACCAATGATGCGGACGTTGTTGCGCCTGGCCCGGCCCTCAAAATCCTCCAACCGATTGGCAAATAGGTCACAAGTGGTCCGGAGATTACGGACCGTGGTCTGGAGGTCCGAGACATCCGTGGTCAGACTAGCGGTCTTAAGGTCAAGAGATTTGACACGCTCGTTAGTTTTCCCAAGGTCCGCTCTGATAAGGGAAACATCAACCGCCACTGTGTCTATTTTAGCAGCCAGGGTTTCATACTGCTGGCCCATGCTGGATTGAATACTCGCAATGGCGCCCATCACGTCTTTCAGAGTAGGCTCCTCGTCATCAGGAGCACCGTCCCCAGCTTCCTCCAGGGCACCACTCGATCCGCCCGGGGAGCCCTTAGGTCGAGTAAAGCGATCAATGGTCTGAGATTGGGTGGCCCCCCCTCGGGACGAACCTCTTGCGCCGCGTCTCTCGACCACTGTCCTGCCCGTCATGACCGGGGAGAAACTCCAACAGAAATTGCGAAACTCGGACAAAACAACCTCCGTCGTGGCAGGCGCCGAATTGCGAGTGAATAAGGGCAAAGCACAAGCACCAGGCTGGCAGTTGCAGAGTAAGAACTCCAATCGGGAAGTGGGCTGGCACAAGGAGCAGAAACGAAACCGAAAGCACACCAGGGGCAGAGGGCGTGGCCCACCAGCCGTTGTTGTTCGATTGCCACCTGGGTACCTCTGGGACTCGAGCCCCCGGTTGGCATACGTGGTAGGCCTCAAAGTTCAGGTCGCAGTAAGTTCCGCGTGCGACGGCCAAAACAAGTCACGAAAAGAGCGCTGGCATCAGCAGGGCGTCAATGAAAAATATCCGTCGTCTGAATCAGGATAGATGACAGGATAGTCGCCGGAGGTGGAAGGGGTCCCGGGAGCTCTTAGCTCACGCGTCCATCTTGGAATCGCGCGAAGCTCCTCCTCCCCATTCTTTCCTTTTGCAGGAGAGGAAGTTTCGAGCAGGATATATATATATATATATATATATATATATATATATAAATTACCTACTGGCGGTTGCCAGTACGTAGTTATAGTTAGGACCTAGTTTCCATAGGAAATCCGCAACATTCTATTTGGAATAACTTTGGCGCCGGTCGACGAATCTTCGCAAAATTCTTCAAGAAGATGGGGTGCTCCGCTTGGCTCTGCTCCTATCCTGAAAGTTTCCGGGTGATTTGTCAACCGGGGGCAGAGAAAAAAGAGGGGTCCAAAAACGTGTTTTCCCCATGCAATTTTCCATAGGGACCTTTAGACACGGCTACAACCCGAACTGCTGAACGTAATTACACCAAATTTGGCAAAAAAGGTAGAGTTTGGTTCACAGATCATGCTTTTTGTTAAATGGTGTAAATTCGTGCAGTAGTTCCTGAGAAAATCGAAAGTAAAATCATAGATATATCTATGGGCGAAGTAGGGTACTCGTATCCTCCAAGGATCATGCGCGTAGCTTTACGAGCACGAGCTGCATGCTAATTGGCCTTTAACTGTCTGTCAACACTCAAAACCAGGAAGTGTTGGCAGCCATGTTGTGTTTCGGTAGAACCGAGGCACAAGAAAAAAAAATTAAAGGCGCAAAACGCAAAAAGGGGGCAGGGTAGAAACACCCTGACGCCCTAGGCCTGCTCAGGGGGTCCTACAAGGACCCCCAAGGCCCCCAATTTTTTTTATTTTTTTTAAAATAAATCGAGGGATGCGTGTAGGATACGCGTATCCTGTGAATAAAAAAAAACCAGAAGCTCGCTTTAGTTGTAATTATCCTAGCATCCTAGCGATAGAAAAAAAAAGAGAAATGTGGTCTCCCGTGGTAAATAAGGTAATTCGCCCTGGGGGGGCCAAATCCCTGGGGCAATATTAAAAAAAAGTGTGGGGGTCCCACTCCCCCCCACACTGCCCCGGGGACCGCTACCCCTGGGGCTTTTAGTTAATGTATGTGGGGGGCTAATGGGGCCCCCCGCAGCCCCGGGGACCACCACCCCTGGGGCTTTTTTTAAGTAAAAAAACCTGTGTGGGGAGGGCCTGAGCCCCTCCACACGCCCCGGGGACCGCCACCTCCCCAGGGCACTACATTTTTTATTTGGGGGACCGTTATGGACCCCCAAGCCCCGGGGACCACCACCCCCGGGGCTTCTCAAATAATGGGAGGGGGCCGCGTGGCCCCCCTCCTGGAGCTCTCGAGGGCCCTGGGGACTGCCACCCCCCCAGGGCGGGTGTTCTATCTAGCTGTGTACCCTATCTAGCTGTGTACACCCTACGCTTTGCGGATGTGTTGCGCCTGCATGTTTTGGTGGATGTTGTGTACGCAGGCGCATTATCCGCACCCCGTCTGGGTGTGGACCCCCAATGGTTCGCACTCACTATGCACATGCGAGTGTTTTTAGAAAAGGCCGTCCATCATTCTGACATCCAATCACAGCTCTGAAACCTTCTTACGTATTGCTTAACCAATGACTGTCATCCAAAGCTATAAGTAACCTCCCATCCTTCTAGAACTTCTTCTATTCAGCATTGACACCCCTGTGTCAAGTTCATCGAGTGCATACCTCATCTTTTTCCTGTCCTTGCAAGGTGAGAAATTTGTATTGTTTTTTTAATTGACTATACTGTAACTATGAGTACTGTATTGCTTCCCGTACTTCGTTGTGAATTTCTTTGTCGCCTTTTTGTGCTGCCCCACGTGGCCTGTGCTTACTCGCATTTAATTATAGTGTAAGGTGTAATCCTAGTTCTGTGGTGGGCCAAAGAACATGCATGTTTTATGCTGAACTTAATGTATTGATCTCCCTCTTAATCCTCCCGTGACTTTTAATATTTATTGCTGCGTCACGTGGGCCTCCCAGGCCTGTTTTTTTAGAAATCGTGCGTGCTAAACCCCGAAATAAATTGCAGTTTTCTCCCTCTCAGGAAATCTTATGTTTTGGGCGAATCAGGTAATGCTCCTCTGATTTATTTTTTGCCGATTGTTGGGAATTTCTGATGCTCCCTTCAATTATTTATTTATTTGTAGCTGCGCCACATGGCTGTCCCAGGCGCAGGCCTGTTTTATTAAAAATCCTGTTTGTTTGTGTTGCCTTTTTGTGCTGCGCCACGTGGCCTGTGGTTCCTCACATTTAATTATAGTGTAAGGTGTAATCATAGTTCTGTGGTGGGCCAATCACTTAATCCTCCCCTGACTTTTACATTTATTCCTGTGCCACGTGGCCGCTTCTGGCCTGTTTTCTCAAAGAACATGCATGTTTGATGCTGAACTTAATGTATTGTGCTCCCTCTTAATTCTCCCATGAATTTATTATTTATTGCTGCGTCACGCGGGCCTCCCAGACCTGTTTTATTATAAATCGTGTGTGCCATACCCCGAACTAAATTGAACTTTTCTCCCTCTCAGGAAATGTTATGTTTTGGGCAAATCAGGTAATGCTCCCTTGATTTATTTATTGTTGATTGTTTTGAATTTCTGTGTCGCCTTTTTGTGCTGCGCCACGTGGCCTGTGCTTCCTCGCATTTAATTATAGTGTAAGGTGTAATCATAGTTCTGTGGTGGGCCAATCACTTAATCCTCCCCTGACTTTCAGATTTATTCCTGCGCCACGTGGCCGTTCCTGGCCTGTTTTTTGCAAAGAACATGCATGTCTGACGCTGAACTTAATGTATTGAGCTCCCTCTTAATCCTTCCGTGACTTTTAATATTTATTGCTGCGTTACGTGGGCCTCCCAGGCCTGTTTTATTATAAATCGTGCGTGCCATACCCCAAACTAAATTGAAGTTTTCTCCCTCTCAGGAAATGTTATGTTTTGGGCAAATCAGGTAATGCTCCCTTGATTTTTTTTAGCCAATTGTTGTGAATGTCTGTGTCGCCTTTTCGTGCTGCGCCACGTGGCCTGTGCTTCCTCGCTTTTATTTATAGTGTAAGGTTGTAATCATTGTTCTGTGGTGGGCCAGTTACTTAATCCTCCCCTGACTTTCAGATTTATTCCTGCGCCACGTGGCCGTTCCTGGCCTGTTTTTTGCAAAGAACATGCATGTCTGACGCTGAACTTAATGTATTGAGCTCCCTCTTAATCCTCCCGTGACTTTTAATATTTATTGCTGCGTCACGTGGGCCTCCCAGGCCTGTTTTATTATAAATCGTGCGTGCCACACCCCGAACTAAATTGAAGTTTTCTGCCTCTCAGAAACGTTTATGTTTAGGGCAAATCAGGTAATGCTCCCTTGATTTTTTTTTTGCCAATTGTTGTGAATTTCTGTGTCGACTTTTCGTGCTGCGCCACGTGGCCTGTGCTTCCTTGATTTTATTTATAGTGTAAGGTTGTAATCATAGTTCTGTGGTGGGCCAATCACTTAATCCTCCCCAGACTTTCAGATTTATTCCTGCGCCACGTGGCCGTTCATGGCCTGTTTTTTGCAAAGAACATGCATGTCTGAAGCTGAACTTAATGTATTGAGCTCCCTCTTAATCCTCCAGTGTCTTTTAATATTTATTGCTGCGTCATATGGGCATCCCAGGCCTGTTTTATTATAATCGTGCGTGCCATACCCTGAACTAAATTGAAGTTTTCTCCCTCTCAGGAAATCTTATGTTTTGGGCAAATCAGGTAATGCTCCTTTGATTTATTTTTTGCCGATTGTTGTGAATTTCTGATGCTCCCTTTATTTATTTATTTGTAGCTGCGCCACGTGGCCATCCCAGGCGCAGGCCTGTTTTATTAAAAATCCTGTTTGTCTGTGTCGCCCTTCTGTGCTGCGCCACGTGGCCTGTGCTTCCTCGCATTTAATTATAGTGTAAGGTGTAATCCTAGTTACATATCTAGACTGGATTAACTCAATTAAATATACTCTAAAATTAGATAGCATAAACAGGAAGAGTAAAAAACATTTTTGGATCCCGTGTATTTCCTGGCTGGATAAACTTTAAGAACAAGGTCCAATGATTATGCCTTTTTGTGGATTGAAATACCCTAAGATCAGTTGCATGGTGGTCAGTTAGATGAACTGAATTGATTATTATGTCAGCTGGGTATCAACAAAAAGTGCTTCCAATAAGATCATCGAGGTTCGCAAGTTCTTTTGGGAGCAATAGCCATCAGTGGATGGTAACGGCTGAACGAACTTCGAGAATATCTTAGGCGTATGAGGACTAAAAAATTTTTTTTTAAAAAGGTGTAATCATAGTTTGTGGGTGGGCCAATCACTTAATTCTCCCCTGACTTTCAGATTTATTTATTTAACTTATGTTTTGGACTCTTTGCCACTTCCTGATCAGTGTTTAAGTGCAATTGCTCCCTGTTGAAAGTGTAATGGTAATTGTTTGTCCATGATTGGTATGTTAGTCTTGCTAGTAAAGTGTACTATGTAGCAGTAATTGTGCCACCCATACAAGTAACCCTAAAGAAGGGAACTCAGGCCTGCCACTGCAGTGCCTGGGCGCCCTTTGTTAAACTGCCATGTTTTCAAACTGCATTCATTTGGCAGGCCTTACCCGTCCCTTTTTATGGACATCGGACACCATTATGGTAGGCCCTCGCTTAAAGTTCGTGGGCGGAGTGAGGTGTGAAGACAGTTGTTTTAGTGATTGTGTATGAAATATTGTGACCAATCTCGGCCTAACATTTGTATAATGCAATGATAGTTCCTATTTTGCTTATTTATCTATTTTTTCAGGTTAATTCAGAGTTTTCTAAGCTTTTACAAATCGAACGTTCTGTAAGTGCAGCCTATCACCCACAGACAAATGGTTTAGATGAGCGTACTAATGCTAGCATTAAAAGGTAATCCTACTATTTCTTATTTATATGTTTGTAAGTACTTGTAGGGATGCTTTCAAGGCGGTGTTGTTCATCTTACAGCTTGTTTCATGTGGTTTGACGCTCATCGCTTGCTGCTGTCCAATTGTAAGGGCAAAAAATCTTGATGAACTGCCATCAACATATGTTAATGTTTTGTAATTTTACAGCACGTTGTCTAAGTACGTGAATCAGCATCAGAACGACTGGGATCTATATTTGGACCATGCACTGTTCGCTTTACGATCGAAGCCACATACCACAACAAAAGTTTCCCCCTTCCAACTTATGTAAGGCCGAGAAGCAAGATTTCCTAGTGAGGTGGCGGATGACCTGGTATGAAATTTAGAGTACTCCAATGTGTATTTTAATCTGCAAATTTATGTTATGTATTTATACATACATTTACTTGTTGAATACTTTTTAACTTGTTAAAAACATTACATCTATTTGTTGCTGTGCTAATTTTCCTGTTTTTGGCATAAAATGTATTTTTAAAAATGTTAGTTATTTTAATTTTTATAGAGTATATATTTTTAAATGGTAAATATCAGTGATTGAGTTTTATGTTTCCTTTATTAGCTTGAATTTGTACTACCAACAGAAAGAGAATATGCAGGCATTATCGGAGAAAAGAACATTAGAAAAGCAGAGTTGCAGAAGCAGACAAAGCAGAATATTGAGGTTGCCCAGGAAAAGCAGAAAGAAAAATATAAAAAGAGAGTTTCCAAGAAATATAAGCCATGCACCTTCAGAGAAGGAGTGTTAGTGCTTTTGAAAAATTGCAGGCGAACAACGAGGAAAGGAGGGATTTTGGAGCACAACTTTTCTCGACCCTACTGTATTACTGAAATTCAAGAAAAGCGTGTAAATTTAGTCAATGGTAGCAACATGCCTTTACGTATAACTTATAATCTCGACATGTTGAGGCCTTATAAATGGAGCGTGAAAGGTAATCTATTAAAGGGTACCTTTTTTTAAGTAATGGGACATGCTTTGGATGTGTGGTGTAATGATGTTCCATCGGCTGGTGTAAATGTCTCCTTAACAGGTGAGAAGTTAGTAGGTTGAGCAAGAGTTTTTGACTTTCTGCACATGATATGTTTTGCAAAATGCATTATTTAAGAAATGGATTTCTGAATAGCTTTTTTTATTAACATTTCTGGTAGGTTGTTACAGTATTTTGTTTTTGTTTAAGAAATGTTACATTTTATAATGTTTCCAAAATTATTTTGCAGGAAGCATGACCAGTGATAATTTTCCAGCATCTGCTCAAACTCCAGCATTTGTTCCATCTCCAGCACCTCTTCCATCATCAGCACCTCTTTCCTCTTCAGCACCTCTTCCCTCTTCAGCACCTCTTCCATCTCAAGCACCTCTTACATCTACAGCATGTCCTCCATCTCCAGCATCTCTTGCATCTAAATCCATGAAAAAAGTTTTGGATGTATGGAAGAAACCAGTGAAAGGACGCTTGGAAGCAATAGTGTCGAGCTTCAAGTTATATGATAGTTCTTTTTGTTCACTAAAAACGGAACAATGGATAGTTGATGAGGTTAGTTTCTACAACATCTAAATTGTGTTTAGTATGGCTGATGGTGTAGGATGTACATGGTGGTTCCTCCGTTGAAGCTGATGTGTTTTAATATATTTTTACAGGTAATCGATGCCTACCTATCAAAAATATGTATGTCAAGACCAAATGTACGTATATTTTCATCAATAACACAGATACCTAGCAATAAATAATAATTCTTCATCCATGGGTGTACTGAAAACCTTTTATTTTAACCTTAGTGTTTAGCCTTCTCAGCAACAGTGTCGGCCTGTATATTCCTGGGCAAATATTGCTCTTCTGCTTTTCGGGTAAATATTCATATCTCTTATGTGACTTTTCACTGTTACTGGTGAAAAAGGAATATTCAATGGTACTGATTCTTTGAATTAATGTTTGAGAGTAAAATCGACTTAGAGTAACGTTTTGAAGAGTGGCAAATGTGAGATGTTTTTCCAGGGAAGTTAGTTTATTTGGAATATAGATTGAATTGACATTCACATTTCGGAGTTGTTGTAAGTATAAACGTATGGATTTTGGATGTCATGTAAAGTTATTAATGATTTCATTTTTAACTCTACAGGTACCTTTTGAGAAAATGGACACTGTTCTTTGTCCAACAAATACTGGCTGTCATTGGATACTTTTGGTAAGTGAAAGTTATTGTTGAGTAATATGAGTGGTTGTAATAGTTTAACGTGCCTAAATATTGTTTTAAAAAGATTTTTAATTGTCATTTTTTTCCAAATGGTTTTCTTTTGAAATGTATCAAGAACAGACATCTCTACCATAAAATGTAACCTCTCCATATTAAAAATCTTATTTCTATAATATGTTTTTTCCAGATTTTGAAACCTTTAACAAAGATAATAATAGTTTATGATTCACTGAGTAGCAAAATTCAGACCTACCAAGACTTTTTACGTAGTTGGAGGTAACCTTTTCCTAAGAAACTTTCCATTCTCTCTTTATTATTTCTTATATTTTAATAATGTAACAATGTCGGTATGATTTCTCTTTATGAAATGAATCAATGCGAAATATTTAACATAACCATTCGTATGTCTCTAAAGGGTTTTCCTACAGGTATTGAAGCGTCCGAATATGACCAATGGCAGTCAGTGGTAGAATCTAACCAAAAGCCACAGGACAGCTACAATTGTGGTGTTTTTTGCATGCTGCTAATGATACTTCCATTATGTCTTTTTTAAACCTTAATTTGTTGAAGATACATTACTTTATGTTAATAGCTTACTTCTTTAGAATAGTTGTAAATAGGAAAGAGGGCTTTTCGGGATGACACTTGTGAACGCCTACCGAACGCGTCCATAGTGCCGTCGGAAGCATATTGGTATTTGCGGTTGTTCTGAAACCTCTGATTGCTTTTCAACCCCAGTCCTATTGAGAACAATTGTTTTTATGTACATTAAAATCCAGCTTGGACTTTTGCGGATGGGTCTGATGCAGGGTGGATCTCATTATAATTAATGGATTTGCAAGGGTCTTTTCTGAGTTGGGTCAGCCATGTTGGTTCACTGGCTATGCACCCTTCCTATTAATGGACTCATTACTATGTACATAAATGTAACTTAGCACAACAAAAAGCTATTGACCTGTATGCAATCTGAATAGAACAACAAATCAATTTTCACTTTCTTCCCAACAGGCACTATGTCAAGAGCGCTGCCGATGGGTCCACATTGAATGTATTGAAACAAATGCAACATCCTGGTTACCTTATTCAGGTTACAAATGTAACAAATGTATTTATTAAGAAAGTTTCTTTACTTGTAAAGATGTGTTCGCATGACAGCTGTACATTCACATGCTCTGCATACTCCTGCCATCTAGTGTTGTGTCCGGGTTACCATAGGTAGTATTTCTTTGAAGAAGTCTTTTAAGTCAGGAGGAAGGTCATTCCTCCTTTTTTAAGTAGTCTGCTTGGGCATCGACTCCATTGTTGGATTCTATTCACACATTAGGTTGTTAATGGAGTAAGTAAGTGTGATATAGCGTTGTCAATGTGTATGTAAAATAAATAATAACATGAAACATCCACAGGTGTTGGTGGGGTAGGCAGGAGGGCACATGTGAATCAATAGCTGAACATTCCAAGAATAGATGCTGACACTGATAATGCCCCAGATATTGACCCTGTTTGCAGATTCCTACATAAGTCAACAGCCAGAACCAGACAATTTATGAAGTTGTACATTTTGGTAGGATTTTACATTAAAAACTACATCCCTTTATTCACTCCGTTCTACAAACACTGCTAATGAAAGAATGTTGGGACACACTGCCTTCAGCTGTTAAGCCTTGCACAAGCAATTTAGAGGTTGGCCATACTTCGTTTAACCTTAATACTTAATCTGCTCTTTGAAATCCAGCAACTATTCGGCACCAATGACAACTTTTGTGGTTTTTTTTACCATTGTGCAACAAGGTCCGATGTGTTGACAAATCAAAAATGAGAAAGCAAAAGCATGTTTTAAGAATCCCTACTCTAAGGCTGTTCTGTGATGCAGCCACACCATAACTGTGGTTAATGGGAACTTTAGAATGGCTACATGGTCATGTGTGTTGTCAAACACTTTTGAATGCTAAGCCTGGTGGCGGGGGTAGAATTCCACCCTTCTAGAGAGAGTAGACTTGTACACACTGAGATAACCACAAATAATCATATGTACTGGATTGGAATACACTTAGAAACATGTTCCAAATAGCCCAAATTGAGTTTACACTTTTTACGGTAGCAGTTAAGATGTGCTAATGTACATCTATTTTACATTTAGATTCTGTTGAAGACTTCACAAGAAACAGCTTTCATTTTTCACCATATTCAGCATCCACACAATCAAACACACCTACATTTAAAAAGTTCTAATTTTATTTAAAAAAGCAGAGCAGTTATCGGGCGTTGTCTTAGTGATGGCCAAGGCGTCTTCCATCATTATTAAACGGTAGAGGATACTTTATTTCTTGTTGCAAGTTGTCAACTTGTTCAAATCTTCTTTCATATTTCACCATGGTAGGCACAGAAAGTAGCATCGAAAGTTGATAGTGGAGACATCTGAACGTATCGTCGTCTTCAGGGGGACGTGACATTGTCCCGAAGTTATCTAGAGTATGTATTTTGTACATTGTATTTTGTATGTATTTATTTTAATGAAACTATTACAAACATTTTTTCCATTTTAACACACACACACACCCACACACCTACATTTAAAAAGTTCTAATTTTATTAAAAAAGGCAGCACAGTTATCGAGCGTTGTCTTGGTGATTGCTAAGGCATCTTCCATCTTTATCAAATGGGAGAAGATACATTATTTCTTGTTCCAAGTTGTCAACTTGCTGAAATCTTCTTTCATATTTCCATTTTAACACACACACACCTACATTTAAAAAGATCTAACTTAAATTAAAATGGCAGCATAGTTTACAATTCCTTTTTACCTTATTTAGCATTCATGTAGAATAAAAAGCTTAACAAAAGTCTAACAATATTAAAAAAGAGACAGTATAAAAAGCCACTTTAATTCTTCTTCTAAGTTAAGCGACAGGAAAGGTCAACTTGCTCATTCCAATTACAGGGCCTGGAGTGAGCTCGGTACTGTTATTTTTCATCCCTACCACCCGGAGTCGGGAAAGGGTAATTTGCACACTTGCTGCCTTCCTTGGATGTGGTACCCGTTTCTCAGGCTCCCACTCCGGACTCCGACTTCCACTCCAGACTCGAACACTGATTCCCCGTTACCCGTGGTCTCCATGGTGGAAATCCAAACATCCTACAGGAAACAGACTTTATTTCCTGTACCAAGTTGTCAACTTGATCAAATCTTCTTACATATTTCCATTTTAACACACACACACACCTACATTTAAAAAGATTTAACTTTTTAAAAAAGGCAGCATAATTTACATGCCCTTTTTTACATTTTTTTGCATTCATGTAGGCTAAAAAGCTTAACAGAGCCACTTTAATTCTTCTTCAAAGTTGTTAAGCGACAGGAAAGGTCAAATTGCTCATTCCAATTACAGAGCCTGGAAAGAGCCCGGTATTGTTATTTTTCATCCCTACCACCCTAAGTCAGGAGTGGGTAATTTGCGCGTTGCTGCCTTCCTTGGATGTGGCAGCCGTTTCTCAGGCTCACACTCCGGACTCCGACTCCCACTCCGGACTCAAACCCTGATTCCCCATTTCCCGTGGTCACCATGGTGGAAATCCAAACATCCTAAAGGAAACAGACTTTATTTCTTGTACCAAGTTGTCAACTTGATCAAATCTTCTTACACATTTCCATTTTAACACACACACACACACATTTAAAAAGATTTCACTTTTTAAAAAAAAGCGGCATAATTTACATGTCCTTTTGTACATTTTTTCGCATTCCTGTAGGCTAAAAAGCTTAACAGAGCCACTTTAATTCTTCTTCAAAGTTGTTAAGCGACAGGAAAGGTCAACTTGCTCATTCCAATTACAGAGCCTGGAAAGAGCCAGGTATTGTTATTTTTCATCCCTACCACCCGGAGTCGGAAGTGGGTAATTTGCGCGCTTGCTGCCTTCTTTGGATGTGGTAGCCATTTCTCAGGCTCCCACTCCGGACTCCGACTCCCACTCCGGACTGGAACCCTGATTAACCGATACCCCTGTTCACCACGGTGGAAATCCAAACATCCTAAAGGAAACAGACTTTATTCCTTGTACCAAGTTGTCAACTTGATCAAATCTTTTTACATATTTGCATTTTAACACACACACATTTAAAAAGATTTCACTTTTTTAAAAAAGGCATCATAATTTACATGTCCTTTTAAAAAAAAAATCGCATTTATTTAGGCTAAAAAGCTTAACAGAGCCACTTTAATTCTTCTTCAAAGTTGTTAAGCGATGGGAAATGTCAACTTGCTCAAATCTTCTTTCATATTTCACCAGTGTAGTCACAGAAAGTAGCATCGATTCGAAAGTTGATAGTGGAGACATCTGAACGTATCGTCGTCCACAGGGGAACGTGCGATCTTCCCGAGGTTTTCTAGAGTATGTATTTGGTACATATATGTATGTATTTTGTATCTACTCCTCAACGCCGATCAACTAAAACGTCCCATGTTGGACACATCTGTGTAATGGCATGGAAATCCAAACACCCTACAGGAAACAGACTTTATTTCTTGTACCAAGTTGTCAACTTGCTAAAATTTTCTTTCATATTTCACCATGGTAGGCACAGAAAATAGCATCAAAAGTTGATAGTGGAGACATCTGAACGCATCGTCGTCTTCAGGGGACGTGTGATCGTTCCGAGGTTATCTAGAGTATGCATTTTGTATATAAATGTATGTATTTTGTATCTACTCCTCAACCGCGATCAACTAATACGTCCCATGTTGGACACATCTGTGTAATGGCATGGAAATCCAAACACCCTACAGGAAGCAGACTTTATTTCTTGTGCCAAGTTGTCAACTTGCTCAAATTTTCTTTCATATTTCACCATGGTAGGCACAGAAAATAGCATCAAAAGTTGATAGTGGAGACATCTGAACGTATCGTCCTCTTCAGGGTGACGTGCGATCATCCCGAGGTTATCTAGAGTATGTATTTTGTACATATTTGTATGCATTTTGTATCTACTCCTCAACCGCGATCGACTAATACGTCCCATATTAGACACATCTATGTAATGGCATGGAAATCCAAACACCCTACAGAAAATCAGACTTTATTTCTTGTACCAAGTTGTCAACTTGCTCAAATCTTCTTTCATATTTCACCATGGTAGCCACAGAAAGTAGCATCAAAGGTTTATAGTGGAGACATCTGAACATATCATCGTCTTCAGGGGGATGTGCCATCGTCCCGAGGTTATCTAGAGTATGTATTTTGTACATATATGTATGTATTTTGTATCTACTCCTCAATGCCGATCGACTAATGCATCCCATGTTGGACACATCTGTGTAATGGCATGGAAATCCAAACACCCTACAGGAAACAGACTTTATTTCTTGAACCAAGTTGTCAACTTGCTCAAGTCTTCTTTCATATTTCACCATCGTAGGCACAGAAAGTAGCATTGAAAGTTGATAGTGGAGACATCTGAACTTATCGTCGTCTTCAGGGTGACGTGCGATCGTCCCGAGGTTATCTAGAGTATGTATTTGGTACATATATGTATATATTTTGTATCTACTCCTCAACGCCGATCGACTAATACGTCCCATGTTGGACCCATCTGTGTAATGGCATGGAAATCCAAACACCCTACAGGAAACAGACTTTATTTCTTGTACCAAGTTGTCAACTTGCTCAAATCTTCTTTCATATTTCACCATGGTAGGCACAGAAAGAAGCATTGAAAGTTGATAGTGGAGACATCTGAACTTATCGCCGTCTTCAGGGGGACGTGCGATCGTCCCGAGGTTATCTAGAGCATGTATTTTGTACATATATGTATGTATTTTGTATCTACTCCTCAACGCCGATCGACTAATACCTCCCATGTTGGACACGTCTGTGTAATGGCATGGAAATCCTAACACCCTGCAGGAAACAGACTTTATTTCTTGTACCAAGTTGTCAACTTGCTCAAATCTTCTTTCATATTTCACCATGGTAGGCAAAGAAAGTAGCATCGAAAGTTGATAGTGGAGACATCTGAACGTATCGTCGTCTTCAGCGCGACGTGCGATCATCCCGACGTTATCTAGAGGATGTATTTTGTACATATACGTATGTTTTTTATCTACTCCGATCGACTAATAGGTCTCATGTTGGACACATCTGTGTAATGGCATGGAAATCCAAACACTCTACAGGAAACAGACTTTATTTCTTGTACCAAGTTGTCAACTTGCTCAAATCTTCTTTCATATTTCATCATGGTAGGCACAGAAAGTAGCATCGAAAGTAGATAGTGAAGACATCTGAACGTATCGTCGTCTTCCGGGGGACGTGCGATCGTCCTGAGGTAATCTAGAGTATGTATTTTGTACATATATGTATGTATTTTGTATCTACTCCTCAACGCGGATCGACTAATACGTCCCATGTTGGACACATCTGTGTAATGGCATGGAAATCCAAACACCCCACAGGAAACAGACTTTATTTCTTGTACCAAGTTGTCAACTTGCTCAAATTTTCTTTCATATTTCACCATGGTAGGCACAGAAAGTAGCATTGAAAGTTGATAATGGAGACATCTGATACTATCGTCGTCTTCAGGGGGACGTGCCATCGTCCCGAAGTTATCTAGAGTGTGTATTTTGTACATATATGTATGTATTTTGTATGTACTCCTCAACGCCGCTCGACTAATACGTCCCATGTTGGGCACATCTGTGTAATGGCATGGAAATCCAAACACCCTGCAGGAAACAGACTTTATTTATTTTACCAAGTTGTCAACTTGCTCAAATCTTCTTTCATATTTCACCATGGTAGGCACAGAAAGTAGCATCGAAAGTTGATAGTGGAGACATCTGAACGCATTGTCGTCTTCAGGGTGACGTGCGATCATCCTGAGGTTATCTAGAGTATGTATTTTGTACATATATGTATGTATTTCGTATCTACTCCTCAACGCCGATCGACTAATCCGTCCCATGTTGGACACATCTGTGTTGTGGCATGGAAATCCAAACACCCTTCAGGAAACAGACTTTATTTCTTGTACCAAGTTGTCAACTTGCTCAAATCTTCTTTCATATTTCACCATGAATAGGTACAGAAAGTAGCATCGAAAGTTGATATGGAGACATCTGAACGTATTGTCGTCTTCAGGGGGATGTGCGATCTTCCTGAGGTTATCTTGAATATGTATTTTGTACATATATGCATGTATTTTGTATCTACTCCTCAACCTCGATCGACTAATACGTCCCATGTTTGACACAGCTGTGTAATGGGCTGGAAATCCAAACATCCTACAGGAAACAGAGAAGGCTCTTCCTCCTTGACGCTGATCGTTGCCGCCGAGTTCACGGCGGTGGAGGGCTACTGATCCTCGATACCGATTGTCGCCATCAAAAGCGCATTCCCCCTTCTCCCTGGACGGTGGAATCTGGATGCAAAAGCGTGGCATTTTTTATTTTTGTCATCTGTGAACAGGTCTATTGACGGACGACCCCACTGCTGGAAAATATCTGCCACCACCTTGTCGTGTTGCACCCAGTCTGGCTGATCTTCGAAGTGCCGACTGAGAGCGTGTGCTGTTACGTTCTGCTGTCCCGGACGGTGCACCGCCACTTTGGAGAGGTTCCGAGCCAGAAGCCAGTGCCTGATTGTTTGAGCCTTCAGGGAGAGAGGGCGAGAGCGCGTACCACCCTGTTTGTTTAGATAATACATGGTGGTTGTGTTGTATGTTTGGATCAGGATTGAGTCTGATGTGATCGACGGGCAAAAAGCTTTCAGAGCAAGATGGACTGCTCGCAACTCCAACATGTTTATGTGGTAGGACTGCTTTTTTCTAGGAGGAGAAGATACTTATTTCCATTCTAACACGCACACACACACACACACATACACACAGAAACACACACATATATAACACAGAGACACACGCACATATATACATCATCATAGACTACGTCAGCTGGATGCCAGCTACGTTTGCTAATCTGCCATTCATAAACAATTACTGTCTTTTATATGATTGTTTCAGATATTAAAAACTTTTGCAAAAAAATTAGATTTGTGGTATTGAGAGTCAAAATGTTATTCTACAGATGTCTGCTCTTGATGCATTGCAAAACAAAATCATATAAAAAATTAGATTTAAAAAAACATTTAGGCACTTCAAAGTCTTACAACCAGTCATATTTTTCCAAAATAACTTTCAAAACTGACTGATTAATATTGAAAATACTTCAACTTTCCAAAAATATCCAATGAACGCCAGTATTTGTCAGACAAAGAACAGTTTCCATTTTCTCATAATGTGCCTGTAGATTATAAAATGTGATCATGAAAATAAGAATCGTTACTTAAAAATAGGTACCCTTGAAAAGATTACCTTTCACGCTCGACTTATAAGGCCTCAACATGTCGAGCTTATAAGTTCTACCTAATGGGAGGTTGCTAGCATCGAGTAATTTTACATGCTTCCCTTGCAATACTGTATGGTCCAGTAAAATTATGCTCCAAAATGCCTCCCTTTCTCGTTGTTCGTTGTTCGGTTGCAATTTTTTAGAAGCACTAAGTCTCCTTCTCTGAAGATGCACGGCTTATCTTTCTTGGAAACTGCTTTAAATTTTTCTTTCTGCTTTTCCTGGGCAACCTCAAAATTCTGATTTGTCTGCTTCTGTAACTCTTCTTTTCTAATTTTCTTGTCTGCGATAATGCCTGCATATAAGCTTTCAATTATCAACTTTTTGTTGGTTTTGGTCCTCCTCGTAAAGGCAATCTTCCTGCCAGAGAGCAAGTCGCCACGTTGGCAACATGTCACTGGCTTCTTCATACTTTAAAATAGTTTGTAAAACCACCACCAGCTTTTTATCTTGGGCTGCTAATGAAATACCCATTTCTTGCTCTACTCTGCAACAGATTATTTTTCTAAATGGGTTGAGGCATTTCCTCTGAAATCAAAGACTGCAGCCGAGGTTGCTTCAAGACTGTTGCAAAGTACTTATGCCATGGAAGTCCGAAAATAGTTCTATCAGATTAAGGCTGGGAGTTTGTGAAAGAACTGAGGGGCATATTACCAACGTTAAGGGATATTTATCGCTAACTATGCTTAGCAACACATTTTTTAACGCTAAGCATCTTCAGAAATTATCGCAGATAAACCTTGCTATTATCAAGGTTTATCGCAAATGCGATAAAAAACGGCCGCAATGCATGAATATCGCTGAAAAGTCAGCAATATTCATGCATTACCGAGCTAATGCTCTTAGCCATGTTATCCACCTCCCATTGGATAACATGGCTAAGAACTGCTCAGGGCAGGTGTTAGTTTTTGGAGATATTCGCGCTTAGAGCGAATATCTCCAAAAGTTGGTAATAGGAGATAGCGATGTTAGCGACTGTTTCCAGTCGCTAACATCTTGGCACGCCCACTTTGCATGTCATTAGTGATAAATATCACTGACATGCAAAGTGGGGCCCAAGATGGTAGCTATCTCCTACTAGCTGTCGCTAACTGGTGTTAGCCACAGCTAGGTAATAGGGAGATAATTTTATCTCCGCTTTCTTGGCTTTTAAAGCCAAAAAAGCGGAGATAAACCCCCTTGATAATATGCCCCTGAGTGACCAATCTCGGCCTAACATTTTGGTAACGCAAGGATGATATTTTCTATTTTGCCTGCCAAATATATATATACATATATTTATTTTCTCATGTAAATTCAGACTTAGCAAAGCTCTTAGAAATAGAACGTTCTGTAAGTGCAGCTTATCATCCACAGACAAATGGTTTAGGTTAGTGGACTAATGCTATCATTGAAAGGTAATGCTAATTCTTCTTCTTTAAAAGTTTGTAAGTACTTGAGGGCTTGCTGTCATGGTGGTCTTATTGCATCTGACAGCTTGTCTGATGTGTTTTGATGGTTATCTGTTGCTGCAGTCAAATTAATATACTGCCAGTACCAATCACGCACTACTTCTGATACCCTTGCACCAAGAAACCATTATGGTCCCCAGAGTATGTCCAACCCCCCTATGTCAGTACAATTTTGGGACCTTAGTCCTTAGGACTTCAGATTATACCTGGACGAAGCTCTGCACTATATATCCTGTATGTTCGACATTCTATTTCGACTACTTGACGGAAGAATCTCCCTTGGGGTCAAGGAGTGACTCGCCAGTTCAAACGGTCACTTAATTTTGCCATGGATGAGTATGTCCAATTGCTTAAAAAATAGGTACCCTTATTTTATTCTTTATTTTATTTTAAATAGAAATGGATGCCACTAAATACCAAGAGCTTTTCGATTATGTATGTTAACAGCTCAACATTCCAAGAATAGATGCTGATACTGATAATGCCCTAGTTTGTAGATTCTTACGTAGCTCAACATCCAGAACCAGATATTTTAATAAGTTCTACATTTTTTGAGGATTTTACATTCAAAATTGCAGACCTTTATTCACATTGATTCACACCTACTTGACCTTAATAGATCTTGTTCACAAATAATAGAGAAATGTTCTCTTTCTGTGTCGCATTTTTGTGCTGCGCCACGTGACCTGTGATGCTGTGCCACGTGACCTGTGCTTCCTTTCATTTAATCGTAGTGTAAGGTGTAATCCTAGCTCTGTGGTGGGCCAATCCATTAATCCTCCCGTGACTTTCATATTTATTCCTACGCCACGTGGCCGTTCCTGCTCTGTTTTCTCAAAAATCATGCATGTCTAACGCTGAACTTAATGTAATGTGCTCCCTCTTCTTCATGGTGTGACAGCAGGAGGTGTGAGGAAGATGGGAGGGGGGCAGGAAGTTGATGGGGTGGTAACAATTACGCTGAGGTACATTAAGGGATGATTACAAAGTCTATAAGGGAACCCCATTGAGAACATGTGGGATGGGTGAGATGCTGTTTGTATGACATTAACCCCTTCCGTGCTGCCGTCGGCCATTGGCCGACGTCAGCACCACTTCCCCAGTGCTGCCATCGGCCAATGGCGGACGAGGCCCTGCCCGTTTTGCGGAAGTTTCGTACTTCCGCAAAATCGTGGCCGCCGTTAAGCTGTTAAGTCAGTCAGCTCCCTGACAATAGAGTCGATTCCCATGCACAATATCATCAAAAGGAGGAGACAGGACAAGATGGCGGCTTGACTTCGGAGCTCCGTTCATCGAGCGCCGACACCAGCGATTTTGGCAACATTTCCTGTACTTTCAGGGACGCCGTCATCATTTTCCTGCATCGGAGCATGAGGTGAGCAGATTGATACCAGCTGCGTCCCTCTACTCCGTCTCCATGCGCATTTTTCATGACTGACGCGGCTCGCTTTTCCGGCGGCCGCCATTTCCTCTCATCTTTTGCCGCGTTTTCAGTCTCTGTCGGCGGCTGACCTACGCTACGACACAGTGCTTCCTTGATGCAACCCAAGCTCCGTAGCAAAACCAATATGCGCAATGTAGTTGTAACTCCTCAGCAGGAACCTCTCGTTGGCGTTTTTCAGCCTATAATGCCCTTTTTCTTCACGCTAAGTAGCGTTTCACGCTGAGTTAGTCAATACAGCACCACTCTTCACTGGAACTTACCAAACAGGCTACTACTTGCTTCTACTTGCCTGCAACAATGTTTGTTCCTCCACGTGATGCAGACAATTTCCTTTCTCATGCTCAATAACTTTATTGTTCAACAAACTGTCTGCACGCACGGACCACTCTCCTAAATGCAACTCCGGTCCTTGTACCTGAACTTTTAATTTACTGGTGTCCATTGTGTGACGCACTTTTCTTTCTTCTATTCTTGTGGAGGTTTTACTGCGTAAATTGTCTGTGATACCGATATCTTGTGCTCTATACATCACAGCACTACTATTCCTTCTTATATTTCATCATATTAAGGAGTGCCTTCTTCACAGAACCTCTTTTTCCGAGTTTACAGTAGCACTGCTATTTATCTCCCCTGCCTTATATGGGGAAACAGCGCACTCTCAAGCTTACAGCTTCTAAGACCAAACCGCGTCATTCCTCAGACTCTGACTCGACGACGCAGACCATGGATGACATTATTCCTCCTAAACCAGATGTTACACGTGGGGCAATTCCTAAAGCTAATACCACCAGTAAACTTATACAACCTGGCTCTACGAAACGTCAAAAAACAGGTCCTCCATCTCCAGGTTCTGGGTCTACATCCACATCCATGGATCTTATCCTTGAAGAACTCCGTGCACTTAAACCCTTCATGGCTGAAACTACTAAAACACTGCAATTTCTTCACGATAAATGGTCCACTCTCGAATCCAGAGTCCTTTTAGTAGAACAATCAACGGAAGCTCTTCAAACTTCCTGCTCTAGAATTTCAACATTGGAGAAGGATGTCTCTCTCTTAAGGCGACAGACTGAGGAGTTGGAAAATAGAAATCGTCGCTATAACTTACGCCTTTATAATCTTCCGGAGCTCACAGAAGGGTCCAATCCAACCACCTTCTTCCAAACCTTTTTACCAAAAATTTTGGATCTTCCACCTTCTATCACACTTAACATTCAACGTGCTCATAGACTTGGTCCGAAGATTTCCTCCAAACCCCGCGGAGTCATCATGCTCTTCCTACAATACACTGACCTACTTCAAGTACTCTCGGCAGCCAAAGCTAAGAAACAAGTTATGTGGGAAGGTCACCGTTTGTATCTCTCTCAAGATGTAGCAAAAGTGACAGCCGACCGCAGGAAACAATTTCTTGATCTACGACCACGACTGCGGGACCTTGGTGCCAGATTCGGTCTCCTCCATCCATGCCTCTTCAAGGTCACGTATAAAGAAAAGACAACAACTTTTGAAGATCCACAAGTCCTTGAAGAATTTCTCCGTCACCATGAAACCGTCAACATGGACACTGCAAGACCAGTTTAATCATTCATGTTTTTTCCTGCTTGACTAAAATGTTCATCCTTTTGTTTCCCTATTGTACCTAGTTTCGATTTCCTTTATCCTACTGTATGCACCTATTCCTAATTTATTTCGTCCTAGTTTTGCGCAGTTCTATTTTTGGCTTTCTTATGTACTCCTAACTTCTCCTTTTCCATTTTTGTTTTCTCACAGATCCTCTCCTCATGTTCTCCGTCCCGGTGTATTTTTGCTCCCTTCAATTGATCCTAAGCTGGTTCCTCCGGTGTTCGATGGCGTGAGTTTCTGTTGTTGATGTCGTCCTCTTCTGGCGTCGTCACCCCTCAGTTCTCATTTGTATTTGTTGTTCTGTTTCTTCTCTTGACTTGTTCCCTATTAGTTGAGATATTACTTCTTTCTATACACTTTGCTCTATTTTTTCTATTGTTCTCTTTTCTTCTTTCTTACTCTTTTCTTTATCTCTTACTTCTCTTACTCTCACCTTTTCTCTCTATCTCTCTCATGAATTCGTTTTTGCAATCTTACTACCTCTCTCAGCCTTTCTTAACTTCTTTTCTACTACATTTTTTCTTTATATCACTCTCTTGCTAATGTACATTCCGAGTAGTCACCTGGAATGTTAAGGGGTTAAATAACCCCATTAAACGTCAACGAGTTTTAACGCATTTAACCAGACTTAAGGCAGATGTAGCCCTCCTTCAGGAATCCCACCTTACAGACTTGGAGGCTACTAAACTTAAGCGATGTTGGGTGGGTCACGTTTTTTATTCACCTGCTCTAGGTAAGAAAAATGGTACAGTTATACTTTGTCATAAAAAGTTAAATGTTTCAATTGTATCTCAAGAGTGCGACGCTAATGGTCGTTGGGTAATTGTTAATCTCCTTATAGATAGAATACCTCTCGTTATTTTTAATGTTTATGCTCCTACTGGTGTTGATAAATTGTTCTGGCCTGCTATTTCGGATAAACTTGTTACCCTCAATGACCAATATGTTATTCTTGGCGGTGACTGCAACCAAATATTTGACCCCTTTATAGATAGAAATTCAAAAGTTAAATTTGTTCCTTCTAAAATGCATACCCAGTTTATCTCCTCTATACAGAATAATGCTTTAGTTGACATTTGGAGGCTTTGTAACCCTGACCTCAGAGAATACACTTTCTACTCCCCTACTCATCATTCCCAATCACGTATTGATTACCTTTTTCTCAGCAAACCATTAGCACAACTCGCCATTCATGCAGACATAGGCTCCATTCTAATTTCAGACCACGCTCCCGTCTTTGTGGACATTGACCTTCTCCCCTACTCCCCTCATTCAGGCCGTTGGAGATTTAATAATTCTTTACTCCTTGATTCTAATTTTTGTACCCAATTTAAAAAAATTTCTACTGAATTTTTTACACTTAACCACCTTCCTGACTCTCCCTTTGTCATGATTTGGGACTCGTTTAAGGCAGCTGCACGAGGTTTTATTATTAATTTTGTTTCCCAGAAGAAAAAACAATCAATCTCTAAGTCAACTCAACTCTTAGATAAAATTAAGAAATTGGAATATGCTTACTATAATTCCAACTCTGAATCTTCTCTTCGTGAATTAATTTCTGCCAAATTTGATTTTAATAAATATACCACCAATGCCGCCTCAAACTCTCTTCTAAAATGCAACTCCCGCTATTACGGCGGACAGAACAAGATGGGGAAACTCCTGGCTAATTATCTTAAGATACGTAAAGAACGTACAAAAATTGAATCCGTACAGGGCCCAAATGGCGTCTCTTTCTTTAAAGATAAAGACATATTAGCTCAATTTGTTTCCTTTTACCAAAATCTCTACACTCCCGAATCTACTCCCGACCCTCATGACCTTCTTACATACTTTCAAAACATTCCTCCTCCAGAATCTTCTCATCTTGACTTTCATTCATTAGATTTGGACATTACCCCTTCGGAAATCTCTCATGCAATCTCTATTCTTCGTCGAGGTAAAGCACCAGGACCCGATGGTTTTACCATTGAGTTCTACAATCACTTCTCTTCCCTTCTTCTCCCAAAATTACATTTGCTATTCCAATCTTTTGCGGCCTCCGGATCCTCTCAAGGTACTTTCCAAGAAGCATTGATTTGTTTAATACCTAAACCCGATAAAGATCATACCCTTTGTAAAAATTATCGTCCCATATCACTAGTAAACACTGATTATAAAATTTTCGCCAAAATTATAGCTCTCCGATTAGACCCCTTACTACCAGAACTTATAGGCCCTGAACAGTCTGGATTCGTTAAAGGTCGCCTATCATCAGATAATTCTCGTGTCTTCTTTAATATTTTGAGTAAAGCTCCCTCCCTTTCTGCTCCCCTTGCTGCTATCTCCCTAGACGCTGAAAAAGCATTCGATAGAATAGGATGGGACTTTATGTTCCAAGCTCTTCAATGGTTTGGTTTCCCCCCTAAATTCATATCTCTGATATCTTTACTCTATTCTAGCCCCCATGCTTCAATCTTTGCAAATGGTATGATTTCCGATTACTTTCCTCTTCGAAGAGGGGTACGTCAAGGATGCCCCCTATCCCCTCTTTTGTTTATTATAGCCTTAGAACCCTTTTTAACTAAGATTAGACTCGATGACACAATTACTGGTTTTCAATATGGTCCTCAAAAACAAGCTAAATTATCTGTTTACGCCAATGACATTTTATTTTATTGTTCAGACCCTCAAACAACTCTCCCTTCCTTCCTTCATCAAGTTTCTTCTTTTTCCACCGTTTCAGGTTATCGTCTCAACACGGATAAATGTGAAATTTTACCCTTAAACCCCTTATGTCAAAAACATCTCTTTGACTCCTCTGGCTTTTCCTGGCAACCCACGACGATTAAATATTTAGGTATCTGGTTTGCTCCCCGTATTCCAGACACTCTTAAATTTAATTTCGAATCTCTCTCTAACAAAATCAATACATCAATAACTCGTTGGAATCCTCTATTCCTTTCTTGGTGGGGTCGATTGGACTCCATCAAAATGATGCTAGCGCCCTTAGTCCTCTATTCTATCTCCATGATTCCCATCCGTATTCTGGATCATTACTTCAAGTCAATAGACTCCCTTCTATTAAAATTTTTGTGGAAAGGCAAAAAATCTCGGATAGCTCTTTCTTCCCTGAAAAAAGATAAATCCCTCGGTGGTGTCAAATTCCCCCACTTTAAATCATATCACAACGCATTTTCTTTAAAACAAGCTATGAGATGGCTCTCTTCTGATCTTCCTCGCATTCCTCCCCTATGGCTCACATTAGAATCTTCTTTACTTCATCCTTACGATTTTCAAGAAGTTCTATCCTTTACCTCTAAGGTATCATCCCTATGTTCCCCTATCATCTCTCACTCTTGCTCTCTTCTTCGTCCATATTTATTATCCACTTACCCATCTGCCTCCTCCACCCACACCCAACCTATTTGGCATAATAAATTCATCAAAATCCGTAATCGTTCCTTATATTGGAAAACCTGGCACTCCCTTGGTCTAAAATGGGTCTCACAACTTCTTTCAGACAGTCAGCCTCTTTCTTTCCATGATCTGCAAACACAATTCTCACTACCTTCCTCATCCCGTAAACAATATTTATCACTGCTTCCGTCCCTTACACACTATCTTTCTTCGCTCCCGACTTCTAACTCTATCCCTACCACACATCTTTCGATTTCTAATGATATCGATCAATCTCTTTCTGCTTCATTTATTTATAAATCTCTACAGTTCTCTGCAGATCGTACGAAATCTAAGGTTGAGTTGGCTTGGGAAAAAGATTTATCTCACACATGGTCCCTCATTTTATGGGACAAAATCTGGTCTAAGATTCATAGTACATCTAGAGCTGCAAATACTACACAAACCTTATTCTTTATTTATAATCGTATACTATTCACTCCATTACTCCTATCATCCTTTTCCCCAGACATTTCATCTACTTGTTGGTCCTGCTCATCCCTTTTGGCTGATCTGAAACACATGCTATTCGAATGTCCTCCTATTTTACGTTTCTGGCACTTAGTTTGGTCCCAATTACAAAAGATTTTCAATTTTACAGTTTCATTCTCCATTTCACACATTTTCTTAGGTTCCCTCTCTCCTATTTTCACAGACTCCCATCACAACCAAAAATTACTTGATCTTTGCATAGCTATTGCTTTCCACCATATTACATCACACTGGAAACAAGCTAATGATGTTTCTTTTACTGCTTGGTGGAACGCAGTCTGCTTTAATCATAGACTTGACACTAATTTTGTCTCTCCTATTTCCTTAGCAATCAAACGTGATCTTTTATGGCTTCCCCTCACTGAATAGCTATCCAAAGTTGCTAGGCCTCCTCCAACATCTCCGATACGTAATGTTGAAGTTTGTAAGCCACCATGAATGCATTACTTTATTCGATTATTATGTTATCCGTTACAACTATTGTTTTACCATATTATTTATATACATTTATAATTTAGGATATTTCCTCATCCCCCTATGTTCCTCACATTCATTACCTATTTTATATTTTATGCATCAGTTTTCCTCAACTAATTTCGCTAATGTGTAAGATTGATTTCATGTTTCTCATAACTCTTGATTGTTTCTTCATTTTCTGTCTTTGTTTCTTTTTATTCCAATAAACTTCAAACTTAAAAAAAAAAAAAAAAGGAGGAGACAGCCTTACCACGTGACTAAATAGACTTCTTCAAAGAAAAACAACTTGCAAACATCCTAACACAACATGAGATGGCAGGACTATGGAAGCCATGTGAATCTACAGCACTACATGCCAAGAAGAAATGCTTACTGTGTAAGTGACATTTTCCATCTGTAAGATGTAAGATCTGTCAGTAGTAAAGAAACATGTTCCCAGTGAAGTGAAATTAGTTATTCTGATACATTGAGAATATTTTCACAACTTGTTTACTGTTCTATCAGTGTTTGTGGTCCTCACGTTTAATATTTTGCGCTACACTGCAACTATTTTTACAACTTCTTTACTGTAATATCAGTGTTTGAGGTGCTCGCATAACATGTTTTGTGATACATTGAAACTATTTTACGAACTTCTTTACTGTTATATCAGTGTTTGAGGTGCTCACATAAAATATTTTGTGATACATTGAAACTATTTTAAAAACTCCTTTACTGTAATATCAGTGTTTGAGGTGCTCACAGAAAATAATTGTGATACATTGAAATTATTTTTACAACTTCTTTACTGTAATATCGGCGTATGTGGTGCTTCAGAAGAAATGCATTTAATATTTATTTTGGAAATGAAGGAACAGAGTGAACTTGAGTGGAAATTATTATGAAAACATTCAATAAATAAATACAATAAATAAATACAGTGTCACTATGCATTGTGTCAAGTGCTTTATTTAAGATTTGCAGGAATATGGTCCCTTTCATTGTCATGACACACAAAGCCAGACAAGAATGACCAGTGCAACTCAAGCGCATTACAGTCAAATGAGAGGAAAATCACAAAACGACAAACAAGCCCACAAGATGATTGGAATTCAGAAAACCTCAACAATGCTTTGCTCCAAACAGCGCTCATCATACACTGCTCCAATGTCAAATGAGCATGAAAGAATTGACTTTTCTTGGAAATATTGTTAAATTGATGTAAAACGACAAACAAGCCCACAAGATGATTTGAATTCAGAAAACCTCAACAATGCTTTGCTCCAAACAGCGCTCATCATACACTGCTCCAATGTCAAATGAGCATGAAAGAATTGACTTTTCTTGGAAATACTGTTAAATTGATGTTATAGGAAGGGATCTTGGGAGGGAGAGAACTGGCCGCAAATCAAGCAAACAAACATGTGTCAAGAATTACTTTAGCAATTCTTATTCTTATTCTTATTATTATCATTATTTATATTATTATTATTATTAGTATTATTATTATTATTATTATTATTATTATTATTATTATTATTATTATTATTATTATTATTATTATTACTGTTGTTGGTCTTATTCTTATTCTTATGCTGATAGGGCCCTACAAGGGAACGAGGAAGATAAATGTACATATCAGTCATATAACAATAGGGGGCTTGCCTCATGCTTGGTAATGTAATGATGGGAAAATGTAATGGTAATAATAAAAGAATGATGATTCCTAGAAAAAAAATGGTTTTAATAACTTTCAGATTGAATGAGGATGAATCATAATTTCAATAACAATAATAATAACAGTATATGCCGGGAGTGATTTTGATTCGTGTTGTCTATCCCTCACATATCATGACATGTTTTTCTCAGCATGAGTCACTTGTTCTCAGTATAAAAGTGTTATTTGAGAGAGAAGACAAAATGTTTTTCCACTTGCTAAACATTTCATTTCATTTAGCTTTAGTACGGTTAAAACCATAAAAGCATTTACAAAAAGTAACACATGCTGCAATCCAGCATCGATAGCAGCATAGTCAAACCAGTTAAAATCTCCATAATAACTTATGGTCATCTAGCACTTCTCACATGTGCCGGCCATACAATCCAATGCACATAAAACCCAACACATTAGTCAAATCAATAAAATCTTATAAAACACTTAAAAACGTCTTTCAATGAAAAATATAAAGTTCATGCCACTTTCATATACATGCCTGGTGTGATATGCTTATCAAAATTCTGCATTAATCTAACATAGACATAACCGGTACATCACAACATGCTATAACAATCTACTAACTCTCTGGGGTTCAACTAGATTTTATATATTAGCAGCAGCAAGAACTTAATATAATACAGAGCCTCTCTAATTCATATCAGTGTTATCTATACTTGAGTGGAAAGCTCTTTGCAATGATAAAAAAAAGGGTTTCAGTTCTTGGGGATGGTCGTTAATCTCAACATCCACATCCAGCCCAAAAACTTAGCAACTGGAACAACTATAGTTAAACTAGGATCGATTATCAGATTTCGGAGTGCATTTGCGCGTCTTTGGGCCCCCAGATTTTTACAGAGTGGTTTGAGCCATTTCCTCTGTGGATACTCATCTCTGGGGCAAAGAAAGAAAACGTGGAGCAACTGTTTCCAGGTGAGTGTTGCAACCCAGGCACAATACATCCCTACCAACAGCCCAAGACTTGTAAAGGCTCTCAGGGGCAATGTGCCAACCCTAAATTGAAAATAAAGATTCTTGTCTAATCGGACCATAATGGCATCCCAATATGGTTCCAGGAAACGGTACCATTTAAAATCCATAAACCTATCCCCCAGGGACATGCTCTGGACCGCACAGGCCTCACAACAAAAGATTCATGGCCAATAGTTTGATTTAAATACATCTGGGGATGGCATGGGTTTAGAGGACGGATTGTCCGTTAGTCCCATCAGCTCTATGTCAATTAACAGGGCTTTGATCTGTCGTAGCCATAATATCATATGGAACCGATCTATACAGTGCTTGAAATGGAAAAATAAAGGTGCCGGTACTCTGTAATAGAGTACCTGCTTGTTTCTGAGAAGTGCCAGTACTCTCCAATTAAAGGTATTGCATTTCTCTTGAGAAGTGCCAGTACTCTCCTCCTCAAAATAAAAAAGTGCCGGTACTCCGTACCGGATACTGGCCCATTTAAAGCACTGGATCTATAGCTAACACATCTCTCATGGCCATTACATAGTGTTCTAATTCAGGGGTCGACCACAGCCTTCTCCAGTATAAAAGTGGGCACAGTTTAATTTTTGAAGCAGTTTCTTCTCTGCCCAGATCTAACCCTAAATGTTTCAGCAAAGTACTAGCGGGGAGGCGATTTAGGTTTCTTTGGAACTAGTTCTCAATAGAGGTTAGTGCTGCAATATCAGAAAGTCCCCATGGTTCAGAGCCATATAGGAAGAGCCTAGTGCCTTCACATCATAAATTTGTAAGGCCAGGCCTATTGGTTTTGTATAAGAGAAACTATGCTCCTTTGAGATAACCCCACTAATCTGCCTAAGCTTCAAAGACATAGCATCCACTTTGGGTTTCCAACTCATATCAGACAACATGGTGATGCCTAGATAGTAGAAGACTTGTGTGGACGTTAACGGCATGCCTCCCAACATTACTGTTCCCTTATAGCTTCTGGGTTCATTAAATTACATATATTTAGTTTTTATGGTGTTAAACTCAAGGCCCGAGCTTTACTGAATTCCTCTAAAAGAGACAGCAATCGCTGTAAGCCCCCTGGTGTCTTGGAGATTAGCAGAATATCATCCGCAAATAATAATATTGGTGTTTTGATACCTGCCAATACAGGGGCATCAGTCTCACTCTGGGACAACAATTATATAATGTTATTGAGAAACAGTAAAAAATAGCGCAGGGGCTAAAACAGAGCCCTGATGTACACACCTATTTATAGGGAAATGTTCAGTAAATTCTCCCTCGATACTCCAACCTACCTGCGCAAAATGTGCTTCGTGGAGGCTTATAACGAGTTCAGAAGACTCTGTGGCATCCCCATGGACATAGGACATCCCATAGCTTTTTCCGTGGAACCAAGTCAAAACGCTGACTTTAGGTCCACAAAATCCACATACATAGGACCCTTTCCAACTGCTACTAACTTCCAGTACAGTAGTAGAAAACAATTAACCTGTTCCAACGTGCTAGTTTTATTCCGAATGCCACCTTGAAAAGGGGAAAGAATGTTGGTATTAAAAATCCAAATCTGGATTTTAGCCAAGAACAATAGAGCGAAGATTTTTTGTATACCATCGATTAAAGCCATTGGCCGATAATTCAATGGGGAAGCCTGATCACCCTTTTTAGGTCTCGCGACCTATCGATGCGCGCATGCGCATCGAGCGGAGCGAGAATTCAAGTAGCGAAAACATCATGAAACCACCAGCTTTTTGCTGGCGTTTTCATGAAGTTCACGTGAACCACGTGATCAACACGAACGCGCATCAGCCTCCCTCCCTCCTAATTGCATCTTGCCGCAGAGCACATCAAAGGGCTTCGCCCAGCGTGCGCTCTGCGGCTTCTCGGCTTCTCCTCCCCTAACTTCCTTGCATTTCTCCTCCCCCTCCTTTATGATCGTCTCCACGTTTGCCATGTGCTGATTAAACTGTACTGCCTTTCACCTGTTCGTGCCTGCCGTCTGCCATGTCACACTAGTTGTGTCATTTTTACTGCTCTTCTTAGCCGTCATCTTGCCTTGCTGTTTTTTTTTTTTTTTTTTTGACATTTACAGCAAGCTGTCCGTTATGCTCGCCTCGTGCATATGCCTCTAACTGCTTCATTAATGCACGTGCCTGCCGTCTGCCACGCTTTCCATTATTGTTCTTCACAGCTCATTCTAGAGCTCGCGCTATGTTTCATTACACATTTGCCCGTGCCATTCTCCTGCATTGTTCTTTAGAGCCTGCGCTCTGTGCCACCACCAGAGATATCGCGTCTTCTCACGAGCGCGTCTATTATTAATCACTCTGCCTGTGTTGCGAGAGCACCGTGAAATACTTCTGCCAGCAATTTTGTTTTCTTCTAAAGATTAAAGTGTTGTGGCCACTCACATAGTAAAGCGACACTTACCTCTTGCTGTTCACCCTGGTGTCCTCAGTTCTTTCTTCCTCATTACCTTGCTCTCAACACCGTAGAGTGTGAAATCGCTCTCAGAGACAGTCTTTCCTATTGAACACTGCCACCCTGTGGCGAACACTGGCTTATAGTTTCAAGCAGCAATTTTTTATTCCCTTCTGTGCAGTTTTTCCCACCCAAAAAACTTTTCATCTAACAAACTTAATTAGTGGGTTCATTTATTATTTCTTTCCATTATGTTTGGCAGTATGTAAACCATACGTGGACATATGGACCACATTACAATTGCACAATGTGAATGCTGAATCCATATCCATGAAAACGATGCAGTGATATGCAGCATAATGTCTAGATTCAGTAATTAGGGAAGCAACAAGTGAATCCACCAGCTTATTAATACAATTGACACATATTTTCTCAATTTTTGCATACGAAAATTGAAACCTTTCGCTGACAAATCTCTTAATCGGCACCAAGTTGCATTGCCAATAGGTCTCGCTTGTGGGACCTTATAAGTATTTAGTTTTGCAGCACAATATCCTTGTTGCATAATCGGATATTGTGCTGCAAAACTAAATACTTATAAGGTCCCACAAGCGAGACCTATTGGCAATGCCAATGCTTGTTATAGATGGGGATTACTTCCACGCCTCTCCAAGATTCAGGAACAGGAGCACCACTGACAACAGCATTTGCCAACTTTAAAATGTATTGAGACCAGTTATGTCCATCCTCCAGGCATACATCTGCAGGGATGCCATCAGGACCTGGTGTTTTGCCTCCAGCTACTGCACCTAATGCCTTTTGGATGTCAATTAAGTAAAAAAGGGGCTCCTTATGGAGGGCTGGATAGTTAATTATCAGTTCAGTATGGTCGACTCCTTTTTCCATTATACATAGGCCTTCAGCATATAAATTTGTAAAATGTTAAACCCAGTCTGCATGGGCTACATGATTTTATGGAGGAGATGCTACACCATCATTGCCCCATGTAACCAAGGACCAAAATCTACAAAAGTCCTTAGCAGAGCAAGCAGTCCTAAGATCCTGCCACCTCCTTTCATTCCACTCTCTCTTTTCTTGAGCCTGCATAGGCTCGTACTGTTTTTTGCCTCATGGATGCACTGAATATCCGTGCCTTTAATTAATTTAATCAGCATGAAGAGCATCTGTCTGCATTCCGTATTGAACCAAGAATTTGGTACATGATTAGATCGATTGAAGACAGGTTCAGGGTGAGTAAATATAGGAGGAGTCTCCTAAAAAGCATGTTAAGTCAGACTATAACTTTAATTGGATCTGTCAAATTCCAGCTCTTTTGTTGAATACCTCGTTACAGCACTAGTGTCCTCACTTATAATAGAGCGACAACCACTGACTTTCTGTATTCAGTGGGTTACCTTGTTGATCAAAGTATCCACGCCCTCACTGCGTACAGACTAGGTGAGCTTGGGGACATTGATCATAAAGATTTTGCGCATTGTTTTTCGGGGCTGGTGCAGCGAATTGAGACTGGGGATTTCTGACTTGCTCCCTCAAACTCTCTAACACACTAAAAGGCAGATTGATGCACTGACTATGAAGGTGGAGAGAACTGGATAATCAGACTGGCCTGGGAATACTGTTCTTCTTGATCCCCCCAAATTGCAAGGCATTGTCTGTGGAGGATTGGATATTTAAATTGGGAGACAGTAGAGTGAGGCACATTATCAGAGTTATTAATCTTTCTTAGGAGAGAATTGGTATGTATTCCCTAGTAAAGGGATGAGAATGGGCATGTCAGTCGATTGTCTCAAACATTCTGATATACTCTTTAATTATGCTGTTAGACGAACAATCAGTTCTTTTAAAACTCCTACTTCTCCCCTAAGTTCTTTAATGTGTTAAAAAATGTGGATATTATCTCCTATGGCAGAAGGTAAAGGAGGGTCAGACCCATAAGCTTGCTGTAAAAGTGGTATACTATTGACTTCCTCTGTGAGGGGTGACACATGATTTGTAAAGGGGATTGTGGGAGAAATCAGCCGATGACTAGATTCTGAATTTTGGACTTCTGTAGGAGATGCTACTGGGGGGGTTACATACTAGAGTTAGAGTGTTTACTCGCTTGTTAATTAAAATAACTAGAAATGGATTGCGATTCACTCTTGTATGTAACTATTCCTGCTTATTTAGGAGAGTTTATGTGTAGATTTTTTTTGGTGTAGCACCCAATATGTTGAGCAGTTTACCAGAATATTCAGCTGATTTGTTATTTCCAGAACAAGGCTTGAGCTCTAGTCCTAACAAAGTGATGGAGCTAAAAAGCAGCTCTAGTTCCTCAATTAGAGTATCAATTTCTCAACGGTTACAGTTTCCCATCATAGTGCAATTTGGGCAGTACCCTGAACCTGCTCAGCTGCCTTGCATTTCCCCTTGACCGCAATAGCAAACCCAAGAATGATACCATCCAAGATTTCCCACCAGAAAGCCATTAAATATATAAATACCACTTCACAGTCCTTCGCAGTCTACCTTCTAGTGGTACTGTCCAATCTGCTAAAATTACGGTCCCACTGTTGCAGTGTGTTACGTTTTTTCGAGTCACTTAGCGAGACTAGTTCAATAAATTAATGGCAGCACTATCACACATGTGACTATACCTTGTGGGCCTTCCTCAGGTCTTCTGGTGGTAGGGCCAAGAGAGGGGGCCCCGCCCAGCATCCGCCGGGCTCCGATGGGTGTAGACGGGCCCCCCCTTGGCCCAGGCTTTGCTCGCAAGGCAGCGCGGCTCCTCTTATTGGTAAAAGTGTAGACAGGTGTGAGTGGCACAAGTGGTTAAAAATTGTGTAGTTCCCTGCGGCTGAGGAATACAGCAGCTTCCCCTCGTAACTGGTTGTCACTAAAACAACCTATGAACTCCCTCGTAGCTTCCAGTGGATTGTAGAGGCTTACGCACTATCCAGAGTCACGTCCGGCAATACGCCTGGTAGTCTTGCTCGTTCCCCACTTGCTAAACATAAAACTGCTTGCACACAAAGGACCTAGTTCACAAAGAAACTTGTAAAAGCTGGAATGCAATGTCCAGTCGATTTAGAGATTTGCAATTGCATCCTAGAGTCAGAAAACTTCTAGTGGCAATTTTATGAATGCTGCACCCAGTTGCAGAATGGAGTAGTGAGCCTGTTATAATAATAACTCACTCTCAACAGTACACCATGGGCCATATTTATACATTTTCCCCAAACACAACAACCAAATTTGGTTCACTGCATTGCACAAATTGAAACATGCAGCACACAGTTATATCTATTAAGATTGCCTGCTGCTGTTGTAATCCCTTTCGATGATGGACAAACAGACTGCCATACTCAATCATGGACATTGATTCATCGAAATGCCAGGGGTGGCGAAAGTCACAACATATGCCATGTGACCCCTGCCTGATGTTACAGGAAGTGACATCATACACACTATAACCTGGTGATATCACAGGAAGTGACATCACCTGCCCTTTGACCCACACCGATGACGTAATATGCAGTGACATCACAAGGCATTTGACCTGTTGACTTTACAGGATGTGACATCAAGCGACCTTTGGGCCCCATTAAATCAAGGAAAGCGATATTGCATGACTTTTGGCTCATGCTATTACAGGAAGTGATGCATCAAACTTTTGGTTACTTATATCACACACGGAGGCTGCAAAAGCTCTACAGATACAAAAGAAGTACCCTATAAACAGAAATACTTCAAATCTTATTGAAAATGCAGCTACAATCATTGTTTCGGGTAGTATATTCAGATATACAATCAAGATAATGTAGCATTGCTTAACCGCTTCCATGCTCATGACGGAGCCGCTCCATCATGAGCATCGGTTGAGCTGTGCTCATGACGGAGCGGTTCCGTCATGGCCCGCCCGCCGTGCCTGCGCGGCGCGAATTCCGCACCTGAGCTGGACGTTCCATTGAGCGGGCGGGGCCATGACGGAACCGCTCCGTCATGAGCACAGCTCAACCGCGGCTCGTGACGGAGTGGCTCCGTCACGAGCATGCGAGCACCGCTCGGCCCCCCCCCCCCCCGGCCCCCCCTAGCGCTGCGGCGGAATCGCAGCTAAGGGGTTAAGAACCTATCAAATAGTGTGCAGCAATGGAAAATATGCTAGTCACGTTGAAATCAACCATTATCAATATCAAATGACTTATAGCATGAGAAAGTTGAAGGGCCTATAGTGTTCAAAACAAGTTTACCTTATCATTTGATTTTGAAACTAAGAGTACCATGTAATTTAATCTTAGTCTTGAAACATAGATAACAGTGTTATTTAATGCAGGCCAATTTCTCCCAGCAACCTTCCTTTCGATGACATGGCATTCATACTTCTGAACCTGTTGAACCACTGAACCTTTCCAGGTTCACTATCATTAATTTTAATACAGAAAACATGCACATCACTACTACAGTACTTGTGCTGATCAATAATATGCTTTTTCTGCATTAGCATATCTTAACAGCAGAAAACATCTTATCTAACAGCCAAAATGCCCAAAGACATGAATGCTTGCTTTACAAATGCAGATGCTGCAGTCTGCATTTAAAAATGACTCCATTAGTCACTGCTCCTAGAGCAAACCTTTGCGCAGTTTCAAAATTCATCACACACAAACGAAGACAATGAATCATACATATGTAAATCAGTGTATGGAAAATGTTACATAAAGCTAAGGAGACTACAATTTGTAGGTTTCCATACTGGTAGGCACTTTTTAAGAGTGGTTGGTCTGGAGAAGCACTAACTCATGATTCAGAATAAAACACAGTGGTTAGTGTTGGCTTTAATAATAAGTATTTATTTCTATCCAAACAAACCTTTTTTAGCAAAATCAGACTAGCAAGGCTGCAGAAAAGCACAGCTTTTTAACCTGTACCATGCAGCTTGCATGCAGCTCTTAGATTGCAGTTCATAGCTCACTGTGCTAAATTACGAATGTAGCTTGTGACCTGTACAGTAACAACAGAATATCAGTGACAAAAGCAGTAACCCACTGAGCTATGTGCATAAAATATTGTTCTTTTATATGGATGGTACACGTTATTTGTGGCAGACATTTTAACCCTCTGTACTTCCTTAGATATGTGAAAACTGCCACTAGACATAACTCCTATCTCTCTCCGGCATGTGCATTAATAAATCACCAAAGTTAACTTGACATTTGTATTGTTGCCCGAAAACTTCAGAACATACAAGGAGCTTAGCAGTGTTTTTAAAACTGCTGCACTGCTACAAAACTAGGACCCCACTAACAAAACCTGGCCTGTGGCCCACCCGAGGTCCGACTCAGAGTCAGTCACTTACGGCCCGGTCCCGAACTTGCATTGATTCTAGTCAGTCACTCTAGAGTCTTGACACTCAGCACTCACGCAACAGGTACGAGTCCAACTCAACTCTGAGGCTACATCAGCGTGGATTTTACTGCTGCATGGGGGCTGGCCAAACATTTTGGCAGGGCTGTCATCATTGGTAGCGCTTTTGTGTTAGCAGATTGACGGCCCTGGAACCCGGTCAGCGGTCCCAAACACAGTGGTGCACCAACCTGATTTATAAAGTGAGACAGAGGAACGCCACCTACAGGTACAGTGACTGACTGCACCTGGCTGCGGGTTAATATCTGGGGTTGGGGTCCATGGAACCTCCTTGCCCTGCCCCCCTTCCACAGGTGCTCTCAGGAGGGAGCACATACTGTGTGCCACATAGCACTACCTCTATGTCACTCACAGTCAATGCGCCTCTTTACGGCTTCTTTCCCTCAGTATCCACTTCCATTACAGGGCACATCATAGAGGTACATTTTTTCCTTCATTTGTATAGGCCATGCCCCCAAGCAAATGAGAGTACTCTTGCACTGTATGCACACAGGTGCACAAGTGTTGGTGACCCCTTCTGTAATACCAAAGTGCCCCAGGGGTGCAGAAAGCAGGCATGCGTGCCTGTTGTGCCATATGGGCGCTTTATGTAATGCAGGCTCTGGGCTTTCGTTCTGCAAATGAATATTATCAAGGGCTACTCAATTTGCTTCAATGGAAGGAAACATAAGATTGCAACAGCCTAGAACTGGAAATAGAATGTGCAGATGAATGGGGGTGAGGTGGAAGTTTGCCATAACATATGCTTCATATTTTCTCCTGAGACACCTGGAGCACATCCATGATGTGAAATGCACAAATCTGTTGTGTTTGTTATCGACTCTGAGTCAGAATCTTCAAAACAGCTTGACTACATCATGGCACGAATCTAA
This sequence comes from Lissotriton helveticus, assembly GCF_964261635.1. NCBI lineage: Eukaryota > Metazoa > Chordata > Amphibia > Caudata > Salamandridae > Lissotriton > Lissotriton helveticus. The sequence continues at coordinate 1,603,573,643 of NC_136059.1, read as the reverse complement.
TTAAAGGTTCATAAGAGAGAAATAAACCCAGCCAATTAAGAACATTTTTCATAATTTACACAATACATGCGCCACAGTCACAAACTAGTTGCAAAGTGTCTGTCTGATCCTTCCTGTATGACAGAGGAGTCCACTCCACACTCAAGTATGAATCTTGTGTGAACTCCAGCGGGTCAAAAAATACTCAAAGTTAGCCAAAGGAGGCCCTATCACCAAAGAGCACATGGCTCAAGCTTTTTTATTTCAGATTCATTGGATCTGAGCGGATTGATCACAGGATATAAATATAGAGACAAAAGAGATGAGGCATTCTACTGATTGTTGGATTTGTCAAACACTGCAGACATAATGTTTGAATAATTACTTCGCTTAACCGCATGCGCGCTAGCGGTTTTCCCGCTGCGCGCTGCATTTTTTCAAAAGCCGCGTTACATGACGAGCGTACGAGCGTCGTAACTCATGACGAGCTGAGCTCGCCATGAGCGCGGAAGGGGTTAATGATCGACCAGTTCCATTAACTTTATTCTCAGATGTCAGGCGGGGTTCGAGGCTTAAACCAGCAGCACCGATAATGCAGTGTAACCTGCAATATTTGTTCAGCCTTTAGTCAAGAAAATAAATCCCTAGTAAATGTTGCAAATAAGAGTTTGGCCACAGTCTTTAATACTATTTTTAGTAATTTGTTGTATTCCAGCTTCACTGTTATTGCTGAAGTAGGCATTGTAAGAGGGCTAGGATGCATGGGTCTGTCTGGGCGTGTCATGTGCATTGCTAGGCCTGTGATTTGTGTATTGTCTGCCAAACGCTTTCACCTGCCGAACCAGCTGTGCCTCCGCTGGCGTAAACCTGATGCCACGCCCAACTCTATTTGGGGAAGTCGAACCACAAATTTTGTGCATGATCCAAACACTGCTTTATGACAGATGCTGCATCTGTCATACTAGTTCTCATGGATGGCATAAGAGTGGAACTACAGAGGGTGCCTGGAGTTAATAAATTAGGGAAGATTCCTGAGCATATAATGACTGATAAAACCTTGCAAATGGGGCCCGGGTGGTTCTAAATGCTTGTAATAAGATATGGAAAAAAGACTCCTTGCTGTCTTGAGCAACAGTTGCATGGGATTGAAAAAAAGTTTGGTAGAATTTGACCTGGGGGAATGAGAATGTAAGCAACTTTTAAAGTGGAAACACAGAAATCTAGGTCCAGAGTAGACTCTGGCGGAGAGTTGCTAAGATTTTACGCCGTGTTTGTGTCACAAAAGTGACTCAAATTGGTGCAAAATCTTTTTTCCTGATTTAGTTTTCAGCGCTAAACTTGACTAGCGCTGGAAATAACATGCACTACTTTGCACCAAGGGGTGGAGCGTGGACGTTCCAGTGCAATCACGCAAGGTTTCTGATCCAATTTTCTAAACAAAGTAGATTGGGTTTAGCATCAGAAAACTGCTCCCTTTTAAAGTAGGCTCAAGGCAGGAGAAATGCTTTCCTTTCTCCTTCCTTTTCCAAATTTGCATTTGTGCTGCAGTGTACAGCACCCATACAAAGAGAGAAAAGGCTTGAAGTGAGTCTCAGCATATTATTTTGTACTGGAAGGGTACTCTTTCAGTACAAAACCTATGCTAGACTCATAGAGACACCCTTGCACCCTGGCGCAAAGGTGTCTCTGTGGCGCGCCGCTGCTGATTTCAGTGTCGGCACAATGGAAAGGGGAGGAGAGTGCCTTATTTTAGTAAATGTGAAGCTCTCCTCTTCCCTCCCTTTCACACAACGCAGGGCAGCATTTATGGCTGTCCACTGCTCAGTGTGAAAAAGTAGTAAATCTCACCCTAAGTCTTTGTGACAGACAGAAATAGCTTTCACCGTTGTGAAAAGGTTGCCAGTGAAGAAAGCGAAGGTGCTAAGAGATATGCTCCCTACATGGGAGACCTAGGCGGTGACCTTAAGTAGGTCGGTACATTCCAACCCCTTCACAAACCCCTGTTTGTTCAGGGGTCGGAATCCTAAGTTGACTGATATTTAATGCACCCCGTGACTACCAGATGTGTTAAAATGCATAATATTGCAGTTCAAATCTGGTGGAATTTAACAAGGGAAAAGTGTGCCAATATTTACCATACCGTGAAAATGTTGGTGCGCTATGTACGAAAATCTGAATTTTATTTCCCCAAACCGCAGAATAGGCGCTGTTTGTCAAACCTGATAAACAACTTAGCCCAATGTATCTTTATTTATTTAGTGCGATAAATAGCATTTAAATTCAAAATATAGACCCTAGTGTCTTACGAGCTGTTGTTAAGTTCTAGGCATTCTGCATGCAGGAGATGAGATTGTTGACATGCACAGATAACTGCATTTCTGTGGTTCAGCCTAAATAATAAAAGAGACTGGGCGATGCTTTTCTTTTATTTCAGTAATTTTTTATTGAAAAATTATATTTACATGGTGCAGAGGGTATACATGGAGATAACTGAAAAAACAAGAGAAAAGCCCGGGAAAAGACGCCCCGGGGGGTGGGGGGTAAGCATTGGCTCGCGGCTACTTGTCCATTTTCCATTCCTGCTTCTTCTTCTCATCAATCCTTTCGGCTTCACCCTTTCCCCTTTCAGACTGTCCGATTGTCCTTTCGCTCCCCTGGTGGCGTGGAGAGAGAGGTGTAGAGATATAGAGAGTAAAGAGAGATAAGAGGCACAGTGTGTCACAGAGTAGGTGATCCATGTGGTCTATGTAGTGCTGCCTTGTCTGGGCTCTGGGCTATCTTCCCGGTTGTCCCCCTGACGTTCAGGGTGGCTTTTGTGAGGACAGGTAGTTGTCCAGCGAGAGCCACATTTCGCTTTTCTTCCCGAGTTCGGTAGGCTATTGGTTGTTATGGTGTCAGCACCTCGCAGGAATATGACCCAGTTGAACCAGGCTTGAAAAGTGGCTTTCGCTGTGTCTTTCCAGTTGTTCAATACCGTCTTGACCGCCGCTGTGAGCAGGAGGTCAATCAGGTCCCTGTCTTTTCCGGATGTTATGGAGGGGTCGGTGTACCCCAGTGCTAGATAGTGGAAGTCAAGTGTTAGTGTGGCGCCTGTGACGTCGTTGATTAGAGTGTTTATTGAGTTCCAGAATTTCCTGACCTTGGTGCAGTGGAAGAGGAGGTGTGCTAGATCCCCTTTCTGCTTATTGCAGTTCCAACAGGAGTCGTTTTCTCTGATGCCCATGGAGGCTAGGCGGGCTGGGGTCCAGTAGGCCTTGTGTATCAGCCAGAATTTTGTCTGATCTAGTGGTGTTGTCACCTTCCTTCTTGATGTGGAAGACCAGAGGTCGGCCCTTTCCTCCTCACTTAGCTCCCTCCCTGCCACTGTTCCCCTATGGGTTATAATTTTGTTATTTAGTTTAGAGGTCTTGGGGCACAGGGCTCTGTACATGTGCGCCACTTGGTGTCCTATTGTGTTTAGGCTGGTGGCGTATTGCAGTTTTGAGGGAGTGAGCTTGTTTATGTCTGCTTTGGCGATTGCCACTCTTATTTTAAGGAAGTTATAGAGCTCTGCGCTATCGAACTTGTATTGCTCTTTGAGTGTGTCGAAGGGTGTTTGAGTTCCTTTGTGCTGTAGCTGTCCTACTGTTGTTATGCCGTGTCGGTACCATGTGTGCATATCTAGTGTGTTGTTCCTGTACTTTATTCTAGTGTTGTACCAGAGGGACTCTAGTTGGGTGTGTCTGATGCTGGTGTCTAGTAGCTTATCTATTCTTAGTAGGGCCACTCTTGTGTTCCCTAGGATTGGGTTTTGTTAGATTGCAGGGTGTTTCGTCGCCGTGAGCAGGGCTACGGGTTCCATTCCCCCTAGCAGTCTCCGCTCTAGAGAGACCCAGGCCGGGGTGTAGTCACTCTTCGGAGTTAGCCAGTACAAGCCTTGTTTAGCTATGCAGGCTGTTTGAAACATTTTGAAATTTGTTATGTTAAGACCTCCTAGTGTCTTGGGGAGTCTGAGCTTTTGAAGGCTGATTCTGGGTTTCTTTCCTTTCCATAGGAAGGTGTTAAGTAGCTTGTCCAACTTTTTGTGAAAGTCTGATGTGTTGGTTAGTGGTAGCATGTTGAGCATGTAGTTAACCATTGGGGTGACCATCATTTTGATAGTCTCTACCCTCCCCCACCATGTGGTGAATTTGGGTGACCATCCCTCAAGCTTCTCTTTGATTTTGTTTAAGATAGCTTGTTCGTTCTGGTCTAGTGTGGTTCGCAGGTCTCTTTGGAAAAGGAGGCCTAGGTTTTTGATGGATTTCCTCTGCCAGGTCAGACCAGAGGTCCCCAGGGTTGTCCTATTGGTGTGGATGTTCAATGGTTTACACTCAGATTTCTCTCTGTTAAGTTTGTATCCAGACACCTGCGCGTATTGATCTATAGTGTCCATTAGAGCGTTGATGGATCTCTCCGGGTCTTCTGTTACAATGAGGACATTGTCAGCGTATGCTGCTAGCTTGAAAGTTTCTCCCTCTATAGGTATGCCCTTTATGTCTGGGTTTGCTCGTATCATGTTGAGTAAGGGTTCTATTGCCAGTAGGAAAAGGGCCGGCCATAGCGGGCATCCCTGTCTCGTTCCACGTTTTAGGTCTAGCAGATCTGACGTGCCTCCGTTTACTACCACCCGGGCCTTAGGTTCGTTATATAGGGCCATTACCATCTTCCTGTAGTTGTGGCCTAGGCCGAATTTTTGCATGCATTGGTCTAGGTACGGCCACGACACTATGTCAAACACTTTTTCTGCATCAAGGGCGATCATGACCGAAGCGTTGTTGCTTTTGGCGGCGTTGTTGATTACGTAGCAGAGTAGTCTTGTGTTGTCGTGGGACATCCTGTTCTTCAGGTATCCCACTTGTGCGCAGTGTATGAGGGAGGGGAGGTAAATGTTGAGTCTGGTAGCTAGGATTTTGGCATATATTTTGCAGTCCACATTTATGAGTGAGATTGGTCTGTAGTTTTTGGGGTGTTGTGTGTCCTTGCCTTCCTTTGGGATAACGATAATGTTGGCTTCTGCCATCGATTGTGTCATGCGCCCTTTGTGTATACAGCTTGTGAACACTGATGTCATAGTTGGCCTGAGTGTGGTGATATAATGTTTGTAGAACTTGGCTGTGAACCCGTTTGGCCCTGGTGCTTTGTTATCTTTTAGACTTCTGACTGCTCTTTCTATCTCTTCACTTGTTATTTCTGAGTCAATTCTGGTGTGGTGATGTGTTTCAGGAGTTCTTTGCCCCCATCTGCCCTCAGCGTGTCGTCTTTTTTGTAGAGCTGCACGTAGAAGTCTCTGAAGGTGTCTAGTATTCCTTTGTTCGTCGTTTGTGATTTGTTCGTACTATCCTTGACGGCTACTATTGTGTGTTGTCTCTGTTTGCCTTTGAGGTAAGATGCCAGTGCTTTACCTGCTCTTTTGGCCGAGCATAAATTTATTGCTTTGTATTTGTTAATCCAGGTCCCTGCCCTCTCGCTAAGGATCTTGTTCAATTCGTATATTTTCCTAGTTAGGGTCGTGAGGGTGTTCCTGTCCTCTAAATTGGCTATGTGTCCTGATTCTAGTTTTTTGATTTCTCGCTCTAGGTCAGTTATCTTTTTGCCTCTATCCCTGTTCTGTCTTCCTTTGATACTGATTATAGTACCCCGTACCGTGGCTTTCAGTGCATCCCACAGGGTCTCCCTTCCTATGTCTGGGCTGTCATTGTTTTGTTTGTGAGGTATTCTTTTATGGCTAGTTCTATATCAGTACTGTTGTTTGTGTTCTTGAGTAGGTCGTCGTCAAATCTACACCTACGTGTCTGTTGTTCGCTGTGTTTGCCCGTCAGTGTTAGGCAGATATGCGAGTGGTCTGAGATCGTTCTTGGACCTATCTCTGTGTGTTCTATGAGGTGTGTGTGTGTGTCTGACATGAGTATATAGTCAATTCTGCTATAGGAGTTGTGTGGAGTCGAGTAGAAAGTATACTCTCTCCCATCTGGGTTTTGTAGCCTCCATGGGTCTGCTAGCCTTAGTTTTGTGCATAGGTTCCGTAGGGTGTTACCTCTCTGTGTAGTCTGGCTGTGTCTTTGTGGGTGCCTGTCTATGGCTGGGTCCAGTACCTGATTCATATCTCCAGCTACTATTAGGAGCTCACCTAGTGGTAGTGTCCCCAGTTCCTTGCTTGTCTGTTCCCAGAATGCCTTATCCTCGGTGTTGGGGCCATAGATGTTTGCCACATGTATGGGCTCCTCCCCCCTCAGTAGGCTGGTGACTAGTAATCTGCCCTCTGTGTCTTTCTTTGACTTGGCTGGTGTGAGTATTGACTTTTTACTGAGTATTGTGATGACCCCGTTCTTTTTGTTCTTTGCTGGTGATCCTATTACATGACCTATCCAGCTGGCCTTAAGGCGGTCTATGTCTTCTTCCTCTAGCCTTGTCTCCTGCAGGACATAGATATCGCTTTTAAGCTTGGCCAGGTGGTCTAGGACCTTCCTCCTTTTTACTGGGTGGTTGAGCCCTTTTACGTTCATGGACACTACCTTGATGTCCGTCGTGAGATTGTGGTGCGAGTTGTGTGTCATTTTTCGTTCTTTCTAAATTGGCTATTCGCGTGGTTTCCTTTTGATCGTCTACTTGTCTTAGTTCTGTGTTTATAGTTCCAGTGTGCTCTCTCTAGGGATAGGTGATAGGCGTAGAAAGATAAGAAAAGAGAAAAGAGTAGTATCAGCCCTTGTGTGTGTCCCCCGCACCCCCCTCCCCCACCTTGCCCTCCGCCCCTCCCTCCCCCCTCCCCCCCTTACTTGCATAGTGGGTGTGCGACAACAAAGTTCCTTTGCTCCGCATCATCCTGAGGTATGTTGGTTGCTGATTCCTTATTCCTTCTGCTATCAGCGATCGCCCGTTTCTAAGTCTCTGAGTCTTGTGCAAGTTCTTGGGGCTGGCGTTCTTCCATCCTGGTGTAAATTTGGCTGTTGCTGTTACCGCCTGCCCCTTTTGAGTGTCTTTGTTCCATCGATGAGGTAGGTTTATCGGTTCAGTGTTGTTTGTATTTGGCGTCCTAGGATTTTAGGCTGTGGGTCTTGGGGATCTTGAGGTAGATCATTGTTGTCCGTATCTGGCTATCCGTATTTGGATATCGGCAATGCTCAACTTCTTATGAGGCAATGATCTTGTTCTCTGAGGTAGCTTCGTAGGGTCTATTTCAGTCCAAAATTTCAGTCCGATTTCCCTTCATCCCTTGGTGAGGCACTTCTTTTTGGGGCGCTTTGGCCTTTCACGTCCATTTCTTCGGTTGGCGGTCCTCTTAAGTATCGTCTGAGTTCCTCCGGGTCCTCGGAGACCATTGATCTCCAATTGTCCGTGATTTTAAAGCGGGCAGGACCAGTGAAGGTGTAGTTGAGATTCCTTTTCCGCAGCGACTCTCTCATGGCCAGGAAGCCTTTCCTGGCTTCTACCGTTATTTTCGAGTAGTCTTGTGTGAGCACAATCTTGCTGCTCGCCCATGTAAGGTTTTGGTTTTCCCTGGCAAAGGCGAAAATTGCGTCGGTGTGGTCGGCTCTTAGTGGGCAGCAAATTATTGCTCTTGGAGGCTTCCCTGTTGCTGGTTTCCCCGCCGGTACTCTGTATGCTTTGTTGACTTCAAACTGCCTTTCAAAATTCAGGCCCGTTAGTTTGGGAAGCATGTCCTCCAGCATGGCTGCGCAGGACCCCTCCTTGTCCTCCATACCTTCTGGGACACCCAGGATTCTGATGTTCCCCCTTCTGGCTGCTGTCGTCTTGTTCCGCCAGCTGCTTCTGTAGTGCCTTGGCGATCTTTGCGTGCTCCTCCGTTGCCTTGATGTTCTTGCTCGTTGCATCTTCGACCACACTTATCCTTCCCTCCGCTGTTTCCAGTCTGGTGTTTGTGCTGTGCTGGTCAGCTCGGATCGCAGCCAGTTCTAACTGCATGTTATCTATTGTTTTTTTAGTCTCTCTTGCTACGTCTTTTACCTCATTGATTCTTTTCAGCACTGTTTCTAGTGTTGCAGTCTCTGTTTTGAGTTTTGTCGGCGAGTCCGGAGTATTTTTTTAAAGTTTTTTCAGGTCATTTGTGTTTTTCCCCTCAGCCATCTTGTGTAGCTGTGTTTTGTTCGGACAGCACAGACTGCCTGCCTTCTTTGTGTCCGCTCGCGCTTTGGCTTGTATCTGTTCCGTAGCTTGCACTATAAAGTTAGAGCGGAAACGGCTTGGTTCCCTGATGTGCCGAGTCTTAGTTTTTTTCCTTGTTCCTGCCAGCGCTTGCCTTGTATCGTTCGTAATCTAGGACTCTTGGATTGATTGCGGCTTGATCCCCCTCTCTACAGCGTTGTGGCCTTAGCTGGGCTTCTCCCTAGCTGTTGTTTTCTTTCCTGTGTTCTCAGTACTGGCTGTGATCCCCTGACGACCGGTGAGCAGCTTGTACAGCCCCTCTTCTTTAGACACTGCTAAAGGGCGATGCTTTTCAAGCAATTAAATGGAAGATATCATTAGGATGTCAATAGGGTCAGCTGGCGTTTTTAAGTTGACTTAGTATTGAACAAAATGCCTACCGTCCTGACTTCCACTATGGGCACCGTAGGCGAACCCATAGAAAGCCATAAATCGCCTCATGAATTCAAGTTGGAACAGCCACAAATGAACACCTCAGTTTTGCATGCATTTATATCAAAGTGTGATCTAGGATCTAACTGGAGGTGTCCATTAGACAGTTTTGAATGTCTAATTGCACAGGGAAATTATGGGGCATATGTACAAGCCCCTATCACCACCACAACATCACTTATATTGACGTTGTGGTGGTGACAGTTAATGCGGCTTAACGCTGCCTTGTAAATTAGACCCCTTTTCACCCTATGGTTAGGGTGAAACGGGTGGGCAGTGGGTGTTGTAGTGGGCGTTCCACTGTAACACACATTGTTTTTGACGCTGCCCCTTTGTACAAGGGTGGCGTACCTAGGAGGCAGCGCCAAAATTAAGTCCAGGTAAATCCTGGTCTTAAGTTGGAGAAACAAGGAGAAATGCATTATTTCTCATCGTTTTAGCTTTTTCCATGTGTGCTGCCTTGTGCAGCACACTTGGAAAAAACAAAATGTCACAGTTTGCTTATGTACAGGAAGGTGTCCCTTCCTGTACATAAACAATCTTTTTAAAAAAATGCCATTTTGTCACTTTCATGTGTGCTGTGCGAAGCAGCACACATGAAAGGGACAGAATGGCATTTTAGAATTGTTTTTTGTGCAGGAAGGGGCAACTTCCTACAAATAAACAATCCTCCCGGGCACGCAGACACCCTTGCACTATGGTACAAGAGTGCCTGCATTGGTGCTAAGTTGCTAAACTTAGAGCCATCACAGGGACAACGCAAGTCTGCACCATATAATTGTAAATATGGTGCAGCCTTGTGCTTCAGAAGTGGCGGAGTGAGGTGTTAAGCAAGGAAGGCTAACGCCTCTCTCCGCCACTTCCTTGTACGTATCGCCCTATGTTTGGATGAAGGGAAATACAGAACAAGCTGCATATAATCTACAAAACAATAAAAGAATCCATGAGCTTTGCTATGGTGCTGAAGAGGTGTCATATAGACATGAACAACTATGGAGGTCCAGAAAAGACTGTGTGAAACGTATGGCCACCTTGGAAACATGCAAAGGGGAAGGGAGATAAATCCTCCATTTGCTCCTTATCACTAAGAAAGGGCTTCCTCCATTTACATTACTGCCTTTCTCTCCCACGTTCCTCAAACCTAATCAATGTTTAGAGTGAGACACTGTTACATGCTGCAGAGTGGTCCAAAAGGATCCACACAGCAGGGCCTATTGCATCCAAAGTCATTTGAAAGTCATCCGGGGCTGCTATCAACATTAATTCTGTCACATGGTTCGGCTTCCGTAGGGTCAAAGATGGAACTCGTTTTTAGAAACAAACAACAGTTGTGCTATAGCAGACGTTCTCTGTTCTTGGAAATCAGTGATTAGGGTGGGGTGGGAAAGGGATAGAAATTAGGCACAGGCACCAAAATAAAAGTGGCCTCCATTAGCAGATCAGATAGCTAAAAAGTGAGCCATATTTACAAATTGAGGTAGGTGAATTGTAAAGGCAAGGTGTATAGGTGTCTTGCAGGGCACAGAAACCTGCATGCCTTTGTGCTTATTGCACTCAATGTTGTGGTAATATCAGGGAAATCAACAATACAAACCTGCCCACAAGATCATAAGAGGAGCCCACAACCAGACAAAATGTGGCCCACACAGTGACCTGCCAGGCCAGCCCTTCAAGGACTGCTTGATTGCCCTATAGGCCAGTCTGAACCTGAGTATGAGTAAAATTGGGCGAGAGCACATTTAGACATGCTCATGAAAAAGCAGTTAGTGGATGGCCTGTTAATTCAAGAGTTTGAGATTTTGCGCTATATAATGATGCTGTTTGATGTGGGGCACAGATGGAGATGGGGTCTGTGCATTTGATTTTGCCTGCCATTGACCTTGGAAAATCTCCACGTTAGAGCATGTGTTGCACACGAATATGCAACGTTACAACGCGATCATTTACATCGTGGTACGTTACATCGTGGTTATTACAACGTAAGTCGTTACAACGACTTCCGCTAGAGGCGCTGGACTGATGAATAGTTTAATTTACTATTCCAACTCCAGTGTGTGTAACGGTAGGGAAGGTGTTGGAATAGTAATTCATACTATTCCTTAGTGTAGAGCGCCATCCAGCGCAAGTCGTTGTAACGACTTGCGTTGTAATGACCGCGATGTAAATGTATTGCGGTGTAACGACAGAATTGTAAAGGTCGTTCGCCGTTGCACACAGTATAGCTCGGAAAAAGGAAGCTAGAACTGCTGCTTGGTGCTTCAAAGCACTTCTGTCTACAGACCATATTAAAAAGGCCTTCTTTAGAGGTCTCTTGGAATGTGGTGGGGCATTTATCTTTTATGAGTTCTCAACACATAACATGCAGATTCGTTTTTTAACACACTGGATTCTGCATGTTTTACTTTTTATCCAGGCCTCCCCCCAATACATTCTGGCAGGTTTAGCCTGCCAGAATTTATCAGTGAAAACTGTGAGTGTGTCATAATTATCACACAACTCGTGATTCTGATCCTTGCGTCAAAAGGAGCTGTCACCAGGATTGAAATTTAGGCCTTTACTTGCAATGAAGACCCAAAATGTATTTCGTGGACGCCTGCAAAAACATGCAAATGTATTTAAAACCACCCTAGATAAGAGGTAAATAGAAAAATGAAGTTGAAGCCTTTGGGCCCTTGGTGATTGCAGTAGTCAATTTTTGTAATTTCATACATGAAAATTAAATAAAATGAAAATATATTCAGTGCTACAATAAGTACTGTGGCATCACTCTCAGAGGAGAATGAATGGCAGCAGATGCTGGGTTTATACTAAGTGCACAGTATGAGCACTAACAGCCACATCAACATCACAGCTAGTTATTAGAGTTAAAATGTCACTGGCAGCCTGATCTTATTATCTAAGCCATAATTCGGGCAGGGGTGATTTGGAACAAAATATGGCCCATTAAAATATACTGAACGTGGCTCACGAGTAGTATACTGCGCATCGATTGGTGCATTCAGGATGCACAAGGAGCTTATGGCGACGGCTTACTTCCAATACTTTGTGTCATACCATCAGGTACATTTATGAAATAATAAAGGTGGATCGAGTGTCACTGATGCACAGTTCTCGAAAATGGAAATCTATATTAACTAGTAGCTTATAAACATTTTTTTTTTTTTACATTTCAATGTTTGAAAACTACTAATCAAAATAATGAAGACCCAAGGACGCAGCACAGGTACATTTGTTTGCCTTTGAAGCAATCAGGTTTACAGGCACACATTATCACATTTGTGTTTTTGTTTGCCAATTTTGTGATCAGGATGGCTGTGATCAGACTACGAGTAAAACAATATCCTTGATTACTTGGAGCCTGATTTAGAGAATGGCAGAAAGTATACTTGTTGTACTTGCCCCTTTTGGCAGGTTCACCCCTAAACTTTTTGCCTTTTCCATGACCTGATATTGTTAGTTTTTGGTCTCCGGGCATTTTAGCACTGTGGCCCATTGTAAAGTGCGTGCGCGCTCTGAGTGCGTGTGGTGAGATTTACCTGTCCTCCCATAGGAATGCACGGGGGATATGTGTGTCCATAGTAATTCCTGGTTTGAGAGGAGTGCAGGGGCAAATTTAGTATGTATGAACTTGTGAGAATAAATGCTGCGCAATGGTGTGCGCAGATGTATGGTGACTGGTGAAGAAATGCCACTTCTAAGAAGTTGGCATTTTTGTGTGCGGTGTGTCTGCCTGCCTGATGTGAATTGCATGTCTGGCTTGTGATTGACAGGTGCTGGATGGTGTGGGTGGCTCCAGGAGCCAGGATGAGTCTGCCCAGTGGTGAATAGAGGGATCTGCATGCAGATGAGAGGGAGGAGTTGCATCTGGGATCTGAATAGGGCTGTGCCTTTCCTCCACAATGCTGGCTCCGCCCCCTGTGGTGCATCTAATCCCTGAGCCCCCACCTGACAAAGGAGAGAGGAGCTGAGCAAAACAAAGTGCTCCAAAGCTCCCCTATACCAGTTCTAACTGGTATCTCTAAACCCTGTGCTTACATACAAAGGGAAAATGATGTATAAATGAAGGGGCTGTGACCCCATGAAAATGTTCTGTTGGTGCTTTTGGGTGCTGGTCTTGACGCTGGGGGCTGCTTCTGCTGGGCTCCAGGAGGAACCACCTCAAGGCACTGCCTCCCGACTGGAGGGCCCTGTGTGCTGGCCTGCCTGAGCCCACCCTTGTGCCCCCTGAACATTGCCTTTATTTGGAAGAGCGCTTTGCTCTTTATTGTTGGGAAGAGTGCTCCATTTTGACCCTGGACTTTAATTCTAGCACCTTGGGAGCATTTTATTTTTAATATGTGATGAGCCCTTTGCTACCCTGAGGAGCTCGGGGGCTTTGCAGCTCGGAGTTGCACATTGCGGAATGGGGATCACGAGCATAGGGATTCCTCCGCATTTGCAAATTCCTGAAAGCGGGTGCCCACCCCGCATCTTTGCCATTTTATTCAGCGTTTCTTTATATGCATAGTGGGTGCCCACGCCGCAAGTCTCTTCCTTTTAAACGGGAGCCCACCCCGCAATTGTCACCAACAAAGAAAGAAATCACTGCCGCTGCACCGAGTTACAAAGAAGGAGGATGCCGCCAAACCAGGAAGTCAGGCCTGTGCCGACTGACTGTGGGCGAGCCTGGTGGGTTCCAGTTCCGCTTCCCCTTAGTGGGGGAAGCTGTGCAGCACCTCGCGGGTTGCCTGGAAGTCCTGGCTCCACGGACACCGTACCAGGCGTGGTGGAGGCCTGAGCGGGGCTCTCGTGAGTCAGGCGAGAGCCCCTCAGCCACAGAGAAGTCGGAGCGATGCATGCTCCATGTCAGCCACCAGCAAGAGGAGACCCAGGACTGCCGGGGAGCGGGGCAGAGCAAAGGAGACCGGCAGCGCTGAAGACGCCTGGAGGAGAGGAGACCGCAAGGGAGTCCCAGGCGAGTGGACACTACTTCCCAGGGCCGGTACCTGTTCGTCTTGAGCAGTCCCGCATGGCAGCGGACCATTCCAACGTTATGGCACTTGACATCTATGAGCCCCAGTGGGGGCTCCGTAAGCACAGTGGTGCCTGGGCTCAGTTTGTTGTGGGGCTTTAGTGGCACAGTGAGTGCCTGTGCCGGTTTTGTTTCCAGCTGCACCGCAGTGGCGGGCAGCTGCATCGTGGGGCAATCTTCAGTTTAGGGTCCCAGTGGAGGACTTACAGGGCACAGTGGTGCCCGTGCCATCTTCAGCTGCCCTGGGAGCGCGCAGGGAGCTGCAATGTTTGGGCACATTTATTTTGTTTAGAGTCCCAGAGAGGGGCTCAGGGGGCACGCTGGTGCCAGGGATCATTTTTACAGCTGTTCAGCAGTTAGTGGGCAGCTGCCATGTTTAGGCAAATTCATTGCGCACTCTACTTTGTTGCTTTACAGCCTGCCCTGACATTCTGGACATTGGGCATCTTGAGTCCCTGTGAGTCCAGTTTCAGTGGGTTGTGCCCCCGATTGGGGCACACTGTTTTTATGCCATTTTTTTCCTAAGGCGTTTATGCTTTTATGTGTTTCAGCGCCAGGATACTCCATGAGGTCGCAGTGCGCTTTACAAGTACACCCACATATGCTTGTGATGCCTACTGTGATGCCTATTGCGCAATGTGTTCTCCTAATGTGTTATGCCAAATGTGATAATGCTGAGGTCATTATTGGGCCAGTAGTTACTGGTTGTGCTCTACATTTACAATTTGTGCTACAATTACTGGTTGTGTTCTACGTCTACGTCTATGGTAAATCTTACTTTTACTAATTCTCTAAAGTGATGATTCTGATGGTGGTCCATGTAGCCCTGTCATGTGTATATAATCCCCTGTAAATACTGCCTGGTGCCAGTTGGCACAGTGTACATTGTGTGATTGTACTCTAGTGTGTTTATGACAATACAGAGGCTATTTTTATATAACCTTGTGTGGAGTTCCTTTTGTGGTGCGCCTAGTGTGTTGCTGCTGTTGGGTGTGTGCTGCGCAAACGCTTTACACATTGTGCCCTAGATAAGCCTGACTGCTCATGCCAAGCTACCAAGGGGGTGAGCAGGGGTTAGCTTTGGCGTGTAACTCCCTTGCCCTGACTAGAGTGGTGGTTTCTGCCTGGCTTTTTGGCAAGCCTTAGCCAACCAGAAATCCCATTCCTAACAATACTCAATCGCAAAGGCAGCGGAGTATCCTTTCCACCGTACTGAAGGCCCACCTGCCTCATTTAGAGTTGAACACAACATCAGTGTGTTAGAGGTGGACACTACTCCATCTCCGCTGCAAACATACACCTCCGATGGCCAGATGGAGTAAGTGCAATCAGAGGTTTGGCCATTTAACGGCCCACCCAATTTAGAGTGGGTAGTCAAATAGGCAGTTTTTTTTAAATTCCATCATATTTAAGTAAAAACTGACAGTAAGGGTGAGGGAAACTTGTAAATGACCCCCATGCCATAGGAGCTATCGCCCATGATTAGGAGGCTATTGCATTTTTTGCTTTTAGAAAGAAAATTACAGTTTGGGAATTTGTTTGTGAAAATGAAAAGCAAATTTGAAGGTTTCCCATAATGCTATCGCTGTCTCAGAGTTGCCTTCCCACTGGTGTATTCCTGGTTGACCGGTTCACCGCAGAGAGTCACAGCATCCGCAGAGCAAAGCTGAGCAGAACGGCGAGCGGAGTCGGGCAGGAGCAGGGCACAAGGACGCCGAGAACGCTGCAGGGCCACTCGTTCAGCCCGTTGCCCTCCTTGGCTCCCCCTTGTTTCCTTCTGTTCCCCTTCCCCCCTCCCCCCACCACTCCTCAGCACCCACGCCGGAGCAGTCCGGTGCAGAGGAGCAGAGGAGCAGTTCATTATAAAACAAAAATAAAAGAACTTTGGCAAGTCCGGCGGCCGCAGCGGGCTGCCGTGAAAGAGTGGGCCTGGGGGGATCGCCGAAACTGCTCGGTTAGACCAAGTGTGGTTTGCGCCCCCCTGGTGAGCCCCCACTTGCATTCGGTCTTTTCACGTCTCCAGAATCCACCAGCCCCACCTGCATTTAACAGCGCAGAGCAGAGTGGGGCAGACAAGCAGAAATTGGAGGGGGCTGCGCATCCCACCAAAGTTGCCAGCTCACAGTGCCGCAGCCCAGCCAAGACGCCAATACCCCCAGGGTACACCCCAAGGCACTGAAGGCACTCTAAGGCATTGAAGGTACTGAAGGCATCCTGTGATCAAAGGTGAGTGTGGGAGAGGTCGAGGGTTGTCATGGGGAGGCATGGTGAAGAAGAGGGGGACTATCCCAGTGTACAACAGAGGAACCCTTCAAGGAGACCCCCCACAGCTTTCCGCAGTCCCTACTTCCTTACCACCCTTCACCACCAACCACTCCCACTGCCCCTCTCCACCAATCACCCCCCATCACCTCCTAGGTGGGAATCACTACAGGTCAGGCTGAGAAGGAACACCGGTGGGACCTAAAAGCAAGCTCGCTGAGCCCTGCCACTATCCGTCAGCACATGCTGAGAGTGGGCCGCGGACCAGGTCCAGCCACGGAAAAAAATGCTACAGGCCTCACGTGCCCACTTACCCCTTTCATTTATCTCTAAATGACATCAAACAATACTCTGGATAGCAGGGAAAATATGGGGTACAGCGCCATCAAAGGAAGCTAAATCAGTCACACAGCATGCAAACCCTGGGCACAGAGCTGGAAACTAATTTACAAATTACCCCATAAACTTCCCTAAAAACTAGAGTTCAGCGCTGTGAAATGTACTTACAAACAGGCTCGCTCACAGCAAGGGAGGCAAATGACAAAGAGTAAGCCTAAAATCAAAATGGGCAAATCATCCAGCACAGGAACTGGCAGTAGAACAAAGCCGGAAATGAAGGGCCAAGTGCGGCTGGAGTCCACCCCTATCGCGCAACCAAATAAAAACTCAAACTTAAATTCCAAATCAAACGGCATGACTATCTGCAAATACTTTATGCCAATAACACTGGGACAAAACACACCAGGAAAGAGAGAGTCTTTAAGCCGCGAATTAAAGCTCCCAATACAACAAGCTAAAAAGGGCCAGTGCCCGTGCCAGGAAACGAGATGCCAGAGCTTCGAGAAACCGGCCGATGAGACCCAGCCCCCTCCTTGGGCACACCGGTGCAGACCTGAATCCACCCCTGGAAAGAGCACTCAGACACCCAGGAGAGAGGCAAGATGTACCAGGCTTGATTCGGCCCCAGTATAAGGAGCAAGATATCCTGGGGCAAGGAGACCCAGAAGTTCTTGAAATCTCATCCAGATTGAAGCACGAGGCAAGATGCACCAGGCCTGGGAAATCTGGAAGTCCTAGAAATATCCTCAGCACTGGAGCCACCAAACAGAAACAAACAACATATGCTTGGGGAGAACATGACGAACCCACAGACAGAGGGCATAAACAACCAGCATGATCTGTCCCTGTCTCTGTCCCAGTCGCAGAGTCTTTCAGTTATTAATACCTTCATCTTAAATCAAAGCTCACCCTTGATGGGAGTGGGACGAAGAAAGAATAGCCTTTTGGGAGAGCAGAATCTCCTTCACTCCACTGCCAAAACAAAGTGCACACCTCAAAGTGGATGCCATAATTAAAATTCTCTGCTATCTTCAATAAACTCTACACTAACAATGGCCATCAATGCGCTTACCTGGCAAACACAAACATTGGAAATTCAAATGGACTAGGTGCAGGCAATCGCAATAGCCATGATCAAAATTGAAACTAAAATCGGCACCTTAGCCGGAAATCTGGAATTGCTGAGGTCACTGCCAACCACCAGGTGCTCGTGTCTCCCAATTGTGGAGAAGCTCAGCTCACAACCAGATGTTTTAACAACAATTATTATAGAACTCAAGCGAAGACAACATAATACCATAGTACAGCCTAATCTAAGAATATCTGAAAGCACACTAAATGATGCAAAACAACATGGAACTAAGGATTCCGCTGGCGTGGCAAGACCCCCCAACACTTCATCGCACAACACAACGTGGAGCGTAAATCTCCTCACGCTTAATACATGCTCAGAAGAAAAGAACTCCACGCCGACCAAAACTCAAGTCAACAAATCAAATCTGAGGAGGGACACACCTCCATCATCGTCACAGTTGGCGTCACTGATGTGCCAAAGCACATTCAAACTTGAGGAACTAGCAAAGATCGAGTCCCTGCACAGTGACACCATTGGGGCAATTAACCCGGAACACACCTCAGAACCCTGTAAAACACTATCTAGGAGAGCTAAATAACGTTTGAAAAAACAAACTAAAAACATCAAACAACGCAGCCCGGCAAAGGAACTACAATTGGGCCTGAGAGCACTAGATGGCACCCGGAGTCAAAAAATACACCCAAAGAAGGCCCTCACACAAAATTGTCTGGAGCCACAGAAACTTTACCCGATTTTTCAAATGGAAGGACCTAGTGCTAGCCCAGTAAACAGCCAGCTAAACAATAAACTAACACTCAAACCAACTATAACTCTGCTCTGTGAGGACAGATTGATCAACAAGAAGGAAGAGCAGCCCCAGCAAGTGCCTGAAGAGCCACCACAAACAGACAGCATAGGCAGCCTCTCCGTGGAGCAGCATCAAGAAAGTAATTTTGAACAACAACGAGTCTCAGGGGAGCAAGGCCATCCATAAATACTTCAGAGCAACAAATGCACAAAGTCTGGACATACACTCCCCCACTGCCAGTCAAAGGGCAAAAGGACAAAGGGAAGTGGAGAACAACATCACAATTTTTACACCTGAATCACGTGGAAGTTCTGACATACTAAATAGGTCTAACATCTTACAGATTTTCCAGAACTCTCCTCCATTGCGACCGCAGACCTTACACAAGGACAATTTTAAGGTATTGGGTAACAACACAACAAGAGAGTCATCTACATTAACATGGAAAAATAATTTGATACCCC
This sequence comes from Lissotriton helveticus, assembly GCF_964261635.1. NCBI lineage: Eukaryota > Metazoa > Chordata > Amphibia > Caudata > Salamandridae > Lissotriton > Lissotriton helveticus. The sequence continues at coordinate 1,603,555,092 of NC_136059.1, read as the reverse complement.
AAATAATTATGACAGAAAGAGACCGATTCGCGACTTGGGGCATTGTGGTACACACACCAAAAGAGAAAAGATACCCATTGATGTTAAAAAGCCGATCCAATACAAAAAAGACACAGATCCTTCGAAAGTCCATCCTAAGAGGGACAATTTCAGTTGCTCGTACCACAGCATTTCCTTCTTTAAGAATACACCTCTCGCCCAACTCTGCTCAAATAAGGGGTATGATCACAGAAAGAGGAAAAATTGTTCAACATAGAAACATCCAAGAGTGAACAGCAACAACTCAAATATCGTCAAAATCAAAATGCTCCTAGCACAAAAAGAATGGGCTGCCCCAGTAGCGGATTGAACAACACTTTGAATGTAATCTTGTGGACTGTTTATGGGCTAAAAACCACACTGACAAACAGGCAGCATTTGAATTTTTACAATCTGGGGACCTGTTATGTCTTCAAGAAACTTGGTTGCTCGCTCCAGCAGTGATTCCAGGTTTCTCAGAATTTCAGCAGTTAGCAAAAAAGTACAACATATTCGGTAGGCCGTCTGGGGGATTATCAATATACACATGAATCAACAGTAATATAAAAGCCAAACCCCTATTAAACATGGACATGGTCCAAGCCATTCTTCTGCAAGGCCTGAAATTGAATGGCTGCCCATTTAAGATTGTACTTCTGAATGTCTACTTTAACAGCAAGGAGTCACCTAGATATAGCAAGATGAGGGCTCTAGTGGATACACTTGAAGAGTTGTTAAGCAGTCAGCCAAACTGTGGGATCATAATGGCTGGGGATTTCAACACCCAAAACCTAGGGACGGCACTAGATGCAGCATTGCCCATGGACCGAGCAGGAAAGCTAATAAACACATTTCTATACATGTACAGTTTAAAACCAATACAAACTCAACAACCTCCCAAGGCAGCTACAAATAAAGAACTACATGGAAAAAACAAATCCTCGATTGACTATATCTTTATGTGCAATAGGCTGTATGGGCAAGTGACAGAACTCCAAAAACCTGAGCTCCAGCCTAGTGAACATCTTCCACTGGCCATAGTCATCAAATTACAAATGGCTCGCCTTCCGCCCATTGCCGTTCTGGGCCATTCCAATGGGGAGGAAATTCACGTACTACAGAGCAGACTAAAATGGAATAAAATAGACACATCAGACCTTCTTAATTGGAACAGCAACTGGCCCAGACTCGCTAAAGATAATGCCTCTGAGAACTGGACCAAACTGGCGCCGGAGGTGTACCATCTTTTGTTAGGCAACAAAACAAAACAACACCCAACTTCCGGAGAAAGGGTTTACTGCCAACTTCAACCCCAGTGCGGAAAAGTGGAGCAAAGTAAGCGGGCCTTGAAAACAGCTACCCGCATTCACAAGTGAGAGCGAAATGACAAAACACTTCAAAATCAACTCCTAGCAAAGAAAAACACATAGGAAAAATGTATGGGACTCTAAAAGACAACAGCAAGACTCCCATGGCTGTTATTTTCAGGCTGTTCACCCCAGCAACGGGGAATCTTGGCACTGAAATAACAGATGTGTATTGTTACCCAACTCAATGGTACTCATTTCATCGACCTCAAATGGATGAAAGGCTGAATGGACCAGCCAGGATTTGAACCTGTGACCATGAGGTCGAACACATGCCTCTGCAGTGGATGCATTAGTCCACTGAGTCACCAGACCCATGCAAACAGGCAGAATTCTGGTCATACATTAATCGACTCTCTGGGCATGGCCACTATCGACACAATGGGGTCTCCACTCCCACATTGATTGCCCACGTGATCACATTGTATTACAGTGTTCCAAATCAGACCCCACTGCACCACCAACGGCCTCTCACCAGCACTGGTCAGGACAATACCTTTCCCTCAACCACTGAAGAAACAACCGAATCTCCTGTTGCAGGGAACCGTGTGACAACAATACTAAAAAACACCAGAAAGGACAGGGCTCCAGGTTCCAACAGCTTACTGGGACACATCTTCAAAGAAGATTGTGACTTTTGGGGAACCAAACTCACGCCGCTCTATCAGTATGCCTGGCCAACTCAATGATCCCGGAAACCTGGAAAGGCTCTCTGCTGCAACCCATTCACAAAAAGGGCAACATCGGAGAACAATCAAATTATATGCTGATTGCCCTCTTGGACACCGAGGCAAAAGGATATGCAAGCCTCCTTTTGCAAGACCTGCAAGATTGGGCTAACGACAATGAAATCCTGCTAGCCTACCAGTCCAGTTTCAGGCCAGGAGTGTCAACATTGGATAACATCTTAGCTCTCTCTTATCTGGTATAACAGTCCACTCCGAAAAAACAACCACCAATTTTTGCATGTTTTGTGAACTATTCTGCAGCATTCGACGGCGTCAATTGGAGCCTGCTGTGGTGGAAATTACAAAACTGGGAGATACCAGTGATGCTGCTGAAAGCAAAAATCTCTCTTTATACTGGAACTTGGTTACAGGTGAAACTTGCAACGAATTCAGCCACTAAAAATATTTACACAGACCGAGGGTTAAAACAAGGTCGCGTACTGGCACCCCTGCTTTTTAACCTATACACTGTGCACCTCGGTAAAACAATATCCAATTCCTAATCTGTTACCCCCCAAAATTGGGTCAACCAGATTATTTTTAATGCAGTATGCAAATGACATGGTGCTACCGTTCCACATCAAAACAGGCATGCAAAGAACACTGGATGACCGAAGCACGAATAATAATGAAAATGATTTGAGAGCAAATGAAGGAAAGACAAAGGTAGTAATTTTTGGGAAATATGCCAACAAACTTAAACAAATATGGAGAATGGGCAACTTGAAAATAGCAACAACAACCAAATATGACTACTTGGGGGTTAGGCTCTTGAGTAACAGGAAGCCCACAGCACACACTGCTTCCATCGAAGCAAAAGCTAAAGCAGTAAAGTATGCCCTACGTAAATTGAATTCTAAACTAAACAGCCAGATTAAAAGTGCCAAGCTACTCCCCTCAGTCACATATGGCCATTTAGCATTTCCCGCGGCATAAATTAATGTCATGGAACGCGTCAATTGTCGAGCATTTAAGCAGATCTTCCAGATTACAGCCCACGCCGGGAATGCTTTGGTACGACTGGAATTTGGGGTAAATAAACAAAATTATGAACATTGGGCATCGATCGTTCGGTACTTCCGAGGGGTTTGTGCGGCCCCCATACACAATGAAAGCTATTTTGAAAGTAATTTTTATGAAAGGCAATAACTCATGGACCAGCGACCTGCACACTGCCTGCACTGAACTGAACCTTGACATGACCAAATTGCATGATCTTACCCATCAACCCGGCACTTTAAAATCTATCTTAAAAAAACAAGTCAGACTACTATCCAAGGAAGATGACTTGAAGGAACTGGAGTTCTCCAGCAGTAATATTAGGATACTATCAAGATCCTATCAAGACCGACTAAGGCAGTCATACCTTGACTCCGCTCTATACAAAACAATCTTAAAGCGAATCGGTAAAACTTATGGTATTGCTGATAAAAGATATCAACACGCGCTGGTAAACTTTAGAGGTGGTCACTACTTGCAGATTGTGTGATCAGTATGAGGAATCTATGGTTCACCTGGTTTGCACATGCCATTGTTTGATCCATGCACGTTGCACTTTACTGAAATCTCTGTTTTTAAAATATGGAACAGGCACTTGCGCAGATGCCATGAAACTTCTTTTTAACTTGGAGATCCCAATGGAACTGGCCAGGTTAGCGAAATTTGCACACAAGGTGAAAGAACTGTTAGGCAAGGCCTCAGTCATGGACTAGAACCAGCTTACGTGTTCAACTTATGTTTACATCAATTTTATCTGTTTTACACCCTGCAAGTGCTGCACTTTTAGAGCTATCTCTCTATGTTTTAGTTATGAATATTAGATCTGTTAATTATGCATCAACCAGATTGAAGAAAGTGAGTGGTGGAGACACTTTGCTTGATGTCTTTTGTAACAATTGTATTAATTGACACAATAAAATGTATTCATTCATTCATTCATTTCCCATAATGCTCAGTCATGTTGACAGAGCAGTCCGTGAAACTTCGATGCAGAAGCAGGAACAGTTTGGTGAGCTGAAAGAACATACATTCAGTTTCTTCCACACCCTCATCTGTCCAGCATTAGCACGTAAGCCATCTTTCCCATTTGTGTTGTGCTGTTCTGGCCATCACCTAGTAGCCAAGGGACCTAGATGGAAAGTGTTTGGTTTTGTAAAAAACAGTGCTCACAACTTGCCAGCATCTTCTCTTCCTTTCACAGAATCCAACAAAGATGAATGTTCTTCAGATTGAAATCAAAATCGCATGGCATTATTTATCCTTGACTTTCCACTTTTGAAACAGTATAATTACTGACCTCCCTTGAGCCAGTAGCTCATACCTTGAGCGGACTCTGAGGATAACCCTCCATTAGCTCAGAGAGACGTTTTAAGGACAGGTCTCTGCTTGTTGCTGTTCCCCTTTCTATACATGATCAGACCTGGAATCTGAAAGGAAGCACAGCAGCTGTGGTTTGGAAAAATAGTACCGCCCGTTGTGGTGTGGAATTGGCTCCTGCTAAAGAAGATACACAAGAAAAGCACAGCTGATTGAAGCTAGAATAGAGCTCCTGTGTGCTGGAGTATTCTAATCAGGTGGCCCAAAGGCATTCTGGCCCGTAAATGATCAAGCAATCTGGTATCACTAGAATTCATCCATCTTTTTCTTTAGATGACAGGAGGCCAGGGAAAGGTTTACTCTCCTCCCCCTCCCCATCATCTGTCACCAGCTACATGGTGACCTCAGACCTCTTATAGTGAGATATGAGGCAGTTGATGAGGAGGACCCTTAAGGGTTTCTTTGGGTCCTGCGATTCACTATATAGGTGGCCTCCCCCTTCTTCTCAACTACCTGGGCTCCACTAGCTCCATCAGCCACAATTTCGGCCCGGGCCCACCATGGAAACTATCTAGTGGTATCATTGCTTCATAACTTCCTGGCTGGCTTCCAGGTTCTCAGAAGCTTTCTTCCAGGACTTGGCCATCTGGTTCCTGAGGGCGAGGATTAAGCATGAGCGCAAAATCCGCTCCGATCGCGGATTTTGCGGATTTTCGGTAAATCCGCGATCCGCGAACTCTCGCGAATTTACCGAGAATCCGCAATCCGCGATCGGAGCGGATTTTGCGGTCAAAAGTTCAAGCCTAATGCATTTACGATGGCGCCGGCAAGCTGCCAGCGCCATCCTCAAATGGTTACTTAATTAGCTTCGACAGGAAGCTCTAACAGATAAGATAAAGCAGGGGCTCGAGCGCCTGCTTTATTTTATCAGTTGGAGCTTCCTGTTGAAGCTAATTAAGTAACTTTTGCAGGATGGCGCTGGCAGCTTGCCGGCGCCATCGTAAATTATTTACAGTGTCTTATTTACAGTGTCTTCTTGCATAAATTTGAAGGGCAGGGTTCATTCTGGCACGACGGTCCTGACACAAAAAATAAACCTCAACAGGAAACACTTGCAGGTGTGCCTTGTTCCCAAATATACCCATCGGAAATCCGCTGTGATGCTGGTCTCTGACCTTTTATACACACAAGAGGCATGTGTGCTCGCATTGAAGCCCCGTCCGTTTGGCCCCGCCCACACACTCGAGGTGTGCACCGTCTTCCCGCCATTTACCCACTATGATGGACATTTCACTCAAGGGACCCCTGCGCACTTCGGCGCGATTGCATTAACACACACTTGGTCGCTGGAACTAGTTAAAGCGCAAATGCGGTGACTCATTCATCAGCCCAAAAAAAATCGTGGCATTTGCATCTTTGACTTTTAAGAGCACAATCCCCGTGCTGTTCCTGTGACCAGGGGCTTCTGTCTCTTAATCTGCTGCTCTGATCGGTCTCTGACCTTTTATACACACAAGAGGCATGTGCGCTCGCATTGAAGCCCCGTCCGTTTGGCCCCGCCCACACACTCGAGGTGTGCACCGTCTTCCCGCCATTTACCCACTATGATGGACATTTCACTCAAGGGACCCCTGCGCACTTCGGCGCGATTGCATTAACACACACTTGGTCGCTGGAACTAGTTGAAGCGCAAATGCGGTGACTCATTCATCAGCCCAAAAAAAATCGTGGCATTTGCATCTTTGACTTTTAAGAGCACAATCCCCGTGCTGTTCCTGTGACCAGGGGCTTCTGTCTCTTAATCTGCTGCTCTGATCGGTCTCTGACCTTTTATACACACAAGAGGCATGTGCGCTCGCATGGAAGCCCCGTCCGTTTGGCCCCGCCCACACACTCGAGGAAGCCCCGCCCCCAACATCCGCAGATCCGCAAAATCCGCGGATTTTGCGGATCCACGATCCGTGAATCCGCAAATTCGTGAATCGTGGATCCGCAAAATCCGCCCATGCTTAGCGAGGATGTAGCTAACCACATCCTGGGGAGGACGTTCTTGGGAGCTTACTCCCACCCCTCCTTGACCAGACAGAGAGGTCCCCTAACAGGGTTACCACACATAAGCTCAAATAGGCTACACAAAACTCCCTTCTGTGGTATCTCCCTGTAGACAAAAAGCAGGCATGATAAGTGGATGTCCTATTTCCCCTTAATGGGCTCAAGCAAGCTCATAATCATGCCTTTTTGGGACTTGTTAGCTCTCTCAACAAGCCCATAGGTTTGTGGATAGTAGTGTGTGGTTGGTAGGGTGTGGAGAACTTGTAGGTTACCCTACACTCCTTCACATTAACTTCATGTACGTAGACATTAAGTTGGTACTCCTGTCAGACACCACCTCTTTGGGGAACCACCCTAGGGTAAAAATCTCCATCAGGGCCTTAGCCATTGCAGGTGCAGTCACATTCCTCAGAGGGATTGCCTCTGGGTACCTAGATGCACGGCTCACCAAGAGTAGGATAAACCTGTTGCCTAAGGCCGTCTTGGGGTCCAAGGGTCCTACAATATTGATGCTCACTCTTTCAAAGGGGGTGCCAATGACAGGTAAGGGATTCCATGGAGCTTTTAGCTTCTTCCCTGGCTTACTACTGGGTGGACAGGATAGACAAGTCATGCAGAATGCATCTGAGGCTATCTTTGTTTGGGGCACTAAAAGTGGGGGATAAGCCTGTCACAGGTCTTGTCCTGCCCAGATATTCTGCCAGCTCTAGTAGGAAGGCCTTGTAGCAGTTCAGTACTATGAATACATGAGTTGCTACATGCACAGGTACCTTAGGCTCACTATAAAAGAGATCATTCTCTTAATGTATGAGATAATCCACAGATGTATTATCAGCTGCCTGAGCTTCCGCTTGCTGCCTCATGCCCTCCAGGGTTGGACATTTTTCTGTGTCCTCCTTAACTCCTCCATGGTGGGTTCCCCTTCTAATTGGCATCCAGCAATTCAGGTAGGTCACCAAGGGAACAAATGTCCTTCCCGATAGGGTCCGTGCTACCTTCCTAGGCACCCCATCCACCTATACTGAGGAACATTCACGGGCTGGTTTCCCATGCCCCTTGCACTTCCCTCTCTTGCCAGCTGACTGGGCCATTGTTCCAGGCTCTGGACCTCCTTGACTCTCCTGCTGGGCAGCCATGGACCTGGTGCTCACATAGATCAACTCAGGCAGCTCCAACATTTCCAGGTGTGACCTGAGCTCCACTTCTTTCCAGGCAGTGTGCCCCAGATCATTTTTTTCTTCTTTTTTTTCAAGTTTTATTTTCAGTTTTACGCATATATATGTCAATGAACAATGCACATATCGGTACAATGGTAAGACGCTTTAACACATATGAGGTCATGAAAACAATATCCGGCATCACCCCAGGCCGCAGAAACAAATAGTGAAGATAATCAGGTTAAGCCACAATATTTATGATCTGGCCTGAACGGTTACATCTCCCGGACCCAACCCGCCACCCCCTCCCATTTTAAGTCATAATCCACAGAGACACATAGGCAAAATCACGTCTCATGAATAACAGACATTACAACAGCGTTCCTAGCCTATACCTTCAGGAACAATGCCACTGGCAACTTGTGTATCAGCTTCACTGTGCCTACGAGTAATGTACGCTCTACATGGGACCCAATATCCACCGGGCGGGAGGAGCTGGGCATGAGTGTAGCATACTCCTCGCAGTTCATGTTACAGTATGCCAAACTGCGAAGCCACGCATGGGAAGTAGGGACTTTCTTGCTACCCCAAAGAAACGCCACCTCTCATTGGGCCAGTAGGAATCCCAGTGCAGAGAGCTTTATGACTTTTTTTGGGGAAGTTAATCATATCTCCCAATAGCGCAATTTCAGGAATGGGAACAATTGTCATAGCAAATATGTCTCCTAGCTTGTCTTGCACCTGTACCCAATAGTACTGCAATTTGGGGGCAGGTCCAGGAGAGGTGGGCAAAGTCAGCGTGTGGAGCATAACATTTCAGACAATGGTGAGGTCTAGAGGGGTCTATATTATGTGACCAAGCTGGGGTATGGTACATCCTGCAAAGAAGCCCCAGATCATTTTCTTGGAGACAATCAATGGGCATTGCAGGGTTCACAGCAATTTGCAGAAGACCTGGGACCCCCAACCCCTTCATTCAAACGGAAATCAGAGCCACATGGTTGTGGCTCTCCCTGATGTCTTCTACTGCACCTGGGTGAAGGTACTGAGTATCACTTGGTCTAAGGTCACCAAATGACACCTTGCAGTAGTCATACTGGCTCCTGTGTCCTTCAGAGCGTCCATCCTCTGCCTATTGATGGTGAGCCACTGTCTATACTTAGAAGTATTTGAAGGCATGTGGGCTTTGGGCACCATCTCATTGTCACCTAGAGACACTAGGGTAACCTCATGTGTCTGTCCCACAATAACTGGGGCTCTCTCCTCCCCAAGCACTACGCTAGCCAGCCCCTGGTTTTGCTCACCAGTGGGTGGGCTATGGCCACTTGAGACACTTGGGATCACCTTTCGTGTGTCATACTGGTAACACATATAGCACTTGGCCACAAATTTAACAATGATCTTATCAATAAAGTATTTCTTCTGGTGGTCAGATTGGGAATGGGACCCTATCTCCTGAGAACTATTTTTGAGGCCTTGGGAGAATTATTTCTTATTTTTAACTCCCCTCTTCTTCTTCTGGGGGGAACACAGACCACCGTTTTGGGAGTCCCCCAGATTCCTTTTTGGACACTCTAATGCTAACCCAGAGGTCCGCCTCCTCAGCAACCTTCAGGGGTAAGCCAGCTTGCTATCTACCAGGTGTTGGTACAGCTCTGTAAAGCAGGTATTGAGTATGTGCTATACCATAAACAGTCCAACAAAATTATACACTTTGCTGCTTCTCACCCAGCCCTCAGTGATTTTCTGGAATAATCCAAGAATTCCACCCAGAACTGGGTTGGGAGTTTGTGGCTTTCTTTGAACCTCCTTGAATTTCTGACTGTATTTCTCAGCCCGATTTTAGAGACAAGGATGGCCTTCATCAGGGGGATACCGTGCCTGGTCCTCTACCACAAGTGTAAGAACTGTGTCCTTCCCCACTGTAGGTGTTAGAAATGGGGGACTCTAGTTGGCAGAGGTAGGTACCTTTTTCAAAGATGGACCCTTGCTTCTAGTTAGAGTAAGGGGGATACGCTTCTAAAATAACTCCTGCTCACCCCCTTGGTGGTTGGGCACCAGCAGACAGGCTTATCTCAGAGGCAGTGTGTAAAGCATTTGTGAACACATACAGTAATACAGTGAAAACACTACAAGTGGACACCACACCAGTTTAGACAAATAATAAAGTAATCTTTATCTAAACCAAACAAGACCAAAATGACAAAAATCCACAATACAGTAATAAAAATTATTATTATTATTATTATTATTCTGAGTTTTGTATAGCGCCTGGTTACCAATAGGCATCCCAGCGCTTATCAGAACATAACACTACTAAAAAAGATGCAGGGATTAAACGGAGAACAGAAAAGTTTTTAAAAGTTTACGGAACCTGAGAAGACTGGCTTCGGAGCGCAGTTGTAGGGGCAATGAGTTCCACAAGGAGGCCACATTTATTGAAAACCTTCTGCCACCAGTTCTTGCCTTTTTCACCCTGCCAACATGAAGGAGATGCTGGTGGTCAGAGCGAAGGGAATGAGAGGCCTTGTAGGGCTGGACCATCTCCTCCAGAATGGGTGGGCCTACCCCGTGCAGAACTTTGTGGGCGATGCAGAGTGACTTGAATTTCACCCTGTCCCTCACAGGGAGCCAGTGCAGTGCCCTCAGCGCCGGGCGAGCAGATTGACGCCTAGGGAGACCCGTCAAAAGCCTGGCAGCCGCGTTCTGCACTTGCTGCAGTCTGTTCAGGGTAGATTCGGGTGCGCCAAGGAATAGCGCATTGCTGAAATCCAGCCGCGAGATGATAAGTCCCTGGATGAGAAGCCTTCGAGTGGCCACTGGGAGCAGGGGCAGAATCTTCTGGGCTGAACGGAGCAGGCCAAAGCACACGCCAGCCGTCTTTTTGGCGTGGGTTTTAAACGATAGGTCCTGCTCCAGCCATACCCCCAGGCTCTTGATCTCCTGCTTGGGGGGGGGCATCGGTCCCAGACAGTCTGGCCAGCTGCTGGGGGACAAAGATGGAGAGGAGTTCCCCAGCAGCATCAGTTCCGTTTTGGAGCCATTTAACTTTAGGGCTGAGTTGCACATCCACGTGTAGATCTTTCCAAGACACGTGTGCAGCCGGTCGGGATGGTGCGCCGACTGGGAAAGGCCTACCACCAGCTGAGTATCATCAGCGTAACTGATGATTTTAATACCCAGCGGCCGTACCACATTCTCCAGGGGGGCCATATAAACGTTGAATAAGGTAGGGCTCAACGAAGAGCCCTGTGGCACACCACACTGGAGAGGGGTAGAAGATGATTTTTCCTGGCCTTCCCACACCTCAAATGTACGACCTTCCAAGAAGGAGGCAAACCATTTGAGGGCAAAACCCGTGACTCCCACCCCCGACAGCCGTTGGAGAAGCACCTGATGGTCCACGGTGTCAAAAGCAGCGCTGAGGTCCAGGAGGATCACTGCCACTGATCCCCCCGAATCCAGCATGCTCCTAGCATTCTCCACGACCGCTAGCAGGGCGGTGTCAGTCCCCTGACCGGGGCGAAAACCCGTTTGGGAGTCGCCCAGGAGGGAATTGGCTTCCAAGAAGTTGGAAAGGTGGCTATTCACCAGCTTCTCTGCCACCTTACTGATACCCGGCAGCAAAGAAATAGGCCGAAAGTTGGCAAGATCGGCGGGATCGAGGTTAGGCTTTTTCAAAAGAGCCTTGACCACCGCCCCTTTCCAACTGGGGGGGACCACCCCATGGGCGAGAGACAGGTTTATCAAGTCCGTCACAGGGCCGACGATAGTGGATGACACCTGTTTAAGATATTTAATAGGTGCTGGGTCTTTCGGGGAGCCGCTCTTCATAGATCTTAGCACCGACAAGACTTCCTCCTTATTGACTGGACCGAGGGAGGCCAGCTCCACCAATTGTGACTCAGGTTGAGAGCTGGGATTGTCCTCCAAAGAGGAGACCTCACCTAGCCGGGGAAGGGAAGCCAATATGTTATCAATTTTGCTTTTAAAATACAAAGCCAGTTCTGTGCATTTTTTGCGAGGGTCCTCGTGGAGAACCTGAGGATCGGGGGCATTGAGAAGCTCCTTAATGACCCTGAATGACTCTTTGGAAGAGTTGGCCGCAGAGCCAATACGCTCTTCAAAGAATCCTGATTTTGCCACCCGAATAGCGGATTTATACCTGCTCAGGGCCGCACGATATTCTATACGACTCGCCTCACTCCAGTCTCTCCTCCAGGACCGCTCTAGCCTCTTGCATCCTTTACTCAGGGTTCTTAATTCTGATGAATACCAAGGTGCCGAGCCCACTCTCTTCCCCCTCGTGAGTTGTTTCTTTTTGGGTAGGAGAGTGTCCAGAGAATCCACGAGCCAGGTATGGAAGTTCGCATCGGCGACTATCGGGTTAGCTCCCTGAGAGGGTTGCGTGGCCTCCAAGTGTGCCGCCCAGGTGTCAACAGGGAGCTTCGACCAGGCTCTCTCCAGGGTGTGAACCCGTGGGACCACCGCAGCTCGGCTGTCGAATTGCCATGATGCGGACACCAAATAATGGTCTGTCCAAGGTAGGGCAAGAGCAGGAGATGGAGTAAGATGATCCAGATTAGAAAGTAAGGGATCAAGCAGATGGCCCTTCTCATGGGTCGCGCCCGAGTTGGCCAAATTGATTCCAAAAGATTTAAGATCATCGAGCAAATCGACTCCTGTGGCATTAGCGGGGTCCTCAAGATGGATATTAAAATCTCCGAGAACAACAAAGTTGGCAGTTGAAGAGGCAAGAAGTGCAGTAGTTTCCAAGAGAGAGTTAGGGAAACTGCCCAAGGGTCCGGGAGGGCGATAGATCAACAAGCCTACCAAAGACACTGTAGGTGACAGCCGAAGGGAGAACTGTAAGCTCTCACAATCAGTCACCACTCCATTCTGGATCTTACAGGCGAGCGTGTCTCTGTAGAGAACTGCAGTTCCTCCTCCCCTCCCTTTAGGTCTATCAAGGTGGAGTATATGAAAGCCTGGGGGGAGTGCTCTGACCATGTCAGGGCCAGAGCTGGGGGAGAGCCAGGTCTCAGTCAGAAACAGCACATCAAGCTCGTGGTCCAGAATGAGTGAATTGATTTCAATGGCATGGCTCGGCAAGGACCGGCAGTTTAGTAGAGCCATGGAAAGAACGGATTTCACCGCCACTGAATTTTGGCCGGAGGAACAAGCTCTGCACGGTAGAAATGGAATGGTCCCCATCTGTGCAAAGCTACAACTAGTAGGGTGGGGCGGACGTAAGGCGATAAGGGCGTCTCTCCCATATTGGAACCTAGTGGTGAGAGGCGTCAATAAGTGGGGCATGGTGGCAGGCCCTAGGCCCGCCTGGGCACGGACCGGCGCAGACGAGCAGGACTCTGGCACGACTCCGGCGCAGATCCGGCGCGTCCGCAGATCGCGTCCGCTGCGCGGAGCCATTAGTGCCTGTTTTTATAGCGCTTGTCTATAGCCTCCCCAACCCAGCCTGACCCAAGATGGCCGCCAAAACCGGCGCCCAACCCTCGGCGTCAACACTCAGCCGAGGGTGGGACCGGAGCTGCAGGGAGGGGGGAAAGATGATTTTTAAAGCGCTGCTGAGCGCTGGGGGGTCTCTACACACTGCTACAGCCTAAATAATGCAATTAGCAGGCACAAGTGGCAAACGAGTAAAATCAAGAAAATGCTATTAAAATTAAAGGAAAAGCAAGAGACCTCCCGGCTTCCGCCTCAGGAGGGGAAAGGTGTGTGCAAAAGTCTGATGTTACCGCTTTCCAGGTCACTGGCGCCTTTTATAGCGCTTGTCTATAGCCTCCCCAACCCAGCCTGACCCAAGATGGCCGCCAAAACCGGCGCCCAACCCTCGGCGTCAACACTCAGCCGAGGGTGGGACCGGAGCTGCAGGGAGGGGGGAAAGATGATTTTTAAAGCGCTGCTGAGTGCTGGGGGGGTCTCTACACACTGCTACAGCCTAAATAATGCAATTAGCAGGCACAAGTGGCAAACGAGTAAAATCACGAAAATGCTATTAAAATTAAAGGAAAAGCAAGAGACCTCCCGGCTTCCGCCTCAGGAGGGGAAAGGTGTGTGACTTTGAAATGATAGAAATAGTTCAGTTCACAGTAAATTGCAGATGCAACAGTTTTCACACAAACTACCATGGATGTATCACACACACAACAAAAAGGGTCGCAGGGAAGATGATGCGTCGGTTCCTTACTGGCAAGGAAGGTGATGCGTCGGTTCCTTGTTCCGTGGGAGGTGATGTGTCGATTCCTTACTTCTGTGCAGGGGAGGTGATGCGTTGGTTCCTTACCAGAGAGGAGGTGATGGGTCAGTTTCTTACTGCGTGGGGAGGTGATACGTTGGTTCCTTACCGGAGAGCCGGAGAGGAGGTGATGGGACAGTTTCTTACTGCATGGGGAGGTGATGCGTTAGTTTCTTACTGCGAGCCCCAACAATGCGACAGACTTGGCGCCTCGATGAAATGCGGCGATCTGGGATGACACATGGATTCTTGCAGCTGCGCAGCAGGCCTTGCGTCTGAATCAGTGCAGTGATCTCAGACTTCGGAGATTGGTGCACTCAATGTGGCTATTTCTCGCGTGAAGGCGACAGCGATGTGTCAGAAACAGGTGGGGGTACGTCACACTTCTGGAAGTTGTATTCGTTTTTCAAGCTCTCAGCAGCAAACAGCCTCCAGAGGTCCAAAACAACAGTAGGCACCTCTTAGCAGGTCAGAACTCCCAGTAAGGAAGTTCAGGGGAGCTGGTGGGGAAGTCCTTGTATCCCTGAGACTTCAGAGCAGGAGGCACACTTTGTTTCAAGCCCTTGGAGATCTTCCTCAAGCAGGGGACTCAGCAAATAGCAAAGTCCTTTCTCCTTTCCTTGGCAGCAAGTAGCCCCTGCAGGCCAACCCCAGACAGCAAACAGCACTTAGGCAGTTTCCTCCTCTGCTTCTCTGGCTCTTATCCTTGGCAAAGGTTCCTCTTGATTTCCGAAAAGTGATCTAAAAGTCTGGGGTCTGGGCTCCTCCTTTTATACAGTAAAACTCTTTGTTTTTTCCTGGCGCAGGTCTCTGAGCTCAGTCCAAACCAGTTCTGGGGGGCACTTTGTAAGTGCACAACAACCTCCATTGTCAGTGTGAGCCCTGGCTCCAGGCACACCACGTGGGGGTGGATCCATCATTCTGGAAGGCAGGCACAGCCCTATTCAGGTAGAGGTGCTACTCCTACCACCACTCTAAATGCAGACTAGGCCTAATCAGTCTAGCACTGACTTATCCAGACTCTCTGGAGCCACTGAACATCCCCAGCCCCTGTCACACCAAAGCCATACAGTTAATACACATCCTAACAGAGGCACACTGGATGACCAAGAAAGAAAATACCTACTATCTAAAAGTGGTATTTTCAAACACAGAATGTAAAAAGCATCCTCACTAAAAGATGCATTTTAACAGTCTGAGTTCAGGCATACTAAACTTTATTTTCCTATCAGGTTCCCAGGGGCAGTTATACTTATAAGATGTTATAAGCAAACTCCCCATTCTATTATATGGGAACAGATAGCCTTACAATAGTGAAAAATAAAACCAGCAGTATTTCAGTATCAGTACATGCCACACACATCAGGGCATGTCCTACGTTTCACATAGACTGCACTCTGCCCACAGGGGTACCTTGGGCCTACCTTAGGGGTGATCAACATGTGAGAAAAGGGAAGGTTAGGGCCTGCGAAGTGGGTGCACTTGCCAGGTCGACATGGCTGTACTAGTCTGCTCACAGGCACTTCGATGGCAGGCCTGAATTACATTTACAGGTCGTTTATGTGGGTGGCACAATCCGTGCTGCAAGCCCACTAGCAGTGTTTGATTTACAGGCCCATGGAACACACAGTACACTGCACTAGGGACTGTCTAGTAAATCAAATCAGCCAATTATGTTTATACCACTCCATACATACCATTTTCAGGGAGAGCATGTGCCCTTTAGCACTTATCAGCAGTGGTAAAGTGCCCAGAGTCATAAAACCAACAAAAACAGGTCAGAAACAGAAGGCCACAAAGAAAATATTCTGGGGATAAACTCGCTGTAAAAGCCAAGTCTAAGAGTAGGCATGTACCACCATAAGCTACCCCCAGTACTCCTCTGGGACCTTGTGCAGCTTCAGACCACCCTCATAAGCAGAAAACCATATGGCAATGTGGGACTCTCACCTCTCCAGGGAAACACTGCATAAGTATGAGCACAAAATCCGTTCCGCTCGCGGATTTTGAGGATTTTCGGTACATTCGCGATCCGCGAACTCCCACGAATTTATCAAAAATCCGCAAATCCGCGAGCGGCGGATCCGGGGGGCAAAAGTTCAAGCCTTCAAGCTTGAAGAAGTTGTAACTATTTTAGGATGGCACCGGCAAGCTGCCAGCGCCATCCCAAAATAGTTACTAAGTTAGCTTCAACAGGAAGCACTAATAGATAAAATAAAGCTGGTGCTCGAGCACCTGCTTTATTTTATCTATTAGTGCTTCCTGTTGAACCTAACTTGGTAACTATTTTAGGATGGCGCTGGCAGCTTGCCGGCGCCATCCTAAAATAGTTATAGGATGATTGACAGCTCACTCAAGGGACCCCTGCGCACATCGGTGATATGAAGGGCAGGGTTCATTCTGGCACGATGGTCCTGTCACAAAAATTAAACCTCAACAGGAAGCACTTACAGATATCAATAAAGCATGTGCCCTAGTTGAAGCTCAAATTCAGTGACGCATTCATCAGCCCAAAAACAATCGTGAGCGCAGGTGTGCTTTCTTCCCAAATCTACCGTCGAAAATAAATCAGCTGTGATGCCTGATAGAAGCCTTTGCATCCTTGACTTTCACGAGCGCAATCCCCTGGCTGTTCCTGTGACCAGGAGCTTCTTTCTCTTCATCTGCTGCTCTGATCGGTCTCTGACCTTTTATACACACCAGAGGCATGTGTGCTCGCATGTAAGTCCCGTCTGTTTGGCCCCGCCCACACACTTGCGGTGTGAACCGTCTTCCCGCCATTTACCCACTATGATGGACAGTTCAAGCTCAAATTCAGTGATGCATAAATCAGCCCAAAAACAATCGTGAGCATTGTCGAGGCTGGGCAGGTGTGCTTTCTTCCCAAATCTACCGTCGAAAATCAGCTGTGATGCTGGATAGAGGCCTTTGCATCCTTGACTTTCACGAGCGCAATAATACGCAAATCCGCAAAATTCATGGATCGTGGATCCGTGAAATCCGCCCATGCTTAACACTGCAGGTACAATGCCACCAAAATTGCTGGACTCTACTTGTTTGATGTTTATGTCTAGCTCTCTCAGACTAAGTTCATGAGCCAGAAAAAATTCTTTCTCAGGTAAGGCCTCAACCTTCTCTTCCTCTAGATTTATCTTGTCCAGCTGAACTTTGAGGTACCTCTCCACCTTCCAGTCCTCTAGCTCTTCTGAGGTCAGACCCCTGATAGACACCCTATTTCCTGTCCCATCCTGGGCATCCTGAGTTCCCACTGGGGCTGAGTTGGGCTCTTCTTGCAGCTCAGGACCCAGGACGGGGCCCACCATATCCTCATCCTCTGATAGTCCTCCTTTCTCCTCATCATCACCTTCGTCATCTCCTGAGGGCAACTGCCATCTCTGAACCTTCTCAAAGACTCTGATGGCTACCTGGAGATCTAGTTTGGTAGTCTTCTTATCTGCCTTCATGCCCCTATATGTATGTTGAATGTGCATTGCATTTACATAGCCTCCTACTAGGACTTCTTGTTGGCCGCAAGTGTATGCATGTTATTGCCAACTGGACCTATTTTAGATTAGCTTGTGGTTTAATGGGGCAAAAGATGGAAGTGCTAATACATTCTCCCAAACAGTGGAGGTGTAGTGCCTGCATTCCTGAGATGGACAGTGTATCCTCATACACAAAAGTTTTAAGGGATGGAGACAAAGATGCTCTTAGAATTTCTATGTGACCTAATTAGTTTCGATTGTTGATCAATTCTTACTGAACTCTCTCATTTGCGTGACACTAGGTGAATGGGGGTGAGTCTGCATATTCATATGTTAGTGGGAAATACGTTTCCAGGTAGTCCCAGGACCTTTTGTCTTCCCTTGAGTGGCACATCCAGGTACACTGATGACAGCTGAGGAGAGCGTCATTCTCATTGTACTTATGTTATGGGTATTCCTGCCGGACGTAAGCAGCATCACTATCTCCTGTGAGACCCATCACCTTAAAGAGAAACATGTCTACAATGCAGAAAGAAAATTAATTTATGAAAAGTAAACACCTGAAATGGGTGCCTTACCTGTCAGACAGTGGAACTACACTCTCTGTCTAGAAACTATGAGGCATATTTCTAAGTCTGGTTGCACAGGGCAGAGCTGCAAGTACCCTTGCTGCACTGCCCTGCACCACAGGGAAAGGGCAGGAATACACCTTATTTATTCAGTAAGGTCCATTCCTGTCCTTTCCCCTGTGCTGGTGCCGTTTCAGCAGCCTAGCTCCAACATGGACATCCTCGCACCAGGGTAAAAAGGTGCTTGTGTTGTCAGTAGAATTGTTTTTGTGCAGGAAGGGGCACCTTCCTGCTTAAAAACAATCCATAGAGGCAGAATGCAGCTCACATAGAGAAAGGAAAAACAAGGAGAAATAAAGATATTAATCCATGTCATGCCTCTCCTGGTGAGGCGAAAGGTTTTGACACATTCCCAAGTTTACAAGTCCTTGTTAATCTGGGAATGCATATAAAACCCTGGGAGTTGCATGGGAACACCCACTGCAGCACCCATGGAACATCTCCCTTATGCAGAGTAAAGTAACACAGCAATTTGCACTGCCTTGCCTTACTCCATGTCTAGGAGGCCATTTAAAGCAACACAAAGTGTCTTTGCGTGGCCTCATATATATGATTTGGTGGTTTGCGCCACCGTTCCATCACAAAAAGTGTCACGACGTCAGCACAAGGGGCTCATAAATATACCCCTATGTATAAAAGTGGAACTCAAACCGTCCCAGTTGCTTTCAGTTCCATGCTGCTTCAATGATCAAGGATGAGGCTACTCTGCTGAGAACTCAAAGCACTACTCTCATCCAGGGCTGGTATCGCTGATATCCAGTTGCCCAAAGTTGAGGGACATCACCTGAAAGAACCGCATCTTGCTGGAAAGGTTGTGGGTCTATCTGAGACCTTGAATCCTCCCTGTCATGTTATGGTACACAGATTAAAGCTAGGTCATCAGATACTTGCAAAATTCAAGGATTGAGGAAGAGGGTCTTATGAGTAGCGGTGGGTCGTTCCTTGCTTTAGGAACAATGTAGGAAAAGACTTAACTTGGATGTGTTGGTGCCCATAAATACGTACTAGCAGTCCATGTCCGTACACACCACTTTCAAGATAGTAATTGATAATGCAAGGCATTAATGTACCTGGGCCATATGCACTGCCTGTTATTCAGCTATATCATTGGTGATGCTATAGGTGGCATCACATTTCATCTGTTCATGTACTGAGTGTGTGTGTTTGCATATTCTCTATATGTATTCAATGTGAGCAGGTGACACCAGAGGGATGTTTGTGCAATATTTGGCGCTTTTAACATGTGCAGAGTAGGCAAATGTGTACAATTCTGCCTTAACTTCTTGCTAATTGGGGAAGTTTTGGAGTGTGATACTTATGATAGTGATGCAGCACGGATGGGCTTTGCACCATGTAGATCGTTTGTGCAAACTCAAGTACCCACTGCACTCGAGCGAATGGACCTTTCATCCCGGGCTGAGGCTTCACATCAATAATTCAAGAATATATCAATTACAGTGAAGAACATGAGGCCCACAAGAATGATGGAAAGTAGTAGATTGGCAAACCATGAAGTTTTATTGAACAGATTAACTAAGTTACAAACTCAAATCATTCAAATAAGTCAGAATCAGAAAAAATACTTTGCTCGGTTTTCCATATTAAAAACCATGAAAGTTCACATAATGACAGTTCCATAAAAGAAAACAAATAAAAAGAAATATATAACAATAAAAATATATATACTGCAATGCAATTATTGTAATAAATAGAGACATTTTTATACAAAGCAGCTTACCTATTCAACTGTTTGCATATTATAATAACCCTCCATTTCACCATTTTTCATATCACCTCTTTGCCTGCTTCCTATTCGTGAATTATCAGCACTGAGATACCTTTAGGTTAGAATTTTTACTTAACAAATGTCAAACAGCAAAATATATACACTCTATAAATCTCCCAGGAGGGTGGGTGCATGGGTATTAGAGGCTATTTGGCAACATTTCCAGTTGTGACTATAAGGATACAGAAATTGCAGAAAACAGAATATTGTTTACAAAAATATTGTGTTGCAGAAACATTGTTGTCAAGAAAATTGATTTTATCACCAAATTAATATTGTGGTTAAGAATAATGTTGTTGTTAATATAGCTTTCAATAATATAGTTATTAAAATATCGTTTATAATGATCTTAATGTGTTTTTGTTAATATATTAATTGTATGTTTTATTAATGTTCATATAAATGTTCATAGTAAAGTAAATATATTTTGTAACTGTAAATGATATGTAATTTTCTATTTAATTGATAATAGTAATTTATAATGCCATAGTGGGTTGCTATCTTTGTAGGGGTATAGAAGGTGAAGTAAATTAAGTAATAAGTAATTTAAAGTTATTCATGTATTAATAATTCTTTAATTGAGTATTAATTATGTAAATTGTCTAATAATTATATTATTCAGTTATATTTTAGGTGCAGACTGCTGGGTTTGTAAAATATATAGGGTGGAAAGTTAATTAAGAAATATGTAACTAACACTTAATTATGAATGTATTATTTAATTGATTATTAATTATGTAAATTGTGTAATAGCTATATATATTTTTCATAGGTCTAGCTACTGCCCAGCTCACCTTGCTGCGATCCTCCATATGAGCTTTATATCACACTTATAATGCTTACTGTATGTCAACTATTATCCCTGGGTTACATTGTTTATTTGTTCTTATATAATGTAATAAGGTTCTGAACTGGTTACCAGAATTTGAACACGCCCATGTATCAAAGATAACAACGGTCAAGTTAAAACACGAGCTGTATATATGAGTATGCAAGTGTAAGAGACAACAGGTGCTAGTTAGAACACCGGAACCTGCAACAGAAACACAAATAAAACCAGAAAAACTATGTCAATCGATCGTGCATTCAAGTAAGGTAAAGCTGCAGAATAACTTTCAGCACGTTCCGGTGAGTTTTTCAAATTCTACTTTATTTTGATAAAAAGGTTACAAACTTCGGATTACTGGCAACATTATTGTAAGGAGTGATTGTGGTGAGATTAACCGCAACAGAACTGGACTGGTTTTGAAAACGTGAGACATTGCTTAAGGACCTTTGTGTTTGAGACTGTATAGATATTTATATGTGTACTGTTCTTATGTGTTATTTTAGGTGAAATGTGTTTCTTAGAGAACAATTGTAAAAGTGGGCGAGCAGAGGATAAATAACAATGTAAGTCGGACTGCATTTATTGACACGTCAAGAGTTGTTCTTTTTAAGGCAGGAATGCATGTCAGAGTTAAAACTCCATATTTTCTTTTCTAGGAAAAGATATTCGCTAGTGTTGAGAAAGATGTCACTCAAAAACGTAACAATTAACATTAAATCAGAAAACCGAAGGTATTTAGGTGTGAAGAATTAAGAATACAGTGAAGTTGAAAACTATACTTGATTACTTTAACTGTGATTGCTCATATATTTGCTCGCTCTCTGTTTTTGTTTAGTGATGATTTGACAAGCTGTCTTCTGCACTCAAATAGTACACGCCTAAATCAGGCAATTCTGCTTCCCCAAGAGCCACTGCATCTCCAGGTCCCCCGGAGACAGAACATCCTGTACAGTGAGGCCTAAGGTATCGTCATTTATTCTTCTCTCTCTTTCCCTTTCTCGTCCCCACCCTCTTTCCCCCTGGGGTTTCCAGGATTTGCAGTGTGTATCTGCCCATTGCCTTTCCGTTTGGCCCCAGAGGACTTGGGGACTTTTCTTCGCCAAAGCAGAACAACCTGGAGCACAGGTGAGTGACAGTCGTAACATATATTAGTTTTATTTTAGAAATCGGATGTTGGGTTTGTAGGTAAAGAGGGTGGGAAGGTAATTAACTAATAATTAAATATTTATATAATTATTAATTATGTAATCAATAATTAATTATATACATTTTGTAATATTGATTCCTTTTAGTTATATTTTAGTTGCGGGTTGCTAGGTTTGTAGGGGTATAGGGAAGAATGTTAAGTAAGTAATAAATATATAACAAATAATGATTAATTGTTAATTATTTAATCAATTGATTATCAATTATGTATATTGACATATACTTATTCATTTTTGTTATATTTCATGTGTGGGCTACTAGGTTTGTGGGGGTATAGTATGGGAAGGTAAATAAGTAACACATAAATAGCATTTCTTTAATTGATAATTATAATTTTTTTAATAATCATGTAAATTGTTCAATTTCTTTTCAATATATATAAACACCGCCACGAGAATTCAGTGGGTCTGCAGCTACGGTGTTACCATGGCAGTGCAGAGCTGGAGGGGCCTTTTTCACTTGGGGTGGCGCCATGAACATTGTTGGCCTTCAAATCCCGTCATCCTTTGCGATATTACTCACCTGAGTGCTATCAGTGACAATTTCTGAAAATAAAGGTGGGATTTCCTATGCAAACTGCTGGTGTTCCTCATTGTGTGCACAAGTTGCTCAGAGGAAGGGAGACATCCCGAAACGCGTAGGCGGCATGAGTGTGGGGAGATGTTTTGAAGCAGCCACCCCGTCCGAGGCCAAGCCTTCCAGCGAGTGTGAACCATCCGGTGCGGCAACCTTTCTTTCCACATATACGTGGCCAAGCCCAGGCCACGGTTTGCACCGCCACGAGAATTCAGTGGGTCTGCAGCTACGGCGTTACCATGGCAGTGCAGAGCTGGAGGGGCCTTTTCACTTGGGGTGGCGCCATGAACATTGTTGGTCCCACGATTTAATTTAATTTTCACAATGAGGACGCTGGCGTCCACTTGGATATGCTAAACTACAGGACTTCAAATCCCATCATCCTTTGCGGTATTACTCACCTGAGTGCTATCAGTGACAATTTTTGAAAATAAAGGTGGGATTTCCTATGCAAACTGCTGGTGTTCCTCATTGTGTGCACAAGTCGCTCAGAGGAAGGGAGACATCCCGAAACGCGTAGGCGGCATGAGTGTCGGGAGATGTTTTGAAGCAGCCACCCCGTCCGAGGTCAAGACTTCCAGCGAGTGTGAACCATCCGGTGCGGCAACCTTTCTTTCCACATATACGTGGCCAAGCCCAGGCCACGGTTTGCACCGCAACGAGAATTCAGTGGGTCTGCAGCTATGGTGTTACCATGGCAGGGCGGAGCTGGAGGGGCCTTTTCACTTGGGGTGGCGCCATGAACATTGTTGGTCCCACGATTTAATTTAATTTTCACAACGAGGACGCTGGCGTCCACTTGGATATGCTAAACTACAGGACTTCAAATCCCATCATCCTTTGCGATATTACTCACCTGAGTACTATCAGTGACAATTTTTGAAAATAAAGGTGGGATTTCCTATGCAAACTGCTGGTGTTCCTCATTGTGTGCACAAGTCGCTCAGAGGAAGGGAGACATCCTGAAACGCGTAGGCGGCATGAGTGTGGGGAGATGTTTTGAAGCAGCCACCCCGTCCGAGGCCAAGACTTCCAGCGAGTGTGAACCATCCGGTGCGGCAACCTTTCTTTCCACATATACGTGGCCAAGCCCAGGCCACGGTTTGCACCGCAACGAGAATTCAGTGGGTCTGCAGCTACGGTGTTACCATGGCAGGGCGGAGCTGGAGGGGCCTTTTCACTTGGGGTGGCGCCATGAACATTGTTGGTCCCACGATTTAATTTAATTTTCACAACGAGGACGCTGGCGTCCACTTGGATATGCTAAACTACAGGACTTCAAATCCCATCATCCTTTGCGATATTACTCACCTGAGTGCTATCAGTGACAATTTTTGAAAATAAAGGTGGGATTTCCTATGCAAACTCCTGGTGTTCCTCATTGTGTGCACAAGTCGCTCAGAGGAAGGGAGACATCCCGAAACGCGTAGGCGGCATGAGTGTGGGGAGATGTTTTGAAGCAGCCACCCCGTCCGAGGCCAAGACTTCCAGCGAGTGTGAACCATCCGGTGCGGCAACCTTTCTTTCCACATATACGTGGCCAAGCCCAGGCCACGGTTTGCACCGCAACGAGAATTCAGTGGGTCTGCAGCTATGGTGTTACCATGGCAGGGCGGAGCTGGAGGGGCCTTTTCACTTGGGGTGGCGCCATGAACATTGTTGGTCCCACGATTTAATTTAATTTTCACAACGAGGACGCTGGCGTCCACTTGGATATGCTAAACTACAGGACTTCAAATCCCATCATCCTTTGCAATATTACTCACCTGAGTGCTATCAGTGACAATTTTTGAAAATAAAGGTGGGATTTCCTATGCAAACTCCTGTTGTTCCTCATTGTGTGCACAAGTCGCTCAGAGGAAGGGAGACATCCCGAAACGCGTAGGCGGCATGAGTGGGGGAGATGTTTTGAAGCAGCCACCCCGTCCGAGGCCAAGACTTCCAGCGAGTGTGAACCATCCGGTGCGGCAACCTTTCTTTCCATATATATATATATATATATATATATATATATATATATATATATATATATATATATATATATATATGTATATATATATTTTATTATATTTTTGTGGGGTTAATTAATAATGTTCACATTAATAGTTTATATTTGTTGTAAATTAAAAGGGTTATTCAAGTCTGTATTGTGTTTGAAGTGAAGAACTTTCCTAGCGCTGTACAGACTTTAGTGAGAATAGTTAATTTAATCCCTTTGAATTCCAACGCTTTCCCTACTGTTGCACAGACTGGAGTGGGAATAGTAAATGTATCTTCTCCTGAGTCCAGTGCATTCCGTACTGTTGATCAGACTGGTGTCAGAATAGTATATCTTACCTCTTTTGAAGTCCAAGCTTTTCCTAGTGTTGTACAGACTGGATTGAGAATAGAAAATGTATCCCCTTCAAAGTCCAAGCCTTTCTCTACTGTTGCTAAGATTTGAATTGGAATAGTAAATATAACTTCTCTGAAGTCCAAAGCTCACAGGGGTGGGAATAATAAATCTTGCGCCTACGAGATCCAACACTTTCCCTACTATTGCACAGACTGGAGTGGGAATAGTAAATTTCAACCCTCAGGTCCAACACTTTCCCTACTGCTGCACAGACAGGAGTGGGAATAGTAAATCTTACTCCTCTGAGGTCCAACTCTTTCCCCACTGTTGAACAGACCGGAGTGGGAATGGTAAATTTAACCCCTCTGAGGTCCAACACAATGCCTACTGCTGCACACACAGGAGTGGGAATAGTAAATCATACTCCTCAGAGGTCCAACACTTTCCCTACTGATGCACAGACTGGAGTGGCAATAGTACATTTCAACCCTCCGAAGTCCAATGCTTTACCTACTGTTAGACAGACTGGGGAGTGATTAGTAACTTTATCCTCTCTGAAATCCAATACTTATCCCTCCTGTTGCACAGACTGAAGAGGGAATAGTAAATGTAATCCCTCCAAAGTCAAACGCTTTCCCTCCTGTTGCACAGACTGAAGTGGGAATAGTAAATCCTAACCCTCTGAAGTCTAATGCTTTGTCTTCTGCTGTGCTTACTGGAGTGGGAATAGTAAATCTCACCTCTTTGAAGTCTAAGCTTTCCCTACTGTTGTACAGACTGGATTGGGAATAGTAAATGTATCCCCTTCGAAGTCCAATGCTTGGAGACTGGAGTGAGAATAATAAATATTATTCCTCCAAAGTCCGGACTGGAGACTGGATTGGGAATAGCAAATGTATCCCCTTCGATTTAACGGTTTCCCTGCTGTAGCTAAGTCTGCAGTGGGAATAGTAAATCTTACTCTTCCAAGATCCAACACTTTTCCTACTGTTGCACAGACAGGAGTGTGAATAGTAAATCTTACTCCTCCGAGGCCCAAAACTTTCCATACGGTTGCACAGGCTGGAGTGGGAATAGTAAATTTTAACCCTGCAAAGTCCAATGCTTTACCTACCGTTAGAAAGACTGGAGTGGGATTAGTAACTGTAACCTCCCTGAAACCCAACGCTTTCCCTCCTGTTGCATAGACTGAAGTGGGAATAGTAAATACTATCCCTCTGAAGTCTAATGCTTTGTCTTTTGCTGCGCATACTGGAGTGGGAATAATAAATCTTACCCCTTTGAAGTCTAAGCTTTCCCTACTGTTGTACTGACTGGATTGGGAATAGTAAATGTATCCCCTTCAAAGTCAAATGCTTGGACACTGGAGTGAGAATGGTAAATCTTATTCCTCCAAAATCCGGACCAGAGACTGGATTGGTAATAGCAAATGTATCACCTTCGATATAACGGTTTCCCTACTGTTGCTAAGACCGGAGTGGGAATAGTAAATCTTACTACTCTGAAACCCAACACTTTTCCTGCTATTGCACAGACTGGAGTCGGAATAGTAAATCTTAGCCCTCTGAAATCCAACGCTTTCCATACTGTTGTACAGACTGGTGTGGGGATCGTAAATGTAATACCTCCAAAGTCCAGCGCTTTCCCTCTGTTGCACAGACTAGAGGGTGGCGTGGGAATAGTAAATCTTACCCTCTCCAAAGTTCAATGCTGTCCCTACTGTTGCACATACTGGAGAATGAACAGTTCATTTAGTCCTTCTGAAGTCCAACATTTTTCCTACTTTTGCACAGACTGGAGAAAGAATATCAAATGTAACCCCTGGGAAGTAGAACGCTTTCCCTACTTTTACAAAATCTTGAGTTGGAATAGTAAATATTCACCCTCCGAATTCCAATGCATTCCCTACAGTTGCAGAAACAGGAGGTGGAATTCAAAATCTTACCCTTCCTGTGTCCAATACTTTCGCTACTGTTGACCTGTTTGGAGTAGGAATACTAAATGTAGACCTTCTGACAGCCTACTCATTCGCTACTTTTGCATAAACTTGAGTAGAAATAGTATATCTATTATTCCTAGACTTCAACACTTTCTCAATATTGTTTACGAATATCTATTGTTATTATTTGTTTATTTTTTTACATTTTATCAAAGAAATCAATGGCATAAAATAAAGGCACTGAAAGGCTATCCTTCTAAAGAAACAATACAAAGATGAGCACAGCCTATAATTGGAAAAAATTATAAATAGGAAAATCCGTTAGCTCTACTGTAAGTGACAGCGGCAGTTGCATATGATTACTAATTTAATTTTGCAAACATTTTTGGAACTATCCTCTATTTTTATTGTTATTTTGTATTATTGAAGGGCAAGGAGTGGTTAACCTACCATTTCTGATAACATTATCAGTTGCCTCATTTGTACATAAATGAATTACTTTATTCTAAACGTAAATGATTAATGTAGCTAAGTGATCTCTTCTACAATTCTGAGTTTTACATTACTGTGTGGAAACACTCTTGCTAAAAGCTGGCAATGTCAATAGCCTCACTTTTTCATTCCAGCTAAATCAGATTTATGAAGGGCAAATATTGAACAGATACCACATGGCAAATTTGTCACCTAACAGAGAAGTGAGAAGCATCTTGCATCCCTCATCTGCTCCCTCGCTAGATGATAACAGGGCTTTTGCTGGAGTATTTTATAAGCAGGACTCAAGCACTGCACAAGTCCTAAACCTATTACCTTTTCTTTATAAAGAAGACAATTCCCTTTTATATGCTTTGCCAGGGTGCACAACAAACACACTTGGTATGGCCACTTCTTTTTTGACTCTGAATCTATTTGCAGATACAAGGAAGAAATCTTCTAATAGAAGCAGAACAGGGCTTAATAACGGTGTTAAGAGGAAATCTATATTTTTGATATACTTAAGCGCACAATCAACATTATTGTATACCTGTCAAATATGAACTTACAGATTCCTGGATAATGTCTCATGGAAAGCATTATGGGATACTAGAAATGGATTGAAATTAGGGTTACAGAATTTGGTATGCATCTGGCACAATTCAGCTCTCATAATTCATATCAATCCTTGCACTGTGAAAGTACTTAATTAATTTCGGGTATCTCTCAGGAAAAGACCACAGCACGCACTTCCGAGGGCCAAAGAGAAATATGGCATAGACATATTCTAGCACCTGAGAGGATGTCATCAGGCAAATGTTAGATTGGGTCATACTTGAGGTCAATTCCATGTACAGAGTAGATCAGAACTGTGAATCATGTATCTTTCCAATTCTAGTGGAGGTACCAGAGAATAATGGTGAAACATCCTCAAGGTAGTGTGTAAATGGAAGTAGTACATTCCTTTGCCAGCGCTGGCAATCGATCGCCAAAGCAGGCACCCTTGCACCATGGTGCAAGGGTGCCTCAATTGCAGGCAGGATTGTTTTTGTGCAGCAAGGAGCACCTACCTGCACAAAAACAATCCTGAGATGCCTATTCCTCTATCTGTGTGTGCTGCAAAGCGGCCTTTCGTGGCTTTATAAATCTCACTTAATATTTGCATCGCACATTTACCATGTTGCGTGGTGAAAACGTGACGCAAACCGGGTTATAAATATATCCAAGAGTGTTCACAATCCCATGCATTACATTTGTTGTCGCAGCAAGGTGGCAGTCTACGTTTTTGCATCAGTCATAAAGCAATCTGGACTTTTATGAGATTGCAGAGGACAAGTCTTGTGAGCTTTATTAATTCTTGAGAGTGAAATAATATAGAGAAATAAACAAGGAATGTTGTTGTGACATGCCTTGAGAGTTTCATTGTCAACGCAATGGTTTTAGTTGCATACAAAAACATTTGCTCTTTTATGTATGATTTATTTAGAGTCCCAAGTATCACTCCCCCTCTTTAAGTGATTTGATCACTCTTGTTTCTTGGCCAATCACAGTCTGCACTGAGGACTAACCTTGCGCATCGCCTAGTCGGTGATGCAGAGAGCGCAAGGTAAGTGGTTTTATTTATTTTATGCTCACTATCCCGTCGTATATCAACTTCCACCCCCCAGTCCTGCCCCGCCCCACTCCGCTTATCTGCATGGACCGCCACTGCAAGTTTTTCTCTCTTTGCTTGACTGTATTTGCATGGTAGCTGGTAAAGTCATAATGAATGGGATTCAGTTCAGAGGGCAAGAATCTGTGTTTGAGCAAATCTGGCTGCCTGACTAAATCAAGAAAGAAAGCCACCTGAAAAATCAATGTCTTAAATAAATCATGGGTAATTATACTCATTGAGGCAGGCCAGAAATGTTCAAGACAACGTGTGACGTAGACAAACAAAATACATTGTAGGTTAAGAATACTATTCTTCAACATCGGCAGTTTGTTAGAGACTCTACTAAACTATGTAGATCTTCAGATACATCATTTCTGGTATTGATAATGGCTAAAAGCGTGGACTTATTAACATCTGGTTTCCAATATTTATGAGTATTGCCAACTCGCACGTTTTGTATGGATATCGTCCACTGTATGCTTTTCTATCGAGAGGTTGGACTTCTGCTAGCTTTTTGAGTTTATGTGCTTGTGATCATAGCTCACCTAGAACGCTGATGTACTTTGCTTTATTTTGGACGTATTTTTTATCTGCACAATATAATTATATTGTTCTTATGTTACGAACTGGCAGCTTTACAAGCTGTAGACCTGATGGTTTATTCCTGCAAATGTTATTGAATCCTTTAGCTGCTATGCAGTTGGACGCTATCTATGCATTGTTGTCAATGCTTTAGCCAATCTTGATAGTGTTTGATTAATTGATTTGGTGAGATCTTGGTGTCATGTGACAGATATCCTAATGCTCCTGCAATAAGGTGGGCGGGATATCTGTGATGTTTGTGACAGAATATTTGTCCACTAAACTCTAAATGAGGCTATTAGTGTACAGTACACCAAATAAACAGTCTGAATGATACTCAATAGCTGGTTACCACAATTGCTTTACTACGTATACCAATGTTATTCACCAAACTTGTTTGCCTTTCTTCTGGAGGTTTCCTGAATACTACTTGGCAAGGGATAATATGAGAGAAAAATGTATTTCTTTGTTTTACAGCAATTCTGTTTTTTTTTTACTTAGGAAGATCATTGAAAGAGAGGCAAAGAGATAACAGAGATGTAAGCCGTAGAAATGTGTGTTTATGTTTTGCGGGCACTGGGCCGGGAGCAGCAGGTGAGCTTTCACAGACGGGACACAATCCCTCTCCCAAAATGTGTCGAGTGAGTTAGACCGCCACCACCAGCTCCCCCCGGAGAATTCTGTCCTGGAGCTCATAAAAAAAAAATGATGGGGCTAAATAATGATCTGTACATGAATACTTTCATAGAAAAATTTGTTTTTAAATGGTTTATGTATAGCTCACAAACACCATATAAATATCTTAGCAATATCAAATTACATATATCCAACTTGAAAGGAATACACATTCATACATCAAAACATTTACAAGATACACAGGTGACTTAAGAATGATCAAATGTCACGAATTCATCAAAATCCCTATCCTTTTTTAAATTAATTTAGGGGTCTCAAAAAGCAACAATGGTAAGTAGCTTATAAAATGGATTTAAATCATATAACATGGTGTAAAGTCCGTTTTCCTGACAACTTCATTTACAGAACATTCAAGTTTATAGTATTACTTTGCAACATTTATATTTCCGTGTATCAGAAATGTAACAAAATCATCTCAATACTGTTCAAAATATCAAACACACAAGTGACAACATATATGAAAAGGTTAATATACAGGGGCATTGATGGGAGTTTGAGATGCCTGCTTATGTTTGTTTTAGTAGGCATAACCCAGCATTCAAAAATGTGTACTGAGGGAGAGAGCGATAGGTGGAATGGTGTGTCAAGGAAGGGCCGTGTTCACTACCTTTCATTTTGGGAAAGAAAATTGTATGGGATTGTTAGCAGTTAGAGCATTGTAGGTATTAACGTTCATTTGTGGTACTAATGTATCTGGATTAGGGATAGGGGCTTTCCAAAATTAATTTCAGTTTAGTTGATTTGTATGCCAGATTATTATTAGGGTCCCTAACCCTTGGCAGACTTCATGTTCCTCCCTAAACACAATACAATACTTATTTATTATCAACCCCTCCTTAATTTGTATCCAATGGACAGTTCTGAGTTCTTGGAATTGTACTATTTCAGTGCCTATCTTCCTTTGTAACCTAACAAAGCTCGAAGTTTATTTATAAGGGCAGCTCCTGGGTCCCTTGACAGTGGTTTAATAGGTCAACTGTATTGATCGGTTACTACAAAATATAACAATCATGAGGTCGCACTTCGTTTAAAACAATAGACCTAAGAAAACAGTTTGTGAATGTGTCTAAATCATCAAAAATTATATGCAACACACTTTAACCTGCGAGTGCCTCAGAATCAAAACACGTTCTATTGATCTTTAGTAAATAAAAAACCTCTCTTCCCAATTCATTGGGATTTATAAAACTGAAAAGTGCATAATAAGATCTCGTACTGACCTGATGCAGACACAGATAAAACATGCAAGAGTTTTTTTTAACAGTGTTAACTATAAAAAATTAGCAGTCAACTACACATTAAAGTGTGTTAGTTCACAATTTGCGGCTAAAAGTATGGGCCAGTTTAGAGCAGGTTTGCATCGCTCTTGCACCACGCAACATGGTGCAAGAGCAACGCAAACCCTAAGTCAGATTCATGAAGCCACGGAAGGCCACTTTGCATGGACCTGAGTGGCTACATAAATATGGAGTCATCTGGAGTAAAGTAAAGCAGCACAAATAGCTGCATTGCCTTACTCTGCCCTGGGAAGGTGTTCCGTGGGCATTGCGTGGGATCTGGTAAACCTGGGAATGTACCAAAAAGATATGCCTTCCCAGGGGAGGCGTAGCAAAAAAGAAATAACTTTATTTCTCCTCATTACCCCCTCTTTCTATGTGTGCTGCAGCACACATAGAATGCGGCATATGTACTTTAGGATTGTTTTTCTGCAGGAAGTGCACAAAAACATTCCTGCATGCAATGGAGGCACCCTTGCACGATGGTGTTTGAGTTGGCACTAGGCTGCCAAATGGGCGCCAGCACAGTGGAAAAGGCAGGAATGCAGCGTGTTGACTTAAATATATCACATTCATGCCCTTTCCCTTTCACACAGTGCAGCGCAGCAAAGTGACTTGCTGAGCTGCGTGACGAGTTCGTAAATAGCCCTTACATGTCTACCATAGCAAATTCACTATTCCCTCCCTGATCAGTTAAGAAAAAATGTACTTACAATTCCCCCAGAATTAAGTAAAAACAAGGAACCACAGGTAGGATAAACTGCAATTAATTCAATATCTGCAGCAAGTGATGTATATTTACCCTGATAGTATAAAGACTAAACCTAAACCATTCTTGCCATGAATTCACCGAAAAATGAAACTGATCCTTAAACACAACAGCTGGAAAGCATCGCTAAAATTAAAAGCATTAATAGAGCCTATGCAATATTTGGCATAATAATATCATGCCTCGGTTTTAATCACAAACGAAGCAGAAAGAATGGCCAGCATCAATCAGTGTGCTAAAGGGCAACAATGTGGATAGTAAACTGGTTTCAATTTCTGACATTCAGTGGCAGCAGTGTCCAAGAATTTTAATAACCTGGCCAATAAGTCAGTGACCTGCATACAAGCTACCATCGCTGTCTCAAGAGACCTTATTATGCTGGGTCTGGTGGCTTAGTGGACTAATGGGTCCACTGTAGGTGCCTGTGTTTGGCATCATGGTCACAGGTTCCAATCCCAGAGGGTCAGCTCAGATTTCATACTTCTGAGGTCGATAAAATTAGTACCATTGAGTTGGGTAACCGTAAACATCTGTTAGTCAGCGCCAAGAGACCCTTCTGGTTGAGTTTGCACTTTACAAATACACATGCTATGTTATTCAGAGTCGGTTAAAACATCAGCATAACAACTGTCTTTTAGGAGACATTTTATCTTTTCCCTTCCTCTCCCTCTCATTTCCCCCTATTTCCCCCAAAAAACATAAATAGCTTTCTACTATGAATTTTCGCCTGTTATATTTTGTTTAAATCATTCTTTATGCATTTCTGCTCATTAGGCCTTTATTGTATGTTATTGTCGGTAGAGAGACAAAATATCGAGATTAAAATATCGATATACAATAATATCGATGTTTTAATTTCGATGGTATAGAATATCGACGTGCAATAATATCGATAGACAGAGTATCGATATTAAGGTATGTATGTTACTAATATCGACATTTTGTTTAGTGTTATGTATTTTATTATGTTGTTTATATGTTTGTTAAACATGTTTGTTAATGTATGTTTAGAAATTAGTAATTTTGTTTACATTTTGCGTTTTAGTATCAGAGCGGGTTGTGGGTTTATAGGGGAATAGGGTAGGAGGTAATTTAATTATAATTAATTAATTTATATTTTTTAAAAATATTTTTTATTAATAAATACTTATTAATTAATAATTAACCGGTAATTAAGTATGATTAATTAGTTAATTAAATTAAGTAGAGTTAATGTAGTAATATTTATTATCTTTTGGTATTGTTAATTAATAATTAATTGGTAATTAATTATTATTAAGTGGTTAAATGACAATTACATTTTTTATGTGATTTATTTATGTGTAGTGGGTTGTGTGTTTATAGGGGAATAGGATGTGACATAATTTAATTAAATTAATTAAAGAGATTGTATTTATTTATTGGTATTTATTGTTAATTAATTGTTAATTAATTAATTGGTAATTAGTTATTTTCATTATTTCATAATAATAGTTATTATAATTGTAATTGTAATTAAATTTATATAGCGCATAAATCACCCGAAGGTCTCAGAGCGCTAGCAGATGCATGAAAGAGTTGCCGGAAGTCTGATAGCTAGAAGAGCCACGTTTTTAGGAGTCTGCAAAATCTCATATAGTTGGGTTCGGCTCTGATGTTAAGTGGAAGGGCATTCCAGGCCACAGGGGCTAGTTTAGAGAGGGATCTGTCACCATTCCTGACAGTACGAACTTTGGGAATGGTTAGGAGGGACTTGTTGGCGGACCAGAGAGTTCTGACCGGACAGTAGTTGACAAGCTTCTTCTCTAAATATTTGGGGCCTTGTCCATTGATGGTTTTATGGACTAGGCAGCACACTTTGAAGTTTATGCACTTCCTAATGGGAAGCCAGTGGAGGGTTCTAAGATTAGGTATAGATGGGGAGCGGGGGGGTAGATCAAGGACCATCCTGGGTGCCGTATTCTGTAGGACCTGGAGTTTGGCCAGGAGGCTCTCGTTGATGGAGGCAAATAGAGAGTTGCCATAATCCATCCGGCTGATGATAAGGCCTTGGACTAGGGACATACGCGAGGAGAGGGGAATCCATTTAAAGATTTTCCTGAGGTTGCGCATCAGCCCGAAACTAGTGTGGACTATCTTGTTGACATGGCTGGCCATGGACAGCTTGTCGTCAATTGTCACCCCAAGGTTTCGGACCGCGGATTTGGGAGGGGGATAGGTCCCTAGTGATGGTGGCCACCATTCGTCATTCCAGTGTTTGTGGGCATTTCCAAAAAGCACGATCTCCGTTTTACCAGCGCTGAGTAACAAGAAATTATTAGTCATCCAATCCTTGATTGAGATCATGCACTTTTGGAATCTGAGTTTAGTGTCATTAGGGTCGGGGCCTAGGGTGATCAGTAGCTGCGTGTCATCAGCGTAGGACACGGTATCAAAGCCGTGTGCCCTGATTACTCGTGCAAGGGGGGAAACATAAAGATTAAATAGAGTGGGGCTCAAGATTGATCCCTGAGGTACTCCTTTGTCCTTATCTTGGCTGTTAGAGGTAAACGACCCAATTTCCACCTTGGAGCGCCGTTTGGTTAGGTAGCTCTAATCCAGAGTAGAGCAAGGCCCTCGACACCCATCTCCAGCAAACGCTCCAGGAGAATGCTGTGGGAGATGGTGTCGAAGGCCGCCGACAGATCAAGCAGGACCAGAATGTCAGATTGTCCTGTGTCGAGTGTCAGCCTGATGTTATCTACAATCTCCAGCAGAGCTGTTTCCGTGCCATGG
Organism: Lissotriton helveticus; assembly: GCF_964261635.1. Lineage (NCBI taxonomy): Eukaryota > Metazoa > Chordata > Amphibia > Caudata > Salamandridae > Lissotriton > Lissotriton helveticus. The sequence goes on along the minus strand of NC_136059.1, from coordinate 1,603,520,210 downwards.
GGGGCCCTGAAGCCTGACTGAGACAGATCAAAAAGCTGGTTGGCCTCTAGGTGATTGCATAGTTGCTTCGTGATTAGAGATTCCATAACTTTCCCGAATATCGGTAGGAGGGAAATCGGGCGATAGTTGGGGAGTAGTTTGGGGTCAGCTGAGGGCTTTTTAAGGATAGGTCTTATGATCGCCTGTTTCCAGTGGGAAGGGACAGAGGAATGGGATAGTGAGAGGTTAAGGGTTTTAGTGAGAGCGGGGATCAATGCAGGCGCAATTTATGCGAGAATATGAGAGGAGGCTGGATCTGTGGGTGATCCGGATTTAATTTTATTCAACGAATGGGCTACTTCAGATTCTGAAAAAGGTAGGAATTCTTTAAGGACTGCAGCAGGCGGGTGAGGGGATAAGACAGCCTGATTGGGAGATAAGCAAGAAGTCGTGGTGTTGGTTGGGTTTGGGAAGGATTCATGAATAGTATTGATTTTGTCCTGGAAATAAGATGAGAGGGTGTTAACCCAGTCCTGGGACTCAATAGGAGGGGGTTGACATGCCTGTGGATTTGTGTATATAACTCTTTATGTGAGTTAGTAGCTGAAGTTATCCTATTCCCCAGATAGGTTATTTTTGCTAGAGCAATCTCATTCATGTACAGCCTATGTGCAGCTTTGTAGAGTTGTCCGTCAGATGGGTCCTTAGTATGTCGCTATTTATGTTCAGCAGTCCTAGCCAACTGTTTGGTTATATCTAGGTCGGGGGTGAACCAGGGGGAGAGTTTGTTAGGGCCTCTGGCTATTTTTTTTTTGGGGGGCGATTACGTCTCACGTGGAGGTGATCGCTTTTTCTAGAGCCGGTGCTACCTCGTTAGGGTCACTGCACTCTGAAATGCATGGGGGAGAGAAATGAGCGGTGAAGGAATCGTAGTTATAAATAATTTATTAATAAATATTGTTTATTCTTGTAAATATATTGTTAATTAATTATTAATTGGTAATTAACTATTAATTGGTAATTAATATGTGTTAATTAGTTAATTTATAATTACATCAATGTAATAATATGAATTGTTATTAATTGATTAATTGATATTTATATTCATTGTGTTTTTTGTATGTGTAGTGTGTTGTGTGTTAAAGGGGGAGTAGTGTGGGAAATAATTTTTACCCCCATGCTATCCAACGCTTTCCCTACTGTTGCACCCTCTGGAGTGGGAATAGTAATTTTTACCCCTACACTATCCAACGCTTTCCCTACTGTTGCACCCTCTGGAGTGGGAATAGTAATTTTTACCCCTACGCTATCCAACGCTTTCCCTACTGTTGCACTCTCTGGAGTGGGAATAGTAATTTTTACCCCTACGCTATCCAACGCTTTCCCTACTGTTGCACCCTTTGGATTGGGCATAGTATTTTTTACCCCTACGCTATCCAACGCTTTCGTTACTGTGGCACCCTCTGGAGTGGGAATAGTAATGTTTACCCCTACGCTATCCAACGCGTTTCCTACTGTTGCAATATGTGGAGTAAGTATATATATTAATTTATATGTAGAGTTTTTAATTTATTTTAAATGTATATGTATTAGTTATTATTTTTTTAATATGTTTTAATGTTTATATTTATAATTTGTTAAGTTATATGTATTTTAAAATTATTTTTACATTATTATTAATACATGTACAAAAACGATATTTTTAACTTCGATATTTTTGTACTACGATATTTCTTTTTTCGATATTTTGTACTTACATTTATGTAGATAGAACTCCGATATTTTTGATGTCGATATTTTTGTGTAGATATTTTTGTATGTCTATATTCTGTCTGTCGATATTATGTCATAGATTCGTTATTGTCTTCTTTCTTACTTAATAAAGCTTATTAAACTTAAAAAAGGTGAACAAATGCAAATAATATGTGCTAAAGACTGGGAATAATGTCCACATCCTTCACAGAAGTGCTAGCGTCACAGGATTGCCATGTTTCAGTTTTTTTTAGGATATAGGAGAAACCAGAAGCACATACCCACAGAGATTGTTTCATATGCAAATGGGGGTAGGGTTGTGGAGAAGGCCTCTTGTAAGATGGTGAAAGCATGCACGCTCTGCACAGTTTCTTAAATGCTTCGGTGTTTTTATATATAAATAAACTCTAGCCGCATGCTTTACTTGCAATTAATTTAATTTGACCCTATTCTTTCTTATTGTTCCATTGTTCTTTTAATTGAAGTTCTCCCAAAAGAGTATTCAAATTTAAGAAACCGTTGTCAGTGTAAATTTTAAAATGATCTTGCTCTCTCTCCAAATACATGCTTTAAAGAATCAGCAGGTGAACCCCTCAGATGAAAACAATACTTTAAATGCATTGGGTATCAGCAGACATAGCAAAAACAGGTCAAAGGCAAAAGTATCTTTATTTGGTCAAATAAATATGACCATAAAAGCACAGAATATAAAATATATTATCAACAATCACAGCAAAGATAAAATGAAACATACAAGAAATAACATTTTATTTAAAATACCATGATAAAGAAAGTCTTCCCATTTTGTGATTAAGATGCATACTTTTTCCTTAACTTCATAAAAGCAATGATAAACTTGGAGCAAATTTCATGTGAAACTAAACTTTTCAGATATGGCGGCCCTTCTTTATAGAAGGTAAATTGCTTGTGCAAAAGGATTGGGTGTACAAAACTGACTCTTATTGTACGGTACAAAGTGCAAAAAAGCATAAAATGCACGGTAGATTGGGAGTAGACAACATTACATGGGCAGATATAAGAGAAACAAACCAAGTGACTGCCAGAGGAAAGGCCACTAAAAATTGGGCTATGTTGGTCAGATAAGATCTATGCTTAGGATTGGTGATCCAGGATAAATAAGGTCCCTTGCCTGAGGTTGTTAACATGTTTATGGTCCTGATAACTGAACTCATATCAAGAGACCTATCAATTTTAATATATACCAGCCATGAAATTGCGGTGATATTATCTAAATTTAGACAATCCTCCAACACCTGCCATGAAAAGCCGACTTTAGGAGTACATCATAACTTCATCCATAATAATAAAGGGTCAATATCAACTTCATCCTCCAAAAAACCCATACCCAATTCCAAATGCGAGATAAGACTCGAGAAAGCTTTGGGAATGGCTAGAAGCCTACACAAAAACTTGTTGTCGGACACCTGGATTTCCCTGTGGCATCATGGACCTGGGCTCCCGCTTCATATATGCCAGCAGAAAGACACTTTCTCTTATAGAGTTGGATTATCTGCTTATAGACCTATGGCTTAGCATTTTAGCAAATCTAAAAATGATTTCACAGGATGCCCCCATCTTTTATATTCTCTGGTTAATAGACCTGTCTCACGCCCCACTGCCATCCAACAGATTACCTAATAAATTAAAGGAAGGTACTTTTTCTATCAGTGTTCCCCCTGTACAGAACTTTTTTAACTTAGTGGGTTTGGGACCACAAGTCATTATAAATCATTTTTGCTGGCTCACCATAAGAATGAATTTTGACATAAAATCATTAAAATAATTTTGAAGATTCTGAAGGCCATTGGCTGTTAATGCTAAAGGATCGTGTCATCCATGTAGAACAATAGCGGACTGCATAGGGGCCAATTCTAGGTAATCTTTACTTCACGATCCTAAAAAGGTGTCTGAGAATTAATGTAAAATAAAAAAAGGATGCAAGCTAAAACGAAGCCCTGCCTAACCCCTCTAGCAGCATTTATTAGGTGCGTGCAATCCCCATACTGTGTGTAGGGCACTTTTGCTGTTGAGTCCCAGTGCTGGTGCCTTAAGTGGCCCAACAAAAGGGGATTGACGCCTGTCTTCTCCATCAGTTCCCACGGCTTCACCCATCTGCTAGGTCAAAAGGACAGGAGAGGTCCATGAAAGCCATATGCAAGGCACCTATCCTGGCTTTGACAAATTTGCTCAGAATTAGGGATCTAATGAGAGTTTGCTTCACAGTCCATAAACCGGGTCAGAAACCATATTGGACTGTTGAAAAAAAGAATTTGTCTTTGCCTAGTCATCTAATTTACCCAGGATGACCCATCCTAATATTTTTGCTTTGGAATCTATTAATGAGATTGGGCGATACGTTGCTGGTAGATTCCAATCAGCTTATTTGTAAATTTGTACTATGATAGCTTCTCTCCAAGAATCAATAAGATCACCTCTAACTACTGCTCTTAGGACATTCATAACTAATGGAGCCCACAAATATACAGTGTGCTTAAGTAGATCTATTGGTGCCCCGTCATGGCTTGGCACATTCCCACAAGCTGTGCTTAAAATAGGTTTAGTGATAGATGCTAGATCTATGAGATTGGATAAAGAGAGCTTATTAATAAGATGTGGATATACTGTAATACCCTTCGCATGCTTCCCCCTCCTTGTTGCCTGGATCAGAAAAGAGAGGGAAGTGATTGACCCATTCCTGTTCAGAAATATGCCATTCTATACCAGAGACTAAACTATCTAAAAAGAAAGGCCAATTTCTGGACTCCTATGCATTGGATCTAATTTCTTTCTTCCTTTTCTAAATGTCTCCCTTGTAATTGTTTCTAGCTTCCTTAATGGCAATAGTATTACATGGGGTCTTATTAGTCACCATCCTCACATTTCTCTAAAGCTGTCCCGGGTTTGCTAGGGTTAGCATTCAGTGAGTGACAGCATGATTGCCGTTAAAGGCCACAGGTAATCAGCCTGCCCCAGTTCATGCGAACCCCTTTATTTGTGGAGTAACTGCCAGGGGGTTTGATCATACCTAATGTACCCAAATGAAAAGAAATTAAAAACCATAAGATAATGGGGTTATGATCACTGTGATGAAGGGAGCACACCTCAAAATACGCAAGAATCTGTGCCAGGTCTGTTGACAATAGAAGAAAATCTGTTCTACAACCCTTTCCTTTTCCTGAAAAAGTGGGAGGGTTGCTATCGCCCTGACCATAAACATCTGAGAAAAAGGTAAAATTATGTATTGAGACTATCTGATTTAAAGCTCCGCCATAGGTTGAATTTATAAAATGGCTAGTGTCAGCCCCTTAGTCATTAGAAACACCACATGTTCGGTTCCCATGATAAGTACATTTAGTGATATTAAATTCGCCCGTCCATATATCTGACATGTTATTTCTCTGCTTATACACAAATTCGAAAACTGACTTCCCCAGTTCTTGAATGATGCCTACAGGTTGTTCAGAGAATACAATCTAAATAAAAAATGTATTAAATCTATATTAATCGATTTTAGCAATCAGAGATTTAAAATTTGATAATATGAGCTGGATACTAAGATTTTGACCTTCGGGTTTCTAATTGTACCTTTGATAAAAATGACCAAACCCCCTTTTCCTCTTTCAGCAGATGACAGGGTTGCATGAGAACAATAAGAATTAAACCAATTTATAATATAAATGATAATAAATGAAAATAATAATAATAACATAGGGGCCGATTAGGATGGCGGACGGACTTGCGTCCGTCCGCCACCCTTGAGGAGGAGGGAACGTCCGCAGGGGCTGCGGCGTTCCCTCCGTGCTGATTAGGATGTGACCGCCAGGGTGGCGGTCACATCCTCTATATTTAACATTGCGGTGGGTGCAGCTACAAGCTGCACCCGCCGCAATGTTCAAAAAGCATGTGTTACATTTACATGCACAAAGCGGCAGGCACCGCACGGTGCCTGCTGCTTTGTGCACGCAAATGCAGGGGGGTACCATAGGTACCCCCCATGTGCACCCCCCACCCCCCATTCACCCAGGGGGCCCGCAACGGGCCCCCAAAGTGAATGTCCGTATGCTTTTCCATGGCGGAAAAGCCGCCGTGGAAAAGCAGTTTTACACAACCATCATAATATGGCGGACGGTGTCTCATAGACACCGCCTGCCATGTTATAGCTTTTCCGCCGCGGTCGGAAGCCGACCGCGGCGGAAAAGCGGCGGACGGAATTCCAGACCCACCAGCCATCCTAATTTGGCGGTGGGTCTTTGGTGACTCCGCAGAGGATTTTCCGCCTCCTCCGGGCCGGAGGTGGCTTCCGCCGGCCCGGAGGAGGCGGAAAATCCTCCATCCTAATCGGCCCCTTAGTGTTTGTAAAGCGCAACCTAATCACCCCTATGGGTCTCAAGGCACTGGGGGCCGTCGGGAAGATTAAGCGAGCTATTGCTGAGAGTCACATGGTGCTGTGCTAACCGACCACTGGGGATCGAACTGTGGGCCCTGTGTACCGGAGTCATCCACCCTTGCCATTGCGCCACACCTCTTCCATCGCAGTAGAATCAAAGGCCCAGCTCTTCTGGCAACATAGTATATAAAAATTTAGAATGTATGGCAGTCAGTCCTAATAATCAAGTTTCTGGCGAACCCCTGCAATGTTCTAGGATGAAAACTGCATGCCTTGTCTACAGGTGCAGTTGTTCTTGCCCGTGTTTGAATTTGCCATTAGCTGGACCCATGGGAGAAATTTAGTGATATACTCCTGCTGACCACTTTCTCCTTTAAAGGAGGCAGACTTTGGGCGTTAGTCATTTTCAGAGAGGTTTGATAGTACTTCAAATTGATTGATATGAGCAAACAGGATCAGAGGAAATAGTCCTTGCAGGGTCTTCCGAACTTGGCTACTCCGTGCATGTGGGATATCTTAGGGGGGAGGAGGACAGTAGGAAAAATCTGAATGGACGGGCCCTAACTTTAGAAGTTTTGAAACCGGAGAGGGTTCAGGCATGACAGTAAAAAACAGACCCAGTCTGGATCTTTCAATTTTAAGACCACACAGTACCCCCTGACGGTTTTGCTGTAGGGCCTAACCTGTTCACCCTGCAAGCCACAATTATTTTTTATTAATTACTACCGGGTGACCATCAATGTTCTTCATGCACCTTTGTTTATGAGGGTTTGGCAATCCTCATGTACGCCATCTTACAGTTGGGGAACCCCCACTAAAATGACTGTAAATGGAGTGTTTGTAGGGGGTAAATGGCAGTTATTAATTTCACCTTTGAAACGGGAAGATGGAATGATCTGGGGTCACTTAGCTATAATCTTATCCCTAGTAGGGGAAAGGCACTGTTGCTCAGATTCTCATTAGGTTGATCTTTAACCCCTCTGCCCTTGGCCCTTGATTTATCAATGATGGTACTAGTATCAGGCCATTGAATGTGAGATTGTAAAGAGTTTACTTGACATATACCTTCATTGATTAATGTATTGATATGTAGTGCCTCCGTCAATATTTGAATTTTCCCTGACAACAGTTTAAGATGGTACAATTCTTCTTCCCTGAAACATGATAATGTGCTCTACACAGAGCAGATAATAGACTGGCAGCAAGATTTGAGGGCATCATTAATGTTATCCATTATAATCTTATGGATGCCTGCATGATGTAAGGTTTGGATAGATGGCAAAGACTCATTGCATTCCGCACCAAAGGGCCGTAAAGTAGCACAGTCCTTTCTAGATAGACCTTGTCTTTTCTCTTCAATGCGCTTCGTCTTAATTGGTGGCGGGCCTTTTGGGGAGGCGGAACTCACTAATTCCGCAGCTGTTACCTTAAAATATCATGTGCTACACATGTTTTTTTTTGTCTGGTCTTATTCTGTTTGGGACTTTAGGGATGTGTAATGTATCTTCTTTTTCATCGATAACAATCGGAAGCATGTTAAAGTCTTCGTTGGAGGTCTTCTGCTGGAGTTCAATAGACACAGGAGGTGGGTTAGTGTTCAACATTTGTGCTGCTTCTATGTGGTCGGCGACCAAATTAAGGTCTGTGGAAATTGCCCCCATGGCCGAGGTGAAGTAGAGAAGTGAAGAAGAACGTGGGTTCTTCTCACCACCATTTGGGGCCACAAGATTTTTCTTCCCCATTGCTTTACACCAACCATCCCTCCACACGGTTAATTTGAAAAAGGGTCAGACAGATGCGGTAGCTGCTCCACAATGATGAAAATAGAGTGGAACTAACCTGATCAGTTCTTCACACTTGGGCCTTATATTAAATATAGCATCTCCCAGGAACTAGAGCCAAGAGACAGAGCCATACCATACTTAGCAGAAACTAAGCAGAGCTCAGCATTAGGAAATACATTTGTTATGGGGATTAGCTTATTTACTGTGACAGTCAGTGTAGGTATGCAAAGGTGATGGTACTATGCCCCATAGTACTGCGTGGTTCAAACACTTAAGACACATTGTCAACTTATGCTCTAAGCTCCTTCTCTAAAATGTTTTTGGAAATGGAAATTCAGACATGCAATAGAGTAAGGTGTGTAAAATACTTCAGAATGATATAGCTGGGATATGATTCACATGGGATATGATGTTAAGGGCACCATGCCACTCGAATGGTCATTTTCTTTTTTTGAAGGTTTATACAGCTCACATCTACTCAACAGGGTTTCCCTGTGCTAAACAGGGCAGGCGACATTGCTGATATCTGAACAAGGATTAAACTTGGTTATAAAGAAAAGTGTTTAGCTTTTTATGAAAGGTCAGAAGAGACTGACAGGTCCTAAGTTTCAAGGGAAGGGAATTCCACAGTTTATGTCTAAGGTAGGAAAAAGAGCAGCCTCGCATGCAGGTCAACCACACTCTGGGAAAAGAAAAAGAGAGTGGCTGGCCGATCTAATCTGATGGGTAGGTAGGTAAGATATGACCAGACTTTGTATGTACGAGGGAGCTAAGCCATGCTTAGCTCAAAACATATAACATAGAGCCTTGAACTCGATGCATTTATTTACCTAACGTGAATGAAGTTGATGTAGCAAAGGAGGGATAGAGGCTTGTTGAAGCAACCGAAAAAGCAGGCGAGCGGCCCAGTTTCGAATGAGCTGTAAACGATGAGCTGCCGTCTTATCTGCCCCAAGTACAGTACATTGCCATAGTCAAGTCTGGAGATCACCATTGCTTGCACCACGGCTTTTTGGGCTGTAGGTGGAATTAGCCAAAGGATTTTTTTAGCCACTTGAGAACCGCAAAGCATGTTGCACTGACTCCAGACACTTGGGCTCTAAAAGAGAGATTATTATATATGATAATACCCAAGTTCTTCACCATCAGAACCGGAGCAGGTAGAGGCCCCAGAGAACCAGGCCAATGGTTTGCTTTCCATAGATGAGGATTGTTTTACAGAATGAGGACCCCCGTTTTAGATCCGTTCAGCATTAAAGCATTACTAGACATCCACAGAGAGATATTAGGCAGTCCGTTATGGAGCAAGGAAGATTCCTGATGCTGAGCAGATGAAAGAGAGAAAACAATCAGGGTATCATCTGCATAAGAGAAAATAGTCAACCCAGACTTTTCTGCAATGTCTTCCGAAGGGTAAACATAAAGATTAAAAAGCGGAGGACTCTACATCGAACCCTGCGGTACTCCTGATGGAAGGGCTACTGAATTAGATTTAGTGGTATGAGAGAAGACTTCATATGAGAGATCCTTTAAAAACAAGATCAACCACTGCAAGGCCATGCCCATAATACCGCAGGCTTCAAGATGATCTACCAAGATGGAGTGTGAGACTGTGTCAAAGGCCATGCTCAAGCCCAACAAGATGAACGCTGCCGTACCACCGCAATCAAGCTGCTGCCTAAGAGATTCCGTAACACCAAGCAGAACTGATTCGGTACTATGCCCAGGACGAAAACCCAATTGTGACAGATGGAATAACTTGTGCAGTGCAACATGTGAGGAAAGTTGGAAATTGATATGTCTTTCCAAAACTTTCAGAAAAGTAGAAAGAAGTGATATAGGGTGATAATTTGACCAACAGAGAGGGTCAAGGTTGGTCTTTTTCAGCAAAGGGAGCACCAGAGTATGCTTCCAATTCCAGGGTACCTGACCTAAGCTTAAGGAGGAGTTGAGAAGAGTAAGAATCACACCAAAATCTGACTCGTCCAAGAGTCTAAGCTTGGATGGGGGGAGAGGGTCAAGTGGAGAGCCGGACTTGGTTATTCCCAACAAATAATGAAGAGAGGTCAAGTCCAGTGGGAGCCAGGCCTTAATCTGATGAGACTCAAACAATTATTGGGCCTGAGAGAGAGTATTCGCCTGAACAGAAGAGGGAGAATTAGGGAAAATAAAGTTGTTTTGAAGTGAAGAGTCAGAGTCAAGCTGACGGTGGATAAACTCTACTTTATTACGAAAGAACAGAGCAAGTTCATTGCATTGATGTAGCGAGATTGAAGGAGATGGCAGAAATGTGCTAGATGCAGAAAGTTCTTTTGCAACTTTGAATAAAGTTTTCTGCCAATTTTGGGCATGATCCACTGACTAATATATTGGTTGATATTGGTAATAATCTTTAACTCTATTTTTGAAATTCAGAAGGGTGAGGAAAACAATGTGTCAATTGCATAGTTAAACCAAAATGGACTCTGAATAAGAGTATAGATTCTTCATACTGGTTATCCTCTGATCCTCAAAGATTATGTCTTCTATATTTGTCTAGTGGTATGACCTGAATTTCGTATAGTAGAAGGGAAATAGAATGGTTCTGTATTGTTGAGTTACCTGACGTTTGTTAGATTATCAGCTGGTATTTTCCCAAACATGGTGATTCCTACCAGTTTTCCTCCCACAGTTCCATATTCCTGCAAAGGCTGGATCCACATTTGTCTTCTTCATTGTGTAAGAAAGACAACAGAGATACACAAGGTGCTGTTCATTTGTGAAAATTCAGAAGCAAGAGAAATAGAAATGAGGGTTTGGGGTTCCGATCTTTAAGCACAGGTATCACACCGTAGCCATATAGAAACCTGTTATAATAGTAAATTTTCAAAGAAACTCTAGCTTTTCTAAGGTTTCTATTACTGGGTGCCAGAATTTCCATGCTCTTTTTGACTGGCTGAGACAATGCATTGTATTTGGCATTTGTCAGATTTTTATTAATTTCTTTACATAAACACTTTAATTTGTTCCATGGAACATATCCATGCCAGGGCTTTACCTACATATGGCTTCCATCTGTCTCGGGTGTGTGTTATCAGACATATGTGGATTTGCAATGTGTTTGGGTAGCCTATAGGTGATAAGCTATGTGCAGTGCATTTGGAGAAGTTCACAAGCAACAGAAGAGTACCAATCTTTGGTGGCAGGATCACATCAGATGCACATTGAACCCTACTACAATCATATGTTTTCAATATCTACATGTCCTAAAGGTTTCTGTTGCTGATCACGAGACCTCTTAAGCCCTGATTTATTGTCATGGGTAATGTGTTGAGCATGATGTGTACCAGTTTTCCAGCAGTTTTTTCACCTAACTATTGCAATTCCTTCCGGTCTTCCTCATGCAGGAGCATCTCTCTGCCAAGGCTTGACCAACATTTGCATTCAACCATGTCTTCCCCTATGTCTCCTCACTGTGGGGATATCAGACATGTCATTTTTCAATAGATTTAGGGTAAACAGAAGGCAAAACCTGGAACCAGTGTAGTCAGGAAATTCCCAAACTACTGAAAGCAAAATGTTTATTTAAGCTACCTGTCTTTGGTTATTCTGTCCTAGTTAACACTCCTGTGCCAAATAGAAACCACCCACAAATATTTATATTTTCAAAATCTAAACATGCTGATTTCTTCATTTTGTGTGGCATAAAACTCAAGAACTTTTTGCAAACACCAGGTGTTCTATAATCAAATGTCCACACATTTTACTCAATAAAAAAGGTACCACATTTTGTGACTGGACCTTCAGAATGGTACAGCAATAGACTAAAACATATACCATGTGAAGACCACATTTCCCCTACAATGGCTTGTTGTGGACTGAATTCTGGCCTGTTTGTGCACATTATGATAGGCCTATCCACAAATGTGTTTTTTTATCAGTAGAAGACGGGGAACTAGAAGAGTCTTGCTGTAAAGGTAGAGAATTATCATTGACAAACATTCTGTGTAAATGTATCTATTTCTCTTTTTCCACTTGGAGTCACCTTTTTCAAATTTCAATGAATTACTTCTTAGGACAATCCTTGTTCAATCTACTCAAATGACATTTTGCTGAATTCACATTTATATCTACTTTTCAGTAATTTTATGCTTTGTGGAATCTCCTGGCTTCACACATGTTTCTCCTACAAATTGCTAGTAGGTATAAAGCACAAACATAAGAAATGTCTGTTTCGTAGCATAATAAAAAATCCAACCAGTGTCTATCCCCTTGCTGGGGCACAGATACACTTATTATTTACAACAAGGGGTGGTGATGGACAGAGTCTCTGAATTAAGCAGAGTACTCTCACCCAGTCAAGAGATCAGGGCTAGATCCAACACCGTTTTTTAGCTCATTGCACCATCCCAGTTTCAGAACCTGGCTGTATGCAAATTAGTCTGTCCCTGGCCCAGTGCATCATGGGAACAGGGCAGACCAGACTACAAAAGCCAATTCTTACACTGGGAAGGAAACAAGCTTCCGGGGACCGGTTTCTGCCATTTCAGGCGTCTTCGGCCCGGCTTGCTTGAATCCTGATGGTGCAATGAGCAAGGGACTCACATCTGAGTATACCCTTCCACGCTTAGGGTGGACAAAATTATTTACAACAAGGGGTGGTGATGGACAGAGTCTCTGAATTAAGCAGAGTACTCTCACCCAGTCAAGAGATCAGGGCTAGATCCAACACCGTTTTTTAGCTCATTGCACCATCCCAGTTTCAGAACCTGGCTGTATGCAAATTAGTCTGTCCCTGGCCCAGTGCATCATGGGAACAGGGCAGACCAGACTACAAAAGCCAATTCTTACACTGGGAAGGAAACAAGCTTCCGGGGACCGGTTTCTGCCATTTCAGGCGTCTTCGGCCCGGCTTGCTTGAATCCTGATGGTGCAATGAGCAAGGGACTCACATCTGAGTATACCCTTCCACGCTTAGGGTGGACAAAATTATTTACAACAAGGGGTGGTGATGGACAGAGTCTCTGAATTAAGCAGAGTACTCTCACCCAGTCAAGAGATCAGGGCTAGATCCAACACCGTTTTTTAGCTCATTGCACCATCCCAGTTTCAGAACCTGGCTGTATGCAAATTAGTCTGTCCCTGGCCCAGTGCATCATGGGAACAGGGCAGACCAGACTACAAAAGCCAATTCTTACACTGGGAAGGAAACAAGCTTCCGGGGACCGGTTTCTGCCATTTCAGGCGTCTTCGGCCCGGCTTGCTTGAAACACAGCTCCTTAAATTTACAATGCTTCATGAAAAAACACTGTGGGCAGAGGGCATTGTATGCTGTTACCCCAGCAAACAGTGTGGCACTGCATGGATCATTTCTTTCAGTGACAAACAATCCAAAGATCTTCTGGCTTCTTGCTGGGGTACATAAATACAGTTTCTTCTTCTCACAATGTTTCTCATGTTCTCAGACAAAGGCTTTGTGAGAGGAAGGAGCAGTTCAAAGCACCTAAGTAATGGACCAGGACGTGGGAATTGGAAGGGTTCACAAAGAAATGTGGGATAAAGAGGCTCTGTGTCTGTGCTCCAGCAAGAATCCTCATGCTGTTCGAATAGAAAAATATTTAAATAGACTTTGAATCCTTTCTGGGGCACAGGCATGTTGCTACCTCCTCTCACAAAGCTTTCTGTGGTGAAAGGAGCATTGTGAGAAGAAGGAAGTCCTACAAAAACCGAAGAAATTGGCCGGGTACTCAGGATTGGAAGGGGAGGGACCAATGAAAAACCTAGGGCCAAGTATACTAAGGCGTTTGGAGCTCGCAAAGGGTCAAAATAGCAAAAGAGGACACTTTGCTACAGCACTACACTTTTAGGATATCCTTTTCCAGATAGTGTTGTGGAATGGGATGTATTAATGTTTTGCATCTGAAAATCCAGTTGCGAAATATTCATAATTTACAGACTAGACAATGTATTGGTAGTTAATTCATGAGTGGGAAGGTGTTCCTTCGACTACTGCCTGCTCTTCAAAAAGGTTTTGAACATTGTTCTTTTTTTTTTTTAAATACATCCCATTTTTCTTCAAGGAAAACTTGATGCATTCAAAATTCAATGATTATTTAAAAGCAATCATAAACATGGTGGTCTGCTGAACCAAACAGGCCACCATCGTAGTGATGGCTGCAAATCAGAATGGGTCTCAATTTTCAACCTCACTCATTAATATTTATGAGGCAGGGCGAATTGTGAACCACTACGATTCGCCATTTTGAAAACCAACTTATTAGTACACTGGTCAGTTTTCAAAAATACCACACTGGTCGCTATAGCAACCATTATTTTTCAGACCAGTGTTTAGTACAACTGGCCCTTAGCTCTTCTGTTTCCAAACCTCACATTCTGGTTAATTTCTTCTGCTGGTGGAGTCAGAGATAATAGGATGGTGGAAGGAGCAAGGCTGATCCTCCCATCATATGACCACCACCGTTACTTTCGACCTCCATAAAAAAGGGATCAGGGCAGTGAGTGCACCCAGAGAAGTGCTGGAGGCTATGATAGCTCCACTTAGCCTCTCCCGTAGACTCACCCACTGGTCCAATCCTGAGATCTTGCTGAGGCCAAGATATCCATCCTGTTGCTTATAAGTTAAACCACATAAGATGTCTGTTGGAAATGGTTCTTTGTGTAGGATCACCCCAAACGTTTTACCTTCCTCCTTCTTCGTTTTGCTTAATTTGCTCTTTTTGGTCTTAAGACTCTGAGCACTTTACCACTGCTAACTAGCGCTAAAGTGCTTGCTCTCACTGTTTTAAATAATGGTAGCATTGGCTTATCCACAATTATTTATTATTTATTTAAAATATTTATAAAGCGCGACTGTCACCTGGCAGGTATCCTGGCGCTGATAGCTACTTCTGTGGTTTATTGACGGGGGGGAGCTGGAAAAGGCCAATTATTTTTGTTATAGGGACAGGGGAAAGAGCCAAGTTTTGATACGTTTCCTGAATGGGAGGAGATGAGGGATATGGCGAATTTCGGCAGGTAGACTGTTCCATAGCTTGGCTGCAGCTACTCTGAACGATCTTCCTCCCATCCTGGCCGTCTTACATCTGGGCACTCTCGCGAGGCAAGCAGTAGTGGACCTAAGTGTTCTGGTGGGGGTATACCAGGAGAATAGACGTTGGAGGGGTCTGGGTCCTGTTCCATGCAGTGCCTTGAAGACCAAACAAAGGGCCTTGAAGGCAATGCGTTGCCTCAAAGGCAGCCAATGTAACTCGGCCAGTGCGGCAGTGGCCGATGATCTCCTGGTCCATCCTAGGGCCAGTTTGGCTGCTGCTGACTGGACTCGTTGGAGTCTGTCCAGTAGTGTCGCCGGAGATTCAAGCAGCAGGGCGTTGCAGTAGTCAAGGCGACTAAGAATAGTACACCTGACTACTAGTGCTCTGGCAGAGGATGGGAGCAGAGGCAAGACTTTGCGCAGTGAGCGCATAAGGCCGGTGCAGGTTGCGACTGTTCTTGAGACCTGAGTCTCCATGCTCAATTGATGGTTGAGCATGACGCCCAGGTTACGGACGGTGGTAACTGGTGGGGGGTTATTGGAGTTCTCCGGGGGCCAGAACTCAGCGGGCAAAGGGCGGGGTATGCGACTCGCAGGACAGTACATCACCTCAGTCTTTGCGGAGTTGAACTGAAGGGAGTTCTGGTGCAGCCAGCGTGCCGTGTCTCGTAGGCAGTCATGGAAGGCTTGTAAGGAGATGGAGTCTTCGCCTTCCCACGAGAGAAGGAGCTGTTTATCGTCCGCATAGTTTACTGTGGTCATGTTGTGTGACTTGATTAACGTGACCAGAGGTTTTAAGTAAACGTTAAAAAGAATCGGACTGATAGAGGAACCCTGGGGGACACCGTGTGGGACCGGGGAAAAAACCGATTGAAAAGGGGGAAGGGAGATAGCTTGTTTTCTGTCGCTGAGGTAGGAGTGAAACCAAATAAGGGCCGTGCCGTCAATCCCTGCCGCTCTCAACCGCTGGAGCAGGATTCTGTGATTGACAGTATCGAATGCGGCAGACAAGTCAAGTAAAATGAGGGCCACAGCTTGGCCCCTGTCTGCGCGCATTCGAAGCTCTTCCATGGCCGTGAGCACCGCGGTTTCAGTGCCATGGGCTGGGCGAAACCCAAATTGGAATTCGTCCAAAAAATGGTGCTGCTCAAGGTAGGTTGAGAGGCATTTACTGACCCAGCGTTCAAGCACCTTCACTGGGAAGGGCAAGAGTGATATGGGACGGAAGTTGGACAAACAGTCTGGATTGAGCGTGGGTTTCTTTAGCAGCGGGGTAATAAGCGCTTGCTTCCAAGAGCGGGGAACGACGCCACAGCTCAGGGATTGGTTGCATATCAACCGAAGGGTGTGAAATAGTTGGGGGCCACAGGCTTTCCATATTTTCGGTGGCAGAGGGTCAAGGGGGGATCCGGAAGTAATGCCCTGTGCAACTGTTTCAAATTCTATTTGAGAAATAAGAGGGAAGGCCAGCAATTTGTTCGTGGAAGGACAGGATGGCCTCAGGGAATCAGGGTTAGTGGAGATGATTTCGGGAAGGGTGGAGAGAGTGGTAGGCGGGGGTGTTGCCAGGTTATTGATGATGGTCTCAATTTTATCAGTGAAAAACTGAGCAAGATTGTCACAGAGGGACTGAGAGGGGGGGATGGAGTTTTTGACGCAGTCGGGGTGTAAGATATTGTCCAAAATCTGGAATATGCTTTTTGGACTGTTGGCTGCATTAGTAATGGTGGAGCAATAGTAGTTCGCTTTATTTTCTGCAATAGCGGACTTGTAGTCACGGAGTGACTTCTTCCAAAGGATTTTATTGTTGTTACAGTATCCGTGTCTCCACTTTCTCTCAGCTTGTTTGCAGGCTGATTTAAGGGATTTCAAAGAGTCGTTGTACCAGGGAGCCGGGGCTCTTCCTTTCGGTTTACAGAGCTTAAGAGGGGCAGCAGCGTCCGTAAGAGAAGTGATTCTTGAGCTAAAGGACCTGTAGTTGTCTTCCACTGAGCTGGTAATAGCGAAACTGTCTTCCACCTCAAAGGTTCCGGTGGAGGTACTGAGTTTTTCAAGCGCTTTCCAGTTTCGGTACGAGAATTGTGGGGGTGGGTGGGATTTGATTTTGCTTGTTGTGGCATTCTTAATGTAGAGTTTGATGAGCGAGTGGTCTGTCCAACTCATGGGCAGAATGTCGCCTACTTGGGTTAGACCTGGGCTCGAGAAGATAAGATCGAGTCGGTTGCCTGCGGAGTGAGTGGGGCCCTTTATCAGTTGTTGGAGGCCTACATTATCACAGGACAGCCGAAGGTTGTCTAGTCCTGCATCAAGACTGCCATTTGGCCAAAGGTTAAAGTCTCCTAGAAGTATAAGATTACTGTGAGAAGTTGCCATGTTGGTGATAGTCGTGAGGAGGGCTTGCTGTTGCGGGATAGAAAAGGCCCCAGGCGGGCGGTAGCAGACGATTACCGTAAAGGTTTCGCCTTGATGGCAGTTTATAGACAGCCCAAAAAGCTCGGTTCCAGGGGTCGGGTCTATGTCTAGGATGTTCGTTTGCCACGAGGCTTTAAAGATGACACCAACTCCGCCACCGCGGCCTTTAGGTCTGGGGAGGTGGAGGATGTTAAAGTTTAGCGGACAAGCAGCTGCTAGGTCTGTCTCACAGTTTGCATGTGTCCATGTCTCAGTTAAAAAGAGTACATCTAGATGGTGCGACTCGATAAGAAGATTAATTTCAGTGGCATGTTCAGGTAAGGATCTTACGTTCAAAAGGCCTCCTACAATTAAGTTCCGTTGTAGGAAGTCAGTTAGTGGGAAGGCCGATTCTTCAAGGGAGAGCTTACCTTCCTGCGCATACCCCCGAAGGTCGAGTAAAGCATCCCGAGTGGAGCCAGGGGATGAAGGGCTGTGCCGGGCAGGGTTTGTGGCGCTAGGCGCGTCCTCGTCGCGGACGAGCGCAGACGAGCTTGCCTTAAGCGCGCCTTCGGCGCGCAATCGGCGTGCCCGCTGCGCTCGTCCGCTGCGCTTCCGACAGTGACACATAGTAGTAGTGGTGACGGGTAGCGTAGGAGGGGGTGTGGCCAACAAGAAGTGGGCGTGGCTGTCGTCTCCCTTCGGCGTTCTATGGCGCCAAGAAACGAGTGGTTTCCGTGTCCCAGCAGCTAGTGATCAGCTGTTATGGGATCAGGTGTATTTCAGGTAGGCAAGTATTTTAAAAGCAAAACAATTCACAATCTTTAAAAAACGAGTGAGTTACACCTCAGTTACAATCAGCATATTGAATGTACTTATAAGTCCCTAGTAAGGTGCACTACTTTTGCCCATGGCTTGTACATTAAATGCTACTAGTGGGCCTCCACCACTGATTGTGCACCCACTCAAGTAGTCCCTAAATCATGTCTCAGGCCTGCCATTGCAGAGCCTGTTTCTGCAGTTTACACTGGTATTTCAACCAGACAAAACAAACCATTTGCCAGGCCCAAACATTCCCTTATTATACAGATCACCCCTAATGTAGCCCTTAAACAACCCAGAGGGCAGAGCGCAATGTATCAAAGAGACAGGACTTTAAAGTTTTACATATCCTGGTAATGAAAAACACCAATAATTGTTTTTTATAAGACTGCAAGGCCCATCCCTGCCATAGGATAACATTTAGTGCAGAGGCCAGAGCGGCTGAATCCAGAGCACGGTGCTCACGGTTTAGTTGGCACTGGCAGCTCAGCTCAGCACCATGTGACTCTGGGCAATAGCTCACTTAAAATCCCTGACGGCCCCCGTACCTTGAAACCTTAAGGTGTGAATTTTTCGCGCATTAGAAATATGGATTATGTATTAATTATAAGTGTCATTCCCAATTGTGAAGTGATAGACTTTTTGAATTTGGGTCTCTCAAATCACAACTTGAAAGCCAACCTCATGTTGAAGTCAGATTTTAAATTGCAATTCTGACAATGTAACTTTTAGAAAGTTGGCATTTTTTTCCTTTAGCCATTTTGTGGCTGCTGCCTGTCTCTGATCACATGCCTGGGGTGGGTGACAGTAGGGATTTGTGTATTCCCCCTAAACAGCCGCACACAATGGGAGCGTAGGTGTGACCTGATTGGCCATCCTGGCAGGATGATAGGTAGAAGCTGGACTCAGTCTGATTTACACCTGAATAGGCTGTGATCAAACAAAGGGCTTTATGCCCCCTGTGGTATATGGAGCCAGGGCTAGAAGGGAAGACCTCTGTGCACTTCAAAGGCATGTCTTCGAAGTCTCCCCCACTTTTAAGGCAACACTGGGTGTAAGTACTGAACGTCAGGCTTCAATTCAGTACACTTCTGGACCTGTGAAGTTCTGTTAGGAATAAGGACTGGTGTTCTGTTGAAAAGAGTACTTCTCTGCTAGACTGTTAGTTTGTTGGACTCCTGCTTTGCTATGCTGACCTGCTGGCCTGCTGTCCTCCTGCCTGAGTGAGAAGGACTGGATCTGCATCACTTGAACCCTGAGTGACTCCAAAGGCTAGCTGGCTGGCCACGTGATATGAAGTACCAGGGACATAAAAGACTTCCAACCAACCTACTTTGGCACCTAGACTCTGTCATCTGTGATTTTGCCCGGCCAAGTGGTGCACCCCAGTCTTAGGCCATTGGAAGTGTGCCTAAGATGTATCTCCAGTGGAAACAACACATTCTCTGCTGAGTGACAGATCCTATATTAGAACTGATGCGTAGCCGCTGTTGCGTGGATTGGACCCATCGTAAAAGACTTGCATCACTGCAGCCTCCCATATCTGGGACCAATGCATTGCCTTTGGATTAGTCGCTTCGTGATGCTTTACCCTGCACAAGCTCCTTGCATCCCTCGTCGACAGCACCCTAAATAATGACAACAGATCTCAGCATCGCAGCTTCACCCCTCATCAGACCTGATGCATTGCCCCTGATGTGCCTCACATCCTCAACATCGAACTTCACATTGCAAGCCCCGTTGACAGAATTCTTAACATTGGTGCATCAGGACCTCGCACCACAGCCTCACTTCGGAACAGATGCATCCCCTCAGCTGCACGATGCATCTTCATCACAGATCTAAGCCCTCCGCAACCAGAATTACGGTACTTTTGTTCAGTGGGCCTAACTGGGTCTCCATAGCCGGACTGTGCTCCATTGCAGTCAGCCTGAACTTTTGACTATGTTCTGGCCCGGCACAACCAGATATACCAAATAACGCTTTTTGCTTCTTGGCACTATTTATATTTGAAATTTCATGTCTCAAGTTCTACTTATTGGCTTTTTGACGTTTTGGTCTTGTTTCATTTATAAAATTAAGCTCTATTTGTTTTACCTGGTATGGAATATTTTGTTGAAGTTTTCACTGTTTTATTGTTTGAAGTGTTGCACAAATACTTTACACATTGACTCTAAAGTTTAACCTGACTTCTAGGTGCCAAGCTACCAGAGGATTAACACAGGTTAATTTAGGGTTTGCTTGCTTCTTACCCTGAATAGGATTGTGGCTGTTGCTTGACTAGGGCTCCTGCCTCAGTCAACCAGCAACCCAATTTCTGACAATATCTCATCTATATCAAAGAGGCAGTCTGGACCAGTAGATGATTGTTCCCTACTGAGGAGATAAAAATATATTTTTTTAATGAGCACCACACCTATAGATTGTTTAAATATTCTATTGATGCAGGTATATTCTTCTTATGGGTGTCCTGAATACATGCTTTAGTGACATAAATATATATCAACAGAGCAGCTAAAGTGTTAGCCCACCGAAAGATCTCTGTCAACATTTCTCAGAAAAATTCAATGCCAAGTAACATGAAACTCTTTTGTAAACCAAAACCTTTTGGCAAATCTCTTTGATCAATAATAATTGAAAGATTTAGGCGAACATATAAGCAAATGGATTGAGTCAGTATTACTAAAATTCATTCTCCTGGGCTCAGATGGAAATTTTAAAGAATAGGCAAATGATAGATGATACAAGGATTTTATTCCATTCTATTTGAAAAAGCAAAATATATTCACCCACTCTACCATTATAGTAGTAATGAGAAGAGGGAAAGCATTTGAGAACTGAGGGCCTTATTTAGAAGAAGGGACGCATTGCTGTGTCAGCGATGCGTCAAAATGAGTTACAAATCGTGACGTCACTTTTGAATGCCATGGATGCATCATATTTATGGCATGGCTTACCATGGCAAAAGGATCAGGCAGCGGCAAAATATTAATGCTGACACAGGTGTTTTCTCAGCAGAAACTGATACATCAGGAGGAAAATTGAAGTAAGGTTGGTTATCGGCAAGTAAAGTGACGCTAACCACCCTCATGTCAATTTTCATTGCACCGCGCATCAAATATTTAAAAAAATGATGCTATGAGAAAATAATCATTGGCACACTTCACAAAAGGCAGCCGTGGAGCGGGGAGAACAGACCAGCAGCCAGGACAACAACCCCAACACCCCAAACAACCTTAGTACCTGCCTGGATATTCTGACTGACTCCCAGGGAAAGATGAAGAGGAAGTGCCGCTTCAGTGAGGAGGATAATTAAATATTGATCACTGAGGTGACAGAACACCAACATCAGCTCTTTGTTACCTCACAATTGTCATTAGGAAAAAGGAGGCCATTTGGCAGTCCATAGTGGCCAGGTTCAGCTGATTGGGACAAGTCAGGAGGACAGTCCCTGACTGCAAGAAATGTTGGGATGACTATAAGTGCAGCACAAAGGAGAAACTGACCAACAACCTGAAGGCAGTCATGCAGACCGGAGGTGGAAGCCCAGCACCACAGAAGGAGCTGAATGCCTTGAAGGAAATTCTTCTAAGAGGAGTTGGTGGCAGGAGTTCTGGGACAAGACAATACAGCCCATGAGGAACAACAAGACCTACATGGTAATTTTCAACAAGGGGCAATGTGAAAAAAATGGTCATCTTGTGCAGTGCAACTAGCTAGGTCCCATCGCTCCACTGCGCTGTGTGCAGGGCAAAGGGCAGGAATCTGGGTCATATACTGTTAAACATCACCTAAGTGTAAGACACACTGCCCAGTCACATGGGGCCCAGCTCAGTCCAGTTCCTCACATTTAGCCCTTCCATGTGTGAAGTGCAGCACCAGTCCAGGTTAACCTTTGTATACTGGTACTTGTAGTGCAATGCATTATATGAGTCACTAGAACTACAAGTCACAAAATACAAAGCAAAATACATAGGAGAATATTTATTTGGTGGTGATAAACCCTTCTCCTTACTTACAAGGCAGTGTTAAGCAACTTTACATGGCTTAGCACCACCTTACGAATAAGGCCCCCTTTCATGCAGCACTTAGCGTGAAAGGGACAGGCAATGTGTGTTGCTGTGGTTTCCGGTGCAACACAAATTTTTTTTATCCTCTACTCTATTTACAAGGGGGTTGTAAATATGGGGCAGTGCCAAAATAAGACCAGGGAAAACCTGGTCTTAACCTAGCGAAATGAGGGGAAATGAATAATTTCTCCTCATATTTGCTGTTTCTATCTGTGCTGCATTCTGTAGCACACAGATAAACTGTAAATTACCACTAGTGATTGTTCATGTGCAGGATGGTATCCCTTCCTGCCTATAAACAATCATAAAAAAATGATGAGTGGCAACTTCTATGTGTGCTGCATAATGCAGCACACACAGATGTTACAAATCACCATCACTGATTATTTATGTGCAAGAAGAGATACCTTCCTGCACATGAACAGTCATTCCCCACAACGCAGGCACCCTTGCACTATGGTGCAAGGCCGCCTGCATTGGTGCTAGGCAGCTCAATTTAGCACAGTTGCTAGGGGAAACGCAAGGGTGCACTGCATTCTTGTAAATACAGCACACCCCTCCATTTGGAAACAGAGCACGGCGTTAGCAATCTTGGCTTAACACTGTGCTCCAACAGTTTCCTTGTAATAGGCCCCAAAGTTTCTCATGTACAAGAGGACTGCACATCTGAATCATCACTTTTTATAATGTTCTGGTGGTGCATGCCTCCTAATCCTATCTATGAGGTGATGCATCACCATCCTGTGTGAATTTGCATGGCCTCATAGATCCGGAGTAAAGCAAGCGAGTGCAAAGCACTGCTTTGCCTTATCTCTATGTCAAGGAGGTGTTCCAAGGGCGTTGTGGTGTGTTTACTCAAGAAACACCCATGGCTGTTGACACATTCCCAGATGCCCAAGGATCTTTGATCCTGGCTATGCATAAAAAATGTGGGCCTACCCAGGGGAGGTGTAAAGAGGAGAACTTTATTTCTCCTTTTTTATTCCTCTGCAGCACACATAGAAAGAGAACAGCACCTCTATGGATTGCCTATGTGCAAGAAAGCGCCCCTTCCTCAGCAAAAACAATACTGTCAACAAGGCAGACACCTTGCACTATGGTGTAATGGTGACTGTGTTGACACTAGATACCAATTTCTGTGCCAGTGTAGGCAGAAAAACCAGGAACGCGTTGTAAGTCCTCAATACTGTGCATTCATGCCCTTGCCTTTTAACTCAAGGCAGCACAGCAAAGTATCTTGTACACATATGAACATGCCACCACAAAGGGCAGGAGTCAGGGATGGTTGGAGACTGAGGTGGATGGTCCCTGTTGTGTTGCAAACCTTGGTAGGCACATGTCACTAATTCCAGAACTACCACCATGTGGACTACAGCTCATCCCATTCCCCTCAAAAACAGCCAGCCATGTCAGTCCATTGAACATGGTCACACATATTGTTGGTCGTATAGGCACGAGAGTCAATTTATCACCTGGGTACTATCAGTGTGTGGTTGTAGGTTTCGCAGAGGAGGTATATACACATGCAAGTACATGCCCACACACATTCCTGCTGTGTCACAAGGATGGAAGCTGTGTAGAGGTGTGCAGGATAGATGTGAAAAACTGGACCCTTGGCCGCCTGAAAGCACAATGTGAATGCAAGATGACACAACTAGGCAGATTGCTGTGGTGTGATGTGTGAAAGGCAGATTGCAAGATCATCACAAATTCATGAGCAAACCTACTTCACCTTCACAGGAGATGTGGACTGAGTACTAGCCACTGGGAATGCAAGCACCCTGTGCACTAGGTGCAATGTCCACAGTAGTGGTGTCAATACATCAAAACGCTATCAGAATAGGCATCAAAAAAAGGAAGCTAATCACCAAAGAAGAGGTGTACGGTACCTCATATCACATTAGCAGGAATGGCAGGGCTAGTGAGCTGTGAAACAGTTTTGCAACATTTACCAAGACACAACTGGTCAACGCTGTCACATAATGGTTGTGTGAGCAATGCAAAGAGACTACAAAACCAAAGGGGATGATGGACGGAGTGTTGAACATTGCAAGCACTCACCCCCAGTCAACTGATCTGGGTTTAATCCATCATCATTATTTAGCTTACTCCACCACCCCCGAGCTCAGACATGACCATATGCAAATCAGTCTGACCCTGTGCCTCATGGGAACAGTCCAGCCCGAACTGCCAAGCCATGTCTTTCCTGGACCGGAAACAAGCATCCTGGGAGTGGTTTCTGGCTAATCAGCCGTCATCAGCCAGGCTAGCTTAAATCCAGTGGCAAAGTGAGCAAGGGACCCACGTCTGGGCATACCCTGCCAACTTAGGGTGAACAAAGCAAAACCAAAGGGGATCTCAAAGTCTACTACAGTGCAAATTGGTCTCTAAACCTATGAGAAACAGATGTCCTAAGCATCAATGTTGACCTGACAGGGAATGAGTAGGAAGTCAGAATGTAAAACAGATTACTCATGTCACCATCCAACATAGATCAGAAACTACATATCTCTATTTCATTGCCGAGGATGTAACAACTACTCCTGACCCGCTGCATGTCCTGGATGAGATTCCTTCTGACAATGGCAACCTGCCATCCCTCAACCAAGACACCCTCCAGGATATCCTGCACTCCATTCAGACACCATCTCCGGCAGAGCAGACAGTGTTGCCTGGTCTCCAGAGGATGCTTCTATCACCCAAAACACTACCAGCCAGCCCACCCCCAGAACTTGACTCTGAGGATCCCCAGGTTGAATTCCAATGTTGTGCGGTAGGAGTTCAGCTAGAGCTGGTAGATGTGGTGTGGTCAGGGATGGAAACCATGGTGGCACCCTAGAGGGAGTCTGTAGGTGCCTCAGTCCCAATAAGGATACCTCGGAGGCCATAAGAGGCACCTACCCTCTGCTCAATGGCTTGGAACTGTCCCTGGTTGACATCACTGATGTCATGGGCAGAGGTACGAACACCAGCGCTGCTGCAGTGGCACCAGCGAGGTTGCCAACCAAGAACAAATACTGTTCTTACATGAGACTGTACAACAGACCTCTTGTCTTGGCCTGGCTAAGATAAAAGATTTAAACAAACCGTCTATACCTAAGGCCACAACTGATAGTAATAGAACTACAGATGAGGAGGTAGACGTAAATTATATTTTACAACAAAACAGAAGTAATCCTGAATGGAAAAAATGGTTAATTTGGCCCACAGACACGAATATCTGTCAAGATAGATTCCTGAACAAGACACAAGGGTTTACAGTAACTCGGCCAGATCCAAGATATGTCCAGAGACAACATCCAGGGATAATAACAACTTCAGTGTAGGAAAACTGTGCCTTGAATGGCTACAAAAATCCACACTCCCAGATATAAAACAACACTTAACTTTACTTAAAGATGGCCTTGACTTACGAGAAATCTTACTTGGACCTCGTAAACCAGGTCATAAACGTTTCATATATGCCGGTATATACACTGCTTACAATGAAGCTTGGAAAGTCACGCAAATGGAAACAGCTGAACGAATATGAGAAATTGATCGTATTAATTTAGAAAAAGCTCTATCTGTAGTTGACAATGGGTTAACAACTCTGTTGTCCAGAATTTATTCTTTGGACAGCATTGTATCCTCTGCCATATATATAATGGAACAGGACTTGCTAATGTTACAACATGGCCAGTCTCAATTACGTTCTATAATGCTTTTAGGCTGGACGTTACAAAACCTTTTTTCTGGCTATGTGCCTTGGCGTCTAATCAACACCACGTCACTGTTTACTGTATTTAACCTTACAGATAAACAAATCTCTTTGGCACAGAGGGGAGCAGACTATACGGTGCTGAGCATAGAAAAACTGGAGAGATTACTATTGACCGTTTCTGAGAAACAATCAGTTGAATGGATAATACATGGGACCATCACGATGCCAGTGTCGATTTTCCAGTTTCAATATTGCTTAAAACACATACCAGCAGGCCTGTATGAAGGGTTGGGTAAAGAGTACAATAAGTCGACCTGGGATTTACCATACACACACAAATGTTGGAGTGGGGAAAATGAGGTATTTTATAGTGGAAGAAATTGTAAAAACAGATTAAGCGGTACACTTCTGTGTCAAGGCATTAATTTACGTAGAGCCTGTGAAGGTTCTTCAAACAACTTATCATGCCACCTACAGGGTTCCCCGACGGCGGTGATAGATCCAATTTTTTGGCAGCTTTCCAATGGTAGCTACATAATGTTGAATAAATACAGCTATTGTGGATAATGCTAGGGACAGCCTATCTGGTTAGTGTGTCAGCCAGGGTCACTTGTTGTTTGCAAGTATTGTTTCCAAAAACTAAGACAGACGGGGAGTCGCCACTATGGCCTTCACTGAACATCTCTTCTATACGAATTGATACTTTAAGCAGAATGAAAGCCATTCTTTTACAAAAAACTCTGCCACTGACCTCGTCCAGAGAGACGTATGATCTGCAAGTTGCAAGGTCCTCTGCGGAGATACATGCATTATTATCAACAAACTGCCCTATACATTTCGCAGAAATGTTAGGTCGTATCTTAAACATGTTTGATACCAGTGGTATTGTACATGTATTTAAGACGATTTTTACGGGACTGTTAACACCATTTGAAGCAGTCCTGGGCATTAACTTCATGCACTCTGTGTTCGGCGGCCTGCCTCTCATCTTGGGACTCCTAGCAGGGATCCTATTTTTATTCCTCCTGCTCCGTTATGTCAAGTCCGGCCACCAGCGATACCCAAATTACCATAGAGAATGCTCTCCTGGCCATGCAGTATCGTGAACGAATAACACAGATCATTGGCTTGGCTCGTTTAAGTGATCTGAATACCACATGGGTCCTGTCATTCAGACCAATCTGGAAAGATTACATCTTACCTGTTCTACGATGCCTGCTTTGTGGAGAGGAATGCATGTTAGATATCTGTCTAACACTTCCATCAGCAATGCCAACGGATGTTGACGCTTTACTGAGTCCGGTAACGGCTCATGTATTGTGTTGCCCCTAACGGCTATCAATCCTGATGACAGCATTTGTTGAGATCTCACTGGCAATTCCAGCTGAAGGTGTGATACACGGACCAACAGGTACCATCTACTACGAACATTGGTAACGCGGCTGACGCTGACGGCGATGTTTCACATCTGTGTACAATTGATCTTCTTAATGAAGTGGTTCAACTTTCATCTACTGTGGTAGACGATTTCTTTGCCAGCCTCGACGACTTAATGTTTTCTCCTGACACCGAGAATAACTTTTGAAGTTAGCACACAGCGTTCTTTTGAAATCTGAAGTTCGACCTTCACTTTTTTCAACACAGAAAACTTCTGAACTCTATTTTTTTTCTCATTCTACGATTTGATTTGACTTTTTTCCAAAACACAATGAACTTTGGCACAAAGCAATCTGCTTAAAGTAGAACTATTCTTAGAGAACAAGAATTCTTTGAATACTTCCTAGAAACAATATTGACCTAATCGACAAACCAAAACAACTTGTATAATCTGCTATGGGATGGTCTCGATTTTCTTGTGTATCTAAGAGCCATTTCATAAATATAATTTCATGATTCATTCAGTTAGCATTTCCAATTTCATATTACAGGTTTACAATGAAATCATTGCTTTTAAATGCGTTCAGTACAAATGCTCATTTTTCGTGTGCAACCATTTCAAATGCATTTTATATGTATTTTTGGGTGGGATTGTAAACACATGCTCTAGATTATATGTTTTAGTGCTTGATCTTAGATGAACATGATAACGTGGAGTGGGTGTTGTGTACCATTTTAGGACCCTATTGTAATTTTCCCAAATCATGCCCTTATATAGGTATAAATCACCATATCCTTATATAGGCATAGAAATCATAACCATATTTAGACATAGCTCATGCAGTCCAAATACAGCAGGGCTACTTCCACTAGTTCCGAAAATCTACAACGATTTCTTGGAAAACTCAGCTTCAGCAGATAGGGACTTCCCCTTGCTCGAAAACTGACTTGTCCAAGAACTCATGGAGTTTTCAAAGAACTGAGACTCTTTGATGACATTATTATGTCTACCTTTACATCAAACTCGGTACCTTCAAGGTATAAATATGCCCACACTTGCCATAGCAAACGCACAGTGGTTTGGAGCAGTTTGACTATCTACTTGCCTGACGTGCCCTGCTACAGCAAGTGCCGAAGGAAGCCGACCCTCCAGCAGACGCAGTGAGAGAGACGCTGTTTTTTCTCCTGCCGAGAAATCCAGCTCCAGTGTTTCCAAGCTACCCTTGCGGATTGTTGGAAAATCGAGTCCTGAGCCTGACCTTCTTCATTCCAAATCAAGGTACGGAGCTGATTAGACCCTAAGAGCAATCTTGGACAGATTCTTGGCAAAGAATAGTACATTTATGCTACACCTCACTTATTTTCTTCCCTCATACTAAGCTTAGGTTAGGTACATCGTGGTAGGTGTATTTAAAAGCACCAGTTGAGTACTTTTAGCCTCTGTTATTTATGTATGTGTTTATCTATGGTTTAGGAATCATACAATGCTCTTACAGTATTATTTTATTCTACTCTTTCTACTATATGCATTATATTTTGCAACCAGTTTTACGATTGTAGCAGTTCATTTCTTATGCTTGAGAAAGAAGACTGTTCAATAAATCCTTTTATTGAAAACGCCCGTTTATCTATTTCTCTGCACCTCTGGTAAAACGAAGCATGCACGAGTGACTGAGTGAAATATCTATCTATTGTTTCCACGACTCTGAAGATCAGTTTTATGTTGGGGAAACAAAGTTGTCATGTTTATTCGGTTGTCAGAAACTAAATCCCTTCTTGTGAACCCAAGAAAGTTTCTAGTGGCCTCTGAGCTAGCTAGCACTCACAATTAAGTCTAATATATTCGATAGAGACCTAGTATACATAAGTCCTATGTCACATCTATAGGATATATTATTCCAATGCGCAGAGCCTATTGGGAATATAGGAACTACACTACAACAGGGGTGCAAAAAGACGCAAGAGAGGTAGAGAAAGAGGGACGAGGGGTGCAGGAAGAGGCAAGAGGGGTACAGAAAGAAGCAAGTGAGGTACAGAAAGAGGCATAAGTTGTACAGAATGAGGCAAAAGGGGTGCAGAAAGAGGCAAATGTGCAGAAAGAAGCAACAGAGGTACAGAAAGAGGCAAGAGAACTGTAGAAAGAGGCAAGAGAGGTGCAGAAAGAGAGAACAGGGGTACAGACAGAGGCAACAAAGGTGCAGAAAGAGGGAAGAGGGGTGTAGAAAGAGGCAAGAGGGGTACGGAAATATGCAAGAGAGGTGCAGAAAGAAGCAAGAGAAGTGCAAAAAGACCCAACAGAGCTGTAGAAAGAGTCAAGAGGGGTGCAGAAAGAGGCAAACAAAGTGTAGAATTATGAAAAAGAGGTATAGAAAGAGGCAAGAGAACAGCAGAAAAAGGAAAGAGAGGTACAGAAAGAGGCAAGAGTGGTGCACACAGAGGGAGGAAGAGTACAGAAAGAAGCAAGAGGGGTACATAGAGAGGCAAGAGAAGTAAAGAAAGAAGCAACAGTTGTACAGGAAGAGGCAAAAGAGGTGCAGAAAGAAGCAAGAGAAGTACAGAAAGAAGCAACAGGGGTGCTGAAAGAGGCACGAGGGGTGCATAAAAAAGCAAGTGAGGTGCAGAAAGAGGCAACACTGGTGCAGAAAGAGGCAAGACAGGTGCAGAAATAGACAAGATAAGTGCAGAAAGAAGCAAGAGAGGTGCAGAAAGAGAGAACAGGGGTACAGACAGAGGCAACAAAGGTGTAGAAAGAGGGAGGAGGGGTATAGAAAGAAGCAAGAGGGGTGCAGAAAGAAGCAAGTGCGGTACAGAAAGAGGCATCAGTGGTACAGAATGAGGCCAAAGGGGTGCAGAAAGAGGCAAATGTAGTACAGAAAGAAGCAACAGAGGTGCAGAAAGAGGCAAGAGAACTTCAGAAAGAGGCAAGAGAGGTGCAGAAAGAGAGAACAGGGGTACAGACAAAGGCAACAAAGGTGCAGAAAGAGGGAAGAGCGGTGTAGAAAGAGGAAAGAGGGGTGCAGAAATATGCAAGAGAGGTGCAGAAAGAAGCAAGAGCAGTGCAGAAAGAACCAACAGAGCTGTAGAAAAAGGCAAGAGGGGTACAGAAAGAGGCAAACAAAGTGTAGAATAAAGAAAAAGAACTATAGAAAGATGCAAAAGAACAGCAGAAAGAGGAAAGTTGTGCAGAAAGAAGCAAGAGCGGTGCACAAAGAGGAAGGAAGAGTACAGAAAGAGGCAAGAGGGGTACAGAAAGAAGCAAGGGATTTGCAGAAAGAAGCAAAAGAAGTGCAGAAGAAGAAACAGAGGTACAGAAAGAGGCAAGAGGGGTGCAGAGAGGGACAAGAGAAATACAGAAAGCAGCAACAGTGGTGCAGGAAGAGGCAAGAGAGGTACAGCAAGAAGCAAGAGAAGTGCAGAAAGAAGCAACTGGGGTACTGAAAGAGGCAAGAAGGGTGTAGAAAGAAGCAAGAGAGGTGCAAAAAGAGGCAACAATGGTGCAGAAAGAGGCAAGACAGGTGCGGAAACAGGCAGGGGAATTGCAGAAAGAGGGAGGAGAAGTCCTGAAAGAAGCAACAGAGGTGTAGAAATAAGCAGGAGAAGTGATGAAAGAGACAACAGAGTTGCTGAAAGAAAGGTATAGAAAAAAGCAAGAAAAGTACAGAAAGAGACAAGTGAGGTTCAGAAAGAAACAAGAGAAGTGCAGAAAGAGGGAAGAGAGGTGCAAAAGAGGCAAGAGGAGTATAGAACAAAGCAAGTGAGGTACTGAAAGAGGCAACAGGGGCGCAGAAAGAGGCAAGTCAGGTATAGAATCAGGCAATAGAAGTGCAGAAACAGGCAAGAGAAGTGCAGAAAGAGGCAAATGAGGTGCATAAAGAAGCAAGAGAAGTGCAGAAAGAGGCAAGAGAGGTGCTGAAAGAGGCAAGTGAGGTAGAGAAATAGGGGTACACGGTGCCTGCACGCTAGTAGTCGCTTGCTCCTGGAGCTCCCACTCCCGTCGCTGTATTTAATTGCCCATTTTAACCGCTTACATACCTTCTGGGCTCATGTCTCAACATTTTTTCTGAGCTTTCTCTTTTTTATTTTTAACTCTCCGCGGATTTGTAAAAACCGGCATCGTTGCAAGCTCTCAGCTGGGGGTGTGTCGAGGTGAAGCAGGACGCCTTTCTGTTTTACATCGCTGGTCTGAGGCCGCCCTGGAGCTCCACAAGGGTTGCAAAGCTGCCGCTCGTGGTTACCTCCGGGGGAGCAGCGGCAGAGACAGCATCAGCAGGTTTTTCCAGACCTGCGAGCCGAGGAACCAGCAGAAAGGTTGTGGTGAGATTTCGGTTATACAGCCCCATCATTGGACTCAGGTACAGGGGCAGCATAAGGGGGAGTTGGATTGCCTGACATTACAGCCTTCACATGAAGCATTGGTCCCTGGATTTCAAACCCCCCAAGCCGTTCAGGTGGTTTTCGCCCCCATTTTGAAAGTGCTGCAACCTGCTATTGATGCTAAAGGGGGTCCTAAGAGGCACAGAAAGGGCGTGAGGGGGATTTTAGGTACTGCTAAAGGTATTACAAAAAATTATTCTGACAAGGACCCTGCAAAGTCCTACAAGGACCCTGACCAAGACCCAAACATTGATAAGGCTACACCTGTGTCACCAGTTTCTCCTTTTGCTCTATTAGCACCTGTTTCAACTAGCAGTAATTCCTTCCAGACACACCAAGTCAAAGGCAGATCTATTAAACCTAAGAGGTCTAAACACAACCACGCAAGCACCGCACTTAGGGTTGCCCCATCACCACGTTCATATTTTAGGGTGCAACCAGAGGTATTGGACATCACCGCACAGGGCGAAGCCCGCAGGAATAGCGCTGCTATCTTAAATATCTCAACAACATCCGTACCACCATGGGTTGTGCCATCTGAGAAAGCCATGGAGTCCGTATTGGACTTGTTCTCTTAACAGGGCAATCCTAGTATGGTTTCAGTCCCCGCCCAGAAGAAGCATTAACTCATGACATACAGAGGGTGCATAGGGATCCCTTTCATATGAACCCCAACAGATCTAAGCCTAGGAAAATATTAATTAACTTCCTTACCTTTGCTTTAAAAGAGAAGATCCTCAATTTAGCACTGAAAATTAAATCAGTGAAGGCGAAAGAGGTTTCCTTTGAAATCCGCTCTGATCTTTCAGGCTTACACTGGACAGGCAGTTGGACCTGGGAAGGAAGTTAGAAGATTTTTAAAAGTATTGCGCAGTAGCCCATTTGAAATTACTCCACCTTCCTGAAAGTAATGCACAACAATAAAATGCATAATTTAAGATCAGCGCAGGAGGCGGACGAGTTGCTGGATATAATCAGCACGGGGGATTCATAAGAAAATATCTCGGCCTGGGTTTAAGCCTAGGTCTCGCTATTATAGCCATTCCCAGTAGCGGTGTGTTTTTTCTTTTCCTTTTCCACTCCCTTTTCTTTCTCATTAGTACCTAACCTATAGTCAAAGATTGACCATGGAGTTAGGGCAACAGATTCCGTAATAGAGGTAGGAAGTGGCAGAAAGTGGTACAAATGAGGCAAGGAACTGAATTGAATTGAAAATAAATTAACCCAATCTATATGCAATATTAAAAGAACAACAACAGAGCATAGATTTAAGGGTAGGAAATCCCCCCCCCGCTGAAAAGGTGGGGAACGTAAATAATATAATAAGTGCACGTTTCTTCTCCCCTTTCCTCCTTTTTTAAATGACCCTTGATCTCTCCCTGGGGTCGGAAGGGTTCTTTTTCTGTTTTGTTTTTTCTTATCACATCTTCCACTTGTTTGAGGGCGGTTGGGGCGGGAACCTCTGGGATGCAACCTTCTGAACTACATCTGTCCAGATTATTGGGGTAAGGGTTCTCCAGGAGTGGAGGGAGGGGTGGGTGGGGCACAGGGGATAGGGGTTGGGAGCAGTGGGGTAAAAAAATAAAAAAGATCTCCTCATTGTCCTTCTTTCGATCTTACCAATCTCATTTTTAAGAGCAACTATCATGAAATTTTGTTGGTTCCGGTGCTGGTTTCTTCAATCTACCCTCTTGGTGACAGGTCATCAGTTCGTCCCACCATTAGTTCTATACAGTTTCTGTCCTGGAATGTCAATTGCCTGGGCACTAGACCGAGGAGAGACAAGATTATGCAATATCTCAGGTATTCCCCCACGCAGGTCATTGTCCTCCAGGAAACACATTTACTTAAAGAAGATATTGTCACTCTTCTGAAAAATAAAAGATGTGTCGGCCCGTATGTTTGCAATAGCCAGTCAGCGAATATTAGAGGGGTCTTAATTTCATTTAAGAAAGGAGCCAGAGCTCGTATCCTCCTACAGCTAGTTGACCCAGGTGGCAGATGGGTCATTGTGAAAGCTATTATTATGGGGATTCAGTTTACCTTGGTCAGCTATTACAGGCCAAACCAAGATGACTCTTCTTTTCTTAGGACTATCTTCTCCCACTTGCTGGAACTCCCTGACCCAGTAGTTCTACCAGGGGATTTTAGCATAGTTTTGAATTTCTTAATAGACAAGACACCAAATAATAGAGCTATGGTCCCGTCTAAATCTCTGGAACTTCTTTTGGGGGCAATGAAGCAATTCACCCTCTCTGACATATGGAAGGAAAGCTCAGGCCAGCAGTTAGGAGTCTTGTACAGGAATCTTAAGTATCAGCACAAATCTAGAATAGATTATGTGTTGATAAGCCAATCGCTAAGAGATAGAGTAAAAAAAAATTCTTACCTGGCATCGCATCTCTCGGACCATTCTGGCCTCTTGCTGGGTTTAGAGCATCCAGCACCTAGGCTCTCCGGGTCATGGTCTTTTGACCGTGGCCTTCTTTTGGGGGAAGAAGAGATTTCCTTCTTATCCCAGGAAACTGAATGTTTTCTGAGGGTGAATTTAGATTCAACTTCAATATCAGTTGTTTGGGACTCTTTAAAAGCCTACTTGCGAGGTAAAATCACAAGCAGGTCGAGCTACAGAAAAAAATATATAAAGATGAGATTTCATCAATTGAAGCTAAGCTTTATGCTGCGGAGGCCGATCTCATTTGCCAAGCCCCCCCTGAAATCCAGCAAAAACACCAGACCAAGTTTGATAATTTGAAAGGTCAGTTGGAGAGTTTCTTGCACACTAGGCTCACTCAAAGATGGGAAGTAAGTAAAATCGCCCACTTCGAGTATGGAAAAGGGGCAGGAAAGCTTCTCTCATGGAAATCTAAATCAGACTGGGCTAGGAACCATATCAGCGGGGTGTTACTCTGTCTTCAGATGAGGAAATTTGTGATGTATTCCAGACCTTTTTCCAAGACATCTATCATGAGGACAAAAGGGTGGACAACTCTAATGACCAGAGCTGACTTTAGGAAATCTCTCTTCCTTCCCTGAAGTCTGAACAGCAACAAAAATTAGATCGGGAAGTCATCCAAGCGGAAGTCAGGAAAGCCATATCATGCTGTAAGAACGGAAAAGCTGCGGGTCCCGAAGGACTCCCAGCCGTGATCTATAGTCTATTGAGTTACAAGATCGGATCCACCTTGACGATGCTCTTCAACCAGATATTACAGGAGGGATTAAAGATTCCAGTCTTGTGGGATGATGCCACAATCATTCTGATCTTGAAACACGGGAAAGCTCCATCAAGTTGTGGGTCATATAGGCCAATTTCACTTTTGAATATAGACTATAAAATCTTTGTTTCAATTTGGCAGCCAGATTGGGTCTTGTGGCAGAAGACAGTCTCCATCTGGATCAGAAGGGCTTCATGAAGGGACGGCAGTTATCAGATCTCACTTATGACTTTATAGGGGCGATTGATCAGGCTTCTGCATATTCTCTCCCAGTATCAGCCATGACTTTAGATGCCACTAAAGCGTTCAACAGGGTGAATTTGATCTACCTGGAGACAGTCTTGGGGAAATTAAACTTAGGGACAAAGTTCTGTCGATCAGTTCAGCTGATTTACCAGAATCCTCCGGCCAGACTTTTCGTTAATGTTAATACCACTGATTCTTTTAAGATCTCGAGGGGGACAAGGCAGGGCTGCCCACTCTCCCCTCTGCTTTTTAACCTATATTTTGAGCCTTTTGCTCAACGGCTCAGGGACAATCCTGACATCTAGTCATTTAAGTATGGGGAGTGGGAAATGAGGGTCGCCCTGTATGCTGACGATATTGTAGTTCTGTCGGCTAACCTGCAAACAGCTTTCCAAGCCGTGATCAGCCTGGCACTGGAGTTCGGTCTGGCTATGAGATCAATGCCTCGAAGACAGAAATTATGGTTTGGAGTCTTGGAGGGAAACAGCACCGGATCAGCTCTAAAATGAGATACTTGGGGATCAACATTGTGCAAGACATCACTAAGGTTGCTGAGACAAACCTGGCTGGGGTGGCTAAGGAGTGTCAGAGGCTGATGAAATCTTGGGCCATACTCCTTTTATTCATTCTAGGAAGGGCCAATTTGGCTAAGATGTCAATACTCCCTAAGGTCACCTTTCTCTAACTAACTGTATTCCCCTTCACTTTGAAAATCTGCTATTGACAAACTACAGAGAGATACTAATTTATTTGTCTGGGCATATAAGTCATCAAGAATAGCATGGACAAAGTGGAGGCGGAGGAGAGAGAAAGCTGACCTTGCTCTGCCGGATCTCCAGTTCTATGCTTGAGCCTTTCAATTTACACACTCGTGTATGCTCTTGAAAATGCCGGCTAATACCGGAGTGGGGGGATGTTTCTAGCTGTGCTTAGAGGCGCCAATCTACCTGAGGAGGGATTTTTGTTTAAATTTGGGGACCCAAATTATTTTTTAAAAGGTTAAGTTGAAGGTTTTGCAGGGATTTGCTAAAACGTGGGCTAAACTTAGGGGCTCAGCTGTGCTTTGTTACTTCTCTAGGCTGGCTCCCCTCTGGGATTCTCCTGGTGCCCCAGATCTTTGAGGTATAGGCTAGGAGTACCCTTGAGAGAAGCTGGGTTGGTGGTCTGATGGGACCTGGTCTCCGACGGTATTTTGGTTTCATGGGAACAACTTAAAGATAAAGTCAGAGTAGACCTCTCAAGGTTTAAACACCTTCAGTTGAAAAGCTGGGCCCAATCAACATTAAATCAAAGAACCCCATAGGGAGTGGCAGTTTTCTAGAACATCAGCTTATGGCTAAGCCTCCTTGGAAGAAGAAAGTTTCTTTTTGGTATCAAGCCATAAGAAAATCTGTGGACAGCTAATTTGAAATGGCCAAGGAACTGTGGGGTAGTTCCTTACCTGCACAAGATTGCAATCATTTATGGCAGAATTCGTGCAAGATCCTATACAATGTAGTGAAACTAGCATGGCTGAACAGAAACCGCCTGTTTACCATTCATAGGGCCTATTTCTCCCCATTAAGACTTTCTAAAATCACCAGAGGCCCACCGGTGTGCTACAAGAAATGTGGGCTGGCCTTAGCTTCTGACACTCATATGTTTAAGGAATGTCCCGCCTTGGCTACCTTTTGGGATAGTGTTGGAATTCTTTTGGCAAGTATTTTGGGCTGTCCAAAACATATTGAACTACCCTTGATTATTTTTGGTTTTACAGACAAAGTTATGGGTCCTTCTAGATTGCTGCTTTTTTAGGCTATCCTGCAAGCCAAGAGAGAAATCTGCAATAGAGGGACAGAATCCTCACCCCTTCCTTTTCAGACTGGCTGACTTCAGTCGTGGCGGTCTCTAAGCTAGACTTAGCTAGATCTTGCAGTGAGAAGAAGATAGCTTTCTGGGCCACGTTGCAACTCAGATTGGGCTCAGAGCAGTTTGATTACGTTTTTTGGGGTTTTTTTTGTCCTATGATTATGCTGCCTCAATACTCTTCGGGCTATGTCGGTTACTCCCAGTCTCCCCCCTGGAAGTTTTTTTACAACGAGTGTCATCTAGCTCCTAGAGCTCGGCGGAAGAGTTATCCCAGTTGGTTTCTTCATTAGCACTCAAGCAAATCCTGGTACCTGTTGGCAGGTCTCCACTTTCAATTGCCTACCTTTCTCAGCTTGCTGTGTATGGGTATAGAAATCTTGAGTATGAAGTGAAGTGTGGTTGGTGGTGAATGAGGATAAAACATTTTCTAAAAGAGAGGTGTAGAAAGATGCAAGAAAATTGCAGAAAGAGGCAACGGAGGTGCAGAAGGAAGCAAGAGAACAGCAGAAAGAGGCAAGAGAGTTGCAGACACAGTCACGAGCGGTTCAGAAAGAGGGGTGCAGAAAGAGGTAAGTGGGGTGCAGAAAGAAGCAAGAGAGATGAGGAAAAAAGCAAGAGAAGTGCAGAAAGAAGCAACAGGGGTGCAGAAAGAGGCAAAAGGACTGCAGAAAGAGGCAAGAGAGTTGCAGAAATAGGCAAAAGAGGTGCAGAGAGAGAGAACAGGGGTACAGACAGAGGCAAGGGAGGTACAGAAAGAGGTAAGAGGGTTGCAGAAAAAGGCAAGAGGGGTACAGAAATTTGCAAGAGAGGTGCAGAAAGAAGCAAGAGCCGTGCAGAAAGAACCAACAGAGGTGCAGGAAGAAGCAAGAAGGGTACAGAAATAGGCAACAGAAGTACAGAAAGAAACAAAATAGGTGCAGAAAGAGGCAAGATAACTGCAGAAAGAGGAAAGGGGGGTGCAAAAAGAGGCAAAAGAGGTGCACAAAGAGGGAAGAAGCATGCTGAAAGAGGCAAGAGGGGTGCAGAAAGAAGCAAGAGAAATGCTGAAAGAAGCAGCAGATGTGCAGAAAGGGGTAAGAATGGCGACAAAAGAGGAAAGCAAACTGCAGAGAGAAGCAACAGAGGTACTGAAAGAGGCAATACATGTGCAGAAAGAGGCAACAGAGGTACAGAAACAGGCAGGAGAGATACAGAAAGAGGAAACAGGAGTGCAGAAAGAGGCAAAAAAGATACAGAAAGAGGGAAGACGGGTGCACAAAGAAGCAAGTGAGGTGCAGAAAAAGGCAACAGTGGTGCAGAAAGAGGCAAGACAGGTGCAGAAACAGGTAAGAGAAGAACAGAAAGAAGCAAGAGAAGTGTTGAAAGAAGCAACAGAGGGTTTGAAAGAAGCAAGAGAAGTGATGAAAGACAAAATAGTTGCAGAAAGAAATGACATGTGCAGAAAAAAGCAAAAAAAGTGCAGAAAGAGACCAGTGAGGTACAAAAAGAGGCAGAAGTATAGAAAGAAGCAAGAGAGGTGCAGAAAGAACCAACGGAGGTGCAGATGGAGGCAAGAGGAGTGCAGAAAGAAGCAAGAGAAGTACAGAAAGAAATAACAGAGGAGCATAAGGAGGCAAAGGAACTTCAGAAAGAGGCAAGAGAGTTGCAGAAACAGTCTAGAGAGGTGCAGAAAAAGAAAAAGGGGTGCAGAAGAGGCAAGAGGGTACAGAAAGAAGCAAGAGAGATACGTAAAAAGCTAGAAAGTGCAGAAAGAATCAACAGAGGTGCATAAAGAGGAAAGGTGGGTACAGAAAGAAGCAGAAGAAGCGCAGAAAGAAGCAACGGAGGTGCAACATGAGACAAGAGAACTGCAAAAAAGAGGCACAAGAGTTGCAAAAACAGGCAAAACTGGTACAGAAAGAGCGAACAGGGATCCAGTTAGAGACAAGAGAGGATCAGAGAGGGAAAAGGGGTGCAGAAAGAGGCAAGAGGGGTGCAGAAATGTGTAAGAGAAGTACAGAAAGAAGCAAGAGCAGCGCAGGGAGAAACAACAGAGGTGCAGAAAGAGGCATGAGGGGTGCAGAAAGAGGCAACGGAAGTGCAGAAAGAAGCAAAAAAGTTGCAGAAAGAGGCAAGAGAACTGCAGAAAGAGGAAAGAGAGGTGCAGAAAGAGGCAAGAGAGGTGCACAAAGAGGGAAGAAGGGTGCAGAAAGAGGGAAGAGGTGCAGAAAGTAGAAAGAGAGGTGTAGAAAGATCGAAGAGGGTGCAGAAAGGGGTAAGATAGGTGCAGAAGAAAGAAGCAAGAGAAGTGCAAAAAGAAGCAAGAGAGGTGCAGTAAGAAGGAAGGTGCAGGAAGCAGAAGAGGTGTGCAGGAAGAGGCAAGAGAAGTACAGAAAAAGAAAGAAAGGTGCAAAAAGAAGCAAGAGGAATGTAGAAAGAGGCAAGAGAGGCACAGAAAGAAGCAAGAGTGATTTGGTACCATTAGTACTAATTTAACACCCACATTTAGCAATAAGTAACAGGTGACCATTCCAGGTTTGCAAAGGGCCTTCCAGCATGCTATAACACTTGTCGGTGAAGTTTTGGTAACGTTTGAGCCATTTGAGCTAGAAATAGTTTTTTTTTGTTCAAATCTGACTATGTAGCAGATGATGGATAGTGTGGCAAATGCAGAAACTAGTCCTCTTGTTATCTCTAGTAAGCCCCACACAACTGGATTGCTGAGAGTGCACAGAGGCCACGTGGCCTTTTTACATCAGTATGCAAACACATCTACTGGTGCACTGCTGCTTGGGGGATGAAGCCCACTTTAGTCCTGAGGTCCTCAGAACACAAGAGGACCTCATCGCCCCACCAGCAGTGTGCCAAGAGGAGTATTTGCAGAGTGGTGTAAAAAGGGGCATGGCCTACTGCCACCTCTCAGCA
Source organism: Lissotriton helveticus (assembly GCF_964261635.1). Taxonomy (NCBI): domain Eukaryota; kingdom Metazoa; phylum Chordata; class Amphibia; order Caudata; family Salamandridae; genus Lissotriton; species Lissotriton helveticus. The sequence continues at coordinate 1,603,480,304 of NC_136059.1, read as the reverse complement.
ATCCCACTGTGTGGGGCTTACTGGAGGTACCTGGTGGGCTAGTCGGCCCCTAAGGACCCTTAGGATTGAAGGGGACTCAATTCCCCAAACCAGAATGCACCAGGAGGCATATTTGCACAGTGGTTCAGGGAGGGCGGCGGGCCTCCAGCGAAATGCTGACTCCTTTTTTTTCTATTCTTTTTGGAAGGGGGGGCTGAGTGGCCCCCTTCCCGTAATAATTTTTGGGCCCTGGGGCCCCAGCCCCCCAGGGCCTGAGCTATTTAAAAAGAGAAACGGGAAGGAGGTCGCATAGCCCCCCTCCCGAGGTCGAATGCGGCCCAGGGCACCCATCCCCTAGAGGCATGGCCACTTCTATTTTTTTTAAGCCCTGATTTAAAGGTGGGGGGCAGCCCGGCCCTCCTCCTGAGGAAACTTTTGGCCCCAGGGACCCCATCCCCCGGGGTTTTGCCTCTTTTTTATAAAAATGTTTATTTTTATTTTATGGGAGGGGGCTGCGTGGCCCTCTTCCCTGGGCCACGTTGCCCGTGGGGATCCCAACCCCTGGGGCCTGGCATCACATTGGGGACCACGGGGAGCCCCAATGCCCCTGTGGTACCGGCATTGCTTTTGGGCAAGGGGAGCTGCAAACATGCCGAAAAGCAAATCTGCTTTGCTTCATGGAAATGCCACGGAGTACGTTTGCACAGTGGTGCAGGGAGGGGGTGAGCCTGATGTGACAGATAGCAAACTGTGGCACGTTTTAAGTTGGGGGATTAAGTCCCCTTGAATCCTGAGGGTCCCTGGGGGCCAACTAGCCCACCAGGAACCTCCAGTAAGCGCCAGGGGCTGCATTGCAGATAGGTGGTCCAAGGCCACACCTCTTTTTACACCTCTCTGCAATGCAGCTCTGTGGTGCTTAAGTGAGGTACACTGCAGGAGCAGGCCCTGGGGGGTGGCAGTCCCCAGGGCCAACGAGGGCTCCTGGAGAGGGCCTGCGCGGCCCATTCCTTCATTTAGAAAGCCCCGGGGAGGTGGTGTTCCCCAGGGCTGGGGGGCCATAAAGTGGAGGTGATTGTCCCCAGGGCATGTGGGGGGCTCTTGTCCCCACACTTCTTTTTTTTAAACAGAGCCCTGGGAAGGATGCGGTCCCCAGAGCTGTGGGGGCCGTGTGTCCCCGCATACAATTAAATAAGACCCGGTGTGAGAAGTTGGCCTGGTATATGATGCTCACTAGTTCTAGTGATCACCTTGTACCATGCCAAGCAACCCTTATGGGGCAGGTTGTAAAGTCAACCTTATAGACAAGCTATCCTAGGGGTAGCATGGACTAAGCAGTCTTAGGCTAAACTCTGTAAAGGCATGTGAAGCAAGCTGTTTTACCATACACAATCCCTTGAATACCAAATGAAAGGACACCACACAGATATATATTGAAAATATATATAGATTTATTTCTACAAATAACCCTGATACTCTTTATGAGCACAGAAGCAAATGCGTTAAAACAAAACACAGTTAAAATACACAAAAGTTGCACAATTATGGATGAGCCCTAGGGGCCACCTAAACCATATACTAAAATAGTGGTATAAGAACCACTATGGGGAAAGTGAAGAGGCCTAGGGCCTGGGGAATCGCTGGAGCTGTTCGGGACTAACAGTGAAGAAGTCGGGAAAGGCCCGCGGGACTCGGGTGCAGTGCGGAAAGTGCACGCAATACCAATCCAATGTCAATGGTGCATAAAAGTTACAAAGTTAGTTAAAAAGGAACCTTCCGAGTGACCTAGAAGAACGAAACTTTAGACACAGGCCCTAGAGGTGTGTACCAGTGTGGGAATACCGGCGGAGCTGAGTTACCTCACCCACAGGAAGCGGGTGCATAGGGTCGAAGTAGTGTCGGGTTTCGTCACGCAGGTCGATGGTGCTTGGAGCTGAAGATGCTGCAGGCGGCTCGATGTGAAGAGTTCCGGTGGATCCAAGGGTGGATCTGAAGAGGTGAAGACCTGAAAGCAGAGGGGACAATGTTCAAAGTCACTAGCCAGTGACTACCGTGGAACCAGAGTGGAACCAGGCGATGTCGGGTACAAACAGGCGTCGAGGTGTAGCTTCTCTCTGCAGCCACGCGGACACGAGGGGTTGAAGACGTCCAGGAGTCGGTCACGAGCTGTCCCACGCAGGCTTCTCGCTGGTGGCGATGTCGGCAACTTGATTGAAGCAAACAGGCCTTGGCTAATGCAAGCCACGCAGGAATCAAAAAAGGCTTGTTACTTGGACCAGCAAGGTCAGAGCAGGGGCTCCTTTTTACAGGAGCGAGGGCAAGTCTGGAGCAACCAGATCCGCAGTGTAAGTTGAAGGTTTCGTCACCAAGATGGCCGCTAGCCACGTGGCAAGTGGATGGGATGGCGCGTCAAGTGGCACGATGCAAAAGGGCCCCACGCAGATCGTGGAGATGCTGGGGGGCTGATCTTTGGTGCAAGGGCTGCTCGAGGTTCGGCCTTCTCAAACCCCAAAGCACAGCATCGAGGGTGCCTCTGATGCTGCGCAGTCAGCGTTTCGGGGGTCTTCCAAGAGGTCCGGTCCCACGTCTCTCGGTGCCTCCACGGGTCCCTTCTTTGCAGGGACTGTGGATCGGGCAGTGAGAAGTTTGGGAGTCTGGGTCTTGTCAGGCTCTGGGCTCGGGCTCCGGCGGGAGGCGGCGGCAAAGCAGATGTCAAGTTGCTGGTTGGTGCCTGTGTTCACAGGGTGGTCACTCCTTGGCCACAAGGGAGATTCTCTTCCGTCTTCTGTGCAGCAGAATGTCGAAGTTCAGTCTTCTTCTGTATTTCAAGTTGATTCAGGATGATCTGAAGTCTCAGGACACAGCTCCCACTCTTATTCGAATCTGGGGGGCCGGATCACCTACTAGGTCCCTCCTCTGGGTGGAACCAGGAAGGGGGGTGGTTACACCCCCTTTCCTTTGTCCAGTTTCGCGCCAGGACTGGGGCTGGAAAGCCCCAGCACCGGTTTGAACTGGCCTATGCACAGGGACACCTTGTGTGCCCCAGGCATGTCTGATCCTATTCAGCCCTGTCCTACCCAATACACAAAATCCTGTCTGGGGTGGTGCTAGCACCTCCCCAGGCAGGAAACCCTTTGTCCAAGCTGCCCTCGCTGGAAGGACTCCCAGCAGCAGGAGGTCAGACTTGTGTCTGTGGTGGCAGCATCCATTTTGTGATGCTGAGGCTCTGTTTAACTTTAACCGGGGTTCAGGCTAGGTACATGTCGTGTCCCTCTAGAAGGGTGGAATGCTACCCCCGTCGCCAGAACTGGCGAGGGGGTAGTATTCCAATTCGTATGACACCTTACTCGACATGTTTTGATAAAGCCAAACCCAAGATAGCATTTAACCGCGAGGTTCATAATGCACTTAAGAGTATATGGTATGGCAGTATCATGAAACAGCTAAAGGACATGGTTCCGAAAGCTGCAGACAGGCTCAGCTCATGCCAGAGCACCATCTCACATATTTCCAAGCACTCTGCCTCCAGGATTGATGAGGCCTTCCATAGGAGTGACTGATAGGAACATATGTGTCCATTTTAGGTTAGGTATAGGCATACTACACCTAAGTAAGGGGTGGTTACACCGACTTACCCCAGCTGAGTGATAAGCCAGTTGTGTCAAATATGGAGGCCAGGCCAGGGGTGGCACAATACATGCTGCAGCCCCTGGTAGGCCTTGGAAGCACCTATGCCCTGGGTACCTGGGTACACTGTTACAGGGGCCAATAAGGTGAACCAGTTCCAATTGTGTATGTACCTAAGGTACATGGAGTCCATTTTAAGGAGAGAGCAATTAGCCTGGGGCCCTGAATAGCAGGATCCCAGGCCAACTATGTCAAAAACCAGCTAAACACCAGGCAAAAAGTTTGGGGGTAACCATAGTCAGATATCCACCTTCCTACATAACCCCCCCCCCCCAAACTAAAGGAGATAAGGCTATCCTTGACCAGGTAAGCCTATATTGCCTAAGTGGCCATATAAGGAAGTACCAGCTCTGGCTTGGTTATCCCCTGTCTCATGGTCCACTAAGCAATCCCTCACCCTAAGGGTATCTGAGGGTCTCCACCATAGGGAATCTCTACCTGTGGTGTGTCTTTGCAAAGTTAAAGGCTGGTGTTGGGATGGAGTACTGAAGTGAGATTCCTCTGTAGGACTCAGCTTCCTCCAATCACTCTCCACCATGTGTGCCTTTCTTTCTTTGACTGAGTTGCACTGTGCTCTCAGGGTCAACCTCTGGCTACCTAAAGCTGGAGGCTGGGTCCCTCTTGTTGGCTTACTGGGGGACAGGTCAGGTTTGGGGCCTTGGGGTCCCAGATTTGGCTGTGCCCAACAGAATCCATCTGTGGGAGGTCCCTAACTACTTTTAAGGGGGCTCCCTCAGGAGTTTTTAAAGTTTTCACCTCACTAGGGCTACTAGTTTCGGTGCCCCTAATCTGTTGATGGGGGTGCTTTATTTGACAGGGGGCCCTTTGGGGCTCACTGTCCTTCTTGTCCTCTGCAGCCCTGGGCTGAGTAAGGCAAGGTAGAGAGGGGCAGGATACCTGCTCCAGACTGGGTCCCACCTGAGAAGGGTCCACTGTCATCAGAGGCTCTGTCAGGCCAGGCCTAACAACCTCTGGGACAGTTCCTTCATCAGGGGTAAGATCAGTTCCCTGAGGAGGCTGATCCTTTCCTAAAGTCTGGTGGGAGGGAGATTTATCTTCCTCCTCAATGCTCTCTGTTTGTGTGGAGTGATCCATCTTTTCAGGCTTCACAACACAGGTATCAGTTTGAGTTTGGGCTGTGGCCATCACAGCCCAACCAACCTTTTCAGGAGGAGACTCAGTTTGGGTATGGGCTGTTACCATCACAGCCCTGCTAATCTTTTCAGGAGGGAAGTTAGCTAAAGAGGAAGGACATCTTGGATTGGGGCTGTAGCCATCACGGCCCCACTAACCTTTCCATGGAGATTTACCATTTTAGAATGGGTTTCTTGTTCCACCTCAGCCCAGGCTGAGATTTCTAAATCATTCCCCAGTAGACAATCTACAGGCAAGTTTGGTGACACTGCCACTTTCTTTGGGCCAGTGACACCTCCCCAGCTAAGATTTACTACTGCCATGGGGTGATTGGTTTCTATTCCATCAATGTTTGTCACCTGATATGTGGCATCAGGTAAAAGTTGCCTTGAGGGGACTAGACATTCAGCCAACATGGTGATGCTAGCCCCTGTGTCTCTAAAGGCCTCAACTTTCAAGCCATTGATGAGGGGCTCCTGTCTATACTTGCTCAAAGTGTTTGGGCAAGCAGTGAAATTGGCAAACCCCATGCCAGTCTCATAGACAAGAGTATCTGAGGTAGGGGACCTGGTTAGGCCAGAAGCCACCTGTCCTCCAAAAGTAAACCCACCCAGATTCCTGGGTGTGCTCCCACTTCCTGGGGGATTACTGCTGACAGTAACAGGAGGTGTTGGAGCTGGCTTTGGAGGTATATTCTCTTTATTGCCATTCTTGGGACAACAGCTGTCTGTTTTGTAATGCCCATCCTGTTTACAGGCATGACAATAAGGCTTTTTCTGGGTTGAAGAAGTGTCTTGGGACACAAGGGAGATTCTCTTCCGTCTTCCGTCTTCTGTGCAGCAGAATGTCGAAGTCCAGTCTTCTTCTCTATTTCAAGTTGATTCAGGATGATCTGAAGTCTCAGGACACAGCTCCCACTCTTATTCGAATCTGGGGGGCCGGATCACCTACTAGGTCCCTCCTCTGGGTGGAACCAGGAAGGGGGGTGGTTACACCCCCTTTCCTTTGTCCAGTTTCGCGCCAGGACACCTTGTGTGCCCCAGGCATGTCTGATCCTATTCAGCCCTGTCCTACTCAATACACAAAATCCTGTCTAGGGTGGTGCTAGCACCTCCCCAGGCAGGAAACCCTTTGTCCAAGCTGCCCTCGCTGGAAGGACTCCCAGCAGCAGGAGGTCAGACTTGTGTCTGTGGTGGCAGCATCCATTTTGTGATGCTGAGGCTCTGTTTAACTTTAACCGGGGTTCAGGCTAGGTACATGTCGTGTCCCTCTAGAAGGGTGGAATGCTACCCCCGTCGCCAGAACTGGCGAGGGGGTAGTATTCCAATTCGTATGACACCTTACTCGACATGTTTTGATAAAGCCAAACCCAAGATAGCATTTAACCGCGAGGTTCATAATGCACTTAAGAGTATATGGTATGGCAGTATCATGAAACAGCTACAGGACATGGTTCCGAAAGCTGCAGACAGGCTCAGCTCATGCCAGAGCACCATCTCACATATTTCCAAGCACTCTGCCTCCAGGATTGATGAGGCCTTCCATAGGAGTGACTGATAGGAACATATGTGTCCATTTTAGGTTAGGTATAGGCATACTACACCTAAGTAAGGGGTGGTTACACCGACTTACCCCAGCTGAGTGATCAGCCAGTTGTGTCAAATATGGAGGCCAGGCCAGGGGTGGCACAATACATGCTGCAGCCCCTGGTAGGCCTTGGAAGCACCTATGCCCTGGGTACCTGGGTACACTGTTACAGGGGCCAATAAGGTGAACCAGTTCCAATTGTGTATGTACCTAAGGTACATGGAGTCCATTTTAAGGAGAGAGCAGTTAGCCTGGGGCCCTGAATAGCAGGATCCCAGGCCAACTATGTCAAAAACCAGCTAAACACCAGGCAAAAAGTTTGGGGGTAACCATAGTCAGATATCCACCTTCCTACACCCGGGGAGTTGGCGGTCCTGAGGCAGCATGGGGGAGCCATGCTCCCCCGCAAACACACATTTCTTTATCCAAAAGCCCTGGGGAGGTGGTGGTCCCCGAGGCTGCGGACCCCCGCGGACCCCCACTATTATTAATTGGGCAATGCCCCCTGGACCTGGCTCACCTGGGGGCCTCATTTAAATGAAGCGCTGGAGCCCACACTTCATATTTTAAAATAATGTTGGCCGGATTTGCGACCCCAGGGTAAATTCTGCCCAAACTATTATAAAAATGCTTTTTTTGGTCCTAGGTGTCCTTCTGGGACCCGCTGAGCAGGGGGTCAGGGTGTTTCTACCCTGCTCCCTTTTCTTGTTTTTAAACATTTTTTTCACTGCTTTCTAGTGACTCGGTTCTACCGAGTCACAAGATGGCTGCCAACACTTCCTGGTTTGGAATGTTGGCAGCTAATCACAGTAAAGCTCGTGCTCAAGTGGGTTTCCGAACCCACAGCTGCCCCCGATATCGAAATTTTTCTTTTACTAATTTCTCAGCAACTACCAAACGGATTTACACCATTTAACAAAAAGGACTCTCTCTGAACCAATGGCTACCTTTTTGCCAATTTTGGTGTAATTCTGTTCAGCAGTTCGGGCTGTAGCTTTGTCTTAAATTTCCTATGGGAAAAACACGTTTTGGGACCCCCCATTTTTCTTGACCCCCACTTGGCAAATCACCCCGAAACTTTTTAAGACAGGAGCTGACTGGAGCTGATGACTAGTTTTGAAAATTTCACGGAGATTTGTCAACCAGCGGCAAAGTTATTGGGAAAACAAAAAACGCTTTTCCTATGGAAACTAGATCCTAAGTATAACTACCTAATGTCAACCGCCAGTAGTTAATATATTTATATATATAGTGTGAAGTTAAACATTTTGAAAATGCTCTGTAAATGCAAAGGAATTTGAAATTGGAGCCTAAAAAATAAGTTGGAATCCTTAGCTGAAATCCTGGGAGAAGCACAAATCTAGCAAAGGAACTTAGTAAGGAGGCTTGGTGGCCTCAATTGATGTGCTGGTATGCACTGACAAAAAGAAAGGCCTGCATTTGCCTCAAAATCGGCAATGTGATATGGTAGAACCTAGCATATTGCTTCATCTTTATAAATAAAAAAACACATTTCAATGTGCTCCAACGTTTCCATTAGAAAAAATATATATTATTTTATTGTGTGGCAAGTAAAAAAATATATATATACATATATTTTTATGTATTCTTGTTTCTGTCTTTGGTGTAACGTCTTGAGGTTCACATTGTAGTAATTGTTTAGACCACGGACCCCATCTTCCAGTGGTAAATTAGTAGAGGTCCACAAAAGTCAATAGTTTAACAACCGCTAGCCAAGACCATGACACCATCAACAATTGCTTTTGAAAAATGGAGAGTTTGTTTCTTGCACGTTACTAACTACCTTATTGTTCCTCTCACCCTTGTTTACGCCTAACCATTCACTATTAAGTGAGAGAGGTATCTTGACAGAAGAACGAAATCCTGCAAGACTTTTTAAGAAACAGAGTAACACTCAGCGGTGACAAGACGTCTCGCATGTCGCACTAAAAAGGAACGGTGCTTTGACAAATGCTAAATTACCTTCTCTCGCCTTTTCAAAGTGCGCACTTTTCAACACCTATTAAATATCCAGGAGGCTTTCAGAAATTATCACAAATGAGAAAACTAAGAAAAAAACAAATCTATTTGAAAACTAATGCTCGTGTAACAGACATGTGGTGAATTATAATGCCATTAACATAGCATATTAGAGCATGATTTGCCATAAAAGTAAAGCTAATTAGGCTCAAAATAGAAAACGTACCACATTACGTTAATTGTATTTATTTGCTGGCATATGCATATATTAGTGCATGTTTTATAATGCCTGCGCTCACCGGCTTTATCATGGAAAGAGTCATATTAATTGGGAAGGCTCAGGGCGAGAGGCACTCATATCATCTGAGCAATGGCACCTAAAAGAAAACAAACACGAGCTAAAATATTTAAATATGTAATTATATTCACACAGGAAGGCTCCCATTAAGAGCAGAATATGTGTATCCATCGCTATAACATGCATCGTGTATAATATCAGTTAAATCTCAAATCACATCTGAATTATAGTGCGTCCTTAATAGTAACCCGCATGCTTCTCTCAGTTGTCCCGACAACATATTGTTGCTATCAATCAGTAAATTAGAGGTCTTTATTATCACCGTCTAGCAGTAACTAGAATAATTGGAGCAATATTTTAGACCAACCTCTTAACTTGAATTGTACAAGAATCAAGGGGGCATGTTATCAAGCAGGACGCTAAAAATTATCGCCGTTAAGCGGCAGAAAACTGCCGCTAAAACGGCGATAATGGGCTTGATAATGTGGCCTTGTGAATTCCAATAGAAACCCATGTTCTGGTGTGAACATGGTCTTCTATTGGAATTCTCCAGGGCATATTATCAAGCCCATTATCGCCGCTTTAGCGGCAGTTTTCTGCCGCTAAAGCGGCGATAATTTTAACGCCTGCTTGATAATATGCCCCCATGTTTGTGAGAGGCATGCATTGTTGAAGGGCAGACCAGGGGTGTGGGTGGGTTCCGGGTTGAGAGTGGGGGCATGTGGACTACCACCAAGTAGAGGTGAATACCTACAATAAATATTCTGCAAACATTTGAGAACTCTGCTAGTTTTGATCGCCATCCAGATGCGAATGTTTTGGGAACCCTCAATGGATGTGAGGCGAGGGAGGGACCAACTCCTCCACCTATAACTCAAAGCCAGTGGTAGAGCAAGGGTGCCAAAGTGACAGAAACATTACTGTGGACGAAATGTGGAATATGCACACATAGAAATTGTGCTTGAGGAACAAATTCAACATTTTGTCATAAATTTGTTCTACTCGAAATTCTGCGAAATTTCTAGGTTGTGTGGAATTTTCCCACTTACCACATCCATGTGAACTAGCAAACCACCACTAGCTGCTGACATTTCGCAGCCCTCTGAGTATGCAGAACAATGTTTGTATGCATTGGTATCTGTAGAGTGGAAATCTAGCTTAAGAGCAAGGGAGCACTGAAGAGGGGGGTAAACATAGTTAACCACAAAACTGAAACACTGCATGCCATTACAACGCAGTCATTACAATTACTGCGTTGTTACAACGCATGTCATTACTCCGCAAGTCGGAACAACGACTTGCCTAGGGGTCATAAGTTGTTGGATTTAAAATCCAACACCCTCCCTACTGTTGCACAGACTGGAGTTGGAATAGTAAATTATACTATTCCAAAATCCAGCGCCCCCCATAGAGCAAGTTGTTGTTCCGACTTGTATTTTAATGGCATGCATTGCTACAACACGGTCGTTGTAATGACTGCGTTGTAATGGCATGCTTTAAAAAAGCATGCAGGGTAACATGGCATATTTAACAGGGCCCATGACCAGGGGTAAAATGTGAGAAAAAGCAGTTTAGTTTCAAATAAAAATAAAAAAAATCAGCAGGCCTGCTCCCTACAACCTGGCTTGGGATTAAAGAGAACCATAAAAAGGGTATTCTGGGCCCCCTACCCAGTCATCCCGTCAGGAAGAACCACCTCTCCACACACCCAGGTCCTTTGTTGACTGTCTGGGAGCAAATCACATCACACTAAAGTAGAACATTTAACAGTCAGGTGATCTTGGATACTGGCAGAAAGATGCATCTGATTAGGCAGAACAATGCCAACTTTCTAAAAGTAGAAATTTGAATTCAAATTCAATTGTTTTTTAATTGTCTTAACTAAAACAAGAACAATATTTTTTATTACAAATGCTATCTAAAATAAGATAAAAGTGAAAGGGCAACAGTGCTAAATAATGTGCAGTCTCACACTTCTTTTATAAGTAATGGTTAAAGAAAAAAGCTTAAAACCAAGTACACATTAAATCACAAGAAACTGCCCCTCCGGCAACACTCTTGACAGAAATGTATAGATAAAATTGCAAACCCAGAGAGAGCGCCTGGGAAGGAACAGACTGTGAACAAAGTGAATGTTCTTGGATCACTGACAGAAAATCGACAGACCGAATATCGACCTACAAGAATATCCAATACAGAATATCGATGGCCAGAATATCAGCATCCTATCTCTACAAAGGTAAGTACAAAAATATCGTTGTTTAAAATATAGTTGTTTAAAATGTCGTTTTTAAAAAATGTCTTCAAATTATTATAAAATTAATTAAACAATAAATATAATTAATAAAAACAGAGTTAGAATTATTAAAAAATTTTAAAAAATTACAAATAATAAATGTAATATAAAAAATGAAACATACATAATAAAAAATCATATATATATTAACTTAATAATATTATCTCATAATTATTTTATTTAATTATATCATGTTAGAAACATAATAAGAATTATAATTACACACACATATATATATATATATATATATATATATATATATATTCACTGAAAAAACCATAGGTTATAGACCATATATAGTTAGGAATTAGCATTTACAAAACCTTGAAAATTCACTGCAAAAACCATAGGTTAGAGACCATATATAGTTAGCTGGACATTTTATTGACATAAAACCAATGAAATTCCATATATAGTTAGTTGCACTAACTATATATCGCGCACCCGCAATCCACTGCTGATGATGTCACATATTACATCATTCATGACATGGTCAGTGACATCACTGATGACATCACTGATGACATCTCAAATGACATCACTGATGACATCACTGATGACATCTCAAATGACATCACTGATGACTACATCCAGTGACTGTATAATTCTGTAAAGTTAAAATATGTCTTACATATTGAAGAATGAGTGGATGTATAAGTGTCTGGACGAAGGATTTAGTAGGTGCATGACTGAATGTATGAGTGAGTGATTAAATGTGTCTCACTGAGTGCATGGGTTAGTGACTAAACTGTCTTAATTTGTGCATCATTATGTCTGTTGTTCTGTAAACTGCTGCATGTGTTGATCAGTAGCTATATGAGTAACTATATGGGTTATTGATTGATTGCCCAAGTATTTGTATGGGAGACTGAGTGTGTGTGTGGCTAGCTGGGAGGTGTGTGACTCTGTGCAGATCAATCTGTACTTGTATCAATGATTGTATAAGAAAATAAGTATGTGTTAGTACATGTTTGAAAATGTAAGGTGCTCTATGTTTAACTGTATAGACAAGAAAATGGAAGTCTCATTGATTCTTTACAGGACTGACTAGGTGTGTAAGTAACTCCATGGATGAGTGTCAGACTGTGAGTGTCTGTATAGGTGTATGAGTGCATATGATAGTGTTGTAAAGATGAGTGATTGTATGTATGAATGATTGTATGGGTGAATGAGTGAAGGTGTGTGTAGACGTGGCAATCAGTGAGTGCGTATGTAGTAACTAGTATTGGTGTGTCAATGGTTTCAAAAATTATACTCTTTTTAACACTGGGTGAAACAGAGGTTATATTAAAATGTGAGGAGATGCATTGTATTGTCACATGAATGATATCATCAGTGATGTGGTCATTGATGTCAAATGAGATGTCATCAGTGATGTCATCAGTGATGTCATTTGAGATGTCATCAGTGATGTCATCAGTGATGTCACTGACCATGTCATGAATGATGTAATATGTGACATCATCAGCAGTGGATTGCGGGTGCGCGATATATAGTTAGTGCAACTAACTATATATGGAATTTCATTGGTTTTATGTCAATAAAATGTCCAGCTAACTATATATGGTCTCTAACCTATGGTTTTTGCAGTGAATTTTCAAGGTTTTGTAAATGCTAATTCCTAACTATATATGGTCTATAACCTATGGTTTTTTCAGTGAATTTTCAAGGTTTTGTAAATGCTAATTCCTAACTATATATGGTCTATAACCTATGGTTTTTTCAGTGAATTTCAATGGTTTTTTAATAGCAAATATCATAAGCTGTCGAATGTCAAGTACGTGGTAAGTAAAAACATTTTCGTGTTTATGCACACTGATCTGCTTTGAATGCTGCCCCCCACCCCTCATTTCTATTAGGAGTACTCTCTCTTTGCAGATAGTGAAGGGTAGTTAACGCAGCCCTTTGCCCCCTTTGTAATCCGTCGTGCCTGCTTCTCTCTCCATTTGATTGATTGTTCTCTTTCGTTCATTCTCTATTTACAAACAAGCACAGAGTCAAAATACTCTGTTTAGTCTTTGCAGATAGCGAAAAACCGTGTAAAAAAACAAAAGGAATCGAGCAAAATCAGTAGGCCACTAATGGGATCTCTTTTTGACCTCGCTATAATAGAAACATTAGGAACAACCTGTTGAAAATAGCAATGCGTATGTACATAAGCGGCGTTCATTTGTGTTCACAGTACCCCTTGTTGATTGTTTGAATCGAGCATTGAATTGTTCGAAGTTGGTTCTCTTAAGGATCTTCTCTGCCTGCAAACGAGGAAGAATAGGAATATTCTCTCTCCCTTTGCAGATAGTGAAGAGTAGGTAACACAAGCCTTTAACACGTCGTACCTATTTCATTCCTCATTGATTGATTGATTGTCCGAACATTGACTGTTTGGGAATTAGTTCTTTTTGGAGGTATTCCCTGTTTGCAAATAAACGTAGGAAAATCTTTGCAAGTAGTGAAAGGGTACGTAATGCGGACCTTTCTCCCCCGTTGTAATCTGTCATGCCTATCTACTCCCCACTGATTGATGCACCTGTTTCACCCGGACCATTTACTAGACATACGTCATCTGGCCCGACCAGAGAGCACCCCTAGTGAAAAGGACATATGCAATAATAACGAAGTGATCACTGTATCCTGTTAACAGAAACTTTAGCATGAAACAACCTGGAAAGAAAAGAATAGGAAATCGAAAATCAGTAGGCCACTGATGAACATGAACTTTTATTAAACAACGAACAAAGAAACGATAACATAATGTAATGATAAAACCTATTAATGTCCTAGAAACAAGAAAACGTTAAAATATGCCAGTGGTGAGAGACCAGAAAAACAGTAAGAGAAACCAAATCACCCCTCGCTGTCCCACCGCCTGCCACGCCAAAAAAATCGATAGACTAGGGAAAATGCAAGTCAGTAGAACATCCGCCCCCACTCTGGAAACTTCCAAGGTGGGGCAGGGTTCCGGCTACGCCCAGCCGGGAGCAGCCCATATAAGGCAGGTCCTGCTGCCACGCCTCGGCCAGGAGATCCTAACGTAGGGTGTAGCCGGAGGAGAGGCCGAGACCAGCGGGACCCGGCCAGGGGATTGCCTTTACAACGCTGAACAGTTGCAGGGGGGGGGGAATGTCTCCTCGACCCTCCCCTCTCTCTCCCAGTCCGGCCGCGGTGGCCCTTGAGAGTTGCAGGTAGTCCCGCCACATGCTCTTCCGGTCCGGCCACCAACGGTCGGGGGGCCGAGGCCGACGGGATCCGGCTGCAGCCGATAAACCAAGAAACCCGTTCATGGGGCCAGAGCCAGGGGCGTCCGGCCGACATCTACCGGAAGCCCGGCCCGAAGACGGACGGGACACTTCTTCTTTCTTGTATAATTGCTGCAACAACCCTGGGGGGGGATGTCTTGCACATGCCTCCGACCCCCCCCCTCGTCCTCATCGCCTGGTCCGGCCATAACAAATCTCAAGCGAGACGCCATGGGGTGCACTGGGAGGGAGAGACGGTGCGAACAGGCCTCTCCCGCCTCCCCAGTGGAGGCTTCCCAGCTGCACCCTCAGCGCTCCAGGCGCCCGGAAAAGAGTTCTTCCACTGTGGCCATGCTGCAACGTCTCGCCTGGCAGGGTGGAGCCCGTCCGCTCATTTGACCCCGCGATCGCCAGTAGCTACCGAACTCTCAAAATGGCGGTCGACCTGGCAAGAGCGGGCCCAGCATAAAGAAATGGCCCGGTCACTGGTTGACTCCACCACCGTAGTCCTCCACGACCTTGAAGATTCTAGAGGAGCCGCGGGAGTCTCCGACCCCCGATGGGGAATGACTGCCATGATCACCCGTGGAGTGACGAAACTGTATCCGCGGGACGTCGGCGCCAGCCTCACTTTGAATTACTAGAATCCTGCAGACCTCACTTCCGGTGAAAGCACAGTGTGACCCGGTAGGAAAAATTGTTGCACCCCCTCCCCTTTTTGACTGATAGTTCAAACCACCGATCCTTTCCTTTGCCCTTTTAACGGAACTTTGGACTGCCTCCCCCTCTTTTACATTTTCTAGAGAAAACAAAACATTAACCACTACATTAGCATAGCAGTTGACACCAGAACTGTTTTCAAATTGAAAACCAACAACATCTTCAACAGAATCCTTTTTGTTTCTGCTGTGACCCTGCTACAGCACAGGCATTGTCCCCAGCAGTAATTCTGCAATGCCGGTAAGAATAGCTGTGGTGCCTACTGGACTCACTCACCCCCGCGGCGCCCCACGCCGTTATTTGCTGGGCGGCAACTTGCTAGACATCACTTTCGTGCCATCTAGATTTCAGCGCGTTCTGCTGCCTTGGAACTATTCGCACAACAGACCGCTACTGACAAGAATATTTCATTATTGGTGCTGTCAATTTCAATAAATCTATTGGATAATTCAAAAGAAATTGCCACGGTCTCTTCGTTGTTTAAATGTTTTTACTGTTTTTGTTTTGTTGTATATATTTATATGTTATTAAAGTTTTATATTCCTACTACTTTGTTGGAGTGCTATATATTTTTAATGTGACACATAATTGTAAAAACTTTGATGTACAAAGAGTCATTCCTGGAATCTTCCGCTTCAGGCTCGGTCCCCTCCCCAATCACAATACAGGATAGTTTTCAGATAGTAGGAACACGTGTGGTGTGACGGATCTCATCGGGTGTGGGCCTTGATCTACTATAACTCCTTTGAAGAGGGGTGATTCTTTACAGCTGGGGCCATAAACTACATCTGCAGGGCTAGCTGATAGCCTGGACAATCGGACACAGAGGAAGAGGAGTGTCAGAGGGTGCGGTAGTGAATAGGGCGAAAGGGAGGTGTCGGGCGGGCACAGTGTGATTCTCAGGGAAGAGCAGCGCAGATGGGGGGAGGTTTATTGCCCATGCATAAGACAGAGAGCGGGGGTGACCAGTGCCTGGGGAAGATGCTTGCGAGGGTGAGGAGCCATGCTACGAATCGACAGCGTGCAGAGAGTGGGTCTGGTCAAGACATCTAAAATGGCTGCCGTGCACGACAAAAGTGTGGCATTTCAAAAAAGGCAAGATGGCGCAGACAATGTTTTTCAACACTTCCTCATTTCCTTCGAATCGAACGTTAACAGACGTTGGGGCATATTACCAAAGTTAAGCGATATTTATCGATAACGATGCTTACCAACTAATTTTTTACCGCTAAGCATCGTCAGAAATTATCGAAGATAAACCTTGCTATTATCAAGGTTTATCACAAATGCGATAATAAACGGCCGCAATGCATGAATATCGCTAAAAACTCAGCGATATTCATACATTACCGAGCTAATGCTCTTAGCCATGTTATCCACCTCCCATTGGATAACATGGCTAAGAACTGCTCAGGGCAGGTGTTACTTTTTGGAGATATTCGCGCTTAGCGCGAATATCTCCAAAAGTTGGTAATAGGAGATAGATATCTTGCATGTTGTAATGCAAGTTATTGTGGTATATGGAACTCATACCATAATCTCTCAGGAAAGCAGAAACTGATCCTTTTGGGACCGCCTAAAAAGGCCTAGGGGGTGAGGAGTACTCTACTTTGCCCCCTTTTCACGTTCCGAACTATTTTATTTTACTCTCTTCTGTAATTACACAAAATAGCAGCGATAAGATGCATCGGAGACACACAGTGAGAGAAAGGAGGCCGGAGATGAAGACGAGATGTCAAATACACATTGGAGATAATATAGTGGCAGAAGGGAAGTAAATATGAGTAAACTTACCATGTAACATGAAAATGTTGCACTCTATACTATAAGTCTCATTTTATACTACAATCACTTCGCTACAACCTCATAAATTAAAAATAAAAATGAATAATGTCTCAAAAATTTTTGATTTCTAAATATAAATTTATTCTTCAGAATTTTCTAAATTTGAAAGAACTAGTAACATGTCCTCATCAGCAATTTCCTCATGAAAAGTCTGCAATGATGATTCTTCTAACTCTATGGTCTCCAAACATTCGATAAATTCGCCATCAACAGATTGATCAAAAAAATCATTCAAGTCATCTCCTCCTTGTGACAATATTTCATTATTGGTGCTGTCAATTTCAATCAATGTAGTGGAATCATTCAAGTCATCTCCTCGTGACAATATTTTATTATTGGTGCTGTCAATTTCAATCAATGTAGTGGAATCATTCAAGTCATCTCCTCCTTGTGACAATATTTCATTATTGGTGCTGTCCATTTCAATCAATCTAATGGAATCATACAAGTCATCTCCTCCTTGTGACAATATTTCATTATTGCTGCTCTCAATTTCAATCAACGTAGTGGAATCATTCAAGTCATCTCCTTGTGACAATATTTCATTCTTGGTGCTGTCCATTTCAATCAATCTAATGGAATCATACAAGTCATGTCCTCCTTGTGACAATATTTCATTATTGGTGCTCTCAATTTCAATCAATGTAGTGGACAATTCAAAAGAAATTGCCACGGTCTCTTCATTGTGAGCCATTCTATTTTGAAATTGCTTGCTGTAAATTGCAGAAAAAAATAATCACTTTCATTTATCGTTTTTAGTAATACATAATATAAAACTAACTTTATCAAGTATTTAGTATAACAGAAGGACTGCAAATAAATAACAGAAAACATTTTTCAAATTATCTTCAAGTGTACAACATAGTTCCCCTTACAAATTAACAACTCACCTTTTTAAAAGTAGGAAAAGTGTTAGTACTGTGTAAATCAAACACCAGAAATTCACCACCAAAAATTCCTCACAAATGTACCTCAGACAGTAGTATCACAAAATGGCTGTGGTTTCCTCTCATTTGACATATATACATAACCAATTAACTTTCATCACACACAAATACAAAACCAAAGTAACATTTTAATTGGTTCTAAATTTCAACACTTTCAAATGTGTTTTCCCCATGCAATTTTCCATAGGACATTTACATACGTCTACAGCCTGAATGGCTGAACGGAATTACACCAAACTTGGCAAAATGGTACATCAAACCTAAGAGGTCAGGAAGGATCTACTATGCCCCCTTATGGTCATTTCCCCCTTCGCTTTGGCCTCCTCTTGTCTCTCAATCCTACCGAGAGACAAGATGGCGGCCGCTACGGACTGTTTGGAATGTTGACAGACGCCGGAGAACCAATCAGCTTCGCAAAGCTCCGTAACGCGAAAAGTACGCGAAGCGGAGCGCTGTTACAGATATATATCTTTTTTTGAACGTTAATTTCTCAAAATCCACTGGAGCACATATATTGAGACCTAGCAAAGGCACATCGGGCTACCAGTCCCTAATATTTTACCAAGTTTCGTGCAAATCCATTCAGCCGTTCGATTATTATTATTATTTTTTTTTTTGCCCCGCGGGGCCCTTTTAAAACCTCCACATCAAACCTAGGGGGTCAGCGAGGATCTACTATTCCCCCTTATGGTCATTTGCCCCTTCGCTTTCGCCTCCTCTTGTCTCTCGATCCTACCGAGAGACAAGATGGCGGCCGCTACGGACTGTTTGGAATGTTGACAGACGCCGGAGAACCAATCAGCTTCGCTTCACAAAGCTCCGTTGCGCGAAAAGTACGCGTCCTGGGACGCTGCCCGGTCCGCTGTTACAGATCCCATAGAGAAAAAATCCTAACTATATATTACCTACTGGCGGTCGCCAGTAGGTATATATAGTTAGGATTTTTTCTCTATGGGATTTTTGAAAATTCTATGTCTAATAACTTTGGCGTTTGTGGACGGAATTGGCTGAAATTTTCAGGAAAATGGCACATTTTGTTTCTGAGCAGCCCTTGAAAATTTGGGGGGGGTTCGTCAAGGGGGGGCCGAGAAAAAAGGGGGGTCCCAAAACGTGTTTTTAACATTGAGTTTTCCATAGGGCGGTTGGCCTCACTTTTAGCCCGAACGGCTGAATGGATTTGCACGAAACTTGGCAAAATTGTAGGGACTGGTAGCCCGATGTGCCTTTTGTAGGTCTCAATATATGTGCTCCAGTGGATTTTGAGAAATTAACGTTTAAAAAAAGATATATATCTGTAACAGCGGACCGGGCAGCGCTCCAGTACGCGTACTTTTCGCGCAACGGAGCTTTGTGAAGCGAAGCTGATTGGTTCTCCGGCGTCTGTAAACATTCCAAACAGTCCGTAGCGGCCGCCATCTTGTCTCTCGGTAGGATCGAGAGACAAGAGGAGGCCAAAGCGAAGGGGCAAATGACCATAAGGGGGAATAGTAGACCCTCGCTGACCCCCTACGTTTGATGTGGAGGTTTTAAAAGGGTCCCGCGGGGCAAAAAAAAAAATAATAATAATAATCGAACGGCTGAATGGATTTGCACGAAACTTGGCAAAATATTAGGGACTGGTAGCCCGATGTGCCTTTGCTAGGTCTCAATATATGTGCTCCAGTGGATTTTGAGAAATTAACGTTCAAAAAAAGATATATATCTGTAACAGCGCTCCGCTTCGCGTACTTTTCGCGTTACGGAGCTTTGCGAAGCTGATTGGTTCTCCGGCGTCTGTCAACATTCCAAACAGTCCGTAGCGGCCGCCATCTTGTCTCTCGGTAGGATTGAGAGACAAGAGGAGGCCAAAGCGAAGGGGGAAATGACCATAAGGGGGCATAGTAGATCCTTCCTGACCTCTTAGGTTTGATGTACCATTTTGCCAAGTTTGGTGTAATTCCGTTCAGCCATGCTGTAGACGTATGTAAATGTCCTATGGAAAATTGCATGGGGAAAACACATTTGAAAGTGTTGAAATTTAGAACCAATTAAAATGTTAGTTTGGTTTTGTATTTGTGTGTGATGAAAGTTAATTGGTTATGTATATATGTCAAATGAGAGGAAACCACAGCCATTTTGTGATACTACTGTCTGAGGTACATTTGTGAGGAATTTTTGGTGGTGAATTTCTGGTGTTTGATTTACACAGTACTAACACTTCTCCTACTTTTAAAAAGGTGAGTTGTTAATTTGTAAGGGGAACTATGTTGTACACTTGAAGATAATTTGAAAAATGTTTTCTGTTATTTATTTGCAGTCCTTCTGTTATACTAAATACTTGATAAAGTTAGTTTTATATTATGTATTACTAAAAACGATAAATGAAAGTGATTTTTTTTTTCTGCAATTTACAGCAAGCAATTTCAAAATAAAATGGCTCACAATGAAGAGACCGTGGCAATTTCTTTTGAATTGTCCACTACATTGATTGAAATTGAGAGCACCAATAATGAAATATTGTCACAAGGAGGAGATGACTTGTATGATTCCATTAGATTGATTGAAATGGACAGCACCAATAATGAAATATTGTCACAAGGAGATGACTTGAATGATTCCACTACATTGATTGAAATTGAGAGCACCAATAATGAAATATTGTCACAAGGAGGAGATGACTTGTATGATTCCATTAGATTGATTGAAATGGACAGCACCAATAATGAAATATTGTCACAAGGAGGAGATGACTTGAATGATTCCACTACATTGATTAAAATTGAGAGCACCAATAATAAAATATTGTCACGAGGAGATGACTTGAATGATTCCACTACATTGATTGAAATTGACAGCACCAATAATGAAATATTGTCACAAGGAGGAGATGACTTGAATGATTTTTTTGATCAATCTGTTGATGGCGAATTTATCGAATGTTTGGAGACCATAGAGTTAGAAGAATCATCATTGCAGACTTTTCATGAGGAAATTGCTGATGAGGACATGTTACTAGTTCTTTCAAATTTAGAAAATTCTGAAGAATAAATTTATATTTAGAAATCAAAAATTTTTGAGACATTATTCATTTTTATTTTTAATTTATGAGGTTGTAGCGAAGTGATTGTAGTATAAAATGAGACTTATAGTATAGAGTGCAACATTTTCATGTTACATGGTAAGTTTACTCATATTTACTTCCCTTCTGCCACTATATTATCTCCAATGTGTATTTGACATCTCGTCTTCATCTCCGGCCTCCTTTCTCTCACTGTGTGTCTCCGATGCATCTTATCGCTGCTATTTTGTGTAATTACAGAAGAGAGTAAAATAAAATAGTTCGGAACGTGAAAAGGGGGCAAAGTAGAGTACTCCTCACCCCCTAGGCCTTTTTAGGCGGTCCCAAAAGGATCAGTTTCTGCTTTCCTGAGAGATTATGGTATGAGTTCCATATACCACAATAACTTGCATTACAACATGCAAGATATCTATCTCCTATTACCAACTTTTGGAGATATTCGCGCTAAGCGCGAATATCTCCAAAAAGTAACACCTGCCCTGAGCAGTTCTTAGCCATGTTATCCAATGGGAGGTGGATAACATGGCTAAGAGCATTAGCTCGGTAATGCATGAATATCGCTGAGTTTTTAGCGATATTCATGCATTGCGGCCGTTTATTATCGCATTTGCGATAAACCTTGATAATAGCAAGGTTTATCTTCGATAATTTCTGACGATGCTTAGCGGTAAAAAATTCGTTGGTAAGCATCGTTAGCGATAAATATCGCTTAACTTTGGTAATATGCCCCAACGTCTGTTAACGTTCGATTCGAAGGAAATGAGGAAGTGTTGAAAAACATTGTCTGCGCCATCTTGCCTTTTTTGAAATGCCACACTTTTGTCGTGCACGGCAGCCATTTTAGATGCCTTGACCAGACCCACTCTCTGCACGCTGTCGATTCGTAGCATGGCTCCTCACCCTCGCAAGCATCTTCCCCAGGCACTGGTCACCCCCGCTCTCTGTCTTATGCATGGGCAATAAACCTCCCCCCATCTGCGCTGCTCTTCCCTGAGAATCACACTCTGTGCCCGCCCGACACCTCCCTTTCGCCCTCTTCACTACCGCACCCTCTGACACTCCTCTTCCTCTGTGTCCGATTGTCCAGGCTATCACCTAGCCCTGCAGATGTAGTTTATGGCCCCAGCTGTAAAGAATCACCCCTCTTCAAAGGAGTTATAGTAGATCAAGGCCCACACCCGATGAGATCCGTCACACCACACGTGTTCCTACTATCTGAAAACCATCCTGTATTGTGATTGGGGAGGGGACCGAGCCTGAAGCGGAAGATTCCAGGAATGACTCTTTGTACATCAAAGTTTTTACAATTATGTGTCACATTAAAAATATATAGCACTCCAACAAAGTAGTAGGAATATAAAACTTTAATAACATATAAATATATACAACAAAACAAAAACAGTAAAAACATTTAAACAACGAAGAGACCGTGGCAATTTCTTTTGAATTATCCAATAGATTTATTGAAATTGACAGCACCAATAATGAAATATTCTTGTCAGTAGCGGTCTGTTGTGCGAATAGTTCCAAGGCAGCAGAACGCGCTGAAATCTAGATGGCACGAAAGTGATGTCTAGTAAGTTGCCGCCCAGCAAATAACGGCGTGGGGCGCCGCGGGGGTGAGTGAGTCCAGTAGGCACCACAGCTATTCTTACCGGCATTGCAGAATTACTGCTGGGGACAATGCCTGTGCTGTAGCAGGGTCACAGCAGAAACAAAAAGGATTCTGTTGAAGATGTTGTTGGTTTTAAATTTGAAAACAGTTCTGGTGTCAACTGCTATGCTAATGTAGTGGTTAATGTTTTGTTTTCACTAGAAAATGTAAAAGAGGGGGAGGCAGTCCAAAGTTCCGTTAAAAGGGCAAAGGAAAGGATCGGTGGTTTGAACTATCAGTCAAAAAGGGGAGGGGGTGCAACAATTTTTCCTACCGGGTCACACTGTGCTTTCACCGGAACTGAGGTCTGCAGGATTCTAGTAATTCAAAGTGAGGCTGGCGCCAGCATGGGAGCGCCGACGTCCCGCGGATACAGTTTCGTCACTCCACGGGCGATCATGGCAGTCATTCCCCATCGGGGGTCGGAGACTCCCGCGGCTCCTCTAGAATCTTCAAGGTCGTGGAGGACTACGGTGGTGGAGTCAACCAGTGACCGGGCCATTTCTTTATGCTGGGCCCGCTCTTGCCAGGTCGACCGCCATTTTGAGAGTTCGGTAGCTACTGGCGATCGCGGGGTCAAATGAGCGGACGGGCTCCACCCTGCCGGGCGAGACGTTGCAGCATGGCCACAGTGGAAGAACCCTTTTCCGGGCACCTGGAGCGCTGAGGGTGCAGCTGGGAAGCCTCCACCTGGGGAGGCGGGAGAGGCCTGTTCGCACCGTCTCTCCCTCCCAGTGCACCCCACGGCGTCTCGCTTGAGATTTGTTATGGCCGGACCAGGCGATGAGGACGAGGGGGGGGGGGGTCGGAGGCATGTGCAAGACATCCCCCCCCAGTGTTGTCGCAGCCATTATTCATGAAAGAAGAAGTGTCCCGTCCGTCTTCGGGCCGGGCTTCCGGTAGATGTCGGCCGGACGCCCCTGGCTCTGGCCCCATGAACGGGTTCCTTGGTTTATCGGCTGCAGCCGGATCCCGTCGGCCTCAGCCCCCCGACCGTTGGTGGCCGGACCGGAAGAGCATGTGTCGGGAGTACCTGCAACTCTCAAGGGCCACCGCGGCCGGACTGGGAGAGAGAGGGGAGGGTCGAGGAGACATTCCCCCCCCCCTGCAACTGTTCAGCGTTGTAAAGGCAATCCCCTGGCCGGGTCCCGCTGGCCTCGGCCTCTCCTCCGGCTACACCCTACGTTAGGATCTCCTGGCCGAGGCGTGGCAGCAGGACCTGCCTTATATGGGCTGCTCCCGGCTGGGCGTAGCCGCAACCCTGCCCCACCTTGGAAGTTTCCAGAGTGGGGGCGGATGTTCTACTGACTTGCATTTTCCCTAGTCTATCGATTTTTTTGGCGTGGCAGGCGGTGGGACAGCGAGGGGTGATTTGGTTTCTCTTACTGTTTTTCTGGTCTCTCACCACTGGCATATTTTAACGTTTTCTTGTTTCTAGGACATTAATAGGTTTTATCATTACGTTATGTTATCGTTTCTTTGTTCGTTGTTTAATAAAAGTTCATGTTCATCAGTGGCCTACTGATTTTCGTTTTCCTATTCTTTTCTTTCCAGGTTGTTTCATGCTAAAGTTTCTGTTAACAGGATACAGTGATCACTTCGTTATTAT
Organism: Lissotriton helveticus; assembly: GCF_964261635.1. Lineage (NCBI taxonomy): Eukaryota > Metazoa > Chordata > Amphibia > Caudata > Salamandridae > Lissotriton > Lissotriton helveticus. The sequence goes on along the minus strand of NC_136059.1, from coordinate 1,603,456,277 downwards.
TGCATATGTCCTTTTCACTAGGGGTGCTCTCTGGTCGGGCCAGATGACGTATCTCTAGTAAATGGTCCGGGTGAAACAGGTGCATCAATCAGTGGGGAGTAGATAGGCATGACAGATTACAACGGGGGAGAAAGGTCCGCATTACGTACCCTTTCACTACTTGCAAAGATTTTCCTACGTTTATTTGCAAACAGGGAATACCTCCAAAAAGAACTAATTCCCAAACAGTCAATGTTCGGACAATCAATCAATCAATGAGGAATGAAATAGGTACGACGTGTTAAAGGCTTGCGTTACCTACCCTTCACTATCTGCAAAGGGAGAGAGAATATTCCTATTCTTCCTCGTTTGCAGGCAGAGAAGATCCTTAAGAGAACCAACTTCGAACAATTCAATGCTCGATTCAAACAATCAACAAGGGGTACTGTGAACACAAATGAACGCCGCTTATGTACATACGCATTGCTATTTTCAACAGGTTGTTCCTAATGTTTCTATTTTAGCGAGGTCAAAAAGAGATCCCATTAGTGGCCTACTGATTTTGCTCGATTCCTTTTGTTTTTTTACACGATTTTTCGCTATCTGCAAAGACTAAACAGAGTATTGCGACTCTGTGCTTGTTTGTAAATAGAGAATGAACCAAAGAGAACAATCAATCAAATGGAGAGAGAAGCAGGCACGACGGATTACAAAGGGGGCAAAGGGCTGCGTTAACTACCCTTCACTATCTGCAAAGAGAGAGTACTCCTAATAGAAATGAGGGGTGGGGGGCAGCATTCAAAGCAGATCAGTGTGCATAAACACGAAAATGTTTTTACTTACCACGTACTTGACATTCGACAGCTTATGATATTTGCTATTAAAAAAACATTGAAATTCACTGAAAAAACCATAGGTTATAGACCATATATAGTTAGGAATTAGCATTTACAAAACCTTGAAAATTCACTGAAAAAACCATAGGTTATAGACCATATATAGTTAGGAATTAGCATTTACAAAACCTTGAAAATTCACTGCAAAAACCATAGGTTAGAGACCATATATAGTTAGCTGGACATTTTATTGACATAAAACCAATGAAATTCCATATATAGTTAGTTGCACTAACTATATATCGCGCACCCGCAATCCACTGCTGATGATGTCACATATTACATCATTCATGACATGGTCAGTGACATCACTGATGACATCACTGATGACATCTCAAATGACATCACTGATGACATCACTGATGACATCTCATTTGACATCAATGACCACATCACTGATGATATCATTCATGTGACAATACAATGCATCTCCTCACATTTTAATATAACCTCTGTTTCACCCAGTGTTAAAAAGAGAGTATAATTTTTGAAACCATTGACACACCAATACTAGTTACTACATACGCACTCACTGATTGCTACGTCTACACACACCTTCACTCATTCACCCATACAATCATTCATACATACAATCACTCATCTTTACAACACTATCATATGCACTCATACACCTATACAGACACTCACAGTCTGCCACTCATCCATGGAGTTACTCACACACCTAGTCAGTCCTGTGAAGAATCAATGACACTGCCATTTTCTTGTCTATACAGTTAAACATAGAGCACCTTACATTTTCAAACATATACTAACACATACTTACCTTCTTATACAATCATTGATACAAGTACAGATTGATCTGCACAGAGTCACACACCTCCCAGCTAGCCACACACACACTCAGTCTCCCATACAAATACTTGGGCAATCAATCAATAACCCATATAGTTACTCATATAGCTACTGATCAACACATGCAGCAGTTTACAGAACAACAGACATAATGATGCACAAATTAAGACAGTTTAGTCACTAACCCATGCACTCAGTGAGACACATTTAATCACTCACTCATACAGTCAGTCATGCACCTACTAAATCCTTCGTCCAGACACTTACACATCCACTCATTCTTCAATATGTAAGACATATTTAAACTTTATAGAAACAAAAAATCACTGGATGTTGTTATGAGTGATGTCATCAGTGATGTCATTTGAGATGTCATCAGTGATGTCATCAGTGATGTCACTGACCATGTCATGAATGATGTAATATGTGACATCATCAGCAGTGGATTGCGGGTGCGCGATATATAGTTAGTGCAACTAACTATATATGGAATTTCATTGGTTTTATGTCAATAAAATGTCCAGCTAACTATATATGGTCTCTAACCTATGGTTTTTGCAGTGAATTTTCAAGGTTTTGTAAATGCTAATTCCTAACTATATATGGTCTATAACCTATGGTTTTTTCAGTGAATATATATATATATTCATAAACCTGTAATATAAATATACAAATAATATATATATATATATATATATTACCTACTGGCGGTCGCCAGTAGGTATATATAGTTAGGATTTTTTCTCTATGGGTTTTTTGAAAATTCTATGTCTAATAACTTTGGCGTTTGTGGACGGAATTGGCTGAAATTTTCAGGAAAATGGCACATTTTGTTTCTGAGCATCCCTTGAAAATTTGGGGGGGGGTTCGTCAAGGGGGGGCCGAGAAAAAAGGGGGGTCCCAAAACGTGTTTTTAACATTGAGTTTTCCATAGGGCGGTTGGCCTCACTTTTAGCCCGAACGGCTGAATGGATTTGCACGAAACTTGGCAAAATTGTAGGGACTGGTAGCCCGATGTGCCTTTTGTAGGTCTCAATATATGTGCTCCAGTGGATTTTGAGAAATTAACGTTTAAAAAAATATATATATCTGTAACAGCGGACCGGGCAGCGCCCCAGGACGCGTACTTTTCGCGCAACGGAGCTTTGTGAAGCGAAGCTGATTGGTTCTCCGGCGTCTGTCAACATTCCAAACAGTCCGTTGCGGCCGCCATCTTGTCTCTCGGTAGGATCGAGAGACAAGAGGAGGCCAAAGCGAAGGGGCAAATGACCATAAGGGGGCATAGTACATTGTCGCTCACCCCCTAGGTTTGATGTGGAGGTTTTAAAAGGGCCCCGCGGGGCAAAAAAAAATAAAAATAATAATAATCGAACAGCTGAATGGATTTGCACGAAACTTGGCAAAATTGTAGGGACTGGTAGCCCGATGTGCCTTTGCTAGATCTCAATATATGTGCTCCAGTGGATTTTGAGAAATTAACGTTCAAAAAAAGATATATATCTGTAACAGCGCACCGCTTCGCGTACTTTTCGCGTTACGGAGCTTTGCGAAGCGAAGCTGATTGGCTCTCCGGTGTCTGTAAACATTCCAAACAGTCCGTAGCGGCCGCCATCTTGTCTCTCGGTAGGATCGAACAGCTGAATGGATTTGCACGAAACTTGGCAAAATTGTAGGGACTGGTAGCCCGATGTGCCTTTGCTAGGTCTCAATATATGTGCTTCAGTGCATTTTGAGAAATTAACGTTCAGAAACAAGATATATATCTGTAACAGCGCTCCGCTTCGCGGAGATAAAATTATATGTGTATTACCTAGCTGTTGCTAACACCAGTTAGCGACGGCTAGTAGAAGATAGCGACCATCTTGGGCCCCACTTTGCATGTGAGTGATATTTATCACTAATGACATGCAAAGTGGGCATGCCAAGATGTTAGCGAATGGAAACAGTCGCTAACATCGCTATCTCCTATTATCAACTTTTGGAAATATTCGAGATAAGCGCGAATATCTCCAAAAGCTACCACCTGCCCTGAGCAGTTCTTAGCCATGTTATCCAATGGGAGGTGGATAACATGGCTAAGAGCATTAGCTCGGTAATGCATGAATATCGCTGAGTTTTCAGCGATATTAATGCATTGCGGTCGTTTTTTATCGTATTTCCGATAAACCTTGATAATAGCAAGGTTTATCTGCGATAATTTCTGACGGTAAAAAAATCGTTGCTAAGCATCGTTAGGGATAAATATCGCTTAACTTTGGTAATATGCCCCAACGTCTGTTAACGTTCGATTCGAAGGAAATCAGGAAGTGTTGAAAAACATTGTCTGCGCCATCTTGTCTTTTTTCAAATGCCACACTTTTGTCGTGCACGGCAGCCATTTTAGATGCCTTGACCAGACCCACTCTGTGCACGCTGTCGATCCTTAGCATGGCTCCCCACCCTCGCAAGCATCTCCCCCAGGCAGTGGTCACCCCCGCTCTCTGTCTTATGCATGGGTAATAAACCTCCCCCCATCTGCGCTGCTCTTCCCTGAGAATCACACCCTGTGCCCGCCCGACACCTCCCTTTCGCCCTATTCACTACCGCACCCTCTGATACTCCTTTTCCTCTGTGTCCGATTGTCCAGGCTGGTCCTAGGGTATCAGCTAGCCCTGCAGATGTAGTTTATGGCCACAGCTGTAAAGAATCACCCCTCTTCAAAGGAGTTATAGTAGATCAAGGCCCACACTCGATGAGATCCGTCACAGCAGAAGCGTTGCTATTATCTGAAAACCATCCTGTATTGTGATTGGGGAGGGGACCGAGCCTGAAGCGGAAGATTCCAGGGATGACTCTTTGTACATCAAAGTTTTTACAATTATGTGTCACATTAAAAATATATAGCACTCCGACAAAGTAGTAAGATTATAAAACTTTAATAATTTATAAATATATACAAGAAAACAAAAATAGTAATAACATATAAACATTTTTAGGGAAAAACAACGAAGTAGCGGTCGGCTGTGCGAATAGTCCCAACGCAGCACAACGTCCAGATTTCCGGCGTAGGGCGTCGCGGGGGGTGGGTCATCAGTAGCAAACTGTTGTGCGAATAGTTCCAAGGCAGCAGAACGCGCTGAAATCTAGATGACACTAAAGTGATGTCTAGTAAGTTGCCACCCAGCAAATAACGGCATGGGGCGTCGCGGGGGGTGGGTCATCAGTAGCAAACTGTTGCGCGAATAGTTCCAAGGCAGCAGAACGATGGCACCAAGGTGATGTCCAGTAAGTTGCCGCACTGGTTTTGGTATCCTACAATGCTGCTTCGAATAACGGCGCGGGGCGCCCCGGGGGAGGCGGTGAACGGGCCTGTCCAGGTGGAGTGTCATCTGTTGTAGTGGGGCGCCCCTTTACCGTTTCAGTTGCCATTCCGTCCGTTTTTGGTCCACTGTGTCAAAAGCCGCAATTCAGCTGAGTTGCGCCCACTCTTGCGGTGCAGCGATAGGCGGCTGTCACAGGACTCTCAAAATGGCGGCAGGCTGTTTCCTTTTTGGGCCTGGTCCACTGAAATGGCCCTGGGACACCTTGGAAATCGGACGCTTGTCTGCTAGGTCTTGGACCCCATTCTCGAAAGCGTCCCCTCCGCCTTGAGAATTCATCAAAAGTTTTGGGGGCTCCGACTCCTGCAGGCTTCTGGTGGGGAGCGGCTGCCATGATTGCTCGCGGAATGACCACGACTGAGCTACGAGATGGTGGTGCTCTCATGCTGACGCCAGCTTCAGTCTGAAACATCCAGAAACAAGGTGGGGCTTTCATCGTTTGGGAAAAAAAAAAAGTTTTCATCCAATGAAAAGTGTTGTTTTTAGGTCACATGATCAAGCCTTCCATCATTAGGAAACCAAAAGTAAAATGAACCAATGAAAAGTTTTATAAACAAGTCACATGACCTGTTATGCGGCATAGGGTGTAAAATGCGGAGAAAATACGTTGGCACGTGAGGCGGCGTCAGTAGCGGACCGATGTGCGAATAGGCCGAAGGCAATACAACGCGCCAAGATCCGGATGGCACCGAGGTGGTGTCATAGTTGAGAGTTCTGAGCAGCGGTTGTAACACTGTCTGAAGCTTATTTGCAGCTGCTGCAGCTTCACTACGCGCCAAGATCCGGATGGCACCAAGGTGGTGTCTAGTAAGGTGCACTGGTGTGGCCATCCTACAATGCTGAAAGTCGGCGTGGGGCGCCCCGTTGGTCTGTGAGTTTGCGTCAGTAGCGGACCGATGTGCGAATAGGCCGAAGGCAACACAACGCGCCAAGATCCGGATGGCACCGAGGTGGTGTCCAGCAAGTTGCAGCACTGGTGTGGCCATCCTACAATGCTGAAAGTCGGCGTGGGGCGCCCCGTTGGCACGTGAGGCGGCGTCAGTAGCGGACCGATGTGCGAATAGGCCGAAGGCAACACAACGCGCCAAGATCCGGATGGCACCGAGGTGGTGTCCAGCAAGTTGCAGCACTGGTGTGGCCATCCGACAGTGCTGAAAGTCGGCGTGGGGCGCCCCGTTGGCACGTGAGGCGGCGTCAGTAGCGGACCGATGTGCGAATAGGCCGAAGGCAACACAACGCGCCAAGATCCGGATGGCACCGAGGTGGTGTCCAGCAAGTTGCAGCACTGGTGTGGCCATCCTACAATGCTGAAAGTCGGCGTGGGGCGCCCCGTTGGCACGTGAGGCGGCGTCAGTAGCGGACCGATGTGCGAATAGGCCGAAGGCAACACAATGCGCCAAGATCCGGATGGCACCGAGGTGGTGTCCAGCAAGTTGCAGCACTGGTGTGGCCATCCTACAATGCTGAAAGTCGGCGTGGGGCGACCCGTTGGCCTGTGAGTTTGCGTCAGTAGCGGACCGATGTGCGAATAGGCCGAAGGCAGCACAACGCGCCAAGATCCGGATGGCACCGAGGTGGTGTCTAGTAAGTTGCCGCACTGGTGTGGCCATCCAACAATGCTGAAAGTCGGCGTGGGGCGCCCCGTTGGCCTGTGAGTTTGCGTCAGTAGCGGACCGATGTGCGAATAGGCCGAAGGCAGCACAACGCGCCAAGATCTGGATGGCACCGAGGTGGTGTCTAGTAAGTTGCCGCACTGGTGTGGCCATCCAACAATGCTGAAAGTCGGCGTGGGGCGCCCCGTTGGCCTGTGAGTTTGCGTCAGTAGCGGACCGATGTGCGAATAGGCCGAAGGCAGCACAACGCGCCAAGATCCGGATGGCACCGAGGTGGTGTCTAGTAAGTTGCCGCACTGGTGTGGCCATCCTACAATGTTGAAAGTCGGCGTGGGGCGCCCCGTTGGCCTGTGAGATGGCGTCAGTAGCGGACCGATGTGCGAATGGGGCCAAAGGCAGCGCAACAATATTTTCTGAATAGAAGACACCACAAGGCGCTGAGATGCCAAGATCCGGATGGCACCGAGGTGGTGTCTAGTAAGTTGTCGCACTTCTGTGGCCATCCTACAATGTTGAAAGTCGGCGTGGGGCGCCCCGTTGGCCTGTGAGATGGCGTCAGTAGCGGACCGATGTGCGAATGGGGCCAAAGGCAGCGCAACAATATTTTCTGATTTGAAGACACCACAAGGCGCTGAGATGCCAAGATCCGGATGGCACCGAGGTGGTGTCTAGCAAGTTGTGGCACTGGTGTGGCCATCGTACAATGGTAAAAGTCGGCGTGGGGCGCCCTGTTGGCCTGTGAGATGGTGTCAGTAGCGGACTGATGTGTGAATGGGGCCAAAGGCAGCGCAACAATATTTTCTACAATATTTTCGGAGTAGAAGACACCACAAGGCGCTGAGATGCCAAGATCCGGATGGCACCGAGGTGATGTCTAAGTTGCGGACCGATGTGCGAATGGGGCCAAAGGTAGCGTAACAAGATTTTCTGTATGGAAGATACCACTAGGCGTTGAGATGCCAAGATTCGGATGGCACCGAGGTGATGTCTAGCAAGTTGTGCCACTGGTGTGGCCATCGTACAATGGTAAAAGTCGGCGTGGGGCGCCCTATTGGCCTGTGAGATGGTGTCAGTAGCGGACTAATGTGCGAATGGGGCCAAAGGCAGCGCAACAATATTTTCTGACTGACACCACAAGGCGCTGAGATGCCAAGATCCGGATGGCACCGAGGTGATGTCTAAGTTGCGGACTGATGTGCGAATGGGGCCAAAGGCAGCGTAACAATATTTTCTGTATGGAAGATACCACTAGGCGTTGAGATGCCAAGATTCGGATGGCACCGAGGTGATGTCTAGCAAGTTGGTGTGGTCATCCTACAATGCTGAAACTCGGCGTGGGTCACCCCATTAGCCTGTGAGATGGCGTCAGTAGCGGACCGATGTGCGAATAGGCCGAAGGCAGCACAACGCGCCAAGATCCGGATGTCACCGTGGTGGTTTCATAGTTGAGAGGCTCTTCATCTGCAGTGGGGCGCCGAGATCCGGATGGCACCGAGGTGATGTCTAGCAAATTGCTGTACTGGTGTGGTCATCCTACAATGCTGAAATGTAGTGGGGCGCCCATTTACCGTTTCAGTTGCCATTCAGCTGAGTTTCGGCTGCTCTTGATGCTACAGCGACAGGCGGCTGCAAGAGGACTCTCAAAATGGCGGCCTGTTCTTTGGATTTGGGCCTGGTCCACTAAAATGGCTTTGGGACACCTTAGAACTTGGACGCTCGATTTTTTTTTCCTTTCCTGTACATGCAAAAAAAGGTAAATGCCCGGTACGTTACACGCTTCATCTGCCACGATGAACTCTCCAGAGGAACCGAAAAAAAATATAGTTGTGGTAACTATACCATGCATCGTCATATGGAGAGGTGGCACCAATTAATTATAGTGCTGCATAAAAGAGAGATTTGGAGGAGAACCCCTGACCTGCTAGTACATTCATCAAAGAAGTGGCACTGAGAGCTTCAGAGGCAAGGGAAACGGTCCCAAATATTTAGAAGAACTTTGGAAAGATTGAAATGACATGTTTAGATTGTGGTAAATTAATTTCATGTGGACAGATGAGTGTTACTCTAATAAATACAGCATATGAACATCATCATAGTCGATGGTTGGTAGAGACATTTTGACTATATCCTGGACCTGCCCGTCCTCGCCCAAAATGGCGCCAGAATAAATGGGACTCGTAACTCCTTGTTGTGTACTGGTTGCAGAACCTTGAAATCACGAGATACGTATGCAGTTTTGAAGCACATGGCGGGCGGGGACGAGAATTGATTGAATATTTCGACATCCCTATTGATATTAAGTTCTGATGTGTTATTGATTACTGTACTGTTGAAAGTTCGAATTAACGTCACCCATGGTACTTGCCCGCAAATGTATATCTAGATAATTTTATTGTAACTGGCCCTGTCGTATTTTAATTATAAAATGTACGTCCACCGATTCCGTAACTGTTAGACACCTTAGTTCTTGCAACCTAATGGCCCGCCCGTTACGTTCCTCTACAGTGTAAATGTCTATTCATCATATACGATTACAGTTTGCTCCGTGGCAGGCCCACGTGGTTATAGGCTCGTATTTGTATAATGAAATTTTCACAATAAAGGTTTTTAAAAGAAAACATGGTAGTAGTATATACATTGGTAAAGTTTTTAATAATAGTCACTGTTTTAGAATCATTAAAAGGCAAGTGAAATAAAGCAGACCAATTACATGAAGGGTAAAAGGTATAATACGAAGGAACGCAGTAAAGATAAATGGTCAAGGGCTGTTGTGTTTTCTATTCCTGCAACATAAAGTGATCGATAAGAATCTCATATTCAGGCGTATCGGCGACTAAGACAGCAGGTCGACCCTCTTTTGCTCAACGGCTCCGTCATGGGACGAAGAAACGCTCTTTTTCTCGAAAAAAGAATATATTTTACTTGCAGGACAGTTGTAAAATTTCCGGGAAAGTACATTAGCCTGGAACATTATAACATATATTTAAGAAAAAATAATGTTCGGAAGTAATTAAAAGCGTAATTTTTAGGTGATATGACCAAGGCTTTCATCATTAGAATAAGAAAAGTAAAATGAACCAATGAAAAGTTTTATTAACAAGTCACATGACTTGTTATGCTTACGTTACGCGCTGCGCGCCCCGGATGACTTCCGGATGCGCTAACGCGGCGCGTCATATGACGCATTACGCGACAACGCAGGTCCAGAATATAGTCAAAATGTCTCCACCAACCAGCGGTCGAAACACAACCCCTTTCAGCAGGCTAAATAGTTCTGTTAAATGACAACAGAAGGGACAGGCAACAAGAACCATCAGTCAAAGAGGGGAGGGCTAGTTCTTCTCTACCGGGTTACATTGGGGCGCTACCGGAACTGATCGAATTGGTAGTCTACAGTGTTTCTGGATGTTTCAGACTGAAGCTGGGGTTAGCATGAGAGCAGCACCATTTCGTAGCTCCGTCGTGGCCATTCCGCAACCAATCATGGCAGCCGCTCTTTATCGTTATTTTGGGCGGGGTGGGTGGCGGAGCCGAGCTGTTTTGCAGCCATCATTGTGTGGAGTTCAGTTCATCTCACTAGTTTTGTATTTGTCATGAGGGGTTGTTCTTAATGTTTCTATTTTAGCGAGGTCAAAAAGAGATCCCATTAGTGGCCTACTGATTTTGCTCGATTCCTTTTCTTTTTTTTTACACGATTTTTCGTTATCTGCAAAGACTAAACAGAGTATTGCGACTCTGTGTTTGTTTGTAAATAGAGAATGAACCAAAGAGAACTAATTCTAAAATAGTAAATACTTGGATAACAATCAATCAAATGGAGAGAGAAGCAGGCACGACGGATTACAACGGGGGCAAAGGCCTGCGTTAACTACCTTTCACTATCTGCAAAGAGAGAGTACTCCTAATAGAAATGAGGGGGGGGGCACCATTCAAAGCAGATCAGTGTGCATAAACACGAAAATGTTTTCACTTACCACGTACTTGACATTCGACAGCTTATGATATTTGCTATTAAAAAACCATTGAAATTCACTGAAAAAACCATAGGTTATAGACCATATATAGTTAGGAATTAGCATTTACAAAACCTTGAAAATTCACTGAAAAAACCATAGGTTATAGACCATATATAGTTAGGAATTAGCATTTAAAAAACCTTATTTTACTCACACAAAACCATTGAAATTCCATATATAGTTAGTTGCACTAACTATATATCGCGCACCCGCAATCCACTGCTGATCATGTCACATATTACATCATTCATGACATGGTCAGTGACATCACTGATGACATCACTGATGACATCTCAAATGACATCACTGATGACATCACTGATGACATCTCATTTGACATCATTCTTGTGCTAATACGATAAACCTCTTCAGACTCTAATATAACCTTAGATACACTCAGTGTATACAGACACTCACACACTGCCACTCATCCATGGAGTTACTCACACACCCAGTCAGTCATGCAAAGAAACAATCTCACCTCCATTTCTTCAACTATACAGTTAAACACACCTTACTTATTGAAACATATACTAACACATATTTACTCTCTTATACAATCCCTGATACAAGTTCACAATGATCGATACAACCACTCACTCATTCAGTGGCTCTCATGCAGTTATTTATATATGCCAACTCTCACATGTACTGTGTTTTACATATGTACTTACTATGACATGTAGCATTGAGATATCCATTCACTCATCAATACACTCATGCACACAGTCAACTGCCCATGTAGCTGTTTCCACATGCACTCTTGAACTCATACACCTAGTGAATAAACTGCTCACACATCTATGCATAGAGTCACACACCTTCCAGCCACCCCCACACAAACTCAATCTCCCATAGAAATACTTGGGCAACCAATTAATAACACATATAGCCTCTCGTATAGCTAATGATCAACACATGCAGCAGTTTACAGAACAACAGACATAATGATGCACAAATTAAGACAGTTTAGTCACTAACCCATGCATTCAGTGAGACACATTTAATCACTCACTCATACAGTCAGTCACGCACCTACTAAATCCTTCATCCAGACACTTATACATCCACTCATTCTTCAATATGTAAGACATATTTTAACTTTACAGAAACATACAGTCACTGGATGTTGTCATCAGTGATGTCATCAGTGATGTCATTTGAGATGTCATCAGTGATGTCATCAGTGATGTCACTGACCATGTCATGAATGATGTAATATGTGACATGATCAGCAGTGGATTGCGGGTGCGCGATATATAGTTAGTGCAACTAACTATATATGGAATTTCAATGGTTTTGTGTGAGTAAAATAAGGTTTTTTAAATGCTAATTCCTAACTATATATGGTCTATAACCTATGGTTTTTTCAGTGAATTTTCAAGGTTTTGTAAATGCTAATTCCTAACTATATATGGTCTATAACCTATGGTTTTTTCAGTGAATATATATTATAAATAAAATTATTAAAATTAATATTTATTTGTCAACAAAATATTTTACACAACATTAACTATAACAGTAGGGGAAAAGTTGGATAGCTTAGGGGATAACATTACTATTCCCACTCCAGAGAGTGCAAAAGGAGGCAAAATATTGGATACTGGAAGGGAATAATTTACTAATTCCACTCCATGGAGTGTAACAATAGGGAAAGTGTTGGATAGTGGAGGGATTAAAATTACTATTCCCACTCCAGCAATTGCAACAGTAGGGAAAGTGTTAGATAGCGGGAGGGGAATAATTTACTATTCGCACTCCAGCAAATGCAACAGTATGGAAAGTGTTGGATAGCGGAGGGGAATAATTAAGTATTCCCACTCCAGAAAAATAAATAACATTAATTAAGAAATAATTAATTGGTCGAAAATAATTTACCACCCACCATATTCGCCTATAAACAACACCACCAACATTGTAAAACAATACACAATTAAGAAAATTAATGAACAATTAATTATTTCATTATTAACAATAAACAAGAAATGTATAAACAATCAAAAATAAATTCTATCACATAATTAACACTATAAAATAACTTTAAATTAATATTATATTTTTTTAATTAAAATTAAATTACTTCCCACCCTACTCGCCTATCAACCCACAACCCACTCCTAAACAAATTACACAATTAACATGTGTACCAATTAATTATTAATAACTAATATCAAATAATAACTAATTAATAACCTTTTTTAACTAACTGAACAATATAAAATATTAACTACATAAATATTAATTAATATAATTATTAAATAATTAAATATAATAAATTACTTCCCACCCTACTCCCCTATAAAACCACAACCAGCTACGGAACAAAAACACAATATTTATTTTGTTTTAAAATTAATACCTTCTAAAAAATTATCAATTCATATATTATAATTAAGTTACTTCCCACTCTATTCCCCTATAAACCCACAACCCGCTACAGAACTAAAATACGCAAACATTAATTAACATAAAATTAATTACTTGTAAAAATTCAAACATACATTAAAAAATAAGCCATACTTTTAATACATATACTAACATACAGAACACCCAATTTTTTTTTCGATATTATAAACAACTATATTTTTACTTATGATATTGCTAACTTCGAAATTAAGTAAAACGATATTTCTTACCTGCATGTTGATATTCTTGTTGATGATATTCTTGCAGGTCGATATTCTGTCACATCGACATTTAAGCATCGATATTATGGCATATCGATATTTAAAACTCAATATTATGTCTGCATACCCTTCTGGAATTCTTAGTGTGGTATTGATCACACCATGAACAGCCCACTGTAGATAACCAATAGAAATTGTATGGGATGACAATAATGGATATTTTGTGGGCATAAACTAAAACTTTTAGAAGTATAATGAGTATAATGTAGGAGGAGTCTTGGCTGGTTGTCATTATCCTTTTTCCTGACTGGCATGCTGTTAGACTGAACTCTGATTTCTCCTTAATGCCAAACCCATTTTGAACTGAACTTTACTGAACTGACTCTATCCTGCACTTACCGGCTGGTAAAGTGTGCAGGTGAAATCCTTTCGGCTGAAGGGTTTAAATTATTCTTTCCTGTGGCACGCTGAACTTCGATTCTGCCTTATATGGCTTGTATATTCTAATGGTGAATCTCGATATTCCCCATGTTTCTCTCTCATTTCCTTCCTAAGCAACTAGCAAATTGATTTTCTCATTTGGATTCTGTATGACATTGTGTGGCGAAATTACTAATTTATTGCTATTACATTGATTACTAAATGCGATTTCATGTTTTCTAACCATTCAAATTGAGGCTTCAGATAAATGATTTACTTGAATAAATCTTATCATTTTGGAGTGAAGCTATTAAATTTAAGGTTTATGTTTAGTTGGTGAATCAAATGAAATGTTACTTGGAGAATTGCATGTTTTCGCAATTCTTATTCCAGGTATTCATAAGGAATTGCCTCACATTCTCTGAATAACCAAATCCCTGTTAGCGGACATAAAAGATCCATTGGAGGACCAGTGGTTTGAAGTAGGTTATGTTCATGGGCCCAGTGAGTGGAAATAATCAGATTGGAAATTCTAAAGTGAAGAGAAATGTTGTCTAGTGATGCACTGAATCACATGGGTTGGTTGGTTTGTTTCCAGAAGACTAAGTAGGACTCACAGAAGGGTTGACAGTTTACCTGTTGTCGGTCCACAGGAACACTTTCTCAGAGATGGAGAGTATACTACATGAACCCTAGTTATAAGGCCTGTCAGGGTTTCCAGTTTTGTGTTTCTTCCAGAAATTTGTGAGGCCCTTTAGATTCATGAGTTCTATCTGGACAGTAAGTTTGTTTGAATGGAAGTTTAAGGCATCTATTGAAGACATTGTTTAGAGTGAATCCCCCCAATCTGTGACTGCCTGATTGTGTGTCCTGAATATTTGTGGATTTGCCTCCTGCTACCTGTGGATTGTTTGGCCTTCTGTTAGAAAGTGCTTTACCATAACCTTCTGGAGTCTCTGGCAGTTCCTAGGAGGTATAGTGCTTTGAATTTGTGATTTGATGCATTTCCTCTGGAGCTCATTGGCTGGCGTTTTTTTACTGTATTTGTATTTGCATTACTTTTGTTTGTTGCTTTTGGTGCTTGTTCTGGGCTGGCACCACTGTCTTTTTTCCCAACCATTCTTGTGTCATGTTATCCCTTGCTGATGCTCCAGTTGTGTAGAAAATTGGCAGTGATCAATGTTAGTATTTAGCTGAAGCCATCTTGTTTCCGGCAGCCTTTTTGTCTGCCATGTGCTCGCCATATCCTCTTTCCTTCTTCTCTGTTATTTACCCTTGTGCTCTGCTCAAAGGATTGGCTATACTTGGCCTCTGCTACTCTGCACATGCTCAGTTGAGCTTGTAGCTGCCCATGCACCTGTTTAGGTCTGTTACTGTCAGGATGTTTCTACTGAAGTCAGCAACTGTTAACTCCTCCTTCTTGCTGACTATGCATTTCTGTATGACCATTTATGTATGTAACTCTCCTATGTGTGCTTGTACCGCCTTCTTTTGAGCTCCTGTGTGGGCATAAAAGACCCATGGTTCTTCTACTCCTTGTGCTACTTCATATACTACCGAAGGGTGTTGTGTGAATGTAGTTCCACCGCATGAGGTTAATTAAATATCTTTTTACTATTTCAGGTTCTGTGCCAACTTCTATTTACTAGTCTGAGGACTTGCATGCAGAGAAGAGCGAACCCCAAGCACTGGTGGGCCTTGCTGAGGTCCACCTCTATAGATTGGCGCCCAACCAGTGGGGCTCATCAGCTACTCGGATGCCCGAAAGAGTGGTTGAAATGAAGGATTGGAATCTCGCTGCGGACGATCTCTGCCCGAGGAGAACCGTGTCTTGGCACCCACAGCGTTTTTTCTCTCTTTCTGATCTGACCCTCCGGGTGGTGCCGGTCCACGACTGAGATCTCTTCTGGTGTTCGCGGTGCAGAGACCATTTGGTCGATTCAGAACGTGGCAGTTGGAATCTGGAGACTTTTGTTTGGTAAGGTCGTTTGATGCGACACTTTCTATATGGAAATTAGACAATATTTGGAATTTTTGTTTAGATATATATATGAAATGCAATTGATATAGGCAGGTAATGAGGAGACTTTTCTCCTCTTTTTATAAAATTGGAACTGCACACAGTAATTTAAGTGCTACTTTTCATATAATATTGCATATATTGCACTATTTTTGGCATGCCTGTTCTCAGCACACTTTGTGGAATGTGTTGCTTTTGTAAAGGTACCAGTATGGAACTTGACAGGAATCAGCCGGCTCCCCCGGAGGGGACACCTAATAGGGACATTTATATTAAAAATGGTATTTCTTCTATAATGTACAGCCCGTTATGGAATAAATATACTAGTAAGGATCCTGAGTTGCGCTGGCCTATTCTTGGGTCATTTGATCTTAGAAAGATTCAGTATGTGGAGCAATGTATGTCTAAGGGCAAAAGTAGACATAGTAAAAAGATATTTAATTAACCTCATGAGGTGGAACTACATTCACACAACACCCTTCGGTAGTATATGAAGTAGCACAAGGAGTAGAAGAACCATGGGTCTTTTATGCCCACACAGGAGCTCAAAAGAAGGCGGTACAAGCACACATAGGAGAGTTACATACATAAATGGTCATACAGAAATGCATAGTCAGCAAGGAGAAAGAAGCGCATGAATGAATGAGAAGAGAGCAAGCTTTAATAGATAAGGAACAAAACAAAAGTATCCATGCGAAAGCATTGGAATTGAAAAATAAAGAAATGAAGGAGACAAAAGAGAGGATAGGGAGCGTCATTTACAGGTAAATGGCCAATACCCTATAAAGCGCACCCTCTATCCTCTCCTTAATAAACCACAGGATGATTCAATTTTGCTAGATTTTTCTCTGCCTCCATATAGTTTTCCTTCAGCTCCTGTCCATGATTCTGATGATGATGATTCTCCTTCTGATCAGGATAAGCTAGGATCAGAGCCTTTGCGAGAGACTAACTCTATGCTGACCGCTGATCGTGCGGCTGCCGTTAGATCCTCAGCTCCTAAAGCTGCTCGTGATAGTATTTCTGCCTCTGATCTTTTAGCTGACGTGCAACAATGGCAGGACAGGGAGCAGTTATATTTTGCAGAAGTATTTGCCAAGAAGTAATTGAACGGTTTAGGAAGCATTCTACAGAGTTAGAGCCTGATGATATAGCAAGGGATTATAAGCAATTGCGTGATGGTCTTTTTCTCCTCCCTCAGGTGGCTGACTTAATTAGACGCGTGTTTAAACTGCGAGCTGAT
Organism: Lissotriton helveticus; assembly: GCF_964261635.1. Taxonomy (NCBI): domain Eukaryota; kingdom Metazoa; phylum Chordata; class Amphibia; order Caudata; family Salamandridae; genus Lissotriton; species Lissotriton helveticus. The sequence continues at coordinate 1,603,439,291 of NC_136059.1, read as the reverse complement.
GCATTCCATTTGAGAGAGGAGAAAAAGGCAGCTGCTGCAGCTGCAGCTGCACAAACACCTCAGACCACCGTGATGCATGTCGATGCTTCAGAGACAGATAAGAATGCTGTAGTACATGGGAAACCCATGCGGGAAGCCGCACCTTTGTATGTTCCTCCTAAGGGTGCGGGACCAGATGATAATAAGGATTCCACTTATGTGAAGGGTTATTTTATTGATAATTGGGTCTACACTCCTTGGAGTAGAGCGGATGTCATGGCTCTTAAAATTGCTTTGCCCGACCCTTGGAAAAATCCGGCCGCTCGATATGAGGAAGTTGAAGTAGCCATTATTTCTTGTACCACGACTTTGTCCGATATTGATATGTTTTTTGGGCTGATTTTACCCCTTGATATGTGGAGGTCTATTCGTATGGTTGATGATCATATACGTTCTGGGGATGTTTGGAAAGAATTAGAAAAGATTGAGGCAGAAAGGGAACCCGCAGAGAAACCACGTCAGGTAATTTTAGACCTTCCCAAAGCTATACTAGTTAAGTTGAAAACAATCATTCCTCCTAAAAAGATCAAGCAAGCAAAAGGCAGATGAATCGGTCTCTGACTTCTTCACACATTTTGAGGAGGCATTCCATTACTTTAGTGGCCAGTCATTGACAGATGCCACGGGCAGGCCTCTATTTGTCGATAAATTTGTCACAAACATGTTGCCAGGAATAACTAGTCTCCTAAAGGCAGGCGAAAGTTCATGGACTACACCTTCCCCAGTCTCTATTTTGACAATCGCCCAGTATTATGAATGTCAGGAAATGGAAGCTAAGGGCAATGAGGATAAGAAGACTAAGGAGTTGAAAACGAAGGTTATGCTAACTCAGTCTTATCGCCCGTCTTACAGAGGTGGTGGCAGAGGCGGACGTGCGTCTTATGGTCCGACCTTACCCACTTATGCTCGACCAACTTTGTCTTCTGATCAGTGTGTGTATTGCAAGAAAATTGGACATTGGGCTGTTGATTATCCAGCATTGCATGTTCAGCAGTATCCGCGTGGACGAGGGCAAACAAGAAGTCGTCTTGGGTATTCAGGGCATAGAGGAGGCATGGATGACAGTGCTAGGTTTGACACTGTTGTGCATGATCAGAATGCTTTCAATACTTTTGATAGATGGAACCAATATCAAATGTCTGATTATTTATCATCTGATTTTAAAGATTCTGCTTACACATAGGACTGCCTAGGATGGGGTAAGGAATCAGTTGAAGTTTCAGTAGATCAGAAGGGTCCCTATTTTTACGCACATGTTTTAGGTTCTACTGATTGGTTTCTGGTTGATACTGGAGCTATTCGTAGTGCCTTGTCTAAACAATTGGTTCCAAGGGCTCCCCTGTCTGGCTTAACCATTACATCAATAGGGACACCTTCCCATAGCCCACTGTCACAACCACTTGCATTCCATGTTGATAGATTTAGTGCTCCATGTTCATTTCTGCTTTCCGCTAACACACTGGACAATATTGTGGGTCTTGATATGCTCAAGTATTTTAGGGCTACGATACATTGTTCCCCAGAAAGTGTGCGTGTTATTTTGAATGATAACTACCCTGTGATTGAGAAGTCCTGTCTTATTAGAGAGGATATTGAATTGGCTTCACTCCCTAGTACTTTGTTGGCCACTTTGGACACTGATGTAGGGCAAATGGTTATTCCACCAGTGCATATTAGTGTCAAGGAGGGAGCTTCATTGCCATGATTGCCTCAATACAACATTTCTCGAGAAGGTGAAGAGGCACTCGTATGCATTGTTCATGATTTGATTGAATTTGGGGTTGTGGAAGTAGTCCCTTACAATATTTGCAATAGCTCTATCCTTCCTATTTTGAAGGAAGATACTGATACTAAGATCTACAGGTTTATCATTGATTTACGAGAGGTTAACAGGATTGTAGTACCACAATACCCGGTAGTTCTGACATCACAACACTTCTTACTTTGGTTCCTCCGACTGCTACTACCTTCACTGCGATTGATTTGAAGAATGCCTTCTTCTCAATCCTTATTCATCCTGTTAGCCGGTATTTGTTCAGTTTCATTTTGAATAATCGATCATTTAGATTCTGTAGAGTTCCTCAAGGGTATACAGAGAGTCCTAGTATTTACAGCCAAGCATTGAAACGACAACTTGATTCTTTTTCTGTGCCAACTGGGGTGGCTTTCATTCAGTATGTTGACAACATCTTGTTGGCCGCTGATACGCCTGAGCAGTGTGAAGAAGGAACGGTGTCATTGCTTTTCTTCCTTGCATCGCACCACCACAAAGTTTCACAGAAGAAATTGCAATATTGTAGACCGAAGGTTACCTATTTAGGTCACCTTCTGTCTAAGGAGGGACGTGCACTTACACCAGACCGCATTCAAGCTATTCTAGACATGCCAGTGCCCCGTACTCAGAAAGATGTCCGTGCATTCATTGGTCTTACTTCTTTTTGTAGGCAATGGATATTAGGTTTCTCACACATTGTTAAACCCTTTTTGGCTCTTCTGACTGAAGACACTCCAATGTCCCTTCCATGGATGAATGAATGCCAGAATGCTTTCCATCAGTTGTGTCAAGCTCTTTGTTCTGCACCAGTATTAGGCACTCCAGATTATTCTAAAACTTTTACACTCTATGTACACGAGAGAGATGGATGTGCATTGTCAGTTTTAGTACAGACACACAGTGACAAGCAACGTCCTTGTGCATATTTTTCAGCTGTTCTTGATCCCGTTGCTCGTGCAATGCCAGGGTGCTTCCATTCTGTCGCAGCGGCAGCTGTGTCCATACGTCAGAGTGAAGGGACAGTTTTGTCACAGAGATCTACTTCTGTGTAAGAACTTGACCAATGGTCCAAAGAGGGCTGTTGGCGAAATAAAGGGATGAATAAATGGAAACTGCCCACAGCCTATTTACAACCTATGATTCATATGGCACATGGGCCGGCACATGCTGGAGCTTCCTCGATAACGTAATTGCTCACGCAAGTTTGGGAGCATCCAGAGATTGCCAGCACGGCTAAAAAGACAGTACAGTCCTGCTTTATTTGTCTCCAGTATAATCCTGGTAAAGGGACACAAACTCCTACAGGAGGGTTTGCTATACCAACTGCGCCTTTTGAAGTTTTGCAAATGGATTACATCCAGCTTAAACGCTGTAACAATTTGAAGTAGGTTCTAGTAGTGGTATGTGCCTTCAGTAAGTGGATAGAGGCGTACCCTACGAAGGATAATACAGCTCTTACTACAGCGAAGGTGCTTCTGATAGAATTCTTCCCCAGATTCGGTGTTTGCAAACATTTATGGAGCGATAACGGACCCCATTTTGTTGGGCAAGTTGTTGAATATGTCCTGAAAGGATTAGGGATCAAGCAGAAGTTTCATGCTGTCTTCCATCCACAATCAGCAGGGCTAGTGGAGAGATATAATGCTACACCTAAATTAAAGCTAGCAAAAATACAGGCTTCCACACCCTTGAAATGGCCTGATGCACTACTCTTGGCATTGGTGTCCATTAGATCAGTGCCACACTCATGATTTGGGCTTACACCATATCAGGTGGTATTTGGAAGGCCTATGAATATTTGGGGAATTCCTAAGCCACGCCCCATACATGATATACCATGCATTTTGATGAGTGACTACCTATCACAGTTGACTGACAGTTTGATTTCTATTCATCAACAGGTTCGAGAAGCTCTTCCTGACAGGTCCACAGGTGAGGCCCACGGACTCCGGCCAGGGGACCATGTTATGGTCCGATCCTTCCAGAGGTCGAGCAGCTTGGAGCCCAGGTGGCATGGACCAGAGCAAGTGCTCCTCGCGACTGCAGTTTCAGTGACGAACAGGAGGAACTGGGTATACTCCACCCATTGCAAAAAAGGTGCCGTCTACCCTGGTGAAACCTGCTGCCCTGATCGACCATCGAGACATTCTGGATACGGAGAAAGGCCAAGTCGTATCACCTGAAGAACCTGTCGAAGTCTTCCCGGACCACACAATCCCTGGCGTTTCCCGATACCAACTGAGACCCTGGAAAGAACCTGCATTGTTGAAAAAGACTGGTTGAGCAACCCTCCTGGGTTACTGAAAGGGAGCTGATGTGGCAAGGGAGGGATCGGTCCTGCATAGTGACACCCGTCTTGATCCTCAGCTGCCCAGGACTTTAGAGCTCCAACGATTACTTCAGCGACGAAATGACCAGGTCTTTGGGGGAAACATCAACTGCTGCGCAAATCTGTGATAAAAAGACCAAGTACTTTGCCGGATTTGTTGTCACTGTGGTTGCTATGGCAGTGATAACTTGGGTTGTAGAGGAAGTGGCTCCTGCTCGACAACTGCTGTCTACCACTACCCCTGTACCAACTGAGCACCACTATTTTACTCTCCCATATCATGAGCAAAAGCATAGACAATCTTACATGAACAATACGTTCGTCCAGATGTTACACCACACTCACAATGCTACGAACATTACTAACTGTTGGGTGTGTGGGATGATGCCAGCACTTGTCAAGCCTGGTTTGCACTTCTAATCGCTTCTCAAGAGGCTAACATTACTAGTATGGCTGTAGGTAAAATGAATTATTACGTTAATAAAGCGTCTTACCCTGATGAAGAAGGTGATCCACAAGCTAAAGGAACTAAATGGGGGTGGGAGGAGTATCGAACAGGAAATGCTTCTACACCTTATGTTTATCCAAATATGCAAACTACTAAGGGTAATGGACCATTTGTAATAGCTGTCACGAGAGCCTGAGCAAATTTGTGTATAAGCAGTTTTGGAAAAATTCCAGTAGGAAGAAGTGAATGTACTCAGGTTTTGACCATTGAAGGTGCAAATAACAGTAGCTTTATGTCTTCACATAATACATATTTCATCTGCGGTAACAAGGGATACTACCATCTGCCTGTTGGATGGTCTGGAGTCTGCTATGTGTACTTGTTGTTACCACCTGTGTTTCTGGCACCTGCATACAAGGGAACCTTACCGAGTGTACGGTTAAATCTCGTGCACTCCACAGGCGTCCAAAAGTGCTCAATATTTTGAAAATGAAGTAAACAGAGTTTTCTTCAAAGTTGAAATCAAATTTTAATTCTGTCGGTGTAGAACATCATATTATGTCATATGATCAAGAGTCAGCAGTATCTCAATTCAATGTTGAAGACATGTAAATTGATTGTGTTCAATTTATCAACATGATCTCGAGGGTTATGTAAGTGCGTTACATCCCCTATGCATTTCGAGCATAGCTTTTCTTCAGGGGGAAATCTACATTGAAACAAACAAAGCAAGCATGTATTGCCATCCTAAGGAAGGCTGGAATGCAAAAGAAAGGTATGTACATCACGCGAATGCAGTGTTAAATCCAGTGATTATGCTGAAGAAACGCGGTGTAAAAGGGAAAAAACGAGATATGAATAGCCCAGTTAAAATGAAAGGTAACAGTCTAGAAAGATTCTAAATGGAAGGAGTCAATGTGACTGGTGTAGAAAATCAGAATCCAAGAACGTGCATGAAGCGGAAACAAACAGTACGATGCAGCTAGGGTGCTGAGAATGTGTCTAAGGGGCGTGATACGGGTCGTATAGTATGAGTGTCCCGTGAAAGAGGTCGAGTATCTATCAATGATAGTGAGGCTATTCTGAGATAAACACCAGTGCAGCTAAGCGCTTACCTTCTCGTAACTTTGTAAACAGATATCCGAAGTATGCTCCGAAATCCCAGGGTTAGCGTATGAAAAGAACCCGGAAGACGCGAGTTGAAATAACGCGTGAGTTAGTGGTCCAGAGCGGGTACTAACCATAAAAAGCGCACTGTGCTTAACTCAATGGGAGAAAAATAGACGCTCAAAAAAAGTGGTGTGGAATTAGTGTGAACATAAAATTAAGTGAGGTGAAATAAAAACATAAAAATAAAAAATGGATACAGAAAACACGGATGGGGTGAAGGAAACAGAAAACGGCTGAGAGGAGGATTGGGTAAAAAACGTGAGACAAAAGCGGAGGGTACTATTATGCAAAGTAACTAATAAGAAGGCAACAGAAATAGGTGGAAGTATGGGAGTGAAGGACTAAAAACGGCAGGAGGGAAAGTTAAAAAGAGAAAAAAGAGAAAAAGAAACCCTATCAGGCTAAGTAACCAGAACTACAAGCACTCATAAGAAGTGGAAATGTAGCAACGTGAGCTTATGTGCATGGATAGTAAAAAAAAAGTGCAGACATGTAGAATACTGGAGCAAGGTACTATGAAAAGGGAAAAAGGAAGGGTGTAAAAGTGTAAAGTGCGAATCAAGGTATGAGTAAATGATGACCAGAGCGTAGGCCAGAAAAAATGGAAAAAAACGCAGGAAGGTGAAGGAAAGTATGAAAAGGTATGAAAAATATGAAAAAGTATTAGACATCATAGAAGAGTGGAGAGAAACCAATGCCAGGGTTGCAACTATGCAAATGGGTTACAGGAAACAACTATATTCCAGTCTCTCATTGAGCCCTCTCGGATGTAGGGCTTTCAGTTTCTGTATCCAATACAGTTCTCTTTGTAGCAGAAACTTATTGTTGTCTCGGCCTTCTGTTCTATTAATGACCTCCAAAATCAAGAACCGGATCTGGCTGGCATTGTGTGAGTGGTTGACATATTGAGCAGATACACAGGTTTTAAGATTCCTGGTTCGGATGTTACTGCGATGTTCCGCCAGTCTGATTTTTACCTTGCGTTCTGTTTTGCCCACATACGGAAGACCGCATGGGCATTTGAGAAGATAAACCACATTAGTGGTGTCACATGTAGCATTAACTTTGAGTTTTTTTGGTGTTTCTTGTGTTGGATGTGGTAAAGTGGTACCTTAAATAATACTGTTACAATGGCCACAGTTGTGGCATGGCACTGTCTCTTTATATGTAGTATCTGTGGTGCTGCTATGTGCTTTCAATAGTTGTTAAATGTTTTTTGAGCGTCGGTAAGCAAATATAGGGAAATCTTGAAAAATGTTGTGAAAATCTTGTTCAAGTTGCAGTATTGGCCAATGTTTACGAATTGATTCCTTGATCTTCAAGCTTTGTACGGAAAATTTAGAAACAAACACAGAGCGTGTATCTGTGGTTTCCGTTAGTGTCTTAGGTGATAGCAATTGTAAATGCTCTTTAGTTTTGACTTAGTTCTCTGCTGCTTGGGTGATGTATCTGGGATACCCTCTTTGGTCAAATTGTTCTATGATCTTGGAACTGTTTTGTGTAAATAAATTTTCTGTAGATGCAATTATCTTCGCTCAAAGCAATTGAGGGTATGGCAGATGTTTTTTAAACTCATTTGATGAAAGCTTTGAAATGGAGGTAGTTGTTGCGATCGGTGAGCTTGGTGTAGATAGACGTTACCAGTTGGTTATCAATGAGCTTAATGTGAACGTCTAAAAAAGATATCTCAGATTTTCTCAAAATGTGGGTAAATTGGATCCTCTCATCAACTTCATTCAGATCATCAATGGCTTTAAGGAATTGTATTTCTGAACCTTTCCACACCAGAAAGATGTCGTCAATGTAACGATAATAGGCGCATATATGATCATGCCAATTCGGACGGGAAAGGATGTGGTCCATTTCGTATTGGTACATGAAAAGGTTCGCATACGCCGGAGCGGCGCAATTGCCCATAGCTACTCCAGAAAGCTAAATATAGAAATTGTTCTCTGAGCTTCTGAAATAACTGTGATGGAGTGTGAACTGCATTAATTCCATGAGAAATACTTGTAAGTCCTGAGGTTTATCACTGTTCAATAGTGCGGTTTCCATAGCTTGTAATCCCAAGTTGTGGGGGGTGGATGTATATAAGGAATTATTATTAATGGTACACAAGAAAATAGGATGATCACATGGTATCACAATGTTTTTGATCTTTATCAGGAAATCCGTGGTATCCTGTATGTAGGTGGACATACGTCTTACGCTTGTTTGTAAGTGTTTATCAATATAAATGTCAGTTGGTTCGTGAATGGAGTTGTGAGTGCTCTCTATTGGTCGAAATGGAGGTCTGGTGGCATGTTTGAGGATTTTTGGAACCATATACAAATAAGGAATTTGAGGATGGTCTTTCATTCAGAACTTTTTATCTTGTTCTGTGATGGTTTTGAAATTCATAGACTTGTCAATTATAACTTGTAGAACTTCTTTGAATGCTCCTGTGGGGTCTGAGTTGATTGCCATGTATAAAGCAGCGTTACTAAGGTGTGTTGACAGGTTGTCTGTGTACAAAGAAGAATCTAGGATGACTAAGGTGCCACCCTTATCTGCTTTACAGATCTTAATATAGTCATTAGCTGCTAGCTTGGTTAAAGCTTGCCGTTCTTGAATGGACAGGTTAGACTTGTAAGACCTTTTTTCCTGGAAAATGGTATGTAAATCTTTCTGAACAAGGATTTCAAAAGTATCAAGGATTTTGTGGCTAATAGGAGGTACAAAGGTACTTTTAGGGCTTAGGTCAATTAAAGTACTGGAATCTTCTCTAGGTGAGGGTTCACAAATGTTCTTGAAGAAGTGTTTAAGTCTGAGTGTTCTAATGAATTTGTAGAGGCAAACTTGGGTCTCCAATTCGTTGGATTGGTATGTGGGTACCAAGGTGATACCCTTTTGTAGAACTTTAACTTGTGTTGTAGTGGTATCTGTTTGAGAGATATTGATTACTAGACGTTGTGGCTCCTGGTTGATTTTGCCGGTGGTTGTTGTATGTTTTTTGAACTGGTTCCTCCTGGATTGGCGGTTTGGTCGGGACCTAGCCCTAAAAAAGAAGACGAAGAAGAAGAAGAGGCCTGTGTAACATTGATTGTAGTAGAAGTGGTAGGTTGATTTTCTGTGTGTAAAGGAGTTTGACAAGGTCTGCCTCGTTGGGAATCTTTACGAGTTGAATCTTCCGATGACGAAGTGTTGCCCTCTGTTGATCTGTTGTTGAATGATCTTTGTTGTCTTCTAGCAGCGTACATTTCTGCCCAATTATATACTTCTCCTAATTTATAGTCCACTGTATCTCTTTTGAATTTCTCTATTTTCTTTCATTGATTTCCTTCGTATATCTATCAAGTTGGCTATTGATATCCTCTAGTGTTTTATTCCATTCTTCTGGTGTTAGCTTAGGATGTATGACAGTACAACGCATGCTTTTACCACGCATGCTGTTACAACGCAGTTTTTACAACGCATGCTTTTACAACGCATAGCGCTTAGGGGTGCTGGATAGTGAATAGTTTAATTTACTATTCCAACTCCAGTCCCCGTGGATAGTAGGGAAGGTATTGGATAGTAAATTAAATCTATTCCCTATCCTAGAGCGCCCCCCAGCGCAATGGGTTGTAATGACATGCGTTGTAATAGTTGCGTGGTAAAAGCACTGCGTGGTAAAAGTTGCGTTGTAAAGGATGTTTCCCGAAATCTTCCATGGGGTCCCGAGCGTGCAGCGTGTTTCTTTGTTGAAACTGGAGCGTATATTTTGAGCGAATCCACTTTCCGCATTTGCTGCACCCGTCAGTAAGAGTGCGTATACTGCTCTTAAGTGGACTTTGGAACGTGATTTATAGAGGCAGTTCGCACCGCCAACGGAGAAACAAAGCACAGTCGCCGACGAAGTCGACAGTCATCGTTACTGTTGGAGTGACGGCCATACGACCGGCTCCAGCCGCATGTGCCGGGAGACTCTGGGGCTTGACGAGGGGCCCCCTGAGGGAGATTCAAACACAGTGCACCCTGCAATGGCACCTGGAGATTGCAAAGTGTGCTTAGGAAGGAGGAAGGTAAAGGGTAGGGTCAAGCCTTTGCCTTAAAACTGTTGTAAGAACTGTTATCTGTGGGATTTGCCTACACAAGGGCAGGACTTTGAGACCTGATTCAACCCACATGATTATTACTGGACTGCAACTCCCACAATACATCTGAGCGAAAGAACATTGCTTCGGTAATACATTTAGTCCCCTTTCTATGTCCAGTTGCCCCAACCAATGAAATTGCATCTACCTGTTTAAAAAATCATCAGGACAGGAGGCACTCTCTTTAACAAGCTGAGGAAGGCACAACGCCGAAACGCGTCCTTGTAATAAAGAAATCTTCCATGGGGTCCCGAGCGTGCAGCGTGTTTCTTTGTTGAAACTGGAGCGTATATTTTGAGCGAATCCACTTTCCGCATTTGCTGCACCCGTCAGTAAGAGTGCGTATACTGCTCTTAAGTGGACTTTGGAGCGTGATTTATAGAGGCAGTTTGCACCGCCAACGGAGAAACAAAGCACAGTCGCCGACGAAGTCGACAGTCATCGTTACTGTTGGAGTGACGGCCATACGACCGGCTCCAGCGGCAGGTGCCGGGAGACTCTGGGGCTTGACGAGGGGCCCCCTGAGGGAGATTCAAACACAGTGCACCCTGCAATGGCACCTGGAGATTGCAAAGTGTGCTTAGGAAGGAGGAAGGTAAAGGGTATGGTCAAGCCTTTGCCTTAAAACTGTTGTAAGACCTGTTATCTGTGGGATTTGCCTACACAGGGGCAGGACATTGAGACCTGATTCAACCCACATGATTATTACTGGACTGCAACTCCCACAATACATCTAAGCGAAAGAACATTGCTCCGGTAATACATTTAGTCCCCTTTCTATGTCCAGTTGCCCCAACCAATGAAATTGCATCTGCCTGTTTAAAAAATCATCAGGACAGGAGGCACCATCTTTAACAAGCTGAGGAAGGCACAACGCCGAAATGCTTCCTTGTAATAAAGAAATCTTCCATGGGGTCACGATCGCGCAGCGTGTTTCTTTGTTGAAAACGGAGCGTATATTTTGAGCGGATCCACTTTCCGCATTTGCTGCACCCGTCAGTAAGAGTGCGTATACTGCTCTTAAGTGGACTTTGGAGCATGATTTATAGAGGCAGTTCGCACCGCCAACGGAGAAACAAAGCACAGTCGCCGACGAAGTCGACAGTCATCGTTACTGTTGGAGTGACGGCCATACGACCGGCTCCAGCGGCAGGTGCCGAGAGACTCTGGGGCTTGACGAGGGCCCCTCTGAGGGAGATTCGAACACAGTGCACCCTGCCATGGCACCTGGAGATTGCAAAGTGTGCTTAGGAAGGAGGAAGGTAAAGGGGAGGGTCAAGCCTTTGCCTTAAAACTGTTGTAAGAACTGTTATCCTTGGGATTTGCCTACACAAGGGCAGGACATTGGGACCTGATTCAACCCACCTGATAATTACCGGAATGCAACTCCCACAATACATCTGAGCGAAAGAACATTGCTCCCGTAATACATGTAGTCCCCTTTCTATGTCCAGTTGCCCCAACCAATGAAATTGCATCTACCTGTTTAAAAAATCATCAGGACAGGAGGCACCATCTTTAACAAGCTGAGGAAAGCACAACGCCGAAACGCTTCCTTGTAATAAAGAAATCTTCCATGGGGCCCCGAGCGTGCAGCGTGTTTCTTTGTTGAAACAGGAGTGTATATATATAATATATATATATATATATATATATATATATATATATATATATATATATATATATATATATATATATATATATATATATATATATATCTGCCTCCCTCCCTCCATCCCTCTATCTCCCTCTCTCCCTCCCTGTCTCCCTCTGTCTCACTCACTCTGACTGTCTCACTCCCTCTCCCTCTCTCCTTCCTTTTCCTTCCCTCTCCCTCCCTCTCCTTCCCTCTCCTTCGCTCTCCCTCCCTCTCCTTCTTTCTCCCTACCTCCCCTTCCCTCTCCTTTCCTCTCCTTTCCACTCCTTCCCTCCCTCTCCCTCACTCCCCTTCCCTCAACCTCACTCCCCTTCCCCCTCACTCCCCTTCCCTCACTCCCTCCCTCTTCCCCTCACTCACTCTCCTTCCCTCACTCCCTTCCCTGACTCCCCTTCCCTCACTCCCTCCCTCACTCCCTTCCCTCACTCCATCTCCCTCACACCGTCTCCCTCACTCCATCTCCCTCACTCCATCTCCCTCCTCCCTCTTTCACCCTCCTCCCTCTGTCTGTCTCCTTTTCTCCATTTCTCGGTCTCCCTTTCCCTCCATCTGTCTCTGTCTACCTCCCGCTGTCACCCACTGTCATCTCACCCTGCCTGTGTGTCACCCGGGCTGAGACAGCTTCCCCAGCCAGCTTCCCCAGCGCGCATAGACACACAGCCCCAACCGAGCACTTCACAGGTCTTTAAAAAGACCATTTGCATGTGAATAGGGCGTTGCTATATTTCACCTCCTCTTAGCACCCCTGCAGCTCCACTCTGACCTCCCTGGAATGAATCGCCCGGCCCCCACAGAGCAGCAGAGTCTCTCCCACTGTCTCTGCAACCGGCAGTGTTTGCAGACACTCTTTGAAAATGATTTTTTAAAACAACATTACGATGATGTCTCATGGTCAGCGGGCCACCACGGAAGGCTTGCCGGGCAGCTGCAGTCCCACGGGCCGTACTATGAGTACCCGTGATCTACACAAAGCCCACCGATCGCAACAACTAGCTCCATTTTAAAAGCTTTCATCAAATGAGTTTAAAAAAACATCTTCCATACTCTCAATTGCTTCAAGCGAAGAGAATTACATCTACGGAAGACTTATTTACACAAAACATTTCCAAGATCATAGACAAATTTCACCAAAGAGGGTATCCCAGATACATCACCCAAGCAGCAGAGAACAGAGTCAAAACTAAGGAGCGTTTACAATTGCTATCACCCAAGACACTGAGAGAGCGCAAATGAAGGAAAAATAGAAGTGCACCATATTTACAAGCACGTTGCATCAGTTTAGTAAAGATTATATAAGAGTGTCGAATTTATAGAGTGAAAATACATAAGAGTGTTTAATTAAAATAGAATGCATATATCAGTGTGAAAAGCTAATGTAGAAGTGTGTAGAGATGTTAGAATGATGTTGAAATCACATGTTATGTGGCTGTTGTAGAGGAGAATGTAATGTTGCTAAACGTAGAAATGTGTAGGCCACATGGCAGTTCACAGAGAATACAAGATGCTGTTACACTCTCACATGATATGGATTTTAATGTTGTTATAATTCAAAGTATTATTGATCATAGAACTGAAATATATATTTTATAGAAGTGTTTCATATAACCATTGTGTGTAATAAGTTAGAATACTGTTTAGACTAAGAAATTAAAGGTTTACAGAGTGTACAGGCCCGTTTCATGTAATTCTAATAGGCCTGAATAGATAAAGTCATTTCTTTTGATCTTCATGTGTTAGCTAGAGGAAGGTCATGTTAAGCATAAATTGCAGAGACTGCTCGATGGTTTACGACTTAGAAGATACGGTGGAGGCCGGAATTTGGGGCCCACTGTACAAGTGTCTGTTTGCAGGTGCGAGGAGGTTCCAATCAAGAGAGTGATGAATAGAGTTTTGTTCAGGGAGCCAGGCACAGGCCTGGAGGAGGCTTCAGGAATTTCCTGGGGGGTACCGTCCTGCCGGAGAAGAGCCTGAGAAGCAAGGTCAACGCTAACGATGGGCCCAGAGGAGTATCAGCATGGAAAATGCCAGAACCAACACCACGTGAGGGGCGTCTCTAAAGGGCGTTTCTATTGTAAATGTGATTTTTGTATTAGGGACAGCACCCCTGGGTGGAGTTAGGGCAGATGGTCTGAGGAACCTAAGAGAACGGATGGGTAGGCAGATAGGTTAATTGCGAGAGACCGATTTACAACGAAGACTAGGGGAAGTGAGTGATCTTCTTTGGAAGTCACCACGGCTGACACCTTTTTAGGTTAAGATTTTATTAAGTAGGGATGTCACTTAGTCTAGTGTAGGGACAGTCTAATCTGAATTTTCTTCCTTTCTGTAAATGACTCACAAGCTACAGCTTGTGTCTATTCTTGCAACTCTGATGAGTTTTGAATTGGTTTTGGTGATATTCTTTTGCCGACTAAGAGCATTTAGAAAATTTATGTTTGTATTGATACCAGTATATCTTTTGAATCTTATTTTGAGATGTTTGTATCTCCAGTTAACTTTGGCTTTATAATAAACTTTTAAAACGTATTCGTAGTAAGTGGTTCTTTAGAGTGGTGTAAGTCCTTATTGATTGACCTAGTAGTGGATTGCCTTTTACTCTATGACAGGTATCAACGGTTCAGTCGACCTGAGTTGGGATCTAGACCTATAGCAATAGATCAGAAATCCCGCCGTAACAGTTGGTAGCAGAGGATGGTTACTTCTAGAGGAAGGTGATCGAGACTAGGTTAAGATTACACCAAGGTCCCTAGAGATCGAGAGATGAGCAGCGGAAGAATCGCCTGCCGAAGAAGGTGCTGACGGTGCGAGAGAAAAGCAGCAGGGTCGGACGAGAGTGAGTATAACAAGGGTCATGCGTTGACAGATTGCGGTGTTTTGTGTTATATCTGTATTGTAATGTCATGCGGAGTTGAATGCCTGTAGTGTGATTGAGAGAGGGTTGTGAGTGCGCGCAACCTGGCAAACAGGGAAAATCTTAAGTTCGGGAAAGAGCTTAAGTGGTTCGGGTGTATCGAACATCCAGAATAGTTGTCGACCAGAGTAAAGGGGGTCATGAGGTACCATTGATCGCCCGCAGGACCGAGATAGGGGGAACGCAAGAGTGAGTGTGTGGGTAACGGACGCAGGTCGAAAGTTACAGTGTGTAAGTAACCTATCAGTTAAGGCGATTGTCTGGACGTACACGGAAAGACATTTCGTCAGTTAAGGTGACAATTACAGTTAGACTGTAGGCGTACAGTCAAGGAAAGTGATCGCTTGGTCGGAAGTAATCATTTTTCAGAGTATGAATGGGACGCATGCATGATCGGGAGACGAGCGGAGAAAGGAGGGGAACTGCTGCGAAGGGGACGTGTGACGTCAGCGAGAGCCGCGCTGTGATAGGCCGGTTGGTGTGAAGCTGCGCTGTGATAGGCCGGTTGGTGTGACGTCAGCAGAGAGCCGCGCTGTGATAGGCCGGTTGGTGTGAAGCCGCGCAGTGATAGGTCAGTTAGCGAGAACCGCGCTGGGATTGGTGGATTGTCATCAGGAAGCAAACGAACGCGGAGAAAATATAAATTTTGTAGATTTTGAACATGAAGTGTTTTAAATGTTTGAGAGCGATCTTTAAGAGAAAAAGAAGAGAATCTTATTATGGGGAAGAGGCACCGCCAGAGGGTACACCAGCTCATTATATGGCAACGAATGTTGGGTTGCATACTATACTGTGGCTTGATACTTGGAGTAAAATTACAGAGGGGAATGAGGAACTGACTTTTCCGAAATACGGAACGTTTAGACTAGAAGTGTTACATCAGCTGAAAGCAGTTATGTCCTCATTGAGACCTTTGCCTAGACCAACACAGTTTGAGGCCCTTAATGCGTGGATTAGGGCGGCGCACGACAGGAATCAGAACAGACGCCAGGAAAGGGTAAGGCGATCAGTAAGGGCAGTGCAAGATGCCAAATGGGATGCGGAAGCCAAGAAATGGAGGGTACAGACGATTGAAGTGGATAAGTTGTACCCAATGAGAGAGGTTACAGGAGAAAAGAGACCCTTAGAAGAGGATGACGAGAGCGAGTCGGAGGATGGCCTAATAAATAGGTTGTTGATAGATAGACCGCCTCCGGACAATAGGGAGATAGAAGGTACGGAGCTCCCAAGGGAAGATAGGGTTGACATAGAAGGGAATAGGCCACTCCCTATAACGAATTGGGTACCTACCAAAGGTGAGGAGACACTTCAACATAGTCCTGTACAGAGAGTAGTCGGAAGGGTTGTGGTGCAGAAGATGCCAGCAACAGAGAGGGTCGAGTCTTATGGATTGCCAGATGCTCTTCAAGTACCCGTCACCATGGGTCCTATAGTGTCGGTTTATCACCCAGAGAAAGGGAGAGAGGAAGAATAGGTACGGCTAGACAGAGAAAGAGTTGAGATGGAGAGAAGGAATAACACGACAAATGCCTGGAGGCAATTGCCAGGACCGATAACGTGGAGCACCCCATTGGATTCAGCAGTGGATCCCGTAACAGAACAGGGGGGTCATAGAGGACCGATGGACCTGAGGGGACCATGGCCGAAATCCTATAAAGAGTTGAGGGCTGACTTGAAGGAATGGGATGGGTCCACAGAAGCACAGAGCAACAGGTCAAGAGCAGAAGCTGAATGGGGAGGTCGAGGCAACGGGACATTATCTCACTGCGGAGCTAGCGAAAGCAGTCAGGAGTGGGACGGTAAAAGTCAGGAGAGTAGAGGAGTTACACGTCGTAATGACGGTGGAAATGGGCAGGAGCGAAAAGGTAGAAGTACGGAGTGTGGAGAGACGTCTCTTCTCATTCAAAGTGAGGGAGACCAAAGGACACAAGAGTACAGGGATAGGTTTAAGTGCACTCTCCACGCACCTGATGATAATGTACAGCACTGGAATCGTGGGAACATGGGGAACCGCGAAGGATCTTCCCATGTGTCGACTGATCAGAGATCACAGGCGAATTGCGAAGGCATGGGGAATAATGGAATGTCTTACCATGCACGTAGAGAAACCAGGCAGAATGGGAAATGTGGGACTATGGGAAATAGAGAAGTGTTTCACTATACACCCAGAGAGGATGGAACTGCATGGGACCTGGAGAGATGGGAGCATGGGAGGACTCCCCATAACACGCCTGAGCCCAGACGTAGGACTCAGAGCTGTGATGGGAGATATGTGAATGGACTCTCTAGAGATAGCATACTGAAAGCTGTGATAAAAGCCAAAAGACTCGATGTCACCAGCTTAAAATCTGACCTGGACGATATAATAGATGGTGTGTTGCCTTTAGAAAGGGTTGACATGTACGAACAAGATGAGCTGCTGTTTATAGCAAAGGATATTACTCGAAAGGCAAGAGCAACTCATGAGAAACTGTCTGAACTGGCAGACAAGTATATGGTAGATTTGTCCAGAACAAAGGCATTGCAGGGTAACCATAGGTTGCATTATTCAGATCAGGATTCAGATGAGAGGAGGACAACTGGATTAAAAACACACATAAGGGAACTGATCACAGGAATAAGAGCATGGAGAGATCTGGACAAATGGGAAGAGAGGTGGTCCAAAAAGGGAACTGTTAGGCGGAGCGCGAATGTGATGTCTCCGGAGGGAAGGCTAATGCAGATGGAGGCATTCCCTTTGCGAGAAATAGCGAATGGGAGTTATGTACAGGTGCCCTGGAGTAGGGGAGATTTGGCTGCATTTACCAACTCATTTCCAAAGTTAAGGGAAAGTCCCGTAGAGTGGTACAAGCAGGTAGAGAGGTTTGTCAAGATTTCAAAAGTATTGTGGATTGATTTGAACACCTTATTCGACATTGTGGTCCCAGGAGACTTGTGGATAGCATGCAAGGTTGGTGTCGAATGGCCAACTGCAGAACCAGAAAGGGATGCTCGTACTAATGGACCGTCAGAAAGCGTAATGTTAAAATATGAAAGGGTAATGACATGGCTGAAAGAGAAGGTGCCACCACAAGATATAGATTGGGTAAAAATAGACCGAACAAGACAGGAACCCAAGGAGACAGTTCATGAGTTTTATGAGCGATTGCTGAAAGCATTCAAACAATACAGTGGATTAGATGTAATGGATCCCAAGGAGATAGGACAGTTTGTATCGAAGTTCGTTTTGGGGTTGAGACCTGATATTTGTTTGATGATTCAGCAACATTTAATTTGTTGGCAAAACAAACCATTGGATGAACTTTTGAGATATGCAAGCTATTGCAGTGATGAAATAGATTCCAAAGCAAAGAAACTAAAAGAGAAACTGATGATGGTGCAGATGCAGTCAGCTGGAAGGGGTGGACAGCAGCAACAGGGAACAGGGACAATGGAACGGAAATCAAATAGTCAGAATAAGGACAGCGAGGAAAACTTGAGACCTAGAATAGACATTGCTACATTGAAAAAAACGACAAAGTGTCACCAGTGTCACCGGGTGGGACATTGAAAACGCGAGTGTCCCTATAACCCTGAAAACGGAGAACTAGAAGTAGAGGAGGAGGAAGTTCAAGAAGTTCCAGTTCAAGGGGTGACAGTGCCAAAGAGTAAGGTGGCCAAAGGGGGGACTTCGGCTCCACGAGCTCAGTTCCCGCAGCCACCAAAGATTACGACAGGGGGAAAGATCTATAGACAAATGCCTCTTTTCATAGACGAAGAAGAGTGTTACTAGGTTGATCCATTGACGGGACAACGTGTAAGTAGAGAGGAGGACTGTACCCTCGGGGCAGTTCTAGAGGTGGATCAAAGAGGACCGTTTGTTGAGGCTGAAGTGGCAGGGTGTCCTACAACATTCTTGGTAGGTACCGGAGCTACTCGATCAACTTTGAGATCGGCAGTGGTTCCAGATCTACCAATGTCGGGGGAAACAATTCAAGTGGTAGGAGTCGCAAACAGGAGAATGACTAACCCTTTGACGGAACCCGTGCTAGTGAGAATAGGAAACTACCCCGATGAACATCAGTTTGTAGTATGTGATTCTAGTCCTGTGTGTTTGTTAGGAAGAGACCTATTGTGCAAACTGAACTGCACAATATACTGCACACCTCAGGGAGTGGAGGTACAGACTACAGACGATGATGCTACCTTTAATGTTGCAAATTCGAGAGTATGCATAGAACTGTATCCTACCCTGACTGTGGAGGAGCTTCCTTGGGACTTACGAGATACAGTGTCATCAGAGGTATGGGATTTTACTGGAGAAGAGATAGGATTGATCAAAGGAGTAGAACCAGTGAAGATCATGGTAAAACCAAATGTTGAATATCCAAGAACGCCTCAATACAAATTGACCCCGGAGACGATTGCAGGAATAAAACCCGTAATCGACTCTATGATCCAACAGGGAATACTGAAGGAAATCGTGGGTAGTCCATGCAACTCCCCGATTATGGGTTTGCAGAAACCTAGTGGGAAATTTAATAGTACAAGATCTTCGAAAGATTAATAACATAGTTGTTTCATGTTGTCCAGTGGTACCGAATCCATCAGTGATATTGTTTCAGATACCATTCCAAGCTGAGTGGTTCACAGTGATAGATCTTTGTCAGGCTTTCCTCTCAATTCCATTAGATGAGGAGAGCCAGTATCTTTTCGCTTTTAAGCTGGAAAATCGTGTCCTAACATGGTGTCGTATCCCACAGGGGTATACAGAAAGCCCATCAATTTTCAACCAGCTATTGAAGAAAAATCTTGAAAGTCTAGTACTGCCACAGAACTCGGTTCTGGTCCAGTACATAGACGACCTACTTGTTGCGTCAGGAATGGAAGAAGCTTGTAAGACAGATACCATCACCTTGCTGAATCATTTGGCTGAAAATGGGCATAAGGTATCTCCGAGCAAATTGCAGTACTGTCTGACAGAAGTACAGTACTTGGGTCACCGGATAGAAAAAGGAAAGCGCAAGGTGTCACCAGATAGGATAGAGGCGATAATGAAGATGAACGCGCCTACGACACAGAGAGAAGTCAGGATGTTCCTAGGAATGGTTGGTTATTGCCGACAGTGGATAGCTAACTTTTCCCTGAAAGCAAAACCCTTACAAAAACTGACGCACAAGGAGGTGAGTGATCCGGTACCATGGGACAAGGATTGTTTGATGTCGTTCCTACAGCTGAGAGAGGACTTGTGCCATGCTCCAGCTTTGGGAATGCCTGATTACGAAAAAACATTTTCACTTTACTGCTGCGAAAGAGAGGGTTGTGCTTTGTCAGTTTTAGTACAAACTCATGGAAATGCCCGTAGACCAGTTGCATACTTTTCGGCTACTTTAGATCCGGTAGCCGCAGCGTTGCCCGGATGTCTCAAATCCGTTGCTGCAACAGGTGTCAGCATTGAAAGGTGCGAGAATGTAGTCATGGGACACCAATTAGTGGTGTATGTACCTCATTCTGTAGAACTGTTAATGACCAGGACCAAGACACATCACTTGACCAATAATAGGCCCACGCGCTACGAGCAAGTTATTCTTGCTGCGGAGAACGTGACCCTTAAGAGGTGCTCTGTTTTGAATCCTGCTACATTGATGCCACTTCCTAATGATATAGAATGCGAAGAATGTGAAGATCACGATTGCCTTGATGTGACTGAACTATGCACCAAGCCAAGACCAGATATTGTGGATGAGCCGTTGACTGACCCTGATGAAATTTTCTTTGTTGATGGCTCATGTTTAAGAAACGGTACTGGTCGGTTGAGAGCAGCCTATGCTGTTTGCACCATTACTGGAGTTGTGGAAGCCGCTTGCCTGGAAGGAGTACACTCCGCTCAGGTAGCCGAAATCATTGCATTGACACGTGCCTGTTTAGCAGGTAGCAAAATTACAGTCACCATTTATACCGATAGCCAATATGGTTTCGGTGTAGTTCATGATTTTGGGCAATTGTGGTCTCATAGAGGTTACATGACCTCCTCTGGTTCGCCTATTCGAAATGGGGAATTTGTGCGACTGTTGTTAGAAGCATTACAAGGTCCAACAGCAATTGCAATTGTTAAATGTGTAGCCCACACCAAAAATACAGATTTTGTGTCGCAAGGTAATCGATATGCAGACGAAGTTGCCCGCTATTGTGCGGAGCAAGGATATTCTTTCACGGAAGTGGAAGTAGGTGGGGCTCAGGAAAAGACAGAGCTAAACATGATGCTAGAAACAGTTGATACTTGGGAGGATTTAAAAGACATGCAAGAGAACGCACCTGATTCTGAGAAAAAGGCATGGGAAACAGCAGGTTGTGTGAAAAATGAAATGGATTTGTGGGTTTCAGCAGATGGAAGGGCTGTATTACCTGATGAATTAGTGAGTCCAATGGCACGACAGATACATGGTCCAGTACACCTAGGAAGAGATGCCATGCTGAGGTTATTTAGGCAGACTTGGTACAATCCTAAGTTTAGGATTGCAGCAGAAGCAATGTGTCGAAGATGTGTCACATGTCAACAATTGAACGTAGGGAAAAGAACACCAGTTACAATGAGTCACATTGGGAGGTCTGGGGGGCCTTTCAACCGAATGCAATTAGATTTTATTGAGATGCCAAAAGTCAACCGCCTCAGGTATGTCCTGGTGGTTGTATGCATATTTTCCAGATGGGTCGAAGCATACCCTACACGCAGGTGCGACACACTCACAGTAGCAAAGTTGTTGCTTAGAGAGTTGATCCCGCTCTTTGGGGTGCCGACTTCCTTGGAATCAGATAGAGGAACTCATTTCAACAGTGAAGTTGTGAAGATGCTTTGCTCTGCATTTAACATTGATCAGAAGTTGCACTGTAGCTATCGACCAGAAGCTTCAGGTATCGTGGAGCAGATAAACGGAACTCTAAAGTCCCGAATAGCCAAAGTATGTTCATCGACGTCCTTAAGCTGGCCTGATGCTCTGCCCTTGGTACTCATGAGTATGCGTAGCACACCAGACAGGAGGACAGGTCTCTCTCCACATGAGGTTCTTATGGGGAGGGCAATGAGACTTCCGTCTGTTCCAACTACAGCTTTGTTGAATATTACAGATGACCTGATCCTGGATTACTGCAAGGGTCTTTCTGACGTCATTCATTCTGTGTCTCTTCAGGTGCAGGCTGCTGAAGTTCCATCTTCAAGAGACCTATGTCACGACTTGTGCCCTGGTGATTGGGTACTTGTGAAAAAGCACGTCCGGAAGAACTTCATAGACGTGCGTTGGAAGGGGCCCTACCAAATAATCCTGACAACGAATACTGCTGTAAAGTGTGGAGGGCTGCCAAACTGGATTCACGCTTCCCATACTTGAAGAGTTCCAGCACCCTTAGAAGAAACACCTCCTCTCACAGATGAAAATCCAGCTGTGGATGGCGAACCACTAGAGGGGATCAGTCAAGCTGTGGGGGTGTCGGAAGAAGTTGGGAGTGCTACAGATCCAGAAGAAGAAAGACAGGACGACAGTGAAACTGAAGTTGCCACTGAAGGAGAAAGTTGCTATGAATACGGCTCAGACACAGATCAAGACAAGAGTGATCAAGAACCGAGTGTGAGGACAAGAAATAGGAGAACAAGGCGTGGAGAAGCTAGTTGGCCTGAAAGAAAGCAGAGGCCGAGCTTGAAGCCAACTCCAGAGAAAACTCTTGCTCCTATATCTGAAGACTCGGATCTAGACGAAGGTGCACAAAGACAGGAACAGGAAGGTCCGAGAAGATCGAGGAGGGTGCGAGTGCCCTGCAGAAGATACGCTACTCCTGAGTGGACCTACCTAGCAGCAGATGTCCAGTGCACGGAGATCCGGGAGGGTGAGGGAAGTGACATTGATCAGTACTGACCCAATCATAACATTGGAAATAGTGTTGTTGATACCAGGAGTGGAGGTCGAAGGGTTGCTGACACTCACTATCCCCAATCCTCCTCTTCTGAGCAGGATAAGAGACATGGTTTTAAACAGAATAGAATTTCCGACTTTTTGTTCAACGATGCCAACATTCGAGGAGATCATTCTTCGTTTGGAAATATTAGAATACGTGATCAGAGCCGCTGGAACACGTATAATTCCAGATTGCTAAAGACTTTGTAAATAAACAGATTGAAAGATAACCTAGCGCCGAGTGGAAGAAGAAGAAATTTAGGGACTTCCATTTAGTGGACGGAGAAGGGCTAGGGTTGTCTGTTCCTATAGAACTCAAAGACTGATCTTGCAGTAGGGATTATCAGCTTCCAGGTGTGGTTCGGAAGGACTGAATAAGCAAAGAAAAGAGACTTTGTGTTGTGAAAGAAAATTAGATCTACACTGTCTTGAGATCATGGAGGCCGGCAACCCAAACCGCAAGACAAAATGTATAGTAGGCACACTTTTAGTGGGAGTAATTTCTCTTATAGTTTTAGTAGTTACTATATCATATGTAGTGGGACATGAAAATGAAGAGAAGGCAACAAAGGAAGCAAAAATTGTATCGATACAGAAACCTACTACTGCTGGTCAAAGGGGGGACGATACAGAGAAAGATAAAGCTTTACTAGCAGCAGAGACTCGTAGGTTGCATGTGGATGAATCACAGGGAAATTTCAAATCAAATGCATATGCTAAATTGCTTTATGAATATATTGATGCTATGGAGGTAAAGAATTGCTACGTGTGCATGCAATTGCCAGCCTCTGTAGACGAAGGTATTAGATATCATCATCTTCCATTGACTTATGGAATCACATGTAGTTTGTTGCTTAGTATATTTTATGAACGTGATGGTTTTGAGTATTATTTTTCAAATTTTGATGCTGTTTTGCCAGAAGTTCCAAACTACAAGCACATGAACAAGTGGGATTATTATAAGAGTGAAGATAGATTAAAGAAATTTTTCATTCCTTGGAAAACGTTGGATACTTCACATGCCCGAAGAAATAATTTGACTTGTAAAATGTCAGAAATTGAGAAAAGGTTTATAGGGCAGGTGGATGATCGGTATAGGAGACAGAAGATCTTAAAGGCTTCAGGCCAATGGAAAACAGATTGGACCGAGGAAGAAAGGTCACACCAAAGAAAGGGTAGTAATGGTCCAATAGCTTTAGATCGAGAGAAAAAAGGGAAACTGTGTATATATAGGGGTGAAACCTATTATGAGAATGTGTTTGTGGGAGAAGTAAATTGTGAACATGCTTTCCAATTAGAATATTATTCAAAGGATTTCTTGAAGGAAATGCAGGTGATCCCGAATGTATATTTTGTGTGTGGAAGAAATGCATACGTGAAACTATTGGATAATTGGTATGGATCATGTTATTTAGCAATTGTCTTCCCCAAAATATACCATGCTGAGGATTTGGAAATTATAGAGAGAGGAACTCAAGCTAGAGGAAGAAGGGAGGTAAGCTATGAGGAGGTAGTTGGAGTCGTATTTGATGCTATGTTTCCTCTTTTAGGGATAGCACTGAATGATGTCAAGATTAGAAGATTGGCAACAGTTGTAGATAGGTTGTCCGCTAGTACTGCTGGATCATTAATGCTGGTGGAGGGAGAGATGCAATCGATAAGGGCCATGGTTCTTCAGAACCGACTTGCTCTAGACGTTCTGTTAGCCAAAGAGGGAGGAGTCTGTAAGGCTCTGAAGGTTCAGGAATGTTGCACTTACATTCCAGACAATTCAAAACCTCTAGAAAAATATATACGGAACATCACTGAAATTCACCATGCGACTGAGGATTTGACACAGGTAACTGTGTGGGAAAAAGTAGGTCAGGGAATGGGTAAAGTTGGAGGTTGGTTTGCCAACCTAGGAAAGAGTTTCATTTGGTACATACTGAAACCCATCATCATAATAGTGATTTGTATAATCACCTTGTGGGGATTGGTGCGGCTGTACCAATGGTATAGATCAAATAGGTTTCAGAGATCCATGAGAGAGCAGGAGAGGAGATTAGCTGCAGTACAGGAGTCTGAAGGCTCTAGAGATGATGAAACGAGAGAGTTCTGCAACGGATTCTGCTTGATACAGTTCATACCTCAGGGATGGTGTTGTGATGGTGATGACTACTAAAAGTCATCAAAGGGGGGAACTGAGAAAGCGCAAATCAAGGAAAAATAGAAGTGCACCATATTTACAAGCACGTTGCATCAGTTTAGTAAAGATTATATAAGAGTGTCGAATTTATAGAGTGAAAATACATAAGAGTGTTTAATTAAAATAGAATGCATATATCAGTGTGAAAAGCTAATGTAGAAGTGTGTAGAGATGTTAGAATGATGTTGAAATCACATGTTATGTGGCTGTTGTAGAGGAGAATGTAATGTTGCTAAACTTAGAAATGTGTAGGCCACATGGCAGTTCACAGAGAATACAAGATGCTGTTACACTCTCACATGATATGGATTTTAATGTTGTTATAATTCAAAGTATTATTGATCATAGAACTGAAATATATATTTTATAGAAGTGTTTCATATAACCATTGTGTGTAATAAGTTAGAATACTGTTTAGACTAAGAAATTAAAGGTTTACAGAGTGTACAGGCCCGTTTCATGTAATTCTAATAGGCCTGAATAGATAAAGTCATTTCTTTTGATCTTCATGTGTTAGCTAGAGGAAGGTCATGTTAAGCATAAATTGCAGAGACTGCTCGATGGTTTACGACTTAGAAGATACGGTGGAGGCCGGAATTTGGGGCCCACTGTACAAGTGTCTGTTTGCAGGTGCGAGGAGGTTCCAATCAAGAGAGTGATGAATAGAGTTTTGTTCAGGGAGCCAGGCACAGGCCTGGAGGAGGCTTCAGGAATTTCCTGGGGGTACCGTCCTGCCGGAGAAGATCCTGAGAAGCAAGGTCAACGCTAACGATGGGCCCAGAGGAGTATCAGCATGGAAAATGCCAGAACCAACACCACGTGAGGGGCGTCTCTAAAGGGCGTTTCTATTGTAAATGTGATTTTTGTATTAGGGACAGCACCCCTGGGTGGAGTTAGGGCAGATGGTCTGAGGAACCTAAGAGAGCGGATGGGTAGGCAGATAGGTTAATTGCGAGAGACCGATTTACAACGAAGACTAAGGGAAGTGAGTGATCTTCTTTGGAAGTCACCACGGCTGACACCTTTATTAGGTTAAGATTTTATTAAGTAGGGATGTCACTTAGTCTAGTGTAGGGACAGTCTAATCTGAATTTTCTTCCTTTCTGTAAATGACTCACAAGCTACAGCTTGTGTCTATTCTTGCAACTCTGATGAGTTTTGAATTGGTTTTGGTGATATTCTTTTGCCGACTAAGAGCATTTAGAAAATTTATGTTTGTATTGATACCAGTATATCTTTTGAATCTTATTTTGAGATGTTTGTATCTCCAGTTAACTTTGGCTTTATAATAAACTTTTAAAACGTATTCGTAGTAAGTGGTTCTTTAGAGTGGTGTAAGTCCTTATTGATTGACCTAGTAGTGGATTGCCTTTTACTCTATGACAGGTATCAACGGTTCAGTCGACTTGAGTTGGGATCTAGACCTATAGCAATAGATCAGAAATCCCGCCGTAACAGTTCGTAGCAGAGGATGGTTACCCTCTAGAGGAAGGTGATCTAGACTAGGTTAAGATTACCCCAAGGTCCCTAGAGATCGAGAGATGAGCAGCGGAAGAATCGCCTGCCGAAGAAGGTGCTGACGGTGCGAGAGAAAAGCAGCAGGGTCGGACGAGAGTGAGTATAACAAGGGTCATGCGTTGACAGATTGCGGTGTTTTGTGTTATATCTGTATTGTAAAGTCATGCGGAGTTGAATGCCTGTAGTGTGATTGAGAGAGGGTTGTGAGCGCACGCAACCTGGCAAACGGGGAAAATCTTAAGTTCGGGGAAGAGCTTAAGTGGTTCGGGTGTAGTAGTCGACCAGAGTAAAGGGGGTCATGAGGTACCATTGATCGCTCGCAGGACCGAGATAGGGGGAACGCAAGAGTGAGTGTGTGGGTAACGGACACAGGTCGAAAGTTACCGTCTGTAAGTAACCTATCAGTTAAGGCGATTGTCTGGACGTACACGGAAAGACATTTCGTCAGTTAAGGTGACAATTACAGTTAGACTGTGGGCGTACAGTCAAGGAAAGTGATCGCTTGGTCGGAAGTAATCATTTTTCAGAGTATGAATGGGACGCATGCATGATCGGGAGACGAGCGGAGAAAGGAGGGGAACTGCTGCGAAGGGGACGTGTGACGTCAGCGAGAGCCGCGCTGTGATAGGCCGGTTGGTGTGAAGCCGCGCTGTGATAGGCCGGTTGGTGTGACGTCAGCAGAGAGCCGCGCTGTGATAGGCCGGTTGGTGTGAAGCCGCGCTGTGATAGGTCAGTTAGCGAGAACCGCGCTGGGATTGGTGGATTGTCATCAGGAAGCAAACGAACGCGGAGAAAATAGAAATTTTGTAGATTTTGAACATGAAGTGTTTTAAATGTTTGAGAGCGATCTTTAAGAGAAAAAGAAGAGAATCTTACTACGAGGAAGAGGCACCGCCAGAGGGTACACCAGCTCATTATATGGCAACAAATGTTGGGTTGCATACTATACTGTGGCTTGATACTTGGAGTAAAATTACAGAGGGGAATGAGGAACTGACTTTTCCAAAATACGGAACGTTTAGACTAGAAGTGTTACATCAGCTGAAAGCAGTTATGTCCTCATTGAGACCTTTGCCTAGACCAACACAGTTTGAGGCCCTTAATGCGTGGATTAGGGCGGCGCACGACAGGAATCAGAACAAATGCCAGGAAAGGGTAAGGCGATCAGTAAGGGCAGTGCAAGATGCCAATGGGATGCGGAAGCCAAGAAATGGAGGGTACAGACGATTGAAGTGGATAAGTTGTACCCAATGAGAGAGGTTACAGGAGAAAAGAGACCCTTAGAAGAGGATGACGAGAGCGAGTCGGAGGATGGCCTAATAAATAGGTTGTTGATAGATAGACCGCCTCTGGACAATAGGGAGATAGAAGGTACGGAGCTCCCAAGGGAAGATAGGGTTGACATAGAAGGGAATAGGCCACTCCCTATAACGAATTGGGTACCTACCAAAGGTGAGGAGACACTTCAACATAGTCCTGTACAGAGAGTAGTCAGAAGGGTTGTGGTGCAGAAGATGCCAGCAACAGAGAGGGTCGAGTCTTATGGATTGCCAGATGCTCTTCAAGTACCCGTTACCATAGGTCCTATAGTGTCGGTTTATCACCCAGAGAAAGGGAGAGAGGAAGAAAAGGTACGGCTAGACAGAGAAAGAGTTGAGATGGAGAGAAGGAATAACACGACAAATGCCTGGAGGCAATTGCCAGGACCGATAACGTGGAGCACCCCATTGGATTCAGCAGTGGATCCCGTAACAGAACAGGGGGGTCAGAGAGGACCGATGGACCTGAGGGGACCACGGCCGAAATCCTATAAAGAGTTGAGGGCTGACTTGAAGGAATGGGATGGGTCCACAGAAGCACCGAGCAACAGGTCAAGAGCAGAAGCTGAATGGGGAGGTTGAGGCAACGGGACATTATCTCACTGCGGAGCTAGCGAAAGCAGTCAGGAGTGGGACGGTAAAAGTCAGGAGAGTAGAGGAGTTACACGTCGTAATGACGGTGGAAATGGGCAGGAGCGAAAAGGTAGAAGTACGGAGTGTGGAGAGACGTCTTGTCTCATTCAAAGTGAGGGAGACCAAAGGACACAAGAGTACAGGGATAGGTTTAAGTGCACTCTCCACGCACCTGATGATAATGTACAGCACTGGAATCGTGGGAACATGGGGAACCGCGAAGGATCTTCCCATGTGTCGACTGATCAGAGATCACAGGCGAATTGCGAAGGCATGGGGAATAATGGAATGTCTTACCATGCACCTAGAGAAACCAGGCAGAATGGGAAATGTGGGACTATGGGAAATAGAGAAGTGTTTCACTATACACCCAGAGAGGATGGAACTGCATGGGACCTGGAGAGATGGGAGCATGGGAGGACTCCCCATAACACGCCTGAGCCCAGACGTAGGACTCAGAGCTGTGATGGGAGATATGTGAATGGACTCTCTACAGATAGCATACTGAAAGCTGTGATAAAAGCCAAAAGACTCGATGTGACCAGCTTAAAATCTGACCTGGACGATATAATAGATGGTGTGTTGCCTTTAGAAAGGGTTGACATGTACGAACAAGATGAGCTGCTGTTTATAGCAAAGGATATTACTCGAAAGGCAAGAGCAACTCATGAGAAACTGTCTGAACTGGCAGACAAGTATATGGTAGATTTGTCCAGAACAAAGGCATTGCAGGGTAACCATAGGTTGCATTATTCAGATCAGGACTTAGATGAGAGGAGGACAACTGGATTAAAAACACACATAAGGGAACTGATCACAGGAATAAGAGCAGGGAGAGATCTGGACAAATGGGAAGAGAGGTGGTCCAAAAAGGGAACTGTTAGGCGGAGCGCGAATGTGATGTCTCCGGAGGGAAGGCTAATGCAGATGGAGGCATTCCCTTTGCGAGAAATAGCGAATGGGAGTTATGTACACGTGCCCTGGAGTAGGGGAGATTTGGCTGCATTTACCAACTCATTTCCAAAGTTAAGGGAAAGTCCCGTAGAGTGGTACAAGCAGGTAGAGAGGTTTGTCAAGATTTCAAAAGTATTGTGGATTGATTTGAACACCTTATTCGACATTGTGGTCCCAGGAGACTTGTGGATAGCATGCAAGGTTAGTGTCGAATGGCCAACTGCAGAACCAGAAAGGGATGCTCGTACTAATGGACCGTCAGAAAGCGTAATGTTAAAATATGAAAGGGTAATGACATGGCTGAAAGAGAAGGTGCCACCACAAGGTATATAGATGGGGTAAAAATAGACCGAACAAGACAGGAACCCAAGGAGACAGTTCATGAGTTTTATGAGCGATTGCTGAAAGCATTCAAACAATACAGTGGATTAGATGTAATGGATCCCAAGGAGATAGGACAGTTTGTATCGAAGTTCGTTTTGGGGTTGAGACCTGATATTTGTTTGATGATTCAGCAACATTTAATTTGTTGGCAAAACAAACCATTGGATGAAATTTTGAGATATGCAAGGTATTGCAGTGATGAAATAGATTCCAAAGCAAAGAAACTAAAAGAGAAACTGATGATGGTGCAGATGCAGTCAGCTAGAAGGGGTGGACAGCAGCAACAGGGAACATGGACAATGGGACGGAAATCAAATAGTCAGAATAAGGACAGCGAGGAAAACTTGAGACCTAGAATAGACATTGCTACATTGAAAAAAACGACAAAGTGTCACCAGTGTCACCGTGTGGGACATTGGAAACGCGAGTGTCCCTATAACCCTGAAAACGGAGAACTAGAAGTAGAGGAGGAGGAAGTTCAAGAAGTTCCAGTTCAAGGGGTGACAGTGCCAAAGAGTAAGGTGGCCAAAGGGGGGACTTCGGCTCCACGAGCTCAGTTCCCGCAGCCACCAAAGATTACGACAGGGGGAAAGATCTATAGACAAATGCCTCTTTTCATAGACGAAGAAGAGTGTTACTACGTTGATCCATTGACGGGACAACGTGTAAGTAGAGAGGAGGACTGTACCCTCGGGGCAGTTCTAGAGGTGGATCAAAGAGGACCGTTTGTTGAGGCTGAAGTGGCAGGGTGTCCTACAACATTCTTGGTAGATACCGGAGCTACTCGATCAACTTTGAGATCGGCAGTGGTTCCAGATCTACCAATGTCGGGGGAAACAATTCAAGTGGTAGGAGTCGCAAACAGGAGAATGACTAACCCTTTGACGGAACCCGTGCTAGTGAGAATAGGAAACTACACCGATGAACATCAGTTTGTAGTATGTGATTCTAGTCCTGTGTGTTTGTTAGGAAGAGACCTATTGTGCAAACTGAACTGCACAATATACTGCACACCTCAGGGAGTGGAGGTACAGACTACAGACGATGATGCTACCTTTAAGGTTGCAAATTCGAGAGTATGCATAGAACTGTATCCTACCCTGACTGTGGAGGAGCTTCCTTGGGACTTACGAGATACAGTGTCATCAGAGGTATTGGATTTTACTGGAGAAGAGATAGGATTGATCAAAGGAGTAGAACCAGTGAAGATCATGGTAAAACCAAATGTTGAATATCCAAGAACGCCTCAATACAAATTGACCCCGGAGACGATTGCAGGAATAAAACCCGTAATCGACTCTATGATCCAACAGGGAATACTGAAGGAAATCGTGGGTAGTCCATGCAACTCCCCGATTATGGGTTTGCAGAAACCTAGTGGGAAATTTAGAATAGTACAAGATCTTCGATTAATAACATAGTTGTTTCATGTTGTCCAGTGGTACCGAATCCATCAGTGATATTGTTTCAGATACCATTCCAAGCTGAGTGGTTCACAGTGATAGATCTTTGTCAGGCTTTCTTCTCAATTCCATTAGATGAGGAGAGCCAGTATCTTTTCGCTTTTAAGCTGGAAAATCGTGTCCTAACATGGTGTCGTATCCCACAGGGGTATACAGAAAGCCCATCAATTTTCAACCAGCTATTGAAGAAAAATCTTGAAAGTCTAGTACTGCCACAGAACTCGGTTCTGGTCCAGTACATAGACGACCTACTTGTTGCGTCAGGAATGGAGGAAGCTTGTAAGACAGATACCATCGCCTTGCTGAATCATTTGGCTGAAAATGGGCATAAGGTATCTCCGAGCAAATTGCAGTACTGTCTGACAGAAGTACAGTACTTGGGTCACCGGATAGAAAAAGGAAAGTGCAAGGTGTCACCAGATAGGATAGAGGCGATAATGAAGATGAACGCGCCTACGACACAGAGAGAAGTCAGGATGTTCCTAGGAATGGTTGGTTATTGCCGACAGTGGATAGCTAACTTTTCCCTGAAAGCAAAACCCTTACAAAAACTGACGCACAAGGAGGTGAGTGATCCGGTACCATGGGACAAGGATTGTTTGATGTCGTTCCTACAGCTGAGAGAGGACTTGTGCCGTGCTCCAGCTTTGGGAATGCCTGATTACGAAAAAACATTTTCACTTTACTGCTGCGAAAGAGAGGGTTGTGCTTTGTCAGTTTTAGTACAAACTCATGGAAATGCCCGTAGACCAGTTGCATACTTTTCGGCTACTTTAGATCCGGTAGCCGCAGCGTTGCCCGGATGTCTCAAATCCGTTGCTGCAACAGGTGTCAGCATTGAAAGGTGCGAGAATGTAGTCATGGGACACCAATTAGTGGTGTATGTACCTCATTCTGTAGAACTGTTAATGACCAGGACCAAGACACAGCACTTGACCAATAATAGGCTCACGCGCTACGAGCAAGTTATTCTTGCTGCGGAGAACGTGACCCTTAAGAGGTGCTCTGTTTTGAATCCTGCTACATTGATGCCACTTCCTAATGATATAGAAGGCGAAGAATGTGAAGATCACGATTGCCTTGATGTGACTGAACTATGCACCAAGCCAAGACCAGATATTGTGGATGAGCCGTTGACTGACCCTGATGAAATTTTCTTTGTTGATGGCTCATGTTTAAGAGACGGTACTTGTCGGTTGAGAGCAGCCTATGCTGTTTGCACCATTACTGGAGTTGTGGGAGCCGCTTGCCTGGAAGGAGTACACTCCGCTCAGGTAGCCGAAATCATTGCATTGACACGTGCCTGTTTAGCAGGTAGCAAAATTAGAGTCACCATTTATACCGATAGCCAATATGGTTTCGGTGTAGTTCATGATTTTGGGCAATTGTGGTCTCAGAGAGGTTACATGACCTCCTCTGGTTCGCCTATTCGAAATGGGGAATTTGTGCGACTGTTGTTAGAAGCATTACAAGGTCCAACAGCAATTGCAATTGTTAAATGTGTAGCCCACACCAAAAATACAGATTTTGTGTCGCAAGGTAATCGATATGCAGACGAAGTTGCCCGCTATTGTGCGGAGCAAGGATATTCTTTCACGGAAGTGGAAGTAGGTGGGGCTCAGGAAAAGACAGAGTTAAACATGATGCTAGAAACAGTTGATACTTGGGAGGATTTAAAAGACATGCAAGAGAACGCACCTGATTCTGAAAAAAAGGCATGGGAAACAGCAGGTTGTGTGAAAAATGAAATGGATTTGTGGGTTTCAGCAGATGGAAGGGCTGTATTACCTGATGAATTAGTGAGTCCAATGGCACGACAGATACATGGTCCAGTACACCTAGGAAGAGATGCCATGCTGAGGTTATTTAGGCAGACTTGGTACAATCCTAAGTTTAGGATTGCAGCAGAAGCAGTGTGTCGAAGATGTGTCACATGTCAACAATTGAACGTAGGGAAAAGAACACCAGTTACAATGAGTCACATTGGGAGGTCTGGGGGGCCTTTCAACCGAATGCAATTAGATTTTATTGAGATGCCAAAAGTCAACCGCCTCAGGTATGTCCTGGTGGTTGTATGCATATTTTCCAGATGGGTCGAAGCATACCCTACACGCAGGTGCGACACACTCACAGTAGCAAAGTTGTTGCTTAGAGAGTTGATCCCGCGCTTTGGGGTGCCGACTTCCTTGGAATCAGATAGAGGAACTCATTTCAACAGTGAAGTTGTGAAGATGCTTTGCTCTGCATTTAACATTGATCAGAAGTTGCACTGTAGCTATCGACCAGAAGCTTCAGGTATCGTGGAGCAGATAAACGGAACTCTAAAGTCCCGAATAGTCAAAGTATGTTCATCGACGTCCTTAAGCTGGCCTGATGCTCTGCCCTTGGTACTCATGAGTATGCGTAGCACACCAGACAGGAGGACAGGTCTCTCTCCACATGAGGTTCTTATGGGGAGGGCAATGAGACTTCCGTCTGTTCCAACTACAGCTTTGTTGAATATTACAGATGACCTGATCCTGGATTACTGCAAGGGTCTTTCTGACGTCATTCATTCTGTGTCTCTTCAGGTGCAGGCTGCTGAAGTTCCATCTTCAAGAGACCTATGTCACGACTTGTGCCCTGGTGATTGGGTACTTGTGAAAAAGCACGTCCGGAAGAACTGCATAGACGTGAGTTGGAAGGGGCCCTACCAAATAATCCTGACAACGAATACTGCTGTAAAGTGTGGAGGGCTGCCAAACTGGATTCACGCTTCCCATACTCGAAGAGTTCCAGCACCCTTAGAAGAAACACCTCCTCTCACAGATGAAAATCCAGCTGTGGATGGCGAACCACTAGAGGGGATCAGTCAAGCTGTGGGGGTGTCGGAAGAAGTTGGGAGTGCTACAGATCCAGAAGAAGAAAGACAGGACGACAGTGAAACTGAAGTTGCCACTGAAGGAGAAAGTTGCTATGAATACGGCTCAGACACAGATCAAGACAAGAGTGATCAAGAACCGAGTGTGAGGACAAGAAATAGGAGAACAAGGCGTGGAGAAGCTAGTTGGCCTGAAAGAAAGCAGAGGCCGAGCTTGAAGCCAACTCCAGAGAAAACTCTTGCTCCTATATCTGAAGACTCGGATCTAGACGAAGGTGCACAAAGACAGGAACAGGAAGGTCCGAGAAGATCGAGGAGGGTGCGAGTGCCCTGCAGAAGATACGCTACTCCTGAGTGGACCTACCTAGCAGCAGATGTCCAGTGCACGGAGATCCGGGAGGGTGAGGGAAGTGACATTGATCAGTACTGACCCAATCATAACATTGGAAATAGTGTTGTTGATACCAGGAGTGGAGGTCGAAGGGTTGCTGACACTCACTATCCCCAATCCTCCTCTTCTGAGCAGGATAAGAGACATGGTTTTAAACAGAATAAAATTTCCGACTTTTTGTTCAACGATGCCAACATTCGAGGAGATCATTCTTCGTTTGGAAATATTAGAATACGTGATCAGAGCCGCTGGAACACGTATAATTCCAGATTGCTAAAGACTTTGTAAATAAACAGATTGAAAGATAACCTAGCGCCGAGTGGAAGAAGAAGACATTTAGGGACTTCCATTTAGTGGACGGAGAAGGGCTAGGGTTGTCTGTTGCTATAGAATTCAAAGACTGATCTTGCAGAAGGGATTATCAGCTTCCAGGTGTGGTTCGGAAGGACTGAATAAGCAAAGAAAAGAGACTTTGTGTTGTGAAAGAAAATTAGATCTACACTGTCTTGAGATCATGGAGGCCGGCAACCCAAACCGCAAGACAAAATGTATAGTAGGCACACTTTTAGTGGGAGTAATTTCTCTTATAGTTTTAGTAGTTACTATATCATATGTAGTGGGACATGAAAATGAAGAGAAGGCAACAAAGGAAGCAAAAATTGTATCGATACAGAAACCTACTACTGCTGGTCAAAGGGGGGACAATACAGAGAAAGATAAAGCTTTACTAGCAGCAGAGACTCGTAGGTTGCATGTGGATGAATCACAGGGAAATTTCAAATCAAATGCATATGCTAAATTGCTTTATGAATATATTGATGCTATGGAGGTAAAGAATTGCTACATGTGCATGCAATTGCCAGCCTCTGTAGACGAAGGTATTAGATATCATCATCTTCCATTGACTTATGGAATCACATGTAGTTTGTTGCTTAGTATATTTTATGAACGTGATGGTTTTGAGTATTATTTTTCACATTTTGATGCTGTTTTACCAGAAGTTCCAAACTACAAGCACATGAACAAGTGGGATTATTATAAGAGTGAAGATAGATTAAAGAAATTTTTCATTCCTTGGAAAACGTTGGATACTTCACATGCCCGAAGAAATAATTTGACTTGTAAAATGTCAGAAATTGAGAAAAGGTTTATAGGGCAGATGGATGATCGGTATAGGAGACAGAAGATCTTAAAGGCTTCAGGCCAATGGAAAACAGATTGGACCGAGGAAGAAAGGTCACACCAAAGAAAGGGTAGTAATGGTCCAATAGCTTTAGATCGAGAGAAAAAAGGGAAACTGTGTATATATAGGGGTAAAACCTATTATGAGAATGTGTTTGTGGGAGAAGTAAATTGTGAACATGCTTTCCAATTAGAATATTATTCAAAGGATTTCTTGAAGGAAATGCAGGTGATCCCGAATGTATATTTTGTGTGTGGAAGAAATGCATACGTGAAACTACCGGATAATTGGTATGGATCATGTTATTTAGCAATTGTCTTCCCCAAAATATACCATGCTGAGGATTTGGAAATTATAGAGAGAGGACCTCAAGCTAGAGGAAGAAGGGAGGTAAGCTATGAGGAGGTAGTTGGAGACATATTTTGTGCTATGTTTCCTCTTTTAGGGATAGAACTGAATGATGTCAAGATTAGAAGATTGGCAACAGTTGTAGATAGGTTGTCCGCCAGTACTGCTAGATCATTAATGCTGGTGGAGGGAGAGATGCATTCGATAAGGGCAATGGTTCTTCAGAACCGACTTGCTCTAGACGTTCTGTTAGCCAAAGAGGGAGGAGTCTGTAAGGCTTTGAAGGTTCAGGAATGTTGCACTTACATTCCAGACAATTCAAAACCTCTAGAAAAATATATACGGAACATCACTGAAATTCACCATGAGATTGAGGATTTGACACAGGTAACTGTGTGGAAAAAAGTAGGTCAGGGAATGGGTAAAGTTGGAGGTTGGTTTGCCAACCTAGGAAAGAGTTTCATTTGGTACATACTGAAACCCATCATCATAATAGTGATTTGTATAATCACCTTGTGGGGATTGGTGCGGCTGTACCAATGGTATAGATCAAATAGGTTGCAGAGATCCATGAGAGAGCAGGAGAGGAGATTAGCTGCGATGCAGGACAATCAGTACAGGAGTCTGAAGGCTCTAGAGATGATGAAACGAGAGAGTTCTGCAACGGATTCTGCTTGATACAGTTCATACCTCAGGGATGGTGTTGTGATGGTGATGACTACTAAAAGTCATCAAAGGGGGGAACTGAGAGAGCGCAAATCAAGGAAAAATAGAAGTGCACCATATTTACAAGCACGTTGCATCAGTTTAGTAAAGATTATATAAGAGTGTCGAATTTATAGAGTGAAAATACATAAGAGTGTTTAATTAAAATAGAATGCATATATCAGTGTGAAAAGCTAATGTAGAAGTGTGTAGAGATGTTAGAATGATGTTGAAATCACATGTTATGTGGCTGTTGTAGAGGAGAATGCAATGTTGCTAAACGTAGAAATGTGTAGGCCACATGGCAGTTCACAGAGAATACAAGATGCTGTTACACTCTCACATGATATGGATTTTAATGTTGTTATAATTCAAAGTATTATTGATCATAGAACTGAAATATATATTTTATAGAAGTGTTTCATATAACCATTGTGTGTAATAAGTTAGAATACTGTTTAGACTAAGAAATTAAAGGTTTACAGAGTGTACAGGCCCGTTTCATGTAATTCTAATAGGCCTGAATAGATAAAGTCATTTCTTTTGATCTTCATGTGTTAGCTAGAGGAAGGTCATGTTAAGCATAAATTGCAGAGACTGCTCGATGGTTTACGACTTAGAAGATACGGTGGAGGCCGGAATTTGGGGCCCACTGTACAAGTGTCTGTTTGCAGGTGCGAGGAGGTTCCAATCAAGAGAGTGATGAATAGAGTTTTGTTCAGGGAGCCAGGCACAGGCCTGGAGGAGGCTTCAGGAATTTCCTGGGGGATACCGTCCTGCCAGAGAAGAGCCTGAGAAGCAAGGTCAACGCTAACGATGGGCCCAGAGGAGTATCAGCATGGAAAATGCCAGAACCAACACCACGTGAGGGGCGTCTCTAAAGGGCGTTTCTATTGTAAATGTGATTTTTGTATTAGGGACAGCACCCCTGGGTGGAGTTAGGGCAGATGGTCTGAGGAACCTAAGAGAGCGGATGGGTAGGCAGATAGGTTAATTGCGAGAGACCGATTTACAACGAAGACTAAGGGAAGTGAGTGATCTTCTTTGGAAGTCACCATGGCTGACACCTTTTTAGGTTAAGATTTTATTAAGTAGGGATGTCACTTAGTCTAGTGTAGGGACATTCTAATCTGAATTTTCTTCCTTTCTGTAAATGACTCACAAGCTACAGCTTGTGTCTATTCTTGCAACTCTGATGAGTTTTGAATTGGTTTTGGTGATATTCTTTTGCCGACTAAGAGCATTTAGAAAATTTATGTTTGTATTGATACCAGTATATCTTTTGAATCTTATTTTGAGATGTTTGTATCTCCAGTTAACTTTGGCTTTATAATAAACTTGTAAAACTTATTCGTAGTAAGTTGTTCTTTAGAGTGATGTAAGTCCTTATTGATTGACCTAGTAGTGGATTGCCTTTTACTCTATGACAGGTATCAACGGTTCAGTCGACCTGAGTTGGGATCTAGACCTATAGCAATAGATCAGAAATCCCGCCGTAACAACACTAACGGTGTAGAAAATAGAAACCTTTTCAGGGGTCTCACTGATACTTGGTCCTTTTAAACCAACAAAGAAGAAATTGGCACAGAAGCTGTAATATAAAAATAATGCATTTATTCACCTCAGATGAGGGAGACTACGTCACACAGAAGCCTTAGCAACTGAATGAGGCAGTCTAAGGAGTACAGAAAACTGGGGCCTTATATATGCTTAGGGTTACATAGTCAGCATAAGACCAAGGGGCAGTCCTGGCTCATGTATGCATGCAAAATGACTAATATGGGCATACAAGATCTGCTTGTTCAACAAAGTGGGAGGAGCTAACAGTTGCTAATTCTGGTGAACACATCCTAACATTTACAGACCTGAAACAGCTGCAAGGACAGCTGCAAGCTCAACTGAGCATGTGCGAAGGTGGAAGATGCTAAATATAGTTTGTTTCTAGGCAGATTACAAGAGCAGTCAACACTGAGGGAGGACAGAGCACGTGGCGAGCACGTGGCAGCACATTGCAAACAAGATGGCTGCCAGATGTACAAAATGGCTTTCAGCTCATGCTAACAAATCCCTGCAATCTTTAACAACGGAAACCACAGATACACGCTCTGTGTTTGTCTCTAAATTTTCCATACAAAGCTTGAAGAGCAAGGAATCAATTCGTAAACATTGGCCAATACTGCAACTTGAGCAAGATTTTTCACAACATTTTTCAAGATTTCCCTATATTTGCTTACCAACACTCAAAAAACATTCAACAACTATTGAAAGCACGTAGCAGCACCACAGATACTACATATAAAGGGACAGTGCCATGCCACAACTGTGGCCATTGTAACAGTATTATAAAAGGTACCACTTTACCACATCCAACACAAGGAACACCAATAAAACTCAAAGTTAATGCTACATGTGACACCATTAATGTGGTTCATCTTCTCAAATGCCCAAGCGGTCTTCCGTATGTGAGCAAAACAGAACGCAAGGTAAAAATCAGACTGATAGAACATCGCAGTAATATCTGAACCAGGAATCTTAAATCCTGTTTATCAGCTCACTATGTCAACCACTCACACAATGCCAGCCAGATCCGATTCTTGATTTTGGAGGTCGTTAATAGAACAGAAGACCGAGACAACAATAAGTTTCTGCTACAAAGAGAACTGTATTGGATACACAAACTGACAGCCCTACATCCGAGTGGGCTCAATGAGAGACTGGAATATAGTTGTTTCCTGTAAACCATTTGCATAGTTGCAACCCTGTCATTGGTTTCTCTCCACTATTCTATGATGTCTAATACTTTTTCATATTTTTCATACCTTTTCATACTTTTCTTCACCTTCCTGTTTTTTTTCTCCATTTTTTCTGGCCTACGCTCTGGTCATCATCTACTCATATCTTGATTTGCACTTTACACTTTTACACCCTTCCTTTTTCCCTTTTCATAGTACCTTGCTCCAGCATTCTACATGCCTGCACTTTTTTTTACTATCCATGCTCATAAGCTCATGTTGCTACATTTCCACTTCTTATGAGTGTTTGTAGTTCCGGTTACTTAGCCTGTTTATTTTTCTCTTTTTAACTTTCCCTCCTGCCGTTTTTAGTCCTTCACTCCCGTACTCCCACCTATTTCTGTTGCCTTCTTATTAGTTACTTTGCATAATAGTACCCTCCACTTTTGTCTCATGTTTTTTACCCGATCCTCATCTCAGCCGTTTTCCTTCACCCCATCCGTGTTTTCTCTATCCATTTTTTATTTGCATGTGTTTATTTCACCTCACTTAATTTTATGTTCACACGAATTCCACACCACATTTTTTGAGCATTTATTTTTCTCCCATTGAGTTAAGCACAGGCCACTTTTTATGGTTAGTACCCGCTCTGGACCACTAAGTCACGCGTTATTTCAACTTGTGTCTTCTGGGTTCTTTTCATACGCTAACTCTGGGATTACGGAGCTTACTTCGGATATCTGTTTACAAAGTTACGAGAAGGTAAGCGCTTAGCTGCACTGGTGTTTATCTCAGAATAGCCTCACTATCATTGATAGATAATCGACCTCTTTCACGGGGACACTCATACTAGACGATCGTTATCACGCTCCTTAGACACGCTCTCAGCACCCTAACTGCGTCGTACTGTTTGTTTCCGCTTCATGCACGTTCTTGGATTCTGATTTTCTACACCAGTCACGTTGACTCCTTCCGTTTAGAATCTTTCTAGACTGTTACCTTTCAAGTCAAGTCAAGTCAAATGGTCTTTATTCGGATATAAAATATCCATAAAAGTACAAATCATAATACCCAATAGTATATAAATATGTGATCACATAAAAAACACATAAAAACGGGTTGGAAATTAAAACTTCAATATTGTCATGAAACCAATGTGCAAAAATAGCAATAAAGTGCAAATTGTCGCTGTATGTACATTATGTAAACAACAGTTCTAACAATATCTATGTGAAAATTTGCAATACGTAAACTTTAAACTATGTGCAAAAAGCAGGTATATGTCCAAAAGGTTCACTTTGTCTATGGCATGTTCATAGAAACTCGCGAACATATCGCAGATTTCAGAAAGGAGCTTACTCTAAAAATCATGTCATCACTACCTAACTGCTGTATTTCATAAAAAAACAAATTAAAATCAATAATGGCATTTGATTTAAAATAAGGGATTAAATACAGTTTTGTATATCTGAAATAAAATTCACAGAAAAACAGAAAATGTAACAAGGTTTGTTTACAACCCATGCCACAAGGGCAAGGCAGGTTCTCAAGACTTTTGTTAAAACCTAACGGGAAACAAAGTGAGTATTTTATACTTCCGTCCCTAAAGGCGAAATAGCAAAACTCCTGTTCCATCTCCCAAGGTTTTTTCTGAGATATACCTGAGGCGTGTTGTTGTTCCTGCCCGGTGGCACCAGAAGAGTTGTGTATCTAATAATTGACGGTTTATGGAGGTCCGTACTTTCTCTCTCCTTGCGGTATAATTCATACAATGCCCCTCTCACGGACTTTACGTCTATACCGTCTGTTACTGAAGGAGAGAAGAATATATGCTCCAACCTTACGCTGACTAGGCTTTTGTTTACTGCTCCTAGCCAGGGTATATAATTGGCCCTATCACATTTAAGACAGTCTGTAATTATTTCTTGTGTTAAAAATGCGGCAGGATTTCGCCATATCTTTAGCCAGAATAATACTGGCCGTGACCTGATGAAATCCTCCACATAGTGAAGATTTAATTCCTTATGACATATAAGGGTAGGTGCTGAAATTATGGCCCCTAATACCTTTCTGCAGAATCTGTTTTCTTCAGTTTGAATACTGCTGCAATTAGTATACCCCCACACCTCTGCGCCAAAAGTCGCTGTCGGTATACACTGGGCTCTGTAGATCTGTAGTAATGGAATTACGACCTCTGCCTGCTTTGACTTTCGGAGGCTGATGATTGAGTTTATAGCCTTACCGAGTTAGTTTTTTCCGTGGACCACATGTGGCTGCAAAGATCCTGAGTCTGAGAAAACTAGACCCAGGTAGGGAAAAGTGCTAGTGCTTTTTAAGAGCTCTTTTCCTGACACAATATGATGAATGAGGTGCTTTTTAGGCCCCCAAGACATTATGTATGATTTATTAAAGTTAGTACACAGGTCCGAATCTGCCATAAAGGATACAAAGCCCGTTATTAAAGTGCGAAGGGCTTTTGGTGTGCGGCCCAGAGAGCTAACTTCGGATATCTGTTTACAAAGTTACGAGAAGGTAAGCGCTTAGCTGCACTGGTGTTTATCTCAGAATAGCCTCACTATCATTGATAGATACTCGACCTCTTTCACGGGGACCCTCATACTAGACGACCCTTATCACGCCCCTTAGACACGCTCTCAGCACCCTAACGGCGTCGTACTGTTTGTTTCCGCTTCATGCACGTTCTTGGATTCTGATTTTCTTCACCAGTCACATTGACTCCTTCCGTTTAGAATCTTTCTAGACTGTTACCTTTCATTTTAACTGGCCTATTCTTATCTAGTTTTTCCCTTTTTACACCTCGTTTCTTCAGCATAATCACTGGATTTAACACTGTATTCGTGTGATGTACATACCTTTCTTTTGCATTCATCCTTCCTTAGGATAGCAATACATGCTTGCTTTGTTTGTTTCATTATAGAGTTCCCCCTGAAGAAGAGCTATGCTCGAAATGCATGGGGGATATAACACACTTACATAACCCTCGAGATCATGTTGATAAATTGAACACAATCAATTTACATGTCTTCAACGTTGAATTGAGATACTACTGACTCTTGATCATATGACGAAATATGATGTTCTACACCAACAGAATTAAAATTTGATTTCAACTTTGAAGAAAACTCTGTTTACTTCATTTTCAAAATAGTCCGTGCTTTTGGAAACCTGTGGAGTGCGCGAGATTTAACCTTACACTGGGTAAGGTTCCCTTATATACTTTGCGTTGCACCTCAAGGACTTGGAGGTGATCACCTCGAGCACCCATACCAAGAGTAATCCCTCTACCTTCTTGACGCAAGATTAACAGGGAGTGCAGCGGTTTCTATCTATATTTGTGGCACCTGCATCATATCACAAGGTCTATCGATTGTTTAATGATATCTCTAAGAACAGATACAAGAGGACAATCAATCAATCAATCAATCAGGGGTTTGTTAAAGCGTGGCTACTCACCCGTAAGGGTCTCAAGGCGCTAGGGGTGGGGGGTTGCAGGTTCCATTCCATCAAGGAGGGGGTCTGTTGAAGAGCCAGGTTTTGAGGTTTCTTGCGAAGATGGGGAGCGATGTTGTCTGTCTGAGGTGGAGCGGAAGGGCGTTCCATGCTTTGGCCGCGAGGAAGGAGAAGGAGCGGCCTCCCGATCTGGTCTTTCTGGTGCGGGGAACCACGGCGTAGGAGAGCTGGGCTGATCGTAGGGTCCTTTGGGGTGCGTGGAATTTGAGTCGGCTGTTCAGGTATGCTGGTCCGGTGCCGTGGAGGGCCTTGTGTGCATGGGTGAGCATCTTAAAGGTGATTCTCGCCTCGACGGGGAGCCAGTAGAATGTGCGCAGGTGCTGGGAGATGTGACAGTGTTTTGGCAGGTTGAGGACCAGTCTTGCGGCGGCGTTCTGGATGTTCTGTAGCTTGCGGATGAGGTTTTTGTTTATTCCGGCGTAGAGTGCGTTGCCGTAGTCGAGTCTGCTGGTGACCAGGGCGTGAGTGACTGTCTTTTGGTGTTCGAGGGGGATCCATTTGAAGGTCTTACGAAGGAGGTGGATGGTGTGGAAGCAGGAAGATGAGACAGAGTTGATCTGGCGGTCCATTTTGAGCTCGGAGTCCAGGATGATTCACAGGTTGCGTGCGTGGTCTGTGGGGGTTGGCGGGTTTCCGAGGGCGGTGGGCCACCAGGTGTCGCTCCAGGCGTCGGGGTTTTGGCCCATGATGAGTACTTCTGTTTTGTTGGTGTTTAGTTGTAGGCAGCTGTTTTTCATCCATTTGGTGACGGCTTCCATGCCTTCTCGAAAGTTGCGTCTGGCGGTGTTGGGCTCGTTGGATAGGGAGAGGATGAGCTGGGTGTCATCTGCGTATGACACGATGTTGAGTCCGTAGGTTCTAACGATAGGGGCAAGTGGAGCCATGTAGACGTTGAAGAGCGTCGGGCTGAGGGAGGAGCCCTGGGGGACTCCGCAGGTGGTAGGTGTGGGGTCCGAGAGGAAAGGGGGGAGTCTGACCCGCTGCGTCCTGCCGGAGAGGAAGGAGCAGATCCAGTCGAGGGCCTTGTCTTGGATTCCTGCGTCGTAGAATCTGCGTATTAGGGTGCGGTGGGAGACTGTGTCGAATGCCGCTGATAGGTCGAGGAGGATGAGGGCTACTGTTTCTCCTTTGTCCAGTAGGGTGCGGATGTCGTCTGTTGCGGCGAGGAGGGCGGTTTCCGTGCTGTGTTTTTTTCTGATTTACAACAAGGGGTGGTGATGGACAGAGTCTCTGAATTAAGCAGAATACTCTCACCCAGTCAAGAGATCAGGGCTAGATCCAACACCTTTTTTTAGCTCATTGCACCATCCCAGTTTCAGAACTTTTGTTTTTTTCTGAAGCCGGATTGGGAAGAGTCAAGGATGTT
The DNA here is from genome assembly GCF_964261635.1 of Lissotriton helveticus. Lineage (NCBI taxonomy): Eukaryota > Metazoa > Chordata > Amphibia > Caudata > Salamandridae > Lissotriton > Lissotriton helveticus. The sequence goes on along the minus strand of NC_136059.1, from coordinate 1,603,395,348 downwards.
GTGTTCTTCAATGAATGTGGCGAGTTGGCTGTTGATGGCTTTCTCGATGACTTTCGCTGGGAACGGGAGCAGGGAGATGGGCTGTAGTTTTTGAGGTCGGTGGGGTCCGCTGAGGGTTTCTTTAGGAGGGGGTTCACCTCGGCGTGTTTCCAGTCGTCGGGGAACGAGGCGGTCGCCAGGGAGCGGTTGATGGTGTGGCGGAGCCTGGGTGCAATGGTATCGGCAGCTCTGTTGAAGATGTGGTGGGGGCAGGGGTCCGTGGGGGCCCCTGAGTGGATTGACTTTATTGTCTTCAGTGTGTCTTCGGTGGTGAGGGCTGTCCAGTCATCAATCGCTGGTTTCCGGGTGTCAGGGGTGGATGGTGAGGGTTCAGTGTGTTGGTTGTCTTCGTCGAAGTGGTCGTAGATGCTCTTGATTTTGTGGTGGAAAAAGGTGCTGAGTTTGTCGCAGATGTCTTGTGAGGGAGGGATGTCGGTAGACTCGCTGGTGGGTTGGGCGAACTCCTTGATGATGCTGAAGAGTTTCTTGCTGTTGAGTGCGTGGGTGGAGATTCTGTCTTCAATCGCTTTTTTCCTCATTTCTCTGATGAGTTGATGGTGGGCGTTGGTGGCGGCTCTGAAGTTGTTGTGGGCTTCTGTGGATTTGGTGTTTCTCCAGGCCTTTTCGAGGCGGCGGCATGGGCGCCTGGATTCTCGAAATTCGGTGGTAAACCATCTGGCTTTCTTGGCACGGGTATTGTTTTTCTTGAGGGGGGCTATGGTGTTGGTGCTGTCCGAGATCCATCTATGCAGGGTTCGGGCTGCGGTGTTGGGGTCATCGTTTTCCGTGATGGTTGGGGTGGAGTTGTTGAGTGATGAGGTGAGCTGGTTGTTGATGATTTTGGTCCAGTTTCTTTGTGGAAGCAGGTGCTGGTGTCTGTGGATGGTGGGTGTTCTGAAGGTGAAGTGGACGCAATGATGGTCGGTCCATGGGAGTTCGGAGGTGTGGCTGAAGGTGATGGAGTTTCCTGTAGTGAAGAGGGGGTCGAGGGTATGTCCTGCTGAGTGCGTGGGCTCGGTCACGATCTGGCGGAGTCCAATGTTGTGGAGTTTGTCCAGGAGGCATGTGGTGTTGGGGTCCAGTTAATTGTCGAGGTGGAAGTTGAGGTCTCCCAGCAGGGTGTAGTTGGTGGATGCAATGGCCTGCGGGGAGATAATGTCCGTGATGGAGTTGGCGAAGGGTCCGCGGGGTCCAGGGGGTCGGTAGATGAGGGTTCCTCGGAGGGCGGCGGTGGGGCTGGCCAGTATCTTGAAGTGAAGGTGTTCCATCAGTTCTGTGGACTCGTCAGGGAGTGTGCTCAGGCAGAGGCTGGATTTGTGGACGATGGCGATTCCTCCTCCTGGGTGGGTGGGGCGGTCCTTCCTGGAGATCTTGTATCCTTAGGGGATGGCAATGGCGATGTCCGGTCCCGAGGTGGTGTTGATCCAGGTTTCGGTGAAGAATGCTACGTCCGGGGTGGTGCTGTCGAGGAGGTCCCAGATTTCTGTGGCGTGTTTGTGGAGGGATCGTACGTTGAGGAGGATGCATTGCAGGGTATTCGGTTTGGTTGTGTTCTTGTGGGCGGGTTGTGCTGGATCCGTGTTCTTGGCGGAGCTGCAGGTGTGCCGGCAGCGGTGACAGCAGAAGGGTCCATGGGTGTCGGCTGGTGATGCTAGCTTGCAGTTGTTGTTGCAGCCTGGGTTGAGTGCGTGGAGTGCTGCTGGGTCGTAGCGTTGGCGGGCGTAGGTCCAGGGTTCCTGGTGCACGGGTCGCAGACGGGCGCAGACGTGCTTGCCTTTGACGTGCCTTCGGTGCACCAGCGGCGCGCCCACAGCCCACGGCCGCTGCGCTGAGCTGGACAGCTGGGAGGCGGGAGCGGGGAGGGGAGCTGGATTGGGCCGGTCACGCTGGGGGGGAGGGGCCACGGGGGCAGCAGCGGCGGGGAAAGGTAAAGGGAGGAAAGAAGGGATAAAGAAAAAAGGCAAAATAAGCAGAAATGAGGCACAAAAGAGCAGAGATGCAGAAAAGAGCAGAAAGGTGAAAGATAGAAAGGGTAGAAAAACGAGTGAAGGAGCAGAGGGAGAGAAAGGGAAAATGGGCAGAAATAAGGCACAAAAGAGCAGAGGTGCAGAAAGGTGAAAGATAGAAAGGGTGGAAAAACGAGTGGAAACGACTGAAGGAGCAGAGGGAAAGAAAGGGAAAATGGGCAGAAATAAGGCACAAACGAGCAGAGATGCAGAAAGGTGCAGAAAGGTGAAAGATAGAAAGGGTAGAAAAACGAGTGAAGGAGCAGAGTGAGAGAAAGGAGACAGAGGTCCACTGGACCACCAGGGATGAGGCGCAGGGAAAACCTGCGGGTGGAGGAGGGCCTCGATCACCAACACTCAAGAGTGCAGGGGCAGGGGCACCTCACTTAATGGTGGAGCTGCGAGGGTGGGAGAGCAATTTCACTGACAATGAGTCAGTGGTCTTGCTCGCCTGTCCCCGCAGTGGCTGCCATTAAGTAGGGGTCGGGGAGGGCTGGACAGCTGGGAGGCGGGAGCCGGGAGGGGAGCTGGATTGGGCCAGTCGCGCTGGGGGGAGGGGCCGCGGGGGCAGCAGCGGCGGGGAAAGGTAAAGGGAGGAAAGAAGGGATAAAGAAAAAAGGCAAAATAAGCAGAAATAAGGCCCAAAAGAGCAGAGATGCAGAAAAGAGCAGAAAGGTGAAAGATAGAAAGGGTGGAAAAACGAGTGAAAACGACAGAAGGAGCAGAGGGAGAGAAAGGGAAAATGGGCAGAAATAAGGCACAAAAGAGCAGAGATGCAGATAGGTGCAGAAAGGTGAAAGATAGAAAGGGTAGAAAAACGAGTGAAGGAGCAGAGTGAGAGAAAGGAGACAGAGGTCCACTGGACCACCAGGGATGAGGCGCAGGGAAAACCTGCGGGTGGAGGAGGGCCTCGATCACCAACACTCAAGAGTGCAGGGGCAGGGGCACCTCACTTAATGGTGGAGCTGCGAGGGTGGGAGAGCAATTTCACTGACAATGAGTCAGTGGTCTTGCTCGCCTGTCCCCGCAGTGGTCGCAATTAAGTAGGGGTCGGGGTGGGCTGGACAGCTGGGAGGTGGGGAGGGGAGCTGGATTGGGCCGGTCGCGCTGGGGGGGGAGGGGCGCGGGGGCAGCAGCGGCGGGGAAAGGTAAAGGGAGGAAAGAAGGGATAAATAAAAAAGGCAAAATAAGTGGAAATAAGGCACAAAAGAGCAGAGATGCAGAAAAGAGCAGAAAGGTGAAAGATAGAAAGGGTAGAAAAACGAGTGAAGGAGCAGAGGGAGAGAAAGGGAAAATGGGCAGAAATAAGGCACAAAAGAGCAGAGGTGCAGAAAGGTGAAAGATAGAAAGGGTGGAAAAACGAGTGAAAACGAATGAAGGAGCAGAGGGAGAGAAAGGGAAAATGGGCAGAAATAAGGCACAAAAGAGCAGAGATGCAGAAAGGTGCAGAAAGGTGAAAGATAAAAAAGGGTAGAAAAACGAGTGAAGGAGCAGAGTGACAGAAAGGAGACAGAGGTCCACTGGACCACCAGGGATGAGGCGCAGGGAAAACCTGCGGGTGGAGGAGGGCCTCGATCACCAACACTCAAGAGTGCAGGGGCAGGGGCACCTCACTTAATGGTGGAGCTGCGAGGGTGGGAGAGCAATTTCACTGACAATGAGTCAGTGGTCTTGCTCGCCTGTCCCCGCAGTGGCCGCCATTAAGTAGGGGTCGGGGAGGGCTGGACAGCTGGGAGGCGGGAGCGGGGAGGGGAGTTGGATTGGGCCAGTCGCGCTGGGGGGGAGGGGCCTCTGGGGCAGCAGCGGCGGGGAAAGGTAAAGGGAGGAAAGAAGGGATAAAGAAAAAAGGCAAAATAAGCAGAAATAAGGCACAAAAGAGCAGAGATGCAGAAAAGAGCAGAAAGGTGAAAGATAGAAAGGGTAGCAAAATTAGTGAAGGAGCAGAGGGAGAGAAAGGGAAAATATGCAGAAATAAGGCACAAAAGAGCAGAGGTGCAGAAAGGTGAAAGATAGAAAGGGTGGAAAAACGAGTGAAAACGACTGAAGGAGCAGAGGGAGAGAAAGGGAAAATTGGCAGAAATAAGGCACAAAAGAGCAGAGATGCAGAAAGGTGCAGAAAGGTGAAAGATAGAAAGGTAGAAAAATGAGTGAAGGAGCAGGGTGAGAGAAAGGAGACATAGGTCCACTGGACCACCAGGGATGAGGCGCAGGGAAAACCTGCGGGTGGAGGAGGGCCTCGATCACCAACACTCAAGAGTGCAGGGGCAGGGGCACCTCACTTAATGGTGGAGCTGCGAGGGTGGGAGAGCAATTTCACTGACAATGAGTCAGTGGTCTTGCTCGCCTGTCCCCGCAGTGGCCGCCATTAAGTAGGGGTCGGGGAGGGCTGGACAGCTGGGAGGCGGGAGCGGGGAGGGGAGCTGGATTGGGCCGGTCGCGCTGGGGGGGAGGGGCCACGGGGGCAGCAGCGGCGGGGAAAGGTAAAGGGAGGAAAGAAGGGATAAAGAAAAAAGGCAAAATAAGCAGAAATAAGGCACAAAAGAGCAGAGATGCAGAAAAGAGCGGAAAGGTGAAAGATAGAAAGGGTAGAAAAATGAGTGAAGGAGCAGAGGGAGAGAAAGGGAAAATATGCAGAAATAAGGCACAAAAGAGCAGAGGTGCAGAAAGGCGAAAGATAGAAAGTGTGGAAAAACGAGTGAAAACGACTGAAGGAGCAGAGGGAGAGAAAGGGAAAATGGGCAGAAATAAGGCACAAAAGAGCAGAGATGCAGAAAGGTGCAGAAAGGTGAAAGATAGAAAGGGTAGAAAAACGAGTGAAGGAGCAGAGTTTGAGAAAGGAGACAGAGGTCCACTGGACCACCAGGGATGAGGCGCAGGGAAAACCTGCGGGTGGAGGAGGGCCTCGATCACCAACACTCAAGAGTGCAGGGGCAGGGGCACCTCACTTAATGGTGGAGCTGCGAGGGTGGGAGAGCAATTTCACTGACAATGAGTCAGTGGTCTTGCTCGCCTGTCCCCGCAGTGGCCGCCATTAAGTAGGGGTCGGGGAGGGCTGGACAGCTGGGAGGCGGGAGCGGGGAGGGGAGCTGGATTGGGCCGGTCGCGCTGGGGGGGAGGGGCCGCGGGGGCAGCAGAGGCGGGGAAAGGTAAAGGGAGGAAAGAAGGGATAAAGAAAAAAGGCAAAATAAGCAGAAATATGGCACAAAAGAGCAGAGATGCAGAAAAGAGCAGAAAGGTGAAAGATAGAAAGGGTAGAAAAACGAGTGAAGGAGCAGAGGGAGAGAAAGGGAAAATGGGCAGAAATAAGGCACAAAAGAGCAGAGGTGCAGAAAGGTGAAAGATAGAAAGGGTGGAAAAACAAGTGAAAACGACTGAAGGAGCAGAGGGAGAGAAAGGGAAAATGGGCAGAAATAGGGCACAAAAGAGCAGAGATGCAGAAAGGTGCAGAAAGGTGAAAGATAGAAAGGGTATAAAAACGAGTGAAGGAGCAGAGTGAGAGAAAGGAAACAGAGGTCCACTGGACCACCAGGGATGAGGAGCAGGGAAAACCTGCGGGTGGAGGAGGGCCTCGATCACCAACACTCAAGAGTGCAGGGGCAGGGGCACCTCACTTAATGGTGGAGCTGCGAGAGTGGGAGAGCAATTTCACTGACAATGAGTCAGTGGTCTTGCTCGACTGTCCCCGCAGTGGCCGCCATTAAGTAGGGGTCGGGGAGGGCTGGACAGCTGGGAGGCGGGAGCGGGGAGGGGAGCTGGATTGGGCTGGTCGCACTGGGGGGGGAGGGGCCGCGGGGGCAGCAGAGGCGGGTAAAGGTAAAGGTAGGAAAGAAGGGATAAAGAAAAAAGGCAAAATAAGCAGAAATAAGGCACAAAAGAGCAGAGATGCAGAAAAGAGCAGAAAGGTGAAAGATAGAAAGGGTAGAAAAACGAGTGAAGGAGCAGAGGGAGAGAAAGGGAAAATGGGCAGAAATAAGGCACAAAAGAGCAGAGGTGCAGAAAGGTGAAAGATACAAAGGGTGGAAAAATGAGTGAAAATGACTGAAGGAGCAGAGGGAGAGAAAGGGAAAATGGGCAGAAACAGGGCACAAAAGAGCAGAGATGCAGAAAGGTGCAGAAAGGTGAAAGATAGAAAGGGTAGAAAAATGAGTGAAGGAGCAGAGTGAGAGAAAGGAGACAGAGGTCCACTGGACCACCACGGATGAGGCGCAGGGAAAACCTGTGGGTGGAGGAGGGCCTCGATCACCAACACTCAAGAGTGCAGGGGCACCTCACTTAATGGTGGAGCTGCGAGGGTGGGAGAGCAATTTCACTGACAATGAGTCAGTGGTCTTGCTCGCCTGTCCCCGCAGTGGTCGCGATTAAGTAGGGGTCGGGGAGGGCTGGACAGCTGGGAGGCGGGGAGGGGAGCTGGATTGGACCGGTTGCGTTGGGGGGGGAATGGGCCGCGGGGGCAGCAGCGGCGGGGAAAGGTAAAGGGAGGAAAGAATGGATAAATAAAAAAGGCAAAATAAGTGGAAATAAGGCACAAAAGAGCAGAGATGCAGAAAGGTGAAAGATAGAAAGGGTAGAAAAACGAGTGAAGGAGCAGAGGGAGAGAAAGGGAAAATGGGCAGAAATAAGGCACAAAAGAGCAGAGGTGCAGAAAGGTGAAAGATAGAAAGGGTGGAAAAACGAGTGAAAACGACTGAAGGAGCAGAGGGAGAGAAAGGGAAAATAGGCATAAATAAGGCACAAAAGAGCAGAGATGCAGAAAGGTGCAGAAAGGTGAAAGATAGAAAGGGTAGAAAAACGAGTGAAGGAGCAGAGTGAGAGAAAGGAGACAGAGGTCCACTGGACCACCAGGGATGAGGCGCAGGGAAAACCTGCGGGTGGAGGAGGGCCTCGATCACCAACACTCAAGAGTGCAGGGGCAGGGGCACCTCACTTAATGGTGGAGGTGCGAGAGTGGGAGAGCAATTTCACTGACAATGAGTCAGTGGTCTTGCTCGCCTGTCCCCGCAGTGGCCGCCATTAAGTAGGGGTCGGGGAGGGCTGGACAGCTAGGAGGCGGGAGCGGGGATGGGGAGCTGGATTGGGCCGGTCGCGCTGGGGGGGGGGGAGGGGCCGCGGGGGCAGCAGAGGCGGGGAAAGGTAAAGGGAGGAAAGAAGGGATAAAGAAAAAAGGCAAAATAAGCAGAAATAAGGCACAAAAGAGCAGAGATGCAGAAAAGAGCAGAAAGGTGAAAGATAGAAAGGGTAGAAAAACTAGTGAAGGAGCAGAGGGATAGAAAGGGAAAATGGGCAGAAATAAGGCACAAAAGAGCAGAGGTGCAGAAAGGTGAAAGATAGAAAGGGTGGAAAAACAAGTGAAAACGACTGAAGGAGCAGAGGGAGAGAAAGGGAAAATGGGCAGAAATAGGGCACAAAAGAGCAGAGATGCAGAAAGGTGAAAGATAGAAAGGGTAGAAAAACGAGTGAAGGAGCAGAGTGAGAGAAAGGAGACAGAGGTCCACTGGACCACCAGGGATGAGGTGCAGGGAAAACCTGCGGGTGGAGGAGGGCCTCGATCACCAACACTCAAGAGTGCAGGGGCAGGGGCACCTCACTTAATGGTGGAGCTGCGAGGGTGGGAGAGCAATTTCACTGACAATGAGTCAGTGGTCTTGCTCGCCTGTCCCCGCAGTGGCCGCCATTAAGTAGGGGTCGGGGAGGGCTGGACAGCTGGGAGGCGGGAGCGGGGAGGGGAGCTGGATTGGGCCGGTCGCGCTGGGGGGGAGGGGCCGCGGGGGCAGCAGCGGCGGGGACAGGTAAAGGGAGGAAAGAAGGGATAAAGAAAAAAGGCAAAATAAGCAGAAATAAGGCACAAAAGAGCAGAGATGCAGAAAAGAGCAGAAAGGTGAAATATAGAAAGGGTAGAAAAACGAGTGAAGGAGCAGAGGGAGAGAAAGGGAAAATATGCAGAAATAAGGCACAAAAGAGCAGAGGTGCAGAAAGGTGAAAGATAGAAAGGGTGGAAAAACGAGTGAAAACGACTGAAGGAGCAGAGGGAGAGAAAGGGAAAATGGGCAGAAATAAGGCACAAAAGAGCAGAGATGCAGAAAGGTGCAGAAAGGTGAAAGATATAAAGGGTAGAAAAACGAGTGAAGGAGCAGAGTGAGAGAAAGGAGACAGAGGTCCACTGGACCACCAGGGATGAGGCGCAGGGAAAACCTGCGGGTGGAGGAGGGCCTCGATCACCAACACTCAAGAGTGCAGGGGCAGGGGCACCTCACTTAATGGTGGAGCTGCGATGGTGGAAGAGCAATTTCACTGACAATGAGTCAGTGGTCTTGCTCGCCTGTCCCCACAGTGGCCGCCATTAAGTAGGGGTCGGGGAGGGCTGGAAAACTGGGAGGGGGGAGCGGGGAGGGGAGCTGGATTGGGCTGGTCGCGCTGGGGGGGAGGGGCCGCGGGGGCAGCAGCGGCGGGGAAAGGTAAAGGGAGGAAAGAAGGGATAAAGAAAAAAGGCAAAATAAGCAGAAATAAGGCACAAAAGAGCAGAGATGCAGAAAAGAGCAGAAAGGTGAAAGATAGAAAGGGTAGAAAAATGAGTGAAGGAGCAGAGGGAGAGAAAGGGAAAATATGCAGAAATAAGGCACAAAAGAGCAGAAGTGCAGAAAGGCGAAAGAAAGAAAGGGTTGAAAAACGAGTGAAAACGACTGAAGGAGCAGAGGGAGAGAAAGGGAAAATGGGCAGAAATAAGGCACAAAAGAGCAGAGATGCAGAAAGGTGCAGAAAGGTGAAAGATAGAAAGGGTAGAAAAACGAGTGAAGGAGCAGAGTGAGAGAAAGGAGACAGAGGTCCACTGGACCACCAGGGATGAGGCGCAGGGAAAACCTGCGGGTGGAGGAGGGCCTCGATCACCAACACTCAAGAGTGCAGGGGCAGGGGCACCTCACTTAATGGTGGAGCTGCGAGGGTGGGAGAGCAATTTCACTGACAATGAGTCAGTGGTCTTGCTCGCCTGTCCCTGCAGTGGCCGCCATTAAGTAGGGGTCGGGGAGGGCTGGACAGCTGGGAGGCGGGTGCGGGGAGGGGAGCTTGATTGGGCCGGTCGCGCTGGGGGGGGAGGGGCCGCGGGGGCAGGAGAGGCGGGGAAAGGTAAAGGGAGGAAAGAAGGGATAAAGAAAAAAGGCAAAATAAGCAGAAATAAGGCACAAAAGAGCAGAGATGCAGAAAAGAGCAGAAAGGTGAAAGATAGAAAGGGTAGAAAACGAGTGAAGGAGCAGATGGAGAGAAAGGGAAAATGGGCAGAAATAAGGCACAAAAGAGCAGAGGTGCAGACAGGTGAAAGATAGAAAGGGTGGAAAAACAAGTGAAAACGACTGAAGGAGCAGAGGGAGAGAAAGGGAAAATGGGCAGAAATAGGGCACAAAAGAGCAGAGATGCAGAAAGGTGCAGAAAGGTGAAAGATAGAAAGGGTAGAAAAACGAGTGAAGGAGCAGAGTGAGAGAAAGGAGACAGAGGTCCACTGGACCACCAGGGATGAGGCGCACGGAAAACCTGCGGGTGGAGGAGGGCCTCGATCACCAACACTCAAGAGTGCAGGGGCAGGGGCACCTCACTTAATGGTGGAGCTGCGAGGGTGGGAGAGCAATTTAACTGACAATGAGTCAGTGGTCTTGCTCGCCTGTCCCCGCAGTGGTCGCGATTAAGTAGGGGTCAGGGAGGGCTGGACAGCTGGGAGGCGGGGAGGGGAGCTGGATTGGGCCGGTCGCGCTGGGGGGGGAGGGGCCGCGGGGGCAGCAGCGGCGGGGAAAGGTAAAGGGAGGAAAGAAGGGATAAATAAAAAAGGCAAAATAAGTGGAAATAAGGCACAAAAGAGCAGAGATGCAGAAAAGAGCAGAAAGGTGAAAGATAGAAAGGGTAGAAAAACGAGTGAAGGAGCAGAGGGAGAGAAAGGGAAAATGGGCAGAAATAAGGCACAAAAGAGCAGAGGTGCAGAAAGGTGAAAGATAGAAAGGGTGGAAAAACGAGTGAAAACGACTGAAGGAGCAGAGGGAGAGAAAGGGAAAATGGGCAGAAATAAGGCACAAAAGAGCAGAGATGCAGAAAGGTGCAGAAAGGTGAAAGATAGAAAGGGTAGAAAAACGAGTGAAGGAGCAGAGTGAGAGAAAGGAGACAGAGGTCCACTGGACCACCAGGGATGAGGCGCAGGGAAAACCTGCGGGTGGAGGAGGGCCTCGATCACCAACACTCAAGAGTGCAGGGGCAGGGGCACCTCACTTAATGGTGGAGTTGCGAGGGTGGGAGAGCAATTTCACTGACAATGAGTCAGTGGTCTTGCTCGCCTGTCCCCGCAGTGGCCGCCATTAAGTAGGGGTCGGGGAGGGCTGGACAGCTGGGAGGCGGGGAGGGGAGCTGGATTGGGCCGGTCGTGCTGGGGGGGAGGGGCCGCGGGGGCAGCAGCGGCGGGGAAAGGTAAAGGGAGGAAAGAAGGGATAAAGAAAAAAGGCAAAATAAGCAGCAATAAGGCACAAAAGAGCAGAGATGCAGAAAAGAGCAGAAAGGTGAAAGATAGAAAGGGTAGAAAAATGAGTGAAGGAGCAGAGGGAGAGAAAGGAAAAATATGCAGAAATAAGGCACAAAAGAGCAGAGGTGCAGAAAGGCGAAAGATAGAAAGGGTGGAAAAACGAGTGAAAACGACTGAAGGAGCAGAGGGAGAGAAAGGGAAAATGGGCAGAAATAAGGCACAAAAGAGCAGAGATGCAGAAAGGTGCAGAAAGGTGAAAAATAGAAAGGGTAGAAAAACGAGTGAAGGAGCAGAGTGAGAGAAAGGAGACAGAGGTCCACTGGACCACCAGGGATGAGGCGCAGGGAAAACCTGCGGGTGGAGGAGGGCCTCGATCACCAACACTCAAGAGTGCAGGGGCAGGGGCACCTCACTTAATGGTGGAGCTGCGAGGGTGGGAGAGCAATTTCACTGACAATGAGTCAGTGGTCTTGCTCGCCTGTCCCCGCACTGGCCGCCATTAAGTAGGGGTCGGGGAGGGCTGGACAGCTGGGAGGCGGGAGCGGGGAGGGGAGCTGGATTGGGCCGGTCGCGCTGGGGGGGGAGGGGCCGCGGGGGCAGCAGAGGCGGGGAAAGGTAAAGGGAGGAAAGAAGGGATAAAGAAAAAAGACAAAATAAGCAGAAATAAGGCACAAAAGAGCAGAGATGCAGAAAAGAGCAGAAAGGTGAAAGATAGAAAGGGTAGAAAAACGAGTGAAGGAGCAGAGGGAGAGAAAGGGAAAATGGGCAGAATTAAGGCACAAAAGAGCAGAGGTGCAGAAAGGTGAAAGATAGAAAGGGTGGAAAAACAAGAGAAAACGACTGAAGGAGCAGAGGGAGAGAAAGGGAAAATGGGCAGAAATAGGGCACAAAAGAGCAGAGATGCAGAAAGGTGCAGAAAGGTGAAAGATAGAAAGGGTAGAAAAACGAGTGAAGGAGCAGAGTGAGAGAAAGGAAACAAAGGTCCACTGGACCACCAGGGATGAGGCGCAGGGAAAACCTGCGGGTGGAGGAGGGCCTCGATCACCAACACTCAAGAGTGCAGGGGCAGGGGCACCTCACTTAATGGTGGAGCTGCGAGGGTGGGAGAGCAATTTCACTGACAATGAGTCAGTGGTCTTGCTCGCCTGTCCCCGCAGTGGTCGCCATTAAGTAGGGGTCGGGGAGGGCTGGACAGCTGGGAGGCGGGAGCGGGGAGGGGAGCTTGATTGGGCCGGTCGCGCTGGGGGGGGGCCGCAGGGGCAGCAGAGGCGGGGAAAGGTGAAGGGAGGAAAGAAGGGATAAAGAAAAAAGGCAAAATAAGCAGAAATAAGGCACAAAAGAGCAGAGATGCAGAAAAGAGCAGAAAGGTGAAAGATATAAAGGGTAGAAAAATGAGTGAAGGAGCAGAGGGAGAGAATGGGAAAATATGCAGAAATAAGGCACAAAAGAGCAGAGGTGCAGAAAGGCGAAAGATAGAAAGGGTGGAAAAACGAGTGAAAACGACTGAAGGAGCAGAGGGAGAGAAAGGGAAAATGGGCAGAAATAAGGCACAAAAGAGCAGAGATGCAGAAAGGTGCAGAAAGGTGAAAAATAGAAAGGGTAGAAAAACGAGTGAAGGAGCAGAGTGAGAGAAAGGAGACAGAGGTCCACTGGACCACCAGGGATGAGGCGCAGGGAAAACCTGCGGGTGGAGGAGGGCCTCGATCACCAACACTCAAGAGTGCAGGGGCAGGGGCACCTCACTTAATGGTGGAGCTGCGAGGGTGGGAGAGCAATTTCACTGACAATGAGTCAGTGGTCTTGCTCGCCTGTCCCCGCACTGGCCGCCATTAAGTAGGGGTCGGGGAGGGCTGGACAGCTGGGAGGCGGGAGCGGGGAGGGGAGCTTGATTGGGCCGGTCGCGCTGGGGGGGGGAGGGGCCGCGGGGGCAGCAGAGGCGGGGAAAGGTGAAGGGAGGAAAGAAGGGATAAAGAAAAAAGGCAAAATAAGCAGAAATAAGGCACAAAAGAGCAGAGATGCAGAAAAGAGCAGAAAGGTGAAAGATAGAAAGGGTAGAAAAATGAGTGAAGGAGCAGAGGGAGAGAAAGGGAAAATATGCAGAAATAAGGCACAAAAGAGCAGAGGTGCAGAAAGGCGAAAGGTAGAAAGGGTGGAAAAACGAGTGAAAACGACTGAAGGAGCAGAGGGAGAGAAAGGGAAAATGGGCAGAAATAAGGCACAAAAGAGCAGAGATGCAAAAAGGTGCAGAAAGGTGAAAGATAGAAAGGGTAGAAAAACGAGTGAAGGAGCAGAGTGAGAGAAAGGAGACAGAGGTCCACTGGACCACCAGGGATGAGGCGCAGGGAAAACCTGCGGGTGGAGGAGGGCCTCGATCACCAACACTCAAGAGTGCAGGGGCAGGGGCACCTCACTTAATGGTGGAGCTGCGAGGGTGGAGAGCAATTTCACTGACAATGAGTCAGTGGTCTTGCTCACCTGTCCCCGCAGTGGCCGCCATTAAGTAGGGGTCGGGGAGGGCTGGACAGCTAGGAGGCGGGAGCGGGGATGGGGAGCTGGATTGGGCCGGTCGCGCTGGGGGGGAGGGGCCGCGGGGGCAGCAGAGGCGGGGAAAGGTAAAGGGAGGAAAGAAGGGATAAAGAAAAAAGGCAAAATAAGCAGAAATAAGGCACAAAAGAGCAGAGATGCAGAAAAGAGCAGAAAGGTGAAAGATAGAAAGGGTAGAAAAACTAGTGAAGGAGCAGAGGGAGAGAAAGGGAAAATGGGCAGAAATAAGGCACAAAAGAGCAGAGATGCAGAAAGGTGAAAGATAGAAAGGGTAGAAAAACGAGTGAAGGAGCAGAGTGAGAGAAAGGAGACAGAGGTCCACTGGACCACCAGGGATGAGGTGCAGGGAAAACCTGCGGGTGGAGGAGGGCCTCGATCACCAACACTCAAGAGTGCAGGGGCAGGGGCACCTCACTTAATGGTGGAGCTGCGAGGGTGGGAGAGCAATTTCACTGACAATGAGTCAGTGGTCTTGCTCGCCTGTCCCCGCAGTGGCCGCCATTAAGTAGGGGTCGGGGAGGGCTGGACAGCTGGGAGGCGGGAGCGGGGAGGGGAGCTGGATTGGGCCGGTCGCGCTGGGGGGGAGGGGCCGCGGGGGCAGCAGCGGCGGGGACAGGTAAAGGGAGGAAAGAAGGGATAAAGAAAAAAGGCAAAATAAGCAGAAATAAGGCACAAAAGAGCAGAGATGCAGAAAAGAGCAGAAAGGTGAAAGATAGAAAGGGTAGAAAAACGAGTGAAGGAGCAGAGGGAGAGAAAGGGAAAATATGCAGAAATAAGGCACAAAAGAGCAGAGGTGCAGAAAGGTGAAAGATAGAAAGGGTGGAAAAACGAGTGAAAACGACTGAAGGAGCAGAGGGAGAGAAAGGGAAAATGGGCAGAAAAAAGGCACAAAAGAGCAGAGATGCAGAAAGGTGCAGAAAGGTGAAAGATATAAAGGGTAGAAAAACGAGTGAAGGAGCAGAGTGAGAGAAAGGAGACAGAGGTCCACTGGACCAAAAGGGATGAGGCGCAGGGAAAACCTGCGGGTGGAGGAGGGCCTCGATCACCAACACTCAAGAGTGCACGGGCAGGGGCACCTCACTTAATGGTGGAGCTGCGATGGTGGGAGAGCAATTTCACTGACAATGAGTCAGTGGTCTTGCTCGCCTGTCCCCACAGTGGCCGCCATTAAGTAGGGGTCGGGGAGGGCTGGACAACTGGGAGGGGGGAGCGGGGAGGGGAGCTGGATTGGGCTGGTCGCGCTGGGGGGGAGGGGCCGCGGGGGCAGCAGCGGCGGGGAAAGCTAAAGGGAGGAAAGAAGGGATAAAGAAAAAAGGCAAAATAAGCAGAAATAAGGCACAAAAGAGCAGAGATGCAGAAAAGAGCAGAAAGGTGAAAGATAGAAAGGGTAGAAAAATGAGTGAAGGAGCAGAGGGAGAGAAAGGGAAAATATGCAGAAATAAGGCACAAAAGAGCAGAAGTGCAGAAAGGCGAAAGAAAGAAAGGGTTGAAAAACGAGTGAAAACGACTGAAGGAGCAGAGGGAGAGAAAGGGAAAATGGGCAGAAATAAGGCACAAAAGAGCAGAGATGCAGAAAGGTGCAGAAAGGTGAAAAATAGAAAGGGTAGAAAAACGAGTGAAGGAGCAGAGTGAGAGAAAGGAGACAGAGGTCCACTGGACCACCAGGGATGAGGCGCAGGGAAAACCTGCGGGTGGAGGAGGGCCTCGATCACCAACACTCAAGAGTGCAGGGGCAGGGGCACCTCACTTAATGGTGGAGCTGCGAGGGTGGGAGAGCAATTTCACTGACAATGAGTCAGTGGTCTTGCTCGCCTGTCCCTGCAGTGGCCGCCATTAAGTAGGGGTCGGGGAGGGCTGGACAGCTGGGAGGCGGGTGCGGGGAGGGGAGCTTGATTGGGCCGGTCGCGCTGGGGGGGGAGGGGCCGCGGGGGCAGCAGAGGCGGGGAAAGGTAAAGGGAGGAAAGAAGGGATAAAGAAAAAAGGCAAAATAAGCAGAAATAAGGCACAAAAGAGCAGAGATGCAGAAAAGAGCAGAAAGGTGAAAGATAGAAAGGGTAGAAAACGAGTGAAGGAGCAGATGGAGAGAAAGGGAAAATGGGCAGAAATAAGGCACAAAAGAGCAGAGGTGCAGAAAGGTGAAAGATAGAAAGGGTGGAAAAACAAGTGAAAACGACTGAAGGAGCAGAGGGAGAGAAAGGGAAAATGGGCAGAAATAGGGCACAAAAGAGCAGAGATGCAGAAAGGTGCAGAAAGGTGAAAGATAGAAAGGGTAGAAAAACGAGTGAAGGAGCAGAGTGAGAGAAAGGAGACAGAGGTCCACTGGACCACCAGGGATGAGGCGCACGGAAAACCTGCGGGTGGAGGAGGGCCTCGATCACCAACACTCAAGAGTGCAGGGGCAGGGGCACTTCACTTAATGGTGGAGCTGCGAGGGTGGGAGAGCAATTTAACTGACAATGAGTCAGTGGTCTTGCTCGCCTGTCCCCGCAGTGGTCGCGATTAAGTAGGGGTCGGGGAGGGCTGGACAGCTGGGAGGCGGGGAGGGGAGCTGGATTGGGCCGGTCGCGCTGGGGGGGGAGGGGCCGCGGGGGCAGCAGCGGCGGGGAAAGGTAAATGGAGGAAAGAGGGATAAATAAAAAAGGCAAAATAAGTGGAAATAAGGCACAAAAGAGCAGAGATGCAGAAAAGAGCAGAAAGGTGAAAGATAGAAAGGGTAGAAAAACGAGTGAAGGAGCAGAGGGAGAGAAAGGGAAAATGGGCAGAAATAAGGCACAAAAGAGCAGAGGTGCAGAAAGGTGAAAGATAGAAAGGGTGGAAAAACGAGTGAAAACGACTGAAGGAGCAGAGGGAGAGAAAGGGAAAATGGGCAGAAATAAGGCACAAAAGAGCAGAGATGCAGAAAGGTGCAGAAAGGTGAAAGATAGAAAGGGTAGAAAAACGAGTGAAGGAGCAGAGTGAGAGAAAGGAGACAGAGGTCCACTGGACCACCAGGGATGAGGCGCAGGGAAAACCTGCGGGTGGAGGAGGGCCTCGATCACCAACACTCAAGAGTGCAGGGGCAGGGGCACCTCACTTAATGGTGGAGCTGCGAGGGTGGGAGAGCAATTTCACTGACAATGAGTCAGTGGTCTTGCTCGCCTGTCCCCGCAGTGGCCGCCATTTAGTAGGGGTCGGGGAGGGCTGGACAGCTGGGAGGCGGGAGCGGGGAGGGGAGCTGGATTGGGCCGGTCGTGCTGGGGGGGAGGGGCCGCGGGGGCAGCAGCGGCGGGGAAAGGTAAAGGGAGGAAAGAAGGGATAAAGAAAAAAGGCAAAATAAGCAGAAATAAGGCACAAAAGAGCAGAGATGCAGAAAAGAGCAGAAAGGTGAAAGATAGAAAGGGTAGAAAAATGAGTGAAGGAGCAGAGGGAGAGAAAGGGAAAATATGCAGAAATAAGGCACAAAAGAGCAGAGGTGCAGAAAGGCAAAAGATAGAAAGGGTGGAAAAACGAGTGAAAACGACTGAAGGAGCAGAGGGAGAGAAAGGGAAAATGGGCAGAAATAAGGCACAAAAGAGCAGAGATGCAGAAAGGTGAAAAATAGAAAGGGTAGAAAAACGAGTGAAGGAGCAGAGTGAGAGAAAGGAGACAGAGGTCCACTGGACCACCAGGGATGAGGCGCAGGGAAAACCTGCGGGTGGAGGAGGGCCTCGATCACCAACACTCAAGAGTGCAGGGGCAGGGGCACCTCACTTAATGGTGGAGCTGCGAGGGTGGGAGAGCAATTTCACTGACAATGAGTCAGTGGTCTTGCTCGCCTGTCCCCACACTGGCCGCCATTAAGTAGGGGTCGGGGAGGGCTGGACAGCTGGGAGGCGGGAGCGGGGAGGGGAGCTGGATTGGGCCGGTCGCGCTGGGGGGGGAGGGGCCGCGGGGGCAGCAGAGGCGGGGAAAGGTAAAGGGAGGAAAGAAGGGATAAAGAAAAAAGGCAAAAGAAGCAGAAATAAGGCACAAAAGAGCAGAGATGCAGAAAAGAGCAGAAAGGTGAAAGATAGAAAGGGTAGAAAACCGAGTGAAGGAGCAGAGGGAGAGAAAGGGAAAATGGGCAGAATTAAGGCACAAAAGAGCAGAGGTGCAGAAAGGTGAAAGATAGAAAGGGTGGAAAAATAAGAGAAAACGACTGAAGGAGCAGAGGGAGAGAAAGGGAAAATGGGCAGAAATAGGGCACAAAAGAGCAGAGATGCAGAAAGGTGCAGAAAGGTGAAAGATAGAAAGGGTAGAAAAACGAGTGAAGGAGCAGAGTGAGAGAAAGGAAACAAAGGTCCACTGGACCACCAGGGATGAGGCGCAGGGAAAACCTGTGGGTGGAGGAGCGCCTCGATCACCAACATTCAAGAGTGCAGGGGCAGGGGCACCTCACTTAATGGTGGAGCTGCGAGGGTGGGAGAGCAATTTCACTGACAATGAGTCAGTGGTCTTGCTCGCCTGTCCCCGCAGTGGTCGCCATTAAGTAGGGGTCGGGGAGGGCTGGACAGCTGGGAGGCGGGAGCGGGGGGGGGAGCTTGATTGGGCCGGTCGCGCTGGGGGGGGGGGCCGCAGGGGCAGCAGAGGCGGGGAAAGGTGAAGGGAGGAAAGAAGGGATAAAGAAAAAAGGCAACATAAGCAGAAATAAGGCACAAAAGAGCAGAGATGCAGAAAAGAGCAGAAAGGTGAAAGATAGAAAGGGTAGAAAAACGAGTGAAGGAGCAGAGGGAGAGAAAGGGAAAATATGCAGAAATAAGGCACAAAAGAGCAGAGGTGCAGAAAGGTGAAAGATAGAAAGGGTGGAAAAACGAGTGAAAACGACTGAAGGAGCAGAGGGAGAGAAAGGGAAAATGGGCAGAAATAAGGCACAAAAGAGCAGAGATGCAGAAAGGTGCAGAAAGGTGAAAGATATAAAGGGTAGAAAAACGAGTGAAGGAGCAGAGTGAGAGAAAGGAGACAGAGGTCCACTGGACCACCAGGGATGAGGCGCAGGGAAAACCTGCGGGTGGAGGAGGGCCTCGATCACCAACACTCAAGAGTGCAGGGGCAGAGCCACCTCACTTAATGGTGGAGCTGCGATGGTGGGAGAGCAATTTCACTGGCAATGAGTCAGTGGTTTTGCTCCATTGCTGACAATAAGTAAGGATGAGGTGGACCAGACTGACACTGCACTACAACAATATGTTGATTTCAGTTTGGGACTGTTCTTTTTTGGTGCTGCCTTGAACAGTAGGAAAATGAGAAGGTTGACTCCTGTTGTGGAAGCTGTGACAAACTAGACAGCTATGGCACTTGGGAACATTACAGAGGAACTGTAAATTGCAAGATTTGTGGTCGCTCCAAAACCGTATGATCCTAGACATAGTCTTGGTTTATCGAGGTGGTGCATGTCGCATCATCGGATGTAGCTGTTGTGTCTACATACTGGATCATGTGCCTTCAGTTTTTGATGCGATCTCTAAACTTCATAGGATTGCTGCTAGATTCATCCTGATGCTGGAACATGGACTTTCGCCAGCTGGTTTTGGACATTATTGGTAACCTGGGGTTGGAAAGTGCTAACAATCCTATGTATACTGTTAGCAATTCTACTGACATGCTGCTTATGTATACAATGTGGTCCAATGCTTTGCTCCATCTGAATTACTGCCTGTACACCTGCTAAACATAATGTTGCAAAAATGAATGCCCAGCGTATGCTAGATAAAGAAATTGATAATATGATGCGGATTGACATACCAGATGCATACTCGTAGATTATTCTAGACCTAAATGTCTTCAGCTAATGCTAAAAGGGTCCTCTGTGGAAAATTGACAGCGATCAATGTTAGCATTTAGCCATCTTGTTTCCGGCAGAAATTTTGTCTGCCATGTGCTCTTTCCTTCTTCTCTCTCGTTTACCCTTGTGCTCTTCTCAAAGGACTGGCTATACTTAGCCTCTGCTACTCTGCACATGCTCAGTTGAGCTTATAGCTGCCCATGCTCCTGTTTAAGTCTGTTACTGTCAGGATGTTTCTACTGAAGTCAGCAACTGTTAACTCCTCCTTCTTTGTTGACTGTACATTTCTGTATGACCATTTATGTATGTAACTCTCCTATGTGTGCTTGTACCGCCTTCTTTTGAGCCCCTGTGTGGGTATAAAAGAGCCATGGTTCTTCTACTCCTTGTGCTACTTCATAACCTACCGAAGGGTGTTGTGTGATTGTAGTTCCACCTCATGAGGTTAATAAAATATCTTTTTACTATTTCAGCTTCTGTGCCAACTTCTATTTACTGGTCTGAGGACTTGTGTGCAGAGAAGGGCAAACCCTTACCACTAGTGGGCCTTGCTGAGGTTCACCTCTACAGTTGTAAGGACCTGGATAATGTCTGAGATTATTGCTCTGACTTCAAGTGCCTGGACCAAGACCATATAGTTTGAGATGGAAATTTAATGTGACAGGAGCAGGTCTATGCTTCTTTGTCTACCTCATCATCAACTGTGGCTTTGTGGTTTATAATGTATGATTTAAGTTGTTCTACATTTTTTCCCACTGACTGTACGTGGGGTGTAGTATGGTTGTTCTGATGCATGGACCTGAGCTTCGACTAATATTACATTGGGGGCAAACTCAGGCACCTATGTAGGGGGTTTTCTGCCAATACACATAAAGCATTGGTTGAGTTTTTGTATTGGGTCAGATGAGAGGCTAGATGAGAGGTCACTGTCTGGCCTGCTTCCCGTGGAGTACACCTCTTTCTAGCCCTTGGTCCCCAAATTCTTTATCCATTTTTTGTGGGGTTGGGGATGTGGCAGCCCTGGTGTTTTCTCAGGTGTGACATACATTGCTGAGATAGGGTCTTTAAGAACCCACAATGTTTGGTGTTGGTTGGCTTTGCCAAAGAAAGTCCCTATTGCTGATGTTAGGAGAATGTGCTTTGAGGAGGCTCCTACCTCAGGAAATGTTATTGTTTTATTCCTAAAGTTTTGGTACCCTGCCTTCAATCGATTTGAGTTAGGTGTTTCCAAATTGAATGAGGCTGGGGCTGCTGGGTTTTTCCTGACCTCATTCTACTCCTTTGGACCTCTTTTCCCTGAACTGAGTTGGGATTTAAGGTTTGAAGGTTTGCATTGTTGCTATGGTACTTGATGTAGCTTGGCATAACTTGATGTGGCATCTACCACTGCCTTCTCTCAGCCTATGGATGGAACAAAATAGTAATTTAAAACCTGACCATTAGGATGGATATTGAACTAGTGTTAAATTGAGTCCTTGAATCACCTTTCTAGCTCACCCAAACTTCAGTTATGCATTATAAGGAGTTATAATACAATCAACTGTTTTTCTATGGGAGAGCCAGCCTTGCCACATGGAGAAAGGAATATGGAGGTTTTCACTGCCAGGGCATATAAAACTTGAAATATACATGCCCTACTTTTTAAATACTATGTGCACTGCTCTGTGCCCATTGAGGACCTGCTCTAGTAGTGACTTATAATTATTAAAAAGGAAGGTGTTTTTTGCCAGGTCCAAATGGCAGTTTAAAACTACATTGCAGGCTGCAATGGCCATCCTGAGACATACTTTGTAGTACTACTTTAAAAGGTGGCACGATGACTGCTGCATCACATTTTATGCATTTAATGTGCAGGCCCTAGGAATATATAGTACCATTTACTAGAGATTTAAAAGTGATTTCAATGCGCCCAGTGACTGTATGACAATTCTACCATGCTTAAAAGGGAGAGCACAAACACTTTGCCACTGATAAATAGGAGTACACTCTGCTGAGTTATATGGCAGAAATTGGAGGTGAACCCGCAGATAGGGCACATTTCTAACATATACAGTGACAGCTTCCACATTGTAGCAATAGTTAGTGATGAGTTTCCATATTTCAGGACTTTTGGTACCATTTGGCAAATCTACACAAATGTTTTCAAAAACATGTTCATCTACTTTAGTTTGGATACTTAATGGAAAGTTTTGCACTGATCTATCATGTTGGGGATAAGAAAATGAAGGTAGGGTTAGAAACTGGAATTGGGATTTCCTATGTTACTTGCCATAAGAAAGTTTGCTGTACCATACAGGCAAAACAGCTGAACGGAATTACACCAAATATGTAAAAAGTTTAGAACTTTACTCAAAAAGTGTGCGTTTTGTTATTTGGTGTAAACATGTTGAGCATCTTTGAGGAATTAGCACTTAAAAAAGTGCAAAGGATGAGCATGAAAGGGTTAACTCTGGAAGAAATTTAGAGATCAAAAAACAAACAGGGAGAATAGGGTCAAAGGGAAAAAGTTTAAAGACCTACTACTGGTTCACTTCCCCAGTAACATCACATGAATACCGAACAAGAACCTAGGAGGTCTATAGGCCAAGCAATTAGCTGGCAAAACTGGCAAGTCTAACTTTATGTCAGTTGGTGCTACAGTCACCATGTAACAATATATACAGAAAAGAAAGAGAGGGAGAGGCAAATGTGTGAGACACAAGAGAGTGGTGATGTCTAAGACTCAATTTGGAAAACTGGTCGGACCAGATCCAGTACACATTTATTTGTGAATACCCATCAAACAAACCAAGTGATCAGTCCTATCATTTGGTCGTTCACACTGTGACCTGGCGGGTCCTTCGATCATCTAGACCTCATGCCACACAGTCGTAGTAAGTACTGGATACGGTCTACAGTCAAAATTAAAACTCCCAATTGTTGGTCTGATTGTGATGGTTAGTGAAGAGTGGTGACAGCGCAAACGACAGTATGGAACAAATGACTGTCGACATTTAGAGATACCTGGGCCGTTAGTGTTCAGATATGATCTGATTGGCTCATTCAAAGTGGATGGGCAGAACTTGATTGGCTGGCTACAACCTTGAGAATATGTTGAGCCAGCCATTACAGGCCTCAGAGACTCAAGGCCTCATTTATGAGGTTTTTCTGTAGGGAAGCGCCGCAGGCAAAAGAAAAGGGCAGGAAAAGTGCATATATCAGATATGGCACATTCCTGTCCTTTTACCCTGCACCAGTGCACAATGGGCTGCAATGAGCCAACACGTGCACCTTTAAACCATGGGGCAAGGGTGCCTGAATTGCGGGGATGATTACTTTTGTGCAGGAAGGGATACCTTCCTGCACAAAAACAATCACAAAAACAATCAAAACGAGGAGAAATAAAGATACTTCTCTTCGTTGCGCCTCCCTTACTTCTCTCTTGTGAAGTCCTACATTTTGGCGCTGCCTCAGATTTACGATTTCTCGTAAATTCTGGTCAATATCAGAAAGTCATGGATGTTGCTGGGAACACCCCCAGCGACACCCAATCCATGTCTCTTTAAAGCAGAAAACTGTGTTAAAGGGAAAAAAATTTAGGAGGCAGCATTAAGCCAAAAAAAGTGGCTTAGTGCTGGCTCGTAAATATGGAGCAGTCACAAAAGGTGGCATTCCAGCGGTTCCAAGGAGCCTAATGAATGAGGCCCTCGGTCTCATAACTGGAGGACCAGTGGAGAGTTGGGCACAGACAGAAAGCCACAGCGAGGTGGTGGATGCCTGCACAGGAATAGCCAGAGGCTAAGCACCAAATGCATGTTGAGTATCCACAAGGAGCTGGGTGCAGGACCTAGCCAAAGAGCAGATCCTAGTGCCAAGCCTGTTACCACAGTCCTTTCACACAGAACACAGTGAGGCCCCCATTGAGGTACCGTGGTGTGGCTACTGGTACCACAGTACAAAAACATTAAAAAAAGGGAGAAGGGGGGGCGTGGCTAGCAGCCGGGAATGGCGGACGCATGAAGCGTGAGCTCCCTGAGGCAGCACGGCCTTATATAAAATCCGACATATCTATCCGTAAAATCCCCCACCTGAAGGAGCGGTAACCAGGTCCGATGAGATAGAGGCATCTTCCGGTCCTGCCCCGGCACATGTACGAGGCCGACAACTGGACTTATTTGCCCCGGAGTTTCTGGGCCTGCGGCCGGAGTGAGGCACCGACCTCGAGTGCTTCCCCGACCCCGGCGGAAGTGATGGCTGATCGGATTGGGCCCGGAGGTGTCCCCCGCCCCCCCCCCCGCCTGGAGCGCCGTGAGGGGCGATCCGGCGCCACAAAGTAGATCCTGCACTGCCGCTGGCGGGCGGACCAACGGAAAAGCCCGCCAACACCTGGAGACACCACCGGAGCGTCTCGGTGACTGCAGCAACGGGACAACAAACGGGCGGAGAGCCCTGCGGAAGTGGGGATCCCCCGAGGGAGGTGAGATCTACTAAGAGGCTTTACCGTGACAGACCCGATTACATCCCTTCGCCATCTGTTGGGCCGTGCACGGCCGCACGTGGCACAGGACGCCGGGGCTGCCGGCGGGTCCCCCCGGGGTCCCGCCTGGAGCGGAGACGACGGAGTGAAAGTTAGAGTGGCCGGGGGAGGCGGCGGCAATTGCGGGAGAAGTGGTGGGCCAGCCAGGACAGACACTAGCGGGAAGCTTCCCGGACGGGGGAAGCCTCGCTGAGGCAACGGCTTGCAGCGGGGCGTACACCAGACAGCGCCAATAACAAGTACCGGGACGCACACGTGAGTGACCGAGACCTCCAGTGCACAGAGCAGTACAGTGGCCACCTACCGAGACCGACACCGCCTAAGCGCACCTTGTCACGGCGCGACGCAGCGCATAGTCAGGACTAGCAGCGCTATGAGCGCTTTGTTTGGTTGGTGAAAGAGTGACGGTCCACAGGGATAAAGCAGTATACCACCTCCCACGGCAAATAACGGACTAAAGAGGGCCAGAAGCCCCTGTGAGCAGAACGCAAAGCTTTCCTCTCGACCTGCAGCCGACCTGCCCTCCCCAGGAGCGCGAAGAACTAGAGGAGTGCATTAGTGGCCATAACGAACCCCAGAACAGTGTCCCTTAACCGAAAGCTGCGAATCATGGCGGGCAGGGGCTCCAGGAGTGGATCCACGCAGGCTAAACTGGACAAATTTGCATATGGCTCGCAGGGACAATCGTTGGGAAATGAACGGACTTCAACAGGCGCCAATCCTGAAGTAGAGGGTACCAAGAAAGTCACGCTGGAAGACATCATGAAAACCCTCTCCGAAGTGCGGACTACAGCGGGCTCTATCTCCTCCGAGGTCACTCTACTGCGAGCTGACTTCCAGAAAATGACAGAAAGAGTGTCGCAGGTAGAAGTGGTCACAAAATCTCTTGTGGAGGACACTTCGGAGTTACAAATAGCTATGGAGCGAATGGACAAGATCACTCGACAACTGCAGGACAAGCTGGACGACCAGGAAGGGCGTTCCCGAAGGAATAATGTGCGCATCCTTGGTCTTCCGGAGACGGAAGGGAAGAGAGCAATGGACCTCTACATAGAAGACCTCGTCAAAACTAAACTCCAACCTAAAGGGCTGTCACACTTTTTCTCTGTGGAGAGGGCGCACAGGGTGCCGGGAGGTGAACCCAAAACGGGTGCGGCACCGAGGCCGGTGCTGGCACGTTTATTCAACTTTAGAGACAGGGATGCGATTTTACAAGCGGCAAGAGTCTCACCACCAGTTAAACTCCACAACTCCACCTTGGCATTTTTCCCCGACTACACAGCGGAAGTAGCCAGACGCCGGAAGTCATTTACAGAGGTGAAAAAGGCACTGCGGGACAGAGAACTGCAGTACTCAATGTTATTCCCTGCTAAATTACGGATTGTGGCCAACGGGAAGACGTGGTTCTTCGACAAGCCGGAGGTGGCACAAGACTGGCTTGACGGCTGGAGACAGGTGGGACAACCCCGACGGCCGCACAGAGATCGACCTAACCAACGGAACGGTGACCAAGCAGGCAGGCAGTCCGAACATTTGACGCAGCGTGAGAACTCGGCGAGGGTGGAATCCGACACGGAGCAGACTCCAATTGACTCTGGTCAGCTGGGACCCATCTGAAGTTTGACCTTTGGAGGGAGGGGCAGGATATGAGAAAAGGACCTGGGCCTGGTGCTGCGGAGTAAGGTGGGCAGAGCCGGTGCCTGTAGGGGATTCACCAACCCCACAAGCAAGTAAGATACTTTGGGATGGGACAGAGCACTCTGCACAGTTGGAGGAACGGGCGGGGGTTTGTCCGTGGCGCAGGGGAGCAGGGAGGGGGGATGGGAGGGGAGTTACACAGTTATTGTTCTTGTTAGTAGTCATCAAACACACCACAGGGTACTCGAACGCACACGACACTGAGAGTTTCTCTCGCTCTGCCACGGAGCGCTGCACGTACAGTGAACCCCCACGGGGACAGGCAGGCCTGGCAATCATCCATGGCATGCTACGATGCATGAGTGCACTAGGCACTGTGCTGCATCTACACCTCACCATTGGGAACCACATGTACACCAAGACCAGCCCTATGATACGCAGGATACCACAGAGACGATCCCATGGCCCGACAACTACATAATACACCCACTGAGGGGGCAAGCAAGACCCTTGAGGTGCCCCCCCTGCGACTACTTACTTGGAATGTCAGGGGGTTGGGAGATAAAATAAAGCGGGGATTAGTATTGCAGGCACTCAAACGTCATGGCCCAGATCTGATCCTACTGCAGGAAACGCACCTCACGGGACCAGCGTGCAAGGCGCTTGACAGGCGTGGATATGTCATGGCGGCGCATGCCGACTTTACGTCTGGCTCCCGAGGGGTAGGGATACTTATGAAAAAGACGTCACCCTTCATGGTGAAACACCACAAAACGGACGAGCAGGGTCGATTTGGGGCAATACATGGGCAGTGGGAGGGAAGACCCCTCAACGTAGTGTCGGTTTACATCCCCCCGGCACTCCACTCTGTGGCTTTGCCTGCACTGGGCGGCTTCCTTTTGGATCTTCCAGAGGGTGACACAATCATAGGGGGTGATTTCAATGCGATTATGGACCCAACACTAGACACATTTCCCACTAGAGACCGCCATAGAGGGACTCCACATCTCCCGGGATTCCTAGAGGCAATGGGCATTACAGACGTTTGGCGTCACCTACACCCCACAGAGGCACAGTACACATACTACTCTGCAGTACATAATAGCTTAACACGCATTGACTACTTTCTGTTTCTTGGGGCAGGACTGGGAAAGCTAGACAAAATTGACATCCTGCCCAGAGGGATCTCCGACCACTCACCGATGTCCCTGTCCCTCACCACAAAAGAAAAGAGACGTACGAGAATTTACCCAATATACCCGAACTACCTCACAATCCCGAAGATCAGGAAAGAACTCCAGTTAGTGACCACACGCTACTTTGAGGAGAATACGGGCTCGGTGTCCTCCCCCTCGGTACTTTGGGAAGCTTACAAAACGGTCCTGAGAGGGGGGGCAGTGGCAGCGATAACAGGGCATAAGAGAGAATGCAGGAGGGTCCTTGCAGAGATCGAGCTGGCACTACACGCCGCAAACACTGCTCACATGGCTGACCCCTCCCCAGAAACAGCACACGCACTACATTTAAGACAACAGCAACACCGGGCCCATCTTACGGTGACAGTCCAAGGTCACATCACAGGCACAGCCAACAGAGTATACAACGTGGGAGACAAGGCTGGGAAAATGCTGGCGTGGCTAGATATGAAGGGGAGGGGGAGTGGTAAAGGTATTCAGCAGCTATATTCACATGACGATCAAATACAGACACACCCGGAAGACATAGTATGTACCTTGGCGGACCACTTCCGAGAAATATACACCCCTGAGCGAGAGGTTACTGCCCAAGAGGCAACACTCGCACTTACAAACATTGACATCCCCAAGCTCGCACCAGAGGCAATACAGGACCTAGAATTAGACCCGACGGAAGACGAAATTCAACTGGCAATTCAGGCACTGCACTCAGGTAAAGCGGTGGGTCCCAATGGAATACCTTTGGAATGGTATAAATCGCGGGCTGACACATTGAGTAAGCCCTTGCGAAAAATGTATATGGAAAGTCTGGAGAAGGCAATCCTACCACTGGACCAACGTACAGCTACGATAGTAGCCATACCGAAGCCGGGCAAACCTCCGTCTCGGTGCTCATCGTACCGCCCCATTTCACTGATCAACACAGAGGCCAAGATACTAGCGAAACTGCTGGCCACTCGTTTGATACAACACCTACAATCGCTGATACACCCTGACCAATCAGGTTTCATGCCTCACAGAAGTACGTCTCTGAATCTCAGACGACTCCATGGGGTGATAGCACGAGCGCACCTTATCCCCGAAAGGGCGGTTATTCTTTCCCTTGATGCCAAAATGGCTTTTGATCTAGTGGAATGGGAGTATCTGTTTGCGGTGCTGAGACGGATGGACTTTGGACCGAAATTCATAGCCTGGGTAAGATTACTCTACACACAGCCGGTAGCGCAGGTCGTGGCGAATGGCCACATCTCGCAGACATTCCCACTGGGCAGAAGGACTAGGCAGGGATGCCTGCTGTCACCCTTACTCTTCGCCCTGGTGATAGAGCCGCTGGCAATCCTGCTCAGAACTACACCGTTGATAAAGGGAATCACGTGGGAGGATGGATGGGAAGACAGAGTGTCCCTGTATGCAGATGACATGCTGATCTATATGGTGGAGCCCGAAAGCGGTATCCCAGCATTACTAGATTTATGTGACACGCATGGTAAAGCATCGGGATACACTCTGAACTGGACTAAATCGGTGGTGTACACACTACATGGTCCAGACCCGGTGCTGCAGGAGAACTGCCCCTTACAGTTAACTAGAGATTCCTTTAAGTACCTGGGCATTGTCATTGCAAGGAACGCAACAAACTTTTTCAACAAAAACTTGCAGCCACCCATGGAACGCCTTCGGGTAGATGTTAAACATTGGGCGGCCTTGCCGTTGACTCTCCTGGGGCGCGCTGCACTCTACAAAATGATGGCTCTTCCCAGGTTCCTCTATGTGCTGGAGAATACTCCTTATCTCGTGGAACCGAGGTACTTCAGGCAAATTGCGGCGTTGGTTTCAAACCTGCTTTGGAACAACGGCCCGGCGCGAATAGCATATGACAAACTGACAAGGAGCTGGTACGAAGGTGGCGTAGCTTTGCCTAACATACAGCTGTATTATTGGGCGGCACATCTAAAAACGATCAACCAATGGATACATGCCCCAAGGACCGACCCAGCGTACAAAGCTGACTGGGCACAACTAGGTGCGGATGGCATGCTTGCAGTACTATATAACAAGCCGCAGGTGCGGAAACTATGGGGCCCAACGCACCACACTGCGACCATATGGCACATTGCACAAAAGCGACTGGGGTGGCAAGGTAAACTCACCAAACTGACACCGCTTTGGGACATAAAAGCATTGGGGGCCCTACGCTCCTGCAAGGGATTCACGCAGTGGGACTGTATAGGAATATCCACAATCGGAGACCTCTGGGACAAAGGTACGGTGATCGGGTTTCCACAATTACAACAACAGTATGACCTGGGCCAGACTGAGACATTTAGATATGTGCAGATAAGGCATGCACTACTAAGAGCGATCCCAGCGGGAACGGAACTACCAGAATCCTCGCCACTAGAGGACAGACTCTTAACTGACTTCATGCCGCAAAGCGCCACATCACTCACATATAAAAAATTGATCAACAACCTGAGAGACCCAACAGAAAGACTGAGAGATAGATGGGTGGGAGATGTAGGAGAGGTTACTGAATCAGAGTGGAACGAGGCAATGGCGTCCCCACGGGAGGTCGGCATCTCAGCAAAATTCAGATTGGTACAATTGAAAATCCTACACCGTATTTATTTCACTAGGACCCTGCTTCACAGAATACATCGAGCGTCACATCCCTACTGTCTACGGGGGTGCGGGGAGGAGGGGACATTATACCATACAATCTGGGAATGCCCACAGATACGAGAATTCTGGAGACAGGTTATGCGCACCATCTCGCAAACACTTAGGGTTTCAATTCTACCTGAACCTCGAAAATGCCTATTGAACATTTGGGGCCCTAATGACCTGAATAGGCATGGACAGATATGGGCTACCCTAGCCATGATGGTGGCAAAGCGAGATATTGCGCAGAAATGGGGAGCGCCAGATACGCCTACAGCCTATAGGTGGGGTAACAACATGGACAAGCTAATGATTACCGAAAGAGCAGTGTACGTAATGAGGGCTTGCCCCCGCAAGTGGAATAAGGTGTGGACAGCATGGAACACTTATAGAGGAGACCTCTGTGAACCTCTACCGGAAGAAGAGGACCTAGAGTCTGAGGGAGAGGAGGAGTAAAGGGCGGGGAGGAGGTAGTAGTGTTGGCCCTAGTGGGCACCATGCAGCTCTGATGCAGATTTTAATAGGACGTGGCGCAGGATTGAGGGATTACTACAGACAAATGTCACTGTTGCAAATGTACCTATGGTGGATGACTCTTTTAATGTTTTAATGGTTAAAATTGTTCTATTGATGATTGTTATGATACACTCAATAGTAGGAAAAGATCCTTGTGATTATAAGTAAAGGCAGAAGCGAGGCTAGACGGTCAACACAATTAACACACTCATGCAATGATAGCGTAATATTCTTATTAATAATTGGGAACTATTATGGTATATTGAGGAAAGAATGTAAGTTGATGGAGTATTGCCATGAAAGGAACCTGGTGACTGTACTGTATGCTGACAACTTCAATAAAAAGTTTTTCAAAAAAAAAAAAAAGGGAGAAGGGTCTTGTCATAGACTAGACCCTGTGACAAACCACCATTGTGCAGACAGTAGGCTATGTGCAGTGTGTGTTGGCTGCCTGCAATTCTCCAGACACCAGTATAAAGCAACACTTCGCACAGCTGAAAGCAATGCACAGTGGTGGGCTCAGCAGCTGCAGGGGGTTGGGCCCAGGGCCTGGCCAGAGGATGGCTCTGCAGCCAACCCCCACTGGGCAAGGGCATAGCATAGGAGGTTCATCCCAAGTTGCCCTATGTAATTGGGGCCCTTATTAACGAATATGTAGTGTAGGACAGTGCTGCATGCCTTCCTGCTGCACTACCTTATATAACATAAATGGAGAAGAATCAACTGTATCTGTAAGATCCAGCACATTTCTGTCCTCTACCATGCTGCTGGTGCATAAATGGCTGCCTAGCACCATTACAGGGACCCCTGCACCATGGTGCAAAGGTGTCGGTGTTGAAATCAGGTTGTTTTTGTGGGGGAAGGGACACCTTCCTTGGCAGAAAACAACCCTTGCGCCACCCCTGGGGAGGCATAGGCTTCTGATGCATTCCAGGTTTACAGTATGTTGTAAATCTGGGAATGTGTCAAATGCCATGGCTGTTAGGTTGGAACTCCCACCGTAAAACCCATGGCATGACTCCCCATCGCTGTGTGAGACAACACAGTGACTTGGGCTACCTTGACTCACACCATATCAATGTGGCCTTGAAAAGTTATGCAGAGTGGCTTTTCATGGCCTCATAGATATGATTGAGATGTCTGCACCACTGGAGCATTATTAAAAATGGCTCCCCGGCAGCTCATGGGGCTCATAAATGAGCACCTGGATGTATTCTCAATGTTGAATATGATAGAAGAAAGCACTAACAAAAACAAAGGTTAAAAGTTACGTTATGGTCAGGTATGGAAATAAGTTCTTAGCTTACATTAAAACAGACACTTTTTGAAGAACCCAAGGGGCATATTTACAAGCCCCTATCGCAACCACAACATTACTTTCAGGGACGTTGTGATGGCGATAAGGGCTTCACCCTATTTACAAGGCAGCCTTAAGACATTTAACGTGACTTAATGCTGTCTTGTAAATAAGGAATCCTTTCACACTACAGTTAGCATGAAAGGTGCGGGCAATGGGTGTTGTGGTAGGTGTTCCACTGCAACACCCATTGATTTTGATACTGCCACCTATTTATAAGAGCAGCGTAAATAGGAGGCAGTGCCAAAATTAAGACCATGGAAAACCTGGTCATAAACATGCGAAACAAGGTGAAATTATTTATTTCTCCTCATTTCTGCTGTTTTGTCGTGTGCTGTGTTGTGCAGCACACATAGAAACAGCAAAACGCCAATAATTGTTTATGTGCAGGAAGGGGCCCCTTCCTGCACACAAACAATCATTTAAATGTGTGCATTAGCAGCATACTTAAAAGTTACAAAACGGCATTTAAAGATTGTTTATGTGCAGGAAGGTCCCCCTTCCTGCACATAAACAATTTTCTCCTCAACACAGGCACCCTTGCACTATGGTGCACAAGTGCGTGCATTGGGCTAGGCCGCTAAATTTAGCACCAGCGCAGGGGGAAACGCAGGGCTGCACCATATTCTAGTAAATTTGGTGCAGCCCTGCGTTTCTAAAATGACCAAGCATGTCGTTAGCCTTCTTGGCTTAACAACACTTTCTTGTGAATATGCCCCCAAGTGTTTGAGCATACTACATAAAAATAATAATAATAACGATGACAATTCTCCCAAAACATGAATTTTCCACATTGAGTGGGTCATTTATAAGCCTTGTACTCCATGAGAACATCACTTTCAATGACTTTCCGGCAGCACACAGTGAGGATCCATATCTGTGAGGTCTTGGAAAGCCACCCTGTGTGACTTTTCATGGCCTTATAGATATGGTGTGAAGCAACATAGTGCAAGTTGCTTAGTTTCCTGACACTGCTATTGGGAGGCGTGCCATGGGTGTTATGGTGGGTGTTCCCATGTAACACCCATGGCATTTGACACATTCCCAGATTTAAAACATGCTGTAAACCTGGGAATATGCCAAAAGCCTATGCCTCCCCAGGGGTGGCATAGGGGTTTTTTGGGAAGGAAGGTGTCCCTGTCCCAACAAAAACACCCTTGCACCATGAACACCCTTGCACCATGGACACCCTTGCACCATGAACACCCTTGCACCATGGACACCCTTGCACCATGGTGCAAGGGTGCCTGCATTGGCCCTAGGCCACCATTTGTGCGCCAGCCCAGTAGAAGAGAACAAGAATGCACTGTATCTCAATGATGCGGTGCATGCCTGACCTTTTCTTTCGATGTACAACAAGAACGGCTTGTGGCACTGCCCTATGCCAAAAATTAGTAAATAAGGGTCTGTGGATTTTAGTGGTGTTTTTTCAACACACCTCTGTTGTTCTGCATCTGCCTGAGCATTCCATTCTGGTGAGTAGAATCATATCCAAACGAAATCAGCCTTCACACTGAGTTCTGCAGAAACTGCCCTAAGTTACTTAAGTGGAACCCTTAAGTTGTACATTTTATTGCATGTTCCATGAAAATCCACAATTCTGAAATGATGATTTCTTTAGGTGGTCTGTTGGGCAACTACACAGTCGTTTAGATCCTGCTGTAAGAGACCCGTCTCGGTGTCCCATTATTCTGGTTCAGGCATAGCATTTTCAACTGCTTTCTTTGTGTCACTGTATTGTCTGACATGAAAGTGCCGCACTTGTTCCAACTACGCCATTCATCTTCTAGGTCAATTGTAGAACCTTCAGTCAGACAGATGCTGTGAATAGGAAAGGCGGCAGCATTCTGACCAAATAATTGGGGGAGGCACAAAAAAAATCGATTCAACTTTCTCAATCGTGTTGTCAAATCAAGCTCCTCATTTTCAATGGTAACAGTGAAATATAGACAGTAAGCATGATTGCCACATAGAGATTCCCTACAGTGTGAAACATGATTGTATCATTTTCTGTGGCTGAGTCATGAATTTCTTTACTACACTTCAAACAAAGGTGCAACATATCATAAGGATACTCTTTTTTGTGAGATAGCAAGAACAATTGCGTCCATTGCAAAAAAATAGAAGCAACAGCCACATTTGGGGAAATACAGACTGTCAATGAGTTAGAACAAACATTGACAAAGTGAATACATTGGATTTGTGTATAGTGCAAGCAGTAAAGAATGTCCACCTCACTCCATGCCATCATGAACACCTAATACTGCCTGGTTGCTTGTTTGGTGCAACTGAACGAAGAAGATTAGCATAACAGATAGCTATGATTTATTGGTTTAAAGTCTAGGCTTAAAACAATGTTCATCAAGAAATGGCATTAGATGGCCACCCAAAGGCAAACACACAACACCCACACAAACATTGACATAGATGACAAACGCAGCAACTATGTATACCTATCAAAATATCTACAGACATAACATGTATATATGCACAGTCCAACACACAGTCACTAAACACATATCAGCAAACAGCAACCCACACACACACACAAACCTACAGGCACCCAAATACAGACTGGTTGACATGCATCAACTCACATACATATAACAAGAGACCAGTCTTTTGTTATGTAAATTGCAAGCATAGAGTTTTATGATGCTGTAAGGCCATTTCAAATCATTGGATATGACAGAAGATTATACAGGAAGGAAAATGAGAGAATAAATGTGGGAAGAACCTTGGGGCATATTAGCAAGAACCTCGTTAAAATTATCGCCGTTTTAGTGGCAGGAAACTGCCGCTAAAACGGCGATAATGAGCTTGCTAATATGCGTTATAGAATTCCAATCGAAGCCCAAGTTAGATGTGCAGGACATATGCATTTGGTTATTTTCTAGGATAGATGATGGCTAATATGATAGATAGGGGGTTACACATATGCACGTTTAACGTATGTGGGTTGAATAATGTGAATTAAAGCCAACGAGTAGCGGCTGAATTACGCTTGATAAAACCGGATATTTTGTGTATACAAGAGACACACATACCCTGGAGTAAATGCAAGGTTTTTAAAGAACTTGGGTTTTCACTGATTGTAGCAACTCAACAGTTTACTATGAATAGGGGTGTGGCTATTCTGGCTCCACAAGGAATCTCTTGGACGGGGATGAAATCGACTGATAATTTTGGGAGGAGGGCCACAATGGAGTGCAGGGTAGGGGACACTAAGGTAATAGTCTGTACAGTGTACAGATCAAACTTTGACAAGGCAGAAATATGGAGCATTTCAATGTAGAATTGGCCCTGTGGGACACCCCGTTGATATTATGTGGGGATTTTAACATCCATGTGGAAGACAAGATGTGGGACGCTGATGATGAGAAATATATGTGCTGGAAACCCAAAGTTTTTAGGGCGCTGCAGCAACTTATAAAAGGCCATGGATTGGTAGATGTGTGGACAGTTATAAACCATATGGATCCTGGTTATATGTTTTATTCATATCACAAATTAGTTAGAAACAATTATATCTTTATATCTAGGTTAATAACTGTGGGGGCAAAAATGCGGGTGTGGCCCAGGATCACGGCAGACCATAGCCAAGTATTACTTGATCTTCTTAGTATTAGTCAGATGAAGGTTCGTAGGTTATTTACCTTTAATAGGAAACTTCTATTGGATAGCCAGTTCAATGACCACATGAACATTTGGGTCGCAAAATTCCTGGAGATTAATAAAGGATCAACATCGAAAGCAATGGAATGGGATGTGCTGAAGCAGGGCTGAGAGGAGAAACGCTTAGCTATGGGCTGGCTAAATAAAGGCAACAACAGACTCTCATGCAGGGACTTTTGGAGGATTTACGGATAGGAGTGCAGGAACTTATACAGGGGATCAGAAAGGGAGAAGAAGTAAAGGAGATACAAACTAGGATTGTGTGTCGTAAAGCTAAAATCAACAGGGTGTGGAGTAAGGAAATTTCTAGCCAGTATAAACCATATAAAGAGGAAAGGTATGAGTATGGCGAAACTACAGGACAATGTCTGGCCAAGAGGCTACGAGCCAAACAATCCTCACAAAAAATATCGTCTTTGGTTGATTTTATGGGTAACATAGTTGAAACTATAGAAGGAATCTTTGAAGTATTTCACGCTTTCTACAAAGAGTTGTATACACAAGACACATTTAACGAGGATAATTCTTCAAAAGTTGGGTCTAGTGGGCCTAGGACAGGAAGAGCAGGTATTATTGGATGCCCCGATAACTATGGTAGAGCTTGAGGAAGCAATAGGTTATTTGGCAAGCGGGAAAGCAGCAGGGCTAGATAAGCTACCACTGTATCAAATGCGTTTTCAAGTAATTAAGAAAGATATGTTGGCCACATTTCAGGAAGTGCAGTCTGGGAATCTGCCACCATCATGGGAAGAAGCCAATATAGTGGTTTTTAAAAGGAAAGACAAGCCATCGGAATTGCCAGGGTTGTATAAACTGGTTTCTTTGATAAATGCAGATGGTAATGTTTATGCAAAAAATTCTTGCAGCAAGACTAGCCCAAGTAATGACTCCGTTGGTTTCCATACATCAGCACAGATTTATACCTGGCAGGAGCATGGTCAACCACCTTAATAGAGTAATCACAATGATAGACTATGCTAATATACAACATAGCAGGCTAGGTCTGATCTTTTCAGATGCTGAAAAAGCATTTGACCGCATCTCCTGGCCTTTCCTATGGGCTGTCATGCATAAGATAGGGTTTGGGGTATGCTTTATCAGGGCTATACAAATATATATATATAAAAACAAATGTATGTCTGTCTGTCTGTCTGTCTGTCCTTTATGCATTACTACACCATTCATCCGATCGTCATGAAACTTTGGGAAGTTGTTGAGTACACTCCCGCAAAGGTTTTTGGCATATGCATTACTACACCATTCATCCGATCGCCATGAAACTTTGGGAAGTTGTTCAGTACACTCCCGCGAAGGTGTCTGGCATACATTTTTTTTAAATATCGGCCATCCAGGAACCTCATAATCTTTCGAATACTGATGTACGCACAAGACGGAAAAACAAAAAATCGTGTATCCACAAGCGCTCAAATAAATAAATAGAATTAAAACACCATTCATCTGATCGCCAGGAAACTTTGGGAAGTTGTTGAGTACACTCCCGCAAAGGTTTCTAGCATAATTCTTTTTAAAATATCGGCCCCCCAGGACCCTCATAATCTTTTGAATACTGATGTACGCACCAGACGGAAAAACAAAAAATCGTGTATCCACAACCCCTTGAATAAATAAATAGAATTAAAACGACACTTTGAAATGTTTTCCATATTAAAATTAATAAGTTTCAATAAAAATGACACAATGTAAATTGAATGTTATCATGACGACTTTCCTTGAATTTCCTTTCTTCGGAGATCGAAGCAACGAGCGACGGGTAAGCTAGTTATGTATAAATCTCCTTAGGCTAAGATCTGTGTAATGGGTAGAGAATCAGCTCTGGTGTCCATTAGCAGGGGGACAAGACAGGGATATCCCTGCTCTCTATTACTGTTTGCTATATATATTAACCGGTTTCTGGTAATGTTGGAAACAACCAATCGGATCACTTTTATTACCTGTGGACACTACCAGATATGGGTGCTAGCTTATGCCCATTATATCTTGGTGGCGACATCAGATCCAGAGCAAGCAGTTGCAGAGATAGAAAGTTTGGCCCTGGTATTTGGGGAGTTGGCAGTATATTAAATTGAATTCAGCTAAAACCCAGATTGTAAGTACTGAAGAAGCTTGCCACGGAGATATACAGGTTACTTGTGAAGCCATATATTTCTGCATCAAAATAAGGATGTCATTGCAAGATTTAATAGAGGTCAATTGGGTAGGTATAGTTTCTGGCGTTCAACGACAAGTAGATAAGGTGGAATATTTGCATCTCTCATTGGTCGGGAGGTGCAATGTACTGAAGATGTGTATTCTCCCCAAAGCCATGTATTATTTCATGGCAGTTCCACTGGAGTTGACACGAGTACAATGAGTGAAATTACAATCTATATGTGATAGGTTTTATGGGGGCAAAGGAAAGCTCATTGAGCCTCAAAGTATATGATGTTACCATGAGATGGGGGGGCGCGGGGGGGCAGTCCCAAATTTCACATTCTACTATTATGTGTGTCTATTGCAAAAAGATCTCCGCTGTTCCTATGATATAAACCTTACATCCAGGCTTTAATGTATGAGGTCTGCTATCAAAGCCCAGAGATATTCTTTTATATAAATAAACTTCTTCCAGTCAAGGAGGGTGGTAAGGTCTTATTCACTTTTTCCACAGTCGTTATATAATGACTTCCCTTTTTGTACTGTATGGAATTGTAACAATGCTAACTGTTTTGAGTTTATGCATTTTGCTGCTGGTAGTGGCTCGTATACTGTATTGTAGAGCATGATAGTTAAAATAAACATTTTTAACTATTTCAGTGACTCTGCCAATTCTTATTGTGGACAAGTACGAGTGAATGAGTGAAACAGTATGTCTTGCTCCCGTGATTCCTGAGAGAGTCGCAAGTTTTGTGTTCTGGGTTGTCTAATCATTTGTAGCTTCGTGATTTTTGGAGGAGAACAAATGAGACACTATAGCTAGTCGGTTTTGGGATCTTGGGTACTAATGTGGTAGGTTGGTACACCCCTATACACTGAGGTCCTGTTTTCCTGTGCATAGTTCTGTGTATGTGCAGAATCCCTGCAACATGTCGCCGCCAACGTTTGGTCTGTTTCTTATCTCCAAGACGCTTGAGTAGTGCTTGTCCACACAACCCTCACTTTTGTTTCCAGAGGCAGCTGTGGCGGTGTAACCTCCTACATTGATGTTTTATAGGCTCTTTCAAGCTTAAAGTTTTAAAAGGTTCTTTCTCTTTACTCTTAACCTGTTATTGCGCTACCTCGCTTTAGGTTGTCGTTCTTTGTCGTTCATTATGGCGGTCGCAATTCCTCCCCCTAATCGGGCTGCACTCACGGCTTATTTGACTAAAAAGGAGACCCTAATGCTGGTGTTGCTCTCATTTGTGTAGTAGAAACAGAAGCTGCTTACCGCTTTGAGTTGTTTTATTCTTGGGTCACCTTTCCGGCGGTGGATGGAAGGGATAACCTGTTTCAAGAATATACTGCCACAGCCCTTCTTTAAGCTTATCAGCCTTATAGGGCTCCCAAAATTCTGCTCACAGCTTGGCATCACCAAATTTGGTTTAATGGCGCCTTCCTCACCCAATAATGCTGGTCTGTTTAGGTCCTTTATCAATAGATGGGGCCACGTGGCCTGTTTTGGCTGTGTATACCCCACACCTGCGTCGCTTGACAGCAGAGACGCTAGCAGAACTCCACGTGTTACATAGGTCTTTACTACGCGTGCATAGGGCTGTTAGACAGTTCATGTTGTGCAACTTCCAGGTGGGACCACCTGGCATTGCTGTGCAATCTGCGGGTCCTGGTGGTGTGACCATCAGTCCGCTTATGGTTAATTCAGTAATGAATAACATTCCACAGAATAAGATGAGTTCCCTTATTGACTTGCTGAAAAATTTGACTTACTTCCCGAGTTAGCTGATTGTGACACCTGAGGCAAGGTGTTTGCAGCAGTATATTCAAAGTGCTTTGGCACTCCCTCCATGACCGTACTCTCCTCCGTTATAAAACGTGTTGAAGATGAACACGGAGCCAAAGAGTTGGTGATGAGACTGGTTGGGGTGTTCGACATGGTTGCTGGTTAGATCCTTGCCAATGTCACGGGTGACGTGGTATGCTTCTAAGTGGCAAACAACGGAATCTGGATGATTGCAGGTAAGTAAACAATTAAATTAATAAAAGGAATTTCGTTCCGCGCCCTGCATCGCATTTTGCGATGCAGGGCGTGCTACGAAATTCGTTTTATTAATTTAATTGTTTACTTACCTGCAATCATCCAGATTCCGCTCTTTATCACCCCCCACCCTGCCCCTCCCCCGCCCCGCCTGCCTGTCCCACCGCAACTACCTCTGCGGCTGACAGTTACTTGTACTTACCTTAAGCATAATAAATAATAAAAAAATTATATATTATAAAATTATCACCTGTGGAAGACACAAAAAAATACAGTTACAATATATATTTTACAACACAAAATAATTTGTAAACCATTTCATTTGCCTTTTTTGCTGTTCGCTGAATATATTGAATTTCACGAGAAACAGTGAGTTCAATAGTACTCATCACATAACAGCGGGCAAAAAATAGACAATCAATAAGATTATCTTAAAAAAAAACATTCAACATTCTCATTAACAATCTAAAAAATAGAAATAAAACATATCTTAAATGTTTTTTTCTAAGAGCAATTTCTTACGTAAATATGACACATCTCAAACAATCCTAAAATAACAAAACATTATGATTAATTTTCATACACTGTAAATAATGTTACTTACAAATATATGCTGACGAAATACACAACAACAAGTCCTTTATAGTTTCATTTACTTTTCCACACGGCCAAATAGTATGCATCAAATCCTTAGTTTGGAAATTGTTCAATAGTAATCCTGAGCGACCGCCTCCCAGCCTTCTGATCCAAAACCACTGACATCATCTACGGGTCCCCCAGGACTCATCCATCAGTCCAACGCTGTTCAACAACTACATGGCCACCCTCACACAAATAGCCCACCATCACAACTTCAACAACATCTCCTACACAAACAACACCCAGCTCATTCTCTTCCTCACCAAGAAGCCACATACTACCAAAAGCAACGTCCACAACACAATGAAGGATGTCACCAACTACATAAAGAGCAGCACTGTAAACATAAACTCACACAAGATGAAGGTACTCATCCTCACACCCACCCCCTCAGCCTCGGACAACTCCTGCTACCTGACTACACTGTGAACAGTACCAACACCTACCAACCATGTCCACAACTAAGGATTCAACCTCGACTCCTTCCTCTCCATGTGTAACCAAGTCTACACCGTCTCCTCATACTGCTATAACACCCTCCACATGCTCCGCAACATTTACAAGTGGATCCTAACCAAAAGAAGAACAGTGACACAGGCCCTCATCAGCAGCAGACTACACTGTGGCAAAACACTCTACACAGGAATTCCAGCTAAACACCTACAACAACTACAACAAATCCAAATGACCTCCACCTGAGTGATCATCAATGTCCCCTGCTGCAGCCACATCACCCACCACCTGATACACCTACACTGTCTCAATATCAACAAAAGGATCACCTTAAAGCTCCTCACCCTCACTTACAAAATACTCTACAACACCAGACTAATCTACCTTAACAGTAGTAATCCTAAAGGGCAAATTTTGATCTTACAATTTTGCCTTTAAAAATATTAGGTAAGAATTTGGTAACTCTTTGGGCAAACATTGCTTAAAAACTAATTGACTATCATTACAATATATCTGACCTTTCAGACATTTTAAATAAACAATGTAATGTCCAGATGTGATAGAAGGTCCATCAAGAAAAATAATTGCAACAGCTACAAAAGTTCTTCCTGATATTGAACATTGACCAGCTACAACATTTTTAATTAACGTTTCCAATTTTCTTTCATCAGCTCTACAATGTTGCAGCATTAAAATAACATACTGTCCATATCTTTGTATAAGTAATGTTGATGACATTTCTGATTTACATTGGCTACACTCCATGTTTTGACTTGCTCCTCTAATTAGATTGTTAAAAGACACGGATTCACAGTCAGGTAAAGTCAATTATATGAATCTTTCAGTGTCTATGTTAGTGCTACATGTAAACAAACAATTTTGACAGTCATGTTGCCATTTATAAGAAAGGCCAAAAAAGTTTTCAACATCTATACCTTCATCTTCCAGTACACCAAGCATAAACATTAAAAATTCCTGAAAATCTTGCTGAATATTCTGCGTAAATTGAGTACAACCAGAACATATGTCCAAAACATTTCGAATATCAGAAACACTTTGTATTTTACTTTTATCACTACTACATTTCTCATAAACAGAATTCAACAATGAACAGAATCTTTTGTCCTGATTTTCTACAATTTGCTGTTGCAAACGTTCAAGACAAAAACAACATTAACAACTACATTAGCATAGCAGTTGACACCACAACTATTTTCAAACCGATAACCAAAATTCTCTTCAACACTGTCCTTTCTCTTTTTGCTTGCAGGCGCAACTTCATCTTGTTTTTTTTCTTTCTCTACAGTTTCTCTACAGATATTCTCAAATCTTCTCCTACATACCACACGCTTTTCAAATACTGGATATTGTCCTAAATTGGGTGCATATTCTCTTCTTAACCTATTATACTCTTTCACACAATTTGCATCTGCACTAACCTTTGTCTCATCAAAATCAATCAAGTACAATCCAGATAAAGTTCTCACTCCAGACAAAGCAACATATGCCATACCTTCTTTAAACACGGTACTTCCAATATTCACTAAAGCACTATCTACACTTAAACCTTGAGAT
The DNA here is from genome assembly GCF_964261635.1 of Lissotriton helveticus. NCBI lineage: Eukaryota > Metazoa > Chordata > Amphibia > Caudata > Salamandridae > Lissotriton > Lissotriton helveticus. The sequence goes on along the minus strand of NC_136059.1, from coordinate 1,603,354,077 downwards.
TTATAAATGGTCACCGCATATGCCAAAGAAACAGGAAACTGTTTTCTGCAGACATACAAATCTTTTACAAGCAAAAATCGAGCTGGACAACGACTAAGTTGTTGTACTTCAGCAATTTCATCAAATTTGATTTTCAAAAATTCAATCCCATCTCTATTTACATAATTAACAAAATCAACAATTTTACCCATTGCTCCATTTACTAAACCTCTTTCCACATTCAAATTACGTCGTAAAATTACCCTACAGTTAACACATGCATAAAAATCCTTTTCTAAACCAGCAGTTTTACTTATCGATTTCTCTAAAGAATCCAATTTCCTCTTCAACTTTTCACTTAAAATAATAGTGATTCTTTCATGTTCTATTTTATCAATTGCTTCCAATTTTATAAATTCTTCATTTTCCAACTTTAACATTTCCTAATTGAATATAGAACATTCACGCAGTGTTGGCATTAAGCAGATTACAGATTTGTTTTCTGCAATTCTCATGTATATTTTTTCTGGGACAATATTTTCATTTGGAAACAAATTGGAAAGTAATCGTCTCTTTAAAGCTTGTTTGCCATGTTCGGTCATTTTTCCAATTCTTATATCTTGAAGAATATTTCCATAATCAGCATCATTTGCCTGTCGCATATTTGTAATAAGTTCCTTATACTGAAAATATGACCAAATGTTTACATTTCCAATGCCCCCGAAAGACTTTCTAGTATCTTCATGCACCAGTGTTTTAAACACGGGTTGTCCTTTTACAGGAGTAAGTTGTAGAAGATCTCCAAAAACTATGACGTGTTTTCCTCCGAATAATACGTCATACTCTGTTTTAAGAATTTGCTGCATTCTTAAATGCACAAAGGCAATCATTAAGTTTGATACCATGCTTACCTCATCAAAAATGAGAAGTTTCATTTTCCTCAACACTCTTGAAACTTCACAAGAAGCTTCTCCAGATAGCTTGTGGTATTCTAATTTGTTTTCATGCTCTACTGGTAGCAATAATAAACAATGTAAAGCAATTCCTTTAATATTGTGGGCTGCTAATCCAGTTGGAGCAGTGACAACACAGGACAAATGCGACTCAGTTCGTTTCTGTAGAAAACTTGTGTTTACTTTAATTAAAAAACTTTTTCCTGTTCCAGCTTGTCCACTCACATACATACGGATAGGTTCAAATGATGAGCAAGAGCACTCTTTTTTCTCATGAAGTAATCCATGCTGAATCTGTTCTCTCACTTGCACATATATTTCTTTCTGCTCAAGATTTAGTTGTTCTTCCAAGTTTCCTAAGTTTGTTACATCTTCTTGATCTTGATACATTGCTGTTTCCCCCTCTTCCATAGCAGTTGCTGCTTCTTTTTGAACAATTGGTTCTCCTAGTGGGTCCTGACTCAAAGGAGCAGAAGTTTTACTGTCTTGAGAACTATCTCTAGCAAACTCAGCTGCAATTGCAGCTTCTTGCTCAATTTCGTCGTTCAACATTTTCACATAATTAGCAAAAACAGGACATTCTATAGTATCTTTAGTTGCATTGAAGGAATATTCATAGCTCTCAAAATCTCCAAGTAATTCATATTCTGAACGCCATGGCTTGAAAAGTTGCAAAAGAGCTAAATTGTAAAATTCCCTTTTGTCTGGTGTTTCGCAACTCAGTTTACGGTGATTAATCAAATGTCCTTTTCTTTCTTTCACCAGACATCCTTCTGAACCAATCACGGCATATATACCAATATTGATGTTTTCTGTACTATTCAGTTTAAAAATATAGTTTTGCAGTGCTTCATAGAGACAAATGTTCTCAAGATGATGACTTTTATTTGGATAATGTGTATCGAACATATTTGTTTTCACAATATCTGTACTTTCTAGCTCTTTTTCAGCTAAATATTCAATTTCTTGTCCAGATTTAAGTACTCGGTTTCGTGTTGCAGCAAGACCTAGACTCACCCAAATGATTCTTCTAGATTTGGAGTATAGACTTGCAGATGATAAGCGATCCGAGCATTCATACGCTCCAATTTCTCGATGAGATAACATCTTCAAACTGTAACTGTATCATTTCTTACTTAGACTCTTCTCGTGGGAAATCTCTTCCCACATTTCCTTCAATTCCGTCTTTTCTGACTTTGTTATGTACGATGTCACATATTGAGCAACAGCAATGGAATTGTCTGCAACATATTGAATATCCATATTAGCATTCCACATAGACAAATTGACTGGGTTATAGTCATTTATGTATTTTGACTCTTCATTTCTTCTTAAGTTGTAGGTATTTTTTGGAGACTTTCTTGTGATATTATGTCGCAAAGATGACATGAAACTGTTCACTTTTCCTTTCGATATTACAGGTCGTGGAAATGCAAAACAGCATTTGGTGTAGAATTTGTCCTTAGATTTGTACTTTCGACTACAGTATTTCCCACAACGATGGCTTTGGAATCGTAAAACATGTTGTCTTAAGTCCTTATCTTGTGTACTTTTGGGTACATCACATGTAGCATATTCTTCAATAAAAGACAACACAGTACCATCTGAGTCTGTTCCAAATTGGGAGCATCTTTGATCCATAATAGCATATGTATGTGAGGAGCACCTCTCGCTTGATACTCCTTTCTCCAAAAGAAATCCAGAACCTCTCCAAGAGGAGGATTTTTTTATTGGTGACAAAAGACATCATAGCTTCGAGTCTATGATCGAAATACCTGTATACATTCAAAGAGAACAATTCTCCAGGTGTCTTTTATTCAATATTTAGTATATTTGGATTTGCCTCTCGAAGAAATTGAAGTAAATCATCCCAAGCATATTCAGCACAGCTTAGAGTAAGAAACCATGTAGAAGTTCCTAAGTTCCTTAGCATACATTTGAGTTCTCCGTGACGACGATACCAGTACTCATTAGTACCACGCCATCAGATTAATCAGCTGACATTCCAAAACATTATCTTTCTGCTGTACTTTATCCATAAATTCCTTTGCCGAAACATTTTGCAGATGTACACCTGTTTTCAATATATGGTTTACTGCATAAGAAAGTCCAGACAAATCACTCTCAAACAAAAGATGAAACAAATACGGAATACATTGTCAAAATCTTGGATCTCATCGCTCCTTTTATCTTGATGTCCCGTATTCAGATGCAGGAATCTGCACAGGTCGTTCATCATATCGTCCTCCTTTTCCTGTAGGAAACAACTGAGGGAAACAACGAGCTTCCAAGCTTTTTTCCCGTACACTAATGGGACTTCCTTTTGCTTCTTTCATTTGGAATAACTCTATAGCATTCCCCATTATTTCTTTGGAATGCAGTGGATGAACACTGTAATGTTCGTAGATTTCTTCAGTTCTGGACACATCCACGTTTTCAATTTGTCCAGATGGCAAGTCACTATCTTCTTGTACAGTTATTTCTTCTTCTCCCACATACACATTTTTGTAATATTGATTATTTTTTACCAGATGCAACGTTGCCTTTTTCACTTTCCTAACATCCACTAATTCTTGCCAGATTTTCTTACTCTTAGTAGGAACGCCATTAACAAGAATAACTAAAGGTTCATCCTCTACATTTTCTGCACCAATAGTTTCAATATTTGTCTTTAAATCTAGAGGCAAATATACAACTCTTCCCTTTAATCCTCTCTGTAAATTTGAAGGAGGCAATTTTCCTGTCTTAGGCTCCATACGAACAATAGCCTGAAATGGATGCACACATTGAATAAGAATAGACTCATAGGTATTTAAATCCATCAGTTCAGAAGGAATGTTTACCAACTCAAGATTATTATGCACAGCTCTAGCAGGCATTTTGTTCTCATCTAATTTGTTATAACAATATTTATAAATACGCTGATCAGAACCCAAATCAAAACAATTCTCAACCAACAAATAAGTTGCAAAATCCTTCCACTCATTATTATTTTCCTTTTCACTTTTTAAATACAAATCAACACTCCTGGTCTGATTTTTATAATGAATTCGTCGACAACAGATACAATAATTATTTGGTCTTTCACCTGAAATCACCTTAAAATTCATAATTTCTTGTTCAAAATGTTCTACACTGCAATGTTCTACATTCTCTTCCACATTTTCTTCTATTAATGTCTCAGTTTCTGCACTGTCTTCCTGAGGACCAAAGTAACTAACCTGAATTTCATCACAAACATGTGTTACATCTGATACAGATCCACGCAAAAGAGCACTGTTCAACTTTTTTAACATTAGTGCTGGACTTTTTGCATAATACAATGTTCTCACTAATTTCCTCATTTCAGAATGAGGTACTGCTAACATCCTGAAATGGTGAAAAACACTTCGACATACTTTTTCTAGAAAGACAAGCCAGAGAATGACCTTGCAAACCAGTATTTTCTCTCACTCTGCAAGGGTCTAGTCCTTGCAACATCTTAATCTTTTGTTTAACACTTTTCTTAGTATAGTTACGTAAGAAATTACATAAAAAATCAATAGATTCTTGCCACACACTGCAAATACTACTACAATTCCAAGTGTACACTGGAGCTTTAGGACGTCTCCCTAAAACTTCACCAGCTAACACCTCTTCTGCATTTCTAGGAACAATTTTCTCTTTCTCAGTAGGACAACCATTTATAACCTCATAAGCACGACCACTAGTGTCAACTGCATGCAACAAATCATTACTCTGAAGATAACTTTCTTCATTAAAAAAAGGCTCAGAACTTGAACTATGTTTCCATTCACCCAAAAAAAACTCACAAAATTTACTCTTCTCCACTTACTTTTGGCCTTCATTAAATGGATTGGCTTATCTAGTGATCTAATTCTATTGATTACTAAAATGAACAATTTTCTTATCAATTCCAAAGCTTTCTCAACTACATTTTCTATACCTTTCATCTTCTTATAAAATACTGTTTTTTCTTACATACCTTAATTTCTTAATTAAATTTGAAACAAATCTATTATAAAACATTTTTTCCTAATTTCCATAAATTGGTTTTTCCTCCTTTTACTATACACAGTTTTGCCTGCACTTGATTTTCCATGATTTTTCTCTGTATTTGTATTTTTCTTTTTCATTGCAGATACACTAATAACATTTTTCTGTTTGTGCACACTACTCTTAGTCTTTAATATTTTCCTCAAAAAAGTGTTCCTTGTCTTACCAGGACTTTCTTTCTCTTTGTCAACACATTGCTCTTCATGTAAATCTTGTTGATGCCTTCTCTTCAAACACACACCTTTCTTTCGTTGTTTCCGCTTTTGAAACTTAGTGGGCATCATACAGTTTTTTCAGTATCGATAAACAGAACCTATGATAAAAATATATATATAACATTACAAAAATAAATATATAAAATATTCTATTATATTACTTACAAGAACAGAGAAGGATTATGAGGACAAACGTGGGACTATAAAAATAAAAGGACTTACAACAAAAGAGGAAGGAGTATGAAACAAGGGAAAATATAACCAAAAAGGGGAGTATAAACAGACACTGCAATATAACGGAAAAAAGGAAGTATGAATAAACTGGAAAGTATCAAAAGGTAAGGGAGAGTATGAGGAGAAAGATGGAAATATGAGAAGAAAGAGTATAAGAAGAAAAAAGAGAGTAAGAGGACAGAGGGGGCACTATAAGTAGAGAAAGAAAGACTCTGAAGAAAAAAAGAAGGAATATGTGAAAAGATACTTAACTATAAGAACAAAAAAGGAATACTAGCAAGAGACAGTATGTATAAGGACAGAGAGAACAGTACCAGAAGAAAAACACGAACAATGTCAGGAAAAGTGGAGCAAAAGGAAAAAAGGGGTAAACAAGAACAGAGGATACAGTCTGAGGTGAAAAGAAGAAGTATAAACAAATGGAGGATACTAAAGAGTGAAAAGTGTATGACGAAAGAGGCGAAGTATGACAAGACAAACAAATATAAAGAGAGAGGTCAGTATGAAAAGACAGAGAATATGAGGAAAGTGCTGCAGAGTGCATACAGTGAATCAAGGAGCAGTAACAGATGTGAGCAAACAATATGAACAGATTTAAGAAGTATAAACAGAGAGGACAAAAAATGAAAACAGAAAAGAAATATGAAGAAACAGTGGAAAATATGAACACAGAGAGAAGGAATATAGGACAAAAGGCAACATAAGAAAAACTCAGTAGTAAGAGAACACATTAAGAAGTAAGAGAAGAGAGAGGTGAATATGAAAACAGGGAGTAGTATAACAACAGGGGGTAAAATGAGGAGAGAAATGTCACAATAAGAAAAGACGACAATATTAGTAGAGAGTGCAAAGTATAAGAAAAGACAGAAGAAATGTGAGAACAGACACAAAAGTATTAGAAGAAAAAGAAAAATATGAGAAACAATAGGGAATACCTGCAAAGAACAGCAAGAATAAGAAGAAACATAGAATATAACAACAGAAGAGTATATATGAAGAAAGACGAAGCAATGTAAAAAGACACAGAGACAAAAATATAGAGAAAAGACAAATATAAAGGAAGACTGACCGTATAAGCAGAGAGGGAGTACTACGAGAAGACAGTAACAACTATGACGACGGTGGTGAATATAAAGACAAGAGACAATATAAACAGTAGGACAAACATGCAAAAATAGGAGCAAGTACAAAAAAAAGTATAAAAAGAGAACAGAATCTAAGAAAAAGAAGACAGTATAAAGAGAGAGGAAGGAGTAAGACAAGAGAGGAGGGAGTATGACAAGAGAGTGTAGAAAATATGCAAAAAGGAGCGAATATGTGGGCATATTATCAAGCCTGGGTGATACAATTATCGTAACTTTATCGACAGGAAACTGCCGCTAAAGTGGCGATAATGGGCTTGATAATATGCTCTATGAAATTGCAATCGAAGCTCATGTTGGATGTGAAGAGCATCTAACATGAGCTTCGATTGGAATTCCATAGAGCATATTATAAAGTCCATTATCGCAACTTCATCTGCAGTTTCCTGTCGATAAAGTGGTGATAATTTTAATGCCCATGCTTGATGATATGCCCCATAGAGGCATATTTTCAAGGACCGCTGTTGAAATTATCGCCGTTTTATCGGCAGGAAACTGATGATAAAACGGCGATAATGGGCTTGATAATACACCCTTGTTAATTCCCGTAGAAGCGCATGTTCTGCTTTTAACATGGGCTTCTACGGGAATTACAAGGGCCTATTATCAAACCCATTGTCGCTGTCTTATCAGCAGTTTCCTGCTGATAAAACGGCGATAATTATAACACCGGTCCTTGATAATATGCCCCATAAATCCTTAATGTACACACATGCACAGTGTGATATTACACCCAAAAAATAAGACCATGTATTTTACCATTTACTACTGAAAAACGTTTAACGGACTATACATATTCCATGTATATAATTGCTACATATCAGTGAACAACACTGACTCATTTTCAAAATACATATGCATTTTACTACATTATTTCTGCCACTATTACATACAAAAAAACTAACACAATAAAACAACAAAGACGCACAAGGGGCTTGTAAAAATACCCAGACTATATACAGAGGGAGAGAAACGAGAAAGAAGACAGAACAGGGAGTATCAAGAAAAAAATGAAATAAGAAGTGAGAGGGAAGAGGGAAGAAAATGAAGAGACTGAAGGAATAAGAGGAGAGACAAGAAAATATAAACACAAAGAACGACAATATGAGCACAGAGTACAAAGAAGAAAAAGACAGTAGTACCGAGAGAGAGAAAGGAGTAAGAGGAGAGAGAGGGAAGTATAAAAACAGAGGCTACAAATTATTGAAAAAAGGGACAAATATAGGGGCATATTATCAAGGACCAGTGTTAAAATTATCGCCGTTTTATCGGCAGGAAAATGCTGATAAAACAGCGATAATGGGCTTGATCAGCCGCGGCCCGTGGAGGGAGTTGCGGTGGGACAGGCAGGCGGGGGAGGGGAAGGGTGGGGGGTGATAAACAACGGAATCTGGATGGTTGCAGGTAAGTAAACAATTAAATTAATAAAAATGAATTTCGTAGCGCACCCTGCATTGCAAAAAGCGATGCAGGGCACGGAACGAAGGGGCATACTATCAACAAATGGCAATACATTATCGCTGCTTTTATCGGCAGGAAACTGCCAATAAAGCGGCGATAATGGGCTTCATAATAGGCCCTTGTAAATTCCCATAGCAGCCCGTGTTCTTGTGTTAACCTGGGCTGCTATGGGAATTCACAAGAGCATACTACCAAGTCCATTATTGCCGCTTGCTTGATGATATGGCCCTTTGTTTCCGAAACAACAACAGTTTATTTGTGAAAGGAAAGACTAGGTACTCTGAGCCAGCTTCACTGTTCAGAAATGTATAAATACCTCCGAGCAGTAACAACAGATAGGTTACAACATTCTGACAAACAGATCTACAAGCTTATTACGCCACTTTTCTGTCACTTTTAACATGAGGAAAGTGATGCAAGGAGCTAGTAAATCTGCGTCTGACTTTTCAAGAAAAACTCTCAACTCCAAACTCTGCGACTCAATGGGCTACAACAGTCTAAGTACGGAATATTAAGAACCCACATTAAAATTCACTTTTGACAGTAGTTTCGCAACTCAGTTTACGATGATTAATCAAAATGTCCTTTTGTTTCCTTCACCAAACATCCTTCAGAAGCAATCACGGCCTATTGAGCAACAGCAATGGAATTGTCTGCAACCTATTGAATATACTTTGACGTATAGAAGCAGAGTTCAAGTCAAGTGGTGAACTCCGGTGGCCGCACTGTTTCTACAAGGTAAGCACAGCAGCCTACATATACAATGCCTTCATAGCAATGTATTAGAAATAAGTCTGCATATTTACAGTCCCGTTATGCCACTTTTGCGTCAGTAACGCAGTAGGCACTTCCATATAGACACCACTTGAACGCGGCACTTTAACAAGTGAAATGTATCAGGCACACTGCACTCGTAAAACCGTAGTGTTACCTTTATTTGTGAAAGGAGAGTGCGTAGTGTACAGCAGCTTCTCTGTGTAAAACCTATAATTACCTCCGAGCTGTGACAACAGATAGGTTACAACAGTCTGACAAACAGATCTACAAGCTTATTACGCCACTTTTGAGTCACTTTTAACATGGGTAAAGTGACGTAAGGAGCTTGTAAATCCACGTCTGACTTTTCAAGAAAAAATCTCAACTCCAGACTCTGCGAGACAGTTTTAATGTTCTTTTCTCTCTCTCGCTCTCTGTGACATCATTTCTCTTTCTCTTTTAAACTTATAGACAATGCTGTCTGCTTCAACGTGTAGAAGATGAGCCCAACTGAAGTGAATTCCACTGGCCGAAGTGTTTGTCCACAGTGTTTATACAACGGAAAGCACAAAGGCCTAGATCTACAAAGCCTTCATTGCAATGCATTAGCAATAAGTCCGCATATTTACAATCCCGTTCTGCCACTTTTGTGTCAGTAACGCAGTAGGCACTTCCTCATAGACACCACTTGAACGCGGTACTATAACTAGTGAAATGTACCACTGCACTCGTAAAACCGTAGTGTTACCTTTATTTCTGAAAGGAGAGAGGACGTAGTGTACAGCAGCTTCTCTGTGTAAAATGTATAATTACCTCCGAGCAGTGACAACAGATAAGTTACAACAGTCTGACAAACAGATCTACATGCTTATTACGCCACTTTTGTGCCACTTTTAACATGGGCAAAGTGACGTAAGGAGCTTGTAAATCTACGAAGACAACACAGACCTAACGGTGGTCCCTTCTTCTTGACAGCACCTAGCAGACAATAACCCCACATATATGTTTTCCCCTAGACATTGAATAAGGGGTCATGTTCACACTGAATGGCACCCACCGCAATAGTGCCTATTCCCTATGCTACCGGAGGACGCATCGTGGTCGGTACGGGGGATCCTTACTTTGATACTTCACAGGACGGTCCTATCAAGACTGATCTGGCATTGATCCTTTCCATCTGTACACATCCTGACCCTGGATAGAACTTGAATCATTGGGTTTCTTGAACTTTAGATGGACATTTATATACATTGAAATCCACCTCGTTGTTGGTTTTATACCTCGATTTTAACCTCTCGAAAGATTGAAGGACTACGGATTTAGTTGAGTTTTGATAAGAGAGAGACCAGCTTAGAAACGTCGCCATACTCGAGGGCTCATGTTTTTTAAGTATTGTTAAGCAGTCATCAACAATTGAAGTCATTATATACAATTTAAACCCTGAAGAAGTCCCCTGCGTGGGACGAAACGCGTCGGCTGTATGGTGCTTCATTTACATGCTTGAAATAAAGATTTGAAACCCAAGGAATACCATTGAACACGACTCATTGTAGTATATACACTGTTTATTATAATTTGTGGTGCACCTTTGCTGCTGTAAAAGTTAGCTTGTAAATCTACGTCTGACTTTTCAAGAAAAAATCTCAACTCCAGACTCTGAGTGACAGTTTTAATGTTGTTTTCTCTCTCTTTCTCTCTCTCACTCTCTGTGACATCATTTCTCTTTCCCTCTTAAACTTATAGACACTGCTGTCTGCTTGGACGTGTAGAAAAATTGCTCAAAACAAGTTGTGAATTCAACAGGCTGAAGTGTTTGGCTGCAGTGTTTATACAACGGTAAGCACAGAGGCCTTGATCTACAAAGCCTTTATAGCAATGCATAAGAAATAAGTCACATATTTACAATCCCGTTATGCCACTTTTGCGTCCGTAACGCAGTAGGCACTTCCATATAGACTCCACTTGAACGCGGCACTATAACAAGTGAAATGTACCAGGCACACTGCATTTGTAAAACCGTAGTGTTACCTTTATTTGTGAAAGGAGAGAGTGCGTAGTGTACAGCAGCTTCTCTGTGTAAAACCTATAATTACCTTCGAGCAGTGACAACAGATACGTTACAACAGTCTGACAAACAGATCTGCAAGCTTATTACGCCACTTTTCTGTCACTTTTAACATGAGGAAAGTGACGCAAGGAGCTTGTAAATCTACGTCTAGCTTTTCAAGAAAAAATATCAACTCCAGACTCTGCGAGACAGTTTTAATGTTGTTTTCTCTCTCTTTCTCTCTCTCACTCTATGTGACATCATTTCTCTTTCTCTCTTAAACTTATAGACACTGCTGTCTGCTTGGACGTGTAGAAGAATTGCTCAAAACAAGTTGTGAATTCCACTAGCTGAAGTGTTTGGCCGCAGTGTTTATACAACGGTAAGCACAGAGGCCTAGATCTACAAAGCCTTCATAGCAATGCATTAGAAATAAGTCGGCATATTTACAATCCCGTTATGCCACTTTTGCGTCAGTAACGCAGTAGGCACTTCCATATAGACTCCACTTGAAGGCGGCACTATAACAAGTGAAATATACCAGACACACTGCACACGTAAAACCGTAGAGTAACCTTGACTTGTAATGCTTCAGCTTATTTACTCACATCTACATAATTCTAAACTCTAATTTTCTTTTTTGTTTTGCAGATTACCAATTGGACATCTTCTGGAGTCCATTTAACAATTTGTTTATAATATTGTTTTTTGTTAAAGTTATTTTTCTAGTTGCTTCTAATATAGTTATAATTAAGTTTTGTTTACAGTTATTGTTTTGATAAAAGTTAATAAAGCAAACTACATACTTCTTTTATTTTGTGGGGGGGTATGACGATCCACAATAAAAATAATGTTGAAATACTATAGTAAGATGTTGCGATGCGATGCAGGGCGCGGAACGAAATTCCTTTTATTAATTTAATTGTTTACGTACATGCAATCATCCAGATTCCGTTGTTTATCACCCCCCACCCTGCCCCTCCCCCGCCCTGCCTGCCTCCCCACCGCAACTCCCTCCTCGGGCCACGGCTGGCACTGTCCATTGGGGGAAACAGCCATTACAACGCGGTCATAAGCACTCGTGATCGTCACCACGAAGCCATTAGCACACATATAGCTTTACCACAAATGCCTTTACCACGCATGCTTTTACAACTAGTATGCATTTACCTCACATGATAAACGCATAATCTGAATAATGTCTTTGTGTTGACGAACACGCATTGTAATGGCTGTGGCTTACGTCCTTCAAATTAGTTTTTGGGTATACGTGTGACCAACTCTGATAACATCAGAGGCTAAGGACAAACACCGTGGTGTCTGTGGCAGGAAATCTCATCGATCACAGAGAAGATAAGCGGAGGGTAAATTGAAAGTAACAGATATAATAAAAATAACGGTGAAAAACTACTAAAATGGCGGTGGACGGAGTAAGTAATCAACGTTTGGCGCCTCAGCACTACGTTTCAAATAAATATAGATACAACATGACTATTAATATATTACAAAAGTACAGCAGCGGATGACACACACGACCCGGGAAAAAAAAGCGGCAAATTTAATACCTGAAATAAAGAAAGGTTTGTTTGTTGAACTTGAAGAAAAAGAATAAAACGTGGGCTTCGAAACGAGGCTGCGCATGCGCAGAGAGTACAACTGCTACACAAAAAAAAATGGAAAGTTTTACATACTATCATTGAAATATAGCTTTTTTTTTTACCAGTAAACTTAGGTGCATATTATCAAGGACCTGTGTTAAAATTATCACTGTTTTATCGGCAGGAAACTGCTCATAAAACGGCGATAATGAGCTTGATAATACGGCCTTGTTATTTCCCATAGAAACCCATGTTAACACCAGAACATGCGCTTCTATGGGAATTAACAAGGACGTATTATCAAGCCCACACTCCCAACATTATTAAAAAACCTCAGACAGTGCAGGTACCCGGAGCTGGAAGGTCATTTTACATATTACTGCCCCAGAAAGGTGGCCTTCCCCGCGACGTGTACAGGAGAGAGGGAGGGAGAGCCCCGAGATGTGCCGCTCCCCGAGACTGCGGGGAGTAGGACCATAACCCCCCTGCATACTTCAAAATAAAACCAGAGGAGTGGCGTTCCCCAGTGCTCGGGGCACCTTACAAGCCCCCATTATGCAAAAAAAACTGCCCCCGTAATTTGCCCCCCCGGGACCTAATGAATAAAACGGACTCGTTTTGTTTCACCTTTTCCACCACGTACGAGTACTGCACCAGTACCCCGCGAATTTTTCTTTTAAAAAAAATAAAAATTGAGGCTAAAGATCCGTGTACCACACCTGAGCAAGGCTATAGGGTCAGAATGTTTTTACCCTGCCCCCTTTCCTTATTTCTCAACTTTGTTTTACTGTTTTCTTGTGACTCGGTTCTCGCGACAAAGAAGATGGCTGCCAACACTTCCTGGTTTGGAGTGTTGACAGCCAATCAGCATGCAGCTCATGCTCGTAATTGTACGGATTACCGTACCCATACGCCGCGATTTTTCTTTAAAAAAAAAAAAATAGAGCCTAAACATCCATTTATGACCACCTGAGCAAGCCTAGAGGGTCAGAATGTTTCTAGCCTGCCCCCTTCCCTTATTGCTCAACTTTGTTTTACTGTTTTCTTTTAACTCGGTTCTACTGAGGCACAAGATGGCCGCCAACACTTCCTGGTTTCGGGTGTTGACAGACAGTTCACAGCCAATCAGCATGCAGCTCGCGCTCGTAATTGAACGGATCTCCGTCCTCGTGTAGAAATCTGTCTCTAGATATCTCTATGATTTTACTTGTAATTTTCTCAAAAACTACTCAACGGATTTACACCATTTAACAAAAAGCACAATCTGCGAACCAAACTCTACCTCTCTGCCAAATTTGATGTAATTCCGTTCAGCCGTTCGGGCTGTAGCCCTGGCTAAAGGTCCCTATGGAAAATTGCATGGGGAAAACACGTTTTGGGACCCCCTTTTTTCTCGGCCCCCACTTCACGAATCACCCCCAATCTTTCAGGAAAGGAGCAGAACCGAGCAGGCCATTTACTTGGAGAAATTCAGGAAGATTCGTCCACCGGCGCCAACGTTATTCCAAATAGAATGTTGTGGATTTCGTATGGAAAGTAGGTCCTAACTATAACCACCTACTGGTGACCGCCAGTGGGTAATATATATACATATATATATCACAGCTCCTCAATCCTCCCAATTCCATGTGAAGGAAGACAGCACTCACAGCGGTATTCAAACGTCATTTATTCAGCAATTGACAGACGCGTTTCGGAGATAACTCCTTCCTCGGTGTCAACATGGTGAGCGTGACGCGGTGCCATTTAAACCAATCAGTGTAAATTTCACGAAAACAAAGAGGGGACAAACGCGATCTTACATAATGTGCGCCATCTTTTAGATATTTTGTTTTATATACAAATACATTTATCTCTGTTTATATCCTTCGTTGTGCCAGTACTTTCAATGTATAATGCTAGTCACATTTCAGAGATAATATTACCGCCATTAACAGCAGTGCTCTTAATTTTGCCGTGGATCGGCAATTGCAACCCCAATTGGGTTGCTACTACCCTCGAAATCCCATGTGTTAACATGATTGGTGAGAATATTATTCTTTTATAGTTCATAACAAAATTCCTGTAATTAACATTCAATTGAGAGAAGTGGCCCCAATCTCTATATGGCATCCGCCATCTTGGAGATGTAAACCCATCAGTTATTCGTTTACTGTCCAAGTTCCTTACTTTAAGCAATTGACTGCAGTTTTAAATAAAGCATTACGATGTGGCGGAGGTTGTCCTTTTCCTCACAATAACCATCATGCTGAATAACAATTAATTCTCTCTGGGGTCTATCTGGCCGAAGATCGGCATGTTACAGTCTCTAGCTTAGTTGGTCTCCACTAAACATCCCAACATCACATCCTCTGCGTTATGCTCTCTGATAATAAGCATCAAACAAGAAAAGAGAGAGGAAAAGCCAAGGAACAAGAAACAAGAGAAATGAAGGAAACAAGAAGACAAGAAGACTAGTTCCCAAGGTGCACTGCTAATTCTTTTATTACGAGTGCACCGCCGTAGACCGTCTAAGGCTCGCGGAGAAGATCCTGCTGCTAAATGGAAAACGAGCAATCGGCCAGCGCAAGG
This sequence comes from Lissotriton helveticus, assembly GCF_964261635.1. Lineage (NCBI taxonomy): Eukaryota > Metazoa > Chordata > Amphibia > Caudata > Salamandridae > Lissotriton > Lissotriton helveticus. The sequence goes on along the minus strand of NC_136059.1, from coordinate 1,603,339,065 downwards.
GCAGAACCACAAAAATCGGGTAAGCCCACCGAGCTATTGCGCCTTTGAGTGTGGTTGTGCGGCAAGGCGAGGGGTGAATAGCAATATACGCCAGTTCACATGGAGGGGAGCCTGGGATCGGAGCCCCACGACAGCCATTTGTCAAGAGCTATGGTTAACGTGACAGAGCGAAGAGAGGCAGCGGCCGATATGTTAAAAAACAAAAATCCAGACATCACGCTTCCATACAACAAAAAAACAATCAGAGACACTCCAAATGCATTGGTAGCCCAATTTAACAAACTTGAGAGGCTATATGAAAGGGAGATGTGCAAGTGGCGGGAGGGTACCTCACTGCAGAGTTATATTGAGGTCCAGAGAGTGCCCAGAGGCTTGCGTATATACACCATCCCAGCTTATGAAAACCCTGACCCTCTATTACTTGAAGCGTGGGCGGGAAAAAACAGCCCAGTCCTGCAAAGGAATGCTTGAAATTTTAGTGCAGTTTGCATGGAGTGACAGGGACAAAGCATTGACGGAAATTCAATCCTTGGAGGAGGAGCTGCAACAAAATATGAATAAAGAGCAACAAGAACTGCTAAGAGATGCAACGAAGAAGCGACTGGCCAAATATGAAATGAAGCCAAAAAATCGTAAACAAGAAATATTTGATCAGGACTAAAGGGATTATGCCATGGGAAGAGTGTTGACCTTCGCCAAAAAATATGATCAATCACGAAAAGAATTGGTGAATAAAAACAAGGTACCAACACAGGAGCCACCACCTAGGGTTGAAACTTCCGAATCGGACATAACAGAGGGAGAGCAATCAGGAGAAGAACCAGTGGGATCCTCAGGAAGAGCACCAAAAACTCCTTTTCAACAGGAGTTCAACATCATACGCCAAACTTGGCTAAGAGGAGGAAAGAGCAAGCCCCCGAGGGAGAAGACAAACCAGAAGGGGTGGCTGGAAGGGGAAGAGCCAAATTAAATCGAAATCCGAATCGAACTTCCAGAATCACCCGGAGCAAACGAGGAGGCAGATGGTAGAAGGTATGGATCAATTAATGATTATTAACCTCTCACCGAAAATCCTGACTACCACTAAAGAATCTGTCCTAAAACGTGGACTTACATTCTGTTCAACTAATTGCATGGAGTATACCAAAACCAGGATCAACTTATTTAAGTTCATCCGAAAACTAAAACTACACACATTTTATAAAACTAAACCAACCAACAAAGTGGCAATGCTCTTGAAAACCACCAGGAGAGATACAGATTTAATGACAGTAAATGACTTAACAGCATTGGAAATGCTGGAAGATCTACGTCAGGAAGGCACCTTAGAGAACTTGCCACCAGCAACAACATCAACCCAAAGGATAAAGAGATCAGAGGTGGAACAAGTATCACCAATTAGTGGTCTTAAGTTACCTTCACAATTTCTGCCACAAATGCCCTCTGATGCTATTGATACATTCTCTGAATTGATCATTAAAGACCTGATCGCATTTAGAGAAAAGAAGACAGCATTCAACAAATCGAACAATTTAACAAGGGCACAGAGGTTGGCGATAAGAAACTTGGAAGATGACAAGTCAGTGATTTGTAAACCCTCGGACAAGGGGGGAATGTAGTTCTGCTCTCCCGGGTATCAATATGTAAAAGAAGCCATGCAACAATTGAGGGATCCAAGTTTGTATTCAAATGACTTCAATGGAAAACTACAATGACAGCATTCTTCAACTCCAATTATTGCTTAAGAAATGGCATGATAGACAAATGCTGGCTCTAGATGAATATCTTTTCATGAGGACGACTAACCTGATCTTACCGACTTTTTATCGCCTCCCTAAGGTGCACAAAGATAAAGACAACCCACCCAGACGACCGATAGTCTCCTCAATGGGAAGCCTGACTGAAAACCTTTCAAGGTTTCTAGATCATTATCTTTTCGAGTCTGTCTTGGGTCTAAAGTCCTATATAAAAGACACCACGGATTTCATTACTCATATTGATAAAGTGGACTGGCAACCAACCTATGTCTAATTGTTTTAGATATCACTAGCCTCTACACATGTATTGATCACATGCAGGGTTTAGAGGCAGTGGAATACTTTTTAAAGAAACATCAACTGAAATTTGCTCCACATAACCAGATGCTGCTAGAACTAGTGCAATACTGCCTTTTCAATAATATCTTTAATTTCCAGGGAGATCTCTTCAGGCAGGTCTCTGGGACAGCAATGGGCACCTGCTTCGCCCCCAGCTACACAAATGTATTCGTTGGCTGGTGGGAGGAGCAGGTGACCTGGGCACCCGATAAAGCGAAATGGTCCGAAAAAATTGTGCCGTGGTACAGATATATCGACGACCTACTTTTGATATGGAACGGACCAGTGGGCGAGGCAGAAGCGTATGTTGCATTACCAAATGAGAATCATGTCAATTTAAGGTTCACAGGACAAGTTAGTTTGGTGGCAGCAAACTACTTGGACCTGAAAATAGAGCTACAGGGTGGAAAGATTAGCACAGCACTTTTTAGGAAACCAACTGCTGGCAACAGCACCCTATATGCCTCTAGTAGCCATCCAGAGAACCTGAAAAACAGCATCCCCTATGGGGAGTTTTTGAGGCTTAAACGCAACTACACCAACAAAAGTGATTTTGATCTAGCAGCCGCAGATAGTATCAACAGATTTGCAGCAAGGGGCTACAATATGAAACTTCTGGAAAACACTCTGAAAAGAGTGGAATCCATATCCAGAGATGACCTCTTAAACCTAAACAAGTAAAAGAAGGTAATGAGGGTAGGTTTCGGTTGATAACCACTTTTTCACAATATGCGGGTATCCTTAGAAAAATCATGAGAAAACACTGGCACGTACTTAACACTGACACCATAATTGGCACAGACGTCCCAGTGGTTCAAGCGATCACTTTCAGGAAGGCACGCTCCCTTAGGGACAATTTGGTACACAGTCATTTGGACCCAATACCAGCTAAACAGAGTACACTACAAGAAATGAGAGGTTTTTTTTCCCATGTGGATAATGTAAGGCCTGTGCCTTCACTAAAATGACCCTCTCCTATGAAGTGAAAAGTATAAAAGGAGGGAGGAGGATAAACAAATTTCTAACCTCCCAAACAACCTTTGTAGTTTACTGTTTAAAGTGTCCATGCGGACTTAAATATATAGGGAGCACCATCAATTGTGTAAAACTAAGAATTCTAGAACACATGCATGCCATGGTGAAAAAAGATTTTTTTATCCGGTGGCACGACATTTTTCAATCAAACATAGAAGCAACAGGGATCTTTTGGAATACTTCTGTCTTGACTGTGTACCATGTAGCCCAAGAGGGGGTGACAGAATGTTAAGGCTAAGAAGATTGGAATCCAGGTATATAGTAGATTTACAGACAAAATCACCTCGAGGACTGAATAGTGGGGAAGAATTAGCAGTGCACCTTGGGAACTAGTCTTCTTGTCTTCTTGTTTCCTTCATTTCTCGTTTCTTGTTCCTTGGCTTTTCCTCTCTCTTTTCTTGTTTGATGCTTATTATCAGAGAGCATCAAGCGGAGGATGTACTGTGAGGATGTTGGGATGTTTAGTGGAGACCAACTAAGCTAGAGACTGTAACATGCCGATCTTCGGCCAGATAGACCCCAGAGAGAATTAATTGTTATTCAGCATGATGGTGATTGTGAGGAAAAGGACAACCTCCGCCACATCGTAATGCTTTTTTTAAAACTGCAGTCAATTGCTTAAAGTAAGGAACTTGGACAGTTAACGAATAACTGATGGGTTTACATCTCCAAGATGGCGGATGCCATATAGAGATTGGGGCCACTTCTCTCAATTGAATGTTAATTACAGGAATTTTGTTATGAACTATAAAAGAATAATATTCTCACCAATCATGTTAACACATGGGATTTGGAGGGTAGTAGCAACCCAATTGGGGTTGCAATTGCCGATCCACGGCAAAATTAAGAGCACTGCGGTTAATGCCGGCAATATTCTCTCTGAAATGTGAATAGCATTATAAATTGAAAGTACTGGCACAACGAAGGATATAAACAGAGATAAATGTATTTGTATATAAAACAAAACATCTAAAAGATGGTGCACATTATGTAAGATCGCGTTTGTCCCCTCTTTGTTTTCGTGAAATTTACACTGATTGGTTTAAATGGCACCGCGTCACGCTCACCATGTTGACACCGAGAAAGGAGTTATCTCCGAAATGCGTCTGTCAATTGCTGAATAAATGCTGTTTGAATTCTCCTGCAAGTGCTGTCTTCCTTCACATGGAATTGGGATGATTGAGAAGCTGTGATATTTACGCGTGGCACCAACGCGTTACAGCACTCGCCTGCAGAGTGACTCGTGGCTTGATGCAAACGGAGCAATATTATATGTCAGGATAATAATAAGTGCCGGAAATTAACTGCAAAGAGCCACCACATCCAAGAGGAAGGAACGAACAGCTCTGAAACGCGTTGGTGAAGGGTTGCAAATGACGGATGAAATGCCACCTTCTAGCACGTAATAAAGGAAGTTTACATACCTGCTGCTGACGAGTGCTTCTTTGCTGCAGGGCACTTTGGGAAACAATATATACATATAATGACACTGACGAAGGCAGAACATCCGAAACGCGTTTGTGTGATCCTCGTATGAAATAAACCTGTGCACCTGAGTTACCCCTCTGGAGTGCTGTGATTTTTTGCTAAGGCTGAAAATACTGAGCAGCATGTATATATATATATATATATATATATATATATATATATATATATATATTGTGATTTTTCCATTCTCATCACAGTATTATTATGTTGAATATTACAGCTATCATACGTACATATATTTGATATATGTATTTTTGTTTTTGTATATACAAGGATTTATCCAGTAATAGTGTATACAAATGATGTAATAATGAATTAATGATTCTCTACATGACATACAATATGCATTCATGCAGGTATAAATTTAAAACAAACAAAGAATGTAAAGCAAAAAATATACACACATACATATAGATATCTTTGCTAAGTATATCGTTTATGTTCATGACCATGTGACATATAAGGTCACTGTTTGGGGCGTGTATTTGCACAAACACATATTTAAAGCAATGAAAATTTTAAATGGATTGACAGCGTGATCAAGGGCTCGTGTAGCCAGAAACGCGTAGCTGTTTCCCTGTGCTAAATAAATCTTTTGCACCTGATCCTGAGGTCCTTCTCCTCTCTCGCTGGTGTTGCTGTGTTGCTTGCCGGAGGTGCTGTGGAGCTATTTTGTGAATATATATATATATATATATATATATATATATATATATATATATATATATATATACATATATATATATATATATATATATATATATATATTCACTGAAAAAACCATAGGTTTCACACCAGTTATAGTTAGGTGGAAATTTTACTCGCATAAAACCATTGAAATTCCCACGTTATAGTTAGTAGGACTCACTATAACTTGCGCGTGCAATGCACTGCTGATGACGTCACATATTACATCACTCATGACATGGTCAGTGACATCACTCATGACATCTCAAATGACATCACGGATGACAACATCCTTGTGACAAAGTGGCAGACCTCCTATCAGCATAAAATAACCTTTGACACACACATTCAAAAATAGAAACTAACATTTTCTTAAAAAAGGAGAAACCAATATCAATTACAACAACTTATTAGGTAATTTCAACATCTACATACACATCCACTCATTCACGAACAGTTCTATATAGTCACTCATGCATGTACTTACTCATCATATGTACTCATACACCTATACATCCTGTTACACACTAATACTCATCCATATAGTTACTCACACACAAATTCACACATGCAAATAAACTATCAAAAAAACTTTTACTTGATTATACTGCTATATACACACCACTACACATACTTCTACAGAAACGGAAACATATTTACTCTCTTAAACAATCAATTATAAAAACACATACTCACTAACCCACCCATACACACAATCATCCACCCATACAGTCTTGCACACATGCTGTCTTCAAAATACATACAAATAGTGAGTCACTCATTCATGCATCTGTGCTCTAAGTAATATCCCCCACCAAACCATACAGACACTGTTACTGATACTCAAAAAACAACTAATAACCCATATACACACTCATGTAGCTACTCACCAACCCATGCAGCCACTTATACACAAAGTGAGACACAGATACAGATATTTAAATATTTAAACATTACTCGCTAATATATGTATTCACTAAGATACATTTAATAAGTCAGTTAACCAATCAATTTTACACAAAAAAAACATCCATTTCGACATTTATTTACCCATTTATTCTTCTACCAACCTTTAGATATACATATATAAAAAATATTCATTTTTCAGAAAGATACACATTCACTGGATGATGTCATCAGTGAAGTCATTTGAGATGTCATCAGTGATGTCATGAGTAATGTCACTGACCATGTCATGAGTGATATAATATGTGATGTCATCAGCAGTGCATTGCACGCGCAAGTTATAGTGAGTCCAACTAACTATAACGTGGGAATTTCAATGGTTTTATGCGAGTAAAATTTCCACCTAACTATAACTGGTGTGAAACCTATGGTTTTTTCAGTGAATTTAATAGGTTTTTTAAATGCTAATTCCTAACTATAACTGGTGTGAAACCTATGTTTTTTTCAGTGAATATATATATTCACTTCAGGTGTGCCATACTTTTGTCATAAGTAAGACTGTTAGCGTTCTAGTTGTTCTTTAGAACACTCTGGGACATTCTGTCATTGGGCTATAGTTGGGCTACATCTGGCTGATATTTGGGCTACATTTGGGCTCTTTTGTCTCTGGTGGCCATCGTGGGAGACTGCATATCAGAATTTTTTTAATGAAATATAAGAGGATTTGAGAAGTCACTCAAAATGTGCCCTAATTTTTCTTTCTTCAGCACTAATCATAATTTCTATGGCAAAATCAACCCACTCATTTTGTTCCTTTGCAAATTAAATGTTTTAAGTGTTAACACTTTATTCCAATCAAGATGACTTCAGGTGTGCCATACTTTCGTCATAAGTAAGACTGTTAGCGCTCTAGTTGTTCTTTAGAACACTCTGGGACATTCTGTCATTGGGCTATAGTTGGGCTACATCTGGCTGATATTTGGGCTACATTTGTTTTTTTTGTCTCTGGTGGCCATCTTTGGGCTACATTGGGCTACATTGGGCTACATTTGGGCTCTAACACATATATAGCCCAATGTAGCCCAATATATATTTTTTCAAAGTTAATTTTCATAAAAACCACTGGAGCATATATCTTGAGACATAGCAAAGGCACATCGGGGTACCAGTCCCTACAATTTTGCCAAGTTTGGTGGAAATCCATTCAGCCGTTCGGGCTAAAAGTGAGTCCAACCGCTCTATGGAAATTAACATGGGGAAAACACGTTTTGGGACCCCCCCTTTTATCTCGGCCCCCGCTTGACGGATCCCCCCGAAACTTTCAGGGAAGGAGCGGAGCGCGGCAAAGTTAAGGAAAATTACAGGCAGATCCCTCATTCGGCGCCAAAGTTATTCCCAATAGAATGTTGCGGATTTCCTATGGAAAACGATCCTAACTATAACTACCTACTGGCGACCGCCAGTAGGTAATATATATATTTATTTATATATATATATATATTCACTGAAAAAACCATAGGTTATAGACCATATATAGTTAGGAATTAGCATTTAAAAAACCTTATTTTACTCACACAAAACCATTGAAATTCCATATATAGTTAGTTGCACTAACTATATATCGCGCACCCGCAATCCACTGCTGATCATGTCACATATTACATCATTCATGACATGGTCAGTGACATCACTGATGACATCACTGATGACAACATCCAGTGATTATGTGTTTCTGTAAAGTTTAAATATGTTTTACATATTGAAGAATGAGTGGATGTATAAGTGTCTGAATAAAGGTTTTAGTAGGTGCGTGATTGACTGTATGAGTGAGTGATTAAATGCGTCTTACTGAATGCACGGGTTAGTGACTAAACTGTCTAAAAGTGTGCATCAGTATGTCTGTTGTTGTGCAAGCTGCTGCACGTGTTAATCAGTAGCTATATAAGTAGCTATATGGGTTATTGATTGGTTGCACAAGTATTTGTATGGGAGACTGAGTGTGTGTATGGCTGGCTGGGAGGTGTGTGACTCTGTGCAGATCAATGTGTACTTGTATCAGTGATTCTATAAGAGAGTAACTATGTGTTAGTATATGTTTCAAAAATGTAAGGTGTTCTGTGTTTAACTGTATAGATGAGAAAATGGAAATGTGATTGATTCTTTTCAGGACTGACTAGGTGTGTGAGTAACTCCATGGATGAGTGGCAGAGTGTGAGTGTCTGTATAGGTGTATGAGTGCATATGATAGTGTTGTAAAGATGAGTGATTGTATGTATGAATGATTGTATGAGTGAATGTGTGTGTAGACATAGGAATCAGTGAGTGCGTATGTAGTAACTAGTATTGGTGTGTCAATGGTTTCAAAAATGATACTCTCTATTTAACACTGGGTGTAACGGAGGTTATATTAGAGTGTGAGGAGATGCATTGTATTATCACATGAATGATATCATCAGTGATGTGATCATTGATGTCAAGTGAGATGTCATCAGTGATGTCATTTGAGATGTCATCAGTGATGTCATCAGTGATGTCACTGACCATGTCATGAATGATGTAATATGTGACATGATCAGCAGTGGATTGCGGGTGCGCGATATATAGTTAGTGCAACTAACTATATATGGAATTTCAATGGTTTTGTGTGAGTAAAATAAGGTTTTTTAAATGCTAATTCCTAACTATATATGGTCTATAACCTATGGTTTTTTCAGTGAATTTTCAAGGTTTTGTAAATGCTAATTCCTAACTATATATGGTCTATAACCTATGGTTTTTTCAGTGAATTTCATTGGTTTTTTAACAGCTAATATCTGTAGCTGTAAAATGTATTCTTCTTTAAATCCAAAAATATATTTTATATGTTTATTAATAACTTTTTTTTTAAATATTTTTTTTTCTTCGTTCCCGCTTCGCGAATCGGGAAGCTTCCCGTTAGCTGACCTTGATGCCGCGAAATAGACCACGAGCCGGTAAACGTTTCTTTACCGCAACTGCCGCGTTAGAAAACAACATTGTGACGCCTCCCGTCCGCATGACGTTTCGCGTTGTCGCGTGATACGTCATATGACGTGCTACGTTAGCGAACTCGTACGCTTACCGAGTCGCAAAGCACAGGTTTCTGGAAGCAAACCGGGAGGCCCTGCAAAGCGCGTAACATACACACAGCAGGTCATGTGACTTGGTAATAACACTTTTCATTGGTTCATTTCACTTTCGGTTTCCTAATGAAGTAAGACTAGGTCATATGATCTAAAATGAACACTTTTCATTGGTTGAGAACTATTTTTTTTCCCAAATGGTGAAAATCCCTCCTTCTTTCCTCACTCTGACTTTCATCATTGTGAGAGAAAGACCCTTTGTTACCAGTGAGCAATGGCTTCTTTACTAGCTTCAGCTGGTGCTTCCCCACCACCTCCACCACATCCAAGGAAGAGTGGACCACCTGCTAAAGTTATAATTCAGCAAGAAGAGGAAGAAGAGGAACAGGACGACCTAGATAATCTCCCTATTATGGCCAGAAGATCTGTTGTACCGGAAGTAACGGGACCAGAGGGCAGGGAGATGGTGCCAAATATACAAACGAGATTTCGTGAAGTAAAACAAGTCTGCGTACATTGCAGTGGATTCATTTGCTACGCAGAAAGTAGCATCACTCTGATCAACAGAGCTATTGACAATCATGCTCATGTTTGTCCGAAACTCCCCAAACAATAAATTCTTTTTTTTTGTTTTCTTGCTCCTGTTGAGCCCTTTACAATGAATCGTTTTCGTTGCCCCCTCCGAAAAAAAAGTAAAAAAATGTTCAGAAAAATAATAAAAAAAATATAAAACAACAAAAACAATTTAAAAAAAAGTTCTTTTCAGAACTACCTCCCCGTTATTAAAAAATTGGTACAATATTTGCAACTGTGCCAACCTCTATTTCTCTTAGTTCGCTTTCCCAGTTCGCTCCCCGGTACGGAACCGGAAGCGAACCCAAAAATTTTTTTTTTAAAAAAGAACAGTAAGTATAAGGGAAGGAAACAGACACTTATGTTAAAAGAAAGACAGCTATAAGGGAGTAAACTAGAGATACTATTACCCGTAATCCACTGCTGATGATGTCACATATTACATCATTCATGACATGCTCAGTGACATCATCAGCAGCAGAGGATTGCGGGTAACAGTATCCCTAGTTTATTCCCTATAGCTGTGTTTCTTTTAACATAACTGTCTGTTTCCTTCCCTTATACTTACTGTTCTTTTAAAAAAAATTTTTTAGATCAGTCAGAAACAGTGAAAGTAATGAAATATAAAAGACTACGTAGAATATGAGCACTGTATGCAACAACTTTGACACTTACAGAAGCCTCACCTTCTCCATGCCTCCTACACAGTTCTACATGTACATCATAAATGCAAACAGAACAGAATTAATTATACATGTTAAATGGTTTATTTTTGCTGTTCTCAGAATGTATCAAATTTCACTAAAACAGTGACTTGAAGGTATTCATCATATAACAGCGGGGAAAAAAAAACACAATCAAAATGATTGTGTTTAAAAAACCCATACAACATTAGAAATCAGAATTCAGAACTCCTTAAAGTTAACTTACTTTCCATGACGGCCAAGGATGTCCTATGAACAGCTTACACTCTGTTGTGCTGTTATTACTTTCAACCCGCCACTTTCTGAAAGAAAACCTCCATCGTTTTCAAAAACATGTTACATACAATAAATGACTTCTTGCTCTCTACCACAAGATTCCACAAGGCCAAATCTTGTCAGAGCCATGTATAACTCTTGGATTTCTTGTTAGCCAATCCCGTCTTTTCGCATTTCAGAATTAAAATGTTGAAGATCATTTACACAATCCTGGACTAGTAATATCTTCCCCTTCTTGCTCAATCATGTTCTACATTTCCTATCACACTGATACTGCTTACTATGAAGCAGACTTACACTACCTTTATGACTAGTACAATTATTTAATTCTCTACATCACTTTTAATCACAAAGCAATGTAAAACAGTAGACAGCATTGCAGACTTACATTCCCTCTACTCCATGTTTTGATTCGCTGCTTCAATTAGCTTATAAAAAGAAATAGTTTTTCTGAACTCATTCAAAGTGCACATATTTCTCAATAACGTCCAGTGTTATGGTAAAAAGTTATGTCTCTGTACTACACTTATCTTCAAGGCCAAATAGTGTAGGAGCCTTGAGAACTTCTTGAAATTCCTCAGAGCACATCCCGAGATTCTTTCCCTAAAATTTTGGTTTTAAAAACACCAGGTAAGAGTTTTTAAGGTCATATGGCAATTTTTTTTTGAAAATTAAAACAGAATCATTGCAGAATGACCAGCCATTTCTACACTTTAAATAAGCTGTATAATGTCCTGATGTTATTGAAGAACCATCATGATATATAATTGCTACAGTTACAAAAGTCCTTCCTGATATTGACAACTGTGAAGCCACAAAATTTTTAATTAAAGTTGTCAATTTTGTTCCATCAGGCCTACATCGTTGGAACATTAAAATGACATACTGGCCATATGTTCGTATAAATAATGTGGACATCATTTCAGATTTACATTGCCTACACTCCATATTGTGATCAGCTGCTTTTACTAGCTTATTAAAAGAGACTGATTTACTGTCTGGCAAAGTTAAATATATAAATCTTTCTGAGTCTACACTAGTACTACTTGATACCCTACAGTTCTCGCAGTCATGCTGCCATTGATAAGAAAGCCCAAACAGATGATCTACATCTACACCTTCAGCATACAATACATCAAGCATATACATTAAAAACTCCTGACAATCTTGCTGACTATTTTGAGAGAATTGTGTTTGGCCTGAACATCTGTCTAACAGATTTCGAATTTCAGACACACTTTCTATGTTTGTTCTATCAGTGCTACATTTCTCTAACACAGAATTTAACAAACTGCAAAATCTTTGATCAGAATTGACCACAATCTCTTCTTTTACATTTTGTAGAGAAAACAAAACATTAATCACTACATTAGCATAGCAGTTGACACCAGAACTGTTTTCAAATTGAAAACCAACAACATCTTCAACAGAATCCTTTTTGTTTCTGCTTATAATTTCAGGTTCATCGACTTTTCGTCTTTTTGCTACAACCTCCCCAGTATTGGTCACATTTCTTCGTTTCCGGCCTACCACACATTTCTCAAACAAAGGATACTGAGGCAAATGTGGCGCATACTCTCTTCTCAACCTATTGTATTCCTTAACACAATCTAGATCCGCACAAATGTTTGTGACATCACACTCAATCAAGTACAATCCCGATAAAGTCCTAACTCGTGACAATGCCACATATGCCATACCCTCCTTGAACACAGAACTGCCAATATTCACCAATGCACAGTCTACACTTAAACCTTGCGATTTATGGATTGTCACCGCATATGCCAAGCAAACAGGAAACTGCTTACGACGAACATATAAGTCTTTTACAAGCAAAAATCTAGCAGAACAACGAGCAATTAGCTGTACTTCCTCAATGCCATCAAATTTAATTTTTAAAAATTCAATTCCATCTCTATTTCTGTATTTCACAAAATCAACAACATTACCCATTGATCCATTTACCAGACCTCTTTCAACATGTAAATTCCTTCTTAAAATTATACGGCAGTTCAAGCACACATTCAGAGTCTTTTCAAAACCCGCAGTTTTAGATATACTCTTCTCTAATGAATCCAATTTTGTTTTCAGATTCTCAGACAAAATAATTGTTGATCCCATATGCTCTACTCTGTCAATAGCTTCCAATTTCACAATCTCTTGCTTTTCTAAATGCAACATTTTGTTGTTGAATTTGGCACATTCTGCAAGAGTTGGCATCAAACATATTCCAGATTTTTTCTCAGTAACTTTCTGAAAAATATTCTCAGGCACAACATCTTCGTCTGGATATAAATTTGTCAGTAATCGTGCATGTAAAGCTTCTTTCCCATGCTCGGTCACTTTTCCAATTCTAACATCTTGTAGAATAGTCTTGTAAACTTCATCCTTTGCCTGACGCATATTTTCATGCAGTTCAGCATAATTGAAGTTTAACCATATATTGACGTTGCCAATACTCCCTAAGCACTTCCTGGTATCTTCATGCGTGAGCATTTTGAACACAGGTTGCCCTTTCACTGGTGTCAGCTGCAGAAGATCTCCGAAAACAATGATGTGTTTGCCACCAAATAACACATCATACTCTGTTTTGAGAACTTCTTGCATTCTCAAATGCACAAAGGCAAGCATGACATTGGAAACCATGCTTACTTCGTCAATGATAAGAAGTTTCATTTTCCTCAAGACTCTTGAAACTTCAAAACAAGCATCTCCAGATAGCTTGTGATATTCTAATTTGTTGTCATGCTCCACTGGCAGCATCAGTAAACGATGTAAAGTAATCCCTTTAATGTTATGTGCTGCCAGTCCAGTTGGAGCGGTGACAACACAAGACAGCGATGACTCTGTCCTTTCCTGCAAATAACATGAAATTGCTTTAATAAGGAAACTTTTTCCAGTTCCCGCTTCTCCACTCACGTACAGTCGGACAGGCTTCAACGACGTACATGAGCACTCTTTCTTGTCATGACTTAATCCATGATCAATTTGCATGGTAAGTTCGTCATATATTTTCCTCTGCTCAACGTTGAGTTGTCTTTCCAACTCTTCTAAGTTAACCGCATCCTCCTGAGCATGTGCCATGGCTCTTTCCACTTCATTCATAGCAGTGGCAGCTTCATTTTCGATAAGAGGTCCTCCTAGTGGATCCTGACTCAATGAAGCAGAACTCTGACTGTCCTGAGAACTGTCTCTGGCAATCTCGGCTGCAATCGTTGCTTCCTGCTCAATTTCCACATTCAACATTTCTACATATTTCGGAAAAGCAGGACATTCTATGGTCTCCTTGGCAGCATTGAATGAGTCTTCGTAACAAAGGAAATCTCCAAGCAGTTCCTCTTCTGCACGCCAAGGCTTAAAAAGTTGCAAAAGTGCTAAATAGAAAAACTCCTTTTTTTCAGGAGATTCGCCACTCAATTTTCGATGGTTTATCAAGTGGCATTTTCTTTGCTTGACCAGACATCCCTCACTTCCTATTACAGCATACACTCCTTTCTCAGTATCTTCTTTGATGTTCCTCTTGAATATGTAATTTTGCAGAACCTCATACAGACAAACATTCTCGAGGTGACTGCTTCGATTTGGATAATATGTATCCAACATGTTGCTCTTCAAAATGTCGGTACTGTTTGGCTCCTTTTCCGCCAAATACTCAATTTCCCGCACAGGTTTCAGAACTCGATTACGCGTTGCAGCAAGACCAACACTCGCCCAAACGATACTCCTGGACTTGGCATAGAGACTTGCTGAAGACAACCGGTCAGAACATTCGTAAGCTCCGATTTCTCGATGCGACAACATCTTCAGACTGAAACTGTACAACTTCTTGCTGAGGCTCTTTTCATGCGAAATGTCCTCCCACATATCCTTCAATTCTGTCTTCTCTTTTTTGGTGATGTAAGATGTCACATACCGAGCCACAGCCATACAGTTATCAGCCACAAACTGTATATCCATGTTAGCATTCCACATGGACAAAATCACCGGGTTGTAGTCGTTAATGTACTTAGACTCTTCGTTCCTCTTCAAATTGTATGTGTTTTTAGGTGATTTCTTCATCACATTATGTCGCAGCGAAGACATCAAACTGTTCACTCTTCCTTTAGAAATCACCGATCGTGGTAAGCCGAAACGACATTTGGTGTAGAACTTGTCTTTGTTCCGGAATTTACGACGACAGTACTTTCCACATCGATGGCTTTGGAAACGTAGAACTTTTTCTCTTAGGCTTTTTTTCTCCTTTGCGTTTGGAACAGCACACGTAGAATACTGTTCTATGAAACTCATCACTGAGTCGTCTGCATCCGTTCCAAATTTAGGTGCATCCTTGATCCACAGCAACATATGTATATGAGGAGCACCTCTTGCTTGGTACTCCTTCCTCCAGAAGAAATCCAACACCTCTCCAAGAGGTGGATTCTTCTTATTCATGATGAAAGACATCATACCTTCAAATCTATGATTGAAGTACCTACATACATTGACTGGATCCAAAGAGCACAGTTCTCCGGGTGTCTTGAATTCGATGTTTTCTACGTTAGCATTTGCCTCTCGTAGAAATTCAAGTAAGTCTTCCCAGCCATACTCAGCACAGCTCAAAGTGAGGAACCATGTGGGAGTTCCTAAGTTCCTTAGCATACATTTTAAATCACCATGACGACGGTACCAGTACTCATTAGTACCACGCTGACACGCCATGAGATTAATCAGGTGAGAATCCAAAATACTGTCTTGGACATTGACTTTATCCATAAAGTCACTTGCCGAGATGTTTTGCATGTGTATACCACTTTTCAAGATGTGGTTCACTGCATATGACAGTCCAGACAGATCGCTTTCAAACAGGAGATGAAACAAATAAGGAATGCATTGTCGAAACCTAGGATCTCCTGCATACAATCGCAAAGTCCGGTATTCAGAAGCAGGAATTTGATGAGGTCGCTCATCATATCTTCCTCCCTGACCTGTTGGAAAAAGCTGTGGGAAACACCGAGCTTCCAAACTTTCCTCCCAAACACTAATGGGACTCCCTTTCGCTTGTTTCATTTGAAACAACTCAATAGCATTCCCCATGACTTCCTTGGAATGCAAAGGATGAACACTATAATGTTCATATATTTCTTCACTAGTACAGGGTTCTACTTTCTCAATTTGACCAGCACACAAATCGTTATCCTCTTCCTCACTTACTTCCTCTTCTGCAACATATACATTTTTATAGTACTTATTATATTTTTTCAAATACAATGTTGCCCTTTTGACTTTCCTAACATCTACTAAATCTTGCCATATTTTCTTATTCTTTGTCGGAACCCCATTAACTAAGATAACAAGAGGTTCCTCTTCCACTTTTTCTACTCCAATTGTGTTAATGTTTTTCTTCAAATCTAGAGGCAAATAAACAACTCTTCCCTTTAATCCTCTCTGTAAATCTGATGGAGGCAATTTCCCTGTCTTTGGCTCCATTCTTACAATAGCCTGAAAGGGATGGATACTTTGAATCAAAATAGATTCATAAGTATTTAAATCCTTCAATTCAGAAGGAATCTCAACCAATTCCAGATTATTATGAACTGCTCTAGCAGGCATCTGGTTTTGATTTAATTTGTTACAACAATAAGTACACACACGTTGATCCAATCCCAAATCAAAACAATTTTCTACCATCAAGTATGTTGTAAAATCCTTCCATTCACTATTATTTTCCCTTTCACTTTTTCCATATAAATCCACTAACTTAGTCTGATTCTTATAATAAGTGCGTCGACAACACACACAAGTGAAATTTGGCCTCTCACTTGATTTCACCTCAAACGTCGCAATTTCCCTCTGGAAATTATCTGTACTGGAAACCTGTACACTATCTTCCACATTACTCTCTTCTTCTTGGTCAATTTCAACATTCTCCTCTTTACTTCCGAAGTAACAAAACTCAATTTCTTCACATATATTCTTCACATCTATTTCAGAACCATGCAAAAGAGCAGCGCATAATTGTTTAAGCATAATTGCTGGACTCTTAGCATAATACAACATTCTAACTAATTTCCTCACTTTATTATGATGCACTGCTAGCATCCTGAAATGATGAAAAACACTCTGGCATACTCTCCTGGAAAGACAAGCCAGTGAATGACCATGCAAACCTATCACTTCTCTCACTCTGCAAGGATCTAATTCTTGCAACAACTTCATTTTCTGCTTCAAACTGTTCTTACTAAATGACCGTATAAAATCACAAAGCAAATTGATGGAATCCTGTCGTACACTGCAAATACTACTACACTTCCAGGTGTACACAGGACCCTTAGGACGTCTCCCTAAAACCTCATTACCTAACACCTCTTCTATCTCTGTTCTCACAAGTTTTTCTTGTTCAACTGGACAACCATCTTTCACTTCATAAGCTCGACCACTGGTGTCAACTGCATGCACCAAATCATTATCCTGGAAATAACTCTCCTCATTAAAAAATGCCTCAGAGCTTGAACTATGCATCCATTCTCCAGAAAAAACTTCACAAAAATTACTACGATTAACTATTCTCTTCCATCTACTATTTCTTTTGAAATCATAAATTACCTAGTTTAGCTTCCTAATTCTATTGATTGTCAAAATAAATAACTTACGTTTAATTTCAAATGCCTGATCAATAACTTTCTCAACTATTTTTTTTCTCTTATAAAAACCCACTTTCTGCTGACCTTTCTTAATATTTTTTAACAAATTCCCAATTATCCTGTTGCGGAACATTCGTTTACGAATATCCCTAAACTCTTGTTTCCTTCTACTTTCATGCATAGAGTTATCTCTTACTCTAGCAGTAACATTTCTCATTGGCCTTTCCTTACCATTTGAATTCTTTCTCCTTCTCTGAACTGAAACATTTTCTGTAGTAATATTTTTTTTACTACACATATTTCTTATGACTGTTTTTCGACTCTTACCCGGTGCTTTCTTGGTGACTTGACAAATCTTTTTGTTAGAGGACTGCTGCATTATTCCATGGTCCTGCTGTCTTTGACGTTTTGCAGCCTTTCTTACTCTTTCTTTGCTAGGCATCCTAAAATCTTGAAATAATCTGCAGTTGAATCTGTGGTAAAATATAATAAAAAATGTTATTAACCACTATTACCCAACAGTAAATTAATAACAGTCATCAAAATCTTAACACACTACTTAAGTATATAATATACTGAAGCCTATCTCCAATTTTTCACTGAACAAGACTCATCTCTTCTTAACCTTGGATAAACCTCACCTACTCTGTGTCCCCTGCACATAATTAAATGTAAAGGGGCAGATTTATATTAACTAGCACATCCCCAGGGATGCACCAGTTAACGTGCACCACTGCTCTGCCACCCACGGTGTGCCGCATTTACAATCAGATAGGACAAAGCTACATCAAAACCCTGCGCCTGCTTGAAGCAGGCATAGATCTTGACGCAGGTAGGCTGAAAGCTAAAGCAACAACTAAGTATCGTGTGCAGAAGTTACAAAAAAGGAAAAATGGCGTTTAAACCAGTAATGAGCCCAAGCTAACGTAACACAGAGTAAAAATATCCAGGATCTACATCAGTTTGGGGTTCACGAACCTGGCAGGTACAAGGCACTGAGGCTTTCCACCGTGCATGTCTCATCCCAAATCATATGTTGTTTGTGAATGAAACAATTTCCCAGACCAAATGCTTTGGATTGGCTACTTCTAAAAAATTAAACACCCCTACTATCCCGGAGTTAGAGGAATATGATGGTTGGAGTAATTTTACTCGTTGTCCATTAAAGATTTACAGGCCCTACTCCGTAATTCTTCCTTTAACATTTCCAGTATAAATCCAAAAGGTTGACTGCTTTGGCAACGTGCCTTATCCACGGTTTAATAACGCTACCTTTTGCTTTATATAAGTTTTCAAATTGTATGAAATATATACCAATAGGTCGTTATTAACCTTTAGGTAGTGGTTTTCTTCATGAGGTCTGGTCGCTTCCATACACATACAGATTTTCAAAGATGATCAAGAACTTTATCTGAATGGAGAGGAATGCACTGAGACGCCAGATCATTCACTAATGTGTAGGCACATACAGTTACACGGTTCATGCAACAAACACCGACCAAATATGGCTTGCGTGTTGCAAGGCACACCAGTTCCTGCTATCATCCCCACGTTCAAGTTCTTGGAAAATGGTAGTTATTTGATGCTCAATAATGAAGATTGTTCTGGGTTAATTAAAAGTATTCATTTTATCGTAACAGTAAATGAACGGGTTATTTGCTGCAGAAATGTTCTATTTCCTCCCACACATGAACATAGGGAGTTTTCAATCTGGCCACAAATACCAACCTTGGGAGCACATTTCAACGGCATGGCAAGAATAAGAGCTCTTTTGTCTCAGAGAGAGGTGGCCTTGAGTTCGGCCCGTGAAACTTTCGTGCTTCACATAGCGAACACCCGTACAGAGGTGCAGACCCTTTTAAATACAGATTCGACTTTGCATTTCAGCAAGATTACCCATTCATTTCCATGCAGCAGGAGGCCCATAGGAATGAAGGTGCAATTTGCGATTAGCAATTACCTCATCGCAAATTACGAATTTTTCCGACGGTGCAGGGGTGTCTCAAGAACACCCTGCTGCACCCCTGAAAAAGAAATTTGGGGTCATATGGCGCACATAAATTTTGAAAACATTCCTTTACCTCAAAAACGATTTTCAACTCATAATTTGAAAACACTGCACATGGGGAAATGACTTAAAATGTCCTTAAGACACATAAAAGCATTTTTTGATTGCCTTTGCAGCATATTTCAGTCACCTTTAACATGCCTATGTAACGGAAACTTTCAAAATCTAAATTTGCCATGCACAGGTGGGAGCATATTTACAAGCAATTTGCTCCACAGACAAACTTCTTACATTGAAATGGGAAAAATAACATCAGAGACTCTCAATTACCTTATAAAGAAGCAGACACCATTATGTCCTTCTCATCAATATTAAAACCATTGCTTTTTCTCAAAAACGATTTACAAGTCATAATTTGAAAACACTCCACAACTCCTATGCACATAAAAGCCCTGTCAGTACTAATACTTCACATTTTCTCCAATTACAATTTCTCAAAGAAACAAAATCTATTTGTGAAACACTTGAGACAAAGCAACATTTGAAAAACACAACTTTCTTCATAATTTTCTCCTTAAAGCACACTATTTTCTATCTAAATTAAAGAAATTTTTTCTCACCTTAGCAAATACTTTGAGTTTCAAAACAGTCTCAGAAACACACCAATTTGTCTTCAGCAGAGCAAAAGGTATGCACTCTAGAGTCTGCAGCTATCAAAAGCACAGAAATGCTGTAATTCCTCACACAGATCTCTCATGTCACCCAATCAAAACTCTTCCCTCACTTTTTTTCAAAGCAAAACCCTTCCCCCCTCTGCCCCCTCTCTGCTTTTTCTGCATAGCAACCACCTCTTGCAAGACCTCTCACACAACAATGTTGCAATTGAACTCTGAACTCTCAGTGCACCTGCATATCCAGAGCATTCTTTCATTTAATGATTTTTTCTTCGCCACTCAAAATACATCTTTCAACGAACTCATCCATGCACACTAACTTTCTGTTTTCAGCAATCAAAATCCACCAATCACTCTTACTGCTTCATTAACACAGAAACTCCTCAGTTTTTTTCATTTTACACTCTCATTTTTTCAACTGCCATTTCATTGCCACACTTCATCTGACTGCAGGAGAACCTTCTCTCGCCATGTTTTCTGTCTGGATTGTTGGACATAGCTACATCTATTGGGCTCAAAGGTACGCTGAAAACAGGAATTTACCTAACCTCAATTTACAAGATGTGGAAATTAAGTGGTTTGGCCACAGAGGATTAAAATGTCACCAATTGATACCATTGGTGAAAACCTTTATGCATTTGCCAAAACCTGACCTGTTAATTGTGCACTGTGGAGGTAATGATTTGGGCACTTTGACTGGGGTAGGTCTGGAAATGCTTTTAAAGGACACCTTTGAGCAATTGATGGCACTTTTTCCTCAGACTGCCTTGGTATATTCAAATATATGCCAAAGACAGAAATGGAGGTGGTCGAACCAATTTTGTCCACAAATTGAGAAATCGAGGAAGCATGTAAACAAATCTGTTTCAGCTTACATGAGAGACCATGGAATGGGCTCCCTGTACAACAATAACTTGCGTTACTACATGCAAGATATCTACAGAGCAGATGGAGTTCACTTCTCAGATGAGGGCAACAGAGTTTTCACTCTGAATTTAAGACTGTGCATTGGTACCTACTTATAAGTACCTAAATGTACCATAAACCCAAAAGCTCTTCTCAGAGCTACCCTACATCTGATCACTCACAATTATTATTTTACTCTAACTTTTTTCACTAATTTTCAAGAAAGTACGCTCCCCAGACCGCTTCCCGGTTCGCGAACCGGGCGCACTCCACGCAAAAAAACTAAAAACTAAAAAAACGGTATATTTTTTTTTTGCCCTGCGAGACCCTTTCAAAGCCTCCACATCAAACCTAGGGGGTCAGGGAGGATCTACTATGCCCCCTTATGGTCATTTGCCCCTTCGCTTTGGCCTCCTCTTGTCTCTCGATCCTACCGAGAGACAAGATGGCGGCCGCTACGGACTGTTTGGAATGTTGACAGACGCCGGAGAACCAATCAGCTTCGCAAACCTCCGTAACGCGAAAAGTACGCGAAGCGGAGCGCTGTTACAGATATATATCTTTTTTTGAACGTTAATTTCTCAAAATCCACTAGAGCACATATATTGAGACCTAGCAAAGGCACATCGGGCTACCAGTCCCTACAATTTTGCCAAGTTTCGTGCAAATCCATTCAGCCGTTCGATTATTATTATTTTTTTTTTTTTGCCCCGCGGGGCCCTTTTAAAACCTCCACATCAAACGTAGGGGGTCACCGAGGATCTACTATTCCCCCTTATGGTCATTTGCCCCTTCGCTTTGGCCTCCTCTTGTCTCTCGATCCTACCGAGAGACAAGATGGCGGCCGCTACGGACTGTTTGGAATGTTGACAGACGCCGGAGAACCAATCAGCTTCGCTTCACAAAGCTCCGTTGCGCGAAAAGTCCGCTGTTACAGATATATATCTTTTTTTAAACGTTAATTTCTCAAAATCCACTGGAGCACATATATTGAGACCTACAAAAGGCACATCGGGCTACCAGTCCCTACAATTTTGCCAAGTTTCGTGCAAATCCATTCAGCCGTTCGGGCTAAAAGTGAGGCCAACCGCCCTATGGAAATTAACATGGGAAAAACGCGTTTTGGGACCCCCCTTTTTTCTCGGCCCCCCCTTGACGAACCCCCCCAAAATTTTCAGGGGCTGCTCAGAAACAAAATGTGCCATTTTCCTGACAATTTCAGCCAATTCCGTCCACAAACGCCAAAGTTATTAGACATAGAATTTTCAAAAATCCCATAGAGAAAAAATCCTAACTATATATACCTACTGGCGACCGCCAGTAGGTAATATGTGTATGTATATATATATATATATATATATATATATATATATATATATATATATATATATATATATATATATATATATATATATTACCTACTGGCGGTCGCCAGTAGGTATATATAGTTAGGATTTTTTCTCTATGGGTTTTTTGAAAATTCTATGTCTAATAACTTTGGCGTTTGTGGACAGAATTGGCTGAAATTTTCAGGAAAATGGCACATTTTGTTTCTGAGCAGCCCTTGAAAATTTGGGGGGGGTTCGTCCAGTGGGGTCCGAGAAAAAAGGGGGGTCCCAAAACGTGTTTTTAACATTGAATTTTCCATAGGGCGGTTGGCCTCACTTTTAGCCCGAACGGCTGAATGGATTTGCACGAAACTTGGCAAAATTGTAGGGACTGGTAGCCCGATGTGCCTTTTGTAGGTCTCAATATATGTGCTCCAGTGGATTTTGAGAAATTAACGTTTAAAAAAAGATATATATCTGTAACAGCGGACCGGGCAGCGCTCTGGTTCGCGGACTTTTCGCGCAACGGAGCTTTGTGAAGCGAAGCTGATTGGTTCTCCGGCGTCTGTCAACATTCCAAACAGTCCGTAGCGGCCGCCATCTTGTCTCTCGGTAGGATCGAGAGACAAGAGGAGGCCGAAGCGAAGGGGCAAATGACCATAAGGGGGCATAGTACATTGTCGCTCACCCCCTAGGTTTGATGTGGAGGTTTTAAAAGGGCCCCGCGGGGCAAAAAAAAATAAAAATAATAATAATCGAACAGCTGAATGGATTTGCACGAAACTTGGCAAAATTGTAGGGACTGGTAGCCCGATGTGCCTTTGCTAGATCTCAATATATGTGCTCCAGTGGATTTTGAGAAATTAACGTTCAAAAAAAGGTATATATCTGTAACAGCGCACCGCTTCGCGTACTTTTCGCGTTACGGAGCTTTGCGAAGCGAAGCTGATTGGCTCTCCGGTGTCTGTAAACATTCCAAACAGTCCGTAGCGGCCGCCATCTTGTCTCTCGGTAGGATCGAACAGCTGAATGGATTTGCACGAAACTTGGCAAAATTGTAGGGACTGGTAGCCCGATGTGCCTTTGCTAGGTCTCAATATATGTGCTTCAGTGCATTTTGAGAAATTAACGTTCAGAAACAAGATATATATCTGTAACAGCGCTCCGCTTCGCGGAGATAAAATTATATGTGTATTACCTAGCTGTTGCTAACACCAGTTAGCGACGGCTAGTAGAAGATAGCGACCATCTTGGGCCCCACTTTGCATGTGAGTGATATTTATCACTAATGACATGCAAAGTGGGCATGCCAAGATGTTAGCGACTGGAAACAGTCGCTAACATCGCTATCTCCTATTATCAACTTTTGGAAATATTCGAGATAAGGGCGAATATCTCTAAAAGCTACCACCTGCCCTGAGCAGTTCTTAGCCATGTTATCCAATGGGAGGTGGATAACATGGCTAAGAGCATTAGCTCGGTAATGCATGAATATCGCTGAGTTTTCAGCGATATTAATGCATTGCGGTCGTTTTTTATCGTATTTCCGATAAACCTTGATAATAGCAAGGTTTATCTGCGATAATTTCTGACGGTAAAAAAATCGTTGCTAAGCATCGTTAGGGATAAATATCGCTTAACTTTGGTAATATGCCCCAACGTCTGTTAACGTTCGATTCGAAGGAACTCAGGAAGTGTTGAAAAACATTGTCTGCGCCATCTTGTCTTTTTTCAAATGCCACACTTTTGTCGTGCACGGCAGCCATTTTAGATGCCTTGACCAGACCCACTCTGTGCACGCTGTCGATCCTTAGCATGGCTCCCCACCCTCGCAAACATCTCCCCCAGGCAGTGGTCACCCCCGCTCTCTGTCTTATGCATGGGTAATAAACCTCCCCCATCTGCGCTGCTGTTCCCTGAGAATCACACCCTGTGCCCGCCCGACACCTCCCTTTCGCCCTATTCACTACCGCACCCTCTGACACTCCTTTTCCTCTGTGTCCGATTGTCCAGGCTGGTCCTAGGGTATCAGCTAGCCCTGCAGATGTAGTTTATGGCCACAGCTGTAAAGAATCACCCCTCTTCAAAGGAGTTATAGTAGATCAAGGCCCACACTCGATGAGATTCGTCACAGCAGAAGCGTTGCTATTATCTGAAAACCATCCTGTATTGTGATTGGGGAGGGGACCGAGCCTGAAGCGGAAGATTCCAGGGATGACTGTTTGTACATCAAAGTTTTTACAATTATGTGTCACATAAAAAATATATAGCACTCCGACAAAGTAGTAAGATTATAAAACTTTAATAATTTATAAATATATACAAGAAAACAAAAATAGTAATAACATATAAACATTTTTAGGGAAAAACAACGAAGTAGCGGTCGGCTGTGCGAATAGTCCCAACGCAGCACAACGTCCAGATTTCCGGCGTGGGGCGTCGCGGGGGGTGGGTCATCAGTAGCAAACTGTTGTGCGAATAGTTCCAAGGCAGCAGAACGCGTTGAAATCTAGATGACACGAAAGTGATGTCTAGTAAGTTGCCACCCAGCAAATAACGGCATGGGGCGTCGCGGGGGGTGGGTCATCAGTAGCAAACTGTTGCGCGAATAGTTCCAAGGCAGCAGAACGATGGCACCAAGGTGATGTCCAGTAAGTTGCCGCACTGGTTTTGGTATCCTACAATGTTGCTCCGAATAACGGCGTGGAGCGCCCCGGGGGAGGCGGCGTGAACGGGCCTCTCCAGGTGGAGTGTCATCTGTTGTAGTGGGGCGCCCCTTTACCGTTTCAGTTGCCATTCCGTCCGTTTTTGGTCCACTGTGTCAAAAGCCGCAATTCAGCTGAGTTGCGCCCACTCTTGCGGTGCAGCGATAGGCGGCTGTCACAGGACTCTCAAAATGGCGGCAGGCTGTTTCCTTTTTGGGCCTGGTCCACTGAAATGGCCCTGGGACACCTTGGAAATCGGACGCTTGTCTGCTAGGTCTTGGACCTCATTCTCGAAAGCGTCCCCTCCGCCTTGAGAATTCATCAAAAGTTTTGGGGGCTCCGACTCCTGCAGGCTTCTGGTGGGGAGCGGCTGCCATGATTGCTCGCGGAATGACCACGACTGAGCTACGAGATGGTGGTGCTTTCATGCTGACGCCAGCTTCAGTCTGAAACATCCAGAAACAAGGTGGGGCTTTCATCGTTTGGGGAAAAAAAAAAGTTTTCATCCTATGAAAAGTGTTGTTTTTAGGTCACATGATCAAGCCTTCCATCATTAGGAAACCAAAAGTAAAATGAACCAATGAAAAGTTTTATAAACAAGTCACATGACCTGTTATGCGGCATAGGGTGTAAAATTAGGAGAAAATACGTTGGCACGTGAGGCGGCGTCAGTAGCGGACCGATGTGCGAATAGGCCGAAGGCAACACAACGCGCCAAGATCCGGATGGCACCGAGGTGGTGTCTAGTAAGTTGTCGCACTGGTGTGGCCATCCAACAATGCTGAAAGTCGGCGTGGGGCGCCCCGTTGGCCTGTGAGTTTGCGTCAGTAGCGGACCGATGTGCGAATAGGCCGAAGGCAGCACAACGCGCCAAGATCCGGATGGCACCGAGGTGGTGTCTAGTAAGTTGCCGCACTGGTGTGGCCATCCTACAATGCTGAAAGTCGGCGTGGGGCGCCCCGTTGGCCTGTGAGTTTGCGTCAGTAGCGGACCGATGTGCGAATAGGTCGAAGGCAGCACAACGCGCCAAGATCCGGATGGCACCGAGGTGGTGTCTAGTAAGTTGTCGCACTTCTGTGGCCATCCTACAATGTTGAAAGTCGGCGTGGGGCGCCCCGTTGGCCTGTGAGATGGCGTCAGTAGCGGACCGATGTGCGAATGGGGCCAAAGGCAGCGCAACAATATTTTCTGATTTGAAGACACCACAAGGCGCTGAGATGCCAAGATCCGGATGGCACCGAGGTGGTGTCTAGCAAGTTGTGGCACTGGTGTGGCCATCGTACAATGGTAAAAGTCGGCGTGTGGCGCCCTGTTGGCCTGTGAGATGGTGTCAGTAGCGGACTGATGTGTGAATGGGGCCAAAGGCAGCGCAACAATATTTTCTACTATATTTTCGGAGTAGAAGACACCACAAGGCGCTGAGATGCCAAGATCCGGATGGCACCGAGGTGATGTGTAAGTTGCGGACGGATGTGCGAATGGGGCCAAAGGCAGCTCAACAATATTTTCTGAAGAGAATACACCACAAGGCGCTGAGATGCCAAGATCCGGATGGCACCGAGGTGATGTCTAAGTTGCGGACCGATGTGCGAATGGGGCCAAAGGTAGCGTAACAAGATTTTCTGTATGGAAGATACCACTAGGCGTTGAGATGCCAAGATTCGGATGGCACCGAGGTGATGTCTAGGAAGTTGTGCCACTGGTGTGGCCATCGTACAATGGTAAAAGTCGGCGTGGGGCGCCCTATTGGCCTGTGAGATGGTGTCAGTAGCGGACTGATGTGCGAATGGGGCCAAAGGCAGCGCAACAATATTTTCTGACTGACACCACAAGGCGCTGAGATGCCAAGATCCGGATGGCATCGAGGTGATGTCTAAGTTGCGGACTGATGTGCGAATGGGGCCAAAGGCAGCGTAACAATATTTTCTGTATGGAAGATACCACTAGGCGTTGAGATGCCAAGATTCGGATGGCACCGAGGTGATGTCTAGCAAGTTGGTGTGGTCATCCTACAATGCTGAAACTCGGCGTGGGTCACCCCATTAGCCTGTGAGATGGCGTCAGTAGCGGACCGATGTGCGAATAGGCCGAAGGCAGCACAACGCGCCAAGATCCGGATGTCACCGTGGTGGTTTCATAGTTGAGAGGCACTTCATCTGCAGTGGGGCGCCGAGATCCGGATGGCACCGAGGTGATGTCTAGCAAGTTGCTGTACTTGTGTGGTCATCCTACAATGCTGAAACTCGGCGTGGGTCACCCCATTAGCCTGTGAGATGGCGTCAGTAGCGGACCGATGTGCGAATAGGCCGAAGGCAGCACAACGCGCCAAGATCCGGATGTCACCGTGGTGGTTTCATAGTTGAGAGGCACTTCATCTGCAGTGGGGCGCCGAGATCCGGATGGCACCGAGGTGATGTCTAGCAAGTTGCTGTACTTGTGTGGTCATCCTACAATGCTGAAACTCGGCGTGGGTCGCCCCATTAGCCTGTGAGATAGCTGTTCTTTGGATTTGGGCCTGGTCCACTAAAATGGCCCTGGGACACCTAAGAACTCGAACGCTCGATTTTTTTTTCCTTTCCTGTACATGCAAAAAAAGGTAAATGCCCGGTATGTTACACGCTTCATCTGCCACGATGAACTCTCCAGAGGAACCGAAAAAATATATAGTTGTGGTAACTATACCATGCATCGTCATATGGAGAGGTGGCACCAATTAATTATAGTGCTGCATAAAAGAGAGATTTGGAGGAGAACCCCTGACCTGCTAGTACATTCATCAAAGAAGTGGCACTGAGAGCTTCAGAGGCAAGGGAAACGGTCCCAAATATTTAGAAGAACTTTGGAAAGATTAAAATGACATGTTTAGATTGTGGTAAATTAATTTCATGTGGGCAGATGAGTGTTACTCTAATAAATACAGCATATGAACATCATCATAGTCGATGGTTGGTAGAGACATTTTGACTATATCCTGGACCTGCCCGTCCTCGCCCAAAATGGCGCCGGAATAAATGGGACTCGTAACTCCTTGTTGTGTACTGGTTGCAGAACCTTGAAATCACGAGATACGTATGCAGTTTTGAAGCACATGGCGGGCGGGGACGAGAATTGATTGAATATTTCGACATCCCTATTGATATTAAGTTCTGATGTGTTATTGATTACTGTACTGTTGAAAATTCGAATTAACGTCACCCATGGTACTTGCCCGCAAATGTATATCTAGATAATTTTATTGTAACTGGCCCTGTCGTATTTTAATTATAAAATGTACGTCCACCGATTCCGTAACTGTTAGACACCTTAGTTTTTGCAACCTAATGGCCCGCCCGTTACGTTCCTCTACAGTGTAAATGTCTATTCATCATATACGATTACAGTTTGCTCCGTGGCAGGCCCACGTGGTTATAGGCTCGTATTTGTATAATGAAATTTTCACAATAAAGGTTTTTAAAAGAAAACATGGTAGTAGTGTATACATTGGTAAAGTTTTTAATAATAGTCACTGTTTTAGAATCATTAAAAGGCAAGTGAAATAAAGCAGACCAATTACATGAAGGGTAAAAGGTATAATACGAAGGAACGCAGTAAAGATAAATGGTCAAGGGCTGTTGTGTTTTCTATTCCTGCAACATAAAGTGATCGATAAGAATCTCATATTCAGGCGTATCGGCGACTAAGACAGCAGGTCGACCCTCTTTTGCTCAACGGCTCCGTCATGGGACGAAGAAACGCTCTTTTTCTCGAAAAAAGAATATATTTTACTTGCAGGACAGTTGTAAAATTTCCGGGAAAGTACATTAGCCTGGAACATTATAACATATATTTAAGAGAAAATAATGTTCGGAAGTAATTAAAAGCGTAATTTTTAGGTGATATGACCAAGGCTTTCATCATTAGAATAAGAAAAGTAAAATGAACCAATGAAAAGTTTTATTAACAAGTCACATGACTTGTTATGCTTACGTTACGCGCTGCGCGCCCCGGATGACTTCCGGATGCGCTAACGCGGCGCGTCATATGACGCATTACGCGACAACGCAGGTCCAGAATATAGTCAAAATGTCTCCACCAACCAGCGGTCGAAACACAACCCCTTTCAGCAGGCTAAATAGTTCTGTTAAATGACAACAGAAAGGACAGGAGACAAGAACCATCAGTCAAAGAGGGGAGGGCTAGTTCTTCTCTACCGGGTTACATTGGGGCGCTACCGGAACTGATCGAATTGGTAGTCTACAGTGTTTCTGGATGTTTCAGACCGAAGCTGGGGTTAGCATGAGAGCAGCACCATTTCGTAGCTCCGTTGTGGCCATTCCGCAACCAATCATGGCAGCCGCTCTTTATCGTTATTTTGGGCGGGGTGGGTGGCGGAGCCGAGCTGTTTTGCAGCCATCATTGTGTGGAGTTCAGTTCATCTCACTAGTTTTGTATTTGTCATGAGGGGTTGTTCCTAATGTTTCTATTTTAGCGAGGTCAAAAAGAGATCCCATTAGTGGCCTACTGATTTTGCTCGATTCCTTTTCTTTTTTTTTACACGATTTTTCGTTATCTGCAAAGACTAAACAGAGTATTGCGACTCTGTGTTTGTTTGTAAATAGAGAATGAACCAAAGAGAACTAATTCTAAAACAGTAAATACTTGGATAACAATCAATCAAATGGAGAGAGAAGCAGGCACGACGGATTACAACGGGGGCAAAGGCCTGCGTTAACTACCTTTCACTATCTGCAAAGAGAGAGTACTCCTAATAGAAATGAGGGGGGGGGCACCATTCAAAGCAGATCAGTGTGCATAAACACGAAAATGTTTTCACTTACCACGTACTTGACATTCGACAGCTTATGATATTTGCTATTAAAAAACCATTGAAATTCACTGAAAAAACCATAGGTTATAGACCATATATAGTTAGGAATTAGCATTTACAAAACCTTGAAAATTCACTGAAAAAACCATAGGTTATAGACCATATATAGTTAGGAATTAGCATTTAAAAAACCTTATTTTACTCACACAAAACCATTGAAATTCCATATATAGTTAGTTGCACTAACTATATATAGCGCACCCGCAATCCACTGCTGATGATGTCACATATTACATCATTCATGACATGGTCAGTGACATCACTGATGACATCACTGATGACATCTCAAATGACATCACTGATGACATCACTGATGACATCATCCAGTGACTGTGTGTTTCTGTAAAGTTAAAATATGTCTTACATATTGAAAAATGAGTAGATGTATAAGTGTCTGGATGAAGGATTTAGTAGGTGCGTGACTGACTGTATGAGTGAGTGATTAAATGTGTCTCACTGAGTGCATGGGTAACTGGCTAAACTGTCTTAATTTGTGCATCATTACGTCTGTTGTTCTGTAAACTGCTGCATGTGTTGATCAGTAGCTATATGAGTAACTATATGGGTTATTGATTGATTGTCCAAGTATTTGTATGGGAGACTGAGTGTGTGTGTGGCTGGCTGGGAGATGTGTGACTCTGTGCAGATCAATGTGTACTTGTATCAATGATTGTATAAGAGAGTAAGTATGTGTTAGTATATGTTTGAAAATGTAAGGTACTCTATGTTTAACTGTATAGATTAGAAAATGGAAGTGTGATTGATTCTTTACAGGACTGACTAGGTGTGTGAGTAACTCCATGGATGAGTGGCAGAGTGTGAGTGTCTGTATAGGTGTATGAGTGCATATGATAGTGTTGTAAAGATGAGTGATTGTATGTATGAATGATTGTATGGGTGAATGAGTGAGTGTTTGTGTAAACATAGGAATCAGTGAGTGCGTATGTAGTAACTAGTATTGGTGTGTCAATGGTTTAAAAAGTTATATTCTGTATTTAACACTGGATGTATCATAGGTTAGATTAGAGTGTGAGGAGGTGCATCGTATCGTCATCAGTGATGTCATCAGTGATGTCATTTGAGATGTCATCAGTGATGTCATCAGTGATGTCACTGACCATGTCATGAATGATGTAATATGTGACATCATCAGCAGTGGATTGCGGGTGCGCTATATATAGTTAGTGCAACTAACTATATATGGAATTTCAATGGTTTTGTGTGAGTAAAATAAGGTTTTTTAAATGCTAATTCCTAACTATATATGGTCTATAACCTATGGTTTTTTCAGTGAATTTTCAAGGTTTTGTAAATGCTAATTCCTAACTATATATGGTCTATAACCTATGGTTTTTTCAGTGAATATATATATATATATATATATATATATATATATATATATATATATATATATATATGTATATATTCAAGCTCCAAAGTACTCAACTTACAAGGAACACTTGGACAGCAACATGCTCCTAAAGAGCATTTATGGTATACGGTCCACCATCACAACGATAACTTTAAGCAGTTCAATTTGCCATTGATGCCTTTGCTGCTATAACATTATACTCCCCCAGATGGGCCTCGGTGATCCGGTGGATACGTTAAATCCATTGCTGTCCCACGACATCGGCCTGCTCGAAAACGAACAGCATGGCCCCCTGATCCTGGGTGGTGCTCCTTCGCAGCAGGGTGTGCAGCGTATTTGTCCAAGCTACAAATTACCCAATGTACAAGGAGCATTCGAACAGCAACATGCTCCTAAAGAATGTTTATGATATACGGTCCAGCAGTACAACGATAACTTTAAGCAGTTCAATTTGCCATGGATGCCTTTGCTGCTATAACATAGAACGCCCCCAGATAGGCCTTGGTATGCCGGTGGATATGTTGAATCCATTGCTGCCCCATAAAATCGGCCTGCTCAATAACAGACCACGTGGCCCCCACATCCTGGGGTGGTGCTCCTTCTCGGCAGGGTGTGCCCCCATCACTCTCCCACAAGTCTGGCAGTCCATGGACCGCAAGTCTTGTAATGAGGCCCTTACTAGGGAAGAAGAAATTAATCTCCCAGCAAGGCATTTGGAATGACCTGATTAAGGCACCTGAATGGAAAAGAGTGTTCAGGGAAGGCCCAAATAGTCATGACCACCACATTTGCTCACAGACCTGGGTGGGCAACTATAAGGCAGTATATAAAAGCAGTGGTGGTTAGATGCACTTAAAAGAGTTTGCCAACACTAGATCAACTGGAGACTTAAATATTCTACTCCCAGAGGTAGAAAGACCAATCAAAGAATAAAAGACCAATAAAGCTCCAGGCCCTGACCATGTTCCAGTGGACAAGCTTTGCTTTGACCCCCAGGCTTGGTTAATTTTCTTTGATAAGATCTTCAATGGCGTGTTGGAAAACAAAATTGCATTTCCTCTACATGGCAAACTTCTATCATAGTGATCTACCATAAAATAGGAAGCAAGTTACTTCCCAGTTATTATACGCCCATTTCATTACTTGATAGTTGTGGTAAAATCTATGGCCATTCTCTTTTAAACAGGCTGCAGGCCTGGGCTAATACAACTAATGTAATAATTGATCCACAGGCTGGGAGAGTGCTTAAAAAGCCTCTACAGGATCTTTGCATGAATGCACAAAGAAAGAAAAGTAATGTCAATTTCATCAGCCTTGCATTTAAAGAAATCTGCAAGCATAGCAGGCCAGGTGATAGAAACTGTCAAGAGCTATGACTACCTGGGTATTTGCTTCAATAAAATATTGAACTGGCGGGACTGCATTGAAAAAGCAGCCAATACTTAGCAGAGCCAAGTAAACTCCATCCTTCAGCTTAAATGCAAAATTGGTTGCGGTGCCAGTACTCTTATTCTTCAAGGCTGTAGACAAAAAGCTGTGGCAACGGCAATATACACCGCCAACTATGTGATACAGTGATGGCAAGCATATGCAAAAAATTTAAAATTCATTTTTGCTGTCCCTTTTAAATTTTGGTCCTGGCACGCCACTTCTTTCGGTATTTGGACAAAGTATTGAGCAATAATTATTGAGTCTCAGAAATATCAGATAAAAATCACTGTGATACAAAAATATCATGATGCAGAAATGTTGTGGTCAAGAATATAGATTTTTCAGAAAATTAATATCGTTTTTAAAAATATTAGTGTTGTTAATATAATTTTCAATAATATATCTGTAACAAAAATACATTTTTAATTATCTTAATGTGTGTTACCATATATATTAATTTAACGTGTTATTATTTTTTGTATATTTGTTAATAATATTTTTTTAAATAGTTCATAATTGTAAGTGATTTTGAATCTTTAATTGAATTGCTAACATTAATTTATATTGTCGTAGTGGCTTAGGTTTGCAGGGGTGTAGTGTGGGAAGTTAATTAGGTATAATTATTTAACAAATAATTTTGAAATTAATAATAATTATTTAATTGATTAATTAATTTGTTAATTGTGTAATATTTGTATTTTTTAGGATATATATTGGATGCAGGGTGCTGGGTTTGCAGTGGCATAAGATAGGAAGTTAATATTTAATTCATTCATTAATAATTCATTACTACATTATTAATTCATATTTAATTGATTATTAAATATGCAAGCTGTGTTTTATTTTTTTTTTGTTAAGTGTGGGCTGCTAGGTTTGTGGGGGTATAGTGTGGTAAGTTAAATAATAACTAAATAAAAAAAAATTCGATTGATAATTAATTATTAAATGTTTTACTGCTCATGTTAATTGTTTGTGTTTTTTATGTTTATATATACATTTTTGATTTATTAATAAAGGTCATAATAAGAGTTTTAGATTTGTCATACATTATTAGAGATAGGTTCTATGTATGTTATGTGTTTCCAATGAAGTACTATCCCTACATATTTAAGTGAGAATAGTAAATGTTACCTTTCTGAAGTCCAACACTTTCCCTACTGTTGAACGCACTGGAGTGGGAATAGTGATTGTTACCACTCCGAAGTCCAACGCTTTGTCTACTGTTGCACAGACTGGAGTGGGAATAGTAAATTGTACCCCTCTGAAAGCCAACCATTTCCCTACTGCTCCACACACTGGCGTGGGAATAGTGACTTGTACCCCGCCGAAGCATGGACCTCAATTCACCAAAATGCTAGGGGTATCGGAATTGACATCACACTTCTATTGACATATACTTTAATTCACACACATGCTTATGCATGCACAAACTTTCTTATATAAACACACTCTCACCTGCAAGCATGCACACAATGTACATTTAAAAGCATTTTAAACTTACCTCAGCTGACAGATTGTGATCCATTTTTTTACTACAACCCCTGGACACCCCTAAATGATGTGCAATATCCCAAATCCAAGCTTTCTCTACTTGCTGCACAGACTGGAGTGGGAAAAGTAAATGTTACCCCACCGGAGTCCAACACTTTCTCTTCTGCTGTACAGACTGGGGTGTGAATAGGTCATTTAACCCATGTGAAGTCCAACACAATCCCTACTGTTGCACACACTAGGGTGGGAGTAGTAAATGTAATCCCCCTGAAGTCAAACGCTTTTCCTACTGTTGCACAAACTGGATCGAGAATAGTAAATTTTACCCTTCTGAAGTCCAAAACTTTCCCTTCTGTTGTACAGACTGGAATGTGAATAGGTAATTTAACCCATGGGAAGTCCAACCCAATACCTACTATTGCACAGACTGGAGTGGGACTAGTAAATGTAATCCTTCTGAATCTGTACGCTTTCCCTACTGTTGCACACACTGGAGTGAAAATAGTAAATTTTAATATTCTGAAGTCCAACACTTTCCCGGCTGTTGCACTGACTGGAGTGGAAATAATATATCATATCCGTTATTCCCAGACTTAAATATTTTTTGTACTATTGCATAAATGTATCTAATATTGTTATTTGTTTATTTGTTTAATTTGATATTTTTTGGATACATGTATTTTTGTTGTATATTTAAACATTTTTTTTGTAAATGTCTGTTTTATTTATTTCATTTGGTAATGTATTTCATAATTTGCATTTAGTTTGTTAATATTTTGTATGGTGTATTAATTTATATATAAAAATGTATATATAAATATATATACATTTTATAGTAGTAAATGTAAAAATAACACAAAAAATGAAAATACTGTAAACTTTTTTCTTTAATAATTGTTATTTTATATATGTATTTATAAACACACTCACATATATTCATGTGTGTATTTTGCATAAGTATATTAATATATAGTATTAAATGATACTTAACTGGATTTTATTTACATTATATTACTGTTACTATGTTAAACTATATATGTATGTGTATATATATATATATATATATATATATATACATATATATATATATATATATATATGTATATATATATATATATATATATATATATATATATATATATATATATATATATATATATATATATATATATATTACCTACTGGCGGTCGCCAGTAGGTATATATAGTTAGGATTGATTTCCATAGGGAAATCGCAACATTCTATTTGGAATAACTTTGGCGCCGGTTGAGGAATTAGCCTGAATTTTCAGCAACTTTGCCTTGCGGCGCTCCGCTCCTCCCCTGAAAGTTTGGGGGGGATTCGTCAAGCGGGGGCTGAGATAAAAGGGGGGTCCCAAAACGTGTTTTCCCCATGTTAATTTCCATAGGGCGGTCTGTCGCAGTTTTAGCTCGAACGGCTGAATGGATTTTCACCGAACTTGGCAAAATTGTAGGGACTGGTAGCCCGATGTGCCTTTGCTATGTCTCAAGATATGTGCTCCAGTGGATTTTGAGTAATTTAGTTTTAAAAAAATGTATATATCTGTAAGCGCGCCCCGGTACGCGTACCGGGGAGCGCTCCGGGCGCGTCACGCGACTTGCGCACGGCAAGCTGATTGGTTCTCGGGTGTCTGTAAACATTCGAAACAGTCCGCAGCGGCCGCCATCTTGTGTCTCGGTAGGATCGAGACACAAGAGGTGGCAAAAATCAAAGGGGGAAATGAGCAAAAGGGGGCAGGGTACACCCCCCCTGACTCCCTAGGTTTGATGTGGGGGCCATAAATGGGTCCAGTGGGACAATTTTTTTTAATTTTTTTTTTATTTTCGCGGGGGGAGCGCCCGGTACGCGCACCGGGGAGCGTACCAGGGAGCGTACTTAGGTGAAAAATAGTGAAAATAATAGTGTAGAATAATCATTTTGAGTGATTACATGTAGGGTAGCTCTGAAAAGAGCTTTTGGGTTCTGTGGCTGTTTTAGGTACCTACAAGTGTGTCCCACACACACCCACATGCACACAACCCCACACTCACACACCCACACACTCCCCACACACACTTCACACATGCACACTTCCACCCACAGTCAAACACCACACACACCCACATCGACACCTTACACATCCACAGCTACACCCACATCCCACACACCCACACTCAAACACACACCTCACCCCCTTCCACCACACACACACACACATGCACATACACACAAATATCTCACAGACACACCACACACATCCCACACACACATCTCCCCCCAACATACACAGAGAGAACTCACAGACACATCCACACATCTCATACATACATACACATCCTAAACACATACCTCCCACACCCTCACACACCCCACACACACCTCACACACCCACACTCCCACCTACACTCAAACACCCCACACACCCACACACACACCTTACATACCAATATCCCCACCCACATCCATATACCCCACACACCTATACACCTCATCCCCCCTAGACACACAGACACACACACACACACCTCACAGACACCCCCCGCACATCCCCTACACACACCTCCCCACCCCCACACATGGGGAAAACTCAGTGAAACACTAAAATAATAATTTAAAGTGCTTAGAGGTAGGGTATCTCTGAATAGAGTTGTTGTGTTGTGTGGGTGATTTAAGTACCAACATGTAGGTACCAATGCAGAGTCTTAAATTCAATGTACACAGTTTCCTCTGTAGATAATTTGCATGTTGTTATAGAAGTTAGTGTGGTATGTATATGGAATCTATACCATAGTCTGTCAGGGAAGCAGAAACAACATGGAGGCAGGAGATGAAAAAGAGATGTCAAATACACATTGGAGATAATATAGTGGGAGAAAGGAAGTAACTATGAGCAAAATTACTATGTAACACAAATACGTTGCACAGTATAATATAAGTCTGACTTTATATTATAATCAATTTGGTAATAGTTTATGAATTACATATAATAATGAATAATGTCTCGAACAATTTTTGATTATTAAATATAAATTTATTTTTCTGATTCTTTTTCAAAATTTAATAAAACTTCTAACAATATATTGTCTGGAATGTCCTCATTTTCATTCTGTGATTCTATTGCTTCCACAAACTGTATAATTCATGGTCCAGTGACTCATCCATAAAATCAAAGTCATCATTCTCATCAATAATTTCTTCAGGGTTGTTCTCCAGAATAATTTCGAAAGAAATATTCTGTTGTCCTTCCATTTTCTTGCTGTAAATTGCATAAAAAATAAATATATCAGTAGAGATAGGGCACTGTTGGGTTTAAGTTCAGACAGGTAGTTTTGATTTTTTAACAGTGAAGCTATGTTTGGGCAGTGTATGGTATCAGGTTGGAAGTAGATATATAAAAAAGTGTATGTGATAAAGCCTAAGTAAATTCATAATTATACAAGACAAGCCTAACTCCATCCATAACTATAACAGAGAAGCCTATCTCAATCTATAACTATTACAGAGGGATAGTATATAACTATCAGAAAATGTTTTCCAAATTACCTTAAAGTGCACAACATACTTCACTTTCCAAAATAACAACTTACCTTTCAGAAAGCAGTTGAAGTTCTCAGTAAAAATCCTTTTCAAATGCACTTCAGGAAGTAGTTGTCAAAATGGCTGTGTTTCCCTCTCATTTTTTATTTATATTCATGTACATAACCAATCAAATGTCAGGAAAAAAAATAGAAAATGAAAGTAACATTTTAATTGGTTGTCAATTCTAACACTTCAGATGTGTTTTTGTTATGTAATTTACCTCAGGATATTTAGACAGGGCTACAGGCCAAATGGCTGAATGGAATTCCACCAAAATTGGGAAAATGGTAGGGACTGGTATGTAGTATTGCCTATTCTTTATTTGGTGAAAGTGTCTCCAGTGGTTTTTATGTAAATAAACTTTTATTATTTTTTTTGGAGCGCTTCCCGGTGCGCGCCCCGGTACGCGTACCGGCAGCGGTACGGGAGTCCTCCATTCTGTGTTTTGGTAGATTTGAGTCAGAAAATGGCGGACAAACAACGTTGGGAATGGGTATAAGGGGGCACGGTTGGCACTCCTGACCCTCTAGGTTTCCTGAGGGGGTCTTAGGAGGCCCATATAGGACAAAAAAAAATTATATTTTTTAATTTTCGCGGGGGGAGCGCCCGGTACGCGCACCGGGAAGCGTACCGGGGAGCGTACTATAGTGAAAAATAGTGAAAAAAGTTAGAAAAAGATAATCATTTGGAGTGATCAGAGATAGGGTAGCCCTGAAAAGGGCTTTTGGGTTCTGTGGCTGATTTAGGTACCTACAAGTAGATACCAATGCACAGTCTTAAATTCAGGAGGAATATTCTATTCCCTTCATCTGAGAAGTGCACACCATCTTCTCTGTAAATATCTTGCATGTTGTACCGCAAGTTGTTGTTGTATATTGAACCCATTCCATAGTCTCTCATGTAAGAAGAAACAGATTTATTCACATGTTTCCGTGCTTTTTCAAATTGTGGACAAAATTGGTTGGACCACTTCCATTTCTGCCTTTGGCATATATTGGAATATACCAAGGCAGTTTGTGCAAAAAGTGCCATCAATTGCTCAAAGGTGTCCTTTAAAAGCATTTCCAGACCTACACCAGTCAAAGGGCCCAAGTAATTTCCTCCACAGTGCAGAATTAACAGGTATGGGTGCGGCAAATGCAAAAAGGTTTTCACCAATGGAATCAATTGGTGACATTTTAATCCTCTGTGGCTAATCCATTTTATGTTCACGTTTGATAAATCAAGGTTGTGTAAATTTCTGTTACTAGCATACCTTTGAGCCCAGTGGATATAACTATGTCCAATAATCCAGACAGAATACATGGTCAGAGGAGATTCTGGTGCAGTTAGATGAAGTGTGGAAAAGAAATGGCAGTTGGAATAATAGGAGTTTGCAAAAAAAATCTGTGGAGTTTCAGTGCTCTTGAATCACAAGCAATGATTGGTAGAATGAGATAGGTGAAAACTGAAAGTTAGGGTGCATGGTTGTGTTCTGTGTAAGAAGTAATTTGAATGGTTAAAAAAAAGTTATTTAAAGAAACCTTACACCAGATAAGCTGGTGTATTTGCAGGTCAAACATCCTTGCAGAGGTGATTTGCAACATTGTAGAATAAACGTTTAACCCTGGCAGCTCAGTGAGGAGGGAGTTGCTATGGTAACAGGTAGAAAGAGCTGATGGGGGGAAGGGTGTTGGTTTGAATATAGAGAGGGAAGAGTTTTAATTGGTTAACAAAAAGGGATATCTGTGTAGAATTAGAGGTTTTCTGTGCCTTTATGGTTTGCAGTGGTTGGAGAACATACCTTTTGCTCTGCTAAAGAAATATTGGTGTGTGTATCTGACACTGTTGTGAATGTCCTAAAGCATTTGTAAAGGTGAGTTATGATTCATTTAATATACATAGAGACTTGTATATTCTATGGAGAAGATTTGGAAGAAAATTGTGGTCTTTACATGTTGCTTTGTGTCATGCTTTTTGATAATGCTTGGTAAAAAGTTTTTACTGCATAGAGTAATTGTATTTTGTAAAATTGTGAATTTTTAATCGTGACATGGAATGCTTCTACGTAGGACTTGTGCTGTGTTTTGTAAATGTGATGTAAAAAACGATTTTGGGGGAAAATAGTTTTTACATTTTTTAAAAGAAATAAAAAATGTGTGCATGTTTAATAGAAATACATTTGACTCTTTACAATGATGTTACCTGTGTTAACTCAGTGTAGGAAGCATATTGAGTTTGTTTGCATAGAGGAATTGTAATTTGTAAAATTGTGAAGCTTCATGTGCAAGCTTTTGCCTCAGTCTTATCCCTGCTGTGAGGCAGATGGTTGTAAATATGATCTGTGCTGTGTTTCCTAAATGTGATGTCAAAAACGATTTTGGGGAAATGATTTTTTTTACATATTTGAGTATATTGTGGCGCAGAGGTTTAGGACGTGACGCATCTAATTACATGTCTCACTTTTTAAATATGGTGCAAAAAGGTACATGTTTGGGCTTTCCTGGGGAGCGTAGGTAGTGAGGCTTGTGTCTAAAAATGCAGTGGACTAGGCTTCATGAAGCATAAAAATAGTTTTTACATTTTTTAAAAGTAATAAAGAATGTGTGCATGTTTAATAGAAATACATTTGACTCTTTAGAATGATGTTAGCGGTGTTAACTCAGTGTAGGAAGCATATTGAGTTTGTTTGCATAGAGGAATTGTATTTTGTAAAATTGTGAAGCTTCATGTGCAAGATTTTGCCTCAGTCTTATCCCTGCTGTGAGGCAGATGGTTGTAAATATGATCTGTGCTGTGTTTCCTAAATGTGATGTCAAAAACGATTTTAGGGAAAATAAATGGATTTTACATTTTTGAGTATAATGTGGCGCAAAGGTTTAAAAAATGACGCATACATGCGTCACTTTTTAAATATGGGGAAAAAAGGTACATGTTTGGGCTTTCCTGGGGAGCCTAGGTGGTGAGGATTGTATCTAAGTGTGCAGTGGACTAGGCTTCATGAAGCATATCCCTGTCTGCATTCTTAGACACAGTTGTCAATTTGACTCTTTACAATGATGTTAGCTGTGTTTTAAAACAGTGTAGGAAGCTTATTGAGTTTGTTTGCATAGAGGAATTGTATTTTGTAAAATTGTGAAGCTCCATGAGAAACTGTTTGCCTCACTCTTATTCCTGTTGTGAGGCAGGTGCAAGATTTTGCCTCAGTCTTATCTCTGCTGTGAGGCAGATGATTGTAAATAGGATCTGTGCTGTGTTTCCTAAATGTAATGTCAAAAACGATTTTGGGGAAAATAAATGGTTTTTACATTTTTGAATATAATGTGGCACAGAGGTTTAAAAAGTGACGCATCTACCTACATGTGTCATTTTTTTAATATGGGGCAAAAAAAGGTACTTGTTTGGGCTTTCCTGGGGAGCATAGGTGTTGAGGCTTGTGTCTAAGAGTGCAGTGGATTAGGCTTTATGAAGCCTATCTCTGCTGCATTCTTAGACAAAGGTGTTTTGAGGCAAAATCTTGCACTTGTCTCACAACAGGAATAAGAGTGAGGCAAACGCTTTCTCATGGAGCTTCACAATTTTACAAAATACAATTCCTCTATGTAAACAAACTCAATATGCTTCCTACACTGATTTAAAACACAGGTAACATCATTGTAAAGAGTCAAATTGACACCTGTCTCTAAGAATGCAGACAGGGATATGCTTCATGAAGCCTAGTCCACTGCACACTTAGATACAATCCTCACCACC
This sequence comes from Lissotriton helveticus, assembly GCF_964261635.1. Classification (NCBI taxonomy): domain Eukaryota; kingdom Metazoa; phylum Chordata; class Amphibia; order Caudata; family Salamandridae; genus Lissotriton; species Lissotriton helveticus. The sequence goes on along the minus strand of NC_136059.1, from coordinate 1,603,297,486 downwards.
TAGGCTCACCAGGAAAACCCAAACATGTACCTTTTTTCCCCATATTTAAAAAGTGACGCATGTATGCGTCATTTTTTAAACCTTTGTGCCACATTATACTCAAAAATGTAAAATACATTTATTTTCCCCAAAATCGTTTTTGATATCAAATTTAGGAAACACAGCACAGATCATATTTACAATCATCTGCCTCACAACAGTGATAAGACTGAGGCAAAATCTTGCACCTGCCTCACAACAGGAATAAGACTGAGGCAAACGCTTTCACATGGAGCTTCACAATTTTACAAAATACAATTCCTCTATGCAAACAAACTCAATATGATTCCTACACTGATTTAAAACACAGCTAACATCACTGTAAAGAGTCAAATTGACACCTGCGTCTAAGAATGCATACAGGTATATGCTTCATGAAGCCTAGTCCACTGCACTCTTAGACACAAGCTTCACCAACTACGCTCCCCAGGAAAACCCAAACAAGTACCATTTTGCTGCATATTTAAAAATTGATGCATGTAGGTAGATGCGTCACTTTTTAAACCTCTGCGCCACATTATAATCAAAAATGTAAAAAACAATCATTTTCTCCAAAATCGTTTTTGACATCACATTTAGGAAACACAGCACAGATCCTATTTACAATCATCTGACTCACAGCAGGGATAAGACTGAGGCAAAATCTTGCACCTGCCTCACAACAGGAATAAGACTGAGGCAAACACTTTCTCATGGAGCTTCACAATTTTATAAAATACAATTTTATATAACTATATAACTCAATATTTTCTTGGGAAGCATAGGTGGTGAAGCCTGTGTATAAGAGTGCAGTGGATTAGACTTTATGAAGCCTATCTCTGCTGCATTCTTAGACACAGGTGTTTTGAGGCAAAATCTTGCACTTGTCTCACAACAGGAATAAGAGTGAGGCAAACGCTTTCTCATGGAGCTTCACAATTTTACAAAATACAATTCCTCTATGTAAACAAACTCAATATGCTTCCTACACTGATTTAAAACACAGGTAACATCATTGTGAAGAGTCAAATTGACACCTGTCTCTAAGAATGCAGACAGGGATATGCTTCATGAAGCCTAGTCCACTGCACACTTAGATACAATCCTCACCACCTAGGCTCACCAGGAAAACCCAAACATGTACCTTTTTTCCCCATATTTAAAAAGTGTCGCATGTATGCGTTATTTTTTAAACCTTTGTGCCACATTATACTCAAAAATGTAAAATACATTTATTTTCCCCAAAATCGTTTTTGATATCAAATTTAGGAAACACAGCACAGATCATATTTACAATCATCTGCCTCACAACAGGGATAAGACTGAGGCAAAATCTTGCACCTGCCTCACAACAGGAATAAGACTGAGGCAAACGTTTTCACATGGAGCTTCACAATTTTACAAAATACAATTCCTCTATGCAAACAAACTCAATATGATTCCTACACTGATTTAAAACACAGCTAACATCACTGTAAAGAGTCAAATTGACACCTGCGTCTAAGAATGCAGACAGGTATATGCTTCATGAAGCCTAGTCCACTGCACTCTTAGACACAAGCTTCACCAACTACGCTCCCCAGGAAAACCCAAACAAGTACCTTTTTGCTGCATATTTAAAAATTGATGCATGTAGGTAGATGCGTCACTTTTTAAACCTCTGTGCCACATTATAATCAAAAATGTAAAAACCAATCATTTTCTCCAAAATCGTTTTTGACATCACATTTAGGAAACACAGCACAGATCCTATTTACAATCATCTGCCTCACAGCAGGGATAAGACTGAGGCAACATCTTGCACCTGCCTCACATCAGGAATAAGACTGAGGCAAACGCTTTCTCATGGAGCTTCACAATTTTATAAAATACAATTTTATATAACTATATAACTCAATATTTTCTTGGGAAGCATAGGTGGTGAAGCCTGTGTATAAGAGTACAGTGGAGCTAGACATAGGTCTGATCTTCTTTGTAGTTGTGGACAGAGCTGTCTTCCACTATATTTTTCAATACACTCCTCACCTTTTGTGCACCACTGGAGAATCCTCACCTGATCTGAAACCCTGTATTGATCGTTTGCTTTTTGTCATTGCTTTGTTGTTTGGTAATAGTGGTCTATAATGTGGTACTGTTTTTATTTAACACAGATTGAAATCGTTATTTGAAGAAAAAGCTAAGATGCCCACAAAAGAGAGGACAAAGAAAGAACGCAACCGGGAAAAATCAAAAATAGCAACGGAATTACAGCATTCTTCCACAACAGATACTTCAAAAAACAGGAACAAAGCTCCTGGTAAGACAACTAAGTCTTTTTTACGCAACATATGTACATCCAGAAAAAATAATGGACACATGTACAAAAAGAAAATGAGTGAGTAAAATTGAAAAGGAAGGAGAGAAATTCAAAGAATCCTAAAACTGGAGCAGGAGAGAATAATATGTATAGGAATAGAAGGCAGAATCAGTTTAGAGACATTCGTAGAAGAATGTTTCGCAATAGGGTGGTTTTAAATTTGTTAAAAAACATTAGGAAAGGTAAACAGAGAGCTGCTTTTTATAAGAAAAAGAAAAGTGTAGAGAAGATTGTTGATCATGCTTTTGAAGTTAAGAAAAAATTATTTATTTTAATAATCAATAGAATTAGGACACTTAACAAGACAATTGATGTTTTCAAATCAAACAGTAAATGGAAAAGAGTAATTAATCGGACTCATTTTTGTAAAGTTTTTTCTGGAGAATGGATGCACAGTTCAAGTTGTGAGCCATTTTTTAATGAGGAGAGTTACTTCCAGGAGAATGATTTAGTGCATGCAGTTGACACCAGTGGTCGAGCGTATGAAGTGAAAGACGGTTGTCCGATTGAAAAAGAGAAACTTGTGCCTAGAGAACCAGAAGAGGTGTTATCTGATGGAGTTTTAGGGAGACGTACTAAAGGTCCAGTGTACACTTGGAAGTGTAGTAGTATTTGTAGTGTGCGACAGGAATCAATTGATTTGTTTTGTAATTTCTTACGTACATATAGTAAGAAAAGTCTAAAGCAGAAAATGAAGTTGTTGCAAGACTTAGATCCTTGCAGAGTGAGAGGAATCACAGGTTTGCAAGGCCATTCACTGGCTTGTCTTTCTAGAAAAGTCTGTCAGAGTGTTTTTCATCATTTTAGGATGTTAGCAGTGCATCATACCAAAATGAGGAAATTAGTGAGAATGTTGTATTATGCAAAAAGTCCAGCACTTAAGCTTAAACTATTAAACAGTGCTCTTTTGCATGGAACAGAATTAGATGTGAAGAAGATTTGTGAAGAAATTGAGATTTGTTATTTTCGTGAGCAAGAGGACAGTGTAGAAATTGAGACAGCAATTCAAGGTAATGTGGAAGACAATGTACAGATTTTAAATACAGAAAAGTTTGAGAAGGAAATTACCATGTTTAAGGTGAAATCAAGTGAAAGGCCGAATTTTACTTGTGTGTGTTGTCGACGGACTCATTATAAGATTCAGACTAGGTTAGTTGATTTATATGCAAAAAGTGAAAAGATGGATAATTATGAGTGGAAAGATTTAGCAACTTATTTGTGGGTGGAGAATTCTTTTGATTTGAGTTCTGATCAGCGTATTTGTAAATATTGTTATGACAAATTAAATAAAAATAGAATACCTGCTAGAGCTGTTCATAATAATCTGGAGGCGATGTTTCGGCGAGGGACTTTATGCAGAAAGTGAATCTTCAAGATAATATTTTAGAATCTCATCTAATCAATCTCATGGCATGTCAGCATGGTACAAATGAGTATTGATACCGTCGCCATGGGGAATTGAAATGTATGCTAAGAAACTTAGGAACTCCTACATGGTTCCTCACTCTTAGCTGTGCCGAGTATGCATGGGAGGACTTACTTCAATTTCTACGAGAGGCCACTGCTAATATACAAAATATAGAATTCAAAACACCTGGAGAACTGTGCTCTTTGGATCCAGTGAATGTATGCAGATATTTTAATCATAGATTTGAAGCTATGATGTCTTTTATTACCAACAAAAAAAATCCTCCCCTTGGAGAGGTTTTGGATTTCTTTTGGAGAAAGGAGTATCAAGCGAGAGGTGCTCCTCACATACATATGTTGTTGTGGATTAAAGATGCACCCAAATTTGGAACAGATTCGGATGACACAGTGATGAGTTTCATTGAAGAGTATTCAACATGTGCTGTTCCGAAACTACAGAAGAAAACAGTTTAAGGCAACAAGTTTTAGGCTTTCAATCCCATCTTTGTGGAAAGTACTGTCGTCGAAAATTCAGAAACAAGGACAAGTTCTACACAAAATGTCGTTTCAGCTTTCCACGAGCAGTGATTTCTAAAGGAAGAGTAAATAATTTGATGTCTTCTCTGCGACATACTGTGACGAGGAAATCACCAAAAAATACATACAATTTAAAAAGAGACGAAGAGTTAAGTACATCAACGACTACAACCCAGTGATTTTGTCCATGTGGAATGCTAACATGGATATTCAATTCGTTGCTGACAACTCTATTGCTGTGGCTCGATATGTGACGTCTTACATCACAAAAAAAGAAAAGACAGAACTAAAGGAAATGTGGGAGGACATTTCACATGAAAAGAGTCTAAGCAAGAAATTATACAGTTACAGTCTGAAGATGTTGTCGCATCGAGAAATTAGAGCGTATGAATGTTCTGATCGATTGTCGTCAGCAAGTCTCTATGCCAAATCTAGAACCATAATTTGGGTGAGTCTAGGTCTTGCTGCAACACGAAATCGAGTTTTGAAATCTGTACAAGAGATAGAGTATTTGGCGGAGAAAGAACCAGAAAGTACAGATATTTTGAAGACAAACATGTTGGATACATACTATCCAAATAGAAGTCATCACCTTGAGAATGCTTGTCTCTATGAAGTTCTGCAGAGATATATTTATAAGAGGAACATCAGAGAAGATATCAATAATGGAATATATGGAGTCATTGGATGTGAAGTATGTCTAGTGAAACAGAAAAAAGGTAATTTGATTAATCATCGCAAATTGAGTTGTGATAATCCAGATAAAAGAGAATTTTATTATTTGGCTCTTTTGCAACTGTTTAAACCATGGCGTGAAGAAGAGGAACTTCTTGGAGATTTTCTCTGTTATGAATACTCCTTTAATGCAACGAAGGATACCATAGAATGTCCTGTTTTTCCAAATTATCTGCAAATGTTGAATGAAGAAATAGAGCAAGAAGCCACAATTGCTGCAGAGATTGCGAGAGACAGTTCTCAAGGCAGTCAGAGTTCTGCTTCATTGAGTCTGGATCCACTAGGAGGATCAATTATCCAAAACGAAGCTGCTACTGCCATGGATGAGGTGGAAAGAGTTATGGAACAAGGTCAAGATGATGAAGTTAACTTAGAAGATTTGGTGAAACAACTAAACCTTGAGCAGAAACAGATATGACGAAGTCACAGAACAGATTGAACATGGATTCAGTCATGAGAAAAAAGAATGCTCATGTACATCATTTAAGCCTGTCCAACTGTACGTGAGTGGAGAAGCGGGAACTGGAAAAAGTTTTCTTATTAAAGCCATTGCAACTTATCTGCAGAAAAGGACTGAATCACCGCTGTATTGTGTTGTTACTGCTCCAACTGGGCTGGCAGCACATAACATTACAGGGATTACTTTACATCGTTTACTGATACTGCCAGTGGAGCATGATAACAAATTGGAGTATCACAAGCTATCAGGAGATGCGTGTTCCGAAGTTTCGAGAGTCCTGAAGAAAATGAAACTTCTTATCATTGATGAAGTAAGCATGGTGTCAAATATCATGCTTGCTTTTGTGCATTTGAGAATGCAAGAAATTCTTAGAACAGACTATGATGTCTTATTTCGTGGAAAACATATTATTGTTTTTGGAGATCTTCTGCAGTTGACTCCAGTGAAAGGACAACCTGTGTTCAAAATGCTCACACCTGAAGATACCAGGAAGTGCTTAGGGAGCATCGGAAACGTTAATATATGGTTAAACTTTAAATATGCAGAACTGCTTCAAAATATGCGGCAGGCAAATGATGAAGATTATAAAAATATTCTACAAGATGTAAGGATCGGAAAAGTAAGTCAGCAAGGGAAAGAAGCTTTACATGCACGATTAATTTCAAATTTGTACCCAAATGAAAACATTCTTCCAGAGAACATATTTAAGAAAATTAACGAGAAGAAATCTGGCATATGTTTGTTGCCAACTCTGAAAGAATGTTCCATGTTCAACAACAAAATGTTACAGTTAGAAAATGAAGAGATAGTGAAACTGGAAGCTATTGATAAAATAGAGCATATGGGAGCAACAATTATTTTGTCTGAAAATTTGAAATCAAAATTGGATTCATTAGAGAAGACTATATCTAAAACTGCTGGTTTTGAAAGGACTCTGAATGTGTGTTTGAATTGTCGTGTCAATTTAAGAAGGAATTTAAATGTTGAAAGAGGTCTAGTAAATGGAGCAATGGGTTATGTTGTTGGTTTTCTGAATTACAAAAATAGAGATGTAATTGAAATTTTAAAAATTAAATTTGATGACATTGATGAAATAGAACAAATTTGTCGTTGTTCAGCTAGATTTTTGGTCGTGAAAGACTTATATGTTCGCCGAAAACAGTTTCCCATTTGTTTGGCATATGCGGTGACAATTCATAAGTCTCAAGGTTTAAGTGTAGATAGCGCTTTGGTGAACATTGGAAGTTCTGTGTTTAAAGAGGGTATGGCATATGTGGCATTATCACGAGTCAGAACTTTAGTAGGATTGTACTTGATTGAGTGTGATGAAACAAAGATTTGTGCAGATTTAGATTGTGTAAAAGAATACAATAGGTTAAGAAGAGAGTATGCTCCACATTTGCCTCAATATCCTCTGATTGAAAAACGTGTGGTAGGCCGAAAAAGAAGAAATGAGAGTAATTGCAGTGAGGTATCAGCAAAAAGACATATAGTAGATAAAAGTGTAATTGTAAAGAGAAACAAAAAGGATTCTGTTGAAGATGTTGTTGGATTTCAGTTTGAAAACAGTTCTGGTGTCAACTGCTATGCTAATGTAGTAGTTAATGTTGTTTTTTTTTCTTCAAAATTTACAAAGACAGATTGTTGAAAATCGGGAACAAACATTGTGCTGTTTATTGAATTCTGTGTTAGATAAACTTTGAGATGGAAAGAAATATGATTCGGGTTGTTATCAGATACATGGTTAAGAGTCAACGTAGGGAAAGTAAACGCGTCAACAATGTCAGACATTAGGATCTGTACCATTAATGTAGGGGGCCTAAACGACTGGAAGAAACGGCAGAGACTGAGTCACTTGGTTAAATCAAATAATATAGACATAGTTTGTATCCAGGAAACCCATATCCCCTGGGCTAAAAGGAAGCTGTTGGAAATTTATGGGTATACCCTGGTTGGTTGTTCATCACAATCCTCGATGATCAGAGGTGTGGCTATTTTAGCAAAAAGTAACTTGGGCGGGGTGAAACGCAGTAAAACAGATGGGTCTGGCAGATGGGTATTAGTGGAATTGAACTTGGGATTCACATTGTGCGTGATATATGGTCCTAATGAAGATGACCCAATGGTTTATGATAAATTGGAAGAAGAGTTGGCTAATTGGCCCACCCCGATGATAGTATGTGGCGATATGAATATTTCAACAGACTGGCAACAGGGAAGTAATTATATAGGTCGTAAACGTAAAGTAAATAGAGCGTTAGGCTCCTTGATTCAGTCTCATGGTTTGGTGGAGGTATGGGGAGAAAAAGTGCCCGGAGACCGAGGTTATACATATTTTTCCCACCCGGCACAGAAATATTCCAAACTGGATTATTTTTTTGTCACAGTGGGGGAGATTGGTAAGGTTAATATAGCCAAATTACCGAGAATAGTCTCCGATCACAACCCCTTGATATTAACGTATAAGGTTCCCAATGTACAGAGGAAAACATCAAGATGGACCTTTGAAAGGAAATTATTAAACGATGAAAGGTTCGTAGGCCATATTAAAAATTGGGCGAAGGAGTTTTTTGAGTGTAATAGATACAGCGCTTCCAGAAATGGAGTTTGGGAATCCTTTAAGGCTGCATTAAGGGGGGAGACGATTAGCTGTGCAGCAAAACTAAGGAAAGAGGATAAAAGTAATGCTGAAAAACTCATATCAGACTTAGCAGAGGTAGAGAGATGTCATATTGAGGAAATAGTTTTAGGTAAAGATAGTGGGGAGACAGTTAGAAACATGGCTCGGATCAAGGGCGAGATTCTAAAAATAATCACGCAGAAGGAGATATGTGAATATCAAACTCATAGAGCAAGGAGGTACGAGACTGGTGAACAAGCTGGAAGAGCACTAGCGTTGCGCATCAGGCAAGAAACAAATCGTAACAAAATTGGTAAGATCAAGTATAATGGGGTAGAATATACAGATCCAGAAGCAATAATGGATGTATTTCAGAAATTCTACCAGAAACTTTATGACCAAGAGCCAGGGGTGGTACCATCCGTGCAAGATCAGGGCCCCCCAATCCCAAGGGTGGAGGAGGAGGATAGGGTTCAATTAGAACGGGATATAACAGCAGAAGAGATAAAGATCGCTTTGAATGAACTGGCATCGGGTAAAGCGGCAGGCCCAGACGGCTTACCAATAGAAGTTTACAAGATTTTAGGGGATGAAGTCCTTCCTTTGCTTGAAGATCTATTTAATGGAATAATCTGCTCAGGCAATGTCCCGGATACCTGGAAACAGACCAATATTGTAATATTCCATAAGAAGGGAAAACCGGAGGAGAACCCCGGCTCGTATCGGCCGATCTCGCTGATAAATGCGGACACCAAACTTTATTCCAAAGTATGGGCGAAAAGGTTAGGACGGATTATTGGTCAACTAGTCTCACCCTGGCAGCATGGGTTTGTCCCAGGGAGGGGTGCCACGGAACACACAGCTCGGGCAATCTCACTATTTGATGCTATGGCTGCTGTGGGTGGAGATATGGCCATGATCCTTTTAGATGCCGAGAAGGCTTTCGACCGAGTGGTCTGGGACTTTATGTGGGAGGTACTGGCCAGAAGGGGCTTTGGGGAGAAATGCAGGAAAGCAATTAAAGCAATGTATATGGATCCTGTAGCCAGAATCACTACAATGGGACTCCAATCGAACGAGGTGGTGATTAGAAGAGGCACCCGTCAAGGATGCCCCTGCTCTCCCATACTCTTTTCACTCTATATAGACCCGTTAATTAGGAAGATTCTTGCATCTGATAAAATATCCCCTGTTATTTCCCACGGGCATACCACCAAGTTATTGGCGTACGCGGATGACCTGGCAATTGTTACCACTAATCCGCAAACTGCAATACAAGAATTAAATTATTTGGCTCAGGAGTTCGGGAAATATTCTGGGTATAAGCTTAACACGGAAAAAACGATAATAATTTGTACAGATAACATTCATAAAAGGGATCAAAGGTATGTGGACTCCGCGGTTTATCTAGGTGTAAAAATAAATGCAAATGTAGGCAAAATCATCCAGGAGAATTATGTGCCCTTACTTACATTAATCGATAAAGAACTGAGAAGAATTGATGTATTACATCTGTCCCTGATCGGAAGGGTGAATGTTTTGAAAATGTCAATGTTTCCAAAATTACTGTATTTATTCCGTGCTATACCGTTATTAGTTGATGAAGGCCTGATGAAAAAAATGGATGCAGTATTCTCACAATTTTTATGGCAATATGGTAAAATCCGGAGATCACTAGCCCGACTCTCTACACCAGTAGAGTGTGGAGGATTATCTGCACCTAATTTAAGGCTTTATCACTGGGTCTGTTTAATGCTACATATGAATCATTTATTTTATTATGTTGTTCCTGAGAGGCCGCCTGGTTCCCACAGAATCCCCACAATATTTGAATTATTAATTGGTGAAAAGGCTAGGGGGATTCTAACACGTGAAACCAATGTTTTGTATTTTAAAAAATGTAAAAGCAAAGTGATATTAAGTGCGTGGGGTACATGGAAGGCGATATTGAAATTTCTCAAGATCCCTAAGATCAATGCTATAACAGATCTCTGGAACTCAATCCCATTCACGCATCTTGGACAGAACAGGAATAGTGGCTTATGGAAGAGTCTAGGCATTAGATGTTTGGGGGATGTTATGTGTAAGGAGGATCTTTTAGGGTTTGAAGTCTTACAACAGAAATATGGTATCCCTACGAACCACTGGTTTCTATATAAACAATTAGAGCAAACACTGAATTCACTAAGACCTAGGATCTCTATTCAGGAGTTAAATCCGATTGTGAACTACATAATGAAAGGGGGCAAGAAGATCAAAATAGGGTATAGATATCTTCTACAGGGTTTGGGAGAGGATATCGGACAAGTAGAAACTGCCTGGGCTCAAAGAATTGGGGACCCAGACATAGATGTAGACTATGCTCTGGCATTGAATAGAAAAGTATTAAGAGCAACCAACTTAAAAGCGCAACATTATAAGATGGTGTTTAACCTTTACTATACCCCCGCTAAGCTGTTTCAATGGGGTAAAAGAGATACTGATAGATGCCCAAGGTGTAATCAGGGCCCGGCGGATCTATTACATATGTTTTATTCTTGTCAGAATCTTAAGCCAGTTTTAACAGAAATGGAAAAGTTTTTATCGGGGCTGCTAGAGTGCCAAATTTCTCTATCCCCAACTACTGTGTTGATTGGCAGGGACGAAAACCTTATAATGGTAAAGGAAGCTGAAGCTTTTATCTTTCTGTGTGTTGCTGTCTTTAGAATTTTAATTGCGGCGGCCTGGAAAGATCCGATAGCTCCCACTTTTCAGATGTGGCTCACGAGACTGCTCGGGACTCATAACATAGAGGAATGTCTGTACAGCTTTAAAGGCAAAAAGAGGAAAGAGTACGGTAAAAAGATCTGGGCTCCTCTTAGTAATTGGAGGAAAATGAGAGGAACAATTTGAATAGACTCTGAGCCACCTCTGCTGTTTAGGAATGTAAATTTGTCTCACAAGGCTATTCCTTTGCTAAGTTCTTTCGATGTTTGCTAAGAGCCGGAAGATGTAGAAGATGTATGTATGTATTTATATATCTGTACAATTTTAACTCTAATGTCTGATTTTATCATGTTCTTATCCAGATGATATCTGTAAATGTGTTTATTTTCTTTTTTTTATATCCTGATCCATCTCAATAAAAAAATAAAAAAATAAAAAAAGAATTCTGTGTTAGAGAAATGTAGTAGTGATAGAGCTAAAATAGAAAGTGTTTCAGAAATTAGAAATCTTCTTGATATATGTTCAGGTCAAAATCAATTTTCACAGAATATTCAGCAGGATTGTCAGGAATTTTTAATGTATATGTTTGATGTATTACAAGATGAAGGAGTAGATATAAAAAATCTATTTGGCCTTTCTTATCAATGGCAACATGACTGTGATAACTGTGCTTCATCAAGTACTACTAGAATAGACTCTGAAAGATTTATATATTTAACTTTACCAGACTGCAAATCAGTGTCTTTCAATAATCTAGTTAAAGCAGCGGATCACAATATGGTGTGTACTCAATGTAAGTCTGCAATGCTGTCCACATTATTTCTACAAAATTATGGTCACTATGTTATTTTAATGTTCCAACGATGTAGACCTGATGGAACTAAATTGACAACTTCTATTAAAAATTTCGTGGCTTCTCAGTTATCGATATCAGGAAGAACCTTTGCAACTGTAGCTATTATTTTTCATGACGGTCCTTCTATAACATTTAAAAACTTCTAAAGGTTGGACCCAATATAACGACAATAATTTGACTTTCAAACAACGTTTGCCTTTTGGCTTTTTAAATTCATACCTAGTGTTTTTACAGCCAAAATTTAGGTAAAGGTAATTGGCCTATGAAGACGGGAGGAGTACTCATATATACTCATACATGTGACACTATTTGGCCAAATGGAAAGGTGCAAGAAGGAGTAAAGAGTCATGACTAAAAAAAAGGAGTATATTAAAATTTTGAAAATATTTCAGATGTTCTTGGAGCTTTTCTTGTAGAAAGTCGATGAAATGGATTTCTAAGTGAACAGCAAAATACTATGTAACGAGAAAAGGACCTCCATGATATACTATTTGGCCTCAAGGAAAAGTAAGTCAATCAAAGATTAGCGTACATTTGTCGTTTGTTAGTATGTAAGTTTTTTTTTAAAACACAATCTTTTAGATTGTATTTTTTTTTTCCGCTGTCATATGATGAGTAATTTGAGCTCACTGCTTTAAGTGAAATTCAATATATTCTGAGAACAGCAAAAATAAACTATGTAACATGTTGTAGAAATTATTCTATACTTTGGATTGTGTAAATTAAATTGTATTCCCATTCTCTGACATCCACTCTCCCTCGCTTATCTTTGTTTGCTTCTTACTTTTGACCTCTTCTCTCTATTTTTCGTTCACTACTTCTCTGTGCTCAGTGCCTCACTCTACTTGTGTTATTTTCACTTGTGTTTATCTACCTTCTATCATTTCTTTTACAACAACTTCACTGCTCCTCTCTCATCGTTCTTCATCCGATTTCTTTTACTCTGGTTCCGTTACTATCCATCATTTCCTTTCTTTCAATGTCCTTCTCTTTACTTTCATCACCAAATTATTTTCTCTTAGTACCACTGTTTTAGTCGTCTTCTCCTCTCTTTCCTTTTTTTTGGAGACTTACTTTTTTTCTTTTCTCACTCATTGTACTCCACCTCACTCAGTTTTTCTCTTAGTGTGTCTACGTTATAACTTCCTCAGTCCATTTCCTTCAATTGTTGTATATTATTCTGTCTCCCTTCATCCTTTCACTCTATGACTTTTCTTCTCTTACTCTCAGTTATCTTCTATTCCTCATTCTTCTAAATGCATCCTTAATTAGACTGTTTTCTGTCTCAGTCATTATCTTTTTACTTACTTCTGTTTCCTGATTTAGTTTTGCTAACTCACATTGTTTTAGTATCGTTCTTACCTTCAGTTCATTTCTCTGTACTTCTCTCTCTTTTTCTTAGTGAATCTATATGCCTTACTCTTTGTAATTTGCTCTCCTTCTATTTCCTTTTCCCTCTTTTTGTCCTTCTACCTTAGTTTATTTCCCTTTCTGTGTTCTTCACTCTCACTTTATTTCTAAATAGAGTGTTATGATGTTTTTAGCTCTTCATTTGTATCTTTTAATTTAAAATACATATTTTACTAATTATAACTTATTTTTTCTTCTCTCTTTCACAGATACCAACTGTAGTAAAAAAAATTAAAGTTACATTTATTATATGGTAAGTATGACTAAAAAAAATGTAGTTTGTTATCACCCTTTGCTTTAAGGTCACTAACATTTTCTCAATCTACCTCACTCCTGTGTTTTTACTCTGCTTCTTTCACTTATTCCTATTCTCCATGTTTACTCCCCTTTCCCTATTTACCCTCTCATATTCAACTTCTTTTGATCCCTATTCTTTACTTCACTAACCCTCTGTTCCCTTCCTTTGCTTCTTCACTCATTCTCTTTTTTTAATTATTTACCTTACTCCTACACATATAGCTCATCCCCCTCCCAACACATGCACACACCTGTAACATACACCCACACACACACCACACACACACCTCATACACACAAACAAACCTCCCACACACACTCTTCAAAAACACACACACATTCCATACACACACATACATCGAACACATATACACCCCACACTCATACACTTTTCATACATATTTCACACACCCTCATTTCTACCCACACCAAAACAGTCCACACAACCACACCCACAGACACACCTTACACACCCAAACTCCTACCTACACCCACTGACTCCCTGTAAGTCACACACATTGCATTACTTAACTTTTTTTGCTGCTTTACTCAAGCCCATTCAGGTACTGTTTCCTTTACTCTCTATGTCCACTCTCTATGTCACTCACTATGTGTTATCCTAATTCAATATTTCTCCCTCTTTCACCCCTCTTTACTTATACTATGGGTAGCGCATTTCTCTGTCAATCCACATGTTTTAACTTTATTCGATGTTATCCATCTTATTTCATCCCTCTTTATTTATGCACACTACTTTTTTCTCTCTCTCCTTTACCAGTGTTATTTAAATCTGGTTCCGTTATTACCTTTTATTTGTACATCATTTTTTCTCTTTCCTTTTAGTCTTTACAGACACTCACATTCTTCTTGTGCCTCTGCTTTAGTATTCTTCTTCTCTCTTTCTTTGTTTCACAGGCTTATATTTTTTACATTTTCTCTCTTACACTTTGTTATATCTTTTACACTGTTTTACTATGTATTACACAGTACATCTGTGTTGCTCTCTCTTGCTGTCTGTCTCTTAACATTACTCTCTCTTTCTCTTATGCTCTCCTTCTCTTGTTTTTTTTTTCCTTTTTTTTGTGTTGCGCTAACGGGGCGCTCACCGGTGCGCGTTCCGGGAAGCGCACCAATGAGAAAAATGAAGTGAAGAGTGCTAAAAATGTTAGTCATTTTTAAAAAAATGGGAGGTAGTTCTGAAAAGAACTTTTTTTTAAATATCTTTGTTGTTTTATATATATATATTTTTTTCTGAACATTTTTTTTTGTATTTTTTGAACAATTTTATGTTTTTTTGGTTTTTTTGGGGGGAACAACGGAAAACAGGCATTAGAAAGGGCTCAACAGGAGCAAAAAAAAAAATCACTTTTTGGGGCGTTTTGGGCACTTGTGATTTTCAAATGCTCTGTTCATTAAAATCACACTCATCTCCCCGTGGCAAAGTAGTCCCCCACAATAAATACACACTAGCTTGATGTGTTGAAAATTGCTCTGGATATTGGGGACTGTCTCCCTCGCCTCTGGTCCCGAAAAACTTTCCTGTGTTGAGGTGGTGGCCACAGGAGTTCGTGGGTTTTCACGGAGGTCACGCACCTCAGCCACGCTGTAATTTATTGGATGCCACCTTTGCATGTGACGATGCATAGTATAGTTCCCGTAGCTATATTTTTTATCTGTGCCTCGGGACAGAACTTCTTTGCAGATCAGGCATGTGAGATAACGGGCATTGACTTTTTTTTGGCTTTCTGGGAATGTATAAAATTGCCAAATGAAACTGTCCTTGTGGTGGGATTTCCGGGGCTGTTCAGGCTAAGAATACTCTCTCATGTACCTCCTCTTCCTCTTCTTCCTCCTCTTCCTCACGGTTGGGAAGGAACTGGGTAGGTGGTCCTTCCTTCCTAGGAGGTGGTGGTGGGGGTGCACCAGCTGCAGCTACTATTGAAGCCATCTCTTAATAATGAAAATAGGTCTTCCTCTCACAAAGTTGAAAGTCAGAGTGAGAAAAAAGGTGGGGGCTTTCATCATTTGGGAAAAAAAAATGTTCTAAACCAATGAAAAGTGTTATTTTTAGGTCACATGACCTAGCCTTACATCATTAGGAAACCAAAAGTGAAATGAACCAATAGAAAGTTTTATTAACAAGTCACATGACCTGTTACACTTACGTTACGCGCTCCGCGCCGCGCCCCGGATCGCTTCCGGGGAGCTGCGCTTCGCGCCTCGGTTCGCGCTCCGGAGTACTTCCGGGTGCGCTAACGCGGCGCGTCATAAGACGTATTACGCGGCAACGCGATACGTCGCGCTTACGCGACGCGCCCTGGATCGCTTCCGGGGAGCTGCGCTTTGCGCCTCGGTTCGCGCTCTGGAGCACTTCCGGGTGCGCTAACGCGGCGCGTCATAAGACGCATTACGCGGCAACGCGATACGTCGCTCTTACGCGACGCGTCACGATGTTGTTTTCTAATGCGGCAGTTGCGCTAACGGAACGTTTACCGGTTCGCGGACCGGGTCGCGGCACCAAATTGAGCTAACGGGAAGCTACCCGGTGCGCGGAGCGGTAGCGAAACAAAAAAAATTAAATAAAAAATAAATATATATACATAAAAAAATTATATTAAATACATATAAAATATATTTTTCCTTTAAAAAAAGAATACATTTAACAGCTTTTAATATTTGCTATTAAAAAACCATTGAAATTCACTGAATTATGTAAAACACAGTATATGTGACATATATAAATAACTGTTCATAAGAGCCAGTGAATGTGTGAGTGGCTGTATGGATCATTCTGAAATTGTATCAGGGATTGTATAAGAGAGTAAATATGTGTTAGTATCTGTTTGAATAAGTAAGGTGTGTATAACTGTATAGTTGAGGAAATGGAGGTGTGATTGATTCTTTGCATGACTGACTAGGTGTGTGAGTAACTCCATGGATGAGTGACACTCTGTAAGTGTCTGTTTACACTGAGTGTATATAAGGTTATATTAGAGTCTGAAGAAGTTCATCGTATTATCACATGAATGATGTCATCAGTGATGTGATCAGTCATGTCAAATGAGATGTCATCAGTGATGTCATCAGTGATGTCATTTGAGATGTCATCAGTGATGTCACTGACCATGTCATGAATGATGTAATATGTGACATCATCAGCAGTGGATTGCGGGTGCGCGAAATATATAGGTAGTGCAACTAACTATATATGCGAATTTCAATGGTTTTGTGTCAGTAAAATAAGGTTTTATAAATGCTAATTCCTAACTATATATGGTCTATGACCTATGGTTTTTTCAGTGAATTTTCAAGGTTTTGTAAATGCTAATTCCTAACTATATATGGTCTATAACCTATGGTTTTTTCAGTGAATATATATATATATATATTTTTTTTTTTTTCCAAAGTTGCTTATTCCAGCAAAAACGCTCTCGGAGACAGATTCTGAAGAAAAAAGTATTTATTCCCAAATTACGCTACGCGTTTCAACACAATCCTGTGTCTTGCTCACACGAAATGCCTCGATGTTTCCAGCATTTTTGTAAAGAAAGAAACCACCAACAACATAGACAAGGGCATGTTTGTATATAACAGTCACATGATGTCCTATGTAATTATGTCCGCCATTTCTAAGTGGTGTAAACTGTATAGTCTCACAGCGTACATCGCTTCAATTATTTATATACATTGTTAAGCAGATCATTTTTGACTCTCCTATAACGTGTAAGAATATATATGCCCACTAAATCCATTGAAATATCAATTGTATTGACCCACTTTTCAGCTCTCATGATTGAGTACATTCTTAATTACTTGTTTTAATTAATTCTTTTGCTCAGTGACATCAAGAACAACGTTTTTAGGTTTCATTAGTAACTGGCACAAAAACTCTTTTCTTTCGGTGTAGTACCCAATTGCAGAGTTACCCAAGGGTTTTAGATGCATTAATCTCCTGCAGAAGTGTCAGCCATTACTAAGTGGTGCAACCAAAATACTTTGGCTCCTTATAACCTCACAAAGTTGTGCCTTGTAAAACCAACGTTATAACCTAAAGAGTTACAGGTTATAATCTAATTCAATTGCATAAATACCCTTACTCATTGCATTCGGTATAGTTCCTTTGAGACTCAAATTTACTCGAGTTGGTAAGGAGATAGACATCTATATAAACGTATATATGGAGAAACATCATGTTTTATGTCCGCCCTATTATATCTATATGCAGTGTTTTACAAATGCCATATTCATTACGAAGACTAGTGCTAAAAAAAAGTGCAAATTTATAAATCCTCCTGAAATGACTTTCAGTCCCCATAGATTAAAAAGAAGAGAGAATTCAAACAGTAAAGAAACCAGTGTTGTGCCCAGGGCAGTGATGGGGAAATTCCCC
This sequence comes from Lissotriton helveticus, assembly GCF_964261635.1. Lineage (NCBI taxonomy): Eukaryota > Metazoa > Chordata > Amphibia > Caudata > Salamandridae > Lissotriton > Lissotriton helveticus. Next base: position 1,603,279,694 of record NC_136059.1, on the reverse strand, counting down.
TCGTGTCCTAAAAAACAATGATATGATAAAAATAAAGTTAAAATAATGTTGCACTAAAAAATATATATATATACAGTGATCGCATTGAGAAATAATCAGTATACAGGACAAGTCAGTATCTGTTGCAGTATATTATGTTACCAACATTTTCTGTATGTACATATGCCTACCCTTCTGATAGTTATGTATACAAGTGAGTTGCCAGTTCCTCGTCCAAGTTGTGGCCACCAGGAAACCTCGTCTCGAGGTCCAAAATCCACCTAGATTCCCGTTTTCTGAGTGCCAGCAACCGATTTCCCCCTCTTTTTCCGATGTTTACCTGTTCCACTGCATAGTATCTCAGTAGGGAATTGTTTGATTGATGACACTCAGAAAAATGTCTTGCAATGGGATATCTAACATCTGTGTGTGTAATAGCTCTGAGATGTTCTTGCACTCGTTTCTTTGCCATACAGATGGTACTACCCACATATTTCTTGTGGCAGGGACATTCCAAGACGTACACCACGTATGTAGAATTACAGGTCAGGAATTGTTTGATCTCTCTAGGTTTAGGATTGCCTGGTATTTCCACTTGTTTGACCATAACACTAGCCTTACATGCACGACAATGTCCACAGGGATAGAATCCTTTTAAACCCTGTACGTGTTGTTTTTTATTATCCGTGATATCTCCTTTTACCAAGATGTCACGTAGGTTACGTCCTCTCCTATATGTGATGCATGGTCTTTCTCTTATTCGTGGACCAATGATGCTATCTGACTTAAGGATGGTCCAATTGTCCGTTAATATTCTGCGAATCTTACTGGATTCGTTATTGTATGTGGTTATTATTCTGGTCTTTACCTCCTCCTCCCCTTCACTATTTCTTTCACTATTACTTTCGGTAGGAGGGTATCTGCTCTATCAATCTCAGAGACTTTGGAAACTGCTTTCTTAAGTACCCAATCGGGATATCCTCTCTCCTGAAATCTTGATAACATGATAGTTTGTTCAGCAGTAAATCCTTCTGGATTGCTGCAATTTCTTCTGGCCCTAAGTAATTCGCCAAATGGGATGCTCCATTTGAGCGGTTCAGGGTGGGCACTAAGGGCATGCAACAAACTGTTGCCCGCCGTCTCTTTCCTGTGGAGCCTTGTGACCAGATTTCCTTGAATAATCTGTATTTCAGTATCCAAAAACTCTACACTTTCCCTGCTAATTTTACTGGTAAGATGTATATTATATCCATTGATATTGAGTTTTTGGATAAAGTTCTCAGCTTCAGTGTAAGTACCATACCATACAATAAACAGGTCGTCTATGTACCTGATCCAAGTACCCACTTTAGCAAAATATTCCTTAAGGTTTTCATCATTCCTTATTTCCTCCTCCCACTTCCCCAAGAAGAGGTTGGCGAAACTCGGTGCAAAGGCCGAACCCATTGCCACGCCACGGATTTGCTTAAAAATGTCCCAATCAAACATAAAATAATTATTTCTTAGGCACATTTTCATCATGTCCATGAGCATGCTAGTGTGGTCTAGGTAACATATATTTCTGTTCTTCAGATAGTGATAATTGGCTTCCATTCCTTGGACGTGGTCTATGATGGTATAAAGCGCACTTACGTCCAAGGTAATGAGCAGAGAGCCCTCTGCCCATTGTAAGTTGTTAATTTTATTCAGGAAGTCAGTGGTGTCTTTAGTATAGGAGGGTAACATGCAAACGTATTCTCTCAGGAAGTGGTCAATATATTTGGATACATTTTCGTTGACACTTCCAATAGAGGATACTATCGGTCTACCTGGGGGGTCAGAAGGGTCCTTATGGACCTTGGGAAGGAGGTAGAAGATAGGTAATTTGGGATATTTGTTTTTCAGAAATTTGAATTCCTGCCAAGTTATGAGACCTTCATTCTGCCATTCCGTAAGTTTCCCCCAGGTTTCCATAATACTCTCATGGTAGGCATTGATGTTGCTTTTGCAATAGAAAGCACTGGTTTCCAATTGTCTCAGGGCTTCCTTGACATACATATCCCTCCCCCACAAAACAATATTGCCCCCCTTGTCTGAGGGTCTTAAGATGACACTACTGTCTGCTGCTAATGAGAGGATAAATTCTCTTTGTTTTTGCGACAGATTAAAACTTCTATGTGGGTGTTTGTGGTATATGTGTTTAAGTTTGATTAATTTCTTATTTACCACCTCCTAAAAAGTATCAATGGAATCATGGGGCATAATGGGAGAGAAGACAGATTTCAGTCTGAATGGTGTATTAGCAGCCTTGTCAATTCTCGTGTCATTAATTTCAAAGCCTTGATTGTCGTCTCCCCCTTCAGATGTGATACCACCCAAGGAGTACACCGTTTCTAACATACTAACATCCTCTATCCTTAATACAGGAGATTCAACTGTCCCAATGTTTGTGCTTAAATGATTCTCCATTTTGCTATTCCCTAGGATATGCCATTTTGAAAGTTTCAACTTTCGAATAAATTTAAAAATGTCTATCCTAGCTTCTGCATAGTCAAATAGTTCTGTGGGACAGAAAGTCAAGCCCAAACATAGAGTTTGTTTTTCTTTGAATGTCAAATTTCTAGAAGAGAGGTTAATGATTTGCATTTAGTTTGTTAATATTTTGTATTGTGTATTAATTTATATATAAAATGTATATATAAATATATATACATGTTATAGTAGTAAATGTAAAAATAACACAAAAAATGAAAATACTGTAAACTTTTTTCTTTAATATTTGTTATTTTATGTATGTATTTATAAACACACTCACATATATTCATGTGTGTATTTTGCATAAGTATATTAATATATAGTATTAAATGATACTTAACTGGATTTTATTTACATTATATTACTGTTACTATGTTAAACTATATATGTATGTATATATATCCAACTTTTTGTCGGTGCGAAGCATCAGTGGCCGCTTGCAACGAATTCCACCACACTCGTTCCCTTTTCTTAAAGAACGACGTCCAGGCCAGAAAATAAGTTCAAAACTGGTGTTTTATTCCACAGCCCACTCAACGCGTTTCGGGAACCACTTCCCTTGCTCACGAGTAATTCTGTCTGTTTACATCCAGCATTTAAAGGTGTGTCATGTGGTCTTAGTACACAATAAACATAATGAACAGACTACCATTTCATCTCTCATCTGGAGCTGTGAAGACAGATTCAAAAGTGCTTGTCAGCAGTGCGTGGCAATATTATTAGCGTGTTTCATTCTTTTCGCAATATAAATTAGTAATCACATTTAATACCTTTACAAATTATTGACATCTGAGTAGAGCAACAAAATTAAATATTAAGGCAGTATCAACACCAGAGGCAAATTAAGTCCAAAATTATCGCTGTTGCACCAGGGTCTCTGTGCTTACAGCATATTTATCGCGATTGAGTCATATATGAAAAAAGTAATAGGAAGATCTATGATACTAAAAATCAAGCATACTATGAGAAACTAAATGAATGGCGGAATCAAGGGTTGATTGAGACTGAAGAGTTTAACTTTCTAAAGTGCAGATTTCCTAAAATTCCAGCACTTTATTTACTACCCAAATTACACAAAAAAAACCCAAACCCCCCAGGCAGGCCTATTGTGTCCTCCAGGAATAGTTGCCTGGAGAACACATCTAGATATGTGGATCACTTTTTGCAGCCAATTGTGCAGGGCCTGCCATCCTATCTGAAAGATTCCGGGGATTTTTTGCAGAAAATTACTAAAATCTCATTGGATACAGGCTGTATACTAATGACTTTAGACGTGAACAGTCTGTATACCAACATTCCCCACGAAATGGGAATCAAAGCCTGCAGACACCTTCTCAGCAGTAGATCAGTTTCCTTCTTATTCCATACAGAAATGCTGTTAGACATGATATACACCTGTCTAACTCAAAATTATTTTCTGTTTAATGGCACCATCTACCATCAGCTGCTTGGCACTTCAATGGGCACTTGCTTTGCTCCCAGCTTTGCTGGAATCTACTTAGGCTGGTGGGAAGAGCAAGTAGTCAGACAATTAGATCAGTACCGTACCGGAGTGCGTACTTGGCTCCGGTACATTGATGATATTTTCATGATTTGGGATGGCACAGTGAAGGAAGCGGAAGAGTTTGTTGACATTCTTAACGTGAATGACTTCAACCTCTCCTTCACTAGCCACATAAACAAAGTAGCTGTAGACTTTTTACATCTTAGGGTCACGATAGAAAATGAGCGCTTGGTGACAGCTCTGTACAGGAAAGAGACGGCCGGAAACAGCCTTCTCCACGCACAGAGCTGTCACCCGCGGAACCTGATTAACTCTATCCCCTATGGTGAGCTCCTTAGAGCTAAAAGAAATTGCACTAAACTGGAGGATTTTGAAAAAGAAAAAGCTACCATGAGCGAAAGATTTAAAACCAGGGGGTACAGTAAGAAATGTATTGCAGAAGCTGTACGCAAAGTAAATGAGAAAGACATGAATTCAATACCAACTGAAGACAAGAATACTGACTGCGAGGGTGTTAGGTTTATAACAGATTATAACTCCCAAGATAGAGAGGTCAGAGGAGCTATAAACAAATACTGGAGTGCCCTTAGAACAGACAAGGATATTAAACTAGGTATTCAAGAGTTTGCACAAATAACTTACAGGAGACCAATGTCTCTTAAAGACAAAGTCTGCCAAACATTGGTAACAAACAAAAAAAGAAAAGACAACCCGGTCCAGGGATTCTTTGTTTGTAGCCGCTGCAAAGCGTGTAGATTCAGTCACAGCACTAAAGAGATCAAGCTGTCTCAAATGTGTGAACCCTACAAAATCATGAAGCATGTTTCTTGTCAGACGGAATATGTGGTTTATGCGCTGAAATGTCCCTGCAATAAGTTTTATGTGGGAAGCACTATTAAACCAGCCAAAGACAGGGTCTTACAACACCTAAGGGCCATAAAGAATCATGATAAACAATACCCAGTGGCCAGGCACTTTGCCACTCACCACCAAAGTAACAGCAACCTTCTCTCATTTGTGGTACTAGACCAAGTACCCATGAGAGAGAGAGGTGGTAACAAGAACTCAGACGGTTGGAGTCTAGGTTCATAATTAAATATCATACCATGCAACCCCAAGGACATAACTGCGATGAGGCATTAGGGGTACATCTTGGATAAATAATGAATGTAGAATTTAAACCTATTTAGCCAGAGCTGCTTCAAATAATCATTGTTTTTAATGGTATGAATGTATAAAACACACACTAGTATGACCGATAATCACTGTATTTATTATTATTTTTTACAGGTACCGATATCATTAATTTTGGGAGAATGTGAGACAGCTCAGTCAAGACAGAAAGTGTGTGGCGCGATGTATCAAGTGGCAGTCTGTAAAAGGAGCTATGATCCTAGAATCAACGTATGATTTTGCTTTATTTAGTGACTGGCAAGAGCAAATTGTGTAGAATGGAATGATATACGCAAACCGGAAGGGATGCATCTGAACGTTTTAGCCCACTTGGGCACAACTACACGCAAGCACATGAGTATGATGATTTATCGGTATATGACTCAATAGCGATAAATATGCTGTAAGCACAGAGATCCTGGTGCAACAGCGATAATTTTGGACTTAATTTGGCTCTGGTGTTGATACTGCCTTAATATTTAATTTTGTTGCTCTACTCAGATGTCAATAATTTGTAAAGGTATTAAATGTGATTACCAATTTATATTGCGAAAAGAATGAAACACGCTAATAATATTGCCACGCACTGCTGACAAGCACTTTTGAATCTGTCTTCACAGCTCCAGATGAGAGATGAAATGGTAGTCTGTTCATTATGTTTATTGTGTACTAAGACCACACGACACACCTTTAAATGCTGGATGTAAACAGACACAATTACTCGTGAGCAAGGGAAGTGGTTCCCAAAACGCGTTGAGTGGGCTGTGAAATAAAACACCTGTTTTGAACTTATTTGCTGGCATGGACGTCGTTCTTTAAGAAAAGGGAACGAGTGTGGTGGAGTATGTATATATATATATATATGTTCCAACCGCCGAAATCTGCTTAGTGAAAGCCTCTTTTTATTCGACTACATTTATGACTTAATATTTGTTTAGTCGTATGGGCACTAGTCCTTTAAACTACTTTGAATCTTGTTGCATTATTAATTGTGCTGCAATATTCCCTTGTATAGTAGGTACTGTCCTATTGTGGGGTGTATTGGTTATTTTTAACCATTCTAAGATGGCGGCCAGTTTTACTTAGTACTGTTAGTAGCACTACTTGTGTGTCCTTCCTTTGTGCTGATGAAATGACATGTTCGAAATGTATAATTCATTGTGACCAGCAGGGGGTGTTCACGTGTGATCAAGACAAACATTTGTCGAAACGCGTAGCGTGTTGTCTGGATATTAAATTCGTTATTGCTGCAATTTCTTGAGTGCGTCTTGTGTGCTTTTCAAGCAACTTGTGGATCTATATTGACTTTTCGGCTTGCATGGTTTGCCAAATCTTGGACGCCACCTGACTCGGGAGGAAGGATCCCGGAAGAACCCCTTGTGCCAGTATACATTTCATACGAGGGATCCAGTGCCGGCCGCCGAGCGTTACCTGGATACGGAAGAGGGAGTTTTACTTCAGAGATTCCACACCTCGACTCTCACGGTGAGCCTCTTATCTTTTGCTGATACGGTGGAATAAGGGGGGGAGGGCACAGGAGTGTGCTCCTTCTTGCTCCTTTCAAGCTGTCCTCGCATAGGGTCGGAAGTGTTCCCGTGAGAGCGGGAGGGCGAGAGGACGGGTTGGGACTTCCCGAAAGTGAACAAGTGCGTTTACTAGTTGTCCGTATTTCCGACCGCCTTAGTGTTTATCTTTCTGAACTTGTCGTGTGGCATCAGGAACCGCTCATTGCAGTGGGGGAGATTGCAGCAGCGCATAACGTAGAAATCGAATCTACAAGACGGTATTACATCGCTGTACTATCCAGTCAAACCAAGAGTGCGGAAATATAATTTCTTTTTACACAGTGCTTTCAAGTGATGTACTGAGACTATTCTGCTTTCCAAATGGGTGAAGATGGAGAGAGGAGACGCGAAGCAGTGACGCTGTTCGCTAGGGCCCCTGGAAAAGCCTATACTGCGCCTATTAACAATGAAACTGTGGACAATAAATCCTTATCAATACAGCTGAGGAAATATGAGAAACTTCGCAAGCATGAAAGCTCTCGATGGTGGGAGGCCACCTCCCTGCAGGACTATGTGGACAAAGAAATGGTGCCACGTGGGCTTAGAATCTATACAACCCCGACCCATGAATCCCCTAACCCGCAAATGTTACAGGATTGGGCACTGAACTCCGCAACGAGTAGCAAAAACATGCTTCTGATACTCATAAAGTATGCATGGGAGGAACGAGATGACATCTTAAAACAACTAAAAAAACTAGATGATGAACTTGCTAGCAACTCTGATCAAGAGACTATTACAAAATTCAAAGAGGAATTGAAAACCCGTCTTAAGAAATATGAAGACGATATTAAATATCGGAAACAACGCAAGTTACACAGAGACTGCGGTGATTATGAAAGCGGGCGAATTCTCACATATAGCCCCAAATATGACTATCTATACAATCAAACTGGTCTTACTAAACAGAATATAGTCACTAGTACAACATCGGCTGAAGCAGGCACGTCCAGTGTACGCACCGAATCAGATAGCGACGCATCTGGACGAAGCACGAGTACCGCATCTGAAATGGAATTAATCACCAAGCAGGCTAATTTTTTAGACGAGTTCAGGGTTCTGAGGACATGACACAAGAAAGTCCAGGACCCAACCCCGACCTTCCAGAAGAAACCAACACGAGGGCGCCCAAGGGGCAGAGGAAAAGGAAGGGGAGGTCTTTCAGACGACGACTCAAGCTCCAGCAGAGGAGACGAAAAGAAACAACAAAAACCAGTGGGAAACAAAAGAAGTGGTTACAAAAACAGAAAATAACCATGGATGCACAAATGGTAAATAAGACTATAATTAATCTCTCTGCTAGAACCCTCACATACTCTGAGAAAACAACTCTTTGCTTAGGTCTCACTTTTTGTCCCACAGAATTGTTCAATTACCCTGACACAAGAGTGGATATTTTTAAATTTACCAGGAAATTGAAACTTATGAAATGGCATTATCTCAAACAAAATCAGGGAGTGGTATACGCGGCAGGTGGAGGTGACCCTTTGGATACTATTCCCGAGGAAGTATCCACTGACATCTTGGATCTAACTATTTGGGAAAGTCAAGAGGATACCCACAATAGTAGCACAGAAGAAAACAGAACGGATAAAGCGGCAGGTTCTTCCTTTAAACCTAAATCTGTTTTTTGCCCCATCATACCCCACGATTCAATCGATACATTCCACGAAGTGGTTACCAGAGAACTTAAGAATCTCAAACACACACCAGGAGGAAGCAGAAAGGGTGATTTCAATCTCACCAAAACTCAGAGGGAATCCATTCTCTCGTTAGCAGAAGACAAGAGTATTGTTCTGCGACCTGCCGATAAAGGGGGAAACATTGTCCTATGGGGTAGGGATATGTATGTAAACGAAGCATTGAGACAACTTAATAGTAGTGATTTCTATGTCAAAAGTTCCATGGCCCAGTACAATGAATGTATACTGGAAACTTGGGAATCGCTTACTAATTGGCGAAATAAGGGCTTATTGACGTGGCAAGAATTTTGTTTCTTGAAGAAAGATTATCCCAAGCTACCCATATTTTATCTGCTCCCCAAAGTCCACAAAGACGCCCTTATCCCCCCGGGCAGACCAATTATTTCCTGCCTAGGTAGTGTCAATGAGAATCTCTCGCAGTATATTGACCACTTCCTTAGAGAGTATGTTTTCAGGCTTCCGGCGTATATTAAAGATACCACTGATTTTCTGAAAAAGATTGGTAATTTACAATGTGTAGAGGGCTCTCTCCTCATTACTATGGACGTCAATGCATTGTATACGATCATTGATCATATACAAGGCATGGAAGCCAGTTTGTATTTTCTTAGACAGAGGGACAATTGCTTTCTTGACCACACCCACATGCTCATCGATATGATGAAGATTTGTCTTCGGAACAATATCTTCATGTTCGATGGAGCAATATATAAGCAAGTACGTGGTGCGGCCATGGGTTCAGCATTTGCGCCCAGTTTTGAGAATCTGTTCCTAGGAAAGTGGGAGGAAGAAATTAGATCGGATATTGACCTCAAGGAATATTTTGAAAAAGTTACTACCTGGATACGATATATCGATGATCTTTTCGTCGTATGGCAAGGCACGCGTGACGAAGCAATCATGTTTATTGACAAATTGAATCTGAATTCTTACAACATACAGCTCACTTACAACATTAATGAGAAACGTGTGGAATTTCTCGATACAGAAATAGAAGTTATCAATGGGAATCTCACGTCCAAATTGCATAGAAAGGACACCGCAGGGAACACCCTTCTCCACGCCCTTAGCGCACACCCGGACCCTCTTAAATGGAGCATACCGTATGGTGAGCTCCTTAGGGCAAAGAGAAATTGTAGCGATGAGTCCACTTTCTTAGCTGAAAGAGATTGTATGTTGAATAGATTCAGAGAAAGAGGGTACCCCGAAGGTGTACTCAATAAAGCTGTCCAAAAAGTTTCTGGTGTTGACAGATCGAAAACTCTCAATTCAACATCGTCAGGTATAGACAGCGATACTCAGAATAACGTGAGAGTTATAACCACCTTCAATCAGAAATCGGACAAAGTACGCAAAATACTAGCCAACAATTGGAAAATCCTGTGCAGTGACAACATTGTAGGTCCCCTTCTCACAGTCAGACCCCAAATCACCTATAGACGAGGCAGAAATCTAAGAGACATGCTCATTAAAGGTGACATAACTGAAAGCAAAAGGCACGCTCAAGGTCTTAAGGGGTTTTACCCTTGCGGGCATTGCAAAGCATGCGCCAACAGTATCATGGTTAAGTATATCAACATACCAGGGAGGATGGAACCCAAACTTATTCCGCAATTCCTCACTTGTACCACCACGTACGTTGTATATATACTTGAGTGCCCTTGCAATAAAAGGTATGTGGGGAGTACCACATGCACTGCCAAAAAGAGAGTTATGGAACATCTCAGGGCCATCACCCACATTGATAGTCACTACCCCATTGCCAGGCACTTTAGGGAATTCCACCACTCAGATAACTCGTTGCTTAGATTTTTTGTGGTAGAGCAGGTCAATATTGGGAGACGAGGAGGCAACCGTGAGCTAGCGTTGAGGAAGAAAGAATCACGCTGGATCATGGACCTCGAGACTAAGTTTCCCGGAGGGCATAATTGGGACGAGGAGCTTGCCACCCATCTGCATGAGGGATAGATTCCCCTTCTCTCCTCCCCCTCCCTTTCCCTTTCCCCCTTTGTCTAGAATCGGTACGTATATTTTCAGAAGAAGCTGTGTAGAATAAATAAGTTAAAACATAATGATTCATGTTTTCCTTTACAGGTTTACATTAATTCTAACTGATTTTAACTGTATGTTTTATGTGTATTTTTCAGGATGTTATGAAGATTTCCTGTGTTCAATCCTGTCACGTTTATAGTCACGGTCCTCTACCATATGGAAATTTGGATGAATGACACTACCACGAGTATGAAAGTAGAATTTTCACTTTATGATTTCTTTGCACTCTCCCTGCTGACTGATGTATATACATTTTCTTACTCTTACTTTTGTTTGGAAAGACTTTTCTTTGGACTGTTTAGGCATGGCACTAGACCAGCCTATGATCCGTTGTTCCAACCGCCGAAATCTGCTTAGTGAAAGCCTCTTTTTATTCGACTACATTTATGACTTAATATTTGTTTAGTCGTATGGGCACTAGTCCTTTAAACTACTTTGAATCTTGTTGCATTATTAATTGTGCTGCATTATTCCCTTGTATAGTAGGTACTGTCCTATTGTGGGGTGTATTGGTTATTTTTCACCATTCTAAGATGGCGTCCAGTTTTACTTAGTACTGTTAGTAGAACTACTTGTGTGTCCTTCCTTTGTGCTGATGAAATGACATGTTCGAAATGTATAATTCATTGTGACCAGCAGGGGGTTTTCACGTGTGATCAAGACAAACATTTGTCGAAACGCGTAGCGTGTTGTCTGGAAATTAAATTCGTTATTGCTGCAATTTCCTGAGTGCGTCTTGTGTGCTTTTCAAGCAACTTGTGGATCTATATTGACTTTTCGGCTTGCGTGGTTCGCCAAATCTTGGACGCCACCTGACTCGGGAGGAAGGATCCCGGAAGAACCCCTTGTGCCAGTATACATATATATATTACCTACTGGCGGTCGCCAGTAGGTATATATAGTTAGGATTTTTTCTCTATGGATTTTTTGAAAATTCTATGTCTAATAACTTTGGCGTTTGTGGACGGAATTGGCTGAAATTTTCAGGAAAATGGCACATTTTGTTTCTGAGCAGCCCCTGAAAATTGGGGGGGGGTTCGTCCAGGGGGGACGAGAAAAAAGGGGGGTCCCAAAACGTGTTTTTAACATTGAGTTTTCCATAGGGCGGTTGGCCTCACTTTTAGCCCGAACGGCTGAATGGATTTGCACGAAACTTGGCAAAATTGTAGGGACTGGTAGCCCGATGTGCCTTTTGTAGGTCTCAATATATGTGCTACAGTGGATTTTGAGAAATTAACGTTTAAAAAAAGATATATATCTGTAACAGCGGACCAGGCAGCGCTCCAGGACGCGTACTTTTCGCGCAACGGAGCTTTGTGAAGCGAAGCTGATTGGTTCTCCGGCGTCTGTCAACATTCCAAACAGTCCGTAGCGGCCGCCATCTTGTCTCTCGGTAGGATCGAGAGACAAGAGGAGGCCAAAGCGAAGGGGCAAATGACCATAAGGGGGAATAGTAGATCCTCGCTGACCCCCTAGGTTTGATGTGGAGGTTTTAAAAGGGCCCCGCGGGGCAAAAAAAATAAATAATAATAATAATCGAACGGCTGAATGGATTTGCACGAAACTTGGCAAAATTGTAGGGACTGGTAGCCCGATGTGCCTTTGCTAGGTCTCAATATATGTGCTTCAGTGGATTTTGAGAAATTAACGTTCAAAAAAAGATATATATCTGTAACAGCGCACCGCTTCGCGTACTTTTCGCGTTACGGAGCTTTGCGAAGCGAAGCTGATTGGCTCTCCGGTGTCTGTAAACATTCCAAATAGTACGTAGCGGCCGCCATCTTGTCTCTCGGTAGGATCGAGAGACAAGAGGAGGCCAAAGCGAAGGGGCAAATGACCATAAGGGGGCATAGTAGATCCTCGCTGACCCCCTAGGTTTGATGTGGAGGTTTTAAAAGGGCCCCGCGGGGCAAAAAAAAAAATAAATAATAATAATCGAACGGCTGAATGGATTTGCACGAAACTTGGTAAAATATTAGGGACTGGTAGCCCGATGTGCCTTTGCTAGGTCTCAATATATGTGCTTCAGTGCATTTTGAGAAATTAACGTTCAAAAACAAGATATATATCTGTAACAGCGCTCCGCTTCGCGGAGATAAAATTATATCTGTATTACCTAGCTGTTGCTAACACCAGTTAGCGACGGCTAGTAGGAGATAGCGACCATCTTGGGCCCCACTTTGCATGTGAGTGATATTTATCACTAATGACATGCAAAGTGGGCATGCCAAGATGTTAGCGACTGGAAACAGTCGCTAACATCGCTATCTCCTATTATCAACTTTTGGAAATATTCGAGATAAGCGCGAGTATCTCCAAAAAGTAACAGCTGCCCTGAGCAGTTCTTAGCCATGTTATCCAATGGGAGGTGGATAACATGGCTAAGAGCATTAGCTCGGCAATGCATGAATATCGCTGAGTTTTCAGCGATATTAATGCATTGCGGTCGTTTTTTATCGTATCTGCGATAAACCTTGATAATAGCAAGGTTTATCTGCGATAATTTCTGACGGTAAAAAAATCTTTGCAATGCATCGTTAGGGATAAATATCGCTTAACTTTGGTAATATGCCCCAACGTCTGTTAACGTTCGATTCGAAGGAAATCAGGAAGTGTTGAAAAACATTGTCTGCGCCATCTTGTCTTTTTTCAAATGCCACACTTTTGTCGTGCACGGCAGCCATTTTAGATGCCTTGACCAGACCCACTCTGTGCACGCTGTCGATCCTTAGCATGGCTCCCCACCCTCGCAAGCATCTCACCCAGGCAGTGGTCACCCCCGCTCTCTGTCTTATGCATGGGTAATAAACCTCCCCCCATCTGCGCTGCTCTTCCCTGAGAATCACACCCTGTGCCCGCCCGACACCTCCCTTTCGCCCTATTCACTACCGCACCCTCTGACACTCCTTTTCCTCTGTGTCCGATTGTCCAGGCCGGTCCTAGGCTATCAGCTAGCCCTGCAGATGTAGTTTATGGCCACAGCTGTAAAGAATCACCCCTCTTCAAAGGAGTTATAGTAGATCAAGGCCCACACTCGATGAGATCCGTCACAGCAGAAGCGTTGCTATTATCTGAAAACCATCCTGTATTGTGATTGGGGAGGGGACCGAGCGTGAAGCGGAAGATTCCAGGGATGACTCTTTGTACATCAAAGTTTTTACAATTATGTGTCACATTAAAAATATATAGCACTCCGACAAAGTAGTAAGATTATAAAACTTTAATAATTTATAAATATATACAAGAAAACAAAAATAGTAATAACATATAAACATTTTTAGGGAAAAACAACGAAGTAGCGGTCGGCTGTGCGAATAGTCCCAACGCAGCACAACGTCCAGATTTCCGGCGTGGGGCGTCGCGGGGGGTGGGTCATCAGTAGCAAACTGTTGTGCGAATAGTTCCAAGGCAGCAGAACGCGCCGAAATCTAGATGACACGAAAGTGATGTCTAGTAAGTTGCCACCCAGCAAATAACGGCGTGGGGCGTCGCGGGGGGTGGGTCATCAGTAGCAAACTGTTGTGCGAATAGTTCCAAGGCAGCAGAACGATGGCACCAAGGTGATGTCCAGTAAGTTGCCGCACTGGTTTTGGTATCCTACAATGCTGCTCCGAATAACGGCGTGGGGCGCCCCGGGGGAGGCGGCGTGAACGGGCCTCTCCAGGTGGAGTGTCATCTGTTGTAGTGGGGCGCCCCTTTACCGTTTCAGTTGCCATTCCGTCCGTTTTTGGTCCACTGTGTCAAAAGCCGCAATTCAGCTGAGTTGCACCCACTCTTGCGGTGCAGCGATAGGCGGCTGTCACAGGACTCTCAAAATGGCGGCAGGCTCTTTCCTTTTTGGGCCTGGTCCACTGAAATGGCCCTGGGACACCTTGGAAATCGGACGCTTGTCTGCTAGGTCTTGGACCCCATTCTCGAAAGCGTCCCCTCCGCCTTGAGAATTCATCAAAAGTTTTGGGGGCCCCGACTCCTGCAGGCTTCTGGTGGGGAGCGGCTGCCATGATTGCTCGCGGAATGACCACGACGGAGCTACGAGATGGTGGTGCTCTCATGCTGACGCCAGTTTAGTCTGAAACATCCAGAAACAAGGTGGGGCTTTCATCGTTTGGGAAAAAAAAAAGTTTTCATCCAATGAAAAGTGTTGTTTTTAGGTCATATGATCAAGCCTTCCATCATTAGGAAACCAAAAGTAAAATGAACCAATGAAAAGTTTTATAAACAAGTCACATGACCTGTTATGCGGCATAGGGTATAAAATGCGGAGAAAATACGTTGGCACGTGAGGCGGCGTCAGTAGCGGACCGATGTGCGAATAGGCCGAAGGCAATACAACGCGCCAAGATCCGGATGGCACCGAGGTGGTGTCCAGCAAGTTGCAGCACTGGTGTGGCCATCCTACAATGCTGAAAGTCGGCGTGGGGCGCCCCGTTGGCCTGTGAGTTTGCGTCAGTAGCGGACCGATGTGCGAATAGGCCGAAGGCAGCACAACGCGCCAAGATCCGGATGGCACCGAGGTGGTGTCTAGTAAGTTGTCGCACTTCTGTGGCCATCCTACAATGTTGAAAGTCGGCGTGGGGCGCCCCGTTGGCCTGTGAGATGGCGTCAGTAGCGGACCGATGTGCGAATGGGGCCAAAGGCAGCGCAACAATATTTTCTGACTGACACCACAAGGCGCTGAGATGCCAAGATCCGGATGGCACCGAGGTGATGTCTAAGTTGCGGACTGATGTGCGAATGGGGCCAAAGGCAGCGTAACAATATTTTTTGTATGGAAGATACCACTAGGCGTTGAGATGCCAAGATTCGGATGGCACCGAGGTGATGTCTAGCAAGTTGCTGTACTGGTGTGGTCATCCTACAATGCTGAAACTCGGCGTGGGTCGCCCCATTAGCCTGTGAGATGGCGTCAGTAGCGGACCGATGTGCGAATAGGCCGAAGGCAGCACAACGCGCCAAGATCCGGATGTCACCGTGGTGGTTTCATAGTTGAGAGGCACTTCATCTGCAGTGGGGCGCCGAGATCCGGATGGCACCGAGGTGATGTCTAGCAAGTTGCTGTACTGGTGTGGTCATTCTACAATGCTGAAAGTCGGCGTGGGGCGCCCCATTAGCCTGTGAGATGGCGTCAGTAGCGGACTGATGTGCGAATGGGGCCAAAGGCAGCGCAACAATATTTTCTGAAGAGAAGACACCAAAAGGTGCTGACATTCCAAGATCCGGATGGCACCGAGGTGGTGTCTAGCAAGCTATGCAGTTGAGTTGTGTGCGCACTTGCGGCGAATAGGTCGAAGGCAGCATAACAATGTTTCTTGAATAGAAGACACCACAAGGCGTTGAGATTCGGTTACCACCGAGGTGATGTCTAGCAAGTTGCCGCACTGGTGTGGCCATCCTACAATACTGCTCCGAATAACGGCGTGGGGTGCCCGAAGGGGGGGGAGCTGGCGTGAATGGGCCTTCCTAGGTGGAGGCTCGTCTGCTGTAGTGGGGCGCCCCTTTACCGTTTCAGTTGCCATTCAGCTGAGTTTCGGCTGCTCTTGATGCTACAGCGACAGGCGGCTGCAAGAGGACTCTCAAAATGGCGGCCTGTTCTTTGGATTTGGGCCTGGTCCACTAAAATGGCCCTGGGACACCTTAGAACTCGGACGCTCGATTTTTTTTTCCTTTCCTGTACATGCAAAAAAAGGTAAATGCCCGGTACGTTACACGCTTCATCTGCCACGATGAACTCTCCAGAGGAACCGAAAAAAAATATAGTTGTGGTAACTATACCATGCATCGTCATATGGAGAGGTGGCACCAATTAATTATAGTGCTGCATAAAAGAGAGATTTGGAGGAGAACCCCTGACCTGCTAGTACATTCATCAAAGAAGTGGCACTGAGAGCTTCAGAGGCAAGGGAAACGGTCCCAAATATTTAGAAGAACTTTGGAAAGATTAAAAAGACATGTTTAGATTGTGGCAAATTAATTTCATGTGGACAGATGAGTGTTACTCTAATAAATACAGCATATGAACATCACCATAGTCGATGGTTGGTAGAGACATTTTGACTATATCCTGGACCTGCCCGTCCTCGCCCAAAATGGCGCCGGAATAAATGGGACTCGTAACTCCTTGTTGTGTACTGGTTGCAGAACCTTGAAATCACGAGATACGTATGCAGTTTTGAAGCACATGGCGGGCGGGGACGAGAATTGATTGAATATTTCGACATCCCTATTGATATTAAGTTCTGATGTGTTATTGATTACTGTACTGTTGAAAGTTCGAATTAACGTCACCCATGGTACTTGCCCGCAAATGTATATCTAGATAATTTTATTGTAACTGGCCCTGTCGTATTTTAATTATAAAATGTACGTCCACCGATTCCGTAACTGTTAGACACCTTAGTTCTTGCAACCTAATGGCCCGCCCGTTACGTTCCTCTACAGTGTAAATGTCTATTCATCATATACGATTACAGTTTGCTCTGTGGCAGGCCCACGTGGTTATAGGCTCGTATTTGTATAATGAAATTTTCACAATAAAGGTTTTTAAAAGAAAACATGGTAGTAGTATATACATTGGTAAAGTTTTTAATAATAGTGACTGTTTTAGAATCATTAAAAGGCAAGTGAAATAAAGCAGACCAATTACATGAAGGGTAAAAGGTATAATACGAAGGAACGCAGTAAAGATAAATGGTCAAGGGCTGTTGTGTTTTCTATTCCTGCAACATAAAGTGATCGATAAGAATCTCATATTCAGGCGTATCGGCGACTAAGACAGCAGGTCGACCCTCTTTTGCTCAACGGCTCCGTCATGGGACGAAGAAACGCTCTTTTTCTCGAAAAAAGAATATATTTTACTTGCAGGACAGTTGTAAAATTTCCGGGAAAGTACATTAGCCTGGAACATTATAACATATATTTAAGAAAAAATAATGTTCGGAAGTAATGAAAAGCGTAATTTTTAGGTCATATGACCAAGCCTTTCATCATTACAATAAGAAAAGTAAAATGAACCAATGAAAAGTTTTATTAACAAGTCACATGACTTGTTATGCTTACGTTACGCGCTGCGCGCCCCGGATGACTTCCGGATGCGCTAACGCGGCGCGTCATATGACGCATTACGCGACAACGCAGGTACAGAATATAGTCAAAATGTCTCCACCAACCAGCGGTCGGAACACAACCCCTTTCAGCAGGCTAAATAGTTCTGTTAAATGACAACAGAAGGGACAGGCAACAAGAACCATCAGTCAAAGAGGGGAGGGCTAGTTCTTCTCTACCGGGTTACATTGGGGCGCTACCGGAACTGATCGAATTGGTAGTCTACAGTGTTTCTGGATGTTTCAGACTGAAGCTGGGGTTAGCATGAGAGCAGCACCATTTCGTAACTCCGTCGTGGTCATTCCGCAACCAATCATGGCAGCCGTTCTTTATCGTTATTTTGGGCGGGGTGGGTGGCGGAGCCGAGCTGTTTTGCAGCCATCATTGTGTGGAGTTCAGTTCATCTCACTAGTTTTGTATTTGTCATGAGGGGTTGTTCCTAATGTTTCTATTTTAGCGAGGTCAAAAAGAGATCCCATTAGTGGCCTACTGATTTTGCTCGATTCCTTTTCTTTTTTTTTACACGATTTTTCGTTATCTGCAAAGACTAAACAGAGTATTGCGACTCTGTGTTTGTTTGTAAATAGAGAATGAACCAAAGAGAACTAATTCTAAAACAGTAAATACTTGGATAACAATCAATCAAATGGAGAGAGAAGCAGGCACGACGGATTACAACGGGGGCAAAGGCCTGCGTTAACTACCTTTCACTATCTGCAAAGAGAGAGTACTCCTAATAGAAATGAGGGGGGGGGGGCACCATTCAAAGCAGATCAGTGTGCATAAACACGAAAATGTTTTCACTTACCACGTACTTGACATTCGACAGCTTATGATATTTGCTATTAAAAAACCATTGAAATTCACTGAAAAAACCATAGGTTATAGACCATATATAGTTAGGAATTAGCATTTACAAAACCTTGAAAATTCACTGAAAAAACCATAGGTTATAGACCATATATAGTTAGGAATTAGCATTTAAAAAACCTTATTTTACTCACACAAAACCATTGAAATTCCATATATAGTTAGTTGCACTAACTATATATCGCGCACCCGCAATCCACTGCTGATCATGTCACATATTACATCATTCATGACATGGTCAGTGACATCACTGATGACATCACTGATGACATCTCAAATGACATCACTGATGACATCACTGATGACATCTCATTTGACATCATTCTTGTGCTAATACGATAAACCTCTTCAGACTCTAATATAACCTTAGATACACTCAGTGTATACAGACACTCACACACTGCCACTCATCCATGGAGTTACTCACACACCCAGTCAGTCATGCAAAGAAACAATCTCACCTCCATTTCTTCAACTATACAGTTAAACACACCTTACTTATTGAAACATATACTAACACATATTTACTCTCTTATACAATCCCTGATACAAGTTCACAATGATCGATACAACCACTCACTCATTCAGTGGCTCTCATGCACAGTTATTTATATATGCCAACTCTCACATGTACTGTGTTTTACATATGTACTTACTATGACATGTAGCATTGAGATATCCATTCACTCATCAATACACTCATGCACACAGTCAACTGCCCATGTAGCTGTTTCCACATGCACTCTTGAACTCATACACCTAGTGAATAAACTGCTCACACATCTATGCATAGAGTCACACACCTTCCAGCCACCCCCACACAAACTCAATCTCCCATAGAAATACTTGGGCAACCAATTAATAACACATATAGCCTCTCGTATAGCTAATGATCAACACATGCAGCAGTTTACAGAACAACAGACATAATGATGCACAAATTAAGACAGTTTAGTCACTAACCCATGCATTCAGTGAGACACATTTAATCACTCACTCATACAGTCAGTCACGCACCTACTAAATCCTTCATCCAGACACTTATACATCCACTCATTCTTCAATATGTAAGACATATTTTAACTTTACAGAAACATACAGTCACTGGATGTTGTCATCAGTGATGTCATCAGTGATGTCATTTGAGATGTCATCAGTGATGTCATCAGTGATGTCACTGACCATGTCATGAATGATGTAATATGTGACATGATCAGCAGTGGATTGCGGGTGCGCGATATATAGTTAGTGCAACTAACTATATATGGAATTTCAATGGTTTTGTGTGAGTAAAATAAGGTTTTTTAAATGCTAATTCCTAACTATATATGGTCTATAACCTATGGTTTTTTCAGTGAATTTTCAAGGTTTTGTAAATGCTAATTCCTAACTATATATGGTCTATAACCTATGGTTTTTTCAGTGAATATATATATATATATATATATATATATATATATATATATATATATATATATATATATATATATATATATATATATATATATATATATATATATCCGCTCCGAAAATCCTACCTCGTCTGTAACGAGAATCAGGAAGCAGCACTCCAGGGTAAATACACGGTTCAGTTTTTATTCGTTCAAAACGCGCTTTCGGCACCGTGTATTTACCCTGGAGTGCTGCTTCCTGATTCTCGTTACAGACGAGGTAGGATTTTCGGATCGGATATTGTGGTCGGGTGCACCCCCGGCGAGCAGGCACCAGCCAAGGAGTGCGACAGGCAGGTGCAAATGGAGCGTACATATATATATATATTACCTACTGGCGGTCGCCAGTAGGTATATATAGTTAGGATTTTTTCTCTATGGGTTTTTTGAAAATTCTATGTCTAATAACTTTGGCGTTTGTGGACGGAATTGGCTGAAATTTTCAGGAAAATGGCACATTTTGTTTCTGAGCAGCCCTTGAAAATTTGGGGGGGGTTCGTCCAGTGGGGGCCGAGAAAAAAGGGGGTCCCAAAACGTGTTTTTAACATTGAGTTTTCCATAGGGCGGTTGGCCTCACTTTTAGCCCGAACGGCTGAATGGATTTGCACGAAACTTGGCAAAATTGTAGGGACTGGTAGCCCGATGTGCCTTTTGTAGGTCTCAATATATGTGCTCCAGTGGATTTTGAGAAATTAACGTTTAAAAAAAGATATATATCTGTAACAGCGGACCGGTTAGCGCTCTGGTTCGCGGACTTTTCGCGCAACGGAGCTTTGTGAAGCGAAGCTGATTGGTTCTCCGGCGTCTGTCAACATTCCAAACAGTCCGTAGCGGCCGCCATCTTGTCTCTCGGTAGGATCGAGAGACAAGAGGAGGTCAAAACAAAGGGGGAAATAACTATAAGGGGGCATAGTAGATCCTCGCTGACCCCCTAGGTTTGATGTGGAGGTTTTAAAAGGGCCCCGCGGGGCAAAAAAAAATAATAAAAATAATAATTGAACGGCTGAATGGATTTGCACGAAACTTGGCAAAATATTAGGGACTGGTAGCCCGATGTGCCTTTGCTAGGTCTCAATATATGTGCTCCAGTGGATTTTGAGAAATTAACGTTCAAAAAAAGATATATATCTGTAACAGCGCTCCGCTTCGCGTAACGGAGGTTTGCGAAGCTGATTGGTCATTCTGTCACTGGGCTATAGTTGGGCTACATCTGGCTGATATTTGGGCTACATTTGTTTTTTTGTGTGTCTGGCGGCCATCTTTGGGCTACATTGGGCTACATTGGGCTTCATTGGGCTACATTCGGCTAATTAGCAAATAGCTCATCGCAAACTAGGAATGGTGTAGAATCGCTATTTATTCCTTAAAGTTCGCTATTTAGGAAATGCAAATAACTTTGATGATACATATGGCGGTTCATCTCTAACAAGATAAGAAGCATAGGGATAGATTTATGATGACTGGCGCATCACCAGGGATGTGTTAGTCATTCTGTGCCGCTGTTCCGTCACCTATGGTGTGCTGCATTTACAATGCGGCGCATCACGGGGCAAAAACAGCACAGATGCGTGATGTATCTGTGCCGTAAAGGTGGCGCATTGCTGGAGTTGTATCGCAAGTGTGATGAAGGTCCAGCAAGGGTCGGGGGTGCCCCTGTCGCAGGGTTTCTGTTCTCACACAGAACTGTGGACAGAGGATTGGAACCTCGGCGAATTAGGGTGTCCCAAAACTCACGTTAGTAATCAAAAACTATTTAGCAAGCTAGGTACAGTGTCACATTGGATATAACAAACTCTCAATGTTTAGACAATCCATAATATGAACTTATAGTACCTCAGGATACGTGGAACTCATGAACAGTCGGTCGTTATATATTTCTTAGAAACCAGAACATGGAGTTAAGAAGAACACATGTGTATTTGAAATGTTTATTTACTAATGCCGTCTTCTCAGGCGTAGTACCTTAGATAATAAAAGTACACATATTATCAGTAGCAAAATTACCAGCATAGTTACTAGTACATAAAAAGTGAATGGTGATAGTATGTTAACATGCTGTAAATGAATAAGAGTTAGCAACACTTATAAGCAGCCGCGGGCCGTGGAGGGAGTTACGGTGAGGCAGGGAGGCGGGGAGGGGGAGAAGCAGGGTGGAGAATACAAGTACACATATTATCAGTAGCAAAATTACCAGCATAGTTACTAGTACATAAAAAGCGAATGGTGACAGTATGTTAACATGCTGTAAATGAATAAGAGTTAGCAACACTTATAAGCAGCCGCGGGCCGTGGAGGGAGTTACGGTGGGGCAGGGAGGCGGGGAGGGGGAGGGGCAAGGTAGAGAGGGCTCCACCCTGCTTCTGCCCCTCCCCGCCTCCCTGCCTCACCGTAACTCCCTCCACGGCCCGCGGCTGCTTATATCTCACCCTCCCTAATACACATATTATATTATTTGCTAAGAAGGTCTCTTTGTGTTGGTTTAGGGCGTGCCCATACTTTAGTGTCTTAGATTTGAAGGAATCACATCAGCATACACCAGCTCTCTCTTCATGTGAACCGCATCAACTGTTGTGTATGTGTGTTCGGCAAAGCAATATAAAACCCGCCTCATGCCCAGAATTGGCAGAAGTTGCACTTATGTTATGAGTATGAAGTCGTGGAGATTAGACCTCATAACAATTCTGTATCGTGTTGTTCTTGAAACTTTAGCACTCGCTGTACAGATATAGTTTAACAAGTAAAGCAGATAGTAGACCAATAACATATTATTCTCATGTAAACCACGATGAACTACTAGGTGGAAAGCTAAAGCAACAACTAAATGTCGTGTGCAGAAGTTGCAAAAAAGGAAAAATGGCGTTTAAACCGGTAATGAGCCCATGCTAACTTAACACGGTGTAAAGATATCCAGGACCTAGATGACACCTCCTCATGATCCGGAAACGAACTGAATAAGATAATAGAAGTGCCATCTCATGAGAGCAGATTGCAAGTTTATATGTGGACGGTCCGCAAGGTAAAGCATTAAAAACTAGGAAAATTCAATGCTAAAGAAAAATAAAACAGCCAAGTACTTTATCGAGTCTTAAGCCAATAGGCAAGGTAAATAATAAAAACTTGACAATTAAGTCAATGAATTGTCAATGAAATGCTAGTACTCAGCATATGAAACATGAAAAAGGTCTATGACATAACTGTGTATGCAAAATAAGCTGCAACAGCCTCCAACAGGAAGTCACCGTCTTCATCCGAAAACAGTTCAGCCATCCAATTTAAAAGCGGAAAAGAACATACGTGCTCTCCCAGCACCGGATCCTCTATCACCATCAGAGGACAGCTCGGTGGGTTTTCAAGAAAGCTGTGTTCCAAGAAAGACTGTGCTGCCGCCAGTAAATTCCAGGGACCAAGTAGTCCATGCATCAATGCCACAGCCATAATCCTTTCGCCAGGACAAATCAACTCGTGAGTAATGATAGGAGTCATCAGCTGATTAAAGTCGACGTCAGGAGAAACCGGTCCGCAGAGACACAAATCAATGGCCCAATCGAAATCACAGGTCAGGCAGTGAAATACAGGCTGGACACAGGTGAAGTAGGAGAACCGAAAAGATAATCCATATGCCGTGCTTAATATCGCCAACGGCATTGTGCCATAATATTCTAGCATGCGATTGCGGAACAGTGTCAGCAGCTGCAGGGTCGGAGGTTGCATAGGAGGGACATCCATATTTAAAAATGTAAAAAAGCACAAGAGCGTCCGCTGGTAATGCAAGTAAAAATGCAATCCACGAACCAGAGTGGAGAAAATGGAATGAAAGGGAGCAGGGATGACTCCAAAGATTTTCTCAAATGAAGTCACGAGACCACTGGTAACAACTTTAAAAAAGTGTGCCAGGGATTTTGTGGAGGATGCGTTAAAGATAGTCGGAAACATGTTGCTGAAATTGAAAGGCAAACCTGTGTACGGGTGTTCGCTATGTGAAGTACGAAAGTTTCACGGGCCGAACTCAAGGCCACCTCTCTCTGAGACAAAAGAGCTCTTATTCTTGTCATGCCGTTGAAACGTGTCCCAAGGTTGGTATTTGTGGCCAGATTGAAAACTCCCTATGTTCATGTGTGGGAGGAAATAGAACATTTCTGCAGCAAATAACCCGTTCACTTACTGTTACGATAAAAGGAATACTTTTAATTAACTCAGAACAATCTTCATTATTGAGCATCAAATAACTACCATTTTCCAACAACTTGAACGTGGGGATGATAGCAGGAACTGGCGTGCCTTGCAACACGCAAGCCATATTTGGTCGGTGTTTGTTGCATGAATCGTGTAACTGTATGTGCCTACACATTAGTGAATGATCTGGCGTCTCAGTGCATTCCTCTCCATTCAGATAAACTTCTTGATCATCTTTGAAACATCTGTATGTGTATGGAAGCGACCAGACCTCATGAACAAAAGCACTACCTAAAGGTTCATAAAGACCTATTGGTATATATTTCATACAATTTGAAAACTTATATAAAGCAAAAGGCAGCGTTATTAAACCGTGGATAAGGCATGTTGCCAAAAAACCCGCAATCCTCTGCTGATGATGTCACTGAGCATGTCATGAATGATGTAATATGTGACATCATCAGTAGTGGATTATGGGTAATAGTATCTCTAGTTTACTCCCCTATAGCTGTCTTTCTTTTAACATAAGTGTGTGTTTCCTTCCCTTATACTTACTGTTTTTGGTTCGCTTCCAGTTCGCGTACCAGCGAGCGAACTAGGAAGCGAACTAAGAGAAATAGAGGTTGGCACAGTTCCAAATATTGTACCAATTTTTTAATAACGGGGAGGTAGTTCTGAAAAGAACTTTTTTTTTTATTTTTCTGAACATTTTTTTAATGTTTTTGAATTTTTCGGAACAGTTTTATATTTTTTGGGGTTTTTCTTGGAGGGGGCAATGAAAACGATTCATTGTAAAGGGCTCAACAGGAGCAACAAAACAAAAAAAAGAAGTATTTATTATTTTGGGCGTTTCGGACAAACTTGCATATGATAGTCAATAGCTCTGTTGATCAGAGTGATGCTTCTTTCTCCGTAGGAAATGAATCCATCGCAAAATACGCAGGTGTGTTTTACTTCACCAAATCTCATTTGTATATTTGGCACCATCTCCCTGCCCTCTGGTCCCGTTACTTCCGGTACAACAGATCTTCTGGCCATAATAGGGAGATTATCTAGGTCGTTCCGAAACTGTGCAGCACTGTAGTTGTTAGGATGCCACCTAGTCATATGGCGATGCATTGTGTAGTTTCCGAAACTGTATTTTTTGTCGGTCCCTCTGGACAGTCTATCTTGACATATAAGGCAAGTTACGTATCTTGCATTTACTTTTTTCTGACCTTTGGGAATTTTAAAAAATTGCCAAATGAAGTTTTCTTTCCGGTGAGACGTCTTGGGCTGCTCAGGCAAAAACTGCCTCTCTTCGTGCTCGTCCTCCTGTTCCTCTTCTTCTTCTTCTTGTTGAATTACAACTTGAGCAGGTGGTCCACTCTTCCTTGGATGTGGTGGAGGTGGTGGGGAAGCACCAGCTGAAGCTACTAAAGAAGCCATTGCTCAGTGATCACAAAGGGTCTTTCTCTCACAATGATGAAAGTCAGAGTGAGGAAAGAAGGAGGGATTTTCATCATTTGGGAAAAACAAGAGTTCTCAACCAATCAAAAGTGTTCATTTTAGATTATATGACCTAGTCTTACATCATTAGGAAACCAAAAGTGAAATGAACCAATGAAAAGTGTTATTACCAAGTCACATGACTTGCTGTGTTTACGTTAAGCGCTTTGCAGGGCCTCCCGGTTTGCTTCCAGAAACCTGCGCTTTGGCACTCGCTTCGCGTACCAGTTCGCTAACGTAGCACGTCATATGACGTATCACGCGACAACGTGGAACGTCATGCGGACGGGAGGCGTCACGATGTTGTTTTCTAACGCGGCACTTGCGGTAAAGAAACGTTTACCGGCTCGCGGTCTATTTCGCGGCATCAAGGTCAGCTAACGGGAAGCTTCCCGATTCGCGAAGCGGGAACGAAGAAAAAAAAATATTTAAAAAAAAAATTATTCATAAACATATAAAATATATTTTTGGATTTAAAGAAGAATACATTTTACAGCTACAGATATTAGCTGTTAAAAAAACAATGAAATTCACAGAAAAAACCATAGGTTATAGACCATATATAGTTAGGAATTAGCATTTACAAAACCTTGAAAATTCACTGAAAAAACCATAGGTTATAGACCATATATAGTTAGGAATTAGCATTTAGAAAACCTTATTTCACTCACACAAAACCATTGAAATTCCATATATAGTTAGTTGCACTAACTATATATCGCGCACCCGCAATCCACTGCTGATGATGTCACATATTACATCATTCATGACATGGTCAGTGACATCACTGATGACATCACTGATGACAACATCCAGTGATTATGTGTTTCTGTAAAGTTTAAATATGTTTTACATATTGAAGAATGAGTGGATGTATAAGTGTCTGAATGAAGGTTTTAGTAGGTGCGTGATTGACTGTATGAGTGAGTGATTAAATGCGTCTTACTAAATGCACGGGTTAGTGACTAAACTGTCTGAAAGTGTGCATCAGTATGTCTGTTGTTGTGCAAGCTGCTGCATGTGTTGATCAGTAGCTATATAAGTAGCTATATGGGTTATTGATTGGTTGCACAAGTATTTGTATGGGAGACTGAGTGTGTGTATGGCTGGCTGGGAGGTGTGTGACTCTGTGCAGATCAATGTGTACTTGTATCAGTGATTCTATAAGAGAGTAAGTATGTGTTAGTATATGTTTGAAAATGTAAGGTACTCTATGTTTAACTGTGTAGATTAGAAAATGGAAGTGTGATTGATTCTTTACAGGACTGACTAGGTGTGTGAGTAACTCCATGGATGAGTGGCAGAGTGTGAGTGTCTGTATAGGTGTATGAGTGCATATGATAGTGTTGTAAAGATGAGTGATTGTATGTATGAATGATTGTATGGGTGAATGAGTGAATGTGTGTGTAGACGTAGGAATCAGTGAATGCGTATGTAGTAACTAGTATTGGTGTGTCAATGGTTTCAAAAATTATACTCTGTATTTAACACTGGGTGTAACAGAGGTTATATTAAAGTTGAGGAGATGCATTGTATTGTCACATTAATGATATCATCATTGATGTGACCATTGATGTCAAAAGAGATATCATCAGTGATGTCATTTGAGATGTCATCAGTGATGTCATCAGTGATGTCACTGACCATGTCATGAATGATGTAATATGTGACATCATCAGCAGTGGATTGCGGGTGCGCGATATATAGTTAGTGCAACTAACTATATATGGAATTTCAATGGTTTTGTGTGAGTGAAATAAGGTTTTCTAAATGCTAATTCCTAACTATATATGGTCTATAACCTATGGTTTTTTCAGTGAATTTTCAAGGTTTTGTAAATGCTAATTCCTAACTATATATGGTCTATAACCTATGGTTTTTTCTGTGAATATATATATATATATATATATATATATATATTCACTGAAAAAACCATAGGTTATAGACCATATATAGTTAGGAATTAGCATTTACAAAACCTTGAAAATTCACTGAAAAAACCATAGGTTATAGACCATATATAGTTAGGAATTAGCATTTACAAAACCTTATTTTACTCACACAAAACCATTGAAATTCCATATATAGTTAGTTGCACTAACTATATATCGCGCACCCGCAATCCACTGCTGATGATGTCACATATTACATCATTCATGACATGGTCAGTGACATCACTGATGACATCACTGATGACATCTCAAATGACATCACTGATGACATCATCTAGTGTCTGTGTGTTTTTGTAAAGTTTAAATACGTTTTACATATTGAAGAATGACTGGATGTATGGAAGACTGAGTGTGTGTGTGGCTGGCTGGGAGGTGTGTGACTCTGTGCATATCAATGTGTACTTGTATCAGTGATTGTATAAGAGAGTAAGTATGTGTTAGTATATGTGTGAAAAGTATGGTGTTCTGTGTTTAACTATAGATGAGGAAATCGAAGTGTGATTGATTCTTCACAGGACTGACTAGGTGTATGAGTGCATATGATAGTGTTCTAATAATAACTGACTGTATGTATGAGTAATTGTATGGGTGAATGAGTGAATGTGTGTGTAGACGTACGAATCAGTGAGTGCATATGTAGTAACTGGTATTGGTGTGTCATGATGTCATCAGTGATGTCATTTGAGATGTCATCAGTGATGTCATTTCAGATGTCATTAGTGATGTCATCAGTGATGTCACTGAAGTATGGTGTTCTGTGTTTAACTGTATAGATGAAGAAATGGAAGTGTGATTGATTCTTTACAGGACTGACTTGGTGTGTGAGTAACTCCATGGATGAGTGGCAGTGTGTGACTGTCTGCATAGGTGTATGAGTGCATATGATAGTGTTGTAATAATAAGTGACTGTATGTATGAGTCATTGTATGGGTGAATGAGTGAATGTGTGTGTAGACGTAGGAATCAGTGAGTGCGTATGTAGTAACTGGTATTGGTGTGTCATGATGTCATCAGTGATGTCATTTGAGATGTCATCAGTGATGTCATCAGTGATGTCATTTGAGATGTCATCAGTGATGTCATCAGTGATGTCACTGACCATGTCATTAATGATGTAATATGTGACATCATCAGCAGTGGATTGCGGGTGCGCGATATATAGTTAGTGCAACTAACTATATATGGAATTTCAATGGTTTTGTGTGAGTAAAATAAGGTTTTGTAAATGCTAATTCCTAACTATATATGGTCTATAACCTATGGTTTTTTCAGTGAATTTTCAAGGTTTTGTAAATGCTAATTCCTAACTATATATGGTCTATAACCTATGGTTTTTTCAGTGAATTTCATTGGTTTTTTAACAGCTAATATCTGTAGCTGTAAAATGTATTCTTCTTTAAATCCAAAAATATATTTTATATGTTTATGAATAAAAAAATTTTAAAATATTTTTTTTTCTTCGTTCCCGCTTCGCGAATCGGGAAGCTTCCCGTTAGCTGACCTTGATGCCGCGAAATAGACCGCGAGCCGGTAAACGTTTCTTTACCGCAAGTGCCGCGTTAGAAAACAACATCGTGACGCCTCCCGTCCGCATGACGTTTCACGTTGTCGCGTGATACGTCATATGACGTGCTACGTTAGCGAACTGGTACGCGAAGCGAGTCGCAAAGCGCAGGTTTCTGGAAGCAAACCGGGAGGCCCTGCAAAGCGCTTAACGTAAACACAGCAAGTCATGTGACTTGGTAATAACACTTTTCATTGGTTCATTTCACTTTTGGTTTCCTAATGATGTAAGACTAGGTCATATAATCTAAAATGAACACTTTTGATTGGTTGAGAACTCTTGTTTTTCCCAAATGATGAAAATCCCTCCTTCTTTCCTCACTCTGACTTTCATCATTGTGAGAGAAAGACCCTTTGTGATCACTGAGCAATGGCTTCTTTAGTAGCTTCAGCTGGTGCTTCCCCACCACCTCCACCACATCCAAGGAAGAGTGGACCACCTGCTCAAGTTATAATTCAGCAAGAAGAGGAAGAAGAGGAACAGGAGGAAGAGCACGAAGAGAGGCAGTTTTTGCCTGAGGAACCCAGGACGTCTCACCGGAAAGAAAACTTCATTTGGGAATTTTTTAAAATTCCCAAAGGTCAGAAAAAAGTAAATGCAAGATACGTAACTTGCCTTATATGTCAAGATAGACTGTCCAGAGGAACCGAGAAAAAATACAGTTTCGGAAACTACACAATGCATCGCCATATGACTAGGTGGCATCCTAACAACTACAGTGCTGCACAGTTTCGGAACAACCTAGATAATCTCCCTATTATGGCCAGAAGATCTGTTGTACCGGAAGTAACGGGACCAGAGGGCAGGGAGATGGTGCCAAATATACAAATGAGATTTGGTGAAGTAAAACACATCTGCGTATTTTGCGATGGATTCATTTGCTACGGAGAAAGAAGCATCACTCTGATCAACAGAGCTATTGACTATCATATGCAAGTTTGTACGAAACGCCCAAAATAATAAATACTTTTTTTTTGTTTTGTTGCTCCTGTTGAGCCCTTTACAATGAATCATTTTCATTGCCCCCTCCAAGAAAAACCCCAAAAAATATAAAACTGTTCAGAAAAATTCAAAAAAAGTAAAAAAATGTTCTGAAAAATAATAAAAAAAATATAAAACAACAAAAACAATAAAAAAAAAAGTTCTTTTCAGAACTACCTCCCCGTTATTAAAAAATTGGTACAATATTTGGAACTGTGCCAACCTCTATTTCTCTTAGTTCGCTTCCCAGTTCGCTCGCCGGTACGCGAACCGGAAGCGAACCAAAAACAGTAAGTATAAGGGAAGGAAACAGAGACTTATGTTAAAAGAAAGACAGCTATAGGGGAGTAAACTAGAGATACTATTACCCGTAATCCACTGCTGATGATGTCACATATTACATCATTCATGACATGCTCAGTGACATCATCAGCAGAGGATTGCGGGTTTTTTGACAACGTGCCTTATCCACGGTTTAATAACGCTGCCTTTTGCTTTATATAAGTTTTCAAATTGTATGAAATATATACCAATAGGTCGTTATGAACCTTTAGGTAGTGCTTTTCTTCATGAGGTCTGGTCGCTTCCATACACATACAGATGTTTCAAAGATGATCAAGAAGTTTATCTGAATGGAGAGGAATGCACTGAGACGCCAGATCATTCACTAATGTGTAGGCACATACAGTTACACGGTTCATGCAACAAGCACCGACCAAATATGGCTTGCGTGTTGCAAGGCACGCCAGTTCCTGCTATCATCCCCACGTTCAAGTTGTTGGAAAATGGTAGTTATTTGATGCTCAATAATGAAGATTGTTCTGAGTTAATTAAAAGTATTCCTTTTATGGTAACAGTAAGTGAACGGGTTATTTGCTGCAGAAATGTTCTATTTCCTCCCACACATGAACATAGGGAGTTTTCAATCTGGCCACAAATACCAACCTTGGGAGAGATTTCAACGGCATGGCAAGAATAAGAGCTCTTTTGTCTCAGAGAGAGGTGGCCTTGAGTTCGGCCCGTGAAACTTTCGTGCTTCACATAGCGAACACCCGTACAGAGGTGCAGACCCTTCTCAATTCAGATTTGCCTTTCAATTTCAGCAAGATGGTTCGGACTATCTTTAACGCATCCTCCACAAAGGCCCTGGCGCACTTTTTTAAAGTTGTTACCAGTGGTCTCGTGACTTCATTTGAGAAAATCTTTGGAGTCATCCCTGCTTTCTTTCATTCTATTTTCTCCACTCTGCTTCGTGGATTGGCATTTTTACTTGCATTACCAGCGGACGCTCTTGTGCTTTTTTACATTTTTAAATATGGATGTCCCTCCTATGCAACCTCCCACCCTGCAGCTGCTGACACTGTTCCGCAATCGCATGCTAGAATATTATGGCACAATGCCGTTGGCGATATTAAGCACGGCATATGGATTATCTTTTCGATTCTCCTACTTCACCTGTGTCCAGCCTGTATTTCACTGCCTGACCTGTGATTTCGATTGGGCCATTGATTTGTGTCTCTGCGGACCGGTTTCTCCTGACGTCGACTTTATTCAGCTGATGACTCCTATCATTACTCACGAGTTGGTTTGTCCTGGCGAAAGGATTATGGCTGTGGCATTGATGCATGGACTACTTGGTCCCTGGAATTTACTGGCGGCAGCACAGTCTTTCTTGGAACAGAGCTTTCTTGAAAACCCACCGAGCTGTCCTCTGATGTTGATAGAGGATCCGGTGCTGGGAGAGCACGTATGTTCTTTTCCGCTTTTAAATTGGATGGTTGAACTGTTTTCGGATGAAGACGGTGACTTCCTATTGGAGGCTGTTGCAGCTTATTTTGCATACACAGTTATGTCATAGACCTTTTTCATGTTTGATATGCTGAGTACTAGCATTTCATTGACAATTCATTGACTTATTTGTCAAGTTTTTATTATTTACCTTGCCTATTGGCTTAAGACTCGATAAAGTACTTGGCTGTTTTATTTTTCTTTAGCATTAAATTTTCCTAGTTTTTAATGCTTTACCTTGCGGACCGTCCACATATAAACTTGCAATCTGCTCTCATGAGATGGCACTTCTATTATCTTATTCAGTTCGTTTCCGGATCATGGGGAGGTGTCATCTAGGTCCTGGATATCTTTACACCGTGTTAAGTTAGCATGGGCTCATTACCGGTTTAAACGCCATTTTTCCTTTTTTGCAACTTCTGCACACGACACTTAGTTGTTGCTTTAGCTTTCCACCTAGTAGTTCATCGTGGTTTACATGAGAATAATATGTTATTGCTCTACTATCTGCTTTGCTTGTTAAACTATATCTGTACAGCGAGTGCTAAAGTTTCAAGAACAACACGATACAGAATTGTTATGAGGTCTGATCTCCACGACTTCATACTCATAACATAAGTGCAACTTCTGCCAATTCTGGGCATGAGGCGGGTTTTATATTGCTTTGCCGAACACACATACACAACAGTTGATGCGGTTCACATGAAGAGAGAGCTGGTGTATGCTGATGTGATTCCTTCAAATCTAAGACACTAAAGTATGGGCACGCCCTAAACCAACACAAAGAGACCTTCTTAGCAAATAATATAATATGTGTATTAGGGAGGGTGAGATATAAGCAGCCGCGGGCCGTGGAGGGAGTTACGGTGAGGCAGGGAGGCGGGGAGGGGGAGAAGCAGGGTGGAGCCCTCTCTACCCTGCCCCTCCCCCTCCCCGCCTCCCTGCCCCACCGTAACTCCCTCCACGGCCCGCGGCTGCTTATAAGTGTTGCTAACTCTTATTCATTTACAGCATGTTAACATACTGTCACCATTCGCTTTTTATGTACTAGTAACTATGCTGGTAATTTTGCTACTGATAATATGTGTACTTGTATTCTCCACCCTGCTTCTCCCCCTCCCCGCCTCCCTGCCTCACCGTAACTCCCTCCACGGCCCGCGGCTGCTTATAAGTGTTGCTAACTCTTATTCATTTACAGCATGTTAACATACTATCACCATTCGCTTTTTATGTACTAGTAACTATGCTGGTAATTTTGCTACTGATAATATGTGTACTTGTATTATCTAAGATACTACGCCTGAGAAGACGGCATTAGTAAATAAACATTTCAAATACACATGTGTTCTTCTTAACTCCATGTTCTGGTTTCTAAGAAATATATAACGACCGACTGTTCATGAGTTCCACGTATCCTGAGGTACTATAAGTTCATATTCTGGATTGTCTAAACATTGAGAGTTTGTTATATCCAATGTGACACTGTACCTAGCTTGCTAAGGGGTTTTTGATTACTAACGTGAGTTTTGGGACACCCTAATTCGCCGAGGTTCCAATCCTCTGTCCACAGTTCTGTGTGAGAACAGAAACCCTGCGACAGGAGCACCCCCGACCCTTGCTGGAGCTTCATCACACTTGCGATACAACTCCAGCAATGCGCCACCTTTACGGCACAGATACATCACGCATCTGTGCTGTTTTTGCCCCATGATGCGCCGCATTGTAAATGCAGCACACCATAGATGACGGAACAGCGGCACAGAATGACTAACACATCCCTGGTGATGCGCCAGTCATCATAAATGTATCCCTATGCTTCTTATCTTGTTAGAGATGAACCGCCATATGTATCATCAAAGTTTTTTGCATTTCCTAAATAGCGAACTTTAAGGAATAAATAGCGATTCTTTACCATTCCTAGTTTGCGATTAGCTATTTGCTAATTACAAATTACCCATTCATTTCCTTCATTTCCATAGGGCGGTTGGACTCACTTTTAGCTCGAACGGCTGAATGGATTTCCACGAAACTTGGCAAAATTGTAGGGACTGGTAGCCCGATGTGCCTTTGCTATGTCTCAAGATATATGCTCCAGTGGTTTTTACGAAAATTAACTTTGAAAAATATATATTGGGCTACATTGGCCTATATATATGTTGGAGCCCAAATGTAGCCCAATGATATATATCTTTTTTTGAACGTTAATTTCTCAAAATCCACTGGAGCACATATATTGAGACCTAGCAAAGGCACATCGGGCTACCAGTCCCTAATATTTTGCCAAGTTTCATGCAAATCCATTCTGCCGTTCGATTATTATTATTATTATTTTTTTTGCCCCGCGGGGCCCTTTTAAAACCTCCACATCAAACCTAGGGGGTCAGCGAGGACCTACTATGCCCCCTTATGGTCATTTCCCCCTTCGTTTTGGCCTCCTCTTGTCTCTCGATCCTACCGAGAGACAAGATGGCGGCCGCTACGGACTTTTTGGAATGTTGACAGACGCCAGAGAACCAATCAGCTTCGCTTCACAAAGCTCCGTTGCGCGCAAAGTACGCGTCCTGGGACGCTGCCCGGTCCGCTGTTACAGATATATATCTTTTTTTAAACGTTAATTTCTCAAAATCCACTGGAGCACATATATTGAGACCTACAAAAGGCACATCGGGCTACCAGTCCCTACAATTTTGCCAAGTTTCGTGCAAATCCATTCAGCCGTTCGGGCTAAAAGTGAGGCCAACCGCCCTATGGAAAACTCAATGTTAAAAACACGTTTTGGGACCCCCCTTTTTTCTCGGCCCCCCCTTGACGAACCCCCCCCAAATTTTCAAGGGCTGCTCAGAAACAAAATGTGCCATTTTCCTGAAAATTTCAGCCAATTCCGTCCACAAACGCCAAAGTTATTAGACATAGAATTTTCAAAAATCCCATAGAGAAAAAATCCTAACTATATATACCTACTGGCGACCGCCAGTAGGTAATATATATATATATTCACTGAAAAAACCATGGGTTATAGACCATATATAGTTAGGAATTAGCATTTACAAAACCTTATTTTACTCACACAAAACCATTGAAATTCCATATATAGTTAGTTGCACTAACTATATATCGCGCACCCGCAATCCACTGCTGATGATGTCACATATTACATCATTCATGACATGGTCAGTGACATCACTGATGACATCACTGATGACATCACAAATGACATCACTGATGACATCACTGATGACATCTCAAATGACATCACTGATGACATCACTGATGACATCATCCAGTGACTGTGTGTTTCTGTAAAGTTTAAATATGTTTTACATATTGAAGAATGAGTAGATGTAGAAGTGTCTGGATGAAGGATTTAGTAGGTGCGTGACTGACTGTATGAGTGAGTGATTAAATGTGTCTCACTGAATGCATGGGTTAGTGACTAAACTGTCTTAATTTGTGCATCATTATGTCTGTTGTTCTGTAAACTGCTGCATGTGTTGATCAGTAGCTATATGAGTAACTATATGGGTTATTGATTGATTGTCCAAGTATTTGTATGGGAGACTGAGTGTGTGTGTGGCTGGCTGGGAGATGTGTGACTCTGTGCAGATCAATGTGTTCTTGTATCAATGATTGTATAAGAGAGTAAGTATGTGTTAGTATTTGTTTGAAAATGTAAGGTACTCTATGTTTAACTGTATAGATTAGAAAATGGAAGTGTGATTGATTCTTTACAGGACTAGCTAGGTGTGTGAGTAACTCCATGGATGAGTGGCAGAGTGTGAGTGTCTGTATAGGTGTATGAGTGCATATGATAGTGTTGTAAAGATGAGTGATTGTATGTATGAATGATTGTATGGGTGAATGAGTGAATGTGTGTGTAGACGTAGGAATCAGTGAGTGCGTATGTAGTAACTAGTATTGGTGTGTCAATGGTTTAAAAAATTATATTCTGTATTTAACACTGGGTATAAAAGAGGTTATATTAAAGTGTGAGGAGATGCATTGTATTGTCACATGAATGATATCATCAGTGATGTGACCATTGATGTCAAATGAGATGTCATCAGTGATGTCATTTGAGATGTCATCAGTGATGTCATCAGAATGTCATTTGAGATGTTATCAGTGATGTCATTTGAGATGTCATCAGTGATGTCATCAGTGATGTCATTTGAGATATCATCAGTGATGTCATCAGTGATGTCATTTGAGATGTCATCAGTGATGTCATCAGTGATGTCACTGACCATGTCATGAATGATGTAATATGTGACATCATCAGCAGTGGATTGCGGGTGCGCGATATATAGTTAGTGCAACTAACTATATATGGAATTTCAATGGTTTTGTGTGAGTAAAATAAGGTTTTGTAAATGCTAATTCCTAACTATATATGGTCTATAACCCATGGTTTTTTCAGTGAATTTTCAAGGTTTTGTAAATGCTAATTCCTAACTATATATGGTCTATAACCTATGGTTTTTTCAGTGAATTTCAATGGTTTTTTATTAGCAAATATCAAAAGCTTTAAAATGTCAAGTACGTGGTAGGTAAAAACATTTTCGTGTTTATGCACGCTGATGTGCTTTGAACGCTGCCCCCCCTCTTTTCTTTTAGGAGTATTCTCTCTTTGCAGATAGTGAAGGGTAGGTAACGCAGGCCTTTGCCCCCGTTGTAATCCGTCGTGCCTGCTTCCCTCTCCATTTGATTGATTGTTATCCAAGCATTTACTGTTTTGGAATTGCTTCTCTTTGGTTCATTCTCTATTTACAAACAAGCACAGAGTCGCAATACTCTGTTTAGTCTTTGCAGATAGTGAAAAATTGTTAGGAAAAACAAAAGGAAGCAAGCAAAATCAGTAGGCCACTAATGGGATCTCTTTTTGACCTCGCTAAAATAGAAACATTAGGAACAACCCCTCATGAGAAATATGAAACTAGTGAGAGGAACCGAGCTCGACGCCATGATGGCTGCAAGACAGCTCGGCTCTGCCGCCCACCCCGCCCAAAATAATGACAAACCCTATGCAAATATTATAAATATATACAACACACCAGCAAAGTACCAGGGTAAAACGTTTTATTAAATAACTATTTACATGGCAGCCTGCTGCAACATCGATCCAAATACATGCCGCCGTTCCCGGGATTTCTCCCCGACTACTCTGCGGCCTACGAGATGGAGAGGCCGGGGCGTTGACTAGGCGGGGCCTCCGGCCGCAACCACAGCGCCAACGATCGCTGCTGACGGACGGGAGCCTTGCCGGTGAGACCACTGATCTGAAGAACCGCTGCCTGCGGTGCCTCCCTGAGCCGCTTGATGGAGGCCCCCGAGGGGCGGTGTGGTGGCGCGGACTCGGAGGGGGCGCTTGGCTCCTGCCCCCTCCCCAAGTCTTGTTGCCCGACTACTCTGCGGCCTACGAGATGGAGAGGCCGGGGCGTTGACTAGGCGGGGCCTCCGGCCGCAACCACAGCGCCAACGATCGCTGCTGACGGACGGGAGCCTTGCCGGTGAGACCACTGATCTGAAGAACCGCTGCCTGCGGTGCCTCCCTGAGCCGCTTGATGGAGGCCCCCGAGGGGCGGTGTGGTGGCGCGGACTCGGAGGGGGCGCTTGGCTCCTGCCCCCTCCCCAAGTCTTGTTGCCCTGGTGTGGCTTGAGATCGCCCCCGACATAGGCGGCCCGCTCCCGGGGTCCGGCGGAACTTTTTGCCTTTTGGTGACTCTTCCATTCTGGACCTTGTCCCACAATCCGTTTGACCTGAAGACACGTCCTGCGGTGCCCTGGTCTGACCATCACATATACCTGCGCCAGGAGACGGCGTGGGGTGCACTGGAAGGGAGAGGCGGCGCGAACGAGCCTCCCCCACCTCCCCAGGTGGAGGTTTCACAGCCGCACCCCAGCGCTTCACTCGACGTAGGCGGCCGGCTCCCGGGGTCCGGCGGAACTTTTAGCCTTTTGGTGACTCTTCCATTCTGGACCTTGTCCCACAATCCGTTTGACCTGAAGACACGTCCTGCGGTGCCCTGGTCCGACCATCACATATACCTGCGCCAGGAGACGGCGTGGGGTGCACTGGAAGGGAGAGGCGGCGCGAACGAGCCTCCCCCACCTCCCCAGATGGAGGTTTCTCAGCTGCACCCCAGCGCTTCACTCGGCAGCTGAGTTACGCCCACTCTTGCGGCACAGTGCCTCTCTCGGCCAGCTGAGTTGCGCCTGCTCTTGCTATTACAGCGTCTCACCCGCCATCCGGCTGAATTGCACCCACTCTTGCGGTACAGCGACAGGCGGCTGCCACGGAGCTCACGAAATGGCGGTCGGCTCCACAGACTTGGGCCTGGCCTGCAAGGATGGCTCTGGGCAACCCTGGAACTCGGACGCTTGACTGCTAGGGCATGGGCCCCATTCCCAAAAGCGTCCCCTCAGCCTTGAAGATTTTACAAGAGTCACCGGGGCCCCCGACTCCCGCAGACTTCCGGTGGGGAGCGACTGCCATGATTGCTCGTGGAACGGTCACGACGTAGCCACGGGGTGCTCTCATGCTGACGCCAGCTTCAGTCTGAAACATCCAGAAACACTGTAGTATCGCGTTGTCGCGTAATGCGTCATATGACGCGCCGCGTTAGCGCACCCGATGCGCGAAGCGAGGCGCGAAGCGCAGCTTCCCGGAAGCGATCCGGGGCGCGGAGCGCATAACGTAAGCATAACAGGTCATGTGACTTGTTAATAAAAATTTTCATTGGTTCATTTCACTTTTGGTTTCCTAATGATGTAAGGCTAGGTCATGTGACCTAAAAATGACACTTTTCATTGGTTTAGAACTATTTTTTGTCCCAAATGATGAAAACCCCTCCTTGTTTCCTCACTCTGACTTTCATCTTTGTGAGAGGAAGACCTACAGTGCCTCGCTCGGCCACCTGAGTTACGCCCTCTCTTGCGGCACAGTGCCTCGCTCGGCCAGCTGAGTTGCACCCACTGTTGCGGCACAGTGCCTCGCTCGGCCAGCTGAGTTCCGCCCACTCTTGCGGCACAGTGCCTCGCTCGGCCAGCTGAGTTCCGCCCGCTCTTGCGGCACAGTGCCTCACTCGGCCAGCTGAGTTCCACCTACTCTTGCGGCACAGTGCCTCGCTCGGCCAGCTGAGTTCCGCCCGCTCTTGCGGCACAGTGCCTCACTCGGCCGGTTGAGTTTCGCCTACTCTTGCGGCTACAGCGTCTCACCCGCCATCCAGCTGAGTTGCGCCCACTCTTGCGGCCTACGACATGGAGAGGCCGGGGCGTTGACTAGGCGGGGCCTCCGGCCGCAACCCCAGCGCCAACGATCGCTGCTGACGGAGGGGAGCCTTGCCGGTGAGAGCCACTGATCTGAAGAACCGCTGCCTGCCGTGCCTCCCTGAACCGCTTGACGGAGGCCCCCGAGGGGCGGTGTGGTGGCGCGGACTGGGAGGGGGCGCTTGGCTCCTGCCCCCTCCCCAAGTCTTGTTGCCCTGGTGTGGCCTGAGATCACCCCCGACATAGGCGGCCGGCTCCCGGGGTCCGGCGGAACTTTTTGCCTTTTGGTGACTCTTCATTCTGGACCTTGTCCCACAATCCGTTTGACCTGAAGACACGTCTTGCGCTGCCCTCGCAATGCGGCCTGGTCCCTGAATGTGTGCAGGGGGACGCTATTGATTGGATCAAGATGGCGGCTTCACACAAAGCTGACTCAAGTGTTGCTGCTGATGCTATGCAGACAAAAACTGGTTTTCAGTTTGTACATTCTTCAGGATTTTTCCATCCAAGGCTGGTTGAGAGTTTGTAGAACGATGGCTTCAGATTTTCAACATACTACTCTTCAACATTCTTCATAAATGTAACAATGTGAGACTCACTAGGAGAACGGCCGTTTATCTTTCCTTTCAAAATGCTGCCAACAATATTTTCTGAATGGAAGACACCATCTTGTAGCATAAAGGGCTGCGTCAAGGGTGGTATTGCCCAGAATGTCTTGTTTTCTAGTGCTCGTAATGACGAAGCCAGAACTGCCGAAAGGGATTCTGGTCCTGCCGCTACTTATTGGAGACATTGAACTATACTCTGGACCTGCCTGGCCTCGACCAAAATGGCGCCAGTATGGGAGCGACTTGCAACTCCTTATGATGTTCTAGTTACTTAGCCTTGACGTTATGGGGGATGTATGCGGTCTTTGTGCACATGGCGGGCGGGGAAGGGTACTGACTGGGAATACGGACAACCCTATTGATGTCGATTTTTCATTATTGATTATTGTATTAATAAAGCTTCGAAGTAATGTTACCCATGATACTCGCCCATGGTGTGCGTATGGACGATTTTATTGTAACTGATCCTGTTATACTTTCAATTAAAAAATCAACCTTCACTGATTCTGCAACCGTTTGTCACGTTTAGTTTTTTCAATTAAATGGCTCGCTTGTTACATACTCCTATACCCCTGGCTTTTGAAAGACACCATCTTGTAGAATAAAGGGCTGCGTCAAGGGTGGTATTGCCCAGAATGTCTTGTTTTCTAGTGCTCGTAATGACAAAGCCAGAACTGCCGAAAGGGATTCTGCTCCTGCCGCTACTTATTGGAGACATTGAACTATACTCTGGACCTGCCTGGCCTCGACCAAAATGGCGCCAGTATGGGAGCGACTTGCAACTCCTTATGACGTTCTAGTTACTTAGCCTTGACGTTATGGGGGATGTATGCGGTCTTTGTGCACATGGCGGGCGGGGAAGGGTACTGACTAGGAATACGGACAACCCTATTGATGTCGATTTTTCATTATTGATTATTGTATTAATAAAGCTTCGAAATAATGTTACCCATGATACTCGCCCATGGTGTGCGTATGAACGATTTTATTGTAACTGATCCTGTTATACTTTCAATTATAAAATCAACATTCACTGATCCTGCAACCGTTTGTCACGTTTAGTTTTTTCAATTAAATGGCTCGCTTGTTACATACTCCTATACCCCTGGCTTTTGAAAGACACCATCTTGTAGAATAAAGGGCTGCGTCAAGGGTGGTATTGCCCAGAATGTCTTGTTTTCTAGTGCTCGTAATGACGAAGCCAGAACTGCCGAAAGGGATTCTGCTCCTGCCGCTACTTATTGGAGACATTGAACTATACTCTGGACCTGCCTGGCCTCGACCAAAATGGCGCCAGTATGGGAGCGACTTGCAACTCCTTATGACGTTCTAGTTACTTAGCCTTGACGTTATGGGGGATGTATGCGGTCTTTGTGCACATGGCGGGCGGGGAAGGGTACTGACTGGGAATACGGACAACCCTATTGATGTCGATTTTTCATTATTGATTATTGTATTAATAAAGCTAGAGATAAGTCAAGTACGTGGTAGATAAAAACATTTTCGTGTTTATGCACGCTGATCTGCTTTGAACGCTGCCCCCCCCCCTCATCATTTAGATTACCACCGCCCATTGCACAAAAGCGTACCGGGCGCTCCCCACGCAAAAAAAACGTTTTTGTTTTTTTTTGCCCCGCGGTGCCCTTTTAAAGCCTCCACATCAAACCTAGAGGGTGAGGGAGGATCTACTATGCCCCCTTATGGTCATTTCCCCCTTTGTTTTGGCCTCCTCTTGTCTCTCGATCCTACCGAGTGACAAGATGGCGGGCGCTCCAGACTGTTTAGAATGTTGACAGACACCGGAGAGCCAATCAGCTTCGCTTCGCGAAGTTCCGTTACACGTCAAGTACGCAAACCGGAGCGCTACCCGGAGCGCTGTTACAGATATATATATTTTTTTGAACGTTAATTTATCAAAATCCACTGGAGCACATATATTGAGACCTAGCAAAGGCACATCGGGCTAACAGTCCCTACAATTTTGCCAAGTTTCATGCAAATCCATTCAGCCGTTCGGGCTAAAAGTGAGGCCAACCGCCCTATGGAAATTAACATGGGAAAAACGCGTTTTGGGACCCCCCTTTTTTCTCGGCCCCCCCTTGACGAACCCCCCCCAAAATTTTTAGGGGCTGCTCAGAAACAAAATGTTCAATTTTCCTGAAAATTTCAGCCAATTCCGTCCACAAACGCCAAAGTTATTAGACATAGAATTTTCAAAAATCCCATAGAGAAAAAATCCTAACTATATATACCTACTGGCGACCGCCAGTAGGTAATATATATATATATAAGCTCCAAAGTACTCAACGTACAAGGAACACTTGGACGGCAACATGCTCCTAAAGAGCATTTGTGGTTTACGGTCCACCAGCACAACAATAACTTTCAGCAGTTCAATTTGCCATGAATGCCTTTGCTGCTATAACATTGAACGCCCCCAGATGGGCCTTGGTGTTCCGGTGGATATGTTAAATCCATTGCTGCTCCACAACAGCGGCCTGCTCGAAAATGATCAGCACGGCCCTTGCATCCTGGGTGCTGCTCCTTCGCAGCAGGATGTGCGGCGTATTTGTCCAAGCTACAAATGACCTAATGTATAAGGAGCACTCGAACAGCAACATGCTCCTAAAGAGTGTTTATGATATACGGTCCACCAGTACAACGATAACTTTAAGCAGTTCATTTTGCCATGGATGCCTTTGCTGCCATTGAACGCCCTCAGATCGGCCTTGGTATGCCGGTGGATATGTTGAATCCATTGCTGCCCCATGAAATCTGCCTGCTCGATAACAGACCATGTGGCCCCTGCATCCTGGGATGGTGCTCCTTCTCGGGACAGTGTGCCGCGTATTTATCAAAGCTCCAAAGTACCCAATGTACAAGGAGCACTCGAATGGCAACATGCTCCTAAAGAGCGCTTATGGTATACTGTCCCCCAGCCCAACAATAACTTTAAGCAGTTCAATTTGCCATGGATGTCATTGCTGCTATAACATTGAATGCCCCCAGATGGGCCTCGGTGTTTCGGTGGATATGTTAAATCCATTGCTGCCCCATGAAATTGGCCTGTTCGAAAACTAACAGCATGGCCCCACATCCTGGGTGGTGCTCCTTCACAGCAGGGTGTGCGGCGTATTTTTCCTAGCTACAAATTACCCAATGTACAAGGAGCGCTCCAACAGCAACATGCTCCTAAAGAGTGTTTATGATATACGGTCCACCAGTACAACAATAACTTTAAGCAGTTCAATTTGCCATGGATGCCATTGCTGCTGTAACATTGAATGCCCCCAGATAGGCCTTGGTGTGCCAGTGGATATGTAAAATCCATTGCTGCCCCATGACATCGCCCTGCTCAAAAACAGACCGCGTGGCCCCTCAATCCTGGGGTGTTGCTCCTTCTTGGCAGGGTGTGCCGCGTATTTATCCAAGCTCCAAAGTACCCAACGTACAAGGAGCACTCAAATGGCAACATGCTCCTAAAGAGCATTTATGGTATACTGTCCCCCAGAACAACAATAACTTTAAGCAGTTCAGTTTGCCATGGATGCCTTTGCTGCTATAACATTGAATGCCCCCAGATGGGCCTCGGTGTTCCGGTGGATATGTTAAATCCATTACTACCCCACAAAATCGGCCTGCTTGAAAAAGGACAGCATGGCCCCTGCATCCTGGGGTGGTGCTCCTTCGCAGCAGGGTGTGCCGTGTATTTGTCCAAGCTACAAATTACCCAATGTACAAGGAGCACTTGAACGGCAATATGCTCCTAAAGAGCGTTTATGGTATACTGTCCACCAGCACAATGATAACTTTAAGCAGTTCAATTTGCCATGGATGCCTTTGCTGCTATAACATTGAATGCCACCAGATGGGCCTCGGTGTGCCAGTGGATATGTTAAATCCGTTGCTGCCCCACGAATTTGGCCTGCTCGATAACAGACCATGTGGCCCCCGCATCCTAGGTTGGTGCTCCTTTATGGCAGGGTGTGCTGCTTATTTATCCAAGCTCCAAAGTACCCAACGTACAAGGAGCACTTGAGCAGCAACATGCTCCTAAAGAGCGTTTATGGTATACTGTCCACCAGCACATTAATAACTTTAAGCAGTTCAATTTGCCATGGATGCCTTTGCTGCTATAACATTGAATGCCCCCAGATGGCCCTCCGTGTGGCGGTGGATATGTTAAATTTGTTGCTTTCCCACGAATTCGGACAGCTCGATAACAGACCGCGTGGCCCCCGCATCCTGGATTGGTGTTATTGAGCAGGCCGACTTCGTGGGGCAGGAAGGAATTTAGCATATCCACCGGCACACCGAGGCCCATCTGGGGGCTATAAATGTTACAGCAGCAACATTGCACTCTCCATCTGGAGACAAAGGACACTACAAGGCCCATAATGATCTGCTAGTCGCTGCAGAGCGCCCCATCTAGGGCATGCATTGGAGCATTTAAATTATGAGGGCGGTGTCCTATGCACCTTCAATTGCCAAAGCCTCTGAAGAGAAGTGGGGACAATTCAAAATGCGTCAGGCATCCATGGCAATTTGAACTGCTTAAAGTCATTGTTGTGCTGCCGGATTGTATACCATAAAGGCTGTTCATGAGCAAGTTGCCGTTCGAGTGCTCCTAGTATTTTGGGTACTTTGGAGCTTGGATAAATACGCAGCATACCATGCCACGAAGGAGCACCACCCCAGGATGTGGGTCTGTTATCTGGTCTGTGGTTTGTTATCGAGCAGGCTGACTTCTTGGGGCAGCAACGGATTTAGCATATCCACTGGCACGCTGCGGCCCATCTGGGGGATAGGAATGTTACAGCAGCAACATTGTGCACTCCATCTTGAGAGAAAGGACACTACAAGGCCCATAATGCTCTGCTAGTCACAGCAGAACGTCCCTTCCAGGGCATGCATTGGAGCATTTAAATGATGAGGGCGGTGTCCTATGTGCCTTCAATTGCCAAATCCTCTGAAGAGAAGTGGGGATACTTCAAAAGGCGTCAGGCATCCATGGCAAATTAAACTGCTTTAAGTCATTGTTGTGCCGGTGGATTGTATACCATAAAGGCTGTTCATGAGCATGTTGCTGTTCGAGTGCTCCTTGTATGTTGGATACTTTGGAGCTTGGATAAATACAGGGCA
Source organism: Lissotriton helveticus (assembly GCF_964261635.1). NCBI lineage: Eukaryota > Metazoa > Chordata > Amphibia > Caudata > Salamandridae > Lissotriton > Lissotriton helveticus. The sequence goes on along the minus strand of NC_136059.1, from coordinate 1,603,234,820 downwards.
TACCCTGCCATGAAGGAGCACCACTCCAGGATGTGGGGCCATGAGGTGCGTTATCGAGCAGGCCAACTTCGTGGGGCAGCAACGGATTTAGCATATCCTCTGGCACACCGAGGCCCATCTGGGGAAAATGAATGTTACAGCAGCAACATTGCACACTCCATCTGGAGACATAGGACACTACAAGGCCCATAATGCTCTGCTAGTCGCGGTAGAGCGTCCCATCCACGGCATGCATTGGAACATTTTAATGATGAGGGCAGGGTTCTATGCGTCTTCAATTGCCAAAGCCTCTGAAGAGAAGTGGGGACACTTCGAAACGCGTCAGGCATCCATGGCAAATTGAACTGCTTAAAGTCAATGGTGTGCCGGCGGATTGTATACCATAAAGGCTGTTCATGAGCATGTTGCCGTTCGAGTGCTCCATTTATGTTGGGTACTTTGGAGCTTGGATGTGAATATATATATATATAAATATATTTTTTTTTATCCAAATGCCCGAAAGCTTTCCAGAGGGCACACGACAACGCTCCTGCCACCAGGCATTAGTTTTGCAGCTTGCAGTGAAAGTTCCGATAATATTTTTTTTAAAAGCCGACGCGTTTCAAGGCTGAGTTGCCTCTTCTTCTTGGGCTGTTGGTCAGAACGTCACATCAAAGGCTCACATGACCCTGTTTCCGACTTATCAAGGAGCGTTACGGCCCCCAGTGGGCGTTGTTTAAAGCCAGTCTCGTTTTTCTTGCTTTATGGGAAGTGTAGTCCCTCATGTGAGTAACATTAAAATCCATTAGTGGGATTGATGCACATTCCATATTCGAACCATTTTTAACCTCTAGTAGGGTTCAGAACTGTCTGCTAGCTTAGTTTGCAATGAAGCGTTGCGCTGAAATGGCGTAGATTCGTGCTACTCCACAGCCTCACCACAGTATTACGATGGTGCTCATCTGCACGGCAGGGCAGCCGTGATCACAATTTTTTTATCCAAATGCCCGAAAGCTTTGCAGAGGGCACACGGCAACGCTCCCGCCACCAGGCATTAGTTTTACAGCTTGCAGTGAAAATTCTGATAATATTTTTTTTAAAAGCAGATGCGTTTCAAGGCTGAGTTGCCTCTTCTTCTTGGGCTGTTGGTCAGAACGTCACATCAAAGGCTCACATGACCCTGTTTCCGACTTATCAAGGAGCGTTACGGCCCCCAGTGGGCGTTGTTTAAAGCCAGTCTCGTTTTTCTTGCTTTATGGGAAGTGTAGTCCCTCATGTGAGTAACATTAAAATCCATTAGTGGGATTGATGCACATTCCATATTCGAACCATTTTTAACCTCTAGTAGGGTTCAGAACTGTCTGCTAGCTTAGTTTGCAATGAAGCGTTGCGCTGAAATGGCGTAGATTCGTGCTACTCCACAGCCTCGCCACAGTATTACGATGGTGCTCATCTGCACGGCAGGGCAGCCGTGATCACAATTTTTTTATCCAAATGCCCGAAAGCTTTCCAGAGGGCACACGGCAACGCTCCCGCCACCAGGCATTAGTTTTGCAGCTTGCAGTGAAAGTTCCGATAATATTTTTTTTAAAAGCCGACGCGTTTCAAGGCAGAGTTGCCTCTTCTTCTTGGGCTGTTGGTCAGAACGTCACAGCAAAGGCTCACATGACCCTGTTTCTGACTTATCAAGGAGCGTTACGGCCCCCAGTGGGCGTTGTTTAAAGCCAGTCTCGTTTTTCTTGCTCAATGGGAAGTGTCGTCCCTCATGGGAGTAACATTAAAATCCATTAGTGGGATTGATGCACATTCCATATTCGAACCATTTTTAACCTCTAGTAGGGTTCAGAACTGTCTGCTAGCTTAGTTTGCAATGAAGCGCTGCGCTGAAAACGAGAGAGGGGGGGGGTGACTCTAGTAACTGAGAGGTTGCTCCTATAAATACATGCGATTCCACCGCCTGTCTTGCCGGACCTGTCAAGCCTAATGATGTGGTAGTTGGGGGGAACTAGAATGTCCATTATAGGTGTAGAAGATTCAGTTAACCAGGTTTCAGTCAGAATGGTTAGGTCAAGGTCCAGTGTTTTGATGAGATCAGTGATGTCGGAGGAGTGTCTAGGGGCCGATCTGCAGTTGAGTAGTGTGCACTTTAGCCTGGGGGTGAAAAGAGTGGTAGAGGGTTCTAGAGTGAGGGGGACTTTTTTAAGGTTGTTTTGTGTGGGGTGCCTAAGGGGGTTTGAATGAATAGTGGGGATGGAAAGGTGTGTGGTGGCTATGTGGTTTTGGGGAACTGGGTCATATGAGCGGAGGAGTGTGCGTATGTCACGGTCCGAAAGTGGATTGATGGTGCGTCGGGAGCGGTTGGTGGGATTGCGAGTGGGGATTAAGATCCAGTGTGGTGAGTAGGATGGGTGGGGGACTTGTTAGGCAGGGAAGTGGTGGTGGGTAGGGGTTGTCTGGGTTGTATGAAGAGTAACTCTTTGAGGGTGTGAAGATCTTCTTTGACTTGGAGGAGGGTGGACATAATCATGTCCAGTGTGGGATTGGGAAAGGTGTTGGGGATGGGCACTGAGGGTGAGTAAGTGTCTAGGGTACTGGAGTGGTGGGAGAGGGGTGTGGTGGTGTTAGTGCAGGGGTTGGTGGTATTAGTGAGTGGGTTGGTGTTCGGAAGGGGAGGGGTGCGGTTGAATTAGGGAGGAGATGGTGGTGTAAGTGAGGGGGTTGGTGGTAGGAGGGGTAGGAAAGTTGGGGGGGTAGGGGTGTGATTGGATTGATAAGGGGGTTGGTGTTATTGGGCCAGGAGTAAGTGGTAGGAGGGGGAGGGAAGTTGAGGGATGAGTGTAGGCTAGGGGTGGCGGGGGTGCAGGTCAGGTGGTGAGGCCTGAGAATGGGGGGAGATGGGATGGGAGATGGTCCTGTTGTGGGGAGGGGGAGTGATGTTAAGGGAGGTGGGGTGTTCTGAGAGTCTAGTTGGAAGTGGGAGGGAGGGTTATGTTGGGGGGCAGGGGGTGGGGGTGGAGAGGATGTAAGAAGAGGAGTGATCTACGCCTGGGATTGAGGGGTGTGAGGTAACTGTAGCGGGTGGGTGATTGACTAGAGTACTGGGGGGAGGGAGGAGGTGTGTGTCGTTCTGATGCTGTGCTTGGTTAGAGGGGGTGTGGTTGGGGGCGTATAGGCAATTAGTGGTAGGAGGCGCTGTGGAGTCAAGGGTGTTAGGATTGGAGGTCAGATCGATTGGAGTCTGAGGGTTGGAGATATATTCTTTGAAAGTGGGGAACAAGTTCTTGAATAGGTCAAGGTTCCTGTCTGTGGATTGAGTTAAGATAATACCGTTGTTGTAGATAGTGATGGTTACTCTAGCTGGGAAGAGTTGGGATAGTGCGGTGGAAAGTGTTAGGTCATGAGCAGATTTCCTGGTGGCGGAGATAGTGAGTAAGGAGAGGAACGCTTTTCTCCATTGTGCTCTACGTATCGTGTAGAAGATGATATCGGTGCTCTTGGCTCCAATGTTTAGTGAGAAGTAGGTGTCCACAAAGGGGGTTTCAGGGTGGGACTTCAGGAAGTTGTGTTTAAAACGTCTGGCGGCTTTTTTGGGGAGCTCGGGGGGGGTAATTAATTTTATATGTGTGCTTGCCCATGGGTTCCATGTTGGGAGTAGAGGTGTAGGTAGGTGAAGGAGGTTGTGTGGGTAGGTGTAGATACAGAGCTATAGTAAGTGCGAGTAAGGTGTGGGTGGTTAAGCTAAAAAGTAGGCATGAAGGAATAGAGATTGTGACTAGTCTAAAATGGCCGATTCCTTAGGCATGGTTAAGTAATGAGGAATGGCTAGTCTAAGATGGCCGCCAAGTTGGAGAGATAGAGAAAAGTATTGTAGTCCTCTTTTGTTATTATGTTTTGAGACCAGGGGTATAGACCAGTTTTGCTTTCTAATCCGGGGCAGATCGAGGTAGTTTCTAGCTTGCTTATAGTAGTCCTATAACTATTTTGGTGATCCCAGTGCCAGGCAGAGTTGTTGTTTAGCCTTGTGAGGGTCTGGTAGTAATGGAGGCGATTTATTGCTGCGGTTTTATGGCCCCAGCCATTTTGGGTGATAGATCTCAGGGGGATAAATGGTCAGAAATCTAAATTAAAAACGGAGCAGAGACAATACCTTGTTACAATCCTGTGTAGCAAGTGCGCTGGTGTTATCGGCAATTCGTTTCAGCCATCGTAGTCATCGTCTGTGTGTGCATCGTCGTCTGGCACGTTCTGCGGGTCTGCTCCCGAAGGTCCCGGGAACAGCAGGGGGGCCTCGGGAAGTCAGAGCCGCGAGGCGAAGAGCAGGATCGGACGTGCGGGCAGTGGGCAGATCCACGAAGCAAGGATCAGGATCACCAGTGCAGGCAGCGGGCAGTCGGGGGCCAGGATAGAGTGCTCTCTGCATGTTGAATACAATACTTGCCACCTTGCTACAAATAAACATATGCAGCACTCCAATTCAGTCCTTTATTTCTTTAACACTAACAAATTACCCGCTACCACATCATCCTGCTACTTCAAGTACATTGAATCGAGATCTAAGTTTTATTTGAAAAAGTCCTATTTATTCAAGTATTTGGTTATTTACATCGATTAAAGCCTACAGAGCCTAAAATCAACTATTTAGATAAATCCAAGTCCTGCCCTAAAAACATGGTGCCCAATGTATATGGAAAAGGCAAGAGAAAAGGCTAGTTTTTTTGTCAAATTGTTTGCGATTAGGCATTTAGTTGAAAGCCAAAATGCCAATAAACCTAAACACTTATTTGAGTTAATTAACTGTGCTAATTATTAATCTCATGTTTAACATATCTTATTTCAGTGTTCCACCTTCCACAAATGTGAAATGTTTTTGCCATTTGTAACTGGGTACCTTCCAGCTATTCTATTTTCTTTTTTTATTCCTACATGAATGAAAATTGCAACTCCGCCCCTCCCAAAGTTCAACACTTTCCCTAATGTTGCTTGTATTGGAATGGGAATAGTAAGTCAGTGCCCTCCAAAATCCAACTCTTTCCCTATTTTTGCTTACATTGGATTGAAAATATTAAATTGGAGCCTACAAAGTCAAATGCTTTTCCTGTGTTCCCTGCTATTGCTTACATTGGAGTGGGCATAATAAAGGTGACCCCCCAAAGTCCAACATTTTCTCTACTGTTCCTCTCATTGGAGTGGGTATAATAAATATGAACCCTACAAAGTCCAACACGCACCTTACTGTGACTAGTTTGGAGTGAGAAGGGTAAATGTGACCCCTCTAAAGTCCATCACCTTCCCTACTGTTGCTTACATTAGAGTAGGAAAAATACATTTGATCCGTACCAAGTCCAACACTTCTCCTACTTTTGTCTCTGTTGTAATGAGAATATAAATCTAAAAAACATGAGGAGACAATGGACAGAGCACTTAAACTTTTTAGACATTCACCCCCAGTCACAGATCTGGGTTGAATCCATCATCGTTGTTTAGCTCACTTCGCCACCTCAGTTCAGACCTAGCTATATGCAAATCTGTCTTGACTCTGTGCTTCATACGAACAGTCTAGCCCGAACTGCCAAGCCAGGTCTTCCCTGAACCAGAAACAATCATCCTGGGACCGGTGTCAGGGTAACGCACCTCATCAGCCAGGCTAGCTTGAATCCAGTGGCAAAGTGAGCAAGGGACCCTTGTCTGGGCATACGCTGCCAACATAGGGTGAACAAAGCAAACACAAGGAGACCATGGACGTAGCCCTGAAACGTTTCAGACACTTAACCCCAGACATGGATCTGGGTTGAATCCATCTTTGTTGTTTAGCTCACTTTGCCACCTCTCTTCAGACCCAGCTATCTGCAAATCAGTCTTGCCCCTGTGCCTCATGGGAACAGTCCAGCCTGAATTGCCAAGTCAGGTCTTCCTTGAAATGGAAACAAGCATCCTGGGACTGGTTTCGGGTAACACCCCTCATTAGCCAGGCTAGCTTGAATCCAGTGGCAAAGTGAGCCAGAAACCCATGTGTGGGCATACCCTGCCAGCTAAGGCAAACAAAGCAAACACAAGGGGACAATAGACGGAGCACTGAATCTTTTCAACATTCACCCCCAGTCACAGTTCCTGGTTCAATCCATCATCGTTGTTTAGCTCACTTTGCCACCTCAGTTCAGACCCAGCTAGATGCAAATCAGTCTTGTCCTTGTGCCTCATGGGAACAATGTTAGATTCAACCCAGATCTGTGACTGGGGGTGAGTGTCTGAAATATGTATGTATGCTCATTTCAGGAAGCATTGATCAGCTTAATTCTTAGGGAAGATAAGGACCATTCTCTCTGTAAGAACTATCGGCCTATCTCTTTTGTTAACACAGATTATAAGATCTTTGTTAAGATTTTGTCCCTTCGTATCGATTCTATTCTGCCAGAACTTATTGGCCCTGAACAATCGGGTTTCGTTAAAGGGAGACTTGCTTCTGACAATCCTCCGTTTTTTTTTAATGTTCTAAGCAAGTCTTCTTCCTTAGATCATCTGATTGCTGTGATCACCTTAGATGCTGAAAAAGCATTTGATTGGATTGGTTGGGATTCTATGGGGCATTTTATCAAGGGGGTTTATCTCCGCTTTTTTGGCTTTAAAAGCAAAGAAAGCGGAGATAAAATTATCTCCCTATTACCTAGCTGTCGCTAACACCAGTTAGCGACAGCTAGTAGGAGATAGCGACCATCTTGGGCCCCGCTTTGTATGTCAGTGATACTTATCACTAATGACATGCAAAGTGGGCGTGCAAAGATTTTAGCGACTGGAAACAGTCGCTAACATCGCTATCTCCTATTACCTACTTTTGGAGATATTCGCGCTAAGCGCGAATATCTCCAAAAGCTAACACCTGCCCCTGAGCAGTTCTTAGCCATGTTATCCAACGGTAGGTGGATAACATTGTAGTGTAGTTCCTATTATCCCAATAGGCTCTGCGCATTGGAATAATACCTCCAATAGTATAGACCTAGACCAGACGTTAACTAGGTCTTCTACTGTCGATATTAGACTTAAAGTTTTGGGTTTGCCAGCTAGCTCAGAGTTCACTAGAAACTTTCTCGAATAGGCAAGGAGGAGTTGAACCTCCCTGGATAGACAAGAAGGGATTTAGTTTCTGACAACCATAGAACATGACAACTTTGCTCTCCCCTAATCAAGAGTATATCTCTAGAGTCGTGTGAAAACAAAAGACAACTTATTTTACTCAGTCAGTACGTGCATTCTTAGTTTCACCAGATTGTAGAGAAAAGGAAGAGACGGGCGTGTTCAATAAAAGATGTTATTTATTGATCAGTCTCTTTTCTCGTACAAGAGAAATGAATCAATATTATTGCAATACTTATGGTTAAGTAAAGTGCATACAATAAAAGCAGAATTATAAAATAATACTGTAAAAGCATTGATATGGTTTCTAAGCCATATGCTATTTAAAATGGATAAAATATATACATACACATATACATTTAACTAATCGTACTCAACTGGTGCTTCTAACCACGCCTACCCCGGTGTACCTGACCTAAGCCTAATACGTGGGCTGGAGTAGAAAGTAGCAGTTTGAGTTAAGTTTGTTTTTGCCAAGTGACTGACTCAAGAATTCTCTGCAAGGGGTTATTCAGTTCTGTACCTGAGATCTAGGATGGTTGAGGGATGGTATCTCTCGTCTGTGGTCTCGATATTCCAAGCTGCCTGCAAGGGCTGCTCGGAAGCACCGGAGCTGGATTTCTCGGCAGGAGAAAGGCAGCGTCTTGTTCTCAGCGCGTCAGGAAGGCGGGGCAGCGCCAGTGGGCTTCGCTCTCTGCTGGGCTTCGGCAAGTCTCGCTGCTCCGATCTCGTCACCACCGCGTGTGTTTGCTTAAGGCAATGTCGGTAATATTTATACCTGTAAGGTGCCGAGATTGACGTAAGGATGGACATAGATACGTCAATAAGGATGTCATACGAGCTGGTCGTTAGCACATTCTTTTACTGAAGTTCTTTGAGAAATCAAAACAATGGCCGCAGGGATTTTCCCAGGTTGTCATAGGTTTGATTTGTTTTGAGAACTCCGTATGCCTTATCAGGGGCTGGAGGAATATTGCTTGCCTAATTAGATGGCAAGCGTTATGACCTAATCAGATAACGCGCTCCTGTGCCGTGGTCTGGCTTAATCAGATAACGGTTTCTGCATCATGGGATGGCTGCTAGTTAATTTGTTAACCAGAATAGGGTCAGGAATAGGGGGATCTATACAGAACCTATAGGAATACATCACACCCACTCCACGCTAACTATGGCCATATTTACGAATCTAGGCATAGTAAAACATACTGTAGAGTATCGTATATACCTTACCACCCCAAAATACACATAATGCATTTTGAAATTATGTAATATACAGGAAAAAAATAGTCACATGTACTATATGCACTCAAGCAGTAGAATAATGCTAAATTAATCACGCATATGTATACATTATTAGTAATCGAATATGAGAATTACACATGAAATGGCTCTTACTACAGAAGAAAAGTTCGAGACCACTTCATCACAGTTCAAAAATATTTATGAACATACCAGCGGGCAGCTAATGTCTATGAAGTTTCTAAAAACAGAAATTAGTTCTCCAAGAATAGTTCTTACTTTAAGCAGAAGATAAGTGTCCCGAAAAAATTATAATAAAAAAAATTTTTTGGGGGGCTGCTAAAAAATTGCTGTCCGTGGACTGGAGGAAAAAGTTGATCTTGCTACTTTATTAGTAAAGTTGAAGGCCAAATTCAAGGTGTCGGGAACGCCGTGTGCTAGCTTGTTCAAGAGTCGTTATTTCTGCTCTGGTGAGAACATCATATCATTGAGACTGCTGAAAAAGCTGTCAACAGCTTCCTGTGAGAGTTCCACTAACTCGGAAAAAGATGTAACCATGCATTCATGTGCATGATTGTCTCCATTGACGTTTTGAGTAGTATTGCTGACAGAAGGTTGTACCTGATCGATGCTGCTTTCATCTTGATCTTCACTACCCCTTAATCGTAGTGGTGAAGTTTCCACGAATGCCGTCATCAGGATTGGCAGCCGTTGAGGGCAGCACAATGCATGAGCCGTTACCGGACCCAACAATGTTTCTGCATCCATTGGCGCATCCGATTGTAGCGTCAGACAGGTGTCCAACACGCATTCTTCTCCGCACAGCATGCACCTTAATACAGGTAAAACACATCTTTGCCATATCGGCCGAAATGAAAGAAACCAAGTCATGTTCAGGTCTCTAAGCCGGGTTAGTCCCAGGATTTTTGATATCCGGTCCCGGTATCCAATGGCTCGGATTGTTTCTTCCCTTGTCGCAGGTGTTTTGTCTGTGACATGGTTTGCCATAACGAAACATAAGGACTAAGAATAGGATTCCTGCAATTAGTCCCAAAATGAGGGGAACTCCTCCAAAAATCGAATGGATGAGGTCTGGAAAAATACCCAGTATGGCTTTGAATGGTGTTAATGCTCCTGAAAACAATGTCTTAAATACATTTGAGACTCCACTGGTATCAGAAATATTTAAGATTTCATTCAGGATTTCTGCGAAATGTATGGGGGAATTAGTTGATAACAATGAGTGAATCTCTGCAGTCGTCCTTGCGACTAGGAGATCATACATTTCTTTTGATGACGTGAGCCTGGTCGGCGTCTGAAGAAGCACTGTTTTCATTCTGCTTAAAGTATCAATTCGAATAGAAGTAATTTTCAAGTTAGGCCATGTCCTTGCCTCCCTGTCTGGAAAGGAGCTGGGGAACAATAAGCGTCCACAGCACATGACCTTCGCAGTTGTACTTACGAGATAAGGAACCCCGGGCAGTAGACTACAACATCTGCGATCCACAATTAGGATGTAACTCCCGTTATAGAGTCTTTTAAAGAATGGTTCTATCTGTGTTGCAGGTGTGCCTAGCTGGCGACATGAAAGGTTATTTGAGTTCCCTTCACAGGCTCCATGCAAACTAATTCCATTACACAGAAGTGTACCGCTTAGTGACATTGCACAATTATTGCCACTAAGGAACACTTTCTGTCCTTTATTACTGACACATGCATGTGAATAGGGCAAGTTCCATGTTGACTTAATGTACCCTTTTCCCAATTTTTCGTACATGCCAGCCTGTATATATTTTTGGCAGTATTGAAACCTGAAAGTAGATATCGGAATATTAATTATCCCATGTATTATCCATTCAATGACAGGTCGTTCTGACATTGTCAATGGTAATCTCTCGAGTTTCTCAATGCTCAGGATTGTATAATCAGCACCCTTTTGTGCCATACTGATTTGTTTATCAGTAAGGTTAAAGATATTGAATAGTGACGTTGTGTTGATTAAACGCCAAGGCACATAGCCTGAACGCAGATTTTGTAACGTCCATCCAAGCTGTATAATAGAACGCAATTGCGACTGACCGTGTTGTAACAACAGTAAGTCTTGTTGCGATATTATGTCGATTGCTGAAGACACAATACTGTCCAATGGAAAAATTCTGGAGGACAGAGTCATTAACCCATTGTCCACTACAGAAAGCGATTTTTCCAAATTAATACGGTCAATTTCCCGTATACTTTCTGCTGTCTCAATTTGAGTTATCTTCCAGGCCTCGTTGTAAGCTGCATATATAGAGGCTGCTATGAAGCGTTTTTGACGCTGTTTGCGCGGTCCCATAATGAAATCACGTAAGTCAGCACCATCAGTAAGTAAAGTCAGGTGTTGCTTAATTTCTGTCAGTGTGGAAGTTTGTAGCCATTGAAGGCAGAGTTTGCCCACACTGTAGGTGGTGATTATCCCTGGGTGTTGTCTTTGGGAATATCTAGGGTCTGGCCTGGTCAATGTGAACCCCTGTGTTTTGTTCAGGAATCTGTCTTGACAGTTATTAGTATCTGTGGGCCAGATTAACCATTGTTTCCAATCAGGATTTGTTCTGTTTTGGTTTAATACATAGTTTACGTCTATCTCTTCATCTGCAGAGTTATTGCTGTTCATTGTTGGTTTTGGAATAGACGGTTTATTTAAGTCTTTGATTTTGGCTAATCCAAGACAGGTAGTTTGTTGAATAGTGTCATTCAAGAATATAATTTGTTCTGGGATCATGCAGGCTCTAAACAATGATTCTATACCCTGAACTTGCCATTCTCTTGTACCCCAAACACTTTTTACTTCCACATTTTTGTCCCAATAATAAAAACTAAATGTATTCATCTGTTCAAAAAATGAGTCCGAATATATCAATTTTGTGTTTGTAAGCATGGTTTTTGTTCCTGTCTTATTTGACAATTTAAAATAAAATGTTTCAGCTTTACTTGTATTGAACCCTGAAAAATAAGAATATTTGTCATAAACGGTTCTTGAGCTTCCTTTTGGAGGGGTTGCACAATGTTCCCATTGATTATAATTTAAAACATTTCTAGGTTGTGCAGATTTATGTAGAAAATGGTTACCATAGTGGTTGTAGCAGTACATACTATCATAATTTAGACGAACCCTGCAAATAATCATGTTTGGTAAATTTAGCAGACATCACTAGGTCAGACATCATGTCATTAATACTTTCAAAGTCCCAATCAGCAGCAAATGAGTTTGGTTTTACAAAGTCACTCAACGAGATCTTGATTTGGTGTGGATATTTGAGGATTTCAACCGGACCATAAATTTCATAGTCAGTATTGTCCCATGCTACCCCACCCGGTATAGGATTGGCTGTGAAGTTGACTGAAGAAAGTTCTCTTTTCTCGACGTGTGAAGACGTGTGTGGCTTGAGGATCAAGTTGATTTTCTGGCTTGCTGTGTCCATTTTTGCATATTTTCCCTCAATGAAGCGTCCCAAGCATAGTACCATGATGAGCCAAAGTATGAGGATAAATACACCAAAGGACACCCAAAATTCAATCCATGGAGAAATCAGATAGGTTCCTTTCAGCTGTTTCAAAAGTTCCTTAGCTTTGTCTTTAAGGGTTTTCGTTGATGGTTGTGTCTTTGATTCACTGAGGTCTTCAGAGGAATCATTGAAGTTTATGAAGTAGCCGGATGCTGTTCTATCAATTGTTCCAATTGTTTCAGGATTACTGTTTCTTGCATATTCATTTGTTACTTCATTGTAGGTTGGTGTGTCTCTACTAAACGTTTTTATTTGGGTTTTCAGAGGTGTGAGTTCCATTGCATTGTTGCATAGTCCTTGTTGTTCTTCTGTAGGCGTTTCGAATGTGATTAGCCTTTTAGTTAGCACCTCTGTACTTGTAGCAAACCTCGGTGTTCTACTACTTATCGGGAGTCCACTTGGCCTACTGTTTGTTATCGGCCACATGATTGTGGTTTTACCAGGTGGATGGATACAACTCGGTTCTCCTTTTTACGAGCAAGCGTCGGTAGTACAACTGATCTTGTCCCGTTGATGGACAAGACAGGAACTGCTTTTCTGTAAGAAGGCCCAAATTCCTTCTTTACCGCGATCTTTTCTCTGACTAGATCCCCGATTTTTGGAATCCAGACAGGTCTTGCTGGGACAGGCGGTGTTTCTTCAGTGGTTATTGGCTGTTGTTTCAACTTTATGTTGCTCAGGTCTTTTCTTGTTTCGTTTAAGTCCTGCAAAATAGCCAAACGATCTTTGATATCAAAGCTTTTTTCTTTCACCACTGAAGTCTGACTGTCAAGATCTAAGACTAACATCCTAGTCCCAAACAATAATTCGTACGGACTGAATCCCTTCAGAGAATTTCTTGGCAGCTTGTTTAGACTACGTTGGACACTTATTAGATGTTTGACCCACCCAGCTCCCGAACCTAATACCTTTGCTGTTATAGATCGCTCTCTGCCTTTGGTTTTTTCTTTACACCATCCTGTATCCCTCAGGAAGGAAGTGAGAAGATTCCCGCAAATGCAATGCTCATTCTGGCCAAGCACTCCTCACATACCCAAGAGGCAAATGGAAAGATATTGGTCAGTACGTAGCATGCTTCTAGCGTATATGCCATTATAGACTTGCAAATCTTGATATAACAGTTCTGGCGTCAGCCGAAAGTTGGGGTCTACATTATAAGTGAAAACTAGTCTCTGTATGTTAATACGACGCATTTTTCATATTGGGATTTATTTTTTATTGTTGATCCTTTCTGGTGTGAAACTCCAGGGTAATATACCGTTTCTTTCACCACTGCGATTTCTGTTACAGTTTGGGCAGTTTTTTACAAAAATGGTATGATGCAGGCTCATGCCTGGCCACCAGTACACTGATTGTAATTCTTCCAGAGAATCTTTTAGTTTGAGGTGTCTGAGACCCTCGCCCATATGTGCGTCTGCTATTAACAAGCCTCTCCTGTCCATGTTTGGAATCACTCTATCCCCCACTCCAGGGATTCGAGCAAAAGGAACGGAGTTCGCATCGATTATGTATGTATATTTGAGTGGGTAACTGATCGGTAACGCTGAGCAGTCGCCTTTTGATGACGTTTTCACCGCCAGCATTGTTTCACCGTCAATGTATTTTACTGCGCGCTTTTTTTCTAGCTACGGAAGCCGATTCAGTTGCTACCGCTGTGGCTTTCTCAGCCAATGAATTCCCTGCAACGTGAACGCCATCACGCTGATGACTCAGTGAGTGTATCACGTGAGTCTTTGGTAGTTCTTTTTTTAACAGAACTATTTGTTCCCAAAGCAGTTTTTGCTTTATTGTTGCACCTGTGTCATCTTTGTAACCGTTTTGAATCCATTTCTGTAAATCGCTGTTATATGATTTGACGCAGTAATACGAATCGGACACTATGAGTGTCGGGAATTCGCGATCTGCATTATCTAGTGCCATTTTCAATGCTATTATTTCAGTCTGTTGTTCTGAATTAGTTTCTACTGAGTGTGTTTTTGTTAATAGAGGTCTTAGTATACCTCCGCGCCACACTTCTTTTGTAATCTCACATGTGGGGTTGTATGCTTGTTCTCCCCAAACGGATGGTTGAGCATGTCCGTCTGTATAGATTACACAAGCGTACTGTCGTAATGGCAGAATGTCGATTGGCAGAGGGAATATTCTTTCATATTCTAGATATTTTAGTTCCTCTAGTTCTGGATCAAAGTAGTATTTTACTTTGTCCATTGTAATGGAATTCACCCATTGTATCCATTCCGGATTCAATGCTGTTGTTGGTAAATTACACGGGGTTGTTAATGCCTCAAAGGCTGATTCTGCTGTTCTGACTGTGATGTGTCTACCGTCAGCTTTATCTTTTTCTCTAGCTATTGCGGTTTGAACTGCATGAACAATGTTTTCTTTAATGCTGAATTTCTTTTCAGCTTCTGTGTACAAGTGTGATTTGAATGCAATTGGTACCTTTTCTCCCTCGTTAGAGGTCAGGTATGTGAATCCGCATCTTCCTGGGATGACTCGAATCACAAGGTTGCGTGTGTTATCACGTGTTTCTAATTTTGTTTTAATTAACATATCTGTTTGTAAGGATCTCAGAATTTCTGTGTGTATTTGAGTCCAATTGGTTTTTTTAAAATCTGGTTTTATTAGATCAAAAAGGGGTTTGACCCTTTCTGCATAATTTGCAATGTATGTTCTTCCGAAATTTAGGAAACCTAGAATTGACTGTAGGTTTTTTAGTGTTCTAGGTGCTTGGAGTACGGCACATTTCTCTAGGAAATTGTCAGCCAGGCTTTTGCCTTCACTTGATAATTCATATCCTAAGAACAGGACTGTTAGATGGGCAATTCTAGATTTTTTAAAGTTGAATTTGTAACCCTCTGCTGCGAACCCAAGTATTATGGTGTTCACTCTCTTCAAGTGAGTATCCAAGTCATCATCTGTTAGGTATATGTCATCGACATAAGATAATGCTTCGTCATCATATGTTTGTAGTAACTCTGTTACTCTCGCTGAGAATAATCCTGGGCTGTTCTTGTACCCCTGGGGTAACCGACAGAATTCTTTTTGAGCGCCATTTATTGAGAACGCTGATAAGTATCTGCTCTCTGGTGCTATATTTTGACAAAAGAATCCATTAGAGATGTCTAATGTTGTTTTATATTTTTTGCGCACTATGTTATTCATTAGTGCAGCACTATGCGAGTTTTGTACTGCAAAAGTTTTGCGACATGAGTTAAGGTGTCTGTAATCCAAAACTAGACGATATGAATTGTCTGGTTTGGAGACAGGAAACAAAGGGTTGTTCATTTGTGAGGTGCAAGTTTCAATCACCCCCTGGTATTCTAGTTGATCTAGAATTTCTTTTACCTGTTTTTTAGCTTCTTGCTTGATTGGATACTGCCTTTGTGCAGTAGGTTGTGATTTTAACTGGATTTTGTGTGGAGGAGATTCTTCATCCCATCCCACATGATTTTTATATAAAGCAGGAGCTTGAGCTACTGCCCACTTTCTTGCAAGTGTATATTTTTTATGAATTGGAATATGATTTGAGAAGGCAGGCATAATTATTTCTTCGCCGTGTGGGCACTCCCTGACAAACTCTGGTGGCCAATCTTTTTCAGCTAGAAGGATGTCATAGCCCTTGGAGAGATTATCCCAAAAAAGGCCCCTTATTTTTCTAGTCTTATCCCCTTCTATACGTAAAGTTATTTCATATATTTTGTGAGGTTTGCTAACTCTGGTGTCTGCAGTTTCCACTTGAATGTATTCATTCGTGTCCACTGTCTCCAGATGATTCATAAGGACTTTGCGTGCTATGCTCACTTCTGCTGCGCTGTCTAGCATTGTCTGAGCCCACTCTCCGTTTTTCAGCTGTGTCCTCAGTATTCTCGGCATTGTTGAATACTTTAATACTGGCTACCTTCTTCTTTGGAAACTGTAATTTTTTATTTGGATGAGCAGGTTCCTTGTCTTTGGACTTGACGTGCCCTTCCCTGGGTTCCGATCGTCCTCTTCTTTCCGATTTCTGCGAGGAAGTCTGAAAAGATTGAGAGGGACGTGTATCAAAATCTTGATATCTATCAGGTTTCTTTATGTTATCCCTATTTCTAAGGTTGTATCTTTTCACAGAGGGCTCCCTTTGGGGAGACTTGGGTCCTTGGTCCGGAGATCTTTCTCTCCGCCGAGGAGACCTTCCTCTGGACTGGAATCTCTTTTCTTTTGGATTGGATTGTTTGTTTCCATCCCAGGTCTTCTTTTGACTGTTTAGGTTATTTTTAATAAATATTTTTTCAGGACTTTCAATTAGTTGGGGCTTCACTGGTATTCCACCCAAACTATCTCTACCTAGTTCTTCATAGGATTTTTCTATAATTCTGGCAATTTCAGCTGGTTGGTCTGCTATATCTGTCTCTTTTAACCTCTGGCGGATCGCCACATTCGCTGCTTCTCCTTTTATGTTGGCTAGTAATATTGCCGAGACCTGCTTGAAGTCTTTTAGTAATTTCATACCGAGAGTTAAAGCGGGTTCTGGACCGTATTCGTCTTGAATTTGTTTTAGCACATCTGGTATTACTGACATGGATGGAACTCCATGTGTTTTTGTGTAAATGGAAGCAAAGACTGTACCCCAAGTGTCACAGTCCTCCACGTGTGGTGCGATTCCCCTTGGAAAACAGATAGTCAGAATCCTGTGTTTTTCTACCGGGGTGGTATCTGGAAATACCGCCTCTATTTGGGTGATTTTTTGTGCTAACCAGAATGCTATTTGTTCCCGTTTAGCTGGTACTTTACCTAGGCAGGACTGTATGTTCTGTGGTGTAATTTTATTTGTGTTCCCCTGATGAGGGGTCAGCTGTGGAATTTTAATTACTGGTTGGATAGTTGAAGTCCGCATTACATTTGGACTAATTGTCTATATATTTTAATTAATTGTTTTAGTTGTACTAAAACATCTGCTGCAGACATTCTTTCAATGTCTGGATGTGGTGTGTATCCGGCTAGGACCGGCCACGTTGCTCCTGGTCTACCTAGTGGACCGAGCCTGGTGATGTGATTATTATGTTTTAGGGCGCCATTAAACAAGAGCAGGTGCTCTTGGAATTTGAGTGGTACTTCCACTTCCTCGAAAGGAGTGTACTCATTAGGAGGCTCCTCTATTTTATAATAGTGGAACTCCTTTGTTACAGCATTTGCTGCTGGAAAGTTTATCCATGAATAGAATACCTCTGTCTGCCGATATTCGTGTGCCTCAATTACGAATATGACTGTACCACCTCTTGGTGTCAGTCCATTGTCTATAAGTTTTAACGTTATAGATCTTCTTATGTTGACCGGGATGAGTTTTATATCCGGGTCTGCTTCTTGCATAGTATTATCAGCTTCTATTAGTTCAGCTGCTAATCTAACTCTCTCTTTTTCATCATCACTTTCTGACATTTTACTGTCAGGAAGGTTATTCTGTTTGTTTGCAGATCAGGTTCCTTATGGAAACAAAGATTAGATACACAATATTTTGGAACAGTGTATCCTTCAACGTTGATTGAACCAAGAACCATACATAGGAGTTCCCTCCTGCGAGGTTTGGCGGATTTTACCTCTCACCCACTCCAGACGTCTTTGGAGTATTATGGGAAAAAAGGGTCTGAGTGAAAGAGCACGACTGAGTTACTCTAAAGTCTTGCGTTAGTTTTATCGCCTTTCCAAACACGTTGGGCGCCATGTAGTGTAGTTCCTATTATCCCAATAGGCTCTGCGCATTGGAATAATACCTCCAATAGTATAGACCTAGACCAGACGTTAACTAGGTCTTCTACTGTCGATATTAGACTTAAAGTTTTGGGTTTGCCAGCTAGCTCAGAGTTCACTAGAAACTTTCTCGAATAGGCAAGGAGGAGTTGAACCTCCCTGGATAGAAAAGAAGGGATTTAGTTTCTGGCAACCATAGAACATGACAACTTTGCTCTCCCCTAATCAAGAGTAGAGTCGTGTGAAAACAAAAGACAACTTATTTTACTCAGTCAGTACGTGCATTCTTAGTTTCACCAGATTGTAGAGAAAAGGAAGAGACGGGCGTGTTCAATAAAAGATGTTATTTATTGATCAGTCTCTTTTCTCGTACAAGTGAAATGAATCGATATTATTGCAATACTTATGGTTAAGTAAAGTGCATACAATAAAAGCAGAATTATAAAATAATACTGTAAAAGCATTGATATGGTTTCTAAGCCATATGCTATTTAAAATGGATAGAATATATACATACACATATACATTTAACTAATCGTGCTCAACTGGTGCTTCTAACCACGCCTACCCCGGTGTACCTGACCTAAGCCTAATACGTGGGCTGGAGTAGAAAGTAGCAGTTTGAGTTAAGTTTGTTTTTGCCAAGTGACTGACTCAAGAATTCTCTGCAAGGGGTTATTCAGTTCTGTACCTGAGATCTAGGATGGTTGAGGGATGGTATCTCTCGTCTGTGGTCTCGATATTCCAAGCTGCCTGCAAGGGCTGCTCGGAAGCGCCGGAGCTGGATTTCTCGGCAGGAGAAAGGCAGCGTCTCGTTCTCAGCGCGTCAGGAAGGCGGGGCAGCGCCAGTGAGCTTCGCTCTCTGCTGGGCTTCGGCAAGTCTCGCTGCTCCGATCTCGTCACCACCGCGTGTGTTTGCTTAAGGCAAACGCGCTCCTGTGCCGTGGTCTGGCTTAATCAGATAACGGTTTCTGCATCATGGGATGGCTGCTAGTTAATTTGTTAACCAGAATAGGGTCAGGAATAGGTGGATCTATACAGAACCTATAGGAATACATCACAACATGGCTAAGAGCATTAGCTCGGTAATGCATGAATATCGCTGACTTTTCAGCGATATTCATGCATTTTGGCCGATTTTTATCGCCTAGGTGATATACCTTGATAATAGCAAGGTTCCTAAGTGATAAAAATCGCCGCAGCTCGGCGATAAAAATATCGCCGCTAAACCAACATAGCGATAATTATCGCTAGTTGTTGGTAATATGCCCCTATGTTTTATGCTTAGAAATGGGCTGGCTTTCCTCCCAATTTCATTGCTTTCATTTCTTTATTATATTCAAGTCCCCATGCTTCAATTTTCGTTAGCGGTAAATCTTTGTATTATTTCCCCTTACATAGGGGTTTAAGACAGGGCTGCCTTTTATCTGTTTAATTATTTGTTATAGCGTTGGAACCTTTTTTAGCTAAGATTAGACAGGATGATTGCATTACAGGGTTCCATTATGGTCCTCATCAAGTTAAAATGTCAATCTATGCTGATAACATTCTTCTATATTGCTCCAATCCTGAAACTTCTCTTACTCCCTTTCTTCAGCAGGTAACCTCTTTTTATTGGCGCTTAGGTTATTGCCTGAATGGTGAGACATGTGAAATTTTGCCTTTGAACATTTTGTGTCAAAAACATATTTTCGAGAATTCTGTTTTTTTTGGCAACCCATTAAAATCAACATTTAGGCTTGTGGTTTGCACCTTTAATACCCGAAACATTAAAGCTATATTTTGATAATATTACTAAAAAATGTAATGATACTATTAGTCATTGGCATTCCCTTTTCCTTTTTTGGTGGGGTTGTTTAGACTCAATTAAGATGATGCTCTCCCCTCTTATATTATATACTATCACTATGATCCCTATTCACATTCCTGAGTATTATTTTAAGAAAATTGATTCCACTTTGATAAAATTCCTATGGAAGGGTAAACCATCTCGTATAGCCTTTTCCTCTTTAAAGAAAGATAGACCTATCAGAGGTCTTAGATTTCCTGATATTAAAACTTATCATTCTGCTTTTTCACTAAAACAAGCTGCTCGATGGATATCTACTGATCTTCCTTTATATCCTCCTCTTTGGCTAAAAATAGAGAATTCTCTTATTGCCCCTTTCGATTTTCAAGAATTTTGATCATTTACTTCCAAACTGCTTCCATGCGTTCCCCTATCGTAAACTTTTGACTCCTTTTCTATCTTCATCATATCCCTCTACTAGTTCCCTTCATCAACTACCTATTTGGCATAATAAATTGTTATGGGTCCGTAATCGTTTCATATACTGGAAAACCTGGCACTCTAGAGGTTTAAAGTGGATTTCTCAGCTTGCATTTAACTCCCAACCCCTCACCTTCACTGATGTTCAATCTAACTTGTTTTTACCTTCGACATCTAGATCATAATATAATCTTCTTTATCCTTCTCTTATCCAATTTCTCCAAAATGTACCAGGCAACACTAACTTTCCTGCAAATTACAGAAACGTATCCTCCATATTGGATAATCCCCCCTCAGCATCCATTATTTACAAAACATTACAACTTAACAGATAGGCAAAAATCAAAGTTTGAATAGGCATGGGAAAAAGATAAATCACAGGGATGGTAAACTAACACATGGGATAAATTATTGTCTAAACTTCACAAAACCTCTCGGGCTGCTAATACCACACAAACCCTTTTTTTCATTTATCATCAGAAACGCCCTCTTCCTGTTGGTCTTGTCCTTGCCCTGCTGCAGACCTAAAACTTATATTGTTTGAATATCCCTCCATCTTTCGATTTTGGCAATTAGTTTGGTCCCAAATTAGGATAATTTTTAAAGTTCAGATCCCCTTTACCTTTACAAATATATTTCTAGGTACCTAATCTCCTCAATGGCCTCAGTCTCCACTAAGTTTTAAACTTTTAGATTTATTGTTAGCTATTGCATTTCATCTAATAACCTCAAACTGGAAACAAGCCGATAAAGTCACTTTTAGATCCTGGTAGAATGCTGTTTGCTTCCAACATCGGCTTGACACTAACTATGTATCTCCCATTTCTCTAGGAATCAAAAGAGATCTCCCGTGGCTTCCCTTAACAACGTATTTATCTATAACTGCATCTTCAATTGTTGTTTCTCAAAATGTATCAGATGATGTAAGCAAACCACCTTAATTTTCTCCCTTTGCCTTTCATTACCAAATGTTTTGTTGGTTCTTTACTTCTGAATGTTTATTACCATAGCTTTCAATTTTATTATTGTTATGCTTAGAGCATTCAATAATGTTTATTACACACTTGGTATTTTTAATTGCTATACCTTAATTACTCCTTGTTTCTTTTCCTTTGTCCTTTTCGTTACTGTTATTATATGATGTATTTTTCTTTTGCTTGCAGCTTGATGGCCCTATCCTTATTCAGTTTATACTATATTTCTCCACTTTTATGTCAAATAGGATATGCTATGTTCGTTTTTTGCTGTTATTTTTCCTGTTATTCCTTAATAAAATCAAACTTAAAAAAACAGAAGTTGTGAATCACCTCTGCTTGCTCAGCCATACAATGATAGCATTTTGCATCTTAGTTGACTTTCATCATACAAAGACAATAAGGTGTAAGATAAAAATCATTAATAAACTTAAAATGATGAGCATTGACCCTCAATTCATTTAAGACACTTTGTGCAAGCAAATTAGTATACCCGAGATGGTCAACGGTTATCGCTCTCTCAAGGTGCTGGCTCCACTTATTCACCCCAAGCTGAAAGGAGTCAGCCTGCTTCCAACTTCAGCCGAAGAAATCAATTTGTAAGCAAGGCTAATAGTCCCCTGAAGAGGACATTTCATTAAAAAATCCCCAAAATTTCTCTGAACACAGCATACAAATTCTGATTTTATAGTTCCCAAGAAATGTTGTAGCTGTAGACACTGAAAGAATACAGCATGGGGAAGAGGAAACCTCTCTTGCTGGATTTAATAGGAGAGGATAATTGCTCCTTCAAATAGTTGTTCTAATGTGAGAAGTTGACAGCCTTCCCAACATACCAGAAAACGATAATGCACTTGACAAAACCAATTGGGATTATAACCCAAATGTGTATATGTGTTCTAAAGATTGATATCCAGCAGTATCTTTTTACGATAAGATCAAATAGAATGATAGGCCCACAGGCTCTTGAACTTAATCATTTTGAAGTTGACCGCATCAATGATACTACTGTGGGGCACAATGAGCTCACCCCATGGTAGATAGTCTGGGAACAAACACCCCAAAAGTCATGGTTCCCTAAAAAGAAACTTTGCAAATCGAGACTTGAATGCATCAAGATAATAGACCCGCAACCAGGTAAGAAGAGCCCCCTCCCTCACATGGTAGTTGGAAAAACGGTATATTTATTTAATTAAAAAAGTTTTATATAGCGCGGACATGACCCTGGTGGGTATGAAAGCGCTTTACATACGAGTTGCGGAACACATAGGTCGATTATTGTGGGAGAAAAGTAATGATATATAGAAATAACAGCAAGTACAAAATGACATAATAGAGGCAGGCATTAGGGCCATACAATTGCCAAGTAGCTCATTCATCAGCGACACATGATAGGAGACAAAAAGACAAAAGTTTCTAGCTCAGCACGGTGTTCATCAGTAAAGTTTTCACTTCCCTTTTGAAGGCAAGTGTAGAAGGAATCAATCTAGTTTCCACAGGAATCGAGTTCCAGATTCTCAGGGCAATACCTGAGAATGTACGATTGTATGTTTTCATGTTTCTAAAATTTCTTCAGCTTGAGCAGTAAGGTACAGGAGCTCCTTGAGGAATGAGCACCACCCGACAGTTCGAGCTTATTTGTCAGGTACAAAGGAGTGTTGAAATGCAGTGCTTTATGAGTCATACATGCAAGTTTGAATAGAATTCTTGTCTCAAATGGAAGCCAGTTAAGAGATTTCAGGTCCGTAGAAATGTGGTTGGATATCTTGAAGCCAGTGATAAGTCTAGCCATCGCAATCAGAGAGGCTCTGAGGGTTAGCCTGCAGAGTGTAGCACTACCGTATTCAAGCCGTGAGATGACTAACGCTGTGACCCCAGATTTGAAGTCATCCTGGGGAAGGTAGGGTTTAAGTTTCCTTAGGATGTTCAGTTGGAAATTGCCTCCTTTGGTAGAAGCGCTGATGTGATCCTGCTTGTTTAAAATCGTATCCAGCATTATTCGCAGCAATTTCGTGGAGTCTGTTATGTGAGGTGTGCAGTTGAGAGTGGAGAGATTTTTCAAGTATTTCTCCACAATGGCGTTTGCTTGGTCGGTGAGATAAGTAGGAATTCCGTTTTGAGGGCGTTTAGTTTGAGGTGGTTGGAAGTTAACCAATTTTGGGTTTTGTGCAGGTTTCCATTGAGTATCCTATCCTAATATCCTCAGGGGGAGAAATTTTCATGAACAATTGGGTGTCATGGGTGTCATGTGCATACATGTGATATTCGATGTTAGTTGCTTTGAGGATTACAGTAAGAGGTTCAATTAATAGGTTGAAAAGCGTGGGGGGATTATTTATATATATATTAGTATAGATAAAGGTTTTCATAACTTCATATGAATTTCTGATAGGATTCCTCAATCAATGAAAAAAGACATTAGGGAGATAGAGCGGTATACACCCAAACAAATAAATATCGCAAGGCAAGATAATCACTGTAATGAGGTTACACCTCCAAATTATCCCCAGATGAAGTCTATTCCACTTAACCATTTGGCCATAATTAACCAGAATTATTTCTTCCATGTTTAATGACATCTCAACACCAAGATATGTTGCTGAGCGTACACAAAATCCTGGAGCAGAGACTTTAGTTAGGACCTGAGTCTTGTTGATGTTGTTTATACCCTAAGACAGAACCATGTTCATGGGTGATTGTATCGATTGTCGTCAATGCAATTGCTGGGTAGAAGTCCAATTGGCTACATATCCCACGTAGGCTAGAACCTTGAGCTCTAACTGATATATTTGCAGCAGACAGATATCTTTGGCCATTCTCAAAGCTTGGATATAGGGCTCGATATATTGTAAATCCACAAATTCGTCATGTCATTGGGTATATGTGCACATAGGTTCTGTGTGAGGAATTAAAACATCCATGTGGGGATGGAATTTATGTGTTCCCATATCTATTGCAGATTGGGCATGTGTGACCAGTCATGTCTCAAACAGCATGCTGACACATGTAGCTAATGGTGGAGATGCAACAGGGATGGCAGTGGGTCGCTAGTGTCTACGGAAGAAGGGCCAATCATGGAACAACTAAAATAAAATCCAGAGGCAAAGTAAGAGCCATCTGCTGGAAATGTTGATAAGGTTATTTTTCAAGGATTCAAGCAATGTGCTTATTCCATGGCTATGGGCCAATTCGGTAAACCCCAATATTCCTCCCTCAGTAACTTTGGGCCATGCTCCACAGCTGCACCTACTCACCCTACTGAGAGACAAGGGGCTCCTGAGGAGACTTTCAGCGTTGTATCAGAATACACTTTTCCAATAACAGTGCTTAATCAGTAAAAAAAAACATAACCATGGAGTCTTTAGGGCCTAGGGTATAGTCCCAGAATACACCGTTCAGCAGTATTGCAGTGGTAATACCCAGCTAGGTCCAACACGGTGGTCTGAACCGCCACCCAGTAAGACGATAGTGTAGGACAGGTCCACAGCGTGTAGTAGGTACCCATCTTACATGTAGCAAAAGGGACTTTCAGAGGAGATAGTTGGGAACATGGGATGAAGTTTTCGTGGCATGAGATAAGCCCTGTATAATACAGAAAACTACATACATATGAAGCAGGAGTTGTAGGAAATTCTGCTGGGGTATTTGATAATAAAGGTCCATTCTTTATCATAATGACCATGCGAGAGGTCTTCCTCCCACTTGGGAAGCCAACAAATCACCGGGTGTGAATGCAGACCATGGTACAGCCATCTAATCAGGTGGCTATCATGACCCATGACATGAATCGATTGAACAAATTCTTGTGTAGCTGGCTAGGAGCCGCATGTACCCAGTATTTGTGGAGATATTGCACAATACTAGTGTGTGTCATAAAGAGTGTTTCTGGGTTACCATGAGTCCACCTGAATTAGAGGTGATTCATGAGGGTGTGGTCCTCAAAGAGCGCACCCATTGTTGTGACACCAAACTGCTCCCAGGGCAAAAATCTCTTCACTGTCAGTCTGCTCAAGGGTGTGGGGAGACTCCCTGAGAGGAACGTTTGGAGCATAGCATGTGCATTGGTCAGTGTAGCACAGGGCAACATTCCAATATTCAAGAATCTATAATTAGGAGAAGAGGGCACGGTGAAGGTGCGCTGGTACCTGACAGTACAGGTCGTGCTTTTCACCTGGTTTAAGCATGTTTAAGCATGTGTTGCATACACCCAACTTTGGTCAAATTATAGCCAGCTAGCCAATACGACAGCCATTGCAGCTGCCATGACAAGCAGAATGCCTTGCAGTCCAGGGCTACAGCACCTCATCCGCTAAGAGAAGTTGCACCTTGGGTAAGAGCATACTATGCCATCCATAGCCCTACTTCAGATAAATTAATAACTAATTCAGCAATTTGAAAACCGGGGCAGGTA
The DNA here is from genome assembly GCF_964261635.1 of Lissotriton helveticus. Taxonomy (NCBI): domain Eukaryota; kingdom Metazoa; phylum Chordata; class Amphibia; order Caudata; family Salamandridae; genus Lissotriton; species Lissotriton helveticus. Next base: position 1,603,209,548 of record NC_136059.1, on the reverse strand, counting down.
CATTCACCAGCAAGTTAACAAAGTGGTACAGCAGTCGAGGTGACATTACCATTTTGGCGAGAGTCAGTTGTCCCAGCACTGGCAAAGGCAAAGAAACCCAAAAGCCAATTTGTGATTTAAGTGAAACAAGCATTGTTAAGAGGTTCCCAACTAGCAGACCTCTTGACTCTCGATGTATCTGTATGCCTAAATACCAGAAAGTTTGAGGTGCTAGCTATAGTCTAGCAGACCCAAAAGGCAGAGTGGTCCCTTTGTTAGTGTCTGCAAAGGAAAAGGTACAGGATTTACTGTAATTGAGCCAGAGGGCGGACAGTCCGGAGATTGGAGATAGGTCTGTGCTTGGAGAGACGTGGTGCAAAGGACCCTGTGAAGGCGTGCATGTAGCTTATGTAGGGGGGGATAAAGAGAGTATTACCGCACGCCATAATTCTGACAGTACCAAATATTAGACAATAGGTTGAGGGGTCAGCCCTGACCCCTCAACCTATTGTTGTAAGGCCCTGGCTTGTTGGACAGAGCTTGTGCTAGGGAGTGGGGGACGGTCCAAATACAAGTTTGGAACAGCATTGAAATCCCCCTATATTATTCAGGCATATTGTGCCCAATACATGAGGACAGTGCATAACTGTGCGAAAATAAATCCTGCTCCGTATTAGGCACATCAACACTGCCAAGTACCACTAGCTTCCCATCTAGTGTACCCTGAACAAAAACAGAGTGACCGTGTACATTGATCCTAGTTTCCAAAGCCGTGAAGGGTAACCCTGCGTGCAACCAGATCGCTGCTTTGCGTGCAAAGTAAAATGTATATGAAACAGCTTTCCCTTCCATTTCTTATGCTCTATAAGAGTCTCAGGAGTAGTGAGATGCCTCTCCTGCATTTAAGCTATGTGTATCTTTTGACGGTGTAGTTGCACTAAGATTCTATACCTCTTCTGCACTGACCCCATACCGCATACATTGTATATACATTCAACAACTGACATTGTTAGATTCAAATTTCCGCATATATCCATACCCCTTCCATCGCACCATAGTAACATCTATGTACCCAGCTGTATGAAAAATTAGAATAGTGTGTGCAATCACCACCTGGGCAAGTGATGTTGGACATGCCATAAGACCAACAACAGGTAAGGGGGAGAATTCACAAGGTGCTGTTATGTTCCCAACTGTGGAGCCCCAGAATCCATAACATGGTAACAAAGCTGAATCAATGACTGCAAAGAACAAACAAGGCAAAGTCATCAACAGCTGAGGTTCACAGGAATGTACAGTGTCAATATGCAAGCAGCATACTGTCTCACAAAGACGTCGCTGGAAGGACTATCATCATGCCTTACCATTGGGGACAGTACAGTACCAATTTATAGTTCCGCAGCCACAGGATGGAGGGCAGATAATACACCTAGATGGCACTCATAATATACATCAAAGAATGTCGTTGGCTGTTTGTGGCATGACTGAGGGGGAAAGTGCAGCAGGAGTCCGAGGCACTGCTATGTGTAGAGCAGGAGCTGACCGGCGGACGTTCATCTCTAATGGAATTTGCCAATGCCTTTGCATTCCGAGGGGGATGATGAGATGTAGATGCACTCCTGCCTGGATGCCTCAGGTCTACTGGAACTGAAAAACTGCTGATCCACCCAATCCCATGCAGATTACGGTGTATTACAACACAGCATATTGGCCATGAATTACCTTACGTTTGGCTGGGAATATGAGGGCGTAAGTCAGGTTTCGGTTCGTACCTTTTTCTTGACTGCCTGGTAGGAAGAATGCTGGTGCTGGATAGCAAGTGTATAGTCCTAAAATAGTGATACATGTACATTGTACATTGTGATTGTTGCCCTCTCACTGGCTCACAGGAGGATGACAACACGAACAGCACTTCTGGAAGTGGGTGTTGTTTGGGTACCTGATGCACGCTCACGACTGTGAACAGCTTCGACAAACCATGTGTTGCCACCACACTCCACAGCCAGTTCTCCACATATTGAGTGGCGTTAGGGCTCTCCACACCCACAGGCATGCCTATGATGTTGACATTATTTTGGTGCGCATGCCCCTCAACATCCTCATGACGCACTGTGACCTGCCTACAGAGTTGGTCAACGATAGAGTTCTGTTCCATGTGCCAGGGAGTCAGAGATGATGGGGCAGTTTCAGTAGTCTTGAACCTGTCAAGCAGTTTACGATGGTCGGTGGTAATTGCACCAAGTCTTTGTTTAATGGACACATTAGAGTCTCAAATCTCTTGCAGAATACATCAAGTTTGTCCAGTGGTGGGGCTGCCATCTTGGGGGTATACAGTCTTAGGCGCCATCATGAGGAGCTGTCAGACGGGGTAGACAGAGAACTTGTAGGTCAGGTGGATCAAATGTTTTCAGCCCTGGTGCAACCCATCCTGGACATTGACCAAGGACAGGCAGTGAAAGGAGTAATGAGGCAGGGTGTAATATGGAGGTGGTTTTGGGATCAAATGTGTGGCCCTGTCAAGCCAAGATACCCCGGCCTGGCTACAGTACACTGCAGCAGCAGAGGTAGGATACACGGGAAGAGCTGAGAAGGCCTCTCTGCCTGCATTAAGTGGAATTAGGTGCACCCTATAGTCTCTGCTGTCTCCCTGCAGTCAGATAGTTATGAAGCACACTAAAGGGGGGCTAACACCATGCAAAGTCTGAAGGGCCAGCACTGGGGGGTGATCATCAAGGATTGGCCCCATCGGGCAGCATTCTGGGGCGTTGAGTAGACATGCTGTGGGAGTGTCACAGACTTACTGTATTATGGCTCTACCGCTCCTCTCCATGTCCACGCGGTGGAAGCAGTATCACGACCAGCACCCACCTCAGCACGGGGGAATCAGGGCATAACAAGGGGGGCATGAGCATCAGCCCAGCTGCTGCTATGCACATACATGACAGGCTGCTGCACCATGGCTCCACAGGCTCTCCTTTAGTGATCCGCCAACACTCCTCAGATGGGGCACACCTCTCCTCAGTTAACACATGGCGTACAGCCTGGTCAGCAGAAATCCTCACGGCAGCCATGAGCCCCAGCAACACCATAGAGAAAAGACCAGGTCAGCTCTCTCGGGGCTCAGCCAGCATGGCACCATCCCTCATGGTGAATCCCATTGACTGCTCCGCTCAGCTCAATCGGCAGGCTGCTTCAACTCGGGCCTGCAGGCAAACCCCTATCTGTCTGCCAGGATTACACAGCCAAGGCAAGCCGCTCCACAGGCAGCTCAGGGTATATTGCCCAGCTAGTGGCAATCTTGTTGACATCCGCGAACGTCAGCAATGCAGTGAAGAAAGGGCCTGAATCCTGCCCTGAGGCCTCTGCCAGTATGGTGCTGTCCCTTATGGCAGGCTTCGTCATCTGCTCTGCCTGTACCAGTGAGCCGGCACCAGAGTCAGTACCTCAGGGACAAGGGGCACCTACAGGAGTGCTTCTCAGACTAGGATGCTGCAATATAACACAGATAAGAGAGGGTTCCAGGGTATAGATCGGGAAGCATTTAGATTGCCCGACCACCATTTTCGGTGGTTAGCCGTGCACCCCTCCCCGATGGTAATGCTTGCGGATCAATTGAATTATAATATCCATTTGAGGCCATCCCATCCTCCCAGTTTTGATAGTAAGTACAAAATTCTTACCAAATGAGTGTTTGATCATTAACCTCCTCACCCTTATCATTAATGGTTGTCTGGATGCTATTCATGCTCATTCTTTCATTAACCTGAAAAGAAAGAGTTAGAATTGGTGTCTCTGGTTGGCAGAGGTATGCACCTTGTCCAAATAGGGACTAACACTCTAGTATGGGTAAGCAAGATTCACACTAAAAGATAACCCATGCTCACCCTCTGGTAGCTTGGCACAGAGCAGTCAGGCTTATCTAAAGAGGCAATGTGTAAAGTATTTGTGCAAAACACACACACACACAGTAACACAATGAAAACACCACAAAAAAACTCCACATAAGATTAGAAAATTTGAAAATAATTTTATTATAAAGTCAGACCAAAATGACATAAATCCAATATATAGAACTCGAGGTATGACTTTTTAAAGATGAATAACAGGTGTAGCACTTACCAGCAATAAGCACCAATGGGGGTTATCTGACCGTGCTAGACCGAGTCAAAGTTCAGGCCAACCGCAATGGAGCACAAGCTGGCTACTGGATCCATGTAGGTCCCGGTGAATAAGGTACTTCATCCTGGTTGCAACATCGAGATGCATTGATTTTCTCCACACAGTAGGGCGATGCGTAGTTTCTTCAGGTGAAGCGATGTATCTGAGAGGCGTTGTTTCTGATGCGATGCACCAGTTTTCTCCACGCAGTTGAAGGATGTGTTGATCTCTTGTAGACTGTTGCTCTGGTGATGCTCGGTTCCGGCATTGGATTCTGCAGTCGCCGCAGCAGCTCTGATGCAATATGTCAGGTTCTGCTCCTGTCACAGTGACGATGCATCAATTTCTTCTCACGCAGTTGTCTGATGCATCAGTGCCTTTGAAGCAAGTATCTGGGACCACTTCCAGTGAGCCAGGTACAAGAGCAAGGGTAGAGACTTTGATTTTCCTGTGTCTCAACAACAGGAGGCATGCCAACAAACCCTTGGAGAACACTTTGATTGGAAGGCAGAGTCCAGCTCTCCTTCAGAAGAGTCAGAGAACAGTAGGGCAGCACAGGAGAAAATCATACCTTTCAGGGCAGCATTCAGCAGAGTGACTTCCTTTAAGCTTCACAGCAGTTCCTCTGACAGATTTCAGATATAGGTCCAGAAGTGTCTGCCTTGGTGGGGTTAGAGACCCAATATTTGTATACCGATGTTTCTTTGAAGTGGAGGTGACTTCAAAGAAGGGTCATTGAAGTGCAAAGAGGTCCATTCTTCCCAGCTCTGCCTCAAAACTATCAGTAGGGGCAATCAGCACTTTATGTAGGTACAGGACACTGCCTATTCATGCATGTCAGCTCCCCCCTCCCTTTCTGCACAGGAAGGGCCATCAGAATGCAGTGTTCAGACACACTAAGCCTACCTGTGTTTGTGGATGTCTAGAGGAAATGCACAAAGTGTAGTTGTCACCCATCTCAGATGTGTATTGGAGACAGGCTGCAGGCACAAAGAACTTTATTTAAGAGCAGAGAAATGTTCACTTTCTAAAAGTGGCATCTCTAAAATAGTATGTTATATCCAACTCTACCAGTAAAGAGGATTGATCACTACAATGCCAAAGATATCAAAAAAAGTGATGCATCCACTCATTTCTAATCAGGAATTACAGTTTAAAAAGTGCATTAATGAATTCCCATTGTTGACTATTATAGGAGTAGGCCTCACAGTAGTGAAAAATTAATGTAGGTGTGTTTCATTACCAGGGCATGCAAAACTTAAAAATACATGTCTGACCTCTTACTCACACAGCATCCTGCCCTATAGGCTACCTAAGGACTACTTTAGGGGTGACTTACGGGTACCATAAGGGGCGTTTTAGGCTCGGCAAAGGGTTTTCAATGTCAAGTCGAAGTGGCGGTAAACTGCCCACACAGGACCTGCAGCGGCAGGCCTGAGACATGTTTGAAAGGTTACTTGTGTCGGTGGCACAATCAGTGTTGCAGGCCTACCAGTAGCATTTAATTTACTGGCCCTGGATATAGGGTATACCACTTTACTACAAGGAACTTAAATATACCAATTGTGAATACACCAGTGTTACCATGTTTAGGGGAGAAGCACATGCACTTTAGCACTAGTCAGCAGCGGTAAAGTACTCAGATTCATAAGGCCAACAAAAAGAACCAGCAAAAAGAGGAGGTAAGCAGGCAAAACATTTTGGGGAAGACCCCCCAAAGGATGACAGGTCGAACAGAAAGTATTCTGTCCATCTCTACATTATTTTCGAATCAAAAGTATTTATCTGATTTTCTCTGATCTTCTTTATAGATCTGTTTCAACAGTCTCTCCCTGGGTGCGGCCTAAGCAACAGTGAGTTGATCCAAAGTTGATGTGAAAGTCCCCCAGTCCTTATTTATTATGTTTTGTGCTAGATGACTTTCTATGGCGCTAAGAGAGGACCATATACAAGCCTCCTCCTTAACATGCTCCTTTCTTTGATACTATGAATATTTCAAAGTATACCCTCTACAACAGGTATTACGTGCATCCCACACCTCCGGTAAAAAAGCAGAGCTGACGTTAAACTCCAAATGATCTCTCAATTCTTTGTTCATATAGTTGATATATCCATTTCAAATAACAGCCGTTTATCAGAGATCCAAATACAAAACCAACGTCACTGGACTGATTGTTACATTGTTCCATTGAATAGAATAAAGATGATGAATTGTGATCAGCTGGACACTGAGAGAGGTTAGTAAATAGCAGCTGATAAGAAACATATCAATTTGCGAAAGCAAGTTATTAGGGGAAGAATAAAAGGTATAACCAGACTCCTAGACCGACCACTCTGCCACGCATCTACAAGTGAGTAAGAGGCCAATATTTCTCTCAGAGCATCCCAAAGGTGCTGTTTCACTTTAGGTGCTACAGTCTGTCCCAAAAGTAGTCAAGGCCAGGATAAAGGGTAACAGTAAAGTCACCACAAAGTACCATTGGCTCGGGCCGGTGATGCAGCTCCTCTAACAGTCTGTTAAAAAACATAGGCTCATCTTCATTAGGGCCGTATACTATACACACTGTGAGTCTAACGTTCTCCTGGGTGATAGTTGTAATAAGTTATAGATCATTCACGTCCAAGCTCTGTCCCCCCATGATCCAACTCTCACCTTGAACCAAGAGAGCTACTCTCCTTTGCCGCAAAAGTGAATCAGGCAGTACAAAGAACTCTATAACGAAATCATCCAAAAATGAAAATTCCACCCTGGATAGATGAGTCTCAACAAATAATATGCAGACATATGTAGAGCAACTCTTCCCAAATCAATTTACATTTGTGGCTTTGAAGCCTTTATATTCCATGAAAGAATGTATAACCGTTGGTCATGTCTATTATCATTTCTAGCCATTATCAATGCCCATCCTAAACCAGTCACACCCTATGAGAAGCTCAAAAAACAATCACAGCTTCCACTAAGACCTTCCTGTGTGACCACAATGCTGATGCTTTTCTCCAAATTCTTTTGTTTACCCAAAACCCCCTGCCAACATTTAGTTCTCTTTATAATGCAACCCCATATATAAAAATCGTGACACAGTCTCATTCCCTCCTGAAACCATACCACACTACCCAGCCACCTTGAGTCCTACCCCTTTACATAAAGGGCCCACCCAAGGGTCATATCCCATCGCCTAGACGTAAGACATTTCTGACCACCCTGGTGCCATGAGGAGCAAAACCACTCCACTATGGCACTCCACTATGGCATACAAAAGAAAAAAGAACCCATTGAGAATAAACCGAGGGTAAAAGATAAAATCTGAAGATGAAAATATTAGTACAGCAAGAGAGTGAAAACCCAGATGAACAAGAAAGGGACAGAAAAACAGGAAGACACTGCCATCCACCCCCTCTTTTACCCTCCTGATGGACACAATGCATAAATAAATAGGAACATTCTCATAGCTCCAATGTCCACTCGAAAAAGAGCACAAAGAAAATTCCCTTAGAAGGGAGAAGAATTAAAAAAAAAAAAGTGTAGTAGATCAAATCTAATTGTCAGTCATTGTTGTGGATTCCCATTTTTGCAGCAACTCTACAACCTTCATCACATCAAAACAATAATGTATTTGGCCCACATATTTAATTTACAATGTAGCAGGTTCCATTAACAAGACTATGGTGCCAAGCTTTAGGAGGGCAGGGATGTGCTTGCAGAGATGCCACAGCTTAACCATTGTCTCATGGCAGAAATATGAGCGCACAAACATTTCAACCTCACAGGTTTTGATTGGAGACCTAGGTTGAATGACACGGGAGATCGCCTGTCGCAGTATAAAGTTGCCAACATGAATCTAAAAGGCCTGTGGGTAGCAAGCTGATCTAACTCTCTTAGGCAGACGAAAGGGAAATCGAAGAGCTCTGTGGATCATGCTGTCCATGTCCCAATCATGCAAGCCCAGAAAGAATGCTTTAAAAAGACAGACAATATACCCAGAGGGTCATCGCCCTCTGCTACTTCGGGGATGCCCAGGACTCTGTGTTTATTACATCAAAATCGGTTCTCCAAATCTTCCAGTTTAGGTGAGAGAATAACCAACTGAGACTCATGTTGCAGGGAGGATGATTTAACCTCTCAGGCCGAAGCGTGCAGAACCCCCTGAATTTGCTTAACCTTGCTAAAACACATTTGAAGGATATCAATAGTTTTTGATAATTTTCTTAGAACAACTTGTGTCTTTAGCTGTCCTGATTTAAGGGGCTGAGAGTCCTTGGTACTCCTCTCTGTGCTGTTGTAAGAGATCGAAGATCTCAGATAATGTGGGAGAACCAGCCTCGGTGGTAGCCTCACAAGCATCCTACATCATAGGGGCAACTAAAGAGGTGGATATCTCTGAGACCGGGGAGTAACATTTGTGGTGGTAAGCTCAGTGCCATCAGAATGCCACTGAAGCTCATTATGAGAGTGATGTGGATGCAGATGTCAGTGGATCCAAGACCCTCTGAGAAAAGGCCTATGTTACGAATGCTGCCATTTGGGTATTTGTGGTAAAGTCAGTCCCAGCCGCTAAACAGCCAGTGTGTGATGCCAAGTACCCCTGTTTACCTTTGGTTCTAGAAGACAGCTGAATTTTTAGACTCTCAATAGAGCCTATATTTCCAGCTGCATGAGTCTCTCTATCCGATCAGACAGGTTTCCAGAGTCCGATAGAGAAAAAAAGGCCTCTGCAGACTTCTATGGAGCAAGAGTCGGAGTTGGAAGTGTAAGTTGCAGAACAGCATTGTTAATGCCCCTACTACCCATGCTACAGAGTCTGCCGGGCCTTTCATTGTCCCAGAGGAGAGATTAAAGAATCCCAGTTTCTGGAGCCCCCTGATAAGTCCGGAGTGAGACTGGCTAGAGCCATTTAGAGCTGTTACCCTCCTAACACCTCAGGTCTAACCATGCAGCTTGTGGAAAATGTTTCCCTAGAGGCACCCAATAGTGGCACTGCCTTTATCCCATTGTCTCATCTGCCTCAACCGCTAGTTGAAGGGGATAAATATATTGTTCCAGGGTCATTTTGATGGGATGGCATCAAGATTAATAAAAATTAAGGGGCTACCCCCATGTGTTCTACGAGGCTCAGGAAGCTCCCATCTTCTTTTCCTTGTTTAGGTCTTATGGTTCAACAGTGGCCCTAGAACAAAAACCGATGACCCTTCCATTTCAGTAGATGAATTCCCCACATTAGTAGCCTTCGCAATTGCATTTATAGTCACAGTTTTTACTGGTTGTAATTTCTCCCTCCCTATCCTCTGAGGGCTGTTAGGATGAATCATAGTACCTTGGGGACCAGTAGATCCGCTGGCCTCTGCCTATACAAATATTTTTTCCAAGATAATGACTAGAAAAACACTTCTATATAAAATCCTGGGCCCTCCACCGTATTTTCCTTGACCGCTGCAGTAGACCGAGCTACAGGGAAGAGGAGTGAAACAATGTTGCAGCAAGAAACCCAAGATCCCTGCTGCAATCCTTTCCTTGAAAACTTTGTACCCGAGGCCAGAAACTGAGCTGCATGCGTCTGTTACCAAGACAGTTTCACCTAAAGTGCTGCCACTGCTCTAAACCATGTTTCCCCTCAGGCTAGGTGCCAGTTTCCTTTTGCCCATTAGGAATCTCACCATGACACAATCCACCACTCTCCACGGCTGAGAGGCTCTCCTCTCCAACCATGAACCTCAGCCCCTGAGGAGGAGAAGTGCCGCCCACCATTCTGAAGTGTTGGAGGCCGTCATAGGCTGTACTTTCATTGCAGCTCCCCCAGCCCTTTCTGCTCCACTGCTCTGTCAAGCCATGAACAAGCCACCAAAAGTAGAGAGAAGACAACAGCTGCTACAACCGTTCGCAGGAAAAAAGAGGTAAGTGACACCAGCCCCAATCAAGTCATCATACGATTTTAGTCTCCGAGGCAGCTCGGAAAGGGCTCACATCCTCCCACAGCTAGCCCAGCTTTGCCATCTTGCTCAAGCAACTCCACTGTTGCTTATTTTGAAGTGGTAATAGTGAATTTGATAACTAGAAGTTTTATTTTGCATGTGATTTTTATGTTTTTAATTTTTTAAGATGGAATATTTATGATTCCTTTTAAACACAATTATTTCAATGTATTTGATTCACTGTTTCTCCTAATTTTAATAATGTTATGATATGTATTATTTACATTATATATTTACATTATATATATATTATATATATATCATTTTTAATAATGATTTTATTTATAGTTAAGCATTATTTTTGTTTTTAATTTTATTATTCATATTTATTTCAGCATTTTATTTAATTGTATGTAACATTTATTACTTTTTAAACCTTCATTGTAAATGTATATTTATATGTTATGCTTATAAGTTTTTAAATTGTAATTTGTTTAAGTTAATATATCTTTTATAATGAGTATGCTGTTTAATATTTAAAATGTAATACAGTTACTTATTTTGTGACATTATTTTGGTCTTCTATATTTTCGTAGATGATATTCGATACTTTACCTACCAAGTACCTGAAGTCGATATTTTTGTCCTAGATATTTTTGTGTCTGAATATTTTTGTATCCGGTATTTCATCATACAACCGAAACTGTTACTGTTTAGGAACGTTTTGTACAAACCTGGAAAGGTTCGTTCAGATTAACCTGCATACTCATATGTAGCCCGGCTTATTTCGGTATTGTTAATGCCTTTGAGAGATCTTTTTTAACTATAAACACAGTCATATCCATACAATTCTAAATATAGTTCAGTGCTTCTCAAGAGTCCTTAGTTTTACTTGTTTGTGTATTTATTCACCAATGTTCATCAAGTTTAATATTTATCAATTTCGTAATGATCATTTTGAGATCAAAAGCACACATGTCTATCACTCAATATATTTCACAGGTGGGGGATAAGTACAAGAAAATGTCAGAGCGTAGTGTAACACCAAATTTGGCAACGACACACTCTAACATTTTCAAAACGGAGATATGTGACGTATTTGCAAAAATACGGTGCACCCCTTCGTTTCCCCTAGTGCTAGCGCTAAAAAAAATGACCTAGCGACAGTGCTGGCACCTTTGTGCCAGGTTGCAAGGGTGCCTGCACATCAGGGGCAATTGCTGCACATAAACAATCTTTAAATGTGGTTTGCTATTTTTATGTGTGCTGCTGAATGCAGCACACATAGAAAGAGCAACATATTAGGAGAAATTAATAATTTCTCTTCGTATTGCCATCCTAAGACCAGGTCTTACCTGGCCTTAGTTTTTGGTGCCGCCCCATCATTGTAAATATGGGGCAGCATCAAAAAGCAATTGGTGTTGCGGTGGAATGTCCATTGCAATGCCCATTGCCCGCTTCATTGCTGCAGCGGACTGCTGCGGAAAAGGGCATATTTACTTTTTTTTTTTAAAGTTCAAGAAAATTTTTATTGATGATAATAAAAGAGAAAACCAGGTGTCAAAACAGAGTACAATATGATATCAAGGTAAAAACTCTGAGCAAAATAAAATGAACATACAAAATCAAGCAGTATAATAAAAGAAATCGGAGTGCAAGATGGGAGAAGGGAAAAAGGCATTGAAAAAACATGTTAAGCATGAAATATGACAAGCATGAAAACATGAGAAAGAATCAAACAAAATGGTACAATGGAGAATAAGTGGAATGTATCGGGGACTAAGGCGGTTTAGGAACTTCCTGTTGTGGAGGCAGAGGATGGAACAAGCGTGCACTACATGAGTCCAAATAAAGCGTAACGGGAGTCCATAAGACCATACGTTTAGTAGCCATACAAGCCGGGTAAACATAAGCAGTGTCGAGTCTGTGGTTGTGGCATACATTAAATCACCACGCCTTGAAGGAAATTTTGGAGAAGTCTTTCCAATTAACTGTTATTTGTTGGAAGGCAGCGGCAAGTAATAAATCAACAATCTGAGGCTCTAGATCAACGTCATCCCAACAAGGGGAAAGGCTTCCCATAAAAACATGCGTATGGGAAAAAGGGATAGTAGTGTGGAAAATTAAGTTAATTTGAGCCCAAACCTGTAGCCAAAAATTACGAACATGAATGCATAAAAATAACATATGAAATAAATCAGCTTGTGGTGACAAACAAGACCAGCATGTGTGGGGAGTATTAGAAAAGCGTTTGTGAAGGTCAGAGGGTGTGAAGAGGAGTCTATTGTAAATAAAAAACAGAGTCTGAGTGAGTGTTGTTGCTCTGGAGGATTTGCGAAGTTTGGTCCAGAGTTTGTCCCAGAAGGAAACCGACCAAGAGACAGATAAATCATGCTCCCAGGACTCCTCCACTTTAGATTTAGGTCTTGGAGTCTCACCAGCGTGAAGGTATCTGTAAATAGCAGCAGCTTTCGGTGAAGTGCGTAAGAAGGAATGGAGTGTGGAAGTGGGAATGGAAGAAGGAGGAGGAGGGTAAGGCCGGGAAAGGGCAGTGTATTTCGTGAGGACAGCATCTTTAAGCAACTGATATTTGCGTGCAAAGGAAGTGGGTAGGTCATAGAGGAAGCAAAGGGTGTCAAAAGATAGGAAAGAGGAGTGAGAAAAGAGTTGGGAGATCCACCGAAGGCCTCGAGAATGCCAAGTTTTCCAAAAGAAGGGTCTGGCACGTATGAGTAAAGACGTGTTATGCCATATGGGGGAGGAGAGGAAAGCAGCAATGGTAAGAGGAGGTAAGTGCGTGGAAGAGAGGAGTAATTTAGTGGTAAACTTGTGAATCGGGGTAGAGATAGAAGTGGGTTTACGGGAGAAGGAGAGGTATTCAGCAAAGGAGAAGGGAGAAAGAAGGAGGCGTTCAAATTTGGTCCATAGAGGGCACGAGGTCTCAGGATCTTGTAGCCACAAAGAAGCTTGCCTCAATTGGAATGCCTTGTGGTAGGCTGGGAAGTCAGGAAAATTAACCCCACCTTCAGTTTTAGGACGAATCAGACGTACTAAAGACATTCTTGGTTTCTTTTTACTCTAGAGAAAGGACATTAGAATAGAGTTGCTCTTTTTGAAAAATTTGGAGGGGATAGGGACCGGAATATTGGAGAGGGTGTAGAGAACAATGGGAGACAACATCATTTTTATAGTGTCAAGGCGACCCCACCAGGATAGGTAAAGGGGATGCCACTTGGATGTGAGATCCGTTAATTTCTGAATGCATTTGGACATGCACAGAGAAACAGTGTCTGGGATGATAGGGGTGATATGCATTCCCAAGTACTTGATATTGGAGGGTTTCCACGTGAAATTAGAGGCGGCAAAATCGGGTTTGAAAGTGAATTTAGTCAGGGGAAGGATCTCGCATTTGTCATGATTAAGTTTATAGCCAGATATTTGTGAATAGGCATGGACTTCACTGAGAAAGGCAGGAATGGAAACGGAGGGGTTGGAGACAAAGAGCAAAATGTCATCTGCATAAGCAGCTAATTTGATGTGGGAATCTGACATTTGGAAACCATGGATGGAGGGATGTTGGCGGAGTTTGGAAAGGAAGGGTTCTAAGGCCAGGTTAAAGAGAAAGGGAGATAGGGGACAACCTTGGCGAACACCTCTGTTTAAATCAAAAAAGGAGGATATTTGACCATTAGCACAAACCGCTGCGCGAGGATGAGAATAAAGTAGTGAAATTAAGGATATAAAAATAGGACCGAAACCAAACCAGCGTAGGGTGTGAAAGAGATAGGTCCATTCAACCCTATCAAACGCCTTTTCGGCATCCAGGGCAATGGCTGCTAGGGGATGGGGCAAAAGGCGGGATTGAGAAAGAATATTGAAGAGGAGTCTGGTGTTGTCAGTGATGTAACGACCCTTGACAAAGCCCGACTGTTCCTCGCCCAAGAGGTCTGGAAGAAGAAGGTCGAGACGTGCCGCAAGAGACTTTGCAAAAATTTTATAGTCAATATTGACCAGAGAGATTGGCCTGTAATTCTTGCAGTGTTGAGGATCTTTCCCCTCCTTGGGTATGAGGCAGATATGGGCATCTGAAAAAGAGCCTGAGGAGGAACCTAGGGAAAGGAAAGTGCCAATAAGGGAATGAAGCCTAGGGATAAGGAGTTTTGAAAAATGAAGAAAAAATTCTACTGTGAAGCCGTCCGGCCCAGGGGCCTTGTCTTTCTGGAGGGTTTGAAGCGCTTTAAGTAGTTCTTGTTGGGATATATCAAGTTCTAAGTGAGAAAGGTCAAGTGGAAAGTGAGATGGTTTTTGAATGGAGGAAAAAAACGTGTCTAAAGAGTGGGAAGAGGGCTGAGTTTCAGAAGAATACAATGTCTTGTAGAAGGTAGAGAATTCAGTAAGGATGTCTGCATCGGTGTGTTTGAGATTCGAGTTGGCATCATAGATTGATTCAATATTTAATTTATTGTGTTTCACCTTGAGATAGTTGGCTAAGATCTTGCCTGCCTTATTTTTGCCTCCATAGAACTTGGCACTAGATTTTAATAAGTACAGAGATGCATCGTCCGTAGATTTTTTGTTAAATTTCATCTTAGCATTAACCAAGGCGGTTAAAGTTTGCTGTGAGCGGGAAGTAAAATAAGAATGCTCCAAGTTCTTAATATCCAGAAGGATAGCCTTGGTAAAATCGCGAGCAGCTCTACGCTTTTTAGAAACAAAGCCAACAATGAAATCTCTTGCCGCCGCTTTAAAGGCATCCCAAATGGTGTGTTTGGGGACAGGGGAAGTATCATTGAGGGAGAAAAACTCGTGGGAAAAGGAGGTGAAGGAGGTAGTGAACTTAGGGTCCAAGAGGAGGGAGTTGTTGAAACGCCAGCGTTTGGGACCTGTTGATTTGGGTAAAATGTCCAATTGAACTAATGTGGGGGCATGGTCAGAAAGTAAAATCGGACCAATTTCCGCATAAGTGAGAGTTTGGGCAATGTTGTGGGTAACAAAAACATAATCAATTCGGGATTGGGAATGGTGGCATGGAGAATAGAAAGTAAATTCCTGAAGTTCAGGATTACAAAGGCGCCAAGCATCTGTGAGCTTGTGTTGGGAAATAGCTTGAGAAAAGGATTTATGAGATTTGTTGGGGATGAAATGTGCTTTGGAGTTCCTATCTAGAAAGGGGTCTAGGGGCTGATTACAATCTCCTGCTAGTATAAAATTATCATCAATGAATCTGGTGATGTGCTGGGAGAATGATTGCAAGAAAGTGGGATCACCAGTGGTAGGGGCATAAACATTGAGGAGAGAAATTGGAACATTCTTGATAGAGAGTTTGGCATATATCCATCGGCCCTCAGCATCTGACTCTTGAGCAAGCAGGGAATGAGAAAGAGCTTTGTGACATAAAATAGCAACACCATTGCGTTTACCATCCCCAGGAGAGTAATAAACATCGCCCACCCAACTTCTTTTCAATTTAACAGATTCTTCGGCAGATAAGTGAGTTTCTTGCAAAAAAGCAATATCCACATTCAAACGAGCAAGGTGAGACAAAATTCTCTGCCGTTTGATGGGGGAATTAACACCCCTAACATTCCATGTAATAACTTTCAGAGACATAGCAAATAAGAAAGAAAAAAAATGTCATGAGAGAGAAAGAAGATGCAATAAGAACCCAGAAGAAGAAGAAAGCCAGAGAAAATGAGAAAGTGAATGAAAGGCAATGCAGTAGGATGGTAAAGAGAAAGGTGATGGAGAAGAAAAAAGAGCAAAAGAAAGAGAGAAAAAAGCAGTTGATAGGAGAAACATGAGAAAGTAGACCATAAAGTAGCAAGAATGATAGTGAGGAGATGATAGAAGAAGAGTCGTCGAGAAATAAGAAAGAGAGACACCTGTGGAAGAAAGGAAACTAGTGAACTTGAGGGAGAAAAAGTCAGAATAAGGAAAGTGAACATTCGGGAGAAAGGGGAAAACATACTTACGGAGGATAGAGGCGGGGAGGAATGATCACCAGGGAAAGGAGACGAGAAGAAAGAGTGAGAGGGGAGCGCCAGGCAAAGGAAGCAAGCGTCCAATGCAAGCGAACCAACAAGTCGAGGGGAAGACGCCATACATATTGTAGACCTGCGAGAAAGAGGAAGGAAAAACATAAATGAGTGAGACTACTGAAGGAAGAAGAAAACAGCACAACGTTAAAAGATAAAAAGGTGTAAAGGAATAACGTGAAGAAGAGAGAAATGAGATAAAACAACGATGCAAAGTAAGACAACATAGAAAAACACTAAGGAAGGTTACCTGTCCATCCAACAAGGATGCAAGAGAGGGAAGAAAGAGTCAGAGGGGAAAACAGAAATGGAAGACATCAAGGTGCCTAAGAAAGGCAAACTGTAAAACAGCAAACATCAACCATAAAACATGTAAATTGAGTAAGACAATGAAGCCATATTAACAAGGTTCATGGAGGAAAAGCTGATGAGGTGCCAGAAAAGTCCATGTCAGACGACTGTGCAGCATTCAAAAAACTTCTGAGACGAACAGGATCCTCGTAGGTCGTGGTCTTGTTGTTGTGGGTCACTCTGAACAGGCAAGGATGAAAAAGGCCGTATCTAGCTCCAATAGCACGTAGCTCTGGACGCATATCTAAAAAGGCTTTGCGACGACTGGCTGTGGCTTTGGCATAATCCTGTGCAAAGAAGAGGTTGGATCCTGACCATTGGAGACGAGGTGAGGCACGGGCCGCTGAGATGACTTTGAGAAGGTCAGTGTATTCGAGGAAGTACATGATGACACCCCTCGGCCGTGAAGAGGGAGAGGGATTAGAGGGGAGACGGCCTAGCCTATGTGCTCGCTGGATGTTGAGCATGGTACCCTCGGGCAGGTGAAGAAGTTTGGGCAAAAATGACTTGAAGAAGGCGATGGGATCAGTCCCTTCACAATTCTCTGCCAGGCCGTAGAGACGGAGATTGTTGCGTCTGTTTCGGTTCTCCAACTCTTCAACTTGCTTTTGAAGAGAAGAAATCTGAGACTGCATGTGAGAGACTTTGGAAGAAGATTCCTGGAGAGAAGTCAAGGAATGTTCCACCGTGGTCACCCTGGCATCCATCTGAGATCAGCTATCGGTAAGAACCTGCAACTTTGAGTTAGTGTCTTCCATGAAAGGTTTAAGGGCACGAATTTCCTCCAACAGGAGCTCCATGGAGACAGACGAAGTTGATCCAGTTGGTGATGGAGGAGTTTTTTTAAGGCGCTTCAACGCAGCTTTCCCTGGAGGCTGGGCGGGCCGCTCCGTGCTAGACTGCGACATCTGATCGGCGAGCACTTGAGAATTTTCGAGGTGCGCCAAAGCTGAGAAAACGTTTGAGTTTTTAATGAAGACACGTCGTGGAGTTTTGGGAGTGCGAGAGATTGCCTTTCTTTCCATAAGGAGGAGGTATTTGTAAGGAGAAATTGAGTTCAAGAAAAGTCACTGTGAGCCCATATACAGTTGGAGATGCACGCTGGAGCTGTTGACCAAAAGATGGCAAGCAGGTTCACAGGAAAAAGAGGCTATCTGTGCGGAAGCCAGGAATATCCAGGAATGAAGCAGCTGAGCGGGACAGTAAGCAAGTCGCTGAAAAAACTAGCGCAGCGAGAATGGAAGCAGAGAAGCACCTCAGCGTGTAAATAATGAAATACGGCACCTTGTAGAGCTAAAAAAGTCCATCAGGAGATGAGCCTCATAAATGAAGAAGAGCACGTAGGAAAAATGTGCAGAAACAGTGGGCAAAACAGCTCAAGGTTGTATCCATCTGTGAAAAGGATGGCTTAATGGATTGAAACGTTCTTGAAAGAGAGTAGGCTGCGCAAATATGTGCGTGCAGGTCACATGAGGTAAAAGAAGCACCAATCCTCTAAAATGGCCGCCTAGGTTAAACAGATGTGAGTGAAGCTTGCCAGGAGCTTATGCCAAAAAAGAAATGGTGATAGGAGGTAAAATTCGGCAGCATTAGTGCCAAAATACAAAAGTCATCTCACCAGGTGGAACGGTGTGCTTGAGGAGCTCCACGGTGCGTTCGCATGGCCACGAACGTGGGCGCCGCAGTACGCGGTAACTGGATACAAAATGGCGGACGCGACTTTCACTCAGCTGCGTCCGCTACAAAGAAAATGAGCATTCCGTCGTTTGGTAAAGCCGCCTCCAGAAGCCCGCTGGTGCCTGCGGTCTCCGGTCCACGAAGAGCCGCGTAGCAGGTGAAAATGAGCTGGAAAGCAAGGCGAAAACCCCTGCGGACCTGGAGCGCTCACATGAGAGCCGCCGTCCTCGCCGGGCATATTTACAAGGTGCCAAGGTGCCATTAAGCCACAATAAGTGGCTTAATGGCACCTTGTAAATATGAGATATGGAGCAACACCACCAGAGAGTCAGAAAAAGTGATGCTTCAGTTGCGTTAGGGGCTTGTAAATATGCAAATGTGATGTGCTTTTTAAGGCGCCATAAATGTGGTAATCTGTGAGGAAAATAATGTAACTCTATAACAGTTATTATCTATCCGTATATATGTTAGAGTTCATATAATATTTACTATCAAGTGTATTCGAAAGTTCTTAGATAAAAACAGTCCTCTGAGGCATTTATCGTTGTCACTGGTTGACATTAATACAGTAGTAACATAAAAGTTCACAATATACCTCCAATTTTTTGTGTATATAGTCCATTTGCATCTAGTCATCAAGATAAATATAGTCTAACATTTCAGCTCTAGACACACATGACTCTCTGCTAGTTTTGGCCATTCTTCCTAAATAACGATATTAATAGTTTATTCCATTCTTCTCACCAATTATATGTTTAGCCTAACCAGTCACATGGTCTTCCCTCTTAACTACAGATTCCACTGACAATTTTCATTCAAGTCACCAGTAATCTTCCATGGACTCTCCCCGCTTACAGAATTTTTACCATTTCTTTTTGTGTTTTAGGGCCATATTATTTTCTGTGTTACACGTTGTGTGCGTTCCGTTACTCGCGTCCCTCTCAGTATATGGCGATGCATGTTTACAACCTCCATCCACTTTCCCATATGGACGTTGTTGGACTTGCCCCTTTTTGCAGGGTCATCCCTGAACTTTTTGCCTTCCTCCTGTATTTTGTCTGACATGTTTTTGCTGGTTTTACGACTCTGGGCTCTGTGCCACTGCTGATCAGTGCTAAAGTGCATATGCTCTCCTTATTGTAAATTAATGCATGGATTAGTGACTCCATGATTGGCTTATTTGATTTACTGTCAGACCCTAGTACAGTGCACTGAGTGTGCCCAGGACTTGTAAACCAAATGCTGCTGGTGGGGTCCCAGCACTGGTTGTGCCACCCACAGAATCAGCCTGCAAAAGTGTGTCTCAGGTTTGCCATTGCAGAGCCTGTGTGCAGTCGGGTACTGCCATGTTGATTGGGCAAGTGCACCCACTTGCCAGTCCCTAAACCTTCCCTTTTCTTCATATCAGACACCCCTATGGTAGGCCCAAGGGCAGGGTGCATTGTAAGTATAAGGTAGGACATGCCCTGGTGTGTGAATTAAATAGTGAATTACAGCCATTTTAGTTTTTCACTATTGCAAGGCTACCTGTTCCCCATAGGCTAGAATGGGCAGTTTGATTATTACATCTTATAATCCTAACTGACTCAGGGAACTAGGTCGAAATTCGGGTTTAGTATGCCTCTGTGTTTGAAAATACCACTTTTAGAAAGTAGGTATTTTCTTGTCTAACCATCCAAGCCTGCCTCTGCTAGGTTGTGCATTCCTTGTCTGGGGTTTGAGTGACAGGGGCTGGGGGATTCCAGGAGACAGGGTGAGATCTACATGTAGATGGGTGGGAGGAGTTGCACCTGAGACCTGAAAAGGGATGTGCCTTCCCTCCACAATGCTGGCTCCACCTCTTGTGATGCGTCGGATGTCCCTGCCCTGCACTATGAAAGGAAAGAAGGAGTCATGTAAACAGAGTGCTCCAGGACTGACCAGAACTGGTTTGGACTAGACAAAATCCTCTCTGCCTTCAGAGAACAAAGAGAAACTGTGAATACAAAGGGGGACCCAGACCCCAGAACTTTAGATCACTTTCGGGAAACAAAAAGAAACCTTTGCTGAGGAGAGGAACCAGAGAGACTGAGGAGAGACTATCCCTAAGTTGAAGTGAGGCTTGGGGGATTGGCCTGCAGTGGTTGCCTGAATGACAAAGAAAGGAGAGAGGAACTTTGTGCGTTCTTTCATCAACTTGTGAAGGATGTCCAAGGGCTTGAGAAAAAGCTTGCCTCATGCTGAAGTCTCAGGGACAACAGACTTCACCCACCAGTTACCCAAGAGTTCTTTGGGAGTGCCTGCAGTTGTATTGGGATTTCTGAGGGACTGCATGTCGCAAGGAGCTGGAAGCGCGATTCACGAAGGAGAAGCGTGTCGCCGAACTGTCGCAGTCGCTTCACAACGTGAAAGCGCCTCTCATCGCCGGAGAAGGGGATCGACGTCACACCAGACATGCCGCATCATCGGAGAAGCATGTCGCAGCCGCTGTCATCGCATCGCTGGGAAAGCGTATTGCCTCTGCAAGCTGTTGCATCGTTGCCGAAGCGCCGTGCATCGCTGGATAAGAGGATGCCGCCGCATCACCGGGAAGCATGTTGCAGGTCCTGTCGCAGCTCAGAAGAATCGCTGAGTCACCGCACGGCATGCACGCATTGTGTCGCATCCAAGAGAAGACACCATCTTTGTTTCATTGCACCGGATCTTCATCGCATCACGGCGTTGCGGGCAGCATCGCCACGGAAGTGCAGTAAGAAACCAATGCATCACTTCCCCTCGCAGAGAAGAACCAACGCATCCCCTACGCATCAGTAGGGACCCGACGCATCACTGTTCTTGCGTGTGAGGAACCGTCGCGTCCCCTTCCTTGCAACACTTTAGTGTATAGCATTACGCATCTTAAGGTACATTGACACAAAGTGTTGCATTTCAACATCTAAAGAGAACTAAGCTAATTTTACCATTTTAAGTACAGTATTGTGGATTTTTGTCATTTGTTGGCTTGTGTTAAATCTATATAAAGAATACTTATTTTTATAATAGAACTGGTGTGGTGTCCATCTGTAGTGTTTTTACTGGGTTACTGTATGTGTTCACAAATGCTTTACACACGGCCTCTGAGATAAGCCTGTCTGCTTGTGCCAAGCTACCAAGGGGGTGAGCAGGGGTTATTTTAGGAGTGTACCCCCTTACCCAGACTAGATGCAAGGGTCCCTATTTGTCAAAGGTACCTACCTCTGCCAACTAGAGACCCCCAAATCTAACAGACGTACATGGAGACAAACCCACACTGTTCACAAAAATTAGGAATTTCAGAGCAATATCTTGTTCCTAGCCCTAATACCCAGTAATTCTTCTTTTTCCCCACACTATCACACAGTTACTTCATCTGTTTACATCAGTCGAACTCTCCATGTGAAAGTAAAAAGATCAACTGCGAACTCATGGAGCTCAACATTGCATAGGGGCAGGCAACCGCTGTTACCATCCCAAGGTCCTGACTGACCTACTGAGCACCAGGCATTTCGGTGGGCTGGCAGGTTGGGGGCAGTTTCGCTTCCATTTTTTTGCTGGGGACCCGTTGGCCACCTTCCACCTTGCAGAGCTTCGAAATAAACAATGCAAAAACAAATGCTTGTAAAGCATGCCTTAGGCACGCTTTAAAATAATTGGTTTTGAGTCTTTTATGTGGTAGGAACATGGGATCATTTGAATCCCACACGCTCCAAATTGAGGAAAATCAGGTTTGCAGACTTCTTCTCTCTGTTCCACATACCAGCTCACATTACTTCTTGCATTCAGAGCTGTTTATTTCTGACTTAGGGCCTGATTACGAGATTGGCGGTGCAGGAGCGGACCACCATGCTAGCAGCCCACTCCTGCACCGTCAAACCTGTGTGCACACAACCCACCAGATTACGAGTTTCCTTGTGTCTGGAGGCCCATTTTTAGCAGTCCC
Source organism: Lissotriton helveticus (assembly GCF_964261635.1). NCBI lineage: Eukaryota > Metazoa > Chordata > Amphibia > Caudata > Salamandridae > Lissotriton > Lissotriton helveticus. Next base: position 1,603,187,504 of record NC_136059.1, on the reverse strand, counting down.
ATGCCGGTTACTCTGAAAATGTGCACCGCAATGGGAATGCCAAAAACAGATCTTGCAAAGCATGGACTGTAAAGTCCATGCCATGCAGGAACTTGGGGTGCATGTACACATAGGGGCATATGTTGTGCCCCTCTGCATGCATCCATATGGGCAACAGGGGGTCTTTTAGGGGCCCTTTTGTTTCAAGACCACCAGTCTTTTCAGTAAAAACCTCCATGACACCACTGGCGTTCCTGAAACTCATAACTCGTAACTCGAAACCAATATATCGCTCCACCACTGACCGCCCCACCACTGACCGCCACGCCACTGCCCGCCACGCCACTACCAGGGAACAGTGGTTCTCTGGTGGTTATGGTGGTGCAATGGCAGTCTGACTGCCAAAGGTATAACTGGGTGGTTGGAGCACCAGTGTGGCAGTGGCTGGCACCCCCTCGAGTCTGGCCGTCCTCGGACTGCCTGTCTCGCAGTCAGACTGCGTCGTAATCGGCTGGTCGGATTCCTTTCCGCCAGCAGGGAATCTGAATCAGATTTCCGAATGGCCCCCGACGGGCTCAGCCCGTCCGCCATTCGGAAAGCTTTCAGTAATCCCTCGGCCGGCTCTTTCCAGCCGAGGGATTACGATGGCAGATTCCCAGAGCATTTATGTGCTGGCCTTTCTGACACAGAAAGGCTTTGGGAATCTGTCTTTGGGGGCCCCCAGCAGGCCCCCCTTGGGTGCAAAGCCGCCGAATGGTGGCCTAGGAGGCACCTATGGTGCCCCCCTGTTGATCCCTGCACCCAGTGGCAGGCACCTTGAAAGTGCCTGCCACGGGGTGAAGGGACGAACTACACCTCTGCTCTTTAAAATGTGAGCATGCAATCCGTTCGGAATGCATGCTCCCATTATAAAGTATAGGCTTGTGACCGAGCAGGGTTCAGTCGTATCATACTTTCTGGGCTGGACCCGACGACAGGAGGTCATTCGGTTCCAGTTTCCAAACGATGTCAGACGGACATCCGGTCCGTCCAACTTCGCAATCGGGCTCTTGGTGTGTCTGACTCCAATGATCTGGGTATCTATTTCGACCTGCAAGGAAGAAGGCTTGGACAAAGAAATTATTAATGATTATTTATCCTGGGAGCATGGGCAGAGGTTACCATGGTTAGTGTATGTGAAGGATTCTCTAAGAAATCTAGGCTTTCCTGAATTATTTGATATACCTGAGTCTCTAATCAAGAAAGAAAACAGCTGGTAAGGTTTAGGTTTGTGGATTATAGTCAATCTGAGAGATGAATTAACCAAAACTTCTCTAAAGGATTATATGCACCTAAAGAGAATTATTGACATAATCTAATTTTAGATCTCTCCATAACTAAGTGTGAAAGTTCCCTGCTATTTCAGTTCAGGGCAGAGTCAGTTTGGTGTTTACTTTGTTTACCTTTTGGGTCGGGTTTATATAGCAACAGGTTTGCAGCTTATCCACGTGATAAAGTCTCTTCTCAATCATTATTAATTTTTTTGTACATATTTTCGGATGTATTTTAACTTGTATTTGAAGATTTAAACAAACAAATAGCCTCAAGATAGTGCACACTATCCTTGCATTATCTGCAACTTTTAGATAATGCTGAGGTACGTGTTAAGAGGTAGTTGTTTTTTAAAAGCATCAGTAATAGCACGTAAATTAATGGAAGGTTATTAGTAATCTAATTTATTATATTTTTTTCTTTTAGTGTCGTCATTTGTACTTTGCATTTTGTATTTTTGGAAACTGTTCTCTTAGCCGTTTTTCTCAGCACACAAGTCACGCACTTTACTACGGTTTGATTGATTGATTGATTTTATCATGTATTTAGGAGCGTTACAAGTGGGAAAGTGGCTGGCAGGTCCCCAGCTACAAAACCGGTGCCCCTGCAGTGAAACCGGGCCCCACGCGGACTGCCCACCAAACCGCCCGGTAGGTAGTTCGGCCATGACCACCTCAAGCAGAATTAACTCATAACAACTTCCCATGTGTCCTGAACAGCTAATTTCCAAGCCTTTCAAAAACAAATTAGATCAAACTTTATATGTAGCGTTAAAGCTTTGAAAGAGATCCATATACTATTTAGTGAATTCTTGTCATGAACATAGACAGAATGGAGTAAGATACTATCAGGTATCATAGGGATATTTGTCATGTCCCAATGGAGAGGTGAAAAGGCAAAACGCCCTGATTTAGAAGACAGTAACAAAGGGCATGTTTTAGAGTTTGTTTGTTCATGTTTTAGAGTTTGTTTGTTAGAAAAGATCCTCCCATTACTGAGGAAAATAGTAAATACAAAATAGAATCAACCAGTCTAATTTTGTATAATGGCGATATTCAGCTAGTGAATTTCCCTCTGTATTTATACATTTCCTCCAGAAACTGGATACTTTTCTGTTAGCACCGGACTCTAATTCAGCCCTTAAATGTTTTGCTTGTATTGCCAAAGGCATCTACTTGTAGGATGGACTAAAAAGCCCACAACACAAGACAAGAAATGATTGAATTTTCACTCTGCCAGGTAAAAACTATTTTTATTCCAGGTGATGTGAAATCCGGTATAAATAGTCCTGGCTTATTAGCACCAGTAAGAGGCTCCAGATTTAAAGTGTAAACCTGGTGGTAATAGCATTTTCATTTTGATAACTTTATTGCGGTGATAGACCATAAAAGCACAGATAAAACATATACGTACACAAGATAAAATGCATAAATAATTAAGAATACGTGGTTAAAAAGTTATTAAACAGTAAGTTATCAAAGGAAAGGTAACAAACATCACGATTAATCACAATTTATCGCAATTCATTAGAGTGAGCCTTCTGCACCACACACTATATAAAAACCAGGAGACCGCAAACACAATAAAAGGGGAGGTGTTATATCTTAAGGTTCTAGCAGCTTGTGCACATTGTCTTAAACCAAGACTTCTGCATAACGGTGCCAACCAACATCTCCGTATTATACTATAAGCTGGGCAGAAGAATAAAACGTGAACGATATCCTCTTTAATATTATTACAGACTGGGCAAATTTCCTCCTCTCGTCCATCCCATTTACAAGTAAATGCCCCAATAGGTAGACAACCATGTCTTAATTGTGTATAACGTTTTCTTGCAAGGGGAGGCTGTATTAAGTCCAAGAACTCCTCCCTCTTGGACACAAGTTTTACCTGCAAGAATTCTGTGGACAATCTGCTCAAAGTTGTCGAGCTATGCAGCAGACTTAGGTTGTAGTATCTCAAGGAGGCCAAGAGCTCTATTCTCGTTACTTCCGGGCAGCTCACCTCCGGGGTCTCCCATAATTGGGGCATACCAATTTGATGTACAAGGGCTTTAATATGTGCTAACCAGGGAATATTCTTGTTCTTCAACTGCCCCCATACTGCAGTGAATTCAGCTCTATAATCCTCGAGTTCAGGTACTGTCCAAAGCCTTCTCCAATACAGGAGAGGCTAGCAGTTCTGAGATGGACTCTAAACCTAGATCTAGTCTCAGGGGAGTGAGCGGGGTGCTCTGGGGGAGGCCTACCAAATTCCTCATAAAGGCCTGCTCCACCTTAAGAAGGCTTGGTGTACTCTTATGGCCCCAGAGTTCTGCACCGTAGATCACAGCTGGTCTAGCTTGTGCCCCATAGATCTCAAGGGCTGGGGCAACTGGCTTAAACAGGGTTGTTCTCTGGAACTTGCCAATGCCCCCTACGATCTGCGACAACCTCAGAGCAGACTTGGATACCTGTGGGCCCCAACCGAAATCTTCAGTCAGGGTAACGCCCAGGTATACAAAGGTTCTCACCCTTTCCAGCGGGACACCATTTAATACAGGGTTAGGGCGGGTGCGCTTTGGGGGATGAAAGATCATAAACTTCGTCTTTGCTAAATTTACCTCCAATCCCCTCAAGGCGCAGAATGATACAAAACCTTCTAGAACCCTCTGGATACCTGATGATGTTCGAGACAACAACAAGGTGTCGTCTGCGAACATCAGAGCAGGCACCCGACCAGTGGCCAACCATGGAGCATCACTATCCCTGACATTGTCCAGTTCACCCACCAGGCCATTTATATAAAGACTAAAGAGCGTGGGAGCCAGGGCACAGCCCAGGCGTACGCCTCTGGCCACGGGGAAGCGAGCTGATAATTCCCCGTTCTTCCCGCATCTCACCTGGGCGTAGTTCCCTGCATGGAAACGCTTCAAGACGTCTAGTAGATAGGGCGGGAGGTCTAGTTCTTTCAGGACCCTCCATAAACTCTCCCTGGGGACAAGGTCGAAAGCGGCCTGCAGGTCTACGAAGACAAGGTAGAGGCTGCCACCCTCTACTCTTGCTGTCTTCCAAAAAAGGACCTGCAGCCTAAGAATTTGGTCCAGGGCTGAGATTCCAGCTCCAAAGCCGGCCTGAAGGGTAGTCAATACTTTATGCTCCTCCATCCACCCCAGCAGTCTATCCAGGAGGACTCGGCCCATTAGCTTCTGCAAAGTATCCAAGAGGCTAATCAGCCGATAATTTGATGGCACTAAGGGGCAGCCCTTCTTAAAGATTGGGACAAATCGGCCCCTGCCCAGGTGTCCGGTAACTTAGCTCCCCAAAGGACCGCATTAAATAAGACAGCCAAGTACGGCGCCCAGATTTTTGGCTGGGAGCGGAAAAGATCTCCAGGTAATCTATCAAGGCCTGGGGCTTTGTTAGGTAGCTGCCTGATGATCGCCGATTCCACCTCTTTAACTGAGATACTCTGTGTCTCCAGGGCCCACCCTCGCCCTGGCATCCCACTGACCTATCGGATAGTCCAAGTCCGAGGCCCCCCGCAGTCGATACTCGTGCGGGAGGTCTGGGACTCGGGGCATCCGGAGGGCATCATCTGACACCAGTGGAGAAGCGTGGCTCAGTGGTTAGAGGCGGCAGACCCGGAAGCTGAGATGGGCCGTGGACCAGGGTTCGATTCCCCGCCTCGGCGGGTCTCGGGCTCAAAAATTCCACAGACTTGACAATTCTCGCTCCGGTGCCTACTCGACTCACGGGGTCACACTCTGCGACTCTGGGCAATAGCTTGCTTAATCTCCACTACGGCCCCTCGCGGCGGGATGCCTGGCTTTCACCTTGTGGATACCCTGCCGGGGTATCTCACAGGGGAATACCAGGACGGGTTCCCTAAGCAAGCGCCTTGATACCTTCGGGTGATACGTGCGCTATATAAGTCGCAATACATACATACATACATACACCAATATCTCAAACCCATTTAAATGTTCACTAGTGTCGGTCTCAGGGCTAGTGTAAAGCGCAGCAAAGTGCGCCTCCCAAACTGACGGAGCAATATTTGGCAGGAGAGCCTCCCCTCCCTCTTTCACACCAGAGTTAACTATTGCCCAGAATAATTTGGCATCTTTTGCCAGGAGGGCACCTCTCAGTTCTTCCCACCTGGCTTCTTCCCACTCCCTCTTACCCCTAGTGAGCTCCTTTTTATACAGCAGTCTGGTTGCCCTAATATTCACTCTGTCATTAGATTTAATTGCCGCAAGTAGCTCCTTTTTTAGTTTTTTGCATGCATCATCAAACCAGGGGTGAGATTTCGGGACACACCTTTTAATTCCACTTACAGGGTAGAACACGTCCCCCAATGCCGTAACTAGCTGCCTATGTGTCTCCACTGCCTGATACCTGCAGGATGGGTCACCCATCTGGGTTATAAGTGGGATTGCAAGTTGGTAATTTTTTGCTAGCCGGGATGGTGAGTCTGCTAGGTAGGGCCAATTAACCCTCCTTCTATTATTAGCCAAAAGGAGGGGAGGCATCATTGCCGCGGGTTTGGGTTCAGGATTAGTTCAACCAAAAGACCCCGGCTTAAGGGTTAAAACCAAGGCATTATGGTCGCTATCATGTCTTTGTACGACCCTAAATTCCTTTAGCTTGTCCCAATTTTTAACATCCACCATAAGGTAGTCAATGATGGATGTTTGACCTACTTGATTGAACGTGGCTATGGCTGGGCAATCAGGATCCAATCTCCCATTGCACGCCCGCAAGGATGTTTCAAGGGAGAAGGATTTTATTTGAAGAGCTAAAGGGGTCCAAGCCCTGACCGGAATAGTATTGGGCTCTGGAATATGCCAAAGTGCGTCAACTTCGTCTTGCTCACCCAGCTCCAGGCTACCCAGTGGCTCGAATTGACAATTAAAGTCTCCCCCAAGAATTATTGACATAGAGGGGTCTAATCCCTGGATAAAGGAATTCAGGGCTTTAATTGTTTCAGATTCTTGCCCATTCCTGGATGGCCTCGAATAAATGTTTATTATTGCTACTTTGGGTTTGCTTGCGGGTTTTATTAAGACGCACTGTATATCCAAGGAGTTTGTTTCTATTTGGGTTGCCTGGATACCCAGGTGGGTACCTATCCAAATTGATAACCCACCTGATGGACGGCCTCTACCTGTAGACACTGCCAAGATGTCAAATGTTGCGAAATTCGAGCTGGTGCTCTCTTCCAGTGCCCAGGTCTCTTGCATAAGGCATATATCATGTGTTGCCATAAAAGCGGCCCACTCTGGAGTTAGTAGCTTATTTTTTAACCCGGCTATATTCCATGAGATCAACTTTAGACATCCTTCTTGTAGATTTTCGGAGCCCTCTACTTCCCCATTCCCGCTACTGCTAGTCCCCAGCCTCTCTGTAAAATCACTCGTTAAGTCCTCCCTATCGGTAGATAGTGAAACAATTTCCTCTATTACCCCAGCCCTTCTAGGAATTTCATTAGTAACTTGTGAAGGAGGATTTCCTTTTAAACTGAGTCAATCCACCTCTTCCAGTACACTAAACCTATTCCAGTGTGGTTGCAATGGGAATAGGGGACCGTATGGAGACATACCCTCCCTCAATACCCCTCCATATGGCGTGCTCTGTGATGGAGGATTACATCCCCTGTTATAATGTACCCCTCTATGACGGGAAGGCTCCAGACTAGGAGTGGGGTAAAAGTATGAGAGGTGCAGTGGGCATATTTGTGTGTTTAGTGAGTGGGGCATTGCAGATATACTCTACGGCTGAGACATCCCTAAAGTTCAAGATTATGACATCCCCTGCTATAGTTTTTGGGCCCCTCCCAATCCATGCTACTCTTCTGGCCGACATGATTTCACCTGAAACATTCAGTGGCAAGGGTCTGTTGATTGTAAGCCATTGGATACATTTGTTTTTTAACTCTGTCTCCCTTTCTCTTTTCCCTTCGCTTAGGGGTGGTACTCCTGCAGGTGTGACCACATATGGTTGGGCTTCAGGGGGTAGGTGAATCGATGGTAACTGGTTTGGAATAACTCTTGGTGTTACAGTTCTATCTAGTGTTTCACTAATTTTGCTCCCCATTTCGCCCTTTTTTGTCTTTACTGTGGCTTTATCTCTATCATTTACCAAATTTCCCGCTATTTGATGGGTTTGGCTCTGAGAGTTAGAACTGGTCATAGCCTGTGGTGTAGCGTGCGTCGCTTTTTGAACGGTAGGTTTAGCTCCTGCATTAGAGGTCTGTGCTAAAGGCTTTTTATTTTCGGATACTCTAGCACTATGATTGTTTTGAAGTAGAGTATCACTAGCAGGAAGATGGACTAAAAAGCCCACAACACAAGACAAGAAAAGAAATGATTGAATTTTCACTCTGCCAGGTAAAAACTATTTTTATTCCAGGTGATGTGAAATCCGGTATAAATAGTCCTGGCTTATTAGCACCAATAAGAGGCTCCAGATTTAAAGTGTAAACCTGGTGGTAATAGCAGTGTAGACCTGGTGTTAATGAACTCAACCTTGGAGGTGGTGTTAACGAATTCCAGGTCTGAGTTCAAGAAAAATAATTACAAGCAGGAGTAGCCTTGTTTTCATCGTGGTATTTCTTGGTCATATAAATGTGGTGCACTAGAAGCGACCCGGGCACCAGTACCACAGGTGGCATCTTTCAACAACCGGTTGATATAACGGCAGTACCAATGCACTTCCAAATAGATTTGTGATCTGTCTCAGGCACTGAACAGCTGCTTTATAGAGCTGTAGGTTCTGCCACAGGACGGTGGGGTTCAGCATTTCTATATGTAAAAGGTACTTTGTTGGAAATTCCAGTTGTCCAGTTTCAAATAGTTTCTATTGTATTCAATTAAGTTATATGGGTTTTAAGACACCTAACCCATTAGAGAGCAATAAACATTGAAAGTCTGGCCAAAGAAAACTCTTATCTGAACCCCCTGGAGGACTAAATTCCAATTAAAATTTCAAAACTCAATTTCAATCAACTTGTATAGTCTCTGCAAGTATATCATTAGATGTCCCTACATCAGAGTGGCAGAACTCGGACCATTAGAAACCATTTGGAACAGGTCAGGCGTTTGCGGGAGGCCTTTACAAATCTGTTTGGGGAAACAACCTGCATTGTCCACCAAACTGCTACAAGAAACCTATATTGTCATATGTTTTGAGTGAGCGGGTTGTGGCGCATGGTGAACTCATGTATTCAATGTGAGTCAGTAACAAGCATTCTAACAATGCACAATTCATATATGAGGACATATATGTCAGTATGTGTGGGATGAGTGAGAAAGTTACATTTCTGTTGGATTTCAGAGTCAAGGCAGCCATATCACTAGTGATTGGCCGGTGCTGTTGGCTTACAGCAGTTTGTTATCATGCGTCTCATACGTTTCTAAAACTAGATGTGTATCCTCAATTTATACACGCTGTAACAAGGTGAATATTACACTCTGAGCAGTGAGCATTGTACGGTTCATATGTAGTTTAAATTACATACATCATTGTGTGAATGATAACTAGTTATCTCCTGCAGGGATCTGTATTTACCCGACAGATACTGGGGCAGATTTAGAATAAAAGTGACAGTGCATTCCGCAAGCTATTTGGCTGTGCCGCACTAAAGCTACTTTCAAAGCACAGGGGTGTGACATATTTATAACAATATGTTGCATCTCTGTGCTTCCCCCTGCACTGGCGCACACACTACAGCCATGCACCGGTGCAGGCACCCTTGCACCATGGTACAAGGATGCGTGCGTCATGGGGAGATTGCTTTTGTGCAGGAAGGGGCACCTTCCTGCACAAAAACAACCACTACAGGCATTTTCCTCTTTCAATGTGTGCTGTAGAATGCAGCACACTTTAAAAGAGGAAAAAACAAGGAGAAATGAAAAAATTTCTCCTCGTTGCACCTCCCTAACACGCATTTCCAGATTTACGATTCCTCGTAAATCTGGAAATGTGTCCCGTTCCATGGGTGTTGCATGTCACCTGAGCAAAACCCATGGAACGCCCCATTCACACAAAGAGCGGTGTGTAAAGGGGCCATATTTACAAGGACAGGAAAAGTCACGCAGGGTGGCTTTTTCTGTCCTTGTAAGTATGGAACCGTAAGATACCCCACCAGTACGTCACAAAAAGTGACGTACTGGTGGTGCAGGTGGCTTGTAAATCTGCCCCACAGATTCGAATTCCAGTGTGCCCACGCAACCTTTCACCGTTGTGATGTTGATAAAATGAGCACATTGAGTTGGGTAACAATAAACACATATTATCTGTCAATAGGACACAAACCCTACAACGTTAAGTGACTTAGCGCCACCTTGTAAATATGGGGTATGGCGCAACGAAGCTGGTGTTTCAGAAAAAAAAGATACTCCGGTGGCATTAGGGGCCTATAAATGTACCCCTGAACGTCAAAGGCTGTACCAAGCAAGCTGGAACCTAAGGGAGCATGGCTGGCAATTAGATATAAACACCAGACAGAAAACTATTTATTCAAACGTGAGAGTAGAGAAATATTTGGGGTATGACGAGTTGTTTCATTATTTAAGACGTGGGAGTCTACGAGCCCTGTAGCCCTGACTCTAATTTTGTTAGCAGAAATTAGCTGTAACATCTCTAATCTCCTGTAATAGATATGACATTGCTTGTCAACTGTAAGCACGAGTCGTGACATTATGTGTCTATTTCCAGAGCACATTGCTAAAGGCGAGTCACAGAGCACGATTACATTCACTCCTTAAAATTTCAAAACAAAATCTAGCTTTTCAGCTGTTCTGAAATTTTCCTTGAAACGACCAGCCATAAGCATAATGGAGCTATTTGTCGCAGCATGTTTATATTTTTCAGGGCTATAGCTCGTGATAGAAAAGCAGGCTTTGCTCCTCAAGTTATCACGCACGAACTCGTTGTGAAAAGTGACTGAAACAGAACTTCATATAATATGTTTTTGCAACAAATTATTAACTGTTTGTTGGTGAATTAAACTTTCCACTCTTCCATAAAGGCACTCAATACAACAGGGTCTTGGGGCTGGTAAACTGTTCCATACGAGTTAGCCCAACTTCAAAGTGGATGAATTAGCCGTGTTCTGAGGGAACCCTATGTATGCCTTATATAAAAAAAAATTGTGATATATATAACATGCGGGTATCTATGTAATCCATATATTTCCACCACAAGTTGTTGCTAGAAGAGGCTGGACTTTATACACTGACAAAGCTAGTAAGATGGCTCGACCTTCTAATTGTATAGCGAAACAATGCACTGCCCCTGCTCTCTGAGAGATGCTAGCATCACTCTGGACCACCATAATATGCCACCTCCCTTTATGGCTAAATCGAACACCGAGGTAATTAATTCTAAGCGTTTACTGTCCATCATTCACCAGCCACATAAGGAGTTATGTGGGTTAAAAAACTCTTTTGAGGAACCCTTGTCAGGTGACTTATTTGCCAACTGTTCATTAATATTTTTTACTTCCACTTACTGTTACTCAGTGCTCCTACCAGAACATCTGCCCCTTCTGAGGTCAGGTATTCAATCCTTTGGTTACCTTGTACTTGTATATGAAGGATACCTAGATCCTTATTCAGACAGGAGGGAATTTGGCCCAAAATAAAAACTATTTGCAGGTGTTTTTGGCAGAGGTTACCTCCTGGATGAAGACTAGCAGTCACAAATTAAACTCTAACAAAGATTAGGATGTGCTAGTTGACAGTAGTTGCCCATCCACCTGGCCTTCTGGATTGAGGTAAATTGCAATGTAAATCCCACTAATAAATATCTGCCCATGGATGTACTTTTAAAAATAATTTACTTTCATTTACATTAATTATTAGTTCATTAAAAATGGATAAACACATACCACTCATTTACAACTTTTTTGTGTGAATTTTATATAGCGAGAACTCGACCTAAAGGTATCAGAGTGCTTTACACCAGCACTAGTTACGTTACAGATGGACACATTCATCCTTTTTTTTTTTGGTAAGCACAGGGAGATTAAGTGATTTTCCCCAAATCACAGGATGTTGAGCGTCCCTGCCTAGATTCAAACCCGGTTCCCCAGCTTAAAGGACGGCCGCTCCAGCCGTTCGGCAACATCCTCTTTGAAGCATTGCGTTAAGCACACTTTACAACATTTACATTATCTAGGAATATGTCAACAGCATCAATTAGAGCCAACATCAGATGTTTGTGGTTAGATTTCACCAACCATGAACCTACTGTAGAGATATGTAAGATGCTTATCTATAAACAGTTATTTAACTCGTACTTAAAGGTCGGTATTCTAATAAAAACAAAAAAGAAAAGAAAAGAAAATGTGAAATAAAATTATGACATTCAATCAACAAATACAACACACTTTACTTTTTCAAGGTAACGTGGTACGTGCTCCGGCTGTTCCAAGAAATGGTTAGTGGTCAAACCTAATCCAAATGTGTTTTTTTGCTTCCTTAAGGCACATTCCAACACTTCAAAGGAAACAAGGGTGGAGCTCCCACTTAAACAATCACAATACATTCTACAGTTTACTTTAGAGGTTAGCATACAAAGTTCAGTGTGATTTATTTCTGGTTTCATCAACAACCTATAAGAGAATTGATGGAGCATGATTGTTGCAAATAAGATGTGCTCATTGAAATTCAAAAAAAGGGGGGGGCGGGGGGGCGACAGAGTGCACACCTGTTTCTTCATTTTATTACTCATTACTTTTGCTTTTATAGTGTTCAATTTGCTTGCAAGCCCGGATCGTGGTCTGCCCTATACCACGTGTTGATACTACATTTCCAAACTGGGGTGCCATGATGCCCCAGAACCGGACGCACAGCTGAGTTTAATGCATCACAAAACAATGCCACAAATATACTTCTTTTCTTCGATGTTTTATTTTCTTCTTCAATTATCTCCACAGTTTGTTTTTAACAAATGTTAATCCAGTTGTCACATGAGAGACACTTATGTTTTTCGCTATATCCTTAATGCCACAAAAATGCCAATACAGGCCTTATCTTGGAGCTTGGAACGAACATAAGTATTCCTCCACTGTTGATTCTAATAACCCAATGCATTTCGGGCCTTCGCTGGCCCTTCGTCAGGGGTGCTCTACAAATTAAAACATTAATGTTAGACTATGTGTTTCCGCAATTTCAGCATGCTACCTATTGCACTACATATTAAGAATCCATGCCTTGGATCCCAGCTCACCCTTTAATCAACGTCCTCCCGCTAATTGTGTAGCTCAATCGCTACCACTAATTCGATACCCAGAGATGCCCCTTCCCAACTGACTTTAACAACCACGTATTTCCCGCTATCACCTTTCCAATCTTAACCGAGCAGTGCCCATAACAATGCGAAACCAGCGTCTAAAACCACCTCACAATCTAGCTGTTACCACACATCACGAAATATTCCGTACCAACCCATACCTTCAACAAGTGAAATGATGAATGTCCTTCCACCGTATTCACAACCATCCAAATCCTTCCCTCACACCTCTCTCTACTTATAGCACCTGTGACATTGCCCCGCCCCTCCAATTGGTTCCTTCCATTCCCATCTCCACGTGTAATTACGCAATACCCCGGAGTCTATATAAATCTCACTCTAATCTGGTGCAAGCCATGTTAATAACTATAAACTCAATCCCCAGCTTCAACTCCAATTACACTCGTGCAGACCTTGCTATTACCCTTGTTTACTCATACTTTTATTACCCATCTGTATGTTTTTAATAAATACTAATGTTTGAAAAACAAAACACTAAACATGCATTATTAAAATGTACAACGCAAAATGTGCAATTAGACTCCACTGATGACTTTTCCTAGCTGAAAAAGAAATAACATGAAATAGATCGTGTTCGATTATGAAGTATTACTTAAGAAAGTGAGGACGCGCCTGTGTTTGGGGCTGTGGTAGTAAAGGTACCTTTTTCCATACCCTATGGGAGTGCCCATATTGCCCGGGCATGGGGGACTGCCCTACCACCGAAAGTGATCCAAAGGATTTAGACTGGTGTTGTGCAGCCGAAAAAGTAGTGTACAATGGCAGAGGTTGTCCTAAGAAATGAGAGAATGTGTTGCATCTGTGGGTCACTTATAGGGGCCTGTAAAGTACTAGGGGGGATGGGTGGGGTGTGGGCAGGCCATCGGAATGTGTAGCACCTCCTGAGCGAGAGCTATTGGGGATCCATACCTTACAATCTATGTGTTGACTGCTGGTAACTCCGAACTGTAGACTATGTTTTCACTATCCACTTCGGTCGAATACTGTACTGCATACTGCATTATTTTCTGTGCAAAAAAATCTTTGTTAAAAAAGAAAAAAAAGAAAGCGAGGACGATTGCTAAATTAATGATAAATGAAATTATCCTGTTTGTCTAAATGAATTTATGTCTCCTGAACTGCAGAAATGTACTTTATTCACAGTAGAAATGCTTCATTCTTTGTGAAAGTTTATTTAAACTCTAGAAATAATTTTCTCTTTTGCTAAAATAATGTAGGCCTTAGTAATATTAGGGGATGTGCTTCCCTGCTCCTGTCCTTGTACTACTTCCAATGCTTCCTTAGAAATGTGGATATTAGTTTGTTTCTGAATAGACTTTTAAGTTCTTTCCTATCTAAGTGAGGGATGTAATAGACTCAAATAAAACTGTTTTAACATGTTTATTCAAATGTAGCTGTAGTTCTTCCTCTTCCTCTCTAGGAAGTTATACAGTTTTTAGACAAAGCATGCTTAGAGAAAATGTGTAAAGTAATTTTCAGGAGATCGTCTTCCTATAGTCATTGCCCAATGGAGAGGCTTGTAGAGAGTTGTAATAGAAACATTTTATCAGAGGTAAAGAAAAACTGTACTATAAAAGCTGACTGTGGGAAATCAATCAATCAATCAATCACTTGTAAAGTGCACTACATACCTGCGAGGGTCTCAAGGTGGTGGAAAGGGGGGGTGCTACTGATCGAACAGCCAGGTCTTGAGTAGCCTCCTGAAGGTCATCAGGTCTTGGGTCTGTCGTAGGCTCAGTGGGAGGGTGTTCCATATCTTGGCGGCAAGGTGGGAGAAGGATCTCCCCCCGGTGGTTGTTCTTCGGATGCGAGGGACGCTGGCGAGTGTGAGGTCGGCAAAGCGGAGCTGGCGGTAGGGGATGTAGAAGGAGAGTCGTCTGTTGTGGTAGGCTGGTCCGGTCTTGTGGAGTGCCTTATGTGCGTGGATGAGGAGCTTGAAGGATATCCTCCTGTTGACGGGGAGCCAGTGCAGGTTTCTCAGGTGGGGGTGATGTGGCTGTGGCCTGGTACGTTGAGGATCAGTCGTGCCGAGGCGTTTTGAATGCATTGCAGTCGTTTGAGGAGCTTGGTCGGGGCTCCTGCGTAGAGGGCGTTTCCATAGTTAAGTTTGCTGCTGACGAGGGCCTGGGTGACTGTCCTTCTTGTATCGGTCGGGATCCTCCTGTAGATCTTGCGAAGCAAGCGGAGGGTGTTGAAGCAGGAGGAGGAGATGGCGTTGACTTGCTTGGTCATTGAGAGCGTTGAGTCGAGGATGATTCCCAGGTTGCGTGCGTGGTCAGTGGGTTTAGGGGCTGCCCCCTGAACGTGTTTTTCAGCTCGTTCACAAGATGGGTGACCTGATTCTGCGTTTGTGGTATGCTGTATGCTGTGCTGATTCCTGATCACTCTGACTGGTGTATCCTGCGAAATAATAAGAGACTTTCCAAAGACTTTGCACATCATCTGCTGATGATGATGCTCGTGCTATACCCTAACGGCCGTGGGGTTAGCTTTTCTGACTAATTGCACACTGTGCATTAGTGTTTCTGTTTCAAGAGGTTTAGTAAGTGAACTGTGTTATGCTGATGTTTTCTCTCTCTCTCCTCTATACCTGATGTTCGGACGATTTTGAGTATTAAACCTGTTATGCTTGTGAAATTAACCTGTAACATTGAGGACGAAGCGATGATATATTATTCTGTACTCATGATTGTCCATTCATATTTTGAATAACAAAGAGAAAATATATAGAAAATAATAGTGTTTGTCTTTATTTAATGAGATATAAGTTATTTTGGAATATTACTGTTGTATATTGATGTATAGCTTATTCCTTCATTATAGGTCCTCATGAGGGAATACCTCTCTGATTTTCATTACTTAGTCCCTTTTCGCTCGACCAACGATCTATCGGAGGATCTTAGATACTGCTAACTGAATAATAATGACTTATGAGCCCGTCATTAGAGTTACACTTCTGTTAGTTTTATAGTGATTGGCGTGGGACATGAAATTATTAAAAAAAAAAACACTGCTTCCGCTGCATCAGTTTTTGGTAGTTGCAGCGGATGGTTTGTTTAGACTAAAATACTAGGTGGTGAAAAGAGGAGTTTAGGACAGGACAAATTCAAACAGTTTTATGATATATGTTACATTCGTACCTTTATGTCATGTTAAGGTCTGTCTGATCTCAATGGAAAGAAATTAGCGGGTCTGCCGTAGGCCCAGGATCCCGGGATAAGCCTAAGAGCTGTCTTCGTGTGGCATACACTAAGCTTTATGTGCGTTGTCTGCTGTTGATGAGGTACTAGGCGGTCATCGAACTGAAAGTTACTGCACAGGGAACTTTGTTGAATGAAGTAGTGGAGGTTTATTTGGGTCACTACAGAAGCGCAAGTGGGGAAGTCCCGAGAATTTTCCACATGTAAAAGAGCATAATCATGCTGGTGGGGGTTGTACTGGAGTGTAGAAATCCTTAGAGTACATGAAAATACTTTTGTATTCATTTTAGTGGAGCAGACAAGCTGTTTTTATGTAGTTTGTTTTGTTAGTCAAAGACTTGGAAAGACATTGACGCTGATTTGTAAAGGGTCAGTGGAAGGTGTAATACTGATGTAGCAATATACTGCTGGTAAGACAAACGTCACCAAAGTGCCGTGCTGCTATCGGCTAGTTAGTGTGAGTCGTGTTGTGATTGGATAGCGTAAATAATTTCAATTGGAAGTAGAAAATGTAACACAGAAGATAATTTTGTAGATTTACTTACTAATACGAGCTTACAGTAAGGAAAGGGTCATGAAGATAATAAAACTGTTAAACAACTTGTTTAGCAAAGATGAACCTATACCATTAGAGAAGGAATTTCTATGGCTCCTGATGGATTGCCTGCATCATTCATGGTGTTCGAAAAGGGTTATCATACTTGTACCTGGTTAGAAATATACAGAATAGGATGGTAGTTTGACTTTCCCTGAGAAGGGTAGCTTTAATACTAGAATTAAACAAAATTTGAGAAGACGAATGAATAATTTGAGTCCAAATCCAAGACCTATGCAGTACAAAGCTCTTGAAGAGTGGTATTACGAAGCATATAAAAGAGAAAGAGATAGACAGCAAATTAGATATAAGAATACAGTGAGTAGATACTCTGAAGCGAAATGGGATGCCCATAAGAAGATGTGGAGAAGAGATGTTGTTGAAGGGACTAGAATATTTCCAGTTAGAGAAGCTGAAATGAGTGAAAGGGGAAAATCCAAAGAGAAAAAGAAAAATGCTGAGCCACAAGAGAAAGATACAGATTTAATAAGTAGTACGGATGAGATGGATGAAGATTTCCTGAATGAATTATTGATAAATAGACCTCCACCATATCAGGAAGAACAGATTAATACGAATGTTTCGAGTGCTTCACCAAGTGCACCTTTAATTAAAATTGAAGAGCCTATAAATACATCTTCTGAAGGTGTAAGACAATTTCTAAATATGAATAGAGAAGAGTGAGATATAATGAAAATAATGAAGACTCCAGATGTTTTGTCAGTAGCAGTGACGATTGATCCAATGGTTCCATTATATAATGATGGACAAGGACTTACCAGGGTGCATGCATTAACTGTTCCGGAGAGGAGTAATGAACATCCTCAGTCAGTACTTAGAGTGGCAACTAGATTTAATGAAAGAACAAATGAAAATAGTGGTACAAATGGGAGTGTAGCCATGGGACAAGTAGGAGAATTGGTTAAAGTTTCAGAGAGGAATGAAATGCCAAAAAGAGTTATATATCTTAACCCCAAGAAAGTAATGCAAGTTGAAAGAAGAATGAATTCACAGATATCTAGTAGTCCAAGAATTGAGACCGGTGAAGATGTACAGAGATCATTATGTCCATCGCTAGAAGAATAAGATGATTGGATTAGAGAAATAGCTCCTGGTTGCAATGGGCAAAATAAAGATGCTTACATAGATGTGAGCAAATTAAAAGGAGATTTGGAAGAAACGATTAGCCCAGAAAGATTGAACAAATATCAGGAAGATTAATTATTATTTTTGTGTAAAAATATTACGAAGAAAGCGAGAAATCTGCCTGAGACTTTTGCTGCAGTTGCGCAAATGTAACACGTTGACATTGTAAAGTCAAACAATTTACAGAAGACATATAGATTGCATTTTACTGAAAAGGATTTGAAAAATCTGAATGTTTCAGGGAAATAATTGCAAATTAAAGAGGTGATTAGTACATTGAGACGTTGGGGAACATTAGATAGATGGAAAAGAAGATGGTCTGCAAAGAAAGAAGATGATAGTGCTAAAGCGAATGTTGCTTTAAAATTGGATCCTGTGAGAGAAACAGAGAAAAGAAACAGCACAAACGGACGCTGTTACAGTATACCCAATGAGAGAGGTACCAGGAGCTGATTTTATTCATGTTCCGTGGTCAAGACATGATATATTGTCTGTCATTTACAAATGACTTTCCTAAATTGAGGGAGAAACCTGTTGAATGGTACAGACAAGTAGAACGATTTGTGAAAGTGTCAAAAGCTTTGTGGAGTAATTTGGAAGGTCTGCTTGATATTGTGGTTCCAAAAGATTTATGGGTTGGGTGTAAGATTGCTGTGGATTGGCCAACAAAGGAATATCCAAGAGATCCTAAAACAGGCACACCTTCAGAAGAGGTTATGCAAAAATATAACCAGATCATTTCGTATTTGAAAGGGAAGCTTTCTTCAAAAGAAACAGATTGGGTGAGGATTGATAGTACAACTTAGGAGTTGTAAGAATCAGTGCATGAATATTATGAAAGACCTCTTCAGGTGTTTAAACAATTCAGTGGAATAGGGAATATTACAGAAAATGACATGGGACATTTTGTGTATAGGTTTGTTTATGGATTGAGACCAGTAATAAGTGCCATGATCCACCAACATTTTATTTGTTGACAGAGTAAGTCGATTGACGAGATAATTCGTTATGTGAAGTATTGTGGGGATGACATAGAAATAAGGCATAAAAAGTAGAAAGAGAAATTAATGGTAGCACAAATGAAAGCAGTGAAGAAAGAGGCTACTTGAATGTTGATTTGACAGATGTTTATCAAGATAATGATCAGACTACAACTGTTATGAAAGGTGTAGTTTTGAATAGTTATATTGTGACACAAATGATTCCAATGGGTCAAGGAAGAGGTAGAGGTAATTTCAGAGACAAAGAAGAGTTGAAAAAGAAATTCCCTTGTCATGTTTGCAGTAAATTTGGACATAGGAGACGCAAGTGTAGAAGTTTGTTGAATAATACAGAAGAGTCTGGAGCATATGCTCCAAATCAGATGCAGATGCAGAATCAAGGTTCTCAGATACAGATGAATCAGATGCGAAATCAAAATCCAAAAGTACAGGTTTCAAATAATTGAGGACAGGGTTTCAAAGTACCACACGCCTTAAAGCCGAATCAGAATTCGAATGGTTAAGGGCAAAGATACAATATGAATGCTGATTTTCATACTAATGGTCAATTAAATTCAAATGTGCAGGTCATTTCACAATATTTGATGCAAACAGAGGAAAATGATTCGGATTGGTAACAATGATGGTGCCCAAGGGGGGAGGAAGAGTGCATTCATGGCAGGTTCATATGTGGATAGCGAGGTTAATGGTAATCCTATTTCTTTCCTCGTAGATACTGGTGCTGCCCATTCCACTGTTAGAACTGTGGAAATCCCAAACCTGCCCCCACCCCGCGAGAGAAAAAATCCAAGTTGTAGGAGTTTCAAACCAGTTGATTCAAATGCCAATAACTAAACCAATGAGAGTATAAATTGGTAATTTCCAAGAACTACAAACATTCATTGTGTGTGATAAAAGTCCAGTTAATTTGTTAGGAAGGGATCTGTAATGTAAGATGAATTCTTCCTTTTATTGTACCCCAGATGGAACAGGTTCTCATACGATAGATAAAGATGTCATTTTTAAGTTCTCAAGGCAGAGCACAGAGGTGAATGAATTGTGTCCATTGTTTACAGCAAATGATTTGCCAGTTGAATTGAAAGATACTGTGTTGTCGGATGTATGGGATTTTTCAGGGAAAGGCAATGGATTGATTAAAGGAGTTGCTCCAATTCAAATTACAGTAAAACCTAATGCAGAATTTCCAAGAATACTACTGTATAAAATAAGTCCTGAGACAATTGCAGGGGTACCAACTGTAATAGACATTCTGATTGAACAAGGAATTCTGAAAGATATTATAGGGAGCCCATGCAATTCACCTATAATGGGAATTGGCAAACCAAATGAAAAATATAGGATTATACATGACCTGAGAAAGGTAAACCAAATTGTTATACCTGTTGTCCTATTGTACCAAATCCAGCTGAGATCCTTTATCAAATCCCATGTGATGCAAAATGTTTTCTGTGATTGATCTGTGTCAAGCCTTTTTTTCGATACCTTTGCATCCAGATAGCCAATATTTATTTATGTTCCGGTTAGAAAACCGTGTTTTGGCATTGTGCCAAATTCCTCAAGGGTATTCAGAGAGCCCCTCAATCTTCAATCAGATATTGAAGAAATATTTGGAGTCATTAATAATGCCTAAATATTCAGTTCTAGTTCAGTATATTGATGATTTATTGGTTGCATCCAAAACAAAAGAAGATTGTGTGACAGATAAAATTACTCTACTGAACATTTTGGCAGTAGTTGGGCATAAAGTGTCACCGGCAGAATTATACTTATGTAAAAAAGAAGTCCTGTATTTGGGACATAGAGAAGGGAATTCGGAAAATCTCTCAAGATTGGATCAATGCTATTATGCGAATGAATTCGCCAAAAATGCAGAAAGAAGTTCCAATGTTTTTGGGAATAGTTGGATAATGCAGGCAGTTTATTATACATTTTTCACTGATCGCCAAGCCATTACAGAGATTGGCACATAAAGATGAGACAGACCCAATAAATCTTGATGAGGAATGCATGAAAATATTCCTAGAGTTGCGAGACAGCTTGTGTCAAGCACCAGCATTGGGAATGCCAGATTTTGAGAAGGAATTTGAGTTATTTTAAAATGAACGTGATGGTTGTGCACTGTCAGTTCTAATGCAAACACACGGACAGCATAGAGACCAGTAGCATATTTTTCTGCTACACTAGATCCAGTCGCTGCAGCTATACCAGGATGCTTAAAAGCTGTTGCTGCAACAGTGAGTCTTGAATAGAGTGTCAATTGTAATATGACACTCTTTGAAAGTTTATGTGCTGCATTCAGTTGAAATTTTTTTAACGCAAACTCGTACACAGCATCTTACAAGCAGTTGGTTAACAAAATATGAGCAAGTGATATTGGGTGCAGAAAATGTAGCAGTAGCAAGATGGACGAGTCTGAATTCAGCTACATTGTTACAAAATCCAGGCGTTAAAGTGATTATGATCTGATCATGATATAAAAGTAACACCATTGATGAGGCTGATGTCGTTCTGTTTGTAGATGGAACATGTCTGAGAGATTAAGAAGAATGTTTGCGAGCTGCGTATGCAATTTGCACAGTGGCAAACGTGATTGAAGCATCGTGGTTGAAAGGAGTGAGTTCAGCACAAGTGGCAGAGTTGATAGCTCTGACTAAAGCCTATTGGAGAGCAAAGTAAACGAGAGTAACAATATACACTGATAGTCAATATGGCTTCAGGGCTGTTCACGACTTTGGAAAGTTGTGGTCTCAAAATCGATACCTGAGCTCTTCGGGTTCACCAATCCGAAATGGAGAGTGTGTAAGGGATCTACTGATAGCACTACAAATGCCTGCACAAATTGTGATGAACTGTTCAGCACACAGATCTGTTTGTGAGTATATCATACTGGGTAACAGCTATTCGGATAAAATTGCATAGTTTTGCACTCTAAATTCATATTCGATTAATGTGGAACAGCAAACAAATGAACAAATTGACCAAACAGAATGCAGGTTGATGTTTTCATCTGTTGAAACCTAGGATGAAGTAAGGAAATTACAAGAAGAAGCAAGCGATTCAAAGAAAGATGGGTGGGTTAAAGGAGGATGCACATGCAGATCAGATGATGAAGTGCGGACCTGTACTGACGGAAGACGAGTAATGCCAGATAGTCTGTTTTCACAGATGGCAAGGGTCTACCACGTACCAGCACACATAGGTAAGGATGCCATGATCAGATTATTTTGTCAAGTGTGGTTTAACCCTAAGTTCAGGGTTATTGCAGGAAGTCTCTGTCAAAGATGTACCATTTGTCAGCATCAAAATGTAGAAAAAAAAACAGTAGTTAGTATGGGACAGATTGGCAAAGCTGCAGGTGCATTTACCAAGATGCAATTGGGTTTTATTGAAATGCCTCCTTGTTAAGGATAAAATATGTCCTTGTGTTTTTTTTTCTGTTTTCTCGGTGGTTTGAGGCATATCCAACAAGACGTAATAACAGTCTAACAGTTGCAAAATTGCTTCTTATAGAGGTTATTCCTGGATTTAGTTTTCCAGTCACATTGAAATCTGATAGAGGAACTAATTTTAATCATGAAATAATTCAGATGATTTGTGCAGCATTACAGATTGAGCAGAAGTTGCACTGTGCCTATCTCCCTGAGGCTTCAGGCGTAGTTGAACAAATGAACGGCACAATAAAATCTAGATTGGCTAATGCTTGTTCATCCACAAAACCAAAATGGCCTGATGCACTGCCGTTGGTGGTAATGAGCTTGAGAAGTATTCCAGACAAAATACCCAGACTGTCCCCACATGAAATTGTGATGGGCAGGGCTATGAGACAGCCGAAACTCCCAGCAAATCAACTGATGAACATTACTGATGATTTGGTACTGGCTTATAGCAATGGATTAACTGACGTGGTTCATTCTGTGTCTCATCAGGTTCAAGAAGTTGCAACTACAATGCAGCAAAAACAGGGCCATGATCTGTGTGCAAGTGAGTAGGTGCTAGTCAAAAAGCATGTGAGGAAGTCTTGCCTAGAACCTCGATGGCATGGTCCGGATCAATTAATATTGGTGATGACAACAACTGTTAAGTGTGGTGGCTTGCCGAATTGGATTCATGCTAGTCACACTGGAAGAGTCCCAAGTACACTTGAAAGGGAATAACTTGCTGAGGAAGAAAGTCAAGAACAAATAAATGTTCCTGAGTGAGTTGAAAATGAAGCAGAGTGGGCACAAGTTATGGAGACTAATGAAAATTATGTTGTCATTGTTAATGCTGGGAACGAAGTGATCCCTGTAAGCATCAATGAAAAGAGAAAA
Source organism: Lissotriton helveticus (assembly GCF_964261635.1). Classification (NCBI taxonomy): domain Eukaryota; kingdom Metazoa; phylum Chordata; class Amphibia; order Caudata; family Salamandridae; genus Lissotriton; species Lissotriton helveticus. The sequence goes on along the minus strand of NC_136059.1, from coordinate 1,603,164,665 downwards.
AGGGATTTATCAAAAGAAAGCACCGAGATAATTGCAAGTGAGATTAAAAATGCAAACGGAAAAAGGACACAGAAAGGTGAAAAGTGGCCAAAGGGAGTAAAAAGACTGAGATACGCAGTAAATGAAAAAATTCCAGATACAGTAATTAAAATATCCAGCAAATCTGAGCAAAGTGAACAAGAAGAAGAAGAAAATTTGGTACGAAGAAAAAAAAGAATAAAAGTACCAAGCAGAAAGTACACAGCACCGGAATGGATATATTTGGCTACTGCTTCAATGAATCATTGGGAAAAAGATTTTTTTGAGTTCTGTTCAGAGGAAATGATTCATGTAAGCCACCCTAAATGAACTAATCAATGTGAAGAGGGTGCAGGAAAAGAGAGAAGAGATTTATGAAAATAAATGAAGTTTTGAAAGAAAAGTAAAAGCTCTGAAGAAAAATGAAAAAGAACTATTGATGAGATGAAGGCTCCAAAAGAGTGGGATGCACAACCTAAACCTACTTTAACTAAATTTACTATAGTAAAATTTGATTACATTTTAAATCTTTTGACTTCAAGGTCAAGAATACCTTTATTTGGTTAAAGTTAACCATAAAAGTATAACATACATGAATCACACATGGAAAGTTTATATATATAAGTCCAATAAAACCATAGAACTCACATATATTAAAAATTTCCAGACAGATTTAAAAAACAATTCCTAAAAGGAGATGCCAGATTTGATTACATTTCGTAACGTTTCCTTATTGATAGTGCCATCCTGATAAAATTTTAAAAACCAACATGTTACTTACGTAGACAAAGATAACAAAAAGTTAAAACCCTCCTAAAAATTTCATGGTAGGATGTCTTAACAGAGGTATATGAAACCGAGCTCTTGGGACCTTATAAAGTGCGCAAAAAAGGGTAAGGTGCAGGGTGCTTTGTTGGGCCAGGTTGTCACAGGGGCAGGATGGAAGGTTATTGCACCATCCGGCCTGTTTAGGAAAGGCCCCTAAAAAGTGCAATGTGCAAAGCCTAAATCTGGTCAACAAAAATCTAAATTGTACGTTCCTGGTAAAATTGCGGACATAAAAAAGTCTGATTGGTGTGAAATAATCGCCTTGCTGGCCAGCGGCGTTTATCAAGCTCAGCGCGACATGCATTTTTTATAATCAATTTTGTGCTTTTATCTATACTATATATATAGGGTTGTCAAAAAAGAAATTCCCTAAGCCAATTCCATAAAATGTTCTTTTCACAGAACAAAGCCATGGGAAAGCCTCAGCATTATCCAGTAACATGCAATCCTTAATAATTTCTCTTGTGAGCTTTAACTCCTCCGTCAGCCAAACATTCGCCCAGAGTATCAATGGGGTGATTTATTTTATTTATTTATTTATTTATTTATTTATTGACATTTATAAAGCGCAACATATACCCGAAGGTGTCTTGGCGCTGGTTAATTTGCAAGCTTCAGGTGGTACTTAAATTAAATGCTCTGACCCGGTGCCCACTGAATAAAACTTATTTGGTGAACAACCATGTTTTAAGTTTCTTGCGAAATTGGAGCAGAGTAGGACATGTTCTAATGTCCTGAGGCAGGGTGTTCCAAAGTTTGGAAGCTGCCACCACAAAGCGGCGATCTCCCCATGCAACTGTTTTGGTACGAGGAACCACTAAATGGTTGCTGTTGGAAGATCGAAGCTGACGAGAAGGTTGGTATAGACACAGTTGGTCTGTTAAGAAATGCGGGCCTTGCCTATTTAGTGCCTTATAGACTATACACTGTGATTTAAATCTGATTCTATTCTGAATCGTCAACCAGTGGAGTCTTGTGATTGCGTCTGATATGGGCGCGAACTTTGGAATTCCAAAGAGCAGGCGAGCTGCCGCATTTTGTATCGTTTGCATTTTTCTAATGACTCTGACTTGGGTATTTAGGAAAAGCCCGTTACAATAGTCCAATGATGCAAGAACCAAAGAACTCACCAGTGTTTTAATGGCGGTCGCTGGGAGGTAGGGGCTTATTTTCCGAATCATGCGAAGTTTGTAGTGGGCTGTAGAAGCCACTTTGTTAGCATGATCCATGAAATTTAGACGGTCGTCAAAAATAACTCCCAGATTTCTTACTTTAGTCACTGGTTTAGGGGGGGCACCAAACATATGGGGCCACCAAAAGGAGGACCAGTCCGGTGAAAGATGTCCAAAAATCATAACCTCAGTTTTTTCTGAGTTGAGTTTCAGGCAATTTATTGCCATCCACTCTCCTATCTCTGTCAGTCCATTTTGGAAGCGTTGGGCGACCTCCCCTCCGTCACCCCTTATGGCCATAACCAATTGCGTGTCATCAGCGTATGAGGTTAGGCTCATCCCATGTGCCTTAATGACATAGGCAAGATCCGACACATAGATATTAAATAGTGTCGGACTCAGGGATGAGCCTTGAGGTACCCCACACGGCTGTGTCAGCTTGGCAGATTGGTAAGGTCCAAGAGTGACGGCCTGGGTTCTGTCAAGGAGAAACGAGGCGAGGAGGTCTCTTGCCGTGGAGCAGATGCCCATCTTTTCGACCCGGTCGACCAAAATACTGTGGTCGACCGTGTCGAAAGCCGCCGAGAGGTCCAACAATACCAAGACTGCTGTACCGCCCTGGTCTCTTATTAATCTGACATCGTCAGAGGCTTTGATGAGAGCAGTCTCGGTCCCATGATATTTCCGAAAACCAAACTGAGTGTCATCCAGCAGTCTGTGTGTCTCGATATACTCGGATAATTGTATATTCATAGCCTTTTCCACCACTTTGGCTATGAAAGGCAGGCTGGCAATTGGTCGGTAGTTTTTCAACTCGGTCTTATCCAAGCCAGGTTTCTTTAAGAGTGGTTTGAGCAATGTAGTTTTTAAAGTATGGGGGTATATCCCTGAGCACAAGATGGAATTGCATACTTGCGTCAGAACCGGTATAATTGAGTCCATCACTGGTAAAAGAGCCGACAGTGGACAAGGATCCAGCATGGATCCGGTTTTAACTGTCGAGACGATGTTTAGTATGTGGTCTTCGGTTAATGGAGTGAAGCCAGTGAAAGATGGTGCTAACAGGGGGTTTGGGACCAAGGGAATAGCGGTGGCGGCCTTAATGAGGGTGGTTTTCGCAGTGAAGGCTTGATAGATGTCATCAACTTTGGAAAAGAAAAAGTTAGCCAGAGCATCGCACATGTCTTGGGAAGGGGGTGGGGTCAGGTCAGGGGTGTTGCCTGAGAGAGATTTGGTAATTTCGTATAATTTTTTGCTAGAGTTCTTTGCCTGCTCAATTTGATTCAGATAGAAAGATTTTTTCGCCTTTGTAATCATAGCTTTATACACCGCCAGTGAGTCTTTATATCGAGTCTTGCTCGCAGGGTCGTAAGTCTTTCTCCATTGTCTTTCACAATGTCTATTCTGTTGTTTTTGTTGTTTTAATTCGTCCGTATACCACGGTGCAGTTGGAGTAGATCTATTCTTAGATATTGACTTGGTGGGGGCCAAAAGATTCATAGCATGGCCCAGCCAGTCCTGGAATAGTTGTGTGGCCATAGTCGAATTAGACGAAATTAGCGGGCGAGTACTGTCCAGCTGGTTTCTTAGGTCTGGCTGGTTAATATTATGCCATGCTTTAAAGGAAGCCGGCCTAGGGGAAATAGTGACCTTTGTTAGGGGTTTATTTATAGCCAAGGTGCAGAATACCGCGTAGTGGTCTGTCCATGGCATAGGTAAAATATCCGATACCTGGAGCCCCTGAACACTGGAAAAAATGCCGTCTAAAATGTGTCCCGCTCGATGAGTGGCTGATGTAACCAATTGTTGGAGCCCCAGGGTTTCCATGTCAGAAATGAGGGCCAGGGTCTCTTTATGGTTGTTATCGTCTAAGTGAAAATTCATGTCACCTAACACTGTAATGGAATCCTCGAGGGCTAGTGATTCTAAAATTGTGCTTAGACTGGTTAAGAAGCCTGTCTTGGCTCCTGGGGGCCGATATAAAAGTAACCCCTTGAAATTATAAAGCGGGCTAAGTTTAATTACAAACATCAGAGCCTCACATGAGGTGTCCGGTGTTTGAGTAATTATAACCTCAAGCTTTTCTCTGGCTATAATGGCAATCCCGCCACCTTTCTTTCTGGGTCTGTCTTGTCTATAGGCTTTATAACCACCAGGTGTTGCAATGACTACGTCCGGATCGGACGATTCGTCAGTCCATGTCTCCGTAATGAAGAGAATGTCTAACTTAAAATCCGTTATTAAGTCAGCGATTTCTTGGCTATGTTTACATAAGGATCGTGCATTGATGAGGGCCATAGAAACATTCTTGACTTTTGGTGTGGCGTTTTGTGAGGTTTCTCTCACAATTATTTGATGTCATGAACTGGCAATGTGGACAGCACCTTTCAGCTTCCTTTACCGTACTACTCAAATCAAATAAAGTACAGGCCTGGTCTACAGGCGGTCTGAGATTGCGCAAGGCAGCATATGAGTAGACCCTATGGGGACCTTTAGGGCTTGGTCCAGGGGTCGTGGCCCTCGGCCCGGTCCCGGCGCGGACGGGCGCAGACGGGCTTGCCTTTGGCCCGCTGCGATCCGAAATAAAATTAACCCCTACCTCAGACTGACAGAATGCCTAAGGGATGCTTTTTGGGATCATTGGTAATCTTTTTAGGAAATTATTCTCTAGGGTTTGGAGTTTCAAACTTTTTTGGTGACCCCATACTCCCGCCCCTTATGTGGCAGTAGACAGGCATTTTGATTCATATAAGGTTATTAGTTCTGCAATGGGCTTATGGCCCAGCTCACATGCAAAGCGGAAAAGACATTCCACAGCACGGCAAGTATTCTGTACCCTAGATATAATGAGGTGTTCCCAAGTCAGTTTATTATTAAAAACATTCCCTAAGTAATTAAAATTCGAAACTTTATCAATTGTCTTTCCCTCCACCATGAACTTTCTAGATTTGGTATGACTTGGTCCATAGACCATGACATAAGATTTAGTTAAATTAACTTTTAAATCTGGAGCTAACATAACATTTGTGAATGTACTCAAAGACTTCTGAAGACTATTGGCAGTTAAAGCCATTAAAACTGTGTCGTCCGCATATGACAACAACGGTATGGGCTTACCCCCTATTCTGGGGAAGTCTAGCTCCTGCTCTTTTAAGGCTGATTCTAGGCCATTTGTGTACTAAAGGAAGAGGAATGGGGCCAATATGCACCCTTGATGGACTCCCTCTGTAGAAACAATGGGCCCTGTCCTTTCTCCCTTGGGTCCAAATCTCATAGCTACTGTGGTGCCTGTGTGCAACCTACGGAATAGGGTGATCAAAGGCTCCTCAAAGCCCTTATCTCCCATCATACCCCAAAATTTGCTCCTATTACTGATAGAGCGCGCAGGTCACCCGACTATAATTTTTCACCATATGCACACTTGGGCCCATTAATTTAATTCACCATATTTATTCATCAGGTAACTTACACGCTACTACCAGTAACCCAGTTACTTCCTATTTATTACCTATGTACCCGACTTACCAATCCTCGTCACGGGTAGCTATGATCACAATGGATCAGGGAGCTAGCTGCAAAAGATAAGCAGTATCCAAAATACCATAACATTTATAATTTTTGCACTCTTTATAATAACCACAGACTCAGGAAGTTTTGAAAACCTTTATCTAGTTCTCTTCAATATCAGCAAGCCAGCAATTGACAGTAAGTAAGCTATCAATAACTAAAATCATAAAAAGTGTATATCCATGTAAAACTAAAATAAGGCCAACCATTTAGAAGCCTAAAGGAAGGTAAGAACAGGGAGCATGCTAATATGAACTTTCAGAAAATTAGACTTGGTATGTAGAGTCTAAAGGATGGGAAAGATAAGGAACATGCTATAATATCACAGTTTGAGTACCCAAACGGGCAAGGCAGAAGACTTTATTTGTACGGTAAAGAATTAGATATAATCATGTATCTAAAGGGAAGGTAAAGAAATGGAACACGCTAACGATTCAGTGTAACCACTTTAAATTGACTAAAGGATGGGTAAAGAAAAAGGAACATCTATATTTCATGAACTGTGTATAGGAATGCACTTATAGGATGGGGAAAAATGGAACATGCTATAAACAACTGAAATGTAGGACTTTATCATTGGTCAGCACAGGGAGGGTAAGAAAGGAAAAAATGTGCAAGTACGATTTTTTCAAAAGCAAAGATGATAAAAAGACGCAAAAATGGGTTCCCTCAGAATTATATTTACCTAGAACAGTGTGGAGCCCAACCCTGGCCACGGGTCAGTTAAGGACAGTAGAAACCCCAAAGAATTCAGTCACCAGTAGGCCAGCAGGTGCAGAATGGAAACCCAAGACAGGAAAACCAGATTAGGATCAGGACAGGACCACCAAGGTAAGACCAGCACCCGCAGTTCAGTTGCAACGCCTGCGCTACACCCTCTCTGCAGCTATCAGCCAAAACCCCGGGTTCAGCAAAGTGCTCCGCCAGCACTTGAGGTTCTCAAAACCCTGATTGGGTCTATGAGTCAGTCGGACAGAGTGCTCCGCAGCACCTCTGTTTCTCGAATCAGCTATTGAGTGCCTAGGGTCAGTGACAGGTCAGCTATTCGGACATGTCGGACAAATTCTCTAGCTAAACTAGGCTGGTTATACTGTTTTTGGGTCAGTGTACCACCCCCCAAATGTTGCAAGTGTAAGGATCCCCAAATTCGATTGGACAAAAGGAAGGACAGGTCATCACACCTCCTAGGATTTGACTTTCTCAAGCTTAATATTTGCATTTCAAGACCGCCCCTTGAATTTTCAGGTTCCCATGGTTTACAACAATACATGTTCTTTTCACTAATACAATGTATGCAATTAGAGTTTGTGAGGTGAGGTTCCCATGAGTATCTTCTAAGTTAGTCAGATCCTTGGCAGAAATTCAAAGGTCATCTGCTTCAGGAGTCTTGCGGATCTCGCGCAGACTCAGTTTCAAGCAAGATGGGGAACGGCAGGGAAACAGGCCACATTTCGTAATGTACCATAAAAAGGAAAAGAAACAGTTTTAGAACACAGAAAAAACAAATGCACTGTATACCATGAATCCTTATACTAATCCCATTACTTTATAATAACTATAGCATTAGGATTAAGGCAAGACAAACATCGTAGAGGAAGCAGCGATGCAAGCATCAGGCATGTGAGAACACAGAGCAGCCATATTAAGTCTAGTGCGCAAGTGCAAAGGATTACCACCAAAACTACGAGTACGTCACGTCACGTGAGTGTGACCGACGCATGCGCAGATGAAATTCCCGCGTAGCAGCAGCCATTTTAGGTTGCAAGCGTATTATAATTAGTAAACACATAAGCAAGCATCAATGGAACACCCAAAATGTTAGAATAACGGGTAAATTAGTAATACAAACAGGTTGATTAAGATTATTAGGGTTATTTGAGGTTCATGAATCCAAGCAAGACGCTTTACGTGCGAATTCTTGCTCCATCACTATTAACGGTGTCAAGTGCGCTGGACAAGTCCATGAAGGCAAGGTGGATAGATCCCTTCCTTGCCTTCATGTACTTGCCCATAATCAGTGCCACATTAAGGACTCTTCGTTTGTCCCCATTCCTCTTAGTAACCCATATTGCATGGGGGACAAAATACCTTTGGAGACCGCCCAGGTTTCAAGACGTGCTAAAATTACTCGTTCCAATACCTTAGCAGTGGAGTCAATTAAGGAAATCGGCCTCCTTCTTTCCCTTTTTTATAAATGTGGACCACTATGGCCTCTTGCCATGATGTTGGAATAGGACCCATTATTGCAGCTCTAAAGCATTCGCTAGGAGAGGGGCCCAAAGTTGAGTATTACTTTTAAATAAATCAAGAGGGACACCATCGGGGCCTGGGGCTTTTTGATGTATTCCTCTCTGTAGGGCCTCTTCTACCTCGCTCAATGTAAGAGAGGCACTCAGATAATGGGCAGTCAGTGGACTCAATTGCTCTCCCTGAGTTAGTTCCTGACTAATGATACCATTCGGGTTAAAAATCTTAGTGTAGTGGGATTCCCACATATCCCCTGGTATCAGAGAGTCCATAACCCCTACGTCCTTTGAAAACAATGGGCGGTTAATTACCTCCCAAAAGCACCTAGAGTCTTTGAGCACGCTTGCTCTCTCTAGGTCCTCCCAGGCCTGCTCCCTCAGATCCTGCTTCATCTTTGCCACTATGCGCTTATAAGACCCCCTTGCACTTTTAATTAAGGCCGTATCTCGGTTTGTGTGTGTAATGCCTTCTTTAAACCTTTATGTGCACTCCGTATTGAACCATTTAACTTCCCGCGATTCCCTTGGTGGTAGTGGGTTCAACAAGTTATTTGAGACAACCCTACACATTTCCTAAAATCCCTGTATAATCATCTCAGGGGGGTTGTCCTGATCCAGGCATTTGAAAAAATCACTTAAATTGGTCATAATAATATTTTCCTCAAATTGAGTGGGGTTTTCCTAATTCCACTTTATTCTTTCTCCTTGATTTGAGCTATACTGGAGGGGGTGGCCGTCACCTTTAATCTCTTGGGCAGCTACAATAAGGGAGGCACTGAGAGCATTATGATCACTGTCATTGTTTGGCTCCACTGCGAAACAGACTACAAGGGAGGCATATTATCTAGATATTAACATAAAATCAATAACACTTCCAGTGCCTCTGCTCATATAAGTGCGGTATTGAATTTCCGAATTACCCACCAAATCATTCACAATAAACAAATCATTCGAAATGATAATATTATTTAAGGCATCTCTTAGTGGGGTAAGTATAAAATGGGGTAATGGTTGCCCTTGAGTATCTATTAACCCACAAACCCAATCTGAGCTATGTCTACATAAAGTACAATTAAAATCACCAACCCAGTAGATACACAGAGGCTGCCACTTCCCTGCAATCTTGTCAATCTCCTCCTTGAGGTTTACAATAATGTCAGTTCTATTTGGGTCAACAACATTATAATAGCAATTAATTAAACGAATTTTTACCTGAAACAAGTTAAAAATCAATATCAATTGATACCATGGTGAATTAATAACAGATTTAACATTGATGGACCCATATTTAAGAGAGATCAGGATCGCCCGTCCTCCTTTTGCTCTCTCTGCAGGTGAGCCAATTGCATGAACATTAAGGGACCGATAGCCATTTAGTTCGATATTCTCCCTAAACCAGGTTTCCTGGATACAGATAACATCAAAGGTTTTAACGTATTTTAGCCACATTTCATCATCCAGATTTGAACGAATACCTGCAACATTCCAGGAAACAATTCTATGGGGATGAGTGTTACGTGGCCTTAATGCTGGGTCCTCCCCATTACTAACGATCTCAACATCTGGGACAAAACCCCCACCTCCTAGGTTAGTTAAGATATGGGAAGTGACGGGGTCATTTCCTGACGACCGCTCATCTATGCTACTAACATCCCCTGATGTAATATATGTAATATGATCAGCAGAGTGGGACACCAAACTATTCTTTTCTGTTCCTGTTACTGGACAGTTGGAGTCCCTGACTAACCCTCCTGACCATGACAGTTTGTGTGGGTCTACTGGTAGTCAATCATTATCCGATAAGCCCAATAGTGCTTCAAAGCAATTTGTGTGATGCCATGCGGGGGGCTGAAGAAGCAGGGTTCTATTCTGGGAGCACAAACCAGGCCCATTGCTCCTTTGGTGGGGGGGTAAAAAAAGGCCAAAGAACAGGCCCGTATATTTCCCATAGGGAGTCACTGAGGGCTGGGTCATTAAAGTGTAAGGGGTACGTGCTGGCGGGAGGTCAAAAACAATGTTTTCTTCCTACCTAGTTTGCTCGGATCCCTGATTAGTTCTAATCTTATTCCCTTGGTCCCCCCTATCGTCCCTTTCTATGTTCAAGGAACTAAGGTGCCCTTGCATTTTATTAGTGCTCCTAACTTGGTCATTTATCTGTAATTGTGGCACTATTTTAGGGTCTCTGGAGTTTAACCCTCCGCGGACTGGAGCTGATAGTCTTGTCTTTCCATTTATGGATCTAACTATAGCCACCCCCTCGCTCTCTGGGGCTGTAGGGATAGCATTTATATCGCTCACATTCTTGTTTTTACCCAAGGAGCCCCTATCATTAGGCTTAATTTGAAGCACCGTATTCCCCCTGTTTAGTAGTACATGAACCAGCTTCTCCTCTATACAAGCCAGTCATAGCAGAATGGGCTCTAGTGAATCTGGCACTATTTTCCCCTATTGAACTGCCACCAAGTCCCCATCAGGCGTAGATTTTAGCTTTGCAGACCCTCCTACCCCTCGAGCTTTCCCCATGGAGGCCGGTGGGTATTGTTTTCTCCTCTTAACCCTTGGCAATTGGCAATTGACAACTGGCAAATGCCCTTCAGGTCGGTGTTCTGACCCAATGAGGTCAGTGCGTTTCCTTTTCCTCCCGGCTGTGTTTTTGTCCCCTGCAGTGGTTTGTGTAACAGTATCCTTGCCTTTTGATTAGCCTTTTGAATCTCCCCCTGCTCTGCCTTTTTTTTTTTACTATAATAACAGTTGGTGACAGCACAAATGGGGGATCCCCTTGCTGAGGTTTAGAGGATATAGATAGTATTTGCTTGGGGTACTCCACAATTGAATGATGGGGGACTTGCCAGGATTACTGTTCAAATCGGTGGCTGAGGGTACTGGGATCAGCGAGAGTCTACGTTCTGTTACCTCAATTTCTTTATTAAGTGCCCCCACAGCTTTTTGTAGAAACCCATCTAGGGTAGTGTCTGTGCTTTTAGGGGCCGGCATGGTTTTCTTTCTTCCCCTCTCCCCATGTGGAATTGGTGCTAATATACCCTGACCTTTCAGCCCCACTTGTTACTTCTGTGTCTCTAATCGTAGAGCCAAGAGATGGGGCCCGGTCCTGCCTCTTTCCCACATTGGCGGGCACCAACGGGCCCGTCCTTGGCCCGGGCTCGGGCAGCGCGTGTCCCGCAGGAGCCGTGTAATGCTTTTAAAGCTCCGGGCATGTGGCACGGGCATCGGCAGCTGTGACGGCCGCTAGGGAGCCTGGGACGTGTGGTCCTGTCCCGCTCCTCCAGTCCCCAGCGGTGGCAGCAAATGGCATAGTTGCAGGGCTTCCCCTCTCTCAGGTTCTCCAGTCCCCGAATCCACACAGTCAAGGGTCAAAGTTGGCAATCTGCCAGTTGGGGCTATATGGGTACTTGTACTTTGTTGTACTATGTTGTTGCTATGTGGGTACTCGTAGGTACTTGTACTGGATTATTTTTCACTCGCTCCACGGGCACCTGTGGACCGCGCTTGCTGCACCAGAGCACATTGAAGAAGGAGAGGGAGGGCGACAATATTCTCTGCTCAGACGCCCTGGGCAGTCCGTACAGTGTAGGTGCTGGATGCTGGGTGCCACAAACAAATAGGAGAGGGGGAGAGACACCACTCTTCCCCCGCACCACAGTGTTAAATCTGCACCGTCAAGGTGCTGGGCCTACTGTAACATGGTACGCCCGACAACAAACCTTGAGACCACAAAGTCTTACCGGCCGAGCTCGGAGTCAGTCCGGGGCCACCGTGGGACCTCCGCGCTGGTTGCTGGTTGCTGGTTGCCGATGAGAACAGGCAGCCTCGTCCGCGATTTCAGAAGGGCGGAACAGCCAGGAGAGGGTGGGGACTTGTTCCAGTGGGCTCACCACAGAGGGCGGAGGCAATGGGAGGTCCCCCTCTCCGCCATCGTTACCGGAACTCCCTCGGCATGCTGCGATGGCCATGGTGATGGCTCCGTCCAGACGTCGGAGCTCTGGTGCGGTGCAATGAGGAGTACTTTTATTTTTCTAATTTTTGTAGAATGGATGGAATAAAAACTGAGACTGGTAAACAGAATCAGGGTATATTAAGGCAAAGATGTCTTAATATTTGTCTTGCATGTGTTTTATTAACTATGTTTGTATGGTTAGCATTAACATGTGTAGTAACATATTTTATGTTTATCAATATGGTTAATATTACTAATAATAATAATGGACATGCAATTTTAGATGTTAAAAGAGATCTGAAAGAAGATCCAGAGACTAATATTGAGAAAGGAACAGGAAATGTTTTACACCTGAAAAATCAATTAACGATTTCACACTGAATGTTTTTACTAAACTTCTTTATGAGTACGTAGACTGTACAGATGCGAGATATTGGTATGTGTGCATGCAATTACCCACCTCTGTGTCAGAAGCAGTGACTTATCACAACCTTCCTTTAACATATGGAACCTCATGTAGTTTACTAACCAGTCTGTTCAATGGTAAAGAGATATTTCAGTACTGTTATTCTAATTTTGATTTAGTATTTTCATAAGTTCCTGTTAGAAGGAATATGAATATAGTTTATAGTGTAAGAAATGAAGAGCATTTGGGAGACTTTTTTACACTACTAAAACAATAGATACAGTATATACACACCAAAATAATTTGACTTGTAAATTGCATAGTGTAGAAAAAGAATGTATTAACACCGTAGAAGATAGACAAAGAGATTTTAAACAAATGGCTGCAGAGCAAAACAGTAAAGAACTACCGTGGGCACATAATGAAGGTAATTACAAAATGGATGAGACTTATGCTGCAATGACTCTGGACTGGCCTCATAGAGGAAAGCTTTGCTTATTAAGGCAGAAAATAGAATATAATAATCATTTCATTGGTTCTAGTGAATGTGAGAATTCCTTCCTAATTACAGGGGGTTGGGGATTGAGGGGTGGTACTGATCAAGTTTTTCCTGGGGTTTACTTGTGTGTGGTAATATGGGTATACGTTTCCTAAAAATGTATCATTTTGGTGATAAACATGGAACCAATGAATGAACTCTAACACAAAGTAAAATGGGTTTGAGTGCTGTAGAAATTGTGGGAGATATATTTGGAGCATTGATACCTTCAGTAGGAGTGATTCTAAATTCACAGAAAATTAGAAAATTATCTACAGTGGTTGATTGTTTATCAACGGATACCACTGGTGTGTTTTTGCTGATTGATACTGTAATGGCTGCTATGAGCAGCATGGTTTTGCAAAATAGATTTGCCTTATTGGTATTATTTGCAAAAGAAGCCGGAGTTTGCAGTATGTTGAAAATTCAACAATGTTGCACATATATTCCTGATACGAGCAGAGATCTCAAAGGATATGTCAGTCACATTACTCATTTACATGATGACTTGGCAAAACTGAAGGTTGATGGTGCTTGGGAGAAATTTGGTAAGGGTTTCTCTTCCATATGTAATTTGTTTTTAACATTTGCTAACAGCTTATTAGGGAGGATACTAATTCCAATAGCTGCTGTTGGTACTGGCATATTAATGATAATTCTGCTTTATAAAGTTGCAAAGGTAAGACTCAAGATGTGAAATGTAGAGCAAGAAATAGGAAAAGAGAGGTAATTGAAATGGAAGACCAAAAGGGTGTATATTATGATGCTTGGAAGGATATGGAGGGTGTTAGATTAAAACAGATGAGAATAATGAACAATTCATTCTGAAAATGTGATTATCAGACGGTACTCTGATATGGGTTAATGTGATCGTTTGAGATACCATCAGATGGGGGGTTGATGGAGCATGATTTTTGCAAATAAAATCTGCTCAACGAAATTCACCTGTGTGTATGTGTTTATGTGTGTATGTGTTTATTATGTGTACCCTTCATTGGCTGCCTGTGACCCAGCGGATACAGTTTAAGGCTCTCGTCCTAGCGCACAGAGCTGTACACGACTTTGGCCCCTCCTACATCAGGAAAAGAGTGGCCTTCTACACACCTCGTCGATCTTTAAAGCCTGCCACCCTTCGACTGATGGCTACCCCTCGCTTTCGTTGGGCAAGGATGGGCGGCTAGTCTCTTTCAGTCAAAGTAGCCAAGCTCTGGAATGCCCTCCCTACTGAGCTGCGCTACACTCAGGACTTCAGATGCTTTAAGAAGCTTCTCAAGACTCCCCTTTTTTAAGCAGGCCTACTAACTACCGTTCTAGCCATCTGTCTGAGATCTCATCGCGCCAGGATACTCAAGAGTAGTTGTGCGCGCTACAAATTCCCATATAACATAACATAACATAATAAATACTAATGTTTGAAAAACCAAACACTAAATATGCGTTATTAAAATGTACAACATAAAATGTGCAGTTAGACTCAACAGATGACTTTTCCTAGCTGAAAAATAAATAACATGAAACAGATCGTGTTAGATCATGAAGTATTACTTAAGAAAGTGAAGACAACTGCTAAATTAACGATAAATGGAATTTTCCTGTTTGTATAATTGGATGTTATTACGTCTCCTGAACTGCAGAAACATGCTTCATTCTTCGTGAAAGTTTATTTAAGCTTTAGAAATAGTTCTCTCTTTTGCTAAAATAATGTAGGCCTTAGGAATATTAGGGGATGTGCTTCCGTGCTCCTGTCCTTATAATGTTTCAAATGCTTCCTTAGAAATGTACAATCTAAAATATGACGATGCCTTAGGTCTGATTCAAAAAATCTTTTTCTGAAGGAGCAATATAAATTATCTCCTTCTAAATGCAATAAATCATTTCCGCAAAACTAAATTTTACCTCATATATGTAATCCCACACCCAATTCCAATTCAAAACACCAATTTCTGACTTATGCTTTATTTTTGCATTTGATTAGAGCAAATCTGTACCACAACGACTTATTGATTTATCAAAACATATTTAGGTACAATCACAAAATAAACATCTATATACACACATTACTTCTATACAAATATATATATACACACATATTTTTTATCTCTTTCAAAACATGTTAGTCCAACAAATTTTTGAAAATAAAGGATGCTATAAACCTGTACAACTAAGCATTCCTAAGGAATAAGATCTAACCAGAAATCAACAAAAGAGCAAACCAGGTCATAATTCTTTAGACCTATCTTTTTCTTATACTCTTTTAAATATGTATTTTCACAACGTAAACTATTTTTAGTACTGGTGTCTTTTCATGGGTGTCGACGCGTTTCAGCCCATTCACTACGGGCCTCATCAGGACAAGGGCTAATAATGATCCATCTAAAAATAAGTTTAAAAAGTCGTGTATAACTACATACTTTCAGAATTGTGAACAAGTTCAGAGAAAGGGATATATACATATCTACATATTTTACATATTTTACATATTCACATTTTATATATATATGTTTTCTTTCCAGTGGACAGTTTCGCAGAGTGCGGAGAAATTGTAGTAGAAAGGAGGAATACTTCAAAAGTGCAGAAATTTTTAAAAACAAATTGGTGGCAAGAGGCTACCCAAAAAGGTTAGTCAAGATCGCCTTAAAAAGGGCTTGGTTTACACCAAGAGAAACATATTTATTTATTGCATTTAGAAGGAGATAATTTATATTGCTCCTTCAGAAAAAGATTTTTTGAATCAGACCTAAGGCATCGTTATTTTTAGATTGTATGTTATTTACCCAGATGCCCTTGGCTTACCGGGTTTCCCCTGTTTTGTGGTAATTTCCTTAGAAATGTAGACATTAGTTTGTTTCAGAATACATTTTGAAGTTCTTAACTGAGGGATGTAGTTGACTCAAATGAAACAGTTTCAACATGTTTATAGAAATGTAGCTGTAGTTCCTCCTCTTCCTCCTCCTCTCTAGGAAGTTATACATTTTTTAGACAAAGCATGATTAGAGAAAATGTGTAAAGTCATTGTCAGGAGATTGTCTTCCTATAGTCATTGTCCAATGGAGAGGCTTGTAGAGAGTTGTAATAAAAACATTCTAGCAGAAATAAGGAAAAACTGGACTATAAAATCTGACTGTGGGAAAGGCTCGTTCACATGATTGGTGACCTGACTCTGCGTTTGTGGTATGCTGTGTGCTGTGCTGATTCCTGATCACTCTGGCTGGTGTATCCTGTGAAATCCTAAGAGACTTGGAACCTTGCCTTTACATTCTTTCACCTCTAAATGGTGTTCAGCAAAGTTTAGTGATTGTCCCTTCTGCCCTGACGTTAAAGAAACAGTGACCCATGTCTTTTTTGTTTGTCAAGCATATACCGCACCCAGGAAAAAATTGATTAAACCTATATGTGCCAATCTGGGTACTAGATCCTGCCTAGAGGCCTTCAGAATTTTAAAATGTTCTGTTGAAGGCCCAATTGTGGTTGGAACTGCTAAATTCTTAGGCTGGGTATGGGTGCTTAGAAGCAAAAAAGTGAAACAAATGTACATTTTTTATGTGTTTGACTTCATAAAATCATGTGAACTATTAATTTATTGAATGATTTTACATTTGATACATACTTCGTGTAACTTTTGTAAAATGAAGCCGATTTTATCTTAGTTTATTTTATAATAAATTTGTTGTGTACTGGTTTTAAGGGATTTTAGAACTTGTTTATTATCAAATTATTGTCGTTTCCAGGTGTCAAACGTATGTATTTTATGTCTGTATTATCAATAAGCTGGCTGTTATTTGCCCATTGTATATTTAGGCTAACTTTTATGGTTTTTTTAACAACCGAAATAAAGTTTATAAACTGAAACTGAAACCTAAGAGACTTTCCTTATGGCTTTGCACATCATCGGCTGATGATGCTGCTCGTGCTATACCCTAATGGACACAGGTTAGCTTTTCTGACTAATTGCACACTGTGCATTAGTATTTCCATTTCAAAAGGTTCATAACTGAACTGCCTTATGCTGATGTTTACTCTCTCTCTCTCTCTCTCTCTCTCTCCTCTACACCTGATGTTATGGTGATTTTGGGTATTCAACCTGGTGTGCTTGTTGTGGAATTAACCTGTATATTATTCTGTACTTGTGATTGACCATTCATATTTTGAATAACAAAGAGAAAATATATAGCAAATAGTGTGTGTCTTTATTTCATGAGATATGAGTTATTGTGGCATATTTCTGTTTTTATTGATGTATAGCTTATTCCTTCATTATAGGCCCTCTTGAGGGAATAGCTCTCCGACTTTCATCACTTAGTCCCTTTTAGCTCTACCAAAGATCCATCAGAGGACCTTTGATACTGATAAATGTATAATAATGACTTATGGGCACGTCATTAGAGTTACGCTTCTGTTAGTTTTATGGTAATTGGTGTGGGACATGAAATGATTTTAAAAAACACTGCTTCCACTGCATCAGAATCATTAGACAAATGCAGAAGCCGAGACATTCCAGTCAGTCATCACCAACAGAAGGAAACATCCATTGTATTTTCCAATAGAAATGGTTTTATTTTCTTTCAGTGTCTAAGTAGTGTTTAGAGGAAGTTTGTTGTGGAAGAAATAAATGAGCACAACATTCAGCTAAGTACTTCTTCCCATCTTGACTTTGGCCCCAGTTCAAGCCTTATTATTTCAAAAGGTGGTATTTATTGACACCCCTCTCAACTTGCACCAAAGTGAACCCTCAAGTTTATCGATGGGCATGGAACAAATCAGTAGGCAAATGGTTGTCTCATGCATAGGAATACCTTTTGCTTTACAGTGCTGAAGCCATAACAAGAGTCATAAAAAGAAATCCCAGTGGTAGTGCTGAATCTGCCAAGAGCACCTCACGAATTATTCAAAGATTATAATTCGCTCCCAATGGGGAAGCCCAGTCAAACTGGTAGCCAAAGTGCACACCAAATATCTATACTGATGAACTGTTTTAAGGCACTTAACAGTAATATACTAGTAATCTCAGTAAATAGTCCTACCCAAGCTCATAGTTTGGCTTCTGTTAAAATTATTTTGCAATGCTTTATCTTATGTAAACAATCAAAGAACTTTTAAAGATCATTGAAGATCGATTACTGTCCATGTCGAAGAACCCCTCCCTGTCACCAGGACAGACCATGCCCTTGTCAAATTCAACATACCCATCACTTGTAAAACATTCTCAAATCACCCCTCGAATAGCCTGCCACGATTGGAATATCATCCAGAGAAAGTGATGGAATATTGCCCTCAACACCGACTCACACCAACACTGCAACAGACTCCGTGAACACATCAGAAATTTCAACAACTGGATCACCTCCTGTACAGGCACCCTGGCCCACTTTAAACACCACTGTACAATGAGATTCAGCCCCAATGCCAATTGGTACTCAAAGGAACTCAGGCGGATGAAGCACCACTGCAAACAACTGAAATATCAATGAGGAATGATCAAGGACATCACAGATGGGAGAACCTTCAAGTCAGCCCTGAATCACTAACACTAAGCAATTCCACCCACCAAGCAGAATGCCTTGGCAGACTGCATTAATGCCATCTTCAACAGAAGCAGAAAACTCTTTGCCATAGTGAAATATTTAACCTCTTCAGCAGCCACATCCACCTCCTCCACAATGTCACAGGACCTCTCCAATGCTCTCTTTCTTTTCTTTAGCAACAGAAGCACTACCACATACACCAACTTAAAACCTCAACCAGACCTGACAAACATCACAAATTGACTCCCAATCTAATTCAAGGAATTTACCTTATATACATGTCAAGCCATCCCACCAGAAGGAACTGGCAACCCTATAAGGTCTGTACACTCAGGGGCCCCTGAGGACCTATCTCCCCACCAGGCCTCCTCCAGAGGACTTCTACCAATTAGCAGCATGCCACTCACATCCTGAACACCTCCATTCTGTCAGCAACATTTCCAGATGAGTGGAAACACACATCTGTTCTCTCCTGCCTGCTGAAGAAACTGCCAGTGAACCCATTGATACTCACCGACTACAGACTGATCTCTCTGCTTTCATACTCAGCCAAGAAGATCATCATCAGGCACCTTTTTGGCTATTTCAACAACCACCAACTCCTTGACTTCACCCTTTCTAGATTCAGACTAAACAAAAGCATGGAAACTGCCCTCATCGCTGATGCTGAGAACATCTACATGATCCTAGGCAGAGAAAACACTGTAGTCTTTATCCTTACAGTGCTCTACACATTTGATACAGTCTCCCACTCCATCCATATCCAATGTCCAAAAGACATCAGAATCCAAGGACCCATTCTCCAATGCAGCATATGTTCCTTTTTGATAGGTAGGACCTAATCTGTCAGCATGGCATTGTTGGACTTGGCCCTTTGTGCAGAGTCATCCCCAGACTTTTTGACTTCACCCTCCTGTGTTCTGTGCCTATTCTTCTTGGCTTTTAGGACTCTGTGCACTTTAACACTGCTAACTAGTGCTAAAGTGCTTGTGTTCTTCCCTCTAAACATAGTAGAATTTGCTTACACCAAATTGGCATATTTAATCTACTTGTAAGTCGCTAATAAAGTGGTACCACATGGTACTCCATGCCTAAAATTAAATGCCACACGTGGGCTTGCAACACTTATTGTGCCACTCAATTAGGTACCTCTTTTAAACATGTCTCAGGTCAGCTATTGCAACCTGTGTGTTCAGTTTTGAACTGCAATTTAGATCTGGCAAAATAAATTTTTTGCAAGGCCTAAAACTCCCTTTTCAATACATATGTCACCAATAGGGTAGTTTATGTACACCCCATAGGGTGGAGTGCAGTGTATTTACATTTTGGACACGTACTTTTCATTTTTACGTGTCCTGGTAGTGAAGAACTCCAACCTTTTTCTTTCACTACTGTGAGACCTACCTCTCCCATAGGATAACATTGGGTTACCTTTTCACTTCTAATGAGTGATAACTTTCCTTTGGGAACAGGTAGACAGGTCGGTGTGTACCCCTGTCATGAACATGCAACACGTCTCATATTTTGGATCTATCTTTCTTATTATCCTTTGTGGTGTTCTGTGTTATTGTGAAGAGTAGAACTTTGAGGTCTTGACTGTCTCAAAAAATTGTAAACATTTTCATTTGGATTAGAATCTAAGAATGTTTTTATTGTCCAACTCCTCTCAAGGACTCAATGTTGACCCTTTCTGTGCATATACTTGTCTTGGCATTTTTTTCTCTTTGGCTGTTGTGACAATATACAGCCCTGTGGATCATTGGATGCGTGTAGAAAATGTTTGTGTGCATTCAATAAATGTCTATGTCCTTATCAGTCTTCGGTTAAATTGCTTTTATTGTTTGCAGCCCTGATGAAGCCTTTGTAAGGTGAAATATGTTGGCAGCGCTCCTTTGAAAATACACAATAAAGCATAAAGAACTATATCCATAACGAAGATCCACGAGTATCTATTCAGTGTCAAATGTCTCTTGTTGAATGTGATTTCTGACAAGTTATCAAGTTGCCTCTCTATTTTCTGTGCTAAAAATTGACTATTCGGGTTTTGTGTCAAACCCTCTCAAGGATCGAATTTGGACCCTTTCTGTGCATATATTTGTCTTTTTTCTTTACTCTTTGGATGTTGTAACAATATACAGCACTGTGGATTGTTGGATGCGTGTAAAAATTGTTTGTATGCATTCAATGAATGTCCATGTCGTTATCAGTCTCCAGTTAAATTGTTTTGAATGTTTTCAGCCCTGATGAAGCCTTTGTAAGGTGAAATGCATTGGCTGTGCTTCTTTGAAGATACACAATAAAGCATAAAGAACTATATCAACAACGAAGAACTACGAGTATCTATGCAGTGTCAAAAGTCTCTTGTTGAATGTGATTTCTGACAAGTTATCATGTTTGCTCTCTATTTTCTGTACTAAAAAGAGACAGGTCAGGTTTGGTGTCAACTCCTCTCAAGGACCCAATTTGGACCCTTACTGTGCATATAATTGTTTTGTGCGTTTTTCTTTTCTCTTTTGCTGTTGTAACAATATACAGCACCGTGGATCGTTGGATGCGTATACAAATTGTGTGTATGCAATCAACGAATCTCCAGTTAAATAGTTTTTAATGTTTGCAGCCCTGACGAAGCCTTTGTAAGGTGAAATGTGTTAGCAGCGCTCCTTTGAAAATACACAATAAAGCATAAAGAACTATACCTACAATGAAGATCTACGAGTATCTATTCAGTGTCAAATGCCTCTTGTTGAATATGACAAGTTATCATGTTGCCTATCTATTTTCTGTACAGGTCGGGTTTCGTGTAAAAAGAATTGTAATTTTAAAAGCCCACTTTAATGAAAAGTTGGATTTTTCGTCACAATTCTGAAAATGGCACTTTTAGAAAGCTACTGACCAATTGGGCACAACTCTCCTGCACCCGACTGTCGCACTGCGTTATAGGAAATCATTCCTTCATGAAACACTTCCTCCGAAGATACATCATCATAATCTGGTTATCAATGTTAATCCAATCTTTTAAATCATGCTTCATTTTTCATATTTCATCACAACGGAAACAGCATGTTTGCGCTTTGAATATTTTATTCATCATTTTCAAGTGCCAAGCGTTGCCTATCCAGGCTTTGACGGAGGCATGTGAAGTCAAACATGTTTTAAACAGTGGTTTTGTAACACAGCACATTCTCAATGCATTTCGAATTATTTACAATTCTTCGTCAGGGGTTAACTGCAAGTAAAATAAAGAAACAATTAAGCTAGCTGCTCGACATTAAAATAGTGCATAAATATAGATTCATTACTCTGAACTCAACCAACAGTCAAACAAGAGCTGCAAACAATAAAATTGTAACCCTAAAGCTTAAACCACCCTTCGTGCTCATAAACTTAACAGTTCAAAAAGTGTGCATCAGCGATTTCCTCAACATATGTATCACAGCTCCCTCCCATTTAAACAGTTTCCTTCAAAACTACAAGCTTCCCTTCTCCCTTATTTACCTTATCTGCGCCACAACCGGCAGCATAGCCTCATGTTACTTCCTCATGACCGAAACTCGAGTTGTGTTTCCCTCACGCTCGTGCCCTTTTTATAGAAAAAACTGTCGCACCTGTAATCAATCATGCTGTGAATCACTTCAATCCCTCCCTTTTACTAGTGTGTGCCAAAACGAAAAACTGCATCTCCCATGCTGCCCTATTCTATTGCCAGAAAATTATGTGTGCTCAATCATAAAAAACATCCACCCCTTTAAATTCTGCGGTAAATTAACCAAAACACATTTCTAAACTAAACATGAATACTGCAACTGACAAAAATGTGTTCGAGAAAGAAGGAAACGCATTTGGTGAAAATAAAATTTTTGGGTGAAAATACAATGCTCAGAAAAATGTTCAAGCATCAAAGTTCAACTGCCTCCTCATTCCAATATGGATTTTGTCAGTCATTATAATTGAAACAGTCCACTTTAGGTGTTGTATTCTTTCTGTTTCCGTGATGATCAATCCTTCAAAGGTTAAACTTTAAACCTTGGAGTGCAAGCTCAGAGGCGATAAAGTTGCTAAGCAAATAGGTAATTGTTGAGCGGCTGCACTCCTTCCCTTAATCCATTCCTCTTATAATCAGATTATAAGATTATAAGATTATAAGAGGAATGGATTAAGGGAAGGAGTGCAGCCGCTCAACAATTACCTATTTACTTTTAGAAAGCTGGCATTGTCTGGTCCTAATCATTTGGTGTCAGCAGTCTGGCCCTGGGTTACATTACTAAGTGTAACTGACAGTTGGTCTATGTGTATTCCTACTAGAGAGTGAGACAAAGGGAAGCTAGGTGTTGGTAAAATCGGCCACCCTGAGTTAATGATGGGGAGGAGCTGTCACCTACCACAAATGCACATCATAAAGTCCCTACCTGAGCATTCTCACAAAGCAGTTTGGCATTAGTCTATTGTGACCCAGACAAGTTGTGAGCAGGAAGGCAGGAAATTCCAACCACATCTGGAGGTGGAAACCTCTAGAAACTTGTCCTACTTCAAAGTGGGCACCAGATACAAATATTGAACCTCAGAACCCAACTCTTCAGTACACATCTGAACCTGTAGAAGACTCAAAGGAATGCCTGCTGTACCTCTTGCTGCAAGAAGGACAACCGCTCTGCTGTCCTGCACTGCTGTCCTCCTACCTCAGTGAGAAGCACTAGCCCTGCATCGCAAATCCAGGACCACCAAATTGACTCCAAGGGCTAGTTGTTCAGAAGCCTCAGTGATAGAAGAGGCGTCCCCCATCTTGAACTCATGAACTCTCCTTTTTAATTTTTTTTTTTGTGTTTTATATAACGTAAACTAGACCAGAAGATATCAGGTATCAATCAGAGCACTTTACATGAGCACCAGTTTTGCTACAGATGGACACATTCATTTTTGTTAGGCATGGGGAGATTAGGGAACAGATGTACAAAGGTTTTTTGAGGGCACAAATGGGCTTCCACAAAAAACCTGTGGCCCATGTTGAAATCCTTTTTTGCGATGTGCAAAATAGAATTAGCAAATCGCTATTAGGAAGAGGCGTTCCAAGGGCATCCCTTCCTAATAGTAACTCCTTAAGCTATGTAAGAACGTTTTGTGATTGCAATTACGGTCGCAAAACACTCGCAGTTTACCACTCTTCTCAGAAGGGTGGTAAATCACTCGCAAATGGGAATAACCACTCACAAACAGGACGTAGTCCCCAGAGGACTCCGTCCCCTTTGTGAATGCATGTGCAGATATTTTTTAAGGGCATGTAGTGGTCACAGGGACCTCTGCCTCCCCTTAAAAATGAAACTGAAAAGTTTCATTTTTTAAAATAATGCATCCCTTTTTTCTTTAAGGAAAATGGCTGTATTAAAATTAAAAAAAAACTGTTTCATTTAAAAGCATTCCCAGACATGGAGGTCTGCTGACCCCAGTAGGCCACCATCTCTGGGAGTGCCAGCCTTTCCCAATGGGGTCGCAAATTGCGACAGCCTCATTAATATGCATGGGGCATGCAATTTGCGAAGCCATTGGGAATCGCAAACAGTGTCTCAGACACTGTTGTGCATCCCAATTAGCAACTCCCAAATTGTGGGTCGCAAATGCGACACAAGTTGTGACTCGCTAATTGGCAGGTCGAACATCTGACCCTAAGTGATTTGCCCAGAATCACAGGATGTTGAGCCTAGTTGCCGAGACTCGAACCCGCTTCCCCAGCTTCAAGGTGGACCGCTCTAGCCCTAAGGCTACATCCACTCCTGCACTTGGACTCTGTCAGATGTGAGTCCTGCCCTCCCAAGCCATGCCACCCCAGTCCTGGACCCTTCGAAATGGGCCAGAAGGTGGTCTGCCAGCCCAACTATGGTCGCAGCAGAACCAATGCATCGCTATGCATCACCTCTCTGAAACTCCACATTGGAGCCACTACACACCGCAATCCCTTGCCAAACTCTGCATCTGGACTGCTGCGTGAGACATCCCTGCAGCCTTCCAGGAAATGCAACTGTGCGATGCATCTTTAACGCAGGCCTTTGCATCACAAACCCCTCATCAACGGCATCTTCAATGGCGATGCAGGACTCTGCATCCAAAACCTCGCAGCTTCTTCAGATCCAACTGGTGTGCGACGCAACTCAACGCAGAGCTTTATATTGCAAGCTGCTCATCTACAGCACCTTCAACAATGATGCAGGACCTCACATGGCAGCTTCAAAGCTCCTGTGAATTGTTGCTATGTGACACAACCTCATCCTGGGACTCCGCTTTTTTTCTGCAACCAGAATTTAAGTAGTCTTGTTTAGCGGCCCGACTAAGTCCCTGAAGACGGCCCGTGCCTCATTGCGGTTGGCCAGAACTTGTGAATTTGTCCCAGTCCAGTGCAACCAGATAACAACAGTTGGCAAAATGTGCTTTTTGGCACTTTTTTCACTTAAATCTTTAAAATTGCATATCTGTGCTTCTATTGATAGGATGTTTGTTGTTTTGGCCATAAATGATTTATGAAAATCTACCCTTTTTTTCCAAATTGATGTTGGATTTTTCTTGTGTTGTGTTTCACTTTTTTACTGCTTGAAGTGCTGCATACATTGTTTACACATTGCCTCTAAGTTAAGCCTAACTGCTTTTGTGCTAAGCCACCAGGTTCGTCCTGGGTGTGCTTGTGACTTAACCCTGACAAGGATTGAGATTGCTGCGTGAGTAGTGTTGAAAACCCTTCAACCAGTAACTCCATTTCTTAAAGGCACCTTTCTCTTGTACCCTTGAGGACTGATCCGTGGGGTCCCATAAGGATCCTCTCTAAGCCTGACCCTCTTCACCACTTACATGACCCCCCCTGGCCAGCATCATCAGCATGCATGAAATTAACATTGTCTCCTATGCTGACAACACACATCTTTTTCTCTCCCTCATAAATAAGACACACAACACCAAACAGCTTCACAGCATGCACGACTAAAATGGCAGACAGGTGCACTGATTCACAAATCTAAACTTACACTTTTGTGTAAGTTTATGATTGTTTGCTATTCACATAGGGTTTATGAGTAGTATGTATAAGAGTGCAGATTCTCCACACACAAAAAGATAGGTATTTTTTGGGCCTTTGGGAATAGTAAACAATCGTAAGCTTAAACAAAAGTGTAAGTTTGCCTTTTGGAAATCAGGCCCTGAATGCATACCAACTGACTAAAGCTAAACTCTGGCAAGTCTGAAGTCAAAGTCTTCGGCAATAGCTCATTTCCACTCCACTTGGTGGCTGATGGAACTAGGGCCTAATTCCACCACCTACACCAAGAACCTCAAGATCATCATTCACTGCAAGCTCAAAATGATCACCCAAGTCAATACCATCACTACCTTGTGCTTCTACAGATAGAAGACAATGACAAAGCTCTCCAAGTGGCTACCATTTGACACCAGGCAAATTGTCATCCATCCTAGACACAAATAAGATAGATTATGGGAACATCCTATGTGCCGGGATCAACAAACAACTCATCAGAAGGATGCAGACCATTCGGAACTGGATTGCCAGTCTTACACTCAGCCTCTTTTGCCCCAAAAATATCTCAACTTGCCTCAAGGAGCTACACAGGTTGTCCATACACAAAAGAGCACAATTCAAATTACTCACCTCCATCTTCAAGGTACTACATAACTCAGGTACAGCATACCTCAGCAATCATAAATGCATCCAGAACCCTCCCAAAACAATTCCACTCGGCCAGACTCCTACTGCACAAATCACACACATAAACAGAGAACCAGAGCTACAGGTTCTCTGTTTATCTCTGGTTGTATTCTTTTCCTACATTGCTCCTACTGCCACACATCTGAGCCTCCTCCTCACTTCTCAAATTCCACAAGAAGCTGAAGGCCTGGCTCTTAGTAATCTTTTGTGACATGGATGGGACTAGTCTCTTAAAAGTTCAGCTTCAGGATACCCTCCCAGGTTATAATGCACTTTTATAACTCTGTGTAACATAGCATTCTAAAACACAACAACATAAGATAACATGACATGATGACACAACACACCATTACTAACCCTGGGCAGTAAACTCCGTGGGAGTTCAGCAAAACACTCCACCTCTGCTGCGTTGTGGAGTTTACCGGCATCGGGTGGTTTTTTACTAGTTTAGATAGCATGTCTGTGATATTCCCCTACCTCCAACATAGAATCTATGGGGCCACGAGTAATGATCTAGCACACCACTCTATGTTTCCTTTCTTTTCGCACAAATCACAACTGCAAATTACTGCATATGGAAGTGACGTCAAGCTTCCTTCTGTAGGTGCGGCTGGAGAGAGACGTGCGAGGTTGCTGAGTGAGAGCGAGGTAGTCAGGATTACGGGTTCCAGAGTGGCGCCGAACGGTGATTTCCATAGGTTGTATGGTAACTATCAGCCCAGACTAAAGCTCACGTCCTCCACAGGGCTTAGTGAGAGTTACATCATGGAAGCACCGGTTCTCTCTCTCCCCAGGGTGCTGTTTCCGCGAGATACGCCATCTTCAAGGTGAGGAAGGGGTGAGTGGGAAAAGGGAGAATGGCATGCACCAGGAGTACTGTGAGATGCAGGGAGAGAGTGTCACTGGCGTCTCTGAGACTGGGATCGATTCGATAGCACAAGCCATAGGGAGAGCACTGGAGGACTGTTCTGCTGTATGATGAAAGTAGTGCTACTGCTAAAGTGATTTTTTTCATTTTATCAGCCTGCTTGCTCCGTAATCTGCTCCAGTGTGAGAAAGTGTGCCTGGAGAAAGTGTGTCGCTGCCCTAATGTAATAATGTATTGATAAGCATTCATGCTTGCTGCCACAATATCTGCTTTCCTCAGCTGGCGGCCTTCATAGCGGAACCCTGCAGCCACCATCTATCACCGTTGCTGCTTCATGTGCTCTCCCCAATGCTCTCCTTTGCTAAAAAAACACGGCTTGTTTACTCTCAACATTCATTAACATGGTTTTACACAGTGAGGGAGAAACGCAGCGAGTGCGCGGAACTCCGCGGAATCTCACGGAGTTTTAATGCAACTCAACAAAATTCCACAAAGTTCAACTCCGTAAGCACTGCCTTCCCTTAAACATAATTTCAAAAAGGGGGTGGTGATGGACAGAGTGTCTGAGTTAATCAGAACACTCCTACCCAGTCAACAGATCAGGGCTTGATCCATCACCGTTTTTTAGCTCACTGCACCATCCCAGTTCAGAACCTGGCTATATGCAAATTAGTCTGTCCCTGGCCCAGTGCATCATGGGAACTGGGCAGACCAAATTGCCAAGCCAATTCTTCACTGGAAAGGAAACAAGCTTCCGGGGACCGGTTTCTGGCATTACAGCCGTCTTCGGCCCGGCTTGCTTGAATCCTGATGGTGCAATGAGCAAGGGACTCATGTCTGAGCATACCCTTCCACACTCATGGTGGCCAAAATAACTTCAAAAAGGGGGTGGTGATGGACAGAGTATCTGAGTTAATCAGAACACTCCTACCCAGTCAACAGATCAGGGCTTGATCCATCACCGTTTTTTAGCTCACTGCACCATCCCAGTTCAGAACCTGGCTATATGCAAATTAGTCTGTCCCTGGCCCAGTGCATCATGGGAACAGGGCAGACCAAACTACCAAGCCAATTCTTCACTGGAAAGGAAACAAGCTTCCGGGGACCGGTTTCTGGCATTACAGCCGTCTTCGGCCCGGCTTGCTTGAATCCTGATGGTGCAATGAGCAAGGGACTCATGTCTGAGCATACCCTTCCACACTCATGGTGGCCAAAATAATTTCAAAAAGGGGGTGGTGATGGACAGAGTATCTGAGTTAGAGGGAGAGAGTGTCACTGGCGTCTCTGAGACTGGGATCGATTCGATAGCACAAGCCATAGGGAGAGCACTGGAGGACTGTTCTGCTGTATGATGAAAGTAGTGCTACTGCTAAAGTGATTTTTTTCATTTTATCAGCCTGCTTGCTCCGTAATCTGCTCCAGTGTGAGAAAGTGTGCCTGGAGAAAGTGTGTCGCTGCCCTAATGTAATAATGTATTGATAAGCATTCATGCTTGCTGCCACAATATCTGCTTTCCTCAGCTGGCGGCCTTCATAGCGGAACCCTGCAGCCACCATCTATCACCGTTGCTGCTTCATGTGCTCTCCCCAATGCTCTCCTTTGCTAAAAAAACACAGCTTGTTTACTCTCAACATTCATTAACATGGTTTTACACAGTGAGGGAGAAACGCAGCGAGTGCGCGGAACTCCGCGGAATCTCGCGGAGTTTTAATGCAACTCAACAAAATTCCACAAAGTTCAACTCCGTAAGCACTGCCTTCCCTTAAACATGACATAGTAAAGTACCTGAGTAATAAAGCATACACATCATATTTTAATTCAAGGTGGAAGTGAATGACAGGGTTTATTTAAGGTGCGAAGGTTTCGGGAAGAAATATAGCATAATATCCCTCATGCCCAGAGAGATAGCTTCCCACAGACATTAAAGAGAGACACATTTTGGAGAAAACTGGAGGATGTGAGTTTTGAACTACATTTTCTCAATGTCATTAGGGCTCTTTATTATGAGACTTTATGCCTTGTGTGAATAGATTATATAGAATAACAACCAGCACATCAGGAACATCTAGCTGGTGAACCAAGGTCGGCTTCTGGAGTAATCACTCTTTTCCCTCTAGATTGTCTGGATCCGAGTGCACTGGCAGTCTTGCAAGACATCCGTAAAATCCAAGAAATCGAAGTACCCTTTCTGGTGTACACCGGCAACATGGTATTGCTCGCTCACAGTCTAAAGGCCCCATAAGCTCAACTCCGGTCTTATTGCAGAACTAATGATTCAAAAATGAATATTTTGAAATACAAAGTGATGGTGTTTATCGATTTCAGTGATACAAGCCCCAAACTAAGAAATTAACTTTTATAAAGAGATGAATGTGTATCCTTACTTGTGGAGCTAGGAGCAAACACATTAAACTGGAAACATCACATCCATTATACTATAACAAAAGCTGAAGCAGCATTTGTATTTTAACGATTATCATGTATAGGATGTCTCTGCTAAATATCAAGCATGTATGTCTGAGGTTGCAAAGGGGATGAAACTAAGGGCCATATTATCAAGAAAGGGCGCTACATTATCGCCGCTTTTATCGGCAGGAAACTGCTGCTAAAGCGCCGATAATGGGCTTGATAATATGCCCTTTGTTATATTCTATTTACTAGTATAACATGTACTTTAGCCCTGCTGCCTCTATCTGCTCAGCCAGAGTGTGACTTGGTCTTAGAATGTTGGTGTGCCTGTGATGCGTGGAACGCCTAAGTGACTGAGTGGGATGAATGTGGCAGTTAGATATGGGCTGAGCAGCTAGGCAGGTTGCTCCTGGTGGAGCTGGTACCACACTAGGCTGGCTGGTATCCAAGACTGATGTAACCTGAACTGAAGACTTAATAAAGAAGACCTAAATATACATCCTGGCTCCTGGTGTCTTTCTACATAGGACACAACATATTTTTGGCGACGAGGATGAGATAGTTACATAGGAGCGGTGGGTTGTGATCTTTGCTGGCATGAGAACCTGCGTGACTGGACTGTTTGTGCAAAGGGCCGTTTTAACATGTTTGCATGGCGTATTGATATATTTTTAAAGCATGTATGAAGAGTTTTTGGCACACGTGGTCCTCGTGATTTCATCAGTGGAGTTATTGCGCACTTCTAAATTGATGCAGGCAGTTTACTTGAATTTCAAATTCCAAACTATGTACACGCTTAGCACGCGTTTTGGGTAGCGTGCGCCATTTACCTGTATCGTGACGTGTCCAGCGCTCAGCGATCCTCTGTGACGATGTTTCATTTTCGTGGGATGTTATGCTGCTTGGGGATGTTGTGCAACATTAACGCGCCTGGAGCCTTCCGGCGGGATGTTTCCAACGCGAAGCCATCTTTTGGTTAGCGGCGCTTTTGCCTTTCTTCAGTATGGTGCAGTGTTGCCAACTTCAAAGCTTCTTCCTGCCAACCACGTCGTTCACGTTGGTCCTCTATAAAGTTTTCTGGAAAACGACATGTGAGCTGGGGACGACGCAGTGTCTTCGTGACATTAACATCATCTGGCTTCTTGTAGATCTTCCGTTTTATGGATGTAGGAGGTATTGGACAATTAACATCATCTGACTTCTTGTAGATCCTCCGTTTTATGGATGTAGGAGGTATTGTACATTTTCCATAGTTACCACAGTGGTGTGCCTGCTTTCCACACATCACAACCTATATTCCTGCTACAAGTTTTTTTTTTCTGCAACCAGCTATTCGTTTTCTTTTCAGTGATTTCTTTGACAGTGACTTCTACATCCACAGCTTGACAGTGTTTGTCACGTGCACTGTTTTTTTTGACTAGCTGACTATGTACTGAATCTGCAATAACTGCTTTGTTGGGTTATTCTGCACACTAGGATGTGCTTCATTTACTTCACCTACAGTGTGGTCTATATCTTGGTTACTCAGCTTGTGTGTTAGAGTGCATTAACCTTTGTACCCTACTACCCTAAGGAAGTTTTTTTATTTCAGGAACAACTCGGGTGAGAGGTCGCTCACCGGCCTGTCACATGTGGGCCTTCTAGTGTCCCCATTGTATGGTGCTAAAATGCTTTCGTATAATAATTAATTAGAGTTTAAGGTGTTTCTTTTACAGCATTTTTAAAGTCGTGATGCCACAGGTTTACACTTATTTGAGGATGTGTTTTCCTTGTTTCCTATGGGTGGTTATCACATTGTTCCCTTTCAGGGGGGATGGTTATGGTCTAACTCTCTTATTACTTTTTATAGTTTGATACTCTTACCTGGGGGTATGTAACCTCTACAAGGGGTTTGTGACATGGGTTAGTTCCCATACGTATGTACCTAGGTAAACTCCTTATGCGGGGTTGGTTGTGGGTTTTTATCCCTGTAACAGTTGCGCACAGTACAATAGTACATACCTTTATGGTTGGTTCTATGGGTGACGACCCATTTCTTTTGTTTCCATTACTCTTGGGATTGAAGTCGCAGGGTATTCTATTCTATGTTATGCTTTTGGCATTTGAGTTGTGAAGTCTTTTACCCTTTGCGTTATAGCACTTTACGTTGCAGTATAAGATTCTAAATTCTATGTTCTGAAATATTTTTACAAATTCTCTTTTTAAGGGGGGATGGGGATATTGCTATTCAAATGTATGTATCTTAACCATTCTTTCTTCTTAATTTTTTTTTCTCCTGAGATGTTTTGTATTCATTTGCTGCATCTTTGAGATTCGTTATATCATTCTACTTGTGATAAGTTCTCTTGTTTCCTTTTTTCTTTTGTTTAAAGAAAAAGGGATAATGTTATATTCTACTTACTAGTATAACATGTACTTTAGCCTTGCTGCCTCTAGCTGCTCAGCCAGAGTGTGACTTGGTCTTAGAATGTTGGTGTGCCTGTGATGCGTGGAATGCCTGGGTGAGTGAGTGGTATGAATGTGGCAGTTAGAGATGGACTGAGCAGCTAGGCAGGCTGCTCCTGGTGGGGCTGGTACTACACTAGGCTGCCTGGAGTCAAGACTGATGTAACCTGAGCTGAAGACTTAATAAAGAAGACCTAAATATACATCTTGGCTCCTGGTGTCTTTCTACATAGGACACAACACCCTTGGTAATTCACATAGAAGCCCAGGTTAACACCAGAACCTGGGCTACTATGGGAATTCACAAGGGCATATTATTAAGCAGTTTCCTGACGATAAAAGCGGCGATAATGTAGTGCCCTTTCTTGATAACTTGGCCCTAAGCTCTTTGAAAATGAACAGTGATTAAACTGAGGATCTTATTATGGGTTGCCTTCCCATGATCTGGATCTTGGTGTAATGTTCTCCGGAATTTGGGGACCTCCCCTTCACCTATTCCGTCAGCCCTTAATTTGGGAGTAACATTTAATAGCTTGCTGACCTTTTTAAGCCAGGTAACCAAGGCAGCAGCTACATGTTTCAATCATCGCCCTGTCCTTCGGATATCCATTCATCTTCTGCCCTCAGGCTATCACAGAAAAGTTGTCAAAGTGATTACCATAGAAAGGATTGACAACTGCTGCTCCCTGAATCTAGGTCTGACCATTTATCTCACCCAGTATCTTCTGAACATACAAAATTCAGCTGCTCATTTGATATGTGGCGTTCTCCTTGATCTTCTATTACAAATCTCTTGACATACACATCTTACAGATGGCCAAATGGTCGGTTTGTAAGGCACACTTTTTCCGCCTCATAGCTATTTTTAGTACTGGTCCCAATGTTTTCAAAGTCCTCATATCTGGCTACTGCTCTTCTAGCTCTCGCCAATATTTCCTTACCAACTTTCTTTAAGTATGCAGGTTTATGAGGTCCAGACTTGAGAGCGGACCTCTTTCAGTGCATTAGAGAGTAACCACTGGAATTCTCTTGCTCTAGAAAATTGTTCTATAATAGATCATCTTAGCTTCAGAATTCTTTTTATAAACGGCTGTTCTCAAGTAAATAATTGCCATTTCTCTGCTTTAGTGAGAGGACTCTCTGTCTCAATATCGGAGCAATTTTCAAATGAGTTTCATGCCATTTTTTCATGATTTCATTCAGAAACTTCCACATTGGACTGTGCCATTTTGTTGTTCAGTCAACAGGGACATCTTGTAACATCTGCACGTTTATCTGATAACATCCTGAGCCACTGAACTCTTATGTTGCTGCCCAAATAGGGTACTATCTAGTGCCATCCAAAAGGATTCCACCCTTATCCTGCTGCCTTAACTGGCACGGGTGTGGGCTATGATTAGCATATTAAGACAGATCTACTGGTTTTGCTTGCAGTGTACAATCTAAGCACAACCTACTACTTCAGATTAGTGCCACTCAAGGAACTCTGCAGCATATTTACAAGCCCCTATCGGCACCAGAACATCATTTGTTTTGATGCTCTGTTGCACGCAGCACTTAGCTTAGAGAGATGTTGGAAACGGCTTCGGTAAAATCTAGAACTTGTTAAACTGGCCGTAAACACGACGTACTCCAGTTTATTGGGAGAACTGAGTGGTTACCAGTTCGGCGTTTGCCACGCCGTGGCAGCAGTGTACCTTTTACTTTCCTCTAAGTATCTTCTCTCACTGGGAGGAACCTTTTTGAACAGTATTTAGGAAGTCATTTGACGTTAACTATCAGCAGGTTCGTAGCAGTGCTCAGCCAGATTGCCCCTGAGGAAGGGACATCATTGGCTCGAAATGCATCGGGCATTTGCAAATAAAACTGTCATGCTATTATCTTCTATTGGGAGAAAACAGTACCACAATTGTATTACAATGTTTAGTTCTTTGTAATGAACGTATACTTTTTCATTTTGTACTCGCCATATTTGATTTCTGTGAAGGAACTCAATTATTTATTTTGAACATATGAAGAGACATAAAAACACATTGACAAGTTCATGTATATCTTTCTGTGATATTATTTGATTGAATATTTACACTTGAATTGTTGATTGTATGACATTGATTACCTTGTATAGAGTCCACAAGGACTCTAGAAGCACAGTGCGCAGCGTGCCCTGGCAACCTTGGCGGTCCGTTTAGATTTTTTGCTTTGTCAGCACTTGCGAGGCAGCAAGTGCGACGCTGCAGCACCTATTTAAGATTATTCTGAGATTTGTTTGAATTTTTCTGTTAAATAAGAGTAGGGAGTGCGCTTCCAACCCACTTTTTATCCAGTGGCATAGTGCCATTTTCCATATTTACAAGGTGGCGCTAAGCCACTTAGCGTGGCTTAACGGCACCTTGTAAATATGCCACTTTCTACCGACATCCTCTGCGGCAAAGAGGCGTGCAATGAGTTTGCTGCTGGCATTCCTACCGTAACACCTAGTGCTTTTTTACGCTGTCCCAGATTTACAAGGCTGATACAGCACCAGAAACCAACACCCTGAAATCCCAGACATTAGAATGGCGATACAGGGAGAAATTATTATTTTCTCTTTGTTTTTTGCTCTTTCATTGTGTGCTGCAGAATGCAGCACACATGGAAAGAGCAAATTGCCATAATTGATTGTCTTTGTGCAGGAAGGTGTCCCTTCCTGTACATAAACAATGGTCTCTGCAGTGCAAGCACCCTTGCAAAAGGACGGCAGGATACCTGCGCTGGTGCTAGGCAGCTTTTTTTGTGTCAGTGCTATAGAAACACAGGGATGTGGCGTATTCTTGTGAATATGACGTATTCCTGCCTGAGTTTTCAAAATGTTGGAGCGCGGTGCTGTCAAATTTGGTGCAGCTCCACGCTCTGAATCTTTTTTGTAAATATGCCCATTTTGATCCCTAGTCACCATTTTGTTGTTTGAATGACTTTGCGTGCTGTCTTTAGTGCTACATCTTTTGAAGCCCTATTGTGTACCAGTCTGCACAACAAGTTCACCTTCTCCACGTAGAGAAATCTCCCAAGTATTTTATGCGAAGGGTCTCATGCCCAAGAAGAAATTAAAGATTAAAAAAGATAGGGGAGAAGGGTGAATGGGCTGAAAAAGGGGGGGCATGAAAATACACACATACGGAAAATATCTCATTATAAAGGAAATATGAACCTAATTTGAAAATAAAGCTAATTTATCTTACATTCTTAAACAAGCTAATCTATATGCAAGGAATCAATGATGCTTGGTTTGCTCATACAATCGTTAAATGCTACACCTACTCATTAACTAAATGTAACACCTAATTAATAACCTTAAGTGTTTGTGTGTTACACAATCCCAAAAAGACTCTGAGCTGCTATTTTCAATAAAGCTGGTGTGTTTTGCCTCAGGCAGATATCTAAAAAATCTGTTAAATATGTGATACAAAATTAAGACCATATCTTTTTTAGAACACTGCAAGTGTTACAAGTATGCATATGCCTACTGTGGTGTGACCTAAAGAGGAAACAGTCGTTTAACTTGATCACCATGAGCAGGGTGAGCTACGATTCGTGCAACTTAGAAGTGTAGGGACAGAACTGTTCGTTCCACTTCCCAAAAATAATAATATAGAAGCAATGCTTTTATCTAACGCGTTTAGGTTACAGCATAGTCAAACATAAAAATACAAGAAGACATCTAAAAAGGAGCTATGTAATGACTTGCAAGTGCATTATTTTCCGTATTGACTTTGATACAGGCACATGAGACATATTGTTTTGCGTTCTTATATTGTACAAAACTAACTTTCAGTGATGTTTTTCAATTTAAACCTCAGAAAATAAATGTAATTTTATTTAATATGTTGAAGTTAAATACATTTGACACTTGAAGTTAATAGTGCTGTATTTGTTTTGTTTTGTTCTATATATGAAATACATTTACATTAACTTACATTAGATTAGGGTTGGGATCTCCTTATGGTAAAGCAGAGGGAAAATGTTAAACTTAAAAACAAATAATAAAAACATTTTTCTATGAAATAATATTGTAAATTAATTGTATATTTCTATTTTAATGCAGAACAAAATAGAAAACACAACGCTCATAACTACATTTTGAATTACCTTCCACCTATATTAATTTTTTATTGTATAATATTAGTTCATAAGAGTGAAGTTTACAGTTATTTAAAATTCAAAAGATTGTATTTGACATTAAAAGGGTTATTAAAGTATGTAACCGTAAAAATGTTCTATCTTTAATGATTATTAAAACAATATATTTATGTTTACCATATTTTTTTTTCTTTAATTTAACAAAATTACTCTATTTGTTTTTATTTTAAGTCCCTATGTCCATTATTTTCTTTCATGTGTTACAGTATCAGTGGTTGGCCATGTGTGGTCCCGGACTTTTTACTGTTCCTTTTTGGCAGCAGTTACATTTGACTCATAAATTTGTCTTGAACTCCAGTTTCGGGTGGGGAAGGAGACATATAACTTTTGAGTAACTTTACACTGTCCCTGTGGAGGGATATGAGGAATTGGCATATTTATTTTCACACAGCAAACTTGGATATCTATACCACCTTCCCTGCAGATGGCAGAATGTGAAGGCTTTGGTAGCTGCAGAGTCTGTCCAACTCCCTAGACGCTGCCTGCCTTCCGTTACTTTAATTAATTAATATAATTTTGATGGCATCATCAATCTCATTAAATCAGCTTACCCTTTCAACCATGTACCACCCGAATACCCTTAAAGAGGGTGCTCAAATTATTTCCTCAACCTTGGTTGAATTCTTTGATCTTTCTGTCTCCTTTGTGAAAGTACCACAATTATGGAAACATACTAAGAAAAAACCTCACTAGACATATTAACCATAAATCTGTTTCATTCCAAACAGTCGGGATTCCGTTCTCATCACAATAGTGAGCTAACAGAACTCAGATGAATCCTTGACCAGGGAAACCATTTTGCACTCATTTTGTTGGATTTGAATGTCACTTATGATACAGTGTAGCACAGTGGATTGTGAGATCTGCAAGTAGGCTCTAGAGTGTCTTAGGTCTTTTTTGGAGCCTCGTTCTTTTCAAGTGTCTGGAAAACCCTTTTCATTTACAACTCCGTGAATTTTATTTGGTGCCCCTCTGGGTTCATTGTTAAGTCCAACACTTTTTAACATTCAGCTCCACTCGCTGGCAGACATCAAGGAATCGTTTGGCCTCGCCCTGGCCTCATATACTGACGATACGCAGCTTGTGTTTTCACTTACACTTCATTCAAGTAGCAATCCCTTATAATTGAGGTACTATATACCAGCTATGTGGTTTGGATTGGCCTTAACTGCCTGAAGCTTAATAGAAGTAAGACTGAAATCTTGATAGTTGGAAGCCAGCTCAATCAATGGTGCTCCAGTGGTAGCCAGATGCTTTGGGACCTCTTCCAGTCCCCAAATTAGGGTTGCATGTTCCAAACACACAAGCCCTAATCACGAGTGGCTGAACAATGCGGTCTTAACAACAACAGCATCTTAACCACGCATGCCTTTACAATAATTTTAGTTGCAATTACATATTTGGTAAAGGCATATGCGTGGTTAACATTCTGCCCTAGCCCTAATCTATGCTCTAAAACCCAGCCACCTGTCCTGACTTATGACCCCAACCCTAAAAACACCCCAGTCCCTGCCCTGAATACTAAAAGGGGACCCTAGCCCTAAATATGAATTCCACCCCAGTCCTTAAAACACCCCAGCCCCTCCATCCCCTGAGCCCTAAAACTTAGCCCCCATATTTGAATTTGACCTGAGCCCCTGCCCCTAAGCCCTAAATCCTTCATCCCAGAACTCGACTCTGATTCCCCCTCTCTGCCCTGAGCCCTAAAACCTTCACCTCATAACTAAAAAACACTCCTGCCACTCTCCCTATGCCCTAATGCCACCACTCAGCTGCAGCCCCGGACCCTAGGCCTTTAGTCCTTCACCCCACAACTCATCCCTGACCCTTCTCTCTATACTGAGCCCTAAACTTCACCATATAACTAAAAACATTAATCCTATGACTAACAAACATCCCAATCCCCGCCCTAAGCCCTAAAACCACCCCCAGCCGTGTCCCCATGACGCTAATTCCTTAGTCGTTCACCCCAGAACTCGACTCTGACCCCCTCTCTGCCCTGAGCCCTAAAACCTTTGCCGATAAAAAAATACCCCACCCCCTGCCCTATGCCCTAAAACTGACCCAGTCGTAAAAAAAGTACCCTATCCCCAGTCCCAACTGTCAGCCCCCCACCCTGCGCCGTAAAAACGGCCTCCCCACCCAAAAAGATTATTTACGAAAAAAATCCCACTCACCAAGTTCCTCGTCCAGGCAAGAACTCACTTTCAACCCTCTTCCCAGATATCCTAGGCCCGAGTCTAGAGTGCTAACTACCATGGACATCTAAACCATGAATATGTGTGGTTTAGACACCCCTTGTTATGCCTGTGTTGTTAAGCCATGCATTGTTCAGACTGAGTGGTTTAGGCCTTTCCCCCCAAATTAGTAGTTAAAAACCTGTGTGCTTGGTAAGACACCAACTTAACTTGTGACCACCAAATCAGGACTTTCTCCACTTTTTGTTTTGGTTGGTTTAAATGCCTGACAAAAACATCCTAACGGCCCTCCTGACCTCCACCCAAAAAACATGGTCCAGGCTATCTCGCTTGGATTATGGTAATGCCCTGTATTTGGGAATTATAGAAGCACCATTAAGGTGACTTCAAATCATTCAAAAGGCTGCACCCGACCTCTCAGAAATATTTGCAAGCATCACTCTATATCATCTAATGGATAGTCACTGGCTGCTGGTGGGGAAGCATATGAATTTCAAAGCCCTTGGCTTGATGTGCAGTGTCTTCTCTAATTCTGGGTCTCTTCACCTTAGTCAGCTGATTCAGCCATAATTAATGCCCAGGACTGTAAGATCATACCGTTTTAGGCTAGTTCATGTCCCTGGGCTTAAACGAGCCAGGAGTGGGGTCCGATTCTTCAGGTTCCTGGCATCCGAACTTTGGAATATTTGACCAATGAATTTGTACCAAAGCCTGAGTAAAAAGATTATTTGGAAGTTTTTAAAAGACCTGGATTCTCTAATTTGTTAGCCCTGCTTACTGGATACTGTAGTAGCAAGACCCTTTACCACTGGGAAGCCCTGTTGGGGTTACCCAGGCCATCTATTAAGACATAAAAATACATGGTGAATAGTCCATAGCAGTAAAGTTACACAAAATTCTAGAACCTTAATTACAGGTTTTAGGAATAGGGTGGAGTATGTATCACATGTGACTTATACCCTTATTTCTGAGTGAGGTATACACCAAGTGCTAAATACCACCTATTCCCCGTTTTCAGCGGGAAAATAAGGCATAACATGGAGAATCGCTTTTTAACACACCAAATATGTTTTTAGTCAATGTTTGAAAATGGTATGTGATGCATGGACACCCCGGGATGTCTAGTTTTCTGAGATGTCCGGGTATTGTAGGCTTTTCCAGTGGCAGTCGAACCAAGGCCAAAAAGTGCGGTTATTAACTATTGCAAGTGGGACAATATTGAGAGTTAGCCAATGTGAATTGGCAGGAATGCACTGTATTTATGAAATGCAGTGCATTCCTGTCCCTCCCCCTGTGCTGGTGCACAATTTGCTGCCTAACACCAGTGCAGGCACCCATGCACCATGGTGCAAAGGTATCTGGTTTGCATGCTGGATTGTTTTTGTGCAGGAAGGAGCACCTTCCTGCACAAAAACAATCCAGGGAGGCATTTTCCTCTTTCTATGCGTGCTGTAGAATGCAGCACACATGGGAAGAAGAAACAACGAGGAGAAATAAACATATTTCTCCTCATTACATCTGCTCTGGGGATATATAAGGTTTTGCCACCAGGTTTACATGCTTAGGAGAACCTACGCAATGCCATAGAACGCCGCCCTGGTGCAGAGTAATTAAATATAGAGTGGTTCTGTCGGGTAGCAAAACAACTAATTCGCAAATGCTGTCTACATGCAATGCAGAAAACCTCCCTCTGACAAGAGTTCACAACAGGTTCTTACAATCAATGAAGAGAAAGCCTGTATCAAACCGAATTTATCTTTATGTTTTTCAAAGTTAATTCAAAACAACACATACCTGACTGTCAATATCTTATTAAAAGTGCAAGTACAAAAAGTGACAATAGTGAATAGTGATCACGTGACACATACAATATGTACAATCATCAATTTCAATATGAACGATCTATACAAATATATACAAATTTGACTTTCATAAAGGCCATCAGCTAATATACATTTACAGAATCCTAATTTATTTCTTGTCAATTTGTCGGGATTCTGAAATATTAGGGACAATCAGGAAATGTCGACGTTTCGACCCTTAGGGCGCCAAGGTGATTGAGGTCGCGGCGGGTCTTTCTCAAGACAGGTGTACAGGGCACGACAGTCTGTGAATAAGTCAGAAGGGAAATGTATCAGAGGGGGTTGGCTTCTGGGCTTAATAGTTTGCCCAATAGCGCGGGCAGTGATTGTACTCACCCTGGGGTTCAAGTGCGAATAAGTCACCTGGACTGGGTTGGCGTAAAAATCCTTAGATCTGTAAACAAAGAGGAAAGTGTCAACCTCAGACGGTGTTGCTGAGTATGACATTAGGCAATTTAATTCGCATCAATTAAGACTAAGTGATTAACACATCACTTGACCCTCTCACCACCATGTGTATATTTAAACACATGTGGAAAATGTGGTGTGATATGTCGCTTATCTGGTATTATGGCACAGTGGTAATCAACTAGTAAACAAGGTGTTTGTTTTTGAGTGGCATAGGACGAATATTCTGATATGTAGCCACTCCCATGGGCTGTTTAGATGTCCGTGTTAAAATGCTAGCCGCATCACTGGAAAAGTATTCGCAAAGAGTTATTACTTTGCCGCATGTGCGGGCTAGTATGTTACCACTCCCGTGCATTAATTAAATCACTGGGCGTGGCATTGGGGACGTAAACACCGTGAGCTTCTAGTGTGCTACCTTGACGGGAGCGCCGAGTAATTAAGTTTAAACTTGTTTGTCAAATAGTGCTTACCAATGAATGAGGCACAGGAATACATGCCCATGGTGGGCAGCCCCACCCCTATGTTTAAAAAATATTTTCCTGGTATCTAGTGGACTTTCTGGGGTAATTACCCTCATCTGCCCCCAGGGGTTAGCAACACTGTTGCCTCAATTACTTGCGGTGGGTGCACTGCCATGCTCATGCTGGTCAGCGGCTTCCCCTATATTAAAAAAAATCCCTGGCTTCTATTGGGCTTTCTGCCCCTCCAAGGGGATAGAAAGATTGTTGCCCCATTTAGTAGGGGTGGGGGCATAGTCATGCCCATGGTGGGCAGCCCGCACATCCAATATATTTAAAACAACGTTTCCCTGGTGTCTCGTGGGCTTTCTGCTCCCCTGTGGGCAGACCGGGGGTAATTACCCAATCTGTCCCCCAGGGGCATAAAGACTTACCCCATTTAGTTGGGAGGGCAGGTACTTGCCCATATTGGGTATCCCCACCCCTATACTTTTATTAAAAAAAAATCCCAGGTGTCTAGTGGGACTACTAGAGAGCAGATTTGGAGTGATTACCCATCTGACCCCCTGGGGGGGGGGGGGGGAGAAAGACTTGCCCCATTTTGTTGGAGTAGTGGTATAGCAGCCCTCATCCTTATATTAAAAAAAAAACTTTCTCAGGCTTGTAGTGGGCTTTCTGATCCCGTCGGGAGCAGATCAGGGGTAATTATTCCATCTGTCCCCCAGTGGGGGCAGAAAGGCTGTTGCCCTATTTACTTTGGGTTGAAGCATGGCTATGCCCATGCTGGGCAGCACCCACCCCCTATGTTTAAAGACAGCAGTCCATCTTGCCTAGTGGGCTTGCTGCCCCCAGGGGATTAATCGAGGGTAATTACCCCAGAAAGACTGTTGCTCCATTTAGTTGAAGCGGGGGTATAGCCATGCCCTTGGTATGCAACACTCACCTCTATATATTTTTTTTTAAACCTTCTTTGGCATCAAGTGGGCTTTATGCCCCCCCCCACCTGAAGGTAGATGTGCAAATTACTTCTGCTTCCCCCCTGGGATGGGAGCATGTACATGGACGTGTCCATGCTGGGGAACCCTAACCCTATATTTAAAAAAAATCTCTATCTTCTAGTGGCCAGTGTGGCAAATTGATGGTAATTACCCAATGTACCTCCCCAGGAATGGCAGAATAACAGTTGCAGAGTTTTATATAGCGCGAACTAAACCCAAACCGAATCAGGTATCAGAGCGCTTTACATATTTTCCAGTTACGTTACATGAGGACACACTTTCATTTTAGGCACGGGGAGATTAAGTGATTTGCCCAGAATCACAGGAGGTTTTGGCGTCGTTACCGAGACTCGAACCCAGATCCCCAGGTCTGAGGTTGAGCGCCCTAGCCGTTAGGCCAACTCCTCTCCCATAATTAGTGGGGTGTGGGCATAGCTATAGACATGGTGGGCTGCCCCCACTGTTACATTAAAAAAAACTAATCTCTGGTGTCTAGTGGGCTTCTTGCCCCCGAATGGGCGGATCAGGGGAAATTGGCCCCATATGCCTTCCAGGGAGGGCAGAACTACTGAAATATAAAAACACCCATGGAGGAGTGCAAGCCCTTGCCCAAGGGGCAGCACCCTCTATCCCTGTTGGCGGGTGGGTAGATTCCAGCTTGGGGATCACTCTTCTGTGGCAATCCTGAAGCAGGGATAAACTGGGCAGTGGTCCCTTTGGAAAGGGTAGAGTCTCCCCTTTCCAACAATATATCTCCCAGGAGATTCAGTGCTCAGGGGGCTCAGATATGCCCTGAGCACTGATTCACTGAAATTAAAACAAACCAATCGGCTTGTTTTGCTTTCACTTTTACTGCAATTACATCAGCGCTTCAAATATGTTTTTGCCCTCACATGCTTCTTGTGTAGGAGCCAATTTACACTGGCATAACAAATGCAGACCTAACCACCTTACAAGATATGTATCTTTACATGTGCATTGAAATATTATATTATTGTTCTGGCTAAACTCACATGTCCACAATATGAAAGGGAGACTCACAAGTGTGTGTAAATTAGATCAGTCCACCTATATGTGAATACTGTTGCACTGGACAGCAAGATAGCCTGTAAATATTTGAGGGCATACTAGCAAGGGCAATATCGCCGCGGCAATATTTTTATCGCCCTATTAACAAGCTGTCGCTAACAGCAGTTAGCAACAGCTTTTAGGCGATAGCTGCAGGTTTGGGGCCCGCTTTGCATGTCAGCGATATTTATTGCTAATAACATGCAAAGTGGGCGTACCCAAACTGTTAG
Source organism: Lissotriton helveticus (assembly GCF_964261635.1). NCBI lineage: Eukaryota > Metazoa > Chordata > Amphibia > Caudata > Salamandridae > Lissotriton > Lissotriton helveticus. Next base: position 1,603,121,591 of record NC_136059.1, on the reverse strand, counting down.
CAACTGAAAACAGTCGCTAACACAGCTATCGCCTATTAGCAAGGCAGGCGAAGCGATAACAAAAATTGCGCTAAGTGCGATTATCACTATAAACTAACACCTGCTAAAAAGTTGACTTACCTGTATAGTCAATGGGGGGTGGATTATCATATTAAGTCCCCATTGCCGTTAATCCGAGAATATCGCTGGATATTTTAGCACAATGGAGAAAAACTTTGCTAATAGCATGTTTTCTGCGCTAAAATATCCAGCGTTAGCCAGCTATAAAAAAAAGTTGCAAACCACGTTTAGCGATAAATATCGATATTTCTTGCTAATAGGCCCCTTGGCTTTTTAGATATATGTTAGTGGAGGTGGGACATGTTTACCCAATTACAGCACCACTTAAATCTATACAGTAAAGTTCGTCACAGATTAACTAACATTTTGCGTCTTTGTTGTGCCACATTTTGGTGCAGTCATGTGACAAATTCTGATTTTAACTGTACAAAGCCACATAAATCAGATTTGTGAGGCTATAGGTGGAAATGTCCTTAAGAAGTAAAGTAAGGCAGTCCATTACACTGCCTTGCATTCATTTGGGTAAACAACCATTACAACGCAACTATTACAACGGACTACTTTTACAATGCAACTTTTACAACGCAGGATCCATTACAACGAACTACCATTACAATGCATTTTTTTACATCGCAGATGCCTTTACAACGCATGCCATTACAACGTACGTATTGGTAAGTATATAATTATATTAAAAATGTTATAGGTTTGGGTTTTTGGGTACAGGGGTATTTTTAGTGTTCAGGGCTAGGTTTGGGTTTTTGGGTAAAGGGGTATTTTTAGGGTTCAGGGCTAGGTTTGGGTTTTTGGGTAAAGGGGTATTTTTAGGGTTCGGGGCTAGGTTTGGGTTTTTGGGTACAGGGGTATTTTTAGGGTTCAGGGTTAGGTTTGGGTTTTTGCGTACAGGGGTATTTTTAGGGTTCAGGGCTAGGTTTGGGTTTTTGGGTAAAGGGGTATTTTTAGGGTTCAGGGCTAGGTTTGGGTTTTTGGGTAAAGGGATATTTTTAGGGTTCAGGGCTAGGTTTGGGTTTTTGGGTAAAGGGGTATTTTTAGGGTTCGGGGCTAGGTTTGGGTTTTTGGGTACAGGGGTATTTTTAGGGTTCAGGGTTAGGTTTGGGTTTTTGCGTACAGGGGTATTTTTAGGGTTCAGGGCTAGGTTTGGGTTTTTGGGTAAAGGGGTATTTTTAGGGTTCAGGGCTAGGTTTGGGTTTTTGGGTAAAGGGATATTTTTAGGGTTCAGGGCTAGGTTTGGGTTTTTGGTTAAAGGGGTATTTTTAGGGTTCAGGGCTAGGTTTGGGTTTTTGGGAACAGGGGTATTTTTAGGGTTCAGGGCTAGGTTTGGGTTTTGGGGTACAGGGGTATTTTTTGGGTTCAAGGCTAGGTTTGGGTTTTAAATAAAATAAAATTAAAATTAAATTAAATTAAATTAGTTTTAATTACTTACATTTTTAAAAATATTATATACTTACCAATACTTACGTTGTAATGGTATGCGTTGTAAAGTCATCTGCGATGTAAAAAAATGCGTTGTAATGGTAGTTCGTTGTAATGGATCCTGCGTTGTAAAAATTGCGTTGTAAAGGTATGCGTGCTAAAAGTATGCGTTGTAACGTCATACATCCTTCATTTGCCTTGGGGAGGCATTCCATGTCTAATGCATGAGCATTCCTGTGCATCCACCAACGGATTAGGACGCAATTACAGTTTTAGGGGCTGAATTATATCACTGCGGGCAGACTGCTGTTCCGCCAAGGGGCCAGAGCACATTACTGAATCCCCATGACTGACAGACCACCCTCCAAATTTATAAATGACCTCCAAGCAGGCAATCATTTAGAAATGTATTGGCAGGAATCACTGTCCCAGCGGTTCCTGTCAATTCATTTTACTCTTTGCTACAGAGCTGCTTCGGCAGATGCAGCCCCGTAGCAAAGAGTATTCTTTTCTTCTCAAAAATAAAATCTGGAAACTGAATTTTCTTTTTTAAAAGAAAAAATATTTGGTTCCCCTCACCATGGGAGTCTTCTTCCATGGCTGGGAGGGCATTGTAACGATGTTACTGTTCCTTACAGTCCGGTTTTACCTGGTGGTATGAAACATTTAAAAATGACAACGTTTGCCCATTCAGATTGGGTGGGCTAGGATGTAGCCATTTTTCCGATGGCCCTTACTCCTTCTGGGCCGTCAGAGAAGTTTGAGTCAGAGTAGTCTCCGTGGTGGCCAAACTGAAGGTCTGCCTGCATTTAAATCGGGAAGGCGGACCTTCATATTGGCAGTACGCGCACATATTACCAATATATGAACTGAGCCGCGGGCCGTGGAGGGAGTTACGGTGGGGCAGGGAGGCGGGGAGGGGAGGGGCAGGGTGGAGGGTGCAAAAAACAGACATATGGATCATTGCAGGTAAGTACACAATTTAATTAATAAAACGAAATTCGTAGCGCGCTCAGCATTGCTTTTTGTCATGCAGTGCACGCTACGAATTTCGTTTTATTAATTAAATTGTGTACTTACCTGCAATTATCCATATGCCCGTTTTTAGCACACTCCACCCTGCCCCTCCCCCTCCCCGCCTCCCTGCCCCACCGTAACTCCCTCCACGGCCCGCGGCTGTATGAACTAGGCCTTAGTAAGGTAAGCAAACCTGGATAACTTCAAAATCCAACATCTTCTGGGAACGGGTGCAACAATGAAACTTTGCAGAATTTCTTATCTTCTCTTCCCCTTTCAATGTGTGTTGAATTCTAGAGCACACACAGAAAGTGGAAAATGCCTCCAAGGACAATGATTGTGCAGAAAGTTCTCCATTAGTCCTCAAAAACAATCCTGCCTGTAATTCAGGCACATTTGCTACACCGTACAAGTCAACTTGCTTCAGTGTAACCCAGCCACAAGTGCTGCAGGGCTGGACGTCTATAAAAAACAACATTTATTAATAGCAGGCTTAAAATTGAACAATGTGACAATGAGCAAAGTCTGCACAGTTGGATCATCACCTGGCCTGCCTTATATCAAGTTTGTGGATACATTGGCCATTGAAATGTGACCTGTTTGATGGTCCTGGAAGCGGGGAATTTGTGAGGGGGGAGTGAAACAGTTGAGAAGTGTAAATGGGGTGATTTGAAGAATATAGAGTGCATTATAATAGCAGATGAGTGATTGATTAGATAATGTGATTACACGATTTATAGGCTAAATACATTTGCTAGTCAGGATGGAATTAAAAATGAATACTTGATATACTTACAGGTAGCTGCATTATTATTAAATGCAGTTATCTCATTATTCAAAAAAGGAGGGGATCCACCTGGTCATGATATTTCAATATATTCACCTGTAAACTTATTTAACAAGCTGCACAATAGCATGATTGCTGACGTATAACATAACCTTTATAATGCTCGAATTCGAAACCAAACCTAGGGGCAGATTTATGTTGGTAATGCGCCACGTTTGCGTCACGCAACTGCGGCGTAAATGTGGCACATCCCTATGACCCATTTACAACGTGACACATCTAGGCAGATGCGTCACGTTGTAAAGCCCTGCGCCACTTGTGGGCATTCCGGCGCAGGGTGGGCGTTCCGGGGCAGGTGCGCCTCGCAAAAGTGGCTGAGTGAAATCTATAAGATTTCACTCAGTCACCTTCAGGCCAATGCTGCGTCAAAACCCTGCGCCTGCTTGAAGCAGGCGTAAGGCTTGACGCAGCATTGGACAGATAGAGCACCCCAGAGCCATGCTAGAGCTGCGTCGCACTTGCGACGCAACTCCAGCAATGCGCCACCTTTACGGCACAGATGCGTCACGCATCTGTGCCGTTTTTGCCCCATGGTGCGCCGCATTGTAAATGCGGCGCACCATGGGTGGCGGAGCAGCGGCGCAAAATAACTGCCGCATCCCTGGGGATGCGCCAGTTATCATAAATCTGCCCCCTAATCTTTATAATTGACATTAACTGTGATGAGTGCACACTAGACAAAGCAGGTTTGTTCAAATACTACAAAATCATAACAATATATAGAATTATAAAAAAATGCAAACTAGCCAAGTGGTTCAGCTACTTCAAAGCTCAAATGGTGCAGCAGGTTTTCCTTCTGAGATACTATATCTGCCTAACGATGTGACACCTGCTGCACCGTCTGAGCTGTTGAAGTTAGGGGAAACAGATTTTGATGAACCTTATTCCACTGCATCACTTTCCTCATACATGTATCCTTGGCTTACTCTTCCAGCAGCGACTAGCACCCAGAGCAAGTAATGTACCACTACCACTCCTCTGGACTCCTTGCAGAGTGGTCGCCAAATGTCTCCATCCCTGAGTGGACAACCGCTAACATCCTCTGCGGAACCCCACATGCTCTTCTTTGAAATTCAACCTGAGGGTCAAAAGATTGTTGTTCTGCAGATTCCATGTGTGCAGGATGTGATGAATTATGGACGACTTCATTTTGAGAAAACACAATGTGTTTTTCCCTTTCAAGAGCTGGAAGAGCATTACTGATAGTGACCAGGATTGCTTGATAGGTATCATCATCCAAGGAGGGCAGGTGGGAGTCAAGGTCAGGAGACACATTATTGGCAGGTCACAACTCTGCCATTATTGGCAGGTCACGACAGTATAAAAATAGTTTATCTTTTATAAATATGGATATACTCAATATGAACACTATTATTTATCAGAACACAGCTAATGATGATATATCAATAATCCTCAAATTAGAGAAATCAATCAATGATGATGCCAAATAATATGTTTCACACTGCTATTCTATGAGTTATACTGTAGGAACATAGACATACAAACAGTAAGAGTTAGAAAACCATTATGGGAGCACACAACAATGATGATCTATAGATTAATAAAATGTAACCTAAGAGTTTCAACATCGTTTTGATATTGGTCGTCAAATATCATGCAGTATGTGTACTGCATTGTGGTATCATTAAAGCTGATCATAAGGAAATTAAAAAAACATCAATGTAAGCAAACTTCTTAAAACAAACAACATTATGAAAACTTTAGAACAAAAGAGTGCACCATTATGGAGATACACAATCCAGTAGTAATTAGATATATCTGATTAGTATGATATAGTATGCCTAACATTGGAACACTTACCTTGAGCAAATGCTAAATGTGCAAGCTCATGTGTGTCCACACCCTCAACTCCAGCAGCCATCTCTCTGCTAAACAGTGAGGCCACCTGTTCCTCCACAGGATCCTATTCCCCCTGATCTTTAGATTATACTTCAGTGTCCATCTCAGCCTTCAGGTTCCTGGCCAGTGTTTCAGTATTCTGCGCTTGTAATAATGCCACCTGTTTTTTAAATGATTACTGCAGTCTTTTTTAATAGGGGATACATGATTCACCTTAACCAAAATTGTTTTCCGTAAAGCTTCCTTTTTGGACCTCTGCAAAGAAGTTTCCTGTTGTCGAGTAACTTCAGAAATTAAAGTTTGGCTTTCCTCCTCAGTGAATTTTAATTTTCTTTCACGACCAACTCCACTTGCAGCACCACCTTAACTCCTGGATTCATCCTGCATGGCATTATCTGCCATTTTGCTATCTTTTAAGTATGGGTAAATTATGCGTGTGAATCTGCCACTTTAAAAAGAGCAGACTGACGTTGTTGAGTCTTGTGTGACATAAAGCCGATTTGCGCCATCCACTTCCATTTACATGACACAAATGTACTTTACAACATGAGGATGTTGCCTGACGCTGCTCTGCGCTGCAACGAACATTTTGCATCACACTCCCTCATTGCTGCATCCTACTTCCATCACAATGCATTGTACAGTAAATATGGCTCAAGCTTGAGGCTCACAAGAAAAATGAATTATGACACAACACTACACAGCACATCTCTGCGTTACTTGCAATAAATATGCTCCATCGCTTTCTGCAAAAATTGGTGTAATTTCTGTTGGAAATGGTGTTTCCTCGTTGGCTAGGGTGTGCACCAAGGCCAGGCAGAACCCATCATTCTAATCAGGGCAAGTAAGTTAAACACCATAGATTACCTGTGCTTACCCTCTGGTAGCTTGGCGTGGATCAGTCAGACTTGTCATCAGAGGCAATGTGTAAAGCGTTTACGTAACACAATGAATACACCACAAAAGAGACTCCAACAGGATTATGTAAAAAAATATATAGTTATTTAACAAAAACTCAGACCAAAGAGGAGGCGTGGCCTAACAAGATGGCCGAGGAGGTGCTTTTCCTCGAGCTCCCGCCAACTCCTGCATAGGCTGAATTACATTTTTAGTGTGAATCAAGAAAACTGAAAGCCTCTCCTACCTCGGCATCATCTTCATCCTGCATCTCGCCAGCAAATGAGGCCACCACGGTAGGACGCAAGGTGGCTGGGCACCCTGGTGGCAACCATCTTGCCTCAGTGGTGACGGGACGGAGAGGAGGCCTGCCCAATAGCGGCCCCAGTGAAGCAGAGCAGAGGTGTGATGCTGCAGAGCCTTGTGGCCCTCTGAGTTGTGGCCCGACGAGCAGCGGTGCCACGCTCCACCCGAGAAGATTCTCACCCGCGGCTCGCAGGTGACTAGGTGAGGGGGTGTGCCCAGGCCTGAGACCGGTGGATAGCCTGTGCGCTGCAAGACCGCAGCGCTGCTCAGGAATAAAGCTGGCTACCAGTGAGCAAAGTTGGAGGCCCGCCCGGCCGCTGGTACTGCAGTTGGGATGTTGTCGTGATCTGATGAGCACTGCGAGTGCCCTCAGGAGAGCGAGAGGTGGTCTGGAGTGCTCCCATCCACCCTCGACCGAGGCACAGTCGTAACATTTGCTGACTATACTGAGGCGGCCGATGGGCGGAGCCCGTAAAGGCTTCATAAATACTCATAAGTACTGCCTGTGACCGTAGCAACGAAAAAGGTGACCCGAGTGCTTCATGGCAGCCACCATGACCAAGCTGATTACGTGGAATGTTCGAGGTATAGTTACATTCAAAAAGTGTAGGAGAGTTTTTGCATAACTGAAAAGGCATAAAATAGCACTGGCATGCCTGCAGGAGACACATATGTGGGGGGACTCTATACCCAGTATACGAAAATGATGGTGAGGACAATTGTATGCTACCTCGTACTCTGGTTTTGATATAGCGGTTCTCATTTGAGTGGTGCGCGGGTTCCCTTTCAGCACCTGCATCATGTTACGGAGCCAGAAGGGCGATATGTTATCCTGCATGGGAAGCTGGAAGGCAGGGAGTTATGTATTCTTAATGTGTATGCCACCAACAATGACTCCCCCTCCTTCTTCTTCTTGAAGTAGCATCACCATATCTAGGGGCGCCTATGTTGTTAGCCGGAGATATTAATTATGTCCTTGATGGTTTGCTTGATCATGAGCTCCCACGGTCCCACACTAAGACTCACATGACCGGTACACTTCCAGAAATCCTGGAGGGAATGCACATGAATTATATATGGTGAGACCACCACTCCGCTGTTCAACAGTTCTCCTGCCACACTCCAGGTACTGGAACCTTTAGTAGACTGGATTACTGGTTCATATCCACCGACCTTGGATGGAGTGTGGAAGGGATAACTTACATGCTCAAATACCTCTCCGATCATTTCCCTGTACTATTGGAGCTGGGATGGTATGGGGGCTGATCCGAGATCCCCTCTGGCAGCTAAACGCGGAGGCATTGACAGACCTCCCTTTGTGGCCACGATCTAGGAAGAGTTACGTCTGTACTTTGATGAAAATGGGGTTCGGCCTCGAGCCATGCGATTGAATGGGATGCCATGAAGGTGGTCATTAGAGAGATTTGCATAAAAACATCATATGGGGTCCACAGACAGCTGAAAAGGGATGTGGCCACATAGAAGGCAACGTTAGGTAGACTGGAATCCGAGATATCCTTGGGCTTGCAGAGGATGGCTAAATGGTGTGTTGCCAAAGAGGTCCTACTGACGGACCTCAGCAGGCTGGAGAAACACATACACAAGATTTCTTGACAAAAGCTACATAGGGAGGGTGACACACTGGAGCCTTGTTAGCACGACTCATTAGGCAGGAAAACCCTGCCGCCCTTACTCTGCAGGTACGTAATAGCACTAGGAAAATGGTCTATACACAAAAGGTGATTTCGTAAGCCCTGGCAAATCATTTGCGGGACATGTACGCATATCGGCCTTCTACTTCTCGGGATGAACTATTTTGAGATGCTCCAACTGGAGCCCGAAGATACTGAGGCGCTGAATACCCTCATTATGAAAGAGGAGCTGGTGCAAGTCATTCAATGGCTCAAACTTGCCAAAAGCTCTGGCTCTGATGGACTACCAGTGGAGGTTTATCAACAGTTCGCCCCCTGGTGGCAGATAGACTGTTATAGGTCTATAAAGAGGCACTGGACATTGGCTCCCTGCTGCCCTCCATGCGAGAAGCCTTGGTTGCCATGATACCTAAGAGTGAAAAAGACCTGTCCCCACCCAATTCCTACAGGTCTACCTCACGACTAAATATTGATATGAAAATTCTTAGTTGCATTCTGGTGGAACATCTTCTTCCAAGAATTCTCCACCTTATCCACTCGGGCCAGATAGGGTTCATACCAAGACGAAGTACCAATGATAACCTGCACCGGCTGGTGCAGGTCTGGCATGCTCCAGATCTATTGGAGGATGACTATGCTATAGCAATGCTGGATATCGAACAGGCCTTTGAGTCTGTAGATTGGTCTTATATCTCTTCAGGAGGGTCGGGATGGAGACAGATTTCTGAAATGGGTGAGACTTCCCTACGTAGCTCCTACAGACAGAATTAGGGTTGGGAGAGTGGTGTCCAAACCGTTCACCCTCTATCGTGGCACTTACCAAGGGTGTCCACTCCCCCCTCTGCTATTTGAGTTAGCTATGGAACCTCTTGTGGCATGCCTGCATTGAGAGCTGGGACCTTGGGAGATTACGCTGGGGAGATTAACCCCGTAGTTTCACAATATGCAGATGAGACGTTGGTCTACTTGTCACACCCAGCGTGCTGGTGCCTCTCCGCGGAGTTGTGAAACTTTTACGAGATATTGGGGATACAGTTGAACCTTGGGAAAGTCCAGACTTATACCCATGGGCAGGTTTGCTGCAATACCATCGGCTGAACAGCTGTGGGTGGAGTTGCCTTTGGTGGGCAAAGGAACATGCTACCTGGGGATTTGGCTGGCATATACGTTCCCTATCTATCTGGATCTCAATATAGAGAAGGCGATGAAGGGACTACGGGGGTACATACATTTCTGGCCTGACCTGCCATTATCACTAATGGGACGCATTGCAATCGCAAAAATGATTATCCTTCCTCGCTATCTCTACGCAATGCAGCACTCGCTTTATATAATTCCGCGACACTACTTCCAGACTCTAGATGGCCTGTTGGTGCACCTCCTATGGGATAATAAGCGCAGAAGGGTACATCTGACACGCTACAAAAAAACATGGGCTGGAGGAGGGCTAGAGGTTCCTTGTTTAGAATTCTATTACATGGCCTCACAACTTCAATATGCTATCCACTGGCTGAACAGGGAAGGCAACTGGGAGAAACGTCTTTTGATGGGGACACATGGAGACCGTCCACTGCCAGACCTCTTGATCCTCGGGTGTGGTGCCCCACTGGAGATCCCATACATAGTGCGACACGTAGCCGCAACATGGGAAGCTGTCATACACTGGGTGGTGCAGCAAGCCCCATGTGATACAAACATGCCCCTGTGTGCGCTGCACCCTTTCACCAGTATTGCTTACTCTATGTTGGTGCACCGATGGAAAGAGGGAGGATGTCTGACAATAGGAGATCTGTATATAAACAGTACATTTATTGCGTATGAAGAAGCGAGGGCCAACTTCAACCTAGGACCGGGCCAATTTCGACAGCCTAACCCGAGAGATCTGGCCTATGTTCCCCGATGAACCCCCACCACCTATACACTGAAAGTAATGTTGTAAATGGCGAAGGGCAGGATTCTAGTATCACATCTCTATAGGGCATTAAGAGGTGGCCTACCCAGCGAAATACTGATGGAGCAGCCAAAGTAGGATGCACTGGTGGATGAACCCCTTGCGGAGTGCGAATGGAAAAAAATCCACAAAGGGGTATGAAAGGTGAGTGCCAGTGCACGATTCAAACTCCACCAATATAACTTCGTCCACTAGGTATACCTCACCCCATGCACATTACACCTAATATACCCGCAACGCCGAATGCAGAAGATATAATGCGTTTGCTGCAGATGTCCTCCACATGGTCTGGTCCTGTCCATCACTGCTCTCCTATTTGGAGAAGGTGCTCGCACTTCTGCGGTGGCTACGTGATGGAGAATCTCCACAGACATAAGGCAGGTGTTGTTTGGGACTGTTATCCAAGCCGAAATGTAAGGGACTGAGTAGATGGTTTGTTGTTTCTAGGGCTAGTCCTGGTTAAAAGACGCATTGTTATAGCATGGTTACGTCCCAGACCCTCACAGCCCGAAGAATGTACCAGAGATATGTGTGAATGGGCGACTGCGGAATTGGTAAGGATGTAATTTGTACGAAAAGACAAGAGGGTTGGTGATCACCTCCTGGCATGGTCTTCTATGTTAGCAGGATTAAAAGAGGAGCAGGCCCCGGAGGCCTGCGGGAGCCCGGAAGGGGGGCTTCTTCCCGGGAGGGAACAGGACAGGAATAAACGCTTAGACTCCATATAGGGATTTCGGCACTCACATACAGTGTTAAATGTCTCTTGTGCAACTATCTAACAAATACGGTATGGAGGGGGAGAGGGGGGAGGTGGGAGTTATAACCAAGGGATGCTCGCTAGCAGAAGTATACAATGGACTATGCAAGTTATAATAACAGGATGCTTTAGCGGAGAATACAATGGACTATGCAAGATGAGACATTATCAAAATGTGACTCTGTAAGTGAGCGTGGTTCTTGTGTCTTGATACAATGTTTGTATGCATTCAATCAATCAATCAATCAAGCATTTGTATAGCGCACTACTCACCCGGAGGGTCTCAAGGCGCTGGGGGAGGGGGGTCCGCTACTGCTCGAACAGCCAGGTCTTGAGCTGCTTCCTGAAGGCGAGGTGTTCCTGGGTCAGGCGGAGGTGGGTCGGGAGGGAGTTCCAAGTCTTGGCGGCGAGGTAGGAGAAGGACCTTCCCCCTGTGGTGGCTCTTCGGATGCGGGGGACGGCGGCGAGGGCGTGGCTGGTCGATCGAAGCTGGCGTTTGGGAGCGTAGAAGTTGAGGCGGCTGTTGAGGTATCCTGGGCCTTGGTTGTGCAGGGCTTTGTGTGCGTGGGTGAGGAGACGGAAGGTGATTCGCTTGTTGACCGGGAGCCAGTGCAGGTCTCTCAGGTGTCCGGAGATGTGGCTGCGGCGGGGGATGTCCAGGATGAGTCGTGCTGAGGCGTTCTGGATCCGCTGGAGCCTCTTCTGGAGTTTGGCGGTGGTTCCGGCGTAGAGGGAGTTGCCGTAGTCCAGTCGGCTGGTGACGAGGGCCTGGGTGACCGTCTTCCTGGTCTCGGTGGGGATCCACCGGAAGATCTTGCGTAGCATGCGTAGGATGTTGAAGCATGACGAGGAGACGGCAATGACTTGTCTGGTCATGGAGAGGGAGGAGTCCAGGATGAAGCCCAGGTTGCGTGCGTGGTCTGTAGGTTTGGGTGCGCTGCCTAGGGCGGGGGGCCACCAGGAGTCGTCCCAGGCGGAGGGTGAGGATCCCAGGATGAGGACTTCCGTCTTGTCAGAGTTCAGTTTCAGGCGGCTGTTCTTCATCCATTCGGCTACCTCTATCATCCCTTCGTGTAGGTTGGCTCTGGCGGTGGCGGGGTCGTTGGTGAGGGAGAGGATCAGCTGGGTGTCGTCGGCGTAGGAGATGATGTTGAGGTTGTGCTGGCATGCGATGGCTGCGAGGGGACTCATGTAGACATTGAAGAGGGATGGGCTGAGCGAGGAGCCTTGAGGAACGCCGCAGATGACTTCGGTGGCTTCTGATCTGAACGGGGGGAGGCGGACTCTCTGTGTCCTTCCGGCGAGGAAGGAGATGATCCACTCCAGAGCCTTCTCCTGGATTCCGACGTTGCTGAGGCGCTGTACTAGGGTGCGGTGGCAGACAGTGTCGAAGGCCGCGGAGAGGTCTAGGAGGATGAGGGCCGCTGTTTCTCCGTTGTCAAGCAGGGCTCTGATGTCATCGGTTGCTGCGATCAGGGCGGTCTCGGTGCTGTGGTTGGCCCGGAAGCCAGACTGCGAGAGGTCGAGGGATCCGTTCGTCTCGACGAAGGCGGCCAGCTGCTTGTTGACGGTCTTCTCGATGACTTTTGCGGGAAACGGGAGCAGCGAGATGGGTCGGTAGTTCTTGAGGTCGGTGGGGTCGGCTGATGGCTTCTTCAGAAGGGCGCTGAGTTCGGCGTGCTTCCAGCTCTCTGGGAAGGTAGCGGTGTTGAAGGAGGTGTTGATGATGTCCCGCAGGTGGGGTGCGATGATAGCGTCAGCCTTGTTGAAGACGTGGTGAGGGCTTGGGTCGGTCGGTGATCCGGAGTGGATGGAGTTCATCGTGCGGATGGTGTCTTCGGTGCTGATCGTGGTCCAGGCGCGGAGGGTGGTGGTGGGGGGCGGTGGTTCGGTTGTGGCGTGCGTCGGTTGAGTGCTGAAGCTGTTGTGTATGTCCGCGATCTTGTTGTGGAAGTAAGAGGCGAGGGAGTTGCAGAGGTCTTGCGAAGGGGTGATGTCGTTGTTTCCAGCGTTGGGGTTGGAGAGCTCTTTAACGATGTTGAAGAGTTCCTTGCTGTTGTGTGCGTTGTTGTCCAGTCTTTCCTTGAATGCAGTTTTCTTGGTGGCGTGGATTAGTTGGTGGTGTTTTCGGGTGGCGCGCTTGAGGGCAGTCATGTTGTCCGGTGTGGGGTCTCTGCGCCAGGCGTTCTCAAGGGCTCTGCAGTTCTTCTTGGAGCACTTGAGTTCGTCGGTGAACCATGGGGCTTTCTTGCTGCCGGGTCTGCTGGGCGGGGTCCTCAGAGGGGCGAGGTTGTCTGCGCAGTCGCTGATCCACTTCGTGAGGTTGGTGGCCGCTTGGCTGGGGTTCGTTGCGCTGGTGGGTGGGTTCTTGCTCAGGGAAGTCGCGAGCTGGTTGGCTGTGATCTTGTTCCAGCTTCTGCGTGCAACCTGTTGCTTGTGGTGGTGGATCGTGGTCCTTCTGAAGCTGAAGTGGACGCAGCTGTGGTCCGTCCAGTTGAGTCCGGCGGCGTGGCTGAAGGCGATGTCCTTGCTGGATGAGAAGACGGGGTCGAGTGTGTGTCCGGCGTAGTGGGTGGGGGTGGTCACCAGTTGCTTGAGTCCGAGGTTTGCGAGGTTGTCCAGCAGGGTGGTGGTTTTGCGGTCGTTGTTGTTCTCCAGGTGGAAGTTGAGGTCCCCGAGGAGGATGTAGTCAGTGGAGGGGAGGGCATGCGGGCTGACGAAGTCGGCGATGTCCTCGCTGAATTGTGTGCGTGGTCCCGGGGGTCTGTAGACGAGGGTGCCTCTGAGGGTGGTCTTGGGGTTGATGTGGATCTGGAAGTGCAGGTGCTCGGCGGGTGCGAGGGTGTCATCGGTGTTGGTCGTGATGCGGATGGAGTTCCTGTGGATGATGGCGATGCCTCCTTCTGTCTGGTTGACGCGGTCCCTCCGGATGATCTTGTAGCCGTCCGGGATGGCGATGGCGATGTCGGCTGCTGAGGATGCGTTCATCCAGGTTTCCGTGAGGAAGGCGACGTCTGGGACTGTGGTGTCGAGCAGGTTCCAGAGCTCGACGGCGTGTCTGTGGACGGAGCGGGTGTTGAGCAGGATACACTTCAGGTGGCTGCTGTTGTTGCTCGTCGCGGTCTTGGGCACAGCTGGAGCGGTGCAGGTCCGGATGCAGGTGAACTTGCAGGAGTTGCAGCCGAAGGGTCCGTGGGTGCGTCTTGGGGAGGCTCGGTGGCAACCCGGGAGTCGGCCGGCGTTGAGTGCGTTGAGGTCGGTGGCGGTGTAGGTAGCATTAAATGCTAATAAAGAAATTTAGCAAAAACTCAGACCAAAATGACATGAATCACAAATGCTGTGCATATTATGCAAATACTGGAATAGTATTCATTATCCTGACAGTGCAAGGATCAAAATGACATAGATTATAATACCAGGGCATGAAATGCAGCAGTTTAGGTTAGGTAAACCACTTAAATCACCTTATACCACTATACGTACATGGAGAACTAAACACATCTTAAAGACCTAGGGTGCAGCGTTTCAGCATTCCTCCTACATTATTTAGAGATACAACACATGAACTACAATGGACCTACAGGGCACAGTGCACCTATGCTCCTATGCGACCTATACTGTAATTCAGGCTTCTTGAAATATGGCTGGCTTCTTAGGGCAATCGGGGGCTTCCCGCGAGGTTTTACCCCATAATGTAGTAAACAACAAAAGCACCAGTGCCCCTAGGTTTGTACCAATGGGAGGGAGGTGCAAAAAACCCTCACAGGCAGCAAAATCCAGCAAAATGACCTCTCCTGGTCCCCAGCTTGCAGGTTTACCAGCACAGCTGCTCACAAGTGGGCGGTGCAGCTGCAAACACACGGCCCCCTGTAAGGCCCGGCCTACGGAAGAAGGAGCACGGGACGGCCGCCTCTCCCCTGCAGCTCCCACTCACCAATGATGGCGTGTAGCTGAAGAAGTCATCAAGAAGAGACACATGTAGATTACGGAAAACCTCGTAAGAAAAAATCTGGAATTGAGGGTCGAAGGAGTTTGAATGATCGCAACTTCAGAAAGATTGACACTGAAAAGACATCATTTTGTGAAAAATCCCTTGATGTTTCAAGTCTCGACAGAAGAAATCCTTGCGCGCACTTCAAAGAATATCAAACCTTCTCTTCCAAAATAGACTGAATTTGCAGAAACACTGCTTGTTGCAATTCCCTTCTGATTGCTCAAGATTTAGAAATCATCCAGCCCTGGTCCTGAGAAGAACCCAAAATAAACTGGTGTTTGAAACGCGTCGACTATCGAACATTGGATTTTCTGTGTACATTTCACATCAATATGGATGATGATTAGGATTTTTCACAAAGCAATTCTTGTTTTTTTAAATTCCATATTGGATGGTTTTGGAACTCCAATATATGTACCAAGAGTGTTTATTAAATGGTCTGCTCTGGCTCTTCAAATTTAGGACAGGTCGAACAGTGATTGTCACACATGATTTTTTATGTTTGTTCATGCTTTAATACTAGCATTGTGATTTTTATATTTAGAACAATGTTTTGAACAGATTTGAAAGTGTTATCATTCTCTTTGTCAAAATGGCAATTAATGCAGAAATGTGTTGTAGTCATGTGCTTGTATAGAACAAGCTCGGGCTGGACTGTTCCCAGGGGGTACAGGGTCAAGATTGAACTGAGGTGGTGAAGTGAGCTAAAGAATGATGATGGATTCAACCCAGAACTGTGACTGGGGGTGAGTGTCTGAAAAGTTTCAGCGCTCCGCCCAACATCTCCTTGTGTTTGCTATATAGAACCTGAGGTCATATTTATTAAGTAGAATAAGCTCTAAAAACAGTAAAATACACTTAAAACATGCAACCACCAATTGTTTTTTGTTTGAATGTTTATTGAGCTCCATGGTGGTTGTTGTCAATGGCCCAACTCTCTACTGCTGAAAAATACTATACTACATGGTGCACTAAAACACCATAAAGACCTTGGGTGCAGCATTTCCGCACTCCTACTATGTTATTAAGAGATACAAGACATGAACTATTATGGACCTACAGAGCATGGCGCACCTGTGCTCCTATGTGACCAGTAGCAGCACCTGGTCGGAGTACTACTGGGCGATTATGTGGGGCGGGGAAGGGGCAGGGTCGGGGCTAGTAAACAATGCAGGTAAGTTGAATAAATCAATAAAACACATTTCATTGCACGTGCTGCATCGCATTTTGCGATGCAGCGCGCGCAACAACATTTGTTTTATTAATTTAATTGTTAACTTACATGCATTCATCCGTATTCCAGTGTTTACTACTCCACTCCACCCACTCCACCCTGCCCTTCCCCCAACCCACATCACCGCCTGGTAGCACACTCACCACGAGCCGCTACTGTATATGACTTATACGATAATTCAGGCTTCCTGAAATGCAGCTGGCTTCTTACGGCAATCGGGGGCCTCCACTGAGGTTTTACTCCATAATGTAGAATACAACAAAAGCACCAGTGCCCCAAGGTAAGACCCAATGGGAGGGAGGTGCAAAAGCCCTCACGGGCAGCAAAATCCAGTAGGTGACCTCTCCTGGTCTCCCGCGTGCAGGTTTACCAGCACAGCTGCCCACAAGTGGGTGGTGTTGCTGCAGACACACGGTCCTGTGAGAGACCTGGGCTGCATGCGAAGGAGCAAGGGACTCACCAATGGCAAATCCCTCAGGGACTTTGTGGGTGGAGGAACCTCTCTGGATCAGTGCAAGAGAAAAGGCAGTTGCCGCAGGG
Organism: Lissotriton helveticus; assembly: GCF_964261635.1. NCBI lineage: Eukaryota > Metazoa > Chordata > Amphibia > Caudata > Salamandridae > Lissotriton > Lissotriton helveticus. The sequence goes on along the minus strand of NC_136059.1, from coordinate 1,603,105,042 downwards.
TTGGTGGGCCTCAGAGCGGGGCCCGCGTCATCAAAGTTGGGAACTCCTTTTTTTTGACTGGTTAGGCTGCTGGTCCGGAGTCATGCACAGTTTCCGGTTATGCCATCGCACTCAGGCTTCATGGGCCAGGACAGGAGTTGACGTAGGCTCCACGAGCATGGTTTCTGCACCGCAAGTGGCCCATTGGGGCATCTCTGAAGGAATTCCCAGGGCATTGCGATACCGTGCACTGAAGGGGCCAGGCTGAGGGGGGTCCCCTCAATGAGCATCCGCTCCATTGTCCGAGGGGATGAAGACACGGTCGCATCATTCCTAACCGCAAGCTAGTGAGACTTGAAGAAAACAAAGGGGATATGATTTCTTCTATGAAAAGCGCTCAACACGCACTTAGTTAAGAGGAAATTGCTCACCATGTGCTGTTGTCAAGGTTTGGGTGCCTGGACTTAGAGTCCCACAGGCAGTTCTTGGTTGCCACTGGAATCCTTCCAGATCCACAAGAACAGGGAGGGGGCAGCAACCAGACCCTGGAGAACACTGGGGCACAAAGCAGGGCGCAGGCAGGCAGTCCAGCACAAGAGTCAAAATTCAGGGTGGCAGTCTCACCAGCAGCCCAACAGGCAGCAGGCGAGCACAACAAAGCAAGTAGTCCAAATGGCAGTTCCTCCTGGCAGCACAGTAGTCCCTTGGCAATGAGCAGTTTCTAGGGCCAACAGCATCTTGTTACAAGTCCCACACGGTGTCTAATATCATGGGGTAAGAGCCCCTGTACTTGTACTCAAAATGTCTTTGATCTAGGGGTGACTTCAAATGAACCATTTCAAGGGCACAATAACCCCTTTTAACCCAGCCTTGGCTCCAGACACTGGTAGGGGGTAAAACAGTCCTTTGTGTGCAACAGGATAGAACCTATACAATTGTAAAGTGTGAACATACTCACTCAATTCAATTTATTTATTATGTTTTGGCTCTCAAAAGAGGGCCACATAAATTACATAATACAAATACACAAATGGAAATAGAATAAAATACATAGAAAACCCAAAGACAGTTTACAACAATTAACGTCGGACAAGATAATCAGCAGCAAACACCTCCATATTTCATTAATAAATAGCTAAAAAACCTTTAAAAAAATAAAAATTTGGAAGCAAAACATTTCATATGGGGGGAAATACAAAGCCTGTAAAAAGATATTCGCATTAAAGATGCCTAGTTGAAGACGAATCGACTTTAACCATTTCAACCGCAAAGAGCACAATGCAGGACATAAAAACAATACATGAGTTCGATCCTGCACGGCCATATTACATAGGTTACATATCGAAGAAGATCCATACCATTTTGATAAAAGGAGATTTAGAGGTAATAAATCATGTCTTAGGAGAAACCATAGTCTTCGAACTCCATGTGGAATATTCCATGTCACATACGGTTGAGCAAGCTTTATTGAATAAGTATTAAGAAGGAGATCACATCCCCTCTTTTCTTGTAGGACATTCTTATCCAATTTAAAACAGAGTTCCCACAAAGCCTGTTTTAGCAGGGATTTTAGCTGAGTCGGGGAATTTGTAAAAAGAGTACTTTCATCCAACTCTAAAAGTGTCACAGCTTTTCTAAAATTCCTAACTATTTGAGAAAACTCTTTAAAGCTGCCCAACAATTCTCCTTTAAGAAGAGCTCTCAATGATCCCGGTTCTCCTCTGGCCAAACTGGCCACCCATCTAACCAAAGCACACAATCCCTGAACCCAGCTACTCCTAAGGCCGAATTCAAGCCTACATGCGGCCAGCGAACAAGCTGTGTTAAGAGTAGATAAAGATCTTAATAATTTTCCTTCAACTGTGTGACAGAAACCCCAATGCTTCAGCTCTACAAGTTCTATTCCATATAGAAGCGTTGCAGGAATTTTTGCCCTAAACACCTCCAGTAAACAAGCAAAATGTCTTTTCCCTGTAGCAAAGTAAAGGGAACACAAACCTTTGCCATGTGCAAGGGCTTTACGCGAGTTATAATCAATATGGGGCTTCTCACTCAAATTGGCCGAAATTATTTTACCTAAAAAAGTATAAGATCTAACTACCTCTAATTTTTGACCACCAATGGACCATCCAAAATTTTCTGACCTGGATTTCTTCTTTCCTGAAATGCACATAATTTTGCTTTTAGAAGCATTTATCCTCATAAAGTGGGACTCAGCGAACAAATGTAGAGCCTGCAGACGATTAGCCAAACCCTTAGGAGTTAGATAAAGTATGAGGATATCGTCTGCATACAGCAAACAGGAAATAGAAGAGCCCCCCACAACCGGGGCAATGCCCGTACAAGCAGACAGAGAAGCTGGAAGATCAGCAATGTACAGGGAGAACAATAGTGGGGCCAAAAGGCAACCCTGTTTAAGTCCATTCAAGGATGGGATTAGTTGTGAAAGACCCCTTTCTCCACCTTGAAGCACACGACACCAGGTATCCGTATGAAGAGACCGTACAAGATCCAATAAGTGAGACGGCATACCCAGTGTTGCTAATTTTCTCCACATCGTAAGACGATCTACTTTGTCGAACGCTGTGGAGAAATCAATAAAAGCCGCAAACACCCCCCCCTCGAACATGTATGTATTTGTCCGAGATCACCTGAAGGGCGGTGAGATTATCTAGTGTGCCGTGCCCTTTGCGGAAACCAGTCTGTTCCAATGGTAAAATGTTATTTATTTCAACCCAATCATTAATTAATATTAAAAGACACTTTGCAAAAACTTTTCCGATTGAATCAAGGAGGGCTATCAAACGGTAATTCATAGGCTTGTCCCTATCTCCCTTCTTAAATAATGGGACCAGTATGCTTCCCCTCCAAGAAGCAGGCACCATTTTAGAGATGAAGCAGGATCTAAACAATGGGAAAAGTATCTTACTCCATAGAGTCGGATCCTGCTTCAGAACCGATATGGGTAACTCATCGGGTCCCATTGCTCCAGAGGAGCGCATGTTCTTAATATCCATTGCGATGGTTTCTTCCGAAGGGGGGTCAATAGGAAGCTCAACTTCTTGAACAAACCCACTATCCTCTACCATTGTGCCATTTACAGCATATAGCTTTGAGATAAAAGAGGTCCATACCTCTTCAGAAATGGGGATAGGAAGAGGGCTAGCTCTTACTCCACATCCTTTGCCAATTATAGACCAAAATTCTCTAGCCTTGCCATGCACAACGGCCTCCCTTAGACTTATCCACAGTGAGTCTTCTTTTTCTTTTTTAAGTTTCATTCTCAGTCTACTTCTCCTTCTTTTTAGCAGAGATATTTTATTTGCTAATTCACTAGATCTACATAGAAATTGCTCCCGCACTAATTTATTTATTTCCTTATTTAGGGGGAGCATTGCACTAGGATAAGAGAACTTTTTCTTAGGAAAACTAGACGTTTTTGCAACCGAGGTAATCTCCCTCATAAATTTTTCAAAGTACATAATTTCAGAACCCATCCAATCACTTAATTCTAATATGGTTTTACGAAGACTATCCTGCACACCCTTCTTTGCACTTGGATTCCAAAAACATCTACCCGAGACTTTATGGAAATTAACACTATTGTTATTGAATGACCAGGTATCAGAGGGAGGAGGTTGTAAAGAGATGCTTATACTAATCACATTGTGGTCACTCAATGCTGTTGGGGATACCATTAGATCCTGAACAAGCAAGAAAATACCATAATCAGAAATCACATAATCTAGAATTGACTCGCTATGAACGGACCTATGGGTATATTTAGCAGGGAAATCAGAGGGGAGCCTACCGTTTAAAATAAGCCCCTCCGCCGAAAACAGTTCTTCCAACAATATCTTCCCTCTCTTTTGTTAGTTTTTTTTTTATCTGGGAAGAGTGATTGTAGAATGAGGTAGGCCTCTTCTTTAGATCTATTTCTAAATAAATCTATACTTGAATTAGAAACTTTACAATTCAAATCCCCAACTAATATTACTTCAGGGGGTGGATATACCTCTTTAATCTGCTTAATGTAAAGAAACACTTGCTTCAATAAAATATTAAAACATTCTTCGGGGGGAATGTAAGCATTAATAATTACAACAGAATGCTTATTGCCAATACGATCGAGACGACCTATTGAAATTGCTTGAAAAAGATTACTTGGATCAACATAATGGGAAAATTTCCACTGCAATCTATTAGACAAAAAACAAGCAATTCCCCCTTTTGCGTGCCCTTTCTTTGACGGGGAGGCCGCAGCCTCAAGCACAAAGTAGTCTTTCCCTGCACATAAATTATTAACACACCATGTTTCTTGGATGCAGATCACGTTAGCCTCCAGAGAAAACAAAAACTCTAGTTTCTCTGGGCTATTATGTATCCCGGCTGCATTCCAAGATATAATTTTCAATTTATTGTTAAAGATGTTGAAACAATTTGGGGTTGTCTGTGATTTTATTTGACAAGGCACCAGGAAGCCAATTCCACCGTTGATTGTCCTCTACAAGAGGAGAAGTCTGATTTAACGAAGGTAGCAAGACCTGGGAAACCAAACGTTTGCCTTTTGAAACCCAGATCTTTAAGTCATTAAAAGAAGGAAGGGTCCCATCTTGCCCATTGCCCTGTTGAGCAAACCTATTTTGGGGTAAATTAACCTTTCCTAGAGAGAGGATAGGTAAAACATCAATTCCTCTACATTGGAAATTCTCAGCCTGTTGTAGTATAAGGTTTACAATAATTTTAGAATAGAATTTCACCCTTATACGTGACACATTGTCCCCACCTAACAAGGTAACCAACTCAATATCACTCGATTGAATAAGTTTTAAACTCTCTAAATCTTTGAAACAATTGAGCAACCATGACCTATTTAAATGCAGGTCAGAATCAAACAATGGCAAGAAGTCCACAATCAGAGTATCAACATAGGTCTTTGATACTTTTGTCAGAGAATGTTGGGAACGTACAACAACATCTTCTGGTAACAAGAAAGGAGAAGCTAGAGGGTTAAGAGCCCCTGATACAACCGGAATAGGTCCTATCACCTCTGCTGTTGGAGGAAAAATCAACCTTCCTCCACCGTCAGGGGGATGGACTCCCACAGAAGCGAGAGATCCATTAGAAAGAACTTTTTCTCCAGAGGCAGAGGCGAGAATATCAACAACCGGACTCAGGGACCCAGTTATAGACTCACTAACAATATCATCGTTACCAGCTAAAGCATTGGGATCTTGAAAAATTATTTGCCTCTGTCTTTTCTTCCTATATTTACGCACTGGTTTCCTTTTTTTTCCTTTGTCCTTTCTATGTCTATCACTTTTTTCTTTTTCTTTTTCTTCATCCTGAGGCCCTTTTTTTTCTGGCACAAAAATTGGGAATAACTCATTTCCAGCTTTTAAATCTGGAACAATCATACTTTCTTCCTCTATTTCGAGGTCAGAAACCTTTACACAATTAAATGCGGAAGAAGTAGGTATTCCAGTGGGATCATTTTCTTGGACTACCACTGGAATATTTGTGCCTGAATTTCCCGCAGAAGCTTTACCACCCTCCATTGCCCCCTGCAAACCCGCCTCAGAAACAGGATCAGAAACCTTTTCCGGGGCTTTTAGCAACATAGCATGCAATATTTTTGTAACTGAATCCAGAATGGAATCAGAGCTTCCAACAAATTTGCCCAATAATGATAGTATAGAAGCCAATAAGTGTTCCAGAGCAATCAAGGATTCAGAAATAGGTTTTTCATCTTTATGATACCCAGAGGGAGAAAGAGGACAAATACCTGACAAATTGAGCACAGGGCTCCTAGAGACATTAAGTAATGAAGACATGTCTTGCAAGTTTATGGAGGGAGTACTACTGTACAACAATAGTCCAGAGGGAGTAGCGCCTGCTGGAGACTTAATAGCCTCTGGTAGTTTCAGGCTACCACCATCCAAGTAACGACCACAGAGCTCTAGGTCAATACTTGACAAAGAAGAGTCACCCTTAGCACCCACCTCGGGACGCAAACCTCCAGACGGAACATTAGGCACAGTAACTTTAAGAGCTGATGTCGTATTATTATATTGCTCTCCCTCAGAATTTGGTACAGAGTGCCTAATGCCACTATTGACTATATGACCCTTCCCCGCTTTAAACGTGCCAGACTTGGCGGCCAGTCGATCTCGGTGGTGGTGGCTCGCGCCTGGAACGCTCTTCCTTTTCATCTGCGCTCCACACCTACAGTTGCTGCCTTTAAAAAACATTTGAAAACGCATCTGTTTAATAGTGTAAACTAAGATTCTTTCCCATGCTCTGTTATCTGCTTTTATTTTCCCCGCGCCAGGATACTCTCCAGTAACGGAGCGCGTTATAAAATGGTTTATACTTATACTTACTATTTATTTCAGAGTACACAAGGCAATTCTTCACAACATACCTTGCATGGGTGGAATCCTTCACAACCAGAGAGGGGTCCATTTTATCTACCTCCATTGCAGGACCCTCAGGTGGAACTATATCAAAGCCTACAGTTGCATCAACTGGCAAAACCTTATCAATGGGTTTTTCCCACAATTTCAAAAGCTGGCATTGTCCCTTCAATAGAAAGTTATTAGCAGACTTATTTCTCAGGGGGTTGGATCTTGTCTTTACGCAAGACCTTCCCCCCAATATTCTTCCAGAGCAAAGTTTCTTTGCCGTCATCCTTAACAAATACAAAAAAGAGCAATAAAGACTTAAAAACCACGAAGAATGTAAATATAAATAAGATTAGTCCATAAGAAAATGAAACAATGAAGGTGTATCTGGAGAAGTAATCCTGCCAGAGTCAATGTTGAAGCCATCAATTTATACCACACGAAGTGCAGCTTCAAAGCAAATAGCTTAGATTGTGAAATGAAATGAAATGAAAAATTATATTTATACAGCGCGCACATACCCTAAGGCCTCGCAGCGCTTGAACTGAGTAGTGTGGTGAGCAGATAGCAAGGTTAACACATTTTGGCGAACAGGTAAGTTTTTAATGTCTTCCTAAAGACCATCAGATTGCTGATTTCCCGCATATTTGGCGGGAGCGAATTCCACATCTTAGCTGCTAAGTGTGAAAACGCCCGGCCTCCCCAGCGAGCCTTATTGACTTTAGTTGTCGTGGCAAGATGAAGGGCGCTGGAACGAAGGGTTCTCGATGGAACGTAAGGTACGACCAGAGGGCGCAGAATGGCTGGGCCTGTTCGGTGAAAAGCTTTGTGCACAATGCACATAGCTTTAAAATGCATTCTGGCAGCTATTGGGAGCCAGTGGAGTTCTTTTAAAGCCTTCCTTGCTGATTGGCCACGGGGGATGCCAAACAAGAGTCGAGCAGCACAGTTCTGTGTAACTTGAAGTCTGTTGATCACTGCTACCGGGGCACCCAAATATAATGCATTTCCATAATCCAGGCGGGAGAGTATCAAGGCCTGAACCATGATTCTCCTCGCCTGGAAAGGAAGCAATGGGAGAATCTTCCGGAGCATTCTCAACAGACCAATGCAGATGGAAGCAGTTTTAGTGGCCTGCACAGAAAAATCCAATGCTTTATCAAGCCAGACTCCGAGGCTTTTGATGTGGGGTTTCGGCAAGGGAGGAGCACCAAGACAGGCGGGCCAGATGGGAACCAGAATTGTGCGAAATATAATGTCAATAACTTGGCCCAGCCCAGCCTACCTCAGTCACCGAGGGCCACAGAGGGCCCGCCCTTTGCCCGGGCTTCGCCCGGCTCGCTCCGCGCTCGCTCACGCGAGGCGGGGGTCTCGCTGGATTTGTAGCTCCTCCAGGCGCATAGATGATGATTTCCTGGCTGCGCCGCCGCTGAGGGTGGTGGGATAGCGAGTCCTCCGCTCGGCGACCGCAAGAAAAGCAAAAGCGGCAGCGGGAGGACTCGTAGGGCACAGCAGCAGGGCAGAAGACAGGGGCGAGCAAACACGACCTCAGGGCAAAGGTCCAACAATGTTTTTGAGCGTCACACGCTCTACCGGGGTCTCGCTGGATTTGTAGCGCCTCCAGGCGCATAGATGATGATTTCCTGGCTGCGCCGCCGCTGAGGGTGGTGGGATAGCGAGTCCTCCGCTCGGCGACCGCAAGAAAAGCAAAAGCGTCAGCGGGAGGACTCGTAGGGCACAGCAGCAGGGCAGAAGACAGGGGCGAGCAAACACGACCTCAGGGCAAAGGTCCAACAATGTTTTTGAGCGTCACCTAACTATATTGGTCAATCCGCAGCTAAATGAAACGGAATGCGGCTATGGCCTCTTTTAAATGAGCGCACCGAGGGTCCTGGTACTCCTGCCACTTATGTGGGCCAAACTCAGCGGTGGTAATAATATTGCGTCTCCTGCTGCTAAGAAAATGAGCTCGCGGCTGCTGCCATGTTCGAACTAGCTGTTGACTTTCTACCACCAATGTAAAGCAATGGCGTCTTCTACAGCGAAGATTCACTATTTCCGTGGCTCCTGCCGCTTGGAAATTCCTGACGGCTGCTGCCCCACTAAAAAGAAAAGTTGCGTGGCTCCCTACCGCCGGTATTACAAGCAGGCAGCCGGGCTGAGAATGCTGGGAGCAGCTTTCTGCGGGCTGCCGCGGGGGAAAGAGGACAAACTGCTATCCGCCACCGAACAGCTTCTGGGCTCCACAGCTCCAAAAACTCGCCCAGAGACTAGCCACTCTGTACGCCGCAAGCCGCTCCGGGTCCCAAGAGCACCAGGCTGCTTCTGCGGGGGGTGGGCTCTGGCTCAGGCCGGGTCAACAGAGAACAAAACAACAGCCAAGCCTCAGGACCAGCTGGCCACAACACTGCTGCGCAACTCATCCGAAACGCAACCGAAAACGCAACTCCTCCGATACGGTCTTAGCACATTGGCTTTTTCCTTCTGAGTCTGTTCAGTGAGTGCGGTCACGTCGCGCGAGTAAATATATCTGGAGAAGGCACCTTTTTCCCCAGTTTACTCCCTTTGCAAGCTCCTTGCAAGCCTCCAGGGTCCCCTCCAACTAACCAGAGTGGTGGAGGCTTTCGGCGGACTTTGGTGTGGATTTCGGCAGCTGAAGGGGCCGCCCGCCGCAGGGGGCCTTGCAGACGGCTGCTCCTCTCCCCTCACGGGCAGCACAGCACACGGTGGCAACAACAGCAGGCGGCTGGGAACAGTCACCGGCACCGCTCCGCTCGCAGCCTCCAACAACGGGTCGTGCCTCAAGCAAAACGTGGACTGGACTCAGCAGAATGTCCTGGCTCTCCCTCTCCCAGCCCAGAAAGTATGCAGATTAATGCAGATGTAACCCTGTCACACCCAACCCTTCCTGGGTGATGGCTGTCTGGAAAGTATGTACAAAGTGTAGTTGTCACCTAAGCCTAGATGTGAATTGGAGTCAGGCTGCAAAGCACAAAGAGTCATAGGCACAGAGAAAGGCCCACTTTCAAATAAGTGGCATTTCTACAATAGTGATGTAAAATCCAACTACAACAATTAGTAGGATTTCTCACTACCATTCTAAAAATAATAAACATGGTAACACTACTCCTTTCAGATCAGGAATTACCTCTTAAAAGTATATATTGGAGCTCCCAATGCTAGCCGATGAGAGAAGTAGGCCTCACAGCAGTCAGAAACAAAGTAGTCCATGTGTCACTACCAGGACATGTCACACAATAAAGGAACATGTTCTACCTTTTTACTTAGACTGCACCCTGCCCATAGGGCTACCTAGGACCTACATTAGGGGTGGCCTATAAGTATCAAAATAGGAATTTAGGGATTGGCAAGTAATTTTAAATGCCAAGTGAAAGTGGCAGTGAACTGTGCACTCAGGCCCTGAAGTGGCAGGCCTGAGACAGGTTTTAAAGGTGACTTCAGTGGGTGGCACAAGCAGTACTGAAGACCCACTAGTGTCATTTACTTTACAAGCCCTGGGTATATGAACTACCACTTTACAGGGGACTTACAAGTAAATCAAACATGTCAAACAGGTGTAAATCAATCATATCATTTTTAGAGGAAAGAGCACATGGACTTTAGCACTGGTTAGCAGTGGTAAAGTGCCCAGAATCCTAAAACCAACAAAAAGAAGGTCTGAAAACTAGGCGGAGGAAGGCAAAAGATTTGGGGATAGCCCTGAAAAAACGGGCCAGGTCCAATACTTCCATTCAGCCATTTATGTGGTATTACTATTCAATTTTTCTATGAAATTACATGGGAAAGATGCGTTTTTGGACCTTACTTTTCTGGCTCCCGCTTGACGGATCACCATAAAACGTTCCGAGAAGGAGAGGAGATGGATGAGTCTTCTGCTTGGAATGTTTTGTGAAGATTTGTTAAATGGTGCCAAAGTTATCAGCAACCCCCAAAATCTATTTTCTATGGAAATGTGATCCTAATTATAACCACCCAGTGATGGCTGCCACTCGGTACTATATAAAGTAACTATAATTCACTCCCACACCATGCATTGCTGATTACCTCACATATTACATCATTGATGACATATTCAATTATATCATTGATAACACCACTGCAACATCGGAAATTACATCATTAATGACAACAATGTGCATGATGGAGACTTATAGTTAATTTCCTCGCAAACTTAGAGTTACTTGAGATAACTATAACTGGTGAATTTCATTGGTTTTGTTCGTTTAAAAGGATATGTTTTACCTGAGATTTTTACCTACCAGTAACATCCCGTTAATCTTTGTTTTTTTGTGAACTTCTAAAGATTTTTTTAAATGTAAAGGAAGATATTGTTACAATTCCTAACTATAACATCACTTTAACTGTTTTTTGTGAAAATAGATAGATATATAAAAAAAGGTATACCTGTTTTACTGTTCCATAATATATTATAAAAACATAAGGCTACATTTCATCTTATATGGTAAGCAGTATTTGAAATCCTGAATATATGAAAATGGATTATAATTACTGCATACCATGAAGATGCAAGGTAAAGAAACTCAAATATATTTACCTTCATTAAACATGCAATAATACTGGAGCACACATCAAACAGTCCATCAATTGTTGTGTCAGAATTAATAATTGATGCATTCTTCATGATTTTATTGTATTTTCCTCAAGTGTTCAGACATATCTTGATTATAAGATTAAATACACATAAGGGAGTCTACATGTGTTTCATTTGATTTAGACTTTTTCATACCTTTGTGGTAATACATCATGATGTAAAGGTAATACTGATATATTTACATGTGGGAATCTACTTCAAAGTGGTCAACCTTGATTTAAAGCCCAACATTTGGCTGTATTTAACTGTAACTAGGGACTCTGGGGGAGATTTACAAACGATTTGCACTGGGTTAACATCACAAAAATTACGCTAACCAGCGCAAAATGTTTTATTTGCTATTTTCAAAGACAAACCACTGTTTGCGTACAAAAGGTCAAGTAATTTGAAAGAAATGTTAATGAGCACACCTAAAAGGATAACCCAAGAAAGTCAAGGTACCAAGAAATGCCAAAACTGTGTAAATTGCAATAATGTCATTGTCCACAAGAAGATCAATCATCCACACACAGGAGAAGGAATAAAACTGTATCTCTATTCAGACTGTAATGCAAAAAATGTGATATACGGGATTAGATGTCCCTGTGGATTGTATTACATAGGAAAAACAGAGAAGAAAATAAAAATGTGCATTTCTGAACATAAAAGTACCATTAGAACACAGAATAGAACCAGTAGGCTGGCTTTACATTGGCTGGAAGCTAGACACACGATAGCGCAATTAAAATTTAAGGTGATAGAAGTAGTGGTGCCCACTCCAGGGAGGAATTTCACCAGATCCCTCCTAAAGAGAGAGATATTCTGGATAAGGAGATTGGACACTCAGGATCCCAAATGCCTTAATGAGAAAATAGATTTCGGTTGATTTACGTAATATACACATTATGGGCCCACCACGTTTGCACACATGGATGGAATAAAATCATACTTAACAATAATAGGATTGAATACATCTCTCCAAATTAATTGTGTTTTTTGTTTCTGTGAGTTTTTGAGTCTCCTCTTTGTTACTATTTTTTTCACACTGTGGGTTATGTTTTTCACACTGTAGGTTATGATTGTTATAATTGATCTGACCGTAATACCTTTTCAGGCAACTGCATTTAGATGAGGTTTTTATATGTTTTAATATGGTGACTGTTCATGATGTTCACTACGAGGGTAGTCCGTCGTCGACTTTGGTCTGTTTGTTTATTAGTTGCATCCCGAGTAAGAATAGAGACACTAACACAGCAATGCTGAGCGCAGGAACCACAGCCAAACTACAGAAAAGACTCCAGCACATACAGAACGCCTCCGCACGACTCGTCCTGGACATCCCCCACCACAACCACATCTCCGCCCACCTGAGAGACATGCACTGGCTCCCCGTCAGCAAGAGGATCACGTTCAGACTCCTCACCCACGCACACAAGGCTCTCCACGATCTGGGTCCAAAGTACCTCAACAACCGCCTCACTTTCTACACGCCCACCCGCCAGCTGCGATCGACCAGCCTCGCCCTTGCCACCGTACCACGCATTCGCAGAGCCACCGCCGGAGGAAGATCCTTCTCCTACCTGGCGGCCAAGACATGGAACTCCCTCCCCATCCACCTACGGCTGACCCAGGACCATCTCTCCTTCAGGAAGCAACTCAAGACCTGGCTTTTCGAGCAGTAACGGACCCCTCCCCCCCAGCGCCTTGAGACCCTAGCGGGTGAGTAGCGCGCTATATAAATCTGATTGATTGATTGATTGATTGAGAGTAGCTTAGCGTTCTTGGAGAGTCTGCATACCGAGGTGAGGATACGCGGCGAGGAGTGGGGAGACTCAGAAGGGAGGAGATAGCGCCTGTTTGGGAGAGCGAACTGTAACATGTCCACTGCGTTTTTATAGTCCAGTAGAGACGAGATTCACCAGCCAGCGCGATCAAGATAAAGCAGTTCAGAGGCGAGAGTATTTCAGCGAGGTAAGGTGACCATGTGAGAAAGGTGGAGAATAGGAAGGAATTAGATAGTGAAAGGTCAGCAGATTGGCGTTTAATGGAATGACTGTCTTTTTTCAGCGAACAGGGGGGTGCAGAGTTTTTGTTGGAATAGAAGCAGAGGGCATTATCATTGCAACCACGAGGTCAGTAGAATCAGGAGAGGCCACGCTACATGCACATATTGTTTTATCGAATTGTGATTGGTAAATCGTGTTAACGGTTTTCATTTCAGATCTGTCTTTGTCAAGCACGCAAAGTAAGTGTACTATTCACAGCAGTGGTGATTCTGGTTCTATATCGGAGGCGAAGAGCATGCTGTTTGTGGCTTGTAATTTTGGATTACAATTCTAGATAGAACAGTCTTGGAGTGAACTTGGGCTACTAGTGATGGCATCTTTCTTTTCTTTACTTTCTGTCTTGCCATTTTCTTACCTTATGGTCACCTGTCGTTCTTGTATGGGGATGGGATGTGATAATACTGTGATAATACTCCGTACACTGAGATGATTCACAGTGCATTATTGTGCTTCTATATAACTGGGAGATCAAAATATTCTGCTAATATTCTGTAACATCAGGATATGATTCCTTGTGCATCCTTTGTGTTTCACCACAGATCATGTTTCTGTTATTTCTAGATTTATGCCCCTGAAGAAGGGCCAAGTGCCCAAAATGCATTGGGCATGAAAGAAAAATGGATTTGTTCATTATTTGATGAAAAATAGGAAAGTTTTTTTTCCGTGTAACAGAATAAACACAAAGTTGTTATACATGTAACCTATGTTGGTATGAATTTTGATTTTGTGAAAATATTGTGTAACAAAAGGTGAATTTCAAAGATGAAGTGTGTTCTTTGTGAAGTATATAGACTTTAGAGCACATTGCAGTTTCTAAGAGCTATAGTGCGTAGTGGTCAAGTTGAAGTACTTGAATTTAGAAGGTTTTTGGATAGGCATTTTTAGGCATCATGCATCATGCGTCATGCATACCGCTGTAGCACGCTGAGTGAAACAGTCAATTCAGATTAAAGTGAGACTAGTTTTTAGTGGTGCTTCTCTCTTACACGTACAGTTAGACATGGTTTTGAAAAAAAAGTTAACGCCCCTTCAAAGGAGGCGCTAACAGGAGAAACGCTTTCATTTCTCTGTGCCTTTCTGACTTTGCATTTGTGCTGCACTGTGCAGCACACATAAAAAGTGGGAAAAGCTTTCAATCATGTCGAGGCATAGTATTTTTTACACAAAGGGTACCCTTCCTGTACAAAACGAATGCTAGACTCATGCACACACCCTTGCACTATGGTGCTAAGGTGTGTGCATGGTGCACGGCCGCTGAAATCAGCGCCGGTGCAAGGGAATAAGTGGAGGAGAGAGTCACATGTCTGAAGGTATGACGCTCTCCTGTTCCGTCCCTGTCGCGCAACACAACGGAGCCTCGGGGGGGCTGTGCTGCGCTGTGTGACTTTGTAATAAATCTCCCCCTAAATCTCCCATTGTAGAGCAATGTTTAATGTTCCTGTCAGTCATTATTTTGCCCTAGATAGTCATTGAGTCGCGAATAGAGACTGAAATGTACTATTATTTTTAAACATGCTATTTTCCCAATTGCTAGGCCATTCAACATTTCCACATTGAGTTCCCAGTTGACAATAAACACCAGGCTCTCCGATAAATTACTAACATTTGTACAGGCCTTCTGCCCACCTTCAAGCATCTACATTTTATTGTGTTCTATAAACTCTTAATATTATGCCTTAAGGTCTTCTATGACACTTTCCGGAAAATTTTATAAAATACCTCTTGCCAAAAAAGGTGAAAAAGGATAAACCAGCTGTGTCACCCTTGAACCGAAGTTCAGTTGACTTTTAAATGACTTTTGTAACAATGACATTTCCTAGCTAAGCAAACAGCATCTAAATGTGGCCTGAACACTTTCACCGTGACCAATGGTGGCCTGTGTTGTTGATTAGTCATGTGTAACCCACACCATTGGAAAAGCCAACATGTGCCCCTCATATCCAGTACATCAATGAACATGTCTGCCATTCATAGGAATGTTTTGATAACATTTGTTTAAGCCTCTTTTGCTCCTTCATTCACCAGCTGCGTACATGCGTATGGAGATTCTGCTGTTCAAAGAAGGTTGGTATAAGTAGAAACAACAAATTAAAACCTCTATTATTATACATAGCACTATAAGTAAAAGGGAGAAAGATTGCTGCGCAAATTTGTATATCGAAAAATTAGGTTAAAAGATAAGGAATGCTAGACTCATTTGTAGGCAATTGTAGGGTTTCAGAAACAGAGAAGAAAATAATGAGTTTTAGGGGTGGTGACGCGCAATGTAAGCTCCACCCATGTATGTCACAGAAGCACAACATTTAAGTGCATTAAAACAATATATTTGGTGTGTCTTAATCTTATTATTGTAGAATTAAGCATAAAACCTACTACTGAAGTGTATTCACAGTAGAAAGTAGTCATTTATATAACTGTCTCTTCTAATACCTTTGTTATAATGTTACAATTTGCAGTTCTCGTGCACATTTTCATCTGTGTATTTTATTTTATTCTTTATATTTTTATTGTCATTTTCCATAAATTAAACAAATTGCATTACTACAAAGTTGAAGGCATGTAAAAGTTACAGTGATTGATCGTAAAATAATTATTTGTATAATCAAGCTTCTCGTCACAGTCGTTTCCCATATATACTCATCTCATGAACTATGTTAAATAATAAATACAGTATAGCACATTGTACCTTGATCGTTATTCACTGGTGTCTGTTGCCGACTCATCAGCACCTGTGTATTTTGAGCTATTGTCTGAACTCAACCAGAGGCCGCAAAAGAGAGGTTGTCTGTCAATGTAGTTAGACATCAGGCATTGGTGTAGCTATGTGTAGGTTTCACTCCTGTAGGAACCCTAAGATGGCCACCAAAAGGACAGGGAGAAGTCCCACTTAGCATTCTAGTGGTTCCAGAGATGGAAGGCAGAGATAGAATTTTAGCAGTTGCAGCATTAGAATGCTCGCACTTCACCTGAGGATTTTGGAACTGATGGAAGTTTTTCTGTGAGCTAGCGGCACGTTAGCTAGTTGAGGTAGTGCCCGTCGCCTTGGTTCGTTGCCTCATTATTGTTGCGACGCTTTAGAATTCATATATTGCATTGCTGAATTTAGAGAGCAGGTAATGTTGAAAACTGTATACTTAGAGCCTTGTTTCTGGTGTTGCAGGCAGAGCGGGAGTTTATCTCTCTACAGCTTTTGAGCATATCGTTCTTATTAAGCTCCGAGTAGAAGTGGGAGTGTTTTAGAATATTCCACTCATTTTGAGCCCTCAGTCATTAGCATAGCGAACTTATGTTGTGCTTGCTCCGTAGTTCTGGGATTGTTAAATTCCATACTTTTTGTTAGAGACATCAGATCACTCAAGTTGCCCAAGGTTAAATTCCTTTCAGAAACATTAATTCTGTCAGAGCGCGTCACTCTTTTAACACACATTCAAGTTGATGCTCCTCAGTCTGGAGCGTACATTTTCTGACTTAGCATGCCCATTGTCATATAAAGCGTGCACTTGTTTTAGAAGACTGTTCTACGGTCTTCTCATTTTGTTTGCAATATAGTAAGTTATTGTGTCTTGACAGATTATTCCTTACACCAAGTCTTAGGGTGAAATAGTGCATAACTTATACTTACCAACAGCACTACCTGCAGTCTCAAAGTTTTGTTGCGCTTTCACCTGGAAGCTTTCCTGTTGGAGTGAAAAGAGTTTACTCAAGCGAAAATTCACATTCAATCCTACTGTCTAGAAGAGAGGCAATAGCTACTTACGAACAGGGTAAGAATATTAGAGGAGTAATAGAGGTATTAAGGTATTGTTAAAGGTATTGTTAAAAAAGAAAAAGTAAACTGTGTGTGTTTTGAAAGAAAAGGTGAAATATTTAGGTTTTTTCCTTGCAGTTCTCACATTAAAAAGAAACACGCAAGAAACAACAAAGAGAGCCTGGAAGAAGTGTAGCTGTCTCGTCTTGTCCCCTCCCCCTTTCCCCCTTTTGGTTTCTTCAGCCTAATTACTTTTGAAGGTGTTTTCCCTGGGAAAGTGAATAGGGGAGTTGGGAACTAGCTTCAGTCTGTTCCTGCACAATTCACTTGGTATTACAACCTGACAGTTATATTGCATTTACCTGAAGTATACTTTTCGTGTAATAATGTATTTATAAATGTCTTACATTTTACTGTACTTCTACATGTACACATAATCATGTATTGAAAAATGCACATTGACTGCTTTATTAGGTTAGCCTAACCAAAGGCCCTAAGCTTTTGGTTTTCAGTGATTCACTTTCAACAAGAAAGTTGTTTGGATTGCAATGTTCTTTCTTTTGCAGGTGTGTTCACATGATTCTATAGCCAGTGAAAGGCTTTCTGTGTATTAGAAATAGAGAGGCTGGGGAGAACATTTGGCAAGTACAAGAGGCACTAACAAATGTTAAGTGTTGACAGATACCTGGGATAGCACCACGAGACCTTTCCCCCACAAGCGAAGACAATATCCCCTCCTTTCTCAGAAAAACAGCCTCCCGTGCAATAGACAGCAAACACGAAAGGGAGCTAATAACTCTAAAAAAACGAAGGGACCAAGAAGAGCCATCAGAGAAGTCCCAATCACAGTCAACAAGGAGAAGGTCAAACTCAGTGTCCTGTGAAGCACTAAAAAACAAAAAAAGGAACAACAACATATATGTCAAAGAGGACAATGATTAATGGGTAAATAGTGATCATGTACAACTAAATTTAATTTTACCACTTGTGCACTCCACCACACTTACTTGTCTATATTACTGGTAGGGCTTTTTAGGGATGGTCTCTTGAAATAAAAAGGTTGATGCAATCCTCTTTTCTGTTTTGAAGTTTGAAGTAAAAAATGAGGGCATGAGGTTTGTTTATACGCTGTTTTCTTCCATAGGTACCCAATGGGAGTCCAGGAAGAATAGTCTATCAAAGTCCAATCAAACAGAAATATCTAGCGCTCCAGCGCCAACCTAGTATAAAGAGAACTGCAGGAGAAAATAAATAAACTCAAACCAAATCGTTTGAGTATAAGGTCAGACATGCGTTTGAAATAAACAAAGGGAAAATGCCTCACACGGGCTACAAAAAAAAATATGACTTGGACGACTCCTACAGTGGAGTATCGACATGGGAGGCGGGGCGTCCCCGGCTGACATAGACTACACTCTGGGAAAGCTGCGGAAGAAACGCCGCCAGCACGAGTTTCCGGCCAAAATCAGGAAAACAAAAATACACGCAATTAAAATGTGCGTGAACTCGCATTTAAACTACAGCGAGTATATTGTCAGAAAATAGCAGTGTGAGACACACACGCTATTAGAGCAGGGGAGGAAAGGTCCGGGCATAAGAAGAGGGAGGAATGCTAGGATTCACAGTGCAACCTCGCGCTGTCAGGAGAAAGGACGAGGAAAGTTATAGCGCGTAACACACACCTCAGGAGCTGGCAGGACGAGAAGCTGGTAACGGAGGAATACACGATGTCGCCAAGGTCAAAAAGTCCTCCAAATACAAGAGCAGGACACTCACAGGATCCAAAACAAGGAGAGCAGGGCAGGAACAACAAAGGTAGAAAGCCAAGCACTGAGTCATTGCAGCTGCTGACTTAAATCCACCCCGTCACCTGACCAGTCCATAGCAGTATGGTAGAGTGCACAACCCCCTTTTTCCTCTAGGTTTTCTGGGAGATGTAGTTTGAGCATGGTTAATGAAGCCTGACTTCTGACATTAAGGGTGGACACCTGTTCATGTGCTATTTGGAGACAGGAGACATTCAAGGACAGCCTTATGTTTAAACTGTGAGACGAGAATGATTGAGTGAAGATGCCAATTCCTATCGTTTGTAGGTGGAAAGTTACTGGAGGTGATCACATGAAACTCTTGAATGTTTGGGGCTTTAAATGGTGTTCACATGTCAGTCATTAGACTAGATGCCCTAGAGACTCTGAGGGGTACAGACCTCTCTGCAATGCTCTTATTGTGCACTGTGCAATTTCACTGATTTAGAGAACTTCTACTGAAATCTCTTCAATACTGACACCTTCCTGATTTAACTAGGCACTCAACTTCCCATCCTCAGCTTAGACGGTTTAAGAGAGTTTAGATTTGCTCATGCAAAGATTGGAGGATTGAAATCCATATACTGATCACAAGATTTTGTTTCTTATTCTTTGCATCGCTGCCACTGAAGTTCTTGGGGGTCTTAGCTGTATTGATTGAATTTCATTAGGCACTTTAGATATCCTGGGGTGATTTTGCACCTTTACAATATGCTTTTGAGATTCATACACATCAGTCTGTCTCTTAATTTTTACTAAGCCTCATATAACCTTATTGTCTGATTCCTGGTTGTTAATGGGTAGTCAAATGGGCCACACTGCAAATTGAATTTGTTGAATTGTCATTAACTCCTCTTTACCTTTCAGGCACTTAGCAAGGTTCAACGCAGGGTAAGTGGTGAGACTGGCACAGTGCTACAGCATTGGTGTAGCTGAGGTAGTACTACCATCTTTTAGGTCCTGCATGGACTATGACATGCTAGACTGCTACAACAGCAAATACAAATCAACTAATTGAGGTAGGAGATAAAGACTGCATTTACAAAATATCAGGTGCAAAATAAAACAAAGTAGACCGTTACGAACACTCCTGAGGAACGGCTCATAAAATCCAGCATTGTAGGATCGGTATTTTTTGGGATGGTTAAAGAGTATCAGTTACGGGCTTTTCTGGGAACATGGACCATAACATGTATTTTGATGCTTTTTGCATCAAATTCACATGCCTCAGTATTTGCCAGTTATTCTTCTTTTCCCTGTTAAATTTACCAGGGACTGTAGTGCATGCAGCAAATCTCATAATTCTTATATGTATCATTACAGTAGTTACTATACATTGCAGAATTAACAATGCCAATTTTAATTGAAGTTTAAGAATAAAAGAAAAAACGAAATTAAAGTTTTGGGACCCCAAATTCAGATTTTCCTTTGAAACAAAAGAGTGTGGGAAGCCTTTTACTTCCACAGTCGAAAAGCAAACCTTTTTATTAGGAAATCATATTTAAATGATACACCTGTGACATAATAGTCAAAAGACTAGAGATTAAAGGTGCTATTTAGAGTTTACTGGATGAGCTATTTGGCCAAAATGTGGCAGATATCCGGTCTGTCCCATCCACAAGTGTCATAGGCTATAATTCACTTGTTATACGGTGGGTAGGACACCCACAACTTTTGTGATGATTTATCCTGTCTGCTAAACTCTAAATGAGAATCCCATTTCTTCAAGTCGATAAAGATAGATGAAAAACTGAGAATGTTTAGCCTCTTCTAGCCCACCAACACAAATAGGGTCATGTTAGTGGAAATTGGAAATCTAGTACTTGGCACTATGTAACTGACTAGGGTATCTGACACTAATAGCTATCGCTAGAGTTCATTCTTCATCTGGATACCTGTGACTGCTCTCATGTTTACGGCTAGCCAGACAACGAAAGTGAAAATCTGGCTTTTTGAAAGCTATACCTGCCTCAACATTTTCATAATAGCATCAATATCCACGTTTGGGTCTGAAATAGTCCCTTTTCTTTTGTGGCATCAGAGCTGGGATAATTTGCAGACAAAGGTAGAAGTTTGGTATTAAAAAAGCCCAAAAAAGCCAATCCACTCCCTATGCATGTGGACAACTGAGCACTTTCCGGACTTAGAATCGCCAGGCAAGGCGGGGTTATCTATCTCCAAATAGCTTAGGCGATCCATGATCATTTAATAACTCCTTCATTAGTATATACCTACAAACAATTGTTCTGACTTGATATGTTACACATATAAGCATTCTGTATCCACATCAGGGGCAACAACAAGATGAACAAAAGTCCCATTCTAGGCCAGTGTGCATGGTGCTGACTGTGGTTGTGCACTAGTTCAACAATCAACATTTATTTCTCAACAGAACCTGCATTGCCTCTCTAAGGTCCCAATTACGAATAAAGAGCAGTAAGTTTGATTCCTTCACAAACTATTGTTTGTGCAAGGACTGGAATTCCGAGTCCTCTGGAGTTCTTCACATTTGGGGCTCGATTCACAAAGGGGAAGTTAGAACCAACGCCTAACTTAGACTAAAAGTCTGAGGGGCATATTATCAAGCACGGCGTTAAAAAGTATCGCCGTTTTAGCTGCAGAAAACTGCCGCTACAGCGGCGATAATGGCTTGATAATATGGCCTTGTGAATTCCAATAGAAAGCCATGTTCTGGTGTGAACATGGGCTTCTATTGGAAGTCTCCAGGGCATATATTCAAGCCCATTATCGCCGCTTTAGTGGCAGTTTTCTGCCGCTAAAACTGCGATAATTTTAACACCCTGCTTGATAATATGCCCCCAACTTTGCTACTTTTCAAAATGCAAAAATTACCACGAGTAAACTTGCTAATAGTAAATTTACTGTGGATAAGCCAACTACCAGTAAAGTTACAACTAGTACAATTAATAGTAGTAATGTTACTAGTAGTAACTTATCTTTGTGATTATCGAAAAGTAGTAAAGTGAGATGTTAGCTGTAAGTTAGATGTTTAATCTAACTTAGACTTTTGGTCTAACTTTACCTTTGTGAATCGTGGGCTTGGTAATTCCTTCATGCAATAAATATTCAACTTCCCTATTATCCCCTGGTCAATATGCACAGGTTATGCCCACTGGAATATATGGGGGTAAGTATCCATAAATAAACTGAAACATGTAGAATTGGGTGTGATATGTACCGAATTCCGCATGTTAGGAGCACTTTTTCAATGGAAACATAGGCTAAATGGCATCTACCTGACGTTGTAAGCATTTCACCACACAATGTTGCTATTTGCCAGGTCAAGTAGATACACCAACCACATTTGGCACACTCCTAATCTTGGCCTATTTCGGTGGGATAGCACATGTGCTGCCACCAGAGCAGCACAGAAACAAGGAGAATCATAACATAATTATGTTTAATATCAAAATATAAATATGAGCTATAATTATTCCTTAGTTATGAGGCCTTAGAGTCCATTTGCAATCATACTAGTATCCTTATTGGAGGGCTTTGTACCATGCCGTCATTGATAGTATTTTGCATATGTGTAGTAGCTGTTGAACCACATGTAGTTTTTCAATGCACTAGACCTTTGTCTGTTCTGCCTGAGGGAAGGGTGGGGGAGGGGCGGGACAGGGTTTGTTTCTTATTGCTCCATTGTAACAGAACTCTTGTTACTTGATGTCATTGTTTTGACTGAAATTAATAAACAAATATAACAATTAAAAAGAGTCCATTTGCAAATAGAGCACCGTTTGGAGGGTTCTCTTGAAGTGTAACTCTCGCACGAATAGAAATTACATCATGGGAGGCAAGACACCACACGTATCTGCTAATTAGAAGAGCCAGACTCACAATACAGGAAACAATGTGGAGTAGTTGGGGCTCAGTTCTTTTCATCATGCAGAATAATGAAAAGAAGAAAAGAAGGGGCTATATGCTTATTAGCATGGAACTGCTGTTTGATCTGGAGTAGATAATATGATGCAAAGAAATCAGATGCCCAAGATGAAAGCGAATCATTGATGGGGAAGTGATACAGTCTAATCAGTGTGTGTTTTTAAGAGAGGAGAATCTTAAACATTTTCTCACTGGTGGCCCACTTTCTCAAAAGGAAGACATTGATTGAGTGACAGTTTATTTTCAATCTGAAAACCATTATTTTCCCACAACTCCTTTTTTGAGGGATCCGTAAAATAGGTCTTCTTTGGTTAAAATTCCATACAGCTGGGGAAGAGGAAGCTTTATGCGAATTAAAAACCCTATTTAGGATCAGACAGATTATCTCCCTGAAATAAGATTTCTGTTCAGATCAGCTGCTTCCAAATTACTTATACGCACAATGCTTACCAGCTATAAAGCAAAAATGAGTCGTGTATACCCGAGGAATATGATGGAATGCATGCTAAGTTAAGAAAAGCAGAAGGTGGAACATATTTAAATGCCTCAGTTATTGTAAAAGAAAGATATATGAGGCCCAGGTAAAATCCAGGTTGGTGACGCCGTCCAATTGAGATAGACTTCTAAGAAAATACCACCTTTATTTTGTTCATATGAAAATTCTTCATATCTTCTTTATTCTCCAGTCATGTAAAATTTTACACAGAGAAAAAACAATAAAACCTCGGACTGGGCTATAGGCAAATAGAAAACCATTAGCTCACATGACTGAATGGCATTGTTTGATCAAGGGCCCATATTGTTCCAGATTTATCTGGAGATAACCTTTTACTGTCCAGAGAGCATTGAGGCTACAGCACCTGCTCCAGTCCTTGCAATTTTGCACATTCACACTACCGTTTGCACAACTTTCACCCATATAAGACATTCAGGCAAAACGAGTCTCATTACATCAGTCATGTATATTGGCCCTTAGACTGACATTTAGAAAAACTAAAATTGCAATATCTATTTTTCCACCGCCTCTGAAAGACATTTTACTTACAAAACCATCTATCTCGTGCAACATGGTATTCATTTCTCCAGTTTTCTAACTACACATGTTACGGGCCTTTTTAACATAAGATAACAGAGGAAGATTGGTAAGTTCTCCCACACTGCCCTGAAGCAGCTTATCCAACTGCTAAACTCATCACTGCCATGGGGCATTGTTCCCAGACCTTGGAAAATAACCCTGGTTATCCCCCTATTGAAAAAATAAATCCAATCTGTATCCATTTACCTGTTCAAATTACAGTCCCAAAGCTTTTGTGCCCATTTTGCCAAATTGTTGGAGAAACACGTGAACCAGCAACCTACAGGTCACACAGAACTTAACGGCTTACTCCACCCTTCAAAATCGGGGTATCAAGCAGGCCATAGCACTGAATCAGCCCTACAGCCATAGCACTGAATCAGCCCTACTGTGTTACCAAATTCCTGAGGCACCATTTAGATCAAGGTGGGGCTGCTGCACTGATCCTTTTTGACCTCAGCGCAGCATTTGACACTGTAAATCACATCACACTCCTACAAAGATTAGAGGTAATGGGTGTTTGGGACACTGTCCTATCCTTCCTGTATGATCGTACCTTTCAGGTTCATGCACACCAATACAGTTCAAAATCTCAACCATTAGCTTCAGGTGTGCCTCCTCAGGGATTCACTTTGTGCACATGTCTCTTAAACATATATGTAAGACCATTGGCAGAGGTAGTGGAAAAATGTGGCCTCACACTTTTCTCTAATGCGGATGATACATAAATTGTGGTTTCTTTGTTCTCTAAGGACAATCCGAATGCATATGCCCTCAACACTTGCCTTTTCCTAGTCTCGTCATGGATAAACGACAACTCGCTGAAATTAAACGGGGACAAGACTGAGGTTCTGATGATGGGGAATCTCCCTAACCTCTGGGAACTTCACATGTGGCCTACGGCCATGGGCAATCTCCCCAGCCCTGCACTTGTTGTAAAGAATCTTGGAGTTTGGCTGGATGACAAATTTGCCAAAAGACATCGGATCAATAAGGTGGCATACACATGCTTTGGCATCTTGAAATGGCTCAGGAAGATTTTCAACTGTCTCACTAACTCTGCCCTGAGAACCATAGTCCAGGTCCATTGTTATCTCTAGGCTGATCCTATGGGAATGCCCTTTATCTGAAGGCGGAGAAAGCATTACTCACGCTCATGCAGATTTTACAAAATGCTGCTCCACCTCTTCTGCTTCACCCTCCAAAGTTCACCTGTACAACGGTATGCTAGGCGACTTACACTGGTTGCCTAATGAATGACGCATGCAATTCAAGGCTCTATGCTATATGCACAAATGCCTGTCAAATACCGGACCAATCTATCTCAGTTCCTTTGTGTCCCTGTACTCACCAACATGCTCCTGTGTCCAAGCCATCTTATCAGCCGCGGCCGGGGCAGGTAAGAGTGGTGGTGCAGTGGGACTGGGTGGAGGGGGGATTTCGCCAGACGATAAGGAAAAATTAAATATTTATTTAATTTTCCCTCGTGGTCATCTGTCGACCCCCCCGCCCCCCACAACCAGGCCCCACTGCCCCACTGCTCTCACCTACACAGGCTACTGCTGCATCTTATGCTGGCCGTAATCCTCAGACTTAGAAAATCTCATCAATGAGGTTGAGCGATTTCTTTTGTTGGACCAAAGCTCTGGAACCCTCTACCACAAAGTTTGAGAGAGTGTCTCTCACTCTTCTCATTTCACAAATTGCTTAAAACCTTGCTGTTTCAACCTCCTGATCTTTCTTAATTTTTCTTTTCCTTAGACAGCATTCTGGACTGGACCATTATTCGCGATGGATCTAGTGCTGGGAAAACCTTTTTAGGTAGCCATGCACTTAATAAAACACACATAATAATATGAGATTAGCAGATCTTTTGGGTCTTTTCAAGGAATGATACAGTCAGAGCAAAGTGTCACTAAATGATTACCAGGCAGAGTAAAGATCAGAAAATTCATGACATTGAGTAAGGAAAAATATGCCCTTTAATGAAAGCTAGGTGGTGGTAAAGACACATGGAGACACTGAGGCATATATAGAAGCCCCTATCACCACCAGAGAGCCACTTTTGTTGACTCTCTGGTGGCTTAGCACAACATTTACGAGTTGCCACTAAGCCACTTAGCGTGGCTTAATGCCGCCTTGTAAATATGGCCTTTCCACCGCAGTCCTCTGCGGCAAAGGGGTATGTAATGGGTGTTGTAGTGGGCATCCCACCTCAACACCCACTGCTTTTTGGCACTGCCACAGATTACAAGGAGGTATAAATCTGTGGTAGCACCAAAAACGAATGCCATGCAAGAGCAGGCATTAGAATGGCGCATGAGGAGAAATTCTTTTAATTCTATTCGTTTTTCCTTTTTTATGTATGCTGCATTCTGAAAGAAAGAGCATAAAGCCATTAATGATTGTTTACGTGCAGGCATGTGTCCCTTCCTGCACATAAAGAATCATTATATAATGAGGATTTACTACTTTTATGTGTCTTGCAGAATGCAACACACACAAAAGTAACAAATAGTTCATATGGATTGGTTTATGTGCAGAAAGGTACATCTTCCTGCACATAAACAATCATTCCCTGCAGAGCAGGCACCCTTCCACTATGGTGCTAGTGTTGGTACTATGCAGCTAATTTTAGCACCAGCACTAGGGAAAATACAGAGGTGCGCCGTATTGTAGTAAATACAGCACTCCCAAGCATTTTGAAAATGCCAGAGCACGGCACTGCCAAATTTGGTGTTGCTCTGCGCTCTAACATTTTCTACTAAATATGCCCCTCTGTGAGGTCTGCAGACCACAAAATCTATGATATTGTGTACGGAAAAAAATGTCCTTTTAAGAAAAGCTAGCTGATCGTGAGGACATAGGGAGACATTGTGAGGTTTGCAGATAAAAGACATCTGCCAAAAAACACAGAAGCATGTTTGTCAACCATGCCGTTTTAAAGCTGGGCCATGTAGAGGTGGGGAAATCTGTGAGGTCTGACCGGTGAAGGTTCGGCCTGCGTTAGCTTTGAAATTCCTTGACAGGCAGCCGGTCTGCCACTTGAGCCATGTGTCACAGTGACAGTCATCCCACTGTTTTGTAGTTCCTATAAATCTATATAGGATCTGCACATTTAGACAACATAAACTGTGGGTTTGGTGTGCAGACTGATTCTAGACACCTCCACCAGATATGTTCGCCTGTATACCAGTTAGCTCACAGTGCCACTGTAAACTCATCTTACCAAGGAGAGAATAGTTCTTGGCTACTATTGAACATGGTAACCCTGTCCCTGGGATCATGGAAATAGTACAGTACTTTTTGCCCAGTCACTTTGGTATCTGAGAGATACACAGAATAAATAGTGGGGACGTTTTCAATAAGCATTTATTGAATCACCCTCATTCTAGTGTAAAATAGGTGTGCTGAAACAACCATAAGCCAGAAACAGATATAAACGATTCTAAGCACTAACAAGGTAAATGGATGGTAGATATCTACCATAGTGCTAAAACACAGAATGTATGCAAGCATATAAATACATGACAGTGATAATGCGTTCTCCTAACTAGATGTACCTAAGTGTACCTAGCATGTATGTAGGTGTATAGCCAAGAACCCCCCTAGGATGAGGGCAACCCCTTTACCTGGTGTAAGAGAATGAAGGACCCTGCCTTGATCTTGAGATGACAAACCAAAGGGAGTGAGGCCCACGGGATAGAGAAAAGGCAGGGCCGTTAATACTTATACAAATAAGGGTAAGCCTATATCTTTAGATGCTGAAAAGCTTAAGTGATTTATGCTTTTAGAACAGACACTTGCAGCTTGTGTTTATCCTGGTACATTTATTTATACTTCACTTTATCTCTTTAGTTGAATTTTCACAATTTCAATACATGGAAGAATGAAAACAATGTCTTTCAATATTCATTTCACAAAAAGACATATCAAAATGATATACATAAGTAGAAAACATTTACACAAATCAAACAGAGAGACAATATATCACATTTTACAAACAACCTCGAATGAGATTTCAAACAATTGCTAAAACAGACAATTTATGACAGACAAATACAATAAAGCAACCACTTTTTGTCCTATTGCCATATTCTTAAGTGTCTACTGAAAATATTTTTCTTTTAATTTATCAACTCCATTGGACAGTATATTTAAGGCATACAATGTATTTATCCTTTGGTTTATAATGGAATGAAACCATATGCCGACGCGTTTCTAGTTCTGTTAAATTCTTCACAGAACTCTCATCAGGGCTTTTCTTCTAAATCTGAAGCGGTATGGTGAGCACCTTTTTTGCTAGTGTGGACGTGGGATCAAAATGTATCCGCGCCGTTTCCGTTCGTAATTTTTCATATTGAGGTTTTCTCAATGTAGGCTAGAATTCACAATGACTTTTGGTTGGGTCTGGCGTCAGGAACCTGCTCATGGAACCCTCGCGGTTATTTATTCTGGCCGCTTTGTTTATGTGGCTAAAAATCAGAAACTTTGTAACTCTTTTTCCGAAGCCACGATCTCCGGCTTCTCAAAAGCCTCTCGACAACGTTAGTATTTCTGCTGTTGCTAATCTCCATACAGCCTGATTCATCAACGGGACGTTTTGCGTGGCCCAAATAGCGATTAATAGCGACTCGCTATCAAGGACACGCAAAACGGCATTCATGATTAATTAAGAGAAAGTCAAGCGAATCGCACGCGGCCGCAAATACCGGTTGCGATTATCGAAAAACGCATAAAATACGCTATTTCCGGCAACATCCGTGTCGGAATTGCGAAATCTCTAATAGCGAGATCGTCAATAGCGGGACCGCAAATAGCACGAGATTG
Organism: Lissotriton helveticus; assembly: GCF_964261635.1. Taxonomy (NCBI): domain Eukaryota; kingdom Metazoa; phylum Chordata; class Amphibia; order Caudata; family Salamandridae; genus Lissotriton; species Lissotriton helveticus. The sequence continues at coordinate 1,603,076,617 of NC_136059.1, read as the reverse complement.
GGAAAACGGGAAGTCGCATGTCGAGCACAGCGATGACATCACAACCAGGAAGCAGCCAGGGCCCACCCCCATTCACCACAGTGAGGCAGACCTTGAGTCAGCAACTGGGAGAGCTCCTGCAATTCTGTTTGGATACAACTCAGAAAGTACAGTGCAGCAATGTCTGAGGATGCAGTTCCTGGGCCCAGCAACACCACAGGGCGGAAGAGAAAGTTAAAATTCTCCGAGCAGGAGCTGGAGCATTTAATAGAAGGGGTGGTGGCCAACCACTCAAAACTGTTTGGGAAGGACTCTAGGAGGGTGCCGGAGCAGGAAAAACGCAGGATCTGGCAGGGTATAGCGTCCACGGGGAACTCTGTGGGTGTGGCTGATAGGTCACTGGACGAACTCAAAAAACGCTGGTACGACCTCCGAGGTGGTGCCAAAGAGAGGGTGGCTGAGCGCCTTGGAGAGTCATCGGGCACTGGAGGGGGAGGACCTACAGTCCCTCCAAACACCCCCATGGAGGACCAAGTAGAGAACACCCTGGAGACAGAGGCGGTCATCGGAGTGACTCATCTGGACTAATCCCACCCCACCCAAGACAACCAAGGTAAGTGGCATGCGACTGCGACCCTGTCCCCTATGAATGTCCATGACCAATTAGCCTCCCATATTGTTCCATAGTCATGCCATCGTTCCACATCAGGTAATGCCCTGAAGCATTGTGGGACATGTAGTGTGGCCACAATGTAGATGTACCACAATGCAGCAAGACAGGTTCCAAAGTACGCAAAGCCATAGCCAGTCAGGGAATGTCACCCAGCATGCATGTAGCAACTGCACGTGTGACAGATACATGCAACTAATGAACGTCCACTTCCCCTCAGAGGTGGTGCAGACAGCAGCGACAGCGAGAGGCTGCAAATAGATGAGGAGGCACAGGATGAGGAGGAGGTGCCGCCACATACACAGCCACCAGCCCCTGCCCCAGCAACTACTCCCGCAGCCAGGTCCACCACCAGTGTGCCTCCTGCGTCTGGCGCAGCAACTACTCCCGCAGCCAGGTCCACCACCAGTGTGCCTCCTGCGTCTGGCGCAGCAACTACTCCCGCAGCCAGGTCCACCACCAGTGTGCCTCCTGCGTCTGGCGCAGCAACTACTCCCGCAGCCAGGTCCACCACCAGTGTGCCTCCTGCATCTGGCGCAGCAACTACTCCCGCAGCCAGGTCCACTACCAGGGTGCCTCCAGCCCCTGCCGCACCAACAACGCCTGCCATGACACCACCAGAAGCTGGTGCTTCAACATCAGGGCCTGCGACAGCGGCAACACAGCGCCCACCCACTGTGTCAGGCCAGCAGAGCAGGCGTGGCAGGCCTCGCCTGCAGACCAATGCACCTATCAGCAGGAGCGGGAATGGACAGGAGCTGGTGAGAGTGAGCGTGGAAAGACGCATGCTCCGTATTCATCAGCTGCAAGCACGCCAGCAAGGTGCCATACAGCTACAGCTGTACAACATTGGGCGCAATGTGGCCGGAGTGGGGGACCGGATGGACCGCATGACGGCAGCCATGGAAGGTGTGGGGGAGGGAATGGCCCGCATGACTGCAGCCATGGCAGGTGTGGGGGAGGGTATGGCCCGCATGACTGCAGCCATGGAGGCCAGCACTGCTGCAAATACATCGCAGCGCAACGCAGCACGCCGCCGCCACCGTCAGCTATTGACCCGGCTGACCGCCTACACCAGGTCCAATTATCTCATAGGCAATGCCACATCACAGTTGTCGCGGCGGTCCCTTGCGCAGCAGCAGCAGCTCATCCAGTGCTGCGAGGATATGGCCAGGGTCCTTGAGCACCTGACCAGTGCCGTGACAGCACTACACCGTCCTGCTCTACCTGCCACTGTTGGGGGTGATGATGCCAGTGAGGGGACATCGAGTTTGAGCAGCCACTCTGCCTCACACGTAGGGGCACTCAGGCGCAGCACCAGGCCCACAGCAGCTGCACGTGCCTTGGATGAGGATGAGCCACAGAGGTGCTTGGGTGGTACGCGCAGGAGGCGCACATGACTTCATATGACTATTACAGGCACAGGCTGAGTATAAGCCTGCCCTGTCCTTTCACACAGCAGTATGCTGAAATACTGTTAGCAATGACAACATTTAAAGTGGTACCATTATTGTGAATGAAACAATAATATTTATTTTAGCAGCACACGTTGGCGTTGTGTCATTATTACTTTTTGCATGCATTTGTGATTTGTGGGGTGAGGGAAGAGGGTGCATTAGAAACTGTTCAGTGTGATGTGGTTGCGACGTCTGTGGCCTTCAGCTGGATTCTCCCCGCGTGCATGGCGCGCATGTGCAGGTGGCCGGTCGTCCCCTTCAGATTCACTGCCAGAGATGTCGACAGGTATCCGGCGCTTGGTTGCAATGTTATGTAGTATTGCGCAGACAGCCACAATGCGGCAGCACACTGCAGGACTGTAATACATGGCCCCACCTGTCTTGTGCAGTATGCGGAACCTGCTCTTGAGCAGCCCAAATGTCCTTTCTATGCAATTCCTTGTCCGAATGTGTGCAACCGTGCGCCGTTGCTGGGGTGTAGCAGGGTTGAGGTATGAGGTGAGGAGGTAATCACGGAGGGCGTAGCCACTGTCACCTGAATGAGAGGAGCAGAGGGTGAGTGCCTGTGCTGCGCTGCTACTTCATAGCAATGTGACATTGTCGACAAAGTGTACTTACCAAGTAGGTGTCCTTCCCCAAAGTCTCCCCTGGCCAGTCGTGTGTGGAGGCCGCTGTGCCGGAATATGTAGGAGTCATGGTTACTCCCTGGGTACTGGGCCACAATGTCAGTGATGTATGTCTTGGCATTGCAGACCATCTGTATGTTGAGGGAGTGGTAGGACTTGCGATTGCGGAACATATACTCCGTGGCAGCTGGTGGGCAGATGGCGATGTGGGTACAGTCTATGCATCCGAGTACATGTGGAAAATGGGCTACATTGTAGAATTGTAGCTTGGTCAAGTCCAATTCCTGTTGGCTGGTGGGAAATTTGATGTGTCGGTGTAGCTGGGTAAGCATAGCATCAACAAAAGTCTTGAGGCAGCGTGACATGGTGGGCTGGGATATCCCCCCAGCAGCCGCTACTATCCCCTGGAAGCTCCCAGAGGCCAGGAGGTGCAGGCTACACAATACCTGCACATGTGTAGGCACCGCATTGGTACGCCTTGTTGGGTGCTGCATCAGGGGTCAAGGTCGTGTATTAGCTGGATTATAATTTCCCCATTCAGCCTGTATTTTGCATATATCTGCTCTCTGTTTTGGCCCAGCAAGGTGACCCGCTGGCGGAATATCCGGTCCTGGATCTGGCCTCTCCTCCGTGCTGCTCGCTGTAGCCTTCGCCGCCTGACCACCATGTACATTCCTGGCATTGTGGAACTCCTAATGCTGCTGCTGATTGTCCTTATGTGTGATTGGTCAGGCCTGAACCTGTTACTGATTGGCCAACGGTTTTTTGAAAAAATATTTTTGAATGGCTTTTATGGTTACCACCTGCTTTGAGTTGTCCTTAATTTGCGCCGCGCAAACTGCGATTTTTGGGTTTTTCGCTATTTGCGGTTTTTCATGAATACCGATTGCGATTGTATAGCGAAACTGCAATTTATTTCGCAGGATCCGTGGATTGTCGCATTTTCCGATTCGCTACTGCTCTCCTACCGGGATTATGCGAATATTATTGCGAATTCGCTATTATGTGTTTGCGATTTCATGTTGAATGCCGATTACGGACATTGCGCCCGCAATTGCATTTTCGCAGCGATTGCGGGCGCAATTTTGCTTCATGAATCAGGCTGATAGTTCTTTATTCTATATCTTACTTTCCTGATGCCGCCGAATCAGTAATTGAAACAAGAACTGTCAGACATGTCTCCTGGACTGCCACTACAGCCTGGGTGTGCAGTTTTAAAGTACCTTATGCTAGGCCTTAAAACTTCCTTTTTAATACTTATAAGTCACCCCTAAGATGGACCTTAAATGCCCATAGGGCAAGGTGCATGGCATTTATAAAGTAGGGCATGGCTATTTAATGTTTAAATTTTCTGGCAGTGAAAAATCTTCAAAGTAATTTTTCAATGTGGCAAGGCTGACTCTCCTATAAGAAAGCACTAGGTTACACTATAACAACTTATAGTGCTTAGATTCAATTTAGAAGCAGCAAGAAAAAAAAAAAAATGATTCAAGAACTCATGGAAAATTATATTTACAATCAAACTCAATAGTAAATTCGGATTTTCTGTTACTATTTTGGAAACAACACTTTTAGAAAGTTGCCATGTTCCTGACTAAAGCAAAAAGGACTTTCCTGTCTGTGCCCTGAACTACAAGACTGACGATGGCTTCCCTGTAGTAAAATGTGTATTGCTCCCAGACAGTATACAACAGGCTTGGTATAGGGAGTTGTTTTTCCTCCCTAGAGCATGAAAGGCTAGGGATGTGTTCAGCCCCTGCCTGAGCTTCAAAGGATGCCTTGCTTGTCACTGGCAGAGGTAGCTCAGACCAAGTCATGTTCTGATCAAGGGGGAGAAATGATCTGTCTTGGTTACGTTTGGGAAAGAGGGGTTCTGTTGGATAATTCACAGCAAAACACAGAGCAACTGTTGCAAAAGTGGGCATAGTCAACCCTGAAGACTTTTATGCCATTGGTTAGGGAGTGGCTAGGAGTTTTCCCCACCCACAGTTTGTCACTGGATATCAATGTGGCAACACAGTACCATTCTCAGAATGCTCCTGGACCTGTGAAAATCAGAATACAGACTACCCTTCTGTCTGAAACCTGAAGGAAGACTGGCCCTGTTCGACTTGGAGACAAGGACCGTAGAAGTAACTCAAAGGGTCAATTGGCTGACCTCCTGTTTGAGCTACAGGGACACAACTTGCTTCCTGAAGCCTCTCCCCCTACAACTGCTCAGCCGACCAGGGCCAACTGGACATGCCTAGGAACCTAATGCTGGCCTCTGTCTGAGTGAGTCCTAACCTCCAAGTGGTACCCTCATGTCGTGGACACCTGGCTGGTATTAGATTGTACTCCTCCTGTACCACAGCTGCAAGAAGTGTGACTTGGAAACTTGTTAACAAATTTTTACCTAGATAACCCATGGACACTGGATTAACATTGGCTTCAGATACTGGTTTGGCCTTGCTAAAGGAGATCTCACTTTCTGAGAAGTTTCTAAGTCTGAACATAGAAGGCCTCATCAGGATTTACGCCGAACAGCGTCCAATGAATGTCAAGGCCTATCCAGCCATGGCCCTCAGACTTCACCCATTCTGAACTTTCCTGTATTCATCGATGCCTACACGGGACCTCGCTCTTCAACAACATGCTGTCTCCGAACCTTGCTTATTAAAATATTCTCAATATTTCTGAATTAGTTTGGGATTTTTATTGTGTTGTCATTTCACTTTATTACTGTTTGAGTACTGCATTAATACTACACATTGGCTTTAGGTTAAGCCTGACTGCTTTGTGCCAACCTACCAGATGGTTAAGAACAGGTTTATTTAGTGATTTTAGTGGTTCACCCTGACAAGGATTGCAATTATTATATGATGTGAGTTTTTACCCTCCTCAGCTAATATTCCAATTTCCTACATTGGTGTTCAGCCGCAAGAATAAGTATTAATGTTTTTGCAGAGCCACTCAGTGAATTGTGTAAAACCAAAAATCCCTTCTATGATCTGCTATCAAAATGTATTGTTTTTTAAATTATCCTTTATTGTTGTTTGGGCATTTTTTTCTTTTTCCAGAATTTCATTCTTGTCCTCATATTTTGAACCTCTGAGTTGTGCAAGAAAGGAGGTCGATCTCACCACCATTGAAAGCTTCATTGTGGCACAGCTTAAAAAACTGTGGAAGGAGATTTGGCTGTAGCTAAAAATAAACTTCAAGAGACGGGTTGACCAGATAGCCCTCAGAGCCTCGGAAGAGGTTTGTATTTTACATTCTACATCACAGGGGTAGGAGGATGTTGACGAGAAGACAAAGATGAGATAGAAGAGTATGAAGAGAATGACCTGGTAATAGCCCCAGAGCCAGAAGAGAGAGAAGGGACCACAGGGGTCTGGGAACTCACATTGTCCAGGGCAAAGAGCAGTGTGTCTCCCAACAGCATGATCCCTTCAGAGTCTGGAGGATAGGGAAGTGGAGAGAGAGGGCAAGCCGCAACTGACAACTCTTGCCATGGAAGAGAGGAAAACTTTAGCTACTGCTGCAAGAGGCCTAGAGAAGAAATAGGCATACAAAGTGACAGCTTTAGAGGAAAAAAGGCTGGTTCTTTAGAAGAAGAACATTCTGCTGGCACATGAGAGAGGCCAAAAAGAATTGGACATACCAGAAGGGTCACAGAGACTAGTAAAGATGGTGGCAGTGACATAGAGGTGCCCATGGGAGGTAAAAGGGTCCACATTCCCAAAGACCTGGGCCCACCTTTACTAAACTTTCATGCAACGTAGGAAAGGAACTTGCTGTGCTGTTTAAAAGGGAGAGAGCAGAAATGTCTACTAAGATATGGCGCACTTTTGTTCTCCCATTGTTCTGGCCCATTTGAGGCTGCCCATTGCCACATCAGGCCCCTTTGTGCCATGGTGCAACGGTTCTTGCGTTGGGAGAACTATTGTATATTTTGCAGTAAGGGATTCCTTCCAGCACAAAAACAACCCTTAGAGGCATATTCCTGTTTCCATGTGGGCTGCAAAATGATGAATGAACTAAGCGGGCGTGGCTTGATGCCAATTGAGGATGGCTACTGCTTGAGGGAGCTCAGCAGCAGCTCGGAGTGTTGTAAATGAATCTAGGACCCTAGTGTAAATTTTCCCGATTCATGCCGTTATATAGATACGGATTATCCTATCCTTATATAGGCATAGAAATCATTACCATATTTAGACTGAGCCTATGCAGCCCAAATACGGCATGACTACTTCCACTGTGTTCCAAGAATCAGCAACGATTTCTTAGAGAAATCCGCCTTCAGCAGCTAGGGACATCCCCTTGCCTGAATACTAATTTATCTAGCAAATCATGGAGTTTTCGAAGAACTAAGTCTTCTATGATGTTATTAAGTCCAATCACACGTCAAACTCGGCACCTTCATAGTATAAATATGCCTAGATTTGCCGAAGCAGACACACAGTGGTTTGGAGCAGATCGACTAACTACTTGCCTAAGCCCTGCAGCAGCAAGTGCCGAAGGAAGCCGCCCTCCAGCTGACGCACTGAGAGACTCTGTATTTTCTCCTGCCGAGAAATCAAGCTCCAGTGTTTCCAGGCTACCCTTGCGGGTTGCTGGGAAATCAAGTCCTGAGAGAGAGATACAAGACCTCCTTTATTTTAAACCAAGGTATGGTGCTGATTAGACCCTTAGAGAATTCTTGCTTAGATTCTTGGCAGTAAATACTAAGCTTAAACTACTGCTAACTTACTTCTTCCCTTGTGCTAGGCTTAGGTCAGGTACACCAGAGTAGGCGTATTTTGGAAGCACCAGTTGAGTACTTTTGGCCATCATTTTAACACTGTATGTATTTTATCTGTTTTAAGGCAATTTATGGCTTAGAAACCATATCATGATTTTATAGTACTACTTTATAATACTGTTCGTATTATATACTCTGTACTTTATTACCAGTATTACAATTGTAGCAGTACTTTTCTTATGCTTGAGAAAGAAGACTGCTCAATAAATACTTGTTTTTTAAAACGCCCGTCTCTCTATTTTCTCAGCACCTCTGGTGGAACGAAGCATGCACGAATGACTGAGTAAAATAGCTATCTATTGTTTCCGCGACTCTAGAAACTAATTTCTTATTCTTGGGAAACAAAGTTGTCATGTTTATGCGGTTGTAGGAAACTAATATCTTCTTGTGAATTCGAGAAAGTTTTTAGTGACCTCTGAGCTAGCTGGCACTCCCAATTAAGTCTAATAGATTCGGTAGAGACCTAGTCGACCTCAGTCCTACATCTAAACTACAGGATTTATTATTCCAATGCGCAGAGCCTATTGGGAATATAGGATCTACACTACAGGAGTCGGTTCGGGTGTCTTCAGCTGACCTTTCTCTTGTGGCTGTACTTCGGGATGGCTTTTGTGTTATAATGGTTTCCGGAGCCATTTTGTGGCATTTTTCAGCTTTGGTGAGCGTTCCTTATCATCAATCAAAGCCGGCGTGTTTTTTCTCACAGATTTCGTGCCCGCCATTTTGTTTTGCTGTGCTCATCCTGTTTCATTGCATAGCAGCGTGAAACTTTATTTAAATTTCCTCTCCAAATGAGTTTTCTTTGTTTAAACTTGCTACGCTTGATGTACTCAGCCAGTCTTTACACAGTGCTTCTTTTAATTGAGCTGCTGAGTGAGGAATAATTCTTCTTTGGTTTTATAACGTCCATTTCTCCACATGGCTGAATTTAGGGTGATTTTGGAGATAAGCCACAGTGCCACTAGATACACCAAAGACTATAAAACTATGTGAGACAGTTAAATGGATATAGAAGGTGCCTTTTCCTCACTAATTTACATATGCCATTGTGGTTATTATGGCTCTTTGAAATAACACTCTCATTCTGTTATGAAAGAAATGATACAATAGGTCTTCGTTTTGCTCTTGGATAAAGAATCTGTTTTTTTCACCACTTCTTTTGCATTTTGACCGTTCAACGATCGAACATATCACCATGATCAGTACATATGAGGTACAGTTTTTGAACTGCATATTATCTAGATGCAATAATTCTCTTTTACTAGATTCCAATTTTACCCAACAATTTGAATCCTTTATCACCACTTTTTTTCATGAGAATGAAACTCCTGATATGTCGCCACAGATTGTCTGGGATGCCTTTAAAGTAGCCTCCAGAGACTTTATTATTTCCCTTGTATCCCAACGAAAGAAATCCTCTTTACATACTTTACAAGCACTTACGACACGTATCAAACAATTAGAACACTCTTTTTTCCAGACAAACTCCAAACCATCTAATCAAACCATCAAATTTAACAAATTATTGACAGATAGCGCAAACTCATTTTTGCTTAAATCTTCAGCTAAATATTATGGAGGTCAAAACAAAGTGGGGGAACTTTTACCCAATTATCGTAAAATGAAAAAAGAGCGCACCAAAATGAGTTCTATTCTGTACCCTAATAATCATTTAGTTTACAAAAATTAAGACATTTGATCTGAATTTACTCTATTCTTCCAAACTCTTTGCACTCCTGAAAAGCCAGTGTCTGAGGACCTTATACTCCAATACTTATCCTCTATTAATCCTCCTTCTTCTCTTGATCTAGATTTCTCAGTGTTAGATGAAGATATTCGGGAATCAGACATGCTTTCTGCTATTCGGTCCATTAAATTAGATAAAGCCCCAGGACCTGATAGTTTTACAATTGAATTTTATTCTCATTTCTCTAGTCTTCTTATCCCAAAACTACTTCTTTTATTTCAACTCTTTAATTCCTCCAAAAAGGCAAGTGGTTCCTTTAAAGAAGTCCTGATTTGCCTTCTTCCCAAAGAAGGTAAAGGTCATAATCTATGTAAAAACTATAGGCCTATCTCTCTAATTAAACTGGATTATAATGTTTTTGCAAAAATTTTAGCTTTTCGTCTAGAGAAATTTTGACCACAATTAATCAGAAGAGAACAATAAGTTTTTATTAAGGGAAGACATCTCTCTGAAAATACTAGACTCTTTTTTTAATATTCTTACTAAAGCCAAGTTATGTACGGACTCTTTAGCAGCTATATCTCTAGATGCTGGAAAAGCCTTCGACAGAATTGGTTGGTCCTTTATATTTTCCACTCTGTTCTGGTTTGGCTCTGGTCACAAATTTAGAAATTATGTTTCCTTGCTTTACTCCTCTCCTGTTTCCTCCATTTTGGCTAACGGTCTTGTATCTTCCTCTTTTCCTTTACATTGTATGGTAATACAGGGTTGTCCTCTTTCTACTCTTCTTTTTATTTTAGCTCTTGAAACCTTTCCGATTAAAATCCGCTCAAATTGAAAACATTATTGGGTTTAAATACGGCTCTAATCAATTAAAACTTTCTATTTGGGGAAACATCCTTTACGACGCAACTTTTACCACGCGGTGCCTTTACAACGCAGGTTTTTCAACGCAAGTCATTACAACGAATTGCGCTGGGGGGCGCTCTAGGATAGGTAATAGTTTTATTTACTATCCAACACCTTCCCTACTATCCACGGGGACTGGAGTTGGAATAGTAAATTAAACTATTCACTATCCAGCACCCCCCAACGCAAGTCGTTGTAACGACTTGGGTTGAAAAACCTGCATTGTAAAAGCATGCGTGGTAAAAGCATGCGTTGTAACAAAGTACAGCCTTCTATTTGCGCTGATGATATTCTGCTTTTCCATCACAACCTCAGTTCTCTCTACCGGCCTTCCTATCGAAGTTCAATCCTTTGCCGCTGTTTCTGGTTCTAAACTTAATTCTGACAAATGTGAAATTCTCCCATTAAATACATTATGCTTTTCTATAGATTTCCTTTCTTCTGATTTTCGTTAGAACCCAGATAAAATAAAATACTTAGGTCTGTTGTTTAAATCTTCTATTAAAGAATCTGTTAAAATTAATTTAAAGGAATTACTAACGCTATTAAAAAATGCTACATCCAGGTGGAATCTTTTATTTTTATCCTGGTGGGGTCGTCTTGACACAATAAAGATGATGTTAGTCCCTATAATAATCTTTTATATCTCTAATCTTCCCTTAAACATTCCTAATCCACATTTTATTCTATACTATCGAAATGTCTGTGGAATAATAAGAAACCTCGTATGTCTTTACTTAAACTTAAAAGACCAAATCAATTAGGAGATGTAAATTTTCCAGATTTTCAAGCTTATCATACCGCATTTTCTGTCAAACAAACTTCTCTTTTACTTCAAGAAGACACAGGTGATTCGATATTACCATTGTGGACTGTTGTCGAGAAGCACTTTCTACATCCTTTCTCCTTTCAAGAAATCTTATCTTTTTCTCATCGTCCTCTCTCTTTTTCTCTTCCTATTTTCAATAATAGTTGCAAAATTCTTATTTATTGACCATCTCTCTCCTAGGGATTATTTAATGCAACCCTCTTTATGGTATAATAATCTTCTTAAAATGAATCATAGAATCATTTTTTGGAAAGAATGGCACGTTAGAGGCCTTCACTGGGCTTATCAACTTTTCCAGAATGACATATATATCATTTTTTCAGTTGCTCAAGCGCATTTTTCTTTGCCTAATTCCTGTCTATCTGAGTATACCTCTCTAATTACGCTGATGCAGTCAACGTACAATAATTTATCATTCAGTACCCCTTCCTCCTGCTCTCCTCCCACCATTCTTCTGCTCTTGTCTCTTTCCCTATCTGCATCCCAAGTCTATAAACATCTCTCCTCTTCTCCAATTATTTGCAACAAAACTGAGTTAGAAACTTTATGGGAGTCTTATCTCAAATTGTCTCTAACTGTCTCTAACTGTCTCTACTTGGAGCAAGATTTGGATTAAGATTAGGAAATCCTCTAGGGCTACTACTACTATCCAAACATTATTTTGTATCTATAATAGATTATTACTAACTCCTACTTCCTTGCACAAAATAAACACTACTCTCTCTCCCGCTTGTTGGTCCTGTAACAAATCCCCTGCCAATTTACATCACACGTTATTCACTTGCCCCCTTGTTCATAACTTTTGGTTGCTGGTATGGAATCAAATTAACAATATTTTTCATACACAGATACCCTTCACTTTTGTTGACATATATTTAGGAAGTGTATCTTCGGCATGGAAGTCTTATCCAAATACTTTTCATATTGTAGATCTACTTCTTGTGGTTGCCTTTCAACAGATTACTAGGGCATGGAAAAACACCACTAACATCTCTTATCAAGCATGGTGGTATGGAGTCTGTTACAACCACTAAACTGCCATGAACTATTGTTATTGTTACTTATTTTTGCTTGTTGAATTTCTATGGTTCTTAATTATGTATTTTCACAGCTATTCATATTTATATTCACTGAAAAAACCATAGGTTATACACCATATATAGTTAGGAATTAGCATTTAAAAAACCTTATTTTACTCACACAAAACCAATGAAATTCCATATATAGTTAGTTGTACTAACTATATATCACGCACCCGCAATCCACTGCTGATGATGTCACATATTACATCATTCATGACATGGTCAGTGACATCACTGATGACATCACTGATGACATCTCAAATGACATCACTGATGACATCACTGATGACATCTCAAATGACATCACTGATGACATCACTGATGACAACATCCAGTGACTGTATTTTTCTGTAAAGTTAAAATATGTCTTACATATTTATGAATGAGTCGATGTATAAGTGTCTGGACGAAGGATTTAGTAGGTGCATGACTGAATGTATGAGTGAGTGATTAAATGTGTCTCACTGAGTGCATGGGTTAGTGACTAAACTGTCTTAATTTGTGCATCATTATGTCTGTTGTTCTGTAAACTGCTGCATGTGTTGATCAGTAGCTATATGAGTAACTATATAGGTTATTGATTGGTTGCACAAGCATTTGTATGGGAGACTGAGTGTGTGTGTGGGTGGCTGGGAAGTGTATGACTCTGTGCATAGATGTATGGATTCAAAAGTGCATGTTGGAAACAGCTGTATGGGCGGTTGACTGTGTGCATGACTGTATTGGTGAGTGAATAGATATCTCAGTGCTACATGTCAAATTAAGTACATATGTAAAATACAGTACATGTGAGAGTTGACATATATAAATAACTGTGCATAAGAGCCAGTGAATGTGTGAGTGGCTGTATGGATCATTGTGAACTTGTATCCAGGATTGTATAAGTGAGTAAATATGTTTTAGTATATGTTTGAATAAGTAAGGTGTGTTTAACTGTATAGTTAAGGAAACGGAGGTGTGATTGATTGTTTGCATGACTGTCTAGGTGTGTGTGTAACTTCATGGATGAGTGACAATCTGTGAGTCTGTGTTTACACTGAGTGTATCTAAGGTTATATTACAGTCTGAAGAGGTTCATCGTATTATCACATGAATGATTTCATCAGTGATGTCATCAGTGATGTCATTTGAGATGTCATCAGTGATGTCATCAGTGATGTCATTTGAGATGTCATCAGTGATGTCATCAGTGATGTCACTGACCATGTCATGAATGATGTAATATGTGACATCATCAGCAGTGGATTGCGGGTGCGTGATATATAGTTAGTACAACTAACTATATATGGAATTTCATTGGTTTTGTGTGAGTAAAATAAGGTTTTTTAAATGCTAATTCCTAACTATATATGGTGTATAACCTATGGTTTTTTCAGTGAATTTCATTGGTTTTTTAATAGCTAATATCAAAACCTTTACAATGTATTATTCTTTAAAAAGAAAAATATTTTTTACATGTTTTTTATACAATTTTTTTTTTTTTTTTTTTGTTTCGCTCCCAGTACGCGTACCGGTTAGCTTCCCGTTAGCTCAATCCGGAGGCGCGACCCGGTACGCGAACTGGTAAACGTTCCTTTTGCGCACCTCTCGCGTTACAAAACAACATCGCGACGCTTCGCGTCAGCATGACGTTTCGCGTTCTCGCGTAATACGTCATATTACGTGCTACGTTCGCGTACCCGGAAGCGCAGCGGTACGCGAACCGGAAGCGATCCGCGGCGCGGCGCCGACCGCGTAATGTAAACATAGCAGGTCATGTGACTCGGTAATAACACTTTTCATTGGTTCATTTCACTTTTGGTTTCCTAATGATGTAATACAAGGTCATGTGATCTAAAATGGACACTTTTCATTGGTTTAGAACTTTTGTTTTTCCCAAATGATGAAAACCCCTCCTTCTTTCATCACTCTGACTTTCATCTTGGTGAGAGAAAGACCCTTTATTGATACTTTGTGATGGCTTCATTAGTAGCTTCAGCTGGTGCTAGCCCACCACCTCCACCAAATCCAAGAAAGAGAGGACCACCTGCAGAAGTAATTTTGCAAGAAGAGGAAGAACAGGAAGAGGAGGAAGAGGAGGAACAGCATGAGTTTCTGCCAGAGGAGCCCAGGAGGTACAATAGAAAGGAGAATTATATCTGGCAATTCTACAGAATTCCTGAGGGGCAAAAGAAAGTGAATGCACGTTACGTGTTTTGCCGCATATGCGGTGATAGATTGTCAAGGGGCATAATCATACTATGCATCGGCATATGAGTAGGTGGCACCCAAATAATTATAGTGCTGCCCAGCTACGTGACGAACAACAAAATCCCCTCCCAATGGCAAGAAGATCGGTGGTTCCAGAGGTGTCGGGACCAGAGGCGAGGGAGATGATTGCAAACATCCAAATGTTGTTTGGGCACGTAAAGCAAGTGTGCGTGGAATGTGGCACTTTCATCTGCTACAGAGAAAGTAGCATCACTTTGATTTTGCGAGCAATTCAAAATCATATTAATGTTTGTACGAGACGTACCAAAAAATAAATTCTTTTTTTTTTTTTTTGCTCCTGTTGAGCCCTTTATAATGGATCGTTTTTGTTTCCCCCCCCCCAAAAAAAACCAAAAAAAATTTAAAAACGTTCAGAAAATACAAAAAAAGTAAAAAAATGTTCAAAAAATACTAAAAAAAATATAAAACAACAAAAACATAAAAAAAAAGTTCTTTTCAGAACTAACTCCCCATTATAAAAAAATTGGTAGAATATTTGGAACTCTGCCAACCTCTATTTCTCTTAGTTCGCTCCCGGAGCGCTACCCGGTACGCGTACCGGAAGCTAACCAAAAAAAATATTTTTAAAAAAAAAGAACAGTAAGTATAAGGTAAGCAAACAGACAGTTATGTTAAAAGAAAGACAGCTCTAGGGAGTAAACTAAGGATACTGTTACCTACAATCCACTGCTGATGATGTCACATATTACATCATTCATGACATGGTCAGTAACATCAACAGCAGTGGATTGTGGGTAACAGTATCCTTAGTTTACTCCCTATAGCTGTCTTTCTTTTAACATAACTGTCTATTTCCTTCCCTTATAGTTACTGTTCTTTTTTAAAAAACATTTTTTTGATCAGTCATAAACAGTGACATTAATAGAAACAGAGAGAGTGAACAAGAGTGAAGAACTATGGTCCTCCTCAGCCACCCTCAGAAAACCAAGGGGGTCAAGATACATCTACCGTGCCCCCTTCTACCCATTCTGAACATTATTTGCCCTCCATCTTGTATCTTGATTCGACCGAAACACAAAATGGTGGACTGCCATAACGCTGCTGGTTTGCGAACCGGGCAACTTCCCGGGAAGCGGTCCAAAAAAAAAAAAGTTGGGAAAGTAATTCACAGAAACTAAGAGTAATAGAGATGGAGTGAGTGAACAAGACTGAGGAACTATGAGAACAGAGGGACTGAGAAAAAGAGTGGAAGGAGTTGAGTAAATAGGTAATAGAGAAAGGAATGAGGAAAGTAGCAAAGGCAGGAAACTGAGGATTAAAGAAGTGAAGCAGTGGATCTAATAGTAGGTGAATGTGATAGAAATGTAACGAAAAGAGTACAACTATTTACCTTGTAATTGCCGTTAAATTAATCACATTTTATTTCTATACTTTCAATCTGTGAAAGAGAGAACCAACATTTGAAAAAAATTAAAATATGTATTTAAAAATTACAAAAGACAAGGGAAAATATTGAAGGACAAATAGTTTTTCAACAACTTTGACACTGACAGAAGCTTCTGCTTCTCCAGGTCCTCTACACAATCCTAAAGATATACATTTTAAACTAACAGTATCTTGATGCAGATGAAGTGAGGCCTATCTTAAAACATGGTGCATCTTTTGCATTGCTCTTGTTTCAGAAAAGTGTCGCTTCAGTATGCCAATAACATGTCTCCTATCCAGAGATTTGTTTGAGGTGAGGCCTACTCAGAGTTCAAGATGAGATTTACACTTGTTGAAGTGTACAGAGGAGATAATATCTGTGAAAGTCTACTAATGAAGTGAGTCATGTCCACTGCACTCTTCAACAAAGTAGAAACCTCCTATGTTTCCCTGGACAGACCTAAACTTGATCTGCACAATGTGATTCGTAATGATAGGAAACACAGGTGATGTAATTGAAATATGTGCAATTTATTTTGCTCATTTCACAATCACATCACTTGTGTTTCCTTTGCTTAGGTATGTCATTGTGCAGATGTAGTCCAGCATATGAAAGAATACGTAGAAGTGCAGCACTGCATACAATAAATTTAACACTTACAGAAAACTCACCTTCTCCATGCCTCCTACACAGTTCTACATATACATCATAAATGCAAACAGTACAGAATTAATTATACATGTTAAATGGTTTATTTTTGCTGTTCTCAGAATGTATCAAAATTCACTAAAAACAGTGACTTGAAGGTATTCATCATGTAACAGCGGGGAAAAAAAAACACAATCAAAATGATTGTGTTTAAAAAACCCATACAACATCAGAAATTAAAATTCAGAACTCCTTAAAGTTAACTTACTTTCCATGACGTCCAAGGATGTCCTATGAACAGCTTACACTCTTTTGTGCTGTTATTACTTTCAGCCCGCCACTTTCTGAAAGAAAACCTCCATCGTTTTTAAAAACACGTTACATGCAATAAATGACTTCTTGCTCTCTACCACTATTTTCCACAAGGCCAAATCTAGTCAGAGATATTTATAACTCTTGGATTTCTTGTAAGCCAATCCCATCATTTGGCATTTCCGCAACTTTCAGAATTAAAATGTTGAAGATCATTTTCACAATCCTGGAATAGTAATATCTTCCCCTTCTTGCTCAGTCATGTTCTACATTTCCTATGACACTGATACTGCTTAATATGAAGCAGACTTACACTACCTCTATGAGTACTACAATTATTTAATTCTCTACATCACTTTTAATCACAAAGCAATGTAAAACAGTAGACAGCATTGCAGACTTACATTCCCTCTACTCCATGTTTTGATTGGCTGCTTCAATTAGCTTATGAAAAGAAACAGTTTTTCTGAACTCATTTAAAGTGCACATACATCTCCATGATGTCCAATCCTATGATTAGAAGTTATGTCTCTGAACTACACTTATCCTCAAGGCCAAATTGTGTAGGAGCCATTAGAACTTCTTGAAATTCCACAGATCATATCCCGAGATTATTTTCCTAAAATTTTGGTTTTAAAAACACCAGGTAAGAGTTTTTAAGGTCATACGGCAATTTTTTTTTGAAAATTAAAACAGAATCATTGCAGAATGACCAGCCATTTCTAGACTTTAAATAAGCTGTGTAATGTCCTGATGATATTGAAGGGCCGTCATGATATATAATTGCTGTAGTTACAAAAGTCCTTCCTGATATTGACAACTGCGAAGCTACAAAATTTTTTATTAAAGTTGTCAATTTTGTTCCATCAGGCCTACATCGTTGGAACATTAAAATGACGTACTGGCCATATGTTCGTATAAATAATGTGGACATCATTTCAGATTTACATTGGCTACACTCCATGTTGTGATTAGCAGCTTTTACTAGCTTATTAAAGGAGACTGATTTACTGTCTGGCAAAGTTGAATATATAAATCTTTCTGAGTCTACACTAGTAGTACTTGATACCATACAGTTCTCGCAGTCATGCTGCCATTGATAAGAAAGCCCAAACAGCTGATCTACATCTACACCTTCACCATGTAATACATCAAGCATATACATTAAAAACTCCTGACAATCTTGCTGAATATTTTGAGAGAATTGTGTTTGGCCTGAACATCTATCTAACAGATTTCTAATTTCAGACACACTTTCTATGTTTCTTCTATCAGTGGTACATTTCTCTAACACAGAATTTAACAAACTGCAAAATCTTTGATCAGAATTGACCACAATCTCTTCTTTTACATTTTTTAGAGAAAACAAAACATTAATTACTACATTAGCATAGCAGTTGACACCAGAACTGTTTTCAAACTGAAAACCAACAACATCTTCAACAGAATCCTCTTTGTTTCTGCTTGTAATTTTAGGTTCATTCACTTTTTGTCTTTTTGCTACAACCTCCCCAGTATTGTTCTCATTTCTTCGTTTCCGGCCTACCAGACGTTTCTCAAACAAAGGAAACTGAGGCAAATGTGGCGCATACTCTCTTCTTAACCTATTGTATTCCTTAACACAATCTAGATCCGCACAAATGTTTGTGACATCACACTCAATCAAGTACAATCCCGATAAAGTTCTAACTCGTGACAATGCCACATATGCCATACCCTCCTTGAACACAGAACTGCCAATATTCACCAATGCAGTGTCTACACTTAAACCTTGCGATTTATGAATTGTCACCGCATATGCCAAGCAAACAGGGAACTGCTTACGGCGAACATATAAGTCTTTTACAAGCAAAAATCTAGCAGAACAACGAGCAATTAGCTGTACTTCCTCAATGCCATCAAATTTAATTTTTAAAAATTCAATTCCATCTCTATTTCTGTATTTCACAAAATCAACAACATTACCCATTGATCCATTTACCAGACCTCTTTCAACATGTAAATTCCTTCTTAAAATTATACGGCAGTTCAAGCACACATTCAGAGTCTTTTCAAAACCTGCAGTTTTAGATATACTCTTCTCTAATGAATCCAATTTTGTTTTCAGATTCTCAGACAAAATAATTGTTGATCCCATATGCTCTACTCTATCAATAGCTTCCACTTTCACAATCTCTTGCTTTTCTAAATGCAACATTTTGTTGTTAAATTTGGCACATTCTGCAAGAGTTGGCATCAAACATATTCCAGATTTCTTATCAGTAATTTTCTGAAAAATATTCTCAGGCACAACATCTTGTTCTGGATATAAATTTGACAGTAATCGTGCATGTAAAGCTTCTTTCCCATGCTCGGTCACTTTTCCAATTCTAACATCTTGTAGAATAGTCTTGTAAACTTCATCCTTTGCCTGACGCATATTTTCATGCAGTTCAGCATAATTGAAGTTTAACCATATATTGACGTTGCCAATGCTGCCTAGGCACTTCCTGGTATCTTCATGCGTGAGCATTTTGAACACAGGTTGCCCTTTCACTGGTGTCAGCTGCAGAAGATCTCCGAAAACAATGATGTGTTTGCCACCAAATAACACATCATACTCTGTTTTGAGAACTTCTTGCATCCTCAAATGCACAAAGGCAAGCATGACATTGGAAACCATGCTTACTTCGTCAATGATAAGAAGTTTCATTTTCCTCAAGATTCTTGAAACTTCAAAACAAGCATCTCCAGATAGCTTGTGATATTCTAATTTGTTGTCATGCTCCACTGGCAGCATCAGTAAACGATGTAAAGTAATCCCTTTAATATTATGTGCTGCCAGTCCAGTTGGAGCAGTGACAACACAAGACAGCGATGACTCTGTCCTTTCCTGCAAATAGCATGAAATTGCTTTAATGAGGAAACTTTTTCCAGTTCCCGCTTCTCCACTCACGTACAGTCGGACAGGCTTCAACGACGTACATGAGCACTCTTTCTTATCATGACTTAATCCATGATCAATTTGCATGGTAACTTCGTCATATATTTTCCTCTGCTCAACGTTGAGTTGCCTTTCCAACTCTTCTAAGTTAACCGCATCCTCTTGAGCATGTGCCATGGCTCTTTCCACCTCATTCATAGCAGTGGCAGCTTCATTTTCAATAAGAGGTCCTCCTAGTGGATCCTGACTCAATGAAGCAGAACTCTGACTGTCCTGAGAACTGTCTCTGGCAATCTCGGCTGCAATCGTTGCTTCCTGCTCAATTTCCGCATTCAACATTTCTACATATTTGGGAAAAGCAGGACATTCTATGGTCTCCTTGGCGGCATTGAAAGAGTCTTCATAACAGAGGAAATCTCCAAGCAGTTCCTCTTCTGCACGCCAAGGCTTGAAAAGTTGCAAAAGTGCTAAATAGAAAAACTCCTTTTTTTCAGGAGATTCGCCACTCAATTTTCGATGGTTTATCAAGTGGCATTTTCTTTGCTTGACCAGACATCCCTCACTTCCTATTACAGCATACACTCCTTTCTCAGTATCTTCTTTGATGTTCCTCTTGAACATGTAATTTTGCAGAACCTCATACAGACAAACATTCTCTAGGTGACTGCTTCGATTTGGATAATATGTATCCAACATGTTTGTCTTCAAAATGTCGGTACTGTTTGGCTCCTTTTCCGCCAAATACTCAATTTCCCGCACAGGTTTGAGAACTCGATTACGCGTTGCAGCAAGACCAAGACTCGCCCAAACGATACTCCTGGACTTGGCATAGAGACTTGCTGAAGACAACCGGTCAGAACATTCGTACGCTCCGATTTCTCGATGCGACAACATCTTCAGACTGAAACTGTACAACTTCTTGCTGAGGCTCTTTTCATGGGAAATGTCCTCCCACATATCCTTCAATTCTGTCTTCTCTTTTTTGGTGATGTAAGACGTCACATACCGAGCCACAGCCATACAGTTATCAGCCACAAACTGTATATCCATGTTAGCATTCCACATGGACAAAATCACCGGGTTGTAGTCGTTGATGTACTTGGACTCTTCGTTCCTCTTCAAATTGTAAGTGTTTTTAGGTGATTTCTTCATCACATTATGTCGCAGCGAAGACATCAAACTGTTTACTCTTCCTTTAGAAATCACCGGTCGTGGAAAGCCGAAACGACATTTGGTGTAGAACTTGTCTTTCTTTCGGAATTTACGACGGCAGTACTTTCCACATCGATGGCTTTGGAAACGCAGAACTTTTTCTCTTAGGCTTTTCTTCTCCTTTGCGTTTGGAACAGCACACGTAGAATACTGTTGGATGAAACTCATCACTGAGTCTTCTGGATCCGTTCCAAATTTAGGTGCATCCTTGATCCACAGCAACATATGTATATGAGGAGCACCTCTTGCTTGGTACTCCTTTCTCCAGAAGAAATCCAACACCTCTCCAAGAGGTGGATTCTTCTTATTCATGATGAAAGACATCATAGCTTCAAATCTATGATTGAAGTACCTACATACATTGACTGGATCCAAAGAGCACAGTTCTCCGGGTGTCTTGAATTCGATGTTTTCTACGTTAGCATTTGCCTCTCGTAGAAATTCAAGTAAGTCTTCCCAGCCATACTCGGCACAGCTCAGAGTGAGGAACCATGTGGGAGTACCTAAGTTCCTCAGCATACATTTTAAATCACCATGACGACGGTACCAGTACTCATTAGTACCACGCTGACACGCCATGAGATTAATCAGGTGAGAATCCAAAATACTATCTTGGACATTCACTTTATCCATAAAATCACTTGCCGAGATGTTTTGCATGTGTATACCACTTTTCAAGATGTGGTTCACTGCATATGACAGTCCAGACAGATCGCTTTCAAACAGGAGATGAAACAAATAAGGAATGCATTGTCGAAACCTAGCATCTCCTGCATACAATCGCAAAGTCCGGTATTCAGAAGCAGGAATTTGATGAGGTCGCTCATCATATCTTCCTCCCTGACCTGTTGGAAAAAGCTGTGGGAAACACCGAGCTTCCAAACTTTCCTCCCAAACACTAATGGGACTCCCTTTGGCTTGTTTCATTTGAAACAACTCAATAGCATTCCCCATGACTTCCTTTGAATGCAAAGGATGAACACTATAATGTTCATATATTTCCTCACTAGTAGAGGGTTCTACTTTCTCAATTTGACCAGCACACAAATCGCTATCCTCTTCCTCACTTACTTCCTCTTCTGCAACATATACATTCTTATAGTATTTATTATTTTTTTTCAAATACAATGTTGCCTTTTTAACTTTCCTAACATCTACTAAATCTTGCCATATTTTCTTATTCTTTGTCGGAACCCCATTAACTAAGATAACCAGAGGTTCCTCTTCCACTTTTTCTACTCCAATTGTGTTAATGTTTTTCTTGAAATCTAGAGGCAAATAAACAACTCTTCCCTTTAATCCTCTCTGTAAATCTGATGGAGGCAATTTCCCTGTCTTTGGCTCCATTCTTACAATAGCCTGAAAGGGATGGATACTTTGAATCAAAATAGATTCATAAGTATTTAAGTCCTTCAATTCAGAAGGAATCTCAACCAATTCCAGATTATTATGAACTGCTCTAGCAGGCATCTGGTTTTGTTTTAATTTGTTACAACAATAAGTACACACACGTTGATCCAATCCCAAATCAAAACAATTTTCTACCATCAAGTATGTTGCAAAATCCTTCCATTCACTATTATTTTCCCTTTCACTTTTTGCATATAAATCCACTAACTTAGTCTGATTCTTATAATAAGTGCGTCTACAACACACACAAGTGAAATTAGGCCTCTCACTTGATTTCATGTCAAACGTCGCAATTTCCCTCTGGAAATTATCTGTACTGGAAACCTGTACACTATCTTCCAAATGACCCTCTACTTCTTGCTCAATTTCAACATTCTCCTCTTTACTTCCAAAGTAACAAATCTCAATTTCTTCACATATATTCTTAACATCTATTTCAGAACCATGCAAAAGAGCAGCGCATAATTGTTTCAGCATAATTGCTGGACTCTTAGCATAATACAACAGTCTAACTAACTTCCTCACTTTGTTATGATGCACTGCTAGCATCCTGAAATGATGAAAAACACTCTGGCATACTCTCCTGGAAAGACAAGCCAGTGAATGACCATGCAAACCTGTCACTTCTCTCACTCTGCAAGGATCTAATTCTTGCAACAACCTTATTTTCTGCTTCAAACTTTTCTTGTTAAATGTCCGTACAAAATCACAAAGCAAATTGATGGAATCCTGTCGCACACTGCAAATACTACTACACTTCCAGGTGTACACAGGACCCTTAGCACGTCTTCCTAAAACCTCATTACCTAACAACTCTTCTGCCTCTGTTGTCACAAGTTTTTCTTTTTCAACTGGACAACCATCTTTCACTTCATAAGCACGACCACTGATGTCAACTGCATGCACCAAATCATTATCCTGGAAATAACTCTCTTCATTAAAAAATGCCTCACAGCTTGAACTATGTATCCATTCTCCAGAAAAAACTTCACAAAAATTACTACGATTAACTATTCTCTTCCATCTACTATTTCTTTTGAAATCAAAAATTGCCTTGTTTAGCTTCCTAATTCTATTGATTATCAAAATAAATAACTTACGTTTAATTTCAAAAGCCTGATCAATAACTTTCTCAACTTTTTTTTTTCTCCTATAAAAAAGTAATTTCTGTTGACCTTTCTTAATATTTTTTAACAAATTGCCAATTATCCTGTTACGGAACATTCGTTTACGAATCTCCGTAAACTGTTGTTTCCTTCTACTATCATGCACAGATTTATCTCTTGCTCTAGCAGTAACATTTTCATTTGTCCTTTTCTTTCCATTTGATTTACTTGTCATGTTATGGATTGAAACATTTTCTGTACTAATATTTTTTTTATTAGAAATATTTCTTATGAAATATTTAGAGCTCTTACCCGGTGCTTTCTTCATGGCTTGAGAAATCTTTTTGTTAGAGGACTGCTGCATTTTTTTTTTCTCCTGCTGTCTTTGACGTTTTGCAGCCTTCATCTCTCTTATTTTTGTAGGCATATTGTAATCTTGAAATGATCTGCAGTTGAATCTGAGGAAAAATATAATAAAAATTTTTATTAAACATTATTATCAAACAGTAAATCAGTAATAGTGATCAAAAACAGAACACACTACTTGTCATTTTAATTTGAAGATTTTTTAGTCATTGCCATTTTTACAATACAGAAATACCAGAAAAGAAATGACATTTATATTTATGTTACCTATGCTATTTTATATGTGAATCTGATCTAATTTTATGAGCATATTTTAATATTTTATTGAAGACACTACACATAACCTGTTTTTAAAGGTGTCTTTATTTTTAAATTAAACGGTTTACCTTTTTACTTTTTATTGATTATAAATTTTAAAAATAAATGTTTATAATTCCAAAGGCTCAAGCAGGTCAGCTTCCCATCCTATATCATATAATTCGGACAAATCTGCATCCTCATCACGCTCTTCTTCATCCTCAGGATTTAAATCATCCAATGGATCAACATCCACTGATGTTTCAATTACAAGTTCAATGATGAGGTCAAAATCAACTGATTGCAGATTGTCGCTCATGTTGAGGTTGTCTTTATCTTTAAATAAAGATAACAACAATGAGATGTTGCAGAGTAAGAGACAAATCTCACAGATTATAATAGTAAAATTATTTAACAAGAGTAACATTTTGCAGCTATTATTTAGCCATGTCCAGCGATGCTGAGCAGGTGAAGCCTATGTCTAATTTTTCACTGAACAGGACTCATCTGTTCTTAACCTTGGATAAGCCTCAACGACTCTGTGTCCCCTGCACATACTCAAATGTTAAAGTGCAGATTTATATTAAATGGCACATCCCCAGGCATGCACCAGTTAATGTGCACCACTGCTTTACCACCCATGGTGTGCCGCATTTACAATCAGATAGGAGAAAGCTGCTTCAAAACCCTGCGCCTGCTTGAAGCTGGCATAGGTCTTGACGCAACATTGTGGAGATGGGGCACCCCTGAGCCTTGCTGGAGCTGCATCGCACTTACGATACAACTCCAGCAATGCGCCACCTTTACGGCACAGATGCGTCACGCATCTGTGCCGTTTTTGCCCCATGCTGCGCCGCATTGTAAATGCAGCACAACATGGGTGGCGGAACAGTGGCGCAGGATGACTGTCACATCCCTGGTGATGCGCCACTCATCATAAATCTATCCCTAAGCTTCTTATCTTGTTACAGATGAACTGCCATATGTATCATCAAAATATTTTACATATTATAAATAGCAAATTTTAAGGAATAAATAGCGATTCTTTACTATTCCTAATTTGCAATGAGCAAATTGCTAATTGCAAATTACCCATTCATTTCCATAGGCTAGGAGGCTCATAGGAATTAATGTTGCAAGTTGTGATTAGCAATTAGCTCATCACAAAATAGGATTTTTTTCAAGCGTGCAGGGGTATCTCAAGAACACCCTGCTGCACCCCTGAAAAAGAAATTTGGGAGCACATGGCACACCTACATGCCCTAATGGCATGTATGGGCGTCATATGGGACCTTTTTTTTTTTTTTTTTAAAAATGCTTTTTGAAAAGAATTTGCAAATTACCACAAACTAGAAGTTGGTGGTAGTTTCCAAATCCTTAATATCATTTTTTACATATTTTTTTTTGATACATTGCATTTAAGGAATCACAAATTTTGAATTATTGACATTTTAAGTAATTTCCACATGTGCAGTGTTTTCAAAATATAATTTGAAAATCGTTTTTGGGGAAAAGTAATGGTTTGCAAATTTATGACAAGGACATAATGGTGTATGCTTCTCTATAAGGCATTTCAGTATCTCTAATGTCATTTTTCCCATATTACATTATAAGACCTTTCCCCATGAAGCACATTCCTTGTAAATATACTCCCACCTGTGCATTGCAAATTTAGATTTTGACTGTTTCAGACACATAGCCATGTTGAAAGTGACCCAAAAAAATTGCAAACGTTTTAAAAAAAAACATTCATGTGTCTTAATGACATTTTAAGTCATTTCCCCATGGACAATGTTTTCTAAGTGGCACAAAAGAGGTATACACCTATCATAAATCTGTCCCTAGCATTATAAATGATTAAATCAGGATGACAATAAGATGTGGCCTATCCAGAGGTTTGTTTAAGGTGAGGCCTACTCAGGATTGCAGATTAAAGTTACGCTTGATGAAGAATACAGAGGAGATAATTTATTGTAAAGGCCTACCAATGAAGTAAGTGATTTTTACTTCATTGCACCAGTCATCATAAATGTATCCATAAGCTTCTTATCTTGTTAGACATCAACCGCCATATGTATCATATAACTATTTTGCATTTCCAAAAAAGCGAATTTTAAGGAATAAATAGCGATTCTTTACCATTCCAAATTTGTTTGAGAAAATTGCTAATTGCAAATTACCCATTCATTTCCATGGGCTAGGAGGCTCATATAAATGAAGGTGCAATTTGCGATTAACAATTTGCTCATCACAAATTAGAAATTTATTCCAAAGGTGCAGGGGTGTCTCAAGAACACCCTGCTGCAACCCTGAAAAAGAAATGTTGGGGCATATGGCGAACATAAATTTTAACAACATTCCTTTACCTCAAAAACGATTTTCAAATCATAACTTCAAAACACTACACATGGGAAAATTACTTAAATTGTCCTTAAGACACATAAAAGCGTTTTTTGATTGGCTTTCCTGCATGGTAGGGTCACTTTTAACATGGCTATGTAACATAAACATTCAAAATCAAAATTTTCCATGTACAGGTGGGAGCATATTTACAAGCAATTTGCGCCACAAAGAAAGGTCTGACATTAAAATGGGAAAAATAACATCAGGGACAGTCAATTGCCTTATAAAGAACCATACACCATTATGTCCTTCTCATGAATTTAAAAACAATTCCTTTTTCCCAAAAACGATTTTCAAATCATATTTTCAAAAAACTGCACATGAGAAAATGACTTAAAATGTAATTGAAACACATGAAAGCGTTTTTTGATTGGCTTTCCTGCATGGTTGGTTCTCTTTTATCATGGCTATGTAACACAAACATTTATAATTAAAATTTTCATGCACATGTAAGAGCATATTTACAAGCAATTTGCGCCACAGAGAAAGGTCTTACACTAAAATGAGAAAAATAACATCAGAAACAGTCAATTGCCTTATAAAGAACCATACACCATTATGTCCTTGTCATGATTTTATAAACAATTCCTTTTCCCCAAAAACGATTTTAAAATCATAATTTCTAAACACTGCACATGGGAAAATGACTTAAAATGTCATTAAAACACATGAAAGCGTTTTTTGATTGGCTTTCCTGCATGGTTGATTCACTTTTATCATGGCTATGTAACACAAACATTGATAATTAAATTTTTCATGCACATGTAAGAGCATATTTACAAGCAATTTGCGCCACAGAGAAAGGTCTTACACTAAAATGAGAAAAATAACATCAGGAACAGTCAATTGCCTTATAAAGAACCATACACCATTATATCCTTGTCATGAATTTAAAAACAATTCCTTTTCCACAAAAACGATTTTCAAATCATAATTTCTAAACACTGCACATCAGAAAATGACTTAAAATGTCATTAAAACACATGAAATCATTTTTTGATTGGCTTTCCAGCATGGTTGCGTCACTTTTAACATGGCTATATAACACTAACATTCAAAATCAAAATTTTCCATGCACATGTGAGAGCATATTTACAAGCAATTTGCGCCACATAAATCATAATTTTCTCCTTAAAGCACACTATTCTCTATCTAAAGTAAAGAAATATTTTCTCACCTTAGCAAATACTTTGAGTTTGAAAACAGTCTAAGAAACACACCAATTTGTCTTCAGCAGAGCAAAAGGTATGCACTCCAGAGTCTGCAGCTATCAAAAGCACAGAAATGGTGTAATTCTTCACACATATTTCTCATGTCACCCAATCAAAACTCTTCCCTCACTTTTTTTCAAATGAAAACCCTTCCCCCTCTGCCCTTTCTGCCTATTTTCCATAGCAACCAGCTCTTGGAGAAACTCTGGTGTTTGCAAATTCACACAACAATGTTGCAATTGAACTCTGAACTCTCAGTGCACCTGCATATCCAGTGCTTTCTTTCATTTAATGATTTTTTATTGACCACTCAAAATACATCTTTCAAACAACACATCTGTACACCCTAACTTTCTGTTTTCATCAATCAAAATCCACCAATCACTGTTACTACTTCATGAACACAGAAACTCCACAGTTTTTTTCATTTCAAACTCACATTTTTTCAACTACCATTTCATTGCCACACTTCATCTGACTGCAGGAGAACCTTCTCTCACCATGTTTTCTGTCTGGATTGTTGGTCATAGTTATATTCACTGGGCTCAAAGGTACGTTGAAAGCAGGAATTTACCTAACCTCAATTTACAAGATGTGGAAATTAAGTGGTTTGGCCACAGAGGATTAAAATGTCACCAATTGATACCATTGGTGAAAACCTTTATGCATTTGCCAAAACCTGACCTGTTAATTGTGCACTGTGGAGGTAATGACTTGGGCACTTTGACTGGTGTAGGTCTGGAAATGCTTTTAAAGGACACCTTTGAGCAATTAATGGCACTTTTTCCTCAGACTGCCTTGGTATATTCAAATATATGCCAAAGACAGAAATGGAGGTGGTCAAACCAATTTTGTCCACAAATTGAGAAGTCGAGGAAGCATGTAAACAAATCTGTTTCAGCTTACATGAGAGACCATGGAATGGGCTCCCTGTACAACAATAACTTGCGTTACTACATGCAAGATATCTACAGAGGAGATGGAGTTCACTTCTCAGATGAGGGCAACAGAATTTTCACTCTGAATTTAAGAATGTGCATTGGTACCTACTTATAAGTACCTAAATGTACCATAAACCCAAAAGCTCTTCTCAGAGCTACCCTACATCTAATCACTCACAATTATTATTTTACTCTAACTTTTTTCACTAATTTTCAACAAAGTACACTCCCTGGGGCGCTACCCGGTACGCGTACCGGGAGCTAACCTCGCGAAATTTTTTAAAAAAATGTTATTTTTTCGCACATATGGGCCTCATCAGCCACCCTCACAAAACCTAGGGGGTCAAGATAAGTCTACCGTGCCCCCTTCTACCTATTCTGAACATTATTTGCCCTCCATCTTGTATCATAATTCGACCAAAACACAAAATGGTGGACTCCCGTTACGCTTAAGGTTCGCGTACCAGGGCGCTCACCGGTTCGCGTACCGGGTCGCTTCCTGGGAAGCGCACCATCAAAAAAGGTGGGAAAGTAGTTCACACAAAAGCCACTTGAGACAATTTCACCAAATGTAGATTAGCTCATACTACATACCAATCCCTACCATTTTCACAAATTTGATTGGAATTCCATTTAGCCATTTAGCCTGTAGACCTCTCTAAATACCGTGAGGTAAATTACTTCACAAAACACATCTGAAGTGTTGGAATTGACAACCAATTAAAATGTTACTTTCATTTTCTACTTTTTTTACCTCACATTTGATTGGTTATGTACCCGAATATATATAAAGGAAGAGAAGGAAACACAGCCATTTTGACTACTACTTCCTGGTGTACATTTCAATAGGATTTTCATTAATAACTTCAACTTCTTTTTAAAGGTAAGTTGTTATTTTTAAAACTGAAGTATATTGTGCACTTTAAGTTAATATGGCAAACTTTTTCTGTTAGTTATATACTATCCCTCTGTAGTACTTATAAATTTAGATACACTTTTTTATATTCCTACTTCCACTCTGATACTATACACTGCCCAAAGATAAATTCTCTGTTAAAAACTGCCTATCTAAAATTAATCCCAACAGTGCCCTACCTCTACTAATATATATTTTTTTAATGCAAATTTCAGGAAAAATGGAAAGTGAACAAAACATTTCATTTGAAATTGTCCTTCCAGAGTCCAACACAGAAATCATTGATCCAAATGAGATTTAATTTATGGATGAAACTTGGGACCAAGAACTACTGCAATGTGTACAAGCAGTAGATAACCTCCTTGCAAATGAGGACATTTTACAACCTCAGAGACTACAATCTATATTCCATGATTATGAAATTTCTGACAATGAAATGTTAGAAAGTTTAATAAATTATGAAACACAATAAAAAAAGCTTAAAAAAAAAAAAAATAATCAACAAAACCAACAATCAATTAACATACAGCATTTGAAAAGTCTATCATTCATTTTTCATTGTGATACGCTCCCCAGAACGCTTCCCGGTTCGCGTACCGGTCGCTAACCACGAAAAAAAACAAAAAAAAAAATTTTTTTTTTTTGCTTAGCGGGGCCCCTTTAAAGCCTCCACATCAAACCTAGGGGGTCAGGGAGGATCTACTATGCCCCCTTATGGTCATTTGCCCCTTCGCTTTTGCCTCCTCTTGTCTCTCGATCCTACCGAGAGACAAGATGGCGGCCGCTCCGGACTGTTTAGAATGTTGACAGACACCGGAGAGCCAATCAACTTCGCTACGCGAAGTTCCGTTACGCGTCAAGTACGCGTACCGGGGCGCTGCCTGGTCCGCGCTTACAGATATATATCTTTTTTTGAACGTTATTTTCTCAAAATCCACTGCAGCACATATATTGAGACCTACAAAAGGCACATCGGGCTACCAGTCCCTACAATTTTGCCAAGTTTCGTGCAAATCCATTCAGCCGTTCGGGCTAAAAGTGAGGCTAACCGCCCTATGGAAAACTCAATGTTAAAAACACGTTTTGGGACCCCCCTTTTTTCTCGGCCCCCCCTGGACGAACCCCCCCCAAATTTTCAGGGGCTCCTCAGAAACAAAATGTTCCATTTTCCAGAAAATTTCAGCCAATTCCGTCCACAAACGCCAAAGTTATTAGACATAGAATTTTCAAATATCCCATAGGGAAAAAATCCTAACTATATATACCTACTGGCGACCGCCAGTAGGTAATAAGTGATTCTGCTAAGTGTAATATTTTATAAGTCACATTTCCTTTCCCTTTCCTTCCTTCCCCTTCCTCCTTTTCCCCACGTTTTTCAAATTAGTTAACAGATTATACAGTTAAGATTGTATCCCCTATTTCTGTATTTATTGTACTATTTCATATTACTTTCAATACATTTCACTTTCAACAAAAAAAAGAATGAACTAAGCACTGGGTCATTCACCAATCAAGCCTCCTTGTACAGAGGCACAGTTTTTATTCAATGACAGTATCAATATCATTTGGCATTGTGCCAAAAATCATGGCCAGAGTCCAATGATGAAAAATAAATCCCATTCCTAAAAATAACTACGGGTGCTCAACAGCACCTGTAAATACCAGGAGAAATTAAACAATGCTGAAGTGTCAGTTAGTATTGCAGCCATGTTGTTTAAGAGCCATCTAGCTGAGTGTATCTGACTTTATCCCCCATGCGTACTTTGTACAATATGTGCTACACTGTTCTCGTAGATTCTTTTCAACATCATGCCTCTTATGTATATACCACAAGGTGCCATCAATTATTTACACACTTGTTACAAATGTGCAATTTTTGTTATCTTTTTTTAGTTGCCAAATGGGGCTCAATAATTCATGCATAGCTTTTCGGATTAGCTTAACTATTTTTTACATTTGTTTTGTTTTTGAATCATTGTAAATGCAATAATGAAACTGAAAAACACAATGCCGTATGTGATACGTGGTATCACCACCGTTCTCAGCAAGGGAGGAGAAAGTAATAACCCTGTTTACATTTAGGTATTTAAACACAGACAAAAAGTCAGTAAAGTATATTGATCTAACAATACAAAACCAATTGTGTAATCTGGAGGAACTTAAAAACTACTCTATCACACTTATATAAACATACTTAGGCCCAGATATATCAAGGGTTTGGTTTGTGACACGAGGCAAAGCAAGCCTGTTAGAAATGGGATCCGTAGTTGGCTAAGGCTTGCGCTAAATCCAGGCAGAGACCACCACTCTAGTCAGGGCAAGGGAGTTACACGCCAGAGATAACCCCTGCTCACCCCCTTGGTAGCTGGGCACAAGCAGTCAGGCTTATCCCGGAGGCAATGTGTAAAGTGTTGGCGCACGCACACAGCAACAACACATCAGGCACACCACAAAAGGAACTCCACACAAGGTTATATAACAAATTGCCTTTGTATTCTCATAACACATTAGAATAGTAATCACATAATATACTTTGTGCCACCTGGCACTAGCTAATATCTACAAGGGATTATTTACAACTGACAGGGCCAACTGGACCACTGTCAGAATCATCACAAAGTAAACTTAGTAAATGTAGGACATATCATAAACGTACAACCAGTAATCACTGGCAAACACTTTACTCAGCATCATCCTGTAACATAAACCAAATTATGCACATTTAGGCGTGAATTACATTTTGCACCAACCTCACCAGTATAAACACATTATGCAATCATCTCATAAGTCTAAACGCATTAGACCATACTCTCAGCAGCATAAGTACATTATGCAGTAGCATATGAACAGAACTCTCAGATTGGGGCATAACTCACGGGAAACATCCTTTACAACGCAACTTTTACCACGCAGTGCCTTTACGACGCAAATTTTCTAATGCAAACCATTACAACGCATTGCGCTGGGGGGCACTCAAGGATAGGGAATAGATTTAATTTACTATCCAACACCTTCCCTACTATCCACGGGGACTGGAGATGGAATAGTAAATTAAACTATTCACTATCCAGCGCCCCAAAGCACTATGCTTTGTAAAGGTATTCGTTGTAAATACCGCGTTGTAAAGGCATGCGTGGTAAAAGTATGCGTTGTAACGTCATACATCCATAACTCACGGTAGACAATAATCTCACTAGCATAAACCACAGTATGCAAATAACTTCATACATACATCACAGTTAGAGACATAAAACAGTGTGTGTTAATAACAGTACATGAATTACATTTCCTAGCACCACATAAATTACATTAGGGATTGACGCCCTACAAACCCAATAGTCCCCCTGGCCAACTGGCCTTCTCAGGGGGCTCAAATGCCCTATGTCCAACAAAGTCAGGGTGGCTGCCAATGCAGCAGAGTTCGCAGTGCGCAATTACGATGGGGCAGAGGAGTGCAACTCACTCCTATCTCCTCACAGAAATGCCCCCCAAAGAACTCTTCAGAAAAGGGGGTGGTGATGAACAGAGTGTCTGAATTAAGCAGACCACTCTTACCCAGTCCAAAGATCAGGGCTTGATCCATCACCGTTATTTATCTCACTGCCCCATCCCAGCTCAGAACCTGGCTATATGCAAATTAGTCTGTCCCTGGCCCAGTGCATCATGGGAACAGGGCAGACCAAACTACCAAGCCAATTCTTCACCAGAAAGGAGACAAGCTACCGGGGACCGGTTTCTGGCATTTCAGCCTCTTCGGCCCGGCTTGCTTGAATCCTGATGGAGCAGTGAGAAAGGGACTCATGTCTGAGTATACCCTGCCACACCTATAGTGGCCAAAAACGATTCAGAAAAGGGGGTGGTGATGAACAGAGTGTCTGAATTAAGCAGACCACTCTTACCCAGTCCAAAGATCAGGGCTTGATCCATCACCGTTATTTATCTCACTGCCCCATCCCAGCTCAGAACCTGGCTATATGCAAATTAGTCTGTCCCTGGCCCAGTGCATCATGGGAACAGGGCAGACCAAACTACCAAGCCAATTCTTCACCAGAAAGGAGACAAGCTACCGGGGACCGGTTTCTGGCATTTCAGCCTCTTCGGCCCGGCTTGCTTGAATCCTGATGGAGCAGTGAGAAAGGGACTCATGTCTGAGTATACCCTGCCACACCTATAGTGGCCAAAAACGATTCAGAAAAGGGGGTGGTGATGAACAGAGTGTCTGAATTAAGCAGACCACTCTTACCCAGTCCAAAGATCAGGGCTTGATCCATCACCGTTATTTATCTCACTGCCCCATCCCTTGCCCAAAGAACTCTTGGCCTAAACATAGCAGCTGACGCTAATTGCCGTGCAGCTGTGAATGAAGTAAAGGCCTGGGCACTCACGGTGCCTTTGGAACCAATATGCAAAACTTTGCAGCTGCCCTCTGTCTCGGAGGGCAGCAGTGAATACGCAAATAGGCCCTGGCACAACTGTGCCCTCTGGGCCTCACTAGGGCTCTCTAAATAACATGCCCCCATTGCTGCAGTTGCCCACTGTCAAACGGGGGTCTTCGTTCAATTTGGTAATAATTGTCATAATTTACAGCTCCAGGGTGCTGTTTTGTCGAAAATAAGTGGATTTTGTAGCTTATTGGTATGAGTTTCCATAACCGATTAGTCATTCTAAGATGGCCACTGTGTATTAGCATGGTATTACGTCACCGTGCTTTTAGAGTATCTGGGTTTTCTTTTTGAATCGCTGTCTGTTACGTCTGTACTCGGTCTTGTGAGTCGGGCGTTTACGGACCTAGCGACGCAGGTTCCAGACATAAGTGAGTTTTTCCGCATTAGTTTGGTGCATTCTGTGCATTCTATCTGGCTCTTGTTACGTTATGTGATCTCTGAAGCATATATATATATGTATTCATTCAGACAATTCATGCTTTATTTCAGGTGAAGACACGCTTGTGAAAACAAGTAATTTTGTGAATACCCCTCAATACTTAGACACCTGCGGTGTTATCATGTGGATCAAGGACTTTTATTACTTAGTTCAAACACAGAATTAATGAGATTCTCTATGGTTTAAATACGTTTTTAGGTGGTGATATGTCATAGTGCTTAAGAAGAGATGTGAGTAATGACTTTAGACTCTTGTAGTATTTGGTGAAGGGTTTAGAATCTTGTGTAGAGAACTGATATGTGGACTTTTGAATGTGTTTTTTCTATCAGATTCATTGTATTAACACCGTAAAGACAATATATCTCTCTTGCAATTTCCTTTGGAAGTATTTTGCGAAGTGAGTTTTTAGTTGTTATAGTTTAGTGTTTGTAATGTCACACCCACTGGGCACATGTGTGTGTGGTGGCATGCTTTAGGGTATATGTTTTTTAGGCTGACACCATGGGTGTTTCACCATCGTTGTCTTTATGTGTTGAGCAGACGATAACTCTTGTTTATACAGTGATGATAAGTGCATATTCTTTTTATTTTAGATTTAGATGTGCAACAACACTGTCCTGAAGGTGGTCCCGAGGATCTTTTAGACCAACGGGGGACCGAAACGTCGACGCCTAACACCATTTTGCTTATATGCTAATTATGCAGACTGCAAATTGGATGAAATGTTATGTTGAATTTTCACTGAATATGATGATCGATTGTCCATAATCTTAGCAAAAGGCGTTCTGTATACTACTGTTAATCGATTGAAGAGCGTCAGTAGTATGTCCGTTGCCAGGCATCAATTTGATACTAAAAAGTTGAGTTGAATACAAAAACATACTTTTTTGATACATTCGGGTATATGTGCATACATTTCTGTGGGTTAACTGTATTAATGATCATGAATGTGACATCATTGTAAATTTTTATTAATTTGAAATGTTTCCTCGAGGGACAATGAAATGTTGTCACTGTCAAGCGGGGCAACAGTGAACAATGGCAAAAAACGTAGAAAGCACAGGCCTCTCTGGGCCCTTTAGGCAATAATGATGCCCCTCGTTGGAGCAGCCCGCAACTGCAGGTCCGCTTTTGGAAAATAGGCACCGTACCTTCAGTGGCACCAGCAAACTGCACCTCTCGAGCCCCCACTCATCAGGACTCACAGGTGCCGCTCTCTGCCTCCTCTGGTCTCCTCTTCGCCCGGTCCACCTTTCTGGGACTGGGACTTCACCAGGGCAGCAGGTGGCATGCGTCGGGAGAGCTCCCACTCCTCAGGTGCTTTTTCCCCTTACACTCCTCTTTGCCCCATCCCTCTTCTTGGACCTGAACTTCAACGTGGAGCCTGCAAGGCTCCAGATAGGTGAACCCGCCTTCCTTCATCCAAGGCAAGGAGGGGGCGGAAATGGAGGCCGCTAGGCTCCCTTCTCTCGGCAGCGGGACTCTCAACAGCTCCATGGGAGCCCCGCTCGGGATGACAGGCCTCTCCCTTACTTCTGGCTCCTTCAGGTGAGGCCCCGCCCACGTCTCAGGCAAGGTTGCCTGACTTCCTGTGTTACGACAGTGATTTTGTTTCTCCTTCTCTTGGTGGCAAATAAGGGGTAGGCTCCCTCTTAATTTAAAATATAAAGAGTGGTGGGCACCTGCTCAACGTGGCGAAATGCAGGGTAGGCACCCTTGAAAAATGCAGCATAAGAGGAGTGAGCACCCAAAATTCGGGCATCACGGGGGGATTCCTCACACCGGGATTCCCTCTCCAAGGGCTGCAGCACTGCAATGTGAAGCCCACGCTCTCCCCTCCATTTAGGGGCAAGTAGATTAAAATAAAAGCGCTCACATGGCGCAAGGAGCCACAGCTTCTTAGCAAAAGGTATCTTAGGTCCTCAGAGATCAAGGGTACAAGGCAGGGCCCAGGGAGGCAAGCCCCCATCGCAGTTCCTCCTGGGCCCAAGCAGCATCATGCCCCAGCAGGATTCAGGAACTGCACAAGAATAACATTTTCATGGGGTCACAGCCCCTATATTTATACCACAATTTCCTTTGTCTGTAGTGCAGGGCATTGGGGAACCAGATGCAACTGGTTCAGGGAGGATTTGGAGCACTTTGTTTTACAAGCTCCTTTTCCCCTTTGTCAGGTGGGGGCTAGGTGATCAGACACACCTGAAGGGGCGGAGCCAGCATTGTACAGGGCAGGCACACTCCTATTCAGAGCCAAGGGATTACTCCCCCCACTACTCCCAGCACAGATGTCCTATTCAGCCCAGCGCTGACTCACTCTTCCCCTCCTGGAGCCACGCACACCTCCCAGCCCCTGTCACTCACAAGCCAGACATGCAATTCACATCAGGCAGGCAGACACATAGCACACAGAAATGCCAACTTCTAAAAGCGGCATGCCTCCCATAGTTATAATAAATATGCGCACACCATTGCGCAGCATTTATTGTCACAATTTCATACATATTAAATTCGACCACGCTGCCCCTCCCATACCATGAATTACCACTGACTCACACTGATCAGGGAATCCCCAATGCATTCCTATGGGGGGGAAGGCCAATCTCACTAATGTACACAGAGAGCGTGAACACTTTACACTGGACCACAGTGCTAAAGTGCCCAGAGCCCTAAAACCACCAACACCATGTCAGAGACAAAGCCTAGGAGAATGCAAAAAGTTTCAAGATGAACCTGACAAAGGGGCCAATTCCAACATAACCCTGAAGTCAGATTTTCTATTCCACGCAGACCCAATGTGCATGAATCTGCATGGCATAGTACATTGGAAGTAAAGCAAGGCAGCAGAAATCACTGCCTTTTATTACTTTGCTTTAGTAAGGGGTTCAATGGGTTTATGGTTCATTCCCAGATTTACTAAGACAATTAAACTGGGAATTAGTCAAAATACTATGGGCCTGATTACGATGTTGAGTGGACCGCAACGGACCGACTGTCGGTTGTAGTCCACCTGACATCTGCCCCTGTGGTCCGCCCGCTGCATTACGCTGCATTACGATGTGGTGGGCCGAGGCATCGGGTGGAGGGACTGTACATTGAGCTCAAGTGGCCCATTGCAGCATCAGAAAGAATCACAAGCCCATAATGATGACTGAGCCTGCTTCAGCTTAGTCGTCAGGATTACGGTGTCACTTTCCAAACAGCCTTTCCATGTCGGCCTTTCCAACATGGAAAGGCTGTCCGAAAGTGATTTTGGGGGCCTCTAGCAGGGTCCCTGTCCCTCCACCGCCTGTGCTATGTGGCCTGGGGATACATATGGTGCCCCCCTAAACATCCCTGCACTGCACCGCATGGGGGTTTACAATCATCAATTTTTCGAATGGCAGCTTGTTCTGCAGGCCTTTTCCACCCATCTACAAGTTACCAAATGTATCTTTCCGACCACTCATAGGGTGGTTGCATCCAAATTGATGTGGTCGGAACCTCCGACCTATGGTCAGGCAGTTCTAATCCGCAACAGTGTCAGGCCAACGCAAGTCTGTTGCGTCTGCCCGACATCGTAATCAGGACCTATGTTTATTTCTTCTTGTTA
The DNA here is from genome assembly GCF_964261635.1 of Lissotriton helveticus. Taxonomy (NCBI): domain Eukaryota; kingdom Metazoa; phylum Chordata; class Amphibia; order Caudata; family Salamandridae; genus Lissotriton; species Lissotriton helveticus. The sequence continues at coordinate 1,603,038,740 of NC_136059.1, read as the reverse complement.
TTTCCTCTTTCTATGTGTGCTGCATTCTGTAACCCACGTAGAAAAAGGAAAATGCCTCTGCGCATTGTTTTTGTGCAGGAAGGTCCCTTCGTGTACAAAAACAATCCTGTGGATAATTCAGCCACAAGTGCACCAACGCAGACAGGAGGAATACGCCATATGTTAGTAATTGTTGCATATTCCTGCTCTGTCCATTTACGTTTTGCAGCAAGTTGTCTTGCTTCTTTGCTTTGTGCCAAATGTTGAAAATCTGGTTCTCAATGGTTAAAATCATCTTAGCAAGGTTTTTTTCATTCATTGCAAGGCTTATTCTAAAAAAGTTTATTAATTCCAGGAAAGTCCTTACCTAATATATGAAATGATAGTGCCTGAAAAAATAAGACCAAGTATACACTCCTGTGTGAATTTAACTAGATAGATAGTCCAGGAAACATATTTTAGCTCCATTATCACGTTTCTTGTTGACTGCATTGTCAGTTTTAATATCACTCAGAACGGAACAATTAGGCTGCTCAGCTTCAATTTTTGCAGCAATTTAGCTGGAAGATTAGCTTTTGGGATCTTCATAAAAGTGTTATATATTTCATCAAATGGTAATGCACTTGAAGGTTTTTAACTTCATGAATAGTTTTTATCTAAGAAGTGATGCGGACACACTTTTAAAGCTAGAATAAAGAGACATGTTTTGTACTGAGTCAGGCATTTTTTGTTTTGTGTGCTTATGAATATTCTCAAAAATAAAAAAAACAAAAATAATTGGAATGTAACACTATGAAGAATAAGCAGGCAAGATGGTTTAACAATGTAATCATTCTCTTCTGACATCTGGTATGAACTGTGCATCAAATTCCAACTCCTCATTATGTGGTCTATACAGGGAACATCAATTGATTTCACTTCTTTCAATCCTATATTATTAATGGCTACGTGAAGTTAAAATTATTACTTATTGCTTGATTAAAATACAAAAGAGAACACTAATGTAAAGCAGGCTTAGAACGGTGGGGTGCAATTCACATAGGAACGCAAATTCGGCCATATATGTAAGCTTAGAATTGAGATTCTCCTATTAACATGACCAGAGAATCTGGATTTCATTAAAGATACGGAGGCTAACATTATGCATTACTCTTTTAATGCAGTCACAAGCAGCCGCACTACATCTCAAAGAAAACAGTTCTAGAATGCAGTGAACAGGTGGTATAAAAGGCATGAGGAGTAAACAGACTGCCCCTTTTAAAAGAGTCGAAACAACACAAGCTCCAAATGTATGAGATCCAGTTTGATCTTGGGAGTGAAGGAAACAGGAATACGAAGGGAGGAAATGAAGAGAGGAGGAATCAAGGACGATGAGAATAATCCATCAGGTGGAGTTCTCTGGAAAGAATGAGGAAAGAGTTAGAACATGAGGTTGAGAGGTAAAAGCAATATAAAAAAATGAATACAATAATAAACATATTAATAAATACTCCGTCCAAGGGAGGGACGGGTGGGATAATGTTAGCCTCTGTGTCTTTAATGAAATCCAGATTCTCTGGTCATGTTAATAGGAGAATCACAATTTCATTACAAGACCGGAGGCTACATAATGCACGTTGGTAGCCTTGTAGGACAACATCAGACACATGCTCGATAGGTTTACAATAGTGATGAGTAAAAGTGGATGCATTGGACCTATCAGCTGCTTTCAGGATCTCATCTGACTTACCACCAGACCAGAAAGATTTACTGTCCATAGCACCTCTGAGAGAGTGGGCTTGGAATTTAGATATGTCAATACCTGCAAGGCTCATTACGGATTTGACTCATCTGGCTATAGAAGAAGAAGCAACAGGCTAAAGCAACAGGCTAAAGGGTTTAACAAACGAAATAAGGAGTTGGTTAGCATCTTGAGGGCGAACATCTCTCATTCTAGAGTCATACTCTTTCATATAGTCTACAACACAGAGTCTCTTGCTCCGATCAAAATGAGGATAAAAAATAGAGTCTAACATAGTTTTGGTCCTTCTAATGATGTCCAACTTAACGCCATACATATCGTATGATCTATTAGAAATGTCAAGACATTTCACATCAGAAACTCTACGACAAGAAATTAGACATAAGAGAGTTGCAAGTTTAATGGAAAGACATTTTCTATTGAGAAATGCGTTATCAGGCCAAGAAGAAAAAAGGTCTAAAATAGCTTTAACATATAAAATAGCTTTCCTTCAGCCTCGGTTTTGGTTAACGGCGGACTATCTGAGCCTTTTACCATCAAAAGAGGTACCCGACAGGGCTGTCCACTCTCACCCCTACTTTTTGATATCTATATGGAGCCTTTCGCCCAATCGATCCGCGAAGATATCAACATTGCTCCATTTAGATATAGAGATTGGGAAAAAAAAGTAGCTTTATATGCTGATGATCTCATGATCTTAACATCGGACATTAACACAACGCTCCCATCAGTTATTAATTTGGCACAAAAATTCGGCAATATCTCAGGCTACGAAATTAATGCCACAAAGACTGAGATCATGGCATGGAATAGTATAAATGCGCCACCCCCAGTACAAACTCGGGACAACATGAAATATTTAGGTATAAAAATCTTACAAGATATCAACCAGATTGCCCACACAAACTTTACATTAGCAGTCAAAGACTGTAGGAACTTAATGAACTCTTGGAGCCATCTTCCACTGACGCTCCTAGGCCGATCTAATCTGGTCAAGATGGCCATTTTGCCTAAATTGACCTTTGTTTTCAATAGTTTGCCACTATATTTTGAAAAGAAAATGATAACAAAGATGCAGAGTGACATCACCTCATTCATATGGAGGAACAAGACAGCAAGAATTTCTTGGAATAAGTTGAGGCGTCGTAGGGAGAAGGGGGGTTTGGCCGGCCCTGATATTCAAATTTATGCCTGGGCATTTCAGCTGACACACGCCCGAATATTATTTAAAACTCCATCAGATCAAGGAGTCGGCCATATGTTTTCAACACTGCTAAAATGTGAAGGTTTAAATCAGACAGGTTTCTTATTTAAGTTTGGAGACCCAAAATTCTTTAAGAAAATTAAGTTGAAGACATTGCAAGGCCTGGCAAAAACTTGGTACAATGTTAGAACCATTACCAAAATAGGCTATTATTCTAACGGCTCTCCCATATGGGATCTTCCGGCTCCACCGGAGTGGACTAAAGATGCTCTGACAAGCCCACTAAAAGATGCTGGGATCTTAACTTGGGGAGATTTGTTTTTTGAGGGAGAAATGCTCTCCTGGGAACATCTAGTGAGTAAGGTAGGTCCCAATCTCTCTAGACTTAAATATCTGCAGATCTCTAGCTGGGCAATTGCACAAACATCCGGCTCCACTCGCCGTCAACAACAATTATTGGGAGACAATAGTCAGCTAGAATCTTCTTTATTGGATAATTCCTTAACAAAAAACAGGTTTCTCATTTCTATAACCTAATTTTGGAGGAAATAGATGGAGTGTCACATCTTCCCGACCAATTATGGGGATCATTGTTGCCGGCGGTAAATCTAAAAGAATTATGGAAGTCATCCTTCACTGTACTATGGGACATTATTAAACCAGCCTGGTTGCGAAGAAACCATCTCTTCACCCTCCACAGGGCTTATTATTCTCCTCAGAGGCTGTCCAAATTTTCATCAGGCATTCCAGTAGTTTGCCCCCGTTGTGGTCAGGTGGCAGCCTCTGATGCTCATATGTTTTACGATTGCCCACACGTAACATCCTATTCGCAATCAATAAGCAACAAACTAACATCTTCAACAGGCACTACTGTGAATATTGATCTAAGCCTGGTAATTTCTGGAGTGACGGACAAAAAACGCAGCGCAAATAATAACCTCCTGTTCTACTCAATCCTGGTGGCTCGACGGGAGATTTGTAGGCGCTGGAAAGAGGCATCCCCCCCGACACTACAAGACTGGAGTTCCTCCATACTTTCTATATCAAAATTAGATCTTTCTAGAGGTGGCAAACCAGAAAAAAGAGCTTTCTGGCTTAAATTTGATTGGTCTCAATAGTCAAGACTGGGGTTTTTTTTTTTCCCCAGTTCCAATGATTACGTAGCCATGTCGCACCCCTTTTGCTCACTCATGTTTGTCCTTTACAATTAAGGTCAATTTGTGGTATGAGTAGATGGTGGAATTTGGCTAATGGCAAGCATCATTCCAGGAGTATAAAAGGGCCTGTGATATACTGTGAAACTGACTTTGCTGTTGGATCCTGGCGTAACCCCGTAAAGATTGACCCTTACCAGTCCTGCACTGAGACAGCATGTCTACTTCTCAAGTCACACCTTTCCTGGTCCGCTGTACTGAAGGACCTGCCATGGTTGAGATGAGGAACAAAAAAAAAAAATACAAAAAAAAAAAATACAAAAAAAAAAAAAATAGCTTTAACATCCCACAAGGATTGGTATTTAGTTCTAGGAGGTCTTTTCAGTCTATTACTTTTCAGAACTCTATATAACATTCTTACCTACCGTCTTACCATTGACAAGGGAGAGCCCAGCAGAGATTGCTGATCTATAACAGTTAATAGATCTATAGGAAAGGCCCTTGTCAACAAGAAAATTAACTATATTGACAATAGGAGCCTCCACGGGATCCAAGTTCCTCTCCATGCACCAACAAAACCATTTTTTCCAAATGGTATTGTACCTATAGTGAGTTCCTGGTGCCCAGGATTCTCAGAGGAGAGTGGGAGCTGATGGCGAAAGGCCAGACAATTGTTGGATTGCCTGACACTTTCCAAGCAAGAAGGTTCAAATTCCCTGAAAGAATTAGGTGGTGATCTTCTCCGTCTGCGTTTGAAACCAGACCCTCGGCCACTGGAATTAGGAAGGGAATGTCGCAGGACAATTCCAGGGTGGTCAGAAACCATGCCTGAGAAGGCCAAAAGGGAGTTATCAGGACCAAGGAGCACTGGTCTTGTCTCACCTTCTGCAGAACCCTTTGAATCATGGCGAAAGGAGGGAAGGTGTAACCTTGAAGATGAGATCAGTTCTGGAGAAAGGCGTTCACCTAAAGAGCGCCCGGGTCGGGCATCCAGCTGAAGTATTTCAGCAACTGGAAGGTCAATCTGCTCACAAAAAGGTCCACATCCAGAGGACCTCAAAAACGAATCAGAGAATTAAAAATGTTGACGTTGAGTTTCCAATCCCTGAAGTCTGAGAGGAATCTCGAATTCCAATCTGCAGAAAAATTGGATTTTCCTGGGAGGTATTCTGCTTTCAAGGAAATCTTGTGTTCTAAGCAAAACATCCAGAGCTTCTTGGCTAAATCGGAGAGGTCTGCTGATCTGGTTCCGCCAAGGCGGTTGATATAGGAGACTGCGGAGATGTTGTCCATCTTGAGGATAACAGATCTGTCCTGAGGTGAGTGTTTGAAGATCATTAGGGCGTATAAGCCTGCAGTGAGTTCTAAGAAGTTTATATGATGGGAGGACTCTGCAAGAGACCATACACCGCCAGTGTTTTGGTCGAAAAAACGAGCACCCCAACCGTGAAGGTTTGCGTCTGATTCCAGGACAAATTCCAGGGAGGAGCCAAAAATTGCTTTGCCATTCCAGGCATCCAAATTCTCCAGCCACCAAGAGAGTTCCGACTCGGCTTCCTGATCATAGGTTACGAGATCTTCATACCATAGACCAGACCTGAGGGCTTTCCCTTTTATTCTCTGAAGAGCACGGTAACTCAGAGGTCCCGGAAAGATAGCTTGAATGGAAGAAGAAAGGAGTCGCAGAAGTCTGGCTAACTCCTGTAGGGTTAGAGACTCTGGTTTTAGAACAGATCTGATCTCTTTGCAAATGTTTGCAATTTTCTTCGATGGAAGAAGGAGAAGGCATCTCGGGGTATCTACGGTGAAGCAGAGGAACTCTAAAGATTTGGAAGGGGTAAGGATAGATTTTTCCCAGTTTATAATGAAACCAAGACTTTCTATAAGATCCATGGTCCTTCAGGAGTTGTGAATGGAGTTGGGACATGATGAGGCTGTCGTCCAGATAAATGATTAGGCGAATACCCCTTTCTCTCAAAAGAGAGACAATTGTTCTCATAATCTTGGTGAAACACAAAGGGGCGGAGGAAAGACTGAAGGGGAGAGTTTGAGACTGGAAGAGACGCTTGTTCCAGATGAACTGAAGGAAGGATTGATGTTCCTGGGCCATGGAGATGGTAAAGTAAGCGTCCTTTATATCCAGCTTGACTAGTTAGTCTCCTTTTAGGAGGAGGTCTCTCAGGTAGTGAATACCCTCCATTTTGAAATGTCTGTAAACTACGTATTTGTTTACTTTGCGAAGGTTTATGACCGGTCTCCAACCTTTTTCCTTTTTTTGAACAAGGAAAAGAGTACTGACAAACCTCTTTAGAGACCATGGGACTTCTATAATTGCATCTTTTTGAAGCATGGAAGCAATCTCCTCTTCGACAATCTTCTGATGGTCTTCCGAAACGATCAAAGGTTTGGGGGCGTGTGTTTGAAAAGGGAGATCTATAAAATGTATTCTGAAACCACGAACGGTCTCCAGAACCCAGGAATCTTGAGTTAAAGATTCCCATTTATGATAAAAGTGTTGAAGTCTGTCCCCTACCTTTGGGGTAAAAGAAGGAGAAGGAAGAGGAAGAAGACTTACTTGGAAGATTGGTGTTGGGAGCTCCACAGGATCTGTAACCTTTGTTCCGTGAACCTCTCCCTCTTTGAGGATAGAATTGATGGTTAAATGGGTAGAAGCCTCTACCTGTGGCTCTGAACGAAGAGAAGGGCCGTTGGTTGGCACAGCCAGAAGAACAGCCCCTTCTTCCAGCCTGTCCAAAAAGATTGGTATTAAAAATGCGTTTCACATTGGCCTGGGTCTTGTCAAGAGCAGTAAAGGTCGAGACATATTCTCCGATAGATTTAATCAGGTCTTCACCAAAGAGAAGTCCCCTTGGGTTCTGGGAAGGCTCTTTCTCAGCCAAGTCACCCAACTTGGGGTTGATCTTGGTGAGAATGGTTCTCCTCCTCTCAATGTTGAGGCTGGAATTGGCATTGCTAAAGAGTACGAGGGCCCTTTGGCTCCAACCTCTAATGAGGTTAATGTCAAGAGGGGTGCAAGTCTAATATCCTGGTAAGGGGGCCAAGGATGTCTAGCAGTCGATCCTGGCAGCCCTTAAGAGCTCGTTCTAGACCTTTCCTTGGGTCTTTGCCCAATTTAAATAGAAATTTAATCAAGTCAGGGTCAAGGTTTGGAGTCTGACAGAACTTGTCTTGTATGGAAGGTCTAGGTCACTCTGATTTGAGGGTGTTATGAGTCTCTCTTTTGAGTGAGTTCCTGAGCCATCTTGTAATAAATTGGCAAACATGTTCCTGAGGGAACCATTTAGAGATATTGGGGTGGGAGATGTTGAGTGGGGAGAACATCTCCTCTCCCAAGGGGTTGAGGATGGCATTTTTAGAGGAGGAGGAGGAGTTGACCTCAAGCTGGTTGTTAAAATCAAGGTCGTCGTCATCTAAATCCAGGACGAATTCAGCATAGGGGTTATGGAAAGTTTCTTCCTCCTCAGAGTCAGTGTCTGCGTCGGTCTGAGCACTATTATAAATTGTGCCGCTAGGGACACCCATCAAATTTGTGCCACCAGGGACACCCATCAAAGTCGTACTGCGAGGGACACCAGTAACATTTGAGGCGCGCGGGTCTCCCACAGAGTCTGAGGTGCTAGGACCTCCCAAACATCTGAGGTGCTATGACCTCCCATAGTGCTTGCAAAAAGAGGCTCAGAATGCTTAGACTTTTTGGTTCTCTTGCGTTGATTGACAGGATCACGATAAGGAGGGTCATCAGGAAATTCCTTGTGATCAAAGGCAAGGGGTCTCTTTGCAGACATCAATTCTTTGAATGTGTCTATCATGCAAGACCACATTTCTTTTTGGATGAAGTTCTTAAAGGAGTCAATGCCATGTTTAGGGGAGCTAGCAGTGGCATCGTCAGATTCAAGCTTAGACATTTTAGTATTTGTTTGTTATAGTAACAGTAAAGATTTTTTTTTTGTCAAGTAATTAATAAAATGGTCAGAATTGTTAATATTTGTTTCAAAATTGTAAAAAATCTACTTCAAATTGTTAATATCTTGCTTTAAAATTGTTAATGTTCTGCTCTTCCTTATTTTCCCCTTTTTTTTTTTGGAAGGATATCTGAGTTATTGGCAAAGCGTGTTGGTTATTCACAAGTCAGTTTCCAAAACGATCTCCAGCAGCGGCTGAGGAGAGCGATGTAACTGACGTTCGCTCGAGCTCAGCCTCTGCCGGGGAATGTAATTTCAGGAAAGACCATAGGCAAGCGGGGGGCGCAACGCCACCATTGCCGAGGTGCATTCCTTTCTAGTGACACGCACGCAAAGACGGAGCGATCGGGTATAGTTTCAAGGATGAAGTGAAGTACAAATGTGAATTTTTATCGAACGAGAAGTAGGAAGGGGTGTTCTGAGAACGAGTGGCGCCCTTTGAATGCAAGTGTGGGCCTGCCGGAGTCAGAAGAACTTCGGTGAGGAAGGGTGTGAGGAAGGGAGGGAGAAACTCGACTGTAAATTAGAAATCGAGGGGGGGTTGCGGGGGGAGCCCAGCGTTACATGAAAAACTTGAGCAATCAAGTTACTGGCAAACAGTAAAGCTGTTTGGCAGTGCAATTAAGATCTTGTCAGTCAGTAAAAGCTACAATCCTGAATAATGAAATATACATACAAAGTGCAGTAATCAAAAAACACCAAGGCATATAAAGCGGGTAATAAAAGGCAAGGTACTTATCTGCTTGCGAGCCGCATTTAAAAGAGGCAGTCTGTTTACTCCTCCTGCCTTTTATACCATCTGTTCACTGCATTCTAGAACTATTTTCTTTGTGATGTAGTGCAGCTGCTTGTGACTGCATTAAAACATTAATGCATAATGTAGCCTCCGGTCTAGGAAGGCAAATTCGGCCATATATGTAAGCTTAGAATCTATTTGACCTTACATACACTTGCCAAGACTTCACAGAAGGATCACTGGAAAGTCTCTGTCATTATTGTGGAGTTCTCATGCAATGGCAATATGGGCACTCCGAGGCATTCCAGGGTGCGGTTAGCCTTGGAAGCATTTATCATTCGCACTGTAATTTCTACATTTGTGGGCATTGCAAACCCCTTATGTTCCGTTTCCTGCCTGGAAAGTAACAAAGTCATATTTATCAAAGTTTTGCATCACCCTTTGCCACACAAGCTAGCACAAGGGTGGCACAAAACGTCAAATGGTATTTAACGGGCCTCGCACAGTAAATCTAGTGTAATTCAAGGCAGAGCAAGCCACTGTATTGCGTTACTCTGTCCCAGAGAGGTGTTCCATTGGTGGAGCCTGGGTGTTCCCACGCATCCACTGATAGATTTTGGTGCATGACTGGAATCCTGGCAATTTGTCAAAATGCTACGCCTTCCCAATGGAGGTATAATGAGGATAAATGTCTTTATTTCTCCTAGCTTTTAAGTCAGAGGCACCTTCTTGCACAAAACAATCCTGTAACAAATAGAAAAACAGAAAGGCAGCTAAAGATCATTGTACCACACAGTCAGTGAGTTCACTAAATAAGTCTACTTGTTGCCAACCGCTGTAGGTTGGCTAACAAACAACCCAACATTAGAACATTTTGTATAATATGAGAGAGCAACAGACAAAGTGTTAAAGCCAGAGAATCAAATTCAAAAAGTTGTTCCACACAATGTTGTTATAATCTCCTGTCTCTCTCTCCTTTCCTTTGGTACATTCCATGCTCCCTCCTCTTTCCCTTCCTTTGGAATCCTCCGTTGGGAGCTCAAGTTAGAATGTTTTGGTGTTCTATTGCTTTTGAGGAGAATGGATGGTCAATAAAGGACTGCTTGGAACCTACTTTGTTTCCTAGCGTTTTACTTTTAACACTGGCGCAAATTTCTTTAATACAAGTCGTTTATTCATAATTTCTTCATACACGAACAGCCAAAAGAGGAGTCAAAGCATTTCACTCACAATTGAGCTTCAACAGGGCTGCAACATACAGAAAAAAAAAGTTTTCTTTAAAAATATGTTGATATAATAATCCGAAAAAAGCAGTAACACACAAACAAAAAAAACACAAGAAAATACAAATCACAAAGAAAAACGAGACTGTACATGACAACAGAAAATAGTAAAACATAAATATGGAAAAAATCCAACAACAGTGATCTGACTGACACCAAACATCATTATATTGGCAAGTCCATAAAAATGTTTGCTCTCAAAAGTTGTAAAGCTGGCAAAGGAAGATCATAAAGAGCAAATTTACAGTATAAAAAGAATATTAAAAAACATTTGCAAAGTGTAGATTGTTGTACTATTTGATAATATAATGGATGCGTTTCTTTCTGATCTATGAATTTGAATTTTCTTTTTACATTGTCAAACCCAACCCAAGTATTGTCAAAATATTAATGTAGTGGAACTAGTTTTGTTTTATGTTGTTGGTAGAAGGGGGGTTTAATTATGATATTATAATGTTTAGTGACATCTGTTATAGAGCCATGTGCCAAATCTATTACTTTTTTTATTTTGTGTTTTTTGCGTGCAAATTCTACGTTAGTTGCATATTCAACAGGGATTTTAGAGGTGCCTCCATATGCTCAGGTGATAGTAGCACCCCTAAATTGATTGCAAAGTATTGGTAGATTTAAAGTATAAAGAGAACAGATAATGGACAGAATGCTTAACAACTCAATAATTCACCATCAATCATAGATCTTGGTTAAATGTATACTTTTTTTGCTCACCATGCCAGTTTAAATCCAACTATATGCAAATCAGTCTTGTCCCTGCACCCTGTGGGAAAAGTCCAGCCTGAACTGCCAGGCCAGGCCTTCCATGGACCATAAACAAACATCATGGGACCAGTTTTCTGATATTACCCCTCATCAGCCAGGCTAACTTAAAACAGGTGGAATAGCAAGTACAGAACCTTACCACTTAGGGCGACAAATGCAAAAAGAACAGAGAATGGTCCCTGTCTTGCTGTGCCACTGGATTCAAGCTAGCCTGGTTAATGAGGGGTGATACCTCGAAACTGTTCCCAGAATGCTTGTTTGTTGTCCAGGGAGGACCTGGCCTGGCAGTTCGGGCTGGACTGTTTCCATGGGGACCAGGGTCAAGACTGGGTTGCATATGGCTTGGTCCAAACTGGTGTGGCATGGTGATCAAAAGAACGATGGATTTAACACAGAACTCTTGACTTGTGGTGAGTGTTTCAAAGGTCTCAGCACTCTGCCCAAGATCTTGTGTTTACTGTGATCACCCTAAGAGGTTGAGGGTTTACCAGATATAGGTCCTTTGCTCGCTGTGCCGCTAGATTCAAGTTGCCTGGCTGATGAGGGGTGATACCCCGAAACCAGTCCCAGGATGCGTATTTCCAGTCCAGGGAGGACCTGGCCTGACAGTTCGAGCAGGACTGTCCCCATGGGGAGCAGGGTCAAGACTGATTTGCATAAGGATGGGTCCAAACTGGGGTGGCATGTTGAGCAAAAGAACGATTGATTTAACCCAGATCTCTGGACTGTTCGTGAGTGTTTGAAAGGTCTCAGCGCTCTGTCCATCAACTTGTGTTGGCTATGATCACCCTAGGAGGTTGAAGGAATGCCGAGATGTGGGTCCTTTGCTCGCTGTGCCACTGGATTCAAGTCACCTGGCAGATGAGGGGCGAACCCCCAAAAAAGGAATAAGGATGCTTGTTTCCGGGGGGGCGTGGCTTGGCGAGCGACCGCGATGGCCGAGCTGGGCTACGCTCTCCAGCCACTAGTAACCCATCCGACGAATCCCAGCCACATAAGCGGCTCAAAACAGCCATGCAGACGTGGGAACTGTAGGGCAGCAAATAGTGAAATACTGGCCCAGATTAGCACCCGGACGGAGGAGATAGCCGGAGAAGACGATTGGAGATGTGGGCGAGCACGATTGCCAAGATGGCGGCCCGTTGAATACTCCCGGCGGCATCTCCTAGAGCCTGTTTTGAAGATCGAATAGGCCGAGCAGTAGGGAGTGACGATAAGAGACCAGTGGCCGTGCACCATCGGCCCTACACGGCGGTGAGACCCGGCGGTCGAGTGGCCGCCGGACCCCCATCGGCTGACCCGCTCCGCCGCGTGTGAATCAGCCATCCATGCGGCGAGGGAAGGGGAAGTGCTCGCGGAGCGTCTGCTCTCATTACCCAAACTGAAACACGCTGCAAAGACCGGTCATGGACGCGGGCGGCCCCCTGGACAGTACACCAGCGGAGGTGCTCGGCGGCTGGGCCACAACTCAATAACATTCCCCTCCCGCCCTCACTGAACAACATATTGCACCGCCGAATGCGCTGAAACCACTGCGGAAACAGCCCGGCCGCATTGACTAGTGGCCCCTTCTGCAGGTGGGAGCAACGGAACAGAGAGGAGTGACTATACGGAGCCTGCGGCCCGTGCACCATCAACCTTACACTCCGGTAAGACCCAGCGGCTCGAGCAGATGCCAGACCCCCATCGGGCGGCCTGCTCCGCCACGTGGGACCAAGCTATTCCTGCGGCGAGGGGGGGAGTACCTGTGGAGCATCTGCCCCCACTAACCGAGCTAGAGCACGATGTAAAGAGCGACCGCGGACGCAGGCGCCCCCCCCCGGACAGTACACCGGTTGCGGTGCTCAGCAGTTGAAGCCGGATTCAATTTCGTTCCCCCCCTGCCCGCCCATTGAACTGCATATTGCACCTCCAAATGCGCTGATACCACCATGAAAACCACCGCAGCTGCACTGAATAGTGGTCACCCACCGCTATCTCCAGCGCTGAATACCTGCACCTAGCACATAGACTACCAGTTTGACACAGCGCTCCTCCACGACAACCAAAGCTACATTGGCAACATATAGATACCACTGCACCAACTAAGGTCACCATTGCCACGCGGGCCGCCACCGCTGACCTCATTGCTGGTCTGCCATTAGTACAGCATACAATTCTGGCTGGAATCATCGCAACACAGCGCCAGGCTCCCGCCTCCTGCTTGACCCACTTATGGCCGGTGCGGCATGGGCCGCAAAGACCTGAAACAACGCCAACTTCCCTTTGAGAAACTGGTAGACACCAACAGAGACTCCCCTGTCGAAATGTCGGCGGGTGGGCAGGTACCGCCCGCACCTGCGGAGGACGCTGGCCAGATGGCCCCCTTACTGATGGAGATGCGGTCGGGCTTCTAGGCAATGGACGTCCGCTTCGACACCCTAGACAAACACATAGCAGATCTTGGGGCCAAAATTCAAATACACGACAGACGCCTGGACCTGGTGGAGTCCCGTACATCCGATCTGGAGGACGGCATGGCTCAATCTCTGAAAAGGGTAGACAGGATGGAGAGAATAATGAAGGAAGTGGCAATCAAGAATGAAGACTTGGAAGCCAGGAGCCGACGCAACAACATCCACCTTTTAGGCGTACCGGAATCCACAGCCACTGGACGAATGGATAACCTGGTGGAAACCATCCTGGTGGATCTCTTCAGGAAAGACGCGGACCCAGACCTAATCCTGGTCCTCCACCAAGACCCATCATCGCTAGGATAATGAACTTTAGAGATAGAGACACTGCGTTGCGGATGGCCCGTGAAAAGGGTAACCTCACCTAGCAAGGCTCCAAGTTGTCATTATACCCAGACTTCACCACTATGGTGCAAGACACTAGGAGGAAGTTTCAAGGAGCTAAAGCCACCCTTAGGAACCTGGGATTAAAATAGGGAATGTTATACCCGGCCAGGCTACGGGTGGAAGTCCACGGCCGGTCCCGTATTTTTGAATCCCCAACGGAAGTGCAGGAATTCTGTCATACTTATAATCTTAACAATAAGGGCTCCTTTCGAACTGTAATCTCCTCCCCCCTCACAGTGGATCTGATGCCAGTGCGGACCTGTTCTCCAACTCAGGTCATGGCTGACTGCCTGTTTGATGTACATTCCCGCTCAAATGTTCCTTCACAATAATTATTGGGATTTGATTGAGCACTAGCATTATTGTTTATGGTTACTGAAATGCTGGATAGCGTACGTCCCCTACCTTTGGTGTACACCTACCGATTGTGTTAATTACGCTACCATGTACCCCACAAGTATTATTTTGAAGAGATGTTACATGCTTTTGAGACTGTGGGTAACTATTGGAAAATGGGTATTGCCTTTCCGAATGGGCAGGACGGCTGGGTGGGGGGTGGTGGGAAGGGAATTAATGTTTCAGCTTTGCACTGAGTTTATGTTATACCTGAATGTTTATAAATTGGCCTGGTACAGATATTGGCCGCCCTTCCTTGTCGCAAACGCGGAGCAGATATGGCACAGATAGGACACAACACTGGACCCTCCAACATTACATTGGTCACATGGAACGTCAGGGGCTTAAACGATACCCGTAAAAAGCGGCAGGTACTGCATTACCTGATCCGACACAGAGTAGATATTGCCTTGATACAGGAGACTCATCTCCCACACGCAGACCGATCTCGGTTTGCATCTTCCTGGGGCCCAAACTGCTACTTCGCCAATTATAGCAACTACACCAGGGGCACAGCTATCCTTATTCATAAGCGACTCCCTTTCAATGCCATTCTGTCATACACGATGACTCCGGCAGGTTTGTTCTTGTAGAGGGCACACTCTTTCATTATAGGATTGCGCTTGGGTGCGTTTATGGGCCTAATACTGATTCTCCTGATTTCTTTCATGCCCTCTATGCGAAATTACTGCGACTGGGCCCCGTGCCCTTGATACAGGGAGGCGACTTTAATGTTATGTTTGACCCTGCCTCAGACAGTACATCGACAGCCCCCGACCCGAAACCCAGAGCATGCAAAGCCCTACATTTACTGTGTGACCACCTCTCGTTACAGGACATGGGACGGGTCCGCGACCCAGACCACACCACTTATACACACTATACTAGTGCAATCAATACATGGACGAGACTTGACTATTGGTTGGTTTCACCTGAGCTTTCCAGATGGTTCCACAGAATACAAACACTTCCCAGATCTTAATCTGACCACTCCCAAGTGTTGTTGGGGATACTGGTTCCTCGCCCGGAAGAGTACGAGCGACATTGGAGATTCCCGAATCGCGCCCTCGATGATGACCTGTTCAGGCAGGAACTATATGTGGGCATTGAGGAGTACTTTGACATAAATTCAGGCTCAGTGGACACCAAGGCAGTGTTATGGGAGGGTTTCAAATCCTATATGAGAGGAGTATGTATATCGAAAAGTGCTGGAGTGCTCCGAGATTTGCGTAAATCCCTCACCCGGTTAGAGAATGAACTGACAAAACAAGGAGTGATCACTGACCCGGGATACGACATGAAGAGGGCATATCTATTGCTGGAATACAGGGAAGTGGCTGATAGGGAGATTTTATATATGGGGAAATACCAAAGTGCCAAAGTTTATAGTGAGGGAGACCGCCCAGCCCGGATTTAGCACAAATGCTTAGACCTCCCTATGCAAAATCATTCGTTACAGAATTGCACTCCACTACTGGAAGTGCACTCACGGACCCCCTATTGATTCAACAAGAATTTTTATCCTACTTCAAAACACTATACACCACTAAACTAGGACTGGATCGCACCGGATAGGAGGAATACCTCTCGGAAATAGCGTTAGTTTACTTAGAAAAATTCATGCAAGACTTCCTAGCAGAACCTATAACAGCTGACAGTATCGATGAGGCCATCGCCGCCCTGAATAAATCTACAGCCCCCGGGTTGGATGGATTCACGAGTGAGTTTTATAAAGCTTATAAAGACCTATTGACCCCAAATTTGTTGGATGTTTATGCCGAGGCCCTGGAGAACCAACAGCTCCCCCCTACCCTGAGAGAAGCAGTTATTATATTGCTTCTGAAACCCGAAAAAAAACTACACTCTAGTTCCTATCGCCCCCTGTCCTTATTAAATTTAGATGACAAAATTCTTGCGAAAGCTTTGGCATGCCGCCTTTCATTACTTATGGAATCTATCATATCCCCTGCCCAGTCAGGATTTGTCCCGCATAGATCCACCGCTTTTAATCTCCGCACCCTGTTTAATACCCTGCATAGAGTGGACCAAGAAATACCTGCGGCAGCGATCATACTAGATACCGAAAAAGCCTTTGACTCCCTAGAGTGGCCCTTTTTTCTATCCATAATGCAAAGGATGGGAATGCCACAAGGCTTTATTGCCACTACGGCCTTATTGTATACAAAACCCATGGCTAGGCTCTGCCTAAATGGTACCCTCTCTGCCCCCTTTGTTTTATCACGCGTCAAGGATGCCCCCTTTCCCCTTTATTGATTATTTTGGCAATGGACCAACTGATTAGGCATTTCCAAGAAAAGCACCTTCATAGAGGATTGGTTTTTAATACGGGCTCATTATTAGTTTCCCTATATGCAGACAACACAATCTTGTACGTCCACGACCCTCAGACGAATCTTGACCCGCTGCTCCGGGAAATTCTCTGCTTTGGTACCTTTTCTGGCCTAGGGATTAACTGGCGTAAATCGGTTATTTTTCCACTCACAGCAGGGACGCCCCAATGGGCTCTGGAATTCCCCCTAGATTGGTGCACTGACTGATATTTAGGGATCCACATCCATCGTGACAAGGAGCAGATAGTGCGCCGCAGCTATGGAGTGGCAGTCTCCCAGTTGGAATCGCGCATTGACTCCTGGCTTAGACTTCCTCTCTCAATGGCGGGGCGTGTAGCCTTAATAAAAATGATAGTCCTCCGTAAGTTCCTATGTTTATTTCACAACATTCCAATCCCACTCACCAACAAGTTCTTTGGCACTATATGGTCGTCATTGATCAAACTAGCCTGGGACGACGAGACACCCAGAGTGAAGTGGCAAGTGATGACTCTTCCTTATGACAGAGGTGGGTATGGGGTCCCTGACCTGCACTTATATTATTTGACCACACAGTGCAGCTTTGCACACACATGGTATCACCCAGATGCACGGATTACCTACCTTCATCCTGAAATAGTCTCCTTTCTACCTACTTCAATTGCTTCCGTGTTACCTAAGGGTGTCCCTCGAGACCCCAAATAAATTAAGCCAGTCTCCACCACCAGCTGGGAATGGCCCCGGCTCTGCAATGTCACCCACACATAGACATTATATTCCTCCTCCCTGCCACTGCCCAACGCCCACTTGTTGCCTATAACTGGAGAAACGCTGGTTCAAAAAACATGGACTAAATTCAACATTCATACACTAGGAGATCTCTTTCCTGCGGGTCATGTTTTCGAGCTAGAGGATATATCCACGTTCTCAGAGGCCACATTTATGGACAGATTCATTCTAACCAGGCTACGCTCAGCGTACGAGGTAGATTTTCAGATTACCCACTGGAACCCCCTTCATTTCCCCCCCTCACACTGGTGAGGGGGGGCACACCATCTTATATCCCAATTGTATAAGGTCTGCTCTGACTTGATCCCAGTAGAAAACACAAGGGTACACACTGGATTGGAATCAGACTTGGGCAACTCAATCACGGATGAACAGTGGCTAGCCTGCTGCAGGGTTACTCAAACAGTATCATTGAACAGCAAACACAAACTGATTCACTTTAAGTTTTCTGCGTAGAATTTACGTCACACTCGCCCGGAAGCATAAGATAGATCCCTCTAGATCTCACCACTGTCAGCGTTGCCAGGCCCCTCAGGCGGACTTTTCACATCTTGCATGGAACTGCCCACGAATCCACGATTTCTGGGTGAAAGTCCACACACTTCTAAGTAGCATGATTCAATTCCCCATGGAACCACTACCCGAGATAGCATTATTGGGATATGTAGTACAGATTCCCCTGAAAGTCTGCAGATTTGCTGCTATTTCCCTACTTTTAGCCAAAAGGGAAGTCACAATCTATTGGGGTAGTAAGAGGGCGCCAACAATAACTGACTGGATCCACAGCTTAGCGACATGTTCAGTAAAAAGTGATTTATATGCCAGTACTGTACCGGCGTCCTCTAGACCCAAAGATATTTGGGGGCCATACCGAACCTTTCTAGCGTCACAGCAACATGTCCATCCTACGCAACGAGAGCAGGGCAAGGAACCGACGGGAGTGGATTAAAGAAACGTTCTACTTATTTATATATGACTGTGCATGCTCTGTGTGATGTGAGGGGACTGTGGGAGCACTGGGTCTACTCTACGTGGTCTAGTAGAGAATTGGGGAGAGTCGACTTGACATGTAGAAATAACATATTATACGCTGGTGCTTTGACGAAACATAGCCTGTGCTGTGCTTGATGCTATGCTGTTATTGCGCGCCTTACCGATGATGTTAAAATGAACACGTTGAAATGTACCTAATTTACAATGCCATTGTACTCTGTGCTCTGCTTTATTTCTCTCACAAAACTGCAAAATAAAGTTAAAAAAAAAAAAGGATGCTTCTTTCCAGTCCAGGGAGGACCTGGCGTGGCATTTGGAGCAGGACTGCCTCCATGGGGAGCAGGGTCCAGATTAATTTGCATATGGTCAGGTCCAAATTGGGGAGGCATGTTGAGCAGAAGAATGAAGGATTTAACCCAGATCTCTTGACTGTTGGTGAGTGTTTGAAAAGTTTCAGCACGCCGTCCATCATCTTGTTGTGTTTGCTAGATTTTAAGTATGGTGAAAATCCTTGGATTTTCAAAATCTATGTTTACTTTTTCTGAATTATAGTTGTTAGTTTGTTGTTTTATATGGCTTAGCAATTAATTGTAACCACTTTGCTTGTGAGGTTTCAGTACATACTGTTGGATGTTTGTATTTTGGTAATGACCATGTATTGTGTATATTTGACTGACTGATGGAGGGCACAGTTTTAAAGTGTTATCCATCATCCATGTGTTACATTTTGTTACGCTTAGCAAATTGTTATTGGAAGCATGCATGATAATTCCTTTATCATTCTTGAGGTTCGAAGGTTTCTCCTATGTGTATTTTGGAAGAGCTGGAGTATGTCTAAATCTTCATTTTTTGTGTTAAAACTGATGTTTCCATATCTGTTCTATGTATTAGATTTTGGCATGCTGACGAGTAGACCTGTTACTTTTTTAGGAACGTTTGGCATACTATTTTTAAGTGTCATTCCTGCAGTATCTCATACTGGCCTCTTTCACGACCAGTTAAACATTTCTGGCTTCTCTATCAGCTTTGATCAATTTAATTATTAATGGTAGCCTTACCATTGCATGCATGTGAATAATATTTGGTGCATTTCCAATGTATTTTCTCACTGGTGTTGCTCTTCTTACAAAAGTATTTAAGCTGTAATTTAATACCAGCTTCCTATTTTGGGAAATGTGTATTTTGTTGCTTCTGCCATTTTATCTGTGGGTTTTGAAGGTAAAGAAAAGATACATTCATTGGAATTAAAAGAATTTGCATTGCAGGTGCACATTTGAACTTTTTTCTGGATGTTGCCTCACTTCATTTTGGTTGCAGATTTTTGAATGCGGAGCTTGTTTAGTGCTGCTTTTTTCACGGTTATCATTTATTGTTGTCTTCTGAGAGGAAGAAATTAATTTGTTTTGTTGTGTCAGTAAATTCTTTTATTTAAAATTGAGTTAGTGATTTGTTTGTTTAATTACTTTTTTAATATGTTAAAGCATGTGTTTTTCCTTCAACTTTAGTTTTCGTGTTTTGTTTATATTATTTGCTTTTGAGGTGGTCTTTTCTTCTTGTACAGTATGCACCTGCATTTTAGAGAAATACATTTGTAGCATAGCTTCATTTATTTATTTGCTTAACATAGTTTCAGCTATTTATCACTTTTGTTAGGTTTTCTTTTTTGTCAAACTTATTTTGTGGCACTTAGTGGTATGTTGAAGTCTTCTTTTGTAGGTTTGGAATCTGGCAGAGTGATGCAGTCCTGCTGTAATTGCTCTTCAGAAAACATTTGGTTGTGTGTTTTCATTTGAGAGGTAGGTGGAAAACTAGCTTGAAGTTTTTTTTCTCCATTTATTGTTAAAACATTCTAACGATTTTCATTATATACTTAATATATATACATTTTGTTTTAACCTAAATGCAGTGCAATAAGGGGAACCATAGCTTTGATGATCCCTGGAATCTGTATACTGAGATCTAGTCATGATATAAGGCTGATGCAATGGAGCCCTGGTCAGATGCACTGGTGATAGTCTGGAAATCAAAACGTTTCTAAGTCCCAACACAGAAGAGAAGAAACATTCTCCTTTAGTGTGCGGTCACTGAAATTGTAGCTGCCACTATGTAATCAAAGGATGAATAATTGAAGCAGGTTAGTCCTGCTAGAACTTTGGATATTTTTCACTGAAAATATTTTAAATCCCAATACAGAATCGGATTGAGTTGTTTTTATGGAGGTGCTGGGAGCCTTGAATATGATGAAGCTGAAATTCAATCAGTCAGTGTTGAACTGCTAGTCATATACTTTTTACTGCAGGTCCTGCTGTAGGTCTTGATGTAGTGTCTACATTTCCAAAGGTTCTTATGATGATGAAATAAGTACAGGAATACAGTTGCAAGGCGTCCAGAACATCAGAGGAAGGCACTTGAAGACTCTCAGTGTAACAAGGAGAGGCCAAAATGAAAGTCCAGTTCAGGTCTGTGAGAAATTGGGTTGTTAGTTGCCTGGGGTGATAGCCTTAGCACAGCAACAGCCAGAATCCGTGGCAGGGTGAATCACAAAACGTCACTAAATTAACCTGAGCTTTACGGTGGGTAACTTGGAGCAATAATCAGTCAGCCTTAACTTAAAGGTAATTTGTAAAGTATTTATGCAGCACACAAACAGTAATAAAATGAAAAAACAACACCAATTTCCGAACAGAGTAAAAAATAGTATTTGACACCAAAATGGCAAAAATCCAATCAGTAAATATACATTTTTTACGATTTTTGTAAAAACAAGTGCCTTAAAGATCAAAGTGCCAACTGTGGAAATCTAGTAATGTGAGACCGGGCAAACTCAAAACTTATGACTAGATACTAAAGGTGGATTGGGCCCAGTCAGCGCTTACCTTCTGACTTAGAAGACATTTTGACGAAAATGTTCTGAGAAGGGACAGTTGAGCAGGGCAAGGCTTCAAGCTGTGTCTGAGGAGGGAGCGACATCGTAGTGGAGCTGCTGGAAAATTTCACAATGAAGATTTCTATGTTTTGACATAATCACTGTTTTGGAAGTCGAAAATCTCCAGCAAGACGAGGCAGGAGGCTGTAGCAATCAAGAGTTCCAGGAGGCCGGATACCCCTTTGTTGAAGGATCACTGAACAGGTTTGCTGCAACAGAGAAGAATGTAGCAGGTACTACTCTGAAGTGAGAATGACTGGCGATGTACCTTGAGTGGATACACAAGTAGGTTGGTCCTGGTCTTCTCTCAGTTCTGAGACCAGTTTTTAGCCCAAAAAACCTCTAAGTCCCAACCTTAGCAGTTTGGCTATCTGGGATCTTTTAGCACAGTCACCAAGGGTCAAGGACTGGAGGGGAACCCCTTTGGGGAGGGTTAGGAGTCACTTAGACTGTCTACAGGTACTGATTAAAGAAGGTGGGTGTATTTTATGTCCCAGTGACTCTGAACAGGAGGCCAGCAAACTAGCCCATGAAGTCACTCTCGTAGTCCTGGGTTCAAGTGATGAAACACAGCGCAAGCAGCAGGGCAGGTCTCTGAGGGTTCAAGGCAGGCTCCAGGGAGCAAAGAAGTAATTCCGGGTACAACAATGCATTCTTGTGGAGTGAACATCAGGCCACAGCAGCTGGCAGTCCTCTGAGAGTCCTTCCACAGGTCCAGAAAGCTAACCGAAGAGTTGTTCTAGGGGCTCTATTTCCATACCTGGTGCCTTCTTTGGTGCGCAAGAAGTTTCTAAAAGTTTCTCTTTGAAGTACTTGAAATTTCCCAACTTCCCTGCCCTGGCTTCAATCTGGCTGCACGGATAAGGCAGGGGTGAGAAGCCCTTTGTGTGAAGGCAGAGCACAGCCTATTCGGTTGTAAGTAGGGCTGTGCTGAGCTCTGCCACCACATCCTGCCAGCAGATTGCACATTCAGGTACACCTAATCCCTGTATTGTGGGACTGTCTGGGAGGAATTTACAAAGTCCAAACTGCCAACTACACCCAGTCATGTGACCCTGGGGAGACTACAGGCCTCAAATGGTGGAGAGCTTTCTAAAAATTACATTTTCAAAGTTGTAATTTAACATCTGATTTTTCATTAAAGAGGATTGTTAAATTCAATTTCATAGATACCAAACATGAAATGCTTTTCTTTCCCCAATCAAAATGTAGCACTTACTAAATGTAATAATGCAGTGCAAGGTTATCCAATGAGAGAGCTATACCTTATAGTAGTGAAAAACAAATTAATGGATTTTACACTACCAGGACATATAAAACTTACATGCACCCTGCCCTATGGGCTTTCCTAGGGCCTTTCTTATGAATAAAAGGGGAGTTTAGGACTTGGCAGAGGGGTAATATTGTTAAAACGAATTTGACAAGTCAAAACAGCATTCAGGCTGCAATGGATGACCTGACACATGTTTAAAGGGTTTACTTAAGTGGGGTGGTATAGTAAGTGCTGCAGGTGTAGTAGCAGCATTTAATTTACAGACCCTGGGTTTATGGTATACACCTCTACAAGAGACCCATAATTAAATTAAATGGGTCAAACAGGTGTAAACCAATCTTACCATGTTTAAAGTGTAGTGTAGTTCCTATATTCCTAATAGGCTCTGCGCATTGGAATAATATATCCTGCAGCTTAAACGTAGGACTTGTGTCGACTAGGTCTCTGCCGAATAGATTAGACTTAATTGTGAGTGCCAGCTAGGTCAGAGGTCACTAGAAACTTTCTTGAAAGTACAAGGGATTAGTCTCTGACAACCATATAACATGACAACTTTGTTTCCCCAGAATGAAAAGTATCTCTAGAGTCGCGGAAACAATAGATGGCTATTTCACTCAGTCAGATGTGCATGCTTAGTTTCACCAGAGTTGCTTAGAAATAGAGAGACAGGAGTTAACAATAAAAGTATTTATTGAACAGTCTTATTTTTTAAGCATAAGAAATGCACTGCTACAATTAAAATGCTAGTTAAGAAGTACAATGCATATAATACGAATAGTATTATAAAATAGTACTGTAAGAGCATGATATGGTTTCCAAGCCATAAACATAGAATACATAAAATGCATAAAATACATACAGTGATAAAATAGTGGCTAAAAGTACTCAACTGGTGCTTCTAAAATACGCCTACCCCGGTGTACCTAACCTAAGTCTAGTACGAGGGAGGAGTAAGTGTGGTGTACCGAAGGCGAGTAATTTTCTGCCAAGAATCTGTTCCAAGAATTCTCTGAGGGTCTAATCAGCTCCGTACCTTGGTTTTAGAATGATAGAGGTCTTGTATCTCTCTCTCAGGACTCGATCACCCAGCAACCCGTAAGGGAAGCCTGGAAACATCGGAGCTGGATTTCTCGGCAAGAGAAAAGACAGCGTCTTCTCAGTGCGTCAGTTGGAGGGTCAGCTTCCTTCGGCACTTGCAGCAGCAGGGAAGTAGTTAGTCGATCTGCTCCTTAACCACCGTGTGTTTGACTGGGCAAATGTAGGCATATTTATACTTTGAAGGTGCCGAGTTGGACGTAAGATTGGACGTAATATCGTCACGTGATGGAGCGAGATTCAGAAATGTTTTTCATTTCAACTCGTGAAGTCACACTTCCATAAATAAAAATAAAAAGGTTAACAATTGTGCTATGTGTGTATTAATTCAACCTAGTTTTAAGTTGCATCTACACAAGAACACGCTGGAAACTAACATGTGTGCTCATAATTGTGCATTATGTTGCATTTCCTTGTTTATGAAAATAATAAATTAATCGTATCTATTGTCATGTCAAAAAAATTAACTGCAGCTGTTTAGAATAAATAGCATGTGCTTATTTTGCTTCCCTGTCTATGTGATGTCATTCTATTCTCTATAGGTGCATAAAGAACTCTGCTGGATAAAATGAAGAATGGTAGATATAAAATGCTGCTTTATTTGTGCATTATAGCTAGGTAACTTAGACTAATGGGTTAATCATTAGCAATGGAGGGTGGCAACAGAACAAACTATATTACTCGCATTAATTATTCTTTTGTGTTTGTTTATATGATAGTTAATGAAAAAGGCTTTGGGCCTAGTGAATTTCCGTGCTTGCAAAAATCTGCTTGGAGCCAGAGTGTGTCCATGTTGGCAGCGTTTTCCTCCTGTCCTGATGTAAATTTGTCGTGCTGAGCTGACAGTCTCTTGGTGGAGCAATGCCAAGGCCAGGAACCGGCAAAAAGGTTTGAAACAACCACGTATCCGAGGAAGCCAAAAACTTTCCTTGTAGCAATTGTTGCAAACTGGAGGAAGCTGCGTTGTTTGAAAACTATAGACAATGGTCTCTAAGAACGTGACGGAACTATGATTCTAAAATGTGGTGACACGTCGCCTGTCACTTTTGGACCAATGGGACTCCGATTTCAGCAGAGAAAAATACATTTCTTTAGATTAGCTTAGCGTAGAAAGGTATAAAAACTCTTGCCTCGAGGAAGAGTTACGCTTCTCTTTGCGGACCTTTGATGAGGGTGTCGTGCGGATGAACTTTTCTTGGAATACGTAAGAACCCTCAAAACTTTATTCCTTAATTCTTTCTTATAGTTAGCATTAGTTAGGGACTTAGGTTTTGAAAAATGCCAAACTGATAATTTTCATTTGCAATAATATTTTTTATTCATAATAAAACTGTCATAACCATTTGCAATGATTCAAATAAAATTGCTTTAATAAAATTTCTAATACATTTTCCAAATGAGTAGCTAATACAAAATCTTACTTTGGAAAACAAGCTGGTCTTGTTATTTCATGAGTTTAGGTTACTTATAGCTAGATCTTATCGCCACAGTGGCTTAATTAACTTGTAGGGTTGTAAAGTGTGATGAATTCATTTACCATGGGTGTATATAAATGTATATAATGTTGTGAATAGGTTAATTAGGTAACATGATCCAGTTGGTTATAATATGTCATGTTAGATTTATGGGCCTTATGAGTGTTTATTGATTGATGGTGTATATAGTGGAGTTGGGTAGCGTAGCTTATGACATATTTTCTATAGCCCGCTGGATCAATTTCCTGGTAGCAGAGGATGGTTACTATGGTAACCATCATGTTACATGGTAGTCGCTTAGGATCGATGATTAACATATGTTGAGTTGTTCATTTTCTACGTTATGTGTAGTCGAAAGTTTTTTTCCTGCAGTGTGAAAAATCCTAGTTGTACCGGTACAGAGTAGTGTGGCCAGCGTGAAGTCACAAGTCACACAGTGCATTTGATCTGTTTCAGTATAGTGGTATCGTCGTGTATCACAAGTGTTGTCGTCGTGCAGCACGTGTTAGGGATATAGGTGTGTCAGATAGAATGTATGCATAGTGAGGATTGTCTATGAAATCGAAGCTTTGAGTATAGGGACAATGCACAAACTCTCTGTGGGAAAGTAATAGAATTAATTCGAGCTTAAGTGAAGGGTAAGGTAACGTCGCTTATTTTACTGACGATTCATGTTATCAGTGGTGGGTTAGAGTCCCGCCAGGGTTTCATGTGTGTGTATAGTTAGGGATACTTTCCGTTTGAAAGTGTGTAAATGGTTCTGTCATTCCGTTCGAGTCAAACTTTGAATTGCTACTTTATGTGCATTCAGAGGGAAGCGCGTTTGTTATTACGTGTGTGAAGGGTAGAGTAAAAGTTTACTTTATCGGCAAATGTATATTCTGTGAGAATAGCGTTGTCTATTCCACGCAAAGAATTTCTCGTGTGTTTGTAAAAACTATCGTCTTATTTAGAGAAACAGACAAATGATTTGTTCTTTTTGTTGTTGATTAATCGAATTTCATTGAGAAAAGCGTCTTTAAAATGGCGCTGTGAAAAGTTTTTGTGAAGGAGGGGTGAGCACTAAGAGTGAGACGCGAGAAACCGCAGCGGCTGTGTACGTCACTCGGTCCGCGCAGGGATTGGGTACTATACATCACAAGCTGTACTCTGATTGGCTCACGTGACTTTGTCGAGCTAAACGCTGATTGGCTTTTGTGAGAAGTTGTTTTTACTGGTCGAGCAAGGTGGTGACGTAGCTCGAACCTGATTGGCTTGTTGGTGTGTTTCGCGCACGGATTGGCTGTCGTTACGGAACAACCAGGAAACATTTACGATCATTTCTGATTACGCGGATTTGATTTAAGAATGACTTATTATTATAAACATGTTGAGAAAAAGACTTCGATACTTCAAAAATTTTAAAATTTCATTTCACCCGACAAGAAAATTCAAACGCGAGGTGGTAAATTACTTCATAAGTATTAGACACCTGCAGCGTATATGGAAGGTGAATATGGTTACCATACTGTTCTGTGGTTTGATGTTTGGAAACATTACACAAAGGACAACGGCGTATTGGCTTGGCCGGATGATGGTTCATTTAACGTAAAAGTTTTAAGAAATTTGAGAGAGAAAATGTCAACTCTTGTACCACGGCCTAGACCAACGCAATTTGAAGCATTAGTTGAATGGGAGGATGAGATGTTTCAACTTCAGAAAGAAGCAAATGGGATAAAAAGACCTCCAAAAACACCGAGTTACAGACAAGAAACGCATGAAGATAGAATGCGTATGTGGAGACAGGGAGATATGTGCGATGGTCTCTATTTAATTAGGGAAATGGTTTTAGGGTCTCCAGGTGAAAAGAGAACTGAAAAGAAAAATAATGTTGTTGTAGAAAATGAAACAGAGGATCCAGTCTTAGAAGAAATTTATACGACAAATAATAAAAATGCCCCTTTGAGACAGCCTCGTTCATGGTCCACTCCAACGGTTTCTGCCGGAACCACTCCTAGTGCACCCCCAATAAATGATTCCCCAAAATTGTACCCAAATAATTCTGAATCTTTTGGAACTCCAGAACAGTTTGAGACAAGAACTAATTCTAGTGCTTTTATTGAAAACAGAAGTTTTCCAATGGAGAGGGAAGCCCCTAGAAACTTAATGAGAACTGACAGAAATGAAGTTGCAAATACTTCAGAATACTTGCGATCAAAAGAGGAATTAATTAGACAGATAACCAAAAGCATGGAAGCAGTAACAGTTCCAGTAACGATTGGTCCTGTTCAGCCTGTCTTTGATCAAAAGGAAATTAAACAGTCAGGTTTAACGATTCCATTAAATGCAGAAATTCTAAAAGTAGCTGAAAAATTTTATTCAGATTTATCTGAAATTAATTGTGAAAAATCAAGGATGCCTGACTTGACTTTTAATAAAAGTTTTTTTAACCAGACACCAATGGGTGCAGAGTCAGATGCTGAGACTCCTGAGAAAAGAGAATCGAATCCAAAACTTGATGTTGCAAAATTAAAAGCAGATTTGGAAGAATTAATAATTGGCACAATTGGTCCTGACAGTTTAAAATTTTATCGAGATGATGAACTCCTGTTCATCAGTAAAAGCATTCAATGGAAGACAAAGAATAAATACGATCAATTGGAGGAACTGGCAGCAGAATTAGAAATTGATTTGAGCAGACAGAAAAATCTGGGAAAGCATTACAGATTAGACTTTACAGAGAAGGACATTGGGAACTTCAATACGGGAGGGAGAATTACACACATAAAAGAATTGATTGTTTACATCAAGAAATTGGGTGACTTGAGTAAATGGAGAGTGAAATGGACCAAAAAGAAGGAAGATGAGAGGTTGGATAGGTTGGATAATCTGTCTAAACAGTTTCCGATAAGAGAAATTGCAGGTGGAGGGTATGTACATGTTCCCTGGACAAGACAGGACATTCTGCTCTTTACTAATGATTTTCCTCGGCTGAGAGAAAAGCCAGTGGAATGGTACCGACAGGTAGACAGGTTTATTAAGGTTTCAAAAGTTCTGTGGATTGATCTGGATGGTTTTTTCGACATTGTCGTCCCATCAGATCTCTGGACAGAATGCAAAATTGCTGTGAGTTGGCCAAAAGCTGAACCAGATCGAGTTAAAGAGACAGGTGCTCCAGCACCCGAGGTCATGGAATATTATGAAAAAGAGATTTACTGGTTAAAACAAAAAATTGCCCCAAAGGAGGTTGATTGGGTTAAAATAGACAGGACAAATCAGGAACCGAAAGAATTGTCATGTAGCTCCTGGATATCTTTATACCGTGTTAAGTTAGCATAGGCTCATTAGAGGTTAAACGCCATTTTTCCTTTTTGCAACTTCTGCACACGACACTTAATTGTTGATTTAGCTTTCAACCTAGTAGTTCATTGTGGTTTACATGAGAATAATATGTTATTGCTCTGCTATCTGCTTTGCTTAATAAACTATGTCTGTACAGAGAGTGCTGAAGCTTCAAGTACAACACGATACAGAATTGTTATGAGGTCTGATCTCCACGACTTCATAGTCATAACATAAGTGCAGCCTCTGCCAACTCTGGGCTTGAGGAGGGTTTGATATTGCTTTGCTCAAGACACATAACACACACTTGATGCGGTTCACATGAAGAGAGATCTGGTGTATGCTGATGTGATTCCTTCATGCTAGGAAACGAAGGTATGGGCCCGCCCTAATACAACCCAAAGAGACCTTCTTAGCAAATAATATAATATGTGTGTTAGGGAGGGTGAGATATAAGTGTTGTTAACTCTTATTCATTTACAGTATGTTAACATGCTGTCACCATTCGCTTTTTATGGATTAGTAACTATGCTGGTAATTTTGATACTGATAATATGTTTACTTGTATTATCTAAGATACTGCGCCTGAGAAGACGGCATTAGTAAATAAACATTTCAAATGCTCATGTGTTCTTCTTTACTCCATGTTCTGGTTTGTAATGGTAGTATAACGAAAGAGTGTTCATGAGTTCCACGTATCCTGAGGTACTGTAAGTTCATGTTCTGGTTTGTCTAAACATTGGGAGTTTGATAAGACCAATGAGACACTGTAGCTAGCTCGGTAAGGGGTAAGTTGGGTACTAAGGTGAGTTTTGGGTCACCCTAATTCGCCGAGGTTCCAATCCTCTGTGCACAGTTCTGTGTGAGAACAGAAACCCTGCGACATGGCGCCCAACGTTTTCGGTGGTCTTATATCATGACACTCGAGTAGTATATCGTTCGAACTTTAACGCCTTCACTTCCGTGTCCGGAAAACGGGGTGTCGGTGAAACCTACCTATTTTATGGAAATAGGTCTTTTTCAAGCTTGATTCTTACTAAAACGGTTTCCTTGAATTACTACCCAGTTGTGCTACAAAGTATTCTTTGTTTTACAGTATTTCCGGTGATATCATGGCGGCAGTGGCCATTGCGCAACATAGTCGAATTGCGGTGCGCAACCACTTGCAGACTTATCTTGTCCCATTGGAGGGCATGGCTGTGGTTTTTGTGGTGTGTGCAGACCCGGCGTACCCATTTGAACTGTTTTACTCTTGGGTTACGTTTCCGGAGGTGGATGCGAATTCTCAAGTGTTCCTCCACTACACACCCTCCGCTGTACCGGCTGAATATACTCCGTACAGGGCACTGGAAATACCTATTAATCATTGGCAGCATCGCGTTTGGTTTGATGGCGCCCTCCCCCACTCTTTGTCAGCTGCGCGGTTAGGCCCACTCTCCATTCCGGGTACTGATTGGCCTGCTTTGGGGGCCTTTACCCCGCACCCGAATCACGGCACTTGTCCTTTAGCGGATGTTCGTAGACTACATGTGGTCGCGATTGCTGTGATTCGAGCATTAGTGCAATACATAGGTCGTCATCTCCCGGGAGGTCCACCCGGGGGTGCGGCCGTTCAGATGGAATGTGGCGGTTTAAAATGTAATCCAGTTATGGTCAATTCGGTTTTTGGTAAGCGTCCTGATGATAAGGATGACTTTCCCTTTTGGCTTGCCGAGAAGTTTGACCAGCTGGAAGCTGTGTTCCCAAATTCTACTCCTGCTGATAAACATAGGATGTTAACGATTACTTTACCTAAGGATTTAGCTCCCGAACTAGTCGACTGTGAGAGCTGGGGAAAAACTTTTGCGGCAGTTTTTACGAGGTGCTTCGCCACCCCGTCGATGACGCAGCTGCCTAAGATCGTCAAACGTGTTCAGGATGATCACGGACCGGAGGCAGCTGTTGAATTGGGTATGCGCCTGTGTGGTTCGTTTGAGATCGTTAGCGATCTCATCCTCTCCAATGTTAAAGGAGACGCAGTGAACTTTCAGGTGTCTAATGCTTTGGCACTTATACCCGATGCCGAGAAACCCCGCCAGTTGGCGAAAATTGTAGTGGCCGCTTATAAAACAATCGGTCGCACAAGTAAGGGTTTGAAGTATTTCGCGGTCAAGGAGAAGAAACAAACGCAAGTGCAGTCTGCTGCGGCAGACGTACAGCCCAAGTCCAAGAAACAAAATTGGCCTCAGAAACAGAAACAGGGGAAGCAAAAACAGCAGACACAGGATTCTTATCCTGCGCCACAAGTTCCTGCGCCGGCTGAGAAAGTTTATGATTTGCGCGACCGCGCGATGATTAAATCACCTGATCGATTTCAGGGTTCTGATCAACGCTCTCCTCGTTCCTTTCAGGACTCATCGGCCCCGAAGACCGGTGGAGGAGGAGGCGGACGGGGACGTGGTGGCCAACAAGGACGTGGCCAGCCCCGCCAGACGGACGGCGCAGCGAAGCAGGAGGATTCTGCGCAAAAGCGACCACAGTTTGCGAAGAAGAAGGTCGCGGCCTTAACGGCGCATAGATATGCCACAGATAGTGAGAACGCGGCTTCGGAATCTGACGTGGGCTCTGACCTTGCTGGACAGCGCGGCGGAGATTACCCTAGTGAGAGAGGCGCTGCGTCCACTACTGAGGGTGACAGCGACTGATGTCTACGTTGTAATAGAAACAGCCGATACCAGACTTGCTCCCCCTGAAAGACTTTATGAAATTGTCCTGTTAATTGAAGGTGACATACAGCGTACCGTCAGAGGGGTATTTTGGGACAATCTTTCTTCTACATATGACATTTTGCTTTCGGAGGCTGACTGGCCCCCACCTTTTGTGCTCGCGGCGCCGCGAGGGGAGGAGGTAATCCTCCCCAGTTTCGCGAAAACTGTCTCGACAGAGCATGCGCAGCATTTTGCAGAAGAGTGGGCTCGGGCTCTTGCGCCGGCTCTGTACCGCAACCAATGTGGTTGGGATAAATTGTCTCCTTGCCACGACATTCCGTTGCGGTCTGAGCCGCAGCCTCAACCTCAATATCCCATACGGCGTGAGGCAAAAGCTTCAGTCGCAGAAATCCTTGAACAATTGGAATATCAGGGAGTTATTGAAACGTGTGTGTCACCGATGAATAATCCCCTTTTTACTGTGAACAAGCCTGACGGATCATATCGTTTGGTATTGGATTATCGGCATTTAAACTCGCATTGCCGTAACTCTGCAGTACAGGATACTCACGGCTCTGCCCTAGTGGATAGTCTAGTGCGTAAGCGTTTCAAAACAACGCTTGACATATCCAACGGTTTCTATGCCCATAGATTGGATAGCCTTAGCTCCCAATGGACAAGTTTTACAAGCGCTGGAGTGCAAAAACAATTCCGGCTTCTTCCAATGGGCTACAAGAATAGTCCTGGTATTTTTACCGCACGCATAGTCTCTCTGTTAGAGAGTATCGACCCAGATGCTTATTCGTATGTGGATGACATTTATCTCACAGACGACGAAATTTGGTTGCATCTGTGTCGAGTGAATTCGATTATTTGTAACTTTGCTGATATGGGTTACAAGTTTAATTTTGCAAAATCGCACATTGCAGAACACACAGTGTTGTTCCTCGGCTATGAGCTGAACAATGAAGGTAGAGGTTTGGCTCCTCACTTCTTGGAGAAATGCGCTCAATTGCGCGCTCCTACAACACTGAAAAAATTACAGTCTTTACTGGGCTTTTTGAATTTCGGAAGGACATACATTCCGGAATATGCCCAGAGTATCAAGCTGTTGTATGCATTGATACAACCTACCTTTTCAAAATCAGACTGGCTGCCTGAGCACTCAGCCATCTTGCAGTCCTTGCAGGCTGATCTGCTCGATTCAAAATTTTTACTGACTCGTGATAACCACACCAACCTGGTGATAAGAATAATTCCTGGGACGGTGGGTTTCACGTACCTCACTTTTAATGAAGGAGACACAGTACCTATTGCTTACAAGTCACACTTGTACACTTCGGCTGAATTGCGGTTTCCCACTGTGGAAAAGGTTTTAACGGCTGTACAGATGGCGATTCTTAAGGAACGAGCTCTGTCACAGGGGAAACGCATATTGGTGGTAACACCCTGTCCTCATTTGGAGGCAGTCACGAAAGCCAGTGTACCGAATTCTAAAGCTTTGCACCCTCGGTGGATTCAATGGGCTGCGTCCTTGGCGTCCACGGATGTCACGTTTATTTTTGACGACTCATTACGGTCGCAAGAGTACTTGCAGTATGAGTTCGTTCATCCTACTCCTCTAGCTATGCGGCCTTTGGAGGACTTCCATTGCATCATTTACACTCATGGGTCGGCGCAGGTTGCGCATGGCTCTAAACATGCCTACGTTTCCGCATGCGCTATTGTGGTCGGTGCTATGTTGAACGATTAGTTCATTTCCAGTGATGTGCACACTCTGCCCCTGGGCGATTGCACCGCACAATTGGCAGAGCTTCGTGCTCTTTTACTAGCATTGGAGTACGCAGATCCAAGTGTTACTACTCTCATCGTGAGTGATTCATACTACTGTGTCCAGTCTTACAATGAAAACTTGTTCTTTGGATTCAGAATGATTTTCGTGATTCCAAGGGTAGCACAATAAAACACAAGATGATCTGGGTTTGAGTGGCGGAACTTAAGGATAAGTTACCACTCGTTTATGTGATTCATACTCTTGGCCATCAGCGCGTGGGAGTTCACGCTGTCGGTAACTCGCTTGCAGATGAAGCGGCGAAATCAGCAGTATCTACATACTTAGTTGCAGCAGTTACTAGATCCAAAACCAAGATTGATAGCGACATCTTGGCAGCAGTTGCTGCCTCTGAGAAGGGGGGTAAACATCCTTCGGGATTCCCTTCAAAGTACAAATACCACTTAAGTCCCGAAAAGGTTCCTTTTGTGACAATTCCTGATGTTGGGGAACGGCTGATTCCCAACTCGGATCGCATGGCAGACTTGATTACAGCGGCACATGAAGGCGTGGCGTCTGCGCATGCGGGCGTCTCGGCCACTGTATCTCAATTACAACAACGTTTCTGGTGGCGGGGACTGTACAAACAGACGCGTGATTATGTTCTTCTTTGTGACATTTGCCAGCAGATTAAGCCTTCAACTGCTACGCGTCCGCCACAGACACAGTTGTACATTTCTAATAAACCACTTGGTTGTGTTTATTTGGATCACTGCGGTCCTTTTTCTTCTGATACTGCTTATAAGTACATCTTAGTTGCAGTTGACTCATGCACACGCTTTGTGTGGGTATGGCCCCATCGCAGCGCTGATTCACGGACTGTCATTAGAGATTTGCGTGTCTTTATAGGGATTTTTGCCTGTGGTACCTTCCATTCGGATAAGGGTCCGGCTTTCGCCTCTAAGGCGTATAAGGATGCCATGACTTCGTTGGGGGTCCAAGTCAAGTTTTCGTCTCCCTACAGACCTGAGGGTAACAGTGTAGTTGAGCGAATGAACCGTGATTTAAAGCAATCTTTGACAGCCCGAGTTATAGGCACTGGCAGAAACTGGCTGGCCCACCTCAATGGCGTGCAGCGTGCTCTTAATAATCTCCCTAGAAGGTCTCTGGGTGGGCGGACCCCATACGAAATGCTCTTTGGCATCAAGATGTACGTCCCTGACCTTGACGGTCTAGACTGTGTGGTTCGCGCCACTTCCTTTGACGCAGATGAACATTGCAATGTTTTACAGAATCTACAAAAGACCAGAGACAGTCTTGCAAAGGAACATTTGCCCTCCACGTCGGATGATGCGTTGCAGATCCCGGTAGTTGGCTGGCTACCCCAAGTTGGAGAACTGGTTCGAGAGAAGATCGATAACAAGAAAGAATTTGGTCCTTCCTATCGAGCTCCGGTTCCAGTCCTTGGAGTGAAGGGCACAAGAACAGTCATTTTACCACCACGTCCTGGTCGTAAGGAAAACAGGTTTATTTCAATTGACAATGTCAAGATACACAGAGTGGCCGATTCTTCTAAGCATGACACCGGCTGTTTCCTGTCCTTCCATTGTGAGAAATTCAGTTATGCCCACTGCTTCTATTATTGAACCTGAAGTGGCCATCGAATTACCTGCTATTTCCAGTCCTTTGTTAAATAATTTACCCGGAACTAACATTGATGAGATAGACTATGCCTACCCCACTGATTTGTCCATGCCTGACCTGCAAGCACGTTTAGCCACGGAATCCAGATTTTCATTTGACTCTGTTTCCCTTGCCTCGAAGAAACCCTCTCGTATTGCAGTTTATGCCAGCTTGTTTAAAAAACATTTTTTAATTCCCCCTTGGACTTACATATGGCTGGTCCTTTTTTCAGTTTACCTTTTTATGTCAATTGGTTTTGTGTTTTATTTTTTTCGACTCATCAATGGACACTATGTCGAGGAAAGAACATGCATTACACATCTAAATGGAACATTGGCACCACTTTCCTCGTCACATTCTACACACAGATTAAAAAGAGACTTGACTTTGGTTAACATCACAGCATGGCCTGTCCTTGATGGAATTGTGTGGGATGCGGTTCGATTTCAAATTCATGGCCCAACGGAAGTCGTTAATGTTCCTAATGTACTTAGAGTGAATATGGGGGATGTGGTGAAACAGAACATTCGTTCTGATGACTGGGATGTTAATGCTGTAGAAAGTTTATTTTCTGATTTGCAATACTATGCTGCCTTTGATGCTGAGGATTTATATTTAGAATCTGCTAATTATGGTGATTTATTCTGCTACCAACATTATGGCAATCACTTCTTACACAAAACATCATCCCGAAGGGATACTGGTAATTTTACTCAGTGGGAACATTGCCCAGCGCCTAAACAAGGGAGTTCTGAAACATTTTTGAAAAAGTATACTTATTTCACTGACTTTAACCAGTCCAATCCCGAGTCCTTTTATTTTAAATTTCATAAAAAGCCAATGTCCAAGGTTAGACTTACCGATACTAAATTGTTGTATTCGAAGGCCTTCCTTGATCAA
The DNA here is from genome assembly GCF_964261635.1 of Lissotriton helveticus. Classification (NCBI taxonomy): domain Eukaryota; kingdom Metazoa; phylum Chordata; class Amphibia; order Caudata; family Salamandridae; genus Lissotriton; species Lissotriton helveticus. Next base: position 1,603,003,404 of record NC_136059.1, on the reverse strand, counting down.
TTGGTTACTGGAGGCTATGAGCTATGGAAGGAAACAATAGACCTTAAATCAGTTTGGGGTTCAAGAGCCTGGCAGGTACAAGGCACTGAGGCTTTGCACCGTGCATGTCTCATCCCGAATCATATGTTGTTTTTAAATGAAACAATTACCCAGACCACATGCTTTGGATTGGCTACTTCTAAAAAATTGAACACCCCTACTATCCCGGAGTTGGAGGAATATGATGGTTGGAGTAATTTTACTCAGTTGTCCATTAGAGAATTACAGGCCCTACTCCTTAATTCTTCCTTTAACATTTCCAGTATGAATCCAAAGGGTTGGTTGCTTTGGCACCGTAGTGCTGATTCTTGCCAACATCGATTTTTGGGTTTGTCTGACGGGTTTACAAGTGTTAGATCGGATCCCCATTTTGACTTGGTCCACACTGTCACAACTTATTCTGTAGGCAAATTGTGTCAAAATTGGCTGAAACATTCAACTTTACCTGCAGTTAAAAGCCACCTTTCTAAACTGAATGCAGACGTGGATTTAAATGATTTCATTAAAGGCCCGGCTACTGGCAGGTCAAAAAGGTGGATATATGCAGTTTACAATGAAATTTGGAAACTATCACAGATTGAGGCTGCTACACGCCTTAGGGCTATTGATCAGGCGAATCTTGAGAAAGTGCTTGCAGTTGTTGACAATAGTATTAACGTGCTTTCCTCTCGAATTTATGCATTGGATAATATTGTGTCGTCAGTTTTCGATATTGTGCATGATGAAGTGTCAGTATTATACCATGGTCAGAATTAATTACGATCAATCATGCAATTTGCATGGACCCTTGAGACTCTGAAAAATGGTAAGGTTCCCTGGACGTACATGAACGTTTCTTCTTTATTTGCACCGTTTAATTTGACTGACAAACAACGCTTGCTTTCAATGCGTGATGCTTCCTTTTCTATGTTACATATTGAAAGGTTAGAATCTTTACCTTTTTCCGTGGCAGAGGCCACTGCTGCAACGTGGCTTATCCACGGTTTAATAACGCTGCCTTTTGCTTTATATAAGTTTTCAAATTGTATGAAATATGTGCCCATTGGTCGTTATGAACCATTAGGTAGCGGTTTCCTGCAAGAAGTCTGGTCGCTTCCATACACATACAGATGTTTCAAGGATGAGCAAGAAGTTTATCTGAATGGGGAGGAGTGTACTGAGACACCTGATCATTCATTAATGTGTAGACACATACAGATACACGGTTCATGCAACAAAGACCGACCGAATATGGCTTGCGTTTTGCAAGGCACACCAGTTCCTGCTATCATGCCCACGTTTACATTATTAGAAAATGGTAGCTATTTAATGCTGAATAATGAAGACTGTTGTGGGTTGATTAAAGGTATAGCTTTTATCGTAACAGTTAGTGAACGGGTTATTTGCTGCAGAAATGTTCTGTATCCTCCCACACATGAAAATAGGGAGTTTTCCATCTGGCCAAAATTACCAACCTTGGGAGCAGATTTCAACGGCATGGCAAGAATAAGGGCTCTTTTGTCCCAGAAAGAGGTGGCCTTGAGTTCGGCTCGTGAAACTTTCGTACTTCACATAGCCAACACCTGTACTGAGGTTCAGGCCCTTTTGAATACTGATTTGCCTTTGCATTTCAGCGAGATGGTTCGGACTATCTTTAACGCGTCCTCCACAAGGGGCCTGGCGCATTTTTTAAAAATTGTTAGCAGTGGTCTCGTGACTTCCTTTGAAAAGATTTTTGGAGTCATCCCTGCTTTCTTTCATTCTATTTTTTCCACTTTGTTTGGTGGATTCCCATTTTTACTTGCATTAGCAGCGGGCGCTCTAGTGGTTTTTTGCATTTTTAAATATGGATGTCCTTCCTGTGCAAGGTCCCGCCCCGCAGCTGCTGACGCTGTTCCTCAATCGCATGCTTGAATATTATGGCACAATGCCGTTGGCGATATTGAGCACGGCATATGGATTATCTTTTCGATTCTCCTACTTCACCTGTGTCCAGCCTGTATTTCACTGCCTCACCTGTGATTTCGATTGGGCCATTGATTTGTGTCTCTGCGGACCGGTTTCTCCTGACGTCGATTTTAATCAGCTGATGAGTCCTATCATTACTCACGAGTTGGTTTGTCCTGGCGAAAGGATTATGGCCTTAGCAGTGATGCATGGACTAATTGGTCCCTGGGATATACTAGCGGCAGCAAAGGATTTCTTGGAACTGAGCTTTCTTGAAAACCCACCGAGCTGTCCTCTGATGGTGATAGAGGATCCGGTGTTGGGAGAACACGTATGTTCTTTTCCTCTTTTAAATTGTATGGCTGAACTGTTTTCGGATGAAGATGGTGATTTCCTATTGGAGGTTGTTGCTGCTTATTTTGCATACACAGTTATGTCCTAGACACTTTCGTATATTGACATGCTGAGTGCTAGCATATCATTGACATTTATTGACTTATCTGTCATTTTTTTCGTTTTTGTTGGCCTATTGGCTTGAGCCACTATAAAGTTTCTGGCTATTTTTTAGCATTAAATTTTGTTCACAAGTTTTGGAATTTTTAATGTATTAGTTTGAGAACCATGCTCATATAATGTTACAGTCTGCTCTCATGATATGGCACTTCTGTTTTCTTATTCAGTCCGTTCCCGGATCATGGGGGGGTGTCATGTAGCTCCTGGATATCTTTATACCGTGTTAAGTTAGCATGGGCTCATTAGAGGTTAAACGCCATTTTTCCTTTTTGCAACTTCTGAACACGACACTTAATTGTTGATTTAGCTTTCAACCTAGTAGTTCATTGTGGTTTACATGAGAATAATATGTTATTGCTCTGCTATCTGCTTTGCTTAATAAACTATGTCTGTACAGAGAGTGCTGAAGCTTCAAGTACAACACGATACAGAATTGTTATGAGGTCTGATCTCCACGACTTCATAGTCATAACATAAGTGCAGCCTCTGCCAACTCTGGGCTTGAGGAGGGTTTGATATTGCTTTGCTCAAGACACATAACACACACTTGATGCGGTTCACATGAAGAGAGAGCTGGTGTATGCTGATGTGATTCCTTCATGCTAGGAAACTAAGGTATGGGCCCGCCCTAATACAACCCAAAGAGACCTTCTTAGCAAATAATATAATATGTGTGTTAGGGAGGGTGAGATATAAGTGTTGTTAACTCTTATTCATTTACAGCATGTTCACATGCTGTCACCATTCGCTTTTTATGGATTAGTAACTATGCTGGTAATTTTGATACTGATAATATGTTTACTTGTATTATCTAAGATACTGCGCCTGAGAAGACGGCATTAGTAAATAAACATTTCAAATGCTCATGTGTTCTTCTTTACTCCATGTTCTGGTTTGTAATGGTAGTATAACGAAAGAGTGTTCATGAGTTCCACGTATCCTGAGGTACTGTAAGTTCATGTTCTGGTTTGTCTAAACATTGGGAGTTTGATAAGACCAATGAGACACTGTAGCTAGCTCGGTAAGGGGTAAGTTGGGTACTAAGGTGAGTTTTGGGTCACTCTAATTCGCCGAGGTTCCAATCCTCTGTGCACAGTTCTGTGTGAGAACAGAAACCCTGCAACAGAATCAGTTCATTCATTCTATTAAAGATTATTATTGGTTTTCAAACAATACAGTGGCTATGAAAAATTAGATGAAAAAGACATGAGCCACTTTATTTACTGATTCGTTTATGGTCTTAGACCAGAAATTGGAGAAATGATCAGGAATAACATTGTCGGATGGCAATCAAACTCAGTTGATGATTTTTTGAGGAAGGCAAAATACTGCAGTGATGAGTTGGAGGCTAAACAGAAAAAGTTAAAGGAAAAGGCGATGTGGGCACAGGTGAAAGTGGCTGAGCAACAGATTGCAAGCCTTGACAATAAAAATGGAAATTTTGTGCAGAATCAGAATCAGGGTCAGGGAATGTTTAAAAATAATTTCAATAATTCTAACAAGCCAAAGTTTAATCCGAAAATTGAAGAATTAAAACAAAAGATGCCTTGTTTTAATTGCGGCGAAATTGGTCATTGGAGGAATGAGTGTAAGAATCCACCCAGAAATTTTAAAAAGGCATCATTAAACCCACAGATGCAGAATGATGTTGATCTGCAGCAACAGCTACAGCTACAACGTCAGTTAAACGATCTGAGTCTTCAGCGACAGCTACAACAGCAGTTGACCCAGCAACAAAATCAGATTCCACTGCCCCTTTCCCTAGCTGTGGGGGAGGTCAAAAATACAATCCAGATATTGGATTCAGCGGATGTGATCAGGTAATAAGAAATCAAAGACAAAATTTGCTGAGGGCATCAGGACAATTTTTGTTAACAGTAAACCAAGGAAGCGATTCTGATGACTGTTTCTGACGGTGCCCGAGAGAGGGGGAAGAGTGTGTGATTGGAGCCACTCTTGAGGTTGACCAGTCTGGTCCATTTTTAAATGGAAAGGTGAACGATGTAGAAATCACTTTTCTTGTGGACACTGGTGCTACCCGTTCTACTGTTAGATCAGTGGAAATTGAAAACCTACCTCTCTCTGGGGATACCATCCAAGTAGTCGGAGTTAGCAATCAACAAATGAAGACTGATCTTACTGAGCCTGTGAAATAGGCAATTTCAAAGACAAACACAGATTTGTAGTTTGTAATAGCAGTCCAGTGAATTTACTTGGGAGAGATATATTGTGTAAAATGAATTGCAGAATATATTGCTCACCTGATGGAATTGAATTACAAACCATGGAGGGAGATGGGTTGTACAGACTGACTATGCTAATGATTGAGGCAGAAGAAGAAAAATTGTTTCCAACTTTTGATAAAGAAAATTTACCAGAGGAATTAAAGGAGACAGTCACATCTGAGATTTGGGATTTGACTGGAAACGAGATGGGTCTGATGAAACATGTCGATCCAGTCAAAATCACAGTTAAGCAGGGAATAGATTTTCCAAACATTCCTCAATACAAAATGAAGGCAGAAACGATTGAGGGTGTTATTCCTGTAATTGAAAAATTCATCAAGCAAGGTGTCTTAAAAGAAATTATGAGCAGTCCTTGTAACTCACCGATTATGGGAATCAAAAAGCCAAACGGAACATATAGGATTGTTCAGGATTTGAGAAAAATTAATCAGATTGTTGTGCCTTGTTGCCCAGTTGTTCCAAACCCAGCTGTCATTCTTTACCAGATTCCGCATGATGCAGAATGGTATACTGTCATTGATCTTTGCAATGCGTTTTTTACTGTTCCATTGCATCCAGAGAGCCAGGAAATCTTTGCTTTTCGGTTCCAGAGTAGGACCCTCGCATGGTGCAGAATTCCTCAAGGGTATACAGAGAGTCCTTCTATCTTTAATGAGGTGTTGAAAAGATCTTTGGAGGATTTGAATCTACCTGGCAGATCGACATTAGTGCAGTACATTGACGATCTGTTGATTGCAGCAAAAACCAGAGATAATTGTGTGACAGACACAATTACACTTTTGAATCATTTGGCAGACGAGGGACATAAAGTGTCTCCTGGAAAGCTGCAGTTTTGTAAACAAGGAGTAAAATACCTTGGTCATAGAATTGCAAAAGGAATGAGACAGGTAACAATTGAGAGAATCAAAATGATTCAGGGAATGCAACCTCCAAAAACACAGAGACAGGTCAGAATGTTTCTGGGAATGGTTGGTTATTGTCGTCAATGGATTAGTGGATTTTCGGTAATTGCGAAGCCACTGCAGAGACTGACAAAGTCAGATGTGAGAGATCCAATTGTTCTTACTGATATTGAGTTGGAAGCTTTTGAAAAACTGAAAAGAAGCTTATGTGAAGCTCCAGCTCTGGGCATGCCAGATTACGAAAAGGGTTTTGAGCTGTACTGCAGTGAAAGGGAAGGATGTGCTTTGTCTGTGTTAATTCAGAGACATGGTAACATGAGAAAGCCTATTGCTTATTTTTCAGCGGTACTTGACCCAGTTGCGAAGGCCTTACCAGGTTGCTTAAAAGCAGTTGCAGCAACAAGTGTTAGCCTGGAGCAGAGTGAGGGAATAATAATGGGATTTCCTGTAAAAGTCTATGTTCCTCACTCAGTTGAAATTCTCCTTACAAGGAGTAAAACGCAGCACCTGACAAACAACAGGTTGACCAAATATGAAAAAAATATTCTGGGATCAGATAATGTATCAATAGCAAGGTGTGTGAATTTAAATCCTTCCACACTGTTGCCTGATACTGAGAATATTGATGAAAATGACGTGGAGCATGAGTGCTTGGATGTCATGGAATTCTGTACCAAGCCAAGGCAGGACATTAAAGATGTACCATTGCCTGAATCAGATCAAGTCTTCTTTGTGGATGGTTCTTGTTTAAGATCAGAAGGAGGTGTTTTGAGAGCAGCATACTCGGCCTGCACAGTAGCAGATGTTGAAGAAGCTTCATGTCTTGAAGGAATTCGTTCAGCACAAGTGGCTGAATTAATTGCTTTAATTCGTGCTAGTGAAATAGCAAAATATTTGAGAGTTACCATAATTACAGATAGCCAGTATGGGTACGGAGTTGTGCATGATTATGGACAACTCTGGTCTCAGAGAGGCTATATGACGTCAGCAGGTTCACCAATCAAAAATGCAGAATTTATCAGGAGATTAATTGATGGCATACAGTTGCCAAAAGAAATTGCTGTAGTGAAATGTGCATTGAAAACAATGGGGTGAACCCAAATAATCAATAGGACCTGGGTAACAGTAGTTATGTAGAAAAAGTGGTCCTAGATATAAGTTTTAGACGCGGCTAGTGATGTAGATGTTATTATTTCATAATCAACAAAGGATCAGAATGAATCTGAATATACAACCACATGGAGATGTAATGCAAGCTTAAATCAATTCAAAAAATGCAATACATGCACGTAACACAACACAACCAATAAATTCAACAAATGCGACTGTAGTTTATTTACAAATTTATAAAATTCAGCAAAGGGAAAAATAGAAAGGAAAGGAAATTGGTGCTCAAGTGAAGGAAAGTAAAGGGATAGATTTAAGGGTGATTGAGTGCAACAGAAGGATTATTTATACATTGCACATGTAAAGCCTACCCATTTACAATCTATATACAATTTTATATACAGGGGGACAGGGAAGGGCCGGTGTAGGCTTTGAAGAAATAATGAGGGGGGGGGGGGATCGTCGACGTTTCGACCCTGGCGCAATATGGGGGAAGTCACGACCTCTGCTGCGGGTCTTCTTCAGGACGGTAGTGGGGGCAAGGGACAGGGAAGCACCAAATAAAATTAGAACGGTGTCACGATTCCAGGTCAGTTGGGCGGTACACCTCTCAATAGTAAATTCAGCTCAGGATTGGGGTTCAGTCGAGAGCCAATGTGTCCTCAATGGGCACTCGAATTCCTTCGTGCCTAGTCCGATATCATGGTGGACATTGTACCAGGTGACTGCAGGCGAATTATAATTCAAGTGAATCTTGGTATTCGGCTTTCGCTCCAAAAAATTCACGGGGACAAGAGCAGCAATTGTTTAAGTCGCTCAGACTCGCCCGGCAGCTTCCGGCCCGCGACCGGTTAACCACCACCAGGTTCCGCGTGACACGGAAGCTGCCGGGCGAGTCTGAGCGACTTAAACAATTGCTGCTCTTGTCCCCGTGAATTTTTTGGAGCGAAAGCCGAATACCAAGATTCACTTGAATTATAATTCGCCTGCAGTCACCTGGTACAATGTCCACCATGATATCGGACTAGGCACGAAGGAATTCGAGTGCCCATTGAGGACACATTGGCTCTCGACTGAACCCCAATCCTGAGCTGAATTTACTATTGAGAGGTGTACCGCCCAACTGACCTGGAATCGTGACACCGTTCTAATTTTATTTGGTGCTTCCCTGTCCCTTGCCCCCACTACCGTCCTGAAGAAGACCCGCAGCAGAGGTCGTGACTTCCCCCATATTGCGCCAGGGTCGAAACGTCGACGATCCCCCCCCCCCTCATTATTTCTTCAAAGCCTACACCGGCCCTTCCCTGTCCCCCTGTATATAAAATTGTATATAGATTGTAAATGGGTAGGCTTTACATGTGCAATGTATAAATAATCCTTCTGTTGCACTCAATCACCCTTAAATCTATCCCTTTACTTTCCTTCACTTGAGCACCAATTTCCTTTCCTTTCTATTTTTCCCTTTGCTGAATTTTATAAATTTGTAAATAAACTACAGTCGCATTTGTTGAATTTATTGGTTGTGTTGTGTTACGTGCATGTATTGCATTTTTTGAATTGATTTAAGCTTGCATTACATCTCCATGTGGTTGTATATTCAGATTCATTCTGATCCTTTGTTGATTATGAAATAATAACATCTACATCACTAGCCGCGTCTAAAACTTATATCTAGGACCACTTTTTCTACATAACTATAAGTAGTGAAATGTGCAGCACATCGAAAAGGTGAGGATTTTATCACCAGAGGCAATGCTTATGCAGATGAAATTGCTAAGTATTGCGCAAGAAATGATTATGCACTCAATCGGGGGAAAAACAAAGAATATGGTTCAAGTTCATTGATGCTAACATCTGTTGTTGAGACATGGCAGGAAATTAAGGATTTGCAAAATGAAGCTGATGATGAAGAGATAGACACATGGTTGAAAGCAGAATGTAGGCAACGAGATGAGGATGGAGTTTGGACTTACAAAGATGGCAGAGTAGTTTTACCAAGTTGCATGATTGCTGACATGGCCAGAATGTATCATGGCCCTGGTCATATTGGAAGAGATTCTACGATTAGGCTTTTTAAAGGGACCTGGTTCAATACCAAGTTTAGAACGATTGCAGAGTCTCTTTGCCAGAGGTGTTTGACTTGCCAACAAATGAACCCAAATAGGAAATCAGTTGTGGGAACAGGAGTCATAGGTCGGGAGGGTGGTCCTTTTACCAGATTACAGATGGATTTCATTGAGATGCTTATACACAACTGTTTGAAATATGTTTTGGTGATTGTATGTTTGTTTTCAAGATGGGTAGAAGCTTTTCCCACACGTCATTGTGATTCAATTACAGTGGCAAAGTTGCTTCTGCGAGAAATAATACCAAGGTACGGTTTCCCAGTCACTATTGAGAGTGATGGAGGGGGACATTTTGATAACAAACTGATTAAATTGATCTGTGAAGCATTACACATTGAGCAGAAGATACATTGTGCATACAGACCAGAGGCATCTGGAGTAGTTGAGCAGATTAATGGAACTATCAAAAATAGAATTGGAAAAATGTGTCTTGATACAGGCATAAAGTGGACAGATGCTCTTCCACTTGTTCTGATGACTTTAAGAAGTACACCAGATAAAAAGACAGGTCTGAGTCCTCACGAAATCCTTATGGGCAGAGTCATGAGACAAGCTTTTGTACCAGTAGGAAAACTGTTAAGCATTATTGACAGTGCGATTTTGGAATATTGTAAACGGCTGTCTGACGTAGTGACTTCTGTGTCTAATCAGGTGGGAACTGAAGTACAATCAAAGGACAAAGTGCAGACACATGATCTGAGACCTGGGGACTGGGTCAGAACAAAAGTTAATCGAAGAAGAAACTGCTTGGTCCCGAGGTGGCAGAAACCAAGGCAGGTGATTCTTGTAACAACGAATGCAGTGAAGTGTAGAGGATTGAAAAGGTGGATACATCCAAGTCATACTATTCCAATACCTACACCTGAAAATTCTGATGAAGAAAGTGATACGACAGATGATTCAGATTCTGAGGAAGAAGTAGAAAGAAATCCAGATACTGAAGATCGACAGAGAGGTCGACATCTGGAAAAACCATCTGTGAATGGAGATTTGATTGGAAAAGACTTAAAGATAATTGAAATAGATTCTGAAGATGAAGATAATCTGCTAGACAAAGAATCAGCTGAAGAAGCAGACAAGGAAACAGGTGAAGTGAAAAAACCTGATCAAGATACAAGAAAAGAAAAAGAAATAACAGAAGAGTTTTATCAAGTTCAGAAGGAAGACCAGGAGAGTATCGAAAGGCAGAAAATAAGCTCTGAAAGCAGGAACAAGAAATCCGGATCTGGGAAGTTAAAGGTGATTGAAGAATTGGAGGAAGACGAATTACTGAGTACCAGTGATGGGAGAAAGAGTGCTGTTCCTAACGGAGTGAGACTGCCGATTAGAAAAGATCCTGGGATAACAATTGAAATTTCTGACAGTGACTCTGGAGAGAGTGATGAAGAGTGTCAGAGGGAAAAGTGAAGAAAAGATCGTGGAAAACAGAATCTAATGTGATTGAGCCAAAAAAAAAAATCCTGAGAAAAGGAGAGACCTGGCCATCTGAAAACAAAGGGTTAAGGGTTAGGTTAGTGAAGAGATCGAAGGAGCAGGTGAATGAAATAACGAGTCAGGAGGATCCTGAAAGGAAAGCGGAAAAAGGAAAGAAAATAGAAGTAATTTCTAGAAAGACAAAGAGAGTTTTGAGACCGAATCAAAATTACAAGTCTCCTGAATGGGCTTATATTATAATTCCACCTGTAATTGAGATAAACAGTAGCAGTCAGGAAGAAATTGAGGACAATAGTGACAACGATTGAAGTACTAACCTGTTAGAATTTAGGATTAAGTTTAGGTCTCTGTTCTTGGCGTAAGGCTGAAGAAATTGTGTTAGGTGACACAAGGTCGAAGAAATTGTATTTAGTTGGAGAATAACTTGTGACGCAAGGTCGAAGAAAAATTGTTAGAGAGTTAAAAAAAAAAAAATGAATAATAATTTTAAAAGGGGGGTGTTAGGTTTTAGAAATTTTTAAAATTTTGTTTTCTCTTTTTTGTAAATAAGGCTTTAAAAAAAAGAAAAAAAAAAAGATGCCTTTTGCAATGATGCGTGGTACTTCAAAATGTTCCATTTTCAAGAAATGCTGTAAGATGACTCTTGTATGTGTGCTCATATTAATTCTGCTCTGGTTAGTTTTATCTGTTATCTTTCCTTTCGGGATCGATAAGGAGAGGTACAAGGTCAATATGACAAGCAAAGCTTCAGTTAGTCAAGACAAACTTAGTGCAATACACAAAGCTAACAAGGTTATTGATCACAGACCAGATGTTCATCAGGACAGGTCTGTTGGTGATTGTTCAAGCAAAACATTTTCAAGGCTTTTGGGAGAGTATGTTAAGGTCATGGGTGTCAAAGATTACTACATCTGCGTAAAGTTGCCTGCTTCTGTTTCTGAGGGAGTGACATACAATATGCTTCCTCTTACTTATGGCATAACCTGCAGTGTGATAGCTAGCTTATTTTATCAAACAGGTCGTTTGGAGAATTATTATTCCAACTATGACGAAATGTTTGCTAACCTGAAAATAGAGAATGCTTTAAATAAACATAAAAAAGCTAAACAGATGAGGGAATTCTTTTTAGTCACTAATGAACTCACTTATGAGTATGCTTATAGAAATAACCTAACTTTCAAATTGAGAGCTGAGGAAAAGGCTTTCCTGAATCTTGTTGAGGAGAGAAGGGCGATTTATATAAGAAATGAGATGGTCAAACAGACCAAATCGAAGTTTTGGCAGAAGGTGGATGCTAAGCTGAATGGCAAATCTTTTGACAATGTTGCAATTCACATAGACAAACCAATTAGTGGAAAGCTTTGCATTAGGAGAGACAATACTCTTTTTGATAATTATTTTGTAGGAGCTAGCAATGGTGAGGATACTTACCAAATTATGGAAGGTTGGGGATTCAAAGGTGGCAGAGATCCAATTTTTCCTGGAATCTATTTTGTCTGTGGAGACAAAGCCTATTATAATCTTCCGGACCATTGGTATGGGACATGTTTTGTTGGTCTTGTTTTTCCAAAGATTTTTCATGTTGACAGAAATGCAGAAGGTTCTTTTGAAATCAGTAGTCATGCAAACAGGTTTAAAAGAGAATGTTTCTCAGAAATTTTGGGAGACATTTTTGGGGCAGTGATACCTTTAGTAGGTATAACCCTGAATGCAGGAAGAATCAGAAAATTGTCCACAATTGTTGACAGATTGTCCACTGACACAGCGGGTGGTTTCCAGTTAGTGGATGTGGAGGTCATTGCGGTCAGATCGATGGTGATGCAAAATCGCCTTGCTTTAGACATACTCCTAGCAAAAGAGGGAGGAGTCTGTGGCATTTTACATGTACAGCATTGCTGTACCTACATTCCAGATGAGAGTAAGAATATTGAAATGTACATTAGAAACATCACAGAGATGCACTCAGAAATAGTCCCCTTAGAAGAGAATGATTTTTCAGAACGTCTTTCAAAAAGATTCCAAGCTATTAAAACCTGGTTTCAAGAAATTGGTGGTTCAGTTCTTGGCAAGATTCTAACACCTTTGTTTGTGATAATTTTTGTGATAGTTTTGACAAAAATCAGTTGCATGTTACACAAGAGAAAGAAGCACATGAGAACAGGGAAAGATGGCGGCCGCGAGTTAGAGCGGCTCGCACACAGGTGATGGTCTCTACCCCCGCAGACTGATCGAGACGCAATAATACCTGAATTCGGAGTCTTTCCGTGTTTGGTGTCCTGGCGAAACTGGCAGCTTTGCCTATTCCTCTTCATTTTCGTTGGTGACCGATAAGCGCTCATTTTCTGACCGATTCCCACTCGAAGGCAGCAGGGGAGCAGGGGAGGATCGGACGCGGATGTGTGTAATCGCGGCTCCAGCTCCAGCCCCGGCGTCGTCCGCCCCTCCCACCACCTTGCAGCAGTGGTTCCGAGCAGCCGTGGAGCTGCGGCGAGGACGTCGGGTGGCGGCCCGAGGTTGCTTCAGATTTGGAGGGGGCACGGAAGGTTGTGAGAAGCTCACCCGCCGACGGTGACCACAGTAACCACACGTTCACGCACCCAGTCAGGAAATGGAGAGCTCGAAGCCGTGAAGACGGCTGCCAGAAAGCTGAAACTGAAAGCGGCTGCATTACACGAGGAGTCTGCCCTCGGGTTCAAAACAGCAGGCAAGGACAAAGATAAAGACAACACCTACAGTGAAAGTAAGGAGGAGGGTTGGACTGTTAACTTAGAGGGTGGCGGTGGGTTAAAAGCAGCCCCGATTTTTGACAGTAAACAGGGTCCGAAATCATCAAAAACCACTAGTTACAGCAAGAAGGAAGAAGCCTTGAAGAAAAAGGGTGGTAAAGGAAAGAGGAAGGGAGCTAGCCCAGGGTGTAAGGAACATTGTGTGGGGGGTTCCCTAGAGCTGAATGACCCGAGCGACAAAAGTGGCGGTTTTGGAGAAGGGGCAGCCAAAGGTATCACTGGGGAAACAAGCGGCTATACAGGGAAACTCGGGGTGCCTGGACAGGGTGATAACCAAGCCCCTGTTTTTAACATACAGGCAAGGGAGAAAGACAAGAAGGCTCCAGTCTCGAGAATAACTCCCTCGCTACATGCCTTTTTTAAGGTGTTGCCTCAGGTCCTAAAGGTCACCCACAGCCCAGACAGCCTTGTTAGACAAGCCCCTGAAATATCCACACAGAAGATGGCAGAGCTGAGGGGTCCAGAGGGAGTCACGCTAGAAGTACCTGCACAATTACATGTGCCTGAGGTAACTACGTCACCAATAGAGGCCTCTGGTGAGGTGGTTGAAAGGGGTACTAGTGGCGGAGAAGAGGGGAGAATAAGGTATGCGGAAAAGGAGAAAGAGAAGGAGAAGGAGAAGGAGTTGGGGGAGGAGCAAGGAGAGCAAGGAGGGGCTACCCTAGAGGATCTGTTAACTGTCATGAGAAAAGAGATAAAGTTGGGTTTTTCAGAAACAAAATCAGAGCGAGATCAGGACAGCCTGCGACACCCTGGAGCAAAAAGTAGACGGACTCTCGGAGAGAACAGAGATACTAGAGGGATCGGTAGGGGAGCTAAAAGCTAATTTGGAGACAGCACAAGTCAGGATCCAGTCCCTAAGGAAAGAGGGGGACGAGTTGAGGGAAAGGGTCGAATCTTTGGAGAACTTCTCTAGAAGAAACAACTTACGAATCTTAAAGGTTCCTGAAGCAAAGGAAGGGGGGGACCTTAAGACTTACGTAGTATCTCTATTAAAAGGTGCCCTCAACTTAGAAGAAACTGAGGAAGAGTTGGCCAAAGACATTCAGAGAATCCACAGGGACCCATTTCGCCTCAACTCTGGGAGAGTGAAGCCAAGGAAAATTCTTATGAATTTCCTGACATACCCCCTGAAAGAGAAGATTCTCAATCTTGCCCTGAAGGCCAAGCCATTAAAAACTCCGGACTTTTCATTTGAGGTGCGGTCAGATTTATCAAAGGTCACCTTAGAAAGGCAGTGGGAGTTAGGGCAAAGAATGGACAAGTTCAGGGCAGTGGGGGCAACGGTACAAATGAGGTTTCCTGCCTTTCTAAAAATAATGTACAACAATAAGATGTACAACATTCGCTCCCCCAGGGAAGCAGATGAGTTAATTATCTCCATCTCTGAACATGCGGGGAGAACGAAGCTCTAGGAACGGAAATATACCTCATAGTCATTCGGCGGGGGTGAAGTACTAGCCTTTAAAGGAAATAATGAGTAAAAATCTTAAAACCTAAAATGTAGCACAAATGTAAGGGAAAATAGTAAAAGTAAAAAAAAACAAAAAACAAGAAGATCAAAGGGGAAGGTATAAGGAAGGTATAAGGTTATAGAGGAAAAACACAAACCATAATCTAAAAACACATTAAGCATAAAAAAAAAAAAGATACAATATTAACAAAAAACCCCTTCTTCTCTCATTTTTACTCTTACTTAAAGGGGGATATGGAGGATACCACTTCTAAAATTAAAAAATATATATATATATATATATAAAAAAAGAAGCAGGTAATCAGTCTCACCGATAGAGGGTAGATGGGGTTAGAGACCAAACACACCTACGTAAACCTGGCAAACCAACACGCCAGGAGAAGTGAGGGGGGGTTTTCCAAGGGCGGGGGGTGCATAGGGGGGTGCAATGAAAAAACATCAGATGCCTGTATCCATTTTCTTTTTTACAATCACACTTTTAAGTTCGCTCACAAACAATATCAATTGACATCAACTAATACCACAATGTCACCCCGAGAGAGATTAAAAACTCTGCTAAAGGGAAGGGGATATAAAGAGTCGTGTAGGCTTAGAAGAGGAGAAAAAACATGACAGAAATACACTTTTTATCCTGGAACATCAACGGGCTACGAGTGAAGGGGAGGAGACATAGAATTTTACAATACTTCAGGGATTCCCCGGCCCAGATAATAGTGTTACAGGAGACACACCTGCTTAAACAGGAAGTAGAAACAATACTGAAAACACAGAAGTGGGTTGATTTATTTATTTGTACAAATCAGTCCGCCAATATTCGTGGGATTCTCATTCTGTTTAAAAAATCAGCGAAAGCACAAATTTTGGCTTATGAGGAAGATCTTAGTGGCAGGTGGCTGGTTTGTAAAATAACGTTAGATCGTCAACATTATACACTCGTAGGGTATTATGGTCCGAACCAGGACGACCCATCCTACCTCCAAAAAATCCAAGGGGCATTAGTCACATCGAATCATCCTATCATATGGGTGGGGGACTTCAATATCGTCCTGAACCCCAAGCTTGATAAGTCCCCAAACTCCAGAGCGCTGGTATCATCTAAATCAAGACAAGTTATGCTGTCCATAATGTCGTCTCTGGGGTTGGCAGATCTATGGAGAGATAGGGCTGGGAATGCTCTCGGAGTTTCGTATAGGAACCTCAAGTACAAACATGGGTCAAGGATCGATTATGCTCTCTTTAGTTACAGTATTCAAGAGACGGTGAAGGGGCTACGGTATCTACCCCCACACCTCTCAGACCACTCAGCAATAATGTTCTCTCTGACACTCACGCAACAAAAAAAAATTTTCGTCATGGTCTTTTGATCGGATGATACTTCTAGATCAGGTGGAGACCGACCTGTTGGCAGAAGAAGTGTCAAACTTCCTGGAAATAAACCTGGACTCTGCGGAAATAAGTATAGTGTGGGAATCCCTAAAAGCTTTTTTAAGAGGGCATATTACAAATCGTGCATCATTTAGAGGCAAAGTCTACAGGGAAAAAATCAGGAACCTAGAAAGGGATCTGGTTAGTCTAGATAGGATTTGTGGGTCCTCTGGGGGTACCTCTGCAGAGCAGGAAGAGCGAAATAAATTGAAGCAGGAACTGAATAAAATTTTACAGGAAAGAGTAGAGAAGAGGTGGGAGGCAAGCAAGATTTCGAACTTTGAATACGGAGAGGCGGCTGGTAAGGTTTTAGCTTGGAAAGTCAAAATAGACAAATCTAAAAAGTTTATAAAGGGCATCTGTAAGGAGGGAGACACTACTGTTAGGAACACCAATACCGAGATCGGTAGGGCCTTTCAGGAGTTCTTTCAAAACATATATACCGAAGATAATGAAGATGATCCCCAGGCAAGAAATCTATGGTTAGATAGGATTCAACTACCTACTCTCTCTGAAGATCAGATCGACCGCCTTGATAGGGAGATATCAGAGGAGGAAGTGAGTAAGGTGACAGGTCAATTAAAGCAGGGGAAGGCGGCTGGGCCAGATGGCCTCCCAGGGGAATTATACCGGGTTTTGTGTTCAGAGCTAGTAACAACATTGACTTATTTATTTAACAACATCTTTACAAAAGGGTTAGTGCCTCCTGCATCATGGAGCGAAGCAACTATAGTCCTTATACCAAAACCAGGTAAAGATCCAACTGACTGCGGGTCCTATAGGCCGATCTCGCTGCTGAATATAGATTATAAGATCTTCGCTGCAGTTTTATCAGCACGTTTGGCAAGCGAGATCGGCTCTATAATCCATGAGGATCAAAAGGGCTTTATCAGGGGACGTCAGATGGCGGACCTAACCAGGGACTTGGTTGCGGCGATAGACATCGCCACAACTTTTTCCTTACCCCTGGCCACCCTAACATTAGATGCCACAAAGGCCTTTGATAGGGTCAATTACGGCGAGAAGTTTTGCCGTACTATCCAGCTTCTATACAGAGCTCCTACCGCTAAGTTATTAGTAAACGACACACTCACTGAGCCATTTAAGATTTCACGAGGAACTAGGCAGGGCTGTCCCCTTTCCCCGCTTCTGTTCGATCTTTATATAGAGCCCTTTGCACAGATAATAAGAGAAGAACAGAGTATTATCCCCTTTGAGTTCAGTGGATGGGTGAAACGTCTGGGCATGTATGCAGACGACATCCTGATATATACGTCAGATCCCATTCAGGCATTTCCAACAGTTGTCAGGAGAGCAGAAGAATTCGGGGAAATCTCGGGGTACCAGATAAATGCGGGGAAAACCGAAATAATGGAGTGGAATATTAACAATTCACAATTGGACACAACCTCCTCAATGCGCTATCTGGGAATTACGATCACCCAGGAAGTCAAGAATATAGCTCAGGTAAATTTGAATCGGGTATCCCGAGAATGTCGGGCGCTTCTAAAAGCATGGACATTTCTCCCACTGACGATCTATGGGGGGGAAAGCCTTATAAAAATGTCATTTATACCGAAGCTTACATTTATATTTAACAGCATTCCATTAGCTTTTGACTCAAAACAAATCAAGAAGTGTCAACAGGACATTAACTCGTTTGTGTGGAATTACAAGGCAACTCGGATAGCATGGAAGAAACTGAGGAGGAGGGAAAAGGGTGGGCTCTCCCTTCCAGACATACAATACTACGCCTGGGCCTTTCAGTTATTATTCTCAAGAATGCTACTGAAGACCCCAACAGACTCAACAGTAGGGAGAATGTTTAAGGCCATGTTAACTGGAACGGGCCTGCCAATGGACGGGTTTTTATTCAAATTTGGAGAACAGAAATTTTTCAAGAAGGTGAGGTTGAAGGTCTTGAAATCGTTGGCCAGAGCCTGGACAAGGATTAAGAGGTCAACAAGGCTGGCCTACTATTCAAATTGGGCTCCAATGTGGGGTTCCCCAGGGCTCCCACCGTGTTTGGGTGACAACCTCTCGACGCCATTAAGAGAAGGGGGGATCACGAGATGGGGAGACTTGTTAGCTGGTGGGGCGTTAATATCATGGGATAATCTGCTTGAAAAGGTAGGCCCAGGGCTATCAAGGTTTAAATACATGCAACTAGTAAGCTGGTCTAGAGAGCTCTTCAAAAAGAACGCCTTGGTGGGGAGGTGTAGCATGTTAGAACAACAACTGGTGGAGAAACCACAGGGTAGCAAAGAAGTGGCACATTGGTACCGGGCAATTTCGGAGGAGGTGGACGGAGACTTCGACCTTCCTGACGAAATATGGGCGGAGGATATGCTCCTTCAAGGAGAAGATTGGTGGATAAGATCATTCACTCTTTTATATAAAATTGTCAAACCGGCATGGTTGAGGCGAAACCACCTCTTCACACTACACCGAGCCTATTGGTCACCTCAAAGTTCCAAGCTGGTAAATGTTGTAATAAGTGCAGTCTTCAGGGCGCATCAGACGTTCACATGTTTATGGACTGCCCACTAATCAAGACTTTCTGGGCGGAAGTCCTGGATACACTGGGCTCGATACTTAAAGTATCCTTAACCTGTTCATTAACACTGACAATTTCTGGACTGGCTGAAAATGTGACTGGTACAGCAAGGCCGTTACTGTTCTATGCAATTTTACTCGCCAGACGTCAGATATGTAAATTTTGGGTTGACTCAAAGGCGCCAACACATGCCAGCTGGCTATCATCTTTAATTGAAACATCAAAAGTAGACCTGGCTAGATCTTGCAGAAGACAAAACCTCTCTTTTTGGATCTGTTATCTTCTTGGTGTTAGAGTACCAGGGTTTTTTTTTTTTTCCCCCCGGTCCTATGATTATACCTCCAAACTTCAGAGTCCACTGTGGCGGTTCCGTTAGACAAGAAAAGGACCTCGTGGTAGTTCCTACCTTGATGGAGTCTGTGTCGGGTATGGCTGGTCGCCACTCGTCACAAAATACCTCAGTAAACCCAGATTCGGTCTCCCGCCAGAATGTTCCCCAAAGAGGTGGAGATTGTGAGTGCGTTCTATCCCGAGTCGCACGAATAGGTGGTTGGCTATATAGTCTGCGGGCAAGAGGTACAGGCAAATGAGGACAAAAAAAAAAAAAAAAAAGAGAAAGAAGCACATGAGTGAAAAGAAGAGAATTTACAAAATCAAGAAGGAACAAGAGAGGGAGGTAGAGATTGAGGAGTTACTCAGAGCTCAATATGACAGTTGCAAGGATTTTGCTGAAACAAATCTTTAGATAATACTAACAGAGTGAAATTGAACCATTTTCGTTTAAGATAAAATTTACCAAATTTTTGGGTGTGGTGTGGTGATTTGTTAATCACCTGATGAGGGAGTTGATGGAGCGAGATTCAGAAATGTTTTTCATTTCAACTCGTGAAGTCACACTTCCATAAATAAAAATAAAAAGGTTGACAATTGTGCTATGTGTGTATTAATTCAACCTAGTTTTAAGTTGCATCTACACAAGAACACGCGGGAAACTAACATGTGTGCTCATAATTGTGCATTATGTTGCATTTCCTTGTTTGTGAAAATAATAAATTAATCGTATCTATTGTCATGTCAAAAAAATTAACTGCAGCTGTTTAGAATAAATAGCATGTGCTTATTTTGCTTCCCTGTCTATGTGATGTCATTCTATTCTCTATAGGTGCATAAAGAACTCTGCTGGATAAAATGAAGAATGGTAGATATAAAATGCTGCTTTATTTGTGCATTATAGCTAGGTAACTTAGACTAATGGGTTAATCATTAGCAATGGAGGGTGGCAACAGAACAAACTACTTTACTCGCATTAATTATTCTTTTGTGTTTGTTTATATGATAGTTAATGAAAAAGGCTTTGGGCCTAGTGCATTTCCGTGCTTGCAAAAATCTACTTGGAGCCAGAGTGAGTCCATGTTGGCAGCGTTTTCCTCCTGTCCTGATGTAAATTTGTCGTGCTGAGCTGACAGTCTCTTGGTCGAGCAAGGCCAAGGCCAGGAACCGGCAAAAAGGTTTGAAACAACCACGTATCCGAGGAATCCAAAAACTTTCCTTGTAGCAATTGTTGCGAACTGGAGGAAGCTGCGTTGTTCGAAAACTATAGACAATGGTCTCTAAGAACGTGACAGAACTATGATTCTAAAATGTGGTGACACGTCGCCTGTCACTTTTGGACCAATGGGACTCCGATTTCAGAAGAGAAAAATACATTTCTTTAGATTAGCTTAGCGTAGAAAGGTATAAAAACTCTTGCCTCGTGGAAGAGTTACGCTTCTCTTTGCGGACCTTTGATGAGGGTGTCATGCGGATGAACTTTTCTTGGAATACGTAAGAACCCTCAAAACTTTATTCCTTAATTCTTTCTTATAGTTAGCATTAGTTAGGGACTTAGGTTTTGAAAAATGCCAAACTGATAATTTTCATTTGCAATAATATTTTTTATTCATAATAAAACTGTCATACCCATTTGCAATGATTCAAATAAAATTGCTTTAATAAAATTTCTAATACATTTTCCAAATGAGTAGCTAATAAAAATCTTACTTTGGAAAACAAGCTGGTCTTGTTATTTCATGAGTTTAGGTTACTTATAGCTAGATCTTATCGCCACAGTGGCTTAATTAACTTGTAGGGTTGTAAAGTGTGATGAATTCATTTACCATGGTTGTATATAAATGTATATAATTTTGTGAATAGGTTAATTAGGTCACATGATCCAGTTGGTTATAATATGTCATGTTAGATTTATGGGCCTTATGAGTGTTTATTGATTGATGGTGTATATAGTGGAGTTGGGTAGCGTAGCTTATGACATATTTTCTATAGGCCGCTGGATCAGTCACTAGTGCCTTAGTTCCTTGAAAACTCCAGGAGTTCTTGGATAAATTAGTATTCAACCAGGGGGAAGTCCCTGCCTGCTGAAGGCTGGTTTTTCCAAGAAATCATTGGGGATTCTCGGAGTTTAGTGGAAGTAGCCATGCCGTATTTGGGCTGCACAGGCTAAGACTAAATAAGGCAAGGATTCCTATGCCTATATAAGGATTGGGTGATTTATACCTATATATGGGCATGAATTGGGAAAATTACACTAGGGTCCTAGATTCCCACATAACAAAAGGAAAGAACACAAAAACTTTAGCACTGGTAAAGTGCCCAGAGTCCTAAGACCAACAAAAATGAATTCAGCACAAAAACAAATGAAGGGTAAAGGCAAAATGTTTAGGGTGACCCTGCAGAGAGGGTCAGATCCACCAATGTGCACCAATGTCCAGTTGTCACTGGTCAGTTGGGCACTTCAGAGAAACTGCTGCTTTTAGCTTGTTGTGTCGCTGTTGCCACACAGGAAGTCAGCTTGCTGACCTTTGGAGTGTGCTTATTTGTCCTGGGTACAAGAAGGAGCTGGTCTAGTCCTTCAGGGTTCCTCCTAGGTCCCAGCTGCAGATACTGTCCTTTTTGACCTTCTTCAAGTCCATTAGGTGTCCTTAGCATGGTGTCTGGGGATGCTTCAGTTATGCCCGGCACCAGCTGGTGGTTGGGGGTAACTTTTGGGCACTCCTTAACTAATGCGGTAAACATTCCTACGGGTAAAGCAACCAACTTTGTCAGCAGTTCCTATTTCCCCTAATGCAAACAATTCAACAGTGCCTCTTGGTCTCAAAATTCAGGAGGGAGAACCCGTCTTCCCTTCTACAGAGCCTGCCCACCCAGAAGTGACGCAAGTGAGCACTCCCCATCTCTTTGGTCGCTCAAAACCAGTTCTGGGGCTAGCTTTCCCTCCACTGGGTTTGGTGCCAGCTTGACTATGGACACAAAGGCTGGGCTTTCTAGGTGTCACTTGACATTTGATTGTGACAGGTCCTTTTGAAGTCAATGAAGTTCCAGGGTTCACCTGCCAAACCCAGGTAATTGTCTCTGCTGTGCGGGGGAGTTTTCACACCGCTTTCAGGCCACGTACACGCTGGGTAGTGGCATGGGAGCTAATTAAAATTAGCTTCAGGCAGGCTAAAAGTAACATTTTAAAACAACAATTTCTAATATATTTCATAAAAATCAGACTTCACCATTAGATTGGATTTTTATTAAAGAAAAACACGTATCTTGAATGAAGTTTGCAGCTGATTCAGGTTATAGATGAACTGATAAACATTATACATTACAGTGCATCATCTACACTTTGAATTTTCCTAGGTGTCAGCTTTAGTCTGACCATTAACAATGTCTTTTTTGGCTTAGTCACCGAGAGAACATGCCATTTATCTTGTCACACGTTATATTCTTAGTTATTATGCACCCTACCTTGTGGGCAGCAAAGTGTCTTTAGGGGTGACATTTACAATGAAAATCAGGTTTTCCTACCAGTGAAAATGGTATTTTGATAGGTATGTGCAGGAGGGTTCATGCTGCTGCAGTCAGGCAACACCAGGTAGGCCAAAAGCCATGTTTTCATAGCCATTGTAGTGGATGGCACAATAGGTGCTGAGGTTCACAGGTGGTATTTAACTTTCTATGCCTGGGGTGTATTTCTGAACCATTTAATATGACTTCACCAGAAAGCTAATTGTGCCAATCTTGTTTAAGTCATTTTTTACAGGTTTTAAAGTGGAACACAGGCACTTTACTCTTGTTTAGCGAGGGTAAACTACACAGTGTTCTATATCCAGCATAAATAGGGCCCAGAAAAAGGCACCCAATCTGGAGTGCTCATACAAAAAAAGGTGGATTCCCTAAAATGTCGATATTGTTTTTCTTGACATAGTGTCATACAACTGACCCAGTATAGCTGTTCGTGATATGACCACAGAAGTGGGAAAGGTGTGAAGGGAGAGGGTTAGAGAGAGAAGCATGATGGGAAAAGGAGATGAGAGAAAGAAAAGGAAATAGTGATTTTAAATAACAATAATATTAAGTAAATTGTAACACAAAAATCAACCAAAGCACTACATTTTCGAGAAGGAATTGAAAATGTATGATTACCAGGTTGTAGCAGCAGAAACAACAAAAATAACTACACTGACCTATTGGGTTACTGAACACCAGGAGCCATATTACAGAAAGTGCCCTTGGAACCAGTGGTCATGTTCATCTGCTTTGTGCACCCCCCAGAGCAGTAAAGAAGGGGCTAAAGACACTTATGCGGGACCATTGTAATACAAATAGTGCTGGTGCACATGTATCACCAGTGCTGTCTCAAGAAGGCAAATGGACCCCCAGGCATCGACTTACAGGCATGCGCAGTCACTCACTGCACCAATCTGCTAAGGGTTCTCTAATCCCTCTTTAAATTATAAGCGTGTACCTGTCGGCAAAGGGAAACACGGAGCGGCTTTGAAGCAGCCACTCAGTGTTTCACTTGAATGCAGTGCCCCAGGGCAGCACTAGTTTGGGGGTGCCCAGCAATGTTTGATTGATCAGGTTGTACTTGAAATGAAACAAAGTGAACCCTGCACTGTGACTACAGACTGGCCTCTGTATCTACCACTCAAAAATGTAATTGGTGTCACTTGTATTTTAATTTTATTTTTACAGACAGCTTACAAACATTTTACCCTCAAATATGTAACATTTTTCATGGGATTCTCTACATCAGATCACTACTGAAACATCTAAGATTTTGTCTGAGTGCTGGCAGCCTGGTAGCCTTATTGTATTAAAAGTGGCCAATTCACCAATGCATTTATGAGCATGAGAAGTAGTATTTCAAGAGTACATATGTCTTTATGCCTTTGTGAATTGTTCCTAAATGTCCACCTCCCTATTAGTAAAAGTACTTCCTTTGCACTAATTATTTATGAATATTCCCAGAATGTTTCCATTTTTTCCTATTTTATATGGCTTTGGGCTAATTCACTAACACATATATGAGTAAGTAAAATGATACTATATGAGTACTCATTTACATACTCAAATGCTATTGTCAATTGGTCCTATGGGCATTTTTATTGTTTAGAATGCTCTTCAGAATACTCTACCTGTGCGGAGTGGGTTCTGATGATACATTAAGGTGTATGCTTCCAAGAAAAGTGCATATCTGATCTTTGAACAAATGAGCAGGAATGGTATCTCATTTGTGACAATGTGTGGGAAAAATGGTAAATGGTACTGGCAGATATTACGAGTATGCTGTTTTACAACGAGAAAAAATAATATTGTGTTCTATGAAAAAATAGAATACATTTTATGAAGATATTGTCAGTCACTATTACTGATGTGATGTCCTGACACTGGTGGTGGACATTTTACCTTGGCTCCATAATACTTTCCACAATGGGAAGAAAGCTTGCCTGCACTGTTTTAGGAGGCCAGAATAAAAAAAGAAGCAAACATATATCTGATAGGAGCATTTAACACCAACAATTTAGGAATTCACAGAATCTTGCAAAAACTATAATTGATTAGCAATGTGTATATCCTCTTCCTCAATTAAACACATTTATACAATTTAAAAAAAGGGACTAACATTAGCATGTGTAGTACGCACTAATTTAAACACAAGTCAAGACACTACCGTTTTCATGATAGCCCAAGGAGTTGGACATTTCAATTATTAAATATCAGGGGCAGTATCATAAAATGTGAGCACTGTACTGGAAGTGCTAATTTAGGACACATTCTCTGCCATAGATGTGGGCTCACTGGTGTGCTAAAAAGTTGATGAGCTGGAGTAGTACATTTTACAACCATACACAGTGGTGAATACTGGCTTCTCATGTTATCCTTAAAAGCACGAAAGCAAGTTCTCCTTTGCCTAGAAATTAGCAGCATTTGCTGACTTCTCGAAAGTAAACCGCAGAATATACCACAATAACATACAAAGCAACAAAACACACACAAGCATAACAGCACAAAACAAAGAAACAGTAAAAATGTAAATGCTGTACAGCAAAGTAAAACACATCATCACATTGCAATAATGCAGCAAAAAAACGTACCTCAAAAAACATTTCACCACCACATCAAAATGCCACACAACAAATATGAAAGACGTTCTTATCAGACATTTCCACCTCTAAAAAAATCTGCTTTAATAAATAAGGGCCACATGCATCAAAGTTAGGAATTGCGATTTCTAAATTGCGATTTTTAGGAAATTGCAATTTAGAAATCGCAATTGCTTATGCATGTCGGATTGTGATTCCTACATATTCCTTATTTGCGACTCGCAAATTGCGAATCACATATAAGGAGTTGCTTCCCATTCATTTCTATGGGCCTAGAGGCCCATAGGAATCAATGGGAATTACATGTGCAATTTGCGAGTACCAAATAGGTACTAGCAAATTGCACATGCAATTTCAAGGGTGCTAGGTGCCAAAAGAACACCCTGATGCACCCCTGAAATTGCATTGTCAACAAATGTTGCGCACACACATGCTCCAGGGCATGTATGTGTGCAACATAGAAAATTGAAAAATGCCCTTTTGTGCATTTTTCAAAGTTCATTGACCCCAAAATGTATTGACCCCAATCATGTAGTCATCATTTGAAGTATGTGAAATTGTTAGGATATAATTGATCATTATATGTGAACATAGAGTCTTACTTCTAGGTTGTGTCCCCCATGGTCACAGTACCGTAGCTCCAGTTCACGATCCCTACCTCATGAATGTGACTTAGTTTGTTTTATTCAATAGTGGTTGAAACCAACAAGGTCACAAATGTGCATGTCCCAAAAGTGCTTAGCCACAGTGTAACTCCTTTCTTGATTTTTAATGGCTCTTA
This sequence comes from Lissotriton helveticus, assembly GCF_964261635.1. Classification (NCBI taxonomy): domain Eukaryota; kingdom Metazoa; phylum Chordata; class Amphibia; order Caudata; family Salamandridae; genus Lissotriton; species Lissotriton helveticus. Next base: position 1,602,977,654 of record NC_136059.1, on the reverse strand, counting down.
AATGTTGTAAGAACCTTGTTTTTACCTTATTAATCATACGCCTGATGTATTTAATCTGACAAATTCATTCTAGTACATAAATTAAAAAAATGGAATTACACATAATTCTTTCAGTAGTATCTTGAGTCTTAACTCCGAATATTTTATATTCCTTTTTGTCCAGTACCATTACTTCCCATATTTCCAGAACCCAGTATTCTTTTGTTTTTGTCTTTTGGAAATCTTTTTATTAACTTTGCTCAAAAGACCATAGTTTACATAAATCACTGATGTTTGTACATGGTAGGGTTTCAACATCACAGTAATGATATGCAAGAGAGAGACAAGGCTGTAAACCGCCAGTGGCGCCAAATGTACAAACTGCAGTAGGGCATACTCCCAACCAGCATGCAGGAGCCTGCTGAAGCAGTCGCATCCCCCACTCCACCCAGGTGCAGCTGGAATATGTCACTCTCCCTCCAACATCGCTTCATGTTGGTATTGTTGTGCTTCCCACCCTCTGGCAATGTTTTGTTTGGCAATCCCTGCTGCAAGGGCCAACCATATTCCTACGTGTCTCGGCCAATCGGAATCTCCACGGATCATCAGGAGGAGCCATTTAGCGTCTATTGAAACAGTCACTCACAACACTCAAGTCATTACATCTGTAACGGGCAATTTCCTGTCATTCCCATAGAATGTGGAAGAACTTCTCTTCCTGCTGACACCCCCTGGCCTACAGCGCTGTTGGTGCCCTGCCCCATTTATATAAGTGTGTACGGGGATAGTAGGTACGATAAAGTATCTTGAGTTGTACTAACCTAAATCTTGAACAAATTGCAATCTCCCTCGGGCTCTCTACTGTCTTCGGCCAGTCTTCAATGTCTTCAGCCCCTAGGTCTAGAGTCCATGCCACTTGCAAGGTCGTCAAGGGGTCTGGCGCGTTATTCATTAATTTGCGTTATATCGTAGATGTCATTTTTTCCAGGGATGGGATCTAGTAGCAACCTATCTTCTACGGGGGAGTGATCTGAGACAAGGGTACCGCTCTAGATGCATCTTTGTAGGGCATGTAGCAGTCTAAGGTAGTGATATCTGTGCGTCTAATTTAAGTTGTAGTCCGGCTGCAGGTCTTCAAAAGTGAGCAGAGCTTCCCCTTTCCACATGTCGCCCAGGTACTCAATGCCTATCAATTTCAACTCCCTAAAGCCTGTTAGGGCCCCTACTTTCAGTGAATCCCCAACCCATAGAGGGGTTCGATTAGTCAGTTTCCTGGTCCAACCCAGAAATCTATTAGCCTCTCTTCAACACCCATCCACCACCCCCGTGTGTGCCAGCCACTCCGGGAGCCCTCTCAGAGAGTATAAAAGTGGTTTGCAATTTCCTCTCGGCATGATGGCTCTATCCACTCTATAGGCTGGCTCATAGGTATCAGCGTAAACCCAGTGGTTTATAACCAATAACTGCGAAGCCCAGTAGAACAGCTTAATGTCCGGGACCACCAGACCACCACCATAGACTCCTTTTTGTAGTTTATGAAGTGCTATTCTGGGAGAACCACCCTGCCACAATAGTGTTCTGACTTCCTGGGCTACCCGCTGACAGTCTGATGGGGGAACTGGGTATGGGGTGTTCTGGAGAACATACATGAGGTGTGTCAATGCCATCATTTTAAAAAGAGCCGCCCTGCCCATAAGAGACAGTGGGAGGGCATGCCAGTGGCATACATTAGTACTGAGTTGATCAATCTGTGGTACAAGATTATTTTCCAGGAACGTCGCTTGGTCTTGCGTGTCATATATTCCCAGGTTCATAAATCCCTCCTTCACTACTGGGGCTACGCACCTCAGCAGGATCTTAAGTGGAGGGCCCGATAACGGGAAGGCCACTGACTTGGACCAATTGATGGTGTAGCCTGAGTAACTCCCAAACAGCTCAAAGATGTGGAATACTGTCGCCATTGAGTAGTACAGTCTTGCTAGATATAAAAGTATGTTTTCTGCATAGAGCAAAATTAGCTATTCCCACCCCCCCGGTGCCTCTATGCCCCAGATCATCGGGTCTTCGTTGATCCAATGTGCCCGTGACTTCAATGCAAGGACAAACTTTAATAGGGATAGGGGACAACCCTGTCTAGTGCCTCCCCGCAGCCGAAAAGGTTGGGACAACAACCTATTAACTCGCACTCCGGGCTGTGGCTCCCTGTACAACAACGTTATCCAACTACAGAAGTGAGGGTCAAAGCCCAGCCTACTGCGTACTGAAAATAGATCTGAACATTTTATACTGTCAAATGCCATTGATGCGTCGAGTGCCAACAAGGGTCCCTTGTTACATGGAGCACTCCGTATAGCCTCCGCAAATTGTGGCGAGTGCTTTTATTTGGCATAAAGCCGAATTGATCCACATGGATCACTTCTGTGATGACTGGAGTCAATCTGTTGGCCAAGACCTTCGCCTCCACGTTGATGAGGGAGATTGGACGATAGGAGCCTCATTGATCAGGAGGTTTTCCCGACTTGTATATCACCGCAATTGTGGCTGCTCGCTGGTCTAGCTGGAGTTGTCCCATTTCTCTTGCCTCAGACAGCATGTGCAGTAGCTGTGGTACTATTATTGAGCCCTGGCTTTTGTATATTTTGACTGGAAGTCCATTTGGACCTGCTGCCTTCCCAGATTTCAGGGATTCCAGGGCCCCTCCCAACTCTTCCTCTGTGAGGTCTGCACCCAATGTCTTGTGTGCTTCCTCAGATAGCGTGGGCATGGAGAAGTCCCTTAACAGTTTCTAGCAGTTGTAGTCAGACCTAGTGCTGACAGGTGCATAAACCCCTTCAGAGTGTGTGGCGAAGACTTCTGCCATCTCTGTACTCGTTGTTTTCAGTGTCCCTGTTTTGTATGGCACCCCGGTCACCCACGATTGTTCTCTGTCGCACTTCTCTAGTCACGCAAGAAGTTTCTATGCTTTATACCCCACGTCATATAAGTGATGCTGCATCACCAGGGTGTATGCTCTCACGTCACTGTCTGCCATGGCGTGCCGGTCTTGCTGTTGCAATGCTAGTTTATGGCGTAAGTCAGTATTGACCCCCAATTGTCATTTCCCCCTTGTTCCAGCGGCTTGATTTGCAGGGTGTCTTCTTTCTTTTTGGCCCCAATGAGCTCCTGTGCTTGCCCCCTCAACACTGTCTTGTAAGCCTCCCATATGGTTATGTGTGAGTTTACGGTCCCCACGTTTTCCCTAAAGTATAGCTCAGAGCCCTCCCGGATTTGATCTCTGAGTGACGGATCACGTGACTGCCAGGGGTCAATCCTTGGCTATGTGTGAGTTTAATGTCCCCACGTTTTCCCTATAGTATAGCTCAGAGCACTCCCGGATTTGATCTCTGAGTGCCCTATCACGTGTGTGCCAGGGTTAATTCTTGGGAATGCTGCTCAGTCAAGGAATGGGCCCTTAATGACCACGCTCACCGGGGAGTGGTCTGACATGCCTCTTGCCATGTGTTTTGGATTTGTAACTCCTCCCACCCTGTCGTGGAGAGATAATCAATTCTAGAGAAGGAGCCATGGCACTTAGAATAAGGTGTATACTTTTGTACCAGTAGGTTGTACGCCCAACACAGGTCTACCATGCCCATTGCCTCAATGAAGCCCAACAGGTCAGGCTCCCCTTCCAGCCCATTTGGGAGCTGGACCAGTCAAGCTCTGGTTCCATGACTGCATTTGTGTCTCCGCCAATAATGAGGGTCCCTAGTGGCAGCTTCATCAGGAGTGAACTGATCTTCGGAAAGGTGATAGTATGAATTGAGCACAGTATGAGCAAACGCCCCTCTCATCTACCCACTGCCGCAATACAGCAGCCTTCATCATCTGTCCAGGTATCCCTTATAACTAGGGGTAGCGCATTACGGGTCAGGATTCCCAACCCTCGAGTCCCATTTGAGTATCCAGAGTGGGCCATCAGTCTATACCCAAGAAGTCTAGAGCTTTACATTTACTCCCTTTCAGATGCGACTCCTGTATCAATATTACATCTTGGTAGTGCCTTTTAATGTGTTAAAGGACAAGTGTGTATTTTATTTTGTTCCTCAAACCATTTACATTCCAGGTCCATAACAGTAGGCTAGCCAGATCTCCCATAAAGTTGGGTTGGAAAATACACACTTCGGAATCCTCTCCTCCCTCGAAATATTCTTGTGCCTAACCGCTGCACTGTCTGGCTATAGTGGTATTGAGCAAATATACAATTACATGCAATGAAACTAAACATTTTACCCAGCTCCCCCCTCCCTGCAACCCTGCTAGGTGAGTAGCAAACCCCCCACCTCCCAAACACACAGAGTGCATGTTGCCTGAGCTGCACATTAACAAACATTAGTGAGGGGTGGTGGGCGAGCCTCCAGCGTGAAGCATAGTAATTCTGCTGTTGGATACAATCAAACCCTTCTTTAAAATGTCTTGAAAGCAACTTTTTCCATCAATTAACTTTTTGGGTACCTGTGGTGGATCACGAGGCTTACAGCATCACTGGTGTCTGTTTGGCTCCCTGCTACAAAAAGGATCTTACTCGTACAATATCATTCCCGGACCTCCCTGCTCCCTCCCCCCTGTGACCCCGGTACATAAAGATTGAAATTCAGTGCCTGGGGTAATGTCCTTTTTTTCACTTATCTGTTCGCTGTCGCTGTACTTGGTTGTTGGGTGCCTGCTCTGCTGAGGTGTGTCCATTCCCAGGCAATGTTCGATTCTTGCCCCTTTACTTCCAACAGTTTGCCAAACCTACAACCAGTTGCTTGCCTCGGCTGGCGAAGTAGGCCTTTTCTTCATCAATAATTTTGAGTTTTGCTGGGAAGAGGATCATATATTTCACATTTTGCTTGCGGAGATCCCTTTTGACTGCATCAACTGTTCGCCTCTGGTGCTGGATATGGAGCAAGAAATCCGGAAAGAAGGAGATGGTGGCATTTCCATATTGAAGATCACTGTGCTGGCATGCCATCTGTAGGATGGTGTCCCTATCCCTGAAATTCAATATTCGGGCTATGATCGTGCACAGGGGTACCCCAGGGTGAGGCTTACCCCCAATGCCCGGTGTGACCGTTCTATAAAAAATAAAGCAGGGAGGTGTTTGGGCTTCAATTTAGTCAGGATCAAGTCCTCCAAGAAGAGGTCGATCAATGCTCCTTCCATGCCCTCCACACAAATGTTGTTCTGTCTGGCTCTCCCCTCCTGATCTTCGAGTTGGGTGAATATTTTGGATTGGTTCTTAGTAAGCAGCGAGACTTGCTCCTGAAGATGCTTAGTTTTGGACTGCAATCCCTCTATCCCCGCCTCCGCGGTGGACACCTTTTCAAACATTTTCCGGAGGTCAGCTCAAAGAAAATGTACCTCCTCAGTGACGGAATACAACTTCGGTTCCAGGGTCCCACGCAATTCCCTAATCGGCTTCATGATGTCTTTCACGGAGGGGTCCAGGGTCTGATCATCTTGCTCCATCAGTGGTACCGCTCTTCTCACACCTTTGTCATGGCCCACAGCCACTGAGTACTTGTCAATGTGATTAGCTTGGCCTGGCCCCATCATCTTGTTGCACCCCATGGCCGCGGTTTATGCATCTTAAGCGGTATACTCAGGGTCTAGGAAGTGTTTTATCTCTTTCAGGAGTATTATGCCCCAATACTCCCAGCCTAGGGATCCGCTGTGTATCTCCCTTAATTATGCACATCACCACAAGGCCACGGGTCTGCCACAGCCTCTTCCCAGACAGTAGACGATGGTCTTGTCTTTTCAACCACTGGAGAGAACCCTTGTCTGCCTCCACCCATTCAGACTGCCCTAGGCTCTCATGTTATATGTAATGCAGGGCTCCGCTGCGTGGACACCTCATGTCAAGTCTTATCTCATCTCTGCATTACTGCAGTTTGCGTGCCTCCACATATTGATTTACTGGTTTAGGTGGCCTCCTGGTGGTTCTCTGGTGGTATCCGTGCGGGGGGGGAGGAAGCGTGTCTTCGGCTCCCAGTCGGCCTCTCTATTACACTGCCGGATGGGTCTCACAGCCAGTGTTACACTCAGCCCGCACACATGCACCCAATGTAGGTGTCCTACTGGTCCAAACGAGGTTCAATGAAAGGGGCGAGGCTGCCCAGTTGCACGCATGCAGCCCTACAAGCGGGTCGCAGTCTGTAGTTTCCTGGTACTTGCAGTCTTCTTCTCTCATCGGCTGCCACCGGCCTTGCACATACCAGAGGTGGGCACAGGGGTCCACTGCCATCTCGCACTGTGTGGTCGCGCCATACTTCATGTTCTTGGATTAAGTGTCAGGTCCGCCTCTCTCACGGAGCTACATGGGTGGTGCCATCTTATAATCATGGGCTGAACTTGCACCACTGGGGCAGCCACTGCGTCCTAGATCAGCCGCCTACTTCTGGTTTCTTCTAAAACAGCAGATTATGGCAGATTTTATGGGCTTGGTCGCTGGTAATTAGCGCAGCTCACTTAGATCGCAGTCATCTTCAGCAGCTGCTGGCCACTCCCCCGAACACATTATTCTTGATTGTCATCCAGTTTTTTGTTGCTGAAATGTTCAACTATCTTCATGTGTTTTCCAACAGTGGGTCTTCCAGGGGGATTTTGTTTATCCTTCTGAATTTTTGGTAGAAAGTACATTTTTGGACTAATAGTGTGACTTACTTTGAGACACATGCATTCCTCATGTTTAAGAAGTTCATAATCATACCAATTTTGTGACATCTCTTGATAATATTGTTGTATCTCTATTATGGAATTCATTTTCAAAATCTTAAAATGATCCTCCCTACATAACTGTCTTTGTTCTTTCAAGATATTCTGTTCTCTAACCATGATGATGATATGACACCCCTTATCAAAAAGTTTGATTATGGACTTGTTGTTTCTTAGATACATGAGTTCATGCCACTCATTCGGTGATAAGTTTCCTTTACAGTGGTTTTAGGGGTTTTCTCACAGCATATTAATGCCCTCCATGGTCAATTAATGCTCTCCATGGTCAATTAATTGAATGCTTATTTTATTACCATCTGGTAATTTATGACAGAATTAACTTTGTGTTTTGAAACCGCTTGGTATACATGAATCAGTAGGGAAAGTCATCTTCTCAAGATAGTGAAAAATCAACAGGGGAGGAAGAGTAGCAAAAAGGTTGAAAACCAAAATTGTTGTAAGACCCCCAACAGTTCTGTTCGGTCAGAGGCATATTTTCACTGATGCTTAGTAACTGATCATCACATCATTGGCTCTGCCCTCCACCAGGAGGAATTGTCTCTCATACCAGGGACTATATGGGATCCAAGGTGTGAAAAATATATATTTAAAATACCTCCTACCTTCAAAATCATATGACTTATTTACTAATTAAAAAGAGGGAAGTGATATGATTAAAATAAAAGAGGATGTAAATGAAGAAGTATTAGGAGTCTCACACATCTTGTTTCAGCCTGCTTTGCGCTCTTGTGGGTCAATGGCTTTTGTCAGGACCATAGGTCTAGTTTTGGATCCCTTCTATCGGTAATATGGTGTCATTTGTGTCACATGATGATTTATCTGAATACATTTTACCAAAATATTTTTCAAAACGGGCACTAATTTTTTAGCACACATCCACACATACATGCAGGTAGTCACACACCCCCCACCCACATTCACAGCCACTCAGGCACCCTTACAGATACTCAGACATCAAATGAATTACTCATATAGACACTCGTGTAACCACTTACCAACTCATGCAGCTAGTTACACACCAACAGATAGACTGATACAGACATTCACACAGAAAATTCACTCACAAATACATTCACTGAGACACGTATAATCACTCACTTACACGTATAATCACTCACTTACACACCCACTGAATCATCCATACAGACACTCATACACCCATTCATTCTTAAATACACCTTGGCGTATATATATATATATATATATATATATATATATATATATATATATATATATTCACTGAAAAAACCATAGGTTTCACACCAGTTATAGTTAGGAATTAGCATTTAAAAAACCTATTAAATTCACTGAAAAAACCATAGGTTTTACACCAGTTATAGTTAGCTGGGAATTTTACTCGCATAAAACCATTGAAATTCCCACATTATAGTTAGTTGGACTCACTATAACTTGCGCGTGCAATGCACTGCTGATGACGTCACATATTACATCACTCATGACATGGTCAGTGACATCACTCATGATATCACTGATGACATCTCAAATGACATCACTGATGACATCATCCAGTGAATGTGTATCTTTCTGAAAAATAAATATTTTTTATATATGTATATCTAAAGGTTGATGGAAGAATAAATGGGTAAATAAATATCTAAATGGATTTTTTTTGTGTAAAATTGATTGGTTAACTGACTTATTAAATGTATCTTAGTGAATACATATATTAGCGAGTAATGTTTAAATATTTAAATATCTGTATCTGTGTCTCACTTTGTGTATAAGTGGCTGCATGGGTTAGTGAGTAGCTACATGAGTGTGTATATGGGTTATTAGTTGTTTTTTTGAGTATCAGTATCAGTGTCTGTATGGTTCGGTGGGGGATATTACTTAGAGCACAGATGCATGAATGAGTGACTCACTATTTGTATGTATTTTGAAGACAGCCTGTGTGCAAGACTGTATGGGTGGATGATTGTGTGTATGGGTGGGTTAGTGAGTATGTGTTTTTATAATTGATTGTTTAAGAGAGTAAATATTTTTCCGTTTCTGTAGAAGTATGTGTAGTGGTGTGTATATAGCAGTATAATCAAGTACATGTTTTTTTGATAGTTTATTTGCATGTGTGAATTTGTGTGTGAGTAACTATATGGATGAGTATTAGTGTGTAACAGGATGTTTAGGTGTATGAGTACATATAATGAGTAAGTACATGCATGAGTGACTATATAGAACTGTTGGTGAATGAGTGGATGTGTATGTAGATGTTGGAATTACCTAATAAGTTGTTGTAATTGGTATTGGTTTCTCCTATGTTAAGAAAATATTGGTTTCTATTTTTGAATGTGTGTGTCAAAGGTTATTTTATGCTGATAGGAGGTCTGCCACTTTGTCACAAGGATGTTGTCATCAGTGATGTCATTTGAGATGTCATCAGTGATGTCATGAGTGATGCCACTGACCATGTCATGAGTGATGTAATATGTGACGTCATCAGCAGTGCATTGCACGCGCAAGTTATAGTGAGTCCAACTAACTATAACGTGGGAATTTCAATGGTTTTATGCGAGTAAAATTCCCAGCTAACTATAACTGGTGTATAGTTAGCTGTTTTTCACTTTCACTTTTTTTCACTGGTGTGAAACCTATAGTTTTTTCAGTGAATTTCAATGGTTTTTTAATAGCAAATTTTTATAGGTATAAAAAATAATACATTTTAAAACAAATTTTATATTGTATAATTATGTCAATTTAAAAAAAAATAATGTTTTATTTTTAACTTGGGGCGCGCCCTGGGGCGCGTACCGGGGAGCGTCCCGTAAGCGCTATTCTCGCAAACGAAAACAACATCGTGACACATCGCGTAGACGCGTGATGCGTCATATGACGCACAGTGTAAGCGCACCCGGAAGCACGCGTGCGCATACGATCGCGGCGCTCCCTGGGGCACGTACCGGGGAGCTTCCCGTTAGCACTATTTTCGCGAACGAAAACAACATCGTGACATATCGCGTAGACGCGTGATGCAACATATGACACACAGCGTAAGCGCACCTGGAAGCACGCGGGTGCATACGATCGCGGAACGTCTCGACGCGATTACGCCGCGCGCCCCGGGGCGCGTAGCGTAAATGTAAATGTATTGCGACTTATATAGCGCACGTATCACCCGAAGGCATCAAGGCGCTTGCCTTGGGAACCCGTCCTGGCTTTTCCCTGTGAGATAACCCCTACTGGGTATCCCCAGGGTGAAAGCCAGGCATCCCGCAGCGGGTGGGCCGCCGTAGTGGAGATTAAGCAACTATTGCCCAGAGTTGCAGCGTGGGGCCCCATGATTAGAATAGGCACCGAGGCGAGAATTATCGAGTCTGTGGACATTTTGGGCTCAGGACCCTGCGCGTCGGGAATTGAACCCTGGTCCCGGGCCAGACCTCTGCATCAGGGTCTGCCACTCTAATCAGTGAGCCACACTCCTCCCCTCGCGTAAGCGCGTCGGGTCATGTGACCATAAAATAATACTTTCTATTGGTTCAGAACAGTTTTGGTTTCCAAATGAGTAAAGCCTGGGTCTTGTGATCTGAAAATAACACTTCTGATTGGTTCAGGATAGTTGTTTTTCCCAAATGAGTAAAGCCTAGGTTTTTTTCCCAAATGATGAAAAACCCCACCTTTCTTCCTTATTCTGACTTTGTCCTTTGACTGAGAAAGACCTGTTTCATCTATAGAGACAATTCTTTTGTACTTTGAAATGGCTACTGTAGCAGCAACAGCTGGAGCATCTGCACCACCACCATCACCAAGAGGACCACCACAACAATACATTGGTGGTGAAGAAGAGGAGGAGGAGGAAGAGGAGGAGGAGGAGGGGAGAAGATGGCTGCCTGAACAAAATACCCCATAGAAGCCAAAAGAACACATTGTATGGGAGTTTTTTCACTCCCAGAGGGCAAGAAAAAAGTGAATGCGGCCAAGGTAACTTGCCTAATCTGTGGCAAACAACTCTCAATGGGCAATCCAGACAAAAAATATTAATTTGGTAATAATACCATGATTCGACATATGACCCGGAAGCATCCTAACAACTATTCTCGTGCAGAGATCAGGGAACTGGCCAGTCACCTCCCCCAGTGTTCAAGCACCAGCTCCAAAAGAAAGCAACCCACTCCATCGTGACCAGATACAATGGAGACGATGCCTTGTATTCAGCCACAATTTGCAGATTTTAGAATCACATGTATTGCATGTGGCAAGCTCATCGCCTATGGTGAACAGAGCATGAAGCTTGTCGTCCTTGCTGGTGACAATCACAAATGCCCCAAAAAACAGTAATTTTTTCCGTTTTTTGTTTTTTGCTCCTGTTGAGCCATTTACAATTCCCTGTTTTTTGTTTCTCCCCATAAAAAATAAAAAAAAAATATAAAACTGTTTTGAAAAGCCAAAAAAAGTACAAAATGTTCAAAAAAACATTAAAAAAATATAAAACAACAAAAAGAAGAAAAAAAACAGTTCTTTTTAGAACTACATTTCATTTATAAAAATAAACCTATATTTTTAATGAATCACTGTCATTTTTTTTTTTCTTAGGGTACGCGTACCGGGGCGCGCCCCCCAAAAAAATAGAAAAAAAAAATTTAATGAAGGAGTTACCATGAGGGAAGAACACAAAGAGAGTAATGTTAAGAGAAAGAGAGCTACAGGATGAACACAGAGGGATTGTTTATTACATAGTTAAAAACAGAGAAGGTGTAATAGGGTGAAAGTGAGAAAAGTAAAATGACTAAAGGAGCGAAAGAAGGGAAAAGAGAGAGGAAGAAGACTAAAGTAGAGATAGTGGGAGAATGTGAGTGGGTGTTGAAAGAAAAAGAAAGGACAGTAAAAAATTGAGAATGAAGGGTAGTGGCGTAACCGGGATAAATGAAGAACGGTGAGTGAGGGTAAGAAAACACCAGTTAGTGTAAGTAAAGAGGGGTGAAAGAGGGTGAAAAATTGAATTAGGATAAGACATGGGGAGTGACAAAGAGAAAGGACAAAGAGAGTAAAGAAAACAGTACCTGAATGAATTTGAGTGAAACAGCAAATAAAGATAAGTAATGCAATGTGTGTGACTTATAGCGAGATAGTGGCTGTAGGTCGGGGTGTGGGTGTGTAAGGTGTGTCTGTGGGTGTGGGTGTGTGGGGTGTTTTGGTGTGGGTGGAGGTGAGGGTGTGTGAAGTATGTGTGAGGAGTGTATGGGTGTGGGGTGTATATGTGTGCGATGTATGTGTGTGTATGGAATGTGTGTGTGTATGTGAAGAGTGTATGTGGGGGGATTTTTTGTATGTATGAGGTGTGTGTGTGGTGTGTGTGTGGGGTGTATGTTAGAGGTGTGTGTATGTGTTGAGAGGGGGATGAGGTGTGTGTGTGTACGAGTAAGATAAATAATTAAGAAAAACAAAATGAGTGAAGAAGCAAAGGAAGGGAACAGAGGGTAAGTGAAGTAAAGAATAGGGATTGAAAGAAGTTGAATATGAGAGGGGAAATAGGGAAATTGGAGTAAACATGGAGAATAAGAATAAGTGAGGGAAGCAGAATAAAGACACAGGAGTGAGGTTGGTTGAGAAAATATTAGTAAGCTTAAAGCAAAGGTTGATGACAAACTACATTTTTTTTGTCATACTTACCATATAATAAATGAAACTTTAATTATTTCTTTTTACTGCACTTTGTATCTGTGAAAGAGAGAAGAAACAATAAGTTATAATTAGTAAAATGTGTATTTTAAATTAAAATATACAAATGAAGAGGTTAAAAATCATAACAGTGTATCTAGAAATAAAGGAGGAGTGAAGGACACAGAAAGGGAAATAAAGTAAGGTAGAAGGATAAAAAGAGAAAAAAAGAAATAGAATGAGAGCAAATTACTAAAAGTAAGGCATATAGATTCACTTCCAGAGAGGAAGAGAAGAACAGAGAAATGAACTGAAGGTAAGAAAGATACTAAACCAATGTGACTTAGCAAAACTAAATCAGGAAACAGTAGTAAGTAAAAAGATAATGACTGAGACGGAAAAGATAAACACAAGTGAACATAACACAAGGAGAGTGAGCCACTGAGGACATAGAAGTAGTGAACGAAAAATAGAGAGAAAAGGTCAAAAGTAAGGAGCAAACAAAGATAAGCGAGGGAGAGTGGGTGATTTATAGTGATAGAGTGCGATAATACTGCTGAGTGAGTAAACAGGAATTACTAAAAGAGCAAAGGAGGAAAATACGGAAAAGGGAAGTAAAGCAGAGAGACTGAAAGCTGAAAACTTATGCAAGGGAGAGAGGGGATGCAGACAGTTGAAATGAGAATGAGGGCTTGTCAAAAAAGTGGAGTAAAGGAGCGGGGGTTACAGAGAGTGAGAGAAAGACATTATAAGTGAGTAAAAAGAGCTGAAAGAGGATGGAAAAAGGAAAGTGAGTGTCAGAGAATGGGAATACAATTTAATTTACGCAATCCAAAGTATAGAATAACTTGTACAACATGTTACATAGTTTATTTTTGCTGTTCTCAGAATATATTGAATTTCACTTAAAACAGTGAGTTCAAATTACTCATCATATGACAGCGGAAAAAAAAACACAATCTAAAAGATTGTGTTTTAAAAAAAACCTTAGATACTGACAAATGACAAATGTACACTAATCTTTGATTGACTTACTTTTCCTTGAGGCCAAATAGTATATCATAGAGGTCCTTTTCTCGTTGCAAAGTACTTTGCTGTTCAGTAAAAAATCCATTTCATCGACTTTCTAGAAGAAAAGCTCCAAGAACATCTGAAATAATTTCATTATTTTCATATACCCCTTTTTTTCAGTCATGACTCTTTACTCATTCCTGTACCTTTCCTTTTGGCCAAATAGTGTCAGAAGTATGAGTATATTTTCAAATTAATTCAAAGAAACTCTGAAATGACCTTTTTTCCGACGTTCTGAAAGAAAGGCTCTACAACATTTTCACAATATTTAAGTATTTGTAAAACCATCTCTGACTCACTCATGTTCATCATTTTGTATAATACTAATAGCACTTACTATGAGATACACTTACAGTACCTATATGACAAGTCAATTTTTTATATTACCTGGATCACTTTTACTCAGATTATATTTTTAAACAGCAAAATAACCTTTATTAACTGCTCCCGTCTTCATAGGCCAATTACCTTTACCTAAATTTTGGTTCTAAAAACACTAGGTATGAATTTTTTAAGCCAAAAGGCAAACGTTGTTTGAAATTCAAATGAGTGTCGTTACATTGGGTCCAACCTTTACAACTTTTTAAATAGCATGTGTAATGCCCTGATGTTGTAGAAGGACCTTCATGAAAAATAATAGCTGCAGTTGCAAACAATGTTCCCTCTAATTTTTTTCCTCTGTGTGCGGCAGTGGAGGGTCTCTGTGCGCTGCAATCATGGCCATGTGCGCCAGGAACCAGACCACGCGCGTGTGCAGCGCCAAATGTCACTCCAAACATTGGCTTAAAAAAGTGAAAAGATGGTGCATTTTCACACAAACAGCTCCACGTTAAGCTTTTGCATATCGGATAACGACGCCATGACATTGATTGGTTACACAGGTAAGTACACTTAAGGTTTAGAAAAGCACAAGACTCCAAAAGGTGGTACCATCATAAGATTTTACTAAATATTTTTAACTGGAGCACTGTTCATTGGGTGGGGAAATATTGAGAGCCTATACAATATGACATGTACACAATAAGTTACAAAATTATATAACATATTTACAATTTGATGTGAGAGCTGCTGAGTAATGTTGGGCTATCCCACCAGAGATAGTTTGTAAAACTGACATCCAGGCAAACATGTACTGTGGGAGAGAGCCGTTCAGACATGTCAAGTGGCATCACTAGGTGGGTGACAGGGTTGCTTCTCACAGTGATCCTTGCCATTTTTCCAGTGCTGATAAACTTGGTCGAGGTCAACTTTCCCATTCAGGAGGTAGGCCTTTGTCCTCATCAGCATATCCAAATGCTTCTGCTCTAGTCTATTCCTCAATTTACTCTTGATAGTATTCATGAGGCTGAATCCTTGTTCACAATCTGCACTAGATGCTTGAAATGTTGCACAGACATCAACAAGCTGAGACACAACACTATACTGAGCAGAATTGCGTACAGTGAAATTCACCAGGTCTTGAAAGGTGGTAAATAACCCACCCTTTACATGTTCTGCCACCACATATTTATAATCTCTGTATTGCCGAACAACATCTTCTGGTGTTTCACAATCACCCAGGACCAAGACATTTTTATACTTTTCAACAAGTCTTTGTATATTCTCAGCCCCAAAATCAAAATGTGATTGTGTTGACATTGCCTGGATTTCAAAACTTGCCCATTCTTTCAGTTCATCCTCAGGGAACCTTTTTTGCATGTGCTCACAAAGAAGGGAAACAAAAGACAGAATAGGCCCACTGTCAAATTCTTGCCATTCCTTGTACAACACCATCATCTCTCTTACATTGCTGCTCCAAAAGACAGTGTCCCCCAAATACTGTTCCTTAATTTGGCCAATCTTTGCTCTTGCATACTGTACAGCTTCGACAGTAGTCAAAGAACTTTTTTGGAACAGTTTGCACAATGATGCAAATTCACTCAGAATGTCATTAAGTACTGCAAGGGAAATGTGGTAGTTTGAGTCAGATAGCTTTTTGTAACAATATTTAGCAACTGGATCATTCTCTTCAACTTTCTCATGCTCAAAGTACTTAAGAACAGCCTCGTAATTCCGAATTAGTGCACCAACTGCAAAATGCCTCGAAAGCCACCGGACTTCATTCAATGGTCGAAAAGAGACCACTTCACAGCCAGTGACTAATGCCATTTCATCCAGCTTGGACTTCTTTGCAGGTGATCTGGAGAACACAGTGTAGACAGTCCTCAATAATGTCTCCATCTCTTTAATCATTGGAACCCTCTTCCAGGCATCATCCACTCCCAAATCTTCTCGATGAGCGACACAATGCTGCTCAACTAGATGGGAAATAGATTGTTTAAGGCGAGTAGCAACACCATTATTTTTACCCAGCATCACAGACGCACCATCGGATGTGAACATGACCATTTTCATGAGGTCCAGTTCATTGGCAGTGTAGCATTCCTTCACAGCAGTAGTGATGGCCTCAGCATTACAACTAGTCAGCTTCACTATGCCCCCAAACTGTGTTTTGTGCTCTGTTGAGGTTACAGGTCGGTACTTGAAGTACAGAATGAGCATTTTTGTAACAGAAATATCTGTGCTCTCATCAATTATCAATGTGTGATACAAAGCGCTACGAAGTTCTGCCATACCTTCACTGTGTATCACGCTATTGATGGCCTCAAGGAACTCAAAGGCATAGTTCTTGCTCCTCCAGCTGTCTGGTATCTTCACATACAAAGCTAGGTGGTCATGGATGTCTTGTACAGATAACATTGAAGTATTCATCTTCACTGCCAGCAACACATTGTTGATGAGAATCTTTATCTCCTCAGGCAGAGATCTTTGTCGTTCAACTACTTCCATTCTATTTGCTTTGTCAGTGGCAGTTTCTGTCAGCATTGCCAGCACTCCAAAACCAAACCTGGCAGCAGCACTTCTGTTTCTCAATATCACCATGGCAGACTCGTGAACTTTGCTAATTAGATGGCGTTTCAGGTAATCCAGTTTCCAGCCATCACTCCATTTCTTCCCTGTAGAAAAGTCCCCAACAATCTTGGCTTCGGCACATGCTTTGCAAATCAAGCCCACGTCTGGACTGTATTGAAATAGTTCGCCAAGTTGCACGCGAACCTTGCTTCGTGATTTCTGTGTCTCAGCCTCCACAATTTCTTTCATCCACTCTTCCTTGAAAACAAGGCAGCATTTCTTCCTTTGTGGTGAAGCATCACACTCTGCAGAAGGTACAGCTTTGCGCTTGAACATATTTGTGATAACTGGGTTTAGCCTGCTATGCCACAAAGCCTGCAAAATAAAGGAACATAGCTAAAGTTGATGCCTATGCTCATGATTTCAATCTGTCACATAATACAGAGGCATTGCCGGCAAAACGTAGAGTGTAATTACCTGGATATCTGTACACTACCCTGCCCTTTCAAACTTAAATGATGCACTGTCGGTAGAGCCTGCAATAGAAGTAAAGATTGTTACAGCACATTGTGAATTTGTGATACAGCAATATACCATGTGCACCATAAAGGAACTCTACCAAACAATTACCTGTTGTGATTGTGCTCACGTATGCCCATTCAAAGTTGTGGGGTACTGTCTGTGAAACCTAGAACAGAAGAAAACATGGGTAAGGTATGTTGTTAAATTACAATGCACAAGATGGACCACAGTTTAACTCTACCAAACAAGTACCTGCTCTGCTTGTACTCACGTATCCCCGTTCAAATGTGTGGGGTACTGTCTGCGAATCCTAGAACAGAAGAAAACATGGGTAAGGTATGTTGTTATATTACAATGCACAAGATGGACCACAGTTTAACTCTACCAAACAAGTACCTGCTCTGCTTGTACTCGCGTATCCCCGTTCAAATGTGTGGGGTACTGTCTGCGAATCCTAGAACAGAAGAAAACATGGGTAAGGTATGTTGTTATACTACAATGCACAAGATCCACCACAGTTTAACTCTACCAAACAAGTACCTGCTCTGCTTGTACTCACGTATTCCCGTTCAAATGTGTGGGGTACAGTCTGCGAATCCTAGAACAGAAGAAAACATGGGTAAGGTATGTTGTTATACTACAATACACAAGAACACAAGATGCACCACAGTTTAACTCTACCAAACAATTACCTGTTTGATCTGCCTGTACTACTGTTTGCCTGTACAACTGTATTTGTAGCACAGTCTCACAAACCTGCAAAAGAAAAGGGGTGCAGATTGTGAATCTATTTACCCAGTACCCCCAAAATCCAATGTGGAACATACACAGAATTACCTTGTCTTTGTGGGTACTCACGCCTGACCATTCAAATCCAAATACCTTACAGACTGGAAATCTGCAATTGAAGACAAGATGGTTAGCAAAGGCTCTAAGAGTTACAATAAATGAATGGGACTGGCCCAGATACTCCATTAGGAAAAACAATCGAATAGTTACCTGGGAATCAAGTTTAGACAAATAAGCACGTGCCCCTGTGCTTCATTATTAGCACCCATTAGGCTAAACTTATATGCACCTACCCACACAATCCAGCCACTCTCATGCGTTTTCTTTACCTTTTGCCATGTCAATGTTTTAACAGATATGTGTCCCATTCACACACATTTGCATGTAATCACATTTACAATAGACCATGGGTACTCGCAAATATTTTTCTCAGTGTCAAAAATATTTGGTTGTGGTGTGACAGAGGGCCGCACTGATGCGTGCAGGGTAGTGGTCAGGGACTTGGGAGGTGTTAAGGTGGACTTGGAGAAGTATGTACAATTAGTGGCTGAACAATGTGGCACCAGAAAACTTGGGATCAATACAGGCTTCTCCTCTTCAATTTGGCTGGATAACTCTAGAGATTGATGGACCAGCTGCAGAGAGATCTGTTTTTTGTCTAGTGGAAGTTTTGACTCATTATAAAGTAGCGGAGGAGCGGGTACAGCGCACTGGGGCGTGCTGCACAATTGTTCAACAACCAAACTGTGGCACTCACGCTAACTCGCTCACTACTCGCCGATAGCAATTAAATGATAGATTCATAAATAGTGAATGACTTACTTTTAGGTAACAGATGGTGATAGATGAGCCAAAAATAGGCCATGAATCTGGTGCTCACTTGTGAGGCCTCAAGGCTTTGATCAGAGCCACTGCAAATCGGGTTAACTTCGGTGGGCTGCCCTGGCTGCCCGCCTTTTCAAAGTACAGACCTGCCAGCTGCACCAGTCACTCCCCGGCAATTAGCAGCGGGGCCATCATTGTAATTTTACATTTATTTACTGCAGCCTGAAGCCATGCGGCAATGAGATTAGGGCAGCGCTGCTATGATTTGCTGTTGGAAACACAATCTTTATGATGCCTTTGGGACCATAAGACAGCACACTCTGATGCCCTTAATAGAAGATTAGAGAAAAACCTAGAAAGCCACATACCAAGATTAACATGTAGGATATATAAAGTGTGTGCGCTACTGGCGATGGAGAACAGAGCTCTGCAAACAATACAGCCTTTCCCTCTACCCAACGTGATGTATAATGTTGCACTTGTGATGACTGGTGAGAGCATACGTGATCACACTTGCCTCAAAAGATAAAATGGCCACTGAAACATGATACATGCAGGCACAAACAGCACACTGGGGAAGGCTTTTCATTATTATTTTTCCCGGTGCTGGGCAGTATTGGCTAGAATAGTTTTTTTATTTTTGTCGATGTTGCTCAATCTCAGATACTTGTGTTTAATGTGAAGTTGCTGGCAGGCTGATGTGTTTAATTTGCAATGCTCCGACCAGTGGCGGCTGGTCCATAGGGGGCGACGGGGCAGCGCCCCACTAGGCAAAAAACTGGCTGCTCACTGTGCTCAGTCAGTGCTCAATAATAATCGGGCAGCAGCAAGAAATGTAAGCAGACGAATTGACAGCTTTGACAATTCGTCTGTTTACATTTCCGCCCCTTGCTGGCAGCTGCTTCACAGCCTCAAGTGCGCATGAGTCAACAAACGCACCGGCTGAGCGCACGGCGCTTTTAACTTCGCACGGCGACTCCATTGACATACCTAATGTAGTGCAGGAGTCTGGAGATGGGATCCTGCTCCGGCGGTGGCATACAGTCGCCCCATGCCCAGTCAAATGTCAGGATACAGCCTAGTAGACCCCCCAGTCGCATCCAGTCATTCCACTTGCCAGTGAAGAAAAAGAGCGGGGAGAAGTTAGTTTCACTGTGTGAGAGCCTGGAAACGTGCGTGATGCGACGCAGAACCGGCGGAAGAGATGCCCTGGTAAGTTTTTTTAAATGTATTTATTTAAATAACCGCCTCCCCCCTCCCCACGCGAACCTCTCCCCTCCCACCCCCCCCAAGTCATGCAGGCCGAGGCTGAGGAGATTAAAAGGGGCTTTATTGGAGGGGGGGGCTGCTCTGACAGTGCACCTTCCCCTTGGCCTAGAGGGCAGTGCTTGTGCCCCCCCAGCCCCCCACGCTCTTCGACCTCATCCGCTCTAAGTTATCTTCATCTTCACCAGCAATCTATGTCTTGTTTTGGGCGTTTTGGAAGCGCCTCGTTCACTCTCCGGGGGTTTCTTGGCGCTACAGAGTTTAATCGCTGGAACGGCTTTCACTTGGACGTCACTCGCCTCATCCCGCATTGCCCCCCTTCCTATATCCGGTCCACTCCTCCTGTATGCCCCCTCCATCCCTGTGCACTCTTACCCCCCGTATCCCTCTCACTCAGTGTCCCCTCCGGTATTCACATGTTATGTCCCCTAACTCCCCTCCTCCGTATCTGTCCCCACACCTCATATATGCCCCCCTCAGACTGCCATATCTGTCCCATCTGAGTCTCCTGTACCTCAGGCCCCCCTCCCGCCTCCAGACCCGGGGCCCTCACTCAGGATCCCCCCCCAGATCTCTCGCCACAGCCCACGGGGCCCCCACTCCGCCCCCCCAACCCCCCACCGAGCCAAGACCCTCCCTGCTCCCCTCCTAGAAGTGTGCGCCCAGCCACGTGACGGAAATAGACAATAACTTTACTCCTGCTGGCACAGAGCACTTTATAGTGCGATATGTTCAGTGCGCGAGCGTAATGATTATATGGAGCACTTTATTGCAAGCAGCAGCCAGGAGACGCTGCTATGGCGGGTCATGCTGAGACTTTGGAGAGATGCTATTATGGAAAACATTTTTTTGTAATTTCAAGTCATTTTCATTGAGGGGAAAACAAATTAACAGAAATACAATACAATAAGGCTTCAAATTCAGAGATCACATACACGGCATTATTCAACAACAATACAAATACAAAACTGAAAAGAAGTTAAAGTCACAGTTGTCTGAGGATGCCCGGAACAGGCCTACATGGAGCTAAATAAACAAATAAATAAATAAAGAAGCGAATAGAAAAAGATGCAGTTACATGAAATGCCAAGACATTCATGCCTAGGTCAGACACAGCACCAGGCAATGCACAGGTGCGCCCTAGACAAACACAGTAGTCAGTGTTACATCAATCAATAAATGGAAAACATTTTTAGCACAAGAATAATTTGTCTAGGAAACCGGATGCTGGTGTTGAGAAGACATATTCTTTTCTGGAAGTCCTCACCTAAAGTGTAACTTCTCTAGAAACTTAAAGGCACACGCTGTAGCGGTAGGGTGAGGTTGTTACCAGATGGTGCCAGTGGCAGACATGCCAGGGGTTCCTAAAGTGAAAACACCGCACCGCCCGGGCTATAATGAAGTCTTATTAAAGTCAGTCAGTTCGAGGTAATAGACTGTAAATGCTCATGCTGGCTGAGAGCGTCAGTGTTCCGTCGATCTCTGTTGGCAACCGAGGAGGGCTGAGGCCAATGCACGCTGAAGTAATGTGTGCCAGCTGTGCTGCATTTGCACCACAGAAGGCCGAAGGTGGGACAACAGCTCGGTGCTCATCTAGCGAAGGGGTCTCATGCGTGTTAATATATTTTAAAACGTCATTCTTTCTTTGTGCCTTACTACCATGATAATGCAGCAAGTTTAAAAGCACCGCTTGTGGGCTTTTTAGGGTTATCTGTCTGCTTTGCAGACTTGCTGCATTATTTTGGAAGTAAAGCGAGGCTGCGGGCAGATTGAGTGCTTTTGTTAAAGTATCCATGTTACTCGCAGCCCCTTTACGAGCTGCGATTAACATGGATATCTAAATAAAAGAACCAACAACAAAGAATATACAGAGTTCCCCGGGCAGAGTCAACTAAATGACTAACGTGAACCTCTCACTCATATTGAGTTCAACAGAAAAAAGTGAATGTTGTGAACCCTTTACGGAATTTGGGGATGCCTCACACAGGTCACCGGTTGGACGACTATTGTCATCCCACCCGGCGATCGTCCAGCGTCATCATCGGTATCCTGCCCCTGCGACAGACTGGCAGTGCAATGCCTGTCGGGCAGCACCGGATGCTGCACTTTGGCGGGGTTCTTTTATTCCTTAGCCAAAGGGTGTGTGAGTGTGAGGGACCTAAAAAAGTGCAATAGTGAGCGTGAGTGTGGTCTAAAAAAAGTCAGTGGAGTCCATGGGGAAAGGAATTTAATAGTATGGCTCACTGCTTTATTAAAAGGAACGATAAGGGGTATTGAGGCGGGATAAATAAAGTAATCGTGCCTCATTCAACCCTTAGTGAACGTGTGGTCAACATGTTTCTTGCCACTCAGGCAATTCATCAGGACCAAAAAGAAGCTCATATAATTGCTTCTAAATAAAAGAAAACAATCTGCCCGCAGCCTCGCTTTACTTCCAAAATAATGCAGCAAGTCTGCAAACTGGGCAGATTTCCCCGAAAAGCCCACAAGCGGTGTTTTTAAACTTACTGCATTGTGTAAGTAAAGCGAGGCTGCGGGCAGATTGAGTGCTTTTGTTAAAGCATCCATGTTAATCGCAGCTCGTGAAGGGGCTGCGATTAACATGGATAGTTTAACAAAAGCACTCAATCTGCCCGCAGCCTCGCTTTACAAATGAAAGAATTTAAAACCAACAGTGCGTGCACTACAGGGCGGCAAAACAAACGTGAACCCGGCAAAAACAAAAGGTCAGCAAGTGGCCACATTACAACACTTACCTCTGCTACGGAGTATTCAATTAATCTAAAGTGGTCACTTCCGCCGCCGTCCTCCACAATCAGGAAATGCCCGTTTTTCGCGGCGCGCGCCTTTTAAAAGTGGCGGCGCCGCGAATACTCTCGCGGGATGTGCCCTCTGTGCCCTCTGTGCGTGCTCCACACATGGGACTGCGCGCTCGGGGGTAGGGAAGTGCGCGCGCGCTCGGCCGCGCGCGTTCCTGGGAACAGTGGTTGCAAAGGTTCTTCCTGATATCGATAACTGTGAAGCCACAACATTTTTAATAGAAGTTGTCAATTTAGTTCCATCAGGTCCACATCGTTGGAACATTAAGATGACATACTGACCATAATTTTGTAGAAAAAATGTGGACAGCATTGTAGACTTACATTGGGTACACACCATATTGTGATCAGCTGCTTTAACTAGATTATTAAAAGGCACTGATTTGCAGTCTGGTAAAGTCAAATATATAAATCTTTCAGTGTCTATTCTAGTAGTACTTGATAAAGTACAGTTGTCGCAGTCATGCTGCCATTGATAAGAAAGGCTAAAAAGATTTTTTATATCTACACCTTCATCTTCCAATACATCAAACATATACATTAAAAATTCCTGACAATCCTGCTGAATATTCTGTGAAAATTGATTTTGACCAGTACATATGTCTAGAAGATTTCGAATTTCTGAAACACTTTCTATTTTTGCTCTATCACTGGTACAGTTCTCAAACACGGAATTCAACAAACAGCAGAATCTTCGATCCCGATTTTCAACAATCTGTTCTTGAATATTTTGAAGAAAAAAAACAACATTAACCACTACATTAGCATAGCAGTTGACACCAGACCTGTTTTCAAACTGAAATCCAACAACATCTTCAACAGAATCCTTTTTCCTTCTGCTTACAATTACAGTTTTGTCTACTTTTTGTCTTTTTGCTACTACCTCACTGCAATTACTCTCATTTCTTCTTTTTCGGCCTACCACACGTTTTTCAATCAGAGGATATTGAAGCAAATGTGGAGCATACTCTCTTCTTAACCTATTGTATTCTTTAACACAATGTAGATCTGCACAAATCTTTGTTTCATCACACTCAATCAAGTACAATCCTGATAAAGTTCTGACTCATGATAATGCCACATATGCCATACCCTCTTTAAACACAGAACTTCCAATGTTCACCAAAGCGCTATCTACACTTAAACCTTGAGACTTATGAATTGTCACCGCATATGCCAAACAAATAGGAAACTGTTTTCGGCGAACATATAAGTCTTTCACGAGCAAAAACTCTAGCTGAACAACGACAAATTTGTTCTATTTCATCAATGCCATCAAATTCAATTTTTAAAATTTCAATTCCATCTCTATTTTTGTAATTCACAAAACCAACAACATGACCCATTGCTCCATTTACCAGACCTCTTTCAACATTTAAATTCCTTCTCAAAATGATACGACAATTTAAACACACATTCAGAGTCTTTTCAAAACCAGCAGTTTTAGATATAGTCTTCTCTAATGAATCCAATTTTGATTTCAAATTTTCAGACACAATAATTGTGGCTCCCATATGCTCTATTTTATCTGTAGCTTCCAGTTTCACTATCTCTTCATTTTCTAACTTTAACATTTTGTTGTTGAACATGGAACATTCTTTCAGAGTTGGCATCAAACATATGCCAGATTTCTTCTCGTTAATTTTCTTAAAAATATTCTCTGGAAGAATGTTTTCATTTGGGTACAAATTTGAAATTAATCGTCCATGTAAAGCTTCTTTCCCTTGCTGACTTACTTTTCCGATTCTTACATCTTGTAAAATATTTTTATAATCTTCATCCTTTGCCTGCCGCATATTTTGAAGCAGTTTTGCATATTTGAAGTTTAACCATATATTAACGTTTCCAATGCTTCCTAGGCACTTCCTGGTATCTTCATGCGTGAGCATTTTGAACACAGGTTGTCCTTTCACTGGAGTCAACTGCAGTAGATCTCCCAAAAAAATAATGTGTTTTCCTCCAAATAAGACATCATAGTCTGTTCTAAGAATTTCTTGCATTCTCAAATGCACAAAAGCAAGCATTATATTTGACACCATGCTTACTTTATCAATGATAAGAAGTTTCATTTTCTTCAGGACTCTCGAAACTTCGGAACACGCATCTCCAGATAGCTTGTGATATTGCAATTTGTTATCATGCTCCACTGGCAGCATCAGTAAACGATGTTAAGTAATCCCTTTAATGTTATGTGCAGCCAGCCCAGTTGGAGCGGTAACAACACAAGACAGCGGTGATTCAGTCCTTTTCTGCAGATAAGTTGCAATTGCTTTAATCAGAAAACTTTTTCCAGTTCCCGCTTCTCCACTCACGTACAGTTGGGCAGGCTTAAATGATGTACATGAGCACTCTTTTTTCTCATGACTGAATCCATGTTCAATCTGTTCTGTGACTTCGTCATATATCTGTTTCTGCTCAAGGTTTAGTTGTTTCACCAAATCTTCTAAGTTAACTACATCATCTTGAGCTTGTTCCATAGCTCTTTCCACCTCATCCAGCAGTGGCAGCTTCATTTTGTATAATTGGTCCTCCAAGTGGATCCTGACTCAATGAAGCAGAACTCTGACTGTCTTGAGAACTGTCTCTAGCAATCTCTGCAGAAATTGTGGCTTCTTGCTCTATTTCTTCGTTCAACATTTGCAGATAATTTGGAAAAACAGGGCATTCTATGGTATCCTTGATTGCATTAAAAGAATCTTCGTAACACAGAAAATCTCCAAGTAGTTCCTCTTCTGTACGCCATGGCTTAAAGAGTTGCAAAAGAGCCAAATAGTAAAATTCTCTTTTGTCCGGATTTTCACAACTCAATTTTCGATGATTAATCAAATGACCTTTTCTCTGTTTCACTAGACATCCTTCACATCCAATGACAGCATATATTCCATTATTTATATCTTCTCTGATGTTCCTCTTATAAATATATCTTTGCAGAACTTCATAGAGACAAGCGTTTTCTAGTAGTAGTAGTAAATATCTTTATTCGGCAATTTGATCACCATAAAAGCATACATATACATAACATTTTAATTCACCGGTAAAACTTTAAAAGTACGGATAAAAAGGAAGAAATACACCGCAGTCACTAATTTACTACAGGCTGATTCAAGCATCAGACCGTCGATCGCCCCATGTGCAATTTCAGTAGACGGGAGCGCGTCACCCACGCACTGCCCAGGAATTTTGCCACCCCGCAAATCATGGAGGAGGAAGAAGAGTCAGTAGAGAGTATACGTAGTGCCTGGCTATGGCACCTCAGCCCCAATTCCCTACACACAGGTTTCAGCCAGAATTTCCGCGCCACTTTGTATGCGGGGCAGGCAAAAAATAGGTGGGCCACAGATTCCTTTGGAGCTGCACATCCAGGGCACGAATACTGGGCGGCACCAGAGTTAGACCACCTCGCCGTGAAGTCATGCACCGGAAGCGTCCCATATCTCAATTTTAGATATAGCGCTCGATCTAAAGGTTTGGTTATCAGGTCAAGGAAGGGTTCCAGTTTTTTTACCCACTTGATTAACAGAAATTGATCCGTGAGTGAACCCCCATCCAAGACCCTCAGTGCAATACTCTGAACCCAATCCCAATATAACTTTTTAATCACTTCCTTGGGTGGCGGCGTTTGTGACTCCCAAGCATCCCTTAGACCCAAGTTAAAAACCAGGTCTCTCAATTTCTTCAGCCATCCTATTTTTCCCCCCGTGTCCAGCAAAAGAAGATCGTCCAACCCTTCAGCATATTTTGCGAGCTCCTCAGTTCTTCTTAAACGAGTCCAAAAGAGCAATGGGCGTAACCTTACCAAGTCCTTTAAAGATCTTCTGCCCAGATCTAATCTCAGGGGGATCAGCGGGGTAGAAGCAGGAAGGGCCACCACCTTCCTTAGGAAATTATTTTCCGCTGTCGATAGATCTGAGATGTTTTCAAACCCCCAGAGTTCGGAGCCATATAGTGCCGACGGGAGAATCTGGCCCTCATAAATCGCCATGGCAGGGGAGACTGGTTTGCTGCTTGACTCACGGAGCTCTCTCAGAGTCACCCCGGATGCTCTTTGGTGACTGAGTAACATTTTGGCCAAGTGGTCCTTCCATGTCATTCGACTATTTATCCGGACACCAAGATAATCAAATGAGTTGACCATCTCCAGGGGCGCGCCATTAAGCAAGAAGTTATTTTTAAATCTTTTAGAGGGGGAGAATGCCATCAGTTTAGTTTTCGAGGTGTTGATGGTTAAGCCTCGGTTGGTACAAAAAGAACTAAACCGGTTCAAGAGTTTTTGCAGACCCACTGGGGATTTGGAGATCAATAAGGTGTCGTCGGCAAAGAGTAGAGTCGGCACTCTTTCCCCCGCCAGGGATGGGGCATCCGTCTCCTCCCCTTTCAGATGGTCCACCACTCCATTCACGAATAGGGAGAAAAGGGTCGGAGCCATAACACAGCCCTGGCGTACTCCTCTCCTCACAGGGACCCTATCTGTTAACTGTCCCTGGGATCCCCATCTGACCCTCGCATAATTCCCCTCATGGAGCTTTACGATCAGACTCAGGAGCCTACTGGGAAATCCCATCTCACCTAAGATCTCCCATAGTTTTGCCCGAGGGACCAGGTCAAAAGCCGTCTTGAGATCTATGAAGGCCATATATAAACTGCCTTTCTTGATGGTAACTGCCTTCCAATAGATGGCAAAAAAGCGAAAGACCTGGTCCATCGTGCCTACCTTCCTTCTAAAGCCAACTTGAAGGTGGGAGAGAATGCTGGCTTCCTCCATCCAATCGCCTACCCTTGAAATGATGACCCTGCCGACCACTTTCTGAATTATATCTATCAAACTGATAGGTCTATAGTTCGCAGGATCATCTCTAGCCCCCTTCTTGAAAACGGTTACCACCTCTGCCCCCTTCCATGAGTCTGGCACCTGGTGACCCCTAGTTATCAAATTCATAATTGTGGCAATTAACTTGGCCCAAGCCTGCGGCTCTGCGATCAACAGGTCCCCAGGGATCCCATCCGGCCCGGCCGCCTTCTTTGGGGTTAGATGTTTAATCGCCGTCACTACCTCGGTGGTCGAAAATTCGGGGGCATCCACCCCTAAGATATCCCCAGCTCCAAAACTAGTTACCCCGGGGCTGGTTAGTTCATCATTACCTCCATATAGGGATGAAAAGTGATTAAACCATTGCTGGCTGGTTATGTGTGCTGCTAATGGTTGCATTTTCCTCTGCCTTGTTCTATTAATCAGCTCCCAAAAAAGATTCGGGTTCCTTCTGCTCACGGCGTTGGCTAGGTCCTGCCAATGCTGTTCCTCCCACTCGCGTTTAGCCAGCGATAGTGCTTTTAGGTATTCCTTCCTGGCCGCTCTAACCAGCAAAGGATCCCCAGAAAGCAGGGCTTTTGTCAGATTTTTCCTTTTGCCCTTACACTGATCTGTATACCAAGGTTTTTTAGAAGTGGGAGGTGTAATCAGTTTCCTGTGGCTTTTACCATTCGAGATAGAAAATTGGCTGACATGATCTATTGTAGCCTTATAAGCTGAGTCGAGGGAAGAGTGCGGCGGCGTACTAATCTCATTTTCACGGACCCAGGCCTCTAGATCAGAGGACAGGCCCTCTACCAGGGATTTAATTGCCCCTAGGTCACCCTCCTTCAGGTTAGCCTTATCCCATTTCAGTCTACGATTGTTGTTATATGGGATAATCTCTTTAGTTGTTTTTAGTGGGGCATTCACCCTACTATCTTTAAGGATGCCCCAATTAAACTTGCAACACAGGGGATTATGGTCACTATCCTGACTTGGAAGCACTTCCATGTCAATAAGGTCTGCCCAAAAACTAACGTCCATTAGGATGTAGTCGATTCGGGATGGCCCAGTAAGTCTGTTGAAGGTCAGTGCACCTGCCTGGTCAGATATAGTCCTGCCATTAAGGGCTCTTAACTTGTGGTCCCTAGTTAGTGCATTAATTTGAATTACCCTAGCTGACCATTTCCTAATGGGGGGCAAGGATAAAGTTGGGATGGACCAGTTTGAATCTTCATCTTCAATACCCAGGGGGTCGTCCCCGAGGAGAGGTTCAAACGTACAATTGAAGTCTCCCCCCACGATAATTTTTGCAGATAAAGGGCAGTTAGCTAGGGCAGAGTCCAGGGCTGTTAAAGTTGAGTAGGCGATGTCCCCTGATGCCCCTCTGGCATAAACATTAAAGAGGTCTAGCCTACCACTCTCCGCATTCCCTCTAGAAGAGAGGTGGAGTATGTCCCTACACTCCAAGTTGTGGCGTGTGACCACCCAGTCCAGCTCTATTTTAATCCAGACCATGAGGCCACCTGCTGGTCTACCCTTTCCTTTACTTACTGCAGGTAAAAAGTGGGTGGTATACCCCGATTTATATAAGGGTAATAGGCTCCAAGTTTCCTGAAATAGGCACACATCGAACCTCTCAATGAACGTGTGCCACTCTGGTAGATCTAACTTCCTTTTTAACCCCGCAACATTCCAAGATAGCAGGTTTATTACCCGCCGACCCTTGGGCATTATGGTGTGTCCCCCCTTATTCGCACCCTCATAGTCCACCATGGTCATACAGCAGTCCCCATCTTGGGCCAAGGGAGTAGGGTTTACAGGACAACTAGAGGTGCTGGCCATAGACTCGACTATCATGGGAGCCTCAGTAATGTTATTAGTAATGGCAATTTGTACTAGAGGTGGACTAACTTGCCCTGCATCTATACTACCGCGAAGACGTGGGGCCTCCTCCCCAAGATGTTCACATGTCACCCCCATGGGCGCTAAACTTCAATCGCAATTTTCCAGCCCTGAGAGCTGCGAAAACCGATTGTAAGTGTCCAAGGGAGTGAAGGGTCAAGCGTTTTCAAGATAGGGACTTCTATTTGGATAGTATGCATCCAACATGTTTGTCTTCAAAATATCTGTACTTTCTGGTTCTTTCTCCGCCAAATACTCTATTTCCTGTACGGATTTCAAAACTCAGTTTCATGTTGCAGCAAGACCTAGACTCACCCAAATGATGGTTCTAGATTTGGCATAGAGACTTGCTGATGACAATCGATCAGAACATTCATATGCTCCAATTTCTCGATGCGACAACATCTTCCGACTGTAACTGTATAATTTCTTGCTTAGACTCTTTTCATGTGAAATGTCCTCCCACATTTCCTTCAGTTCTGTCTTTTCTTTTTTTGTGATGTAAGACGTCACATATCGAGCCACAGCAATAGAGTTGTCAGCAACTAATTGAATATCCATGTTAGCATTCCACATGGACAAAATCACTGGGTTGTAATCGTTGATGTACTTGGACTCTTCGTTTCTTTTTAAATTGTATGTATTTTTTGGTGATTTCCTCGTCACAGTATGTCGCAGAGAAGACATCAAATTATTTACTCTTCCTTTAGAAATCACTGGTCGTGGAAAGCTGAAACGACATTTTGTGTAGAACTTGTCCTTGTTTCTGAATTTTCGACGACAGTACTTTCCACAACGATGGGATTGAAAGCGTAAAACTTGTTGCCTCAAACTATTTTCTTCGGTAGTTTTCGGAACAGCACATGTTGAATACTCTTCAATGAAGCTCATCACTGTCTCATCTGAATCTGTTCCAAATTTGGGTGCATCTTTAATCCACAACAACATATGTAAGTGAGGAGCACCTCTCGCTTGATACTCCTTTCTCCAAAAGAAATCCAAAACCTCTCCAAAGGGAGGATTTTTTTTGTTGGTAATAAAAGACATCATAGCTTCAAATCTATGATTGAAATATCTGCATACATTCACTGGATCCAAAGAACACAGTTCTCCAGGTGTTTTGAATTCTATATTTTGTATATTTGCATTTGCCTCTCGTAGAAATTGAAGTAAGTCGTCCCATGCATACTCGGCACAGCTAAGAGTGAGTAACCATGTAGGAGTTCCTAAGTTTCTTAGCATACATTTCAATTCCCCATGACGATGGTACCAATACTCGTTTGTACCACGCTGACATGCCATGAGATTGATTAAATGAGATTCCAAAATATTATCTTGCAGATTCACTTTCTCCATAAAGTCCCTCGCCGAAACATTTTGCAGATGTGCTCCACTTTTCAGTATATGGTTTACTGCATAAGAAAGCCCAGACAAGTCACTTTCAAACAGTAAATGAAACAAATAGGGAATGCATTGACGAAACCTTGGATCTTCAGCATATAATCTTACAGTTCGATATTCAGATGCAGGAATTTGAAGTGGTCGATCGTCATATCGTCCACCTCGACCTGTTGGGAGTAGCTGTGGAAAACAACGAGCTTCCAAACTTACACTAATGGGACTTCCTTTTGCTGCTTTCATTTGAAACAATTCAATTGCATTCCCCATTACTTCTTTGGAATGCAAAGGATGAACAGTATAATGTTCATATATTTCTTCACTTCTAGACACATCAACTTTTTCAATTTGGCCGCCTGAACAATCACTGTCTTCATCTGCAGCTGTTTCCTCTGCTGCAACACATACATCTTTGTAATACTCATTGTTTTTGACTAAATACAACGTTGCCTTTTTGACTTTCCTAACATCCACTAAATCTTGCCAGATTTTCTTACTCTTTGTCGGAACCCCATTAACTAGAATAACTAAAGGTTCCTCTTCTACTTGTTCTATACTAATTGTATCAATATTTTTTTTGAAATCTAGAGGCAAATAAACAACTCTTCCCTTTAATCCTCTCTGCAAATCTGTAGGAGGCAATTTTCCTATCTTAGGCTCCATGCGAACAATTGCCTGAAAAGGATGGACACATTGACTCATATGTATTTAAATCCATCAATTCACGGGTAATGTCTACCAACTCCAGATTATTATGAACAGCTCTAGCAGGCATTCTGTTTTGATTTAATTTATCATAACAATATTTACAAATACGCTGATCAGAACTCAAATCAAAACAATTCTCCACCCACAAATAAGTTGCAAAATCCTTCCACTCATAATTATTCATCTTTTCACTTTTTACGTATAAATCAACTAATCTAGTTTGATGTTTATAATGACTTCGTCGAAAACACACACAAGTCAAATTCGGCCTTTCACTTGATTTCACCTTAAACCTGGTAATTTCCTGGTCAAACTTTTCTGTACTTGAAATCTGTACATTGTCTTCCACATTACCTTGAATTGCTGTGTCAATTTCTATACTGTCCTCTTTTTCACCAAAATAACAAATCTCAATTTCTTCACAAATCTTCTTCACATCTAATTCAGTTCCATGCAAAGGAGCACTGTTTAATTGTTTAAGCTTAAGTGCTGGACTTTTTGCATAATACAACATTCTCACTAATTTCCTCATTTTGGTATGATGCACTGGTAACTTCCTAAAATGATGAAAAACACTCTGACAGACTTTTCTAGAAAGACAAGCCAGTGAATGGCCTTGCAAACCTGTGTTTTCTCTCACTCTGCAACTATCTAAGTATTGCAACAACTTCACTTTCTGCTTTAGACTTTTCTTACTATATGTACGTAAGAAATTACAAAACAAATCAATTGATTCCTGTCGCACACTACAAATACGACTACATTTCCAAGTGCACACTGGACCCTTAGTACGTCTCCCTAAAACTTCATCAGTTAACACCTCTTCTGGTTCTCTAGGCACAAGTTTCTCTTTTTCAATCGGACAACCGTCTTTCACTTCATACGCTCGACCACTGGTGTCAACTGCATGCACTAAATCATTCTCCTGGAAGTAACTCTCCTCATTAAAAAATGGCTCACAACTTGAACTGTGCATCCATTCTCCTGAAAAAACTTTACAAAAATTAGTCCGATTAATTACTTTTTTCCATCTACTGTTTGATTTGAAAACATCAATTGTCTTGTTAAGTGTCCTAATTCTATTGATTATTAAAATAAATATTTTTTTCTTAACTTCAAAAGCCTGATCAACAATCTTCTCTACACTTTTCTTTTTCTTATAAAAAGCAGCTCTCTGTTTACCTTTCCTAATGTTTTTTAACAAATTTAAAACCACCCTATTGCGAAACATTCGTTTACGAATGTCTCTATACTGATTCTGCCTTCTATTCCTATACATATTATTCTCTCCTGCTCCAGTTGTAGGATTCTTTGAGGTTCTCACCTTCCTTTTCAAATTTACTTTCTCATTCTCTTTTTCTACATACTGTCCAACAATTTTTTTTGAAGTACATATGTTGCGTATGAAAGACTTAGTTGTCTTACCAGGAGCTTGGTTCCTGTTTTTTGAAGTATTTGTTGTGGAAGAGTGCTGTAATTCCGTTGTTGTTTTTGTTTTTTGGCGGTTATGTTGTTTTCTTCTCCTTTCCCTTGAGGGCATGTTTGCTTACTCTTGAAATCTTGATTTCAATCTGTGTTAAAGAAAAAAATAGCACATTATAGACCACTATTACCAAACAACAAAGCAATGACAAAAAGCAAACGATCCATTCAGGGTTACAGATCAGGTGAGGATTCTCCAGGGGTGCACAAAAGGTGAGGCCTGTATTGAAGAGTATAGCGGAAGACAGCTCTGTCCACAGGTACAAAGAATATGAGACCTGTGTCTAAGAGTCCAGTAGGGGATAGACTTCATAAAGTCTTCACCACCTATGCTTCCCAGGAAAGGCCTCTCTCCCACTACAGTCTTGATCATAAACCTCACCTCCTCTGTCCCTCTGGACTTGTCTCACCTCATCTGCACAATCTACTTCCTAATCTCAGGTAACACAGGTGACATAATTGTGAAAAGGTCAAATTTTTTTATGTAATCATGCACACACTTTTTATTTTTTCTCAAAAATGTAAAAGCTGTTAATTTGCACCAAAATCGATTTTTCAATAACATTTTACAAACACAGTGCAGGTCCTACTATTTAAACTTTCTCAAAAATGTAAAACTCATTAATTTGCAGCAAAAATATTTTAGTAGTGTAATGAAAAGCTTATACATATGACCTTTTCATTGTTTTTCAAATGTTATTCTAAAAAAAAATTATAAGGCCTAAGCAGGAATACTCATGCGATGAAGCCTGTCCAGGGGAGCACAAAATGTGAGGCTTGTGTCCAAGAGTGCAGTGGACAGCACTAAACTGGAGTAGTGTGTAAGAAAAAGATGAGTCTTATTTATAAACCCCTGCATCAGTTTTGCGCTACTGATGCGTCATTTTTTGTGATGCATTGGCGGCATAAAACATGTGCCTTGTTGCGCCATATTTAAAAAGTGACGCATGTAGGTAGATGCGTCATTTTTTAAACTTCTGCGCCACATTATACCTCTGTCAAGTATAATGTACACAGAGGGGTCATTTCTCTGCAAAAAGCCTCGTAATAATGACGCAGTGAAATCTATGAGATTTCACTGAGTCACTTTTAGCACGCTGTTACGTCAAAATCTTGCACCTGCCTCACAGCAGGGATAAGACTGAGGCAAACGCTTTCACATAGGGCTTTCCCCATGTGATAGGATTCTAACACCTAAGCAGGAGTACAGATGAGATGAAGCCTGTCCAGGGGAGCAAAAAGGTGAGGCTTGTGTCCAAGAGTGCAATGGACAGGACTAAACTGGAGTAGTGTGCAAAAAAAGATGAACCTCATTTATGAGGTAATTTATCAGAATGGAGGGATAAGGGAGTGAAGCATCCGTTTCTTTCCCCTTGGGTAAGTTATAAGTTCATCAAAACAAAAAACGGACACTTGTTACACCTAAAGATCATTGGTTTTACAAGATGTATTAGAGTATCCTCAAA
Organism: Lissotriton helveticus; assembly: GCF_964261635.1. Classification (NCBI taxonomy): domain Eukaryota; kingdom Metazoa; phylum Chordata; class Amphibia; order Caudata; family Salamandridae; genus Lissotriton; species Lissotriton helveticus. The sequence continues at coordinate 1,602,943,371 of NC_136059.1, read as the reverse complement.
AACTCAATGTTTCTGGATTGCTGGTTTATCTGTTTCATCCGCCCCACATTAGAGTTGTGGCAGTTATCATTGGGTACTCCAAAAGATAGTGAGTTGCCAGCCTCATTCAGAGGCACCTCTGGTCTATGGTGCAGTATCCAGAGATGTGTGCAAACAAAAGTGTGAAAACAAATTTTATGAAAAAAGGAAAAAATGTTAAAACAGGGGAAAACCACCCGGAGTTTTTTTTAATAAGGGTAGATATCCACTGTGGTTAAAAATAGAGGTACTGCAATTTAGGTCAAGTTACTGGATCTAGCATTATATTAATGAGATCGTCGACATGTTTCAGCTCCTTGGGCCCGAGGGGTCTGCGGAGCTTTCGTCAGGACTAACAAACAGAAAGTTATACTCACACAAATTCTGCAATGAGATGAAGAAATACACAAGCAAACATACACTTATTCAATTACATTCACATGAGACTGGTAATCATTAAGGTAACATCTTATTTACCGAAGGTACATTGTTTTATATGGGAAGGTACAACCTGGATTAAGAGGGAGATACTGAAAAGTGTGCGCCATGTTATGATGTCTCAGTTGGAATAAGGACATTGATCTGGTCACATGAGTGTGTTAACTGAAGGCAATGCATGGGCCACTGAATGCTAAGTAGTGACAAACAAGTCTATATTTGAAAACTCCTTTGGCAAGCATTACAACAATTACAATTTAACTGGCATATTCTAAATACTGGAGTTTTCAATTGGCCTAAACCTAGATTCGCCAACCGCAGAACAAAAAACCTGAAGGATGTTCTTGTGCATACTCGACCTCTGAAGAAACAACAGTAGACCACAACAAGAGATGCCATGATGACACCTGTAATGGGGCACTATCCGTGTGGATCATGTGTAGCTTGCAAAACAACAACAGGCTCCAAAACATTGCAATTGTCGGAGAACCTAATATGGACACAGAGACAGCACACTAATTGTAATTCCTCACATGTTATCTACATGGTGAGTTGTCCCTGCGGTAAGAAATATATTGGGATGACGTGCAGGAAGGTTAAATTAAGAATTGGCGAACATAAAAGTAACATCAGTTTAAAAAAGAACACTACTAAATTATGTTCCCACTTTACCGATTTAGGTCATTCCTGTGATGAGCTCCACTGGACAGTGATTGAAATGCTCACCGACAAAACCCACAACACTGAACAAATATTGTACGAAAAAGAACAGCGGTGGGTAGATCGCCTCAAAACTTATGACCACGGATTGAATGACTTTATCCCCTGGCATCAATTTGCAAAATAAGAACACTGCCAAAACTACCATGTTAACGCGGGGCAGAACTAACGATCCCTTTATAATACTGAAAACTGATACTGAATCCAACAGTCATAAAACTAGTGAATACGATTACAACCTCAGTATTTCCCAATAGAACTGTTTTACAAACCCAGCATTGTAATAACGCCCATTAATATTTTCAACTATGAACTTGTGTCTTTTCTGAACTCGGGCATCCATAAAGTTATCCTTTTGAAAAAAGAAAAAAACATCGTATTCCCACCACATTGCTAAGCCCCTTTAAATCTGAGCTTGCAGTCGAGAAGACACACCCAGGGGCAGAGTCAGCACAAGTCAGGGAGAATCCCTACACGCGGGTAATGGCGACGCAGACCTCTATACACCACATCTCCGGTAAGATGCAATGCCTTGCTAATATTAACGCGCAACAATCATTTTCCGAATAGCTCTGGGCTAGGAATAGCGGGACCCCCGAAGAAGTAAAGGGCTCCTCCAATACAGGTAGGACTTAAACCGTTTTTTCTCGTTTTTCTCGTTTGTCTGCCTGTTGCACTGTTTAAACTTACAAATTCAGTTTGCAAATCGGACCCCAGGGAGTAGAGTAACATAACTCCACAGGGGTCAATACAGTTGGTTCCCTTTGAACTATTTTTTCCTCTCTATAAGTCACATATTTAGACAAAGGCATCAGGTTAAATGTCTTTTAATTTCCCGAACACAACTTGAGCCTGTCCCCGCATTGGCTGAATGCTTGCCAAAGGAGTTTTCAAATATAGACTTGTTTGTCACTACTTAGCATTCAGTGACCCATGCATTGCCTTCAGTTAACACACTCATGTGACCAGATCAATGTCCTTATTCCAACTGAGGCTGGTTGAGTGCATTACTTTGGATGTAAACGCATCCTTGTAATTGGGCACACCATAGGGTTCGTCATATGACACGACAGACTCCTTTGAAGTTGCGAAGGATTGATTTGTTTTTTATTTGAGTTTCAAATTTTTCAACATAAGTTCATCAATGTTTTTAATCCATATTAATGCATATGATTAATTCAGTTTCAAACTGTTGCATTCCATGTAGAACATATAAGCCAAGATGCTCCAATGCATTTCGGGCTACCCGAGCCCTTTCTCAAGGAGCGCTGAAAACATAAAACATAAAAATACGCTCTTTTAAAATGTGGATCTGCCTCATCAAAATACATACATATCATTGAATCTACTTGCCAAATGTGTCTACTGGGTCACCTGGTATTGTGCAGGACGGGTACCTTATAAACCGGGGGGCTGGGGGGGGGTGTGTGACATTATTAGGAGACTAAGGTGAGGGGACTGAAGCATCATATAGGGGTATTCGAAAAACGCTCACGTGGAGGTGGCTGGTCAGTTCATTCAAAACCTAAACAAGGGAAAATCAGGGAAATATCATGAGTGAGCGTTTCCACCAAGCGGTAAAAAACGTTCTGATGACCGTCGGGGCCCCGACTTACTTATGGAGGTAGTGGACGCGTTAGATACGCTTCGGGTTCATCGGCTGCTGGAACAGCAGGAAGGTTGCTGCGGAGTTCCGGCCGGCGGGCTCTAACAGAGTCATATTGCGCGACTCGGGATTAAACATAATGGAAGGACAAGGGGTTGCGTGTGCGGCGGCCATGTTGGAGTGGGTATGGGGAGGTTGTGTGAGGATTCTCGAGGGGGTGAGCTGCCTAGATTTGACTGTGGGGCCAATGTGCGCCTAAACATTAACATGAAAGTTCACATACAGTGAGGCTTTGACAAAACATAAACATAAGCGTGAGAATTAACGAAAGTAAAGATTACAATGATGGTGATAGCATTCAAGCTCATACTGCCAAGGAACAATGTCTAAATGTTTATACCAGATAGGTATTACAGGAAGGCACTTAGTTCAATTCGATCATTCAAGCCGAATGGCTTAAGTGACTGCAATCTATAAATCCAGGCTGTTTCTCGTTGGAGAAGAACTTTGTTGTTGTCTTTGCCTTCTTTTTTGTGGATGATTTCAAGTACCATGTATTTAAGTTGAGCCACATTATGGTTAGAGTCATTGAAGTGGATGGCAACGTTGGACTTCTGATTTTTTGTTCGAATATTTGATTTGTGTTCGTTCAGACGAACTTTAATTTTTCTGGTGGTTTTTCCCACTTAGATCATGCCACATGGGCATTTGAGGAGGTAGATAAGGTTGGAAGAATCACATGTGGCGTCTACATTAAGTTTGATCTTGAAGCCTCGCATGGGGTGGTTGATGCAGTTTCCAGGAATGACGTTGTTACAGCTGTTACAGTTGTGACACGGGCGTGTGCCCGTGTGTGACCCCTGTTCATTCGGTTTTTTAGATAGTATTTCTTTAAGATTTTCCGTTCGTGTGTAAGCGAAAATTGGAGGTTCTTTAAAGAGATTTCCAAAGTCTGGTTCAGTTGTTAAGATGCGCCAATGCTTCATAATGATGCGTTTGTAGGTTTTGCTGACCGTGGAGTATCGTGATACTACTACCATTCTTTTGCTATCTTTCTTCGCGGTTGATCCTCTGAGGGCCTCCTCTCTTGAAGTGTTGGTTGCTTTAGTGATAGCTTCATTGAGGGTTGCTTGTGGGTACCCTCTGTTTAGAAACCTTTTTGCCATTTGATTCAGTTGTGTGGTACACACATCTGGATTTGAAACAATTCGCTTAACTCTTAGCATTTGACTAAATGGTAAGTGTTTTTTTAGAGAATCCTGATGGAAGCTGGTATGATATAATGTATTGTTGCGATCCGTAACTTTCCGGAACAGGTCTGTTTCTATTCCTGTATCTGTAAATTTCACCAAAACGTCGAGAAATGTGATTTCCTTATGGTTGATGTTCCATGTTAAGATAATGCGATTATCTTTGGTGTTCAATGCTTTCAAAGCCATCTCTAGGGAGTCTTCTTGGGTGTTCCTCCAAATGAAAAAAAGGTCATCTATGTAGCGAACATATAATAGAAGATTGTCAGTCCAATTGTTGTCAGCGTATATGTATTTTGATTCGAATTCACCCATGTATAGGTTGGCGTACGTGGGAAAAACCACCAGAAAAATTAAAGTTCGTCTGAACGAACACAAATCAAATATTCGAACAAAAAATCAGAAGTCCAACGTTGCCATCCACTTCAATGACTCTAACCATAATGTGGCTCAACTTAAATACATGGTACTTGAAATCATCCACAAAAAAGAAGGCAAAGACAACAACAAAGTTCTTCTCCAACGAGAAACAGCCTGGATTTATAGATTGCAGTCACTTAAGCCATTCGGCTTGAATGATCGAATTGAACTAAGTGCCTTCCTGTAATACCTATCTGGTATAAACATTTAGACATTGTTCCTTGGCAGTATGAGCTTGAATGCTAGGCAGCTCACCCCCTCGAGAATCCTCACACAACCTCCCCATACCCACTCCAACATGGCCGCCGCACACGCAACCCCTTGTCCTTCCATTATGTTTAATCCCGAGTCGCGCAATATGACTCTGTTAGAGCCCGCCGGCCGGAACTCCGCAGCAACCTTCCTGCTGTTCCAGCAGCCGATGAACCCGAAGCGTATCTAACGCGTCCACTACCTCCATAAGTAAGTCGGGGCCCCGACGGTCATCAGACAGTTTTTTACCGCTTGGTGGAAACACTCACTCATGATATTTCCCTGATTTTCCCTTGTTTAGGTTTTGAATGAACTGACCAGCCACCTCCACGTGAGCGTTTTTCGAATACCCCTATATGATGCTTCAGTCCCCTCACCTTAGTCTCCTAATCCTGTCACACACCCCCCCCTCCAGCCCCCCGGTTTATAAGGTACCCGTCCTGCACAATACCAGGTGACCCAGTAGACACATTTGGCAAGTAGATTCAATGATATGTATGTATTTTGATGAGGCAGATCCACATTTTAAAAGAGCGTATTTTTATGTTTTATGTTTTCAGCGCTCCTTGAGAAAGGGCTCGGGTAGCCCGAAATGCATTGGAGCATCTTGGCTTATATGTTCTACATGCAATGCAACAGTTTGAAACTGAATTAATCATATGCATTAATATGGATTAAAAACATTGATGAACTTATGTTGAAAAATTTGAAACTCAAATAAAAAACAAATCAATCCTTCGCAACTTCAAAGGAGTCTGTTGTGTCATATGACGAACCCTATGGTGTGCCCAATTAAAAGGATGCGTTTACATCCAAAGTAACGCACTCAACCAGCCACAATTGTCCGGCGTATTGGGACGGTTACGCCACTTGTTGGAGCACCCTTAACTTCTAACATTACCATTCATTAACCACTCAAACTCTTGATCTAACCCACGCTGTGCGCCGCACCTGAACATACAGTCATCTTATTCCAACTGAGACATCATAACATGGCGCACACTTTTCAGTATCTCCCTCTTAATCCAGGTTATACCTTCCCATATAAAACAATGTACCTTCGGTAAAAAAGATGTTACCTTAATGATTACCAGTCTCATGTGAATGTAATTGAATAAGTGTATGTTTGCTTGTGTATTTCTTCGTCTCATTGCAGAATTTGGAGGAATTGTTTTCAAAATTAATTATCAGAAAACGCTCACATCAAAGAGATACTACACAAATTGTGTGAGTATAACTTTCTGTTTGTTAGTCCTGACGAAAGCTCCGCAGACCCCTCGGGCCCAAGGAGCTGAAACATGTCGACGATCTCATTAATATACTGCTAGATCCAGTAACTTGACCTAAATTGCAGTACCTCTATTTTTAACCACAGTGGATATCTACCCTTATTAAAAAAAACTCCGGGTGGTTTTCCCCTGTTTTAACATTTTTTCCTTTTTTCATAAAATTTGTTTTCACACTTTTGTTTGCACACATCTCTGGATACTGCACCATAGACCAGAGGTGCCTCTGAATGAGGCTGGCAACTCACTATCTTTTGGAGTACCCAATGATAACTGCCACAACTCTAATGTGGGGCGGATGAAACAGATAAACCGCAATCCAGAAACATTGAGTTTTTGAGGATACTCTAATACATCTTGTAAAACCAATGGCCTCATTTATGAGGCCCTGCGTCAGTTTTGCACTGCTGATGCGTCACTTTTTGTGGCACATTGGCGGCATAAAACATGTACCTTTTTGCGCCATATTTAAAAAGTGACGCATGTAGGTAGATGCGTCACTTTTTAAATCTCTGCGCCACATTATACTTCTGTCAGGTGTAATGTATGTATTGTATATATGTAATGTACACAGAGGGGGCATTCCCCCGCAAAAAGCCTCATAATAGTGACACAGTAAAATCTATGAGATTTCACTGCATCACTTTTAGTACACTGTTACGTCAAAATCTTGTGCCTGCCTTACAGCAAGCGTAAGACTGAGGCAAACGCTTTCACATGCAGCTTTCCCCATGTGAAATGATGCATTGCTGGAGTACAAGCATTCCATTTCATTACTGAAAACTCACTATTTTACAAAATAAATTTCCTCTCTCTTGCAAACAATGCTACCAAGCATTGCCAAAAAAATAACACAAACCAACAGCAAACAAGCTCAGTGTGCTTCCTAATCGTTTTCCAATTACCATTTTATGAACAGAACACAGGTCCTATGTACAAGCATTCATTTTCACTACTAAAACCCATTGTTTTGCACTAAAATCGTTTTTCAATTAACATTTTAGAAACACTGCACAGAGCCTATATACAAGCATTCATTTTCACTACTCAAACCCATTGATTTGCACTAAAATCGTTTTTTAATTACCATTTTAGGAACAGAACACAGGTCCCATGTACAAGCATTCATTTTCACTACTGAAAGCCATTAATTTGCCCTAAAATCGTTTTTTATTTAATATTTTATGAACAGAGGACAGATCCTATTTACAAGCATTCATTTTCACTACTAAAACCCATTGTTTTGCACTAAAATCGTTTTTCAATTAACATTTTAGAAACACTGCACAGATCCTATATACAAGCATTCATTTTCGCTACTGAAACCCATTGATTTGCCCTAAAATTAATTTTTAAAATAACATTTTAGATACTAAGTGCAAGTCCTATGTACAACCATTCAACTTCACTACTGAAACATCACTATTTCACAAAATAAAAATCCTCTATTTTGCAAATATAGAAACCATGTATTTTTTAAAAGCATCACACAAACCAAAAGCAAAGAAAATCAATGTGCTTCTGAATCTAAACTCTCTATCTAAATGAATCAAAACTCACCTTTACAAATGCTTTGAGAGATTCAGAACAGTGTCAGACACACACACCAATATTTCTATAGCAGAGCAAAAGGTATGTTCTCCAGGCACTGCAACCATTAATGGCACAGAAAATCTCTAAATCTACCCACATATTGCTCATGGTAACCAATCAAAACTCTTCCCTCTGTATTTTCAAACTAACACCCTTCCCCCCTCAGCCCTTTCTACCTGTTACCATAGCAACTCCCTCCTCACTGAGCTCTCAGGTTTAAAAGTTTATTCTACAATGTTGCAAATCACCTCAGCAAGGATGTTTGACCTGCGAATACACCAGCTTATCTGGTGCAATGTTTCTTTAAATGACTTTTTTTAACCATTCAAATTACTTCTTACACAGAACACAACCATGCACCCTAACTTACAGTTTTCAACTAACTCAATCTACCAATCATTGCTTGTGATTCAAGAGCACTGAAACTCCACAGGTTTTTTTTTGCAAACTCCTACTGTTCCAACTGCCATTTTATTCCTACACTTCATCTGACTGCACCAGAACCTCCTCTACCATATATTCTGTCTGGATTATTGGACATAGCTATATCCACTGGGCTTAAAGGTATGCAGTTACCAGAAATTTTCACAACCTTGATTTACCAAATGTGAACATTAAATGGATTGGCCAGAGAGGATTGAGATGTCACCAATTGATACCATTGGTGAAAACCTTTTTGCATTTGCCACACCCTAACCTCATAATTCTGCACTGTGGTGGAAATGACTTAGGCACTTTGACTGGGGTTGGTCTGGAAATGCTTTTAAAGGACACCTTTGAACAATTGATGGCACTTTTTCCTCAAACTGCCTTGGTATTTTCCAATATATGCCAAAGACAGAAATGGAACTGGTCCAACCAATTTTGTCCACAATTTGAGAAAGCACGGAAACATGTGAATAAATCTGTTTCTGCTTACATGAGAGACTATGGAATGGGTTCAAAATACAACAACAACTTGCATTACAACATGCAAGATATCTACAGAGGAGATGGTGTGCACTTCTCAGATGAGGGGAATAGAATATTCCTCCTGAATTTAAGACTGTGCATTGGTACCTACTGGTAGGTTCCTAAATCAGCCACAGAACCCAAAAGCCCTTTTCAGGGCTACCCTATCTCTGATCACTCCAAATGATTATCTTTTTCTAACTTTTTTCACTATTTTTCACCATAGTACGCTCCCCGGTACGCCCCCCCCCCCCCGCGAAAATGTAAATTTTTTTTTTTTGGCCTATATGGGCCTCCTTAGACCCCCTCAGAAAACCTAGAGGATCAGCGAGTGCCTACGATGCCCCCTTATACCCATTCCCAATGTTGTTTGTCCACCATTTTCTATCTCAAATCTACCGAAACACAAAATGGAGTACTCCCGTAGCGCTGCCGGCACGCGTACCGGGGCGCGCACCGGGAAGCGCTCCCAAAAATTTAAAAAAGTTAATTTACATAAAAACCACCGGAGACACTTTCACCAAATATAGAATAGGCCAAATTACATACCAGTCCCTATCATTTTCCTAAATTTGGTGGAATTTCATTGAGCTATTTAGCCTGTAGACCTCTCTAAATATGGTGGAATTCCATTGAGCTATTTAGCCTGTAGACCTCTCTAAATATCCTGAGGTGAATTACTTCACAAAAACACATCTGAAGTGTTAGAATTTACAACCAATTAAAATGTTACTTTCATTTTCTACTATTATTTCATGACATTTGATTGGTTATGTACATGAATATATATAAACAATGAGAGGGAAACACAGCCATTTTGACTACTACTTCCTGAAGTACATTTCAAAAGCATTTCCACTGAGAACTTAAACTTCTTTTTGAAAGGTAAGATGTTATTTTGAAAACTGAAGTATGTTGTGCACTTTAAGTTAATTTGGAAAACATTTTCTGATAGTTATATACTATCCCTCTGTAATAGTTATAGATTGAGATTCGCTTCTCTGTTATAGTTATGGATGGAGTTAGGCTTGTCTTGTATAATTATGAATTTACTTAGGCTTCATGATATACACTTTTTTATATTTCTACTTCCAGCCTGATACCATACACTGCCCAAAGATAACTTCACTGTTAAAAAATCAAAACTACCTGTATGAACTTAAACCCAACAGTGCCCTATCTCTACTGATATATTTATTTGTTATGCAAATTACAGCAAGAAAATGGAAGGAGAGAAAAATATTTCCTTTGAAATTGTACTGGAGAGCAACAATGAACAAGTTATTGAACCCAATGAAGACTTAGAATTCATGGATCAATCACGGGACTATGAATTAGTTCAATGTGTGGAAGCGGTAGATTTGCTCATTCAAAATGAGGACATTTACGACAATCTGTTAATGGAAGTTATGTTAAATTTGGAAAAAGAATCTGAAAAATAAATTTATATTTAATAATTCTAAACTTGTTTCAGACATTATTCATTTTTATATGTAATTCATAAACTAGTAACAAATTGATTATAATGTAAAGTCAGATTTATAGCATACTGTGCAACTTTTTTATGTTACATAGTAATTTTGCTCATAGATACTTCCTTTCTCCCAATATATTATCTCCAATGTCTATTTGACATCTCTTTTTCATCTCCTGCCTCCATGTTGTTTCTGCTTTCCTGACAGACTATGATGTGGATTCCATATAGCACAATAACTTCTGTAACAACATGCAAGATATCTACAGAGGAAACGGTGTACATTAAATTTAAGACTCAGCATTGGTACCTACATGTTGGTACTGAAAACACCCAAACAACACAGCAACTCTATGCAGAGCTACCCTACCTCTAATCACTTTAAATTATTATTTTCCTGTTTCACTGGGTTTTTCCCATTATACGCTCCCCGGTACGCTCCCCGGTGCGCGTACCGGGCGCTCCCCCCCGCGAAAACTGAAAAAAAAGTAATTTGTTTTTTTTTTACCCGAGGGACCCTTTTATGGCCCCCACATCAAACCTAGGGGGTCAGGGGGGGTCTACCCTGCCCCCTTTTGATTATTTCCCCCTTTGTTTTTACCACCTCTTGTGTCTCGATCCTACCGAGACACAAGATGGCGGCCGCTCCGGACTGTTTCGAATGTTTACAGACACCCGAGAGCCAATCAGCTTTCCGTGCGCAAGTCACGTGGCGCGCCCGGAGTGCTCCCCGGTGCGCGTACCGGGGCGCGGCTATAGATATATAAATTTTTTGGAACCTAAATTACTCAAAATCCTCTGGAGCACATATCTTGAGACATAGCAAAGGCACATCGGGCTACCAGTCCCTACAATTTTGCCAAGTGTGGTGAAAATCCATTCAGCCGTTCGAGCTAAAAGTGCGACCGACCGCCCTATGGAAATTAACATGGGGAAAACACGTTTTGGGGCCCCCCTTTTATCTCGGCCCCCGCTTGACGAATCCCCCAAACTTTCAGGGAAGGACCGGAGCGCCGCGAGGCAAAGTTGCTGAAAAGTTCAGGCAGATTCCTCCACCGGCACCAAAGTTATTCCAAATAGAATGTTGCGATTTCCCTATGGAAATCAATCCTAACCATAACTACCTACTGGCGACCGCCAGTAGGTAATATATATATATATATATATATATATATATATATATATATATATTTATATATATATATATGTATATATATATATATTCACTGAAAAACCCATAGGTTATAGACCATATATAGTTAGGAATTAGCATTTACAAAACCTTGAAAATTCACTGAAAAAACCATAGGTTATAGACCATATATAGTTAGGAATTAGCATTTAAAAAACCTTATTTTACTCACACAAAACCATTGAAATTCCATATATAGTTAGTTGTACTAACTATATATCGCGCACCCGCAATCCACTGCTGATCATGTCACATATTACATCATTCATGACATGGTCAGTGACATCACTGATGACATCACTGATGACATCTCAAATGACATCACTGATGACATCACTGATGACATCTCAAATGACATCACTGATGACATCACTGATGACAACATCCAGTGACTGTATTTTTCTGTAAAGTTAAAATATGTCTTGAGTGGATGTATAAGTGTCTGGATGAAGGATTTAGTAGGTGCATGACTGACTGTATGAGTGAGTGATTAAATGTGTCTCACTGAGTGCATGGGTTAGTGACTAAACTGTCTTAATTTGTGCATCATTATGTCTGTTGTTCTGAAAACTGCTGCATGTGTTGTTCAGTAGCTATATGAGTAACTATATGGGTTATTGATTGGTTGCCCAAGTATTTGTATGGGAGACTGAGTGTGTGTGTGGGTGGCTGGGAGGTGTATGACTCTGTGCATAGATGTGTGAGCAGTTGATTCACTAGATGTATGGGTTCAAAAGTGCATGTGGAAACAGCTGTATGGGCGGTTGACTGTGTGCATCAGTGTATTGGTGAGTGAATGGATATCTCAGTGCTACATGTCAAAGTAAGTACATATGTAAAACACAGTACATGTGAGACTTGACATATATAAATAACTGTGCATAAGAGCCAGTGAATGTGTGAGTGGCTGTATGCATCATTGTGAACTTGTATCCAGGATTGTATAAGAGAGTAAATATGTTTTAGTATATGTTTGAATAAGTAAGGTGTGTATAACTGTATAGTTGGGAAAATGGAGGTGTGATTGATTGTTTGCATGACTGACTAGGTGTGTGTGTAACTTCATGGATGAATGACAATCTGTGAGTCTGCGTTTACACTGAGTGTATCTAAGGTTATATTAGAGTCTGAAGAGGTTCATCGTATTATCACATGAATGATGTCATCAGTGATGTGATCAGTAATGTCAAATGAGATGTCATCAGTGATGTCATCAGTGATGTCATTTGAGATGTCATCAGTGATGTCATCAGTGATGTCATTTGAGATGTCATCAGTGATGTCATCAGTGATGTCATTTGAGATGTCATCAGTGATGTCATCAGTGATGTCACTGACCATGTCATGAATGATGTAATATGTGACATGATCAGCAGTGGATTGCGGGTGCGCGATATATAGTTAGTACAACTAACTATATATGGAATTTCAATGGTTTTGTGTGAGTAAAATAAGGTTTTTTAAATGCTAATTCCTAACTATATATGGTCTATAACCTATGGTTTTTTCAGTGAATTTTCAAGGTTTTGTAAATGCTAATTCCTAACTATATATGGTCTATAACCTATGGTTTTTTCAGTGAATTTCAATGGTGTTTTTAATAGCAAATATCATAAGCTGTCGAATGTCAAGTACGTGGTAAGTAAAAACATTTTCGTGTTTATGCACACTGATCTGCTTTGAATGCTGCCCCCCCCTCATTTCTATTAGGAGTACTCTCTCTTTGCAGATAGTGAAGGGTAGTTAACGCAGGCCTTTGCCCCCGTTGTAATCCGTCGTGCCTGCTTCTCTCTCCATTTGATTGATTGTTCTCTTTGGTTCATTCTCTATTTACAAACAAGCACAGAGTCGCAATACTCTGTTTAGTCTTTGCAGATAGCGAAAAATCGTGTAAAAAAACAAAAGGAATCGAGCAAAATCAGTAGGCCACTAATGGGATCTCTTTTTGACCTGGCTAAAATAGAAACATTAGGAACAACCTGTTGAAAATAGCAATGTGTATGTACATAAGCGGCGTTCATTTGTGTTCACAGTACCCCTTGTTGATTGTTTGAATCGAGCATTGAATTGTTCGAAGTTGGTTCTCTTAAGGATCTTCTCTGCCTGCAAACGAGGAAGAATAGGAATATTCTCTCTCCCTTTGCAGATAGTGAAGGGTAGGTAACGCAAACCTTTAACACGTCGTGCCTATTTCGTTCCTCATTGATTGATTGTTTGCCCGAACATTGACTGTTTGGGAATTGGTTGTTTTTGGAGGTATTCCCTGTTTGCAAATAAACGTAGGAAAATCTTTGCAAGTAGTGAAAGGGTAAGTAATGCGGACCTTTGTCCCCCGTTGTAATCTGTCATGCCTATCTACTCCCCACTGATTGATGCACCTGTTTCACCCGGACCATTTACTAGAGATAGGTCATCTGGCCCGACCAGAGAGCACCCCTAGTGAAAAGGACATATGCAATAATAACGAAGTGATCACTGTATCCTGTTAACAGAAACTTTAGCATGAAACAACCTGGAAAGAAAGGAATAGGAAAACGAAAATCAGTAGGCCACTGATGAACTTTTTATTAAATAACAAACAAAGAAACGATAACAATACGTAATGATAAAACCTATTATTGTCCTAGAAACAAGAAACGTTAGAAGTAAGCCCGTAATAAGAAACCTGAAAACAGTAAGAGAAACCAAGTGTGACATTGCAACGGCCACAAGGCAACGAGGCTTCATCGCCCCTCACTGCCCCAAAACGTGTCTGTCCCACCGCCTGCCACGCCCAAATAACGGCAAACTGGGAAAGATACAAGTCAGCAGACATCCGCCCCATTCTGGAAACTTCCAAAGTGCAACAGGTTTGCGGCTACGCCCAACCGGAAGCAACACATATAAGGCGGGTCCTGCTGCCAACCGTCGGCCAGGAGATCATCAGGTAGGGTGTAGCCGGAGGAGAGGCCGAGGCCAGCGGGACCCGGCCAGGGGGATTGACAACACTGGAGAGTTGCAGGGGGGGGAATGTCCGTGTCCTCGACCCTCCCCTCTCTCTCTCCCAGTCCGGCCACCATCAACCAGAGGCCGAGGCCGACGGGATCCGGCCGCGGTGGCGGTAACCCTGGAGAATTGCAGGTTAGACCCTCTCTCTCCCAGTCTGGGCCAGCATCCATGGAGGGCCTGGGAGTGGAGAGGCCACTGCACGAAAGGCCCAGGAGAGGCACCACACGCCAAGGCCTGCCCCACCGGATGAGCCAAGGAACCCGTTCATGGGGCCAGAGCAAAGGGCGTCCGGCCGCCATCCACCGGAGGTCCGGCCCAAAGATGGACGGGACATTTCTTCTTTCTTTTATAATGGCTGCGACAACACTGGGGGGGGATGTCTTGCACATGCCTCCGACCCCCCCCTCGTCCTCATCGCCTGGTCCGGCCATAACAAATGTCAAGCGAGACGCCGTGGGATGCACTGGGTGGGAGAGACGGTGCGAACAGGCCTCTCCCGCCTCCCCAGGTGGAGGCTTCCCAGCTGCACCCTCAGCGCTCCAGGCGCCTGGAAAAGGGTTCTTCCACTGTGGCGATGCTGCAACGTCTCACCCGGCAGGGTGGAGCCCGTCCGCTCATTTGACCCCGCGATCGCCAGTAGCTACCGAACTCTCAAAATGGCGGTCGACCTGGCAAGAGCGGGCCCAGCATAAAGAAATGGCCCCGTCACTGGTTGACTCCACCACCGTAGTCCTCCACGACCTTGAAGATTCTAGAGGAGCCGCGGGAGTCCCCGACCCCCGCAGACACCCCCGATGGGGAATGACTGCCATGATCGCCCGTGGAGTGACGAAACTGTAGCCGCGGGACGTCGGCGCTCCCATGCTGGCGCCAGCCTCAGTTTGAATGACTAGAATCCTGCAGACCTCAGTTCCGGTGAAAGCACAGTGTGACCCGGTAGGAAAAATTGTTGCACCCCCTCCCCTTTTTGACTGATGGTTCAAACCACCGATCCTTTCCTTTGCCCTTTTAACGGAACTTTGGACTGCCTCCCCCCCCCCCGCGGCGCCCCATGCCGTTATTTGCTGGGCGGCAACTTACTAGACATCACCTTCGTGCCATCCAGATTTCAGCGCGTTCTGCTGCCTTGGAACTATTCGCACAACAGACCGCTACTGACAACCCACCCCCCGGGACGCCCCACGCCGGATACCCAAATCAGTGCGGCACCCAGGCAACATCTTCTGAATTTTCATAATTTGAAAGAACTAGTAACATGTCCTCATCAGGAATTTCTCCTTCAATCATCTCATCAGGAATCTCCTCATGAAAAGTCTGCAATGATGATTCTTGTAACTCTATGGTCTCCAAACATTCGATAAATTCGCCATCAAGAGATTGATCAAAAAAATCATTCACGTCATCTCCTCCTTGTGAGAATATTTCATTATTGGTGCTGTCAATTTCATTAAATGTAGTGGATAATTCAAAAGAAATTGCCACGGTCTCTTCATTGTTTAAATGTTTTTACTGTTTTTGTTTTGTTGTATATATTTATAAGTTATTAAAGTTTTATATTCCTACTACTTTGTTGGAGTGCTATATATTTTTAATGTGACACATAATTGTAAAAACTTTGATGTACAAAGAGTCATCCCTGGAATCTTCCGCTTCAGGCTCGGTCCCCTCCCCAATCACAATACAGGATGGTTTTCAGATAGTAGGAACGCGTGTGGTTTGACGGATCTCATCGGGTGTGGGCCTTGATCTACTATAACTCCTTTGAAGAGGGGTGATTCTTTACAGCTGGGGCCATAAACTACATCTACAGGGCTATCTGATAGCCTGGACAATCGGACACAGAGGAAGAGGAGTGTCAGAGGGTGCGGTAGTGAATAGGGCGAAAGGGAGGTGTCGGGCGGGCACAGAGTGTGATTCTCAGGGAAGAGCAGCGCAGATGGGGGGAGGTTTATTGCCGATGCATAAGACAGAGAGCGGGGGTGACCAGTGCCTGGGGAAGATGCTTGCGAGGGTGGGGAGCCATGCTACGGATCAACAGCGTGCAGAGAGTGGGTCTGGTCAAGGCATCTAAAATGGCTGCCGTGCACGACAAAAGTGTGGCATTTCAAAAAAAGCAAGATGGCGCAGACAATGTTTTTCAACACTTCCTCATTTCCTTCGAATCGAACGTTAACAGACGTTGGTGCATATTACCAAAGTTAAGCGATATTTATCGCTAACGATGCTTAGCAACGAATTTTTTACCGCTAAGCATCGTCAGAAATTATCGCAGATAAACCTTGCTATTATCAAGGTTTATCGCAAATGCGATAAAAAACGGCCGCAATGCATGAATATCGCTAAAAAGTCAGCGATATTCATGCATTACCGAGCTAATGCTCTTAGCCATGTTATCCACCTCCCATTGGATAACATGGCTAAGACCTGCTCAGGGCAGGTGTTAGTTTTTGGAGATATTCCCGCTTAGCGCGAATATCTCCAAAAGTTGGTAATAGGAGATAGATATCTTGCATGTTGTAATGCAAGTTATTGTGGTATATGGAACTCATACCATAATCTCTCAGGAAAACAGAAACTGATCCTTTTGGGACCGCCTGAGAAGGCCTAGGGGGTGAGGGGTACTCTACTTTGCCCCCTTTTCACGTTCCGAACTATTTTATTTTACTCTCTTCTGTAATTACACAAAATGGCAGCGATAAGATGCATCAGACACAGACAGTGAGAGAAAGGAGGCCGGAGATGAAGAAGAGATGTCAAATACACATTGGAGATAATATAGTGGGAGAAGGAAAGTAAATATGAGTAAACTTACCATGTAACATAAAAATGTTGCACTCTATACTATAAGTCTCATTTTATACTACAATCACTTCGCTACAACCTCATAAATTAAAAATAAAAATGAATAATGTCTCAAACAATTTTTGATTTCTAAATATAAATTTATTCTTCTGAATTTTCAAAATTTGAAAGAACTAGTAACATGTCCTCATCAGGAATTTCCTCTTCAATCATCTCATCAGGAATCTCCTCATGAAAAGTCTGCAATGATGATTCTTGTAACTCTATGGTCTCCAAACATTCGATAAATTCGCCATCAAGAGATTGATCAAAAAAATCATTCAAGTCATCTCCTCCTTGTGAGAATATTTCATTATTGGTGCTGTCAATTTCAATAAATGTAGTGGATAATTCAAAAGAAATTGCCACGGTCTCTTCATTGTGAGCCATTTTATTTTGAAATTGCTTGCTGTAAATTGCAGAAAAAAATAATCACTTTCATTTATCGTTTTTAGTAATACATAATATAAAACTAACTTTATCAAGTATTTAGTATAACAGAAGGACTGTAAATAAATAACAGAAAACATTTTTCAAATTATCTTAAAGTGTACAACATAGTTCCCCTTACAAATTAACAACTCACCTTTTTAAAAGTAGGAGAAGTGTTAGTACTGTGTAAATCAAACACCAGAAATTGAGCACCAAAAATTCCTCACAAATGTACCTCAGACAGTAGTATCACAAAATGGCTGTGGTTTCCTCTCATTTTAGATATATACATAACCAATTAACTTTCATCACACACAAATACAAAACCAAAGTAACATTTTAATTGGTTCTAAATTTCAACACTTTCAAATGTGTTTTCCCCATGCAATTTTCCATAGGACATTTAGATACATCTACAGCCTGAATGGCTGAACGGAATTACACCAAACTTGGCAAAATGGTACATCAAACCTAAGAGGTCAGGGAGGATCTACTATGCCCCCTTATGGTCATTTGCCCCTTCGCTTTGGCCTCCTCTTGTCTCTCGATCCTACCGAGAGACAAGATGGCGGCGGCTACGGACTGTTTGGAATGTTTACAGACGCCGGAGAACCAATCAGCTTCGCAAAGCTCCGTAACGCGAAAAGTACGCGAAGCGGAGCACTGTTACAGATATATATCTTTTTTTGAACGTTAATTTCTCAAAATCCACTGGAGCACATATATTGAGACCTAGCAAAGGCACATCGGGCTACCAGTCCCTAATATTTTGCCAAGTTTCGTGCAAATCCATTCAGCCGTTCGATTATTATTATTTTATTTTTTTTTGCCCCGCGGGGCCCTTTTAAAACCTCCACATCAAACCTAGGGGGTCAGGGAGGATCTACTATGCCCCCTTATGGTCATTTGCCCCTTCGCTTTGGCCTCCTCTTGTCTCTCGATCCTACCGAGAGACAAGATGGCGGCCGCTACGGACTGTTTGGAATGTTTACAGACGCCGGAGAACCAATCAGCTTCGCTTCACAAAGCTCCGTAACGCGAAAAGTACGCGAACTGGAGCGCTGCCCGGTCCGCTGTTACAGATATATATCTTTTTTTGAACGTTAATTTCTCAAAATCCACTGCAGCACATATATTGAGACCTAGCAAAGGCACATCGGGCTACCAGTCCCTACAATTTTGCCAAGTTTCGTGCAAATCTATTCAGCCGTTCGGGCTAAAAGTGAGGCCAACCGCCCTATGGAAAACTCAATGTTAAAAACATGTTTTGGGACCCCCCTTTTTTCTCAGCCCCCCCTTGACAAACCCCCCCCAAATTTTCAGTGGCTGCTCAGAAACAAAATGTTCCATTTTCCTGAAAATTTCAGCCAATTCCGTCCACAAACGCCAAAGTTATTAGACATAGAATTTTCAAAAATCCCATAGAGAAAAAATCCTAACTATATATACCTACTGGCGACCGCCAGTAGGTAATATATATATATATATATATATATATATATATATATATATATATATATATATATATATATATATATATATATATATATATATATATATGGGTAGAAAAGGTGCCACACTCCACATGAAGTGGTCAACTCAGGTGGATTAGGTGCTGATTAGCATATATATAACATTCTTAACCTTTTTTAGAAACACTCACACTCACTGGATGATTTCATCACTGATTTCATCAGTGATGTGAGTGACCATGTCATGAGTGCTGTAATATGTAACATCATCAGCAGTGCATTGAGGGGGTCCGAGTTATATTTAGCTCAGCTAACTATAAAGGCTGAATTTCTCAGGTTTCGTACGAGTAACATATCAGACTAACTATAACATCTCTGTAACCTTTGTTTTTTTCTGTGAATTTCAAAGGTTTTTTTAAATGTAAATTCCTAACTTCAACGTCCCTGAAACCTGTGCATCTTTCAGTGAATTTTTAAGTTTTTTAAATGCTAATTCCTAACTATAACGTCCCTGAAACCTGTGTTTTTTTCAGTGAATTTCTAAGAATGTTTAAATGCTAATTCCTAACTATAACGTCCCTGAAACCTGTGTTTTTTTCAGTGAGTTTCTAAGGTTTGTAAAAGCTAATTTCCAACTTTAATGTCCATGAAACTTCTTTTCTGTGAATATATATAATATACATATATAAAAAATCTTTTTTATATATATTTAAATATTTCTTTTATAAGAATATTTTTTGTATATTTATATTTATATTAAAAATATATACATATATATATATATATATATTATATATATCTCTCAAAAGCTTTTAAAGAAAACAAATATAAAAATGGGGTTGCGTACCTGGCGTGGTTCTTCGCGTTTTGCACATTAACCCATTTATATATTTAAAAGTGTAAAATGTAGTAAAATTAATACTTTATGTATATCTTAGGGGTAGTAGTTTACTAGTAGAGTAATATAATGAATATCTAGTTATGCTAAACTCAAATTTAAAATGTAATTTATGTATTTTGAGGGTTTGCGATACCATCGCGCACACTACCAGGCCTTACTTCCTGGTCCGTGTACGATTCGAGGCTCCAGCATGATTTTTAACAGTTGTATTTCACATAATTCATAATTCATAATTGATTATTACTTTAATATTTTGGCTTAAAATATATTGTATCTCCTTGTATCTTTCCAAGATTTAAATGCGGACTCTTTGCTTTTTATTTGTAATATTAGTACATATATATATATATATAAACAATAAGAATCTTAATTTCAAGGTGAAAGTTTTGCTAAAAAACTTGTATATTAATGAAAGAAAGTTATTAAAATAAAAAAATAATAATAATTTCAGGAATTGCGGTGCGTTTGCATAGATCATAACTTCCGGATTTGCGTACTGGATGTGAAACTAAAGTTAATTTTGCCTTAATATTATAGCCTTATAGCCCGCCGTAACGGGCTATACCAGCTATTAAAGGCCCGCTGCAGCGGTAACGGCCCGAGCCGAAGGCGAGTGACTTAAACAAAGCAGAGGGACTTTAAAAGCCGGTATAGCCCTGCAACGAAGGGCTATAAGGCTATTAGAACATTCTGCCACTAGAGGGCAGAATGTTCTAACAAATAACACAAAGCCAGCAGGGATTGAAATCCCCTCAGGCTCCCTGAAGCCTTTGTTCACAGCCAGGCTGTGAACAAAGAAACATTGGAATGTTGGAGCTCCCGGCTTATACCAGCCATTATAAGCCCGGAGCACTCCAATGTTTTCAATGGAGCTATCAACATTCCAATGTTCTAATATAACTTAATATAGATTTATTTACTTTATTTTATATGAAGTGGTACAGTTATTTGTAAATCAAATATTATAAGATACAACCAAATATCATTGAAATGTAAAGGAAGTTTGTTTGGTATGGGGTACAACCGAGTAGGGGTCGCGTACCCCATGTGACACTAAATAAAGAGATTTGATTGAGTAAACACCCTGTCATCATCAACTTAGCCAGAACCCACCCTCTTTCTTCTACTTTTGGTTGAGGTTGGCAACAGACACACTCATTTAGAAGAAGCTATTTTGCAGCTGGTTTGGTGTTTTTTTTCAAGTTGAAAAGTTAAAATGGCAACATCATCAGAACTGCAAGAAGAGGAGGAGCAGACCCTTTTAGATGAAGAAGAGGCCACCACAAAAAAAATGAAGGAGAGTGTGTTGTGGGAATTGTTTTTAATTCCACAGGGCCAGAGAAAAGTAAATGCACAGAAGGTCACCTGCAACATTTGTATGAAGGTGCTGTCTTGGGGATCCAAGAAAAATTATTCTTGTGGGACATCTTCAATGTATAAACGTATGAAGACCATGCACGAAAACCATCTTGCATGAGCAGAACTTGCAAGACTTAATGCAAATGAAGTTGGCCAAGATGCGCAGGCTTCAACATCAAGACCTGCAGGACATTCCTCCGACTCTCCCTGATTTCACCAAGGCTGGACATTTCTGCCCAAAATGTGTTAACATTTTGACAGGTTGTCCAAACCATTTTGGACTCCATTAACAATAATCATTTTTTGTGCCCCCCGCCCCAATTAGGCACACTGCTTTGTGCTTGTTTTTTCGTTTACATTTTCAATTTTGATAATCTAAAAAAACTACAAAATAGTTCGGAAAAAAGTTTTTTTTTTAAACTGGTGCTTACGGAGCCACCTATTCTGGTTTGAAAAAGAAAAATGATATATTGTGTGAATGGATGAGTGCATGGGTAGTACCTGCGTGATTGGATGAGTGCATGAATAGTGTCTAAGTGATTGGATGAGTGTATGGGTAGTGCCTGAGTGAATGGATGATTGCAAGGTCAGTGCCTGTTTGACTGGATGAGTGCAAGGGTAGTGGCTGAGAGAAGGGATGACTGTATGCATAGTGCCTAAGTGAATGGTTGAGTGCAATGGTCGTGTCTGAGTGATTGGATGAGTGTATGGGCAGTGCCTGGTTGAATAGGCGAGTGCATGGATGGTGTCTGAGTGATTGACTGAGTGCATGCATAGTGGCTGAGTGAATGGGTGAGTGCTTGGGTACTGCATGGGTAAATGGATGAATGCAAGGGTACTACCAGGGTCATTGGATGAGTGCATGGGTAGTTCACTGCAGCTCCTAACTGGAATGTTTTGTTGGATCTCTCAGTGGGGAACTGAGAAAACGGCAGGGTCCCAAAACATGTTTTCCACATTCATTTATTTCGATAACTTTATTCTTTCTAACTTGAATCATAGATCATCAAAGTATACATTTTAAAAAGATAAAACAATGTAATTCTTGTCAGTGCAATACAGTTCAATACATGCCATTTAAAAAAGACTAACAATTTAAAATAGCAAGAAAAGGAGCAATGTAGAAGTTCAAACCCCAAAACAATGAGGGTATAGGATTAAGCTGTGCAAATTACGCAATTCAATGGCTTTTATTTGTGCAGGGAACAGAATAAAAGAATAGATGCCGAACTGCAGGTTCCTGGATACCCCATAGATATATAACTTTAAAAACAGATAAAATGGAAAAGAGATCGTCAACTTAAATTATAAAAACCATTAAAAAATATGTGTGTTATGGAGATCCTTTGTCTCTTCAAGACCATTGCGAGGAGTTTACATAGCATGTTCAAGGAGACAAATAAATTTAATGCTGAGGGTTAGCATATCTCTCCAATTCTAATAAATGTCTCCTACGCTTACAAGCCCAAAGGAATGAGGCTACACAGAAACATACAAAAGGATCATGAAGCTTCTTAAGATAGAACAGGGCGATATGGCACTGCTTAAAATCGTGCTGCATTAAAAGAAGTTTAATATATTTGGCTCTCTGGTCCTTGTAAAAATGACAAAAGAAGAAAAGGCTGGGCTGATAGATTATCGCATGGGCAAAATGTCAAATCACTATGAGCGCACTGTTTTGAAGGGAACCCCAACATTAGGGGAATAAAGTATAAGCGGAACCTTAAAAGACTAAACCTATACTGCACATTCCTTACTGAAACCAGAAAAAAATATTGACCAACTGTCACTGGTGCAATCCTTTTCATATGCTAGCTTCACCAACATTAGTGCCTTTAACCTCCTCCTAGGGAACCTGGAAAGTGAGGTGTGTTTTACATACAGTTCAGGGACTCCTAGTGAGTGCAAAGTCGCTTTAACATACTTCAAACAGGGGAACTAATAAGCGTTATCCAATGAGAGGCAATTTAACATAATAGACTGGTTAAGATCCACTGTGTCCCTATTCCATATTGAGTGGCAGAGCATGATCGGAGCTACTCTCACCATGTCAGACACATAGGGCATATCCATCTCTAAGTGAGTGACATGGTTTGAAAATTAAAGAGGGATCGAAGCGATGAAAAACCCATTCTCCAACTTCTGTAAGGAGTCGGTTGGTGCTGTGTCCCAGAACCCAGCCCCATAGATCGCTGCAGAGATTGTTTTAGCATTGTAAATCTTTTTTATTGTTGTTAGGGGTTTTGAGCCTAGTTTTTTTTATAAAACCAGTGACTGCCGCCATAGAGTGCTCCATTGTTTAAGCCCTGCTACCCACCATCTGTGACCAGGTTTGTCTGGTGCCAAAAACAACCCCTAGGTATGAGAAGGATTCTACAACAGCTAATATGGAATAAGTGAATCTTTTTTGGAGGGGGTAGTCCTGACTCTAAGATGAAGGTTTTGAACTAACTGGCCTTAAGATCCATAGATGACATGAAGGCCACATAGGTGTCAATTAGGCGTTGCAGAGCTACACCTGTCCTGGCTATCAGGAGGGCGTCATCCGCATAGGCCAGGATTGGTAATGGCCCTGAGGGAAACTGTAGAACATCAGGCGTGCACATTTTCAAGGCTCTTTCCACTCCATTTGTATAAAGTGAGAATAAGAAAAGGATGAGGACGCATCCTTGCCTGACTACTCCAATGAACCTAAATGATCTGGCGCATTCCCCATCCCTTCCATAGCGGACTGAGGCTGTTGCATGTGAATACATGTGCCCTATAGGAATAATCAACCTGGAGTCTATGCCCATCGCAGCCATGATTGTACAGAGTTTAGAATGAATTACGCAATCGAAAACCGCCGAAAGGTCCATGAAGGCCATGTATATATTCCCTTTCTTTGCTCTAGTATATTTGGAGATGATCAAGTTTAAATTTAGGCAGTGGTCAATAGTGCCTCTGCCCTTCAGGAATCCATATTGGGAAGGCAACAGGACATTGTTTTCTCTTGCCCAGTCTTCTAAACTATTAAGTAAGACATGTCTCAAAAGTTTTGCGGTGGAATCCAGAAGAGAAATAGGGAGATAGTTCTTGGGTTTGATTTGTCCCCTTTTTTATATATATTGACACTATAATGCTTGTTCTCCATGATGGAGGTGGGCCAGTTTTGGAGATTTAATTAAATATGTTAGTTAACAATGGGGCACATAGGTCTTGATGTTCTAGAAAGAAGTCGATCGGGGCCCCATCCGGCCCTGGTGCTTTGGCACCGCTGCATTTAGTGAGAGCAAAGGTTATTTCCTCCAGGTTAAAAGTTATAGGCTTAAAGGGGGTTTCTAAGGGGATATGGGATTCATCCCCTGTGGCAATCACACTCCCAAGTATCACCTCGAAATGCGCCACCCATGTGTCTTCATCCACGTGGAAATCTAATAATTTTTCTTGTTCTTTCTTGAAGAAAGGGGCATTTACTGTTTTCCAGAAGTCCCTACTACTATAAAGGGATGCGACTTTAGCCAAGTTTTCCCATGCGTCATCTTTGAGCCCGTCTTCCCGTATGTTTCGAGCTCTCTTATAGACCAATTTCAGCTCCTTGATCTGTGATTGATTTCTGGGCAATGCTTTCAGGGCCCCATGAAGGTTCTTTAGAGCCTGAGTGCAAATCTCGTTGAACCATCGTGTTTGAGGTCTCTCACTGTTAGTTTTACGCCGAAACAAGGCTAGTTTTATTTTCTGAAAGATTTCTATAAAATTATTAATTAAAATATCTGCTGGAGTAGCCAGGTCCAAACAATTTGTGACCTGATTCAGCTTATTAGTTATAACATCCTGAATGGTTTTGGTCTTGTCTATATTGTCCCAATTTCAGCTGGTATCCATTTAGCCTGACCAAAAAGTGGTTCTGGGGCCCTCTCCGCTTGTCAGGGGAGTATTCTAAGTCCAAAAGGGTCAAGGAATAATGCAGTATGGTTACTAAAGTTTGACAGTATAGTATCCGTGTGATAAAGATGTCCCGGGCAGGTGGTGGTTGCAACTATAAATTCTAGTGTGGAATTAGAAACACCCAGAAAGAAGGTTTTTTCTAAACCTCCCGCGTCTACTTTGATATACACTTCTAGATTCCTTGATGCTAAGAACCTATTTAAAGTGTTCCTATATTCATGGTGCGTGAAATGGACTAATGAGTCTCCCTCCATATCAACCAAGCCACAAACCGTACCCAGTGAGTTGGGGCATGTTTTGGGAATTAAAGTCATCTAACCATATGATATGGAGTTCTTTACACAACAGAGACCTTGTGAATTTCTCCAGTTCTTTATCTAGAAAGTCTATAACAGTCATCATGTTGCCACCAACTTTTTGTTGTAGTAATTTATTAATAACCAACACTGGTGGCGATCTCCTTCATTCATGTTTCCATAGGAACTTTAGACACAGCTAAAGTCCAGACTGAACACATTTACACAACGTTTGACGGAAAGCTAGATCTTGATCCACAAAGTGTGATTTTTTGTGATTTGGTGTAAATCCGTTCAGTAGTTTTTGGGTAATTAAAGCTAAAAAACACATTGCATATTTCATGCAGCGAAGGATACGAGGGACCTACAGATCTCATGGAGAAATCTGATTGGCTGCCACCACATCAACAACTATGTGGTGGGAGCAGTCTTAGGACTTGGGATTCTGTCTTGAGTCCTGAAAGAAACACACAAAAAAGGACACAGGGGCCAGGGTAGGGGTACCTTGACTATCAGGGCCTGGTGGTGGGGTCCCAGAAGGGCAGGGAAACACATTTGTACTCCCAAATGGCAGGAGAATTTTTAATTCTCCAGCTAGGCTGGTGCACAAATGCCATCACTGCCTGCAGCAGCTTGGGCAGTGAACGCATATCTGCTCCCACCTAGTGGGAGATTAGAAAATGCTCCTACCAGGTGGGAGCGGGCTTCTATTTCCCTACCCACACTCCTTCTGCCAGGGAAATAGATAGTTGCTTCCACCCATAGGGTGCAAGCATAGGCAGATGCTCACTGGGTAGAAACAAAGCCTACTCCAGCACTGTAAAGGTCCAGTTCTCTTTTCATCCAAACCAGGAATTCCACCAAGGAGTTTAGGCAGTATCAATGTATAATAAACAACACATCACCAAGCTGCATCTCAACTTCAGTTGTACTCTTCAATACCTGCCTTTTTGGAGCACTGATGCCAGGATTTGCCTCTATGAATTTGAAGTTTCTTCTTTCAATGCTTTTATCTTTCCTTGCATTGAATGATCCCATGGCCAGCCAGTACATGGTTAGAACTACTAAAGTGTACAATGGCAGAGTGGTTGCTTGAGCCTGCCACCTAGAACTGCTGCAGAGTAACTCTGCCCCAGAGGAAAGCCTTTTGGACGTGACATTGAGAGTCCCAGGGGATGCTCTCCCAATACCAACAAATATATAGTCAACATCAAAAGGTAGATCACGTTAAACTCGCTAATTTCTTAGATAGATATGAAATGCCTTCTCTTTTACAAAGGGATCAGGAAGTAATGTCGAGCCCAATCACTAAGGCCGAATTAGAACTGGTGGTCAAGGACTTGCCAATTGGTAAGGCTTGTGGCCCGGATGGCCTTCCAGACGAATTCTTTAAGGTTTTTTTTAACTCTTTTTCTGACTTATTGCTTCAATTGATCAATTCCATGTTAGACGGTGGGCAAGTACCGGTGTCCTTCTGTGAGGGTACTGTTGTAAGTTTTCCTAAAAAAGGTAAAGACTCTAAAGACCCTAACTCATATTGGCCTATTCCCTTACTGAATACTGACTACAAGATCACCACCAAATTACTCTCTATGCGGTTTAATACCATTGCGGCGAATCTTATTCATCCCGACAAAATGGATTTATTGCGGGTCGTCAATTGGTTACTAACACCCACTTTTTGGTTGTGGCTTTAGATTATTTTCAGACTAAAAAGATCTCTGCATTAATTTTACTGTTGAATGCTGAAAAGGCTTTTGATTTGGTGGTTTGGACAACATTATTTGTTATTTTAGCACATTTTGGCATTCCCCCACAAATTATTAGTTTAATTAAAAATCTATACACTGGTGCTAAAGCTAATATAATCATAAATTCGGCTATGGTAGGCACAGTATCGGTCCAGCGAGGGACTAGGCAAGGTTGCCCCTTGTCCCCCATTCTCTTCGCCTTTTGCATCGAGCCTTTAGCTGTAGCAATTCGTAACTCAGTAAACATTGTTCCTCCGATCTCCTCTATGGCTAAAATTAAAATGTACGCAGATGATATTATGCTATTAATTAAGCCGGATATTCAATCTCAGTCTTTGGCATTAAAGCTTTTTGAGGAATTTGAAGCCTTAGGTGGCTATAGGATTAGTAAAAAAACCTGAAATATTAGTCTGTGGAGGTACGGATTTTAATTTGCACCCAGATTTAGCTGGATGTGTCAACTCAAGGCCTAAGAGGTATTTGGGGGGCTTGTTCTCCGTTTCGGTTTCAGACTTATATAAACTTAATTTTGAACCTCTTCTTCGTAAAATTCACTCCATGTTCGTTAGATGGAATCCCTTGCCACTTTCAATTATAGGTCGTGTGGCTCTGATTAAGATGTCCGTACTCCCGCTCTTTAATTTTCTATTCTCAATTATTCCATGTTTTTTGCCTGCGGCTTTCTTTTCAAAAGTAGAATCTTTATTTGCAGGGTTAATTTGGGCTAAAAAAAACTCCTAGATTAACAACAGGGACACTCTATGCAGACATAGAACATGGAGGTCTTTCTCTGCCTAATATTAAAGATTATTATTGCGCATACTTTGCCCAATATTTAGAGCGATTTAAAACTGGAATACAAAGTCCAAATGTTTTATAAACTTTTTTTTTAATTCAATTTGTCTTGAGAATCAAATTCCCTCTCCTCTGCAAATTCCTAAATCCCCAAAACTAGTGCGTTATAAAGTTA
This sequence comes from Lissotriton helveticus, assembly GCF_964261635.1. Lineage (NCBI taxonomy): Eukaryota > Metazoa > Chordata > Amphibia > Caudata > Salamandridae > Lissotriton > Lissotriton helveticus. Next base: position 1,602,915,234 of record NC_136059.1, on the reverse strand, counting down.
TGAACTGGTTCTTTAAGCGAGGGAATGCTACCCTTAAAAGATATATTATCTCCTGCATTTTAATTTTAGGACCCCTTTAAAATATATTTTTACATATAGGGGGACTAAAATTGGACCAGATATCATAATGCATTGGAATCGTATAGGGTTTAACACCCTAGCAAACTTTTTAAGGGATGAAGCTTGGTTAACTCCCGGTGAGATGCAACAGTTGATTCAGGGGAACTATTTGCTAATAGGTTCTTATACACTGATTTATAAGATGTTAGAACAACTGGACCCTAGAAATATTTGTTTACTTATTCAACTATGTAAATGTAGTGTATTTTGTAAAGCGCACAGCTGCCCCAACGGGGCGTCCCGGTGCTGTATAACGCTGTGGAACCCTTCCTGGCTCTCCCTGTGAGATGCCCCTCCTGGGCACCCCCAAGGTGAAGCCAGGCATCCCAGTGTTGTAGGGGCTGTTGTGGAGATTAAGCAAGCTATTGCCCAGATTTGCAGCGTGGGACCCATGATTAAAGTAGGTGCTGAGGCGAGAATTATCGAGACCGCGGACATTGAGCTCAAGACCCTGCCGCGTCGGGACTTGAACCCTGTTCCCGGGCCTGATCTCTGCTTCAGAGTCTGCCGCTCTAACCATCTATGGGATGATTTGTTTTTGATTCCACGATTGAGGAAACCTGGTGAATGGAAACGTTGTTTAGCCCATCATATTGAGGTGGATGTGAGCTTGAAAGCCATTAAAAAACTGGCAAGATCAAGAGAACCATGCTCTTTCTGGCAATGTTTGGAAAACTTGAAATAAATAGAATTTTAGTTCGTTGCATGGTTCTAACTGGAGAAGAATGTTATTTTTTAATAAATGGCTTTTATATCATACCCCGGCAGTTATCTCGAGAATGTATGTTAATACTTCTGCTAATTGCTTTAGATGTCAGCAATTTACCCCAGCCAACTGGTTCCACATTATAGTTCATTGTTCTACAATTGTACCCTTTTGGAATGAAGTTTTTCAATTTCTGCAAATTTACTGTGAGATTCAGATTACGTATAATGTGAAATTAATGTTGTATGGTTATGATTCCGATCTTGAATTGATAGATCAAATGGTTAAATTGCTGTATATAGCAATGGCAGTAGCAAGGTCTCTAATATTGCAAAATTGGAGATCAACCCAGGTCCCTTTGTTCCATGCATGGTTTCAAAAAATGAGGAATGTAAGAAGGAGTGAATTATTATACGCACAACGAATTGCAGGGACAAGGACATTTGATAAAATTTGGAGATCTTATTTTGAGTAGGTTTGGAATAATGTACTAAATGTTAAAAAAGCTGCCCTTTCCAATATTGGAATGTATTTTGTGTTAATCTTTTTTCTGGCTGTTTGATGCTGTTTTGTGTCTGTATTGACTTTATGACCCAAAGAACTTCAATAAAAAATAAAAAAAATAAAAAAATGCTGCACTGATCAGGCTCGGCGCATTGCCTCCACTGGGTGGATCAACACCAACGCATGACTTCGGCTACAGCCCACATGTTCGAATTCGATGCAGCCAGAATCAAGGCACTTTCGTTTAGAAGGGCTCAGTGTGTCACTCTATCCGGCCCGTGGTCCATCATGGTTGGTCTGAACTTTTGACTTTATCCCAGTACGGAGTGACCAGATGTCCCGAGTGAGCATTTATTGCTTATAAGTGCTATTTTACAGTTTATTCTTTAAAAATTCATGTTCAATTTAATGTTCTACTGATTGGCTTTTGATCTTGTTTTATGTATTAAAGTACGCTCTATTTTACTAGTATGGTGTGGAATCATTTTGTGTGGTGCTTTCATTGTTTTACTGTTTGAAGTGTTGCACAAATTGCCTCTAAATTAAGCCTGACTGCTCTGTGCCAAGTTACCTGAGGGTGGGCACCTGTTAATTTAGGGCTTGCCTGCTTGTTACCCTAACTAGGATTGTGGTTGCTACCAGACTTGGACTCATCACCTAGTCAGCCAAAAACTCAATTTCTTTCTTTTTTAAATATTTCTTTATTGACAATGAAGAGATAATAAACAATACAATGGTTCAAAGAGATTGTTAGAAATGGGATCTCTGTTTGGCTAAGGCTTGCGTGAAAAGCCAGGCAGAGACACCACTCTTGTCAGGGCTTGGGAGTTACACGCCAAATAAAACCCCTGCTCACCCCCTTTTTAGCTTGGCACGAGCAGTCAGGCTTATCCCGGAGGCAATGTGTAAAGCGTTTGCGCAACACGCACACAGCAATAACATACCAGGTGCGCCACAAAAGGAACTCCACACAAGGTTATATCAAAAATAGCCTTTGTATTATCATAAAACACATTAGATGGTAATCACACTGTGCCAACTGGCACTGGGCAGTATTTACAGGGGACTATATACACATGACAGGGCTACATGGACCACCATCAGAATCATCACTTAGTAGAAATTGGCAAATGTAGAACATATAATAACTGTAACACAAATTATAGATGTAGCGCACAACCGGTAATCACTGATGCAATAATTACCTCAGCATTATCACCTTAGCATTAGGTATAAAACATATTCTTCATAAACCTCAGGGGCATAAATACATTATGCATAAGCACCATAGAATCACGGTAGGCCTTAACACCTTAGGCAACAGATTAGCATAAAAGCAGTGTGCCCCAATCGGAGGCACAACACACTGAACCTAGCCCCAGGCCAACTGGCCTCTCACAGGGGCTCAAATGCCCGATGTCCAGAATGTCCGGGCTGGCTGCGCACGCAGCAAAGGCAGCACAGCAAAAGATCAGGCCTAAACGTGGCAGCTGCCCACTACTTGCTGGGCAGCTGTAGAAATTATCACAGGCACCAGCTTGCCCCCTGAGCCCCTTTCTGGGTCTCTGAAATGACACTGTCCCCAAGGTCGCAACTGCCTGCACTCTTGCAGGGCAGCTGGAAGAATGCGCAAATACAGTCTGGCACTCCTGTTGCCTCTTGGGCCCCCACTGGGGCTTCTCAACACAATCTGCCCCCACGTTCCAGCGGCCCGCAACTGCGGCGCCGCTGTGGACCCAAAGGAAGAACGGGCACAACTGTGCCTGGGAGCCCCACTCCAGGGACTCTTAGAAACAAAAGGGCCCAATATTGGAGTCCCGCTCTTGGACTCAGAATCACCAAAAGGCCAGATGTAGCAGATGCTGGGCAGCTGTGAAAAAGTGCGCAGGCACCAAACACTGTAGCGCCAATCTTAGTAGCATAATGCCCCCAACGTTGGAGCGACCCCCTTATCAGGCGGGGGCCGCTCAGGAAATAGGCCAGGCTTGGACCGGCACCAACAACGCACACAAGGAGCCCAGCAGCCCTTTTCAACTCACCGGGCTGCTCTCTGGGGACCCTGCACCTTTCCTTGCCGGTCTGCCGAACCCAGCATCTTCCTCCCTTCGCTGCTCGGATCTCTGTGGCAGGCTGGGCAGCGTCGGCAGCACACAGGTCTCTCACCGTGGTCACGGAAGCCCCGCTTTGAGACTGGCTGCTTCCCGACTCCGGCCAGCACGTCCCAGTGCTGGGTGGGCTCCCGCCTGGGTCTTTCAACGTGGCGCTTCCAGGAACACCAGCATGGCTCCACTGGTGTTCTGACCGGGCCTTCTCTTCCGGGCCGCTCGCAAGCCCCACCCACGTCCTCTCTGAGACTGCCTGGCTGCCTGTCTGGCGCTCCACACCCGGGTTGCAGCCTGCGATTCCTATTCGCAGGCAATACGGGGTAGGCTTCCATTATACATAAAAGACACTTGCGGGTAGGCACCTGCCAGCGGAGCACGAATGGGGGGTGGGCACCCGCTCGTTAAGGGCACATATACCCTGGGTAGGCACCCTCTCCCTACCGATAATTTGAACTTGGCCACAATGCTCCCTATTAAGAGTCAAAAGTCGCAAAATGAGTATACAGCGGGGTGGGCACCGGCTGTGTGGATTCCCAGGCAGCAGCCCAGCACCGCAGAATGAACAACAGGAATGCTCTTCCCAATAAAAATAAAAGCGCTCTCCAGAAAGTAAAAATAAAATGCACCCAAGGCATTAGAGTTTAAGTCCAGGGGGGACAAAGGCTGGGCCCAGGCAGGCCAGCACACAGGACCCTCCAGCAGAGAGGCAGTACCTTGTGGCGTTTCCTCCTGTAGCCCGGCAGCAGCAGCCCCCCCCTCAAGTCAGGAGCAACAGACAACCATTTCATGGGGTCACAGCCCCATCTTTTATACATATATCCCCCTTTGCCATGCAGCACAGGGCTGGGGGAAAACAAGGTGCAACTGGTTTGGGGGAGCTTTTGGAGCACTTTGTTGGGCTCAGCTCTTTGTCAGGTGGGGGCTATGTGCTCAGACGCACCACAGGGGGTGGAGCCAGCATTGTGGAGGGAAGGTACAGCCCTATTCAGGTCCAAGGGGCAACTCCTCCCTCCCATCTACATGTAGATCTCCCTATTCACCACTGGGCAGACTCATCCTAGCTCCTGGAGCCAAGCGCACCATCCAGCCCCTGTCAATCACAAGCCAGACATACACTTCACATCAGGCAGGCATATACACAGCACAGAGAAATGCCAACTTCTAAAAGTGGCACTTCCCACTAGTCAGAATAAATCTGGGCACAACATTGCGCAGCATTTATTCTCATGAGTTCGCACATACTAAACTCGCCCCTGCACTCCACTCACACCAGGAATTACCATGGACACGCATATCCCCCATGCATTCCTATGGGAGCGCAGGCCAATCTCACCACACACACTCAGAGTGCGCACACACTTTACACTGGGACACGGTGCTAAAGTGCACAGAGGCCAAAAACTACTAATATCATGTCACATTATCAGGCAAAAAGTTTAGGGGTGAACCTGCCAAAAGAGCCAAGTCCAACAGAGATGTAACAAGTTAAGCAGATTACAGAGTTAATAAAACAAGTCTCTTAAGAGGTTAGGAAAAGCACCATACAACTCTGCTACTAAGAAGAGAAAACCAAAAAATGAAACATATCAATAAGAAATATAGTTTTTATATGTATTTTATACAAAAGGTGCAAAAGAAGAAAGAGGTAAAGCAAATTAAGAGAGGAAAAGAAAGGAGGAGAGACAGAAGAAAGGATACATGAAGATAATCCTGAGTATTAGGAGAATGATGAGTGTGAGGATAGAAAAGTAGTAAAAGGTAACTATAGTAAATGCGATTTTTTCTTTTGAGATAATGAAGAAGATGAGACAGAAGATATTCTATGTTCATTACAAATTAAGTTTCACCAAACCAAAAAAGATAGTTTAGAGTTACCTTTCCAGCAAGTTAATATACCTTTAAATGCAAGAGCAATAAAAAGGTTGAATAAAATAGTTTTTGAAAAAAGATGATCAAAATCAGCAGATATAGTCCCCCAAAAATATTTTGAATAGAGAATATTACATGAAAAAATCAATAAACATTTAGACCATATAGCTTTCCCAAATTCATTCACTTTGGAACAATAATAAAGTAGGTGTGTCAAAGTACCATTAGAGGAGAGACCTAACCAGCATAAGGGAGAAATAGAAGAGTCAAATTTATTAAGAAATGCAGGAGTAACAACTACTCTATTGTATATAAAAAATAAAGATTGTGTAAGATTGAAAGCTTTAGAGGTATTACATTTTTACGCCACATTCAATCCCATTGATGAATAGATAGTGATTGAGCTAAATCATTTTCCCACAGCAGTTCAATAAAGGATTTGTTCCTTGTATTTTTAGGGGAAGACATAGTTTTAAATATGAAGGAAGCTCGCGGGGTGGAATCCGTAGTGATATTTAATAAAGGTGTCATAGGGGTAACTGAAGTAACATCAGATGTAAAATTATTGTTTAGTAAAAAGGCTTGAAGTACAGGAAATAATAGGTTATATTGTTGAATGCAAGAATCAGGGAGGCCAAATGTTTCTTATAATTGAGGGAAGGGTATGATGGAATTATTAGATATCAAATGATACACATAAAAAAATACCCATTTATTTCTAATGTTTAAAAGTATAAAGATTTATGGCGAAATGTGATAAATGTGTTATACCAGATAGAAGCTGCAAGAAAAGATTGACAAAAGTCAAATCCTTGGGTAAATAGAGTGTGTAATAAATGATAGGAGTACTTTAAAATTGGGTATTTAGAAATTAAAGTTCAATTAGACATAGACATAAAAAGAACATCCTAAAAAGAAAAGTCATGTAATAAAGAATGTTTAAAAACCACCCATGTTGGTATAGGAGAATCAGTGTATTCCTTAAACATAGCATAGACTTGTCGAAATAAGAAGGCACTATGGTATAACAAAGTCAGGGAAACTCACACTGCCTTCCGTCTTTGGTTGAAATAATTTAGCTAAAGCAATACAGACATGTTTATTATTCCAAAGTAATGTAGTACAAATAGAAGTAATCTGGGAAAAATAATAGGGACTTTAAGGGGTAACATCGAAAGCATAAAAAGAACATGAGGCACAATCATCATTTTAATGGTGTCTAACCTACCCCACCAGGATAAAAACAATGAAGACCAGGAAGATAATAACTTATGAAGTTTAAGTTTTAAAGTAGAGACATTATAAACTAATGTATCAGGTATGTTGGAGGAGAACCATACTCCCTGGTATTTAATCTTTTGGGTCACCAAGTAAAATTAGCCTTATCAAACATGTAACGATAACAAGAGAAATTTAGCGGTAAAATCTCAGTTTTGGAGAAATTTAACTTGTACCCTGAAACATTCCAATAAAAAGCGATCTCTTGTATGAAAAGACCCAGGGAACTGGAAGGGTTGGACATATAAATTAGGATATCATCTTCATATGCAGAGAGTTTAATTTCATGAGAATTTAAACCAGTTATATCGGAGTTATGCCTGATTCGTTCAAAAAAGGGTTCTAAACAAAGGAGAAAAAGTAATGGAGGAAGAGGACAACTCTGTCTAGTGCCCCTGTGTAATTTAAAATAGGTAGAAAAACACACAGGCACCCTATTCAATGTATAGCAGTTTGCTATAAGAGATAAACTTATGACCAAAACCAAACCAGCGAAGAGTAGAAAACATAAATTGCCAATTTATACGGTCAAAAGCCTTTTCAGCATCAAGTGATAAGCTTTATTCGATAAAAAAATTATCACAAAAGCATTGCAAGAATACAGTGTATAACCACAGTTAAAAAAGGAGCACAGTGCACATATCAAAAGGTTAATCCATTAAATCCAATACAATCAGTATAAAATATACAGTTTAAAATAATTTCATTCATGAGTATTAATCACCATTTCATATGATCAGGGGGCGACACCCTCTTATGCCCCCTGCATTGTGCTATTAGATCAGGTCGGTCATTGTGGTATTAGATCAGGTCAGTCATTCATTCCAAAACCTCCATTTGGGGGCCTGCCAAACTCTTGCCTGCCGCCTTTAGTCTGAGTAACCAGGCCCACCCCAGGTATTTTGCTAGTCCGCAGATCAGTGTTGATGAGGAGGCATCTGTTTTCATGATGCGTAGGGCAGCTACATGGCTCAGAGGCCTAGCACTTTGCAAACTGGCTTAAGCCACTTTTCTCTGGCCTTTGTATAGGCAGGGCATGCCAAGAGAAAGTGGGCAATGGACTCATCGGAATGGCCACAGCTAGGACAGGGTGCAGGGACCGAGTGCGACCCCTTCCATGAGAATATCACTGAATTAACCTGTAGGGTGCCAAATCTCAGCTTCATATCCTGGGGGCCTAGGGACCTGTATAAAGTCGAGATAGGGCTTTAGTCTGCGAATGCTTTTAAATTCAAAGAATCCCTCCGTGAGTTTCCTTGCCTGTTGGCATGATAGCTCGCGTTTTGACACCCAATCCCAATATGCCCGCTTCAAGTCCAACGTAGAAGGGGGAATCTGGGTCGCCCATGCCTCGCCTAGGCCGATGAGGCCCAAAAGGTGCTTCAGGTCAGACAACCATTTTATCCTGCCTCCCTTGTCTGCCGCCACTAATTCATCAAACCCCGCAGCATACATACAGAGCTCCTCCGTCCTCTTGAGCCGGGCCCAGAAAAGCAAGGGACGAAGCCTGGCAATGTCCTGAATGTGTCTCCTCCCAGTGTCATAGAACAGTGGCTTCAGGGGGATGGAGGTGGGAAGTGATACAAGGTTTCTTAAAAATCTATTTTCTGACCTGGTTAACTCGGTGATGTTCCCCATACCCCAAAGCTCTGCCCCGTAGAGGGTGGAGGGCAGCGCTTTCCCGTCGTAAATTGAGAGTGCTGGTGCAACCGGTCTACTACCCGAAAGATACTGTTCTCTGGCAATTGCGCCAGACACCCGCTTGTGATTTAAAAGCATTTTATCAAGGTGTGAGGACCACTTCATGTTTTTTGAAACTCTGATCCCCAGGTAGTCAAAAGACTCAACCATCTCTAGTGGGACTTCGTCTAGGGTGATGCTATTCCTGAAACGTTTTGAGGGGTTGATAGTCATCAACTTGGTTTTGCTAGTGTTGATGATTAGCCCCTATTCTTTGCAAAATGATTCAAAACTCTTCAATAATTTCTGTAGGCCACATGGGGACTTGGAGATTAGGAGAGTATCGTCGGCAAATAGGAGGGTGGGTGTCTTCTCTCCTGCCAACACTGGAGCGTCAGATGGCTCCTTGTTGAGGTGGGCCACCACCCCGTTAATAAATATTGAGAATAGGGTGGGAGCTAACAAACAGCCTTGGCGTACCCCCCTACCTCCCGTGATCCTCTCTGTCAGCTCTCCGTGGGCCCCACACCTGATTCTTGCATAATTATCAATGTGCATCCTTTGTATAAAATCTAAAATGTATGATGGCATGCCTAGATGTCCAAGTACCTGCCAGAGCTTACCCCGGGGGACCAGGTCGAAAGCAGTCTTCAGATCTATGAAAGCCAGGTACAAACACCCTTTACCCAAGAGGACTGACTTCCAATAGATCATGAAGAATCTGAGGACCTGGTCCATTGTTCCCACCTTTTGCCGGAACCCTGCTTGGAAGTGTGATAGGATGTTGCCATCCTCCAACCAGGTTCTAATCCTCAAGAGAAGAACCCTGCCAACAACCTTCTGAATCACGTCTATAAGACTGATTGGCCGGTAGTTGGCAGGGTCTTCTCTATTCCCTGTTTTGAATATTGGGACCACCTCGGCTCCTTTCCAGGAGTCCGGGATGGCAAACCCTCTAACTATCAAATTCATGATATGGGGAATGAGCTGGGCCCAAGGCATGGGATCATGTAGGAGCAGGTCTCCAGTCAGTCCGTCTGGGCCTGCTGCCTTCCCTGGAGAGATGCTATGAATTGCTTTTTCGACTTCCAGAAGGTCAAACCTGTCTGGTGTTTCATTGGCTTCCCTGGTGATAGGGCTGGTCTCAGTGGGGAGAGGCTCGGATATTGCTTCGCCCGAATATACATTGGCAAAGTGGTTCTGCCACTGTGCACAAGTGATGTGATTGGGCATGGGGTCCATTAATATCCTGTCCTTACGATTAATTAAATCCCAGAATACTATGGGATCTCTCTGCACTGCAGCTGTCTTCAATTCCTGCCAGTGCGCCTCTTCCCAACACCTTTTGGCCACCACCAAAACCCTTACATACTCTTTCCTGGCAATTCTGACAGCAACTGGATCTTTCGACCTAATACTACGTGCCATGGCTGCCCTTTTGTCCCTGCAATCCTTAGTGTACCAGGGATTACAAGACTTTAAATGATCATGTTTTCTGGCTGGTTTGCCTTCAGTGATAAAAAACGAACTCAGCTTATCTATTGCCGTTTGGTAAAAGCTTTTAAAATTAAAATCATTAGATTCCCCCAGGCCATTATACAATGCCATTAGCTCACTGCTTTTGGACACATCTTCTTCCCACACACTTGCTAATATCCCTTCCTGATGTGGGACTTTGTTCCACTTGAGGCGTCTTTTGCAGTTTGATGGTATTACCTCTCTGCTTACCATATCAGGGCGGTTAAGTTTCTTTGCCCCCCCCACTACAAAATATTATTCATTTGAAGGCAAAGTGGGTTATGGTCGCTATCAAGTGTGGGCACAACTTCCATATCGATCAGATGCTGACATAACCAAATGTCCAAAAGGATGTAATCTATCCTAGAAGGGGACCCCAGTCTATTAAAGGTAAAAGCTCCATTTTGGTCAGAGCGCGATCTACAATTAACAGCTCTCAAGTCATACTCCAGATTGAGAGCGTTAATTTGTATCGCACGCTGTGACCATTTCTTGATTGGGTCTAGGTTGAGGGACGGGATGCCCCATTGACCATCCTCTTCTATGATACCTGCTTGATCACCCGAACTCAAGGGTTCGAAGGTTACATTGAAGTCCCCAGCTACGATTATGTTTGTTGGGGGCAATATGGTTTCTAAGCTTTTCTCGAGGGTGGAAATGACCGGAGAGGATTGGGCACCAGGTGACCCTCTAGCATAGACATTAAATAGCTCGATTGCCGGGCCCTTACCTTGCCCTTTGATGGTCAAGTAGAGTAAATCGGGAGAAGCGCCAGTGTGTGGGCTGACCACCCAATGAAGGGCAGTTCTTATCCAAATTTGTAGGTCTCCCGATGGACGGCCTTTGCCTTAGCTAATAGCGGGGATACAATAGGATGTATAGCCTGATTTATGGAGTGGGGCTAAGCTCCATGTCTCCAGGAATATGCATACTTCGAATTTATCCACGAAGTCATGCCATTCTGGGAGTTTGAGTTTCCTCTCTAAACCCGCTACATTCCATGACAGAATGTTCAAGCTTGCTATATTGGTTCTACTGGTAGTTAAGTCGGTTGGTTGGAGGAGCCCTGTCCTACTTGGGGGCATTCTGCAGCAGGACAGTGGCCCCCAGCAGTGCCCGGGCTGTCTGGTGCTGCTGATGCACTTTCAGCTCTTGGGTTCGGGGACGTTACCTGTTCGGAACTGGCCTCCCCATCCAGGGACACTAGTCAGTCAACCCTATTCAGACCTGACCCCCCCCCCTCCTTGGTCCCTAAGACCTTTCTTCCCATGCAGCTGGCTTCTACCCAGACGGGCATGTGTCTGATTTGGATAGAGGAATGATCAGGGGCAGAGGTGCGAAACTCCAGGGACATGAGATTATCAGCTAGGACAGTATCTTTGAGCCTCACCTCGATACAATCTCTAGCTGAATTATGCAGTGTCACTCGCCTAACCCCCTCGATATCCTCGCGAATGATCGATCTGCAGCCTCTTACGTGTCTGAGTCAATGTATGTAAATGTACAGGAAGGAATCGCTCGATTTGTAGCTCTGGCTACCTGAGGTTTTAGGAACCTTCACCATATACACTGTCGCCCTACCCTCTTGTGTTAAGCCCATGCTTGGAACTTTAGTTATTTGGCTAGTGGGCCTCAGATAATAAGGGATATGGCGCCCCCCAATTACCGGAGAGTTGTTGGGTGTATTGACAATGGATCTTCCCGCCCTGGCCTCAGAAACAGTTGGTGCGGGTGTTGCCCTGATATCTTTTAGCCTCTGTGATATGGAGTCGCCAGATCCCCGATTATTATTCATTACAGGCTTGTTAGCTAGAACATCTTTGTAAGAGGGAGGCACCGGGGAGGGAAAATGGGCTGACGTGCTGGGAACAGCTACCGTATGGCCCCCCCTGGCGTTCAGAGTCGCTACCAACTTCTTTAAACCTTCTACCTCTTTTTGGAGAAATTCTACTATCTTCCATATCCCTCTGATTGACTCCCTGCAGCGGCATCTATCTGATGCAGGATCAGAGCCTAATTCAGTGCAGCTTTGTCCCTTCAAGATTGTGTATCCCTCCGTCATATGCTCAAGAATCGCAAATCTTTTGATACAGGGGGTAGAGGGTAGGGGGACCCTTGTCAGTTTCTTGGCTGACAGTATTGGCCAATGGCAAGTCAGAGGGCGTAGGGGCCCTGTGAATATTCACAATATCAATATCGACCAACGGTGTGCTATGCACGATAGGGTGGGTTGTTGATGGAGCCTTTTTGTGGAACATTGAAGGGATTACATGCTGTTGGCTATATGCAGCTGCGTTTTTTAGTTGTGGTGGATTAGTGCTATCTGCTGGGCCTACCTTTTTAGCCCCCACTATCTCCTTGCACTCTGAGACTAAGATCTCAATTCTATCCAGAACACAGTTGCTTGCGGCATGTATGCTTTTTTTTTACCCTTTTCCCTTTCTTGCTTGCCAACTGCCCCCCCTTCAGTGGTCTTCCTTTTACCCGTTTGAGATCTCTATAGATCCTCAATCAGATGTCCCAAATGGCCCAAGGTCCGTGGAGTAAATAGATACAAATAGATGGATACAAATAGAATCCGGACAAGTCCAGCTCCCGAGAAGTGCTCAAAGGGTCATGGAAAAACGAACAGTACAGTACCTTAAGAAGATGACTAGGTAAGGGGATGGCCCAGCCCAGCCTCGGCCTGCCCTGGACGGCCACAGACGGCCCGCCCTTTGCCCGGGCTTAGCCGGCTAGTCCCGCGTGCGTCCCGCGGGGCAGGAGGCGTTCCACTGCCTTAAAGCGCCTCCGGGCACGTCGCTGTGGTCACTGGTGCTGAACCGGACCCCTGGGGCCGCTGGGAGAAGGTGTTTGCTGCTGCACCGGGTCCGGCGTGTAGAAGACTGCTGTCGTTGCCCTCACGGCTCTGATTATGACCAGGTGATGGAAGGACGAGGTGTTTAAAATGCCGTTTCCCTCACGGCAGGTCTGAAGCCAACTGTTGTGCTCAGCATCAAGTTAAAAAGCTGTTAAGGGAGAGGAGTATTTTTTCCCAAGGGCAAGGATGTTGGAAAACATTCTGGCATTGTCAGATGCAAGTCTGCCCTTAATAAAATCAGCTTGGTCAGGATTAATAAAGAGTGGAATGACATTCTCCAAGCGAGATGCTAAGATTTCTGCAAAAATGTTAGAATCATAGTTGATTAGCCAAATGGGTCAACATTTTTTACAAAGGATATGGTCTATGTCTGGTTTGGGAATAAAGGCAATAAGGGTTTCCAAAACAAAGCACTAGCTTTAGAGCTAGACAAAATTGAGGTAAAAATCTCCTAATTAAGGATAAAAATAAAGGAAAAGGATAAAAGGAGTTAAACTGAAAAACCATCTGGGCCAGGGGCTTTAGCCTTTTTTTTAAAGATTTAAGAGTGTCAATAATTTCTTGAAGAGAAATATATTTTTGAGGGATAAGAGAGTGTCAGGAATGGAAGGAGGTTTAGGTATGCCCTAAAAAAAAGTTTCAATTTCACCTTCGGAAGGAGTTGTATCCTTTGTATATAATTAGTCATAGTAGGATTGAAAGGTATTCACAATTTCCGGATCAGACGATAACATTTTGTTATTCTGTTCAGAACAAATAGGGCTAATAGCTTTCCATTCTCGTTTGATTTTTAAATGACTGGCTAACATTTTACCCGCCTTATTTTGGCCTCCATGGTATTTGGAATTAATTTTAAGAACGATATTACAAGTGTCGACTGTAGCAATTTTATTCAAGGCAGACTTGGCTTTAATCAGCTCCCGTAAACTTGAGGAGGATTTAGAGGAGAAGTAAGTATGTTCTAAAATCTTTATCTTTTGAAGAGCTGAGAGATACTCAGCGTTTAATACCTTTTTCTTTCATGCAGAGTAGGCAATAGTAAAGGCCCTAAAGGAAGCCTTAAAAGCATCCCCATTATTATGAACAGAGGTATCTATAGAGTGATTAAGTTGAAAAAATTAAATAATAAAAGAGGTTTCTTCCACAATGAAGGTTTGGTCAGAAAGTAGGGAATTATTAAAATGCCACCGGCCTTGCTTGCAGGTATTGAGAGACATATCAAAAGAAGATACCCCAGGAGCATGGTCAGAAATAAAATTAGATCCAATTTCAGATGATTGAATAGAGAGGAGTAATGATTTGAAAACCAAAATATAATCAATACGAGATATAGTATGATGTACATTAGAAACAACTGTGAACTCATATACATTAGGATTACACATTTTCCATACATCAAAGAATGGAGGAGAGGGAATGGCGGATTGAAAGGCTTTGTGAGACTTATCAGGTTTAAATTTACACTTACATTTTCTGTCAGAAAATGGGTCTCATCAGTCATTAAAATTACCATCAACAATTATATTGGGATTAGAGATGGAAGACAGTTTCAATTTAATGCTTTGCTAAAATTCGGGATCAGATTTAACAGGGCCATAAATATTGAAGAAAGTGACTTGTTTTTTAGATATATTAGCATCAACCAAAACCCATCGTTCATTTAAATCACATTCAGTTGATACAATTTGCACATTCAATGACATGTGGAATAGAATAGCAACAATACCAAGAAGATTAATATCAGGAGGAAAAATTCCCTGATTAACCCATTGACGTTTAAAGTTAAGTGATTCCACATCATTACAGTGTGTTTCCTGTAAAAAGCCAACATGTGTGTTAAGTTTGTATCAATGAGAAAATACCTTTTGATGCTCGACCGGATGACCTAGACCATGAACATTCCACGAGACAACATTAAACATGTGGGGTGAGGGAAAACATACAAGAACAGGAACAACGAGCTGCAAAACCAATAAAAAAGAGAAAGAGACACCATTTATTGACCATCAAATAATATAGGAAAGAGGCAGTTATGATAGAAAGAGAATCAAGAAAAGGAAAAACACTCATGTATTAGTAAGAATAGTAATAGGAGGAAACCAGGAAGAAACAAGTCAAATAAAGGGAAAGGAGGGATGAGGAGAAAGAAGTATGAAAGAGAAAAGAAGGACAGATCAAGGATAAAAATCCAGATCTGAATTGAAAAGGTTGAAGGGTAAGCTGGGGACATGCTTACGTCGAAAACAAGAACGGTAACAGAGAAAAAGACTATGAAAGTTATAAAGTCTGTAGCCATAGAATTACAGTGAAATGTGGAGAGAAAAAAAGGTAAAATGAGAGATGACTATGTTAGGAAATTAAGAATATTAGTAATAGTATAGTAAGATATAAGAAGACAAACGAAAAGAGATGTTAGTAATAGAGAAGTGCATATTAAATGTAAGAGTCCTATGAGAAAAAAATGAAAGAGAAGATAAGAGATAAAGAATTTAGTGGAAAGAAAATTGAACCTCTTTGAAAATATCAAGGATTAGTCTTCATACTGTGGTTTGTTTTGCTTTGCAGAAAGGTTTTCAGTTTCACCGGGTTATCAAAAGACCGCGAGGTGCCTTCATAGGTATTTTACAAAGACAAGGATGAAAAATGCCATACTGAATGTTTAAGTGTCTCATCTAAGGGCGAAGAGTTCAGAATTCTTTATGATGGGCAATGGTTGCGTTGGATACATCTTGTGTTATAAACAGATTGTGGTCAGACCAAATAAGACAGCGTTTTAACTTAGCTGCCAGCAGGACACGCATCAAATCAGTAAATACTAGAAAGAGCATTATAATGCCACGCGGTTTGGGTGAATGTGGTTGAACACATCCCAAACGATGTGCATGCTGAATGTTAAGCGGTAGTGTAGGAGGAAGCTCCAAGAGGTCTGAGAGAAATTTCTTCAGGAAGAGCAAAAGATCAGGACCCTCAATGTTCTCCGGAAGACCATAAAGTCAAAGATTGTTCCGTCTATTTCGATTTTCAAAGTTTTTGATGCGGAGCTTAAGTTTCTGAATTTTTTGTTACAACATAGGAAGTTTGGTAGTTAAATCTTGAAGGTCTACCACACGCTGTTCCAACTCTGTCATTTTCCTCTCCATAACAATTAATCGATCTACAATTTGTTGCAGTTTTTCGTTAGTAGTAACCATAAATGGTTGCAGGCCACACACCTCATCTAGGATAGAGTCCAATACAGGACTGTAGGATTATAAAATAGGAGAAGGAGGGTCATTTTTCGCTCTTTTTGGTTTAATGCCTGAAGAGGACATATTGGAAGATACATGCAAATCACTGGCCATCTTGTTACAATAAAAGGAACGTTTTGGTGAAGATAAGAAAGGAACAAAACTAGCCCGGTGAAGTGAATAAGAGGTCGCTAAAACCTGTTTACCCAAATTCTGTAGAAATGCTGTTGTAGGTAATAATGCTGTCATAAAGGCAGACCCAGGTTACAGATAAAAAAGTCATTAAACTGACATATCTGAGGGGGATATACCTTCACAGGTAACAGCAGATCAATAGCGGGCATACAGAACAAAAAATCACCATTTGCAGCAACCAGGTCCGAAAATTGTAGACACTAAGGAGGTCCCAGATAAGTTAGGGAGCACTCATAAGAAAGGGGCAGTAAATGATATACAAAAAAGTGATCTAAAATGGCGGCCACTTGTTCATAAGATGTATATCGCATTCGTGTCTGTGAAAGCGATACAGGAGAGGCCACAAAGTTGAATAAAATCCACATCGGAGCTCACAGGGAAGTCGCCACCCTGAGTCGGCGCCGAAGCCACACCCACCCAACAACTCAATTTCTAACAGACACTCTATAACCAAAAGGGCTAATTTCAACAGTCTTATTTGGAGTAATAATGACACAAAATATAATCAAAATAGCACTTATGCATGTCAATACCAGCAGGAATAATATGAACATTTTGAACATGGTTGGAATGTTCTTGACAGCCTAATGCCCTAAAGACTACTTCCATGTGGTACACTTTGAAAGCATTGAGTACCACACTTGCCTTTAGAGTTTTTTGGGAATCAGCTCACTGCATACCTGTTCACAGCAGAGAAGATGTGGTTATCAACTTTAGCCATGAGCAAGTGTTCTCTCAGAAGGAAAATTACACTCCAGCTGGACTCAACTCCTCTCCACTCTGCATCAGCTTTCAGCTTCAACTGAATACTGCAGCGGTATGGCAGTCTGGCAGGGCCTCTTGCGATAACCTGAGGTGAAGAACTCTCTGAATAAGTGGTGGCTTCATAGAGTTTCTATTGGGTTGACCACTGACTTTTACCCTATGCACGAAGAGACTTTACACCTAATTCAGAACAGAAGTCAACACATGTGGCATTTGTGGATAAGCACCACTACCAGCATTAAAGAAAAGGTAAGGCTTTTTATGGCACACATATGTTGGTGAACAAAATGCTGGATGATGAAATAAATGAAGGTAAAAATAATGACCTCAGCTCATATAAAAATGTCCACAAAGAAAAGATTTACATCAGTTGTCCATGACAGGCAACATGTATGTCACACAACATGTAGACAAAAGCTCTGCCCTCTATATTACACACAGGTAACACTGCTATCACCATGTTGTGCACGCTAGATAACAAGTTGTACCTGTGTAGCATACCACAGATTATTATTTCGGGAATATTATTATTATGCAGTATGAGTAATATGAGGAGCCTGGACAGTTTACATAGCAATGTGTGCTTAATGACCTTCATGAAATCTGCATCTCAATTCATTTTCACCTTTCATAAGTATGTCAGTTTCCTCTTCCTAAGCATGTATTAATTTGTCTTTGAAAAAATAATGTATATGTGGGTTTAACAAATGGCAGCCACCACCTAAAAAATGTTGACAGAGAGTAGAAACCGCTTTCTATTGCAATCAACATTGCATTTTCTTTTTTGTTTTTTGAAAATATGATATAAAAAATGGCTGCCAGTACAGATCTGAATGCTCATGAAAAGTGTGGTGACACACTCTGGCATCAGATGCCACATTGCCATTTAACAACACAGAGAAATGAAGCTGAGACACGAACTCCAACCTCTATCTTGATCTATTTCAGAACCACAAAGAGTGACTTGACATCTTTCCAAAACAATACAAGTTGGTGACCCATTCTCAGCTTTGAAAGGTGTGTACCTTGCTTCTCCTTTGTTAGCCTAACATACAAGTCTCCTGTGATAATGCAACTAGCTGTAGAGCCCTTCATCTCCTCCTATTAGAAAATCCTGCAATCTCATAATTCTTTTGCGTACATTTGCTCAGATTGTCAACACCTCTCTGCAATAATCTGAAATCTATTGTGTGCGATACGAAGGAAAGACGGGGCACTTCTGCAACTCTTTTTACATCATAAAAATGAAGAATGAATCTGACAACCATAGCCAGCAGAAGTACAAATGTGCAAGAATTGCTATGGAAACCACAGAAGGTATAAAAAGATGCTGAAAATTTTCTTAAAACACAGCATAATAGTGACTTGCCTAGGAAGAAATAGTAAACACAAAAATCGAATTCATCATTAGACTACAAGCATGTGGAAACAAATATTACAACAGGAAAACAATAGCCGATAAATGCAAACTCCAGCGAAGACCACAACGAGTGTGTTTTATAGACTTTAAATCTGCATTTGATCGAGTGAATCGCTGGCTATTATGAACCAAACTACATAACCTGCGGCTTTCGGAAACAATATTACGTCCCATTATACAACTGTACATGCACACTTGGGTCCGTGTAAAAATGGCGAATGGTATTAAATTATCCAAAAAAATACCAACTGAGATTGGATTAAAACAAGGCTGTGTATTAACCCCCCATTTATTCAACCTTTTTATGGCTGACCTCTCACCTCGACTGGATCAAGCAAATGCGCACCTGCCACGGTTGCGAACATTGCCCATAACGCATCTCTCTTACGCAGATGACATCGTTTTGTTTAGTCTGACCCGAGTAGGCCTACAAAGAGCACTTAATGAACTACTGATGTTTGCTAATACCAACGCACTGGAGATTAACGAGACCAAAACAAAAACTATGTCGTTCACGAATTGCACACAGTATCAGTATCATTTTAAAATAGGAGAAAATCACCTTGGAGTAGTAAATACCTATAAGTACTTGGGGGTATACATCGACAAAAGTCTGAATTTTCAATATCAGAAACAATATCTTGAAAATAAAGGAAACGGAAATATATATGCTTTCTGCGCTATCGCTAAGAAGCTATATGGTCCCTCATTCACGCCACTAATCTCTGTGATGGCCGCAAAGTTACTACCGGCAATCACCTATGGAAGCATAGTGTTAAATGGAAAAGATGGTAAAATCTTAGACTCGTTACAAATAAAGGCCTATAAAAAAGTCTTCAGATTACCCCAGTCAGCAGCCCCGGCACAGGTCCGACTTGAATTTGGCCTCATCAAGCAGGAAATTGGGAGAAAATACGCAGCAATCAAAACCTGGTATATATTGTGGCAGAATCGATCTAATCTGCTAAATGATGCCTTGTGGCAAGCCCAGGAGGATCCAAACTCAAGCTACGGTAGATTTTTGAAAAAGGTATTAGATGACACCGAGACGAGGGATCTATGGACGAAGAACCCTTAATTCCAAATCGTCCGTAGCTTAACAAACAAGGCGGAAAAATTGCAATCATTATTGGCAGACAAAGGTACCCTAGCAAAAAGATCCCACGGCTGGATGGTTCTGCAATCCTATACATCACTTCGACCGGCGGAATACCTTGGAGCAACATACTCGCCCCACTTGAAACCCAAGCTAATGGCAACTAGACTTGGGGTATTACCAAGTCTGGCTGAACAACCATCGTGGAAATATAGTGGCGTCAAATCTTGTGGTTTATGTGGTGAAGCCTGGCAAGACATTATCCATCTAATATGCGTCTGTCCCACCTTAAAAACGCAACGTATGGTATTACTAAAAAAGGCTTTTAATGACAGAGGAATTCGAACATGTAGAGCTGCATTTATGAGAGGACTCGGCACGACAGACCCTCAGCTGACTTGTAAAATAATGAAATTCTTACTGTATTATGAGACAAACTATGTGGCACTTCCTAAACAATAATTGTTAGAATTGTATGGTCATTTTATAAGAAATGTAAAAAAAAAAAAGAAAAGGGAAAGTTTTATGTGTTACAACTTGAAATCAATAACAATACGATGTCGTAGAATTATGTACAAACTTTAAATTGGCATCATGAGAATGACACCGCTTTTGCTCTTTTGGAATTATATAATCAACATGCTTGTTCTTGTTTTTTTTATATTTTATAATTATTTTATAGGGACATTATATCTGTTTTATGACATTGTGATGGTTTTAAATAACTTAAACAATAAAGAGTACATCACAGTGACTATATCAAGCTATTACAATTCAATAAAACTATGTGTCTCAAATAGAAACTGAACGTATAGCATTTGCCCTTGTACAAGAAAGTGGCAGTATAAATATATTGAGAAGTTTCAAATATTGTTTACATTCAACTCCACAAAACTACTTACCAAATATTTTAGACAAATATAGGCAAAATATTTAGACATATATACATTATATCAGTAGCCATAGGGTAACAACAGAGCAAGTGTAGCTGTGCTTGAGTCAGAATTTACATAGGAAAGGCATTATTTCTTTTCCTAAATACTGTGGCGTCATTCTTCGAATTTGCATGAAATCTTCCAGAGACAATTACATTCATTTTGGCTCCTTCATTGCAACATTCACACAGATATGTCAAGTGGCAGCCTGAATAAAAGTGAGCTCCCAAAAGTTCAGCTTGCCATTTTGATTCCAATACAGAAAAAGCTGCATGGAATTGCCCCACTTGCTTTACAAATCGAGATTGGATTGGATTGGATGGCCATTTCAGTGCATGGATTCGTAGATAGATCAGCAGTACCGGAATGATCAGATTGGCCCATTGCAACATTAGAGATAAAAAATTGCTCTTGCCATCTCTGGGCTCAGGGACTCAGTCCCTGTGTTCTAAGAAAAAAATGGAAGGGCACATAGGTGGTGGAGTGAGCCCACCTTGGCCTCATGGGTTATGTGGGTCGCCACAGGGACCCCACCTTTGAATAAAAAGCAAGTATATATATATGTAGGGGCCATGACTCAAGAGTAATAAAAAATTACTCCTGAGAATCTGCATGAATGATTATGGTATACTGAGTTTATATGCACAGTAGTTTTATATTTAAAAAGTTATTTAATACAGCCTTAGAGCCCTCAGTAGCAGGCTCTTCTCGCCATTAGAGGCCCACTCCAGCGTTAAAGAGTGTGGGCCCTTAATGGCTGAAAGAGCCGACTCGCGCTCCACCGGCCTGGAGGGCAGAATGTTCTAATTTGTAAAACAAAGAATCACGGAGCCCGAGGGGGTTGAAATCCCCGGGGGGTCTGTGAGTCCTTTGTTCATAGCTGCTGGTGTGAACAAACATTGGAATGATGATGCTTCGGGCTTCTACCAGCCATTAGAAGCCCTGAGCGACCCTTGACCCTGCTTGCAGGTTAGGCCGCTCCCCACACTGCACAGCTCCGCCTGTGTGTGCCTGCCTCTGGGCCAGCTGCTGCCACTTCGTGAGTTCGCTGCTCCCCCCTCCCTCGCTTGCAATTGTCTGCTCGCGCTGTTCTCCTTTGTGCTGACCTGGTAACTGTATTGTGCCGTTTTATTTTACTGCCACTGTTCACACTGTTTTACTGTTTAGACTGTATTGTGCCATTTTTATTTCACTTTTTGCCCCTTGTTAACCATATTTTTGTGCCCCTTCCCCATTCCCTCTTGCCTTCTGTAATCCCCGTCCCTTCCTGCTGCTGGCTTCCTGTGGCCCCGCTCCCGCGCTCTCCCACTCGTCGCCCCGCTCCCGCCTCCCAGCTGCTCCTCCCTCCCACATCCCCTTATATGGCAGCCGCTGCGCGGCTGTGCAGCGTTTGCGCCAAAGGCGCGCCTATGGCAAGCCCGTCTGCACCCGTCCATGCCTGGACCGTGCCCAGCAGCAGAACCCCTGGTCCCCGCGAACACCACGATGCCTGTCTCCGCTACTACTCCAGCACACTCAACTCCGGACGATCACGCACCTGCTACCTGGCTGCCCGAAACCCACCCAAGGACCCTTCTCCTGCCAGAACTGCAGCCTCACCAGCATCCGGCCCACCAACCCACCTACCAAAGAACCCAACAAACCTCAGATGCATCCTCCTCAATACCCGCTCCGCACACAAACACACCGTTGAACTCTGGGAACTACTCGACTCCAACACTCCAGACGTCGCCTGACAGAGACCTGGCTGAACCCCTCCTCGGCACCCGACATCGCCATAGCCATCCCAGAAGGCTATAAGATCACCCGCAAAGACCACACCAATGGAATAGGAGGAGGAATCACCATCGTCCACAGAAACACTCTCAAAGTCAAGACAAACACCGACGACGCCATCAGCACCACCGAACACCTGCACTTACAGATCTACACCGATCCCAACACCACCCTCAGAGGAACCCTTGTCTACGGACCCCCCAGACCCCGACCACAGTTCAGTGACTCCATTGCCGACTTCATCAGCACACACGCCCTCGCCTCCACGGACTACATCCTCCTCAGGGACCTGAACTTCCACCTCGAGAACAACAACTACTCCAACTCCACCACCCTGATAGACAACCTCGCCAACCTCAGACTCAGACAACTCATCACAAGACCCACCCACTCTGTCAGCCACACGCTGGACCCCATCCTGTGCGCAAGCCCCCACGTTTCTTTCAACCACACCACCGAGCTCCACTGGACCAACCACCGTTGCATCCACTTCACCTTCCAGAAACCCACCATGCACCACCGCACCCAACTGATACTGCGTCGCTGCTTGAGCAAAGTCACCGAAGACCAGCTATCCACCTCCCTTGCCTGGAGCCCACCCGCTGACCCGACCTACCCAGCCTCCGCCACTCACAACCTCAGTCAATGGATCGATGACTGAGCCAACACCCTCACCCTACTCAAGAAGCCCTCCAACAGCCACACCAGTAAGAAAGCCAGCTGGTTCACCGAAGAGCTCCAGGCCTCCAAGCAAACCTGCCAAAAGCTGGAAAAGAACTGGATCCATGAACGAACACCGGAGAGCTACACAGACCACAGGAACAACACCTGCAGACACCACCACCTCATCAGATCCGCCAAAAGGACCTCTTTCAAAGAACGCCTAGACAACAACGCAAACAACAGCAAAGAGCTCTTCAACATCGTTAAGAAACTCTCCAACCCCAGCTCCAACTCCAACAACATCCCACCTTCGCAAGACCAATGCGACTCGCTGGCCACCATCTTCCACCGCAAGATCGCAGACATCCACAACATCTTCAATGCCATGACTGCCCCGGCAACCACTGAGACCCACGCCCGCACGACTACCACCCGCACCAACCACCTGCTCTCCTGGACCAATATCAATGATGACGACACCATCAGAATCATGAAGACCGTCCACTCCGGATCCCCGTCAGACCCCTGCCCACACCATGTCTTCAACAAAGCCAGCACCGCCATCGCACCCCAACTCCGGAAAGCCATCAACATCTCCTTCAAGACAGCGACCTTCCCGGAGAGCTGGAAGCACGCAGAGATCAACGCCTTACTCAAGAATCCCAGGCGGACCCCAAGGACCTCAAGAACTTCCGACCCATCTCCCTGCTCCCGTTTCCGGCAGAGGTAATCGAGAAGGCTGTCAACAAACAACTCCCCAGCTTCCTCGAGGAGAACAGCATCCTAGACCCTTCCCAATCCAGATTCCGCAGCAACCATCGCCGCCACCGATGACATCAGGACCCTGCTGGACAACAGAGAAACCGCGGCCCTCATCCTCCTGGACCTGTCAGCTGCCTTCGACACGTCTTCCACCGCACACTACAAATGCACCTCCACGACACCGGGATCCAAGAGAAGGCCCTGGACTGGACCACCTCCTTCCTCTCTGGCAGAACACAGAGTTTCCGCCTACCCCCCTTCCACTCCAAAGTCACCGAGATCATCTGCGGCATACCGCAGGGCTCACCCCTCAGCCCAACGCTGTTTAACATCTACATGGCACCGCTCACCCACGTCGCCCAACTGCCCGACCTCAACATCATCTCCTACGCCGATGACACCCAGCTGATCCTCTCCCTCACCAAGGACCCCCACATCACCAAAACCAACCTCCATGAAGGAATGAAGGCCATCGCCGACTGGATGAGGAACAGCCGACTGAAGCTGAACTTGGACAAGACGCAGGTCCTCAATCTCGGATCCAAACCCTCAGCCTGGGATAAAGCCTGGTGTCTGCCTGCACTAGGAACAGCCCCAACACCCACCGACCATGCACGCAACATAGGAGTCATCCTCGACTCCAACCTCTCCATGACAAAGCACGTGAACGCCGTCTCTTCCTCCTGCTGCAACACCCTCCGCATGCTCCGCGGGATCTACAAGTGGATCCCCACCGAAACAAGAAGGACAGTCACCCAGGGCCTCGTCAGCAGCAGGCTGGACTACGGAAATGCCCTATATGCAGGAGTCTCGGCCAAACTCCTGAAACGGCTCCAACGCATCCAGAAGGCCTCCGCACGCCTGATCCTTGACATCCCTCACGCAGCCACATCACACCCCACCTGAGAGACCTGCACTGGCTCCCCGTCAACGAGAGGATAACCTTCAAACTCCTCACCCACGCACACAAGGCACTCCACAACACAGGACCAGCATACCTCAAAAGCCGACTCAGCTTCTACACCCCCACCCGCCAGCTCCACTCCACAGACTGCGCACTCGCCACTGTCCCCGCATGCTAAGAGTGACCTCCGGCGGCAGATCATCCTCCCACCTCGCCGCCAAGACATGGAACACCCTCCCCATCCACCTACGGCAGACCCAAGACCTTCTGACCTTCAGAAGACTTCTCAAGACCTGGCTCTTCGAACAGTAGCAGCATTACCCACCCCACCTCAGCGCCTTGAGACCCCCACGGGGATGTATTGCGCTTTACAAATTCTATGATTGATTGATTGATTGATTGAGCTACTCCATTGCCTTCAATGGAGCTCTCAACAATCTAATGTTCTAATCATACCTAGAGCACAGGGCCATAAAATATAATAAAGGGAAATTTATAAAGCGCCTGGTACGCTAAGAAGCGTGTCTCCGCGCTCACTGAAAGACTACAGACTCAAACAGAAATAAGGAGTGGACCCGACTATCTTGAAAAGAGGTGTGTTTTTAGTTTCCTCCGGAAACTAGTTTCCGATGGGTCCAGACGGAGATCGAGGGGTAGAGCATTCCAGCTCTTCGCCACCAGGTAGCGAAAAGATCTACCTCCCATGCGGGCCCTTCTCACTCTAGGCACCTTTAATAGGCCTCCATGTGAGGAGCGCAAAGCGCGAGATGGAGCATACCTGGTGACTAGGCTCTGGAGAGGTACAGGCGACCTCTTAGCAAGAATGCGATGACAAGTACACAGGGATTTGAAATCAACTCTGCTCCTTACTGGCAGCCAATGGAGGGTCTGAAGGGCAGCTTTGGAGCTTGATCTTATTGGAAGCTTTAATATAAGGCGAGCTGCAGCATTTTGAAGCACCTGCAGGCGATTAGTCGCCTTACAAGTTGCTCCCAGATACAGCAGATTGCCAAAGTCCATGGGTGCTGTGACAAGGGCATGCACCAGGGTTCTGCGGGCGGTCATGGGGAGAAGAGCTAGGACCTTCCGTAGCCTTTTTAATACACTAAAACAGATGGCCGTCACCCTGTCTATCTGGGGCCTGAAAGACAGGTCTGCATCGAGCCAGACCCCAAGATTTCTTACTTCATGTCGAGGTATTGGGGCCTCACCTAGACATGGGGGCCACCACGCCGACTACCAGACAGATGGGTCCCCCCCCACCACGAGCACCTCGGTCTTGTTGCCATTTAATTTTAGACAATTGGTGGACATCCAGGTTGCAAGATCTTGCATGCAAACCCTGAAGCTGTCCATAGCAAGGCCGGGTGCACGCGAGAGGGAGACAACCAGCTGAGTGTCGTCGGCGTAGGATACAATTTGTAATCTGTGACCAACAGCAATCGGAGCCACTGGGGAGACATATAGATTGAAAAGAGTTGGGCTCAGGGACGATCCTTGAGGAACGCCCTGACCCAATTCTATGTCTCTGGAATAGTGGTCACCCTGGCGGACTTGGAAGCTTCTTCCAGTCAGGAAGGATTGGATCCATTGGAGTGCGGCTCCCGTTATTCCTCCGCTATTCAGACACTGTAGCAAGGTGGAATGAGCTACAGTGTCGAATGCCGCGCTCAGGTCCAATAGGATGAGGGCCATAGTATGACCCTCATCCACTCCCTGCCGCAGGGTCTCCACCGCCATCAAGAGCGCCGATTCCGTTGAGTGGCGAGGACGGAAGCCAAATTGGGTGTCGTGCAATAAGGCAGCTTTGTCCACAAAGTCCATGAGTTGCACCTTAACCGTTTTTTCGGCCACTTTGGCCATGTAGGGTAGGAGAGAGATGGGCCGCAGATTTTCAAGATGATCAAAACTGATAGTGGATTTCTTCCTAAGGGGTAAGACCACCGCCTTTTTCCAATCTTTAGGCACGATCATTGTGTTGAAAGACACGTCCAGTAGATGCCTGATGTAGGGTTCCAGAACCTCTAGGCTGTCTGCTAGGCGTTTCGGTGTAGTGGGGTCCCGGGGAGATCCCGATTTTACAGATCTACAGATTTTTAGGAGATCTTCTGTGGGCGGGGTGATAAAGTTGGTCAATCTAGGTTTGTCCCCCCATTCCCTTGGGCTTTCCACAAATTCAGCCCCATTAATAGGTTGAATTGGAAATGCGGAATATATATGGGAATTGA
The DNA here is from genome assembly GCF_964261635.1 of Lissotriton helveticus. NCBI lineage: Eukaryota > Metazoa > Chordata > Amphibia > Caudata > Salamandridae > Lissotriton > Lissotriton helveticus. Next base: position 1,602,888,623 of record NC_136059.1, on the reverse strand, counting down.
AGTAGAATCTCCATAAGTAGGCCTGATGAGAAAAGACTAATTTCTTTTATTTCATAAAGTAGTACTTCAATTGAATCTTTGAGGCATTAAGCATTGCTTTCTGAAGTCAGTTATCTGTCCTGTGGTAAAAATGCTGAATTTGACCTTCATTCACACTTTAGTATTTAATGTGTGTTTATAACTACTACATTTCTAAATACCGAGACACGTTTATTTAAGCACTGAGACTTCATTGTTCATTCAAATTAAAAAGATCATTGAAGTTAGAAGGTGACTGCGTACAACTATTTCAAGGAGCAATATTCATCTTCTTTTTTATGTCAAATTATAGTTTTAATCAGCTATCAGTTGAGTAATTACTATGAATTAACGCAACATTTCTATCTTCTTCTCTATCCACTATGTGTAATTTATTTTAGGATGGCACATAAAAGTAGAAATCATAGAGTACCATTAAACACTCAAGACAATTTACTTAAAGCTTTAAACTACATTCTCACACATATCTATTTTATATGTAGCTGACATAGAAGATGAGGTAATTTATACACTTCAAGATACTTGTCTGTGAGGAGCAGTTAATACTTCACTACAATCCACATATTAATTACAAAAATATCTTCTGCAAATAAGGAAACCTTCTTTCTTTTTTATCTTAATATATTTACCTTTTGAAAGTATATCACTTAGAGTTAGCTAGAAATCAGTTTGCTATTTTATTAAATGCATTTGAAAGCCTTTGATACATAGGCATGTTTAGTGTTATTCAGGTTTTTTCTCATCAATATAGAGTATGATATACTAATGTGCCCTGATAGCCTGCTGCAGATGAAAATTTGCATTATGTGATACAAAATATTGGATTCTTTAAATATGCAGAACTTGATTCAGAAAGAATCTAGCAAATGTCAGCAATGCAGTGCTTTTATATTCTCCTAGAATAAAGTTGGGGATTGTTTACTATAAGGGTACTTACACAAATTCTTGGGGACGCAAAAGATCTATCTACAGTTTAGATTTCCATGTATAAACCTACTGCATTACATTTACTGCTGAAGATTTTCCACATGCACCATATGTACACAATCAAGTGCAACTGAAATGTGTATTTACATATCTCATTTTTTTTCACCAAAGTAAAAAATAATATTTTCTGTTACATTAACACCTTCTCGCCCACAACTGGAAAGAATAGGTACAGTTAAGAATGTCTTTCTCTGACTTTCCTCTCTTATGGCATCATTAAGAGTGGTGCACTAGATTCAGGTGGAAAAACTGCCTGAGGAAATCCTGTTACCTCAGGTCATAGTAATTCCCAGGCCACTGATATCAACATTAGTACAAACATTCTGATGAAGTCGTTAAACTTACAGTTTTAGTAGTAAGGCTGCATGTATCATATGGCTGGAAAAAAAACTTTCTCGAAACCTCCAACTGTGCCAGTGTCATTTCCTGGTCATATCTTGTGAATTCCTCTTATCAAGGTGATGCTAGCTTGGCAACTTTCTGGCTTTTTGGACAAGAGTGAAGGATCCACCCTCATGTTTCAGGAGTATATCAAACAATAATTGAGAGTATTGGAAAACACTAAATGTGGAGGACCCACTCCTCCTAACTTTGACTTCCACTCACTAGAGTCAGTATAATAAGCACTTAAAGAGACTGCCTGTACTCTGGAATCATTTGCACATATTTTTAATTCTTTGAGAGCTACTGGGACACCGCCAATTGCTCCTATCCAATGGCCATTCTGTAAACGATCCTCACGGCCTTGCTTTTCTTTGTTTGTAGCTTTCTTTCCTAGCACTGGACTGGTATTTGTTATAAGAAGTTGATAAAGAGAATTGTCCTCCAACTCACGTCTCATATTTACATGATGTTTATTTCTGTACTATAGGTTCTGGTGTGTGCACCCACACTCTCGCTCCTTGATTATGAACTACAAGGATTAGGAAGGTGTGACTTTGTCAGGGCGAACCACTGAAGTTAGTAAATAAACATGAGGTCAACTCCTTGGTAGCTATGCAGCAGAGCAGACAGGCTTAACTTAAAGAAAATGCTTAACAAGTTAATTATGCAGTACTAAAACAGTAAAAAAGGCGAAATGCAAAGTAATAAAAAATAAAAATACCAAAATTAATTTCAAAAATAGAGTAAAATGTAGTAAACTAAATTACACCAAAATGATACAAATTCAACTAGGGCACCCGAGATATGAATTTTCATAAAAATAGCACAAAGAAGCACAATGTGCCAACGATAGTCAAAAGTAGCACAGGATCTAGATGCTATTTGATTCAAATGCAATGGAACATGGGTCCAATACACTAACAAGGTTCATCATAGTCATAGACTTGACCTTCTGAATTTAGTTTGTTTTGTCCCAATCGACCACAGGAGTACACTTCTAAAGCCTCCAGGACCTCAGGGGAGGCACTTAGAAACTCAGAGAATGGCAAGCAGAGGCCAACATCAAGGTCCTGTCCATGTCCAGTTGTGAGGTACTGGGTTTTTCAGAACCGGTACCGAACCGGTAACCCAGTAGTGTCAGGGTACACCCTAAGACCTCGAGTACTTTCCTGATTCAGACCACAGAAACTCAGAGTCTTCTAGGTGAATTCAAAGATCGAATTTATTGGCTGCAACCAAGTAACAGGCGTCCTAGAAGTACAACAACACGGTGTGTATATTCTCAGGAGACTGCTCAAACTTACAAAGCCAGGCTTCTCTTTTTATACAAAATATTATGCTTCAGGCAAACATTCTTAAATTTACAGTAGGCCATTCACATATTTTCACTACAAAGAAAAAGCAGAGTCATGATGACAATCCCACATTTCAGTTCGTCCTGCCCATAACCAATTACCCGGCAAGCCCCAACATTTTCATCAGATATCGGTGGACCCCCAATAAAAACGGGCACCTCCTCCTCGTAAAGCAAGTGAGAGAAAAGAGCAGGGACAGGTGTGAGCAAGATTAGGCAGGGTGTGTGTCCGATGAAAAGGGTTTATGGCATGTTGTGCCTTGATGCTATCTCGTTCGGCCACTGGGAGAGGAACTGAGCAAACAGATTCGGCCTGGGGCAATGGTTTCAGCTTGCCCAGGTCAGAGAGAAGTCAATCAAGGTGTACGTGTCCTTAGGAATCGAATTTAGCTGTATTATAAGCCTATGTGAGGGCAACCCACAAAATGGCTGCCGTACACAAAATGGAAGCCAAGGGTTCAGAACGAAAATGACGATTTCGAGGTGAAATCGTTACTGGAATATGACGAAAATGCTTGTACATAGTGTACTAGCCATTTTCGGTCTTTTGATACCAGAATCGTCATACTACGACGAAGTTTTATTCACGAGTCCAGAATTTTCAGAACTACAGTTGCCACTGGTTAGCTGGGCAGTTGCAGGAAAAGAGCTCTTGCAGCTTGTTGTGTCCCTGTAGCTTTAAAAGTAGGTCAGCCTTATAACACACAAGCTCCATTTCTTTGTCCTGGGTACAAGAGCAGATCCAGTCTTCCAGGGTTTTTCTCATGGTGCAGACAGCAGGTCAGACCTCTTCAGATTCCACTCAGGTTTAGAAGTGTTCTGTTGTGGGCGCCTGGAGAAGTATACCTGGCTAGAGTTAGTGGGTGGGAAAGACCTCTGGGGACACCATAAACAATGGGGTAAAGGTTCCTGGGTCTAACCCTACCCACTTTTGCATTATCAAGATGACTGAAGTCTCTGGTCGCATTAAGCTCGGGCTCTGAGGGCTGGATTGTGTAAGAGTATACTATGATAATCCTAGTGCCCTTCCACATCTAATGCAAAAATTGTTTGAGGCAGTCCCGGTACCCCCAACAAACTACGAGACAGGTGTATGGTAGGACACAGCTGAGATTTTAGCAACTAGACAGTGGATACACACAAATTGTTTTGCCATTCTGTTGACTTCCTTTGAAGCGTGCCCCAAATGTCTTGTGAAAAACCACAAAAAGAACAGATGATGCGCGGAATGCTGAACAAATCATATATTTACCCCCAGTCACAGATCTGGGTGAAAGACATTGTTTTTTCTCATCACACCACCCCAGCATGGACCTAGCCATATGCAAATCCGTCTTGACGCTGCACCCCATGGGGAAAGTCAGTCCAAACTGCCAGGTCAGGTCCTCCCTGGACCGGAAACAAGCATTCTGGAACTGGTTTCGGGGTATCATCCTTCATCACCCAGGCTAACTTGAATCCAGTGATGCAGTGAGCATGGGACCCACGCCTGGGCTGACCCTTCCCACTTAGAGCGACAAAATCATAAAGAACAGATGATGGACTGAATGCTGAACAATTCAAAGAAACAACATCTCAACAGGTAATATTTGTGGACAGATAAATAAAACGCAAATACCAATTGCGACAGGAAAGAAAACAGGGAGACAACAATTATTTTTAAGAAGAAGCAGTCTGCATTTAGATTGTGCAAATGCAAATTGTAAATAATAGATTAGCACTGTTATAATATACAGTGATGTAATCCAAACATTGGTGTGCACAAAGGTGCTCATGCAGAAAGTGAACAGCGCAAGTAAACCAGTGACAAGGTGTAAGAAACTGCGAAAGCAGAGCAACAAATAATGACTAGAAAATGGTTATAAAGCATAGAAATGAAAATACAAATAATGAGAAACATACTAAGAACCAAATAACACCAAACAAGTGAGCTAAGTCATCAACAGCGTTTCAACCTGTTTACTTTTCAGATCATCATCAGGACCGGATTACAAATGACTCTGTAGATGGTGTATAAAAGAAGATTATATTCAAATAAGGAAAATAAAGCAGGAAATTAGAAAGGAGAAGAAAGGAGGGAGAGAGTGAAAAACTTACTACCTCAAATGTAGTCTGATTGTTTCCCGGGAGGGGGGGGGGGGCAAGAAAGTACTTCAAGAGGGGCACCCAAATAAAGGTGTACACAGTAGGTAATCTGAAAGGGGAAGTGAATCGAATTAATAATAGGCACAACCGTATGGTATGAGAAACCACAATTGAATAAGGAAATCGAAAGGTCACAGCTTTTCAGGCAACTCGCCTATTGAGTCAAATATATGAATAAATGCCAGTGTAGTCATATATTACAGACGACATGCTAAAATTCGTATGGTTTTAAAAATTATAACAAAATGCTGGTTTAGGAGGGGGGGGGGGCAATCCTAGGAACAGCTGGCCTAGATTGGCCAAATAGCATATGCAACACTTATTAAAAGCCCATCTGTGAATAACAACATATAAACCACTTACCTAGAATGTTCAAGCAGGCTCATGCAATTTAGGTAAATGAAACTAGCGTGCGCATCTGAGAATGGTCCGCCAATAAAAAGCTACAAAAGAAGAGGAATAATTGTTCACCAGTTGTGAAGTACAGTCAAATGTGAATATTAGTACAATTGCTTAAAGCACTGATGCACCTACATTTGCCAAAGAATTCCAGGAGGTAAATGAGTAAAATTAAGCAGTCCCAGTACCAAAACGAATTTAGCCAGTTCGAGTTGTTTGGGCAGTGATGCAGACCAATTGTGGGTGGGCAAATAATAAATGGTCCACAAGTGAAAGCTACAAGAAGGAAAAATGAAAAATACCAAGTTTGCCAAATGCGACCTAAAGCAACATAGCAGTATATGTTGTAACTGTGTTTTAGGCACAAATGCACTTACCTTTATCAGCAGGTTCCAGGGTAAGTCTTGTATATGTTGAACCGTTCCATGTAGGAAAGTGCTTGGTGGAGCATTATCAAACACCGTAGGTTTGCAGGAAGTCGCTCTGTGACGTGTAAGCAGAAGGGAGTTTTTAAACTAAAGCAATAAAGTAAACAAGATCATTAGTAAGGATTGGAATATTTTACGAACACGCACTTCTTGTCAACAACCTCCTCTTTTTTCATACAAAATAGGCAGTAATTTGGCAGAACTCTTGGTTTATGCAGTTACATGGCCTAGAAAAACTGATAAAACTGAATCTATCACAGCAGCTTGGTGCCTCCCTCCTGTTGTTGGACATTTTAAATACCAGAACTGCATGGTCTGTCCATTGACATTCAATACAAAGGATACCAATTGAAATATTTCAAGAATTACCAAACAGTGAATGTGATTTACGCCATACTTTGTCCATATAACTTGATATACATTGGCCAGACTACTCAGATGATAAAACAACGTATTATACAGCATAAAAGCTGTTATAGATGCAGGGTGGAGAATGCCCCCCTTGTTGCACATTACATTGAAACAGATATAACATGGCAAGAAATTAATCAGCCCACCCTCCTCAACTGGTGACAATCTGCAATTACTTCTAAACAGATGCAAATGTAGCTGGATAACAGGTTACAACTCTGTGAATCGGGGCTTAAATACCCTTGAGGAATAGAGCAATACCATCAACACTTAAATGTTTTTCTTTACTGGCTGGTTCTGATTTCCTCCTTTCCACTTTGGTGGGCCACTGGCTCACAGCCTTTATTTTGAGTAGGATTATAACCTGATTTCCCGTAATTATACTTATAATGATCCAAGATCCTTAGGTGGGTGTTCAACTGGTTTGGGGGTTTAAATATGAACTACCCTGTTTAACCTACTAGATGTGCTTCCCCACATAATTGTACATATCCTCATTGAGTGGTAATAATTGGTGTTAATTAGTGTTAAATATGACTTTGCTGATCGTATCTTATTTTCATTTATGTCAATTTTTTCAAAAATTCCTACTCTTTATTCCATTTATTTCCTTTTGCTGCATGATCTGGAAACAACTAATATACTCATGCTCATATCTGTATTCATTTAGTTGATGTTTCTAAGTCTCCTAGAGATTATATATAATGAGTCAATGTTTAGGGATCCTAGCTACAATGTTTTTATTGTTTAATGATGACAGCTTGCAAATGTTCTTTCTGGATGCATCTAATGGGGCTCTACTCTTACCAAGTATTCTTTTGGTAACTCCCCATAACTCCAATTGATCTTCGCTGTGGTTTTTATTCTATACCCCGGGGAATAAAACTGTACCTGGTCCCGCTTGCTCTCAGCCCAGTCTAGGGTTCCATTCTGTCTGCTTGAGTTTCAAAACCTAATTCTGTCTATGTGTCATAACGCAACATCCTGCATGCCTGTGGTGTTTGATAACGCTCCACTGAACACTTTCTTACACAGAAGGGCTCAACTCAGGTCAGACTTAGCCTGGAACCTGATGATACAGGTAAGCGCATTTGCGCCTATAACACAGTTACAACGATACAGCTATGTTGCTTTAGTTTGCATTTGGTAAACTTTTTTTTTTGTTTATCCTTCTTGTAGCTTTCACTAGCGGACCATTTATTGTTTTTCCACATTCAAGTGATCTGCATCATCGCCTAAACAACTCAAGCTGGCTTGATTCATTTTTATACTGGGATTGCTTGATTGAACTCATACAATTCTACTAATGTAAACATTATTACTGTAGTTTACAACTGGTGAACAAGTGTTCCCCATTTTTTGTCGCTTTTTATTGGCTGAATTTTCTCGGATGCAGAAGCTCGTTTAATTGACCTAAATTGCCCGAGCCTGCTGGAACAATCCGGGTAAGCGGTCAATATGTTGTTACTCACTAATGGGCTTTTAATAAGCGTTGCATATGATATTTGTCATATCTAGTCTAGCTGTTCCTAAAATTGTTGTCTCCCCATAAAACGGTTTTTCTTGAAATGTTTAGAACCATACTAATTTTAGTGTGTTGTGTTTAATATATGACTACACTGGCATTTATTCACATATTTGACTAAAATGGCTTGGACCTTTAGAATTCCTCATTTAATTGTGGTTTCTCATACCATACAGTTGTGCCCATTAATAATTCCCTTCCCCTTCCAGATTCGCATACACCATTATTTGGGTGCACCTCTTGAAGTACTTTCTTGCCTCCCGTGGGAAACAATTAGACTACATTTCAGGTAGTACGTTTTTCACTCTCTCCCTTCTTTCTTCTCTTTTCTGATTTCCTGCTTTACTTTCCTTATTTTAATATAATCTTTTTTTATAAAGCATCTACAGAGTCATTTGTAATCCGGTCCTGATGATGATCTGAAAAGTAAACAGGTTGAAACGTTGTTATGTTGTGTTATGTTAACAATGATTTGTAGAGCACTCGTTCACCAGTTGGTTTCTTGGCGCTAAAGAGGCTAGGGGATTGCCAACCGAGGCAGATCATTTATAAGCAAGTGTGAATAACCATGTCTTGAGAGACTTCCTGAAATTGGGCAGGTTCATGCTAAGTCTAATTTCTAAGGGGATGGAATTCCATAGTCGAGGGGCCAGGGTCACGAACCTGCATCCCCCTTGACGTTTCAGCTTAAAGGTCGGCACTGTGAGGAGGTGGAGATGGGCTGAGCGGAGGTTGAGTGTGGGAGTGTATTGGGAGATGTTTTTGTCAATGAATTTGGGGCTGCGACCGTTTAGTGATTCGTACACCAGGCAGCCAACTTTGAAAGCACAGCACTGTAGGGAGCCACGCAGTTTCCTAATGAGAGGGGAATTATTTTGCAACCTGGGTTGTTGAAATATTAGTTGTGCCGCTTGGTTTTGTACCAGTTGAAGTCGTCGAGTGAGGCCGAGTGGGAGTCCCAGGAATGTGGCATTTGCATAGTCAAAATGAAATAGGACCAGGGTTATCATGACCTGGACTAGTGCAGCTTGAGATAGTAGCCTGCTTATCTTCCTTTTTTTTGTAGCTGCAGGAAGCAGGTGGAGATCACGGTGCGTATGTGCGTTTTGAGGGACAGGTCGTTGCCAATGGTGACCCCAAGTCTTTTTTTGTGGTATTGGGAGCCTAGGTTATTTGGCAAGTAATGTGGGCCCCACTGTCTGTGTGCATCTCTCGTCAGTATCAGTTCAGTTTTACTGGGGTTCAGCTTTAAATGATTATGGTCCATCCATTGACGAATGAATGTCATTGTGGATTGAAAGTCAGAGATTGACTGGGGAGAGTTGTCAGTCTTGAACAGAAGTTGGAGGTCGTTGGCATAGGTAAAAGTGGTCACTCTTCTTTTTTTCAAGGATCTTATTAGTGGGAGGAGGTAAAGGTTGAACAGGTGGGGGGAGAGGGAAGATCCCTGTGGGACCCCACATGTAGTTTTTAGTTTGTGGGCGGTGAAATGGCCGATGCGGACTGCCTGGGTGCGGTTATTTAGAAAGGATTTTATCCAGCTGAGTGCTGGACCCTGGATGCCTCCCTTGTTGACACGGTCAGCCAGGATGTCATGGTCGACCCTGTCAAATGTAGCCGAGAGAATAAGCAGCACAGGGCCTGGGGCGTGCCTGTGTCCGCTTTTTCACGTAGGAAAGTCAAGTACTTCTATGATCACTGTTTCCGTGGAATGGACTGGCCAAAAGCTGGCTTGGCTAGGGTCGATAAAACCTATCTGTTCCAAGAAGTTGGACTGGCATTTGGCCACGTGGGCTTCCAATAACTTGGCCATGTAAGGGAGTAAAGAGATGGGGCGGTAATTTGCTGGTGTCTGGGGATCTGCACCTGTTTTCTTAAGGAGGGGGACTACTATGGCTTCCTTCAAGGTATTGGGGACAGAGCCCTGGTCCATGGAGTGGTTTAGGAGGGCAAGGGCTGGATCAGGGAAAGCCATGAAAACCGTTTTCAGTATGTGAGGGGGCCAGTGTCCAGAGGGGAGCCGGATCTGACCTTAGCTAGTAATTTATTCAGGATCTCTTTGTCAATGGGGGCGAAGGAATCCATAGAGTGGGGGTTCCTGGAGATGGGTGGGGTAATTCCTTCCAAGGTCTTTGGGGGAATGCTAGCTTTGATGGTAGTGATTTTGTGGATAAAGTAGGTATTCAGGAAGTCACAGAGGGCCTGTGATGGCTTGGGTTTGTTTAGGACTCTCTCTACTATAGTGAATATTTCTTTGGCTTGGTTATTGGAGTTGAGGATTCGTGAAGAGAGGTAGGTTGTCTTTGCTGTAGAGATGGCCTTTTTGTATTCCTTCAGGGCCCTGACGTAGGTGGTTTTACCTTCTGGTGAATAATCCTGTCTCAGTTTTCTTTCCATTTGATGAAAGGGAGCATTTTTGAGATTTTAGGTCAAGGGAAAACCTTCTCTGGGCCTCATGCCAGCGGGTGAGTCTAATTTGTTTGAGTGTGGCATGAGTATTACTGGCCTCTAAGAGCCAGTTCGAGAAGGATTCCTCGTGGTGGTTGACGTCGAGTGTGGAACGGGACAAAGTATTGATCAGTGTGTTAATGAATTTGTCAATAAAGTTCAATGTTCTCGCTGTACTGCCCTTTAGGGTGGCTATTTTCTCGGGGTGGGAGTTTTAGGGTGAATTTTTACCAACTAGTGATCAGACCAGACACAGGGAAAGATGGATAAAACTGAGATCACCAGTTTGGTGGTCCAGAGTTGGTCTAGAGTGTGGCCTTTAGTGTGGGTTGTGGGTGAGAGAGGAGATCTGTTGGGTGAAATTCAGGTTTTCTAGGGATTTGGTAGAGTGTGGCACTCCTTGACGGTCATTAGCCCAATCGTTGATGTCCCCTATCATGAGAATTCTAGTGTGATTGGTGACTAGGGGTGCAATTTGTTCTCCCAGGGAGTGGGGGAACAGGGGCATGTGTTGGGAGGCCTATAGAATAGTATACATATGATTGGGGCTGACTTTGACTCGTGTTTTATCACTGCTTTGTCTGTGGCCGGGAGGTTGAGTGGGATGAGGGCAGAGAAACTCAATTTTTTGTGAAGGATGGCTGCAACTCCGCCGCCTGTCTTACCAGGTGGACGATTTGTTTGCAGAATGTAGTTTTCGCAAGGTAAGGCGGCTAGAATGTCGGGTGAAGATTCTGAGGTTAGTCATGTTTCAGTGAGTAGAAGAATATCTGGTCTATCAGAATTGAGGAGGTCAAACATTTCTAACTGGTGTTTTACTAGTTAGTGAGTGTCGAGGTAGAAGATTGACAAGTCTTTATGCCCCGAATTTGGCTGTTTTGATTGCTGGGTGACCTGAGCAGGGGGCAGCCTGACTTCGGGGAATAAATCTTGTGCTGACTGATGCTATAGTGACACAAGCGTGGTGGAGTTTTGGCTCCTGGCTTAATGAGGCAGAATGCAGCATTCTGAGGTCCGGGGAGGAGTATTTGAGAAATTGGACATAGTGAATAGGCCTTGGGCCCGGCTGGGCGCGGACGGGCGCAGATGGGCTTGCCTTTGGTGCACCTTCGACGCGCCCGTTGCATGCATCCGCTGCGCTCCTGCGCTGTAACAGACATTTATGGCTGAAGTTTGCCTAAGCCCCTCCTGGAAGTCATGTGATTGGGACCCGGGAGGAGGCAGGAAGTTGCTGGGGTGCTCTAGTATTCAGAGTGCCCTCAAGGTGAGTGAGCTTAGGATTGGTGAATTTAAAAAAACTTATAAATTCAGCTTTGACAATCTTAAAAAGCAACACTTTCGTAGTTTTAAAAATACAGCTACTTTAAAACAATTCAATCACGAGTTAAAAATGCGCTGTGGTCGAGTGGCGGCCTCAAATCTCGAGTGCCCACTCCCTCGCTCCAACCAGGGCAATTTTTTGGCGTTTGCCGGTTATTAGTATGTTTCTCATTATTTGTATTTTAATTTCTCATGTTTTGTAACCATTTTCCTAGACATTATTTGTTGCTTCGCTTTTGCTGTTTATTGCACCTTGTCACGTGTTCACTTGCACTGTTCACTTTTTGCACAATCACTTTTAGGAACACCAATGTCTAGATTACATCTATATATATTTTAACACTGAGGATGAAATATTTGCAATTTGTATTAGCATAATCTTAATACAGACCACTTCTTCTTAAACATAATTGTTGTACTTTCCCTGTTTTCTTTTCTGCTGCACTTGGTATTTGCCTTTTATTTACTTGTCTACAAATATTACCTATTGAGACATTTTTGATTTTACACATAAGTTATCCAGGTCTCAACTGGTTTTAAGGGTAACCTCCTCTGTTTTTTTTCTGGAACAATTCAAATATTCACCCGCAGTCACAGATGTGGGTTAAATCCATTGTTTTTGTTGCTCATCATGCAACCCAGTTTGGACCTAGCCATAAGAAAATCAGTCTTTACTCTGTTCCACATGGGAACAGTCCAGCCTGAACTGCTAGGCCAGGGCCTACCTGGACTGGAAACAAGCATCTTGAGACTGGTTTCTGGGTATAACACTTCATCAGCCGGACTAGCATGAATTTAGTGGCACAGTAAAGGACCCACATCTGGGGATACCCTTCCCACTTAGGGTAACAAAAGCAAAAAGAACAGATGATGGGTGGAATGCTGAACAAATCAAACATTCATCCCCAGTCACTGATCTGAGTTAAATCCATAAATTTGTGCTCACCACACACCCTGGCAGTTGGGGCTGGACTGTTCCCATGGGGAACAGGATCAAGAACGACTTGCATGTGGCTGGGTGCAAACTGGAATGGTGTGGTGAGCAAAATAAATAATGGATTTAGGCCCATATCTCTGCACTGAGGGTGAGTGTTTGAATTACCATCAATCATGTGTTCTTTTTGCAAAACCAGGGCAGACATATGAAGCAGGAACTGATACTAGAACAGGATATGACACTGTTATATAAACAAGAAGCCCCCTATGATGGAGGTTGAGGGGTAAAAGAAAGATGCAGACCTGGATGTTAGCTACATTTACTTGTGGCTTCTGCTAGGCCTCTTTAAATCAAACCTTTGAGCCCACCACAGGTCATCCTGTCAAGTGCACAGTAACACCACCCCACATCCAAGGCATTTTGCCCCTGCCCTGGATGCAAGTTCACACCTCATTCATGCCCACTGAAATGCTAATTATTGACTGGCTCAAGGGAGAGAGCAAAATGCAGAGTTAGCTTCCAGGGATTTGGGTAGGGCAAAGGTGACTTCCTAAAAGTCATCTTTCCAAAATGTTTATTACAAATCCAACTTCACAAGTGAATTGGGATTGTAATGAATATTTAAAATAAAAGTCAAACAATTAGCTGTGTGTAGCTCTTCCCTAGGCAGACATAACATTTATTAAACTTAATATTGTATCCCAATACCTTTGTTAGAAGGGACATAAATATTTAAAAGGAAAGTTTAGGTGTGTCAAAAAGATGTTATTTTGACAGGTCGAATTTGTAATTCAAAACTGCACAGCCAGGCTACAGTTGCAGGTCTGTGAACATGCTTTACAGTGCCACTGGAGTGGATAGTACAATAAGAGCTACAGTCTACTGACAGCATTTAATTTAAAGGCCCTTGCTACGGATGGTACCATATACTATCATCCATAGTCAAATTAAACAAACTATATATTTGCAGCGCATGGGATATGGGATGAAAGCTGGAGCCCTGGATATATCTCCAGCCTAAGTTCACACTTCTGGATTTGGGGGGACCACCCAAATTGTTCATTAATGGTGGACCCTAGATAGGGTGAATACTGGGGGTGTTCGAGTCCAATGGCAGGGATTCAAGACTATGTACTTCATTTTGCCAATATTGATCTCCAGCCGTCGCTGCCTTCAGAAGACCATGAAATGGTCCAACAAATTCTGAATGCCCGTAAGGGACTTCGAAGGCCAGCAACATGTCATCAGCAAACAACTCCTGGCCAGTGATGGAGCATCACAAATGTGTTGCTGTAAGTGCACCACCATGTCAACATGATTCTGCAGAAGAGCTTCTGGTAGCTATCAATAAGGCTGATTGGCCAATAATTAGACAAAGGGATCTGGAGCCCTTTTTGTAAATTGAGATGATCTCAGCCCCTGCCCCCGTCTGCGGCATGGGTAGCCCATTCAAGAAGCTATTAAAAGTACAGGGCAAAATCGGGGCTCCAAATCTCCTTCTCAGCTTTAAACAGGTCATCCAGAAACTTGTCCAGCCCTGGGGCTTTCCCAGAGGTAATCCTATCAATAGCGATGGCCACTTCACATGCGGTGATGGGGGTGAAAGTACTGTCAATCAGGAGCATAAACACCTACTACTGGTTTGCAGGGGTAAAGTGCATAGAGGTCTACAGACAGCAAAAATGGGGTTCGGAAAAAAGGCAAACAAATCCAGGATGACCTGCAGGATGGAAACATTTCCAACACCCCTGCAAAGTATAATATAGCAAACTAAACAGTGCAAACTAAAAGTCTCTCAGGGCTAGTGCACAAGAAGTAGAATAGGAATTGTCCTCCCCATGTGTCACCTGGGGGAGGGAGGGCCTCCATGCTAACCAAAGCAACCCCGGCAGGTCTCTGAGGGTGAACCCACAGGTGTTGCGCACTCTCATAATGAGCAACAAAATCTGGCTTTGACTCTAAAAGTTCAGCTCACCGATCAGTTGAGCTTGTGGAAGTCTCAAAAAGACCTGTCTGCCCTACTCCAGTCTTACTCAACCAGGATACGAAGAAGCATCTGTGATCTAAAGCGCATTTCCCCATGCTCTGATGATGAGCAAACTACACTGCATCTACTATGGTCGGTGGGGCAGTGTGCTGAGGCAGCCGCAATCGGCAACAGCTTCCAGTTGCAGCAGGAGGCTTTTCCATTGTGATTGTTGCTCATAAGGAAATGTGAAATTCAGACTGTCACTTAGGACTGAGACTACAATGGTCACCCCCACGCTGTAGAAGGAGGGCCACCGTGAAGCACTGTGAACCACCAAGAAGTGCTGCCATCACCCATGGTTGTGAGCAGGCCGGAGACCCCATGCATAGAGGAGAGGTGGCCCTGTGAAGTTCAGGCCATCTCCCTTAATTGAGGCTAGGTTGGTACCCCCGCACTGCTGAGCAGGGGATCACAGGGAAGTGCAATTCATTTCCCATGGTAAAGTACAAGTTAGCAACTCCCCGTGTTGCCAGGTGAGGGGCTGCCATGAAGACGAGGCCTTTGCTGAAGTCCAGACAAGGTCTGTTTTCTCCTGTGTCACCAGGAGAGGGGAGACAACTGTAGAACCAGGAGAAAAGATACTAATCACCACTTGAGACAGAAAGGAGGTCCAACATCAATGCAGACGTCAAAAGACTGAGTAGGCCACGGGGCCATTGGGGAGGAGACCATAAGTGGACGTGGGTCATCAGAGTTGGGAAGCTGGTGCTCGCGAAGGAGCGACCAAGCCTCCCGGAACTGCCAGCTGTCTTTGGGTGGGGTAAGACAATTTTGGGCCTGTGGGCCCCTTAGACGTGCATGAACTTAGCACTTAAGAGCTATTAACAAACACCTAAGGCAAAACTGAGACTGAGTTATGGGGACTAGTGTAGGCCACATCAAGGAGTCACCTCCAGTATAGTAGGGGGAATAACCACCCATACTAGAAGGGGCTGAAGGACTCAGGGATTCCATCAAGGTGAGGTAAGACTCTGACCTTCAGAAGGCTGTGTGGATTATTTAGTGTGTTATATATGCTTTGTGTATTTACATGTTTTTCATAAAGAATGCTTGTATTTGACTGGGCAACTCAATGATTCCAACTACTGTTAGTAGGTTGAGCTATGGGGCTGTGTTGCCTAGCACCCCCTTAGAAACCATTGACTGCTCGTCCTGTGCTACTACTGAGGAGTCAATTGCTGGAAGGGTAGTGCTTAGCACAGTTACTCAGGACCCACAGTAGTTTAGGCCCCGAGTCATCAGGAGTAAATGTTCCTAACGCCTAGTGTTGGGCCCAGTAGCTCCTACTTGCCCCATGGCAATCTGAAAACGGGTCTGACACTGTATAATGCTGCAAATTACTCTATAATCTTCAGTGAAGCACTACAAATGTGGCCACTCACTCTATTCATGACCACTCATACTATCGGTCTCTGAAGGGCCCCTTTAGTGGCAGGCTGCCTGCACTATCTATACCAAGATGACTGTCACATGAGGTGTGCATCTTCACACCTTATCTTAAAAGGCAGATACTGGAGTTTAGCACTCCAATCCATTATAATAGATTTTGCAGTGAGTGAGACTCAAGTAGCGAGACTTTGCCTAAAAAGCAAAATATACAGGGGGGTTATATGGCGCAGAAAACTTTTTTACACCCACAATCCCATAAACTCTACCTCACACACAAGCACAATTAATGAAGAAGCACTTTCAGTTACAAGCCTGACCTATTGACTTGCCAATGCTTGTTTTCACAGTTGCAGAACAAGCCATCTGACACTTTCGCACAGTGCTGGTTATTTCAGAATCGATCGCCTGTGAATGTAGCAGTAGCACTGGTGCGTACTTTCCCGGCAACATTAGATTATTACTTTCTCTCTTTGATCTAAGGGTAAAGAATGGAGTAATTAGATCATTACACCATTAGCTTAGCTCTATTAATTTCAACATTGTTAGTGTCTTTAGAACTGAAATAAACATTCTCCATAGTAATTCATTGTTACATATAACTAAGTTGACTGGATTTTTTTGTGTGCTTTTTTAGAATTGTTACGCTCAGTAGCATTGTACGGCATACGTGTAAAATTGTTTGTTTTTCTATCGACTCCATAAAATACATGTTGATATTGGATGGTGTTGCACTGAGAAGTAGAACAAAATAGTGATGGGTAGCATGCTTGAATTCATCTCAGCCACTGGTAATTCCTCTGGGCTGCAGCCCAGTCCATAATTTCTTGCTCGCAATCCTTTCTAGACAAGAATCAGGTATAAGGAAATCAGCCTTGATCCAACTGTGCTTTGGATGGTGGTCATTAGTTTTTTTTGACATGTTCATATATCCCTCAACCAAGGTGGCATTAAGACCTGGGATGTTTCACCTTGAATGATATCATGCTTCAGTGAAGGTGCTTCTCCTGTTTACTGTAACTGAGTTATTCTTCCAAAAGATACTTTACCTAGTTGTGCAGTAGCCTGAAATTAGGAACCGTACACAAACATCTGCAGTAGAATGTAGAATCATCAAGTGCCTAACACAAGAAGAATACGTACTGCTGTTGTGACAATGTGAGAAATGATAGGCCTGATTCACAAACCTATTTGCATGTACAAGCTTTGCTTACTGGTGCAAGTAGCGTTTTTTACGAGTTTAACACAATTTTGGCACTCACAAAGTGTGATTTACACTGCCTGGACCAGGGAGTGAGCCTACTAGACAGGAATGCTTGGGAGCCCACACAAATTCAGGGGCAGACTTATCAAGCAGTTGTGTCACCCTTGTGCCACTCATTGGGGAGCAAGGGCGACACAACTACTAACTAAGATTGATCAAGCTACTCAAGTCCACCTTGCATGGCTTTGAGTGGCTTGATAAATCTGGAGTACCGCAACACAGCACAGATCACTGCATTATGTCACGCTGCACCAGGGAGGCATTCCATGGGTTGAGCGTGGGTGTTTCCACACATTCACCTACGGATTTTGGTGCATTCCCAGATTTACCATAAGTTGCAGACCTAGTAACGCGTCAAAATGCTGCGCCACAACAGGTGAGGCATAACAAGAAGAAATAAAGATATTCTGCAGCACACATGGAAAGAGGAAAATGCCTTAGTGGATCGTTTTTGTGCAGGAAGATGTCTCTTACAATGCAGGCACCATTGCACCATGTGCAAGGGTGTCTGCATTGATGTTCTTTCTATGTCATGCGCCACTGCAAGGTGGCTTGCAGCACTGTGCTGCATAATCTTTTGATAAATAGGCACCTAACTTTTTTTGCAGGTAATCACAAATGTTTTACTAGCCAAAGTTCACTCTGGAAATAGTCTGACATGTACTTCTGTTGGGGTGGAAGGGAAGTGGATTCTTCATAGGGAAACACTGTCAATGGTGAGATTTGGGGAGTGATGAGCCATGAAAGTCAATTCATTAAGTCAGTTCTTTGTCATCAAGCACATCTTAAGCATTGGGACAATGTACATGTGCATTTTAGCAACACTCTTAAAGGATTTCAGGGAAAAAGATACACGTAGGATGTCACATACAAAAAGACAACTAGAAGGGAAACCTCCGTGTTGTACTGCAGTGAATATGCCATTCCATAGGACCATTCAGACAGTAAAGTGACACCAAAACACATGACACACAAAATCAACATGCATGTCTTATACTACACTTCATCACATACACATTAGGGAAGTGCTTTAGTAGACCTTATTCCAGGAGCACCAGGAAAGATTTAGGGGCACATGCATCAAGCTATTTTGCGATCGCAATCATGGCAAATCACAAAAAATGGCCGTTTGCGATTGCAAAATACCCAGATGCATGAGGCAAAATCGCAGTATCAACTGTAAAATTGCTAAATGTTGCGATTACCTAAATACTGAATCGGAATTTGCGATTCCGTAATAAGAAATCGCAATTTGGTAATCGCAAAACGAATGCAAGAAAAATTTACAAATTGCGATTCTGCTGGAATTTCAAAGTTAACAAATCAGGTGGTACCCATCACCAAACTACTTAAAAAGGCACAGATTGCCTCAGAATGTTTCACAATGGCAGCGCTGTACGTCATGACAAGGAGGAAGAGGTTATGAGCAGCAGCACAGAGAATAAGGAGGATACAGGAGCGCATTTTCAGAGTGGGGGTTACATTATTATGGCAGACAGAGGAAGAGATATATGACAAATGTAGGTTGAATGCCGACATATTCTATGATCTCATAGCTGAATTAGACCCACAACTGCAGCGTCAGACTCGCAGGACACATGCCAACCCCACTCATGTGCAGGTCCTATGTTATCTGCACCTCCTAGCATCAGGTAGCTTCCAGGGAGTAATAGCATCAGCTGGAGGTGTCTCTCAAAGTGCACTATCTCGCTTTTGCAACTCATTCCTCGACGCCATGTTGCAGAGGATACACCACCACATAAGGTTCCCCACAACACCACAGAAATTGCAGCAAAAAAAATGATTTCTACCAGGTAGCACATTTTCCCCACGTCATTGGTTGCATTGATGGGATGAATGTAGCCATTTGTCTGCCCAAAGTGAATGAGTACATTTACAAGAACAGAAAAATCATACCATTCATTGAACATACAAGTCGTCTGTAATACCAAAAACATCATCACAAACATAGTGGCTAGTTACCCTGGCAGTACACATGACTCCTACATCTTCAGACACAGTGGCATACACAGACGTCTCCTTGTGGGTGAATTTGGCGAAGGATACCTGCTTGGTAAACAGTTGTAATACTGTCTTGCAGAGTCTTTGGTCATGGCAACACACAGCAGTGAGTAATGTTTTTGTTTTACACCATGTAGATGATAGCGCACACGTGTGCGCTTCTTCATTCTGACACCATACCTAAATCCAAGTACCCTAAGTGAGCAGCGATATAATGAGGCACATATTTCCACTATGATTGAGAGAACATTTGGTTTACTGAAATCTAGGTTCTGCTGCTTCCACAAAACTGGTGGTGCATTGCGGTACATGCCACATACCTGCTGCAAAATCGTTGCCACTAGTGCCATACTGCACAACATTGCTACTACGAGAGGCATACCCCTGGAACTCTCTGAAAGTGAGCCTGAGGAAGACAATCAGCCAAGACAACCACCACAAGCAGCACGCGGTCTGAGCACAGCAGAGGGGAGACAGAGACATGCAGAAATCTCTCAGCATTTTCCTAAAGATGGGTAATGATGAGACAACACACTACATGCTCAACTGTTTAATGAAACAAAATGTGGTAGTGTTATTGCACACATACCAGGTGCAAACAGGCATTGTGTTATACCAAATAAAACAACATGACACTGCAATAGTACTTAAATGGCAGTCCAGACAATGTTCATGCTACTGGTTACCTCACCACATTTCACAGTGTCACAAGATTCACTTCTTGCAGCTACGCACTGCTGGGGTCCTTTCAGTACGCTCTGCCACATACCTTGTGGAGCCTTCAGAGCCAGCGGTCCTCCGAGTATTGCGCCTCCTGCTTGTTGTTATTGGTGCTAGGAGACTACTGAGGCTGGAGGACTTCTCACTCTACCTCCCTACCAGAATGTTGTTGCCACCAACTGCAGCAGTCTGGAGTTGCTACACCCCATTGGTGACGTGGATAAGGCCCCGGGCCACATCCCCACAGCAATGGGTCATCTCATCCTGCAGCCCCAGAGCACGATGGGACAGCTGAGCTGTGGTTGTGCTCAGCCGGTTGATTGTCTGGTGTACCCATCTATGCGTACCATCAAATCATGATGCCCCTTATGTTGGGATGCATGGTCATCCTGCATCATCCTGCAAAAGTCATGCATTGCTTTGGTTACATTTGTAAAAATGTAATTAGTGTCCCTCTGTCCTTCCACAACAGCAGTGGGGAGCTGCTTCATGCAGTCCCTGATTCCACCAATGTTTTTTGCCAATTTTCTAAGTTGGGCCTGCATTAACTACATGTTTTTGCGTTGTAGACGCTGGACCTTGAGCATCTGTCCCTCCAGCCCACCCCAGACAGCAGACTCATTTTCTCCAGCAGCTGCCGTGAGTGCTCTTGCCATTCGCCTACGAAAGTGGACGGCTCTGCGCTGCATTTGTACCTCTGTTCTTGTTGTGGGTGTATGGGCAACCTGTGATGTTGGAGTGTCAGGTTGGCTCCCCTCCTCACTTCTAAATCTGGCAGTGGTGGCACTTTGATCCTGCGTCTAGTGGGTGGAGATATCGGTGATGCAGGTGTCACTTCTGTATCCTCTTCTGACTGTGCCTCATAATCCTGTGTGTCATGGACATCACCAACGTCAATCTCCTGCGCAGCTGCATCTGTGATGTTAAACAGTGCAAGTTCAGTATTGTGTTGTGGACATGTATGTCACATTTCTTATGACATTTTTTAATAAAGTTATTTAGTTACACACACAGTCTAGTTAATCACTTCCTTGTTGTACTCTCATGCACTAATTCTGTATTGCTCCCTCCCATCCTTTCAATTGGTATTTGCTGTATGCTGATACCATAAGGCATTTGGGTGTGGAAAATAAAATGTGGACTGGAGTCCGATTATCTACACTAACCATGATCTGCATTGAAGGGAGATTTTTAAGATTCAACAATGAACGATTATTTGCATTGATCTTACCTTGTGAGCTACGGGCCTGTTCAGTGGTGTCAATCAGTGTAACACCAACAACTGCTTCTAGCTGCAGTGTGGACTCCACCATGTCCCCCAGGAGTGTGTTAGCACGTTCCGTTGATGGTCCACCTCCATTTTTTTTGGCATCTGCAAGCCTTGCAGCCACTCTCTCCTTGGCATGGCTATGCAGGCTATACCAGCGCTTGCTCAGGTCGGATATGGTGCGTTGTGTGACCCCCACTGCATTTATCTTGGATTTGATCCCATGCCATATCTTTCTTTTCACCGCTTCTGGGACCTGCAGCAGTTTGTCATGACTCTGGATGACTTCCGCAATGAGGACTTCAAGTTCTTTATTGCTGAATTTCATCTTCCTCTTGTGCCCTTCAGCCTTCTTGTCCCCTGTTCCAGAAGCCATGCTGGTGTTCTTGCATAGGTGGTGCTCTCAATAAAGCTTACTTCCGCTCAGCTCCAACAGTCTGCCTCCTCGCCTGTCTCTCTCAGTGAACAGGTGTGAGCAATCCCAGTATCATTTGCTGGTAGTGATGTTACAAGATGCATCGATATGAACTAATCACTATTTGCGAATCTGTATTCACGGATTTGTTTTTTGCGATTTGGTAATACGCAATCTCTATTAGCAATTGCAAATTTTACCGAATCGACCAGAAAATTGTGATTTTTTTGATGCATAGAGTTTTGCGATTCCAAAATAGCGATTTCTTAAAAATCCCTAATTTGAAATTGCAATTGAGATGCTTGATGCATGTGGCCCTTAGAGCCTAGTTTAGATTTTGGATGATGGGTTTCTCCATCACACATGTGAGGGATCTCATGTCCACCTTATCATAATTGCATTATATCCCATGGCACTTGTAATAAGGCAGATGAGATATCCAACAGTTTTGTAATAGAGTAGCCAATCTGCCAAACTCTAAACCCAGTCTTTAGTCACTACTATTAAATGTCAGCTTTCCCATAGACTGGTAATGCTTTAAGAGCCACCCTCCTCTATTGGTGGTACCCACTTGTGCAGCAGGGATGAATGCTCAGTGTGAGTAACCTCCAATGGGCTGATTAAGGCCAAGACCATTAGAAGAATAAATACAGTGCAGAAAGGCAAACCTGGGCAATGGGCACTATCTTTTTGAAGTACATTCAATGAATTTCATCCCAACTAACAATGAGGGTACTTTTAGCGAATGTACACCTTATAGTGAATGGAATGCGTACGAGACATAGGACAGATTGCTGTACTAAGTACACTCAATAACACCAAAGGACTTGATCAACTATCAGCTATATACAATTTCTAAGTATCAGTTGCTCACTGCAATAAAGTGGTTCATGGATAATAGCCATCAAAATGTTATACTGAATCCAAAATGAAGCAAGACACCTGGCCCCACCTTTTCCTGAATGAATCATTTAAGGAATCCCAAGAATAACAGTTCCTGGTGCTTCTACACTGGCAGAACAGCAAAATATGTGAAGTAAGCAATAAGACCCAGCAGTAACTCAAACAGTTAAAAATGAATAAGTGTAATAAACACATTGGAAAATGTGTTCACTAAGGTTCTGCTAATTAGTATTGAAGGTTTTCTGAACAACCTGTGCACTCTCTTCTAATTCCAACCAGTCTCTAGACTAGGTTCTTTGAATGTAGACCTCAGTATATAGCAAAACCTCTCTCAGCAGCCTTCACCACAGTTGATCATCCCACCCTCATCCACACCCTGGAGTCTCGAGTGGGATTCAAAGGCAATGTCAGTTACTGGTGCTCCTCATACCTTTCCAACCAACACCAGTTTGTTTACACGGGTATCTCCAGATCACAAAATATCCCTACACCCAAGGGTTACCTACTGTAGCCTGTCTTCTTCATCCTCTGCATCAAACCATTTGGGACTCTGTTCAACAGCATCAAAATTATCCAATGTGCTGATGATATACATTTCTGCTTGAGGAGCCTTCACTGCTCCATCTGTCCAATGAATCAGATCCTGCCTGCACCTCATCTAGATCAGAATGTCCTGCACCTACCTGAAGCTCAACCCCACCAAATCAGAATGGTTGCCTTACGGCAAGAACAACAAGCAAGAAATATTACAAACCTGGCTCAATGACATGAACCTTGAGGCACCAAGGCACTTGGATTCATTCTGGATCCCAACTTCACCCTCAAGGAACTCATGGTCAAAAAGAAAAACAAAGTAAGCTTGGTGCCTGTTTAAAATGTAAATTGAAGAAGTGCTGTACAATCCCTCATACTTTTGCATCTGGATAGTGGTAATGTCAGCTCCATGGCCTCCAAAAGTCCACTTGAAGAAATATAATCGCGTCATTGGCTCATCTAGCTGGCCTGGACCATCTTCAAAACTGGCTGCCTTATTTACAAACCCATAACAACCAGCACTCCTTCTTATCTTGCATATAACTTCACCATTTCTTGTGACTCGCCTCTCCACACACCAGCAGATAGGACACCATTAGAATGAAGACTAACACGTGTACCAACATCAAAAAACAAGTCAACATGACTTTTCCATAAATGCACCTATGATCTGTAATGAAATCCCACTATTGATCAGGACCGTCCCAACACTGCTCAAATTTAAAAAGGAGTTGAAGACGCAACTATTTAAAAAACATGACTTCACATTGCAATAGCAGAACACTTCTGCTTGTTGAATCCATGTACATCTTCTATCTTTTATTAACTGTATTTCTGCTTTTGTAACTGTAGAGCGCGCTGCTTCCTTTGATATAGGTTAGCACTATTCAAAAAACACATTCATACATAGGTACATATACATATATACATACCACACCTCCTTTACAACTTACCCTCCTGAAATATGCTAAAGGGAAAAACAGCTGTACCCAAGGAAAATAGGTCAAAACAGTTAAGAAACTTAAATATAGACCCTACGAGGGAATGGATATTCAGGGGAACAATCCCCCTCAGCAGTACATACTACCAAATCTTAGGCTAGCCTAGCTGGTGGAGGGTGTTATCTAGAAACCAGTCCCAGGATGCTTGTTTTTGGTTCAAGGAAGGCGTGGCTTGGCAGTTCGGGCTGGACTGTCCCCATGAGGCACAGGGTCAAGATTGATGTGCGTATGTACCTGGGCCTGAATTGAGGTGGTGAAGTGAGCTAAAGAATGATGATGGATTCAACCCAGATCTGTGACTGGGGGTGAGTGCCTGATAAGTTTCAGTGCTCCGTATGTTTGCTTTGTTCACACTAATTTGGCAGGGTATGCCCAGACGTGGGTCCATTGCTCACTTTGCCACTGGATTCAAGCTAGCCTGGATAATGAAGGGTGTTACCCAGAAACAGGTCCCAGGATGCTTGTTTCTGGTTCAGGGAAGACCTGGCTTGGCAGTTCAGGGTGAAATGTCCCCATGAGGCACAGGGTCAAGACTGATTTGCATAATGCAGGGTCTGAACTGAGGTGGCGAAGTGAGCTAAAGAATGATGATTGGTTCAACCCAGATCTGTGACTGGGAGTGAGTGTCTGAAAAGTTTCACAGCTCCGTCCATCATCTTGTGTTTGATTTGTTTGCCCTAAGTTGGCAGGCTATGCCCAGACGTGGGTCCCCTGCTTACTTTGCCACTGGATTCAAGCTAGCCTGGATGATGAAGGGTGTTACCCAGAAACCGGTCCCAGAATGCTTGTTTCGGGTTCAGGAAAGACATGGCTTGGCAGTTCAGGTTGGACTGTTCCCATGAGGCACGGGTCAAGACTGATTTGTATGTAGCTGATTCTGAACTGAGGTGGAGAAATGAGCTAAAGAATGATGATGGATTCAACACAGATCTGTGACTGAGGGTGAGTGTCTAAAAAGTTTGCACTCCATCCAACATCTCCTTGTGTTTGCTTTGTTTGCCCTAAGTTGGTAGGGTATTCTCCAGACGGGGGTCCCTTGCTCACTTAGCCACTGGATTCAAGCTAGCATGGCTGATGAAGGGTGTTACCCAGAAACTGGTCCCCCGAGGCTTGCTTCCAGTTCAGGTAAGACCTGGCTTGACAGTTCAGGCTGGACTGTTCCCATGAGGCACAGGGTCAAGACTGATTTGCATATAGCTGTGTCTGAACTGAGGTGGCGAGGTGAGCTAAAGAATGCTGATGTATTCTTCCCAGATCTGTGACTGGGGTTGAGTGTCTGAAAAGTTTCAGTTCTCCATCCATCATCTCCTTGTGTTTGCTAATGACTTCTAGACCATCTACTTTCAAATTTGGCAAACCTCTCTTGTTTCTTTCAAAACTTGACTCTTGTGAAAGGTAGGTTGCTTTAGAGTTTGTGCAAAATAATTTCAGTCACCTCTAAACTTTAAAGAGCCATTTAGTCAATGATTTAACAGTAAGTCTTAGAATCCAAGCACATATCATCAAAAAGAAGATCAACGTGGAATGCCTAATGTTCAGCTAGTAATGAAGGACTGGTATAAGGAATAGTTTTTTTCCCTGCATTGGATGTCTAGATTTTCTAGCTAGATAAAATATCCGATAATAATATTAAGGCACTGGAACGTTGACTTGGGGCATGATTTTGATAGCAAAGTCCACAGTTAACTGGTTTAGTGGTAGGAGCAGAGTGTGATTACCGCTGTGAGTTCAACCAACAAAAGTGGGGGGAAACCCACAAATGCATAATTTTGTGAGTATTCACCCATAATTTGCAGATAGTTCCCTAACTAGGTAACAGTTTCATATTTACTCCTCTCAATGCTGGACGCATGTGCATTGCAAGCATGGCTGTGGGAAGAGAACAACCATAAAAGAATGGCGTGTAAGTAAGGTGTTTCTCAGTGAAAACATCCCCCCCCCCCGTTGAGAAATAGAACTAAATATTTAACTTTGGCACTGAAAATTGTAACCCGGCCCTAAGATGTTTCACTGGACTACGATTCCCAAAATTCAGAGGGAAAAACCAGCATGGACTCTGGAAACTTGGCAGCTATGCGCAACATGATTGTAGAAGGCGGTTTACACATGGAACACTGACAATACCTCAGAAATGTATATACGAGTACTCTTGGAAATTTTGACCAGCGTGAACTCATAAGTGCTGCTGAAATATTATAGAAAATTACAGAATTCAAATATTTGTTCCATAGTTTGGAGTTATTCTACTGAAATTTATTCTTTACAGCTGTAATTTATTGACATTTCTACTGAAAAATGTGTGCCAGGTGTATTTCTGAAATACCTCTGTAGTTGAGGAGAAATATTGGGACCAAGCGGTGAAATGTACGTTCTTTTTTTAGAACTACAATAATAATACTGCTATAAAAAAAAAGAGTATTCTCGTATGACATATGGGTGTGTGCATTAGTTATAATACATCAAAATGCTGCCATACGTCATTTTTGCTGCACGCATTGTTTATTTAGTCTGGTAAAAACCTGTTCGTAAAATTTGACAATTACAGGTGACAGGTATAGGCAGCTGTGGAAAAACACTCAAGTCCAATCACAAGGACCATTTATTTCTACGGTTTCCTCTAAATACCGCCCTGCAGAGACCTGTCTGACGCGCAGAGTGTAACACACCCTTTTCATTATTGTAATTCAAAAACCACTAAATCTTCCGTTCTCTCCATATCGCTTTTTATGCACTCTTCAAATCAATGCCAAGTGACATGCCACAGGGCAGGACCTGCCATTGCCAATAGATTAATATGCTACCATTTGCGGAAATGAAAAGGACGGTATGTAACAGAGAACCATTTTCAGAATGCTAATTAATATCGCAAATTCATGAATACGGTTCGGATTAATTTTTGTGAATTTTCTTTTACGTTTGTGGCGTACGTAATAAAGACCGCCAGCAGCCAATCACATGGTTGTCTTCATTTAATAGTTTTGGTGAATTTGCGTCGTGACGTTACGCGTTCGGTGAAAGAACATGCCCACGTTTGAAAAGATGTTCTTATTAGTTATCCAGTGACCTTGCTTGTGTGTTGCGCAATCAGCAGCATAGCAAGGATGCAATGGGCCACGGTGCAAGCATAAAAGTGGCCGTTTGACTGCTGTTAGGGAAGTAAAATACAAAATGGTCAGGGTTCAATGGGCCCCTTAGGGATCAAAGCCCAGGTGCCACTGCACTTGCTGCACCAATGATAATAACCCTTTCTAGACTCTTCCCTCCTCTATCCCGCATTTGACTCATCCCAAACCTCATCTGATTTATGTGATCTCCCAAATGACACCATCTAGACTTGTCCCTCCTCTATTCCTCCTTTATCCTTTTCAAACAAACAGATCCCATGTCCAATGCTCAAATGAACAACGTATATGTCACAATACTAATCCACCACTAATCCTTTGGATTCCGAAGTAGCGTGCTGCTCTCCGAAAAGCTTTTTAACCCCTGGTCATAGGGTAAGCACTATATAAATACAATTACAATGATAGCTACTCCCCTGTGTACAATCAGTAGGTCAACAGCATCTTAAGCTAAACGTACATAAACACAATAATCCGATTCCAGAAGGCGTTTATAAATATATGAAGGAGTACTACAGCAGTAGTACTTCCTACACTAAAATGATTTCGTGAAGTGGCCCAAGTGTGCACAATTTGAAAAAGATATCCCAACCGGTTTTCTTTCATATTTGAAGAAAATTTAGTATTTATTTATAGAATTCACTACAGTTTCCAAGTGTACACTTGGAAAGGAGCAACAGGCACAGATTCCCAGTGGTACTCTGGAAAAAAGTCTGAGGATTCACCTTTTCAAAGTTATTTAAATAAGCATGATTATTCATATCGTACAATTGTGCGTGTGAAAAAGTCTAAGTGTAATTGTACTGTGTAACTTTTACAATTCTCAGAAGCTAAAAATGTTTCCCTCTGTAGAAAGCTCTTTCCATATAACCTTAATAATTTTGTGGGTATTTTTTTTATCATTTATACGATGGAATTGGAATTATTTCAAACTTCGACTGGAATGGATCTCCTGTCATTTCCAAAGTAGAAAGGGACCGAGGAAAGGTTTGCGAATCCCCACAAACAGGCGCATTTGTGTATATTCCTAAAGTCTCATGGCATTCTCACATAGAAATGGCCATAACCTGCCCTTGTAAGAGATTTACTCTTGTAAAACTATCTTAGTTTAAGGGATTGATGTATTATGAGGTGTTGGACCTGGCCCTTTCTGCAGGTTCATCAACAATTGTTTTGCCTTTACCTTCCGGTTCTCTGAACACGTTTTAGTTGGCTTTTTGGACTTTGTGCACTTTACCACTGCTAACCAGAGCTAAAGTACTTGTGCTCTCTCTCCTTTAAACATGGCCTGATTGTCTTACAACCAATTGGTACATTTAATTTACTTGTAAGTCCATAGTAAAGGGGGGCAACAGGTACCTACGGCCTGTAAATTAAATGCTACTGGTGGACCTGCAGCACATATTAGCCACTTAAGAAGCCCTTTAACCCGTTGACCGTGGCTGGAATTCCGCCGTGGTGCGGGTGATTTATGAATGGGTGTGGTCAGGACTGCCCCCGGCCGTCTGACGCACGGAAAGGGTTAAACATGTCTCAGGCCTTCCATTGCAGTCTGTGTGTGCAGTTCTACACTTCCGTTCTGACTTTTCAAAATAAATCTTTTGCCAGGCTTAAACCTTCCTTTTTAATCCATATAATTCAACCCTAGGATAAGCCCTAACGTGCCCATATAGCAGATGTAGTCCATTTGAAAAATGTTACATGTACTTTTAACTTTTACATGTCCTGATAGTGAAAAACTCTTAAATGTGTTTCTCACCACTGCTTTCTGAGAAGGGAGACTGGACCTGTACCCTTC
This sequence comes from Lissotriton helveticus, assembly GCF_964261635.1. Lineage (NCBI taxonomy): Eukaryota > Metazoa > Chordata > Amphibia > Caudata > Salamandridae > Lissotriton > Lissotriton helveticus. The sequence goes on along the minus strand of NC_136059.1, from coordinate 1,602,859,785 downwards.
ATTTCAGTCTGAAGCAACTCCAAGTGTCAGCTGACAGACCCCCTGTTCTGAGCTACAGGGACATAACAAGCTCCAGAGGCTCCATGTAACTGCTCAGCTGACCTGCTGCTTGGACCTGTGACTGGACCTGCCTGAGCCCTGATGTCCTCTTTTGGCACAAGCTCCAGACCCCTAAGAGGTGCCCCTCAAGTCATGGTCCCTTGGTGTGGCATCAGCTAAGCTTCTCTCGAAAGAAAAGGAAAAATCCTGAAGTTGTGGGGTCTTAGCAACCCCTAAGGGCCCTGTTTGTGGCAAAGCAAACTTTCATTATGGAAAATCCCAAAGCAAAGTACCAGGACTGTTGATATGGATGCTTGACAGAGAGTAGATTCACTCCTTTCAGCATGGGATATCAATAGAAAAAAGTGTAGCAAATGCAGTGCAGGTCCTGACTGCTCGTCTGATCTTATCTGTGTTTAGGGTTCCATTTTGATATGTTCAAGGGCGATCAGAAAATTCATAAACCTTACAAATGTGGCAATTAAATTGACTTTTCAACCTTCTCAATGCAAGTGCAAAACAATAAATGGGGATAAGGTTTGTTTTGGATCTATTACTCAGCAAAGACAACTTGCATAACCAATATACTCTCTTTCACTAATATATTCTTCCATCCTAACCTACAAGATGTCACCTCAGCTGATCTACTGCATCTTCCTAATATTTCAAGAATTTTTGGGTTAAACCACAGATCATTTACTCTGGTGTTGATACATACGCGCCTAAATGTCATGGTATCTCCAGGTGTCTTATCACTGCCCCAACGATTAGGATCCTGCCACTTAGGTGTTGACTCCATAAGGTTTTTCCTCTCTCTTGGGTTGACTCCAAAATTTATTCCAGGTGGCTTAGCACTACCACCAGGAGTTGGGATTGTTGTCTCTTTTGGGATGGCTGCATATTGTATTTAATTTGCACATAGTATTTAATTAGTTGCTAGATGGTAGCTATACAATTGAATGACAGCTTGCTTGACTGCTTGAAGGATGGTCTCAACTCCACATACACCTCATTGACAGTCTTTATTGCAGATTGCATAGCCTATAAAGGAAACATGGTAAGACACAGCAGTTTGTGACAATCTTATATGTGATTGCATGATCAATTTCATAGCAACCTACTTACAAACTGTGCAACTGTGTCATAAGAAGCATGACAAATATCCCTAATGTTTTAAGCTTCCTCACAGGGGAGCATTGTACTCATCCACAAAGGGATTCCGTACCTATCCAAGGGTAGTAAAAGCCATATAAACTTAATTATAATACAATACAATACAATAAAATACAGTGAGATGAGATGAAAATTAGTCCACTGAAATTTTGTTTAAGTTTGAGATTTCTTTAAAGTACCTGGAGCAATACAAATAACATTTAGAAGACACAGACTTGATCCAGGACAAACATTTGTGAGGTCAAACATCAGGCTGATATCCAGCCTCCCCACTTCCCTATGGTTTCGTTGTTAATCAAAATTGGCTAGAGAGTCATGCCTTTGGTTCAGGTGTAATGTTTGAGTTGATCTTGCCAACATTTGTGCGATATTCATGTTAACTTTAATATGTTACGAGTCAAACAATCAATCAATGCTTTCTTAGGTTAATAAAAAAAATCAAAGTGTACAGATTAAAATGCTCATAAATAAAACTTTGCGGCAAAAATTTGAAGGCTACTTTAAAAAGAAAAGTAACAAGCACAGCAATACATTAGAAGGTAGCTCTGACAGCAATTCATGAAATAAGTCAAATCACATGATTAGGTTCCAGCAGTGGGACAGCCCATAGTACCCACAGCGACACATTGCCAAATACAGGTGTAAAAAGCATTTTGAAAACTATAAATTGTTTTAAGAAATGGTACTTAAAATAATAAAACATGATAAATATATGCTAAAAACAGTTCACTGAAGTTAGTTAAAAACTTAGTAGGTTCAATAAGGTCACAATGAGTTAAATATAGGAACCACAAAGTATGATATAAGAAGATGCAGGCATTCAAAAAAGCAGCTTGATTCCAGCTATCCACCTGAATAGTGCACATTAAGGGTATGCAGACTCTTCAGTCAGCAGACAGAATGAGTTCATGTTTGCGCCATACAGCTGCCAGATATCGACTGAAGACGATTGGAGTAGATGTGTCACTTTTCAGAATCATGTGGGCAATTGAATAGCATTGTATCTTAAGGTTCAGACATACTGAGCCCATCCATTTGCGCTGAGAGTGGAGATATTCTGGACAGAAGAACAAATTGTTTTCCTCAGTCTCGGAGCCATCCCACAGGAAGGGCCCATTAGAACTGGTATATTTTTTCCATCTGCTAGTAAAAGATTTTAATGATTGACAGCAGAGGCAGAAGTGCACATATAGGCTCTTTGTAAATGTGGGGTAATTTTGTCATGGGACAGCTCAAACAAAGGGGTGACCTTAAATTCAAGAAATGTATGAGTTAAGTGCCCATTAGTCCTGCATGCAACACATTGCATCCGGACAAGACGGAGCTGGTTTTGACGGGCGGTATCGCTAATCCCTGGTCACCCCTTTTCTGGCCACCATCTCTAGGTGCCTCTCCCACTCCCTCCCCATCAGTTAAAACGCTGGGCATTACTCTTAATCATCAACTCACACTTCACTCACACATTAGCTCAGTTGTTTCTTCTTGTTTTTTTTCTTTACGGACCATCAGGAAAATATCCCGTTTTTTTCAGTTCCCGCCCTCAAATTGATTATAATGGCCATGGTTTTGTCAAAAATTGATTACGGGAACATCGTTTATAATGGTGCTCCCGCATATGCTCTCCACCGCCTTCAGCTGGTCCAGAACCAGGCAGCTCGCCTGGTTTATGGCCTGGCTAAGTCACATCACTCCACCCCCCTCTTGAAAGCCCTTCACTGGCTCCCTATAAAGCAGCGGGCACTGTTTAAATTGGGATGCCTTACTTTTCAAGCCCGAGCGGGCACTGCCCCGGCATTTATCAACTCTGCCGTCACAAATTATTGCCCGTCGAGAGCTCTCCGCTCCTCTTCCCTGGGCTTGCTGGCAGTACCACGCTTTAAGAAGAAAAGAGCTGGTGGTCAGAAATTCTCAGTTCTGGCCCCCACCTTCTGGAATGCCCTCCCACCTTCAATAAGACTCCTGCCCTCCTATATGGAATACCGTAGGGCCTTAAAACCCCTTCTGTTCCAGCAAGCGTTTAATGGCTAGCCACTGTTCTCTGTCTGCTTGTTTTTACCACTGTTGCCTCCAGCGCCAAGAAACTGCCTAGTACACGAGCGCTTTATAAATGTTTTTAAATTCAAATTCAAATTGTTCGCGGACACAGGCCCAGTAATATGATTTTAAAACTCTTGCGTCTGATTTATAGATTGTGCTAGGATCATTCAAGAATCTTAAAAGACCAAGCTTCTGGAACCAATTAAATACGAATTTGAACCAGGGGACTTGCTAACATTATTTGAGGCCACTAATTCTTATGCCCCTATGGGGCATTTTATCAAGGCGGGCAAAATTAAATTATCGCCGTGGGCGCTAAGCGGCGATAATTTCATCGCCCTATTAGCAAGCTGTCGCTAACATCAGTTAGCGAAAGCTTTTAGGTGATAGCGAGCGGTTTGGGGCCCGCTTTGCATGTCAGCGATATTTATCGCTACTGACATGCAAAGTGGGCGTACCCAACCTGTTAGCGACTAAAAACAGTCGCTAACATCGCTATCACCTATTATCAACGCAGGGGTAGAGATGGAAATATTCGCGCTAAGCGCGAATATCTTCAAAAGCTAACGCCTGCTCAGACCAGTTCTTAGCCATTATATCCAATGGGAGGTGGATATTATGGCTAAGACCCTATTGGCGTTAATGCGTGAATATCGCTGTATTCTCAGCGATATTCACGCATTTCGCCGCTATCGCCGGATATTTTATCGCTTTAGAGATAAACGTTGCTAGTAGCACGTTATCTCTGTGATAATATCCGGCGATGCTTGGCGATAAAAAAACTCACTTAGCCCATTTAGCGATAAAAGTCGCTAGTTGTTGATAATATGCCCTTATATTCCTTTAATCCTGGCGTAGTCCAAAGATGGACCCAATATACCAGGGGTTTCAGTGAAATCCGGCTTGAAATTCGATAAATGCCCAAATCAAAGAAGAGTGGAATTAAAGGAGTGCTAACTGGGCAAGCAGTGATCTCACGAAGATGTTTTCTGCAATGGCCAGTTGCTGAGTGTCAGCATACCACGAAACCCCTATGCCAAATGTTGCAGCCCTCTGGGCCTTTGCGCAGTAAAATTCCAATGCGGGTGACACTGACCAAAAACACTTTCTTCTGCAACCGCAGGACAACCTTCGATTGGAGCTGAATGAGGAGTGAACCTCTATTAAGTTGGGGTTTCCTCCTTCATTTATCGGAAATCCTGACCTCAGGTAGTCTACACTATAATCTCTTTCTAAGAGTTCCTTCCCACCTTTCACTGCACATATTTTTGCAGTGGCAGGTCCACACACCATGCTTTTAGTTTTGGTTGGGTTAAATTCCAAACCTCTAGTTTTACAGAATCCCGGAAATTTGTTGACCAGCATCTGCAAACCCATGGGGGTTTTAGAAATGCGTCTGATTTACAGATTGTGCTAGGATCATCCAAGAATCTTAAAAGACCAAGCTTCTAGAACCAATTAAATACGAATTTGAACCAGGGGACTTGCTAACATTATTTGAGGCCACTAATTCTTATGCCCCTATGGGGCATTTTATCAAGGCGGGCAAAATTAAATTATCGCCGTGGGCGCTAAGCGGCGATAATTTCATCGCCCTATTAGCAAGCTGTCGCTAACATCAGTTAGCGAAAGCTTTTAGGTGATAGCGAGCGGTTTGGGGCCCGCTTTGCATGTCAGCGATATTTATCGCTACTGACATGCAAAGTGGGCGTACCCAACCTGTTAGCGACTAAAAACAGTCGCTAACATCGCTATCACCTATTATCAACGCAGGGGTAGAGATGGAAATATTCGCGCTAAGCGCGAATATCTTCAAAAGCTAACGCCTGCTCAGACCAGTTCTTAGCCATTATATCCAATGGGAGGTGGATATTATGGCTAAGACCCTATTGGCGTTAATGCGTGAATATCGCTGTATTCTCAGCGATATTCACGCATTTCGCCGCTATCGCCGGATATTTTATCGCTTTAGAGATAAACGTTGCTAGTAGCACGTTATCTCTGTGATAATATCCGGCGATGCTTGGCGATAAAAAAACTCACTGAGCCCATTTAGCGATAAAAATCGCTAGTTGTTGATAATATGCCCTTATATTCCTTTAATCCTGGCGTAGTCCAAAGATGGACCCAATATACCAGGGGTTTCAGTGAAATCTGGCTTGAAATTCGATAAATGCCCAAATCAAAGAAGAGTGGAATTAAAGGAGTGCTAACTGGGCAAGCAGTGATCTCACGAAGATGTTTTCTGCAATGGCCAGTTGCTGAGTGTCAGCATACCACGAAACCCCTATGCCAAATGTTGCAGCCCTCTGGGCCTTTGCGCAGTAAAATTCCAATGCGGGTGACACTGACCAAAAACACTTTTTTCTGCAACCGCAGGACAACCTTCGATTGGAGCTGAATGAGGAGTGAACCTCTATTAAGTTGGGGTTTCCTCCTTCATTTATCGGAAATCCTGACCTCAGGTAGTCTACACTATAATCTCTTTCTAAGAGTTCCTTCCCACCTTTCACTGCACATATTTTTGCAGTGGCAGGTCCAAACACCATGCTTTTAGTTTTGGTTGGGTTAAATTCCAAACCTCTAGTTTTACAGAATCCCGAAAATTTGTTGACCAGCATCTGCAAACCCATGGGGGTTTTAGAAATAAGAAGGGAATTGTTAGCAAATAGTAAGATTGGTACCTTTTTGTTATTAAGACAGGTGAGTCATTCTGGCAGTCTAAGAGTATCAGCACCACATCATTTAAATATAAGGAAAATAGAGTCAGAGCAAGGACGCAAAATGGGAATACAAGCTCTCAATTCCCTGTTACTGCCCCATGGACCTGGTCCTAGTTCTCCATATGTAGTTTAGCTATAAAGTTGACCACGTTCCCAGCTGCACCCAGGGCTGGACTGGGAACAAAAACCGCCCCTGGCAAAGCACTCGGCCGGCCCCCAGGGGGGAGGTTGGGGGTGCGACCGAGCTCTAAGCCGCGGCCGGTTTTCGGCCGATTTTGTTACAGGGCCGATTTTGCAGCTATGCTGCATAAACGGCCCGGTAACAAAAATGGCCCCAGGGGCCCAAAAACAGCCCCCACCCTTGCAGCGCACCGGGGGATACCCTGGTGCCCGCAACGGCCAGTGCCGCCCTGGCTGCACCCATCTTGAGCAAAACATTCCAAAATGTTTCCTCTGGGAACAAGGTCAAAAGCAGCTCTGAGGTCCACAAAGGCTACATACAGTTTCTGCTTCAGGAGCAGTGTCTAATTCCAATAAAGAAGAGTCAGTCTGAGTACCTGGTTAGATGTTCTGGTCTTCAGTGGGAAACCGGCATGGAGTAGGGACAGAACATGATTATCTTCGCCCCATATTAATAATTTATCAAGGACCTGCCTAGTAAAAAGTTTCACAAGTTATCAATAAGGCTTATGGGCCTGTAGTTTGAAGGAATACACATTTCGCACTTTTTGCACACAGGGATTATTTCAACTCCCCTCCAGGTCTCCGGAATACCCCCCAAGCTGATAAAGCATTGGAAACAAGGTTAACATAACTGGTCCAGATTAAGGGTTCTGATTTCAACCATTCACCTGGAATTTTGCCTGGGCCGGGTGCTTTTGCTCGGTTAAGAAGATGTATGCATTAGCAGTGTCTTCTAAGTTAAAATGCACAGATTCTGTTTCCATCACTCTGCTGCTGCCCTATCATTTCTAGAAGTTTCCGTCACAGAGCTTGAAAAAGTTTCACCATCACGAACAAAGTCCTCCGGAGCATACAGCTTTGAAAAGTGGGAAACCCAATTCTCAGGTTGAAAGCAATTGTGGTGTATTAGGACTATCCCTGCTGCCGTGTGACAGGATTTGCTAAAAAGATCTATTATCTGCTGGTCAATAGGAAGAAGTAGATGTTGCCAGATTTTATCATCCCAGCTTTTCTTGCCTTTGGCAAGGGCAGATTTATAGTTCATCAGGTGATCGATATTGTTAAGGCTACAGTTCCTAGTAACAGCTGTGGGAGGACTGTTTTTTTCTCTTGCAGGTTTCCTTGCCTTTTTTGCGCTGATGAGGGGTTTTGAAACTTCCTGTGCTTCCCACTTACCCATTCTAACTGTGACAGCCAATAGCAAAAGATCAGTGGGAATATACCTTAAAATATGCAAAAGGGAACTTCACGTACTCATCTCTACATCGATAGTAAACCCAGAACTGAAGTGAACAAGGGATGACCCATCCTGGCCTCTTCTGGGTGATGACGGGCAAAGACGAACCCTCCTTGGCCCGTCTACACCTGAGTGCACGTTGGGTGTGCACCTTGGGTGTGTCCTGTGTTTGTCCCACAGTGCATGAAGCTGGGGGTGGTTTTCAGCATCCTGAGGCTCCTTCCAGCCTCAATGCACACTGGAGGATGAAGTCCCACCACCATGAGTGCGTTCAGTGGCAAGGCAAACCTGCTGTTGAAGGTACTCCGAACATACGAGTCAATATCAACAAAATTGCAATGCCATCAACAAATCCATGGCCATGTTATCTCTGCTCCACTTCAGCAACATCTCCACGTGCTCGCTGTTCAGACTGAAGAGCTAGAGTCCTGTGCTAGCTTTACCTCACCAAGCTAGGTAATCTCTTTGAATAATATTTTGGGGCTTTCCATTTCTTAACGTTTGACACCTTTCACCATATGGTGTTCTTTCCCCAAAATGCAGTCCATCACATTTTTAGAGGTGGCTCTGCTGTGGAATATCTGACAAAGCGATACAAAAGGGGATGATGGACGGAGCATTTGAGCAAATCAAACACTCACCCCCAGTCAACTGATCTGGGTTTAATCCATCACCATTCTTTAGCTCACTCAGCCACCCCAGTTCCGACATGGCCATATGCAAATCAGTCTGACCCTGTGCCTCATGGGAACAGTCCAGCCCGAACTGCCAAGCCATGTCTTCCCTGGACCGGAAACAAGCATCCTGGGACCGGTTTCGGATTCATAATCCTCATCAGCCAGGCTATCTTGAATCCAGTGGCCAAGTGAGCAAGGGACTCACGTCTGAGCATACCCTGCCACACTTAGGTCGAACAAAGCGCTACAAAAGGGGATAATGGATGGAGCGTTTGAGCAAATAAAACACTCACCCCCAGTCAACTGATCTGGGTTTAATCCATCACCATTCTTTAGCTCACTCAGTCACCCCAGTTCAGACATGGCCATATGCAACTCAGTCTGACCCTGTGCCTCATGGGAACAGTCCAGCCCGAACTGCCAAGCCATGTCTTCCCTGGACCGGAAATAAGCATCCTGGGACCGGTTTCGGATTCATAATCCTCATCAGCCAGGCTATCTTGAATCCAGTGGCCAAGTGAGCAAGGGACTCATGTCTGAGCATACCCTGCCACACTAAGGGCGAACAAAGCGATACAAAAGGGGATGATGGACGGAGCGTTTGAGCAAATCAAACACTCACCCCCAGTCAACTGATCTGGGTCCATCATCCCATTTTGTTTTGCTTTGTTCATCAGTGATGTCATCAGTGATGTCATTTGAGATGTCATCAGTGATGTCACTGACCATGTCATGAATGATGTAATATGTGACATCATCAGCAGTGGATTTCGGGTGCGCAAAATATAGTTAGTACAACTAACTATATAGGAGCAATTTCAATGGTTTTGCATGAGTGAAATGTCCAGCTAACTATAACACCCCTAAAACGTATAGTTTTTTGAGTGAATTTTAAAGGTTTTTTAAATGCTAATTCCTAACTACATAAGACCTGAAACCTATGGTTTTTTCAGTGAATTTCAAAGGTTTTTTAAATGCTAATTCCTAACTATATAAGGCCTGAAACCTATGGTTTTTTCAGTGAATTTGCAAGGTTTTTTAAATGCTAATTCCTAACTATATAAGGCCTGAAACCTATGTTTTTTCAGTGAATTTCAAAGTTTTTTTTAATGCTAATTCCTAACTATATAAGACCTGAAAGCCCACCAGGAATCTCCAGTATGCGCTAGGGGACTGCATTGCAGAGAGGTGTAATGAAGCCACGCCCCTTTTTATACCTCTCTGCAACGCAGCCCCCGTGCATGTTTGAAGAGGGGGAACTAATTCCCCTTGCATACTGGGGGCCCCTGGGGGCCAACTTGCCCACCTTGAACCTCCAGTATGCGCCAGGGGGCTGCATTGCTGAGGTGTAATGAGGCTATGCCCCTTGTTACACCTCTCTGCAACGCAGCCCCCTGGCGCGTTTGCAGAGGGGGAACTAATTCCCCTTGCATACTGGGGGTCCCTGGGGGCCAACTAGCCCACCAGGAGCTTCCAGTATGCGCCAGGGGGCTGCATTATAGAGAGGTGTAATGAGGTCACACCCTTTTTACACCTCTCTGCAACGCAGCCCCCGTGCATGTTTGAAGAGGGGGAACTAATTCCCCTTGCATACTGGGGGTCCCTGGGGGCCAACTAGCCCACCTGGAACCTCCAGTATGCGCCAGGGGGCTGCATTGCACAGAAGTGTAATGAGGCTATGCCTCTTTTTATACCTCTCTGCAACGCAGGCCACTGGCGCGTTTGCAGAGTGGGGACTAATTCCCCTTGCATACTGGGGGTCCCTGGGTCATATCTGCCCAAACGCCGAAATTCCGAACGATTGAAAATGACTTTTCTTGAGAAACATTTGGATTTGGATTATCATGTCCTATACTTTGGAATTTTTGAAAGACTGACTTTGAGGATGCTATAAATTACTCAAGTCTACCCGAATTGTGTGGGTAAAATTGATATCTAGTCACTTTGAATAAGAATGTACTTACGTCTTGTCTAACATTTGGAAGAAATATCTAGTTATATGACAACAGGATACCAACATAACTTGAAGGAAATAAGAACGCCCTGAAGAAGTTCTGTTGTACAGAACGAAACGCGTCAGCTGGCTGTGGTACATAAACTTAAGGAAAATAAAAGCATTTGAATATACACCAAGATTCAGCGCTTCAATAAGGACTCTAAGTGATATGATTTGATTGGACTTATTGTGCAAGTGGTGCTGTGCCAAACTTTGGAATATTCTCCACTACTCTCTACTACTTACTCTATACAACTCCACTACTCTCTAATACTCACTCTCTACTACTCATCCTCTACTACTCTACTACTCTCTACTACTCTCTCTCTACTACTCACTCCCTACTACTCACTATCTACTACTCTCTACTACTCACTATCTACTACTCTCTACTCTCTACTACTCACTCTCTACTACTCTCTCTCTACTACTCACTCTTTACTACTCACTATCTACTACTCTCTACTACTCACTCTCTACTTCTCACTCTCTACTACTCACTCTCTACTTCTCACTCTCTACTACTCACTCTCTACTACTCTCTCTACTAATCTTTCTACTACTCTCTACTACTCACTCTACAACTCACTCTCTACTACTCTCTACTATTCTCTCTCTCTGCTACTCACTCTCTACTACTCTCTACTACTCACTCTTTACTACTCTCTACTACTCCCTTTCTCCTGCTCTCTACTACTCACTCTACTACTTACTCTCTACTACTCTCTACTACTCACTCTCTACTACTCACTCTCTACTACTCTCTACTGATCACTCTACTATTCACTCTACTACTCTCTACTACTCACTCTCTGCTACTCTCTCTACTGCTCTCTACTACTCTCTACTACTCACTCTCTACTCTATTACTCACTCTCTTCTCTCTACCTCTCTACCTCTCTCTACTTCTCTCTCTACTAGTCTCTACCTCTCTACCTCTACCTCTCTACCTCTACACCTCTACCTCTCTACCTCTCTCTACACGCACACATATACACATAAATATATGCATATATATGCATATGCATTTATGTATGTGTATATATATACATACATATATAAACATATATAATCTGCATATCTATATAAATACAAATATAAATGCATGCATACATATACATATATGCATACATATGCATGTTATTTACATGAAAGTTTTAAAAACACTAATAAAAGCAAAGCTAAAAAGCCACCTCATTACAAACATAATGGCTTTAACTTAAACGAGGGCGATATCTATTGCATTTTCAATGCTCGTTTACTTTGGTTCCATCAAGAAGGCATTCAGATGTGTCACACATTTGCCATAAATTCTGAATGTTAGCACTCTAGTTGCTCATTAGATCACTGTAGTAAAGCTACTGCTCACCAGGGAAGTCTGCTGGTAATCATATTTTCTATGGCAAAATAAACCCCCTCATTTTGTTCCTTTTTAAATTAAATGTTTTTAGACTTACCACTTCATTCCAATCAAGATGGCTTCTGGTGTGCCAAACTTTTGTCATAAGCAAGACTGTTAGCGCTCTAGTTGTTCTTTAGAACACTCTGGGACATTCTGTCATTGGGCTATACTTGTGCTACCTCTGGGTGATATTTGGGCTACATTTGGGCTCTTTTGTCTCTGGTGGCCATCTTGGGAGACTGCATGTCAGAATTTTTTAATGAAATAGAAGAGGATTTGTGAAGTCACTCATAATGTGCCCTAATTTTTCTTTCTGCAGCACTAATCATACTTTCTATGGCAAAATATACCCCCTCATTGTGTTCCTTTTTAAATTAAATGTTTTAAGAGTTACCACTTTATTCCAATCAAGATGGCTTCAGGTGTGCCATACCTTTGTAATAAGTAGGACTGTTAGCGCTCTAGTTGTTCTTTAGAACACTCTAGGAGGCTGCAGTAGAACACAAAGGAATCACCTGACAGTCTCTGTCCTTGTTGGATGTACATGTTTTACTGAGAATGTCAGACTTCATGCTCACATGACTGAGAAAGATAATGTGAATTTACAGAAAATATGCTTTCAGTTTAGCTTATAGATCCCCTTCCAAACCACTGTGGGAAAAGCATGAGATAATAGTTTTCTTTCAAACATGATTCATGATATCCCAGCAGAAGGCTTTTTCACATGGTAAAATCACCTTAGAACACACCACAATTCCTAAAATGAGTATGGTACCATCAACAAATAATTTATAATGTAACTAAAGTCCTAAAACCCTCTATTAACTACAATGCTTTTTAATGAGGTGCTATCATGTATATTGTTCTCAAGATGGCTGCCAGCACTTCTTGGATGAAGTGCTGACAGCCAATCAGATCTCACGATGAGATGTGTGGTTAGGCTCCGCCCAGATATATATGTGTTTTTGAAGTTGATTTTCATAAAAACCACTGGAGCAATTGTCACCAAATATAGCAAAGGCACTTCTGCGTACCAGTCCCTACAATTTTGCCAAGTTTGGTGTAATTCCGTTCAGCGGTTCGGGCTGTAGCCTTGTCAGAACGTCCTAAGGCAATTAACATGGGGAAAACACGTTTTGGGGCCCCCCTTTTTTCTCAGCCCCCACTTCACGAATCCCCCCGAAACTTTCAGAGAAGGAGCGCAGTGGAGCTGGCCAAAATTATGGAAAATTACACACAAATTCCTCAACCGGCGGCAAAGTTATTCCCAATAGAATGTTGCGTATTTCCTATGGTAGGTAGGTCCTAGCTATATATATACCTACTGGCTATCGCCACTTTATGTTGGCAAAAGCCATAAAACATTCACAAGTTAAAACAAGAATTTATACAATAGAATGGTTACATGATATAAAATTACCATTAATAACATCAATACACAATCTGTAATCAGTTTAGTCATACAACGTGTATTATTAAAAACAAGGTACATTACACAGACAGGTAAGTGCTTGGACAACGTTTACAACCACATTTGGAACATTGCAGATAACAAGCTCGTTCCCATGTCATTGCCTCAGGGAGGGGCAGTAATCATAAGTTAAGTTCACAACACATTTCTTATGTTCCAAAGCCACTTCGGGTTAGGTTGGAATCTTAGCTTGGCTAATTGAAAGGTCATTTACAGGTAATGCTTTAATTCTAATTTTAAAAGCCCACTGCAAGAAGCGAGAAATGTCAGACACAGGCCATTCCCTGGTGTGAATATTCAAAATTCTTAAGGCCTCCCAATAATGACCTACATCCTCCAGCCTACATACAGCTACAATCCATTTCTTACGTGGTAATATATACCTAGGGCAGAAGAAAATAAAATGTTCTTCAGTCTCTAAGCTGCGGGCAATGGGTGCAGTGAATAGGGTAACAGCCTGTTTTATCTCACTTAGATGGAAATTATTTTAACGAAAGCGTGCCATATCTAAATTGAACAAATAGACATTTTGCCTCTAGCAGAACTATTCTGTCCATGTATGATTTGAACTCCGAAAGGCCTTTATGGTTCAGAAATTAGTCCTTTAAACTACCTGCTATTTGGTCTCTCCAAGCCTGTTCCATGGTGCTTTTCTAGTATACTCTTTTCAACTTCTCTATATCCCCTTTTACTGTCTTTTCTGGGGAGCACCATAGGGCACCCCTCCAAGACAAATTCTCTTACAATCTTACACCTAGGTAGTCAAACGTCTTAACCCATTCTATTGGGGCTTCCTCAATGGTCATCCTGCCTCTAAAAGGTTGTTGGGAATTTATTACCATATATTTTGAATTAGATGGGATCTGCTTGTATAGAAAACAACAAAGGAATCCAATACCTACTGTAGGTTCTGGAGAGGAGGTGAATATCATCTGAAAACAAGAGGAGTAGAATAGTGGTGCCTTCAGATTTAGGAGCTACATGCTTGAACTGTGTTAGCCATTTAACCACTCCATTAACGTAGAGGCTAAAGAGTGTTGGTGCAAGAACACATCCCTGCCTGAAACTTCGGTTCATAGGGACCCTAGGCATAAGACCCAATCCTGGGGTCCACCTCACCTGCCCATAGGATTCGGAATCAAGAACTCTCAGTATCCAGAGGAGATCACAGGGGATTCCATATTCTTCCAGGACTTTCCAATGTTTTTCTCTTGGGACCAAGTCAAATGCCACTCTCAGGTTTATGAAAGCTATATACAGATGTTCCCGCTTCAGGGCAACATACTTCCAACACAGTATCCTGAAGCAAAACACCTGTTCACGGTATTGACCCGGTCCCTGAAGCCTGCCTGTGTATCTTCAAGTATATACATTTCTGAAATCCAGATTTGGAGCCTCACTAGGATCTGCCTACAGAAGATATTTTTGAGAATTATCCAGTAGAGTAATTGGTCTATAATTAGCGGGCTCATCCATTTATCCGTTTTACGAATAAGGATAATGATGGATCCATGCCAAGTGGGTTGAATGATCTCTCTCTTCAGAATGGAGTTACGCAAGACATTGAGGTATGGGTCCCATATTACAGGTTGAGACATATAGAGGTCCGCAGGAATGCCATATGGCCCTGGAGCTTTCTCTTTCTTTATCTGTCCAAGGGCAAGGTTTGTTTCAGCTAATGTGAAGCTAGGAGCCTCATTAGTTATTCTCTCCTTTGCCTCGTCAGTATATATATATACATATATATATATATATCCCAACGAAGAGTTGAGCCCTCGATAGGAAGCAGCCACTTGATCAGAAATTTGCATCCATTTCTTTTAAGGAACAGCTGCAGCTGGAGACGCAGAAGAAACAGTCATCCTCTATCCTTAGCCAGACCGGTTTTGGGAATGTAGTCCCTTTCTCAATGGCTTCTGCATACCGTGAAGGTTCTTCATGCACTGAAATTTAAAGGGCCTGCCCATGTGAGCGTGTCCGCAACCTGCGGCATTCTGGATCCTGTAGTGCATGAGCGTGAGTCTCTAGTGAGTTCTTCAGTGTAGCAGTAAATTAAAACAAAATAAAACCCCTGTGGGCTGATGCGCTGTAATGCTGGGTGTCCTGTTGTAATTATTCACCTGCTCCTTGACACCGGTCTCCCGTGTCAGCATAGCGTCGTTTGGCGCCATCACGGGTCGGCACTGAAGCGGCTGGCTTGCTCCCCGCGGCTAGGCTCGTGCCGCAAAATATCCCAACGAAGAGTTGAGCCCGCGATAGGAAGCAGCCACTTGATTGGAAATTTGCATCCATTTCTTTTAACCCCTTCGACGCTCATGACGAGCTGGGCTCGTCATGCAGTAGCCTCCCAGCACGCTCATGACGAGCCCAGCTCGTCATGAATAATGGGTTTTTGTAAATCCCAGCGCAGCAGCAGAATATGATGAGCTTCCAAGTGGTTAAGGAACAGCTGCAGCAGGAGACGCAGAAGAAACAGTCATCCTCTTTCCTTAGCCAGACCGTTTCGGGAATGTAGTCCCTTTCTCAATGGCTTCTGCATACCGTGAAGGTTCTTCATGCACTGAAATTTAAAGGGCCTGCCCATGTGGGCGTGTCCGCAACCTGCGGCATTCTGGATCCTGTAGTGCATGAGCGTGAGTCTCTAGTGAGTTCTTCAGTGTAGCAGTAAATTAAAACAAAATAAAACCCCTATGGGCTGATGCGCTGTAATGCTGGGTGTCCTGTTGTAATTATTCACCTGCTCCTGGACACCGGTCTCCCGTGTCAGGATAGCGTCGTTTGGCGCCATCACGGGTCCCCACTGAAGCGCTGGCTTTCTCCCCGCGGCTAGGCTCGTGCCGCAAAATATCCCAGCGAAGAGTTGAGCCCTCGATAGGAAGCAGCCACTTGATCGGAAATTTGCATCCATTTCTTTTAAGGAACAGCTGCAGCAGGAGACGCAGAAGAAACAGTCATCCTCTTTCCTTAGCCAGACCGGTTTCGGGAATATAGTCCCTTTCTCAATGGCTTCTGCATACCGTGAAGGTTCTTCATGCACTGAAATTTAAAGGGACTGCCCATGTGGGCGTGTCCGCAACCTGCGGCATTCTGGATCCTGTGATGCATGAGCGTGAGTCTCTAGTGAGTTCTTCAGTGTAGCAGTAAATTAAAACAAAATAAAACCCCTGTGGGCTGATGCGCTGTAATGCTGGGTGCCGTGTTGTAAATATTCACCTGCTCCTGGACACCGGTCTCCCGTGTCAGGATAGCGTCATTTGGCGCCATCACGGGTCCGCACTGAAGCGGCTGGCTTGCTCCCCGCGGCTAGGCTCGTGCCGCAAAATATCCCAACGAAGAGTTGAACCCTCGATAGGAAGCAGCAACTTGATTGGAAATTTGCATCCATTTCTTTTAAGGAACAGCTGCAGCAGGAGACGCAGAAGAAACAGTCATCCTCTTTCCTTAGCCAGACCGGTTTCGGGAATGTAGTCCCTTTCTCAATGGCTTCTGCATACCGTGAAGGTTCTTCATGCACTGAAATTTAAAGGGCCTGCCCATGTGGGCGTGTCCGCAACCTGCGGCATTCTGGATCCTGTAGTGCATGAGCGTGAGTCTTTAGTGAGTTCTTCAGTGTAGCAGTAAATTAAAACAAAATAAAACCCCTGTGGGCTGTTGCGCTGTAATGCTGGGTGTCCTGTTGTAATTATTCACCTGCTCCTGGACACCGGTCGCCCATGTCAGGATAGCGTCGTTTGGCGCCATCACGGGTCCGCACTGAAGCGGCTGGCTTGCTCCCCGCGGCTAGGCTCGTGCCGCAAAATATCCCAATGAAGAGTTGAGCCCCACTTGATTGGAAATTTGCATCCATTTCTTTTAAGGAACAGCTGCAGCAGGAGACGCAGAAGAAACAGTCATCCTCTTTCCTTAGCCAGACCGGTTTCGGGAATGTAGTCCCTTTCTCAATGGCTTCTGCATACCGTGAAGGTTCTTCATGCACTGAAATTTAAAGGGCCTGCCCATGTGGGCGTGTCCGCAACCTGCGGCATTCTGGATCCTATAGTGCTTGAGCGTGAGTCTCTAGTGAGTTCTTCAGTGTAGCAGTAAATTAAAACAAAATAAAAAGTGTAGCAACGCTGAAACGCGTCTGTCAATCTTTGCTGTACAAATGGCTGAATAAATTTTACTTTTTCGCTTCGAAAATCATATATGGCCCAAGAGTGCACTCTTTTCATTTAACGTTTCCTGGGGATTCAGAGACGTGAGTTGTGCAATATATATATATATATATATATATATATATATATATATATATATATTACCTACTGGCGGTCGCCAGTAGGTATATATAGTTAGGATTTTTTCTCTATGGGATTTTTGAAAATTCTATGTCTAATAACTTTGGCGTTTGTGGACGGAATTGGCTGAAATTTTCAGGAAAATGGCACATTTTGTTTCTGAGCAGCCCTTGAAAATTTGGGGGGGGTTCGTCAAGGCGGTTGGCCTCACTTTTAGCCCGAACGGCTGAATGGATTTGCACGAAACTTGGCAAAATTGTAGGGACTGGTAGCCCGATGTGCCTTTTGTAGGTCTCAATATATGTGATCCAGTGGATTTTGAGAAATTAACGTTTAAAAAAAGATATATATCTGTAACAGCGGACCGGGCAGCGTCCCAGGACGCGTACTTTTCGCGCAACGGAGCTTTGTGAAGCGAAGCTGATTGGTTCTCTGGTGTCTGTCAACATTCCAAAAAGTCCGTAGCGGCCGCCATCTTGTCTCTCGGTAGGATCGAGAGACAAGAGGAGGCCAAAACAAAGGGGGAAATAACCATAAGGGGGCATAGTAGATCCTCGCTGACCCCCTAGGTTTGATGTGGAGGTTTTAAAAGGGCCCCGCGGGGCAAAAAAAAAAAATAATAATAATAATCGAACGGCTGAATGGATTTGCACGAAACTTGGCAAAATATTAGGGACTGGTAGCCCGATGTGTCTTTGCTAGGTCTCAATATATGTGCTCCAGTGGATTTTGAGAAATTAACGTTCAAAAAAAGATATATATCTGTAACAGCGCTCCGCTTCGCGTAACGGAGGTTTGCGAAGCTGATTGGTCATTCTGTCACTGGGCTATAGTTGGGCTACATCTGGCTGATATTTGGGCTACATTTGTTTTTTTTGTGTCTGGCGGCCATCTTTAGGCTACATTGGGCTACATTGGGCTTCATTGGGCTACATTGGGCTACATTTGGGCTCCAACATATATATAGGCCAATGTAGCCCAATATATATTTTTCAAAGTTAATTTTCGTAAAAACCACTGGAGCATATATCTTGAGACATAGCAAAGGCACATCGGGCTACCAGTCCCTACAATTTTGCCAAGTTTCGTGGAAATCCATTCAGCCGTTCGAGCTAAAAGTGAGTCCAACCGCCCTATGGAAATGAAGGAAATGAATGGGTAATTTGTAATTAGCAAATAGCTAATCGCAAACTAGGAATGGTAAAGAATCGCTATTTATTCCTTAAAGTTCGCTATTTAGGAAATGCAAAAAACGTTGATGATACATATGGCGGTTCATCTCTAACAAGAAAAGAAGCATAGGGATAGATTTATGATGACTGGCGCATCACCAGGGATGTGTTAGTCATTCTGTGCCGCTGTTCCGTCACCTATGGTGTGCTGCATTTACAATGCGGCGCATCATGGGGCAAAAACAGCACAGATGCGTGATGTATCTGTGCCGTAAAGGTGGCGCATTGCTGGAGTTGTATCGCAAGTGTGATGAAGCTCCAGCAAGGGTCGGGGGTGCCCCTGTCGCAGGGTTTCTGTTCTCACACAGAACTGTGGACAGAGGATTGGAACCTCGGCGAATTAGGGTGTCCCAAAACTCACGTTAGTAATCAAAAACCCCTTAGCAAGCTAGGTACAGTGTCACATTGGATATAACAAACTCTCAATGTTTAGACAATCCAGAATATGAACTTATAGTACCTCAGGATACGTGGAACTCATGAACAGTCGGTCGTTATATATTTCTTAGAAACCAGAACATGGAGTTAAGAAGAACACATGTGTATTTGAAATGTTTATTTACTAATGCCGTCTTCTCAGGCGTAGTATCTTAGATAATACAAGTACACATATTATCAGTAGCAAAATTACCAGCATAGTTACTAGTACATAAAAAGCGAATGGTGATAGTATGTTAACATGCTGTAAATGAATAAGAGTTAGCAACACTTATAAGCAGCCGCGGGCCGTGGAGGGAGTTACGGTGAGGCAGGGAGGCGGGGAGGGGGAGAAGCAGGGTGGAGAATACAAGTACACATATCATCAGTAGCAAAATTACCAGCATAGTTACTAGTACATAAAAAGCGAATGGTGATAGTATGTTAACATGCTGTAAATGAATAAGAGTTAGCAACACTTATAAGCAGCCGCGGGCCGTGGAGGGAGTTACGGTGGGGCAGGGAGGCGGGGAGGGGGAGGGGCAGGGTGGAGAGGGCTCCACCCTGCTTCTCCCCCTCCCCGCCTCCCTGCCTCACCGTAACTCCCTCCACGGCCCGCGGCTGCTTATATCTCACCCTCCCTAATACACATATTATATTATTTGCTAAGAAGGTCTCTTTGTGTTGGTTTAGGGCGTGCCCATACTTTAGTGTCTTAGATTTGAAGGAATCACATCAGCATACACCAGCTCTCTCTTCATGTGAACCGCATCAAGTGTTGTGTATGTGTGTTCGGCAAAGCAATATAAAACCCGCCTCATGCCCAGAATTGGCAGAAGTTGCACTTATGTTATGAGTATGAAGTCGTGGAGATCAGACCTCATAACAATTCTGTATCGTGTTGTTCTTGAAACTTTAGCACTCGCTGTACAGATATAGTTTAACAAGCAAAGCAGATAGTAGAGCAATAACATATTATTCTCATGTAAACCACGATGAACTACTAGGTTGAAAGCTAAAGCAACAACTAAGTGTCGTGTGCAGAAGTTGCAAAAAAGGAAAAATGGCGTTTAAACCGGTAATGAGCCCATGCTAACTTAACACGGTGTAAAGATATCCAGGACCTAGATGACACCTCCCCATGATCCGGAAACGAACTGAATAAGATAATAGAAGTGCCATCTCATGAGAGCAGATTGCAAGTTTATATGTGGACGGTCCGCAAGGTAAAGCATTAAAAACTAGGAAA
The DNA here is from genome assembly GCF_964261635.1 of Lissotriton helveticus. NCBI lineage: Eukaryota > Metazoa > Chordata > Amphibia > Caudata > Salamandridae > Lissotriton > Lissotriton helveticus. The sequence goes on along the minus strand of NC_136059.1, from coordinate 1,602,839,675 downwards.
ATTTAATGCTAAAGAAAAATAAAACAGCCAAGTACTTTATCGAGTCTTAAGCCAATAGGCAAGGTAAATAATAAAAACTTGACAAATAAGTCAATGAATTGTCAATGAAATGCTAGTACTCAGCATATCAAACATGAAAAAGGTCTATGACATAACTGTGTATGCAAAATAAGCTGCAACAGCCTCCAATAGGAAGTCACCGTCTTCATCCGAAAACAGTTCAGCCATCCAATTTAAAAGCGGAAAAGAACATACGTGCTCTCCCAGCACCGGATCCTCTATCACCATCAGAGGACAGCTCGGTGGGTTTTCAAGAAAGCTCTGTTCCAAGAAAGACTGTGCTGCCGCCAGTAAATTCCAGGGACCAATTAGTCCATGCATCAATGCCACAGCCATAATCCTTTCGCCAGGACAAACCAACTCGTGAGTAATGATAGGAGTCATCAGCTGATTAAAGTCGACGTCAGGAGAAACCGGTCCACAGAGACACAAATCAATGGCCCAATCGAAATCACAGGTCAGGCAGTGAAATACAGGCTGGACACAGGTGAAGTAGGAGAATCGAAAAGATAATCCATATGCCGTGCTTAATATCGCCAACGGCATTGTGCCATAATATTCTAGCATGCGATTGCGGAACAGTGTCAGCAGCTGCAGGGCGGGAGGTTGCATAGGAGGGACATCCATATTTAAAAATGTAAAAAAGCACAAGAGCGTCCGCTGGTAATGCAAGTAAAAATGGCAATCCACGAAGCAGAGTGGAGAAAATAGAATGAAAGAAAGCAGGGATGACTCCAAAGATTTTCTCAAATGAAGTCACGAGACCACTGGTAACAACTTTAAAAAAGTGCGCCAGGGCCTTTGTGGAGGATGCGTTAAAGATAGTCCGAACCATCTTGCTGAAATTGAAAGGCAAATCTGAATTGAAAAGGGTCTGCACCTCTGTACGGGTGTTCGCTATGTGAAGCACGAAAGTTTCACGGGCCGAACTCAAGGCCACCTCTCTCTGAGACAAAAGAGCTCTTATTCTTGCCATGCCATTGAAATCTGCTCCCAAGGTTGGTATTTGTGGCCAGATTGAAAACTCCCTATGTTCATGTGTGGGAGGAAATAGAACATTTCTGCAGCAAATAACCCGTTCACTTACTGTTACGATAAAAGGAATACTTTTAATTAACCCAGAACAATCTTCATTATTGAGCATCAAATAACTACCATTTTCCAACAACTTGAACGTGGGGATGATAGCAGGAACTGGCGTGCCTTGCAACACGCAAGCCATATTTGGTCGGTGTTTATTGCATGAACCGTGTAACTGTATGTGCCTACACATTAGTGAATGATATGGCGTCTCAGTGCATTCCTCTCCATTCAGATAAACTTCTTGATCATCTTTGAAACATCTGTATGTGTATGGAAGCGACCAGACCTCATGAAGAAAAGCACTACCTAAAGGTTCATAACGACCTATTGGTATATATTTCATACAATTTGAAAACTTATATAAAGCAAAAGGCAGCGTTATTAAACCGTGGATAAGGCACGTTGTCAAAAAACCCGCAATCCTCTGCTGATGATGTCACTGAGCATGTCATGAATGATGTAATATGTGACATCATCAGCAGTGGATTACGGGTAATAGTATCTCTAGTTTACTCCCCTATAGCTGTCTTTCTTTTAACATAAGTCTCTGTTTCCTTCCCTTATACTTACTGTTTTTGGTTCGCTTCCGGTTCGCGTACCGGCGAGCGAACTGGGAAGCGAACTAAGAGAAATAGAGGTTGGCACAGTTCCAATTATTGTACCAATTTTTTAATAACGGGGAGGTAGTTCTGAAAAGAACTTTTTTTTTTATTGTTTTTGTTGTTTTATATTTTTTTTATTATTTTTCGGAACATTTTTTTACTTTTTTTGAATTTTTCTGAACAGTTTTATATTTTTTTGGGTTTTTCTTGGAGGGGGCAATGAAAACGATTCATTGTAAAGGGCTCAACAGGAGCAACAAAACAAAAAAAAAGTATTTATTATTTTGGGCGTTTCGTACAAACTTGCATATGATAGTCAATAGCTCTGTTGATCAGAGTGATGCTTCTTTCTCCGTAGCAAATGAATCCATCGCAAAATACGCAGATGTGTTTTACTTCACCAAATCTCATTTGTATATTTGGCACCATCTCCCTGCCCTCTGGTCCCGTTACTTCCGGTACAACAGATCTTCTGGCCATAATAGGGAGATTATCTAGGTCGTTCCGAAACTGTGCAGCACTGTAGTTGTTAGGATGCCACCTAGTCATATGGCGATGCATTGTGTAGTTTCCGAAACTGTATTTTTTCTCGGTTCCTCTGGACAGTCTATCTTGACATATAAGGCAAGTTACGTATCTTGCATTTACTTTTTTCTGACCTTTGGGAATTTAAAAAAATTGCCAAATGAAGTTTTCTTTCCGGTGAGACGTCCTGGGTTCCTCAGGCAAAAACTGCCTCTCTTCCTGCTCTTCCTCGTCTTCCTCTTCTTCCTCTTCTTGCTGAATTATAACTTGAGCAGGTGGTCCACTCTTCCTTGGATGTGGTGGAGGTGGTGGGGAAGCACCAGCTGAAGCTACTAAAGAAGCCATTGCTCAGTGATCACAAAGGGTCTTTCTCTCACAATGATGAAAGTCAGAGTGAGGAAAGAAGGAGGGATTTTCATCATTTGGGAAAAACAAGAGTTCTCAACCAATGAAAAGTGTTCATTTTAGATTATATGACCTAGTCTTACATCATTAGGAAACCAAAAGTGAAATGAACCAATGAAAAGTGTTATTACCAAGTCACATGACCTGCTGTGTTTAAGTTAAGCGCTTTGCAGGGCCTCCCGGTTTGCTTCCAGAAACCTGCGCTTTGCGACTCGCTTCGCGTACCAGTTCGCTAACGTAGCACGTCATATGATGTATCACGCGACAACGTGAAACGTCATGCGGACGGGAGGCGTCACGATGTTGTTTTCTAACGCGGCACTTGCGGTAAAGAAACGTTTACCGGCTCGCGGTCTATTTCGCGGCATCAAGGTCAGCTAACGGGAAGGTTCCCGATTCGCGAAGCGGGAACGAAGAAAAAAAAATATAAAAAAAAAAAAGAATACATTTTACAGCTACAGATATTAGCTGTTAAAAAACCAATGAAATTCACTGAAAAAACCATAGGTTATAGACCATATATAGTTAGGAATTAGCATTTACAAAACCTTGAAAATTCACTGAAAAAACCATAGGTTATAGACCATATATAGTTAGGAATTAGCATTTAAAAAACCTTATTTTACTCACACAAAACCATTGAAATTCCATATATAGTTAGTTGCACTAACTATATATCGCGCACCCGCAATCCACTGCTGATCATGTCACATATTACATCATTCATGACATGGTCAGTGACATCACTGATGACATCACTGATGACATCTCATTTGACATCAATGACCACATCACTGATGATATCATTCATGTGACAATACAATGCATCTCCTCACATTTTAATATAACCTCTGTTTCACCCAGTGTTAAATACAGAGTATAATTTTTGAAACCATTGACACACCAATACTAGTTACTACATACGTACTCACTGATTCTTACGTCTACACACACATTCACTCATTCACCCATACAATCATTCATACATACAATCACTCATCTTTACAACACTATCATATGCACTCATACACCTATACAGACACTCACACTCTGCCACTCATCCATGGAGTTACTCACACACCTAGTCAGTCCTGTAAAGAATCAATCACACTTCCATTTTCTTGTCTATACAGTTAAACATAGAGCATCTTACATTTTCAAACATATACTAACACATACTTACTTTCTTATACAATCATTGATACAAGTACACATTGATCTGCACAGAGTCACACACCTCCCAGCCAGCCACACACACACTCAGTCTCCCATACAAATACTTGGACAATCAATCAATAACCCATATAGTTAATCATATAGCTACTGATCAACACATGCAGCAGTTTACAGAACAACAGACATAATGATGCACAAATTAAGACAGTTTAGTCACTAACCCATGCACTCAGTGAGACACATTTAATCACTCACTCATACATTCAGTCATGCACCTACTAAATCCTTCGTCCAGACACTTATACATCTACTCATTCTTCAATATGTAAAACATATTTAAACTTTACAGAAACACACAGTCACTGGATGATGTCATCAGTGATCTCATCAGTGATGTCATTTAAGATGTCATCAGTGATGTCATCAGTGATGTCACTGACCATGTCATGAATGATGTAATATGTGACATGATCAGCAGTGGATTGCGGGTGCGCGATATATAGTTAGTGCAACTAACTATATATGGAATTTCAATGGTTTTGTGTGAGTAAAATAAGGTTTTTTAAATGCTAATTCCTAACTATATATGGTCTATAACCTATGGTTTTTTCAGTGAATTTTCAAGGTTTTGTAAATGCTAATTCCTAACTATATATGGTCTATAACCTATGGTTTTTTCAGTGAATATATATATATATATATGTAAAACCTACTGCCACTGGTAAGTTATAGTTAGGACCTAGTTTCCATAGTAACAGCATTTTTTGACTTGCCTAAAACGTTGGCGTTGTCAGACCAATCTTCATGACATTTTCCCAAAACAGTGTCAAGGTAGGTTCTGGTTGTCATGTAAAGTTTGGGGGTGATCTGTGTAGTGAGGACAGAGTATTTGGAGGGCAAAATAAGGGTGCGTTTGTAATGTTAATTCACATAGGAACCTTTAGCCACAGCTACAGCATGAACTGCTGATGGACTTACACCAAATGTTCAGGGAGGCAGTTGTTGGTTCAAGGAACTGTCTTTTGCTTATTTGGTGTAAATCCGTTGAGTAGTTGTTGAGAAATGTAAATTAAAAATTATAGTGATATCTATGGCAGCGGATTTTTCGCAGTGGTTTCATGATTAATCGCAGATGCATGTGCCAATGGGGATGCTCTGATTGGCTGAATGGAACCTGAACAGAAAATTGCGCCCATCATTTTATTGCTCGAGAACAGTTCCCGTGGCTGAAAATTTCTGAAAAAGCTAACATAAGGGGTCAGAGTTGAAGTACTATGACCTCATGTTTGGGAAATGGGGGTGTTAGTGATGCAAGTTATGTGTCCAAAATTGTTTTTTTTATCTCACGCAATATTTGCGGTGACACTGCGACTGCCAGCATGTCTTCCCATGTACCATGGCAGCAATATCGCCACTATCGACATTGTCGCGAATACTGATGGAAATATTAAAAAAATTAGCAGTGAAACACTAACCCGTTGACTGCGGCACAAACTCCGCAGCGGTGTGGGAGAAATAATGAGTGCCCGTCTTTCAGATGGCCCCCGGCCGTCCTCCGCACATGTCCACTCACGCATCGAACGGGTTAATAGAGATATTGAGATTTTGATGAATGTTTTTATAGAGTTATTTACTGAGTGAGTGACCAACTGTGATAGTTAGAAATATTTATATAGTTATGTGGTGGTGGCTATTGAAGTCCTTCTTTTGCTTCCTGCTTCCACAACGCAACAGCAGGGCTCCCGATGACCAACTTCATTGTGATCTCCAGCCTCACTGCGAAAATGAAAAATGAAAAATAGGGTTTGAAGATGGTTGTTCTAGAAATACACTAGAAAAACATAAGCTTGTAGTGTACAGTAATAAACATCTACTGTGTACAATACTGTAATATTTGTGGGTATATGTGTTTTACACTTTATGGAAAAGGCGTGATCATCGCGGTTAACAACGTCATTGTTACATCCCAAATAATCGTGGAAACGGAAAATAGGTCTGAAAGATGATTTCTAAAGAAACTTTGTACAAAAATATGAGTTTAAACATGGTTTGAAAGAAGTATGTATGTAGTAATATCTGTAATGCAATGTTCAGAATGGATTGTTTTACATATTATTTTTGGATGTGTAGTGGTCATTGAATGTTTGCTTTTGTTTTCCATTTTTGTGACTTATTCGCAATGATTGTGACGTTGTTGTAAAGATCCCCAAAAACTAAACAAAAAAACCATTTAGAAAACTATTTTACAATATTTCGGGTACTGGGTGGCTCTGACAAGAGCCATTGTGTTGGTTGTGTGCATATGGCTGCTGTACATAAGACCGGATGCAGAGTTTCAGGTTACTTAGACACCCTGTTGCCTTCATCTGTAAAGTTCTTTGAAGAATGCAGAAATAACATATTTCCTGGCTTTGTCAATCTGTGGACAGAATTGATTTTACCACTTCCATTTCTGTCTTTGGCAAATATTAGAGTACACCAAGGCAGTGTGAGGGAAAAGTGACATCAGTTTTGCAAATGTTTCTTTCATTAGGATTTCTAGCCGTCCCCCAGTCAATGTGCTTACATCATTGCCACCACAGTGCACAAACATGAGGATGAATCCACAATGGATTTAACCAAAGCTAGCAACTGATAAAGCTTTAGCCCTCTCTGGCCAAACCAAGTAATCTGCACATCTGGCAAACCTAAGTCCCTGTCAATACGTCTCTTTTTTGCGACCTCTTTAGCTCAGTAGCTATAGCTGTGGCCCCCAATCCATACTCAAAGCATTTTGAAGTGAACGAGTAAAAGTAGTCAGGAGAAGGCTGGAACTGAATGATCTAGTTTTGCAAAGGAAAAGCAGTTAAACCAGTTAAAATGGAGGTATATTTTTTAATGATTTTATTATCATTGAATGCTATCAGCATGAAAGTGAATACAATTAGGTAGTGTGTTGGATGTCTTAGGAAGAAGTCTTATTATTGGCTGTTGTTTTAAAAAAATGTAATGCAGACCTGGATATGCTTTTGAATCTGTGGAGTAAACCACACCTAATGTATCTCATTTCGAAGTAGCATGTTCCTTATAGAATGTGCTGTGAACATTTGACCTGCTGTTTCTACTGGGTTGTTAGGTACACTTAGCTAAGAGTGTATTGGGGGGGAGGATGTTAAAGAGACAGACTTTTTTAAACTTGAGGAGTGATTACACAATTTAAGTAATGGCAAGCTTTAATTTCCAATTGTGTAATAAGCTGTTGTGTAGTATATACATTTTATAAAAACATGAAGCTTGATATAGGTGTAAACTCACATTTTTTTGTCATTGCCCTAGGGTGACCGGAAATACACCACAAATGCACATAGTAAGGAATTTCTTTTTGAAAGATAGGGAAAGGGTTAACATTAACAGAGACTAACCATTCACAAGTGGAGATAGTGTAGTCTAAAATAAAAGATTCCATTTGCTGCCTTTTTCATGATCACAGAGTGCAAAGTTGAAGAGGTTGCCATTTTATGGTTGCTTTGTATGAGAGTGGTGTACCATTCTTGTTCTTAGTTTTTTAAAATCCTAACTATGGCAAAACTATTGACTGAGAGCTAAAACATCAATATAATCTACCAACTGAATTCACTGGTATGTACATAACTTTTTAATCCTTTATAAAAAATACATACGAAATGTACTCATTCATTCACTCAGACACTACCCATGCACTCATCCAATCACCCAGGCAAAACCTATGCACTCATTCATTGGCCCAGGCACTACCCTTGCACTCATCCGTTCAATGAGACGCTACCCGTGCACTCATCCAACCAACAGGCAGTATACTTGTACTCATCCATTCAATGACGAAGTGCCCATGCACTCATCTAATCACTCAGGTGCTACACTTGCACTCCTCCAGTCGCCCAGGCACTATGTATGCACTCATCCAATCACTCAGGTACTACCCATACACTCTTCCAATCACCCAGGCACTATCCATGCACTCACACAAACACCCAGGCACTACCCTTGCACTCATTCATTCAGATACAGGATACAAGTTAAGTCAAGTTAATTTTGATACAGAACTCCTACGGAGGTCCACATAATTATACACTGCAGATAAAACAAAAAATGCATTTCATTTAATAAATAATTTTCCCTTTGTACGGAGCTGCCTCCTTAGAATCTATTATCATACGTACTATACAGAATGCGGGGGAGAATAAAACAGTCATGTAGGATAGCAAAGTGCAAAGTGCAACATACAAGGAAAAAAAAAAACATTCCTAAAAGGCAAGAGTAAAAATGTTACAGCGCATATATATACAGCAGGATGAAGAAAAGTCAAAATATGACAATATAAATAATAACATTAACATTTTCTAATAAACAGGCAAAAACGTTTTTAAAAATCGATAAATCCTATGACAATCATTCATTTTATTTGGTGGACAAAATATACTGGCCTCATGGGCGGAATGAATGTTGAATTTAAATTATGAAGGTTGTAGGAAGGTTGTAGGAAAATGCGCTTAGCCTTTTGCAACTTCGGACACACAAATAACACATGGTTAAAACATTAAACTTGTCAACAAAACACATTATAAATGCTCTCCTTTTTCTGTATTTTGTCCCAAATACTGGTAATTTCTCTTTTGGGCAACAAATAGAGTCTAAGCAAGAGAATCAGCCTTCTGATCCAGCGAGGTACGATACAAGTTAGATAGGGCTGTGGTTTGTTCCCCAATGCGCTCCCACAAACCACCTATTGCGCGACCTGGGCTGGCTTAAAGCAATATCTCTGGCCAAGTTAATGGAGGACACAGACTTCTTTGTAAACAGCTTCAATTTGGACTTTGTCATGGGGGATTCAATATTCCAGCTAAGCCCAAATGAATCATTTGCTCGATCAAAGGACCTAAAAAATGTCAACTGTTCTTTCAGCTCAGCAAAACTTTCCTCTTAGGGCAGCCCTAAGTGTAACCTCTTTCCCCGAAAGTAGGGAATTACCCTACCTCAAAATCGCTGCCAGGGATAAGATATATGAGGAGCGTAAGCTGAATTCAAGAAGTAAAGCATGGGGAGCGGCCGTAGTGTTTAGGTTACAGATGTGTCGCAGGATTCGACCTTCGGCCTTATCGAAGGAAAGCCAATGGTTCATAAGCTGCAGCACCTCAGCAGCATAGGACAAAGAAAGAGGAATTTTGACACTGAACACTGACAAAACATCGCCAAAGTGGCTCCTCCCACATATTCTGTGGAATCTGTTCAGTGCACTAGCCTGGGAAAAAGCCCTGCTCACACAGAGTTTAATATGCTCTATATACCACACAGTTTTTGAAAAGACCTTTCCAAGGTATAAGTAGGTATCAACAAGTTCCAGTTTTTTAGATCCCAGCATCTACTGGTAAAATCTCTTTATTATAAGCTCTTTCTTATGGAATACCAAGATCTTGCTTTTGGTGATGTTGATTTTTAAGAAATGGGCTTCTGCAAATTTGGTCAAGGCTTCCAAACAACGTTGCAATCCAATAGGTATTAAAGCAAAGCTGGCCACATCATCTGCATATAAAAGGGAACCGACAGACATTGCACCAATTCTGGGGGAATCCCCCTCACCAAATTTAGAGTTCCCTTAAGATCAGATGTGTGTAAAGAACACAAAAGAGAGGCAGCAGGCAACCCTGTTTAAGCCCATTATGTGTTCTAATCCTACTGAATAATCCTGGCGATTCTCCCATCAAGTGGTGGAGCGTGTTGTTAGCCTCCTTGGCTTAAAGAGATGCTTTGCCACTGAAATGCAGGGCTGCACCTTATTTACAAGAATATGGTTTCAGCCCTGCGTTTCCCCCTGCACTTGCGCTAAGTTAAGCAGCCTGGCTCCAATGCAGGTGCCCTTGCACCATAGTGCAAGGGTGTCTGTATTCAGGTGAAGATTGTTCATGTACAGGATGGCCCCCCCTTCCTGCACATGAACAATCTTTAAATGCTGCTTTGTAACTTCTATGGGTGCTGCTTAATGAAGCATACACAGAAGTTGTGAGACAGCATTTTTTTTAAATGATTGTTTATGTGCAGGAAGGGTCAGCTTCCAGTATATAAACAATCATTGGCTTTTTGCTGTTGTCATGTGTGCTGCACAATGCAGCACACATTTAGAAAATTATTTAGCAAATAATTTGCCTGAGGCATCCAACAAGTAATCTGTTTGAAGGTGGATGGAGAAGTTTTGGGACCCTTCTTGAACAAAGGGACTGCAACACTCCCCTTCCAAGAAAAGGGAATATTCCCAGTTCGAAAGCAATCATTAAACAGTGGGACAAGATGGGCTCCCCAGGCAACAGCTTTAAATTTAATTAACAAAATTCAATGAAGCTATTATTACAACTATTGATCAGGTTGTTCCCTTGAGGACTTATAAAGTGCGGCCGGCCCCTAAACAAGAAGTCTGGTATACAGACGATCTTAGACAGCTAAAACTCATTACGAGAAAGTTAGAGAAACGTTGGAGAGCTACACACAAAGTAGAAGACAAAGAAAATCACAAAACTTCCTTAAAATGCTACCACAAGGCTATTCGGGCTGCGTGGAAACATCATATCGCAGCCCAATTATCAGCAGCCGGTAACAACTCCAAAGTTCTCTACCAAATTCTTCAAACATTTACCAAGCCGTTAGCCTGCGAATTGGATGGGACTGAGTCCCAGGAACTGTGTAATAACATTTCACAGTTCTTTGTCAAAAAATTGATGGCATTTATGTTAAGATTCTAGCCTCAAAATCCACTGTTGACAATATGGGCTCGGTTGAGGGCATGTCTCAGCCTGTCTCCAACTCAGCAGAAAATAAGATAAATGAACTTGTAGAATTTCCACCGGTATCAATGGAGGAGTTAACCATCCTAATAACTCAGACAAAGAGTGGCTGTCCGTCTGACGTCATACCAGCACGGGTGATGACACTTCTGAGTGATGAGTTGGGGACTGGAATTCGGCAGGTGATCAATCTCTCTCTGAACACAGGGGAAGTTCCCCTTGATTGGAAGCGTGCTTTGGTCAGACCTCTACGAAAGAACTACTCTATTCCGTGGTCAGACTTAACAAACCTAAGACCCATCTCCCTCCTCCCTTTCTTGGGGAAGCTCACTGAGAAATTTGTCAACCGACACTTATCCAAATACATCGAAAGTGTAGGGGGGCTCGATCCATCCCAGTCGGGGTTTAGACCCCGGCATAGCACTGAGACCGCCTTGCTGTCCGTCGCTGATGATCTTCGTATGCTCCAGGATAGGGGTTTCTCCGTTGTCCTGGTGCTTTTAGATTTGTCAGCGGCGTTTGACACGGTGTCACATGACATCATGACCTCCAGACTCACTGACATCGGTCTGGGTGGCAAGGCGCTGGCCTGGCTAAGGAGCTTTTTCACCAATCGCACTCAGAGAGTCATACTGGGTCCTTATCAGTCAGAGGAGGTTGAGATCTCAAAGGGGGTGCCACAGGGCTCGTGTTTGAGCCCAACGCTTTTTAACATCTATGTGGCACCCCTAGCGAACATCATGAGATCGCATGGGTTTATTCCTGTATCGTATGCAGACGATACCCAACTCCTCTTCCCGTTTAAAATCATGACTCCTGAGGTGCGTAACTCCTTTGCACAGGGAATGAAAGAGGTGGCATATTGGATGGCTGCTAATTTCCTTCAGTGCAACGTCTCCAAGACGGAGGTGATGCTTTTTGGGGAAGCCAAACGACTATGGACTCCTGACTGGTGGCCTCAAGATCTTGGCCCAGTCCCTACTCCCAAAGTGGTAGTGAAAGATCTAGGAGTTAAGTTGGATCAGGAGCTTGCCCTTAAACATCATGCTAATCAAGTAGTAAGCTCCTGCTTCCATGTCATCGGCCTTCTACGACGAGTATTTCCCCTCTTGCCTGATTCCACTAGGAAAACACTAATTCAGTCGCTCGTGCTGAGCAGACTGGATTATTGTAATGGTCTGCTGTTAGCCGCCAATGAGGGGGTTATTGCCAGATTACAGGTCGTGCAGAATACTGCTGCACGACTTGTCTGCAATGCCCCAGCCCGCACTTCCTCTATCCCATTACTAAGTAAACTTCACTGGCTCACTGTGAAACAGAGGGTGTTGTTTAAAATATGCTGCACCATTCACAAATGCCTTACTGGTAAAGGCGCTGACTATCTAACAAGGAGGTTCATTCCCTATGCTCCTTCAAGGTCTTTGAGATCGGGGGACCAAGAACTGCTTTGTGTCCCTAGGTTCTGGAAATCCCGACAAGGGGGTAGAGCCTTGTCAGTTGCTGGTCCAAGGCTCTGGAATAATCTCCCTTATGACATCAGAACCTGTAAAGAACATTTTCCTTTTAGGAAAAAATTAAAAACCTTCCTGTTTAATTAATCCTGATTGGGAATCTGTTATACATTGGATAGGGTCTCTGCTCATTGATGTTACCAAAGGCGCGGAGATACTCCTTAGGGAGTCGAGTTCCTAGCGCGGTATAAGTCAGTAAATAAATAAATAAATAAACGCAATCAAAATTCCATCTGGACCTTGCTCGCCAGATGTTCTAGCATTCTTTATAAACCCCAGTAACTCCTCCCCCTGAAGGAGGTAATAGTTTCGTAAAAGAGGACTCATCCACTTCAATCATCACAGGAACGACTAGTCTATTATTTGTATATAATAGAGAGATATAATCCACCCAGTCCTTCTCTGGGATCGGGATAGGTAGTGCATTCTGCCTCGAGTCGCAGTATTCCGCTATCAGGCGAAAGTACTTTCTAGAGTCTTTGGCCCTTGCAGCTTCTCTCAAACCAGTCCACTGAAATTCATAATCCCTTCTCCGTTCACTGAGTTTATGGCAAATTCTTACTCATTTAAGGTGATTAATTTCCTGCTGGTGACCCATAGAAAACTGTAAATGCTGTTTTCGGACTAAAGAGTTTATTTTTTGATTTAATATTTTCGAAGTGAATGTACCCTGTTTAGACATACAAGGGCCAACAGAGCTAGAGCTTAAATTTGGTCCATGAAACACTGAATGGTATTGTCAGTAACACACCAGACTGCTCTGCATGAGCCCTCTTAATTTTCGAACTGACCTCAGCCATATTTTCTGATGTACAAAAGGAACGGCCATTTGCTTTATTAAAAGCAGCCATGCCCAGACCAGAGTAATCCGGATCCAATGCAGGTAAATTAAAAGCCACTGTAATACCCACAATGCTATGATCACTCAGTAATAACGGGAGAACGAAGACATTTTCACAAACCCCGAACATTTTATAAGAGACAACCACATAGTTTAAAAAGTCTGGTTGAAGGGGGAATGAAACATAAAAAAGCTGCTTTACATGCAAGCACTCTCCCATTTAAAATACTCAAATCCATTCTTCTGAGGGTCTCGAGAAAGGAGAACCCTCATTTATCCGTTTTTATATTTTCCAGTAATAAGATCTCAGGTATATACCAGATTTCATCTTCATCGGGGTTGGCATAAATTTCAGAGGCACAGTTACAGACTTTGGTGATTAAGTCTTCCACTTTTATTAGTAGGGGACATTCTTTCCTGACAGCTATATCACGAACGAATAAAAATACATGTCACAATACAATCACCAAGTGGTCAAAGTGTCTCCCAGGTAGAATATACACATTTGTCAAGAGAAAGAACCACCACTATCTCCCAAACATGCCAACTTCAAGCATATTCAAAGATTTGAGGGATGACGAAATACCATCTGGTTCCAATTTATCGAAATCTTAAGCAGAATAGCACTGCTATGTGGGGGCCAGCATAGGGGCCCCCTTTAAACCGAGATTTGGATACTCCATCCTCCAACATTATATGTGTGTCACTCTACCTGTCAGAAGTCCGTGAAAAATGCAACCATGTCGCTTTTTGTTTGGGAAATTATTTTATCTTTTTGTGTATCCTTTTAATATTTTCACCCTTTTGAGTTCTTGTGGGGTTGCCCCTCTTCCCTGCCTTTGACCCGCCTACCCCTGACAGATTAGGGTACTGGGCATGGGAGGTAGAGTGAGTTGAAACCCCCCCCCACCTAACTGTGAAACAAGTACCCTGGGTTTCCCAACTCCTCTGATGCCTTTTTTTTTTAGCTCTTTTAAACAAAGAGAACGTTTTTTAATTAAGGCTTTACCAAAGAGGATCCTAGTTCTACCTCACCAAATAATGTATTTAAATAAAGCTCTTCCTTTTCAATGTTACACTTGGGTTCTGGGGGGGACAGCAGATAAAGGGGTATACCGCTAGAACTGAAGCATCTCCCAGCCTGTCCGAAGGGGCCGCAGGTAATGGCCTATCCTTCACAGATAATTTCATAAGGGAATGTGTCGGAAGTATAGCTTTAGCGGGCCAGACTTATTTATATTCTCAACTTAAAAGAAAAATTGCAGACATCTTTTCCAGTATATGATCAGAACTTAGTACAGGTTTCTCTAACAGGGATAAAATGGAGTATAAAATAATTTCAATACAAAAGAGATATTCTGAGGGGACACCATCCCTACCATTTCAAATCTTTGGCTGTGTACAAGGCAAGAATACATCGTGGGCAGATTCCGAAGCAGAGCCAATCAAATGACTTCAGCTACAATATAACGGGGCAAAGAGAGACGCCATGGAGAACAACTACAGAATTATTTTAATTAAATCTGTTTGTTAGGAGCTCATTCTTATAAGTATGATCAGAAGAGTCTCACCAACCCCCTATTTGAGCTTAAATGTCGAAGAATGTTTGAAGATAGTATAGCATATATGTAGTACCACCTAATTACTTTTTGTTGGAGCCTCTAACAATCTCTTGTTGCAAAGAGATCAAGCTTGTGTCATGGCGGGCACTATGCTCGAACAATAATGGATGAATTGGAAAAATAAATCCTTGCACTGTTTACCACAATATTGAGTCGTTTGTATTTCCTTTGAAGGTCGCTAATAGGTCCGCGCCTGGTGGTTCTGTCGAGGATTTGGCATGCCAGGAACTTCATTGCTATATATAAATATATATAGGAAAACATTGGAGTTTGGAACCTTAACATTTATCATTCTCTCTCCACTTAGTGTAATAGTAGGGAAAGTGTTGGATTTCGGAGGGATTGAATGTATTATTCCCAATCCAGTCTGTGCAAAGGTAGTGAAAGTGTTGGAATTCGGAGGGGTTACATTTCCTATTCCCACTACAAACAACTCAAGATTAGGGAAATTATTGGACTTTGGAGAGATAAGATTTAATATTCCACCTCCAGTCTGTGCAACAGTTGGGGAAGCACTGGACTTCAGAGGGGTAAAATATTCTATTCCCACTCCAGTGTATGCAACAGTAGGGGAAGTGTTGGACTTCAGAGGTATTACATGTATTATTCCCACTCCAGTCTGTGCAACAGTAGTGAAAGCATTGGACTTCACAGGGTTTAACTTTACTATTCCCACTCCACTTTGTGCAACAGCAGGGAAAGTGTTGGACTTCGGAGGGGTAAGATTTGCTATTCCAACTCCATTCTGTGCAACAGTAGAGAAAGCGTTGGACTTCGGAGGAGAATGATTTACTATTATCACTCTAGTTTGTGCAACAGTAGGGAAAGCGTTGGACATTGGAAGTGTTAAATTTATCATTCCCATTCCACTTTGTTTAACAGTAGGGAAAGTGTTGGACTTTGGAGGGATTACATTTATTGTTCCCAATCCAGTCTGTGCAACAGTAGTGAAAGCATTGGACTTCACAGGGTTTAACTTTACTATTACAACTCCACTTTGTGCAACAGCAGGGAAAGTGTTGGACTTCAGAGGGGTAAGATTTGCTATTCCAACTCCATTCTGTGCAACAGTAGAGAAAGCGTTGGACTTCGGAGGAGAATGATTTACTATTATTACTCTAGTTTGTGCAACAGCAGGGAAAGCATTGGACATTGGAAGTGTTAAATGTATCATTCCCATTCCACTTTGTTTAACAGTAGAAGAAGGGTTGGACTTTGGAGGGATTACATTTATTGTTCCCAATCCAGTCTGTGCAACAGTAGTGAAAGCGTTGGACTTTGGAGGGGTTACATATTCTATTGCAACTGCATACAAGTCCCGAGTAGGGAAAGCATTGGGCTTAGGAGGGGTAAGATTTAATATTCCACCTCCAGTCTGTACAACAGTCAGGAATGCACTGGACTTCAGAGGGGTAAGATTTACTATTCCCACTCCAATCTGTTTCAAAAGTAGGGACAGTGTTGGACTTTGGAGGGATTATATCTATTAGTCCTACTTCAGTCTGTGCAACAGTAGGGAAAGCGTTGAGCTTTGCAGCGATTATATTTATGATTCAGTCTCTGCAACAGTAAGGGAACTGTTGGACTTCGCAGGACTAAGATTCACTATTCCCACTCCACTCAGTGCAACAGTAGGGAAAGGGTTGGGTTTCAGTGGGTAAGATTTATTATTTCCACTCCAATCTGTGAAACAGTAGAGAAAGTATTGGACATAGGAGGTGTAGGTTTAATATTCTACCTCAGGCCTGTGCAACAGTCAGGAATGCACTGGACCTCAGAGGGTTAAGATTTACTATTCTTACTCCAATTGGTGCAAAAGTAGGACAGCCTTGGGCTTTGGAGGGATTATATTTATTAATCCTACTGCAGACTCTGCAACAGTAAGGAGAGTGTTGGACTTCGCAGGAGTAAGATTCACTATTCCCGCTCCACTCATTGCAACAGTAGGGAAAGGGTTGAATTTCAGTGGGTAAGATTTATTATTTCCACTTCAATCTGTGCAACAGTAGAGAAAGTGTTGAACTTTGTAGGGGTAAGATTTACAATTACTACTCCAGTTTGGGCTACGGTAGGGAATGCGCTCAACTTTGAAGGTGTTACATTTAATATTCCCACTCCAGGAAAGCGCTGGACTTTAGGGGGTTACATTTCCCATTCCTACTCAAGTGTGTGCAATAGTATAGAAAGCATTGGACTTCAGAGGCATTAAATATAGTATTCCCACTTTAGTCTGTGCAACAGTAGTGAAAGCGTTCAGCTTTGAAGGGGTTACATTTACTATTCCCACTGTAAACCGGTCAACTGTAAGTAAATTGTTGGCCTTAGGAGTGGTAAAATTTAATATTCCACCTCCAATCTGTGCAGCAGTTTGGAAAGCTTTGGACTTCAGAGGGGTAAAAGTTACTATTCCCACTCCGATCTGTGCAAAACTCGGAAAATATTTGGACTTTGCAGGGATTACAATTATTACTCACACTCCAGTCTGTGCAACAGTAGTGAAAGCGTTGGACTTTGGAGGGGTTCAATTTACTATTCACACTCCGGTCTGTGCAACAGTAGTTAAATCGTTGGACTTTGAAAGGGCTCAATTTACTACTCCCACTCCAGTCTGTGCAACAGTAAGGAACGTGTTGGACTTTGAAGCAGTAAGAATTATTATTCTCGCTCCACTCTGAGCAATAGTAGTGAAAGCATTTGACTTCGGAGGGGTTACATTAACTATTCCCACTCTACTCTGTGCTACACTAGGGAAAGCATTGAACTTCAGTTGGGTTAAATTACCATACCCACTCCAGTTTGTCAACAGTAGGGAAAGCGTTGGATTCAGAGGAGCTAAATTTACTATTCCCAGTATAAACAGGTCACCATTAGGTAAAGTATGGGACTTAGGAGGGGTAAGGTTTAATATTCCACATCCATTCTTTACAACAGTCAGGAAATGATTGGACTTCAGAGGGGTAAGATTTACTATTCCCACTCCAGTCAGTGCAACAATATGTAAAGTGTTGGACTTCGGAGGGACAAAAATAACTATTCCCACTCCATTCTGTGGTACAGTAAGGAAAGCATTGGACTTAGGAGGGGTGAGATTCATTATTACCACTCCAGTCTGTGCAACAGTAGAGAAAGCGGTGGACTTCAGAGGGGTTAAAATGTCCTACTCCCCCTCCAAGCAGGTCAACAGTAGGCAAAGTATTGGACTTAGCAGAGGTAAGATTCACTATTACCCCTCCATTCTGTGCAACAGTAGGGAAAGTGTTGTACTTTGGATGGACTAAATATATTATTCCCACTCCAGTCTGTGCAACAGTAGTGAAACAGCTGAACTTTGGAGGGGTAAGAATTACGATTCCCTCTCCTCTATGTGCAAACGTAGGAAAAGTGATAAACCTCAGAGGGGTATAATTTGCTCTTACCAGTCCAGTTTTTGCTACAGTAGAGAAAGTGTTGGACTTTGGGAGGGGAAATGTAACATTCCCACTCCAGTCTGAGCAACAGTAGGGAAAGAATTGAACTCCAGAGGGAGTCAATATAATATTGCTACTCTAGTCTGTGCAACAGTAGTGAAAGCACTGATCTTGGGAGAGGTTAAATTTACTATTCCCAATTCAAAAAGGTGAACAGTAGGGAAATTATTGGACTTAGAATGGGTAAGATTTAATATTCCATGTCCAGTCTGAGCAACAGTAGTGAAAGTGTTGGACTTTGGAGGGGTCACATTTACTTTTCCCACTCCAGTATGTGCAACAGTACGGACAGTGTTGTACTTCAAAGAGGTAAAATTTACCATTCCCACTCCAGTCTGTGCAACAGTAGGTAAACTGTTGGGCTTTAGAAGGATTACATTTATTATTCACACTCTAGTCTGTGCAACAGTAAGGAAGCTTTGGTTTCCGAAGGGGTATGATTTACTGTTTCCACTTCACTCTGTGCAACATTAGGGAAAGTGGTGGACTTCGGAGGGGTAAGATTTACTATTACCACTCCAGTTTTTGGTACAGTCAGAAACGTGTTGGACATCAGAGTGGTAAATATACCATTCCCACTCCAGAAAAGCATTGGAATCAGGACAGGTAAGAATTACTAAACCCACTCCAGTTTGTGCAACAGTACGAAAAGCACTGCACTTCAGAGGGGTAAGATTTACTGTTCCCACTCCAGCCTGTGAAAAAGTAAGGAAAGCATTGGACTTCAGAGGGGTTACATTTACTCTTCGATCTCCAGTCAAAGTACGGGTAGGGAAAGTTTTTCACTTCAAACACATTGCATATTTGAGTAATCGTATTAATTTAGAACAAATATACATGTTTCAATATGGACATTAGTAATTAACCAAAAAGAAATGCATATATGTAAATTAATAAAAAATGTAACAAGTAATATGATTATCAAACAATTTAATAATGATCAGTTAACATTTTTTAAATTTATTATTTAGTTAACTACACACACTATACCACTACAACACTAGCTCACATTTAAAATATAACTAAATAAATACGTATAACCCATTTTACATAATTGATAATCAGTTAACTAAATAATTATCTTTTTTTTATGAGGCAGCAAAAAAAAATACATACATATCATATTTCATGTTTTTGGTTTCTTTTCAACAAGAGTGAGAGAGAGAACATAAAAACACTATAAGTCCCTTCTAAAATTCTTTTCCAATTCCAATCCCCATATTAATTTTATCCTCTATATAAATAGAGTAATTACTTTGCTCATACAGCACCCCAAGGGTTCTATTAAAAGTAAATTCATCAAGAAGATTCCATAGTCCAGTAAAAAGAGCAATTATTTATGAAGTGCATGCATAATTATTCTTCAACACTAAAGTTCTTTTCAAAACTATATTCAGTTCAAGAGTTGTTGTTTATAAAGTGCTACCACAGTTAACTCTCAATGTTAAAAGGGTTCTTCAAACTTGTACATGTACCATTGGTTATCTCTTTTTCATGTACAGCCCCCATTTTTCCATATTTTTTTTTAATTTTACCAAGGTGCCAACCCTTTCTGCATACATGGTTTCCTGAGTAAAGACTCTTTGCATTTTAGCGAGCCATTGAAAGATTATAGGAATCATCTCTGATTTCCAATTTGCCAGAATTAATGACCTTGCCACTAAGGTAGCAATAAAGATAAGTTGGTGCTGACCAATAGTTAACTCTTCTACTGTTTCTGCTCTACCAAAAAGGGCAACCAAATCTTCTATAGGGACTTTGAATGATAATTGTTTACCAATTTCTCCCAAAACATTTTGCCACAAATTCATTAGATGGCTACATGTAAAACCAACATGTAGCCAGTCTCTATTTGCTTGTCTGCATCTGAAGCATTTGGGTTCCACACCAGGATACATTTTGTGGATTCTGGCAGGGGTATAATAGATCATCCATTTGCTAAATAATGCCATTCTCCTTAGATTAGGTGTTCTTACTGCCGTACAACCCAATTTATGATATCTCTGTCACTTTTGGATATTAAAATGGCAGCCCGTGCACATTTGAATTCTCTCTCGATGATCTAGGAATTCCTGCTAACATCCTCCAGTTTTAAGTAATCTATACCAGTTCCCCAGCCCTTTGGTTCTTAGGACTAAGTGTGCTCTCCCATGATGCATTCCATAAACGTCTTCTCTGCCTGTTATTCCTAAGCATACCTGTTCAATCTAGATATAGCTAAAGAAAAGATGCTTACTCATATTAATGTTTAGATCTACTATTTCCTGACATGATAAAAAAATTCTTGTTTCTAAAACAATCTTGTATTCCATGAAACATTAGAATGGACCACTGAAGGCAAGTCTGCTAGGATCACCGTAGCCCCAGTGGAACACACTCTGAAACACTTAACTGTGGGTGAAGCCTAGGGATTCCATATAATTCCCAGATTTTTTTAAATCAGGTCATTATGGTCCGAGGAATCTTTAACCATAACTAGATAATTATCAATGAATAATTATTATCCCACCCTATCCTCCTGCAAAACTAGCAACCCGCAACTAAAATAAATCAGATACTACATGCATAATGGACATATTTATTGTCAATTAAATAAGTAATAATAAATAAATAATGGTTAAAGAATTATTACTAAACGTCCCACCCTATATCCTTACAAACACAACAGCTTGTGCCTAAAATATAACTAAAATATAAAGTTATTACACAATTTACAAAATCAATAATCAATTAAATAATTGATAAATAATTTTTAATTATTTATAAGTACATTTCCCACCCTATTTTCCCACAAACCCAGCAGCCAACACCTGAAATATAACTAAAATATACATTATTACACAATTTACATAATTATTAATCAATTACATCATTAATAATAAATGAATAAATAATTGATCATGAATTATTACTTAATATATTTCTAACCCTATACCCCGGCAAACCCAGCAGGGCGCACCTACAATATAACAAAAAATATCAGTATTACACAATTGACACCACTATTATTCAGTTAATTCATTATTAATACAATATTACTCAAATACCTTCCCGCTTTAGAATCCTACAAACCTATCAACCCACTACAACTCCAAAAATTACTATTAACAATTACATTAAAAATTATAAATTACTAACTATATTTAAAAATAATATTAACAATAATACCAAAAATAATAACACCGAAAATTAATATATGAACTAAGACACATTAAGATAATTAAAAATCACATTTTTTTTCACTTATATTATTGGAAACTATATTCTTAACAAAGGTATTATTTACCTGAAAAAAACAATATAATTGACAACAATATTTCTGCATCACAATATTTTTGTATCACAATATTTTGTCCCAATATTTCTGTCTCCCAATATGTACAACTTGATATCTAGAAGAAAATACCCTGACAGTTAAAAATGTTGTTGTACATACATTGTAGGTTTTCTTTATGGATTTTGGGATGCTAATTGATAGTAGGCAAAATTAATTGGAGCAAGAATCTAACTACTGGACATCGAGTGCTTTTCGCATTGGGGAAGAGGCCCATGCAGCAATGGTCATTCTGCAAATGGGGGAAAACAAAACATCCATGTTTCGCCCCCCAAGTAGTCTAGCCTTTCTTTTTGATGATATGCCCCACAGGGGGAATTGAAACCCACTAGATGCCAGGGAGTTTGTGTTTTGAATGGACCAACCCCTTGGGCAAGGGTTGATTCTGCCCCCCCACCCCCCGGTTGGCAGATCGGCCGTATATAAGCTAATATGCCCTCTAGGGGGGCGGGGGGTGGAAGCCCACTAGACACCAGGGTAACATCTATAAAATAGGAGTGACCCCTTGGGTAAAGGTCGCTCTCCTTAGGGCCTAATTTGGTTTGTAATCTGCGCCAAGCTAGAAGGCAGATCAGTCATTTTTAGGCCGTTCTCCTCTCTGGGGGGGGGGAGAAGCACACTAGACACCAACAAAACATTTATAGAAGAGTGGCCCCTTGGGCAAGGGTCCCTACTCTTGGGGGATAATCTCTTTAAATTGCACCCCACTTCCCTTGTAGAAAGATAAGCAGTTTTCAGGCCAATCTGTCCTCTGGTGGGGGTGGAAGCCTACTATTTTTTCATTTTATTTTATTGTTTTATTTTGTGTGTTTTTTAAAGAATGGCCAGGACCCTAGAGGATCAGAGGTTCAATCAATCAATCAGAATAGTTGTAGAGCGCTGTACTCACCTGCGAGCGTCTCAAGGCACTGGGGGGGGAGGGGTGCTGCTACTGTTCGAATAGCCAGGTCTTGAGTAGTCTCCTGAAGGTTAGAAGGTCCTGGGTCTGCTGTAGGAGGATGGGGAGGGTGTTCCAGGACTTGGCGGCGAGGTGGGAGAACGATCTGCTGCTGGTGGTTGCTCTTTGGATGCAGGGGACGGTGGCGAGGGCGAGGTCGGCGTAGCTGAGCTGGCGGTTCGGGGTGTAGAAGGTGAGTCATCTGTTGAGATATGCCAGTCCGGGGTTGTGGAGTGCCTTGTGTGCTTGGGTAGGGAGCTTGAAGGTAATCTTCTTGTTGACGGGAAGCCAGTGCAGGTCTCTCAGGTGGGGCGTGTGATGTGGTGAGGGATGTCGAGGATCAGGCATGCAGAGGCGTTTTGTATGCGTTGCAGTCGTTTCAGGAGTTTGGCCGAGGCTCCAGCATAGAGGGTGTTTCCGTAGTCCAGCCTGCTGCTGACGAGGGCCTAGGTGACCGTTTTTCTTGTCTCGTGGGGATCACCTGTAGATCTTGCGGAACATGTGGAGGGTGTTGAATCAGGAGGATGAGATGGCGTTGACTTGCTTGGTCATGAAGAGTGTTGAGTCGAGGATAAACCCCAGGTTGCGTGCATGGTCGGTGGGTGTTGGTGCTGCTCCCAGTGCAGTCGGCCACCAGGAGTCGTTCCAGGCTGAAGGGGTGGAGCCAAGGATGAGGACCTCCGTGTTGTCCAAGTTCAGTTTTCGATGGCTGTTCTTCATCCTCTCGATGACGGCTTTCATTCCTTTGTGGAGGTTGGTTTTGGCGGTGAAGGAGAAGATCAGCTGGGTATCGTTGGTGTAAGAGATGATGTTGAGGTTGTTCAATCGGGCGACGTGGTGAGTGGTGCTATGTAGATGTTGAACAATGTCGGGCTGAGGGATGATCCTTGGGGTATGCTGCAGATGATCTTGGAGGCTTCGGAGCAGAAAGGGGGAGGCGGATGCTCTGGGTTCTCCCAGAGAGGAAGGAGGGTGTCCATTCCAGACCCTTGCCTCGTATCCCTGCGTTGTGGAGGCGAGTGCGTAGGGTGCAGTGGCAGACAGTGTTGAAGGCAGCTGATAGGTTCAGGTGGATGAGGGCCGTGGTTTCGCTGCTGTCCAGCAGGGCCCTGATGTCATCGGTGATGGCGATGATGGCAGTTATGGTACTGTGGTTGCTGCGGAACCCAGACTAGGACGGGTCCTGGATGTTGTTCTCCTTGGGGTAGCGGGTCAGCTGTCTGTTGACGGTTTTCTCAAAAACCTTTGCCAGGAACGGGAGAAGGGAGATGGGCCGAAAGTTCTTGAGGACCCTCGGGTCCGCCTAGGGTTTCTTGAGTACGGCGTTGATCTCGGCGTGCTTCAGCTCTTCGGGAAGGTCGCAGTCTTGAAGGACATGTTGATGGCCTTGGGGAGATGGGGTGCAATGGTGGCGCTAGCTTTGTTGAAGATGTGGTGTGGGCATGGGTCTGACGGAGAGCCGAAGTGGATGGTGTTCATGATTTTGATGGTGTTGTCTTCGCTTATGTTGGTCCAGGTGAGCAGGGGGTTGATGTGGGTGGTGTCCATGTGGTCTGAGGTGTCGTTGGCTGTCAGGGCGGTCAGGTTGTTGAAGCTGTTGTGGATGTCTGCAATCTTGCGATGGAAGAAGGTGGCAAGGGAGTCACACAGGTCTTGCGATGGTGGGATGTTGTTGTGTTGGAGCTAGGGTTGGAGAGCTGCTTCATGATGTTGAAGAGCTCTTTGCTGTTGTGTGCGCTGTTATCAAGGCGGTCCTTGAAGGAGGCCCTTTTGGCAGATCTGATGGTGTCTACGGATGGCATTCTTGTGGACAGCATAGCTGTCCGGTGTCTGTTCGCGTGCCATTTTTTCTCTAGTTTTCGACAGGTTTGCTTGGAGGCCTGGAGGTCCGCGGTGAACCAGCTGGCTTTCTTATTAGTGCATCTGTTGAGGAGTTTCTTGATAGGGTGAGAGTTTAGGTGCAGTCGTCGATCCAACGCCTGAGGTTGGTGGTGGCGGTGTTCGTGTCAGTGGGGTCTCCAGGTAGGTTTCGGGCGAGGGTGGTGTTTAGCTGGTCTACGTGATTTTGCTCCAGCTGAGGTGGGGGATCTGTTGAGTGCGGTGGTGCGTGGTGGATTTCCAGAAGGAGTAGTGGATGCAGCGATGGTAGGTCCAGTGGAGTTCGGTGGTGTGGCTGAAGGTGACGTGGGAGCTTGCAGAGAAGATGGGGTCAAGCGTGTGGCCGGTGAAGTGGGTGGGTGGGTGTTGTGACGAGTTGTCTGAGACCGAGGTTGGCGAGGTTGTCAATCAGGGTGGTGGAGTTGGTGTCGTTGTTGTTCTCGAGGTAGAAGTTCAGATGTCTGAAGAGGATGTAGTCTGTGCAGGCAAGGGCGTGGGTGCTGACGAAGTCGGCGATAGTCGCTGAACTGAGGCCGGGGTCCAGAGGGACAGTAGACAAGAGTTCCTCTGAGGATGGTGTTGGGATCAGTGTGGATCTGGAAGTGTAGGTGTTCGGCGGTGCTGAGGGTGTCGTCGGTGCTGGTCAAGACCCTGATGGTGTTCTTGTGGATGATGGCGATTTCACCTCCTACTCCGTTGGTACAGTACCTGCGGGTGATCTTGCAGTCGTCCGGGATGGCTATGGCGATGCCGGGTGCTAAGGAGGCATTAATCCAGGTCTCTGTCAGGAAGGCGACGTCCGAGGAGGATGTGTCGAGCAGGTCCCAGAGTTTGACGGCGTGTTTGCGTGCGGACCGGGTGTTCAGTAGTATGCATCTGAGGTGATTGCGTCCTGTTGCGATGGGTGGTTTGGCGACTCGGAGGCTTGTGATGGTGCAGCTCCGGCAGGAGAAGGCTCCTTTGGTGTGCTTCGGGCAGCAGGAAGCACGTGTGCGCTCGTCCGGTGTTGAGTGAGTGGAGGGTGCTGGCATTGTAGCAGCGTTGGGTGTTGTGGACTTTGCGGAGGCCAGGGGGTCTGGCGTTGGGCGCAGTCCAGGCGCGGACGGGCGTAGATGGGCTTGCCTTCGGCACGCCAGCAGCACACAATGGCTGCGATATAAGGGGAGGTGGGAGGGAGGAGCAGCTGGGAGGTGGGAGCAGGGCGGCGAATGGGCGAGCAGGGGGAGCAGGCCGCAGGGGACGCAGCGGTGGGAAACCGGAGGGTAGAGCGGGTGGAGGGTACAGATTGCAAAAAAGGGTACAACAGTACAACAGTGCAAAAAAAGTGAAATGCAACTAATACCAACACAGGAGCAGAAGCACAATTACAGCAAGGCAGACAGAGGGAAGATTGAGCGCAGAGAGCTTGCTGCCAGGGATGAGGCGCAGGTGGTAGCCTGTGGGTGGAGGTAGTGGGCTCAGGGGCACAGACACATAGGTGGTGCTATGCGGCGTGTGGGAGCGACCTGCCTCAAAACAGGGTCAAGGGTCGCTCTCCCTAGCGCGCAGTGGCCGCCATATAAGGGGAGGTAGGAGGGAGGAGCAGCTGGGAGGTGGGAGCAGGGTGGCAAATGGGCGAGCAGTGGGGTGGGCCGCAGGGTACGCAGCAGCGGGAAATGGGAGGGTAGAGCGGGCAGAGGGTACAGAATGCAAAAAAGGATAAAACAGTACAACAGTGCAAAAAAAGGGAAAAAAGGTGAAATACAACTAATACCAATACAGGAGAAGAAGCACAATTACAGCAAGGCAGACAGGGGTCAGATCGAGTGCAGAGAGCTTGCGGCCAGGGATGAGGGGCAGGTGGTAGCCTGCGGGTGGAGGCGGGCCTTGAACCTCTGGCAAGTGGCGGTGGTGGGCTCAGGGGCACGGACACACAGGTGGTGCTGTGAAGCATGGGGGAGCGACCTGCCTGAAAACAGGGACAAGGGTCGCTCTCCTCACCGCGCAGCGGCCGCCATATAAGGGGAGGTGGGAGGGAGGAGCAGCTGGGAGGTGGGAGCAGGGTGGCGAATGGGCGAGCAAGGGGGCAGGCTGCAGGGGACGCAGCGATGGGAAACGGGAGTGTAGAGTGGGCTGAGGGTACAGAACACAAAAAAGGGCACAACAGTACAACAGTGCAAAAAAAGGGAAAAAAGGTAAAATACAACTATACCAATATAGGAGCTGAAGCACAATTACAGCAAGGCAGACAGGGGTCAGATCGAGTGCAGAGAGCTTGTGGCCAGGGATGAGGCGCAGGTGGTAGCCTGCGGGTGAAGGTGGGACTCGAACTTCTGGCAAGCAGCAGTAGCAGGCTCTGGGGGTTGGACACACAGGTAGTGCTGTGCGTCGTGGAGGAGCGACCTGCCTGAAAGCAGGTTGGTACATATAATTGATAAATATAAACTAAGAGCTGACAACATAAAAAAGAACAGCTAACAAACCATTAAACATACTCCTGGAAAAAATGGATATGTTGTAAAAGAGTTGACTACCATTAGTGTATGAGTCACTGGGATAGATTCTATGTGATAGTTTCTCATGAGTCTTCTTTGAGTTGGTTCTTTTCCTGGTACCTAGGGGACTACGTTTGTGTGGGTTCTGCTGAAATGGATGTGTGTCTACCCTGTATCGTTGCTACTGTCATTGTGCCGGTCACTGCGCCCAGTGACCAGGCTAATTGTGATGTTATGAGAGGAAACTGTTCATAAGTATCTTTTTCACCAGTTTTTTCACCTCTTTTTTGAAGACTTGGGCCACTTTGGATCAACCGAAACTTGGGTGGTAGGAGATCCAGACCCATGGAGCTGACACTGAGAAGGAGCGTGTGTAGGTTTTTTATTTTCTGAATCTGGGGGTCTCTAGCTGAGAGCGTTTGTGCTTCTAAAGGAACGGCTGCCTCCTGAAATTCTCTGCTAGTTACCATGTTTTGCTGCAATGCAAGACTAATGCACAATGCAGTTGACTTCTCACCTTAAGAGGGAGCCAGTTGAGAAACCTCATTGAAGGGGTAATGTGATCAAAGCATCTGGGGCCAAATGTATCAGAGGGTTTTACCCATTCTATGTCTATTGGAAAATGTGTTCATACATATGGCCCCTGGTGCCTATTGCCTGTCTACCTGGTGTATTGAGGGTCACTTAGAGTAGGACCATTGTCCATTTGGGAAGACCTGAAAGAGTTACGGATCCATATTCTAGCCTTGAGATAATCAATGATTGTACTGCTTGTTTGAAGTCTGGAGGTGGCAGGAATGATCTCACGTTCTTCAGAAGACTGAGATAGTATGACACACTGCGCGTGGTTGCAGTGATATGTGCTTGAATGTTCAGATTCTTGTCCAGTGTCTTTCAAAGGGGATTTAGTGGAATCAATAATTTCTAACAATCGCCTTGGATGATTTTGAGGCTCAGCAGTGCTACTGACTCCATTATGTTTGATATTGTATGGTTGTAATGCCCAGTTAATTCAAGAATATTCTGGGTTGCATTCCGCCCTCCACCTTGAGGGCAGATATTGTTGGTTTTTGATATTTTTTTGTGAACTGGGTCTCAGGGTGGGTGGCAACACTTGAGTCACCTGGGAATATGTTTATGTATGTGGTGGGGATCTGCTTCTGGGGTAAGATTTACTTCTATCAGCTGGGGTCTTTTTTTGCCTTTGTCACACTTACTTTCATGGGAATATCAGTGACTTTTGATTTAGTATTTTGTTATCATTTTTTTCATGGTTTAATTTTCTTTTCTCTGAAATTGTAGATCAATTGTTTCCTTTGTCTTGTTGGTGAATCCTGTTGCACCCGGTGCAGCTTTGGCAGATCTGTAGTTTGCGGAGTTTTGTAATCTTCTCATCTAATGTGTATCCTTGGCTTGTTTGTGAAAAATACATCTTGACTGCTGTACTAATCCTTAGCTTTTTGTGTGGTTGTCTTTTAAAGTAAAGTATACTGCCTTGTCATATGTGTAATATTTATTTTTCTTTTCAAGTCAAACATCTTTGGTACTTGCTGTGCCTGTGCAGAGTAGGTTCAGTTGATCCTTAGTCTTTGCTGTTTCTGGCAAGTGAGTAGTATCATTTTTTTTGTATAACGTTCTATGAATGCTTTGAATTGATTGACTTTTCCTTCCAGATTATTATATGCCAGTAGTTTTACTTTCTGTTTGATAAAGCCACAGTTTGTTTATTACTTATTTTACACAGTGTTGGTTATTGTTGACTTATTTATTGTGCTACTTTCATGAGTAAGGGTTATAACAAACTGCAAGTTGAACTCTCAGCAAGTTGTTTGTTTGCTTTTTGAATCTTCCTTCCTCTGCCCATGGTTCTAATCTCTGCATCTGAAGCAAAGGATGAAGTCCAAGATTGTGGCAGTAAATTGTCTGTCCGAGGGGAATCATCTGATGATGAAGCCATTATTAGTGCGGAGAAAGTGCATCTTCTAGAGGAGGACACTGTTATGCCGATAGTGCAGCAAGAGGAATCTGGATTGCAGCCTTTGGATGAAAGTCTTCCCATTGGGAGTGCTGAACTCTGGGATGTCCCAAACATGGTGCAGTTTTGTGTTGCCTGTCTTTTGTGGTGTCACAAGGTGTTAAGTCAATACTGAAGAATTTTGCCTATAGATTATTTGTAGTTGTTTATGAATGATGTATTTTTATATCAGATTGTTGACCAGACTCATTTGTAAGTTGAACAGTTTTCAAGGGGCAACAGTGCCAGACTTAAGCCCCACTATAAAGCTGCCAAGTGGATCCCACAAATCTGGATGGGGTGAAAAAGTTCTGGTGTTTAACTTTGTTGTGGGATTGATAAAGAAGCTGTCACTGTCTTCATATTGGTCTAATAGTCCCTTGATGGCAACTGTTATATTTCCCGCAACCGTGAGTCGTGATTGGTCTTTGCCTCTGCTTCAGATGCTGCATTTTGTTGATAATGCTTCAGAATTGCCATGGGAACACCCTGATTGTGAACATGTCTTCAAGATATGGCCTGTTCTTGTTCATTTTGTAGATTGCTTTTCAGAGATATATGTTCCAGGGAAGGAAATAGCTGTGAATGAGTCTTTGGTCCTGTTCAAGGGCTGTCTGTTTGTAAGGTAGTACATTCCTAGCAAGAGAACACATTAAGATGTATATGTTGTCTGAGAGCAGTACTAGATAGGTCTATAATTTCAGGGAGTACACTGGTAGATATTTTACTATTGACCCCCCCTTGTTGTCTGTACACTTTTGGAGTCAGTGAAAAAACTTGTGTGGGAACTTATTAGAGGACCTTTTAACAAAGTCATTATTTATACCTAGATAACTTCTCCATGGTGTGTACTTGTTCAAATAATTGTTCAAAGTGGGCACTATTTCATGTGGCACAATCCACTCTAACCGTAAATGTTAACCTAAAGAGCTTTATCTAAAAACCTCAGAGAGGACAGGGCAGTGCCTTGTGTAGTGTGGAACTTCTAGTGGTGACATTTACAGACAAGAGAGATGTTCACATACTGCGAACCATTAATGATTAAAGTATTTCACCTGTGTCTGTTTGGGGTCAGGTTGCTGAAGTGCACAAACATTTGTGCAATATAGACTATAATAAGCACATGAGTGGTGTAGATATGGTAAATCTGAGGTTGGAACCTTAAAGAACTGTTTGTACATCATACATTTGGTATAAGAAGTTGGCTGTCCATTTGATTCATTTGGAATCTTCCATGCTTTTGTTGTATTCAAGGATTGTCCTCCAGATTCAAAGATGGCTTTTGTTCGTTTCAGCAGTCTCTAATAGGGAACCCTGTTGTAGTAGAGCTTCCTATTACTGCATCTAGGAGATGTAGAGTCTGCGCCTTAAAAGGCGTGCAAAAGGAGAGCCATATGTACTGCCCTGAGTGTCCTCTAATCCTGGGCTTTGTGTGCCTGCTTGTTTTAAATCATGCCACATTCAACTCAAGCATTGGCAGCAACCGTGGGAGCAAAAGTGAACTGACAGGTATCTTTTTATATTTTGTGATCAGTTTCATGGTTGGCGATCACGTGATTTATTTTGTTAGATCTGTTGTCTTTGTAGTCATAGTTAGTTTTTCATCTCCTTGTTTTGTGCTTTCTTTTTTGTTAAACAAAATGTGATGGCAGTGTGTGCGGACTGATGCTTGGCTGACAGTGTGTATGGACTGGCACTTGGCTGTTGGTGTATGTAGACTTGCACCTGGTTGGCAGTGTGTGTAGACTGATGTTTGGCTGGTGGTGTATGTGGCTGGCATTGTGTGTGGACGGATGTTTGGCTGCCAGTGTGTGTGTGTGTGTGTGTGTGTGTGTGTTGTTAATAGCAGCAAGTCACTACACACATGCACCATCACACAAACACCAGTCCACACATTCCACCGGCTCCCAGGTGGTGTGATTGTTGTGTCAAAACTGGCACCTGGTTTGTGGTTTGTGTGGGCTGGTGGTGTGTTTTTGGCTGGTAGGCAATATTAATATTGACTTGTTTGTGGTGTGTTTGTCAGTAGTTTGATGTTTGGGTGCCTTGTGGTGTGATTGGTGTGTTAGGCCTGTTGACGTATGAGAACGATGGATTCTTGATTGACGCTGTCTGTAAACATAAGTGTTGTATTGTGTTGGGCCCACAGCTGGCCATGTGAATTGTTTTCTGTGTCTGATGCATGAAAAGTGTATTAATGAACTGTGAAGCAGTTGGCGCCTTCATGTGGCTTTACAGCTCACGAGCTGTAAGTCAATGGTTCTCAGTTCTGATGTTGAAATGATAAATAATGACTTTTGCAGATTTAATATCTTAAAGTCATTGGTGAATAACGTTTTTTTAGAAACCATTTACTTACCCTCATGCCTAATCCAACCAGTATGCCTGTTACTGACTAGTGGATGGGTGTGCAGTAATGGTTTGGTGCTTCTTTTTGCTTTGACTCTCACTGTATACTCTCTCTGTAGTAAACACCTTCTGCCCTCACATCTTTTGGGAAACTAGTCATTAAGGGAATAAGATGTGGTCATTTTTAGCAGATCCCAGAAGGTTTACTTACCCAAAAGTGCTTGTAAATTCAATTAATTGGCGAAAACATATTTTTTCTCACATTTATGTGTCGGAAAGTTGTGGGATCACCAAGCCAGCACACATTTCCTACCACATAGTGCTGCCCCAGTTCTCTCAATTCAAATGCCACCTCGCTTGTGTGAGTGGGCCAAGTGCCCATGACAGGGAAAGACCCAAAACATATTGTTGAGACATCAAATTGATCTATTACAAAACAACCTGCTTTTGCAAGGAGGGCACCTGCGTATTTGATCCCGGGCTTGGCAACAATCTAAGGAAACCTTCCAAACCCAGACATTTCTGAAATCTAGACACGCGAGGGAGTTCAGAGTGGTGTGGCTTGCATGGATTCTCCAATGTCTTCTTATCCAGAATACCCTTAAAAGACATATCCTTGAATTAAAACACTATTCTTCCATGAATCCCTGCATATTCCTGTAGTTTATATCACAGAAATGCAAGGAAAATTGGTGTAGTTATTCCGAGTTTCTACTTTGTAGGATATTCTGGGTAAGAAAATGTTACGGTATCCACACAAGCAGCACCTTCCTGGCCTACCCTGGATGTCTACTTTTCAGAAATGTCTAGGTTTGATAGGTTTCCTAACATGATTGCCGAACCCAGGACAATTTCATACACCTACCACAGTTATGATTATCGCCACAATGCATTCTGGGTCTATCCTATATGTGGACACTTGGCCCACTCACACAAGTGAGGAAGCAATTTTATCAGGGGAATGCTGGGTGGTAGGAAATTTGCGCTGGCCCGGTGATCCCACATCTTTCCCACTCAGAAATGTGAAGAAAATGTGATATTTGAAGCCAATATTTGAGGTTTGCAAGGGTTTGTGGGTAAGAAAACAATGGGGGATCCACAGAAGCCATACCTCTCTCATGTCCAATGCATATCTAGTTTTCAGAAATGCGTTGGCTTGGTAGGTTTGCCAGGATGGCCACTGAGCCCGGGACCAAAAGCACTGGTGCCTCCCTTGCAAAACCAGTCATTTTGCAATGATAATTTTAATGTCTGTGCAACACGATTTGGGCCCCTCCCTGTTATGGATACTTGGCCTACCCACACAGATGCAGCACTGTTTTTCTTAGGAGACTTGGGGGAATGCTAGGTAGTAGAAAAGTTGTGGTTGACTGCAGATTCCAGAAGTTTTTCTCAAAGAAATGTTGAGAAAATGCATCATTTAGGCAAAGTCTGAGCTTTTCATGGGATTCTGGGTAAAAAGAAAATCTGGTGAGAGCCACACAAGTCACCGCACCCTGGACTCCCTAGGGTGTCTAGTTTTTTTAAAAATGTACTGGTTTGGTAGGTTTCCCTAAGAGCCGCCTGAGGTGGGGCCCAAAATCCACTGCTACCCACATTGCAAAAACACACAGTTTTCACCGGAAAAATGCGATGTGTCTACATTGTATTTAGCCTCCTTTCCTGTTGCCGGCACTTGTTCTACCCACAAAAGTGAGGCAACATTTTTCTCAGGAGACTTGAGGAAATGCTGGGTGGTAGGAAATGTGTGTTTCCATGCTGATCCAGAACTTTTCCTCGTGGGAATGCAATATAAATCATGTTTTTAGGCAGAGTTTGAGCTTTGCATGGGATTCTGGATGAAAAAAACTGACGAGAGCCACCCAAGTCACCCCACCCTGGACTCCCCAGGGGTCTAGTTTAAAAAAAATGCTAGTCTGGTAGGTTTGCCTACGTGCTGGCTGAGCTGGCGCTCAAAATCCACAGGTACCCATATTACATAAAACACATTGGGCCTAATTCACAAACAGCCATCGCTATCTCAGCAGAGGCCTTGCAGTCTCAGTGGGGATCCCGTACTCATGGCAGGACCTTCGCAATGGAAAACTGATATACGGAGGTCCTGCTATGATTACAGAGCCCTGCCACGACTGTGAGGCATCTATCATAACTGCGGAAGCTGTTTGTGAATTAGGGCCATCATTTTTTTGTGGAAAAAAGTGATGTGTCTATGGTGAGTTTTGCACCGTATCCTGTTGCATGCATTTGACCTACCCACACAAGCAGGCACAGTTTTTCTTGTAAGATTTGTGGGTATTTTGGGTGGAAGGAAATGTGTGGGTCCTTAGTTTGCTGGGTCTGGTGGCACAGTGGACTAATGCATCCATTGCAGGGGCCTGTGTTCAACCTCATGGTCACAGGTTCAAACCCCAGCGGGTTCCCTCAGCCTTTCATCCATCTGAGGTCAATAACATGAGTACTATTGAGTTTGGGTAAAAATAAGCATCTGTTTTTCAGTGGCAAAATACCTCCAGGTGACCGTGCACTTACAAATGCACCTGTTAGGTTATGTTAAAGATTTCAAGAATGTTCCTTACATAAATGCAAGGAAAATATGTTTTTAGACAAAGTTTGAGATTTGCAAGGGGTCCTGGGTAAATAAACCTGGTGACAGCCATGCAAGTCACCCCACATGTATCTAGTTTTCAAAGATGTGCTGGTTTCATAGGATTCCCTAGGTGCTGACTGATCTGGGGTCCGAAATCCTCAGCTAGCCACCATGTAAAAAACATGAATTCTGCTGGGTGAAATATGAAGTCTCCTGGGTCATGTTTTAGGGTGTTTTGTGTTGCAGGCGCCAGGTCCTGCCACACAAGTGGGGTACCATTTTTATCGGAGGCCAATCGAAATATAGAATAGTAGAACATTTGTTATTGCCATTTGAATATCTCTACGTTTGTGCCTTTCAAATATAAGCAAGTGTGTATAACACAGAAGACATTTTACAAAACATCCTCTGAAACATGCCAATATGGGTACCCAGAAATTCAAAGATGTAAAAACAAAATCTGAGTCTAAACTCAGTATTTGGTGTGTATTTCAGAAATAAAAAGGTTTCTTTTACACCGTTTTTCCATTCTTTATAATTTACCATATGAATTGCCATATTTTCTTTACACAATACAAAACCATTGTAAGGTGCAGCTCAGTTGTTGGCTCTGGGTACCTCGGTTCTTGGGGAAAGTACAAGCCCTATATATACCCGCAACTAGAAGGATACAGCAGACGTAACAGTACATTGCTTTTGAAAATCTGCCATACTAAGAGGAAGTTTCAGATAAAACATAGACACAAGCATCTGTTTGCTGAGAATCAAGTTCAACTTTTTTAAATTTTAACTGTTACTCTCTATAGCAAAACCTTGAAAGATTACACAAATGACCCCTTACTGAATTCAAATTTTTGTGTAGTTTTTAGAAGTGCATAGTTTTCTGTGATCCACTTTGAATTTCACACCCGTTCACAACGAACTGGAAGGAGGTTGAAAGCACAAGAAACAATTGACTATCTCCCAGTAAAATGCCAAAATTGTGATAAAGAATTTGGGTTTTTAATCAAGTCTGCCTGTTCCTGAAAGGTAGGATGTTGATGATTTTAGCAATGCAAACCTTGTGTTGAAGCCATATGCTGGAAGAAAAAAAATGACGCTTTCTTCTGCAGCACTTTTTCCCCATTTTTTCCAAAATCCCGAAAAGGTAGCTATTTTTTGGCTAACTTCTCGATCCGCTCCAGGGGAATCTACAAACCCTGGGTACCGCTGGAATCTCTTGGATGTTGGAGAAAAGGACATAAATTGTCTTGAATACCTTATGTGGACAAAAGGATATGAGGGCCTAAGCACAAAACACCCCAAAATAACCAAAAAAAGGTTTAGCACGAGGGGGCCAAGGCCTAGCAGTGAAAAGATTAAAGGTGCCCCTACAGCATGGATTCACGGGTTAGCGTGCCCATGCTGATAGGGCGTTAAAATTATTGCCGCTTTTCGCCCGAAAATCGATGCAAAAGAGGCAATAATTTTAACTCCGGCCGTTGATGATATGCCCCCAAGTTTGTTTATTGACAAGTGATTATCTTTACTAGAGTTAATCTCAAAATGGTCCATAAGATAATTGACAATTGAATTGCAGTAGGCATATAATTAATACCTATGAGCGAATTTTGTGGTTCTGTGGTCCTCAAATTCACGCGAAATCGCCAAAAAATTTGTGGATTTTCCCACGAACTCGCAGATTCTTTTGCGATTTGCACTGGAGTACTTTCTACTGGCTAATCCAGTAAGTGCTACCTCGTTGGGTACATGTATAGTGCTTTTCCTACACTGCAGCTGCGTAAAGAGCCAGATGATTTGTCTCCACCCACCATGTGTGCCTGTAACTTTGCCACCGCGCCAAAAGGCACCGAGGTCCCTTGAGTGAGCTGTCCATTATAGTTGGGAAAGGGCGGGAAGACGTTTGATACCGCTAGTGTGTGGTGCGGGGCCAAACGGGCGGGGCTTCTATGCGTGTCAACATGCCTCTTGTGTATAAAGGGTCAGAGAGCGAGCATGGCAGCAGATGAGGAGAAAGCAGCCTCCTGGTCACAGCAACTACACCGGATTGCGCTCGAGAAACTCATGGAATCAAAGACCTCCCTCGAGTAGTACAGCTAATTTTCGACGGCAGATATGGGGTTAAAGCACACTTGCCCAGCCTCGACAGTACTCACTAATGTTTTGGGCTGATTAAAACGTTACTGAATTTGAGCTTCAACTCGGGCACCTGCTTTATTTATATCTGTAAGTGCTTCCTGTTGAGGTTTAATTTTTGTGACAGGACCTCGTGCCAGAATGAACCCTGCTCTGCATAGTTATCCATGAAGATGCCACCGGTCTGTCATGTGCAATACCTCTACTCAACAGGAGTATTTTCTACTGGCTAATCAGTAAGTGCTACCTTGTTGGGTAAATGTATAGTGCTTTTCCTACACTGCAGCTGCGTAAGGGGCCAGAAGATTTGCCTCCAGTGACCGTGTGTGCCTGTAACTTTGGTCCCTTGAGTGAGCAGGCCATCAAAAAAAATCCACCTGCGAGCGAATTTGCAAATTTTTAGGCAATTTCGCGAGATTCGCGGTCCGCAAAATTGCCAAAAATCCGCAAATTTTACGAGCGGAACGGATTTTTGTCCCATGCTTAATAATTAATATTCTTATTACTACTAACATAAATGAACAACAATAATACTATTGGTCGGAGTTTTTGAACTCGAGTAAAACTCACTCTGTCAGAGCTCCTTATTGAAACTTTTGTATACCCACATCGAAACCAAGAATAGACCAAAACAACCCTGCTCTCTATTTATAATCTATTGTTTTTAGGGTTTTTTCATATTAAGAATCTTGCCAGCAGAATGCATTAAACAATTATATAGTCCTTTTTCATGGATGACATGTTTTCAGAGATAACAAAAATCTTTATTCCTGAGCTTAGCTTGAGAACTCTGCACATGATATCTTCCATTCTAAGACACACTTCATCACTGAAACAAAAATATGATTTTTTGGCATTATAACCATTTTACTAATGTTAGTCAGACCAATTAATATAATTTGTGATGAATTAATTGGTCTTCTTAACTTTTATCTAGATTGTGTTGATGCTATGTTTGTTGGATAGTTTACTGTAAAGGGCATATGTAGGATTTGGGACTGTGCTACACCTAAAGACTAGGGCATATTTACAAAGAAACATGCAACGCTGAAAGTAATTTAGAGTGCAATGCTGCATCATTTAAAAAATGCAGGGATGTGCCGAAGAATAAGATGTACTCTTGTTTTTTTCCTTGCACCAGCGCTATAAAAGCTGCCTAGCGCCATGGCAGACACCCTTGGGGCCACGGTGCAAGGGTGCCTGAATTGCAGGGACGATTGTTTATGTGCAGGAATGGACACCTTCCTGCACATAAACAATCATGGACACCTTCCTGCACATAAACAATCATTAAAGGTGATTTGCTCCTTCTATGTGTGCTGCAGAATGCAGAAAGAGCAAAAAATGGGGAGATATAAAAGTATTTCTCCTCATTGCACCACTCTAATGCCTACTTTTATAGGGCGCTATATTTTGGCGCTGCCTCAGATTTACAGATCCTTGTAAATCTAGGTCAGTATCAAAAAGCAATGGGTGTTGCTGTGAAACGCCCACAGCAACACCAATTACACGCCCCTTTGATGGATAAAACTGCCCAAAAGGGTACGATATTTACAATGCAGCATTAAGCCATGCAAAGTGACTTAGGGCCACATTATAAATATGGAGCAGGGCAAGGCGCCACAGGAGCCTCGCAAAAAGTGCTGCTCCGGTGGCACAATGCCCTTGTAAATATGCCCCAAGGTGTCACCACAAACTCTCCAACACAAATAAAATAGAAAGCATTTCATCAAATAAGCTCCCTGAGGTCAGGATTAACAATGTAAACCATGAAGCCTTATTAAGAATCATTCAAGAGCATCACAAAAGGCAAAAACAATAGTCATTCAGAATGCATAGGGAATTAGCATTAGACTCAAGCTAATGTAGCAATTCACATGACGTCAGGATTAAAAACCCCAAAAATGTTTACGTTGAACGTGTAAGACAAATCGACAAGGATTCCATCCTTAGGGTTCGAAACAGAAAATAATCATGGATCACCTTCAAACCACATCATTTTTATAGACAAAGTTATAATGGAAGTCAATAGAAATCGCAGAGTCAGCATAAGGTGAACAAAGCTAAACGAATCACAATACAGAATTATACAATGTCACTATTCCAGCAGTCGACCCTAACTGAATATTAATGTGCCATATTCTAACCTAATGTCATCAGATGTGACAGTCCAAATCTAGTTACATAAACAATAGAATTCTCAGGAAATGAATAAGCCTAATGTATCATAAACAGAAGGAGCCTTAAATGTAGAACAAGGCATCCTCTGTAGTTCTTCGAGAACAGCATGTCAACACAAAGCATCAGTGCTGATTTTCTCTGCGTGGGTGTCAATATGAAAAATGAAAACAAACATCATGACTGCGTTGAAAACAAAGATGGAGTCAGTGCCTAATTTTGGGTCTAGTCTAAAAAACACAGAAATAATATAGTTCTGTCAAGTGCACCATTTTACTTTTCATGTAGAAGTGTTCATAAAATTGCAAGCATTCATTTTAATTAACTAAAAGTAATCCATTACAATGTCGTTTCAAATACCTTTCATAGTATTACTTAAAAGGGTGGCAAAATATTTGATTTGATTTATTGACGGAACATCAAAGCCAAAACAAAATATGATTTTATTCGTTACACAAAGGTTAGTACCCAGGTTAATGATCTATAGGATTATTTCATCCACCTAAAATGCTATTTTCTTTTCCCACCATTTAAATAAAAAGGGAGATATCAAGCCTTCTATGTCTACGATTCAAAGAACGATTTAAAAAGAATGGTAAACAATGGGTTACCCTATCTATGACCTCCATGAATGCCCACCAAGGGGCAAATTCTCAAGGACTTATCGCAGAGTTATCAGCACTTTATCGCAGCCAAAGTGGTGATAAACGTATCCCCCCATTCACAAGCTGGTGCTAACAGCCGATATCACCAGTTTCCCTGCAATAGCAGCAGCAAAAAACATCGCCACAGATGACATCAGCAACTAACGCTAATGAGATGAAGAGTAGGCGTTCCTGGGAAAAAAGCCTCGACAACACCACCTCACAACATTCTCAAGGACCAGCCAGATCTGTGATAAGATCACAAAACAGGCGATAAGGCTTGTTGGCATCAGGGATTTAACACCTGCTCTTACCTGGTGTAAAGTCGGACAACAACCTGGACCATAAAAGTGAGCCCAGCCCAGAGCCACACCTAAAGAACAACAGATGCCATGGAGCCAACGATCATGCAGCTCAGACACCCAAGAGGCCCACTGCCACCAGCCCCTGGACCCCTCCCGACCAATATATTACACATCAACTTCACAAAATAATGAACAAAATCATTCACCTTATGTCGCACAATTACAACAATGAACATTCATGTGTGGGTAGAAAAAGGAGAATAATTCATTCACCATTAAAAGTCCAAACAAAATATCACATACATATTTGACTCAAAACAATTATTTGGAAGATTCATGGCGGGTCATCCCTGGACAATCTGTAAGTCACAGCCTGCAAGACAAAAATCAAGATACGAAGGTGTATCATGCACTCATCAAAAGACAGAGAGAGAGAGAAAGAGAGGGAGAGAGAGCTAGAGGGAGAGAGAGGGATAGAGAGAGAGAGAAGGAGAGAGAGGGAGAGAGAGAGAAAGAGAGGGAGAGAGAGAGAGAGAAAGAGAGAAAAAGAGAGGAAGAGAGATAAAGAGAGAGATTGTACAAGGAGCACAAGGCCAATTGGGCTCTTGACTCATACATGCCAAGTGTTGTGTGTGTATCGCTATTGGTGCACCATAAGCCGAAGGTTCTGGAATGATTGGTGTTCATTTGTGCCTCCCTATTTCTTGCACCTCAACATGTTCCTATGCTGCCTGTTAGTGTCTTAAGCAATGGTCTGCATGTTGTGGCCCTTGTCTTGCATGTACTGACTATTATTATTATTATTATTATTAAATTAGTTATAACACTCGCAGCTATCCAAAAAAGGTCTCCCGGCGCCTAGCACACAAATTGCTAGAAAAGGAGCAGTCAAGAACCATTTGCTACTAAAAGAGCCAAGTTTTAAGATTTCTTCTAATGCTGAGATAGGACGGGTCATTCTTCAAGGACACCGGAAGAGAATTCCAGATGTTGGGGCCAAGACAAGAAAAGGAACGGCCTCCCATTCTTGCAAGTTTAAATCTGGGAATCATGAAGTCTCACTGGGCTGTAGAGCGCAGGGGAAGAGAAGGAATGTATGAATGGATGAGCTCTTGCAGATACGCTGGTGCCACACATCGTTTGATTTTAAAGATGTAACACAGGGTTTTAAATGTACTTCTTTGATTAATTCGAAGCCAGTGAAGGTCACGTAAATACGTCGAGATGGAAGCCTGTCCAGGGACTTGACAAAGAAGCGTACTGCAGAGTTCTGAACTACCTGTAGCTTTCTCAGTACCATTTGGCAGCTACCGAGATAGAGAACATTGCCATAATCGAGGCGAGAGGTGATGAGTTCCTGGACTAAAGTCTATGCAACTTCACTAGTGTTCAACTGTCATGAGTGTTGATTAGAATGATAAATCGTGTGCCTTCAATGAGCATTGTCCGTACACAGGGAGGGACTGACTGTCGCATTTCACTTGGGGGTGAGTCCCTATTGACAGCTCCACCTCTGTGAGCCAGACATTGTGGTTGGGATAGTTGCTAGTAGACCTGTGCTCTTACGTGTCTTCAGCAATGTGAGTATGGTGTCCAACTTCTTGCCATGTGGATCAATGTGATCCATCATAACAGGCTGTGTCCACACAGATGTGTGTGAGTAGGTATGCAAAGAGATGTTCTGTTGTCACATGTGATGGGGGACACTACTTCAGGCCTGCTACCTAATTTGAAATTTTTACACACAGCCCTATTTAATACATGGATGTGGGGCTATGTTGGGGGGTTGCGAGATTGGTGTTCGAGGGCAATGAGGCTACAGCTAGTTCACACCTTCACATTCATCTAAATGGTCATGTGGCGCAGGGTCAAACATGCGCATTGATGTAATTTCCCTCGGTGTACCTTTTAGTGCAATCAATGTCCCTACATTCAGCTATACTTTTATACTTGATCGAACATAGACATGACACATCTGTGTGATTTGGAATGTTTTAGTGTCAGAGCTGGAGCAGTACATGACCATGCCAACCCCACATTACATGGTTGCCCAGTGGAAGGCCAACCAGAGTCCTTGGGGGAATGAAAAGTAAATTGGAAGAGGAAGAGTTCAGTCTGCAGCCTGATTGCTGTGTCATTGCTAACCAGAGCAGATATGGCAGTCCATGTCATGGACCATGTGAATGTCGAAGAGTGTTTTGGGGGACAGTGGAAGGTGTTGTTTCAGGGCATGATGCAGAGGGCTGAACCAGGCAGGGACAGGCCATATGGCGGGGATGAATGCTACAACCTTCTTTCTCACACAGTCATTACCATCCACATCATAGTCCTCTGATATGTCTTCTGTGTCAGGTGTGTGTGGGGGTGTTATGGCTGCATCACTGTGTGTCACTGATACATCAGGGGACGAAGGTGGTAGGTCTGCATCACTGTGTGCCAATGACACATCAGGGGGCAGAGATGTGTGTGTCAAAGTTCCTGCAGCAGTCATCTGGGACAGGCTCAGTGGCAGCAATGGCAAGATGAGGATCTGCAGGGCATGGAAGATCCCAGCTACATCTCGCTGGTGTTCAGCCGTGGCAGCCATCCTTCCAGCCTGCATCAGCTCCATGGTCTCCATTGCCCTCCACATCTGTGCCAACTCTGTGCTGTCATCGCTGGAGCCTGTCTGACTAGACAGTTCTTGTAGCCGAGTAATTGCCCCAGCGATGTCAGCCAAGTATTGTTGGAGAGCATGGAGCGGAAAGTGGGTGTCTGTTAGGAACTGTAAGCGGTCCCTAATGGGCAGTAGACACCCACGTATGGCATCTAGTTTGGCTGCCATGAGGTCAAACCTCACCCGCAGCTGATCAGCCATCTTCTCCTGGCACTCTAACACACAGAGTTGGAATGCCTTCTGTTAGTCGTGAGGGTCCTGTGAGCCAGCCATGGTGTTGTGTGCTTTCTGCTGTGTGGTCTGTCCAGGGGGTGGGATCACATTGATGCATCTGGGCTGACCTGCTCCAGGAGGTGGAGTGCGGAGGCTGTATACAATCCGTTAGAGGGTGTTGGTGCAGATGGCCAGGGGGTCCTCTTCATCATCACTGAATAGATGTCTGGTCTGCTCTGCAGGAGGTGTAGATTGTCCCTCTGCAATGTAAAGCGGAGATGCAGGTTGACAGTGTGTTCCATGTATGTTGACGTATTGTACTTTTCCAGGCAGACAACATGACAATGTACATTGTGACTGTTTTGGAGGAGCTGGCTATTTGATGGGAGACAGTGGCCATTTCGACTACATGACAGATGAGAGGTTTTACTCATGCATTATCGTATCACAGTTTATTGCAATGCCAAATGTGATTGGCCAGTTTCTACGCACAAGCGGCACCAGTTGTGTCCTCTGTCCTGTAGTGAAAGTGTTGCACTTTGTACCACATTGTTGTCAATGTTGATGTGCTGTAATTTCTATGTTTGTGTGCTGCATTGTGGGAGAGGTGCCCCGCAGCTCTGATTTAGTGGCCCCTTATCCTTTTGAGGCGTGTGATTTTGACTTGTGTGCTTTTACGGTGCTGAGATGTTGGCAACTTGGGTCATTTGTGTACTTGGTTTTTGTACTCTTGTGCATTGTTTGTCTGCAGATGTGTTGTTGATGTCAGGGGTTGTATGTGCACGTGGATGTGTCAGAGTGTGACTTACTTCTTTGAGGATGTGATCCACACTGGGCCAGCTCAGTGTCGTGTGATGCACCATGTCATGTATTTTGATTGCAGCCTTGCTGTCGGTCATGCAGTGTCACTTGCATTGTCAGTGTGGCCATTTCCTCCAGCTCCTCCTGTGGCGCAGGACTCCCACCTCCAGTCGCCTTTGCTGCCTTCCTTTGCACATCATGCCAGCGCCTCTTGACCTCCTCGACACTCCGACTGCATTCACGTTGTTCACGATGGACTGCCATATTTCCGTTTGTGTTGCCAATGACGCAGTGGAGGTGACGAACAGTTGTTGGTAGTGTTCTATCACCTCCGTGACGATGATTCGGTCTTCCTGTGGACTGAACCCCGTCTTCCTCTTCTCCTTGGCCTTCCCTGAACACGGGGTTCCTGGCTGGTCTTCCGTAGGATTTGTGGGGCTCGGGTTGTCCTCTGCACTCGGTCCGGGTGCATCCATGGTGCTACCCAGTTTGATTTGGTTTGGTGTGTTTTTTTGTTGCTTTTATAGTGAATTTTCCCGCATGACACATGGGAATTGCAGGCCTGTCGATGGTTGTCGCTGATTTTTGTATCACGATTTGGGGCATCGTAACTTTTTTCGTGTTTTGCATTTTTTCAGCATTGCGTTAATTTTTTCGAGGTCATTTGGCGCGTTATCGTGATACTATTGCATGGTGCCGCCAGGTTGGGAGTACAACCTTAACACTGTGTTATTTTCTCGCAATAGACTGAGATGTGCAAAGTTGCGTTAAGCTAATTTTGCGATAATTATCACACGTTCTGGAGAATATCCCCCCAAGTCTCTAAATAGTCCTGAAAAAAATATTTTGTCGAAAGTGAAACTAACAAAATCTGCCCAATAGCCAAGCTTTGTAGGTGGTGTTAAATTCATATGCTTTCTTTGTTGCGAGAAAAAACTTTAGTTGCCATTTTTTCTGATTTGATGTGGAAATCATTTAGCTATCTCATACATCGTGTCCATATTGTGTGTCAGAATGTTATTTCTAGGATGGTTTTGTGCAAATGTGTTCTTTTATTGACCATTAGGTCTTTGAAAAGCAGCCTGAATGTAAGCAGTTCAGAATTTGAGTGCCATGTTAGATCATTATAGAAGTTACAGCAGAAGGACATCATTGTTCTCATTGGCCTTTGCCTTGAATGTGAGGCAACTGACTTAAGTTAAACTGTTGGTTGCAGCTTGAGGCAACCGGTTATATGGTAGGATATGTGTTATATTTGTAATGGAGGTTATATGCACTTGATGGTATTTTCTGGGCTTTCTGTGGATTGTGCTTTAGTCAACTGTTCCTGTCCCTGCTGTCTGATAGACACACATTTCTGGCACTTGGCATTTCTTTGTGCAGGGGTTCAGTACTGGCATCAGTTATTTTGATAAAAGCACGGGTCGCCTTGAATGAGTCTCCAGAAATTGTGCAGCAAATGATCAGGCACAACTGCCATTTTATCATTGTTGTCACCGTTATGGTATGAGCATGAAGCAGAACTGGGCTCTGAAGTCATATTATCATTGTTTTTTACTATCATTGGCCTTAAGGTATTAACATTTGAATTCCTCTATCCGAATTTACAAGAAATACCAACAGCCAA
The DNA here is from genome assembly GCF_964261635.1 of Lissotriton helveticus. Classification (NCBI taxonomy): domain Eukaryota; kingdom Metazoa; phylum Chordata; class Amphibia; order Caudata; family Salamandridae; genus Lissotriton; species Lissotriton helveticus. Next base: position 1,602,795,459 of record NC_136059.1, on the reverse strand, counting down.
AATGTGATTCCCAAATGATGTTGTACAAATTTAATCTGTGGTGCGGCACCAAATCATTATGGTTTGCATTTGCAAAATAAAAAATCTCAAATTGCAACCCCGCACCATCGGTCACTGAACCTGACATCAAAGAATTAAGGACACCCACTGATCACAAAAGGGATAATAGTGTAAACTATGTGCATTACACTTACATGTTTTATTAACAAATGCATTGATAATCTTCTAAACCAGTGACAAGTTAATATACAAAATAAAAAGTCCTAGTCCAGTGTTTAATCCATGTCCAGTAACATGGATGAGAACAAAAATAATGCAGAGTTGAACAAACTAAGGCATGTGAAACAAATATGGAGGATTGGAAATTTGCATTTTCTGCAGGGTCACCACAGTTTTTATTTGCCTTTCGTTGCTGGACCTATTTTTTGTTGGACATATACTCTATGCATGTTACCCCTACTAACTGAGCATAAAGGGCAAGATGTAGGTAATCTGAATTTACCGATTCCTAAATACCGAATTTTACCGATTCGGTATTCAAAAATCGGTAAATGAGATGTAGGGGAAAATTCTGTATTTTTTACTGAATCGGTAAAATTCGGTATCGGACTTTCGGAAAATACCGAATCGGTAATTACCGATTCGGTATTTACCGAATTGGTATTTCCCATTCATCCCTATGGGCCAAAAGGCCCATAGGAATGCATTGGAAATACTGATTCGGTAAATACGAATCGGTAAATACCGATTCGGTAAATACCGGACAGCAAGCAAAAGTGAAACTGAACACAACAGCCAATCAGGTGCAACCACCATCCCCCTTCCTACCAGGAAGTGGCTACACAGGCAGCTCCAACTAATTAGAAGGTTCTGGAGAGTCAGTTGGAGCAGAGAGACTGGGAGCAGCAGCAGAAAGAGTTTGTGCTCTTTTAAAATTTAAACATGGCAAGCAGCAAGGACACAGAGCAGACTGAAAGAAAAAGAAAGCTGTAATTCAGCAGCATGGAGCTCCAGGTCATTGTGGAGGAGGTGGTAAAGGTGCACCACAGACTGTTTGGAAGGCATTCCCTTACTGTGCCTGAATCAGCAAAAGGAAGCATTGGCTTGAAATCCTAGAGAAAGTAAATGCAGTGGGAGTGACCACCAGAGTCACTGAAGATTTAAAAAAGAGGTTTATGACCTAAGGAGCCTCAGAAAAAAAAATTAGCTGACCATCACAAACAGGCCTCGCAAACAGGTGGAGGAAAGAACACAGCACCCCCCCCTCACCGACCTGGAGGAGATGGTAGATACAACCTTGGAGCCTGAAAGCGTCCATGGACTGGGAGAAGTGGACAGCTTGGCGAAAGCTGCAACTAGAAAAGGTAAGATGCATGCACAGCAATCCCCCTCACACCCTCATCCATCCCTCACCCCTTGCAGCTAAGTTACCCCAGTCCCAGTGTGTCTGTGCAAAACAGTAGCAATGCATCATGGTACATGTAGTCAGTTAATGAAAGAGCATGTCACACAGCACTGTAACCACCAAGTAAGGCAAATTAATGCAGACATAATGAAGGGCAGGCAGCATGTAATAAGTGTAATTTCATATGTTTAATTGTAGTGGCTGTGAGACATTTGCACCTAACTGATATGTGCTCATATGTCCACAGGTCACACATCCAGAAGGCAGTCTCAGGAGGCAGAAGGCACGGCACCCGAGAGGGATGACAGTCATGAGCCAGGTCCCAGTGCATCACAGGACACAGGTGTTCCGAGTGGGCAGCCACCTTCCCAAGAACCTGACATCAGTGAAGAAATGCAGGAATCCCCAAGACCTTCACAGTCCCCACTATTGGTTTTGTCACCCGAAATGCCAGCATCCCTTGAAATTGAAACACCTGCTGCACACCCTAGCAGGAGGCATGTCGTTTCCCCACTGATTGTAATGAAGACAGCTGCTGGTGAAACAGTGGGTGAAGAGTCACAAAACGTGCCTGCAGCTGACATCTCTGCCACACTGCAGCCCAGCACAGTGCCTGTACCAAGTACCACTAGACACTGCACAGTACAAGGGAGGAGTGTAGGTGCTTGTGGGGAGGGGTCCAGTGTCTTCCAAGGCCTGGAGGGATCCATGGTCAGGATTCAGAGGATGCAGGGCAAGGACATCATGTCCTGTCAAAGACAAATGCGCAACCTCAACATCAACATGCAGGAAATTGGTAAGGGCATCAGGGAACTGGTGGAAGTTAACAAGAGCATGGCAACAGGCATACATGACATGACCCAATCCATGCAGCAACTGTGCGCAAAACTGGACTCTGAAATAACATCAAGGCACAGGGAGAAGCAGCGTGCAGAGAGAACTGAGAAATCTATCTACCACCTGGCAACAGCCACATCCCTGCTATGCAGGCGTAGCATGAATAGTCAGGAAGTCCTGACTCAAAACAGCAATCAGCTGACAAGGGGCATAACCGGAATGACCGGTGCACTGGAGGCTCTACTCAATGCTCAAACTGCACAAACTGCTGCTATTGACGTGCCGGACACTGAAGGTAGCACCAGTAGGAGCAGCACTGCAAGCCCCCATGTCGTAGAGACAAGGAGGAGCAGCAGGCGACAGGATGAGGCTACAGGCCAAACGCCCAGTGAACAGGGTGAGCCACATACACCTGCCAGTGCAAAGCGTGGCCGCAAATGAACAGTTAAAACTATGGCCTAGTGCCATTGGACATTCAATTTATAGATAATAATGTTTTTGTTGCACATTTGTGCCATTTAAACCTGCCTAGTGACAATATACAACTACGGTGGGTGGATTCAACACCTGTCTGTGTGTGTTTGATCACTGTGAGCATTACTGTGATGGAAGCTATATTGACCAACTTTAGAGACCTTTTCGCCTCAAAACTGCCAAACAATCAATCTAGGGACATTCCGACTATGACAACTTTGTCAGTTCAACAACAACATACAAGAACTGTCAAGAGTAAACTAAACAAGTTACAAAGAAAAACTACTCATAACGAAAACGATCACAAACTTTTGAAGGAGGATATCATGGCTGCGTGGAAAGCTTATAGGAAGGAACGCTTTGCCCTAAAGAAATTGAAAGAAGACCAGCATTGGGCAACAGCCTTTGAGATTATAAAATCTAAAGATCAAAGGAAATTCTGGAATTGGGTTAATAAGGCCAGTCAAACCACCAAACCACCTACCGCAACCAACATCTCTCCGGCGGATTGGGAAACTTACGTTAAAATGCTTTACACAGCTCCATATAGCCAGATTACCAACAGCCCAGCCTTTCTCGATCAATCAGTCAACCAGGAAGAAACCATCAACCTTGTCAATACACTCGGACCTGGGGATCTGGGATCTGGGTTCGAGTCTCGGTAACGACGCCAAAAACCCCCTGTGATTCTGGGCAAATCACTTAATCTCCCCGTGCCTAAAAAAATGAAAGTGTGTCCTCATGTAACGTAACTGGTGCTATGTAAAGCGCTCTGATAACTGATTCGGTTCGGTTCTAGTTCGCGCTATATAAAACTCTGCAAAAAAAAAAAAAAAAGAAAGAAAATGCGCTTGGGTGGCGCCCCAGGACCTAATGGAATCCCGACCCAAGTATTTAAAACCTCTGCTGGAAAATGGGCCCAGATACTGACACCCCTCTTTGAGGTCGGAATACTGGGTGGCCCCATCCCGGCGTCTTGGCAAGGATCGCTCCTTGTCCCCTTTCATAAGAAAGGACCGCGCTCCAATCCCGATTGAATTGAATTGAATTGAAAATAAATTTATAAACGCGCAACTTTGCCCAAAGGCATCAAGGCGCCTACAAAGAAAATCAGAAAAGAGACAAAGGCTAAAACCCAAGGCTAAGGATATGCTCTGCCAAAGAGCCAAGTTTTTAAAGCCCTTCTGAAAGAAGGCATTGAAGGTAGGCTCCTGATCTCCAGGGGAACCATATTCCACCATCTTGGGGCCAGGTTAGAAAAAGCTCTGCCTCCCCATTTGGCTCTGCGCACCCGAGGTACAGTGAGGAGCAGTTTCGACGAGGAGCGGAGGTTCCTTTCAGGTGAGTACAAGGAGAGGAGGTTTTTTATGTCTCCGGTCTCCTTCTTGTTTAACGCACCGTATGCCAGGCATAGCACTTTAAGTGAGATCCTAGCCTCAATTGGGAGCCAGTGTAGGGATTTCCTGGCAGCGGTCGCAGACGACCTTTTTGGGAGATCCAGGACAAACTTCGCCGCAGCGTTTTGCACCGATTGGAGACCTCGCAGCAGACCTTTATTGGCCCCGGCATACAAGGCATTGCAATAGTCGAGCCTAGATGTTATCAAGGCCACGACCGTCTGTTTTCGAGCTTGCACAGATAGATAGTATTTGATTTTGCGCAAGATTGCAATGATGCCCCAGCAGGTAGATATGGTCCGCCTTACTTGAAGAGCCATGTCAAGGGAGGGATCAATCATGACCCCCAGATTTCGTGCTGCCCGCGTTGGAGCCGGGCAGGTCCCCAGAGATTCCGGCCACCATTCCGCCGACCAGATGTCATCCTTCTCGCTGAATATGAGGATCTCTGTCTTTTCGCCATATAGCCGCAGTGAATTGTTAATCAACCAGAGGGCGACTGCCTCCATGCAGAGTCTAAACTTGGAGGCAGAGGAGCTGACAGACTCGGCGAGAGACAGTAGGATCTGCGTATCATCGGCGTAGGATACTACCTCCATCCCAAAAGATCTAATAAGCCTGGCCAGGGGGGTCACATAGATGTTAAACAGGGTCGGGCTTAACGCCGACCCCTGTGGGACCCCCCAATTCAGCGGCAGGGATGGAGATAGGAACTCTCCCAGCTTCACTCTCTGTTCCCTCCGGTCCAGGAAGGAGGCTAACAAGCTTAACGCCTGCCCCTCCACCCCTATCTCCCTTAGATGAGATGTTAAGACGAGGGGAGACAGGGTATCAAAAGCAGCTGTGAGATCCAGAAGGATCAGCAACGTACTTCCGCCCCTATCAACCGTGGTGCGGATGTTATCAAGCACCACGGTAAGGGCGGATTCCGTGCTTTGACCCCTCCGGAAGCCATGCTGCGAGTGATCCAAGAGACCGGCGGTCTCTAGAAAGGAAGAAAGGTGCTGGTGTAGGTGGATTTCCAGCATCTTAGCGGGGGCTGGGAGCAGCGAAATGGGGCGGAAGTTTTTCAGCACTTCTGGGTCCAATGACGGCTTCTTCAAGAACGGCTTCACAACCGCTTTCTTCCATTGGGAAGGGAAAGTACCTTCGCTTAAGGCCTTGTTCATTATTTGAAGTAGCGGGGGCAAGAGGGTCTCCTTGCATTGGTTAAAAATATGGAGAGGACAGGGATCGAGGGGCGAGCCAGATTTAGTCTTACTCAACAGGACTTCCAGTTCCTGTAAAGAAAGTGGAGGAAAAGTAGACAGCGAGCTCGAACTTGCATGTCCGACTGGTTCAGTATCGAGGGAGGTCTGGGGAACAAGAAGGACAGGTGGAGATCCAGAGATCCTTTGGAGCTCAAGAGTCGCGACGATATCGTCGATTTTATCCTGAAAGAATTCAGCTATGTTATCACACAGCTGCTGTGAGTTAGTAACAGGATCAGGAGTCTTCAGGGTAATTAAAGAGTCGACGATGTTGAAGAGCTCTTTTGATGAAGTAAGAGCCCCAGTAAGATTTGAAAAGTATTCTTGTTTGACTCTAATGAGCTCCGTCCTGTATTCCCTCAAAAGATTTTTATGAGATTCTCTATCCTGCATGCTCCCACTAGATCTCCAACACCGTTCCCGCCTTCTACAGGCTTGTCTCAAAAGCCTTAGGGATTCAACATACCAAGGGGCCGAAGGCCTTTTTCTAGCATTGTAGCGCAAAGAGAGAGGACTATCGGATGATAGCTCTCTAGACGTGGACGAGAAGGCATATGCTAGCATTCTCTTAACAGCACTTACTTCGTGGGCGGAAACCAACAACCTAGTTCCCTTCACGCAAACTGGTTTCCAGAGAGGCTGCCACATTGAAGACAACCTGATATGCATTGCTCATTTGATGGAATCCACCTTAGCCGCAAAAGGTAAAACCTTACATCTCGGTTTTATCGATTTTCAAAAAGCCTTTGATAGCGTAAATCGGCCAAAATTGTGGGAAAAACTTGCAAGATGGGGTATTCCGCAGTCGCTACTGAAAGCATTAATCGCTCTACATACTGACACCTGGGTCAAAGTGCGAGTCACATCGAGTTGGTCAACCTCCAATAAAATCTACACTACCAGAGGCTTAAAGCAAGGGTGCACCCTTGCACCAATGCTTTTCAACCAGTACCTTGCGGATCTCCCCGAATGGTTGTCATGCATTCGCGCTTTCCCTCCAAGAATAGAGTCAAGAAAGATCCAAACTCTGCAATATGCAGATGACACCATACTGCTAGATCAAACCCAGGTAGGTCTCCAGAGACTGTTCGACCTCCTTGCTCAGTACTGCAATATGAACCTGCTTGAGATAAACGTGACGAAAACTAAAGCAATTATAATAACATCTGGAAAAACAAAAAAGACCACGTTGTTCATTGAAGGGAAAAGACTGGAAACTGTTACTACCTATAAGTACCTGGGGGTGTGGATCGACCACAAAGGGAGACCCTCTGTGCACACAACCGAAATGCAGGCCGTGGCCCGTAGCCTGGAAGGGGCCTTTATAAGAACGAAAAGTGCTTTGCACTCTCAAAATCTAGTACCACTAATAAAACTGATTACCGCAAAATTACTCCCCACTATCTCCTTTGGTGCAATAATATTCAAGGACAAAATGAATAATTGGTTGGACAGAGCACAATCGTCCTGTTATCGTAGGGTTTATCAGCTGCCAAATTCAACTGCCCATGCCCAAATTAGGAAATAATTTGGACTGCCCTCCCAGAGATGGATAATGAGTGCACACTACATTAACTATTGTTTAAAAGCAAAGCACGCTAGCCCACAACTCCTTAAAAAGCGTTCTATGGTTAGTCCTCAGCAACCACAAAACATCGTGGAACAAATATCTGGCATCATGTCTAGAATCCCTCAAAGCAAAGGACATATGGTCATCCTCGTTGCCAATTGCGGTGAAAACAAATCTTCTAACCAAACAAGCAAAAATGTTATCAAGCGACCACGACGAGCAACGGGTCGCTCAGCTCTTTCATGGGCCCTGGGTTTCAAAATTATACAACCAGAAAATTCTTCCGCCATATCTGGCAGCTCCTATGAAAGTTCACATAAAACTTCAATTAATGCGATTTCGTTTTGGTTTAATCCCGCTGATGGCATACAAGTTTGGCCAGGGGTACAGGAAAGAGGCATCGTCTCAATGCCGCTTTTGCAAGCAGGAGGAGGAAAACCTTATTCACATACTGTGCATTTGCCAAAAACTCCTAGTCCAAAGAAACTTCTGGTTGCGTCCTATTTGGCTTCTTCTTAACATCAGGACCTGCCAGGAAGCACTAAACACTTGCATGAGGGGAGACTCGCCGAAGTTGGCGGCTCGTTTTGTTAAGTTTATTCTAGACATTAATTCCCCTAATCTGATTTCTGACCCAGCCTGAGTTTTTCTCATCTCCTGGTGACACTACTGGACGTCTTTTCTAATTTATAATTTCTCTGTTTTTAACTGTTTTGTGTATTTTCTCACCCCTAATACGTAATGGTCAACCTAGTGTGTGTACATTGCAATGATTTTAATTAATTGCGCAATAAAAACTTTACTTACTTACTTACTTACTGTGAAATGCTTACTGTTGCACTTTTGTTCTTTAACATACCTAGAAATATACTAAATAAAACACATTCTCGTGCTTTCAATATAGGTCTCAGTCTCATCACTTACTCAGAAATAGTTGCATGTTATTTCCTCACGTCTGTATCTGCCATCACTTGGTGTTGACACTCCAGCAGGTTGTGTTTCAAGCACAGCAATGTCGTCGTCATGATCCTCATAGTCTGACAACTCCACCTCAGTACCCCTCTTCACAGCGAGATTGTGCAACATAGCACAGGCAGCAATGATCTTACAGCAGGTGATGGGGGTATACTGCCTTGCACCTCCGCTCTTGTGCAAGCATCTGAACCTGCTTTTCCAGATACCAAATGTTCGCTCTACGACATTACGTGTGCTCTTGTGTGCCCGGTTATATCTCCTTTGGCTGGGTGTTGAGGGGTTGAGGTAGGGTGTGAGTATGAAGAAGCGGAGGGCATATGCACTGTCTCCTAAAAGGAAATGGGAATACATTACTCACATTCATACATGTACTTCTTACTGCAATAGGTGTTATAGGGGTCGCACACTGTGTCTTACCTAGGAGGTATCCTTAACCAAATTCCCCTGCAGTCTGCCGTACATAGATGCCACTGTTTTGAAATATATAGGAGTCGTGGGTACTCCCAGGGAATTTTGCCACAAGGTCAGTAATGGCGAACTTTGCATTGCAGATCACCTGCACATTGATGGTGTGGGTGGACTTCCTATTCCTGTATATATATTCGGTGGCAGCAGGGGGACAAATGGGAATGTGCGTGCCATCAATGCAGCCAATTATATTGGGGAAACGTGCCATCTGGTAGAAGTCAGACTTTGTTTGGACCAGTTCAGCATGGGTTGCAGGAAAAGATATATAATGCTCCATCCTCTGTAACATGGCGTCAAGGAATTTGTGGAAAAACCTCGACAGGCTGCTCTGGGTCACCCCACCTACCGCAGCAACCACACTCTGGTAGCTCCCAGACGCAAGCAGGTGTAGGCTGCACAGCACCTGCACGTGGGGAGGAATAGCGTGTGCCCTTGGGGCAGTAGGCTCCAACAGTGGGTGTAGGTCCCTGATGAGTTCCGTGATGGTGTCTGGGGCCAACCTGTACCTCTGGGGTATCTCTGCCTCTGTGAGCATGAACAGGGTTATCCTCTGTCTGTAGACCTGCTCCTCTCTCTGCCATACCCTCTCTCCTTCCTCCTGTAGCCGTAGCCATCTTGCAATGACATAAAATGCCGCCATTGTGCAAGAAGAATTGCATTTTGGGTCCATTTTTATAGGTTGCACCTGTTTACCACCTGATTCCAATCCATGGTAAATACCGACTCTTAAATACCGAATTTCAAGCAAATTCGGTATTTCAGAGCTTCCCTACATCTCAATATCCATTTTTACCACTTCTTATTTACCGAATCGGTGTTTTACCGATTTGGTAACTTTACCGATTCGGTAAATTTACCGTATTGCAAACCGTTGCGATTCGGTAAATTTACCGACTCGGTAATATTTCCGAATCGGTATTTTACTGATTCGGTAAATTTACCGATTCGGACGATTTTCGGTCTCCTACATCCCGAAAGCTCAATACCGGTCGGTAACGGCCGAAAATACAGATTTTCGGCCGTTACCGACCAGTAAAGGGCTTCCTACATCTGGCCGAAAGTGCTATTGCCATCCCTTTCAAACATTTAAAAGTTGCTATACAACTGATTGGCACCTTTAATTTACTTATAAGTCTCTAGTATATGGTACTAACTGTACTCAGGGCTGGTAAATTCAATGCCATTAGTGGGCCGCAGCACTCATTGTGCCACCCACTAAAGTAGCACTGTAAAACATATGCCTAAACCTGCAACTGCAACCTGAATGTGCAGTTTTAAACTGCCATTTGAACCTCACAAAACAAATCCTTTGGCAAGCCTAAACCTTTTTTTTTAACACAGGTGACCCCTAAGGTAGGCCCATAATGCCCATGTGGCAGGGTGCATGGTATTCGAAAAGTAGGGCATGTATATTTAAGGTTTTACATGTTCTGGCAGTGAAACCCCCTTAAAGTATTTTGTCACTGTGGCAAGGCTGGCTCTCCCATACGAAAACTCTGGGTTATACTATAAGAACTTATACTGCTTCAGTTTGGGAGCAACTAAAAAAACGATTTTAGTGCTCATTTTAACAGTAATTTAAAATCCAACTTAATGGTCAGGAAGGATTTTATAATTCTGTTTTGAAAATGGAACATTTCCTACCTAAAACCAAAAGGCTTTCTTGTCAGTGGCCAACTCTTACCTGACCCCGACGGCTCCTCTAGGCAATGGACAATGGGTCATGCGAGAGGGGAGGGGGTTTTCTCCTTTGACCGGGTGGCCTGGGGGCTGTGCCCCTACTCTTCCTGCATGTCAAAGGTGTCTACAGGGTTAGTGGCAGAAGAGGCTCATGTCTAGGACTGCCCTTTGTCTCTATAGTCAAGCTGGTACCAAACCCAGTGGGCATAGAGGAACTGACTAGAACTAGTTTATGTGATGGACAAATGTTTGCCCTCCACACATAGGCTGGCACTGGGCATACAAGTAGACCAAACAAACCTCAACACAGAATTCCACTGGACCTGTGAAGAAATAGAACAAGAACTGCCCTGATGTCTGATAATCTTAAAGGTAGGCTAGACCTACTTGCCTTGAACCAAGGTCCCCAGAAGTGACTCCAAGGGTCAATTAGGCGATCTCCTGTTTGAGCTACAGGGACACAACAAGTTTACAGATGCCCTTTTCCTGCAACTGCTCAACTGATTATACCAACTGGACCTGCCATGGACACTGTTGCTGGTCTCAGTCTGAAACCCCCAAATGGTGCTCCAAGGTTCTGGACCCTTGTTTGATGATAAAGTGCACTCCTACCCAAAATTGCTAGAAGTGGGACTTTAAAACTTTTGGCCAACTTTCTGCCTGGAGAACTCATGGAGACCGGGATCCCTTAAGAACCAGTGCACCATGGAAGCTGCACCTGTCAATTTGCAAATCTACCTCAGCTTACTGAGATGTGACATCCAGGAAAGTTTCTAAGTTTGAACTAAGAGCCATTGCCAAGGACCATTTACATGCAGTGTGGCCTTCCCGGGCCTTCCAGGGCTTGGACTTTGGACTCCACCCACTCAGAGCTTTCACATTCAACAAGGCGATTGTACTCAACATATAAAGGTAGCCGAGAAGTCAGGAAGGGGTGTATAATTGCACCTTTTCTGTTTTTAGTCTGTGTTCATTCATTAGACAAATCCCTCAGTGTATATGTAGTGATGATACCCCCTAAAATTGCCTCCCGACCAGTCCCAGTTCTTTTATATGCAGATGAAACAGGTTTAATTTCACAAACAGCAATTGGCCTTCAGAAACTTTTAAATGGTTTTAATAGTTTTATGATAACCTGAGTTTAAATTTAATTCACCAGAAATCATCTATTTTAACCTGTGGTCCAAAAAATGCAAAAACCAAAAACTTCCTTTATTGGCGAGACCCCAATCACTTAAATTTTATAAACAGAAACAAAGATGTACCTAGAGTCCCTAGGGGCGATCCGGAGGAGGGCTAGCGGTGTGCGGTCCATTGCGATCGTGTCTACAAATTGGCTTACTTGAGCTTTGAGCCGACGGGCTCCTGGACGACGCACCTGCGTGCCGGTTCGGGCATCGAGGCCTTTGACGGTTGCTTGGCGGCCTTCTCTTCCACCCCTAACTGTTTTCTCTACTGATGAGGGAAGTTATCCCGAAACCCGAGCCATGTCTCGGGTGATATCCAAAAACCCGGGACATGTATCGGGTCTAGAGATCATCAGATCAACAAGTACCTACTTACACCCACTGGGGTGAACCACTCAAGTACTCCATGTACCTAGAGTCCCTAGGGGTGATCCGGAAGAGGGGCTAGCGGTGTGCGGTCCATTGCGATTGTGTCGACAAATTGGCTCACTTGAGCTTTGAGCCGACGGGCTCCTGGACGACGCACCTGCGTGCCGGTTCGGGCATCGAGGCCTTTGACGGTTGCTTGGTGGCCTTCTCTTCCACCCCTAACTGTTTTATCTACTGATGAGGGAAGTTATCCCGAAACCCGAGCCATGTCTCGGGCGATATCCAAAAACCCGGGACATGTATCGGGTCTAGAGATCATCAGTTCAACAAGTACCTACTTGCACCCACTGGGGTGAACCACTCAAGTACTCCATGTACCTAGAGTCCCTAGGGGCGATCCGAAGGAGGGGCTAGCGGTGTGCGGTCCATTGCGATTGTGTCTACAAATTGGCTCACTTGAGATTTTAGCTGACAGGCTCCTAGACGACGCACCTGCGTGCCGGTTCGGGCATCGAGGCCTTTGACGGTTGCTTGGTGGCCTTCTCTTCCACCCCTAACTGTTTTATCTACTGATGAGGGAAGTTATCCCGAAACCCGAGCCATGACTCGGGCGATATCCAAAAATCCGGGACATCTATCGGGTCTAGAGATCATCAGTTCAACAAGTACCTACTTGCACCCACTGGGGTGAACAACTCAAGAACTCCATGTACCTAGAGTCCCTAGGGGCGATCCGGAGGAGGGGCTAGCGGTGTGCGGTCCATTGCGATTGTATCGACAAATTGGCTCACTTGAGCTTTGAGCTGACGGGCTCCTGGACGACGCACCTGCGTGCCGGTTTGGGCATCGAGGCCTTTGACGGTTCCTTGGCGGCCTTCTCTTCCACCCCTAACTGTTTTCTCTACTGATGAGGGAAGTTATCCCGAAACCCGAGCCATGTCTCGGGCGATATCCAAAAACCCGGGACATGTATCGGGTCTAGAGATCATCAGTTCAACAAGTACCTACTTGCACCCACTGGGGTGAACCACTCAAGAACTCCATGTACCTAGAGTCCCTAGGGGCGATCCGGAGGAGGGGCTAGCGGTGTGCGGTCCATTGCGATTGTGTCTACAAATTGGCTCACTTGAGCTTTGAGCCGACGGGCTCCTGGACGACGCACCTGCGTGCCGGTTCGGGCATCGAGGCCTTTGACGGTTGCTTGGTGGCCTTCTCTTCCACCCCTAACTGTTTTCTCTACTGATGAGGGAAGTTATCCCGAAACCCGAGCCATGTCACGGGTGATATCCAAAAACCCGGGACATGTATCGGGTCTAGAGATCATCAGTTCAACAAGTACCTACCTGCACCCACTGGGGTGAACCACTCAAGAACTCCATGTACCTAGAGTCCCTAGGGGCGATCCGGAGGAGGGGCTAGAGGTGTGTGGTCCATTGCGATTGTGTCTACAATTTAGCTCACTTGAGCTTTGAGCCGACGGGCTCCTGGACGACGCACCTGCGTGCCGGTTCGGGCATCGAGGCCTTTGACGGTTGCTTGGTGGCCTTCTCTTCCACCCCTAACTGTTTTCTCTACTGATGAGGGAAGTTATCCCGAAACCCGAGCCATGTCTCGGGCGATATCCAAAAACCCGGGACATGTATCGGGTCTAGAGATCATCAGTTCAACAAGTACCTACTTGCACCCACTGGGGTGAACCACTCAAGAACTCCATGTACCTAGAGTCCCTAGGGGCGATCCGGAGGAGGGGCTAGCGGTGTGCGGTTCATTGCGATTGTGTCTACAAATTGGCTCACTTGAGCTTTGAGCTGACAGGCTCCTGGACGACGCACCTGCGTGCCGGTTCGTGCATCGAGGCCTTTGACGGTTGCTTGGCGGCCTTCTCTTCCACCCCTAACTGTTTTCTCTACTGATGAGGGAAGTTATCCCGAAACCCGAGCCATGACTCGGGCGATATCCAAAAACCCGGGACATCTATCGGGTCTAGAGATCATCAGTTCAACAAGTACCTACTTGCACCCACTGGGGTGAACCACTCAAGAACTCCATGTACCTAGAGTCCCTAGGGGCGATCCGGAGGAGGGGCTAGCGGTGTGCGGTCCATTGCGATTGTGTCACTTAAATTTTATAGTGATAGAGCAGTAATTTCTTCTGGTAATTTCTCAATGCAAAACCTTCATGCTACCTCTAATTTACCGTTGAAAAGGTGTTGGGCCCTTGACACCATGTATTACCTTCAGGAGATTTTAAATAATCATCAATAGTCAAAAATGCAATTATTATTTAAGCCAATAAAGAGAGAGTTGTTGAGTATTTTAAAGGGTTTTATTTTCTAGTCAAAAGATAAGTTTTTCCCTGACCCTTTATTCAATAGTAAAATATCAATCAGGTTACAGAATTTGGAAAACAGGAAAAACAGCATTAATACAGAACACTTTACATTCTGCATATAAGCATTACATGTAGGAAAGAAAATGTGGCGCAAAATTCTTAAAGCGTTTCTAAGAAAAATAGTCTTGCAAAGCTAATCAATAATTAAATAGTTGGCAAAAATCTCCCATTAAGAGAAATAAATGCATAAGTCCAATAAATCTTTTTAGACCTAATTAATTAGTCATTGCATAAACTTAACGTTTAGCATCTAATTCTATCCTGATCCACTGCATTCTCTGCACCTGTCTGTGTCTAAAGAGCAAAACAGCCCACCCTTTACAAGGCCTCAAAGGATGGTGGCCTGCAGTGCCAAAATATGATGTGCCAGGACTTTGGAAGAAAAAATCACCAGGGAACCCCCCACCTGACTCTCCTCGGATGCCCAAGGCTGCACACGTGACGATCTCGTGCCTAACCCATAGAATGTCTGGTCTAATCTGTTCCTTCTCTCAAGAGCTCACACGCCCCCTGAAGCCTAATGAACCTAGTAGCCAAAATGAGCAAGAAGCCAACCACGGCTACAGAGAGGTCATTATTTATACTCTAATTCTTGGCAGTCTACACAAAAATGTTGCATCTTCAGGAAAACTTGTACGTGATTAGTCAGCCACAATGGAATGAGGTCTAACCTTACTGACTCATTGAAAATTCTAGAGCATACCAGTTTTAACAAAAGAAGCGCAAATGATTTAATACATTTTATATGTTTGCAACTTTTACTAGGAAAAATGTTTCATTCTAATTCTCTTCCTTCCTTCCACAGCGCAGTCTAGATGGATACTTTTAGCTAACTGGTACATTGGCACAATCACAAGAATGTACAGTTCAAAGTGGCCTTGACTCTTTCCGCAGTTTGAGGAAAGCTGCCACAGTCTCTGCATGCACTCTTCTCTGAAAATGCAAGTCATAGCCTTGCTGGATTCACAGGCAGCCACGTTTTGTGTAGGCCCCAAAAATAAAACAGACACAAAAGAGAATATTAATTTCATGTAAATCAGCCCATGATGTTTCCCAACTCCATACTAGTACCCCTTATAAATGTTTACCTAGCCAAGCTATTATTTATGACAACATGCAAAATAAATGTGCAATGTGCAACATAGCAATATTATGCATTTAGTGTAAAATTTAAAAGCACACACAGTTAATACAGCGCACACAGTTAATACAGCGCACACAGCAACATGCTCTAGTGTTTTAGATAGCTTTTCATGCAAAAAGCATTTAACCCCATGTGTAGTGTTTGGTGCATTATTAATTCACACACATTATAAAGAGAGGTGTTTTAAACTAAACATGTTTATCAAAATATGCAACAAGCCAAAGTCTTTTAAGACAGGAATAGTGAATTTAGATTGCAAGAGATGAGCTGGGAAGAGAGAAACACATTCCATTAATCTTCAAAGCTAAAAAGGCCACATTTCCCTAGACTGCAAAAACACATGTTAATTCAGCACAAGCATTTCAGACTGACTTAGGCCTCACTTTCATATTTTTCATGTGCCATGTTTTTAACTTGCACCAACATGTGCGTGGCAATTTAAATGCAGTCTGTCTGAAGCACAAAAATAAAACAATGCCTGACTGCAGATGAAATCTGCTCCATCAATTCACTCTTCTGATGATATCAAATCATAATCAAATGATTTATAATTCATCATACATATTTAATTTCAAAAGTGACTTTTTATTTTTTTTGTATTGCAAAAGCTGAGCATGTAACAATTTTACTTCTATTTCTAAGGCAAACACAAGTCTTATCTGTAATCAGATCATATTTAGCCAAGCTCAAATGTTTAGTGCAGAGTTCTGTAAGTAGCTTATTGGAGCTGTTAGTCTTCTTTAAAATAAGTAACTAAAATAAATAAAGGAAAATTAAACAGGACAGTTTCAGCATTCATTTGCTCTTTGTCATCAGCTTGCCATCAGTATGGCTCATTCTGTACTTTTCTTCCATGCAAATTAGACTACTTAGGTGCTGAGAAACTCTGACAGAGCACCATCAATCCTTTGCACTTTTTTTCAACCTAGGCCCTTCACTCTTATTTTCACTTTGATCAGATTCAGATGTTTCACCACAGCATCTCTCAGATCAAAGTCGTTGCACCATCCATTATGCAGATCTTGTGTAGCAGCTGCAATATGGTGAAATACTGCACACTGTACATCAAGCAGACCTACACAGCAATGGCTAGTGTTCTCATCAGTGTTTTCCACAAGTGCATTTGCATATGTATTTTCAAGCCACTTTGGTGATGCTGAATAACAGTCTTTTGCAAAAGGTAACTCAGTGCTGCCATTGTGTTGCTTTATTATGCTTGACACTTCAGGCAGATAACTACAATCCATTCCTTGTCCAATCTGTTGTTCTGCACTCATTATTTTTAAGACTTCATTATGATCTGATTTCAGAGAAACTGGAAATCTATACCTGGGCATCAGTCTTTGCAATAACACATTTGCCACTATGCAGTTGTCATTTTTCTCAAAAACAGTTCTGATACAACCCTGTTGTGCTGCTTCAAAAACATTTTCTTGAGCCTTTTTTAATTCAACTGTGAAGATTCCATTGAATGTATATGCTAACAGAACACAAATTTGTGCAACTGAATTAGCATTTCTCTCCCCCATGACAACAGTGACTCCCAATTGAGCAGATATACTGCATGTTATGGTAAGAGCAATC
Source organism: Lissotriton helveticus (assembly GCF_964261635.1). Classification (NCBI taxonomy): domain Eukaryota; kingdom Metazoa; phylum Chordata; class Amphibia; order Caudata; family Salamandridae; genus Lissotriton; species Lissotriton helveticus. The sequence continues at coordinate 1,602,778,728 of NC_136059.1, read as the reverse complement.
AATTTGGAATTTTGGGCTGTGGTAACTACTAAAAGCCATGAAGCTTTGACAACATAATGCATAAGGAGCACAGCATGTGCTGCTTTTAATGTGTCACCTTTCAAACATGGGCCATCTACAAAATGGACATTGTTGGGCTGACTCAGACGTTCATCCTTAAAGTCTGAATTTGGCATTATGCATATTTTCATGATATTTAGACACTCATATTCAGGTTCATCACAATCCAATTCATTTGCTGACATTTCTGTAAAGTTAGGGTCAAAGGTCATTGGGCAATACATCACAGACCTTTGAACACAGTCATCTTTTTCAATAGGCAATGAGAGAGCGCAGGCCTCCCTCTCACTGCAAATTAGTGTATTTTCTATCAAATAAACTTTCATTCCTACTGCAGGGGCGCGACATTCTTTCTCTTTCAACTCTAGGAATGCTTTTGTGCAATTGTTGTCCAATGGAAGCAGATCAGACACACCCTTGTGTGTCAGCCTCAGTAAAGGCTTAGCGACTAGGGAAAGGTTTAGTAACCACTCTACAGCAGCTAACCATTCCCAAAAATGTCCTGACTTCTTTCTGTATTTGAGGTGGATTCATCTTGGAAATTATTTCCACCTTCTCTGGTGACACCTTTCTACATCCCTTTCCAATATTGTGTCCCAGACATTCATCTTCTTTTTAACAGTACTCCTGACTATTCTCATGCAATGGCACTATGACATGAGCTTGGCAAAAATCAATAAGTGTAAGCCATTCTTCAGCACATGGGATGTGAAAAAATATATTGGCTGGATTCGGTACCACAGGACAACATGGAAAAAATAAACTTTTAATCTGCTGCACTATTCTCTTCTTTTCATTTATTTTCTGTGAACCTGTGATCAGAAAGTTACATAAACTTCTAATCAATTCCATCAAAAATCCTTTTATTGGTAAAATTCCTACAACTCATGGTTTTCTTGAATACATGTCATCTGGTTCTAATTTTAATAAGACATGTTCTGCACACTTTGTTAATCTGGCACCCTTCTCTGTGAACTCTCTTATTTCTGTGTTTAATATTTTTTCAAAAGCAGAAGGTAATTTTTCAACTGTCTTTTCCGAAATAATGCTACATTTGTCTCTTGTTGGGCCATTTTAAAATGTACATCCTCATCAGGAATCTGAAAATGAACATTATCTGATATACAGTAATCTGTGCTGTTTAATTTGCAAAATAATTGTTTTCCTGCTAGGCCTGAGTCACAGACAACAGTTTTGCAATGTTCCTCAATGGGCCTATTTTTGGTGCAAATTCTTCTAAAACTGGGTTTGTAATTTCTTTGTTTAAAACTCCTGCAACTAAATCTGGACTTTCCACTGCCTTCACAATGGAATTGGTAAATTCAGAATTGTGAGGGTAAGAACTCTCATTGGCAAACACAGCAACCTGTTGGACTGGGTTCTGTTTTTGTCTCTGGAAATAATTCACATTTGCTCTGGACAACCTATTTAAATTAATTTTAGCATTTTCCATATTTTGTGGGACCATCTGTGCTTGAAAAATTCCTGCCATTGGTACCTGTTTCTGAACTGACATTTGCATTTGCTTAGCTGGCGTATTTTGCATCTGCATTTCTCCATGTTTTTGTGCATCATGTTTAAATTTATATTTCTTCTTCCACTGCTCAAATCTGTTATAAAGAAGGCAAAAGGACACATTTTCCAGCAGTACAACAACCATACCTGAATTTGCACAAACCAAAACACCTTTACTTCCATCCTGTGTTCTTTTAATCTGTACCCAATCAATATCCTTTGCTGGCACTGCACCCTTCAGGGAAATAATCACTGCTATATTTTCCTCCATAACCACAGAAAATGATAGTGCATTCATGGAAACACTTTTCACTGTCTCCTCACCTGGCCTTTGCACAACTTTAGACTCAAACCACAATTCAGTCTGCATGACAATGTAAAATAACATTTCCAAATTAATGCACAACTCTTTTAATATTTCAACAAATCCATCGACTTGTGGGTACCACATCATATGTCTGTCTCTCAATTGTGGGAATGTGTTCAGAAATGCTGCAAGTTCACTTTCATTCTGTGGCATATGAACATACATTTCTCCCACCTTTTCTCTCAATGAGTAAGAAAAAGCTTCTCCCTCATTCTGCTTATTATTTTTCTCAACTAAATCTGGTGGCTTCTTTTCCTTATCCAGTTTCCTTGCTAGGTCTGGTGGTTTCTTTTTCTTCTCATGTTTTCTTGCCCACTTGTCTCCTAATTTCTCAAACCCATTGCATTTGAAAATATATTTTATTTCTGCAATGTGCAAATGCATTCCTGAAGAACAGATTTTCTCATTTGCTTCATCATCCATGTGTACCATAAAACCTTTCTGAAATGGAAAACTTCCTGAAACATCAGTTTCATATTTTTGAGCCAAATCTGTCAGTCCATTATGTGTAGTTAATGCACACGCAGCTGTTTCCATTATCAGGGGAATTAATTCTTTTTCCTGACACTGGTTCACATTTTCATGATTTAAACAGCAAGGACTGTTATTTTCCTCATGTTCAAATGCTGAATTTAAAACACTAAGCTGTCTCTCTACACTAAGCTGTCTCTCTTTTTCATGGTCTGGGTGAATATGTTCTCCCATGCTTTCTATCTTTTTAAACACTGCTGCTTCTTCAAGGCAGGTTTGAGAAATTCCATTTTCAAATATATTTATTTTATTCTGAACTGCAGGTGTTGTAAATGCCATTTTCCCCCTCACGTTTTAGTGAATGGGGTAATTTCTGTTCAATAATCTGTGTATTCTGCGTTTCTGAAATAAACCCTGGCAAAATAACTCCTTCTGCAGCTCTTTGAACTTTTTCAGTAGGGACCATATTAATTGGGACAGTCATAATTTTTCTAGGCATTATCTGTGCATCTGCAGTTTGCAATTCTTGAACTGAATCAGGCACATTTGAAGCAGTAACACCTGGAGGTATCACTGTCAGTGCTGAATCAACAGGTCATGGGTCAATCTGAAATGTTTGGATAGTTTTCTCAATCTGTGTTTCTGCCTGTTCAACAGAAGTAGTAGCCCCTGTAGTATTTACTGGTGCACTATTTTCAGCATTTTTCATGGAAACCACATCAAGTGGTGGACACTCAGTTACCAATGCATCAATTATTGAATCCCCTGAATCATTATTTATTTGAAGCTCTTTATCATCATTAATTCCCTTCTCCTGTATCTGGTGCTTTACCTTTTTATTCTCACTTGCTTTCTCTCTTGCTGCTTTTTCCCACATGCTTAAGCCCTCAAATTGTGCAGCTTTAGATGGTGTCTTTATTTCACATAAGACTTCCCTTAATTTGTCATAAATTAGCAATTCAAAAGTACCATCTTTTGGAAACCTCAAAGCACCTTCTTTTTCAGTAATCCTGCACCATTGGTGAACCCACATACATGTGTTTTGTCCCAAATTGGTAGACATAAAATGCACAGGTGTTCCTCACCAATAAAAAACGTATTTTTCACTTTACCTCCTGACAGCTTCTTTAAACCTTCAAACATTTTAATTTTTGCAATTGTTCAATGCAATTTCTTTTTTCCAAAGCTGTCAGTCTCAATTGTAATCAGTGTTACTCCTGCCACTGACTCTCCTCAAAATCTTACTGCAATATTTCTCTTAATCAATACCTCTGTTAGTAACAACATAAATACATTCGCTACTCTGTCTGTTCCAGTAAATAAAGGATAGATTTATATTCACTGCGAGTAACACATTCCGCTTACCCTTCAGAAAGTAAGACCTTCCGTTTACTCTTCAAACACTACAGGTAAATCCCTTCCACTTACCTTTCACTCAAGCTCTGAAGAACCTGCTACTCCTTTGGACTTATCCTTTAGGATATATCTTAGGCCAAAGTTTCACCAGCAAACCCTTTTGCTGTCAATCAAGCTCAGAAGAACCTGCTACTCCTTCGGTGTGACCCTTTCTAGGTGATATCAGACCAAAGTTTCAACAGCAAACTCTTTGCTGTCACTCACTCACACAGAAAATAGTCCCTAATTTACCACTGCCAGCCCTACGTAGCTTCTCAGTGTTATTCCAACAGACGAGTAACCTCAGTGCAGTGTGACTTCCATTTACCACCCGCTATTCCTTCCCGGGATTCTCCCACAGTTGTGCATACCTGTGTTTCCAGATAACATAGAACAAGACACTAACTTAACATGAAGAGTTAAAACATGTAATCAATAACCAAAAAAATATGTCCTATGAAATTACCAATATAATCAATAACACAATCAATTCGAAATGAGCAAAATGTCACCAATGGTAAAATAAAAGTTAATATTTTCAACACTTTAAAAATACATCCTAGCACATTAACAATATTTCACAGCCCTATTGATACTCACACCACTCCAGCAATCACCTTGTTGCATCACCTTCCAGTACTGCTTTGCCAGTCTTCAGGTTCTGAGCATTGGAGTCAGGAATCAGGACTTGGACATTTTATCTAACTTGGGCAATTATTTTATTTCCCTTCTAAGGTCAATGATCCATTAGTTGAATAGTTGATGGTGAAATCAATAATCATTAATCACCAAACTAATCAATAATGACCATCCTCTGATTACCAAAAACTGATGGAGCGGTAATTTCTCTGGTAATTTCTCAATGCAAAACCCTCATGCTACCGCTAATTTACCGCTGAAAAGGTGTTGGGCCCTTGACTCAAAGGAATGTGGCCTGCAGTGCCAAAATATGACGTGCCAGGAATTTGGAAGATAAAATCACCAGGGAACCCCCCACCTGACTCTCCTCGGACGCCCAAGGCTGCACCCGTGACGATCTCGTACCTAACCCATAGAGTGTCTGGTCTAATCTGTTCCTTCTCTAAAGGGCTCACATGCCCCCCTGAAGCCTAATGAACCTAGTAGCCAAAATGAGCAAGAAGCCCACCACGCCTACAGAGAGGTCATTATTTATACCTTAATTCTTGGCAGTCTGCACAAAAATGTTGCATCATCAGGAAAACTTGTACGTGATTGGTCAGCCACAATGGCATGAGGTTTAACCTTACTGACTCATTGAAAATTCTAGAGCATACCAGTTTTAACAAAAGAAGCACAAATGATTTAATACGTTTTATATGTTTGCAACTTTTACTAGGAAAAATGTTTCATTCTAATTCTCTTCCTTTCTTCCACAGCGCAGTCTAGATGGATACTTTTAGCTAACTGGTACATTGGCACAATCACAAGAATGTACAGTTCAAAGTGGCCTTGACTCCTTCCGCAGTTTGAGGAAAGATGCCACAGTCTGCGCATGGACTCTTCTCTGAAAATGCAAGTCATAGCCTTGATGGATTCACAGGCAGCCATGTTTTGTGTAGGCCCCAAAAATAAAACAGACACAAAAGAGAATAATAATTTCATGTAAATCAGCCCATTATGTTTCCCAACTCCATACTAATACGCCTTATAAATGTTTACCTAGCCAAGCTATTAGTGTAAAGCAGATTTTCTAATATTTATGACAACATGCAAAATAAATGTGCAATGTGCAACATAGCAATATTATGCATTTAGGGCCAGATGTAGGTAGGCGAATACCGGTCGGTAACGGCCCGAATTCGGTAAAATCGGCCGTTACCAACCGGTCTTTTGAAAATGAGATGTAGGAGTCAATAATTTTCCGATTCGGAAAATATGAGTCTGTAGAATACCGAATCTGTATTTACCGAGAACATATTTTCCGATTCGGTATTTAACGATTTCTAATTTACCGACTTTTTTTTGTTGTAACTTTTTATTATATAAAACAAAAGGAAACAACACATCAAACATACAATCAAGGCAATACAGCAATAATACAGCCATTAGGCCTGCGCTCAAGGAGGACGGGAGATATATGACAACAGGAGAAAAGATTTTTTGAATACAGATGAGGGGAGGGCGCCAAAGGTAGAATTGCATATGAACAGCACAATGTACCACAGCTAGAAGGAATGTAGGTCAGGGCGACTGGGAAGGACTAGGAATCACAGTGAGCGGGGGCGTACAGATATCTCCACGGTATGAGTTCCACTGGTTCGAAATCTTCCCCCATTTTTGGGGTCTACCTCTTGCCACATACACTGTCTTCTCCCTGAACATGCACTAGTCCAGACTCTCTTTCCAAGCAGTCACTGTAGGCGGCCTCGGGGACCCCCACAACTGTGCAATATCCCTCTTCGCAACCATATTGGCCAGAGTCACCCACTGAAGCTGCGACACGTCATAATCATTCGGACCCCACACATTCAATAAACATTGTCGGGCTTCCGGCATCATCACAACACCCGTTACTTCATCCATCACCTCATGTACACGTTTCCAAAATCGCACCACCTCAGGGCATTCCCATATGATGTGGAGATAGGTGCCAAGGAGACCACGCCTACACATGCCATCTGTGGAGTAGCCCATATGGATCAGACGGGGACCGGTGACATAGATTCTGTGGAGGATCTTGAGTTGGACCAGACGGAGGCGGGCCGGAATCGCCACCTCCCTGGGAGAGGAGATCGCGGACTGCCAGTCCTCATCATCCAGTTCAATACCATCAGCAATCCATGCTTCACGAATGCGATCAAGCAGACTCGATCGGTCATTAATCATTTTCTTATAGAACAACGAGATAGTACTGTCTGGCACATAACCGTCTAGTATACGATCTTCGAGAGGGGAGGAGTCTGGAATATCACTACCCACTGGCAACACAGAGTTCAGAGCATGGCGTACCTGGACATAACAAAAAACTTATACAGTTCAACAGGAAGGCCATTGGGACCCAGAGCCTTGCCGGAACGATCGGAACGTAAAATACAGATCAAATGATTTAATCAATTCAGTGCGAGACTTAGGGTTAAGAAGATACCAGGGGTTAATCGGGGCCACCCTCCCTTCGATGCCGATGCCAAGATTAAAATGAAACCAAATAGGGGAATGGTCTGATATACCCCGGGCCAAGTGTCTAATCTCTCCAATCGAAGGGGACAGGGCAGCCGGTATCAGGATATAATCCAATCTGGAAAGACCACCATGAGCTCCCGAATGGAAGGTAAACTGTGTTTGCTCTGGATGCATTAGTCTCCAACAATCTATAAGTCCCAATGTTTCCAGGAAGTCACCCAACCAGGATTGCGCAGCAGAAGGATCTCGGGGCGGATAGCGGTCTATTCTGCCAGAAATAACGGAGTTAAAATCACCACCCAGTATCAAAACACCCTCTGGGAGACCCAGAACCATCCGCCCCAGGTCCGTGAATGTCGTGGATTGTAAGCCCGGAGGGACATACACCGACACCAACAAAATTGGTTTTCCCTCCCACTGCCCAACAAGTGCAACATATCGACCCCTGGCATCAAGGATCACATCGTCAACCTCGAGGGGGAGGGAAACCCTAAGCACAATACCCACTCCTCTAGAACTAGATGTAAACCCAGAGTGGGCAGCAAGACGATAACCCCGTCTATTAAGAGTGTCACAAGTATTTCCTATCAAGTGTGTCTCTTGTAGCAAAACGACATCAGGCGAAAGGCGCCGCAACAGCTGCATAACCACCCCTCTCTTTATCCGATCACCCAACCCATTCACATTCCAGCATAATACCCTCAACCCTATACCCCCATCCAGATCCACAATGAACTCCCATCGCAAAACGAGCATCACACCAATGTCAAAGATAATGAAAGTACCTTGCCTTGAAAAAGAAAAAACAAACAATCCTAAAACAGAGCCCTCCCTCCCCCCGAGTTTCCCAACACAACTCCCCCCCACCCTGCACCCCTGCACCGGCTCAAAAGCCACCCCAATTTGCAGTGTGCCTGTCGTCCTAACAATTAGAAACAAAGAACTAATCTACACAAAGAAAACCCCAGAGGAGGAAAAGGTTCCCGCCATCCCCGCTACCCCCCAGGATACAAATGGAATGATCAAGGAAGTCAGTGAGCCTCAGCTGTACACGTTGAATAGTGTTCCGGACACAGGCACCATAATCATTCTTGGTCCATCAGTCCCCCCTCAGCACCACCAGCATGTTCCTGGCCAGCACGGCGAGCCGGCAAAGTGTCCAACCAATCACTCGCTTCCTCAGGCCTGACAAAGACGAATTTTCGATTGTCATATTCAACACGCAGTTGGGCCGGGAATAACATAGCGTATTTTAGTTGCATGTCTCTTAGTCGCCGTTTCACCCCTTGAAATCCCATTCGTTGTTTCTGGACCGATTGAGAAAAGTCCGGATAAAAGTTCACAGCAGCGTTCTCGAACTGCGTAGGGCCGCTTGTCCGTGCCGCCTGCAGAATGGCGTCGCGATCTCTGAAGTTGAAGATCCGTGCAATAATCGGACGGGGGGGAAACCGGGCTTCGCCTGTCCCCCTGGCACTCTGTGCGCACGTTCGATGGCAAAGAATTTGCTCAGGCCCTTGGGCGCAAGATGATTAAGAATGAGGTCCTCCACTCGAAGATCAGTGGCAAGTGATCTAGAATCTTCCGGGACCCCAATAATACGCACGTTGTTGCGCCGTGCACGGCCTTCAAAATCCTCCAAGCGATGAGCAAAAAGGTAATTAGCAGATCTAAGGTTGCGCACTTCCGTTTGCAAGTCGGACACATCCGTGGTAAGGCTGGATGTCTTTAGGTCCAATGACTTCACCTTCTCGTTCGTCTTGGCCAAATCAGTTCGAATGAGGTTGACATCAATAGCCACCGTGTCCAACTTCAGAGCCAGGGCTTCATACTGTTGGCCAATAGAAGACTGAATGCCAGCAATGGCGCCCATCACGTCCTGTAGCGTTAATTCCGCCAATACAGCAGGATCGTTGACAGCCTCCTCCCGGGCCTTAGGTGCGCCACCAGGGGATCCTTTAGAAAGTGTGTAGCGATCCATGACATTTGTCTGGGTTGAACCTCCACGGATAGTGGTCTTGACTTTCCGTTTTTCACCCTCGGGCTTGCCCGTCATGGCGAGCCGGGCGCCCCGGAGGGAGGCTTGGGATCTGGTCCAAATGGCTCCTTAAAATTCAAACACAAGATTACAGGAGGCGAAGTTGGGCCAATTTGAGTCCACAGCCAGACAGTCGCCAGCTCAAAGCTCAATGAGCTGGCATCGGAGCTCTTCCGATCAACAGACACACCGCAGATAGGAACAGTGCGCTGGAGAAACGAAACCGAAAGTGAAGTGAGGCTGTGGTCTGATCCCCTCAAGCCATTGTTGTTAAATTACGACCTGGGCACTACTACAACTCAAGGTCCAGGCTGTTCCATGGAGAAGGCCACAAATTTCAAGACGGCAGAACTCGGGGACCCTGCGTCCAATTCTGACCCAAAAACCTGCTAGTACATCAGCCGGGTTGTGTCTTAAATGACCTTCCATTAGATCAGGATATTATCCAGGATAAATGCGGGAGGCAGCGAGGGTCCTCGGGAGCCCTGTGCTCACGCGGCCATCTCGGATGCGCGCGTAGCTCCTCCCTCATTTACCGACTTCTTATTTTCCAAATCGGTAAATAAGAATTCGGAAAATATGTCAATCGAGATGTAGGAAAGGAAGAAAATACCAAATTCAATGAAATTCGGTATTTAAGAGTCGGTATTTACCATGGACTGGAAGCAGGTGGTACCCAGGTGCAGACTATAAAAAAAAAAGGCCCAAAATGCAACAGTGTTGCAAGAATGGCGGCATTCTATGTGATTGCGAGGAGGCTAAGGCTACAGGCTGCACGTCTTAGGATATGGATGAGGGAGGAGCAGGTGTACAGGCAGAAGATCACCCTGTTCCAATTGACTGAGCCTGAGATACTTCAGAGGTACAGGCTACACCCCAGAACCATCTTGGACTTAATTGGGGACCTCCACCCATACCTGGACCAACACCACCTCGGGACCGGACATCGCCATTGCCATCCCCCAAGGATACAAGATCTCCAGGAAGGACTGCCCCACCCACCCAGGAGGAGGAATCGCCATCGTCCACAAATCCAGCCTCCGCCTGAGCACACTCCCTGACGAGTCCACAGAACTGATGGAACACCTTCATTTCAAGATACTGGCCAGCCCCACTGCCGCCCTCCGAGGAACCCTCATCTACCGACCCCCTAGACCCCGCGGACCCTTCGCCAACTCCATCACGGACATTATCTCCCCGCAGGCCATCACATCCACCAACTATACCCTGCTGGGAGACCTCAACTTCCACCTCGACAATCAACTGGACCCCAACACCACATGCCTCCTGGACAACCTCCACAACATTGGACTCCGCCAGATCGTGACCAAGCCCACGCACTCAGCAGGACAGACCCTCGACCCCCTCTTCACCACAGGAAACTCCATCACCTTCAACCACACCACCGAACTCTCACGGACTGACCATCGTTGCGTCCACTTCACCTTCAGAACACCCACCATCCACAGACACCAACACCTGCTTCCACAAAGAACAAAGAAACTGGACCAAAATCACCGACGACCAGCTCACCTCCTCACTCAACAACTCCACCCCAACCATCGAGGAAAACGACGACCCCAACACCGCAGCCCGAACCCTGCATAGATGGATCTCGGACAGCACCAACACCATAGCCCCCCACAAGAAAAACAACAATACCCGTGCCAAGAAAGCCAGATGGTTTACCACCGAACTTCGAGAATCCAGGCGCACATGCCGCCGCCTCGAAAAGGCCTGGAGAAACACCAAATCCACAGAAGCCCACAACAACTTCAGAGCCGCCACCAACGCCCACCATCAACTCATCAGAGAAACGAGGAAATAAGCGATTGAAGACAGAATCTCCACCCACGCACACAACAGCAAGGAACTCTTCAGCATCATCAAGGAGTTCGCCCAACCCACCAGCGAGTCTACCGACATCCCTCCCTCACAAGACCTCTGCGACAAACTCAGCACCTTTTTCCACCACAAAATCAAGAGCATCTACGACAACTTCGACGAAGACAACCAACACACTGAACCCTCACCAACCACCCCCGACACCCGGAAACCAGCGATTGATGGCTGAACAGCCCTCACCACCAAAGACACACTGAAGACAATGAAGTCAATCCACTCAGGGGCTCCCACGGACCCCTGCCCCCACCACATCTTCAACAGAGCCGCCGACACCATCGCACCCATGCTCCGCCACATCATCAACCGCTCCCTGGCGACTGCCTCTTTCCCCTACGACTGGAAACACGCTGAGGTAAACCCCCTCCTAAAGAAACCCTCAGCGGACCCCACCAACCTCAAAAACTACAGACCCATCTCCCTGCTCCCGTTCCCAGCGAAATTCATCGAGAAAGCCATCAACAGCCAACTCGCCACATTCATTGAAGAACACAACATCCTCGACTCCTCCCAATCCGGCTTCAGAAAAAACCACAGTACGGAAACCGCCCTCCTCGCCGCAACAGACGACATCCGCACCCTACTGGACAAAGGAGAAACAGTAGCCCTCATCCTCCTCGACCTATCACAGTCTCCCACCGCACTCTAATACGCAGACTCTATGGCGCAGGAATCCAGGACAAGGCCCTCGACTGGATCTGCTCCTTCCTCTCCGGCAGGACGCAGCGGGTCAGACTCCCCCATTTCCTCTCGGACCCCACACCTACTACCTGCGGAGTCCCCCAGGGCTCCTCCCTCAGCCCGACGCTCTTCAACATCTACATGGCTCCACTTGCCCCCATCGTCAGAACCTACGGACTCAACATCGTGTCATACGCAGACGACACCCAGCTCATCCTCTCCCTATCCATCGAGCCCAACACCGCCAGACACAACTTTCGAGAAGGCATGGAAGTCATCGCGAAAAGGATGAAACACAGCTGCCCACAACTAAACACCAACAAAACAGAAGTACTCATCATGGGCCCAAACCCCGACGCCTGGAGTGACACCTGGTGGCCCACCGCCCTCGGAAACCCGCCAACCCCCACAGACCACGCACGCAACCTGGGAATCATCCTGGACTCCGAGCTCAAAATGGACCGCCAGATCAACTCTGTCTCATCTTCCTGCTTCCACACCCTCCGCCTCCTTCGTAAGACCTTCAAATGGATCCCCCTCGAACACCGAAAGACAGTCACTCACACCCTGGTCACCAGCAGACTCGACTACGGCAACGCACTCTACGCCGGTATAAACAAAAACCTCATCCGCAAGCTACAGAACATCCAGAACGCCGCCGCAAGACTGGTCCTCAACCTGCCAAATCACTGCCACATCTCCCAGCACCTGCGCACACTCCACTGGCTCCCCGTCGAGGCGAGAATCACCTTTAAGATGCTCACCCACGCACACAAGGCCCTCCACGGCACCGGACCAGCATACCTGAACAGCCGACTCAAATTCCACGCACCCCAAAAGACCCTACGATCAGCCCAGCTCTCCTACGCCGTGATTGCCCACACCAGAAAGACCAGATCGGGAGGCCACTCCTTCTCCTTCCTCGCTGCCAAAGCATGGAACGCCCTTCCGCTCCACCTCAGACAGACAACATCGCTCCCCATCTTCGCAAGAAACCTCAAAACCTGGCTCTTCAACAGACCCCCTCCTTGGTGGAATGGAACCTGCACCCCTCCCCACCCCTAGCGCCTTGAGACCCTTACGGGTGAGTAGTCGCGCTTTAACAAACCCCTGATTGATTGATTGATTGAAACCCCTGACCCAACTCCCAGGGCCCACGCCATCCCACCCCATGTGCAGGTGCTGTGTAGCTTACACCTGCTTGCCTCTGGGAGCTACCAGAGTGTGATAGCTGCAGTAGGTGGTGTATCCCAGAGCTGCCTGTCCCGTTTTTTCAGGAAGTTTCTGGATGCTATGACGCAGAGAATGGAACATTACATCCTGTTCCCTGACACACCTGCGGAACTTGCCAAAACAAAAACAGATTTCTATGGACTGGCACACTTCCTGCATGTGATAGGCTGCATAGATGGCACCCACATTCCACTATGCCCACCTGCAGCCACTGAACACATCTACAGAAATCGTAAGTCTACGCACTCCATCAATGTGCAGGTGATATGCAATGCTGGCAACATCATCACAGACATAGTGGCCACATTTCTTGGGAGCACGCACGACTCCTACATTTTCCAGAACAGCGGAATATACACACGGCTTCTTGCTGGAGATTTTGGAGATGGATATTTACTAGGTAAATAAGTGTAACACACCCTGTAATGAATGGCAGATGAATGTGTAATGTGATCGTAACTCATCTACCTCTCATTCCCTCCCAGGCGATAGTACATATGCCCTGCGTTCCTTTGTGCTCACACCGTACCTCAACCCAACTAACAGAGCCGAAAGGCGATACAATGTGGCACACAGGTCAACTCGCAACATTTGGACTCCTCAAGAGCAGGTTCCGCTGCCTCCACAAGTGCGGAGGTGCTTGACAGTACACCCCCATCCTGTGTTGCAAGATAATAGTGACCTGTGCCATGTTGCACAATCTTGCCACCAAGAAAGGTACAGAGGTGGAGGTGACACATCACGAGGACATCGATGATGACCAAGAACATGCAGACCCCCAGGCAACAGAACCAGCAGCAATAGATGGTAGATTGAGACGGACAGAAATTACACGTCGATATTTCTAGGTAATGTATGATACATAGACAGGTATAGTGTTTGACAAGTATAGTTTAATATTCACTACATCATCATTGTCACATGGGAAAAGGCATTATACATCAAAGTCTATGTCCCTGGCTGCTCCTGCTCAGTTGCCGTCACTGTGTGCAGTTGTATTGATCTGCAGCATAGATCAGTGCTTACGTCTACGCACTACATTGCGTGACTGATGTGCCTGGCTTTCTGATTCTCTGCTGGGGCCTGACTCGGCATGGCTGCGCCTGCCGCTCCTGCGCACCTCCGGTACAGGTGTGCTGGAGCCACTCCTGCTGGTTGACCCCTCTGTCTCCTCCACACCTGTGTCACCAGCATTGGCTGTGTTTGTGTTGAGCATCTGCTCCATCGCAGAGGTCACTCTTCCCATGCCCCGTGTCAAGTCTGTGCAGCAGTGCACAATTGCATCCTGCATGGATATAGATCGTCAGCACAGTAGTGACGTACTTGAAGCAAATCTGTTCATTGCCTTTGTTTGCTGGCGCATATACTGCCGATCCCTGCCACGCTGTTGATGATCCCTGTCCAACTTATCCGACAGTACACCCATGTATGTGGAGATGTCCGTTATCCCCTTTGATATTGCCTCCAAACTAGATGCTATGTGGCCAATACCCTTGTCCATGTTGGTCATTTTAATGTTCATACAACGAACCTGCCTATGCACGGCTAAGAGGGCTTTGGCCTGCAAGCGCTGTACTTTGACCATTGTTCCTTCCAGGCCACAGACGACGCTCTCCCCTTCCTGCCCCTCGCCACCCTCACGTGTCCTCCTGCCAAGGACACTGGTGCGCGCAGCGCCTGCTGCAATCTGTGGTCTAGCCTTGTCAGCCACAGGTGCATTTGTTTGAGGTACACCATCCTCATCCTCCGAATCAGAGGTTTGCAGGATCCTCTGAGGGGGCTCCTCATGCCTACTTGCCCTTCCCTGCATGGACACCTTGGACATTGCTAGGGGTGTACGCGGTGTGGTAGACAAATCAGGAGATCCGAACAACAAAGGTGATAGTGGCACAGGTGTTGAGGCTCTCTCTGGTGATGAGGCTTCCTGGGTGGTGGTGTTGCCTCCTTCTACAGCGCTGTGAGCAGTTTTTTTCTTCTCTTTCTCCCTTCTCTTAGTTGCGGGTGCCCTCTCCTCCCTTGCTGGTGCTGAACTGCGTGAGGACTCTCCTGTGGAATGAAATTGACATAGGGTCAATGTTGTTGTTCATCTGTGTGCAATTCTTAAATAAATTGTTTACACAACTTTGCCCAGTGCACATTGTGTGTTTGGTGATGTGTGTGGCATGTCTTGCAGAGTCGTGTGGTGTATGTTTTGCATCAATGTATTCATGACTACCTCTACCATGATGCATTGCTGGCACCAAGTATGAGCTGTTATGCTGTGTGATGATTCTACACAGTGGGGTACGGGGTCAGGTTAATGGTTGTGGATTAGGGTACATGCCTCTTACCTTGTTTCTTTGTAGCTTTAGCAGTACTGTCCAGATCTCCTATCCCATGGATGCATTCTGGCTCCATGGTGGTTTCCACAAGCTCCTCCATCGCAGTCAGCTTTGGGGCTTTGCTCCTGCCACCTCCAGTCTCACCAGCATCCTTTTTTTGTGCTGCAATTTTTTTCTTTGTTACGATGCGCAGGTCATACCACCGCTTTTTGATGTCCTCAATCTCCCGGTGGGTCACACCAATGGCATTCACTTTGCCCTGTATGCCAAGCCATATGTTCCTCTTCACAGTCTCTGCAACATGCGGAGACTGCCTCCCGAAAATTTGGCTGTAGTGGCTTACTATTTCTTCTACAGCCACCTGTAGTTCTTCTGGGCTGAACTTGATCTTCCTTTTTCTCTCCCTAGCATCCTTTTGCCCTTCATGAGTCTCCATTCTGTAGCACTGCTTGCCTGTGGATGCTCAGCTCCTCTCACCTCAGCTCAATTGTTTGTTCTGTTGGTGTTCACCTGCATGGGTGTGGCCACTCCCAGGTACTGGGGAGTGGTGCTTCAATCCGATTGGTTGGAATCTCAGGGCCTTGGTTGTGGGGTGTGTAGGGTGTCCCTGATTGGTTGTCAGGCTCACATTGCGTTTTTCAAACATCCGAATCGGATTTTACCGAATCGGTAAATACCGAATCGGAAAATTCCGAATCGGTAAATTCCGAATCAGTTACTCCCATTCATTCCTATGGGCCAGGAGGCCCATAGGAATGCATGGGTTTTACTGATTTGGATTTTACCGATTCGGTATTTACCGACTCGGTATTTGCCGATTTGTGATACTGAGTCATTCCGAATCGGTAAGTTTTACCGATTTTTTTCCTACATACCATTTTCCGATTCTGAAATACGGATTCGGTATGAGTCGGTATTTTGGAATCGGTAAATGGAAATTACCTACATCTGGCCCTTAGTGTTAAATTTAAAAGCACACACAGTTAATACAGCACACACAGTTAATACAGCGCACACAGCAACATGCTCTAGTGTTTTAGATAGCTTTTCATGCCAAAAGCATTTAGCCCCATGTGTAGTGTTTGGTGCATTATTAATTTACACACATTATAAAAAGAGGTGTTTTAAATTAAACATGTTTATCAAAATATGCAACAAGCCAAAGTCTTTTAAGACAGGAATAGTGAATTTAGATTACCAGGGATGATCTGGGAAGAGAGAAGCACATTCTATTAATCTTCAGAGCTAAAAAGGCCACTTTTCTCTAGACTGCAAAAAATGAAATGAATTCATACTTGTATAGCGCACTTATACCCTGAGGTCAGCCGCGGCCCATGGAGGGAGTTACAGTGGGGCAGGGAGGCGGCGAGGGGGAGGGGCAGGGTGGAGGGAGCTAAAAACTGGCATATGGATAATTGCAGGTAAGTACACAATTTAATTAATAAAATGAATTTCGTAGCACGCACTGCATTGCAAAATGTGATGCTGTGCGTGCTACGAACTTTGTTTTATTAATTAAATTGTGTACTTACCTGCAATTATCCATATGCCAGTTTTTAGCTCCCTCCACCCTGCCCCTCCCCCTCCCCGCCTCCCTGCCCCACTGTAACTCCCGCCACGGGCTGCAGCTGCCTGAGGTGTCTTGGCGCTGTACGCATACCTCTGTGGAACCCTTCCTGGCTTTTCCCTGTGAAATGCCCACTCCTGGGCACCCCCAAGATGAAGCCAGGCATGCCAGCGCATGTTAATTCAGCACAAACATTTCAGACTGACTTAGGCCTCACTTTCATGTTTTTCATGTGCCATGTTTTTAACTTGCACCAAAACGTGCGTGGCAATTTAAATCCAGTCTGTCTGAAGCACAAAAATAAAACAATGCCTGACTGCAGATGAAATCGGCTCCATCAATAGTTTAATTATTTATGTATCCTGTTTGAAGCAAATTTGTCATGGGGTGGCATGAGCAGCCATAGAAAATAGAAAATGGGAGTAGTGTGCAAATTTATTTTGAGATTTGCAAAACAATTGGAGCACAAACCAACGAAGGAGATGGTCCAGCTTTATAAATGCAAATGCCTGGGCGTGGGAACATACGGAGAGGGTGTGTGGGATCATGAAACACCACCTAGAAGGCAAGCGCTTGAAAACAAGTTCCTCGATGCACTAACATTCTTTTTCCACTTACGTTCCTTTCTCTGAAATTCGCTTGATTACAGATAAATTATTAGTACTGTAGAATTTAGACTCATCTGATTTATTATATTCTAGGAATTTTCCCGTGACGAAGGGCATGTCCCAAAATGCATTGAGTCATGGAAAAACAGAGACTTGATTTTTTAAATATTGAAATAGTGTGTGATGGAACAACACCACACAAACTAATGAGATTCTAAAATCAATAAATAAAGATTGGATTGAACATTTGATGAATACGCGTTTTAATTTTGAAGAAAGTTTACCTAATATTTCTCTTTGAGTGACATGTGGGAATGTCTTTCCTTATTCTAAAGAAGCTTCTCTTCATTGATTCTTAAAATTGCCTTTAGACGAGCTCTTGAAACCAGAGTCATAACCGTTGCTTACAGGTTCACTTTCAGATGCTTTGCGGCAGCAGTTACGTATCGGACACACAGATTCTCATTTTATTTTTATCCCCTTCAGAGGAGTTTTTAGGGTTCCAGGGTCAGTTTGTTGAATAGAACTGAAGTATTTCAGAAAGGAGGCCTTACATTCAAGTACAGTACTCGATATCAGAGCTTCACCACGGTTTTGCTGCCGTGATGTCAGGACCAACTCTAGAATAATATTGTCTAGGTGACACATGTTTACTCACGATCTGCGTGATGCAGAAATCGAAATTTCATTTTTACGGGGAACCAAGCCCCTTCCATATTTCTGGTGCAGCTGCTCGAATCTAAAACATGCACAGTCACACAAACCGCACTCACGCTCTGATTTAACCAAACACTTATCATCATGGTAGCTCTTTCTGAGCGTCTGAGCAGAACAAAACCACTCGCACACATCGCACTGGCGCTCCGTCTGGTTAGATACTTCTCACCGTGGTAGCTCTTCATGAGCGCCTCGTCTCACAGTGTGCACCTTCCCCGCAGGCCGTGATAAACACCAACAGCGGTGAAGCTCTGATATCGAGTACTGTTGGACTGTTGGCTAGAAAGTGGGCTGATAAGGATATTTTGATACAGAAAACTGAAACACAGTCAGGGGCAGCTGACTGTTGCTCCTGTTGCATTATCCAAGTGCGTGTAAATACGCGACGCCTGGATACTAGTATCTAAGCACTGTGTAAGGCTTTGGAGCCTATTTTACATCATTATGTATATATGTTCTGATACCTGGCTACATGTTCCTTTGTTTGCCTCATTAGAAAGCTAAAAGCTAAGTGAAGGTAGGAACTCACGTTTGGAGTATCCCTACATCCCCCCTACCCCGAGGCGGCCGGTAGGAGCAACATGGTGGTCTCTGGGAAACAATGTTTTTACGCATAACACAACACATACGGCCACGCATTTATGTGTTTACATGCTTTTAACTTAGTTCTATATGCCTGTTTTTCCTTGGCAGTTAACAAAGAACAAGTGTCCAAGAGTGGAGTGGCAGCATATAGTGCAGCCCTGATGAAACTGCCTAAAAGCACGTGGCAGTGAAACATGTCGGCACTGGCATTAGGTAATGGTATGCATGAATAGCTACCGGCCTTTTTAGTGGTACAGCATACTTTGTTTCCCTATGAATAAAGTTGGTTAAGGGAATTAGATGCTGTGTTCTATGCACTTATTTATGTTGTGTGTTTGTCACTAGCAGATGCTCTCTGCTTTCCACTGTTTGTTACACGTTTTGGTTGTTTGTTTTGGACACTATTTTCTCTCTTTCTTTGAGAATCAAGTGATTACCGATGATGAGACAGGGGCTTGTCTGGAAATTACATACCAGTTACCCCGTTGGTGGTGTTTCCGTGAGGTGTCACTTGGTTTTCACACATTTTTTTCAAAGGAGAACTTGATCCAACACCGTGGGTGTGGATCTTTGTTATCGACCTAGGTGGGTCAGACAAATTGGTGTTCGGTGTTTCTGCCAAGGAAATTTGGGTTTTTTACATGAATTTGGGCGCAGTGCAGTGAAATTATCCCCACACAACTTGTAGGGTTCTGGAGTAGTTATCAGTACACATAGACTGTTCTATCTCCCTGGTAACTGACACCTGTTGACGTCCATGGATAGGGTCTTTTGTTTGTTCTAAAACTTTTGAGTGGAGGGCGACCCTGTCCTTTCTTCCCTCTATGCTCCATTTGTGGTTTTGACTGAGAAAAACACATGCCAGCTGTGTAGTCTTTGAATACGTTTCGACAAATCTGAGTTGATAACATTCAACAGACATTATTTTAAGGCTTTGTAAAACAAGTGTTGCATCCATGAAGTTTAGTTCAAATAAAGAGCTTCACGTACAGCTTCACCTGATCATCCTACTCAGCTACGTTTATGTGATGTGCACGCCATTATTCTGTGAATTCAGTGTATCACAGTTAACTATCTAAATGGGTCACCCTAATTGGTGAGAGCATGTCTAGATTATGATGGCCAGAACACGTCTCATGTTGCTTGTGTTAACTTGCAGATTGGACAAGGCCTAGTAGTTTTGGCTGGATTCTTCCTTGTTGGAAGGGGCAGAAACCATTTGATTATGGTTTATACCTACCTGCATTGGCAGAGAGAAAATAGTGGAATTAAGTGCATCCAGAATAAATATCAGTGATTCATACAGATCCAAATATTTTTCTCGCCATTTGTAAATCCCTCTGGCAAAGCGAACCCCCCTCCCCTAGCTGCACCAGTTATCTCTGGATTATGAGCAATCTCCATATTAAGCTTGACTCACTGCTTGATTCGTCACTGTTGCTGGGGTCTGTAACGTAAAAGTTGGAGGCAAGAGTATTCAATAGCACATAACATTCAGGAGAGTCCAAAACAGTGAGGGCCTCATTTATAAAGAAATGGCGTAGGGCAGCACCTGCAAGTATTCTTGTTGTGTAGCCCTACGCCAATGTGAAAGGGCAGGAATGCATTGTATTCATGAAATATGGTGCATTCCTATCCTTTGCGCCGGTGCTGATGCACACTTTGCTGCCCAGGGCCAACGTAGACACAATTGTACCATGGTGCACCTTCCTGCTCAAAAACAATCCAGAGAGTCATTTTCCTCTTTCCATGTGCAGAACACATGGCGAGAGGAAAAAAGAGAAATACAAATATTTCTCCTAGTTATACCTGCTCTCGGTAGGCGTAAGGTTTTGGCGCTGCCCCAGGTTTACGTGATGAAGTAAATCTGGGGCATCGTCTACACCCACCACAACAACCATGGAAAGCCTCCTTGATGCAGAGTAAGGCAACTCAGCGACTTGTGCTGCTTTTTATTACTCCATATCTATGAGGCGATGCAAAGCCACGTAGGGTGGCTTTGCGTCGACTCATAGATATGATTGAGGTTTGAGCAGCAAGAGCATCAGAAAAAGTGATGGCCTACTGGGGCATAAATAAGCCCCATAGTTCACCATCCCTAGCTTCTGAAAATCCACTTGGAAGTCGTTCTTGATTTGCATTACTGTTCCATCCGATGATGCATTCCCACTCAGTGTGTAATGGCAGCATCAAATGTAAGTTACACTAACACATGTTGCCAATATTGAATAGATTTTAAATATATTTTAATTTGATATATTTTTAGTTTACTAAATGTAATTATCTGGACATCAACCATATTTTGTATTCATGCTTGTTGACATTGCTTTAGTTGCAGGTGCCTCACTTCTGATGGCAAGTTGGCACTCAACTATTAAAACTAAGATAATGTTGGCCAAAGCGTGACACTATGACCCTCACTTTCCAAAGGTGTTCTCTATTTTGGTCCATCTTCAGCTACAAATTCACTCTGACGTTCTGTTTGTTAAACTCCTCACAGAATAGCATTTACAAATTCAAGATTGTGTGACTAGAAGAAATACAGTTAATCCATTTTCATGTAATCCCTGGAGTGCATTGATTCCTTTGGATACTGTTGTGTTGTTGGCACTGGAGCTTCATTAAAATGAGCAATAGGTTCAGCTTTGCACCTGTTGGTCAGGAAACTTTGTAGAAATTATGTGAAGTTTCACTAAATATGATTATCAGTCTCCTGTGTATAAAAGGAAGGCATTATCATACCTTCCATTTAAAAGTCAGTCAAGATATTGTAGTATGAGCATTTGGACCTGAGAGAATTGTTCTGTCCATCTCAGGAATGCAATTTGGTCCCAGCTGGAGAGTGACATAGACCTGGTGAGTGTGGATGTCTGTGAGTGGTACTCTGGATCTGCAGCTTTCCCAGACAACGTGCAATGCTGTCTTCCCTCACACAAGTACAAGCAAGCCGCCTTCCATGTCAAGCTGCCGCAAGTCCGGTTCGGATAGATGCAAAGTGCTTCCCAACAAAGTGACAAAACTATGTTACTAATGTGGGTTCTTTTTTCCCCATGATGGTCAATGTATGCCACTAGGACAGTTTTGGAAAGGATGTGTCAAAGAGAATAATTTCAAAGTGGTGTGTTGAGCTTGTGAAAAGACAGACAAGTCTGAAAGAACAGGGGAAGCACAAACAAAGGATGTCTGGATCCCATAGCACTTTAAAGTAGCAACTGAAACATCAAATACAGCAGATTCAATCCAACTACAAAAAGTCTTTCAGAATCCTCATACAGCGGATCCTCGGTGTCCCTGTCAAGTGAAAGTGAGGAAGATGGATATATATTGATGCTGTCGATGAATGCACCCCTCTAGCTTGAAATCAACCCAGCAGAACAGCTCGGAATAACCACCATCACAGTCAAACACAAAATTCAAGACAAATGAGACAAAAGGAGGATAAAAACAAATGTCCCACTGTTGAACTGAATATAAAAGATCACTCCATACCCTTCTTTATTGACAGTTAAGCCTCCATTGTCCTCATGTGGGTGGACAAATATAGAGAACTCACACCAACACTGGCTCTCGCTCCCTCTGGCATAAAAGTGTACACATGGGTGCGTCCAAGCCACTGCAGAGTCAGGGATACTTCACAGTGACTGTACAGGACAAGAAGAGGTAAGTTCAAGTGATGATTCATGTATCAAAAGGAAGAACATCAAGTGCTTGTCTCCTCAGCTTTGCAACAGCAGCTGCCATGGGACTGATATTCATTAACTACAACTTTCACACTGATCCTGAAGTTGATCGCAAGTTCCCATCACCTTTTGAAGGACTGGAAAAACTGAAAGGCATTAGAGTTCAATTGCACATCAATGAGGACATTCACCCACCTGCCCAATTACATCGATGAGTTGCTTTTCTTCTACAAAAGGCAGTGGAAAAGAAACTACACAATGCATTTGTAACTTGACATCATAGAATGCTCGACATGACACACTTCATGGTTCTTGTCAATAATGGTAGTTCCCAAAAGACACAACAAATATGAAGTGCTCACTTGTGTGTACATGCGTCAACTGAATAGAGCAATAGAATGTGAAAGGCACCCAGGTTCACATATAGCTGATATGATAGCACAAATTAATGGTGCTAAAGTGTTCTCCAAGCTCGACCTGAATAAGGGATATCATCAACTGGAACTAGAAGAAAATTGCAGGCACATCACCACGTTCTTGACACATGTAGGCTTGTTCAGATACAAAAGGCTGAGTGTGGTGTTTGTTCAGCAGCTGCAATCTATCAAGATGTTATCCACAGTCATCCATCCTGTACCAAATGCTTTTAAATACAGGAGCAACATTCTGACATTTGGGAGCACTAGAGAGGAACATCACAAGGCACTTCTAAAAGCATGCCAGTTTCTCACCGATGCAGACCTCACATTGAATATCAAACAAATGTGAATTCCATGTTACCAGACAAATTCTTTCACATATTCTGGGAGAGTGGCATGACTCCTGACCCTTATAAAGATAAAGCACTATCAGAAACCAGACCTCCTCAAGATAGAAGCATGCTGCCATCTTTCCTTCTCCTGGCTAGCTAGTGTGCTTAGAAGATACGTGACTATGCTACACAGAGTGTCCCATTGCGTGAACTAACAAAACAGAACATGAAGTTCGAGTTGTTGCAGGCCCGCAAAAAAAGTTTTTGGAGAGATCAAAACTGCCTTTTAGGATGCAACTGTCATGGCCTACTTTGACCCCAAAATCAACACAGAGATCACAGTGCGTGCAAGCATGGTTAGGAACCATTCTTGTGCAGCACAGTGATTAACCTAATGCACTAAGACACATTGTTACATATACTGGCAGGGGTGTGTCAGACACTGAGAAAAGTCTACTCCGAACCAGAGAAAGAGAGTCTGGCAGTCATGTGGGCATCTGAGCAGTTGCATGTTCTCTTATATAGCAAGCAATTTACATTATTCATTGACCATCAGGCTCTGTTGACAATCTTTGGAAGTTGCAAATATGTCCCCGAGCATTGAACGTTGGGGGCTGAGGTCCAAGAATAGGACTATGGCATTGTTAATAAGCCAATAAAAACACAGAGATTACTTCTCTTGAGTTCCTCTGCTCTCAACCGTACCAAAATCTTAAGCAGCTGTAGGCTATCTCAATTTAATTCTACAGTCAAGTGCTCTCTCAGCTTTGTAGGTGGATAAGATTGTAGCCACCACCATGAAGACAAGTTGGAAGAACTTCAAATGTTCCACAACCTACAGGAAGATCTGGTAGTAACGCAGGAAGGGATCATACTTAGAGATCGAGAATTATTCTTCCGAAGAGCCTGAGACAAAGGGCCATGGAATTAGCTCATGAGGGATAAAGTGTCATAGTAGCCACCACGAAAGCCTTGAGAGAGTATCATTTCCAAAGTTGGATGATGTTAAAACCACGCCACATCCATCAACAATGTCAGACCTCCCTGCCCAGGTGTGAGAGAAAGATTCAATTGATTTCTTTCAACCTCTATCAGATGGCTGATATTTGATGGTCCTCATGGATGAAAATTCTTGTTTTCCTTGGGTGGAAAGCATCTCATTCATAAGGCATGGAAAGGTCAATAGACATTTTTGGAACCCGGGTCATTCCCCAAATTCTCAAGCTCTCCATCAAGCTTTGGGCATCGAGCATTAGCAAAGCACACCTTTGTAGCCTCAAGCCAACTGTGTTTTTGAACGATTCATGGGCACTCTCAAAAGCACAGTGCAGAGAGTTTCAGCGGAGGTAATGGACCTGAGTCAGGCACTGTATTAAGTCCTGAGAGCACATTGCTTGACTTTTCACTCGACAACTGGAGAAATGCTGCCACCCTCATATTTCGCCGTGCAATTCAGACAGCATTCCTTAATGGACAGTCGAAAGGCAAGTGAATGTGAAAAAACTTCAAACATTGACACTGACTGCATAGAGAAGATGAAGATGCATGCTGACACACAGCAACAAGCCCAAGAGATTTCCATTGACTAAGGAGATTACGTGCATCTCCGACAAAAGCAAAGACGGAAAAGTGACACCCCATTTGCAGTAGAACTGCTACAAGTAACAGAGAGAATAAGACATATGGGGCCAGATGTACGACCCGTTTTTGCATGCACAAATGGGCTTGCGACCCGTTTGAGCATGCCAAAACCTCATGGGCCATGTACAAGGCCTATTTAGCGAGTTGCAATTTATTTGCAACTTGCTAAATAAGTTTTACGACTCGTTATTAGGAAGGGGCATTCCCTTCCTAATAGCTACCGCAAAGGTATGTACCAATGTTTTGCGACCGCAATAGCGGTCACAAAACACTTGCAAATTACCACCCTCTTCAAGAGGGTTGTAATGTAGTCGCCATTTGGAAGGGGTCCGTAGGGGACCTCTTCCACTTTGCGACTTTCTCTAAAGGGACCACTACCTGCCCTTAAAAATTTAAACAAAAAGTTAAATGTTTCTTTTTTTTTTAAATGCATCCCATTTCCCTTTAAGGAAAACGGTCTGCATTTTACAAAAAAACTGCTTTATTTAAAAGCAATCCCAGACATGGTAGTCTGCTGAGCCCAGCAGGCCACCATACCTGGGAGGGCCTGTCATTCCCAAAGGGCTCGCAAATTACCAAAGGCTCATTAATATTAATGAGCTTTCCAAGTTTCAAGACCATTGGGAATCGCAAACAGTGTTAAACACATTGTTGTACACGGCAAATTGCACCTCGCAAATTGCGACTCGCAAAGGAGTCACATTTTGCGAGGCGCAATTTTGCTGGTCATACATCTGGCCCATGGTCCCGACCGAAAGGCCTGGGAGATCCATCACTCAAGATGTATCGCATTTTAAAGAGATACTCTGTCCCTCCGAGCCATCAGGTTTTGCCAGAGACAAGCCCACCTCGACCAACAATACCTCCTGTTCGTGTATCTGAGTAAGTGAAACCCCTCAAGGCTTCACTGTATCAAGTGATCACCACCGGCCGGGAAGGTAGGTCTGTATACCTCTACACTGAAGTGACAGTATTGAATTTTAGGACTGGATGTCATTTTACCATTTTACCATTTTATTCTTTTTATTTTAATGAATTGTATTTTGTCTATTTTGTATACTTTGATGGTCGTAAAAGACCAAAATAAAGTTTTTCGGACTGACTGACTTAAGATATTTGATTATTCATGCTTAATTAGCTATTCTGGTGCACAGCTAAATTCGTGTGGAAGTGTAGTATTAAGCACTAGGGGGCAGATTTATGAGGCCCTTGCGCCTCTTTGCGCCGCAATTGCGTCACTTAATTTGACGCAACGGTGGCGCAAACAATGCGCCCTATTTACAACGTGGCGCATCTAGGAGGTGCGTCACGTTGGAAAGCCCTGCGCCATAAGGAGGCGTTCCTGCGCAGGGGGGGGCGTTCCTGCACAGGAATGCCTCCTAAAAGTGGCTGAGTGAAAGCTGAGATTTCACTCAGTCACTTTCTACGTCAATTCCTTACACCTGCTTGAAGCAGGCGTAAGGGTGACGCACCATGCATTGTAGGGGTGGCCCCTGTGCATTGCAGGAGTCATGTCGCACTTGCGACATGACTCCAGCAATGCGCCGCCCGTACCCCGAAAGATGCGTCACGCATCTTCCCTGCCTTGCACCATGGTGCGCCGCATTGTAAATGCGGCGCACCATGGGTGGCGGAGCTGTGGCGCACTGTGGCGCACATTAACTGGCGCATCGCTGGGGATGTGCCAGTTAACATAAATCTGCCCCTAGGACCCTGCAAAATGGTCCTATAGAGCCCGGGAAAGGTAGGTCTCAGTTGGATGTGGGCAAGCCGGGAGTGATAGGAAGTGACATGGCGGGGTCATGGGAATGAGTAGCAGTGTGACATGAGAAGGAGAAATAAAGAAGTCACTCCCGATTCTGTGTGCCCGAGTATTCTTTAAATTAAAGTTCGTCATACCACACACGACAGGTATCAGCCGGAAAAAGTCTCCCGGTGCCGGTTTTACTGATCACTGGATTATTTTCTGCTCGAGCCGAGCCATTCAGGGCGAAAATTAAACAACATTTTGTAAATTTATGTAACACAAAATGTATAACTTTTATGAGACATTGCCCCGAACAAAACGTATTGCAAGGTCTAAATAAAATAGTAAGGAGCATCTCATCTGCTAACCATTTACGACATATGCTTTCCTTAAACGTGCCGTTATCACGTTGCTAAAAAAAATCGCGTTAAATCTAAGAATCACCAGAGGCTCTCCAAGAAAGCACCCCTGGTTTCACATCTGATGCCATGAATGTTAAACTACAGAGCGTGCCAGGGTTTAACTAGAAACTCTCAACTCAAAGAGTAGTTGATTTAAATGTGTTTCTTTTTTGTAATATTTTTTGCAATACAGCCAAAAATATCTGAAGAAAGTGAGGTTTGCAATATGGAGCAATAGAGACATATTCTATAAATACGTTTTCTCATTGCTTAATATGGCCTACTTTTGCAGCACGCTAGCTTGAGCTTTAATTATCTGTGCCGAATGGGTATGAAGCCGGACTCTTTGATCCATGGCATTATATGAATATTGAATGTTTAACTTCAGTTCCACTATAAATACTGCATAGCTCGAATTTTGCCAGAGGAAATACTTTTTGGAAATTCTGATTTAGTCAGGCAAAAATACCTGCCATTGAAATGGCTACAGATACAAACACATTTCTCGATAACCAACTGGCATCAGCTTTGCAAGATCAGCAGTTAAACAAGCCTTAATCATAATTGAAGTAGGAAGCAGTTGATGTTAACAGGATTAAAACGTCACTCTTACCCACACAGTGTATGCCAGTTCTCAGTAAAATGAAAGTGTATTTCTAATGTTGCTTTTACTGTAGGGTTAGCCTGTTTGTATAGGAATGTTTTTATCGCCTGTTTTTATAGGAAACGTTTGGGAATATTTATGAGCAAGTGGTGGATCCTGGTGATAACCTCCTTTGCTTAACGCCGCGCTCCGCCACTTCTGAAACCAGGGCTGCACCGTAGTTACAAGGATATAGTGCAGCCCTGCGTTTCCCCCTGTGCTGGTGCTGATTTAGCCACATAGTGCCAACATGGAGACCCTTGCACCATGGTGGAAGGGTGCCTGCGTTACAGGGGAAAATTGTTTGTGTGCAGGAAGGTGGCCCTTCCTCCACATAAACAATCTGAAAGGGTGTTTTGTAACTTCAATGCGTGCTGCTTAATGCAGCACACATAGGAGTTGCAAAACATTTTTTTTTTTTATGATTGTTTGTACAGGAGCGGACACCATCTTGCACAAACAATCAAATGTCCTATTGCTGTTTCTATGTGTGCTGCACAACACAGCACAGATGGAAACAGCAAAAACAAGGAGAAATTGAACATTTCTTCTCGTTGAGCCAGGGTGAGACCATGTTTTCCCTGGTCCTAATTTTGGCACTGCCCCATATTTACGCCAACCTTGTAAATATGGGACAGCGTCAAAATCAATCGGTGTTGCGGTAGACTGCCCACCTCAACACCCATTGCCCTCCCCTTTCACGCTAAGTATAGCATGATAGGGGTACCAATTTACAAGGCAGATTTAAGCCACAGTAAGTAGCTTAACGCTGCCTTGTAAATAAGGCGACGCCTGTGTTGCCACCACAACTTCAGAAAAAGTGATGTTGTGGTGGTGATAGGGGCTTGTAAATATGCCCCGTAGTTCTAAGAAAGACTGTGGCTAAATATTAGACATGCTATTTGTTATGTTTGATGCACCACATAGCCATAACTACATCAAAAATAAAAACATGTTCTGAGAATGACATCAGAAAGCTAAAGATACCCCCACCAAGACCCTCCCTTCTTTCTTGCTGCAAGGTGAAGTAACCCTAGTAATTTCCACCAGTATCGGACTTGGGGAGACAATAGATCTGGGCAGCAAAATACATCTGGAATAAACATAGCCCCTATTAGGGGTAAATCAGATAGGAAAAATGTAATCTACATTTGCAAATCAGGGCAGTTTTCACCTGTGCATGGGTTTTGCAAGTTATGGGAGATTGCATGCATTTGTGCTTAATGAAGGTAACGTTTAAGGTAATGTCAGGGAAATCAACAGAGAAAATCGGCACACAAGATGATAAAACAGGTTACAAACAGCCAAAAACCTTACCACACACTGACCTGTCAGACCAGCTGTAGGAAATGTGCTTTTTGATTGAGGGAGTGAAGACTCTTCTGAAGCAACAACCACAATCCCTCTGTTGTCCTGGCACAAAAGCAATCAGGCATAACTTAGAGGCAATGTGTAAAGTATTTATCCATCACACAGTTAATAGTGTGAAAACACAAAACTAGTTAGAAACATAGAAAATATTATAATAAATAAAAACACACCAAAACTAAAATAATCCAATCAGGAGAACCAAGGATATGCAATTGCAAGTTTTAGGTAAAAACACCTAACACCTAAAGTACAAAGCCCACTCGAGGTAATCTGATCATGCTAGATGGAGGGAAAGTCACAAATTAAAACTGACCATCATGGATTATGGGCTGGAAACAGGAAACCAGGGTAGTCCCACTGAAAACGTTACCTTCCCAAAGTCCTGCGGGGCTCATGCTGGTCAACTTACAGGTCTATGCAGGACCAATTGTAGCAGGTCAGCTGGGCAGTTGCAGGGAGTCCTCTGGAGGATTTTGTGTCCCTGAAGTTCCGAACCGAAAGTCATCCAACTGATCCCTGGAGTCACTTTGGTAGACTGTGATCAAGCAGCAAAGCAGGCCTCACACAGCATGGCAGTCCTCTGAGGGTACAAGACAGGTTTCAAACAGCAGGACAGTCCTCTGAATGGCAAAGCAGACCTCAAGCAGTGGGGCAGTACTAGGCAGTCTTTCTGGGGCTCCTCTGCAGGTCCAGCAGTAAGCTAAACACTTGGGGGCAGATTTATGAAGGCCCTGCGCCGCCGGTGCGTCACTTTTTCCCATGTTAAAAGTGACGCACCGGCAGTGCAAGGCCTTCATAAATGTGCCCCTTGGTCTGAGTGTCCAATATTTCTACATGGAGCCGGCCTTTGAGTGGGGAAACTTCTAGGTTCTCCCCTATCCAGTTCTGGAAATTTCCTTCATTCTCCTGCCAAGGGTCCACGAGGTCTAAGGTGACACAGGCTGGTGACAAGTGTGCAAGTGTAAAATGTAATTTGGGCAGGGAATAGCTCCCCCGCCCATCCTAACAGGATGGCCCATCCTGACAACATCTAACCCCTTTTGTTTCACTGTCTGGGTGGAATACACAAAGGCCAACTATTCAGAGGCATGTGACCCAGTACTAGGGATGGGCGGTAAACTCGCTTGGAGCGAGGAGTTTGGCAAAAACTCCGTCATCTGCCAGAGAGTGAGGTAAGATGTGCTGCTCGCGCTGATTTTTAGCTGCGGGCATTTGTCCCACACTGTAAAATCAGCGCAAACTGCACCACATGCAGCACAAAAGGGCGCAGATTCTTCCTGCCGCTTCAGTTGATATTTTACTCGAGCAGCAGGTTCCTCAACGTGAGCGCCAGGTTTCTCAGCATGAGCGGTAGCGACCTGCTGTGACCGTCCATGTTGAGAAATCTCACTGGGAGGTGGTTTACAGTTGTATTTTCCTCACTTGCCACCTTAACATTGGCAAACCATGAGAGAGGAAAAACTTCATACCTCACCACTCCATTAATTTTTTCGGAACTCCGCGCTCTACGCAGAGCGAGAAAAACTGCAAACTCTGCGAGCAGACCGGAGTTTGCTGCCCAGGCCTAATTTACAGGCCCCCGGTACATGTAGTCCCACTTTACTAGAATTCTAATTAATTGGGCCAATTGGATGTAAGCCAATTTGATTATGTGTAAAGGTTTGAGCACAAGCAGTATGGGACTGGTTGGCAGTGGTAAAGTGCACAGAGTCCTATGGCAAACAAAAACAAATTTCAGAAAACTAAAGGGCAGAAGGTAAAACGTTTGAGGGAAGACCAAATGTGAAAGGGCTGAGAAAACAAACAGACGCCACGGCTGAATATACTTCTTAATGATGAAGTATTAAATGAATTTTGACAAACCGAAATATTATGATCAGGTGGGGGATGTTCATTCTTCTTCCTCTTCCAGGTTCTTCCTCTACTGAATGGCACGCCTCGTAATCCCGAGGCCGTGTCACCTGGCCCGCTCTCCCTGACCGCCCCGCCCGCCTAATCATTTAAAAGATCCAGCCTGCTGCTGCTACATGGGACGCCTCATAGACTTTTCTTTTGCTGCCCTTTGAGAAAGGATTCTCCTCCACTACTCGCGGAACCCGCTCCGCGGGTCCCGCATCGCCCAGGTGGTGTATCCGGTGTGTGGGCTCCTGCTGGGTGAGTGACAGTGCTGCGAGCGCTGGGACCGGGACTCGCTCCCCCAGGAGTCCCGGTAATCCCGAGGCCGTGTCACCTGGCCCGCTCTCCCTAACCGCCCGCCCCGCCTAATCACGCCTCTACACCTTAAGAAACGGTGAACCCAGCTGCGCGGGAGCGCCCGGGGCGAAGCCCGGGCAAAGGGCGGGCCGTCTGTGGCTGTCTGTGGCCGAAGGAGGCTGGGCTGGGCCCATCCTCTAACGTTGGTCTCACACTCCAACCTCTTCTACTCGGCCGCCGTAATCTGAAACTTAAGTTGCCATCATCCCTGCTATTTCATTCGTCCAAGGATAAATATCAACTTTTTGGAGGGCTGTACTAACTCATGACTGTAAACCACTTACCATCTTTTTATTATCGTTTTTAACATTCACTCAAGGCACTAGCATGTCTTCAGAAGGGTTAAATTCTTCTTTACCTTCCACTGTAGGGGTCACTATATTAGGACCCCTAGATAAGTACTTTGTACGAGCGACTAAGGAAATAGATAGAGAGATAACGTTGGCAGAGAAGCGAGCTGAGCGTCGCTTCTCTATTGAATTACTCAAACACAAACTGCCAGCCCCGGCCCAAAAAGAGGTAATAATATCCCATCCATCAAATAACGATCTACCTACGGGAGAGTCCGACACAGATTTATTTAACACCGATGACTTTCCTCTGATTTTCCAGGAAGGTCCACCCATATCAACTATGAATGGGCCAAACAACGTGTCCAACAGAAATGAGTTACCATCTACATCAAACTGGCTAATTGACTTAAATTCACCTATAGTGTTGGATCACGTCACCCAGCCCACTTCAAGCCCCTCAATCCTGGCATTGAATCAACTCCCGGCGGAGGCTACACAAATAGAGACTCAATCACTGCAAATAGTCAGTCCTCCCAAACAAAAGATACAGAAAATGAGAGGCAAAGAAGTGTGTCATTCACCACCAAGGAAAAAAGGAGGAATGCTGGGGCAAGGAAAAAGTCTGCATGCATAAACTCACCCGTGCTAACAAAGAACCCCTCAACTAAAACAAAGAACCCCTCAACTAAAACTAGTAAGGAACTAGAGGCAGATGCCTTAAATAACCCACCTGCAGACATGAGCATGTTATCTGAAGCACGGTTGTCCAAAGGTCTACTTGAAGACATTGAACGTCTCTGGAAATCTCTAATGCTTCCACTTCTAGAAAGGGTTAAAAAGTTAGGGGAAAACATGGATCGTATTTTAGAAGCATACATTCCCAAGGAAGCCCTGAAAGAAAACAGTACAAAGGATATTCGTCCCCCCAAAATACAACCGGCACAGAACATTTTGACCTCAAGACAGGACAGACTTAAAAAAAAAAACACGATCAACAATAGCCCTAAACCAGTGGCCACACAAGCACTACAAAAGGGAAAGGCTAACCTAGCGCCCATGAAAACTATTTTGCCTACGGCCCGAGGTTAACAAATGTACTACCACAT
The DNA here is from genome assembly GCF_964261635.1 of Lissotriton helveticus. Taxonomy (NCBI): domain Eukaryota; kingdom Metazoa; phylum Chordata; class Amphibia; order Caudata; family Salamandridae; genus Lissotriton; species Lissotriton helveticus. The sequence goes on along the minus strand of NC_136059.1, from coordinate 1,602,746,244 downwards.
AATAGGGTAAAATCAAAACCAAAGGGAAATGTTGACTTACCCCCAGAATCATCAATTTATGCGGTCATTTTGACTGGCATCCCGGTGATAACAGTGGGTAGTATAGAACCAAACACCAGTCTAAAAAATAAGGTCATACATTGGCTGCGGATTAATAGACCTCTCCCACCACATTTAAATGGGGACATTGCGTCTGTTAGACGGTGTGACTGGGTAGGGGTGAGACCCAAAGATATAGAGGGAGATGTGGTAATAATAAACTTCAGAGACCATAGAGTTGTAAACCACATCTGTGATTGGTTTTCGGGGAGAAAGGAGGGTAGTATATCTCCTCGGAACTTATGTTACTTTTACCCTGAAGCCCTGATGAGGCCCCGTACCTACCCAAAATGGGCCCGCCCCGACTCCCAGCAATTCGCTGACTGTAAGCCACAACCTAATTACACAAAACACTATATAAATAATTATCAGCCCTCTTTCCCACCTCAATATAGATCCGCTGCTCCCTGTGACTATGACCACCACCCCACAAATCCGATTGAATATTGGAATATACCGATACAATCCCTTTATGAACCCCTCTCAGGCATGGACCTAAATGACTGACTCTGCCGTCCGGATTTTAAACCAGGTAATAATTTGGGGGGGGGAAGAGATGCTGTACTCGAATGTTTCGCATCTGAGCAGATGCATCCTAAAATCGGTATTATTACAACTAGAACTAGGGAATTGGGGTCCAAGAAAATAAACAGGACGCGGAAGGACGCCCGGGTGCAGGGAAATCTTATTGAGGGGGTCATTTTGAAGGATGACATTATAAATAAGAACTCGTGTAAAATAACTAAAAGTAAACACATACCTAAACTCAAAGATAAAGGTAAAGATGAACGCCAAGTAAGTGTAGTGTCGTGGAATGTGTGTGGGCTTGCTAATAAAGTTCAAGAATCAGCGTGGGGGGAGTTTGCAAACAACATCGACATATTATGTGTGCAGGAAACCTGGATACTTACTGAGCTACACATAGATGGATTTAAGACATTCCATGTTCCAGCGGTGCCCTCTAGCCATGGTAGGCACAAAGGGGGACTATGCGTGTATGTGTCTAATAGCTTAGACACTAGTAGTAGTTTTGGAAGATCAATTTCACCTTATTTTCAGATGGTTACCATTCCTCTGAATTCCAGCGAGATTTTAATAGTGATTCATTTTTATAATAACATCAATAATTCTTTTTTTAGGGAAGAACTAGTAAAATTGACAAAAGAACTAGGGGAGGTAAAACCAATGAAAGGGAAAAACCTAATATGGGTCTGGGTAGGTGACTTTAACGTTAGTCTATGCACGAGTGAAACATGTGGTTTCCAGGAATATGGGGAGGGGGATCAGGGGGATAGTAGTCACTTCCAACATAATGACAAAGGGGAAATATTAAATGGCATTATGGCCAAGTTTGATTTGGGATTTGCAAACAGGCCTTGCTCTCCCAAGGTTAAGTTCACTTCTACCTTTTTAGCAAGGGGACTTCACTCAGTTATTGATTTTATCATCCTCCCAAATATGTTTGGTGGCCGGGTGGTAAGTTACGAGACCCTTACTATCGGTCTGAGTGATCATCTACAGCAAAAACTCCTTGTTAGTGTACCAGGATCTAAAATTACCACAATAACTGAGACCCTGGCATGGTCGAAAAATCTTGCTGTAGCACGGCAAAACGGCATTGTCCTAAAATGGTGTATGGTAGACCCGGTAAAAACCCTCCAGAAAATTGTGGAAGGTGCTCTTCGCTCACTCCTGGTGTGTCTAGGGTAAAAGTCGTCAAACGATGAAATCTTGGAAGCATTTAGCAACATTACTAGCACCATACAGGGTGTCTTGACCAGGACACGCTCTAAAAAAAGTAATAGCTCTATGGGCTGGTTTGACACCCAATGCACTAAGACACATAAGGCCCTCAAACTGGCTTTGAGTGCAACAACAAGGGACCATGTTGCAATTAGGTCACTTAGAAAGTCTTACAACCTAGCTAGACACCAACGTAAGAAGGCAATCAAAGAAAAAGCATGGCAAGATCTAGTAGAAGCTGCGGAGAGCAGAGACGCAAAACTATTTTGGCAGGTAATTAACCTACCGTTCCTAAATAATAAAGTGGCAGCAAGGATGGAAATAGCCATCGATGAAAAAACTTGGGTGGATTTCTTTTTGCATGTATATTGCAACACCCGAGAGGACTCCCAATTAGTGAGTAACCATTCCCCAATTCCAATTGAGTTCAACTTAGATGAGGTACTAATGGCAATAAATTCCACCGAGAAGAATAAAGCCCCGGGACCAGACGGGATCCCTAGTGATCTCTACAAAATGAATACTGACTTATGGGCACCAGTCTGTTTGCGGGTACTGGGTGCTTGTTGCTCAAAAGGTTTTATAAAAACATGGGCGGAATCATTAATAATCCCAATATACAAAAAGGGAGATAGGGAAAGCCCATCAAATTATAGACCCACATCTTTGTTGGACTCATTAATGAAAATCGCAGGTAGAGTGGTTTTGAATAAACTACAGTCATGGGCAGAGGAAAATGATATTTTAACACCCGTTCAATATGGGTTCAGGGCTGGGATGGGTACGGTCGAACAAGTGTTACATTTTACCCTGCTACAAGGGAAGTATACTAGAGCAAAAGAGGGTTGTCTATATGCAATTTTTGCCGATCTCTCCTCTGCATTTGACTGTGTGATACATACCAAACTATGGGAAATAATAGAGGAGATGAACGTGGACCCAGCTATTGTTCTCTTTTGAGACAATTATATTCTAATGCTACCGCTAAAGTCAGGTTTGGACTGGGGGGGGAATGTACCGGGTCTTTCCGCATACAAAAGGGGGTGAGACAAGGCTGCGTGCTGGCCCCATTCCTTTTTTCATTACATACCAACAGTTTAGAGAAGGAATTGAGAGCCTGCAATATTGACTCACCAAAGTATGGAAGGATGCAGATTTTCTCACTTTTGTATGCGGATGATGCCGTATTAATGGCTAGAACGAAGGTCGGAGCTCAAAGGGCCCTAACCAAATATGTAGACTACATGGAAGCAAGGGGCCTTAAGCCTAAAGGTTTAACCAACTAGACGTAGCGGGACTCCAAGTACAAGCCACTAAAACATTCCCATATTTAGGGGTTACAATTGAGGCATCCGGGGCTTGGGTTTCAGAGGTCAAAAATAGAACTCTAGCCTTCATGCGATCCATAGCGGCCATAAAACATTTTGCAAGCAAACTGGGCAAGAAACAACCTGAAATTATGCTCAATATATACGTGGCAAAATGCAGAAGCATCGCATTGTATGGAGCAGGTGTATGGGGGTACCAAGATGTAACATCGCTCCAAATTGTAGAAAATAACTTTTTAAGATATCTTCTGGCCCTCCCGAAGAGTACATCGGTCTACAATTGCCATGGGGAACTGGGAATGGAACATCTGACTGACCTGATTAGAACTCAGCCAATTCTACTCTGGCGCAGAGTTTGGGCGACACCAGAATTGGGACTAAATCGAGGAATAATCAGCGACGTCATGGCCTTAGACAATGTAAAACGTATTAAATGGCTTGAGTACATTAGGAGAGTTCTAATGGACATTGATAGGCCAGAATGGTACAACAATCCCGAATCTATTGGGGAAATCCCGAAGAAAGCTCTAAAAAAACTATGTATGGAGCATTTTAATATCCTAAGGTTTGGAAGTGAAGTCAGCAAAAAATCTGTGCTCGACCACCAGCTGTTGCTGACTACCTACAAAATATAACCTTACCTAAGCCTTGTGACTTTGGGGTTTGAACGTTTTATCCTCACTAGATTCCGGTTTAATATTTTTCACCATATAGTTTAATTCCCAAACAAAAATGATTGGAGCAGAACTTTGGCTGTTTGCCCATGTGACAAGGTGTCTTCCCAGACCACTTTCCATCTGGTTCTATTTTGCAAATTGTATAAGAAGGAACGCACCAGATGGATAAAACAATATTTGAGAGGTGGGGCCTGGCGGCAGTGTAGGCCTGCGTATTTGAACTTGCAACTATTGGGAAACCCTCTATGCATAATGACTATGACAATGTTTTTAAAAAGTGTTCTGAAACAACAGAGCTTATTATGAACAATCCACTATTCGATTGAATCATTCCAATGGATTTAATACCTTTTAAAAAAAATATTATGTATGTTTGTATGAATATATTTTTTGTATGAATTGCTTTTATGATTTTAATATGTGAAAATCGAATAAAGCCTTGAAATTTGAATTTGAATTTGAATGGCACCTCCCGGAGGTTCCGCAAAAAGAAGATAAATCAGCGGTGAGTATTTTGATTAGGTTTCCTAGGAGTTTTTGTATCTACCCGCCACCACATTGTTTTTCTGAAGAGGTGTTCGGGCCGAGGAGTGTTAAAGGGAGCGGCTGTGCAGTGTAATTACAAGACCAGTGTGCTCATAGGAATCCTTTCCCTTATAACCACAACACGGAAAGATTCTTAGTTTAGAAAAATAGAGGTGATAACGAAAGACTATGCAGTTTAGACCATTTTTAGGTATCTCTCAACCAGAATGCATGCGTTTCTTTCTCCCTGTCAGAAAAGTCTGAGTTTGGTGTTTCCTCACACCGTACACTAGGCTATTGTTCCTTTAGATCACATATGGAGGCTTTCCAAAGAAAAAAGAATTATCCGAACTACAAACAAAATAAAGAATACCCATTCCATACTCCCCCTTCCCCTACCTTAATTCTTCCACCTAAAGAGCCGCCCATCCCGTACTGACTCACCCACTCAGCCGCAATTCTCCAGAGTTGCAGTGGTCCTTCAACATCCTCCGGTGAGCTTCACTATTACTCGCCCCACTGCTCAGGAGTTTCCTCCATCTCGTTATCTTACACTCGCTTTCTCCAACTGGCTCGGACCCGTCTGCCCAACTTGCTGGGTTTCAGCAACATTAGCCTTCGGCTCCGGGCTACCCATGTGATCTCCTTCTCTTCTACGGACACCCTCCATCTTCTCTTCTCATCCTGCCTGACGTCCTGTTTCCTGCCCTTTTCCTCTTTCCTTCACCCTCTGTGATTAGCTCATTTCTCTCCAGTCTCACCCTCCCTGCTGTGCCATGCCAGAGGCTGGAGTAATTGCGGGAATGATATTGAATGCCTCGCTACCCCTTCTCCCACAGATGGAATCCTGCTTCTTGCCAGCAGAGAGAGGAGACACCCTTGCCCTTTCAGGTAAGTGAAGGGGGTCGGGGACATCTTCCTCCAACCAAACCAAAGGCTATCAGGTCTAACACCAGCCCTTTTGGCACTGCCAGGTTGCAGTCAGTCAGATGAGAGTACAAAACACCACAACATTGAGGCAGGAAAAACAAGATGAGAGTTGCATTGAACACACTATATGGAAGAAGCTGTGAATAAAAAGCAAAATATATAGATCACACATTAAGGACCCAATTCCAAGAGCATAGTTAATCTGATTTTTGTTTGAAACAGGATTTCAAGAGATCCAGTGTTACTAGGTATATATCCAACTTTAAAAAACAGTGGAAATATGGCATCAGCACAGTTGGAATTCAGCAAATCAAGTTGTAAACAATGTGGTAACACATTCCAGACAATAAACTAATAATAGCCCAGTCAATGCAAAGGGATACTGCAATGTATTGGTAATACCAGCTGTGGTTATGTTACGTTATGTTATGTTACGGAGAGTTTTGTATAGCGCTCAGCTACTCCGTGGAGTGTCCTGGCGCAAAAAACCCTCGGCGGTACAGATGGGTGGTAAACAAAACAGAGCACCTACTGAACAAAGAGCCAATATTTAAGGTCTTTCCTTAATGCTAAAAGATTGCCATTTGTCCTGAGAGACAAAGGCAGAGTGTTCCACAACTGTGGTGCCAGACGCTTGAAGGAGCGGCCGCCACACCGGGCACGCCGAATCGCTGGTACAACTGCCAAAGCCAAAGTGGATGACCTGAGTGACCTAGAAGGCTGGTAGAACAAAATCCGTTTCTGGATGTAGAATGCACCTGTGCCATGAAGTGCCTTGAAGGCCAAAGTAAGCGCTTTAAAAGCAATCCGCTTTCTAATAGGAAGCCAGTGAAGGGTATTATTGGGGCTTATTACTAGGCCACCAGTTATTACCCATTAGAGGTGGCCCCTCAACTGAGGGATTATATTAGCCTCTGTGTCTATCTTAAAATAATGATTGATGGCAAGTTTATTCATATTACATGTTTGTGCAATATAGCAACACATAAACACACATGTATTACCTCTGCATTATTCATGTTTAGATTGACTGCAGCGTATGTAGGCCTTCATTTTAAAATGGATAATATCTGGTTAGAATCTAGTTCATAAATGTGTGTATTTTTATCTCTAGGAGAAGCTAGACTCACAATTAACCTCTTGGGTTCCAAGAAAGTTCCAAGTTTACTTTTGGGATTTACTTTTTGTATTTTTAGCCTTAGCTGGCGGGTAACAACTTACCCAGCACCAAGGCAGTTTTTTTCCTGTTCAATTACAATCGCCACTTATGGTGCACTGACGTCATTGCATTGAAAGTGAAAAGGAATCAAGATGGCCACTGAGTAGGAGGCTCGCCAGCTGCTCCTATGTTGAGGATCATCTTTTAGTGCAAATCCCCGGATTTTAACTCCGCCATCCAGCCAGCCAGCCCTTTCTCACCAGTCGTGCACAGCAAGGCTTCTGCTGGACCCTCGCAGCACCTTGTTCGAACAGTGTAGCCACCTGCCCCTACATCCACACAGTTTGCAGGCGATGAACCCCCTCTCCTTAACAGTGATCGGAGGAACTGCTGAACAATAGCCAACACAACTGTGGCTTCGCCAAAGCCAGGCAGAGACCACCATTCTAGTCAGGGCTTGGGAGTTACACGCCAGATATAACCCATGCTCACCCCCTTGGTAACTTGGCACAAGCAGTCAGGCTTATCCCGGTGGTGATGTGTAAAGCATTTGCACAACACACAAGTAACAGCATACTAGGCACACCACAAAAGGAACTTCACACAAGGTAATATATAAAAATAGCCTTTGTATTATAGTAAAACACATTAGATAGTAATCACACAATATGCATTGTGCCGACTGGCACAGGCAATATTTACAGGTGAGTATTTACACAGGACAGGGCCACGTGGGACACTGTCAAGATTGTCATGTGATGAAAATAGTAAAGGAAAGACTATATCAGGAACTTAGAACACAGCCAGTAATCACTGGCAGACACTATACTCAGCGTCAACCTGTAACATAAATCATAAGAGGCACAGTATCACATAAGGCGAGAACTCTACTCTTCTAAACATGACTCGCATTAGGAAAGAAACTTAATAACATAGCCTGAGATAGGGAATACATCACACCTAGACCACAGTAGAGAATCACAATAAGACCTAAGACAATAGGTAACACATAACAAGCATTAAAAGCACATCTATAAGCATAAATCAAGGTGCATAACACATACTATAAACATCACATTTCCAGGCACCTATAAAAAGTAAACCAGGGCCTTGCGCCCTACAAACCTAATAGTCCCCTGGGCCAACTGGCCATCTATAAGAGGCTCAGATGCCCTTGTCCAAAAAGGCAGGGCACGCTGCCAGTGCAGCGACAGTCACGGGGGGCTCACTTGGCGCAAACCTAAACATGGCAGCTGCCTACTACTTGTTGGACAGCTGGGAATCTTCAATGAAGGGCCTAAACGTTGCAGCTGGCACTAAGTGCTGCGCTGCTGTCCAGGCCAAGGTAGGGATGGGGCAAAGGCGTGCGTCTCACTCCTGGAGCCAAAAGACATGTCCCTGAAATAAAGAAGAACCTAAACGGTGCAGCTGCCCACTACTTGCTTGGCAGCTGGGAAGTAAGAAATGTGGCATGGGCTCTCACTGGCCCTTAGAACAGCTTTGCTACACTTTGGAGCCATCTAGGCTCGGACACTAATGGGGCCAAATGTTGGATCCATTGAGGCCCAAAAAACAATCATGTGCCCCCTCAGGAAATGGCCACCTCTAGGACACGGGCTCCTCTGGCCCTGTAAATCATTAGGGCCCATGTAGCAGCTACCCTCTAACCATCGGGGCTGATGGACACAGAAATAAGGTCCCGGCACCTCAGTGCCCTCTGGACCCCTACTGGGGCCCTTTAAACAAATATGCTCGCGTTGGAGCGGCCCGCTGTCAGGTGGGGCTGCTCAGAAGATGGGCACCGGCATCAGTGCCTTGCTCTCACCTCCCCTCAGCCACCCCACTCACCCGGCTCTCTTTCGACTGTGGGGGAGGTCTCCTCCAGACTCGGGACAGGTGCCGGGATCCTCTCCACTTCACCGAGTATCCTGGCAAAGTGCAACCGAAGAGTCCCCACTCCTCGGGGCTCTCTCGTTCGATCACCACGGCTGGCACTGCGGAGCTCCCTTCATCGCACCGGAGCCCCGCCAACAAGCTTTTTCGCCGGCCTCTCCTCAGCGCTTCCCTTCCATCACAGAAGCCCAGCCCAAAAAGGCACGGCCTTGCCTGCCTTCCGGGTCACGATTGGCAGCGGCCCGGAAGGGATTTGATGTGTGGCTCGGGTCATGGCGGTGATCCTTACTTGGGGCAAAACGAGGGGTAGGCTCCCTCGAGATCGAAAATAGAAAGCAGGGGGGCACCCGTATTATTATGGGCAAAGTCGCGGGGTGGGCACCCGCGCATAAAAATAATTAAATCAGCGGGGTGGAACCCGTAATTCAGTACAAAAATAAGCGGGCATAATGCAGGGTGGGCACCTGCAAGTAAACACGAAAATAAGCGGGGTGGGAACCCGCCAGGCAGGTATCACGGGGGAATCCCTCACTAGGGGATTCCCTCTTAAATGGCCAACAAGAAGAATGAGCCCAGTGCTCTCAGGGCGCTAAAAGATGCAGCAAGGTCCTGGAGGGTTTAAGGGCAAAAGTCAAAAGGGTTCCAGGTCAAGGAAAAGTCCCCCAGTCATCCTCAGACAAGGCAAGGGTGACCCCAAGAAGTCCTCCAGGCATTCAGGGGCAGGGCAGGGCCCAGGGAGGCAAGCCTCCCCCTGTGCCCAAGCAGCAGCGCACCCCTGGTAGAGTCTAAGCCAAGAACATTTTCATGGGGTCACAGCCCTTTCTTTTATACACAAAAATCTTTTGTCTAAAAGGTGCAGGCAAGGGGAGAACCAGATGCAACTGGTCTGGAGCACTTTGTTTTGCTCAGCTCCCCTCTCTATTCACAAGGGAGGCCAGGGACATCAGACACACCACAGGGGGTGGATCCAGCATTGTGGAGGGAAGGCACAGCCCTATTCTGGTCACAGGTGCAACTCCTCCCTCCCATCTACATGCAGTTCTCCCTATTCACCACCGGGCAGACTCATCCTGGCTCCTGGAGCCAACCACACCAGCCAGCCCCTGTCACTCACAAGTCAGACAGGCAATACACACCTCACAGCACACAGAAATGCCAACTTCTAAAAGTGGCACTTCTCCACTCGACACAATAAATCTGAGCACACCATTGCGCAGCATTTATCCTCACGAGTTCGCACATAACAAACTTGACCCTTCACTTCCCACATATCAGCAACTACCATGGACACACATATCCCCCATGCATTCCTATGGAAGTGGCAGGCCACTCTCAGCACACTCACTCAGAGTGCGCTCGCACTTTACACTGGGCCACAGTGCTACAGTGCTCAGAGGCCTAAAATCACTACCACCATGCCATAGGCTAAAGGCAAAAAGGCTGGGGGTGAACCTGCAAAAAAGTCCAACACCATGAATCTCAGAAAGGAGCAGCCTTCCTCGAATGGACATGAATTCTAATCCCTCACTATTTTTTTGTTGCCCTGACTCAATACTACTATTGCAATCCTGTTTCTACTTGACCTACATTTATCCACAAGCAATCTACATATTATAAGCTTTTTCACGCTAACATTGGCAACAACTCCCTTCTCTCTGAAATTGCCTGAGGTACCTGCTCCAATTTGAAATGGTCAAATCTGTGGGATTTCGCTTCAAAACCTTCCCAAACGACACCCACCCACTGGCAAAGCTCTAGACCAGCGGCGGCTCACAGTGGGAATGCTGTGGGCTGGTGGGTGGGGTGGGGCAGGGTTGGGGTAGTGGAGTCGGACATACGACGTCCACAAGTAAATAAATAACAAAACTATTTTACTTGCGCTCGCTGCATCGCCGAGTTGGCGATGCAGTGAGCGCAAAAAAAATAGTTCTATTTATTTATTTACTTGCTTTACTCATGGACATCGTATGTCAGACTCCACTACCCCCACCCTGCCACCCCCCGCCGCACCACTCCCACTGCGAGCTGCCACTGCTCTAGACTTAAAGCTTTCTGCCAACTTCCCTCTTCTCCTGGGCCACCCACTGCATCAGGATCTCCCCCTGCTGATGCATAATGTTCCAATATCCCTTGAGATACCCGTCACTCAAGAATCTCAACTTGAAGGCTCTCTCCACACGACTCCCTTAGCGAGGAAAATGTCAGAAAATACACATCAACCACCAGATCACCACAACACCCTCAACCCCTACACATCACATCAACCTGAAACCCCACGGCTCACACTCATTCTCCATCACCTACCCCCCAAACTTTCAGCCAATGCCACAAACATATTTTAGCACAGATTACTAAAGCAGCTCTCTGAAACACTCATAGCTGACCACAACACCTCCAAAGGAAAAACAAAAACAGATCTCATTTTCTACACCCACAGCAAGCTAAATGGAGAAAGAACCTAGGAAGCCACCCCCAAATTACTTATGCCACCAACCTCCCCCACGCCTAAAGTTGCTGATCTCCAACTCACCCGCCTTCAGAGGCAATGTCACCCTAACATGATACAAAAACAGCAAAGTCATGGTTCAAGCCAACAACTTTAACCTAAGCCAGTTTGAACTCCTCTTCCCTAGGCTATGCAACTCCATTTCTAGTCCCTCCAGCTATCCAACCACTACCAAACCTACCCCCCAGAACTCAATGCAAAGAATAGCACTCATGAAACCTACCATAAGTGCACACACACTGCACATTTCAGACCTACACTCCACCCTTATTGCATGTGCCCCTACACCATCCATCCCTATCCCTCTCGACCCCACCTCCTTTCTAAAGACACCACCCTATATTTTTCCCCCTCACCCCACTCAGCACACTAACCCTGTATTACCCACTCCTGATAACCCCAATATAAGCCCAACCACCACCCAAACCACTACTAAAAAAGCTCTAGTACACTTGTTTAACACGTTCCCCTCAATCAGTTCAATGGAAGACGCTTGGGTAACCACTTCCTACAGTCCAACCACCCCACAACCCCCAGCCCTAACCAACATCTCCAAACTAACCTGCCCCTCAATTCCTCACCCTCTCCACCCTGAGCCTAACATGCGTGGAAAAAATAACTTGAGACTTTCCTCCCACATAATCACTCAGGACATAAAAAAACTCCTTACTAACACTAAAACCTCCTCTATCCCCACCCAACACCCTCAACTACCTTCCCACATAAATATCAGTGAACCCTCTCAGCTACCCAAATCCCAACTGAACAGCTGCAGCACCACCCCTCTCAGCAACCAACATCACAGCCCAAAAAGAATGAGCCGTAAGATGTCCTTGAGAGAGGCTATGGATCTTGCTAAGACTTACGAACTTAGGACAGGCCTGAACCCCGAACTCCAACATCCAGGTGATCACCGGAATTGGCAGAGACATCAACCCACCTAGCAGTATAAGACCACCATCACAACTCACTGCTATACCTTTAGCTCCACCCTCCCAAAATCACATCACAAGCTACAAGGTAAAGTGCATGTTAATAAACTGTAGATCAGAAATCAAACATGCAACAGAGTTGGCTGAGGCCATACTAAACTATGACATCGACAATGCGTTCATCACCGAAACCCGGCTCAATTAATCATCTTATCCGATCCTTGACCGCTTAGTCCCCCTCAGATTTCTCTATCATCAAAAAGGGCAGATTAGACCATTGCAGCGGTGGCATAGCTATCATTAATAAGAATAGCATCAAAATAGCTGAAACAAGAACTCTCTCCTACTCAACATTTGAATACCTCAGTACCAACCTAACATGAAAAAACAACAAAGTAACAAAATGTAAACTCTCCTACCCACGAGAAAACACTCCCATGTTCAGGGAACAACTATCTGACCTCCTAACACACTGCCCCCTCTCTAACCCTCATCACATTATCCTAGGTGATTTTGATCTTCACTCGAACAATGAGAAAGACACATTAATATAGTCACTAACTGAACTCCTACTCAGCAAAGATCTCATCCAATACTTCAAGGGACAAACCCACAGCAAAGGCTCTACTCTAGATTCCATCATAGCCAGAAATAAAGTAATGGGCATCAACAATATTCTCCCAATTGACTGGTCAGACCACCACATCATTCTATTTAACCCCTTCGACGCTCATGACGAGCTCAGCTCGTCATGGATTTTCCATTGATTTCAATGGAAATTCAATGGTCCTCCTAGCACACCCCTTAGCATCCAAGTGGTTAACATTAAACAGGCTACAGCACCACCTAACCAAGCCCATATTACCTATCAATCTTTTACCTCTCTCTGGCTTGGAAGATAAAATATCATCACTACTCCGACCCAACACCAACAACATCAATACGGATAAGCTCACTACCCTCTACAACTTGATGATGAAAACTGCCCTCGACCCACTAGCCCCCCTGAAACACAAAAAGGACAGAGATACCCCATCTAGAACCTGCTTCAACTAAGACCTCAACTCTGAAAGACGGCAACTCAGAGATGCTGAAAGACTCTGGAGAGCAAAGCCATCCTGAACCAACCATGTCCAACTCAGAAGAGAATGCAGGAACTACAAAAATATACATATTCAAAGAGAAAGCCACCTTCTTCCAGAATACCCTAGACAAAGCTAAAACCTGCCTCAAAGAGCTCTTCAACATCATCTGGAATCAAACTTACAAATCTTCCAAATAAAAAACCCCTGCCTCAAAACTACAATGTGACAACCCGGCCAAAATCTTCAATGAGAAAATAACAAAAATCAACCGCTCCCTAGACCTTCACCCACAGACTCAATCCAGCAACTCCTTGCCCAAAACGGAGATAAACCCAACAATAGTTTACTCCATGATCCCCAATACTGAGACACCTCCCCTTTATCCTGTCCAAAAAAAAACAGTGCCCAAGACCTTCCTCCGCACTCAAGAGCTGGAAGGACTTCAAACGCCTCACAGAAGAGGACATCTCTTCCCCCACTATGCAGATCTACTACCTGTCTCCCTGGCTAAAAATCTCAATCGCACCCTAACCCCTCTATGGACTAAGATCATCAACAGCTCCTTGAGTGATGCCCGACTGCCTTAAACAAGGCTAACTGGCCAAGTCACCCCACTGCTAAAAAAACCTGATGCAGACCAGAATGATCCCAAGAACTTCAGACCCATCACCAACCTTCCATTCCTAGTACAAAATCCTTGAGCAATGCTTTCTCTCCCAACTCAGCCAACACCTGGACTCCAACCTACTTGAGTCAGACCAGTCTGGATCTAGGAATGGATGCAGCACTGAAACGGCTATACCGAGTATAATAGATGGCATTCACATCTCCCTTGACTCAAACAGATGCTGCCTGGTCGTCCTCCTTGACCTCTCCGCGGCTTTCGATACAGTTGATCACAAGTCACTTTTAGATGCCCCTCAAAAGCGTATCGGAGTTGATGTCAAGGTTCTGAAATGGTTTTCCTCATTTCTACTTAACCGGTCCTAACTCATAAAAATCAACAACTCGATGTCCAACATGACTCCTCGACAAAATCAAACCTTTCCTACCATTTAATGACCTAAAAACCACAACACAAGCTCTAGTTCTGTCCAGACTAGACTATGGTAATGCCACACTTACTGGAGCACCCAAAGCACACATAGCCCCCTTTGAGAGCCACCCTAAGCGAAGCAACAAGGGAACCCAAAAAGGTCGACCAGGGACCTTGGGAATCAATTCTTTTAAACAGAAAAGCTCCCCGGAATGGGGAATATGCAATCAATAAAAATAGACTCGGTCGTTACTATATTCAAAGGAAATGTCCAGCCGGACAGAGGTCTAATAATAATTTCTATGTCTGACAAAGCTCCTTTATACGCAGACGACTATATTAAAAAGATCTGTGAAGGCCCATCACTTTTCACTAGTACGGAGGAGGCCCCTGAGGCAATAGCACCAACCTCTCTGAGGAGCTTGAAAAACAAGAAAAAGTTTGTTCAACTAGAGCTTATGATACTTATGCTATCAGAGTACATCAATACCTTAAGTTACATAGGTACCACGTGTTCCAGACACTGGCTAGTGTTAGGTATTGACACTGCAAGTGAGGAATAAAGAAATTACCCAACATAATCAAGGACATTGAAAAACAAATTCAGGATAGCGGTACAGTCCCAGAAGCCAAAAAACTGATTGAGAAAGTACAAAAAACAGTAGAAGAATTCCATCGAATAGAACAGAATAAAAAATCCAATAAAGTCAAAAAGGACATCAAATCCTTCACACAAGAACGTGCCTACCCCTATCTAAATAAGGACTTCTACACTAACACGTCCTATAACAATAACCCCCAGAACTCTAGACCCTGGGGCTGTTTTAACAGACTAAACAACCTAGTAGAGTTCTCGGACACTTCAGCTGAGTCTTCCGACAATTCTGATGCAGGGGAGGGAGCAAGCACATCCACAAGAAACCCCAATACTCATTTTTTAGGGAGAGGACAGTCAGACCCCCCCAAAGAGAGGACAAATAAAACAGCAACCTCCCTGGTACAACCCTCCAGGAGAGAGGCAGACAAGGCAGAAGTTCTACCAATGGTGAGCGCCGCCCCGGACTCCGACTTAAGTCCCAACAATATGTCTATTCCCATTTTCAACCTCTCGACGCATGTGGTATCCAGCCATGAAATTTCAATCCTTAGCAAAGGTCTTTCCTTTGTTCCGACAACTTATCCTAATTTTTGGGATCTACAATCAGAACTATTAAGGTTTTTTTCGAAAAATCAGACTACATGTCTATTTTTTGCAGAATCCCAGCCCCGCAAGAACATCCAATACACCGTTCAGACCCCCATCTACCTTCTCCCCCTTCTCCAATATGATCCCTAATGAGATTATAACTTTTGAGAAAATGGTCTTGAAAGAGGCATCTCGCCTGGCTGACGCACACCACTTTATCCCCTACAATATTTCTATAGAGGAAAAAGCGGCCATTACCACCTTACGTGAAAATACCGATCCGGTTATAAAACCCGCCCATAAGGGCGGCGGCATTGTGCTCCAAGAAATCAACCATTACAAGGAGGAACTCAATCGCCAACTGTCCAATACGGACCATTACTGTAAGGTACCTTCTAATCCAACCAAGGAGCTTCAGACCCTGATAAGACAAATCACTGATGGAGGCCTCCAAGAAGGCTTTCTGAGCAAACTTGAGTTTGAATTTCTTAACACCAAATCACCCCGAACACCCGTGATCTATACCTTACCTAAGGATCACAAGAGATTAGACAGCCCTCCGGGTTGACCGATTGTCTCCGGGTACGTCTCTATCCAGGAGCCCCTGTGACAGTACGTCAACCACTTTATTAAAGACTTTGTTCCTCTTACCGAATGCTATATCAGGGATAGTATGTCCATGATCAACCTTAAAGAAAACCATCCATTTGACCCCGAGTGTGAGATTTTGTGTACATTGGACGTGGAGTTCCTGTACACCAACATCCCACAGAGAGACTCCCTGCTAGTCATGGAACTCGTACCTAACCAAAGACCCCGACCACACACAGTTCCCACAAATTTCCTCCTCCAACTTCTAGAGGTCTGTCTCACCTGTAATTTCTTTTTATTCGAAGATCAATTCTACCAGCAAGTGACAGGTACATCTATCGGGGCTATTTTTGCCCCCAACTTAGCCATTCTATACATGGACTCACTTGAATGTAATGACACTAATCCTTTCTATACTTGTATTGGCAAATGGAAAAGATATATAGACGCTATCTTCCTGATCTGGAAGGGCAATGAGAGCACACTTGAGTCATTCCTCCACTGGATCATTAACAACTGCGGTGACTTGAATAGAGTGTAAAGAATTTGTGTTAAAAAAAATCAAGTATGAGTTGAAAATGTTTACCAATTACAATACGTGTAATGTTGTATACGCCATTTTTTGTCCATGCAACAAAATATACGTTGTGCAAATGACCCAAAATATTTGTTTACGAATTTCACAGCATCGGAGTAGAATTAGATGCAAGACACAAAATGCACCCTTGGTGGAACATTTCACACAAAATGGACACTCTGAAAATGATATTCATTGGACAATCATCACTGTGGTAAAACTACCCCCAAGAGGTGGCGACATTTCAAAAATACTGAATAAGAAAGAACTAAAATGGATTTTGAAAATGGACAGTTTGAATACTGGCCTCAATCGTCTAGAGGACTGGACCTCATTAACATAGCTTCAATTAATATTGTCGTCACTTGCCCTTTTCATGCTGCATAACTGATTTGTCTATTATGCAATGTCACACTTTCCCTTCACTTACTTATTCTACCCAACACCTTCCAAGATGGCACCCACCCTTGCACCACGAGCAGTCCCTTCTCTGTCTCCACTACCATGAGTGGCTGTTCACCTTGTAGTCCGTCCCTAGTTCACAAGTCACCTGACCATGTGGGACAATCGTGGGTCATCCCCGCCCTAGTAATAGGATCCTTCGGGTCCTTGCTCAGAACTCACCAGCACACTGCAGAAACCCGCGATCGAGTGGCTGCTAACTTCGGAATCACCGGTAAGACACAACCTTGCGCTCTCTTGCATGCCTGCTAACTCATAGAGGCAGCAGCTAATTATGCCCTCAATCCTTCCCCTAGGCGACCCTGCCGCCCGAGTACACAAATGCGCCTTCTCCACTCGGGATCCAGAACTTGGAGCCTTTACCGGTGAGCCCTTTTCACTTTCACTATTTTTCACTATCTGTCACATTTCACCCCACGTATACACTAACTCAGTTCCTTATCCGTCTCTAGGAACAGCAGAAACCATTGTGCATTGGACAAGGAAGATATAAGCACATAGGTATTGCATGACCCTCACCGCTTAATCTATTGCCACCATGCAATATCAGCACCCGTTTCTTGTTTAAATTATTGCCGCCTCACTGGTAAGACCAATCCACCGTGCATGCGCACTACAAGTTCGCCCGACCCGTTCAACATGCAACTCCCTCCCTTGCCTGTCATTATTCCTACCCGACCACTGCGCCGTTATGTTGTATGCACCCACCTCGGATTTTTACTGGATGGATGATTAAATTTTGTCATTTTAATTGGTTTCTTTTAAATTTGCACGAATCTTGGCGCCACTAAGTTGTATGTCGGTTGATTGAACCTTATGTGAAGCATAGCGATACTGAGAATTGAACTGTAATCTTGTTATTAAGCACTGTCCTTGCTTCAATTTGCTTCGAACTTGCGGTTAAGAGACTTGTTTTAAATCGCTGCACTGGAGTTGTTACCACTCTCCCATCACGCATCTCGAATGATTGCTTCTAGGCACAAGTTCAACTCGCAATGTTTGACTGCCACCTGCATGGTCCACTGTATTCTATCTGTGTGGGCCTTCAACTCTTCATGAATGCGCCCTTGCAAATGTTACCTCATAGGATATACATATGATTCCTTTGCATTTATTCTCTCCATTTCTGTTGTCACCTGCATGGCCCACCTTATTCTAACTGTACGGACCTTCAACCGCCCATGAATGCGCCCTTGTCTTATTAATGTGATGACAACAGAAACACTTTCTATATAATCACTACTTGATAGACACTCGACTTTTATTCTCCTTTGCTTCAGTCAATTCACCCTTTTCTGAACTACACAGTTCCTTGCATGATTTCCTCTGAGTTATTCATGCAGCGTTGTCACCCATTACTTCTAGTGAACATCTCCTTAATTGTGAGATCTGTATTTTTCCTCCCAAATCTTCTTCCCCAGGCGTATAAAAGCTCTTACTTTAATAGGCATGTATTCCATGTCCTGATGATGATCCACTTACCCCCTTGCTGGATCGAAACGCCGCCGACACTGTAAAACACCTTATACATGGAAAAACTTGTGTTCATTTTAACTGTAAAGGTATACTCTGTGATTTGTTCTTTTGTTTTGTCACTGTGTATTCCCTATGTGTAACAAAAAGGAAAGCTTTGCCTGAGCCCCCTGTGTTGTTTCATTTCTCCTTTGTTTTGTATTTGTTAAGTAGGAAACAGGCTTGTGTCCCATTTTATGTACTGTTTTGTTGAAATCCTTTGTTTATTCTTTATTAAGTAATTATTAGACCTCTGTCCGGCTGGACATGTCCTTTGAATAAAGTAACAACTGAGTCCATATTTATTGATTGCATATTCCCCATTCCGGGGACTATTGTTGTTTCAAAGAACCCTAAGCGAAGCAGCAAGAATGGTCACAGGAGCTAAGAAACGGGACCACATTACCTCGTGCTGCAAAACAAAGTGGCTTCCAATTGAAGCGTGACACTGTTTCAAAATGGCCTGCTCACCCACCAAGCCCTACACACTAGCAAACCAGAATATCTCGCAACCAAACTCACAAAAGAAGGACAATTGAGAAACCTAAGAAGCTCCAATATGCTCCTTCTCACCTCCCCAAGATCCAGAGTAACAACCCTTCTCAGGCCACACCCATAAAATCTGGGACTCCCACCCAATACATATCTTAACCAGCCCCTCCTTCATGAGCTTCAAGAGACAATTAAAATAATTTCTCCTCAACCGTCATCTCTATCCCTCAAGACAATAGCCGGTCCATGTTCCTCAACTTCTCAGTCATACTCCTCCACTCTGCATGAACCAAATATTTACTACATGTTATTGAATTGAAATCTTTCTAGAATCTCTGTTTATTAATGTACTGTAAAAACAACAATTGATGGACAGAATGCAGAACACTGTCATACTTTCACCCCAGTACAGAGATCTGGGTCTAAATCCATAGTTCTTTTGCTCCCCATGCCATTCCAGTTTGAACCCAGCCATATGCAAATCAGTCTTGACCATGTGCCCAATGGTAACAGTCTAGCCCGAACAGCCAGGCTAGGTCCTCCCTGGACTGGAAACAGGAATCCTGGGACCACTTTCGGGGTATTACATCTCATCAGCCATGCTAGCTTGAATCCAGTTGCACAGCGAACACGGGGCCCATGTTTGGGCATACCCTTGACCGCTTAGGGCGAACATAGCAAATACAACAAGATGATGGACGGAATGCTGAAACTTTTCAACCACTCACCCCAGTCAAGAGTGGGAGTGTCTGAAAAGTTTCAGTGCTACGTCCATCATCTCCTTGTGTTTGCTTTGTTTGCCCTAAGTTGGCTGGGTGTGCCCAGACCTGGGTCCCTTGCTCACTTTGCCACTGTATTCAAGCTAGCCTGGCTGATGCAGGGTGTTACCCAGAAACCGGTCCCTGGACGCTTGTTTCCGGTTCAGGGAAATCATGGCTTGGAAGTTCAGGCTGGACTGTTCCCATGAGGCACAGGGTCAAGACTGTTGTGCATATAGCTGGATCTGAACTGAGGTGGCAAAGTGAGCTAGAAAATGATGATGGATTCAACCCAGATCTGTGACTGGGAGTGAGTGTCTGAAAGGTTTCAGCACTCCGTCCATCATCTCCTGGAATTGGCTTTATTAATGTACTGTGACTGTTTATGATTCTGTTGTATATGTTGCTGTAAAGAGCTTTTATACCTCCGGGTCATGTCAGCACTATAAAATACTCCTAAAATAAAAATAAATAAAAAACAAGCTGATCAGCTCATTTACTTTCACTTACATTGGTGCTCTGGGGCATATCAGCCCCATATGGTCACCAATTTGGATGGGGTAGCTATCATTGGAAAGGGGAGAATCATCTATTTCCAATTGTACCTTTCTCTAGTATATCCCTGCTTAGGGATTGCGGCAGGAGTGTGACCTTCAAGCAGGGATCCACACACCAAACACCAGGGACTATTTTTGCGGTGGAAGCGACCCCCTGGCAATGAGCAAATGCTGCCTCAAGCCTCAAAAGTTTTTCTTCCCCGGGGTGGATTAGAGGCAATTACCTCCAATTTTCCCCGAGGGGCATAAAGCCCACTAAACACCAGAGTGTGTTTTCTGGTATAGGAATGGGTCGGTGGCAGCCCACTAATGCATTGTGCCAAGTTCCCACCCCCATATCAACTCCAACAATCTTTATGCCCCAGTGAGGGGCAAATAGTATGAGGTTTCATTGAATCTGCTTCCAGCGGGGGCAGTAAGCCCACTAGACCCCCCAAAGGGACTCTATTTGGAGTGGGGAGCACCCCCCATGGTCATTGGCTAATGTTCCCCCTCTTTCATTCCCAAAACTCTTTCTGCCCGCCCAGGGGCAGATTAGATGAAATGACATCTAATCTTCCCGGGGGGGGGGGGAAGCCCACTATACACCAGGGTGTTTTTTGAATTAGAATATGGGGGGGGGCAGCCCGCTAAGGCATCAGGCCTAGACCCACCCCATATCGCTCACCAGGAGTTTCTATGCCCCCGTATGGGGCCGATAGGAGGCATTTTCATCCAATCTGCCCCCAGCAGAGGGCAGAAAGACCACAAAAACCCCAGGGAGAGTATTTGGGGAGGAACCCCCCAAATACAATGGGTTAATGCTACCCCTTCCCCCGCCCCAAAAGACTTTCTGCCCGGAGGTAGTTGCCTCCAAACTGCCCATTAGCCACAAGGGAGCATTTTTTATTTATTTCTAATGCCACGGGGTGGGGGCTGCCCACCCAGGCATTGGACTACACCCCTACCCAACAAATAAGGCAGCAGTCTTGTTTCCCCATGGGAAGCATATAGGAAGTCATTACCTCCAATCTGCCCCTCTGGATAGAATGCACATTACAGAACAGTAAGTTTTTTTTTAATTACTGTCAGGGTAAGAGGGGTGTGGCCAGACATCGAGCCGAGCCCCGATCCCAATATTCACCCTCTCAGTCTTTCTCCCCCATGGGAAAATAGGGGGTCTTTATCTCTAATCTGCTCCGCTGGTGGCAGAAAGACCACTTGACAGCAGGAATTAATTTTTTATATAATGAAAAGAGGTGGGGGTAGCCCACCTAGCCATTGGGCCAAACCCCCACCCTAACAAGTGTCTTTCTGCCCCCAGTGAGGGAAGATAGGAGGTTCTTACCTCCAATCTGAAAGCCCACTAGATACCAGGGACAGTTGTTCTATTGGTGTTAGGAGGTGGGTGACCCAGACATTGTGCCAAGCTCCCACCCCCAGAAAAGCCCCAATAATCTTTCTGCCCACAGAGTGGCAAGTAGGATGTCTTTACTTCAAATATGTCCACCGGGGGGGAGACCATTAGACACCAAGGAGTTTTTTCTATGCCTTATGTAATAAAAGGGGTGGAGGGTATTTACCCACAATCTGTGCAAAGGGTCAGAAAAACTGTTGTGTCCATTCTGGACAGGGGCATGGCACAATGGGTGGGTTATCCGTCCCTACCCTCTTTATTTTTGGGCAGTTTTTCCCCTGCTGTCTAGTGTTCTTTCTGTCCCTTGGGGCCAGATTTTGGGTAAATATCCTCAACCCAACCCCAGGAAAGGAATCTGCCATAGTGACCTCCCTGCTAGTGCTCTGTCTATAAAAATTCAACGAATGCCCTGATCTGGACTGCCAAGTAGTAATCCTGTTGGTTTGGAATCCCCAGGCCCCCTTCAGTTGGAGGTCGGTAGCCAAGGTCATGCCGCATTCTGGGTTTCTTGCCTTCCCAGATAAAGGCTTCTAGCTCTTCCTGAAGCACGTGCAACATGCCCGGGGGTGGTTCCAAAGGCAAGGTCTGGAATAGGTATTGGGCATTATAGTCATTTTGACTGATGCTATCCAGCCCAGCCAGGACAGCGAGTGCGGCCATCATTTACGTAGGTCATCCCTAACCTGTTGGAGCAGAGCGGTATAATCTTCCATTATGGTGTCAGGTATTGACGCTGCAAAAAGAATCCCTAAGTAGGGGATTGCTGCTGTGGCTCATTGAATAGGGAGAGCATTTCTAAGGGAGGTAAGTGTAAAGGGCTTCAGGGTAAGATTGAGGGCCAGTGATTTATGGATATTTATTTTTAATCCAGCAGATTTTGGAAAAGTGCTCCAGTTCCGACAGCATCACTGGGATAGAGTTCTGGGGGTTTTCTAATGTCACTATGACATTGTCTGCATATTGACTGAGTGTATGTGTGTCCCACCAAGAGCGAATACCAAAGACCAGAAGGTTTTCTCGGTTACCCTGAGCCATGGGCTCCATATATAGGGCAAAAAGCAAGGGGGAGAGGGGGCAGCGCTGACGAGTCCCTCTCTGTATGAGGAACGGGGAGGAAGTGTAACCATTTACTCGGACAGTAGCTTCTGGGTTGGTGTATCCACTGAAGAGCCACGCAATGGACCTCTCTTGGAGCCCAAAATGTTGCAGCACCATCATTAAGAACATTCAATTCACTCTGTCGAACGCTTTCTCGACGTCCATTGACAGTAGCAATCACTCTATGTTGAAAGGCTGAGCTTTGTCAATTATGTGGAGTATGAGGTTGGTGTGGTCTGCGTATTGGCGGTTGGGCACAAACCCAGCCTGGTCAGGGTCTATCAGTTCAGGCAGGAGAGACGACAGTTGGGATGCAAGGACGCCCGTGAACAGCTTAAAATCAATGCTAAGGAGAGAGCTGGGCCTGTATCAAGCGCACTGCCATTTGTCTTTCCCTGCTTTGGGGATCACAATCACGGATGCTCGGAGCATCGACTTGGGGAGGGCAGATGTTGACCCTATAGTGTTATACATTCTGGTGAGTATAGGAGCCAGTATGGGACAGAAGGTTTTATAAAATGCTGTAGAAAAGTTGTCTGGGCCTGTGGATTTTAGTGGTTAAGCTTAGAGATGGCTGAGATTACTTCCTCAATTCTAATTGGGGCTGCCATCTCCTACGCCTGGTCAGTGGTAACTTTGGGGTAGGGAGTCCATTGAGATATTGCGTTTGGCCCTGTATAGGAAGGTCTTGTGCATGTATACATTTTAAACTAAAATTATTGACCAAGGTGAATATGCTTCATTAAGATTAATAAGTGCATTTACACATGTTTATTATGGATTATTTCATTTACTCCCAAAAATGAATGCATATCTAACATGTGGTTTGTTGATCTTGAACCTTTGACCAAACCAATAGACTTACATTATGTTTATATGTCCCTTTTGGGGTCAAATGTGATTATGCAATGCCATTTATAATATTTTTCCATCTCTCTAATGCATAGATTTGTAAATTAATGTGGAGTATTTAGTAGTGTGTGTCTGTAGTAAATGTAATTTTCCTTTTTGTAGCACTGACTGAAAAATCATTTATTGAGTGTTATTATTGCATACCAGGGATGTGTGATTACTAGCCCACACCACCTCCACTGATTTGGCCTTGGACTGCTCTCATTCTCGACCCAGAGAGTCAAGTGCTAGAATGAGAAGCTTGGTTCCCAGTGCGGAGAAATTGTGGACCTATTAGTTGTGCAGGCCACACAACTAATAACACAATTTCTTACATCTGTGACATGTTTAGGTCTCAGAAAGTGGATAACACAATATAGTGTTTCAGTTTACATGTCATTTGTTTTTGCATGCCATAGGTGTAGTTTATACACAATACTCAATGGCTTTATAGTAAAAGTAACTATGCCAAATGGGGTTTTAGGGATTAGAGCACTTATACTGGTCACTGGATAGCAGTGTCCCAGTGTCAAAGTTCAAAATTACCATAAGGTAAGTCCTTCCTGACATGAGTGAAGTGGCCCCTTCAGTAACCTGGTTGCCTTTACTATTGCTACAGGACTGAGGGTGTGCACAACACAGGAGGAATATAGCTTCATCCCATGGAAGCTCTCTTTTCTTTGATCTTCCTCCCATTCAGCACTGTCTCAATTCTCTTCTTGAAGTCCCTAAATATATCTGTGAGAATATGTAGGACCCCTTAGCAGGATTTTCATCCACTGTCTTTCATTACGGAACTCCATTCTGTCTCTTCATTACTGGTGAAGGGTGTATCCTTAAACACCTCGGTTGAGCTGTCAAGGCCTGGGCTTGTACTGGTATTTGAAGAATTCCAGTATTTAAGGTGTTGTACACATTAACCACTCTAGCGTAGAATTGCTTAGTAGTTCAGGGATATACAAGCACTTGAGTGGCAGTTGATTGGGCTGATATCCTACTTGACACAGGCATCTGTTTTGTACTTATAATGTGGAGCGTCTCACTAATAGTGTCTTTGAAACAATCCTTTATGGGATATATCCTGAATGCCAGATCTTTGATCAAACACACGACAGAATTTAGCGATTTTGTGTCCCTTCGAAAACCCGATTGGGTTTTCATTACTGAAACCTGGGCCAAAGATTGCTCAGAGCCAGATTTCGTGGAGGCCATTCCCTCTGGGAATGCCCTGTCCAGACTCGATAGGGAAGGGAGGATATGTGGGGGGGGGGTAGGAGTACTCTATAAAGACATCGATTCGTGCTTCACTGAGGCCCTCACCTCTCCCTCAGATCTCTCTTAGGCCCTATATTTTTCTTTGAAGGTCCTACCCACTGAAAGTTTTGTTGGAGTTGTCACCTACCGGCCTCCTGGACCCACAGCAATGTTCAATCAGGACTTCAGTAATCGAACAGCGCCTTATCTGGCTAGATCTAATGTAACGCTCTTGGGTGATTTTAATTTTCATTTGGAGAAAACTATGTACTGAAACGCAGGTTTTCTTGGAAACTATGGACTCCTGTGGTCTCCCTCAGCTGGTGAGGAGCCCCACGCATACGGGAGGACACATTTTGGACGGGATATTCTCCAATGACCCTAGGATAGAGGTGATGGACCTATTCCACTCTCCTGGTCTGATCATTTTGCCATCCCATTCCTTATGAAAATGCCAGTATCTCACCTGTAGGTAAATCTCATTTACTGATTCATAAATACCGAATTTTACTGATTCGGTATTTATGAATCGGTAAATGAGATGTAGGTAAAAAATCGGTATTTTTTACCGAATCTGTAAGATTCGGTATTTACCGATTCAGTGAATACCGAATCGGTATTTGCAATTAAATCCTATGGGCCTTGAAGCCCATAGGATTCAATAGCAAATACTGATCCGGTATTTACCGAATCGGTAAAAATACCGATTTGCTAAGGGGGACAGGGTGTCACTTTGACACCCTGTTGCACCCCTGTAACTGGCTTGTGCGCCATGTGGAACACATACATGCCCTTAGGGCATGTATGTGAGCCACATGGCACAGGTGTACATGCACAGATTTGCATGTACACAAGAATTCGTAATTTACCTTGCAATTGTATTGCATGGTAAATACCGAATTCTAAAGGCCCTGTAGCACTGTTAGAAATGCTACCTACATCTCAAAATACATATTCAGTAATTTTACCGAATGGTAAATTTACCGAATCGGTAAAATTTACAGAATCTGTAAATTTACCGATTCTGTAATTTAACAGACTTGGGTAAAATGACTGAATATGTACGTTTTCTCAGCCCCTACATTTCCATAGCCCAATACCGGTCAGAAACGGCCGAAAATTGGTAATATCGGCCGTTTCCGACGGGTATTGGGCTACCTACATCTGGCCCCTAGAGACTAATTTTAAGAACAGGGTGGAGATGAAGAGAAACTTTAGCCCGATAAATAAGGAGGACCTTCTTAATAAATTTAGCAATTATTGCTGCCTCCCTTACTTGGATGTCAACTCTATCTATGGTGACTTCTCCAACTGGCTTTTGGCGGCCTTGGACTCTCTTGCCCCTCTTAAGGAGCACTATGTAGCCAGAAAACACCCGTCGCCCATGGTTCTCTGGAAGGCTGAGAAAGCTTAGACAGGTTTGGCGACATCAGGAAAGAGAGTGGCGCTGCGATCTTACCTCAGTCGAAAGGGATCTGCACAAACTTAGATTGAAGGAATATAAGTTGGCCATTAATGAGGAAAAGGTTACTTATTATTCCAAGATGACAGAATCCATAAAATCCCCAAGGGAACTTTTCACTGTGATTAATTCCCTCCAAGCACCTACGGCTACTGTTAACACCGAGGTCTCCCAGGATTTGTGTGATAAAAGGAAGCTTCTTTTATGACCAAAATTAAAGACATATACTCCTCCTTGGAGATGTCCAATGCTGGAGGATCAAAGTCAGATCTTCTATCAGATTCTCTGGCAGCTCCTCTGAAGGATTGCCATTTGCCCTCCTTTCCTCTCCTACTTCAAGAGGATACTGAGCAGATGTTAAGTGGGATTAGATCTGGGTCCCCCTTGATTCCTGCCCCCTGATAATCCTGAAATTAAGAAAGGAGGCCATTGCTCCTCCTTTGACCTCAATCCTTAATGCCGTCATTACCTCTGGCCAATTTCCCACGCATGGAAAACTGCGGTGGTTAAACCTCTCCTAAAGAAGCCCTCTCTGGACCCTGCGGAACTAAAGAACTTCCGGCCTATTTCCCTGTTGCCCGTCCCAGCCAAAAGTTTGGAGAAACACCTGAACCTCCATTTAAGTACTTATTTGGAGAAACACCAATTGCTTGATGGCTCACAGCATGGGTTCAGAAGTGAACACTGTACCGAGACAGCGTTATCCGTTGTTTTTAACAACATTCAACAACAGGTTGATGCTGGTCATACCACCTTACTGATCCTTCTGGACCTGACGGAAGCCTTCAACACGATCTCCCCCCTTAGACTGGCTGGGAGGCTCCGGGAAATAGGAATTGAGGGCCCTGCCCTTAATCTGCTTACATCCTTCCTCAGGGACCGATCACAAATAGTCAAGATGGGCCAATTCCTCTCCGCCCCTAAACAATTATTCTGTGGAGTTCCCCAGGAATCCTCATTGAGTCCTACCCTTTTTAATATTTATGTAGCCCCGCTTGCCAAGGTGGTAAGATCTTTCGGCCTAGAAGTGTTATTCTAAGCTGATGACACTCAAATCATGATTACCATCCCTGAGAGTGTTGCAGCGTCAGCAGCAAATTTTTAAAACTGCATGCCGGCGGTGGCTTCATGGATGGTTGAGAACTATCTAAGACTCAATGGGAATAAAACTGGGACTTAAATTTCGCAGACAAAGAGTATATGTGGTCGGAGGCCTGATGGCCTGACACGCATGGATCCTGCCCTCGCCCTGACACTAGTGCCAAAAATCTAGGCATCCTAGTGTATACCTCCATCTCCCTGGGCCCCCAAATATATAGAACAGTTACTCCCTGCTTCGGGATGATACAGATTCTCAAGAAGATCTTCCAATTTCTCTCCTCCCCTCGCGGAAACAGGCAGTGGTGGCCCATGTGCTCTCTAGATTACACTACTGCAATGCCCTTTATGTAGGGATAAATAAGGGGCTCCAACATCGACTTCAATTCGTGCAGAATGCCGCCGCCAGGTTGGTGATGGGCCTTCCAAAATTCCACTCTGTATCGGCTACCATCAGAAGTCCACACTGGCTCCCTTAGGGATGGATAATTGTGTTTAAAGCCCTGTGCCTGGTGCACACGGCCTTTTACAATATGGGGTCAGAAGGCATTAAAAAATTGTTTCGGAGATATGTCCCAGGCAAGCAGCTAAGATCTGCCAGTAAGAATCTGGTAACAGTTCCCAGGTTTAGGAAATCCTGATGGGGGGGGAGGGCCTTTTCGCTGGCTGGAGCTAATCTGTGGAATTCGCTCCCTCCCTCAATTTCGACTCTGGAAACCCATTCCTCGTTCCATAAGGCCCTGAAGACCTGGCTCCTCACCTGCTCGAATCTGTAAGCCTCGTTACCTATGGATATCTTTGATCCTGATCCCTCTCCGCAGTGCCCTGATGCCCCTGGGCTAAGTTCGCGCTTTTTAAAGCATGTATTTATTCATTCATTCATAGTGGGAAAATGTTTAAAGTTAATTTAAGCATAGTATTTTGAACCTGATGGGTATCCTTCCAGTACAAAACTAATGCTAGACTCACAGAGACACCCTTGTACTACGATGCAAACATGTGTCCGTGGCGCGTGGCTTCACATTCCTGGCCGGCATTTGGGAGAGGAGAGCGCCATATTTCTGTAAATATGTTGTTCTCCTGCTCACCTCTTCCCCAGGAGCGACCCGTGATGGTAAGATCGGTGAGGCATTCTGGGGGGTATTTCGACAGATGACAAGGTAAAACTAATTATTTACTTAATTTTCCCTGGTGGTGGTCTGTCAAAATACCCCCCATCTGGCCCCACTGCTCTTACCTGCACGGGTCACTCCTGTTCTCCCCCATCCTATCCTCCACCGCCCGCAATACTTTCTCGCTCCCATTTACAACCTGCTTACAGCAGATGATAATTGGAGTGCAGGGTATTTCAGCATGGTAGCGATGTTTTTGGGTGCAGACTTTACACCGTACCAGCAACGTGCAGCTTATATTCGGGGCCTTCAATCCACAGATGGCACAATATTTGCAAGATTGTCGGACAGAGTCCATATAATAAGAAAATCATCCCAGACGACAGCATACATTCACATGACAAGAAGTTTAGCAATTGCAATGGTAAATTTCAGGCATTTCATCCCCTCAATGTCTTTTGGTCGGTTCTGATTGGTTCCTGGGTAAACATTTTGGAAAGCTGAACTGTAAAATGAGCACACGAATGAGCCAATTAAGGCCCTGCATGAAGCAGTATTGATCAATCAGACAAATACAGAATGTGCAACAAGCTATTGAAGGCACACACAAGGCAAAAGCATTCACGCAAACAAACCAATCTGTGCAGCGGCAATCCAATCTACTGTGTAAGGAGTAAGCCAATATGTTTTCCTCACAGACCCATGCAGTCAGCATACAAATCACTGAAATTAGCACTAAGCTCTACACTGAACATAGATCAACAACAGAAAGTTATGTACTTATAGCAATCCCCTCCCCCTGATGTATAAATCAGCATGCCATTTTCTCCAAACAATGAATTTAGCGTGCAATACAGTTCATAAATAGCACAGACCAATCCATTTCATTCGAAATAAAAAGTGTTAATGCATGTCCCCTTCATAAACCTATGTGTCTGTACACACACAAATCATAGCATGCAAAGAGCAGTTTTGCTTTCCCTACCTATTTTCTTATTCAAATTGAATCGCATTAAGCATTCAAGGCCAGCAGATGTAGTCCTAGTTTGCATGCTAACACACAGAAAAGTGGTAAACACATTGACAAAGTAAGAGAGAAAGACAACCACACACACACACCACACACACTGTATGCCACAATAGGTTACTAACTACAGCTCTCACAGAGAGCTGTATGAGAAATACCTCTCATGGCCGATAGAAGGATGCGCAAATAAATATATTGACGGGCTTATTTACAAGGCCCTTGCGCCACCTTTGCATCACTTTTCCCATGTTAAAAATGACGCAAAAGTGGCACAAGGACCTTGTAAATAAGCCCCTGAGGGCCTTATTTATGAGAAGTGATGCATCGCTGTGTGAAAGCAGCGATGCGTCACTTCTCAGTGCGCCCTCCTTGCGACATGATGGAAGCGTCATATTTACTGTATGATGCATCATGTCGCAAGGAGTTACAGATAGGTCAGTATTTCTGACGTATCTGTAGGCGCAAAAGTGACGCATTGCTGGAGTGTGCCACAAAAGTGATGCAACTCCAGCAATGTGTCCTTTCACATGGGGCAAGTCCTATTTGTCAAAATCTTGCGCCAGTCTTACGCCTGCTGTGAGGCAGGCGTAAGATATTGACGCATTTGTACCTTAGAAGTGGCGCAGTGAAATCTTGTAGATTTCACTGCGTCACTTCTACAAGGCTTACTTACGTGGGAACGCCCACCTTGCATACATTATACCTGACGCAGGTATAATGTAGCGCAGGGGGTTGCAAAGTGACGCATCTGCTTAGATGCGTCACTTTGTAGCTAGGGCGCAACAGGAGGCATGTTTTACGCCGCTGATGCGTCACAAAAAGTGACGCAACTGAAGCGCAAAACTGTCGCAAGGCCTCATAAATAAGGCCTTGAGTATTTAAAATCAGCAAGTTAAGTTCTCCTTTGTGGTTGTTTTCAGGCACCCTCAACAGTGTGTTTTCTTTGAATGATCTGCAGACTGCAGGGTGACAATCGCAAAGGAGAAATCAAAAGTGAACAGCAATGAGAACATAATATGCTAAATATTTCCTCGTCTCAAAATAATTATCCCAAAATTAGCCATGAACAGCTATGCAGCATGAACCTGATTGAGCAAAGTAGGTTACCTTGTTCCTCACCTCATAAAAACTTTACCCAGCAGTGGTCAGGGTATAAAACCACATTTGCATCAGTTGGACAATCACATGGGTGTCAAAGCCCATATGTGGATCACATAAGTACAACAAAGAATGGACAGCAATGTGTCCACTAACACTATGTATAAAAATACATTACTCATGTACATGACCACACACCTCTCACCGCATAAGGTCATCAGATACACAAACAGGGCCAAGTATGGCATGAATCCAATAAAATAGAGAGGAAATACCTCAAACTAAGGGGACAGGGTTGTCCAGAACAAATATATAATGCTCCCCTTAGTGTACATTAATAAAGAGTTATTGCCTATACTCTACAGACATTCAAGCTCACATAACTCAAATACATAAACCCTCACTAAAAAATATAGCACATTTAAATACTTAAGTACTAGAAAAGTATGTTTGACTTTAATCCAATATTATATATAACTATCACATACATACATATAAAACATATACTACACATCATCACAAAGAAAAAGGAATAGTTTTCTAAGGCAAATCAATATGTCTTTAAGCATATACACCTGTACTGAATATATCACAGAATATCCATGAATTATAATTATTGTCATGTGAGAATGTTCAGTGTTTGTAGATAATGTCTCACTACTACGTTGACGCATTATAAATTCCACCTTCTTCAGGACTAATATAAACTGATATCTTCCTTAGATTAAAATCAATAATTTTTCACAAGATTTACAAAGCAAAAAAAAGAAATCAAAAATGCATATCATTCTTAAACATATCAGACTTCCACATAAGCAAACAAACAAAAAACAATAATTCAATTTGATTATTTCGTTAAGCACAATAAAAATGTACCAATAAAAAAAATCTATTTAGCCTGCAGAATTCTTGTACATCACAAAGATCATTAAAAAATCTTTCTAAAAACACTTGTTCTTTTTTTAGATAAAAAATCTATGTACAATACACAATGAAGATATGTGCATAAATACTGCCATTGCTAAAATTGATACTTGTATAGCGCACTACTCACCCGCAAGGGTCTCAAGGCGCTTGTACGAATACTGCTGTGGAACCCATCCTGGCTTTCCCTGTGAGGTGTCCACTCCTGGGCACCCCCAAGGTGGAGGCCAGGTATCCTTAGCGTTGTGGGGGCCGTTGTGGAGATAATGCAAGCTATTGCCCAGAGTTGCAGAGTGGGACTCCATGATTGGAATAGGCACCGAGGCGAGAATTATCAGGTCCGTGGAATTTTGAGCCCAAGACCCGCTGAGGCGGGGAATTGAACCCTGGTCCCAGGCTAGACCTCTGCATCAGGGTCTGCCGCTCTAACCATTGAGCCACATTTCTCCATTGCTAAGAAGTTTGTCCCCGCTCCCTCCACCCCTCCACGGCTGGTCCAGCTCACTTAGAAAGATATCAATTCTTCCACTGACTTAAAAAGAACATTACCCATGAAATCAAAAAATAAATTCATTGCAAACAATTATATCATCATTGTCGAGCCTTATACAGCACAAACCATTATAATGTGAGAGGAAAAATAGAAAAATTATAAGTCTATTCTAATATCCAAAAGAAGGATACTCCCATTAAACCTTTTAGTACCCTCTGTAATTTTCCATATCTACTTTAATTATTGCTTACCTCTTTGCTTTCGCAAGATCATCTTCTGAAAGGAGCCACAATTTCCATCCCTTTTTCCTTTGTCCTGCACCCCCTTCTAGCATAGATTCCAGTTTCCAGTCTATACACTGCCAAGAATCCACCTAGCCACTGTTGACAGGTTGGAGGGACTGGGTCAAGCCAATGGGAGGCTAGACAGAGTCTAAATACCGTCATAGCAATATATATGAATGCCTGTGTCTGCCCTGAGAGTACAGAGCTACCCACCCCATGTATAATCATTTGTGATGGCAAATCTATTTTCTGCCCCAGCAGGGCTTCCCGAATGGTACTGACATCTCTTTTAAGGGTATCCGAATCGGGGCAGGAGGCAAACATATGGACACTATCAGCAGCTTGATAGTTGGAACTCGGGTAGGATAATCACACCCCTCTACCCCATTTAGCAATCTTAGCCGGAGTGATATATAATTTAAACCATATTTTGAAGCACAGGAGTTCAAGGTTAGCCACAATGAATGATGGTTGGGCCAGGTGTAGCGGGTCCTCCACTTTGCCCAATCCCACCTGTAATAGATTCTGCCAACGATCTCAGTGTTTGTTTAAATCACCCATCATCGTCTCATTCAGTATTTTATACAACCCACCCAGTGTGGTTGGCCTGTTAGGCAACACCTCAACTAGCGTCACCTGGAAAAACCACAGCTATCCCCTGTCTTTCTGGCTAGGAAATCTCTTATCTGAAGATATTTGAAAAACTGTCTATTCTCCATCCCAAATGTAGCCTTAATCCTGTCAAATGGTATTACCCCGTTCTCATCCATTACATCGCCAATCATCCTCACATCTTTGTTGTGCCAGCTTTTGATTTGCCCATCATTGAAGATTCTAGGCAGGGTTTCATTGCTATATATTGGGGTATAGGCATTGATACGTCCCAGACCGAGCCGTTTCCGGACAGCTGTCAAAACTTTGAATGCACAGGTCAAGGTCTTAAACATCCCCCTTTTGTAGTAGTTGAATTCCGTATGCCGAAGTAGACACCCACTGGCCTTTTCCCATAATAACAGCTCAAAGATTGATACAGTGGTAGCAACCTGTAACATATCCATTTCTCCATTGAGTAAGATACTCATTTTATGTAATATTGAAGCCCAATGGTATAGCTGAAGATTGGGCACATCCCTCCCACCTCTATCTCTTGACAATGTTAAAAATGTAAGCGCTCTTCGAGGGCGAAAGTTAGCCCAAATACAACTAGAAAGCATCTAGTTCATGGAGTTGAACCAGGAACTATCAATGGTCAACGGAATAGCCCTAAAGAGGTTTAAAAGTTTTGGCATAAAAAGCATCTTAATGATATTGCATCTCCCTATCAGTGTAAGTTTAAGGTTATCCAATCGATTAAAATTGTTTTTAAATTTTGGGAGTAATGGGCGCAGATAAGTTTCAGCACTCTTAGTCACGTCTGCCATTAATTCAAACCCAAGATACTTTGCCCTCTGTACTACTCATGGGTCATTCAGCTGTAGCCCTTTACTAACCACAATTTGGGTCTTATTTTGATTGAGACGATAGCCTGAAATATATCCAAAGGTATCTGCTTCCCTTTCAATTTCGTCTTATGCACCCAGAGGACTAGAAGTGGCAATTGCTGGATCGTCGGCATAGGCCAAGATCTTGGTGCTTCCCCCGGTACTATGTATTGCTAGAATCCGGTTATAACACTCGGGCCATATTATCAAGGCTGGGCAATAAAATTATCGCCGCTTTATCAGCAGGAAACTGCCGATAAAGTGGTGATAATGAGCTTGATAATATGCTCTATGGAATTCCAATCAAAGCTCATGTTAGATGAGAAGGACATCTGACATGAGCTTCGATTGGAATTCCATAGAGCATATTATCAAGTCCATTATCGCCACTTTATCGGCAGTTTCCTGCCGATAAAGCGGTGATAATTTTATCGCCCAGGCTTGATAAGATGCCCCTCGATCTTTCTAACTAGCGGATCAATATACAAAGCAAACAGTAAGGGGGAGCATAGACCGTCCTGGTAAGTCCCCCTGCTGATCAAAACTGGATCCGACATCTCCCTCATTATTGCTACTCTAGCCACAGCTATACATTATGGAACGAGAACAAAACCTCTCCTAGAAAACACATTCAGTACATAGGTAATATATCCATTAGTTTGTATATAACATCATTGTCCCACAACAATTTCTTTTTTAGAAAAACATATTTCTCATTTATTATTTGGTTTTTCAAAAAAATATATTTCTTCACTCTTTAAATATATACAGTACACATAAACTGTGATGTATTCCTATAGGTACTGTATCGATTCCCCTATTCCTGACCCTGGTTTGGTTAATAATTAATTAGCAGCCATCCAACGGTGCAAAAACCGTTATCTGATTAAGCCACACCACGGCACAGAAGCGCGTTATCTGATTAGGTCATAACGCATGCCATCTAATTAGACAAGCGATATTCCTCCAGCCCCTGATAAGGCATACGGAGTTCTCAAAACAAATCAAACCTACAGCGACCTGGGAAATTCCCATAACCATTGTTTTGATTTCACCGAGAACTTCAGCAAAAGAATGTGCGAACGAGCCCGTTCGTATGACATCCTTATTGACGTATATATGTCCATCCTTACGTCAATCTCGGCACCTTTCAGGTATAAATATTACCGACATTGCCTTAAGCAAACACATGCGGTGGTGACGAGATCGGAGCAGCGAGACGTGCTGAGGAGCCCAGCAGAGAGCGAAGCCCACAGGCGCTGCCCCGCCTTCCTGACGCGCTGAGAACGAGACGCTGCCTTTCTCCTGCCGAGAAATCCAGCTCCGGCGCTTCCAAGCAGCCCTCGCAGGCAGCTGGAATATCAAGACCTGGGATAAGAGATACCAGCCCTCCATCATTCTAGATCTCAGGTACAGAACTGAATAACCCCTCGCAGAGAATTCTCGAATCAGTCCTTTGGCAAAACAAACTTAACTTAAACTGCTACTTATCTACTCCCGCCCACGTATTAGGCTTAGGTCAGGTACATTGGGGTAGGCGTAGTTAGAAGCACCAGTTGAGTACGATTAGTCAAATGTATATATGTATGTATCTATTTTATCCATTTTAAAGTATCATATGGCTCAGAAACCATATCAATGCTTTTACAGTATTATTTTATAATTCTGTCTCTACTGTATGCACTTTACTTAACTACAAGTATTGCAATAATAGCGATTCATTTCTCTTGTATGAGAAAAGAGACTGATCAATAAATAACATCTTTTATTGAACCACGCCCATCTCTTATTT
Source organism: Lissotriton helveticus (assembly GCF_964261635.1). Lineage (NCBI taxonomy): Eukaryota > Metazoa > Chordata > Amphibia > Caudata > Salamandridae > Lissotriton > Lissotriton helveticus. The sequence continues at coordinate 1,602,710,786 of NC_136059.1, read as the reverse complement.
CTCTACAAACTGGTGAAACTAAGAATGCACGTACTGACTGAGTAAAATAAGTTGTCTATTGTTTTCACACGACTCTAGAGATACACTCTTGATTAGGGGAGAGCAAAGTTGTCATGTTCTATGGTTGTCAGAAACTAAATCCCTTCTTGTCTATCCAGGGAGGTTAAACTCTTCCTTGCCTTTTCGAGAAAGTTTCTAGTGAACTCTGAGCTAGCTGGCAAACACAAAACTTTAAGTCTAATATCGTCGGTAGAAGACCTAGTTAACCTCTGCCCTAGGTCTATACTATTGAAGATATTATTCCAATGCGCAGAGCCTATTGGGATAATAGGAACTACACTACATGGCGCCCAACGTTTGGATAGGCAATAAAACTAACGCAAGACATTAGAGTAACTCAGTCGTGCTTTTTCACACAGACCCCTTTTTTCCCAAAATACTCCAAAGACATCTGGAGTGGGTGAAAGGTCATATCCGCCAAACCTCGCAGGAGGAGACTCCTATGTATGGTTCTTGGTTTACTCAACGTTGAAGGATACACTGTTCCAAAATATTGTGCATCTAATCTTTATATTCCGTGGAAACTTGATCTGCAAACAAACAGAATAACCTTCATGTCAGTAAAATGTCAGACACTGAAGAAGAAAGAGAGACAGCTAGATTAGCAGCTGAACTAATAGCAGCTGATAGTACTCTGCTACAAAATGACCCGGATACAATACTCATCCCGGTCAACATAAGAAAATCTATAACCTTAAAACTTATAGAAAATGGACTGACACCAAGAGGTGGTACAGTCATATTCGTAATTGAGGCACACGAATATCGGCAGACAGAGGTATTCTATTCATGGATAAACTTTCCAGCAGCAAACGCTGTAACAAAGGACTTCCACTATTACAAAATAGAGGAACCTCCTAATGAGTACACTCCTTTCGAGGAGGTGGAAATACTACTCAAATTCCAAGAGCACCTGCTCTTGTTTAATGGTGCCCTAAAACATGATAATCACATCACCAGGCTCCGTCCACTAGGTAGACCAGGAGCAACGTGGCCGGTCCTAGCCGGATACACACCACATCCAGACATTGAAGAAATGCCTGCACCGGAACTTTTAGCACAGCTAAAACAATTAATAAAAATACATAGACAATTAGTCCAATATGTAATGCGGACTTCAACAATCCAACCAGCAATTAAAATTCCACAGCTGACCAGTCATCAGGGGAACACAAATAAAATTACACCACAGAACATACAGTCCTGTCTAGGTAAGATACCCGCAAAACGGGAACAAATTCCGTTCTGGCTAGCACAAAAAATAACTCAAATAGAGGTGGTGTTTCCAGATACCAGCCCGGTTGAGAAACACAGGATTCTGACTATCTGTCTTCCAATGGGAATCGCACCACATGTGGAGGACTGTGACACTTGGGGAACAGTCTTTGCTTCCATTTACACAAAAACACATGGTGTACCATCCATGTCAGTAATACCGGATGTGCTAAAACAGATTCAAGATGAATACGGTCCAGAACCCGCTTTAAATCTCGGTATGAAATTACTGAAAGACTTCAAGCAGGTTTCTGCAATATTATTAGCCAACATAAAGGGAGAAGCAGCAAATGTGGCGATTCGCCAGAGGTTAAAAGAGACAAATATAGCAGACCAACCATCGGAAATTGCCAGAATCATAGAAAAATCCTATGAAGAACTAGGAAGAGATAGTTTGGGTGGAATACCAGTGAAACCCCAACTAGTTGAAAGTCCTGAAAAAATATTTATTAAAAATAATTTAAACACTCAAAAAAAGAGCTGGGATGGAAATAAGCAATCCAATCCTAAAGAAAAAAGATTCCAGTCCAGAGGAAGGTCGCCTCGGCGGAGAGAAAGATCTCCCGACCAAGGACGCAAGTCTCCCCAAAGGGAGCCCTCTGTGAAAAAATACAACCTTAGAAATAGGGACAATATTAAAAAACCTGATAGATATCAAGATATTGATACACGTCCCTCTCAATCTTTTCAGACTTCCTCGCAGAAATCGGAAAGAAGAGGACGATCAGAACAAAGGGAAGAGCACGTCAAGTCCAAAGACAAAGAACCTGCTCATCTGAATAAAAAATTACAATTTCCAAAACAGAAGGTAGCCAGTATTAAAGTAATCAACAATGCCGAGAATACTGAGGACACAGCTGAAAAACAGAGAATGGGCTCAGACAATGCTAGACAGCGCAGCAGAAGTGAGCATAGCTCGCAAAGTCCTTATGAATCATCTGGAGACAGTGGACACGAATGAATACATTCAGGTGGAAACTGCAGATACCAGAGTTAGCAAACCTCATAAAATATATGAAATAACATTGCGTATAGAGGGGGATAAGACTAGAAAAATAAGGGGCCTATTTTGGGATAATCTCTCCAAGGGCTATGACATTCTTCTAGCTGAACGAGACTGGCCTCCAGAGTTTGTCAGGGAGTGTCCACATGGCGAAGAAATAATTATGCCTGCCTTCTCAAACCATATTCCAATTCATAGAAAATATACACTTGCAAGAAAGTGGGCAGTAGCTCAAGCCCCTGCCTTATATAAAAATCATGTGGGATGGGATGAGGACTCTCCTCCTCACAAAATCCAGTTAAAATCACAAACTACTGCACAAAGGCAGTACCCGATTAAGCAAGAAGCTAAAAAACAGGTAAAAGAGATCCTAGATCAACTTGAATACCAGGGGGTGATTGAAACTTGCACCTCGCAAATGAATAATCCTTTGTTTCCTGTCTCCAAGCCAGACAATTCATATCGTCTTGTTTTGGACTACAGACACCTTAACTCATGTTGCAAAACATTTGCAGTACAAAACTCGCATAGTGCTGCACTAATGAATAACATAGTGCGCAAGAAATACAAAACCACATTAGACATTTCTAATGGATTCTTTTGTCAAAATATAGCACCAGAGAGCAGATATTTGACGGCGTTCTCAATAAATGGCACGCAAAAAAAATTCTGTCATTTGCCCCAGGGGTTCAAGAACAGCCCAGGATTATTCTCAGCGAGAGTAACAGAATTACTACAAACATATGATGACGAGGCATTATCTTATGTCGACGACATCTATCTAACAGATAATGACTTGGATACTCACTTGAAGAGAGTGAACACCATAATACTTCGGTTCACAGCAGAGGGTTACAAATTCAACTTTAAAAAGTCAAGAATTGCCCATCTAACAGTCCTGTTTTTAGGATATGAACTATCAAGTGAAGGCAAAAGCCTGGCTGACAATTTCCTAGAGAAATGTGCTGTAATCCAAGCACCTAGAACACTGAAAAACTTACAATCGATTCTAGGCTTCCTAAATTTCAGAAGAACTTACATTATAAATTATGCACAGAGAATTAAACCTCTCTATGATCTAATAAAACCAGATTTTAAAAGAATCAATTGGACTCAAAAACACACAGAAATTTTGAGATCTTTACAAACAGATATGTTAGTTAAAACAAAATTACAAACACGTGAGAATACACGCAATCTTGTGATTTGAGTAATCCCAGGAAGATGCGGATTCACATACCTGACCTCTAATGAGGGGGAGAAGGTACCAATAGCATACAAATCACACTTGTACACAAAAGCTGAAATGAAATTTAGCCCAACGGAAAAAATTCTGACCGCGGTACAGACTGCTGTAGCAAGGGAGCGGGCCCTAGCACAGGGTAAACAAATAATAATCATGACACCTATACCAGCCCTAGAGGCGGTAACAAAGGCAAGCATTCCGAATGCTACAGCACTCCATCCAAGGTGGATACAGTGGGCTAACTCTCTTGCTGCAACAGACGTGGTATACGAATTTGATCCCAATTTAAAAACACAAGAATTTCTCCAATATGAATTCGAATGTCCTCCGCCGACCAAAATTCTGCCTCTAGAACACTACGGCTGTATAATATATACAGACGGATCAGCACAACCCGCAGTGGGGGGTAAGCAAGCCTACAGTGCTGCGTGCGCGATTGTTAAAGGTCGCTGGCACGAAGGAAAATTTAAACCAGTGGTCACTAAAACGCAATCCCTAGGAGACTGTACAGCTCAAAGAGCAGAACTACTGGCATTCAAGATGGCGCTTGAAAATACCGATCGAGAATTCCCCACACTTATTGTGTGCGATTCATATTACTGCGTCCAATCTTACAATGAATACTTGCAGATCTGGGTTCAGAATGGTTTTAAAGATGCAAAAGGTGGCACAATCAAACATAAAATGCTTTGGGAACAAATAGTTCTTTTACAAAAGGAACTACAAAAGACTCACGTGATACATACACTGAGTCATCAACGTGATGGCGTTCACGTTGCAGGGAATTCATTGGCTGACGAAGCAGCAAAGGCAGCAGTGCAAACGGCTTCCGTAGCTGCTATCACCCGGTCAAAAACAAAAATAGACAGCGAAATATTACAGGCTGTCAGCGCTACAGAAAAAGATGCGACAGAAACACTCCCGAAAGGCTTTCCAGTAAAGTACTCATACATAACTGATGCAAATAATGTTCCGTTTGCTCGAATCCCTGGAGTGGGGGATAGGGCAATTCCAAACATGGAACATAGGTTAGGACTCATTATAGCGGTACACGAAGGACTCGCTTCTGTACATGCTGGCGTTTCAGCCACAGTATCATTATTAAAACAGAGATACTGGTGGCCACAAATGAGAAGACAAACAAGGAACTATGTTCTAGAATGTGAAACATGTCAAAGAATGAAAGTATCAACAGTGAAACGACCAGCACAGACGCCCCTTCTAATCTCATATAAACCATTAGCCTGTGTTTACCTGGACCACTGTGGTCCCTTACAAAGGGATGGTAACTATAAATATATCTTGGTCGCAGTGGATTCATGCACGAGATTCATATGGATGTGGCCCCATCGATCGGCTGACGCCCGAACTGTTATAAAAGATTTGCGAGTCTTTATCGGCACATACGCAATTGGCATGCTACATTCTGACCAGGGTCCTGCTTTTAGCTCCCGGGCTTATAAGGAGGCCATGACCAGCATGGGCATTGCATTGCGGTACTCTTGTCCATTTCATCCCGAGGGAAACGGAATCATAGAAAGGAAAAACCCGTGACATAAAGCAATCTATAACAGCAAAGGTATTAGGTTTGGGTGCTGGGTGGGTCAAACATTTAATAAGTGTCCAACGTAGTCTAAATAACCTGCCAAGGAATTCTCTGAAAGGGTTCAGTCCGTACGAACTATTGTTCGGGACTAGAATGATGATTCAAGATCTTGATAGTCAGACTTCAGTGGTTAAAGACAAAAGCTTTGATATCAAAGATCGTTTGGCTATTTTACAGGACTTAAATGAAACAAGAAAAGACCTGAGCAACATAAAACTGAAACAACAGCCAACAACCACTGAAGAAAAACCACCTGTCCCAGCAAGGCCTGTCTGGATTCCAAAAGTCGGGGATCTAGTCAGAGAAAAAATCGCGGTAAAGAAGGAATTTGGGCCTTCTTACAGAAAAGCAGTTCCTGTCTTGTCTATCAACGGAACAAGATCAGTAGTACTACCGCCCCTTGCTGGTAAAAAGGAGAACCGAGTCATATCCATCGACCTGGTAAAACCACAATCATGTGGCCGATAACAAACAGTAGGCCAAGTGGACTCCCGAGAAGTAGCAGAACACCAATGTTTGCTACAAATAGAGAGGCTCAAACTGGAAGACTGATCACATTTGGAAAATCTACAGTAAATCAACAAGGACTATGCAACAAAGCAATGGAACTTGAACCTCTTAAAACCCAAATTAAAACTTTTCATCAAGAAACAACAACCTATGATGATGTAACTGCAGACTTTGCTAATGAAACAAAGCAAAATCCAAAAGCAATTGGAACAATTGACAGAACAGCATCCGGCTACTTCATCAACTTCGATGATTCATCTGAAGACCTGAGTGAAGCAAAGAAACAGCCATCAACAAAAACTTTTAAAGACAAAGTTAAGGAACTTTTTCAACAGCTGAAAGAAACCTATCTGATCTCTCCATGGATTGAATTTTGGGTGGCCTTCGGTGCATTTATCCTCATTCTTTGGCTCATCTTAGTACTATGTTTGGGACATTTTATTGAAGGGAAATATGCTAAAATGGACACAGCAAGCCAGAAAATCAACTTGGTCCTTAAACCACACACATCTTCACACATCGAGAAAAGAGAACTTTCCTCAGTAAACTTCACAGCCAATCCTATACCAGGCGGTGTAGCATGGGACAAAACTGATTATGAAATCTATGGTCCGGTTGAAATCCTGAAGTATCCACACCAATTCAAGATCTCATTGAGTGACTTTGTAAAACCAAGCTCATTTGCTGATGATTGGGACTTTGAAAGTATTAATGATATGATGTCTGATCTTGTGATGTCTGCTAAATTTACCTCTCTATACTCTGGATAGATATGTATAGTTGAAGTAAATTGTTCCAATAACTGTGCCCTTGATTCCATCCTCATATCCGTATTTTAAATGTAAGTCTATTGTCCACCTGCATAGACAAATGCCATGTACTTAAATTCCCGGTTTTAAACCAAGTCTTTCAGTATGTTATAATTACATTTCATGTTCTTAGATTATTTTCCGAACTCATGTAGCGGATATAATTATAATAATAAGAATATAATTGTATCCCGATTTATGTACTCACAACTGACATAGTATGTGCCCTTAATTGTGCACTTGCCTCTGTAATCACGATGGACGCAGAACCCTAACGCGAACAAGCGTCCGTCTATCACGCCTGCATCGCGTCATGCATGTATCTTGCCTGACTCCTAGTTTTGACTCAGTTACTTCCTGTTATTCCCAGTTACCTTGGTAACCCTGTTACTCGCCCCTCACGCTGTCTCCAGCCACGGCCGCACCCCGCCCCCGGCATTCTCTAGACCAATGTTACCCCGTGCACCATATGACACGCCTTCCGCCCCGCCTCCCGCGATGACTGGACTCCGCCCCCCGCCCTGCACTTCCTGATTATATGTAATCACCGCACGCGCCGAGGTTGCTCCCGCATTCGCTGCTGGCAGCCTACCCGTTAGAAGAGCCTCAATTGCTTTATGCCGCCCTGCTTTACTCAGGTAAATCCATGACTTTTCTACAAGTGCGGTATGTTTTGATACCTGAGACCATTGTCCTCGTATACCACCGGCGCGATCTCATTCAGAGTTCTCTTTCACCCCGCAGGCGCAGCTTGTCCCACCCGCTGTTCAAGTCTAAGCACCTTTCAGGTAATACCACCACCGTGGGTTTATCTCAGTGAACTAGCGGACCCCAGTCGCTTTATTCATTATTCCCTACTCTTTACTCCCCCGCAGCGATCTATCATTGAGTGACCAACCGGACCACCGACACCCTCGCTCGCCCGCCTGGGTCTAACTGTAAGTTTACTACGGTCCGTTCCTCACCTTTCACCATTTCCCAACACCGACCGAGTCCGTGATTTATTGCACTGGATACCATTAGACATACCTCCTTATGTCTCCACGTTAGTCACCCCCTAGAACGCCACTGTGACCCGCTCCGGCCCACACCCCTACCACTTCCTACGCACATTAAATTCTTAATATAGACCTGTCCTCCAACCCGCCCATCACCTCACCCCCTGCCCTGTCCCTACCTTTAATTGCCCCACCCTTATTTGCCCTTTCTGCCCACAGCACTGTGTCCATCGACAACCCTGTCCTGGTGACGATCCCGACTAAAGGGGATCGAAACGCCGTCGACTGTACAGCTTGAACTATACGACGCATATCACGTTTTGTGCTCCTGTATAACTAACTGGTTGTCAAGTGATTATAACTTGTTTTTCGGAGCCAATATTTGATGTAAATACTTTGGTTAATGCGTCGCCAATGCTGTTGTTTTTAGCACTTGCACTTTCACTATCACTAAACTGTATATAGCACTCGCACCAAGTGTCACTGGGTTGTCACAAGATCCGCTCTGTACAGTGCTGTTTTAAACTGTATTGACCTATGAAAGATCTTTTTCCCTTACCTCTTGGTAAATTATACCACTTCCTCTGAAAATCAATTGACTCCTTGTCTTTCTCTCCTGTGTAATGCATATTGCATACATTCTTTGAAACTGTCTTCACGTAAATCCTGTTGGGAATTGTTCTTGCTTACACGATACACCCATCCCAACGAGGTCTATGGGTTTTCTCCTGTTCTTCCTATACATGCTAAATTTACAGAACATGATTATTTGCAGGGTTCGTCTAATTATGATCAGATGTTCTGCTACAACCATTATGGTAACCATTATCTACATAAATCTGCTCAACCTAGAAATGTTTTAAATTATAACCAATGGGAACATTGTGCTACTCCTCCAAAAGATAGCTCGAAAACATTTTATGATAAATATTCATACTTTTCAGGGTTTAACACAAGTAATGCAGAAACATTTTATTTCAAATTGTCAAATAAGACAGGTATGAAGACCATGCTTACAAACACAAAATTGATATATTCCGATTCATTCTTTGAACAAATGAATACATTTGGGTTTGATTTCTAGAACAATAATATTGAAGCAAAAACTGTTTGGGGTACAAGAGATTGGCAAGTACAAGGTATAGAATCATTGTTTAGAGCCTGCATGATCCCAGAACAAATTATATTCTTGAACGACACTATTCAACAAACTACCTGTCTTGGCTTAGCCAAAATCAAAGATTTGAACAAACCGTCTATTCCAAAGCCAACAGTGAACAGTAATAGCTCTATAGATGTTGAGATAGACGTAAACCATATATTAAACCAAAACAGAACACATCCAGAATGGAAAAAATGGTTGATCTGGCCCACAGATACAAATAACTGTCAAGACAGATTCCTGAACAAAATACAGGGGTTCACATTGACTAGGCCAGACCCTAGATATTCCCAAAGACAACATCCAGGGATAGTAACCACCTACAGCGTGGGCAAGCTCTGCCTTCAATGGCTACAAACGTCCACACTGGCTGAAATTAAGCAACACCTAACTTTACTTACAGAAGGTGCTGACTTGCGTGATTTCATATTGGGACCACGCAAACAGCGTCAAAAACGTTTCATAGCGGCCTCTATATATGCAGCTTATAACGAAGTCTGGAAAGTAACTCAAATTGAGACAGCAGAAAAAATACGGGAAATTGACCGTTTTAATTTGGAAAAATCACTTTCTGTGGTGGACAATGGGTTAATGACTCTGTCCTCCAGAATATATTCTCTGGACAGCATTGTGTCTTCAGCAATCGATATAATATCGCAAGACTTACTGATGTTACAACACGGTCAGTCCCAATTGCGTTCTATTGTACAGCTTGGCTGGACGTTGCAAAATCTGCGTTCTGGCTATGTGCCTTGGCGTTTAATCAACACAACGTCATTATTTAATATCTTTAACCTCACTGATAAACAAATCAGTTTGGCACAGAAGGGTGCTGACTATACAATTCTGAGCATTGAAAAACTTGAGAGATTACCATTGACAATGTTAGAACGACCTGTCATTGAATGGATAATACATGGAATAATAAATATTCCGATAACAACTTTCCAGTTTCAATTCTGCCAAAAATATATACAGGCAGGCCAGTATGAAAGGTTGGGTAAAGGATACATTAAGTCAATATGGAACTTGCCCTATACACACGAATGTGTCAGCAATAAAGGCCAGAAAGTGTTTCTCAGTGGCGATAATTGTGCAAGATCACTGAGCGGTACACTTCTGTGTCAGGGTATTAGTTTGCACGGAGCCTGTGAAGGGACTTCAAATAACCTTTCATGTTACCAGCTAGGCACACCTGCAACACGAATAGAACCATTCTTTAGGAGACTCTCGAACGGGAGTTACATTCTAATTGTAGATCGCAGATGTTGTAGTTTGCTGCCCGGTAAACCTTATCTCATAACTGTGACTAGGAAGGTCATGTGCTGTGAACATGTATTGTTCCCCAGCGAGTCTGCAGACAGGGAGGCAAGGTTATGGCCCGATTTGAAAATTGCTTCTATTCGAATAGATACTTTAAGCAGAATGAAGACTGTGCTCCTACAGACGCCGACCAGGCTCACGTCATCAAAAGAAACGTATGATCTCCAAGTTGCAAGGACAACAGAAGAGATTCATTCATTATTATCAACTAATTCCCCCATACATTTCGCAGAAATACTGAACGAAATCTTAAATATTTCTGATACCACTGGTATCTCCAGTGTATTTAAAGCAGTGTTTTCGGGTGCTTTAACTCCATTCAAAGCAATCCTGGGTATTTTTCCAGACTTTGTCCATTCCATTTTTGGCGGACTTCCTCTCCTTTTAGGACTAGTAGCAGGTATTCTATTTTTGATCCTGTTATTTCGCTATGGCAAACCATGTCACAGACAAAACACCTGCGACAAGGGAAGAAATGATCCTAGCCATTGGCTACCGGGACCGGGTAACTAAAATCCTTGGACTATCCCTGCTTAGAGACCTGAACATGACTTGGTTTCTTTCATTTAGACCAATGTGGCAAAGTTGTGTTATGCCTGTATTAAGGTGCTTGCTATGCGGCGAAGAATGCGTGTTGGACACCTGTCTGGCACTACAATCGGATGTGCCAATGGACGCAGATACCTTGTTGGGTCCGGTAACGGCTCATGCATTGTGCTGTCCCCAGCGGCTACCAATCCTGATGACGGCATTCGTGGAGTCTTCACCACTACGATTGAGGGGTAGTGAAGTACAAGATGAAAGCAGCATCAATCAGGTACGACCTTCAGTCAGCTATGCTGATCAAAACATCAGTGGAGGCAATCATGCTCAGGCTCATGAATGCATGGTAACAACTTTTTCCGAATTAGTGGAACTTACGCAAGAAGCTGTTGACAGTTTTTTCAACAGTCTAAATGATATGATGTTTTCACCAGAGCAGCAGGAATAACTTTGAGCAAACTAGCACTCGGAGTTCCCCACATCCTGAATTTGGCCTTCAACTTTTTTAAAGAAAAGCGATATGAAAAAATTTTCTCATCATTTTTTCAGACTGCAAGAAATTTTTCCCCAATTCCAAAATATTTACGATTTTTGAAACACTTATCTTCTGCTTAAAGTAGACATTATTCTTAAAGAACTAAATTTCTATTTTAGGTAGTCACAAGAGATTCACTATCGTCTAGCACTATTATACATAACTTTATGATTGTGATGAAATGGTCTCGCATTCTTTTTTCTGTATTAAGAGCCATTTCATGTGTGGATTTCGCATTTTATTCATGCTGAATTTAAAATATGCATTATATGTTTAGCATTATTAGACTGCTTGTGCATATAGTACATGTGATTGTGTTTCGTATATTTTATAATTCCAATTTTCAGAATACATATGAATGTATTTTGGGGTGGTACGGTATACACAAACGATACTGGTATTCACTATGCCTAGATTTGTAAATATGGACATAGTCTACGTGGAGTGGGTGTGATGTATTCCTATAGGTACTGTATCGATTCCCCTATTCCTGACCCTGGTTTGGTTAATAATTAACTAGCAGCCATCCAACGGTGCAAAAACCGTTATCTGATTAAGCCACGGCACAGAAGCGCGTTATCTGATTAGGTCATAACGCATGCCATCTAATTAGACAAGCGATATTCCTCCAGCCCCTGATAAGGCATACGGAGTTCTCAAAACAAATCAAACCTACAGCGACCTGGGAAATTCCCATAACCATTGTTTTGATTTCACCGAGAACTTCAGCAAAAGAATGTGCGAACGAGCCCGTTCGTATGACATCCTTATTGACGTATATATGTCTATCCTTACGTCAATCTCGGCACCTTTCAGGTATAAATATTACCGACATTGCCTTAAGCAAACACATGCGGTGGTGACGAGATCGGAGCAGCGAGACGTGCTGAGGAGCCCAGCAGAGAGCAAAGCCCACAGGCGCTGCCCCGCCTTCCTGACACGCTGAGAACGAGACGCTGCCTTTCTCCTGCCGAGAAATCCAGCTCCGGCGCTTCCAAGCAGCCCTCGCAGGCAGCTGGAATATCAAGACCTGGGATAAGAGATACCAGCCCTCCATCATTCTAGATCTCAGGTACAGAACTGAATAACCCCTCGCAGAGAATTCTCGAATCAGTCCCTTGGCAAAACAAACTTAACTTAAACTGCTACTTATCTACTCCCGCCCACGTATTAGGCTTAGGTCAGGTACATTGGGGTAGGCGTAGTTAGAAGCACCAGTTGAGTACGATTAGTCAAATGTATATATGTATGTATCTATTTTATCCATTTTAAAGTATCATATGGCTCAGAAACCATATCAATGCTTTTACAGTATTATTTTATAATTCTGTCTCTACTGTATGCACTTTACTTAACTACAAGTATTGCAATAATAGCGATTCATTTCTCTTGTATGAGAAAAGAGACTGATCAATAAATAACATCTTTTATTGAACCACGCCCATCTCTTATTTCTCTACAAACTGGTGAAACTAAGAATGCACGTACTGACTGAGTAAAATAAGTTGTCTATTGTTTTCACACGACTCTAGAGATACACTCTTGATTAGGGGAGAGCAAAGTTGTCATGTTCTATGGTTGTCAGAAACTAAATCCCTTCTTGTCTATCCAGGGAGGTTAAACTCTTCCTTGCCTATTCGAGAAAGTTTCTAGTGAACTCTGAACTAGCTGGCAAACACAAAACTTTAAGTCTAATATCGTCGGTAGAAGACCTAGTTAACCTCTGCCCTAGGTCTATACTATTGAAGATATTATTCCAATGCGCAGAGCCTATTGGGATAATAGGAACTACACTACAAAACATATTATAAGCACAACGCCCCATATCAACCTGACACAACCAATCATCCTCACATGCATCCAAACAACCATACACAATACCATAATAATACAAAAACGTATTTACAAAACAGAACACAGAAAAAGTACACAAAATACAGTGAATATAAACTACAGGAAACACAGGAAAAAGCGCCGACCTGCGTTTCGGAAAGGACAGCAGTCCGAAGTTCCTTCGTCAGGGCGCAAAGAATACAATTCTTCAAGAGCGTTGCTTTCTTCAAAATTCGAATGGTAGACCAACAGTGTTCAAAACAAAAAGGGGGGCTTAATCTTGAGAAATGCTACAATACATATAAGTATACTCTCTAATACACATAGGTCTATTCTCCGGATGTCCTGGAGGAACAGTATGTCTAAGGCAAAGATCCCGGTTCCAGGGATGGTAAGCCACACAGTTTCCTGGGGCTAATGAGCCTAGAAAGAAGTACTACTGATAACAACGATGAGAAACATCAAGACATGACTGCTCCAAGGGAAGCCACGGTAGTATAAAGCCCTTGGAAATCACAGGGTCTCAATAATGTAAAGCAGGTCCTCCAGCGACGTGGCATCTACGAGTGGCGCCGAGTAAGTCAATTGCTATACATTATGGCAATAGCCTTTATAAAGCTTTCATCAATCCCTCTGCTATTTGGAGTTGCCCATAAAAAAGGCCAGGAAATCCTATCAAAGGCTTTTTCCGCACCCAGCAAAATCAGCCCCATAGGGCCTCTGGCAATCCCTGCGGCATCGAAAAGAGCAATAGCCTGCTGAATATGGTCTGTGGTGCTACAGCCAGCGATGAACCCATGTTGGGTTGGGGAGACCAATTTCTTTATCACCACCGCCAGTCACATCAAATTCTACCTGCTTGGCTAGCCCCCCCCAAATCATTCGCTCAAACACCCCCCCCCCCCCAGGTCTCAGCCTCCTCCCCCTCCCTCTCCCACATCCCTAGGCAAGAAAGGTCCGAAGACCCTTGTGATGCCTTCGGCATAATGTTGCTTACCACCGCCATCCATCTAGCTCCACCACAAAAAAATGTGGGAAGACCATTTATTCATCCAAATTCATCATCACCCCTCAGGTTCCATCTGACTCCTAGAGCCGAGCTTTCTCGTAGGAAGTCTTGTGTCTGTATTTCAGAGGAGAATTCTCTAGTGGGTCCCCTATGTATGACTTTAAGCCGAGCCGGGCTATTAAATAGACCTTGCATCCTATCTTTTGAAAAGGCATAATTAGTTGCCGGAGCCTCCTCCTTTTTGCCACCTAGTATGGCAAAAATCCAGCCTGACAAAGAAGGTGTGACCCTCGGCTGAACGTCGTGCTTCTGGCTGCGTCTTATTAAACAACGCTTGCAGCAGGAGAAAATTCCCCAAAAATATTAAAATGGCTCTAGGCCTTGCCTTCATACCACTCTGCCCCTTCCTCTTTTTAAGCATGAGTGGAAAACGATGAACATGCTGCGCCTCTGCATCCCAATCCCAATGTGCTAATTCGGGGAGACCACCTTCCAACAAGCGCAACACAAATCCTCTAATGTCATCTCCTTCTGCCTTTTCCGGTATGCCCAAAAGTCACTGATTGTTACGATGTTGGAGGTTTTGAAAGTCTACCAATTTCCACATGACATCCATCATCTGAGATTCATTTGCTATGGCTTGAATACAGAGTTCTCAGACCCAGCCTTTAATGCTACCACTCTCTCTTCCAGCGTCGTAGTTCTTTCTGAATTTTCAGTGCACGTCTTGTTTACTTTCCTGATAGCACCTTGTAGCTTCTATGTTGCGAGGTGGGCTCCTGTCTAGCTTCCACCTGCATCTGTTTGAGAGTGGAGTATATCAAATCCATTGAAGGAGAGGTTTCTATTGCAGTCTTGGGCTCAGCAAGCAGCTTATTTACCCCCAGCACGGTATCATCTCCATCAGGCCCGTCATCCTCAGTCACAAAATGAGTGGTTGAATAGTCTCATTTTGGTTTGCTAGAGCGGCTACGGTCCGATTCTAATTGCCTGTCATCAAACTCCATTCCACCTTTATTTCTCCTTCTTCTTGTTTAAGAGGAAAGCCGCTTTTGAGTACTGGGGTTTGAAGATGAGCTGTCCTATTCCTTCTCTAAGTTATGCCACTCTGATGCCTCACCTCCACAGGGATTAGAGATCTCTGAATCTTCATTAAGGGAAAAAGAATTGCCCTCCCAACTGTGCATTGAATATGTAAGAGCTTAGGGTCACTTAGCAAGCCGCCGTTGAAATCCTTCTCCTCACTTCCTTGTTTATCTGTCATAGTGCTATCATACCCCTCTGCTCCCACTGCAAAGGTTCCCCAGAACTCAGAATTGCTAGTCCTGTACTCACTCTGTCCCCAGTAGGGGGATTGCTGCTACAGACAGCTAGTGCCAGTAAGTTCTCGCCATCTGTAGTAACTGCAGTATCTCTTTTCTCTTCCACCTTCCCAGGGCCTGAAAACATCCCTGGAATGACCTGTTGCTTGGTGGGACCCGCCTTCTCGTTGAGATGCTGGTTTTTTACTTTTACTTTCCCCGCCTCCATCTCCTTGTTTCCTGCTGTGGGAGTAGCATCTCCTGCCTTCCTCCTGATCTGCGTCTTCCACGCTGCAAGGGCCCACATAGGTTCCCTGCGGCCCCAGCTCCTACTGCGCTGCTCTCCGCGTGGTCTCGAGGGGGTTTCAGTTGTTTAGGAGGCATGATGTGGAGCTGGAGCCTGCATCCCTCGTTGCACAGCGCGGACCATCAGGTGAGTGAATCCGGCAATTCTTTCCTGTGTTCTCCTTCCGTGCTGCTGCCTCCAGCCATCCGCTCTCAGAGGGGTGATCATTGAGATAGTTTCAAGGAAAGCTTAAGGATTAACCATGGAGCGGCCGATGGGTGGCTTCTGCAGCTATTACACAGCCGCCATCTTTCCCCTGATGAAAGAAATTCATGGTATTTCTTTTCCAATTTCTTCTAATTCATGCTTTCACGTCCACACTAAATACCCCCATCCATAGGCTAGCAAGGTCTATTCTTTACAATAACACAATCCTACATTGCTTACTTACATTTGCCCAGTATGATCCATACTCATATATCACAAATTACTCCTTTAAACTTTACGACTCACCCAATGTGATTCAATTCATATATGCCAGACGAGCAATTGGTAGTATACTTGCCCAGCATAATGGTTCTGGGCCTCTACGCTTCTAAAGATCATTATTTCAACAATTCTATGAACACAAGTTCCAAATACTATCATCATGATATATATGATCACCTTACTGCATTTCTCTCACCTCCTCAAAGTGACCACAGTGTTCAGTCGAAAAAAATTCAGTCCACAATGCGAGGAAAGCAGGTTCTGTTTTCAGAGATATTTTATGCTGCTCGTTAAAGACTTGATTCAATATGGATCACATCCTCAATCCTGAGGCGTGTCCAAAAATATGAAAGACCAACAATAACATATTTCTATTCAACATGCATCCTCTAAATGTACTGCATTCATTCTCCATTCCACATAATTGCAGCATAGTGCCTCATTACCTTTGTTTGATGGTGTTTTCCAAGCTTATTCTAACAATATTGTGACTCACTCCTTGGAAAGAACCTTTATTGCATCGCTGTATAGCAGTCCTTATTTATACTAATAGTTGATCTCAGTCTTTGATCGACACCTCTAAAACTTAAATATAAATAGAAGCCCAATAAGTACAATCCCATAGCATTTTCAAACACAAGCTAAAACACCAACTCAATGTTTTAAAAACCTGTGGTTGGCTACTCATATAATATCTTAAATGCACGTTGAAATTTGTTATACTCGTGGTACCAATCATTCATTGAGCTCGGCACAAATCAACACTTATACACAGTGTGAGACTCATGCCCCAAAAATCTAGGAATGCAATAAAAGCCCTTCAATCAAGTTGAACTGTGTCAGAAATCAGGTAGTTGGTGTACTGGGGTATGAGCCCAGGTCAAGTAGCAAACACAATCCTACTCAGGTTAAGAGACAGGCACAACCTAAATTAACCTTTGCACACCCTCTGGTAGCTTTGTACAGAGCAGTCAGGCTAAACATAGAGGTAATATGAAAAGTATTTGTGCAACATTTCAAGCAGTAAAAATAGTGAAAAGACCACATAAAAGATCCTACATCAGGTTTGGATAAAATAGAGTAGATTTTAATAAATAAAACAAAACCAAAAAATAAAATACAATCAAGGAAATCCGAGATATTGAATAACGTTGTTTTAGGGTTAAATGGCGGTAAAAAAGGTATATCTGGTTGTGCCGGACTGGGAAAGTATTTAAAAAACAGGGCATATACTTTTAAGTTTTGCATGTCCTTGCAGTGAAAAACTAGTGAAAAGTTTATAACTCCCTTAGGATAACAATGGGATCACCTTATTACATTTTACAAGTGTAATTTCCAAATGGGAAGATATAACTGGTGCACTCGGGGGGGAGGAAACCGCAGAAAAAGTACAGGACAGATGGAGTAACAATCTGCATGTAGGCCTGGAATCTCTAACTCCATTTTGTAGTACATTTTCTATGTCTTGAACAATTACTAGAAAATGGTATTAACAATGAGTGTCTGCACTGTGAAGTGTCTGCCTGTTCTATATGTTGATATATACACTTCAGTTACACCACTGCAGTGTTGCCACTTGTAAGTCAACATACTATTTGTCAATGAGTGAGTGATGCACATGATGTGGATAAAACAAATTACAACTGTGCACTGAAGCCTCCTCAACATTGGGACCATGCTAGCTGACTGCTGCTTTGGTATCCTGCATGCAAGATGTTGTCTATTTTGAGGGGGCAGAAGAACTTTTCTGAGGAGGCGTTTTACTGTCAGCAGCTGTGCACTCGGCCGGGCTTTGCTCCGCCGTGGTGTCTCTGGCCGGGCTTGGCTCCGCAAATATCTTCTTGCACCGTGGTGTCCTCGGCCGGGCTTGGCTCCGCCAGGGGGACGCTGCGCCTACAACCCCCAGCTGCCTCAGTGCTAAGGGACGCCGCACTCGCAGAAGGGCAGCGCCGGGAGGCGCATAAAGGAGAACACGCCTCCTCGTCCCGCGGGACGCGCGCGGGAGCGCCCGGGGCTAAGCCCGGGCAAAGGGCGGGCCCTCTGTGGCCCTCAGAGGCCTGAGGAGACTGGACTGGGCCAGGGACCCTGTATCGCCTCATCTATAAGGTTATCGTGCCGTGTGCACGCAAGACTTTACTTTTAAAAGTGTTATTATTTTTCATGTGAGTGTATAGACTAGAGAGTATTTGTGTGTATGGTGATAGCCTCATTACTTATGATGTCTAAACCCAAAACAGATAAGGTGATGGTAGGCCCTGCGTCTATGGATAATTTTCTGGTCAGGAAAGTTAACCAGATTAACAATAGTAGACGTGCATCATTGGGGAAGGACTCTAGGACAGGGGACTTACTAGAAATGTCGCCTGACATTACTCCACCTATAGATTCTGATGCTAATACCATTAATGTTACTTCCATTGATCCTCCAGTACCCATTACAGTGAGTGTTGATGTCTATTCTGACCCATTGGTGCAGTTGATTGATGACACCGGTGTATTGAATGAGACTCAAACTGAAGCTAGGCCCCTGAGAACTTGTAGAACTGTATCTCAAAAAAATAATGGTAAACATAATAATTCTAAGGCTAATAAAAAGGATGGCAAAAAGTCTAGCTGCCCTGCTGCAATAACTCCTTTTGTCTTTACAGGCAGTAATGGTAGTGGGGGTAATTTAAATTCTGATTTACTTGCCTCACTTATAAAAAATCTTGAAGTTTCTTTAACAACAAAATTAGAAGAGCTTATTAAACCTCTAATTAACAGGATTGATAACTTAGCAAAGGAAGTTACAAGGTTGGGTGGTCTGATATCATCACAAAAAACTGTAACATCTGGTGGCACAGTTCATTGTGGGGGGAAAGGGAAAGAATCTGCTGAAGCCAATGACACACGGAACATGGGTATGGGGAATACTGCTGTAGCCGCACCAGTAGGGCCTGATAGACCCAACATACGGGATGCCCCAGTGGTATCGGCTTCGCAGGCACAACCATCTATAACACCCCAAAACAGTAGAACCCCCAGACCCCCAAAGTATAACCGTTATTTAAATCTACCACCGGATTGTGCTCCGTTTGTGGCAGTACTGACAAATGTTCCCCCTTGTGGCACACATCCTGCATCTCCTTATGATGAATCACACAGTTCCCTGAAAAACAAGACAGTGGCGTGGCTTAATAAAAACTGTGGTTTTCCCATCGCATATTCTGACCACATAATGGCAGTTAGACGCGTAAATTGGGTGGGACCTTCTAAAAAATCTGGCTCTGGAGACTGTATAGTCATTAATTTCAAGCAACCTCAGCATGTGGCAACTGTTCTCTTGAGAGCTTCTTCACTGGTGTATAATGTAAACAGCATCTGTGTTCGCCCCTTGGGTTATTTCTATGCACACCTCTGTAAACCCACACCACAACAGAGTTTAACCAGGCGAGGGCTTGAATCATATACTCCTGTTCAAGATACCCAATTCTTTTATAACATCACGAATCCTTGTAGGTCAGGTGGACTGAATAATGTTCATAATAGGAGTACTAGTGCTGGTCATTACCGTCATGACTCGGATCTAATTACACAGAACAGGTATGAGGCATTATCTGGGCTTGAGATGTGCGACTGACGGATGGCACCTGCGGCTCAGGATACTGTGGCTACAGGTGAACTTACAAATATAAATTCAGATAACATGGTGGCCACTAACCCAGGATATCATGTTGTTTCCTGGAACATCGCGGGTCTTGCAACAAAAATGTGTGATGTAAATTGGGTGACCTATATGAAACAGTTCTCAATCATCTGTTTACAAGAAACTTGGGAGGTGGGTTGCAACCTCTTTCTGGAAGGTTATAAGGCTGTCTATGTACCAGCTTTGCCATCCTTAAGGGGTAGGCCGAAGGGGGGCCTTGTAATTTTCATCTCTATATTAATACCTTGTGGAGTACGCAGAATTGAAGCCAAGCATACAGGTGTAATGGGCTTGGCCTTATCTGGTGGAAATGTTCGTGTGGGTTTAGTGAACTTCTATAATGCTATCTATGATAGTGAGGCCAGGAATGATATTTCTACCCTAAATTCTTTTGTTTCTAAAAACATGAAAGACCTTGGTCATAACTTGATGATTATGGGGGACTTCAATTTGCATCCTTGTATAGACCCATTACATAAGCGCTTACCAGAAATGTTTTGTGAACGTGCATGTTATCTCCATATGGAACACACTAAGGAGGGGGAACTGTGCAACGATCTAATGGATGACCTTGACCTTTCACTGGCCATGTCTCTTAAAGACCCTTTATATTGTTTTGATACCCCAACCTTTAAGGGACATGGTAGGGGCACCTTTATAGACCATATACTGGTCTCTCGGACGATGCAAAATTTTATAGACTCTTTTTGCATTGTTTCAAGTGCATTCAGTGATCACAATCCTCTAACAATCTGTTTAAAATGTCCCTGGGTAAAGAAGGGAAATAAGACCATCAGTCAAGGCAGTTTGGGAACAACTGATGGGAGGAGGAGGCTAAAATGGTCTATGGTTTCTGCAGATATACTGTACAAAACAATTGTTGAAAAGTGTACAGTGGACATTGAAGTTTGCATGACCAAGGGGGGCGACCCCAGGCTAGTGTTAGAGTCCTATCAAAATGTGTCGGAGAAGGTGTCAGCGCTTCTTACGGTCCCTAACAAAAATCATCCTAAACTAGGCCCGAAATGGTTCAGTCATGATTGTACCAAAGCTGCTCGCAATTTGAGGGTAGCTTTGTCAGCTTCAGTAAGGAATCAGGAGGAGGTAAAAGCTTGTAGAAAAGAATATAAGGCTACTACTGTCGCCCGCAAGGAGTTCCTCAGGAGGGAGGCTTGGCAGGACCTACTTGATCCCTCCACCCTGAAGTGCAGCCCCAAGTTCTGGGCACTAGTTAAAAAACCTTTTTTGACCGATGCTCCTTGTGACGAACTTGCTTGCTGCATAATAAAAGAAGAATGGGAAAGCCACTTTAAAAGCCTGTACTACTCAGAGGGTGTTGGAATCAGGGCAACTGTTCCCCACGCTGGAAGCAGTAGTATAACATTTGGAAAAAGCGAGGTTTTGGATGCCATTATGGGCCTTACGGCAAATAAAGCGCCTGGTCCTGATGGAATTCCGCCGGACCTTTACAAATATGATCCAGCTTTCTGGGCTCCGATTCTGGCTGCTGTTTTTAACGCTGCGGCTAGTGTGGGCTGTCCGGGAACGTGGGGATTATCAACCACAGTCCCGGTCTTTAAAAAAGGCGACAGGGGAAGTCCTCTTTGTTATCGACCAATATCCCTGATCGATTCAATGGTTAAAATTATGGGGAGAGTCTTGCTTCAACGTCTAGTAAGTTGGTCGACTGAAAATAATATTATGTCGGCTTCCCAATATGGGTTTTGTGAAGGCCGGTCCACTATAACTCAGTGCCTTAATTTGTTTCTTATCTTGAATAAATACACTGTTGTACAAAAAGGAACAATTCACCTAGCCTTAATGGATCTGTCGTCAGCCTTCGACTGTGTTAACAGAGGGAGGCTGTGGCAGACCATGAAGGACAAAGGCGTTGACAGGGGGATTGTGGATTTCCTTGCGGACCTACACAATGACACAAGGGCCAATGTGAGGTTCTCAGCGAATGGGGATATCACAAGCAATTTCTGTATCAATAAAGGAGTACGACAGGGGTGTATCCTGGCCCCATTTCTTTTTAATTTTTACATAAATGACTTAGAGTCTGAATTGCAAGAGATAAAATCAGATTGCCCGAGAGCTGGTGCGAGGGGTATTCCACTACTTTTATACGCTGATGACGCGGTTTTAATATCACGAACAGAGAAGGGTCTCCAAGCACTTTTGAATGCTTTTAATCATTTTATGTCTGAAAGGGACCTTATGGTCAACAATTCGAAATCTTTTATTATGCATGTTGGCCGTCAACCAAAAAAGAAGTTCGTTTTTAAATTAAATGATGTTGTGATTCCTGTCACTAATACGTTTTCATATTTGGGTATTTTATTTGATACTAAGCTAAGTTGGGCTCCGCATTTGGCCAGGAAGAAGGGTGAATTGATCAGAGTGAACGCATCAATTTTTAATTTTGCCAGTAAATTGGGGAAAAAACCGACAGAGGCCATGATGCAACTATATAATGCTAAATCTATATCTACCGCAGTCTACGGCAGCGAGCTATGGGGCTATAAAAATAATGAACAACTGCAAATAGCCGAAAATAATTTTTTAAAACGCTTGCTGTGTGTCCCAGGTAGTACACCGAATTTAGCTGCACATGAAGAGCTTGGTTGTCAGTATATTTCAGATAATGTTGGTCTGAAACCATTGTTATGCTGGGCAAAATTATGGTTAAGTTAGGATATTCCCTTAACCCACCAGATACTGGAAGATCTTGTATCAATGGACTATGCTATGTGTGTACCCTGGCTCAAATATTTGAAGTCCCAATTTTTGAAGCTTGGCCGCCTAAATTTGTTTGAAAATCCGAAGGATATAATTAAGGGTGATGTGGCAGCAATTAAGAGGGCATTTTTTATGAACTGTAGTGCCACAAGAGATGAAGTTGAGCTTCTGAAACCAAATGTTAGAAAGTACATTATGTTAAGAACCTGTGACACCATGGAAATGTACCTAACATGCTCCTTTTCCTCTCATGATAAATTTTTGCTGACACGATTCAGGTTCAACATCTTTCATCATATTTTAATTAGACCAAAGCTGGACACTTTTAAAAAACCTGCAGCACCCTGTGGCTGCGACGGGAAGTCTCCACAGGATATGCTGCATTTTATATTTTTATGCTCATTTTATGAGTACCCCCGGAGGCGGTATCTTGTGACTCTTTTAAGAAAATTAAATTTTAAACAAATCAGACCTGCCCTTGTATATCTACAGCTATTGCATTCTGATTGTGTCCTTCAGGTGCTAGAATATTTAAAATTATCAGTGAGAATAAGAAAATGCCTAGATGAATAACTGTGATTCTCAGCTAGACGCACTATTTTGCACTTTTTCTGTACATGGGCTTAACCTGCACTTTTTCTGTACTGCTCTCGTCCACTCACTCTTTTAAGAAATTCTTATGTCTTATGTATTATCTCATATTGATTTGTCATCTTTGTAATGCTCTTAAATGTAATGTATAATGTATTGTACTTTTATGGATTGCAATATATCCGAAATAAAGTCAATTTGAATTGAATTGAACTTTTCTGAAGAGGAGACAGCAAGATGGTTGGATTTGTAGTTGCTCACTACAAACAACAACATAGCCTTCCTCCACACTCTCTCAGTGCTGGATGAAAGACAGCTTTATGGGAGAAGTTGGCTGATGGAGTAGATGTATTGGGGGAGGATGTCCGGTCTTAGGGGACATCAAAAAAATGTGGTAGGATGAGAGGAGATGATTGAAGGAGAAATTCACTAGGATAGAGGTGGCAAGATCTCTGCCTGGTGACTAACAGGACCCATTTTTTCGCTCTCCATTGAAGAAGAACGTCCTCTCAACTATGCACCTCTGTGTGTTCCATGGGCTGCCTGTTACAGAGGAGTACAATGTGGTGGCGGTAATATATTAACCAACAACATCCATGTTATATGTAAGAAACTGTGTTATTTGTATCATATGTGATTACTGCTTCATTTGAGCCATTCTTTGCTTGTGGGGGCATTTGGCACTCCTTATGTTAAAAATTTGGACACTGTGAGTGTTACTATAGAAGACACTCCATGTTGGTTTAAAAAAATATTGTTCTTTCTAATATAGGTAATCTGTTTTGTTTCTGACACTATTTTTAAACCTGACCTCTTCGGCATGGTTCTATCCTAATTTTTTGCCTTCAACCCTCCTATTTTCCTTTACTGCGTTTTTGCTGGCTTTAGGACTTTGCACACTTTGCCACTGTTCACAAGTGCTACAGTGCTTGTGCTCTCTCCTTCAAGCATGTAGAATTGGTGTATACTCAATTGGAACATTTAATTTACTTGCAAGTCTCTAGTAAAGTTGTAACCCATGTACCCGGGGCCTGTAAATTAAATGCTACTACTGGGCCTGCAGCACTGATTGTGCCACCCACTTAAGTAGCCATTTAAATATGGTACAGGCCTGCCATTGCATCCTGTGTGTGCAGTTATTAAACTGCCATGTTGATTTGGCAAAATAAACCTTTTGCTAGGCCCCACTATTCCTCCTTAATACATATGTCACCCCTAAGGTAGGCCCAAAGAGCTCAAAGGGCCAGGTGCAGAATATTTAGAAAGTTGGATGAGTACTTTTACGTTTTACATGTCCTGGTAGTGAAAAGCGCTTACATTTGTTTTTGACAACTGCAAGGCCTACAACTCCCATAGGATAACATTGGAGTTACCTTATTTCATTTAATAAGCTGAAAATTCCAAATGAGAGCAGGTAGACAGGTCAAGTTTGGTGTCTAAAGATTTGTAATTAAAATTCCTCTATAATGGTAAAGTTGAAATTTCTAGTTCCAATTCGGAAAATACCACTTATAGAAAGTTGCGCGTATCAAGAGAGAGAGAGAGGACTAGAAAGCTAGTCCGAGTCCCCGTAGTTTATATGTGTTATCAAAAGAGACTAGCTTAAATATGACCAATATTCTTAGGACTCTGATTAGATTTGTAATGGGCACCTCATTGGTGAGCTCATGAAGCCCTCACCCACCAACCTGGTTGGTGGCATGCTTCATCATCGGGCCCACCCAGTGACACCTAATGTGTCCCGGGTGTGCTGCGACGCCTGATTACAGCGGAGCTGGTATTTTACTGAGAGTGCAGTGTGAGGTGTAAATGAAGTGTGAGTTAAAACGGCTTGGCGAGGGTCCCAGTACCCGAGGGTAAATTAAATTTTAATAACTGGGCCCCCGTCAGCGGTTAAAATAAGGCTTGGGGATGTTTAAGCGAGGCAAGTTACTACCCCCTACATCCATCAGTTGGTCGACATGTTTCAGCCAGTGCCTTAAACTAAATCTGGCTTTCCACAGGACATTTTTAAAAATAGAGTGTAGCGCAGGTTAAAAAGGAGTGTAATCCAGGCTATGTGTTACACTCACTAAGGTGTTTCTCTAAGTGTGAGAGGGGGTATTCCCTTCTCATATATGCCTGTACCGACAACATTGAAGACATAGACAAAACATGTAAGGAGAGGAGAGTCAAAATAGGCGTCTTCGCCACATAGTCTTATACATAGAATGCCGAATCTACAGTGCTCAGTGGGTAGACTACAGTCGGCAAAAGTGTAATGGCACTGGTGGTACCATTATTGTGATTATCGCAAATAATTGGGGGTGGTGTCGCTAAAACACGGGTATCACACATATGCATGAGATACAAAGTGTGATGGGGCGTAAGTAAACACTCTTACGCTTAGATTTTGCAGCCAATGCTTCCAGGAGTGAAGCGGTAAGGGGTTGACCCTGTAGGGAAATAATGTTGGCCACTGGGAGTTAGAGACCTGTAAGGAGGGAAAAGCGCTTACCCAGAGATTGTTGCTTGGAGGTTGTCATACTCACAGTTGTTCTGGTCAGAGCCTGCCTTGTACCTGTTGCACCGTCCTCGTACTCCGGTAGAAAGAGCTGGAGTTTCTTGTTCGTTTTTATATGCTTGCTAATTGGATTAACTATCTGCACCTGTAGCTGGGAGTAAGAGTAGAAAGACTACCCCGGGTGTTTTCCTAGCTGTCTGCTCATGGGCGGTGGAAAGACACTAGTCTCTAGCACATGCGCGGTGCTTCTTGTGTCTATTGCGCATGAGCGGGGGTGAGACACTAGTTGGTGGAAAGACACTAGTCTCTAGCACATGCGCGGTGCTGCTTGTGTCTATTGCGCATGAGCGGGGGTGAGACACTAGTTATTAGTGCAGGTGCGCGGTAGAGTATGTGTTGTGTTGAAGTATGCAATCTGCCACTATCAATAGTGCGGGCATGGAATTTCAAGGAGGTGCATTTAGCTCGGGCATAGTGTAATGAATCATCACAGGTTGCTGTAGGAGCGGGAGGCTATGGCTGGGTATGGCAACTAGTCACAACCCGATATGGGTTGGGCACAATTAGGGGTGGTAGCCTCAGTTGAGTGGGAGTTCATAAGTCAACTGGGTTGAATGGGTACTAGTAAAGACCTCTGTATAGAGGTTTACGTCAGCATGTGACTGAGTTCCAAGGGATCGCATCGTTCAGGCCATTGATGTGTGAGGAAAGGCGATAGATCCAACGCTGTTCTTTGCTCATCAGTCTTCTTTCATTGTCTAATGCCTGCTCAGGGATTTGTTCGATGACTGTCCATGTGAGGTCATTGGGGGTATGGCCATGGGTGATGAAGTGGTTGGTTAATTTACTGATGTTTTTCTTACACCTAATGGTGCTTCTGTGCTCAGTGACCCTAGTGCGTATTTTGCGGGTGGTCATGGAGACCACAGGAGACGGTGAGAAGGTAAATCACATTACGTGAATTACAGTTGGTGTGGCTGCGTTGTGTCCACACCTTGTTAGGTTCTAGGGTTAGAGTTTTGGTGTGGGTGGTTAAGTGACACACACTGCAATCATTGCAGGGGTAGTGTCCAGTTACTTTTGGTAGGCCCCATGCATTCAGAATGGTATTCGATTCTTGTGTGTTATGCGTTTTGGGACGGGTGTTAACTAGTTGGTCCTTCAAGTTATTGCTTCTCTTGTAAGCAAAACGCGGTATGTCCCACTGCCTCTGGCCAGAATTCAAGATCTTCCAGTTCTTCTTAATGAGTTTGGCTACCTCATTGGAGGCTGTGTTGTACGTAGTGACGCAGGTGATAGGTCGTTCCTGCTCCTCTTTAGCTGTGGTTTCAAGGAGGGCCTCTCTATTCTGGTTCCGGGCCCTCTTCCTGGTTTTGGAGATGATGGCTGGTGGGTAGCCGCAGGCCTCCAGTTTCTTGGATAGTTCAGCGGACTGTTTTTTATAGTCTGCTATATCACTGCAATTCCTGCGTATACGTTTGAATTGGCCGAAGGGAAGGTTCTTGTTATATCCTGTTCATCTCTTCCCTGCTGCTCAGCCAGTGTGTGTGATGTCATTGGAATGTTATTGTGTGCATGGTTTGAATGTATGGTCAGTTTGGTTGAGTGGGCTGAGCAGCTGGATGCTGCTCCCGGTGGGGCCTCCTTCCCTACTCCCTCCTATTTACTTAAATACCAGATTTTAACTAATAAACACCCTGTCAAGAATACCTACGACTCCTGGATCTTATTACCTTACAAAATACCTTTTCCACATTGCAACAGTTCTCCCTTAGCAGGCGTGGGTGGAAGCTTGTGCAGTGGAGTAAAGAGTTTCTGGCCGTGGGTTTATAGTAGGTTGTCGTGGTGAGTCTGCCATCTTTGACTGTTATATTTAGGTCCAGGAAAGCAAGTTGGTTTGCACTGATAGTGCTGGTGAACTTCAAGTTTGGGTCCCTGCCGTTGAGCCAGATGAGGAATTGATCCAGGGTTGTTTGTGGACCCTCCCATATCACAAGGATGTCGTCAATATAATGGCGCCATGCGATGAAGTGGTTGGCATAGGGGTTTGTGCTGTCAGCAATGTGCGTGCGTTCGAATTGGTGGACGTAAAAACCTGCTACGCTTGGGGCGAAAACGCTGCCCATGGATGTTCCATTGTTCTGGAGGTAGAGGGTTCCCTCATATTCAAAGTAATTTTCCTTTAGTGCCAGTGTGGCGCATTGGAGGATGAATTCTCTAGGGGTGTGGTAGGGCCATGGTGACTCCCTGAGGATGTCCCTGAGTACTTTTATTGTGGCTTCTTGGGGTAGGCTGGTATAGAGGCTCTTAATATCCAGCCCTACAAGAAGTTGGGTCTCAGTGTTAAACTCCATGTTGTTGATCACTTGTAGTAAGTGTTTGGTGTCCTTGATATAGCTGGGCGTTTGTTGCACTAGCGGATTGAGAAAAAAGTCGCAGTAGCGTGACAGGGGCTCTAAGAGCGAATTGATACCAGACACTATGGGTCTGCCTGGTGGGGGGATTTTGCCCTTGTGTACCTTGGGTACAGTGTAGAAGTATGGTATTTTGACTTTCTGGGGGCAGAGGTACTCTCCTTCTTGCTTGGAAATATGTTCAGCATCGCAGGCATTCTTTATTAGTGTCTGGATAGTGTTCTGAAGAGTGTCAGTGGGATCTTGTTCCAATCTTTTGTAATTTCTGGTGTTGCTTAACAGTCTGCGGCACTCCGTGTCGTAATCTTTTTAGTCTAGAAGGACAATACCTCCCCCTTTGTCAGCTGGTTTAATTATGATTAAAGGATTGGTTTTGAGACGTTGGATGATGTCTCTTTCATCTTTGGATAGGTTGTGGAAATGAGTAGTTGGACTAAGATTTTCAACGTCGTTGTATACTGCCAACTCAAAAGTGCTGATCTCAGGGGGCACTGTGGATGGTGGCGGGTTGAAGGTGGATTTAGTCCTTAGGCCTGTGACATTTGGGTTCTCATTGGTAGGTTGGTTGTCCATTGTCGATTTCTCAAAAAAGGCCTTGAGTTTGAGCTTACGGCAGAACTCAGCCGGTTCCACGTGTAACTTGAATTTGTCAAGTCTGGATGTGGGGGCGAATGATAGGCCTTTTTCCAGTACTGCTTGTTCTTTGGGTGTCAGGGACGTACTGGATAAGTTGAATACCAATGATGTTTGATTTGAGTCTGTTATTGTTTGCTGGTGCCGGGTTGGTGTTTGGTCTTCTGGCGGGTGTTGGAGCTCACTGGATTTTCCTCTTCGGCCCAGTGTACCTGCGGTTGTTGTTGGTTTTGTCTTCTCCTGCCTCTTGATCTTCGGCCCTGTCCTAAAAAAGGAATGTGGGGGCCGGGATGGCCCGGGAAGAGTGGCATTGATCCCGGGGGATACATGGGTGGGAATCCGAAATACGGGTTCTGTATGGGGCCAAAAATTATGAGGGGCTCCGTAGTATTGTCCTTGTTGGGCTCCTTGCCACATGTTAGGCCACCGTTGGCCAGGTCGGCCTCTGCCGCCTCGTTTGTATGAGCCAGTGCTTGAGTCACTGGAAGCGGAACTGTCATCAGCCGATGTGTCTGAAGCGTTCGGGGTCTTGGGTGGTGGGGTGAAGTCATCTTCAGAGTAGGGGTATGTTTTAGCGTAGCTAAATTTTTTAAGATCTTTGTCAAACTTCTTGATTTTTGCTTGTGTCAGATGCTCCTTGTATTCGTTCATTTCTCTGTTCTGATCATCGAGTTTCTTTTTGTAGGCTGTTAATGTAGCTTTAAAATGGCTTTCTGTTGCTTGGATCTCAATGACGATGGCGTCAGAGAGACGTTTGGCCGTCTTGATTATCAGTAAAATCCAGTCCCTGGTACAGTGCCAGGCGATCTGGGCCCAGTCTTTTCGGAAGGTGGGGTCATCTAGGAAAATCCTGGGTGCATTAGTAACGATGAGGCCCCTTGGCGCTGTGTTGTTTCTTAAGTATTGGGCTAGGATCACTCCATGGAAGATGGTTCGTATTCTATTACGCTTTTTCTCGGTTAAGGTCTCCCAATCAGTGGTCTGGGCTATGGAGTTAGCAATATTGAAATCTGCTTGGAAGGAGGGGTCTGTGAGTATGTCACTCACATCATCCTCACTGAAGGTGAGGCCATGGTTCTCCGCCATGGTCCTGGTTAGAACTCTCTCAGCTGTGCGCTGCCTAAGTATGCGCGTAACAAGAGAGAGAGAGAGGACTAGAAAGCTAGTCCGAGTCCCCGTAGTTTATATGTGTTATTAGAAGAGACTAGCTTAAATATGACCAATATTCTTAGGACTCTGATTAGATTTGTCATTGGCACCTCGTTGGTGAGTTCATGAAGCCCTCACCCACCAACCTGGTTGGTGGCATGCCTCTTCATCGGGCCCACCCAGTGACACCTAATGTGTCCCGGGTGTGCTGCGATGCCTGATTACAGCGGAGCTGGTATTTTACTGAGAGTGCAGTGTGAGGTGTAAATGAAGTGTGAGTTAAAACGGCTTGGCGAGGGTCCCAGTACCCGAGGGTAAATTACATTTTAATAACTGGGCCCCCGTCAGCGGTTAAAATAAGGCTTGGGGATGTTTAAGGGAGGCAAGTTACTACCTCCTACATCCATCAGTTGGTCGACATGTTTCAGCCAGTGCCTTAAACTAAATCTGGCTTTCCTCAGGACCTTTTTAAAAATAGAGTGTAGCGCCGGTTAAAAAGGAGTGTAATCCAGGCTATGTGTTACACTCACTAAGGTGTTTCTCTAAGTGTGAGAGGGGGTATTCCCTTCTCATATATGCCTGTACCAACAACATTGAAAACATAGGCAAAATATGTAAGGAGAGGGGAGTCAAAATAGGCGTCTTCGCCACATAGTCATATACATAGAATGCCGAATCTACAGTGCTCAGTGGGTAGACTACAGTCGGCAAAAGTGTAATGGCACTGGTGGTACCATTATTGTGATTATCGCAAATAATTGGGGGTGGTGTCGCTAAAACACGGGTATCACACATATGCATGAGAAGTGGGCCTGAAGGTGCTCTGCTAGCCCACCTGTGGATTCAGCAGAACCAAAACATCTCTGCCGTGGAGCGGTGCATCTCCAGCACAACTGGTACATCTCCTCTGCTGCATGGATTTCCCAGACACTAGAAATTTGCATCGCCCATCGCAGTTGATCAGAACCGTTGCTGCACGATGCAACTCCACTTTAGGACCTCACCCAATGCTGCCCATCAGTGCTGCCACTGGGTGATCCATCTCATGTAAGGATATCTCCTCGCCCAACGCAGCCCATCGGAGCCACTGCTGTGTGACGCATCTTCATGCAAGGACAGCACACTTCGCAGCTCCCTGGATCCTCCCCTGTGCAAAGCACATTACTTGTTGCCTGGGCTTCACATCAACTCTGCTGCACTATGCATCCTCAACGCTGTACTCTATATCTCTTCACAAGCAAAGATTATGGTATTGTGTTTTGCAGGCCTTAGAGGGATCCTGTTGTGCGACTGCGCTCCATCATGATTAGCCTGAGCTTGTAACTTTGTCCGGGCACAACCAGATAACCACAGTTGGCTCTTTGGTCTTTCTGACACTACATTTATTGGAATCTTTAATCTTGCATATTACTGGTTCTACTGACTGGATTTCTGTCATGTTTGTCTTGATTTATTTATTAACATTTACTCTATCTGTTGAAATTGGTGTAGGATTTTTCTTGTGTTGTGTTTTTACTTTATTCCTATTTGAATTGTCGTACAAATACCTAACATATTTGGCCTGATTCACAAAGGTAAAGTTAGGCGAAAGTCTAACTTTATGACTTTCGGTATTCACGAAGGGCATTTACTACTTATAAATGCCCTTTGTGAATACCAAAAGCTGTAAAGTTAGAATTTGTTTTTTCTTTACCTTTGTGAATCGGGCCCAGTGTCTCTAAGTTAAGTCTGACTGCTCTATGTCAAGCTACCAGTTGGTTGAGCACAGATTCATTTGGGGTTTGTTTGTGACTTTACCTTACACACAAAAAGGAGCACAGAGGGGAAAACAGGACGCAAGTCGCCCTCCACTCATATAGTCATATAAACAACAAATACCGGATTCCCTTAGACAATGTTATATATTTTTTCTCAGTGCACGTCGTATTGTAATTTTTACAACTATCTCCCCTTCCTTAGAAACAATTGGGGTAGAGAGTACACCATTAACAAGCCAATTTTAAAAGGCCTCTATCCCATCTATGACAGTTGTGATAAATGGACAACACAGAAATGTGAAGCTACTGTGAAAAAATTGTGAAAAGGCGAGATGACCCCTCAAGGGCAAACCACCATTGGGATACCTGGTCGGTACTCACCAGTGTAGCCCTGTTCTCAACATTGGCGGTCATCAAGCCTTAAATAAATGTGTCCAAATAAAGCAGATGTATAAGTGCATATAAGTGCAGTGGGAAAAAAGTGCAAAACAAACCAAAATACAGAATGTGCAATGCAAAGATAAAGTTGTACGTTACTATAACTTTTATTCTTTTAC
Organism: Lissotriton helveticus; assembly: GCF_964261635.1. Taxonomy (NCBI): domain Eukaryota; kingdom Metazoa; phylum Chordata; class Amphibia; order Caudata; family Salamandridae; genus Lissotriton; species Lissotriton helveticus. Next base: position 1,602,678,767 of record NC_136059.1, on the reverse strand, counting down.
TTTGTGCAACCTATCCGGTTTAAAAAGCAAGGATTGGTTTCTAATCATGCAACCAAAAACCACAAGCCAACATGTTTCATTGCCTTATGTATTTTTAGGCAATTCTTTCAGTGCAGTAATTTTCTTGCCACTGCATCAATGCTGGACACACCATACATCAAGACCTTACACAGCCAAGGTGACTCCTACCGTCCATAAGGAATAGTTTAAAATACAGGCACAACCCCTCCTGTGAGTCGCCCCAAATCTCCAGTCGATTTCTGAAAAGAACAACACGCCTTGTCTCCACTTGTTGCTGCAACAGGTGGAGACAAGGTGCATTGTTCTTTTCAGATTGATTCAGAAATCGACTGGAGATTAGCACACTGAAACCGATCCTTGACTAAATGCAGGATCCTAGTAGGGATGATTCAGCTGTCACCAAGTAGTAATGCAGGGCCTCAATCAACGTCATGGAGAGAGAGGCCTACTAAAGACCATCACACTTAGCGCATCAAAAGTAAAGGTCTCTGCGCATGGATAAATGTTCCCACTGTTCCTTAAAGAAAGATTCAAGACTCACATCTCTCACGATAATCAGACAACAGATGACTCTGTGCACTTCACCCATAGAGACACAGAAATGCTTCTGAGTTGCCAGATGGCAAAAGAACTCCAGCTTACGCACTTTGCACTATAAGTGAAAACTAGCAAGTTGGATGATCTCCTGGTGGAGTTTCAAGACCTATTTGAAGGCAAAGGGTAACAGAAGAATCAAAAGGGAGTCCTGCACAAAGAGCAGTTTCTTCAACCTGTTGCCCTGCAACACTGTCATGCAGCTTTTCACACCAGTTTGGAAAAATTACCAATATCTATATGAATAAAACAAGACCAAAACGAGAAATATCCAACATTCACACAAGCAAGAATAACTTTTCACAGGTTAAATCAGTTCAGTCCATTGAAATCTATGGATGTGTCACTTTTAGCACAAAAGTACCTTGGATGCGACACAATTTGAAGATGAAGCGGGTACAGAGAAGGTAAGTTGCCGGAAAAGCAAATCAATGCGTCTGTTCCTTACTCCCAGGGAAGGTGACCTATTGATTCCTTACTGCCAGGGGAGGTGCTGTGTTGGCTTCTTACTGCTGCTCAGAGGATGTGATGCGCTGGTCCCTTAGAGTCTGGGAGGTACAATGTCAGTTCCTTACAGGAAGGGGAGATGATGCCTCCGGATATGCGGCCATGATTCCTTACTGCTGCGCAACATTGATGAAGAAATCAGCACACAGGGACGATGTGTTGAAATTCCAGCAGGTGCAGCATTGGAGTTGGAGTGGTGCATCATGGACTTCGGCAATACAGGTCTCATGCTGTGGTATTTCTTCTGATTAACTGTGACAGAAAGCTGGGGTCTGCAGTGAAAGCCATGGTTGATGTACCAATCGGATCCGTGCTCTAGTGCTTGCAGCAGTGGTGTGTCGAGGATTGTAGTGATTCATTGATAAAAGTAGACGCTGAGAGTTTTATGCGTTTATTTTTCTCCTTGAGTTCACCTGATTCCACTTCCAAGGGCCAAGGGACTAGATTTGGCACCACTTGTCAAGTCAGCACTCTCATTAGTAGAATTCAGGCACTGGTAGGGGAAGTCTTTGATGGCTCTGATATTTCTTACAAATTAGGCAAGGATACACAAGTCCTTGGAGAACCTTGGAATCAGGATACAGACAGCAAAATCAAGTCCTTTCACTCCCAGGACCTAAGCAGCAAGCATCAGGCCAGCACAACAAAGCAACAAGCAGAGTGTCAGTTCCTGCTACAGCATCCAGCTCTTTTCCTGGCAGAATATTCTTTAGTTCAGAAGTGTTCTGATTTGAGAGTGTCAGAGTTCAAACACGTATACCCCTTTCTGCTTTTGAGGTAGGCAAACTTCAAAGAAAAGCCTTTGTAGTGCACAAGACCCTGCCTTTCCCAGATTTTGTTCTAGACACTCCACAGGGGGAAGAGATAGCTTTGTGTAAAGACAGGCACAGCCCGATTCAGGTGTCAGTGACAACTCCTCCCACCACTCTTGTGAAGGAAGGCCTATCTGCCTGGTGGTGGCACATCAGGAAATGCAAGGCACATCGCAGCTCTCTTTGTGTGACTGCCTAGAGTTAATGCACAGGAACCCAACTGTTATCCTGACCCAGACTTTGATTCTACAGACAGACAGAAGCACAGAATGGCTAAGCAAGAACATACCCACTTTCAAGCATGCAATTTAAAAACCAACTATACCAAATTATGTATTTTTTAAATTGTGAGTTCAGAGACCCCAAACTCCAAATCACCATCATCTCCCAATGAGAGGTTACACTTAAAAGATATTTGAAGGCAATATCTATGTTACCCTGTGGCAGAGAAAGTCCTTGCAATAGTGAAAAACAAAATTAGCAGTAATTCACTATCAGGACATGTATAACACAACAGTACATGTCTTACCTTTTAAATACAATGCACCCTGCCCATGGGGCTGCTTTCAGCTTACCTTAGGGGTGTAGTAAAAGGGAAGGTTTGGGTCTGGCAAGTGGGTGCACTTGCCAAGTCTAAATGGCATTTTAAAACTGCACTCACAGACACTGCAGTGGCAGGCATGAGGCATGTTTTCGGGGCTACTCATGTGCATTTGATTTACAGGCCCTGAGCACACCAGGTGCACTTTAAAAGTAAATCAAATATGCCAATCATGGAGAAACCGATCACCAATACAATTTAGACAGTGAGCATATACACTTTAGCACTGGTTAGCAGTGGTAAAGTGCCCAGGGTACTAAAAGCAGAAAAACGGGTCAGAAGAAATAGGAGGAAGAAGGCAAAAAGCTTCAGAATAACCCAGCAAACGGGCCAGGCCCAACACGAGGTTAATCACCCATGAGGGTATCCAGGCACTGTGGATGGGGCTATGGAGGCCAGTTGAACAGAAAGGTCTTAAATCCTTTCCTGAATTCCAGCAAAAAGGGTGGGGTCCAGAGGTGAGGAGGAAGGCCATTCCACGCACTGGTCATGAGGTAGGAGACGGAGCGACCTCCATCGTAAGTTCAACATTTGGGAAGGGTGTGAGCGAGGTGAAGGGAGGTGGAAAACAGGTGTCTGGAGGGTTGGTGGAAGTTTAGGTGGTGGTTGATGTATGCCGGTCCTTGGTTGTGCAGGATTTTGTAGGTGTGAATCAGCATCTTGTAGTCAATACATAACAATGACGTGACCCAAAAATTACCCAAAGGACCTGGGTAACTTGCAATATTTAACAACAGTGTTCCAGTCAGAGAGACCAACAAAAAAGGGGAGAAGACCAAACCAAGTACCTTAGTCAACATTTCATTTATGAATCATAGCCTCTTCTGTTCATAGGAATGTGGTAGAACCTATATAACAATGTCAACTCTTGTCACAAACAAAACTGTAAATTCTCAATTTTTCTATATGAAAAACAACAGTATCAATACATTATTTTCACTTGGTCACTCCAGAGACAAAATGAGAGAAAAAAAGAAATACTCAAAAAGAGTGTCAGTGAATGGAATTACAATACAGAAATGAAGGAGAAAATAGATCTCTTACATATATTGTAATCATTGCAAAAAGACTGTCCATTACATTAATTTTGCAGCATAAATGTGAGGGGTAATTGATTAAATCATATTTGCTCCTTTTATGGGCTGAACTTCCAATTTAGGCTGTGTAAAGTGTCAGCGTGTCCACCAGGTCAAACGGACAGGGGCCAATCTTACCCTCAACATCAGGTCTTCATCAGGACTGGGTGACTCAATGGAAGCGGAGCAACCTGGAAATGTTAATCATTCAGTGAGTGATGTGATGAATTAATTATATAGGTGACATGGCTAGCTGGCTTTCATCTGCAGGGGAATTAATCAGTGTTCTTATATCAAATAGTCATGCAGCAAGACTCAGGTAAAGGTTCCTGCTTGAGGTCCTGATTTTTACAGTAAATTTACATGCGACTATAGCATAGGAAGAAACTTTTTCATTGTACAATTCTCTTCGAGCTGTCTGTCTACTACCAAAGTTCTTCTGTGACTGAAAAGGACTCAGCTCCCCTTCTTTTTGAGCACCCCTTTTTTCTCTCATTTTCCCCCTAGAGCAACTAACTGAAAAAAATGTATTGATACTGTTGTTTTTCATATAAAAAAGTGTGCATTTGCTGTTTTGTGTGTGACAAGAGTTGATATTGTTTTTTATGCTCTCCCGCACTGACAGAAGCAGTATTTTACTCCCTTCCTCAGAGCAGAAGAGGTTTGATAGATGAATTGAATGTTGGGTAATGTAATTGGTTTAGTCTTCTCCCCTTTCTTGTTGGTCTCTTGGTTTGGACCATTGTTGTTAGGTATACCATGTTGATGTGGAATCTCTTCTGAATTGGGAGCGAATGGAGCTTCCTGAGTTGGCTGGTGATGTGCATCCGCTTGGGAGGGGGGGCAATGATTAGTCTGGCCACAGATTTCTGTATAGTCTGTAGTCTCTTCATGAGGTGCGAGTTGATTCCTGCAGAGAGTACATTGCTTATATCAAATACTCATGCAGCAAGACTCAGGTAAAGGTTCCTGCTTGAGTTCCTGCTGGTGAACGTGGCTTAGGTGATAGTACATATGGTGTTGGCCGGGAGTCATCTGAAGATCTTGAGTAGCATATGAAGAGTGAAGTAGCAGCAGAGGAGACTGTGTTAATCTGGTTTTTCATGGTGGGCTTGCTATCCAGGATGATGCCGAAGTTGCAATCCTGGTCTGTGGGTGTGGGTGAGGGTCCTAGTTCTGAAGGGCACCAAGAGGTATTCCATGGGGAGGTGTTGTTCCTGGAGAGCAACACCTCTGTTTTGTCAGTGTTGAGTTTCAGGCAGTTGTGTTTCATGACTTTCATCTAATCAGCCATGTTCATCATACACCTGTGGAAGTTGGTCCTCGTGGTGGAGGGCTCTTCTGATCATGAGAGGGTGAGCTGGGAGTCGTCGGCATAGGAGAAGATTTTTAGTCCATGGGTTCTGATTATGTCGGTCAGAGGGGTCATGTAGGTGTTGAACAGGGTGGGGCTAGGAGATGAGTCTTTAGGGACACCAGAGATGATGTTCTTATGTTTGGAGGTGTAGGGAGGAAAGCAGTTTCTCTAGGTTTCTCCGGTGAGGAAGGAGTCGGTCCATATGAGGGAGTCTCCTTGAATTCTGATATGGTGAAGTCTCTGGATGAGGGTGTGGTGGGATACGGTTTTGAAGGCTGCTAAGAGGTTGAGGAGGATCAATGCCACTGTTTCCCCTCGGTCCAGGAGGGCTCTGATGTCGTCTGTGGTGTCAATGAGGGCGTTTTTGGTTCCGTGGTGGGTGTGGGTGTGGAATTCAGACTGGGAGATATCCAGAAGTTTGTTCTTTTCCAGGTATACTGTCAGTTGATGGTTGATGGCTTTTTCAATTACCTTGGCGGGGAAGCGAGCAGAGAGCTGGGATAGAAGTTGTCGGGTTTGCTGGGGTCGGCGGATGGTTTCTTGAGGGGGGCTTGACCTCAGCGTGTTTCCATTTGTCGGGGTAGGTGACCACGGGGATGGATGCATTGAAGATGGTGGTGAGTTCTTTGCTTATAGTCTTGCTCCCAAGGATGAAAATGTGGTGGGCATAAAATTTAATGGGGTGACCCGGTATCCCTCAGAACCTGGGCGCCTAGAAAGTATACTAGAATTGGTTCTGTTGGGTAAACAATGTCTTTACAATTAAAAAGAAGACCCCCGACCCTTGAACTGAGATTTGCTCTTTCCCAGCAGCTCCGCTGTTCCTTGCTCTGCCGCTGATCCCACCAAGCAGGGTTCGAGACTGCGCCTTACCTTGCCTCGTACACCTCGCTGGTGCCCGGTTCTCTTTTGCACCTGTCGTGCTGGTATTGTCCCTGTATATTTATTTTTATCTTATTTTTTTATTCGGTGCTTGGCATATTGTGTCCGTTACTCTTTCCCTTCCTCCTGTTGCCCTGTATCTAGTATATTTTTATCTTGACTTCACTGTTGTGTTGTGCACCCCTGCTGACTGTTGTTGATTCGCGTCTTCCCTATTGTGCTGCCTGCAGTTAGTTTATCTCCCAGTTCCCGCTAAATTTCTCTGCTCCCCTCCGCTCCCGCCTCCCAGCTCCACGTCCCGCCCCCCTCCCCTACTTAATGGCTGCTGCTGCGCGGTCGCGCCGCTGCCGCACCTAACTCTCGCCTAAGGCAAGCCCGTCTGCGCCCATCCGGGACCGGACCGTGACCAGTTGAGGAGCTATGTAGTGTTTGACCCACTCTGAGAGTGACGGGAGTGGATCATTTGTAAGGAATGGTTCCCTGTTGTCCCTGGAGTTCTGTAGAAAGCTGAACAACCCGCATCCGATGTGGTTTTGTTAATAAAAGCGCTGGGCGGTGCTCCGGGCCAGGACGGGGTTAATAACAGCAACCCGAGTGCTGGTCTCTCTTTGTGTGTTTATCAGGTCCCACCCTGTGCACCACAACAAGACTTAACCATTTTAGAAAAGGCACAAGGTAATCAATAAATCAAAACTTACAAAATAACTGAAGACCCACCGCTAAGTGTTATAATTCCATAATATGATAATCAAGATATCATCTGACAGAAACAATGGGTTTTTTACAACAGTAGCACCCCATTAATAATATAAAATATACACTCATGGGAGGATATTTTTATGAACGAAATTTAGGGCATGATATTTTTTGCAGACAATATTTTTGCTAACAATATTCTGACAGACCAATCTACATTCTCACATGAAAACTGACTTATGCTAAACAACCGTTCCTGCGTGTTAGCAAAAATCTTCAGTGCCTCAGTTTAGGTTTATATCTATTAATATGTTTTTAAGTCATTGAAATATCTGTGAATAATTACGCCCCCCTTCCCTGGAGAAAAACATGAAAATTAACAGTTACAGTGCACTTGTACATGTTGCAACCCTTGGTTAGTAATGTTTGTGAGTCACTCAGAAAAAGTATGGTTTAACAGATTTCATAGATGAAGGAATATGACTCAGTTCAGTTCAGTTAGTTTTTATTTCGACAATTAAAAATCATCATACAAATACATATTAACAATACATTGTGACAATACATTTAGCCCTAAAATATCATTAAATTACATTTCTGAACTTTACACTAGTATTTTAAAAAAAATATGACTCACAAAGGTACTACAGGGCAGATTTACAAGAAAGTGCGCAGCGCTGCACTGCAAGCCCTTTGGCTGCGCCACGCTGCATCATTTTCAGGGCACAGGAATGCAACATATTTACAATGATATGTTGCATTCCTGTGCTCTCCCCTGCGCTGGCGCACAACAGCTGCCACGCGCCGGCACAGGCACCCTTGTACCATGGTGTTCAGTTTCAGTTTCAAAATGCTTTATTCGGTTTGTATAGATACAACCATATAGCAACATTCATAAATACAATTGAAGTCACTTTTATAAAGAATGATGAAACTACTAAAACAATTGCATTAATACAGGCAAAAATAAAATCTAAAAGAGAAAATAATCACTAAATATAGCGTCAGTTTACACGTTTTATGCAAGGCATGCCGGGGGGGATAATACTAAATAAGAGACCTACACAGGGCGAAAAGTGCAGTAATGTGTGCAAAATAGGCAAGGATTGGACATAGCACTTAACGACAATCAGCAAATTAATGCAAAACATATCACATCAATATACCATAGAGTAATCACTTGTAAATAGCAGCCCTTTTTTTACATTTAGTACAACATGCAGATAGGTGGTACTTTAAACAAGAGACCTATTCCAGGTCTAAAGTGCAATAACATGTGCAAAATATGCAAAGAAAAGGGGGACGTTTATATTTAGCAGCAATTATTAAAGTGTAGTGCAAAACTTGCTGGATAAGGTAGTATCAGTCAGGAGAAGGCTTAGACTGATCATAAAGTGCAGTAGTGTGTGCAAATTGTGCAAGGGATAACTAAAGTGCAATGTCTACAACTTTTCTCACGTATTTAAGCAGCAATTGTATACAAACAAAGAAGAACCTGAACTGGGCATAAAGTGCAATAGTATGTGCAAAAATATGCCAGAGTAACTAAAGTGCATTAACTGTAAAAGTCTATTACATATTCATCAACAATTATATACAAAAAAAATTTAAAAGGTATGAGTCCAGGGGGGTACAGGCCAGAAGAGCAGTCAATACAAGGTCTAAAATCATGATAAAAACCAGAGGTCGCGTATAAGAGAAATGCATAAGGTTTGACAGTAGCTCACAATTGATCATAGGTGTCTTTTCCAACGGAGATCATATGATAATTGATTTCCTGTGCCTAATACATTTAAGAACATAAGTGGCTACACGATAACATATGTTAGGAGACGACAGGTCAAACAATAATTGCATTGCAGCTCTTATATCATACGTACTGTATTCTAAAAATAATTGTTTTAGATAAAATTTTCTAAAACCGGTATAAAAATTGCAAAAAAGTAAAAAGTGGCAGATACTCTGTTTCGATTTTCCATCGCATGGGCACGGGCAGGACCCCGGCTTCTTTATAGTAGGGAAGGCCACCAAATGGTGGACTATACCCAGCCTCAGGCGTGCCAAAACAAAACGATGGGAGTTAATACTGACAAATGTAAGGTATAATGGGAATCCTGTATTTAAATTGTATTCCAGGTACAGTTTGAGGGTACTTTGTGTAGCGCACCCCTTCATTCTAATCCCTTCAGCATGATCCATATAGGTGGTTTTAAGGTCACGCTTCGTTAAAACTAATTCTGTTGGGGTATCCTTAAAAATATCCTGGCCAAAAAGGGAATTATACCAGTGAAAAATATGTTTTAGCCAGGGGATTTTTAAGTGCTGGTCCAGTTTAAAACAGTCTAGAATTAATTCCTGGGTAAACTTGGTTTCATCTTTGGCCCAGATAGAACGCCAAAGGGAGAGGGGACGTAGTGCAATCAAGTCTGTAGCATGGTGTATGCCCAGCTCCCTATGTGTAATTTCGTTGGAAGCTGAAGCAGGAAGACATAATAGGCGTTTAAGATACCTATTTTCTTCCTGCTGTATGGAGAGGGCAATCTGGGAATTATATCCCCATATCCCTGCTCCATAAAGGGCAGAGGACATGCACCTGGAGTTATAAATGGTAATCATCTCCCTTATTCTACGCCCCCCTAATTTGGAGGCGAATCTGAAGATGCAGTTTGTGTTTCTAATCATCTTCATACCTATACAAGATTGCTCGTTTGCCCATCTCCCGTCCCCAGAGAATGTAATGCCTAAATAACAGAAATGTTGCACAGCCTCAAGTTTATCCCCATCAAGGAAAAATGACTTACTTTTCTTCAATTTCTTCCCACAGGTCATAGTCATAGTCTTACCCTTATTAATTTTAAGCATTCTGCCTTTAATAAAAACATTACATTTGTCAATTAACTTTTGGAGCCCATTCGCGGTCCTGGAAATCAGGACCGCGTCGTCCGCGTATAAGAGGACGGGTACTTGTTTGCCATTTATCATAGGGGCATCTGCATGGGACTCTTGTAGGGACTGATCGACCTGGTTTATAAAAAGGGAAAACAGCAAGGGTGCGAGAACGCACCCTTGCCTAATCCCTCTACCTATTTTAAAAAAGGGGGTACACTCTCCATTTGGTCCAAATCTAACTTTGCTTGATAGGCTACTGTACATTCTAGCCAGCAGGTGAATTATTTCGGGGGGTGCGCCCATAGCGAGTAGTGTTGGCCAGAGCAGTGTGTGTTCCACAAGGTCGAACGCCGAGCTTAGATCGGCAAAACACATGAACAAATGCCCTTCCTTTGCTCTCGTGTACTTGCCGATAATAAGCTCAAGGTTCACACACTGCTCCATGGTTCCTATACCCCTACGGAACCCGTACTGGATGGGTGATAGGACCTTATTGTCCTCAACCCAGGACTCTAATCTTCCCAGAAGCACGCGACTCAATATTTTTAATGACGAGTCCAAAAGAGAAATTGGACGATAATTACGTGCTTCAGCCCTTGAACCTTTTTTAAAAAGAGGCACCAAAATGGATTGACCCCATGAGGTAGGTAGTTCATTCACAATAGCAGCATTGAAGTAACGTGTTAAAATAGGCGCCCAAATGTCAATCTTAAATTTAAAAAAGTCCACAGGGACCCCATCTGGGCCCGGGGCTTTCCCCCCCTTACTTTTCTCTATAGCATCCTGCACCTCATTTAAAGATACTGTAAACAATAATTTCTCCCATTTAAAATTAATTGGCATTCCAGTTAAAACATTAGGATCTGAACAATCAGAGTTAAAAATCCCAGTAAAATGTATAATCCAATCTTGACAGCTGACATGTGAGGTAAGTTCGGGGATGTTGTCATTCTTTAAGTACGGACTGTTTACAGTGTCCCAGAAGAGTTTGTGATCTTTTGTTTCCGCTGCCCGATCTAATTTAACCCATGCCTCATCCTGTAGTTCACTCTTCCGAGTAGCCAGGGCGATTTTGTAGTTATGACGGTCTTCCCTTATCTTGCAGTGGTCTCTCGGTTTTATATCTAATGAGGTTTTTAGCCTTTTTAGTGACTGGGCACAGTTATCATCAAACCACGCCGTCTTAACTTTTCTGCGCTCCCTTGATTTGCTTGTCAATAATTTCTCAACAGTTTGTGTGATGATTAGAAATTTAGACAGCAAGATTTCTGGGCATGGTGTTGGGGATAAACAGTATTCCAATTCTCCGTAGCAATTAGTGATTATGTTGGTGACAATTTTGGTAGGGTCGACTTTTATCCATTTCACCCTCATCCCATTTGGTCTTCCTACGGAAATGTCCTGGATAGGTTGGCCGTGAGAGTTCCTTTTTGACGGCCAGTCCAGTAATTCGACAGATACACTGTTGTGGTCACTGACCGTTTGTTCGATTACCCACACATTTATATACATTGCAGAGCTGGAGACAATAATGTGATCTATAAATGAATGGCCATTCCTTCCGTGGAATGTCGGGCATCTAACATTGTTGGCATTCGTATTGCATTCAAGAAGTTCTAAATCATATTTGGCCAGTAGGTTATTCAAGGCACTTCCTAGGATGTTATGCGGGAAGTGGTTGAAGATGCTGGTAGTTTCCCTTCCAGAATATTCTTCCCTGTGGCCACAAGCCCCCTTGAGTGCATAAGAGCACGTTTTGATATTAAAATCTCCGGCCCACAAGATTACCGCTGGTTTAGGGGAGCTTGATAACATTGCATCGACAGCCTGGTCGATGTCAGAGATGAACAACCCCTGGCTGTGGCTAGCGATGTTATTGTAAAAGTTCACAATTATTAGATCTTTAGAACCACTGTGGGTCACGCGCAAAACGGATGCATGATCTCCCAAGACTACATGGCTACTGACCCAAAACTCAGTCAATGTTGTAGATAGCAGGGTCACTAACCCCCCCTTGGCGCGGCCAGCCTGCGAAGCCACGGCCAGCACGCTAAAGGAGGAATATCCCTCAACATGGACTTCTGCTCTATCCCACGTTTCTTGGAGGCATATGATGTCATAGCCTTGCTTAAGAAAGCCATCCCATACAGGTGTATTTACCTTGGAAGCTAGGCCCGCTACATTCCATGTGATAACCCTCAGTGAACTTTCCCTGGATACATGGGATGGAATCATTTCTGTTGTTGCTATAGATGGCATTTGATCGCCTAGATGGTTTACCACCGTGCAGGTGCTGTTATCTATCGTTGCCATGTCGTTAGGGATGATTGTCGGGTTCTCTATGGAGGGTTCATTTGCAGGGGGGATTTTAGGCGGGCATGTACGGTTGTGGTCGGCTATCATGGTTGGATTATTTAAACTTAGAGCAGAGGTGTTTATATGTATTACACTTTCTCCAGTGGGTATATCTGGCAGTCAATCGTTTTCATCAAGAGAATTGAACATCTCGAATCTATTAGATGTTGGAACAGCGAATTGTCCATAGATGTTACTTCCAGACCCAATTGTATTGTGATAATTAAGATAATTGGGATTAGGCATTCTGTACAATTCCATAGGTGGTTGTGGAACATGCTGATTATTAAATACATGAGTGGTCGTGGGGTACAAAGAATGGGAAAAATGCCCGGCTAATTGTACAGGTGCCTGCAATGCAGATGTGTAAGGTGTATTAGTTGCTCTAGGATGTTTAAAATTCTGCACGGGTGTCTTGAACCCCACCAGGTTTCTATAAAAATAATCCAAAGGGAACAGGGTTGTGTTATATTCTTTATCAGAGGGGATGGGTGCGTTCAAGATGGAGTCACGTGCCCATTCAGTGGTTTTGTAATTTATAATTACGCAGTCCCCGTTTATGTCCTTTTTGCTTGGACCCACCCACCCTACCCTTTGGGTTGAAATAATCTGGCCTGCACCACTTAAGGGGAAGCCACAGTTGTGGACCAGCCAGTGTAAAATTTTATTTTTAAGAGTTTCACTGTTTTCAAATTGGGAGGGTTTGAGTTTCGGTACATTAGCAAGGATTGCTACCAGAGGCCTACTTTCTGGTGGAAGATTGATCACAGCGGGGATGATATTGTTATAATAACTACGCGCCGGTGGGTTCCTGCTTGCTGGGGTGTAGTCCTTAAGCACCACCCCAGTTGCTCTGTGAGAGGTGGAAGGAGATGGGCCGTTATGGGTGTTACTTTGTAAGATTACGGTTTTACAGGTAGGTGCTGGTGGATTTGTATTACTCACTGATGGAACCTGTGGTTTAGATACAATATGGGCAGTTGTTATAGCCTTATTCCTGATAGATACATTGGAGATGGGTTGAGTGGTTTGTGTAGTTTGTATAGTTTGTGGGCCTAAGTTTTCAAGGATGTCTAATTTGGCTAGGCCCAATTTTTCTAGGTTTTCCACCTTTTTACCTATTTGCTCGAGTTTATCATTTAGGGGAGCAATAAGGTGCTTCATGGCATCCGTAATTTGGACCAGTATTGACTCCATATTAACTTCCGGTCCTGTATTAGGCATCAATCTTGCAATTCCATTAGATGGATCTATGGGGGGTGTGGGTAAGATGGTCTTCTTTCTTTTGCCCTTTGGTTTCATACATCCCCTTAAGAAAGCATGTGGTTTCCTGGTGTAAATGCGTCTGGTTCTGCGATGGGCGATACCCTGGTTGATCATACTACTGTCGCTGCTATTGTTGACTAGGTCTATTGTAGGCATAGTATCTGCAGTATCGCAGGTAATCAATGATGCGCTAAGGGCAGCACTGGGACCCGATTCCTCAGGTGGTGGAACATCAATCTGTAAGTTAGGAGTTATGGATAGACGGCTGTCCCTATCTTGGAGTTGTATGGGAGATGTAGGGAAGTCTACTGTGGGTGGAGGCACAGTACCCGGGAGACCTGTATAAGATTGCATAAGCATGGAATCGTTGGATAATGCTGTCATATTGATATTATATACAGTGCTATCAACAGGTTGTGGAGTGCGGTGGATTAGGCAGGCACTAGGAGGTAGAGACAAACGTTTCTCAGTGTTTTCGATGGCATTTGCTACCACTACAATTGTCTGTTGGAGCATGAGGTCAATGGCAGTTAACGTTGGTAATGGTGTCTTAGTTTGGACAGCGGTCCTTGCAACAGAGCGTGTAGTAATAGGGTTTTTTTTAACCATGTTCTTGGTGATGGGTTTAGATGCAGTTGGAGCCATTAGCAATATATTAATCACAAAGCGTTGTTACCTTGAAGTTCGCAGGGAAATTGGCCAGGGGGTGGTGCCCAGCCCAGACTCCTCAGGCCTCTGAGGGCCACAGAGGGCCCGCCCTTTGCCCGGGCTTCGCTCGGGCGCTCCCGCGCGCGACTCGCGGGGCGAGAGGCACTCCGCAGTTAAATCGCGCCTCCGGGCGCTGGTGATGACGCTCCAGGTGCGCCGCTTGCCTCCGGGGCACCTGGGATGTGCAGTCCCTCGGGAAGCTTCAGGGAGCCTCGCTAGACCAGCCGTTGCCCTCACGGCGCTTGGAAGGTGAGGATTGCACCACGGGCTGCCGTTCCCCTCACGGCGTGTGTTTCTCTGCCCAAGAGTCCGAGAGTCTGCCCCCACTGAGCGCTCGGCGCTCCGCAGTTAAATCGCGCCTCCGGGCGCTGGTGATGACGCTCCAGGTGCGCCGCTTGCCTCCGGGGCACCTGGGATGTGCAGTCCCTCGGGGAGCTTCAGGGAGCCTCGCTAGACCAGCCGTTGCCCTCACGGCGCTTGGAAGGTGAGGATTGCACCACGGGCTGCCGTTCCCCTCACGGCGTGTGTTTCTCTGCCCAAGAGTCCGAGAGTCTGCCCCCACTGAGCGCTCGGCGCTCCGCAGTTAAATCGCGCCTCCGGGCGCTGGTGATGACGCTCCAGGTGCGCCGCTTGCCTCCGGGGCACCTGGGATGTGCAGTCCCTCGGGGAGCTTCAGGGAGCCTCGCTAGACCAGCCGTTGCCCTCACGGCGCTTGGAAGGTGAGGATTGCACCACGGGCTGCCGTTCCCCTCACGGCGTGTGTTTCTCTGCCCAAGAGTCCGAGAGTCTGCCCCCACTGAGCGCTCGGCGCTCCGCAGTTAAATCGCGCCTCCGGGCGCTGGTGATGACGCTCCAGGTGCGCCGCTTGCCTCCGGGGCACCTGGGATGTGCAGTCCCTCGGGAAGCTTCAGGGAGCCTCGCTAGACCAGCCGTTGCCCTCACGGCGCTTGGAAGGTGAGGATTGCACCACGGGCTGCCGTTCCCCTCACGGCGTGTGTTTCTCTGCCCAAGAGTCCGAGAGTCTGCCCCATGGTGTAAGGATGCCTGCGTCATGGGGAGATTGTTTTTGTGCATGAAGGGGCACCTTCCTGCATGAAGACAATCACTACAGGAATTTTCCTCTTTCAATGCATGCTGTAGAATGCAGCATGCATTGAAAGAGGGAAAAAAAAATTTCTCTTCGTTGCGCTCGCTACGCCACCCCTAAGGGTGGCATAGCATACTGACGCATATCCAGGTTTACGATTCCTCATTAATCTGGAAATGTGTCTGGTTCCATGGGTGTTGCGTGGGAACACCCACAGCAACACCCACAGCAACACAAAGTGCTGCGTGTAAAGGGGCCGTATTTACAAGGACAGGAAAAGCCACGCAGGTTGTCTTCTCCTGTCCTTGTAAATATGGGGCAGAGAAATGCGCTACTAGTGCGTCACAAAACGTACTGGCATCGCAAGGGGCTTGTAAATCTGCCCCAACGTTCTTTTGAGATTTACATATTAGAACTAAATCTAGATAAAACATATACTTTTTCTACATTTCTATATTATACTAGCGATGATCAGGCCTATATTGTCCAAGGAACCCGTGCTGTGCACACAAAAAGCGACTTTTCACCAATGCTGAGAGAAATCAGATACTTGAGTAGGTTCCTGGAGCACAAAGCGCCAGTGATAATGCAGCACTGTGGCCATTAATTTGTCGTTACGCTTTGGAATGGATACAAATATATAATTTATAAACTACTTTTTTTTTTTTTTACTTTGGGTTTGTTCATTAGTTAAAAAGATAACAACAGTGACACAAAGAGATACCAATGGGTACAGAGAGTGCCCAGACAAATTCCATTATCAATAGAAGTAGTTTAACGTTTCCACTATCTTGCAGAGGTCAAATGCATGCCTCTTACAAATAATTGATTGCAACGTATAGTGTTAGATTGCGTGCTGAGATGATACCTTATTGTGCACACACCAGCAGAACCATACATTTAATTTTAACCATTATTTTCACAATTTATTCTTTACCAATTTATATAACAGGTCAATGTGGTAGACTGATGTCCAGTTCAGAGACTTGAGGGTCACAGTTAGTACATTTACACCACAATCATTATTCATTCTCATAGTTTCGTGCTTGAGGTCTGCCTCTGATATTACCTACTTTCGCGCCCATTGACTTTTATAGGAAAAATCTGTGATTTTGTGACTGTACATCTATTGCCAAGTGATAATGCCAGTGACATTAATTTAGTTGTCAGTTTGCCTCCTTTTCCAAATGGTACTATACCCCAAAGACACAATTGAGTCTACGGAGTCAGTTAGTGTTCAATCCGATATGTTAGAGAGGGTGTTTGTCATCTCTCTCTAAAACTCTCGTCCTACTGCACAAGTTTCCTCCTATGCAGAAAAGGTGTTTGTCCCAATCTTGCATCTGGGGCAATTCTCATGTATTTCACAGCCTATTTTGTACTATACCTGCATAGTCATATAGGCTGTGTTTACCACTTTATCTATAATGTATCAATTTGAAGCTGGCATTTCTAGTCACCTGTTACATGTTGTGAGTTCCGTTTGCCACTGAGTATTGGTGAATTCTTGCTCAATATCAGTGTCCTATTTTGTCTTCAACACAGCCTTCGATTCACTAGTTGCTGGTTTGCATGTTTTGTATACTATGTAGTTATGTACATTTGGCTCCTTTTATTAGATGACCAAATGATTCGAAATTTGGCTTCCATCCCTGTGTACACTAGTAACAGTGTATCTCCTATGATTCAGGGCTCACAGAAATCTTTAAATTCCCAAAACGCTGACTTTTCCCTGTGTGTGAGGTGCATTGGGACTCAGATGGTTCCCTTCATACCCAAACTATAGGGGCATTGTACCATTAAAGCTTTTTCCGAGAACTGCCGCAGATGTTTGTGCGTGTCGGTAGTAGGGTAACCCGGTGCCTTGCCTTCACAGTTTGCACACAGTGTGGACGTATATTCAGAGCTTTCGTGTGTGCTATAAGCAGCAGTGGTTTCAGTCACTTGGTAAATAAATGACCTCTCTCCAAGTCATTACAGTCAGAGTTCCCACTCCAGGACATTTGTGTGATATCCTAATGTATTCTGCGTGATATCGTTTTGTTTTGCTTCAGTGAACTTACTTACTAGGGGTCTCCAACCTTTGTCCATGACAAGAGCTACTTATTTTTAATTACTCAACTAATATAATTAGAGATGTAACAGCTACCACATTAGCCAAATGACATTATTGGCCGCCAAATGCAAAGATTACCAGCAATGGTCACTGAAGTTCAGTGCATCAAGAGCAACAAAGCACTGGACTGGATCCTCTCCTTTCTGACCGGTTGAACTCAGTGAGTCAGACTACCCCCATTCCTCTCAGCACCTACAGAGATCAGCTGCGGAGTGCCCCAGGGCTCCTCCCTGAGCCCCACCATCTTCAATCTCCACATGGTCCCCTCGCAGCCATCATCAGAAGCCACAGACTCAACATCGTCTCCAACGCCGATGGCACCCAACTGATCATCTCCCTCACCAAAGAACCCAGAGCCGCTAAAACCAACTTTCACAAAGGAATGAACGAAGTTGCCACCTGGATGCAAGACAGCTTCCTCAAGTTCAACTCGGACAAGACAGAAGTACTCATCCTGGGACACACCTCCCTCAGCCTGGGACAACTCCTGGTGGCCCACTGCACTTAAAAACCCCTCCCACCACTATGGACCACGCACGTAAACTCAGCATCAGCGCAGTATCCTCATCCTGTTTCCACACGCTACGCCTGCTTCGAAAAACTTTCAGATTGCTCCCCACAGAACCCAGAAAGATGTCACCCATGCTTTCTTCACCAGTAGACTTGACTACAGCAACGCACTCTACGCTGGCGTTACCCAGAAACAGCATAGGAAACTACAGAATGTCCAAAACGCTGCAGCCAGACTGGTCTTCTACATCCCCGCTGCAGCCACATGACACAACACCTCTGACAACTCCACTGGCTCACTATCAACAAGAGAATCACCTTCAAGCTCCTCACACATGCCTACAAGGCCCTCCACAACCAAGGAACAGAAAATCTCAACAACTGCTTTGCTTTCCACACACCTGCCAGACAACTTCACTCTGCCCAACTCGCCCTGGCCTCAGTCCCACAAATCAACAAGACCAGAACTGGAGGAAGATCCTTCGCCTACCTCACCACCAAGACCTGGTACACTCTACTCCTCCACCTCAGGCAATTCGCGTTGTTGACCCAGTTCAGGAAGGACCTCAAGGCCTGGCACTTCGACTTAACCTCCACACCTGATGGATCAGCAGCCCCCCTCCCTTCCCCAGCACATTGAAACCCTGAGGGCTGAGTAGCTGCGCTTTACAAGCCCCGGATTGAAGCTTGGTTACTGGTAGTACTGCAAGCCTGCTCTTTCTTTGTAGAATGCCTCTACAAGGGAAATACATACCAGCCATAGGTCCAATGCCCCTGGCACCAAGGTAACATTATTAGTAATAGATTCCCACAACACCGTTTAATTTCACCTCACAAGCTCCTCATTGTAGGAGCCTGTATTAAACACACCTGAAATCAATCATTTTTTGTTGAAAAATTAGGACTGGAGACAGTGCCCATACATACCTAGAGTCAAGTGGGCGCATTAGTACCACCAGAGGTATAGCTTTCAACATGTAAATTAGTTTCCATCCTACAATAATTTAACCAATGCCATGCAAATGGGAGTCTGCATGGGAGGGCAAGGGGAACGCCCCCCAGATTTTTCACTTGCGTCTGGCATTAATCATGCAAATCAGCTAAACCTCCAGCTGACAGGAAATCCTCTCCTTTAAGATATTCAGTATTTAGGCTTTGCGGCATGGAGCCCACCTCTGCAGGCTGCAGGCCAATCAGAAGAAAGATTATATGGTGCTGCGGTCTAAACGGCAGCACTGACTCTCATGATTGATAACATAAGCTAATATCTATTCCTTCCCTTGCGCTGGTTGGGGGACGCTGCAATCATATCAGACCACATGTGTGTGCTGCTTGGATTGGATGTGGAAAGATTGCCCTTTTTCTTGGTAGGAATAGGCTCAACCATGCTTGGGATCAGGCAGCGCAATCGGCGTCCGATGGTGCTCAGTGATTTGACAAGTCAAGCTGCTCTTTGTGCAGACAGCAGCATCTTGCGACCATCACCCAGTGACGTGAAGAGCATTGCTTTGAAGGACTCAAAGTAGGTCCAGCCAATAGAGCAGAGACGTCATTGGCGGTGAGGCCGATGATTGGGGAAACTAAATGAAAGGCCAGGTGAGGTTAACCACAAACCAATGTCCAGATCACCCTGCTGCCAAGTATCTATGGTTATGTCATCAGAGATGACAGTTGAGCTAAACTAAAAATCCCAGAGTGCAATGTGCTATTGGTTACCATGCTAGAACTATCTGATTAATGTCACACACGGTAAGGGGACACTTGGCATCTAAACAATGTATAACAGAGAGTTTCTCACAGTGTGTGAAACAACAGCACCAAATATATGTCGGGTTGTATAGTGCATGGTGAAGATGGAGGAAAGGATGCTATGGAAGGAAATAGGGACTAAAGGAGGAGAGAGAAGCAATATGAACAAGAGAACACAGGAAAGTTTGAGGAATTTGGAAGGATGAGATAGAGAAGTTGGAATATTACAGTGAGAGGACAATAAAGATAAGGGGTAAAGGGTAAAAGACGAGAGGTGAAGATGAAGGCAAGAGAAAATACATATATAAAGAGAAATAGAAATGAAATGGAATACTAATTGAGACAGAAAGAGAATGGGAATTAATGGACGAGAAGGATGGGGAAACGATATGAAAAGAGAGAGGAGTGTGCTAGGAATTTTCTAGTCTTTAAAACAAAAGGATGGTCCAGGCCTCTGGTGCTTTGTCTTGTGATTCACTAGTTCATGGCTTGATTTAGGAGTTGATGGACATGGAGACATTTCTGACTCATGAGAAAAGTGATCAATCTAGAAACAAATTCACAGATGGAATTACTTTCACTATAGAGATAACATGGTGGAGGAAATATCCCAAGTGGAATCTCCATGTTTTTTCTCTCTCTGTAATGGCAGTAACTCAGCTGTTTAGCATTGCTGCCCCCAACTGTCACTGTACTCCCCATTGCTGTCTGACTTTTAGCAGACTGAGATGCAGGAGTAAAGAGCACAGGGGTGGCTGCCGTACTGGTGACAGACTCCCTGCTGCAGCTGTGCGCTGCCTTCCAGTGGCCTGTAGGATACAAGTCAATGTGTTCTGACATTCTGACATGCCAATGTAAGCATCATGTGAGTGCAATTTTGCTGTTACAAATAATCTCCTTATACTCCATGACACGACTCCACATTGGATAAAGTGACTCTCAAAGTCATTGAAGTGTCACACATAAAATCATGGCAAATGTGAAATGTCGCACATCAGCAATCTTAAAACTTGGCAGCTATGTATTGAGATGACATCGCTGCACGCCACGACATCAGCGCCATGCAGAGGACGGATGACGTTAAAATTATGCCACCGGAAATCATTTCTGAGGACTCCCATGGCCATGCAACCTACTAAAACTACTGGAAAGTACAGCCCAATTTATTGCAGTTCACCTGGAATCCGTACACTATTCCGTAGTCGTGTATGCCATAAAAAATGTGTGGGAATATTGGATTGAGTTGACTAGGGTGAAACACGATGTAGTCGGCATTCAGAAAGATGAAGCATAATTATAGAAGTAATTCCTAAGTAAAGTGAGATTGTGGGCCCTCAGTTTCGTGCCCCTGTTCATCTCCCATTTTGAAAACACCCAGCCATTTGTCTTAACCCTAGTCATTATGGGGCATATTATCAAGGGATTTATCTCCGCTTTTTTGGCTTTAAAAGCCAAGAAAGCGGAGATAAAATTATCTCCCTATCAGCAACAGGGTGCTAACATGCAAATTCGCATGTTAGCACCCTTTTTCTCTACGCTTCCCCTTGGGGCGTTCCAGAGAAAAATAATAGGAGAAATGTTGTTAAGCGACATTTCTCCTATTATCAAGGATTTTGCTAACACTGTTAGTGATAAAAAAAGCAGCGCTAACCGCGGTTAGCGCTGCTTTTTTTACACCTGGTATTTTCCTGACTTAGCCATGATATCCTATGGAAGGTGGATGTCATGGCTAAGTTTGTGAGCCCCTATCATCAAGCTAATGCCAAACTTCCAGCGATAATCTCTCATTTGGCAGTTAGTTCGAGGATTTTTATCACTTCTGAGCTAAACCTTGCTAATAGCAAGTTATCTCTGCGATAATTTCCGGCGATGTTTAGCGATAAAATTTTCGTTGCTAAGCCTCGTTAGCAATAAATATCGCTAATCGTTGGTAAAATGCCCCTATATCTCTAAGGGAAATGGGGGCCATACTACGATCTAGATTTACAAACATTTTGTGCTGGTTTTGCATCACAAAAAATGATGCAAAACCGCACGCATTTTTTTTTTTTAATTTACTTTCCCGTTTAAAATTTGTTTTGCACTGGAAGTTGCCTCAACGTAAAGCAAAGCAGCGCAAAGTGCTGCATTGAATTGCTCTCGTCAAGGGGCCATTCCATGGGTGGTACATGGTAATTCACCACATGCAACTGCCCATGGCTTTTGACACAAAACCATGGGCCAGATGTATGACCATTGATGTTTGCGACTCTTAAATTGCATTAAATTGTGAGTCGCAATTTGCGAGTCACAAACATCAATGCACAACAGTGTCAGAGACACTGTTTGCGATTCCCAATGGGGTCGCAAATTGCATGCCCCATGCATATTGATGAGGCTGTTGCAATTTGTGACCCCATTGGGAATGTCTGGCACTCCCAAGGATGGTGGCCTTCTGGGGTCAGCAGACAACCATGTCTGAGACTGCTTAGTCAATAAAGCAGTTTTTTTTAAATGCAGCCCATTTTCCTTAAAGGAAAACGGGATGCATTTAAAAAAAAATTACATGTTTTTGTTTAATTTTTTAAGGGCAGGTAGTGATCCCTGGGACCACTGCCTGCTCTTAAAAAATGTTTGCGCACCCATTCACAAAGGGGAAGGGGTCCCCTGTGGACTCCTTCCCTTTTGCAAATGGTTTACCACCCTATTGAAGAGGGTGGTAAACTGCGAGGGTTTTGCGACCACACATGCGGTCGCAAAACATTCTTACATAGGGTTCAGTGTCGCTTTTAGGAAGGGACACCCTTGGAATGCCCCTTCCTAATAGCGAGTTGCTTACCCTATTTTGCGTGTCGCTATTCATTAGTGCCCTGCAAAATAGGGTTGGTACATTGTGCTACTGTTTTTTGCGGTTACAAAAGGCCAAAATGCCCATCTGCGACCGAAAAAAAATGGTTGTACATCTGGCCCCATATCTATTAACAATAGTAGACATGATTTCGTACCATAAAATAATCCCACTTTGGACCAGAAGATAAAAGTAAAAATTATTTTATTTTTTTCCACTTTTCCCACTTTCCATGTGTGCTTCACTGTACAGCACAGATCCAAAGCAGGAAAAGTTTTAAAACCTAAACTATGAATGATCGTCATCAATCTGCTTGCCTATCATCCTAGAAAGGTTTACAGTTTATATTTTCCCTAGCACATTGTTAGTCACATCAATTACAGGGAGGAGGAGATGTGAGCTACATTCTGCTGGATCTCTATGGGTAAAATATTTTTTTATTTGCAGGCACCAAAACTCACATGGCGCTTTTGGGCCATCATAAAGCATCATGACACATTTCAAAGTCAACTCTTTAGGAATAAAGGCTAGATGTTATCGGCAGGCCTTTACACTTAGGGGATTATTTACAAGAGGCCTGTGCCGCTGGAGTGTCACAATGTTTTGTAATTTTTTTGTATATGTACAATGTAAAATTGCGTACATCGGGCCACTTCACAAGTGTGTGTTTAGGGAATCAGATGCCCCTATTTAGACCTGCTATGAATTCACAAAAGGATTCCTGGATGGTGTAAATAGTTTTACTTCTGCAGGTTTACCATGAGGGCACACACATTTGTAATAGTAAACGACAAGCAAAGGATGGGAAGAGTGTTGGAAGACCCAATGAGTGTTTTTCATTTTGAGAATCCCTATAACGTTGTATGTTTGTGGCCATTCACAAACTGAGATCAGACCCTTAGCCCACATGAAAAAGTGAGACTGAAATTTCTGCAATTCAATCACCTGAGTAACACCTTTTCCAAGGTGAAAAAGGGAACCTATCACCTTCAAATTTGTTGATGGGTATATAGGAAAAGATGTCTCTACTGGGGAAATGCTTTTCTGGAGGAAAACAATTAAATAAAGTGAGCATTTGCGCAGTGGGCTCCATTTCAAATGCTGAGTAGAATTACACACTGTGGAAATAGGATCACGGGATAGATGTCTCATGATATTCCATTAGTGTGCCTGAAAACCTTCACCTTGCTCAGAATTCCAAGAGTACTCCTGTTAATGTATGTGAATACCAAAACATAGCAAATCTGCATTCGCATAGAAGCGTAATTCTACTGGTATGGCTTTTTGAAGTTTTTGCCGAGGCCGCCCCTGAAGGGGGCCTCACGGGCCAGCATCATAACATCCGTCACTGCCACAAAAAATCTGGTTTGGGCCGCATCGGCATGTACAGAACACAGGAGAGACTGCATGAAATGGGGACACAAGGATGGCCTGACCAATGGTAAGGCCAGGCTAGTTTCTGAACCCCCAATGGGGGAGCTGCCGCCCAGGAAACAGGGACGATGGGGGTGTTGTAAGGGTACCCCTCACCCAGCATAGATACTTTCCTTGCTGCAGTGAGCCGGGGAGTGATACCCACTGCAAAATACGAGGTGACACTTTTCAAAGCAGGCTAAACCACACTATTCTTCATGGACTTCAGGGTGAGCGAAATCATGGCCCCAGCAAAAAGTGGCCCAGCACTAAGATGCTTGCAGGCAGCTGCCATCAAACCCGGAATGGCAAAGATAGACCTGCTGTTGAGATGGTCAAAAACGATTCTGGCAGGCGTAGGGGCATGGGTACAGCTACACTGCATTGAGGATCCTGAATTTTGCTCGATTTGCTGCCTTTTGGCCTACATGGCAATCCGCCCCACAGGAGAAGGCCCACTATTCAAGCACAGAAAAGAGGAGCTCCTGAATACATTTCAGCTCACAGCGGTTATGTGCCTAGCCTTAGCAAAAGTCGGACTTCCAATGTTAGAATTTGGATCACACTCATTTCAGATCGGGCGGCCACCACAGCGGCATAACAAGGGATGTGTGAAGCCGGGATAAAGGCGGTGAGCAGGTGGCCTTTCAATGCCTATAAGACATACGTGCAGCAACAACTATTGAAAAAGACTACATTGAAATAGGGGGAGGAGAAGATCTAACAGGGCTGTGCCATCTGACCCAGTGATTGTTGTCTCAGCAGGGTTGCGCCCCCACTTGGTATGGGTGGTTGGCCATTCATATGTCTCCTGGATGCACACATGGTGGTGGCATGGCGGGCATAAACAAAAGAGAAGGCCAGTCAACACTTGAGTCCGGTAGTGGGGCCATCAGGGATGAAATGGAACTAACTTGCGTTAACCCTTAAGGAACTACAGGCGACAGCCGCATAGCACCTCGACATCTTGGTGGTTCATTTGGGAGGGAACAACATTGCGCAAATAGGGAGGAGAGACCTCCTACACGCCATCCAGGCAGGCCTAACAGAGGCAATCAAGCTGTTCGGTAGCACCACCATCATATGGTCTGAGTTAATCACCAGGCTGGCTTGGCGAGGTGCTGATTTGATCAAAGCAGCGGAGAACTCGAAGAGCAACCTGAACATAGCAGTGAGCAGATTTTACAGGATTAATGGCCTAGAGACAATCAGGCATGGTCTGATCAACCTGGGGCAACCAGAGCTCTATGTATGCCATGGGGTGCACCTGTTGGAAGAAGGGGTGTAGGTGTTTTGGGCCAACCTTTGGGGAGCGATGGTGCTGGCAGGTTGCATGTAAACATTTTTTTTAAAAGGGGGGCAAAGAGCAGGGGCAGCCGCCAGAAGATGGAAGCCTCCCTTACATCGTGGCAGGACGGTGTGCAGGAGAAGGGCCACTCATTTGGGGATGCCTTACTGCAGGGTGAGTAGGCCGTTAAAAGAGGGTAGCAAACAGAGACAGCACTCGCAGCCCAGACCCGGCAAATGGCAGGGCACAAAAGCAACGAAGAAGGTAGCAAGTTGGGGCCTAAATCCGGGAAGAGCTACCCCACCCTCCCCCACACGCATCAGCATGAAAACCAACAGAACAATTTATGACCCCAAAACCGGGGAAAAATGATTTATGACTACAAAAGCAGAAAAGTAACGAACTGTCATAGGATGACTTTTCCACCTGTAAGATAAGCAAAATTATTTATGACAAAATTGGTGACAGTCTGTGATTAGGATTTATGGCCATGGTCATAGCATGATGACCAGGGCACTGTACTATAAGAGCTCCTTTATACAAATCATGAAAGTAAAAACTGCATCCAATAATGACCACGATATAACAGGAGACGAGTGTTTTCAATTCATTGTATGTATAAAGTAATGGTGCATGTCAGTTGGGAGTGGGCACAGTGCAGGGGTTATTCAGAAATCGGGCCAATAGTTTCTGAATCTTCACTTTGAACGTCCAAGTTGTCATGAAATTTCTTTAGACTTGTGTGTGAGGCGAACCTCCCCTTTTCCTTTGTTAACCCGTTCAGCGCGGCGCAAATTTTCGCGCTGTGCTGAACGTTCTAAGAAACGGGTGTGGTCATGACGGAACGGTTCCGTCATGAGCACAGCTCAACCGACGCTCATGATGGAACCGCTCCGTCATGAGCACCGAAGGGGTTAAATAGGCTTCCTCGCTGGAACAGACAATGAAGATGCGGGCCAAAGGTCAAAGCTGTTTATATAATTTATTACTACCAAGCAACATCTTAGTCATTTTTTTTACCTACGGCCTGAAAAGCACACTGAGTTCAATGCCAGCATAGCGGGAGCTGGCATGTGATTTTCCATTATTGATTTACCGCCAGCGATTATATCACAGTTTCTGCAAATCTGCACGACTTTACTGTTGTAACTCATATGGTTCTCACCGTTAGGATATGTAAGGAAGTGTCTTGGGTAGTAGCACTGACTGGTAACAATTGTGCGTGTTCGCAACTGTTATACTAAGGTCTCAGCCCTGCTATCCACATTATAGAGATTCACAGACGCTTTAAAGAAATCTGACACCACACCTCAGCTTTGACCTAGATTCAGCCTACGGCTCACAGTTATCCCACTATAAGTCTTATTCAGCTTCTCTTGAGTACAAGACCTACAAGACCTATAAGCAGTATCTGAGATTCATACTTGTACACTGCGACGCTGTATCATCATGCTTCTGTTGGGGATTTTGCCGTTGCATTCCTACATTAAGCATTGGGATAAAACAATTGATAAAACAGGATTATTTAAGCTCTGTAGAGGAGGAGAACAAGATCTATCACACATGCTATATATCTGTCCAAATTATGTGGTAGTAGAATCAGGCTTTGATTTTTAAACCCCATATGCTATAGTTCAATCAATCAGGGGTTTATAGAGCATGCTACTCACCCATGAGGGTCTCAAGGCGATGGGGGCGGGGGAGTGCAGTTCCGGATCAGTCAAAAAGCCAGGTCTCGAGGCTCTCCCTGATGGTGAGCAGTGTGGGGGGAGGGTCTGATGTTGACTGGGAGCACGTTCCAGGTCTTTGCTGCGACGAAGGAGAAGGCTCTTCCACCTGCCCTGTTTCTGCGGATGCGTGGGGTCTCTGCTACGGTGAGGTCGGCAGAGCGGAGGTTCCTTTTAGGTACATGGAAGGAGTCCAAATTTGTTGAGGGATTTGTAGGCTTGAAGGTTACTCTCTTCTCGATGGGGGGCCAGTGGAGGTCTTGTGGGTGCTGGGTCAAGAGCTCCTGGCGTAGGGTTCTGAGGACGAGTCTGGCTGCGGTGTTCTGGATGGTTAGGAGCTTGTGTATCAGGGTCTTGTTGATTCCGGGGTAAAGGGCGTTACCGTTGTCCAGTCTGCTGGTTATAAGTAAGTGGGTGATGGTCTTTCTGCATTCGGGGGGGGATCCACTCTATATTTTACAAGATATTTACTGGTAACGATTTGATTGCTCTAATCAATTGTCCTCCAAATTAATTTGTCTGTTATAATCTGTATACATTTCTTAAATCCTTTTCATCATTCTCTTAGACAGAAACTGTTTTTATGGCTACCATGTCCTTTTATTAATGTATCTGTTGTATTCAATTTTAATTGTTGGCCTCAGTTAGAGGTCTAAATCAATTACTAAACAAACTTGTAACTTGTTGTGACTTGTTGTGACAGACACTACTTACACTGTGTCTCTTGCAAGAGGTAGGCAAAATTGTGAATTCCATTCAACAAAAAATGTGAACAAAAGTCTTGTGATATATCTGCTCAATGTATGTTCCATATTGTTTCTAACTTCCACAGAGGCACATTGGTAGCAAATGAACACATGCAGTTTCTCAGTTCTTGCAACTCATCTTTTGCTAGCACTAGTCATCTACAGGTAAAAATTACATAAAAAAGTAGAAGGAGAAAAATCACAAAAGTTGTGCAATATGAACACAACCTAAAATTTGATTAAAATGAGATTATACATTTGTCACAAATACCTAGTCTTTCTTCCAATCTAAATTTTACCACATTTATTCAAGAAATATTATGGAATTCTGTGATTTTTTTTCCCGAAGTGACACCTTTATAGCGAAGTATGGTTTGTTGATAGCTCTTATAACGTTTTTAAGTGAGTGCACACCTAAAACGTTCTGCCGGATACTGGCCGGAGACTAGGTTGAGCAGACAGTCATTTGAGGAGGCTAGTTAGTCTGTGCAAACCACACCCCTGCTGGAATCTCGCAAGACAAGGTGCACAATCTCTTTAAAATCTGTAATGCAAAATTGTGTAAAGAGACATTTCATAGATGTTTGCATATTTTTTGTACCGTGAAATGTATGTATTTTTTTCCAAATTTTGCCAGCCTAAATAAAATGTCTCCCAGGCTTTGATTGATCTAAATTTCATACACACATCAGGTCAGTGTTTTACGTATTTCCAGAGGTGAATTCAAGCAACAATTACATTTTTTTAGCCGTTATGAGTACAGTGGGAAACTCTGCCTGAAATTGTAGTGCTCTACTTACACACAAGCGGTTTACTTTCTGTGATATAAAGTCCTAATTTAAATAGAGGAGGCAAGTGACAAGAGATTGTGCATTGTATACTGAAGTACCCTTCAAGAAACAAGTAACTAGATATATAAATCCCAATGATTACCATTTTGCAATATGTCTGTATAAGCCCTTTAACAGCAAAGCTGTTTACACTTCACAACAAAGGGGGCGATTTCAATGTCTGTTGGAAATCATTCTGACTGAATTGATCTCAGAATGGTTTCCGACCGAATCAGAATCGGTAAGTCCAACCGACCAATTACGATGCTTCCGAATATGATTCGGTCGGACTTCCTTTGGCTTCAATGGGAGCCTGTGTTCCGACCGAATACACAGGCTCCCATTGAAGAAAGGTGTGGCAGGGGAAAATCGCGCACCCTTTGGCGGGCACCCCTGGATGCTTGCCACACTGCTCATGGTTGAAAAGGGGGTCTCGTGGGTACCCCACAGGCCCCATTTGGAAGGCTCCGGGTGAAGGGGGGCAAGCTACGGGCCCCCGAAGTCAAATTCAGACAGCCGAACAGTGTCGAAACAATTGATTTGGAAAGGCTGTCCCAATCCCACATCGTAATCGCTCAGTCAGAAACGCCGTCCGGAGACCTGTACGAGTTGGCTCAGACTGGCTCCGCTCTTCTGAATGTCATTTGGAACCAAGTCAGACCCGACTCTGAAAGTCCGAACGCTTTCTGACTAACGTAATCGATCAGTCGGATACCTTTCAGAATCGGTTGGGATAATGCGTTCTGAATCTGATTTGGCAGACCCGATTCCGATTATGAGCCTTTCCGACTGACATTGTAATCGGCCCCAAAGTTGGCTGTCTCCCCGAGATGAAAGGCTGTGATCCTATACAGCTTGATTTTAGATTAATTCAAAATGTAATGTAAGTATGCCTCATTTGTAGCTATAGTGGATAACTTAGGATTTCCCAATAGGCTTCTCAATGGTCAGAAATGGTAAAATGACATAATATCGACTACAAAATATCGAATGGACATAATATCGAGTACAAAATATAGTCTGGACAAAATATTGAATGGACAGAATATAGTCATCAAACATATCGTTTTGAAGGTAAGTAATGTAATATCGAATGTTAAAAATATAGAAAGTTAAAATATCGAAGTATATAATATAGGTTATCAAAATTATCGAATTTTTAATAATATCGAATTTTTTATAGTGTTTGTTATGGTATTATATGTGTGAAAAGAGTGTATTTATGTTATAAATAATTTTAATGAATGAATTTAGTTTATTTATTTTTTGCGTAATTTAATTCTGTAGCGGGTTGTGGGTTTATAGGGGAATAGGGTGGGAAGTAATTTAATTATACTTAATTAAATATGTAAATTTATATATTGGTATGCATTTTTAATTAATTGTTAATTAATTTATATTTGGTAATTAATTACATTTTAATTGGCAATTCATTTTAATTAATTGATTAATTGCTAAATATGTTAATTTTACTGATTTATTTTCAGGAGCGGGTTGTGGGTTTATAGGGGAATTGGGTGGGAAGTAATTTATTTATAATTAATTAAATATGTAAAAATATTTATTGGTATTTTTTTAGAATTAATTGTTAATTCATTTTTATGGGTAATTAATTAAATTTTAATTGCCAATTCATTTTATTTAATTGATTAATTGCTAATTATGTTAATTTTACTAATTTATTTTCTGTAGTGGGCTGTGAGTTTATAGGGGAATAGGGTGGGAAGTAATTTATTCATAATTAATTAAATAAATCAATTTATATTATTGTATTTAATTTGAATGAATTGTTAATTAATTTTTAATTGTTAATTAATTATTTGTTAATTTGTAATTAATTAGAATAGGTAACTAATAGTACAAATTAATTGTAATTTGTAATTTTAATTGATTAATTATTATATTATATTAAATTGATAATTACTTTTAATTCATTTTTTATAGATATTAATTAATATTTTTTAAAATAATATGAGAAGTATTTACTTTCCCTACTGTTGCACTCTGTGGAGTGGGAATAGTAATTTTAACCCCTACGCTATCCAATGCTTTCCCTACTGTTGCACTCTTTGGAGTGGTAATAGTAATTTTAACCCCTACGCTATCCAACACTTTCCCTACTGTTGCACTCTTTGGAGTGGGAATAGTCATTTTTATCCCTACGCTATCCAACGCTTTTCCTACTGTTGCACCCACTGGAGTGGGAATAGTAATTGTTACCTCTACGCTATCCAACGCTTTCCCTACTGTTGCACTCACTGGAGTGGGAATAGTAATTTTTACCCCTATGCTATCCAACGCTTTCCCTACTGTTGCACTCATTGGAGTGGGAATAGTAATTTTTACCCCTACGCTATCCAATGCTTTCCCTACTGTTGCACCCACTGGAGTGGGAATAGTAATTGTTACCTCTACGCTATCCAACGCTTTCCCTACTGTTGCACTCACTGGAGTGGGAATAGTAATTTTTACCCCTACGCTATCCAATGCTTTCCCTACTGTTGCACCCACTGGAGTGGGAATAGCAATTATTACCTCTACGCTATCCAACGCTTTCCCTACTGTTGCACTCTTTGGACTGGGAATAGTAATTTTTACCCCTACGCTATCCAACGCTTTCCCTACTGTTGTACCCACTGGAGTGGGAATAGTAATTTTTACCCCTACGCTATCCAACGCTTTCCCTACTGTTGCACTCACTGGAGTGGGAATAGTAATTTTTACCCCTACGCTATCCAACGCTTTCCCTACTGTTGCACTCTTTGGAGTGGGAATAGTAATTTTTACCTCTACGCTATCCAACGCTTTCCCTACTGTTGCACTCTTTGGAGTTTGAATAGTAAATTTTACCTCTACGCTATCCAACCCTTTCCCTACTGTTGCACCCACTGGAGTGGGAATAGTAATTTGTGCCCCTACGCTATCCAACGCTTTCCCTACTGTTGCACTCTCTGGAGTGGGAATAGCAATTTTTACACTTCCTACGGTAATAATATTGATTATTATTTAATTATATTATGTTACTACATATATATGTTTTAACGAATATGATTGTAAACTTTTTTTTATAACTTTCATTAATTATTTAATTATTATAAGGTAATTTAAGTATTTTAAAGTATATTTTAGTAATTAATTTTCAATATTAATTTAATTTAACATTGTTTTTAATAAAGTCGATATTTTTATAAACTATATTTTTGTAAACGATATTTTTTACTCGATATTTTTGTACTTACCTGTTTGTAGATACAAAGTCGATATTCTGTCTGTCGATATTTTGTCAACGATATTTTTGATAGTCGATATTATGTCCCTCGATATTATGTTAGTGGTCCGTCAGAAATATGCTACAGAAATACCATTAGAATAGTACACAATCTCATACCGTTCGAATGAGCCCCAGGTCAGAATGGGTGTAAACCTCTGTTGGAAAGTGGGTTATTAGGAGTGGTAAATATGCATCTACCACTGGCAATAAGGCCACTACACAGTCTAAGGCTCAGTACATGTCTCAATAAATTATTCTCAGGGTCAAGCCTGGGAGGCTTGCCTGCGTGCAGGTGGGCTTTACTTAGGAGACAGGTATGTAAAGCATTTTGAAACACCAATTTCAGTAAATAATTAAGACACAACACATGATAGATCCAACAACAATTTATACTAATAGGAAATATTTTTATCTTTCAAATGACACCAAAATGGCAGTAATCCAATATAGGGAATCGGAGATATGAATTTGAAAGAATTTAGCACTATATAGCACTTAGAAATCTATAGCGCCACTCAGGGACATCTGGTCATGCTTGACCGGGACAAAGTCACAGCTTCAGGATGACGGTATGGAGCCCTTCTTGAATACCCCTCGTGGTTGGCCTTTGGCAAGATTTTTCCTTTTGACTTAGAAACTTTTCTGGAGCTTTTTCTGCTGGGGCCCCTCAATGCTCTTCACCAGTTTGGGTTTGGTGAGGGTTCATTTGCTTACTTTTCAGGGAGCTCCTGGTCGAACTCTGGAAGTCCGACCTCCAGAGCTTTTCAGCAGGACAAATTAGCAAGTCAGGCCGGCTCACTGCTTGGCTCTCACAGTTGAGTCGTCCCCTTATGGAGTTTTTTCCCAAAGTTGCCCCACACTTTTCCAACTTCCTAACATTCCTCCTGATGGTCCAAAGTGTCTAAAACACAATCCAAGGGTCTGGAAGAACCAAGATGGTATTTGAAAGGTTGGGACCACAATTCCTACAATGCACCTGCACAAAATCCTTTAAAAATCCTCTGGACGCACTCTAGGCAGGCGATTCTTGGTGATGATGGTCCAGGTGAGCTCTGTTAACCAGTTGCTTACAGGGAGTCCATTCTTCATTCCTCTTGAGGCAAAGTACCTCCACAGGGCTGTAGTTCCAGATAATGCAGCAGGCGCAGTCAGTCAGAATGAAGGGCCTGATCGTGGACATCAAGTTTCCAGCTGGGCAATCCTTCTTCTTCTTCTTTTAGTCTTGAGCAGCAGAACTGAGAGGCCCTGCACCTCTCACATATTTATTCACAGTTCCCTGGTTTCAAGCAGGGGAGCACTCCTGTCCAGTGAGGTGCAGGGCAACACCCCAGAGCATGACCACTTCCTCCAAAGTGTGGCATCATCTTTTCCCTGAAAGCACTATTCCTCCAAAATTCAGTGTGGAGGAAACCACAGCAGAGGAGCAGGAACTAGTTAAGCCAACCTCCAGTATGGCTCATTTCCATAGTCCTCATCCCCCTTCCATCTGCAAATTCCTGCCTTAAGCCTGCCATCTGGCTGGGTCAGAGGGGCTTGTGGGGAGATGGTCCTGGCCTTCCCTGCCTTTCCTATTTCTCCTTTGAAGGTCATGCTTCATGGCCCCTTCCACCTGCTCTGGCATTTATGTGTAACAGAGCTCTCGTAACAGATAGCCTCTCTCTGGGTGAGGTACTTATCACTTCATCCAAGCAGCCTGGCTAATCCTGTCCAATCAGGGAAGACCACAGGAAGGCTGAATTTAACTTACAGAAAAGAGAGTCTTATAACCTCTTTTCTGTACACTTTAGGATGAATTCAACAATGACATATTGTTGGATTTATTATTAACATTCTCCTATGTCCTTGAATAGTATTTTATTTAATTCCTAGCAATATGTATGCATTCATACCTATTTCCATGTTATTCTATGGCGTTAAAAGTGCTGCAGAAACAAATGATGGATGGAATGCTAAATGAATCAAATATTTACCCAGTTAAGAGATCTGGTTGAATCCATTGTTCTTTTGCTTACTACGCCACCCCAGTTTGGATCCAGTCATATGCAAATCAGTCTTGTCCCTGCTGGAACTGCCAAGCCGGATCCTCCCTGGACCGGAAACAAGCATCCTGGGGCCAGTTTTGGGGTAACTCCGCTCATCAGCCAGGCTAGCTTGAATTCAGTGGCACAGCAAGCAAGGAACCCACACCTGGGCATACCCATTCCACTTAGAGCAAGATGTGCTGTGGCAACAAATGATAGACGGAATGCTGAATGAATGGAGCTAGGAATCTACACTGGGGAAATGCAAGTTCTCCATCATCAGGGCATATAAAGCATCTATTATAAGGCCACTGCTTATAGTTACAAAACCCCAACCCCTGGGACGCCTAGGGAATACTTTAGGGGTCCTGAAAATGCACATATTGTGTAGATCCTCACTACACAGTGCTCTTAGCAACAAAGTTCTTTTTGGGAGGCACTCTACTGCAATTGGAAATGTGCACACATGAAAGTGCAGAAAGGGCTGCTGGCCTCTAAACTGCCATGCACTATTATGTACTAGCCACTAAAATGCAGTTTTAATCCCCTTGCCCGATTATGTACTAGGGACTCATTGGGTAGGTCCTGCCAATTGCAATTGTGTCCTAATATATATTGTACCGTCATGTATGTGTGTGTTTTCACTATGTTTTTCAACATAGCACTTACCCAGGGCCTGGTTAGACAGAGCCCAGGGACAGTTGGAGTCCGTTAACTGGCAGGAGTGCTGCGTAGATACGGGTTCATTCCCGTATCTTACGCAGATGACACACAGCTCCTGTTTCCTTTTAAAACTCTCTCCGCTGAGGTTAGGAACTCTTTCTCATCTGGTATGGAGGAAGTGGCCAATTGGATGTCTAACAACTATCTCCAATGTAACGTCAGCAAGACCGAGATCATGCTATTTGGGGAAGCTAAGATACTTTGGACCCCTGATTGGTGGCCACCGGAGTTGGGAGCAGTCCCTGAACCCAAACAGGTCGTGAAGAATCTTGGAATTCGACTTGATCACGACCTGTCCTTAAAACAACATGTCACCTACATTTCAGGAATATGCTTCCACACCATTGGTCTACTTCGAAAAAAAATTCCACTCTTACCCAACTTAACAAGAAAGATTCTGGTTCACGCACTTATCCTGAGCCGGATTGATTACTGTAATGGGTTGTTACTTTCTGTCAACGAAGGGCTATTGGATAAACTGCAGGTTGTGCAGAACACGGCGGCTCGCCTGGTCCTGAATGCCCCCCCAAGAACTGCATCCAAACCCCTCTTTGAGCAATTACACTGGCTTACTGTTAGACAAAGGGCAAAATTCAAGATATGCTGCCTAATCCACAAATGCTTGAATGGACTAGGACCCACCTACCTGGAAAGGAAATTTAGACCATATGTCCCTCTACGGTCCCTTAGATCAAGCACTAACTTTCTCCTTGTGGTGCCACATATCAAAAAAGTTAGACATGGAGGCAGAGCCCTGTCAACTATGGGCCCCAAGATGTGGAACAAGCTTCCGTTGGCCCTAAGGTTATGCAAAGAGCATTTAACCTTCCGAAAACAGTTAAAAACTATTCTGTTTAAAAATGAAATCTAATTATCTTCCACTGTGTAGTTGCTAATTTACTGGGCATAAAGCGCAGAGATACTCCTGACGGAGTGATTCTAGCGCTATACAAACTAATAAATAAATAAATAAACCACCAGTCAGCAAAAAATGGGGGAGCACAGGGCACACAGGATGACTTTGCAACAAATGTTGCCGTTTACATTGCATGTGTTTATAAGGCATGCGTTTACAAGGCGGTCGTTACAACAACCGCATTGTTACATCACAGTACCATTACAATGCAAGTCGTTACATCGACTTGCTGTAGGGGGCGCGCTGGACTTAGGAATAGTATAATTTACTACACCGACTCCAGTGTGCGCAACAGTAGGGAAAGTGTAGTAAATTATACTATTCCTTAGGCTAGTGCGCCCCCTACAGCAAGTCAATGTAACAACTTGCATTGTCATGGTACTGTGATGTAACAACGCAGACGTTTTAACAACCGCATTGTAATTACATGTGTTGCGACGCATGCGATGTGATGGCTGTTTCTCCTTTGCAACAATCTCCCACTCACCATTTGGTGCTCTTGCCTCGGTCCTCTACAAACCGTTTAAGTTGGCAAATGCTTTTTTTTTGGAAAGGAACCCTTTCACTATTCAAGCATTGCTCTCCCACTCCAAGAATTTCTTCCTTGGTGATTACAACATCCACTGGAACAAAAATGTTGACCCTGCGGTCACCCTTTTTAACAAAACCTTAGACATCACTGACCTGACCCAACTCTGCCTTGCCCCATCTCACATCAAGGGCGCCACCCTTGATGCTATTGTGACGAACAAGGACATGGCCTCTCTCTCTAATATACTTCCTGTAGACTGGTCTGATCACCACCTCATCCT
This sequence comes from Lissotriton helveticus, assembly GCF_964261635.1. Lineage (NCBI taxonomy): Eukaryota > Metazoa > Chordata > Amphibia > Caudata > Salamandridae > Lissotriton > Lissotriton helveticus. The sequence continues at coordinate 1,602,642,967 of NC_136059.1, read as the reverse complement.
CTTCATCTTGAACAGCCCCACTACTCGCCCGCCCCTATTAGTACTTTACATATGAAACCCACTCGAAACCTTCACCTCATTCCTCATGACGAATTGGAATCCACAATTAAAACTCGCTTACTTCTCCCCCTCTCTTAGCACCAACGACCTTACCGATCATTACAACAACTCTATTCTTGATGCCCTCGATCTAATTGCCCCAATTAAACTAAAAAAAAATCCCTCCCAATTCCTGGTTCAATGCCAAACTCCTCAGAACCAATAGAGCCCATTACAAAAAACATATCTTTAACGAAAAGGCCTCCTTTCTCCGTTCACAACTTGACCAGGCCAGAAACCGCCCCAGAGAACTGTTTAACATCGTTAAAAAACAAACTTCCTCTGACCCTCCTAAATTAACAGCCTCTGTGGAAAGATGCGAAGAAATTGCCAGCTTCTTTTCAAATAAAATCAACACCATTGAACTATCCTTCTCTTCCCCTTCTCTCTCTCTTCAACCTCCCCCCATCCAACACACCCTCCCTAATATTCCTAATTCACCTTTTTCCTCCTCCTCCCTACACCTCGACCCCTCCCAACCCCCCCTACTCTCACCCATCCTGATTCATCCCGGACCAAACACCTTCCTAAAAACAAGGCTTCATGGAGCGAATTTAGTCCAATTTCTGAAACCTCTATCGTCAACATCATCTCCAAACTCAAACCATCCTCACACTCTAGCCTGCTGGACATCTCACAACATGCCTTTCGAAGAGCCCACAGTACTGAGTCTGCCCTTACTGTGGTTATTAATAACATCCGCACAAAGGTTGATAAGGGCCATACCACCAGTTTGGTCCTACATGACCTTACGACAGCCTTCGACACCCTGTCTCCCTCGGTCTTGGTTGCTAGGCTTAGGGAGATAGGAGTTGGAGGCCCAGCCCTTAGTCTCCTGGCCTCCTTTCTCCATCAAAGGGAGCAAAGAGTGAAGCTGGGTGAGTTTCTGTCTCCTTCCAAACCAGTACAATGTGGGGTCCCCCAGGGATCCTCCATAAGTCCCACACTCTTTAATATCTACGTGGCCCCACTTGCCAGGGTAGTGAGATCTTATGGGTTTGAGGTGTGGTCGTATGCCGACGACACTCAAATCATGGTCTCCCTCACACAGTCTGTGAACGACTCTGCCCTGAATTTTAGAACTTGCATGGAGGCAGTCTCTCAATGGATGATCCGGAACTTTTTAAAACTTAACGGAGAGAAGACGGAGGTCTTGATCTTCGGGGGTGGCCAAGATATTCAGTCAAAAGACTGGTGGCCGGACTCCCTTGGTGATTGTCCCCTCCCCTCCCACTCTGCTAGGAATCCTGATAGATACCTCTCTTTCCTTTGACCGTCAGGTCAGTAGGGCCGTGTCCACCTGTTGTGGTATCATTAGGATCCTCAGAAAGATTGCATCTTATCTTTCTCCTGATGCCCGGAAGCAGGCCACAGTGGCCCTCGTCTCTTCGAGATTGGATTATTGGAACGCTCTGTATGTGGGCATGAACAAGGGCCTTGTTTATCGCCTCCAGATGGTGCGGAACGCCGCGGCCAGGATGGTCCTCAATCTCCCTAGGCTTACTTCAGTATCCTTGGCCAGGAAAAACCTTCATTGGCTGCCCGTCCAGTATAGGATCTCTTTTAAGCTTCTTTGCCTTGCCCACGGGGCTATTTATGGCTCTGGATCAGAAGGCATTAGGTCCCTCCTTCATCTCTACTCTCCCAGTAGAGCCCTCCGGTCATCTTCTAAAAATCTCCTTTTAGTCCCTAGATTTGCAAAGGCAAAATGGGAGGTAAAGATTTTCCACCTTGGTACCTAAGCTCTGGAACTCCCTCCACCCTGAACTGGTAGGACAACCTTCCCTGGCGCGCTTCCGCAAAGAATCGAAAACTTGCAGGTAGATGCATCAAGCATTTTAGCGAGCGCAAACGGTGCGAATCGCAAAATTCGGCCGTTTGCGCCCGCAAAAATGGCATTTGAGATGCATCAAGGGTTCATGCACTCGCAATTTAAGAATTCGCAAATAATTGTGAGTTCTCAAATTGCGATTGCATTTAAGGAATCACAATTTGCGATTCCTTAAATGCAATGCATGAACCATTCCAAGATTGCGAATTCGCAATCTGGGGCCGCTATTTACAGCGAAGTCAAACTACGTGGTAAAAAGCAAAAACTTAGAAATATGCACTTTAGTGCATTTTTCTAAGTTGTATGTTACACACACACATGTCCTTGGGACATGTGTGTGTGCAACACCAGTGAACATTACCATTTCAGGGGTGAAATTGCGGCACATTTGCGATTCAATCCATCTTTCTTTTGCGCACTACACCACCCCAGTTTGGATCCAGCCATATGCAGATCAGTCTTAACCCTGCACCTCATTGCAACAGTCCAGACTGAACTGCCAGGCCAGGTCCCCCCTGGACTGGAAACAAGCATCCTGGGACCGGTTTCAGGGTATGTCACCCTTCAGCCAGGCTAGCTTGAATCCAGTGGCCCGGTGAGCAAGGGACCCGCTTTTTACTATGCCGCTTTAACACCACAACAAAGGCCCATGACCTGGGGGGAGGTAAGGTTGACCTCTTGGGTTCTAGGACTCAGTCCAGAAGGGACCTGCATCAGCAGGTAGGTAAGTGGCAGGGCATCTGGAGTCTGTTGTGTCCCTGTAACTCACACAGGAGACCATCCAGCTAAACCTTGTTGTCCTGGATTCAAGAAAAAGGTCCGGTATTCATTTCTCAGGCAGCAGGGCAGTCCTTCCAGCACCAGGGAAGGCCTTCTTCTGAGTCTTCCACAGGTCCAGAAGGGATCTGAAGGGTGGTTATGGGACCCATTACTTCTACTGCCAGCATTTATGTGCGGGACGACATCCTGTCCTGCCCCAAACCTGGTCCTGGAAAGTTCTTCCCTTTCCCTGTCAAAGCTCCAAACTGTCTAGAGTAACACATGGCTGGTGTCAGGTTCCTTTGTGTGTGTTGTGTTGCAAAGCCTTTTGAAGTGTAATTTGGGCAGGGCATAGCTCCACCCCCAGCAATTCTGGTAGGATGGCTCATCCTGTCCAAATAGAGTCCCCTCTGTGACACTGTTAGGAATGAGGTCTCTACTTGGCAGAGGTTTGCACCCTGCCCAAGTAGGGGCCACAATCCTAGTCAGGGTAAGTCAGATGCACAACATAAATTGAACTATTCTCACCCTCTGGTAGCTTGGCACAGAGAGATTAGGCTTAATTTAAGAGGCAATGTGTAAAGCATTTCGTAACACTTAATTGCAGTAATACAGTGAAAACACCCCTAAAAGACTCCACACCAGTTTAGAAAATTGGACATACTTTATCTGAGTAAAACAAGACCAAAACAACAAAAATGCAATAGGTAAAACTCGAGAAATTAATAAAAAAAAAGAAATCTAAAAACAATACCTAGAAGTCAATAGTGCTTAAAAGGTCCTTGAGGATGCACTAGACCAGGGTAAATACAAAGTTCTAGACTGACCACAATGGAGGGCAGGCTGGCTACAGGACCCACGCGGGACCCGCTGAAAAAGTACCTTGAATGGAGCAAGCGTCAGTGTTGAAGACACAATAAGTTGTTTCTGATTAATACAGTTGGGGCAATGGGTTGAAGTCAAGCCTCGCAGTAAGTGTCAAAGGATTTGTGCTGCAATCGAAGTCGAGCCTTGCAGTCAATGTTGAAAGATCGGCGCTGCGTCGAAATTGAGCCTCGCAGTAGCTTCTTCGGATCAGCAATGTGCCATCATCGAACATCGCAGTCAGGACCTGTGTCATCGTCGAATCAGTACTGCTTCGGAGGGCGCTGCATTGGTTCTGATCAGCGAAATGGTGTTACTGCATCGATTCTTGGCAAAAATTGCTGCAGAACCCACTTTCGAGGCTCAAGACTGGATGAGGTCATCTCAGGCAAGGGTAGGACCTACAGATGGCTGAGCTCAGCAGCATCAGCAAACTTGCAGGTCTTTTATGACCCTGAGACTTCAGAAAACAGGAGGCATGCCAGCAAGCCCTTGGAAAAACTTGGTTTCAGGAATGTAGAGAATATTCCAGTCTTTCTCACTCCATGGCAAGAAGCGGCAGGCCAAATCAGCAGAGCAGGAAGCAAAATGACAGTACCTCCTGCAGCACAGTAGCTCTTATTCCAGGCAGAATGTCCTTGGTTCCATCAAAGTTCTCGTCTGGTGGGGTCAGGGGTCCAGTACTTATACTCAAATGCGCCTTTGAAGTGTGGGAGAATTCAAATAGGCCTTTGAAGATCTCAAGTTTCCTGCCTTCCTGTCCTGACTCCGAACTTACTACATGGGGTATGCAGCTCTTTGTTTGGGGGCAGGCACCACCCTATTCAGGTGCATGTGTCAGCTCCTCCCTCCCAATCTACCTCAGGAAGGACCATCTGCCTGGTGATAGGCCATCAGGATGCAAATGTCTCAACACAGCTCCCTTTGCGTGACTGTCTAGAGGGAATGCACAAAGCACGGCTGTCACCCAACCCAGATATGCATTCAGAGACAGGCAGAGAAGCAGAATGGTTCAAGTAAGAAAATGCCAACCTTCTATTAGTGTCCAAAAAGGTACGTAACGGCGCACCATCTGTCGCACTGTATAATTCAGTAATATATCCCCGCTGTCGATTTACTGTGATTTACTCCTTTTGTGATAGTCCACTTTTTCATAGTACACCATTAGTAGCAAAACCTTAGTCCAAGATTAATCCAAACTTCCTTAATCACTCGAAGACAGCGTTATTCCAGCATGATTCTTTTATAAAACATATAAAAATAAGGGAAGGAGTGCATTCTTTCATACTTAGTCTTGCTTTGCAACCTTCTAATGGTGGTATTTTGAAACTCACAATTTAAAATCTGACTACACCATAAGTTGATATGTTAAATTGTGAGTCCAGAGACACCACATTTTAAAACTCTATCCCTTACCTATTTGAAATTAGAGTTAAAATATGTTTTAGGGCAGAGATAGGCCTTGCAATAGTGGAAAACGGACTTAGCAGTTTTTCACTGCCGGGATATGTCAAACTTAAAAGCATATGTCCTACCTTCTAAATACACCACATCCTGCCCATTAGGCTGCCTAGAGCCTACGTTAGGGGTGACATAGTAATAAAAGGGAAGGTTTGGGACTGGCAAGTAGGTTAGCTGGCCAGGTCATAAGGGCAGTTTATACTGCACACACAGGCTCGTTCAGAAGCGGTCGCTCCCCCATGCTCCCTGGCCACTTGAGTATCATAGCGCTACATTGCTCACTGCTGCAATTGAATTGCTCGCATTGCATTTAGAAATTGTTGTGCTTGTTTATTATCGTGCGCTGCCTTGCCCATCATTGTACTGCTCACATTGCATTTGGAAATTGTTGTGCTTGTTTTGCTCGCATTGCATTTGGAAATTGTTGTGCTTGTTGATTATCGTAGCGCTGCCTTGCCCATCATTGTACTGCTCGCATTGCATTTAATAGTTTCTCTGTGCCTGACTATCATCGTAGCGCTCTATTGCCCATTACTATCACTGCTTTACTCGCACTGATCGGTAAATTAACTAGTGACTGATTGTGCCGGTGCCACTACTGCCCATAGCTATACTCCTCACTGTGCCCCAATCTCGTCCTGTTTCGCTTTTGTTTTTTGCTGCCATTTTGTTGTTGTGCCTCCTGGCCCGTCTCTCCACCCCGCTCCCGCCTCCCAGCTGCTCCCCCCTCCCACTGGTAGTTCAGGACCGTCCCGTCTAGTAAAACGCTGTGACCGTCCTGACTCGTTCAGAAGCGGTCGCTCCCCCATGCTCCCTGGCCACTTGAGTATCATAGCGCTACATTGCTCACTGCTGCATTTGAATTGCTCGCATTGCATTTAGAAATTGTTGTGCTTGTTTATTATCATAGCGCTGCCTTGCCCATCATTGTACTGCTCACATTGCATTTGGAAATTGTTGTGCTTGTTTTGCTCGCATTGCATTTGGAAATTGTTGTGCTTGTTGATTATCGTAGCGCTGCCTTGCCCATCATTGTACTGCTCGCTTTGCATTTAATAGTTTCTCTGTGCCTGACTATCATCGTAGCGCTCTATTGCCCATTACTATCACTGCTTTACTCGCACTGATCGGTAAATTAACTAGTGACTGATTGTGCCGGTGCCACTACTGCCCATAGCTATACTCCTCACTGTGCCCCAATCTCGTCCTGTTTCGCTTTTGTTTTTTGCTGCCATTTTGTTGTTGTTGTGCCTCCTGGCCCGTCTCTCCACCCCGCTCCCGCCTCCCAGCTGCTCCTCCCTCGCTCCGCCCCCCTCTACTATCCACTTATGTCAGAGCAACTTACGCGCAGCGTTCACACGCAGCAGACGCGCCCCATAAGCGCCGAAGGCGCGCCAAAGGTAAGCCCGTCTACGCCCGTCCGCGCCAGACCCCCTGGTCCCCGCAAAATCCACTCCAGCCGCTTAACATACAACGCCGCAACCCTCTCTGCACTTAACCCCGGCTGACTCCTAAACTGCTACAAAGCCGCCCCAGGACACACCCATGGACCCTTCACCTGCCACTCCTGCAAGTTCGACTGCATCAGGGCCCACACCAAATCCACAAACTCCAAATAGAGCTCCGACACTAACCACCTGAAGTGCATTCTGCTCAACAACCGCTCGGTCCACAGACACGCCATTGAACTTTGGAACCTACTCGACACCACATCACCGGACGTCACCTTTCTCATAGAAACCTGGATGAACGCCTCATCAGCACCCGACATCGCCATAGCCATCCCGGACGGCTACAAGATCATCCAAAAGGACCGCACCAACCAAACAGGAGGTGGCATCACCATCGTCCATAAGAACACCATCCGCATCACGACCAGTTCCGACGATAACCTCGCAGCCGCCGAACACCTTCACTTCCAGATCCACACCGACCCCAAGACCACACTCAGAGGCACCCTCATCTACAGGCCACCAGGACCCCGCACACAATTCAGCGAAGACATCACTGACTTCATCAGCCCACACGCCCTCCCCTCCGAGGACTACATTCTACTGGGAGACCTCAACTTCCACCTGGAAAAGAACAACGACAGCAACACCACCACCCTTCTAGACAACCTCGCCAATCTCGGACTCAAACAACTTGTTGACACCCCCACCCACTATGCCGGGCACACGCTCGACCCAATCTTCACCTCCAGCAAGCAAATTTCCTTCAATCACACCACAGCTCTCCATTGGACGGACCACAGCTGCGTTCACTTCAACTACAAAAAGACCACGACCCACAACCACCCACAACCAATTCCCCGCAGAAACAGGAACAAAATTACCACCGAGCAGCTTTTCACAGCGCTCCACCAAAACCCTCCTGCCAAATCATCAGACCCAAACCAAGCAGCCACCAACCTCACACAATGGATCACCCACAGCGCTGACGAATTAGCACCCCTGAAAAACCATAAAATCAAGCAAGGTAACAAAAAAGCCCCCTGGTTCAATGATGACCTTAAGAAATCCAAAAAGATCTGTCGCACCCTCGAGAAAGCCTGGCGAAAAAACCCAACCACTGACAACCTGGTCACCTTCAAGAACGCCACCCGCAAACACCACCAGCTGATCCGATCCACCAAGAAATCAGCATTCAAGGATCGACTCGACAATAACGCCCACAACAGCAAGGAACTATTCAACATCGTCAAAGAGTTTACCAACCCCAATGCCGGCACCAACGACATCACTCCCTCTCAAGACCTCTGCGACTCTCTAGCCTCGTTCTGCCACAACAAGATCGCTGACATACATAACAGCTTTGGAGTCCAGTCCACCCCACCCACCTCCGAACTTAAACCCCCCTCCAACAACCTTTGCGCCTGGAACACAATCACCACTGAAGACACCATCCGCCTGATGAACTCCATCCACTCAGGATCGCCAACCGACCCATGTCCCCACCACATTTTCAACAAAGCAGACTCCATTATCGCACCCCATCTCAGAGACGTCATCAACTGCTCCCTCAGCTCCGCTACCTTCCCGGAAAGCTGGAAACATGCCGAACTCAGCGCCCTCCTGAAGAAACCCACTGCAGATCCCACTGAACTTAAGAACTACCGCCCCATTTCGCTCCTCCCATTCCCTGCCAAAGTCATTGAGAAAGCCGTCAACAGTCAGCTCGCCGCCTTCCTCAAATCCAACAAATCCCTCGACCCTTCACAGTCCGGCTTCCGAGCCAAACACAGCACCGAGACCGCCCTCATCGCAGCAACAGACGACATTCGAACTCTACTGGACAACGGAGAAACAGCTGCCCTCATCCTCCTTGACCTCTCCGCAGCCTTTGACACAGTCTGTCATAGCACCCTTGTACAACGCCTCAGCAACGTCGGGATACAAGGAAAAGCATTGGACTGGATCATCTCATTCCTCGCCGGAAGAACCCAGAGGGTCCGACTCCCCCCTTTCAGATCAGAGGCCACCGAAGTCATCTGCGGCGTACCGCAAGGATCATCACTCAGTCCCACCCTCTTCAACGTATACATGAGTCCCCTCGCATCCATCGCGCGCCAACACAACCTCAACATCATCTCCTACGCAGACGACACCCAGCTGATCCTCTCCCTCACCAAAGACCCAAACACCGCCAAAACCAACCTACACGAAGGGATGAAAGAAGTAGCCGAGTGGATGAAGAACAGCCGTTTAAAACTGAACTCGGACAAAACAGAAGTCCTCTTCTTAGGATCATCCCCCTCCGCCTGGGACGACTCATGGTGGCCACCGGCCCTGGGAATCGCACCCAGACCAACCGACCACGCACGTAACCTGGGCTTCATCCTGGACTCCTCCCTCTCGATGACCAGGCAAGTCAACGCTGTCTCATCATCATGCTTCAACATCCTACGTATGCTCAAAAAAATCTTCTGTTGGATCCCCACTGAAACAAGAAAGACAGTCACCCATGCACTGGTCACAAGCCGACTGGACTACGGAAACACCCTTTACGCCGGAACCACAGCCAAACTACAGAAAAAACTCCAACGCATCCAAAACGTTTCAGCCAGACTCATCCTAGACATCCCCCGCCAAGCTCACATTTCCGGTCACCTGAAAGACCTCCACTGGCTCCCCGTCAACAAGAGAATAACGTTCCGTCTCCTCACCCACGCACACAAAGCCCTCTACGACCTAGGACCCGAATACCTCCACACGCGCCTGTCCTTTACACCCCCACCTGCCAACTACGATCGTCCAATCAAGCCCTCGCCGCAATTCCACGCATCCAAAGATCCACCATGGGGGATAGATCCTTCTCCTACTTAGCGGCCAAGACCTGGAATTATCTCCCCACCCACCTCCGCCTTACACAGAACCACCGCTCCTTCAGAAAACAACTAAAAACTTGGATATTCGATAAGTAATGTACCCCCCCTCCCTCAAGCGCCTTGAGACCCTCTGGGTGAGTAGTGCGCTATACAAATTTCAAACTTGAACTTGAACTTGAACTTGCTCTGCAGTGGCAGGCCTGAGCAATGCTTAAAGGGCAACTTGAGTGGGTGGCACAAGCAGTGCTGCAGGCCAACTAGTAGCATTTAATTTACAGGCCCTGGGCACATATAGTGAACTTTACTAGGGACTTGTAAGTAAATTAAATGTGGCAATTGTGGATAAGTCAATGCTACCATGTTTTGAGTGCAGAACGTATGAACTTTTGCACTGGTTAGCAGTGGCAAGGGCCCAGAAATCTAATGCTAGAAAAAGAGAGGTCAGAAAAAGGGAAGAGGATGGCAAAAAGTTTGGGGATGACCCTGCAAAAAGGGCCAAGTTTGGGGTTGGCCCTGCAGAAAGGGTCAGGTCCGATAGAAATTGTCTGGGAGGAATACTCAAACCCCAAAAGCAGGGCCATTTACAGTCATGTGACCCAGGACACTGGCAGAAGGCAGATATGGTTGGGACAAAAAAATGTAAACTTTCTAAAAGTAAACACAAGAAGATGATGGACGGAGCACTGAAACTTTTCAGACACTCACTCCCAGTCACATATCTGGGTTAAATCCATCATCATTCTTTAGTTCACTACAGTTCAGACCCAGCCGTGGGTCCTGTGCTCGCTACCTCACCAGATTCAAGCTATCCTGGCTGAAGAGGGGTGAAACCCCCAAACCAGTCCTAGGATGCTTGGTTCTGGTCCAGGGAAGACCTTGCTTTGCTGTTCAGGCTGGACTGTTCCCATGGAGAATAGGGCCAAGACTGATTGGCATATGGCTGGGTTTAAACTGGAATGGCGTGGCATGCAAATAAATAATGGTTTTAACCCAGATCTTTGAATGGAGGTAAATGTTCGATTGATTCAGCATTTCTTCCATCATCTGTTGTTTTTGCATTTGGCACCACCCTAAGTGGGAAGGGTATGCCCAGACATGAGTCCCATGCTCGTTACACCACCAGATTCAAGCTATCCTGGCTGATATGGGGTGAAACCAAGAAACCTGTCCTAGGATGCTTGTTTCTGGTCCAGGGAAGACCTGGCCTGGCAGTTCGGGCTGGACTGTAAATGTGAAGTACACTTGTTCTACATTTTAAATACCATGCACCGTGCACTCGGAACTGTTACAGCCTAACTTAGGGGTGACATATTAGTATTAAAAAATAATGTCTAGTCCTGGCAAAAGGTTTGATTTGCCAGGGCAAAATAGCAATATAAAATGTCACCATAGGCTGCAGTGACAAACCTGTGACATGTTTTACAGTGCTATTTTAGTGGGTCACACAATGAGTGCTGTAGGCCCACTAGTAGCATTTAATTTACAGACCCTGGGTATATGTTATATAATTGACCAGGGATGTACAAGTACATTAAGGCGCTAATTAGGTGTAGGCCAATTTTACAATCCATATCCATACTAATATTATAAAGAGAGAGCCCAAACCTTTGAGGCGGGTAATCTCAGTAACCACAGCACCAATCACAACACCCAATACAGCGTTGGAAAGGGCAGTTGCAGCGGAAGGACATAGGCTATGCAGACGGCCACCATATACATTTAAAAGGTAAAAGAATCGGGCCGGCAAAGTAGTCCCTTGTGGGCATGTCTGCATTCTGCTGTGGGCGTGTGCTGGGTGCGTGACAACCGCTGGGGGCGTGTGGTATGTTCCGCCCTTCATGCCATGTGAGTCGTAATTGCGCTGCATCAAGGGGCATGCTGGGGGCGTGACAAACGCTGTAGGCTTGTGTCTGCGCTGTGAGCGTGTGTCCGCCCTTCATGCCATGTGAAATGCCAATTACACAATTGCGCCGCATCAAAGGGCACGCTGGGGGCGTGTGCTACGTTCTGCACTTCATGCCATCTGGGTCGTACATTAATCAGATCGTCTGCTGTGGCCGTGTGCTGGGGTCATCACAAAGTCGTTCACCTCGAAGCGTGGTAAGTAACCGTTCGCAAGACTCCCTTGGGGAACTGCCCGTTGTCTCATACATACTGGGGGTGCTGAATGCAGTGTGTGCCTTGGCCTGGGTGTGTCTGAAAGGGGCGAACGCAGTGTGTGGCTTGGCCTGGGTGCGTCTAAAAAGCACTCGGGCCGAAGAGCGTCGGTGTGGGTCATAAAAAAATAAGAACAGCGGGAAACAATCATTCAAGACTCACACAATTCTAATTGTTAGACGGCCGCGGCTGGCCCTCAAGCGGGGGCACACGCGACTGAGCGTGTCTGCGGGGACATTTACTGCAGCCTCTCATGCGCTCTGTTACTGAACTATCACATTAAACCAAATTACACGCGCCTGCTAACATCAGCCAAGGCTGTAGCCGGGCTCAGTCGGCGTATCACTACACTAATTACATGCGCCTGCTAACATGAACCAGAGCTGCAGCTAGGCCTCAAGCGGGGGGACACGCGCCTGCTAACATCAACCAGGGCTGCAGCTGGGCCTCAGGGGAACACGCAAATGACCGTATCTGAATACACACATTACACACATTCTATTTCATACCCGGACAACGTCGGGACGGGCTGCTAGTGTTCTAATAAGATGGCACAATCACTTTAGCACTGGTTTGCAGTTTTGCACATTTTGCAAATTTGTAGATTTTAACAGATGTCTTGAAACTGTTCATATTACCACTCCCAAAGCCTAAAAAACAAATTCAGAAAAACAGGAGTAGTGAAGGCAAAAACTTTGGGGGTGACCCTGCAGAGACTGCCAGGTCCAACATTCATCATCATCATCATCATCATCATTCTGCCTAGACTCATCATTAGGGGTTTTCCATTTCTTTTTCAGGTCCTCCTCGAAACATTGGTGGTAGTAGTTGTGATGGTACTGTTTGCTCTATTGAATTAGGTTTGTGCTGAGGGGCTCATCACCACTGGTTGCTCTCTTGAATCCATCTCCTGATGTTACATTTATGTCACTGGTGAAGGCCATGGATTTCGTCGAGCCTGTGGTGTATCCATCAGTTATTGTGTGTCTGCCACCTATTCATAGTCATTCAAAATGAAGACCAGATGCCCTCACTGGGTTGTATGTTATTATAGTGTGTTTTTAAATATCAAGATACAAAAATATAGCAAATACTATATCCCATACAACTACATTGTCACGGTAGGTTTATTTTACTATTCTTAACTCGATATCCACTTACCTAGAGTAACCTTTTAAATATAGTGGCAAGGTTGATGTTGTGGCTGAAATATTTTTGTAGTTCAATATTTGGAATTCAATATAGTGATATAACACCACTTAATGGTGTATGAAATGCTCTATGATTGAGGTCTAACTTGGAGTGTAGGGAATTTGATGAAAAGTGCGCTTATTCTGTTTTGTGCTTTGAGGTTGTTCAGTCATAAAAGTAGTGCAAATGGATTTAGCTCTGAGGGTATCTACGGCACTGTTGATCACAAAGTTGGTGGAACTCCTGCTGTTTCAGTTTGTGCAGCATGCATGAGTTGTTGAAACACGTTTGCTGCTGGTGACATTTTAGCCATTTGAAAGGTCCTCATTTGGGGAGTGCTTTTAGGAAAAGCACGCTATTGGAGAGAGAAGGGGCAGCTGTATTTGATTGTGCTGCTGCCAGTGCTGCTAGATGTAGCAGTGAAACTGGATTGGACAAAGAAGAAGAGGCTCTAATGGATTAAAGTGCCACCAGTCAAGGAAATTAAATGCAATCAAGTCACACACACAAGTACAGAGACATTCCCCCACATACAATCATTTGTATGTAATATAGGGAAAGGAATGCCAAAATACTCCTTGGAATTAGGCTTGCTTGTATAATACGAACATAGCCAAGATGCAGGAGCAAAGGATTAAAGGTAAATATGTTGTCAATGATTGATTAGAGGGGTGACTGGATGCAGGGAGGAGGAATGTACTGTTACTGTATCATGATGACGTATGTTTTTAAATAGTGTTTCTTCAGCTCTTTGGTAAATTGAGGCTGGATTGGTAAAGGCCTAAAAGACATCAGGATATTGTTCCAGGTTTGGTGTGCTAAAATGGAGAAAGGCCTGTTGATTTTTTTTTTGCACATCTCCATCACCAGCCTAAAGGTGCCCTGACTGCAGGTGTACTCAAAGCCCTGAAAGATAGCGAGCTTGTCAGCCAACTTGCTTATCAAGGTGCAAGCTTCTGATTGTTTGTCTGAAAGCTAGATAGCTCTTAACTATTTGTTCCATTTTCTAGTATTAGCTCAACGGTCAAAGCTGAGAAAGTCTGGAATTTGATGATATCAGGAAGCAACAGACATTCCTCGGACCTAGATCACACTGTTCTTGCCGTGGCATCTGGATTTTTTTACCCCACGAAAAGGGGTACCCCAGCATCACTGCTAGCCTGATGAACAATCTACACAGTGTTTTAGTTAGTTTGTCACTCAACAGACAGCATTTCAATTCCTGAAAAACTGAGAAAAGTTGTCAACTCTAGGAATACCAGGATGCCACCTGAAATCAAGCATCTTCAATGTTTGTGGTCTTTTAATTAGATATTGGAGCATACTATGGTACAAGCTATTTCCATAGTCCAACGTGGAGAGCACTGTGGCTTTGACCAAATATTTTTAAGTGGATTTTGTCAAGAAGAGCAGGTTGTTATACAGCACCATCAGTTGACCGAAGCAGCCACTGGACATTGCCTTCCTCTGTAGGTCTAGCATCCAGACTTATTGTTTCAATACCAACTGTAATATCCAGGGGGATTGAATTGAGCATAAATGTACAACATAAGATCAGTCCAAGGAGTTTACCAATGTAGGCTGTATGAGCATCATTTTAACGAATGTGATATGATTTATTCTCCTTTTGCTAAAAAAAAGTTTAATTAAATGAATTTGTCTTACAATCCTGCAATCTAGAACTTCTGCAGTAGGAACTGGTCATTGTCTTCGTATGAGTAAAACCGGTGGAGATTCCAAGAGATAAAATTCCTTCACTTTTAGCATTTCGCTTCATTTGCATTACCAAACTACAAATGCAATTGTAATGTATTCAACAGTGCAGAAAGAAGCCAACACAAACGTACATTTTGATAGCACTTCATTTCATTATTCCACTTTGTACTTTTCTGAAAGGTTCAAGCAAGCACATAATTAAACAAAGTGTTATAATAAACTGCTGCTGAGAGGAGTAAATGTTACAGCCATATTTCTTAACAAATTGCATTTATTTGTGTCAGTACCAACCATAAATATTAAGGGCATTAGGACACGACATTAGATAGATAGTAGAATAACTTCAGTACCTTAAATAGTCAATATATCAAGTTTAAACTTTGCTTTTCAAGTGGTTGGACTCTTTCCTACCTGAAGGGTTGGTTGGTCTAATGGCTTATCTTGCCGTGGCAAACGTATTTATGGGACTGGATCAGATATCACTTGAGATCAATCTTGTGGCATTGTGTGTGTTTTCCGTTGCAGATGAAGGTAATCTTTCCCGTAAAGAACGTCACGGCTAACCATAAAGCAACAACTACGTGGAATTTAAGAAATTTGGTATGTATCTGTTTTATATGTAGTCATAAATACATATGCACTGCTTCTGATAGATGTCTATTCTCCGCTCTTTCTTTTCGCACTATCCAAATGGCGGATATAGTGCATGCTGGGCTAGCAATAGAGTCAACATGTAATGTCGATTGACTGCAAATAATGCGTGGAGTATCCCACAGATTAAAAAAGCTGAAGTAACCATTTTCCACGGTAGCCTGTTGAAAGACAAAAATAAGATGAAACGCATTATTATTGCAAAGTCCATAAAATGTGCGTAAACTACACATAGGGCCATATTATCAAGAAAGGCGATAATAATATCGCCGCTTTAGCGCCAGGAAACTGCCGCTAAAGCGGGGATAATGGGCATGATAATATGCCCTTGTGAATTCCCATTGAAGCCCAGGTATACACCCGAACCTGGGCTTCTATGGGAATTTACAAGGGCATATTATCAAGCCCCTTATCGCTTTTCTTGATATAATGGCCCACAGTTTTCATTTGATGTCTATCTTGGTGCTATTGATGTGCAGCGTTTACGTGCAGAAAGGACATTGTTTATTTTAGAACATTGTCTTGGTAGAGGTCAACTTATTTTTGAACATTGACCTATTTGTTCTCAACCTGAAGGATAAAAATAAGATGATAGAGAACAAACGCAGGATGAATCAGTAGAGTCTTATGTTAGTGCATTTAGACATATAGCAGCAAATTGTGAATTTGAGAATTTTACTGAGCAACTTATACAAGAACAATTATTGGTCAGATGTTACAATAAGGGCATCCCAGAGAAGTTATTGTTGTTAAAAAGATTATCTCTCTCTCAAGCAATTAATGCTGCTTCTATGATTTAGTCATCATAAGCTGAAATGAAGATTTTGATAAAAAAATATCAAAGAGGCAATTCTGGCAGTTAAGAGTAAGCTACAAGATGGCACGGTCTGGCTTCTTTTTTTTGGGGAGAATTTTCCCCCCTTTATATGCACAGGGCACAGCAAAAACAAAACATAGAGAAAAAAAAACAATAATCTTGTAACACATATTACATTACATTTACATTTGTATTTTCACATAGGAAGTTCTAGTACATATTATAGCATACATAATGAGCATCTTAAATTAAAGTCTAAACATTGTTCTCCTCCTTCCATCTACTTATAGGTTCCCAAATTTGCAGACCAGTTTCCTTCCATGTTTTCCTTTTCTTGCATAAATTGCCCTCTCTAAATTATAAATCGTCAGTAACCTAGTTAGCCATTGATGATTAGTCGTTGGTAATGGGTCAAGCCATGCTGGAGCAATGCATAGCCTTAATAATGCCATTGCTACAAAGATTAAAATATCCACCTTCCATTTGTCTATCCTCATCATTCACTCCCAGCATTATTATTGAAGGCACTAAAGTAATCTGTCTTCCTAGTAATCTTTGAAGAAACATCTCAATATCTTTTAGTGTTGTACGGAGGTGAATGCATGTCGCAAATATATGCACAATGTCTGCCTCCATACTTCTTGGACAGTTAGTTCCCGTTGAGCCCCCCCCATTGTGCAATTCTTGCCGGCGTATAATACAACCGGTACAGTGTTTTATAGTGCTGCGTCTGGAGGGCTGCCGAACAAAAGATGTTCTGTCCCATATCTAACGACAAGTTAAAGAACTCCTTTCCCACCTCTAACTTCTGGGCCCACTTATCACCCCACTTTTCCAAATCATCCTGCTTGATTTCTATTAATTCAAAATAAAATCTCTTAATTGTGCAATCTACCCCCCCTTGGACAATCTCCATAATTGAATTATTATCGAATCCCGCCCCCCCCCGTTTTATTTGCTAAAAAACGTCTCACTTGCAAATATTTAAAAAATTGTCTTGAATCTAATCCATATTTCAACTGAATCTCCGAGAATTGCATCATTCCCTGTGTACCCATGACATCCCCAATCTTTGTAATACCCTTTCTACCACACTCTTTAAACACTGAATCAGCAAAGATATCTTGAGGAAATGTAGAATTATTAGTCATTCTCATATATGCGTTATATTTCCCTTTTTCCAAATCTCTTCATAAAAGCCTTCCCGATATTATGCGCTGCCATAATCGACTTGAATCGGGGTCTCTTAAAATAGCTTGAATCAAAATGTTTAAGAAGCACATTTTCCGCCTCCTCATCCCCTAGCAGCAAAGCATATATTGCTATTGTACCCAACCCATCCTCCCCTTCTGCCAATATTATAGTTTTAGATCCGGGAGCGCCCAACCTCCCCTGTGCCTTGGGAGTGCCATAAACCTTAGTGCCCTTCTAGTTTTTCCCTTGGCCCACACAAATCTGTTAATAATATACTCTAAGATCTTAAACCATTTGGTTTCAAAAAGCAACGGAACTGCCCTAAAAATATACAAAAACTTCGGCAGTATCAACATTTTTACAATATTGGTACGGCCAACTATAGATAAATGTAGATTGTGCAGCCTATCTAAGTCCTTCCTCACTTTAGCAATTATAGGGGTTATATTTGCTTCCACCAGATTGTCTAGATCTGAGGTAATTGTGACCCCTAAATATACGCCCGAATGCACCACACGCTGGTCGAAGCAGACCACCTTTTGATTCTTTATTATTTGCGTCTTGGAGGTATTTAACCAATAGCCTGACACCTTGCCGAAGTTCAAAGCCTCCAACTCCGCATGTGCTATAAACTCCGTGGGGTTTGGTGTAAGGACCGCCACATCATCGGCATATGCTAATATCTTGCATTGCCCCCATATGTAGATAATGGGGTGATGTTCTCATTCGTCTCCATTCTGCGAATCAGTGGGTCCAGATAGATAGAGAACAGCAGTGGGGAACACGGGCACCCTTGCCTTGTTCCCCTCATGATTTGCAGTGGTAAAGTTGATCCTGCATTTACCCTAATACAGGCCGCCGGGGCTCTATATAATGCTTATATTGCCCTAACAAACCCATCGCCAAAGCCAGCTCTCCTTAAAATATACCACAGGTAGTCCCAGGAGACCCGATCAAACGCTTTCTCAGCATCTAACAACATATCCGCCATCGGGTCTCCTGTAACTTCCGCGGCATCAAATAAAGTAATTACTTTCCGAGTGTGGTGGGTAGTGCCTCTCCCTGGGATGAAGCCATGCTGGTTACCACTCACTAGTGTATCTATTATGCTAGCAAGCCTAATTGTCAGTGCCTTGGAATACACCTTTGTATCAGCGTTCATTAAGGTGATTGGCTTATATGAACCAGGATCATTTGGCGGCTTCCCCTTCTTTAAAATAATACCAATGTCTGCCCCTGCCCAAGAACCCGGTATGGATGCCCCTGTCTGTGCTTGTTCTATCGTAGTTATCATGTCCTTGCCCAATATATTCCAAAACACCTTAAAGAATTCTAATGGAATTTGATCTGGCCCGCTGCCTTTCCAGATGGGAGGCTCATCATAGCTGCTTTTATCTCTTCTGGCTCCAAAAGGGTGTCTAATCTCTCACATTCTTGTTCCCCTAAAGTTGCCAGCGGTATATCTCGTAGGCATGCTCTTATTTCCTCAGGATCCTTGCCTTGTTGTTCATCATATAACGTTGCATAGAATTGCCTAAATACTTCCCGAACCCCTTGCGGATCTGTAATTAGCTTTCCTGAGCTATCCTTAAATTCCCTTACCTCTCCTGTCGCCACCTTTTGTCTAGCACGTACCGCTAGAGTACGTCCCACTGTTTCACTGAACTCGTGACATCTTTCCCAATTAGCCATATAAATCTTGGCAGCCTTATTTGCTACCTCCTCTTCTGCTTCCATTTTTGCCTTTGCCACTTTAATAAGAGCCTGTTAAAGCGGTGTACCTGATAAGACACATTTAGTCAATTCATCCTCGACCTCCAGTAGTGCATTATTTAATTCCAGGTTTCTCAGCTGCTCTTGCTTTCGTTTGTTGGTGTTAAAACTTAAGGTCTCCCCCCGGACTCCCGCCTTAAAGGTGTCCCAGACAATACCCGTTGCAGTGCTACCCCTATTTACCTCAAGAAACCCTTCAATCCATTGTGTCATATGTTGCACATACTTATCATCATTCAGCAACCCTCTCTCAAAGGTCCATACCCTCTCACTTCTGTACATCGTTGCCAAGAATAAGTTCAAAATCAAGGGATTGTGGTCAGAGAGTATACGAGGAAGCCTCTCAATTTTTGAAACAGAAAGGAGGGCATTAGAGATGAGAAAGTAGTCTAATCGTACACATACCCTGTGTGGGGCCGAATAAAATGTAAACCCTTTCTCTCCCGGTTTTAGACTGCCCCATACATCTATCAATGCATTGTTTCTTGCGAGGATAAGAATTGCTTGACATACCCTCTTCTTTCTACCTTGAAATCTTCCCTGAAATCCTAACCCTAGGCCGTCTGCCCCATTAATATTCAAATCCCCAGCCAAAACAATACGGGGGGCCCAGGTAGCTAATTCCACATCTAAAAACTCAAAAATGTCTGGGTCATCTTCAGTTGATCCGTAGATTGAGCCAAGGGTAATCCATTTCCCATTAATAAGACACTCCACGAGGACCCATCTACCCCATTTATCTTCAAGCTTCTTTCTGATTACAATGTCTCTATGCCTGGATAATATAGCCACTCCTCTATTTCTGGAGCCCTGTCTTGAACATGCCAATACATGAAACCCTAACTTATCCAAGAGATACCCTTGCGTCCCAATAATGTGTGTTTCCTGTAAACACAGAAAATCAACCCTCATACTTTTAATAATGTGGAGACCTTTTGCCTCTTCTGCCCCTCATTTAACCCACACACATTCCATGTCACAATTCGGGTACCCATTAAAATACATCCGGTGATTGTCCTAACAACATAGCCCTGCAGTTTTAAAAAATGTATTTTCCTTTATTACATTTCTTGCTCAATTCTCTTCTTCGTACTTCATTGCATTTTGTGTTCGGCCATCTTACTCCTACTCCCAAAAGCCCCATGTGTTGTATCCGTGTGCCGTGCCCTGTACCCACTCCCTTTCTCCCCCTCCCCTGGAAGCCCCCCTGACGTGCCCCCCCTTACTGGCAAATAGGTCAATCCTGACCTATATGTGACAGCTGTGACCCTGGGGTGTCGCTCCTCCCCCTCCCTCCTTTCACCTCATTTATACCGCTGTCACTGCTTTTCTCTACTACTGATATCTCAAATCCAATACCCCATTAAACTTTTCCATCCTCCTATTGTTGAGATTTTCGATTTGTCTGCTTCACTACACCCGTCGTGCTGGTCTGACCTCTATTTTCCTTGACCCAAGTAAGGTATTCTTGGGCCTTAACTTCTGAGTAGAATATCCTGAACTGCCCATTTCTCCCTACTTTGAGGCGGCTGGGGAACATTAAATAGGCCTCACACCCTAAATTCTGAAATGGTCTTATTAGTTGCCTCATCCGCCATCTTCTTTCCACAGTAGTGTGGCAGAAGCCAGGCCTGGCAAAAAATGTTTTGTCTTTATAGGTACGCTTAGTCTCGGGCTTGGCTTTGCTCATGATTTCTTCTCTCAACAGATAGTTCCCTATATAAACCAGAATCGCCCTCGGTTTATCTGCGGTGTTACCCTTTCTCTGAATCAAAGGAAATCTATGAGCACGCTGGACTTCATTTTCCCAGACCCACACAGTTATCTCCGGAAGTGCCCCTCTAAGTAACTCAATAGCATAGGCTCGAACATCTTGCCCTTCTTTCCCTTCTGCCACACCCAAAAGTCTTATGTTGTTTCTTCTTTGACGATTCTCGAAATCTTCGAGCTTCCATAAAACGTCTGATGTTGTCTTCTACTGATCCTGCCTGAAATCTTGCCATTTCACAACTTCATCCTCCAGGTTCCCAGTTCTTTCTTCGACTTCCGTGACCCTGCCCACTAAATCTGAGTACAGTTTATTTACTTTTCGCAGGGACCCCTGTATTTTCTTATTTGCCTGTCTGGCTCTGCGGCTCTCTGACCTGGCCTCCCCCTGCATCTGCTTCAGCGTTGTGTATACAAGGTCAAGACTGGAAGCCTGCAATTGATTCTGAGAGTGTGGCTATGAGGGGTTAATTACTGCTCCCTCCTGGTATAGCTGAGAAGTAGCAGAGTAGTCCCAGTCCAATCTCTTTACTACTTCTGGGTGTGAAGGACTTAATGACTTTTTTGATCTGTTTCGCAGTCTGTTCTTGCTGGAATTAGTTTTACGACGAGGTGAGGGCTTGTGTACTGTGTCTCCTTCAACCTCTGAGGTATCTGACTCTAGTTCCGAGGCCTCTGTACAGCTCTCTTCCTCTGAAGGAGGTGAGCCTATTTCTGAACCTTCTTCATCCTCCTCCTCGCCCTCTTCATCATTAAGAGAGAAAAAACAGTCGTCGCTGGGTGAGCCAGGAATTAGGGAGGTAATGTCTAGACCTTCTACAATGGGCCCAGTGTTAAGAGGCAGTTTGTTCAGGCTCCCTACCATTGAGGGTCTTGAGGGGGTTAAAGTCCGTTCCCCCGTACCCTGATCAGTTCCCTGCCCTTGTCCATTCATATTTAGGTTAGTATTTAAACACGAGATCTGGACCCCTGAATCAGTTTTATCGCCTCCTTTAAAGCCGTTTCTAATTTAATTGGCGATAGCAAAGCTGGACCCGCCGCGCTATCTCCTCCTACCTGCCGGTCCACAGCAATCTCTGGAGCCTGTAACGCTTGGGGAGCCGGTGCATGCAGAGACGCCGCAAGTTCCTGATGCTGCTCTACCATCTGTCGTTGTACTCTGTGTGTCTCTAACACAACCTCTAAATCCTCTACAATCCGAAGATCGGTAACTCCCTCTGCAGCCTGCGTCTCCACAAGCCGATCTGCCCCGCCTCGCTGGTACTTGCTGCTGCTCAACTCTCGCTGGATGCGCGCGCCTCCGGCTGCCACGACGGTGGAAGGCTGCAGCCCCGACTGTAAACTTGGCGAGCACAGAGCCACCACTGGGGCAAAGGACTCAAGCAAGGTAGGCTGGCGTAGCGTAGTTTCTTTAGTGCCATGCTCATCGTTGTTCCGCTGCACCTTACTGTTTTTTTTTGGCCCCAGTACCTTTTTCCTTTTCCCTTTTCTCTTTTGCCTTCTCGTTACTAGCAATTAGCTTAGACTCATCAACATTCTTTTCAACATTCTTTTCAATCAGTCTTCGGGACTGGGGGGTATATTACCAACAACTAGCGATAATTTTTGTCTCTAACTTGTTTAGAGACAAAGATTATCGCCGCACATCGGCGATTTTTATCGCAGATAAACCTTGCTATTAGCAAGGTTTATCGCAAATGCGATAAAAACGGCCGCAATGCATGAATATCGCTGAAAAGTCAGCGATATTCATGCATTATCGAGCAAATGCTCTTAGCCATGTTATCCACCTCCCATTGGATAACATGGTGAAGAACTGCTCAGGGCAGGTGTTAGCTTTTGGAGATATTCGCGCTTAGCGCGAATATCTCCAAAAGTTGGTAATAGGAGATAGCGATGTTAGCGACTGTTTCCAGTCGCTAACATCTTGGCACGCCCACTTTGCATGTCATTAGTGATAAATATCACTGGCATGCAAAGCGGGGCCCAAGATGGTCGCTATCTCCTATTAGCTGTCACTAACTGGTGTTAGCGACAGCTTGGTAATAGGGAGATAATTTTATCTCCGCTTTCTTGGCTTTTAAAGCCAAAAAAGCGGAGATAAACCTCTTGATAATATACCCCTGTGTCTTTATTGCCGGTACACCCGGGTCACTAAAGGCAGCTTTCTCCTTGTCCTTATCTCTTTGTTCCTTTTGCTCCCTTTGCGCTTTTTGGATTTTTGGGCCCATGGCTAGTCTTAAGTTCGACCAGCACTGCCTGCCTCCTCCGCTGATGAGTTCAAAGATGCGTGAACGAGCTTGCCTTATTTCATTCGGGGCAAAGCGCCACGGTAGCCGCAAAGTCCAATTGAAAGTCCAGAGCATAATTCTCTGAAAGAAACTTCATAAAAAGCAGACTTTTCAGCGGTCTTTTCAGCGTAGTACGAGAATAGTCTGTATCATTCTCTCAGCATTCTTCTCGGCAGCAGTAGCACATAACTTCAGAAGAGAGGTTTTCTCTGGATTTTCTCAGCAGTAGGCAGCGGCAGCAATAGCCCATAACGTCAGTAGAGAGGTGAGAGTACGACTACTCCCTACGGCCTGTCAGTGGCCATATTGCCTCTGGAATAACAATTATTCTAGTGGGTCTTGGCTTCTAAGACAAATTCAAAAGAAGTTATGACATCTGACAACACATTTTGTGCATGCTTTCGTTGTGGCTCTACCCATCATGCAGCACATTTCTAACTATGTCTAGCAGTTAAGAGGGTATGCACTTTGTGTGGTTTAGTTGGGAATTTTGCAAAAGTGTGAAATAAAGATTTAAAGTGAATGAAATAACCGATTCTACAGAAGCGCGTGAATTACAGACCGGTTTGACAGATTTAGTGTTGAATATAAACTCTACGGACTGTGGGGTATATTATCAACAACTAGCGATAATTTTTGTCTCTAACTTGTTTAGAGACAAAAATTATCGCCGCACATCGGCGATTTTTATCGCAGATAAACCTTGCTATTAGCAAGGTTTATCGCAAATGCGATAAAAAACGCCCGCAATGCATGAATATCGCTGAAAAGTCAGCGATATTCATGCATTATCGAGCAAATGCTCTTAGCCATGTTATCCACCTCCCATTGGATAACATGGCTAAGAACTGCTCAGGGCAGGTGTTAGCTTTTGGAGATATTCGCCCTTAGCGCAAATATCTCCAAAAGTTGGTAATAGGAGATAGCGATGTTAGCGACTGTTTCCAGTCGCTAACATCTTGGCACGCCCACTTTGCATATCATTAGTGATAAATATCACTGACATGCAAAGTGGGGCCCATGATGGTCGCTATCTCCTATTAGCTGTCGCTAACTGGTGTTAGCGACAGCTTGGTAATAGGGAGATAATTTTATCTCCGCTTTCTTGGCTTTTAAAGCCAAAAAAGCGGAGATAAAACCCCTTGATAATATACCCCTGTGATTCCTGTGTAAATCTCACAGACGACATAGTTATCGGAATTAAATTGGAGCCATAGTGACCATCATCACTTTTGATACGTTTCAGCAACAGTGGAAAGATGATCTACTTGAAGATCTTGACATCAAAACAAAATATTTTCTAGGGCCAAAAATGTATCTTATTGGTTATTTTGTTTCTACAATTAGTTATCAGAATTCATGTTTCACTGGTAAAGTCGATGTTACTTTTTTTTTTTTAGTTCAAAGAAATTGTATTAATAAAATCAAGGGTG
The DNA here is from genome assembly GCF_964261635.1 of Lissotriton helveticus. NCBI lineage: Eukaryota > Metazoa > Chordata > Amphibia > Caudata > Salamandridae > Lissotriton > Lissotriton helveticus. The sequence goes on along the minus strand of NC_136059.1, from coordinate 1,602,618,636 downwards.
TTAATACAGAGTACAAAGCAGTAATGGAGATTATACAGTAAAAATCAATCAAAACAATACTTCAATAACATTATATGAAATGGGCCTGAGGATAAAACAAGTAAAATGACATATCGTAATCACTAGATAATATTAAAATACTGAAGAAAGCAAGAACGTTTAGGGTAATCAAGGAGGTTTTGAAACTTCTTGTTGGTTGGGTTGCAAACGAAAAGAGCGACTGGCACAAAAATCAAGATACATGGTAACAGGGAGCCATACATCTAGACGTTTCGCTGCCATGTGAATAGGGAAGTCTATGTTACTTTTGATTAAAAAAAACATTTTAGGTTAGGTATATCTAGCTTTGCGAGATGCAAAGATGCAGGAGCAAAATCTAGATGATTAAAGGTAAATATGTTGTCAATGATTGATCAGAGGGGTGACTGGATGCAGGGAGGGGGAATGTACTGTTACTGTATCATGATGACGTATGTTTTTAAATGGGTGTTTCCTCAGCTCTTTGGTACATTGGGGCTGGATTGCTAAAGGCCTAAAAGACATAAGGATATTGTTCCAGGTTTGGTGTGCTAAAATGGAGAAAGGCCTGTTGATTTTTTTTGCACATCTCCATCACCAGCCTAAAGGTGCCCTGACTGCAGATGTACTCAAAGCCCTGAAAGATAGCGAGCTTGTCAGCCAACTTGCTTATCAAGGTGCAAGCTTCTGATTGTTTGTCTGAAAGCTAGATGGCTCTTAACTATTTGTTTCATTATCTATTACTAGCTCAACAGTCAAAGCTGGGAAAGTCTGGAATGTTATGGTGTCATGTAGCAACAGACATTCCTCGGACCTAGATCACACTGTTCTTGCTGTGGCATCTGTTTTTTTTTTACCCCAGAAAAGGAGAACCCCAGTATCACCGCTAGCCTGATGAACAATCTACACAGTGTTATAGTTAGTTTGTCACTCAACAGACAGCATTTCAATTCCTGAACAACTGAGAAAAGTTGTCAACTCTAGGAATACCAGGATGCCACCTGAAATCAAGCATCTTCAATGTTTGTGGTCTTTTAATTAGATATTGGAGCATACTATGGTACAAGCTATTTCCATAGTCCAACGTGGAGAGCACTGTGGCTTTGACCAAATATTTTTAAGTCGATTTTGTCAAGAAGAGCAGGTTGTTATACAGCACCATCAGTTGACCAAAGCAGCCACTGGACATTGCCTTCCTCTGTAGGTCTAGCATTCATACTTATTGTTTCAATACCAACTGTAATATCCAGGGGGATTGAATTGAGCATAAATGTACAACATAAGATCAGTCCAAGGAGTTTACCAATGCAGGCTGTATGAGCATCATTTTAACGAATGTGATATCATTTATTCTCCTTTTGCTAAAAAAAGTTTAATTAAATGAATTTGTCTTACAATCCTGCAATCTAGAACTTCTGCAGTAGGAACTGGTCATTGTCTTCGTATGAGTAAAACCGGTGGAGATTCCAAGATATGTCTTGAAACTATTCATTTTCTTGTTGTTGAAAGGAAAATCCACAATACTATACATCTAAAATTCCTTCACTTTTAGCATTTCGCTTCATTTGCATTACCAAACTACAAATGCAATTGTAATGTATTCAACAGTGCAGAAAGAAGCCAACACAAACGTACATTTTGATAGCACTTCATTTCATTATTCCACTTTGCTGAAAGGTTCAAACAAGCACACAATTAAACAAAGTGTTATAATAAACTGCTGCTGGTGCAGCCATATTTCTTAACAAATTGCATCCATTTGTGTCAGTACCAACCGTAAATATTAAAGGCATTAGGACACGACATTAGATAGATAGTAGAATAACTTCAGTACCTTAAATAGTCAATATATCAAGTTTAAACTTTGCTTTTCAAGTGGTTGGACTCTTTCCTACCTGAAGGGTTGGTCTTATGGCTTATCTTGCCGTGGCAAACGTATTTTTGGGACTGGATCAGATATCACTTGAGATCAATCTTGTGGCATCGTGTGTTTTCCGTTGCAGATGAAGGTCATCTTTCCCGTAAAGAACGTCACGGCTAACCATAAAGCAACGACTAGGTGGAATTTAAGAAATTTGGTATGTTTCTATTTTATATGTAGTCATAAATACATATGCCCTGCTTCTGATAGATGTCTATTCTCCGCTCTTGGATGTATGACATTACAACGCATGCTTTTACCACGCATGCCTTTACAACGCGGTTTTAACAACGCATGCCTTAATAACGCATAGTGCTTTGGGGCGCTGGATAGTGAATAGTTTAATTTACTATTCCAACTCCAGTCCCCGTGGATAGTAGGGAAGGTGTTGGATAGTAAATTAAACCGATTCCCTATCCTAGAGCGCCCCCCAGCGCAATGCGTTGTAATGGTTTGCGTTGTCAAAGTTGCGTCGTAAAGGCACTGCGTGGTAAAAGTTGCGTTGTAAAGGATGTTTCCCCCGCTCTTTCTTTTCATACTATCCAAATGGCGGATATAGTGCATGCTGTGCTAGCAATAGAGGCAACATGTAATATCGAATGACTGCAAATAATGCGTGGAGTCTACCACAGTTTAAAAAAGCTGAAGTAACCATTTTCCAGGGTAGCCTGTTGAATGACAAAAATAAGATGAAACGTATTATTGTTTTTTTACAAATGTAATTGTGGCCAATGTTAGGGGTGTGCAAAGTCCATAAAATGTGCGTAAACTACACATAGGGCCATATTATCAAGAAAGGCGATAACAATATCGCCGCTTTAGCGCCAGGAAACTGCAGCTAAAGCGGGGATAATGGGCATGATAATATGCCATTGAAGCCCAGGTATACACCCGAACCTGCGCTTCTATGGGAATTCACAAGGGCATATTATCAAGCCCCTTATCGCTTTTCTTGATAAAATGGCCCACAGTTGTCATTTGATGTCTATCTTGGTGCTATTGATGTGCAGCGTTTTCGTGCAGAAAGGAAATTGTTTATTTTAGAACATTGTCTTGGTAGAGGTCAACTTATTTTTGAACATTTACCTATTTGTTCTCAACCTGAAGGAGAAAAATAAGATGAATTTTAAGAAGCTGTCCAGAGATTAGGTGAGAGATTTGATATGCAAAAGAGTAGTGTTGTTAGACTGTTCAAATTCCTTTCTAGAGAACAAACGCAGGATGAATCAGTAGAGTCTTATGTTAGTGCATTTAGACATATAGCAGCAAATTGTGAATTTGAGAATTTTACTGAGCAACTTATACGAGAACAATTATTGGTCAGATGTTACAATAAGGGCACCCGAGAGAAGTTATTGTTGTTAAAAAGATTATCTCTCTCTCAAGCAATTAATGCTGCTTCTATGATTTAGTCATCGTAAGCTGAACTGAAGATTTTGATCAAAAATATCGAAGAGGTAATTCTGGCAGTTAAGAGTAAACTACAAGATGGCACAGTCCTGGCTTCTTTTTTTTTTTTTTTTTTGAGAATTTTCCCCCCCTTTAATGCACAGGGCACAGCAAAAACAAAACATAGAGAAAAAAAACAAAATAATAATCTTGTAACACATATTACATTACATTTACATTTGTATTTTCACATAGGAAGTTCTAGTACATATGATAGCATACATAATGAGCATCTTCAATTAAAGTCTAAACATTGTTCTCCTCCTTCCATCTACTTATAGGTTCCCAAATTTGCAGACCCAGTTTCCTTCCATTTTTTCCTTTTCTTGCATAAATTGCCCTCTCTAAATTATAAATCGTCAGTAACCTAGCTAGCCATTGATGATATGTCGGTGGTAATGGGTCAAATAAACAAAAACAATTCCCAACAGGTATCATTAAAAGGCAGTTTCAACAATGTATGCAATTCGCATTACATAAATAAGCAACAAGGAGTCTCTAAGGTTTTATTGAAAAGGGGTATTAATCACCACTTGGAAAAAGAGAGGGGTCTTTCACATGGCAATACAGTTAGACAGCACTGTACAGAACAAATCATGTGACAACCCGGTGGCACTTGGTGAATGGTGATATATACAGATGGTGATAGTGAAAGTGCAAGTGCTAAAGTGAACAGCGTGAGCGACGCATAGTGACAAATTATAAGACAGTAATGGCTCCAAAGGATCAAGTTGTAGTCACTTAAAACATGATTGAATGATTTTAACAGGAACACAAAACGTAATATGCGCCATAAAATTATGCTGTGAAGTCGACGGCGTTTTGATCCCTGTGAGTCGGGATCGTCATCAGGACAGGGTTGTCGATGAGGACAGTGCTGTGGGGGGAGAGAAAAGGGTGAGTGAGTGGGAGACCAGGGAGGGGAGCGCAGTGCGGGACGTTAGGGGTGCCTGGAGTATGCACAGCTGATCATCTAGGGAAGGCGGCCTGTGCTGGTGTCAGGGGCGCGCTAGTCAAGGAGCTGCTTAGTAACAAGGAAACGCTGACTAGTGAAGCTATCAAAGGGCAGTGGGTTACTATAGTTAATGCAGGCGCGAGTGACTGACATTGCATAGGATGTCGGCAAATGAGGCTGGTGCATAAGGGGCGGAAAGCGCGTGAACAGGGTGGGGGTGTGTGGAAGAGTTACCTAGGAGAGGGGAGGGGAAGAGTGGTGAGGGGGTGAGCGCGGAATGAATTAACTCGCATAGTCACCCAAGCGGTGGTTACGGGCGCGCTAGTCAAGGCGCGGCTTAGTAACAAGGAAATGAAAGCTTATGAAGCTATCAGGGGGCAGTGGGCAACTATAGTTAATGCAAGAGCGAGTGACTGACATTACATAGGGTGTCAACAATTACGGTGGTGCACGAGGGGGCGGAAAACGCGTGAATGGGGTGGGGGTGTTTGGAAGAATTACCTCAGGAGGGGGAGTGGTGATGAGGGGGTGAGCGCGGGATGAATAAACTTTGGTAACTTACATAGTCACTCAAACAGGTGGTGCGTGGGTGGCTAGGGTCCAAGCGGTCGCTCGAGAATCGGCGGCTATAGGGAAGTGAATAGAGAAGAGAAGTGAATTAAGGATCCGGTATACAGGACGGAGGAGACCCGTCTAAACATCGGAAGATTACCTGATCGTAGTTTGTGTTGAATCTGATCAGCGGGGAGGGGCGGCGCCTGTGAAGAAGGGAAAGCAGGAGGGGGGTTTTAAGACTAGCAATGGCGGGAGGCACCAACTGGCTGGATCATACAGAGATCGCACGGTGTGTGCGTGTCTCGGTCATACCTGTGTGAATCCGGGCGGCGGAGGGCGATGAGGGCTCTCAGGGTCTTGTGTGGCTCTCAGTAAATGCAGGAGCTACGTGGGGCTCGTAGGCATCAGCCTGGATAATGAAAGCCGAAGCCAAGGGGCGGGATAGGCGCGGGGCGTGACCGGGAGGGGAGGCGGGGCTGAGGGCGTGTCAACATGTTGCCAGGGCAACGCAGTCAAACAGGAAGTGGTAGAGTCGAGCTGGGATGAGTTCGGCTTGGAAACAGAAACAGGGTTGCTGGAGCAACGGGGGCAACTGGGAACAGCTAGGGTCAATGGAACAGGGGACAGCGCGAGGGGTTAAAACCGTCTAGAATAAATCAATTAATAAAATTGAAAGATATATGTATTGTTTTGCCAACAATAGCGATATAAGTATCAAAATTACGTGCTGTATCTTACATTGACGATAGGTGGAGACCGTGAATGTACAGCTTGTAATGCAAAATCAAATACACAAGAATTATTGAGGTACACAGACACATAATGGATGCTTGGTTGGAGTGCCGATTAATAGGGGCACGTAGTAAAGTATGGTTACATGAAGTTGATGCCCAGTAGGGCCTGTGGTCTGAAACCGGTGGGTTATTTACATCAAGGTAAACGGGTGGGCAGCTTAAAGGGGTACATTTATACAGTAATGGTGTTATTCCACTCTTCAAGAGTGTTCAGCCCATGGTTGACGGAGTCAACACGTGAAATCCATTTACATTCAGCTCTGTTCAGAAGGGTGGCCATGTTACCCCCTCTGATGGGTAGTGTGGGTTTCTCAATGACCATCCATCTCAGATCTGTATCAACATGTGACTTTTCCAGCAAATGTGTGACCAAGGGAGCAGTCAAGACTTTACAGTTAATCCGGCTCTTATGTTGAATTATCCGTTGTTTGACCATTTGCGTGGTTTGTCCAATGTAGATGAAGTTGCATGGACAACGGATGGCATAGATGACATTTTGGGTTTTGCAGTTTGAGTGGTGGGTAAGTTGGTGAGTGTGTCCATTGTAGGTGAATTCTTTGGTATTGACAGTCAGCTCACAGACACTGCAGGATTGACATTTAAAGTGTCCGATCACCGGGCTCACGCCCGAGGCGGCTGTGATAGTGTGCCTTTCCGTAGATGTGGTTGGCCAGGTAATGGCATGAACAAGATGGTTGGCGATATTGTTGCCCCTTTGATATGAAAATAAGGGTGGTTCCTGAAATTGTTCTTCGCAGCGTAAGATGGGCCAGTTTTTCCTGATTATTTTAGCAATTTTGTTGCTGTCGGGACTGAAAACGGAGACAAACGGGATTCTAGTAATTGTTTTTTTGTTGTTATTTGGCACCAGTAGATCTTCACGGTGATTGTACCAAGCCCGTTTCTTTGCTTTCGTAACCAAGCGTCGTGGGTAGCCTCTATTGATGAGCTTAGTGACCAATATGTCTGCCTCCCTGAAATAGTCTTTGCGCCATTTACAATTTCGGCGGATCCTCAAGAATTGGCCATAGGGAAGTCCATCACGTAAGCCTCTTGGGTGGTAACTTGAATAATGTAACAATGTGTTACGTTCCGTCGGTTTGCGGAAAAGTGATGTTCCAAGGGCACCGTCTTCTGCATGTATGGTGACATCAAGGAATGGTAGGTCATTGGACTTATATTCACTAGTGAATTTTAGGTGTTTCTGTGCGGTATTGAGCCAATCAACAAAGGATAGAAGAGTGTCAGATGATCCATTCCAGATCAGAAGAATGTCATCTATATACCGGCGCCACAGATGGATTTGGGGCCGGTATGGGTTGATGGAATTTGGATCAAGGATTTTTCCATGTCGTGTACAAATAAAATAGCAAAATTTGGGGCGAAGCAAGCGCCCATAGATACTCCTTTTATTTGCAAATAGTAAGTGTTTTTGTACATGAAATAGTTATTCTGCAGAGCAACACGAAGAAGGTCCATGATAAAATCAGTCGGGATCTTAGTGGGCTGGGGTCTAGAGAGTAGGAGGTTTTTTATCACTTCAAGTCCTTCACGATGGGGGATGTTGGTGTAAAGGGACTCGATGTCCATGCTAACCAACAATTGGGTATTTAGGTCAAAGGCTTGGTCTTCTATGGTGTTAATGAGGTCCATTGTATCACGTATGTAAGTGTCGGTGACAGGTACAAACTCCTTGATGATCGAGTCCAAGTATTTTCCCAGGGGTTCCAATATGGAGCCACATCCGGACACGATGGGGCGTCCAGGAGGGTTACTGGCGTCCTTGTGGATTTTCGGGAGGACGTATAGGACTGGTGTCCTCGGGTGGGGGTTGTTCAGGTATTCAAATTCCTTTCTGGTTATGATGTTGCGATCAGTGGCCGCTGTTGTGATTGAGAGAATCTTTTGTCTAATGTCAATCAAAGGGTCTTTAGAGAGAATGCGATAATGTTCGGTATTAGTGAGTTGGCGTTCAATCTCTTGGTCGTATTGGATGTTACTCAGGACGACAATGCCGCCGCCTTTGTCCGCGGGTTTGATGACAATTTCACAGTTGTTTTGAAGGGAGTTGAGAGCTTCTTTTTCAATTAAGGGAAGGTTGTACGGAATGAACCGGGGTGTAGTTTTGAGGTCCATTACTTCCTTCATGACCAGCCGTTCGAAAGCCAGTATTTCAGGTGTCATTTGGTTAGAAGGGGGATTGAAGGTGGAAGGCAACCGGAAAGGAGAGATTTGATCCGTTCTGGAATCAGGTTTGTCAGCAAAAAAATGCTTCAACCGAATTCTTCTAAAAAATTTCAAGAGGTTAGATTGTAGTTCCAAAAAGTTGGTTCTGACAGTCGGTACAAATGAGAGACCTCGAGACAGGAGCGTGGTTTCTTCGTGTGTCAAAATGTCGTTAGACAAATTGAAAATGGGGATGGTCATTCCAGTGACGTTGGCACCTGTTCCATCATTTATTGGGGAGGGCCCCATTGATAGTAGCGATTGCGAGTTTGGCGGTTGCCTGGTGCCGGAGGCTGGTATTGTCTGGCCCTGGTTGGGCGGTTTTGTGGTGGCGGTTGTCCGCGTCCTCTGCCCCGTGCTAAAAAACCAGGTGGTAAGAGGGGTTGTGGTCCAGAGGTGGAGGCAGACGAGGAGGCGTCTGTATCGTCCGCAGAACTGTTGGACGAGACCGAAAAGGTAACCCGTTGGTTATTCCTAAATCGTCCCCAATTTCGTGTTCTAGGAGGGTTCTGTTGAGTGTTGAAATACTCCTCGTTAAGGTAGGGGTATGTATTCTCCACTTTGTAGTTTTTTATATCTTTCTCTATTTTATTCACTTTTTTATTGACTTCAAAGGTGTTAAAGGTGGAGATAGTGCCGTTGATTTTCTCTAGGAGGCTCTTAGCATCAGTTATGGTGGTTTCTGCCAGGATAAGTTTCTCTAATTCGTCAATTTCTTCCAGTTCCAATCGACTGTGTTCAATGGCCGTATCTATACCCAGGGGCATCCAATGACGGGAGCAGGTGGTTGCTAAATAGCTAAAGTTGGTTCTGAACTTGGGGTCCTGTGTAAAGATGGCAGGGGTGTTACGGATTTGTAACCCTAAGGAGATTACACCTGAGCGCAGGTAGTCCGTCAGCATCCGGGCATGTAGATCGGTCCTGATCTGTTTCTTCTTCAACTTTTCCAGTTTGTCCAGGAGGACACGGGAGGTGTTTGGAGCAGTGGATGTAGTAGTCGAGTGGGGCGCTCCCGAGAGTAATGAGGGACCGGCCAACCGCGACTGGATGTATTCCTCTGAATAGGTAAGGGACTCCTTGGACATCTTGTGTGTGCCAGAAGGTAATACACAGATGAGTGCCTTTTTGGATGAGGCACTTTAGGTGGAGTACACTGAGGTACAACTCTCGCAGCTATGCAGCTGCTCGTAATATGTGTAAGAGCAACAGGAGGGAACCCATGTACCAAGTTGGGATGGGTGTGTAGAATAAACAAAAACAATTCCCAACAGGTATCATTAAAAGGCAGTTTCAACAATGTATGCAATTCGCATTACATAAATAAGCAACAAGGAGTCTCTAAGGTTTTTTTGAAAAGGGGTATTAATCACCACTTGGAAAAAGAGAGGGGTCTTTCACATGGCAATACAGTTAGACAGCACTGTACAGAACAAATCATGTGACAACCCGGTGGCACTTGGTGAATGGTGATATATACAGATGGTGATAGTGAAAGTGCAAGTGCTAAAGTGAACAGCGTGAGCGACGCATAGTGACAAATTATAAGACAGTAATGGCTCCAAAGGATCAAGTTGTAGTCACTTAAAACATGATTGAATGATTTTAACGGGAACACAAAACGTAATATGCGCAATAAAATTATGCTGTGAAGTCGACGGCGTTTCGATCCCCGTGAATCGGGATTGTCATCAGGACAGGGTTGTCGATGAGGACAGTGCTGTGGGGGGAGAGAAAAGGGCGAGTGAGTGGGGGACCAGGGAGGGGAGCGCAGTGCGGGACGTTAGGGGTGCCTGGAGTATGCACAGCTGATCATCTAGGGAAGGCGGCCTGTGCTGGTGTCAGGGGCGCGCTAGTCTGAGAGCTGCTTAGTAACAAGGAAACGCTGACTAGTGAAGCTATCAAAGGGCAGTGGGTTACTATAGTTAATGCAGGCGCGAGTGACTGACATTGCATAGGATGTCGGCAAATGAGGCTGGTGCATAAGGGGCGGAAAGCACGTGAACAGGGTGGGGGTGTGTGGAAGAGTTACCTAGGAGAGGGGAGGGGAAGAGTGGTGAGGGGGTGAGCGCGGAATGAATTAACTCGCATAGTCACCCAAGCGGTGGTTACGGGCGCGCTAGTCAAGGCACGGCTTAGTAACAAGGAAATGAAAGCTTATGAAGCTATCCGTGGAAGTGGGCAACTATAGTTAATGCAAGAGCGAGTGACTGACATTACATAGGGTGTCAACAATTACGGTGGTGCACGAGGGGGCGGAAAACGCGTGAATTGGGTGGGGGTGTGTGGAAGAATTACCTCAGGAGGGGGAGTGGTGATGAGGGGGTGAGCGCGGGATGAATAAACTTTGGTAACTTACATAGTCACCCAAGCAGGTGGTGCGTGGGTGGCTAGGGTCCAAGCGGTCGCTCGAGAATCGGCGGCTATAGGGAAGTGAATAGAGAAGAGAAGTGAATTAAGGATCCGGTATACGGGACGGAGGAGACCCGTCTAAACATCGGAAGATTACCTGATCGTAGTTTGTGTTGAATCTGATCAGCGGGGAGGGGCGGCGCCTGTGAAGAAGGGAAAGCAGGAGGGGGGTTTTAAGACTAGCAATGGCGGAAGGCACCAACTGGCTGGATCATACAGAGATCGCACGGTGTGTGCGTGTCTCGGTCATACCTGTGTGAATCCGGGCGGCGGAGGGCGATGAGGGCTCTCAGGGTCTTGTCTGGCTCGCAGTAAATGCAGGAGCTACGTGGGGCTCGTAGGCATCAGCCTGGATAATGAAAGCCGAAGCCAAGGGGCGGGATCGGCGCGGGGCGTGACCGGGAGGGGAGGCGGGGCTGAGGGCGTGTCAACGTGTTGCCAGGGCAACGCGGTCAAACAGGAAGTGGTAGAGTCGAGCCGGGATGAGTTCGGCTTGGAAACAGAAACAGGGTTGCTGGAGCAACGGGGGCAACTGGGAACAGCTAGGGTCAATGGAACAGGGGACAGCGCGAGGGGTTAAAACCGTCTAGAATAAATCAATTAATAAAATTGAAAGATATATGTATTGTTTTGCCAACAATAGCGATATAAGTATCAAAATTACGTGCTGTATCTTACATTGACGATAGGTGGAGACCGTGAATGTACAGCTTGTAATGCAAAATCAAGTACACAAGAATTATTGAGGTACACAGACACATAATGGATGCTTGGTTGGAGTGCCGATTAATAGGGGCACGTAGTAAAGTATGGTTACATGAAGTTGAAGCCGAGCAGGGCCTGTGGTCTGAAACCGGTGGGTTATTTACATCAAGGTAAACGGGTGGGCAGCTTAAAGGGGTACATTTATACAGTAATGGTGTTATTCCACTCATCAAGAGTGTTCAGCCCATGGTTGACGTAGTCAACACGTGAAATCCATTTACATTCAGCTCTGTTCAGAAGGGAGGCCATGTTACCCCCTCTGATGGGTAGTGTGGGTTTCTCAATGACCATCCATCTCAGATCTGTATCAACATGTGACTTTTCCAGGAAATGTGTGACCAGGGAGCAGTCAAGACTTTACAGTTAATCAGGCTCTTATGTTGAATTATCTGTTGTTGGACCATTTGCGTGGTTTGTCCAATGTAGATGAAGTTGCATGGACAACGGATGGCATAGATGACATTTTGGGTTTTGCAGTTTGAGTGGTGGGTAAGTTGGTGAGTGTGTCCATTGTAGGTGAATTCTTTGGTATTGACAGTCAGCTCACAGACACTGCAGGATTGACATTTAAAGTGTCCGATCACCGGGCTCATGCCCCAGGCGGCTTTGATAGTGTAATGGTGGTAATGGGTCAAGCATTGCTGTAGCAATGCATAGCCTTAATACTGCCATTGCTACAAAGATAAAATATCCACCTTCCATCTGTCTATCCTCATCATTCACTCGCAGCAATATTATTGAAGGCACTGAAGTAATCTGTATTCCTTGTAATCTTTGAAGAAACATCTCAATATCTTTTAGTGTTGTACGGAGGTGAATGCATGTCGCAAATATATGCACCATGTCTGCCTCCATACTTCTTCGACAGTTAGTTCCCGTTGAGCCCCCCATTGTGCAATTCTTGCCGGCGTATAATACAACCGGTACAGTGTTTTACAGTGCTGCGCCTGGAGGGCTGCCGAACACAAGATGTTCTGTCCCATATCTAACGACAAGTTAAAGCACTCCTTTCCCACCTCTAACTTCTGCACCCACTTATCACCCCACTTTATCAAATCATCCTGCTTGCTTTCTATTAATTCAAAATAAAATCTCTTAATTGTGCAATCTACCCCCCCGAGGACAATCTCCATAATTGAATTATTTTCGAATCCCGCCGGCCCCCCTGTTTTATTTGCTAAAAAACTTCTCACTTGCAAATATTTAAAAAATTGTCTTGAATCGAATCCATATTTCAACTGAATCTCCGAGAATTGCATCATTCCCTGTGTACCCATGACATCGCCAATCTTTGTAATACCCTTTCTACCCCACTCTTTAAACACTGAATCAGCAAAAATATCTTGAGGAAATGTAGAATTATTAGTCATTCTCGTATATGCGTTATATTTCCCTAGGCCAAATCTCTTCATAAAAGCCTTCCAGATATTATGCGCTGCCATAATCGTCTTGAATCGGGATCTCTTAAAATAGCTTGAATCAAAATGTTTAAGAAGCACATTTTCCGCCTCATTCCCCACCAGCAAAGCATATATTGCTATTGTACCCAACTCATCCTCCCCATCTGCCTCTGCTCCCCCTAACAGACCTGTCATGTACTGGAGGGCTGCTGCCCAATAATATAGTTTTAGATCCGGGAGCGCCCAACCTCCCCTGTGCCTTGGGAGTGCCATAAATCTTAGTGCCCTTCAAGTCTTTCCCTTGGCCCACACAAACCTGTTAATCATATACTCTAAGATCTTAAACCATTCGGTTTCAAAAAGCAACGGAACTGCCCTAAAAATATACAAAAACTTCGGCAGTATCAACATTTTTACAATATTGGTACGGCCAACTATAGATAAATGTAGATTGTGCAGCCTATCTAAGTCCTTTCTCACTTTAGCAATTATAGGGGTTATATTTGCTTCCACCAGATTGTCTAGATCTGAGGTAATTGTGACCCCTAAATATACGCCCGAATGCACCACACGCTGGTCGAAGCAGACCACCTTTTGATTCTTTATTATTTGTGTCTTGGAGGTATTTAACGAATAGCCTGACACCTTGCCGAAGTTCAAAGCCTCAAACTCCACATGTGCTATAAACTCTGTGGGGTTTGGTGTAAGGAACGCCACATCATCGGCATATGCTAATATCTTGCATTGCCCCCTATATGTAGATAATGGGGTGATGTTCTCATTCGTCCCCATTCTGCGAATCAGTGGGTCCAGATACATAGAGAACAGCAGTGGGGAACAAGGGCACCCTTGCCTTGTTCCCCTCTTGATTTGCAGTGGTAAAGTTGATCCTGCGTGTACCCCAATACAGGCCTCCGGGGCTCTATATAATGCTTGTATTGCCCCAACAAACCCATCCCCAAAGCCATCTCTCCTATAAATATACCACAGGTAGTCCCAGGAGACCCGATCAAACGCCTTCTCAGCATGTAACAACATATCCACCATCGGGTCTCCTGTAACTTCCGCGGCATCAAATAAAGTAATTACTTTACGAGTGTGGTAGGTAGTGCCTTTCCCTGGGATGAAGCCATGCTGGTTACCACTCACTAGTGTATCTATTAGGCTAGCGAGCCTTATTAACAGTGCCTTGGAATACACCTTTGTATCAGCGTTCATTAAGGTGATTGGCTTATATGAACCAGGATCATTTGGCGGCTTCCCCTTCTTTAAAAAAATACCAATATCTGCCCCTGCCCAAGAACCCGGTATGAATGCCCCTGTCTGTGCTTGTTGTATTGTAGTTATCATGTCCTGGCCCAATATATTCCAAAACACCTTAAAGAATTCTAATGGAATTTGATCTGGCCCCGCTGCCTTTCCAGATGGGAGGCTCATCATCGCTGCTTTTATCTCTTCTGGCTCCAAAAGGGTGTCTAATCTCTCACATTCTTGTTCCCCTAAAGTTGCCAGCGGTACATCTCGTAGGCATGCTCTTATTTCCTCAGGATCCTTGCCTTGTTGTTCATCATATAATGTTGCATAGAATTGCCTAAATACTTCCCGAACCCCTTGCGGATCTGTAATTAGCTTTCCTGAACTATCCTTAATTCCCCTTACCTCTCCTGTCGCCACCTTTTGTCTAGCCCGTACCGCTAGAGTACGTCCCACTGTTTCACTGAACTCGTGACATCTTTCCCTATTAGCCATATAAATCTTGGCAGCCTTATTTGCTACCTCCTCTTCTGCTTCCATTTTTGCGTTTGCCACTTTAATAAGAGCCTGTTCAATAAGAGCCTGATAAGACACATTTAGTCAATTCATACTCGACCTCCAGTAGTGCATTATTTAATCCCAGGTTTCTCAGCTGCTCTTGCTTTCGTTTGTTGGTGTTAAAACTTAAGGTCTCCCCGCGGACTCCCGCCTTAAAGGTGTCCTAGACAATACCCGTTGCAGTGCTACCCCTATTTACCTCAAGAAACCCTTCAATCCATTGTGTCATATGTTGCACGTGCTTATCATCATTCAGCAACCCTCTCTAAAAGGTCCATACCCTCTCACTTCTGTACATCATTGCCAAGAATAAGTTTAAAATCAAGGGATTGTGGTCAGAGAGTATACGAGGAAGCCTCTCAATTTTTGATACAGAAAGGAGGGCATTAGAGACGAGAAAGTAATCTAATCGTACACATACCCTGTGTGGGGCCGAATAAAATGTAAACCCTTTCTCTCCCGGTTTTAGACTGCCCCATACATCTATCAATGCATTGTTTCTTGTGAGGCTAAGAATTGCTTGACATACCCTCTACTTTCTACCTTGATATCTACCCTGAGATCCAAACCCTAGGCCGTCCGCCCCATTGATGTTCAAATCCCCCGCCAAAACAATACGGGAGCCCAGTTAGCTAATCCCACATCTAAAAACTCAAAAATGTCTGGGTCATCTTCAGTTCATCCGTAGATTGAGCCAAGGGTAATCCATTCCCCATTAATAAGACACTCCACGAGGACCCATCTACCCCATTTATCTTCAAGCTTCTTTCTGGTTACAATGTCTCTACGCCTGGATAATATAGCCACTCCTCTATTTCTGGAGCCCTGTCTTGAACATGCCAATACATAAAACCCTAACTGATCCAAGAGATACCCTTGCGTCCCCATAATGTGTGTTTCCTGTAAACACAGAAAATACTTTTTTATTATGTGGAGACCTTTTGCCTCTTCTGCCGCTCATTTAACCCACACACATTCCATGTCACAATTCGGGTACCCATTAAAATACAACCGGTGATTGTCCTAACAACATAGCCCTGCAGTTTTTAAACATTTTTTTCCTTCATTAAATTTCTTGCTCATTTCTCTTCTTCGTACTTCATTGCATTTTGTGTTCGGCCATCTTACTCCTACTCCCAAAAGCCCCATGTGTTGCATCCGTGTGCCGTGCCCTGTACCCACTCCCTTTCCCCCCCTCCCCTGGAAGCCCCCCTTGTTGTAAATAAACGGCGATTAAGTTGAGCGTTAGCAAAAGACATCTAGGTTTTTTCTGTTATCTTGACATTTGTTATGGCATCCATTTTGAATCTGTGGCAGCCATTTTGTCTGCCACATGCTACCTCGTGTCGACCATGTGCGTTGTCCTACCTTTCTGCTCATGGCCTCTAAACTGCCTGGCAACAAGCTATTAATAGCTCCTTTGTGTTCTCCGCTGACCGTTAGGGTCTACATCTGTTAATGGTTAGCCTTAGATTGGAATGTGTTAGCCGAGACCCCTAAGACTGATAGCTCCACCCACTGATCGATTGTGCCTTTCAATATTACCATGTATGGACATAAAATGTGCTTTTATGCTTTGTACCGCCTTCTTTTGGGCCCCTGTGTGGGTATAAATAAACCATGTGTTCAGTAGCCCTTTGTGCTACTTCTCGCAGTGCCGAAGGGTACTGGTTGAATTTTAGCACCACCTCATGAGGTGTAATAAACGTTATGTTTTGTATTTCCAGTTTCCATGCTAACTTTTTCCTTTGGAGTCTGCGGACTTTTGTGCTCAGAAGGGTGAACCCCTTGCACTAGCGGGCCTGGCTGAGGTCTGCTACGACAAATTGGCGCCGGC
Source organism: Lissotriton helveticus (assembly GCF_964261635.1). Lineage (NCBI taxonomy): Eukaryota > Metazoa > Chordata > Amphibia > Caudata > Salamandridae > Lissotriton > Lissotriton helveticus. Next base: position 1,602,602,495 of record NC_136059.1, on the reverse strand, counting down.
ACGTGGGGCTCATCGGCGACTCGGATGCCCGAAGGATTGGTCGTGAACCTCGCTGAGGACGCGATCGCTGCCAGAGAAGACCCGAGTCTTGGCACCCGAGGCGGTTCTTCCCTACTTTCCGATCCGACCATCCAGGCGGCGCCGGTCCTCGACTGAGATCTCTTCTGTTGGTCTGCCGTGCAGTGACCGTTTGGTCGAATTTAGAACTTGGCAGTTGGAACCTGGACAGCCTATGATTGGTAAGAGCCGTTTTGCGGCGCCTATTGTAGGTCTTGGAATTTGGATGCCCTTGAGTGGTAAGGTAGTTTTAGGAAACGCTTACCGTGGCATATTTGTATTTGGGAATAAGACTAGTCTACTTGGATTTGTATGTGTATTTGGGAAATATATGAACTGCAGCTCATATAGGCAGGTAATGCGAGGACTTTTCCTCAACGTTTGTTTGTATAGCGCGATGTACTAAGAAGGTACCTTAAGCGCTCTTTCCCTATAAATAGTGTATATTTTGCATTATTTCTTTTGACATGCCTGTTTTTAGCGCACTTCGAAGGTTGTGCTGCTTTTGTAAGGGTACCAGTTTAAGACTTGAAGAATCGCAGCCGGCTCCCCCCGAGGGGACACCTAATAGAGATATGTATGTGAAGTTTGGTCTTTCTGCCATAATGTACAGCACCTTGTGGCACAAATACACTAAGAAGGATCATGAGTTACGGTGGCCACTGCATGGGTCATTTGATGCGCGAAAGGTTGAGTATGTGAAGCAATTTTTGTTTGAGCGAAAATCTAGGCGTGATATGTTTGAGAGTTTGCGAATGTGGGACAAAGAAGTACGACAACAAGAGAAGCGCGAGCAAGCGTTGATTGAAAAAGAGCAGCGAAAGAGTGTGTATGAGAAAGCGCTTGAGTTGCAAAAGAAAGAAACGAAAGAACTACAGGAACGAGAGGATAAGGAACGTAGACTACAGATATCTTGCCAATATTCTGTCCGACAGCCTCTCTATCCTGTCCTTAATAAACTGCAAGATGATTTTTTGTTATTAGATCGACCTCCACCCCCGTATGCCGTTCCGACCGCTCCATCCGGAGACGATGAGGACTCTGACTCGGAGCAACAGAAAACGCGGGATACTTGATCCATGTTATCAGCTGAACGCTCGTCCGAACTACGGCAGGCTGCTCGCAAAGCACAGTGTAGTACTCATTCTGCTCCCGATATCTTAGCTAGCATGAAGGATTGGTCGGAAAAGGAGCAGATATATTTTTCTGCGATATTTGCTGACGAAGTTATAGAAATGTTTCGAAAGTACTCTTTGGTGTTAGAACCAACTGATATAGCGAATAATCGTAGGCTTTTAGGTGATGGCTCTTTTGTTTTTTCTCAGGTACCAGACGCGATTAGACGACTGGTTAAATTACGAAATGAGGCGTCCCAGCTGAAGGAGCAGAAAAAGAATGCGGACAACGTTCCACAGTCCAATCCGAATGGAGTATCGCAGTCTTCTTTCTCCGAGACAGATAAGATAAAATCTGCCCAAATGAAACCTATGCGGGAAGCCGCACCCTTGTATGTTCCTCCTAAAGGAAAGGGAGACGATGATGATAAAAATTCTGTTGATGCCAAGGGTTATTTTATTTATAATTGGGTATACACTCCGTGGAATAGAGCAGATGTACTGGCGCTTAAAAATGCGTTGCCTGACCCGCGTAAAAACCCAGCGGCCTTTTATGAGGAAGTTGAAGACGCCTTAAATTCTTGTACTATGACCTTATGCGATATAGATTTGTTTTTCGGTTTAATTTTACCCCCAGACATGTGGCGAACCGTTCGTAAGATTGACGATCGCGCTATTTTGGGTGCTGAATGGAAAGATCTTGAACAATTGGATGTCGATAGAGAACCCGCCCAAAAGCCGCATCGGTTAATATTAAATCTTCCTGCAGCCATTTTGACTAAACTTAAAACGATTATTCCCCCTAAAAAGATTGATTGGACGATGTTAGCGTCCTGTAAGCAAAAGGCAGATGAATCGGTTTCAGATATTTTCACACGTTTTGAAGAAACTTTTCATGATTTTAGTGGCCAGTCTTTAACAGATGATACCGGCAGACATCTGTTTGTTGATAAATATGTTACGAATTTGTTACCAGGGATAGCTAGCCGCTTAAAAGCTAGTGAGAGTTCTTGGATTACCTCCTCTCCGGCCTCTGTTTTAACGATGACTCAGTATTATGAGCGCCAAGAAGCGGAAGCTAAGGGGAATGAGGACAAGAAATCTAAAGAGCTAAAAACTAAAGTTATGATGGCCCAGGTATATGGCCCGCCTGCTAGAGGTTATGATAGGGGCCCTGATAGAAATTATGATAGAGGTGGACGAACATCTCTCAATACTCCTTACACTCGTACGAATTTAAATATCAATCAATGTGCATATTGTAAGCAGCCCGGCCATTGGATGCGTAATTGCCCATTATTGCGTCCTCAACAGGATGCTCGTGGGCGGGGCCAAGGGAGAAATGGTTCAGGATCCTCAGATGCTCGGGAAATGTGAATGATCGTGTTCGATCCGATACGAATGTACGCCCACAGTATAGACAGAACACCTTTGATAGGCGAAATCAATATCAAATGTCCGATTATGTTCAGCCTGATCTGTACGATTCAGCTCATGCATAGGATTGCCTAGGATGGGGTAAGGAATCAGTTGAAGTTCCAGTAGATCAGACGGGTCCCTATGTTACAGCACATGTTTTGGGTTCTACTGATCGGTTTCTGGTTGATACAGGAGCTACTCGTAGCGCTTTATCTAAACAATTGGTTCCGAGGGCTCCCCTGTCTGGCACGACTATTACTTCGATAGGTTTCGATGGAACACCTTCCCATAGCCCATTGTCACAACCACTTCCACTTAATGTTGATAAATTCAGTGCTTCATGTCCGTTCTTACTTTCCTCTAATACACCAGACAATATTGTAGGCCTTGACAAGCTGAAGTACTTTAGAGCCACGATACGATGTTCTCCTGAAGGGGTACGAGTCATTTTAAACGATAATCAGTCAGAATTCGACAGAATTTGCCTTGTTAAAGAAGACGTTGCGCTGGCCACTCTTCCTGAGTCCCTCTGGGCTACATCAGACACGGATGTGGGTCAGATGGTAATTCCTCCAATTCAGATTAGTGTTAAGGAGGGAGCTGTGTTACCCCGATTGCCACAATATCGGATTTCACAGGATGGAGAAGAAGCACTCATACAAATTGTACATCATCTTATCCGAGTTGGGGTTGTTGAAGAAGTTCCATTTAATGTTTGCAATAGCCCGATTCTTCCAATTCTGAAGAGAGATACTGACAAGCGTGTTAACAGATTCATTATTGATTTAAGGGAAGTGAATAAGATTGTCATACCACAGTATCCTGTGGTGTCCGACATTACTACACTCCTTACTTTGGTTCCCCCAACTGCTACTACATTTTCTGTAATAGACTTTAAGAACGCTTTCTTTTCGATCCCTATTCATCCTGATAGCCGATATTTGTTTGGTTTCACTTTGAATAATCGATCGTACCGATTTTGTAGAGTTCCTCAAGGCTATACTGAGAGTCCGAGTATTTACAGTCAAGCACTGAAAAGGGAGCTTGATTTGTTTGTGTTGCCCGAAGGTGTGGCTCTCATTCAATATGTCGATGACATCTTGTTGGCAGCCGACACCCCAGAACAGTGTGAGAAATGCACACTCTCTTTGCTTTCTTTCCTTGCCTTACATCATCATAGGTCACCTTTCGTCTAAGGAGGGATGTGCATTGACATCAGACCGCATACAAGCAATATTAGATACACCACTTCCTACCACACAGAAAGGAGTACGCGCCTTTTTGGGTCTCACTTCCTTTTGTAGACAGTGTATCCTGGGATTTTCGCACATTGTTAAACCCTTGTTAGCACTTTTGACGAAAGGGACCCCAGTACCTCTCCCATGGACAGAGGAATGTGAAAGTGCTTTTCGACAACTACGACAAGCCCTTTGCTCAGCTCCAGTGTTAGGTACACCAGATTACACAAAACTTTTCACACTTTATGTACATGAGAAAGACGGATGTGCATTGTCAGTGTTGGTTCAGTTACACGGCGATAAGCAACACCCGTGTGCTTACTTTTCAGCAGTTCTGGATCCTGTTGCTAGAGCATTACCTGGATGCTTTCGTTCAGTTGCAGCAACAGCAGTGTCAATTCGACAGAGTGAGGGAATAGTGTTGTCACACAAATTGTTAGTGTTAGTACCACATGCTGTTGATGCCCTTTTGAATCAGACGAAAACGCAGCATTTGACCAGTGCTCGTCTTACAGGATATGAATTGACATTGCTAGCTCCTCACATTACATTGAGGAGATGCGCAACTCTGAATCAAGCCACTTTGTTACCATATCCGGTGACCCAGCCTCAGTCACAAGAAACGCATGATTGTATTTTTCTGACTGAGGAACAGACAAAGGGTCGCATTGATTTACAGGATGCGCCCCTTCCAGATGTGGATGGGGAATTGTGGGTTGATGGGTCTTGCTTGAAGTTACCGGATGGTACGACTTCAGCCGCATATGCAATTACTACACTTGAAACAATAGTGGAGACAGCTCGCATACCACAGAAATCAGCCCAAGCAGCTGAGTTGATAGCTCTGATGAGAGCATGTGAGCTCAGTACTGGTTTGTGCGTGAACATTTATACGGATAGCCGCTATGCTTTTGGAGTAGCACATGATTTTGGCCTACTCTGGAAGGAAAGAGGCTTTCTTACATCTCATGGAATACAGATAATGCACGGAGATTTGGTGCATAATCTTTTGACTGCATTGACATATCCGAAGAAAGTAGCTATCATAAAGTGCAGCGCGCACAAGAAAGTAACAGATAAAATTGGTCAGGGAAATGCCTTTGTAGACCATGTAGCACGTGAAACTGCCATGCACAGGAACACTACTTCTATGTATGTAGTGAAGTCGCAAGCTGAAAGGTGGCACGATGCTAGGCAGGAAGTGCGAGAGATACAGAAAACAGCCTCTGACCAAGAACGTGAACAGTGGTCAAAAGATGGAGAGTTAGATGACGAAGGTTGTTGGAGAAATAAGCAGATGGACCGATGGAAGCTGCCTATAGCTTTCGTACAGCCTATGGTCCAGATGGCACATGGGTTAGCACATGTTGGAGCTTCCGCAATAACGAAAATGCTTACGCAAGTTTGGGAGCATCCAGAAATTGCTAGCACAGCTAAAAGAGTAGTACAGTCCTGCTTGATTTGTTTGAAATACAATCCTGGAAAGGGAACGCGAGTTCCATCTGGAGGTTTTGTTATACCAACTGCACCTTTTGATGTCCTGCAAATGGACTATATCCAGCTTGAGCGGTGTAATAATTTAAAGTATGTTTTAGTGGTGATTTGTGCTTGCAGTAAATGGATTGAGGCATACCCTACGAAAGACAATACTGTGATTACTACTGCTAAGGTGCTACTGAGGGAGTTCTTCCCGAGATTCGGTGTTTGCAGGCTCCTATGGAATGATAACGGACCTCATTTTGTTGGAGAAGTTATCAAGTATGTTTTGAAAGGATTGGGAATCAAGCAAAAGTTCCATGCTGTGTTCCATCCACAATCAGCAGGATTGGTGGAAAGGTACAATGCTACTCTGAAGCTAAAAATCGCGAAAATCGTAGCCTCCATGAAATTGACTTGGCCTGATGCATTGCCATTGGCATTGTTGTCCATTAGATCAGTACCACATTCTAGAATGGGTCTCACCCCGTATGAGGTGGTATTTGGACGGCCGATGAACATTTGGGGAGTTCCAAAACCAAGCTCTGTGTATGATGTACCTTGTGTTTTAATGAATGACTATTTGGCACAATTAACTGATTGCTTGGTTTCTATTCATCAACAGGTTCGAGAAGCGCTCCCCGATAAATCCCAAGGTGAGGGCCATGAACTCCGTCCTGGTGACTACGTCATGGTGAAAGCCTTTGAGAGGTCAAGAAGCCTGGAACCGAGGTGGCGTGGACCGGAACAGGTACTCCTCGCCTCGAGAACAGCAGTTCGTGTTACCAACAAGAGGAATTGGGTGCATAGCATCCACTGCTGGAAGGTCTTGCCGACCTTGGTGGAACCTGCTGTGCTGACCGGTCATCGAGACATCCTGACTACGGAGAAAGGCCCTGCTGTATCACCTGACGGATCTGAGGAGTTCTTCCCGGACCAGACAACTCCTGGAGCAACGCGATATATTTTGAGATCAAGAAAATGATTCCTATAGTTTTTTTTTATTTATTGCGAGACTGGTTGAGCAACCGCTCTGGGTAGTGGAAACGGAGAACCGATATGACAAGGGAGGGGGATCAGCCCTGCGTAGTGTAGTGACACCTGTCTTGGTCTGTGGTGAAGAAACCAACGTCTGCCCAGAGTAAAGAGCTCATTGACTATTTTTTTTTTCTTTTTTCTATTTTTTAGTTTGAAGATGACTCTTGTGACTGTGAATACTACTAAGAAAAAATATTTTAGGAGTATTAAGTGTTTTTGTTGTTTTGACGATTATAGCAGTGATCACTTGGTCCGTTGAGATAATGATTCCTGCTCCTTGGTTTGTGGTGGTTCCTACTACTCCTATTCCGGAAGAGCACCAGCATTTCACTCTTCCTTATCATGAGTATAAGCATTGAGAGTCTTATTTAAACAATACTTTTGTTCAGATGCTCCACCACACTCACAACGCCACGAACACTACAAATTGCTGGATATGTGGTATGCTTCCAGCTCATCAAAAGAATGGTGGAACACCGTTTATTCCACTTCCTTTTTCGCATGATGGTTCTTGTCGAGCCTGGTATACTCTTCTCTTCTCAAACAGAAAACCTGCAGTAGGTGGACTTCTCTTTCGTTTGAATAAAGAGTGTTATCAAGATGAACATGGGTATCCCCAAGCGAATGGAACTATATGGGAATGGGAAGAATACCGACCGGACAATGCTTCTACGCCTTATGTTTTCACCCACACGAGAGACTCTACTACGAGCAATGAATCTGTAATTACTGTAACACGGACTAAAGCAAATTTATGTGTACAAAGTACTGGACGAATTCCAGTCGGGTCCAGTGATTGTGTTTTTGTATTAAATATGGATGGAATAAATGACAGTACTTTTCTGGCTTCACATAACACCTATTTAGTTTGTGGAAGTCACGGATACCACAGATTACCTATAGGGTGGTCTGGCACATGTTATGTTTCTTTCCTATTACCCCCTGTTTTTCTGGCACCTGCTTCGTATCATCGAGATTTTAAATTGTTTAGAAACATTTCTATGAATCGCTATAAACGGACAATACGAATTGATGATGTGGACCAAACCGACACTAGCTTGCAACAATATGTTGATTTTAATTTAGGATTGTTTCCCTTTGTAGGTGCTGCATTAAATAGTAGGAAAATACGACGACTGACTAGAGTTGTAGAAGCTGTCACTAATGAAACTGCTGTAGCTTTAGGAAATATTACAGAAGAGTTGCAAATTGCCAGAATCGTAACCCTCCAAAATCGGATGGTCCTAGATGTAATGTTAGCAGATAGAGGAGGAGCATGTAAAGTCATCGGAAGTAGCTGTTGTGTGTTCATCCCTGATAACTCACCTTCTGTGTATGAGGCAATTCTTAAACTGCATAAAATCGCTTCTGATATTCATGAGAAAAATGGCACTTGTGTCAGACTCCTTAACAGATTCTTACTACACAGGAACAGAGATGCTAATTCCCAAATCCACCCCAAACAGCAACCTAGAGCTTGATGTTACAAGTCTCTAGAGAGGCTATTATGGGGGAAGGGGGAAATTGGATAAAATAACAAAAGAGAGAGAAGAGACTGTCCTGGTGGGTTTCTTCTGTAGTCTGTCCTGCAGACTTCTACTTGGTCGAAGAAAACCTGTGGGCAAGAATTATACCAACATGAATCAACAACTACACTACTCTTTCCTACTTCTTTTAACTTCTTATCTCCCGGCACCTTACCCTATGACTTCCAGAACTCAGCTTCTCTTCTATTCCCTATTTGGCGCTCTTTAGTGTGTGCTGTTATTCTAGGCTGGAGACTTCCTTCTGTAAATTTTGAAAAACACCTTTTTAAAGCACTATCTTTCCTTCTACCTTCCTTGAACTCCTCCCTATAGTTTCTCACTTACTTTTCTTTTTCCTTGTTAATTCCTTCTCTTATGCTCTTTGCTCTCTGCCTTATTCTTGTAGTGTTCTTGTTTGGCACACCTGTAATATATTAAAATTCTTTTATTTAAGCCTTACTCCCTTATTAACTCTCTATTTATATTTTGTCTACCTAATATTCACTTACTGTGTTTTCTTTAGATTTTCTCCTATTGGTAATTATCATTGTAATTTCTTTCTTTCTTTTTTCAGATCCTGCCCTTAGGTTCAGTTCATTGGGCTTGCAAACCATAGATGACTTCCTTACCTTGGTAAGTACTTTTTCTCTTTTTCCACTGACTATTTACAACGTGTTGTCCGTATATTTCTGAATACATATACTGTTCTTCCTCTTTTTTCTATGACTGAATTCTTCTCTGCGTGTTTTCCTGACTGAAACTTAAATGACTAATTAAGTGAATACTGTCATCTCATTCAAATACATTTGAGTTGGCATTTCTCTTGACAATATTTTATTTTCGTCACTTAGCTCTGTTTTCCTTCGCTACCAGGGAGCTCCTATGACTTCTGAGCTGCACTGCTTTAACGTAACTCGAATCTCCTCACGAACTCGGAGACGCTGCTCTCCACAAACTCCGTCTCTGCCTTTAATGATTTCTAACACTCGGTGTCCGCTTCGCTTGTGACTTGTAGGCGGAAATACTCCAACTAAAAACTTTAACTGTGAAAATACTGGGACACTACGGGTACGCTACTCGACGCGGTCAGATCCTCGGTGAAGTGCGCAGTTCCCAAGCAGCGCACGCCTCACCAGGATTCTGTAGCGCGCGCAGCTGGGACTAGAACGTCAACAACAACCCGAGTCTGGCGACCCATTCAGGCACCAGCTTCGAATTAGCTCTGACCAGCCCATTCTAATAGCATGGGTTTCTTTATTCTTGAGTTCTCCCTGCGCTATCAAGCCAATCTGCGCTCTTGGAGTCCTGACAGTACCCTCCAACAAGGTAGGCTCTCCCCTCCGAGGTTTGGTCTGGAACCGTCGATGAAAGGCCTTAACCAGTCTTGGAGCATGAACATCTTCATCTCGTTCCCAAGATCTTTCCTCAGGCCCATAACCTTTCCAGCCTACTAGGTAATGTAGCTTCCCTCTTAATCTTTTTGAGTCGAGGATTTCTTTGACTTCAAACTCGGTACCAGTCTCTAGTTGTAGAGGTCTCGGTGGTAAGTCTTTTCGCAAGTTCTCTGGGGCCTTTTTTAACAAGGATATGTGGAAAACTGGATGAATCTTCAACTTGGAGGGTAATTGGATTCGATAAGTCACCGGGTTTACTTTTTCTTCAACCTGATACGGACCACTAAACCTCGGTTGAAACTTTCGATTCCCTTTTAGTCTCAGATTCTTGGTACTTAACCAAACCTTGTCTCCTATTTCCAACAGAGGCCCTACCCGTCTCTTCTTGTCTGCATAGACCTTATATTTTTCCTTAGCCTTTTGTAGATTCTCGATTGCACTCTTATGTACTCGTTGAGTTTGGATGCCGACCATAATTCATGAAGAAAGGGGAAAACCCAGTGGAAACATTTTTTGCATTGTTATGGGCAAACTCTGCAGCCCAGAGATAGTCTGACCAGTTCCCTTCTTGTTTCAAAAGAAACAATCTCAAGTACTGTTCTAGTTCTTGATTCACCCTCTCGGTTTGACCGTCAGTCTCTGGATGATAACTGGTGGAAAAAGCGGACTTCAGTACCAAAGCCATCCATGAATGATTTCCAAAAATGGGAAATGAACTGTGGGCCCCTGTCAGTTATCACTAGCTTTGGGATTCCGTGGATCTTTACTATTTGAGCTCTGAAATGAGCCGCCAACTGTTTAGCTGTCGGTACTCCCTTCAGAGCTGTAAAGTGAGCCATTTTAGAAAAATAATCTACCACTACTAATATGGTGTTATAACCCTGACTCAGAGGTAAATATGTAATGAGGTCCAGTGTGACAGTATGCCAGGGATAGGGTGGAGTGGGCAAGGGCATAAGCAACCCTTTAGGGGCCTGTCTTTCAGATGTTCCCTGAGCGCAAATCTCGCAAGTTTTAACGTACTGCTCAATATTTTTAGACATTTCTGGCCACCAAAAGTGTCGCTGGATCAGTTCCTTAGTCTTTGCCTCACCCTTATGTCCAGCCAATTTTGCATCATGGCATTCCTTCATAATCTGTTGCTGTAATTCTTTGGTGGGAATATACAGGGCTCCTTGGTAGTAGGGCAATTGATTACGAATCTCTCCTCCTTCCTCTTTTGCCCAATTTTCCATGGCCTTTTCATTCATTGCTTCCGAGATGCTCTGTTCCAATTCGACTGAGGTGATTGCTCCAATGATTCTTTCACTTGGAATAATTGACTGGTCTCTTATTGGCGTCTTCTGATTCTCAGTGTCAATTCTGGATAAGGCGTCTGCTTTTCCGTTCTGGGCCCCGGGTCGGTAGGTGATGACGAAGTCATAATCAGCAAAATATAGTGACCATCGTAATTGTCTTGGGGTCAAGGTTCTAGCTGTTTTCAAAAATTTCAAATTTCTATGGTCCGTGTATACAGTGACTTGATGCTGTGCTCCCATCAGGTGATGCCTCCAATCCTTGAATGCGTCTTTTATAGCCAATAACTCTTTCTCTGTGATTGTATAGTTAACTTCTGCCGGGTTTAATTTCCTAGATCTATAAGCCACTGGATGTAGCTGCCCAGTTAACTTACTTCGTCGAGATAAGACTCCTCCCACTGCTTGATCAGAGGCATCAGTCTCCACGTAAAAAGGTTCGGTCGGGTCTGCATGTTGTAGAATTGGTGCTGAAGTGAAACTTTCTTTCAGGGATTGGAAGGCTTCTTCTGCATTAGTTGTCCATTCAAATGTAATCCCTTTCTTCAACAGTCGGGTGAGTGGCAAAATCTTATGCGAAAACTCACTAATGAATCTCCGGTAGAAATTGGCAAAGCCAATAAAACTTTGTACCTCCTTGACACTCTCTGGGGACTTCCAATTTGTCACAGCTTCAATCTTTTTTCGGTCCATTAGTATCCCAGTGGGGGAAATTACAAACCCCAAAAATTCGACCTGGGACACACTGAAAGCGCATGTTTCTAGCTTTACAAACAGGTTGTTTTCTCTTAGCTTTTGCAAAACCCCTCTAACCTGATCCTGATGGTTTTCTTCATTCACAGAGTATATAAGGATGTTGTTGATGTACACGATGGCACACTGATCGATGAATTCCTTCAGTACATCGTTTATGAAATGCTGAAAAGCTGCAGGTGCGTTGCATAAACCATAGGGCATAACCTGATATTCAAATAGGCCGAATCTCATCCTGAAAGCAGTGTTCCATTCATCACCCTCCTTTATTCTCACTAGATGACATGCTCCTCTCAAGTCCAATTTGGTGTAGATTTTTGCTCCTTTTACTTGGTCTAGCAAAACTGATATCAGTGGTAATGGGTAACGGTTTTTCTTTGTGATTTTATTGATCGCTCTGTAGTCGATGCAAGTTCTCAAATCTCCTTCCTCCTTAGGCACAAAAAATAGAGGCGAGGAGACTGGGGACTGCGAGGGGCGGATGAAACCATTTGCTAAGTATTTATCCAAATATTCCCTTAGATGATGATGTTCTTTTTCTGTAAGGGCATATACTCGACTACAAGGCAAATTCGAACCCGGTTCCAACTCAATTTTACAATCGTAAGGTCTGTGTGGTGGTAGTTGTTCAGCCTCCACTTCGTTGAAGACATCTTAAAAATCTTGGTATTCCTCCGGTATTTCTTGTACATGAATCGCACAGATGGACCCTCCGGTTTGACATAACATGTGCGCAGGATTTACCTCTTGTTCTGTTTTTTGATCTCCAAAACAATTTTCCAAACAATAACTCGACTCCATTTCAATTGTCCTTGTACTCCAGTTAATGCTCGGATTATGTTCGGTGAGCCAGGGAAGTCCAAGAATCAATTGGAATTGGGGGGCATCAATTAAGTTAAACTGGATTTTTTCTTCATGTCCGTCATTTGAGATCAGATGTATTAGCTCTGTGTGACTGACTATCGGACCCGAAGATAAATGTGTGCCATCCACTGCTCTGACGGGATCGCTTCTTAACTTCTTGATGGCCTTGATTCCCACTCTGCTCGCAAATTTCAGATCGCAAATATTCCCGGTGGCTCGCGAGTCTATCATTACTGAGACTTCCATCATTGTTACATGCCGAAATCTGATTTCCATGGATAAAATTAAATGCGGAGCTGCGGATTGCAGGGTATTAGCCACTCTATGTTCTCTTGGAGTCTGGTCCAAAATCGCATCCACCTGTCCAACTCCTCCAACAGGTGGTGCTGTTAGTTTTCCTTCGGCTTGAAGCTCACTTTGGGTTTCTTCGGACAATTTCGTACAAAATGGCCTCCAGATTCACAGTACATACAAAGATTGCTGGCTCTTCGTTTTTCCTTCTCTTCCTTAGAGAGAGGACCTCGTATTGTTCCAATCTGCATAGGTTCTACACCCTGTGGTCCTTCATAACTTCGTCCTCCTTCCGATCTGACTCGATCAAATCTTGGAACTACAGCTCTGAAATCTTTCCTCTTTTCACCTTTTCTTTCCCCTTGACGAAAATCGATTTCCAAGACTAAGTCTACCAATGCGGAGATTTCTGTAGGCCTGTTTGGTATTCCAGCCAGTACATCTTTTAATTCGTCCTTCAATCCACGATAAAATACTGCTGCCCTCTTACTCTCTGGCCAGTTGGTTTCCACCACAAGCTTATTGAATTGAGCCAAATAAGAGACCACATCACGATTCCCCTGTTTCAAATCAAGCAACTCATTGTCGCCAGCTTGGGATATTCGCCTTCTATCGAATATGCGAAGAAACTCTTCCTTAAAGTTCTCATAATTTCGCAATATTGGGTCATTCTGTGTAATCAAAGGCAAAGACCAAGAAGCTGCATCCCCACTTAGGTATGACAACACAAAGGCTACTCGAGACTGCGCATCTGGGAAAATGGAAGGGCGGCACAGGAAATGTAACGAACATTGGGGAATGAATATCTGGGCCTTTTGTGGATCCCCACTAAAGCGTTCTGGGGCTGATAAAGGAATGACGGGTGATAGGGAGTGAATCACCTGAGTAGTTGTTCTATTTGCCCCTTCTAATAATGAAGCTTGAGTGTCTGACCCTGGACCAAAAGGTTGTCTAACCCTTTGTGCCAATTCTGCGGTTTCTTTTCTTGAGTTAACTAACTCCATTCTAAGGTCCCGGTTCTCCTCCCTGACTGCACTCAACTCTTTTTGTATGGTATCTAATATGGTTCCTAAACCTTGCAAATCTATTCCCTCTGCCATCTCTGTTCGGTGTAAAATGCAACTTGGGCACTTCACTCTGTCAGACTCCTTAACAGATTCTTACTACACAGGAACAGAGATGCTAATTCCCAAATCCACCCCAAACAGCAACCTAGAGCTTGATGTTACAAGTCTCTAGAGAGGCTATTATAGGGGAAGGGGGAAATTGGATAAAATAACAAAAGAGAGAGAAGAGACTGTCCTGGTGGGTTTCTTCTGTAGTCCGTCCTGCAGACTTCTACTTGGTCGAAGAAAACCTGTGGGCAAGAATTATACCAACATGAATCAACAACTACACTACTCTTATCTCCCGGCACCTTACCCTATGACTTCCAGAACTCAGCTTCTCTTCTATTTCTATTTGGCGCTCTTTAATGTGTGCTGTTATTCTAGGCTGGAGACTTCCTTCTGTAAATTTAGAAAAACACCTTTTTAAAGCACTATCTTTCCTTCTACCTTCCTTGAACTCCTCCCTATAGTTTCTCACTTACTTTTCTTTTTCCTTGTTAATTCCTTCTCTTATGCTCTTTGCTCTCTGCCTTATTCTTGTAGTGTTCTTGTTTGGCACACCTGTAATATATTAAAATTCTTTTATTTAAGCCTTACTCCCTTATTAACTCTCTATTTATATTTTGTCTAACTAATATTCACTTACTGTGTTTTCTTTAGATTTTCTCCTATTGGTAATTATCCTTGTAATTTCTTTCTTTCTTTTTTCAGATCCTGCCCTTAGGTTCAGTTCATTTGGCTTGCAAACCATAGATGACTTCCTGACCGTGGTAAGTACTTTTTCTCGTTTTCCACTGACTATTTACAACGTGTTGTCCGTATATTTCTGAATACATATACTGTTCTTCCTCTTTTTTCTATGACTGAATTCTTCTCTGCGTGTTTTCCTGACTGAAACTTAAATGACTAATTAAGTAAATACTGTCATCTCATTCAAATACATTTGAGTTGGCATTTCTCTTGACAATATTTTATTTTCGTCACTTAGCTCTGTTTTTCTTCGCTACCAGGGAGCTCCTATGACTTCTGAGCTGCACTGCTTTAACGTAGCTCGAATCTCCTCACGAACTCGGAGACGCTGCTCTCCACAAACTCCGTCTCTGCCGGTAATGATGTCTAACACTCGGTGTCTGCTCCGCTTGTGACTTGTAGACGGAAATACTCTAACTAAAAACTTTAACTGTGAAAATACTGGGACACTGCGGGTACGCTACTCGACGCGGTCAGATCCTCGGTGAAGTGCGCAGTTCCCAAGCAGCGCACGCCTCCCCAGGATTCTGTAGCACGCGCAGCTGGGACTAGAACGTCAACAACAACCCGAGTCTGGCGACCTATTCAGGCGCCATCTTCGAATTAGCTCTGACCAGCCCATTCTAATAGCATGGGTTTCTTTATTCTTGAGTTCTCCCTGCGCTATCAAGCCAATCTGCGCTCTTGGAGTCCTGACAACTTGGACTTTTGCTGGATGGTTTTGGGCTGTGATCTCCGTCTGGGGTTGGAAATTACTGACTATTCTATGTATCGCAATTGCAGTGATTTTCACCTGTTGTATGTGTATCCATTGTGGCCCCATGTTATGTTCCATGTGTATAACTGCCTGTATACCATCTAGAAGAAATGCCGCAAAAGCACAAGAGACCTTGGATAAAGAAGTGACTAATATAATGTGCATAGATATACGAGATGAATGCACAGATTACCCCAAAAGAGCGTATGTCTTTAGCTAACGCTAAAAGGGTCGTCTGTTGTAAATAAACGTCGATTAAGTTGAGCGTTAGCAAAAGACATCTAGGTTTTTTCCGTTATCTTGACATTTGTTATGGCATCCATTTTGAATCTGTGGCAGCCATTTTATCTGCCACATGCTACCTCGTGTCGACCATGTGCGTTGTCCTTCTGCTCATGGCCTCTAAACTGGCCGGCAACAAGCTATTAATAGCTCCTTTGTGTTCTCCGCTGACCGTTAGGGTCTACATCTGTTAATGGTTAGCCTTAGATTGGAATGTGTTAGCCGAGACCCCTAAGACTGATAGCTCCACCCACTGATCGATTGTGCCTTTCAATATTACCATGTATGGACATAAAATGTGCTCTTATGCTTTGTACCGCCTTCTTTTGGGCCCCTCTGTGGGTATAAATAAACCATGTGTTCAGTAGCCCTTTGTGCTACTTCTCGCAGTGCCGAAGGGTACTGGTTGAATTTTAGCACCACCTCATGAGGTGTAATAAACGTTATGTTTTGTATTTCCAGTTTCCGTGCCAACTTTTTCCTTTGGAGTCTGCGGACTTTTGTGCTCAGAAGGGCGAACCCCTTGCACTAGCGGGCCTGGCTGAGGTCTGCTATGACAGTCTGACGTGCCCCCCCCTTACTGGCAAATAGGTCAATCCTGACCTATATGTGACAGCTGTGACCCTGGGGTGTCGCTTCTCCCCCTCCCTCCTTTCACCTCATTTATACCGCTGCCACTGCTTTTCTCTACTACTGATATCTCAAATCCAATACCCCATTAAACTTTTCCATCCTCCTATTGTTGAGATTTTCGATTTGTCTGCTTCACCACACCCGTCGTGCTGGTCTGACCTCTATTTTCCTTGACCCAAGTAAGGTATTCTTGGGCCTTAACTTCTGAGTAAAATATCCTGAACTGCCCATTTCTCCCTACTTTGAGGCGGCTGGGGAACATTAAATAGGCCTCACACCCTAAATTCTGAAATGGTGTTATTAGTTGCCTCATCCGCCATCTTCTTTCCACAGTAGTGTGGCAGAAGCCAGGCCTGGCAAAAAATGTTTTTTCTTTATAGGTACACTTAGTCTCGGGCTTGGCTTTGCTCATGATTTCTTCTCTCAACAGATAGTCCCCTATATAAACCAGAATCGACCTCGGTTTATCTGTGGTGTTACCCTTTCTCTGAATCAAAGAAAATCTATGAGCACGCTGGACTTCATTTTCCCAGACCCACCCAGTTATCTCCGGGAGTGCCCCTCTAAGTAACTCAATAGCATAGGCCCGAACATCTTGCCCTTCTTTCCCTTCTGCCACACCCAAAAGTCTTATGTTGTTTCTTCTTTGACGATTCTAGAAATCTTCGAGCTTCCATGAAACGTCTGATGTTGTCTTCTCCTGATCCTGCCTGAAATCTTGCCATTTCACAACTTCATCCTCCAGGTTCCCCGTTCTTTTTTCAACTTCTGTGACCCTGCCCACTAAATCTGAGTACAGTTTATTTACTTTTCGCAGGAACCCCTGTATTTTCTTATTTGCCTGTCTGGCTCTGCGGCTCTCTGACCTGGCCTCCCCCTGCATCTGCTTCAGTGTTGTGTATACAAGGTCAAGACTGAAAGCCTGCAATTGATTCTGAGAGTGTAGCTGTGAGGGGTTAATTCCTGCTCCCTCCTGGTATAGCTGAGAAGTAGCAGAGTAGTCCCAGACCAATCTCTTTACTACTTCTGATGTGAAGGACTTAATGACTTTTTGATCTGTTTCGCAGTCTGTTCTTGCTGGACTTAGTTTTCTGACGAGGGGAGGACTTGTGTACTGTGTCTCCTTCAACCTCTGAGGTATCTGACTCTAGTTCCGAGGCCTCTGTACAGATCTTTGCCTCTGAAGAAAGTGAGCCTATTTCTGAACCTTCTTCATCCTCCTCCTCGCCCTCTTCATCATTAAGAGAGAAAAAACAGTCGTCGCTGGGTGAGCCAGGAATTAGGGAGGTAATGTCTAGACCTTCTATAATGGGCCCAGTGTTAAGAGGCAGTTTGTTCAGTCTCCCTACCATTGAGGGTCTTGAGGGGTTTAAAGTATGTTCCCCCGTACCCTGATCAGTTCCCTGCCCTTGTCCATTCATATTTAGGTTAGTATTTAAACATGAGATCTGGACCCCTGAATCAGTTTTATCGCCTCCTTTAAAGCCATTTCTAATATCATTTTCAGTTTTAATTGGAGATAGCAAAGCTGGACCCGCCGCACTATCTCCTCCTACCTGCCGGTCCACAGCAATCTCTGGAGCCTGTAACGCTTGGTGAGCCGGTGCATGCAGAGATGCCGCAAGTTCCTGATGCTGCTCTACCATGTGACGATGTACGCTGTGTGTCTCTAACACAACCTCTGCAGCCTCTACAATCCGATGATCGGTGACTCCCTCTGCGGCCTGCGTCTCCACAAGCTGATCTGCCAGCCTCGTTGGTACTCGCTGCTGCTCAACTCTCGCTGGATGCGCGCGCCTCCGGCTGCCACGACGGTGGAAGGCTGCAGCCCCGACTGTAAACTTGGCGAGCACAGAGCCACCATTGGGGCAAAGGACTCAAGCAAGGTAGGCTGGCGTAGCGTAGTTTCTTTAGTGCCCTGCTCATCGTTGTTCTGCTGCACCTTACTGTTTTTTTTGCCCCCGTACCTTTTTCCTTTTCCCTTTTCTCTTTTGCCTTCTCGTTACTAGCAATTAGTTTAGACGCATCAACATTCTTTTCAACATTCTTTTCAATCGGTCTTCGGGACTGTGTCTTTGTCGCCGGTACACCCGGGTCACTAAAGGCAGCTTTCTCCTTGTCCTTATCTCTTTGTGACTTTTGCTTCCTTTGCTCCCTTGGTGCTTTATGGATTTTCGGCGCCAATGCTTGTCTTAAGTTCGACCAGCACTGCCTGCCTCCCCCGCTGATGAGTTCAAAGATGCGTGAACGAGCTTGCCTTATTTCACTCAGGGCAAAGTGCCACGGTAGCCGCAAAGTCCAATTAAATGTCCAGAGCATAATTCTCTGAAAGAAACTTCATAAAAAGCAGACTTTTCAGCGGTCTTTTCAGCGTAGTACGAGAATAGTCCGTATCATTCTCTCAGCATTCATCTCGGCAGCAGTAGTACATAACTTCAGAAGAGAGGTTTTCTCGGCATTCTCTCAGCAGTAGGCAGCGGCAGCAATAGCCCATAACTTCAGTAGAGAGGTGAGAATACGACTACTCCCTACGGCCTGTCAGCGGCCATCTTGCCTCTGGAATAACAATTATTCTAGTGGGTCTTGGCTTCTAAGACAAATTTCAAAGAGGTTATGACATCTAACAACAAATTTTGTGCATGCTTTCGTTGTGGCTCTACCCATCATGAAGCAAATTTCTAACTATGTCTAGCAGTTAAGAGGGTATGCACTTTGTGTGGTTCAGTTGGGAATTTTGCAAAAGTGTGAAATAAAGATTTCAAGTGAATGAAATAACCGATTCTACAGAAGTGCGTGAATTACAGACCGGTTTGACAGATTTAGTGTTGAATATAAACTCTTCGGATTGTGATTCCTGTGTAAATCTCACAGCCGACATAGTTATCGGAATTAAATTGGAGCCATAGTGACCATCATCACTTTTGATACGTTTCAGCAATTATGGAAAGATGATCTACTTGAAGATCTTGACATCAAAACAAAATATTTTCTCGGGCCCAAAATGTATCTTATTGGTTATTTTGTTTTTACAATTAGTTATCAGAATTTATGTTTCACTGGTGAAGTCTATGTTACTTTTTTATTTTTTTAGTTCAAAGATATTGTATTAACAAAATCAAGCGTGTCAATACAAAGTACAAATCAGTAATGGAGATTATACAGTAAAAATCAATCAAAACAATACTTCAATAACATTATATGAAATGGACCTGAGGATAAAACAAGTAAAATGACATATCGTAATCACTAGATAATATTAAAATACTGAAGAAAGCAAGAACGTTTAGGGTAATCAAGCAGGTTTTGAAACTTCTTGTTGGTTGGGTTGCAAATGAAAAGAGCGACTGGCACAAACATCAAGATACATGGTAACTGGGAGCCATAAATCTAGACGTTTCGCTGCCATATGAATAGGGAAGTCTATGTTACTTTTGATTAAACAAAACATTTTAGGTTAGGTATATCTAGCTTTGCGATACATTGTACTTCTACCTATCAAAAGTAGAAAAGTCATGTCATTTTCTCAACCCACATGTGAGATATTACAACAACATAAGAGTAGTTGTAAAACTGAATTCATGAGTGGTGTTATTTATTTGCATGATACCAATAATGGTATTGGCTCTCTTTCACAGATTTACCATTTGGTTGAAAAATATGATGTGTTGTTTGAAAATCAGCTAGTGTTGTAAATGAATCTAGGACGCTAGTGTAATTTTTCCCGATTCATGCCCTTATATAGGTATAGATTATCCTATCCTTATATAGGAATAAAAACCATTACCATATTTAGACTGAGCCTACGCAGCCCAAATACGGCATGGCTACTTCCACTAAATTCCAAGAATCAACAACGATTTCTTAGAGAAACCCCGCCTTCAGCAGCTAGGGACTTCCCCTTGCCTGAATACTAATTTATCTAGGAAATCATGGACTTTTCGAAGAACTGAGTCTTTTATGACGTTATTAAGTCCAATCACACGTCAAACTCTGCACCTTCAAAGTATAAATATGCCTAGATTTGCCCAGACAAACACATGGTGGTTTGGAGCAGATCGACTTACTACTTGCCCGACGCCCTGCAGCAGCAAGTGCCGAAGAAAGCCGACCCTCCAGCTGACGCACTGAGAGACGCTGTCTTTTCTCCTGCCGAGAAATCTAGCTCCAGTGTTTCCAGGCTACCCTTGCGGGTTGCTGGGAAATCGAGTCCTGAGAGAGAGATACAAGACCTCCTTCATTCTAAACCAAGGTACGGAGCTGATTAGACCCTTAGAGAATTCTTGGATAGATTCCTGGCAGAGAAATACTAAACTTAAGCTACTCCTCACTTACTTCTTCCCTTGTACTAGACTTAAGTTAGGTACACTGTATGTATTTTATATGTTTTAGGCAACTTATGGCTTAGAAACCATATCATGCTTTTACAATACTACTTTATAATACTTTTCGTATTATATGCCCTGTACTTTATAACCAGTATTACAATTGTAGCAGTACATTTTTATGCTTGAGAAAGAAGACTGTTCAATAAATACTTTTTATTCAAAACGCCCGTCTCTCTATTTTCTCAGCACTTCTGGTGAAACGAAGCATGCACGATTGACTGAGTAAAATAGTTATCTATTGTTTCCGCGACTCTAGAGATTGATTTCTTATTCTTGGGAAACAAAGTTGTCATGTTTATGCGGTTGTCAGAAACTAATCCCTTCTTGTGAATTTGAGAAAGTTTCTAGTGACCCCCGAGCTAGCTGGCACTCACAATTAAGTCTAATATATACGATAGAGACCTAGTCGACCTCAGTCCTACGTCTAAACTATAGTATATGTTATTCCAATGCGCAGAGTCTATTGGGAATATAGAACCTACACTACATGGCGCCCAACATTTGGTAAGGCGATAATTTAATGCTAGATACTAGAGTAACTCAGTCGTGCTTTTCACACAGACCCCTTTCTCCCGTAAAAACTCCAATAGACGTCTGGAGTGGGTGAAAGGCTAATATCCGCCAAAACTGAGTAGGATGGAAAATCCTATGTATTAGTTTTTGGTTTGTTCAGCGTTGAAGGATATAGTGTTCCAAAATATTGTGCACCTAATCTTTGTTTCCTTGAAACTTGTTCTGCAAACTCTTCAATCAGTAAAAATATTGGTTACTGATGAAGAATTAGAAAGAGCTGCAGCAGCAGCTCAAGCAGCCTTAGATGACAGAAATCTCCTAGAGAATGACCCGGGTGCTGTAATCATCCCGGTAAATGTAAGGAAAACTATAACTTACAAGCTGATAAATAATGGAGTATCATCGAGAGGTGGTAAAGTAATCTTTGTTGTAGAGGCACATGAATATCGGCAGACAGAGGTATTCTATTCATGGATTCACTTTCCTCCAGCAGATGGAGGAACACACGCGTTTCATTACTACAAAGTAGAGGAACCTCCAGAGGAATACGTTCCTTACGAGGACGTTGAAATTCCATTAACTTACCAAGATTATCAGCTCTGGTTTAAAGGCGGCCTACAACATCAAAATCACATTACCAAGCTCGGTCCACTAGGAAGACCAGGAGCGACATGGCCGGTATTAGCCAGCTATACACCACATCCTAACATTGAAAGAATGACAGGCCCAGAACTGTTAGTACAGCTAAAACAGTTAATAAAAATACACCAACAATTGGTACAATATGTCATGCGGACCTTAACAGTCCAACCTACTATAAGGATTCCACAGCAAACCCCTCACCAGGGGTACACAAACAAAATCATACCTCAGACTATACAATCAGTCATTGGTAAACTGCCTGCCAAAAGGGAACAAATTCCGTTTTGGTTAGCACAAAAAATTACTCAAATTGAGGCAGTATTCCCTGATAGTAAACCTCATGAGAAACACAGAATTCTGACAATCTGTTTACCAATGGGGATAGCACCACATGTGGAGGACTGTGAGACTTGGGGTACAGCCTTTGCTTCAATCTACACAAAAACACATGGTGTCCCATCTATGGCGGTAATACCAGACGTTCTGAGACAGATTCAAAATGAATACGGTCCAGAACCGGCCTTGAATCTAGGTATGAAATTACTGAAAGATTTTAAACAGGTGGCGGCTATACTATTAGCCAACATCAAAGGTGAAGTAGCATCCGTGGCAATCCGCCAGAACTTAAAAGAAACAGATATAACAGACCAACCATATGAGCTTGCAAGAATTATTGAAAAATCATATGAAGAACTAGGTAGAGATTGTTTGGGTGGGAAACCATTAAAACCCCAACTAACTGAAAATCCTGAAAAAGTTTTTATTAAAAATATCTCACTACTCCTAAAAAGAAGTGGGAAAACACTAAACAGACACTTCCTAAAGAGAAACATTCCCAGTCCAGAGGAAGATCTCCCCAACGGGAGCCCTCTGAAAAAAGGTATAATCTTAGAAATAGGGATACGTTAAGAAAAGCTGATAGATATCAAGATACTGATACACGTTCCTCTCGCACCTTTCAGACTTCCTCGCAGAAATCCGAGAGGAGAGGACAGTCAGAACAGAAAGAGGAGCTTATGAAGTCCAAAGAAGAACAGCACGTTCCAAAAAATAAGAAAACTCAATTCACCAAGAAAAAGGTAGCAAGCATAAAGATCAGACATGCCGAGGATCCTGAGGACACAACTCAAGAACGGGGAGTGGGCCCAAACAATGCTAGACAGCGCAGCAGAAGTGACCATAGCTCGCAAGATCCTGATGGATCATCTGGAGACAGTGGACTTGAATGAATGCATTCAAGTTGAAACTGCCGACACAAGGGTTTGTGTACCCCACAAGTTATATGAAATAACACTCCGTATGGAGGGGGACATACCTAGAAAAATAAAAGCTCTCTTTTGGGATAAGCTATCCAAGAGTTATGATATTCTTTTAGCTGAACGAGACTTGCCAGCTGAATTTGTCAGGGTGTGCCCACATGGCGAAGAGATAATTATGCCAGCCTTCTCAAATCATATTCCTATTCATAAAAAATATACATATGCCAGATAATGGGCAATAGCTCAAGCTCCAGCATTATATAAAAATCATGTGGGATGGGATGAGGATTCTCCTCACCATAAAATCCAGTTAAAAAATTAACCTACTGCACAGAGGCAGTATCCAGTTAAGCAAGAAGCTAAAAAACAGGTCAGGGAGATTTTAAATCAACTTGAATACCAAGGGGTGATTGAAACATGCACCTCGTCAATGAGCAACCCTTTGTTTCCTGTCTCCAAGCCAGACAATTCATATTGTCCAGTTTTGGACTACAGACACCTAAACTCCTGTTACAAAACATTTGCAGTACAAAATGCACACAGTGCAGCACTAATGAATAACATTGTGCGCAAAAAATATAAAAGCACATTAGATATTTTAAATGGGTTTTTCTGTCTAAATATTGCACCAGAAAGCAGGCATTTGACCGCTTTCTCAATAATGTGGACACAGCGACAATTTTGCCGTATCCCCCAAGGATTCAAGAATAGTCCAGGGTTATTTTCAGCCAGAGTAACAGAGTTACTACAAATGTACGATGATGAGGCATTATCTTATGTCGATGACATCTATCTTCCAGATGATGATTTGGACGTGCATTTGAAAAGAGTGAACACCATAATACTCGGGTTCGCATCTGAAGGGTACAAATTCAATTTTAGGAAATCACGAATTGCCCACCTCAACGTCCTATTCTTAGGATACGAGATATCAAGTGAAGGAAAAAGCCTGGCAGCCAACTTCCTAGAGAAATGTGCGCTGCTCCAACCTCCAAAGGGATCTCTGGCAGAATATCGAGGCTGAAAATATCGACAGACAAAATATCGACGCTGGAATATCGAAGGCAAGTATATCGACACCCTATCTACAACATGGTAAGTACAAAAATATCAAAACTAAAATATCGATGTTAAAAATATCGTAATTAAAAATATTGTTTAAAAAAAAACAGGTAAAATTAAGTAAATAGTACTTATATATAATTTAAACTTATGTTAAAATGTGTTATAATGTTTAAAATGAATAAATAATACATATTTACTATTAAACATTTAATTAAAAATAATAATAAAATATATAATATATACTTAATTAATTATAATATATACATACTTTTTTAAATATTTATAAAATATTAACAAATACTACAATTTAAAAAGACATAAACACTCATAAAATAATAACATAAATAATAATAAATAAATATATTTAATAAATAACAACAATTAAATATACTTTCAATATTTTTAAAATTAATTAAATACAACATTATGTAACATCTTAAATACATAAATAAATATAAATAATATTGAATAGCATAAGGGTAAAAATTACTATTCAAACTCCAGAGGGTGCAACAGTAGATAAAGCGTTGGATAGCGTAAGGGTAAAAATTACTATTCCAACTCCAGTGAGTGCAACAGTAGTGAAAGCGTTGGATCACGGGTATGTAAAAATGACTATTCCCACTCCAATGAGTACAACATTAGGGAAAGCGTTGGATAGCGTAAGAGTAAAAATTACTATTCCCACTCCAGAGAGTGCAACAGTAGGAAAAGCATTGGATAGGGGGTGGGTAAAAATTACTATTCAACCTCCAGTGAGTGGAACAGTAGTGAAAGCATTGGATAGCGGGTATATAAAAAGGACTATTCCCACTCCAATGAGTGCAACATTAGGGAAAAAGTTGGATAGCGTAAGAGTAAAAATTACTATTCCCACTCCAGAGAGTGCAACAGTAGGGAAAACGTTGGATAGCGGGTGGGTAAAAATTACTATTCCCACTCCAGTGAGTGGAACATTAGGGAAACATTGGATAGCGTATGGATAAAAATTACTATTCCCACTCCAGAGAGTGCAACAGTAGGAAAAACGTTGGATAGCGGGTGGGTAAAAATTAGTATTCCCACTCCAGTGAGTGGAACAGTAGGGAAAGCGTTGGATAGCGTATGGGTTAAAATTACTTTTCCCACTCCAGAGAGTGCAACAGTAGGGAAAGCGTTGGATAGCGTAGGGAGAAAAATTACTATTCCCACTCCAATGAGTGCAACATTAGGGAAAGTGTTGGATAGCGTAAGGGTAAAAATTACTATTCCAACTCCAAAGGGTGCAACAGTAGGGAAAACGTTGGATAGCGTAGGGGGAAAAAATACTATTCCCACTCCAGAGACTTCAACAGTAGGGAAAGCGTTGGATAGTGTAGGGGGACAAATTACTATTCCCACTTCAGTGAGTGCTACAGTAGGGAAAGCGTTGGATAGCGTACGGGTATAAATTACTATTATAACTCCAGAGGGTACAACAGTAGTGAAAACATTGGATAGCGTAGGAGGAATAATTACTATTCCCACTCCAGAGAGTGCAACAGTAGGGAAAGCGTTGGATAGCGTAGGGAGAAAAATTACTATTCCCAGTCCAATGAGTGCAACATTAGGGAAAGTGTTGGATAGCGTAAGGGTAAAAATTACTATTCCAACTCCAAAGGGTGCAACAGTAGGGAAAGCATTGGATAGCGTAGGGGGAAAAATTACTATGACCACTCCAGAGACTTCAACAGTAGGGAAAGCGTTGGATAGCGTAGGGGGAAAAATTACTATTCCCACTTCAGTGAGTGCTACAGTAGGGAAAGCGTTGGATAGCGTACGGGTATAAATTACTATTATAACTCCAGAGGGTGCAACAGTAGTGAAAACGTTGGATAGCATAGGGGGAAAAATTACTATTCCCACTCCAGAGAGTGCAACAGTAGGGAAAGCGTTGGATAGCGTAGGGAGAAAAATTACTATTCCCACTCCAATGAGTGCAACATTAGGGAAAGTGTTGGATAGCGTAAGGGTAAAAATTACTATTCCGACTCCAAAGGGTGCAACAGTAGGGAAAACGTTGGATAGCGTAGGGGGAAAAAATACTATTCCCACTCCAGAGACTTCAACAGTAGGGAAAGCGTTGGATAGCGTAGGGGGACAAATTACTATTCCCACTTCAGTGAGTGCTACAGTAAGAAAAGCGTTGGATAGCGTACGGGTACAAATTACTATTATAACTCCAGAGGGTGCAACAGTAGTGAAAACATTGGATAGCGTAGGAGGAATAATTACTATTCCCACTCCAGAGAGTGCAAAAGTAGGGAAAGCGTTGGATAGCGTAGGGAGAAAAATTACTATTCCCACTCCAATGAGTGCAACATTAGGGAAAGTGTTGGATAGCGTAAGGGTAAATATTACTATTCCAACTCCAAAGGGTGCAACAGTAGGGAAAGCGTTGGATAGCGTAGGGGGAAAAATTACTATTCCCACTCCAAAGACTTCAACAGTAGGGAAAGCGTTGGATAGCGTAGGGGGAAAAATTACTATTCCCACTTCAGTGAGTACTACAGTAGGGAAAGCGTTGTATAGCGTATGGGTATAAATTACTATTATAACTCCAGAGTGTGCAACAGTAGTGAAAACGGTGGATAGCGTACGGGTGAAAATTACTATTCCAACTCCAGAGGGTGCAACAGTAGGGAAATGGTTAGCTAGCGTAGGGGGAAATACAACTATTCCAACTCCAAAGAGTGCAACAGTAGGGAAAGCTTTGGATAGCGTAGGGGGGAAAATTACTATTCCAACTCCAAAGGGTGCAACAGTAGTGAATGCCAATTAATAAATATTTACGAAATATATTACACATAAAAATATGTAATTAATTAAAATTAAATTACTCCCCACCCTATTCCCCTATAAACCCACAATCCACTCTGGTACTAAAACATAACATGTCATAATAATTAACAATAATTACCAATTAAATAATTAATTTATCAATTAAAATAATTAATTGCCAATTATTAATTAAATCAAAACTTAAATATTTACAATTAAATTACTTCCCACCCTATTCCCCTATAAACCCACAACCCGCTCTAGTACCAAAACATAACATTTATTAAAAATTAACATTAATTACCAATAAAAGAATTAATTTATCAATTAAAATAATTAATTGCCAATTAATAATTAAATAGAAAATTAATTATTTACAATTAAATTACTTCCCACCCTATTCCCCTATAAACCCACAACCTGCTCTGATACTAAAACATAACATTTAATAAAAATTAACATTAATTACCAATTAAATAATTAATTTATCAATTTAAATAATTAATTGCCAATTAATAATTACAATTAAATTACTTCCCACCCTATTCCCCTATAAACCCACAACCCGCTCCGGTACTTAAAACATATAATTTACTTAAAAATAAATGTATTAATATATAAAAATAATACACATATAATATTCATTAATTTAAATACTTAACAAAAACATACAATAAAAATAAAAAAAATAATACAAATATCGATATTAGTAACATCGAAATTAGTTACATCGATATATATGCTATCGATATTACTAACTTCGATATTAGTTACATCGATATCAATGATTTCGATATTACTTACCCCAGAGTCGATATTCTGTCCTACGATATTCTTGACATCGATATTCTGTACCATCGATATTTTAAACACGATATTATGGTAGGTCGAAATTTTCGACTCGATATTTTGACTGTGCACCCCTCCAAAGACGCTGAAAAATGTACAGTTAATGCTAGGATTCCTGAATTTTGGAAGAACTTATGTTCTAAATTACGCAGAAAGAGTTAAACCTCTCTACGAACTAATCAAACCTTATTTCAAACCAACAAATTGGACTCAAACACACACAGAAATTTTGCGTTCAGTGCAAACGGACATGTTAGCAAAAACACAATTAGAAACACGCGATAATATGCGCAATCTTGTGATCCGAATCATCCCAGGGAGATGCGGATTCACATACCTGACCTTTAATGAAGGTGAAAAGGTACCAATAGCATACAAATCAGACTTGTACACACAAGCTGAAATAAAATTCCCTTCTACAGAAAAAATTCTGACAGTGGCTCAAACTGCAGTAGCAAATGAGAGAGCCCTCGCACAGGGTAAACGCATAATGATCGTTACACCTGTACTTGCCTTAGAGGCAGTAACAAAAGCAAGCATTCCCAATGCTAAGGCTTTACATCCAAGATGGATACAATGGGTTAATTCTCTTGCTGCAGCAGACATTGAATACGTTTTTGACCCCTGTTTAAAGACACAAGAATTCCTACAATACGAATACGAATGTCTTCTGCCGACCGAGATTCTGCCTCTAGAACACTACGGATGTATAATCTATACAGACGGATCAGCGCAGCCCGCAGTTGGGGGTGAACAAGCCTATAGTGCTGCGTTTGGGATTGTTAAAGGTCGTTGGCGCGAAGGTAAATTTAGACCTATGGTCACTAAAACTCAATCACTCGGAGACTGTACAGGCTACAGAACTACAGGCTTTCAAGATGGCGCTTGAAAATACCGATCGCGAATTCCCCACACTAATAGTGTGCGATTGATATTTCTATGTTGAATCTTACAACAAACACTTGCAGAGCTGGGTTAAGAACGGGTTAAAAAATTCAAAAGGTGGCACAATTAAGCATAAAACGCTTTGGGAACAAGTAGTTCTTTTGCAAAAAGAACTACAAAAGACTCACGTGATTCATACACTAAGTCATCAGTGTGATGGCGTTCACGTTGCAGGGAATTCATTGGCCGATGAAGCCGCAAAGGCAGCTGTGCAAACGGCTTCCGTAGCTACAATCACTTACTCGAAATGAGTAATGGACGGTGAAACATTACTAGCAGTAAAAGCCTCAATGGAAGGCAGCTATGCAGCGTTACCTCTAAACTATCCACTCGGTAATACATACATAATTGATGCAGACTCTGTTCCTTTTGCTCGAATCCCCGGAGCGGGGGGCAGAGTAATTCCAAACAGGAACGAGAGAGGTGTTTTGATTCACGAAGCACATATGGGAGATGGTCTGAGACATCAAGGGATCTTAAAATCTCTAATAGAATTAGAAAAGATGTACTGGTGGCAAGGAATGAGCGTTGATGTGTACAATTTCGCAATTCATTGTCCTAACTGCAACAGAGATCTCAGCAGTGAAAACCACCAGATACCTGACTACAGTGTAGCCAGCCCAGTTCAGATACCATTGCTAGACTGCATTAGACTATCTACACGCAAACGTCATAATGAACTGATGCTGTCCCACAACTACTAAGACAAGATTTATTTGGATGTGGCCTCAGTGCTCGGCTGATGCCAGAACTGTTATAAAGGATTTGCGAGTCTTTATCGGCACATACTCAATCAGCACGCTATATTCTGACCAGGGTGCTGCGTTTAGCTCTCGAGCTTACAAGGAGGCCATGGCTAGCTTGGGCATTGCATTGCGGTATTCTAGTCCCTTCCATCCTGAGGGTAAACTGGTAGTGGAAAGAAAAAAACGTGACATAAAGCAATCCATAACAGCTAAGGTATTAGGTTCGGGTGATGGGTGGGTCAAACATCTAATAAGTGTCCAACGTAGTCTTAACAATCTGCCAAGAAATTCTCTGGGTGGAAGCACTCCGTATGAATTACTGTTTGGTACTAGAATGTTAATTGAAGACCTCGATTGTCAAACTTCAGTGGTGAATCAAAAAGCCTTTGATGTCAAAGATCGTTTGGCTGTCTTACAGGACTTAAATGAAACAAGAAGAAGTCTGAGTAACACGATACAGAAGCCAACAACCACTGCAGAAAAACCACCTGTCCCAGCAAGACCTGTCTGGATTCAAAAGATTGGGGATCTAGTCAGGGAAAAGATCGCGGTAAAGAACGAATTTGGGCCTTCGTACAGAAAAGCAGTACCTATCTTGGCATTCCAAGGAACAAGATCAGTAGTTCTGCCGCACCTTGCTGGTAAAAGGGAGAACAGAGTTGTGTCCATCGACCTGGTCAAACCAGAATCATGTGGCCGATAATAAGTAGTAGCCCAATGGACTCCCAAGATGTAGCAAACGAACAAATCTTGCTACAATACAAGAGGTTCAAATTGAAAGACATATCACCTTTGATAAACCTGCAGTAAGAAAAGAAGGACTATGCAACAAAGCCATGGAACTTGTGCCTCTTGAGACCGAAATAACAGTTCGTCAGGAAACTCCTGTCTACAATGATGTAGCCTCTGACTATACAAATGTGACAAAGGAAGAAGAAACTCCAAAAATTATTAACAATCTTGATGCAATACAAACAATTGACAGAACTGCCTCTGGCTATTTCATCAACTTTGATACATTTTCTGAGGATCCCAGTGAACCTGAAGACAAGCCAGCAAATAAAACTTTCAAAGAAAAAATAACAGAACTCTTAAATCAACTTGAAAAAACATATCTGGTTTCACCATGGATTGAATTTTGGATTGTGCTAGGTGTACTGTTCCTCCTGCTCTGGCTCATACTAGTTTTAAGCTTGGGAAAAATGATAGATGGAAAATACAGTACAATGAACACAGCAAGTAAGAAAATCAACTTGGTCCTGAGACCTCACAAACCATCTCATCGTGAAAAAATAGATCTGTCATCAGTGAACATCACAGCCGTTCCTATACCTGGTGGTATAGCATGGGACAGAACTGATTATGACATCTATGGCCCGGTGGAGCTGCTAAAGATTCAACACCAGTTCAAGATTTCTTTGAGTAACTTTGTCTCACCCAGCACATTTTCTGATGATTGGAATTTTGAAACTATTAATAACATGATGACAGATTTAGAAATGTCAGATAAATTTACAGAACATGAATACTTGGAAGGTTCATCAGATTATGAACACATGTATTGTTTTAATCATTATGGTCACCATTATTTGCATAAATCTGCAAGCCCTAGGAATGTTTTTACTTACAACCAATGGGAAAATTTTCCAACTCCGCAAAAGGGCAGCTCAAAAAGATTTTATGAAAAGTTTTCGTACTTCTCAGGGTTTAATGTTACACATCCAGAAACATTTTATTTTAAAAATGAAAATAAGACAGGAATGAAAACAATGTTGACCAACACTAAACAAATTTATTCTGCAAACTTTTATGCTCAACTGTCTACATTAGGTTTTGACTTTTGGAAAGACAACATTGAGACAAAAACTGTCTGGGGCACAACAGATTGGCGGGTGCAAGGTTCAGAAGCCCTGTTCAGAGCCTGCATTATAACAGAACAAATAATGTTTTTAAATGACACTGTTTAACAATTTATTGTCTTCGCTTTGCTAAGATAAAAGATTTAAACAAATCGTCTATACCTAAGCCCACATCTGACATTGATGATACTACAGAAGAGGAGGTAGACGTACCCTATATTTAAAAAAAAAAAAGAACTAATCCTGATTGGGAAAAAATGGTTAATCTGGCCCACAGACACGAAAAACTGTTAAGATAGAATCCTGAACAAAACACAAGGGTTCACAGTGAACAGGCCAGATCCAAGATACTCCCAGAGACAACATCCAGGGATAGTTACTACTTATAGTGTAGGAAAGTTATGCCTTGAGTGGCTACAGAAATCTACACTTCCAGAAATCAAACAACACTTGTCTTTACTTAAAGAAGGCAATGATTTGCAAGATTTCTTACTGGGGCCTCGCAAACCACGTCAAAAACGTTTCATATACACTGGTATATACGCTGCGTACATCGAAGCTTGGAAAATAACACAAATGGAAACTGCAGAAAGAATACGAGAAATGGATTGTATTAATGTAGAGAAAAGCCTCTCTGTAGTGGACAATGGGTTAACGACTCTGTCCTCCAGAATTTATTCTTTGGACAGCATCGTATCATCTGCAATTGACATAATAGAGCAGGACTTGCTAATGTTACAACATGGCCAGTCTCAATTACGTTCTATAATGCTACTAGGCTGGACATTGCAAAATTTCCGTTCAGGCTACGCGCCCTGGGGTCTAATCAACACCACGTCATTGTTTTCTGTATTTAACCTTACAGATAAACAAATCTCTTTGGCACAAAAAGGAGTAGACTATACGGTGCTGAGCATTGGAAAACTGGAAAGATTACCATTGACAGTTTCTGAGAAGCCTGTCATTGAATGGATAATACATGGCACTATCACAATACCAGTGACAATTTTCCAATTTCAGTATTGTCTACAGCATATACCAGCGGGCCTGTATGAAAGGTTGGGTAAAGAATACATTAAGTCGACATGGACTTTACCATACACACACAAATTTTGGAATAACGGAAAAGAGGTATTCCTTAGTGGTAATAATTGTAAGAACTCACAAAGGGCCCGATGTAGGTAGCCAAATGCCGGTCGGTAACGGCCGAAAATCGGTAAAATCAGCCATTACCGAGCGGTATAAGTGCATCGAGATGTATGTCACCAAAAACGTACCGAATCGGTAAATACCAGTCGGTAAAACACCGATTCGGTATTACACGAATCGGAATTTACCGAATACATATTCTCCGAATCGGTAAATAAGAAATGGTAAGTTACTGAATCGGTAAATACCGGATTCATATTTACAGAGTCGGTAAATAAGAAGTGGTAAAAAAGGCCATTTGAGATGTAGCAAAGTCAGGAAATACCGAATTTTGGGAAATTCGGTATTTAAGAGTCGGTATTTAACATGGATTGGAAGCAGGTGGAAACCAAGAACAGGATATATAAGAAGCTCCCAAAATGCAACTGTACACCCACAATGGCGGCTTTCTACGTTATTGCAAGGCGGCTACGGATACAGGCAGCAGGAGAGAGGGTCTGGCTTAGGGAGGAGCAGGTATATAGGCAGAGGATCACCCTCTTCCAACTCACTGAAGCAGAGATCCTGCAAAGGTACCGATTTCACCCCAGAACCATCCTGGACTTGATCAGGGACCTCCACCCATATCTGGAACACCCAACCCCAAGAGCACACGCCATCCCACCCCATGTACAGGTGCTGTGCTGCCTACACCTTCTTGCCTCTGGGAGCTACCAGCACGTGATAGCCGCTGTAGGTGGAGTGTCCCAGAGCTGCCTGTCACGCTTCTTCAGAAAATTCCTAAACGCCATGATGCAGAGGATGGAGCACTACATTGAGTTCCCTGAGACAGCTGCAGAACTAGCAAGGACAAAAACCGAGTTCTATCAACTTGCACAGTTCCCGCACATCATCGGCTATATCGATGGGACGCACATCCCACTATGCCCACCTGCAGCAACTGAGCACATATACAGAAACCGGAAGTCCACCCATTCAATCAATGTGCAGGTGATCTGCAACGCTAGCAACATGATAACGGACATTGTAGCCAAATATCCAGGGAGTACCCACGACTCCTACATATTCACCAACAGTGGGATATACAGACGCCTTGTGGCTGGTGATTTCGGTGATGGATACCTGCTGGTAAGTATGTGTGAGACACCCTGACAGTTCATGAAGAAGGTGCACACCTGAGTACGTGACTAATCTAATTATCCTTTCCCACCCATGTGACAGTGCATATGCCCTGCGGTCATTTGTGCTCACCCCTACCTGAACCCATCCACCAGGAGTGAAAGGCGTTATAACGTGGCACACAGAACAACAGGTTGCGTGGTGGAACATACATTTGGTCTCCTGAAAAGTAGATTTAGGTGCCTCCATAAGAGTGGAGGTGCACGTCAGTACACGCCAATTATCTGCTGCAAGATAATTGCGACCTGCGCCATGCTGCACAATCTTGCCACCAAGGAGGGCACAGAGATAGAACTGATATATCATGAGGACATTGATGATGGGACAGTACAAGCAGATCACAATGCAGCAGGAGCAGCACCAGCAACAGATGGTCGTCTGCGACGCGCTGAAATCACCAACTGATACTTCTAATTGAGCGATGACACACAGCCATGTCCAGTGTTTGGAACACTCACTTTAATGTACACAACTGCACCTTCCAAAAAAACATATATCAAATTAAATGCACTTTGCACAATGGTTGGCCAAAGTTCTCTTCACTTTGACCTGTCCTGTGTTGAATATGTCTCTCAATGCTTGCGCTTACGCATGATGTTTTGCGAGCCACGGGGCTGGGGGTCTACATGTGCAGTGGTGCCGGTGTCATCAGCATGGAGTCTGCTGCTCCTACGAATGTCCTGAACAGGCGTGCTGGACCCACTCCTGATCGTTGACTCCTCAGTGTCCCCAACAACCATGTTGCCACCTGTGGCTGTCAGCTGTGTCAGCATTGCCTCCATTGCTGAGGTCACCCTCCCCATCCCCCGGGACAAGTCACTGCAGCAGTGTACAATGTCAGTCTGCAGATTAACAGAGCGGCGACACTGCAGGGTGGTAGAAGTTGCCAAGCGGTTAATCTGTCATGTATTCCTATAGGTTCTGAATCGATCCCCCTATTCCTGACCCTATTCTAGTTAAACAAACCTACAAGTTAACTAGCAGTCAGCCCATGAGGCAGAAAACCCCCATGATGCAGATACCGTTATCTGACGCAGTCACACTACGGCACAGGAACGTGTTATCTGATTAGGTCATAACGCTTGCGATCTAATTAGACAAGCGATATTCCTCCAGCCCCTGATAAGGCATACGGAGTTCTCATAACAAATCAAACCTATGACAACCTGGGCAAAACCCTGCGGCCATTGTTTTGATTTCACCGAGAACTTTAGTAAAAGAATGTGCTAACGAGCAAGTCGTATGACATCTTTATTGACGTATCTATGTCCATCCTTACGTCAATCTCGGCACCTTAAAGGTATAAATATTACCGATCTTGCCATATGCAAACACACGCGTGGTGACGAGACGGAGCAGCCATACTTGCCGAAGCCGAGAGCAGAGCAGACCCCGCTGGCAGCAGCCCCGCCTTCCTGACGCGCTGAGAGACGCGCTGCTTTCTCCTGCCGAGAATCCAGCCCCGGCGTTTCTGGGTAGCCCTCGCAGGCAGCCTGGAATATCGAGACCAGAGAAAGAGATACCATTCCTCATTCATCCTAACTTCCAGGTACAGAACTGAATAACCCCTCACAGAGAATTCTTTAGTTATTCACTTGGCAAAAACAAACTTAACTTAAACTGTAACTTTCTATTCCCGCCCACGTATTAGACTTAGGTCAGGTACACGGGGTAGGCGTATTTAGAAACACCAGTTGAGTACGTTTAGTCAAATGTATATGTGTATGTAAATATATTTTATTCATTTTAAAACATCATATGGCTTAGAAACCATATCAATGTTTTTACAGTATTACTTTATACTATTGCTTTTAATGTATGCACTTTACTTAACTATAAGTATTGCAATAATATCGATCCATTTCTCTTGTATGAGAAAAGAGACTGATCAATAAATGACACCTTTTTATTGAACACGCCCGTCTCTTCCTTTTCTCTACAATCTGATGAGACTAAGAATGCACGTACTGACTGAGTAAAATAATTTGCCTTTTGTTCACACGACTCTCGAGATTGACTCTTGATTAGGGGAGAGCAAAGTTGTCATGTTCTATGGTTGTCAGAAACTAAATCCCTTCTTGTCTAATCAGGGAAGTTAATTCCTCCTTGAACATTCGAGAAAGTTTCTAGCGAACTCTGAGCTACGCTGGCAAACCCAAAACTTAAGTCTAGTATCGACAGTAGTAGACCTAGTTAACGTCTGGCCTAGGCCTTTACTGCTGTAGGTATTATTCCAATGCGCAGAGCCTATTGGGAAGATAGGAACTACACTACATGGCGCCCAACGCGTTTGGAAAGGGCGATAAAACTAACGTAAGACATTTAGAGTAACTCAGTCGTGCTTTCTCACTCAGACCCCTTTTCCCATTATACTCCAAAGACGTCTGGAGTGGGTGAAAGGTTATATCCTCCAAAACCTCGCAGGAGGGAACTCCTATGTATGGTTCTTGGTATAGTCAACGTTGAAGGATAAACAGTTCCAAAATATTGTGCATCTAATCTTTGTTTCCATAAGAAACCTGATCTGAAAACAAACAAAATAACCATCCTGACAGTAAAATGTCAGACAATGAAGAAGAAAGAGAGGCAGTTAGATTAGCAGCTGAAATAGCAGCAGCTGATACTGCACTACAAGACGCTGACCCGGAGATAATACTCATCCCGGTCATCAAAAGGAAATCTATAACCTTAAAGCTTATAGAAAATGGACTGACACCTAGAGGTGGCACAGTCATATTCGTAATTGAGGCACACGAATATCAGCAGACAGAGGTATATTATTCATGGATACATTTTACAGCAGCAAATGCTGTAACAAAGTACTTCCACTATTACAAAATAGAGGAACCTCCTGAAATGTACACTCCATTCGAGGAGGTGGAAGTACCACTCAAATTCCAAGAGCATTTGCTCTTATTTGATGGCGCCCTAAAACATAATAATCACATCACCAGGCTCGGTCCTTTAGGTAGACCAGGAGCAACGTGGCCGGTACTAGCCGGATACACACCACATCCAGACTTCGAAAGAATGCCTGCAGCAGATCTTTTAGTACAACTAAAACAATTAATAAAAATACATAGACAATTAGTTCAGTATGTGATGCGGACTTCAACAATTCAGCCAGCTATTAAACTTCCACAGCTGACCCCTCACCAGGGGAACACAAATAAAATTACACCACAGAACATCCAATCCTGCCTAGGTAAAGTACCGGCTAAACGGGAACAAATACCATTCTGGTTGGCACAGAAAATTACCCAAATAGAGGCGGTGTTTCCTGACACCACCCCGATAGAAAAACACAGGATTCTGACTATCTGTCTTCCAATGGGAATCGCACCACACATTGAGGACTGTGACACTTGGGGTACAGTCTTTGCTTCCATCTACACAAAAACGCATGGTGTTCCATCCATTTCGGTGATACCAGATGTGCTAAAACAAATTCAAGACGAATATGGTCCAGAACCTGCTTTAACCCTTGGTATGAAATTACTAAAAGACTTCAAGCAGGTCTCGGCTATACTATTAGCCAACATAAAAGGTGAAGCAGAAAACGTGGCGA
Organism: Lissotriton helveticus; assembly: GCF_964261635.1. Lineage (NCBI taxonomy): Eukaryota > Metazoa > Chordata > Amphibia > Caudata > Salamandridae > Lissotriton > Lissotriton helveticus. The sequence goes on along the minus strand of NC_136059.1, from coordinate 1,602,565,540 downwards.
TCCGCCAGAGGTTAAAAGAGACAGATATAGCAGACCAACCAGCTGAAATTGCCAGAATCATAGAAAAATCCTATGAGGAACTAGGTAGAGATAGTTTAGGTGGAATACCAGTAAAACCGCAACTGACTGAAAGTCCAGAAAAAATATTTTTTAATAATAATTCACCAAAAAAGAACTGGGATGGAAATAAACAATCCAATCCTAAAGAAAAGAAATTCCAGTCCAGAGGAAGGTCTCCTAGGCGAAGAGAAAAATCTCCAAACCGAAGACAGAGGTCACCGCAGAGTGACCCCTCTGGGAATAGATATAACCTTAGAAATAGGGATAATATTAAAAAACCTGATAGATATCAAGACATTGATACACGTCCCTCTCAATCTTTTCAGAATTCCTCGCAGAAATCGGAAAGAAGAGGACGATCAGAACAAAGAGAAGAGCACGCCAAGTCCAAAGACAAGGAACCTGCTCAACTAAAAAAGAAATTACAATTTCCAAAAAAGAAGGTAGCCAGTATCAAGGTAGTTAACAATGCAGAGAATACTGAGGACACAACTGAAAAACGGAGAGTGGGCTCAGACAATGCTAGACAGTGCAGCAGAAGTGAGCATAGCTCGCAAAGTCCTTATGAATCATCTGGAGACAGTGGACACGAATGAATATCTTCAAGTGGAAACTGCAGACACCAGGGTTAGCAAACCCCACAAGATATACGAGATAACATTACGTATAGAGGGAGATAAGACTAGGAAAATAAGGGGACTATTTTGGGATAATCTCTCCAAGGGCTATGATATCCTTCTAGCTGAAAAAGACTGGCCACCAGAGTTTGTCAGGGAGTGCCCTCATGGCGAAGAAGTAATTATGCCTGCCTTCTCAAATCAAATTCCAATTCATAAAAAATACACACTTGCTAGAAAGTGGGCAGTGGCTCTAGCTCCTGCTTTATATAAAAATCACGTAGGATGGGATGAGGATTCTCCTCCTCACAAAATCCAGTTAAAATCACAGCCTACTGCACAAAGGCAGTACCCAATTAAGCAAGAAGCTAAAAAACAGGTAAATGAAATACTAGATCAGCTAGAATACCAGGGGATGATTGAAACTTGCACCTCACAAATGAACAATCCTTTGTTTCCGGTCTGCAAACCAGACAATTCATATCGTCTAGTTTTGGATTACCGACACCTTAACACATGTTGCAAAACTTTTGCAGTGCAAAACTCACACAGTGCTGCACTAATGAATAATATAGTGCGCAAAAAATACAAAACAACCTTGGACATCTCCAATGGATTCTTTTGTCAAAACATAGCACCAGAGAGCAGATATTTAACTGCATTCTCAGTAAATGGCACTCAAAAACAATTCTGTCGGTTAGCCCAGGGGTACAAGAACAGCCCGGGGGTATTCTCAGCGAGAGTAACAGAATTACTACAACTATATGATGATGAAGCATTATCTTATGTCGATGACATTTACTTAACAGATGATGACTTGGATACTCACTTGAAGAGAGTGAACACCATAATACTTGGGTTCGCAGCTGAGGGTTACAAATTCAACTTTAAAAAGTCCAGAATTGCCCATCTGACGGTCCTATTCTTAGGATATGAGTTATCAAGTGAAGGCAAAAGCCTGGCTGACAATTTCCTAGAGAAATGTGCCGTACTCCAAGCACCTAGAACACTAAAAAACTTACAGTCAATTCTAGGCTTCCTAAATTTCGGAAGAACATACATTGCAAATTACGCAGAAAGGGTCAAACCCCTTTATGATCTAATTAAACCAGATTTCAAAAGATCCAATTGGACTCAAATACACACAGAAATTTTGAGATCCTTACAAACAGACATGCTAATTAAAACTAAATTAGAAACACGTGATAATACACGCAATCTTGTGATTCGAGTCATCCCAGGGAGATGCGGATTCACATACCTAACCTCTAATGAGGGAGAAAAGGTACCAATTGCATTCAAATCACACTTGTACACAGAAGCTTAACAGAAATTCAGCAACGAAGAGAAAATTGTTCATGCAGTTCAAACCGCAATAGCTAGAGAAAAAGACATAGCCAACGGTAGACATATCACAGTCAGAACAGCTGAATCAGCCTTTGAGGCATTAACAACACCATGTAATTTACCAACAACAACATTGGATCCAGAATGGTTACAATGGGTGAATTCAATCGCAACGGACAAAGTATACTACTACTTTGATCCAGAACTAGAAGAAATGGAAAATCTAGAATATGAAGAAACATACCCTCTGCCAATCGACATTCTGCCGCTACGACATTACGCCTGTGTAATCTATAGAGACGGACATGCTCAACCCCCCGTTTGGGGAGAACAGGCATACAACCCCACATGTGAGATTACAAAAGAAGTGTGGCGCGGAGGTAAACTAAAACCTCTATTAACAAAATCACACTCAGTAGAAACAAATTCAGAACAACAAACTGAAATAATGGCATTGAAAATGGCGCTAGATAATGCGGATCGCGAATTCCCGACACTTATAGTGTCAGATTCATATTACTGCGTCAAATCATATAACAGCGATTTGCAGGCATGGATTCAAAACGGTTACAAAGATGACACAGATGCACCAATAAAGCAGAAACTGCTCTGGGAACAAATAGCTCTTTTACAAAAAGAACTACCAAAGACTCACGTGACTCACTCACTGAGTCATCAGCGTGATGGCGTTCACGTTGTAGGGAATTCATTGGCTGAAACAGCCGCAGCGGCAGCCACTAACTCGGCTCCCGTAGTTCGAAAAAAGCGTACATTAAAATACATTGACGGTGAAACAGTGCTGGCGGTGAAAACGTCATCAAAAGGCGACTGCTCAGCGTTACCGATCAACTATCCACTCAATTATACATACATAATCGATGCAAACTCCGTCCCTTTTGCTCGAATCCCTGGAGTGGGGGATAGAGTGATTCCAAACATGGACAGGAGAAACTTGTTAATCGCAGACGCACACATGGGCGAGGGTCTCAGACACCTTAAATTAAAAGATTCTCTGGAAGAATTACAATCACAGTACTGGTGGCCAGGCATGAGCCTGCGTCACACCATGTTTGTAAAACACTGCCCAAACTGCAATAGAGATCACAGTGGGGAGAGAAAGAGTTTGATACCTCATCGTATTACGGCAGATAATATCAGCAGTAAAAAGCAGGGCTTGCGATTAACATATACAGGCTAGTTCCACTTATAATGTAGATCACCAGCACTCGGCTGACGTCCGGACTGTTATACAAGATTTGCGAGTCTAAATGGCATATACGCTAAGAGCATGCTACGTTTGACTATTGTTTTCACTCAAGCACACCAGCCTGGGGGGAAACATGGCCAAATGAGCACAGCCCAGCGGGAATCTTCTCACTTCCTTCCTGAGGGTACTGGATGGTGTAAAGAAAAAACCAAGGCATAAAGCAATCTATAACGGAAAGGATATTAGGTTCAAGAGCTGGGTGGGTCAAACATCTAATAAGTGTCCAACGTAGTCTCAATAACTTGCCAAGAAATTCTCTGAAGGGATTCAGTGCGTACGAATTATTATTTGGAACTAGGATGATGATCTCTGACATTGATAGTCAGACTTCAGTGGTGAAAGAAAAAAGCTTTGATATCAAAGACCGTTTGGCTATTTTACAGGACTTAAACAAAACAAGAAAAGACCTGAGCAACATAAAGTTGAAACAACAGCCAACAACCACTGAAGAACCACCACCTGTCCCAGCAAGACCTGTCTGGATTCCAAAAGTCGGGGATCTAGTCAGGGAAAAGATCGCGGTAAAGAAGGAATTTGGGCCTTCTTACAGAAAAGCAGTTCCAGTCTTGTCTGTCAACGGGACAAGATCAGTTGTACTACCGCCACTTGCTGGTAAAAAGGAGAACCGAGTTGTATCAATCGACCTGGTAAAACCACAACATGTGGCCGATAACAAACAGTAGGCCAAGTGGACTCCCAATAAGTAGCAGAACACCAAGGTTTGCTACCAGTACAGAGGTCCTAACGAAGAGGCTCATCACATTCGAAACGCCTACAGAAGAACAACAAGCACTATGCAACAATGCAATAGAACTCAGACCTCTGAAAACTCAAATAAAAACATTTAGCAGAGACACACCAATCTATAATGAAGTACCAAGTGAAAATGCAAGAAACAAAAATCCTGAACCAATTGGAACAATTGACAGAACTGCATCCGGCTACTTCATAAACTTCGATGATTCCTCTGAAGGCTTCAGTGAATCAAAGACACAGCCATCATCAAAAACCTTTAAAGATAAAGCTATGGAACTTTTGAAACTACTGAAAGAAACATATCTGATTTCTCCATGGATTGAATTTTGGGTGGGTTTTGGTGCATTTATCCTCATACTTTGGCTCATCATGGTACTTACTTTGGGACGCTTCATTGAGGGAAAATATGCTAAAATGGACACAGCAAGTCAGAACATCAACTTGATCCTCAAACCACACACATCTTCACATGTCGAGAAAAGAGAACTTTCTTCAGCCAACTTCACAGCCAATCCGATACCTGGTGGGGTAGCCTGGGACAACACTGACTATGAAATTTATGGTCCGGTCGAGATCCTGAAATATCCACACCAAATTAAGATCTCCTTGAGTGACTTTGCAAAACCAAACTCATTTGCTGATGATTGGGACTTCGAAAGCATTAATAATATGATGTCTGACTTAGTAATGTCTGCTAAATTTACCAAACATGATTATTTGCAGGGTTCTACAAATTATGATAGTATGTATTGCTATAACCACTATGGTAACCACTTATTACATAGATCTGCACAACCTAGAAATGTTTTAAATTATAATCAAAGGGAACATTGTGCAACACCTCCAAAAGGGAGCTCAAGAACCGTTTACGACAAATATTCATATTTTTCAGGTTTTAACACAAGTAACGCTGAAACGTTTTATTTTAAATTGTCAAACAAGACAGGAACCAAAACCATGATAACCAACACAAAATTGTTATATTCAGACTCATTTTTTTAACAAATGAATACTTTTGGATTTGATTATTGGGACAAAAATGTTGAATTGAAAAGTGTTTGGGGTACAAAAGAATGGCAAGTACAGGGTATAGAAGCTTTGTTTAGAGCCTGCATGATCCCAGAACAAATGATATTTTTAAATGACACTGTTCAACAAACCACCTGTCTTGGCCTAGCCAAAATCAAAGATTTAATTAAACCGTCTATTCCAAAGCCAACAATGTTTAGCAATAACTCTGATACAGATGAAGAGATAGACGTAAACCATATATTAAACCAAAACAGAACACATCCTGATTGGAAACAGTGGTTGATCTGGCCCACAGATACTAATAACTGTCAAGACAGATTCCTGAACAAAACACAGGGTTTCAAAATGAACAGGCCAGACCCTAGATATCCTCAAAGACATCACCCAGGGATAATAACCACCTACAGTGTGGGCAAATTATGCCTTCAATGGCTACAAACTTCCACACTGGCAGAAATTAAGCAACACCTAACTTTACTTACTGATGGTGCTGACTTGCGTGATTTCACTTTGGGACCACGCAAACAGCGTCAAAAGCGTTTCATAGCAGCCTCTGTATATGCAGCATACAATGAGGCCTGGAAGGTTAATCAAATTGAAACAGCGGAGAGAATACGGGAAATTGACCGTATTAATTTGGAAAAATCACTTTCTGTAGTGGACAATGGGTTAATGACTCTGTCCTCCAGAATTTTTTCTTTGGACAGCATTGTGTCTTCAGCAATCGATATATTATCGCAGGACTTACTGTTATTACAACATGGTCAGTCACAATTGCGTTCTATTGTACAGCTTGGCTGGACGTTACAAAATCTGCGTTCAGGCTATGTGCCTTGGCGTTTAATCAACACAACGTCACTATTCCAAATCTTTAACCTTACTGATAGACAAATCGGTATGGCGCAAAAGGGTGCTGATTATACAATCTTGAGCATTGAAAAACTAGAAAGATTACCAATGACAATGTCAGAACGACCTGTCAGTGAATGGATAATACATGGAATCATAAATATTCCAATCTCAACCTTCAGGTTTCAATACTGCCAAAAATATATACAGGCTGGCATGTACGAGAAATTGGGAAAGGGGTACCTTAAAACAACATGGAACCTGCCCTATTAACATGCATGTGTCAGTAATAAAGGACAGAAAGTGTTTCTTAGTGGCAACAATTGTGCGATGTCACTAAGCGGCACGCTTCTGTGTAACGGAATTAGTTTGCATGGAGCCTGTGAAGGGAATTCATACAACCTTTCATGTCACCAGCAAGGCGCACCTGCAACAGAAATAGAACCATTCTTTCAAAGACTCTATAATGGGAGTTACATTCTTATTGTAGACCGCAGATGTTGTAGTCTTATGCCCGGGACTCCTTATCTAGTAACTACGACTGCGAAGGTCAAGTGCTGTGGACGCTCATTGTTCCCCAGCTCCTTTCCAGACAGGGAGGCAAGGGCATGGCCCGATTTGAAAATTACTTCTATTCGAATAGATACTTTAAGCAGAATGAAAACAGTCCTTCTTCAGATGCCTACCAGGCTCTCGTCATCAAAAGAAACGTATGATCTACAAGTCGCAAGGACGACTGCAGAGATACATACATTATTATCAACTAATTCCCCCGTACATTTCGCGGAAATCCTGAGTGAAATCTTAAATATTTCTGATACCAATGGGGTCTCAAAGGTATTTAAGACAGTATTTTCGATGGCATTAACACCATTCAAAGCCATACTGGGTATTTTTCCAGATTTCGTCCATTCGATTTTTGGCGGACTTCCCCTGATCCTGGGACTAATTGCAGGAATCCTATTCCTAGTCCTTATTTTTCGTTATGGCAACCCATGTCACAGACAAAACTCTTGCGACGAGGGAAGAAACAATCCTAGCCATTGGATACCGGGACCGGATATCAAAAATCCTGGGACTCTCCCGGCTTAGAGACCTGAACATGACTTGGTTTCTATCATTTCGGCAAAGATGTGTTTTACCTGTATTGAGGTCTCTGCTATGCGGAGAAGAATGCGTGTTAGACACCTGTCTGACGCTACAATCGGATGCGCCGATTGATGCAGAAACATTGTTGCGCCCGATCAAGGTTCATGCTTTGTGCTGCCCTCAAAGGCTACCAATCCTGATGACGGCATTCGTGGAAGCTTCACCACTACGATTGATGGGTAGTGAAGTTCAAGATGAAAGCAGCATCGAACAGGTACGACCCTCTGTCAGTAATGCAAATCAGAATGTCAATGGAGACAATCATGCGCAAGAATGCATGATTACACCTATTTCCGAGTTAGTGGAACTTTCCCAGGAAGCTGTTGATAGTTTTTTCGAAAGCCTAAATGATATGATGTTCTCACCCGAACAGAAATAGAGACTTTTGAGCAAGCTCGCACACGGCGTTCCCTGAATTCGGCCTTCAACTTTAAAAATAAAGTCACATGCGAGGCCTCAGGGCAGTTATGCGCTATACAAATGCAATTTTTCATTTCATTTCATTTCACATGAACATTTTCGCTCCAGTTCACGGACAGCAGTTTTTTCAGCAGCCCCAAATATTTTTGCATATTTTTCGGGACACTATCTTCTGCTTAAAGTAAGAACTATTCTTAGAGAACTAAGGTTTCTAAATTTTAGATAGCTTATAGACATTAGCTGCCCGCTGGCATGTTCATAAAGATATTTTATTCTGTGATGGAATGGTCTCGAAACTTTTTTCTGTCAGAAACCATTTCATGTGTAATTCTCATATACCAAATAAGCAATAATGTATACAAATGCGCGATTACTTTGGCATTTTTCTACAGCTTGAGTGCATACAATATATATGTCTGCAATTTTTCAGTATATTTGAAAATTTCAAAATGCATTTATGTATTTTGGGGTGGTAAGGTATACACACTACTCTATAGTATGTTGTACTATGTTATACTATGCCTAGATTAGTAAATATGTCCATAGTTAGCGTGGAGTGGGTGTCATGTATTTCTATAGGTTCTGAATCGATCCCCCTATTCCTGACCCTATTCTAGTTAAACAAACCTACAAGTTAACTAGCAGTCAGCCCATGAGGCAGAAAACCCCCATGATGCAGATACCGTTATCTGACGCAGTCACACTACGGCACAGGAACGTGTTATCTGATTAGGTCATAACGCTTGCGATCTAATTAGACAAGCGATATTCCTCCAGCCCCTGATAAGGCATACGGAGTTCTCATAACAAATCAAACCTATGACAACCTGGGCAAAACCCTGCGGCCATTGTTTTGATTTCACCGAGAACTTTAGTAAAAGAATGTGCTAACGAGCAAGTCGTATGACATCTTTATTGACGTATCTATGTCCATCCTTACGTCAATCTCGGCACCTTAAAGGTATAAATATTACCGATCTTGCCATATGCAAACACACGCGTGGTGACGAGACGGAGCAGCCATACTTGCCGAAGCCGAGAGCAGAGCAGACCCCGCTGGCAGCAGCCCCGCCTTCCTGACGCGCTGAGAGACGCGCTGCTTTCTCCTGCCGAGAATCCAGCCCCGGCGTTTCTGGGTAGCCCTCGCAGGCAGCCTGGAATATCGAGACCAGAGAAAGAGATACCATTCCTCATTCATCCTAACTTCCAGGTACAGAACTGAATAACCCCTCACAGAGAATTCTTTAGTTATTCACTTGGCAAAAACAAACTTAACTTAAACTGTAACTTTCGATTCCCGCCCACGTATTAGACTTAGGTCAGGTACACGGGGCAGGCGTATTTAGAAACACCAGTTTAGTACGTTTAGTCAAATGTATATGTGTATGTAAATATATTTTATTCATTTTAAAACATCATATGGCTTAGAAACCATATCAATGTTTTTACAGTATTACTTTATACTATTGCTTTTAATGTATGCACTTTACTTAACTATAAGTATTGCAATAATATCGATCCATTTCTCTTGTATGAGAAAAGAGACTGATCAATAAATGACACCTTTTTATTGAACACGCCCGTCTCTTCCTTTTCTCTACAATCTGATGAGACTAAGAATGCACGTACTGACTGAGTAAAATAATTTGCCTTTTGTTCACACGACTCTCGAGATTGACTCTTGATTAGGGGAGAGCAAAGTTGTCATGTTCTATGGTTGTCAGAAACTAAATCCCTTCTTGTCTAATCAGGGAAGTTAATTCCTCCTTGAACATTCGAGAAAGTTTCTAGCGAACTCTGAGCTACGCTGGCAAACCCAAAACTTAAGTCTAGTATCGACAGTAGTAGACCTAGTTAACGTCTGGCCTAGGCCTTTACTGCTGTAGGTATTATTCCAATGCGCAGAGCCTATTGGGAAGATAGGAACTACACTACAAATCGACTGATTGAGCAGCCTGACCTCGCGCCTATACCTGCGCCTCTCTTTGTGGCCACTTTCAAGCCTGTCACAGAGGGTGCCCATGCGCACCCCCATGTCCCTCACCCCCTCCGCCATGGACTCCATCCCTTTGCCCATTGCCTCCATCCCTTTGCCCATGGCCTCCATCCCCTTTGCCATGGCACCTATCCCCCGATCGATGTCCGACATCCTGGTATTCAGGATGCGCACCTGCCGGTGCACTGCCATGATGCCTCTGGCCTGCATACGCTGGACTTTGACCATTGTGGCTTCAAGCCTAGCGAAGACCCCCTGCTCATCCTGCCCCTCATCCTGCTCTCGTGCCCTACGGACACGGTCACCTGCACGGCCAGATCCCAGTGACCCAAGTTGTCCAGCGTGGCCAGCCATTGTTGGTGTACTAGGTCTGGGAGCCTCTACCACTTCCTCATCGGATCTCTCAAAGATCCTTAAAGGTGGTACATCCTGCCTCCTTGGCCTCACATGCACAGGGGACCCTGAGCTGGGTGTTGTGGCTTCTGCAGGTGCTGGCTGAGTCTCGAACAGCAGGGGCGACAGTGGCTTAGCAGTGGTGTCGTGCTCCATTGCTGTGGGTGCCTGGGGTGTGGTTGTATCCTCAGGGACAGTGCTAGGTCCAGCTGTGTCTTTGGCCTTCTCCCTCGCAGACGTTGTTGTGGCACTACACTCCCCTCCCAGCGCTGCTCTGTGCGATGACTCTCCAGTGAACAGACATGGACAATGATCAGCTGCGTGTTTTCCCAACACAGATTCCTAACACACATTTTCATTTGCCTAGACTGTTTGTGTATGGGAAGTGTGGCATGGCATGCAGGGTTCGGTGTTGGCAGCTTTGATGTATGTACCTATGACTACAACTACCATGATGCTTTGCTGGGGACTACAGTCATGTGTGCTGGATTGTGAGTGATTCACCCACATTGGGGAAGGGGCTTGGGAATGGGTGGGGTACATGTCCATGCATCTTACCTTTCTTTCTTGCAGCTCTGGCTGAGCTATCAGCATCCCCGATCCCATGTATGCTCTCAGGCTCCATGGTGGATACCACGAGCTGCTCCAGGTCGGTGAGGCTTGGGGCACAGCTCTTCCCCCCACCGGTTGCTGCTGATTCCTTCCTCTGGGTGGCTAGTTTTTTTGTGGTGGTGATCCTCAGATCATAACACCTCTTCTTCATGTCGTCAATTTCTCGGTGGGTCACTCCTAGGGCATTGACCTTGCTCTGTATTGCCAGCCAGGTGTTCCTCTTAACAGACTCAGCTACTTGCAGAGACTGTCTCCCAAACAGCTGGCTGTAGTGCTGCACAACCTCCTCCACCAGCACCTGGAGCTCTGTTGGGCTGAATTTAACCTTCTTCTTTCTGTCCCCTCCATCCTTTTGTGCCTCCTGGGACTCCATGCTGTTTCTCTGCTGGTCTCAGTGCAGCCTGCTCCTCTGTCTCCCCTCCAGCTCTCTCTGCAGTTCTGTTGCTCTGCACCTGCATGGTGTGGCCACCTCCAGGTACTGGGGTGTGGTACTTGCACCTGATTGGTTGATCTCTCAGATGCTTTATTGTGGGGTGTGGTGGGTGTCCCTGATTGGTGCACAGGCTCACATGTCATGTATTTGAATTTTCGAGATCGGAATTTACCGAATCGGTAAATACCGATTCGGTAAATTCCGATTCGGTGTCTCCCATTCATTCCTATGGGCCTGGAAGGCCATAGGGTTGTATGGGTGTTACCGACTCGGATATTACCGATTTGGTAAATACCGATTCGGTATTTACCGAGTTCGAATACCGATTCGGTATTTTTTACCGGATTGTTACCTACATTTGGGTGTCCGGTTCATAAATACCGATTCGGTATGAGTCGGTATTTATGAACCGGTAAAAAAAAATTACCTACATCGAGTCCTAAGTGGTACACTTTTGTGCAAAGGTATTAATTTACACGGAGCCTGCGAAGGTTCTGCAAATAACCTCTCTTGCCACCTGCACGGTACACCCTCCGCAGTGATAGAACCAATTTTCAGGCAGCTATCCAATGGCAGTTACGTGATGCTCAACGACAACAGCTGTTGTGGCATGTTGCCAGGAAAAGCGTATCTAGTCAGTGTCTCGTCCAAGGTCACTTGTTGTATGCAAGTATTGTATCCAACGCACAAAACAGACAGGCGGACGGCAATATGGCCTTTACTGAATATCTCTTCTATACAAATTGATACTTTAAGCAGAATGAAAGTCATTCTTTTACAAAAAACTGTGTCACTGACCTTGTCTAAAGAAACGTATGATCTGCAAGTTGCAAGGTCTTCTGCAGAGATACATGCATTATTATCAACAAACTGCCCAGTACATTTCGCAGAAATGTTAAATCAAATCTTAAATATGTCTGATACCAGTGACATCGCACATGTATTTAAGACAATTTTTTCGGGACTGTTAACACCATTTACAGCAGTCCTCTGCATTTTTCCAAATTTCGTGCACTCTGTGTTCGGCGGCCTGCATCTTGGGACTCGTAGCAGGAATTCTATTTTTATTCCTTCTGCTCCGATATGGCAAGTCCAGTCACCAGCGACACCCAGACTACCGTGGAACAATGCCTCCTTGCCATGAGGTGTCGTGAGAGAATTTCACAGATTCTTGGCTTGGCTCGTTTAAAAGATCTGAACACAGCTTGGTTTCTATTGTTCAGACCAATCTGGCAAGATTGCATCTTACCTGTTCTACGATGCCTGCTTTGCCGAAAGGAATGCGTGTTGGACATTTGTCTTACACTTCCATCAGTCCTGCCATCGGATGTTGACGCTTTGCTAGGTCCAGTAACGACTCATGCATTGTGTTGCCCCCAACGGCTGCCTATTCCGATGACGGCATTCATTGAGGTCTCGCCGGCAAGTCTAACTGAGGGTGAGATACGAGACACTACAGGCATACAGGTACCATCTACTGCGGACATTGCTAATGCAAAGAGTTATGCATTTGTAAAGATCTTTAAATAAAAACATTTTGGTTGATTCTCACCCCTTACCTAGAATTGAGGAACTTATGCAGAACAGTGCAAACATTTTCACCAAGCTAGACTTCAAGTATGCTTACCATCAAACTGCTTTAGCTGAGTCTTCCAAGCACCTCACACCCTTTGTCACTCCAGATGGTGTTTTTCAATTCATAAGGATGCCATTTGTTCGGTGTCTACTGCTTCAGTTTTTCAAAGGGTAATGTAACACATTGTGGGTGCTATGGAAGGGGTACTTATTTCTTTAAGATGACGTGTTAGTAGTAAGTGCGAATCAAGAGGCGCACATTCAAAGACCGAGTACAGTTTTTGAAAAATGGAAGGGCAATGTTTAAGGCAGAACAAATGTAGTTTTCCGCAAAAAATAAATTAGAGCATTTAGGACACATAGTGCAAATGCCATCAGTCCCAAACCAGGTTTAATTATAACCATTGAAAATGCTCCTGAACCAGGTAACAGAGAATAAAGAGATGTCCTTTATTGGGTCGTGTGAGTTTTATTCTAAGTTCATTCCATATTATGCATCAGTTGCTGAACCGAATATGAGACTTCTCAAGAAGACGGTAGATTTTTTGTCGGGACGTAAACAAAAATAGACTTTTGATCATATAAAGAATGATTTATCACAAGCTCCTCTTTTACAGCCAAATGTCCGATATATCCCGGTTTGTGTAATATTTGATGCCAGTGACAGGTGTTTGGGAGCTGTAGTTACCCAGAGTTTCAAGAATTTTGACAGCACATAGTGTTTGCTTCCAGGGTATTGAAAGATGGAGAAAAATCATATACTGTGACAGAGAAAGAAATGCAAGCTTGCACTTGAGCAGTACAAAAATTCAGGGATCTGTTATGGGGGAATACATTTTCAACTGTGAATGCATCACAAACCTTTAGTGTACGTTTTGAACAGATAATCGTATCACTTTGAAAAGATAACTGTAAGACTCACTAGACTTACCACAAAGTTGTTAGAATATCATTTTTTGATGGTACATGTTGGAGGTTTTTCCAACAAAGAGCAGACCTTCTCTTTTGTTTTCTCATTCAGATGACGATTTTAGTGGTGGAGATGTATTGGAAGATGCATAAAAGCTTCAGTGAACTTTGAGAATCAGTCACGTGTTTCCAAACCTGAATGGAGTACAGAATTTTTAGCTCATCCTGTGATGCGTAAGGTTCCAAAATGTATTGTTGATGGTTAACCAAAAGAAATGAGTTTCACAGGAGAGTTGAAGATTTTTGCTAAGATCTCTCCTGAATTTTCCCTTAATGATGGTATTATTTATAGAGGAGAAAAGCTTGTTCTTCCTGTTTCTTTAGGAAGGAAGTTATTAGAGTTAGCTCACTCAATGCATTTCGGAATGATATTGAATAAAATGGTTGCATGAGACCTTTTGTTGACCAAGAATGTATCATGAAATTGAGCAGAAAGTATACAATTTTGAAACATGCTGCACAGCAAATAAGTATTTATCAAATAGAACACTTTCCATGGTAACTGTAGATCTTTCAGAGGATGTTTGGGACAAGGTTGCATTGGATTTTTTGGGTTCTTTTCCCATATTGCAATACTCAGTATGCTCTAGTTCTGATTGGTCATGGGTGTAAGTGGATTGAAGTTGAGTTTGTAAAGACACCTAACACAGTGTCCATAATCAGATTTGTTTTTCACATGAAGGCATTCCCATCATTTTAGTTTCGGACAATATTGTGCAATTTATATCTGAGACTAAGACTGAGTTTCTTAAGTAAACAGGCATTGAACACAAACACGCCAGTCTTTATCCTCCTCAAGGTGATGGGCTTGTGGAATGTGCCAATAGACTCTTTGTTAACACCATTAGATTAGCCTTATGTAACAATTTGCACCCTGCAGTAGCAGTCCAAGACATGTTATATTCTTATCATGCAACACCTCACTATAGAACAAGGATTTCTCCCTTTCTGGCATTAAAGGGACATGCTCACTTCACCTTGGTAGACCCAAACTGGGTTAAGAAAAACATTACTTCTTGCAATTGTCAATCATGTAAAGCAAAAGTCAATGATGTGATAAAACAAAAACAACTGTAAATGTGTTCAAGATACTATTTTTGATTGGAGTTTATTTTATTGACTATATTGGTGACACTGCAAGAATCTAAAAAGTCCGAATAGGTCAGCAATTCCAAAAGAATCATTGCTATGTCCAAATCTGAACTTTGTGTGTGTGTGTGGGGGGGGGGGGACGACAAATCCTCTGGTGCTCCTGTTGTCATGAAAAGATAATTTGAAAGTGTGGGAAATTATATTTCTCAAAACAAGTCAATAAAACCCAAATGTTTCTTTTACCAAAAGGAGTTAAGAACAAGTGACCAAGTACACACCTCTCCACTTTGTTCTTTAACGGATTTTTATCCTTGCTAGATATGCTGGTTTCCCTTTGTTTTCGTTTATCAAATGTCATTTTCTTAATGTGTGATTGTAATACACACATTTAATCCATTTTGTCTTTTGACATTATTGTAAAGTTAATCTTTTTATTGATGTTTGGTTTGTGAAAAAGGGGAGATGTATTGTGGAGTGTGTCAGCCAGGCAATACCTTCCTGTCTCGAGCTGCTCACGCAACCATGCTTGTGTCTTGTGGGCTGTTGTGAGGCTCACTCCATCAGCCGAGTTCGTCTGTTGTGAGGGTTGGGAGTGCAGCCATTAGAGAGAAACTCCGATCAGCTGCAGGAGCGGATGCCTGTGTTCCGCTCTCCCCAAGGCCATCATATCTGGTACGGTTGAAATATTAATACAGAGGAAAGCAGGTTTGTGTTAACTTTGAACCCGCCGCTGTTGGACCGACGAGAGTCTGCGCCGTTCAATCTCTTTGACGGATCCCGTTTATGAGCATACAGGGACCTCAATCCAAAAACAGTGCACTTATCAGAGTGGAAATGCCAGGACCGAAAGACCGATAACGAGTTTGTTCTTTTGCTACAACTTAGGAGAGGTGCAAACATATAAACAAGATCTATTCCGAACATTTGTACATACTGGCGAAAAGGTTTAACCATAGAAAACCGATTGGAACTTCCCTTTACTTCCGTAGAAAGCATTTTCGAGGAAGAGTAATTCTTTTAATTGTCGCTCACGAGGGAATTTCCTTGCCCCTTCTTCTTTCCCTCCTATATTACAAAGGTTTTCGCATGAAAAATGAACTATCTGACCGAGTGTATATCTCACTTAGTCTTGAAAAAGATGGACCTATAAAGATTTTTCCATCGAAACGCGTCAACGCCAACTTTTATGTACACAATCTGTTCGGGGAACATTGGGGTTTGAGAAGCATAAGTGAAGTTGGCTCCAGTCCCTGTTCTGAAGTATAACTCCATGACAGATGTGTAGTTTCTTAAGACCAACTGGTCAGGTCTAACTCTTTTTTTTCCACTCTGTTTATTATCATGCGGATTATAGGTTGTATTTTTATGAATTGTTAAATTAAATCTTTTTTATTTGTGTATATTATGTGATAGTATTTTTACAGTGTTTTTAATCTTGATAAGATGCCGTTCCAGGCTAAATAAATTGCGTCCTATTATTCTTAATTTAGTAGTGACTTAATTTTCGTTTGCATTTTGTGGCTCAAGTTTGGCAGTGAACTGACACAATGATTGAATGGTGTGAATTAAGTGAATGACTAGTATGTGAAAATAAGACTGTATGTGTATTCTGGTCCCCAAGGGATTTCTTGTTTTTTCACGGTTGAAATATTACCTTGGCCGACTTGCCTTCTTTGTGGCACCGGTTTATGACCCTTTTGTGTTCGCACTATAATTATATCATTTTAAAACATCAAGCCGAAAGTCACAAATATTGAGCATAAATTCACAGGGAATGCCTGGCCCATGTGATTCTTAAATCCCTTGTTTTTGTTCCATTATCTTTCTTATATTCAATCAATAAAACAATAAAACATTTGTAGAGCGCACTACTCACCATTGAGGGTCTCTAGGCACTTGTGGGGGGGGGGGGCTGCTACTGTTCGAATAACCAGGTTTTGAGAAGTCTTGTGAAGGTCATCAGGTCCTGGGTCTGTCACAGGTGGATGGGGAGGGTGTACTATGTCTTGGCGGCGAGGTGAGAGAATCTGTCGCTGGTGGTTGTTCCGTGGATGCGAGGAATGGTGGCAAGGGCGAGGTCCGCTGAGCGAAGCTGGTGGTTGGGAGTGTAGAAGGTGAATTGTTTGTTGAGGTATGCTGGTCCGGCATCATAGAGTGCTTTGTGAGCGTGGGTGAGGAGCTTGAAGGTGATCCTCTTGTTGATGGGGAGCCAAAGCAGGTCCCTCAGGTGGGCAGTGATGTGACTGTGGCTGGGGATGTCGAGGATGAGGCATGCTGAGGCGTTCTGTATGTGTTGAAGTCTCTTCTGGAGTTTAGCCGTCGTTCCCGCTTAGAGGGTGTTGTCGTAGTCCAGCCTGCTGGTGACGAGGGCCATGGATGACCGTCCTTCTGGTTCCGGTGGGGATCCATCTGTAGATCTTGCGAAGCATGCGGAGGGTGTTGAAGCAGGAGGAGGAGACTGCATTGACTTGCTGGGTCATTGACAGAGATGAGTCCAGGATGAACCCCAGTTTGCGTGTGTGGTTGGTGGGTGTCAGCGCCGCTCCCAGCGAGGCCGACCACCAGGAGTCGTCCCAGGTGGAGGGGGTGGAGCCGTGGATGAGGACCTCCGTCTTGTCAGAGTTCAGCTTCAGGCGGCTGCACTTCATCCATATAGCAACGACCTTCATTCCTTCGTGGAAATTTGTTTTGGCAGTGGCGGGGTCTTTGGTGAGAGAGAGGATCAGCTGGGTGTCATTGGAGTATGAGATGATGTTGAGGTTGTGCGATCGGGCAATGTAGGCGAGTGGTGTCATGTAGACATCGAAAAGGGTCGGGCTGAGGGATGATCCTTGGAGTACGCCGCAGGTGATTTTGGTGGCTTCGGATCCGAATGGAGGGAGGTGGATTCTTTGGGTTCTGTTGGCGAGGAAGGAGGTGATCCAGTCCAGGGCTTTGTCACGGATCCCTTCGTTGTAGAGGCATATGCGTAGGGTGTGGTGTCAAAGGCGGCCAAGAGGTCCAGGAGGATGAGGGCCGCGGTTTCGCCATTGTCCAGCAGGGTCCTGATGCCGTCAGTGGTGGCAATGAGGGAAATTTTGGTGCTGTGGTTGCTGCTGAATACAGATTGGGACGATTCCAAGGTGGGTCAGTTATCTGTTGACGATTTTATCAATGACTTTCGCCACGAACGGGAGCAAGGAGATGGGCCGGAAGTTCTTCAGGTCCTCTGGGTCTGCCTTGGGTTTCTTGAGTAGGGCATTGATCTCTGCGTGTTTCCAGCTTTCCGTGAAGGTGGTGGCCTCAAATGAGTTGTTGAAGATCTTTCGGAGTTAGGGTGCGATGATGGAGCTTGCTTTGTTGAAGATGTGGTGAGGGCATGGGTCTGACGGTGATCCGGAGTGGATGGTGTTCATGGTTTTGATTGTTTCTTCATTGTTGACATGGTTTGAGGAGATCAGGAGGCCGGTGTGGCTGGAGGGGCGGTGAGTCTGAGGTGTCGACCGCTGTTGGAGGGCTGGACATTGAAGCTGTCGTGGATGTCTATGATCTTGCAGTGCAAGAAGGTGGCTAGAGAGTTGCAGAGGTCTTGTGACGGTGGGATGTTGTTGGAGCTGGAGCTGGGGTTGGCGAGTTCCTTCATGATGTTGAAGAGCTCTTTGCTGTTGTGTGCGTTTTTTTCGCGGCGTTCCTAGTAGGAGGTCCTTTTGGTAGTTCGCATGAGTTAGTGTTGCCTCCGGCTGGTGGTCTTGAGGGCTGCCTGGTTATCTGGTTCTTGCTCGTGGCACCATTTCCTCTCTAGTCTTCGGCAGGTCTGTTTGGAAGCCTAGAGGTCAGAGGTGAACCAGATGGTCCTTCTGTCCGTGCATCTGTTTGAGGGTTTCTTGATTGGGGCGAGAGTTTTGGCACAGTCGTCGATCCATCGCCTGATGTTGCGGGCGGCTGTGTTGATGTCGGTGTGGTTGGTTGGTAGGTCTTGTGCGAGGACGGTGATTAGATTGTCTTCGGTGATCTTGTTCCAACTGCGGTGGCGGGATTCTTTGCAGGTGGTTGTGTGCAGTAGTTTTCTCAAAGGAGAGGTGGATGCAGCGGTGGTCGGTCCAGTGGAGTTCAGTGGTGTGGCTGAAGGTGACGTGGCGCTGGCGGAGAAAATGGGGTCGAGTGTGTGTCCGGTGTAGAGGGTGGGTGTTGTGACGAGCTGTTTTAGGCCGAGGTTGGCGAGGTTGTCCTGCAGTGTGGTGGAGTTGCTGTCATCAGCGTTTTCGAGGTGGAAGTTCAGGTCTCCGAGGAGGATGTAGTCTGGGGAGGTCAAGGCGTGCGAGCGGACGACGTCTGTGATGGAGTCGCTGAACTGTGGCCGGAGTCTGTACACGAGAGTTCCTCTGTGGGTGGTGTTGGTATTGATGTGGTTCTGGAAATGCAGGTGTTCGGCAGTGCTGAGGGTGTCTTCCATGTTGGTCGGGATTCTGAGGGTATTTCTGTGGACAATGTCGATTCCTCCTCTGTTGGTGAGGTCCCTGTGGGAGATCTTGTAGCCGTCCGGGATGGCTGTGGCAACCTTGGTGCAGATGAGGTATTCATCTAAGTCTCCGTCAGGAGAGCGACGTCCGGTAAGGATGAGTGGAGCAGGTCCCAGACTTCTACGGCATGCCTGTGGATGGAGAGGGTGTTGAGCAGTATGCATCTAAGATACCTGTGGCCTGCCTCGGTGGGGGGCAAGACGTGCTGGTGCAGGCTAGCTGGTGAAGCTGCAGTTTCGGCAGGTGAAGGGTCCGTGGATGCGCTTTGGGTGGCCAGGAAGCAGGTGGTAGGTCGGCCAGGGTTGAGTGCGTGGAGGAGGTTGGCATCGTAGCGGTGTCTGGTGTCTCGGCGGTCGTGGGCCAGGGGGTCTGGCGCTGGGCACATATGGGTGCAGACGGGCTTGCCTTAGGCGAACCTTTGGCCACACAGCGGCCGCCATTAAGAAGGGGAGGAGGAGGGGAGGAGCAGCTGGGAGGTGGGTGCAGGGCCAATGGGCTAGCAATGGGGGGGCGCGTGAGGTGCAGTGGCGGGAAAATGAATGGCAGAAGCCAAAGAGGGCAAAGTGAAAAAGCCAGAAAGCGGTATATAGCAATGCAAGTGGCAAAAAGTATAAAACTAATGGAATAAAACAGACTGGCAATCTCCTTGAGACCAAAGCAAATATGCTGGCAGTGAAGGTAGCTTCGAAAATCTCACTAATAACTATAAAGCAAGGTAGAAGGTTCAATGCTGGTAATATTGATATTAAAAAATTGTATGCAACACTGAAAAGTGTTTAGGAACACTACAAACTAAGAAAATGGGGATGATAAGAAGATGGGAGAGTACAACATTTTGGACTACCTGTCTGGATGGATCTCAACTGGAGTAGAACTGTTCTTTGGTACTTTTCTTCTGGTAGTACGGCTATCAGAATATCATGATGAATGATTAGAAAAGCATATAATAAGTGTGGCAGTTATCAGGACAATAGCTCTGCAATCTTCAACTGCTAGCTTCAGTCATTGAGCATGGATACCTCTAATGATCCCACTGCCTTCATGGGTGTCTGAAAGCCCTGACGTTTTGTATATGTATCATTAAAAACTTCAATAAAGGTCTGAATTTGGGGCTGCTTATTTATCACCCTAGCCAACACACTAATGATGTGAAATACACAAAAGCAGTCACACATGCAAATGCCCTACTTCTCTCATTTAGATGAAAACTGAGGCCTCTCTCAATTAGATGAAAACTGAGGCTGTTGCAGTCTAGAAAATTGAAAGTTGCTCCTCTCCTCAATAAAGAAATTACAACATCAAGGTATCAGATTGATGGAGATGGTGAGAGCAATTTTCGAAAAGGGGGTGGTGATGGACAGAGTTTCTGAATGATGCAGAATACTCTTACCAAGTCAAGAGATCATGGTTTTAATCCATCACCGTTTTTTAGCTCAATGCACCATCCCAGCTCAGAACCTGGCTATATGCAAATTAGTCTGTTCCTGTCCCAGTGCATGATGGGAACAGGGCAAACCAAACTACCAAGCCAATTCTTATACTGGGAAGGAAACAAGCTTCCGGGGACCGGTTTCTGGCATCATAGCCTTCGTCGGCCCGGCTTGCTTGAATCCTGATGGTGCAATGAGCAAGGGACTCACATCTGAGCATACCCTCCGACACATAGTGTGGATAAAAGCAATTTTGGAAAAGGGGGTGGTGATGGACAGAGTTTCTGAATGATGCAGAATACTCTTACCAAGTCAAGAGATCATGGTTTTAATCCATCACCGTTTTTTAGCTCAATGCACCATCCCAGCTCAGAACCTGGCTATATGCAAATTAGTCTGTTCCTGTCCCAGTGCATGATGGGAACAGGGCAAACCAAACTACCAAGCCAATTCTTATACTGGGAAGGAAACAAGCTTCCGGGGACCGGTTTCTGGCATCACAGCCTTCGTCGGCCCGGCTTGCTTGAATCCTGATGGTGCAATGAGCAAGGGACTCACGTCTGAGCATACCCTCCCACACATAGTGTGGATAAAAGCAATTTTGGAAAAGGGGGTGGTGATGGACAGAGTTTCTGAATGATGCAGAATACTCTTACCAAGTCAAGAGATCATGGTTTTAATCCATCACCGTTTTTTAGCTCAATGCACCATCCCAGCTCAGAACCTGGCTATATGCAAATTAGTCTGTTCCTGTCCCAGTGCATGATGGGAACAGGGCAAACCAAACTACCAAGCCAATTCTTATACTGGGAAGGAAACAAGCTTCCGGGGACCGGTTTCTGGCATCACAGCCTTCGTCGGCCCGGCTTGCTTGAATCCTGATGGTGCAATGAGCAAGGGACTCCCGTCTGAGCATACCCTCCCACACATAGTGTGGATAAAAGCAATTTTGGAAAAGGGGGTGGTGATGGACAGAGTTTCTGAATGATGCAGAATACTCTTACCAAGTCAAGAGATCATGGTTTTAATCCATCACCGTTTTTTAGCTCAATGCACCATCCCAGCTCAGAACCTGGCTATATGCAAATTAGTCTGTTCCTGTCCCAGTGCATGATGGGAACAGGGCAAACCAAACTACCAAGCCAATTCTTATACTGGGAAGGAAACAAGCTTCCGGGGACCGGTTTCTGGCATCACAGCCTTCGTCGGCCCGGCTTGCTTGAATCCTGATGGTGCAATGAGCAAGGGACTCACGTCTGAGCATACCCTCCCACACATAGTGTGGATAAAAGCAATTTTGGAAAAGGGGGTGGTGATGGACAGAGTTTCTGAATGATGCAGAATACTCTTACCAAGTCAAGAGATCATGGTTTTAATCCATCACCATTTTTTAGCTCAATGTACCATCCCAGCTCAGAACCTGGCTATATGCAAATTAGTCTGTTCCTGTCCCAGTGCATGATGGGAACAGGGCAAACCAAACTACCGAGCCAATTCTTATACTGGGAAGGAAACAAGCTTCCGGGGACCAGTTTCTGGCATCACAGCCTTCGTCGGCCCGGCTTGCTTGAATCCTGATGGTGCAATGAGCAAGGGACTCACGTCTGAGCATACCCTCCCACACATAGTGTGGATAAAAGCAATTTTGGAAAAGGGGGTGGTGATGGACAGAGTTTCTGAATGATGCAGAATACTCTTACCAAGTCAAGAGATCATGGTTTTAATCCATCACCGTTTTTTAGCTCAATGCACCATCCCAGCTCAGAACCTGGCTATATGCAAATTAGTCTGTTCCTGTCCCAGTGCATGATGGGAACAGGGCAAACCAAACTACCAAGCCAATTCTTATACTGGGAAGGAAACAAGCTTCCGGGGACCGGTTTCTGGCATCACAGCCTTCGTCGGCCCGGCTTGCTTGAATCCTGATGGTGCAATGAGCAAGGGACTCACGTCTGAGCATACCCTCCCACACATAGTGTGGATAAAAGCAATTTTGGAAAAGGGGGTGGTGATGGACAGAGTTTCTGAATGATGCAGAATACTCTTACCAAGTCAAGAGATCATGGTTTTAATCCATCACCGTTTTCTAGCTCAATGCACCATCCCAGCTCAGAACCTGGCTATATGCAAATTAGTCTGTTCCTGTCCCAGTGCATGATGGGAACAGGGCAAACCAAACTACCAAGCCAATTCTTATACTGGGAAGGAAACAAGCTTCCGGGGACCGGTTTCTGGCATCACAGCCTTCGTCGGCCCGGCTTGCTTGAATCCTGATGGTGCAATGAGCAAGGGACTCACGTCTGAGCATACCCTCCCACACATAGTGTGGATAAAAGCAATTTTGGAAAAGGGGGTGGTGATGGACAGAGTTTCTGAATGATGCAGAATACTCTTACCAAGTCAAGAGATCATGGTTTTAATCCATCACCGTTTTTTAGCTCAATGCACCATCCCAGCTCAGAACCTGGCTATATGCAAATTAGTCTGTTCCTGTCCCAGTGCATGATGGGAACAGGGCAAACCAAACTACCAAGCCAATTCTTATACTGGGAAGGAAACAAGCTTCCGGGGACCGGTTTCTGGCATCACAGCCTTCGTCGGCCCGGCTTGCTTGAATCCTGATGGTGCAATGAGCAAGGGACTCCCGTCTGAGCATACCCTCCCACACATAGTGTGGATAAAAGCAATTTTGGAAAAGGGGGTGGTGATGGACAGAGTTTCTGAATGATGCAGAATACTCTTACCAAGTCAAGAGATCATGGTTTTAATCCATCACCGTTTTTTAGCTCAATGCACCATCCCAGCTCAGAACCTGGCTATATGCAAATTAGTCTGTTCCTGTCCCAGTGCATGATGGGAACAGGGCAAACCAAACTACCAAGCCAATTCTTATACTGGGAAGGAAACAAGCTTCCGGGGACCGGTTTCTGGCATCACAGCCTTCGTCGGCCCGGCTTGCTTGAATCCTGATGGTGCAATGAGCAAGGGACTCACGTCTGAGCATACCCTCCCACACATAGTGTGGATAAAAGCAATTTTGGAAAAGGGGGTGGTGATGGACAGAGTTTCTGAATGATGCAGAATACTCTTACCAAGTCAAGAGATCATGGTTTTAATCCATCACCATTTTTTAGCTCAATGTACCATCCCAGCTCAGAACCTGGCTATATGCAAATTAGTCTGTTCCTGTCCCAGTGCATGATGGGAACAGGGCAAACCAAACTACCGAGCCAATTCTTATACTGGGAAGGAAACAAGCTTCCGGGGACCAGTTTCTGGCATCACAGCCTTCGTCGGCCCGGCTTGCTTGAATCCTGATGGTGCAATGAGCAAGGGACTCACGTCTGAGCATACCCTCCCACACATAGTGTGGATAAAAGCAATTTTGGAAAAGGGGGTGGTGATGGACAGAGTTTCTGAATGATGCAGAATACTCTTACCAAGTCAAGAGATCATGGTTTTAATCCATCACCGTTTTTTAGCTCAATGCACCATCCCAGCTCAGAACCTGGCTATATGCAAATTAGTCTGTTCCTGTCCCAGTGCATGATGGGAACAGGGCAAACCAAACTACCAAGCCAATTCTTATACTGGGAAGGAAACAAGCTTCCGGGGACTGGTTTCTGGCATCACAGCCTTCGTCGGCCCGGCTTGCTTGAATCCTGATGGTGCAATGAGCAAGGGACTCCCGTCTGAGCATACCCTCCCACACATAGTGTGGATAAAAGCAATTTTGGAAAAGGGGGTGGTGATGGACAGAGTTTCTGAATGATGCAGAATACTCTTACCAAGTCAAGAGATCATGGTTTTAATCCATCACCGTTTTTTAGCTCAATGCACCATCCCAGCTCAGAACCTGGCTATATGCAAATTAGTCTGTTCCTGTCCCAGTGCATGATGGGAACAGGGCAAACCAAACTACCAAGCCAATTCTTATACTGGGAAGGAAACAAGCTTCCGGGGACCGGTTTCTGGCATCACAGCCTTCGTCGGCCCGGCTTGCTTGAATCCTGATGGTGCAATGAGCAAGGGACTCACGTCTGAGCATACCCTCCCACACATAGTGTGGATAAAAGCAATTTTGGAAAAGGGGGTGGTGATGGACAGAGTTTCTGAATGATGCAGAATACTCTTACCAAGTCAAGAGATCATGGTTTTAATCCATCACCATTTTTTAGCTCAATGTACCATCCCAGCTCAGAACCTGGCTATATGCAAATTAGTCTGTTCCTGTCCCAGTGCATGATGGGAACAGGGCAAACCAAACTACCGAGCCAATTCTTATACTGGGAAGGAAACAAGCTTCCGGGGACCAGTTTCTGGCATCACAGCCTTCGTCGGCCCGGCTTGCTTGAATCCTGATGGTGCAATGAGCAAGGGACTCACGTCTGAGCATACCCTCCCACACATAGTGTGGATAAAAGCAATTTTGGAAAAGGGGGTGGTGATGGACAGAGTTTCTGAATGATGCAGAATACTCTTACCAAGTCAAGAGATCATGGTTTTAATCCATCACCGTTTTTTAGCTCAATGCACCATCCCAGCTCAGAACCTGGCTATATGCAAATTAGTCTGTTCCTGTCCCAGTGCATGATGGGAACAGGGCAAACCAAACTACCAAGCCAATTCTTATACTGGGAAGGAAACAAGCTTCCGGAATGGTGAGAGCAATGACATTGTGGGCTTTTTTCTGTGATATTCTTGCTCCCCATGTCATGACATTAGTCTACCGTTCAGTTTCAGGTTACACATTCTATTTGCACGGTGGTGTGACTGGCTAGTTGCTCAAATCAGGCCCATGATACCAAAGGGATGAAGGAATGAGCTAACTCCAAAGGATTCTTTTTCTTAGACATCCAAGCAGCAGTGAATACTCCTTTCTGGCAATGTTGTATCTGGATTGAAGCTAGAAACAAACCGCCCTGCATACACAATTTTATGACAGCTCTTTTACTTCAGGGCTTCTTAGATACTAATATCTGAAAAGAATGTGAAGGTGAGCGGTGGGATAGCAGTATTACTAGATGGTCAGGGTGCCAGGACCCCCTTTATAACAGGCTCAACACTTCAGCTTTGGGAATGGTGCACCAGTAATCTTCTTATCCAAAATGAAGCAAACAATTGTAATGATAGGTGTTTCTTTTTGTTTTATTTTCTGATCTTTTAATTCCAGTTATAAAACATCTAGCCAACGCGTTTCATTTAAATAGATAACTTGAACTTCATCAGGGCTTTCCAAGTATTAATCAGTGTCTCTTTCGCCTGGCGTCTTTATATCGGTTGGTGCCAACTGTCAAACGGCACGATATACATTTGGCGTGTGGGTGGCTTTTGTGGCTCAACTGACGGGCTATCAAACCCGTGGCCATTCAAATGGATCATTATTAAAGAAAGGTTTCACTGATGATTTATCTTCCTATACACAAATCAGGTACCTTATGAACATATTGTACAAAGTATTGCGAATATTCCAACAATTCATTGATACTAGGAAAGCCCTGATGAAGTTCAAGTTATCTATTTGAACGAAACGCATTGGCTGAATGTTTTATATATGGAATTGAAAGATCAGAAAATAAAATAAAAAGGAACACCTATCATTACGATTGTTTGCTTCATTTTGGATAAGAAGATTACTGGTGCACCATTCCAAATCAAGTAGAATTTTTCATTCTGCTTAGCAGTTGTACCGAATGACGCCAGGTACAGGAATTTTTGTCCACGGACAAGTTGATCAAGAGGAAACAGAAAGTGAAGTGCAGCATCTACAGTCCACCATTGTGGTTGCTTAGTTTTTGGTTTGATCAGCACTTCAGGTTTCTTTGCACTTTGTATACCCCAGGCAAGACCATGTCAACATATGCCATATACATGTTCAACATTTATTAATGCCTTGTGAGTGGCTTTTATCTGGTCATGGACGATGGGGCTCAGCTACGTCTTCTTTGTGATTTTCTCTCGTGGGACAGCTCGATCTGATATAGAAAGCATCTCCGTTGTACCAGCAACACTCATTACACAATGCAATGCCATTTCTCAAACATATTAGGAGGGAGGGTGGGGATCAACTGATAAATGGTTTCATAGATAGTTCCTTGACGAAAAGTAGCTATAGTAATGTCTAGGATACTTCCCAATAATTAGGAGGCTTTTCTTTCATTTATTCATGTTGTAATGTATATTTATATTTCTGTCATTTCTGGGAGATGAGCAGTATAGTTTACAGATGGACATGTCCAACTGTTGTGCTACGGAGATGTGATTTGGATGTATTATTTGTTTGTCACAGATTTCAAATTCTATTTTCATCCTCCCTTTGTTCTTGCTTCATAGTTCAATAAAGTTTAAGAACTTCACAGTTCCAATATATCTTTTAATGCACATTTTGTATATGGTTTGTCATTGTGGAGCTTTTATGTGAGGGAAGAGTGAAGACTGTATTGAACTGCTTTGCAATTCATTCTGTCACCTTACTGGGTGCATCATGATTTCTTCAAGCCTTTACCTACACCACAAAACTCCCCCCACCATGTACTGTCCAGAAGTAGATTATTAGCCCATTTTTGTGAGAACCACACGGTTCCATATACCATTTGTCACTTATTCTTTCACCACATTCTCAGAGAAGAGCTCAATCTGATATAGAAAGCATCTGCATTGTACCAGCAACTCTCATTAAACATGCAATGCTGTTTCTCAAATTCATTAGGAGGGAGGGTGTGATTCAAATGATAGATGGCTTCATAGATAGTTCTTTGAAGAAAATAAGCTATCAAAATGTCTAGGCTACTTTCCAATAGTGAGGAGGCTTTTCTTTAATTTATGCATGTTTAAATGTGTATTTATATTTCTGTCATTTCTCGGAGATGAGCAGTATAGTTTACAGATGGGCATGTCCAACTGTTGTGCTTTGGAGGTGTCATTTGGATGTGTTATTTGTTTGTCCCAGATTTCAAGTTCTATTTTCTTTCTCCCTTTGTTCTTGATTCATATTTCAATAGAGTTTAAGAAATTCACAGTTCCAATACATCCTTTACTACACATTTTGTATATGGTTTATTTTTGTGAAGCTTTTATGTGAGGGAGGCGTGAGGAGGGTATTGAACTGATTTGGGTTTCATTTTGTCTGCAGCATGCTGGATGCATCATGATTTCTTCAAGCCTTTACCCACCCCACAACACTCCCCCCACCATGGACTGTCCATTAGCCCATGTTTGTGAGAACCATGCTGTTCCATATACCATTTAGCACTTTTTATTTTAAAGCTTTCTCAAGAGAGAGCCCCCACGCTGCCCTAAAAATGTCGGGCTCACTTGATTACATACCAGGACTGCCGTATTTGAGGAAGGCATTTACACAGGACAACTGTAAAATGTGATATGTTATTATTGCTTACAGGCTGTTACATTGTTATTACCGAAGGTGGGGCCGTGCCCATACTTCCAGTAATAACACGGCAGTGATGGAATAGGCCGGATGAGGCAATGATGATATTTAGCACGCTCCTAATAAAATATTGGTCCTGGCAATCATTTTCTAACAAACTAAGCACTGCTGTCAACCAGAATTACTATGAATAGTACTATGCTATGATAGCGCTTTTATAGTCAACTGTTTTAAATAGTACTGCACACATAGTACTTTTATAGTGAAATATTGCTAACACTATTGCATGTGGATGATACTTTTCTGGTGAAATATTGTAAATATTATTGTATGTGCATAGAATTTTTATAGTGAAATATTGTAATTACTATTGCACATGCATAGGGCCCGATTCACAGAACTAACTTAAGACAAACTCCTAAACTTACTACTTTTGGTATTCACAGAAGGCATTTAGTAGTAGTAAAGCTAGGATGTTGTCTTAAGTCTGTCCTAAGTTTGTATTAAGTCTGTCTTAAGTCTGTCCTAAGTTTGTCTTAAGTCTGTCTTAAGTCTGTCTTAAGTCTGTCTTAAGTCTGTCTTAAGTCAAACTTAAGACACAATCCTAACTTTACTACTACTAAATGCCTTCTGTAAATACCAAAAGTAGTAAGTTTAGGATTTTGACTTAAGTTAGTTCTGTGAATCGGCCCATAGTTCTTTTATAGTGAAACATTGCAAATGGTACTGCATGCCGAGTACGTTTATAGTGAAACATTGTAGAGTATTGCATATCCACAGTATTTTTAAAGCACAGTGTTCTAAATACTATTGCATATACATTGTACTTTATAGTGAAATATTGTAAATAGTATTGCACGTTTTTAGTACGTTTATTGTAAAATACAAGATGACGGATGGAGTGCTGACACTTTTCAACCACTCACCCTCAGTCAAGAGATTTAGGTCTAATCCATGGTGTTTTTGCTCCCTAAGCCATCCCAGTTTGGACCCAGCCATTTGCAAATCAGTCTCCGTCCATCATCTTGTTGTGTTTGCTATGTCCACCCTAAGTGGCCATGGGTATGCCCAGACGTGGGTGTCTTCCTCACTGTGCCACTGGATTCAAGCTAGCCTGGCTAATGAGGGGTGATACCCCAAAACCGATCCCAGGATGTTTGTTTGTTGGCCAGGGAGGACGTAGCCTGGCAGTTTGGGCTTGACTGTTACCACGAGGAGAAGGTCTGAATTGCATATGGTTAGGTCCAAACTGGGGTGGCATATTGAGCAAAAGAACAATGGATTAAACCCAGATCTCTTGACTGAGTGTGAGTGGTTGAAAAGTTTCACCACTCTGTCATTCATATTGTTGTGTTTACTATGTCAGCCATAAGTGGCCAAGGGTATGCCAAGATGTGGTTTTATTGTTCACTGTGCCACTGGATTCAAGCCGGCCTGGCTGATGAGGGGTGATACCCCTAAACCGGTACCAGGATGCTTGGTTTTGGTCCAGTGAGGACCTGGCTTGGCAGTTTGGACTGGACTGTTCCCATCAGGAGCAGAGTCAACACTGATTTACATGTGGCTGTATCCAAACTGGGATGGCATAGTAAGCAAAAGAACAATGGATTAAAAACAGATCTTTTGACGGGGTCAGATGTTGAAAAGTTATACCCCTCCTTCCATCATCTTGTTGTGTTTTCTACGAATACAAAACCACTAAGGTCAAGATATAACTAATGTTTGGATACTGCAGTCAAAAGGGGTCCAAGTAATGTACACTCTCAAACAAGTCATAATCGCAGCATCTTAAAAATGACAGGTCTTTGCAAGGCCTTAGCGCATTGGTAGGGGACATTAGACATGTATTGCATGGTATTTTGGACTTCAGAGAAAGTATTGTACATCTTGGTTAGGTTGTGTCGTCCTGTGAAATATGCCAACAATCATTACAAATGTACGATCATGAACAGCATGGATCCTGAGCATACACAAGCAGAAGGATGTGTAACGTTAATGGGTAAACATAGGATTGTGATTTCGAGTTTGGCGGACATTTACTCTATCACAAATGCTATGGATATCCCACCTGCCTTATTACAAGTGCCACAGGATATAGTCAGGGACTCTGGAATTATACGACTGAGGTGCCTCAACGATTTTTGCATAATTATAGATTTGCCACATTTGCCACATGATCCACTATCTGGGGAAACAACCTTAACAACCCAGTCATTACATCACACTACCTTTACATCGCATGTCATTACAATGCAGCCATTAAATTGCATGTCACTACATCGCATGTCATTACAATGTATGTCACTACAACGCAGGCATTACATCGCAAGTCCTTACAACGCATACCATTACTATGCATAGTACCCCTACACTATCCGACCCTTACCCTACTGTTGCACTCACTGGAGTTAGAATAGTAATTATTACCCCTATAATATCCAACACTTACCTTAAATGCATTGTAATGTAATCCATTGTAATGATATACATTGTAAAGGTATAATGTAATGTAATGGAATGCGTTGTAAAGGTAGTTTCTGAAAATGCGATATAATGGCATGATATGTAAAAGAACGGGTCGTAAAGGATATTGCGATGTAAAAACTGCCTTGTAAACGCATGCATTCTAAAAGTATACGTTGTACCCTTATACATTCATCATCTGCTACATAATCAGCAGAATTAAAAAATATGTGTTTCTAGCTCTAGCGGTTCAACATTTACTGAAAAGGTAGCAGCATGTGTTGCAGAGCAGTGGACGGCCCTTTGCAAAGCTGGACCTTTCCTTTGCTTATTGCTTTATTTAGGTGTTAAACTGGTTCTAACTAGGTGAGACCTATGGCCGTACATTATCACCAAGTTTATAAACAATGAAATAATAAAGTAATACGATTACAAAATGTGCCACAATATGCTGCATACATTGCCTTTTTTGCTGCAATATTTACTCAACCCTGCTGCAGAATGTGGCCCTCTCCTGCAGCATAGTTCCAGCGGCCATATATATAATGTACTTGTAATAAGGTGGACGGGTCGTCTGCCATGTTTGTCATGGAATAAGTCATCAGACAAATGCTACATCAGGCCCTTAATCTGCACAGTGCTGCGGTTGTCTGGCATAAATCCCAATTAAACAGTTTGAGCACAGCCTAGGGTAGCTTAAAAGGGTGCACACACACTAAAAGTGTAACCGGCCAATGGCATCAATGGGCACTGAGCTGAAGTCTTGACTAAATATGGTTGCAGGAAGAAAAATCTGAGACTAAACATTTGTGAATGGTACTGAACACAAGGACGGATCTAACAGCATGTAGGTGACTATTTGGTAAACTGACTTAAAAACTGATTAAAAACATTGTGATCCACTGCACCGAGTATAAGGGTGAATACAAATGTATTTATTAAACCATTGAGATTAAAAATTGGCTCAGTAACGACATGACGCAAGGCTACCATTGGGTCCATGCAGGATGGAGATTAAATCATATGATGATTGGATGCCTAGAGCTTTATGTAAACTGAGAGGAGGCAGATGGGTGTTAAAGGTCATGAACACGAGGTCAGTGTACAGAGAGGACAAGATAAATGCAGGACAACCATGAGGTTCGAATTGACTGACAGCTTGAGATGATGAAACATTTATTTAAGTCATGGAAAGTCTGTTGATGAGAAAATTAGGTGATGCAGGGATGCTAAGAAATCTGGACAGTGTGGATAAATAGAAGAAACATGGGGAAGTGATAAGGGACATGATGACTAGGGTTTGAGTTAGCTTTGTTGAGGAACTGGCAGAGATCACAACCGACAGCAACTACAAACCAGATGTGACCAGAAAGTCAGACCCAGGTAACTCTCATCTACCCTGCGTGTGAAGGTTGGGATGAGGAACTTTTGATGCTGACTCAGCAGGAAGATCTGGCAAGGAGTGATAGCAAGGTTCCCAGCATGACTGGCCCACTATGCAGAAAAGTGATTATGCCAATCAGAATGTGTACACACGATGAAAACCTATTTGCCTGACACTGTCTATGTGTGGCAATTGTTAACACAAAAAATTCTAAGCAACTAATTTGCAAGACAGATTGTGCATGCATAGTGTAAAAAGAAAACTTTGGGAATACAAATACCAGATTTGACATCTTTCTTGGACGCTGTGGTGAGTTTGCCTGATTAGTCCATGTTCTCAGACAGAGAACAACTATTGATTATTAATCAAGTTCAGTTTCAACTTTTTGGGAAATCATGGGGTGATGTGTTTGAACTTTCCATTTAATCATGTAAATTATGTGTTTTAAACATTACGGGGATAAGTGGAGGCACAATAGGAAAGCATCTATTATTTTGAGTGCTGTTCAGTTAAATGAAGATAAATCCCTCTGGTACACGCATTTGACTAACATCTGTTCTCAGAAACTTTCAGTCACGATGCGCCAAAAGGTTAAAATGATTTCATGCTGAATTAAGACTTGAAGTGAGAGGCCCATTGGTGCAACCTGTCGCTTTGTTGTTGTTGTCAACGCAGTGAAAAACAAAGAGGGGAAATGCATTCAGATGGCACGGAATCGTTTTTATCATAGATATGATTCTTAATATTATTAAAATACTGTTCATTATTCGATGTTGCTGAAAGCATTAGAGTTATATTTAGGTCTGGCCTAAAGGTTTATCTGTCTCGCTAGCCGCGTGAATAAAAATAAATCCTACCAAGTTACCTACAAACACACTCTTGCCTACATACATACATAGGAGGTTTTGGGTTAACACTCTTTATCCATTGGTCTGTTCAACTGCAGGTCCAACGCATGAAGGATGGGGCCATGACACTTTGAGCCTCATTTACAATTATTTGGCATAGGGCAGTGCCCTAAGGGGCAGATTTACTATTACTGGCGCATCCCTGCATATCGGCAGGGATGCGCCATTAATTGTGCACCGCAGCTCAGCCACCCATGATGCGCCGCATTTACAATGTGGCGCACCATGGGACAAAAACGGCACAGATGCGTCCCGCATCTGTGCCATAAAAGCGGTGCATTGCTGGAGTTGCGTCGCTAGCGCGACACAGCTCCAGCAAAGATCAGGGGTGCCCTATGTGCACAATGCTGCGTCAATCCTTACACCTGCTTCAAGAAGGCGCAGGGTTTTGATGCAGCATGGGCCCAAAAGTGACTGGGTGAAATCTTGTAGATTTCACTTAGCCACTTTTGGGGGGTGTTCCTGTGCCGGAACGCTTTACCCTGCGATGGTACGCCTCTTCTGGCACAGGGCTTTACAACGTGACGCATCTGGGAGATGCGTCGCGTTGTAAATACACCGCACCATGGTGCATCTTTTGCGCCGCCACTGCGTCACAAAAGTGACGCAACGGCAGCGTAAAAGCGGCGCAAGGGGGTTGTAAATCTGCCCCTAAGTGTTTTTGTGGTGCTGCCCTACACCAGATCAAAAAGACAGGAATGTACCATATTTACGAGATAAGGTGCATTCCTATCCTTTCAGCCGGCATACAATATGTGTCTATCTCCAACACAGGCACCTTTGCACCATGGTGCAGGGTGTCTGCGTTGTTGGCAGGATAGTTTTTGTGCAGGAAGGGACAACTTTCTGCACCAAAACAATCCATGGAATTGGTTTCCTCTTTGTATATGTGTTACAGTATGTAGCACACAAAGGAAGAGGACAAAACGAGGAGAAATAAACATATTTATCCTCTTTACACTTGCCCTGGGGATGCGTACAGTTTTGATGCATTCCCAGTTTTACAGACCCTTGTAAATCTGGAAATGCATCAAAATCCATGGGTGTCGCACGGGAACATCCGCCACAACACACATGGAATGGCTTCCTGATGCAGTGTAAGGCAACGCAGTGACTTGCGCAGCATTGCCTTACACCATATCTATGAGGCCATGAAAAGCAACGCAAAGTGGCTTTGTGTGGCCTCGTAGATACAGGTCTGCACTCTGACGCTGGGGCATCATAAAAAGTGACATGTCACGATTGATAGATGTTTAAAATGGCCTTTTGACAGGGTTATCCCAAATATTTTCCTTCTTCTTCCTATTTTACCTGACCTGTTTTTGTTGGCTTTATGACTATGGGCACTTTATCGCTGCTGTTCAGTGTTGAAGTGCATATGCTCTCTGTGTAAATTGTTATTATGATTGGTTATCCATGATTGGCATATTTGATGTATTGCTAAATCCCTAGTGAAGTGCACTGTGTGTGCCCAGGGCCTGTAAATCAAATGCTACTAGTGGCCCGCAGCACTGATTGTGCCTCCCACACGAGTCACCAGTAAACGCATCTCAGACCTGCAACTGCAGTGTCTGCATGCAGTTTTAACTGTTGTGTCGACCTGGCAAGTGCACTCACTTGCCAGACCTTTCTTACATGTAAGACACCCCTGAGGTATGCACAAGGTACCCCGTTGGAATGGGTGGAGTGTATGTGAAAGATAGGACATGTACTGGTGTGTGTGACATTTCCTGATAGTTAAATACTGCCAATTTCATTTTTCACTATTGCAAGGCTATCTGTCCCATAGGATAGCAAGGGAGATACTTCATAATATCTTACACGTATAACTTCCCATTGGTTAAAGATATAGGATAAAGTTTAGGCTCTCTGAACTCAGAAGTTAATAACACATCTTTTAGTAAAGATGTTTTTTAAATTGTGTGTTTGAAATTGCCACTTTTAGAAAGTAAGCAATTTCTTGTTTAACCATTCTGTGTGCCTCTGCCTGTTTGTGGATTGACTATCTTATTTTGGAATGAGAGGGGCTGGGGATGTACATTCACTGTAGACACACACTTGGGTGTGGGGGGGGATTGAGGTGTGCCTGGTCCTTCCTGATGACTCAGAGCTGAGCTGACAGAATATGGCCTGGACTGGGCTCAGAGACCCTTGTACAAAGAAGAACAAAGACATACTGGAGTAAAAGTAGTGGATCTTAAACCCCAGAACTTAAAATACTTCTGTAATCAAGAGGAACCTTTGCCAAGGAGAAGAGCAGCAGAACTGTGAGGAGGAGTACTGCCCCTTTGCTGTGTGCTGTGTGGGGTTGGCCTGCAATTGCTGCTTCTGCCAAGGAAAGGACTACGGACTTGACTGTGCTGTGTATCCTGCTTGTGAAGTTTCTCCAAGGGCTTGTGTGTGCTTGCCTCCTGTTAAGAAGTCTAAGGGACACAAAATACTTCCTGTAACTCAGCTGGTGCTGTGGGACTCTGCCATCTGTGAGCCCTACCCTTGACTGAGGTGCCTCCTT
Organism: Lissotriton helveticus; assembly: GCF_964261635.1. Lineage (NCBI taxonomy): Eukaryota > Metazoa > Chordata > Amphibia > Caudata > Salamandridae > Lissotriton > Lissotriton helveticus. The sequence goes on along the minus strand of NC_136059.1, from coordinate 1,602,530,390 downwards.
CCAGTTACAGGGCCTCAGAGGTGCGAAACCTTGCTGAGTCCCACCAAACATCTGAAAGCCTCTTGAAACCAATGCTGGACAATGCTAAGCAGCAGCAATGAGTGAAATAGTGGGTCAAGCAGGGAAGCAGGAGGGGATGGGCAAGCAACAACTGGAATGGGCAGGAGGAAGCAACAATGAAGGGGTAAAAAAAACCCTTAATTGAAGCAGGATCAGAAACAAAAATAAACGTTTCTTTGTGAAATGTAACTGAGGAGCACTTAAAGCGATCCACTATAATTCGCTCGTGTTCGCTGTTCACTATGGCAAGATGGAGGGTGGAGCGAGAGCTCCAATACCATTGGATCGTGCAAAAAAATAAACAAGTGCTGTTTATGTTTTAACAGCTTTAAAAGAATTGCCTTTGTTCATGTACATGTGCAGGCATTTTAATGGTATGTTTGTATGTGTACAAGGGAGACTTCTGCAAGACCAACAGAGGATTGAATAAACGCTCCAATACAATCAGATCATACAAAAATAAAAGCAGCAGTAACAAGGGAGGTAGTGGGGGGATTGGGTCAAGCATGGAAGCAGGAGAGGATGGGCAAGCAATGCCAGGAGAAGAGGGAGAAAGCAAAAATGAAGGGGTAAAAAAACACCTTCATTGAAGCCGGATCAGCGAATGTGTCATTGTGGAATGTAACTGGTGAGCACATAAAGCGTTCCAATACCATTGGCGCATGTTCACGCTATGGCACAACAGAACAAGGGCTACAATACTTTTGTGTCATGCAAAAAATAAAAATAAACAAGTGCTACTCATGTTTGATCATCTTTATAAGAAACGCATTTGTTTATGTACACGTGGTTGCATTTTAGTGGGAGGTGTGTATGTGTACAAGGAAGACGGCCTGAAAACACAAGTACTCCTTTGGAGACCTTGAAAACAAATAAAAAATAGCTGTGCAAACCAGGAACAGTGTAAGAAGACATGTACCTAGTCCATGCTCTATGTGAGATCCAAACACAGGAAGAGGGCATGATGCCCGCATGCCATGATGAAAGGCAGCAAAGAAAAGAAGAGCAATATTGAAGTTTACCAATGGTAGGAGATAGGCAGCCTGTAAGCCCACAGACAGTACATAACTTGTCTCTTCGAGACAGTGCATGTGCTGTCTAGCCGAGCAGCTAGACCTAGAAACAATAGATTTCCACAGGCAAAACCTACTGGCTTTGGCAATGCTTATTTTGCTTAGAAACAGGGAGATTACTTGATTTATCCGTAATCACAAAATGTGGTACTGAGCATGAGATTAGGCAGATGATATGGTGTCCTTTTGGGAGAGGATGTGGTGTAAGGGCAAGAGATGATGACTACTTATCTGATAAACCAGGTTTGAGGTTTTGTGTTGGCTTAACATACTTGATTTTGGGCAAATCACTTCATCTTACTGTGCCTGCAAAAATTAATGTTTCCATATGTAAAGTACTGGCATAAAGCTCTCTAATACCTTTGGGTGCCATTGTCGCTATTTAAAACTGCACAAAAAAACTGGTGCTAATGCAATGTGCTCCAATACCTTCGGGTGGTGTTGGTACTACATAAATCTGCACAAAAAGAATGTGAAAAACAGAGGGGTATATTATCAAGGGGTTTTATCTCCGCTTTTTTGGCTTTAAAAGCCAAGAAAGCGGAGATAAAATTATCTCCCTATTACCAAGCTGTCGCTAACACCAGTTAGCGACAGCTAATAGGAGATAGCGACCATCATGGGCCCCACTTTGCATGTCAGTGATATTTATCACTAATGATATGCAAAGTGGGCGTGCCAAGATGTTAGCGACTGGAAACAGTCGCTAACATCGCTATCTCCTATTACCAACTTTTGGAGATATTTGCGCTAAGGGCGAATATCTCCAAAAGCTAACACCTGCCCTGAGCAGTTCTTAGCCATGTTATCCAATGGGAGGTGGATAACATGGCTAAGAGCATTTGCTCGATAATGCATGAATATCGCTGACTTTTCAGCGATATTCATGCATTGCGGGCGTTTTTTATCGCATTTGCGATAAAAATCGCCGATGTGCGGCGATAATTTTTGTCTCTAAACAAGTTAGAGACAAAAATTATCGCTAGTTGTTGATAATATACCCCAGAGTCGCTTGAGGAGGGGAACTGTGCAATGGAGTTCAGCGGGGCCAAGCAGTCGTGGGCAGGAGGTGGACGGGCAAAGAACAACAAATGCCGGCAGCCATGGGGGATTAAGTGATTTGCCCGTACTCACAAATATGAAATTACGGCTGAGGCTAGGGAGATGATGTGGCTACTATGGACCCCAAATTTGTCAGGGAGAAGGGTTTGTCTAGAAAGCACACTTTTGTTTATTTGGTGTAAATTCGTTCAGTAGTTTTGGAGAAATATCAAAATTTACAGATATTGATATTTGGAAATTTTGCCATCTGATTGGCTGAGGTGTTACTAGCACGAGCTTGCTGCTGATTGGCTGTGAGCAGTGCAAGGGGTTGAAACTAGGAAGTGTTGGCTGCCATTTTGTGATTCCGTTGATGCGAGTAAGGGGAAAAACGGGTAAAAAAGTGGGAAAGAGGAGGGTAGGAGCACTGTAACCTCTGGGGGTGTTTAGTGTGTTCTATAGAGGGGGTGCGAAGCGAAGTATTCACTCCTACCGGAGTGAAAGTGGTGGGCTACGGAAATTAAGTGAGGTATTGCGTAGAGTCTGATGCTGTTAAGGTGAGCTGGTGCGGGACTCGGGGATTAAAGCGTGAGCCCAAGTTGTGCGTCTTATGCTGTGAAATCATGTTCCATGGCCGCTGCACTACACCTGTGGAAGTAGTATCAGCAAGTGTTTATACCTACTAGGATGAACTACTCACCCGTACTGGTCTGAAAGTCCTGGGGTACGGAAAATATGTGAGGTACTATCTAGAGTCTCATCCTGCAAGCTGAGCTGCTGCCGGACTCGGGGATGAAAGCGTGAGCCCAAACTGTGTGTCATATGCTGTGAAGTCATGTGCTCTGGCCGCTGTGCCATATCTGTCCAAGTAATGTTAGCATGTAGTTATACCTACTCGGATGAGCTTTTGTTTTGAACATTGTAACTTGTTTATGCTGCTCAGGGGGTGTTATACAGGGAGTTCGAAGGTAAATTTGCGCGTATCAAATCAGTTCGGTATTTGTGAAGTGCAAACTACTCACTCCTACGGGTCTGATGGCGCTGGGGTCATAAGCTGAGCTTCTGCCGGGGTCGGGGGAAAGTCGCTGAACTACTGACCCCTACGAGTCTGAAAGTGCTGGGTGCGGAAATTAAGTGAGGTATTGCCTAGAGTGTCATGCTGCTAAATTGAGCTGCTGCTGGACTCGGGGATGAAACCGCGAGCCCAAACTGTGTGTGCTATGCTGTGAAGTCATGTGCTCTGGGCACTGTGCAACACCTGTCCAACTTGTATATGGAGCTTAGGTGGTGTTGTATAGGGAGTGCGAAGGTAAATCAATACGGTATTTGTAAAGCGCAAACTACCCACCCCTATAAGTGAGTAGAGCTGGTGATCAAAGCAAGAGCTCGGTGCTGCAAAGTGAGGTGGTGTGGCCGCCGCGCCACAGCTGTGTGGAGAATACATTTTGGCGTGGGTCCGGGAGTTGCTGTTTCCTGGCCCTAAAATAGCGGGCCTAAGTTGTAAGCGATAGGGTGACTGTAAAAAGAGCCCTTGTGTTCATTAGTTTGAGCTACAATAAGTGTGGCTGCACAGCTTCAAGTTATTCACAGGAAAACTCGATTTCCCTGATCTGTGAAGTGTACTCCATCACTTCAGTAGATATCAGCCATAGCAAACGTATGTTGTTATTGTAGATGGACCCCAGTTTGTGGTATATGAGGTATGCAGACACAGTTTTGTTGACTTTCTTCCTAGATTTTTCAATCTAAGGACAAAATAGTTTTGACCATTTCCACTTCTGTCTTTGGCATATATTGGAAAATACAAAGACAGTTTGAGGCAAAAGTAACATCAATTGTCCAAAGGTGTCCTTTATAAGCATTTCCAAATCTACCCCAGTCAATGTGCCTAGGTCCTTTCCACCACAGTGCACAACCATGAGGTCAGGGTGTTGGAGATGCAAACAGGTTTTAACCATAGGCAACAATTGGTGCCACTTCAATCCTCTCTGTGCAAACCATTTAATCTCCACATTTTGTAAACGTAGGTCTAAGTCAATACGTCTCTGTTCTGCATACCGCTTGCACCAGAAAACATAGCTATGTTCTACGATCCACACTAGCATTTTGAAGGTATGGCTGGAAGGTATGGAAAGATGTCTGTAGCTCATGCGGTTACTTCATAGAATACAAAACGATACCTGATTGGGAGATGAAAAGCATTGTTTTTTAAAAGTACGGTGCACATTCATTTTGTGGAAAAACATCTTTGTGATTGGTTAAGAAAAAACAGTTTCAACGTGGAGTATACATATTATAGGATAAAATTTGCTCAACTCAACCACACCTGCTACTTACATTTAGAAGGCACTGTTCGAACATAAAACAATTGTGAACTTTTAACCTGCATGTGCAGTTAAATGTTCGAGAAAATGTTGCAAAACAATGTATAAACTTTTAACCTGCACTTGTTGTAGAATGTTCTAGAAAGTGTGTTCATAGAATACGTTGCACTGCTGACTTCGATGTGTCGTTGAATAGGAAAAAAACTGTTTATATGGAAAAGTAAAAGAAACTAATAGAGAGAAGATTTGAAACGTAAAAGAATCAAGGAAGTATTCTAATTTGTTCTTTACAAGTATTTATGTGTGGAGGAACAAAATTATAGAAACAACAGCACTAGGAAGAGTAAGAAGCTGGGAGTAAGGGGACAGGGGGAGATGGGCACAATGGCACACATGTACAATCAAGTACAGCACAAGTATAGACAAACAATGGCCAAAATGAAACACACCAACAAGGAGCATAAGTCACACAACCCAGCAACATCACACCACTAAACGAGCATAGAAGTGAAAACCACACTGCATTCATACAGGATGTGTACAAAGGCCGGTCGTGGGTGTTGTGGGATGTCTGCGACCGTGGTCATCATGGATGAGATGCCCAGCACGTGACACATGGGTGGGTTCACTGTGTGTTACATTGCCAAACAGGTGCTCCTCTCTCCCACGATCCCCCACACTTTTGCACGGTGCACTGTTGTATCCCGTGCACTCTCTCGGCACAGCATTGTAATGCCTATTCCGGCATGTCCTGCGGCATTCAAACTACTCCATGAGAGTGCTGTTTGGTGGTGATGTATGTCACTTTACAACATCGTCTGCTGCGGCCCTTGTGAGAGACCACACCAGAACACAGAGACACACTTACTGCGCTTCCTGCACACAGACAAGTCAGAGACACCCCGTTTCCCTTGCCAGATAGGCACACCCCTGCGCTGACCTGTGTACGCCGGACCAGCACACGTGTGTTGTGCTTGAAGGAGATGCGTGCGTAGCTACATATCCAAGGTCACTGCCAACGCTGAGGTGACATGGTAACGTCTGCTGGAGACAGCACACTGTGATGTTGCAGGGCCCTTGCCTATCATGCTAACACAATGATAACAAGGACACACTTGCTCAGATGCGGGTTGGGGGGCGTTAGTGGTCCTGAGGTTGTTGCGATGAGTCTTGTGTCCCTCATGGTTATCCCTATATCGTGCTCATTGACTCTATGGTACCTATGGGTGTTCTGGTGTGGCTCTTGGCTGTGTTTCCTTTCATGCTGCAGGTAGTCGTCCTGCTTAACACCAGCAGAAAGCAGGTGTAAAATCCTGGTGGTAACGTGGGTTATCACCGGAATTAATTTCATATTGCAGTTGTGAAAGTTGTTATGTCATTTGTTTGTGTGCAGAACAAGATACGAACTGGGCAGTGTATCCCATCAAGATCCAGCACCTGACGCACTATTCCTAATCAATATAAATACAATGAGATTTCTTCATTGATTTTGTGTGTACCCTGTAAGTGCAGGCACTACCTCAGTGCAATTCAATACAGGATTTTAGTATTTCGAATAAATCGCAAAGGTGCACCTCGTGTCTTTTTTCACGGGCATGGCTACTCTGCATTTCCGTATCAGCACTTTAATGCAACTAAAGTTGAGATAAATCTAACACAGTATTCAGAAATTGGTGCAAACTGCAGAGATCACCAGTATTCCCGTGATAAGTGCTCCAAAATGTAACACCATGGTGGATACCAGCAAATAACAGTAATAGGAACAAGAAAGAGTCACACAGCAGTTAAGAAAACAACCGAAAAGGTTAATAATGTTTTTGGGTCAAACTTTATTTTTTTACAAACATACATAAAACATAAACTATTTTTAAGTTTTATTTTTTTATTAATATATATATATATATATATATATATATATATATATATATATATATATATATATATATATATATATAAAAACAATAATCAAAATTTCACAAACATAATATAAAACAACAAGGTGGAAGAGTCCTGTGGGGACGATGGATGTCGACGACAGAGCCTGAAAAATAAAGCACAAAATAGGGAGTGTGTAATGTGCATATCACAGGACTGAGAGAGAGAAACAGAGAAGGAAAAACAAGCCTATGAGAAAAAGAGAGGGAAGGAAAGAAAGGGAGTGAGAAAGAGAGAAGGGAGAGAGATGGAAGGAAAGGAATGAAGAGAGTGAGAGAGAGAGAGAAAGAAGAGAGGAAAGTGAGAGAGAGAGAGAGAGAGAGACTGTCGCCCCTGCACATCCATGAGCAAATAATTACCTGATGCCAGCAGTGTATGCAGCAGTGGGCGGACTCCACATGCCTGTCAAAATCCCACCAATCTCAGATGTGTTGCTGAGTCCTGAGTCCTGAATGGTGGGGACCACTTCAGCTTCTTCGTGGCTCGGCAGATCTCACACATGTCGCTGAGTCCTGAGTCATCAATGGTGGAGACCACCTCAGAGTTTGGTGCTGCTAAGCCTGTGGAACTCAAGTTCATGCCACATGGTGGTAGGCTCCTGGTGGCCATATGAGTTTGGGGTGGCACTAACCTTATGGATATGAAGTCTGTGCCAAGGGGATGGTAGGACGCTGACGGCCATACAGCTGAGGGTGCGACTAACCTTCTGTGCAACTTTTCATGGACGCTTTATGGTTGAGACCTGTAGAGCGTTTTCCAGCTAGTCAGCACCGGCAATAAAGGATGTGAGGTTCTCGATCTATTATATTTGTATGATCACATGGCCTTTGCCGAATGTGCCGGATGGGTGTGGTGTGTGTGCAAACCTGCCCTCAGTGAATGGCCTTGAGATGTTGAGAACTAGACCACTGACCTGCACATCAACAGCGAGTACGCCTGTGACAGGTAGCTATGTGGGGCCAATGTTGGAACGTAATCGGAGTAGCGTGGCTTGGCGTGACGTACGACGGAACATGGCAGGCATAGACACAATGACGCGGACGGCTCGTAGTACTGCGTCTGGGAGTCAAACGGACGGGCCGCAGCTCTCCCTCTGCGAACCTGCATCTGAACTGTTCATAAGTCACACTGCATAAGTATTGAAAAAACATTTTGCGATTCAGTCCGTCAGCTGGCATCTGTCCAAGGAATTTTTGAAAACATATTGAAGTTCTTGCTGTGAGCGATACCCTTTTGATGCTCCCTCTTCCCACATTACCAACATACCCCCAACAACCTTCTTAGGCCCGGATGTGTCCCTGTGCGGTTGGACAAAGAAGAATCTTATTCATCATGTATAGATTTACATATAAAAAAATGTATTTAAAGAAAAGAACAACAAATAAGACTGAAGGGAGTCTGGTGCTGTGGTCGCTGCCACAAAGTTGGGGTCACTGCCGTTCAGGACTCAGGACACCGTTACACATGTGGGATTGGTCTGCGTTAAATAGGGGTACCAGAAGCATTTAGACTGTATGAGCCTGTGATGATGCTTGGTCTGGACGGGTCGCACTGGGAGCAATGTGTCTTGCCTACTGGACTGCTTCATGTGGAATCGGGACTGTATCTGAATTATGAGGCCTGCTGACCATAGTGTAGGGCAGAGGTAGCGACGAGGAAGGGCCCACAACCATGTGCATACATTGGTGGCTCCACCGGCCTGCGTAGTGCAGGTTCAGTGGCACCACTTGTTGGCATACTTCAATCTGTAAATACTCCTCACTAATCGAAGAGAGTGAGGGGTGCGGTCGCTGCCACGAAGTTGGGGTCACTGCCATTCAGGACTCAGGACACAGTTACACATATGGGATCAGCTTGTGTTATTGAGGGTTAGTGGGACTAAGTGCCGCCGGCCATGCAGATCGAAATATGCCTCACTGATCAAAGGGAGTGTGGTGCTGTGGTCGCTGGCATGGACTTGGGGTCAGTGCGATTCAGGGCTCAGAACACAGTTACACATGAGTGAACGGCTTGTGTTGAAGACGGTTAGTGGCCCCATGTGTTGACGGTCTTCCACAGTGTAGGCCGGAGGCAGCGGTCAGCAAAGGGCCACAGGTAGGTGATATTGACTTGAGCTGCACAGATTGGGAGCATTTGGTCTTCTTAACCCATTATAGTCTCTTACACAATTTGCGTCGCTACTAATCTTGAATTGTAAACCATGTAACCCCAGTGTAGGGCGCAGGCAGCGGTCAGGATGGGCACACAGCCACGTGGCGTTGAGTTAAGTTGCACAGTTAGTGGCACCTGGAGTACTTGGCGTGTGCGCACCCTGCGATGATACGTGGTCCCGGCGGGCCGCACTGGGAGCAATGTCTTGCCTTGATAAGGCCACATGGAGATGACTTATGGTGCAGTGAGTTAGTAGCACCTGAAGCACACAGCATGTGCGCATCCTGCGATGATGCATGGTCCCGCCGGTCCGCACTGGGAGCAACGTGTCTTGCTAACTGGACTGCATCATCTGCAATCACCAATGCATCTGAATTGTGAGCCCTGCTGTCCGCAGTGTAGATCAAAGGCAGTATTTAGCATAGACATTGAGGAATGCTTTTTGTCACTTCTTCTTGACAAAATCCGAAGACATAGAGTACAATTCTCTCTGCAATTAATAAATCAAGGCTGAATTCAAGTTGTGAACCCTGCCGTCCGCAGTGTAAATCGAACGCAGTAGTCTATACAGATATAAATCTGCAGTGCTATGCCGCTGGGTTCGCAGGGGGCCTGTGTGGAGGAGGCCCGTGGTCATGGCGGAAGCCATGTGCCAAGGTGAGGGCCGCCGCTCTGCAGACTTGTGGGTCCACAAGTGAACCACGTCCAGCCTGGCCTATTTTTTCATACTCCTACGCTGGAGTGGTGTACGTTGGACCAGCCTACTCTGCTTCTGCTTCCAGGGGGGACAACACAGCTACGTGACCGAGATCTTCCCCACTGCCTGAGGTAACATTGTTGTGTGCACTGTGCACTACACTACAATCAATAGTATATCTCCACAAGGAGAGGTTTGTGCTTTGCATAGTGAGGTCTGTGCAGCAGTAAAATATTCAGGGGAGAAACTGCTTTTACTCTGCCTTATATTTTTTGACTGATTTTAGAAACTACACTGTATATTGAATTTGTGTATTTGCACCGTATATTTTGAACTGTACGAGCTGTGTTAAAACTTGAGGGGGGAAACTTCCTGGTCACAGGTTAGAGCTCTAGCCTTCACGTTAACTCACATCAGGCCTGCCACGATAAATTGGCCGATGACGCGACCGTGCTTCGGCGCCATTTAGAAAATCTTCAGGCAAGAAACTGCTTTTGCTTTGCCTTAAATTTTTTAACTGATTTTAGAATCTACACTGTATATTGAATTTGAATATTTGCACTCTGTATGTTGCACTGTTCGAGCTGTGTTAAAGCTCGAGGGGGGAAACTTTCCGCTCACAGGTTAGCGGTCTAGCCTTCACGCTAACTCAAGTCAGGCCGGCCACGATAAATTGACTGATGACGCGACCGCGCTGCGGCGTCATTTAGTAAAATTTTTGGGGAAGAAACTGCTTTTACTTTGACTTATATTTTTTAACTGATTTTAGAAACTACACTGTATATTGAATTTACGTATTCGCACTGTGTATGTTGCACTGTATGAGCTGTGTTAAAGCTCAAGGGTGGAAACTTTCCGGTCACAAGTTAGCGGTCTAGCCTTCACGTTAACTCACGTCAGGCCAGCCACGATAAATTGGCTGATGACGCGACCGCGCAGCGGAGGCGTGCAGCGGGCGTGCCTAAGGCAAGCCCGTCTCCGCCCATACGGGACCAGGGGCAGGAACCCCTGCCGGTTTTGAGAGGATAAGAACTACTTTTACTGCAGCGCAACTCTATGTCCCTAGAAGAGAAATAAACAGTAACTGTGCCCATGCTATGCCCCCTGATAACGCTAGCTCGCATTGCATCTATTGCAAATTTCACTTCCAAACCTCAACACAAAGATTAGTAGGCACTTCTATGAAAAGGCAGGTTAATATGCTTCTGCTCGACTGCCGCTCGCTCCCTAAACATTCTACTGAAATCTACCTTCTTCTGAAGAGAGAAACCCTGATGCTTTATTTTTAACCGAGACTTGGCTTAACAAAGATACAGACTTTGATATGGTCCAATCTCTGCCCCCACACTATGTCATCCAAAGGCTTGACCGCAATATAGGTCACGGAGGGGACTTGGCCATAATCCATAAGGATACCTTTGCGTGTAGAACCACTGCAAATCCTGTGCCCGATTGTGAAAGTATGTCTTTTGTGATTGATTTGTCACCCACAAAAAAATTTGTCAGGGATTTTGGTGTACCGTCCTCCAGGCCAGTTGGGGCTTTTTTAAAAAGGAACTACTCAATGCTGGAGCAGACTTAGCCAGTGCATCCCCTAATTTCACAATCTTGGGTGATTTTAATCTTCACCTTGCAATGTTTTAATTTATGCTAAAAGTAAACAGGCCCACCCACACCAAAGGCCATCTGTTGGATCCCATTTTTCTAATATAAATACCTTGTGGTAGAGGATGCTGTCCCCATCCCGTGATCACTTTTTACTCTCTTTTAACTGGACCCTACCAGATGCGAACCCACCTACTATCAGAACCACCAAATTTGTTTGTAGGTGGTCAAAACTTCCACTAGACACGCTGACCAATAATCTTAAAAACACTCCATCCATCTCATCCTAACTCCATTGTTGCTATAGATAACCTTAATAATTGGCTTGAGCATGCACTCAACTGTGTTATCCCTAAGAAGGAAATTTCTGAAAGAATGGGAGTACAAAAATCCTTGGTACTCCCAAAAACTACGTCAGCTAAAACAGACATGTAAAAGGCATGAAAGAAGTTGGAGGAAGGACTTCTCCACTCCCAATAAAATAAAGTACAGTGAAGCGATCAAAATTTATAAGTATGAAATAAAAAATACTCAAGCCCTCTATTATCAGGGAAAAATGTTATCGGCTAACTCCCCGTGTGAAATTTTTTAAATTGGCAACTCCCTTTTAATGGCACCGGCAATGCTCAATTAAGGTGTGATCAAATTGCTGAGTTCTTCTCAGAAAAGATGCAAACTATTTATGACTCTTTTCCTCTTATCGCTGCCAACAAATGCCTGCATCAAGTGATATAATCACCCCTGATATCCTATTTTTTCTGGAGGAATTCCATCTGATGGACCTCAACACCCTACAAAGGCTGCTCAGAGTGCTTAAATCAGGATCCCCTTTAGATGCTGCCCCCCCTACTATCCTCCATAAAATCTTGGAGGTGGTCTCACCAGTTATACTTGACTGTATAAACACTTCGGTCAAAACTAGAATTATTTCACCGCAATGGAAACATGCTAGGGTGAAAACACTTTTAACAAAAACGAACTTGGATCCAAATAACTGGGGAAATTATCGTCCTATCTCCTTACTGCCAGGAGTTAGTAAACTAGCAGAGAAATACATCAACTCGATTTTATCAGCCTTCTTGGAAGAAAACAACCATCTGCACCCTACGCAGACTGGCTTTAGACCCCAACAAGGCACTGAGACAGCTATCTTGGCCGCAGTAGAGAAAATCAGGATTCAGAAGACTCTTCTCAATGGAAGCTGCGCTGCTCTTATCCTATTGGCCCTTAGCGTGGCTTTTGACACTGTCAATCATCAACTTAAGATACAAAGACTGCAGGAGGTCAGAGTGACCAGAGTGGCACTGAAATGGTTACAGTCTTTTCTACAAAACAGGGTCTATACAGTCTTCGGAGGGGAATGCTTCTTGAAACACATTCCGATAACCTGTGGTGTTCCACAGGGATCCTACTAAAGCCCCACGATGTTGAACGTGTACATGAGCTCCCTGGCGGAAATAGTACACACCGATTGGGTGTACAGATCGTCACATAGGCTGACGACACACAACTAATTATTTCCTTGAAGCAATCCAACCATCGAGACTCTGATCTTGCCACCTGCCTGAAGAAAGTTTTTAATTGGATGAGTGGTTCCTTCTTGAAACTTAATGGATCTAAGATGGAACTCCATCTATTGGGAAAATCGGCAACCCCAAATGTAGACCACCTTTGGCCTAGCTGTCTGGGATCCCGCTGCCCCTAAAAACCGAAAAAAGACTTTAGGAGTTTGGATTGATTGCAATCTCGCTTTTAGAGAGCAATCACGCAAAGTAGCAGGGAGTTGCTCTGGCTTACTGAGGTTTAGAAAGGTGCTCCCCTTGCTTCCTTTTGCTGCAAGACGACTGCTTGTGCAGGCCCTCGTCTTGTCAAGGCTAGACTACGCTAATGCCATAAACCTTGGAGCCAACCAAGCCACTATCAAAAAACTACAAACAGTACAGAATTGTGCTGCCCTGATGTTGCTGGATATTCATAAACGCACCTCCGCAAGGCCTGCCCTTGCAACCTTGCACTGGCTCCCAGTTCAGGAAAGAATTTGATTCAAGGCTCTATGTATCACTCGTAAGTTAGTCTCAGAAAAAGGTTCGCCCCTGATTCGCCCCTGGATCCAACACTATGTTCCTAATAGAGCCCTTAGATATGGGAACAAAGGCTTGATCTCAGTTCCCAAGATTAAACGTGCACGGAGTGGAGGCAGACTGTTCACATACAACGCATCCAGACTCTGGAACACTATCTCTATCCATATTTGCTCAGAACCTGACTATCTTAAGTTCAGGAAATTGCTAAAAACCTTTCTCTTCCAGTAATCTTTTGCAGTTTTTGACTTGCTGCCTAGCGCTGGGATGCCCCTGGGTAAACATGCGCTTTATGAATGTTCCTTCATTCACATCAGCGTTACACTTGGCATTGTGTGCATTATTATTAATGGGTGACTTGCCTTCTTCATATATAGTTGGTTGCCATATCTCCCAACATTCAGCTATTGTGTGACTGAGGGGACATGGTATTTTGGGAAGGTCCATTGTCCTGTTTTGCGCTGCCTCGTGGTAGTAGCGGGGGGGGGGGGGTGGTCCGGGGGGGAGGTTCTGGTAGTAGTGACGCTGGATGTTGTGGCTTTGTTGGGTGTCGGAGCTGCATGATCAGTGGCTGTGAGTTGGGTCTTATTCACGTAGTAGACAGTTGAACTCCTTACACCAGTTAAAGGTTGATGTTAATTTGTTACTGGTAAGTCGGCTTATTGGCTGCTTTTTGGATTGCATTGCAGATTTGGCTGGTTGTTGAAAATATGGGGAAGTGGTGTTTTTGTGTTTTTTTGCATGGGAACGCCTACTTTGCATATCATTAGTGTTAATTGTGGCTCTCGTTTGTGGTGATTTTGTTGGTGGAAGTTAACGATAGAAGAGTGGTGAGATTTGCAGTTTTCATCAGGTTGAGAATGGGATGATAATTAAAAAACACAGAAAAAAAGATATGTTTAATGAACATTATAATTAGAAATTTGCATTAAAAAAACCTTTGAAAGATACAAAAAAACATAGATTTCAGGTACGTTATAGTTAGAAATTATCCTTTAAAAAACCTTTGAAATTCACTGAAAAAAACATAGGTTACAGGAACGTTATAGTTAGTTTGACATTTCACTCATACAAAACTATAGAAATTCCCCTGTTATAGTTAGTTGAGCTAACTATAACTCGCGCCCCCGTAATGCACTGCTGATGATGTCACAAATTACATCATTCATGACATGGTCAGTGACATCACAGTCATACATTTTTCAAAAAAATCAACAGGAATGTGAATGCATTGGGGACAGAGTTACACATACTGAAAAGCTTTATTTTTATGTCCTTTGTTATGTCCACATGATGAATCTATAATGAACAAAAATATATTTTTTAAAGGGGCTTTTGCAGATGGAACGTTTCATCACGTTTATGTTTGAGCATTCCATCTCCAAAGATATAAATCAGGCACAAAAAAAGACTCATTAGGAAATATTTGAAATGAATTAAAGTCTATCTTTTTCATTGTATATTTCATTTTGATTTGTACGTTTATAAATATATATGAATCAATGTATTTAAAATTTGAGTAATGTTGTACCAATTTTTGACTAAACTGAAAGCCAGATTAGATTGTTATTGTTTTTTTCACAATGGTAAAACAAACAAAAAAGAACTTGAGATATTTTGTAATAACATTTTAAATCTTTTATATCTTTACTAAAGTAGATAAAAAAATTTGAGCCCATGTATTTACTTATGCGGTAGAAGTAATATGAGACTACCCCAAAAAATATTTTTGGTTTTCTTCAACAGCATATGTATATACATAGGGCATGACTTTAACATTTAAAAAAGGAAGTTGTGAAGGTCCCTTGATGCCTTTTCCTTTAAAAATGACCCTCCGTGAAACCCATAAGTCCCAATAAACTAACACATACACTCTACTGAAGCTCTCGATGACTACCATTGCACAAACACCCTCTCTATGAATCTCGAACATGAACATAAGTCCTCTCACCTGTCCCTCCACATAAGGATCGTTTCACATAGGACTTGCCTCATTATGTCTTTATATTATACAGTCGGATTCGATGTGGGTAAATATGTGAGAGTTTCTTGTTAATTGATGTTTTGACATTAGGTTCGTACTTAGGATATGAAACTGTGATTACTATACTACTGTATTTGATGTTCTAACATGATATCCTTATAGTGCATCGTATACAAACCTTTATGTTCTCAATTATATGCCTGCATTGTAACTTTATCTTAGACTGAATGAACAATGTGATATAAATAGACCACCTGTATCTCTAACCTAACCGCAATTCCAACTGCCACTTAATTTATAACCTCTTGGCATTTTCTTCTTCTTTTGTAGTTCTTCCTTGCTTTCTATTTCGTTATAATTGTCATTATAATTGTTATTATCATTTATAACGTTCTTTTCCTTGAAAACCCAATAAAATAATTTGAAATAATAAAAGGTTTTACTATTTTGAAATGTCCAAACAAAAGAAACAGGCTTTCAGTTGATACAAATATTGGTACAACATTCCAGTAAATATTAACACACATAGATTTATATATATATATATTTTTTTAAATAACAATAAAATCAGCTATTTTTCCCTTGTAGTCAGAATGTACAAAGGGATTTTTGTTTTACATTAGGTTTGTGACATAAGTTCAGTATTAAAAACAGCAAATCAGAACCATTCAGAGGTGTAAAAGAGTTCCTAGAGAGAATTGAAAATGGTTAAGAAAAATAATCAAAAATAACATAGGCACAATAAAGTTCAAAAGCTTTAAAGCAGGTGAAATATGAAAATGTTTACCATGTTTTCAGTAAAAACGTCATGATCAGTTATATTTTCACAGATGCAATAAAACTATTGTATATGTCTTTACACCATCTTAAAGAGCAAGCAAGAGAGGCATTGGCCAGGCAGGGGGGAAACAGCTGGCCGCTATGTTTTGGGTGGTGAATGAACTGATACCAATGGACACAGCGGCACAGAGGGTAAGGAGACTGGAACAGAAGCCACCACCTTCTCATTTTCTTTTGAGACCTCCACAATTGACCAGTGCCTAGTGGTGGTGGGCCCCCCTGGAAATGTGCTGACATCATCCCTGTGCACCACCCTGAAACACATCTTCACCCTCCCCCTTGCTTCCCTCCCTGTTGGCAAAACTGGACTCCTTAAAAAGGCTGGAGTCTGCTTTGCCACAGGCACCTCACCCCATGCCACTCCAACTGCGCTAAGTGAAGAGGCTACTGACCTCTTATGCCACATCTCTGTATTCCAGACTGCTAGAGTGAATGACATCAATGGTCTTAGCTGCCAAATTCAGAAAATGGCTGCATTTCTGGTTGCCATTCACAGTTCAATGTCTGGCATGCAGAGATTGCTTGCAAAAAATAGCAGCCTCCATACTCACCCCAGCCCACCATCCGGCCCAACCTACTGCCACAACTCAGGTTCCCTCCATAGCCACAATCCAAACACCAATCCCAAGCACACACACTTCTTTGCGGGCAACCACTACAACAGAGAAAAGCAGCAGAATCACACACACACAAACATACAAAAAAACACAAACAAACCCACAAACAACATGCACACACTAATAAACCTGCACCACAAGCACAGCACCAAAAACCATCACAACCAACACCACACCCCCACCACAACCACCATCAGAACCACAACCACCACCACACATACCACAACCACCACCACCCCCACAAGCACCACAACCTCCACCACACCCGCAAGCACCACAACCTCCACCACACCCACAACCTGAGCACACCCACATGCAGCACAACTACCACCACAACCACCAACACTCACAAAAGCACCACACCAACAAAACCCTACCACAACAACACACTCAACTAAACCAACACATTCACACAAAAGCACACCTACACACAAAACAACACCAACCAAAAGCAAACACACACACTCACCAGAATATCAGACACCTGCCACAAAAACAGACATCCAAAGATACACAATAAACTACAGATCCACATGCAACTGACAAACATACAAAAACATCACATACTACAGCTGCCTCTACCTCCAGCACCCAATCCTCTACCACCCCTCCTACACTTACTCCTCTTTCCAAATCCACCTCTTACCTGTCCTTAACCCCTAACAAACATAAATCCACCCCAAGTAAGATAAATCCTTGAGGTGCCTGATCTGTGCCCAATAGATGACCCTTTCTTAGGAGGTTTACCCTTTAGCTTTTGTTTACGAGGCATGTTATGGGCAACAAAGCCACAGCCTGTTCTGTTGTGAATCCCTTTTGCTGTCTTTTCTTTTCACAAAACTTTGACACCAGTATCTCATTTATAAAATACAAATATTTTCATTTTACAACGTTTGTCCTAACATCATTATTTATTTACAATGTATTGATTATTAAAAATATTAATTATGAACATTTGAAACACACATTCTTACTTACATTTATGACAGAAAATACAAAAGTTTTTTTTAAATTAATATTTATGCAGTCCAAACATTAGAGATAAAAAACTGTAATGGACATTTAAATTTTGATGTAAGCATTTATCATGATAATGGAAACATACTTCAAAAAACAAGCGTTAATACATGTGTGTTCTTTTAACTTAATAAGTGAAAAAAATAAACACATGAATTACACCTTTAAAAATAATAGAAAATTAAAATGTAATAAAATACAGGAAATGCGGTAGAAAAGGGGGAATGATACATAAATATATAACATGATTTAAGTTTAGAACTAACATTGATTTTACATTTATTTAAAAAATATGTTTTACTTTGTGTAGTGCAGTTACACAATTATATTACACTTAAATAATTCTGAATTTGTTTAATGTATATATATGTATAATTTGATAGTTTACGAAAAATAATTAAATACACCTGTATAAAAACATTATGAATTTTGAGTAATGGCAATTTTTGCTTAAGTATCAAGTATGAAGGCAGCTTGTATCAAAATTGAAAATAGAAAATAATAATGCAGGTGTGCTTCTTTAAATTTCTTAAATGCCAACATTACACACATATGCATTACGTATCAGAAAAGATGGCTTGTAATAGAGATTTAAAAATGCATGAGTCCAGAGCTGATGTAAACAGGCAATTTAAAAGGACACAAGTAAAAAAGAAGCTTGCTGTTGATTCCAGTGATGACAGGCTTGATTTGCTTCATGATCAATAAGCAGCAGCAAAGGAAGGACTTTGACGATTGGATTCATGATGGACACAGAAGTAGAAATAAGAAAAAAAATTATGTTTCTACATTATATTCCTTCAAAACCACCACGCTGGTATGGAGGTTTATCCGCCACAATTATGTTGATGGGAAGACACATTGCGATTGGCCAAGTGAAAATATTGGCTGAACTCCCTCCCACAGCTGCTTTTGCCTATCAAAATATTGCACCTGAAAGGAGGCATTTGACCGCTCTCTCAATAATGGGGACACATGCGACAATTTTGACGTCTCCCCCAAGGATTCAAGAATAGTCCAAGGTTATTTTCAGACAGAGTAACAGAGTTACTACAAATGTATGATGATGAGGCATTATCTTATGTCGATGACATCTATCTTACAGACGATGATTTGGACGTACACTTGAAAAGAAAGAACACCATAATACTAGGGTTCACATCTGAAGGGTACAAATTCAATTTTAAGAAATCACGAATTGCCCACCTCAACGTCCTATTCTTAGGATACGAGTTATCAAGCAAAGGCAAAAGCATGGCAGGCAACTTCCTAGAGAAATGTGCGCTGCTCCAACCTCCAAAGACGATGAAGAACTTACAATCAATTCTAGGTTTCCTGAATTTTGGAAGAAATTATTTTCTAAAATACGCGGAAAGGGTTAAACCTCTCTACGAACTAATCAAACCTGATTTCAAACTAACAAATTGGACTCAAAACCATACAGAAATTTTGCATTCAGTGCTATCAGACATGTTAGCAAAAACACAATTGGAAACACGCGATAATCCACGCAATCTTGTGATCCGAATCATCCCAGGGAGATGAGGATTCACATACCTGACCTTTAATGAAGGTGAATAGGTACTAATAGCATACAAATCACACTTGTACACACAAGCTGAAATAAAGATTTATTCACGTTTCCTAGCTTTTTCAATCTGTTGACAATAGTGGTTGGACCAGTTCCATTTCTGCCTTTGGCATATATTAGAATAGACAAAGGCAGTTTGGGGGAAAAGTGCCATCAATTCTCTAAAGGTGTCCTTCATAAGCATTTCCAGACCTACCCCAGTCAAAGTGCCTAGGTCATTGCCACCACAGTGCACAATTATGAGGTCAGGGTGTTGGAGATGTAAAAAGGATTACACCAATGGCATCAATTGGTGCGACTTTAATCCTATCTGTCCAATCCATTTAATGTCTACATTTGGTAAACCTAGGTCCTTGTGATTTCTTTTCTGTTGTGCGTACCTTTGGCTCCAGAAAATATAGCTGTGTCCCACAATCCACACTGTAAGCATTTTGAAGAGAGGTCTGGATGCACTCTGATGGTCTCTGTAAATGAAATGGCAGTTTGAAAAGTAAGATTTTTCTAAAATGGTGGACAACATGCAGTTTTGAAAAAAGAAAATAAATGATTGGTTGTTTGACAACATTTTATAGAAAACTAGGATGCATATTTCTGTTTTTTAAAAGCCTTATTTTTATTGGTTAAAGAAAACTGATAGAAAAGAATGTTACATAAGATAAGCTGGTATATTCTCAAGTCAAGCATACTTGCTGTTTTAATTTGCAACAATGTATGATGATCTTTTCACCTGTGTGCTGAGTTAGGTGTTCCCTGAAGTGTTTCTATGGTAACTGGCAGATTGTGGAATGGGGGAAGGGTTGAAAGTTATGTCAGTTGGAAATGTTTGGAATGTAAAACCAATAGAAATGTGTGTTTTCTTTGGAATGAATGTGTACTGGATTTTAATTGGTTAATTATATGTATGTATGTGTAAAATGAGAGGGAAAATGTTCCATTTCACGGTTCTGCCAGAAACACTGAACAAGAGAGATTCTGTATAAGAATATCCACTGTGTGAGTGGTATTCTTCTTAATCTACAAATCAATTTGAAAGGTGAGTTGATAAGTTGTATGGGAATGTGTGCGGTGCATCTTTTTACATTAAGGAATTATGGGATATATCAAGACCGGCGATAATATTATCGCCGCTTTATGCGTAGAAAACTGCAGATAAAGCGGCGATAATGTTATCTCCTGTCTTGATAATATGCCCCTATATTCGTCCGTTGTTAAACGGTATATAGTAGTAAATGTGTTTTGCTATAATGCATGCTGTTATGTTTTTTTGTTTAATATCCGTTTGTGCGTCTGTGTACATTAAGGGATTATGGGCCATATTATCAATAAAGTGCGATACATTATTGCCGCTTTTATCAGCAGGAAAGTGCCAGTAAAGCGGTGATAATGGGCTTGATAATATGTCCTTGTGAATTCCCATAGAAGCGCAGGTTATGGTGTTAACTTTGGCTTCTATGGGAAATCACAAGGATATATTATCAAGACCATTATCGCCGCTTTAGCGGCAGTTTCCTGCCGATAAAAGTGGCGATAATGTATCGCTCTTTACTGATAATATGGCACTGGCGGGCATATTATCAAGGACTAGTGTTAAAATTATCGCCGTTTTATCGGCAGGAAATTGCCGATAAAACGGCGAAAATGGGCTTGATAATACGCCCTTGTTAAGTCCCATAGAAGCCCATGTTCTGGGGTTAACATGGTCTTCTATGGAAATGAACATGGTCGTATTATCAAGCCCAGACGCGCCCCTGGAGGGAGTTGTGGTGGAACAGGCGGTGCGGGGGAGGGGCAGGGTGGGGGGTGATAAACAACGGAATCTGGATGATTGCAGGTAAGTAAACAATTAAATTAATAAAATGAATTTTGGCCCATATTATCAACAAAAAGCAATACTTTATCGCCGCTTTTATCGGCAGGAAACTGTCGATAAAGCGGCTATAATGGGCTTGATAATATACCCTTGTGAATTCCCATAGAAGCCCAGGTTAACACCAGAACCTTGGCTGCTATGGGAATTTACAAGGGCCTATTATGAAGCCCATTATCGCCTCTTTATCGGATGTTTCCTGCCGATAAAAGCGCCGATAATGTATCGCCTTTTGTTGGTAATATGTCCCTTCGTTCCGTGCCCTGCATCGCTTTTTGCGATGCAGGGCGTGCTACGAAATTTGTTTTATTAATTTAATTGTTTACTTACCTGCAATAATCCAGATTCCCTTGTTTATCACCCCCCACCCTGCCCCTCCCCGGCCCCGCCTGTCCCACCGCAACTCCCTCCACGGGCTGCGGCTGATCAGCCTATTATCGCTGTTTTATCAGCATTTTCCTGCCGATAAAACGGCGATAATTTTAACACCCGTCCTTGATAATATGCCCCTATATTTGTCCCTTTTTTCAATAATTTCTAGCCTCTGTTTTTATACTTCCCTCTCTCTCCTCTTACTCCTTTCTCTCTCTCGGTACTACTGTCTTTTTCTTATATTGTACTCTGTGCTCATATTGTCAGTCTTTGTGTTTATATTTTCTTGTCTCTCCTCTTATTCCTTCTGTCTCTTCATTTTCTTCCCTCTCTCTTCTTATTTAATTTCTTTCTTGATACTTTCTTTTTGCGGAAAAGCATCTTTGGGATTGGTAAAGACAAAGCAGTTCGCAAGTGGAGTACATATTATAAGATAACATTTGCTCAACTCAACCACAACTGCTACTTGCATTTGGAAGGTACTGTTCTAACTTAAAACAATCATGAACTTTTAACCTGCATGTGCCGTTAAATGTTCGAGAAAATGTTGCAAAAAAATATCGTTAGGTTTAAAATAAATTATGAACTTTTAACTTACACATGTTGTAGAATGTTTTAGAAAGTGTGTTGATAGAATACGTTTCATTTCTGACTTCTATGTGTACTTGAATATTAATAAAATTGTTCATATGTAAAATTAGAAAGACAGTAAAAGCGAGAGGTTTTGTAAGCTAAAAGAATCAAGGAACTATTCTAATTTGTACTTTATTACCTACTGGGGGTCGCCAGTAGGTAGTTATCACTGTTACCGGTCTGAAAGTGTGGTGTTGCTCAGAGTGGCATGGTGCTGATATGATATGGTGCTACACTCGGGTATGAAGCCGAGATTCTAAACCGTAAGGTCATTGCTGTAAAGTGATGTGGTCTGATGTTTGTAACATATGTGTGCAGGTAGTGTTAGTAGGCGTTTATACCATACAGGGAGTGGGAAGCGAACTACTGACTGCCACCGTGTGTTGATAGTATACCGGAAGTGGTAAGCGAAGTAGTAATGCCTACCCGTGTGAAAACTTGGGAATGAAATCGAGGTGATTGCTGTAAAAGGATGGGCTCTGGGCACTGTAGTATACGTGTGTAAGTAGTGTTAGTAGGCGTTTATACCATACAGGGAGTGGGAAGCGGACTACTGACCTGTACCATACGTTTATAATATACTGGAAGTGGGAAGTAAAGTACTCACGCCTACCAGTGTGAAAACTCGGAGAGCAAACCAAGCTGAGTGCTGTAAAGTGATGGGCTCTGGGCACTGTAGGATACTAAGAAAAACCAAAGGGGATGATGGATGGAGCGTTGACAATACAAACACTCACACCCAGTCAACTGATCTGGGTTTAATCCATCACCGTTCTTTAGCTCACTCCGCCACCCCAGTTCAGACAGGGCCATATGCAAATCAGTCTGACCCTGTGCCTCATGGGAACAGTCCAGCCCGAACTGCCAAGTTTCACCACCTTTGGTTTTTCTTTGTTCGCCCTAAGTTGGCAGGGTATGCTCAGACGTGAGTCCCTTGCTCACTTTGCTACTGGAGTCAAGCAAGCCCGGCTGAAGACGGCTGTAATGCCAGAAACCGGTCCTGGGAAGCTTTGCCACTGGAGTCAAGCAAGTCCGGCTGAAGACGGATGTAATGCCAGAAACCGGTCCTGGGAAGCTTGATTCCGGTCCAGGGAAGACATGGCTTGGCAGTTCGGGCTGGACTGTTCCCATGAGGCACAGGGTCAGACTGATTTGCATATGGCCATGTCTGAACTGGGGTGGCGGAGTGAGCTAAAGAACGGTGATGGATTTAACCCAGATCAGTGGACTGGGGGTGAGTGTTTGTATTGTCAACGCTTCGTCCATCACCACCTTCGGTTTTTCTTTGTTCGCCCTAATTTGGCAGGGTATTCTCAGACGTGAGTCCCTTGCTCACTTTGCCACTGGAGTCAAGCAAGCCCGGCTGAAGACGGCTGTAATGCCAGAAACCGATCCTGGGAAGCTTGATTCCGGTCCAGGGAAGACATGGCTTGGCAGTTCGGGCTGGACTGTTCCCATGAGGGACAGGGTCAGACTGATTTGCATATGGCCATGTCTTAACTGGGGTGGCGGAGTGAGCTAAAGAACGGTGATGGATTAAACCCAGATCAGTTGACTGGGGGTGAGTGTTTGTATTGTCAACGCACCGTCCATCACCACCTTTGTTTTTTCTTTGTTCGCCCTAAGTTGGCAGGGATGCTCAGACGTGAGTCCCTTGCTCACTTTGCCACTGGAGTCAAGCAGGCCAGGCTGAAGACGGCTGTAATGCCAGAAACCGGTCCTGGGAAGCTTGATTCCGGTCCAGGGAAGACATGGCTTGGCAGTTCGGGCTGGACTGTTCCCATGAGGCTCAGGGTCAAACTGATTTGCATATGGCCATGTCTGAACTGGGGTGGCGGAGTGAGCTAAAGAACGGTGATGGATTGAACCCAGATCAGTTGACTGGGGGTGAGTGTTTGTATTGTCAACGCTCCGTCCATCACCACCTTTGGTTTTTCACTGTAGGATACTAGCCACTGTAGTATAAGTATGTAAGAAGTGTTAGTATGCGTTTATAATATATAGGGATTGGGAAGCGAGCTACTCACCCCTACTGGTGTGAAGACTCGGGGATTAAACCGTGAGCCTAAATTGTGAGCTTATTGCTGTAAAAGTATGTGCTCTGGGTGCTGTAGCATACATGTGGAAGAAGTTTTAGTTTAAGTTTATACAATACAAGGGGTGGGAAGCAAAATACTAACCCCTACCGGTCTCAAGACTCGTGGATGAAACCATGAGCGCATTGCTGTAAAGTCATGTGCTCTGGGTAGTATTCCAATGTACGTCATAGTAGAATGTTGTATGTAATTCTACTATAATGTAAGTATGTAATGTTAGAATGTAGGGCTGTCATGAGGTGAACCTTGGTGAGTTTGTACATGGTGCTGGTGAAGACGGTTGCCTTGCTGTCTGCTCCTGTTGGTGGTTGTTTCAGGTGTCTTGTTTTCTTGTAATAAATTTACTTCTTGGATCCACTGCTGTCTGCCTCTTCACTACATAAATTTGGCGACGAGCAGGAGAAGGTAAAAAGAAAGCACCACTCAGCAATATTTCAAAATTGCTTGCGTTGTGCTGAAGACCTATTTTCTTTGTGTAGCTGTTTCTACTCATGCCAGTGTTGTCCTCTCATTGAACTGTCATCTGACTTCTGGTAGGATTTATATTTTGCACTTCCTAGGCTTCTACCCAACATTCTGGTTTTTGTATTAGACGTGTGTAAGTAATGTTAGTATATGCTTATACTAACAAATACATCATGGTTATAGGAAGGGCGACATGTCAGGCACAGGACATACAATGTCCCGGGATGTGCATTCGCAGGACTTTTGTGTTTGCTATTAGAGGGCTGGTTCATGGCTTCCACCCTGTGGTAGCAAATACTTGTTTGACTACTTGAAGCGAGAGGAGGAAAACCTTGTATAGCTTTTATAGAGGGGATGAGAATGGTAAAAATAGAGAGAAAAAAAACGTTCTTTTAAATGAGGTCCCAGATGGGTAATGTTCTGTGGCCAATCCAATTATTATATTGCGGTGTCTCTGTAGAACTGGGGATCTTAATGTCACATGTAAATTAGGCACGGAAGGGCACAGCGACGTTTTGCAGCCTAGGGGACCGCCACGCTCCTGGGTATTGTTTACTAATTATTCGGGGGAGTTCAAGGCCAATTGAAGTCCGGGGATCACCATATTCCGGGGCTTTATTTAAATATGCAGGGTGGGCCCCCGGCAGTCCCTGAAGCCTCGGTGGTCCTAGGCAGTGCCTTATTTGTTCGGTAATCACACGGGCAGTACTTATGGTGTTATAAAGTGATACACTCATAGAACTCTTGCAGTTGTATAATTACCCAGGCTTCATTTGTCTAATAGTCAGTTAGATTATGTTTGGTTGGTGCACTCTAATATGAGATACGTTTGTTCTTAAAATCTCCTATAAACAGATCATTTTCACAATAAATAATAAACAAGTGTTGTCCGAAAATGAAGACCATACACTCAGTTATTTAGTTTAAAAAAAATAACCTGTATTAAAACACAAATAGAAACATAACTTTAATAGAAGAAACAGTATAATAAAAAAAACGTGGGTTGGACTCCAGTGGAAGCAGCGTAGGAAACCTGCAAGACAAAAATGAAACATAAGTATGTGTGCTATGTGGAAGAGGTAAAGAAAGGTAGTCCAAGTGAAAGGAAGATAGTGAGAATGGAAGGGAGGGGGAGTGGCTGTAAGGGAGAAGGGGAGGGAGAGTCAAAAGAAGAGAAGGAGGAGGAGACAGAGTGTCGTCCTACTACACCCAGCCTTTAGTGTTTACCCTCCCGTCACCCATTTGCCTAGGATGCTGGGGTACGTGAGAAAGAGTGTGGTTCAGCAAGTCCTTAAAATGAAACATATGAGGCCAGAAATTATAGACCATATTATCAAGGTACGGCAATAACATTATCGCCGCTTTAGCGGCAGGAAACTGCCAGTAAAGCAGCGATAAGGGGCTGAAAATATGCCCTTGTGAATTCCCATAGAAACCCAGGTTCTGGTGTGAACCTGGGCTTCTATGGGAATTCACAAGGGCATATTATCAAGCCCATTGTAGCCGCTTTAGCGGCAGTTTCCTGCCGCTAAAGTGGTGATAATGTTATCGCCGTTCTTTGATAATATAGTCGTACATTATTAGCTACGGTAAAATCGCTTGCATGCACCTGTGTACCCAGGGTGCTGCACCCAGGGTGCTGCTCCCCAGCCCTTTTCCCAGCACTATGCTCAATTGTAGGTCTTGCACACGAGGCTTCACTGCTCACCTGCACCACTGGTGTGTCCCACGACGTGCTGGTGCAAGCTCCGAGTCCAATGTACGTTTGTACAGTAGACCGGGTCTCCGGTCGGGGACGGTGTCTTGATACCACGATGGAAGGTTGCAGAATGCCCAGGGCACCATTCCGGGGTCAGCTCCCCGCTCCACCCTTCTTGAGG
This sequence comes from Lissotriton helveticus, assembly GCF_964261635.1. Taxonomy (NCBI): domain Eukaryota; kingdom Metazoa; phylum Chordata; class Amphibia; order Caudata; family Salamandridae; genus Lissotriton; species Lissotriton helveticus. Next base: position 1,602,504,061 of record NC_136059.1, on the reverse strand, counting down.
CAATCAATGGAATGTCTGAAAAGGGAGAAATAATTTAATGGTGGAAACGTCTGGAGGTAAATGAAGGTTTATTTCAAGCTTGATAGAAAATAGGAGTTGAGTGCATCCTTCCTTTTTGAAATACGATCTACCAACTGTTGTGGTAAATGTGGTTCAAAGTTGAGATGGAATGCTCGAGAATTTACAAGGTTAAATAATTATACATTATACGAAGGTTTATATAGAAAGGAACGGAGCGCATGCTAGAAGCATAATGTGTGTGTGTAATGCAGTGGCGGATGCCTGTGTGCATGTACACTTAGTACCAAGCTCACTACAGTGTCCTAAAAGCCAATGCCACATGTCTGTAGGGCAGCTCTGCCCGCTGGCTCAGGCCTACAGTACGGTCCAGAAGGTCCTTAAAATAAGACAGATGTGACTAAATGAGGTCAGACATCACACCCTTACCCACGGCAACATCGCTTTTTCGCATGAGCGCACTCAGGGTGATGCACCCCACCCCTCCCGCAGCTTCGTGCTCAACAGGTATCTGTAGGGCAGCACTGCCCGTAGGCTCAGGCCTATAGTATGGTTCAGCAGGTCTTTAAAATGAGACAGAGACGTGACTGAATGAGGTCAGAGACCATATCATTACTGTCAGGAGCTGAAGTGAAAATGTACTGCCAAAACTTGCACAGGAACAGAAGTCGCTGATCCTCCGACTCCCTCTAAAAGATTCATCAGAGCCCGTTATAAACCTTGGCTCCCAGGGACCCTCCAGGGGGAAGGGGAAGTGGAAAAAATAATAAACAACAGAAGAGACTGCTCTGGAACTGTTCTTGCTGCTTCTCTTGTCTGGTCCGTCCCACAGACTTGACTTCGGAGAAACCTTAAATTATATTAAGGGAGAGGTTAACATCCTTCCTAATCTACTCTAATAATCTATCTCTTCTCGTATCTTTTAATACCTAATGTTCCAGAAAACGTGCTCCTCTTCTTCTCTTGTTATGTTCTCTTGTTTGTTCAATTTCTTGGTAAAGATGATACCTAGTTAACAAGATTATGGTTATTTATTTATTACCTAGTCTTTATCTTTAATGTTTTATTTTTAAAATTAAATCTCTTACCATCTCAGTCTTTTCTTTGTTTCTTTTTAAACTCTCCAGAATTCTCCTTGAATGAAGATTTAAGAACTAATTCTAAACATCTAAGTCTAGTCTAACTAAATCGAATTTTTGCCTAGCTAATAGTTTTTAGACTGCCTAACCCAATATGCCCTAAGGTGAGTGTGCTTAATGAATTATTTAGGGTACCTTAGTTCTAGATAACGAAAGCTATTCTAACTACCTATGTATTTTTCTCTTTGTACAGATTGTCAAGGATCTCAATTCTCTGGTAAGTGTCTTTCTTATTTTCATTTCTTCTTCAGAGAGCAATTTATATTTATCCACACTCGCAATTATAACGTAACTACAAAGGGGCAAAAATTCTCTCAGAGCTCGGGACCTAACTTCTTATTCGGGAAAATCCTCTAATGAAGTGCCCATTAGTACTATCTTGTGCGCTTCACCTAGGTTTCAGCACCTGTGGGAAAACCGCACCACTAGACCGCAACATTGTCTTCAAAAGTGGCGGCCAGCTTGGAATTCTGCTTGTGGCACAAATACCGCCAATGATTGTTTAAGTGATGGTCTTCCTTATAAATCCAGCGTGGTTTACTTTTTAAGGTGGATACCACGTGGATGGCTTGATTAGGAGTTCTGAAAGTTACACATGCTAATATCGCTTATTTGCACGTGAGCACTCTGGCTGATGCATCCCACCCCTCCCACAGCATCGTGCTCAACAGCTGTCTGTAGGGCAGCATTGCCCGCTGGCTCAGGCCTACAGTATGGTCCAGCAGGTCTATAAAATGAGACAGAGATGAGACTGAATGAGGTCAGAGATCACATCATTACGCACGGCAACAGCGTTTGTTCACACCTGCGCAGCCAGGGTGATGCACCCCACCCGTCCCACTGCACCATGCTCAATTGGAGGTCCTGTGTACCCAGGGTGCTCTGCTTACCTGCTGTCATTGCTGTGTGAGCAAACACTACGGGCAGCATTGCTCACATTTCAGATGGAGTGTTGATTGTAGGATAGTGTACACCTCATGGATCCCTTTTGTAGACGACAAGCAGTAGGGCTCACAATTTAGAGCCTGTGTTGATTACCAGGATGGTGTACACCTCATAGATCCATTTCTTTTTTTTTATTGCTCATTGTGATATGCGAGGTGGATGCGGCATATCCCCTGAGGCATTGTGGAAGAAGAGGGACGTGTGTCTTCGTGGTTATCCTATTTATACGTATGCAAAGTGGGCTGGGCTTGCGTACGCCAGGCCGGCGTAGGGGTGCGAATAATTATTCCGGGGACCTGGGCGTTGTTCAGTTCCTGTCTGGCCAGGAAGTGTAATTATATGTGTTTCTTTTGTAGTTTTGACCACGCAGAGTGTGCAATGTAGATTGGTGTAGCATGTGTCGGGAGGGCGGAAACTATTGTTAATGAGATGGTGTTTGATAAGATTGAATGGTGAACATTACATGTCGTTGTCAAGGTTGTGGATATGCTCAGGCACGCATGTTAATGATGTGCGATATTATTAAAAGTGTTGCTATCGCGAAGCGTACACATGTGAATGTGCTCGGATGGAGGGAGGATCAGCAGTGAAGCTATGTCATATACAGTGATAACACTCATTACAGTCAAACAATGCATGTCAAATGTGAATCTGAAAGTCTCACATATAACACACTACTATATTGGTAAAGCCTGACAACAGAGCTTACAGAAAAAGAAATCTGCACATTGCTGTTTACTGTTTGTCACATGTGATCTAGGATGTGCACTCTGCCCGTGGCTCCTGATACTTCTTAGAGCCACGAATACCGAGGCCAAAAGTGAGTATAATAATGTACACACACAGACACCAGGGGCATCGTGTAACACATATTTGTTTTTAATGGAATGTTTTAGATGCATGTCAATCACACGTGGAAGCCTAATGTACAGAGCATAAATATTGATCAAGATGATCGTTGCATGTTGTGTGCAGTATAAGATATGTGTATACAGGAAAACAATTTTCAAAAAAGCTTTCTAAGCAGAAGACGTGTCTCTCATCAAACGCTGTAGAGAGAATGAGTAAAATGGGTGGGGTTGTCCAACTGTTACAATGGGAAATGTTATGAACCAATCAAATGCTTTTTTTTCAGGTCACATGGCAATCGCGTACCGAGCGTGCAAGGAGGCCGCATCCGACACGATTTGTACAAAATATATTTCTTATTATATAAGTTTATTACAGTTAGAAATATATAAATGTTTAAAATATTTTAGATTATCGCTTGCTCTCATATATTTTTGAATGTTATTTAGATATACTTTTGAGACAAAAAAAGGGAATGGCGCAATACTATACGTCTGTGATGTAACACAGGGCCTGGCAACGTGCACTCATCGCATACACAAAGCGCAGCGGGTGCAACCCCATACATACATGATGTATTGCGTGGCTTGGTACTGCGTACCTGTCGAATAGCAAAGTAGCACCTGGGCTAACTTCATGCGTATATGATGTTACACGGGACGCGGTGACACAAAGTCGTCGGATACAAAATGCGCATCATTTACGAGTTTAGCAACATGGCGGATAGGATTCATGTGGTGATGGAGCTTGGTAGGCTACCGATATGGGAGTGCAGTTTCCCCCCCCCAAAAAAAATATACATCTTTTTTTGGGGAAGATATAGAACATTACATAAGTTTTACAGTTAAAGAAAAAGAAGTATAATAGAGTTCCAAAATATTTAAAAACATATTTGAAAAAATATAGGTTTTAGAAACATTAAAATATGAAATTAACATTTAAAAATCTATAGAAATTCACTGAAAAAAACGTAGGTTTCAGGCACGTTATAGTTAGGAATTAGCATTTAAAAAACCTTAGAATTTCACTACAAAAACCATAGGTTCCAGGGACGTTATAGGTAGTTAAACATTTGACTCATATAAAACCAGAGAAATTCGCCTGTTATAGTTAGTTGAGCTAACTATAACTCATGTGCCCGCAGTGCACTGCTGATGATGTCACATATTACATCACTCATGACATGGTTAGTGACATCACTGATGATATCTCAAATGACATCACTGATGACATCACTCATGACATCATCCACGTGACAATCTGATGCACATACTGATGCTGTAATATAAACTTTGATACACCTATTCTAAAATGCTGACTACTATTTTTGAAACCATACACAGAAGAATGCCATATACTACATAGCACTCACTATTTCCTTGGTCTGCACACACATCCAGTTACTTAAACATGTAGTTACTCATCAATACAGGACTATAATATGCACTCATACATCTATACATGCAGTCACACTCTTCCAGTCATCCATAGAGTTACTCACACACCTAGCCAGTAATGCAAAGAATCAATCATATACCCATTTAATCATGCACACAGTTATACACACCAAATCCGTTATTTATAGACATACCACATCACTTATTTATACTGATACGAACACATATTTACTGTCTTATACAATCACTGATAGAAGCAGACACTTATTTATACACCCAATCTTCAAATGACTTTGTCTCAAGTATACTCATTTATATACTCCAACACTCACATATAGCGGCTTAAAACATGTGTGGTTAGTCACAGATATACCACTGACCCATAGACACACTAACTCACCCATTCAATCCTTCCCAGATTCACTTTTCAATCCATACAACCACTGAATCACCCAGTTAGACATCTATGCACAGAGTCATACACCTCCCTCCCACACAGACACACAGGGACACATACAGATACTCAGACAAGAAATCAATATCCTATATACACACTCATGTAGCTATTGAGCAACCCATGCAGTTGTTTACACACCAATGGCGAGACTAATACAGACGTTCGCACAGTTTAGTCACTAACCCATGCATTCAGTAAGACATGTTCAATCACTCACTTATACAGTCAGTCATGCACCAACAAAATAATTCCTTTAGGCACTTGTAAATGTATTCATTCTTCAATAAACCTTGGGATATATATATATATATATATATATGCACCAACAAGAGCGCCACCATTGCCCGCCTGGAACCGAACTGCTGATTGTGAAAACGTACCAGCGTAATGAGGTGCCGCCGAAGACTGTCTTCGGTATTTGACCTGTAGCAACCTTGAAAATGGGTTGGATGCGGGGTAAAAAATGCTGCTAAAAGTTTAATAATGAAGGAAGCAAAAGTGATCTGTTGAAACAGCGTAAAAAGCACCGCCCATTGGAGGGATTGACAAACAGGCTGCCGCTTGAAACCACATGCCCCAGAATGCAATGAAAAATGAGCCACCGGAGGCAAGAATCATAAATTCAAGACACTTGGCTGTGGACACAAACGGTACGCAAGGTGCAGGCTTACCTTTGATAAAGGTCTATGTTAGACTGAAACGCGTCAGGACTGCCATGCTTTCTTAACAAATATTCGATTAAATGAACTCAGCAAGTTACGTGTGCGGCTCACCTTCTTTCTTTACGGGGAGAATTGTGCTAATGTTTTGTCGGCTTGGTCTTGCCGAGGAGCGACGCACCACCAACAAGAGCGCCACCATTGCCCGCCTGGGACCGAATTGCTGATCGTAAAAACGTACCAGGGTAATGAGGTGCCGCCGAAGACTGTCTTCGGTATTGGACCTGTAGCAACCTTGAAAATGGGTTGGATGCGGGGTAAAAAATGCTGCTAAAAGTTTAATAATGAAGGAAGCAAAAGTGATCTGTTGAAACAGCGTAAAATGCACCGCCCATTAGAGGGATTGACAAACAGGCTGCTGCTTGAAACCACATGCCCCAGAATGCAATGAAAAATGAGCCACTGGAGGCAAGAATCATAAATTCAAGACACTTGGCTGTGGACACAAACGGTACGCGAGGTGCAGGCTTACCTTTGATAAAGGTCTATGTTAGACTGAAACGCGTCAGGACTGCCATGCTGTCTTAACAAATATTCGATTAAATGAACTCAGCAAGTTACGTGTGCGGCTCACCTTCTTTCTTTGCGGGGAGAATTGTGCTAATGTTTTGTCGGCTTGGTCCTGCCGAGGAGCGACGCACCACCAACAAGAGCGCCACCATTGCCTGCCTGGGACCGAATTGCTGATCGTGAAAACGTACCAGGGTAATGATGTGCCGCCGAAGACTGTCTTCGGTATTGGACCTGTAGCAACCTTGAAAATGGGTTGGATGCGGGGTAAAAAATGCTGCTAAAAGTTTAATAATGAAGGAAGCAAAAGTAATCTGTTGAAACAGCATAAAAAGCACCGCCCATTGGAGGGATTGACAAACAGGCTGCCGCTTGAAACCACATGCCCCAGAATGCAATGAAAAATGAGCCACCGGAGGCAAGAATCATAAATTCAAGACACTTGGCTGTGGACACAAACGGTACGCGAGGTGCAGGCTTACCTTTGATAAAGGGCTATGTTAGACTGAAGCGCGTCAGGACTGCCATGCTGTCTTAACAAATATTCGATTAAATGAACTCAGCAAGTTACGTGTGCGGCTCACCTTCTTTTTTTGCGGGGAGAATTGTGCTAATATATATATATATATTAGCACTATATATATATATATATATATAGTGCTAATATATATATATATATATTACCTACTGGCGGTCGCCAGTAGGTATATATAGTTAGGATTTTTTCTCTATGGAATTTTTTTAAATTCTATGTCTAATAACTTTGGCGTTTGTGGACGGAATTGGCTGAAATTTTCAGGAAAATGGCACATTTTGTTTCTCAGCAGCCCCTGGAAATTTGAGGGGGGTTCGTCAAGGGGGGGCCGAGAAAAAAGGGGGGTCCCAAAACATGTTTTTCCAATGTTAATTTCCATAGGGCGGTTGGCCTCACTTTTAGCCCGAACGGCTGAATGGATTTGCACGAAACTTGGCAAAATTGTAGGGACTGGTAGCCCGATGTGCCTTTGCTAGGTCTCAATATATGTGCTCCAGTGGATTTTGAGAAATTAACGTTCAAAAAAAGATATATATCTGTAACAGTGCTCCGGGCAGCGCTCCGCTTCGCGTACTTTTCGCGTTACGGAGCTTTGTGAAGCGAAGCTGATTGTTTCTCCGGCGTCTGTAATCATTCCAAACAGTCCGTAGCGGCCGCCATCTTGTCTCTCGGTAGGATCGAGAGACAAGAGGAGGCCAAAGCGAAGGGGCAAATGACCATAAGGGGGCATAGTAGATCCTCCCTGACCCCCTAGGTTTGATGTGGAGGTTTTAAAAGGGCCCCGCGGGGCAAAAAAATAAATAAATAATAATAATCGAACGGCTGAATGGATTTGCACGAAACTTGGCAAAATTGTAGGGACTGGTAGACCGATGTGCCTTTGCTAGGTCTCAATATATGTGCTCCAGTGGATTTTGAGAAATTAACGCGAAGCTGATTGTTTCTCCGGCGTCTGTAAACATTCCAAACAGTCCGTAGCGGCCGCCATCTTGTCTCTCGGTAGGATCGAGAGACAAGAGGAGGCCAAAGCGAAGGGGCAAATGACCATAAGGGGGCATAGTAGATCCTCCCTGACCCCCTAGGTTTGATGTGGAGGTTTTAAAAGGGCCCCGCGGGCCAAAAAAAAAAAATGTGTTTTTTTTGGTGTGGTGCGCCCAGTTCGCGTAACGGGAAGCGGACTGGGGAGCGTACTACAAGGAAACAAGAATGATTGACTTTTAACTTATTGTATGTTTATAGACTTTTTTTTTCTTTTTTTCTGCTGAGTGACGTCTCGGCCTATCTCCACGGGATGCAGTCCCTACCATCTCGGCGTTTAAGCCCAGGGGGACCGGTAGTGTGGGAGAGATAACGTCTGTTAACGTTCGATTCGAAGGAAATCAGGAAGTGTTGTCTGCGCCATCTTGCCTTTTTTCAAATGCCACACTTTTGTCGTGCACGGCAGCCATTTTAGATGCCTTGACCAGACCCACTCTCTGCACGCTGTCGATCCTTAGCATGGCTCCCCACCCTCGCAAGCATCTCCCCCAGGCACTGGTCACCCCCGCTCTCTGTCTTATGCATGGGCAATAAACCTCCCCCATCTGCGCTGCTCTTCCCTGAGAATCACATCCTGTGCCCGCCCGACACCTCCCTTTCGCCCTATTCACTACCGCACCCTCTGACACTCCTCTTCCTCTGTGTCCGATTGTCTAGGCCGGTCCCAGGCTATCAGCTAGCCCTGCAGATGTAGTTTATGGCCCCAGCTGTAAAGAATCACCCCTCTTCAAAGGAGTTATAGTAGATCAAGGCCCACACCCGATGAGATCCGTCACACCACACGCGTTCCTACTATCTGAAAACCATCCTGTATTGTGATTGGGGAGGGGACCGAGCCTGAAGCGGAAGATTCCAGGGATGACTCTTTGTACATCAAAGTTTTTACAATTATGTGTCACATTAAAAATATATAGCACTCCAACAAAGTAGTAGGATTATAAAACTTTAATAACTTATAAATATATACAACAAAACAAAAACAGTAAAAACATTTAAACATTTTTAGGGAAAAAGAAGGAACAATGGTCAGTAGCGGTCGGTTGTGCGAATAGTCCCAAGGCAGCACAACGTCCAGATTTCTGGACGGCACCCAGGTGATGTTGCCTGGGTGCCGCACTGATTTGGGTATCCGGCGTGGGGCGTCCCGGGGGGTGGGTCGTCAGTAGCGGTCTGTTGTGCGAATAGTTCCAAGGCAGCAGGACGCGCTGAAATGTGGATGGCACCAAGGTGATGTCCAGTAAGTTGCTGCCCTCCGAATAACGGCGTGGGGCGCCCCGGGGGGGGGGGGGGAGGCGGCGTGAACGGGCCTCCCCAGGTGGAGTCTCGTCTGCTGTAGTGGGGCGCCCTTTTACCGTTTCAGTTGCCATTCCGTCCGCTTTTGGTCCACTGTGTCAAAATCCGCCATTCAGCTGAGTTGCGCCCACTGTTGCGGTGCAGCGATAGGCGGCTGCCACAGGACTCTCAAAATGGCGGCAGGCTCTTTCCTTTTTGGGCCTGGTCCACTGAAATGGCCCTGGGACACCTTGGAAATCGGACGCTTGTCTGCTAGGTCTTGGACCCCATTCTCGAAAGCGTCCCCTCAGCCTTGAGGATTCTACAAAAGTCTTGGGGGCCCCCGACTCCTGCAGGCTTCCGGTGGGGAGCGGCTGCCATGATTGCTCGCGGAATGACCACGACGGAGCCACGAGATGGTGGTGCTTTCATGCTGACGCCAGCTTCAGTCTGAAACATCCAGAAACAAGGTGGGGCTTTCATCGTGGGGCGCCCCTTTACCGTTTCAGTTGCCATTCAGCTGAGTTTCGGCCGCTCTTGATGCTACAGCGACAGGCGGCTGCAACAGGACTCTCAAAATGGCGGCCTGTTCTTTGGATTTGGGCCTGGTCCACTAAAATGGCCCTGGGACACCTTAGAACTCGGACGCTCAAATTTCTTTTCCTTTCCTCTACATGCAAAAAAAGGTAAATGCCCGGTACGTTACACGCTTCATCTGCCACGATGTACTCTCCAGAGGAACCGAAAAAAATATAGTTATGGTAACTATACCATGCATCTTCATATGGAGAGGTGGCACCGATTAATTATAGTGCTGCATAAAAGAGAGATTTGGAGGAGAACCCCCGACCTGCCAGTACATTCATCAAAGAAGTGGCACTGACAGCATCAGAGGCAAGGGAAACGGTCCCAAATATTTAGAAGAACTTTGGAAAGATTAAAATGACATGTTTAGATTGTGGCAAATTAATTTCATGTGGACAGATGAGTGTTACTCTAATAAATACAGCATATGAACATCATCATAGTCGATGGTTGGTAGAGACATTTTGACTATATCCTGGACCTGCCCGTCCTCGCCCAAAATGGCGCCGGAATAAATGGGACTCGTAACTCCTTGTTGTGTACTGGTTGCACAACCTTGATATCACGAGATACGTATGCAGTTTTGAAGCACATGGCGGGCGGGGACGAGAATAGATTGAATATTTCGACATCCCTATTGATATTAAGTTCTGATGTGTTATTGATTACTGTACTATTGAAAGTTCGAATTAACGTCACCCATGGTACTTGCCCGCAAATGTATATCTAGATAATTTTATTGTAACTGGCCCTGTCGTATTTTAATTATAAAATGTACGTCCACCGATTCCGCAACTGTTAGACACCTTAGTTCTTGCGACCTAATGGCCCGCCCGTTACGTTCCTCTACAGTGTAAATGTCTACTCATCATATACGATTACAGTTTGCTCCGTGGCCGGCCCACGTGGTTATAGGCCCGTATTTGTATACTGACATTTTCACAATAAAGGTTTTTAAAAGAAAACATGGTAGTAGTATTTACATTGGTAAAGTTTTTAATAATAGTCACTGTTTTAGAATCAGTAAAAGGCAAGTGAAATAAAGCAGTCCAATTACATGAAGGGTAAAAGGTATAATACGCAGGAATGCAGTAAAGATAAAGGGTCAAGGGCTGTTGTGTTTTCTACTCCTGCAACATAAAGTGATCGATAAGAATCTCATATTCAGGCGTATCGGCGACTAAGACAGCAGGCTGACCCTCTTTTGCTCAACGGCTCCGTCATGGGACGAAGAAACGCCCTTTTTCTCGAAAAAGGAATATATTTTACTTGCAGGACAGTTGTAAATTTTCCGGGAAAGTACATTAGCCTGGAACATTATAACATATGTTTAAGAAAAAATAATGTTCGAAAGTAATAAAAAGAGTAATTTTTAGGTCATATGACCAAGCCTTTCATCATTAGAATAAGAAAAGTAAAACGAACCAATGAAAAGTTTTATTAACAAGTCACATGACCTGTTATGCTTACGTTACGCGCTGCGCGCCGCGCCCCGTATCGCGCCCCGGATCACTTCCGGATGCGCTAACGCGGTGCGTCATATGACGCATTACGCGACAACGCAGGTCCAGAATATAGTCAAAATGTCTCCACCAACCAGCGGTCGGAACACAACCCCTTTCAGCAGGCTAAATAGTTCTGTTAAATGACAACAGAAGGGACAGGCAACAAGAACCATCAGTCAAAGAGGGGAGGGCAAGTTCTTCTCTACCGGGTCACGTTGGGGCGCTACCGGAACTGATCGAATTGGTAGTCTACAGTGTTTCTGGATGTTTCAGACTGAAGCTGGCGTTAGCATGAGAGCACCACCATTTCGTAGCTCCGTCGTGGCCATTCCACGAGCAATCATGCTAGCCGCTCCCCACCAGAAGCCTGCGGGAGTCGGGCCCCCAAGACTTTTGTAGAATCTTCAAGGCTGAGGGGACGCTTTCGAGAATGGAGCCCAAGCTCTAGCAGACAAGCGTCCGAGTTTCAAGGTGTCGCAGGGCCATTTCAGTGGACCACGCCCAAATCTGAATAGCCGGCCGCCATTTTGAGAGTCCTTTGGCAGCCGCCTATCGCTGCACCGCAAGAGCGGGAGCAACTCAACTACATGGTGAGCGAGACGCTGTAGTCGAAAGAGCGGGCGGTAAACAGCTGAATAGCGGAAGAGGCACAGTGTAGCAAAAGCGGGCGGAATGGCAACTGAAATGGTAAAGGGGCGCCCCACTACAGCGTGTCTTTAGGTGAAACGGATTGTGGGACAAGGTCAAGAATGGAAGAGTTACCAAAAGGCAAAAAGTTCCGCTTGATCCCGGGAGCCGGCCACCTATGTCGGGGGCGATCTCAGGCCACACCAGGAGAACACGACTTGGGGAGGGGGCCGGAGCCAAGCGCCCCCTCCGAGTCCGCGCCATCACACCGTCCCTCGGGGGCCTCTGTCAAGCGGTTCAGGGTGGCACCGCATCACATTGTTTACAAATGCAGTCACGTCCTCAAACAGCCCCCACTTACTTTGAGAATAGTGAAGCTGAAGCAAGTGCAAATAGGCTTCAGACAGTGTTACAAGCACTCCTCAAAACTTTGAACCATCAGAGTGCATGAGTTTCATGCTTGATCGATTGAGCTAGCCGGATCGGGCAACAAAAAGTATAAAATAGTTATGTAAATAGTTGTTTAATAAAATGTTTTACCCTGTTACTTTGCTGGTGTGTTGTATATATTTGTAATATTTGCATAGAGTTTATCGTTATTTTGGGCGGGGTGGGTGGCGGAGCCGAGCTGTCTTGCAGCCATCATGGTGTGGAGTTCAGTTCATCTCACTAGTTTCGTATTTGTCATGAGGGGTTGTTCCTAATGTTTCTATTTTAGCGAGGTCAAAAAGAGATCCCATTAGTGGCCTACTGATTTTGCTCGATTCCTTTTGTTTTTTTACACGATTTTTCGCTATCTGCAAAGACTAAACAGAGTATTGCGACTCTGTGCTTGTTTGTAAATAGAGAATGAACCAAAGAGAACCAATTCTAAAACAGTAAATGCTTGGATAACAATCAATCAAATGGAGAGAGAAGCAGGCACGATGGATTATAACGGGGGCAAAGGCCTGCGTTAACTACCCTTCACTATCTGCAAAGAGAGAGTACTCCTAATAGAAATGAGGGGGGGGGGGCAGCATTCAAAGCAGATCAGTGTGCATAAACACGAAAATGTTTTTTCTTACCACCTACTTGACATTCAACAGCTTATGATATTTGCTATTAAAAAACCATTGAAATTCACTGAAAAAACCATAGGTTATAGACCATATATAGTTAGGAATTAGCATTTACAAAACCTTGAAAATTCACTGAAAAAACCATAGGTTATAGACCATATATAGTTAGGAATTAGCATTAACAAAACCTTGAAAATTCACTGAAAAAACCATAGGTTATAGACCATATATAGTTAGGAATTAGCATTTAAAAAACCTTTTTTTACTCACACAAAACCATTGAAATTCCATATATAGTTAGTAGTACTAACTATATATCGCGCACCCGCAATCCACTGCTGATCATGTCACATATTACATCATTCATGACATGGTCAGTGACATCACTGATGACATCACTGATGACATCTCAAATGACATCACTGATGACATCACTGATGACATCTCAAATGACATCACTGATGACATCACTGATGACATCTCAAATGACATCACTGATGACATCTCATTTGACTTTACTGATCACATCACTGATGACATCATTCATGTGATAAAACGATGAACCTCTTCAGACGCTAATATAACCTTAGATACACTCAGTGTAAACAGACACTCACAGACTGTCACTCATCCATGGAGTTACTTACACACCTAGTCAGTCATACAAAGAATCAATTACACCTCCATTTCCTCAACTATACAGTTATACACACCTTACTTATTCAAACATATACTAACACATATTTACTCTCTTTTACAATCCCTGATACAAGTTCACAATCATCCATACAGTCACTCACACATTCACTGGCTCTTATGCACAGTTATTTATATATGCCAACTCTCACATGTACTATGTTTTACATATGTACTTACTTTGACATGTAGCACTGAGATATCCATTCACTCACCAATGCACTGATGCACACAGTCAACCACCCATACAGCTGTTTCCACATGCACTTTTGAACCCATACATCTAGTGAATCAACTGCTCACACATCTATGCACAGTCATACACCTCCCAGCCACCCACACACACACTCAGTCTCCCATACAAATACTTGAGCAACCAATCAATAACCCATATACTTACTCATATAGCTACTGATCAACACATGCAGCAGTTTACAGAACAACAAACATAATGATGCACAAATTAACACAGTTCAGTCACTAACCCATGCACTCAGTGAGACACATTTAACCACTCACTCATACAGTCAGTCATGCACCTACTAAATCCTTCATCCAGACACTTCTACATCCACTCATTCTTCAATATGTAAGACATATTTTAACTTTACAGAAATACACAGTCACTGGATGTTGTCATCAGTGATGTCATCAGTGATGTCATTTGAGATGTCATCAGTGATGTCATCAGTGATGTCATTTGAGATGTCATCAGTGATGTCATCAGTGATGTCATTTGAGATGTCATCAGTGATGTCATCAGTGATGTCACTGACCATGTCATGAATGATGTAATATGTGACATGATCAGCAGTGGATTGCGGGTGCGCGATATATAGTTAGTACTACTAACTATATATGGAATTTCAATGGTTTTGTGTGAGTAAAAAAAGGTTTTTTAAATGCTAATTCCTAACTATATATGGTCTATAACCTATGGTTTTTTCAGTGAATATATATATATATATATTACCTACTGGCGGTCGCCAGTAGGTATATATAGTTAGGATTTTTTCCCTATGGGATTTTTGAAAATTCTATGTCTAATAACTTTGGCGTTTGTGGACGGAATTGGCTGAAATTTTCAGGAAAATGGAACATTTTGTTTCTGAGCAGCCCCTGAAAATTTGGGGGGGGTTCGTCAAGGGAAGTGCCGAGAAAAAAGGGGGGTCCCAAAACGCGTTTTTCCAATGTTAATTTCCATAGGGCGGTTGGCCTCACTTTTAGCCCGAACGGCTGAATGGATTAGCACGAAACTTGGCAAAATTGTAGGGACTGTTAGCCCGATGTGCCTTTGCTAGGTCTCAATATATGTGCTCCAGTGGATTTTGAGAAATGAACGTTCAAAAAAAGATATATATCTGTAAGCGCGCTCTGGGCAGCGCGTACTTTACGCGTAACGGAACTTCGCGAAGCGAAGCTGATTGGCTCTCCGGTGTCTGTCAACATTCTAAACAGTCCGGAGCGGCCGCCATCTTGTCTCTCGGTAGGATCGAGAGACAAGAGGAGGCCAAAACAAAAGGGGGAAATGACCATAAGGGGGCATAGTAGATCCTCCCTGACCCCCTAGGTTTGATGTGGAGGCTTTAAAAGGGCCCCGCAAGGCAAAAAAACAAAAAAAACAAAAAAAACAAAATTCTTTTTTGCGTGGGGAGCGCCCGGTTCGCGAACCGGGAAGCGTTCTGGGGAGCGTACTATGAGGAAAAAAGGATGATAGACTTTTCAAATACTGTATGTTAATTGATTGTTGGTTTTGTTGATTATTTTTTAATTTCTTTATTTTTTAAGCAATTATTTATTATTGTGATTGTGTTTCAAAATTTAATAACATTTCTAACATTTCACTGTCTGAAATGTCGTCATTTTCATTGAACATAGCTTGTAATCTATGAGGGTGTAAAATGTCCTCATTTTGAAGGAGGTCATCCACTGCTTGCACACATTGCAGTAGTTCTTGGTCCCAAGTTTCATCCATAAATTCTATATAATTTGGATCAATTAATTCTTGGCTGCTCTCTTGCAGGACAATTTGAAATGAAACTTTCTGTTCGCCTTCCATGTTGCCTGAAATTTGGATAAAAAAATATATATTAGTAGAGATAGGGCACTGTTGGGATTAATTTTAGATAGGCAGTTTTTATCAGTGAATTTATCTTTGGGCAGTGTATAGTATCAGAGTGGAAGTAGGAATATAAAAAAGTGTATGTGATTTAACGTAAGTAAATTCATAATTATACAAGAGAAGCCTAACTCCATCCATAACTATAACAGAGAAGTCTATCTAAATCTATAACTACTACAGAGGGATAGTATATAACTATCAGAAAAAGTTTACCATATTAACTGATAGTGCACAATATAGTTCAGTTTTTAAAATAACAACTTACCTTTAGAAAGAAGTTGAAGTGATTAGTGAAAATCCAATTGAAATGTACACCAGGAAGTAGTAGTCAAAATGGCTGTGTTTCATTCTCTTCCTTTATATATATTCAGGTATATAACCAATCAAATGTCAGGTAAAAAAAGTAGAAAATGAAAGTAACATTTTCATTGGTGGTCAATTCCAACACTTCAGATGTGTTCTGTGAAGTAATTTACCTCAGGGTATTTAGAGAGGTCTACAGGCTAAATGGCTAAATGGAATTCCAACCAAATTTGTGAAAATGGTAGGGATTGGTATGTAGTATGAGCTAATCTATATTTGGTGAGAGTGTCTCCAGTCGTTTTCCTGTAAATTACTTTCCCACCTTTTTTGATGGTGCGCTTCCCAGGGAGCGACCCGGTACGCGAACTAGCGAGCGCCCCGGTACGCGAACCTTAAGCGTTACGGGAGTCCACCATTTTGTGTTTCGGTCGACTTAAGATACAAGATGGAGGGCAAATAATGTTCAGAATGGGTAGAAGGGGGCACGGTAGACTTATCTTGACCCCCTAGGTTTTCTGAGGGTGGCTGAGGAGGCTTATATGTGCGAAAAAAAACATTTTTTTAAAAAATTTCGCGAGGTTAGCTTCCGGTTCGCGTACCGGGTAGCGCCCCGGGGAGCGTACTTTGTTGAAAATTAGTGAAAAAAGTTAGAGTAAAATAATAATTGTGAGTGATCAGATGTAGGGTAGCTCTGAGAAGAGCTTTTGGGTTTATGGTACATTTAGGTACTTATAAGTAGGTACCAATGCACAGTCTTAAATTCAGAATGAAAATTCTGTTGCCCTCATCTGAGAAATGAACTCCATCTCCTCTGTAGATATCTTGCATGTAGTAACGTAAGTTATTGTTGTACACGGAGCCCATTCCATGGTCTCCTATGTAAGCTGAAACAGATTTGTTTACATGCTTCCTCGACTTCTCAATTTGTGGACAAAATTGGTTTGACCACCTCCATTTCTGTCTTTGGCATATATTTGAATATACCAAGGCAGTCTGAGGAAAAAGTGCCCTTAATTGCTCAAAGGTGTCCTTTAAAAGCATTTCCAGACCTACCCCAGTCAAAGTGCCCAAATCATTACCTCCACAGTGCACAATTAACAGGTCAGGTTTTGGCAAATGCATAAAGGTTTTCACCAATGGTATCAATTGGTGACATTTTAATCCTCTGTGGCCAAACCACTTAATTTCCACATCTTGTAAATTGAGGTTAGGTAAATTTCTGTTCTCAGCATACCTCTGAGCCCAATAGATGTAACTATGTCCAACAATCCAGACAGAAAACATGGTGAGAGAAGGTTCTCCTGCAGTCAGATGAAGTGTGGCAATGAAATGGCAGTTGAAAAAATAAGAGTTTAAAATGAAAAAAAACTGTGGAGTTTCTGTGTTAATGAAGCAGTAACAGTGATTGGTGGATTTTGATTGCTGAAAACAGAAAGTTAGGGTGCATGGATGAGTTCTTTGAAAGATGTATTTTGAGTGGACAAGAAAAAAACATTAAATGAAAGAATGCACTGGATATGAGGTGCACTGAGAGTTCAGAGTTCAATTGCAACATTGTTGTGTGAACTTGCAAACACCAGAGGTCTTCCAAGAGGTGGTTGCTATGCAAAAAAGGCAGAGAGGGCAGAGGGGGGAAGGGTTTTGATTTGAAAAAAAGTGAGGGAAGAGTTTTGATTGGGTGACATGAGAGATATGTGTGAAGAATTACAGCATTTCTGTGCTTTTGATAGCTGCAGACTCTGGAGTGCATACCTTTTGCTCTGCTGAAGACAAATTGGTGTGTTTCTGAGACTGTTTTGAAACTCATAAAGTATTTGCTAAGGTGAGAAAAGATTTCTTTAATTTAGATAGAGAATAGTGTGCTTTAAGGAGAAAATTATGAAGAAAGTTGTGTTTTTCAAATGTTGCTTTGTCTCAAGTGTTTTACAAATAGATTTTGTTTCTTTGAGAAATTGTAATTGGAGAAAATGTGAAGAATTAGTACTGACAGGGTTTTTTTGTGCATAGGAGCTGTGGAGTGTTTTCAAATTATGACTTGAAAATCGTTTTTGAGGAAAAGGAATGGTTTTAATATTTATGACAAGGACATAATGGTGTATGCTTCTTTATAAGGCAATTGAGTGTCTCTGATGTTATTTTTCCCATTTTAATGTAAGACCTTTCCCTGTGGAGCAAATTGCTTGTAAATATGCTCCCACCTGTGCATGGCAAATTTAGATTTTGAATGTTTGCGTTACATAGCCATGTTAAAAGTGACCCAAACATGCTGCAAAGGCAATCAAAAAACGCTTTCATGTGTCTTAAGGACATTTTAAGTCATTTCCTCATGTGGAGTGTTTTCAAATTATGATTTGAAAATCGTTTTTGGGGTAAAGGAATGGTTTTAAAATTTATGACAAGGACATAATGGTGTATGCTTCTTTATAAGGCAATTGAGTGTCTCTGATGTTATTTTTCCCATTTTAATGTAAGACCTTTCCCTGTGGAGCAAATTGATTGTAAATATGCTCCCACCTGTGCATGGCAAATTTTGATTTTGAATGTTTGCGTTACATAGCCATGTTAAAAGTGACCCAAACATGCTGCAAAGGCAATCAAAAAACGCTTTCATGTGTCTTAAGGACATTTTAAGTCATTTCCCCATGTGGAGTGTTTTCAAATTATGATTTGAAAATCGTTTTTGGGGAAAAGGAATGATTTTAATATTTATGACAAGGACATAATGGTGTATGCTTCTTTATAAGGCATTTCAGTGTCTCTGATGTTATTTTTCCCATATTAAATTAAAAGACATTTCCCTGTGGAGCAAATTCCTTGTAAATATGCTCCCACCTGTGCATGGTAAATTTAGATTTTGACTGTTTGAGTTACATAGCCATGTTAAAAGTGACCCAAAAAAGTTGCAAAGCCTTTAAAAAAACACTTTCATGTGTCTTAAGGACATTTTAAGTCATTTCCCCGTGGGCAGTGTTTTCAAATTATGACTTGAAAATCGTTTTTGAGGTAAAGGAATGTTGTTAAAATTTATGTGCGCCATATGCCCCCAAATTTCTTTTTCAGGGGTGCAGCAGGGTGTTCTTGAGACACCCCTGCACCTTTGGAAAAATTCCTAATTTGCGATGAGCTGATTGCTAATCAAAAAATTGCACCTTCATTCCTATGGGCCTCTGAATGGGTAATTTGCAATTAGCAATTTGCTCATCGCAAATTAGGAATGGTAAAGAATCGCTATGTATTCCTTAAAATTCGCTATTTAAGAAATGCAAAATAGTATGATGATACATATGGCGGTTCATCTCTAACAAGATAAGAAGCTTAGGGATACATTTATGATGACTGGCGCAATGAAGTGGACATCACTTACTTCATTGGTAGACCTTTACATGTATTATCTCCTCTGTATTCTTCATCAAGCGTAACTTTCATCTGCAATCCTGAGTAGGCCTCACCTTAAACAAACCTCTGGATAGGCCACACCTTATCGTCATCCTGAATTAATCATTTAAAATGCTAGGGACAGATTTATGATAGGTGTATGCCTCTTTTGCGCCACTGTGCGTCACTTTTCTGATGCAGCGGCGGTGTAAAAGATTTGCTATGAGGCGACAAAATTACAAATTGATGCATTTAGGCAGATGTGTCATGGTGTAAAAAAACCGTGCCACATGAAACCGATGCAGCAGTGATGCAAAAGATGCACCATGTTGCAAGACAGGCCTCACTTGCGGCCATATGTATCAAGCTAATTAGCATTCGCAAAGGCCAAAATTCTGCGAATTTCGGCCGTTGCGAATGCTAATTAGACAAATGGTATGTATCAAACAAGTTTGATGCAAAATAAGGAATAGCAAAATTTGCTATTCCTTATTTTGCGATTGCACTTAAGGATTTGCAAATTTTGCGATTCCTTAAATGCAATGTATCAAACAAAAAATATGCAAAAAATGCCATTAAGGATTTGCAAATTACCACCAACTTCTAGTTGGTGGTAATTTGCGAATTCTTTTCAAAAAGCTTTTTTTCCAAAAAACAAAAGATGCCATATGACGCCCATACATGCCCTTAGGGCATGTATGTGCGCCATATGCCCCCAAATTTCTTTTTCAGGGGTGCAGCAGGGTGTTCTTGAGACACCCCTGCACCCTTGGAAAAATTCCTAATTTGCGATGAACTAATTGCTAATCGCAAATTGCACCTTCATTCCTATGGGCCTCCTGGCCCATGGAAATGAATGGGTAATTTGCAATTAGCAATTTGCTCATCGCAAATTAGGAATGGTAAAGAATCGCTATTTATTCCTTAAAATTCGCTATTTAGGAAATGCAAAATAGTTTGATGATACATATGGCGGTTCATCTCTAACAAGATAAGAAGCTTAGGGATAGATTTATGATGACTGGCGCAATGAAGTGGACATCACTTACTTCATTGGTAGGCCTTTACATGTATTATCTCCTCTGTATTCTTCATCAAGCGTAACTTTAATCTGCAATCCTGAGTAGGTCTCACCTTAAACAAACCTCTGGATAGGCCACACCTTATCGTCATCCTGAATTAATCATTTAAAATGCTAGGGACAGATTTATGATAGGTGTATGCCTCTTTTGCGCCACTGTGCGTCACTTTTCTGATGCAGCGGCGGTGCAAAAGATTTGCTATGAGGCGACAAAATTACAAATTGATGCATTTAGGCAGATGTGTCATGGTGTAAAAAAAACGTGCCACATGAAACCGATGCAGCAGTGATGCAAAAGATGCACCATGTTGCAAGACAGGCCTCACTTGGGGCCATATTTATCAAGCTAATTAGCATTCGCAAGGGCCAAAATTCTGCGAATTTCGGCCTTTGCGAATGCTAATTAGACAAATGGTATGTATCAAACAAGTTTGATGCAAAATAAGGAATAGCAAAATTTGCTATTCCTTATTTTGCGATTGCACTTAAGGATTTGCACATTTTGCGATTCCTTAAATGCAATGTATCAAACAAAAAATATGCAAAAAATGCCATTAAGGATTTGCAAATTACCACCAACTTTTAGTTGGTGGTAATTTGCGAATTCTTTTCAAAAAGCTTTTTTTCCAAAAAACAAAAGGTGCAATATGATGCCCATACATGCCCCTAGGGCATGTATGTGCGCCATATGCCCCCAAATTTCTTTTTCAGGGGTGCAGCAGGGTGTTCTTGAGACACCCCTGCACCCTTGGAAAAATTCCTAATTTGCGATGAGCTAATTGCTAATCGCAAATTGCACCTCCATTCCTATGGGCCTCCTGGCCCATGGAAATGAATGGGTAATTTGCAATTAGCAATTTGCTCATCGCAAATTAGGAATGGTAAAGAATCGCTATTTATTCCTTAAAATTCGCTATTTAGGAAATGCAAAATATTTTGATGATACATATGGCAGTTTATCTCTAACAAGATAAGAAGCTTAGGGATAGATTTATGATGACTGGCGCATCACCAGGGATGTGCCAGTCATCCTGCGCCGCTGTTCCGCCACCCATGGTGTGCTGCATTTACAATGCGGCGCAGCATGGGGCAAAAATGGCACAGATGCGTGACGCATCTCTGCCGTAAAGGTGGCGCATTGCTGGAGTTGTATCGCAAGTGCGATGCAGCTCCAGCAAGGCTCAGGGGTGCCCCATCTCCACAATGTTGCGTCAAGACCTATATTCAAATACTAGGAGTCAAGAGGGGCAGAAAGGACTGGATCGCCCTCCACTCAATCCAACACTAGTCAAAAAATGACCCAGTCCTCAAGGCAACACAGAGATAAGTGGGGCTGTAAACAGTTCTAGATCGTCCAAAGAGCACTCTAATTATATCTCTATTTATAGAGATTATAACACTGTTTCAGTCTATTGCCAACGTTAAAAATAAGCCCATCTCTGATAAACAGAAAACCGTCCAACACAGTACAGACATTCACTAGAAGGACAACATTTAGAAAAAAGTGTGAATAGCTAGATGACACCTCACGGGCGCACCACCAATGGGGCCCCTGGTTGGTACTCACCAGGTCGGCCCTGTTCTCATCATCGGTGTCAAAAAGCTTAACGAAAATGTGTCCAAAACCCAAAGTAAAGAAAGTAACAGTGAATGGTGCAGTGTACAAACAACATATATGTGACACGGACTAACAACGTTCAACATATAACACACACAAAACTGCGCAACAAGATACTACTCTTACTTTATTTATATCTTCTTGTTGCATTGCAGTTTAACATGTAATATAGAAGGGTGAGTTATGAATACTACCTATCGCCTCATACTCAGCCCACAGCCGACATGTTTCATTGCCTTAGGTATTATATCAGGCAATTTCTTCAGGGCCAACGTATATTTACGATGTCACTGCCAGCGATACTGTGCTTTTAAAATGCTAGATAAGTCCTTTACTTTCATACCGTTACCGCTCTGGCTCTGTGCAAAATCATAGACCCCCTTCCGATCGGTAAGTAGGGTCCCGCCTCCCTTCTTTAAGTGCTCGTGGAGGTACTGCAAACGGCGTTTCCTCAACACTGAGGAAACGCCGTTTGCAGTACCTCCACGAGCACTTAAAGAAGGGAGGCGGGACCCTACTTACAGATCGGAAGGGGGTCTATGATTTTGCACAGAGCCAGAGCGGTAACGGTATGAAAGTAAAGGACTTATCTAGCATTTTAAAAGCACAGTATCGCTGGCAGTGACATCGTAAATATACGTTGGCCCTGAAGAAATTGCCTGATATAATACCTAAGGCAATGAAACATGTCGGCTGTGGGCTGAGTATGAGGCGATAGGTAGTATTCATAACTCACCCTTCTATATTACATGTTAAACTGCAATGCAACAAGAAGATATAAATAAAGTAAGAGTAGTATCTTGTTGCGCAGTTTTGTGTGTGTTATATGTTGAACGTTGTTAGTCCGTGTCACATATATGTTGTTTGTACACTGCACCATTCACTGTTACTTTCTTTACTTTGGGTTTTGGACACGTTTTCGTTAAGCTTTTTGACACCGATGATGAGAACAGGGCCGACCTGGTGAGTACCAACCAGGGGCCCCATTGGTGGTGCGTCCGTGAGGTGTCATCTAGCTATTCACACTTTTTTCTAAATGTTGTCCTTCTAGTGAATGTCTGTACTGTGTTGGACGGTTTTCTGTTTATCAGAGATGGGCTTATTTTTAACGTTGGCAATAGACTGAAACAGTGTTATAATCTCTATAAATAGAGATATAATTAGAGTGCTCTTTGGACGATCTAGAACTGTTTACAGCCCCACTTATCTCTGTGTTGCCTTGAGGACTGGGTCATTTTTTGACTAGCGTCAAGACCTATGCCTGCTTCAAGCAGGCGCAGGGTTTTGACGCAGCTTTGTCCTATCTGATTGTAAATGCGGCACACTATGGGTGGCAGAGCAGCGGTGCACGTTAACTGGTGCATGCCTGGGGATGTGCCAGTTAACATAAATCTGCCCCTTTACATTTAAGTATGTGCAGGGGACACAGAGTCGGTGAGGCTTATCCAAGGTTAAGAAGAGATGAGTCCTGTTCACTGAAAAATTAGACATAGGCTTCACCTTCTCACATCGCTGGACATGGCTAAATAATAGCTGCAAAATGTTACTCTTGTTAAACAATTTTACTATTATAATCTCTGAGATTTGTCTCTTACTCTGCAACATCTCATTGTTGTTATCTTTCTTTAAAGATAAAGACAACATCAACATGAGCGACAATCAGCAATCAGTTGATTTCGACCTCATCATTGAACTCGTAATTGAAACATCAGTGGATGTTGATCCGTTGTATGATTTAAATCCTGAGGATGAAGAAGAACGTGATGAGGATGCAGATTTGTCAGAATTATATGACATAGGATGGGAAGCTGACGTGCTTGAGCCTATGGAACTATAAACATTTATTTTGAAAATTTATAATAAATAAAAAGTAAAAATGTAAACCGTTTAATTTAAAAATAAAGACACCTTCAAAAACAGGTTATGTGTAGTGTCTTCAATAAAATATTAAAATATGCTCATAAAATTAGATCAGATTCACATATAAAATAGCACAGGTAAAATGAATATAAATTCCATTTCTTTTCTGCTATTTCTGTATTCTAAATTTGCCAAGCACTAAAAAATCTTCTATGTAAAAATGTCAAGTAGTTTTTTAAGTTTTTGATTACTGTTATTGATTTACTGTTGGGTAATAGTGGTTAATAACATTTTTTAATATATTTTACCACAGATTCAACTGCAGATCATTTCAAGATTTCACCATGCCAACCAAAGAAAGACTGAGAAAGGCTGCAAAACGTCAAAGACAGCAGGTCAATGAAAAAAAGCAGCAGTCCTCTAACAAAAAGATTTGTCAAGTCACCAAGAAAGCACCGGGTAAGAGTACAAAAACATTCATAAGAAATATCTGTAGTAAAAAAAATATTACTACAGAAAATGTTTCAGTCCAGAAAAGGAGAAGCAATTCAAACGGAAAGGAGAGGCCAATGAAAAATGTTACTGCTAGAGCAAGAGATAACTCTGTGCATGATAGTAGAAGGAAACAACAGTTTAGGGACATTCGTAAACGAATGTTCCGCAACAGGATAATTGGCAATTTGTTAAAAAATATTAAGAAAGGTCAACAGAAAGTGTTTTTTTATAAGAGAAAAAAAAAGTTGAGAAAGTTATTGATCAGGCATTTGAAATTAAACGTAAGTTATTTATTTTGATAATCAATAGAATTAGGAAGCTAAACAAGGCAATTTATGATTTCAAAAGAAATAGTAGATGGAAGAGAATAGTTAATCGTAGTAATTTTTGTGAAGTTTTTTCTGGAGAATGGATGCATAGTTCAAGCTGTGAGGCATTTTTTAATGAGGAGAGTTATTTCCAGGATAATGATTTGGTGCATGCAGTTGACACCAGTGGTCGAACTTATGAAGTGAAAGATGGTTGTCCAGTTGAAAAAGAAAAACTTGTGACAACAGAGGCAGAAGAGGTGTTAGGTAATGAGGTTTTAGGAAGACGTCCTAAGGGTCCTGTGTACACCTGGAAGTGTGGTAGTATTTGCAGTGTGCGACAGGATTCCATCAATTTGCTTTGTGATTTTGTACGGTCATTTAATAAGAAAAGTTTGAAGCAGAAAATGAAGTTGTTGCAAGAATTAGATCCTTGCAGAGTGAGAGAAGTGACAGGTTTGCATGGTCATTCACTGGCTTGTCTTTCCAGGAGAGTATGCCAGAGTGTTTTTCATCATTTCAGGATGCTAGCAGTGCATCATAATAAAGTGAGGAAATTAGTTAGAATGTTGTATTATGCTAAGAGTCCAGCAATTATGCTTAAACAATTATGCGCTGCTCTTTTGCATGGTTCTGAAATAGATGTGAAGAATATATGTGAAGAAATTGAGTTTTGTTACTTTGGAAGTAAAGAGGAGAATGTTGAAATTGACCAAGAAGAAGCGGGTAATGTGGAAGATAGTGTACAGGTTTCCAGTACAGATAATTTCCAGAGGGAAATTGCGACGTTTCAGGTCAAATCAAGTGAGAGGCCAAATTTCACTAGTGTGTGTTGTCGACGCACTTATTATAAGAATCAGACTAAGTTAGTGGATTTATATGCAAAAAGTGAAAGGGCAAATAATAGTGAATGGAAGGATTTCACAACATACTTGATGGTAGAAAATTGTTTTGATTTGGGATTGGATCAACGTGTGTGTACTTATTGTTGTAACAAATTAAATCAAAACCAGATGCCTGCTAGAGCAGTTCATAATAATCTGGAATTGGTTGAGATTCCTTCTGAATTGAAGGATTTAAATACTTATGAATCTATTTTGATTCAAAGTATCCATCCCTTTCAGGCTATAGTAAGAATGGAGCCAAAGACAGGGAAATTGCCTCCATCAGATTTACAGAGAGGATTAAAGGGAAGAGTTGTTTATTTGCCTCTAGATTTGAAGAAAAACATTAACACAATTGGAGTAGAAAAAGTGGAAGAGGAACCTCTGCTTATCTTAGTTAATGGGGTTCCGACAAAGAATTAGAAAATATGGCAAGATTTAGTGGATGTTAGGAAA
This sequence comes from Lissotriton helveticus, assembly GCF_964261635.1. NCBI lineage: Eukaryota > Metazoa > Chordata > Amphibia > Caudata > Salamandridae > Lissotriton > Lissotriton helveticus. Next base: position 1,602,478,206 of record NC_136059.1, on the reverse strand, counting down.
GTTAAAAAGGCAACATTGTATTTGAAAAAAAATAATAAATACTATAAGAATGTATATGTTGCAGAAGAGGAAGTAAGTGAGGAAGAGGATAGCGATTTGTGTGCTGGTCAAATTGAGAAAGTAGAACCCTCTACTAGTGAAGAAATATATGAACATTATAGTGTTCATCCTTTGCATTCCAAGGAAGTCATGGGGAATGCTATTGAGTTGTTTCAAATGAAACAAGCCAAAGGGAGTCCCATTAGTGTTTGGGAGGAAAGTTTGGAAGCTCGGTGTTTCCCACAGCTTTTTCCAACAGGTCAGGGAGGAAGATATGATGAGCGACCTCATCAAATTCCTGCTTCTGAATACCGGACTTTGCGATTGTATGCAGGAGATGCTAGGTTTCGACAATGCATTCCCTATTTGTTTCATCTCCTGTTTGAAAGCGATCTGTCTGGACTGTCATATGCAGTGAACCACATCTTGAAAAGTGGTATACACATGCAAAACATCTCGGCAAGTGACTTTATGGATAAAGTCAATGTCCAAGACAGTATTTTGGATTCTCACCTGATTAATCTCATGGCGTGTCAGCGTGGTACTAATGAGTACTGGTACCGTCGTCATGGTGATTTAAAATGTATGCTGAGGAACTTAGGAACTCCCACATGGTTCCTCACTCTGAGCTGTGCCGAGTATGGCTGGGAAGACTTACTTGAATTTCTACGAGAGGCAAATGGAAACATCGAAAACATCGAATTCAAGACACCCGGAGAACTGTGCTCTTTGGATCCAGTCAATGTATGTAGGTACTTCAATCATAGATTTGAAGCTATGATGTCTTTCATCATGAATAAGAAGAATCCACCTCTTGGAGAGGTGTTGGATTTCTTCTGGAGAAAGGAGTACCAAGCAAGAGGTGCTCCTCATATACATATGTTGCTGTGGATCAAGGATGCACCTAAATTTGGAACGGATCCAGAAGACTCAGTGATGAGTTTCATACAACAGTATTCTACGTGTGCTGTTCCAAACGCAAAGGAGAAGAAAAGCCTAAGAGAAAAAGTTCTACGTTTCCAAAGCTATCGATGTGGAAAGTACTGTCGTCGTAAATTCCGAAACAAGGACAAGTTCTACACCAAATGTCGTTTCGGCTTTCCACGACCGGTGATTTCTAAAGGAAGAGTGAACAGTTTGATGTCTTCGCTGCGACATAATGTGATGAAGAAATCACCTAAAAACACATACAATTTGAAGAGGAACGAAGAGTCTAAGTACATCAACGACTACAACCCGGTGATTTTGTCCATGTGGAATGCTAACATGGATATACAGTTTGTGGCTGATAACTGTATGGCTGTGGCTCGGTATGTGACATCTTATATCACCAAAAAAGAGAAGACAGAATTGAAGGATATGTGGGAAGACATTTCCCATGAAAAGAGCCTCAGCAAGAAGTTGTACAGTTTCAGTCTGAAGATGTTGTCGCATCGAGAAATCGGAGCTTACGAATGTTCTGACCGGTTGTCTTCAGCAAGTCTCTATGCCAAGTCCAGGAGTATCGTTTGGGCGAGTCTTGGTCTTGCTGCAACGCGTAATCGAATTCTCAAACCTGTGCGGGAAATTTAGTATTTGGCGGAAAAGGAGCCAAACAGTACCGACATTTTGAAGACAAACATGTTGGATACATATTATCCAAATCGAAGCAGTCACCTCGAGAATGTTTGTCTGTATGAGGTTCTTCAAAATTACATATTCAAGAGGAACATCAAAGAAGATACTGAGAAAGGAGTGTATGCTGTAATAGGAAGTGAGGGATGTCTGGTCAAGCAAAGAAAATGCCACTTGGTAAACCATCGAAAATTGAGTGGCGAATCTCCTGAAAAAAAGGAGTTTTTCTATTTAGCACTTTTTCAACTTTTCAAGCCTTGGCGTGCAGAAGAGGAACTGCTTGGAGATTTCCTCTGTTACGAAGACTCTTTCAATGCTGCCAAGGAGACCATAGAATGTCCTGCTTTTCCCAAATATGTAGAAATGTTGAATGCGGAAATTGAGCAGGAAGCAACGATTGCAGCCGAGATTGCCAGAGACAGTTCTCAGGACAGTCAGAGTTCTGCTTCATTGAGTCAGGATCCACTAGGAGGACCGGTTATCGAAAATGAAGCTGCCACTGCTATGAATGAAGTGGAAAGAGCCATGGCACATGCTCAGGAGGATGCGGTTAACTTAGAAGAGTTGGAAAGACAACTCAACGTTGAGCAGAGGAAAATATATGACGAAGTTACCATGCAAATTGATCATGGATTAAGTCATGACAAGAAAGAGTGCTCATGTACGTCGTTGAAGCCTGTCCGACTGTACGTGAGTGGAGAAGCGGGAACTGGAAAAAGTTTCCTTATTAAAGCAATTTCATGTTATTTGCAGGAAAGGACAGAGTCATCGCTGTCTTGTGTTGTCACCGCTCCAACTGGACTGGCAGCACATAACATTAAAGGGATTACTTTACATCGTTTACTGATGCTGCCAGTGGAGCATGACAACAAATTACAATATCACAAGCTATCTGGAGATGCTTGTTTTGAAGTTTCAAGAATCTTGAGGAAAATGAAACTTCTTATCATTGACGAAGTAAGCATGGTTTCCAATGTCATGCATGCCTTTGTGCATTTGAGAATGCAAGAAGTTCTCAAAACAGAGTATGATGTGTTATTTGGTGGCAAACACATCATTGTTTTCGGAGATCTTCTGCAGCTGACACCAGTGAAAGGGCAACCTGTGTTCAAAATGCTCACGCATGAAGATACCAGGAAGTGCCTAGGGAGCATTGGCAACGTCAATATATGGTTAAACTTCAATTATGCTGAACTGCATGAAAATATGCGTCAGGCGAAGGATGAAGTTTACAAGACTATTCTACAAGATGTTAGAATTGGAAAAGTGACCGAGCATGGGAGAGAAGCTTTACATGCACGATTACTGACAAATTTATATCCAGAACAAGATGTTGTGCCTGAGAATATTTTTCAGAAAATTACTGAGAAGAAATCTGGAATATGTTTGATGCCAACTCTTGCAGAATGTGCCAAATTCAACCGCAAAATGTTGCATTTAGAAAAGCAAGAGATTGTGAAACTGGAAGCTATTGATAGAGTAGAGCATATGGGATCAACAATTATTTTGTCTGAGAATTTGAAAACAAAATTGGATTCATTAGAGACGACTATATCTAAAACTGCAGGTTTTGAAAAGACTCTGAATGTGTGCTTGAATTGCCGTATCATTTTAAGAAGGAATTTACATGTTGAAAGTGGTCTGGTAAATGGATCAATGGGTAATGTTGTTGATTTTGTAAAATACAGAAATAGAGATGGAATTGAATTTTTAAAAATTAAATTTGATGGCATTGAGGAAGTACAGCTAATTGGTCGTTGTTCTGCTAGATTTTTGCTTGTAAAAGACTTATATGTTCGCCGTAAGCAGTTTCCTGTTTGCTTGGCATATGCGGTGACAATCCATAAATCGCAAGGTTTAAGTGTAGACAGTGCATTGGTGAATATTGGCAGTTCTGTGTTCAAGGAGGGTATGGCATATGTGGCATTGTCACGAGTTAGAACTTTATCGGGATTGTACTTGATTGAGTGTGATGTCACAAACATTTGTGCGGATCTAGATTGTGTTAAGGAATACAATAGGTTAAGAAGAGAGTATGCGCCACATTTGCCTCAATATCCTTTGTTTGAGAAACGTGTGGTAGGCCGGAAACGAAGAAATGTGACCAATACTTGGGAGGTTGTAGCAAAAAGACGAAAAGTCGATGAACCTGAAATTATAAGCAGAAAGAAAAAGGATTCTGTTGAAGATGTTGTTGGTTTTCAATTTGAAAACAGTTCTGGTGTCAACTGCTATGCTAATGTAGTGGTTAATGTTTTGTTTTCTCTAGAAAATGTAAAAGAAGAGATTGTGGTCAATTCTGATCAAAGATTTTGCAGTTTGTTAAATTCTGTGTTAGAGAAATGTAGCACTGATAGAACAAAAATAGAAAGTGTGTCTGAAATTCGAAATCTGTTAGACAGATGTTCAGGCCAAACACAATTCTCTCAAAATATTCAGCAAGATTGTCAGGAGTTTTTAATGTATATGCTTGATGTATTGCATGTTGAAGGTGTAGATGTAGATCACCTGTTTGGGCTTTCTTATCAATGGCAGCATGACTGCGACAACTGTAGGGTATCAAGTACTACTAGTGTAGACTCAGAAAGATTTATATATTTAACTTTGCCAGACAGTAAATCAGTCTCTTTTAATAAACTAGTAAAAGCAGCTGATCACAACATGGAGTGTAGCCAATGTAAATCTGAAATGATGTCCACATTATTTATACGAACATATGGCCAGTATGTTATTTTATTGTTCCAACGATGTAGGCCTGATGGAACAAAATTGACAACTTTAATTAAAAATGTTGTGGCTTCACAGTTGTCAATATCAGGAAGGACTTTTGTAACTGCAGCAATTATATAGCATGACGGTCCTTCAATAACATCAGGACATTACACAGCTTATTTAAAGTCTAGAAATGGCTGGTCATTCTGCAATGATTCTGTTTTAATTTTCAAAAAAAAATTGCCGTATGACCTTAAAAACTCTTACCTGGTGTTTTTAAAATCAAAATTTTAGGGAAAGAATCTCGGGATGTGCTCTGAGGAATTTCAAGAAGTTCTAATGGCTCCTACACGATTTGGCCTTGAGGATAAGTGTAGTACAGAGACATAACTTCTTACCATAACACTGGACGTCATGGAGAAATAAGTGCACTTTGAATGAGTTCAGAAAAACTGTTTCTTTTTATAAGCTAATTGAAGCAGCCAATCAAAACATGGAGTAGAGGGAATGTAAGTCTGCAATGCTGTCTACTGTTTTACATTGCTTTGTGATTAAAAGTGATGTAGAGAATTAAATAATTGTAGTTGTCATAGAGGTAGTGTAAGTCTGCTTCATAGTAAGCAGTATCAGTGTCATAGGAAATGTAGAACATGACTGAGCAAGAAGGGGAAGATATTACTAGTCCAGGATTGTGATAATGATCTTCAACATTTTAATTGTGAAAGTTGCGGAAATACAACATGACGGGATTGGCTTACAAGAATTCTAAGAGTTATAAATGGCTCAGACATGATTTGGCCTTGTGGAAACGTGTGGTAGAGAGCAAGAAGTCATTTATTGTATGTAACATGTTTTTCAAAACGATGGAGATTTTCTTTCAGAAAGTGGCGGTCTGAAAGTAATAACAGCACAAAAGAGTGTAAGCTGTTCATAGGACATCCTTCGACGTCATGGAAAGTAAGTTAACTTTAAGGAGTTCTGAATTCTGATTTGTTATGTTGTATGGGTTTTTTAAACACAATCATTTTGATTGTGTTTTTTTTCCCCCGCTGTTATATGATGAATACCTTCAAGTCACTGTTTTTATTGAAATTTGATACATTCTGAGAACAGCAAAAATAAACCATTTAACATGTATAATTAATTCTGTACTGTTTGCCTTTATGATGTACATTTAGAACTGTGTAGGAGGCATGGAGAAGGAGAGGCTTCTGTAAGTGTCAAAGTTGTTGCATACAGTGCTCATATTCTACGTAGTCTTTCATATGATAGACTACATTTCCACAATGAGATACCTAAGCAAAGGAAACACAGGTGATATGATTGTGGAATGAGCAAAATAAATTGCATGTTTTTCAATTATATTACCTGTGTTTCCTAACATTACACATCACATTGTGTAGATGAGGTTTAGGCCTGTTCCTGGAGACAGAGGAGGTCTGACATTTGTTCAAGAGTGCAGTGGACATGACTCACTTCGTTGGTAGGCCTCCACATGTATTATCTCCTCTGTATTCTTCAACAAACCTAAATTCCATCTGCAACCCTGAGTAGGACTTACCTGAAACAAATCTGTGCATAGGTTACACCTTATTGGCATCTTCAAACAATCATTTAAAATGTTAGGGTCAGATTTATGGTGGCCGTGCGCCTCTTTTGCTCCATTGTGGGTCACTTTTGTGTAAAAGATGCACCATGTTGCAATATAGGTTTCAGTTCATCTCCAGCAAGATACCATCAGTTTAAAATGTATATAATTAGCACTGTGTAGGGAGCATGCAGAAGCTGAAGCTTTTGTAAGTGTCAAAGTTGTTGCATGCAGTGCTGCACTTCTGGGTACTGTTTAATATGCTGCACTACATCTGCACTATGAGATACCTAAGCCTAGGAAACACAGGTGATGTGATTGTGAAATGAGGAAAAGAAACTCCACATTTTTCAATTACATCACCTGTGTTTCCTAAGTTTACGAATGACATTGTGCAGATGAAGTTTAGGTCTGTCCACGGACACAGAAGAGGTCTGGCCTTTGTTCAAGAGTGAAGTGGACATGATTTACTTCATTGGTAGGCCTTCACATGTATTATGTCCTCTGTTCTCTTCAACAACTCGAAATTTCATTTGGAACCCTGAGTAGGCCTCACCTCAAACAAACCTCTGGATAGGACGCATCTTATTGGCATCCTGAAACAAATATTTAAAATGTTAGTGTCTTGCGACACTTTTGTGAAACAACAGCAGTGCAAAAGATGCACCATTTTTTAAGATAGGCCTCACTTCATCTACATCAAGATACTGTTAGTTTAAAATGTATATCTTTAGGACTGTGTAGGGGGCCTGGAGAAGCAGAAGCTTCTGTAAGTGTCAAAGTTGTTGAAAAACTGTTTGTCCTTCAATCTTTTCCCTTGTCTTTTCTAATTTTTAAATACATGTTTTAATATTTTTCAAATGTTTGTTCTCTCTTTCACAGATTGAAAGTATAAAAATAAAAAGTGAGTAAGTTAATGACAATTATAAGGTAAATGTTTTGTACTCTTTTCGTTACATTTCTATCACATTCACCTACTAGTAGTTTGACAGCTTCATTTCTTTAACCCTCAGTTTCCTGCCTTTGCTACTTCCCTCATTCCTTTCTCTATTACCTACTTACTCTACTCCTTCCACTCCTTTTCTCAGTCCCTCTCTTCTCATAGTTCCTCACTCTTGTTCACTCACTCCGTCTCTATTACTCTTAGTGTCTTTGACTGATCACTCTTTCACTACTTGTTCATTGTGCTTCTTCTGTGTAGTTGAACCACACTAAGGGGCATATTATGAACACAGCCAATAAAATTATTGCTGTTTTTATTGGCAGAAAAGTGTTGCAAAAGTGGTTTTAGCGGCAGTTTTCCGCCGCAAAAGCGGCTTTAGCGACACATTTCTGCCGATAAAAGCTGCAAAACTTTTATTGCCTATGTTGATGATATGGCTCTATGTTATTTACATTTCTTTGCTGTTTTAATTAATCTTTTTCTGTTATTTTTTCTTTTTTGTTTTCTGTTTTTTCTCTCTGTTATTCCACATGTTTTACTCTGATTTTGAACATTCACTCACATTCTCCAAGAAACTCTTCTTTGTTATTGTTCTACTCTCTTTTTTTTCTTTCACTTCCTTATCTATTTTGTTTTTCACAATTATACCCTCTTCCATCTTTTCTTCGGTAAATAGATCTATTAAACAGTATGTCTGGTTTACTCCCTATAGCTGTCTTTCTTTTAACATTACTCTCTGTTTACTTCCCTTATACTTACTCTTCTTTTTTAAAAAAATTTTTATTTTTGGGTTCGCTCCCGGTTCGCGAACCGGGAAGCGAACTGGGAAGCGAACTAAAAGAAACAGAGCTTGCCAGAGTGCTAAACATTCTAGCAATTTTTTTTTGAAAGGGGAGGTAGTTCTGAAAAGAACATTTTTTTTAATGTTTTTGTTGTTTTATATATATATTTTTTTTGAACATTTTTTGTTTTTTTTGTATTTTTTTAACAGTTTTATGTTTTTTTTTGTTTTTGATGGAGAGGAAACAACAAAAAACAGGCATTGAAAAGGGCTCAACAGGAGCAAAAAAAAAATTACTGTCTGGGGCGGTTAGGGCAATTGTGATTTACATAAGCTACGTTGATTAACGTAATGCTCATGTTACCACATGATAGCAATGCACCGCAGTACATACAAGTAAATTTCATATGTGCAAAATTCTCCTGGATGTTTGGCACGGTTTCCCGTGCCTCTGCTCCTGTCAACGATATTAGTGATGTTGACCTGGCCACAGGAGTTGTTGTTGGGTTATCTTGCATGTCACGTATCTCCGCCCGGCTGTAGTTCACTGGATGCCACCTGTTCATGTGACGATGCATTGTATAGTTTCCGTAGCTATATTTTTTATCAGTGCCTCTAGATAACCGGTCTTTACAAATCAGGCAGGTGACATACCTAGCATTTACTTTTTTTTGCCCTCGAGGGAGTGAAAAAAACTGCCAAATAAAGCTGGCTTTCCGACGGGAAACCCGGGGCACCTCCTGTAAGAACTGTGGTCCTTCGGTCTCCTCTTCCTCTAGTTCATCCTCTTCCTCCTCTGTCTGGGTGATAAACTGGGGAGGTGGTCCTCTCTTCCTATGAGGAGGTGGAGGTGGTGGTGGGGGTGCACCAGCTGAAGCAACTACTGAAGCCATTGCTCAACTATCATAAATGGTCTTCCTCTCACAAAGATGAAAGTCAGAGTGAGGAAAGAAGGAGGGGTTTTCATCATTTGGGAAAAACAATAGTTCTAAACCAATCAAAAGTGTTATTTTTAGGTCACCTGACCTAGCCTTACATCATTATGAAACCAAAAAGGGATTGAACCAATGAAAAGTTTTATTAACAAGTCACATGACCTCTTACGCTTAAGTTACGTGCTGCGGAACGCGCCCCGGATCGCTTCTGGGTCGCTGCGCTTCGCGCCTCGGTTCGCGCTCCGGAGCACTTCTGGGTGCGCTAACGCGGCTCGTCATAAGACGCATTACGCGGCAACGCGATACGTCGCGCTTTCGCGACACGGATCGCTTCCGGGGAGCTGCGCTTCGCGCCTCGGTTCGCGCTCCGGAGCACTTCCGGGTGCGCTAACGCGGCGCGTCATAAGACGCATTACGCGGCAACGCGATACGTCGCGCTTTCGCGACGCGCCGCAGATCGCTTCCGGGGAGCTGCGCTTCGCGTCTCAGTTCGCGTTCCGGAGCACTTCCAGGTGCGCTAACGCAGCGCGTCATAAGACGCATTACGCGACAACGTGATACGTCGCGCTTCCGCGACGCGTCACGATGTTGATTTCTAACGCGGCAGTTGCGCAAACGGAACGTTTACCGGTTCGCGGACCGGGGCGCGGCATTAAATTGAGCTAACGGGAAGCTTCCCGGTTCGCGAACCGGGAGCGAAGAAAAAAAATATAAAAAAAAAAAATTATTAATAAACATATAAAATATATTTTTGGATTTAAAGAAGAATACATTTTATAGCTACAGATATTAGCTTTTAAAAAAACAATTAAATTCACTGAAAAAACCATAGGTTATAGACCATATATAGTTAGGAATTAGCATTTACAAAACCTTGAAAATTCACTGAAAAAACCATAGGTTATAGACCATATATAGTTAGGAATTATCATTTAAAAAACCTTATTTTACTCACACAAAACCATTGAAATTCCATATATAGTTAGTTGTACTAACTATATATCGCGCACCCGCAATCCACTGCTGATGATGTCACATATTACATCATTCATGACATGGTCAGTGACATCACTGATGACATCACTGATGACATCTCAAATGACATCACTGATGACATCACTGATGACATCTAAAATGACATCACTGATGACATCACTGATGACTACATTCAGTGACTGTATAAATCTGTAAAGTTAAAATATGTCTTACATATTGAAGAATGAGTGGATGTATAAGTGTCTTGATGAAGGATTTAGTAGGGGCATGACTGACTGTATGAGTGACTGATTAAATGTGTCTCACTGAGTGCATGGGTTAGTGACTAAACTGTCTTAATTTGTGCATCATTATGTCTGTTGTTCTGTAAACTGCTGCATATGTTGATCAGTAGCTATATGATTAACTGTATGGGTTATTGATTGATTGCCCAAGCATTTGTATGGGAGACTGAGTGTGTGTGTGGGTGGCTGGGAGGTGTATGACTCTGTGCATAGATGTGTGAGCAGTTGATTGACTAGATGTATGGGTTCAAAAGTGCATGTGGAAACAGGTGTATGGGCGGTTGACTGTGTGCATGAGTGTATTGGTGAGTGAATGGATATCTCAGTGCTACATGTTAAAGTAAGTACATATGTAAAACACAGTACATGTGAGAGTTGACATATATAAATAACTGTGCATAAGAGCCAGTGAATGTGTGAGTGGCTGTATGGATCATTGTGAACTTGTATCCAGGATTGTATAAGTGAGTAAATATGTGTTAGTATATGTTTGAATAAGTAAGGTGTGTATAACTGTATAGTTGAGGAAATGGAGGTGTGATTGATTCTTTGCATGACTGACTAAGTGTCTGAGTAACTCCATGGATGAGTGACAGTCTATGAGTGTCTGTTTACACTGAGTGTATCTAAGGTTATATTAGAGTCTGAAGAGGTTCATCGTATTATCACATGAATTATGTCATCAGTGATGTGATCAGTAATGTCAAATGAGATGTCATCAGTGATGTCATCAGTGATGTCATCAGTGATGTCATTTTAGATGTCATCAGTGATGTCATTTGAGATGTCATCAGTGATGTCATCAGTGATGTCACTGACCATGTCATGAATGATGTAATATGTGACATCATCAGCAGTGGATTGCGGGTGCGCGATATATAGTTAGTACAACTAACTATATATGGAATTTCAATGGTTTTGTGTGAGTAAAATAAGGTTTTTTAAATGCTAATTCCTAACTATATATGGTCTATAACCTATGTTTTTTTCAGTGAATTTTCAAGGTTTTGTAAATGCTAATTCCTAACTATATATGGTCTATAACCTATGGTTTTTTCAGTGAATATATATATATATAAAAAAAAAATATTTAAACTTTCACTTGATGATGTCATGAGTGACTTTCACATAGCTTGTAACAAACTGGTACAGCAGTTTACACGACAACTGACAAAGTGATACAGCTATTCACACAGTTTAGTCACTATCCAATATATTTAGTGAGACACTATAAATTAGTCAAGTAAACAGTCAATCACACTGCTACTAAATCCTTCATCCAGATATTTATATATCCGCTCATTCTTCAATGCAGATTGCTGTATATATATAATACATATTTAAATAACGAACCAAACCACCGTCACTGGATGATGTCATCAGTGATGTCATTTGAGATGTCATCAGTGATGTCACTGACCATGTCATAAGTGATGTAATATGTGACATCATCAGCAGTGCATATCGGGCGCGCAAGTTATAGTTAGCTCATCTAACTATAACAGGCGAATTTCCATGATTTTATACGAGTCAAATGTTCAACTAACTATAACGTCCCTGAAACCTATGTTTTTTTTAGTGTATTTCTAAAGTTTTTTAAATGCTAATTCCTAACTATAACATGCCTGAAACCTATGGTTTTTTCGGTGAATATAGATACATATATATATATATATATATATATATATATATATATATATATATATATGCGGTATGAATCGTCCTCAGTCCGTCAGCAGTACAGCATACAGCCAAATCGAGGTAAAGACGAGACGAGACCCAAATCGTGGTGTTTAAACTTTTATTGCGCCCAACACCGGTCTGCCACGACACGTTTCGGCTACCAAAAGCCTTGATCACATGACGCAGTCATGGGGCCTGGCCACCATTTTAAAGTGCGTGATGAACATAGAAGACATACTACGTGCCTGAATGCATTGCAATTCTAACACATTAGAGTTTAAACCAACACAATATACTGCCAGTAAAATACAGTTTTTAGTTCAGTTTTGCTGTATAAATACGCTGTATCAAACTTATTTGCACTGATCTTGAGATAGCAACTCATAATGATGCACAAGATGAAAACATATATATGTGGATTGGCAAATCAGGTTTGAGTATGTTTAAAACACATATGTTATAACAGTGTATTAAAAATTATATACATGTATTCCTGATCCTTGCCAAACTCATTTTGCAATCAAATTGTAAGATTGCCAAAATTATAAACATGTTAAAATTGTCAACCGTATGTTTGAATAAAACAACAATAAAATCAATTAAAAGACATGTAAATCAAATAGAATGTTTCTAAAATGAGTTCATAATGGTTAAAATCCATGTGGGCAATTCAATCACTTGTGCAAAAATCGCTATTGGTTCAGTGCATGTTGGATGAATGTGCAACATCACGCAATTAAAATCATAAAGTGCTATCAATGTGGAATAAAAAAGTGCCCAAAGATAAAAGAGTGATAAAATATCAAATGATTCACAAAATAGTCTGTGTGGAGGATAAGGGAATTATTTTTTTTAAAAAGTTGTTGCTGAATAGGATGGTAATTAATTTGTGCAGAATTGGTTCAGAATGGATTTTCTCATAGTGTGACATAGTTATAAATAAGTATGGCAATCCTCACTCTTGTTGAGCCCGTTAGGCATCTTGCTGTCCAGCAAGATAATATATCGGGTCTCAAGTATGTATATATATATGTTTACTTTCCACGGCAAATTTGTTCCTGGGGAAATGGGAAGAGGAAATACAGAATGACCCCCAGTACAGACAGGCATTTAAGAGAGTCATAGTATGGCTCAGGTACATAGATGACCTATTTGTAGTGTGGAGTGGAAGTGATGCAGAAGCGGATGAATTTGTAGAACTACTGAATACTAATGAGTATAATATAAAATTGACTCATCAAAAGGATAGACACAAGGTTGAATATCTAGACGTAGAAGTAAGAACAGAAGGTGACCGTTTGAGAACAAAACTGTTCAGGAAGGAAACAGCAGGCAATAGTGTCCTCCATGCTCTTAGTAGTCACCCTGATACCTTAAAATGGAGTATCCCTTATGGGGAACTTCTAAGAGCAAGGAGAAATTGTTCCAGCACAGAAGAGTATAAGCAAGAAAGTGGAAATATGATACAGAGATTCAAAGAAAGGGGTTACCCCAAGTGGGTTCTGGATAGAGCCTTGTCAAAGATGGAAAGTGTAACAAGGGAAAGCACCTTAATAACAAAAGAGAAGGAAGACTAAGGGAATGAGACCACCAGAGTAATTCTAACATATAATAGGGGGTCTCACAAAGTAAGGAAAATAATTGCAAAGAATTGGAACATCCTTAAAAGTGATCCTATTATTGGCCCTGAGCTAAGTACTAGACCAGCTATTACCTATAGGAAGAGTCACAGTCTGAGGGACATACTCACGAAGGGAGACATCACGGACTATAAGGATAGGAACCTACACAATCTTGCAGGTTTCTTCCCATGCGGGCATTGTAAAGCCTGAAAGTGTAGCCCTATGAGAAAAGACTTTGATCTCCCTCATGGAAAGACCAAAAGAAAGATAACTCAATTCCTAACGTGCAGCTCAACACATGTGGTATACGTACTTGAATGTCCGTGTAAAAAAAGATATGTGGGCAGCACAACAGTAATGGCCAAGAATAGGGTAATGCAACATCTAAGGGCAATTACAAACCAGGACCCTCAATACCCAGTCGCAAGACACTTTTCACAACATCACAGATCGAATTGCAACTTGTTAACATACTTTGCAATAGAACAGGTGAGGCAAAATCAGAGAGGGGGTAACAGAGAGATGCAGTTGAGAAAAAAAGAATCGAAATGGATTCTAGAACTAGAAACACGACAACCGAATGGGCACAATGACCATGAGGAACTAGTAGTTCATCTATATGATTCATAAAAAAATATATAGGTGAAAAGTATGAATCCTGTACCAAAAATGTAAGAACTTATGTAGTTTTGTCACAAGGAAGTATCTAAGCTGGAAATGTGTACATATATGTTTTTAATGAGAATCGGAATAAGATTGTAATTTTAATTTTTGTTTTACTCTAACAGGCAAAATCAAGATGATATCGTTAGGGATCACGTGCACTTCACGAGAAACGAGCCTGTCACCCAGAAGATTCACGGGAGAATAGAGTAGAAGACTTCTTCACTAAGTAGAAACTTTATTCACTTTTAGTTCACGTTTTGGACACTTTTTTTGTTTTTAGAGATAAAGCTTTAACCAGAGACATTAAACCCTAATTAAGCCACTAGGCGAAAGAAGAGGGGTTTAGAAACAGTAACTGCATAATCAGCCACTGTGGCGAATGAAATGTGATTTAAAGAATGAAATGTACTTAACTGCTTCAATGGATAAGTGGTTGTGTAAAAGGAGACATTATGTGTAGAACAACATTGTGGAACATGTACACTCAAAGATGTCAGCCAAAATGGAAAATGTACAGTCCTGTTTCTATGGCTATCACGCAGTGTGTATGTAACTGGCGGAAAGCTAATGGTTTGCTGTGTGAGCAAGGGAGTTGAGGCTTCCGAAACGCGTTACAGCAATAAAGCGACACTGTGTACCACTTTACCTCTGAGTGCGCGTCTAACTTGGATAATTGTGGAAAAATATATATATATATATATATATATATATATATATATATATATATATATATATATATATATATATATATATATATATAAAAATCACCTCCTCTCGAAGAAAGAAGCAGGAGCCTCAGTGGGGATTAAAAAGGCTGCACCCTTTATTTCAGATTGATGGCGTATGCATTTCGGCCGGAATGGCCTCATCAGCGCCTGCGGTGGTGATAACGGAAGTCCTGACGCTCTGCAGTCTGTAAATGCACCCTGCCGCACTATGATAGGTGCGAGTGTGTCCGCTCCGCCCCTCAGCAAACAAAATCCTCATGATGACGGGTCCGAGAAAATCAGCGGACTCCATGTCCCAGGATGCACCAGTGGCTCCCAGGTGAGTATTGCTGTGGTGCGGTCTTGAGAAATTCAAGAAAATAGCAAAGGGAAAGGTGCTCTGCAAAGCGTTCATGAAACCCGCAAAGTGAAACTGGGGGTATGGCCTTAGGTCCCCATTACCTCATCAACCAAAATATATATATTTATTTATTTTTTTGTTTAGGAGATTTTTATTAAACGTTTTGCAAGAAACAGTACAATGGAATACAAATACCAGCTGTAAGCATAAAATACTAAATATACTCAGTAATCAGGGAAGTACGAAATAGGACAAAATAAGTACCATAACGATAAGGGGAAGGAAAAGAAATATTTCAAAAGAAGAAAGAGAGGGAGAAAGAGAGAGGGAGACAGGAAAGAGAAAAAAAGAAAAAGGAGGAAGAAAGGAAAAAAGAAAAGGGAGGAAAGAAAAAGAAAGTGAGAGAGAACAAAGGAGAAAAAGCAAGAAAACACGGGGCCGATGTAGAGAGATACGTAGTAAAAGGTAGCCATAAAAGGTCAGATTTAATCTTGCTAGAAAGGGAAAGAGAAAAAACAGTAGCAATCCTATGCTCATCACAAACAAAATTCCACCAAGTTACTAGAGAGATTTTAGAAGTACCTTTCCAAGAGGATAAGATAACTTTGAAAGCAAGAGCAATAAAAAAGGTCAAATAACAAGGAAATAGGGGATGTGGCATTGATATCAGGAGATAAAGAGCCTAAGAAAACATTTCTAAATGACAATGGTAAAGTACAATGAAAAACTGTCATACATATATCCCAAACTGATTTCCAGAACGAGGAAACATTAGAGCATTCATATAATTGGTGCATTAATGTGCCTTTAACATTAGAACATGACCAACACATCTGAGAAGACGATGTAGAAAATTTAGAAATACAAATAGGAGTGATAACGGCTCTGTTATAAATAAAATACAGGGATTGCGTGATACGAGCAGCAGGAGAAACTTTGAACAATTTGGACCACAACTTATCCCAGGTAACTGTAGAAAAAGACACAGATAAGTCAGTTTCCCATACAATTTCAATATGGGATTTAGGTCTTTCATCAACATGAGATAACAGTAGCTTATAAACAAGGGCAGCTTTAGGTCTATGATTAGGGAAAAGCGAGAATAAAGGAGAAGAAGGGGTAAGAGAGGGTGTATCATTAAGTATAACAAAAGTGGCTAAGTGTGATTGAATGGCATTGGAAATAATGGTATATTGAGCAAGGGAAGAGTTCGATAAGTGATAGGTGGTCTGAAGTGTAAGAAAAGGAATAATAGAACCAAGACATACTAATTGATGGACATATTGGATACCCTTTTCTTTCCAGTATTTGAAATAAAAAGATTTACCCTTAAACTTAGGAAATGTATTAAACCATAGGGAGGAATATAGGAAACATTGGAGTGGTGTAAAACCATCAGAGAAGGTAGAATATAACAGGTATCTGGAGTAATTTAAAATAGGATATGTAGATAAAAAAGTACTGTTGGACATGGAGATAACATCTGAAAAGGAAAAATCCTTAAGAAGGGAGCGCTCATAAACAATCCAAGTTGGGAGAGGAACATCACCAAAGTCATAAGCTAATGCAAAGGATTGTTTGAGTAAAAAAGCAGAGTGATACAATTTGAAATTAGGAAAACGTACCCCACCTTCTCCCTTAGGACGAATAAGCTTGGTAATGGCAATACGCAGGTGTTGTTACTCCACAGGAATTTTGAACAAATAGAATTAAGTTGAGAAAAATAAAAAAGGGGAATTTTAACAGGAAGCATCGAACGTGTCTATAAAACATGTGGAGCAATCATCATTTTTATGGTGCCTAACCTACCCCACCAAGATAGGAATAATGGGGACCAGGAAAGTAAAAGTGACTTGAGTTTGGATATTAGAGCATTAAATGTGAGCTTGGGAGTGTCACATAGTGAGGGGGAAAACCAGATTCCAAGATATTTTATTTTGGAAGGACACCAAGCAAACTCAGTATTATCAAACATAAATTGATAACAGGAGGAGTTCAAGGGTAGAACCTCTGTTTTGGAAAGATTCAATTTATAGCCAGAAATACTAGAATACAAACGTACTTCATTCAGAAAAGAAGGAAGGGAGTCAGTGGGATTGGACATGTAAATTAATATATCATCAGCATAGGCAGAGATTTTCGTTTCAAGAGAGTTACACTGAAAGCCTTTGATTTGTGGATTAATACGAATACGTTCTAAAAAAGGTTCAAGGCAAAGTATAAAAAGTAAAGGGGAGAGAGGACAACCTTGTCTGGTGCCTCTTGATAGGGGGAAGTACATTAAAGTGATTATTAACAAAAATACTAGCTTTGGGACACGAGTATAACAGTTTAACTAAAGAGATAAAAGAGGGCCCAAAACCAAACCATTGGAGAGTTGCAAACATAAATTGCCAATTAATACGGTCAAAGGCTTTCTCAGCATCTAAAGAAAGGGCAGCGAGGGGAGATTTAAATCTTTTGGCATAAGAAATAACATTAGCAAACATGCGTGCATTATCTGATGCCAACCTGCCTTTAACAAAACCTACTTGATCAGTTTTAATTAATAGGGGAATAATATTCTCAAGACGGGTGGCAAGAATTTTTGCAAAGATTTTACAATCGTAATTTATTAAAGAAATGGGACGATCATTTTTACAGTAGGAGTGGTCCTTATCTAGTTTGGGAATGATAACAATCAATGCATCCATAAAGGAGCTGGAGGCCTTTGCATCGGAAATAAAAAAATTGAAAAGTGCCAAGAGTTTAGGAACAAAAAGAGAGGAAAATGTGGTATAAAACTCAGCGGTGAGGCCATCGGGCCCCGGGGCCTTGGACTTTTTCAGTGATTTTATTGCATTAATTATCTCTTGAGAGGAAATATCTTGTTCTAAGGCAGTAAATTCATCAGGCAGGGAAGGTGGGGAAGGAAGGCCGGAAAAAAAAGTGTGTAAATTCTGAGACGAGGGGAAGGTATCATCAGAGTACAAGGATTGGTAGTAATCGTGGAAAACATCTCCAATTTCTTCATCCGATGAAACCCTGGTATGAGAAGATTCGTTTAGGATAGGACCGATCGTTTTACGTTTGGACTTGATCTTTAAATAATTAGCCAACATACGGCCAGCCTTGTTTTGGCCACTATGGTATTTAGATTTTATTTTTAGAAGGATATTACAAGTCTCTGACGTAGCCAATTTATTAAGATCCGACTTAGCTTTAATTAACTGATGAAGGGCAGATGTCGATTAAGAGGGGAAATAGTTATGTTCCAGCTGTTTAATGTGACTCATTTGATCCTCATATTTTTTCCGTGACACTTTTTTCTTGTTGGAAACATAAGAGATGGTAAAAGCACGGAAAGAAGCCTTGAAGGCATCCTAATTATTAGGAATATTAGTATCTATAGGATTGTTGAAAGTAAAAAATTCATTAGTAAAAGTAGTAGGTTCTTTAACAAAAACAGGGTCAGATAACAGGAAAGTATTTAATTTCCACCGACTGAATCGAGAGGAGGTGAGAGAAAAATCTAATGTGGCATGAACAGGAGCATGGTCAGAAATAAAAATAGTGCCTATATCAGAGGCTTGAATAGAGGGCAACAGGGATTTACTAACCAGAATATAATCAATCCTAGATCTCATGTGATGTACATTGGAATAAAAGGTGTACTCAAGCAAATCAGGGTTACAGGTCTACCAGACATCATACATAGGTCGAGACGTGATGTCAGACTGAAAAGCTTTGGTAGTTTTTTTCTGGGTTAAATTTTTATGTGGATAACCTGTCAGAAAATGGGTCTAGCCATTGATTAAAATCGCCAGCAACAATCACATTGGGACAATCAAGTGAGGAAAGTAAAATTTTAATATTATGCCAGAATTGAGGATCGGGTTTAACCGGGCCATAAATAATCAATAAAATTAGGGTTTTATTTTGGATTACAATCTTTGCCATCACCCATCGACCATGTTCATCAGTTTGAGTAGTTAAAATTTGTACAGAAAGGGATTTATGAAATAATATGGCAACACCACCTTTCTTGTTAGAAGTAGAAGAGTGAACAACCTGACCAACCCATTGTCTCTTTAACTTAAGTGATTTAGTTTCCATACAATGCGTTTCTTGAAGAAAAACAACGTGAGAATTAAGTTTGGACAAATGAGACAGTACCTTTTGACGCTTAACCGGGTTCCCGATACCACGGACATTCCACGTAACAAGTTTACACATAATGGAGGGTAAGGAAGGTAGTACACGAAGGGAAGTAAAACATTGTAGGAAAACATCTGAAAGAAAAAACAGACCACATCAGAAATGAACAAGCAAAGAACAATACACAGAATAACAAAGCATCCAAACATTGCGGGTAGCATATAAAAAATAACAACATTATAAAACAGGAAAAAATATACTTCGGAAAAAATGAACCAGTAGAGATACACGCCAATAGGGGAGAAGCACACATAAAGAAAATAGGAATGAAAAGAGAGGAAGAGAGGAAAGGGAGAAAGAGAAAGAGAAAAAGCGAACAGATAGAGAGGAATAGAAAGATAAAAATGAACAGACCAAAACAAAAGAGCCAGGCCTGAGGAGAAAAAAGAGAACAAAGTAGCATGGACGTAGAGACGCCGAAGAGGAAGCGAACCACCAGCGAGCAACACAGCAGATGAAAGGAAAAAGAAAAAGCAACACCTCAAGACTACAAAAACCACAAAAGGAGAAAAAATTGTAGAGGAGAAATATAAAACACAGAACTCACGATGGACCAGAACGGAAAGGTAATACACAGAGAGAGAAAAATTCAATCATTAGTATCCATGCCAGAAGGAGAAATATTCTGCAAGAATGACTGGAGTTTTTGCGGATCATCAAATGAGCGAGTACGACCATTATGTGTGATTTTACAAAAACATGGATGCAGGATGCCATATTGGATATTCAATTGTCTTATTTGAGGACTAAGATTGAGGAATTCTTTGCGTCGAGCATTGGTTGAAGTAGAGAGATCGTGAGAAATAAAAATATTGTGACCAGACCAAACAAGACGTCTTTTAAGCTTAGCAGCCTTCAACACAGTCATCAGTTCAGTAAATTCAAGAAACAACATAATAATACGACGTGGTTTAGCGGCATTAGGCTGAAGGCGCCCTAAACGATGAGCCCTCTGGATATTAAGAGGATGCGCCGTAGGTTGGAGTTCTAGAAGATCCATCAGAAAGGTTGGAAGAAAAGACACCATGTCAGACCCCTCAACATTTTCAGGAAGACCGTAAAGACGTAGGTTGTTCCTCCGATTACGATTTTCAAGGTCCTTGGTGTGAAGTTTCAACTTGAGAATCTCTTGTTCTAACGAGGGGATCTTGGTGGAAACATCCTGAATATCGCTAACACGTTGCTCCAGCTCTAGAACTTTGCCATCCATAACTGCCAATTTTGCTTCAATTTGACTAAGTTTGACATTGGTAGCAGACATGAATGGTTGAAGGCCACGAATCTCTTCTAAAATAGAGTCCAGAACGGGATTTGGAGATGATGTAGGAGACGGAGGGTCATTCTTTGGTCTCTTTACCTTAGTACCAGTGACAGAATGTTTCGAGTTGCTAGACTCATGAGACATATTTGGAGCTGTAAGTGGGAAAATAGACAAAAAAACTGTCTCGCTCGAAAAAAAAAAAAAATGCCAGTATGGGTCAAGATACTTAGTCGAAGTTAACACCAGTCAGAATATACTCCAAAGCGTTTATAAGGTAAGCAGAATAATATGAGCCTCAAAAAATGGCAAAAACGAGCATTTATGCCAATATACACACTGGTGGCAAGGATGATCACAACTGAAGTGAAGAAGCAGCAGAGAGAAAAAAAAAAGAAAAAAAAGACGTCAGCAAACAGAGCTTGTAAATACCATGATGTACACCACACTGCAGCAATGAAAGATGTGTGGATATATAATAAGCAGAAAACATGAGCATTCTCAAAAAAGCCAGAAAGAAATATTAAGTTCCAACTAATTCTGCAGCATTTCCATGAGAAGCGATGTTGCAGGGACCACCAAAAAGTAAAGAGGAGTAGTTGCACCAGAGCCCAAAATGGCGGTCAAAATTCACCTCAGGCAGTGAAACAGAGGCAGGTAAACAGGAGAAGTATCCACAGACAATAGCTGTAAATATGATGCTCCACACCACACCGCAGTGGCAGAAAAGAAAGAGAATGTGCAGTGTAAGGAGCGCTATGTTAGTTCATAATGCCAGTCAGTGAAGCCCACAGTTGAAGGAAGGGACGCGGGCTCAGCGGCACAAAATGGCAGCCGCCCGCGTCCGAAATCTGAAAGAATTACCAGCAACGAAAATGCAGGGTTTGCAGATCAGTCGGGAATCGGCAGGGACATCATTCTTATCCTGGCTCCTTCCGACGTCTGGGACCGCTAACGGAAACCTCTATAGAGCCGTCCGAGGTCCGTAAACAGCTGCAAGAGCTCGAATCACCGCGGAGCTCACAGCGGAGACGCCATCACCCGACGGCGCGGAAGATACGCCCCCTACTATCATATATATATATTTTGACCCTAAAAACCCTTATGTTACCCTTACTACCCCAATACCCAGAAACTCCTAAATTTCAAAAATTCCCCCTATTACCCCAGTACCCGTACGCTCTAAACCCTCAAATTCCCCCTGGCACCCCCAAACCCAAACCCACCCTGGAGCCTAAAATGACGCCTGGCACCCCAAAACCCAAACCCACACTGAACCCTAAATTTACCCCTGGCACCCTAAAACCCATACCCACCCTGAACTCCAAATTGACCCTTGCACCCCAAAACCAAAACACACCATGAACCCTAAATTTACCCCTGACACCCCAAAACCCAAACCCACCCTGAACCCTAAAAATTACCCTGACACCCAAAAACCCAAACTCTCCCTGAACCTTAAAATTACCCCTGACACCCTAAAACATAAACCCACCCTGAACCATAAAAATACCCCTAACACCCCAAAACCCATACCCACCCTAAACCCCAAAATTAACCCTTACACTCCAAAACCCAAACCCACCCTAACACTAACATTTCCCTTGACACCCCAAAACACAAACCCTCCCTGAACCCTAAAATTTCCCCTGACACCCCAAAACCTAAAACCTCCCTGAACCCTAAAATTACCCCTGGCACCCCAAAACCCAAACCCACCCTGACTGTAAAATTACTACTGACGCCCCAAAACCCATAACCACCTTGAACCCCAAAAAGAACCCTTGCTCCCCAAAACTCAAACACACCCTGAACCCTAAAATCATCCCTGACACCCCAAAACCCAACACCACCCTTAACCCTAACATTACCCCTGACTCCCCAAAATCCAAACCCATCAAGAACCCCAACATGAACCCTTACACCCCAAAAACCCAACACACCCTGAACCCTAAAATTACCCCTGTCACCCCAAAACCCAAACACAACCTGAACCCTAAAATTACCCCTAACACCCCAAAACCCATACCCACCCTGACACCCCAAAATTAACCATTGCACCCCAAAACCCAAACTCTCCCTGAACCCTAAAATTACCCCTGTCACCCCAAAACACAAACCCACCCTGAACCCTAAAATTATCCCTGACACACCAAAACCCATACCCACCCTGATCCCCAAAAGTAACCCTTGCACCCCAAAGCCTCCCTCATACTAAAATTACCCTTGACAACCCCAAAACACAAACCCCTCTTGAACCCTAAAATTTCCCCTCACACCCCAACACTCAAACCCTCCCAGAACCCTAAAATAACCCCTGGCACCCCAAAACCCAAATCCACCCCGAACCATAACATTACCACTGACACCCCCAAAACCCATATGCACCCTGATCCCCAAAATTAACCCTTGCTCCCCAAAACCCAAACACACCCTGAACCCTAAAATTACTGCAGGCACCCCAAAACCCAAACCCACCCCGAACCATAACATTACCACTGATACCCCCAAAACCCATATGCACCCTTATCCCCAAAATTAACCCTTGCTCCCCAAAACCCAAACACACGCTTAACCATAAAATTACCCCTGGCACCCCAAAACCCAAACCCACCCTGAATCTAAAATTACCCCTGGCACCGCAAAACCCATACCACCCTGAACCCTAGAACTACTCTACGCACCCCAAAACCCAAACCCACCCTGAACTGTAAAATTACCCTTGCTACCACAAAGCCCATACCCACCCTAAAACTTAAAATTACCCTTGGCACCCCAAAACCAAAATCCATGTTGAACCCTAAAATTACCCTTGGCACCCCAAAATATATACCCTTACACCCCGAAACACACACCCACCCTCAACCCTATACTCACCTTACACTTACATGTAAAACACGTATGCCTTTACCATACGTTGTAAAGGCATGCGTAGTAAAACCATATGCATTGAAATGCCATGCGTTGTAATGGGATTGCGATGTAATGATAGTTGCATTGTTACAACCGCATTGTAATGGCAACGCATTGTAACATCAGCATTGTAATGGTTGTTTCCCTTGTGGGTGATACAAGCTGTCTTGAAGATGCATCTTCCTTCAGTGGGAAGTTAATTGAGACTCTTAAGGGCAGGTGAGATGTGATTAAACTGTTTAATTCATGTGAGGAGTCTGGCACCTGCATTGAGAAGTGCTCTTAGGGGCGCAAGCTGACTTTTCGAGTTACAGTGATTATGGTGTTGCCGTCGTTACGTTTTGAAATGACTAATGATTGCACTACCATCTTAAGATCGTTGGGGGAATAAACAGTTCTATTTTCTTGAGATGTTTTAGTAAGTAGAACATTCTCCTTTGGCTAAGTTGTTGATGTTCTGCTCCAATCACATCTTTTTGTTCAGAGTGATACCCAAGAACTTTACGGAGTTAGAACGTGAAAGCTCCTAGTTGGAGGGAGTCTGGTACATGGCCTGATGAGAGAAAAGCATTGATGATGTTAGTCCAAAATGGAGAGATGATGTGGTTGAGATTCTGTATTAGGGTGGAGGGGAAGAGTAATGTGAAATATGGACTTCAAGTTTTCGATTATTTTGAAGACTTCTGTGATTGGTTTAAAAACAATCTGTCCACTTAGCATTGTTTTTTAGTTGTAGGAGATCATTATTGTCTTTAGGTTTTTGGGGGCACTTTGGTCATTAGTTGAATTTTGGGGGAGGAGTTTCTTTGGTGACTTGTGTGTCAATGGAGCAGGCTGGGCTGTCATGGAAATGAGATCGTTCAATTTTTGCAACTATGTCAGTGAAGAAGTTGGCTATTTCTTCACAGCATTCAGGGGTGGCTATTATTTCATGTTGGGAGGTAAGTGTAGTGTGTTGTTTCATTATGTTGAAGAGCTTCCTCAGTCTGTCTTCACACTGTCAAGTTGAATGAGAAAGAAAATTACTTTTTCCCTAATGATGTGTTTCTTGTAGGAGATCTGCTCTGATCAGAGGAGTAGTAGGTGTGCCAATGAGGGGTTCTGTCTCCCTAACCTTTCAGTCAGTCTTTGTTGCTTCTCTCTTTGTTAATGTCTAAGTTGAGCCAGGATTTAGAAGGGGTTTTTTGAGACCTCTTTAGTTTGAGCACGGTCATCTAGTCAAGAACATCTGTGATCACTGAACTATAGTGGGTGATGAGGTCATCTACGGTGTGAAGAAGAGTTTGAAAACGTGATTGGTTGCTGTTCCTGGATTCTAGTTCTGTTAGTGGGATTTGTTTGAAGTTCCTTGCCCAGTGCATGGGTTTATTGGATGGGGCTCTTAGGGTCTGGGGTAAACCTTCAGCTTGAACAGTATTGGTTGGCAGTCCGACCCGTCAATGGGCATGATGGATCAAAGGGATACTAGCTCTCTTCTGGTAATTATCACATTTAGAGTAGAGCCTTTGTTGTGGGTCCATTTGTTGCAGAGTGGCTTGATGTCGATGTTTTCAAGAAGGGTTATTAGGGTACAGTCTGTGGTGTTGTGTGTGTCATTTCAGTGCAGATTGAAGTCGTATAAGAACATGTCTTTGGTGTTGGTTAGGGAAAACATGTTATTAGCTTGGTTAGTTCTTCGGTGAAGAGTATGCGATCAGCAGCGGGGTGATAGATGGTGTTGAGTTTGATAGGAGTGGTGCATTTGGTTGTGAGTTCGACTTCAAGGTATTCAAAAGATGATTAGTTTGAGGACCCTAAGGTGTTTAGCCGTGTTTCTTCTTTGTGGATGATCGCTGTCCCGCACCCTATTCATCCTGATCCGTCCCATCTAATCATGGAATAGCCAGGTGGTTTGACCAAGTCTAGTATAGAGGTTGAGTGTTCGTTAAGCCAGGTTTCTGTTAACTAGAATAGTATCAGCTATTTCTATGGCGTTTTTAACTGCTGAACTGTAGTTAAGAAGCATTTAGGTTAATGTACTACGACTAATATTTGTAGAGTGTAGTGTCTGGATAATGGTGCATTGAGGAGTTGGTCTGGGTGATATGTTAGCTCAAGGGATTCTGTTTGTGCCCATGTTTACTAGGATTCTAGATGGAGGCTTGGGGTCAACTTCAGAGTTTTTGTAATGTATTAAAAAGGAAGGGTTGGACGTGGGAAGAGGTTTCATTTGCCAGGTTGACATGCAATGGCATGATTGAGACATTTATTTTATTTTTTTAATTTTATTTATTGGCATATTCAAAAAATAACAGTCATATATTAAGAGACCAATTGACTTCTTCCGCGGTAGACAGTATTGAAAAAAAAATGTTTGCATCATGGACACATCACTACACGTAATTATGAGCGTGGTATATCAACATGCGAGTCAATTGTGCATCAACCCCTCCCCCCAACAACAACAATGATACCACAAGAGCAGTCCCTCTACTCGGCACATGCAGACCAAGGGTATATCAAGGCTCCGCAGTAGCTCCCGTGTTAGGAGGCAGTCCCGCAACACCCGTACCCCCTTAATCGTTCTCAGATCTCTTCTCCATATATAGTGCCCAGTAGTTTTTGGGTTGACTGCGAGGGGCCATAAGCTCACTGTACAAGCTCGATTGTGTGCAACAATACAACATATCTCGTGACCACCCAGATATCGTAGGCGCTGGCCCCCTTATCCATGTAAGAGCCACACATCGCTTGGCAATCAGCAGGCCATGTCCGCCAGTCTGCGATGTTCCGGAGGCACTTCCTTGGAATAGCCCAGCAGCGCCAACAGTGGAGTAGGGGGCAACTGTAGACCGCAGATCTCATTCAGGGTCTCAAACACCGCTCTCCAGAAGGCTGCAACTTTCGGACAAAGCCAGGCTAGGTGCAGAAAATCAGCCGTCTGTGCCGAACAGCGTTCGCATCTAGGCGAATCACGTAAACCATACCGGCACAGTCATTCAGGGGTGTAATGAATTCTATTGAGGAATTTGAAATGTAAAAGACGGTGACGTCCATTCAAGGATACCCGTTTAATGTTAGCACAACAGTACCTCCATGTGTCTTCCGGAAGATCTTGTTCAGTCTGCCAGGCCAGTCGGGGCTTAGCATAGTGTGTCATCTTCTCAACTAGTGTGCCATGGTAAATCCGGGAGATAAGCCTGGCAGGTGATTTGGCTGTCACTACATCGTTATACACTGTGACAGTCGGGGGCTCAGCCATATCGTCCCCCAGTAGGTCTCTGAGAGCCAGCCGTACTCTGTGGTACTGAAAGTGTGTGAGCGCCGTGGCCTTCTGACCCTCTCCATCACACACCTCCCTCCACTGCCTAACGACTCCTCCCTGAAACAAATCTCCCATTTTGTGGATATTGAGCTTCGCAAGAGCTGATACGACCCCGCGGTCTTTGCAAGGGCCAAGCCATACACACCAGTCGATCTTTGCTGCCGGGCGGACAACAACGAGCAAGCCTGGGCATCCATTAGATGGTACCAGGCATGTGTAACCACATTGATCGAGTCCAGCAGACCAGTACGTCAATCTCGCGGTCTGGCAAGCAAAGCAGGCAGCGGCGTAGGGTCCGTTACTATGGTTTCAATGCGGTTGTGAGGAGCGTCTAGAGGGCCATGCATCCATCCATAAGCATGGGCACCCTGAGCCGCCCGGTAGTACAGTTCGAGATCCGGGGCTTGCAGTCCCCCGTTCTCATATGGTCTTATCAGTATATCCCATGCCACCCTGGGTTGCTTGCCAGCCCATACCAGCCGCAACACAAGCGCGTGCAGTTGTTTGAAAAAAACCTGCGAGAGCACCATTGGTATGTTACTGAACAGGAACAGAAAACGGGGTAGGACCGTCATTTTTAGCAATGAAATTCGTCCCATCAAGGAGAGGGGAGATCCTTCCACTTTTCCACGTTATCTTCCAGTTTGGAAACCGCCACCCC
Organism: Lissotriton helveticus; assembly: GCF_964261635.1. Taxonomy (NCBI): domain Eukaryota; kingdom Metazoa; phylum Chordata; class Amphibia; order Caudata; family Salamandridae; genus Lissotriton; species Lissotriton helveticus. The sequence continues at coordinate 1,602,450,942 of NC_136059.1, read as the reverse complement.
TTAATTCTCTCGCAGGACTACTTCTGAATCTGTGTGGAGTTGTATTCCCAAGTAGTGGTCCACTGGATAGGATACTCCGATGCTACCCGTCTCGTGACTGGTGTGAGCGGAAACATTACTGTTTTACTCCAATTAACTTTAATGCCTGAGTGCGAGCTAAACAGCACCACCTCCCTCAGCACTCTTGGGAGGTTTTCTTCTGGATTCCTCACATAAAGCAGGGTGTCATCTGCGTATGTGGACACAATTAAATTGTACTTTGTAAATCTAATTCCCCGGTGGCTATGGTATTCTCTTAACGCGCAAGCCAGTGGCACCGCTACGAGTGCATACAGGAGAGGGGAAAGCGGGCAGCCTTGCCTAGTGCCACGACAAATGTTAAAGGGTTCAGTTGTAACTGCGCCAATCCTAACTCTAGCAGTGGGTGAGTTATAAAGCGTGTTCACAAGCTGAAGAAAGAGGTCTCCCACTCCCATACGCCGCAGCACTATTCGCAGGAAGGGCCACTCAACGGAGTCAAATGCCTTTTCCATGTCGAGGAAAACCGCCACTGCTGGTATGTCCTGCCGAGTACGTTGGAATGCTGCAAACACTGTGCGCAGGTTGTAAGTCAGGTTTCAGCCGGGAACGAAGCCTGCCTGCTCGGGCGCCACCAGAAACGGTAAGGGGGCTGAGGCGGTTAGCAAGAACCTTCGCGTAGACTTTGGCATCAACATGGAGCAGAGATAACGGCCGATATGAGGCACAGTCCTCAGGGGGTTTACCTGGCTTCAGTAATGTCACAATGGTAGCTTCCCGCATAGTGGGAGGCATCGCTCCGCATTCCGCAACTTGTTCCACCAGTTTTAGTAATTTAGGGATCAATAAGTCCGGGAACGCTTTGTAAAACGAAGCCGGAAAACCGTCATTACCCGGAGCACTGCTGGCCTTCATAGAGGACAGTGCCAGTGCTATCTCTTCCCTCTCAAACGGCCGGACGAGGAACGCTCTATGAGTGTCGGTGAGCCAGGGCAGCTTAATATACTCGAGATAGTCAAGAGTACCACTATCTGGGATGGCCCCCCTGGATGAGTATAAGGCGGGGTAATAGTCCCGAAAAAGATCCGCCTTCTGCTCTGCAGTCAACTCGTCACCCTGCCCAGCTGAATGTGCCATAGGAGGAGGCGGATGTTGTCTACTCCGCTTAGCCAAGTTAGCTAGCACTGTACCGGGACGCTCCCCTTTGCCGTAGGAGCGAGCTATAGCGTACTTCCCCAAGTACTTTACTTCCGAGTCCGCCTCCTCGTTGTATTCTCGAATTGTCTGTGCTAGTTCTTGGGTCAGGTCCGCACTCCTATCCCGTACCAGCCGCTCCTCTATATCGTGGAGTCGGGCCTCCAACAACTTCAGGCGATCTCTGATTGACCGAAGTACACCGTTATGCTTGGAGATTATAACCCCTCGAATGTATGTTTGAAGGACTCCCACACTGTGAGGAATGAGTCCACTGTGCCCTCGTTCTTACTAAAAAATTCTTCGATATCTGTTGCGAGTTCACCCCAAAAGGCGTCCTAACTTTTCTGTGATCGTTCAGTCCACGGACATTCCATGTTATAATCGTTACAGTATCAGGGTCACGAGCATTCAGGGTCTGGATGGAGGGAGCGTCGCGCACACAGTCGCTATCAGCGACCAAGAAATTATGTGTCATAGTACTGTCGGTGTCTATTTCTATCCACTATGGTGTCTTTGCGTGCAATGAAGCTACTTACAGTGTTCCTTACTACAGTGTCAACATAGGTCTCCGATGCAGTGAATATCCTAACAAAACCTACCATCAGCGTAATCAACCATGAACTTGGAAAGACATAGAACAAACCTTCCCCCTCCCACGCTTGCCCAACCCCAACCTGGCCGCGCCGTTCAACCCAAGCATCCCCCCCATCCCATAACAGCCCTAGATGCAGTCCCCCCACCCCTCTCCCACCAACCCCTCCCATGCTAAGCACTGCACCAAAAACAATACAAATCGTAAACCAATTACCCTAGTAATGCCCTTTTGTGCAGGGATGTGGAGTACACACAGGGGCGTAGGTTGCCCGCACATACTGAGTCAATATAAAAGCAAAACAGTACTCTTTGCCACCCCCTGTATCCCGCCCCTCCGTCTCGGTATGGTCAAATAAACATCAAAATGAATCCCCCGTAGGCATGCAGTGCCCCCAGCAGATTAATGGAGCATTTTAGGACAAGAATATGCAAAGAAAGATGCCAAAGCGCCTGTATACTCCATACATACATAATTGATGCGTTTAATGTAGCCTTCCCTGGCCAAAAAACTATTAGGAAAGTTCCGAGTACCTTTGAGGTACGTAGGAATTTTAAAAACATCGGGGAACACTCATTTGACCCGTGGATTCCTAGTCTGTCCTCCATTTCGGAGATGGATCCCTCCTCGGCAGTGCCACACTTTAATAATATTCTTATGGAGGCCCTGGACGAATTGGCGCCGGCTCGGTCCTGCTATTCAGCCAGGAAAAGACCATCAGCCCCTTGGTTCTCTGAACAACCTAGACTCCTTAGACAGGAAGTAAGGAGACAGGAGCGTCGTTGGCATGCAAGTTGGGATTAAGCATGGGCGTAAAATCCGCTCCGCTCGCGGATTTTTCGGATTTTCGGCAAATCCGCAATCCGCGAACGCTCGCGAATTTGTCGAAAATCCGTGAATCCGCTCGCGGCGGATTTTTTGCTTGGTTGCGGCGCGCGGCGTGGTGCACGGCGTTCACTTTCCGTCATTTAGCGTTTGCCGAGTTGTTTTTCTTTGCGAGTGACGCGCCATTTTAGATCTTGCTGCGTGTTCCCGCGGGAGTTTGGCGCCCGCGAATACGTACTCGCGGCTTGCCACCTTGCACAGCACACCTCGCGAGAGTTCGCAATTGCGAACACGTAGTTGCGGCGGAAAGGAACAATCTCGCACTTGCGAAATAGAGATTTTGCAATTTCGCACAAGAAAATCACCAGCAAACAGGATAAACCTTCAGAAAATTATGATTTTTATCAGAATCACTCCTCAGGTTGACATTTGCATGGCCTTTTTTTTGCAAGGAGTCCATTTTGGGGGGGGGGGGAGGAAGGAAGTGCCCCACAGTCTCCAACTTCCTGTTCCTGTCCAGCAGGCTCCTCCCAGTGCTTTGTCCATCTCCTGGTCACTTTCATTTGGATCTGGAGCTGGAAGGATTACTTTTTGTGGGTGCTGCTGGATATTTGGATTTGAGGCCTTTTTGACTGTCTTTGGATCACTTTTGGATTAGAAATCAACTTTCACAAGTAAGTTTGTTTGGGGCATTACAGTTGCTGCAAGTAAAATTTTGGAACTTTTTCAGAACATTAAATAAATTATATTGTGGGTAGCCACAGTATCCAGTAGGACCAGGGTTGGTTAGGGGTGCATGATACAACTGTTTTGTTGAATTTAAACACCATTTAGGCCATGGATGGGCTGGGATTGTGCTGATTTTTGTCCTTTTTTTGGGCCTGCTGGTGGGGCCCTTTGCCCAGGGGTGGTGAGTGTTGCATGGGCCTAGTCTTTCTGTGGGGTGTCTTCTTAAATTTAAACATAATTGAGGCCATGGATGGGCTGGGATTGTGCTTATTTTATTGTTTTTTGTCGTTTTTGGGGGGCTGCTGGTGTGGCCTTTTGCCCAGGGGTGGTGGTGCATGGACTGAGTGTGCCTGTGGTGTTGTCTCACTCTCTTTAATGTAAACATCATGGATGGCATTGGATTGTGGTGATTTCTGGCTGTTTTTCTGTTTTTTGGGGGTGTACTGTTGATGTGGACTGGCCATGTGGGTGGTGGTGGTGGCCATCTTGAGTGCTGGCTGGTACAGGCAACATGTGCCTGGGGTGTAAGGGGCCATTTTGAGGAGAGGCAGTGTCTGAGGCCTGGACTTATTTTGCCTACTTTTCATCCATTATGCCCAGGGGTAGTGAGTGTTGCATGGGCCTAGTGTTTCTGAGGGGTGTCTTCTTGAATTTAAACACCATTGAGGCCATGGATGGGCTGGGATTGTGCTGATTTTATTGTTTTTGTCGTTTTTTTGGGCCTGCTGGTGGGGCCCTTTGCCCAGGGGTGGTGAGTGTTGCATGGGCCTAGTCTTTCTGTGGGGTGTCTTCTTGAATGTAAACATAATAGAGGCCATGGATGGGCTGGGATTGTGCTTATTTTATTGTTTTTTGTCGTTTTTGGGGGGCTGCTGGTGTGGCCTTTTGCCCAGGGGTGGTGGGTGGTGCATGGACTGAGTGTGCCTGTGGTGTGGTCTCACTCTCTTTAATGTAAACATCATGGATGGCATTGGATTGTGGTGATTTCTGGCTGTTTTTCTGTTTTTTGGGGGTGTACTGTTGATGTGGACTGGTCATGTGGGTGGTGGTGGTGGCCATCTTGAGTGCTGGCTGCTACAGGCAACATGTGCTTGGGGTGTAAGGGGCCATTTTGAGGAGAGGCAGTGTCTGAGGCCTGCACTTATTTTGCCTACTTTTCATCCATTATGCCCAGGGGTAGTGAGTGTTGCATGGGCCTAGTGTGTTTCTGAGGGGTGTCTTCTTGAATTTAAACACCATTGAGGCCATGGATGGGCTGGGATTGTGCTGATTTTATTGTTTTTTGTCGTTTTTTTGGGCCTGCTGGTGGGGCCCTTTGCCCAGGGGTGGTGAGTGTTGCATGGGCCTAGTCTTTCTGTGGGGTGTCTTCTTGAATTTAAACATAATAGAGGCCATGGATGGGCTGGGATTGTGCTTATTTTATTGTTTTTTGTCGTTTTTGGGGGGCTGCTGGTGTGGCCTTTTGCCCAGGGGTGGTGGTGCATGGACTGAGTGTGCCTGTGGTGTGGTCTCACTCTCTTTAATGTAAACATCATGGATGGCATTGGATTGTGGTGATTTCTGGCTGTTTTTCTGTTTTTTGGGGGTGTACTGTTGATGTGGACTGGTCATGTGGGTGGTGGTGGTGGCCATCTTGAGTGCTGGCTGCTACAGGCAACATGTGCTTGGGGTGTAAGAAGGGGCCATTTTGAGGAGAGGCAGTGTCTGAGGCCTGCACTTATTTTGCCTACTTTTCATCCATTATGCCCAGGGGTAGTGAGTGTTGCATGGGCCTAGTGTTTCTGAGGGGTGTCTTCTTGAATTTAAACACCATTGAGGCCATGGATGGGCTGGGATTGTGCTGATTTTATTGTTTTTTGTCGTTTTTTTGGGCCTGCTGGTGGGGCCCTTTGCCCAGGGGTGGTGAGTGTTGCATGGGCCTAGTCTTTCTGTGGGGTGTCTTCTTGAATTTAAACATAATTGAGGCCATGGATGGGCTGGGATTGGGCTTATTTTATTGTTTTTTGTCGTTTTTGGGGGGCTGCTGGTGTGGCCTTTTGCCCAGGGGTGGTGGGTGGTGCATGGACTGAGTGTGCCTGTGGTGTGGTCTCACTCTCTTTAATGTAAACATCATGGATGGCGTTGGATTGTGGTGATTTCTGGCTGTTTTTCTGTTTTTTGGGGGTGTACTGTTGATGTGGACTGGCCATGTGGGTGGTGGTGGTGGCCATCTTGAGTGCTGGCTGGTACAGGCAACATGTGCCTGGGGTGTAAGGGGCCATTTTGAGGAGAGGCAGTGTCTGAGGCCTGCACTTATTTTGCCTACTTTTCATCCATTATGCCCAGGGGTAGTGAGTGTTGCATGGGCCTAGTGTTTCTGAGGGGTGTCTTCTTGAATTTAAACACCATTGAGGCCATGGATGGGCTGGGATTGTGCTGATTTTATTGTTTTTGTCGTTTTTTTGGGCCTGCTGGTGGGGCCCTTTGCCCAGGGGTGGTGAGTGTTGCATGGGCCTAGTCTTTCTGTGGGGTGTCTTCTTGAATTTAAACATAATAGAGGCCATGGATGGGCTGGGATTGGGCTTATTTTATTGTTTTTTGTCGTTTTTGGGGGGCTGCTGGTGTGGCCTTTTGCCCAGGGGTGGTGGGTGGTGCATGGACTGAGTGTGCCTGTGGTGTGGTCTCACTCTCTTTAATGTAAACATCATGGATGGCATTGGATTGTGGTGATTTCTGGCTGTTTTTCTGTTTTTTGGGGGTGTACTGTTGATGTGGACTGGCCATGTGGGTGGTGGTGGTGGCCATCTTGAGTGCTGGCTGGTACAGGCAACATGTGCCTGGGGTGTAAGGGGCCATTTTGAGGAGAGGCAGTGTCTGAGGCCTGCACTTATTTTGCCTACTTTTCATCCATTATGCCCAGGGGTAGTGAGTGTTGCATACTTGCATGTCCGTAGTCTTTCTGTGGGGTGTCTTCAATGTAAACATCAAGGATGGCATGGGATTGTGCTCATTTTTCTGTGTTTTGTCGAATTTTTGGGGTGTATAACTGAACTGATGTTCCTCTGTCTTCCATTGCTTTTAGGTGCACAAGAAGACTCAAGAGAACCACCAGTGCCAGGAAGAAGTCCTGCAGCGGTGTGTGCAGCATAACGTCACGCGACGTCACGTCTGGACACAGAACCCTCTGCAACTCGTGCAACTGCTGCCTGCTGACCTGCTCTGAAGAGGATGGCCCCAAAAAAAGTAACCCGTAGCTCCTCTAGCAAGAAAGGTGCCAGTAAGGAGCAGAAGAAGCAAGTTACCAAGGAGACTGGTGTGCCGCCCGCCCCTTTTTTTGGGAGTAAAAAAAAAAGTATGCCTGCAGCAGCAGCAGCGGGATCTGCTGGGGACCAAGCTGGCAGCACCCCCCCCGCTCCATTGGGCTCAGTGCCACCACCACCACCACGCCAACTTAAGTCCAAGCCCTTGAGTGCTGCAGAGGCAGCCAGTATAATTCTTCAATCACCATCGACCAGTGATGTTGGCTCATCGCAAGAAAGCAGCAGCAATGTCCCTCAATCAACACAGGTTGTTGTAGCTCATCTGACGAGTGTTGAACAACCACAGCCGCAACAACAATCACATGTGCAAGTACAAGCCCAAGTACATGTGGAAGGAGAGGCAGCGCAAGGAGATGCGCAAGCAGAGGTGCATGGAGGGTCACAAGTGCCCACAATAGTTGTTCCTCCCGAAGTAGGGGCACATCAGGAAATCGACAATCAAGGCGAGGTATCATTTGAGGAAGCCACTCCTCCTGATGATCCTTCATTGTCTTCCACAACCCTAGCAAGGAAGAGATCAAGGGTGGTGTCTACATCCTCTTCAAGCACACCTCCTTCTGATGATACGGATCAAACTTGGGAACCAGCACCACAGCCGTCTGAGAGTGAGGCACACCATGATCCAACAAAGGTACTTAAGCGTAAAAGGAAGCTCGTCCAAAGTCTCAGAGTTATGGAGTGTGATGAGGCTCAACAAGAAGTGGCGGATACTGCTGCTGATGAAGACTCTGCCAACGACGACCCAGTCATCATAAAGGTCACTGCAGCCCCAGCGGGCATGCAGCAAACAGACATTTTGACCCTAGCCCGAAGAGCTGCTGCGCGTGATGATGATGATGATGTTGTCGATGAGGAGGCAGTGGAAACACCACAATCATTGGAGTTAAGTAGTACACCAACTCGTCCCGCTTCCATATTTCTTTCTGGCAAGAAGAGACCTCCGTCAACCTCGACCTTAATTAGTGGCGGTGAAAGTGGAAAACGTACAAAAGTTGGGCAATCCAGATCCTCCACTTCATCTGGCATTAGCTTCATGACCACCACCACCAGTATCGCCGCCTCCTCCAGGTCCCACAGACACTTCAAGTCCCCAGTTTGGGACTTCTTTACTGTTTGTCCCAAAAATCCAAAGTTTGCCATTTGTACCCTTTGTAAGCTTGCAGTTAGTCGTGGTAAGTCAGGTACCAACTATGGTACCGGCGGCCAGAGTGGTCATCTTGAGAGAAAGCACGCTGTCAAATGGTTTGCGCACCTAGCTGCGATCAAGAAAGGCCAAAATCAAGGAAACGTTGATGTTTCATCTGATGATGACGAGCAGGAAGAAGACGTGTCAAACACTTCCCTTACACCCAGTACCCCTGTCAGCAGCACACCCAATGTGAGGCACACTAAGAGTGTTGGAGCGAGTGAGACACCAACGCACAAAAGTTCACCAGCGAGCAAAATTGGGTCAACGAAGTCATTATCAGCCCGTAAATGCTTGGTCCAGGGCAACATTAGAACAATGCTTACTTCAGACGTGCCATATGAACGCAACCACCCACTGAAGCGTCTGTATAACACTAAGCTGGCTAAAATGCTAGCTGTGGACCTTCTACCTTTTTCTTTTGTAGAAGCGGTAGGTTTTCTTGAATTAGTTGCAACGCTCTGCCCTAAATGGAAGGTTCCGAGCCGGTTCTATTTTGCCAGAGTTGCGGTTCCAGCACTACATGAAGATGTGCTGCAGGCGATTGGGGCAGCTTTGCAGAAGAGTGCTGTTCACACAATACATCTGACAACAGACATGTGGACCAGTGGCCCAGGCGATGATTACATGTGCATCACTGCACACTGGGTCTCTTTTTCAGGTGTTAAAGCAAAGCTAAACGCAGGTGTTGACCCGGACCAAGTTTTCAAAGCTGCTCGGAAACATGCAACACTAGCCATGTTTGGCTTGGAGAAAAGTCACACAGCAGAAAACCTTTTGGAAGAGTTTGACAAAAAGGTCTTGACAATGCTATCCCCCCTAAAACGCAAGATTGGTTATGTTTCCACGGATAATGGCGCCAATGTAGTTAAGGCCATGTTCATTGGTGACCATGTTAGAGTGCCGTGTTTGGCGCACTGTATCAACCTGGTAGTTCAAAAATTCTTGAGTGATAAAGAGAGTCCAGCGTTCGAGGTAATGGCCACCTGCCGCAAAATGTGCAACCATTTCAGCCATTCTTTTAAGGCCCGGAAGCATCTGCGGAGACTGCTACTTCAACGTGGAATGCCAGTGAAAGCACTCATCCAGGAGGTGGCAACACGTTGGAACTCAACCTTCTACATGCTTGAGCGTCTGTATGAGCAGTATACGGTACTCGATCACTATTTCTTGACAGAGGCTACATCTCAGAAGGAGGACCTGCGGATGAGTAAGGCGCAATGGGACATAGTTAAAAGCCTGACAGACATGCTTCGTCCTTTTGAGTTCTTCACGCGTGCAGTCAGCCAGGAGGACTGTAATTTGGGAAAAGCTATCCCATTGTTGTGCATACTGGAGCACCAACTGATGGCGGTTTCTTCTGAGTTTGAAAAAGATGAAAAAAAAAAAACCCATTTCATTTTGTCTGAGAAATTATTACATCGCCTACGTGGTGATGAACGTCTTCAAAACATCAACTCAGATCAGCATTACATTTGTGCTACTATTCTGGATCCACGCTACAAAAAGGCGCTGGCAGACAACGCATTCTTTCCTTTCGCTGATGCAGATGTTCAAAAGTACAAACATTGGTTAGCCTGGTCAGCCAAGAGGTTTGAAAAAGAACGGCAGGTTATTGAAGGAGAAGCCAGTACATCAGCATCAGCATCAGCAGGCCATCCGCAGTCACAAGAATCCACTTCTGCACCTGTGGCTGGGGCACAAGTGACCTCTCAGCCGTTAAAGACACCGGCAACTGGATCATCTGCACCACACACAATGACAACACTAATAGTGGCTGGGGAGGAGGATTGGCTAAGTTTGATGGGGTATGGTTCTCGAAAAAATGTCACAGGCACAGCAAAAAGTAAGCAAAGTGGAGGAACAGTTGATGACCTTGAGTCGATGGTGCAGGACTATCTGAATGACTCAACAGAGGTCTTCCTTAATGATGAGCCATTGCAGTATTGGCATGGCAAAAAACAATTGTGGCCACAGCTCTTCAACCTGGCTATAAACTATTTGTCTTGCCCACTCGCAAGTGTGTCTTCTGAACGTGTTTTCAGTGCTGCTGGTGGCATTGTAACTCCCAAACGGAGCCGCCTCTCGCCCAAAAATGTGGAGCGGCTGACAATGATCAAGATGAATCAGCACCTCATACCACCAGATTACAAAGTACGAGAAAGCACGCCGCATGAAGACGAGGAGGACAGCAACGTAGATGAGGGGATTTTTTCTCTGTTCGGTGCCACTGACCTCATCCAGCCTGAATTCGCAGAGTATGATGACGAAATCTTGTTCTTATTCCCTGACACCGAGCCCTGAAAATGAGACAATCAATCAAGAACTTTCTTTTTCGTCCTTATTCACTTTTATTCCTGTGTGCTTTGTGTCTCTCTTTCTTTGTTTTGCACAGTTAATTTAATTCAAACTTTAATCACCTAATCCCAAAAACAAGACCATCATCAGAACTGTCTTCACTTGTTTGCTTATTGATTTGAAGGTGCCGCAGTCTACATTCCTCAGGTTCACAAGTTCTGAAGAACATGCTCCTCTATCCTCCTCCTCCAGACTGCGATTTCCCTCCAAGCAGAGTGCTGGATTACGCACAATGAAGAAAGACTCAGCACTTGTGGGGGTGTTGTACTTCTTTGCGGGTGAGTTGACGGATTTGGGCCCATTGCTGTGAAGCTCTAATAATGGACAAAAGTGTTTTGGACCAAATATGAGGTGGAAATTTCTTGCCGTTTTTGCTGACTTGCTTGCCTTTGAGGTGCTCTTTGGCGGGGTTCCGGGGGTTTGTGTGTAATTTTTGGTGTCTGTCGAAGCACTGCTGCGACAGTCTAATCTTGATTGCATTTGCTTTTCAGGAAATCCGTGGTGGAAAACAGGAGTTATGATGATTGATGATGATGACCTAGCTGAACAGCGCCGCATTTGGAACGAAGGCCGAGAGATATTGTAAGTATGAGATTTAGCTTTTTCGCTGTTTGGGGGTGTTGTCGGGTGGTTTTTTGCGGGTGGGTTGGCGGGTCTTGCCTGGGGCATTCCTGGGAAGGTCTAATACCGGATAGAAGTGTTTTGGACAAAATCCATAACGAACAGCCTTTTTTTTGCCATTTCTTCAGACATCTTGCTCAATGTAGCGTTTTGGGGGGCTTCCTGCTGTTCGTGGGTGGGCTGCGGCCGGGGTCTCTGTCGAAGCACTGCTGCGACAGTCTAATCTTGATTGCATTTGCTTTTCAGGAAATCCGTGGTGGAAAACAGGAGTTATGATGATTGATGATGATGACGACCTAGCTGCACAGCGCCGCGTTTGGACCGAAGGCCGAGAGACATTGTAAGTATGAGATTTAGCTTTTTCGCTGTTTGGGGGTGTTGTGTCGGGTGTTTTTTTGCGGGTGGGTTGGCGGGTCTTGCCTGGGGCATTCCTGGGAAGGTCTAATACCGGATACAAGTGTTTTGGACAAAATCCATAAGGAACAGGCTTTTTTTGCCATTTCTTCAGACATCTTGCTCAATGTAGCGTTTTGGGGGGCTTCCTGCTGTTCGTGGGTGGGTTGCGGCCGGGGTCTCTGTCGAAGCACTGCTGCGACAGTCTAATCTTGATTGCATTTGCTTTTCAGGAAATCCGTGGTGGAAAACAGGAGTTATGATGATTGATGATGATGACGACCTAGCTGCACAGCGCCGCGTTTGGACCGAAGGCCGAGAGACATTGTAAGTATGAGATTTAGCTTTTTCGCTGTTTGGGGGTGTTGTGTCGGGTGTTTTTTTGCGGGTGGGTTGGCGGGTCTTGCCTGGGGCATTCCTGGGAAGGTCTAATACCGGCTAGAAGTTTGTTGGACAAAATCCATAAGGAAACACCAGTTTTGGCACTTTTTGTAAGTTAGGGTTCGTTAGGGTTAGCCCTAGCAGCAGGATTGCATGTGTTTAGGGGGGTTCTATTGCAACGCGGTTCTGTTGTTGTAGAGCACTGTTGGAGCGATGCTGGCTATGGATACTTTTGCTTGCTTGCAAGTGGTTTGAATACAATCCACGGTCTGTATTTGGGCCTACTGTTACTTTCAAAGTACGTTTTGTAACCATTTTTCTGCTAGGCATCGTTTTTGGAGATATGATTGGGGTTCTTCTACATTTTTGCGACTGGCTTTAGTAAGGGTCTTGGTGGGAGCATTGCTGGGAAGGTCAAATTTTGTTCTAAAACACAGTAGTACACCCACCTTGAGGGGAAAGATCCGCTATAATATTTTGGCCATACTTATTGATCCTTAAAAAGGTGACTCAGACAGAGCACGCAATTTCAAAAATATTGTACTGTCTATTAGGGAAATCAAAGTGTCACTTTTTGAACCACAGAGCGTACATACCTTTTATTTATTTATCAGTGGTATTGTAATAGCACTTCCTGTTTTCCGTTCAATAATTACAGGCCGGGTTTCAGTCAACATCCGCCAGGCAGGCAGTGGACAGGGTGTCTCTTCTGTCAGTGGTCACCACATTGATGGACGAAGCGTCAGCTGGAATGGAGGAGTGCCGCCAATAAGAGGAATTGTTTGCTGCATGCAACTTACTTACCAATTTCAACAGGACAACTCCAACAACATACGCAATACAGATACAGTATCCATTGTTGTCTTTTATTCTATGAGTGTGACTGCATGTGCTTACCTTTAGTTTGTAACCAAAGATTGTCTGTAAACTCTGTATCTTCAATTATTGTTTGTCCATGCTCTGCTTTTTTTTTCTTCTCTCAACAAAACCTACCCAAAAAGAAACCCCCATTCCCATCCATTTTACAAACCCTAACCCTCTTCCCCCGGGCTGTGTTGTTTTGCTTGATGTCTGACTAAAATGACATCAATAATTCCACACACTTGCTGGGGAGGATAAGGTCATAGCAGCAACAGGCTGGTGAAGGAATACGAGGATATCTTCTAGACTTACTCAGCTTCAGTACTATATCTTCTAGTAGTAGTAGCCAATGTCAAATAAATTCAACGCAAGTACTAGTTATACTTGCAAGCAAATACTTTACCATTTGTTAGGCTACATTATGGCACTGTTCTAGTGTACTGTCACCTGCTATTTTCTCGATCGTACCGTAACCGTTGTAATGCTACAGTAAGGAGGACAAACAAGGTTTCGTTTTCTTTTTTTCCATAGGCATGCAACTGCCACTGTGTCACACCACTAGTACCACCGCAATGAGGAAATGTCACCCGCCCAGGATTGACAACGTTAATCCCCATTTCACCTGGAGCCAGCCCTGGGCCTAGCCCTAATTTCTAACACAAATTACAGGTAAGATAAGCGTTTGGTGGGAGGTAGTATAATGGAGTATTATTTCGGAGTAGACAAGAGATTGACGGTTGTACTACTAAAGTCCTACGACTGTTCAGGAAAACAAAGTTACTGTTACACCCCCGCCCCCCACCCACCAGACTGAAAAGCAGTAAAAAACAGGTATGGTCAGATAAAGTTGAAAAATATATTTATTTAGCCCTAACAAAATAATCTCCCTCACCCACCCTAACCCCAACGATTGTCTCTGAAACGTCCCAAAACGATCCCAACTCCCAAATCCCACCCCCCAAAAGTCTATAAAAAAAGGGCAAGGGACACTCCACTACTGGAGGGTGCTGGTGCTGGTGCATGATGCGGCATGGGCATCATACTCCTTGCGGAGGGTGGCAAGCTCGGAGCGGAGGCCCTTAACCAAGTTCTTATACCTCAGGACCTCCTGCTCCAGGTTGGACATGCGGACTCGTAGGTGGCGTTGGCGTTCCTTGCAGCTCCTGTGGGGGGCAGCTGGTATTTCGGTTGCTTGGCGGTGGCGGTCGTCTTTCTTAGCCCGGCTCGGTCCCGCTGGCTTAGTCACGGAGGAGGATGCAGTGGTCACAGTCAAGGATGTTGCCCCGCTCGACTGCGTGTCCTCCTCCTCCTCCAGGGCCACCAGCCGCCGATACTCGGCGACTGTGGCCTCCAGCCTCCGTTGCCGGGCCAATCTAGCCTGCTCCCTCCTTGTTGTTGATTTGGAAGGAGCAACTATATGAAGAAAGAAAGACATAGTCTGTAACCAATGCTCCTTATTAATAACACAAAGTGATTGAGCCGAAAGTTGGGTCACAGAGTACAAGTAGCAAATTGAAAGCACAGTACATAACTATTGAGGACAGTATCTATGTAACCTCCCACTTCTGCATCCTTGCTCTAACAGTAGTGGTAGTTTAATGAACTAATTCTACGACCACTATGGACTTCCATTACAGTCGACTATGACAGTACACCAGTCTTATTCTTCTTCTTCTCTCTTGTTTAGGGAAATGGGTACGTTATCTTATGCAAGCCGGCAGAATGACATGGACACAGCACAGTGAAGTTGCACCCGAGAAAAAAAGTTGCACACCATGATGAGTGAGACAGACTTGCGTTACTGTACCGGTCCAGTACATGCAGGTGGTGAAGCTATTACTTTTCTATTACGGGTGGCACTGAGAATACTCTGTTACAAGGGCTACTGCTTAATTAATTTACCTTTCACCCTACAGTGCAAATGAGTACTAGAAAAGGAAACTGAAGAAGCTAACTAATTTGATTATCTATCACTTCACATGGGACGTATTTAATGACAGATGAGATGACTTTAGGTGCTTTGCTTAATATTGAGTGAACAGTGATACACCCACACATGAATGACGTACTACAAGTAAACTAAAGTTATTAAGAGAGGTACGGAGTGTCCACCGTAATAACCAGATATATGCTGTGAATGCAAACGCAATACAAAGTACTGCTACTATTCATGGTAGTATTGGACACATTTACAATTTCTTTTCCTTGCCTTCCCTGCACTGAGACGGACGTGCGGGTGCGGTGGTACATGCTCTTCAAGGTAACACTTACTTCACCTGGCGACCATCTACTCTCTCTAGATACACATGTGCTATCTAAGAGTCAGAGAATACCATGCTCCAGGCATCCATTCAGTCAAAGTATACGCACACATACAGTTTCTGTTTCACCCACCCAGGCTGCTGTCCTTCCACCCATCCTTGCTTCATCATTGACCCAGCCATGCACCATACCATATTCTTTCCTTCCCAGCCACCTCTGGGTCCAAGCAAACACATATCGTTCTTCTTTGCCAGCCATCATACAAGTTCGCGTCCCACTTACTTACACCCTTCTTTCGCTTTTCGTTCATCCCATCCATCACGTTCGTCTAAGAACTTATTGGGATTCTTCTCACCAAAAACTTCACAGCTAAGTCGAAGTACATTTCGAGGAGGCTACTACCTGGTTGATTTGTAATTGTAATACACCCGTGCAGAAAGCACACTATGCAGTCTTCAATCTCAATAAGTAAGGAATATATAGCTTACCTGTTTCCGCCACCACCGTTTGATCCCCCACAGGAACGGCCGCCAGCTCTTCTACCGCCGCCTCCTCCCCAGAGGCCTCCGAGTCCTGGTCCAACACAGCCACCTCCGCGCTGGCCCCGTCACCAGATGTTACACCTACAAAGTACATTTAAGAATGTTAGAATACACCACTCACTACTATATAATATTTGGTCTAGGAGAAATGTTAAAAAAACAGAATACAATGTAATAATTTGTGACTGTCTACTCCATAGTAAAAATGTCCCATTTTCCAGGGAAGGCTGTTGTCTTGCTGCACTTTTATGCACAACTGATGAATGCTTGCTTTTGATTTTTAACACGCACCACTTTTTCTCCTAACAGACAGAAGCTTGACTCCTGAGTCCTAAGAACACGACCAGGATCAAGTTCAAACTAGGTGAGAGTTCGGCTCGACCACAAGAAATGTGTCCAATTAATCGTCAGCACTAACCACTTTTCCGTTTACAGTTAAATAGTTTTATGACAAAGTAGATTTTAATAAATGTGTTTACTTTTAATAAAGCTTTTAAACTTAAATAGACTCTGTGGTTTTTGTTCCTCTAGACTAGAGTGGATGAGCTAAAGGTTTTGGAATTTTTGCAAGCATGAGTGCCTCTGACACTTCTTGACTGTGCTGTGACTCCGTACTACTCTCTTGTCCTGCGTACGATAATCTAGAGATCATTGGGGATCTATAATCGGTGACTTCGGGAGCTGAATGACTCTGCCACACTATCTAGTCAGTAAGGAGACAGTGCATAGAGGTATTGCTGAATATAATGGGAGTCCAATGGAATTGCCAAATGTCCAATCTTAGTTAGCTACACAGACAGACTAATAAGAATAGTCTAGTAATACCACAGGGAGTCATATTCGAGGCAGGATAAGAATTTATATCCAGTCTACAAGAAGATCAAAGACGATTTAGAAAAAATCGAATGAGGAACGCTAGGAAAAAATAGGTACTGTTTATTAAAATGTAAACTTACTGGGGCCAGCAAAGGAGCCCTCGCCTGCCCGATCCTGGCCTGCATCCTCAGCACCCTCCTCCTGTGTCCTCTTGCCCTTGGGGGGAGCTGATGTACAACATGAAAGAAAGAAAAACCAGAAAACATGGATGAGATTTTTCAACCAAATCAAACATTTCAAAAGAACAATAACAACATATTTTGGAAAAATAGCAAATAGATAGACAACTATTCCACGGGATCTATCTCATGTGGTATACTACGTTATTCGTATTGCCTGATTTGCGGAACGTTGACTTAGAAAGTTCCTATGTAACTCAATAAACAGACTACTAAAGAGGTTTGCCTAGGCCTGGCACTGCAGGCAGCAGTGCGCAACACGTGACAGACAAAGTCCATCCTGCTTGCAGATCAGTGAATACTCAAACTATCAATCCACCCGCCACCACCGCCACTATTTCTTCTTATAGCCATGTGACTGTCTAAAGGAAGGACTGGACTTCAGTCTGTTGGGGCTGATTTATAAGTCCCTTGCGGAAGTTGCGGCTGATTTTCCTCCATTGTTGCGTGCCTTTTCTGACGCAGCGGCAGAACAAAAGACTCGCCATGGTGTTGGTGCGGCGTATATATTAAAAAAAAAAACACATATGGGCATATGGGCGATGCATCACGTTGTAAAGCCCTGCGCCATCAGGGGGCGTTCCGGCGCAAGGGAGGGCGTACCTGCGCAGGAACGAATCCTAAAAGTGGCTGAGGGAAATCTACAAGATGTCAATCAGTCACTTTTAGGACAATGATGCATGACTCAAACCCTGCGCGCTTGAAGCCGACGTACGGCTTGATGCAGCATTGGGGAGATAGGGTACCCCAGAGCATTGCTGGAGCTGCGCCATCGTTGGCACGCAACTCCAGCAATGCGCTGCCTTTACGGCACAGATGCGTAAGGCTTCTGTGACGTTTTGGGCCAATGGGTGGTGGTGGCATGGCACACAATTACTGCCGCATCCCTGCTACTTTGCAGGGATGCGCCGGTAATTGAAAATATGACCCTTACTGTCTAGCATTACGCAGTTCTTTTCTTTACAGTACACTCATACATAATTTCTCAGGCCAATGAAATGCTTCTGAACACAACATACAAAACAAAGAAGCATAGTAGCAAGCAAGGCTACTGAGAAGGAGAGCAGTGCACCTGAAATGCATAGAAGATTTTGAAATATAATTTACCTCAATGTAATCGGCAGCATTATTGCTCTTGGTAAAGAACAAAGATTTGCAAATAACAGAGCAGGATAAAACAGAGTAGTAAATGTACTACTACTACTACTCACCAAGCCCGGGGACCTCTACGCCGAGCGCGTCCAGCAAGTCCCGCTCCCGGTCCATGACATCGGTCCAGCGGTGGGTGGCCTGGTTATATGTGCGCCGGACCCCAGAGATCTTGTACATGGCCCGGCACACCTTCTCCCACCGCTTGCGACGCTCCCGGATGCCATAGCCGGTCGCGATCTTGCCGCCTCCCAGGATCGTCTTGGGGAGGCGGCGCTGGACGTGGAAGATCAGTGCCGCCACTTCCTCCGCGCTGAAGATCTCCCTCGGGACCACTTGCTCCCCCCTTAAACGCCCGCACGGGAGCCGGGCACGGGGTGCGGGACCCTTCCCCTTCTCAGGGTGCTTCCCGGCTCCCTTTACCATGGTCTGGGCAGAAATAAACTTAAATGATAAAGAAGAAATAGAATAGTGAAGAAGAAAAGAAAAGAGTTTAAAAAAGTAGTTTAAAAGTAACTAAAAGCTGCAGAAAACACAAAAATATAGAGCTAGAAAAATAGAGGGTTAGATAATAAGTAAAATTAGATCAAAAAAACTTCAAACAAGCAAAGGATGGCAGAGATTGAGAGAGGATAGAGAAAGCATGCCCAGAACCATAGCAATGAATGAGAAACAAGATGGCCGCGCCCGTTCACGACCGCGTGGGTAAGTTCGCGCGAGATTTTCCTTGCGAGTACGCGCGAAATTGTACTAGCGAGCAGCACACTTTGCGAGATTACACATAGCGGGCGGAAACGGAATTACGTCACGCCAACAAGATGGCCGCGCCCGTGTACGACCGATAGGGTAACTTGGCAAACGTATAGCTAGAAGCGCCTCGCGAACACGCGCAAGATCACGCGAACATACACGTCGCAACAAAACAATTTTGTATTCGCACGTATTCGCGGCTTCCGAAATCGATCTCGCACGGATTCGCGCCCCAAAAAACGCGCGAAATTGCAGAAAAAACGATTTTAGCTAAACTGAAAGCAATGAGCAGGTGCAAAAGTTCAAACTTAACATTAGTAACATTCAAGGTAGTGCTTCCTGATGGGCCCCTCCAGAGTTTGCAACTATTCTATGACCCTGCTATGACCCAAACAGCAGGCTCATAGAATAGCACCATAAAGGTCCTGTGAAAAAAAAATTTCACTGCAACAAAAAGCAAATTACAGATAAGGAAGGAAGCAGGTGCCAGCCAGACTGGAACTTTCAAAATTACTGACACATTAATGAAACACAAATTAATTGATGGCAGTTGAAGAAGGGCAGGTGTGCTTGCTTTTTTCAACCACCATAATCTACAGTGATAAATAAACCTAATAGGTGCCAGTGAGGATGTACTAGAGGGTGGCATGGGTGTCCCAGAGGGTGGCAGTGGTGAAACAGAGGGTGCTGTGAACCTGTGATGATAAACCAGACGTAGAAACAACATAGTCGCGGCCGTTGCAAGCCGAAAAGTAAGTTTGCAATTGCGAACTTGTCCCAAAATCGGCGCGAACACGCGCCAACACAAAAAACGGAAAAATCCGCAAATCCGCTAGAGTTCGCGGATCTTCGCGGATTGCGAATCCGTAAATACGCAAGTTCGCGGATTGCCAATCCGCAAAATCCGCCCATGCTTAGTTGGGATCTCAAAGACAGGGAAGCCCATAAATCCCTGCTTAAAAGATATAAGCTGGAAGTCATTGGGGCCAAACAAGACCACTTTGTGGCCCTGACCTCCTCCCTTTCATCTCCCAAAGAGCTCTTCAGGATCGTGGACTCTCTTACATCTCTTCAGGTCCCCGATCCTGTTATTCCATCTCAGGAGCTCTGCAACGACATAGCTCTCTTCTTCCAGTCCAAAATATCGGACATCTACACTTCCCTGGAGTCAGAGAGGCTTTCCACGGCTGAGCCTCCGGCTATTGTGAGCCCGGATGCCCCCTCGGTGGAGCTCCCCTTGGCGGGTTATCTGGAATCTTTTCCTCCACTCTCCCTACAAGTTCTCGATACGCTGCTTGATAAAACCTAGTCAGGGTCTCCGCTAGATGCTTGCCCTCTTAAGATCATGAAGCAGTGTAGAGGATCTCTTCTGCCTCCATTACTTGAGATCATGAATGGAGCTATGAGGGAGGGTGTCTTTCCACAGCAGTGGAAAAATGCTGTGGTAAAACCGCTTCTTAAGAAACCCTCCCTAGATCCTGGGGCATTAAAAAACTTTCGCCCCATCTCACTGCTTCCGGCCCCGGCAAAGATGCTTGAGTCCCATCTAAATGAGCATCTAACAGCTTTTGTGGAGAATTCGGGCTGCCTAGATCCTTCCCAGCATGGTTTCAGGAGGGAACATAGCACCAAGTCCGCCCTCACCCTGGTGCTCGATTCCATCCGTATGAGTGTGGACGAGGGTCGGACATCCCTCCTGATTCTCCTCGACCTCACGGCTGCCTTCGATACCCTATCTCCCCGTGTCTTAACATCCCGACTGGGTGGGATTGGGGTCCGGGGGGCAGCCCTGAGGCTGCTCTCCTCTTTTCTCGACCTCAGAGAGCAGAGGGTTATGCTGGGCAAATTTCTATCTCCATCCCTGTCTGTGCATTGTGGGGTCCCTCAAGGGTCGGCGCTTAGCCCCACCCTTTTTAACATCTATGTGACCCCCCTTGCCAGACTTATTAGATCTTTTGGGATGGAGGTAGTTTCCTACGCGGATGACACCCAGATCCTCGTGTCTCTCTCCCAGTCAACTGGACTGACGGCCTCCAGATTTAGATCTTGCATGGAGGCCGTCGGCCAGTGGATGATTTAAAACTCACTGAAATTGAATGGGGAGAAGACCGAGGTGATGGTGTTCGGCGGAAGGGAAGACATCTGGTCCCTGGAGTGGTGGCCTGACTCGTTGGGTTCCTGTCCCAAACCTACCTCCTCGGCTAAAAATCTCGGGGTGATGATTGACCCTATTCTTGACATGCGCCTTCAGGTTAACCGGACGGTATCTACCTGTTGGGGCATAATCCACGTGCTCAGGAAAATCAGGAACTGTCGCACTACTGGGTTCCCGTCTGGACTACTGCAATGCGCTGTATGCTGGACTGAATAAGAGTCAGCTGCAGCGCTTGCAGGTAGTCCAGAATGCGGCAGCCAGATTTGTCCTCGATCTCCCCCGACGCTCTTCGGCCTCTCTGGCCAGGAAGCAGCTTCACTGGCTTCCGATAAAGGAGCGGATTGTTTTTAAGTCCATGTGTATGGTCTATAAGGCCTTGACCAAAAGTAGCCCTACAGGCATCAGACCCATCCTGACTTACTACAATCCTGGTAGGATTCTCCGCTCTTCCAATCACCTTCTTCTCCACGTCCCTCGCATCCGGAAAGCCAGATGGGGTGGTAAGGCCTTCTCCCTTCTGGCTCCTAAATGGTGGAACGACCTCCCACTTGAGCTTAGGTCCCTCCCCTCTCTTCAAACCTTCAGAGCTGCCCTTAAAACACGCCTTTTTGTACAAGCGTATGAGTAGTCATGCCATGCTTTTCTGATTCCTTTGTTAGGCGCCTTGACACCTTTGGGTTTTACTTTGCGCGGTACAAGATGCACAAATAAATAAATAAATAAATACGACCTCTATGATCCCTATATAAGAAGATAATAAAATCCCAATGCAAATGGTACCATAGTTGTAGTTGCCATGTCGACCAACCCAGCCACGATGCAGCCCGCCACCACCCCCCCACGCAGGGAGAGGCCCATGACTTGATAATTCGCAGCCCCAACACACAAGAGGCTATGCTCTGAAAGTGGGCCACCAATCCATAGATCTGGGTCCGGGTACTCAGTGTATCTCTGTTCCACTTATTTCATGGACAATGTCACTGTCCAGGAGTCACCTGCAAGGTGCGTCAGCCCTACCGTGACCTCATGCACTGCCCACCCCGCAATATTAAGCCTCACCACTTCCAATACCTTCCTTCATATCAGCGAGCAGTCTCAGTTCTATTGCTCCAGGGGATCGTCATCCTCCGATTCCGCGTCCCCCTCACGACGTCCGGATTTCTCATTGCGTCTCCAGCCCCTCATGGCTTTTTGTAGCGCTTTCGGATCAGTGAAAATGGAAGATCTTCCCTGCCTGTTGACTCTCAGCCTCGCAGGGTACAGCATCGCATAGTCGATCCCCCACTCTCGTAGTTGCCATTTCATAGGCACAAACTGCCGCCTCGCCTCCTGCACACGCGCGGTGAAGTCTGGAAACAGGGACAACACAGATCCTTCATAATTGAGTGGTTGCTTCTCCCGGGCTAATCTCAGTGCTGTGTCCCTGTCCCTGTAATTAAGGAGCTTATCCACTATGGGACCCGGAGGGGCGCCTGGCTTCGGCTCAGGGCCAAGGGAACGGTGGGCTGTCTCCACGACAAACATTGTAGAAAATGCGTCATCTCCCAGCAGTTTTTTCAGGAGGGACTCTACAAATAGCTCCATGTTGCCCGTGGCGACTGTTTCCGGAAGACCCGTAATGCGTATATTACATCTACGGGAACGGGCCTCCAAGTCCTCTGCCTTATCCTGTAGTACCTGAAGCACCCTCCCCATCTGCTTCTGCTCCGAGTCCAGCGTCGTATGCGCCTCCTCCACCTCACCAATCCTACGTTCCGACATGTCTATGCGTTCGGCATGCTTATCTATCCTCTCCGCCATCCTGTCCATACGGTATGTGAGGGCGTCCATCTTGGTGCCCAAAGACGCAATACCGCCTTGCAAGTTCTTTTCCATTTTAAGCAAAAGTCCTCTGATGTCAGGTTCAACATTGCAATCCACACCAGAACTGCCAGCTTCGCCATTGAACTCTTCAGCAGAAGGCTCAGTCATTTTGGCTTTTTTGGCTGCGTCTCCGCAGTAGTCTGCCGATGGCCTCCCCGGCGTCCGAGGACGCCTCGTCCCCCAGGAGCGCAGCAAGCTCTCTTCAGGCCTCACGGGCGCCCACCAGCCTCACCGATCTCCAGGATTCCTGGTCAGGTGTTGTCCCACAGTGCCACATGCGGGTCGTTCCTCCGCACTCACCACGGTGATGGCGCCTGCCCCAGGCCGCGGTCGAGATCCCTGCTGGCCTGCGTGGGTGCCCCCAACGCACGGGCTCCACAAAACTGCCCCCGCAATCCCCGCTGTGCACCGCCAGCAAGGCGGGTGGGGCGTCGGGGCTGGGGCCCAGTCGCAGAGGTCCGCCGACCTCGGGAAAGTCACGATTCCCCGGGCCTAGTCACACCCCCGAGCCGGGGGCTCGATTAGTTCTATCAGGCCGCCGCCGGTCACTCACAGCTCTCTGATCTTCAGAGCCGCACAGGGGCACCTCTCAAGTCGGCTCCGTTGCAGGCTCCGGGTGGGCGACAGGACTTTGATGCCTCTGAGTAGCCGCACAGCTGGCCCAGGACTGCCCCCAGCTCCCGAGTCGATTCAAAAAGGGGGTGGTGATGGACAGAGTATCTGAGTTAATCAGAACACTCCTACCCAGTCAACAGATCAGGGCTTGACCCATCACCGTTTTTTAGCTCACTGCACCATCCCAGTTCAGAACCTGGCTATATGCAAATTAGTCTGTCCCTGTCCCAGTGCATCATGGGAACAGGGCTGACCAAACTACCAAGCCAATTCTTTACTGGAAAGGAAACAAGCTTCCGGGGACCGGTTTCTGGCATTACAGCCGTCTTCGGCCCGGCTTGCTTGAATCCTGATGGTGCAGTGAGCAAGGGACTCACATCTGAGCATACCCTTCCACGCTTGTGGTGGCCAAAACGATTCAAAAAGGGGGTGGTGATGGACAGAGTATCTGAGTTAATCAGAACACTCCTACCCAGTCAACAGATCAGGGCTTGATCCATCAGTTCCCGAGTCGGCACCTCACTGGAGTCCGGTGTCTCGTAGGCCTCACTCTCGGCACCCGCGTAGTCCACAGTTAGGTGCGAGCCGCGGTCGTCACAGGAGCTGGGGAACCCCGAGAAGCCATCCACAAGCTCCCCGTTTGCTCCGACCTCCGCTGCCAAGTTCTGGAGTTATGTAGGGCAGTGCTACCCCTAGGATTCGTGGTCGGATAGTTTTGAGACGGAGGAGCCGACGGACTAGGCGGCCATCTCCGTTGCTGGCAAGCTCCGCCCCCTCCTCTGGCTGGACCATTAACACAAATATAGAAACATTCAAGAAAGTATATTTGTTATTTGATTCATTATTTTATTTAAAATTTGTAATGTATTAGTATATACTTTCAATGCAAAAGATTCAGTACATGAATAAATACAATCAGATCCCATCGCATGAACATTCATTCAGACACATTCAGCCACCTTCATACTCAAACCATACTCACAAGGACCACGGATACATACATCACAAACATACAAGACAAGCTTAATATGCACCCTCACAATGTCCATTAATGTTTAAAGCTGCAAATTTAGTCTACTGAACATAACTGTAAATTATACACATTTTGAACATTTTTAACAATTGTTTATGGGTCCATAATGATAAGGACCTCGCAATCACTTAAACCAATCAAAACTAGTTATCATTTCAAAATATCGACTTATCAACATGTTTCATCATTGTTTCAAGGTACATGGTTCAAAAAATATCAGAGGACGGGACCACTTCAAAAGCGCTGACGCACGTTTCGGTGAAAAAACCCTTTTGTTTGAGTGCCACCTTCTTCAGGGCGCATATACTGTATATTCCACAAGAAAAGCAATGGGACCTGTCAAAGGCAAAAATCTTTTTCATTATATTAATCATACCACTTCTTCGGTGTAAACATAGTTATCACAAAATATAAAGGGATTTTAATAAAAAAAATACATTTGTGAAGTAATGGTCAACAGCACAGAGGGTCGCATTTCTCAATGATTCAACATGCTTATTGATGCAAATTGATAAAATAGAGACATATGTACACTACCAATAAGGGAAAATATCACCAAAAAAAATAGAGATAGACCAAGTGCCAAGCTAGAATAAATAAAGTGCAGAATTATATAAAAGATAAATAACAAAACGACAAAATTCAAACAGAACAGATAAAAATTAAATAAAGCAAAGAAAAAACAGAATTATAATCGTACAACTTGATTAGGTTTAGCCAACAAATGTGTGGGATCAATGTTTCGACGATAATACATCTAGTACAAATAAGTCAAAGCAGAGACAGAAAAATAGCCAAGAGTGTTCAGCTAGGGGATTTCTCACGTGTACTGGGTATTGGTATGGGCCGATAAGGGAAACATTGGTTCAAACTGCCACTCTCGTAGCTAGAGAGGTCAATGGAAAAGTGCTGCTGCTAATTTCCTGCAGAAAACGGCCTGTATACACAGAACATGCATTGAAAATGCAATAGGTCTCTCCCTCGTTTAAGTTAAAGCAATTCTGTTTGTAATTAGGTGTTTTTTTAGCTGGGCTTTCATTAGTGTTTTTCAAACTTTCATGTACATAACATGCATATGTATGCATATGTATAGGTATGCATGTATTTATATAGATATGCAGATGTATGTACATGTTTATATATGTATGTATATATATATATATATATATATATATATACACACATATACATATATAAAGGCATATGCATACATATACATATATATATATATATATATATATATATATATATATATATATATATATATATATATATATATGTGCATATGTGTACACGTAGAGAGAGGTAGAGAGCGGTAGAGGTAGAGAGAGGTAGAGGTAGAGAGAGGTAGAGAGGTAGAGGTAGAGAGGTAGAGAGAGAGGTAGAGAGAGAGGTAGAGAATAGAGAGTAGAGAGTGAGTAGTAGAGAGTGTGTAGTAGAGAGTGTGTTGTAGAGAGTGAGTAGTAGAGAGTGAGTAGTAGAGAGTGAGTAGTAGAGAGTGAGTAGTAGAGAGTGTGTAGTAGCGAGTGGGTAGTAGAGAGTGTGTTGTAGAGTGTGTAGTAGAGAGTGTGTAGTATAGAGTGTGTAGTAGAGTGAGTAGTATAGAGTGTGTGGTAGAGAATAGTAGAGAGTAGTAGAGAGTGTGTAGTAGAGAATAGTGAGTGTAGTAGAGTGTGTAATAGAGTGTGTAGTAGAGTGTGTAGTAGAGAGTGTGTAGTAGAGTAGTGAGTGTATTGTAGTGAGTGTGTAATAGAGAGTGTGAAGTAGAGTGTGTAGTAGAGAGTAGTAGAGTGAGTAGTAGAGAGTGAGTAGTAGAGTAGTAGAGAGAGTTTAGTAGAGTGTGTAGTAGAGTGTGTAGTAGAGAGTGAGTAGTAGAGAGTGAGTAGTAGTAGAGTGAGTAGTAGAGAGTGTGTAGTAGTGAGTGTATAGTAAATAGTGTGTAGTAGAGTGTGTGGTAGAGAGTGATAGCGATTGAGTAGTAGAGATTGAGTAGTAGAGAGTATGTAGTAGAGAGTGTGTAGTAGTGAGTGTGTAATAGAGAGTGTGTAGTAGAGAGTAGTGAGTATGTAGTTGAGAGTGTGTAGTTGAGAGTGTGTAGTAGAGAGTGTGTAGTAGAGAGTAGTAGAGTGAGTAGTAGAGAGTGTGTAGTAAGTACTGTGTGTAGTAGTGAGTGTGTAGTAGAGTGTGTAGTAGAGTGTGTAGTAGAGAGTAGTAGAGTGAGTAGTAGAGAGTAAGTAGTAGAGAGTAGTGAGTGTGTAGTAGAGTGTAGTAGAGAGTGTGTAGTAGAGAGGAGGTAGTAGAGAGTGTGTAATATGGAGTGAGTAGTAGAGAATAGTAGAGAGTAGTAGAGAGTGTGTAGTAGAGAGTGTGTAATATAGAGTGAGTAGTAGAGAATAGTAGAGAGTTGTAGAGTGTGTAGTAGAGAGTGTGTAGCAGAGAGTGTGTAGTAGAGAATAGTAGAGTGAGTAGTAGAGAGTGAGTAGTAGAGTAGTAGAGAGTGTGTAGTAGTGAGTGTGTAGTAGAGAGTGCGTAGTATAGAGTGAGTAGTAGAGAATAGTAGAGAGTAGTGAGTGCATCTTATAACATGCATGGCAGGCCGCAGCCCCGGCCGGGCCTTAATGGGGGAGGCTTGTAAGCCTCTGTGAGGCTGCCAGACCACTCACGGTAATGTGGGCTAAAGACGGGCTCGAGTCCTCTCGCTCACAAAAGGGGGCTCCGAGTGGGCGGCCGGGCTGAATGGCGGGCGCGATTTGAGGGAGATCGAGGAAGCTGTCAGCAGATTGATTCTGCCAGGGCCATAGAATGGCGAGTCCTGCAGGCTGGGGCCTGGCCCAGCGCGGTGCAGCTGGGGGCAGAGCAGACCCTCAACAAGTGTGAGAAGGACATGAAGAAAGTTCACCCCGTGAGCTTGGAGGAAAAGGGATATCTCTTTGTGAAACTCCCAGCGCTGGAGCACGCGGATCAAATATGTTCAATGCAGCTTCACTCTCTTTTACTCTACGCCCCATAAAACCACTGAGAACCTCCGTTATTAATTAAAAAAAGCATGTAAACTAATTTCTCGGGGTAGAGCGTTGCTTCTGTGCTGCTTAATTTGCACCTGGGTGCCACAGGACGCATTGGCGTTGACATGCCAAAGTGTGGGCACTGTCAATTGAAACCTTGTGGCAGAAAGAAAGAAATCGAGATTATCTCGTTTTTACTAAAAAATACTTCACAATTGTATTTAGTCAAACAAGTGCTAAGAACTGTCACATTTTATCCTTCTAGGGGGAACCCCTCTCCCAACGAAAGGACAGAGATGCCCTAAGATCATTGCCATTTGTTTTGTTGTATTGCCAGTCACATAGCTATCTGTCACAAGTGCAACAGCTGCAGTAGCACCAGTGTCCCTGGGTGTGAGAGGCCCATTGCACCACGGACATGACCGTCTTTGACTACCCAGTTGGCCTAAATGGAAGTTGTGGGGTTGCATTTCCTTGCTTGCTGGGGAACCTCTTATGCACTGGTCAACATTTTAGAAGAGAAAGGGGGAGATTTTCAAATAAATCAGGGGAACATATTTTTCCATTGACCTCTGCTGCAGAAGAGGCAATTTCAGGCGGAAGACAGATAAAATAAAACCATTTTTTGGCTTCAAAAAATCGTGAGTCTCCCGCATGAATCGGGTCTTTTAGCATATGTTTTCTCACGTCCCTCTTACATTGCTGTACACACCTGCTCTGTCTTCTTTAAAATGAATTTCGTTTTCATAGTTTTGGTTTTGGGACTTTTAGAGCCATTTCATTTGTGCGCATGTTTTCACGAGTTAGGGCATCGCCTTTTTTGATGCAGGAGGCATTGGTGTATGGAAAATAATCTCAAGGGCCGTTTTGTTGTAAACGTTAATGCAGCCTCAAACATTTCACACTAAATGTGAACTGCAAGAACAAAAAAAATAAAGTTTATTCGAAAACTTTTCAGTAGCCACCCAGAATAGACGCTTCTGTGCAGCGAAAATACCAAGCTCTGGATTTTGGAGGTTTCGGGCCCCATGCCGGGCAGATCTATCGTTTGTTCCTGTAAACACATTATGTACAGTAAGTGAGAACATCTGAGTTAATAGCTCCCCTGGTCCCCCTGCTTGCAACCTCTCCTCGCCTGCAATGACGCCCGCACCTGGGGCCACAGCCAGCCCATTGCCCTAATCTGCAGAGAAAGCGTCCTGCAACAAGGCTGACATAAAACAAGACGAAATAGGCAAGGCGTTACCATAAAACGCGCCTTTTCAATTGCGTGCAAGCCTCAGTGGGTCAAATGTAAGACGCTATCAAAAGCACTGGACATAATGCCCTTTTTCTGACCATGTGTGCAAGTTCATCGCCTGAAGATGGTTCGCCGGAAGTGCACCGCGAACACCTTTCCACTGAACACTCAGAAAATCAAAAGGGTTGTTGAGCGAGATAAACGCCTCAGAGCACGAATAAAACCAGGCAAATACCAGAATGTTTGGTCTCATCACTCCATCCATATGTGTACTGAAACAGATAGCTTCAGGGGCTAGGTCAGTTTCCTCCCGT
Organism: Lissotriton helveticus; assembly: GCF_964261635.1. Lineage (NCBI taxonomy): Eukaryota > Metazoa > Chordata > Amphibia > Caudata > Salamandridae > Lissotriton > Lissotriton helveticus. Next base: position 1,602,422,499 of record NC_136059.1, on the reverse strand, counting down.
GGGAGGACAGTGGTGTATGGCAGGATGCCATGACGTACACTTTTCTCTTTTTCTGCAATCCCTATTGGGCGGCCTCAGCCTGCATTCCTTATAAATTAAAATGTTTATTATCTTTATTGGGCCATGTGTTTGGCCCCATAAAGTCTTGAATCACAGGGTGCATCCCTGCATCATGGTGTCACAAATTTGACCCCAAAAGATGCCCTGTTGTCACTTGTAGGTCACAAATGATTTTGGCACAATCCCAGATTCACAGTCAGTGGTAAACCTGGGAAAGCATCAAAATGCTACGCCTCCCCAGGTGTCGACATCTCACGCCCCAACGTGATTACCTGCAGGAGACACAACTGCTTACTGCACAAAACCAATCATCGATGGCATTTTCCTCCTTTTATGTGTGCTGCAGAAAGCAGCACACATAAAAAGAGGAAAAATCAAAGACAAACAAAGGTATTTGTCCTTGTTGTAGCACTTTAAAGCATCCTCTGGAGAGGCATTAGAATGTGACACATTCCCAGGTTTATGAAACCTTTGTAAATCTCTTAATGCATCAAATTCCATGGGTGTTATGTGGTAACACCCACAGCAGCACCCATGGACCTTCCCGTTCATGCAGAATGATGTGTGAAAGGGGGCCACATTTACAAGTCATGAAAAGCCACGCAGGGTAGATTTCCATGGCACTGTAAATATGGGATGGCAAACTGCGTCTCCGGAGCGTCACAAAAGTGATGCTCCGGCGGCGTAAAAGTATCACAGGGGCATTGTAAATATGCCCCATAGTTGCTTGTCATAAAATTGATTGTACTTAAACACACAGCAAATGCTTCAAGAGTAATAAAGAAAGGTCTCTTTATTGTGAATTCTCTCTCTGAACTCCCTCAAGAATATATATAGGGATGCTGCAGTGCTTTCAGTGAAATCCTTGAACCAAATAAAATAAAGCAATAAACAGTGAGCAATAAGAACATCATGTGATATTCCCAGGAATAATGTGTAATTTTCCAAAAATTAGGCATTATTGCGGAACTTGCAAGTGCCCGGCAATAGTCGCGTATACATTTTATTTGAGGGTGAATCTCAAATACAAATCTCATGCAAGACACAGCTGTCTCACCTTTGGGATGTGGTGCAGTGGAGTCACGATAAAATAGCCATTTTTGCACGTGTGGCCGATGGCAGCGCCGCCGTGTGAATCTTTGTAAAGAATCCACTCTGCATGTTTTCCCATTCATGCAATGCTGCTCGACTGTTCATTCATCTTTGCCAGCATAGGGTATATGGCATGACAACACGGTAAATGGGAGGACTATATGGTGCCACTAATCCTTTGCTAAGATCACTGGAAAGAATAGTGTGCTAAATTATCAAGAAATAGGGGCAGATTTACGAGCCCCTTGCGCCACGTTTACGCCGCTGTTGCATCACGCAAGGCGGCGTAAACGTGGCGCATCCCTACGAAGTATTTACAACGTGACGCATCTATGGAGATGCGTCACGGTGTAAGGCCCTGCGCCACATGAAACCTACTTCAGGTTTCATGTAGGCGCTCCGGTGCAGGGGGGGGGCGTTCCGTCGCAGGAACGCCCCTGGAAAGTGACTCAGTGAAATCTACAAGATTTCACTGAGTCACTTTCCCAAAGCTGCTACGTCAATTCCTTACCCCTGCTAGAAGCAGGTGTAAGGAGTGACACACCATGTAATGTATGGGTGGCCCCTGTGCATTGCAGGAGTTGCGTCGCGCTTGCGACGCGACTCCAGCAATGCGCTGCCCGTACGCCAAAAGATGCGTCACGCATCTGCCCTTCCTTGCACCATGGGTGGTGGAGCTGTGGCGCACAATAACTGGCGCATCCCTGGGGATGCGCCAGTTATTATAAATCTGCCCCTACATTTTTAGCTGGTTGAATGTATTTGAAAATAGTTCATGATGGAAAATAAAGAAGTCAATTTTCATTGTTTTTCTGTCTAATTACCAAGGAATGGTTGCCATCAGGAAGAAAACCAACAAATTGGGGAAATCTTGACTTTTAGGCCTGTTTTAACTTTTAAATGCTAGTATATTAAAATAGTGCAGAGCATTTACTCTTTAGACAATTCACAATATTCTCTATTGAATAAAACTTAATTTTACGTATCGTTCATCTAGTAAATGAATCCTCTGGCAAGTCTTAAAATACTTTATATTTGTCTTTACTGCATTTTTTACAAGCGATTGTCTTGCTCTTTCTTATTTATCGTTCTGAACCACATAAAGAAGCCTCGCTGCTTAAAAAAACTTGCCAACTTTTCGATACATGTTTTTTCCACTGTTATTGCCAGGGAGACAAAGAAATCAAACTGCTTCCCTTTATGTTTTAAATGATTTAATGTGATAAAAAGTTATTGACCGTAACAATATAGCATAGGTGTGGGTTTCCACTAATTGTATCTCTATTGCAAGTCTTTGACACTGGCTAAAGATCCACTGCCTTTATTTTCTGGAAAACAATCCCTGAAATTGAGTTTTGATCCCTGCAGCACGGCACATTACACCTTCTAAAATAATATATCTTTATATAATATAATATTTATGCCAACCCTTGGGAGATATGAAACACAATTCATTTGACACATGAAGGCCAAAGTCTATTGTCCTCCACGTTCTATCTATTCACTCTGACGAGTTGCTCTCTTCATTTAATAAAACACAAACATAGTTATGTCCTATGAACTTTTTTATATAAATACTGCATCCTTTCTTTTTGAAACTGAACAAAACTTTTCATTTCAGTAAACAGATACAGGGTAGCTTTACTATTACAAGCTATGTCATTGCAATATTTCGATCAAGTCTCATGCAGCATTTGTATGCTTTATTTCTTAATTTGAAAATATTAAGCTAGTGTGAATAAAAGGTGATAGGCGGATTCCTTTAATCATTTAAATCACAATTATTCTAGTAAACTGGCAGTGTTTAAATATGTCTATGTTTATTTAATCATTGCGGTTAAGTTCTGTACCATTTTAAAATTGCAATCAAACACATAATTTCCTAACATTTTATTCTGGTCAGGCAGGCTCTACTAACTAGGAAAAGTATACCCAGTGTGATTAATAGACATGGGGTGCGGGGCTTGAAGAATATTTGGAGTTCTTTCCCTTTTGACACCATCTCCATTCCAGAATATAAATGACAAAAAATGATAGTTATTGCCGATAGAGTGGATTACTGCCGGTTAGAAATGGGGGTCTCTAGTTTGCAGAGGTAGGTACCTTTGTCCAAGGAGGGACCCTTCTTCCTAGTCAGGGTAAGGGGGATACACTTCTAAAATAACCCCTGCTCACCCACTTGGTAGCTTGGCACAAGCAGACAGGCTTCTCTCAGAGACAGTGGGTAAAGCATTTGTGAATACATACAGTAATACAGTGAAAACACTACAAATGACCCCACACAAGTTTTGAAAAATAAGTAATCTTTATTGAAACCAAAACAAGACCAAACAACAAAAATCCACAATACAGCTATCAAGATATCCTTAAAAATAAGTTATTTACTCAAATAAAGTTTTTAGCAACAAATAACTCCACCTGGAGATATTACGACGTTATGACAGATGAAAATCCTCAAAGTACGGCGCCGACCACGAAGTGTGAGATGTCAGGCGTAGAGTCAGGTAGACCCCAAAAGAACAGTACCTTGGAAACGATGAAAACAAAGATGGTGCATGGCGTTGGGGAGGTGATGCTTCGTTGGCACGGGGTGGCGTCAGTTCCTTATGCCCCAGGAAAGATGAAGCCTCAGTTTCTTACTGCGATGCAGGGGAGGAGAGACAGCAGTTCCTTAATGTGTCAGGGAGGTGACATCACGGTGGCGGCGGTTCCTTACAATGGTGCGGTGTTGATGGATTCGGGAGTCACCCACGTCGAGTATCGGCTCAGTGTTGACAAAGCACCGGCGTCGGTGAAGTTGGGGCTGCAGTGCGAGTCGGTACGGTGCATCTTGGATGTCACGAGTGGTCTCCTCGGCTCCGGTCCAGGCAGCGGCTGTGGTGATGGAATCGGAGTCGAAGCGGCAAAGCGTCAGCAAGCATCGGGCCTACGGTGCAAGTCAGAGCGGTGCATCGTGCTCTTTACGAGCGGTGACCATGGCTTCGGTGCAGGTTAAGAGTCGCTCGCCGGCGTCGGTGTTGCAATTTCCGTCAGTGACAGGCTGAAACAGAAGTTCCAGATGCAGAAAGACAGAAAAAATGAAGTCTTTGTGTCCCTGAGACTTCATAACAGGAGGAAAGCTCTATTTTAAGCCCTTGGAGATCTTTCTCAAGTGGGGGACACAGCAGAGAGCAAAGTCCTTCTCCTTTCCTTGGCAGAAAGTAGCCACTGCAGGCCAACCCCAGACAGCAAAACAGCACAGGGACAGTAGGCCTCCTCAGCTTCTCCTGCTCTTCTCCATGGCAAAGGTTCCTCTTGATTCCCAGAAGTGATGTAAAGTTCTCGGGTCTGGGTCCCAATATTTATACTACTAAATCCTTTGTTCTCTGGTGGCAGAGAAGCCCTGTGGTCAGTCAAAACCAGGTCTGTCCACTCTGGTGCAGCCTCCCGGCAGGAGGCGGAGACAGCATTGTCCTTGGCAGACCAGGCCCATTCAGTTGAAAGGAAATATCCTCCCCCTACTCTAAATGCAGCCCAGGTCTATTCAGCCCAGCCCTGACTCATCAGACTCTCTGGAGCCACTGTCCCGCCCCAGCTTATAAGATCTCAAACTTCTTTTGACTACTCTTTACAATGCACTACCCTATTTCTCACCCTATACATCTATCAATATATCCTCTACACCCATTCTCTCATTTATCCAAAACCCCATACCACTACTATGATGCCCAAAATAACCGTTTCTAGACTCTCCCTTACCCTACACCTCCTTGCATCATCTGACACCTATTTTACTATACCGATCCCCAAAGCAAACTCTGCCCTCTGACTCTTCCCCTCCATAACCCCTTTTTACTCATCCAAAAGCCTCCTCTTACTGCTATGACCTCCAGGAAAAAAGAAAAATCTAAATCCTTCACTCTCTTATCCCTCCACCATCCTTTTCAATCAAAATAACAGACTAACATGTTCACTTCTCAAATTTCATATACCACTATACTAATTAACCACTAATGCTTTATGGGTCCAGAGCAGCGTGCTACTCGCCAAAAAAGCACTTCAACACCTAATCAGAGGTAAGAAAGTTTTATATAAATGCAAACCTTTTTCCCTCTCCTATCCCTCTGCTACATTTCTCTATCCAACTGAAAATGAATAACACATCCACTACTTAAACTACTTTCATATTTCACTATACTAATTTTTAACACTAATCCTTTATGGATTCTGGAGTAGCATGCTGCTCACCAATAAAGCCCTTCAACGCCCCATCAGGGTTACATGCGCTATATAAATGCAAACCTTTTCCCTTTACTACCATTCCCCAACCCTTCTCAATCCCAATAACTGACTAACATATCCACCACTCAAATGACTTTCATATTTCACCATACTAATTCACCACTAATCCTTTATGGGTTTCCGGAGTAGCGTGCTCCTGCCCAAGAAAAAAAAAGGTGCTTTAACACCCCCTCAGGGGTAAAAAGCGCCATATAAATACAAACCTCTTTTATCCTTCCGCTATCCTTCCGAATCCAAATAACTGACTAACCTATCTACCACTTTAATTACTTTCATATTTCACTATACTAATTCAACACTAATCCTTTATGAAACCTGGAGTAGCGTGCTACTTGCCGAAAAAAGCGCTTTGACACCCCATCAGGGGTAGTAAGCGCTATATAAATTCAATTACAATACAATACAATTACAATAAGCAAACTCCTCATTCTATCCTATGGGAACAGATAGCCTTAAAATTGTGAAAAACGAAATTGGCAGTATTTCACTATCAGGACATGCCACCCACATCAGGGCATGTCCTACCTTTCACATACACTGCACCCTGCCCACAGGGGTACCTTGGGCCTACCTTAGGGATGGCTAACATGTAAGAAAAGGGAACATTAGGACCTGGCAAGTGGGTGCACTAGCCAGGTCGACATGGCAGTACCAGACTGCACACAGGCTTTTCAAGGGCAGGCCTGAGCTATATTTACAGGTTGCTTGTGTGTGTGGTACCATCAGTGCTGCAGCCCACTAGCAGCATTAGATTTACAGAACCTGGGCACACTCAGTGTACTAGGGACTCACTAGTAAATCAAATATGCCAATCATGGAATCACCAATCCATAACAACAATTTACAAAGGGAGTACTTGCACTTTGGCACTGAAGTGGCAGAGTGCCCAAAGCATCTGGACCAGAAAAATGAAGTCCAACGCACGGCAAAAACACAGGAGGCAAAAGACAAAAATGCATGGGAAACCAACGCCAATGATGCCAGGTCTAACACTGCTGTTCATGTTTTCCCCTGCTGGAAACAAAGCACTGTTATCAGCATAATGCTTCTTTTGGCTAGAGCCTGGGACCCTCCTGGGATCCCTTGAGGCCACCTAGAGAGGCCCGTCCCCCGGTTTGAACACTCCTGTCCTAGATGAAGGATGAAATTGCTAAGTAAACTGTGCATGGGTTATTAAACTGAACCATTGTTTTTAAGCCTTCTCTTTACACCTGGAGTGGCCCTTAAAAGTTCATATGACCCTCCTCCATGACACTATTCTAACAGTTGTCTGCCTAAACAAAGTGAAAAGAGAGTCAAGGGGCTGGCAATGGTGCAAACGAAGGAATTTGTTTCGGAGGATCCCAACATCACCACCTCCGCTGTGCAAAGATCTGTGTGGGTGAATGCAGGTCTTATGACCATGCAAAGATTGACTGCTGTGACTCTTTCAGTAGTACAAAAGGGGGTGGTGATGGACGGAGCATCTGAACCAATCAAACACTCACACCCAGTCAAAAGATCTGGGTTTGATCCATCACTGTTCTTTAGCCCACTCTGCCACCCTAGTTCAGACATGGCTATATGCAAATCAGTCTGACCCTGTGCCTCATGGGAAAAGTCCAGCCCGAACTGCCAAGCCATGCCTTCCCTGGACCGGACACAAGCATCCGAGGACCGGTTTCTGGCATTACAGCCGTCTTCAGCCCGGCTTGCTTGAATCAAGTGGCAAAGTGAGCAAGGGACTCACGTCTGAGCATACCCTGCCACACTCATGGCGGCCAAAGCGGTACAAAAGGGGGTGGTGATGGACGGAGCATCTGAACCAATCAAACACTCACACCCAGTCAAAAGATCTGGGTTTGATCCATCACCGTTCTTTAGCCCACTCTGCCACCCTAGTTCAGACATGGCTATATGCAAATCAGTCTGACCCTGTGCCTCATGGGAACAGTCCAGCCCGAACTGCCAAGCCATGCCTTCCCTGGACTGGAAACAAGCATCCGAGGACCGGTTTCTGGCATTACAGCCGTCTTCAGCCCGGCTTGCTTGAATCCAGTGTCAAAGTGAGCAAGGGACTCACGTCTGAGCATACCCTGCCACACTTATGGCGGCCAAAGCGGTACAAAAGGGGGTGGTGATGGACGGAGCATCTGAACCAATCAAACACTCACACCCAGCCAAAGATCTGGGTTTGATTTATCACCGTTTTTGAGCCCACTCTGCCACCCCAGTTCAGACATGGCTATATGCAAATCAGTCTGATCCTGTGCCTCATGGGAACAGTCCAGCCCGAACTGCCAAGCCATGCCTTCCCTGGACCGGAAACAAGCATCCGAGGACCGCTTTCTGGCATTACAGCCGTCTTCAGCCCCGCTTGCTTGAATCCAGTGGCAAAGTGAGCAAGGGACTCACGTCTGAGCATACCCTGCCACACTCATGCCGGCCAAAGCGGTACAAAAGGGGGTGGTGATGGACGGAGCATCTGAACCAATCAAACACTCACACCCAGTCAAAAGATCTGGGTTTGATCCATCACCGTTCTTTAGCCCACTCTGCCACCCCAGTTCAGACATGGCTATATGCAAATCAGTCTGACCCTGTGCCTCATGGGAACAGTCCAGCCAGAACTGCCAAGCCATGCCTTCCCTGGACCGGAAACAAGCATCCGAGGACCGGTTTCTGGCATTACAGCCGTCTTCAGCCCGGCTTGCTTGAATCCAGTGGCAAAGTGAGCAAGGGACTCACGTCTGAGCATACCCTGCCACACTTATGGCGGCCAAAGCGGTCCAAAAGGGGTTGGTGATGGACGGAGCATCTGAACCAATCAAACACTCACACCCAGTCAAAAGATCTGGGTTTGATCCATCACCGTTCTTTAGCCCACTCTGCCACCCCAGTTCAGACATGGCTATATGCGAATCAGTCTGACCCGGTGCCTCATGGGAACAGTCCAGCTCGAACTGCCAAGCCAGGCCTTCCCTGGACCGGAAACAAGCATCCGAGGACCGGTTTCTGGCATTACAGCCGTCTTCAGCCCGGCTTGCTTGAATCCAGTGGCAAAGTGAGCAAGGGACTCACGTCTGAGCATACCCTGCCACACTTATGGCGGCCAAAGTGGTACAAAAGGGGGTGGTGATGGACGGAGCATCTGAACCAATCAAACACTCACACCCAGTCAAAAGATCTGGGTTTGATCCATCACCGTTCTTTAGCCCACTCTGCCACCCCAGTTCAGACATGGCTATATGCAAATCAGTCTGACCCTGTGCCTCATGGGCACAGTCCAGCCCGAACTGCCAAGCCATGCCTTCCCTGGACTGGAAACAAGCATCCGAGGACAGGTTTCTGGCATTACAGCTGTCTTCATCCCGGCTTGCTTGAATCCAGTGGCAAAGTGAGCAAGGGACTCACGTCTGAGCATACCCTGCCACACTTATGGCGGCCAAAGCGGTACAAAAGGGGGTTGTGATGGACGGAGCATCTGAACCAATCAAACACTCACTCCCAGTCAAAAGATCTGGGTTTGATCCATCACTGTTCTTTAGCCCACTCAGCCACCCCAGTTCAGACATGGCTATATGCAAATCAGTCTGACCCTGTGCCTCATGGGAACAGTCCAGCCCGAACTGCCAAGTCATACCTTCCCTGGACCGGAAACAAGCATCCGAGGACCGGATTCTGGCATTACAGCCGTCTTCAGCCCGGCTTGCTTGAATCCAGTGGCAAAGTGAGCAAGGGACTCATGTCGGATCATACCCTGCCACACTTATGGCGGCCAAAGCGGTACAAAAGGGGGTGGTGATGGACGGAGCATCTGAACCAATCAAACACTCACACCCAGTCAAAAGATCTGGGTTTGATCCATCACCGTTCTGTAGCCCACTCTGCCAACCCAGTTCAGACATGGCTATATGCAAATCAGTCTGACCCTATGCCTCATGGGAACAGTCCAGCCCGAACTGCCAAGCCATGCCTTCCCTGGACCGGAAACAAGCATCCGAGGACTGGTTTCTGGCATTACAGCCGTCTTCAGCCCGGCTTGCTTGAATCCAGTGGCAAAGTGAGCATGGGACTCACGTCTGAGCATACCCTGCCACACTTATGGTGGCCAAAGTGGTACAAAAGGGGGTGGTGATGGACGGAGCATCTGAACCAATCAAACACTCACACCCAGTCAAAAGATCTGGGTTTGATCCATCACCGTTCTTTAGCCCACTCTGCCACCCCAGTTCAGACATGGCTATATGCAAATCAGTCTGACCCTGTGCCTCATGGGAACAGTCCAGCCCGAACTGCCAAGCCATGCCTTCCCTGGACCGGAAACAAGCATCCGAGGACCGGTTTCTGGCATTACAGCCAGACTATTTCAGTAGGTCCATGCCGGACCATGTAATGGAGGGGGTGTATGTGATATTGCCCCACGGGTCGTGAGACCTTTACTCATCCCGCCAGGATTGTCACCCCTCCGATGCTCTCCCTTCCAGGGCCCGCGATCGGAGACAACCACAAAAGCGTCCGTGACAACGGGAACCCCGCCCCTCTCTCTATTACAGGACCCGATCCGGAGAGACAACGGATCGGAAAGACTTCACCCTGACCCCGGAAGTCCTGCCTCCCTGCCGACGTCAGGACACAGAAAAGACGGAACAACGAGAGGCACAAGACGTCGGAGTATCGTGGCAGGAGATTGCGACTGGAGCTGCGGCGGAAGGAGAGGACGGGAGTGGAGAAAGCGAGGAGTGGTCCGAAGACTGGTGGAGTCCCCCGGAGGTGGCTGAAGAGCGGCCGCAACTCGACGGAGAGTTGCGGCGGAGTGCGTGAGTACCAGCTACCTTCTTGAAAGCACGCTAGGTGCTCTGTGTAAATAGTACTGCCCCTGTGTAATTACTCCCTCTATCCTAGACACGTCACTTGCAGCAGTTCAACACCCTGTATATAGTATATAACACCTTGCACTGTATAAAGACTGCCCGCACTCGAACCTCATCGACCACCCCTTTGTACTTTGCCTTTCCTTATCCTTCCCACACCTTTCCTCACGGTCCTTTCTACTTACTCACCCCTGGTGAAGGTTACGGTACCTGACCTCTAGCCCCAGTGGGACTAACGGCTCCTTCTCCTTGTTTTTCTCTTACTTCCCTCTGAGGAGCCTTCCCGACCTTCCACAAGACGTCTACGCCCAAGACCTGGACCCCCACCAAGCCCCTACAACACCCGGAGGCGGAAGAAGACTGTGCACCCCATTTTTGGAGCCATATATTTGTTTCCTCTCTTGTTGTAAGAACTGCCTTGTGTGCAATAAAAGAACACTATTGCCGACTATATCCGGCCTCCTTGCCTGCATTTCCAGCCCGCTCACAGCCCACGATCACATCTGGTGTCAGAAGTGGGATCCTCTGGAGGTATGGAGGCCGTGATGACGAGGATAGCCGAGTCCCAGGAACAATTGGGGAAATTAATGGAACGGTTTCTGAAGACAGCAGAGGACGACCGAGGTCAGCTCCGCGATGTACTGAAAGGCCAGGGGGACACACACGAGCAGGCTATGGGGAAATTGACCGACGTTCTGGGACATCAGAGACCAATGGACTCCCTGCCTTCCGTGGTTCTCCAGAAGTATGTGCCAGGGGAGGACCCGGACTTCTTCTTTACCAATTTCGAACGGCTAGCGCAGGCCGCCTCTTGGCCTATCGACCGTTGGGGCCACTACCTTGGGCCCTTGTTGACCGGCGACTTGCAAGCCGCGTATCAACAAGCAAACATACAGGGCAACAACCCTTACGGGGATATCAAGAAGTGTATCCTCGAACGGCTGGGCATAGACGATGAAACGTACCGAGTAAAGTTACGCCAGGCCAAGGAAGGGCCACAAGAAACTCCCAGAGCCCTTTCTTTCAGAATCAAAGACCTAACCAACCAATGGCTTAGACCCGATGCCTCCACCAAGGAGGAAATCCTCGAGAAAATCTACCTGGAGCAGTTCCTGACTTCTTTGCATCCAGGCACTCAAAGGTGGGTCCGACAGCATGCCCGTCTTTCACTGGAAGCCGCAGTGGAAATAGCAAGCGCCTACAGCCGAGCACAGGAGGTACAGCGAGGCAAGGAGGAACACCCACATAAACCACATCCCTCCGCAGGCATCCGGCCTCACCGTCCACCTCTACCAAGAAGACCGGAACCAACGCCCCTTTTACCCACCCCTATACTGCAACGACCTGCCAACCCTGGACCCCAATGTTACAGTTGTGGGGGTTTTGGACAGATCGCTCGGGTGTGCCCCCACAAGGAAGAGCCCATGGAGATTGGCCTTGTCCAGAACTACGTCTGCGCGATTCCTGGTGCTACACCACCCCCATTCCGTTGTCCTGTGAACATTTACGGACAAACACTCATGGCTTTGGCGGACATCAGGTGTCGACAGAGCGTCCTCAGACCCCAAGACTTGGCCTCGCCTGTTAGCCCCCCATCTGGTATGGTCGCCATTCAATGCGTCCATGGCGATACGAAATGATATCCAACCACCCAAGTACATGTCCAACACTCCAAGGATCCAGGAACCACCCTCACCGTGGGTCTTGTACCGGCTCTTCCGGAACAGGCCATATTGGGGAGCGACTATTCCGGATTGCCTAGGCTTCTACAGGACACAACTGATTCCCTGACCCGATGGTGGGAAGAAGCACCATTCCCTCAGGGTCTACCCTCCCCTTCGATGGAGCCTAAACCCCATAAAACCAAATCACAAAAGAAGAAGGAAAAGAGAGAGTACACCGGTGTTTACCCAGTGATCCCGGACGAACATCCCTGGCAGACCGACAGGGAATTCAGGACAGCACAACAAGAAGATCCTGTTTTGCAGGAGGCGTGGGAAAGAGCATTAGACAACGAGGATCCCCTTAACGTAGGTCCTTACTTCTTCAAGAAAAGGGGGTTGTTATACCGCAAGGGAGGGACCCAGCAAAAGCCCCAACTTCTGATCCCTGGCCCCTTGCGAGATAAAGTCCTGTTCCTTGCCCACAGCCACCTCCTGGGGGGTCACTTTGGCGACGAAAAAAACCAGTCAGGCGATCTTAGACAAGTTTTACTGGCCCGGGGTTTACCAACACATCAAGACTTATTGCAGGGAGTGCCCTGTGTGTCAAAAGCATAGCAGATATCGACCCCCTAGGGTACCCCTACAGCCCCTTCCTGTTATTGATGTCCCGTTCAGTAGAGTAGGGATGGACATTATCGGACCCCTCTTACCCTCCCGAAGCGGTTGTCGCTATGCCCTGGGTATCGTGGACTATGCCACGCGCTTCCCTGAAGCCCTACCTTTGCGTCAACCCACTACCCAGAACATCGCCAAAGCCCTCATCTCAGTGTTCTCTAGAGTGGGGTTTCCCCGGGAAATCCTGACCGATCAGGGCACTCCTTTTGTCTCAGCTCTGATGAGACAGGTTTGCTCCCAACTAGGGATAAAACAGATCAGAACCTCGGCGTACCATCCGCAAACAGATGGGTTAGTAGAGAGATACAACGCCACGCTGAAACAAACACTAAAGAAATTGCTGGGGTTAGAAGCAAAAAGGTGGGAGGATATGTTACCACTTGCCTTGTTCGCCATTCGCTGTAAGACACAGAGCAGCACCGGTTATTCACCCTATGAATTACTGTATGGTCGACCCCCTCGTACCCTATTGGACATGGCTCAAGAAGCATGGGAAGCAGAACCAGACCGTACTCGTCCCCTTCCTGAATTTATAGACAACCTAAAAACACACCTGTCTGTGATAAGGGACATTGTCCGTCAAAACCTAGAGAACGCACAAAACAACCAGAAAGGGCAATACGACAAGGGCACCAAAACACGGGCCTTTTCCGTGGGTGATCTGGTTCTTTTAATGATGCCGTCCTCAGATCAGAAACTCCTAGGACAGTGGAAGGGCCCTTATGCCATCCTTCGACAGGTGACCCCTGTCACATACGAGTTAGACCTGGACCCCACACGTGGTACCACACAAATTTATCATGTGAATCACCTAAAGAAATGGGAAGGCCCTCGTCCCGTCCTGTCTGGCTCTCTCGATCATGTTCCCCTCTCCTTTTCCCCCTGTTTAGACACTGAACTAACTACACAACAGTGTCTAGAACTCAAGAAAGTCCTATATCCGATACGACAGGTGTTCTCGTCTTCACCCGGTCGTACCACCCTCACAGAACACGCCATACAAACGGTACCTGGGAAGGTGGTCCGACAAAGACCGTATAGGGTCCCCGAAGCCCGCAGGGCGGTTATACAGAGGGAAACAGAACAAATGTTAAAGATGGGTATTATAGAACCCTCGGTGAGTGACTGGAACTCCCCGATAGTCCTCGTACCCAAACCTGACGGGTCTGTCAGGTTCTGTATCGACTTCCGTGAAGTCAACAAGATATCCTCCTTTGACACCTATCCGTTGCCTCGCGTCGACGAGATGGTCAAACGCATAGGGAAGGCCCAGTACATCTCTACGCTAGACCTCTGTAAGGGGTATTGGCAGATACCCCTCAGAGAAGAGGACAGAAAAAAGACGGCGTTTTCCACCCCTGAAGGATTGTACCAGTTCCTAGTCCTCCCTTTCGGCCTTCATGGCGCACCCGCTAAATTCCAACGAGCAATGAACCACATATTAAGGCCCCACACCCTGTATGCGGGAGCCTATCTGGACGATATCGTCATTTATAGCGATAACTGGACACAACACCTGGAACACCTTCACAAGGTCATCACTTCCCTGGGGTCTTATGGGTTCATGATAAACCCCGACAAAACCACCCTAGCAGCCCAAACAGTGAAATATCTCGGATACCTCCTGGCTGAGGGCCTGATACGACCCCAGAAAAGCAAAACCGAAGCCATCCAATCCCTCCCGTTCCCCCAGACTAGAAGAGACCTTCGTGCATGTCTAGGCCTCTTAGGCTATTACCGGAGGTTTGTACCTAAGTTCTCACAAAGGGCAGCCCCACTCACTGACCTGTTAAAGAAGTCCACAAAAACTGAAATAGCCCTACGAAACCCAACGCCGTTGTTGTGGCGTGCATTCACCGATCTGAAAAGCGCCCTGACCTCTAGTCCCGTGTTAGTGAGTCCTGATTACTCACAACAGTTTCTGCTCCAGACAGACGCTTCGGAACAGGGATTAGGGGCGGTGCTGTCACAAAAAGACCACTTGGGGAACGAGAAACCCATCCTCTACCTCAGCAGGAAACTATTCCCACGAGAAAAAAACTATGCCGTGGTGGAAAAAGAAGCCCTGGCAATCAAATGGGCTGTGGAGAGTCTCCGATACTACTTGGAGGGACGGGACTTTACCATTTTCACAGATCACGCTCCTCTGGAGTGGATGGCTTAGAACAAAGGACACAATGACCGAGTCCTCCGCTGGTTTCTGTCGCTCCAACCCTACCATTTCAAAACAGTACATCGGAAAGGTGTTGACCAGGGCAATGCAGACTACCTCTCCCGCTATCCCATGTCCCCAACCCGTACAAGAAGGACAGCTAGGGGAAGGGGATGTGATATTGCCCCACGGGTCGTGAGACCTTTACTCACCCCGCCAGGATTGTCACCCCTCCGATGCTCTCCCTTACAGGGCCCGCGATCGGAGACAACCACAAAAGCGTCCGTGACAACGGGAACCCCGCCCCTCTCTCTATTACAGGACCCAATCCGGGGAGACAACGAACCGGAAAGACTTCACCCTGACCCCGGAAATCCTGCCTCCCTGCCGACATCAGGACACAGAAAAGACGGAAGACGAGAGGCAGAAGACGTCGGAGTATCGTGGCAGGAGATATCGACTGGAGCTGCGGCAGAAGGAGAGGACGGGAGTGGAGAAAGCGAGGAGTGGTCCGAAGACTGGTGGAGTCCCCCGCACGTGGCTGAAGAGCGGCCGCAACTCGACGGAGAGTTGCGGCGGAGCGCGTGAGTACCAGCTACCTTCTCGAAAGCACGCTAGGTGCTCTGTGTAAATAGTACTGCCCCTATGTAATTACTCCCTCTATCCTAGGCACGTCACTTGCAGCAGTTTAACACCCTGTATATAGTATATAACACCTTGCACTGTATAAAGACTGCCACCACACGAACCTCATCGACCACCCCTTTGTACTTCGCCTTTCCTTATCCTTCCCACCACTTTCCTCACGGTCCTTTCTACTTTCTCACCCCTGGTGAAGGTTACGGTACCTGACCTCTAGCCCCAGTGGGACTAACGGCTCCTTCTCCTTGTTTTTCTTTTACTGCCCTCTGAGGAGCCTTCCCGACCTTCCACAAGACGTCTATGCCCAAGGCCTGGACCCCCACCGAGCCCCTACAACACCCGGAGGCGGAAGAAGACTGTGCACCCCGTTTTTGGAGCCATATATTTGTTTCCTCTCTTGTTGTAAGAACTGCCTTGTGTGCAATAAAAGAACACTATTGCCCACTATATCCAGCCTCCTTGCCTGCATTTCCAGCCCGCTGACAGCCCACGATCACAGTGTATAAATATAGGTAATGATAAGTGAGGTTTTGCTGTGTACAGACCTGGCACTCAAAGGACAGCAGCATGCAGTGTTTACTAACATTTGGCTAATACCAGCTGTAATGCATATTCGATTATGAGATTTGGTATCATTAAGCAGAGAAAGTAATTGCTGGGATGTTTATACATGGCACAGGGCAGGGAGTATTCCTAGTGACTTATGTAGAGTTGAGTGTTATGTTGGGTGACCAGGAGAAGCAAGAGTGGCAGAAGGACCCACTGACCAAGGAGTGGCCTTGCTAGCAAGAGTAAGAATGGTACTGGCAGGGTCCATCATTTAGTGTTGGCACTGGGAGCAGAGAAACTGAAGTGGTAGCACATTGTGATTAAAAATGTACAAATTCTCACGGAGGGGGCAAGGAATTGCGGAGACTCAGCCAATGGGACATGGATGCTCCCTGAAGGCCCCACAGTGTCAGGGGCCGCGGGTGAGCCTGGGGACTGGCCGCCCGGCCAAGATCTGTTGTGCCTACGCTTCCCGCGGCCCTGCATGAGATGCAGCCCCCCCTTGCCTCCTCCCACATTACAGGCAAAAATCAGCAGCAGAGCTCATTCGGCGATGGTGGACCACACAGTGATGGAACATGAATGGCAGTGACGCGGACGTAGTGCCAGTCAGGCCCGCCCTGTATGGCACTGTGGAGGACGCCTGTGGCTTGTTATGGGTTGTTGGAGGGGCCCGATTGTTGAGGGGACAGAACAGATGGTGGTTCTTCCCCCCCAGCCTTTGTGCAACTGTGCAGCAGGGCCCTCTTAGATAGGATAACATCTGGGGTATGCAGGCAGGCGGTAATCCAACAGCAAGGACACTTGGAGCTGTAATCAGGCCAGTTTGATTCCACTGTGGTGGGGCATTTGTGAAGTGGGTTGATGGCGAGCCTGTGCAGTACCACATACTGGACTGAACCCCTCACATTACGGGGGCCCACCATATACCACATTGTAGTCGGACATAAGGGGACTGTCCTCCTGACCTAGACCACCATGATCATACGCTTGGGTTATGGGGTGTAAGGACCCTAAGCAAAGCAAAGCACGCTGTCCTTTAAAACACCCGTCTTCAGCACTGCGACGCAACAGACCAGCATGGTGGAAGGCAGAGTGACGCACACAACTGAGGCAGCTGGACCTGACGATCTGTTGTTGGAGTTGAGAGCGGGCTTCAGAGCACTGGACACCTGCTTTGATGCCCTGGATAAGAGATTGGAAGCTATGGAGGCTCGGCTGGATCAACAGGAAGGGCGTCTGATCATAGTAGAGGCAGAGCCTCTGACTTGGAGGATGGTGCTGCCCAGACCAAAAAGTATGAAAGACTGGAGAAGCTTCTTAAAGCCATAGCCATTGAGAACAAAGATTTGGAGGCACGTGAGCGGCGAAATACCATTCGAATTATGGGGGTACCCAAATCTCCCAATACCGAGCAGCTGGACCATTTTGTGGAAACACTCCTAACAGATCTCCTTGGCGGTAAGTCATTTACAACTACATTTGCGGTTGAGCGTGCACATCATATTCTGGGACCCCAACCTAATACGGGGTTCCCAGCAAGATCGATCATATCCCAGTGATTGAATTTTAGAGACAGGGATACCACCTTATGGATGGCGCATGAGAAGGGCCAACTTGAATGGCAGGGATCGACCATATTCATGTACCCGTACTTCATTGCTATGGTACAGGAAGCATGAAAATACACCGGGGTTAAGGCGACCCTACGTAGTCTGGGGCTGCGGTATGGAATGCTATAGCCAGCGCGGCTAAGGTGGATGTGCACGGACGGTCTTGAATCTTCAACTCTCCTCATAATACCCAGGAGTTCTGTGAGATATCCACCAATGCGGGGTAGAAGCATGGCACAAAGTCCCCGCAGTGGTCGCAGGACATACCAGTCTCTGGTGCAAGTGCTGCTCTTTTCACTGACAGTTAAGTTACACTAAAATTGATATGCCAGAGCAATGGGCTGGTAATGAAACATTTTAGTCAATATTTAAAAACTCAAAGCCATTTTTCTGTGATGCACATATGCAGGCACCTAATACCAAGTTTAAGGGGAAGCGTCGGAGTGGTGCCACCCCCTCAAGTGCGGATGCACCTGTTTACGTTTATGCAGGTTTACAGTATAATAATTTTTTTGTTTGTATGTTCATTCAAACATTCCCCCTAGAGTTCAGTATGGGGGATGGGTGGTAGGAAGGGGGTATTGGGTTCGCAGGCAAAAGTTATAAGTATGGTTTTCTTACAGTCGTCACTTGTAGTGCAGCAATAATGGTCCATGTGTTAGTAAGTTTGAACTGTTTAACATAGATTATGGTTAATAAGGTGACAACGGAAGACAATGTGGTAAAAATGACTTGGAATGTTAGAGGCCTCAATAATGCCCATAAATGTAAACAAGTGACCAACTACTTGCAATGTCATCAGGTGGACATTGCTTTTTTACAAGAAACCCATTTGGCACTAAACACCAGGACATCGTTGGCCTCAAGCTGGGGGGTGCATGAATATTTTCAGGGTATAGGTCATATGCCAGGGGTGTTGCAAAGTGGAAACATAAACGGGTGCAGTTCCGGGAAGAGGAGGTCTGTCGAGATGCGGGAGGCGGTAATTATTGGTAAAGGGATGTCTGCTTGAGCACTCTGTCTTATTGGTTAATGTGTATGCACCAAATGTTGATGGAACCGACTTCTTTGACACTATTCATACCCACAAGGAGCACATGGGGCAGACCACCTATCCATGGAAGGATTTTAATTTATTGTTTGATCTGGAGCGTGATAGCAAAGCAGGCATGATTGCCACAAAACCCAGGGCAAGGTAGGTGGTGTTGACCACTATAGGAAGGTTCGGGTCAGTGGATGCATGTAGGTACCACTTTTCAGACCGTGAGGGGTACACGCATTACTCCGTACCCCACAATAGCTGGACATGTCTGGATTACTGGTACCTGTCTGCTGGGGTGGTACTATGGATGGACGCAGTCGTTTTCTTGCTGCAAACATTATCCATTCATTCACCTGTGTTGGTTAAACTGAAGGTCCCTAGAGCAGGGGGGTGGAGCGTCCATGGAGATTTCCTGAGATGACCCTGAGAGATGCTGTTTTTGCAACTGAATTGGGGGAAGCGATCACAGAGCACTTTACAATAAATGTAGGGTCAGTGGACTCCGAGGCTACTCTATGGGAAGCCTTTAAGGCTATCTCAAAAAGCTCTGGAGTACTCAGGGATTTCTGACAAACACTAGCCCAGATAGAGTCCCCCTGATCTGTTAAGACAAGCAAAGTTGATCACTGACTTCTGGGAAGCAGCAGAACACGAGGCACACTTCCTCAGCAAATATGCGGGGACAAGGCGGTATGGGGAGGGTGAGAGGCCGGGTAGAATGTTGGCTAGACTTATGCAACAGTCTCGCAGGGGACCTATATAGCCGAGCCCACCGGGCTTAATGAAGAGCGGATAAGGGGTAATGGCGGGGTCCTATTAGAGGTACTTCAGTATTATACAGCATTGTACACCTCAAGGGTTACTGGGATTCCCACAGACAACAGTGACTACCTCGATGAGGTCTCACTGGTCTGGATGGAGAAGGAGCATCAGGAGTTTCTGGCCGAACCTTTTTTAGAGAAGGAAGTGACTGAGGCTATCCACGCTCTGGGTGGCTCTAAAGCACCAGGACTCAATGGGTTTACGGGTTGCTTCTACAAAAAATATAGGAATCTCATTAAACCTCATTTAATGGACATGTATCAGGAGGCAGTTGAGGCAGGGGTACTCCCACCCACTTTGAGAGAAGCGGTTATAATCTTGCTTCCAAACCCTTGGAAGGACGTATGGAAATATAGTTCATACTGACCACTTTCTCTCTTAAATTTCAATAATAAGATCCTAGCTAAAATATCGGCAACAAGGTTTGCATTAATTGTAGAGAAATTGATATCTCAGCACAATCTGGTTTTTTTCCTCACAAATCAACAGTTCTTAATCTTCAAACAGTATTTGCCACTCTGCATAGAATATCACTGACAGTCCCGGCAGCCACCGTCCTTCTCGATGCAGAGAAGGACTTTGACTCGCTTGAGTGAACTTTTCTATATGCTACAATGGGACGACTGTGGGTGCCGGAACGGGTCTTGGCAGTGGTCAGGTTATTGTATACGATGCCCACAGCCCATATTCGACTCAATGGCACATTGACTAACAGGTTTCAACTCACCTGTGGAACATTGTAGGGGGGCCCACTTTCTCCCCTGTTCTTTGTTGTGGGCCTTGATCCATTGGTGCGACATCTACTAGAATGGCATAGTCATTGGGGGTTGAAATTTAACACTGGTCCCCTATTACTTACATCGTATGCCGATGATAATATATTATATGTACTGCATCCGGATGAAAATTTAACACCACTTCTCCGGGAGGTGACGAGATATGGCACCATGTCTGGCCTACGTATCAACTGGGAGAAGTCGGAGGTTTTTCAATTGACAGGGGCTACCTGTGAAAGAACCGTGGACTACCCATTGGTTGGTGTGATGACTCAGTGAAGTACCTTGGAATCCACATCCATAGAGTAAAGGATGGTATTCTCCAGCTGAATCATGGACTGGTGATGGAGAAATTGGAATGTAATATAGATCGTTAGTTGATACTGCCCATGTCAATGGCAGATAGAATAGCTATAATTAAGATGGTGGTCCTTCGCAGTTTTTATACCTCTTCCTAAACATTCCTATACCGCTATATAATAGATTCTTCACAGCCCTTCGTACATTGTTGATATGACTAGCATGCGGTGGTAAGCAACACCACATTGGTTGGGATACCTTAATGCTGCCGTATGAGAGGGGTGGGTTTGGGGTACCGAACTTTTCAGATTTAGGCAGGCAAGCTTTACCCGACACTGGTATCATGTAGATGCCGGGATCCCATATTACAGACCTGAGGCCGATTTGGCGCTTCTGTCACCAGTCAAAACTCTACTGCCAGTTGGGTTCCCGTGTAACCCAGAAGACATTCAGACACTGTCCATGACCAGCTGGGCATGGCACACGTTGCTGTGGGATCCTGCATACTCTACTCATCTGCACTGCCATTTGCGGGTAATGGCTGGGTCCCCATCTTGCAGGAGACTTTAGTAAAGCGCACACTGGCCAAGTTTTAGCTGATTGTATTTGGCGAGCTGTTCTCCGGCAGACATATTTTCTCACGTTCTGAGGATCTCCAATTTAGAGACGCCTCTATAATGGATCCCTTCGTGTTGCAAAGGTTGCAGAGGGCATTGCGTGCAAGCATGTATAGTTATCCCTTGGAACCCCCTGAATCTCCAATATTGACAGGGATAATTAAGGATGAGGATGGTAGTCATTTGATTGCTTTGATGCATAAGGCAGCAGTGGCAATGCTTCCTTGTCATGATATGGGTGTTCGGGCAGCTTGGGAACATGACCTGGGTTACCCGCTAACAGATGTGTAGTAGGGATGGTGCTGTATGCAAATACCCTGGGTCTCCCCTAATCACCGGCACAAGTTGCTACATTTAAAATGTTTGTGGTGGGCATACATGACACCTAATAATCTGCATAGTATGCACCCCTTGCAACCATACGAATGCCCGAGGTGCCACTACCCAGAAGTCGATTTTGCACACATGACATGGACCTGTACCAGATAGAATATTATTGGAGATCGATCTTTGGGGAACTCTCTCATATGGTTGAAATACAGGTTACACCCTCGCCCCTGATGGCACTGCTGAGGTACATGCAAGATCTCCCTAAATTAAGCACCGATTTGTTGCAATTGCACTACTTATCGCTAAACGCAAAGTGGCCATTAAGTGGGCTTGTAAGCATGCCCCCACATTGCATGAATAGCTTGACAGTATGCCATACTGTAATACCACTAGTGATACCTATGCACAATTGCAGCCACCTGCAGTGAATATTTGTCAGCCATTTCAATATTACCTCCTCACAACGCGGGATGGCAACGGCACCTCTACACACGGGCAGATTACACCCATTGGAACCGCAGTAAACAGGGGCATATCTGGGTAAATGTTTCATTGCAGGAATCGCTGGATATGTAACTGAATGTCATGACTAATCCACTGTTATACAGACTTGTATTTACTATTGTACAGGTTTAGACATGTATGCACAGGGACACGTGACTGCAAATTGTTTATTGTTTTAACTTGCTGCTTAATACTGTACTGTAATTCCATGCTTTCTCATTATTCTTTTTTTTCTCTTGTTGTACTTTAATAAAACCTTAATAAAAAATTTAAAAAACCAAAATGTTCAAATTACATACATTTAAGTGGAATAGTTTAGATGGGTCAACAATACAATAGCTTATAAGTTCTCAATGGTGACAGGGCATCAATAATATAAAAGTGACAGTTTTCAAGTGATGCAGGGGAGCCAGCAAGCAATAGACATGTTGTTAGGGGAAACAAAGGAACACACCATACAAATATCACAGCTTTAAAGGGGGAATGTGCAACAGTCGAATAATAGCCATAGTTCCCATGAGTTGCAGGAGCCAAAATTGTTTTTCATGTGGAAGACAGAAGAATGACTGCACCTGCTGTTGTGACCTGTGTGGAGAACCTAATGGCTGGACCTGTTCCCACTTGTTCCCAGGAACAAAAGGTGCACTCCAAAGGTCAATAGTCTGACCTCCTGTTAATCTACAGGAACACACATGTTGTTAGGAGCCCAGCTGACCTTTTCCAACTGGATTTGTCTCCTTAGACTTACCTTTGCTACTTTCTCTGTCAATTTAAACCTTGCTTGTGAGAATCCAGCTAACTAAATTCTATATTACGTGGTATTTCTCTATGATTCAGCTTGAATAGGCAGCTAGATTGTGTTTGTGTGCAGTCTTTTATATGTTCTGCTGATGCTGCTGCTTTTATACATGGCTTCTTGTGCATCTTGCTGATACAGATGGACTTATAACAGGCCCCCGTTGCAAAACCATGATAGAGCTTAAAAAAAAAAAATCTTTATTGTTGTTTTCATAATAAATACAAATTGAAAGTATATTCCAAAAAAACAGAAACCGGAAAAGTATTTCAACCCTCCCCCTCCACTTTCCCCTGCCCCTCTATCCCCTGGTACAAAAGTCCCAACAAAAAAAACAGTTCTTACACTGACAATTATATCATCATTGCATAACCTGATACAAATCGGGCAATTATACTTGTGAGGATATACATGCTATTACAAAAAAAGTTACATCCTTTCAATAGAAACCCCTTGTAGTCTCCCAAATGATCCTCCCTTTCATCTTTGCCATAAACGTTGCCACCATATCCTATAGCCTATTTGTTTCATTAGTTAGATACCAACTCCTCCCCCTTGCGGGACCATCTTCTCAGAGGCGCCCACATTTCCATCCCTCTTTTCTTTGCCCTGCGCCCCCTCCTAGCATAAACTGCTGTTTCCAACCAATACACCACCAAAAACCTGCCTGCCACCGTTGGTTGGTTGGTGGAAATCGATCATGCCTGTGGGTGGCTAAAAAGATTCTAAAAATTATCATAACAATGAATAATAATACCTGCACATGCCCTAATATTAAAGTATCTCCCACCCTAGAACAACCAGCTATGATGTGATGACATATTTGTTTTCAGATCCAGTTGAGGTTCCAGTATGGCACTGACATCTCTTTTAACAGCATCCAAGCCGGGGCAGGAGGACCCAGCCAATCTTCCCCATTTTGCAATCTTAGCCAGAGTGATTTATAGGTTAAACCATGTTTTAAAGCACTGCAATTGGAAGTTAGCAGCAATAATGAAGTTTGGGCCAAATGTAGCGAATCTTTGACTTCTCCCAATCCCACCTGTAGAAGTTCCTGCAAGCGATCATGCTTGATTAAATCATCCGGTACAAAAGGGGGTGGTGAAGGTCGGAGCATCTGAACCAATCAAACACTCACACCCAGTCAAAAGATCTGGGTTTAATCCATCACCGTTCTATAGCCCACTCTGCCACCCCAGTTCAGACATGGCCATATGCAAATCAGTCTGACCTTGTGCCTCATGGCAACAGTCCAGCCCGAACTGCCAAGCCATGCCTTCCCTGGACCGGAAACAAGCTTCCTAGGACCGGTTTCTGGCATTCCAGCCTTCTTCAGCCAGGCTTGCTTGAATACAGTGGCAAAGTGAACAAGGGACTCACGTATGAGCATACCCTGCCAACATATGGCAAACGAAGCGGTACAAAAGGGGGTGGTGATGGTCGGAGCATCTGAACCAATCAAACACTCACACCCAGTCAAAAGATCTGGGTTTAATCCATCACCGTTCTTTAGCCCACTCTGCCACCCCAGTTTAGACATGGCTATATGCAAGTCAGTCTGACCCTGTGCCTCATGGGAACAGTCCAGCCCGAACTGCCAAGCCATGCCTTCCCTGGACTGGAAACAAGCTTCCTAGGACCGGTTTCTGGCATTCCAGCCGTCTTCAGCCAGATTTGCTTGAATCCAGTGGCAAAGTGAGCAAGGGACTCACGTCTGAGCATACCCTGTCAACTTGTGGCGAACAAAGCGGTACAAAAGGGGGTAGTGATGGTCGGAGCATCTGAACCAATCAAACACTCACACCCAGTCAAAAGATCTGGGTTTAATCCATCACCGTTCTTTAG
Organism: Lissotriton helveticus; assembly: GCF_964261635.1. Taxonomy (NCBI): domain Eukaryota; kingdom Metazoa; phylum Chordata; class Amphibia; order Caudata; family Salamandridae; genus Lissotriton; species Lissotriton helveticus. The sequence goes on along the minus strand of NC_136059.1, from coordinate 1,602,397,886 downwards.
CCCACTCTGCCACCCCAGTTCAGACATGTCCATATACAAATCAGTCTGACCCTGTGCCTCATGGGAACAGTCCAGCCTGAACTGCCGAGTCATGCCTTCCCTGGACCGGAAACAAGCTTCCTAGGACCGGTTTCTGGCATTCCAGCCGTCTTCAGCCAGGCTTGCTTGAATCCAGTGGCAAAGTGAGCAAGGGACTCACGTCTGAGCATACCCTGCCAACTTATGTCGAACAAAGCGGTACAAAAGGGGGTGGTGATGGTCGGAGCATCTGAACCAATCAAACACTCACACCCAGTCAAAAGATCTGGGTTTAATCCATCACCGTTCTTTAGCCCACTCTGCCACCCCAGTTCAGACATGGCCATATGCAAATCAGTCTGACCCTGTGCCTCATGGGAACAGTCCAGCCCGAACTGCCAAGCCATGCCTTCCCTGGACCGGAAACAAGCTTCCTAGGACCCGTTTCTGGCATTTCAGCCATCTTCAGCCAGGCTTGCTTGAATCCAGTGTCAAAGTGAGCAAGGGACTCACGTCTGAGCATACCCTGCCAACTTATGGCAAACAAAGCGGTACAAAAGGGGGTGGTGATGGTCGGAGCATCTGAACCAATCAAACACTCACACCCAGTCAAAAGATCTGGGTTTAATCCATCACCGGTCTTTAGCCCACTCTGCCACCCCAGTTCAGACATGGCCATATGCAAATCAGTCTAACCCTGTGCCTCATGGGAACAGTCCAGCCCGAACTGCCAAGCCATGCCTTCCCTGGACCGGAAACAAGCTTCCTAGGACCGGTTTCTGGCATTCCAGCCGACTTCAGCCAGGCTTGCTTGAATCCAGTGGCAAAGTGAGCAAGGGACTCACGTCTGAGAATACCCTGCCAACCTATGGTGAACAAAGCGGTACAAAAGAGGGTGGTGATGGTCGTAGCATCTGAACCAATCAAACACTTACACCCAGTCAAAAGATCTGGGTTTAATCCATCACCGTTCTTTAGCCCACTCTGCCACCCCAGTTCAGACATGGCCATATGCAAATCAGTCTGACCCTGTGCCTCATGGGAACAGTCCAGCCCGGACTGCCAAGCCATGCCTTCACTGGACCGGAAACAAGCTTTCTAGGACCAGTTTCTGGCATTCCAGCCGTCTTCTGCCAGGCTTGCTTGAATCCAGTGGCAAAGTGAGCAAGGGAATCACGTCTGAGCATACCCTGCCAAATTATGGCGAACAAAGCGTTACAAAAGAGGGTGGTGATGGTCGGAGCATCTGAACTAATAAAAACACTCACACCCAGTCAAAAGATCTGGGTTTAATCCATCACCGTTCTTTAGCCCACTCTGCCACCCCAGTTCAGACATGGCCATATGCAAATCAGTCTGACCCTGTGCCTCATGGGAACAGTCCAGCCCGAACTGCCCAGCCATGCCTTCCCTGGACTGGAAACAAGCTTCCTAGGATGGGTTTCTGGCATTCCAGCCGTCGTCAGCCAGGCTTGCTTGAATCCAGTGGCAAAGTGAGCAAGGGACTAACGTCTGAGCATACCCTGCCAACTTATGGCGAACAAAGCGGTACAAAAGGGGTGGTGATGGTCGGAGCATCTGAACCAATCAAACACTCACACCCAGTCAAAGGATCTGCGTTTAATCCATCACCGTTCTTTAGCCCACTCTGCCACCCCAATTCAGACATGGCAATATGCAAACCAGTCTGACCCTGTGCCTCATGGGAACAGTCCAGCCCGAACTGCCAAGCCATGCCTTCCCTGGACTAGAAACAAGCTTCCTAGGAACGGTTTCTGGCATTCCAGCCATCTTCAGCCAGGCTTGCTTGAATCCAGTGGCAAAGTGATCAAGGGACTCACGTCTGAGCATACCCTGCCAACTTATGGCAAATAAAGTGGTACAAAAGGGGGTACATGGCTTGGCAGTTCGGGCTGGACTGTTCCCATGAGGCACATGGCCAAGACTGATTTGCATATGGCCATGTATGAACTGGGGTGGCTTGGTGAGCAAAATAACGATGGATTAAACCCAGATCTGTGACTGGGGTGAATGTTTTGCCATTTTGCAACATTCCGTCCATCATCTTATGTGTGTTGCTTTTCCCCCATTGTGGAAGGGTATGCCCAGACGTGGGTCCCGTGCTCAATACGCCACTGGAGTCAAGCTATCCTGGCTGAAGACGGCTGATAGCCAGAAACCGGTAGCTGATACTGTGATCAATGGATTCATCAGTTCATTTAAACAGTACATACATCAATAAATACATTTCATATAAAAACCCCACATCAACCTCTCATCATACACATTCATCTTCTCATCCAAACACTCACAAGCATCCACTTGAACATAAGACACTATATACACATTCCTCAGCGTAATCCCCAGAGTGACACATGAATGGGATCCTGCGGAGTCTTCTCAGCAAATTGCCAGAGAGTCCAGATCGATGTGGCAGGACCCCAGAAGGTATGAGGCACAGGGCCAGACTGATTTGCATATGGCCATGTCTGAACTGGGGTGGCTTGGTGAGCAAAATAACGATGAATTAAACCCAGATCTGTGACTGGGAGTGAATGTTTTGCCATTGTGTAACATTCCTTCCATCATCTTGTGTGTTTTGCTGTTCACCCTATGTGGGAAGGGTATGCCCAGACGTGGGTTCTGTGATCACTACGCCACTGGAGTCAAGCTATCCTGGCTGAAGATGGCTGATAGCCAGAAACCGGTCCTAGGATGCTTGATTCCGTTCCAGGGAAGACATGGCTTGGCAGTTCGGGTTGGACTGTTCCCATGAGGCACAGGGCCATGACTGATTTGCATATGGCCATGTCTGAACTGGGGTGGCTTGGTGCGCAAAATAACGATGGATTAAACCCAGATATGTTACTGGGGGTGAATGCTATGCCATTGTGCAACATTCCGTCCATCATCTTGTGTGTTTTGCTGATTAAATCATCCGGCATCATCTCATTCAATATTTTATACATCCTGCCAACTGTGCTTGGCCCTTTAAGCAGCAACTCCACCAATGTCACCCTGGCAAAGCTACAACTACCCCACCACCTTTCTTGATAAGAGATCTCATATATGAAGATATTTGAAGAACTGTCTATTCTCCACCCCATATCTATCCTTAATCAGATCATACAGTATTGCCCCTGTCTCATGCATAACATCACCAATCATCATTACTTCTTTATTATACCAACATTTCATATAACCGTCATTGAAAATACCATGAAGTGACTCTTTATTGTACATTTGAGTATAGGCATTAATAAATCCCGGACCAAAGTCCAAACTTTAAACGCACAAGTCAGATTCTTAAACGTAACCCTTTTGTAATAGTTGAAATCAGTATGCCTCAAAAGACACCCGCTAACCTTGTTGTCTAGTGTTAGCTCATATATTGAGGTGGAAGCTGCCCTCTATGACCTATCCTTTTCCCCATTGAGTAGGATACACATTTTATATAATACTGAAGCCCAATGATATAGCTGGAAATTAGGTACAGCCCACCCACCTCTATCCCTTGGGCACGTTAATAATGTAAGGGCTCTTCGAGGGCAGCCATTAGCGCACAGGAATCTGAATATCATCTGATTCAAGGACTTAAACCAGCAACTATCTATGGTCAGAGGAATAGCCATGAAGAGATACAAGATTTTTGGCAAAAAAAACATTTTTATAACATTGCTTCTCCCAACCAACGTAAGTTTAAGGTTATCCAACTGAGCAAAATCATTTTTAAATTTTGGGAGGAAGGGGCCCAGATTTGTTTCAACTATTTTTGTCACGTCTGCCATAAGTTTAACCCTGAGATACATTGCCTTCTGTATTACATGTGAACCATTCAACTGTAACCCCTTACTGATCACAATTTGGGTCTTACTTTGGTTAAGCCGATAGCCAGAGATATGCCCAAAGATATCAGCTTCCTTTTCAGTTTCTTCTAATGCGCCCACAGGGCCTAAAGTGACAATTGCTAGATCAACAGCATAGGCCAGGATCTTAGTGTCCTCCCCCGTTACTATGCATTGCTAGGATCCCGTTATTACGATCAATCTTTCTGAATAGCAGATCAATCTACAAAGCAAACAATAGGGGGGAACATGGACAGCCCTGGCAAGTCCCCCGACTAATCAAAACTGGATCCGACATCTCACCCATTATTGCTCCTCTGGCCACTGGGTTGTTATATATTATTGTAATGGCCTTAATAAAGCCTTTTCCTAGCCTCTGCTCTCTAAAGTTGCCCAAAGAAAAGACCAGGAAACCCTATCAAAGGCTTTCTCCACATCCAGAAGAATTAGCACCATAGGGTCCCTGGCAATCCTTGTGGCATCAAAGAGCTCAATTGCCCATTGAACATGGTCAATGGTGCTACGGCCGGGGACAAACCTGTATTGAGTTGGGGAAACCAATTTCTTTATTACCCTTGCAAGTCGGTTAGCTAAGATTTTAGCATACACCTTAACATCAGTATTTATTAGCATGATAGAGCGATAGGACCCCAGCTCCTTAACTGACTTGCCTTTTTTGGGAAATACCACTGTATTGGCCGATCTACAAGAGTCAGGTGCCTCCTTACCCGTTTGAGCCTCTAAAAAGACATCTTTCATCAGTTCCTGTAGACAGGAAGCACGTTTTTTATAAAATTCCCCAGGAGAATCTGTTCCTACCGCCTTCCCTATCGCAAGGGATTGAATCACACCCCCAACTTCCACTTCTGTAATAGGTGCCTCCAGCGCCTCCCTTTCTTTCTAACGATTTCTAAGATAAATTCTTCTTCTTCTACTTATTTTTCCCCACAATTGGTTTCCTTAAGTATATAGATGCTGATAAAAGCTTTGAAAAGCACGATAGATAATTTTGATGTATTCCCAATATGTTTTGGGCCCTTTCTTGTTGTGGGTACTTGGCCCATCCGAACAAGTAAGGTACCATTTTTATTGGGAGACTAGAGGAAATGCTGGGTGGAACAAATTTGTGTCAGACTGGTGATCCCACAACTTTCCCATACAGAAATGGGAGAAAAATTTGATATTTTCAGCTTAATTTGAGGTTTGCAGTGGATTCTGGGTAGGAAAACGGGGATTCACACAAGTCACACTTCCCTTGACTCCCACAGGTGTCTAGTTTTCAGAAATGTCTGGGATTGGTAGGTTTCTCCTAGATGGCCACCGAGCCCAGGACCGAAAACGCAAGTGACTCTCTTGCAAAACAAGGTCTTTTTGTAATCAATAATTTTGAATTCTCTACAGTGCGTTTTAGGCCGTTTCCTGTCACGAGCACTAGGCCTACCCACACAAGTGAGGTACCATTTTTATGGGGAGACTTGGGGCAATGCTGGGTGGGTGGAAGTTTATGGTTTAACGCAGACTCCAGAACTTTCCATCACAGAAATATGAGGAACATGAGTTTTTTTAAGTTTTAGGTTTGCAGGGGATTCTGGGTAGCAGAATCTGATGAGTGCCACACAAGTCATCCCATCCTGGATATCCCTGGATTTCCAGTTTTCAAAAATGTGCAGGTTTGCTAGGTTTCCTTAGGTGCCGGCAGAGCTAGGGTCCAAAATACAGTGCTAGGCACATTGTGAAAAAGGGTCAGTTTTCACTGGTAAATTTGATGTGTCCACTTTGCGTATTGGGCCATTTCCTGTCACAGGTACTAGTCCTACCCACACAAGTGTGAAACCATTCTTATCAGGAGACTTGGTGGACTGCTGGGTGGGGTGAATTTTGTAGCTCCCTGCAGATTTCAGAACTTTCGGTCAAATAAATGTAAGTAAAATGTGTTTTCTTTTCTACAAAGCATGGGATTTGGAAGGGATTCCTGGTAAAAGAACCCAGTGAGAGCCACACAAGTCACCCTATCCTGGATTCCCCTGGGTTTCCAGTTTCTAAAAATGTACAGGTTTACTGGGTTTCCCTAGGTGCTGGCAGTGCTAAGGTCCCTAATCCACAGTAGGCACATTGCAAAAAAAGGCTCAATTTTCTGTAGAAAAATGTGATGTGTCCACATTGCGTTTCGGGCCATTTCCTGTCACTGTAACTAAGCCAAGTGAGGTACCATTTTTAACAGGAGACTTCAGGAAATTTTGGGTGGGTGGAAGTTTGTGGATCCACTCAGATTCCATCACAGAAATATGAGGACAATTATTTTTCTTTCGACAAAGTGTAAGGCTTGCAAGGAATTCAGGGTAACAGAACCTGATGAGAGCCCCACAAGTCACTCAATCCTAGATTCCCCTTGATGTCTAATTTTTACAAATGTATAGGTTTGCTATGTTTCCTTACGTGCCAGTAGACCTAGGGTCCGAAATACACAGCTAGGCACATTGGGGAACAATGGGTCAATTTTTACTGGAAAAATGTGATGTGTCCACATTGCGTTTTGGGCCGTTTCCTGTCGTCGGTACTAGGCCTACCCACACAAGTGAGATTCCAGAACACAGAATAGTAGAATACGTGTTATTACCAATTGACTTTTCTTGCATTTCTGCCTTCCAAATGTAAGACAATGTGTACAAAATAAGTTGTTTTTAAAAATTCACATGCTTGTATGGTTACCCACAGTTTCAGAGATGTGCAAATAACCACTGTTTCGAAACTCTATATTTTGTTCTCATTTTAGAAATATATAGGTTTCCTTTGTACCTATTTTTCACTCTTCATATGTCACCAAATTAATTGCTATGTAACCATAACACAATGAGAAACCATTGCAAGAAGCAGTAGAGTTATTGGTTCTGGGTACCTTGGGTTCTTGGTGAACCTACAAGTCCTATATATCCCTACAACCAAAAGGGTACAGCACACATAATAGTATATTGATTTCAAAAATCATGAATGCTTAGAAGAAGTTACAGATGAAAACATTGGCACAAATGGCTGGGTTTTTTTCAACTGAATTTCAAAATGTGTTTAACTCAATTGTTAGTTTTTATAGAAAAACCTTGAAGGATCTACACAAAAGAACCCTTTTTGAATTTAAAATGATGTCTACGTTTTAGAAATGTATAGTTTTTGGGCATCTATTATTGTTTTCAGACCCATTTCTACCACTAACTTGAAGAAGGTTGAAAGCAAAAAAATAGGAAAAACAGGCTATGTCCCAGTGAAATGCCAAAACTGTGTAGAAGATTTTGGTTTTCTGACAAAAGTCTGCTGTTCCTGAAAGCAGGGAAGATGGTTATTTTAGCACCACAAACCCTTTGTTTATACCTTTTGCTTTGGAAAAAAAACAGACACTTTCTTCTGCAGCACTTGTTTCCAATTTTTCTGAACCCCCCCCACCCTATTAGATGTATTTTGGCAAATTTCTTCGACCCCTCCAAGGGTATCCACAAACACTGGGTACCTTTAGAATCCCAAAGATGTTGAATGAAAAGGACCCAAATTTGGCTTGGATACCTTAAGTGGCCAAAAGCTCCAAATAGCCAAAAAAATGGCTTAGCACGGGGGGAAGAAGGGTGGGGAAGGCTAAGTATCGAAGGGATTAAGGGTGCACCAGTACAGAAAAATACTAACATTTGAATAGTTGAGGATATAAAACAATGATCAGAATAGAAAGACGAAAGAATACACGCACTAGACCAATTTCTGACAAATAAGGACCTTAATTATTTCTCATACCTCCAAAAAGAGTATAGACTACTAACATGGCATATATGCAATTGAAAAGGTTTCTGAGGAACAAATTAGCCCCTCCGATATTGCACATTTCCCAAAGTGTGATATCTAAAAATATGAGGAGCTTGCAATGGGTTAATGTCTGGGCTATATCATATAGTAGTGCAACATCAGTGCTCAACGCCTCTGAGCGACTATGTACATAACAAATGAAATGTTGTCCTGGAATATTGCTACACAGATTAAAGTGCTGGAAACACATGGTAAAGTGATAAATGAAGCTCAGCTAAAAGTGGACCATATCAAAAGATTTCAGACTTGGTATTGGACACCTGAGAAACTCAAATATGTGATGTTGAACAACTATTAAGAATGGTGAAACTGTCACCAATTGAACTGAGAGGTAATGCATGTCCTGTACAGATGCTGTAAGCTGTACAGATATTAGTCATTAGAATGGAACACACTTTACAAAATCATAGACATGAAATGAGGGACATGCCAAAATTTACTTTGCACCATTGCACTGGCCAATGCACCAACCATAAAAATATGCAAATGAAGATGTTGGCATTCCCCGGGTCGTGCCTATGCCGGTGTCCAAGATGGTCACTTACGGTAAAGCTTCAGCTGGAAAGGAAGAGCCTGGCATGCGGAATCAACTATCTTCCCCCTGACATCCATGTCTGGTGGCCTGGAAGAGAGAGAGTAACTCCCGTTTCATCTAGGGGAACGTCCACCACCGCCTCTGGGGCCTGCTTATTGCAAACACTGCCTGCTCAGGCGTGTAGGCCTCGGATGCCCAGCAGCAGCACACATTCCAGGGTTAGCCTGCAACCTATCTTCCTTCCCACCCACTGTGTTTGTTGGGCACACCCTACCACACTATGTCTCTGAGCCCTGGCAGGGACTGATACCAGCTGCTGGTGACACCGTGTGGCAGTGCTGAGCACAGGCAGCTTGAAGGCAGGAGTGGCCACAAGCTCTAGCATTTTTTTAATGCAATGACTGCGATCTCTCAGGTGTTGTTCCGGCCTGATGGGCAGTCCATGGTTTATTAGTGGCAGTGGTTGCATTGACCCTTCTCAGTGGGGATAATGCCCTAAGAGAAGCCTTATTGCAGAGCTGGCTATTTAGAGGAGTCCACATGCTTGCCTGGCTTGTACTCCCCTTGCCTGGGAGTGGTGCTGCTGATTCACCCATGGGACCCTCCTCTCTTGAGTCTGTCTGCTTGTGCAGATCCTGGTCACAGAAGGGGTTTGGGGTCCTGTGTGGTGGTCCTTAAGACTGTGCGCTTTTTTGCCTGTCAACCATCTAGTCACTAGCAACAGCACCAGGCGTCCTCCCTTTTCTCCCAGCTGAACTGCGATGTTCCCCTTCCTGTGATGATGCATCCACAGGCTCACATGGTATGCTCAATGCAACTTTGGTCGATTCATCCTCGTTGCCTTGACGTTGCTGCTTGGAGGAGACCCTGAGAGACAGACTGCAGGGTTTTCCTAGCAGACTCTGCACTTGCTATTTCCCTCCTCAGTGATTGATAATGATGAACACTAGCATGGGATGGTTTCCTTTGACATGAGGAAGACTCCAAAGCAGATTGACTCCTCTGCTACCACTATGGACCTCTCACCAGCTACAGTGAGTGGTAAGCCCTGACATTCCACGACAGCTATCCTTGTCGACCTTTGTAGAGGCTTGCAATCCATAGATGCCAGGATTGACTTAATGACTGCTCGTCTGGACCTGCTCATGGAGTATATGGACAGGTAAGCTGTGTGGATCAAAGGAGCTGAGCAACACATTTCCGATCTAGAAGAGGATGGCACAAACGTTAGATCCAAAGTCTGTAAGTTGGAGAAACAGGTTTTGACCATTACAGTGAAAAACAAGGATTTACATGCTCACTACAGATGCAATAATTTCTGTATCATAGACATTGCAGAATCCACTGATAATGGAAGCATGGCCACATATCTGGAGATCTTAATGACCTCACTGTATGAGCTACAGGACTTCACTGCAATATTCCCCATAAAACACGTTCACAGATCTCTTGGACCACGAACCCCTACCAGCGCTTCTCTACAGCCCATTGAATCCAGACTCTTAACTACCAAGATCGTGACACCATCCTCCATCCATCTCTCGAGATGTGCTCGCTTCATCATCAAGGATTGACCATCTCCATCTATTAGGATTTCACCACTGTGGTTCAGGTCAGGTGCTGGTTCACTGAGGTGCGCAGAATGGTCCAGGATCGGGGCATCTGTTATTCCATGCACTACCCTGCAAAACTCAAGGTGAAACTTGATAGCAAACCCTGTATTTGTCAGCAAGCTCCAGAGACCCTGAAGTTCCTTAGATCGTGTCTCCTTAGGGGAACCCTCCTGCAACACCAGTCAACCCCGCTGGGAGCGTTCATTATGATGATCATTCCCAGGCTGCAACATCAGAGGATTAGTCTGCTGGGCCAGGAGATCATTATTTGCTTGACCTCCTTTCTTACATCTGCCCAGTGACAACTTCATGTTTGAGTATATACCTGGTATTAATTCTCACCTTATCTTCCTATCCTGAACTATAACTGTTAAAGATGTGACAGTTCCTGGAGGGGGCGGGCCTGCTTGCACACTTATAGAATTTCTTATGTTGCTCCTTGGCATTACTCTGCTGGGAAAATTGTTATGTCCCATAGTGTGTATCACCTGTAGTATGTTTTCTTCCTTGTTCTGGGAATTTCAAGTGGACATCCAGCACTAAATGTTGGGTTGTTCCGTGGGGGAGGGTGGGTAGATTTGACTGTTTTGTCTGTTCATGGTCATGTCTTTCATTAATGATAATCACCAGGCCTCTTAGTGACCTACTGTCACTTTCAACCCCTGGTTCAGTACTGCCTATGTTGCTCGGATATGAATTTATCTTGAAAAAATGAAAAGACAATAGGTGTTTGGCAAAACAGGAACATGTTGGTTTAATGAAACCAATAGCCGGGAGAGCATCGACGGAGTAGCGTTTAAAGACAGTCTCAATATACAGAAGTTTAGGCCGATTATATATACAGTTCATATGGTATAATAAACCGATTTCAAATTCTTAGAGAGCATGTGGGCCCTGGTCAAGCCATAAATTATAAGTACAACCACCTGATATCGAGGACACAGGTGGCTCTTGACCTCTGGGAGAGCTATTGTGGGCCAATATGTTTGTGTCCAGATGTCCGTCATGAGGAGAGCGTGCTCATTGCCTGTGGTTTATGTGCTGTGTCCTGATTGGCTAACTGTTCATATCAACATGTGGCATTGAACTCTGGTATTTTGGGAACAGGAGCTTTTGGTTGTTGTCAATTGTTGTCTTGTCCGCGTTTTAAAATGGCAACTAAGGGAGGGAGATCCTTTTCTGTCCAAGTCCCACAAAGGTGGAATAAATTACCAGAGCAACTCCGCAAAGAAACTAATCTTCTCCACTTCAGGAAGTCATTGAAAACACTTTTGTTTAAGGAAGCTTTCTGTTACACTTGAGCAAGGTTGTTACATCTGTACCTTTTGCTCATTCATCTAACTGTTGTTACTGCATCTGTCAGAAGCGCCTAGAGACCTGACGGTGATTTGGCGCTATACAAACCTCAGATAACAATAACAACAATAACAGCAAATGTGTTTTTTGGCGCAAATTTTCTAAGATATAGCTGCCTATCTTTGGGATTGATCAGGGTTTTCCTTCGTTGGGCGTTTGTCTTCGGGCTGAGTGCAACCCCACCAGTGACCTATCAATCAGTAAGCCCGAGTTTGTGTTGTAGGTTCTGTCTGACCATGTCTCTCAGATTCGGGGATGATGGGGAGTTCATCTTGGGTGAATTTGACTGCAGTGACATGAGTTTGTTGTTGCATGTGCATAGAATGTGGTGATATTATATTTACTACATTCTCATTATTATGTGCACAGCTGTCGTAACGTACATCAACATTGCTTTTACTAGTTTTGACATTTGTATGCATGCATAGTTTATGGCATACATCAACATTGCATTTCCTGATATTGCCGCTGTTGCGTACAATGACATTGCATTCACCGATATTAACATCTCCCCTCTAGTTGAATTGTGAACGACATCATTTCCTTTGTACATCATGTCAGTCACATTATTTGATATGGTGTGTGTTGCTGTAATGTCTGCTGTTCTTTCTCTAACTGTTTGCTACTATCTAATTTGAGGGCTGTGTTTTTACAGCAGGAAACCCTTATTTGTAGAAACAATAGAAAAAAATATATAATTTGGAAGTAATGACATGAATAGTTTGGACACCCATAAGGGAATACGCAAAAAACTATTATGAAACCAGTCCTTCTCATGGGCATCTACTTCCTTCTTTATGTCAGCTTGTAGATGATGCAGTGCTTGGATGGGAAGAGCAAGAGTTTCATTTTTAGATGATTTCCAGGAATAAAAGTGCAATAGAAAGCACCAATCTTGGCACATACCTCACCCTTCAGCGCCGTCTTCAAGTCCAACACATACCGATGTTGTATCACCATAAGGCAGATGGCTCTCAGTTCCTCCTTGATAGTGTTGGTTGTGCTCAGTATCATTGATCATCTTCAGCATTTTCCACCATGTTATTTGTAACTAGCGGGCGTTCGCCATCATTTGCAATGTGAAAAAGGGTATCGAACCCCTGCATTTATTTGAGTTTCAGAAAACAGTCTAAATTCTTCTGGAATGTCCTTGTACAGAGCCCAGCCAAAATAATCAGCAGGTCTTCTTCTTCTAGGTTGATGCAACAGAATTGTTTCCTTCTGTAGTGGATGTTGGGACAATTCAGACAGATCTTCACCAGGGATGACCGGTGTTGGGATGTGTATGGTCACGAGGATGCAGAGGCCCTGCCATCCGGGGACTATCTGGGTGTAGGCAAACTCACTGCACTGCCAATACATATCCATCAAAGTGCAGGTCCAGAATATGCAGTATTACTTTGCAGTGCTCATTAGAACCAAGCAGTATGGTTCCTTTGGCTTTGAAACACAATGAATACAGTCTAAGTTTCAGTACAATTAGGTTGCCCTTTTTCCTCCAACTATTGGTACATATTGATCTCTGTATCCCAGATTCCCTGGCAAAGGGTGTCTATGCTGGCACTTGACTACCATGAGACTCACTTCTGCTAGTGTGTTAGAGGTTAGAGGCCCTGCACTGAAATTCCATAGCTAGGGCCAACTTGTCATTGAAAACACTGCCCCAAAGATGTTAAGGGCCACCCTGGAACTGCAGACGAAGGCGGGAGCGGACATATTTGTGAAACTGGTGCAGAGGCCTTGCTACCTCCAAGAACCTTTTCTCCATGGAGTCCCGCAGCTAAACAGAGTGCTCCCCTATAGTTCGCCTACTTCTCATCCTGTTTAGATCCATTTTAGGTTTGGTAAAAAGGTGCAGTGGAGGTTGGTCTCAGACCAGAGGATGTTTACTACAGTTCTACAGGGTTCTACTCTATAGGATTGATCTTGGCCCTAATCCTACATAGGTAGAGGTGGATGAGACATTTTGCTTTCTTGGGAGCTATCTCCTGGGATAAGTAAAACCTAAGGCCTGTGGTATGAGTGAACATATGTAGCACAACCTATTTGTGGTTTGAGTGCCCGCAGTGGTCATGTGCAGATACCAGGTGTTGGGTGGGAGTGCACTGTGTTGTGTGTGAGGATGATAGCTTTTGGTTCATCATAGGTGTAAGTGAGGTGAGAGAGGTCTCTGCACATGCGTTGCAAAAATGATGAAGAAGGTTTCATGAAGCTAGGCATATTTCCAGGTCTGGTGGGGCTGCAAGAGCATACATGTTAAACAGAGTGTGTACAAGAATAAAAATGACACAACTTGGAAAGCATTCATAGGTGCTGGTAAGGCCTTCAGGGGTGTTTTCTGTCATTTGGGCACCAAGGGGTGTCTTGTCTTGGTGTAGAACAAATAAGGGTCATTTTCTCTCCCAAAAAATTGTTTGTAAAGTCAATTTTCAGTCTGTGTTCTTGAGAAGCTGGCCTTGCTGATGTCCTTTCGAGAGTTTCAATTGAAGGAGTGGCCGGCCGCTTTAACAACAATGCCTGTGTTGTTCTATTGTGGACCTGCGGGAGAGGAACCATATGTTATAGGTTAGCATGGAAAAAAGACACTGTTAGTTTTTAGAGAGTTCCTGTGTTTCTCTTTTTAGAGGTACACGCTATCTCTTTTCACTGTGTGTGAAACTCTCTAGTGAGGTACTGGAAAGAGGTGGTGACAGTTTGTAGGAAATTATCAGTTTAAGTTGAGTAGCGTTATTTTGTCAGCACTTTGGTCCCCCCTCCTTGTTTTTTTTACCTACATGGGCAGCATGCAATGTGAGGAGAAGTGACCTGTGATGTTCTCTGTGTCATGTGAATATTCCTCTGGTCTCTGCACATGGCATGTAATGATGTTTTTCTTAATGTAGTTGGTTGTTTTGACTTTGCCCTGTTTCTGGAAACTTCAGTTTTGGTGCTACTTTTGTTCTTATTCCAGGAGGTCACTGGGCTACTTCGTGGGGTCTTGTGTAGGGGTGGTTATATTGTGGCATATCCTTGGAAGTAGAGATAATGCTCAGTGGCCCCTGTGATTCGTATGCGAGCCTATAACTTAATTGGACTATGTTTATGAGGCACTGTGAATCTTAATCCACAAGCCGGGAGTGGTGGCAAGCATCCCCATGCACTGTGTGCAAGGGGCTTTGATGGTCATCTATGGAACCCCTCCTCCTCCTGTTGTTCCCCCTCCCTTGGATTTAGGATGCTTTGTGTCTCACCAGGAATCGAGGACATCCTACCTGGTGAAATGCTACTCACACTGCTCTGAAGGGACATGATCTGATGAACAGACTTGAAGTGTTTTTTTGTTTTCTTTTGGAAACATTTGGGGAGAGGAGGACGAAGAATTTCTTGCTGACAATGGGAGTCAGATGAGAAGCTGGGACTTGTCGTATTGCGAGCCACAAACTGAAATGGCTGATTGCCCGGGGTAATTTTCCTATTGACTTGGATGCTATCATTGTGCATGGATTACAGAGCTCTGTGGTTTATCTCAACACCCCTAGTGCAGGGAAAATCTGACTTCTAGCACCGGAGTATCGCCCTCATTTTGGAACTAAAAGTGGGCCTCCATTGGCTGGAAGCCCAGGAGTTGGTGAGACTTGCTTAGTTTGCCCAAGGCTGGACTCGGACTGCTGGGCCTGGGAGATGTTTTTTTACACCAGTTGGGGCTGTGCTTTCAATAAGGAGCACTAGAGAGCACAATGGTGCCAGACCACCCTCTAATCACCATCTATTCATACATGGCATTAGTAAGCACTTTCTCCATTGTTTATTATCTACAGGATTAGTGTAGGGGAGATATTTTTATCTTAGCCCACAGCCAGCTACTTATTAGCACAGTACGGCCTAATCCTCCGTGCCCACTTCATTTTAAGACAATTTACAGAAAAAGAAAAGTGGTCAGTCAATTCACTCAAAACACAACATACCCCCTCTGTTTAAGTGTGTGTGTACTGCAAAGAAAAAAATTCTCTCACGTGTGCACCACCAGAGGAGCTACTGGTAGGTTCTCACCAGCTTGCCCATCATCATCGATAACTTTCTCAAACGAAAAAAGAAATGTGTCCAGAGAAGGAAAAGTGTAGAAGAAAGACAAACAATCAAGACCCCGTGAAAAAATGAGACTAAAGAAGTTGTTATTAATATTGGGTTAGACTCACACACTACCTTGTCACTTTTATTCTGAACTGTGAGTCTCCACAATGTTAAAAACACAGCATGTTGTAGAGCACTTCAAGGACGGCCAACATGTTTCATTGGCAGTTATATATTAGCGGCAAAATCATAAGGCCAACCAAGGTAAACAATCACTTCCCTGGATATCTAACAATAAAAAATAGTGACTAGTGGGAGCCATGGGCCCACATACCAGCTCCCACTGAGTCAAAGGGATGTATATTATATATTATTTCAGTCCCTTCATATATTGTTTGCAATTTTATCGCTCTCCCCAGGAACTGCAAGCGGTAGTCCAACCCGGCACTAATCCTGCAGATAATAAGCAAATGAGAAAGTGCTTACTAATGCCAGATCTTTGATGTATGAATACCAGTTGGGGATGCCCTGCTCCCTCATCACACTTCCCTCCCCCTGGGTATGGCCAGCCAACCCAGGTCTGGGGACTAGATGGCAAGGTGTAGACAGCCCCCTCCCAGTCTGGTGCCATGCTCCCTCAAAGTTGAACCTCACCTCCCATCAGTTGTGGCCCATAACGTCCCAGGGAGATGATGAGCATATGCTCCTAACCACCCCTCTGAATGCTCTTGAGTCTGAGGGAGGTCCATAGCAGAAATGGAGCAGAAGATGGGGTCCCAGCCCTATGAGGTCTGACAATGAGAGAGGAGCCGTCGGGAGTGCCTCACCGGGAAATCTCAGTCTGCGGAGGAAGCATCAGGGAGTAAGCTTGAGGTCAGAAGATCAGCATGCAGCAGTGAGGGAAAAAGGCAGGCGAGGTGGGAATTAGAAGAAAGGCAAAGGTCAGAAAGAGAAATAACTCTCACCTGGGAAGCCCAATAGGAAAGGAGAACAACACACCCTCACCTATAAGAAAAAGCCAGAGCAGGGCCTGGACTCCCCTTGAAGTTGAGCCTAGAGAAGAGTCGGAAGAGAGGCCCCTAGCAGAAACCCTCACTCTACCTGGCTGCCGATGTAGGAGATGGGCTGACAAAGAAATAAGAAATCAGGAGAGCCTAGCTGAAATACAATTACATGGGAGGGGCAGAATGTTACCCTTAAGTGTGCATGAGAAGAGTGATGATAAGGACTTCTGGCCCACCCCGAATATGTCAATCAGGCAAACTTACCCCAGGAGAGATAGTGTCCAGAAAAAAAGACGAGGTCTTCATATGACCATTTTACCATCCACTGATCTGCTGGACTGAAAAGAAGGGCCAGTAGGATAGATCTTGGCCGGAGGATATAGGGAAGTAAAAAAACACTCTTCCCATGGAAACATGGTCCTAAATATAACTAACTACAGGAGACTGCCAGTAGGTAATCCCTTGGGGATCGAAACACGTCATGCTGTTGGAGTTGTGTGCGGAGCTGAATAAAAACTAAGCAGCACTGATTCTGTGGTCCGTACTCCTTACTTGGGCAGTAGAAAATAAGGCTGCAAGAGGAGAAAAACGTTATGTATATATATATATATATATCAGCTCCAACGATCCCTCCCCGTCAATTTCAGGGAATCAGGTAGCAGCACTCAGGGGTAAATACACGGTTAAGTTTTTATTCGTTCACAACGCGCTTCCGGCACTCGGCCTTCGTCAGTGTTCAAAACAACAAAGTGTCGCAAAGCCTCAATGCATTTTAAATCATCACGTGGTAATAGTACATACCACTGTTATATTGTGGTCGGGTGCACCCCCGGCGAGCAGGCACCAGCCAAGGAGTGCGACAGGCAGGTGCAAGTGGAGCGTCTATATATATATATATATATATATATATATTCACTGAAAAAACCATAGGTTTGACACCAGTTATAGTTAGCTGGAAATTTTACTCGCATAAAACCAATGAAATTCCCATGTTATAGGTAGTTGGACTCACTATAACTTGCGCGTGCAATGCACTGCTGATGACGTCACATATTACATCACTCATGACATGGTCAGTGACATCAGTCATGACATCACTGATGACACTATCCAGTGAATGTGTGTCTTTTTAGAAAATAAATATGTGTTATATATCAATCAATCAATCAATCATGCCATTTGTATAGCGCACTACTCACCCGGGAGGGTCTCAAGGCGCTTGGGGGGAGGGGTATGCTACTGCTCGAACAGCCAGGTCTTGAGTTGTTTCCTGAAGGCGAGATGGTCCTGGGTCAGCCGAAGGTGGATGGGGAGGGAGTTCCAAGTCTTGGCAGCCAGGTAAGAGAAGGATCTTCCTCCGGCGGTGGCTCTTCGGATGCGTGGTACGGCTGCGAGGGCGAGGCTGGTGGACCGTAGCTGGCGGGTGGGCGTGTAGAAGGTCAGGCGGTCGTTGAGGTGCTTGGGGCCCAGGTCGTGGAGAGACTTGTGTGCATGGGTGAGGAGCCAGAACGTGATCCTCTTGTCGACGGGGAGCCAGTGCAGGTTCCTCAGGTGGCTGGAGATGTGGCTGCGTCGGGGGACATCCAGGATGAGTCGGGCGGAGGCGTTCTGGATGCGCTGGAGTCTTTCCTGTAGCTTGGCTGTGGTTCCGGCATAGAGGGCGTTTCCGTAGTCCAGTCGGCTGGTGACGAGTGCCTGGGTGACAGTCTTCCTGGTCTCGGTCGGGATCCAGCGGAAGATCTTGCGAAGCATACGCAGGGTGTTGAAGCACGATGAGGAGACGGCGTTGACTTGTCTGGTCATCGAGAGGGAGGGGTCCAGGATGAAGCCCAGGTTGCGTGCGTGGTCGGTTGGCTTGGGTGCGGTGCCCAGGGCTGGGGGCTACCAGGAGTCATCCCAGGCGGAGGGCGAAGATCCCAGGATGAGGACTTCCGTCTTGTCCGAGTTCAGTTTCAGGCGGCTGTCCTTCATCCACTCGGCGACGTCTTTCATCCCTTCATGTAGGCAGGTTCTGGCGGTGTCGGGGTCTCTGGTGAGGGAGAGGATCAGCTGGGTGTCGTCGGCGTAAGAGATGATGTTGAGGTTGTGCTGGCGTGCGATGGCTGCGAGAGGTTTCATGTAGATGTTGAAGAGGGTGGGGCTGAGTGAAGATCCTTGCGGGACGCCGCAGATGACTTCGGTGGCCTTGGAGCGAAACGGGGGGAGGCGGACTCTTTGTGTTCTTCCAGCGAGGAACGAGATGATCCACTCCAGTGCCTTCTCTTGGATACCGATGTTGCTGAGGCGCTGGACTAGGGTGCGGTGGCAGACCGTGTCGAACGCAGCGGAGAGGTCCAGGAGGATGAGGGCCACTGTTTCCCCCTTGTCGAGCAGGGTCCGGATGTCGTCGGTGGCTGCGATGAGGGCGGTCTCGGTGCTGTGGTTGGCTCTGAAGCTGGACTGCGAGGGGTCGAGGGATCCGTTCGTCTCGAGGAAGGCGGTCAGCTGTCTGTTGACGATCTTCTCGATGACTTTAGCAGGAAAAGGGAGGAGCGAGATGGGGCGGAAGTTTTTGAGATCGGTGGGGTCCGCTGTAGGTTTCTTCAGGAGGGCGCTGATCTCGGCGTGCTTCCAGCTCTCCGGGAAGGTGGCGGTGTTGAAGGAGGCGTTGATGATGTTCCGGAGTTGGGGTGCGATGGTGGAGTCGGCCTTGTTGAAGACGTGGTGTGGGCAGGGGTCGGTCGGTGATCCGGAGTGGATGGTGTTCATCGTGCGGGCTGTGTCTTCGGTGGTCACCGTGGTCCAGGTGCGAAGGGTGGCGGTGGGGGGCGTTGGTTCGACGGTTGGGTGCGTGGGTGGGGCGCCGAAGCTGTTGTGGATGTCGGCGATCTTGCGGTGGAAGAACGAGGCGAGGGAGTCGCAGAGGTCTTGTGACGGAGTGATGTCGTTGGTGCCGGTGCTGGGGTTGGAGAACTCCTTGACGATAGTGAAGAGCTCTTTGCTGTCGTGGGCGTTGTTGTCCAGTCGTTCCTTCAGGGATTTCTTCTTGGTGGTGCGGATGAGCTGGTGGTGCTTGCGGGTAGCGTGTTTGAGGGCGGTCATGTTGTCGGTGGTCCGGTGGAGGAGCCAGGCTTTCTCGAGGGTGCGGCAGGTCTTCTTGGAGTCCTTGAGGTCGTCGGTGAACCAGGATGCCTTCTTGCTTCTGGGTCTGCTGGGAGGGTTCTTTAGTGGCGCGAGGTCGTCGGCGCAGGCGGTCAGCCACTGTGTGAAGTTGCGGGCTGCTTCGTTGGGGTCCGTTGTGTTGGCGGGTGGGCTCTGGCTGAGGGAGGTGGTGAGCTGGTCTGCGGTGATCTTGCTCCAATTCCTGTGAGGTACCTGTTGCGGGTGGTGGTGGCTCGTGGATCTTTTGAAGCTGAAGTGGACGCAGCTGTGGTCGGTCCAGTGGAGTCCGGTGGCGTGGCTAAAGGTGATCTACTTGCTGGAAGAGAAGACGGGATCAAGCGTGTGGCCGGCGTAGTGGGTGGGGGTGTTGACCAGTTGCTTGAGTCCGAGGTTGGCGAGGTTTTCCAGCCGGGCGGTGGTGTTGCGGTCCTTGTTGTTCTCCAGGTGGAAGTTGAGGTCCCCGAGGAGGATGTAGTCAGTGGAGGGGAGGGCGTGCGGGCTGATGAAGTCTGTGATGTCTTCGCTGAATTGTGTGCGTGGTCCCGGGGGTCTGTAGACGAGGGTGCCTCTGAGGGTCGTCTTAGGGTCGGTGTGTATCTGGAAGTGGAGATGTTCGGCTGCGGCGAAGGAGTCGTTGGCGTCGGTCGTGATGCGGATGGTGTTCCTGTGGACGATGGCGATGCCACCTCCGGTCTGGTTGATGCGGTCCCTCCTGATGATCTTGTACCCATCCGGGATGGCGATGGCGATGTCGGGTGCAGAGGAGGCGTTCATCCAGGTTTCCGTGAGGAAGGCGACGTCCGGTGATGTAGCGTCGAGGAGGTTCCAGATTTCCACGGCGTGTCTGTGGACGGAGCGGGTGTTGATCAGGATGCACTTGAGGTGGTTGCTGCTGGTGTTTGTCTTGGCAGGTGCGGGGCAGGTTCGGAGGCAGGTGAACTTGCAGGTGCAGCAGGTGAAGGGTCCGTGGGTGCGTCTCGGGGTGGCTCGGCAGCAGGCGTGGGTCCGGCCGGCATTGAGTGCGTTGAGAGTGGCGGCGTCGTAGGTCAGTCGGGTCGTCTTGCCTCGGCGGGGAGGGCCAGGGGTCCTGGCGCTGGGCGCGGGCCAGGCACGGACGGGCGCAGACGGGCTTAACTTTGGCGCACCTTCGGCGCTCAATCGGCGCTCCCGCTGCGCGCGTCCGCTGCGCGGTCGCTCTGGGGGCGTCATAAGTAAGGAGCCGGGAGGGAGGAGCAGCTGGGTGGCGGGAGCGGGGCGGCAAATGGAATCACAGGGGGGCGGGGCCGTAGGGAGGCAGCGGCGGGAAATTCCAAGAAGCAGCGGGAAATTCCCAGGAGCAGCGGGAAATTCCCAGGAGCAGCGGGCAGCGAGCGAAGGAATCTGCAGGCAGGAGGCGGCAAAGGCAGGCAGGAGCGGCAGCAGTTAGTGGGGCGACCAAGCCCTGTGGAGGGCTGAGCGGTCACATATATGTATATGTAAAAGTTGATGGAAGAATAAATGTTTAAATAAGTGATTACTTGGCTGTTTTAAAAAAAAAAATTGATTGGTTAACTGGTTTATTAAGTGTATCTTAGTGAATACATATATTAGAGAGTAATGTTTAAATATTTAAATATATGTATTAGTGTTTCACTTTGTGTATAAGTGGTTGCATGGGTTGGTGAGTAGCTACATGTGTATGTATATGGGTTATTAGATGTTTTTGTTAGTATCAGTATGAGTGTTTGTATGGTTTGGTGGGGGTATTACTTAACACATAGATGCATGAATGACTGACTCTCTTTGTATGTGTTTTGAAGACAGCATATGTGCAGGACTGTATGGGTGGAAGAGTGTGTATATGTGTGTGTTAGTGAGTGAATGACTGTCACACTAGTGTCTTTATCAGTAACTACATATGTTTTAATCTAGTATATGTGAGTATTGATGTATATAAGTGAGTATATGTGAGAGAAAGAGATTGTAAGAGTTCCTGTTTAGATAAGTATGTGTTTCTATAAGTGATTGTTTAAGAGAGTAAGTATGTGTAAGTTTCCATAGAAGTAAGGTGGTTGTGTGTGTATAGCTGTATATGCAAATAAATGGATGTTCAATAGTTTATTTGCATGTGTGAATATGTGTGAGAGTATCTTTTGGATGACTGTCGGTGTGTAACAGGATGTATAGGTGTATCACTACATATCATGAGTGAGTATATGTACGAGTGACTATATAGAACTGTTGATCAATGAGTGGATGTGTATATAGATGGTGGAATTATTGAATTGGTTGTTGTAACTGGTATGGGTATCTCCATGTTTTTTGAAAATTTTAGTTTCTATTTTTGAATATGTGTTTCAAGGGTTACATTACAGTGAAAACAGGTCTGTCACTCTGTCACAAGGATGGTGTCATCAGTGATGTCATGACTGATGTCACTGACCATGTCATAAGTGATGTAATATGTGACGTCATCAGCAGTGCATTGCACGCGCAAGTTATAGTGAGTCCAACTAACTATAACGTGGGAATTTCATTGGTTTTATGCGAGTAAAATTTCCAGCTAACTATAACTGGTGTCAAACCTATGGTTTTTTCAGTGAATTTCATAAGTTTTGTAAATGCTATTTCCTATCTATAACGTGTGTAAAACCTATGTTTTTTTCAGTGAATTTCATAGGTTTTTTAAATGCTACTTCCTAACTATAACGTGTTTAAAACCTATGGTTTTTTCAGTGAATATATATATATATATATATATATAAAAATTCTATGGCAAAATGAAACCCCTCATTTTGTTCCTTTTCAAATTAAATGTATTAAGTGTTACCCCTTTATTCCAATCAAGATGATTTCAGGTGTGCCATACTTTTGTCATAAGTAAGACTGTTAGCGTTCTAGTTGTTCTTTAGAACACTCTGGGACATTCTGTCATTGGGCTATAGTTGGGCTACATCTGGCTGATATTTGGGCTACATTTGGGCTCCTTTGTCTCTGGTGGCCATCTTGGGAGACTGCATATCAGAATTTTTTTAATGAAATATAAGAGGATTTGAGAAGTCACTCAAAATGTGCCCTAATTTTTCATTCTTCAGCACTAATCATAATTTCCATGGCAAAATGAACCCCCTCATTTTGTTCCTTTGCAAATTAAATGTTTTAAGTGTTAACACTTAATTCCAATCAAGATGACTTCAGGTGTGCCATACTTTTGTCATAAGTAAGACTGTTAGCGCTCTAGTTGTTCTTTAGAACACTCTGGGACATTCTGTCATTGGGCTATAGTTGGGCTACATCTGGGTGATATTTGGACTACATTTGTTTTTTTTTGTCTCTGGTGGCCATCTTTGGGCTACATTGGGCTACATTGGGCTACATTTGGGCTCTAACATATATATAGCCCAATGTAGCCCAATATATATTTTTTCAAAGTTAATTTTCTCAGCAACTACTGAACATATTTACACCATTCAAAGAAAAGCGTAATCTGCGAGCCGGACTCTACCTTTCTACCAAATTTCTTATAAATCCATTCAGCCGTTCGAGCTGTAGCTGTGTCTAAACGTCCTATGGAAAATAACATGGGGAAAACACGTTTTGGGACTCCCCTTTTATCTCAGCCCCCACTTGACGAATCCCCCCCAAACTTTCAGGGAAGGAGCGGAGCGGAGCAGGCCAACTTCTTTGAGAAATTCGCAAAGATTCGTCCACCGGCGCCAAAGTTATTCTCAATAGAATGTTGCGGATTTCCTATGGAAACTAGGTCCTAACTATAACTACCTACTGGCGACCGCCAGTAGGTAATATATATATATATATATATATATATATATATATATATATATATATATATATATATATATATTTGCAAAATCTTCAAACCTCCACATGCAGCGGCGAAAGAAGAGACAGACCCCACGTAATCCAGGCAAGATGTTATTTATTCCTAGTGCCTTCCAAAATGCAACGTTTCGAGTACTGGCGTACTCTTGTTCACCAAATATATATATATTTCACACGAGAAAGGAAATCAGCACTCCGCTCGTTGAATGCAATTGAATTTATTCACCACATTGTTGTAGCCTACGCGTTTCAACCCAAATGGTTCCTTCTCACGGCAGGATTACAAAGCTTTCAACGAGCGGAGTGCTGATTTCCTTTCTCGTATGAAATTCAAACGGGACCCGGCCCTGGCCCCGAATCCAGCACCGACTCACGAAGCTGTTCCCTCTGTGACAGGACCGAGTGTGAGAAATATATATATATATATATTAGCGATGTCATCAGTGATGTCACTGACCATGTCATGAGTGTAGTAATATGTGAGGTCATAAGCAGTGCATTATGGGGACGCGAGTTATAGTTAGGTGACCAGTTTCTCTGGTTGTGTGCGAGTGACACCTGAACCTAACTATAACATCTCTATCACCTTAGATTTTTTCGGTTAATTTCTAGGGTTTTCTATTTGCCAATTTCAACGTCCCTGTAACCTTTGCTTTTTTCAGTGACTTGCTAAGGTTTTCTTTTAAATGCTAATTCCTAACTATAACGTCCCTTTAACTTTTGGTATAGTCATTGAATTTCTATGTTTTTTGTTACTACTATTCATGTTTTAAGAGTGGTGGAGAAAGGGGGCAGGGCCGCTGACCAGCTTTCAGAAATCCCGCTGTGTAGGACTTACAGTGTTGTGTAGTCATATATTCCCAATAGGCTCTGCGCATTGGAATAATATATCCTATATAGACATAGGACAGAGGTCAACTAGGTCTCTATCGAATATGCTAAACTTCATTGTGTGTGTGCCAGCTAACTCAGCGGTCACTAGAAACTTTCTCGAATACACAAAAAGGGATTCGTTTCTGACAACCGCATAAACATGACAACTTTGTTTCCCAAGAATAAGAATATATCTCTCAGAGTCGCGGAGACAATAGATAAGTATTTCACTCAGTCAATTGTGCATGCTTTGTTTCTACAGAGTTGCAGAGAAATAGTGAGACAGGTGTTTTCAATAAAAAGGGGTTTATTGAACAGACTTCTTTCTCGTGCATAAGAGGTAAACTGCTACAATCGTTATGCAGACTGCAAAGTATAATGCTTACAGCGAGAATAGTATTATAAAATAATACTGTAAGAGCATTGTATGGTTTCTAAGCCATATAAAAATACAAACATAAATAACATTGACTAAAATATTCAACTGATGCTTCTAAAATGTGCCTACCCCAATGTACCTAACCTAAGTCTAGTACGCAGGAAGAAGTAAGTATTGTGTAGCATAGGTTTAGTTGATTGTGCCAAGAATCTACTAAAGGTTACTCTAGGTTCTAATCAGCTCCATCCCTTTGCTTAGAATGAAGGAGGTCTGGTATCACTGTCTCGGGACTCGATTTCCCAACACCCCGCAAGGGGAGCTGGAAACACTGGAGCTGGATTCTCAGCAGGAGAAAGGCAGCTTCTTGATCAGTGCGTCAGCTGGAGAGTCGGCTTACTTCTGCACTTGATGTAGCGGGCTGCGTCAGGCAATTAGGTTGTCAAATTGCTCCGAACCACTGTATCTTGCTAGAGCAAGTGAAGGTATATTTATACCTTGAAGGTGTTTCGGAATGCCATAGTTTGACGTAAAGTCGGGCATATGAACGTCAGGAAAGAACCCCTAGGGAATAGTTGTTCTTTGTAAAGTAACTGAGTTCTTGGACAAATCAATATTCAAGCAAGGGGAAGTCCCTGCCTGCTTAAGCTGTTTTTCCAAGAAGTCATTGTGACGTTTGGTAAGGGTGGAAGTTGCCATGCCTGTATTTGGGTAGCATGGGCTATGCCTAAATAAGGGCTTGATTTCTATGCCTATATAAGGGCAATGTGAATTGTACCTATATAAGAGCATGAATCGGGAACATTCACTCAGAGCTTAAAATGCCACACAACAACAGGAGGTACCAGTAGGTCGTCTTGGCCCCCAAGGTTGCTCAGGAATAAAGTGGACTTCATTCCCCAACCAGTAGTGCGCCGTGAGCCACATTTACAGAGTGGTGGAGAAAGGAGGCATGGCCTCCGAAGACCTCTTAGAAATCCTGCTGAATGGGACTTGCTGGAGATAACAGGAGAGGTAGTTGACCCCCAAGTTTTTCCTATGGGGCCAACTACCCCTCCTGTTACCTCCAGTAAGTCCCACACAGCGGGATTGCTGGGACCTGCTAGAAGGCCATGCCCCCTTTCTCCACCACTCCGCAAATGCACCTCCTGGCACACTACAAGTAGGAGGATGAAGTCCCCTTGTCTATTGAGGGTACTTGGGGGCCAAATCCCCTCCTGTTACCTCCAGATAGACCTACACAGCTGGATTGCAGACAGGTTGTCAGAGGCTGTCAGAGGCTCTGCAAACCCCTTTTCTTGCGCAGTGCTGCTTGGGGGAAGAAGTCCACTTTTGTCCTCAAGCCCTCAGGAGAGAAGGTGACCTCATAGCCCCACCAGCAGTGCGCCAAGAGGTGCATTTGCAGAGTGGTGGGAAAAAAGGGCGTGGCCTCTGATCACCTCTCAATATTCCCATTGTATGCGACTTACTGGAGGTAACAGGAGAGCTTGATGGCCCCCAAGGACCCTCTGCAAACAAGGGGTATTCATTCCCAAATTAGCAATATGCCAGGATGTGCATTTGTGGTGGAGAAAGGAGGCGGGGCCTCCGGGGAGTTGCCAGGTTTTTTTTTGGTGGACTGCAGAGCCACCCCCTTCCCTGGGCCACTTTTGGCCCCAGGGACTCTATCTCCCGGCCTGGCATATTAAAAATGGGGAGGAGGCTGTGTGGCCCCCTCCCCAGGCCAGTTATCCTTGGGGACCCCAGGGCCCGGCCTTCCATTTTTTCAATTTTCTTTTTTTTTTTTTAAAAGGAAGGGAGCCAGCGTGGCCCCTCCTTCCATGGGCCAATTTTGGCCACGGGTACCCCACTTGCCGGGCCCAGCCTTTCTTTTTTTTATTCCTTTTTATTTTTTAAAGGAAGGGGCCCCGTTTTCCCTGGGCCTTTTTCAGCCCTGGGAATACCATCCCCCAGGGCCTGCCCCTTTTTAAAATATATCTTTATTTATTCTTTTTTAAAAGGGAGAGGGGACACACGGACCCCCTCTTGGTCTGATTTCAGCCCGGGGACCCCATACTCGGGACTAGTGTTTTCTTTTTTTTTTTAAAAGAGGGGGAATAAGCAGCCCCCCTGCCAGGCCAGTTTGGTTCCTGGGGACCCATCACCCGGGGCTCGGCCTGTAGCGTGGGAACCCATCCAGGGCACCCACAATTAAAATATTAGAGGACATTATTTAAAGCTAGTAGGAGAGTCTCGCACTCCTGCTTGATCCCCGTCCTGCATATAGCGCTACGCGCTGAAAGCCTGTAATAGCATTTTAAATATCCCGTTTTGTATTTACTTTGACTCGCGCTCGTTATCCCCTGATTTTAAAATTGTTAGAATATTGTTTAGATTAGTGTTTAATATTACTAGGCCCCCACCTGTGCCCTTGGACACGGTTCGCACTGCTGCATTTAATTGGTCTGCACTCACCGCCATTCGGGCGGCCCGGTCCCCGCGCTCTGTTCTGTCTGGGACGCCATCTTGGGTGGGTCACCGGCGCTATTCAGCCATTGGCTGGAGTAGACACGTGGTTTCATTAGAGCCCTATATAGACAGTAGGATATGGCGCGCAGCGTATACGCGCAGCGTGGACGCCATAGTGACGCCGGAGTCACGCCAGAGTCCAGCCCGTCTGCGCCCGTCCGCGTTGAGGACGCGCTGGACGGCTGGACTCTGGACTCCGGTGATACCTCCCCCGCCCTCTATAGCTACTCCCATCGGCAATTGCTGTGCCTGAAACCGAATCGACTGCGATGCTCGCATACTTACGCGCCGGATGATCTCCTCCTCCCTTTCCGTTGCGGTTGCTCCTCCATGCCTAGGTTTTCCAGTTTTGCACCTAAATATCCCTTCCCTGCCTGTCCCGCTATCTCCAGCCATAAGAAAGGAGGAGTAGAGGGCATTTTACTTAACGCCCGCTCTCTTGTTAAGAACAAATTAATGTTTAAAGAACTGGTACTGGAGAAATCGCCTACCATAGTATTTATCACTGAAAAATGGGCTAAAGATTCCTCTGACCCCGACTTAATTGAAGCGGTCCCAGAAGGATATCGTTTGGTCAGATTTGATAGACAGGGTCGAGTGGGAGGGGGGTTAGCGATCCTTTATAAGGACTATCTGCAATGTCATCTTGCACCTATATCCGATTCTTCGGATAGCTTTCAAGCACTCCACTTCACAATAAAGGAAGTGCAATGCCCCTTTTTTAATGGGATCTTAGTATATCGACCACCTGGATCGAGAACCCATTTTACCCACAATCTTCTCCAAGCTTTGGAACCGTACTTCGGCCAACAAAATCTGTCTATTCTAGGTGATTTTAATTATCACCTAGAACGACATGATTTATCCGATACATCATGCCTCATTGAGGCCCTGGAGGCATGTGGACTCACGCAACGAGTTAGCGGAGCCACTCACCGGGCAGGCCATACTTTGGATGGTATCTTCTCGAATGACCCCCGGTTAACCATCAAGGATCCGATACATCTATCTTGGTCGGATCATCTAGCGGTTCCTTTTACCCTGGAACATCATAGGTCGGATTCCTGTAAAAGAGGGAATCATGTCATAGAAACCGCCAGAAACTTCAGGAATTTTAGCGGTGACTCCTTTGCGCCCTGGGCTACAAGTCTTGCCGTCACTGGCCTGGACAGCGTACAGAATGCAGTTGGCCACTTCGAACTGGTCACTACTGAGGCTTTGAATGAATTGGCCCCAGTACAGTCTCGCCGCCGGGCCAGAAAGAGACCATCTGCCCCCTGGTTCTCCGATTCCCTCAGACTTCTGAGGCAAGAAGTGAGGCGAAAGGAAAGACTTTGGCATGCCAGCTGGGATTTCAAGAATAAGGAGGATCACAAAATTCTTGTCAGGAAATATAAAGCCGAGATTACACAGGCCAAACAAGATTACTTTGTTACCCTGACTACCTCGCTTTCCTCGCCAAAGGAGCTTTTTAAAACGGTTGACTCTTTAGTCAACCTGCAAGCCCCTGACCCAGTTATTCCTTCGCAGGACTTATGTGACAGGATTGCCTCCTTCTTCCACACCAAGATACAGGATATCCATCTGGCTCTCGAGGAACAAAGGCTTTCTGTGAGTGCGCCTATCACTCGGGTTGAGACGAACGTGAACACTACTGGCATCTCCCCACTGTGCACCATGGACTCCTTCCCTCCTTTGACCCTACAGGATCTGGAGATCCTGCTTAACAAGATCAAGTCGGGATCTCCCCTGGATTCCTGTCCACTGAAAATTATTAAGTTATGTAGGGAGACCCTCCTACCGCCACTGCTAGATATAATGAACCTAGCTATTAGAGATGGTATCTACCCTACAGAGTGGAAGAAGGCAGTAGTTAAACCCCTGTTAAAAAAGGCATCCCTTGATCCGGAGGCCCTAAAAAACTTTCGCCCCATCTCGCTGCTTCCTGCCCCTGCGAAGATGCTTGAGGCACATCTTAACAAGCATCTCGCTACTTTCGTGGAAGGCTCGGGATGTTTGGACTCCTCCCAGCATGGTTTCAGGAGGGAACACAGCACCGAGTCAGCCCTCACCATCGTGCTTGATAAGATCCGCACGACAGTAGATGAGGGCCAGACTACCCTCCTGATCCTGCTAGATCTAACAGCAGCCTTCGATACCCTCTCCCCCTCAGTGCTTACATCTCGCCTGAGGGAGGTGGGGGTGAGTAGTGCAGCCCTGGATCTGCTGACCTCCTTCCTTATTGGGAGAGAACAAAGAGTCAAGCTGGGAGAGTTCCTTTCTCCATCCCGACCAGTGCTATGTGGGGTCCCTCAAGGGTCGGCGCTTAGTCCGACCCTTTTCAACATCTATGTGACCCCACTGGCCAGGCTAATAAGATCTTTCGGGATGGAGGTAGTCTCTTATGCAGACGACACCCAAATACTCGTCTCTCTCCCCCATTCGGATGTGATCACCGCCTCCAAGTTTAGATCTTGTATGGAGGCGGTTGGTCACTGGATGATTCAGAACTCTCTCAAACTGAATGGGGAGAAGACTGAGGTGTTGGTGTTTGGGGGGAAAGAAAACATCTGGTCAGCCAATTGGTGGCCTGACTCATTAGGAAAATGTCCCTCCCCCACAAGATCTGCTAAGAATCTCGGGGTGATGTTAGATCCAGCCCTTGATTTGGGTGGTCAGGTGAACAGAACTGTCTCCACTTGCTGGGGTCTGATTCATACCCTGCGAAGGATCAGGAAATATCTTTCCTTGCAGGCAAGAAAACAAATAGCTGTTGCATTAATTGGCTCTCGTTTGGACTACTGTAATGCCCTGTATGCTGGGCTAAACAGGAGCCACCTACAGCGCTTACAGGTGGTCCAAAACGCCATAGCCAGATTTGTTTTGGATATCCCCAAACGCTCCTCAGCCACTGCAGCCAGGAAACTACTGCACTGGCTACCGGTAGAATCCCGAATCCGGTTTAAAGTCCTCTGCATGACTTATAGAGCCATCACTAAAAACAGCGACACTGGTATTGGGTCTATCATCTCCCATTATACCCCTAGTAGGAGTTTGCGTTCCTCTGGGAAATTGCTTCTCAAAACCCCTCGTGTACGAAGAGCCAAATGGGGTGGCAGGGCCTTCTCCACTCTGGCCCCCAAATGGTGGAACGATCTCCCTCTTGACCTGCGTTCTCTTCCATCCTTACAGAAATTCCGCATGGCCCTAAAAACTCGCCTTTTTCAACAAGCCTATATGTAAGGACGTTTGTTTCAAATTCTGATTGTATTATTAGGCGCCTTGATACCTGCGGGTTATTGTTTTTTTGCGCATTATAAATTCTTTTCATTCCTTCATTCATTCATTCATTCATTCATTCAGAGACCGCAGGGGGAGCTTGAAGGCCCCTGAAGCCTCTGCAGGAGCTTGCAATGCTTTGAGACCCAAGGAGCTGCTAACATGCAGCTCACTGAATCCCAAAGCAATGTGTCTGTTTCCCTGCTCGTTTCAGAGCAGGCAGGGAAAAAGACACTGCTCTGCTTTCAGCAAGCAAGAACATGTTCTGCTCTTGCTTGCTGAAGGCACAGCACTTGCTTGCTAGACTTTCCGCCAAATGATAGCAAACTGCAATGTACTGGGGATAGGCACCCCAGGACATTGCTGGTCCGGACCTGGGGTTGGCGGTACCCAGGGCCATGTAGGGCTCCAGGAAGGGGCCATGTGGCCCCCTCCTTTGTTTGAATATGCCCTGGGATGGTGGTGATCCCCGGGGCTGGGGGTTTGCAACGGACCCCTTTATTATTGTATTTGCGCCCCAGGGAGGTGAGGTCCCTGGGGTTAAGGGGGAGGCTCAACCCTTTTTTTTAATAGAGTTTGTGCCCCTGGGAGGTTGCAATCCCCGGGGCAGCAGGGGAGGCCCTACGACTTTCCCCACATTATTTTTTTTAAAAGTGTGCCCCAGGAAGGTGGCAAACCCAGGGCAGATCCCCCCTTTAATATTATATATAGCCCACGGAGGGGCGGTCCACGGGGCTACAGGGTGCTCGTGCGGGCCCATGCACCTTTATTTAAACTTGCCCAGCTGCTGTTTTAAGCATTTGTCCAGGGAGGATGGAGGGTTGCTTATGACCCTGGAAGAGAAATAGAGTTACAGGCAATCAATTTGTCCTTCTCTTCCAGGGGATACTCAACAATAGTCATAAGCACTGAATAGAGTAGCTAGAACATCCAATAACCCTGTGTATGAATACAAGACAGTTGCTAGCAGCTAAGTAGAAAATGAACTAAAGAGTTTTTTAATGAAGCCTGCCCTATTCGAGCACCTGCCTGAGTCAAGACAAAAATGGTGAGCAAAGGTATGTACCGATTGCTATGTTTCAGCCTTGCAAATCTCTGCGATGGGTTATTTCTGAGTAGAACAGCAGTGACTGCCGGTAACAATTACTATTCCCACTCCAGTGAGTGCAACAATAGGAAAAGTGTTGGATAGCGGAGGTGTAAAAACTACTATTCCCACTCCAGTGAGTTCAACAGTAGAGAAAGTATTGGATAGCGGAGGGATAACATTTATTATTCCAACTCCAGTCACTGCAACAGTAGGGAAAGTGTTGGATAGCGGAGGGGTAAAAACTACTATTCCCTCTCCGGTCAGTGCAAAAGTAAGGAAATTGTTGAATTGGGGAGAGATAACATTTACTATTCCTACTCCAATAATTGTAACAGTAGGGAAAGTGTTTGATAGCAGAGGGGTACAAATTACTATTCACACTCCAATGAGTGCATCAGTAAGGAAAGTGTTAGATAGCAGAGGGGTAAAAATTACTATTCCCACTCCAGTGAGTGCAACTGTAGGGAAAGTGAGGATTGCGGAGGGGTAACAATTAATATTCTCACTCAGGTCAGTTAAAAATTAAATACAAAATAAATATTAACAACAACAAACACATATATTTAATATTACACATTTATAAAATATTATAATGTTGAATACATATGACAAATTCCTACTTATATTATATCAAAAAAATAAAATACATTTTTCAAACATATAAATATTTTTAATTAATTATTACATGAATTTACTTTTTTATCTCCTTCACTATAACACCACGCAATTCACAATCCACATCTAAATAAAAAAAAATACTTTCATAATTAACATAAGTAATTACCAATTAAAGAGATGTTATTAATTAAAATAGAAATTAAAATGCATACTTTTTTAATTACACCATCAAAACTTATTTTCAAATAGAAAACTAATAGTTTTTAACAACTAATTATAAAGTAGGTAAAATGTATTTACTCCCCACCCTTTACCACTATAAAAGTAAAACCCACACACAAAAAAATATAAGCAATTACCCTAATTCAATATCAATTAATTAATTAATAGTAATGATGAACTCAATTTTAATTAATAAAACATAAATTACTGGCCACCCTTTACCCCGATACACCCCACAACCCACACCTAAAATTAATTATGTAATTTCCATATTTAATTTTCAATCCATTCTTTAATATTAATTAAGAACTAATTATTAAATAATTGAACATAAATTACTTCCAGTACTATACCCCCATAAACCCCACAACCCTCACCTAAATTTATTTACACAATTTCCATAATTAATTTTCAATCAATTAATTAATATCAATTAACAACTAAGTAATAATTAATGAATAATAAATTAATTCCCACCCATTACCCCTAAAAACCCCACAACATGCACCTAAAATTCAATATACAATTTTCATATCTTATTTTCAAATAATTAATTAATACTAATTAACAACTTGCTAATAATTAATTAAAAATAAATTACTTTCCACCCTTTAAGTAATAAATAGTAATGATGAATGAATTATTAATTAATTAAACATAAATTACTTCTCACTCCTTACCCCTATAAACTCCACAAATCGCACCTAAACAAATTACACAATTACCATAATTAATTAGCAATTAATTAATTAATATTAATTAACAACCAAGTGATAATTAATAGTAAATTGCTTCCCACAATTAACACTATAAAATCCCAATTAAATAAATAATCATTCATTTATTATAATTAATCAACAACTTTATTGCGGTCGATAGACCATAAAAGTGCAAAGTAAGCAACAATACAATAAAAACATCACAGATACATGGACTTGAGACCCCAGAGTCCACGATTACAGCTGCAAATCATTACTATTACCCACTTCCCAATAAATGAACAAAATTTATAACAACAATTAGGGAGAAAAAGGTGCTGATTGATTTAATAAACTACAGTATTAAAAGAAAGACCCAATAAAACCACATATATAAAAGTTACATTTGAAAAGAGAGGTGAAAAGCGAGCCAGCCCAGCTAAAAATAGGGGAGGTTTTGTCAGCCATGCCCTATACAGATATTTGTTTTGAAAGCGGCCTGTGCGCACACCACATAGATAGTAAAAAACGTGACACCGCAAATACAATAGGGGATAAGGTCTTGTACTTCAGTAGCCTAAATACCTCTACTCAGCGTCTGGTTCCCAAATTTCTACAGAGCTGTGTCAACCAGCGGCGCCTAGATTTTTTATAACCAGGGAAAAAGAAGAAAATATGCAACTCTGATTCCTATGCATGGTTACAAGCAGCTTAGCCTAGAGCAAGTATACTTGTCCATTTATTGGTTAAGGCGCTTAGTGGAAGGGCCCCATTCCTAAATTGAGCATATAATTTCCTCGCCAGTATGGGTTGGATCTCATCAAGGGCAAGCTCTAGGCACTACTGGTCTTTTATCTTCTTAACCCCTTCGACGCTGATGACGAGCTGGGCTCGTCATGAGGTAGCCTCCTCGCACGCTCATGACGAGCCCAGCTCGTCACGTAACATGCGGTTTCGGAAAACTCAGCGTACGAGCGTAATTCCGCCCGCACGCATGCGGTTAAACGCACTGTTGGTGAACCTGTTGCTGACACCCCTGTATTCGGGCGACGTTGTCCTCATTGTAGCTATGTACCAGTTCCTTTTGAAAAACTGATATGCAGGCTTCCTCAGGGAAATGCCATAGACTCACTATGCCCATGTTCTGGAAGGTGTCCCTATCATAAGCTAACCGCAGTAATTTCCCAGCACCACGCAGGGCCAGAACCTCCTTTAGCTTATCCCAATAAACAACCAATTCTGAGGTTTCCCATAATCGACGCCAACAAAGTAGGGGTCTAGGAGCAATTTCATCACCACTAGGCCTTATCCCAGATCTAAATGCAGCAGTATATTAGGAGTACTGGGGGAAGAACAAAAAGCTGCCTGGGGAATGAGTTCTCAGTCTTTGTGATGTTTCTCAGTGAGCTGTGCCCCCAGAGTTTGGCCCCATACATAGCAGAACAACTAGTTTTCATTTTATAAATGTCCACTGTTTGTCCAATGGGTTAAAAAGAAGAGTTCCTGAATAGCTTAATTAACCCTCCTGTATTCTGTGCTAGATTCAAACTAGTTTTATTAATTTGAGCCCCCCAGTCAATTTTTTTCAGTTAGGGTTGCCCAAAGGTATACAAAGACAGAAACCCTCTCCAGAGGAGTGTCATGTAGGCTGGGATTGGAGCGCGTAGTGCTAATTCGATTGAAGACCATGTATTTGGTCTTCAAACAATTAATCTCAAGTCCCCTACTATCACATAAGGCCTTCAAGTTGTTGAGAATCCTCTGTATGCCCATTAGTGAATTTGAGAGCAACAGAGTATCATCGGCAAACATCATTGCCAGTATTTTCCTGCTTGCTATCTTGGGTGCATTGGTATCCTTTCCGCATTCAATGCATCTATGAGTGCCCTCATTCATTGGAAACTGTGTCCAGCAGAGGTCAGTGGTGAGCAGCAGCGAGCGGAGCTAACGGTCAGAGGACGCCGCACACCGCGCCGAGAGGAACCCCCTGCACTCTCCTCCTGTGAAAAGATCCAGAGGGCGAGCAACCCGAACATAGAGACCGGGAGCCCTAAGGAGGTAGGAGACGGCCGCGGGCACCGCGGGAGGCTGCGGGAAGCTGCGGGGAAGAACAAACACGGCGACCGGGGCGAACGCTCTCCTGCCGCTCCTGCTTGCTGCTTGTCTGCTTGTCTGCTACCCACCGCGGACCGGCGGCCGGCGGCCAGGAGCACGCGCCGGGAGTACGAGCAGGCACAGGCAGACGCAGCAGGTGCCCGCCCACCCCCCAACGATCTAACAGAGACTAACAGAGACTTGCTTAGCCCTGCAGCCAGGGGTAACAGCCAGTGGTCCCAGCTGTTCGACCAGGCGGGTTAGCAGTGCCCTGCTCAGCGGATTGGCTGGTTGGACAGTGAGCTTGCTGGGGACACCGGAGGAAACCGTTATTGAACCGTTACTGAACCGTTACTGAACCAATCGCTGACCAATCAACCTTCAGGACAGAGGGAGTGCGGGTGTGCTGGCCCGTGGGCTAGCGGCTGCAGGTAGTGCGAGCGCTGGAAGGGAACAGCGCTGTGACAACAACACTCCTGCCCACACTCTCCAACACTCTCCAACATACTCCAAAAACGACGTTTGCCAGTAGGCCTGTGGCAGCAGGTAGTGAGAGCGCTGGTAGTAGAAACAGAGGAGAAGCGCTGTGATAACAACACTCTCGCTTCCCCCATCTTAACCACCACCACACAATCAGCGCAAACGATAGCAGCGACAAGCCCAAAACAAGCTCTAAACAGCCTCAATAGAAGGACAAATAGAAGGACAAAGCGAACAGCATACAGGAGAAGGCCTTGCACTGCTCCTGGTCCGTAACCTGTCTGAGACAGGCAACTAGGACAGGCAGGGACCAAGAGTCCAAGTGTCGACAAGGGCATAGGCCACCACTGATTCCTGCAAACATTCCAGCAAGCATCCCAGCCAGCTCTCGATCTAGTGGCGAGAAAACACGAGAAATAATAAATAAGTAAACAACAACTAATTTACAAAACAATAAAGCAAACCACCCGAGTCCAACTGAGTGGAAAGATGAGATCAGGGAGGCCGAGAGTAAATCCACCAAGAAACATTAGGAAGAAAGCCAAGTCTAAGTCCAAATCGCCTGCCCACATCCAGTCAGCCGACCAACCCCCCAATCTAATATCCCCTACCTACTCAATTTTTGTATCAGCGAAACCCTCCGGGAAATTCACTTTCATGAAGGACCCGATGTCAGTAATTTACTCAACGCCGACAACTCCAAACGGCTTACAGAAGCCAATGACTCCAAACATCTGTAGTATAACGATGGAGAAAAAGCAATCGTCGGTAGTCCAACCAGACCAACCAGCCATACCTATAGCATCGCACGGAACAGAGCAGGCTCACACCTGTATGGAACCAGCTCATGAGTCAACGAAACGTACCATGCAATGCCATGCCCTAGTACACAGGAACAACAATACGCACGAATCCGCAGCAGAAACCGACGCAGAGGAAAAAAATTGCAATAATGCGAGACTCAAACATAGCCTTGGACAACTTACTAGAGGGTCGCAAGTGCCATGTTACACCAAAAAATGAGGAACCCAATTTTGACGCGCTTAACAACCAGCGATCAGTAAAATGGACAACCCTCCTAAAAATCCCCTGAGCGACCCATCAGACAAGGTTCACCTCAATTATCACTCAACCCCGAGAATGGCTCCACGCTCAAACGAAAATCTAAAACTGAGGATAGCTAACATAACAGATTTAAACCAGGTACGGAACCCTGAAACATCCACAACAGCTATCACAAGGT
Organism: Lissotriton helveticus; assembly: GCF_964261635.1. NCBI lineage: Eukaryota > Metazoa > Chordata > Amphibia > Caudata > Salamandridae > Lissotriton > Lissotriton helveticus. The sequence goes on along the minus strand of NC_136059.1, from coordinate 1,602,361,178 downwards.
GCAGGGATTACCCGCTCACCAACACAACTGGTAGTGGAACGGAGCAACCCAACATAAACAACAAATCACTGCTTGCCGCACTAGAGGACTCGGTAATAACGATTCACGACACGCAGTCAGTAATCCTACCCCTTTCACCAATTACAGGTCCTTTGAGCACCAACCAGGCAACGACCCTCAGTGGAACAAAACCGGCACAAGAATTGATAAAAGAAAATGCATTACCTACATATGCAAGCATTTGTGGAAAGGATAACTCAAAGTCAGTGTCCATATTAGAAATTTCAAGCTCCTTGACACCAGACATTGCAATCATCAAAAGAAATTCCATCATTAAACAGCTAACCCACGAATTAAAACACACAAAATTGCCAAATGGTCAGATCGACACGGACCCGGTTACTATTCATAACAAAGAACATATAACACAACCAGTAGTTGAAACAGATGTAAAAAGTAATTTAGAATCCATACTCACGCTACACCAGGCGTTGGGTCACATACTGGAAACATCGATAAAAACCCTGAACATGCAGTCGGACAAACTAGATGTACAAATATATTTAATGGGCACAATAGCGGAACACATAGCTGGCATAAACAAAAAACTTGACGCAATGGCAGGCACATTCAATCATCTAACAGAACAAGTCCACCTAAGTAAGCCAATGCCCCCCTGCACTTGTCACCCCATACTGGAAAAACTTCAGGAGTTGCCACTCATTCTGAAGGACATTCTGCAGGAATGCAAACAGACCAACCTAACCGCCGCAAGTACTCGACTGAGTAACGATTTGATTTCCTTCGATCACAAGGAGCTCCAAGCATACAACGTAAGCAAGCCCATGACCATGGAGACAGCTAACATGGCTGCCCCCTGCCAACAGCTGATAGAAGGAAACGACAAATGCATCAATCCGACTTTTACTATACTCAACCCCCCAGAGAAGCAAAACCCAAAATCTGACACTGCTGTGATCAATCAGCAGAGCAGCATTAAACTTCCTACCTCTGATCAATTCCCTGATCTTGACCCTGGGATAAGACTCACCAAACGTCAGAAAAAAAGGGCTAGAAAAAATAGAAATCAATGTCGCAGCAGTGAGCTTGATCATAAGCAGATGATACCAAACTTCCCTATCTTTGACCAAACCAAAGCAAAAATTAGGAGTGCCAAAACTCCTAACTCTCCTCAGACGACGACGTCGAAAGACAAAAACACCATGGACCAGAGGACGTCAGCAATACCTGAGCCACATGCTGTGAGAATTGACCCCCACGAAAATTTAACAAACAGAACATCACACCCAGTAGGAGTCACCCCGCCAAAAGCCTTGGGCGCAGGGAATCTTCCGGGTGTAGAGCTTTGTGATTTAATGGGACCAAACGTCACTACCGACCAAGAAGACATCCATGAGGGTCAGTCTAATAATCCACCTGTAACTAATTTATCCACATCGGGAAAACCCGAATCACTGCCCAAACAGATCCCAAGTTCACAGAATAAGCAGAACCAGTCGACACGTATTGAGGAAGAACCAACTACTGTTAAGTTTAGAAAGTACAGGCCTACCAGAGAAGTTGCAAAAAAGACAGCTACTAATGACACAGCATCTCCAATCTTAATTACCATTTCCAGCATGGCCGCAGAACCTGACAGACAAGCGGCAGTAACAAATGTGACTAGGAATAACCTCGATCTCCTTAAAATAACTTTTCCAACTGACAAAAAGGGGGCCAACCCCGCAATAAGCAGAGAAGTGGGGGAAAGTCGCCGCACGGCGAACCTAGCTAACGTAAACGATTGCTTACCAGCAACAAGGCACGCGATAAACCCAGAAAATGAAGAACAACCACTAAGCATTCCACACAAACAATCCTTGAACGGCGTTTACCCCCCTCTTGGGAACAGTCATATCGTTAATGTGAAAGATTCTGGAAGTTATAATCGAACGATCCAGCACAAAATTGTTAGAACTTGTGACAATCCACTAATCGACAAGGAGGATGTCCCCAAAGCGGGGAAACTTCTTTTCATTCCTGAATATGAGCAACAAGGCCCGCAGGACTACCTAAATCGCAGGAACATACTTCGCCTAACATCAGCTATCCCCAGCCTCAGCTATCTCATTTCAGCTGACCTCCCGTCGGTTGAGTTTATAACCACGGATGACGAGTTAAAGAAAGAGTGCACAGTCACGACTTGGAGGGAGATGGGGATAGTAACCCACATCCTCTCAGAAACCGTTAAATTTAAGGAATGGGGAATTCTTCTGAAGGAAATGGTTAAGCCAGCATATCCATCCCCGCTCCTAAGAAGGTACACCAAGAGTGTAAACCTAGTACTGAGGAACCAACCAGCGCGCTCGGTCCTTCAAGGAGCTAGAGGAGCTGAAATCTCAGCCTATGAGCACCTACAGTTGCAAATGTCACTTCCAAATTGAACCCCTGACAGATTCGTTAACACTGAAAGCCACGTAATAAAAATCCTCTCCTGGAACATTGCGGGCGCAAAAGACATTATGAACAAAAACGGTAAAGCCGCAACCTGGGATCCATACGCAATAATAGCATTACAGGAAACGTGGCAAACTGAACCAATCGACATCCCAGGCCGTTTGTGTTATCACGTAAGCGCGACTCGCTTACAGCGTTTTGCGGCGAGCCCGTGGGGGCCTTTCCGTCTATATATCAACAGCTCTAAAATTGAGAACAACACAACTTTCTGACTCAACCACGGACATGCAAATCTTAAAATTAGAGAGCACAACAACGGCCACCACCAGAACGCTGATTCTAATCAACATATATGCAAACCCAAAAAAACCTCTCAAAAAAGTACTGTTCCAACGCATCATTTCTGTGATCTCAAACAAGCGTTTGGAACACCCAGACTGGGAGATAATTCTAACGGGTGACTTCAATTCAAACCTTCTGCAAGAACCGGAGGATGAGGTCAATATTAACACCGCAAATGAAATCTGGAACGTCTCGCCGCAGGTGATCCCTCAGGTAAGGAAGACCGACAAGGAGGGCAAACAACTCATGCGGAACCTTGAAAGTCTTGGCCTGAGAGCATTAAACGGAAGAACCAACCAAGATAACCCCCCTTCCATGACTTACATAGGCCACAACTCCTGCTCTGTACTGGACTACACATTTGTCACACTACCCCTGCTCGTCCGAATACTGCTCCTTGGACAGCGACCACTCTAAACAATATCTTGAGATCATGACGGACATACCTAAACTCGCACCTGCTCCTATGCTATCAGGTAATGTCACAACAATCAACCTGAAGCGGCTCAAGTGGACAAGTGAATCTCTCCCTCTGATAGCAAACGACGCTAAAAACTTACTAGAAGAGTTCCTGACAGAGAACGCCCTAAGTCCAGACGCCTGGAACAACTACTTGAAGCAACTTCCAAGGACAAACTTAACCGATATAACAAAAATACCTTTTAAATCTAACATCGTACTCAACAGATCAGTACTACTATTAAAAAGGCATCTGAATAAATTAACACACCAAGCACGAGGCAAAATCCGACATGCCAGTGTCTGGGCAGCAGTACGTAAGGCCAAGACCCAATATAAGAAATTATTATGGATCGAAAAACAAAAACTCCAGAATGACAGCCCAACCAGCAAGCATGGCTTGTATAACCGAGTCTGAATGGACCAAACATATAACGGAAACATTCTCAATTAACAACTTGAGGACAGCCACAGCCCTGAACACGGAAACAACAGAAAATCACGAGCAGGAAGACACCTCCCAAGCTCACCAAGGGAATTGCGCAAAGGCTTCCGGAACAACTGCACTATGCCTCAGGCAAGTTGACGTACAAAGCATTGTAAAAATAATCAGGAAAAGTCGACAAGATAGCGCCCCAGGCCCAAACGGCGTTCCGCAAGCCATTTATAAGGAGGATCCACAGTACTGGGCTAACAAACTCAATTTACTGTTTCGATCGGTAACCAACACAGGCGGCATCCCCGAGAGTTGGAGGGGGGCGATCATAACTCCTATCTACAAAGGAGGAGACCGCAAGGATCCGAACAACTATCGTCTGATCGCCCTCCTCGACGCAGAATCAAAATACTACGGGTCATCGATACTAGATGATCTGATCGAATGGTCTGAAACGAACAGCAAAATACCACCAAACCAGACCGGTTTTCGCCACGGCATGGGTACAATGACGAACGCTATGGCCCTATGCCTGATCGCTGAAAAAAGTCTACAAATTCCCAGGAGCTTTACACATGCTTTGTGGACTTCAAGGCGGCCTTTGACGGTGTCAATAGGCAAATGCTTTGGGCAAAATTAAAACATCAGGGCCTACTGGACTCAATTCTTTTGCCCATTATCAACCTACATACCGGCACGTGGATGCAGGTAAAAATCAACAATGGGCGCCATCTGACCAGGAAGATCTACACAGATGATGGACTAAAGCAAGGCTGCGTCTTGGCTCCACACTTCAACTTATTCATGAGTGATTTGACAGAATGCTTAGACAAGGTCAACGCACATCCACCCAGGCTAGGTACCCTTCGTCTAACGCACTTATCCTACGCGGACGACGTGGTACTGTTGAGCCAGACAAGAATCGGCCTTCAGCGCTTGCTACACGACCTGTTCAGCTATACAAAAAGGAACCTACTTACAATAAACATTAGGAAAACAAAGACATTGCTCATAACACGACGTCGCAAAAAACAGCCAATTTTCCAAATAAATAATGATCATCTGGAAGCCGTGAACAGCTATAAATGTCTGGGGGTATACCTAGACAAGCGCCTAAACTTTCAAGAGCATTTTAAAGCCATAGAAAATAAGGGGGTAACCCTACTGCACGCCTTTGCCAGACTGGCAACCGAGCTAAAGGGTCCTCTCGTATCCCCTTTGCTAATCGCAATGAATGCAAAATTACTGCCCACATTAGCATATGGCAGCGTCTTGCATCATGGAAAAAGTGCCACTCTCCTGGACAAAATACAAATTAAAGTCTTCAAACGGGTTTTTGTGCTAGCAAATAGTTCTTCTCCAGCTCAAGTTAGACTTGAGTTCGGACTGCAATCTCAAATTTTGCTGAAAAAATATGAAGCCATCAAGTTCTGGTACAATGTCTGGATGAACCAGGAGAACGTAATGAACAGCGCACTTTGGGAAGCAATCCAGTCTAGTCCGAACTCCGACTACTCAAAGTACCTGAAACTTTCATTAGAAGCAACCGAGCTGGGAACTTTGTGGGAAACAAAATTGCCTGTTCCTTCGTTCAACCAGGTGGTTAAAAGGATTGCTAAGAAACACTCGTTTCTTACTGACAAAATAACTTTTAGCACTCGAACCCACGCCTGGATGACCATTAAATCGTACACAAGGCTCACTCCAGCAGTTTACCTTGACACCGCATTCTCGCTGCCACTTAAACGCAAATTTCTCCATTTACGGATGGGCATTCTGCCCACAAAACTAGACCAACCTAAATGGAGACCGCAAGAAACAACGGAATGCGATCTTTGTGGTGCAGATAAACAAGACATTATGCACATAGTATGTATCTGTCCTGCCATGTATCAAGATCGGAGGCACTGGCTGAAAGACAAACTCAATGAGCAAGGAATCCGCACCTGTCGATCAGCGATAGTACAGATCCTATGTTCAGTGGACCCTCAACTGATCTGCCGATCAGTAAAATTTCTGGACAGCTTTGTGAAAAAAACGAGGCCCATAGCCATCGAATTGACCCTCGTCAAGACCTAAAGACACTGTTTGAATGACAATTTTGTGCTCCAGCAAAGCCCACTGGAACCAGTGACAGTTTTTTGTAACATAGTTTTATCCTCGTTTTTAAATTCTCTTCTCCTTCCCTTGTTACTTATTATTCCTTCCCCATTCCTTAAAAGTTGTTTTTAATGTTGCAGAATGTTATACATTGTAATGGTTTTAATTAACCGCGCAATAAAGAATTTTACACTTACACTCTATGAGTGCATTTCTATACAGGCAGAAGAGGGTGGATGCGAGCACACACCCCTGTCTTACCCCTCTATCTGTAGATATAGATGATGTGAGTTCCCCACATTTGCCGAATTTAATTTGGGCATACTTGCCTTTGTGCAAACGCCTGAGCATATGGAAAAGATAAAGAGGCACCCCAGCATCACTTAAAATGCCCTACAGTTTATCTTTTGGTACTAGATTGAACGTGGATTTAAAATAAACGAAAATCAAATAGAGACTGCCACTCTCTGTTGTTACTCTTTTCCAGTACAAGAGTTGAAGCCTGAATATTTGGTCAGTGGTGGGCGTGCTTTCCCTGAAACCAGCTTGTAATGGGCTTAATATTCTGTATTCGCCCATCCAAGTTTGGAGACAGGCCAACAATACCCCAGCAAAGATTTTCTGACTTGCGTCAATTAAATATATGAGCCTATTCTTAGAGGGGAGGAGCGGTGAAACCCTTTTGTAGACTGGGAGAATTTCCGCACCCGCCCATGTAGGTGGAATAGCCATTCTCTGCAATATGGCATTAAAAAGGATCCACCAATAATGGGCCCATGTGGTCCCCTGGGATCTTATTGAGACTAGGTGCTTTTGAAGGGGCCATTTTGTTTAGGGCAGTTGTTAACTCTGTAAGGGTTATCTGCTGGGCCTCAGTACAGATTTTTTTCAGTGGAGCGATGTCAGTGTTTCCAATATTACCTGCATACCCCAACCTTTGATACAGGGCCTCAAAGTGTTCTTTCCATTCATCTGCAGCGATGTTTGGTTCAATAGCCGACTTCCCTTTCCTGCTGCCTGTGTTCACTATACACCAGAAAGCCTTCATAGCATGAGCATATAGGACCCGCTTTAAGGATTCCCACTTGTCCAACTCCCAAGCTTTTTTGGCAATGGTAAAATTAGCTCTATAAAGCACGCTTTATGCTCTTATTAGGGGTCTATCTTTGGATTTATTTGCCTCAATCAGGGCTAACTTAGCCCTCCAGCAGCTGTCCTTGTACCAAGGATGTTTACCCATTTAATAACCACTAGGGCGTGATGATGGAAAAAAGTTGTCAGCTAGGGTAGATGTCAGTAGTTCATCGGTCTCTGCCATTTGTACAAGGGAGGTGAAAATACCAATGCCAGACATGGACTGTTCCTCTGCCACTAGACAAGGGATAACTGCATCATACAAAGAAGTCATCTTAACACATGATTTCTGAATAGCTGTCCACCGGACCCTTCTTCTATCATTGGTCAAAACTAATCTATCATCTGGCTGTATGTTTCAACCAGCAGGTACTTCACTGATCGGCGGTTCTAACTCCACAATTAGGGCATTACGATCAATATCATGTCGGGTGGAGACAACAAAGTCAACTACCCGATAACAGATCCCAATATCGATTCAGATGTAATCTATGATGGAGGAGTGTCCTCTGAGATTGAAAGTGTGTTTCCCTGGCATATCTGACTTAGTTTGGCCGTTACATGCCTTTAGGGAGGGGTTCAGGGTAAGGGATTTATTCTGAAGCACCAGCGGTGTCCAGCCCTGGTTGGCTGGATGCTTGCCTCTAGAACAGCCCAACGTAGATCTTCTTCACTGGGTATTCCTCCATTAAAATCATTCAAGGGCTCAACTGGCAATTAAAATCCCACCAATGACAATCCAATGGCTAATGGGGATGGTAGATATAGAGGCTGCTAGTTGATCAAAGGTCGGTGATTCATGGCTGTTACTAACAGGCCTGGGGTAGACGTTTACAAGAGCAATTCTGACCTTAGATGTAAATGTCAGAAGAATGCACTGGACATTGTTAGAAAAAACTTCAGCAGTATAACTAAATAGCCAAGATGGGACCTGACCCATATGCAGAGACCACCTGAGGGCCTACCCTTGCCCCTGAAGGGTACGGCTATATTATCGGATGCAAAACCCAACCGCTGTATCACCTCCCTGTCCCAGGTTTCTTGGAACATATAGATGTCATAGTGATCCACAAAATCCCCCCAGTCAGGGTTATCAAGCTTATTTTTAAGACCCACAGCATTCCAGGATAAGATCCTTAACTTGGTTAGGCCTCTAAAATTAACAGACATATGTACCGTAATTTTAGCATTAGCAGGTCTGATTTCACTGGGTTCATCACTTAATCCTTCTGCCAGGGTTCTGGTTATAACCTTGGTGCTATCAGCTACAAACATTTAATCATAATTAAATTAGTTTCCACCCTATTCCCCTATAAACCCATAACCCGCTACGGAACTAAAGATGCAAAATTGTATTAATTGTATTAAAATAAAATTGATAACTAATAAACATTAAACACATATATTAAAAAACGTAAACAATTCTTATGCAAAAAAATACATCACATACATTTAAAATATACACTAAAATACATAACACTAATTAAAAAATCAATATTTTAAACAACTATACTTTTGCAAACGATATTATTGACTTCTATATTTAATACAATATGTCTTACCTTAAAATCAATATTCTTAACCACAATATTCTTACTGTCGATATTTCTGACTCAATATTCTGTCTGCACAACAGGGAGTTCATAGAGAGCAGCAAGAAGGCAATGCAAAGCGGAAGGACCCTTGACTTCAATAGCAGCACAACAACACAGAAGAGGAGAGTCCATTCAAAAGTCCAATCTCAACTTCAAGATTTGGCCTCACAGTTTTACCCCACTGACATAATACTGCATGGATTGTGGATTTGTAGTGAGTGCTGGAGAGCAGTCCATCACAGCCCTTAGCAATGCTGCAAAGAATAGTAAATGTTGATTTTTTAAAAATTTTCGCCCTTCATAGTTTTTCTACATTTTGTTATTTTACAAAATGGGTATTTAATATCTATGGTTTGTTAATATTATTGTGTTTAAACAATGTGGACAGGCCCACTATGTGATAGTAATTAGTCTAGTAACTGTTTTTGTGGCCTGAACGTAGGACCCACTAGGTGCTATTAAAAGACCCCTCACACACCAACCTGGTTGGTGTCATGCTTCATCACCGGGGTCCCAACCAGGCGGCCGAGTGCCTATATTTTATTTGACGCCCCGTTAAGCAAAACAAAGCCAGCAGTAAGCAGAGTCACAGATTTCCTAAAAGAGTGTAGTCGCTAAACACTGTGAGCCATCTAATTAAAAGCACGCTGTTGTAACATTGCAGCATTCGATGAGCTCCTCAACAACTGACCAGCCTAAAGGACACACGGCAGGAAAACCGTAAGTTATTCCGACTACTTGGGGCAATTAAACAGAATTAGCAACATAGTGTCCCCAGCACTAAAGAGATACATCCCTTGTTTTTATTTTTTTACAGTGCAAAACTTAAACGCTAATCCAAGAGTCTCAGACCAATACAACAGATTCGACCATTCGGTAGAAGAAGGTAATTGAGACAAGTCAAACAATCATGTTACTGGTGACGATACATGTGAGGGTCCCACATTAAAATATGTCCTCCCCTTACTTTAACACAGGTACCCAGCTATTAGGCCCTGAAGAAAAGTCCGATAATTGAATGACGGACTTGGAAACGCGTCGGCTTTGGCTTTGAGACATTCATATTAAAAAAAACGAATGCTTCTTTCGCAAAAGGCTTTGTCAAACATGTTCATGAGTTCAATGTCATAAAAAAAAGTGCATCGAGCTTTAAGCCTTTGTGGTACCAGGTTTAAACTAAACTCAAATAGTCCCTTTTAAAACCTGGTGGAATCATTTAGTAGGGTACAATCTTGAAGTTAATAATCATTGTTTGTGATAAATGTGTTGTATATATTGAAAAAAAGTATTTATTTATAATTTTCCAATGTGTTTAATGTTATAGTTTATGTAAATATATGTTCTGTGCACGACAAAGCAACCTCAGACTTTTGGTTCAAACTTACAGAAAAAATGTGCTGTAATTTCTAACTAATTGAAAATTTAAAACATCCAAGGATTAAGCACCTTAGGGTGTGATTCTGCGTAAAATAAAATATAGGCAGATTAAAACAGTGACCGGGTCCTTCTTATTGTTTAGCATTACATGTTGTCCTACCCGGCCACTTTATAGGACACAACCCCAATATTTGACGCAGGCCAACTAGCAGCATGTGATTTACAGGCCCTCAGCAAATACAGTGCACTATGCTGGGGACATAGCAGTAAATCAAATTAGCGAAACATGGAAACACAAATCCACAAACACAATTTACAGTAGGAGCACTTGCACTTTACCACTGAAAAGCAGTGAGAAAGTGTGCAGAGGCACTAAACCAGCCAAACAAAGTCCAACATACCATTGAAAACACGAGACCAGAAAGCAAAAATCCAGGGGAAACATGCCAAAAGATGCCAGGTCTAACAATCTGTTAAAAACACATCTGACATTTCACAATCCAATATGTTGCATCTATAGAAAATATACAGTGTAATTGACACAGAAGGGTGACTAAAACATGGCAGCAGTGGTGGTTGGTAGGATACAAAAATGGTGAGGCATTACAGTCCCGCCGCCAACACCCTTAACCAATCCAGACGCTGCTCTCATTCAGTTAATTATGTTAAGCTGCATGAGAGAAGAGCAAGGAATGGCTGTCCGTGCATTCCAACAGGCTGTTCTTCACCCAGCTTTCTAACGCAGCTTATTTGGAGAGGTTTGAATTGCGCATGTCCGGCTGGCCGTCGCAAAATAACCAGCCAAACCGACATGCACTTCAAACTGAAATGGCCACTCCTCCCTACAGCCAATCAGCAGCAAAGGCCCACTGTCCCTGCCCCACCTTCACACTTGGTGTGGGCAGGTCAGAGTACGAGTAAAAAATAAAATGAAATAAACTAATGTTATTACCATTTTATTGTTCACACAATCTGCGCAGCATTGGGGAGGGGGCCACGCTCCTCCACCCATATGGATGTACTGCGGCTACGTGGCAGTTTGTACCAGCTTAGATGCAAACGTATTTTCTCTGGAAAATGAAGTGATTAGGCCCATCATGCGAAGGCAATGAGGGCCCCATGACCTCCTGTAGCTAAGTACATTCATAACACTTGGGTGGAAAGGGGTTCCCAGTAGATTGGGCCCCGGTGTGCGTGACAGAATGCAAAGGTCTTTGTCCTGCCGCTGGGAAAACTGCATTACCTCACAAGTCACAATGCAGACTTGTTGTTTGTCTGCAGAAAGATGAAGAATAAACATTAGTACTGCATTGTTTTCCAAGGTTTGGTGCGCTCACACAACATTTGAAAATTATTTCTATGGATCAGCAGTCCAATGTTCCCAAACTGTCATTTTACCATTAACTAAGGTTAAGTACAGGCTGATGCGCATTCTTGCTGATAATGAGGTCTCTGTAGATCTCCACCTATGGCATTCTAGCGGAGATGACCTTTACATTTCTAATCTCACATAGTAGTTTTGACAATCTGTTTTTTTTACTGCAGGGGAAGAAATATCATGTGTCAACAAACAGTCCCCGCATTGAAAAGAACCACATTTAAAATAATCGTCCCGACGCGAAGATAAGCTGTTGTGTCACACTGTAGGTTTTAATAAAACCAGCAGGCTGGAAGGCAAGGATCCAAAACAATTATTTCTTAATTGCTCCTTTTAAGATTTCCTTATCTTAAAACTGCTTCCCTGACGGTCAACCGCGTGACTTTTTTATGTCACAGAAAGAAAATCTTTTAATGGCCCATTATCTTCTGCATACGTTGATGGACGCAAATAAATGCAAGTCAGTGCACATGATGGCTGATTGATTGAGTTACAGCGGTCATAAGTGGGCAATGAGTTTCAATCAATCACTTAGAACTTAGAGGTAAGAACAGCACTGCCAGTAAAAGGGACAGCTTCATTCATGTTCTGTAAATTGAGGGTTATTTTCTTGTCCCACCTCGAACAGCTTTAACGCCCCACACTTTTCTTGTTATTTTTGAACTTTTGCTACTTTTCCTTATCAAAAATGTAACACATGCTTGTCAGTTGATTACATCATTTAGAGTAGCGTCTAAAAAAGGATGAAGCCATTCAATTCCGTAACTGTAATGTAAATAATTTTTGTTTAAATTCTGTATTTAGTGTCTGAAATGTTAGCATAAAAGAATGCGGCTTTAATTCTGAGAATAGAATAAAATGTTAAAAGTGCTGCTATGAACCTCCAAACCGCCAATCTACTGACTTGCACATTTTTGCTACGGGCTGAGAACCAGCAGTGAAATTACTGCATTTATGAAGATTGCATATAGAAGTTATGCATGTGTTAATGGTGACTGTGACAATATTGCATATAGAATGTACGCTTATGAATTAGCACCCTCGACTACAAGTTCCCCGGACCCTGACTCAGAGACCTCAACTTCAAAATGGACAACCCCAGCAACCAGAACACTGCCTCCCTACTGGGGAACCTCGCCAACATTGGACTCAAGCACCTGTCACTGCACCAACCCATACAGCCGGACACACGCTTGACCCTGTCTTCTCCACCAGCAGGAACATCACCTACAGCCCCACCACCGAACTCCTCCGGACTGACCACCACTGCATGCACTTCACCTTAGCCACTGCCACTATACACCATTGCCCTCACTGCCTCCCCCATCGCAATTGGACCAAGGCCACGAAAGAACTTCTCGTCAACTCCCTCAGCACAACCTCTCTGCCAATTCCTATGGATGCCAACACCACAGCACACAACCTCCACCGATGGTTCTACTACTGCGTGGACACTCTGACACCCCTCTAGAAAAGAACAGGCAAGCAAGAAAGCCAGCTGGTTCACTCCCGCCCGCCATGAGTCCAGACATAGCTGCAGAGCACTCAAGGAGAGATGGACGCACAACAAAACCCTGAAAACCCACACTACTGTCAAAACTGCCATCAATGCCACAAAGAAAACGGCCTTCCGAGACGGAATCAGCACCAATGCACACATCAGCAAAGAACTCTTCACCATCGTTAACGAGTTTGCCAGGCCCAACAGTGAGACCACAGTCATCCCTCCCTCCCAAGACCTCTGCAACAAGCTTGGTGCCTTCTTCCTGCACAGAATCAGCTAAATCAATGACAACTTTGACACCCCAGACCCGGACACTACGCCCGCCGCAACTGCACGCAACCACACCGCACCTCAACAGACTGTGCTCTGCTGGACCCCGCTCACAACAGATGAAACACTCGAGACCATAAAGAGCATCGACTCAGGAGCCCCATTGGATCCTTGCCCGTACCACATCTTCCACAGAGCAGACACTGCCATAGCCTCCCAGCTTTGCTTCACCTTCAACTGCTCCATCGAAACTTCCACTTTCCCCAATGACTGGAAACACGCAGAGATCAGCCCTCTGCTGAAGAAGACTTCGTCATACCCGATAGACCTCAAGAACTTCAGACCCATCTCCCTTCTCTCCTTCCCAGCAAGGTCATTGAGAAGGTCATCAAAGATCAACTCTCCGCCTCCATACAAGTGACCACGTCCTGTACACCTCCCAACCTGGCTTCTTAAGCACTAACACCAGAGAAACTGCACTCATCGCAGCCACAGATGACATCCACGGCCTCCTAGACTGGGGTGAGACCACAGCCCTCATCCTTATGGACCTATCGGCTGCCTTCAACACCGTCTCCCAATGCACCCTACTTACGAGACTCCACGACGTGGGCAGCCACGACAAGGCACTGGACTGGATCCACTCCTTCCTCACCGGCAGGACTCAGCGAGTCTGACTACCTCAATTCCTCTCGAAAGCTACAGAGATCAGCTGCGGGGTTATGTTATTTATAACGCACACAGATACTCCGGATGGGGCCCCGGCACGAGCCTTGAGGAGTAGTGAGAGTCCATTTAAACAAAGAGAAATGTTTTCAAGTTTTTCTTAAAAAGAGTGAGGTCCTGAGTGCTATGTAGAGCAAAAGGCAATGAATTCCAGTCCAGGGCAGTTTTCAGGGCAAGGGAGCTGCCACCCAACCTTTGTCGTTTGAAGTGGGGGGACCTGGGCCTGGAGTTGAGAAGTGGAATGCAGTTGTCTAGAAGGAGTTTAAAAGGAGAACCGCTTTGTAGATAGATAGGGCCTAAGCCATGAAGGGCACAATGTGCAATGGCTAAGGATTAGAATTTAACCCATTCTGCCAAGGGAAGCCAGTGTAGTGCGCACAGATGTTGTCTCACGCCTCTTCTAATAGGGATGTTGTGGAGGATCCTGGCCACAGCATTTTGGACTACCTGTAGCTTATATATCCAGGGATGCCAGCATACAGGGCATTAGTATAGTCCAACAGGGATAAGATAAGGGCCCAGGTGACAGTTTTTTTGATAGCCCTCGGTAGAAGAGGAAGACATTTCCTGAGGGTTTTAAGTAGCCCAAAACAATTACCGGCAAGCTTCTCAATCTGAGTAGAGAACAAAAGGTTCTCCTCAAACCAAACCCCCAGATTCTTAGCGGGTTTTCCCATTGAGGTTGGCATGGCTGACTCAGATGGCCAGAGCGTTTCTCTGAACTGAGGGGGGATTTTCCGTAAAGGAGTATTTCTGACTGCTCTTCATTACACTTAAGTGGAGCAGCGGCCAGCCAGTTTGCAGGGATGGAGTCCTCATTTTTCCCCATGTAAATAGGACCTGGGTGTTGTCAGCGTAAGCAATAACTTTAGCCCCCAAGTCCTCAGCTAATTGGACCAATGCGGTAACGTAGATGTTAAAAAGAAGAGGGCTAAGAAAAGACCTTTGTGGGACACCTATGGCCACTATCTGAGGAGGCAAAGAAGACGAAGGGAGCCAAACCTGTTGTATCCACCATTCCAAAAAGGAGTGCCTCAGAGCTCATCCCTGAGCCCTACCCTCTTCAACGTCTACATGGCCAACCACGCAGCCATCGTCAGAAGCCACTGACTCAACATTGTCTCCTACGTATATGACACCCAGTTGAGTCTCTCCCTCGCCAACAAACCCACAACCGCCAGAACCAACTTTCACAGCAGAATGAAGGCCGTTGTCACCTGGATGAGAGACAGCTGCCTCAAGCACAACTCGGACAAGACTTAAGTACTCATCCTGAGACCGGCCCCTTCTTCCTGGGATGACTCCTAGTGGCCAGACACTCTGGGTCCCCGCGTAACTGTATATAAATGCCACCCAATTTAATATTAATAATGTACTGACCCTGGATTTCCTCTTTATTAACATAGGTGTAAATATAGATGTTTTGGAGGCACTGGACCCAGTGTGATTCTCAAAATGTATTTCCACTTATATAAAGGTTTTATACAGATGTACTTATGGTTTTCGGCTTGTCATTTATGATCTCATGATATATTTATAATTGCTTCACGAAGGTTGCTTCTTGCATTGTTGAGTCAACAATGTCAGAGGGATGACAGTTAATTAAGGTGCTTCTGGTCAATTCACGCCAGACACAAAATAGAGCGGCCTCGCATATTCCACGTCTGCCCAGAGTCACACTTGTCATAGAACCGGCCCTGGGTGGGGGGTGGGACATGTTCCCAAGTCATCACCCTGGGGAAAACTTGTCTATACATATTGCATGAGAAGCTGGACATGAGGGGGCCTGAAGGGACAGTAGACAGAGTGAGTAGTGAGAGTTGCGTAGCAGGGCTTGAAGTGGTATAGGGTCTGCCGGTTGTTACCAACTGCAGACACAAAAAGCTGATGCAGAGCCGGCTCCCATTGCACACTCCGTATTTGCACTCACCCTCAGGGCACAACATCAACTTAACTCTGCAGAAGAACCTCTATGGCAGATGTAACTGCAAAGATACTCACAGTACTCCATTTGCAGTGTTGACAGCTCAGTACTGAAACAGTATCATAATCAAATGCAGTGATGCCACAGTTGACATCACCAATGACTTTTGCTAGTACTAAGAACCGTTGACAAATCCAACAGTCCTGGCTAAATGTATGTGCAATGCTACTCTTTGTAACACATACCTTGTTGTTGTGCAATGACAGAAGGAGGAGGAATTAGTGATCAGCTCTGAGGCACTGATGTGTGAAATTACTTGTGTCACAAAATAGCCCCTCCTCATTCATGATATCGCTTTCCACTGAAGCAGCACCCTCAATTTGCTCATAAACTAGGCCCTGTGTCACACTCGATGTATGAGGAACATAAAACACACCTCTACTGCTAATAGACAGGAATGGGCCTGCACACAGGAAAAAGGGAAGGCAGGGAAATGGAAAAATGGAATTCACATAAACCACGTTGTCAAACATTTGAATTCCACAGTGTAAAGACTCCATGCAAACATTGGTTACTCTAACCAGGGGGACCCATGGCAGGTGAAGGGCCAAGGCCACAGTTCATATTGCATCAGCCTCACAGTCTGCATATGCACAGGACCTGTGGCATGAGGTATACTATGGATAAACAATTTTCTAACAAATTAAATGCACATGTTGCTACTATGTAAGTGCAAGTACTGAGAATAAATATGTTGCAGCAACAGTAGTTGTTACATATCTACTTAAAAATTGTGTAAGGGACACACATGTAAATGCTGACATGTGCACCCAAAGTACTAAAGAGGTATGACAATACAACACTGGTGTGGAGAAACAAATCCCAACTTGGCATACCTCAAACACATACCCCCCTACATCCCATATGCTACTGCAAGGCCAAAAACCTGGAAAATGCAAGGCAAGCTGCAATACTTACCCTAGCAGATAACACATAAAGCAATGTCTGCCCCAATAGGAACTCTTCCACACATATACATCCTATTAACCTTCACCCTCGGCCTCTGTAACTCCATAACGTCTCCCAATGTCTGACTATACTTACCACTGAAAATGGATCAGCTATCATGGTCAAACACACACAATTGTAGACACAGGTCCCAAAATAGCCAATTACAGCAATTGGCATCATTAGCAATGGCAGGACAAAGGTAATCAAAAACAAAAATGTCTTCATTAAAGACAAGGAAGTCTAGTTCTGAAACCAAACCAATGGCCAGTCCAATTTCCAAAGTGTGGTCCAGCTGTGCCACACACTTGCCTTCTAGTACACTGCCAGGGAAACCTCCCCAGGAAGGGTCATCTAATGGGGCAGCGAGGCACCTCAATCAAGTCACTTGGGCGGGCTGGGTTTGGGATGGGGAGGGCTTGGCTGGGCTGTGGGATGTCTGGTTTTGGGATGGGGAGGGTTAGATTGGGTTGTGGGAGGTCTGGGCTCAGGATGAGGAGGGCTGGGTTGGGCTGTGGGAGATCTGGTTTCAGAATAGGGAGACCTTTGTTGGGCTTTGGGAAGTCTAGGCTCAGGATGGGGATCGTACTTTTCTTGGATTTTGTGGCTTTGGACTGGTGAGGGGAAGAGGTCTTTGGCGTTTTGGGAAAGCTTGGGTCTGTCCAGGGGTGTGGACCTCTCTTTTTACCTACTGCTTGCTCTGGTGTAGAACTGGGATGGAGGGGTAAGGGTGGGAAACCAGACCTGGGTAGGGAGGGGGTGGGCTGCTGTGGCAGGGAAGAAGTCAAGTGCAACAAGGCATGCTACTTTGCACGAAGGGAGAGTAGGTAAGAAAAGAGGTGGGGTTTTGGAGGTAGGGAGATTTGAGGTCTGCGCTGTGGCTGTGCATGCAACTGTGTATGAGTCTGATGTATGTGTGCTTGTGAAATGTATCTAGTCTGTAGCAATGTATGATGTGTATGTGGCTGGTGGTGTTGTTGTGGTGTATGGGTTTTTGATGTGGGTAGTGGCAGGGTCTGGTTGTGTGGTGTCTTGCTGTGTGTCAGTAGATACAGTGGTGAGGGGTGCAAGTGTCTTGGGAATGCGTGCATGCTTATGTTTTTCCTAATGTTTGTATTTGCAAGTGCTGTGTGTTTTGTAATAGGAAATCATTATCAGATAGAAATATATATTTAAGATGATTGTTTAGACATACTCAGTTAAAAAATTAAAAGCAATCATATAGCACTTATTACTTAGGTTTAATTTAAAAGATTAATAAGAATTTATAATATGGTGTAATTAGCAGTTTATATACAAAAATTATGATAAATTAAACTAAACTCTAATACAATTTTGCTTTAAATAAATAAATAACGCATATTTTAAATAAAATTCAGGAATTCATAGAAATTAATCAATTCTATTTTAAAAAAGGAAATAAACAGAAAATACTCCAAAATTGTGTTTACATTAAGGGGCCGATTCCGATCTGGGTCGGAAATCACTCCAACCAAGCCGGATCCGGGGTGTTTTCCGACCGATCCGGACTCCTGGAGTCCGACCGAGCGAGTACGATGCGGCTGTATGCTGTCGGACTCGTTTCGGTCAGACTCCCATTGAAGTCAATGCGTACATGGGCTCCCATTGACTGAATGGGCACGTTCCAGACAAGTGCACCCCCTACAGTGTGTACACGTCAGTGCCATCCGCACTGTACATGCCTGTGTTGGGAAACCCATGGGTCTCCCCCTTTGTCCGAGTCGTAAGGCTGCGGGTACCAGGTGGTCTGATGCAGACCCCCAAAGAACAGCCCCGGGAGCTATTGCGAGCCAAAAGCTGCGACTAGATCCGGCTGTCCGAATCACGCATCGTATTGGCTCGGTCGGAATTCGCCTCCATTGCACGCCACAGTTAGCATACGGTCGAGACGTACGGAGCGGTTTGGACCCGGAAACGATTCGGCTGGAGAATTCATGCTTGTTCGCATCGTACTTCGTCGTCCGGACCCGTGTACGAACCGGACGGAAATTCAGCCTCTGAATCCGACCCGCTAATCCCGAACCCGATTCGGAGCCCTTCTGACCGAGATCAGAATCGGCCCCTAAGTGTAATACTAATTTTACATTTTAAAAAAATTAGAAAATCATGTTATGTTGTTTAAATAATATTATTGTTAAATATTTAAAATGAAAAGATTACTTAACGGTGACATAAAAAAAAATATTTATTGATTTTTGTAATAAAAAACAAAAAATCTATGAGTGTATTATAATAGGAATTGTTCTAAATGTATTTATACATGTTACTATGATATAGATGCGTGTATGTGATTAATTTTATTATGACAATGTTCAGGGACAGAGCAGAAGGTCTGGGGAGATGCTCACAGGTTAGAAAAATACTTACCTTGCTTTTGTTTATTTAAACAAAATATATATTAAAAAATGTACTGTATATATTACTAATATAATCATAAAAAAAGTTTATCTAACATTTTTGACATATATAAAACACTAACATTTTATGAAAAATAAAAGAGTGTAATAGTAATAGTATGTATTGAATATGTATTGAAAGATTTTTAAAGAAATATGAAAAAAAGATTCCCATGCTTTAGCAGTGAACTAAATGGTAAGAATTGTCCTTCATTTATGTTTACATCTTGCTATGTTATATAGAGGCGTGTACGTGATTACTGTCATTCTGAGGATCATCGTGGGACAGAGCAGAAGGTCTGGGGAGATGCTGAAAGGTAACATTAATTATAATACATATATTCAATTAAAAAAGTTTTTTTATAAAAGACTTGAAATACATTCATTGCGTTTGTAATTCACAGCTAGATTTACACAAATAAAGACAAAGCATATTACTGTTTTAAAAGACTTTATTAAAAAAATATCTATTCATCATTTTATTTTGAATTTTATTATAATGCACATTATATTTATCTGAAGAAAACTATAAATAAATTTTTGAACATATTTCACTGTATGTTTATTGAAAATAATTGTCCATTTTGTCTTTTTTTTACTTTTTCAGCTAGCGATGACGTTGACGCGTAAACGTGAAACGTGAAAATCGTCATTATGTGGATCATCGCTGGACAGAGCAGAAGAAAGGGAGACCTGCGTTAAGTGTAGAGGTATTACTTTACTTTAAATGCATAGTTTTGTTGTGAATGTATCTAGGACCCTAATTAAAATATTCCCGATTCATACCCTTATATGGTTATAACAAAACATATCCTTATGAAGGCATAAGAATCATGTCCATATTTAGTGAATAGCCAATGCAGTCCAAATACGGCATGGCTACTTTCATAGACCACTGGAAAGTACAACGCGTTCTTTAAACAAACCAAGCCTCCAGCAGCCCGGGAATTCCCCCTGCTTTTGTTTTGATTTGCACAAGAACTCCTGCAGTCCAGAAAGAACTGTAAGTTCTTAGTGACGTCTTATGTCCAACCTTACGTCAAACCCGGCACCTTCCAGGTATAAATATACCAACGTTGCCTTAAGCAAACACAAGGTGGTTTGGAGCAGAGCGGCTATCTACTTGCCCGACGCCCAGCTGATGCGAGTGCCGAAGGAAGCCAACCCTCCCATTTGACGCACTGAGAGAGACGCTGTCGTTTCTCCTGCCGAGAAATCCAGCTCCGTTGTTCCCAGTCACCCTTGCGGGTTGCTGGGAGATCGAGTCCTGAGAAAGAGATACAAGACCTCCTTCATTCTAAAACCAAGGTACGGAGCTGATTAGATCCATAGAGAATTCTTGATGCAGATTCTTGGCAAAAACCTAACTTAACTTAAACTGCAACTTACTTACTCCTTCCCACGTATTAGGCTTAGGTCAGGTACACCGGGGTAGGCGTATCTTAGAAGCACCAGTTGAGTACGTTTAGTCAATGATTTTACATATGTATACATTTTATCCATTTTAAGTATCATATGGCTCAGAAACCATATCAATGCTTTTACAGTATTATTTCATAATACTACTTTTACTGTACGCACTTTACTTTATGATAAGTATTGCAATTGTGGCAATTCACTTCTCTTGCATGAGAAAGAGGACTGCTCAATAAATAACACCTTTTATTGAAAATGCCCGTCTCTATATTTCTCTGCACTCCTGGTGAAACTAAGTATCCACGATTGACTGAGTGAAATAACTGTCTATTATATCACACAACTCTGGAGATATACTCCTTGTTCTGGAGGGAGCAAAGTTGTCATGTTTATGCGGTTGTCAGAAACTAATCCCTTCTTGTCTAATCAGGAAAGTTAACTCCTTCCTGTTCATTCGAGAAAGTTTCTAGTGACCTCTGAGCTAGCTGGCATACCTAATTAAGTCTAACATATTCAGTAGAGACCTAGATGACCTCAGTCCTACGTCTAAACTATTGTTTGTGTTATTCCAATGCGCAGAGCCTAATGGGAATATAGGAACTACACTACAGTTTAAGAGTGATATTTATTGAAAGGAGACACAAGGGAGGTTTTAAGAGAGTTTTATGTGTTTAAAAATTCAAAAAAGCAACAATGTTGCCAGCGTATGCCTATGTAGGGTCACGTGTTTAACAAAGTATTAATGTTTAGTTAGCTCATTACCTAGTATAAAATGTGAAAATTTACAAAAAAGAAAAAGATTTAAAAAAAATGTGTTTTGACATTTGTATATTGAAAAAAGAAAAGATCGAGGATCGTCGCGCCGTCTGGATTTTTTTGAGAGTGTTTTTTTGGCTTGTTTTTTTGGTAAACATCTGTTTTCGGAAATTGTTCATGGATGGTTCTGTTTGTGGTTCTTTAAACATAACAAGTCGACTAAGGATATGGTGGAATTCGATATTTTGAAATGTTTGGCTTATAAAGAAATTTTTGGGGAAAAAGAGTTGGCTTCAATTTTAGACCGGATTGCGACAATGGATTTCGATTGTTTGGCTTCTAAGGACTTCGTTTTGGAAAAAGAAGCGGTAATAATTTCAGACTGGATTGCGACAACGGATTTCAATTGTTTGGCTTCTAAGGACTTTGGGGCCGATTATAATGGCTGGTGGTCCGCCACCACTGGGCTGGTGGTGAGGACCGCCGGCCCGGCGTTGGCGGTCTGCCCGCCATCAACCTAAATATTCCAACCGCCACATCAGGATGGCGGTGGGAATGGGATTCGTCCCGCGGCGGACGGAAAGACCGTCTGCCGTGGTCCCGCATGGTGGTCCTTTTCCACCTGCCTTGCGGGACAAGATACTAGGGGGGTATACTGGCAGTGCCCTGCAGGCACTGCCATGTGCATTTGCATGCCTGTCATTTTGGGCGGAGATTCCGCCGCAAAAAGACAGGAGGTAAATACCTTTGGGGGCCCGTTGTGGGCCCCCCCTGGGGTGGTGGGCGGTGGTGGTTACCTATGGCACCCCCCTACATATGCATGTACAAGGTGGCAGGCACCGCACGGTGCCTGTCACGTTGTACATACATGTGCTAAACATGTCTTTTTACATTGTGGCGGGTGCTGCCGCCCGCCGCAATGTACAGAATACGGGATGCGGCGGCCAATGTGGGGGTCGCATCATAATTAGTATTGCGGGACCGCCGTACCTATGGCTCGGGGTCCTTTTTGCCTAAGCGATGGCGAGCAGACTTTCTCTGCCCACCATCATAATCGGCCCCTTTTTTGGGGAAAAAAAGTGGTATCAATTTCAAACTGGATTGCGATGATGAATTTTGATAATTTATTTTTCAATAGACTTTTTTTTTTAAATCTTCTAATTTTGGGTTGTTCTTTAATTTGAAAAATGTGCAAGTTTGAATTAAAAAAATATGGCAACATGGCACTTCACAAAAAAGGGACTTTTGCATTACAAACTCTTTGTGGATTCTTTTTTGTGGATTGTATTCTTTGTAAAAGGACTCTTGGGGAAGATATGAAAGGATGTCAAGACCAAGGGGCCGATTCCGATCTCGGCCGGTAGGGCACCGAATTGGGTTCGGCATTAGCGGATCCGATTCGGAGGCTGAATTTCTGTCCGAGTCGTACATGGGTCTGGACGTCGAAGTACAATGTGAACAAGCACAAAATCTCCAACCGCATTGTTTCCGGGTCTGAACCGCTCCATATGACTTGGTCACAAGCAAACCGTGGCACGCAATGGAGAAGTTTCAAGACCGAGCTAATACAATGCTCGATCCGGACTGCCGGATCGAGTCGGAGCATCTGGATCGCAATAGCTCCCTGAGTTTGACTTCAGGGGTCTGTGTCTGACCCCCTGTGACCCCCTGTGACCTGCAGCCTTACGACTCGGACACAGGGGGAGGCCCATGGGTCTTCCCAACACAGGCATGTATGGTGCAGATGGCACTGATGCGTACCAACTGTAGGGGGTGCACTTGTCCGCAACGTACCCATTCAGTCAATGGGAGCCCATGTACGCGTCGTACGACCGGCTCCTATTGACTTCTGTGGGAGTTCGACAGCATAAGGTCACATCGTACTCGCTCGGTCGGACTGCAGCAGTCCGGCTCGGTCGGAAAACACCACGGATCCGGCTCAGTCAGAGTGCTTTCTGACCCAGATCGGAATCGGCCCCTAAGAGTTGAAAAATGAAGGCATCAAAACGTAAGGTGACACGACTTTAAATGTTATTTGTAAAAAAAAAAAAGCACATTTTGAAAAAGTTAAATTTTTTAGGGCAAAACACGAAAAAAATAGTGGTGTGTGAGTTAGTAATGTAGAATGTGTGCAAGATTATCCAGGTAGTCTGAAGCCACTCACAACCTAAACTGTTGTAGTGCAACCAATAGTCTCCATGAAATTTCCTTTAATTTTTGGGAAATTTGTGGGTTCAGACTACCTGTTAATGCTTGTGCTAATCTAATTTCTTGGAAACTTTGGTCCTTCCTCAATGTTTCCAAAAAATTATAGAAATTGGGGTGATGTTTTCCAATTGACTGATAGAAGGAGTTGTGCCATCCCTCTATGGCATTGTTTGTCTTTGCTCCTCCTTCTAGGCAGCTCGAGTAGCAGTTCCACCACTCCACATGGAAACGTGGCTTCCTCCTGCGAACCGATCGGCTTAGATGCCCAATCAATGTACCTTCAAAGTAATTTAGTAGTGGTGCCAATTTTTCGTCGTTTGTTGTAAAACAGTCAGATTCAGTAATAGAAGTGTAGTACTAGTCTACACTATCAGGAGGAACAAAGCAAAGTGCAGTCCATTGTTTTAGTTCAAACTGCAGCTGTCTATTAGATACATAGGGCCAGACGTAGGAGCCCTAATACCAGTCGGAAACGGCCGATTTCGGCCGTTTCCGACCGGTATTAGGGTTTTCAGATGTAGGGGGCTGAAAATTACAGAATCGGTATATTTACCGATTCGGTAAATTGCCGAATCGGTAAATATACCGATTCTGTAATTCCAAATGTAGGTGGCACAGTTTACAGTGCCACAGGCCCTTAAGAGTCGGTATTTTACCACCCAATCCTATTGGGTGGTAAAATACCGAATTCAGGTGTGCATGCACATCTGTGCATGCACACCTGTGCAATGTGACACACAGACATGCCCTTAGGGCATGTATGTGTGCCACATGTCACACAAAGCCTGTACTTGGGGTGCTAGAGGGTGTCAAAGTGACACCCCCTGCACCCTTGCAGGATTCGGTATTTACCGATTCTGTAAATACAGAAGCGGTATTTCCAATTGATTCCTATGGGCTTCAAAGCCCATAGAAATCAATGGGAAATACCGATTCTGTATTTACAGAATCGGTAAATACCGAATGTTACAGATTCGGTAATTCTGAATTTAAAATTACCTACATCTGCCTCCTTCCTATTTACCTACTCTTAAATACCGAATCGGTAAAATTCGGTATTTAAGAGTAGGTAAATCGGAATTACCTACATCTAGCCCATAATCCTGAACTAAGGACGTTTTTTGTATTTTACTGAAAAGTGGAAAAAACATCCTTGAATTTCAGAATCCGTGTACATTTTGGTAATAACATTAATCATTGCCAATTCAAAATCAATAATTACTTTTCTAGGACTTTTGGTAGATGTTTTTGATTTTACCACTGTTAAAAGTTCAGTGTAAACTGAGGATTGTTTATCTGGTAGCAAACTGGAAACTAAGGGGACTACTGTGTTGTTAATTTTAGCATGAATGGCGTATATTTGGGTGAATGGATAGCGTGTGCTTTTAAACGGCCCATCCATCATCCAAATATCACAATTCTCTAACCTAACAAGATTACGGTGTGTGCTAAAGATTAGGATTCTCTTTAGAGGGTTTTTGTTGTCATGTAGTAGGAACGGGTCGTTAGAAACAGTTACAGAGAGTTCAGGAGGAATAAGTATATCTGCAAAGGTTTGAGGTCTTACTCGTTGAGGGTTACTTGCCTGTTTTTTACGTTGAAAAATACGTCTCAGAATAGGAATGATAGGCGTTCTGCTGGCAACATGTGTTGGGACGTGTTGTGCTACCTCCCTCAAAATTGAACCACAGGATTCATTGGAGGCGGATGCAATATCTTTGATCTCATTTATAGTTTCCCTAACCTCAATATCCATTGCAGAGGCAGAGTGATTATGCTCTGTGGTTCTTAAAACAGAGTCACCAAGAGTAACCGCACTGCCTGTGCAGTGGGATGAGTAGTATTGCACACACCTCCAATGACACCTGGGTTTAGTTAGTCTCTCCTTACAATAAATATACCCTGAATGTTTCAGTAGCTGGTTTCCCTTTCTGGAGCTGAGATATCTCGCTTCATCATTTGAAGACATTTTCTGTAATGACATGAAAAGGTAGAAAAAAACCTTAGTTTGTTTGTAACGTTTGTATCGAGATTTTTGAAAAGGCATTTGTTAACACTATTAAGGATAGTGTATTATTTGCAGAACAACTGGTTTATACGCAAAAAAATGTATGCTAATTTTGGCGGCTATCATTTGATGTTGCTAATCTTTGAGACTAAATTATTTATGCCCCTGTTAAAAAGAAATAAGATATGGTTGCACTGTGTTTAAGTTATCATTACCTTTTTAATAGATTGGTCTTGCTTCAGGTCCCTGTGGTTTTTGGAATTATGATTTCTCGGCTGTCTTGTCTTTAAATCTTGAAGAGTAAAAAACATTGAAAATAATACTCATTTAATTTTTCAAAAATGTTGTTTGCTAGGGAGAAAAACTAGGCAATTATTTTTATGTGTTATGTAGAAATTACACTCACCGTTTAAGGATGTGTTGAAGTATTAAGGATGTGCCTCAAAATATTCAAAAGTAGTATGTTCTGTAAAAAAAGAAAATTGGAAATATTAAGTATTTGCATTGTTTGTTTGCATTTCTCTGAGGCAAGCACAACTTTTTAATTGGAATTCTAAGTTTCACCACACCACTATCCTGCTTTTTCGCTGAGTCAAGAACCCCTTGGAGTTACTTATCCTACTGTTGCACCCCTGGAGTTAGAATAGTAATTTAAACCCCTACACTATCCAAAACATGCCCTAATGTTGAACCACCCTGGTGTTTGAATAGTCATTTTTACACCTACAGTAACCAACACTTAGCCTACTGTTGCACCACCCTGGAGTTTGAATAGTAATTTTAACCCCTACACTATCCAACACCCTACTGTTGCACCTTCTTGGAGTTAGAATATACATTTTTACTCCTACACTATCCAACACGTACCCTAATGTTGCACCAACTTTGAGTTAGAATAGTAATATTAACCTCTACACTATCCAACACTTTCCCTACTGTTGCACCACTCTGGAGTTAGAATAGTAATTTTAACCTCTACACTATCCAACACGTATCCTACTGTTGCACCACCATTTAGTTATTATAGTAATTTAAACCCCTACACTATCCAACACTTACCCTACTGTTGATCCACCATGGAGTTAGAATAGTAATTTAAACCCCTACGCTATCCAACACTTACCCTAATGTTGCACCACCCTGGAGTTTGAATAGTAATGTTTACACCTACAGTATCAACACTTAGCCTACTGTTAAACCCCCCTGGAGTTAGAATAGTAATTCTTACCCCTACACTATCTATCACTTACCCTACTGTTGCACCCTCTTGGAGTTAGAATAGTAATTCTTACCCCTACAATATCCAACATTTACCCTACTGTTGCAGCCCCCTGGAGTTAGACTATACATTTTTACTCCAACACTATCCAACACTTACCCTAATGTTGCACTACCATGGAGTTAGAATAGTAATTTTAACCCCTACACTATCCAACACTTACACTACTGTTGCGCCCCCCTGGAGTTAGAATAGTAAATTAAATCCCTACAGTGTCCAACACGTACCCTTCTGTTGCACCCCACTGGATTTAGAATAGTAATTCTTACCCCTACACTATCCAACACTTACCCTACTGTTGCACCACCTAGGAGTTAGAAAATTAATTTGAACCCCTACACTATCCATTACTTACCCTACTATTGCACCACAATGGAGTTAGAATAGTAATGTTTACACTCACAGAATCTAACACTTAGCCTACTGTTGCACCCCCCTGGAGTTAGCATAGTAATTCTTACCCCTACACTATTTTATTTATTTATTTATTTAATTTGTATAGCGCGTTATAACCACCGGGGTCTCTAAGCGCTGTTTGTCCAGATTACGTAGTGGGGTTCGGTATTTACTTGATCTTAACACAACGCCTAGAGGCTACTCCATGCTTGCTTGAACAATACGGTTTTTAACTTTTTCCTGAAGGATAACAGATTGCATTCCTTCCTTAGTTCTGGGGCCAGTTTGTTCCATAAAGCTGGGAGTGTGTTGGAGAAAGCACTATTCTACACATACCCTACTGTTGCACCCCTTGGAGTTAGAATAGTCATTCTTATCCCTTCACTATCCATCAATTACCTTACTGGTGCACCCTCTTGGAGTTAGAATAGTAATTCTTACCCCTACACTATCTATCATTTACTCTACTGTTGCACCCCCCTGGAGTTAGAAAATACATTGTGACTCCTACACTATCCAACACTTACCCTAATTTTGCACAACCATGGAGTTAGAATAATAATTTTAACCTCTACACTATCCAACACTTATCCTACTGTTGCACCACACTGGAGTTAGAATAGTAATGTTTAAACCCTGCACTATCCAACACTTACCCTACTGTTGCACCACCATGGAATTAGAATAGTAACTTAAATCCCTACACTATCCAACACTTACCCAACTGTTGCACCCCCCTGGATTTAGAATAATAATTCTTACCCCTACACTATCCAACATTTACCCTACTGTTGCACCACCCAGGAGTTAGAATATTAATTTAAACTGATACACTATCCAACACTTACGGCACTGTTGCGCCCTATTGAAGTTAGAATAGTAATTCTTACCTCTACACTATCCATCATTTACCCTACTGTTGCACCCAATGGAGTTAGAATATACATTTTTACTCCTACACTATCCAACACTTACCCTAATGCTGCACCACCATGGAGTTAGAATAGTAATTGTAACCTGTACACTATCCAACACTTACCCTACTGTTGAGCCACCTAGGAGTTAGAATATTAATTTTAACCCCTACACTATCCATTACTTACCCTACTGTTGCACCACAATGGAGTTAGAATAGTAATTTGTAAACCTGCAGAATCTAACATTTAGCCTACTGTTGCACCCCCCTGGAGTTAGAATAGCAATTCTTACACCTACACTATTCTACACGTACCCTACTGTTGCACCGCTTGAAGTTAGAATAGTCATTCTTATCCCTACACTATCCATCACTTACCCTACTGTTGCACCCTCTTGGAGTTAGACTAGTAATTCTTACCCCTACACTATATATCATTTAAACTACTGGAGTTAGAATATACTTTGTGACTCCTACACTATCCACCACATACCCTAATGTTGCACAACTATGGAGTTAGAATAGTAATTTTAACCTCTACACTATCCAACACTTATCCTACTGTTGCACCACACTGGAGTTAGAATAGTATTTTTAACCCCTGCACTATCCAACACTTACCCTACTGTTGCACCACCTAGGAGTTAGAAAATTAATTTGAATCCCTACACTATCCATTACTTACCCTACTATTGCACCACAATGGAGTTAGAATAGTAATGTTTACACTCACAGAATCTAACACTTAGCCTACTGTTGCACCCCCCTGGAGTTAGCATAGTAATTCTTACCCCTACACTATTCTACACATACCCTACTGTTGCACCCCTTGGAGTTAGAATAGTCATTCTTATCCCTTCACTATCCATCAATTACCCTACTGGTGCACCATCTTGGAGTTAGAATAGTAATTCTTACCCCTACACTATCTATCATTTACTCTACTGTTGCACCCCCCTGGAGTTAGAATATACACTATCCAACACTTACCCTAATGTTGCACAACCATGGAGTTAGAATAGTAATTTTAACCTCTACACTATCCAACACTTATCCTACTGTTGCACCACACTGGATTTAGAATAGTAATGTTTAAACCCTGCACTATCCAACACTTACCCTACTGTTGCACCACCATGGAATTAGAATAGTAACTTAAATCCCTACACTATCCAACACTTATCCTACTGTTGCACCCCCCTGGAGTTAGAATAGTAATTCTTACTCCTACACTATCCAACACTTACCCTACTGTTGCACCACCCAGGAGTTAGAATATTAATTTAAACCGATACACTATCCAACACTTACCACACTGTTGCACCCTCTTGAAGTTAGAATAGTAAGTCTTACCCCTATACTATCCATCATTTACCCTACTGTTGCACCCCATGGAGTTAGAATATACATGTTTATTCCTACACTATCCAACACTTACCCTAATGTTGCACAACCATGGAGTTAGAATAGTAATTTTAACCTGTACACTATTCAACACTTACCCTACTGTTGCACCACACTGGAGTTAGAATAGTAATTTTAACCCCTATACTATCCAACACTTCCCCTACTTTTCCACCCTCATGGAGTTAGAATAGTAATTTAAATCCCTACACTATCCAACACTTACACTACTGTTCCACCCCCCTGGTGTTATAATAGTAATTCATACCCCTACACTATCCAAAACTTACCCTACTGTTGCACCTCCCTGGAGTTAGAATATTATTTTAAACCCCTACGCTATCCAACACTTACCCTACTGTTGCACCACCACAGAGTTAGAATAGTAATTTGAACTCTTACACTATCCAACACTAGGCGTAATGTTGCACCCCCCTGGAGTTAGAATAGCAATTTTTACCCCTACACTATCCATCACTTACCCTACTGTTGCACCCCCTTGGAGTTAGAATAGTCATTCTTACCCCTACACTATCCATCATTTACCCTACTGTTGCACTCCCCTGGAGTTAGAAAAGTATTTTTTACTCCTACACTATCCAACACTTACCCTACTGTTGCACCACATTGGACTTAGAGTAGTAATTTTCACACCTACAGTATCTAACACTTAGCCTACTTTTGCACCCCTCTGGAGTTAGAATAGTAATTCTTACCCCTACACTTTTCTACACTTACCCTTCTGTTGCACTACCCCGGAGTTAGAATAAAAGGATTATCTAATATGATAGCCCCCCTTGGACTTTGACTAGTAATTGTAACACCCCCCCTCTATACAGCATTTACCCTGGGGGTAAAAAACCTTTTTGAATGGCAATACAAATTATTTCAACACCACTATCCAGCATTTTTAATGAGCCATGCACCGTTTGAAGTTTGAATGGTAATTATTACCCCAGCAGTCTCCAAAATTATATGTTTGTTAAGTACAACTTAGAGCTTGAATTGTAATTTAAATCACAGCAATTTGTGTATTTTGCAAGACTAATTCACAAGTAATGTTTTTGAAGATTGTTTTACCTGTATTAATTCAACCTTTGACTTTTCACGTCTTCTTTTGATGGCAGGTGAAAGTTGTTTTGTTTTTCTTTTATTTTTATTTGGATGATATCTTTGGAGAAAACAAAATGTATTGTATTTTTAAAAACGCCCATTGAATTATGCTTTTATACGCTAAAAGTACTTGCATTGTCGGTTTCAAGGCAACGCTTTTTAGCATTTTCAATAAAGCAACTACTCCAATTGTGTTTTTAATACAAATTTTTACCCCACCACTATTCTGCATGTTGCATACGGTAAACACCCCTTCGAGTTGAAATTGTATTTATAACACCACCACTACACACCATTTGCATAGAGGCAACCACCTCTTGCTGTTCGAATAGTTTCTATTACACACCTCCACTTTCAGGCATTTTTAAAGAGGCAAACTTCCCTTTTCATGGTAAAAGCCATTTTAATAATAGCACTTTACTGAATTTTGAATGATGGTCGGCTTTCTCTCAATGTACCCTTTGGAGTTGGCATAGTAATTATTACCGCAGCACAATTCCACATTTTCTCTTTGTCACGTTCACCTTGGAGTGGGAATTCTAATTTTAATCACAGCACTTTGTGCTTTTTGCAAGAGTCAAGCCACAGTTTTGTTTTTGGAGATTGTTTTACCTGGATTAATTTAATAGTGCACTTTCCACGTCTTCTTTTGACAGCAGGTGAAAGTTCTTGTAAATGTGGCTGCTTTCGGTTCATATCTTTTGAGAAAACAAAATGTTTTTTTTAGAATGCTTAATAATGATTTATGCTTTTTAAAGTTAAAATTTCTTTGATTCTATTTTTTCCTTGAACACTATCTAGCATGTTTTACAAAAGTAATTTTAGACCCACGGCTATTCAGCATTTTGCATTAGGCGAGCACCCTTTGGAGTTGGAATTCTAATTATTATACCATCACTATCCTCACTTTTCACTGAGGCAGCTACCCCTTATTGTTTGAATAGTATTCATTACCCCACCACCATCTTGTATTTTGCAAGAGCAAAACAGCCCTTTTCGTGGTAATAGCCATTTAAATAACATCACTTTACTGCATTTTGAAAGATGGTAGACACTCTTTCGATCGTACTAAAAAACTTTACCTGTTATTTTGAAATGCGTAAGAACTTTGTGGATCTTTTAAAAATAGATCTAATTAGATTCTTCTTTGATCTATTTCTGTCTGTTGGTATCGGTGGAGAAGAAAAAGGAATTGCTTTTTTAAAATCTATTACAAGTTATGTTTTAGAAAGAATTATTAGTTCTATTGTACTTTTTAATAACTCCACTGTCTAGCATTTTCACTGATGAAAACCGCCCTTTCAGTTTGTATACCAATTATAGCTCAACCATTATTCAACAATTTAGCTCGTGGCAACCACCCCATAGCCAGTCTGAAGAGTAATTATTACCATAGCACAAGGTAGAATTTTCCATGAAGCAAGCTAACCCTTAAGTTGGATTAGTAATTATTACTTTACCTCTATCCAACGTTTTCAATTAGGTATTCTCCCTTTTGATTTTGAGTACTAATTAGTACCAGAAAACTATACAGCATTTTCCCAGAGGCCAGCACCCCTTTCTGTTGATATAGTAATTAGTTCACCACCACCCTCCATCCTTTTGCATGAGGCAAGCACGGATTTTCTGTTGATATATTATTTTGTAATCCAGCGCTAATCTTTATTTTACCTCAGCCAAATACCTCTTTGAGTTAAAATACTTTTTGTAAATCATGTTCTATTCAGTATTTTCTCTGAGCTATGCAACCCTTTGTGTGCTTTTTATCAACCA
Source organism: Lissotriton helveticus (assembly GCF_964261635.1). Taxonomy (NCBI): domain Eukaryota; kingdom Metazoa; phylum Chordata; class Amphibia; order Caudata; family Salamandridae; genus Lissotriton; species Lissotriton helveticus. The sequence continues at coordinate 1,602,328,782 of NC_136059.1, read as the reverse complement.
GTTTATCAATTTTAACAAAAATATTTCTTATTGAATAATATAGATATACATTTATTTTGTACACATTTTTTGTTTTTGATTAATGTATTCACTTACTTTTGATATTGTCATGCGAATACAATGTTAATCTTCTATACCAAAATCAGGATATATTTTACAATAAACTGTAAAAAATAAACATTTGTCAAATCATAAATATATTTCTTTAAAATTATTATTTTATTTGTTTAATGGTATGGTATTAAAATAACTTGTTGAGGCAGCTTTCTGATGTAACACTGCCTGGCAGCAAAAAAAATGTGTGGTGTCTCTGATAGTCAGGTAAGCACTGAATTCATAAGGGTGGTCGGCTCCTGTTATACGTTTTTAGAGGAACACCTACATTTGTAGAAAAATATGTATCGGCTTCATTTTTTTCTCTCATTCATATGATGTGTGAAAATATCATTTAAATTTTGATTTTGATTATGCCCGTTACATCTTGCGCTGTTTGTTTTGTCCTCCATTTTGTTTCCCTGAGGGTCATGTTCATGGCATTGAAAGTGTTGAAAGAGTTGTAGGACTTAAGATTAGGTCAGTTCCTAAAATGATGGTTCCGTTGTTTACCTTTCTGTAGATCACATTTTTTTTCTTATTTTTTTGTTGTTATCTATATAAATTCAGTTACTGTATTCTTCAAAACATAATTGTAATACTTATAGTACTCGAGTATTAACATTAATACCTGAGTAATCATTTATTAAGCAAATACCTTTTTTCACCTCTGAATTGATCATTTTTAAACACATTTTTAAAACACTTCCCTACCCAAAACCCTATTTTCCCTGCATCCCGTTCCAGGGGGTTATTTTACAATTATATTTTTATTGCAAAAATTAAAAAATGCGTTGTAATAGTATGCGTTGTTTTGTCTTGCATTGTAATGGCTCTTTACATGTATGTTATATAATTGCATTGTAATGGTATGCGTTGTAAAATGATGCGTTGTAATAGAGTTTGCGATGTAACAATTGCGTTGTATACGCGCGCGTTGTAATTGTATGCGTTGTATCGTCATACATCCCTTAGCTAATGTATGGAACAGTTGTGTATCTCACCTAAAGGTACACATGCCAGCTTGTAGGCATCAATACAGGCGGCACCAATGGTGTCAGCCACATCAGAATACTGTACATTTCCCACTTACCAAGGGGATGTAGCACACAGTGTTTGCATCCAGATTGCATTGTATGGTTTGCACAACTCTGTGGTCCACCGTCACATGAGACACAGTAGTGAGGAAGCACTCCAGGCACAAGGATTACAAGTGGGCTGTTTAGGACCGCTGTCACACATGACACAAACTGATGATGTAGGCTACCTGTGACATTGGGCAGCTTGTGGCTGCTAAACTCTTTTTGCTGTTGTTTAACTGGACTCTGCTTAATACCTGGTCACATGGACAATAGACTACGTGTGTCAGCATACACTGAATGCAAGACCTACACATGCAACAACTCTCCCATGGCCTGGGACATGAGTCACCATCAAGGTTGATGTTGAACTAGCAGCCTGAAACTGAAGATACAAGGTTATGCGACATTTACACTCACCCCTCCTAGCTGCTTTTGGGCTTGCAACTGCCCATCAAGGTCTGTGTACACCACCGCTACGTGGCCAGCCATCAGGGGTGTCGGCATCCAGCACGTGCCCCTTATGCATCGGGAGGACAGCCTCAGCTCGATCTCAACAATCTTCCTGGTCCAGCGTCGGAAATCCTCTCACTGTTTTCTGCAGTGGACACTGCACCGACGAGCGACCTCCAGGATCCACATCCTCCGGGTGATGGCTTTCCACATTGACACCTTTTGATGGGCGTTGACCTTTATGGATGTAATAGTTGGACAGACTGAGCTGATCTGCTTGTGTGACACTGAAGGTGTAGATGGTTAGCATAACCATTGATCAAAAATGAACATACTACACAAGCTGAACACTACACAAACTATACAGCATACTATTTAAGTCATTTGAGGACTTGCCTCGATCATGATCATTCCAATACTAAGTAGGCCAGTCCACTGACATCACATAGCCCAGGGCTACACCAAATGTACTCTGAAATGATTTACCATCTGACATAGCACACCATTGTGTCATCTGGACTGACATCTGAGCAGTCTGTACAAATGATGGGATGCATATACACTGACAAAACACTGCTATCATCATAATTACCACATTTCAAGAAGTGAGTCACAATGAAAAGGCTGGCATGTGTATCACTGTGACCTCCCACTCTAAGGATCAGCAAATGTGTGATGTATTCATTTGGACATCATACTATGTCAGAGTCTGTGTGTGTGGGAAGTCCTGCCTTCATGGAACAAACTTCATACCAAACCTGGCTGTATGTAATGGACGACATAAACATTCTATTGTACATACTGTATGCTTGGTCATTCTGATAAATCGGGATATTCATTTCTGAACAGCACTGCAAATGTAAACAACTATCTGCAGTGTACATGTGTCACATAAGCTGAGTTCCTGTACAATGACACCATCACTCATACGATGGTAAGATCCTAGACATGTGGAGTAAGGTACATGTCTTAAGGCAATGAAACACAGTGACTTTATGGGTCCACGGACAGTAGTCTTGAGTCTGGCCTTCTCACCTTGCACCTAACCGAATGAGTTTATATAAGATGGAAATAGCCCAACTCATGTTCCTGTTACAATGATGTATGTCACATCAGAGAATCAGCATATGTACAGGTAGTGTACTTTATGCAACAGTTCCTGTTGGACTTCAACTCTGTTGCAGCCTTGGCCATGGACCACTTAGGCCACATTTCAATGTCTTGGTTGCTCTCTGCATGCTGAGCATTCTGTTCTCACCTGACCATTATATGCCCACACATTACATACTTTACAGTACACCTTGTGGCCAACCTATATGTGACCTAGCAGTTGTGAATTATGAAGGAGGGGATGTGAGGACATGGTTTCTCCACGACAGCAGGTTTGTGAGGCCTAATTTCTCATAGCTGGAAATGTGCAACTGTACATCTATCTAGCGCCATCATTACATGCTACTTACAGGACACATACACAAGTTAGGGTGTAACACCTACACATTTGTTAGCACATCTTCCATTCACCGATCAGCTGTTTCATCATAGCCAACAATAGGTCTAAACATGCATAAATATGTGCATACAACAGGTGCAAGGATTAGCCCTGTTTACACATCACCATTATGATGTAATGTCCACAAAGTACACTCCGACGGGAAGCATTACATCATAGACTTATGTTTGGCCTAGACTTACTGACATAGGCATCTAGGACACTGAGCCACAATGTGGCTTGAATACTAACAATTTAGCAGATTTAAGACTGTATTAGCAGTGTTCAGCTGTTCCTCTGGTGAGCCGTAGAGCTGATGGTACAGGGAAAAACCTTGTCCCCCAATATCTCCTGCTCCTCAGGAGTGAAGACATGGGCCCTGCTCCCTGTTCAGCTTGGTATTACTGCTCCCAGAAGTGGCAAACAGCAGCTAATGATGAGGATGTTTTACAGGCAGCAGTGTCTGAAGGCAAGTGATTTCTGGCTGAATCAGCCACCAATAAATCTGCCACATAGGACTTCTGTGTAGATGGACACAGCCATTGGACATCGTTGGTTGCATTTTTCATTGTTGGCCTACGTCGGTGAACGGCTGGCAGTCAACGTACCAGCAGGTCTCAGTCACCAGTTAGTCCTTCACATTGGTGGTCTCATCTGTAGGCGGCCACAGTCATTGAACCGCGATGGTCGCATTTTACAAATGTAGCCAATGGCTGTGACAGGCGTGGTTGGCTCCATCTTCACGCGGTTAGACTCTTCCGTGGTTGGCGAACCAGCATATCCCATACTTGGGATCTGGCATCCACCATGTAAGTGTCAACATCATTTATAAGTCCTAAAAAATTAAAACAGTCAATTAGTAGATGCACATGCAAATGTTTAAAACCCAACCCACGTTTTCATTTACCGTTCTCCTCCATGAAAACATTCAATTTCTCCTTATTTTAAACAACACATTAATAGCCACATGAAATTTCAATAGTGAATAGGGTAGTGAAGATATATAGCGGTACACACATTTTTTCTGCCAGGTTTCCAACATATAGGTTGCAGATGACTGCATTGATAAAGAGTGTAAACCACTGATCTTGGATTCTTGCTCACAGGCTTTCTTTAGCTTTCTCTTTGAGAGGTTTGGATGGTTCTTCCAAATTATAATCTACAATATGTAATTTGTGTGTCATATTTACCAATCAATTCTTCACCTCTCTCACCAATTTTAAGCCAACAGTCCTAATTTATTTGCCACAGAGTGATGGCATTTTAAAGTTCTCCCCACACAGGAGTTTACCCGAGAATCTTAGCTTGGTAGTTTGGTCTGCCCTGTTCCCATGATGCACTGGGCCAGGGCCAGACTAATTTGCATGTAGCCAGGTTCTGAACTGGGATGGTGCAGTGAGCTAAAAAACAGTGATGGATCAAGCCCTGATCTTTTGACTGGGTAGGAGTTTTCTGCCTAATTCAGATACTCTGTCCATCACCACCCCCCTTTTTGAATCGTTTTAGCCACCACAAGTGTGGAAGGGTATGCTCAGATGTGAGTCCCTTGCTCACTGCACCATCAGGATTCAAGCAAGCCAGGCCGAAGACGGCTGCAATGCCAGAAACCGGTCCCCGGAAGCTTGTTTCCTTTCCAGTAAAGAATTGGCTTGGTAGTTTGGTCTGCCCTGTTCCCATGATGCACTGGGCCAGGGCCAGACTAATTTGCATGTAGCCAGGTTCTGAACTGGGATGGTGCAGTGAGCTAAAAAACGGTGATGGATCAAGCCCTGATCTTTTGACTGGGTAGGAGTGTTCTGCTTAATTCAGATACTCTGTCCATCACCACCCCCCTTTTTGAATCGTTTTAGCCACCACAAGTGTGGAAGGGTATGCTCAGATGTGAGTCCCTTGCTCACTGCACCATCAGGATTCAAGCAAGCCGGGCCGAAGACGGCTGCAATGCCAGAAACCGGTCCCCGGAGGCTTTTTTCCTTTCCAGTAAAGAATTGGCTTGGTAGTTTGGTCTGCCCTGTTCCCATGATGCACTGGGCCAGGGTCAGACTAATTTGTATGTAGCCAGGTTCTGAACTGTGATGGTGCAGTGAGCTAAAAACGGTGATGGATCAAGCCCTGATCTTTTGACTGGGTAGGAGTGTTCTGCTTAATTCAGATGCTCTGTCCTTCACCACCCCCTTTTTGAATCGTTTTGGCCACTACAGGAGTGGAAGGGTATGCTCAGACATGAGTCCCTTGCTCACTGCACCATCAGGATTCAAGCAAGCCGGGTGTTCTGCTTAATTCAGATGCTCTGTCCATCACCACCCCCTTTTTGAATCGTTTTAGCCACCACAAGTGTGGAAGGGTATGCTCAGATGTGAGTACCTTGCTCACTGCACCATCAGGATTCAAGCAAGCCGGGCCGAAGACGGCTGAAATGCCAGAAACCGGTCCCCGGAAGCTTGTTTCCTTTCCAGTAAAGAATTGGCTTGGTAGTTTGGTCTGCCCTGTTCCCATGATGCACTGGGCCAGGGCCAGACTAATTTGCATGTAGCCAGGTTCTGAACTGGGATGGTGCAGTGAGCTAAAAAACGGTGATGGATCAAGCCCTGATCTTTTGACTGGGTAGGAGTGTTCTGCTTAATTCAGATGCTCTGTCCATCACCACACCCTTTTTGAATCGTTTTGGCCACTACAGGAGTGGAAGGGTATGCTCAGACATGAGTCCCTTGCTCACTGCACCATCAGGATTCAAGCAAGCCGGGCCGAAGACGGCTGCAATGCCAGAAACCGGTCCCCGGAAGCTTGTTTCCTTTCCAGTAAAGAATTTGCTTGGTAGTTTGGTCTGCCCTGTTCCCATGATGCACTGGGCCAGGGTCAGACTAATTTGCATGTAGCCAGGTTCTGAACTGGGATGGTGCAGTGAGCTAAAAAACGGTGATGGATCAAGCCCTGATCTTTTGACTGGGTAGGAGTGTTCTGCTTATTTCAGATGCTCTGTCCATCACCACCCCCTTTATGAATATAGATAGCCACTGTATAATCATTGTGTATGCAAATGTTCTTGGTCATTTTCCTTTCTTGTAAATATCCCCAGCAGAAACCTGTATATATTCACTCACTGTCACTTAATTACTCCTTGGTTCTCACAAAAAACATTTGGGACACTCTGCACTTTAAAATACTATGTGAACAATTGTATATTATTGATGAAAACCATTGTTTTGAAATACAAAAACTTTGATGACATAAAACTGGTATCTTGAGCTTAGTTTCTCCCTTTGACATCCCTTGCTAACCCTCTACAATTTTAAATAGCTATTACACTATGTACTGACGTTGCACTGTGCAATTATCATACCGCAGGAACCACTGTTCTCTTGATAAATTTCCCTGGCCTAGGAGCGGCAGTCAGAGTCAACAATTTGCTTGGCAGAACCGCCACAGTCTTGCCAAGCATATTATGAGTTGGTTCCTCTGCCATGAAAAGCCTGGTAGAGAGGACACAAAGGGGCCCTACATAGCCACCCTGTGCCTCAGGCCCATGTGGTTGCAAACAGGGGCGTATTAGGTGTGCCGCCCTGTGTGGATGCACATAGGTTCCTGCACAGCGTGGACTTACGAGTCAATGCAGTGCAGTAACCTTGTAAGGAGTTCCCATTGCAGTGCCTTTTTAAAAGTACCACTGCCTTTTAAAGGGCACCGCAGGGGGATACGCCACACCACTGGCCCGCCAGTCCACTGTACAGTAGTAACCTGGCCGGTGGGCGGTGTCGACCTTCGGCAGAGGGGTGGCACAGCGGTTTGCACCGCAGCGGCACCGCTCTGCTGTAAGGTCGTAATCTTGCTCCTAGTATTTCAAGCTGCAGTGAGACCCTGACAAAAAGTCAACATCTTGGAACAATATGGGCTAGGAAAGAGATTCTAATAGGTCTATAATCAGAAAAACACCTCTGACCAGTAGAACTAGACCAAACACCAAGTTTGAGAAGGACTCCTGACACCGGACCTAGACATGCAAGCTGAGTAAGAATGCTATAATTTCACCAATATGTGTAATGAAGAAGAGGCAGGACCCAGATGAAGCTCTTTATGTTCTTTTTTCTAGTCAGGTGTCCAGCAGAAACCTGATGGCTCCCAAGTGGCTTCAGTCCTTCAGAAATCTCCTCTACGCAGATCTTCCTGCCAGCTGGGTCTCATTTGCATCTTCCTGGGATCAAGCTGGCTACTCTTGGAAGTTGAAGTCAAGTGTGTTTCTGAAATAAGCTCTCCTAGCAGCTAGGCAATTTTGTAAGTGTCTCCGGCATAGCCCCGTTCTGGAGCACAAGCAGCAATCTAGTAGAGATCCTACTACTTGTCTGGTTCATATGCAAGGAAACTGTTTTCTTTTATGCCTTGATTTTATAACACCATCATTTTAGAAATGCTTTACCCATCTTCCAATACTTGTACTGATCATGATGTTTTATACTTTTTATTGTAATCTTTTGATTAATACAATTTAAACTTATATAATTCTACTACTGCTGGTCTGGTTTCTATTCTCCTACATTGTGGTGCAGGCCTCAGTGCCAAGACAACGATGATGCATGAGCCCCACATTGATTGAGTGTTCTAATACATAGTCTCCTGGTCCCTAGAGTGGAAAGATGGAGCACACCAGAAGTTCAGTGCCAATCAAATTCACTTGTACATCTTCAGTACTGGAGCAGCATCCTTTCCGCTTTTATGGGCTTCTGAGCCCGGGGCCCTCAGTCAGACATTAGGAACTGGCCCTAGCAGTGCATTGGACTTGGAATCAGTTTGGCACATGCTTCCATTAGCATGGGCGATGGCCACCGAACAGGATACGGTGCATACGGGAGTTTTAGACAGGGAAGGGAAAACATTCCCTAGATGATGTTAATGAACTATGGGCTATTCCCACCCACCAGATGCACAGGTTCTGGGAGGGGGACTGGAATATGTTTGTGCAGGTTGGTGCTGCTTCATGTGTACACCACAACACGCAACCTTTGGGAGAGTCACAAGGCAGTAAATGCATCCCACACAGTCATAAACCATGCCAAAATAAGAGCATACATTATGCCTTCCATATTTTACACATATTAATCTATTTTTTGTATTAATATCCACTCAGTTCAAGTGATCCATGTTTCCCGGGGTAGGTAACAGGAGAAGCGTGTGTGGAAAAATCAGGAAATGCAATGCAAGGATTTCCAGCACAATTGATTTTGTCGAAAAATAATTGAAAAGCTCCTGATTCGTAGGAGTAGCCACGAGTAAGCAAGCGAATGCGCGTGCTATGACTGACAGCAAAATGTACTCCTGATTTGGCCTAGTAGTCTCCACACATTGTCACCATTTTCCATCCGCATCTCTTCAATGAGAAGGCAGCTATATTACCTACTGGCGGTCGCCAGTAGGTATATATAGTTAGGATTTTTTCTCTATGCGTTTTTTGAAAATTCTATGTCTAATAACTTTGCCGTTTGTGGACGGAATTGGCTGAAATTTTCAGGAAAATGGCACATTTTGTTTCTGAGCAGCCTTTGAAAATTTGGGGGGGGTTCGTCAAGGGGGGGCCGAGAAAAAAGGGGGGTCCCAAAACGTGTTTTTAACATTGAGTTTTCCATAGGGCGGTTGGCCTCACTTTTAGCCCGAACGGCTGAATGGATTTGCACGAAACTTGGCAAAATTGTAGGGACTGGTAGCCCGATGTGCCTTTTGTAGGTCTCAATATATGTGCTCCAGTGGATTTTGAGAAATTAACGTTTAAAAAAAGATATATATCTGTAACAGCGGACCGGGCAGCGTCCCAGGACGCGTACTTTTCGCGCAACGGAGCTTTGTGAAGCGAAGCTGATTGGTTCTCTGGCGTCTGTCAACATTCCAAAAAGTCCGTAGCGGCCGCCATCTTGTCTCTCGGTAGGATCGAGAGACAAGAGGAGGCCAAAGCGAAGGGGCAAATGACCATAAGGGGGAATAGTAGATCCTCGCTGACCCCCTACGTTTGATGTGGAGGTTTTAAAAGGGCCCCGCGGGGCAAAAAAAACCCAAAATAATAATAATCGAACGGCTGAATGGATTTGCACGAAACTTGGCAAAATATTAGGGACTGGTAGCCCGATGTGCCTTTGCTAGGTCTCAATATATGTGCTCCAGTGGATTTTGAGAAATTAACGTTAAAAAAAAGATATATATCTGTAACAGCGCACCGCTTCGCGTACTTTTCGCGTTACGGAGCTTTGCGAAGCGAAGCTGATTGGCTCTCCGGTGTCTGTAAACATTCCAAACAGTACGTAGCGGCTGCCATCTTGTCTCTCGGTAGGATCGAGAGACAAGAGGAGGCCAAAGCGAAGGGGCAAATGACCATAAGGGGGCATAGTAGATCCTCGCTGACCCCCTAGGTTTGATGTGGAGGTTTTAAAAGGGCCCCGCGGGGCAAAAAAAAATAATAATAATAATAATCGAACGGCTGAATGGATTTGCACGAAACTTGGTAAAATATTAGGGACTGGTAGCCCGATGTGCCTTTGCTATGTCTCAATATATGTGCTTCAGTGCATTTTGAGAAATTAACGTTCAAAAACAAGATATATATCTGTAACAGCGCTCCGCTTCGCGGAGATAAAATTATATCTGTATTACCTAGCTGTTGCTAACACCAGTTAGCGACGGCTAGTAGGAGATAGCGACCATCTTGGGTCCCACTTTGCATGTGAGTGATATTTATCACTAATGACATGCAAAGTGGGCATGCCAAGATGTTAGCGACTGGAAACAGTCGCTAACATCGCTATCTCCTATTATCAACTTTTGGAAATATTCGAGATAAGCGCGAATATCTCCAAAAAGTAACAGCTGCCCTGAGCAGTTCTTAGCCATGTTATCCAATGGGAGGTGGATAACATGGCTAAGAGCATTAGCTCGGTAATGCATGAATATCGCTGAGTTTTCAGCGATATTAATGCATTGCGGTCGTTTTTTATCGTATTTGCGATAAACCTTGATAATAGCAAGGTTTATCTGCGATAATTTCTGACGGTAAAAAAATCTTTGCAATGCATCGTTAGGGATAAATATCGCTTAACTTTGGTAATATGCCCCAACGTCTGTTAACGTTCGATTCGAAGGAAATCAGGAAGTGTTGAAAAACATTGTCTGCGCCATCTTGTCTTTTTTCAAATGCCACACTTTTGTCGTGCACGGCAGCCATTTTAGATGCCTTGACCAGACCCACTCTGTGCACGCTGTCGATCCTTAGCATGGCTCCCCACCCTCGCAAGCATCTCACCCAGGCAGTGGTCACCCCCGCTCTCTGTCTTATGCATGGGTAATAAACCTCCCCCCATCTGCGCTGCTCTTCCCTGAGAATCACACCCTGTGCCCGCCCGACACCTCCCTTTCGCCCTATTCACTACCGCACCCTCTGACACTCCTTTTCCTCTGTGTCCGATTGTCCAGGCCGGTCCTAGGCTATCAGCTAGCCCTGCAGATGTAGTTTATGGCCACAGCTGTAAAGAATCACCCCTCTTCAAAGGAGTTATAGTAGATCAAGGCCCACACTCGATGAGATCCGTCACAGCAGAAGCGTTGCTATTATCTGAAAACCATCCTGTATTGTGATTGGGGAGGGGACCGAGCGTGAAGCGGAAGATTCCAGGGATGACTCTTTGTACATCAAAGTTTTTACAATTATGTGTCACATTAAAAATATATAGCACTCCGACAAAGTAGTAAGATTATAAAACTTTAATAATTTATAAATATATACAAGAAAACAAAAATAGTAATAACATATAAACATTTTTAGGGAAAAACAACGAAGTAGCGGTCGGCTGTGCGAATAGTCCCAACGCAGCACAACGTCCAGATTTCCGGCGGGGGGTGGGTCATCAGTAGCAAACTGTTGTGCGAATAGTTCCAAGGCAGCAGAACGCGCCGAAATGTAGATGACACGAAAGTGATGTCTAGTAAGTTGCCACCCAGCAAATAACGGCGTGGGGCGTCGCGGGGGGTGGGTCATCAGTAGCAAACTGTTGTGCGAATAGTTCCAAGGCAGCAGAACGATGGCACCAAGGTGATGTCCAGTAAGTTGCCGCACTGGTTTTGGTATCCTACAATGCTGCTCCGAATAACGGCGTGGGGCGCCCCGGGGGAGGCGGCGTGAACGGGCCTCTCCAGGTGGAGTCTCATCTGTTTTAGTGGGGCGCCCCTTTACCGTTTCAGTTGCCATTCCGTCCGCTTTTGGTCCACTGTGTCAAAATCCGCCATTCAGCCATTTTGGGCGTGGTCCACTGAAATGGCCCTGGGACACCTTGGAAATCGGACGCTTGTCTGCTAGGTCTTGGACCCCATTCTCGAAAGCGTCCCCTCCGCCTTGAGAATTCATCAAAAGTTTTGGGGGCTCCGACTCCTGCAGGCTTCTGGTGGGGAGCGGCTGCCATGATTGCTCGCGGAATGACCACGACGGAGCTACGAGATGGTGGTGCTCTCATGCTGACGCCAGTTTAGTCTGAAACATCCAGAAACAAGGTGGGGCTTTCATCGTTTGGGGGAAAAAAAAAGTTTTCATCCAATGAAAAGTGTTGTTTTTAGGTCATATGATCAAGCCTTCCATCATTAGGAAACCAAAAGTAAAATGAACCAATGAAAAGTTTTATAAACAAGTCACATGACCTGTTATGCGGCATAGGGTATAAAATGCGGAGAAAATACGTTGGCACGTGAGGCGGCGTCAGTAGCGGACTGATGTGCGAATAGGCCGAAGGCAATACAACGCGCCAAGATCCGGATGGCACCGAGGTGGTGTCCAGCAAGTTGCAGCACTGGTGTGGCCATCCTACAATGCTGAAAGTCGGCGTGGGGCGCCCCGTTGGCCTGTGAGTTTGCGTCAGTAGTGGACCGATGTGCGAATAGGCCGAAGGCAGCACAACGCGCCAAGATCCGGATGGCACCGAGGTGGTGTCTAGTAAGTTGTCGCACTTCTGTGGCCATCCTACAATGTTGAAAGTCGGCGTGGGGCGCCCCGTTGGCCTGTGAGATGGCGTCAGTAGCGGACCGATGTGCGAATGGGGCCAAAGGCAGCGCAACAATATTTTCTGACTGACACCACAAGGCGCTGAGATGCCAAGATCCGGATGGCACCGAGGTGATGTCTAAGTTGCGGACTGATGTGCGAATGGGGCCAAAGGCAGCGTAACAATATTTTTTGTATGGAAGATACCACTAGGCGTTGAGATGCCAAGATTCGGATGGCACTGAGGTGATGTCTAGCAAGTTGCTGTACTGGTGTGGTCATCCTACAATGCTGAAACTCGGCGTGGGTCGCCCCATTAGCCTGTGAGATGGCGTCAGTAGCGGACCGATGTGCGAATAGGCCGAAGGCAGCACAACGCGCCAAGATCCGGATGTCACCGTGGTGGTTTCATAGTTGAGAGGCACTTCATCTGCAGTGGGGCGCCGAGATCCGGATGGCACCGAGGTGATGTCTAGCAAGTTGCTGTACTGGTGTGGTCATCCTACAATGCTGAAACTCGGCGTGGGTCGCCCCATTAGCCTGTGAGATGGCGTCAGTAGCGGACCGATGTGCGAATAGGCCGAAGGCAGCACAACGCGCCAAGATCTGGATGTCACCGTGGTGGTTTCATAGTTGAGAGGCACTTCATCTGCAGTGGGGCGCCGAGATCCGGATGGCACCGAGGTGATGTCTAGCAAGTTGCTGTACTGGTGTGGTTATTCTACAATGCTGAAAGTCGGCGTGGGGCGCCCCATTAGCCTGTGAGATGGCGTCAGTAGCGGACTGATGTGCGAATGGGGCCAAAGGCAGCGCAATAATATTTTCTGAAGAGAAGACACCAAAAGTTGCTGACATTCCAAGATCCGGATGGCACCGAGGTGGTGTCTAAGTTGCGGACTGATGTGCGAATGGGGCCAAAGGCAGCGTAACAATATTTTTTGCATGGAAGATACCACTAGGCGTTGAGATGCCAAGATTCGGATGGCACTGAGGTGATGTCTAGCAAGTTGCTGTACTGGTGTGGTCATCCTACAATGCTGAAACTCGGCGTGGGTCGCCCCATTAGCCTGTGAGATGGCGTCAGTAGCGGACCGATGTGCGAATAGGCCGAAGGCAGCACAACGCGCCAAGATCCGGATGTCACCGTGGTGGTTTCATAGTTGAGAGGCACTTCATCTGCAGTGGGGCGCCGAGATCCGGATGGCACCGAGGTGATGTCTAGCAAGTTGCTGTACTGGTGTGGTCATCCTACAATGCTGAAACTCGGCGTGGGTCGCCCCATTAGCCTGTGAGATGGCGTCAGTAGCGGACCGATGTGCGAATAGGCCGAAGGCAGCACAACGCGCCAAGATCCGGATGTCACCGTGGTGGTTTCATAGTTGAGAGGCACTTCATCTGCAGTGGGGCGCCGAGATCCGGATGGCACCGAGGTGATGTCTAGCAAGTTGCTGTACTGGTGTGGTTATTCTACAATGCTGAAAGTCGGCGTGGGGCGCCCCATTAGCCTGTGAGATGGCGTCAGTAGCGGACTGATGTGCGAATGGGGCCAAAGGCAGCGCAATAATATTTTCTGAAGAGAAGACACCAAAAGGTGCTGACATTCCAAGATCCGGATGGCACCGAGGTGGTGTCTAGCAAGCTATGCAGTTGAGTTGTGTGCGCACTTGCGGCGAATAGGTCGAAGGCAGCATAACAATGTTTTCTGAATAGGAGACACCACAAGGCGTTGAGATTCGGTTACCACCGAGGTGATGTCTTGCAAGTTGCCGCACTGGTGTGGCCATCCTACAATACTGCTCCGAATAACGGCGTGGGGTGCCCGAAGGGGGGGGGAGCCGGCGTGAATGGGCCTTCCTAGGTGGAGGCTCGTCTGCTGTAGTGGGGCGCCCCTTTACCGTTTCAGTTGCCATTCAGCTGAGTTTCGGCTGCTCTTGATGCTACAGCGACAGGCGGCTGCAAGAGGACTCTCAAAATGGCGGCCTGTTCTTTGGATTTGGGCCTGGTCCACTAAAATGGCCCTGGGACACCTTAGAACTCGGACGCTCGATTTTTTTTTCCTTTCCTGTACATGCAAAAAAAGGTAAATGCCCGGTACGTTACACGCTTCATCTGCCACGATGAACTCTCCAGAGGAACCGAAAAAAAATATAGTTGTGGTAACTATACCATGCATCGTCATATGGAGAGGTGGCACCAATTAATTATAGTGCTGCATAAAAGAGAGATTTGGAGGAGAACCCCTGACCTGCTAGTACATTCATCAAAGAAGTGGCACTGAGAGCTTCAGAGGCAAGGGAAACGGTCCCAAATATTTAGAAGAACTTTGGAAAGATTAAAATGACATGTTTAGATTGTGGCAAATTAATTTCATGTGGACAGATGAGTGTTACTCTAATAAATACAGCATATGAACATCATCATAGTCGATGGTTGGTAGAGACATTTTGACTATATCCTGGACCTGCCCGTCCTCGCCCAAAATGGCGCCGGAATAAATGGGACTCGTAACTCCTTGTTGTGTACTGGTTGCAGAACCTTGAAATCACGAGATACGTATGCAGTTTTGAAGCACATGGCGGGCGGGGACGAGAATTGATTGAATATTTCGACATCCCTATTGATATTAAGTTCTGATGTGTTATTGATTACTGTACTGTTGAAAGTTCGAATTAACGTCACCCATGGTACTTGCCCGCAAATGTATATCTAGATAATTTTATTGTAACTGGCCCTGTCGTATTTTAATTATAAAATGTACGTCCACCGATTCCGTAACTGTTAGACACCTTAGTTCTTGCAACCTAATGGCTCGCCCGTTACGTTCCTCTACAGTGTAAATGTCTATTCATCATATACGATTACAGTTTGCTCTGTGGCAGGCCCACGTGGTTATAGGCTCGTATTTGTATAATGAAATTTTCACAATAAAGGTTTTTAAAAGAAAACATGGTAGTAGTATATACATTGGTAAAGTTTTTAATAATAGTGACTGTTTTAGAATCATTAAAAGGCAAGTGAAATAAAGCAGACCAATTACATGAAGGGTAAAAGGTATAATACGAAGGAACGCAGTAAAGATAAATGGTCAAGGGCTGTTGTGTTTTCTATTCCTGCAACATAAAGTGATCGATAAGAATCTCATATTCAGGCTTATCGGCGACTAAGACAGCAGGTCGACCCTCTTTTGCTCAACGGCTCCGTCATGGGACGAAGAAACGCTCTTTTTTTCGAAAAAATAATATATTTTACTTGCAGGACAGTTGTAAAATTTCCGGGAAAGTACATTAGCCTGGAACATTATAACATATATTTAAGAAAAAATAATGTTCGGAAGTAATGAAAAGCGTAATTTTTAGGTCATATGACCAAGCCTTTCATCATTACAATAAGAAAAGTAAAATGAACCAATGAAAAGTTTTATTAACAAGTCACATGACTTGTTATGCTTACGTTACGCGCTGCGCGCCCCGGATGACTTCCGGATGCGCTAACGCGGCGCGTCATATGACGCATTACGCGACAACGCAGGTACAGAATATAGTCAAAATGTCTCCACCAACCAGCGGTCGGAACACAACCCCTTTCAGCAGGCTAAATAGTTCTGTTAAATGACAACAGAAGGGACAGGCAACAAGAACCATCAGTCAAAGAGGGGAGGGCTGGTTCTTCTCTACCGGGTTACATTGGGGCGCTACCGGAACTGATCGAATTGGTAGTCTACAGTGTTTCTGGATGTTTCAGACTGAAGCTGGGGTTAGCATGAGAGCAGCACCATTTCGTAGCTCCGTCGTGGTCATTCCGCAACCAATCATGGCAGCCGTTCTTTATCGTTATTTTGGGCGGGGTGGGTGGCGGAGCCGAGCTGTTTTGCAGCCATCATTGTGTGGAGTTCAGTTCATCTCACTAGTTTTGTATTTGTCATGAGGGGTTGTTCCTAATGTTTCTATTTTAGCGAGGTCAAAAAGAAATCCCATTAGTGGCCTACTGATTTTGCTCGATTCCTTTTCTTTTTTTTTTACACGATTTTTCGTTATCTGCAAAGACTAAACAGAGTATTGCGACTCTGTGTTTGTTTGTAAATAGAGAATGAACCAAAGAGAACTAATTCTAAAACAGTAAATACTTGGATAACAATCAATCAAATGGAGAGAGAAGCAGGCACGACGGATTACAATGGGGGCAAAGGCCTGCGTTAACTACCTTTCACTATCTGCAAAGAGAGAGTACTCCTAATAGAAATGAGGGGGGGGGGGCACCATTCAAAGCAGATCAGTGTGCATAAACACGAAAATGTTTTCACTTACCACGTACTTGACATTCGACAGCTTATGATATTTGCTATTAAAAAACCATTGAAATTCACTGAAAAAACCATAGGTTATAGACCATATATAGTTAGGAATTAGCATTTACAAAACCTTGAAAATTCACTGAAAAAACCATAGGTTATAGACCATATATAGTTAGGAATTAGCATTTAAAAAACCTTATTTTACTCACACAAAACCATTGAAATTCCATATATAGTTAGTTGCACTAACTATATATCGCGCACCCGCAATCCACTGCTGATCATGTCACATATTACATCATTCATGACATGGTCAGTGACATCACTGATGACATCACTGATGACATCTCAAATGACATCACTGATGACATCACTGATGACATCTCAAATGACATCACTGATGACATCACTGATGACATCTCAAATGACATCACTGATGACATCACTGATGACATCATCCAGTGACTGTGTGTTTCTGTAAAGTTTAAATATGTTTGATATATTGAAGAATGAGTGGATGTATAAGTGTCTGGATGAAGGATTTAGTAGGTGCGTGACTGACTGTGAGTGAGTGAATAAATGTGTCGTACTAAATGCATGGGTTAGTGACTAAACAGTCTGAATGTGTGCATCAGTATGTCTGTTGTGATGTAAACTGCTGCATGTGTTGATCATTAGCTATACGAGAGGCTATATGTGTTATTGATTGGTTGCCCAAGTATTTGTATGGGAGATTGAGTTTGTGTGGGGGTGGCTGGGAGGTGTGTGACTCTGTGCATAGATGTGTCAGCAGTTGATTCACTAGGTGTATGAGTTCAAGAGTGCATGTGGAAACAGCTACATGGGCAGTTGACTGTGTGCATGAGTGTATTGATGAGTGAATGGATATCTCAATGCTACATGTCATAGTAAGTACATATGTAAAACACAGTACATGTGAGAGTTGGCATATATAATTAACTGTGCATGAGAGCCACTGAATGTGTGAGTGGCTGTATGGATCATTGTGAACTTGTATCAGGGATTGTGTAAGAGAGTAAATATGTGTTAGTATATGCTTGAATAAGTAAGGTGTGTATAACTGTATAGTTAAGGAAATGGAGGTGAGATTGTTTCTTTGCATGACTGACTAGGTGTGTGAGTAACTCCATGGATGAGTGACAGTGTGTGAGTGTCTGTATACACTGAGTGTATCTAAGGTTATATTAGAGTCTGAAGAGGTTTATCGTATTAGCACAAGAATGATGTCAAATGAGATGTCATCAGTGATGTCATCAGTGATGTCATTTGAGATGTCATCAGTGATGTCATCAGTGATGTCACTGACCATGTCATGAATGATGTAATATGTGACATGATCAGCAGTGGATTGCGGGTGCGCGATATATAGTTAGTGCAACTAACTATATATGGAATTTCAATGGTTTTGTGTGAGTAAAATAAGGTTTTTTAAATGCTAATTCCTAACTATATATGGTCTATAACCTATGGTTTTTTCAGTGAATATTAATATCGGCGGACTGCTATTCAACAGGCACAGCATGAACATGAATGAAGTTAAAATCCTGGCCACTTGCAGCATTACATTCATAGAGATAACACCGTCGAGTGACTATTACAATATATTAAAGACTTCTAAACAGATGTGAGATTGCCTTCAATACCGCACCAATAATATATGCCCTACTGAGTGCTGTGGAAAATAGACTACAATTGTCAATTAGAATATTCTGAAGTGTGCTTCTGCAAGCAGCTTTATTACTGATACAGGCTTCATCGCTTTGTCTTCAATTCTTTGGAATCCACTTCGAATGTCCTTGCAAGACGAGCTAAAAGCATTACTTAGGGCCAGTAATAGGACATCTGTTTTGGCCTTAATAGCCATCTAGGATTATAAATTGAAATTCTGCCAACCTCCTCTTTGAGTGCTGGTTGCGTAACTAACAGTAGCTAGACATTAGTGGCCCAGCTTTTTCAAGTAGCAAGTTAGACTGTGTAAGATTGGTGGTGAATTGTTATGTAGTGCACTGTTTAAATTATAGGGGCTTATTTATGAGCCCTTGCATCACTTTTGCGCCGCCGTGCGTCACTTTTCTGACGCACCAGTGGTGTAAAAAAATGCGCCATGTTGCATCATATTTACAAAGTGACGCATCTAGATAGATGTGTCACTATTTACAAAGTGACGCATCTAGGTAGATGTGTCACTTTGTAAAACCCTTCCCACATTATAGCTGCGCCAGGTATAATGCATGCAGGAGGGCCTTCCGACGCAAGAAATGATTGTAGAAGTGATGCAGTGAAATATATGAGATTTTACTGCGCCACTTCTAGGACGCAAATGCGTCAATAACGTACGCCTGTCTCATAGCAGACGTAAGACTTACGCAGGCACATTTAACATAGGACTTGCCCATGTGTAATGACTCATTGCAGGCGTTGTATCACTTTTGTGACACTCCAGCAATGCATAATTTTTGCGCCTACAGATACGTCAGAAATAGTGACATATCTGTAACTCCTTGCGACATGATATGTCATACTGTAAATATGACGCATCATTGGTGTCGCAAGGAGGGCGCAATGAAAAGTGACGCAACGCTGTTTTCTCGCAGCGATGCGTCACTTTTCATAAATGAGGCCCCTAGTTTGTCTTCACTGCTTTGTTATTGTGCCTTGATAGGGCAACCGCCTTCTGCCTATTGGTACCAATTCTCTATAAAATACATAGAGTGAGCTTTGGCAATGGCCAGAGTGGAATAACTCTCTCACCTCATGCTGTTGACTATTTGTTGTATCAATCCGCCTCCTATAGAGTGAACATATTGCAATGCATGGAGGTTTATTGTACCTTTCAAAAGTACATAGAATCAAAGCACAGTACTTTTTTTGTTTCCTATATGCATGGGATACGGAAAGCTATTTTTTTCCGTTTTTTTTTCTTTACAAGAGGCTATTGAAAATATTTTAGACAGGAACCAAAGTGCAAGCCATACCTAATGGCTTTGCAGTGTTTTTTGTAATGTGCTTTCAGTTATAAAGTACATGATAAGGGGATGTTATTGCCTGCGGGCTCTATAAACCGGGCTGATCTATATCTATACTACTATTATAAAGCAAGAACTTTGGACCTTTGAGGCGGGTAAACTCGGGAACCACAGCGCCAATCCACACACCCGATACATCATTGTAAACATCAGGGTGTGCAGATGGACATAGGCTATATAAATTTAAAAAATATACGTTATTTAAAAAATTGACGATAAAAAAAGTAGTCCCTTGCAAGTAGCGCCGGCCGCGACTTGCGTGCTGACATCAGGAGCGCGGGGAGGAGCGGCGTGCAGGAGCGGAAGAGGAGCGGCGGACATCAGCGCGGGGAGGAGTGGCGGACAGGCTGGAAGGAGCGGTTAGGAGCGGCGGACAGGCGGGGAGGAGCGGTGAGGAGCGGCGGACAGGCGGTGAGGAGCGGCGAGGAGCGGCGGGGAGGAGCGGTGAGCGGCGGATGAGGTAGGTTATTTATTTAATTGGGGTAGAGTCAGCACGGGTGTGGCAGCTGAATTGGGGTAGAGTCAGTGCGGGTGTGGCACAGTCAGCGCGGGTGTGGCAGCTGAATTGGGGTAGAGTCAGTGCGGGTGTGGCAGAGTCAGCGCGGGTGTGGCAGCTGAATTGGGGTAGAGTCAGTGCGGGTGAGGCAGAGTCAGCGCGGGTGTGAGCAAAAAACAAAAGCAAACATTACATTAAATGAAGCAAAAGCGCGGGTGTGAGCAAAAAACAAAAGCAAACGTTACATTAAATGAAGCAAAAGCAAAAATGACAATCGTGAGCCAAAAAAATACAAGAGCTAGCAAACGGTGCATTACAAAAGTGACAATCGTGAGTGTAGCAAACGGTGCATTACAGGAGGAAAAAGTGACGTGTGCAGGTTACAAAAGCATACAAAGTAAACATAGAGGTATAATACTGCAATATATGAAGGAAGGCTCCGGGGGACCCACGGACAATGTCAGGGTGGCGGGGGGCCTGAAGCCTAATTGCTCCCCGACAACATCGGGACGGGCTGCTAGTATTAACATAAGTGGCTGACGGTTCAGATATAATAATTTACATCAAACAACGTTTGATCATAAATTACAATTTTGAATGTTTTATGTGAAAGCTCCCGTTAGCATGATATTCTTCAGTACTTCTGTACCTACGTGCAGACTCCTAGGATTCAAAATGGAAAATTTCACATGAGACAATAGTCCCCAAATAAAAAATCTCCAGGGTGCCTTTTGAATGATATTAAAGAAGTGCACACTGGATTAATGTTTATAGGGATCAGCCGATGTGTTTCACATTGATTTGAATACCATAGACCATATGCAAAACTTTCTTTTCAGCTTGAAGCTAAATCCTCTATACTATTGTGCGATTATTGACGTTACCTGGTCGTAAACAACACCTAATGTAAGGGAAGTCATTTTTTAAGGGCAATTTCATCAGTGCTATCTATCAGCAATACCACTAATATTGGAGCAGCACTGATCCTCCAATCCGAAAGCTGCTATTTACATAACAATCCATCGTCCCTGACAAGTAATCGATGTTCTCGTTTTACTTTTTGAAATATTGGAAATATTAACATAGTCATTGAAGATGGGTCTTCATTTGACTTCCACAAGTACATTGCCACACTAAGATATTATAGATTTGGACAGAATTCATAAAAATGGCAGATGTGTAATATAATGCATAGCACTTATTTTGTTGACGTTTCAACATGTGACTGTGTACAGGCACATCACTAGCATGGGGACTATTCAAAAAGTAATTTTTGAGTACCTAAAGAACCATTCCTGCAGTAGTCTTTTAGGTGCTCTTAAATTCCTTTGTGACTTGGCCCCAAAAGTCAAAAATGGGAATAAAATAGGAATATTCAGGTACCCACTATATACAGCTAATAAGAGTAAAAAGGAATGTGCCCTCTGATTTTTTGATAATGGGAAGTTGTACCTCTTGTGTCATTCACAACAACACGTAATAGTTTGTAAAAGAGTACACATGTGGCACTACTTCTCATACTCATAAATGCTGTTTTAACTCAACTCCATTGTCTTTATTATTGTCAAATGATTACAGTGATTCAAACCACGATCATCTACACATGGGTTTAAAATATTCCATATGTGGGCAGAACTCAGTCAAACTACTTTTATGTGCAAAGATTAATGGCACTTACACTAGGATTCAGGATGGTACATTGAGGCCATTTTTTAATTTTTTTAAAAACCTTTATTGTCAGAAAAGTCATACAATTACAGACCTACAACCCCCCAGGGCCGGTCAGTAATAATCAGCAACACAATCGAAAACAGTACAAGGCCCATCAACCCCCTGAATCAATGCAATGTTTACACGTCAATAAACAGGGCTGGCGGCTGTAAGGGGACAATAGAAAGGTTTCACATTTTATATTTTAAACAAAACGACACAAAAACAAAGTCCGAGGTAAGATTGTTGTCGAAGTGACCATTTCCACCAGCAGGGGAAAAAGCCAGCCAATAGCTGGTCTACAGAAGGATAAGTCTTAAGGGGGTGGAAAGAAGGGCCAAGAGTGGGCAAGCAGACAGTGTGGCATAGGGGAAAGATGCATGGAGGCGAGGTCACAGAGACAGAGGGGCAACAACGGGATCCACGGAGGGGGGGTACAAATCTCTCCTCGATACGCATTACACTGACCCCACACCTTACCCCATTTCCTAGGCCTACCCAGGGCAACATACACCGTTTTCTCCCTAAACATACACCAATCCATGCAGTCCATCCACGCCGATGCCGAGGGTGCCCTCTGGGACCCCCACAGCTGGGCTATGTCCCGTTTGGCGATCATGTTGCCGAGGGTGGCCCACCGAGTCTGTGCCACGCTATAATCATTGGGTTCCCAGATATTCAGAAGGCACCTCCTAGCCTCTGGCAGTAGAGACACACCCGTCACCTCTTCCATAATGACATGTACACCTCTCCAATAAGACATCACAGCCGGGCACTCCCATATGATGTGGAAAAAAGTAGCAAGCATACCACAGCCACGCCTGCACAACCCATCCAACGAATAACCCATCCTCATCAGGCGTGGACCCGTGACATAGACGCGGTGCAAAATCTCAATTGCACCAACCGTAGACGCGCCGGAATCGCCACTTCCTTTGGAGACGACACCGCGGCCTGCCAGTCTTCGTCATCCAACTCAAGCCCATCCGCGGTCCAGGCGTTACTGGGCTGTAAGAGGAGGTCAGAGCGGGCGTTAATAAGCTTCTTATATATAAGATAGATGGTACTATCAGGGTCATGCCCATCGAGCACCCTATCCTCCAGGGGGGAGGATTCCGGGACTACGGCACCAGCCGGAAACACCGAAGCAAATGCGTGGCGAATTTGAAGATAGCGGTAGTATTCCCTGTCACTCAGGCTGTATTCCTGCTGGAGTTCGGCAAAAGTCTTGATCCTGTCCTTGATCAGGAGGTCCCCCACTCAGCTGATACCGATAAGATCCCACTTGTTGAACCCCTTCGACGCCCAGAGATTCCCCAGCCGTTCAGTCGCATAAAGCGGAGTTGCTCTAGTCAGCTTGTCCGTCCAGCCCGTGGCAGCCATCGCACTAGTCCAAACTCGCACAGCGACCGCAGTGGGACCAGTAAGTGACTTCCTAGCAGCTTTAGAATAAAGCGCTCTATTGTAGTCGCCGCCCGGTAGCAGCCATTTGTCCATCTCGAACGCAGGGTTAGGGGTAGGTCCATACATGGCATGGTTGATGGCACTCAACTGAGATGCCCAGTAATAGCGCCGGACGTCGGGCAGTGCTATACCGCCATCATACCAAGGTAGAGTCAGTTTCAAGAGCGCAATGCGAGACCGCCCACCCCATACCAGTTGCCGTTGGAGGCCCTCAACCTCACTGAAATAACTAGCTGGGACCAGATCGAGCGTATTCTGAAGGGCATAAAGGAACCGGGGGAGAGACATCATCTTAAACAGGGCGGCTCTCCCCAACGGGTACAGCGGCAAGCCACACCAACCCGCGACGTCCGAGCGCAGCCGACGAAGTGGCGGCAGTAGATTTCTCTCATACCGCACCGTAGAGTCCAAGGAGATATAAATCCCCAAATACTTAAAGCCGTCACGTACTACAGGTATCGGGCAGTCACGGGGCAGCAAGGGAATTTCTCCAGTGAGCGAATAAATACAAGACTTGGTCCAATTGATGGACAAGCCAGAGTTTCTCCCGAAGGAGCGCAGCACATCAAATAACACTCCCAAGGATTTACGAGGGGAAGTCAAGTACAGCAAGATATCATCCGCATACAACGAGACACGATCCTCATATCCCGGGGACCAACTAATGCCCTTAAGCGACGGCTCCCATCGGAGCCACGCGGCAAGGGGTTCAAGAGCAAGTGCGAAGAGCAACGGTGACAACGGACAGCCCTGCCGCGTGCCCCTGCCAAGAACAAAGGGCTCCGAGGCCCTGCCGTTCACCACCACCTGAGCCAATGGTTGTTCGTAGAGGAGCTGAACCCACCCGATAAAACGCGGGCCGAAACCGAACTTCGAAAGAGCCGCCCATAAATACGACCACTCTATTGTGTCAAAGGCCATCGAGGCGTCCAAAGAAACCAAGATGGCCGGCTCACGAAGTGACCCCGCCCGCGCCAGAACGCCATTAAGACGGCGAAGGTTGAGTGCAGTATTACAGTGGGGGATAAATCCGGACTGATCCGGATGTACTAAGTCACCAATCACTGCGACTAGACGGTTCGCCAACACTTTCGCCAGAACCTTAGGTTCAACATTCAGAACCGAGATCGGTCTATACGACGAACACTGCTCACGGGGTTTCCCATCTTTATGAATGACCACAATGGATGCCAATCTCTGATCCCGGGGAAGAAGTCCGAGATCTCGCGATTCCAAGAACATGCGACGTAGATGTGGCGCCATCTTATCCGGGCACAACTTATACAACTCTACCGGAATACCATTCGGGCCAGTGGCCTTGCCTGAACGAAGGGAACGGATAGCAAGCGCTATTTCGTCAGCGGAAAAATCCGCTTCTATAAGCTCACGGTCTGACTCTGAGAGGCTAGGCAGCGCGATATCTCTCAGTAGCAAGTGTGAGTCTTCCTCCGGCCTGTCCGAGACCGGCGCGTAAACCTTCTGGAAGTGCTGAGCAAAAGCCGCGACTATCCCAACAGGATCCACAACCCGCGAGCCATCCACCCCTTCCACAGCAGGCACAACCCTATTCAAACACTCTCTCTTGTCCAACCAAGCAATCAACTTCCCGGCCTTATCAGCAACATCATACATTCTCCCCTGTTGCACAGGGTACATCATCCTGGCTGCATCCGTCACCAAAGCCTTGTATTCAGCCTGTTTAAGGGCTAAAACATGCAACTTCCCGGGTGTAACCCCGGACTCCAAGTCTTCCTCCAAAGCTGTGACATCATTCTCAAGGCGAACAACCTCCTCATGCTTACTTTTCTTAGCGCTAGCAATCAAGGACAGGACCTGACCCCGAATCAGGGCCTTATAGGCCTCCCAGAGGAAAACGGAAGAGGACACCGATCCCACGTTCTCATTAAAGTAGTGTTCCATGCATTGAACCACTGCAGCCCTAGTTTTGGGGTTGCGTAGGTGCCAGGGGTTGATCGGGGCAACACGGCCCTCCACTCCCAAGGACAAATCAATCCCAAACCAAAGTGGAGAGTGATCCGAGATCCCCCTAGCCAAGTGACGCACTTCGGTTACGGAGACCATCTGCACCGCTGTCACTAGAATATAATCAAGCCTCGAAAGACTACCATGCGCTCCCGAGTGAAAGGTGTACTGTAACTGTCCAGGGTGCAGGTGCCTCCAGCTATCCACTAAACCCATCACATCCAGAAAATCACCCAACCATGACTGCGATCTCAAAAGAATTCTTGGGGGTTACGATCATCATCACCACTAACCACTGAATTGAAGTCGCCACCCATTATCAACATGCCCTCGGGGAAGCTCAAGACCACCCCACCCAAATCAGAGAACGTAGTGGACTGTAGACCTGGTGGGACATAGACAGAGAGTATGGAAATCGTCTTCCCCTCCCATCGCCCCGTAATGGCCGCATATCGGCCACGATCGTCAAGCACGACGTCATCGATCTCCAAGGGGAGGGAGTTACGAACCAAAACGCCTGCCCCCCTCGAACCTGTGGTGAAACCTGAGTGCGTCACTAGACGATACCCCCTCCTATTCAGCGCATGGCAAGTGTTCCCTATCAAATGAGTTTCTTGAAGCAACACAACATCAGGTGAAAGACGTTTCAAGTACTGCAAAACTATCCCCCGCTTGATCCTATCACCCAGTCCGTTTACATTCCAACTCAACACCCTCAGCCCCCTACCCCCATTGCAGAAACGTAACCAGCGTCCCCCCCGCATAAGGACAGTCACATCCAGCGAATCGTATATTGAAATGAAACCTCGGAGTAAACAAAGAAATAAAAGATCCCCCCCGCCCCCGAAAGAATACCCAACACACACCCCCCCACCCTGCACCCCTGCGTCGATCCAAAGAACCACCCCAACTTGCAGTGTGCCTGTCGCCCCATTAAACTAATCTACGGAAAGAGAGAATATCCCCTTAGAGGAGGAAGAAACCCGAACCCTCCCACCCCCGGGTAAAAAATATACATGCGCTCAATAACAGTCAAACCGCTGCTGCAAGTCCATATAGCCGGCCCTCCGGCGGGGACTCACTCCACCCGCTCCTCCAGTCCACCTTCAGCACCGCCGGAGTGTTCAGATCGATCTCGCCGTGTAGTCAAAGTATCAAGCCAGTCACTAGCAACCTCCGGGCGATCAAAAAAGAAAGTGCGTTCCGCATATTCGACCCTCAAGCGGGCCCGGAACAGCATAGCGTACTTTAGGCTCATATCTCGGAGGCGTCGTTTCACACCCGTGAAGTTCATGCGCTGTCTTTGGACTGACTGCGTGAAGTCCGGGTAAAAACTGATAGATGCATTGTCAAATTTCGTGGGTCCACCAGTGCGCGATGCCTGAAGAATAGCGTCTCTGTCTCGAAAGTTGAAGATCCTGGCTAAAATGGGCCGTGGCGCCGCTCCCGATTTAGGCTTACCACCTGGGACTCTGTGGGCCCGCTCCACAGTGAAGAAGTTACTGAGGCCCTTAGGTGCCAAGTGGTTCAGAACGAGGTCCTCAACCAAATGATTCATGGACACTGCTTCGGAACTTTCTGGAACACCAATGATGCGGACGTTGTTTCGCCTGGCCCGGCTCTCGTAATCATCCAGCCGACGAGCAAACAAGTCATTAAATTTCCGGAGATTGTGGACCTCGGTCTGGAGGTCCGAAACATCAGTAGTGAGACTTGCTGTTTTAATGTCCAGTGATTTTACCCGCTCATTAATCTTTGCAAGATCCGTTCTGATGAGGTTAACCTCGATAGCCACAGTGTCTATCTTCGAGGCTAGTGTCTCGTACTGCTGGCCCATGGAGGTCTTTACACTGGCAATGGCGCCCATGACGTCTCGCAGCGTCAGGTCGTCTGTCGCAGGAAGGTCCTCCCCAGATTCACCCGAGGCTCTACCCAGCCCCCCAGGGGTGCCTTTCGGGCGGGCAAAGCGATCAATGGTATTAGACTGAGTAGAACCCCCTCGGTTCGTGACCCTGGTGGCCCGCTTCTCGCTCTCAGGTTTACCCGACATGGTGGCCAAGGAGTCTTGGCAGACCTCCGGAAGGGTACGGCGAAGGCAGCTCTCCAGAGATCCGATGTGTACAGTCAAGAAATACGAGAGACAGGAGATGCGCTGGGGGAGGGCTGCAAGGTATGGGCCAGCAGTACTGGCAGGCAGGAAGCCACGGAGGACAGCGACCAAAAACGAAACCGAAAGTACCACGAGGGTTGCGATCAAGCCCCAGTGACCGTTGTTATTCAATTACCACTCGGGTAGTTCGGCAACTCGAGTCCGTGGGCATCCGCCGGTGTAGGCCAGAAAGTTCGAGATGCAGCAAGTCCGGTGTCCGGCTGCCAAATCGAATTACGAAAGACAATTTCGTATCAGCAGGGCTTCCTTCAGTCGAACCCGTCGTCTAAATCAGGATATTGTACAGGATAGCCGCAGGAGGTGGAAGGGGTCTCGGGAGCCCTGTGCTCACGCGTCCATCTTGGATCCGCGCCACCAAACTATTGAGGCCATTTTTAAGTTCTTGTCCAAGTATTTGTGGAGAGCTTGTCGTTGCTTTAAAGATACAGAGTATATTCTTCCTAATCATACTGTGAAAATAGGTATTAATTCAGTAGGCAGTTGTAGTTTCTATGTGGAGGTGAACGTTCATGAGCATCTAAGAATAAATTAATATATTTGTGGTGTTCTGTTGCATTTAACGGCATGCGTGCGGCAGTTATTTTTGCGCTGTGCGGCTTTTTTCTAAAAGCCACGTTACATGACGAGCTCAGCTTGTCATGAGCATGCGAGTGGCACAACTCATGACGAGCTGAGCTCGTCATGAGCAGGCAAGGGGTTAAAGATTCTTGGGCTACCAATTCTTGTGATTCATTTGGTTGCAATTGTGACTGCAATTGTGTTAGTGTCTGATCAGGTTCTTTGTTGGCTAAATAGTGTTAAGATAAATATTCAGAAACTAAGAATAATGCCCATGCTCACAAATTAATAAAAGGATTATGCAATGGTGGCCATTTCATTATTGGATATTGAGAGTAGCAATGGGATACAATGTTTTCCTTCAGAGGGTTTTGAAATGTGCAAACGAATGTCCTGAGTTTGTGAAGCTCAAGGTCCAGAGGACACAGCAGTGACATTGGCATGTTTTACTATTAAATTAACCTCAGTCCTACAAAAGGTAACTTTACTATTCATTGTCCAGTAAACATCCAAGTGTGTTCCTGAATCACCCGAGTCTATTAAAACAAGAATAGCTAACTCCTTCAGACAGAAACTCAAAGTAGGTAGAATAGTGAAACCAGGACTAAATTCGTTGGGCATTAGCCTAAAACATGTCCTTCCTGACCACAACAAAAGCAAAGGCCCATAAACCTTATTTTCTTTTTTTTAGGGTAGAGGTTCAGAAACAAGTTTATTTAGACATTTGTCCTTAAAACAATAAAGTATTTGTTTTCAGGAAATGACAGCCTAGTAAGCACTAGTTGCATAGGTTTTTCTTCTCAAGTAGCTGTGGGTTGAGTAATTAGACAAAAAGGGCAATTATTTGTCTGAAACAATCCTTGTACCTAATGGAACAGTTGTCTTCTCTGACTCCCATTCAATGAGTCAGTTATCAATTTATAGAACTAGTTGATTGATTTAGCAAAAGATGGTGGTCTTGCTATGAAGGCTAACTCATCTTTGACTTCATCACTTAAACTTTCTAGAGATAGAGACTAGAATTGACGCAGTCCAGTCTTTATCTCTAGCTAAGGTTTTAAAGTTGGGAAAATATACTTTAAGAGGCATTGAACCTTGATGTATTGATAGTAATACATCTTGCGCTCAATACTGTTGGTCTCATCGTTCAAACATAGCAACAGAAGCATTTTGAAAAGTGTTATAATCTTCTAATAAGGGTTTTCTTAAATAATTAGAGGAGTGGCCATTGCAACAGTATTTCCCGTCATATTGCTAATGACAAATTCAATCTTGGCACAATCTCACGCATAAATATGTGTCTTGGTGGCATTTGCGAAGATTTCCATTACATTTCTGTTCAGCTAATTCAACCATTGGCCAATCCAAGATACTGTACTTCAGCAGTTAATGTATTGATCTGTCAATAGCTCTTGAATATTATCCAAATTGTTAATAGATGAACCTCTGGGTTCAAGCAAAAAGGAGGCAATCACAACAGCAGGAGAAATTTCAGCAGCACAGAAACTGTGCAGAGAAAGCAACAAGGATACATTGTGATGCATTGAAATGTATTTTGATCCATCGTACATACCTCAGACGACAAGAAGAAACGACGTGGAGCTGCATCGTAAATGTGCAGGAGCACACTGCTTCCCTTTACGGACCCAGCAAGTCGAAACCTCTTCATTCACTGTTGTCAACCACCAGTATTGAGAATTTGCTCCAGCAGCCCTTTCACTTCTTCTCTGCTCAACAGTTGTACCACAGAGAATGCCTACCTTGCGCAGGGTAAAACTACAAGCCTCGCTGAGCCACTACCTGAACCCAAAGTTTCAGAGGCAGTTATTCTACCACAAAGGTGGCCAGACCACCCCAGTCCAGAGATACAAACATTCCAAGTCACAGCATAGAAAAAGGTGAGTGGCTAGGTCAGATCTAACATTTAAGTTCTTTGCCAGAGCCTAAAAATATTCAGCACAACAATAACATATTGAGCCTTAAAAAAAGATCCTGTTCAAGAAATAGAGGCATGGATGAAGGTGCTCAAACGGAAAGAAACACAACAAGGGATTGCCAAATGTCGTTCATTACAAAAAAGCTACATAATCATCAACTAGGAAAGACTTTTTTCCACTGCAGGTGAACACACAGCACCTATCAGGTCGGTTGGCCACTAAAACATGTTTTTGAGTTATTACGTTTTTTGAAAAATGTGTGCTTTATTCAGGACCCATTGTGAAAGTTACCTCTTTGGTTGACAAAGAAATTCACAATGCCTCAAACTCATTGCACCACAGTGACTCTTTTTTCAGTGTAGAGATTATCAAGCCGGGAGAAAGGGACACAGATACAATAGACAGGCCCACCACCACACCTGTTAGGAAGTAAGGTGTCAGGGTATAATTATTACAGCAGACAAGCACAATGCTTCAACTAGTACCAACAATGGTGTGCTGCCATGGCAAACATGGACTTTTAAATATTTATGAGTGTCACACTTCAATGAATAAAATAAATCTAGCTGATGTTCAAGTCAGCAAATTTAATTCTGACTCTGGTAATGCATAACAACAACAAAAGTTCCATTTGATTAGGCCTTTTGATCTTTTGGGAGCATATTATTCTACCATCAATAGTAAGAGATACCTGTACCTCTTGTATTGTATACACATAGCTCATCTTCCATAAATGGTATAGCATCAGTTTGCTTATTGAAACCATATATATTCTTTGTGACCTGTGGCTTAGATTCACTGAACTTTAACACAATGCAACATAGCAAGGTAATTTGAGCAGTTTTGTGTGAAAGGGAGAGTGAAAATGCGCCATATCTAGTATTTGTATTTGTAAAAGCGCGTCATTCATCCAGAGGATAGCACAGCGCTGTGCTAGGACTTCTGGTGTGTAACTGAGTGGTTCATGAGTTTGGCCAGTATTATTTTCCAGAGAACAAATGAGTCTTGAGGTTTTTTTCTGAAGGTTAGATAGTCCTCTGTGAGGCGAAGTTCTTATGGTAGGTTATTCCAGTGTTTTGCTGCCAAGTATGAGAAGCTACGGCCCCCTGTTCTTGTTTTCTTAATGCGTTTTTTCTGGCTAGAGCTAGAAATGCTGATCTTAAGCACCTAGTGGGTACATAAAATTCAACTTTCCTCTGTAGGATAAAAGGCCCCCGTTGGTGCAGGGCCTTGTCTGTGTAGCTGAGCAGCTTAAATTTCACTCTTTGGACATTGGCAGCCAATGAAGTAGTTTCAAGCACTCATACGATGAGCTGAGTCTGTCTTTGTTACATACCAGTTTCGCGGCGTCATTTTGCACCACCTGTGGACGTGTGAAAAGGTAGTCTGCCATGCTCACAAATAGTGCATTACCATAATCCAATCTGGTAGTCAGTAATGCCTGTGTAACAGTTCTCCTGCAATCTTGCGGGATCCAAGGAAATAGCCTTCTTAGAAGCTTCAGCTTCGCGAAGCTTCTTCCACACAGCACCCGCACATGGTCCTGTATGGATAGGGTATTGTCCATAAGGACCCCCAGATATTTTGGGCATTGCTTTGGAACTGGGGCATCCCCCAGTGTCTGAGGCCACCAGGTGGAATTCCAGACAAGCTTGGCTCCTCCAAAGAGTAACATTTCAGATTTCCCTGCATTTAGTTTAAGGCAGTGTTCTGCCATCCAGGTTGCCATCTCCGAGAGACAGTTATTCAGTTTTAGTCTTGTGTTCTCCTGCTGTTTTTTTAATGGTTATCAGTAATTGACTGTCATCAGCGTAGGAGCAGATATCAAAGCCCCACTTCTCACTGATTTTTGCCAGAAATGACCCATAGGCATTAAAAAGTGTGGGGCTCAGGGATACCCCCTGTGGAACACCATAGCTGATGGGTTTTGGTTTAGATGAGAACTCCCCCATCTGTACTCTCTGTGTTCTATTATTCAGGAAGGAGCTCAGCCATTGAGGGGCTTTGTCATAGATTCCATTCCATGAAGATTCTCCAGTAGGTGATTGTGTGAGACAATGTTGAACGCCGCCGACAGATCTAATAAAATCAAGGCGGCGGCTTTCCCCTGGTCAACCAGGGATCTTATATTGTCTGACACAGCTAAGAGAGTTGCTTCCGTGCTGTTGGTGGCTCTAAAGCCAGTTTGAGAGGGGTGTAGTAAATTGTTTGATTCAAGATGGTTCGACAGCTGTCTATTGACCAATTTTTCCATGACATTTCAGGTATGGCATTTGGGAAATATGTCGGTAATTAGCCAGATTACGCACGTCTGTTCCTGCTTTGTTCGGAAGAGGGGTTACTATGGCCTGTTTCCATGTTTCTGGGAATACTGCGGCATCCAGCAAGTTATTGAATAGCTTGGTAACGTGTGGGTAGATTATAGGTATGATCTGGGCGAAGACAAAGCGGGGACAGGGGTCAAGGGGAGACCCCGACTTAATTACCCCCATTGTTTTTGGAACTTC
Organism: Lissotriton helveticus; assembly: GCF_964261635.1. NCBI lineage: Eukaryota > Metazoa > Chordata > Amphibia > Caudata > Salamandridae > Lissotriton > Lissotriton helveticus. The sequence continues at coordinate 1,602,296,504 of NC_136059.1, read as the reverse complement.
TACCTCTGTGAATGGGGAGAAGCTGCCCATGCTGGCAAGTGCGTCGGGGGGGGGGGGGGGTTGAAGTTTCATGGTTGATTACTGGCAGTGATGTATTGGTGTTGAATGTGGGGTATATTTGACTAATTTTGTCTGAGAATAACTCACTGATTTCTTCGCAGCCTTCCTCTGAGGGTGGCAGAGTTTGGGATCTGCTCACTGGGTTGCATAGCTTCCTTACTATCTTGTACAGCTCCTTACTTGAATTGCAATTCTCATTAATTATTCTAGTAAAATAGGACGTTTTGGCTTTCTTATTGTAGTTCCTCAGCTCTGTTTTGTATGCCTGTCTGTCTGTTTGTCGTTTGGATAGCCTCCAGTGATGCTCTGTGGTTTGGCACTTTCTTTTGAGTGCCTTGAGTTCATGTGTATACCACTTTCCTTGTTGAGATTTGTTCGATACCTTTAATGGCAGCTTAGGTGCAAATACTTCTAGAGTGTTAGCAAGATATGGTGCATTTCTGGTCTCTGATAGCACTGGTAAACTGTGCGTTGGCTAGTGCCAATGCATGCACCCTACATCATGGTGCAAGGGTACTTGAGTTACAGGCTGGATTGTTATTATGCAGGAAGACATATCTTCCTGCACAAAAACAATCCTTAACGGCATAGTCCTCTTTCTATCTATGCTGCAGAATGCAACGCACATGGAAAGAGAAAGGCACCAAGAGAAATAATGCCTATTAAAGGTAGACACATGGTTTTGGCACAATTCCAGGTTTAGTGATTTGAGTAAATCTGGGATCGCATCGAATGCCATTGGTAGATGCATGGGAATACCCATACTCCATCCATAGAATGCTTACCACTACAAAAATCAGCATAAGCTGCTGCATGCGTTACATTTGTTTACAAAGTTGTACAAAGTGATGCAAATGGACACCCTTCATGACTTAGTAACTTTCACTTAAGGAGTTGTGTTGCCTTGCTTCAACTTGCATAATGTAAGGACAATGCAAGTCCTTAATAAACCTGTATTTAATTTTTTTTACAAAAACAAATGTTTTTCTTACTGCTGTTTAGATTAGAGTGTCAATAGAAAATCTAACCACTCCAAATCATGTTCCCTGATTTTTCTTATGATTGATTAAGAATAATATGTCTGACCTATAAAAGCAAACACTTTCTTTACTTTCCTACTGTTCCTAAAATTGGAGTGGGAATAGTAAAGATAACCCCTCGAGAGTCCAAAACTTTCTTCGACTTTTGAGTAGATTAGAGTAGGAATATAGCAAATTATTAATATTTTTTATTATTAGAATATTATATAGTGCTCGGGTACTCACATGGGGCACCCGAGACAAAGTTGATCTGGCGGTCCATTTTGAGCTCTGAGTCCAGGATGATTCCCAGGTTGCGTGCATGGTACGTGGGGGTGGGCGGGCTTCGGAGGGCGGGGGAACACCAGGTGTTGTTCTAGGCATCGGGGTTTGGGCCCATGATGAGTACTTCTGTTTTGTTGGTGTTTACTTGTAGGCAGCTGTTTTTCATCCATTTGGCAACGGTTTCCATGCCTTCTTGAAAGTTGTGTCTGGTGGTGTTGGGTTCGGTGGATAGGGAGAGGATGTGTTGGGTGTCGTCTACGTATGACACAATGGTGAATCCATAGGTTCTGAAGATGGGGGTGAGAGGAGCCATGTAGACGTTGAAGAGTGTAGTGCTGAGGGAGGACCCCTTGAGGACTCTGCAGGCGGGAGGTGTAGGGTCCGAGAGGAAAGGGGGGAGTTTGATCTACTGCATTCTGCCGGAAAGGAAGGAGCGGATCCAGTTCAGGGCCTTGTCTTGGATCCCTGCGTCGAGGAGTCTGCTTATTAGGGTGCAGTGAGAGACTGTGTCGAACGCCACTGAGAGGTCGAGGAGGATAAGGGGTGCTGTTTCTCCTTTTGTCCAGTAAGGTACAGATGTCATCTGTTGCGGTGAGGAGGGCGGTTTCTGTACTGTGTTTTTTTCTGAAGCTGGATTGGGAGGAGTCAAGGATGTTGTGATCTTCGATGAATGTGGAGAGTTGGGTGTTGATGGCTTTCTCAATAACTTTTGCTGGGAACGGGAGCAGGGAGATGGGTCTGTAGTTTTTTTAGGTTGGTGGGGTCTGCCAAGGGTTTCTTCAGGAGGAGGTTGATCCCAGCCTGTTTCCAGTCATCAGGGAATGAGGTGGTTGCCAGGGAGTGGTTGATGGTGTAGCAGAGCATGGGCGCGATGGTGTCGGCGGCTCTGTTGAAAATGTGGTAGGGGCAGGGGTCCTTGGGAGCCCCGGAGTGGATTGACTTTGTCGTCTTCAGTGTGTCTTCGGTGGTGAGGGCTGTCCAGTTGTCAATTGCTGGCTTCAGGGTGTCGGGTGGTTGGTGAGTGTTCAGTGTGTTGGTTGTCTTTGCCGAATTTGTCGCAGATGCTCTTGATTTTGTGGTGGAAAATGGTGCTGAGTTTGTCACAGAGGTCTTGTGAGGGAGGGATGTCGGTGGATTCGCTGGTGGGTTGGGCGAACTCCTTGATGATGTTGAAGAGTTCTTTGCTGTTGTGTGCATGAGTGGAGATTCTCTCTTCAATCGCTTTTTTCCTCGTTTTTCTGATGAGTTGGTGGGGGGCATTGGTGGCAGCTCTGAAGTTGTTGTGGAAGTCCAGCCCGGCTTAGATTGGAACTAGAATGAAAATGGAATTAGAAAAGTAAAGCTGACTCCTTCAAAGTACATTTCACTAGTGTTGTTTATTTTGAATTTTCGTTATTTTACATTATATTTTTATGTACTATTTAAGTTATTTACATAAAATAATTTCTATTGACATTTTTTCTAGTATAGTATGTTTTCATATACATTTGATATATCTTTTGTTGTATGTATATGTTTTTTCCCATTTTAATTTGTAAGTTATTGTTATTATTTTCAATGTCATTTTTTCACAGTTGTTTAGATTTATTATTATATTTTCAAAATATAAATGTATAATTAAACCTATTTTTAAGGGCATTATGTTTTTATTATAAGCATCCCGCAAGCATTTTTAATTTTTAGACCTCACTCCATAGTGCTACCTTGAGGTCAACATAGAGCCTGCCAATATACGGAGGGTAGCTGGGCTTGGACTCATTGATAAAGCAGACCACTAGGAGCTTCTAGTGGTTAACAATCCTTTAAAAGATCCTTCTATGCCTTTGCTGTTCAAACGATTGAGATGTTAAGAATCTGGAAAGAGGATTTTCTCTGTTTGATAGGCGTTAGACATTGGAAGGTGAGTCAACACTCTGACTTACTTCTGTCTTCTCATTTGTGTGATTTTATATTATTAAAAAATCCCAGAAATTGACTGAAAGTATCAATGGGTTAAAGTTATGATATAGTTAGGCATGGTTATAAGATCTTACTAACATAACTGAAACCTTTGGCTTGTTTTTAGTAAATTTGTAGGATTTGTTTTAAAATAAAGTAAGATGTTATCACCATACCTCAATATAATGTCATTTTAACCTTTAACTACATAAGGGCATTTTTTGTTTAGTTAAAAACTTTAGCACTGCTTGACAAATCTGCATGAAACTTTCCAAAGGAAAAGTTCATTCAGTTCAGCTCCTTCAAGGAAAGTTTCAACCCACCCATTGGCCTGTCCAAAAACATTGATTTCCAATGCTCATTCATAAAGAAAATGTTGCTCTCCGGTACACAAAAAAAGAAATTGAATACATAGAATTACACCAAATTTGGAAAAAAGTTAAAATTATACTCAGAAAGCATGTTTTTGTCATTTGGTAGGAATCTGTTTTCAAGACATTTGTGTTTAATATGTGCTCAACTTATAGGATGGTCCAGCGGGAGCCATGCAATATGGAAATTTAAAAAGCCACTCTGACTGGTCGAGGGGGCTTTTTCTCTCATAGGCCTTTTGTGTATCAATGGACAGTCCATCTACATTGAGCAGTCAGATTTGCCGTTCGCAACTCAGAACAAAATGTTCCTATTGCCAGTACAGAACTGAAAATGTTTTGTAAAGATAATGTAGGGTTCAATGTGGCGACACCCTGACCCTTTGGCATTTGAGTAGGGACCCAGACCCAATGTGATTGACCAGGCCATGCACTCAACCCACTGCTGACGCTCATCCCACCATGAATGACCAATCAGCATGGGTCCCCACAAAGATGTTGTTTATTTTATTTCGAGTACTGTAGCACTCCTTCATTACCTACCACTAAAAATTTACCTCTATGGTTTCGTAGTGCCATGAATCTTCCTCTGGGTACTGCAATAGCATGGGGCTAAAGCTTGAGAGGTGACTCATGTGGGAGTACTGCAGCATACTTTTTTTCCCTGTAGAAATCGAGTTTTAGTTCTGCTGCCACCAGGAAAACCTACCAAACCCATGCATTTCTGAAAACTAGACACCCAAGAAAGTCCACGATGGTGTTTCTTACATCAATCCCATAAGGGTTTCTTACATACAATGTCCTTCAGACTTCAAACTTTGGAAGAAAACTCACATTTTTCACATATTTCTGTGAGACAAAGTTCCAGACTAGTTTGAAATCCAAAAATGTCCTACCACCCACCATTCCCACATTTGTCTTTTCAAAAATGGTCCCCCATTTGTGTGGATAGGTCTAGTGCCTGCGACAGTAAAGGTCCCAAAATGCAACATGAACACATCACATTTTTCCATTTAAAGCCAACCCTTATTTTTTTACAATGTAGATAACTCTGAAGTTTGGAACAGGCTAGGCCATCGCCCAGAGAAACTTACCAAACCCAGGAATTTCTGAAAAACAGACAGTAGGGGGAGTCCACAGTTGTCTGGCTGGTTTATTTACAATGTCATGCAAACCTCAAACTTTGGCAAAAAACAAATATTGCCCTTAAATATCCATAGGGATAGTTCTGGAATATACAGGGATCCCCAAAAGTCCTATCACCTAGCAATACATAATGGTACCCAACTTGAGTGAGTGTGACAGGAAAGTCCCCAAAACGTAACACAGACAGATACATTTTTTCACTCAAAATAACCTTTATTGTAATTTGGGTAGCTGCTCATTAAGAGCCTGGGCTCCACTGCCACCCAGAGCAACATACATAATCCAGCCATTGCTAGAAGCTAGTGACCAGAGAAGTCTGGAGTTGTGCTCCTTGTGTCGATTCCATGACATTTTCTTACCCACTATGCCCTTCAAATTTCAAATGTTGGTGGAAACACATTTTTATCACATTTCTGTGAGAGAAAGTTCTGAAATCCTTAGGGATCCACAAATTTCCTAGTAGCTAGAATTCCCACATTTGTCTTGATAAGAAAGGTGCCCAACTTGAGTGGTGGCCTAGTGTTCAAGGCAGAAAAGGTCACAAATGGCAAGATGTGCAGATCACATTTTTACACAAAAAACTGGCCCTTTTTTTGCAATGTGGGTAGTTGTGAATTTTGGACCTGGGCTTGGCCACCAACTAGGGAAACCTCCTAAACCCATACAAATCTGAAAACTAGATACCTACAGGAGTCCAGGGCTGTTTGGCTTTGGAGGTTACCCCTGCAGTTTATAACCACAATTCCTTTCAAACCTTGTACTTTACAAAAACCCACATTTTGCTCACATTTCTGCAAAAGAAAGTTCTGAAATCTGTAGGGAGCCAAACAATTCCTACCAGCCAGCATTCTGACACTTGTCCCAATAAAAATCTTCCCCACTTGATTGGCTCAATGTAGTGCCCTTGACCCAAAAGGGCCCAAAATACAAGGCGGAGACATCAACATTCCCTGTCAAAGAATTACCTGATTTGGCTATGAGGGTACCTGTAGTATTTGGCCTGGGTTCAGCTACTACCTGCTAAAACCCAGAAAAGGTATAAAATTTGACACATAACAGAGTCAAGGGTCATGTGCTATCATGGATTCCATGTTTTTTCTTATCCACAAAGCCCTGCAAAACTCAAACTCTGCCTAAAATCACACATTTTTGTCAAATTTCTGTGAAAGAAAATGTTATACTTTTTGGGGATCAACAAAACCCCTACCACACAGATTCCAATAAAAAGGGTACCCAACTTGAGTGGCTGGCCCTAGCACCTGCAAGAAAACAGATTAAACCAAGGACTAGTCAAATAGCACATTGACCAAATCCAATCCACACTCTCTTCTACATTCATAGGAATGTAGCCTCCGTTTCACTCGAAGAAAACAAGCAATATAGTCATGGCTAAGATCAGATGACTGATCTTAGCCATGACTATATTGATTGTTTTCTTCCTATTGGTGAAACCTCATCCTGATTAAATTGTTATATATTCCATATTAGGTTACAATTTGCATCATGTGTAACATTAATCATTATTCATCTGTAATGAAAAGATTGGACAAACAGTCGTTTGCCTCAAACTATAATACATGCTATGAATTTTTGTACTAAATCACATTGTCAGATAAATAGTGTTCGAATGTGGAAGAGAGTGTGGACAGGATTTGTTTCAAACAGAATAACACCAATGAAATGAAATAAGATGCGCTGTATTCAATTTTTGAATATGAAAAATGAAATATACGTACTCATTTTTAACAACAAAATGATGAAAAAAGGAATAAATATTTATTGTGTTGAATAAAAACAAAAACTATTTTGTACTCGATAAGCATCTGTTATATGTTACCTGGATGGAGAAATCTCAAAGGTCCTCTTAGTATTTAGGGTCCGATTAGGATGGCGGACGGACTTGCGTCCGTCCGCCATCCCAGAGGTGGAGGGACCGTCCGCATGGGCTGCGGCGGTCCCTCCGTGCAAATTAGGATGTGACCGCCACCTTGGCGGTAACATCCTGGATATTTAACATTGCGGCGGGTGCTGCTTCAAGCAGCACCCGCCGCAATGTTAAAAGTGCATGTTTAACATTTACATGCACAAAGCGGCAGGCACCGCGCGGTGCCTGTCGCTTTGTGCATGTAAATGCTGGGGGGTACCATAGGTACCCCCCATGTGCACCCCCCACCCGCCTACACCCTGGGGGCCCGTAACGGGCCCCCAAAATCAAAAGTACACATGCTTTTCCACGGCGGAAAAACCGCTGCGGAAAAGCATGTATACAAATGTTTCCTAATTTGGCTGGCGGTGTCTGATAGACACTGCCAGCCAAATGAGAGCTTTTCCGCCGCGGTTGTAATCCGACCGCGGCGGAAAAGCAGCGGACAGAAACCAAGACCCGCCAGCCATCGTAATGCGGCGGAGGGTCTTTGGTGACTCCGCAGAGGATTTTCCGCCTCCTCCGGGCCGGAGGTGGCTTCCGCCGGCCCGGAGGAGGCGGAAAATCCTCCATCCTAATCGGCCCCTAAATGTCCTAAATGTTTTCTACTCAATTGTAGTTTTCTCCCTGATTTAGGAATAATTTTCATTTTCAAGGGTACCCCTTCTTTGTTCACAAATATGTGACGTCATCAGCAGTGCATTGGGGGGACACGAGTTATAGTTAGCTGTACTAACTATAACGGTTTTATACAAGTGAAATGTCCAACTTACTATAACGTCACTGAAACTTATGTTTTTTTCAGTGAATTTGAAAGGTTTTTGAAAGATCATTTCTAACTATAACGTCCCTGAAACCTATAGTTTTTCAGTGAATTTCAAAGGTTTTTTAAATGCTAATGTCTAACTATAATGTACAAAAAATACTTTTTTCTAAAATGTTAAACTTTTATAGAAATAAGGTGATATTTCTGCTTTCTAAAATATGCTTTTTTTTAAAGAAAGTTGGATTTGCGTAATGATTGTGTACCAGTCACAGTGGTTGCGCGAATCCAAGAATTTTGCCGCCATATTGGTTAAGTCATGTACAATGCGCGTTCCGTATGCAATGGTTGCGCGGTTCTCGGCCCCGCGTAAAGTCACGAACATATTTCCAGGGGTCATTCCGGGTGCGCAAATCCATTGCAATTCTTTAAGTTTTAAAAGTATGTATATAACTTTATTATATATATTACACCAAGAGATTACTTAATATAATTGTAAATATCATACATTTGAAACTGGAATAAAGATATAATATTGTTGAATATATTTCTCGGAAATTGCATCGGGTGCAAGCTGGTTGCGCGCCAGCTGCGCGAATCCCATGTGACTTCAAAAGAAAGACTTTCCTTGGTTTAGAGGTTTTTGATTCTAGAACTTGAAGGACCCTACCCATTTTTTAAAATTCTTTCAAGACCATCCCAGAAGGCACACCTCTTTTCTTTTGGATCTCTTCTTTGTATCTTTTTGTTGTTTTTTGTTACCATAAAAAAAATGGCAGTTGGAAATCCAACACAGCAGCTTCTACAAGAAGACGAAGATTGGGAGGAACCCATCAAAGTGCGGTATGAAAGTGTTGTGTGGGCTTTTTTCACTATACCACCTGGTGAAAAAAAGGTGAATGCCAGGAAGGTGACATGCACCATTTGTGAAAAAATATTGTCACAAGGGTCTGACAAAAATATTCTTGTGGGACGTCTTCATTGCTGAAGCGTTTGCAGACAATGCACCCTCGACATCTCGCAAGGGAACAACTGCACCCTCAACAGCAAAAAGATTCAACTGATGACAACACTGCTGGACACAGTACCTCTTCTACTGGCACAACAACTGCTGCAACCAGTGGAGCAGCGTTGTTTGAAATGTAGAAAGACATTATGTGTTGTGAGCAATCAGTGAATGCCATCCTGGTTGCAATTCAGAACCACAAGTATTAATTTTGTTTTATTTTTTTGTTTATGCAATGTGTTTTAATTGCATCATTTTTTTAATGTTTTTTTGTTAGTTCTGTTTTTTCTTCATTATTTAAACAAAAAAACACCCAAAAATGTTAAAAAGAGTAAAAAAAATACAAAAAAATGTATAAAACAAAAAACGGAAAACAATGGTTCTTTTCAGAACTGCCTATTTGGTTTAAAAAAGAAAAAAATTGTAAGTGTTATATGAATTGTGGTAAGTGGAATAATATGGAGAAGTGTATGGGTAGTGCATATATGATTGAAGGAGTGCATGGGTAATGCTGTGGTGATAGCAAGAGTAATGTCTGGGTGATTGCAGTAGTGCATGAGTAGTGCCTGACTGATTGCATGAGTGCAAGGGTAGTGCATGGATAGTTGCATGAGTGCATGGGTAATGCCTGAGTGATTGTATAACTGCAAGGGTAGTGAGTGGGTGATTGGAGGAGTGCAAGGATAGTGCATGGTGGTTTTATAAGTGCATGGGTAGTGGCTAGGCGATTGGAGGAGTGCATGGCTACTGGTTGGGTAATTGGAGGAGTGCATGGGTAGTGTCTAGGTGATTGGAGAAGTGATGGGTAGTGCATGGGTGATTGGAGGAGTACATGGGTAGTGCCTGGGTTATTGCATTAGTGGAGGAGTGCATTGGTAATGCCTGGGTGATTTTGTAATCGCATGGGTATTGCGTGGATGATTTTGTAAGTGCAAATGCCTGGGTGATTGAATGAGTGCATGGGTAGTGCCGGGGGTATTGCATGAGTGCATGAGTAGTGCCTGGGTGATTGGAGGAGTGCATGGGTAGTGCCTGGGTGATTGGAGGAGTGTATGGGTAGTTCATGAGTGATTGAAGCAGTGCATGGGTAGTGCTTCTGTGATTCCATGAGTGCAAGGGTAGTGCCTAGGTGATTGGAAGAAGGCAAGAGAAGTGCATGGTGATTTTATAAGTGCACGGGTAGTGGCAGGGTGATTGGTGGAGTGTAAGGGTACTGGCTGGGTAATTGAAGGAGTGCATGGGTAGTGTCTAGGTGATTGGAGGAGTACATGGGTAGTGCATGGTTAATTGGATGAGTGCATGAGTAGACCCTGGGTGATTGGAGGAGTGGAATGGTAATGCCTGGGTGATTTTGTAAGTGCATGAGTATTGCTTGGTTAATTTTGTAAGTGCATGGGAAATGCGTGGGTGATTGCATGAGTGCATGGGTAGTGCCTGGGTGATTTGAGGATTTTATCGCTAGTGCCTGAGACATTGAAGAAATGTATGGGTAGTGCCTGTGTGATTCCATGAGTGCAGGGGTAGTGCCTAGGTGATTGGATGAGTGTGTGAGTAGTGCCTGGGCTATTGTATAAGTGCATGAAGAGTGCCTTGGTTATTGCATGAGTACATGAGCAGTGCCTGTGTGATTGTAGGAATGTATGGTGCAGAGGTAATGTCTGGGAGAATGGAGGAGTGCATGGGTAGAGACTGAGTAATTAGACGAGTGCATAGGTACTCCCTCAGTGCAGTGATATTGTAAGTGCGTGGATACTGCCTGGCCAATTGGAGGAGTGTATGGATAGTGCCTGTAGGAGGGAACGAGTACAAGGGTAGTGCCTGGGTTATTCCCTGAGTGCATTGGTAGTGCTTGTGTGATTGCATAAGTGCATGTGTAGTGGCTGGGTGATTAGAGGAGTGCAAGGGTAGTGCCTGGGTTTTTACATGAGTGCATAGATAGTGCCTAAGTGATTGCATGAGTGCTGGAGTAGTGCGTAGATGATTGGAAGACTGCACGGGTAGTGCTTGGTTGCTTCTATGAGTGCTGCAGAAGTGCCTGAGCACATGTATGACTGCATGGGCAGTGCCTGAGTGATTGAATTAATGCATGGGTAATACCTGGGTGGTTGCATGAATGCAGGAGTAATGTCTGGGTGAATAAAGGAGTGTATGGGCAGTGCCTGAATCATTAGACGAGTGTATAGGTAGTGCCTTGGTAATTTTATAAGTGCATTGGTAGTGCCTGGGTGATTGGAGAAGTGTATGGATATTGCCTGGATGACTGGAGGAGTGTAAGTGTAGTGCCTGTGTTAGTGCATGGGTGCATAAGTAGTGCCTGCATGGCTGCAGGAGTAGTACACAACTAGTGCCTAGGTAATTGCATGACTGCAGGGGTAGTGCTTGAGTGATTGAAGGATTGCATGGCTAATGTGTGGGTTATTGCATGTCTGCAAGAGTAATGTCTGGGGAAGGAAGGAGTGCATTGATAAGACCTGGGTGCAATTGAAGTGTGCATGGGTAGTGCCTGGCTGCATGTAGGATTGCCTGGGTAGTTCATGGGTGATTGGAAGCGTGTTTAAGTGGTAGCAGGGTGATTGCATGAGTGTAGGAGTAGTGAATAGATAGATGATTTGGAGACTGCATGGGTAGTGCTTTGTTGATTCCTTGAGTGTTGTAGAAGTGCCTGAGCACATGTATGACTGCATGGTCAGTGCCTGAATGATTAAAGTAGTGCATCAGTAATACCTGGGTGATTGCATGAATGCAAGAGTAATGTCTGGGTGAATAAAGGAGTGCATGGGCAGTGCCTGAGTGATTGAATGTATAGGTAGTGCCTTGGTAATTTTATAAGTGCATAGGTAGTGCCTGGGTGATTGGAGGAGTGCATAGATAGTGCCTGGATGTCTGGAGGAGTGCAAGGGTAGTGCCTGGGTGAGTGCATGAGTACAGGAGTAGTAGTAGTAGTAATAACTTTATTCAGTAGCCAAGTACCATCAAAGTATACAAACATATAACATTACAATAGATACATCAGAGTACATTTTAAAAATATCTTCCAACACAGATCAATTTCCCTGTTTTTGCAGAAAATAGAGGCTATTCAAAATTATTTCTATTCTATTATTACTAGCACATAAGAACAGAAGCTATGAGCATACTAGGCTATGTGCAAATAGTGCAAAACACTTTAAAACGTGTACAATTTACCTTTCTACTTAATACATAAAATATATACAATACGTAAAATTAACACAAATAAAATCAGACAATAATTAAAAAAGAATTATTCTAAGCACTAGAAATCAAGTTCAGCAATCTACTATGCCATACTGACTGTAAAACGTTGTTCATAGCAATAACAATAACAGGAGTAACATCGCTTTTTAAAATTCTAAGAGCCACTAAATGTTTGTACACCTTCAAATTATGACACAAGGGAATAATCCATTTCCAGCGTGGGCCATGGTAATGAGGACAGAAAAATAGTATATGTACCTCATTCTCATCTCCAAGGCCGCGCTGGACAGATACTGAGACTTGAAACCTTGTGCCATTTATTAGTTAGAGATCTTAAAGGTAGAGTACCAAAACTGAAGCGAATAGAAAGGCTTTTGGCTAGAGGAGAGAAAATAAAATCTAAGAACTCCTCAAAACAGGAAAAAGGTATAATGTTAAAAAATATATTTATCAGTGTGCCTACATGCTGATTATTAAAATAACTGTCTTGGATATAAACCCAGAAGCTAGATTTCATTATATTACGATCGATTTTGCTCATATTTTCCAGGTTAGTCCAAAATCTTGTTAAGCCCAGTTTATTTAACCATTTAGCAACATGTTTAACCCAGGATCTTGACTTGGCACCCCTAATAGAGAGCCCTTCAACAAAACCATACCTAAATTACTTTAGCGCAGGGGTAACCCAAAGCCGAATCCAATAAACAAGTGGTCTTAGAGCAGCTAGATCTGCAATTCTTTTGAGTCCTAAATCCAAGAAAAGGGGAGTTAGCAGTGTACTGGTGGGAACAGAGAAAAGCCGTCTTACAAATATTTTTTATGTGGCAGTAAGTAGGGAAACATCAGCACATCCCCATATTTCAGCTCCATAAAGAGCAGCCCCTTGTGCCTTGCTGCGATAGACTTCTATAACCAGCTAAACAGCACAAGAGTTTGTTTGTCCATGCAGCCTACTAATAGCATTTGCTCTATGCTCGAGTAGTACCATGCTTTTCCTGAGCTGATCGTGCCACTTCAGGCTCTCCCTTACCTTGACTCTCAAATAATCAACGCGCTTCACCCTCTCCAGTGTTTCCTCCCCAGCACGTACAACTACGTTTTTGGCCACTCCCTTCCTGAACACCATGAAATTGGTTTTACTAGCACTGAGCTCATGAACCCTTGACACACAGAAATCTGAGAATTTGTCAACAAGGAGCTGGAGTCCCATTGGAGTCTTGAAGATGAGAAGGGAGTCATTGGCAAATAAGAGGATGGGCACCTTGTTGCCATTCTAGGTAGGAAAATCATTTCTGCAATCCTTCAGGATGTCAGCCGCTTCATTTATATAAAGAGTAAAGAGCGTAGGAGCAAGGAGACACCCTTGGCGCACCCCCGCTGTAAAGGGAATGCATTTGGTTTGCTCTCCTGCATGGCCACACCGCACCTGAGCAAAATTATTACTATGCAATGTGGACAAGAGATGGATCAGGTTCCCAGGACCTTCCATCCTATTTAAGGGAAGCCATAGGTTTGGGCGGGGATAAGATCAAAGACAGCCCTAAGATTAACAAACGCTACATAGAGCTTCTGTTGTTGAAGTAAAATATATTTCCAGTATAATGTGGCAATTCTTGAAACGTGATCCATGGTGCACATCTTAGGGCAAAATCCTGCTTGAAGGGGTGAGATGATGTTATTTGTGTCTACCCAATGTAACAACTTATCCAGTATTTGCCTCGCAAAGATCTGCTGAGCATTCTTAATTAGGCTACTTGGCCTATAGTTAGAGTGCTCATAAGCTTTGCCCTTCTTCAATACTGTAACAATCTTGGCCCCTCTCCAGGAATCAAATATCTCTCCTCCTCGTGTTACAACATTGGCAAGTAAATTAAAATAAAATGCCAAAATCTCAGGTTCTGATTTGTATAGGTCCCCTTGGATCTTTTTTTTTGTCCTCATTGTAATTAGCCAATATAAATTGGAGTTTCAAAACAAAAAAGAGGAGAGAAACAATAAAAGAAGAAGACTTTAAGCTTCCCGCTTTGGTTTGGCCAAAATGAGGGGATCCGATCACTCCTTTTACGGAGAGGATGTACTAGACATCTCGGACCCTCAACCAGTCAAAACCTTAAACCTCCTTCTCGTCTCTCCCCTTCCAATTTTCCTTCTCCATTATAACAGGTCCCACAGGAACTCCGCACCAGGACTATCAGTCCAAACCAGTTGAACTTTTCCTTCCATGTGTGGCTTCCACATAATCATAGGACTAAAGTAACCACCATAACACTTATCGAAGAAGGAGATGTGCTTAACTGAAAAAATACATACCAAACGAATAGACATAAGAAACAAAAGCTACCATGGAAAAATAAAATAAAAAGAACATTACTTTTGGCAGTTTTCTCTCTTTTACATTTGCCTACTTCTACACCATTCATCCCAAATATTCCAGAATTTAGGTTTTTTTGTTACACGTATAGCCCTATCTTGTTTTGCAACCCTATTTATCGAGTTGAGCCTTTCACACTCTACAGGGGGGACAGGCAAGATCCACTTAATGCACAGCTCCCTGCCCGCCAGTAAAATGAGCAAAAACATGAGAATTTTGTGATGTTTATATACGTTAGTTTTTACATCCTCATCCTCATCATTACACCAAAAATTACCTGTGGGAGACTCACCTTGACTTCAAACCCCATAATACTGGAGATCGTCTCACCTACTGTTTCCCAAAAGATTTGGATTGAAGGACACTGCCAGAACATATGTGCTTCATCCGCATCAGCTTCCCAACACTGTAGACACTTCACTCTTTTGGAACCAATTTTGGATAATCTTCCCGGGGTCCAATACGCTTTGTGAATAGTAAATAAATGATTTTTTTTTAGTGGTGCAGATTTAACACTTTGCCATAAAATAGAGGTCCCCTGGGATCTTGTCAGGTCCCAGTGCCTTAGCAGTTTTTAATGCGTAGATGGCATTAGCAGTGTCTTCTAAGTTAAAGGTAATGGCTGAATCATAAGATTCTGAGACATCCCAACAAGACAAATCCATAGAATATCCGATGTTACCACATGTGCTTGATGGGGCATCAGTCGAAAGCTCATACAGATTAGAAAAATTAGATACCCACTTATCAGCCGATATATGATGTTGGTAACTCTTTGCATTATCCGCTCTAGTTTGGGCCACTGTGCGCCAAAACTGACTGTTATCATTTGTTTTAACCACAAGCAACATGTCCTCCCAGATTCAATTGTCCCAACTCTTTTTTAGCCTGTTTTAACGAGACTTTATAAGCATGCCTGGCTTGGGCTATCTGACTCCTTTCCCCTCCTAGAATGGCAGTCCTTAGGAACATTTGTTTGCAGGAAAAATCACACTGTTTGATATTTTTCCCCAGGGCTGACTTCTTGTTGGCCACCTGTTCCAGCTCGTCAAAGAGTAAGTTATTTATATGCAATATTGGGATTTCCAATTCATTCATCCCTTCATAGTTTTTAGAATAATTGATATAGAGCCCATAAATCTGGGCCAACAAAAGTGGGTTTGCCAAATAGGCCAGTAAACATTATGTCTACAGTTCGATAAAACAGGTTCAGGCATGGCTGTGTAGCATGTGTTTGTTACCCTAGCTAGTGGGGCTCTGATTAATGTTACTACTAGGGGATCATGCTCACTGTCAGTTCACCTATCTACTCTCATGTTTGCTAAGAATGTCCATAGCCTCACATCTAGGATAGCAAAAAACTATAACACTCGCATGGTTGCCTCTTCTAAAAGTGAGTGCTCGATCAGGATCTGAGGTAGTGCAACCAGTGCATGCCCTCCGTCCTCTACCCACTGTTATAGAGCCTGGTTTACGTCCTGTTGCTGTAAAGTTTGTTTGCGGCTTCCCATTCAATGCTCTGATACCCCTTTGTTCATCCTCCTCTTCTGTTACCTTGCTAATATAAGATGATGGCTCATAGGATGTATTTAAATCACCTGCTAATATTATTTTTGGAGTAGTGCGTGGATGATTGGAAGACTGCATAGGTAGTGCTTGGGTGATTGGATGAGTACATAAGTAGTCTCTGGGTGATATTATAAGTATATACATTCAGGCTAGGTGAACAGAGAAATGCTTGAATAGTGTGTGGGTGATGGTAGGATTATGAGAATAGTCTATAATTATATAGATCGGTGCATGGGTAGTATTTGAATAAATCGATCAGTGCAATAAAAATGACTGTAAACATTACTTCATAAATATTATTCTCATTACATTATTTCATCTTACCTTCTTTATTCAAACACATACCAAACTCAGTGAAACAATTTTACAGTTGTTGTAAACTGAACCTAAAATCTTTTCAAGGTTTACTATTACTTTCTGTAATAAAAAAGAAGGAAACATTCTATTACATATAATCTTATGGTTTTTAGAACACAACATACTTTTACAATTACTTAACATATTCAATAACTTATTCAGTTTACTTTTTTTGCTGTTTTCAGATGCTAGTGAATTTCACCATACACAATGATTTCAACATAGATCATCATATAACAGCGGGGAAAAAAATACAATCAATGTGATTGTGAAAAAATCAATGTTGAAAATATTTACAACAAATTCAACTAATTCAACTATCTGTTTACCTATCTACAGTTTCTAAATTACATTATTCAACGACATTAATTTTTTTTTTCTGAAGTACATTTTCAAAAATATACACTCTCATTTACATCACATATAATATAAAGATCAAACATCAAATATATAAACTAGTTCTTTGAAACACAATTTTGAAAATGCAATAAAAATAGCACAAATAATAATCCAAACAGTAATTGTTCACATCTCCCCAATAGGCAGAATAATGTTTCCAAATCCATTTGCATTGATAATATCCAAAACAAACTTGTTATTTTGTGTTCGCATCTTCCCAATAGGCCAAATGATGTTTTCAAAATTTTGGCATCAGAAATATCAGATATGAATTTGGTAATTCGTAAGGCAACCTACATTTGCATTCCAAATGGGCATAATTGCAACGTGTCCATCCTTTATTGCACTTTAAATACACAGTATAGTGTCCAGATGTTGAATTAGGCCCATCATGGAATATAATAGCCACTGCTTTAAAAGTTCTTCCTGAAATTGACACTTGACTTGCCACAAAATCTTTAATTTTAGTTTCTAATTTTCTTCCATGTGCTCTACAAGGTTGTAGCATTAAAATGACATATTTACCAAATCTTTCTATATATACTGTTGACAACATTTCTGATTTACAATAAGAACATTTCATATCTTTGTTGGCTGTTTTTATAATCATTTGTTAAAAGACACTTATTTGCAATCTGGTATTGTCAAATATATGAATCGTTCAGTGTCTATTTCAGTGATAGAACGAAATGAACACTCTTCACATTTATGATCCCATCTGTAACTCAGTCCAAAAAATGTTCAATTTCTATTCCTTCATCTTCCAATACTGCAAGCATAAACATAGGAAAATCTTGTGCATTTTGTTGTATGTTAAGTGCAAATTCCGAAGAACCAGTACATATATCCAAAAGATGCTGAATGCTAGAAGCAGTATGGATTTTAGTTCTATCAGTTACCAACTTTTGGAAAATATGATACAGTAAAGTACAGAATCTTTTTTCGTGATTCTCCATAATTTCATGATTAAGATCCTCTAGATAAAAGACAACATTTACAATTACATTATCATAGCAGTTAATACCTGAACTATTTTATCCTACAATACCATCAACAGTGCCCAGTTTCTTTTTCTTTGCAGCGTCATCATTCTCTTGAATTGTTTTCTTTTTTTGATCCTCACAATAATATTTGTCATATTTCATTTTTGGGCACACTACACGTTTTTCATATACTGGATATTCTTCTAAGTTAGGAGCATGCAGTCTTTGTAACCGATTATACTCTCTTACACAATTTGCATCAGCGCTAACCTTTTTCTCATCAAAATCAATAAAATACAAACCAGATAATGTTCTTACTCGAGACAATGCAAGATATGCCATGCCCTCTTTAAAGACTGTACTTCCAAAATTTACCAAAGCACTGTCTATATTTACACCTTGAGATTTATGAATGGTCTTTGCATATGCTAAAGCAAGAGGAAACTGTTTTCTACGAACATAAAAGTCTTTTACAAGCAAAAAACAAACAGCACAATGCCCAATCTGATCAAATGTAATCTTCAAAAATTCAATTCCATTTCTGTTCTGTAAATTTACATACTCAACAACTTTTCCCATTGCTCCATTTACTAAACATTTTTCTACATTCAAATGATGCCTTAATATTACCTGACAGTTTACACATACATATAAAGTCTTTTCTAAACCAGCAGTCTTAGATACAGGCTTTTCCAAAGAATCCAATTTTGACTGTAATTAATTTCTCGGAGAGAAGAATTTTTATCAATGGCTTCCATTTTCACTATCGGTTGTTTCGCCAGTTTCAAAAGTTCTTAATTGAATGTAGAACACTCTTGCAGTATTGTCACTAGGCAAATTATAGACTTCTTTTCTCCAGTTTTTTTGTACATTATTTCAGGTGCAATATTTTCATTTGGAAACAAGTTTGTTAGAAGCCGACTGTGTAAAGCTTCTTTACTATGTTTTGTCAAAACACCTATTCTAATATCTTGAAGAATGTTTCCCTAATGTTCATCACTTGCTTGTTGCATATTCTTAATAAGTTCTTTATATTCAAAAAGAGACCAAGGGGTCGATTCCGATTTGGGAAACAAATCCGTACGACGATTCGAATTCGTAGCCGTTTCCGTATGAATCGTACAAATCCGTCCGAATCGCGTAGTACGATCCGTAGTAAAAAAATATGTCTGAATTGTTGCGAACTGAACAAAAAGCAAGGGAAAATCCGTACGATACGGACCCTGAAAGTGAAGCGTACGAATCGTAAACATGCCGTACGACCCGACAAGTACGATCCGGAGCGGGGAATGAGTACGCGATTTGTACGGTAAAACACGCGTATGAGCAATTTGTACGGAGAGCCACACAATCACATAGGGTACGGTTCGTACACCCTATGATCGTAGGGGAACGGTTCGTACACCCTATGATCGTAGGGGTATGGTTTGTACACCCCATGAGCATAGGGGTACGGTTCGTACACCCCATGATCGTAGGGGTACGGTTGGTACACCCTATGATCGTAGGGGTACGGTTCATACACCCCATGATCGTAGGGGTACGGTTCTTACACCTACGATCATGGGGTGTACGTTTGTGTAAGGTAAATACACAACTTTTTCTTTCAAACTCTTTGTAAATCTGTGGGAGGCAGCTTACCTGTTTTAGGCTCCTTACAAACTATAGCCTGAAACAGGTGCACAGATTGAATAAGAATGGACTCATATGTATTTAAATGTATCAGTTCTGGAGGAATAGCTACCAACTCTAGGTTATTATGTGCAGCTCTAGCTGGCATTTTGTTCTCTTCTAATTTGCTGTAACAATATTTACAAATACGTTGATGACTACCCAACTCAAAACGACGTTCCACCAACAAATAAGCACCAAATTGCTCCCAATTATCATTGTTTTCCTTTTCACTTTTGAAATACACATCAACATTCCTAGTTTGACTACCATAGTGAGTATGCCGATAACAAATACAAATAAATAGTTTGGTTACTCAAAAGACACTACCTTAAACTTTGTAATTTCTTCTGCAAACCTCTCAGTAGTACTATCTCCCACCTCTTCTTTAAAACCTACACTTTCTCTACACTCATCTTGAGTACCAAAGAATCGAAACTCTATATCATCAGAAACTTTTTTTACATCCAATACTGGACCATACTGTGTTTATTTCACTTAAAGATAATGCAGGACTTTTTACATAGTACAATCTTCTCACTAACTTCCGCATTTCTGAGTGATGTACTGCTAACATTCTTAAATGAAGAAAAGTACTTCCACACACTTTTCTAGAAAGACAAGCCATAGAATGACCCTGCATGTTACAATAATTTCTCACTTTACAAGGATCAAGTCCTCGCAACATCTTCATTTTCTGTTTAACAATTTTTTTATCATCTTTTAAGAAATGTATTAATATATCAATAGATTCCTGTTGTTTAATACAAATACTACTACAATCCCACCTATACACTGGAGCTTATGTATTCCTCCCTTGAACTTCTTCAGCTATTACTTGTTCCACATTTCTAGGAACCATCTTTTCTTTTTCAATTGGGCAACCGTTTTTAACCTCATAACAACGACCCCTGGTATCAACTGCCTGAACTAATGAACTTTATTGACAATAGCTTTCTTCATTAAAAAAAGTTTCAGTACTAGAAGTGTGCTTCAATTCACCAGTCTTTTTCTTTTACTTTTCTCCTTCATAAACGGCATTGTTTTATTCAATGTCTTCATTCTCTTCAATACTAATATAAACAGTTCTCTTTTCAATTTAAAAGCCTATTTGACTACACTTTCAATCTGTTGTTTTTTCTTGTAAAATGCTGATCTTCTTTTATATTTTTGGCAATCTTTCAATACATTTTGTAGTACTCTACTTTTATACATTCTCTTCCTAATGTCTTTATATTCTTTCATCCTTCTTTCAATATAGATTGTTTTCCCATAAACTGATTTTCCATTTATTTGTCCTTTTTGCATTTCCTTCTGATTGGTTGTACAACTTTTCTTTCTCATTTCCCCATATTGAAAATGTATGACATTCTTAAAAACTCTTTTAGTTCTCTTACCAGACGTTTTTTTCATCAACGTCACATGTTGTACTTCATATAATTTCTGCTTTTCTCGCTCCTTTAAATAATACTGTTTTTTTTGTTGTCTATTCTTTTGTACTCTTCTTGTCATATTGAATTTTTCTGAATATAATTATGGGGAATATCTTAAAAAAAGAAAAGTTTAAATAGTTTTGTAAAATAATTTACTATTGTTAAAATAATTTTATATAAATAAAGACATATTTTAATTGCACTCCAAACCTATATCAGGCACTGCATAATTCCAACCATTAGAACAAATCACAAGCTATACAACAAAATCACAGAGCACAACTGACGGATGTCTCTACTGCTACCCAAATCAAATCTAAAGTGCAGTCTGTCAACTTCTAAGACCTGCATAATGTTGTGATTGGGGTATGTCTCTACTTGCACATGTATTCTCATATGTGTAATACATTTGAAGATGCTTTACATATAAAACAGAAGTATACATATATAGTTGTATGCTTTTTTATATATTGTACACTTGCGAAAAGCACAGACTCATCCATGCATGGTTTCAAAAAAATAAATAAAATTTACAGCACATACATGTAAAGGGTTGCTGCTTTGTTTTTACCTATACTCAATACCTAACTTTACTCCTTTCTACATCTTTCTTCTGTCGTTGCACACCTGTCTCCTCTCTTCCTTTACCCCTGTTCTCTCCTTCTGCACTTTTCTTCACTGTTTCTACACCCCTCTTGAATGTTTCTGCACTACTTGAATGTGTTTGTACAACTCTCTTCCTCTTTGTGCACCCCTTGAGCCTCTTTGTGCACCTCTATTGCTTCTTTCTCCACCTCTATTGCTTCGTTCTGCATCCCTGTTGCCTCTTTCTGTACTCCTGTTACCTCTTTCTGTACCCCTCTTCCATCTTTCTGCATCTCTGTTGCCTCTTTCTGCACCAGTGTTTGCTCTTTATGTATCTCTTTGCTTCTTTCTCAACTTTTCTTGCTTCTTTTTGCAACTCTATTGCTTTTTTCTGTACCCTTGTTACCTCTTTCTACACCCTTCTTCCCTCTTTGTGCTCCTCTGTTGTATCTTTCTGCACCCCCCCCTCTTTCTGTACCTCTCTTATCTCTTTCTACACATCTCTTTCTTCTTTTTGCACTTCTCTTGCTCTTTCTCAATTCCACTTCCCTTTTTCTACATCTGTCTTAGTTTTTACTTCACTACTCTTGGTTCTTTCTGCACTTCTATTACCCTTTCTGCACCCCTTGTACATCTTTCTATATCCTTCTTCCCTCTTTGTGCACCTATCTTACCTTTTTCTGCTCCTCTGTTGCCCTTTTCAGCACCTCTCTTGCCTATTTCTGCCAATGTCTTGCCTCTTTCTGTAGTTGTCTTATCTTCTTCTGTACCACTGTTGCTTCTTTCTACACCTCTCTTGCAAATGTTTACACCTCTCTTGGTTCTTTGTGCACCCCTCTTGCCTTCTTCTACATCTCTGTTGGATCCTTCTGCACTGCTCTTTGATATTTCTCCATTTCTTTTGCCTGTTTGTGCACCTTTCTTGCCTCCTTCTGCATCTCTGTTGCTTCTGTCTGCACTTCTCATGCTTCTTACTTATTTATTTTGATTATGTTCAACACTTAACTACTAGTAAAATGGTAAAGAAGCAGCAGAAGAAAAGTAATGTTTAACATATGTTACGTAACACATTAGTGATTATAATACTTTGTAAGAGTCTCTGTAAAACTTCACTTGAAGTACACTAAATAAATGTAAATGTCTCTTTAAAATAGGAAGTGCACTCTGTCAACTTTTAACGACTTCATGGTCTTCTGTTTAAGATATGTCTGATATTGTTCATATATTGTGATATGTCATACATCTGAACATAGTACACATATAAAACACAACTAAACATCTATTTGTATGTTTCTTTGATATATGATACTACTAACAGAAAGTACAGACATATGCATGCATGTTTTTAAGAACATTGTAACACTTATACCAGAGACATATGAAAGGTTGCGGCTATATATTTTACTAGGCCCAGCACCCTATGTAGTCATAGTGCCTGAGTGATTACATGAGTATAGGTGTAGTGTCTATGAAATTAGAGTACTGCATGAGTACTACGTGATTCCATAACTGCATGGGTAGTGCCTGGTTGACTGGAGGAATACATAGGTACTGTCTGAGTGATTGAAGAACTGCATAGGTAATACCTGGGTGATCATATGAGTGCAAAAACAATGCCAGCATGATTAGACTAATACACAGATGCTGCCTTGGTACATCAAAGAACACATGGATAGTACCTGACTGATTGGAACTATGCATAGAGAATACCTTGGTGATTGCATAGTGCACAAGTTCTGCCTGGGTCATTACATAAGTGCATGTGTAGTGGCTGGATGATTGAAGCATTGCTTATATATTGCCTGTCTGAATTCATGAGTACAGGGATATTGCCTGGGTAATTGCATGAGTGTAGGGATAATGCCTGGATAATTGCATGTGTGTAGAGGTAGTATCTAAGTGAATGCATGACTACAGAGATAGTACCTGTGTGATTCTATGAGAACAAGAGTAGTGCCTTGGTGATTGAAAGTGTAGTAAGGTAGTTCCTGGGTGATTGCATAATTGCATAGGTAGTGCTTGATTAATGTTATAAGTTTATAGGTACTGGCTAGGTGATTGGAGGAGTGCATAGATACTGACAGAGTGATTGGAGGAGTGCAAGGGTAATGCCTGCGTGATAGAACCAGTATATAGCTAATACATTGGTGATTGCATGAGTTCAGGGGTAATATCTGATGGACTACATGAGTACATAGAAAATGCGTAGGTGATTTAATACGTTCATTGATACTGTCTAGGTGATTATAGTACTATTGTGGTACTACCTCAGTGGTTGGAGGACTGTAAAGGTACTGCCTGGGTGATTATATAAATGCATGAGTACTGGTTAGATCTTTGGACGAGTACATAGATCCTGAGAGGCTGATTGGAGGAGTGTAAGGATAATGCCTGGGTGATTGAACCACTGTAAAGGCTAATGCACTGGTGATTCCTTGAGTGCAGAGGTAATGCCTAAGGGATTGCAGGAGTACATAAGTAATATCTGGGTGGTTCATGAGTTAAGGGATAATATCTGGGACATTATAAGAGTACATAGGAAGTACCTGGGTGATTTATAAGTCAATCGATGCTGCCTAGGTGATTAGAGTAATATTGTGGTAGTGCCTCAGTGATTGGAGGAGTGTAAAAGTAGTGCCTGGGTGATTTTATAAGTACATTGTCATTGGCTAAGTGATAGGAGGAGTGCATATACTGCCAAAAGGTAATTGAACAAGTGCAACAGTATTCCCTGGGTGATTGAACTAGTGTGTAGGTAATGCATTGGTTATTGCATAAATTCAGAATTAATATCTGGGGACTACAGGAATACATAGAAAATGCCTGGGTGATTATATAAGTGCATTGATACTGCCTGGGTGATAGGAGTAATACTGTGGTAGTGCCTCAGTGATTGGAAGAGTGTAGAGGTAGCGCCCGAGGGATTTTTATAAAGACATTGGCAATGGCTAAGTGATTGAAGGAGTGCATAGATTTTGAAAAGGTAATTGTAGGAGTGCAAGGATATTGTCTGGGTGACTGAACCAGTGTATAGCTAATACATTGGTGATTGCATCATTGCAAGAGTTATGTCTGGGGGGGATTATAGGACTACATAGGTAATGCCTAGTGATTCTAGAACTGCAAGGGTAATATCTAAGAGATTACAGGAGTACATAGGAAGTGCATGGGTGATTTTATAAGTGCATGTGTTCTACCTGGGTAATTGGAGTAGGACTGCAGTAGTGCCTGAGTGATTGCAGCATGTTAAGTGGTAACAGAATACAGGGGTAGTGCTTATAAAATTAGAAGACTGTCTTAGTGCCTAGGTGATTGCAAGAGCACGTGGGTACTCTCTGAGTGATTGAAAAATGGCATACATAATACCTGGGTGATTGCATGAGTGCTAAAATAATACCTGACTGATTAGGGCAATGCACAGATGGTGCCGTCATACATTAAGGACTGCATGGATAGTGCCTGACTAATTGCAACAATGCATTGGTAGGATCTAGATGATTGCATGAGTGCAAACGTTGTGCCTGGATGATTGGAAAACTGCATGGGTAGTGCTTGGTTGATTACATGAGTGTGGAGGAACTGGCTGAGTGCATCTATAAAAGCATCAATAGTAAATGTACAAGTGCATTTGTACTGCCTGGGTGATTGGAGTAGTGCAGAGATAGTGCATGACTGATTGCAAAAGTGGCGGAGTAGTGCCTGTCTGATTGAAGAACTGTACATATAGTGGCTTAGTGCATGGATTAGTGCATGGGTAGAGACTGGGTCTTTGCAGACTTACAGCTGAGACATCTCTTCACGTTGCTACTTTATATTTGACGACATCCAACATCCTAAGCACGGGACTCATACGCTACGCCACGCGCGCCATATTTCTGCTGACCGGAGGGATGGACAAAGGGAGACAACACGTCCTTGTTGTCTAACCCTTCCTATGGACCAATAGCGGCAAATTATCAAGTTGTGCCTGCTACAAGAAGCCACCTATTCAAATCGATATATTAGCCCTGTGGACTGCTGATAAGAATTATTTTGGGATTCTCCGTGTGAACTAGTTGGAGGACGTTCCTACTATGGACACTGTACACCTTACTTAGAGGCCGAATCTGTGCTTGTGAAGGTTCCAGCTAGACTTTAAGGGACGTGAAACTGGCTGAGTGATTACATAAGTAAAACAGTAGTGCATCCGTGATTAAAAGACTAAAAGGATAGCGCCAGGTTGATTAAAGCACTGTATAGCTAATGCATTAGTGATTATATGAGTACAGGGGTAACATCTCAGGGATTAAAGGAGTACCCAGGTAACGCCTAGGTGATTACATGACTACAGCAGTAATATCAAGGGATTTACATGACTACATAGGAAGTCACTGGGTGAATTAAGTACATGGGTACTTCATGGGTGATTACAGAACTACTAAAGTAGTGCCTGAGTGAATAGATAAGTTCAAAGGTAGTGCCTGGGTGATTTCATAACAGCATGACTACTGGCTGGGTGATTACATAAGTACAAGGGTAGTGCCTCCGTGATAGAAGGACTGCAACATTAGTGCCTGGCTGAGCATATAAGTGCATGAGTCGTGACTACATGATTCATAGAGTACCTGGGTAATACCTTAGCGATTTTATGAGTGCAACAGTAATGTTTAAGTTATTACAGCAGTGCATATGTAGTGCCTGGATCATTTGAAGACTGCATGAGTAGTACTTATTTTTTTTTTTATAACTGCATAAGTGCTGCGCTTAGCCAAATATAAAGCTGCAGACTATTACATGACTCAACCATAAGTCCCTCCATATTGTTAAAAGCAATCATACATATTTCTCTACCTTTTCAAATCATCATCATATCGAAAAGAAATATATAAACAATATTTCTGGAATATAGTGAAACCTACAACTGAAACCTGTCAGTGATTGCACAACTCCATGGATAGTGCCTGGGTGATTGTATGAGTGCAAGGGAAGTCACGGGGTGATTGCAGGAGAAGATGGATAGTGACTGGCTGATTGTATAAGTGCACACATACAGGTTGAGTGCATGGATAAGTGTTTAAATAGCACCTGAAAGCATAGATAAGTCATGGAGCAGTGGCTAGATAAACACATAAGTGCAACAGTGCCGCCTTGGTGAATGTACGACTGCAAAGTTAGCGCCTGGGTTATTACATAAGTGCATAGGTAGATTCTGTGTGTTTTTATGACTGCAGGGGTAGTATATACCTAGTGCCTGGGTGAGTCCATGACTACAGGGTTAAAATCTACAGGATTACTGAAGTACATACCAAGTGAGTAGTTGATTTTATAAGTGTGTGAATACTGCTTGGGTGATTGCAGGAGTACTGAGGGAATGGCTGATTGATCGGAGGATTGCAAAGATAGTGGGGGATTTTATAAGTGCATAGGTACTAGGTAAATGTTTGGACAAGTGCATAGATTCTGAGAGGCTGATTGCAGGAGTGTAAGGGTAGTGCCTGGGTGATTGAACCACTTCATAGCTAATGCACTGGTGGTTGCATAAGTGCAGAGGTAATGTCTAAAGGATTGCAGGAGTACATAGGTCATCTCTGGGTGATTCATCAGTTAAGGGATCATATCTGGGCTTTGTAGGAGTATATAGAAAGAAACTGGGTGACTTTATAAGTCCATCAATACTGCCTAGGTGATTAGAGTACTATTGTGGTAGTGCCTCAGTGAGTGAAGTACTGTAAAAGTAGTGCCTGGGTGATTTTATAAGTGCATGGGCACTGCCTAAATGATAGGCCGAGTACATAGACTGTGAAAACGTAATTGGAGGAGTGCAAGGGTTTTGCCTGGGTGATTAAACCAATGTGTAGCTAATGCATTGATGATTCATGAGTTCAGAGGTAATATCTGGGGACTACAGGAGTACACAGAAAGTGCCTGAGTGATTTTATAAGTGCATTGGCACTGCCTGGGTGATAGGAGTAAAACTGTGGTAGTGCCTCAATCAGTGGAAGAGTGTAGAGGCAGAGCCTGGGTGATTTTATAAGTGCATTGGCACTGGCTAAGTGATTGGAGGAGTGCATAGATCATGAAAAGGTAATTGGAGGAGTGCAAGGGTATTGCCTGGGTGATGTAACCAGTTTATAGCTAATGCATTGGTGATTGCATGATTACAGAAGTTATGTTGTGAGGATTAAAGGAGTACAAAGGTAATAGCGGGTGATTCCATAATTGCAGTGGCAATATCTGGGAGATTACAGGAGTACATAGGAAGTGCCTAGGTAATTTTATAAGTGTATGTTTAGTGTCAGGGATACTGTAGTAGTGCCTGAGTGGTTGGAGAAGCACAAGGGCGGTGCCTGGGTGATTGAATCGTTGTATAGCTAATGCATTGGTGGTTACATGAGTGCAAAGATAATGTCTCGGGAACTAAGCAGTACATACATAATGCCAGGGTGTTTGCATACATTGAGGGATAATATCTGGGGGATTACACCAGTACATAGAAACTGCCTGGGTGATTTTATAAGTGCATAAGTACTGCCTGAATGAGTGAAAATGCCCTGAAAGCATGCATGCATATGTCTCTACCACAACACTATGCACACCTCAAAAATTCACAGAACAAACTTCAAGTTTAAAACAAACACCAAAATGATGTATCATATTTCAACAGTACCTCTTTAGAGACCTGTAAAAAGTAGCATAGTCACTAATACCTGATCTCAACATCTTTTAAACCACACTATTATACTGCATCTTCAACATTCTGTACTACTCACAGTGTTCAGCCTACCACATAAAAGCAACAGCACATCTTTCTTATACATCATGCACCATAAAATGTATAAGACATATGAAAATACACATACAAGTAGAAACATACTTGTGACAGGCTCCACTTCAAATTGTAAACAAACACCTAAAATTATGCGGTACAATACAAATGTACATATCCACACACTAAAACAAACTACCATAATCAATTCTCCATCTTCCAATATTCACTTAATACTATACAAAATCTATTTCTTACAACATTTAACAACAATATAACAAACTACAATACACACCTCTACATTTAATAATATATTTCAAACATCACAGTTCTTGAATAATTTTCAAAGTTTAAAAATAAAGCTAATACATAATACACCTCAGAAATATATAACGCACCTTCCATATTGATTTGTAGAATATGAAATGTAAGAAAGTCATAAAGGATTTCTTATGCATGCAATCAATGTAATGCACTTCTCTCAATAAGGTAAAACCAGTAATGGCAAACTTTCCTTCTCATTCTTCACACAAATAAATGTAACAAATTACATTGCTTCCTACATAATTTCAAATTGTAAAACACATTTCTATTGGTTAGACATATTAACACTAACCAACTGACTTCGAAAAGTGCCCAAACTGATTCTGGAATGTTTTTTGGAGTCACGATTCCACCGTGCACCAACGCCGTGGAGCCCCAAATTCATACACGAGTATACAAATTTATATTACAAATACAAATACCATTATTTTTTAATAACACACCACTTTTAAAGATAGTACTTGACTCGGGAAATCTTACTTTATTAACATTAAACTTATATATATAAATTACAATTTCACATTTTTTAAAACTCAGATAACTATCAACCCTTCCGACTTCTGCCTAATGCCAGTTTCCATAGCAACAGTTCATGGAACATTGTAGTGAACTGTCAGGTCACAAGTTCACCATATCTTCAAGTTCAGCACACAAGCTTACAAATGCAAACAGCAGGAGTGATTGTCAATTGCAAATTATTACCTTATCCTATCTACTGTTCCTTTCAAATATTTTTTACTAACCAATAAGAAACATGCTTTTTAAAGAAAGTAACATGTACCCTATTTGTCACTGTACAATCTTCTTAAAAAGCCAATCAATTATCTACTTTTTTTAAAACAGCATGTTTTCCACCATTTTGGATACCTCTCATCCTACCAACTGGCTACCTCAGCTACATACATCTTTTCATTCCTTCCAGACGTCCCTTCAAGATGCTTACAGTGTGGATTGTTTCCTGGTGCAAAAGATATGCTGAACGCAGAGGTATTGAAAAAAGACCTAGCTTTGCAAAATGTGGATATTAAATGGATTGCACAGAGAGTATTAAAGTGGCACCAATTGATGCCTTTGGTTAAAACCTTTTTGCATGTCCACCCCCCTGACCTCATGATTTTGCACTGTGGTAGCACTGACCTAGGCACATTGACTGGGGTAGGTCTGGAGATGCTCATGAAGGACACCTTTGCACAAATGATGTTGCTTTTACATCAAACTGTCTTTGTTTACACTAATATATGCCAAAGACACAAATGGAAGTGGTCAAATCAATTCTGTCCACAGATAGAAAAAGCTAGGTAAAATGTAAATAAAGCAGTTGCTGCATACCTAAGAGATCACAGAATGGGGTCCATCTACAATAACACTCTGCCTTTTGATATGGATGACATCTACAGTAGTGATGGAGTACACTTCACAGATCAAGGAAACAGAGTCTTTCTCAACAACCTAAAGCTCTGCATCTGCACTTACATGTAGCTACAACAAACTCATAATGAACACAAGGGCTCTTTTTAGAGCCACCATATAACATAGTAGTGAATATAAAAAAAAGCATGAATTCAATGTACTATAACACAATATACTTTTCAAGTTTAACTATTATTTTTTAATTTGATATATTTTTATCAAATCTATCAATTGTAATCTCGTCATTAACTTCAATCGCAGTACCTCTTTAAAACAACTTCACAAATACAACACTACCTTTTAAATTATATAATACTAAGGCCATTAAAGGCCCTGGGGACCCCATCCCCCTGGGTATAGCCTTATTTATTTATTTATTTTCAAAAATTACAAAAGGGAGGGGGCCACATGGCCCCCCGTCCCTTGGCCACTTCTGGCCCTGGGACCCCATTCCCCGGGGCCTGGCCTCATGTTGGAGACTGTGGGGGGAGCCCCATTGCCCTCATGTCCCGGCAGGCTCCCTGCCTCCTACGGGAGCTGGCATTGCTTTTGGGCAAGGGGAGCTGCTAGCATGCAGCTCCCCTTGCCCAAAAGCATTTCTGCTTTGCTTCCTGAATGCGAGAGCAGGTTTCCTGCTCTCGCTTCGAAGAAGGAAAGCAGAAGTTTGCTATGACAGTGCGGGATCCGTGCTCCAGCCCTGCCTCAGCAATCAGCAATGTCCCGGCGGTGGGTATCCGAGGACATTGCAGGAGCCGGCCCTGGGGGATGACAGTCCCCAGCACTATCAAGGGCTCCAAGAGGGGGGCCGCACGCCCCCCTTCCATCATTTCTACAGGCCCGGGGAGGTGGTGGTGCCCGGGGTTTGGTGGGACCTGTGAGGCCCCCACAAATGATTTACGAAAGCCCCGGGGAGGTGGTGGTCTCCAGGGCTTGGGGGGGTCCGTGAGGCCCCCACCCACAAAATAAAGCCCCAGGGAGGTGGCAGTCCCAGGACTTGGAGGTGCCTGGGAGGCCCCCATATCAAATTAAACAAGCCCTTGGTGAATACAGACCACTTTGGCAATGATTGCTGTCCACGGCATATATATATATATATATATTACCTACTGGCGGTCGCCAGTAGGTATATATAGTTAGGATTTTTTCTCTATGGGATTTTTGAAAATTCTATGTCTAATACCTTTGGCGTTTGTGGACGGAATTGGCTGAAATTTTCAGGAAAATGGAACATTTTGTTTCTGAGCAGCCCCTGAAAATTTGGGGGGGGGTTTGTCAAGGGGGGGCCGAGAAAAAAGGGGGGTCCCAAAACGCATTTTTCCAATGTTAATTTCCATAGGGCGGTTGGCCTCACTTTTAGCCCGAACGGCTGAATGGATTTGCACGAAACTTGGCAAAATTGTAGGGACTGGTAGCCCGATGTGCCTTTGCTAGGTCTCAATATATGTGCTCCAGTGGATTTTGAGAAATTAACGTTCAAAAAAAGATATATATCTGTAACAGCGCACCGGGCAGCGCTCCGCCACGTGTACTTTTCGCGTTACGGAGCTTTGTGAAGCGAAGCTGATTGGTTCTCTGGCGTCTGTAAACATTCCAAACAGTCTGTAGCGGCCGCCATCTTGTCTCTCGGTAGGATCGAGAGACAAGAGGAGGGCAAAGCGAAGGGGCAAATGACCATAAGGGGGCATAGTAGATCCTCCCTGACCCCCTAGGTTTGATGTGGAGGTTTTAAAAGGGCCCCGCGGGGCAAAAAAAATAAAAATAATAATAATCGAACGGCTGAATGGATTTGCACGAAACTTGGCAAAATTGTAGGGACTGGTAGCCCGATGTGCCTTTGCTAGGTCTCAATATATGTGCTCCAGTGGATTTTGAGAAATTAACGTTCAAAAAAAGATATATATCTGTAACAGCGCACTGGGCAGCGCTCCGCTTCGCGTACTTTTCGCGTTACGGAGCTTTGTGAAGCGAAGCTGATTGGTTCTCTGGCGTCTGTAAACATTCCAAACAGTCCGTAGCTGCCGCCATCTTGTCTCTCGGTAGGATCGAGAGACAAGAGGAGGCCAAAGCGAAGGGGCAAATGACCATAAGGGGGCATAGTAGATCCTCCCTGACCCCATAGGTTTGATGTGGAGGCTTTAAAAGGGCTCCGCGGGGCAAAAAAAAAAAAAATCGTTTTTTTGGTGGGGTGCGCTCGGTTAGCGTAACGGGAAGTGGACTGGGGAGCGTACTACAAGGAAAGAAGAATGATTGACTTTTAACTTATTGTATGTTTATAGACTTTTTTAAAACTTTTTTTTCTGCTGAGTGACGTCTCGGCCTATCTCCACGGGATGCAGTCCCTACCATCTCGGCGTTTAAGCCCAGGGGGACCGGTAGTGTGGGAGAGATAACGTCTGTTAACGTTCGATTCGAAGGAAATCAGGAAGTGTTGAAAAACATTGTCTGCGCCATCTTGCCTTTTTTCAAATGCCACACTTTTGTCGTGCACGGCAGCCATTTTAGATGCCTTGACCAGACCCACTCTCTGCACGCTGTCGATCCGTAGCATGGCTCCCCACCCTCGCAAGCATCTCCCCCAGGCACTGGTCACCCCCGCTCTCTGTCTTATGCATGGGCAATAAACCTCCCCCCATCTGCGCTGCTCTTCCGTGAGAATCACACTCTGTGCCCGCCCGACACCTCCCTTTCGCCCTATTCACTACCGCACCCTCTGACACTCCTCTTCCTCTGTGTCCGATTGTCCTGGCCGGTCCCAGGCTATCAGCTAGCCCTGCAGATGTAGTTTATGGCCCCAGCTGTAAAGAATCACCCCTCTTCAAAGGAGTTATAGTAGATCAAGGCCCACACCCGATGAGATCCGTCACACCACACGCGTTCCTACTATCTGAAAACCATCCTGTATTGTGATTGGGGAGGGGACCGAGCCTGAAGCGGAAGATTCCAGGGATGACTCTTTGTACATCAAAGTTTTTACAATTATGTGTCACATTAAAAATATATAGCACTCCAACAAAGTAGTAGGATTATAAAACTTTAATAACTTATAAATATATACAACAAAACAAAAACAGTTAAAACATTTAAACATTTTTAGGGAAAAAGAAGGAACAATGGTCAGTAGCGGTCGGTTGTGCGAATAGTCCCAAGGCAGCACAACGTCCAGATTTCTGGACGGCACCCAGGTGATGTTGCCTGGGTGCCGCACTGATTTGGGTATCCGGCGTGGGGCGTCCCGGGGGGTTGGTCGTCAGTAGCGGTCTGTTGTGCGAATAGTTCCAAGGCAGCAGAACGCGCTGAAATGTGGATGGCACCAAGGTGATGTCCAGTAAGTTGCCGCCCTCCGAATAACGGCGTGGGGCGCCCCGGGGGGGGGGACGGGGAGGTGGCGTGAACGGGCCTCCCCAGGTGGAGTCTCGTCTGATGTAGTGGGGCGCCCCTTTACCGTTTCAGTTGCCATTCCGTCCGCTTTTGGTCCACTGTGTCAAAATCCGCCATTCAGCTGAGTTGCGCCCACTGTTGCGGTGCAGCGATAGGCGGCTGTCACAGGACTCTCAAAATGGCGGCAGGCTCTTTCCTTTTTGGGCCTGGTCCACTGAAATGGCCCTGGGACACCTTGGAAATCGGACGCTTGTCTGCTAGGTCTTGGACCCCATTCTCGAAAGCGTCCCCTCAGCCTTGAGGATTCTACAAAAGTCTTGGGGGCCCCCGACTCCTGCAGGCTTCCGGTGGGGAGCGGCTGCCATGATTGCTCGCGGAATGACCACGACGGAGCCACGAGATGGTGGTGCTTTCATGCTGACGCCAGCTTCAGTCTGAAACATCCAGAAACAAGGTGGGGCTTTCATCGTTTGGGAAAAAAAAAAGTTTTCATCCAATGAAAAGTGTTATTTTTAGGTCATATGATCAAGCCTTCCATCATTAGGAAACCAAAAGTAAAATGAACCAATGAAAAGTTTTATAAACAAGTCACATGACCTGTTATGCGGCATAGGGTATAAAAAGCGTAGAAAATCCGTTGGCACGTGAGGCGGCGTCAGTAGCGGACCGATGTGCGAATAGGCCGAAGGCAGCACAACGCGCCAAGATCCGGATGGCACCGAGGTGGTGTCCAGCAAGTTGCCGCACTGGTGTGGCCATCCTACAATGCTGAAAGTCGGCGTGGAGCGCCCCGTTGGCCTGTGAGATGGCGGCAGTAGCGGACCGATGTGCGAATGGGGCCAAAGGCAGCGCAACAATATTTTCTGAATAGAAGACACCACAAGGCGCTGAGATGCCAAGATCCGGATGGCACCGAGGTGGTGTCCAGCAAGTTGCCGCACTGGTGTGGCCATCCTACAATGCTGAAAGTCGGCGTGGGGCGCCCCTTTGGCCTGTGAGATGGCGGCAGTAGCGGACCGATGTGCGAATGGGGCCAAAGGCAGCGCAACAATATTTTCTGAATAGAAGACACCACAAGGCGCTGAGATGCCAAGATCCGGATGGCACCGAGGTGGTGTCTAGCAGGTTGCCGCACTGGTGTGGCCATCCTACAATGCTGAAAGTCGGCGTGGGGCGCCCCGTTGGCCTGTGAGATGGCGTCAGTAGCGTACCGATGTGCGAATGGGGCCAAAGGCAGCGCAACAATATTTTCTGAATAGAAGACACCACAAGGCGCTGAGATGCAAAGATCCGGATGGCACTGAGGTGGTGTCTAGCAAGTTGCCGCACTGGTGTGGCTATCCTACAATGCTGAAAGTCGGCGTGGGGCGCCCCGTTGGCCTGTGAGGTGGCGTCAGTAGCGGACCGATGTGCGAATAGGGCCAAAGGCAGCGCAACAATATTTTCTGAATAGAAGACACCACAAGGCGCTGAGATTCGGTTGGCACTGAGGTGGTGTCTAGCAAGTTGCCGCACTGGTGTGGCCATCCTACAATCCTGCTCCGAATAACGGCGTGGGGTGCCCGAAGGGGGGGGGGAGGCGGCGTGAACGGGCCTTCCCAGGTGGAGGCTCGTCTGCTGTAGTGGGGCGCCCCTTTACCGTTTCAGTTGCCATTCAGCTGAGTTTCGGCCGCTCTTGATGCTACAGCGACAGGCGGCTGCAACAGGACTCTCAAAATGGCGGCCTCTTCTTTGGATTTGGGCCTGGTCCACTAAAATGGCCCTGGGACACCTTAGAACTCGGATGCTCGAATTTTTTTTCCTTTCCTCTACATGTAAAAAAAAGGTAAATGCCCGGTACGTTACACGCTTCATCTGCCACGATGTACTCTCCAGAGGAACTGAAAAAAAATATAGTTATGGTAACTATACCATGCATCGTCATATGGAGAGGTGGCACCGATTAATTATAGTGCTGCATAAAAGAGAGATTTGGAGGAGAACCCCCGACCTGCCAGTACATTCATCAAAGAAGTGGCACTGACAGCATCAGAGGCAAGGGAAACTGTCCCAAATATTTAGAAGAACTTTGGAAAGATTAAAATGACATGTTTAGATTGTGGCAAATTAATTTCATGTGGACAGATGAGTGTTACTCTAATAAATACAGCATATGAACATCATCATAGTCGATGGTTGGTAGAGACATTTTGACTATATCCTGGACCTGCCCGTCCTCGCCCAAAATGGCGCCGGAATAAATGGGACTCGTAACTCCTTGTTGTGTACTGGTTGCACAACCTTGATATCACGAGATACGTATGCAGTTTTGAAGCACATGGCGGGCAGGGATGAGAATAGATTGAATATTTCGACATCCCTATTGATATTAAGTTCTGATGTGTTATTGATTACTGTACTATTGAAAGTTCGAATTAACGTCACCCATGGTACTTGCCCGCAAATGTATATCTAGATAATTTTATTGTAACTGGCCCTGTCGTATTTTAATTATAAAATGTACGTCCACCGATTCCACAACTGTTAGACACCTTAGTTCTTGCAACCTAATGGCCCGCCCGTTACGTTCCTCTACAGTGTAAATGTCTACTCATCATATACGATTACAGTTTGCTCCGTGGCCGGCCCACGTGGTTATAGGCCCGTATTTGTATACTGACATTTTCACATTAAATGTTTTTAAAAGAAAACATGGTAGTAGTTTTTACATTGGTAAAGTTTTTAATAATAGTCAGTGTTTTAGAATCAGTAAAAGGCAAGTGAAATAAAGCAGTCCAATTACATGAAGGGTAAAAGGTATAATACGCAGGAACGCAGTAAAGATAAATGGTCAAGGGCTGTTGTGTTTTCTAGTCCTGCAACATAAAGTGATGGATAAGAATCTCATATTCAGGCGTATCGGCGACTAAGACAGCAGGCCGACCCTCTTTTGCTCAACGGCTCCGTCATGGGACGAAGAAACGCCCTTTTTCTCGAAAAAGGAATATATTTTACTTGCAGGACAGTTGTAAATTTTCCGGGAAAGTACATTAGCCTGGAACATTATAACATATATTTAAGAAAAAACTAATGTTCGAAAGTAATAAAAAGCGTAATTTTTAGGTCATATGACCAAGCCTTTCATCATTAGAATAAGAAAAGTAAAATGAACCAATGAAAAGTTTTATTAACAAGTCACATGACCTGTTATGCTTACGTTACGCGCTGCGCGTCGCGCCCCGGATCACTTCCGGATGCGCTAACGCGGCGCGTCATATGACGCATTACGCGACAACGCAGGTCCAGAATATAGTCAAAATGTCTCCACCAACCAGCGGTCGGAACACAACCCCTTTCAGCAGGCTAAATAGTTCTGTTAAATGACAACAGAAGGGACAGGCAACAAGAACAATCAGTCAAAGAGGGGAGGGCTAGTTCTTCTCTACCGGGTCACATTGGGGCGCTACCGGAACTGATCGAATTGGTAGTCTACAGTGTTTCTGGATGTTTCAGACTGAAGCTGGCGTTAGCATGAGAGCACCACCATTTCGTAGCTCCGTCGTGGCCATTGCACGAGCAATCATGCTAGCCGCTCCCCACCAGAAGCCTGCGGGAGTCGGGGGCCCCCAAGACTTTTGTAGAATCTTCAAGGCTGAGGGGACGCTTTCGAGAATGGAGCCCAAGCTCTAGCAGACAAGCGTCCGAGTTCCAAGGTGTCGCAGGGCCATTTTAGTGGACCACGCCCAAATCTGAAGAGCCGGCCGCCATTTTGAGAGTCCTGTGGCAGCCGCCTATCGCTGCACCGCAAGAGCAGGAGCAACTCAACTACATGGTGAGCGAGACGCTGTAGTCGAAAGAGCGGGCGGTAAACAGCTGAATAGCGGAATGGCAACTGAAATGGTAAAGGGGCGCCCCACTACAGCGTGTCTTTAGGTGAAACGGATTGTGGGACAAGGTCAAGAATGGAAGAGTTACCAAAAGGCAAAAAGTTCCGCTTGATCCCGGGAGCCGGCCACCTATGTCGGGGGCGATCTCAGGCTACACCAGGAGAACACGACTTGGGGAGGGGGCCGGAGCCAAGCGCCCCCTCCGAGTCCGCGCCATCACACCGTCCCTCGGGGGCCTCCGTCAAGCGGTTCAGGGTGGCACCGCATCACATTGTTCACAAATGCAGTCACGTCCTCAAACAGCCCCCACTTACTTTGAGAATAGTGAAGCTGAAGCAAGTGCAAATAGGCTTCAGACAGTGTTACAAGCACTCCTCAAAACTTTGAACCATCAGAGTGCATGAGTTTCATGCTCGATCGATTGAGCTAGCCGGATCGGGCAACAACAAGTATAAAATAGTTATGTAAATAGTTGTTTAATAAAATGTTTTACCCTGTTACTTTGCTGGTGTGTTGTATATATTTGTAATATTTGCATAGAGTTTATCGTTATTTTGGGCGGGGTGGGTGGCGGAGCCGAGCTGTTTTGCAGCCATCATGGTGTGGAGTTCAGTTCATCTCACTAGTTTCGTATTTGTCATGAGGGGTTGTTCCTAATGTTTCTATTTTAGCGAGGTCAAAAAGAGATCCCATTAGTGGCCTACTGATTGTGCTCGATTCCTTTTGTTTTTTTACACGATTTTTCGCTATCTGCAAAGACTAAACAGAGTATTGCGACTCTGTGCTTGTTTGTAAATAGAGAATGAACCAAAGAGAACCAATTCTAAAACAGTAAATGCTTGGATAACAATCAATCAAATGGAGAGAGAAGCAGGCACGACGGATTACAACGGGGGCAAAGGCCTGCGTTAACTACCCTTCACTATCTGCAAAGAGAGAGTACTCCTAATGGAAATGAGGGGGGGGCAGCATTCAAAGCAGATCAGTGTGCATAAACACGAAAATGTTTTTTCTTACCACGTACTTGACATTCGACAGCTTATGATATTTGCTATTAAAAAACCATTGAAATTCACTGAAAAAACCATAGGTTATAGACCATATATAGTTAGGAATTAGCATTTACAAAACCTTGAAAATTCACTGAAAAAACCATAGGTTATAGACCATATATAGTTAGGCATTAGCATTTACAAAACCTTGAAAATTCACTGAAAAAACCATAGGTTATTTGAGATGTCATCAGTGATGTCATCAGTGATGTCATTTGAGATGTCATCAGTGATGTCATCAGTGATGTCACTGACCATGTCATGAATGATGTAATATGTGACATGATCAGCAGTGGATTGCGGGTGCGCGATATATAATTAGTACTACTAACTATATATGGAATTTCAATGGTTTTGTGTGAGTAAAAAAAGGTTTTTTAAATGCTAATTCCTAACTATATATGGTCTATAACCTATGGTTTTTTCAGTGAATATATATATATATATATATATATATATATATATATATATATATATATATATATATCCACTCGATCCTCTCGCTCGACGAAGGGACGACAAACCACACCAGCCAGGTACGATTACATTTTCTTTATTGGGCACAAAAACAGACGCGTTTCGAGCTCACGGGCTCTTGGTCATATATATATATATATATATATATATATATATGAACAAAGCTTCGCCAGGCACTGCCTCCAGTTACTGTTTTCAACCGGAAAGAATGACGATGAGTAGATCCCAATTTGATGCCAGAACAAAAGTGCCTTTATTAGTGCATAATTCTGCTCAGCATGCCGCCATGACGCATTTCGACTGTCTCCACAGTCTTGATAACATGATGTGATTGCTATGCCACAAGTGAGGTATAAGTAAACACAAAGGGTGGACCATACATTCCCGCCCTCCACAAAATCTTAGGTTAATTTCAAGGAAACAAAGAAAAGACTGAAGACAAAATGATAGCCCTCAGTCTAAAAAATGAAACTCGTAGTGAGTAAAGACCATACATAATTCACCATAAGAATAAATATGTGCAACAAATCGCAATGGTCATATATCTATACATATAAATAAATATAAATATGTAACATCATAAAACCATATATTGATAAAATCACATAAAAGATCATATGTTTCCTTGTTAAAAAACCATAGTTGATAAATCCCAAGTGGGGGTTTGAATAAAGTGCTGCTGCAAGGATTTCTAATCCATATGTAAACTTATTTTCAATATACATCACTAAGAGTGACAAGGAGCAGTTATTGCTGTATAGTGCAAATTATATAAAAAGTGCAAAGTGCTGAAATTAAATGAATTAATTAAAATTCGTCAATTCATGTTAACATAGTATGAAAGAGAGGAGCCCCTCCCTTCTGTGTTTGGTTCTATATCAGTTGTTCTTAGATCAGCTAAAACCTTTTATGAGCTAAATGAAGTCCTACTTGGTTATTATTGTAAGAAACCACAGTATTAGTCTAAAATCGCCCTGGGCTGTGGTGAATTTTATAGGTGTTTAACGATTCACAGGCAAGTATAAAGGTCCTCGCTGGCGTTGAGACCCCCCGGGCTTCGACTATCTAGTTCTAAAATATACCTAGTTTCTAGGACCCTCAAGAGAGCATCTCTATTACCCCCTCTTTTGAGGGGCAAGATACAATCAATGACATAGTATAATAGATGTTTTGGGCCATGAGTGCTCTCAAAGTGGCGTGCCACTGGGTAGGACTGATCTTTGGTACTGATTGCTCTTATGTGCTGCAGTATCCGCTTGTGAGCCAGAAGCCGAGAGCTCCCTACATACCAGAGCTCCCAAGGACACTGCAGCACATAAACTGCAAATTCAGTTTTGCAGGTAAGCTGTTTAGTAATTTGTACAGGCACTTGTCTGAATGGTGTATGATATTGGGTCTTGCTGCAGCCATATTTACAAGCTTTGCAGCTTGAGCACTTTTTAAACCCTTTTCTCAGAGCCATGAAGGTCTCTGGGATTGGTTGCTCCAAATGGTTTTTGACCAATCCATCTGTCATTGAAGTGGATTTTCTAAAAGAGAATTCA
Source organism: Lissotriton helveticus (assembly GCF_964261635.1). Classification (NCBI taxonomy): domain Eukaryota; kingdom Metazoa; phylum Chordata; class Amphibia; order Caudata; family Salamandridae; genus Lissotriton; species Lissotriton helveticus. The sequence goes on along the minus strand of NC_136059.1, from coordinate 1,602,256,612 downwards.
GGTTTCCTACCCACTAGATCACCGATGACAGGATCCCCTGTCACCAGGTTCCAGTTGCGGGAAAAGATTTTTCGAATCTCTTTGTGCTGGCGATTATAAGTAACAATAATACGTGAGGAATCCGGTACAGGTGCAATATTTGTCACACTAGGTGTTATTTTAGGTGTCAAAACCTGTATTCTTGGTATGTTGTTAGAGCGATTGATTGCTTTTTGAACAACTACCTCCGAATAACCCCTCGCAAGAAAGCGTTTTATACTCTTCCTGAGCCATAACACATTCTGTCTCCGTACTACATATTCTTTTGATGCGCAGCATCTCCCCAAAGGGGATGCTGCGTATCAAGTGATGGGGGTGCTGACTGGCCGCATGCAGGACGGTGTTACCCGCTGTCGGCTTACGATGTAATCTTGTCGCTAATCCCCCTGATTCCACATATACTTCAATGTCCAGAAAGCAAATTGACGATGTACTCATTGTAGATGTAAATTGGAGATTTAAGTCATTGATGTTAAGTTGTTCCACAAAAATACGTGCTTCTTGAGAAGTGCCCTGCCAAATCAAAAAGAGGTCATCAATGTACCTCAAATAAAGTGGGACATGGTTTTGCATAGTGGCAAGATGTTGTCCCATGAGGACTTGTTCCTCCCACCAGCCTATGTGCAAGCACGCTAGGCTGGGTGAAAAACAGGCCCCCATGGCCACCCCTCTTATCTGCTGGTACACTTGATTGTTGAACAGAAAGAAATTCTGTTCCAGACAGATCCTAATCATAGAGATTAGCATGGTGTTATGGGCAGAAAAGTTAATTGCACGTTGATTTAAATAGTGGCTTACAGCGCTAATACCATCATTGTGCCGTATCGACGTATACAATGAGGTTACATCTAACGTAATCAGTACACATTCTGAATTCCATGAAGTATTGTTCAATTTGCGTAGAAAGTCTGATGAATCCTGTACATAGGACCTTAAGCCCTACACATTGTCCTGCAAAAAATAATCAATGTAGGTGGAAATGTTCTCCGTTGAACTATTTATAGCAGATATTATAGGACGCCCTGGTGGATTGTCCAAATGTTTATGGATGTTAGGAAGTAAATAAAATGAAGGTATGACTGGAAAATCCTTCTTTAAAAACCTAAATTCCTCTTTAGTTATCAAGTTACAGCTTTTCCACGCCACCAATTAGGAATTTTTATCTTGCCAAGCCAGTTTAATTGCGCCAAATTACTCCTTTTGTAGCAGGATTGATCTTTTAATTGGCATTCAGCATCCTTTATATACAATTCACGAGGCCACAACACTACGTTCCCGCCTTTGTCGGCCTGGCGGACAACGATGTTCTTGTTGGATTCTAACTTTTTTACCAAATTGTTGTAGCTTTGATTCATTTTATTCACCACTTGATGTTTTTTGGTTGTGATAATGTATAGTTTTTTTAGATCTTTAGTAATGAGGTCCTGATACACGTCGATGTTATCATGTGTCATAGTAGGCAAGAAAACTGACTTGGGTTTAAAAGGAGTATTACAAGTTGCTTGGTCAATTCTAGATATTACCAATGGAACCGACGTTGATGGACATATCTCCTCCTGTAAAGCCCAAATCTCGTCGAATCCTGTCCGATCACCAGCATCTAGAAGATTTGGACTATTGGTGGCTCCCACAATTTTCTTTTTTGCAGGCTGCAACTTAAAATACTTTTTGAGTTTAAGCTTCCTAGTAAACCTAAAGGCGTCCATCCGCACATCTGATAAATTAAAATTACAAGGAGGGCAGTATGATAGTCCAAGGCTGAGAATCTTATTTTCGTTGTCTGAAAGTTCCAATTGTGTGAGGTTTATTACTGAGCAGGGGCTGGCGCCTGTGTCTTCGCAGTGCATTTGTTCCAACGACCTTTTACTTGTTGTTGTTGTTTTTTCTCTTTTTTCTCGTTGTTTGTTGTTCCAGGCTTTATATTTGCGCCTTTCACTGTGCCTCCTATTTGCACTTTGGCGTTTGGGCCGCCAGTTTGAATTTGTGGTCTCAAAGTGTCCCTGCGGTCCTGGCACATACAGCTCACCTCCTGAGCCAGGGACAACTTTGTAAACTCCACCGCTCTATCTTTGATTGCCTCATTGTCCGATTCACTGCCTATAGAGCTGGCGTCTGATAAGGACGGGGTGACAGGAGTAACGCCAGGTGGTGTAATGTGCTTTTTCCTGGCACGCGCCTTTACATTCTCATATCTTTTGGCGTAGGTAAAAATCTGTCCATGCAAATAATCCAAGCGGTCCCGCTCGAATTTAAATGCCTTACGTTTCTTTATTACCTCCTCCTCTTTATTCAGTCTGAATAACATATCCGCCCTCATTTTATCAGTTGATTCACTCGATCCCATACCAGAAATTTCCTCCTCAAGTTCCTCTATTTGTGCCTGAAGCTTACAGCGGTCCGTTTCGGCATATTTAATGAGGATAGTCATTAATCTGGCAGAAGATTCTAAGTTGGCCTCCGCCCATTCGGTCAGCATATCAGGATCCGGCATCTCGTAGCTTGGTGCCAGACTGCTTTGCAAACCTCTGGGAACTCTGCCTTCCTGTAAGTACATAGTTAGAGATTTATTTTCCCACCATTTTAATTGTTCTTTGAGCATCATTTTTTCCAATGTCCTATAGAGATCCCTTATGGTGGGATTAGCATTGACATTGGTTGTTTGCTGTCTTGTATTTGTCCCCCCAGTCGGGGGTTTCACAAACACGAGGTCGGCTGCCTCCTCCCTGCTCTGCAACACATCCGCGGACATAACTGGGCTGTAGCCAGATTTATGAAGCACGGCACCAATGATAGACTTCAGAACGCTGTCTCCAAAGAGCAATTTTGATATGTTGCGTTAATAGTCTATATACTATATTTATACCGGCTATCTTTGTACAAAGAGTACAGCACTCACGAGAGGCTTCTGGACCAAATTTATTGGCACAGGACACACACAATAAATGTATTGGCACCGACACACACACACACATATATATATATATATATATATATATATATATATATATATATATATATATATTCACTGAAAAAACCATAGGTTATAGACCATATATAGTTAGGAATTAGCATTTACAAAACCTTATTTTACTCACACAAAACCATTGAAATTCCATATATAGTTAGTTGCACTAACTATATATCGCGCACCCGCAATCCACTGCTGATGATGTCACATATTACATCATTCATGACATGGTCAGTGACATCACTGATGACATCACTGATGACATCTCAAATGACATCACTGATGACATCACTGATGACATCTCAAATGACATCATCTAGTGTCTGTGTGTTTTTGTAAAGTTTAAATATGTTTTACATATTGAAGAATGAGTGGATGTATGGAAGACTGAGTGTGTGTGTGGCTGGCTGGGAGGTGTGTGACTCTGTGCATATCAATGTGTACTTGTATCAGTGATTGTATAACAGAGTAAGTATGTGTTAGTATATGTGTGAAAAAGTATGGTGTTCTGTGTTTAACTGTATAGATGAGAAAATCAAAGTGTGATTGATTCTTCACAGGACTGACTAGGTGTATGAGTGCATATGATAGTGTTGTAATAATGAGTGACTGTATGTATGAGTGATTGTATGGGTGAATGAGTGAATGTGTGTGTAGACGTAGGAATCAGTGAGTGCGTATGTAGTAACTGGTATTGGTGTGTCATGATGTCATCAGTGATGTCATTTGAGATGTCATCAGTGATGTCATCAGTGATGTCATTTGAGATGTCATCAGTGATGTCATCAGTGATGTCACTGACCATGTCATGAATGATGTAATATGTGACATCATCAGCAGTGGATTGCGGGTGCGCGATATATAGTTAGTGCAACTAACTATATATGGAATTTCAATGGTTTTGTGTGAGTAAAATAAGGTTTTGTAAATGCTAATTCCTAACTATATATGGTCTATAACCTATGGTTTTTTCAGTGAATTTTCAAGGTTTTGTAAATGCTAATTCCTAACTATATATGGTCTATAACCTATGGTTTTTTCAGTGAATTTCATTGGTTTTTTAACAGCTAATATCTGTAGCTGTAAAATGTATTCTTCTTTAAATCCCAAAATATATTTTATATGTTTATGAATAAAAAAAAATTTAAATATTTTTTTTTCTTCGTTCCCGCTTCGCGAATCGGGAAGCTTCCCGTTAGCTGACCTTGATGCCGCGAAATAGACCGCGAGCCGGTAAACGTTTCTTTACCGCAACTGCCGCGTTAGAAAACAACATCGTGACGCCTCCCGTCCGCATGACGTTTCGCGTTGTCGCGTGATACGTCATATGACGTGCTACGTTAGCGAACTGGTACGCGAAGCGAGTCGCAAAGCGCAGGTTTCTGGAAGCAAACCGGGAGGCCCTGCAAAGCGCTTAACGTAAACACAGCAGGTCATGTGACTTGGTAATAACACTTTTCATTGGTTCATTTCACTTTTGGTTTCCTAATGATGTAAGACTAGGTCATATAATCTAAAATGAACACTTTTCATTGGTTGAGAACTCTTGTTTTTCCCAAATGATGAAAATCCCTCCTTCTTTCCTCACTCTGACTTTCATCATTGTGAGAGAAAGACCCTTTGTGATCACTGAGCAATGGCTTCTTTAGTAGCTTCAGCTGGTGCTTCCCCACCACCTCCACCACATCCAAGGAAGAGTGGACCACCTGCTCAAGTTATAATTCAACAAGAAGAGGAAGAAGAGGAACAGGACGACGAGCACGAAGAGAGGCAGTTTTTGCCTGAGGAGCCCAGGACGTCTCACCGGAAACAAAACTTCATTTGGCAATTTTTTTAAATTCCCAAAGGTCAGAAAAAAGTAAATGCAAGATACGTAACTTGCCTTATATGTCAAGACAGACTGTCCAGAGGAACCGAGAAAAAATACAGTTTCGGAAACTACACAATGCATCGCCATATGACTAGGTGGCATCCTAACAACTACAGTGCTGCACAGTTTCGGAACGACCTAGATAATCTCCCTATTATGGCCAAAAGATCTGTTGTACCGGAAGTAACGGGACCAGAGGGCAGGGAGATGGTGCCAAATATACAAATGAAATTTGGTGAAGTAAAACACATCTGCGTATTTTGCGATGGATTCATTTGCTACGGAGAAAGAAGCATCACTCTGATCAACAGAGCTATTGACTATCATATGCAAGTTTGTACGAAACGCCCAAAATAATAAATACTTTTTTTTTGTTTTGTTGCTCCTGTTGAGCCCTTTACAATGAATCGTTTTCATTGCCCCCTCCAAGAAAAACCCCAAAAAATATAAAACTGTTCAGAAAAATTCAAAAAAAGTAAAAAAATGTTCCGAAAAATATTAAAAAAAATATAAAACAACAAAAACAATAAAAAAAAAGTTCTTTTCAGAACTACCTCCCCGTTATTAAAAAATTGGTACAATATTTGGAACTGTGCCAACCTCTATTTCTCTTAGTTCGCTTCCCAGTTCGCTCGCCGGTACGCGAACCGGAAGCGAACCAAAAACAGTAAGTATAAGGGAAGGAAACAGACACTTATGTTAAAAGAAAGACAGCTATAGGGGAGTAAACTAGAGATACTATTACCCGTAATCCACTGCTGATGATGTCACATATTACATCATTCATGACATGCTCAGTGACATCATCAGCAGAGGATTGCGGGTTTTTTGGCAACGTGCCTTATCCACGGTTTATTAACGCTGCCTTTTGCTTTATATAAGTTTTCAAATTGTATGAAATATATACCAATAGGTCGTTATAAACCTTTAGGTAGTGCTTTTCTTCATGAGGTCTGGTCGCTTCCATACACATACAGATGTTTCAAAGATGATCAAGAAGTTTATCTGAATGGAGAGGAATGCACTGAGACGCCAGATCATTCACTAATGTGTAGGCACATACAGTTACACGGTTCATGCAACAAACACCGACCAAATATGGCTTGCGTGTTGCAAGGCACGCCAGTTCCTGCTATCATCCCCACGTTCAAGTTGTTGGAAAATGGTAGTTATTTGATGCTCAATAATGAAGATTGTTCTGGGTTAATTAAAAGTATTCCTTTTATCGTAACAGTAAGTGAACGGGTTATTTGCTGCAGAAATGTTCTATTTCCTCCCACACATGAACATAGGGAGTTTTCAATCTCGCCACAAATACCAACCTTGGGAGCAGATTTCAACGGCATGGCAAGAATAAGAGCTCTTTTGTCTCAGAGAGAGGTGGCCTTGAGTTCGGCCCGTGAAACTTTCGTGCTTCACATAGCGAACACCCGTACAGAGGTGCAGACCCTTTTCAATTCAGATTTGCCTTTCCATTTCAGCAAGATGGTTCGGACTATCTTTAACGCATCCTCCACAAAGGCCCTGGCGCACTTTTTTAAAGTTGTTACCAGTGGTCTCGTGACTTCATTTGAGAAAATCTTTGGAGTCATCCCTGCTTTCTTTCATTCTATTTTTTCCACTCTGCTTCGTGGATTGCCATTTTTACTTGCATTACCAGCGGACGCTCTTGTGCTTTTTTACATTTTTAAATATGGATGTCCCTCCTATGCAACCTCCCGCCCTGCAGCTGCTGACACTGTTCCGCAATCGCATGCTAGAATATTATGGCACAATGCCGTTGGCGATATTAAGCACGGCATATGGATTATCTTTTCGATTCTCCTACTTCACCTGTGTCCAGCCTGTATTTCACTGCCTGACCTGTGATTTCGATTGGGCCATTGATTTGTGTCTCTGCGGACCGGTTTCTCCTGACGTCGACTTTAATCAGCTGATGACTCCTATCATTACTCACGAGTTGGTTTGTCCTGGCGAAAGGATTATGGCTGTGGCATTGATGCATGGACTAATTAGTCCCTGGAATTTACTGGCGGCAACACAGTCTTTCTTGGAACAGAGCTTTCTTGAAAACCCACCGAGCTGTCCTCTGATGGTGATAGAGGATCCGGTGCTGGGAGAGCACGTATGTTCTTTTCCGCTTTTAAATTGGATGGCTGAACTGTTTTCGGATGAAGACGGTGACTTCCTATTGGAGGCTGTTGCAGCTTATTTTGCATACACAGTTATGTCATAGACCTTTTTCATGTTTGATATGCTGAGTACTAGCATTTCATTGACCATTCATTGACTTATTTGTCAAGTTTTTATTATTTACCTTGCCTATTGGCTTAAGACTCGATAAAGTACTTGGCTGTTTTATTTTTCTTTAGCATTAAATTTTCCTAGTTTTTAATGCTTTACCTTGCGGACCGTCCACATATAAACTTGCAATCTGCTCTCATGAGATGGCACTTCTATTATCTTATTCAGGTCGTTTCCAGATCATGGGGAGGTGTCATCTAGGTCCTGGATATCTTTACACCGTGTTAAGTTAGCATGGGCTCATTACCGGTTTAAACGCCATTTTTCCTTTTTTGCAACTTCTGCACACGACACTTAGTTGTTGCTTTAGCTTTCAACCTAGTAGTTCATCGTGGTTTACATGAGAATAATATGTTATTGCTCTACTATCTGCTTTGCTTGTTAAACTATATCTGTACAGCGAGTGCTAAAGTTTCAAGAACAACACGATACAGAATTGTTATGAGGTCTGATCTCCACGACTTCATACTCATAACATAAGTGCAACTTCTGCCAATTCTGGGCATGAGGCGGGTTTTATATTGCTTTGCCGAACACACATACACAACACTTGATGCGGTTCACATGAAGAGAGAGCTGGTGTATGCTGATGTGATTCCTTCAAATCTAAGACACTAAAGTATGGGCACGCCCTAAACCAACACAAAGAGACCTTCTTAGCAAATAATATAATATGTGTATTAGGGAGGGTGAGATATAAGCAGCCGCGGGCCGTGGAGGGAGTTACGGTGAGGCAGGGAGGCGGGGAGGGGGAGAAGCAGGGTGGAGCCCTCTCCACCCTGCCCCTCCCCCTCCCCGCCTCCCTGCCCCACCGTAACTCCCTCCACGGCCCGCGGCTGCTTATAAGTGTTGCTAACTCTTATTCATTTACAGCATGTTAACATACTGTCACCATTCGCTTTTTATGTACTAGTAACTATGCTGGTAATTTTGCTACTGATAATATGTGTACTTGTATTATCTAAGATACTACGCCTGAGAAGACGGCATTAGTAAATAAACATTTCAAATACACATGTGTTCTTCTTAACTCCATGTTCTGGTTTCTAAGAAATATATAACGACCGACTGTTCATGAGTTCCACGTATCCTGAGGTACTATAAGTTCATATTCTGGATTGTCTAAACATTGAGAGTTTGTTATATCCAATGTGACACTGTACCTAGCTTGCTAAGGGGTTTTTGATTACTAAGGTGAGTTTTGGGACACCCTAATTCGCCGAGGTTCCAATCCTCTGTCCACAGTTCTGTGTGAGAACAGAAACCCTGCGACAGGGGCACCCCCGACCCTTGCTGGAGCTTCATCACACTTGCGATACAACTCCAGCAATGCGCCACCTTTACGGCACAGATACATCACGCATCTGTGCTGTTTTTGCCCCATGATGCGCCGCATTGTAAATGCAGCACACCATAGGTGACGGAACAGCGGCACAGAATGACTAACACATCCCTGGTGATGCGCCAGTCATCATAAATCTATCCCTATGCTTCTTATCTTGTTAGAGATGAACCGCCATATGTATCATCAAAGTTTTTTGCATTTCCTAAATAGCGAACTTTAAGGAATAAATAGCGATTCTTTACCATTCCTAGTTTGCGATGAGCTATTTGCTAATTACAAATTACCCATTCATTTCCTTCATTTCCATAGGGCGGTTGGACTCACTTTTAGCTCGAACGGCTGAATGGATTTCCACGAAACTTGGCAAAATTGTAGGGACTGGTAGCCCGATGTGCCTTTGCTATGTCTCAAGATATATGCTCCAGTGGTTTTTACGAAAATTAACTTTGAAAAATATATATTGGGCTACATTGGCCTATATATATGTTGGAGCCCAAATGTAGCCCAATGTAGCCCAATGAAGCCCAATGAAGCCTAATGTAGCCCAATGTAGCCCAAAGATGGCCGCCAGAGACGAAAAAAAACAAATGTAGCCCAAATATCAGCCAGATGTAGCCCAACTATAGCCCAGTGACAGAATGACCAATCAGCTTCGCAAACCTCCGTTACGCGAAGCGGAGCGCTGTTACAGATATATATCTTTTTTTGAACGTTAATTTCTCAAAATCCACTGGAGCACATATATTGAGACCTAGCAAAGGCACATCGGGCTACCAGTCCCTAATATTTTACCAAGTTTCGTGCAAATCCATTCAGCCGTTCGATTATTATTATTATTATTTTTTTTTGCCCCGCGGGGCCCTTTTAAAACCTCCACATCAAACCTAGGGGGTCAGCGAGGATCTACTATTCCCCCTTATGGTCATTTGCCCCTTCGCTTTCGCCTCCTCTTGTCTCTCGATCCTACCGAGAGACAAGATGGCGGCCGCTACGGACTGTTTGGAATGTTGACAGACGCCGGAGAACCAATCAGCTTCGCTTCACAAAGCTCCGTTGCGCGAAAAGTACGCGTCCTGGAGCGCTGCCCGGTCCGCTGTTACAGATATATATCTTTTTTTAAACGTTAATTTCTCAAAATCCACTGTAGCACATATATTGAGACCTACAAAAGGCACATCGGGCTACCAGTCCCTACAATTTTGCCAAGTTTCATGCAAATCCATTCAGCCGTTCGGGCTAAAAGTGAGGCCAACCGCCCTATGGAAAAGTCAATGTTAAAAACACGTTTTGGGACCCCCCTTTTTTCTCGGCCCCCCCTTGACGAACCCCCCCCAAATTTTCAAGGGCTGCTCAGAAACAAAATGTGCCATTTTCCTGAAAATTTCAGCCAATTCCGTCCACAAACGCCAAAGTTATTAGACATAGAATTTTCAAAAATCCCATAGAGAAAAAATCCTAACTATATATACCTACTGGCGACCGCCAGTAGGTAATATGTATATATATATATATATATATATGAATACATTATTTAACACACATGTAATATATTCTGTCAGTATGATGTAACATTTTCTTGTATTATCTCTAGGTTAACAGTAATTAGTTTTAAATATTTTACATTTATATTTTAATATTTTATGTTACAATATTTTAATAATATATCAAATATTACTACCCTTTAACATTTTTCCCAATACTTTGCCTTAAGGCAATCTCCGCCACAGTGATAGAGAGCTCCACTTATTTGTGAAAAGTTAGTCAGTACCTTTAAATTTGTAAACCATGTTATAGGACGCTCCACAGGGGGTGAAGATATGTAAGTCTAAATTTAGGTGTAAATCTACACTTGGAAAAGGTGAATAGCAGAAAAGTGTTAACTTAAACCCAGGCATAGTAGTAAATATACATGTAAGTAAATCTGTATGTGAATATTTGTCCTCACCCGCCAAACACGCTAATGGCAATTGAAAACAATAAGCCTAAGAATAATATTTAACAATTATCTTTCAAGATGCATGTTTCCTACAATAAGCTCTAAAAGGTCTGATTCTAAACAAGCCTAGAAAAGGCCTGGCTGACTGATTTGAAAATAGTGCCCCTAAATCAATCATGTTTCCGGCCTGAATGTGAAACTTAGTCAAACCTCTTGGCCCTGATTATGTGTATGGGAAAACCCTTTTAACAACATCTGCAATGTTTGCATTCTTGACAAATTATGAGAAAAAATTAACATCTGCAGATCCTGCCACATAAATGGCAAGACACTAGAAACTGGAATGCTGTACAATTATCCGGGGGTCAATACTTGACAGCAGGGTCTCATTTATGCCAAATGGCAAACTAATGAAATCAAAAACATTGTTGTTAAGTATAGCATTCAACACATTATAAATATTATTTGGGGCACCACTTTTAACTCCATTTGGATGTCATGAAAGCTAAACTTGGCCCACCCATTAAGTATGGAAGGGAAATATTGAGGGGAAGACACACCAAATTGTTGGATTGTTTGATTGCCTTGATTGCCCAGATCTCCAGGTGTGTTTTTAGATTGCACAGCACAGGCCTAGGTACGGCTAGAGTTTGGCCTTGTTAAACAAGATTTAGAAAGTAGAAATGTAGGAAAGCATTCTTAAAAATGTGCCATAGGCTGGGTACAGTCCATGCCGGTTACTCAGAATCATTTGATATGGCCCAACATGGCTACAACAAGCTTAGTCTGACCTCAGAGAGATTATCTGGAGAAATCCAAGAGTCACCTACAGGCGCACCTACTATCTTTGGTTTTAGTCAATAACAACTAGAAGTTACAAAAAAAATTGAGCAAACTGATACCGAAAAAACCCTAGTTAGAGGACTAAGATTCAATTATGAAATGAAACCACGTTCGGCAAATTACACATACATACACCACCATAAAGCCACAGTCCTACTTCAACAATAGCCTTTCTGAAAACTTAAAAAGACGCTTCATATTTATTAGAAATGGGGGTCCCTAGTTGGCAATGGTTTGCACCTTCGTCCAAGTAGGGACCCTTCTTCCTAGTCAGGGTAAGGGAGAGACACTTCTAAAATAGCCGCTGCTCACCCCTTTGGTAGCCTGGCACGAGCAGGCAGACTTATCTCAGAGGCAGTGTGAAAGTATTTGTGCACATATACAGTATTGTAATACAATGAAAACACTACAAATGGACACCACACCAGTTTAGAAAAATAAGTAATCCTTATCTAAACCAAACAAAACCAAAATGGCAACAAAAGCAAAAGGTCTGGGTGTAAACCTGCTGAAAAAGACAGGTCAACAATAATTGCACAGGGTCGGCATTCACTTCACATCCCATTCATCTGCATCCGCTTTGAATGTTCAAACCACCATGACCCTTATCCAAGATTGGATGAACTGCAGCCACCTCAAACTCAATCCGGACAAGACTGAACTGGTCTTGACCGGAGGTGGCTGCAGTCCCTGGTCTCCCTCCTTTTGGCCCCCTTCCCTTGGTGTCCCTCCACTCCCGGTTCCTAAAGTGAAGACCCTGGGTATCTTTCTTAACCCCCAGCTCTCGGTTCTCCCTCAAGTTAACTCTGTGGTCTCCTCATCCTTCTTCTCCCTTAGAGTGATTAGGAAGGTCTCCCGCTTCTTTTCCCCCCCTGCCTTAAAAATCATCATGATGGCCATGGTGTTATCTCGGATAGACTATGGCAACATAGTCTATAACGGTGCCCCTGCATATATGATCCACCGTCTGCAACTGGTGCAGAACCAGGCGGCCCGTCTGATCCATGGCCTTCCCAGATATCATCGGGTCACCCCACTACTCAAGACCCTGCATTGGCTCCCGATAAGAGAGCGCGCCCTGTTTAAGCTCGGCTGTTTTACTTATCAAGCCAGAGCGGGCACTGCTCCTAAATTCATCTGCTCTCTTATCAAACCTTATTGCCCAGGCAGAGAACTCCGCTCGGCTCACTTGGCCCTTCTTACCATCCCTCGCTTTAAAAAGCAGAGGTCGGGCGGAGTGAGATTCGCTGTCCTGGCCCCAACGTTTTGGAACTCCCTCCCAATAGCTCTACGCACCTCCCTTTCGTATTCCCTGTTCCGTAAAAATCTTAAAACTTTCCTGTTCACTCAAGCCTTCCCCTAAATCCGTTGCCGCTGCCATCCACTGATCTTTCACTAGCGCCATGAAACCGTTGGGTAAGCGTGCGCTGTACAAATGTTTTTAAATTCAAATTCAAATTCAAACTCAACAACGACCTACATTTCAGGCTCTGTGGGGCTGCAAAGGAATTCATGTCATGCATCTGGCTCGTGCTTCTAAAAGGACTGCGACTGTTACTCCACACAGTGTTCAATCAGATACTAGTTCAGACTTACAGACAAGCTGCTGTGGAATAGATGAAACCTGTAAAATAAATAATAAATGCCGATTTTACCAATTTATGCTTAATCTTTGGGACAAAAGTAGGCCGTGTGTAAAGCACTTGACCCTGAGCACATGAAACGTAGTCCCGTTAGTACTTCATTGGACTTTTAGTTCCGACAATCTCTGCTTATTAGTGTTATGAAACAGAAGATAAAATCCGAATACTGAGAATATCATAGGGACATCTCTTCAGAACTGTCTTTATTGCAGCTGTACTTTTAGCTCATGTGGATTTTTAATTTCCAAGTTAATTATCGTATAATCGTTGGAAATTAATTTGTTCTAATTTGCATTGAACTCTATTACAATTTATTTAACTGTTTTTTCTTTTTTACACACGTGATGGTCTTTATTAACTCTGCATGTTTTATAATAAAACTTATACTTGATTTGCTAATGGGGAACACGCCTAAGAAATATAACACAACCATTTCGCGTGTCATAGTAACAAACCAAGACTATGGTATATAACAAAACATAAATACTGATCTTCTTAAGTATACCTGCAAAACTACATCACATTTAGTGTATAAAACACATTTCGCCTTCTTTAAAATCTATCCATCACTTACCACGGAATTCATATTGCCCATTCAAATTATAATGATAGATTCTGGTCATCAAAATTATTTCAATTAAAAGGCAGCAGAACGCATGCACAATGCAAACAGTGCTGTAAACAAACAATAAAACTCTAATGATCATCTATAAATATGAAATTCAGAAATTAACTCTTATCCCCAGAATTGATTTAACACTCAGCACATTCATTTACAATTTCACTGCATACCATATTCACAATAGATATGGTAACGTTTCAGATAAGAGACCAGGATGCCAAAGCACTATATGCAAATTCTACATAAAGTAAAAAATACGTGCATATCTATAAACATACATACATGAATGACAAGTCTGGAAAATCCTGCTATAAAGAAACAACAGAGTATCTCAGAACCTAATTGTTGTTTCTTATTTATTTTATTTAAAATGCTTTCAAAAGCATGGACCAGGCCTCCTGGTTGTGGAAGTGCGGTACATTATAAAGAAACAATAAAATGGAGAAAAAATGCATTTACTCTTAATGGAAAGTTGCATAATGAAAGTAGAAATGCAGACTCCCGAAAGGAACTATGGAAAAACCTCTCAAAGCCACACAAGATCTAGATGTAATGTGAGAGGTAGGTGTTGAAAAGGGGCGACTTGGGGCGAACAACAAAAGTACCGGGTCAGGTTAAGCCAATGGGGAATCAAATCGTAACACTCATGTGCAGAGTGTATCATAGTGAGGGTTTCATGTAATAGTGTTGCCTGGTGACATTGAGGCAGTGATTAATTTGAGCCGGTGGATTCCGGTGCTCAGCACAGGCACCTAATAATCAACACCAGTGCTTTTCATGAGCACCAGTTAAGGACATATTCATTTATGATAGGCACGGGGAGATTAAGTGATTTGCCCAGAATTGCAGGATGTTGAGCCAATGCGGAATCGGTAGCCCTGGCCATTACGCCACATCCTCTCCCCACTTTCATGGTTAGCAGTTGGTGCTGTTTAAAGCACCGATAAAATGAGAAATGGGCTGGTGCAAGCTGCCTCCTGACGAGAACCCCGGCAATTATTTGTTTACAAATTAATCACTGCATTAAGGGCCTGATTTCGAGTTTGGCGTATGAATGGTTGTTACTTCATCATCTCTCCGTAACGATACAGTACGCCATATTTAAAGTTTGTGCTAAAGGACCATCGTCCATCATGACAGAGTAGGATTTGTTGGCTTATCCTCAGTAGTCTTTCGTCGGTTTTCCAGTCCAACGTTGATGGATGCAACTCTAAGGGGCATGTTACCAAGCAGGGCGATAGGCAATTATCGCCAAGCGGCGATAATTCTATCGCTCTATTAGCAAGCTGTCGCTAACAGCAGTTAGCGACAGCTTTAGGCGATAGCGAGCAGTTTGGGTCCCGCTTTACATGTCAGCGATATTTATCGCTAATGACATGCAAAGTGGGCGTACCCAACCTGTTAGCGACTGAAAGCAGTCGCTAATGTCACTATCGCCTATTAGCAAGGCAGGCGTAGCGATGGAAATATTCCCGCTATCGCCAAAAACTAACGCCTGCTCTGACCAGTTCTTAGCCATGTTATCCAATGGAAGGTGGATAACATGGCTAAGAGCATTTTGTCGCTAATGCGTGAATATTGCTGTATTCTCAGCGATATTGACGCTATCGCCGGAAAATATATCACTTTGGAGATAACCGTTGCTAATAGCACGTTATCTCAGCGATAATTTACGGCGATGCTTAGCGATAAAAAATGAGTTGCTAAGCCTAGTTAGCGATAAATATCACTAATCGTTGGTAATATGCCCCTAAGAATGTTTGTATGGTAAACATATATCAGCCATGTTTAAAGTAGTCTGACATCTAAGTGGAACTGGGGCACCTCACGAGGGAGAACGGCAGTATCAGACTTGTTTTCAGATGACAGACGCATCCATCATATTAACAGACACGTCTGTAAACACACAACTGCTCTATATCAACGTATCAATCGCATCTTCACCTCACAAAATGAAAGCTACTACTCTAACTGCACAAGCCATTTGTCACTCTCACCTTATACCTGCAGCAGCAGCAAACCAAATTCAGTACATCAAGAGAAGCAAATAACTCCTTTTGTTAGCATGCAGACTAATCATCCAATCCACCTTCAGTTCCCACATTTGCAAACCAGTCAGGGGTTGGTGTCTAGAAAAGGACTCTTACCAATTGCAGGCTCGACTATCATTTCTCATTCACCATATCTGTATACTCATTTTCCGAAAATGATTATTTGTTTCCTATTATCTTTTTGATTTAATTAGCGAATGTATGTTGGAATATTATTCTAAAACTAAGAAGAGATGTTTTAATAATATTTTACACATACCTAATGTATAATGAAACGCACTCATATTGTTTACACACAATAGACAATTCAACATAATAAAAGACTAACATTTCATTTATCTAAGTTAGACTATATATTTTTTTAATATCATAGTATTTATGCTTCCAAATGCATCAGCAAGGAATAAGTATCCATTATCTGATCCTACAAGCACTTGCCATAATTTAAACCATTAAGATGACACACAGTGGGCGCGGCCAAGGGCGTCAAGATGGCGGTCGCACTTTAGGAGTGCTCCGGACCCCTCCATCATCCACCCTGCATCCACCTGCCATCGGAACCATAGTGACCCTGCAAATCTTCACCCGCTCACCTGAAGGTCCGGAGGCCACCCGCTGTGGTGCTGGCTGTTGATCCTTGGCGCTGCTGACGCCTCTTCTCCTCTGAACTTCCTCACGGCCTCTCTTAAGATGGCGTCTTCCGCCGTGGCCGTTGGCTCCCTGCCAGTTCCGTCACGCTGACTGCATTACTGCTGGGCACTTCGTCGCTGGCCTCCTGGGTTCGGCTGGCGAGATTGTGGATTTGCCTCCCCCCCTTCTTCCGGCATCGCTGCGGCTGGTGCTGCGGGTGCTTGGGGAGCGCCTGCGTGCTTTCTTGGGCTCCCCCCTGCATCTTGGGAGTGTGGAACTGCCTGCAGCCGCCCTCGAGCTCCAGCCGTTTGACCTGGGGAGGAGCAGGGGTGTCTTCCTTGCCCCCGGCAAGGCTGTGCTGTTGCCTCCCCGCTGGAGGGGCCGCCGACTTGCTCCTGTGGGCCGTGAACCCGGGGGCTGACTCGCCGCCCTCCTGTGCCCTGCCAGCGGGACTGCAGAATGCCCCCTTTCCTGGCAGTGGAGCGGCTGGTGCTGTGGGGGCCCAGGAGACGCCTGCCTGCTTTCCCGGGCTCCCCCAGCATCTCGGGAGCCTGGATCTGCCTGGAGCCGCCTTCCGGCCCTGCCTGAGTGGCCTGAGGAGGAGCTGTGGTGTCTCCGCTTCCCACCGGTGATCTAGTTGACTGCCTCCCCGCTGGGGGGGCCACTGCCTTGCTCCTGTGGGCCCCCCTGAGCTGCCGTGAATCCGGTGGACCGACTGGCTGTCGGCCGGGTCCGGTTTGGATTACTGTTGCCTGTGACCCCTCTGGCGGCCTTTGGTGCTGCATTGTGGCCACGGAGGTGGCGGGGCGCTGCTTGGCCATCCTGGGGTCCTGGACCACGCTACACTGGTATCTGTGAGCCACCGAGCAACTTTCCTTTCCCCCCCTGCGACAACTGAGGTGAGGAGGTGTTCACGCTGCTGAGGGGGTGCGGTCCTCTGGGAGGGGGATTGACCGTTGATCAGGCTGCAGGGGAGGGACGGTGTGTGCAGCCTGCTCCGTGCCCGTCTGGGCTTCTCCCCTCCCCTACCTTCACCCGTGGAGTACCGGAGGGTCGGTGAGTCCTCGACTACTACCTCGGGCAGTGGCGCTTGGGCTTCTCGGCAGGGGCCTGTGGGTGGTCCTGTGGCTACACCTTCTTTCTCTGCCTGGGGGGACCGACGCTGGGTTGCCCGGATACGCTCATCTGACCTGGTGCACCCGTCCGATGTGGAGCTCCTGGTCTGCGGAAACTGCCTGAGGTTTCTGGTCGGCTGCACGGCTCGTGCGGCGTGGGGTCCTGGGCCCCCTCCGTTGGCTCCTGTCATCTCAGTCCTTGGTCGAGGGCAAGATTGCGGAGGTCCGTGTAGACAAAACGCTAATCCGACAAGATGTTTGCAACGCTAACACCCGGATTAAGAAAGCTGAGTCCTGAGTGTCTGCCGTGGATGACGACGTTCAGCAAATCAAGGCCCAGATGAACCGGCTCCAATCCCACACACAGGAGCTCCACCGGCAGGCCGAGGATGCAGAAAATCATGCCCGCCGCAACAATCTTTGCCTGGTTGGATTTTCTGAAGGCGTGGAGCAGGGTCGGGCAGCGGACTTTGTAGAATGTTGGATACGCTCCTGGATGCCCGAGGACGCGTTCTCCCCCAGTTTCATGATCGAGAGGGTGCACAGATCGCTTTCACCCTGGCCGCAGCCACAAGCAATTATCCTGCGAATCCTCAACTACCGGGACAGAGATGCTATCCTGGTCGAATCCCGGAAAAAGCAGCCACTCAAACACAAGAACTTGACGATAATGGTCTTCCTTGATTCCACCCGGGAGGTTCAATCCCAACATCGTTCCTTTGCTGAGGTTAAGCAGAAGCTGCACTCGCTTAACATTCAATACAGGCTACTCTTCCCAGCACGGCTGCGTGTGGTCTTTCAGGACAAATCCATTTTTTTTGAGACACCAGAGGAGGTGTGGACATGGGCAACAGAAGAACGCCCGCTGCAGATGCCTGCTCAGGACCGCGTGCAGCCTGCTGCCACCGGAGGCGCGCGGTGGGATGTGCCTGTGCTCCACCCGCGCCACAGACACTCAGGGAGGCGCTGAGGCTGGCAACATGCACGCCTGCCTCTCGGATGGGCCCCTCGCGGGGCCACATGCATGGGCCTTTCGGGGAGACCTCTCCGGCCAGGCATCGCTCTGGCTCTTTGGACCACTCCGACCCCAGTTCGGCTTCGCCTCAGCCGTCCTTGATAGATCTTCGGGACACCGATCTCTCCCGCAGCCTGACTCTTCTCATCGAGCTGGCCTGACCACATCTCAGCGATGTTAGCCTTTCATATGATGTTAGTGTTCCTGGTTGGGGTCGTCCGAGACCAGTGGCTGAGTCCGAGACTAGTATCCCATTTGATCACTAACTGTTCACATGTGGTATAAGACTTTAACATCCTAATATGAGGAGGGGTCCTCCACAACTTTCCCAGTTTCCAAGCATTTTAAGCTTGGTGTTTCAGTGTTCTGTTACTGTTCGGGCGACAGACGCTTCTGTTCCTGAAGTGTGGGGTGGGGGTGTGGGAGGGGTTGGAGCCTCTGCTCCTGTTTGCTTTGTTTTTCAAAGTTGCCGTCTTTTGCACCACCTTTGATCCACTACATTTGGGAGAACACATCCCATACACAGCTACGCTACTTTATCCACGGGCTCTGGGAGTTGCAGCGCCTCTCTTATCCCAGCTAAGCTGCCTTGCAACCTGGCTCCCCCCATGGTCTCCTCCTCCTTGGCGAGTCTAGCATGCTTTCATCGCGCCGCCTAATGTCCTGGAATGTTAACAGCCTGCTGGACAAAATCAAACATGCAGCCATCCTGTGATACACCCTGCGCCAGGCGTTAGACATACTCATGCTTCAGGAAACCCATCTACTAGGCCAAATATGTCATTTCCTTGCCCGTTATGGCTATTGCGCTGTTTGACATTCTAGGTTTTGTAGGGGGTCCAGAGGGGTGGCAATTCTGGTGCGTCGCACTCTTCCCCTAGTGGCGCGTAAGGTGATACACGACCCTCAGGGCTGCTTTATTCTTTAAGAAGTGACCCTTGGGGACTGCCCGCTAACCTTGCTGTCTGTCTATTCCCCTTCTGCTCTGCTGGCACCTACACTCCGCTGACTTACCCAGCTGATCACGGCTTTACCCCTTGGACTGACCGTGGTGGGGGCGAATTCAACGCCATTATGGACCCTGGTCTCGACATTGCGTCCCCTCCCTCTAATTCCAGGACTGTCCAGTCCAGTCTTCTCTCCTCATGGGCGGCCAGCTTGGGGCTCGGAGATGCCTGGAGACTGTGGCATCCGAATGCTAGGCAATACACCCACACTTCTGCCTCTCACCACACCCATGTGTGCCTTGACTATGCTTTCCTGCCGGTTCAGAACTGCTGATCGCTCCAGGCCGTATCTATCCTCCCGAGGGGCCTATTGGCCCATTCTCCAGTGCTACTTCATATAGGGGCCCTTCCCTAAGCCTCCCGACCGCTGTAGCGACTCAACGCCTGGTTCCTCCAGGACGAGGAGTTCAAGGACAGCAATGGTATTGAACTTGCTACCTATTTTACCACTAATCAAGGCTCGGTGTCCTCCTCTCGCGCCCTTTGGGAGACTGGTAAGGCCACTATTAGGGGGTTCACCAAGGGCCAGTGGAAACTCGCTCGCACGGCGCGCGACTCACAGCTTACGTGGCTGGAGGCACAGGCCGCCCTGATTTAGGCGCTGAACCCCGACGTTCGATCTGATGCCAGGAACGGAGACTGGCGTTCCTATGAGATGAGATGAGTCAGACCTCTCTGGAAGCTGCCAAGCTTCTTTGACGTTCGTCCGTGGCCCGGGTGTATGGCTGGGGAGACAAAAATGGGAAGCTCCTCCACCGCCTCCCGCCTACTTATGGCCAACCTTATCATACCCGAGATGACAGACACTGATGGAATGCTCCACCGTGCCCTGGTAGCGGTTGCCCAATGCTTTGCCTTCTACTACACTACCCTCTACTTGGTGCGTTCGCCTGGTCTTTATCTCCCTGACCTCCTCCATCAGGAGGAGCTCTCTCTTCCACGTCTTAGTGACTCAGACGTGGCTGCGCTGGACTTTCCCCTCACGGAGGTGGCAGACGCCATTTCGCGCCTGGCGGCTGGTAGGACTCCTGGGCCGTATGGACTCCCCCAGGAGTTGTATCCATGCTATCGCTATACCCTGCTTCCACCTCTCATGGCGATGTACAAAGAAGTGGCGGAGTGTGGCTCATTCCGGCCAGAGACGGATCTCGCTACCATTGTCGTTATTCCTAAGTCCCAGCCCCCTCGCAGTGCTGCTGCTCGGACTATCGTCCCATTTCGCTCATCAATACAGAACTCAAGATCTTCGTTTCCATATTGGCCAATCGCATACGGCCGCATTTAGCCCAGCTTGTCCACCCTGACCAATGCAGCTTCATGCCTCTCCAAGGGACTAGACACTCTCTCCGACGCCTTCACCTTGCCCTTGAGAACCGACACCTGCTTACTCCACACTTTTCTCTTCTCCTTATTGATTTTGAGAAGGCTTTCGACTCCGTTGACTGGAGCTACTTGGATGCGGTGTTGGAACAGATGGGCTTTGGCACTCCTTTCCGTGCCGTGGTGAGACTACTCTATCACCGTCCTCGGGAACAGGTCCTCATCAATGGAGCTCTATCCCGCCCCTTCCCCATTGGACGGGGTACAAGGCAGGGATGCCCCCTCTCCCCGATCCTCTTTGCTCTGGCAATGGAGCCGTTCGCTTGCCTGTTCCGCAGTGACCATTCCTTGACTGGCTGGAGGTGGCCCGGCCTAGCGGAGGATAAACTCGCGCTATACCCTGATGATGTGTTGCTGTTCCTGATGGACCGAGCCTGGTTGGGACCTCGCTGCCTTCGGGCACTGGCTATTTTTGAACGAGCTTCCGGCCTGTGGCTTAACCCGGGAAAGTCCGTCTTTTTCCCCTTACCCTTATCACGCGAGTGCTTTGACTGGCAGTCATCGATTCCTGTTGGACGGCTGTCGTTCAAGTACTTTGGGATCTGGGTTTCCCTTCTCCCTGACCTCGCACGGGAACTTAATGTCACCCGCGCTGGTCAAGTGGGTCTGCGCCGACCTCCTTAAATGGCGCACGCTGCCTCTAAACCCTCTGGGCAGGATTGCCCTGTACAAAATGATGATCTTGCCCCGTTTTTTGTACATGCTCCAGAATACCCACCTTTCCTTTGCCAGATCTTGGCTCTGGGATATGGACGGC
Source organism: Lissotriton helveticus (assembly GCF_964261635.1). Lineage (NCBI taxonomy): Eukaryota > Metazoa > Chordata > Amphibia > Caudata > Salamandridae > Lissotriton > Lissotriton helveticus. Next base: position 1,602,235,087 of record NC_136059.1, on the reverse strand, counting down.
ATGGCCACTAAATTCGTTTGGGTGGATGGAGGTCCAGGCCGGCCCTGGCTCAATGCCGAATCCCACCTTTTGACGGAGGCCTCGGAATGACAAACCTCTACCTCTACTACTTAGCGACTCGCCTCCTCACGATTCATGACTGGTTTAATGGTGGCTGGTCCGACCTGGCGTATTGCTTGGAGCTTCACATCTTGGGCTTCTCCTCTTTCCAAGGGATGCTTTATGGGTCTGCAGGTCCCCGAGCTCTTCCAGAGGTCACGTGCAGCGTATTCCTGGCTTGGCATGCATCACTTTGTCATACTCAATGGGCAGGTAGACTGACCCGCTACACTCCATTATGGTGTGGCACTAGGCTTCGTGAAATTGCTTCCCTGTCAGGGTTCCGGCAGTGGTATCTTATCAGGGTAACCTTGCTGGTTGACAACTGGAGCGCCACTCACATCCGATCCTTTCAGGACTTACAGGCCAGGCATTCCCTCCATCCCTCTCAATTCTTTCGGTACTTGCAACTGCACCACGCCCTTCACTCCCACATTGCAGACGGCATGTCCCTACCCGAATATAGCCCACCAGGCGCAGGTTCTGACTGGGGATTTGGGGAAGGGTGGAGTCTCTCGTATCTACCGCTCAATCACCAACAATACTGCTAATTCCCTTTCCCTACTCCGCGAGAAGTGGGAGGACTGGCTTGGGGCTCTGGAGGATGAGGACTGGAGTGACGCCTTGATGGCACCCAGGATGATTGCGATATCGGCGAGGCTCCGCCTGGTCCAAGTTTATATTCTGCATGCTGCCTACCTTACACCCCTGTGTCTCCATTGAGCTGGGCTTCTGCTTGACGCCCACTGACCCTGCTGTCCCCACCCCCACGCTGATTTCTACCATATGGTATGGTTGTGTCCTGCGATTGAGAGATATTGGGAATCTTTAACACAAGACAGGGTTCCTGGGCTGGAAGGTGCCTCTTGATCCCACACATGTTCTACTGGGCGTCACTGACAGATTGGACAGCTCCAGGGCTAAGAAGCTCTTCCTCAACACAGCAGTGATGGTCGCCAAGAGGGACATTGCTGCGCATTGGCTGGACACTGCTCCTCCCACTCTAGGGCACTGGCGCCGGGGGGTGGATTGGTGCTCTGTGCAGGAGTGTCCTTTTTATGTAGCCAGAGGGTGTCCTGAGAAATGTTGCCACATGTGGGGCAAATGGGTCGGGGTGCTCGATGACTGAGATGGAGTGGTCTGATCTTCAGGTACACGTGGATATGCTCTCATTGATTTCCCTATGTAACCTTGATGTCACTGCGATGTGTTTTTCTCCCTATTCTGATAATGTACATGTAGCTCTGAATGGTGCTGTTCGTTGTTACATTAAAAACTGAATACAATTGGTTGTCAAAAAAAGATGACACACAGCAGTAGGAAATATACAAATAAGAAAAATATTTAGATGAATAATGAAAAAGGTGGACAAAACAGAGCTGTACCCAAAAAGCACCTATTTTGAAGATAATAGTCATGTTTACATTATTACAACTGGTCCTCCAAACATGTTAGTTACACCAAAAGGAATCATCAGTCACATTTTGACTCTTTCCTCATATTTATTGCACATAATATGCTCAGACATACTTGTAGAATACATCAAATTTCTATAGACATACCACAGATGAACAACTCAAGAAACAGATCTATATAGTTTGAGGCAGATGCAGCCTGTGTCAATTACCTTAAAATAAACTCAGTAACATTAGCATCAGTCCACTATGAGACGAAGTGTACTGATATTATTATCAAACACATAACATCAATATTCCGGCATCTTACAATGTCTGAATAGCATCAGTGTCTGTGGAAGACTACCAAATACCCACTGTGTCTTGTTAGTGCTGCAGCAGGTGACAGGATGAGATGGCCTAGGAAAAAGTTTGCAGACATATTAATATGTGTGCAAAAAACTCTTGCCTTTTAAATTTCAATGATTAATTAATTGTATCACCAAGAGCTAGAATATATGTAATCTCACATGACATGCCTATCTTTATATGACACTTTTCAAGGATGTAATTGTTTTCGCCAAATCTACAAATTTTCTACATTTATATAGCGCAAATGTTTGCAAGAAAACCTTTGAAAAATATAGTACTAAGAGTAAACATTGTAAAAGGGGATATGTATGTATTGTAATTAATATTGTTATTGTACTTCAATGAACTTATCATCAGGCAAATACGTTTTCAATGAGTTCACACCAGAAACCACTGCCTTCCTCTTCATCACCGTCATCTTGCGGATGTATCTCAACAACATCACCCTGGGGTTCACATTGGTAGCCATCAGTGAGGAAGTGGATGCTCCTCCACAGGGTAATATTGTGCATTGCACAACACAACACAACACAACATAACCATCTGGCAGACCTTCCCAAGAGCATAGAGAAGGGCCCATCTAGACTTGTCAAGGCACTGGAACTGGACCTTCAGGTGCCCAAAAGCCTTCTCCACATTCTCTCTTCTTTTGCACATGGGCCTCATTGAAGCAAATTTTCTCAGGTGTTGTTGGGTTTCTCAGTGGTGTTATGAGGCATGTGTGGCTAGGATAAGTGGAGTTCTCTGAAAAACATAAATATAAATCGAAATATAATTGTAAGCATGGCAGAATGCCAACATCTGAGCAAATAATATCAAGACAAAACTAATGCTAACACTTAGAAACATGCCAGGTCCTCACTGCTGAAAGGTCTTCCATCTGTTGGGATCGCAAAGTTTTGTGTAGCTTCAGCAAGTCATGGGTTGAGGCAGGAAATCTTGCACACACACACACACTTGTGATGTAGAGGTCTAATATGCAAGTCACCTGCACATTGATGAAGTGGAAGTGCTTGAGCGTGTTATACACTTGGTTCCAGTCATGAGGTGGCACCAATGCAACGTGAGGCCCATCTATGACACTAAAAACATGTGGCATGCCTCCTGAACCATACAACTAGGTCTTGACATTATTCAGTGTAGCTTTATCTGTATAAAATTGAATGTAGTCATGCATATGTTAACATCTAAAACGTGTCTGAAGTCAGCTGAAAGACTTTACTGCAGCATTCCATTTGATTCACTAACATTGTTCAGGAAGAAGCCAATAGCACAGATATGTGACACTGCCATTATCTTCACAAAATGTGTATTGCAGTTAGATTTCAAAATCTCTGCCAACAGTTTGGGTCTAAATTGTTGAGCTAAGGCTTGAATATTGTTTGCACACAGATGTTGGACATATAAAAAAAATATATATATATTTAGGGCAAAACATGAAAACATAGAATATATTTAGACTATCTTGTTTTAGTTTTAAACCTATATTAACTGACAAGACCACACCGAAAGGGAAATAGACCTCACCAGTGTAAACCTATAAATACTGATAAAAACCTCCACAAGCACAAACACCATACCATTCAAAGAAAGGAAAAGGAGAGTGAGCGATTTTTATTTCTTCCTGAAGGGACCAATACAATGTAACTTTGTTATACAAGGTAGCAGCAAGAAAGACTGGGCTAATATTTTTCTTGTGTTTTGTGGTTGAGGTATATCACTAGAATATTTTTTCATCTTCCATTAGCTTTTTCCAGTTTTGTTTTCTTTGGTCTAAAGATGCAGTGTTTAGAGCATGTTTTAGGTATTATTAAATTTTTTATAAACTGTAGAGAATCAGGAAATATCACAATTATGATTGATATTTTAGCTATGTTTGATTCTTTCACTAATAGGTAAAATGCCTTGTTGCATAAGATTCTTTCCCAATATGTACCATCACATTTACCCACAGACACCGAATGGGGGAAACCCTTTGATACATCAGCCCCTTTTCTAGCAAAACAGTATTGATAGTAAGTGATATGTGAAAAGAGTGCTGTCATCAAGCAAATATGGAATGCAGTGCCGCCTGGAATGCTGCTACAAAAAGTTCTTACCAAGTTCAACAAAGATTGGAGTGATATTGTTTGTATTTGCTGTGATTCAGCTACATATAAGAAAACGTCATATAATGACCTGTCAAAAGTGATACCTGAACTAAAGTGCTTTCCTGTAAATTATCCTTGCTACTTGCTAGATGGTATGCTGAAAGCTACTGTAAAATCTTCAGAGTTCATGAAGAATGCTATTGCCTTTGTAGTCTATTCTGGTGCACTGTTTTGTCTGCGCTGGAACTAAAACACAAAGATTTCTCATCTTGTGCTTTGTGTGGCATCAAAGAAAGAGTCATCCTAACTGTGTCATTAAGCTGGTGGTTCACAGTCCTAGAGATTGGAAATGCTATATTGTCCGTATGGTGAACGTTTACAGGATTTTTGCTTAGTGATGATGCCAAAGGCAAGAAATGTTAGGATCTTTGGTCGCATATTGATAGTGATGTGAAAAAAAGTACACTCTACTGCATTCTTGGATTTTTATAGGAAAACATGACTGCTGTAGTGGGCATAATCAAAAATCTATAGCCTACCAACACCCTTGTCTATCAAAAGTTCAGATGGTGTAGATGTGAAACATCTCCTTGAGAGTAGGCTGGGAGACACTTTTAGTGACGTTGGCACTGCAGCATGTTTCATGTTAGAATGCCTGCCACTTGGTATGCCAAGAAACGTTGAGGAGCCATTCAGGAAACTTTATTTTTCAATGCATTAGAAATGTTTTGCAATGATTCATAGAAGTGTCCATTCACCAACCATGGCATTTGAGGGCAATGAAGCCTCACTGTGGTACTCTGCACAAGTTCTAGATCCCTTCCATAAAGGGGAATTTTCTCCGGACTTTGAAAAGTACTGCTTCATTTTTGACCGCATCAAAAACTCTAAGGGCACATGCCCCCAGTTCATCAAATATTTTTTAGAACCTGTCCCAGAGAATCGCAAACTTCAGGTGCACCAGTATTGGCATGGAATGCTATGTCAGTGGCCAGAGTTTGCAAATTATGTACTGGCTGTTTTGGCTTTGCCCGTCTGTCGCAGGGATTCTGCTCCTCCAGAGAACTGTGCATAGAGACTTAGAACCTCAGTGAATTAGGGTGTACCAAAACTCACCTCAGTATCCAAAATCCCCTACCAGACTAGCAATCAGTGTCTCACTGGTTCTTCCATACCCCCAATGATTAGACAACCCAGAACATGGACTTAGAACACCTCAGGTAACGGGAAACACATGAACACTCTTTCGTTATACTAACATACCAATCCAGAACGAGGAGTAAATGAAGACATGTGCAAGTTTAAAATATTTTTTTCTAATGCCGTGTTCTCAGGCACAGTATCTTAGCTAATACAAGCAAACATATTATAAGCAACAAGGTTATCAGCATAGTTACTAGTCCATAAAATACAAAGGGAGAAAGCATGATAAAATGCTAAAGGGAAGAAGGCTAAATAGCACCTCAGTATTACCCTCCCTTGCTAGTATATTATATTATATCTAAAGAAGGTCTGTTTGGGTTTTAGAAGGGCAGCCCCATACCTCTGGTCTCAGTAGAAAGGGATCACATCATCTTCTACCACAGCTCTCTGCATGCAAAATATTCATCAAGTGTGTGTGCATGCTCTGCGCAGTGTAATATTAAACGCGCCAAAAGCCAGAGTTGGCCACAGCTGCATATGTGTTATGTCTAGGACATGCGCTGATCAGACCTAACAACAACCACTGTGTTGAAATAACCTTGAAGGCCTCGGCACTCACTGTTCAGACATATCTTACCAAGCAAAGCTGATACAATAGGAAAACATATTATTCTCGTGTGAAGAAAAATATTCGACTAGGCTCAAAGCATTAATAACAATATGTGCCGTGTGCAGAAGCAGCAGAAAGGAAAAATGGTGTTTGAACTTCTAATAAGCTCATGCTAACTTAACACAGTGTGAAGGCAAAGCCTATCTACATGACACCCTCCCTTGATCCGAGCACGGATAAGATAAGATAAGGGGCACATTTTTGGAAGTTCAAGAACGACAGTCAGCTCAAATTTGCACAAGGTAAAAAATAAAAATAAAAACTTTCGTCTTTAAAAATCCACATAGACAAAGGTAAATGTGAATCCAATAAATTGAGTCATTGGCCTTAGCAAAGTCAATAGGCCTGGGGCAGAGAATTTTTTTTGTAGAGGCTTGAAAAAAATAAAAAATGTTCGATGTCCAATAAATGACCTCGGTTATGGGAGAGAGAAGCGATGACATATCTCATCCTAACAATGAATATGCAAAATATGCGGCAACAGCCTCCAACAGGAAGTCACTGTTCTCATCCGAAAATAATTCAGCCATCCAATTCAACAATGGGAAAGAACATACATGTTCTTCAATTACCTCTAGCCTCTAGCACCATCAGAGGACAACTCGGTGGGTTCTCAATGAAGCTGAGTGCCAAGAAATCTTGCGCAGCTGCGAACACATTCCAACGACCCAGTAATCCATGCATCGCTGCAAAGGCCATAATCCCTCCATTAGAACAAAGCAATTCATGAGCAACTAAGGGGCTCATTAGCTGAATATAATCCACATCGGGAGACACCGTATTGCAGAGACACAAAACCAGGGCCCAGTTGAAATCGCAACTCAGGCAATGAAAGACAGGCTGGACACATGTTTAGTAGGAAAATCAAAACGATAATCCATAAGCTGCACTCAAGGTTGCAAGAGGCAGCGCTCCATAGTACTCAAGCCTTCGGTTGCGAAACAGCGCCAGTCGCGATAGCTCGTCTCGAAACAAAGGACGTGCATCCATTTTGAATTAAACAAAACAGCAATAGAAGGCCTGCAGCTAGAGCCAGCAGTAAGGCAAATCCACCAAATAGGCTGGAAAAAATCGAATGAAAGAAAGCAGGGAAGACACCGAATATAGTTTGAAATGAAGTCACAAGGCCACTGCTTATAACTTTAAAAAAGTGGGCCAGCCCCGTTGTGGAGGATGCATTAAAGATAGTGTGAATTAATTCACCGAAATGCAAAGGCAAGTCAGTATTTAATAAAGCATGCACCACGTGAAGGACGAATGTCTCACGAGCAGATGTGAGTGCAAATTCTTTCTGGGACAATAGAGCTCTTAGGCGACTCATCTTGTTGAACTCTGCTTTCAAGGTCGGAATTCTGGGCCAGATGGAAACATCAAGCTTCCCATGCGGGGGTGGATACATTACATTCTTACAGCAAACCACACGTTCACTGACGGTAACTACATAAACAATTCCTTTTATTAGCCCACAGCAATCTTCATTGTTTAAAAGTAAATAACTCCTGTTTGTCAGTAATGTGAATGTGGGTATGATAGCAGGCACAGGTGTACCTTTCAAAATACAGGCTAAATTCGGCTCATTCTAGTTACAAGAGCCATGTAATTGGATATGTCTACACATCAATGAGTGATCTGGTGTTTCAGTGCAATCCTCACCAATCAAATAAACCTCTTTACCCTCCCTAAGGCATCAATAGGTAAATGGAAGCGACCAAGCTTCATGGAGATAAGCACTTCCAAGAGGTTCATATCTACCAATTGCAAAGTACTTCATACATCCCTCGAACTTGAACAGAGGGAACGGGAGAGTTATTAACCCGTGGATAAGCCACGTTGCCAAATCGGCCTCCGCCACAGAAAACGGTAATGGTTCTAACCTTTCAATGTGTAACATAGAAAAGGATGCATCTTTCATTGACAGTAAACGCTGCTTATCAGTCAAATTAAACGGGGGAAACAATGATGACATGTTCATGCAATGCCATGGCACTTTGCCAGCTTTCAAGGTTTGTAAAGTCCAAGCAAACTGAATAATGGAACGCAATTGATTTTGACCATGGTACAAAACAGATACTTCATCCTGCACAATATCAACAACAGACGATACAATATTGTCCAATGTGTAAATGCGATAAGAAAGCGTATTAATGCTGTTATCTACAACTGCTAGCACTTTCTCTAAATTAGCCTGATCTATAGCTCTAATGCGGGTAGCCGCCTCAATCTGAGACGTTTTCCAGACTTCGTTGTAAATAGCATATATCCAACTTTTAGATCTGCCGTTAGCCAGGCCCTTTATAAAATCAATCAGATCAACATCGTTAGTCAGTTTAGATAAATGTAGTTTAACCGACGTCAAAGTGGAATGTTTGATCCAATTCTGACATAATTTGCCTACAGAATAGGTAGTAACAGAATGGCCACTTTCAAAACGGGCATCCACCCTGATCTGTGTAAAGCCTTGAGCCAAACCCAAAAAACGATGCTGGCAAGAATCAGCGCTTCTGTGCCAGAGCAACCAACCCTTAGGATCCAAACTGGATATGTTAAAGGAAGAATTTTGCAACAGAGTTTGTAACTCTGTGATCGAAAATTTAGTGGCATTATTCCAACCAGAATATTCTTCCAATTCAGGAAAAGAAGGAGCATTTAATTTTTTACTAGTAGCCAATCAAAAGCCTGTTGTCTACGAAATAGTAGAATTCAAGAACAACATATGGTTCGGGATGAGGCATGCACAGTGCAAAGCCTCAGCGCCTTGCACTTGCCAGCTTTTAGAACCCCAAACTGATTTAAGGTCAATTGTATCCTTCCACAACTCATAGCCACCTACAGCTAACTGGTCTAGAAAGGACTTCGAATACAATAATTTAGTATCTGTAAGTCTAACCTTGGATGTGGACTTTTCGGTTATCTTAAAATAAAATGCATTGGGATTTGACTGATCAAAATCAGTAAAATAAGTGAACCTTTTCAAAAAGGTAGCAGAACTGCCTTGTATAGGATCTGGACAATGCTCCCATTCTGTATAATTAGCAGTGTTCCTCCTGGTATTAGTTTTATGCAGGTAGTGATTGCCAAAATGTTGGTAACAATATAAATCACCGTAATTAGCAGATTCTAAATACAAATCTTCTGCATCAAAGGCAGCATAATATTTCAAATCAGAAAACAAAGCTTCTACGGCCTGAACATCCCAATCATTAGAACGTATATTTTGTTTAGTTACATCCCCCATAGAAACTCTAAGCACATTAGGGACATTTATAACCTCAGTGGGCCAATGAATTTGAAAACGAACAGCATCCCATACAATCCCATCTAAAACGGGCCAAGCAATGATGTTAACAAAAGCCAAGTCTCTCTTCAAGCTGTGCGATGAGGAATAGGGAGCCAATGTTCCATTGATATGTCGAAAGCATGTTCTCTCCTCGACATAGTGTCCATTGACAAGCCGAAAAAAATACACAACAAAGCCAATTGACATGAAAAGGTAAATTGAAAAAAGCACCAACCAAATGTAGGTCCAAGGGGGAATCAAAAAATGTTTCTTAAACAATTTAGCCAAAACAGACCTTTGAAGGTTTCCTCGATGTTTGTGAATCAGTGTCAAATGAAAATCTGGATTCCGTAGCCAAGCGAGTTTGCAAATCAGGCATTGATAAGTCAGTTGGGTAAGTGTAGTTAGTTTCATCAAGTTGAGTACCAGGTAGTGTACTCAATAAAGGACTAGAAATTCCAGGCATCTCGAGGGCAACATCAGGCACTGGATCAGAAGCCGGGGCCATAACAGAATTTCTCAAAATCGAAGGATATGAGACTGCAAGTGTCATACTAAGAAAAATCATCCACTCTGTGTATCTTGACATTGTCAATGGAGATATACCTGTTTTCCTTACGACCTGGAAGTGGTGGTAAAATGGCTCTTCTTGTGCCCTTCACACCAAGCACTGGAACTGGAGCTCGATAAGAGGGACCAAATTCTTTCTTGTTCTCAATCTTCTCTCGAACCAGTTCTCCAACTTGGGGTAGCCAGCCAACTACCAGGATATGCAACGCATCATCAGAGGGCAAGTGTTCCTTTGCAAGACTGTCTCTTGTAGATTCTGTTAAAAATTGCAATGTTCATCTACGTCAAAGGAGGCAGCAACAGCTGCCTGGTCTAGACTGTCAAGGTCCGGTACAAATATCTTGATACCAAAGAGCATTTCGTATGGGGTCCGCCCACCCAGAGACCTTCTAGTGAGATTATTTAGAGCACGCTGCACGCTATTGAGGTGGGCCAGCCAGCTCCTTCCAGTGCCTATAACTCTAGCTGTCAAAGACTGCTTTCAATCTCGGTTAATTCATTCCACAACACTATTACCCTCAGGTCTGTATGGAGCCGAAAACTTGACTTGGACCCCCAACGAAGCCATGGAATCCTTATACGCCTTAGAGGCGAAAGAAGGACCCTGATCCGAATGGAAGGTGCCACAGGCAAAAATCCCTACAAAGACACGCAAGTCTCTTATGACAGTTTGTGAATCAGCGCTGCGGTGTGGCCACACCCACACAAAGCGTGTGCATGAATCAACTGCTACTAAGATGTACTTATACGCAGTATCAGAAGAAAAAGGACCGCAGTGATCTAAGTAAACACAACCAAGCGGTTTGTTAGAAATGTACAACTGTATCTGGAGCGGACCGCAGCAGTTGAAGGTTTAATCTGCTGGCAAATGTCACATTGAAGGACATAATCCCGCGTCTGCTTGTACAGTCCCCGCCACCAGAAACGTTGTTGTAACTGAGATACAGTAGCCGAAACGCCCGCATGCGCAGACGCAACACTTTCATGGGCTGCAGTAATCAGCGCTGGCCTGCGGTCCGCGTTGGGAATCAACCTTTCACCAACGTCAGGTATTTTCACAGAAGGAACTTTATCAGGACTTAAGTGGTATGAATACTTCGAAGGGAACCCATTAGGATATTTACTTCCCTTCTCAGTCGCAGCAACAGCTGCTGAGATATCATCATCAATCTTACTTTTGGAACGTGTAACTGCTGCAACCAAATATGTCGATACTGCTGATTTTGCGGCCTCATCAGCCAAAGAATTGCCAACAGTGTGAACTCCTACGCGCTGATGACCGAGAGTATGAATTACAATCACGAGTGGCAACTGCTCTTTAAGCTCAGCCACTCGGTCCCAGATCATTTTATGTTTTATTGTGCTACCCTTGGAATCACGAAAATCATTCTGAATCCAAAAGAACAGGTTTTCATTGTAAGATTGGCCTCAGTAGTAAGAATCACTCACAATAAGAGTCGTCACACTAGGATCAGCGTACTCCAATGCAAGCATCAGAGCACGAAGCTCTGCCAATTGTGCGGTGCAGTACCCTAAGGTCTGCGTGTGCACGACCCTGGACTTGAACTCCTCGTTCACTATGGCACCTACCACAATGGCGCAAGCTGAAACGTATGCATGCTTAGACCCATGCGTAACTTGCGCTGAACCATCAGTGTATAGGATTCAATGGAAATCCTCCAAAGGCCGCATAGTCAAAGGCGCAGGATGAACAAATTCATACTGCAAAAACTCTTGCGACTGTAGGGAGGCATCAAAAATAAATGTGACATCCGGAGACGTCAATGATGCTGCCCATTGTATCCACCGTGGGTGCAAAGCTTTAGAATTAGGTACACTGGCTTTCATCACTGCCTCTAATGCAGGATACGGGGTAACAACCAACATGCGTTTTGACTGCGACAGTGCACGTTCCTTAAGAATCGCCATCTGCACTGCTGTCAAAACTTTTTCCACCGTGGAAAACCGCATTTCTGCCGAGGAGTACAAGTGTGACTTGTAAGCAATAGGTACTCTGTCTCCTTCGTTAAAAGTAAGGTAAGTGAAACCCACTGCCCCAGGGATGATTCTTATTACCAGGTTGGTGTGGTTATCACGAGTCAGTAAGAATTTAGACTCTAGAAGATCAGCCTGCAAAGATTGCAAAATAGCTGAATGTTCCAGCAGCCAGCAAGATTTGGTAAAAGTAGGTGTATCAAAGCATACAAAGGCTTGATACGCTGGGTATATTCAGGAATGTATGTACGCCCGAAATTCAAAAATCCCAGCAAGGACTGTAACTTTTTCAGAGTTGTGGGAGCGCGCAGTTGTGCGCATTTCTCCAAGAAGTGAGGAGCCAATCCTCGACCTTCATCGTTGAGCTCATAGCCCAGGAACAACACTGTGTACTCTGCAATGTGAGACTTTGCAAAGTTGAATTTGTAACCAAAGTCCGCAAAGGTACAAGTTATGCGGTCAACGTGACACAGATGCGCCCAAAGCTCGTCGTCTGTGAGATATATGTCATCCACATACGAACACGCATCCGTGTCCACTCTCTCAAAGAGACAGACAATGCGGGCAGCAAGCACGCCTGGACTATTCTTATAGCCCATAGGTGAACGTTTGTGTTGGCGTTGTTTGCCATCACTTGTAAAACTGGTCCATTGGGAACTAACAGGTAGATTCATCAAAGACCCGTTTTGCGAGTCTTCAATAGCGATTCATAAGGAATCGCTATTAAGGACTGGCAAAACGGGATTCATGTAGGAATCGCTAAATAAATGGCGATTCCTACACATTCCTTATTTGCGATTAGCAAATTGCTAATCGCAAATAAGGACTAACTTCCCATTCATTCCTATGGGCCTACAGGCCCATAGGAATGAATGGGGTGTTATTCCTTATTTGCGATTAGCAATTTGCTAATCGCAAATAAGGATGCGATTTCAAGGGTGCCAGGGGTGTAGCACCCCTGAAATGCAAATTTACACAGGTGTTGCGCACACACATGTCCAAAGGACATGTGTGTGTGTAACATGCAACTGAGAAAAATGCACTAAAGTGATTTTTTCTTTTTTTTCTCGCTATTTACCACGAAGTCTGACTTTGTGGTAAATAGCGACCAAATATTGCGAATTCGCAATTTAAAATTGGTTAATGAATTGCATTTAAGGAATCTCAAATAGAGATTCCTTAAATGCAATTCCTCACAAATATGCGATTTCGCTATTACCGTTTTTTGCATTTGGGATGATGAATCCCAAATGCAAAAATTGCGCTTGCAAAGGGCCAGATTCTGAGAATCTGGCCCTTTGCGAGCCGATTTTTGTTTCATGAATCTAGCTGTAAGACCATCCAAATTGTGGGCAAAAAAAACCTTGGAAATGTCAAGTGTGGTTTTAAACCGTTTACGCACAAGACCATCCACTAAAGCAGAGCCGTGGGTATTCTGTACTGCACAGGTACGACAAGGCGAGTTCAAACACTGGTAATCCAATACCAAACGGAACGAGCCGTCTGGCTTGGTCACAGTAAAAAGAGGGTTATTCATCGGTGACACACAAGTTTCAATTACACCTTGATATTCCAATTTTTCAAGGATTTCCGCAACTGAAGCCTTAGCTTTGCGTCGGATGGGATATTGAGGTTAAGGCTGTGGCATAGACCGTGGGATGGTCCCTGCTGGGAGTCCCCAAGGTGGAGCCAGGCATCCCCGGCGTTGATGGGGCCATTGTGGAGATTAGGCAAGCTAATGCCGAGAGTTGCCGAGTGGGACCCCTGATTAGAGTAAGCACCGAAACGAGAATTATCAAATCCGCTGACCCAAGTCCACGACCCTGCCGCATCGGGAATTGAACCCTGGTCCCGGGCCGACTTCTGCTCCCGGGTCTGCCGCCTCTAACCAGTGAGCCACACTACTCCACATGCAGGTCGTGACCCCTGTTTCTGTTGCTGTTGTTTACCCTTTTTTAGTTTTTTTGGCCAATTTTGCTTCTTAGCCTTGGGCTGGTTGTCTGTTTCTGACTTCTGCCCTAGGGGTTGCTTTTTCTCTTTTGTTGAGAAAGGCTCGAAACCCCAACTGTTACGGCCCACGGTTTTATAAGCCGCCGTAATAATTCTCAGTAACTGGCGGGGTTTATCGGCATCGGGCACCGTTTGCAAAGCATTAGACACCTGAAAGCTTACCGCATCTCCCTTGACATTCGCAAGGACGAAACCGGAAACTACGTCAAAACTGCTGCAGAGCTGCATACCAAATTCAACCGCTGCCTCAGATCCGTGCTCATCTTGAACAAGTTTAATGACCGAGGGAAGGACGGTCATTGACGGAGTGCCGAAGCACCTCGTGTACACCGCCGCAAAAATCTTACACCAAGACTCACAGTCACCTGCCTCTGGTATCAAGTCTTTAGGCAAACTAATTGTCAGAATCCTGTGTTTCTCAACAGGAGTCGTGTTAGGAAATGCTGCTTCCAGCTGGTCAAATTTCTCGGCAAGCCAGAAAGGCATATCATGCTTATCCTGGGGGCGCTTGCCCATCACTACATTAACCATAACAGGACTAAGCTTCATACCGCTCGGTCCGGCTGGAAGCGCTGCAGCACCTGGGGCCCCGCCCGGGAGGTTGAGGGTAATGTATTGCACTAATGACCGAATTACACTAATTGTGACTGTATGTAACAGCCGTAAATCAGCAACGGGAACCGCTCCATGTCTAGGATGCGGTGTAAATCCAGCCAAAACAGGCAATGTAGCGCCTGGAATGGACAAAGGACCTAACCTTGAGCCTAACAAAGTGTGGGGTAGGGCGCCATTAAACCAAACTCGATGCTGCCAAGCATTAATCGGAACCTCCTGTGTCCTATATGGAACATATTCCTAAGGCACGGCAGTAGCAGTAAAAGTGTCGAACACATTAGTATTTGCGTTCACAGCCGGGAAGGTCACCCACGAATCGAAAAATTCGTATGGGTAAGCTACTTCCGCACTCACAACTATAATAACTGCAATGCCCTCCAACCCGATGTTATAAGCCTGCAAATGATGCAAACCGCAATTTGACTATGCTGCGGTATGTCAACGTCAGCCATAGTGACACAGTAAGAAAGAGGTACAATAAAAAACTACGTAGCACAACTGGGTAGTAATTTAAAAGGAAACCATTTGAAAAGATTCAAGCTTGAAAAGACCTATGTGACTATAGGTAGGTTTGTCCGACACCACTGTCTTCCGGAAACAACAGTGAAGGGGGTTAAGGACTGATATAAGCACTACTCAAGTGTCATGTAATAAGACCACCAACGATTGGGTGCCATGTCACAGGAATTCTGCTCCTACACAGAACTGTGCATAGAACTTAGAACCTCAGTGAATAAGGGTGTACCAAAACTCACCTCAGTATCCAAAATCCCCTACCAGACTAGCAATCAGTGTCTCATTGGTTCTTCCATTCCCCCAATGATTAGACAACCCAGAACATGGACTTAGAACACCTCAGGTAACGTGGAACACATGAACACTCTTTCGTTATACTAACATACCAATCCAGAACGAGGAGTAAATGAAGACATGTGCAAGTTTGAAATATTTATTTCTAATGCCGTGTTCTCAGGCGCAGTATCTTAGCTAATACAAGCAAACATATTAAAAGCAACAAGGTTATCAGCATAGTTACTAGTCCATAAAATACAAAGGGAGAAAGCATGTTCAAATGCTAAAGGGAAGAAGGCTAAATAGCTCCTCAGTCTTACCCTCCCTTGCTAGTACATTATATTATATCTAAAGAAGGTCTCTTTGGGTTTTATAAGGGCGTCCCCATACCTCTGGTCTCAGTAGAAAGGAATCACATCATCTTCTACCCCAGCTCTCTGCATGCAAAATATTCATCAAGTGTGTGTGCATGCTCTGCGCAGTGCATTATTAAACGCGCCAAAAGCCAGAGTTGGCCACAGCTGCATACGTGTTATGTCTAGGACGTGTGCTGATCTGACCTAACATCAACCACTGTGTTGAAATACCCTTGAAGGACTCGGCACTCACTGTTCAGAAATAGCTTACCAGGCAAAGCTGAAACAATAGGAAAACATATTATTCTCGTGTGAAGCAAAATATTCTACTAGGCTCAAAGCATTAATAACAATATGTGCCGTGTACCGAAGCAGCAGAAAGGAAAAATGGTGTTTAAACTTCTAATAAGCTCATACTAACTTAACACATTATGAAGGCAAAGCCTATCTACATGACATGGCATTTGAGGGCGATGAAGCCTCACTGTGGTACTCTGCACAAGTTCTAGATCCCTTCCATAAAGGGGAATTTTCTCCGGACTTTAAAAAGTTCTGCTTCATTTTTGACCGCTTCAAAAACTCTAAGGGCACATGCCCCCAGTTCATCGAATATTTTGCAGAACCTGTCCCAGAGAATCGCAAACTTCAGGTGCACCAGTATTGGCATTGAATGCTATGTCAGTGGCCAGAGTTTGCAAATTATGTACTGGCTGTTTTGGCTTTGCCTGTCTAATGTGCCAATGTTGAGAGGGCCTTTTCACAGATAAATGTTTACATAGTAAGGAAAGAGTGATTGTGCATGACCAAAGACTCCCCGAAGAATTATTGTATGATGTACTACAATAAGTTTGATTTGTAACAAATGTATTTGGAGCTCTTGTATTCATACATTGTCTATATTCCATGTACTACCAATGCAGAATACAAGCAATAATAAAAGCTAAACATTCCATAAACACCGGAAAAACATTGTTTCTGTCGTTTTTAATACTGTGAAAATGTTAACCACTGATAACCACTCTTTTTTAAGGTATTCAAATTGCTTGAAAACACTTAAAAACCCCACCATAATTCGGCAAAAATAGAAACTGAAAACAGGAATGCCTAAATATATTACAAATATTTACACACACCAGCTTTCTTTAAATTAATTTTTGATTTTTTTTCTCCACTATTGCAAACTATTTAGTAAATGGGATTTTTTTTACATTGGCTGATAATGCAACGTTTTTGGGTGATTACTTAAGGGGGTGTAAAGAAAAAAGGGGGGGGTCCGAAAACACCTTTTTCCACCAATGCATCTTTCATAGACTTTTTAGACAGACGTAGCAGCAAAATGGCTGAATGGATGTCTATGACATTTTGCAGGAATATAGATATTGGTCTGGCATGGATCCTTTTTGCTATTTCATAAAAAATCATTCAGTAGTTTTGCAGTAATAAGGGACAAAATATTAGTGATATACTGGGTCACGGTATACCACAGTAATTTTGTGGTATAATGTGATACATAGCGATGAAAAAACTAAATATTATTGGCTAATAACTACCCTTACCAAAGAAAAATGCATCTTTATTGTTTAGACCATTTTTGGCTGTGTTCTGGGTTTAGATCTGAGATATATGTTAGTAGTAAAAGACCTAAGGCACTTTACATAATTGCTAAGTTGGAAAAAGTATATATATATTATTCTATATATTTCACAAGAAAGGAAATGGTATACCAATGGTACTACCTACGAAAGAATGCAGTACCTTGTGAAATAAAAAATAAATATGGCAAACATTAACAAAATAATAAACAACAATAAAAAAGTGTTTTATTGTTAGTCATAAATCCTTTCTTTTCATTTCAGTAGATACTCTGGTACTTTCTAGATAGTGTTGCAATACTCTGTTACCTTTAAAAATATATATATACAACAATTAAAATAATTTTTCCTAACTTTTCTGACTGTGGTAAAGTGCTTTATGTCTTCCTATAGATTAAAAACATACAAATAAGTGATAGCTCATGTAGCAATCAATAACTCAGCCATTTTGTTGCTATGTCTGCCTACTGCACTTTGGCCTTGTTCTGGTTTTGGTTGTCAGATATACAAAGTTATGCATTTTCACCTATAGGAAGACTTGAGGTACTTTACAATAGTGTGAATAGTTAGGGAAAATATGTGTTACTGTTCTATATATTTTTTTAAGGTAACAGAGTACCACAGTGCTATCTAGGACGTACCACAGTATCTTTTGAAAAGACAAAAGAAAACAAAGAATTGATGACACCACTCTATGCCATGGCACTCTCCTATACTGTACAACACACCACTTCACTCCTCGGTACCTGTTAAAAACAAACCAAAAAAATGTACATATGACAAAAGACACTCTACGGTATGCCACTCCACTCTATGACATGCACTCCAATCTATGACACGCCACTCCACTCTATGACACACCACTTCACTCTAAATAACTCCACTCCACTCTACAACACTCCACACCATTCTGATCTATGACATATCACTCAACTCTATGATATGCCACTACATTGAACATCACTCAACCTTATGCCCCTCCACTCTAAGACACTCTACGGCACTCTACTCTCTCACGCTACACTCTACAACACTTTCCTCCACACTTTGACACTCTACTCCAACACTGTACAGCACCTTATGGCACTCTATGACTCTCTGTTCAGCTACATTTTCCTCCATGACACGTCACAGCACATCTCTCGACCTCACAGTACGACACTCTTCGCCCGTCCCCTCTAAAACACTGCACTCTTCTCTATGCCGCTCCATTCTACAGCACTTTTATTCACTCTATGCATCTGTATGACACTTTACTCCACTCCATGCCATTTTACGACACTGTACTCCACTCTGCGACAATCTAAGCAACTCCCTCTTTGCCACTCCACTGTATTCTATGACACAGTACTCCAATTTACTCCACTTTACTCAACTACTCCACTCTATGCTACTCCATGACACTACTCTCTATGACAGTACACTCTACAACACTGCACTAAATGACACTCTCCTCTCCTCCACTCTACTCTACAACACTCCACAATACTGCACTGTATTACCCTCCACTCTATGCCACTGTACTTCATTCTAGTCCACTCTAGAACACTCCAACCCATAACACGTCACTCTACAACACTACACTCTACAGCACTCCTTTCTACAGTACTTTACTCCAATATGCTCCAATCTTCTCTACAGCACTCAACTCTATGACACTCTCCACTACTGTATGACGCTCCACTATATGACACTCCTCTCTATGACACTCCACTCCACTGTACTCCACTCTACGTTACTTCAGTCTCAACACTGTACTCCACTCGGTACCACTCTACAATACTCTACTCAGCGACACTCTACCCCATGACATTCCACTCCACGACACTGCACCGGACAACACAATCAATAAAACAAAGATTAAGGCTAAGTTAAAGTTAGGAAACCTTTATCGGCTTCAACTGCATTAACGGCTCTGAGTGAGACATGTGTGCTGAGGCGACAGGCTATATGGTGGCCGGCACGTTGAACACCAAATCAGGAGCACCATAGCTCCTGCGAGAGCTCACATCCACTGCCGTCTGTACCTTCTCCCTGATGTCGGCATCACGCTGGCCAATGTATGAATGATTGACACTGCTCTGAAGCGTGACTGCAGCTGCCAGGATTGGTTCCCTCTCTCTCCGCCGGCATAATTCTTCAGCCTCTGTCATGCTGTAGGCATTCTGCGGGGCTGCTGAGGGCGGTGGCGGCAGAGTTTTGAACACCAAGCAATCACCGAGGGAACTACACTGGATATCAGAACACACTGTGGCTGCTGTAGCGCTCATATGGTTTGGCTCTGGCAGTGCTGACACTGTGGATGTTGGAGGTGGAAACCAGAGGTGAAGTACCGGGTTTTTAGGAACCCAGCGGTGCCAGGGGACACACCCAAAGACTTCGAGTTCTCCTGTCTCAGACTACAGAAACACAGAGTCTTCTTGGTGAAGTCAAAGATCGAATTTATTGGCTGCAACCAGTAACAGGCATCCTAGAAGTACAACACGGTGTATGTTCTCAGGAGACTGCTCAACTTTTACAAAGCTGGTCATCCCTTTTATACCAAATATTATGCTTCAGGCAAACATTCCTTATTTACAGTTGACCATTCACATATTTTCACGACAAAGAAAAAGCAGAATCATGATGACAAGCCCATATTTCAGTTTGTTTTATTTTAGGGATTAAGGCAAAGACGTTTGCACCACTATTTAAGTACCGCAACTAAGTCCAAAGCGAAGGTGCTAGAACCAGGAATGTAATCCCTATACAAACCCAACAAGGAAGATAAGGAAACCCTACTCCCTTGACAAACTAGACTTTTGACAAATGGACAGCACCCTTCAAAATTAAATACACAGTTTTTTGATAAACAATGTCTCAGTATTTGTTAAGACACATACAACATTGTCATGCTTGTTTTCCCAATGAATATATACACAAAAGACTTTAGATCTTCAATTTTCTTTCTTTTATTCAGTGTTTCATTTTCCTTAAAATAATCGCTGATAGCCAAAAAGCCAACGCGTTTCGTCCGTCACCGGACTTCTTCAGGGCTATACATGATAAAAGAGATACAGAAACACATATTTACAAAGTGCAATCCATAAAAAAGGAATAATACCTAAACAAACAGACATTATCTAAACAAACAGAGAACCAGAATTTTTTTCAATACTACAGAGAAATTTTCACACATAATAACTTTTTGGGGGAAAACATTTTCATGAGTAAAATTACCAGATAATAGAGAGAAGACACAAGAATTCATATACCCTCAGAGTACATATCCAAAGTTGTACATAAGACTTAAATCGAATAAGGAAATTACAGTAAGGAATCGTGGCCATTGTTAACTCTTAACTTTGATTCTTTGAAACTTTTCATGTATTGTTTGACTCGCTCCAATATGGCGCTGCCATTTTGCCTCTCTTTTTTGCTCTTACAAGTTGCTGATATTTCAGCTGTCTCATATAGATGTGCTTTTTTATGTGTTATTTTCTTTTCACAGTAATTATATACTGCCATCCATCTATTTCAGATTTATAGACGTAATACGAGTTACGTTGAGTTATATTGCATTACTCGTAATATTTTTTCCTAATTTGCGATCGGGTCGGGTAGATTTTCCATATAGGGACGCGTGTATTCATTTATATTTTATATTATTTTTTTCAATATGGTGTATCGATTTAGGTAGTTTTGTTGTCTCGTGATGTCGCTGTGTTCGGCGGTTATTTATTAACTCTGTTGTTTCTTATACCGCAACGTTATACGTTTTCTCGCATTATATGGCTGTTCCAATATGGCGCTGCTGTTTTGTGAAGTTCCTTTACTTGTCTTAATATGTCGTCTCTACTTCGGTTGAGCAATTCAGAAACGTCCCCATACGACATTGTATAAAGACTTTGTGTGACAATTCTCACACATTGACTTTTGAGTAATCAAAGGTTATATAGATTAACCTACTAAGTGTTTCGCGTTATTATGGGAGCACGTTTGCGTCAAAATTTAAATAGGGTTCTATGAACTATTCACGTTCTGTCTCATCTGTTATAATAAAGTACATTTCCTTTTGGGTTATTTCATCACTGTTTACTATGTGTTGTTAACTTGTAAAGCTGTGTACACTTTGTTAGCACATGGTAATGTTGTTTTGATAGGATTTTTGCTCATTCAAAATGGCGCCGCTTTTTGACGGCTCCACAGCCCACTGAATATGGTGTGATTACGACCTTTTTTCACCACGCCCGCACGTCTTAATATTGGATCTCTCTCTAGCAATTGTTCAATTACTTGTCAATTACCTTGGGTATATAAGCAGGGCCCTCTGGGCCTTTCATTTGAACCAGAGGACCTGTTGCTACGTTCGTCGTTGCGGTTTGTTGGTAAGTGGAGCTTACGATTTTTCCTTCCTTCCATTTTTAAGTAGTAGAACCAAATTGGGGCACGACTATATAGCGTGGAGATACATTTTGTTCACGCATATAAGTTTGTAGGGCGCTTCCACATGCAAATTGGGCAGGTACCTGATAACGACTCTGTCTACCTTGGGTTTATCCAAGATGGCGCTGCTCATTACTCCTAGTAAACATCTTTCTTTTAGGTGAGGTAGTACCTTGCATTTTCCTATCAAAGATAGATGGGGCTGCACTTTATCTTATACTGTTCTTTGGACTGAGGACGTCTAAATAACTTTCACTAGATTTCTTTCTTGCTTATGTATCCCATTGCTCAAAATTGGGATCGTATGTGGAGAACGTGCCTATGAATTATTACTGGTTGGCCTTATTTTATAGTTTATAACTTAATTTTGTGTGTGTTTTGATATAAAGACTTTTCCTTTCCTTCTAATAGGAAAACAAAACATTGTTCTTTTTTTATTATCTTTTTAAGGCTTACCTTGGCCAATTTAAAATTGTTGCTACATCTTTTTATGGCGTCATTCTGAACTATCAAAACTCCATATACAAGAAAGGATTTTCCTTTGACATTTTGTGAGTATATAAAGTTGTATTCAGATTAAACATCGATATAACGAACTGTATTAGAATACTTATAGGTTATCATTACCCTTGCAGATGAACTTTTTTCTGACGTGAAATTATGCAGCACCTATGAATTTGATTATTATACGCTTACTCAGGTATTCTTCTATGTTTTTCTCTTGATTGTTACATTTACTAACATGTTTTTTATAATTTTGACATATGCAACTGCAGCAATTGTAGATAAATGTATTTATGTATATGATTTCATTAGGTTTGTTGAAATTTCCTTTTTGTGGCCTCATTAGTCACCAGTATGTCGATTATAAAAACTACAAAGCAACTATAGGTATGGGAACCTATGCACATCAATTATATTATTCGATTTAGGTCTTATGTACAACTTTGGATATGTACTCCTGTGTCTTCTCTATTATCTGGTAATTTTACCCATGAAAATGTTTTCCCCCAAAAAGTTATTATGTGTGAAAATTTCTCTGTAGTATTGAAAACAATTCTGGTTCTCTGTTTGTTTAGATAACGTCTGTTTGTTTAGGTATTATTCCTTTTTTATGGATTGCACTTTGTAAATATGTGTTTCTGTATCTCTTCTGTATCATGTATAGCCCTGAAGAAGTCCGGTGACGGACAAAACGCGTTGGCTTTTTGGCTATTTTAAGGAAAATGAAAACCTGAATAAAAAAAGAAAATTGAAGATCTAAAGTCTTTTGTGTATATATTCATTGGGAAAACAAGCATGACAATGTTGTACGTGTCTTAACAAATACTGAGACATCGTTTATCAAAAAACTGTGTATTTAATTTTGAAGGGTGCTGTTCATTTTTCAAAAGTCATATTTCAGTTTGTCCAGCCCACAATCAATTACCCGGCAAGGCCCAACACTTTTCTTCAGATATCGGACGGACCCCTAATAAAAACGGGCACCTCCTCATCGTAAAGCAGGCCATAAAGAAAGGAACAGAGGCAGGTGTGTGTGAGATTAGACATAGTTGTGTATAGAAAAGTTTATGGCATGTTGTGGCTTGATCCCTAATCTCGCTCGGCCACTGGGAAAGAAACAGGCTGAGCAGCTTTGGCTTTAGGCACCGGAGTCAGCTTGCCCAGGTCACACAGGAGTCAGCAAAAGGTGTACGTGTCCATGGACTCGGTCGGCCTTAGTCATCGGCCTATGTGAGGGCAACCATAAAATGGCTGCCGTACACAAAATGGAACCCGAGGGTTCAGAACTGAATCCTTGATTTCAGGGTGATCTCATTACTTGAATAGGACGAAAAGACTTGTATATAGTATACTCGTCATTCTCGGTCTGCTGATACCAAAATCGTCATGATACGACAATGTTTATGACACGGGACTAAAATTTCTTTACCACAGACCCTCCTTTTGCCCTTACATAGGCAATTAACCTACACTCACGCTAATCTTAGTCCAGGTCTATATTCATAAAATCATCTAGATGTTGCTGTAGCATCATCCTATTACTTAGCTCGTTCCTCGATACAGGTTTCCTTACACATGATGTAGCGCAGAGGCCACATATAGTAGGAGCACACTGTACGCACAGACAGAACAGGAAAAGGATGGCTAAGATCATCCCAATGACCATCAGAATTTTCCAGCCCCAGGCGGATATTAGTACCCAGAACCATCCCATTAACGACCAATCTCCTTTATCCACATGAATAGATTCGGAGATCTTATGCAGTTTGGAAATGGCCTGGTACACTGTTGGAGCATTATCTGGAATGAAAACACAGCAACTTGATTGGATCACTTTACATACCCCACCTCGGTATGCAAGTATGATATCAAGCGCAACTCTGTTTTGAAGAGTCATAAGACGATCCAACTGGAGCTCAGCAGTCAAGTTACTAAGGGCAATATCTGTGCTGATGAGGAAACGGCCCAAGAACTCTCTGAATCTTTCAATTTCTTACACAATTCGGGGAGTAAATTGTGCACAAACTTGTCAACGAACAATCGTTGACCACCTTCTGTACTCATGTCTTGACCACTGTGGTCGATAAACGTCTCTTCAAACCTGGTGAAGAAATCCGACACGGTTTCCTCTTTCTTCTGTTTACATGCAGACAATTTATCCCAATTTACACGCATCGCAGGCATTAAGGTCTTCATATAAGTAACGATCTTACCAGGGAGTTCTGCTACTACAGGCTCAGATTTAGCACCACCAACTTGCCGGCCATCTGCAGCAGCAATAATAACCCAGGTATCACCTAACTCCTGCGCATGGTCTGTATGACAAATCAATCCCAACAAAGGCTGTGGAACCATATTTCCAAACAACATGTCTATATCAGCTAGATTCATAACACATGAGTCTGCAGTCTGAGATAGTTCCTTATAATACCCTGCAGGATTTTTCCGGGGGTCAGGTAAAGTCTGCTTAAGAGCCAGAACTTCAGCACGTTTCCATGGAACATGTACCCAAACACGCTGAAAATGTGATGGCACAGCTGGGGGTTTATTATTTGCGCCAGCAGGTACTTCTTCCTTCCATACCGGAGGAACCTCTCTCATTGGATAATGTCGCGCTTTTCTCCTAACAGAGGGATCAGGCTCAAACAACGACCGAGAGATAGCCTCACTCCTAAATGACAACAATGTTGCAACTGCTCTCTCAACATCGGAACCCACAATCGTGCCTTTCGCAAATTCGAACCGTACACAACACAACTCAGGTGGATTGGGTTCCACACCATTATCCTCCAATTCTTCACAAAGAAAAACACATTTTGTCAAAAACATATCTCTGCTTTGGTGCTTCCCATAACAGACTCTAGCTCATATCTTGTGGGATCAGTAACCCATTTATGTGCCAAATAATCCAATGTTTCCCGTTCTCTAGAGTCAGGCAGTTGACTACGCAACTGTTTACGCGTTGAAACAGGGGTCATACTTGGTGCCCCAAAGAAAGGAGATAGAAGACTAGCAACAGTATCAGTCATCCTCTGTCGAACAGAAGGGGAAGTCGACAGAAGAACAGGAGGAAAAACAGGATGAGACAAGGCAGGTGAGGAGGCAGTATCGGAAGGAATATCGGAAGAAGTAGTCGATACAATAAGCAAAGTCGTAGGAAATACAGGTGGAGCAGGTAGCAAAGTTGGAGGCCCTTGAGGAGGCTGCGCCATAGCAGTAGGAGCCAACTGAAGAGCAGCTGGCGGCTGTGGAAGAATTTAAGGCAAAACAACCGGAGGTTGCACAACTAAATGTTGCGGAGGTGCTGTAGCACTCTGCGCATAAGGGGGTGGCGAGCTCAGCAAATGCGACATTAAAGGATCTTTCTCAAGTTCCTTTGTTTCATCCTGCTGAAGAGGCGGCAAAACTGGGTAGCATTTATCAATCGCCATTTTACGTTGCCTGTGCAGCTGCTCACTCGCTTGTTCTTCTTCGTTATCTTTAAACTGTATAGCAGCTTGCATTATCGAGATTCCCTTTTCTCTTTTATTTTTCTTTGCTATTTTAATTTCTGTTTGGCTTCCTTTCGCCAGAGGCGGAAAGAGTCAAACATCGCCGGCCGGGCTTTAAAACTTCCGTGTCAAAACTACCATATTGGGGCCATTTTAGGACACCATCCTTCCTGGTGTATCGGATCCATACTTCATTATACGTGATGGGGCCCACGCCATGCTTCACATAGAGTTCATAGGTTGGAGTTCCAATCGGAGGAACCGGACACGAGTCCTCCAATCGGGAATCCCTCTTTCGACCACAACAAAACAAATTTCCAAGTCCGCTAAGACCAGGCATCTTCGCTCACTAGTCTAGCTTCAAACTTCAAAGGATTATCAAATACGATATTCTCGTGAATACACGAGTCCCTCGGCTTTGGTACTTGCAAGTTCCAAATCAAAGATCCCAAGGGGATACCCAAAAACTAAGGACTGGGAGACGCTCCACTCATACTTAACTGAGGTATCGATGACGTCACCAGAAGACTCGTCTATCGTCTCGCTCTACAAATCATCAAAGGGTCCAAGACAGGGCGATAGTCAGGGCAGCAGTCCTTTGTAGCCGTTGGATAGCGGGGAACCTCGCAGCAAAGACTTTCGGACCACGACGACATACAGGGGTCGATGAAGTGGTTGGCCTTCCTCCAGAATTTTCACACGAAGCTCCTCACGAACCTCTGGCTTAGACCGGTACCGCAGAAATCGCCCAACGTTGGGCGCCAAATGAAGTACTAGGTTTTTAGGAACCCAGCGGTGCCAGGGGACACACCCAAAGACTTCGAGTTCTCCTGTCTCAGACTACAGAAACACAGAGTCTTCTTGGTATAGTCAAAGATCGAATTTATTGGCTGCAACCAGTAACAGGCATCCTAGAAGTACAACACGGTGTATGTTCTCAGGAGACTGCTCAACTTTTACAAAGCTGGTCATCCCTTTTATATCAAATATTATGCTTCAGGCAAACATTCCTTATTTACAGTTGACCATTCACATATTTTCACGACAAAGAAAAAGCAGAATCATGATGACAAGCCCATATTTCAGTTTGTCCAGCCCACAATCAATTACCCGGCAAGGCCCAACACTTTTCATCAAATATCGGACGGACCCCTAATAAAAACGGGCACCTCCTCATCGTAAAGCAGGCCATAAAGAAAGGAACAGAGGCAGGTGTGTGTGAGATTAGACATAGTTGTGTATAGAAAAGTTTATGGCATGTTGTGGCTTGATCCCTAATCTCGCTCAGCCACTGGGAAAGAAACAGGCTGAGCAGGTTTGGCTTTAGGCACCGGAGTCAGCTTGCCCAGGTCACACAGGAGTCAGCAAAAGGTGTACGAGTCCATGGACTCGGTCGGCCTTAGTCATCGGCCTATGTGAGGGCAACCATAAAATGGCTGCCGTACACAAAATGGAACCCGAGGGTTCAGAATGGAATCCTTGATTTCAGGGTGATCTCGTTACTTGAATATGACGAAAAGACTTGTATATAGTATACTCGTCATTCTCGGTCTACTGATACCAAAATCGTCATGATACGACGATGTTTATGACACAGGACAAAAATTTCAGTACCACAGAGGGCGCTGTGACCCCATCTGGTTCTTTGACCGCCACATGTTGTGGAGATTCTGGAGGAGCAGACAGAGTACTGTAGGGTGATTCTGTAGGGATTAAATCCTTTGGAAATTCGTTGGCTAGCTGAGTGAGATTTGGAGTATAAGCTAGAGCTGATACAGCGATTGGAAAGTGAGTCTCATCTCTAACTGCCTTAATGCTTCTGCAAACATCCCGGAAGGAGACATAAAGCGCTAAATAGGAGACCGAATGGTAGGAACCTGGATGTTTTCTATCTTAATTTTAATTCCTTGATTTGCTGGAAGAATGTGTGTCCTGAGCGGGAGATAGTAGAACAGCACTATTAGAGCTTTTTTGTAAGGCAAACTCCCTTATACCAGGACAGCACTTTTTGAAGCTGTACAATGTCCCGTATCAAATCCAGGACTAGCAGCAACATAAATCCTGAAAATCTTTAAATTGATTTGTGTAAATCTACTAAACTCAGCAAACTAAGTGGCGGCAGGGGACAAAATGAAAAGCACAGATTCTGTCCTGAGGGTCTGCTACACTTCCAGGTGGAGGCAGAGGAGAACAGCACACAAGACATGCCTACCATCACTGTTGCAAATGATGATGAGTGTTTCCTTGGGGACAGACCGCAGGATGGCAGCCTAATAGATCATATTCATTCTTGTACCTCAGAAGTAACGGGCAGTACAAATGCTGCAGATAGTTTAGCACAGGTGTGGCAGGGAAGTTTGACTACTACACCTCAAAGACCCAATACCCTCACAGACACCGTGGCTATTGAAAACAAGGAATAACTAAGGAGTATTGTCTTGCAGGCTGTGCCAACCCCCTGCTCTGTTGTCAGGGAGAGTAGATCTATGCCTCTGAGTGCAAACCCAGCAGCGCAAATAGGGGCACTATTGCCCTCAAGCAAACAGTGCCTGCATGCTCCCAGCCTCTCTTCCAGGAGCAACCAAATCAACATATCATGGTTACTGGAGCTACAATGGGAAAGGTAGAAATCACAACTAAATCCTTCACTGCAAGCACCACTAATGAGGAGGAGAATGAGCTGTTGATCTCAGAGGCCCATCCTGGGGATTCCTGGATTGAACAACCACTAGAGTCCTAGGTTGTAAGGGCAGAGAAGCTAACTCCTGTGGATAATCTGAACCCACCAAAAATGGTTGCTCGGTATGTGCCTCGTCACATTGGCAATAACAGAGGGGGCTAAACTCCTCTTACCAAGATGCAGTCTACCAAATTTTCTGAGTCCTGCTCCAGAAGGTCCAGACAACTTTCACTCCAACCCATCTGCACAGAGAGCATTTTATATCCTCGCTAAGGCTCAAGAGATGGCAATTATGTTACGCCAATCCCAAGCGGCTCAATCAAATATCAATACCTAGATAAGCTATGCCACCAATGTTTTACAAGCAGGGTTTCTTGAAAACAGAGGCCAAGCTTACCTGTGCTATACAATGATAGCAGGAAAATAGACCTCAATAAGGTCAGTCCTCCGGCCACTACACCGACACCTCTTATGTCTGAAGCAGAGGATTCAGAGGCTACCTCCACATGCTATTCAGCCTCAATGACAACTAAATCTATAACAAAAACTATTCTAAAAGAAATGCGATTTGGCAAAAATAATCAGCAGGGCAAGCTAATATATTTGAGAATCATGAAATTAAAGTACATCTATTGAACAGCAACTTGAAAAATGTATGGACACACATAAAGCAATTGATACAAAGTTACAGGGATTGGAAACACAGACAACTCAGGGGGAGGGCAAACAGGAAGTGATGACAGAGCAAATGAAACTCCCTAAGTGCAAGTGCGAGAATCTAGAAAATTGCTCCAGTAGATTGAATCTGCGCATAGTGAGAGTGCCAGAGGACTTATAGACTGTAAAGGACAGCAATCACTCTGATTCTGTGATGATCAAATTGACTGCTAACTTTCTCTTTTCCTATGTGGTGCCGGAGAGTGAAGGCATTACTCAGGGCTCAGATGGTCTACTATTGTTTGCATGCATACATAGAATACCATCAGGGCCACCTAATTCTGAATATAGGTCTCACACTATAATTGTTTTCTTCCGGGATTATAAGATCACAGAAAGAATTATTTTAATTGCCAGGGAAGGTAGAAGATTTACAGTATCAGATGGATATTCTTCTTCTATTTTTCAGGACCTGGTTTGGCAGACATCAACTAGGATACAGGAAATGCAGGCCCTCCGACCTAAGTTTAAAAGCTGTATCCACAGGGAGGAGCCAAGCTCGCGTCCGCGATGGCCGCGTTTTAGCTCGGCTCCGTTCGCTTTCCTGCCTGGAACGTCTATCCTGTGTCTTATCCTGCCCCGGGAAGTATTCTTTGGTAGACTATGGAACTACGACATTTCGCTGGCACTTACCGTCTGATCCGCCTGTTCCTAGGTGCCGCGGATCCTGAGCTGCGCCCTTGTTCGCTTTGGGGCCTCCGGAGCGGGCGGGCCTGAAACTCCTCGGCGGCGCCCGGGCGGGGCGGAGCGCTGTAGCCGACCCTTGGTGGCGGTGTGGGCTCGGTCGGAGAGGCCGATGTGCAATTAGACCGGTGACGACTCTCCGGGCCTGACCGGCGATCCTGCGGCCTGGTGTTGAGGCGCTGCCTTCCATGGACGGGGGTTGACCGTGTATGTGGCTCGTCTCCCCTTTGTTCTCCTGTCCGGCCATCTTGAGTCCCTCCGCCCGGACTCGGAGAACGGAGCCGGTGGCGTGGGGGAGCCGGCGACCCTCCTTATCCTGGGGGCCCGCCTTCCTGCCCTGGGGGTGCCTCTGCTTGTGGTCGGCTGTATCCTGTGTGACCCCGCTTGTGGCCGGACGGGGGTTGGAGATTGCCGCGGCCCCGCCGGGCTTCCAAGATGGCGGCCGGCTCCCTGTCTCTCAGCCTGGCCGAGACTGGCGACGCTGGTCCGCCGCATGGCACGTTTGCTGAATACCATAAAGGTGAGCCTACGCTTGGCGACATTCTCGCCGCCTTGCGCTCCTGGAGTCCTTCTATGACCGCACCTATCGCTGGACTGGATAATGATCATTTTGCCGGGCCTGCTGGGCCCCCCCCGGTGTGTGCGGCTTCATCGCTGCTGTGTGCTGCTGGGACTTTCCTGGAGGTCGTGGACCCGGCGGCTGCCGCTTGTTTGGGTGTATGGATACCCGCTGCTCTCAATCATCATGTGATTTCCCCTGTGCTGGGGGTCCGCCGGCTGGGTCCCGTCCGGACCGGTCTCGTTGGATCTCCCATTCCTTTTTTGCCTCGAATGGCCGAACGAAGATCCTGTGGTTGCTCCGCCAAGACGGCTTTCCTCCTATTGTCGGCGGAACTGTGCCTGCAATACCTGCGGTGGTGGCCGTCTCTTCCTGTTCATCTGGGTCGAAATCGATATGACTTGTGTGGATCGACGATTGGACTCCCTGCTATTCGCCTCTGGTTCCTCATGATCTGGTTCCTGGTGCGTTGGATGCCTACGGCTTTGGATAGACGAGGACAGGGTTGAGATGAACTTGCCTCGGTGGACTATTATTTTGCGGTATGGTCGGATGATCCGTTTGTGACTGTATGACTATGTTCGATTCTCCTTCATGTTCCTGAAGCTTATCCTTGTACTTATTATCTTCCCGTGGGCCCGGAGTATGTTCGGACGGGGGGGTGGGAGCTGATGGTTTTGATTATGTGGCTCCTCTCCCGTTGTTGTTTCCCTATTTCCCCTTCTTCTTTTTGTCTTTGTTGTTCTTTCTTTACTTTTAACTCTTCTATATTTCGGGTTTCTGGTTAGGGCGACAGGCACGCTGCTGGGGGGGTAGGCCATAGCCTTCTGCAGGGGTGCAGGGTGGGGTGTGCGGGGTGGGGGGGGGTCTGTCATTTTGTTTTTCCCCCTTTTTTTTTTTTTTCCTTTTTTGGTTCTATGGCTCTTATGTATCCACTTTTTTCGGGACGCGGTGTCTGCATGTGGGCCCCCTGGGGTGTTTTTGCTAGCATGGGCCTTCTGGTCTCCCCGCCGTCACGGTTTACTATGCATCTATTACTCCTGTTACCATGGGTTCCCTGTGCCGGTCTCTTTTTGAGTGCTTTGTTAGCCATGCTAATTTGCATACAGCCAGGTTCTGAAACTGGGATGGTGCAGTGAGCTAAAAAACGGTGTTGGATCTAGCCCTGATCTCTTGACTGGGTGAGAGTATTCTGCTTAATTCAGAGACTCTGTCCCTCACCACCCCTTGTTGTAAATATTTTTGTCCACCCTAAGCGTGGAAGGGTATACTCAGACATGAGTCCCTTGCTCATTGCACCATCAGGATTCAAGCAAGCCGGGCCGAAGACGGCTGTAATGCCAGAAACCGGTCCCCGGAAGCTTGTTTCCTTCCCAGTGTAAGAATTGGCTTTTGTAGTTTGGTTTGCCCTGTTCCCATCATGCACTGGGACAGGAACAGACTAATTTGCATACAGCCAGGTTCTGAAACTGGGATGGTGCAGTGAGCTAAAAAACGGTGTTGGATCTAGCCCTGATCTCTTGACTGGGTGAGAGTATTCTGCTTAATTCAGAGACTCTGTCCCTCACCACCCCTTGTTGTAAATATTTTTGTCCACCCTAAGCGTGGAAGGGTATACTCAGACATGAGTCCCTTGCTCATTGCACCATCAGGATTCAAGCAAGCCGGGCCGAAGACGGCTGTAATGCCAGAAACCGGTCCCCGGAAGCTTGTTTCCTTCCCAGCGTAAGAATTGGCTTTTGTAGTTTGGTTTGCCCTGTTCCCATCATGCACTGGGACAGGAACAGACTAATTTGCATACAGCCAGGTTCTGAAACTGGGATGGTGCAGTGAGCTAAAAAACGGTGTTGGATCTAGCCCTGATCTCTTGACTGGGTGAGAGTATTCTGCTTAATTCAGAGACTCTGTCCCTCACCACCCCTTGTTGTAAATATTTTTGTCCACCCTAAGCGTGGAAGGGTATACTCAGACATGAGTCCCTTGCTCATTGCACCATCAGGATTCAAGCAAGCCGGGCCGAAGACGGCTGTAATGCCAGAAACCGGTCCCCGGAAGCTTGTTTCCTTCCCAGTGTAAGAATTGGCTTTTGTAGTTTGGTTTGCCCTGTTCCCATCATGCACTGGGACAGGAACAGACTAATTTGCATACAGCCAGGTTCTGAAACTGGGATGGTGCAGTGAGCTAAAAAACGGTGTTGGATCTAGCCCTGATCTCTTGACTGGGTGAGAGTATTCTGCTTAATTCAGAGACTCTGTCCCTCACCACCCCTTGTTGTAAATATTTTTGTCCACCCTAAGCGTGGAAGGGTATACTCAGACATGAGTCCCTTGCTCATTGCACCATCAGGATTCAAGCAAGCCGGGCCGAAGACGGCTGTAATGCCAGAAACCGGTCCCCGGAAGCTTGTTTCCTTCCCAGTGTAAGAATTGGCTTTTGTAGTTTGGTTTGCCCTGTTCCCATCATGCACTGGGACAGGAACAGACTAATTTGCATACAGCCAGGTTCTGAAACTGGGATGGTGCAGTGAGCTAAAAAACGGTGTTGGATCTAGCCCTGATCTCTTGACTGGGTGAGAGTATTCTGCTTAATTCAGAGACTCTGTCCCTCACCACCCCTTGTTGTAAATATTTTTGTCCACCCTAAGCGTGGAAGGGTATACTCAGACATGAGTCCCTTGCTCATTGCACCATCAGGATTCAAGCAAGCCGGGCCGAAGACGGCTGTAATGCCAGAAACCGGTCCCCGGAAGCTTGTTTCCTTCCCAGTGTAAGAATTGGCTTTTGTAGTTTGGTTTGCCCTGTTCCCATCATGCACTGGGACAGCAACAGACTAATTTGCATACAGCCAGGTTCTGAAACTGGGATGGTGCAGTGAGCTAAAAAACGGTGTTGGATCTAGCCCTGATCTCTTGACTGGGTGAGAGTATTCTGCTTAATTCAGAGACTCTGTCCCTCACCACCCCTTGTTGTAAATATTGTTAGCCATGGGGCGCATGCTGTGATGCCGCGTTCTTTCTTCCCCCCCTTTTTTTCCCCGATGTCCTTTCCCTTTTTCCCCCCTCCCCTTTTTCTTTTCGTCCCTCCCCTGGGTTGTTGTAGCGGAGGGCTCTTTGTTATGCAAGCCTATTTTCCGTTCTGTGTATCATTGTGTGTTCTCGTAGTGGTGGGTGGGCGCTGGGCAGCGGTTGCAATTGCTTACTAATGTGGGACTCACGTTCTGCCTTTGCTAAAATGTAACTGTTCTTTTTGAATTTTCCTGTGTTCTGTATTACTGCTTGCTCGCGGCCCGCCACGGCCCTCTGGACCTTAATGATTGCCATTATTCTGCTATACCCCATCTTCTATTATAAAATCAACCTCCTCTCATCCTGCTCGTGGTGGTTGCTCTGTGGCTTTTCGCCTTTGATTCCCGTTTGGATTACTGTGGTACCCTGCTGGAGCTTCTGTCCTGACCAATGTGCTTCTATAATTGTGGTGGCCGGCCCGATGGGTTGTAGGCCCGTATTTGTGAGCAATTTCTGCACAATAAAGGTTTTAAAAAAAAAAAAAAAAAAAAGCTGTATCCATTCCAGTTTCACTTATTGGGGGTCTTATTTAAAAAATAAACTGGAAGAGCTCCTTTGTAATATTCTCAGGACCAGAGCAGGTTAAACATTTCTTAGATTCTGAGGGTATTCTACTTTAAAAGGCTGTAAGTGGCTTTAAATTGGTTGTGTAATGCCCTTGTTAAAATGTGTGAATTATGTTACAGATGGGCCGTAGGATGGGGTCATATCTGTTCACTCAATATTTTTGTTTACTTATGAGGGGTAGGATGCTCCACTCCATTATTGCCTGGATGTCTTTTGTGACATTACAAGGGGTCGGGGGGCTCCATTCATTATCCATGCAGAGCTAGAGGTGCTATGGAGGCCCAATGGGATGGGGTGGGGGGAGAGGGAGGGTTGAGGGAGCTAGAAGGGAAGGGAAAAATAATGAAAAGAGAGTGCTGTTATGCAGTATTGGTAAACGTGTAGATAAAAGGAATATAAAGTCTGTGAATAAAGATGGTTAAGACTGTATCATGGAATGTAACCGGTCTGAAAGGGGGTAAAAAGAATGGTAATATTTTCCAGAAGCCTGTCTAACGAAACTGGATAACCTAGTCCTTCAAGAAACACATCTTACAAAAAAAGGGCTGGGATTCTTATATAACTAAATGCTCTTAAGGCTTTACTACTCCTAGAATGTATGACATAACTAATGCCACATATTGCTCCGTCCATTGGAGAGTCTCTATTATCATCTTCCGGCCCCCACGACCCACATTGGATTGGGAGGGAAGATGGGCTAGAGTCGAGGTATCTGATCAACTAAAGAAAAGTCACTTTATGCTGTTAAACGTGTATGCACCAAATAACCAAGACCCTGGCTTTTTTACTAATATGATGAGATGAGTGATATCCATCTACATATCATTATAAATGGTGATTTTCACTGTATCCTAAACCCAACACTGAATACAACTTGCACTGCACATTCAGCCTGTTTGGGTAGGACTAGAACATGTATTTTTAGATATGATGGCCAGTCTGAACTTGGTTGATATAAGGAGGGAGCAAAACCCTGATAATTGGAACTATGTGCTCCAGACCACATAGGCAATACTCTTGTTTTGATTTTTGATTGATCAGAGCTTCAGTATATCCAAATTGCAAGGCTGAGATATTACACCTGCTTCTCTCGGACAATTCTGAATTGAGCTCGAATATGCAGGCAATGTTTGCTTTAACTTTAAACCACGTTGCTCTTTCTTTCCTAAGTACATGCTAGATCGGTCTGATTATATTGAGCCCATTCGCCCATGTACGCAGGAAATCCTTATGTCAAAACAAGGAACTGCTCTTCCCTTTGTCATTTGGGACACATTGAAGGCCTATATTATGGGGATCACTCAGTCATTCATTTCACACAGTTCTAAAGTAGATATGAAAGAGGAGATGGCCCCTAGAGGCCAGTTGAATAGCCTAACTCAAATTCATATGTTACAAGTCGCAGCACATTCCGCAGCTGCCCATGCAACACATCTGCAATTTTTGGGCCAGCGAGGTCGCATTTCTGCTCTCATTTTTGCACACATAAATAAGCAAGCCTTTCAATCTCAAGCTAGAGTCTGTGAAGGGGAAAGTCTTGACCCCTTCGGTCAGTGGTCACCACTTTTGGGTGTGACTAAAATTCGCACATCACCATCACAGCACTTCACTGAGTAAGAGAAGGAATACACATGTAAGATACCAAACGTTCAAGATGGAGTGGCACTTTATTTTTCAATTAACAAGTAGAGAGCTAAATGCATATCAATTCAAGCAACAATGTAATTTTCTAAATATGACCCAGACTTTGCTCTGTCTGGTAAGAATGCTGGATGACTAATGCTCAACATATCTCAAAGTAATACTGGAATGGAACATATTTAAAAGAACACTGACACAGATGATCAAAGGTTCTACACTACTGAGTACAAGAATATGGAACCCCACTGTCTATGGGGCCATCATCTAGAACAGGTCCGTTGTTATAGATTGCACGTTTCTATCAGAGCCCTGGATTATGCGGGCAGGGCACAGAAGGCGTAAGTAGAATTAGCTAAAATAGAACATTCTGCTGTTAATTCAGTGTCTGGTAATAGCTGAGAGTGAGACCAGTCACCTATGTTAAAGGAGCCTACCATACAGGAATATATTTATGAAGAGAGATAGTTTGAAGGGTCAGAGATCTAGAGAGAGAGAGATGGGCTATCTGCCCTGGGAGATCCACAACCTGAGTGAGGCGTCGACGTCCCAAGTCAGATAGTCTTCGGCTAGCCGAGAGAACCTTCCACGCTCATGCAGCTGGGCATCCGCAGGAAAGCTCTGATCTCAGGTTTGACAGTTGGGCTTGATATACTCAAAATTGAGGAACTAGGGTTCTATGATGACGCTGGCCCCTGGCCTTTCGGTGCAGGTGGCTTAACCACAAGTGTTTTGGACACCGGAAGGAAATGCTTTCAATACATTATGTTCTGTACATTTTTAGGACAGAACGTCTTGTACCTTTGAAAGAGAACATTTCCGGAACATCTTGTACTTTTTGAAAGAGAACATTTCCGGAACATCTTGTACCTTTGAAAGAGAACATTTCCCGGAACATCTTGTACCTTCCTAAACACAATGGTTACATGTTGTACATTACCAAAAAAGGACATTTTTCTGCCACGCACATTTCTATATATCTGAAAGTGTGAATTCTCATGATAGATGCTGTTTATTGCTAGAAATTGCTGCTTATACTTGTGCAAGCTATGTTTCAAAATATAACGTTAGCAGGGGTTTCTGGAAGCAGCACCACGTGTACCAGGGCAAGTGTGTGTGTGTGTGTATGTGTGTGTGTTGGTCTGGGAGCTGACAGTGAAGCTAAAACACTTTTTTGAAGGCCTATTTTCACCTTGTTTTATTTGGTGCACAGCAACGTGTGTTTGTAAGCCTGCATGCATAGTGGGCCCTGGGGCCTTTGTTCAGTAATGGAGGAGGCTAGTTATTTTAGGATGTTTTCAGATTATTTTTATCACGCGGGGCCTACATCAGACCTTCATGTTACCAAGGCTGTCAGAACTCTCCTTTCTGGTGGTGTTAGATGGTAGAACGGGACCCTCCATCATCTGCCCCCTCTTGTTCATTTATGAACATATTCTTAAGTGAGTATTTTGTTGAATTTTCTGCCAGGGGTGGGATCCATGGCATGTCATTGACATAGCACTGAAAACTGGTTGGTCGTGCAACGTCTTCGTCTGACCTTAGTAGCTGGGTATACTGTTGACCTACTTTGTTGAGCAGGCATTCATACCGGGCAGCTGCAGTGTTGTTACTTATTGTGTTTCTACCTTGAGGGAGAGGTGGGGCTGGTGGTACTCCAAAGTGTGTGGCAAGTGGTGCTGGATGTGTGCTAGTTTGTACTAGCTTGATCATTTGTACCTGTTCTCCATTCCCATCCCCAGGAGCCCGATCCATGCCCTCATATCTTGGTATCTCGTAAATCCCTGTCCTAGCGTAATTCATCCCTACAGCTTTTGTACTCAATTTCTTGACACAGTGACTCCCTAACTGAAAGGCGCAACACAGAAAGACCATAATTCCGACTATCGGTATCATTAGTTTTAGAATAGCAGTTAGCCAGGAGGGCATCCAGTCAAAGTCGAACCAGTTCGTTGGAATAATGTCTGCAGGGGCACCTCCTTCCTCAATCATTTCTTTTCCCAAGTTAGTCAATTCCTCAATGGCCCTTGATATTGATCCGTTGTCCTCTTCGTTCCCAGGTATGAAAGTGCAGCAGGATTTCCCAATTTGATGACACAGACCACCATCTTTGGCCGTTAGCATGTCGAGGAAGTAGCGATGTTCCAGAACCATAAGTCGTAGTGGGCGCAGTTCTTCCCTAATTGCATTTAGGCCATCCCTGGTGCTGTTGATTGCTTTCATGACTTCATAGCGAGTTACTTCCAGCCAGCGGGCATTAGCCTGAGTTTGAAAAATGGGGAATGCCCCTCCGAAGAACAGCTGGGCCTCATTGAAGAGGCGGAATTCTTCTGGGACCTTGCCACGGGCTTCAGTTGCGAAATACTCTGCTGCTCGCCGGTGTCGATGGAGGAATGTCAGGTCACCTGTCATTGGATGTGACAGGATGTGGGAAGCATTTGATGCTGGTACGACCAGGTGAATTTCATGCAAAGTCACCAAAGTGCACAGTCCGAGCCATTGAGGAGGTAGTTGGATATAGAGGTGCTCTCCGCACGCCCAGTAATAATCCATTAAAGTAGTGGTGCCGAACTGCATATCGAAGCTGAAAATCGTGGAATTACAGTCTGTGTTGCGCCCAACAGCCACCGAGCCATTTCCTATGAAACAAAGAGAAGGGTTTTTTAGTTTGAATCCTTTTTTATGTTCTGGCATTCCTTCCCCACTCCATGTGTACCTCCAGCTCTCCTCAGCCCATATTTCATCACACTCATCCCCTTCATTCCAGTCCGCCCACAGGGGTCCCAAGGCTGCCGCCTTACACAAAAACCCTCCGGGGCTCTGCCATTTGTAGTTAAGGTAGACCTGTGCTAGGAGGCGTAGCATTGTTCTATTATTACATGGGCAGTTGTGTGGGCCTGGGGGGTGTTTAAATGCTACTTCACACCCTGCCCGGGGTTTGAGGTTCGTTATGTACCCTCGTGACTTAATACGACGTTCATGCCACTCTATGTCCTGTACCCCTAACCTTCGCATTTCCTTGAACTCCTCCCTAAGTTCCGCTGCGTCGGTGACAACGTGGTGTACCGTGTAAATGTAATCCCATTTGGTGGCGTTTACAAGCAGCGCCACTTTCTGGGCTGAAAGGACCCTAATCTGCCCTAATATCCGGCAGAGGTACAAGTGCAGAAGGCACCTGGCTATGTGCGGTGGGACTTCCTTGGGAAAAATCAGTCTGTCAGCACCTACTGCATGGGGAATGTAGGAGCATACGTAGCAAGACTCATTTGTTACTCTTTTCCCTACTGCTGTCATGTCCCTGTACCAGGAGTTGTCCACTAGAGAGGAGTGGACTGAATGGTCCCTTACTATTTGGGGCAGGCTGAGCATGGGCCTTAGACCTTCCTGTATTTGCACCAGATGTTGGAATGTTTTATGCCCTGCCTTCTGGTTATTAGCATTCTTGCGGGGGACAAGAGGTTTTGTTCTGTATGGGGCGATAGCAAATCGGCGTGTTCTATGGTGACGGGGGAGGCGTTGGCGGGACACTTGTTGTCTTCCTGTGATATTGGCAGACCTATCCCATGACCTATTTCCATCCCCTGGGGTGACGAGTGGGTACTTCGGATGCACACTGGTAGGTGCGCTGCAGGCAGTACTATTTTCTGGGAGCTCAGGACCTAGTGTGTGTTGTGTTGTTGTCTGCTGTTTGAGTGTGACCGCTGGTACTGTTGCTGAAACAGTGGATGGTGAGGTGTATCTAGTGCCTTTCTCATTAAAGCTCTTTACAGCATAAAAATAGACGCACCAATTAAAAGTTATTAGTGCCACTCCAACAATGATACAAAGCATAAATGTGACAAGAGTACATAACTTCGCATTGTAGGTGCTGTATTCCTGGGTCAGCACGGGCGTGTCTTCTTCTTCTTCCTCTTCTTCTTCTTCTTCGGCAGTGGACGGAAAACCGCTGTCCTCATTCAGGGGGACCATGGGCATGTCTCTTTCCTCTCTTAGTTCATTGTTTATTGTTGCGGAGGCACAGGAGCGAGCCGAACGTCTCGCCGATGTATCCATGCTTTCCTTTCGGCTATCCGGATGGCAGTTGGAGAAGAATCAGTCACTGAAAAGGGGCCGTCAAATTTGGGGTCTTTCCACTTCCTGACGTGTCTCCGGATAAAGATCAGAGTTCCCGGACAGATAGGTGGGAGCTCAGGATCGATGGGGCCCTTCTCCATCCTTTTGGATACCTGGACAGAGAGGAACTGCGCAGCGCGTGTTAGTGTGCACAGGAAGTCATAAAGCTCAGCCTTAACAATCTCAGAGGATGACTCAGTATCTGTTTTGGGCCTGCTGGGAGGGACCGCTACATTTATGGATCGTCCGGTGACAAGTTGGTGGGGTGTGAGGTGGTGATCCGAGCTTGGGGAATTTCTTAATGAGAAGAGGGCCAGTGGGAGACAGTAGAGCCACTTTTTGCCGATGGTGGCGCTAATTTTGCTTATTTTGTTTTTGAGCAGGCCATTGAGGCGCTCACAGATGCCATTACTTTGGGGGTGGTAAGCGGATGTCAGCTTGTGTCTTATGCCTAGCATTGTGGTGAGAGAAGAGAAGATGGCGTTTGAAAAATGGCTCCCGTTGTCAGTCCTGATGGCGGAAGGAATTCCAAAGCGGGAAATGACGTCACGGAGCAGGAATGTGGCTGCTGCTTTGGCATCGCAGTGGACGCATGGTCCAGCTTCGATCCACCGTGAGAAGGGGCATACTACCACGATGAGATATCGGTAATTTTGGCACCGATCAATCATGTCGACATAGTCAAGGTGGAGTTCTTTGAATGGGCCAGAAGGTTTAGGAATAGTGGAGGCAACAGTTTTGAGAGTTGGGTTTGGGGAATACTGTTGGCAAATGATGCATTTATTAACAAAGAGCTGTATCAGTTCATAAGCATTGGGAATGAACCAGTCTGCTTGTAATGTGGTGGACATGTTATCTCGGGAGACATGTGCGGGAAGGTGAAGTTGATCTAATGCTACCTGCAGTAAGGCTTGTGGCATGACAGGTTTTCCGGACATGGTCTGCCTGTAAATAAAATCAGCAGGGTCCTGCTGTACTCCCCTCTTTTTCCATAACTCTTTCTCTTGTGGTGGTGCACTTTCTTGTATCTCTCTGAGATGTAATTGGGCAATGAAATCGTATTGTTGTGTGTCATCGAGTGGGCAGGAAGCATTTGGATCAATAGGGGTGGTGTTTGTGTCGTTGTTGTTCTCTGTGTGTGGTGTTAAGGGTACACTGTCTTCATTTGTCTTTGTCAGTTCTGTTGGTGTTATAGCTTGGGCAAGTAAAATTGGGGTGTTGTGCGGGTCATGCTCAGTGAAAGGTAGGGGGGGTCTGGCTGCAGCTTTGGCTGCCCAGTCTGCCAGAGCGTTGCCTCTGGACACAAAGTCTTGTCCATTCGTGTGAGCAGCACATTTGACAACGGCTACCTCTGTTGGACGTGTCAGGGCTTCTATTAGTTCTTCCAACAATAGTTTGTGACATACCGGTGTTCCATCTGATTTGAGGAATCCGCGCCTTTTCCAGCGCAAGATGCTCGAGTGTGTTGTTGTTGTGACATATGCAGAGTCTGAGTATACAGTGATGCGGTCACCAGCCCCGTTGTTTAAAGCGGCAATTAGTGCCACTAGTTCAGCGGCTTGGGCGGAGTAGTGCGATGGCAATGTAATTTGTTGTACAATGTCTAGGGAGTCAGAGGACTCATGCTGCTGAGCCCTAACCACTGCGGCTCCTGTGTATCTGATCCCTGTTTCTTGGTCTATTGTGGAGGACCCATCTACAAAATATACAGTGCTGTTTGGCAGGGGGTCCTCTTTTGCTGCTCCTGATTCATCGGGACAATATGTGGCACAGTCATGGGTGTCATCATCGGATGCGGTAATGGGATGTGCAAAGAATGTGGCTGGGTTGACTGTGTGACATTTGACAACCTTCAGGGTGGGCAATGACAGTATGACTTCATAACCTGACACTCTTTGTGTTGTCAATGTTGTTTTGGCTTTCTGAATTATGGCAAAGACAGCGTGCTCAGTGTACAGTGTCAACGGGGATCCCATGACAATGGGTGTGCTTTTATCCACTGCAAAGGCTGCCGCAGCAAGAGCTTGCTCGCAGGGGTAATGACCTTTCATGACTGAATCTAGCATTCCGCTGAAGTAAGCAAGGGGCTTGTGGCCCATTGGGTATTTCTGAGTGAGGACGGCAGTCATGACCTGGCCATTGCAGTGGGTGAACAGGTAGAATTCTTTCGTGTAGTCAGGTGTGCCTAACACTGGTGCGTTTGTTATTTCATCTTTGAGTTGTTTAAAGGAAGCTGCCATTTCAGGTGTCCAGTCTATTTTGTTGCGTGTGTCTTTGGCTGCTTTAACTGCTTTCAACAGAGGGGCAGTTATCGTGGAAAAATCAAAGACCCACTGGCGGACATAGTTCACTAATCCTAGGAACTTTTGCATGTCCTTGACAGTTTGGGGCTCTGATGTCCCTTTGATGGCTTCAACTCTGTCTGGCGTGACCCGTCTCCCTGATGCCGATATTAACTGACCGAGGTATTGTACTTCTGTTTGGCAGTACTGAAGTTTGTTTTTGTCCACCTTGTAGCCTCTGTGAGCTAATGTGGTGAGCAGAGAGACTGTATCAGTTCTGCACTGGGATTCTGTAGTGCTGCAGAGCAAAATGTCATCGACATACTGCAGCAAGGTACTGTGACATTGGAAGTTCGATAAGTCCTCTTTGACGACTCGGTTGAACACGCTCCGGGACTCACAGTACCC
Source organism: Lissotriton helveticus (assembly GCF_964261635.1). Taxonomy (NCBI): domain Eukaryota; kingdom Metazoa; phylum Chordata; class Amphibia; order Caudata; family Salamandridae; genus Lissotriton; species Lissotriton helveticus. The sequence continues at coordinate 1,602,192,980 of NC_136059.1, read as the reverse complement.
CTGAGGCAAACGCCGGTACGTCATTTGCACCCCGCCAAATACGAAAGCCAATAGGTACTGACTGTCTGGGTGGAGGGGGACGCTGAAAAACGCATTTTTCAGGTCGATCACCGAAAAGTATTGTGCATTCGGGGGAACATTGGTGAGGATGACGGAAGGGTCTGGGACGATGGGAAATTCTGGTACCACTATGTTGTTAATTGGGCGCAAATCATGAATTAAGCGCCACTGATTGGTTTTACCTTTGCGCACAGGAAAAAGGCAGGTGTTAACTGGAGATACACATGGGTATATGACTCCTTGATCTAGCAGGGCTTGTATAGTTGGGGCAATACCTTCCTCTGCTTCCTTGGAAAGTGGGTACTGTTTTATTCTGGGCAGGATCGCGCCTTGTTTCAGTGTTATCTTAACTGGAGTGGCAGAACGGATGAGGCCCACGTCATTCGGACCGGTGGTCCACAGGTGTGGCGGGACTTGGGCTAAGTCGGCTTCACGCACTGAGTCATATTTCTGCGGGGCAGTGGGTGTTCTTTTTTCCACTGTCGCTGACAGGGGTACCTCATACTTGTAGACAATCTCTGTTATTGGATAGTTATCAGGATCACCAAAGAGCTGTTCATCTGAAATGTCCCTCACTTGGTGTCCGGGCTCAATGAAAATCACACAGGCCCATGAGCGCATATTGTCGTCTCTTGCTATGAATGCCCCATATGTAGGTGTAATGTGAAGAGCACGTATGCCTAGGATCATGCTGTTGTCACATATCTGAAAGTGCTGGGACTCCGGACGAAAGAGAAATTCCTTGGGGAGCTGGACAGTGCGCTGGTGTAGTTCGGGTGTGTTGGCTACAATGATGTGTACCGCAGTGGAGAATGCTTGTTCGTCCACAGGGCGAGCCCTCATTTGATCTGTCAGGGAAGATTGAGCCGTGAGTGCCATCATTCTTGCTAAGGGTGTGCCAGGTATAGAGCAAACCATTGTTCCGTTCTCATGGAAGTGAATGGTCATGTTCAGTTTAGCCATTAGGTCTCTCCCTAGAAGGTTGACAGGAGAGTGTGGTGAATAAAGCAGTTGTTGCTCTAGCACCCGGTCTCCTATTTGTAGGGGTACTGGCTTTGTAAAGGGGACCCTTGCTATTGCCCCAGAGAATCCCTGTGTGTCCGCTACTTGATCAGAAATAGGCAGGTGTCCGCCTGTAATGCAGGAGTACGTGGCGCCTGTGTCAATGAGGAAGCTATATGTTTTGTTATTTATCGTGACCAGGACGGTGGGGTCATCTTCACCGCTCATGATGCATGATAAAACTGGGCACACAAGAGTTGTCTGTGGGCTGTCCTAGCGTGAGTATTGTTGGATAGTGCCTTGTGCAAATGGGTTATTGGAAGTGACTACCACACCACCTGGTGGTGGGGCAGCTTGGGCTTGGGGCATCATTTGGTATGAGGGTGACTGTTGCTGCAGTTGCACGGGACCTTGCATCATTGTGGATTGCTGTTGAGCTTGGGTCATTACAGGTGTCTGGAGCTGTGCTAGCTGCATGTTCTGCTGTGGTGCTTGTTGGGCATAAGTGTACACCATCTGGGGTGCCTGAGCATACATTTGTTGTTGTGGTTGGAACTGCAGGGGTGCTTGCTGGGCGGGACCCATACCTTGTTGGCCTTGGTCTCGAATCCTAGAGCGACACTCTCTTAGCAGGTGCCCCACTTTGTGACAATAGAAGCATGTACGTTGGCCTGACTGTAGTTGGGCCCTTTGCTGTCCGTTGCCCCTTCCCTGCATCCCTGTATTTCTATTGTTGTTGTAATACTGATGTTGGTCATTACTGTAGGCAGGTTGTGGTGCTAGATACTGCACCGGGGGCTGCTGTTGGATGTACTGCACTGTGGGCTGCTGCTGGGCTTGCACATACTGTACTGTCTGTTGTGGCGGAGTCTGCACATACTGTATGGCTGGCTGTGGTGAAGTCTGTACATACTGCATGGCTGGTTGTGTTTGTGGCAACAGTGCCTGTGCATGTTGTGCGGCAGGCTGCTGCACTTGCTGGGGAGTGGACTGGGTATTGTTGGCGAGCACATTTCGAGCGTCCTGTGGAAATGTGGCGACAGCTGTCATCTGGCTGACTGGTGCCGCCAGCATGAGACCGTCCACCGTATCCTTTTTCCTATTAAGCTTCTGCTGTACTAGCTTTGCAGCTGCGTTTTCAATGGCTAGTTGTCTACTTTTTTCCTGTTCTATTTTCTTTTTGCAGAAATGTATGATGTGGTCCTGTATCTCAGGCCATGGTTTTGCTTCCATGGCTACTACCCCATCTAATTTCTCCTGTACGTCGCCTGGCAGTCCCCTCTTTACCATGTGGTAAAAGAGCCTGCTGTTCCCTCCGGTTGTATTCCAGGAGTCACCTAGCTCTTGATGCCATTTTTCTTTCATTCTAGAAATGAAATTAATAGGGTCCTCATTTGTTTGCATGGTCAGAGACATGAGAGACCCGATATCGGGAACATCGGGGTATTTTAATTTCAACTTAGTCCAGACTGCCGCCCTTATTTTATCAAATGGTTCTCCATCATATTTTGTCTCGTTCATTGTTATTAGTCCCCTACTGATACTTGTGAAAATTTCTTCAGCTTCCCCTCCCATGATGGATATAAGCAAACTTTTCATGTCTCCAATCCCTGGTTTGGTGCCTGTGGTATTCTTCTCTAAGGCCACTATCCATTTGCTGGCACCCTCTGTGAGGGGTGGAAGGTTCTTTTTAATGGCTTCCTTCTCTGTATAGGACCAGCAGTTATATATGGCGGGGGCCCCTGGAGTTTTGTATATTAGCGGCATCTGGCGGCTAATCCCTGCACCTGGATACTTCGGTCTTGTGGTGTCATATCTTATGGCATATTTCTGCCAAATCTCGAGACTGGCTCGCATATATTCGTAGTCCCAGTCTTCATCCCCTACACCATCCAGGATACATTCTACAGCTGTGGCCATGTGCTGTGGTTCGAAAGACCCTTCCCTTGGCCAGGGGATCATCTGCGGGGCCAGGGACTCTGTCCAGCCGGCCAGGTTGTCTGTGAAGGGGATGACAGCGAAGTCTGAATTCTCACCTATCTCCACTATTTGGTTGGGGGTAAGGTCCTTGTCCCGCAGGGCACAAGGCCTGCTAAGGAACATGCCATTGCCTGTTCTAGCTCGAGTTTTTCGCATGGATGCAGTGCCAGTGACTTGGTATTTGATGGGAGCGTCATTGCCCGAGGCATCGTATGCGATGTCCTCTGGTCGTCCGTGTGTTCCTAATACTGCAAGTCTTTGTACCTCTGTTTTCCTCTTTTTCTTGGCCCCACCCGCAACTCCCGAGCTTTGGGAGTCCTGATGTTGGTAGAATGGGTTTGTTGATGTGTTTGCTCCACTTATGGCGCGTGGCTGGCTGGAGGAAATTGTTATGGCTGTGGCGGGTGGTGGGGCGAACGGGTCGACTATAGGTGCAGGACGCCGTGGGGGTATGTCTGGGGGTGTGGGCTGGAACTGAGCTGTTCCAGCCGTTGTATGTGTATTGTCGGGTGTAGCTGTCTGGCGACAAAGGGAGGGGGACCTATGGTAGTTCACTTCCGGCCGCCCCTCATAATCTCTTATGTTCAGGGAGGGATCCGCACTTGGCAAAGGTATGAATGGGAGAAGGGCCGTCTGCTGTGAACTGTTGCCTAGTTCCCCATCCCCGCCCATGCTTTCAAAGCTGCCTGCGTGTTCGGAGTGTGGTCGCGAAGTGTTCATTGCTGCCTGGGTATTTGGTGTGTGAAAGTGGGCAATCTTGAGGGTGTCGGACAACCTTTCACTTATCTGCTCTAATTTCATTGAGGCGCGTCGAACTACCGATGTTATATCGTCGTGTTCAAGGCTGTGTGGCCCTTCTCGGAGGAACATGTCAGGTAGTGCATTTCCATTGGGACTGCACTCTAAACTTTTATTGAATTCTGTGGCTGCTCTCCAATTGTCATAATGGACTCGATATGGTGCTTGTGGGCCCTGTACTTCTCTTTCCGTATTCTGTTGTTGAACGGTGGCGAATGTGATCAGTGGCTCCCCTGTGCGTGGACCACAGAAGGGCATATGGTCTCGTGAGGTGGCCTCCTGCTCCGGGAATTGTGGAGCAGTCATGTTACGGAGGCCGTTCAGATCGGGGTAGTGAGGGAGTGTTTGGCGAGGCGAGTCGGATGAGTGGTGAGATGACGTGCGTGAGTTGTTTGATGAGGTGACGGACACATTGTTGGTTGCCTCCTCTCCTTCCTCGACAGGCAGGGCTGAGACAGAAGTGGGATTCAGTTGTAGTGAAAACTGCGCATTTATTTGCCCTGGTAACCCTGGCACTGTGGCGTGCAAAATTGGACTGCCACCGGTGACCGGTGTACCTGGTGGGGGACTAACTAGAGCCGGAGCTGACGCTGTCTCGAATGTTGTTGGGCCACTGCTGGTGCCGGGTGGTGTCAATGACGCAGTACTGCCGTCACCACCTGGTGAAGAGTTTTCGGGTGTGGAAAAAAGGTCACTTGGGAGTTGGTCGTATCCGACAGTGGGTAAGGAGTTAGTTGTGCTCTGTACATCTAGTTCTTTGTCCTTTGCTGACCCTCGGGCAGGGTACATGCCACTGGCCTGATATGGTGGGGGCGCAGAAGGTGCAGTGGGCAGGGTGGCAGGATGCTCTTGCATGTTTTCTTTAAAAATACGCCAGAGAGCCAAGGTTTCTTTCCTTTTTTGTAATTTGGTTCCTGAATATTTGGTGTTTAGGAACGTGGTGGCGTGCTCGAGAGTATTTACGTTAAAAGAGCCTTCAGAGGGCCACGGATAATCCATGTTCTGTGTTAATTTGTGAAGCTCCCTACAGTGTTTGAGTATGCGTTTTTCTTGGGCACCGAAAGTTTTTAGGACATGTTGGAGTGGTGTTGCCATGACGAGATATTTGTGGGCCGGCAAGGCAGGGGTTCTGATGCGGGGTATTGGCCGCGCTTCTCTAGAGATCAGGCACGAGTTCTTCTGCTACTCCTGCTAGGGCGTGGTCATAAACCTCCTTTTGCAACTCTCTATTTTGTGTGGGGGTGCAACCAGGGAACTGGAGTTGGCCGCCAAAGCAGGCGTGAGCTATCTGAGACTGGAGTGGGTGTCTGGGGAAGAATCCTGACAGGATTGCTGGTCCTCCCAAATCTGCAAGATGCACAATAAAATATATGTGATAGCCGTGCGGTGTTTTATACACGGTGGGATTCTGTATCCTATTCATGAGGGTACTTAGTGCCTATATGATTGCTGCAACCCTGTGTGGGATACCGTCTGATGTATGTATGAGAGACTACGCAATCCTGCCTGGTTGTTTTTGTCGCCTAGTTGTTGTGAGGGCTGGGGTGTGTGGGCTGTGATGTTTGTGCAGGGCTGCAGTCGTTTGTGCACAGGCTGCAGTCGTGAGGAGGCAGGTCTCTGATGAGTTCTTCTCCTACTTCAGTACAGACGATGTGGTAGAGTATGAATCTTAACTCTATTTCGTCGGGTCCCCTGTATTTTCCCTCTGGGGAGAAATCAGGGAATTCAAGATTGTGACGGGCAAAGGCGTCGCGAACTGTGCTTTGCAGTGGGTTCCGTGGCCAGGAGGACTCGACTACAGTGGGAAGTTCTAGGCCTGGGGATAGTAGGCGGATCCTGATATAGATCCACTCCGGAGTTCTATGCACTGACGTGCCAAATATTCGTTTCTCGTAAACTGCCTGGAGAGCCTGCATGGGGTTTGTTTCCTGTGATTTGATAGGCAGGTGATGCAGAGGTGTAGTGCGTGCTGCTGTGATCCTTTACTATGGGGGCGGTGGTGCGTGGAACTTGTTGTGTGGGAGAGCCTTTACTACAGGCTCGGCGGGGCGTGAAAATGCTGGTGCGAGAGATAGAGTGACGTGACGAGGGTAGGCGTAATCGATATTGAGTGCCCGAAATATTGAGAGAAGAACAGAGCTACTGAGGGGTGTGACGTGGATGAAACAAGAGGGGTGGCCGTCAGAAATGCCTACAACGTTATTGTTTATCAGGAATATGGTGATATGATCAGTGGGATGATCGCACATTCCCTTATGTGTAAGTTGGTGCAGTGTGATCATCCCCTTATGTGAAAGTTCAAGCAGTGTGGTGGATTCTGCATGTGTGGCAGAATGCTGGGGCCAGTATTTTATAATGGATCAGACAGAAGTGCTCTCAAAAGGGGTAATGTATCTTCGTTGGGGCCGGATGGTTGAGGAGAGTTTGGTCCTCTTCCTTCTGGCGGTGGGATGTGTACTATTTCAAATGTGGTATATGACAATATTGATTCTAGTGAGAAATCGTCGTTAATGGTGAGAATTGAATCTCGTGAAGACTCGTCGTCAGTGATGAGAATGGGTGGGTACTGTGGGCATTCAGGGGGAAGTGAGTGGGGAACAGATAGGGTGGACGAGCCAGAACTAGAGGTGTCCTCTGTATATAAGTGCTGAGGGGCAGCGGTGTCTGGGGATGGTGGGGTAAGAGATATGTCTGGAATGTTATCAAGAGCTTGGGTGGAGATGTGAAGTTGGGTGCCTGGTGTAAGGTTAGCTCCTAAAAGTGTCCAGGCGTCTGTGAGTATGGTGCGGTCTTTGTCGGTAAGGGATGTGAATGAGTTGGTTGCAGAATTGTGAAGTAGGTCAGGTATGCCGTGAAGGAACTGAATGGTACACTGGTGAATGTGTGGGGGGCTAGTGGACATTACAGAAATAGGCGGGTGTAAGGCATAAGACGTATAGGCAAGGGATGTAGGGAGGCAGGGGAGGATGAATGACTTCTTCCCTCCTCTTGGCAATCAATTGTGAAGCAAATGATTGGCACAAAATGGGCGTTGTATGTATGGAGAAAGGAAGGGCAATGCGGGAAAGGCAATGCGACCAATGAGGCGTGCGAGGAATGGGGTATTTATAAGGCGTGTGATGGAGGGACAAGGCAGCGAGATGAGTAAGGGAACACTGGGTGACAGGGAAGGGAATTGGCGTCGTAGTCACAAAGCAGTGCTGCTACTTACACAAAGCACATGAATGCAAGACCACATGTGGCATAAAGCAGGGCAAATGAACAAAACATGAAGATGAGAAGGTCAATAATCAACATAGTACATAATGAACAACATGATGACAGAACAATAAATACTGATGACATACAGAGGATGCATCCTGAAGTAAAACGATGTAGAAGAACAGATGAATCACCACGATATAAAAGAACGATCTAGATATTAAATCTCACTACTTGAAGATCAGAGCAATGACCACTACATGAAATAGAAGAACGATGTAGAAAAGAAATTATCAAGGCATGAAATGTCACTGTTTGACAGTGTGATCAATAACCTGAAGATGTCCACGGGCCGAGTATGGGATTCCAGTAATGGAAGAACAGGGGACAGAGAAGTCAGAAGTACCAATGCTGGCAAAGGACGAAGTGTAGTATTTAGTGAGCGAAGCAGGAGGGCGAGAGAGACAGTGTAAAATAATGTCAGCAGCAATGATAAATGTGACGAGGAGGGAGGGAAAGAACAGGGTGCCGTGACTGAAAGAGGTAGGTATGGATAGAGAAAGAGAGGAGTGTTGAAGTGGCAGTGAGAAAAAGAATGAACGAGGAGCATGGAAGAGGAGAAAGTAGGAGCGAGGGAACCTGTGCAGTGTTAAATGTTAAGCAAGGGCGGGAGGGGCTCGGGGGAGCTGTGAGGCAGAGTGGCGCTGCTGCGCCAGGGGAGGAAGTGAGCCGGCGAGGTGCTGTATGAACCACAGAGGGCACAGAGCAGTTCCTCTTGTCGCTGGTGTGAAGTGCAGGAAGTCCGTGGGCGTTGGCTGGGGCGTTGGCTGGGTGGCGGTAGGAGCAGCGGGGAAATGTACAATAATACAGCTAGACCGTGTAAAAATAGGTCTGGAGGAAAGTAAAGCGAAGGCAAAGGCCTCATTGAGGAGGGGTGGACAGCAATGCTGAGAAGTGGAGCGAAGGGAGGGGTGGGTGGTGGAGTAGTATTTTCGCAAAGGACTGAAGGGAAGTAGGCAGTGGTAAAGGTAGGTGGCAAGGATGCCAGAGTGTGAAAGTCAGGTAGGTGGCAAGGATGCCAGAGTGTGAAAGTAAGAGTCAAACGACCCCCAGTGGAGAACCTAGAATCTCCGACCCTGGATAATCCCAGGGGACACCCAGCTCCCAAGACTCGACTTGGAAGAGGGATCAGGAACCTGCCCACAGAAACGGGGCAGGGTGGGTCTCAAACCCGAGTCAGGACCTGTAATGTCCGGACCACACCCAGCTCACAGACTTAACTGTCGAGAGGGATCATAAATCTGGGGGACGTTGACAGCAAAGAAGTAACCACAGAGGCGCCCTCCTCGGCCTGGAACCGACAGAGAGAGAATTGTCTGACACCGACAAACCACAAACCACAACAGCAATTGTTAAGAACAGATATGTGCAAAAATGAGGCGCAGAATCATTGACATGAAAATCGTAATGACAAGTTTGAAAATGTGACCACTGAGGGGCACAGAGGGTTCTTGGATCGTGACCATGTGCAATTCTGTGGGAGGGGGGTCAGGGGTCTAGCCCAGAACCAAGCACTCGGGGCCCGCACACAGCCAAGTAGCCAACACCGGGACCCAAGGGGGAAAAAATAAAACGGTCCTTGTCTCACCAATGGTAGGCAAGAGGCTGCGGCGGGGACACCCAATGTGGCTCGTGGAAGACCACCGAATTCCTCCTCAGAATGGATCAGGCAGGTACGATGACGTTGGGCGCCACGTGTGAAGGGGAAAGTCTTGACCCCTTCGGTCAGTGGTCACCACTTTTGGGTGTGACTAAAATTCGCACATCACCATCACAGCACTTCACTGAGTAAGAGAAGGAATACACATGTAAGATACCAAACGTTCAAGATGGAGTGGCACTTTATTTTTCAATTAACAAGTAGAGAGCTAAATGCATATCAATTCAAGCAACAATGTAATTTTCTAAATATGACCCAGACTTTGCTCTGTCTGGTAAGAATGCTGGATGACTAATGCTCAACATATCTCAAAGTAATACTGGAATGGAACATATTTAAAAGAACACTGACACAGATGATCAAAGGTTCTACACTACTGAGTACAAGAATATGGAACCCCACTGTCTATGGGGCCATCATCTAGAACAGGTCCGTTGTTATAGATTGCACGTTTCTATCAGAGCCCTGGATTATGCGGGCAGGGCACAGAAGGCGTAAGTAGAATTAGCTAAAATAGAACATTCTGCTGTTAATTCAGTGTCTGGTAATAGCTGAGAGTGAGACCAGTCACCTATGTTAAAGGAGCCTACCATACAGGAATATATTTATGAAGAGAGATAGTTTGAAGGGTCAGAGATCTAGAGAGAGAGAGATGGGCTATCTGCCCTGGGAGATCCACAACCTGAGTGAGGCGTCGACGTCCCAAGTCAGATAGTCTTCGGCTAGCCGAGAGAACCTTCCACGCTCATGCAGCTGGGCATCCGCAGGAAAGCTCTGATCTCAGGTTTGACAGTTGGGCTTGATATACTCAAAATTGAGGAACTAGGGTTCTATGATGACGCTGGCCCCTGGCCTTTCGGTGCAGGTGGCTTAACCACAAGTGTTTTGGACACCGGAAGGAAATGCTTTCAGTACATTATGTTCTGTACATTTTTAGGACAGAACGTCTTGTACCTTTGAAAGAGAACATTTCCGGAACATCTTGTACTTTTTGAAAGAGAACATTTCCGGAACATCTTGTACCTTTGAAAGAGAACATTTCCCGGAACATCTTGTACCTTCCTAAACACAATGGTTACATGTTGTACATTACCAAAAAAGGACATTTTTCTGCCACGCACATTTCTATATATCTGAAAGTGTGAATTCTCATGATAGATGCTGTTTATTGCTAGAAATTGCTGCTTATACTTGTGCAAGCTATGTTTCAAAATATAACGTTAGCAGGGGTTTCTGGAAGCAGCACCACGTGTACCAGGGCAAGTGTGTGTGTGTATGTGTGTGTGTTGGTCTGGGAGCTGACAGTGAAGCTAAAACACTTTTTTGAAGGCCTATTTTCACCTTGTTTTATTTGGTGCACAGCAACGTGTGTTTGTAAGCCTGCATGCATAGTGGGCCCTGGGGCCTTTGTTCAGTAATGGAGGAGGCTAGTTATTTTAGGATGTTTTCAGATTATTTTTATCACGCGGGGCCTACATCAGACCTTCATGTTACCAAGGCTGTCAGAACTCTCCTTTCTGGTGGTGTTAGATGGTAGAACGGGACCCTCCATCAAGTCTGTAAAATGTCAGAGAAGTCAGGAAAGTTGTTGGAATGCTTGTGTGAGACTGACGCCTAGAACAGTGACAAATTCAGGATCTTACATGTAAGGTCTGCATCCATCCTTCAGAGATCTCCTCCATCTCCATGGTATATTATTCTAAACTGTACCTGGAGGAGCTGGATAGTAGCCTTGCTGATATTAGGGACTACCTGGATAATTTAGATCTATCCAAATTAGATATTACTGGCAAAGATATGCTGGATGTGGAGTTCTCCAAAAAAGATCTTAGACAAGCAGTTGCAAGCTTATCTTCAGGAAAAGTGCCAAGGTGGAAATGTATTCCCTTTGATGTATATAAAGTTTTACTGCCTGTAATCCTCTCATTTCTGTTGGAAGTGTTAAAGGGAATTCAGATTTCCCGAGATGTCCCGGCTTCCTGGAATGAAGCTGTGATTAGAGTATTTCATAAAAAGGATGACAACTCTACAGATTGTAGTGCATACCTGCCAATCTCACTTTTTAATGTTGATTAGAGATATTCACGAAGCTCTTGGCTGATTAGCTGATTGGGTTAGTAAGACTATACTCCAGCTTGAATCCCCTGAACAACACAGCTTCATCCCAGGGAAAGATATGACCTCTCACACCAATTGAATAACTGCTTTGTTTAAACTTGCTGAGACTTTCCAGGAATCCCTAAACATTATCCTACTTGATGCTGAGAGAGCATTTGATCGGGTTTCTTGGACGTTTCCTAGGGAATTATTGGTTGAATTTCACTTTAGCTCCAGATTTATCAAATTGATCAAGGCCATTTACAAGGCTCTGAAAGCTCGGATTAGAATAAATCAGGAGTTACTATCTTTTATATTTATTTTGCATGGTACTCAACAAGGCTGCCCACTTCCTCCTGCTTTCTTTGCATTATATATGGAGCTGTATATTAGGCTATTGCCTAGAAGCATTACAAGTAATCCATACCTAATGCTTACTTCCCCCTGGCAGTCTACGCAGCCGATATTCTAATTTTCTTGCACTGCTCTGAACCTGCAATTCAATGTGTGGAATGCTCAGCATTGGAATTTTTCCTAGTGTCAGGGTACAGACTAAATACCCCTAAAACCCAACTAATTCTGGTGGGGGAGTAAGTAGTCATGATCGGAGGGTGACATCTCATGCCCAGTACCTGGGTATTATGTTGGCACCTACCATAAAGCAATGCTATGAACTTAACTATAGTAGGCAGTTACAACAGATCATGTTACAGCTGGAGAAATGGATGCATTTACCTGTCTCCCAAATAGGCCGTAATAATCTAATTAAAATGAATATTCAGTGCACAATACTTTACCTTTTTTGTGCATTGCCTCTTTATATTCCGTATAAGTACTTTGAAATGCTAGACTCTGCAGTTTCTATATTCTTATGGAAGGGGAAGAAAGAGCAAAGATACTTAAAACAACTAAAACTCACAATCAGCGAAGGCGGATGGGCAATTCCTAACAGGCGTTTTTATTATTGATTGAGCCAGTATGACCAATCGCATTTGTATGATGTATGATTCTTCCATGTACAATTGACGCCACACTACAGCATTTGTGAAGGATCCAAGTTCAAGCCATTTACAATTTTAAAGCAGAGAATTCTTTAAAAATGTGAGACTGAATACCACCTAAAATCAGTAGGAGGTCCTTGACATTCTCTTCCCTTCATACTTTTTACCCCTCTGCTGCATAACCTGGACTTAGCCGAGTGTTTTGCTTTAGTCTAGCTTGGTACATGGAGAAAGTCTGCTATGATGTAGCTGGGGGAACTAATGGATAGGTTTGGGGTAAAATATTTTGGAAGGCTGAATTTACTATACCGTGGGGTGACTTTTTTAAGTGCCTACAGATCCAAACATTCTTACTGAGCAGGGATACTACAATAATGTTTCCTCTGACCCAACCTGATATTCGATTAATGATGTTTGGCAAACATGTATACAGTATTTCAGTTCAATATCGCTGTCTTAAGCAGTCTATCTCAAACGATCTCAGACCATGGGCCGATAGGTGGTCTCCCAATCTAGGAGAGGAGGTTACGAAACAACAGCTCAGCTGTATTTTAGGGCACTTCTCTAAGGTCACCATTTCCACTAGGCTGAGAGGCCAGATTTATCACACATTGTTTGATTTTTATATTCTTTAAGGGTGAGGCTGCTAGGTATAGACACTACTGGATGGGTCCGTCATGTTTTGTCCGTGGCTAGGCTAATTATTGCAAAATAGTCGAAAAAGATTATGATAGCCTATTAACTAGAACACTGGATTGCTGTGGTCACAGGATCTATGGGGCAAAATCTACGTGTCTGGAGGGACTTAGGAGACTATATTGAGCAATTTTAGATACTGTTGGATACTCTGCTTATGTGGACAGTTGGTTGTTTCGTAAATTAATTATCTTTGTTGGTGCTTTTTCTTCAATGATTTAGATTATGTATGAGTCTAAAGAAATTTCTGAATGCTTTTATGGTTTTTATGTTTTTTTAATCTTTTTTGATATTCTACATGTGGTTAATGTACTGTTTGTACCCTCACAAAAAAAGGAAACCTTTATTCATTATTGGTATATAGTTCATGTACTCTGGCTAGCGACTGCACTGTGCTCGAGTTATATTACGTTTCAACCAGGGCAGAGATTATAAATGTAAGTTATAACTATAACTTTAGAATTTCAAATGTTTGTGTAGTTATAGTTGGTTTTGTATACAAAAAGTTAATACAGTTTTTTGAAATATAACTGTAAGCTTTGTTTTTGATTGAATATATATGAAAAGCATTTTTTGGTTTTCTAATTATTTTGGCGTCGATTGACTTCCTACGAAAAAAGTGTCATCATCATTAGATCCTCGCTGGAAAGATTTTGGATGATCCATTAAGCGGGGGTCCAAAAAAAAGAGGGGGCTCCCAATACATGTTTTCCCAGTTAATTTTTCCATACAAGAATTGAAGAGCTATACCGCAAAAAGTGCTGAATGTGATTAAGCCAAATTTGGCAGAAAGCTGGACCTTGGTCCAGAAAGTGTGCTCTCCTTAATATGCTGTAAATTTGTTCTGTAATTTTTGAGAAATTATGGTTTAAAAATATAGATATAGGGATGCGGAGGATCCGCCAACCAACAGATCTCGAGATGAGCTCTGATTGACTGCCACCACATCAGCAACGATGTGGCAGCAGCCTTTTTAGGACTCAGGACTCAGTTATGAGTAATGTTACCTCTAATTTTTTTCCTCTGTATGCGGCAGTGTAAGGTTTCTGTGCACTGCAGCCAAGGTTATGTGCGCCAGGAACCAGACGGCGTGTGTGAGTGCAGCATCTAAGGAAAGGGGGTGCTGCCAACATTAAAGTGAAAGTGCCTATGGGACACTTTTACACAAAGTGTAATAAAAATAAATAAAGAAAGAAAGAAAGAAAGAAAGAAAGAAAGCTTTTGTAGTGCAGCCACTAAAGTGACAGTGGTCGCACAGTAAATTAAATAAAGAAATAAGTGCAGCTGCTCAAGTGAAAGTGGACCACACTGTAAATTAAATAATTAAGTGTGGCCACTGTAGTTAAAGCGGACTGGGCAGGAAATGAAAAAATACATGAGTAAATGACATGATATAAAAGGTGGCGGCGTGCTGCTACGCCGTGGGTGGAATAGGGAAGATCAGTAAATAAAACAGTGCTCACCGACTAGAGAAAGCAGACTGTGTAACAACACAAGTAAAAAGTCCATTCGTTATGAGAGGATACAAATGCAGACAATGCGGTACCAAGGAGGTACTACTAAGCCTATTCACAATTGAAAAGCAACAATTTTGAAAGGACGGTAACAGGAGCCAATTAAAAAGATGGGTGGGAAATGGGCAGAGCTTCCATGCCATACCTAGATATAGCATGCCTCGCAGAGCAGCACATGCGCTGCCCAAGCTTGAACTAAAAACAAGCAGGAGCTTGGCCAAAAATGATACGGCGCTGTATGAAGAAAATGTGCACAAGCGCCAGTTGGGCCCCAGGGCACTGTATTTAATATGACCGCCAAGCCGGTTCCTTTTAAGGGCAGAGGAGCACCACCCCACTTGCGGTGACTCTCCCCCACCCTTTTGGTCATACCATTGTTACTACTTTATAATTATCACAGGCAGTCAGGCATGTGTGCTCTATTCTAGTGGCGAGTGGGGGAGTTTCAGGGCGGTTAGACTATCCGCAGCTGGATCGGGGTGATTTTAGAAGCTGGCTGCCCAGGGCGCATGTCGGATTGGCTGGCTGTCTTGCGATGGCCAGCTAAACAGGCGCATTTCACACTGCACAACGCACATCTGGTGTTAACCTGATGGGTATTGGCGGCACATGGACGTAGGCTCAAAAGGAGCGCTTGTTATCCAGCTCAAGCCAATCCTGAGGCTTCTCTCATGCTGAGAGCAACTCCAGGATTGTTTAAGTTCTTGTTGGCCTAAAGTCAATGTGAATCACTTTCTGTTTCTTTCCTACCCTGGGCGCGTGCACTATGCACCACCTGGGCCTTTGAGGAGAGCAGAGGAGTTTAGGTGAGGTGGAGAAAAAGGAATGGAGCCAGGATCTGAAATGGTGACTGCGTGCAGTGAGCGAGGCTGGGAGCAGTTGAGGAGCCACAAACCGCTGCACTCACAATGCTGCCAGTCTGACTCTGGCCTCCGTATTGTTGGCGTCCTCGGTCTCCCAGACTAAGCTGGAACTTCAAGACAAGTAAGCGCTAATAAAGAAACAGCTGTGTCCTTGCTTTTATCCTGCTTTGAACTGACCCGAGGTAGGAGGATGTTGCACTGGGGGGCTGTTGATGTCAATGCTGCAAGGTGCATGATCACTGTGTCTTGTCGCATTAAGCAGTCGACTTGCCCCCATGGCATTTCCTCACTGAACAGCAGTTAACAAATAAACACGTTTTTCCTATAACGTCATTGTTTGCCCTGCCACTCCCAGTGAAGCGAACTCTCGCCATAGCTGACAAGGTGCCAGATTGCTTATGTGTGACATTTTCACAATTTCAGTATAATTATGAGTGATTATCAACTACTATGAGTGACTCTTCCTCGCAAGCAAAAATCAAGCAATTAAGACACTAGAAACATATTAATATCAGAAATTACACTCATTGAGCAACAAGAAACTCTAAGAGCATACGCACCCTACTCACATCTTACATGATGTTACACCTCTTTTTACCACTGCAGCTAAGCTGACTTAGATGGTCTAAGCACACGATGAAGGATAAGTCTGGAGCTCAGTGGATAATCAGGCGGGCAAGCAGCTTAGTTCCTACCATCACCAGCTACCCTTGGATTCCTGGCAAGATGACACATTACTTGTGCCTAAGTTTAAATACAATTATGCCAATGTTTCTCCAACAACAAGGTGTTGTCTCTGTTTGTGCTCTTGTGTTCTTTCATATGGGTTTGTGTATACATCTAACTGGGACTACAAGTGTGGCCCTGGCTATGGGATAACAGCTCTATGATGGCAGAGCACGAGTCTCCACTGGCAGATGTCTGCATTTGGAGTGTCGGCATCTCAGAGGAGAGAGAATCTGTTACATTATTTACAGATTCTTGGTATTACCTCTTAAGTCATGTATAAACATAATAAAATCTCAAATAACATAAGTCAATGGGACAGCTCAGCTTCTTTTACATTTGCAAAGTGAACATCCTAGCTATAGGGTTCTCTAGCACTCTGGCTCCTACTAGAGTAAACATCTATATATTGTTTCCTCGCCCCTTACCTGCTCTTATATTTCATGAAAGAACGT
This sequence comes from Lissotriton helveticus, assembly GCF_964261635.1. Lineage (NCBI taxonomy): Eukaryota > Metazoa > Chordata > Amphibia > Caudata > Salamandridae > Lissotriton > Lissotriton helveticus. The sequence continues at coordinate 1,602,176,867 of NC_136059.1, read as the reverse complement.
AAAATATCTCCACATCTGGCTGTCCCAATAATTGACAGTGAAAGCCCTTCCTGACAGTCCTCGCCCCCTCTGACTGCCGTTCCTGGCACACAAACCAGTCTGAGCCACTGGACTGCATGTGTTTTTGACATTTTCCATCAGATGTTTGCTTAAAAGGTCTTACGCTGATATCTAAAGGTTCAGTAGTTTTAAGACAAAACCTCCAATCACAGCCCAGTGCTGCCCATTTAGATAAGCGTTGAAATTATCTCCAACCCCTTCCCAAGAGGCCACCACGGCACGTTCTGAAATGTACCGTGGAAAGTAAGTGCAGAGTAGAAGGTGGGGAACGGAATGAAATGAGAAAAGGAGGGATAGAATGAACAAAAAAAAGAAGAAAAGCAGTAAAAAGGAAATGGAAAAAGCCAGAAAGTGCACGAAAGAGAGCAACAAAGAACGGTTGTATGAATTAAGTTCTGGCCGCAGAGCGTGAGTGTTGAAGATAAGACAGGCAGAAAGGGGAAAGCTAGGCCGAGAGAAGAAGTTGTTTGAAAGTACAGTCAGGGAGTTGCAGTTTAGCTATTAAGGTTGCATGTGTTAGTGGTATGCGCTTTCAAAGCGCTGTTAGGTTACTTAAAAAGCCAGTACTGGCTAGGGAGTCCACATGACATGATCCCAGTCAGTAGCTGTGCTCACTTGCTGTTGTGTGCTTCTCTGCAGTGCGAGTACACTGCTTTACACTGTAATCTGCCAGGCAGAGGTGCAACTAGAGCCAAATTTCGGGGAGGGGGAGAGATTACAATTTTTTGGGGGAGGCTACTTCTTCCAGCAATATGCAGAGTGGAGATGTAGGGGCTCTAAGACTTGTGAAGTACTCGGGTGTGGCTGGCAGCTGAAAAACGGTCTGTGTGTGCCCGGAAATCTGCCCAGGCTGACACACACGATCAGGGAGGTGGGGGGGGCTGTTGCCCTTTGAGCTCTAAGGGCATTGCGTGCCTGGACTGCCAGGCGACCCTGTTTCTTACGGCCTACCGGCACATGGGAGCATGGACATCTGTATTTGAGGGGGCACTGAAAGGTTGAATGTGCACGCTTTTGCACGCCCCATGAACAAACCTGTCTGAAGTGCCCTGGCGCCTTCTATCAAAATATCAAATGGTCATCTTCAGGTGAACACCAGATGGTCCAGATGGAGCCCTCCCACGGGTGAGTTATATTGTCTGGTCAGCACATATTCAGACATTTCTGTGGGGCGACAGAGGGGGCAGTCTCCATTCTAAAAGGTCACTATGGTGTATGTGCTATGCTTAGGAGATGGACAGCTGAGTGGGTGGTCTTTGCGGGGATGACTGAGATGAACGACGTGAGGCCATCATATTAGGCTGGTTAATTGACTGCCACATCGGTGCTAGTGAATTTGAATGTGCCACGTCGGGATGTCACAGAGTGAATGTTACATTTGTTGACAGCCCAGATCGAGCTGAGTGAGTCAGCCCCCTGCTGCAAGCTGTTCGGGGGATCGGCTATGTGCGTGCTTCCCATAGGACAATACGCACTTGGGGTGAAAGAGGTGCAAGCGCGCACACACGCAGGTTTGAGGGAACACTAGTTATGAGAAGTTTCCTCAGAAAAACTTCACAAAAAGATAGGGATACCCTGCCTTCCTTCTCCTGCTGGGGTGGTGCCAGAGGTACTCCCATGGCCCAAAAACATATTTTTTCTAATTTTGCCATGAATTTGCAGTGGATGTGCAGGAAAATAAAACAAAGAAATTGCTTTTGTGCTAATAAAGAATTACCCTCCAGTGTGGAACAGAGCCCTAGGGGACAACACGTTTATATATTTTAGGGAAGGGGTGCATGGCAAGCCTGTCCAAGGCACTAGGGACCCCATCCTTGGGGCTGATGTAATAAGGGGACGGGTCATGTGGTCCACCTCTCTGTGCCTTATTGAGGTCATGTTGACCCCATTCCCTGAGATGAATAACAGATAAACTGGAGGCTCTAGCCACTCTAGGGCCGAGGAGATCCCATCTCCACAGCTGTTTTTAAAAAATGGTATGGGGGGACGCCATTCTCCTCTCCAAGCATTTCCTTAGGCCCTGGGGACCATTGGGGACCATGGGACCACTGCTTGCTCCTAAGCATTGGTGGTTCATCTTTACTTTTAAAAAAAACACATCCCATTCAGAAATTAGCAGTTTTCTCCTCCGTAGTCACTCCAAACCAGTTCTCAAGTTTCCCCTTTCACTGGGGTTGGTGCTAGTCTGGTGCCAGTCTAACCTTACGGGAGGAACAAAGGGTATCCTTTTACAAGTCCCCCTACATTTACTTGTAAAAATTTCAAGCCACTTTAGAAGTTAATGAAGATCCATGGTCCACCTTGTGTGGTCATTCTAGAGGGGCAAAAACACCCCAACGCCCAGACTTTTGTTCCTGATCCGGGGGCAGTTTTTCCATCACGATAAGGTCAAACACTGGCTGGGCTGCTGCTGTTGGAGAACTACTGCAAGTTAGCCTCCAACAGGTTCAGGCTGGGAAAAAATAGAAAAGTTACGTTTCCTAAATATTTTTAAAAACTCAACTTGACCATTGTATTTGGCTTTTAATATCAGAAACTGTGGATGCACTATTTTCCAAGCCACCCCAAGCCAAGATAACAAAACGAATATGTTAATCTGTACTCTAATTTCCCTTATAAAGAGCCAGAGCCTTCCCCTGTGAAAATAGCTTTTGGGGCATTGTCATTATATGGACATGCTAACATTACATCTCTACGAAAAACATGGCAGCAGCTAGTTAGCTGACCGCGGTGCTCCGGACCGAGCTCCCGGTAAGATCGGCCCACTGCTGCAGATATGAGAGCGTAGATTGAGGGAATAACAATTTAAACAAAACGGTCTTCTGGGGCAATTATATTCTTAATGTAAAACTTAGGCTTTTTCAGGTTGCGGTTTTCTTCGGCAAGGAGATGCGGAGTACTAATCTGCAGGGCGAACACTGTCGCATAGCCCTCTTTCTTTTTCCATGGGTTTTGGCTGTGGACGGAGGACGCCGAGTTGAGAGTGAAATTGTTGGAACGGAGCTTTGCAACCTCTGTGAGCTGTCTTCTGGATGTCAAATATTGCAGTATTCTTTGGCTGGATACAAGAATTTTGAGGCAATCACGGGAGTATCCTCCCCCTCGTGCTGGGAGCAGCTGCCCGCCCCTCTCCTGGGTCAAGAGCGAAAGGTCTGCTCAGAGCCCGGGTTGAGGATTTGGTCTACCGCGCTGGAGCTGAGGAGAGGTAGAAAGCTGCGAAGTCTGGTCCCCCCTATTCGGGGCACAGTAAACGCGGTGAGCCTTCGGCGTAAAAGAGGGAAAACGCCGTGCTGTAAGGAAGAATTACAAGGTCATATACGATATTCTTGTTTAACTGCTACAGTGGAGGGGTCAGCAGTTTCTGAAACTGGTAAGGGGGACTCAGCATTTTTTACATCTGTGGAGGGGGTGTCTCGAACTGAAATTAATCATACTCCTTTTGACCACACTCCTTCGGCTGAGGTTATCCCACAGATTCCACAGATCTCCCTTACTATAAATACTTCCAATACCTCTAATACCTCTAATTCCCCCAGTACTTCCAAAGGGTGTGGCAAATGTGGTCAAGGGGCAAAAAGAAAGTTGGAGTGAATAAAGTGGGTGTCTCTGGGTGAAATGTGGAGGTAAGAGAAGCCGCCGGTCCTGGTATTACTACACCAGTTAAGACAAAATCTTCGTCCTTTTTGAGTACAGAAGTCAAGTCTAAACATACCAACTCTAGGGGCAAATCTAAAGCTAAAGACCCCAAAACGGTGCTCTCTATAGGGTAAAAGATTACCCCCTCACTTCGTTCCTATTTCAAGGTAGTCCCTCAGATATTACATCTTTCAGACGATATTGACATGACATCTGTGGCATCCGTTTCAGACACCCATCCTTCCCTTCCTAGTCAACCCTTGGAGCTAGTATCTATACTGTCGCTGGAGGAGAGGGATGCAGTTGAGGAGAGGTCCCTTTCTACTCAAAGTCCTAAACACTCAGCACCTCCCGAGCTCCTTGGGGACTCTCAGGGTTTTCAGGATATAGGGAGTGAATCACAGCCTTCGCAATCTTTTATGACAGTGCAGTGCCTACCCCTGACCTTAACCACAGGTTTGACCGAAGAGGTAAATCTACTCGAGTTAGCAGGGGCATCTGGGGGGGCAGACATGGAAATTTCTCCTGCTCCTGCTCTAGTTGATACAGAGTCACTAGCGGTCTCTCCTGAGTCTCCGATGACGGCCGCGTCTTTTTTGGGAATGTTCTCTGCCCTTACTTTGGAGATAAGGAAAGGTTTTGCTGAATCTTCTGCCAACCAAGCTGAGATTAGAAAGTATTGCGAATTCTTGGACAATAAAATTGATGGGCTCACAATAAGAAATGGTGTGCTTGAAGAAACAGTAGCATCACACTCAATCTATTTGGATCAGGCGAAAATTGACATACAGAAGCTTACAAAGGAAGATTTGGCTCTTAGCGAGAGGATGGAAACCCTTGAAAATAATGCAAGACGGGGGAACATTCGTATCCTTAACGTACCTGAAGGATCGGAGGGGTCAGACATCAAGCAGTATATCATCGCTCTACTTAAAGACTCCCTATGTTTACAACATTCACTTGAAGAATTGTCTGCTGACATTCAAAGAATTCATAAGGATCCCTTTAGACGAAATCCCCAGAGATCCAAACCTCACAAAATTTTAGTCAATTTTCATACTTATGTATTGAAAGAGCAGATCCTTAATATGGCCCTGAAACAGAAGGCATTGGCTGGGAAGGGGTTTACTTTTCTCATAAGATCAGACCTCTCTAGAGTCACACTCGAAAAACAGTGGGAATTTGGGAGGCGTCTGGATGCCTTTAGGAGATTAGGTGCAACAGCTCAGCTCATGTTCCCGGCGGCTCTTAAAGTTATGCATAACAACAAGATGTTCAACATCAGGTCTGTGCAAGCTGCCGATGAATTATTAATGGAGTTGGGCAAAGGGAGTACTTAAGGCATACATCTATCAGATTTCCTTAATGATATTTCCTACCTACTATTTATTTATTAAATCTTGATGTAGGTTCTTCACCTGCCTCTTTCGCCATCATGTAGAGTTTATTATGCTCATAGTATAGGCTTCTTCAGTCTATTTTTTGGCTTTTTTTTTTTTTGCCCTTTATATCCTTTCCTAATATATAGCGGGAGGTCTTTTTCTGCTGGGAGTTCACGGAGGGGCACTATCTACTGGACATTGTTCCGGTTAGATACTGCAAGGGTTTTTCACGGGGGGGAGTGAGGGGAGGGACGGGCACTTTGGGGGGGTAGGTGGAGGGGGGTGGCAAAACTATAAAAATGTCCTCAATAACCTAAATAGTAATATAAGGAATGGTAACAGGCATATTTTGAGTAAAGAAGTGATGGATGATAATGTACAACTGCCGCTTTTACCACAGTATTCTTGGTCTTCCTGGATGAGGGATGAGTAGCGTGAGGTTTATCTCCTGGAATGTCAACGGCCTCCGCACCAAACCCCGAGCTAACAGAATTTTGCAATACTTGCGTGACTTGGATGTGCAGGTAGTGGTGTTGCAGGAGACCCATTTGATTCATAGTGAGATGCTCGCCCTCACCAGGAAGAATCGGTGGATTGACTTTGCGGTTTCTACCACTCAAACATCGCATACTAGGGGTGTATCGCTTATTTTTAAAAAAGGTGCTAAGGCCAGGTTGGTATCGCAAGCTGTGGATCCTTGTGGCAGATGGGCCATTGCGTCAGTTATTATAGCAGGGTCTCAAATTACAGTTTTGGGCTACTACGGTCTGAACCAGGACGATCCTTCAGTTCTGGAGTCGGTTTTTTCGCAGTTGCTCTCCTTCTCAGGCCCCACAATATTGGCCGGGGATTTTAACATCGTGCTGGATCCTGTCTTGGACAGATCTCCTAATAGTCGCTCCCTTGTTTTGTCTAAAACTAGATCCTTCCTACTGGATGCTATGAGGCAATATGGGTACGTGGATGTTTGGCGAGAGAGGTCTGGCCAACAACAAGGGGTCTCTTTTCATAATTTTAAATATCATCATAAGTCAAGGATTGACTTTATCTTAATTAGTCAGAGACTGGTAGATTCTGTTAAATCCATCGACTATCTCCCGTCTCATCTTTCAGATCATTCTGCGGTTGAGATGGAATTGGGCCTCTATACTAAGAAGCCCCCCAGTATGTGGTCCTTTGATCGCTCTTTCCTTTCCAATCCTGAGGATATTCTATATTTAAAGTCGGAGACCCATAATTTTTTTATATCTAACAACGGCTCCGCCTCAAATAGAATTATTTGGGACTCATTTAAGGCTACCTTGAGGGGGCTGATTACGGGCAAAGTTGCCTATCGTAGGAAGCAATACAGGGAGGCGATTTCTTCCATTGAAGCAGACATTGCCCGGATTCAACAGGACATAGACGTTAACTGCACAGCTTCAGGGTCTATTTTAGATCCTCTTCAGAATCAACTGTTGGTCTTAAAAGGTAGCCTTCCTTCGGTCTTAAATCTCTGAGTCCAACAAAGATGCTAGGCCAGCAAGTTGGCACATTTCGAATATAGTGAGGGTGCTGGGAAATTACTAGCATGGAAGACCAAAATAGATCAGGTCCGCCATAATATAGCGACTATAACAGTAGGAAATAACATCTTTTCATCTGATGAGCAAATCAGGAGGGTCTTTAGGGAGTTCTTCCAAAATATATATGAAAAGGATAAGGTAATTACACCCGCGTCTGTTGCAGGCTGGTTGAGTAACATTGTTCTTCCCTCTTTTTCCTCTGAGCAGTCTTAATATTTGGACAGCACTATCACAGAGGATGAGGTGAGATCAGCCATCAGGAAGGGTAACAAGGGAAGGCGTCCGGACCTGACGGGTTGCCGGCTGAGTTATACAGAGTCTTGGAGTCAGAAATTGTTCCCTTCCTCACTATCCTTTTCAATCAAATTCTTCTTGAAGGACTGCCACCTCCGGTGTCGTGGGACAATGCCTCTATTACCCTTATTTTAAAACCTGGTAAACCTAAGGAAGCCTGTGGATCGTATAGGCCTATTTCTATACTAAATGTGGTTTATGAAATCTTCACCACAGTTTTATCAACTAGGTTGGCCTCGATTGCCCCTTTGGTTCTTCATTCTGATCAGAAAGTCTTCCTGAAAGGAAGACAACTCTATCAACTGACTTATGATTTAATTGGCGCAATGGATATGGCAATAACCAGCAATCTCCCGTTGGCTGCCCTCACGCTGGATGCAACCAAGGCCTTCGACAGAGTTAACTGGGTGTACTTGTCGGAGGCCTTGGCCAAATTCGGCGTGGGCGAGGGGTTTCGTAGGGCGATAAGCCTGCTGTATAATAATCCATCTGCGCGCCTCCTAGTCAATGGAGAACCGTCGGACCCCTTCTTTATTTCTAGGGGGACCCGGCAGGGATGCCCGCTCTCCCCCTTGCTTTTTGATTTTTATATCGAACCCTTCGCGCAACAACTAAGGGAGGAGGGGACCATCAAACCCTTTTCCTATCAGGGTTGGAAGAGGAAGGTAGCATTATATGCCGATGATGTGCTCATTTTGACATCAGAGGTTACCACCGCACTTCCGGCTATCTTGAGATTGGCTCATATATTCGGACAAATGTCAGGATATGAGATCAATGCAGCGATGTCTGAAATGCTGATATGGAATGATGATGTCTCTGTAACAGAGTTTCAGGCAGGCACCTCAATGCGGTACTTGGGCTTGACGATTGTGAAGGACATTAATAAACTTGTCCAGGTTAACTTATCAGCTGTTGTCAAAGAATGCCGTAAGCTTCTCAAATCATGGTCGCACCTGCCTCTTTCATTATTAGGTAGAGCTAACCTCATTAAAATGTCGATCCTACCCAAAATTTCTTTTTTATTTAACAAAATTCCTTTATATTTTGATCAAACTATTTTAGCCAAGTTTCAGTCCAATATTTCATCTTTTATTTGGAATAACCATCTTCCAAGAATTGCATGGAAAAAGCTAAGACCGTGAAGGGATAAGGGGGGCCTGGCGGCTCCAGACCTGAAGATCTATGCCTGGGCCTTCCAATTATCCCATTCCCGAATGTTGCTGAAAATGCCCTTAGCCTCAGGAGTGGGCTCAATGTTTGCAGCTATGTTGAATGGGAAAGAGTCAATCGTTCGGGCTTTCTTTTTAAATTCGCCAATCCCAAGTAAAAAAAAAAAATCAAACTAAAGACTCTTCAAGGTTTCGCAATAACATGGGCCGAGGTTATGAAATCTATAAAACAAAATTATCTCTGTGAAAAAACACCGTTGTGGGGATTACCTGAAAGCCCCGCTTGGCTTGAAGACAGCCTCGCTATTCCTTTGAGAGAGGCAGACCTGGAAGTTTGGGGATCTACTCTCGTGGGAACATCTGCAGGTCAATATCGGCCCCAACTTTTCACGATTCAAATATCTGCAAATGGTTAGCTGGACTCAAGCTTATAAAACTTCTTCCGCCAACAAGAATAAGTTCAGACTTGGAGGATACAGTCCATTGATATCTAACTTGGTAAACCTTGGTCCAGCTAAAAAAGAAGTATCCAAGTGGTATAATCTCATACTGGATGAGTCAGATGGCGACTTCGTTCTGCCGGAGTCGCTGTGGAGCTCTTTACTGATGGACCACAATCTACAAGATCTTTGGCTGGCTTTATTTGAAACTTTTGTGGAACATTGTCAAGCCCTCTTGGTTACGCAGGAATCACATCTTTACCCTGCATAGGGCATACTATTCCCCTCTTAGGCTGTCTAATTTTTCCGAGATTCAGTGTCTTGTGCTAAATGTGGGCTTGTTGCTGCATCAGATGCACATATGTTTTTTGAGTGCCCTCACCTAGCCACATTTTGGAAGGAGGTTGGCAATTCCCTCACAGCATCATTGGGAACATCCGTCACTATAGACTTATCTCTTGTGATATTTGGCGTCCTAGAGGGTGTACAGAGTTCAGCCAAAAGCCTAGTTTTCTATGCAATCCTGTTAGCAAGAAGGAAGATCTGCAGGAAATGGAAGGACTCTTCACCTCCTACCTTCAGAGAATGGCAAATTTCAGTCCTCCAGAACTCACGTACTGATCTGGCTAGGTCAGGCAATCAGAGCAAAAGGGCCTTTTGGCATTTACTATCATGGGTCTTTTGATTTAACCTGGTTTTTTTTTTTTCCCGGGTCCAATGATTGATCGCCTATGGTGCCTCTGATGCTTGCACCTTGGAACAGCCGTTACCCGGTCTTACCCCGGGTCGATTTGGCTGTCATTTACACTAAGGTTTGCCGTAGATGGGTAAATCATAGATCTTCTGCCTCCCTGGAATACAGACTACAGCTGAGGGATGGTTGGCCCCCCATTACGCTTGTGCCCCTTCCAGTTTTCTGATAAACTGAGACAGCTGATCTCTGTTAATTCCTTTTGGCATTAGGTCTACATGGTGGTTATGAGGACAAAAAAAAGAAAAGAAAAAAAAAAACATTACATCTCTACATTTCCCACTTTTAAATACCATGCACCAAACCTGGTAGGCTACAAGGCTTACATAGGGGTAACTTTTGTTCAGTGTTTAAAAGAGAAATGTTTCCTGTCAAAAATGGTTAAATTGCAGGTGCAATGCAAAACTGGTACACCGGATGCCATATGTTCTCTGTCACATTAGTAGATGGCACACCAAGTGCTGCAGTTCACAAATGACATTTAACTTTTTATGCCATGTGTGTATTTCTGTACCATATACTTTGTTGGAGAGGTAAATATTCCAATTAGGCGTTAGCCAATGTTACCACTTTTCATGGGTCAAAGCACATACACGGGGGCCTTCTTAGCAGTGTCCCAATGCACAGAGTTAAAAAAAAAAAACGCTGCCTTGGCCCAAAGAATGGAGCTAATCACATCAAAGACTTCACTTTCTCAGAGCCAGCGCCTAATGGAAATGGGTGACCGATTTGCTCCAACATGGCATCCTTCTTGGCTGATCCTGTAATTTTACTTTGCTATCCTTACAAAAAATTATGAGCTTTTTTCAAAATTTCCGAAACCTGCAGGAAATTAAGAAATGTGTATTTTCCACTGAAGTATTTTGCTTCGCAGTTTTAAGTGGACCTTCCTCAGACATCCACATTTGACGAACTCTAGAAAATGTAGTACTTTATGGTTACTGAGATCAGGCTCGGCAGCTAAAGTGAATTTTAAGGTGTAAAAATGAAATCTCGGGTTTGTGCGTGCAGTTTATGGAGTCTCTTACTGGTTAACGTTTCCTCTGAGATCCTGCTTTAGTATGCTAGATGTAAGTTAGTTATTATTCTCCACAAGCAGCACTTTTGCATTACTGATGCAAAATGCATTTGGGTATCCGACTAAATCTCTCTTGGGAAGAATATGTATGGATTATTGGGAAACGGCATGAACATTAAATTATGAATAATTTCAGTGACAGTTACATTATTTATTTATCCTTTTACGGCTGTTTAGAGGTGATCCTACTTGGTTGTAAAAAGCTGGTATGTAATTATATCTACGCTCAATCTACATTTGTCCCATTAAAGTTGCAGCTAAACCATCAAATGTTTGCATAATTTAGTTTTAATGGTTTACATCACATAGATCAATGGGATACAGTCTGTTGGTGATGTACATTTTGATTAGAAGCTAGCTGGTCAGCGCATGGTAAACACGTGAAGAGCTGCTCTGCAGAGGCATGATTATCATTTCACCTACAGTGTCACAATGAGGAAAATGTTGGTGTGCTCTCCTCTCAGAACTGCCACGCCATTTAGATGGTGGCCAGGGACAGCTTTTGCGATGGTTGGGCCCAGTGTTACCATCATTTTTGGTGCCCCCAATGACCTATTTCTCCATGTATTCCCTCACTGCCACCCTTCAACGGTGCCCTCATCTCTCCATAGTCCCTCTCTTACATTTAATTTCCTTTATTGATGCTGTGAGCATCAGAATCTACACATTATGCCCACTTTTTGCAGGTATACTCGTAATAAGTGATAATTATAGCACTCGATAAATTCAGAATACATCTATTATCAGGTGAAATGCTTACCTCAGATAATATAGACAAACTACAATGTGCTCTGTCGAGTTTAGCAATTGCTTTGCGTGCTAAAAATGGTGACTAGAATATATCACCAATGCATGCAGACCCATATATGGTCAGGAGAGTTAAGTGGAAAATAAACACAACATAAATGGAGTGTGGCCCTATATCTGATCAATGTTGAACACCCTCATTTTACAATTCAATGAAAGAAAGAATAGACAACACACAACATAACCATTACTTATTTTATATATTCTCAACCAGGTATCCAAATACTATACACTATTATATATGGCTGTCACAAACTCACAAATGAAAAACACAATGTGGCTTAGTGAAAAAGTGACACAGAATGCAAGAGAGCATGACACAACACAATACTAAAACGTGCACATAAAAAAAATAAAAAGATGGCAATCTTTCATGTATCAACTGGTTCAACATACACGCTATATCATCGTCAATTTCATTTAAAGGATGGTTGACCAAGGACATGGACTAATAAGATTGTTATTGATGTTTCAACCTTTGTCTATGTGCTAGTGGATACACATTACAGCAGGTCTTCCTCAGGACTAGTAAATTAAGGACAGTCTATAAAGGCAAACATAGGCTCACATACGAATGGTGTGTGTTGTCCAGTAGAATAATACATTTAAAACATAAGGAGGACACCAAATCGACTCACAAAGTTGTAATGGAATTATTTAGGGAATAAACTCCTTCAGCCTAGGTTGGAGTCCACAGCAGGGGATCAGCCAGTATCCACCCAATTATCTTCCAACAAGGAAACATTTTCTAAAATAACAGTGTTTCCCTGTGGGAAAATGTGATAACATGAGTTCTTGATTTACATGGTTTGCCATGCACAAACAAATGTGCATGTAACCAAGTGGGACATAACATGCTCACCGTTATATGTCCATGTCCACTGCATGAGGGGAGAAAAATAGTTGACTCCTCCAACTCAAGATACACAATATTCTTTTCAAGGAAGGAGTTAATTTCCAAAAAATGCCTATGAGTCAAAGAGAGATGTATATATTAATACCAAGCTCACACCCAACACGAGGAGCTGTGCCTATTATCCAGAGCGGAAAAACACTCACCGTTCAGCAGCCAAATTCAACATCCACTGTCTGGAGAGTAGATAAATGTAATTCAACTTCACAAAGCTGGAGAAATCAAAGATGTTTCTCCCCTTGTACAGTGGGCATAGATACATAACAGTGATTACATACACATTCGCTTGTGCACTGTAAACCATGTAAATCATGCACTTATTTAACTTCTAAACAACATTAAATCAGGATCGCCGAAAGTTCCTCTACCGGACGCTCAAACAACTCACTGCTATCTGTGATAACACATCTTCTCAATACTTCAATATATCAATCTGTTATTCCATTGACATGGAAAAAAACAATGATACATCCCCTGCTGAAAAAGGCAAACGCGGCCCAGGGTTATCCAATAACTATCGTCCCATATCACTACTCCCGATACTGTCTAAAATTTGAGAAAAACATATTCACATGCATTTGACTCATTATGTCACAACACACCAGCTACTTCATTCCTCGCAATCAGGTTTTAGAGCGGACTTTTCAACCAAGACCACCCTCCTAGGAGTTACAGAAGGCATTCGCCACCATCTCGACAATGGGGAAACAGTGGCGCTCATTCTGTTATATTTGAGCGCCTCGTTCGATACTATATCCCATACTGTACATATCAATACACTGAGTTCAGAGGGTATAGGTGGAGCCGCTGTGAGCTGGATAAGAGCCTTCCTCTCAAACAGAACCTTTCAAGTTTTCTCTCAGAATGCCTTTTCGAAAGTCCACTCTTTTGCCCATAGTGTGCCACAAGGGTCCATTCTCAACCCGCTGCTATTCAATTTCTACATAAGACCACTTGCTGAGTTGGCTGAGAAATCTGCACTGTCTATTTACTCTTATGCAGACGATTCACAATTCATGTTCTCGTTATCTGCTCATAACACTGATACCACCTCTGTACTCAAAACAGGCCTAAATAAAATAGTAGCTTGGATGCAATCACATTTTTTTAAACTGAATGGAGAGAAAACAGAGATACTGGTACTAGGAAAACAGAAGCCAGCAACATTGGCCGTGCAAAATGGGTGCTTTTCCATCTCCCTCATCGCAAGTACGCAACTGAGGTGTGCTAACTGATGAGACCCTCAATATGCATTCCTAGTCAATCATCAAATGGCTGCGAAAAATCTGCTGGATGCTACCAGAAGTGACCAGAAACACCGTAGTCTGGACTACGGTAATGTGCTTTATATGGGGGCAAACAAATCTGTAATCCATAGATTACAGGTAGCACAAAATGCTGCAGTCAGGCTACTATGTAGAGTTCCCAAGACCTCATCTATTTCAACACACCGACGTAAACGTCACTGGCTGACAATTGAGAGCCGAGTAAAATTTAAGACACTCACCTATATGCATAAAATTAAATCAGGAATGTCCCCTAATTACCTTCTTGCTCTGGCTAAACCATATATCCCATCTCGTAATCTACGATCAGCCACGCAAGGAAGATTTGTCATCCCCAAATTCAAACTGGCCCGGATTGGGGGAAAATCCTTTGCACATTTAGGGCCTGCACTCTGGAATTCACTCCCTGTCACGCTCCGAAATGAGACAAATTACATCACCTTCCGCAAGTCACTTAAAAACTAGTTGTTTGATAAATACAATTCTCTGATTTCCTGTGCCTCTACTATTCTGTCTGCGCCGGGAAACCCTTTTTGGGTGGCTATCGCGCAATACAAATTCCAAAAACTAATGAACTATTTTATCCCACAGGAAAACACTTCTATTTTCGGATCCTACCCCTCGTTTGAATATAATTGTGTGGAAACTGGCTGATCCCCTGCTGTGGGCTCCATCCCAGGTTGGATGCATCCTGTTCCCTAAATATTCTCTTTAAAGCTTGGTGTGTTGCATTGGCATCTTCCTTTTGTTTTTAAATTATTCTACTGGACAACACACACCATTCTTACGTGCGGTGTTGTTTCCCCATAGGGATGTTAATAATTTACTAGTCCTTAGGAAGATCCACCACGATGTGTATCCACTATCACATACACAAAGGTTTGAAACATTGATGGAAATCTTATTGGTCCATGTTGTTGGTCAACCAGCCTTTAAATTAATTCAATTATGAGACAGTGTGTATTTGGGACCTCCTCGACACTCACACAGCCGACGTCGCCTTCCTCACAGAAACCTGGACCAACGCCATCTCTGAACCCGACAACCGCAACCACCATCCCGGACAGATACAAGATCATGAGAAAAGACCGCCCCATTTACCCTGAAGAAGGACTTGCCATCATCCACAAAAGCTCCCTCCACATGACAACCACAGACTCGCCTCCAGTGGAACACATCCACTTTGTAAATAGATTGCCTGGCCCCTGTACTATGTTCACCAATGTCATCACTGACCTCATCACACGCCATGCCCTGGCTTCCACAGACTACATACTACTCGGAGACCTAAACTTCCAACTGGGTAACCATGATGACCCCAACACCACTGTCATCCTAGAAAACATCACAAACATAGGACTGAAGCAACTTGTCTCCACCCCCACTCACACAGTAGTACACACACCCGACCCTGTCTTTCGCAGGAGGAAACAGCATCTTCTTTAGCCACACCATGGAACTTTTCTGGACTGACCAGCACTGCATCCACTTCTCCTTCAGAAAACTCACCCCACACAAGCACGCAGACACTGGAACAAAATCTCCAAAGAACACCTCACCTCCATCCTCACTTGTACTCCACCCCCAACAATGACAGATGCCAACACCACGGCAAGAAACCTCCACCAATGGATCACCAACTGCGCCAACACACTCTTCCCCCTCCAGAAGACTATAGACCGTCACAACAAGAATGCAAACTGGTTCACCACGGCACTCCAAGAATCCAAGTGCTCCTGCCGTCAACTGGAAAAGACGTGGAGAAACAGCAAAACTCGGGAAACATATACCGCCTACAAAACAGCCACCTCAGCACACCAGCAACTCATCAAATCTACAAAGAAGAATTTCCTCCAAAAACAGAATCCTCTTCAATGCCCACAACCCCAAGGAACTCTTCTCCATCATACAGGAATTTGCCAAACCCAACAGTGAGACAACAGATGTCCCTCCTCATAAGACCTCTGGAACAGACACAGCTCCTTCTTTCACCTCAAGATCAAGACACTCTATGATAACTTCATCGACCAAGACCTCTGCACCACAACAAACCCCACCCCAAGTGACGCCACTCGAAAGACCCTACTCACTTGGACCCCACTAACGACAGAAGACACCCTAAAGACCATGAAGAGCAACCACTCAGGAGCACCGTCAGAACCCTGCCCGCCACACATCTTCCAAAGGGCCGCCACAACCATCGCACCCAAGCTACATGTGCCGAAGTTTCCCTAAAAATAAAGTTCCAGAGACAGGTATCAAGTTTCATGGAGCACCTATTGTTGATGAGAGGGGAACCCTACTCAAGCAGCAACCACTATCCTTGTCAGGGTGAAGTCACAAGCAAACCCCAAATAAAACTGTGCTTAATCTTCTGGTAGCATGGGACAAAAGCAGCCAGACTTAACTTACAGGCAATGTGTAAAGTATGTATTTAGCACTTTGAATAGTAATAAACTGATTTCCCCCCACAAGAAAAATCTCACACCAATTTAGTAAACTAGAGTAAAATGTAATACATAATTAAAAATAACAAAAATCCAATCAGTAGACCCAGAGATATGAAATTTAAAGATTTAAGTGAAAATTGCAGCAAGAAGTGCAAAACATCAACTGTGGTTATCTAGTTGAGCCGGACTGGGACAAAGTCACAAGTTGAGGAAGGCAGTGGCCAATGGATGACTCCAGTGGGCGCACCTCTTAGCTGTGTTCCCATTATAAATCTTTACCAAAATATTCACAATTGTTGTGCACTAACTGCTCCTGCACCTGCCATTGTGAGGTGCACACTGCCAAGCAGATGATCAGAAATCAGGGAAAAAATGGAGTGGTGCACTACCCTGGCCCTCTGTTCCAAGTAACAACAATTAGTCAAGTTCCTTAGATGAAAAAATATAAATCTTTTATTCAAATATTCCAAAGTAACGCGTTTTGTTCATCAATGACAAAGAAGAGTCTCCTTGATAAGGGCCCCATATGTGGAACTGGAGCCATAAGATATCCTAGCACCTTCCTCGTATCGCCTCTGAATGGAAGTGGAATCCAGTTCCACATATGGAGCCCTTATCAAGGAGGCTCTTCTTTATCATTGGATTTTCCATCTTATACGTTGCCGCTACCTTAGCGACACAGTTCCTTTTCCACAAGAAGACTACCAACATAAGGATCTGAGTGAATTTTGACCTTTGGATTTACACACGCCCTGACGAAGTTCACCCTGATGAACGAAACACGTCATTTTGGAATATTTGAATAAAGGATTTATATTTTTCACCAAAGGAACTTGACTAATTGTTGTTAGTTGGAACAGAGGACCAGGGTATTGCATCACTCCTTTTTTTCCTAAAGTCACAAGTTGAGGCTGACTGAGATAAAGAGTGGGGGCGGCTACAGGGACTCCGTTATGGCCATTGAAAAAGAGTGAGATACAAAAGGTACCCGGCTGTTCCTGTTTCAGGTGGACGTTTGGTATTGGTGACACCCGTGCGTAGTGATAGAAGGCTTGGGTATCCAATTTGTTGGATATAATGACCTCACACACCCTTGCAGGTGTCATGCTTCATCATCGGCAATGCTCCTCGTTGGGTCGGCGGTGCAATACCCAATGGGCAACACCTCAAAGAGGGGCTCTTTGGCGGAGATCTTTTTCCAACTGCCGTATTGGTGAAGTGCAGGTGAGGGGCCAGTGTTGTGTAAACGTTGGTTGGAGGTTAAAATTGGGGTAAAGGGTACCAGGATCAGATTTATTCTAGCGGTCCCCTACTCCAAATTAAAAGAAAGGTAGAATGGACTCGAAGGAAAATAATGCTCCCGATGCGAGTCTAAACTAGTGGAAATAGGTCGACATGTTTCTCGCTAAATGTCTGTGACTAGCGATTCTTCAGGACCATATATAAAAGGCTAGTCTGTGCTCTTACAAACTGTCTACAAGGAACCTAAAATTGAAGTAAGGTGAATCTTTCAATGTGTGTGTAGGTTCATAAGTACCTGTGTTGTGCTCTATCTGCCTATAGGGGAGACAAAAAAAGCAAATCACAACAGGTCGCGTTATCACTAACAAAAATATGACACCAAACAGTTAGATTTGTGGCATGCCGCAGTATGTGTATCCTAAGCATGCACTAGAATGTGGAGGGTCTCATCCACGGTGAGCAAAGTGGTTGGCATGCTCAGTGTGAAGAGACCTAAAACTAATTAAAAACGGTGTGCAGCAGTATACTCAATCACAAGTTTAAGGATCAGGCACTCACCTATGAATATGGGTGAAAGTTACAACATCAGCACCCGGCAGGTCATGTTCCGGGACAACCACTTGTTTTGCAGGCTAGTAGTAGTAAGAACAAGTTCTTGATTATGTGAGAACACACATGGCAGACATGACGTAGGTGGAAAACATGTGTTACTAATCAATATGTGTCTCTCCTCCTGTGGGGAAGGCATAACTTCTGGTGGTGGCCATGTGGGTCCTATCAGTTCACATATAAAGATTTTGGATAAAACGCAATAGTGGCGAGCAACTCTGATGCTGACAAAATGGTTGAGTAAAACAAGGTACCCGAGAGAGGGTGTGATTTAACTCCTGGGACACATGCTTATCAAACAACCATCAGGGGAGTGAGGGGAGTACCCAAGGCGTCAATTGGGGGTATTTATTTAATATGAGCCCAAATCTGCAGAGTCTAGCAAAGCGAGCGTTCGGAAGGGCACAGACGGATGGGCCGTGTGTGCCGGCTCGTACATGATTGGTTTAGCCGAATGCAACCTGAACCTATGGTTGTATCGGGGAATGAAAAATTAAGTTTGGTAAAATATGTAACCCAACCGGCTTGGTTTCTATCGCCAGTGGGGCCAGCTAATCCTCGGCGTCAATACAGGCAACAAATTGTGTAATCCCAAGTGCCCGGTATAAATTAGCGTTCGTGCTCGTAATCGCGTGATTCGCAGTTTAAACAACTCTGTACTTGGCCCAAAGGCTTAGCGATCGTGCATAGGTGCCCCCTCTGGAGAAACCACTTACTTGTATTGCCCGGGTCTCCAACGGTAGACCTACTCCTCTCTGCCGGGTCCGGGAGGTAACCGGACCGGAGCTGGAGCGTGGTTAATGAGCTTGCCTAGTGTCACGTGGGGTCGGTCTCGTGTGAAATAGGCGGAAGTGAGAGGCCTTGCAAGTGTGGCGGCCATTTGTAAGTGTGTGGAATAGTATTGCGTAGCGCTGTGAATCAAGCCAGGAATACCCTCAACAAGTTCCTGGTGGTACGGGGGAGGGCAGGAGAGAGAGAGTATTTGTTATTAAAGTCTACTGAACATTAATTCCCGTGTCATACCAATATGAAGGCACAGTCCAGTCTCGATGGTAGAGTAGTCTGTAATGAGTGTACAGGTGGTGGCCATATTGGAATGGGAATAAATGGCAGTGTTGTGTGGTGAAGGTTAGCTGGTGTGGGCCTATATCAGACCTACTCAAGGAACACAAAGCTGAAGAATAACCATGGAATGATTAAACATGATAAGGAGCGTTGGACTACAGTGCGCTCCATGGAATATCCTCATTGAGGCCCTCACTATCAGAGCATAAGCGATGTATCCACTGCTGCTCTTTATAAAAGAGGCTCCGTTTAGTTGAGTTTGAGTTGGCTTCCAGTACAAGCCATTTAAATGAGTCTGCACTATGGTTAGATTCTGCAAAGTGTTTACTCATTTTAGTGTTGATCTTCTTACAACGGAAGTTGCTGCGATGTTCTGCCATACGGGTCTTTACAGGGCGAGTGGTCATGCCCACGCAGTAGAGACCGCATGGACATACGATCAGGTAAATGCATTTAGCAGTATTGCAGTTGGTATGGTTGCGTATATCCCATGAGAAAGTGGGGGTTAATTGGATATTTTTGTGTATGCTGGTCCTATATCCAGAACACCACAGACGTACTACGCCTATTGACAAATGGGGAGACGCATACCAACATAGACCTCCTCATCACTCTGGACGTGGAAGCCCTCTACACTAACATCCCACAGAGGGCTACACTACAGGTGACTGAGGAAGTACTGAACGCAGAACTATGGACATCTCCCACTCCTCCAGCCTTCGTCATGGAATGCGCGACTGTAGCACTTACCAAAAACATTTTCGAGTTCAAGGGACAATACTACCACCAGACCCAGGGCATTTCCATGGGGAGCACATTTGCCCCTAGTGTGGCCTGCCTATATATGGCCTCTTTTGAGAGACAGCACATTGACTCACAAACCAACCCATACCATAAGAACATCAAACTATGGAAGAGGTTTATAGATGACATCCTGGTCTTCTGGGAAGGCGACCAGGAGTCGCACAAGGAATTCTTCAATTGGATTAATACCCTCAATCCATACCTACGCTTTACGATGTCAGCATCCACCACTCACATTGCATTCTTGGATCTGACTATCAAATTGGAAGAGGGGAGACTTACAACCACCATGTTCTGTAAAGCCACAGACCGTAACAGTCTCCTTCATTTCGGGAGCCACCACCCGAAAGCGTTGCGGGAAAACTTGCCTGTAGGCCAATTTTTGAGAGTCAGGCGCAACTGCATCAAACTGGCTGACTACAAGACTGAATCCAGTATTCTCTCTAGGCATCTGCTGGACAGAGGCTATCCAACTAGAGATGTGGCTAAAGCCAGAAAGCGAGCCCAGAATAACAACAAGGATGCCCTTTTGGAGAGGAGAATACCAGATCCCAACCAACAAGAACCCATGACCTGTGTCACCACTTTTACACCAGCTTCCAACGCGGTGAAAAAGGTACTTAAGAGACATTGGGCCATTCTCAATACCGGCAACATCGTGTTTGAGCCGCCCAGGTTCGCCTTTAAAAGGTCACAAAACATGAGGGATATCTTGATACACACGAGACCCAAAACATACAAGACTAGAATACAATCCACCCTGTGGCAACTTCCACCAGTCCAGGGCCACTACCCCTGTGGGTCTTGTAGTGTATGTCCATTGACCAGCATACACAAAAATATCCAATTAACCCCCACTTTCTCATGGGATATACGCAACCATACCAACTGCAATACTGCTAAATGCATTTACCTGATCGTATGTCCGTGCGGTCTCTACTACGTGGGCATGACCACTCGCCCTGTAAAGACCCGTATGGCAGAACATCGCAGCAACTTCCGTTGTAAGAAGATCAACACTAAAATGAGTAAACACTTTGCAGAATCTAACCATAGTGCAGACTCATTTAAATGGCTTGTACTGGAAGCCAACTCAAACTCAACTAAACAGAGCCTCTTCTATAAAGAGCAGCGGTGGATACATCGCTTATGCTCTGATAGTGAGGGCCTCAAAGAGGATATTCCATGGAGTGCACTGTAGTCCAGCGCTCCTTATCATGTTTAATCATTCCATGGTTATTCTTCAGCTTTGTCTTCCTTGAGTAGGTCTGATATAGGCCCACACCAGCTAACCTTCACCACACAACACTGCCATTTATTCCCATTCCAATATGGCCACCACCTGTACACTCATTACAGACTACTCTACCATCAAGACTGGACTGTGCCTTCATTTTGGTATGACACGGGAATTAATGTTCAGTAGACTTTAATAACAAATACTCCCTATCTCCCGCCCTCCCCCGTACCACCAAGAACTTGTCGAGGGTATTCCTGGCTTGATTCACAGTGCTACGCAATACTATTCCACACACTTAAAAATGGCCGCCACACTTGCAAGGCCTCTCACTTCCGCCTATTTCACACGAGACCGACCCCACGTGACACTAGGCAAGCTCATTAACCATGCTCCAGCTCCGGTCCGGTTACCTCCAGGACCCGGCAGAGAGGGGTAGGTCTACCGTTGGAGACCCGGGCAATACAAGTAAGTGGTTTCTCCAGAGGGGGCACCTATGCACGATCGCTAAGCCATCGGGCCAAGTACAGAGTTGTTTAAACTGTGAATCGCGCGATTACGAGCACGAACGCTAATTTATACCGGGCACTTGGGATTACATTATTTGTTGCCTGTATTGACGCCGAGGATTAGCTAATTACTCCCCATGTAGTGTTGACACTTGCGTGTGCCCCACTGGCGAGAGAAACCAAGCCGGTTGGGTTACGTATTTTACCAAACTTAAGTTTTCATTCCCCGATACAACCATAGGTTCAGGTTGCATTCGGCTAAACCAATCATGTACGAGCTGGCACACACGGCCCATCCGTCTGTGCCCTTACGAACGCTCGTTTTGCTAGACTCTGCAGATTTGGGCTCATATTAAATAAATACCCCCAATTGACGCCTTGGGTACTCCCCTCACTCCCCTGATGGTTGTTTGGTAAGCATGTGTCCCAGGAGTTAAATCACACCCTCTCTCGGGTACCTTGTTTTACTCAACCATTTTGTCTGCATCAGAGTAGCTCGCCACTATTGCGTTTTATCCAAAATCTTTATATGTGAACTGATAGGACCCACATGGCCACCACCAGAGGTTATGCCTTCCCCACAGGAGGAGAGACACATATTGATTAGTAACACATGTTTTCCACCTACGTCATGTCTGCCATGTGTGTTCTCACATAATCAAGAACTTGTTCTTACTACTACTAGCCTGCAAAACAAGCGGTTGTCCCGGAACTTGACCTGCCGGGTACTGATGTTGTAACTTTCACCCATATTACAAGGTGAGTGCCTGATCCTTAAACTTGTGATTGAGTATACTGCTGCACACCATTTTTAATTAGTTTTAGGTCTCTTCACACTGAGCATGCCAACCACTTTGCTCACCGTGGATGAGACCCTCCACATTCGAGTGCATGCTTAGGAATGCACATACTGCGGCATGCCACAAATCTAACTGTTTGGTGTCATATTTTTGTTAGTGATAACGCGACCTGTTGTGATATGCTTTTTTTGTCTCCCCTATAGGCAGATAGAGCACAACACAGGTACTTATGAACCTTCACACACATTGAAAGATTCACCTTACTTCAATTTTAGGTTCCTTGTAGACAGTGTGTAAGAGCACAGACTAGCCTTTTATACATGGTCCTGAAGAATCGCTAGTCAACAGACGTTTAGCGAGAAACATGTCGACCTATTTCCACTAGTTTAGACTAGCATCGGGAGCATTATTTTCCTTCGAGTCCATTCTACCTTTCTTTTAATTTGGAGTAGGGGACCGCTAGAATAAATCTGATCCTGGTACCCTTTACCCCAATTTTAACCTCCAACCAACGTCTACACAACACTGGCCCCTCACCCGCACTTCACCAATACGGCAGTTGGAAAAAGATCTCCACCAAAGAGCCCCTCTTTGAGGTGTTGCCCAATGGGTATTGCACCGCCGACCCAACGAGGAGCATTGCCGATGATGAAGCATGACACCTGCAAGGGTGTGTGAGGCCATTATATCCAACAAATTGGATACCCAAGCGTTCTATCACTACGCACGGGTGTCACCAACACCAAACGTCCACCTGAAACAGGAACAGCTGGGTACCTTTTGTATCTCACTACAATTGGGGCGGACACCTAGCTGGACCTACCACTTCCCCTGAGAGTGGAAATCCCTTACGGTCTCCCTTCTTTGATAACAACATTGAAAAAGATTATCTTAAATCCCTGTTGTGTAGCATTGTGGAGTCCCGTATCAAGGATGCACTACACAGTAGCGATTCCTAGGAGTTGTGAAGCTGTAATGTGATGTCTTGCATCATCGCCAAGGATGCTATTGACGAGGGGCTTGTAATGAAAATTCCCGCATAGATATGCGTTACGCACAGGCTGGTTCCGAAGAGGCTGTGGGACTCATGATAAGAAGTCCAGTTTCATTGTCAAGAATATTGTTGATGAGGGAATTGCATAGTGAAGGCCTGCATCAAGGATGCATTCCACAGCAGTGTTTCCTGGAAAGCTGCGGGCAGCAATGTAAAGTCATACGCTGAAGATGACCTACACAGCGTCCCGATGCAGAGTCTGGAGGGGCAATACATTAACAGTGGCTCCGATGTGGAGTTTCTGGTTGGCAATGTGCCAAATTGTGGCTCTAATGTGTTGTTTCTGCTGGGACTGCAGTTGGGCTGGCAGAACACCTTCAGGCCAACTTTCAGAATTGAGGTGGTACACTTGGGAGGGTAGGACTCACAGCAGGCAGGGTCCATGTGCTGGGTTCAAGGTGGTTGGAGCCTTTTGTTCCTGAGGCTCTTGTCAGGAGGCCATCAAATTAGTCCTGCAGTCAGTTCAGTTCAAACGTCTTTATTAGAATATTTCATCATAAATGACATCCATAACAGGGTATACCACAAGAGAATAAAATGTAATATAAAAATACCACAATATTATCACATAAGACATGATAAAATACATCATAAATAACCACAATTAATAAAACTGTATTAAATCAGAGAAAAGACGTAAGAAGAAGAGATAATAGTAAAACCATTGATTCAATCAATTAACATATGGGTGCCTACTCTAATAATCCACTTCCACCCCAGAAATTTGGCAACCGAAATTGCCACAAGTTCAGATGTATTGGTCCTCAACACCCAAACTGCGTCCTGCGCCACCCGGGTTCCCAAGGTTTTACAAATTGGTTTCAACCACTTTAGCTGGGGCGATCTGTAGGCTGGGCAAACAAAAAAAACATGGCCTATGGTTTCTTTGAAGTCCCTACACCAAGGACAAAATTCATTAGACTGCCCCCGCTATTTGGATGTAAAGGATCTTACTGGCAGCGACCCAATTCTAAATTGATGGTATAATTTTCTGTCACTACTCTTCGTGATAAGATCCCAATAATCCTCCAATGAAGGATCCAATTTGTGTGTCAGAAATCTACCAGTCAAAGTGGGAAGGTTAGACTGAATAACAAGTTTGTTTCGAAGGGACGTCCAATATAATGCTTTAAAATCCCTTTTTGAAGGAAAAATACTAATGTCAGGCACATGCCAAAGTTGGCCAAGGCCCATATTTTCCAGGATGGATCTTACAGTTCTAAACCAAGGGATGTTACCTGAGCCTAGTATGGATCTTAGCTCAGCAATTTCATTAGCAAATCGGGCTAGTTCGGGGGTTGTCCATATTCTCCTCCACAAAGCAACAGTCCTAAACTGGGCAGCATCATCAATAGAATGGCAGCCTAAGTCAGTTAGCAAAGGTATCATAGGACTAGACGGGGGCAGGCCAACCAAGTTGCGCAAAAATTTATATTGAATCTTGACCAAAGCGGAGAGATCCGCATGGCCCCATAAGTCCGCACCATACAAAATGGCCGAACTTATTTTAGCGTTATATACTTTTAGTACTGGACCAATCCTTTTCGTGAGAGAGGATCTCTGCTCCTTGATTAAACACCCGGTCAATTGCGCAAACTTTAAGGAAAGTGCATTAAACTGCGCTTTGCATCTAAGCCTACTTTCCAAAACCATCCCGAGGTAGGTCATGGACTCCACCTGCTCTAACACTTGACCATTCATGCTAACCCTACCCTTCAATGGCTTGCTTTTGGTAAGTACCATGAATTTAGTTTTGCTTACGTTAACCTGAAGGTCATTGTGTATACAGAATACCTCAAATCTATCTAAGGCAGTTTGGAGCCCCTTCTGCGTTTTAGAGAGTATTAGGGTGTCATCTGCAAAGATAAGAAGTGGAAATTTATCTCTGCTTAGGGCCAGGGCGTCTGTTGGAGTGTTCGCAAAATACTGCACGACCCTGTTAATAAATAACAGAAACAGCGTCGGTGCAAGTACACACCCCTGGCGAACCCCACGGGTAACAGGGAATTTCTTGGTGACCTCCCCCTGCATACCCCATCTTACCTGGGCAAAATTGCTCTCATGAAGGCGTATGACGATATCCAGCAAATCATGCGACATTCCCATAGTTCTCAAGGCGTCCATAACTTATGTCTTGGGACGAGATCGAAAGCTGACTTGAAATCTACGAATGCCGCATAGATAACTCCTCCACCCAGGGTAACAACCTTCCAATAGATTAATTAAAATCTAAGCATCTCGTCAATGGTACTGACACAGGGTCTAAACCCAGCCTGCATGGGAGATAAAACATTCGCAAGATTCATCCAAGCATGGATTCGGATATACTATTTATACAGGCTCCCTTGAGCCGGTGGAGGTGATGACCTCGAGACAACGCACCTGCGCGCCTTAAGAGGTATCTGGACCTACGAATATTTTCGGAACCCCACGCAGCAACCCCGTGCACACGCCTAATCCCTGCTTATGAGCGTTAATGAACGCGAAACACGTGTCCAGGGATGGCAAGCACACCAGTGAACACCCTCAAGACTCAACACTCGGGTAGAAGCGCACCCGCTGATACCGACTACATCGACCATCATGCTCCCGGGTCACACGCTGATGGGACGAGCAGTGTGCGAACTCATTCGGACATACTATTTATACAGGCTCCCTTGAGCCGGTGGAGGTGACGACCTCGAGATAACGCACCTGCGCGCCTTAAGAGGTATCTGGACCTACGAATATTTTCGGCAGCCCACGCAGCAACCCCGTGCACACGCCTAATCCCTGCTGATGAGCGTTAATGAACGCGAAACACGTGTCCAGGGATGGCAAGCACACCAGTGAACACCCTCAAGACTCAACACTCGGGTAGAAGCGCACCCGCTGATACCGACTACATCGTCCATCATGCTCCGGGGTCACACGCTGATGGGACGAGCAGTGTGCGACCTCATTCGGACATACTGTGTATACAGGCTCCCTTGAGCCGGTGGAGGTGACGACCTCGAGACAACGCACCTGCGCCCCTTAAGAGGTATCTGGGCCTACGAATATTTTCGGCAGCCCCGCAGCAACCCCGTGCACACGCCTAATCCCTTCTGATGAGCGTTAATGAGCGCGAAACACGTGTCCAGGGATGGCAAGCACACCAGTGAACACCCTCAAGATTCAACACTCGGGTAGAAGCGCACCCGCTGATACCAACTACATTGACCATCATGCTCCGGGGTCACACGCTGATGGGACGAGCAGTAGGCGACCTCATTCGGACATACTATTTATACAGGCTCCCTTGAGCCGGTGGAGGTGACGACCTCGAGACAACGCACCTGCGCGCCTTAAGAGGTGTCTGGACCTACGAATATTTTCGGCAGCCCACGCAGCAACCCCGTGCATACGCCTAATCCCTGCTGATGAGCGTTAATGAACGCGAAACACGTGTCCAGGGATGGCAAGCACACCAGTGAACACCCTCAAGACTCAACACTCGGGTAGAAGCGCACCCGCTGATACCGACTACATCGACCATCATGCTCCAGGGTCACACGCTGATGGGACGTGCAGTGTGCAACCTCCTTCGAACATGGATTCTAGACAACACCATCCTCGCAAACATTTTCTGTGTTGCGTCTATTAAGCTGATGGGGCGATAGTTCCCAGGTACGGACCGATCCCCTTTTTTAAATATGGGTAAGATTTCCGCCCCTTGCCAGGAATCCAGAATAGGAGCCCCATTTACCATGGCGTTAGCTAATATGGTAAGGTATGGCACCCAATTCGAGGGGTCATATTTAAATAGATCCGTAGGGATACAGTCCATGCCGGAGGCCTTACCTGCCTGAATCGATCCCAACGCAATTTCTGCATCCTTGTTAGTAAACATACAAGTTAGACACAGACTATGTGGCATACGGGGTATAGAATCTACAACAATGTCCGATGTGAGGTCAGGACACCTAAATTGTGATTCAAAGTAATCAACCCAAACTTCCACTGGCACATGATTCACTGGGACTTGGGAGTCTGTGGAGCTACCCCATTTAATAATCTGCCAGAACTTATTCTGATTCCTGGCCTTGCTAGCCTCCAAGAGCTCAGACCACTAATGGTCATCCCATTCTTTCTTTGCAATTTTTGGGACTTTTTTATATTCTAACCTTGCTATCCTGATGTCACTTAGAACCCGGGATCTTACAGCTTTAACTAAAAAGCTATAAGTCTGCCGACAAGATTTATTATCCCAGTTATTCCTCGATATAGGGACGGGTTTTTTCCCAGGTATGTAGCTTTTGGAGAATAATGATTTTAAAGAAATAAAAAGCTGCTCATGAAGCAAACTTATATGTGCAAGGTGGTCCCCAGAGTCAACCAAGGCCTGGAAAGCACACAAGGTGGAGGAGACTTTCTGAGATATTAAATCTAGTGATCCTGGGTCATCAACTACTCTACACCACCGAACCCTGCGCTTGTCATTTGTTAAAAAAGCTTCCGCCGTAGCACATTCAGAGTCCCTATTGCCCCTCTGATTGCCATCAAGTTTCAGGCTAGCGACCAGCGGGTTATGGTCACTCTCGGGGCGGGCTATAATTATCATGTCCACAAGTAGCGACCAAAACTCCGCTTTAATCAAAATATAGTCAATTCTACTTGTGCTGATTCCATTGTCAAAGGTAGCCCGACCTAGCTTGTCAGAACGTGAGCGCCTATTAGCAGCTCTCAGCCCCCATTCAAGGCACAGACCCAGCCAATGAAATACAGCCTCGGCCCCCCTTTTAATAGGTTTAAGATCCAGTTGTGGGACATTCCACAATGCATCTTCTTCTGCCAAAATATCCTCACCCTCACGAAGGAGGGGTTCAAAGGTGCAGTTAAAGTCCCCTGCCACGACAACAAACATATCCCTGCCAATAGAATCTAATAAGAGATCTAACTCAGTAATAATCCTGCGGCTTCGCCCTCCAGGGAGTCCTCTGGCATAAATACCAACAATGAATATCTCCAAATAGCTGGGCCTGTAAAGTTTAATCCCGATGATGTCTAGGCTACTTACTGGTACTTCTGTGGGCTTGTAATGGAGTGACTGCTTCACCCAAATAACAAGGCCACCAGACGCTCTACCCCGATTGCCCTTAATAGCAGGTTTATAAAAATTGAGATACCCCAATCTATAGATGGGGTTGAAGGCCCAACTTTCCTGAAATATAAGGATGTCGTGATCATCCACAAATTCCGCCCACTCCCCTATGGCTATTTTACTAACCAGCCCTGCAATATTCCAAGACAAAATTTTAAGTGGTAGGGCTTGGGCGATGACTTGGGGCGGAACTTCCACCTGCGGAATGGGGCCTATAGACCGCCCCTCCTCCAACGTGGAATTGCCAAATGAGCTCTCCATAAGAGGGATGTCCATATGAGGACGGCCCACACCCTCAGCTTCCTGCTTACCCTCCCTATCCAAACCAACACTACAAAAAGATAACTAGGGGATACCTGCTACCATTACGTTGACGAGGGAGTACTGCACAAGCACAGAATCTTCAACTTGGCGGAGATTCTTTTGTGACCCTTGCCCACCTCTCGCGGCCCCCGCTCCGCGGGCGTCGCTCGTCCCTGTAACTTTAAAAGGGAGTGCTGTTTCCATATCGGGCACCCGGACTGGCGATTGAACCTTGTAGCTTGTATCGGCATACCCACAGGCTGAGGCGGGACTGCAAGGACCAGCGTGCTGTGCGGCGTGGATCGGCCGCAGCTGGTCCTCTTCCCGCCTCCTCCCCGCTGAATTAAAACTCGCTGCTGGAGTCTTACCTGTGGGATACCTGCTACCATTACGTTGACGAGGGAGTACTGCACAAGCACAGAATCTTCAACTTGCGGAGATTCTTTTGTGACCCTTGCCCACCTCTCACAGCCCCCCCTCCGCGGACGCCGCTCGTCCCTGTATCTTCAAAAGGGAGTGCTGTTTCCATATCGGGCACCCGGACTGGTGATTGAACCTTGTAGCTGGTATCGGCATACCCACAGGCTGAGGCGGGACTGCGAGGACCAGCGTGCTGTGCGGCGTGGATTGGCCGCAGCTGGTCCTCTTCCCGCCCCCTCCCCGCTGAATTAAAACTCGCTGCTGGAGCCTTACCTGTGGGATACCTGCTACCATTACGTTGATGAGGGAGTACTGCACAAGCACAGAATCTTCAACTTGGCGGAGATTCTTTTTTGAGTCCTGCAGTCACTTTGGTGGTCCTGGGTTCAAGGAGCAGGTCCAGGAAGGCAGAAGGCTGTAGGCAGCAGGGCAGCAGAGTGGTAGTCCTTGTTGCAGAGTAGCACAGATGCCCTTCTTCAGAGTTTCCCTACAGTTTCAGATGTGTACTCAAGAATTGGGGCCTGAGGTCGAAATTTTATACCTTGTGCCCACTTTGAAGTAGGAGAAGTTTATAAATGTTTCCTTCCACCTTGACCCATCTTTTCTGTGGTCACAAAAGACCAGTGTCAGACCATTTGTGAGAGTGCTCAGGCAGAGCCTTTGTGATGTGCAAGTAAGGTAAGTGACAGCTCTTCCCCTCATCAATTCAGAGTGGCCAGTCCTGCCAACACAAAGCTTCCCTTCAGCTCAATTTCTGGGAACAATACACAATGACTATCAGCCATCTGCACCTAGCCATGAAACCTTGGAACAGGCTTCAGGCACCAAATAATTAGAAGAAGAAAATGCCAACTCTCTAAAGGTGGTTTTTTCATAACTGTGACAAAAAATCCAATGCTATCATTACAGAGGGCTTTTAATTGCAATTCTTTAGAATCCAAACGTGTACTGTCTACCTGCTCTTAATAAAAAGTTATTTCTTATTAAATATAATAAAGTAACCCAGTGTTATCCTGTGGAAGAGGTAGCCCTTATAGTAGTGAAAAACAAATTTGGGAGTTTTTCACAACCTGGGCATGTAAAGCCTCAGAGTACATGTCCATTTTTAAATACAATGCACCCTGCCCTCTGGGCTGTTCAGGGCCTACCCAAGGAGGTATAAAAAATATGTATTAAAAAGTGTTATTTTGCTACGTCAAAATGACAGTTTAAAACAGCCCACCCAGGCTGCAATGGCAGGACTGAGACACGGTTGAGGGCTACTTTAGTGGGTGGCACAATACATGCTACAGGCTCACTAGCAGCATTTTATTTACAGACCATGTACTACTAGACAAGGGATTTACAGGGAAAATTAAATGTACCAATTGGGTATAAGTCGATTCTAACATATTTAAAGGAGTGAGGACAAGCACTTTAGCACTGGTTAACAGTGGTAAAGTGTGCAGAGGCCTAAAGCCTGCAAAAATAAAGTCAGCAAACCAGGAGGCTGGAAGGCAAAACATTGTGGAAAGCCACTATAGGGCTGTCAGGTCCAATAATATAATTTGCAAAAATGCTGAATGATAAAAGGAACGTGCCCTAACTAACATTTACAAAAACATTATTCCATTCAATGTAGACCTAACTTTATTAATTTCAATGTTGTGATATTTTTGTAGACAATATTTAGGATACAATATTTACAATACTTTTGTCAGGTAATACAGTGTATGTCAGATTTTAAACCTATTGATTAGACTTCTAATGTGAAGGTTTGATATATCCATGGTTCAGCAAATTTATGATGATGCTCTGTGCCAAGAAACGATTATTTGGATGTATTGAGAGGACACAGTTGAGAGGAAATGGACCTAAAAAATGTGTTAGGGATAGTTTAATCATTCAGAATAAACCCTTGTGAGTAAGCGTATGTGAATTTTAATTTTCATTGCAAATATGGCAAATTTTGCACTTCTCAATCATTACAATGGCGCGGAGCAGGAATATATCATGGGACAATATTATCACCGCAGAAATATCGTTTGGAAGACATATCGACAACAAAAATATAGATGACAAGAATAACGACTGACAGGTAAGTAATATCGATTACAAAAATATGGTTGTAATAAATATAGTTTACAAAAATATAGTTTACAAAAATATTGATTTATTAATAATGTTATGTATTTTAGTGTTTTTAATAATAAATGTTTGACATTTTATTATATGTTTTAGAATGTTAATACTTCTTAATTTATTTTGTTTAATTTTGCGTTATTAGTTCCGTAGCGGGTTGTGAGTTTATAGGGGAATAGGGTGGGAAGTAATTTAATTATATAAAATAAATTGATTAATTAATGTGTTAATTTATTAATTAATGGCAGTTTAATAATTAGTTGTTAATTAAATTCAATTAGTCAATTAATAATTAATTATGTTTATTGTTTAATTTATTTTAGGAGTGTGTTGTGGTGTAAATGATGAGAAGGGTGGTAAGTCATTACTTGTTTATTGATTAATTATTAAATATTTTAAAATTAATTACCATTAATTATTAAGTAATTATTAATTGTAATTGTGTAATTAATTTTAGGTGGGTGTGTGGTGTTTATATGTGTAAATGGTGAAAGCTGGTAGTTAATTATTTGTTTATTGATTAATTAAAAAACAATACTAAATTCATTTTCATTCATTAGTAAATATTAAATGTAATTGTGTAATTAATTTTAGATATGTGTTGTGGATATTATACTGCTAACTAATGTGTAATTAATTATTTTTTATCTCTGTTAATTATAATATATTTACATTTAAGTATTAATTATGTTAAAATTAAAAATTAAATTTAATGAAAATGTTGATCGTTTCGTTTTTTTATTGTTTTGGGATCCTGCGCTTTCCCTACTGTTGCACTCACTGGAGTGGGAATAGTAAGTTTTACCCCTACGCTATCCAGCGCTTTCCCTACTGTTGCAATCACTGGAGTGGGAATAGTAAATTTTACCCCTACGCTATCCAGCGCTTTCCCTACTGTTGCACTCACTGGAGTGGGAATAGTAAATTCTACCCCTTCGCTATCCAGCGCTTTCCCTACTGTTGCAATCACTGGAGTGGGAATAGTACATTTTACCCCTACGCTATCCAGCGCTTTCCCTTCTATTGCACTCACTGAAGTGGGAATAGTAAATTTTACCCCTACGCTATCCTGTGCTTTCCCTACTGTTGCACTCACTGGAGGGGGAATAGTAATTTTATACGCTATCGAGCGCTTTCCCTACTGTTGCTCTCATAGGAGTGAGAATAGTAATTTTTACCCCTACGCTATCCAGCGCTTTCCCTACTGGTACAATCACTGGAGTGGGAATAGTAAATTTTACCCCTATGCCATCCAGCGCGTTCCCTACTGTTGCACTCAGTGGAGTGAGAACAGTAATGTTTACCCTCCCACTATCCAATATTTTAACTATTGATGTTTTTATTTTGTTGTTAAATGTATGTATTATTTTTTTTAGTAGTTTAATGTGATAATTAAATATAGACTATTTTATTTTATTTTAAATTATTTATATGTTTTATTTTATTTTATATAAAATAATAAAGTTTATAAATTAAATAAAGATAATCGTTAATAAAATGTATTTAAGTAAATACATCTATATGTACACTTATTTGTGTTTATATTTATTAAATTAAGTTTATTTGTTATAATTAGTTAAAAAACATATATTACATTTAATTTAGCTTGTTAATAATAATATTATTTTTTTATTAATTTAATTTAAGTTATGTTATTTTTGAAAGTTGATATTTTTTACATCTATAATTTTTACATCGATTTTTTCGAGTCAATATTATTGTACTTACCTGTTTAAGTATAGGGAGTCCATATTTTTATTATCGATATTTTCACATCAATATTTTTTTCATCAATATTTTTACTATTGATATTTTAACATGGCTCCCATTCAAATATCTGCTGAATATGCCAGTTGCATTCAACTTTGATGATGTCCTGTTACATCTTTCCACTAAATGAGACGTCTAGATGATATTTTGATATTTATTTCTAACCATGGAAGAGAAATGGGATTACTAATATTTTGTCTTGATAATTGTGTATATTTTGTAGATTATTGGAAACACACTGTCCCTCTGTAATAACGCAATGATTTAAAAAAATCTCTACTAAAGTTTTAATATGCTTGCATTAAATGTCTGGGAGTCAAAAGAAACCGAGGCAGGACATTTTTTTAAGACATCTGAGGTGTTTTAAGGAATACTAAGTATTTTAGGAAAGAGTCATTTAAATCTTTCATTAAGCAGAAACAATGGTGCACTTGAGAAGCAAATCAGTAACCAAACAGTAAAACCTGACTAATAAGTAGTTAACCAAACCCTGGATCTTTTATTCTAGAAATGGGTCTTAGTCACAGCTGAAAAATACAAATATGATAAGGTAAGCCCTCACTCACCTACCTAGGTGTCATGCTTTATCATAAGCCTTCCTCACTTACCAGAGATGGTTCTACTGGCAAGCTGATTCACTTGAGTCAGGCAAGCACTGGACAAAGACTCAAAACTACAAGTAGAGACAAAGGTATTCCACAAGCAAACATTACAAATCTCCTGGATATCCCAAACCTATATTTTTTTTCTTGGTTAACAGATCGTTAAGCTGGGAGTCACAGAGCTATTTACCATTGAGGAGTCTTGTTCGTTATCTACCCATAGTTTTGAGTCATTTGGTTATTCAACTGTGACTGACCCACTTGTCTTTTGGTTATAATTCCAATTGTAGGGATAAAAGGTACAGGGTTTTACTTATTTGTTATTGTATTGCCGTGTAGCAGGGGGCAAACCCTGTTACCCTGACCCCTCTAGTCCCTTCCCTCACTATTCTGATTACTTTTTGTTTTTTGGCAATCAAGATGCCTCCATTATGCTGTTTCAAATCTTAGTTCATTTTAAGTTAGGAGACTGTGCTCATACAAATGTCTTATTCAGACTGGAAAAAAAGCTTATTCTACCAAGTAACTGCAATTACCCAACTTGGTCCAAAAGTGAAAAAGAGGCAGTATCATACAAGATTTGCTAGAAATAGAAAACTTTGATCTTGATGTTAGCTAGTAATGAAAGGCTCAGGTTTAGATCGGTATGATCAGCAAATTGACAAATGGAAGTCTTCTAACCTGCAAGAATAGGAGGCTCTGCTCATTCAAATGTTTTATGCAGACTTGAAAAATGGTCAAGTTCACCCTGTGACAGAGACATATGTTGTATCAAGTAATGGCAATAATGATCTTACCCATCATGGTTCAAAAGTGAAAGAGAGGCTGTATCATACAAGATTTGATGAACAAAGAAAATGTTGATCAGATGTGCCACCACCATATCTTGAGACATTGCTCAGTAATATTTATGGTGATAAATACAATGAAATCTGTGGGGCGCGACCCCCAGGGGGGTCACGGAGTCCTGGGAAGGGGGTCGCGCATTTCCAGGCCTAACTTCTGCCTGGCATACAAAACATGTGCTAATCATTTGCACAAAGGCACTGTGATCATTAAAATACTTCAGCTGAAGTAAATTGAGTCTTGTGCTGTAAAAGAAAGAGGCCCAGCAGACAGGTAAAACAATCCTTCTAACAAGCCTTCTTTCCAGGGTGCCTGCTTGCCTGAATGAAATACTAATGTGTGCTAGAAGTAAATCTGCAAATGTAAAGGATGCTTGGGAGGGGTTCTGGATTTAGTTGCTCCAATCACTCCAAGCATTGTGATGACAAAGATGAGTTTTTTTGCTTTTTTTTGCCTGGTGGTTAACAACTGGGCTGTGAAGTGCATGCTTTTAATCCTAACTGTATTTACACAGGGCTTAGTACCCCTGAGGAGGAGTTGAGGGACAGTTATGCAAAAGAAAATGCATCACTTATGACCTGATATTACTCAAATCTACATTTTGGAAGCTCCATTTTATCCTAATACTATTTGCAGTTTGTAGCAGTCTATCTTATAACGTGTAATGCAATTAATAAATATTGACTTACACATTCACAGTGCTTTCTGTCACAGGTTGTGACCTTATAGCACTAAAAATACACTATTCTCCACTGCACCGACCAAATTTGATTCTGTGGCTCTCTGGTTACACACAGATCTCTGCAGTGCATTAAATAAAAGAAGTTTCATAATGTAATATATAGTGCATTTCCCACTGAGTAACAACTTTTAAATGTATTTTTCATTTAAGCTACCTATTATTTTATATGTAGCTACCTGATGGTGAAAGACCTAAAAACAAACAAAATATTTTGGGACTGATTTATGAGAGGCTTGAGCCGCCGGAGCGTAACATTTTTTTTAAGCTTTGGCGGCGCAAGAGTCTCAATCATATCTATGAGGCGAGGCAAAGTCACCCTTCGTGACTTTGCATGCCATGGATTTGGAGTAATGCAGGGCAAGTCACTGCATTGCTTACTCTATGTCAAGTAGGAGTTCCATGGGCACTGCAGTGGGTGTTCCCATGCAACACCCATGGATTGTGACGCTGCCCTAGATTTGAAAACCATGTAAACCTGGGACAGCACCAAAACCTTACTCCTCCCCATAGCAGGCGATTTTTTTTACTCTTTCCATGTGTGCTGCAGTGGCACACTTAGAAAGAGGAAACCCCCTCTCTGGATTCTTTTTGCGCAGGAAGGTACCCCTTTCTGCACAAAAGCAATCCTGCCTATGTTGGTGCTAGGCAGCAATTTGTGCACCAACACAGAGGGAAAGGACAGGAATGCACCATATTTAATAAATAAGGTGTATTCCTGCCCTTACATATTGGCGCAGGGCAGCGCCGCAAGAAGACTTGCGGTGCTGCCCTACGCGAAGGCTTAATGAATGAGGCACATTGTTTTTAGCTCACGCCTTTGGCTCATTAACCTTTGGTTTGCTACACATTGTTCAATGTATTTCCCCCAATATAAAATGATGTGCTGTGGGAAATGGGGGCAGGGAAGTTGACAGATAAGGGAATAGTTATAATTAAATAAAGAAAAAATACCTATTCCGTCATGCGTCTGCTTCCCCCCTGCTGCACCCTGCCCCGTTTCACCACGCTTACCTGAGCCGGCCACCGCTGGATAGTTGGCAATGATGAGGGGGACCAAGTTCTATACATTTTTTTCCTAATAATTTTGACAGGGGGTCTCGGCATCAAAAAGTTTGAAGAACTCTGTGATAGAGTCTGAGTAATTGATTTTAGGCCAATTTCTAAAAATTATTACCAAGAAAGAATTTTGCAAAGCTAAAATAAATTATTTTCATCACCTTTGGTTTGCTGGTGGCAGAGCTAGTCTTTAGTCTGAATTATTTGCTTTAAATTCTACGTTAGGATTTCATGTTGTCTTCTTTATCAGCTTAGGTTCCAAATGACTCCAAAGTTTATAGTCATCCCTACTTCTTTTCATATTTTCTGAAAAACGTTTACTTTCTAAAAATGGCATAATAAAAGAAGTCATTTAGTGACATTTTTGGAAAGAGGCAGAATAGTTAATTGAGCAAAAGACATATGACATCAATGGTTGAAACCAAAAAGCTATATATTTATGAAAGCTAGTCAGAAGTCTGACTTTAGTAAGGGATCATTTGTATAGATCACTCACGCTTTCAGCCAAAAAAGGTAATATTGAAAAAAGCAAAATTTGCAATTTAGTGAGGAAAAGGAGAAATTCAAATCAAGGTATCAATCTGTAAATTTGTGTACTGAAGTTTGATCTATAAAAGTAATATACCATACTGTCTATAAGACTTCTACAGTCACAGAGATATATAGTTTTAGAATTGTGCAACTGCCGTGCATGACTTCATGAGAAGAATCTAATAAATCTAAAATGGGTATGGGAAAACACTATGCATTTTTTAAATATACCCAAAAACATGAGTTTAGGCTTATGGGTTATTTCTGTCATTCCAAACCCTGAATTACACATAATGTTACATAATTCTGAGGGTTCTCTTTTTAAATGTGTTTTTTGTGCAATATGAATTAAAATTGGAAGCCAAAAATATAGAAAACAGTAATATATATTACCAAATGTGCTACAATTCTGTCACCTCATACTAAATGGTATCCAACTTTTGGTTTAGGTAACCTAGGATTTTGTAGTGCTTATTTTCTGCTATATTTAGGTTTGCTTTCTTTGGGCTCTAAATCTAGCTGCACCTAATTAAACGGAACAGCCCATGGCAATTCTGAAAACCAGAGACTCTGAGGAGTCCATGATGGAGTGGTATGTGGTGATACTTTTATACCTGAATGTCCTGCAAATATCAAGTTTTGGGTAAATCGCATAATATTCTAATATTTCTTTAAGGGAATGTTCTAGAATGTGCAGGGAATAACAAAAGTCCGACCACCCAGCATTCACACACTCCTCCTAATAAAATAATTACAACACTTGTGTCCATGGTCCTATCGGCTAGGACAGGAATAGTACCAAAACATAGCATTGGATATCAAGAAAGTTTATTGGACTGAAATGTATTTTTGGTATGTGGGTACCTGCATACTTCAGCAGGGTAGTGGGTTGACAACCAAACCTGGATGTTTTTGAAAACTATTGAAAGAGGGGATTGCAGTGTAATGTGGCTGTTCTGATTTAAGCACGTTTTTATGCACAATGCCAAGAAAATATCAATACAATTCCCCAACCCCCAAATGTCCTCTCTCCATTGGGTACGGCACAAATGTTTGGGTACAGGTTCAGCCGGCCCCCAAGAAATTTTACAAACCATGGGCTTCTCTGAAGACTAGAGATGAAGGTGAATCTGGGTTGGGGATACAGGATGATATGGTATGTTTGTATCCTTCATGCTTTCTCACCCAATAGACCCAGAAAATGTCAACCAGATGCCTAACTATCTCCGATTTCCTCTCAATTTGCAAAGTCGATTGTTGACGTATTTGGGCCCAGGGTCTGAAATCTGCAGAATCATACAAATCCAGGATATTTCTAACATCTACAAATAACAAGAAATCCAGATTTGTGTGGCATGCTTAGATCCCGCAATCTTTTCCTTCCCAGGATGTTCTGGAAATGGCAAAGTACAGGTGTGAAAAAACCCTATTTCCTCAGACTGTGTTAAAAGACGATTATGCAACTACCAGCTAATGGCAAGGGTCCTACTAGCCTACATTCTTTTTTTTAAATATTGTATTTAATTGATCAGGTGGAAAAAGTCCATTACAAAATAATTGCAATGATTTAAAGTACATGAGCATTAACATTGATACAGCTCCGACACTGGTCCACTAAGTTTACATGCTCCAAATATGAGCTACAAAGACCACACGCTGAAACCATTTTATAAAGGGTAGATATCTCCCGTTTGCACTGACATTTGGACATAAAAATGATAAGCTTACATGGGACAAGAACAGTCAAATGCTTTAAGTCATGGTACTGGGATTAGGCTGACACATCGCACCAAATCTCCCTAGTTTTTTTAAGGGCCCTAATTCTTTGTGTGCAAAGCTTTTCTCATTGCTTAGCCTGCTTAGTTTTGCCTATGCATGTATCGAAGGTGGGGACCTCAGAGTACTTCCACTTTTGGGAAATAAAGGATTTGTCTACCAAGGTGGCAATCAAGAGAAATTGGTGCTGTCTTAAAGTAGCTTGCCTGTGTGGAGCAGACATACCAAATAGAACCCCAAGAGGGTCTGGGGTCATGCAAACATTCTGCTTATTGCTAATCAATGAGAATATTTTAGTTCAAAACTGAATGAGGGCTGGACATATATTCAGCCAGTTGCCTTTATCATATCCGCATCTGAAGCATGCAACTGAGTTAGTGGGTACATTTTCTGGCTGCGATAAGGAGAGTCATAGAGCATCCATTGGAATAGAAAGCCATTCTTTTGTATGTTTGCACCCTGAATAGCTTTGTGGGCCCTTTGATGATACCAGGTCCAAGAACACTGAGCTACCTTACATCTTGCGGAGGTGTGATCTTGGTCAAATTAGCAGGG
Source organism: Lissotriton helveticus (assembly GCF_964261635.1). NCBI lineage: Eukaryota > Metazoa > Chordata > Amphibia > Caudata > Salamandridae > Lissotriton > Lissotriton helveticus. The sequence goes on along the minus strand of NC_136059.1, from coordinate 1,602,137,869 downwards.
ACAACCACTTTGCGTAGTTGCTGATGGAGCAGGCGGTACCAATTGCCTATTCCAGTATGGCTGTTCACAAAGTAGGCTTTGCTGATACCTCCCTTAAGTAGATTGGTTGTCTGCTGGTTATTCCGCATGTAGTGATTGATTTACAGGTAGGAGAATGTGAGTTCAGGAGTGATAGTGGAATTGGTGGCGATCAGTTGTTCTCAGGATTTCACTGTCCCTGTCAGCCTAAAATCGCTAAGCCTGAAAAAATCTGCCATTTACCAGCCCCTAAGGACTCCGAGCTATGTATATATATATATATATATATATATATATATATATATATATATATATATATATATATATATATATATATATATATTTCTAAAAGAGTGCACTCTCTTATATATATGCGGGGATGAAACTGGGGAAACTGAAATTTCTCTTTGAGTTTTGTGTATCTAAAATGCAAAATGTGAGGGAACTTGTATCTGGTGCACATATGGAGTTTGGCGACTTTTGAGAAAAACAAGTTACAGAATGTCAGCCTCCCGCTGCATTTGCTGAAGATAAAAACAATTAGACTGATTATTCATGGCTGCTGCTCGAATGAGTCGGTCAAGAAAGTGCAGAAGTTCCAGCTCACCATCCTCTGTATTCAACTGTATAGTCATCAAGTTGGAATGGGCCTTCTTCCCCTGTCATAAGAAATGGCGTAATGCCTGGTCTATCTAAAAGGATTGATGGACTTTGATCATGGCATTAGGAAACATAAAAGCAAATACCAGGGGAATAGCCATCTTGATTAGAGCTACACCTCCAATAATAATCAAGGGCAAGCATTGCCATTGAAGTAGTAGACTGCGCACCTTATTGAGGGTGGCAATGTAATTTGGTTTGTATTGATCTGCAAAGTTATGTGAAACATAAATTCTCAGATATAGAATAGGGCAGTAGCAGAATAGTGCGACCTCATTATGATGAATAGAATTGTGTAGGTGCTATTAAACAGGAGGATTTTGGATTTGGCATGGTTTATTTTGTTGCCTCCGATTTCCGTAAATGACTGGATTTTGGCAAATGAATTGAGGATGTTTTGTTCCTCTGCAGCTGAATATAGGATCATATCATCTGCATACTGCTTCATCTTAGAAGCTACCAGGAGGGGGCCCTAATCTGTGGATCTTGCCTTCATGCAGTGACCAAAGGCTCAATGAAGAGGGCAAAGAGAACCAGAGACATGGGGCACCCTTTCTTTGTACCTCTTCTGATGGAAACATGCCCTACAGTTTGCGAGTTGATTACAATTTTTGCCTCAGCCTTTTATGTAGGTTTTCCAGTAGTTGGACCAGCTTCAAGGGAAATTCTAAGCGGAGCATTATAGCGAACAACTACCCCCCTTGCACTAGATCGAATGCCTTTTTTGCCTCAAGCATAATGATGGCTGCCTTTAATCTGTTGTGTGAGTAATAGTCAATTGCCTGGTCAAAGAAATTAGTGTTTGTTTAAAGCAATCTTGCAGGGAAAGCTCCACTTTGATCACTAATGACTTCACTTAGAGCTAAAGGAGCTAGCCTAGCTGCTATGAGTTTTGTAAACATTTTGTAGTTGCTATTTAAAATGCTGATAGGATGATAAGAGACAGATTTCTCTGCTTGTTTTTTTTAAGAAAGCTAATCATTACAGCCTCCTTGAAAGAGATAGGTTTCTTGCATCCTTCCAAAATTTCATTGAAGAGGGTAACTAAATATTTCGCTAGCTGCACCTCAAATAACTTATAAACTTCCGCAGACTGTCACTGCTTTAGCATTGGGAGATGATTTAATAGCATCTTTCACTTTGGCCAGTGTGATGCTAGCTATGGCTGTGGCTTGGTAGTCCCTATTTAGCACAGGTAACCCAATTGAATGCAAAAACTCCTCATTCTGCTTGGATGTAGTGCTGTTATTGTAGGCATACAGCACTGTGTAGTGTTCAAGGAATACTTTGACAATTTGGTCAGGTTGAGTGACCGTTTGATTCTTCTCATCGAAAATTGTTTCAATGGTCTTGCTGTTCCTTTTTTCCTTTACAGGCAATGCCAAAAACCACCCAGCTTTATCGCTTTCCTCATACTATTTCTGAAAATATGTATTCTGATTAACTAATTTCCTGGATGAGTAATGCTCTTTTAGGTTTTGGTTTGCTTGTGGGACCATGGCTCCAGAAGCAAGAGTCTAAAGTGTGGAGTGTTCAAGTGTGGCTTGATCAAGTTCGTCTTCTAGGGTCAAGGCCTTTTCTCTCCGTAACTTATTTACTTGGGCATTAAAACAGATCACCTCACCTCGAACAAAGGATTTGAAGGCCCCCCATACGGCAAAAGTAGAGGCCTCATCATGAACCAATTTTTTTCTGTTAACTTCGATTTGTCGAGTGACCACAGACGCCGTTCAGCCCAATGATCATTCAATGATACCTCTAAAGAGGGGGCCGAATGATCAGAAAAGGGATTCAATAGTATTCCTGACCTGTTTCTGTCACACGTAAGAGATATTACACTGAACTTGATTCTCGAATCAGACTAAAAGCCCTTAGAAAACAGGTATATTCAACCCCTTGGGAATGATTGATCCGCCAGGGGCCAACTAAAGCAAATTCACTGTTCAATTTGACTAAAAAGCATGGTGCCCTTGACATCTTTTGCTGGTTATTACTATGAGAGCAGTGTAATCTAATATCCTGGATACTATCTCCCCGTATTATCAGTAAACCTTTAATGCCAATAGAATGTTACAAATGTAATTGAGGGAGGAAACATAACACAATGATAAATTGGAATAGCTGCTTATAGACCAAAAGGCTATCCAGAATCAACCTGGCCATAGGGTCTCTTAATACCTTTTGCACTTCGCCTAGAAAATTCCTGGGAGACGAAGACCCCCCAACTGCTGCACTGGCTGATGCATAAAATGCCCCTGAAATAAAGCTTGGCATTTTTGTTTGCTTTGCCAAAGCCTTATGGTGGTTCTCCTGAAGAAAAATGATCTGAGTTTTGGACATCCTGAGCCACACCAGTATGGACCTAAACTTGGCCTAGTTGGTAATACCATTGGCATTGCAAGATACAACCCTGAAACACCTAGAACTTATGGTTGAGAAGCTCATATTGACTTGGGCAAGAATTGTCCTACTTTCTCACTCTTCTCCTGATATATATGGCTGGGCTCGTCGTACCAGAAGGAGTGGGGCAAAATGGTGTGGTCAAGACAGTTTCAACGTGGCCTTCACATAGGCACAGAGGGATGAGAAGGTTGTACTTTGTTATATGTTTGATAAATCCTGTGACCTCATGCAAGATGTTTTTTATGGAAGCCAGAGGAGAGACTTATCATTACACACGTAGGTGAGGACCAATTGTTTTAAAGAGGGTCTACATTCTACTCTTGAAACATAATGATAACATGAATGACATAAAAAAATTTTAACACAAAAGACACATATGAATGAGATTCTTACAACTTTCTACACAGTTATGTTGTTTCCATGATAAGCAGGTTCTCTAATTTAATAGGTGAGGGTCAATTGTTTTAAAGAGGGTCGACCTTCTCTTCTTGAAACATAATGATAATATGGATAAAATAAGTATTTAAATCACAAAAGACATAGGAAGTCTTACAAGTTGCTAAAAGGTTGTGTTGTTTCCAATAAAAACAGGTTCTCTAACTTATGAATGGAGGAAGGCGAGCAATGTCAGACCGCTATAGCTGCTGCTCCCTGCTATATTCCCTATATAGTTTGTCCAAAGGTAGTTCAAGTTGGTGTGCACATACAACTCCTGCACCTGCCGTTGTTGAGTGCCAGCTGCCAAGCAGAGAGAGAACTACACCAAAAACTGGGAGTGGTACACTATCCGGGTGGGCAATTCAATAAATATGTTAACTTGTTTTAGTTGTACAAAAATCAATCCTTTATTTTCAATGTCATCCGACAATACAAAGTTCTAGCCAACGCGTTTCGTTCATTAAGCAATGAACTTTTTCGGGGGTGACAGTTAGAATACATAAAATAAATATATACACAAACGTCTGAAAAGACACAATTTCACTCATATTGTTAGAAAAACATAAAGGCAAAAGGGCATGTGAAAAAGGAAAAGGAGAAAGGAAACATAAATAAACGGGGAGGAAGACAAATGATAGGAAACAAACACACATGGAAAAAGACATATGAACATACATAGTTAGGCTAAACAATCCCTCTATTCCAGTATTGCTACTTCCCCTGGGACATTACGATGTAGTGACATAACTAACTGGTTCATGTGATGCAAAATATAGGCAGTTGGGAGATACCCGTGGGGTGGTTAAGGAAGTGAAAACTACAACCTTCCCTCAAATATGTGTGATGGGAAATAAGGAAAAACAGGATAAGCAAAGAATAATGTGAGTGGAGAGAATTTTTTTCATACCGATCTTGGTTAATGGGACGGCAAAGAGAAATATTATTCCTGTAGCCGTGTCTTGCAATGCGCGTGGTTCAAGCTTGCTCAGGTAAGCTTGTGGTGTTCGTCATAAAGAAGCTTCCCTTTGTCAGTTGCGAAAAATAGCAATATTACACCGGGTGTGGCCTCCTTGATGAGGGCCGGGAACTGTGGTTCTGACAGGGGTAAGGATACGACAATGAAAGCGAATATAATATATTCGAATAGTAGTCCATGGAGGTAGTATATAAGGTAAAAAAAAAGGTCAAGCGCGTGAGGTAACAAAAGGTATGCAGAGACATTGGGAGACACACACCAATGTCCGGTTGCGTGCATGTGTAGAGGGCCGCAGGGATGTGGGCGTCTTCCCTAAATAAATAAAGAGTTAGTGTAATGAGAACGGATGGTGGAACACAGGCTTATCTAAAGGAATGTGCGCCCCTTATCGGAAGACGAGAAACAGGCATATAGGTCTGCCGCATACAAGAAACTAGAGATGTCCTTGCTTGCTGTGCTTGTTGTGAACGATAAATGAAAAAAGGGGGGATAAATGAGCCCGAATGTGGGAGACATGCAAGTGAGGCATCAAGCAAGGACTGGATGATCGTGCTGTAGACACGGGCAAGGTGAAGTGTGGAAAGTAGAGGGACCCCCTGTTGGCACTACACATGTGTTTAGAGATTTGTTAAAAACTGCGGGCACGGTGTGGTGCAGAAAGAAATGGAACCCCTGTTTCTGCAATGTATGGTCACGTGAGGTTGTAACGTGGGCTAGTTAATGTACAGGGAAGGAAAATAAATGTGGGTGCAGAGCGAAAGTCTAGGATAATTGGAGGCAGTGACCCCCTGTATCATCATGTGTCATCATTGGCAGTACATCGAGATGAATGCCCGGGAGAAATAAAAGTAAAATTAAACAAGAAATGTCAGAGGAATAATTAAGTTCCTTAACCGTTCCAGAAGGGTATGGTACTTTTGTGAACCAGGACATGAATGTTATGTTATAGTTATGTTATAGAGAATTTGTATCGCGTACTAATACTCTAGAGTGTCCTGGCGCAGGAGTGAGCTGGGGTAGGGGTAGGAGGCAATTAGACGGTCTGACTAAACAGATGTGTTTTAATTGTTTTTTAAAGAGTTGAAAATCTTGAATAAGCTGAAGGTCCGCGGGGAGCGAATTCCAGGCTGCTGCTGCTTTAACAGAAAGCGACTGGCCTCCCATACGAGCTCTGCGGAAGCGTGGGGTAGTCATCCGGCAGAAAGAAGCAGACCACAGGGGTCGATTCAGGACATAGAAAGTAAAACGCTTCCTAAGATAAATGGTACCATGACCATGGAGGGCCCGGTGAGCCAGGGTAATGACTTTGAACTGTACTCGCTGAGCCACCGGCAGCCAATGCAGATCTCGTAGATATTGCCGAGCACTTGGTCTCCTCGTGGCATTAAAAAGGAGTCTAGCCGCGGCATTCTGAATCATGTGTAGTTTTTGCAGCACATAGCCAGGCATGCTTATGAACAGAGCATTTGCATAGTCTAGCCAAGAAAGAATCAGAGCACGGGCAACCGTATCTTTGGCCACTCTCGGGAGCAGAGGGAAGATCTTTCTAAGTGCTTTGAGGGTGCCAAAGCCGACCTCAGTCAGTTTTTTTACATGGTCGGGAAACCGAAGATCCTCACTAAACCACACCCCCAAGTTTTTTGCGGGTCCATCCTCAGAACGAGGGCAGGGGGAGCTTGGCGGCCATAAACATTGTCTGAAGTCCAAAGGAAACTGGCCGTGCAGAGAGAAAGGTGGCCGTTCCCGGGGAAGGGAAACCGAGGAACAACGAGGAAACAAGGGGGGGCTGGGACAAAGGGAAGCTTTTACCTGTGATGCAGTACGCCTGGGTGTATCCCTATCTGGTCAGAGAGTGGCAAGTCTGGCGTCTCTGTTATATATCACCGAGAACGCGGGAGAAAGACGAGTGATGAGTTACCATAGTGGAAAGACTAGCAAGGGCCTCCGATAGCTTGAGGAAAATGGGATGTATCCAGTTATCCACTGGCATGTCTGACCTTTGTCAGTGTGAGCACATGTCACAGACCGTGGTGGGTGGGTGTATTGCATTGAAGCGGCATGTCTGCCTTGGAAGACGTGCCACCACATGTCACAAAGTGGGAAAGAAGAAATAGAAATGGAAAAAATGTGGGTGCTGTGAAGGCCATAACCTGTACTAAAAGATGAAGAGCCGCTGTGTAACGGGGGGCAACCTCTATGAGTTAAGATAGAAGTAGAGAGACGTACGATGAATTGTAGTAAATAGGAGGGAAACTGAAGGGAAGTCGGGCACAGTGGGGGTCATTAAATGTGTGAAAAAGCTGGGATCAAAAGGGACGTGGATAAACCCCTACGAAAATGGAAAGGGAAAATAAATAGGGAAAGATGAAATAAGATGCCAAGAGGAAGCCGGCACTGTTCCTCGGTTCCAATGTAGCGGAATGAGGGAAAGACGTGGTACCTATGGGGACATTAGAATAGACAGATTGCAAAGCGTGCCACGTATAGTAATAAGGCATGTGGGGGGTGGAGCGTTGTCAGCTAATGAAAATAATAAGCGACGTGTTGGCACGGCGACTGTGAGAGGGGGGATGTATGTTATGTGGTTAGGTCTGATATGGTGACCGACAGATGCACAAAGCGTGCCAGGTATGGTAATAAGGCATGTGGGGGGTAGAGCGTCATCAGCTAATTAAAATAATAAGGGACGTGTTGGCACGGCGACTGTGAGAGGGTTTGTATGTTATGTTTGTTATGTAGTTAGGTCTGATATGGAGACAGATGTTATAGGAGCTGTGAAGTGAGGTTTATGGGATGAAGGTCCCAAGTGTTTGCGCATTCAATTTAAATATTAGTTAAAAATTCGGGTACTAAACATGGACTTTAGTGAAGCGGGGCCCGGGGGTCAGGTGTCCAGTGCTAGCCGGTGCCTGCCAGGCCTGATAGCTGGTCAATTTGATTACCTCAAAAAATAGAGGAACTCATGATCAGTGTTATGCCCTTTGCTAACCGCAATAATTCTACAAATCCATTTGGCCTCAGCTCTCCGTAGTGTCAGTTCCCTATCCCCACCGTGGTTTTTCATAGGGATATGGTCAATGCCAAAAAAACTGTATTTGATGGAACGTGTGTGTGTTGTGCGAAAATGCTCTGTCATGGGGTATTTATCATCGCCATTGATGAGGGCCCTGTGATGTTCCTGGTTTTTAGACTGCGCACAGTGCTGCCCACGTAGATCTTATGGCATGGGCATTCAAGGATGTAAATAACAAACTGTGTGTTGCAGTTGATGTGGTGTTTGATTGCTTGTGTGAGGCTTGAATTGTAACAGAATTCCTTGAGTTTATTGTGGCCCAAACAGCAAATATTGTGGTTGGCGCAGGTGTAGAAACCAAGGGGGGTCTGTGGCAACCATATGTTAGTGGTTGCTTTGTTAGTTGTGATGTAGCTCGGGAATAAGGATCTCCTCAAAGTGCATCCTCTCTTATAGATCAGTGAGAGCTTATCATTGATAAGGGGGTGTTGCGTAGGGATTTCCAGCAGCAGGTGCCAGTGTTTTCTGAATGCCCTAAAGATCCTGTCACTGTGTGCCGGGTAGTTAGTGAAGAAGGCTATTCTTTCTTTGTGATGTTTATTGGTGTGATGTTTATCTGTCATGTGTGATGGGCTAGTGGTGAGTATGTCTGCTCTATAGAGGTTCAGTGCCCTCTGTTCTGCTTTGTCAAGGGTTCTATGGTCATAACCCTTTTGTTTGAAGCGTTCCTTGATATCGATTAAATTCTCTTTGAACCCCTCCTCCTCACTGCAAGCATGTTGTGCCCGAACCATTTCGCCGTAGTGGATGTTGGAGATGACTGATTTGTCATGGGCACACCCCGCGTGAAGTGTGTTGTTACAGGAGGTTGATTTCCTCTATAGTGTACTGTGTACTACCTCATCATTGGTAAAAAAACAGATATCAAGGAACTCGATACATTCCAGGTGCTGCTGCATGGTGAGTTGGACATTAAAGAGGTTATTATTGAGGTAAGAGAAGCATTCATTCAGATGTGCTTCCGAACCAGACCATAGGCAAATAATATTGTCTAAGTACCCCCCCAATAGACAATATGTTTAGTCCAGGGGGAGGCACTTTTGGCCAAGGCATGCTCCTTCTCGTACCAGCCCATGAAAAGCCCGGCATACGAAGGAGAAAACCTGGAACCCATGGCAGTCCCTTGTAATTGATGGTACCACCTCTCGTGTTTAAAAAAGTTATTATGAGGATCAGCTCATCATGTCCATGATCATGTTGTTATAAGGGTAGTGGTCTGCCCTTTCGGTGTCTAAGTAGTGGCGAACTGCCAACATCCCAAAGTTTTTGTAGATACAAGTTGTTGGAAATGGCCCTTTTTGTAGGGTTATCCCCAAACTTTTTGCTTCTACCTCCCTTGTTTTTCCTGAACTGTGGTTGTTGGCAATAGGACTCTGGACACTTTACCACTGCTGGTCAGTGCTAAATTGCATATGCTCTCTGTATAAATTGTTATTGTGATTGGTTATCCATGATTAGCATATCTGTTTTACCACTAAGTCCCTAGTAAAGTGGACTGAGTGTGCCAGGGCTGGTAATTCAAATGGTACTAGTGGGCCTGCAGCACACTGATTGTGCCACCCACATGAGTAGCCCTAAAATGGTGTCTCAGGCCTGCCACCACAGTGCCTGTGTGCAGTTGCTAACTGCCATTCTGACCTGACCAGTGTCCTCACTGGCCAGGCCTAACCCTTCCCTTTCTGTACACATTGTACACCCATATGGAAGGCCCAAGGTACCCCCCTGGACTGGGTGCAGTATATGTGAAAGGTAGAGCATGTACTAATTCTGACAAAATTGACTGGTCCAGGGTTCCCAGGGCTATATCTCAATTCCAAAAGGATTTAGAGCAACCAAGGAAGAATGCTCAAAAGCTCTGGACCATAGTAGCTTCCAAAAAGTTCAACTGTAGTTTTGTGGGAGCATTTGTTCCTTTTTTTAATTGAGTAATTTTTCATTCAACATGGATAGATCCAAGTTTTCTTTGTATTATGATGACGGAGTCTGTTACTGTATATTCCATCTATTCATTTCTCAAATAATCCATTTCACTCTTTTTGTAGAATTTTTTTTAAAGCTTTATTGAACATGACAGAGACAGCCGACACGTGTTTCACCCTATGTGGCGAATAACGCCAGGGCTTTCTCAAGGCTATTCAAACTTTAACATCATTCTATTTCTGAGATTCAGTTGATATCATTGTGCAATAGGTAAGTATCCCATTTTAGTTTGAAGAAGATGAGCGAATGTCCAAAGAAGTCCTTCGTATAATACGGTGTTGGCGATGGTCCCGGAACAACTCATCGTTCGCTTGCGGAGCGCATTGCCTCGGTGCGGGGAGATTCCTGTTACTGCGAGTATCGTCGCAGAGCCTGTCGTCGCTGTGAGAAACCATCGTTTTGCTTGCTTGGGGACCTCATCCAGTCGCTGCGAACATCTTCGCAGAATCAATGCATCGAGGGGCCGCGACAGAAGAAGATAAACGCTGCGCCGCGCATCGCCGCTGCACCGAAGATCGTCGCCGTCCCGAAGTTCATCACATCGTGCCTGTGCAAGACGCTCCCCACCGGAGAACCTGCAAACCGGAATCCATACAATGTATCGCATTGCTCCCCATACAGATCGGATTCGACGCAACCCGCCCGCTGCCTGCAGCGGAGTTGTCGAATCACCTCCCCAGGGTCTCAGAAGTGACGCATTGCTTGTTTTCCAATGCTGCAGCTTCCACTTGGAACTTTTGTTGCATCTAAAGGTACTTTGGGCTAAAAGTGACGAAACTGTGGATTATTTTGGTGCACACCTTTGAACTCTTTTTAAAGACTTATTTTGGAACAGTGTATGTTGGATTTTTGTCGTTTTGGTCTTGTGTAGTTTAAGTAAAGATACTTTATTTTTCTAAACTGGTGTGGAGTCCATTTGTGGTGTTTTCACTGTGTTACTGTGAGTGTTGGTACAAATACTTTACACATTGCCTTTGATAAGCCTGTCTGCTCGTGCCAAGCTACCAAGGGTGTGAGCAGGGGTTATCCAAAGAGTGTATCCCCCTTACCCTGACTAGAAGCAAGGGTCCCTATTTGGACATTAGTACCTACCTCTGCCTACTAGAGACCCCCAGATCTAACACAAGTGTAAAGCCCCACCACATCTAGCGTGACAAATCTGAGGTCATCAGACCATTGAAATCCTTCTAGTTTTACCAGGATGTCCTCGCTATCCTTCAGGTAAGCTGGTAGGTTGATGACATGATTTTGTAGTGACAGGTCTACAAGTTCTGACAGCCGCTCAGTTGGAGACCCCACCCGTGAGATGATTGGTCTCCCTGGTGGGAACTTGTTTCCCTTGTGTACCTTCAGCAGAATGTAAATGCACGGGTAGCGTGCATTGTCCACGTATAGGTACCTGTACTCATTCTCAGTCAGTAAGCATTCTTCCCTCCACTCTGTGAGTCTCCTGTTGATGCTATTTTGTAATGTACTTGTGGGGTTATGCTGAATCAATTCGTAACATTGGGGGTCACCTAGCTTTCAGAAAATTTCACCCATAAAGTCCTGTTTATCCATCATCACCACATTCCCTCCCTTGTCCGCTTCTCTGATTACAATTTTAGAATCATTTTGTAACCTCTGTAGTGCTTCTCTTTCTTTCTGGGACAGATTGGAAGGGGGGTGTGGTGTGTGTTTGCTTAAGGTTTCCTGCTTTCTGAACTCCTGTGCAATATTGTCCCAACATTTTTCAATGTTGGCATGGTAGCCCCCAGGTGGAATACATTTGGATTTGCATTTAAGACCTGTGTCCCGCCTGTAATCCTTCCTGATGTCTAGGTTATTGAGGATGGTCTGTATACCCGTTGTTTCATCATTCTCTATGGATAACAGTGTTTGAACTTCCCGTATATCACCAATTGTTCTGTGTACCGGTAAGGTGTGTAATACATTAACAACAGGTGTAGCTGGCTGCTGAGAGAAAAAGTCCTTTAATTTCATGGTACAGAAGAATTTGTACATATCTATGTGGACATCAACAAAGTCCCCAAACTGACTGGGGCTAAAACCAAGCCCCTTTTTCAAAACAATACATTCATGCCCATCTAGTGTCCGGTTTGACAAATTGCTAATCTGTAAATCTGTATGCAGCTCTGACAAGGCAGTTAGACTGGTACCCCCCCCCCCCCGTGGTGAGAACCCCTAACTGCTCTGAAGGTGGAATAATAGCTTGTTATTTTTGTGACGGAGCAGCATTGCATGAGTGTCTGATCTTTCTCCCTGGCCTCCCACCTCTCCTTGTTTTTTTGTGCTCTTTTCTGTTTGCCTTAACCACCCCACAGGTATCTCCCAACTGCCTATATTTTGCATCACATGACCCAGGTAGGTATGTCACTACATCGTAATGTCCCAGGGGAAGTAGCAATACTGGAATAGAAGGACTGCTTACATTTTGCATCACATGACCCAAGTAGTTATGTCACCACATTTTTGTGTCCCAGGGGAAGTAGCAATACTGGAGTAGAGGGATTGTTTAGCCTAATTATGTATGTTCATATGTCTTTTTTCCACGTGTGTTTGTGTCCTATCATTTGTTTCCCTTCCCGTTTACTTATGTTTCCTTTTTCCTTTTCATTTTTTACATGTTTTTTGTAACAATATGAGTGAAATTGTGTCTTTTCAGACGTTTGTGCATATATTTATTTTATGTATTGTAACTTTCAGCCCTGAAGAAGTTCATTGCTTAATGAACAATACGCGTTGGCTGGAACTTTGTATTGTCAGAAGACATTGAAAATAAAGGATTGATTTTGATACAACTAAAACAAGTGAACATATTGATTGAATTGACCAACCGGGTAGTGCACCACTCCCAATTTTTGGTGAGGTTTTCTAACGTATTCCTGGACATTGATGTTTATGAATCCAACACAATTTCAAAAGCAAATTAAGTGGATAATAGGGGATACAAAGGATGTAATTCAGAAAGAAAATAATAAACATGCATGATGGAAAGAATGCCATTAAAAATGTTGATAGCTGAAGTTATTTGTTCTCATAAACCCCCTTGCAATTCATTCACATGAGCAGAGTCACACAGTATACCAAGCAGCATGTATAATAAAAAATGGATGGGAATTTGTGGTGAAATAGACACATATACCGTTTCACCTTCATGTGGCACTCTCACTTACAATGCTTCTAATCTTATGTCCATATATCCTTACAAACAGCCTGCAACACAGACCTATTTCAAAGTACTGCTGACTTCAATGCTTTAGAGTTTTATCAGACTCAAATATTTTATGTGTGTGATTCATTTTCAGTCCAGTTGGCATACTTTCTCTTTGACTGTATTTTTCTAAAGCAATGCATGCCCTTTTAAGAAACAATACACTAGATCCTTTATTGAATGCTCATTGAAAAACTTGTGTAAAGGATCTGTTGACCAGTACTGGCATGAAAGAACAAACATACCAGCAAATGTCATATTAGTTACCAAGTCCAGCATAAACAGAAACACTTTTGCATACAAAATATTTGAAATTTAAAAAAAAATCATCACAGTCATGGTTTATAGATAAACCATGACTGTGATGATATTGCAGATGGAGTTGATGAAATGATAACTTGTTTTTAAATGTTTTAGAGTACTTTGTTTTAATAAATTTCAAATATTTTGTATACAAAAATGTTTATGTTTATGCTTGATTAGTTTTGTGTCCATTACTAGTATTTGGGCTTAATTTCTCAGCACCTTTGCCAAGGGAAGTTTTTTGAATTTACTGTTTACAAGTACCCTATTCCCCTGGTGTGTTAAGGGGTCTCTCTCAATCTTTTTACATTTACAGTTACCAAGTCCACCAAAGTGTGGCTAATCATAGATTTTAGCAATGATTGAGTAAGAAGCAATATGGGAAATCTTGCATTACAATTGTTTTGTGTAGCAGTCTGTCACAGCAGACAACCTAGTGGTGTGATAGACACAAAGCTTTGCAATTGTTTTTTCTTTTTTGTAATGAGAAATAGAATGTGCTCTATGGGTGGCTAACAGTCTTCATCCTTTGAGTACACTTTTGAGTGCAATCATCCATTCAATCATGAATAGTCTTGAACGAAGATACACTGTGGGTGCAGGTCCTCCCCCAAGTGCATACTTTTATGTGTTGAATAGTAGATTCATGCACAAACAGGTGATTTGAAATCTATGATCAAAATGATCATGTTTTGTCAAGGAAAAATGATTAAGGGACCTACAACAAGTAAGCAATATAGTAATGAATAAATGACCAATTTGACCTATTGAGCTTAAAGTCATATAATACATGGGATGCTGGGTAGTTATGTGGATGGATTCCACATATGTTTGATCCGGGAAACCTGGGTGACTGAGGAGGTATATAGACTGGGGTTTACTAAATTCAGTATTGAGGCCAGGCATTCACCAGCTGGTCGTCCCGCTGTTGAATTACTGATCTGGCTTAAGACTACATTGGCATGTAAAATCAAGCTACTGGTACTAGGGTCAGAGGAGATTCTCGGTATAGAGCTGATATCATTGAAAGAGAACATTTGTCTCAGATTATTTAATATATACAATGAGTTTAGTAACCCCCACAAGCCCTCTGATACGATAACCTCACTATCCAACTTCCTTGATACATACAGGAAAGAGTACCACCTCATTGTTGCTGGTGATTTTAACACAACATTTGAACCAGTTGACTATGTACAGGAAATAGTGCAGGATGAAGAGCAAGTTAGAGGGGTCAATAAGCTCCAGATTACAGCTATTAAGAGATGCACCAAGGTAGGTCAACAAGTACTGTCTGTCACTCTTGCCGACGGAGTACCAGCCTATATTGGGCGGACACGTTCAGACGCAGAAGCACGCGTTACTTTTCAGAGGGGGAATGCTAAAAGCAGGATTGACAATATTTTGGTGGACCTTGACCTTTTGCCAAATGTTAATGATATGATTGTATAAAGTTGTGAAGATAGCAATCATAATGCTCTCTCATTGGTGCTATCCGGTCTCCCAATTCTGTATAGCCGGCCCGACAGATGGTGGCTTCTGTTGTTACTAATAATAATAATAGAAGAGTAAAATGGCCCCAGATATTGGTTGATGGGAATCTCCTCCCAAACATTTACGCGGAGGTAGCCCAGATCTTTCCAGTCATGAGTAATTTAAACATTAGTGATGTGGGTATTATGGTTAGTTTCCAGCAATTAACAACTAACCTAAGAACCTTTTTTTATAAACAGTGTAAATCTAGCATGATCAAATGGAACACTGCCCCATGGTATAACGAGGCTTGTAGGCAAGCCAGGGATAATCTGATGGTGGCAGTTAAGAAATACAGATAGACATTAAAAACAGAAGAAAGCTGTACAAGAAGGCACAGGATGAGACAAAAAGGGTCTGGGAGTCAGAGAATTGTGCACACTTGTAGAGGCATCAAGACTGAAGGATTGTCAATTATTTTGGCACCTTTTGTCAAATGGGACACCTAAGCAGAAAATCGGAACTGACTTCCATATACAGCCCCATTTCTGGGAAGAGAATTTTACAAACCTTTACACAGGTAAAGTTGATGACTTCAGTCTAGAAGTACAGGTCTGCACTACAGAATCAGGACAGGCTGATGAAATTAGTTTTTCAATAGAGGAAACTGTCCCAGGTATTAGCTCTTTGCAGAATGGGAAAGCTCCTGGGCTGGATAGACTTACAGGAGATTTGTTCAAAGCGGAGCCTACCATATGGGTACCTCTGTTACAAACTATTTTTAATGCTATCGTACTAGGAGGGGATATTCCTGCAAACTGGAAAGGTGTGGAAATAATTCCCATCTTCGGCTACAAAGCTGGATATAGGAGAATAACATATTATCCAACCTACAGGCAGGATTCAGAGCTTCCACGATCACTTTAGACCAGTTATTTAGATTTCTCCTTCTCAAATGGAAAGAAGTGACAATTAGGAGGGGTCACATATATGTTCTGTTAAAATACTGGATTGTTTGCACCATGATAATTATGTCAAAGTCAGGTAGAACTCAAATGGTAGTCTAATCAATGACATTCTGGTCTCAAAGGGAGAATGGCAGGGCTGTGTTCTTGCCCCAACCCTGTTTACCCTGTATATAAACTGGCTTATAGGTGAATAGTTTGATTGTGGAGGTAACTGTCCGAAATTAGCAGGTAGCCCTGTACCCTCCTTGCCATTTGCAGACGACATGCTGCTTATATCAAAAACGCCAATGGGTATCCAGAATGTTCTTAACATATTTGTAAAAGCATGTAAAGATAGGGGCTTAGAAATAAATGGCTCCATAACGAAATCTATGGCCTTTAATCCCCAGAAATCCACCAAGGGTAAGCTGATGTTGGGCTCTCAATTCCTAGAACAAGTCAAGGTATTTGATTACTTGGGAGTCCGAATCAGCGATAGTTTAGTATGGACACCCCAAATAGAAAAGAGTGTTTTAATCCTTCAATATGTCAACTGTGCAATAGCGGGGAGGGTAAGGGGTTTTGCTTTTTTTGTCCCACCTTTCCAATTTTGGAATTACATCGGGCAAAAGGGCTAGGCGCAGCCTTATAGAGGCCGAACTGTGGGGGCTAGAGAGCTTAAAGCAAATAGAAATTGCTGAGAACAGATTTTTAAGGGTGATTCTTAACCTACCATTGAACACACCCCTGTTGCCGTTTCTTCTTGACCTTGGTCTTAAACCCATTAACTAATTTGCTATTCTTAAGGTACTTTTGTTTTGGGTAAGATTATGGACCAGTAGTTCCCAGCTACCGTTAAAGTATGCTTTGTAAGACTTACTAATACTACAAACACATTCAGGACACCTGGTTTGGTTCAATAAGGTTAAGGATTGGTTTATTAAACTGAGTATGGGGTTCATGTGGGAGGACCCAAACCCTATCCCTTAAAAAATGGTGCCCCTGCTAAAAAAATTACTGGGAGTATGTTGATTTACTTTGCACTAATGTTAACGCACTCGGCACTTTAACTTCCAGCTTTTTGAATGTCAAGGATTGGTTTGTTCATGGATGATGTTGAACCCTCGCAGGCACAAGCACTTTATATTCAATTAAGGTATGGGGTTCTCCCTCTAAATTTTAAGAAAAGTACTTGGGCAAATGCCTCTGTAACATCCCTGTGCCTGCCCTGTCACTCTTCTCCAGAGACTTTAGAACACTATGTCTTTTTTTGTCCCATTTATGTAAATCTTAGGAAAATCTGGACAATTCTGGCCTGTAATTTGCTTTCTTTCTCACGGCCCTCTGATGCCTTATGCATATTTAGGTCCGACACTACAAGATGGCTCATATTTACAATTTCTAGATACTACAAAAATGGCAAAAGAATACTCTGTGAAAGATAACTGATCATGTAAGCAAGCCGGCCATAGGCTTGCTATTGGACCATTAGGGCTCAGAAAGTCTGAATTGTCATATCTCAGATCTTTGGCAAAATTAGAAGTCTCCTTTTATAACCTTATATAAAATTATAAAATGTTATACATTTTTATAACTGATGTAAGGGATGCGAAATTCCATTTTATTTTACATTTTTCTTTTTATGCTGCAATGAATTATTGTACTGTTTGTGATCTTGGTGATGTAAATGATCATGCTATTGAACGAATAAACTTTATAAATGGGATGCTGCAATCCCTATATAAACGCCCATCTCTAATGTCTTTATAATTGTTGACCTGAGATGCATCCAATTGCTGACTGTAAAAGTCAGAACTGAAGTAAAATAAGTTATTACAGTCCTGTTCTGACATCACAATGCCTGATGGCAGAGCTAGCTGCTGAGGTGAAAGGCAGGTCAGGTCACAGAGCAGCTTTTTAAAGCAACGAAAATGAAAGGTTTCTTTACTTTTTTGTGCTCTATTTTCTAGCTTGGGGTGACAAGCAGAAAGATCATGCTTTTTGTGCACTCTTTAGATAATTGTAGAAAAAATCAGTTTGTTTTGCATGTTTCTACACATTTAAAAAACGTACTTGTATTGAACTGTTTCTAAAATATTTTTGCAACAAATATCTAACAAGTTTAATAATTTAATTTTTCACAAGAGGTTTTGTTTGTATTCTTCATGTTTGCAAGCCTTCTCTCTCTTTCATATGAAAAATGGTCCTAGGATTTAAGTGGTTTGTGGAAAGGGTGATGGTGTGAACATTTATCATAGGGAATGAAAAACCTCCTGCTGTACATGATAAAGATATTGCAAGTCATCTCTGAGTTCATTAACCTTAGCAAAGAACTCAGCCATCAGCCTCATTCCACTAAATGGTTATGGAACTCCTCAATGACTTGCAAAATCCTTATAATGTACAACAGGTGGTACTTTATCCTTTATATTTTAGGCCTGATGCATATGGCGGCAGATGCTCTCCAGAATGCGTTTCTCCCAATGTGAGTGGAAAATGCCAGTCTTCAATCATTTTTAAATATTTCAACTTGATTAGATTGGTGATTATTTTTTGGACTTCATTTGGTTACCATAACTAGCTGCCGTGTTAGATGAGATCTGGTTGGAGTCCCTAGCCTTATCAAGCACTTACATTGCCTGCTAGGCTTCCCACTACTGATTTTCTCCTACTGACTTTTTATTGCTGTTTGCCAAAACGCAGAGTATATGTGCAGTGGAAGAAAGTGTTACCAATCATAAGGGCATCTGTTAATTAAGACTCTGCTGACAGGTCTTTGTGGTGTCCTCAAAAAAAATGCTTCTCTTTCCATTAAAGCCAATTATCTTCTATATGTATGTTTTTAAAACATTTTCACAATCACAGATGTACTTAAACACCACATTGCATCTAGATTTGTGTTAGTGTGTGTATTATATGTATTCTACCTAAATATGTCCTTAAACTCACTGCACGTTAGTGGTTATTTATTCATTTATTGTAACAGATACTTATCATAACATTGTTTTAATATTATGGCATTTATCATGTTCTGCTTTGCTGGTGGGTCGCCCTAGCCTTTGGGGATTTGTGATGTTTAACAATGGCACCCCTGTTATGTATCATTTTAGGACCCTATTGTAAGTTTCCTGATTCATGCCCTTATATAGGTATAAATCACCATATCCTTATATAGGCATAGAAATCAGAACCATATTTAGGCATAGCTCTTGCAGTCCAAATACGGCAGGGCTACTTCCAATAGTTCCGAAAATCCACAATGATTTTTGGGAAAAACCCGCCTTCAGCAGTCAGGGACTTCCCCTTGCTTGAATATTGATTTATCCAAGAACTCGTGGAGTTTTCAAAGAACTGAGACTCTTTGGTGACGTTATTATGTCCACCTTTACGTCAAACTCGGCACCTTCAAGGTATAAATATTCCCACACTCGCCCAAGCAAACACACAGTGGTTTGGAGCAGTTCGAATATCTCCTTGCCCGACGCGCCCTGCTACAGCAAGTGCCGAAGGAAGCCGACCCTCCAGCAGATGCACTGAGAAAGACGCTGTCTTTTCTCCTGCCGAGAAATCCAGCTCCAGTGTTTCCAAGCTACCCTTGCGGGTTATTGGGAAATCGTGTCTCGAGACCGACCGTCTCCATTCTAAACTAAGGTAAGGAGCTGATTAGACCCTAGACAAATCTTGAGGAGATTCTTGGCAAAAGAATACTACATTTATGCTACACCTCACTTACTTCCTCCCTCGTACTAAGCTTAGGTTAGGTACACCGGGGTAGGCGTATTTTAGAAGCCCCAGTTGAGTAATTTTAGCCTCTGTTATTTATGTATGTATTTATATATGGTTTAGGAACCATACAATGCTCTTACAGTATTATTTTATTCTATTATTTATACTGTACGCATTATATTTTACAAACAGTTTTACTATTGTAGCAGTTCATTTCTTATGCTTGAGAAAGAAGACTGTTCAATAAAACCTTTTATTGAAAACGCCTGTCTTTCTACTTTCTCTGCACCTCTAGTGAAACTAAGCATGCACGATTGACTGAGTGAAATATCTATCTATTATTTCCACGACTCTGAAGATACGTTTTATCTTGGGGAAACAAAGTTGTCATGTTTATGCGGTTGTCAGAGACTAATCCCTTCTTGTGAATTCGAGAAAGTTTCTAGTGAGAGAGACCTAGTCGACCTCAGTCCTACGTCTAATCTATAGGATATATTATTCCAATGCGCAGAGCCTATTGGGAATATAGAAACTACACTACATGGCGCCCAACGTTTGGTAAGGCACTAATTTAATGCTAGATACTAGAGTAACTCAGTCATGCTTTTCACAGAGACCCCTTTATCCTGTAAAAACTCCAATAGACGTCTGGAGAGGGTTAAAGGATAAAATATCCGTCTTAAACTGAGTAGGACGAAAAATCCTATGTATTAGTTTTTTGTTTTGTTCAACGTTGAAGGATACAGTGTTCCAAAATAGTGTGCACCTTATCTTTATTTCCTTGAAACTTGCTCTGCAAAACTTCTTAACAAAATGTCCAACGAGGATAATCCCAGGGACGGTGGAGCTGCAAGAACTGCAGCCCAACCTGTTTTAGAGGTTACAGGTCTCCAACAAAATGACCCGGATGCTGTAATCATCCCGGAAAACATGAGGAAAGCCATAGCTATTAAGCCTATAGAAAATGGCCTATCACCGAGAGGTGGTACGGTTATATTTGTCATAGAGGCACATGAATATCGGCAGACAGAGGTATTCTATTCATGGATTGTCTTTCCACAGGCAAATCCAACATCACATGTGTTCCACTTCTATAAGATAGAGGAACATCCAGCGGAATACGTTCCTTTCGACAACGTTGAAATTCCACTAACTTACCAAGAGCATCAGCTCTGGTTTAATGGCGCCCTACAACATCAAAATCACATTACCAGGCTCGGTCCTCTAGGTAGACCAGGAGCTACATGGCCGGTATTAGCCAGCTATACACCACATCCTGACATTGAAAAAATGACAGGACCAGAACTGTTAGTTCAGCTAAAACAATTAATTAAAATACATAGACAATTGGTACAATATGTCATGTGGACCTTAACAGTCCAACCTGCTATTAGAATTCCACAGCACACCCCTCATCAGGGGAACACAAACAAAATTACACTACAGACTATACAGTCAGTAATCTGTAAGTTGCCGCAAAAAGGGAACAAATTCCATTTTGGTTAGCCCAGAAAATTACTCAAATAGAGGCAGTATTTCCCGATAGTACACCTCAAGAGAAACACAGGATTCTAACAATCTGTTTACCAATGGGGCTTGCACCACACGTAGAGGACTGTGACACTGGGGGTAGGGTCTTTGCTTCAATCTACACAAAAACACATGCTTTCCCAACTATGGCGGTAATACCAGACGTTCTGAGACAGATTCAAAATGAATACGGTCCAGAACCGGCCTTGAATTTCGGTATGAACTTACTAAAAGATTTCAAACAGGTCTCAGCTATCTTATTAGCTAACATTAAAGGTGAAGCAGCATCAGTGGTAAACCGCCCAAAAATGTTAAGAACTTGATATTACTAAGCAACCGTATGAACTTGCCAGAATTATTGAAAAATCCTATGAAGGACTAGGAAGAGGTAGTTTGGGAGGGAAACCTGTAAAGCCTGAACTAACAGAAAATCCTGAAAAAGTTTTTTATCAAAAACAATCTAACTACTCCTAAAAAGAAATGGGAACATAGTAGACAATCACTTCCTAAAGAGAAGCGTTCTCAGTCCAGGGGTAGATATCCTCAAAAAGAGCACTCTGAAAAGAGATATAACCTTAGAAATAGGGATAATTTGAGAAAACATGATAGATATCAAGATACTGATACACGATCCTCTCGTACCTTTCAGACTTCCTCGCAGAAATCCAAAAGAAAATGACGATCAGAACACAAAGAAAAACGCGTGAAGTCCAAAGATGAACAACACGTTCCAAAAAATAAGAAATGCCAATTCTCCAAAAAGAAGGTAGCAAGTCTAAAAATCAGACATGCCAAGGATCTTGAGGACACAACTCAACAACAGGGAGTGGGCCCAGACAATGTTGGACAGCGCAGCAGAGGTCACCATAGCTCGCAGGATCCTTAAAGATCATCTGGAGACAGTGGATCTGAATGAATACATTCAGGTTGAAACTGCCGACACCAGGGTTAGTGTACCCCATAAGTTATATGAAGTAACACTCCGAATAGAGGGGGATATAACTAGGGAAAAAAAAGCACTATTTTGGTAAAAATTATCTAAGGGTTATGACATCCTTCTAGCTGAAAAAGACTGGCCACCTGAATTTGTCAGGGAGTGACCACATGGCAAAGGGATCATTATGCCAGCCTTCTCTAATCATATTCCTATTCATAAAAAATATACCTATGCCAGAAAATGGGCTGTTGCCCAGGCTCCAGCATTATATAAAAATCATGTGGGATGGGATGAGGACTCTCCACCCCACAAAATCCAGTTACAAAATCAACCTACTGCTCAGAGGCAGTATCCAGTAAAGCAGGAAGCTAAAAAAGGGAGATCTTAGATCAACTTGGATACCAGGGGGGGATTAAAACATGCACCTCATCAATGAACAATCCTTTGTTTCCTGTCTCCAAACCAGATGAAACATATCGTCTAGTTTTGGATTACAGACATTATGGGGTCGATTCCGATCCGGTAAAAAGTGCTCCGAATCGTCGTACGGAGCGTTTTTCCCCGTACGAATCATACCTTTAAACGTCCCGTACGTACGACGAAGTACGATTCGTACCAGGAGCCGTACTCCGTACGAGTCGTACAAGACACCGTACGACTCTAATCTCCATACGATTCTCCCTCGGAACCCGCTGTACGCGACATCTGTACGGTTCGCGGCTAGTTTTTGCGACCCAGCAAGTACGATACGTGTCGGGTACGCACCGTACAACCCTTTTCTACAGGAGCTGAAAACAGCCGTAAAAGCAGAGCTCACGCCGAAAGAGGTACGGAACGCCCTCGCCGGGTACGGTGCGTACACCCCATGATCGCAGGGGTACGCACCGTACCCCTGCGATCATGGGGTGTACGAGCCGTACCCCCATTGTACGATCGGTGTACGAGCCGTACCCCCATTGTATGATCGGTGTACGAGCCGTACCCCCATTGTATGACCGGTGTACGAGCCTTACCCCCATTGTACGATGGGTGTACGGCTCCAACACCGATCGTACAATGGGGGTACGGCTCATACACCCCATGATCACAGGGGTATGGTGCGTACCCCTGCGATTAGGGGGGGTACGGACCGTACGGTGTTCCCCTTTACCTGACGTGGACCGTACGAATCGCGTCCTCATATCCCGGTCCGGATCGTACTCGTCGGGTCGTACGGCATTAGTACGAGTCATACGGTATGTGTACGAGTCGTACGGTTCCCGGTTTCAGCCTTGCAATACGTACGGATCGCGACGATTCAGACGGATTCACGGAATACGGATCGTACTTCGCGACTCGGACGGACGGGTACGATTCGTATGGAGAGGACTCTGGATACAAATCGTACGGACAGGTTTTTTCCCCGAATCGGAATCGACCCCTTAAACTCTTGTTGCAAAACTTTTGCAGTACAACATTCACACAGTGTAGCACTGATGAATAATATTGTTTGGAAGAAATATAAAACTACTTTAGATATTTCAAACGGTTTCTTCTGTCAAAACATTGCACCAGAAAGCAGGTACTTGACCGCTTTCTCAATCATGCGGACACAGCGACAATTTTGCCGTCTCCCCCAGGGATTCAAGAATAGTGCAGGATTATTTTCATCCAGAATAACAGAGTTACTACAAATGTTTGATGATGAGGCATTATCTTATGTCAATGACATCTATCCTACAGATGATGATTTGGACAGGCACTTGAACAGGGTGAACACCTTAATACTTGGGTTCGCCTCAGAAGGGTATAAATTCAACTTTAAAAAGTCCAGAATTGCCCACCTCAACGTCCTATTCTTGGGATACGAACTTTCGAGCAAAAGCCTGGCAGCAAACTTTTTAGAAAAATGTGCGCTGCTCCAAACTCCAAAAAAACGCTGAAAAACCTAGAGTCAATTCTAGGAGTCCTAAACTTCGGAAGAATTTACATTCTGAATTATGCAGAAAGTGTTAAACCTCTCTACGAACTAATCAAACCTGATTTCAAACCAACTAATTGGACTCAAAAACACACAGTAATTTTGCGTTAAGTACAAACAGACATGTTGGCAACAACACACTTACAAACACGCGACAATGTACGCAACCTTGTTATCCGAATCATCCCAGGGAGATGCGGATTCACATACCTAACCTTTAACGAAGGTGAAAAGGTACCAATAGCTTATAAATCACAATTGTACACACAAGCTGAAATGAAATTCACTTCAACAGAAAAAATTCTGACTGCGGTTCAGACTGCTGTAGCAAAGGAGAGAGCCCTAACACAGGGTAAACGCATTAAAGTCATTACACCTGTACCTACCTTAGAGGCAGTGACGAAGGCAAGCATTCCAAATGCAAAAGCTCTTCATGTAAGATGGATACAATGGGTTAATTATCTTGCTGCAACAGATGTTGAATACGTTTTTGACCCTTACTTGAAGACACAAGAATTTCTCCAATACGAACAAGAATTTATACAGACGGGTCAGCACACGCCGCGATTGGGGGTAAACAAGCTTACAGTGCTGCGTGCGCAATTGTTAAAGGTCACTGGCACATTGGTAAATTCAGACCTATGGTAACAAAAACTCAGTCACTAGGAGACTGTACAGCTCAGCAAGCTGAACTACAGGCATTCAAGATGGCGCTTGAAAATACCGATCGCGCATTCCCCACACTCATAGTGTGCGATTAGTATGACTGCGTCCAGAATTACAATGAATATCTGCAGACCTGGGTTCAAAATGGTTTTAAAAATACAAAAGGTGGCACAATCAAGCATAAAAAGCTTTGGGAACAAGTAGTTCTTTTACAGAAAGAACTACAAAAGACTCACGTGATCCGTACACTGAGTTATCAGCGTGATGGCGTTCACGTTGAAGGGAATTCATTAGCTGATGAAGCCACGAAGGCAGCTGTGCAAATGGCTTCCGTAGCTGCAATTACTCGTTCAAAAACGAAAATAGACAGCGAAATAATGCAAGCAATCATTGCTTCAATAAAAGACAGCGGTAAAACACTACCGAAGGGATTTCCACTTAAGTACTGATATATAATTGATGCAAACTCTGTTCCTTTTGCTCGAATCCCCGGAGTGGGGCATAGGGTAATTCCAAACAGGAACCGGAGAGGTGCTCTCGTTTTCGAAGCACATATGGGAGAGGGTCTGATACATCAAGGGATCTCAAAATCGCTAGTAGAACTAGAAAAGATGTACTGGTGGCCGGGGATGAGTCTCCACATTTACGAATTTGGAATTAATTGTGGTGTCTGCTACAGAGACGACAGCTTTGAAGACCACCAGATTCCTGACTACAAGGTAGCCAGCCCAGTACAGACACCGTTGTTAGACAGCATTAGACTTTCTACACGCAGACATCACTATGGACGAATGCGGTCCCACAAATATTTAGACGAGAATCATTTGGATGTTGCCTCAGCGCTCAGCTGACGCTCAAACTGTTATAAAAGATTTGCAAGTCTTTATCAGCACATACGAAATCGGCATGCTACATTCTGACCAGGGTCCTGTGTTTAGCTCTAGGGCTTACAAGGAGGCCATGGCCAGCTTGGGCATTGCATTGCGATTTTCGAGTCCATTCCATCCTGAGGGAAATTCCGTTGTGGAGAGAAAAAACCGTGACATAAAGCAATCTATAATAGCTAGGGTATTAGGTTCGGGTGATGGGTGGGTCAAACATCTAGTAAATGTCTAACGTAGTCTTAATAACCTGCCAAGAAATTCTCTGGGTGGAATCACTCCATATGAAATCCTTTTTCGTACTAGAATGTTGGATCAGTGGTGGAACAAAAACGCTTTGATATCAAAGATCGTTTGGCTGTTTTACAGGACTTAAATGAAACAAGAAGAAGTCTAAGCAATACCAGCGAAAAGCCAATGACCACTGAAGAAAAACCACCTGTCCCAGCAAGACCTGTCTGGATTGCAAAGATTGGGGATCTGGTCAGGGAGAAAGTAGTGGACAAGAAGGAATTTGGGCCTTCTTACAGAAAACCAGTACCTGTTCTAGCATTCCACGGATCAAGATCAGTACTACTGTCGCCCCTTGCTGGAAAAAAGGAAAACCGGTCTGTGTCAATTGACCTGGTAAAATCACACCATGTGGCCAATAATAAGTAGTAGGTCCAGTGGACTACCAAGATGTAGCAGACGACAAAATCTTGCTACTATCCAAGAGGTTCAAACTGAAAGACTTATCACCTTTGATAAACCTGCAGTGAGAAAAGAAGGACTATGCAACAAAGCCATGGAAGTTGTGCTTCTTGATACCCAAACAACAGTTCATCAAGAAACTCCCGTCTACAATGATGTAGCATCTGACTATACAAAATGTCAAGGGAACAAGCAACTCCAGCGATTTCAAAGAATCCGGATGCAATACCAACAATTGACAGAACTGCCTCTGGCTAATTTATCAACTTCGATATTTTTTCTGAGGATCCCAGTGAACCAGAAACTATGCCAGCAAACAAATCTTTCAAGGAAAAAGTAAAGGAACTTGGTCAAGAGCTTACAAATACATATCTGGTTTCACCATGGGTTGAACTTTGGATTGTGTTAGGTGTACTTTATCTCCTGCTATGGCTCATTCTTGTGTTAAGTTTGGGAAAGCTGATAGATGGAAAGCAGATTAAAATGGACACAGCAAGTAAAAACATCAACTTGCTCCTGAAGCCACACAAATCATCTCATCGTGAACAACGAGACCTGTCATCAGTGAACATCACAGCGGTCCCACTACCTGGTGGAATAGCATCGGATACAACTGACTAAGACATTTATGGCCCTGCTGAGCTTCTAAAGATTCCTCATCAATTTAAAGTTTCCTTGAGTGATTTCGTTTCACCCAGCACATTTTCTGAGGATTGGGACTTTGAGACTGTTAATAACATGATGGCAGACTTGGAAATGTCAGCAAAATTTACAAAACATGAATACTTAGAAGGTTCATCAAATTATGAAGAAATGTATTGTTTTAATCATTTTGGCCATCATTACTTGCATAAATCTGCAAACCCTAGAAACGTTTTAACTTATAATCAATGGGAACATTGTCCAATACCTCCAAAAGGTAGTTCTAGAACGTTTCTTAGAAAATTTCCATATTTCATAGGTTTTAATGTTACAAACCCAGAAAGTTTTTACTTTAAAAATGTGAATAGGATGGGCATGAAAAGCATGTTGACAAATACTAAACAAATTTATTCTGCTGCATTTTATGCTCAATTGTCCACCTTAGGCTTTGACTTTTGGAAAGATAACATTGAGACAAAAACTGTTTGGGGCTCAAAAGACTGGCAGGTACAAGGTTTAGAAGCATTGTTAAGAGCCTGCATCATCCCAGAACAAATGATGTTCCTAAATGACACTGTTCAACAGACATCTTGTCTTGGCATTGCTAAGATAAAAGATTTAAACAAACCGTCCATACCTAAGCCCACACCTGATAGTAATTTAACTTCAAATGAGGAGGTAGACGTAAATTATATTTTACAACAGAACAGAACAAATCCTGAATGGAAAAAAATGGTTAATCTGGCCCACAGACAAAAATATCTGTCAAGATAGATTCCTGAACAAGACACAAGGGTTCACAGTAACTCAGCCAGGTTCAAGATATATCCAAAGACAACATCCAGGGATAATAACAACTTACAGTGTAGGAAAATTATGCCTTGAATGGCTACAGAAATCCACACTCCAGGAAATAAAACAACACTTATCTTTGCTTAAAGATGGCGTTGATTTACAAGAATTCTTAATAGGACCTCGTAATCCACGTCATAAACGTTTCATATTCGCCGGTATATACGCTGCTTACAATGAAGCTTGGAAAGTCACGCTAATGGAAACAGCAGAAAGAATACGAGAAATTGATCGTATTAATTTAGAGAAATCACTCTCTGTAGTTGACAATGGGTTAACAACTCTGTCTTCCAGAATATATTCTTTGGAAAGCATTGTATCATCTGCCATAGACATAATGGAACAGGACATGCTAATGCTACAACATGGCCAGTCTCAATTACGTTCTATAATGCTACTAGGCTGGCTGTTGCAAAACCTTCGTTCTGGCTATGTGCCCTGGCGTTTAATCAACACTACGTCATTGTTTACTGTATTTAACCTTACAGATAAACAAATCTCGTTGGCACAGAGGGGAGCAGACTATATGGTGCTGAGCATTGAAAAACTTGAGTGATTACCATTGACCGTTTCTGAGAAACCATCAGTTGAATGGATAATACATGGCACCATCACGATACCAGTGACGACTTTCCAGTTTCAGTATTGCTTAAAACACATACCAGCAGGCCTGTATGAAAGGTTGGGTAAAGAATACATTAAGTCGACCTGGGATTTACCATACACACACAAATGTTGGAGTGAGGGGAAGGAAGTATTTCTTAGTGGTAAAAATTGTGAAAACTCACTAAGCGGTACTCTATTGTGTCACGGTATTAATTTACATGGAGCCTGCGAAGGTTCTTCCAATAACCTTTCCTGTCACCTGCAGGGTTCGCCCACAGCGGTGATAGATCCACTTTTCAGGCAGCTTTCCAATGGTAGCTACATTATGTTAAATGATCACGGCTGTTGTGCAATGATGCCAGGAATAAGCTATCTCGTTTCTGTGTTAGCCTGGGTCACTTGCTGTATGCAAGTATTGTTTCCTAAAACCAAGACAGACATGGAGTTGCCACTATGATCTTCACTGAACATCTCTTCTATATGAATTGATACTTTAAGCAGAATGAAAGCCATTCTTTTGCAAAAAACTGTGCCACTAACCTCGTCCAGAGAGACGTATGATCTGCAAGTTGCAAGGTCCTCTGCAGAGATACATGCATTACTATCAACAAACTTCCCAGTACATTTCGCAGAAATGTTAGGTCGTATCTTTAACATGTCTGATACCAGCGGTATTGCACATGTATTTAAGACGATTTTTTCGGGACTGTTAGGACCCTTTGAAGCAGTCCTGGGCATTTTTCCTAACTTCGTCCACTCTGTGTTCAGCGGCCTGCCTCTTATTTTGGGACTCATAGCAGGGATCTTATTTTTATTCCTCCTGCTCCATTATGGCAAATCCGGCCACCAGCGATACCCAAGCCAGCATGGAAAATGCGCTGCAGGCTATGAGGTACCGTGACAGAATAACACAGATCCTTGGCTTGGCTCGTTTGAGAGATCTGAATACCACATGGTTCCTCTCATTTAGACCAATCTGGCAAGATTACTTCTTACCTGTTCTACGATGCCTGCTTTGTGGAGAGGAATGCGTGTTAGATGTCTGTCTAACACTACCATTGGTTATGCCAACGGATGCTGACGCATTACTGGGTCCGGTAACGGCTCATGTGTTGTGTTGCCCCCAACGACTACCAATCCTGATGACAGCATTCATTGAGATCTCACCAGCAAATCCAACTGGAGGTGAGATACGCGGATCAACAGGCTCACAAGGTACCATCCGATATGAACATTGCTAACGCTGCTGACACTGACGGCGATGCTTCGCATCTGTGCACAATTGACCTTTTTAATGAAGTAGTCGAACTTTCATCTACTGTGGTAGACGATTTCTTTGCCAGCCTTGATGACTTAATGTTTTCTCCTGACACCGAGAATAACTTTTGAAATTAGCACACAGCGTTCTTTCGAACTCTGAAATTCGACCTTCACTTTTTTCAAAACAAAAACTACCAAGTTTGAGGCTCTATTTTTTTGACAGATTTATTTGACTTTTTCTAAAAAACAAAATGATCTTTGGCACAAAGTAACCTGCTTAAAGTAGAACTATTCTTAGAGAACAAGAACTCCTTGAAACACTTACTAAGAAACAATATTAGCCTAATCAACAAACAAAAAAAAAATTTGTATATTCTGCTATGGGATGGTCTCGACTTTTTTTTTTCTGTAACAAAGAGCCATTTCATAAATGTAATTTTCATGATTCATTCAGTTAGCATTGCTAATATCATATCATATGCTTACAATGAAGTCATTTCCTTTAAATGTGTACTATACAAAATGCTCATTTTTTCGTGTGGGTTGTAAACACATGCTATAGATTATATGTTTTATTATTTACTCTTAGATGAACATAATAGCGTGGACTGGGTGTTATGTATCATTTTAGGACCCTATTGTAAGTTTCCAGATTCATGCCCTTATAAAGGTATAAATCACCATATCCTTATATAGGCATAGAAATCAGAACCATATTTAGGCATAGCTCATGCAGTCCAAATACGGCAGGGCTACTTCCACTAGTTCCGAAAATCCACAACGATTTCTTGGAAATGCCTTCAGCAGTCAGGGACTTCCCCTTGCTTGAATATTGATTTATCCAAGAACTCATGGAGTTTTCAAAGAACTGAGACTCTTTGGTGATGGTATGTCCACCTTTACGACAAATTTGGCACCTTCAAGGTATAAATATGCCCACAATCGCCCAAGCAAACACACTGTTGTTTGGAGCAGTTCGACTATCTACTTGCCCGATGCGCCCTGCTACAGCAAGTGCCGTAGGAAGCCGACCTTCCAGCAGACGCACTGAGAAAGACGCTGTCTTTTCTCCTGCCGAGAAATCCAGCTCCAGTGTTTCCAGCTACCCTTGCTGGTTGTTGGGAAATCGAGTCTCGAGACCGACCTTCTCCATTCTAAACTAAGCTGATTAGACCCTTAGAGAAATCTTGAGCAGATTCTTGGCAAAAGAATACTACATTTATGCTACACCTCACTTACTTCCTCCCTCATACTAAGCTTAGGTTAGGTACACCGGGGTAGGCGTATTTTAGAAGCACCAGTTGAGTAGTTTTAGCCTCTGTTATTTATGTATGTATTTATATATGGTTTAGGAACAATACAATGCTCTTACAGTATTATTTTATTCTACAATATTTTTACTGTACGCAATATATTTTGGAAACAGATTTACTATTGTAGCAGTTCATTTCCTATGCTTGAGAAAGAAGACTGTTCAACAAAACCTTTTATTGAAAACGCCCGTCTTTCTACTTTCTCTGCACCTCTAATGAAACAAAGCATGCACGATTGACTGAGTGAAATATCTATCTATTGTTTCCACGACTCTGAAGATACGTTTTATCTTGGGGAAACAAAGGTGTCAGGTTTATGTGTAGTTGTCAGAGACTAATCCCTTCTTGTGAATTCGAGAAAGTTTCTAGTGACCTCTGAGCTAGCTGGCACACACAATTAAGTCTAGTATATTCGATAGAGACCTAGTCGACCTCAGTCCTACGTCTAATCTATAGGATATATTATTCCAATGCGCAGAGCCTATTGGGAATATAGGAACTACACTACACCCCCTTATCACCTACATGTGTTATTATGTGAAGCGACATGTGAAGCACAACATTTCCAGTAGGTGTTGTTACAGCTCATGTGCCAAATATGAATGGAGATTATTCGGACAACATAGGTAGAGCATTCCAAGATAGAGGTTCGATAAGTCTAATTATGACAGACAAAAAAACACACACAGCCTGAATTTTAAAAAATATATTTTGACCACTTATTATGCAATTATCTTGGTAATAACCTAAGAAAGCAGTAGCTTGCCAGTGTCAAGCCTACATTTATCTAAGCTATTAACTCACACTTTCACCCTGATTATGGACAGAGGCTGTATTTCAATCACTGGGATCAGAATGCATGATAAGTATCGCACCACCACTGTTTTTCTTTAACAGATTTTGCTACGTAAAACTCAGAAACATTTATCAGCATTGGCGTTGATTCACCAAAAAAAAAGGAGTAGCGGAAGTGACATCACATTCCCTTAGCCTTAATGTCATCACAGAAAGGGTTGGCCTATGACCCTTGATGCTGATTTTTCTGAGAAGTCATGTCACAACACCTTTACTCTGATGACATCACAAAAATTGACATAGTGGAAGTGCCATAAGAACCGCATGAATAACAACACAACACATACCAATATATAATTTACATACCACAAATATTATAATGCTGACTTGACTTTGGAAGCTCTGGGGTGTGACAACTGCCCTGAGTTGTTGTGAGTGAGAAAGACAGCTCTCTACTATGGGGTTTCTAAACCCACCCCAAGAAAAAATGGAATACAATGTGGTAAAATAGTGCCCTTTAGAGCACAATTTTTACATAAATTTGCAACAAAGCCATAGACTCTGAAAGCACACTCATTATATTTTCAGAGCCTTTCATGGTGTGCCAAGCTAATGAAACCTGTCGCTACCTGAGAGTTGATCCCATTTTTTGAAATGTGCTATGAATGCCACTATGTAGCAAGAATTAGCTTGATTCTGCTAGGCATAGCATTTTGCCATCAGTGCCCCCCAATATGCCAGACGCAGAATTTGTAGGTCTCGCCTAGCGTTGCAGTGTGCATGCACTGCTCGCTTAGCGAGGCATGCAGTATACACTATAGCGTGGAAGCTTTGTGGAAGCTCCGGCCACTCTCCGCCCATCTTTTTGGTTGGCTTAGGTCCTAAATGCTGCATTCCCATTTGTTTTAGGCTTGTTAGTCCCTCCTAGTGATGAGCATTTAGTCATTTGTATCCTTACAAGGCTACTGGCCCCTTTACTTTAAATAATATTTTCTTTCCCATATCTTCCCACTCCCCTCCCACGTTCCGTGACTTCTCGGCCCCTTGTCCCCACGCACTCCCGTTCATGCCTTTTTGCCCGCCCGCAGTCCCGTTTCCAATGCAATAGGTCTCGCGTAAATGTGAGTCCTATTGTATTGCTTGTTTTTTTAAATTGTGAGCACTATTTTCTTATGTGCCTCCTCCTCCTCCCCACTCCCCCGTAGTCCGTACCTTCTCGCCCACACCAGTCCCCGCACTCATGTTGCAAATGCTTGTTTCATCCGATAGATAGTCTGATGGACGGATAGAGCACACACTATCACAGTGATACCACTTCACAAAAACATAAAATGTCTAAAAAACATCACAACAGATTATGGTCAAGAATTCCAAAACACTGGCAAGAACCCGGCCTTGCAACAAATCGACTTCTGCCTCCGTACAATAAGAAAAGGTCTTTTAAGCCAAAAGTAAAGTGCATGAATAACAAACCTGCTTTAGATACTATTGAAGCTGACAGAGGTCGATGATTATAAAATGATCGGAAAAGAAAGCCATTCCAAGATGGCGGCCCATTGAACATAGTGCGAATGATTCAGTTTCCTCGTCTTACACCACTTTAAAGAAGGACAACAAAAGCTGTGATCTCACTTCAGTTTTTTCTTCTTTCGTCTGTGGTGGGAGGCAGGACCAAAGGGGTGGCGGAGGGGTGAATACTGCCGACCAGCAGGGAGCAGTGCTCGGCTGGGACCGCTGGCTGGGGAGTTGGGGCAGGAAGCAAAGGGGCCAAGGACAGAGCTGACCATCAAGTGGGGTGCAGGCAGCAGAGCGCTTGAGAAGATCTCTGGGAGCTCAGGGTCTACAGCGGGGTACAGAGTGCACATCCTCTTAACTTGAGGTGACAATGTAGAGGGCGAGCTGTACAATGCTGGTCAACTGGTATATCTGGCTTTATGAATAAGGCTGAATGGGTTTGCAGGGTACTGAGTGGAGGCAGGAAGCAGAGCACCATGGATAGAGGTGTCCAGGATCACACGGTGTAAAGTAGGGCGCAGGGAGCAAAGCGCTGTAAAAATTATATAGGCGCACACATAGGGCTTGATTAGGATCGCGGTTTTCCCGCATCCTCCGGGCCGGCGGAAGCCACCGCCGGCCCGGAGGATGCGGGAAAACCGCTGGGGAGGCACAAAAGACCCACCGCCAAATTAGGATGGCGGTGGGTCTCAAAATCCGTCCGCAGCTTTTCCGCCGCGGTCGCTTTCCGACCGCGGCAGAAAAGCTCTAACATGGCTGGCGGTGTCTATCAGACACCGCCAGCCATATTAGGATGGCGGAAATCATATGCTTTTCCACTGCGGCTTTTCTGCCGTGGAAAAGCATGCGTATGAAAAATATATATATGCCAACCCACTTTGTTTGGTTTTGCTCTAAATCATTAGCAACAGATCAAAATCAATTTTGATTTGTTAGGTATATTTATTTTTACCTTCTCTTTAGGTTCACTTTATAGAAAAAATCAATCGTTTCTATGTCAGAAAAAAACAACACAACATATATAACAAATATATACATCAACTTATACACACCATTTACCGAAAAACATTATTACATACATGTAAACATTCACTGTACACTATACACTAGACTTTCATTATATACAACCTCACTTATACAAATCTATTTTCGGCCGTTCCTCAGGCAAATATCAGTTCTTCGCCTTATTGACCATCAATGATTACAATTAGAGGAACAGTAGTGAACAAAGTCATAATCAACAGGAGATAACACTCATTATCAATTCTATGAGTCAATAGTTATTAGTATTTTTAAATTGTATCTCCGTTCTGCAGAACGGAGATACAATTTAAAAATACTAATAACTATTGATGGTGTGTATAAGTTGATGTATATATTTGTTATATATGTTGTGTTGTTTTTTTCTGACATAGAAACGATTGATTTTTTCTATAAAGTGAACCTAAAGAGAAGGTAAAAATAAATATACCTAACAAATCAAAATTGATTTTGATCTGTTGCTAATGATTTAGAGCAAAACCAAACAAAGTGGGTTGGCATATATTTAATTTTCATATTCATATAAGGTTCAGCCATTCCCACATTTCAAGAACCTAACTCCTTTTCTTCAAAAAGTGAAAAAGCATGCGGACATTGACTTCGGGGGCCCGTTGCAGGCCCCCTTGGTGAAGGGGGGGTCGGGGGGTGCACATTCAGAAATCGGCAGGCACCGCACGGTACCTGCTGCTTTCAGCATACAAATGCAATGTATGCATTTTTTACCATTGCGGCGGGTGCAGCTTGAAGCCGCACCCGCCACAATGGTAAAAATAGAGGATGTGACCGCCAGGGTGGCGGTCACATCCTAATTGCACAGGAGGGAACTCCGCAGGCAATGCGGAGGTTCCCTCCTACTCTATGGTGGCGGACGGACTCAGGTCCGTCCGCCATCATAATCGGCCCCATAGTTTGTAATGACACAGGTGGACACTAGAACCGAGAATAAACAGAATACAACCTCAAGTGTGCAGGTCTGTCTGTAGGGTGTACAGGCTTCAGGGGTGAGAGAACGATTCACAAACCCAATTTCGCACCTAAGGTATACTTGGGTGCATATCTAGTTGGCTTTCCTGGTGTTAATTCATCCGTGGTATAGGCAAAACACAAATGTACAAGCACAAAGTGGTTTACTCATAGATAATATTACACCAGTCTTTTGTAATGTAGGGCTGGGATGTAGGTGTACCAAGTTAGGGATTCCTGGGAAAGGAGACTACTCTGTTTAGCTAGCCTTCTAGTTGTCCACTTCGGTTTCAGTAACATAACACCATGGTACACGCTGGTACACCCCAGGGTCACTGTTGATGCTTTAAAATTACATTTCTTTAGCAGTGAAGTTCTATGAAGTTCTACACATTTCCACACATTCTCATAGATAATATTACACCAGTCTTTTGTAACATAGGGATGGGGTGTAGGTGTTCTAAGGTAGGGATTCCTGGGAAAGGAAACTACTCTGTATAGCTAGCCTTATATATATCTACCAGGGACGTATAGGGTAGGTCATGTCAATTGTACGAATTTACTTTTAAAGGCAGTCTGCAAGGTAAGGCTGCATTTAAAATGACAGGTAGCCATTCAGCAGTGCACACATGCAAAGTGCATAAAATCTGCTGGGCTTCTAAACCTCAATGCCCTATTATCTACTAGGGGCTTATAGGCAGGTTAATCCTCCTTGCCCTACTACCTACTAGGGACTTATAGGTTCTGTCAGGCTAACAGTAAGTGTACCCTAATACATAGTGTACCCTATACATGTGTTGTGTTTTCAACAAAGCACTGGCCTGGGCATGCCAACAAAGCCCAGGGCAGAGAGTCAGTTACCACCAGTATCATTCAGTCAAAAATGGGGGTGCACAGGGCAAAAGGATGACTTTCTAACATGACATACCGGCGACGCAAGGGGCTGGTATATAAGCCGCTGAATCTGCATGCTATGCTCCATTTCTAAGCCGAAAACATGGAATAGGAGGGATTTAACGCATTGTGTAATACTTCATCTTGAGTTAATATGTATCTCAGGTCTGTCAAACACTATCCCCAATTCACATATGAAAGCGTGAGCGTGCACATCTCACTACTTGTTTGAGCACTATACAAGTTCCCTGACTGGTTGATTGAAATCGGAAATGAACAACAATTGACCTGGATACTGACAGCGAATTGACATTCCGCTGCTACTTCAGTCACTCACTGTGTCATTTGTCATGTTTTCCTATAACATTATCGCACGTGGGAAGGACTTGGTCAGACAAATGTATTTTTGTGACATTTGAACGTCTCCAGGGCTTAAGCACTCTCCTACAAAGCATGTCTTCTAAGACTTCTATTTTATATTTTTCATGAATCTGAGCAGCTATCCACTGACTACCTGAAATGCGTTTTTTACTTCATTTTTTATGAAGGATCATTGTTTCGATGCTAGATGCTTTTGTTTGATTTTCCTGCTTCCTGATGTCGTTTCGGCTGCTGTTTTATAGAACGGGCCACGTGCTGGTACCACGCAGGGAGCCCGAGTCTGCAGGCTCAGCTAGTTCCTGCAGTGAGATTTGTGATTGTATTAAAATGAAATGTGCCTCTAAATTTTACACGTATGCTATATTCCATTAATAAAATTTGATTTATATAAGCGCCTGCACGGAAAACAAACATGACTTTCCCCTTGGTGGTGATAACGGGAGCAAAATATGCCAAACAGCTGTATTCAGTAATATACAATGCTACTTTCCATGGGTGGCCTGAACACGAGTTATTGAGGATGAAATGGAACCTTTTCAAACTACCGCATAAGATGGTTACAGCTTCTGGTTAGTGCTGTAGATGTGACTATTTCAATGCTTTAGAGGTTCATGTGATCCCCAGCAGTGGTGTCTATCATTCAAATGAAAACAGAGTTCCTAACAATAAAAACAATATGGTTCCCAACGGAAACACATGAACATTTGGTAACAGATGTAAAGTATTTGGAAGATAATAAGTCAAGAGATGTTCATTTGAGAATTTACTTCAGGCAATGGTTTATGGAAAGAGGCGCCAGACAACGAACGCTGTGTGTGGAGAGGCAGGAGCTGAAGGGAGAAATTGCAGTGGATGAGTAAAGAGACTACACTGCCACTCGATGGGATGAGGTGACAAGGAAAGGGGAAATATGGTACTGTATGGAGGGATAGGGCAGTCGAAGGGTGAGAGAGCAGGTTTGGAAAAAATTGCATTGGAAAGTAGGGAGGGAGAAAAGAGGGTGGATGTGTTTGACCAGTGACATCAGTTAGTGAGGAGGGATGGAGGTGAACTTGGAGGAGGATAAAAGTGTTGGGAAAGAAGTCTGGGGGTGCGCATGAAATTGTGTGCACCAAGCAGAGTTTTGTTATGAATGTGTGAATGAATAAATAATGTAATTATAGAGCGTGAACGGAAACCTTGAAGATTATCCTTAAGCTAATAGCAGTGGCTAAAAAAGAGCTTTGAGGAATTAAAACGAGAGGGACACTGAGAGCTTTTTAGGGGCCCTGCAAGTACCAAAAAATCATCAACCCAAAACTAGAAAGAATTTGGTCTTTTTTTCTTTATTTTTTTTTGTCCTTATTCCCGCCCTTGGTATCTGAGTCGTGGTGCGTAGAGATAGGCGTACTATCACAGTTAAACTGGTAAGGGCATTAGATGTTACGAGGTGGCTCGCCCCACAGTACTACACTATGCTCACATGCCACCACATCAAGATAACACTCAGGGTGGTTTGCTGCAGTCAAATACCCAATCGTGTGTCGAATCGCCCTATTGGGTATACAGACATGAAAGAAAAAGATAGCCAAACAGCGTAATCATTGGACTTCGGGGGGAAAAAAAAACAAAAACAAAAAAAAACCCGACTACATGCTTGATTATGGCCAGTGTAATAAAGACCAAAAGTTTCTCTTATCTGGATTGCCTGATCTTTGTAGGTCCATTTTTGATGTTTGTAGCACAGACGAACGCCAGTCCTGCAGGGAGGGGGGTAGCGGGTCTTTCCACTTCTTACAAATTTCCCGTCTGGCTAACAAGATTCCGAAGAAAAGTAAGTTCTTTGCTGAACCCTGGAATTCTGATGCAACCCCAAAGATAATGAGAGAGGAACATGGCCGGACTTGGGAACCTAATGCAGTAGTGAGTGTAAGACAGACCGCATCCCAGAACGAACGTAGCAAAGGGCAATCATAAAACATATGTAGATCTGAAGCTGCTCCCAGACCGCATTTAGGGCATGCCACCACTGGACTGTTTGGGAACTTCGAAAGTCTCTCGGGCGTGTAGTATGCCCTGTGTAGGGTAAAAAGCTGGTTTCGACGGAGCCATGATGGTTTTACTATGTTCCACAAGATCTTAAAGGACTCAAACCATAGATTCTCAACATTTTGATTCGTAATGTGTGCGGCCCACAATGTATCAGGCAGATGGAACTCGCCATCAACCTCCTCCAATAGTAAGTTGTACCAGAGTGAGACCTCTTTTTTTGTTGGAGGCTTGTCAATTAAGAGGGAGACCATATTGTTATTACCCCCTAGCTGAAATCGGCCCTTAACAGAAATCTGTGAGAGTGCCCAGCTTCGTATTTGTAGGTATTTAAACTTGGAGAGCCCTGGCCCTATCCTAGAAAGTAACACATCCCATGGGAGTAAGCTACCCTCCGCAAAAAGATCACCCCACTCCTCCAATCCTGCCTCTCTCAAAGGTGCTGCAAGACCGTCCAAAAGCCAGCTCGGGGACCCAGGTGAATTCCAGAGTGGAGATCTACCAGAGAAATAATCCAGTTTTATGGAGCGCCTAAGTTTCAACCATGTTTTAAATATATCTCGCAATATCTTCATTTTTTTTTTTTTTTAAACTTGGGGTCGCCAAATTTGATGGAACTATTTCGTTTATATCGTTATATATATTCAGGCCCAAGTACCGTAAAACAGGGCTTAGCTGAGCCCCGCCACAGGCCCCGGGTCATTCAAGACCATGATGTCAGTCTTCGAGGCATTAATTTCATACCCAGACACGTTACCATATTCCTGGGCCAGAGCAATTATAGCTGGGAAAGCCGAACGGAGTTCAGAAGTAAAAACAAGTACATCATCTGCGTACAAAGATACCCTCTTCTCCCATCCCTCAAAAGTAAATGGCTTGATGTTGCAGTCATCACGTAGCCGTTGAGCAAATGGCTCAATATATAGATCAAATAGGAGGGGAGAAAGAGGGCAGCCCTGACGGGTGCCCCTCGTGATGTTAAATGGGTTAGTCAATTCACCATTGACTAACAGAGAGGCAGATGGATTTTGGTACAAAAGTCTCACTGCACGTCTAAATTTTTCGCCGATGTTGAATTTTCCCAAGACTTCCGATAGGTATATCCAATTGACCCTATCGAAAGCCTTGGTGGCATCTAGGGTGAGAACTGCCAGTGGGAGAGATTTTACAGAAGCCATATCAATTGCTCCTATGAGATCATAGGTCAATTCATAAAGCTAGCGTCCCTTTACAAATCCCTTTTGATCTGAGTGCAGGATACCCGGAGCGACTGCCCCCAATCTATTTGCTAATACTGACGCAAAGATTTTATAATCCGAGTTCAGAATGGAGATTGGTCTATATGACCCACTACAAGTTGCCGGTTTTCCTGGTTTTAATATTAATGTTATTGAAGCACTATTCCAAGAAGTGGGAGGGAGCATACCATCTTGGAGGATGTTATTAAACAATTCGGTCAGGAAGGGGAGGATTGTTGAATTCAGAGCCTTATAAATTTCTGATGGCAAGCCGTCTGGGCCAGATGCCCTTCCCTTTTTACTACTAGTAATTGCTAATCTAACTTCTTCCTGGGAGATTGGATCATCCAAAACAGCCCGTTGTTCCACTGAGAGTACGGGAAGAGAAACTCCCGTCAACCAAACCGCAACTTGTTCAGTTACAATATTTTTATCCTCGCGGTATTTCACTAAAAAATTCCCGGAGAACCTCCCTAATTTCTTCATTGGTGGAGTATGTTACTCCATTGGAAATAATTGAATAGATGTTATTTCTGACCTGCTCCATCTTTGTTTTCCAGGCTAGCAACTTTCCAGCCCCCTCACTATACTCAAAATGAGCCAATTTACTTGCCTCCCATCTCCCTTGAACACGAGCATTCAGAACTGAGCCCAATTCCCCCTTTAGAGTAATTACTTTATTTTGCCACTCCTGTATTTTGGTCAAAGGGGCCTCCGGGTGCATAGCAATTTCTGTCTGCATTTTAACCATTTCCATTTCTAAGCAAGTCACAGCTTCTCTATAGATTTTGTTTTTATGTGCAGCTTTATTTGTTATTAGGCCCCTTAAAAAGGCCTTTAATGAATCCCATACATTACCGGAAGAGGCTGTTCCAACATTATCCTTCAGGTAATGCTGCACCTCCACATTGAGGGCATTATTAACATCCGACACGGAGAGCAATGAGCGGTCAAATGACAAGTTTCTCATACGCCTCTTAGGGAACCCATCCAGTTCTAAATAGATAGCCGCATGGTCTGATAGATGAAAAGGAAGATGAGAAACTGATGTCACCAAATTAACCAAAGACTGACTAATTAAAATAAAATCAATTCTTGACCGATGGTGGTATCTATAATTACGAAAAGTAACACCTCGTTGTTGTCCATGCAGGGATCTCCAGATGTCATTGTATCCTAGTTGCTTCATAGTATCCTTCAGTAAAGACCTAGTTTTAGATAAAGTTCTGCCACGGTTAGATGGGGACTTATCCAATATGGGATCTAAAACTATATTAAAATCTCCTGACAGAATAACCGGCTCAGGAAATGAATACAAGTGGGAGAAAAGGGTCTTCAAAACGGATGGGTCATCTTGATTTGGACCATAGTATCCTATGATGGTAACTGGGGACCCTGCTATGATCACTGATGCAATTACCCACCTTCCACCGGGGTCAACCAGTTTAGAAACCAACCTAGCTTTTACTGATTTTTTAAAAATTATTGCCACACCTCTAATATGAACAGATTGTGAAGTCATTATACATAGATCGATCCACCTATTCTTTTTAACCAACAGTGCCATTTCGGGTTCATCGAGATGAGTTTCCTGGAGTATTATAATCTGTGCTCAGCGTCTCGAAGATACTGCATAATGTTGTTTTTTCTGGGACTTACACGTAATCCGTTAGTATTCCAGGATAGGATAGCTAATTTACTCATTGTAACGAAAGAACCACACCCAGCCTTTTACCAACAAAAGCAGCATAATCAGGCAACAAGGATCATTTGCTACATACCACCAGGGAAAGAAAAAGACAATCATATAATCTTCATACCGCACCCAAATACTCAAAACTGGATTAGAGCGAAAATGAGGATGTTTTTTTAATTTTTTCCTTGACCCCCCCCCGCTGTGCCCCAGACCCCTCCACCCCTCCTGAGGAACCCTTGCTCTATCTATCTGGGTAAACCAGAAGATAGCACCCCAGCCTGGGTCCCCACCCTTCCCGTGAATATATAAAACCAAGACACTATACCTAGACTATATGCCTTATAGCTATTCTGAAAATGATGTTTTGTGTGCCACACTTACTTTTCCACCCTCTTTTTTTTTTATTATTATATTTGTGCTTATGTGTGTGTGTTTTTTTTTTTCAAATTTTAAACTAACATCATCTTCAGGACCCATGAGATCACTGAAATAGTAAATTAATAAGAAAAAATGTACTAACTAGAATCACCGGCCTAGCAAACTAACTGGCATCTTTTTTTTTTAACCTGATGCTCCTTTATCCTTGCCCATAGTTAGCAATAGCTCATCCGCAGCCTGAACCGACCTTATGTTATGCATGCTGTTTTTATACATTACTCTTACAGTTGCTGGAAAAATTAATTGAGCAACTGCGCCGTAGCATCTAAAGGCCTCAAGCCTCCTCCCGAACTCCCACTGCTTGTCGAGTGTGACCCTAGACAGGTCAGATCTGATCTGAAAGTTAATTCCCTTACCACTCACAGATTTCTGCTTTAGGGCCAAATTCAGAATGGTCTCCTTAAGTGAGTAGGTATGAAAATTGACCAATATTTTTCGCGGTTTAGTCCTTTGGGGGTTTTTCTTGAAAGGCTCTCTATGGATACGCTGGATGTCTAAGGCAAATTCTTCAACAGACTGATCCAAACGTAACGCATCTTTCAGCAATGAGGTGACATATTGTTTGATGTCCGAGCCTTCCTTGTCCTCCAGAATATTTAGGATACGAAGATTATTTCGTCGGGCATTATTCTCAAGAGTTTCCATCCTCTCTGCCATAGCTTGATCCTCTTTCCTGAGTGATGTAATGTCCACTTTTGCTTGCTCTAAATGTATGGACAGACCCGTTACCCTATCCTCTACTGATTCTGTTCTTAAAGTAAGATCACTTAGTTTCTTATCCAGGGACTCACAAAAACATCTGATATCAGGCTGATTGGCAGCAGAGGTCTCAAATCCCTTTTTTATATCAGCAGATATAGTAGCGAACATTCCCTGTATAGAAGACTGAAGGGAAGCGGTCATAGATGCATTATCACAATTAACTAAGAGAGCGCTATCAGTCAAAGAAGGAACCAGTGCACTGCCTTGTGTGCCATCTTGTGTACTATGCCCTTGTGGTTGACCAACTGAGAGGCCTGCAACCAAAAATGGGGGAGCCAACAGAGGTGGCGGGCCAATGGTGGGGCCAAGACCAAGGCTAGGGGCGAAAAATGGCCGGATGTGCCCAGGGGGCCCAAAGCATTTATCACAGGGGCCAAAATCTCAGAATCTACAGTAGGAGTAAGAGTAAGAGTGTCTACTTGCTCCGTCTCTCTACCTCCATTTAGGTCTTCAGCAACATCAGCTATGATGTTACCTTTTAGAATATCTGTCGCCATGGCAGTTGAGTTGTTGTTGTTACACGTTACTCCAATATTCACTGTCCCTTCCGGGCCCTCGGCCTCTAAGAGAGTTCCTACTGAGCAAGACGGAGAAGAAGATTTATCTGGTAAAAATAGGACTTGAGGAATTGCCTTGAAATATGACCTGAGTGATGGGGTGATCCTAGTATCCGAGCAGGTGAGGCTAGTAGATTTACGCTTTGAACTTATTTTACATGTATATGCACGTTTAGCCTTAACCTGTCCTGTTAAATAGGAGGAAAGTTTCTTTTTTGCGCTATCTGCATTGTCTCCCCCAGCAGAAACTAAGGCAGGAGTTGTAATAAAGCAACTGGATGAGGGGGGTGTGATTTTTGGGGTTTTTTGGGTTTGTATCCCTTTATTATTCTTTTTCCCTTTTTTGGAATCACTTTTTCCCCCCTTTTGTTTGCCTTTCTTCAAATGGGATAGCCCCCCTGCATCCAACCTAGATAGATCACCAACTGGACCCCCGGCCAACAATATTGCAGTGGACTCACCTTGAGTAATGCCCCCCCGACCGGCACTAAGCTCTCACCACCTGTAGCGGCTTCCCCCAAATCAGCAGGTAACTCTCCCTCCTCTAGTGTCTCCTCTGCCACCTCAGCTGTTGAGGACAACTCGGCTGCGGGACCTCCAGCGCCCCCCCGTCTCCACTGGAGTAAAAAACGGATCTTGCGACCCCGTCGCAGCTCCAGGACGGCGAGACTCCAGATCGACCAGCCAGACCTCGGTGAAGTTGAGGGGTCAGGTATGCTTCCACTCCGTCTCTGCCTGCAGCCCTTCTGCCTCGGAACCAAGCCAATGCCCACAAGAGCAGGGAGCGCCGGCGAGGAACGCGCTGAAGGAGACGCCCCTTCCAAACACATGGGGTCAGTCGGCAAGGGAAGGACGTCAAAAATGCTTTAAAGTGCCGAAAATCACTTCGTCGGTAAGAAGGTTTCAGTTTAGCAGGCAGCGCGAGGATATTGCAGGCAAGGCATTAAAGTCAAAAGTTAGAAAATAAAGCAGCGCACGGGCGGGATCGGGAACCCAGGAACAGAGCGCCGCCGCAGCTCAGCCGCCTGCCGCCATGTTCCCCTCCAAGAATTTGGTCTTGATAAAACCTCTCAGGGCCTATTTTTTAAAAGATCACAAGGAAAAATACACCAACATATCTGAACTGCAAGTAAGATGCAATAAGCATATAGATGAATTTACATACGCACATTAGTCATAATTGATCATATTGTGGAAACATCAAGATTTTATACATCAAATTCCTAAAAACGAATCCAGGTTATGTTAAATTTTGTTAAGGTTGTATTATAGCATGCTAATCACCCGTGAGGGTATCCAGGTGCTCGGTAGCAGTGTTGTGAGGCCAGCCTTGGTGGATTACTTAAAAAGCCAGGTCTTCAGATTCTTGTGAGACTCAAGAAGAAAGGAGGAGGCTCGGATGTGTTGTAGGAGGTCGTTTCAGGCTTTAGGGGCCGGGTACAAGAAGGTGTGGCCCCTGTTCTGTTTTTGTGTATGCGAAGAGTGTGTGCTAGTGGGTGACTGGCAGAGCGGAGGTGTCTGGAAGGTTGGTGAAAGTGAATGCGGATGCTAGGAATGCAGGTCCAGTGTTTTGGAGAGCTTTGGAGGAGTGGATATGGAGTTTAAAGAGTTCCAACTTGTGTATTGGGAGCCAGTGGAATTCCCTAAGGAGTGGTGTTATGTGAGCTTAACGTGGGAGTTTGAGGTCTAGTCTGGCTGCTGTGTTTTGGACAT
Organism: Lissotriton helveticus; assembly: GCF_964261635.1. Classification (NCBI taxonomy): domain Eukaryota; kingdom Metazoa; phylum Chordata; class Amphibia; order Caudata; family Salamandridae; genus Lissotriton; species Lissotriton helveticus. Next base: position 1,602,093,297 of record NC_136059.1, on the reverse strand, counting down.
CAGCAGCCTTCTTTTGAGTTGGATGGTAACCCCTGTGTATAGGGTGTTTCCATAGTCTAGTTTGCTGGTTATGAGGACTTGGGTAATCGTTTTCCTTGTGTCAACTGGCAACCACTTGACGATTTTCTTCTGCATCCTTAGTTTATTGAAGAAGGACATGACCACTACATTGTCTTGGGACGTCAAGTCCAGTTTGTTGTCTACAAAGATTCCAAGGTTTGGTACTTGCAAGCAGGGCATGGGTCCAATGTCTGTGGGCCAGGAGGTGGGGTCCCATCGCGAGGCGGTCTTCCCAAAGACTAGCACCTCAATCTTGCCCAAGTTTTGTGATACAACCACAATGCTTTGAATGAGTATATGTTATGTGTTGGTAGACAGTTTAAAAAGGTGTAGATGCTGTCAAAAAGCATAATCACCTCTGGGTCCCAAGATCATTTTCACCGGTACATGTTGCATAAGCTGAAGATGACGGATCAAACACCTGGAGGCACTCACTAGTAGGGAATTGTAATAATCCATTCTGGAAATAATGAGAGCTCCTTTCTGGTGGAGGAGTGTCAGTTATCTCACCAATATATAAGGTGGGGGACAGAACATCACCAAAGAACTATCGTCTGATAGCCCTTCTGGATATTGAGGCAAAATACTTTGCAGGGCTCTTATTGATTCAGCTGTGTGAATGGGCAACTAAGTGCAACATAATTCCATCTAGTCAAACTGGATTTTGTAGAGACACGGGAACTACAACAAACCTCCTGGCACTATCGTTGCTTATTGACAAAGCAAAAGTGACTAAACAAACTCTTCACTTTTGCTTTGTGGACTTCAAGGCGGCTTTCGACAATGTCAATCGAGCCAACCTTTGGAGAAAACTAGCCTCATGGGGGATCCCTGCCCTGCTATTAAATCTCTTGATCGAATTGCACTCTAACACCTGGGTTCAGGTAAAGCTTGGGAATGGCACGCACCTCTCTAGGCGTATTTCGACCATAAAAGGCCTCAAGCAAGGGTGCGTCTTAGCGCCTACCTTTTTAATTTATTTACAGCCGACCTGCCCTTGAAGCCTGCAATTCGCACGCACCCCGACTGGGGGGTAAAGCCCTGCCCAGCATATAATAATAATAATAATAAGGGAGTTTTGTAAAGCGCCTGGTGACGCTCAGAAGCGTGTCCCCGCGCTAAGACAGAAGAACTCATGCAAGCAAGCCGCAGAGTCACGCAGATGATGTGTTTCTGGTTAGTCATACCAAAGTAGGACTGCAGAATCTTATCAACAATGCTGCATGGATACGCCGAAGAGAATTTACTTGAAGTAAATATTGACAAAACCAAAGTACTGTCAATAACTGGGAACAAAAAGCCGCACACTTGGGTCCTTGGAACACAGGTAGTTACAAACTGATTCGAATATAAATACCTTGGAATCTTAGTTGACAAAGGAGGTCGCTTCTCAAATCATCTTGAGGCCACAAAGAGAAAAGGTATGCTGATTGCGACAACACTCAAACAGCTAAAAACTAAGCTGACCGGCCCCACTTTTCTACCATTGCTCCGCGTTGCCCAAGTAAAAATACAGTCATCTATCACCTATGGCAGCGAGGCATTAGGAGGCACAAGCGCGAAACTGATGGACACAATCATCTCAAAAGCATACAGACTTCTCTTAAATTTGCCATCTTATACCTCACAAGCCCAGATCCGGTTAGAATTTGGACTAATCGGCCAAATGCTTGCAAGGAGAGGATCATATATTAAGTGCTGGCACAAAATACAGAACTCACCAGAGAATACACTGAACCATCCGCTCTGGCAAGATCTGTCCAGCTGTTCCAATATGCCGGCAAAAAAATATTTGGAGGAGTCCTTGATTGTTACAGGACTGAAAGAACTATGGGAAACCCCACTACCGCATGTGCAATTCAAACGCGTAGTAAATAAGAGTATAAAGAAACTCTCGCATGTAGAGGACAAAGCTACTTTTTCCAACCGGCGTCACGCTTGGATGACTCTGTGTACATACAAATCACCTGGGTTACAAGCGTATATTGGACTGGGGTACTGCAGGAAAACAAAAGAAGCCTTTTTAAAACATAGGCTAGGGATCCTACCAGCTATACCACATTTACAACCATGGTTGAGAAGGAACTGTGGGACAAAATGTAGGCTATGTGGTGTAGGGAATGAAGATATTGAACATTTGCTATGTACCTGCTTGAGGTTGAAAGAGGAAAGAGCAGCCCTGCTAAAAATGTCTTTTAATGAACACAGAATACGCACATGTAGACAAGCAGTTCTTGCTTGTTTTGATCCAGGACTTCCGTCACTAAATGGGAAGTTGGTGAAGTTCCTGAAACTAGCGGAGCTGAACTTAACAACCCAAGAGGTCGACCCAGACAAGATTTAATGAACTATGTTCCAGACAAGATTTAATGAACTATGGTCACTTCCCAAACCCCATTGTGTTTACTAGTATAAATATTAATAATCAGGATCTCTCTCTTTTTTAATCTTAAAACTTTTAATTGATGACAAGTGCACTCAAACATATTTTTTGTAATGGTTTTAATTAATCAGAAACAATAAACTTGTTACTTACTTTACTTACTGGTGGAGGAGTGGCTAAAGGGCAGAAGGATTCTGCTTATATTCAGCAATCTTAATCTCATCATGCAAATGTTCTGAGAAACTGAACTATTTATCAATAATTACCTCTAGACTCTGAACATGGGGTGAGGGGTGATATAGCATTCCTACATTTTCCAGCCACAACTCTGTGGTCCATGCTGTATCTGGTCCAAAGATTAAGACTTCTATCTTTTCCCCATTTATGGATAGAAAGTTAGGGGCTTATTTACAAGAGACCTGCACCCCCCAGAGCATCACTTTTTTTGATGCTCCAGTGGCACAGGCCTCATAATCATACTAATGAGGCATCGCAAAACCACTGCTTGGCTTTGCATGGCTTCATAGATATGGAGTAAGTCAAGACAGTACAAAGTGCTGTATTGCCTTACTCTGCTACAAGGAGGCTTTGGGTGATGCGGTAGGTGTTCACATGCAACACCCAGGGATTTACTGCCCCAGATTTACAAAACCACATAAACCTGGGGAAGCGCCGAAACCTTATACCTCTGGAGCAGGTGTAACAAGAAAAAATGTTTTAAAATGCCTCCATGAATTCTTTTCGTGGAGGAATGTGCCCCTTCCTGCACAAAAACAATTCTGTGAACAAGCAGACACCCTTGCACCATGGTGCATAGGTACTGTGTTGGTGCTAGGCACCAAATTGTGTGCCGGCACTGGCTAAAAGGACAGGAATGCACCGTATCTCTTAAATACAATGCATTCCAGTCCTTTCAAATTGGCTTAGGGCTGGCAAGCAAAAAGACTTGTGGCGCTGCCCTGCCCCACTTTTTTGGAAATGAGGCCCTTAGTATCTATTCAACTGACTACATCTAGTAGACACTTTCCAAGGTTGAGAGCCACCTTTGTTGTTTACAAATACAGACTGACTATTTTTTTGTGTATCATCGGCATAGAGGACAAAAGAGATTACCAATGATTCAATCAATGAGGCAAAGGTTGCAACCAAGCCTTGTGACACTGCTGAGATGATTCATTTTGCGGAGGAGCAGACTCTGCTAACTTCCCTGTCTGTTTGCGATCTTTTAAGAATCATGTAGACCATTCCAAAATATTCCCTGCAAGCAGTTTCTGAAAACCACTTTGGCAAGATGAAGTGTGAGATAGTATCAAACGCTGCTGATAGGCCTAGCAATATAAGGGCCCTCACCCCACTTTAGTCCCTGATCTGTCTGATGTCATCTTTCCCTTTCACAGTAACAGTTTCTTTACACAGGCCCATCCGGAAGCCTGTTTGTACCTTGTGTAGCAATTGATTCAAATCCACAAAGCCAGTCAATTGCCTGTTCAGTAATATATTGGTCACTTTGGCATATAACATAAACAGTGAGTTGGGCCGTGAGATATTTACAATAGTTAAGAACATAAATAATTATCATTTGATATTAACAAATTATGTAGAAAATAGTACATATTTCTTATCTAATTATAAAATATCTTAATGACTTTTTCAATTTGACAAGATAGGGCTCGATTCCGATTTGGGAAAATGCACTCCGAATAGCTGTACGAAGCGTTTTTCCTGTACAAATCGTACCCTGCAACCTCCCCGTACGTACGATGAAGAACGAATCGTACTAGGAGCAGGAGCAGGAATCTGTACGAATCGTACAAAGACCGTACGACTCTATTCATCGCACGATTCTCCCTCGGAACCGCTGTACGCGACATCCGTACGGTTAGAAGCAGGTTTTCCCAACCCAGCAAGTATGATTTGTGTCGGTGTACGCACCGTACCCCACGATCATGGGGTGTACGCACCGTACCCCATGATTGCAGTGTACGGTGAGTACACCCTGCGATCATGGGGTACAGTGCGTACACCCCATGATCGCAGGAGTACGCACCGTACCCCTGCGATCATGGGGTGTACGCACCGTACGGTGTGTATGTGATTGTGTGGTCGCCCTTACCTGATGTGGACCGTACGAATTGTGTCCTCATACCCCAGTCCGGATCGTACTTGTCGGGTCGTACGGCATGTTTATGAATCATACGGTTCACGGTGAGGGTCCGTGTCGTACGGTTTCAGCCTTGCAATTCATACGGTTCGCGGTAATTCGGACGGATTTACGCAATACGGATCGTACGACGCGATTTGGACGGACGTGAATGATTCGTACGGAGAGGGCGCCGGATATGATTCGGACAGACGCTTTTTTTCCCGTATCGGAATCGACTCCATAATGTTACGATTAAATATAATTACATTACTTTTTGTTAATTCTATACATTACTTTAATAACTATGAATGCACAATAAAAATCTTTTTAAACTTTGAGTATTATTATGCGGCGCCCTGATTTGTTTTCCACTGGATTATTCAAGGGAATGTATCAATTATTTAGACAAAAGCTTGGCCCATTTATTGCTTCAGTATGGTAACCTTATCCTGTTAGCGGATTTCAATGTACATTCTGATAATCCTAATGATACACTGGCCAGGGCTTTGGATGAGAGGATCACTGACAAAATATAGAATACAAAAATATAGAATACTAAAAATATCGAAGTAAAAATATAGAAAGCTAAAATATCGAAGTCCTATCTATAAACAGGTAAGTACAAAAATATCGAATCAAAAATATCGAAAAAATACATATAGTTAGTCAAAATATCGATTTTTTTAAAATGTCTTACAGGTAATTTAAAATTAATGAAATAATAACTAAAATAAACTAAAACATACTTAAAAATGCTTCAATAACTTTAAAAGTATTAAATAATTATTTTAAGTTAAAAAAATAAACATACAATTAAATTTTTTAACACATATATATATTAACATAATATTAATTAATAATATACAATATTTTTACTGTAGGATAGCGGGAGGGTAAAATTTACTATTACCACTCCAGCAACTGCAACAGTAGGGTAAATGTTGGATAGCGTAGGGGTAAAAATTACTATTCCGACTCCAGTGAGTACAACAGTAGGGAAAGCATTGGATAGCGTAGGGGTAAAAACTTACTATTCCCACTCCAGTGAGTGCAACAGTACGGAAAGCGTTGGATAGCGTAGGGGTAAAAATTACTATTCCCACTCCAGAGAGTGCAACAGTAGGGAAAGCGTTGGATAGCGTAGGGGTAAAAATTACTATTCCCACTCCAGACAGTGAACAGTAGGGAAAGCGTTGGATAGCGTAGGGGTAAAAATTACTATTCCCACTCCAGAGAGTGCAACAGTAGGGAAAGCGTTGGATAGCGTAGGGGTAAAAATTACTATTCTCACTCCAGAGAGTGCAACAGTAAAGAAAGCGTTGGATAGCGTAAGGGTAAAAATTACTATTCCCACTCCAGAGAGTGCAACAGTAGGGAAAGCGTTGGATAACGGGAGGGTAAAAAACACTATTCCCACTCCAGAGAGTGCAACAGTAGGGAAAGCGTTGGATAGCGGGAGGGGTAAAAATTACTATTCCCACTCCAGAGAGTGCAACAGTAGGGAAAGCGTTGGATAGCGTAGGGGTACAAATTACTATTCCCACTCCAGAGAGTGCAACAGTAGGGAAAGCGTTGGATAGCGTAGGGGTAAAAATTACTAATCCCACTCCAGTGAGTGCAACAGTAGGGAAAGTAAATACTTCATATATTAATAAAAATAATTTAAATATTAATACCAATAAAACTGTATTAAAATTAATTAACCATTTAATATAATATAATAATGAATCAATTAAAAATACAAATAAAAAATGATTATTAAAATTCATTACCTATTGATACAAAGTAATTACCAATTACCAATTAATTAATTAGCAATTACAAATTAATTGGCAATTAATTCAAAATAAATACCAATAAATAAATTAAAATATTTAATTAATTACAATTAAATTACTTCCCACCTTATTCCCATATAAACCCACAACCCGCTCCGGGAAATACATTTATAAAATTAACATGATTATCAATTAATCAAATAATAAAAATGAATTACCAATTTAAATTTAATTAATTACCAATTAAAAATTATTTAACAATTAATTCAAGATAAATACCAATAAATAAATTAAAATAATTAATTAATTATAATTAAATTACTTCCCACCCTACTCCCCTATAAACCCACAACCCGCTACAGAATTAAATTACGCAAAAATTAAATAACATAAAATTCATTACTTAAAATCAATTATAAAATAAATATACACTTTTCACACATATACTAACATACAAAACACTTTAAAAAATTTGATATTATTAAAAATTCGATATATTTAATACCTATATTATATACTTCGATATTTTGACTTTCTCTATTTATGAAAATCGATATTGAATTACTTACCTTAAATTCGATATTTTTGTTGAATATATTTTGTCCATTTGATATTTTGTCCGTTCTATATTTTGACTTTGATATTTGTGCTATTCTATATTTTTGATTCGATATTTTGTCTGTGTACCGGATGAGAGGCTGCCCTCCTACGTTCTGAGGCAAGTTGTAGTTATCAGTACCCATCAGGCAGGCAGCAAAATTAACCTAATTTTCACAAACTCCTCAATCTTGGTTCAAGAACCCAGTATAGTAGTCTGGCGTGACCACTTTTTAATTTCTTTCTGCTAGCTGCACAAAAACAAGCCTCGGTTGGCTAGGGGCCCACATAGACCAGCCTTTCTGGTCTAGAGTAATATCAGGCCTAATAATCGCACAGAGCTGCTTTCAAACACTACTTCCTCCTTGTAAGGGGATCTGAAATGAGATATAGAAGTTGTTAATACCTGGCTATGGGAGCATCTGAGACCCATGCTCCACAAACACCTTGTAAAGAGTGTAATCGTGGATCTTCTGACACCTGGTTTGTGCCTTCCCTTGCGCCTGAATAAAGGGCTAATAAGAACTGCAAGAGAGAATGGCGTAAAGGCTATTCACACTGGTGTATATTTATCTATAAAGTGGCCTTTAGCCAAAATGCTGCCATTTAAAGCTGCTTATTTTGAATTTATAATCAGTTCTGCTACTAATGGCACTTGAGAGATCTTCCAGATCAGCAAGATATTTTTGGGCACCCAAGGGTTGTAGTAGTATTGTGGAGACTCAGCAGTTGTAAAGATACTGCTAGTAAAATAACTTTGTGAATACCAAACAATGGTGAATTTACACAAAAGTATACTTTAACCTTTGCGAATAAGGCCTATGGGAAATAAAATATGTTTTGGGCTCCTTGTGACCACAAAGCAGCCTCCTTGTGCCAAGAAACAACCACCTGCGACACCCACCAACTCAAATCTGCAGCGGGATCTGCACTACTCGCTGACAGCAATCATCTATGATGATCACCAATGAGAAGCTCCAGCGGAACCTGCACTTTCTACCAACAGCTCGCATCAACCCCACAGTGACCGCCTCTTCGTGCTACAACAGTGACTGTACCATTTCATCATGCAGATAAGCCCCTCCTTGCGGTCTCTACCAAAGCCAACAGCAGTTCATCGGGAGGCTTGAGAAGGTAACTCATCAGCAGGAGAGACCTGATCCCTATCTCCAAGCGGTGCTCAATTGCAGTCGGCCTGAAATTGTAACTTCAGTTCTTTGTGCTTTTATGCACTATTTTGAAATAAAATTTTATAAACTCATATTTCTGGTTCTACTAAAAAAAAATCATTTTGGTGTCTGAGTGCTGCATAAATATTTTATATGTTGTCTCTGAGTTAATCCTGTCTGCTTTTGTGCCAAGCCACCAGAAAGTTAAGCAAAGTTTCATTTAGTAACTTTTGTGGCTTACCTGAATGAGGACTGTGTTTAATATTTAGGTGGGGCTTCCACCCCTTTCAGCTAAAACCTCACTTTCTTACAGTTATCATGTGAGGTACAAAAGCAAAACCTTTCCAGATCCCTGTGTAATAATGAAATCATTCTTGAGGAATTATGTTTAACCAAGGAGTGAAGCAGATTCACCAGTCAGCACCTTGCTCACACCAATCCTGAACACTTCCATCTCATCAGCTATCTTCCTTGATGCTTGGAAACACACAGTAGTCCTACTCCTGCTGAACAAACCCTCTGTGGTCCCCTTAATATTCACCAACCACAAACCGATCTCCCTACTTCTGTACCAGGCCAAGGTACTGGAAAAGATCTTCACCAGATGCCTCAATGACTACCTCAACAATCATCAGCAACTTGACATCATCTCATCACCCGGTCTGGCTTTAGACCCCTCCACAACACATATACTGTGCTCAACAGTGCCATAAACGACAAGTGCATGATCCTAGACAATGGAGACATGCAGCCCTCATCCTCCAGGACCTCTCCACAGCATTTGACCCGATCTCACACCTCACCCTTGTCCACTGCTTACATAATATCAGAACCTAAGGGCCTGCTCTACGGTGAATCTGTTCCTTCGCGACTGTCAGGACTACCATCTGTCAGCCTGACAACTTTCACCTGGACCATCAAGACTTCATTTGCAGAGTCATGAGATTATCCTTTCTGAGCCTGGCCCTCTTCAACACCTACATGAACCCCCTGGCCAGCATCCTTAGAACGCACAACATAAACATCCTCTCCTAGGCTGACATCATGCAACTTATTCTCACTATCAAGAACAATACACCCAGCACCTGGAGAAACTTTTCAGCATGCATGACCGAAATCACCCACTTGATGAGGAACAACTTCCTGAAGCTGAACTCAGACAAGACCAAATTCATAGTCTTTGGTGTGAGACCATCTCTGTGGGACTCCACTTGGTGGCCAAAAGGCCTAGGATCTTCACACACACCCACCACCCATGCTAAAAACTTCTGAATCATCATCAACTGCAAATTCTACATGATCACCCAATCACTGCTGTCACTGCATCATGCTTCCATACACCGAAGACATTGAGGAGGATCTTCAAGTGGCCAGCAATCAACACCTGAAAAACCTTTACACACCATCCAAGTCACAAGCAAACTGTACTACAGGAACACGATTTATGCCGGGATCAACAAGCAACTCATCAGGTGGCTGCAGTCTACTCAGATCCCCATAACTCACATTCAGCTCCCCATGCCACAAACAGATCTCACCTCACCACAAGGAGCTACACAGGTTTCCCATACACAAAAGCACACAATTCAAACTCCTCACCCACACTTTCAAAACATTACATAACTCAGACCAACTATATCTCAACAACCGCATCTGCTGCCGCAAACACCCCAGACAATTCCACTCGGTCAGACTCCTACTTGAACATATCCCACAAACACACAGAACCAGATCCGGAGGTCGTGCCTTCCACATCACTCCCAAGCCTCCACCTCACTTCTCGAATTATTGCAGAAAGCTGAAAATCTGTCTCTTCAAGTAATCTATTGTGGCTCTAGATGGGTCTAGTCTCTTACTTGCTCAACCCAAGTTTATCCTCCCAGGTGATAGTGCACATTGCAAATCTGCAAAACATAACATATTATTACAAAAAACAGTCAAATACCTACTGTACTATGTTTATCCACTCATAATGTACATAATTGATGTTGAGAAGATAGCATGCACCAATGCCACGTATTGCAGTGCAAGCTCATAGCCAGTGCCATAATTAATATATTTATGACACAAATGCATTTACTTTACTTATGAAGAGGCTTTGATTGCTGTTCAGCATGGCTGTTGAGGCTCATTTAACTTTTAATGTGACTCATACAGTTATTATATTAATAGCATAGTATTTGAAAGGTGAAGTGGGCAGACATTAGTGGAGCACTGGGTAGGACATAAAAGCACGCCGTGGAGAATAAAGGAACAGCTTTTTCCTTGCAACTCCGGTGCTTCGCTGGAACTCACTGAACTGAAGGCTATAGCCACCCAGTTTATTATTAAGCACGCCAGCACTCCGCTGTGGCTTTTGCAATCAATGTACTTTTTTATCTGTGGGTGCCTTTCAAACGTATATGTAAAGAGCCGGGTCAAAAAGAGGTAGTGTTAGAAGCATGGAATCATGGAATTAATCGTTGTCTTTGTAGAAGCTGTTTCTTTATTATCGCAGGAACAAAGAAAATATTGTGATTTTTTTTTTGCTTTTTATTTCAGCTCGACCTCGATCTGAATGCATTTTCAGAAACAACTTTATGTAAGATGTATACGTTTTATATGTTTTCAGAATGTAGGACTGCTGAGAAACCTAAACAGTTTTTAGGCTCTGGGAAAAACGTGTTTGGGGAACCCACGTTCAGAAAACTTTGAAGTAAAATTAAGGTTTTTATGTTTTATATGTTTTTTGGTGCGTATGATTGCAGCGACATCTTAAAACGTTTTGGAGCCTGAGGAAAAGTTTTCTTAGGGTCACACTGTTCAGAAAACTTCGAATTATTTTTAACTGCAGCCCTGATGATGCCAAACAATAATAAATTATATATTAGAATTTGAGATATTGCAAAAGAATGAAGTGAAAGGCTACACAACCATTTGTACTCTTAGGGCCGCAGTTATGAGGTTTTGCGCAGGGCAGTGCAGCTTGCAGCGCTGCCTACGTCCACACAAAATGGCAGGAATGTGCGGTATATATGAGATTCCTGTCCTTTTCCTCGTTCACCATGGTGCAAGTGTGTCTGCATTGCGGGGCTAATTGATATTGTGCAGGAAGGGACACCATCCTGCATAAAATCAATCAATTCATGCGATTTCCTCCATCCATGTGTACTGTAGAAGAAAACCATTTTTCCTTGCTGCGCCTCCCTAACTCCACCCCTGGGGTGACATTAAATTCCGAGGCAATCCCAGGTTTACGATTTCTCGTAAATGTGGGAATGCTTCAGATTCCATGGGTATTGCGTGGGAACACCCACAGCAACACCCATGGAACATCACTTTCATGCAGTGGTCTGCGTGAAAAGGGCACATATTTACAAGGCCACGAAAAGTCACGTAAAGGGGCTTTACGTGGCCTTGTAAATATGCTGGGGCACAGTGCGCCACAAGAACATCATAAAAGTGTGACGTTCCAGTGGCACAAAAGTACCACAAAAGGCCTTGTAAATGGGGCATTTAGGGGTTTAGTGGAATCTCTACTTTGCGTTTCATGTCATAAGCTAATTTCAAAAATAGATATATGCTTCTCTTTTCTTATTATCATGAAAATAAATAGATACATTACATATAGAAAACATGAAAGAAAAAAAAACAGACCAAATCATAAATATATGGGGCGCAGGAAGGGAGAACAACATGCATGCAGAAATGCAGGAAGCATCATATCAACACAAATATAGCCCAAGAAGAAACATTATGGCAATGATAATGTCTTGGACAATGTTAGAAATTGGGGGCCTCGTTTACTACTTTTTGGCTTAGAGCAGTGCTGCAAGTATACTTGCTGTGCTGCCCTGCATCAAAAGTAAATGGCAGGAAGGTGCTCTGTTAATGAAATACAGAGCATTCCTGTCCTTTTTGCATGCGCCGGTGCACAAATCGGTGCCTAGCACCAAGGAGAAGGGTGTCTGTGTTGTTGTCACAATAGTTTTTGTGCATGGACGGACACCTTCCTGCCCAAATACAATGAATAGAGGTGTTTTTCTCTTTCTGTGTGTGATGCAAAATGCAGCACACATAGAAAGAGGGAAGAATGAGGAGACATAATGTTATCTCTAATTGTTACACCTTCCCTGGGGAGGCGCACAGTTTTGATGTATTCTCAGGTTTACAGATCCTTGTAAATCTGGGAATGTGTCAAAACCCATAGGTGTTGCACGGGAAAACCCACTGCAATTCTCATGTAATGCCTCCTTGAGGTAGAGTAAGGCAAGGCAGCTTTTGCCTTACTCCATATCTATGAGGCCATGAAAAGCCATGTTGGGTGGCTTTGCGTCACCTAATAGATATGATTAAGAGACCTGTGCCACCAGAGCGTCATGAAAGGTGATGCTCCGGTGGTGCAGGCCTCTTGCAAATGAGACTCTGGGTCTGTAGTTGGCAAAGATGTGGGCCCTCTCGAAGTAGGAACCACAATCGTAGTCAGTGCAAGTCAGATACAAAACCTAACTTAACCTGTTCTCACCCTCTGGTAGCTTGGCACAGAGCAGTCAGGTTTAACTTGAGAGGCAACATGTAAAAATGTGTGCAACACTCAACACAGTAAAACAGTGAAAACTCCACACAAAAATAATCCACATCAATTTAGTACAACAGTGCATAATTTAATGAACAAAACAAGAACAAAACAACAAAACTTCCCATCTTTTTTTTGCTCAGTTTCCCATTCCAGTTTGGACCCACCCATATGAAAATCAGTCTTCACCATGATCCCCATGGTAACAGCCCAGCCCAAACTGCCAGACCAGGTGCTCCCTGGACTGGAAACATGCATCCTGGGACTGGTTTTGTGGTATCACCCCTCATGAGTAGAGCTAACCTGAATCCAATGGCTTAGAGAGAACAAGACCCATGCCTGGGTATATCCTTCCCACTTGGGGTGACTAGAGCAACACAAAAAGATGATGGACGGAATACTGAACATTGTCAAACATTCACCCCCGGTATAGAGATCTGGGCCTAAATCCATCCCTTTTTTGCTCACAGTGCAATTCCAGTTTGGACACAGCCATATTCAAATCAGTCAAGACCCTGCTTGCCATGGGAACAGTCCTGCCGGAACTGTCAGGCCAGGTCCTCCATGGACCGTAAATAAGCATCCTGGGACCTGTTTTGCCATATCACCCCTCATCAGCCAGGCTAACCTGAATTCAATGGCATAGGGAGCACAGGACCCACGTATGGGCATATCCTTCCCACTTGCGGTGACTATAGCAACACAAAAAGATTTTGGACCGAATGCTGAACATTGCAAAACATTCAGCCCCAGTACCAGGATCTGGGCCTTAATCCATCATCTTTTTGCTCACCAGGCTGTTCCTTCCAGAAACAGTTAAGCCCAAACTACCAAGTTACGTACTCCCTGGACTCGAAACAAGCATTCTTGTACCGGTTTTATGGTATCAACCCTCATTAGCCAAGCTAGCTTGAATCCAGTGGCACATCGAGTACAGGTCCCACATCTGGGCATACCCTTTGCCGCTTAGAGTGAACATAGCAAACACAACAAGATGATGGACGGAGTGCTGAACCTTTTCAACCACTCACCCCCAGTCAAGAGATCTGGGTTTAATCCATTGTTGTTTTGCTGACTATGCCACCCCAGTTTGGACCCAGCCATATGCAAATCAGTGTTCACTCTGCTTCCCATGGGAACATTCCAACCCAAACGGCCAGGCCAGGCCAGGCCAGGTCCGCCCTGGACCAGAAACAAGCATCCTGGGACCTATTTCGGGGTATCACCCCTCATCAGCCGGGTTAACCCGAATCCAATGGCATATATAGCATGGGACCCACTTCTTGGAATACCCTTTCCTCGTGGGGAGATTATTGCAACACAATAGATAATAGATCGAATGCTGAACATTGTCAAACAATCACCCTCAGTACAGAGATCCAGGCCTAAATCCATTGTTTCTTTTCTCACCATGCCATTGCAGACTGGACCCATCTATAATCAAATCAGTGTTGACCCTTCTCCCCATGGAAATAGTCCAGTCTGAACTGACAGGTCATGTCCTCCCTGGACCAGAAAAATCATTCTGGGACCGGCTATGGGGTATCACCCCTTATCAGCTGGGCTAACCTGAATTCAATGGCATAGTGAGCACGGGACCCATGTCTGGGCATACCCTTCCAAGTTGAGGTGACTATAGGAGGACAAAAAGATGATGGATGTAATGCAGAACTTTGTCAAACACTCACTCCTCCCGTATAGAGATCTGGGCCTTAATTTATCTTTTTTATGCTCACCATGCCATTCCAGTTCGGGCCTAGCCATATGAAAATCTGTTTGACCCTGCTGCCCATGGGAACAATCCAGCCCAAACTGCCAGGCCAGGTCTTCCCTGGACTGGAAACAAGCATCCTGGGACTGGGTTTGGGGTATCACCCCTCATCATCCAGACTAACCTTAATCCAATGCCCTAGTGAGCATGGGACCCATGTCCGGCCTTACTCTTCCCACTTGCCGTGACTATAGCAACACAAAAAGATGATGCATGGAATTCTGACCCTTGTCAAAGTTTCAGCCCCAGTATTGAGATCTGGCCCTGAATCCGTCAAGCAAGGTTAAGACTGAAATGCATATTGCTGGGTACAAACTGAGGTAGCATGGTGTGCAGAATAATCATGGATTAGGCTGCGGACCGGAGTGATTGCCAGTGGCTGAGATTAACTCATTCATTCCATCCATCACTGTTTTTATAATGATTGTGTCACCCTAATTGGGACCGGTAGACCTAGACGTGAGTCCCATGCATACTGTATATTAGAGCCAAGCTGTACCCGGCTGATGAGCCCATAAATAGTGTGAAACTGGTCCTGGATTACTTGGGTACCTGTTCAAGGAGCACCTGACTTGGCAGTTCAGACTAGACTGTTCCTATTGGAGCAGCATCAAGATTGATTTGCATATACGAGGGTCCAAACTAAGCTGGCATGGTGTGCAGAGTAACAATGGATTGGGATGTGGCCTGAGTGATTACCAGTGGCTGAGAATAATTTAAGCAATCCGTCCATCACTGTTTTGTATACTAATCGTGTTGCCCTAATTTGGTCGGGTATGCCCATATGTGGGTCCCATGGACACTTTGTCACTGGAACAATGTAGCAGTAGCTGAGATTAATTCAACCATTCCATCCAAGCTTTCGAAAAGTGACAATTTTAAAGTTGTAATCATAAATCCAACTTTACATTTGAAGCGGATTTATTATTAAAAGTTCAAAGGTACCAAATATGATCAGAAATTATACTTATATTTGGGGGCTTTATTAAGCGCAACAGCTACTCATGTCCCAGTGCTATAGTAGGCACAAATCCTTTAAATTGTAAAATGTAAAATACAGTACTAAAAAATCAGGTTTTTGAGCAATCATTCTAATCGTTGGTGGCAAGAAAAGATTAAGAGCTACCACCACATCTTTTCCTTCCAAACTTGGGATTTACCACCAAAAGAGTATCAGAAGACTAAAGGGTTCTGGGTGGGAGATAGGAAATGGTCTTTTTAGATAGAGATTGTGGACCAGAGTGGTAAGAACCTTTATGTGTCATAATAAGTCCTTTAAACCTCATCGTCTCCTTGTTGGGAAGCCACTGAAGCTCTCACAGAACCGGTTGGATATGAGTCCTTCTGAGCAGCTTTAGAAGACACCCAGCAGCATTCTGCACCAGCTGCAATCTTCTCAAGAGATAGGCCAGTTAGACCGAAATACAGGGAATTGGCATAATCCCATATTACAGTTTTATGCTGCTTGGTAGGAAGAAGATAGAGAAACTTCTTTCGGCTCTTTAGAAGTCCACAGCAGACACCAACAACACTCGCACCTGGGGGGCACAGTTAGCTGAACTATCAAACTTCAGTCTTAAGTTGCAAGACACCGTAACAGGGGCCGGTGGAGGTGGAACCCCTTTGGGCCTGATGTTGTTGTCCCAGCCAGGTGAAGGGATCCCAAATAGCAAGATTTTCATCTTGCTAACATTGCATTGGAGGTTACTAATATGCATCCAATGGAATACTATCTCCATGCATGCAAGCCTTAAAGTAGCACAATGCGCTTAGGGGCTTTTTAATCAAGTGTGAGGAGCAGTTGAGTATCGCCAGCGTAAGAGACTTTTGTAAGCAGAGCAATTCAACAAGGGATGCCAAAGGATTTATATACACATTAAAAAGAGTCGGACTCAGTGCTGACCCCTGAGATATCCCTAAGTCCAATCGCTTTAGTTCAGAAGAGAATGGAGCCATCCACATGGACAAGTACCAGTCTGGAAGACAGAAACTCAGCCAGGTCAGTGCTGGGCCGCCCACACCTATATTGCCAAGGTGCTGTAATAGTAAAGGGTGTGAGACAGTTTTAAAAGCTGTAGATAGATCCAGGAGAATCAAGGCTAAGTGACTGCCCTGATCCACTGCCAGCTTGATAGTATTGGCAACCTCCAACAGCAAGGTTTTGGTGCTGAATCTAGGACAAAACGTGACTGAGATTAATATATTAGCTTGATCCTTTCTTAAGATATTAAATTATTGAATAAAACAAGGAATTCTCAATGTTCTACCATAAGAGGGGTAGGCCTCACTGTAGCGGAAAATAAATTTGGAGTTTTTCACTACCAGGACATGTAAAACTAAAAAGTATATGTCCTGCCTTTTAATTAAACAGCACCCTGCCCTACGTGCTACCCAGGGTCTACCTTAGGGGTGCCTTATGTGCAATAAAATGAATGCTTGAGGCCTGATAAGAGGTTTTTAATTCCAAGTTGGCATGGCAGTGGAACTGCAGATACAGGCTCGGCAGCGGCAGGCCTAATACATGTTTTAAGGGCTATTTAAGTGGGTGGCACACTCAGTGCAGCAGGCCCACTAGTAGCATTTAATTTGCATGCCCTAGACACATAACACATATAGTGCACTTTAATAGGGACTTATAAGTAAATTAAGTATTCCATTTGTGGACACACCAATGATACTATGTTTTAGGGGATTGATCATATGTACTTTAGCACTGGTTAGCAGTGATAAAGTGCCCATAGTCCGAAGGCCAACAGAAACAGCACAGCAAAAAGTGAGGCAAACAGGCAAAATGTTTGGGGGAAGACCACCCTAAGACTGACAGGTCTAACAGCCAGCCAGAATCAAATACACCTGGGCACAGAGTGGATCCCAACTCCTTCTTAGCCTAATTCTATGTACATCATTATCAGAGATAGACTTTTGCCAGAAAATATGTAGTAAGGAATTTGTACCAATATACCAACCAACTTGGAGCATAGCCAATGCCAGGCCAGAATGAGTCTAGCTAGAAATATGGAAACAAGTAAATCCCTGTGATGTTGTGTTTGATTGAAGGTGAGTACCCCAACAAAATTAACTTAGGGTCCCAAACCGCACCAACATGCAAGATTCCACAGTTTTTCCCAAAGATATAGCCCTAGCAATGGCGAACGGCGTAGCATGCGGCAAAAATAAGGACTGTGTTTGCACCATCCAGCCCACACCAAACACATCCCTCGTCTTGTCTGAGCTTCTTGATGTTTTATTGTTTAGGTCTTTTGATGTAATGAAACGATTTCCTACTGCTGCGATGTTGGGTTGTAGTATTTCTACAGATCTGAGGACAGTGGTTTAGAACTTGACATGAGTTCTACTACGACCTTCCCCTCTTCCAGGACAATTTTAGAGGAGAAGGAACATTGCATACAAACATCATCCACAAGCTCATTTGTCCATATCTGCTGACACAGGTAGGCAATGTACTAATGGAAAAGTCTAATGAATTAGCTTAGCCAGCTGACTGCTACGTGAACAGGGTAACAAGTGCCCTACATTGTTAGGCACATTGAAAACCACTACATTTGCCTCTATCCAAGGCTCTGCCTAAGGATTTCCTGACTGCAGAGCCAGCTATGAGACAGGGAACCCAAGATAAGGGCTAGTGGCGATTTACCAACTTTTAGCTAATGTCTAAGCCTGGGCAGAGTTCGCAGAGTTCCACTATGCGGAACTCCGCGGAGTGCAAAATAACCTCTGTCGTGCTACGCGGAGCTCCGAAAGTGGTGGAGTGAGTTAGAAAAAAGGCTGTTCATAGGAATTTTCAGAGCTGGGTGTTTGTCCATGCTCTGAAATGGATGTATGACGTTACAACGCATACTTTTACTCCGCGTACCATTACAACGCGGTATTTACAACGAATACCGTTACAACGCATAGCGCTTTGGGGTGCTGGATAGTGGTAAGTATAATTTACTATTCTAACTCCAGTCCCCGTGGACCCTAGGGAAGGTGTTGGATAGTAAATTAAACTTACCTCTTATCCTAGAGCGCCCCCCAGCGCAATGCGTTGTAATGCCATGCGTTGTAATGCCCGCGTTGTAATGGTAGTGCGGAGTAAAAGTTGCGTCGTAACGGGTGTATACCTCTGAAATTATTGCCCAGACTTACTAATGTCCCTTTCACACCCTTCTCTAAACCACGCACTAAATTCCTAGGAGAATCAGTCCTTAAACGCAAATTTAAAATAAAGTGCTTCAAGAATGAGAGCAATAATATCCTGATAGGTAACACCTAAACAGGTGTCTTTAGTTATTCAATTCTATTCATTTCTCCACCTCAAATAATAATATAGATTTATTGATGGGTAACAGTGAGTAACAGGTATGTTTTTCACTGAGGGTTCTGGATGGCAATAAACAAGGCTCAACTGTTTATGAATGAATGAAACAACTTTAATTTGGCTAAAAATCACATACAGAGAAGTAAACAGCAGACAGAGTACAGTAAAAAATGCTAATATCATTATATACAGTTAATAAACATAATCCACATCCAAAAGGATAGGGGGATAAGGTGCTAAAACTTAACTCAGCAAAGTATTAGGTAATGTTGCAACTGACTTTAAAAAATAAGCCCATTCTAAAACAGATGTCCCGAGATGGCAGTGACTGCAGGTAGGGAAACGCAGCTCCCCCTTTTCTTATCTTAGGTTTCTGAAGAGCTGTGATAAGCAGGCCCTTGTTCAAGTCTCTATAAAACCTACAGAAGAACGGAAAGCGCAATGGGGTTTGGTCAGATGATTTGTCACAAGGGAAATTACATATATTGGAAACATCATACTGACCAAGGAGAAAACACAGTTTCCACCTGACAGAGTGTTAGAAATGGGTATGTCTAGTTGGCAGAGGTAGGTACCTTTGTCCAATTAGGGACCCTTGTTTCTAGTCAGGGTAAGGGGGATACACTTCTAAAATAACCCCTACTCACCCCTTTGGTAGCTTGGCATGACCAGATAGGCTTATCTCAGAGGCAGTGTGTAAAGCATTTGTGAACACATACAGTAACACAGTGAAAACACTACAAATGGACACCACACCAGTTTGGAAGAATAAGTAATCTTTAAACCAAAACAAGACCATACAACACAAAACACAATACAGTAATAAAATTATGACTTTCAGATGGTAGAAATAGTTCAGTTCAAAGCAAATTGCAGATGCAACACGTTTCACACAAAGTACCTTGGAAGTGTCACACACAAAGCAAAAAGGACCACAGGGAAGGTGATACGTTGGCTTCTTTGCTTCTTTTACTCAGGGAAGGTGATGCATTGGTTTCTTGCTCCGGCGAGGTGATGCGTCGGTTCCTTACTGCTGCACATTGAAGGTGATGCATTGGTTCCTTACGGGAGAGGAGGTGATGCATCGGTTTCTTATTGATCGGGGAGGAGATGCGCGGAATCTTACCTCGTCCCCCAACGATGCGACAGACTTGGCGCCTCAACGCGATGCGACAATCGGGATGATGTGTGGATTCTTGCAGCCGCACAGCAGGGCTTGCGTTGGAATCTTCATGTAAACCAAAACAAGACCATACGACAAAAATCGACAATACACTAATAAAAATATGACTTCCATATGGTAGAAATAGTTTAATTCAAAGCAAATTGCAGGTGTAACACGTTTCACACCAAGTACCTTGGATGCGTCACGCACAAAGGAAAAAGCGCTGCAGGGAAGGTGATGCATCGGCTCCTTGCACTCAGGGAAGGTGATGCTTCAGTTCTTTGCTCTGGGAGAGGTGATGCGTCGGTTCCTTACTGGAGAGGAGTTGATGCATTGGTTTCTTACTGCATTGGGAGGTGATGAGTCAGTTTCTTACTGCATCCCCCAACAGTGTGACAGACTTGGCACCTCGATGCGATGCGATGGTCCGGGACGATATGTGGATTCTTGCAGACGTACAGTAGGGCTTGTGTCCGAATCGGTGCTGTGATCTCGGACTTCGGAGAACGTTGCACTCGATGCGGCATGCAGCGATTTCTCGAGCCGCGTCAGGCGCTGCAACAGTTTCTTCAGGGATGAATCAAAAACAGGTATGGATGCGTCACGCTTCTCAGTGTTGCGTTGATTTTCCAGCTCCCAGCGGGAATCAGTCTCTAGAAGTCCAAACCAACAGCAGGCACCTCTTTGCAGGTCAGAACTCCCAGCAAGGAAGTTCAGGGCAGCTGGTGGTGAAGTATTTGTGTCCCTGTGACTTCAGAACAGGAGGCAAGCTCAATTTCCTCAAACAGGGGACACAGCGAACAGGAATGTCCTTTCTCCTTTCCTTGGCAGCAAGTAGCCACTGCAGGCCAACCCCAGACAGCAAACAGCACAGGGGCAGTATTCCTCCTCAGCTTCTCCAGCTCTTCTCCTTGGCAAAGGTTCCTCTTGAGTCCCAGAAGTGATCTAAAAGCCTAGGGTCTGGGCCCCTCTTTTTATGCAGTAAAATCCATTGTTCTCTAGTGGCAGAGAGTGCCTGTTCCCAGCTAAAAACCAGTTCTGTCCTCACTGGTGCAGCTTACTGGCAGGAGGTGGAGACAGCATTGTGGAAGGCAGACCAGGACCATTCAGGTGACAGGAAATATCCTCCCCCTACTCTAAATGCAGCCCATCCCGACTCATCAGACTCTCTGGAGCCACTGCACCTCCCCAGCACCTGTCACACTAAAGCCAGACAGTCAATACACATCCTGGCAGAAGCACACAGGATGGCTAAGCATGAAAATACCTACTTTGTAAAAGTGGTATTTTCAAACACAGAAAGTAAAAATCACCCTCAATCCATGCCATCACGCACTGGAACCCACTTTGGATCCCCGCCAGCGTCTCCATCAAGAGACCAGGCAGTGATAGGGGCACATTATTCCACCACTCCTGCATTTACCAATTATTTTCTGGAACGACAGCGTATCTCCCCGCCTTTATGTATTTTCCCGGCTATCTACCGAGATGACGCTTTTACTCGTCGTTCACCTTTTCTGGAACCAGCTGATCATCGTGCTGCCAGGAGGCATTGTATTTACATTCAGGCAATTATTTCCTCAGTCCTGATGAGGATCCCACTATTTCTTGTGCATTGGATCGAAACGTCGTCGACCAACTCAATAGTGCCACGCTTAACCAATGTGTAAAAGTAGTGTGGTCACTATTTTGGATTGCTTGTTCATTCTCTGATCCAATTACGCTTCCATTCTCTTGTTTTGCCTGAATTTTTCATGTTCAATGCTTTTGTTTTCTGTCCGATGTACTGGATGCAGGATTGCGTCCCGCTCTATTGTTGTTCTCTCATTTAATGTTTAACTAATTCTATTCAATTTATTAAAATTCCTTGTCCCGCTGGACATTGCATAACTATAGCGCCTATCTGGGTCTATATTGCATTTTTCACTGTATAAATTGCTTTTCTAAGGACCATTGTTTCATGATATAATTGACACCCAGGGTCCTTAGCTACTCATCGGGTTCCCTTGTTTGTTTAAAACAGGTCTAACACAGTGCCACAATGAAATGTAGTTAGGAGTGACCACTACCAGGAGCTTTCGACCCACTCCAGATAGGTTTCTATCCCAGGCACATTTTAATCATATTATCTATAGCAGTGTGAGTTAGATAATGCCAGCTACCTTGCCCTGGAGTGCTCCAACAAGAGATTTTCTTTAAACCACCTCTTATCCTCCTTCATAATGGATGTCAGATCATTAAAGAGACTGGGCCTACCAAGGCTAGTGAAGCTAGTTTGTAAATATTTTATCCAGGGCAGTTAAAGTCTCCTGACACTCTCCAAACTGTCCCCAATTATGGCTCGCTTCTCTACACCCATATTAGCCATAAGATCTCACAATTTGGATCTTTTAAAGCTATCTAATGCATTAGACTGATCCATGAATACGAGGTGAGTGGCACATCGCTTAAGCAGTTTGTACTTTCTAATTATGGGATGGAGATTGATACATTGTTCCATTGTCCCCAAGTCAGGACAGAATCCAAACTGAACCTCCGACAAAACATTATTCTCACTAATCTAGAGTTCCAGCCCTGGCAAGTATAATGCAGCCCACAATCTTAATAAAGGAGTCTTAAAGGGAAATGGGGCGATGCAAGCCGGATCTTGCTATTCCCTTTTTTGAAAACTGGTACTATAATAGCGGACCTCCAAATCTCTGCGAACCCACCCTGACAGGTGGAGTAAAAGATATTTGTGAACAAGGGTGCCAAGGCATCAGTGTTAGTCTTGTACAGGTCCTTTGAAACATCATCTGGGCCAGGGGCTTTGTTAGCTGGGCTGGGTTGTGCTGAATAACTGTAACAACCTATTCCAAGGAGTAGGAAGTTTTCATAGGAAAATTTGGTTAGGCTAGAAATAACTCTCTCTGAGTATTTTCTTTCAGATCGTAAATGCATTTGAAGTGGCTCACCCAGTCTTCTGGTGCATTATTGCAGTCCAGGGCTAGCTTGGGTGCATCAACCAGAGAATATTTGTTGAACAGCTTCAGAAAAGGGCTAGAGTCTTTTAGATTACAGAACTCTACCAACTCGCCCAGTGCAGATTTCTGACAAAGGCTTTCCTCATCTTCAATGCCCATGAGTATTCTCCTCTACAATTGGCAATTTCCACCCTGTTCCTTCGAATTTTCTCTACGCCAAGGTGTAGTTTCCATCATAACAGTCTACAGGCTTTATCAAACCCGGAAGCCATATCCTGATCGCCTACCCTGACCTTCTGTGTGAGAACTGCTCTTATGGCATCTCCTAGGGCCACAAATGACTCAACTAATAGGGGCCTATCAATCTGCTAGATCTGGCAGTTACAAATAATGGTCTGGTTAACAACCACGAATTTGGCTAGCACCAGAACGGTGTCAGCGTGTCTCCATACCAGTCTGCTGAAGTTGTCTTTCACTTTGTTATGGTTTTGCCCACCAAGGAGCCCCTTTAGACCAACACAGGATAATTAATGGAGAGGTGACGAGCATTATGATCACTAAAAAATTACGAATTATACCACCCGTAACAATTATATTCTAGATGTAAACACATAATCAATAATAGAGCACTGTCCTTTCCTAGTAAAGCTGACAAGCTTAGAGACATCATGTTCAAGAAAAACAAAGGCAGTAATCACATTATGACTAACTAGAATGGAGAAAAGTAAAATGCTCCTGGCATCACTGTCCTGGCAAAATGTTTGGCAAAACAGTTCAGAGGGTTGGGCCTCGATAAGATCTAATGTGCCCCACATCTTTGTATTCACATCTTCTACAGCCAACAAATAGAAACTCCCTCCAGAGTAAAGAGGGCAGTAAAGTTTGGTCGAGAAGTCATCATTATAGAAATTAACAACAAATAGCCCTCCTTTGAGTGCTCACTTTAAATAGAAAGCCTAGACAAGCTTACAGCCAGTTTCAATACAAGTTATACTGCTGCCCAAGGAAACATTAAACCAGGCCAATAAGCCTGGACTAGCCCGCCCTGAAGATGACTGATGGGCATGTTGAGCAAAACACACATAATTATTGCAGAAAACTTTGTCTGTGTCCCGGGTCGCCTGCAACAAGATGATACCAAATCCCTGGCCCAGTTCTAACCAGGCCTGGGACCCCAACTTAGCCTTAACCCCCGCTAGATTCCAACCAAGCATACTAAGGTGATGATGCCCAGTGTGAGGTATTTTAGGAAATAGAGTACCATGGACACACCCTTGTGCAGTCCTGGACAAGGGCGTGTGAACTTGAACATTACCAAAGGGCATGACTGGCGACTCTTTTTAATTCTGTGGGGAGGCAGGGTGCAAGGGGGACTGGTAACCCGTAGATACCATGCACCCAATCAGAAAGTTAGTCCACATCAGAGAGGGTGGGTGGTTCAAAATGATTAGAAACAATAAGCCCTGGGTGCTGTACCATGTTGGTCTGGGCTAGCAGGCTCCTCGATACTTGAGTCTGGTTACTATAAAATTTAGACTAGAGAAAAAGCTGGATCAAGTTGGATTTGTTCAAACCCCTATTGGCCTGAGATAACAGTCTATCTATGATCCTGGCGTGTCGGAGGTTCGCTGAAACACAATACCCAGTAAAACCTTTAGGTTGTGAGCCCGCTCACCCAATTGCTCACACCATTTAAATGTCAGTAACAGGACAAGTGGGTAAGTTCGTGTTAGGGGTTAACCAATGGGTGACCTTATTTTTCAAATTGGTAGTTGTTTCCACAAACCCCACGGGCCGTTTAGGGGTATTGGCCAGAATGATCACATATGGACTTGAGGCTGATGGTAGGTCCCTTCATGGTGGCATCATGAGCGTAGTTCCCAATGGCCTTGTGCTGCCCGATTATTCAAGTGTTTCATCCTCTAAAGAGCTCCCTCTAGTAGTGATGAACTGGTCAGGAGTTACCAAAGTTGCAAGTGTACCAGTGGTAGGGTTGCAGCAGCCAGCTAGAGTTGTGATAGGTATAATGAGGCAGCGGGCAAGCGTGATTTAGTTCACCTACCCAGGGGCAACGCTCACTCCTTGCCTAGCGCCTTTAGCTTCCATAAACCCAGACAACATAGCTTCAATTGATGCCAACCTAGAGATTACGTGATCTGACTTAGCACTTAGGATGGCATCAAACTCTGGCTTGAGCAAATGGACCAGTTCCCCCACATGGCTAATACCTTGTTGGCATAGGACCTCAGTTAGCGGATCAGAGTTAATTTGCATATATTTCCCTTTAGTAGCAGTGGTCCTCTTACTACATTTGCACACTAGACTGGAGCTTTGGGACCCACTGGGCACCTGTTCCAGACCTATCACTGAAGCACTAAATGGAACTGACGCTGTCAGAGTACAAGCGCTTGGCAGGGTAAAGGTATTGCTTGGCAGGGAAGTGCTCTTGAGTTCAGGCTGGACAGAGCATAACGGGGGGATCACCAATGGGTAAAGTGCCCAGGCTCAGGTGGGCAAAGTATAGAGAATTCCTCCATCAGGGGGAGACAACGATCCACTGATTCATTTTCTTGGAGACAACTCCTAGGGCACAGGCCTAAATGCCGTCAATGGTGGTAATTCTAGCAGGCGCAGGAGAGGTGTAATGGTTTACTGGAAGTGGCCTTTCTTTTCCCCATATTAGAAACAGGCTAAGCAGTAGGTAGCAATAATTACATTCTGTGCCAATAAAATAGAATACAATGAGTAAAATGGGGTACCTGCTGCAGTCAAGGGAAAACCCAAGGGGGCGTGGCCAGCCAAGCCTATTTCGGTCGATGACGGGTGAGGATGGGCCCGCCCTTGGCGGCCGGCACAGCGTGAGTAAATCAAGCGCTTTATAGTCCAAAAGCAGTAGCTGCGGAGACAGCCTCTCCCCCACCAGGGGTAGTGGAAATTGGGACTATGAGTCCCTGCAGCAGAAATGCTGCCGATCCATACTGGGCCACAGGAGTAATCAAAACGCTTTAAAGCGCAATAGCAGTGGTGGAGGAGAAAGCCCCTCCTCCTTCAGGGGCAGTGGATGTTGGGACTGAGAGTCCCTGTAGCAGAAATGCTGCCAATCTGGCCCACGCTTCAGGAGTAATCCAAGCGCTTTATAGTGCAATAGCAGTGGCAGCAGAGGCAGCCCCTCCTCCTTCGGGGGCAGTAGATGTTAGGACTAGTCCCTGCAGCAGAAATGCGGCTGATGCTTCACCTTGTTTATGAAATCACTCAGAACCCGAGCTGAAAAGCATCCCTAATATTTGCTTTTTACCTATCTATAATGTTATGTTATTTATGTGCCCAAAATCATCTGCCTCTGCATTCAGCAGATAAGCAGGGGCAGCGGAGTAATGGGGGAGCCACACATACCATGGCTTCTCCTCATTGTCTCAAATGTAAAAGGTAAACAAAACACGACCTGGTCTTCGACCATCCACTCCCACCGCTCTCTGTGCCATGACACCCACCCCTCTTGGAGTTGTTCTCTTGGACAGTGTTGCTCTGACAGGCTCTGAGAGAACCCAGCCAGAGCAGCCTTGAATTGTTTCATGGGGAAGCAGCTTTGGGTAACAATTTATGACACCCACTGTTGCTATTTCATAGCAGTGAATTATTGGAGTTAGAATCCAGTCATTCATGCTAATATATGACAGGCATACCAGTCTAATTCTAGAAAGACTTCTGAAAAACCTGCACTAGGAGACCCTTCAAGTAGAAGAGTGCCAACTCAAAGCTAAGTACATTGAAAAACTATGAATCGTTTTCAATGCAGAATAACTTCTGTGCATAATATAAGAAAATGATATGACCCAGTTTGCTTAGAATTTCAACTGACAATATCGGACTATTAGGTATGAGAGGTTCTTGTTGTGAACCCATCAAAAGGACTAACTAACCCCTTAAGTCAATGAGATTGGTGAAGCTCTTGTAGTCAGCTGACCAATTTACCTTTTAAGCAGCTTTGATTCTAAAGGTTTCCCCTAATAACCCTTTACAGTTTCTGAAAATAATACTACACTATTTGGAAAATAGTACCTGCGTCCCCTTCTGTGTATCAATTTGAGATGTCCCACTTTCTTTGCTACAGGGGCAATTATGTCTACTGGAAGCCTGACTTAATTTTTTTTTTTTTTAATGTTTTTGTTCAGTTTTTTTGTTTGTTATGTGTATATATGTACATTTGTCTTGGGATTTATTTTGGGTAGCCCTAACCGGCAAACAACAAGGCTCACTGTGTAATGGAGGACTAGTGAGACAGTTATGAATTGTGTACAGTGAGAAGGTGAATCTCTCGTCATTTGACCCACGGGATAAGAGGAACTATAGGTTCTTTATTGACAGTTGATATGATAGTCGTCAACAAGGGTGTGGATAGCAAAAGTGCTGCAGGTGCAATAGCACCAGGTACTGGGATGAGAGGGCTCCACTGCACACCAGTTGTAGCAGTTTATTTAATTCCAAACCACAGGATGTTTTTTCTCTTCGCTTGTAGTCAGACACACAGGGTCATCTTTACAAGCCCCTATCGCCACCGGAGTGTCACTTTGTTTGATGCTGCAGTGGTGTAGCACCATTTTCCATATTTACAAGGTTGCACTAAGCTACTTAGCGTGGTTTAACGCCACCTTGTAAATATGCCCCTTCCTGCCACAGTCCTCTGCGTGAATGGGGCATGCAATATGTGTTGCTGTGGGTGTTCCATGGCAACACCCATTGCTTTTTGATGCTGCCCCAGATTTACAATTCATATTAGTTTGACCACAACCGTCAAACTCCAAGTGACCTTCAATGTCTTTCATGGCATTCGTTTTTGGCACTGCCCCAGATTTACAAGGCTGAGGCAGTGCCAAAAACGAATGCCATGGAAGACATTGAAGGTCACTTGGAGTTTGACGGTTGTGGTCAAACAAATATGAATTGACGGATGTCTCCTCTGCGTTATTTAGAGCGTACACATGTGTATATATTTTAAGAAGGGAAGACAGGACATCCAAACATATTTGATGGTTGATTGGCATCTGCCAAATTCTAAATGTACCATTGTGCTCTACCGTTGAGCTTTCAAACCCGGATTTCTTGTGGTTGCTCAAGTTTGGCACTCAGTAATGACATAACTGTCCTTCCAGTGGCTGAATGTTAAATAAACTAATCAAATTTAGGCCGAGAACTCTGTACTGGGGTGAATGTATGACATTGTTCTGCATTCTGTCCCTCAACTGTTGTTTTGCAAGGGGGCGTGGCTACCAGCCGGCGATGGTGGACGTGAGCTGAGCTCGCTCCGTCTCATGACCGACAAATACGCAAATACGCTAATTATCCTACATAACCTGCGGCTGTACTCCCCACAAACGCACACACGAGAAAGGCAGAGGGCCCGGGCTCTGCGCACGGCAGATACCAGCTCCCGGCGTCCCGGAAAAAGAAGCCTACCATCCAATACGAAGCCAGGGCCCACAGTGATGTGGTGAGCCGGGCGCTGCTAGCTTCTGGTCGGCCGCACCCAACATCCGGGTGCCGCTCGGAACTCACAGGGAAGCGGGGAGTGCAGCAGATCTGAGGCGAGATCGGGGGACCCCCACCACTTGACTGCCCCCAGCCCAACACCAGCGGAGTTGCGGAGAGGTCCGCCCGACTTGCGGAGCACGGCTCGGCGTGATCGGGGGCTGACGGAAGAGGTCGAGGGAGAGACAAGAAGAGAACCGGCGGCGGAGGCCGGGACCGTGAGAGAGAGCCGCCCGGTGCAGACACATCCTAGCGGGCGAGAGACATAGAGGAGCCTTACCAACCGGCAGGAAGTGCGCCGCCGTCTTGGGAATGAGGCACTGGCCCGGGAGCGGGCTCGTCAGTGAGCAGGAGCACTGGGCTGATGCATGAGAGATTGCCCTGAACCAACAGTGGGACCCTGCCACGGGGGCCTACTCCGATACAGACTGGGACACCGTGCCCGTTGCCTGCTGGGCCTTACCTGTGTACCCTGCACCCTGAGGGTGGGTTAAGTGTGTGCGACGCCATAGCCAGGACGCCTTGGTATGGTGTCTCGGGCTCAAGGGCGACCACGAGGAGCATTGCAACAGCACGGCATTGCTGAGGTGCACAGGTCTACGGCGGGGGGACCTCTGGGGGCACCACAGCGAGGCGCACCATGGTGAGGAAAAACCGACAACCGGACGCAGCGGTGCACGCCACATTACCCTCAGCCAGCTCCGAAGACCCGCTGGCATCCTCCACCAAAGAAGTGGTCCCACCAACGGGTATGGAATCGCAGGAGGCCAAACTTGACTTAATCCTGACCAAAATCAGGGCCTCGAGGGAAGCACTGGAGGCCCGAATGGACACGATGTCCACTGGTTTGTCCCTATTGAAGGCAGATCACAAAAAACTGTCAGACAAGGTCGCGGACCATAAGATGGCAGTAGATGACCTGATTCCACAGTCGACGGAGCACTCTACGAAACTGGAGACATTAGAGCGTTAGATAAAAGGATTGAGGGACAGAGTGGATGATGCGGAAGGGCGCTCGTGCCGCTATAATGTGCGCATCCTTGGTGTTCTGGAGCGCCGCAAGGGTACTAACCCAACACAGTTTGTGGAGGACTGTCTCAAAACGGTGGTGGTTCCCGAAGATTTCACTCAACTGTTTAGTGTAGAACGTGCACACAGGGTGCCCTCGCGGCCGCCGAAACCTGGGCCCCCCCCCCACGTCCACTAATAGTTCGTCTCTTACACTATAAAGACAGGGACGCAGTTCTGAAAACGGCGAGGGAGAAGGCCCTGATAAGATACAAAAATAGAACGGTGTCGATATACCCGGACTTCACCCCGGCAGTACAAAAAGGAAGGTCCTCCTTCCTGGGAGTGAAGCGTACACTGCGGGAATGCAACCTGAAATATGCCCTGTTCTTTCCGGCACGTCTCAAAGTCATACATGGGCGCAAATCCTATTTTTTCGACACCCCGGAGAAAGCTTCAGAATGGATTGAAGTGCCGCTCTTGCCGGACGCGTCGCAGGATCCTATGGACAACGTGATAGGAGAGGCAGGGACGGCCGACCTGGAGGCGAGGCCAGGTGCAGGAGCCTCGCTGGGCAAGGAGGACGACATAGCTGGAGACAGTGCGTCCACTGGAGAGGGTGAAACGACGGAGACGACGCCGCTGACGAAGGATGCCCTGGTGGCCCACGATGCCAGGAATGAGGAGGAACCGAACAGTAAGAGCAGCTCGCGCACACTGGCTTCAGAATCCGACACCAGCTTGCAGTTATTTCCACGCATCACAGCGCAGATTACTCATGACTTTTGCTAAGCTGCCCGAGGGACATGGGGTGGTAATGTATGACTCTACCTAAAAGCATTTTGGGAGTGGGGGAGCGCAGCACAGGTTTCATGTAACTAACAGGACGGTCAACGGAGTGTCCAAGACTCTGAGGTAGAGCGGTGGGGCGCACCCCCCCCAGGCAAAGGCAGAATGGAATTGTGTTTTTACCCCTGTTGGGTTCTGATGTTTGGTCCTAGACAGTTAGAAGGAAGGGACCTTATAGTTGGGAAGTTACGCACCAGGATAGCACTCGAAATGTATCACACATCATCACACAGGTTGACCATGCCGGGGAGGCCATTTGGAACACATACTCACAGTAATGGCAACAACTAACACATATAAACTCTGCACGTGGAATGTAAGAGGCATGGGGTCGGTGCACAAGTGACATAGGATATTGGCTCAATTGCACAGACGTCAGGTGGTAATAGCGTGTCTCCAAGAAACACACCTAAACAGCGTGGAATGCGCCAAGTTGGCTAGAAAATGGAAGGGTCAGTTTTACGCCACTGAATACTCAGCATTTTCCCGAGGGGCGGCCATCTGGATTAAAAACACGGTCCCATTTAAAAAACTGGAGCACAGGATAGATAGGGAGGGGAGATACGTGCTCGTTAAGGGATTGTTGGACGGCTCTGTGGTGGTACTGGGCTGTATTTATGCCCCCAATACAGAGCAGTCGAAATTCTTTTACTCTGTTGGTGGGGTACTGTCGGAATGGTCGGAGCACGTTTGGGTAATTGGTGGAGACTGTAATGCGGTGCTGGATCTGAGTCTTGACAGGTCCCACCCCCCACTGCACACAGCAGAGAGCAAGAAACAAGCGGAAGCGCTGGCACGTTGGGCGAATGGATGGGAGTTGGCAGATGCATGGCGTATCAAAAACACCCACCATAGGGAATACACGTTCTACTCCCCGACGCACAACTTGCACACAAGAATAGACCGCTTCCTCTGCCCCGCTGCATTATTAGGGTCAATTGAATCGACCACACACATGGGCAAAACACTGTCAGATCATGCCTCGGTGGAGCTGTCGCTGCGGTGGGAGAAGCTCCCCACTCTGATCCCGACCTGGCGGTTGTCCCCTGAACTGCGACGGTGTCAGACGCCATCACAGAATATTTTAATGTGAACCAGAACAGGGCTGGGTCCAGAAAAATAGAATGGGATGCCTTTAATGTGACCATAAGGGGAGTGGCGCTGGGCACAAGAGTGGGCGTTAAGCACTCAGTGGTGGAGAAGCTCAAAGAAGTGGAAGGTACTCTAGCCCTGCTTGAAAACGAGGCAGCGGGCGCACATGGCAATCTCACGCAACTACAGACAGCACACATACAACATGCGGAACTGCTGGAGGAACTGTGCGTGTTAGATTATAAAGAATATACCTGCAGGCAACACACACAGGTGGACAGATCTGGTCCCCTCTTGGCCCGACTGGTGCGCAACGCCTCGCCGGCCGCTCCAATAGTGGAAGTGAGAGACAGGTTGGGGGACATAGTCCAGATGCAGATGGACATTAATAACACATTCAAAGACTACTACGCTGAATTGTATAGATCGCATGCACCACTGGCGGATGCGGATCTGGAGTCATTCCTGGCAGACGTACCCATTACACGACTCACAGCTGCACAACTGTGAGAAGTTGGCCTGATGTGCAGTGTTCACTATTCTAGTGATCACTATATATCAGTCCAAACAACCCTTATTGATGATTGGTTGTAAGTCAACCTTATAGACCAGCTATCCTAGTAGCATGGATACGAGCAGTCTAAGGCTAAGACTCTAGAGGGCGTGTTAAGCCAGCTGTTTTACCATCACATTACCCCTTGAACACCCAGTGAAAGGACACCACACAAGTGTTATGAAAATAAACAGTGTATTTATTAGAATCACAACAACCCTGTACTCTTTATGAGGACAGGGTGCTAGGCACACAACAAAACTCTTACGAAAATACTTAAGTTAGCACGTTATACACAAATGCCCGAGGGGCACGAAAAACCATATATTCTAAAAGTGGAATGCGAAATTACTAGCAGGTAAGTACAGTACTAATAGGCTTTGGAATCGCTAGGACTTGACTATAGAATCGTTAGATTACTTCTAGGAGACCTAGGGGACTCGGGTGCAGAGTGTGCACTCTCACGCGGGATGCGGGACAAAGTCTATGGAGGCTAGTAAAGGCAAAGTTAGTGTTCACGGGCGAACCCGACCTGGTAGGAAGAAAACGACAGTGGATCCTGACCCTAGGATAGTGAGGCTATGCTGGGACACCGAAGTGCCGAAGTTACCTAGCCCAGGGGCTGCAGCTGCATAGGTCTGAAAAGACGTCGGGAATCTCGTTGCCGGACCAGGAGCCTGGAAGAAGGAAGTTGCTGGCAGGCGACCAGTGAAGGAAAGTTCGATGGATCCAAGCCTGGATCGAGGAAGAAGAAACCTGAAAGCAGAGGGGACCAAGTTCTTGAATCACTAGCCAGTGATTAAGTGGGCACCAGGATGGCACCGGGCGAAGTCACCTCGACTAGGTAAGTGGGCGACGCTGGCTCTGCAGATCTCACGGACCAGGAGGCGTTGTCGGCGACCAGGATGGAGAGGCGAGCTGTCCCACAATGGATGAAGCTGTCGGCGTCGAAGTTACCCAGGATTGGGCAACAAGCCTTGGCTAATTCAAGCCCACGCGGTGGACTCAAAATGGCGTCTTGAGTGGACCAGGAGGGTCCGGGGTGCTCCTCTTTTGGAAGGGAGCAAGGGCCAGCCGGGAGCAACCAGACCAGCAGCAGAAATGTCGTCGGGCGTCGTTCAGAAGGCCACAAGCCAGCGGGCTAGTAGCCAAACAACGCGGTGAGCAGCAAAAAGCAGAAGGGCCCCACGCAGATCGTGGAGATGCTGGGAGGCTGCACTTCGGTGCTGGAGCTGCTCAGGGTCGGGGCTTCTCGGACCCCAAAGCACTCACCAGGAAATTACTCGGCGGGCTTGCTGGAAAGAAGTCGTGCAGTCTTGAAGATGGCCGGTCCCTCGAGGTCTCGTCACACCCACGAATCTCAGCGTGACTGATGATGCAGGTAGAGGTCAGAGGTGCCAGGGAAGCCGGTTCTCGTCGAGCTGGGCAGTCTTGATCCGGAGGAGAGACTTGCAGCAGACCGCAGTGTTCTTAAGATGGTGCCTGCGGATGCAGGGTGACTACTCCTTAGTCACAAGGGAGAAATCTTAGGAAGAAGTCTTGAGTTCCTTTCGTGGAAAGTAGTTTCAGGATTCAAAGATGATCTGATTTGGAAGGGGGCCTGCTCCTACCTTTATCTGGGAAAAAGGGGGCTGGCACGCGACTAAGTCCTGCCCTATGGGTGGGACCAGGAGGGGGGTGGTTACACCCACTTCCTTGGCGGGCTTTTGCCCAGCCCAGGGTCTGGAGTGTCCCTGGAACTGGTTCAAGCCGGCCTATGCATAGTGAGCACCGGGGTGCCACTTGCAGTCACCTTCCTCTGAAGCCCTGCCTACCTAGAATACACAAAATCCTGTCTGGGACGGTGCTGGCACCGCCCCTGGCAGGAAACCCTTTGTCCATATCTCCTGCTCTGGGAGGACTCCCAGCAGCAGGAGGGCAGACTTGTGTCTCGGTGGCAGCATCCATTTTGTGGATGCTAAGGCTCTGTCTGACTTTAACCGGGGTTACAGGTTACATACATGTCGTGTCCCTCTAGAAGGGTGGAATGCTAACCCCGTCGCCAGAATTGGCGAGGGGTTAGTATTCCAATTCGTATGACACCTTACTCGACATGTTTTGATAAAGCGATACCAGAGTTGGCATATAACCGCGAGGATTATAATGCACTTAAGAGTATATGGTATGCGATATCATGGAAACGGCTAAGGGATAGATCCCGAAAGCCGCAGACAGGCTCAGCTCATGCCAGAGCACCATCTCACACGATTCTAAGCACTCTGCCTTCAGGATTGTTAAGGCCTGCCATAGGAGTGACTGATAGGAGATCTGTGTGTCCATTTTAGGGTTAGATATAGGTATACTATATCTAAAGCAAAGGGTGATTACACCACCTTGCCCCAGCTGTCGTGCAGCCAGTTGTGTCAGATTTGGATGGCCAGCCAGGGGTGGCATAATACATGCTGCAGCCCCTGGTAGGCCCTGGGTACACCTATGCCCTGGGTACCTAAGGTACACTGTACAGGGACTGATAAGGTGACTCAGTATCCAATTAGATATGTACCTAAGGTACATGGAATCCATTTTACAGAGAGAGCAGTAGGCCTGGGGTCCTGAATAGCAGGGCCCCAGGTCAACTAAGTCAGAAAACCAGCAAAACACCAAGCAAAAAGTTGGGGGCAACCATAGTCAGGGATCTACCTTCCTACATAACCCCCCCCCCCAAACGAAAGGAGATAAGGCTAGCCTTGCCAGGTAAGCCTATATTGCCTGAGTGGCCATATAAGGAAGTACCAGCACTGGCATGGTTACCCCCTATCTCATGGTCCACTAAGCAATCCCTCACCCTAAGGGTGTCTGAGGGTCTCCACCATAGGGAATCTCTACCTGTGGTGTGTTTTGGCAAAGTAACAGGCTGGTGCTGAAATGGAGTACTGAAGTGAGGCTCCACTAATTTTGGGCTCAGCTTCCTCCAATCACTATCCACCATAAAGGCCTTTCTTTCCAAGACTGAGTTGTTTTGGGCTCTCAGGGTCAACCTCTGGCTACCTACAGCTGGAGGTTGGGTCCCTCTGTTTGGCTTACTGGAGGGACAGGTCAGGTCTGGGGCCCTCAGGTCCCAAGTTTGGCTGTGCCCAACAGTGTCCATCTGTGGGAGGTCCCTAACTAATTTTAAGGGGGATCCCTCAGGAGTGTGTTTTATTTTCACTTGGCTAGGACTACTAGCTTCAGTGCCCTTAATCTGCTGATTGGGGAATTCTTTTGGACAGGGGGCCCTTTGGGGTCCAACACTGGCCTCCCTGACCTCTACAGCCCTGGGCTGACTGAGGCAGGGTAGAGAGGGGCAGGTTACCTGCTCCAGACTGGGTCCCACCTTGGAAGGGTCCACTGACATCAGAGGCTCTGCCAGGCTAGGCCTGACTACCTCTGGGGCAGTTCCTTCACAAGGGGTCAGATCAGTTCCCTGAGGAGGCTGATCCTTTCCTAAAGTCTGGTGGGAGGGAGATTTCTCTTCCTCCTCAATACTCTCTGTCTGAGTGGAGTGATCCATAGTTTCAGGCTTCACAACACTATCATCTGTCTGAGTTTGAGCTGTGGCCATCACAACTCTCCCAACCTTTTCAGGAGGGGGCTCAGTTTGGGTGTGGGCTGTGACCATCACAGCCTTGACAACCTGTTCTGGGAAGGAAGTTGTCTGAGATTGGGCTGTGACTGGCACAGCCCTCCTGATCTGTTCAGGGAGGACATCTTGGACTGGGGCTGTGGCTACCACTGCCCCACTAACCTTACCATGGCAGTTTACCATTTTAGAATGGGTGTCTTGCTCTAC
Source organism: Lissotriton helveticus (assembly GCF_964261635.1). NCBI lineage: Eukaryota > Metazoa > Chordata > Amphibia > Caudata > Salamandridae > Lissotriton > Lissotriton helveticus. The sequence continues at coordinate 1,602,057,556 of NC_136059.1, read as the reverse complement.
TTCAGCCCAGGCTGAGAGCTCTAAATCATTCCCCAGTAGGCAATCTACAGGCAAGTTTGGTGACACTGCCACTCTCTTGTGGCCAGTGACACCTCCCCAGCTGAGATTGACCACTGCCATGGGATGATCTCTCTGTACTCCATCAATATTGGTCACCTGGTATGTGGCACCAGGTAAAAGTTGCCTTGAGGGGACTAGACTCTCAGTCACCATAGTGATGCTAGCCCCTGTATCTCTATAGGCCTCAACTTTTATACCATTGATGAGGGGCTCCTGTCTGTACTTGCCCAAAGTGTTGGGACAAGTGGTGAAGTTGGCAAACCCCATGCCAGTCTCACAGACAAGAGTATCTAAGTCAGGGGACCTGGTTAGGCCAGAGTCCCCAGGAACTCCCAAAGTAAATGCACCCAAATTCTTGGGGGCACTCCCACCACCTGGGGGATTACTACTAGTAGTAACAGGAGGTTTGGGAATGTTACTTGGGGGTATGTTTTCCTTATTGTTATTCTTTGGGCAACTGCTGTCAGTTTTTAAATGACCCACCTGTTTACAGGGATAACAATAAGGTTTCTTCTGGTTATTGGAAGGATTCTGGGACCCACCCCCCTCAGAGGATTTTTGGGGCCCTGATGTGGTTTGATCTGTAGATTTATTCCCACCCTTCTCTTGAGGCTTGGTTGATTCCTTTTTCTGGTCACCACCTTGGTTTTTGGGCCTAATCCTGGTTCTGACCCATTTGTCTGCCCTCTTACCCAATTCTTGTGGAGAGGTCAGATCAGAGTCTACCAGGTGCTGGTGTAATAACTGGTTCTGACAATTATTTAAGACTTGCTCTCTCATAATAAGATTATACAATCCTGTGAAGTCAGTAACCTTGCTACCCAGTAGCCAGCCTTCCAAAGCCTTAGTGGCACAATCAACAAAGTCAGACCAGTCCTGAGACTGAGTTTTCTGGGTGTCTCTGAACAGCAACCTGTACTGCTCAGTGGTTAAGCCAAACCCATCAACCAGTGCATTTTTCAGGACCTGGTAATTGTTAGCATCCTCTACTCTTGTAGTGAGGAGCTTATCTCTACCTTTACCATCAAAGGAGAGCCACAGTATAGCTGCCCACTGACTCTGGGGAATGCACTGCACAGTGCAGGCCCTCTCCAAAGCAGCCATCCATTTCTGGATGTCATCCCCTTGCTTAAAGGGGGGCACTATTTTTGTCAGGTGTTTAGTATCTAAACCCTTCTCTCTATCTCTTGGGAGATTGCTGCCACCAGTGGGAGCTAGCCCACTCATCTGCTGCTCTCTAGCAAAGGCAAGCTTCTCTTTGGCCAGGGCAAGTTCTTCCCTTTCAATCCTCAGTTCAGCTTGTCTCATTCTAGCTTCATGCTCTTTTCTCTGAGGGGAAGTAAATCTCCTCTGTGGAGGATTCCTTCTCCCCTGAGAAGAGGCATTAGAGTGCAGAGATCTATTGGAGTCCCTAGAAAGAGATCTATCTCTCCTAACTCCAAGGTTAGGCCCACTTCGGGTTAGTACTGGGGGTCCCCCAGATCCCAGCCCAAGTAAGTCTAAGTTGGTCCTGGTTAGCCTTCTGACTACCTCAAGACCTTTGTCTACCTCATCCCCAGAGAGTTCCTCCTGATCCTCCTCCTCCTCCTCAACTGCAGTAGCAGTGTTGGGGAGGTCTGGATCCCCAGAGGTTCTCTCTAAGGCTGGCATGTTCTCATGTAACTGAGAAAGCTTTCTGGCATCATATGTCTCTAAGAGACCTATCAGAAAGGGAATGGTGGGGTTAGACCCCTGCTTCAGTTTTCTGGAGACACAGATCTGTCTCATCTCCTGGAAACTGAGAGCTGCATATCTTGAAGTGACCTGTGGAGGGTCAACACTGACCAGGGGAGTCTCAGTAGAATCTCCCTGGGTAGACATGCTTTTCTAGTGAGGTGTAAGTGGTGCACTTACCTACACTATATGTTTGCCTACTGATCCCTTGCTAGAGTTGTAGTTTAGGGTGTGCTAGGCCCTAGGAGCTACAACAGCTGGTTCAGTAGAACTCAGAGTATTCTAAGCTAAGTTATATGTACCTTTAGTACTTATGTGATCTTTCACAAGATATTCTTAGGGCATGTGTGGTAAAACAACAGCAAGCTCAAATCCCAACCGCTGCTCACCAATGTGAGAAGTTGGCCTGATGTGCAGTGTTCACTATTCTAGTGATCACTATATATCAGTCCAAACAACCCTTATTGATGATTGGTTGTAAGTCAACCTTATAGACCAGCTATCCTAGTAGCATGGATACGAGCAGTCTAAGGCTAAGACTCTAGAGGGCGTGTTAAGCCAGCTGTTTTACCATCACATTACCCCTTGAACACCCAGTGAAAGGACACCACACAAGTGTTATGAAAATAAACAGTGTATTTATTAGAATCACAACAACCCTGTACTCTTTATGAGGACAGGGTGCTAGGCACACAACAAAACTCTTACGAAAATACTTAAGTTAGCACGTTATACACAAATGCCCGAGGGGCACGAAAAACCATATATTCTAAAAGTGGAATGCGAAATTACTAGCAGGTAAGTACAGTACTAATAGGCTTTGGAATCGCTAGGACTTGACTATAGAATCGTTAGATTACTTCTAGGAGACCTAGGGGACTCGGGTGCAGAGTGTGCACTCTCACGCGGGATGCGGGACAAAGTCTATGGAGGCTAGTAAAGGCAAAGTTAGTGTTCACGGGCGAACCCGACCTGGTAGGAAGAAAACGACAGTGGATCCTGACCCTAGGATAGTGAGGCTATGCTGGGACACCGAAGTGCCGAAGTTACCTAGCCCAGGGGCTGCAGCTGCATAGGTCTGAAAAGACGTCGGGAATCTCGTTGCCGGACCAGGAGCCTGGAAGAAGGAAGTTGCTGGCAGGCGACCAGTGAAGGAAAGTTCGATGGATCCAAGCCTGGATCGAGGAAGAAGAAACCTGAAAGCAGAGGGGACCAAGTTCTTGAATCACTAGCCAGTGATTAAGTGGGCACCAGGATGGCACCGGGCGAAGTCACCTCGACTAGGTAAGTGGGCGACGCTGGCTCTGCAGATCTCACGGACCAGGAGGCGTTGTCGGCGACCAGGATGGAGAGGCGAGCTGTCCCACGATGGATGAAGCTGTCGGCGTCGAAGTTACCCAGGATTGGGCAACAAGCCTTGGCTAATTCAAGCCCACGCGGTGGACTCAAAATGGCGTCTTGAGTGGACCAGGAGGGTCCGGGGTGCTCCTCTTTTGGAAGGGAGCAAGGGCCAGCCGGGAGCAACCAGACCAGCAGCAGAAATGTCGTCGGGCGTCGTTCAGAAGGCCACAAGCCAGCGGGCTAGTAGCCAAACAATGCGGTGAGCAGCAAAAAGCAGAAGGGCCCCACGCAGATCGTGGAGATGCTGGGAGGCTGCACTTCGGTGCTGGAGCTGCTCAGGGTCGGGGCTTCTCGGACCCCAAAGCACTCACCAGGAAATTACTCGGCGGGCTTGCTGGAAAGAAGTCGTGCAGTCTTGAAGATGGCCGGTCCCTCGAGGTCTCGTCACACCCACGAATCTCAGCGTGACTGATGATGCAGGTAGAGGTCAGAGGTGCCAGGGAAGCCGGTTCTCGTCGAGCTGGGCAGTCTTGATCCGGAGGAGAGACTTGCAGCAGACCGCAGTGTTCTTAAGATGGTGCCTGCGGATGCAGGGTGACTACTCCTTAGTCACAAGGGAGAAATCTTAGGAAGAAGTCTTGAGTTCCTTTCGTGGAAAGTAGTTTCAGGATTCAAAGATGATCTGATTTGGAAGGGGGCCTGCTCCTACCTTTATCTGGGAAAAAGGGGGCTGGCACGCGACTAAGTCCTGCCCTATGGGTGGGACCAGGAGGGGGGTGGTTACACCCACTTCCTTGGCGGGCTTTTCCCCAGCCCAGGGTCTGGAGTGTCCCTGGAACTGGTTCAAGCCGGCCTATGCATAGTGAGCACCGGGGTGCCACTTGCAGTCACCTTCCTCTGAAGCCCTGCCTACCTAGAATACACAAAATCCTGTCTGGGACGGTGCTGGCACCGCCCCTGGCAGGAAACCCTTTGTCCATATCTCCTGCTCTGGGAGGACTCCCAGCAGCAGGAGGGCAGACTTGTGTCTCGGTGGCAGCATCCATTTTGTGGATGCTAAGGCTCTGTCTGACTTTAACCGGGGTTACAGGTTACATACATTTCGTGTCCCTCTAGAAGGGTGGAATGCTAACCCCGTCGCCAGAATTGGCGAGGGGTTAGTATTCCAATTCGTATGACACCTTACTCGACATGTTTTGATAAAGCGATACCAGAGTTGGCATATAACCGCGAGGATTATAATGCACTTAAGAGTATATGGTATGCGATATCATGGAAACGGCTAAGGGATAGATCCCGAAAGCCGCAGACAGGCTCAGCTCATGCCAGAGCACCATCTCACACGATTCTAAGCACTCTGCCTTCAGGATTGTTAAGGCCTGCCATAGGAGTGACTGATAGGAGATCTGTGTGTCCATTTTAGGGTTAGATATAGGTATACTATATCTAAAGCAAAGGGTGATTACACCACCTTGCCCCAGCTGTCATGCAGCCAGTTGTGTCAGATTTGGATGGCCAGCCAGGGGTGGCATAATACATGCTGCAGCCCCTGGTAGGCCCTGGGTACACCTATGCCCTGGGTACCTAAGGTACACTGTACAGGGACTGATAAGGTGACTCAGTATCCAATTAGATATGTACCTAAGGTACATGGAATCCATTTTACAGAGAGAGCAGTAGGCCTGGGGTCCTGAATAGCAGGGCCCCAGGTCAACTAAGTCAGAAAACCAGCAAAACACCAAGCAAAAAGTTGGGGGCAACCATAGTCAGGGATCTACCTTCCTACAACAACAAAAACATCTGGCGGGTAAGATAACTCTGGCCGAAATTAGACAGGCCATTAAAGCATTGCCTAGGAACAAGGCTCCAGGGACAGACGGCCTACCGGCTGAGTTCTACGTGATGTATATTGATGCACTGGCCCCACGTCTACACACGCTATACAACATATCGTTGGAATCCCACACATTACCTCCTACCACACTGCAGGCACTAATAGTCTCCCTCCTCAAACCAGGCACGAACGCCCTGCACCTGGAAAATTACAGGCCCTTGTCCCTGTTAAACACGGACCACAAGATCCTTAGCAGGATCTTGGCCTCCCGATTGTCTCAGTATGTCCTGACACTGGTACACTCAGATCAGTATGGTTTTGTGCCGGGCAGAAGTACTGCACTGAACCTCCGGAGATTGAGCCAGTTAATGACGTTTGACGATACTAGACATAACAATGAAGGATGCATCGCTCTTGACCTCAAGCAGGCATTTGATTCCCTGAGGTGGGATTATATGTTTAAGATAATGAGCAAATTTGGCATCCCCCAAGAATACATAGATTGGGTAACGCTGCTGTATCTACACCCCACGGCACGTGTTCGGACTAATCAATGTATCTCCGAGCAAATAGTCATAATGAAAGGCACGAGGCAGGGATGCCCGCTATCGCCGTTATTGTTCATTATCGCTCTGGAGCCTTTGTTAAGTAAGGTGCGAACCCTGACACACGCGAAAGGGATACAGAGGCACTCCACACCACACATAATTTCGGCCTATGCCGATGACATCATCGTATACATTCAGGACATGTCAGCCGGACTGGATCCACTCCCGGCATTTTTTGAAGATTTCCAGGCTCTCTCAGGGCTAATGATCAACGAATCGAAGTCTTACGGGTACAGCTTCAACGCTCCGTTGGACACCACACATATTAGGTTCGAACCACACTCCTTTCAGGTGGCACCTACAACTTTCAAATACTTAGGCATACAGGTGTACCGGAATACCCGGGACCTTTTAGATGGTAACTAAGTATGGGCGGATCTAGCGGATCTCGCGTACGCGAACTTGCGGATTTACGGATTCGCAATCCGCGAAGATCCGCGAACTCTAGCGGATTTGCGGATTTTTCCGTTTTTTGTGTTGGCGCGTGTTCGCGCCGATTTTGGGACAAGTTCGCAATTGCGAACTTACTTTTCGGCTCGCAACGGCCGCGACTATGTTGTTTCTACGTCTGGTTTATCATCACAGGTTCACAGCACCCTCTGTTTCACCACTGCCACCCTCTGGGACACCCATGCCACCCTCTGGTACATCCTCACTGGCACCTATTAGGTTTATTTATCACTGCAGATTATGGTGGTTGAAAAAAGCAAGCACACCTGCCCTTCTTCAACTGCCATCAATTAATTTGTGTTTCATTAATGTGTCAGTAATTTTGAAAGTTCCAGTCTGGCTGGCACCTGCTTCCTTCCTTATCTGTAATTTGCTTTTTGTTGCAGTGAATTTTTTTTTTCACAGGACCTTTATGGTCTACTTGTAGCTATTCTATGAGCCTGCTGTTTGGGTCATAGCAGGGTCATAGAATAGTTGCAAACTCTGGAGGGGCCCATCAGGAAGCACTACCTTGAATGTTACTAATGTTAAGTTTGAACTTTTGCACCTGCTCATTGCTTTCAGTTTAGCTAAAATCGTTTTTTCTGCAATTTCGCGCGTTTTTTTGGGCGCGAATCCGTGCGAGATCGATTTCGGAAGCCGCGAATACGTGCGAATACAAAATTGTTTTTTTTGCGACGTGTATGTTCGCGTGATCTTGCGCGTGTTCGCGAGGCGCTTCTAGCTATACGTTTGCCAAGTTACCCTATCGGTCGTACACGGGCGCGGCCATCTTGTTGGCGTGACGTAATTCCGTTTCCGCCCGCTATGTGTAATCTCGCAAAGTGTGCTGCTCGCTAGTACAATTTCGCGCGTACTTGCAAAGAAAATCTCGCGCGAACTTACCCACGCGGTCGTGAACGGGCGCGGCCATCTTGTTTCTCATTCATTGCTATGGTTCTGGGCATGCTTTCTCTATCCTCTCTCAATCTCTGCCATCCTTTGCTTGTTTGAAGTTTTTTTGATCTAATTTTACTTATTATCTATCCCTCTATTTTTCTACCTCTATATTTTTGTGTTTTCTGCAGCTTTTAGTTACTTTTAAACTACTTTTTTAAACTCTTTTCTTTTCTTCTTCACTATTCTATTTCTTCTTTATCATTTAAGTTTATTTCTGCCCAGACCATGGTAAAGGGAGCCGGGAAGCACCCTGAGAAGGGGAAGGGTCCCGCACCCCGTGCCCGGCTCCCGTGCGGGCGTTTAAGGGGGGAGCAAGTGGTCCCGAGGGAGATCTTCAGCGCGGAGGAAGTGGCGGCACTGATCTTCCACGTCCAGCGCCGCCTCCCCAAGACGATCCTGGGAGGCGGCAAGATCGCGACCGGCTATGGCATCCGGGAGCGTCGCAAGCGGTGGGAGAAGGTGTGCCGGGCCATGTACAAGATCTCTGGGGTCCGGCGCACATATAACCAGGCCACCCACCGCTGGACCGATGTCATGGACCGGGAGCGGGACTTGCTGGACGCGCTCGGCGTAGAGGTCCCCGGGCTTGGTGAGTAGTAGTAGTAGTACATTTACTACTCTGTTTTATCCTGCTCTGTTATTTGCAAATCTTTGTTCTTTACCAAGAGCAATAATGCTGCCGATTACATTGAGGTAAATTATATTTCAAAATCTTCTATGCATTTCAGGTGCACTGCTCTCCTTCTCAGTAGCCTTGCTTGCTACTATGCTTCTTTGTTTTGTATGTTGTGTTCAGAAGCATTTCATTGGCCTGAGAAATTATGTATGAGTGTACTGTAAAGAAAAGAACTGCGTAATGCTAGACAGTAAGGGTCATATTTTCAATTACCGGCGCATCCCTGCAAAGTAGCAGGGATGCGGCAGTAATTGTGTGCCATGCCACCACCACCCATTGGCCCAAAACGTCACAGAAGCCTTACGCATCTGTGCCGTAAAGGCAGCGCATTGCTGGAGTTGCGTGCCAACGATGGCGCAGCTCCAGCAATGCTCTGGGGTACCCTATCTCCCCAATGCTGCATCAAGCCGTACGTCGGCTTCAAGCGCGCAGGGTTTGAGTCATGCATCATTGTCCTAAAAGTGACTGATTGACATCTTGTAGATTTCCCTCAGCCACTTTTAGGATTCGTTCCTGCGCAGGTACGCCCTCCCTTGCGCCGGAACGCCCCCTGATGGCGCAGGGCTTTACAACGTGATGCATCGCCCATATGCCCATATGTGTTTTTTTTTAAATATATACGCCGCACCAACACCATGGCGAGTCTTTTGTTCTGCCGCTGCGTCAGAAAAGGCACGCAACAATGGAGGAAAATGAGCCGCAACTTCCGCAAGGGACTTCTAAATCAGCCCCAACAGACTGAAGTCCAGTCCTTCCTTTAGACACATGGTTATAAGAAGAAATAGTGGCGGTGGTGGCGGGTGGATTGATAGTTTGAGTATTCACTGATCTGCAAGCAGGATGGACTTTGTCTGTCACGTGTTGCGCACTGCTGCCTGCTGCAGTGCCAGGCCTAGGCAAACCTCTTTAGTAGTCTGTTTATTGAGTTACATAGGAACTTTCTAAGTCAACGTTCCGCAAATCAGGCAATACGAATAACGTAGTATACCACATGAGATAGATCCCGTGGAATAGTTGTCTATCTATTTGCTATTTTTCCAAAATATGTTGTTATTGTTCTTTTGAAATGTTTGATTTGGTTGAAAAATCTCATCCATGTTTTCTGGTTTTTCTTTCTTTCATGTTGTACATCAGCTCCCCCCAAGGGCAAGAGGACACAGGAGGAGGGTGCTGAGGATGCAGGCCAGGATCGGGCAGGCGAGGGCTCCTTTGCTGGCCCCAGTAAGTTTACATTTTAATAAACAGTACCTATTTTTTCCTAGCATTCCTCATTCGATTTTTTCTAAATCGTCTTTGATCTTCTTGTAGACTGGATATAAATTCTTATCCTGCCTCGAATATGACTCCCTGTGGTATTACTAGACTATTCTTATTAGTCTGTCTGTGTAGCTAACTAAGATTGGACATTTGGCAATTCCATTGGACTCCCATTATATTCAGCAATACCTCTATGCACTGTCTCCTTACTGACTAGATAGTGTGGCAGAGTCATTCAGCTCCCGAAGTCACCGATTATAGATCCCCAATGATCTCTAGATTATCGTACGCAGGACAAGAGAGTAGTACGGAGTCACAGCACAGTCAAGAAGTGTCAGAGGCACTCATGCTTGCAAAAATTCCAAAACCTTTAGCTCATCCACTCTAGTCTAGAGGAACAAAAACCACAGAGTCTATTTAAGTTTAAAAGCTTTATTAAAAGTAAACACATTTATTAAAATCTACTTTGTCATAAAACTATTTAACTGTAAACGGAAAAGTGGTTAGTGCTGACGATTAATTGGACACATTTCTTGTGGTCGAGCCGAACTCTCACCTGGTTTGAACTTGATCCTGGTCGTGTTCTTAGGACTCAGGAGTCAAGCTTCTGTCTGTTAGGAGAAAAAGTGGTGCGTGTTAAAAATCAAAAGCAAGCATTCATCAGTTGTGCATAAAAGTGCAGCAAGACAACAGCCTTCCCTGGAAAATGGGACATTTTTACTATGGAGTAGACAGTCACAAATTATTACATTGTATTCTGTTTTTTTAACATTTCTCCTAGACCAAATATTATATAGTAGTGAGTGGTGTATTCTAACATTCTTAAATGTACTTTGTAGGTGTAACATCTGGTGACGGGGCCAGCGCGGAGGTGGCTGTGTTGGACCAGGACTCGGAGGCCTCTGGGGAGGAGGCGGCGGTAGAAGAGCTGGCGGACGTTCCTGTGGGGGATCAAACGGTGGTGGCGGAAACAGGTAAGCTATATATTCCTTACTTATTGAGATTGAAGACTGCATAGTGTGCTTTCTGCACGGGTGTATTACAATTACAAATCAACCAGGTAGTAGCCTCCTCGAAATGTACTTCGACTTAGCTGTGAAGTTTTTGGTGAGAAGAATCCCAATAAGTTCTTAGACGAACGTGATGGATGGGATGAACGAAAAGCGAAAGAAGGGTGTAAGTAAGTGGGACGCGAACTTGTATGATGGCTGGCAAAGAAGAACGATATGTGTTTGCTTGGCCCCCGAGGTGGCTGGGAAGGAAAGAATATGGTATGGTGCATGGCTGGGTCAATGATGAAGCAAGGATGGGTGGAAGGACAGCAGCCTGGGTGGGTGAAACAGAAACTGTATGTGTGCGTATACTTTGACTGAATGGATGCCTGGAGCATGGTATTCTCTGACTCTTAGATAGCACATGTGTATCTAGAGAGAGTAGATGGTCGCCAGGTGAAGTAAGTGTTACCTTGAAGAGCATGTACCACCGCACCCGCACGTCCGTTCCAGTGCAGGGAAGGCAAGGAAAAGAAATTGTAAATGTGTCCAATACTATCATGAATAGTAGCAGTACTTTGTATTGCGTTTGCATTCACAGCATATATCTGGTTATTACGGTGGACACTCCGTACCTCTCTTAATAACTTTAGTTTACTTGTAGTACGTCATTCATGTGTGGGTGTATCACTGTTCACTCAATATTAAGCAAAGCACCTAAAGTCATCTCATCTGTCATTAAATACGTCCCATGTGAAGTGATAGATAATCAAATTAGTTAGCTTCTTCATTTTCCTTTTCTAGTACTCATTTGCACTGTAGGGTGAAAGGTAAATTAATTAAGCAGTAGCCCTTGTAACAGAGTATTCTCAGTGCCACCCGTAATAGAAAAGTAATAGCTTCACCACCTGCATGTACTGGACCGGTACAGTAACGCAAGTCTGTCTCACTCATCATGGTGTGCAACATTTTTTCTCGGGTACAAGTTCACTGTGCTGTGCCCATGTAATTCTGCCGGCTTGCATAAGATAACGTACCCATTTCCCTAAACAAGAGAGAAGAAGAAGAATAAGACTGGTGTACTGTCATAGTCGACTGTAATGGAAGTCCATAGTGGTCGTAGAATTAGTTCATTAAACTACCACTACTGTTAGAGCAAGGATGCAGAAGTGGGAGGTTACATAGATACTGTCCTCAATAGTTATGTACTGTGCTTTCAATTTGCTACTTGTACTCTGTGACCCAACTTTCGGCTCAATCACTTTGTGTTATTAATAAGGAGCATTGGTTACAGACTATGTCTTTCTTTCTTCATATAGTTGCTCCTTCCAAATCAACAACAAGGAGGGAGCAGGCTAGATTGGCCCGGCAACGGAGGCTGGAGGCCACAGTCGCCGAATATCGGCGGCTGGTGGCCCTGGAGGAGGAGGAGGACACGCAGTCGAGCGGGGCAACATCCTCGACTGTGACCACTGCATCCTCGTCCGTGACTAAGCCAGCGGGACCGAGCCGGGCTAAGAAAGACGACCGCCACCGCCAAGCAACCGAAATACCAGCTGCCCCCCACAGGAGCTGCAAGGAACGCCAACGCCGCCTACGAGTCCGCATGTCCAACCTGGAGCAGGAGGTCCTGAGGTATAAGAACTTGGTTAAGGGCCTCCGCTCCGAGCTTGCCACCCTCCGCAAGGAGTATGATGCCCATGCCGCATCATGCACCAGCACCAGCACCCTCCAGTAGTGGAGTGTCCCTTGCCCTTTTTTTATAGACTTTTGGGGGGTGGGATTTGGGAGTTGGGATCGTTTTGGGACGTTTCAGAGACAATCGTTGGGGTTAGGGTGGGTGAGGGAGATTATTTTGTTAGGGCTAAATAAATATATTTTTCAACTTTATCTGACCATACCTGTTTTTTACTGCTTTTCAGTCTGGTGGGTGGGGGGCGGGGGTGTAACAGTAACTTTGTTTTCCTGAACAGTCGTAGGACTTTAGTAGTACAACCGTCAATCTCTTGTCTACTCCGAAATAATACTCCATTATACTACCTCCCACCAAACGCTTATCTTACCTGTAATTTGTGTTAGAAATTAGGGCTAGGCCCAGGGCTGGCTCCAGGTGAAATGGGGATTAACGTTGTCAATCCTGGGCGGGTGACATTTCCTCATTGCGGTGGTACTAGTGGTGTGACACAGTGGCAGTTGCATGCCTATGGAAAAAAAGAAAACGAAACCTTGTTTGTCCTCCTTACTGTAGCATTACAACGGTTACGGTACGATCGAGAAAATAGCAGGTGACAGTACACTAGAACAGTGCCATAATGTAGCCTAACAAATGGTAAAGTATTTGCTTGCAAGTATAACTAGTACTTGCGTTGAATTTATTTGACATTGGCTACTACTACTAGAAGATATAGTACTGAAGCTGAGTAAGTCTAGAAGATATCCTCGTATTCCTTCACCAGCCTGTTGCTGCTATGACCTTATCCTCCCCAGCAAGTGTGTGGAATTATTGATGTCATTTTAGTCAGACATCAAGCAAAACAACACAGCCCGGGGGAAGAGGGTTAGGGTTTGTAAAATGGATGGGAATGGGGGTTTCTTTTTGGGTAGGTTTTGTTGAGAGAAGAAAAAAAAAGCAGAGCATGGACAAACAATAATTGAAGATACAGACAATCTTTGGTTACAAACTAAAGGTAAGCACATGCAGTCACACTCATAGAATAAAAGACAACAATGGATACTGTATCTGTATTGCGTATGTTGTTGGAGTTGTCCTGTTGAATTTGGTAAGTAATAAGCATGCAGCAAACAATTCCTCTTATTGGCGGCACTCCTCCATTCCAGCTGACGCTTCGTCCATCAATGTGGTGACCACTGACAGAAGACACCCTGTCCACTGCCTGCCTGGCGGATGTTGACTGAAACCCGGCCTGTAATTATTGAACGGAAAACAGGAAGTGCTATTACAATACCACTGATAAATAAATAAAAGGTATGTACGCTGTGTGGAGCAAAAAGTCACACTTTGATTTCCCTAATAGACAGTACAATATTTTAGAAATTGCTTGCTCTGTCTGAGTCACCTTTTTAAGGATCAATAAGTATGGCCAAAATATTATAGCGGATCTTTCCCCTCAAGGTAGGTGTACTACTGTGTTTTAGAACAAAATTTGACCTTGAAAAAAAGGCTGTTCCTTATGGATTTTGTCCAAAACACTTCTATCCGGTATTAGACCTTCCCAGGAATGCCCCAGGCAAGACCCGCCGGCGCCAACCCACCCGCAAAAAACCACCCGACAACACCCCCAAACAGCGAAAAAGCTAAATCTCATACTTACAATATCTCTCGGCCTTCGGTCCAAATGCGGCGCTGTTCAGCTAGGTCATCATCATCATCAATCATCATAACTCCTGTTTTCCACCACGGATTTCCTGAAAAGCAAATGCAATCAAGATTAGACTGTCGCAGCAGTGCTTCGACAGAGACCCCGGCCGCAACCCACCCACGAACAGCAGGAAGCCCCCCAAAACGCTACATTGAGCAAGATGTCAGAAGAAATAGCAAAAAAAAGGCTGTTCCTTATGGATTTTGTCCAAAACACTTCTATCCGGTATTAGACCTTCCCAGGAATGCCCCAGGCAAGACCCGCCGGCGCCAACCCACCCGCAAAAAACCACCCGACAACACCCCCAAACAGCGAAAAAGCTAAATCTCATACTTACAATATCTCTCGGCCTTCGGTCCAAATGCGGCGCTGTTCAGCTAGGTCATCATCATCAATCATCATAACTCCTGTTTTCCACCACGGATTTCCTGAAAAGCAAATGCAATCAAGATTAGACTGTCGCAGCAGTGCTTCGACAGACACCAAAAATTACCCACAAACCCCCGGAACCCCGCCAAAGAGCACCTCAAAGGCAAGCAAGTCAGCAAAAACGGCAAGAAATTTCCACCTCATATTTGGTCCAAAACACTTTTGTCCATTATTAGAGCTTCACAGCAATGGGCCCAAATCCGTAAACTCACCCGCAAAGAAGTACAACACCCCCACAAGTGCTGAGTCTTTCTTCATTGGGCGTAATCCAGCACTCTGCTTGGAGGGAAATCGCAGTCTGGAGGAGGAGGATAGAGGAGCATGTTCTTCGGAACTTGTGAACCTGAGGAATGTAGACTGCGGCACCTTCAAAGCAATAAGCAAACAAGTGAAGACAGTTCTGATGATGGTCTTGTTTTTGGGATTAGGTGATTAAAGTTTGAATTAAATTAACTGTGCAAAACAAAGAAAGAGAGACACAAAGCACACAGGAATAAAAGGGAATAAGGACGAAAAAGAAAGTTCTTGATTGATTGTCTCATTTTCAGTGCTCGGTGTCAGGGAATAAGAACAAGATTTCGTCATCATACTCTGCGAATTCAGGCTGGATGAGGTCAGTGCCACCGAACAGAGAAAAAATCCCCTCATCTACGTTGCCGTCCTCCTCGTCTTCATGCGGCGTGCTTTCTCGTACTTTGTAATCAGGTGGTATGAGGTGCTGATTCATCTTGATCATTGTCAGCCGCTCCACATTTTTGGGCGAGAGGCGGCTCCGTTTGGGAGTTACAATGCCACCAGCAGCACTGAAAACACGTTCAGAAGACACACTTGCGAGTGGGCAAGACAAATAGTTTATAGCCAGGTTGTAGAGCTGTGGCCACAATTGTTTTTTGCCATGCCAATACTGCAATGGCTCCTCATTAAGAAAGACCACTGTTGAGTCATTCATATAGTCCTGCACCATCGACTCAAGGTCATCAACGGTTCCTCCACTTTGCTTACTTTTTGCTGTGGCTGTGATATTTTTTCGAGAACCATACCCCATCAAACTTAGCCAATCCTCCTCCGCAGCCACTGTTAGTGTTGTCATTCTGTGTGGTGCAGATGATCCAGTTGCCGGTGTCTTTAACGGCTGAGAGGTCACTTGTGCCCCAGCCACAGGTGCAGAAGTGGATTCTTGTGACTGGGGATGGCCTGCTGATGCTGATGCTGATGTACTGGCTTCTCCTTCAATAACCTGCCGTTCTTTTTCAAACCTATTGGCTGACCAGGCTAACCAATGTTTGTACTTTTGAACATCTGCATCATCAAAAGGAAAGAATGCTTCGTCTGCCAGCGCCTTTTTGTAGCGTGGATCCAGAATAGTAGCACAAATGTAATGCTGATCGGACTTGATCTTTTGAAGACGTTCATCACCACGTAGGCGCTCTAATAATTTCTCTGACAAAATGAAATGGGTTTTTTTTTCTTCATCTTCTTTTTCAAACTCAGAAGACACCGCCATCAGTTGGTGCTCCAGCATGCACAACAATGGGATAGCTTTTCCCAAATTACAGTCCTCCTGGCTGACTGCACGCGTGAAGAACTCAAAAGGACGAAGCATGTCTGTCAGGCTTTTAACTATGTCCCATTGCGCCGCAGTCATCCGCAGGTCCTCCTTCTGAGATTTACCCTCTGTGAAGAAATAGTGATCGAGTACCGTATACTGCTCATACAGACGCTCAAGCATGTAGAAGGTTGAGTTCCAACGTGTTGCCACCTCCTGGATGAGTGCTTTCACTGGCATTCTACGTTGAAGTAGCAGTCTCCGCAGATGCTTCCGGGCCTTAAAAGAATGGCTGAAATGGTTGGACATTTTGCGGCAGGTGGCCATTACCGCGAACGCTGCACTGTCTCTATCACTCAAGAATTTTTGAACTACCAGGTTGATACAGTGCGCCAAACATGGCACTCTGAAATAGCCACCCTCCGACATGGCCTTAACTACATTGGAGCCATTATCCGTGGAAACATAACCAATCTTGCGTTTTAGGGGGGATAGCATTGTCAAGACCTTTTTGTTAAACTCTTGCAAAAGGTTTTCTGCTGTGTGACTTTTCTCCAAGCCAAACATGGCTAGTGTTGCATGTTTCCGAGCAGCTTTGAAAACTTTGTCCGGGTCAACACCTGCGTTTAGCTTTGCTTTAACACCTGAAAAAGAGACCCAGTGTGCAGTGATGCACATGTAATCATGGCCTGGGCCACTGGTCCACATGTCTGTTGTCAGATGTATTGTGTGAACAGCACTCTTCTGCAAAGCTGCCCCAATCGCCTGCAGCACATCTTCATGTAGTGCTGGAACCGCAACTCTGGCAAAATAGAACCGGCTCGGAACTTTCCATTTAGGGCAGAGCGTTGCCACTAATTCAAGAAAACCTACCGCTTCTACAAAAGAAAAAGGTAGAAGGTCCACAGCTAGCATTTTAGCCAGCTTAGTGTTATACAGACGCGTCAGTGGGTGGTTGCGTTCCTATGGCACGTCTGAAGTAAGCATTGTTCTAATGTTGGCCTGGACCAAGCATTTACGGGCTGATAATGACTTCGTTGACCCAATTTTGCTCGCTGGTGAACTTTTGTGCGTTGGTGTCTCACTCGCTCCAACACTCTTAGTGTGCCTCACATTGGGTGTGCTGCTGACAGGGGTACTGGGTGTAAGGGACGTGTTTGACACGTCTTCTTCCTGCTCGTCATCATCAGATGAAACATCAACGTTTCCTTGATTTTGGCCTTTCTTGATCGCATCTAGGTGCGCAAACCATTTGACAGCGTGCTTTCTCTCAAGATGACCACTCTGGCCGCCGGTACCATAGTTGGTACCTGACTTACCACGACTAACTGCAAGCTTACAAAGGGTACAAATGGCAAACTTTGGATTTTTGGGACAAACAGTAAAGAAGTCCCAAACTGGGGACTTGAAGTGTCTGTGGGACCTGGAGGAGGCGGCGATACTGGTGGTGGTGGTCATGAAGCTAATGCCAGATGAAGTGGAGGATCTGGATTGCCCAACATTTGTACGTTTTGCACTTTCACCGCCACTAATTAAGGTCGAGGTTGACGGAGGTCTCTTCTTGCCAGAAAGAAATATGGAAGCGGGACGAGTTGGTGTACTACTTAACTCCAATGATTGTGGTGTTTCCACTGCCTCCTCATCGACAACATCATCATCATCATCATCACGCGCAGCAGCTCTTCGGGCTAGGGTCAAAATGTCTCTTTGCTGCATGCCCGCTGGGGCTGCAGTGACCTTTATGATGACTGGGTCGTCGTTGGCAGAGTCTTCATCAGCAGCAGTATCCGCCACTTCTTGTTGAGCCTCATCACACTCCATAACTCTGAGACTTTGGACGAGCTTCCTTTTACGCTTAACTACCTTTGTTGGATCATGGTGTGCCTCACTCTCAGACGGCTGTGGTGCTGGTTCCCAAGTTTGATCCGTATCATCAGAAGGAGGTGTGCTTGAAGAGGATGTAGACACCACCCTTGATCTCTTCCTTGCTAGGGGTGTGGAAGACAATGAAGGATCATCAGGAGGAGTGGCTTCCTCAAATGATACCTCGCCTTGATTGTCGATTTCCTGATGTGCCCCTACTTCGGGAGGAACAACTATTGTGGGCACTTGTGACCCTCCATGCACCTCTGCTTGCGCATCTCCTTGCGCTGCCTCTCCTTCCACGTGTACTTGGGCTTGTACTTGCACATGTGATTGTTGTTGCGGCTGTGGTTGTTCAACACTCGTCAGATGAGCTACAGCAACCTGTGTTGATTGAGGGACATTGCTGCTGCTTTCTTGCGATGAGCCAACATCACTGGTCGATGGTGATTGAAGAACTATACTGGCTGCCTCTGCAGCACTCAAGGGCTTGGACTTAAGTTGGCGTGGTGGTGGTGGTGGCACTGAGCCCAATGGAGCGGGGGTGCTGCTGCCAGCTTGGTCCCCAGCAGATCCCGCTGCTGCTGCTGCAGGCATACTTTTTTTTTTACTCCCAAAAAAAGGGGCGGGCGGCACACCAGTCTCCTTGGTAACTTGCTTCTTCTGCTCCTTACTGGCACCTTTCTTGCTAGAGGAGCTACGGGTTACTTTTTTTGGGGCCATCCTCTTCAGAGCAGGTCAGCAGGCAGCAGTTGCACGAGTTGCAGAGGGTTCTGTGTCCAGACGTGACGTCGCGTGACGTTATGCTGCACACACCGCTGCAGGACTTCTTCCTGGCACTGGTGGTTCTCTTGAGTCTTCTTGTGCACCTAAAAGCAATGGAAGACAGAGGAACATCAGTTCAGTTATACACCCCAAAAAATCGACAAAACACAGAAAAATTAGCACAATCCCATGCCATCCTTGATGTTTACATTGAAGACACCCCACAGAAAGACTACGGACATGCAAGTATGCAACACTCACTACCCCTGGGCATAATGGATGAAAAGTAGGCAAAATAAGTGCAGGCCTCAGACACTGCCTCTCCTCAAAATGGCCCCCTTACACCCCAAGCACATGTTGCCTGTACCAGCCAGCACTCAAGATGGCCACCACCACCACCCACATGGCCAGTCCACATCAACAGTACACCCCCAAAAAACAGAAAAACAGCCAGAAATCACCACAATCCAATGCCATCCATGATGTTTACATCAAAGAGAGTGAGACCACACCACAGGCACACTCAGTCCATGCACCACCACCACCCCTGGGCAAGCAAAAGGCCACACCAGCAGCCCCCCAAAAACGACAAAAAACAATAAAATAAGCACAATCCCAGCCCATCCATGGCCTCAATTATGTTTAAATTCAAGAAGACACCCCACAGAAAGACTAGGCCCATGCAACACTCACCACCCCTGGGCAAAGGGCCACACCAGCAGGCCCAAAAAAACGACAAAAAACAATAAAATCTGCACAATCCCAGGCCATCCATGGCCTCAATGGTGTTTAAATTCAAGAAGACACCCCTCAGAAACACTAGGCCCATGCAACACTCACTACCCCTGGGCATAAGGGATGAAAAGTAGGCAAAATAAGTGCAGGCCTCAGACACTGCCTCTCCTCAAAATGGCCCCCTTACACCCCAAGCACATGTTGCCTGTACCAGCCAGCACTCAAGATGGCCACCACCACCACCCACATGGCCAGTCCACATCAACAGTACACCCCCAAAAAACAGAAAAACAGCCAGAAATCACCACAATCCAATGCCATCCATGATGTTTACATCAAAGAGAGTGAGACCACACCACAGGCACACTCAGTCCATGCACCACCACCACCCCTGGGCAAGCAAAAGGCCACACCAGCAGCCCCCCAAAAACGACAAAAAACAATAAAATAAGCACAATCCCAGCCCATCCATGGCCTCAATTATGTTTAAATTCAAGAAGACACCCCACAGAAAGACTAGGCCCATGCAACACTCACCACCCCTGGGCAAAGGGCCACACCAGCAGGCCCAAAAAAACAACAAAAAACAATAAAATCTGCACAATCCCAGCCCATCCATGGCCTCAATAGAGTTTAAATTCAAGAAGACACCCCTCAGAAACACTAGGCCCATGCAACACTCACTACCCCTGGGCATAAGGGATGAAAAGTAGGCAAAATAAGTGCAGGCCTCAGACACTGCCTCTCCTCAAAATGGCCCCCTTACACCCCAAGCACATGTTGCCTGTACCAGCCAGCACTCAAGATGGCCACCACCACCACCCACATGGCCAGTCCACATCAACAGTACACCCCCAAAAAACAGAAAAACAGCCAGAAATCACCACAATCCAATGCCATCCATGATGTTTACATCAAAGAGAGTGAGACCACACCACAGGCACACTCAGTCCATGCACCACCACCACCCCTGGGCAAGCAAAAGGCCACACCAGCAGCCCCCCAAAAACGACAAAAAACAATAAAATAAGCACAATCCCAGCCCATCCATGGCCTCAATGGTGTTTAAATTCAAGAAGACACCCCTCAGAAACACTAGGCCCATGCAACACTCACTACCCCTGGGCATAAGGGATGAAAAGTAGGCAAAATAAGTGCAGGCCTCAGACACTGCCTCTCCTCAAAATGGCCCCCTTACACCCCAAGCACATGTTGCCTGTACCAGCCAGCACTCAAGATGGCCACCACCACCACCCACATGGCCAGTCCACATCAACAGTACACCCCCAAAAAACAGAAAAACAGCCAGAAATCACCACAATCCAATGCCATCCATGATGTTTACATCAAAGAGAGTGAGACCACACCACAGGCACACTCAGTCCATGCACCACCACCACCCCTGGGCAAGCAAAAGGCCACACCAGCAGCCCCCCAAAAACGACAAAAAACAATAAAATAAGCACAATCCCAGCCCATCCATGGCCTCAATTATGTTTAAATTCAAGAAGACACCCCACAGAAAGACTAGGCCCATGCAACACTCACCACCCCTGGGCAAAGGGCCACACCAGCAGGCCCAAAAAAACGACAAAAAACAATAAAATCTGCACAATCCCAGCCCATCCATGGCCTCAATGGTGTTTAAATTCAAGAAGACACCCCTCAGAAACACTAGGCCCATGCAACACTCACTACCCCTGGGCATAAGGGATGAAAAGTAGGCAAAATAAGTGCAGGCCTCAGACACTGCCTCTCCTCAAAATGGCCCCCTTACACCCCAAGCACATGTTGCCTGTACCAGCCAGCACTCAAGATGGCCACCACCACCACCCACATGGCCAGTCCACATCAACAGTACACCCCCAAAAAACAGAAAAACAGCCAGAAATCACCACAATCCAATGCCATCCATGATGTTTACATCAAAGAGAGTGAGACCACACCACAGGCACACTCAGTCCATGCACCACCACCACCCCTGGGCAAGCAAAAGGCCACACCAGCAGCCCCCCAAAAACGACAAAAAACAATAAAATAAGCACAATCCTATCCCATCCATGGCCTAAATTATGTTTAAATTCAAGAAGACACCCCACAGAAAGACTAGGCCCATGCAACACTCACCACCCCTGGGCAAAGGGCCACACCAGCAGGCCCAAAAAAACGACAAAAAACAATAAAATCTGCACAATCCCAGCCCATCCATGGCCTCAATGGTGTTTAAATTCAACAAAACAGTTGTATCATGCACCCATAACCAACCCTGGTCCTACTGGATACTGTGGCTACCCACAATATAATTTATTTAATTTTCTGAAAAAGTTCAAAAATTGTACTTGCAGCAACTGTAATGCCCCAAACAAACTTACTTGTGAAAGTTGATTTCTAATCCAAAAGTGATCCAAAGACAGTCAAAAAGGCCTCAAATCCAAATATCCAGCAGCACCCACAAAAAGTAATCCTTCCAGCTCCAGATCCAAATGAAAGTGACCAGGAGATGGACAAAGCACTGGGAGGAGCCTGCTGGACAGGAACAGGAAGTTGGAGACTGTGGGGCACTTCCTTACTCCCCCCCCCCAAAATGGACTCCTTGCAAAAAAAAAGGCCATGCAAATGTCAACCTGAGGAGTGATTCTGATAAAAATCATAATTTTCTGAAGGTTTATCCTGTTTGCTGGTGATTTTCTTGTGCGAAATTGCAAAATCTCTATTTCGCAAGTGCGAGATTGTTCCTTTCCGCCGCAACTACGTGTTCGCAATTGCGAACTCTCGCGAGGTGTGCTGTGCAAGGTGGCAAGCCGCGAGTACGTATTCGCGGGCGACAAACTCCCGCGGGAACACGCAGCAAGATCTAAAATGGCGCGTCACTCGCAAAGAAAAACAACTCGGCAAACGCTAAAATGACGGAAAGTGAACGCCGTGCACCACGCCGCGCGCCGCAACCAAGCAAAAAATCCGCCGCGAGCGGATTCACGGATTTTCGACAAATTCGCGAGCGTTCGCGGATTGCGAATTTGCCGAAAATCCGAAAAATCCGCGAGCGGAGCGGATTTTACGCCCATTGGGCAAAGCAATCACCGCGCTTAAAACACAAATACAATTCTGGAACACGCTACCCCTATCGATAGCTGGGAAGGTGCCAATCACAAAAATGGTGGTACTACCCAGACTACTATATTTCTTCACTAATTTACCCCTCATGGTTCCGATGACCTTTTTCAAATCCCTGAACACGTTGTTAACGGAACTGATATGGGGTGCGGGCAGGCGCCGAATCAGCCTGGCTAAGTTGCAATTACCCACAGACAAGGGCGGCATGGGGATGCCGGATCTGATTGCCTACGGTTACGCCTGTCAACTCCAGTGGTTGGCCTACTGCCTAGCGGGACGTAACTTGCACGAAATAGGCATGAATGAGATGGACAGGAGCAGGGGAGCTGTACACCGACTGCTGTTACCGAACACTAGGGCACCTGCTACGGCGCCGTATCTCCTTACGCTAGCTATTAAGTACTGGAAGAAAGCGGTCAACTACGCTAACGCGGTGACATCCTATGCACCCTCTATACCATTACTGGGTCTACCAAAGGGAAACGGTACCCTGACGGAACGTAAACTCAAGGCATGGCAGCAGGCAGGAGTCATGCAGGTAGGGGACTTCTTCACGGAGAACGATATCATGACACATGCAGACTTTGCACACTTGCATCATACCCATGACACGTTATTTCTGCTGCACGCGCAGGTCACACGATACATTACCTCGACATGGACACGGGATGGGACAGAACCGTCCACGAACTCACTTCTTACAATGCAATATCTGATGGGGACGGGCAGCCATCTGACGAGGTGGTTGACGGCTGGCATCAGAGATGGAAGGGCGGTCACACTGCAACCCACTCGGACACGTTGGGAGGGGGATATGGGCCAAGAGCTGGGAGACAAGGACTGGGAGAAAATACTTAAGTTCCCTAAAAAGGTGTCCCGCAACCCCAAATTCAAATTCATTCAATTAATGATAGTACACAGGGCGTATCTCCCCCCCCACAAATTACATGTCATGTTCCCGGACGCAGCAGACACATGCCCCAGATGCAGGGCGATAGATGCAGGACTGTTACACATGTTGTGGGAGTGTCCTAAGTTAGGCTGTTACTGGTCAGCAGTCCATAAAACACTAGCGGAGGTCATTCCGGGTAGACCTTACACGATGCCGCTGTACAGCTTGCTGGGTCTAGGGAACAAGGAAAAAAAGAGAAGCGCTGCCTCGCGCTTTGCTGTCCTGGCGCTGCTGCTGGGGAAAAGATTAATAACGATGCGATGGAAGTCGCCCAGACCGCCGGACCCAGAGAACTGGCACAGTGAGTTGCTGAGATGGGGTAAGGCAGAAGGGACGGAACTGAGACGGGAAGAACGCAGAGGCCTGAGGAAGACGCATATATCGCTAGAATGGGAGACGATATTAGCAGAATTTGAGGCTTGTGCTGAGTCACTCATAGGGACATGAGGTGGAATAATGGTATATGTATAAGAACTTGCTGGCTTTCCATTATGGTGTCAGCAGTGTGTCAAGGGAGGAAGCTGATGGGGCAACATGTCGAGGTACTACACGTGGCAAGGAGGGAGAACACACGTGCGCAGAGAAAAGAGTGGTTGCCGGGTAGTACATATCACACAGAAAATAGCTTATGTTTGAAATGTCATAATGAGAAGGAGGTGTGTGATCTATACAGTGCTAAGAGCGCGAGGGGGGAGGGGGGAGTTAGGGGAAATAGCAACGAAATCAGAGGAAGCTACAAGATAAGCTGGTAAATGTACAGTTAGATATGCAATGTAAATGACACGTCATTCTATATGAGAAACGCTCGCATAACTGTAATAATTATTGTTGCAATAAAGAAACTTAAAAAAAAAACGAAAAAAAAACCTGTTGTTTTGCAATTGTCACCCCGAGTGGGATGGGTATGCTCAGACGTGAGTCCCATGCTCTCCACACCACTGGAGTCAAGCTATCCTGGCTGAAGACAGCTGATAGCCAGAAACCGGTCTTAGGATGCTTGATTCCGGTCCAGTAAAGATATGGCTGGGCAGTTCGGGCTGGACTGTTCCCATGAGGCGCAGGGTCAAAGCTGATTTGCATATGGCCTTGTCTGAACTGGGGTGGAGTGGAGTGCAAAAAAACGATGGATTCAGGCCCAGATCTCTGTACTGGGGTGAATGTATGACATTGTTCTGCATTCTGTCCATCAACTGTTGTTTTGCAATTGTCACCCCGAGTGGGATGGGTATGCTCAGACGTGAGTCCCATGCTCTCCACACCACTGGAGTCAAGCTATCCTGGCTGAAGCCGGCTGATAGCCAGAAACCGGTCCTAGGATGCTTGATTCCGGTCCAGTAAAGACATGGCTTGGCAGTTCGGGCTGGACTGTTCCCATGAGGCACAGGGTCAAGGCTGATTTGCATATGGCAATGTCTGAACTGGGGTGGTGTGGAGTGCAAAAAAACGATGGATTTAGGCCCAGATCTCTGTACTGGGGTGAATGTATGACTTTGTTCTGCATTCTGTCCATCAACTGTTGTTTTGCAATTGTCACCCCGAGTGGGATGGGTATGCTCAAACGTGAGTCCCATGCTCTCCACACCACTGGAGTTAAACTATCCTGGCTGAAGACGGCTGATAGCCAGAAACCGGTCCTAGGAGGCTTGATTCCGGTACAGTAAAGACATGGCTTAGCAGTTCGGGCTGGACTGTTCCCATGAGGCACAGGGTCAAGGCTGATTTGCATATGGCCATGTCTGAGGGTGGTGTGGAGTGCAAAAAAACGATGGATTTAGGCCCAGATCTCTGTCCTGGGGTGAATGTATGATATTGTTCAGCATTCTGTCCATCAACTGTTGTTTTGCAATGAGAGGGCTCCACTGCACACCAGTTGTAGCAGTTTGTTTAATTCCAAACCACAGGATGTTTTTTCTCTACGCTTGCAGTCAGACACACAGGGTCATCTTTACAAGCCCCTATCGCCACCGGAGTGTCACTTTTTTGATGCTGCAGTGGCGTAGCACCATTTTCCATATTTACAAGGTTGCACTAAGCTACTTAGTGTGGTTTAACGCCACTTTGTAAATATGCCCCTTCCTGCCACAGTCCTCTGCGTGAATGGGGCATGCAATATGTGTTGCTGTGGGTGTTCCATTACAACACCCATTGCTTTTTGATGCTGCCACAGATTTACAAGGCTGAGGCAGTGCCAAAAACGAATGCCATGGAAGACATTGAAGGTCACTTGGAGTTTGACGGTTGTGGTCAAACTAATATGAATTGACAGATGTCTCCTCTGCGTTACTTAGAGCGTACACATGTGTATATATTTTAAGAAGGGAAGACAGGACATCCAAACATATTTGATGGTTGATTGGCATCTGCCAAATTCTAAATGTCCCATTGTGCTCTACCGTTGAGCTTTCAAACCCAGATTTCTTGTGGTTGCTCAAGTTTGGCACTCAGTAATGACATAACTGTCCTCCCAGTGGCTGAATGTTAAATAAACTAATCAAATTTATTTTGATTGGTTCCTGGGCACTTCATACTCCACTAAACAGTTGTGCAGAGATTGAAGAAGCGCATTTTGAAGAACCACCAGGCTGTTACTCCGTGAGGCAACATATCAGTTCAAAACAAATTGACACTTCGCAACGATTTTCTGAAGACCGAGCACCCAATTCATAATAATGAATGGAAACACAAGAGTGCAGATTTAAATTCCTGTTCATGTTTAATTGAAAATAATTGTTACTTCTGTTTCGCTACAACTCTCATTTTCCAGGTGTCAATTTTCCTCTTTGCCCACAGGATGTTCGCAATCAAACGATAAACCAAGTGAGTCATTTGGCATAGGAGTAAATTTTTTGGTTGAGCATTCAAGATCTCTTGTATGTACTTTCGTATAAACTTATATGTGTATGTACTTAGTGGGCTCTGGAGATCAACCATAGTGCTATGTCTGCTTCCGCTTAGGGACTTTTGTTTCTGTTCAACTGCCTCTATTTAACAGTCTTGATAGAAAACGACCAGTAGAGGTCAGTAAAATACCAGAATTGCTTCCTGCTGAGGGACTTTTTGCCTCTATTTAACTTTCCTGATAGAATACGACAAGCAGAGGTCAGTAAAATACCAGAATCACTTTAGCATTCTCTAGATTTAAGTCCATAGAAATTGTCTTCCACAAGCACCCGTAGACAATAATATTTTTTTCAAATCTTGTATTTTCAATGATATGACTACCGAAGGTCCTGATTTTATATTAAAAACAGAGCTTTGGACTATACCATTTCCAGCTGAAAGTCAATATTTCTCTATATGTGTTCCCATACCTAGTGTGTCAGGAAGTTTGATGCTTACTTTCCCTCCAAGTTAAAGAACAGTAGATGTTTCAGCACCCAGGCTAATGTGCTGCATACCTAAGTACATATAAGGTCCCCAAGGCGAGACCAATTGCATTGCAAATGCTTTTTAATAAATGTGTCCCAGTTTTATCCATAGAGGAATTCAGTGTAACCTCTGGAATATCCACTTCCCTTACAACACCATAACATTTGTTGTCGTCTCTTCCCCATTCCTATCCTGCAACCACAATTTAATAAAATGTCACTTTGTCTACCACTGCAAGCACTTTTAGGGTGGAAATTTTGACTTTGTGGGAGTTTCCAAAATATTTGCATTCCCAATATTACCACTCCAGTTTCCTGCACACTAATTTTTTTTAAATCACCAGGAGATTGAAGGCAGCTTCAAAAATCTTTTAACCAATGGTTCAAAATTTCTACTAGGGAAGTCAGTTAATTTCAAAACAATTCAAATAATCTTTATTCAAAAGAAATCCATAAAAGATAAGCATACATAGAATATCATACCAATTGCAGGCCTAAAAGAGTCGACAAATCAGCTGCCTTCGTGAGAGCTTGCAGAGATATTTTGGCTCTTGATGTAAGTGCATAGACAAGTCGAAAATATTCGAAAGAGGAGTAAGACGAGGGGATCTAAATAGTAGAGAGAGAAGTAATACGAAGAGCTGTAAATGTGAGTGCTTGCTTCATCACAGCTCAGTACCATTTCTATAGAGAAGGTGGGAGTGCCCAGTCTGAAAGGCACAGAACACCAGTAAAGCACACACGATTCTGCCTGTCCGTCATTGAACAAGTTTGAAAATTAATGACTTGACCCATGAAGATAGGATTATGAAAACAAATGTAGTAACCTTTCTAATGTGAATGCACGTCCAAAATTTATATTTCAAAGTTATGCGAATGGTCTTCTTGAAAAAACACACACTTAGAACAATTTGCGACCATGTGCGCTATTTTCTGTTTGTGATTTGGTATTCATTGCAAACAACTGGATGACTGTGCCTCATGACTCGCTAATGTGTATTGCATTCATTTCAATCCTTCCCACCTACTTACTGGAAATTGCAAAACCTGAGAAATGATCGATCCATAATTCTGAGGAAGGTATTCTTTGAAAATTAATTTTCATATTTCGCTTCGACTCGAGGGATAAATGATGGAATTGACAGCATGGGATAAGTGATGATTCGCAAACACAAACATGCACTGCCTTTTGACAATCAATGAGTCAGCCATGTCTAGGGACAAAAATATGTATTAATACTTAAGAGTTTGCTGATTTTCATAAAACAATTAATGTCTATGCTCTTCTTTGTGGAAAATGTTTTAAATAATTTTCTGAATCTATGAAGGGAGTCTCAAAACCTCTGAACAATGCCACACTTCCTTCCAAAGTGACCCGATGCCACCTAACTACAGACCATATCCAATGTAAAATGGAGTAAAGCAGTACTTGTTTTTTTACTACGAACATGGGCATAAGGTTTGTACGGTGTGTATTATTGTTAGTTATGCACATGCAAGTTGGGCATGGTCTTAAGTATTTTCTCCCATTTAAATCTCTGCATTTTATTCTGGAGATCATCTTGTGTATATTTTAAAAAATACACTTTCATCTTGGAGATGTTTCTGGCCATTTTATGTACTTTGTATGTTTGTTCTCTATGTGTGATTCAGTATCATTTAATTTTAGAAAGCCATTTGTAGATGCTCATGACTAAAGTGCCGCATTTCTGCATCTAAGGTACAGTTTGAAGGCACTGTATGGTGAGTCGGAAAATGTTCTATAATATTGATGGGTTACTCTAGAGCATTGATACCGCGTGGTATGCATTTAGAAGGAGGACTTCATTCGTTTTTACAAAATTACCATCCGTTTAAAACTATTATTCAACAAGAATAAAGGGGCTTCTTTAGAGGAGGAGCAGTTTGTATCTAACTGGAAGGATATGGGTGTAATATATGCTATGCAGTGGTGGCCAGCACAGGTACTAGCGGTGGGCAGGACAGGGTGGGGGTCGTGTAAGTTGACATACGGCAGGATAAGTTAAATTAAAGTTTAAAAAAAATTAAAAAGCTTACCTTGCGCTCGCTGCATCACCGATCCAATCAGCAAGGATTAACGAAGGAACTTAGTGTAAAGCATTTAACAGCACCAAACAACGGAATAAGAAAGTGACACAACAAGAACTAGACACAATTTTTTTTTAATAAAAATAGAGTGTATTTTTACAAATTTTTAGAATCTTTGATCATCAAAATCCACCCGAGGGTTTTGGAGATATAGAATTTTAAAGCATTAAATAACTTGTGGGGAAACCGCAAACAAGCATTGGTCAACAAAAAAGTTTGTAAACTTTTGAAAAGTTTGAAAGAGATTGTACGGCAAACCTTACCTGATGTGGGTTACTAAATCTGACAGGACAAAGGTCTAGGAGGCCAGTAAGATTACGTTGGACAGTCAACTGGCCACCATAGACTTTGCCAGTCCAGTTCCAGCCTATAGGAAACAACCGCCACAGACTACAATGGAGTGGGCCTGATCCTGGGGGTGCAGGATGAAAAAATGCTCAAAGATGCTACTTGTGCTATGCAATCAATGGGTATGAGTTGTGGGTGATTCCTTGGTCAATGGGGCAACTTTGTCATGTGGGGCAACTTTGGCCACTAAACCTGGAGTCCCACAAAGTTCTCTTTGTGACAGTCTCCAAATCCAATTTGTACCGAAGTCCAGGGTGCCAGGAGTGCCCATTTTATCCATTTACCCATTTTATCCTGGGAAGGTGCCCGAATAGTTCACAGTAGTTACTAGTCTATTACTATGTTTCGGTGATGTGTGGCATTTGGCAATTCCAGAGTGCAATATCCTTGCCACTCTCAAGATATCGGGACCTTCTCTCGACTGTGAGGAACTTGGTAGCCGACCCCAGAGGTGTGGCTACCAAAGGGCTACATGCCTATAGGAAAACTGGTTTGGGGACCAATTTTCCTTCTCCATCCCCATCTACAACTTGTCTCCATGAACAATAGACAGCCTGCTCTAGAGTGCTCAGCATTTGCCCTTCCTCCAATTCCATTTGAAGCTTGTCGTTTGGGCTAACACCCCGAGTGGCTTCTTAAAAGGGGAGATAACACCTCACCCTGCAGCACCTGCCTTTATTCCTAAGCCTGGGAGTCATTTGCATGTCTCCTCATGTGGGCAGAAAGCTGTCTGTTGGCCAGAGCCTGTGTGAGGCCATTGAACCAGCTGGGACAAAGAGTTGCAACTTTCTAAAAGTGCTTAACCCTAATTGTGACATTAATTTTGTGTTGGGCATCAAGTCAGATTTAAGGCCAGGATTTATTTGATACCCAACATTACTCAGTTAGGTAGTCATAATCAGAAGTTAGCCAGGCTGGGTGGCAGCTGGTAACCCGGTGTTAGCCAATACGGCTACTAAATTATCCTCACCAAAACAGCAACTTTAAAGGTTTTGCTGCCAAGACATCTATAAATCTATATGTCTTATTAATATACAGAGCCTGCCATTGGGTTCTATAAACCTTCCTTGGGGAAGACTTATATATACTATCAAGCGAAGTGGTGGCTTGGCCATTAGGTTAAATGACAAAGTCAAACTAGCAGTGTAACACTGCTCTTCAAATCTGCAATGGCAAACTGGGGGTTATTTTGTACTCTGTCACACACATGGCGGCACAACCATTGCTGCATTCCTGAGTGGACACGCTGCCTTACATGCCCTGGGTACTATATATTGGGGACTTATAAGTAAGTCACTATTTGCCAATTGGGGACATTCGACATACCTCTTGCGATGGTTCAGCAGGCCTGAGTACACTCTCAAAGTTGAGAAACCAGCAGCTACTAATCAGAATGGGGGCCAAAATAAGGGTTGTGGGGACCTGCAAACGTCTGTTTCCTTACACTCACGGTCTTTTTCTGAAATTGTATATAGGTAAATATGAGATTCTTGTTTGCCACAAACCTAGCTGAAAGAGAGAACAGAGCAACACAGGGTTGAAGGCAGACATACAATGAAAGAGTGAAGGAAGGTGGATTTTGAAACGTGAGGTGGACTATTTAATGTGTCATGATGTAGTGGTCTTTAAGGATGTGTGTATCCAGTTCTTGCCTAAGTAGAAACAGTGTAATGATAGTCCTGAGAGCTATGGGGAATTTGATCCAGGTGCACAAATGGAAAAGGTCTGATGCCTTGTATTCTCTTTTGTGCACTTGTTCATCTCTATTCTGATGGTGACCCCGCTGTGGGCATACCAAGAACCTCTAGAAATGGTGAGCTTGTCAGTCATATAGGTGTGGCTGCTTGTTAAGAGGGCTTTGTAGATGATGCAGTTGACCCTCAGCGGCATGCAGGCTCCCATGTGGTGCCAGTACAGTTCTATTTGTGTGTTAGTGATGTGGTTATATTTCTTCAGGTCCTTCATGAGGAGAGCTGTGATGTATATTATGACTTTAACAGTGACCTGTCTGAAGTGTGGGGCAACATGGAGCAGGGATTGTCACCATCCCTAATAATATGTGGGCTTGAATTGCAGTTCTGAAGTCACTTTCTCCAAGGAAT
The DNA here is from genome assembly GCF_964261635.1 of Lissotriton helveticus. Lineage (NCBI taxonomy): Eukaryota > Metazoa > Chordata > Amphibia > Caudata > Salamandridae > Lissotriton > Lissotriton helveticus. The sequence continues at coordinate 1,602,026,975 of NC_136059.1, read as the reverse complement.
AGAGACAGATGAAACAGATGAAAGAGGAACAGATGAACAGAGATACGAAAGATGATGAAAGATGAACAGAGAAGATTTTTAACACAGTGTGTTAAAAATCTAGGTTTAAAACTAGACCAGTCTCTAACTATGAAAGATCACATTGACGCCACTAACAGCTCTTGCTATTATAGTCTGCGTTTACTTCGCCAAATCCTTCCCTATATCCCACGAACCATTGCAGAACCCTGGTCCAAGCTATGGTCATCAGCAGCTTAGACTACGGCAATGCTTTGTTGGCAGAAGTGGTAGAGACCCTGTTAAGCAAACTGCTAGTGATTCAGAATACCGCGGCCAGGATGGTACTGAATCGCCCAGCGGGCTCTCTCTCGGTTCCCCTATTGCGAGTGCTTCATTGGCTTTCGGTGAGAAAGAGATCGTTTTTCAAGATCTGCTGTCTCACCTACAATGCGCTTCATGGAAGAGGCCCTCAATACCTCCAAAAGAGACTTGTCAAACATGTACCGAACAGAAACCTCAGGTCCGGGGCTCTTGGTTTTCTACGAGTGCTGTGTACACAGCTGAGCCGCACTGGAGGAAAATCATTCTCGTATCTGGCTCCAAGATATTGGAATGAGTTACCTGTTCCCCTCCGAAAAATCTCTATTTACAGCACTTCCAGGAAACATCTAAAAGCGTTCCTATTTTAATTATACTCTCGACTTCTAGTCTCAGGTCAAAATTTCTAGTCAAGCGCCGAGTTGCCCCGGGTGATTCGCGTGCTATAGAAATAAGAATAACATAACATAACAAAGATTGTACTAAGCTGTATTGGATTTCTTGGTAGTGTTCCTTGAGGGTGAGTCCACTGTCAAGGGTATTAATAAGTGGTCAGTCAGTTTATTATATTGATTTGAATAGAAGGAGAAATGCATTCCCACTGTAAAGTTCACTACACTGTTTAACATGACATTTGATAACGAACATTGGTAAAACCTGTAAGTCTGGAACTGGCTACCAGACTTTTGGCTTTGTAGAAACATTAATTAATTTTCACAATATATTGGTCTCTCTGTGCAAAACAATAAATAAGAATAATACATCCATAATAATTCATCAAACATGGATAATATAAAAGATGATTAAGCAGCTAAAATGCCTTACTATGTCCCCTCCATTGTTTTCCCACTGTGAATGGCCATCTTAAGAAAGCAACAACCAGTAAGATTATTTTCTGGACTATCCAACGGTTGAAGATAGGTACCACTTAAGGAAGTACTAATACCACGTGCTTGCTTTTTCCCAGGTTCTGCATTACTGCATAATTAAACATTCTGCAGGTCAGAATGAGGGACAAAACGGTCATATTGTTTCCCTTGTTCTAGCTATAATACTCAAAACATTACAGCGTATTCCACATAATATTTGGCAACTTTTTCATGGGGAAATTTGAGTTGCGAAAACAGCATAAAAATGTGTAATGCCATATGAGACACAAAGTCATGTTTGTATCTAAATCAGAAACCAGGACCTATATATTCTCTAGCCATTCCATTGGTCTCACGAATAGAAGCTGTCCATATCAACCAAGTAGGTCTCCACTTTTAATTTGATTGATCTTTCATTTGAAAAGACTAAGGGCCTGATGTAGAGTTCGTCAGACAGGTTATACCATCAAAGAACACAATCTCCTCCGCAATATGACAAGTGCCATTAGAAATGGCCGGATTGGCTAACCCAGAGCCAGCAACCGACCGATGCAACTGGGCTCCTGAGGCCCCGGAGTGAGTACATTGAATTGCACTGTGCACCGCCTCCCAGCCCTGGATTCCGCGGACGTTGTAGCCCCGGGCAGCACCCCATAAGACACATAAAATGGCGGGCGCAGACAAGCCCCGCTACGCAACGGCCACACTCTAGAACTCACCGCGTATGAACCACCGGTCGAAGCGACCCGATATTACATGAATGCGCATAGCACACTAACGCAATAACCTAACGCAAACATAAGGCTGTTTTCTGCACTCGGCACCCCCTGGGCTCTATTGCGAACACAGCCTGGAGCTACTGTACAAAATGCCGGGACCGCAGCTCCAAGACTAACGCTTCTTACGAGTCAGTGCGACAATACCACAGGGCAAGCAGCTTCCACCTGTACGGTAGTGAGCAGAACGTGATTTTCTGCCTGTGGGGGGCCCTTGATGTTGACTTTGTTGTTCAGAGGCGGCCTGACATTCTTCTCAAACTGGCGGTCGACCTATTTACTACCAAGCTCTGAATCACATAAACTGCAAATGCATATAAAAAGCAAATCGGAGATCTAGGCGCATTTGGCAGATTTTGGACAGCTCTCCAACAGGCAAACTACCGGCCGATAATTCGAGTGTTGTGAAGAGGAACTATCACACGGCTGCATTTATGTAAATGGATCACCTTGGAGTGATATGCACTAAAGGCTTATGCATCTAAGGAGTACTATGATCACTACTAATGCATGCTAAAACACACTAAGCATACTACACTGCGGAAGCTTCAATTAGTGATCATTATTAAAGCATGATACAACATTACCAATTTAAACAACGCAGAGGCGGGAAAACTGCGATTATCTAGGCGCAAGCCCCTACATCAGAAATGGACAAGCAGAATGGCCGAATAAGGTCATAGGTGCTCACGGGTTCACGAAACACTCCATAAGTGCATAAACGGCGCCGAGGGCTATCAATATATGCATTCACAAGATGCTCATCAATGGTTATCTCTAACAACTCCTATGTCATCTACATGAGCAATGCTTAGTTCAAATACAAAGAGCAACGTCTAGAGCGAACGAGCTAAGGAGAACATAGGAGCACGCATAATCACGAACCGCCTCTCAGGAGGATAGGCGGAATAGAAGGATAGCGATAGAAGCTCGTATAAGTTGGTCACCACTGGCTTCCACAAACGCAAACGCAACTGGGCGAGTTTACCGTGGGGCTGCCTCACATAATACCTTCCTGACACCAGCAGACACGAAGGGAAGAGTGCGACATATCTGAGTTATTGCAGCAAGTCTCATCATGGGGGACAAGGAAACGACAAAAAACCTCAAGAGGCTCCAAGCTGAACCCCTGAACTCAGTGTCACCCATCAAAGGCAAAAAGGATGTCAATGACACTATGGACATTATACTGAACAAGTTAGAAGAGGTGGTGATCTGGCACGATCCACAAAGGAAGAAGTCGCAGCCATCAGACAGAATATACGGGACACTCATTCTAGACTCACTGAAACGGAAAAAAGAATCAGCCATCTGGAGGACACTGAGGTCAAGAACTGCGGGGCTCTTAAACGCCTCACCATAACCTCGGAACAAACGACAAGGAGGCTGTCCGAGTTGGAAGACAGGAATTGAAGAGGCAATCTCCGCATCTTGCGCATTCCGGAATGATCAGAGGAAGCCCAAATATCATGCGTCTCCATTCTAGAATCGTGGTTCTCTCAAGCGACCAACCTCACCTTTCACCAGCCGCTTGAGTTCGACAGAGCACACAGAGTTCCGGGCATGATCACGAAGACTCAGAAAGGCCCCACACCCATCATCTGCAAACCCTTGAGATACCAACACATAGAACAGATACTAGCCTTCGTCAGGAAAAACAACCATATACTATGGAAGTCAAACAAGATCTATATTTCACAGGACTACAGTAAAGAGACGGTTGACATACGGAAGGCCTTCCTTGGTCTCCGCCCACAGCTAAGGTCATTGGGCCACCAATTTGGGCTCTTAGGCCCAGCAAAATTTCGAGTCTTTATTCAGGGGCTCCTCAGATCTTCACGGACCCACAAAGGCTCAAAAAGCTTCTAGATGGCCAGGAGGAGCTGAAAATGGACACAGCAACGGCGAACTCTGAGGCTGCTTCAGCTTCTGGCTATAAATGAATATCCTTTTTCTGTATGGTTTAGCGGTGTAGTTCTGTGGTATCAGGCTCCACATACAGGGTTTGTAAGCTCTAATTGTTTTCACTGTTTTCACTGTTGAAAGTGGGTTGCCTGCCGAGCACCTGACTGTAATGTGCTCTAATGACATTTTAATGAATCGTAATTTACTCGTCATCCTATTCAAAGTCACCAATCCATCTCATTTAAGCCATTTAATCCATTCATGCCGTGCTACATGGGTTATGTTGGTCCTTGATTGCAATTATTTCAGAAATTAGACATACTGATGCTCATATTGACGTTATCATGGCAGTTAAAATTGTTTGTACTGAATTGGAAAGTTGCTGTTTTTTTGGTAATTCAACCAACTACAAATCTGTTTTACAATGTGCCTAGTACGGTGCCTATTACAGGTCATAGCACAATGTAAAAGCTTACAATGTCCATTCCACACACCATGCGTATGACAAACTCAGTAGTTCGCTATGGATGACAGATCGCTCAGTAGAGTTGAGTTTGCCTGCGCTTGCTTTGATACAGATACCCATGGGTCAGGATAGCCCTGGAATGTGTGCATATGTTAGCTAATGTTTCACTGTTGAATTCGTTCCCAACTCTTAATATACTTTGTTTGTAAGGCAATGGGAGGGACAACGCCATTGTTCTCCTAGTCACCATGCCTATCTGCAACGTTCGGGGTGGGGTGGGTGGGCTGGGATGGGGGGGCAGGGAGGGTGGGGAGGGGAGGGTGAGGGAAGGGGTAGGATGGTTTTGGTTTTTCTTTTAGTCTTTGTCTTTGTCTGTGTATTTATTGTTTGTTGCATAACAATGTAAGGGTGCTCACACCTCAAATGTTCTGGAGTCATTTTTTCTCACTCTGTAATGCATGTTGCGCTCACTACGAATGTTATCCAGATCTTCACATTCAAGCTGAGGGGTCTCAAATTGATCAGCCACATACATTCTCATACTTTGGATTGGAAGGGTAGCAGTATACACGGCAACTTGGTTAGCATGATTTATCTGATTGTATTGAATCGTTTAATACATGCTCATGTCTACGTCCACAATTAATACATCCCTTGGGGTAATAAAGGTAGGGAACCAGAAAGTGCTTTCCCTCAATGTCAAAGGTCTTAATAAGCCAGTCAAATGCCAGAAAATCCTAGATTACCTACGCAGACAAAAAGGAGATATTGCATTACTACAGGAATCCAAACTGGATGCTAAACAATTTCACACACTTAGGAATAAATTCTTCACCAAGGTTACTGGCTCGGAAGCCGTTGGGAAAAAAAACGGGGTAGTAACACTGATAGCCAAGAAATCCAACATTGATTTGCTTTCCTCCATGGCTGACACCAAAGGGAGGTGGGTCACAACCAAATTACTAAAAGACGATGCAGAATTTTTTGTCACAAACGTCTATGCCCCAAACACATGTGACTTGAAATTCTGGTCAGACCTAACGAAACAAGCATCCCGGACTCGGCAGTCCATATTCTCACAGGAGACTTTAACTTCCCCTTTGACCCGACTCTTGATAGGGACTCCCGATGTTCTTTTCGCAGTAATAGATCACACAAGGCCTTCCTCAACCTTTGCGACCGATTCCATCTAGTCGATCCATGGCGGCTACAGAATCCTGATGGGAGGAAATACACATTTTACTCTTCCCCTCACCACTCATTCTCTTGAATTGACTACTTATTTATTACAAAGAACGCTATTCCCAGAATAGAAGAAACGTCGATAGAACCGAGAGTTCTATCCGACCACTCCTGCATCACACTAACCATATCTAATATAAAACCATCCACCCGCCAATCTCTCTGGCGCCTTAATGATGAAGTCCTCGAACAAGATCATCATCGAGCCACCATTGAAACTGCCATCAAGGAATATCTGGAATACAACAACAGGGGGGACACCACTGACTTGACTCGGTGAGAGGCATTAAAATGTACAATTAGAGGGGTTATTATTAAGATCAAATCTGCCATGAACAAAAACCACACTAGGAAGCTAGAGAACCTAGAAGAAGAAATATATATTCTGGAAGCTAGGCATCTGCTGGATAGGAAGGACGAGACACTTAATGAGTTGGCCAACAAAAAATACAAGTACAATAAAATAGTGAGTGAAAGAGCAGGTGTGTGGCTGAACAGGAGAAAACGGTTTCAATTATGTGAGTCAAATAAAGCTGGGAAAAGTTTAGCAGCTTATCTTAAATTCAAAGTGCAGAAAAACACGATAAACTCTATCGTGGATCAGCTTGGTGTAGCCCACTCTGACCCTATTAAAATTGCAGAGATTTTTAAAGATTTTTATGAACGTCTTTACGCCAAAAACACTGAAGTCGAAGACAACAAGATCAAAGATTATTTAGGAGATTGCATGTTACCGTCTCTCTCCTCGGAAGAGCAAGCAGATATTAATAGCCCAATTATGAGCCTGGAAGTTGAGAAAGCCAAAAAATCGCTAAAATGTGGGAAGGCCCCCGGACCTGATGGGTTTTCTGCCAGATTCTATAAATGCTTCTCCTCTGTAGTATCACAACCACTCCTGCACATGTTCCGGGAGATCAATGAGACAGGAGAGACGAAAGGTACATTATCAGAAGCCATTATCGCGGTCTTACCCAAATATGGGAAGGACCCAACATTGCCCAAGAACTATAGGCCCATCTCACTTCTTAATCTAGACTGTAAGCTTTTAGCCGACCGCCTCCAGAGAGTCTAACCCAAACTCATACACCCGTCTCAAGCAGGGTTTTTGAAGTACAGGCTGTCCAGTGATAACACCAGGACTCTAGCACATGTGCTGGAGAAAGCGAAGCTCCTAACCACTCTTACAGCATCAATCACACTCGATGCCGAGAAGGCATTTGATAAAGTGTACTGGACGTATCTGGAGGCCGTACTAAATAAATTCAACCTGGGACCATCATTTATAAGGATGATCATGTCCCTTTATTTCTGTCCATCAGCTAGGGTTAGAGCAGGGGGGTCGTTCTCATCATCGTTCCGTCTACATCAGGGAACCAGGCAGGGATGCCCCCTCTCCCCATTCCTACACCATATTAGGCACAATAAGGATATATCAGGTATTCCTTTTAATGAATGCACTATAAAAATAACGGCCTATGCAATGACGTCTTAGTCGTCTCAGAGAAGGCGGATGAGGCTATACCGGCTCTCCTCACTACTATCGAGGAGTTTTCGAAGGTCTCCGGCTATAAATTAAACAAAGACAAAACAGAAATCAAACTACTGAACAATCTAGGGAATGAAGAGATTCTAGGTGACTCTGGCCTGACTTGGCGGCCAGGCTGCTTCAAATACTTGGGTCTGGATTTTGATAGGGATCTAATATCTACATTCAGAACTAATGAAAATATACTCCTGAAGAAAATCTCCAAATTACTCGACGGTAAACTACTTGGCAAGTATGTTACCAATGACCTTCTCAGACGATTTCCTGCATAAGGTAGATAAGCTATTTGGTACATTTTTGTGGCAAGGGAAGAAGCCTAGGATATCAATGAAAAAGCTACAACCAGCTAAAGAAAAAGGCGGCCTGGGCCTCCCAAACTTCAGACATTACCAAACTGCGTTCTTATGTAAACAGGGTGCCCAATGGTTAAGCAACGACTCAGCCTACACCCCACTGTGGTTGGATAAGAGCTACCATTGGCAGTATTCTCCTCTCGGCCCTACTCACCATGGACCTCACACATCTGCCCCATTCAAAATATATCTTGCTGAACACAAGACGGGCCCTTCTGAAGCTCGACCAATCACATCACATGGGCTTAAAGCTAAAAAAATCCACCTCCATTGCCCTATGGCATAATCCTATGCTAAAAATCAATGGAGAACCTCACCAGTGGGATCACTGGTCTAAAAAAGGTATCAACCTAGCGAGTGATCTTTATGAGGGAAGCAACTCACTACCGTTCTCTTTAATTCAAGCCACACACGGACTCGCACCAATAGACTTCTATGACTTTCTGAAATTAAAAGCGCTCCTGTCTGCTCATTCCTTGACATCCTCTGTACTATGGCTTTGGAGCAACATCACTCATATCAGAGCGGCGGGACATTTTGTCTCGAAGGTTTATAAACTTCTCCTCCCCCCTTTCCCAGAAAGCACACAGACGAAATGAGATAAGATGGGAAACAGAGCCCAACGCAATAGATCTGACTTTTGAGTGGGATATAAACACCACTGCCTTCAGGAACCAGGTCTCCCCCATACTGTCACAAACTAAATACATGATAATTAACAGAACATACTGGACACCAGAGAAGCTTTTTAGACTTCACCTAAGAGACAGCCCTAAGTGTTGGAATTGTGACTCAGGAGTAGGGGACCTGGCCCATATGCTTTTTAATTGCCCTTCTTTGGGGAAGTATTGGGAAAGAATCTTTGAATGCATAGAACATGTTTTTAGCATCAAACCTGCGAGGGAATTTGTTTATGTCCTACTAGGAGTATTAGACCCGAAAATGACAAATGCTACTGACCGCCAACTCCTTGATTTATTACTCACTCTAGCATGCAAAGTTGTGTTATGTAAGTGGAAGAACGCCTCTGAAGTGTCGTTCAAAATGTGGCAAGAATGGTTGTCCTTTTTAAGAGGTGCTGATAACCCGGCCCTACACTCCTCTCGAGGGCGCGCTTCTCATACAAAACTATGGAGATGGCTTGATGCTTCCTACTTTTCATTTGACCCGTCGTAGGTACTGTAGGTAAATCTATACTCCTCCCCCCGAAGTGTGGTTGTGCTGATTTCATATCATACATCATGACTGCCGTAGACAAACACCAATCTCTAGTCATTATCCCCACAGATAATCTGAATTGTAAGACGTCTATAGATGCTATTGATACAAGACCCTAGACAGATACATACATTGTATATGCAACTGTATATGTATTAGCTGTACAGTGTTTGTTGATTTGTATTACGTATGATTTCGTTAGAATTTAGACTTATGTATGACTGTAATTTTGTTCAAATATGTATGCAACTCATTACGCATGATTCAATGTAATCACATGCTGTATTTTTCTTTCTGTATTATTATTATAATATTGTATTTTATTGTATTTTATTGTCTTGTTTTCCTTCTATTTCTTTTTCCAAATAAAAACGATTTGAATAAAAAAAAAAAATGGCCGGATTGGGATTGCAAACCAGCCCTGGCAATTAGGTCCGACCAGCTCCGGGAGGGGTGGTGGGGAGTTGGCAGGAACACTGCTGTTGCTTGTGCTTTTGTTACAAGGGGATGATTTTGCAGCACTGCTGCAAGGCTGGCCCCCAGTAGCAAAAATGGCTCCCACCGGTCCAAAACCGCCCCCCATCCTTCCGGCCCACTGGGGAAACGCCCGGTGCTTATTACAGACAGTCCGGCCCTGATTGACTATAATGCACCTGTAATACGGCGGAAAGGATATCCCTCGGGTTTGTGCTGGAGTAACCTGTCCTTCTGTCTCTAAGCCACGCATTCAGCATTTTTATACTTTTGAGCCGACACCTGCCATACAGCTTATACCCAATGCTGCATACAGAACAATTATCAGATGCAGGGGTGTTTGTGAAAGCGGCGCCCTCCCTATAATACACCTTCATTATTAGAATAGCGCTATTTGCGTACTTTCACTGACAGGGCTGGAAGATGAGGGCCTTCAGTGCCTCAACGCAGAGCCAAGGGCTTAATTTTTTGTGTGTCTTCAGTGGGTAAACTCAATTTATTTAGCGCGATATTTTATTGGATATTATTGTATTTTATTGTCTTGTTTTCCTTCTATTTCTTTTTCCAAATAAAACCGATTTGAATAAAAAAAAAAAATGGCCGGATTGGGATTGCAAACCAGCCCTGGCAATTAGGTCCGACCAGCTCCGGGAGGGGTGGGGGGGAGTTGGCAGGAACACTGCTGTTGCTTGTGCTTTTGTTACAAGGGGACGATTTTGCAGCACTGCTGCAAGGCTGGCCCCCAGTAGCAAAAATGGCTTCCACCGGTCCAAAACCGCCCCCCCATCCTTCCGGCCCACTGGGGAAACGCCCGGTGCTTATTACAGACAGTCCGGCCCTGATTGACTATAATGCACCTGTAATACGGCGGAAAGGATATCCCTCAGGTTTGTGCTGGAGTAACCTGTCCTTCTGTCTCTAAGCCACGCATTCAGCATTTTTAAACTTTTGAGCCGACACCTGCCATACAGCTTATACCCAATGCTGCATACAGAACAATTATCAGATGCAGGGGTGTTTGTGAAAGCGGCGCCCTCCCTATAATACACCTTCATTATTAGAATAGCGCTATTTGCGTACTTTCACTGACAGGGCTGGAAGATGAGGGCCTTCAGTGCCTCAACGCAGAGCCAAGGGCTTAATTTTTTGTGTGTCTTCAGTGGGTAAACTCAATTTATTTAGCGCAATATTGCACTGAGTTAGTGGACAGCTCAGAAACCGGAAGAGGCAAACCTTGGGGCATATTATCAAGGGCCATATCGCCGCTTTTGCTGCACTTTTTGCTGCAAAAGCGGCAATATTTTTATCGCCCTATTATCAAGCCTGTGCTAACGTGTTAGCACAAGCTTCCAGGCACTAGCTGTCACTTTTTCCATCGCCTTGCATGTCAGCGAAATTTATCGCTAATGACATGCAAGGAAGGCATTCTTTACAATAAGCACACAGAAAAGGTCGCTTAAACATCTTAGCACTATTAGCAAAGATGTCCTGCGATACCAAAAGTTGCGCTTAACCCCGATCTTCGCTGGAATTGTACGCCTGATTGAAACCTGACGAAGGCATACCTAACATGGGAGCTAGATTAGAGGGTTACGACCACAAGGTCGTATCAACAAGCTTTTTGCTCTTTTTAAGTAAACATCGCTGATTTTCCAGTGATGTTGGCCCATTTCCACTCTGTCTCTGGCAATTAATTTTGCCATTGCGCTAAGCATTGTTAATAGAGCGCTAGCATGGCGATGAATTCCAGCGATAGCCAGCGTTAGTAATAAACGCGCTAAGGGCATATTATCAAGGGCCATTTCGCTGCTTTTTCAGCTTTATAAGCAAAAAAAGCGGTGAAAATGACATTGCTCTATCTACAAGGGGATGCTAACATGCATTAGCTTATGTTAGCACCTGTTTTCCCGACGCCTCGCTTTGCATCTCTAATAAAATGCAAAGTGGGCGTCCCTGGGCAGTACTCCTTGTAAATTATTGCTGATGTGCACATCGCGATATTTACAAGGAGGCCCACGCATTTTTGCAGACGTTACCGCGGTTTTCGCCAAAAACTAACGTCTGCATAAATGCTGACTTAGGTATACTTACCATTGGGGGTTGATTATGCTGATATGACCACAGGGTCGTATCAACAAGGTTATCGCTGTTTTCCATGGAACATCGTTGGAAAAACCAGCGATGTTCCATAGAAAACACCGCTATCGCTGGTATAATTTTCGCCATTGCGCTATGCGTTGTTGATACAGCACTAGCATGGCGATAATTAACAGCGTTAGCCGGCAATTAAAAAAACTTGCGCTGAGTGCGGCCAGCAATAATTATCGCTGCCGCTTGATGAGATGCCCCTAAGCGTGTTCAGCGATAATTATCGCTGCTTCTAGATAATATGCCCCCTTGCTCGTTGTTCCTGAGCTCCACTGTATGAAAATGAAGCTTTAACTCGGAAAAATAGGTTAAATGAATCGAGTTTACGTGCTTGCAGTACGTAAACTCAATAAATCGCACACAATCGGTCAGGGACCACAGATACGGCCTGAAAGCGTTTTTCTGATAATTTATTAGTTCCGACATTTGTAAGCACTGCGACAGTTAGTTGAGCTAGTGCTGATCTGCGCAATGTGCTATTACGGTTGAAATCCAGCGCACAGAGGTTACTGATCCCTCTTGAGTGCTATATGCTGTCTGGGCCGCTCTCCCTCCCTACTCGTAGGTTCCCTCAAACAGTTAACATCTAATCGAGTTGTTATTTAGTGATTGACGCACAATTTTCAAAGAATGTAGATTGTCAAGAAGCCTCCGCTCTTCTCCTCTAGCCAGAAAGGCCTTTTTTGAAGGCAGTGCAGGCAATTTCCTGTCTGTGATGACACTGGAGACATGAGATACCCTTGTCTCTGACAGCAGAGGACACTTGTTTCATTTGAGCTTTTCTCTTATCACTGACAACAATAAAATTGTCAAGGGTTTGATTGGAAACATCAAACGCACTGTAAACTTTAGGGGAAGCGAGGACGTTGGACATAACTTTTTTGTTATTATTTTTTCTATTTCGACAAATTTCCCCATTCTCAAATAAGATACAGAACGCGGGCTTGAACGGTCGGTCAGATGTTGCAGACAGATGCGTGTAGGCAGCGCTAACGCGCATAGACCTGCAAGCATACGCTTGGAGAAACAAGACAGATATGATAGAAAAAAGCCGCGAATCTAATAATATCAAATTTCAGTCTGAGGCTGTCAACAAAAGGGCTGGCCCGAAGCAGCGCAGAGGAAGTAATAAGAAGGAGACGGAAGGCCTCGCTTCAGAAGTGAAGGTTTCTCTTGTTGTGTATGATTTGAACCACCAGACACCGAGTTGTGGTTTCGTTCTAGCAGAAGAGGGTCGACTCTTTTCCCGCTCTATCCAGGAACAGGTCAAACAAAAGAGCACAGTGAGGACTATTGTGGAGGTGGGGTGTATTTGTGTCCGTGTTTTCTTGCCCTTCTCACTAATGTGGCGCTAACAATGAAAACACACTCCAATCACAGACAGAAGCTCAAATGCCAGTTTCACAATTATATTCTGCGTGAGACAGGCACGCTCATTGGCAATTTAAGTTTCATGTTCCTACCTATTGTCCTACTGCATGTCGACCTCAACAATACTGTTGCATACTATTATCGAGGACAGAACATCGAAAGGTAAGTGCAATTAGGGGAATGCAGATTTACTATTCCTAACCTCACATCTACGTGCCTTGATGATATATAGATATATATATATACTGCATATGTACAAATATATGTACAGGTAGGTAGAGAAAATCTAGCCTGACTTACTTATCTGCTGATAATTTATTCACAATGTTTTCTCCACTATATTCTGTCCCATCAATATTGTTGATATTAGGGGGCACTCTGTTCCCACTGGATTCAGAAAATAATAGACAAAAGAGTACTGTATGTGGCACAAGGAGTTGGTGGGTACCTGTACTAATTTCTCGGGACTATTGCTTGTTTTTCATCATCAGGCTTTGATCCAGAGGAAGAGAGAGAAAGGCAGAGAAGGCACCATGATGGGGGGAAGGATAGGTAGGAAAACATTGACAAAGGGGGAATACAGAGAATCTGTAAGAAGCAGGAAATGTTGGGTGGTGGAAAAAAAAGCATGAGGTGGAATTAAGATCAGACAGTCTTGGTATTCAGTAATAACAGTCACAAATAATTTCCCTTGGAAGTCACTAATCACTCAGCACAATTTTCAACACCTTTAGTCACCTCACATTCATTCAGTGGAGTGGAGGGGCTGGCTAACTAAGCTCCACCACGGAGTCATAGTTTTGCCTGAACTCCGCATTCGCAATGGAACGCGGAGTAGGCAAAACTACGTAAACTCTGCTGTCGGAGCCTAATTACCCACACGGGTTTACTCTATAAATGCTGCGGGCAGCACCACCATCTCTGAAAAATTCCGTTTAGGGTGACAAGGAGTGACAGCAAGATGGCAGTAGTTGAAGCAGGTTGTCTCTTAGTTCAGAAATGAGAGAGGGGCCCCATAAGCCAAGGGGACAGAGCACCTTATCAAACAGTATAGTTAAAAAAAAAAAAAACGTTATTTACCATTTACATGTTTCCTAACAACATATGTAACAATTTACTCAATGTAGCGGACACGTTACAACAAATGAAATGGCAATCTTACTTTTTGAAAATAGACATTAAGAGCAGTAAAATTAGATACCGATATGATCAACCAGAGGGAGGCATATATATCAAGGGACACATACTGGTGCAAACATTTGAGAAACAGCATAATCTTTTCATGTACCTGTATGCATACTGAAATATCAGAATTCTTAGCCCACCCCGGTGGGAACAATCTCATCATGCAACTGTGAGGATACAACTAGGTTTTCCCCCAGCAAATAGTTCTTTAGTGGACCTCATATATCTTTTGGTCGAGCTGTCGGAGGCAACATAGTGGCAAATATATCAGAGTTAGTGTTACATTATATAAGACTATTCATCCAGGCTTTAGTTGTAGGGACCAGTTTGCCGCCTCATCACAGTGTCTCCAAGCTATGAGCTCCATTGTTCTGTGCAGGCCCGCGCGGTGCTTTCAGCCTTAGTCTGGGTACCGGGATTCTTCACTCTGCCCCATCAGGACCGTCAATCATTCCTCAGGATGTGGAGGGGAGAGGGGGGGCTCTCACGTAGCAGTATAACAAAAGAGTGAGGTAGCGGGAGGAGAATTATAGCCACAAGAGGACACGTACGGGCTGCACACAGTGCGGCCGGATGGCCAGACTCCAAGCCCACTCGCGGCCCCTGTTGCCGCAGGGTTTCTGGGGAAAGCCTGTGTCCCGTGGCCCAGCCAATCAAGTCCACGATCCCCTCCGCAATAGCTCACCTCTGGCTGACTTACCGCTGCCCCATCCATCTCCAATCCACTCCAGCACTCCGGCTGGGTCTCCAATTAAAGCCCCAGCTTCGGTCATGACTGCAGGCCCCACCTACACACTTTTCAGACTTGCTATGTAGCTCTCCTCCACAGGACTCCGTCAAAGTCGTTCTGACATCTCTCACCGCACCAGTACTCCTTACACCACAAGTGGCGTCTAGAAATGTCGGACCGAACTTGCAGCCGCCATGTCGCGATCAGACGAAGGAGCCTGTGACGGAGCTCCAAGCCTACGTGGCCATTGCTGTCGGTGGCTTGACCACGCCCCCATCAAACAGTATAGTTAAAATCTCCCCTTAGGAAACCTATAAATGTCATACCACATTAGTAACAACCTCATGTATCAAGTCATTTAATCACCTAACATACTCTTTATTATTAGGGAACATCTTTAACCAAAACAAGCATCACAAAGATATAAAAAGATGCACCGGGTTTTAATGATGTATTGTCAAACACAGTATTCATTCATATCTGGTCTTCATAAAATTTATGTCAACAAGTGTTATATTGGGTGCCCCTTTCCTTAAAAATACATCACAAAATGTCAGACAGTGTCTCATAAAAAAAACCAATATGGCACAAATTAAAAACCCTAGAATGAATAAAAAGGTTGTTTGAAAACAAGGGAGAAGAAAACATGACCATAAAAATCAGTCTATTAGGGTGATGCTGATCTGCTCTAATCATCAACAGAGATTCCTGATGTATTGAAATTCTCTTCTGTGGTATCACAGTGGTATGGAGATTCTGCACGCATTACTACGTCGATTAGTTTCGGTGGATTTGACAATGTATTGTCACCTTCTTCAGGACATTATAGATAGTTCTGTCTCCCACAAACATTCACAGTGTGTAATATCAAAAGGTGATCTCAAGATTCCTCAGGACGGGCCTCCACATAAATTAAAAAAATCCCTTATGTGGTAGAATTCTTTAAAAAAAAGGAAGATTCAGATTTGTACATGTACTTCAGTCAGTCTCTACCAGACGTGTGATAACGTCTTTAGAAAACATTTCCACTACTCACGGGATGTAGCTCTGTGGGACTCTGTGTCAGGGGAATTCGGACCTTGCTTATTTTTTGATTCCTCGTTTATACCACCCATTCTTTAAATATTTAAATCTTGAATCTTTTGCAGCTAAGTCCAGACCACTGTTTTATTTAAGTGGCTATTATGAGGATTTTTTTTGGTGTCAGCCTCTATCATATGTGTGATAATGTTCATAGAACAAATTTCCACCACCACAGGATGTAGCTCTGAGGGGCTGCATAGCAAAGGAATTTGGACCTCTTTTATTTTTTGACTACTTATTTTTGCCAGCTGTTCTTTAAAATTTGAAATCTTGAGTCAATGTGTCCAGACCACTGTATTAATTAATTGTCTGTTGTGCTGATTCTTTCCTGGTGTCTCGTGTTGAACATAGGGGCCTTCCTCTAATAAAAAACAACAATATACATTTGTTGTTATACATTGTATGAAAACCACATATAAACAGATACTGCGTTTGACAATACATCATTCAAGACCTGTGTATCTATTTATATCCTTGTGATACTTACTTTGGCTGAAGATATTACTTTTTAATAAAGAGTGAGTGATTATTAAATGGCTTGACACATGAGGTTGTTACGGACGTGGTGTGATTTTTTATTGGTTTCTCAAGGGGAGATTTTAACACTTCAGCAGTTGAAGCAGTATACAATGAGTTCTGAGCCGCAGCCTCAACACTCCACTGTGTGGTGTCAAATATGCCTCACAACAACAGAATATCAGAGGGTCAAACTACAATAAACGCCCAAACAAACCAACAGAAAACTACAATCCCATGTCTAGTGTATGTTTCTAGATAAGGTCACCCCTGGAACTAACCCTCAATGTGGTTAGATAAGGATGCCCATCAGTCACCACACGGAACCGCCCTTCATCATTTGGGTTCCTGTTTTAGACCACCATTGGGGGTGCCACTTGTCGTTCACAGGGAAGGCGTAGATGGTATAAGCCTTCACTTGATCCGACAGATCTCCCGTGGTCTTACTTCTCAATTAAGAGGCTGTTAGAAAAATGTAAGGGGACTGATGTCGCAGTGCAAATGAAGAAAAGGTGTAAAAAATAAGAAAATGTGAAATTAAAATTGGATGAGGGGGTGCTGATACTAATTTTATTCTGGTGCTGCCCACTCCACCAAGATTAAAAAGGCAGTTACAGACAATAACAAAGTTCTTAAATTGTCTAGATGTAATCCAAGGTCGACATGTTTCAGCAACTGTGACGTACTATGTCATTGCTTTCATCAGGACCAAAAAATATTAGCTACTGCAACTAAGTGATCGTGTAACAAAAAATAGGTGCTTAAAATCATACACTGATACCAAGATCACCTGAATCCACTAGGTGCTTGCATCATATTCTCCACCTGTCCAAGTCATCACAAGTGTCTGAAAATTATCAAAGCATGGAAAGTAAGTAACTGTTGGCAAAAGAAAAGCGTTCACAACATGATATAGAAAAACCAGGTTTTATCTTAAACACTCTGATGTCTAGTGTTGTCATGAACATACACACACAGCATTGTATTATTATCTGCTAAAATCTCCACACTGGAACGAAAAGTCCAAAAAACCAAGGGAGAAAACACCTTACCCAACTTGGAAGATGTATAGACCTCACCCCACCTGGCCACGGCTCAGGAAAGGGGAGCACCACTCTACAGAAGGAGAAAAGTAAAAACAGAGCTAACTGTGAAAACTATCCCTTCTCAGTTAGTTCAGACAGAAATAAAACAAAGCCACTCGTTCACTGCATAGTTCTCCTATAACTTATGTAGTCAGACAAAGAGGGAATGGCAAGGGCCGAAATGGCCTTGTTAGTACTACCACAAAGATGTGCATCTCGAAGTGAGGGCCTAACGAGTAGAAACAATCAAAACATCCCCGTGGTCTCAGCACTGCCCCTACCTGTCCGTCGGTACTCCGCGCAAAAGCGTCCGAGCCGATCGGGGAGGTGAGGGAGTCTGTAGAATCTGCAATATATTACGCTTGGCGCCATTGGTTAGACGTCGATCACGTGATGGCTATCCTCGCCTAACGAGGCGCGTGATTGGCCGGATAAGCGGCCAATCAGAGACCTTCATGTAATGTTTGGCGGTACATGTAAACATTACCCGGAGTCGCAGCATTAATGGGAAAGAGTAATTCTCGAGTGTGATATGAAAGAGCTTTATTAAATCAAAGAAGGCTTTGTTGCACCAAAAAACGCACACACTTAAACACAATTATAAAACGCTATTTGGAGATGATGGGGGAATCTGTGGATTCTGCATTATCTGACGCTTTGCGCCATTGGTTAGATGTCGTGACGGCTATCTTGTCCCAACGAAGTGGGTGATTGGCTGAATAAGCGGCCAATCAGAGCCCTTCGTGTAATGTTTGGTGGTACATGTAAACACTACCCAGCGTCATATTTTTAAAGGGAAAGAGTTTATCTTCAGGTGTTATGTGAAAAAGCTTTATTGAATCAAAAAAAGGAGAGCTTTATTGAATCAAAAAAGCACGCACTTGAACACAATTCTAGAACGCTATTTGGAGATGATGAAGCGCTTAGCTACTGATGTCAAATATTTCTATGCTCAAACAAAATAAGAAGTATGATACTCCTGTCTCGTTAATGATGCCAGGAAAATCCTATATTCAAATACAGGATGTAATAAAGACAGTCCAGTATCACAACTCTTTTCTCAAGGACCATGATATAACTGCGACCCTGCACTTTACAGAATGGTCCAAGGTATGTCATCGTTGAGCCCTGTGCAGTTCGTACCCATTCTGAAAACCCACTTCTGTTCTTTGAGTAGGAGATATCTTGATACGTCTGACACATGAATGGGGATATAAGGCTGTTCCAGAACTGTCCATTGGAAGGCCGTAGATGAATGATGCGCCTCCAAGAAATGATTTGTTAGTTTTGTTGCTTGTCTCTTGCACCTAATGGTGCTCTTGTGTTCTGATATCCTAACTTTAACCTTTCTGGTAGTCATCCCTATGTATTTGAGCCCACAAGGACACACAATGAGATAGATTAAATTGCTACTGTTGCAATTTGTAAATTTAGTTTGGACCCATGGTTTAGTGGTCCCAATATCTACCTCTGTTGTCTTCTTAGTCTGTGGACAGGCCTGGCATGACCCGCAAGGATGGTGGCCCCTGACCGGGGGGAGATCCCAGAGATAACCCAGAGCCCTGGGTTCAACTTGTCGCGGTCGGGTGTGGATCAAACGGTCTTCTAAATTTGGTCCCCTCTCAAAAGAAAATAGTGGAGTCTGGATTGTCGCCTGATCAGAGTTCAAGATCGACCAATGTCGTTTCACCACCTTCTGTATCTTATTGGACAGTGTCCCAAAAGTAGTAACAAAGGTCAATCTAATCAGAGGTGGTTTTGGCGTTGATTGTTCCAGAAGGGCCAGGCGGTTGTTGTTACTGGCCCTCTTGAGTGACCGTTGGACTAATCTTGCTGGATATTTCCGTGCAATCAGTTGATCATTCAGGGCCGTTGAATGAATCTTAAAAGCCCTTGCACTCGAGCAATTCCTCTGAACCCTGAGAAATTGCCCGAATGGGAGATTTTCCCTTAGGGACTTAGGGTGGTGGCTATCAAAGCATAGAAGGGAATTTTTTCGCCAGAGGTTTCCTATAGAGTTCAGAATGTAACCCCTCTGAGGTTGCAGTGATCAGTAGATCCAAAAAAGACAGCTTGTCCCGTCCAATTTCAATTGTGAACCGCAGAAAATCGTTCCTGCTGTTCAGCCATTGTAAAAATTCTTGGCATCTCTCACTTGTACCCCTCCACACCATTAGAACATCATCGATGTATCTTCTCCATGTTCTAATACATCCAAAAAAGGGGTTGGTAGTTGCCAAGACATGTTCTTGTTCGAATGGATGAACATACAAATTCGCCAAGCTGGGAGCGTAAATGCTCCCCATACTCGTCCCTGATACTTGCAAATATATAGTATCCTCAAATTTGAAATAATTACGCTTCATAGCCAAGGTGGCACAGGCCATTATGAAGTGGACTGGAGCGATACTGTCCAATGTTTGAGACTGCAGTAGGAGTTGGATTACCTCCAAAGTCTCATCCTGCGGAATCGATGTATAAAGGGCCTCTACATCAAAAGAGACAAGGAGATCTAAAGAGTTGTCAAAATCAATCTCAGGTAACAGGCGTAATACGTCTGTTGTATCTTTTAGATAGGTCGGCATCTTCTGCACCAAAGGGCACAGGAAAAAATCTACAAAAGTAGATAAGGGTTCGAGAACCGAACCAATCCCCGAGATGATAGGCCGGCCCGGTGGTGGTCTTTGTTCCTTATGCACCTTAGGCAGGGCATAAAAGTAAGGGATCACAGGATGTACATTACATAGAAAACCAGCTTCCTGTGGTGTGATCCACCCTTCGGATAGTGCTTCCTCAGTCATATCTGCAATGATCCTTTTGAGTTCATCAGTGGGATCTGAGTCTAAAGGGCAGTAAAACCTCACATCACTCAATTGACGGAGGCATTCCGCTCGGTAGGTACTGGTGTCCAACAGGACAGTAGCCCCACCTTTGTCCGCTGGCTTGATAGTTAGATCTTTGTCAGCGGTCAAGTTTTTGAGGGCCAGTTGTTCATTCTTTGGGAAATTATGAAACACATCCTCGTGTTGGGTAAAGAGAACTTCAATACTCTTTTCAACGGCTTGTTCAAACGCAAGCACTTTAGGGGGCATAGAGTGAGATGGAGGGTTGAAGGTTGACTTTCTCTTCAGACCCGTATTAGTTTCCTTAGTTTCATCCAGTTCAGAACCTGATTTATCAGAAAAGAAGAAATGCAGCCGTATTTTACGTAAGAACTTGGCTAGTTCTAAGCGTGTTTCAAAATGATCATTACGATGTGTAGGTACAAAGCCTAACCCTCTGTTCAATGCTTTTTCTTCAGTAGGAGTCAGTACATGTTTACTCAAGTTGATCACGAGCCCGGTTCCAGATTGGTTGCTGCTTGCTCCTTGTTCTTCAACGTCGTGCTCCTGAGGCTCCTGGACAAGGTTGTCGGTGGGCTGTAGTGCACTTGTGGTTGCTGTTGCCCTCTTCTCCTGCCTCGAGATCGTCCCCTGCCTCCGCCTAAAAAAGGCTGCCCTGGAAAGTTAGTTGGATAAAATATGCCACCATGAATCAGAAGTGTATAATGGGGCAGAGGCACAGTAAAAATGCAAAGTGCGGAGGCAGTCAGTCAATCAGGCAAATCATAAACAACTGTCCACCAGTAGTTGAGTAAAAAACAAGTATGGTCCACAACGGGCACAGCAGGTAGAGAAACAGCCAGATGTGGGGAAACAGTGCAGTAAACAGGTCAATAAATGGGCAGCTCCGATCTGATGCCAGCTGCTTCCACTCAACCACAGGTTGCCGCTTAGTGCCTTCGCACCTACCGTCTGACCACCCAGCCGCTTGACAGCCCAGTTGCCCTGCTGCCCCGCGTGCAAGTGCATGTTTTTCTGTATATGTGGAAACATTTTATCCTTCTAGTACAACACCTTTGCTAGACATCACACATACACCTTTGCATTGTAGTGCAAACGTGTGTGGTGTCAATCAGCCTGTTTTCCAGCCCAGGTGAAAGAAGCAGCAGCAGACCCTATTTGTAAATATGGCTCTGTGCTGCATTTTATCTGTAGCACAACTGAGCAGAACAACTTTAGCTGGTGCGCTGCAACATTTCTTTCAATCAATCTGCCCATAAATCTTATTTTCTTTGAAGTCGATCTTCCTAAGCTTTATGTATTTTATGTGGCATGGAAACCGGATGCTCAGTGAACTCCTTTTTCTTCTTTGGTTTTGAAACTACATGAAAATGTTTGTGGTTCCAACAAAGTCCCCTGTTTACCATTTGTTTGGGAAATACATGATTCGCTTAATTATTTTTGATGGTTGGTAAAATGTAAATTTAAATCTTTTTTTGATCATGGTGAAATGATTTTGGAATAAAGAGATTACAAGAACGTGATTATAAAGAGTTAAACATGGCAGAAATGGATAGCAATTCCCTCGTTAGATTTATTTAACTTCACAATTCAAAAGCGAGGATCAGAAGTTGCTTGGGGGCTGTCTTTGACTGGTTCCAACTCTATAGCCTTAAGTGCAACTCTGATAAATCCGAGGTGCTTATCTTTGGTTGCTCCTCTGAACCGTGCTGGAAGCCCTGGTGGCCTGTGGCCATGTTCCCGCCCTTAGCCTCCTCCTCTGTTGCCAAGAATCTAGGAGTGAAGGTAGACAAGGGTCTCACCCTAAAGCCACAGATCCTGTGTCTAGTGGGCAAATGTTTCGGTCTTCTGAAAATGCTTAGAAAGTTCCTGCCTTTACTTTCTTTTGCCCACAGAAGAATCACTGTTCAGGCACTGATAGGTTCACGCCTGGATTATGCCAATGTTTTATACCTCGGCCTTCCTGAATTCCTTTTAGCGCGGTTGCAAACTGTGCAAAACTCCGCTGCTCGAGCTGTTTTTGGCCTTCATCAGAGATCCAGTGCAAGCGACCTTTTCAAAGCCCTTCATTGGCTTCCAATTCGGAAGCATATCACTTTCAAGGCTCTTACCCTGGCCTTCAAAGCACTCCATGGCTCGGGTGCCATATACATTAGGAAACGTCTGGAGTTTTATCAGCCATCCAGGTCACTCAGGTCATCTTCTCTGGCCTTGGCCTCGGTCCCGGCAATCAGACGAGCTAGCACCGGAGGCCGCTCCTTCAAACGCCTGGCGCCACAACTGTGGAATGCCTTGCCATTGTCGTTGAGGATGAATGCCAATCTATTAGCCTTCAGGAAAGAGCTCAAGTTGTAGCTCTTTGTTCAGTAAGTATGTCACCATCCCCGCCCCGCCCCCTTTTGGGATTTTGTTAGCGCCGGGACACTCTTCGGAGTAGCCGAGTGCTATATAAAACATTTCAATAACATAACATAACATAACAATTGGATTATGTGAAAAGTAACGATTTCCTACCTATTACCAGGCAAAGGTAAAGTAAATGGAAAGAGTTGTGGAGAATATCTGAGCAAGAGACTGGAGCAGTAGAGAGAAGATTACTTTCAAGTTTAGAATACAAAATTCTTACAGATCAGTCAATATGCAGTCTTAAAAACATGTTATTCACCATTAAATGCATATAATGCAATTAAAGTTCAACATCCAATACCAGTGCACTGACGCTCTTGGCAGACCTGGCTCTGTTGGGCTTATCTAAGCTCAACGAAGATCCAACACGCACAGCAGGACACACACTGGATATGATCCTTTCCAACTCTTCCAGTATTCTGTGTGAACCTCCTCAGCCACTGACATGGTCAGACCATGCGTTAATTGAATTCTTCATTCAAGGCCAGAGGGAGATGAATGGTCCCAACCCTATCACTCACTACACTAGGAGACAATGGCAGAAAGTCACCCCGGAGTGCTTCCAAACCTCCTTCTTGGAGCCTTGGGACACTGCACCGGACAACATAGAGGATGCTCTTGATAAATATAATTCTGCTGTCTCCTGCGCCATTGACCAACTCGCACCACTGAAATAACTTCCTAATCTCTCTAAGCGTCCCCTGACAGCTCGGTGTTCCCCCCAGCTCCGAGCTCTAAAACAACGATGCAGAAAACATGAAAGACGCTGGCGTAGCACCCATGAGAAGAGGGATAAAGACAGTTGTATGGTCACTCTGTCTGGCTACCATGAAAATATAAAGGTTGCACGTAAAGCTCACATTGCTTCACAGTTAGCCCAGGCGGGTAATGCCCCCAAAATCCTCTACTGAAT
The DNA here is from genome assembly GCF_964261635.1 of Lissotriton helveticus. Taxonomy (NCBI): domain Eukaryota; kingdom Metazoa; phylum Chordata; class Amphibia; order Caudata; family Salamandridae; genus Lissotriton; species Lissotriton helveticus. The sequence continues at coordinate 1,602,003,528 of NC_136059.1, read as the reverse complement.
CCTCCAGTCTTTCATCAATCCTAAGGCTTGTGACAATCTAGAGGCCCACTCTCAAATGCTTTGTAATGACATCACACAACATTTCTTGCAGAAAATAGAGCTTATCTACGATAAAATTATTTTGCTAGGGAGTCAGCCTTCGGTTGCCATGGCATCTGATCAGCTAGAACAGGCAACCCCTCAGTTGCTGGAGACTTTCCCCCCGTTGACCTTGGTAGATGTAGATACACTGCTCCGAACAGTAAGGTCGGGCTCCCCTCTAGATGCTATCCCATTCAAAGTCGTTAGCCTCTCTGTCTTGTCAACGGTCTCCTTCTATTGAGTTTCTTCTCAATCTCTTTCTGAGAGAGGGTCATGTTCCTTTAGAATCGAAAGCAGCATAGGTTATGCCTATCCATAAGAACACCAAGGCTTCTCTGACGGATATTTCCAATCTCCGTCCTGACGGATCTTTCCAATCTCCGTCCTATCTCGCTACTCCCCTTCCTGAGCACACTACTGGAGAAGCATATTAACAAACATCTATCCAACCATGTCAAACTCATGGGCAGCTTAGACCTTTCCCGGTCAGGCTTTAGGCCCAAATACAGCACAGAATCAGCCCTGCTAGTGGTCACAGATAACATCAGGATGACCTTAGACTGGGGTCTATCTACGATGCTGGTGCTGTTGGACCTCTCTGGTGCATTCAACACGGTTTTACATGAGATATTGCTCAGGAGATTGAAGGAGATTGGACTCAGAGGCTCTGCTTTCCAGAGGATGACGAGTTTTGTATCTTCTCGGTCTCAGACCGTCAATCTTGGCCCGTATCGCTCGGCGTCTATCGAATTGACCCAGGGAGTGCCTCAGGGCTCTTGTCTGAGCTCCACGTTGTCTAACATCTATGTTGCTCCCTTGGCCAACCTTCTTAGGACCTGTGGGTTCATCCCCATTTCTTACTCAGACGATATACAGCTGCTTTTTCCTTTTGATAAATGTACTCTATCTGTACAGTCAGCATTCTCTTCTGGCATGAGCGCTTCTCAAATTGTATGAATAGGAATTTCCTCCAATTTAATGTTGGGAAGACCAAGCTCTTGCTCTTTAGAGATGCCCCTCTATTGCTGACCCCCCGAATGGTGGCCGGCAGACCTTGACGTTCTCCCTGCCCCCAAGCTGGCTCCTGTTTTCATACGTTGGGCCTACTACGCCGAGTCTTTCCTTTGCTTCCTGATTCAACTCGGAAGACCCTGAGTCAGGCACTCATACTAAGCCATCTGGACCACTGCAATGGCCTATTGGTCTCTGCTAGTGAGTCCTCGCTCTGCAGATTGCAGGTGGTCCAGAACACCGCAGAGCCCCTCCCAGGATTTCCTCCGCCGTCTTCTCCGTCAGCTTCATTGGCTCCCAATATGCAAACGGGTTAAGTTTAAAGTTTGCTGCAATATTCCTAAAGCTATATTCAATCTAGGCCCTGCCATCTGTCCGAGAAATTCACACCATACTTGCCTTCTAGGTCTCTTCCTTCTGGATCGAAATCTCTTCTTGTGGTCCCCCGAGTCAGGAAAGCCAGGCTGGGTGGGAAGGCTCTCTCCCACCTGGGACCTCTTTATTGAAATAAGCTCCCCATGCATCTGAGGCAATGCCCTGACCACCTACAATTCAGGAAGCATCTTAAGACTATTCTTTTCTGTTTCTGATCATGTTCATGCTTTACCGATGCCTGTCCGAAGCGCAGAGATACCCCTCCGGGGGTTAATTCAGGAGCTGTATAAATAAATAAATAAGTAAAATAAATACAGAAGCCACTTTGTAAGGCTTTGCATCAAATGTGGGAAGGAGATAAAAATGATGACTCGTGGAAATATAAGACAGCACCACGATTCTTAATCATGGAATATAAGCAAAAAAAATAATAAACATTTCTGCACATAGGAAACACAAGCTTAGAATGTTCTAAATTGAATCTATCAATCTAATTGTCCAACTCAGATATTGAGGAATGTATCCACCTGCAGCTTGGGCACTTATTCATTTATATAGGTGGTCCCATATCTTAGGGTTATATTTATAAAGTTCAACTGGGTTTATGTCGATTTGTCTTAGTCGGTCCCGTTCTCTTTCATTATTACACGCAAGAGTGAAATCCGAAATATTCGCATGGCATTGTTTGTCTCTGGGAGGCTGCTTATGCATCTATGGCTTCCAAAAGGACAGAAAGTATTCAAACTATAAGTGGCTTGGGATTCGGACTTCTGTTATATCTCACAAATCATGTGCAACAATGGTCCAAAAATGTACATTTAATAGCCAGTCATAGATTGGTCTATGTTTGTTTACGTTTATGCTTTATTACCTCGAGCGCTTGTGTCATGACTGTAATAGTCATGTCCTCCTTGTTTTCCTTTTGATTTATGCTTTTAATTGTATCAGTTCCACTATTTGCGAATGATGGTGTTCCTAACGAGTATTTTATTGTATAAGACACTACACTCCATGAGCTATGGTTTTTAGCTTGTTGTGTGTTCTCTCTTGGTTTGCAATGGACTTCGCAAGTCCTTGATCTCACTGCCACGCTGTATTGTAGGCAGGGTATCTTATCTGTCAGACAGTTTCCATCAGACATGTATTTGTGCTTCTGAGCTGTGTGACATGCAGCCACAGGAGAAATGCCTTTCCAGCTCTTTTTTCAGATGGAAGTGAATCAAATACCCATCTGGCTGCAGATCAGGGAGGAATATTAAAACAGAATATAGGGTTTCCTGAGAAGCATCCACTTCTGCATGTAGAGAAACAATTATGCCTAAATCACACCAACAAGAGGTTATATTTGCCATTAATCAAAGTCCTCTTCCTGGGCCGTAAAAACACAAAGCAGCCCAGATGCCAACACAAAAAGTGAAGCAGAGTGGGTGCTGTTTAACCCGAACCTTCTATTTGATCAACAGTTTTCCACACTTAAAAAAAGGCCTAACTCTGGATAAATGCTGAGAAAGATACTCTTGCATCTACAGTCAAAGTATCGTACTGAGTTCATTGCTGGTCTATTACAACAAAGTGTCTGCTGGAGCCTCACTGGAAGAGAACCAGAGGTTCTGACACCAAGCAGTGCGTCATTACCTGAATCCCAGTGTACCATATCACACTACTCTTAATTTTGAGCCTAGCCGTATTCCAGCAAATCAGAGCAAAACTGTTGGATACACCTAGGGCCATATTATCAAGAAAGGGCGATACATTATCGCCGCTTTTATCGGCAGGAAACTGCCGCTAAAGCGGCGATAATGGGCTTGATAATATGCCCTTGTGAATTCCCACAGCAGCCCAGGTTCTGGTGTTAACCTGGGCTTCTAAGGGAATTCACAAGGCATATTATCAAGCCAATTATCACCGCTTTAGCTGCAGTTTCCTGCCGATAAAAGCGGCAATAATGTATCGCCCTTTCTTGATAATACGGCCCCTAGTTCTTCTCCCTGCCACTCTGCTCCTAGAGATAAAGAATTATTAATTGAACTAGCGTTGATTACATCAACCATAATATCTTCAGCAGAGACAATTTCGTAATTACTCTTTTGCAGAGCAGCCATTCCATTAAATGCAGAAGACAATTCACGGATACTGACACAATGGGCCTTACACTGAGTACTTGTGCCATTGGCTGTAATATCTGGGACAAAGACAATTCCATCACTGCTCTTTTGCAGAGCAACAATTCCATTAACTCCATTATTGTGTTCACAGGCTGCACATCATTCATGGAAAAAAGTCTAGAATACCTGCAAAAATATACTGTTCATTACATTGCTGTGTGCCGCTCCAAGCAACGTGTACAATCAGTCATCAATCGCAAGAACCATGGAAGGAAATACCATGACGGTTCAGGGCGAAAGGTTTTGTAACAACTTCAGTCTACTTCTGGGGTGCCTGGTGCCAATAGGTACTATGAAGACATCAACAAAGAGGCACATATTCAATGAAGCTTCTGTCTTTCTCTCCATTCCATCATTTGGATCAGCTGCCTTGATGAAAAGGACTGTGCCCTTTCATCTGTAATCATGAATTCACTCTCTTCTGTTATCCTGACCAGGCCCGATGGACCATGAGACAAAAATGTGGCCAGGTTCCTCACTAGAAATGACTATTTCTTTAGACCCCAGTAGCTGGCTCCTGGATTCTTTGAAGTTAATACAAGACAATATGTTGGCATTACCTAAAACCCATAAATAAATAACTGAATAAATACATTGTGCTCATGTACCACTTGTTGGCCCAGTTAAGGCTGAGGACTTATTTACAAGAGACCTGCAACACAGGGGAGTCACTTTTTTTAATGTTCCTAAGGCGTAGGCCTCTCAATCATATCTATGAGGTGACAGAAAGCCATCCTGCATGGCTTTGCATGGCTTCATGGATATGAAGTAAGGTAAGGCAATGCAAAGTGCTGAGTAACGTTACAGTGTGTCAAGAAGGTGCTCTATGGACATTGTGGTGGTTGTTCCCACACAACACCCATGGATTATGACGCTCTCCCAGATTTACAAAATCACGTAAACCTGGGAAAGGGCCAAAATCTTATGCCTCATCTGAGCAGGCAAAATGAGGAGAAATGTTTTCATTTCTCAGCATTTTTTTCCTTTTTCCATGTGCGCTGCATTCTGCAGCACACACAGAACAAGTAAAACACCTCTATGGATTGTCTTTGAGCAGCAAGGTGTCCCTTCCTGCACAAAAATAATCCTGCCAACAACACAGATACCGTTGCACAATGGTGCAAGGGGGCCTACTTTGGCGCTAGGTGACAAATTGTGCACTGACTGAAAGGACAAGAATGCATGTGACTCGTAAATACGGTGCATTCCTGCCCTTTCAAATTGGTGTATGGCAGTGCAGCAACAAGAATGGCTGAGCTGCCCTGCACTACTTTTTTTATAAATGAGTCCCTTAACCCCTTGTATGCTCATGACGAGCTGAGCTCGTCATGGCATACAGCGCTCGGGTGCTCATGACGAGCTCAGCTCGTCATGAGCCCAACCCGCAGGGGGAGCACCAGCGCTCCCCCCGCGGGTGCCCGATCTATTTTGTTTTCAAAGGGGAAGACCTTCCCCTGCCTCCCGCTCACGTCATCAATGATGTCAGCGCGCGAGGCACGCTGACGTCATTGGAGGTTCCCTTTCTCCACTGACGCGCAGGGAAGCCATTTGCTTCCTGCGCGTCGTTGGAGAAAGAGGTGAGTTTTGGGGCTGGGGAGGGGGGATTGAAACGAAAGAGGCATCGGGGGAAAGGAAAGGGTTTTCCTTTCCCTCGATGTCTCTTTCTGCATTCCTGCTTTACATTGGCAAAGTTTGTTGGCTTGGGGAGCGGCCCCTTGGGCAAGGGTCGCTCCCTTATTTGGGGGCACATATTTTCGCTTTCTCTGGCCCCCGGGGGGGGGGGGCAGAAGTTGCGTTTATTTTTTTTTAAAAACTGCATTTTGGGGCATTGTCTGTGCGTTCGGGGAGTAGCCCCTTGGGCAAGGGTCACTCTCATTATGGGGGCCATTTTGTGCAGCCCTTTAGTTTTTTTTTTTTTGGGGAGCATTCCCTTGGGAAAGGGACGCTCCTGTATTTGAGGGGCAATATACATTTAAAAAAAAATTTTGTTCCCTGGGGCAAAGAACAGTGGAGTGGCCCCTTGGGCAAGGGCCACTCTTTTTTTGGGGGCTATCTTGTGTGGCCCTATTGTTTTTTAGATTTTGGGAGCGACCCCTTGGACAAGGGTTGCTCCCCTTTAGGGGGCAATTACTTTTGCTTTGTCTGCACCCCGGGGGGCATTATTTTAATTTTATTTTTCATAGAATCCATGCATTGGGGCAAACTGGCCCTTTGGGCAAGGGTCAGTTTCATTTTGGGGGCCATTTTGAGTAGCCTCAGGGGCATGGTGTAAGCTTATGGCTGGGGGGGGAGAGCAAACTTTTAGAAAAATAACCATAATGGTCATTCTGATTTGCATATGGCCATGTCTAAACTGGGTTGGTGTAGTGAGCTAAACAATGATGATGGATTAATTCAAGATCAGTTGCCTGGGGGCGAGTGTTAGATATGCGCTCCATCCGTCATCCCCTTTGGTATCACCTGGAAGGGCAGTTCTGCTTTTTTATTTTATTTTAGGGCCACTAGGGCACCAGGGTTTATTGTTCCCTTCCTTTATGGGAGGATGATTGTGGCCTTTTCTGCCCTCTTTGAGTGGCAGAGTAGCAGTCCCATCTGTTCCCAAGGGGGACAGAAGGCAGTAGACACCAGAAATTTAAAAAAAATTATCTTTTTAGGGGTGGCCTCAAGGGCAAGGGTTGCTCCCCTATTGATGTTATACTGTTAGGCCCACCTACCCCTTAACTTGATATGTTGGACTAGTGTATTTTTTGTGTATGTGAATCTAATGGGTTTTTTTCTTCTTTTTAAATCTAGTCTCAAGCTTTTGATTCCTGTTTGCGCTTTCGCCAGTGGTTGTTCTGCCGTTTTGTGAATTTGCATTTTGCGTGTCTATTTTTTTTTTCTTTTTTAGTGGGATATTGTTGATCCATACTGTGTCAGTGCAGACTATGTGGTGGTGAGTTTAGTTGCTTCTGGCAAGTGAGTGGTATTGTTTTGCACTGTGTAGTTTTTTTTGATAAAGGTGAATTTTGTTCATTGTGATTATAGTTGTCGACTTGTGTGTCAAGTTACCTTTGTTAGTAATCATTATGGCTAGCGGTAGAATGACTGCTCAGCAGGTGGTAGGTATGCTTCTTGAATCTTCCTCTGAGTTGGATTATGACACTGACAGTGCGTCTGAGGGAGAAGAGGGAGGGGAAGATTCTGGCACTGAGTGTTCTCTCCACATGGAATCATCGGATGATGATGAAGGTACTCTCAGTGCAGATGAAGGGCCTGTGTTAGAGGAGGACACTGCTGTGCCAATGGTGCTAGAGGTAGCTGGATTTCAGCCTGAGGCTGCTAGTCTTCCTACTGGAAGTGTTGGGCTCTGGGTTGATCTGAACATGGTGCAGCCAGTGTTGTCTGCCTTTAGTGGTGATGCAGGGTGTAGAGTGGATTGTGAAAACTTTTTGCCTATACAGTATTTTCAGTTATTTATGGATGATGTGTTTTTTGGTGAGATTGTTGAGCAGACTAATTTGTATGCTGAACAGTTTTTGAGGGTCAACAGTGACAAACTTAGGCCCCACTCTAGAGCTACCCGGTGGACTCCCACAAATCTGGAGGAGCTGAAGAAGTTTTTGGGATTGACTTTATTGATGGGTTTGTTAAAGAAGCCGAACCTGGCTTCATATTGGTCTACCAGTCCTTTGATGGCAACAGCCATATTTCCAGCTGTTATGACTCGTGATCGGTATTTACTTTTGCTACGCATGTTGCATTTTGTGGATAATTCTGAGGCGTTGCCACGTAGTCACCCTTACTGTGACCGTCTTTTTAGGATTCGGCCTGTTCTTGATCTCTTTGTTGATCGTTTTTCAGAGATTTACATTCCTGGGAAAGAAATTTCTATTGATGAGTCTTTGGTTTTGTTCAAGGGTCGTTTGGTTTTTAGGCAGTACATCCCTAGCAAGAGGGCACGCTATGGAATTAAACTGTATATTTTGTCTGAGAGTAAGACAGGGTATGTTTTGAATTTCGTGTGTACACTGGTAGAGATTCCACTATTGACCCCCCTGGTTGTCCGTCCACTTTTGGAGTGTCAGAGACAATTGTGTGGGATCTTGCTAGAAGACTGTTCAACCGAGGCCACCATTTGTACCTGGATAACTTCTACACTGCTGTGCAATTGTTTAAAGAATTGTTTAAAGTGGACACTTTTGCATGTGGCATAATCCGCTCTAACCGCAAAGGTTTTCCAAAGGAGCTTGTTTGCAAGAAACTTCAGAGGGGTCAGTGCAGTTCCTTACGTTGTGGCGAACTACTAGCTATGAAATTTGTGGACAGAAGGGATGTGTACATGCTAAGTACCATCCATGATGAGAGTACTTCTCCTCTGCCAGTTTGGGGTCAGGTTGCTGAAGTGCACAAACCTGTGTGCATTCAGGAGTACAATAAGTACATGGGTGGTGTTGACAGAGTAGATCAGAGGTTGGAACCTTACACTGCTTTTCGGAAGGCTTATGTTTGGTATAAGAAGTTGGCCATTCATTTTTTCAACTTAGCAACTTTCAATGCTTTTATTGTGTTCAAGGCGTGTTCTCTTGGGTCAAAGTTGTCCTTTCTTCAGTTTCAGCACTCTGTGATATCTAGCCTTGTTGTTGTGGATCAAGTAAGTGTTCCTAGATTTGGAGTGGTGGAGGATGTGGCTCGATTGAAAGATCGCCAGTTTCCTGATTACATTCCTCCCACATCTACAAAAGACTTTCCCACTAGGAGATGTAGAGTCTGTTGGCGAAGAGGTTTGCGGAAGGAGACTCGTCTATACTGCCCTGGGTGTCCTTCTAACCCTGGGCTGTGTGTGCCTGCTTGTTATAGAGCTTACCACACACAAAATAATTTTTGGGAGTATCCATGAGTGGTAAAATGTACTGCCTGGTCTGTGTTTTTTAAATAATTTGTATTCTTTTTTAAGGTTGGCATTTGTGCTATGTTTTTAGTTACAGATTTTGTATTACTAGATTTTTAACTATTTGCAATTATTTTGTTTGTTTTTAGAAAAAAAGTTCAAAATGTGAAGGTGTGCGTAGGCTGGCGGCGTGGGCGGAGTGGTGCTTGGCTGGCGGTGTGCATGGTGTGGCGCTTGGCTGTCGGTGTGCGTGGAGTGGCTTTTGGCTGGTGGTGTGCGTGGAGTGGCGTTTGGCTGGTGTTGTGTGTGGAGTGGCGCTTTGCTGGTGGTGTGTGTGGAGCGGCGCTTGGCTGGTGGTATGCGTGGAGTGATACTTGACTGTGCACGGAGTGGTGCTTGGCTGGCGGTGTGTGTGGAGTGGCGCTTGGCTGTTGGTGTGCTTATTATTATTAATATTATTATTATTATTTATTAATCTTATAAAGCGCGACAGCTACCCGTGAGGGTTTCCCGGCGCTAATTGACAGTGAACAGCATAATTGATCCTGAAGAAAAAAGCACATTATTAGGCAAAAAAACAGGTCTTTAAGGCTTTACGGAAGCGAAGATGGCACTGCTCCATTCGTAGGTCCAGGGGAAGAGAATTCCAGAGTTTGGGTCCCAGTACAGCAAAGGAACGACCACCTACTCTTGAAAGCCTGAACTTAGGCACGCAAAACAGGTGTTGGGAAGAAGATCGAAGAGAGCGTGTGGGTATATAAGGTTTGACGAGTGATTGAAGATAGCTGGGTGCGGCTTCAATCTTAATCTTATGCATAAAGCATAGTGCCTTAAATTTTACCCGGTTGTCAAGATTAAGCCAGTGAAGTTGCTTGATACGTTCCGTGATTGGATCATATTTCCGGCATCCACATAGAAGCCGAGCAGCGGTATTCTGGACTAGTTGGAGGCGATGCATGACTGCCCTGGTAGCCCCCAGATAGAGCACATTGCTGTAGTCCAATCTTGAGGTCACGAGGGCCGTCACAACTGATCTTTGGGTGTCGGATGGCAAAAACCAGAAGATTTTCCTCAGCCATCTAAGGATAGTAAAACAAGTGGCTGTGACTTTATTGACCTGGTCTTTCATCGATAGATCCCTATCGATAAGAACCCCTAGATTTCTTGCTCGTTCCGATGGAATGGGTAGGTCGCCCATAGTAGGCGGCCAGTGTCTTGAACTCCAAAGGTCAGGCTTGTTACCAAAGACGAGAACCTCCGTTTTATCGCTGTTGAGCTTAAGAAAATTACGGCTCATCCAGCGAGAGATGTTACTAAGACCAGATTGCAGAGAAGAGGGTGAAGAAGGATCAGCTTGAGATAGAGAAAACACAATCTGAGAATCATCAGCGTAAGTGAAAAGATTAAGACCAGAATGATTTGCGACATGTGCTAACGGAACAACATAAAGATTAAAGAGAAGAGGGCTAAGGATGGAACCCTGGGGAACACCATGTGGGGAAAGATAGGTGTTGGAAGTGGAGGTATTAGAAAAGATTTGAAAAGTCCTGTCAGTGAGAAAAGACGAGAACCAGAGCAAGGCTTTGTCACAGATGCCAAAGGAGGCAAGGCTACTGAGAAGGATACTGTGAGAGACAGTATCAAAGGCTGCACTGAGATCAAGCAGTATCAGTGCAGCCGTTTCACCTTGATCTAATAATTGGCGAATGTTCTCAGTTACTCCTAATAGCGTGGTTTCAGTGGAGAAGCCTTGATGAAAGCCAGATTGGGAAGGGTGAAGGAGATTATTGGAAGTGACAAAGCGTGAAAGATGAAAATGAATGTGCCTTTCCAAAATTTTTGAAAAAGCCGGCAACAATGAAATGGGCCGGAAATTGGCAGCTACATTGGGATCTGCAGTGGGTTTCTTAAGGAGCGGGGTAACCATAGCATGCTTCCAGCTGTGGGGGACCGTGGCAGAGTCAAGAGAGGCATTAAGTAAAGAGCAGATCACACTGAGTTGGGGAGACTCAAGACAACGTAAAACCGAAATGGGTAGGGGGTCCATGGGTGAGCCAGATTTAATGTTATTTAAAATTTCCAAAAGGGTGTCAGGTACAAGGTCAGGCCAAGACTTCAAAGAGACTGAGGGAGGGCAAGAGGTGGTGGGGAATAAGCAAGGACTGGCATTAGATTCCTCATGGGTTATTATGTCTTTATAGATTTTGTCAATTTTGGATGTGAAGTACTGGGCAAGTTCGTCACATTTCTTGCTTGAAAGAGGAGGGGGTATAGCAGCTGTCTGCGAGCCAGCAAGGTATTTTACTACTTTAAATAGAACTTTTGATTTATTCATGGCTTCTGTAATTAGATTAGTAACATAAGTGGCTCTGGTGTGAGCACAAGCCTTGTGGTAAAGTTTCAGTTCGACTTTGTACGTAAGTGCTGCAGCAGTAGAATATTCCTTCCTCCAAATACGTTCTAGTCTCTTACATTGGGCTTTATGTTGACGGAGGGTTTCGTTGTACCAAGGGGCGGGAGAATTATGAACAACAGTTTTTTTGTTTGTAAGTGGAAGACAAGTGTTTATAGCTTCAGAGAGCCAGGAATTTACCGAATTAGCAGCTAAGTTCATATTGTCTAAGTTAGGTAGGTATTTAGGCAGGAGATCAACCAATTTTTTGTTGAGAGCTGCCATGTCCAGATTTTTCCAGACTCTCTTCTTAAAATTAAGAGAGAATTTGGTTGTGGTCTGTGTTTTGTTTGTAGTCACAATAAATTTAACAGGAAAATGATCAGACCAAGAAACAGGTAAAGCAGGAGGACATGTTATTAACGAAGAGTTTGAAAAAATAGGATCTAAAAGATGCCCGCCCTTGTGGGTGGGACCCTTGTTATGTAAAATTAAATTCATAGCAGCAAGATCAGTAATACAATTTCCTGCTGGCTTATCATTGGGGTTGTCCAAGTGTAAGTTTAAGTCACCAATGACAAAGAAGTTACTGGAAGAGACAAGCACTGATGCAATGTAATCCAAAAATTGGGTATACCAAGAATTTACAGTGCCAGGGGGACAGTACATAAGGAGGCCAGTAAGAGTATAATTAGGATTTAAAGTGAGCTTGAAATGAAGAGCATCACATCCGCTCAATGTAATAGGATCTGAGTGACATTGGTATTTTTTATTAAAAATGATCGCCACACCACCTCCAGTCCTTTTGGGACGGTCGTTATGGACAATGGCATAGTCAATAGGCAATGCTTCGGCGATGTCAGGGCCAGAGCTATCGTGGAGCCAAGATTCAGTGATAAATAACGCATCCGGCGCCTCATCAATAAGCAAATCAAAAATGTTGCGTTTATGTTTGGGCAGTGAGCGACAATTGTGACTAATAAATGCAAAACCAGGAGGAGTAATTAATTGCTGGTGACTTTTGCATAAATGAGGTGTGCTTGGAGTGACTTTTGGCTGGTGGTGTGCGTGGAGTGGTACTTGGCTGGTGGTGTGTGTGGAGTGGCGCTTGGCTGGTGGTGTGCGTGGAGTGATACTTGGCTGTCTGTGCACGGAGTGGTGCTTGGCTGGTGGTGTGTGTGGAGTGTCGCTTGGCTGGATAGTGTGCGTGGAGTGGTACTTGGCTGTCTGTGCACGGAGTGGCGCTTGGCTGTCGGTGTGCGTGGAGTGTCGCTTGGCTGGATAGTGTGCGTGGAGTGGTACTTGGCTGGTGGTGTGCGTGGAGTGGCGCTTGGCTGGTGGTGTGTGTGGAGTGGCGCTTTGCTGGTGGTGTGCGTGGAGTGATACTTGGCTGTCTGTGTGTGGAGTGGTGCTTGGCTGGCGGTGTGTGTGGAGTGGCGCTTGGCTTGATGGTGTGCGTGGAGTGGTGCTTGGCTGGCGGTGTGTGTGGAGTGGCGCTTGGCTGTCGGTGTGCGTGGAGTGACTTTTGGCTGGTGGTGTGCGTGGAGTGGTGCTTGGCTGGTGGTGTGCGTGGAGTGGCGCTTGGCTGGTGGTGTGTGTGGAGTGGCACTTGGCTGGTGGTGTGCGTGGAGTGACACTTGGCTGTCTGTGCACGGAGTGGTGCTTGGCAGGCGGTGTGTGTGGAGTGGCGCTTGGCTGGATGGTGTGCATGGAATGGTACTTGGCTGTGTGTGCACGGTGTGGTGCTTGGCTGGCGGTGTGTGTGGAGTGGTGCTTGGCTGGATGGTGTGCGTGGACTGGTGCTTGGCTGGTGGTGTGTGTGGAGTGGTACTTGGCTGTCGGTGTGCGCTGAGTGGTGTTTGGCTGGCGGTGTGGGTGGACTGGCGCTCGGCTGATGGTGTGTGAGTAGTTACTTTCTGTTGGTCACTACACACACTGATAGTTGAGTGACACTCCACGCAGTCCATCATTTTGTGTAGTTGCAGTGTCAGAAATGTGGGCGTGTGAAAGTGATGGGCCCTTGAATGGCGCTGTCTGCTGGTGTGAGTGTTGTAATGTGATGGGTCCGCGGCTGGCGGTGTGAATGTTTTGTATGTGTCATACGTGCAAAAGGTGTATGAATGGCCTGTAAAGAGATTGGTGCCTTGACGTGGCTTTACAGCTCACGAGCTGTGAGTCAGTGGTTCACTTTATCATACTTTCAATTATAGGCAGTGTATTTCATTTTTGTGAAATTACTTGCGAATACAATTGTATGTACTGAATCATCACTCACCCTCGTGCCAAATCCAACCAGTATGTGTGTGTGCTTGCGGATTAGATGGCTGTGCAGTAATATTTCTCTTTTTTCTCTTTCTGCAGTAGGGTGTACCTTGTCCCTTATTGTGATTGTTGTAATGTGTTGCTTTTCCTTCCGGATGGTGTCAATGGTCTGGTTTGTATCAGGTATGAAAGGTGCGTGAATGGCCTGTAAAACGGTTGGTGCCTTGTCGTGGCTTTACAGCTCACAAGTTGCGAGTCACTGGTTTGGTTTTTATGCATTTATTTATTGACAGAGCATTTCATTTTTTTGAAATATCTTGTTAATAAAATGTTATGTACTGAACCATCATTCGCCCCCGTACCAAATCCAACCTGTATGTGTGTGTCTTTGAGGAACAGATAGCCGTGCTTGAATGTTTGACTTTTGAGTAATTATGTTAAGGTGTACATTATAGCTATAAATAACTTACTAAATTTAGATATTATTGTTAATCCATGGGAGTATATGGTCATGTCTTTCTGGTGAATTCTTTTGTTGTTTTTTTATCCACAATCTCCTGCAAACTTGAAATTGTCTGTCACAATTTCCATGCAATATTGTCTCAAGAATCGCACGCTCTCAAATTGAAAACTTAATTCATTCTAAACAATTTTGTTTTGCAAGGGGGTTCCCATGAGTTTTTGGCCCGGGGCTTGGCGGGCATCTTTGGAAACTACCAAACCCAAACAGTTCTGAAAACTAGACACCCGGGGGAGTCCAGGGAGGTATGGCATGCGTGGGTCCCCCAATGTTTTCCTACTCAGAAATCCCTGCAAACCTTAAATTTAGGTTAAAAAAAACACTTTTCCATACATTATTGGGTGGGATCTCCCTGCCGACACAAATGTCCTACTACCCAGCGTTCCCCTTGATCTCCCGAGTACAATGATACCTCACTTGTGTGGGTGGGCCAAAGGCATGTGACTAAGGTGGGGTGCCTAATTTGTCAAACCTAAATGCTAACATTTTTAAAAATTCATTTTTAGCCTGTTCTGGTTTGGGGCACCCACACAAGTGAGGTATCATTTTACTCGGGAGAACAAGGGGAACGCTGAGTGGTAGGACATTTTTGCAGGGACGGAGATCCCATGCAAAAAAGTTTGGAAAAGTGATTTTTTTACCTAATTTTAAGGTTTGCAAGGAATTCTGGGTAGGAAAACATTGGGGGACCCACGCATGCCATACCTCCCTGGACTCCCCTGGGTGTCTAGTTTTCAGAACTGTTTGAGTTTGGTAGTTTCCAAAGATGGCCGCTGAGCCCAGGGCCAAAAACTCAGGTGCCCCCCCCCAAACAAAATCAAGGTAGTTTTCCTATAGGGTATTTTAAATTCACCACCGTACGATTTGGACCTTTTCCTGTTGCAGCCACTATGCCTACCCACGCAAGTGAGGTACCATTTTTTTCGGGAGACCTGGGAGAACGCTGGGTGCATGGAAATTTGTTGATCCACGCAGATTCCAGAACTTTCCACCACAGAAATGTGAGGAAAATGCGTTTTGTTTGTCAATTTCTTAGCTTTGCAATGGATTCTGGGTAACAGAACCTGGTGGTAGGCAGTTGAGTTACCCCATCCTGAATTTCCCTCGGTGTCTAGTTTTCAAAAATGTATAGGTTTGCTAGGTTTCCCTAGGTGCCGGCAGAGCTAGGGTGCAAAAACTACCGCTAGGCACTTTGCCATAAAAGGGTCAATTTTTAACCACGTTGCATTTTGCACCGTTTTCTGTCGCAGGCACAAGGCCGACCCACACACGTGAGGTACCGTTTTTATCGGGAGACTTAGGGTAATTCAGATTTGTAAATCAACTGTTATTACCAATTGAGTTTTTATGCATTTCTCCCTTCCCAATGAAAGACATTGTTTAAAAAAAAAATCTTTTTAAAAAATGACCAATAATTCTCATGCTAGTATGAGTATTCCCAATTTTGAAAATGTGCAATTATATACTGTTTCTAAACTCTATAATTTGTACCCAAATCAGAAATACATAGGTGTCTTTCATACAGATTTTTCCATGTATACATTTTCCAAGAAAAAATGCTCTATACCCAGTAAATAAAAAAATACCATTGCAAGTTGCTGCTCAGTTTTTGGCTCTGGGTTCGTCGGGTTCTTGGTGAAACTACAAGTCCTATATATCCCCACAACCAGGAAGGTCTAACGGATGTAACGGTATATTGATTTCCAAGATCTGTCAAAATTACAAGAAGTTATAGGTGAAAACGTTGAGACAAAAGGCTGTTTTTTTCAACAAAGTTTCACTTATTCCAATATTTAACTGTTAGTTTCTATAAAGAAACATTCATGGATGTAGACAAATGACCCATTTCTGAATTCAGAATTTTGTCTACTTTTGAAAATGTATAGCTTTCCAGGATACATTATTGCTTTCAAACTAATTTCTACTATTAACTGGAAGGAGGTGGAAAACTCTAAAAATAGCAAAAATAGGCTATGTCCCAGAAAAATGCCAAAACTGTGTAATAAATGTTGGTTCTCTGACAAAAGACTGTCATTCCCTAAAAGCTGAGAAAATTGAGATTTCAGCTCCACAAACCCTTTTTTGATACCATTTGCAGGGAAAAACCCAGAGGCTTTCATTGGCAGCCTGTTTTTCCCATTTTTCTGAAAAAAACACAAATTTCACTATATTTTGGTTAATTTCTGGGATCCCTCCAAGGGAATCCACAAACTCTGGGCACCTTTAGAATCCGCATGATGTTGGAAGAAAAGGACGCAAATTTGGCGTGGATACCTTATGTGGTCAAAAAGTTACAGGGGCCTAAGTGCGCACTACCCCAAATCGCCAAAAAAAGGCTTAGCACAAGAGGGGGAAAGGCCTAGCAGCGAAGGGGTTAGACTCTGCAAAGTGTATTGCTTAAGTTGAGAGGAGGATATCTCTGTCTTTGCTTTCTACTTTTGGAATATTAGAGGAATGCCTATGGAAGTGTTGACGTGCTCTTATCATTAATGAAATAACAGAAGCACACCAATATAAACATAGAGTAATCTTCACTCTTCCTCAAATTCAAATATCAGCAGCTGGCCTGCATAAACTGCCCAACTGCAGTCTGCTCATAGACCAGAGGATCTTAACCTTTTGACTTATGTGGACCTCCACTGAATCACTACTAGAAGCCAGGGACCATTGTCTAAGCAATGTCCATGATTTAACCTCAAAACAATGCACAATAATACAGAAGCAAGTATATTTCAATCACATACACAAGTGGAATACCAAAAATGACTTTTTTATACCTTGCAGGAATTTCTAACAAACTCCGTGTGTGTGTGTGTGCATGTGTGTGTGCGTGCATATGTGTGTGTGTGTATATCCATTTACAAGTGCTACAAGTGCAGAGAAATCAGCAGACAGACATCCATCTGACTCAAGGAGGGGAAAGTTGGCATTACAATGCGTGGTTGCTTTGGAAGTTTGAGAATTATGTATGTTTGAGGACATTCCCAAACTCCTCACCCTGCCCCCTTTCCAGCTCGGAAGTGGTCTGAGATTTAATCCATCCAAGGGCTGTAGTAACTCCCTTCTATGATCGTAAAGGGAACTCATCAGCCCAAGGTTTCCTCCACAGGGTAAAATACTTTCCCTGTTGAGAAAAAAAAATGTCATTTGCAAAGGAGGCTGTGTTCCTGCTGTGCTGTACTAATCTATGAAACCTGTGGCTGGTGCAGGTGTCCAGGCATGCTCAGCCCCAACCCGGACCGTGCAGGTAACATCGTTGGGGGGCAATGGCCAGGTGGGGAGGGAATTCGACTGATGATGACAAGGGAAAATTAATTATTTATTTAATTTTCCCTTGTCATCGTCCGTCAACATCACCCCCCATTAGCCCCACTGCTCTTACATGTGTGGCCTGCAGCTTGGTATACTACTGTGATGGTTTGTGAACAGCAAAAAGTAATCACTCGGCACCCTAACATAGTTGTATTTGTATAGGTGCCGATGTATTACTTTTTTAGTGACTAGGGCCTTTCGTTACTATTTATGCCACCCAACATCTCCTGCAGCAGGAACATTTCCACGGAGTCCCTCTTCCAATTCTAAGCAACATCCACATCACACCTCTGTTCTGGATTCTGATCAACGCCTTTTGACTCGCTTCATTGCACAAAGAATTGTTTTATTGGTACATTGAGATATTTCTTTTTTCTACGCTGCTGTAAATGAAGAGTCCTTGTTTTTTTTAACACCTGCATGTATCTTTGTCCTTCATATATCCACTTAATCACTTTATTAGTTTGCGACACAGAAAATGCGCATTGACTATGTTTAGTAAGTTTTTTGTGTTTTTTGAACTTAAGAATTGTGAGGGATATGTACAATGAAGTGGCGGAGCTTGTCGTTAGCCTCCTTGTCTTAACGACACACTCCGCCACTTTGAAAACGCAAGGCTGCACCATATTTATAAGAATGTGGTGTAGTCTTGCAATTCCCCCTGCGATTGTGCTAAGTTTACCAACTTAGCGCCAACCCAGGCACCCTTGCACCAGAGTTTAACCCTTTCACTGCGGCGGCTATTCCGCCGCAGCGTTAAGGGGGTGAGGCGGCCGCGCGACGATCCGACGCTTATGAGGGAACCGCTCTGTCATGGCCCTCGGGTGGGCTGTGCTTGTGATGGAGTGGTTCCGTCATGGCCCCGCCCGTTCTTCAGAACGTCAGCGCAGGCACGAAATCAGCGCCGCGCAGGCGCGGCGAGCGGGCCATGACGGAACCGCTCCGTCACCAGCACAGCCCACCCGAGGGCCATGACGGAGCGGTTCCGTCATAAACGTGGGAGGGGTTAAGGGTGTCTGTGTGCAGGGAAGGATTGTTTATGTGTAGGAATGTGTCCCTTCCTGCACATAAACAAACCTAAAATGCCATTTTGTAACTTTCATTTGTGCTGCTTCGTGTAGCACACATGAAAGTTACAAAATGGAATTTTTTTTAAAGGTTTGTTCATGTACAGGAAGGGACACCTTCCAGTACATAAACAAACCATGGAATTTGCTTTTTCCGTGTGTGCTGCACAAGGCAGCATACATGGAAAAAACAAAAAAGAGGAGAAATAATTCATCTCTCCTCGTTTTGCCAACTTAAGACAAGGATTTTCTCGGTCTTAGTTTTGACGCTGTCTCCTATGTACGCCTTCCTTGTACATAGGGGGCAGCATCAAATACAATGGGTGTTGCGATGGAACGCCCACCACAACACCCTCTGCACACCCCTTTCATGCTGAGTTAGCGTGAAAGGGTGCATTATGTACAAGGCAAGGTTAAGCCACGTTAAGTGGCCTAACGCTGTCTTGTACATAAGGCAAGGGCCCTATCGCAACGGGAACGTCACTAAAAGTGACGTTCCTGTTGCGATAGAGGCTTGTACATATGCCCCTGTGTCTTTTATAGCATTGTGAACATTTGAAAGCTCTTTATTCTTCACTATGTTAATTATGAATTTCAGTTCTGGTATTCATTTTGGTGTGAAACTGTGCTTGGTTTGATTATTATTCCATGTACTATGCATTCGCTTGTAATTTAACATGTCTTATTTCCTTACTGAACACATCACATTTGTATTGCATTTTCATATTTTTCACTTTGTGTGGAGTAAGAGATGTGATCAAAACTTTCCTATGTTCTATTTTGTGCAACCAGAGAAATGGAGTCATTTCATCGTTGAAATTATTTCATGGTTTGTGAACTGTAAGTTGTTTTTTAAGTGGAAAAGTGTGTTCATTTTCAGGAACATATAAAACACTAAGAAGCGTGAAAACTGCAATTATTAATGACTCAAGAAAATGCACAGGCAGTTGAAGAATAAAAGGCAGCGTAGGTATGTGCCACAAGATAGCTGTTGTCTGAATGTCAGACGACAAACACTCTGAGGGAGGCAGCCTTTGAAATTGGAACATGCAAGCTGTTATTCTGAAATTTAGAATTTTATTATGCTCCAGGTTGTTTGAAGTAGTTGATATAACATTAAAAAGTCAATTTAATATCACCACTCTCTTCCAAAAATATATAGTATGCAATTTGTAATCTGATAACAAAAAGGGCACATTTCTACAAATTGGTTTTCAGTGCAGACTAACAGAAAGCAATATATAAAGTCCTGAAGGTGTTCAAATAGGCTGATCATTTGTTGCCAAGTTATTCAGGAAGATGATGTCCACTAAATAGAAACCAAGGGTCTTATTTATGAAATAGTGGTGCAGTGCAGCACAGCAAGTCACCTTGTTGCGCTGCACTTCATCACTGGGAAAGGGCAAGAATGCAACGTATTTAAGGCACACAGTGAATTCCTGACTTTTCCCTGTGCACTGACGCATAATGAACTACCTAACGCCAATGCAGGCACCCTTGCACCATGGCACAAGGGTACCTGTGTTGCATGCAGGATATTTCTTATTCACGAAGGGACACCTTCCTGCACAAAAACAATCCTGAGAGGTATTTTCATTTTTCTATGTGTGCTGTGGACTACAGCACACATACAAAGAGGAAGTAATGAGGAGAAATAGAGATATTTCTCCTCGTTACACATCTCCTAGGGGGGGTATATATTTTTTGCACATTACCAGGTTTAGAAGGTCTTGTAAATCTGGAAGTGCATTAAAAACAAAGAAAGTTGCCTCGAAACACCCACGCAACAACCATGAAACGCCTTTCCAGGGCGGAGTAACCCAATGCAACGATGTGTGCTGCATTGCTAAAGATTTTTGGAGCCACTCAAAACCTTGCACAGTGGCTTACGTGGCTTCTCAAATTTGACTTTTAAGGTTTGCTTTGCTTTTGCATCAAGTTCCGTGGAAAGAGCGATGCAAACTGGGTCATAATTATGATCCCTTGTGCAAAATTCTGTGTCCTCAAATCGAGCAAAGCACCTGATGATGAAATACTTTAGATTACAAGCAAAAATCATAAACACACAAAATGTCACAGAGATTATGTACCTATGATAAACCAGCAAACATAGGGCCATATGTACGACGAAGTGGCAGAGCGTGTCGTTAGCCTCCTGGGCTTAACGAGTCTAACGACACGCTCCGCCTCTTCGGAAAAGCAAGGCTGCACCATATTTACAAGGATGCGGTGCAGCCTTGCGATGGCCCTAAGTTTCACAACTTAGCTCCAACGCAGGCACCCTTTCACACACTTGCACTGGAGTGCAAGAGTGTCTGCATGCAAGGGAGGATTGGTTATGGGTAGGAAAGTGTCCCTTCCTGCACATAACCAATCCTAAAATGCCATTGTGTAACTGTCATGTGTGCTACTTCATGCAGCACACATGAAAGTTAGAAAATGGCATTTTTAAAAAGGTATTTTTCTTTACAGAAAGGGACAACTTGCATTTCTCCTCATTTCGCCACCTTAAGACCTGGGTTTTCCTGGTCTTAAATTTGGAGCTGCCTCCTATGTACACCATCCTTGTACATAGGGGGCAGCATCAAATAAAATGGGTGTTGTGGTGAAATGCCCATCACAACACCCACTGCACGCCCCTTTAACACTAAACATAGCGTGAAAGGGTGCCTCATGTACAAGGCAGCGTTAAACCACGTTAACTGGCTTAATGCTGCCTTATATATAAGAAAAGGCCCCTATTGCCACTGGAACATCACAAAAACTGCCGTTCCAGTGGCGATAGGGGCTTGTACATATGCCCCATAATCTTCAAAATGCTGTTCTGACAGCATGCCCACATATAATATGGAACATCTAGAAAGAGAGGAACTACAACAAACTACACAGGACAAAACAAGATGTGAAGGGCCATGCACAAATGCATGTGTACAATGTGTAGGGAAAAGGTTAGCACAAGAATGCTCCTTCAACAATAAGAACCTTCACTCTAGTTATGCTAATATAGAAAATCCATCGAACCGAGAGTAAGAAACTGAACAATTTCCTCACACCTTACAGACTGAACCAAACTTCCCACACAGGCACTTGCAACAGTAGGTCAAGAAGGTACTCTATCAGAAGATGTGTTCCATTGTCAACCGATAAAAGCATTCCATAAATTCAAACGCCTCCATTTCTGACTGGCAGGTCACAAAGCAAGTAGACTAACCTGATATCCTGAGTCCCTATTCCTGAATGCTTCCTTGGAGCACTGCCACCTGCCTCAAAAGCCAGTCATGACTGTACTTCGCAAGCCAATGGAGACACAGCAGGGTGCAACAGCTGCTATTGCACAATTTCCACAAGGACTGACCATTAGGTGACTGCACTCTGAAAGATCACAGTGACTGCCGGACATGTGTAAAATAAAATCCCATTCTTCACTAAAGTTTGCCTTCTCATCTGTGCATTATATGAATTATTAAACTAATGCGATGCTTCTATTGCATTCTCTCAAAGCAGAGAACATGCCTGGAAGCAGCAAGGAAGCTGTCTTCAGGCAGTACTCTGATCAGGCACAATACAGTCATCGGCTGTCACATTTCAAGGTCAAATAATGACACATGAAACTCCCTTTCAAACTAGCATGTGGATGGTCTCAACTGTAGTGTAGTTCCTATATACCCAATAGGCTCTGCGTATTGGAATAACATATCCTATAGATTTGACGTAGGACTTATGTCTACTAGGTCTCTATCGAATATATTAGACTTAATTGTGAGTCCCAGCTAGCTCAGAGGTCACTAGAAACTTTCTCGAATAAACAAGAAGGGATGAGTTTCTGACAACCGCATAAACATGACAACTTTGTTTCCCTAAGAATAAAACTGATCTTCAGAGTCATGGAAACAATAGATAGATATTTTACCCCAGTCAATTGTGCATGCTTCGTTTCATCAGAGGTGCAGAGAAATAGAGAGACGGGCGTTTTCAATAAAAGGGTTTATTGAACAGTCTTCTTTCTCATGCAAGTAAAGTGAACAGCTACAATCGTAATACTGGTTGAGAAGTATAATGCGTACAGTAAGAAGAGTATTATAAAATAATACTGTAAAAGCATTTTATGGTTTCTAAACCATAGGTTAATACATACATAAATAACAAAGCTAAAAGTACTCAACTGGTGCTTCTAAAATACGCCTACCCCGATGTACCTAACCTAAGTCTAGTATGAGGGAAGAAGTAATTGAGGTGTAGCATAGGTTTAGTTTTTCTTTGCCAAGAATCTAACCAAGATTTCTCTTAGGGTCTAATCAGCTCCGTACCTTGGTTTTAGAATGAAGGAGGTCTGGTATCTCTGTGCCGGGACTCGATTTCCCAACACCCAGCGAGGGGAGCTTGGAAACACTGGAGCTGGATTCTCGGCAAGAGAAAGGACAACTTCTTGATCAGTGCGGCAGCTGGAGGTTCAGCTTCCTTCGGCACTTTCTGTAACGAGCTGCGTCAGGCAAGTATATAGTCGAGCTGCTCCGAACCACCGTGTGTTTGCTAGGGCAAGTGTAGGCATATTTATACCTTGAATGTGCCTAGTTTGACGTAAAGTCGGACATAATAACATCATCAAAAAACCCCAAGGGAATGGTAGTTCTTTGAAAACTCCACGATATCTAGGACAAATCAATATTCAAGCAAGGGGATGTCCCTGACTGCTGAGGCCGAGTTTCCCAAGAAATCGTTGTGGCTTTTTGGAACAAGTGAAAGTAGCCATGCCTGTATTTGGACTGGATGGGTTATATCTAAATATAGGTATGATTTCTTTGTCTATATAAGGGCAATGTGAATTCTACCTATATATAGGCATGAATCGGTAAATTGCGCTTGGATTCTAAAATGCTACACAACACCCACTCCACTTTATTATGTTCGATATTACTAAATTCTAAGCATCTTAAACATATCTAAAGCATGATGTGTAAAAATCCCTCCCAAAATACATAAATGTATTACAGGAAATATGAGCATTTGTGCCGTACGCATCTTCAAAGCAATGTTGTCATTCAAAGCATGTAGTGTGGCATTGGAAAATTGCTTATCAGAATGAGTCATGAAATAACATTTAAGAAATGGCTCTTAAATACAGAAGAGAAAAAAAAATCTAGACATTAGATGACAGAATGCATAAACTGTTTAGGTCGTGGTCAAGATCAAAATATTGTCTCTTGGAAGTGTTTCAAAAGAATTCTCGTTCTCTAAGAATAGTTCTAATTTAAGCAGATTACTTTGTGCCAAAAAAAATAAATTCAATTTTAGGAAAAAGTCAAATCGTATAAAAATAGAGTTATTAAAGTTGGAAGTTTTGTTTTGAAAAGTGAAAGTCGAATACAGAGTCCCATAGAACGCTGTGTGCTAACTTCAAAAATCATTCTCGTTATTAGGAGAAAACATCAAGGGCCCGATGTAGGACAGCAAATACCGGACGTTAACGGCCGATCGGCCGTTACCGACCGATATTTGGTTTTTGATATGTAGGGGGCCTAAAATTTACAGAATCAGTAAATTTACCGATTCGGTAAAATACCGAATCGGTATATTTACCAAATCGGTAAATCTAGATGTAGGTGGCACTGAAAACAGTGCCAAAGGCCCTTAAGAATTCGTTATTTACCACCAAATTCTATTTTGTGGAAAATAACAAATTCCTGTGTACATGCACATCTGTGCATGTACACCTGTGCCATGTGGCACACATACATGCCCTTAGGGCCACAAGCCAGAATCAGGGGTGCAACAGGGTGTCAAAGTGACACCCTGTCCCCCTTGACAATTCGGTAATTTTACCGAATCGGTAAATACCGATTCGGTAATTACCGAATCATACCGATTCTGTAAAAATTACCAAATTATTTCCTACATCTCACTTACAGAATCTAGAATACCTAAACCGTAAAATTCTAGAGTCGGTAAATATGATTTACCTACATCGGGACCCAAATCTTCTAAGCTGGCAAAGAAATCGTCTACCACAGTAGATGATAGTTGGACCACTTCATTGAGTAAGCCGATAGCACCTAAATGTGAAGCATCGCCGTCCGCGTTAGGCGTATTAGCAAAGTTCGTCAGAGATGGAGATGGTACCTGTGTGCCTGTCGATCCACATATCTCACAGTTAGCAGATTGCGTCTGTGAGATCTCAATGAATGCCATCATTAGGATTGGTAGCCGCTGGGGGCAACACGATGCATGGGCCGTTACTGAACCAAGCAAGGTATCAACATCCGTTGGCAGTGCTGATGGAAGTGTTAGACAGATGTCCAACAAGCATTCTTCTCCACATAGCAGGATTCCTAGAACAGGTAAGATGCAATCTTGCCAGATTGGTCTGAATGATAGAAACCATGTGGTATTCAGATCTCTCAAACGAGCCAAGCTCAGAATCTGTATCATGCGCTCACGACACTTCATTGCCAGGAGAGTGTTCTCTATGGATTTGCCATATGGGAGCAGAAGGAACAAGAATAGTATTCCTGCTACGAGTCCAAAAATTAGAGGCAGGCCGCCGAACACAGAATGCACGAAGTTTGGAAAAATTCTGAGGACTGGTTCAAAGGGTGCTAACAGTCCTGAAAAAAACTGTCTTAAATACATGTACAATACCACTGGTATCAGACATGTTTAAGATACTACCTAACATTTCTACAAAAGGTACGGGCCGTTTGTGGATAAAAAGGCATGTATCTCTGCAGAGGACCTTTCAACTTGTAGTTCATACGTCTCTTTGGACAAGTTCGGTGGCACAGTTTTTTGTAAAAGAATGGCTTTCATTCTGCTTAAAGTATCAATTCGAATAGAAGAGATGTTCAGTAAAGACCATAACGGCGACTCCCCGTCTGTCTTCGCTTTAGGAAACAATACTTGCATACAACAAGTTCCCCTGGCTGACACAGTTACGAGATAGGCTATTCCTGGCAACATGCCACAGCAGCTGTGATCATTCAACATTATATAGCTTCTGTTAGAAAGCTGCCTAAAATTGGATCTATCACTGCAGCTGCAGAACCTTGCAGGTGGCAGGATAAATTGGTTGAAGAACCATCGCAGGCCCTGTGTAAATTAATCCCCTGACATAAGAGTGTACTGCTTAGTGCGCTTTTGCATTGTGTACCACTAAGAAACACTTCTTTTCCCCCACTCCAACATCTGTGTGAGTATGAGGTTGACTTTATGTATTCCTTACCCAACCTGTCAAACACGGCAACTGGTATATGTTTCAAACAGTATTAAAAATTGAAAATTGTGACAGGCAGAGTGATTATACCGTGTATTAGCCATTCTGTTGCAGGTTTTTCTGAAACAATTAATGGTAATCTCTCCAGTTTTTCAATGCTCAGCACCGTATGGTCTGCTCCTCTTTGTGCCAGAGTGATTTGTTTATCTGTAAGGTTAAATACAGGAAACAATGATGTGGTGTTGATTAGACGCCATGGCACATATCCTGAATGAAGATTTTGCAATGTCTAGCCTAAAAGCATTATAGAACGTAATTGTGACTGTCCATGCTGTAGCATGAGCAAGTCCCATTCTATTATGTCCATGGCAGAGGATACTATGCTGTCCAAAGAATATATTCTGGATGACAGAGTTGTTAACCCATTGTCAACTACAGAGAGTGCTTTCTCTAAATTAAAACGATCCATTTCTCATATTCTTTCTGCAGTCTCTGCCTGTGTCGCTTTCCAATCTTCATTATAAATGGCATATATACCTGCGTATATGAAACATTTATGACGTCGTTTTGCAGGACCTTGTAAGAAGTCCCTTAAATCGTCACAGATAAGTGTTGTTTAACCTCTGTAAGTGTGGACTTTTGTAGCCACTCAAGGCACAGTTTTCCCACACTGTATGTTGTTACTATCCCTGGATGTTGTCTCTGGACATATCTTGGATCTGGCCTGGTGAGTGTAAATCCTTGTGTCTTGTTCAGGAATCTATCTTGACAGTTATTCGTGTCTGTGGGCCAGATTAACCATTTTTTCCAATCAGGATCAGTTCTGTTTTTTAGAAAAACTAATTTTCCCTCGATCCCTCCGTCTGAAATGTTTTTACTATCAGATGTAGGTGTAGGTCTGGACGGTTTGTTTAAATATTTTATCTTGGGCAGGCCAAGGCTGGATGTCTGTTGAACAGTGTCTTTTAACACATTATTTGTTCAGGGATAATGCAGGCTCAAAATAAAGCTTCTACTCCCCGTACCTGCCAGTCTTTTGAGCCCCAGACAGTTTTTGTTTCTATGTTGTCACTCCAAAAGTCGAAACCTAATGTGGACAGCTGGGCATAAAAGGCTGCAGAATAAATTTGCTTAGTATTAGTCAACATACTTTTCATTCCTGTCTTATTAACATTTCTAAAGTGAAATGTTTCCGGATTTGAGACATTAAAACCTGAGAAGTATGGACATTTTTCATAGAATGTTTTTGAGCTACCCTTTGGTGGCTTTGGACAGTGTTCCCACTAATTAAAATTATAAATATTCCTAGGGTTTGCAGATTTGTGCAAGTAATAATGACCATAGTGATTATAACAATACATTTGTGCATAATCTGATGAACCTTCTAAGTATTCATATTTTGTACATTTTGCAGACATCTCTAAGTCTGACATCATATTATTAACAGTCTCAAAGTCCCAATCATCAGAAAATGTACCGGGTGAAACAAAGTCACTCAAGGAAACCTTGAATTGATATGGAATCTTCAACAGCTCTGCAGGGCCAAAGATGTCATAATCAGTTCTGTCCCATGCTATACCTCCAGGTATAGGGATGGCTGTAATGTTCACTGATGTCAAGTCCCTTTGTTCACGATGAGATGATTTGTGAGGCTTCAGGAGCAAGATGATGTTCTTACTTGCTGTGTCCATTTTACTATATTTTCCATTTATCAGCATCCCCAAAGTTAATACCAGGATTAGATAAAGTAGGAGAAAAGTATGCCTAGCACAATCCAAAATTCAACTCATGGTGAAACCAGATACGTTTTTTCAAGTTGATGAAAAAGTTCTGTTACTTGATCTTTAAAAGTTTTATTTGCTGGCGTCGTTTCAGGCTCACTGGGATCCTCGGAAAACGTATCAAAATTAATGAAATAGCCAGAGGCAGTTCTGTCAATTGCAGGAATTGCATCAGGATTACTTGAAATCACTGGAGTTACTGGATCCTTTGTCATATTAGTCTAGTCAGATGCAACATCATTGTAGACAGGAGTATCTTGACGAACTGGTATTTGGGTCTCAAGAGGTACAAGTTCCATGGCTTTGTTGCATAGTCCTTCTTTTCGCAGTGCAGATTCTTCAAAGGTGATGAGTCTTTCAGTTTGAACCGCTTGGATGGTAGCCAGATTTGGACGTCTGCTACATCTTCGGAGTCCACTGGGCCTACTACTTATATTGGCCACATGGTGTGGTTTTACAAGGTCGATAGATACAAACCTGTTCTCCTTCCTTCCAGCAAGGGGCGGCAGTAACACTGTTCTCGATCCGTGGATTGCTAGCACAGGTACTGGTTTTCTGTAAGAAGGCCCAAATTCCTTCTTATCCGCGATCTTTTCTCTGACTAGATACCCAATCTTTGGAATCCAGACAGGCCTTGCTGGGACGGGTGGTTCTCCTTCAGTGGTCGTTGGCTTCTGTATTGTGTTGCTTTGACTTCTCCTTTTCTCGTTTAAGTCCTGCAAAACAGCCAAACGGTCTTTGATATCAAAGGGTTTTTGTTCTACCACTTAAGTGTGACGATCAAGGTCCTGGACAAGCATTCTAGTACCAAAAAGGATTTCATATGGAGTAAATCCACCCAGAGAATTTCTTGGCAGATTATTTAACCTACGTTGGACACTTATTAGATGTTTGACCCACCCGTCACCCGAGCCTAATACCCTAGCTGTTATAGATTGCTTTATGTACGGGTTTTCTTTTTCCATTACAGAATTTCCCTCAGGATGGAATGGACTCGAATACCGCAATGCAACGCCCAGATTGGCTATGGCCTCCTTGTTAGCTTTGGAGCTAAACGCAGGACTCTTGTCAGAATGTAGCGTGCCGACTGCGTATGTGCCGATAAAGACTCGCATATCTTCTATAACAGTTCGGGCGTCATCCGAGCGCTGAGGCCACATCCAAATGAATCTTGAGCATGAATCCACTGCTACCATGATATATTTATAGTTGCCATCCCTCTGTAAGGACCATAGTGGTCCAGGTAAATGCATGCTAATGGTTTAGCTGAAATTAAAAGGGGGGTCTGCGCCGGGCATTTCACTGTTGAAACCTTCATCTTCTGGCAGATTTCACATTCCAAAACATAGTTTCTGGTCTGTTTCTTCATGCACGGCCACCGGTATCTTTTTTTTAATAATGACATTGTGGCAGAAACACCTGCGTGTGCAGAGGCGAGCCCTTCATGTGCTGCTAAGATTAGTCCTAATCTATGTTCCATGTTTGGAATTACTCTATCCCCCACTCCAGGGATTCGAGCAAAAGGAACATTATTTACATCAGTCATATATGAGTACTTGAGTGGAAAGCCTTTTGGTAACGTTTTACCGTTGTCTTTATTAGAAGCGGCGACAGCCTGCATTATTTCGCTGTCTATTTTTGTTAATGAACAAGTGATTGCAGCTACGGAAGCCGTTTGCACAGCTGCCTTCGCGGCTTCATCAGCCAATGAATTCCCTGCAACGTGAACGCCATCACGCTGATGACTCAGTGTATGAATCATGTGAGTCTTTTGTAGTTCTTTCTGTAACAGAACTACTTGTTCGCAAAGCATTTTATGCTTAATTGTGCCACCTTTTGCATCTTTGAAACCGTTTAGAACCCAGTTCTGCAGATATTCATTGTAATACTGAATGCAGTAATACGAATCGCACACTATGAGTGTGGGGAATTCGCGATCGGTATTTTCAAGCGCCATCTTGAAAGCCTGTAGTTCAGCTCGCTGAGCTGTACAGTCTCCGAGTGATTGAGTTTTTGCGACCATTGGTCAGAATTTACCATCGCACCAGCGACCTTTAACAATCACGCACGCAGCACTATAAGCTTGTTTACCCCCAATTGCGGGCTGTGCTGATCCGTCTGTATGAATTATACATTTGTATTGTTCCAGAGGCAAAATTTCAGTTGGCAGAGGACATTCTTGTTCGTATTGTAGAAATTCTTGTGTTTTCAAGTAGGGGTCAAAAACGTATTCAAAGTCCGTTGCAGCCAGAGAGTTACCCATTGTATCCATCTTGGATGTAAAGCCTTTGCATTCTGAATGCTTGCTTTTGTCACTGCCTCTAAGGCAGGTACAGGAGTAACGACCATTATGCGTTTACCCTGCGCGAGAGCTCTCTCTTTTGCTACTGCAGTTTGAACCACTGTCAGAATTGTTTCTGGTGAAGTGAATTTCATTTCAGCTTGTGTGTATAAGTGTGATTTATAAGCAATTGGTACCTTTTCACCTTCATTAAAAGTTAAGTACGTGAATCCGGAACTTCCTGGGATTATTCTGATTACAAGGTTACGTATGTTTACGCGTGTCTGTAAATGTATTGTTGCTAACATGTCTGTTTGTACTGAACGCAAAATTTCTGTGTGTTTTTGAGTCCAATTAGTAGTTTTGAAATCAGGTTTGATAAATTTGTAGAGAGGTTTAATCCTTTCTGCGTAGTTTAGAATGTAAGTTCTTCAAAATTCAGGAAACCTAGAATTGACTGTAAGTTTTTCAGCGTTTTTGGAGGTTGGAGCAGCGCACACTTTTCTAAAAAGTTGGCTGCCAATCTTATGCCTTCACTTGATAACTCACATCCTAGAAAAAAGACATTGAGGTGGGCAATTCTTGATTTCTTAAAGTTGAATTTATACCCTTCAGCGGCGAATCCAAGTATAATGGTATTCACTCTGTTCAAGTGCCTGTCCAAGTCCTCGTCTGTTAGATAGATGTCATCGACATAAGATAATGCCTCATCATCATACGTTTGTAGTAACTCTGTTACTCTGGCAGAAATTAACCCCAGACTATTCTTGAATCTCTGGGGGAGACATAAGAAGTAACACAGTGTCCCGATAATTGAGAAAGCGGTCAAGTTCCTGCTTTCAGGTGCAGTGTTTTGACAGAAGAAACCGTTAGAAATATCTAATGTGGTTTTATATTTTTTACGCACAATGTTATTCATTGGTGCTGCACTGTGTGCATTTTTTACTGCAAAGGTTTTGCAACAATAGTTTAAATGTCTGCAGTCCAAAACTAGACAATATGTATTGTCTGGTTTGGAGACAGGAAACAAAGGACTGTTCATTGACGAGGCGCATGTTTCAATCACCCCTTGGTATTCAAGTTGATCTAAGATCTCCTTGACCTGTGTTTTAACTGTTCGCTTAACGGGATACTGCCTCTGTGCAGTTGGTTGTGATTTTAACTGGATTTTATGATGAGGGGAATCCTCATCCCATCCCACATGATTTTTATATAATGCTGGAGCCTGGGCTACAGCCTTTTTTCTGGCATAGGTGTATTTTAAGTCAATTTGAATATGGTTGGAGAAGGCTAACATAATGATGTCTTTGCCGTGTGGGCACTCCCTGACAAAGTTTAGTGGCCAGTCTTTTTCAGCTAGAAGAATGTCATAACCCTTGGAGAGCTTCTCCCAAAAGAATGCTCTTATTTTCCTAGTTATGTCCCCCTCCATCCGGAGTGTTACTTCATATAACTTATGGGGTACACTAACCCTGGTAACAGCAGTTTCAACTTGAATGTACTCATTCAAGTCAACTGTCTCCAGATGATCCTTCAAGATCTTGCGAGCTATGGTGACTTCTGCTGCGCTGTCCAGCATTGTCTGCGCCCACTCCCGATTCTTGAGTTGTGTCCTCAAGATCCTCGGCATGTTTTATTTTTAGACCTGCTACCATCTTTTTGGTGAATTGGATTTTCTTATTTTTTGGAAAATGTTGATCGTCTTTGGACTTCATGCGTTCTTCCTTGTGTTCTGACCGTCCTATTCTTTCCGATTTCTGTGAGGAAGTCTGAAAGGTACGAGAGGAACGTGTATCAGTATCTTGATATCTATAAGGTTTTCTCTAATTATCCCTATTCCTGAGGTTATACCTCTTTTCAGAGGGCCCCTTTTGAGGAGACCTTCCTCGGGACTGAGAACGCTTCTCATTAGAAGTTTGTTTAGTATTTTCCCACTTTTTTTTAGGAGTAGTGAGAGTGTTTTTAATAAATACCTTTTCAGGACTTTCTGTTACTTGGGGTTTTATTGATTTCCCACCCAAACTATCTCTACCTAGTTCTTCATAGGATTTTTCAATTATTCTAGCCAGTTCATATGGTTGCTCAGTTATGTCAATTTCCCTTATTTTTTGGCGGATCGCCACGGATGCTGCTTCACCTTTAATATTAGTTAATATTATAGCTGAGACCTGTTTTAAATATTTCAGTAATTTCATACCCATATTTAAAACAGATTCTGCCTCGTATTCATTTTGAATCTGTTTTGGTACGTCTGGTATTAGCGCAATAAACGGAACACCATGTGTTTTTGTGGAGAAACATCCTTTACAACGCAACTTTTACCATGCAGTGCCTTTACGACGCAACTTTTACAACGCAAACCATTACAACGCATTGCGCTGGGGGGCGCTCTAGGATAGGGAATACGTTTAATTTACTATCCAACACCTTCCCTAGTGTCCACGGGGACTGGAGTTGGAATAGTAAATTAAACTATTCACTATCCAGCACCCCAAAGCGCTAAGCGTTGTAAAGGTTTTCGTTGTAAAAACCGCGTTGTAAAGGCATGCGTGGTAAAAGCATGCGTTGTAATGTCATACATCCGTTTTTGTGTAGATTGCAGCAAAGACTGTACCCCAAGTGTCACAGTTCTCCAGGTGTGGTGCGATCCCCATTGGTAAACAGATCGTTAAAATTCTGTGTTTCTCATGAGGTGTACTGTCAGGAAATACTGTCACGATTTGAGTAATTTTTTGAGTTATCCAGAATGGAATTTGTTCCTTTTTTGCGGGTAATTTACCAATGACTGATTATATAGTCTGTGGTGTTATTTTATTTGGGTTCCCCTGGTGAGGGGTTTGTTGTGGAATCCTTACAGGAGGTTGGACTGTTAGAGTCCGCATGACATATTAGACCAATTGTCTATGTATTTTATTATATGTTTTAGTTGAACTAATAGTTCCTCTCTTGACATTTCTTCAATGTCAGAATGTGGTGTATAGCTGGCTAGTACCGGCCATGTTGCTCCTGGTCTACCTAGTGGACCGAACCTGGTAATGTTATTTTGATGTTGTATGGCGCCTTTAAACCAGAGCTGGTGCTCTTGGTAAGTTAGTGGAATTTCAACATCCTCGAAAGGAGTGTATTCCGTTGGAGTATCCTCTACTTTGTAGAAGTGAAACACGTGTGATACTGCATTTGCTTCAGGGAAGACTATCCATGAATAGAATACCTCTGTTTGCCGATATTCGTGTGCCTCTATGACAAAAATTACCCTACCACCTCTTGGTGATAGACCATTTGTTATAAGCTTTATAGTGATGGTTTTCCTTAAGTTTTCCAGGATGATTATAGCATCCGGGTCGGTTTCGTGGAAACCTGTAATGTTTAAACCCGGTTGGTTTGCAGTTGCTGCAGCTCTACCGGTTGCATTACTGTCGCCGTTAAGCGACATTTTGTTGACTTAAAGTTTGCAGAGCAAGTTTCAAGGAAACAAAGATAAGGTGCACAATATTTTGGAACACTGTACCCTTCAACGTTGAACAAACCAAAAACTAATGCATAGGATTTTCGTCCTATTCAGTTATGGCGGATATTTTATCCTTTTACCCACTCCAGACGTCTATTGGAGTATTTTATGGGAAAAAGGTCTCTGTGAAAAGCACGACTGAGTTACTCTAGTATCTAGCATTAAATTAGTGCCTTACCATCGTAGGGCACATATAGTGTAGTTCCTATAATCCCAATGGGCTCTGCGCATTGGAATAACATATCCTATAGACTTGACGTAGGACTCATGTCTACTAGGTCTCTATCAAATATATTAGACTTAAATGTGAGTGCCAGCTAGCTCAGAGGTCACTAGAAACTTTCTTGAATAAACAAGAAGGGATTAGTTTCTGACAACCGCATAAACATGACAACTTTGTTTCCCTAGGAATAAAACTGATCTTCAGAGTCCTGGAAACAATAGATAGATATTTTACTCAGTAAATCGTACATGCTTTGTTTCATGAGAGGTGCAGAGAAATAGAGAGATGGGCGTTTTCAATAAAAGGGTTCATTGAACAGTCTTCTTTCTAATGAAAGTAAAGTGAACTGCTACAATCGTAATACTGGTTGCAAAGTATAATGCGTAAGAAGAGTATTATCAAATAATACTGGTTTCTAAACCATAGATTAATACATACATAAATAACAAAGCTAAAAGTACTAAACTGGTGCTTCTAAAATACGCCTACCCCGATGTACCTAACCTAAGTCTAGTACAAGGGAAGAAGTAAGTGAGGTCTAGCATAGGTTTAGTTTTTCTTTGCCAATAATCTAACCAAGATTTCTCTTAGGGTCTAATCAACTCAGTACCTTGGTTTTAGAATGAAGGAGGTCTGGTATCTCTGTCTCGGGACTCGATTCCCCAACACCCCGGGAGGGGAGCTTGGAAACACTGAAGCTGGATTCTCGGCAAGAGAAAGGACAGCTTCTCGATCAGTGTGTCAGCTGGAGGGTCGGCTTCCTTCGGCACTTGCTGTAGTGAGGTGCGTCGGGAAAGTAGATAGACGAGCTGCTACGAACCACTGTGTGTTTGCTAGGGCAAGTGTAGGCATATTTATACCTTGAAGGTGCCTAGTTTGATGTAAAGTCGGACATAATAACGTCATCAAAGAACCCCAAGGGAATGGTAGTTCTTTGAAAACTCCATGATTTCTAGGACAAATCAATATTCAAGCAAGGGGATGTCCCTGACTGCTGAGGCCAAGTTTTCCAAGAAATCGTTGTGGCTTTTTGGAACAAGTGGAAGTAGCCATGCCTGTATTTGGACTGGATGTGTTATGTCAAAATATGGGTATGATTTCTATGCCTATATAAGGGCAATGTGAATTCTACCTATATAAGGGCATGAATCGGTAAATTACGCTTAGATTCTAAATTGCTACACAACACAACAGGAGGCCATCCCCGACCTCCCTATAAATGCACAGCAAACAGACTGAATGGGAAAATGTTTAGGCTTCCACTTAAAGGAGTGAATAGAATGTAAGGATTCAAGGGGGCTAAAAAGGAAGAAGTAGCTATATTTCATTTATCGCCCTGTGCATACATAAGGGCGACCTGCTTTTTACTTGGATTGGGAAACTCTGCAGCAGAACAAGTATACTGGAAAACATTCTAGAAGAGAAAACGACCTCCCCTACCACAGGGTGTCATCATAGCACTAATCTCTGCATCAATGTCACAAGCAGGACACAAATACCTTCCAGTGGCATCTGTGGAAGGAGTATTTCTCATTTACAATATTGTAGTAATTGAACTGGGTCCAGCCATAGATATATGTAGGTTTTTATAATGATATGTATGCTCAAATGCACTTCAGTATGTACTGGTTCTAATGTATGCCAGACTGACAATGAACTCCTACACCTAGAAGCCAAGAACCCACTGTGGGGAAGGGAAGCTTTTGATAGATTTCACTACGCCGCTTCTACAAGGCTTTTTGCGGGGGAACACCCACCCTACACACATTATACCTGATGTAGGTATAATGTAGCAGAGGTCTTTAAAAAGTGATGCATCAGCTCAGATGCGTCACTTTGTAAATATGGCACAACATAGTGCATTTTTTCGCCACTGGTGTGTCACAAAAAGTGACGCAATGGCGGCGCAAAAGTGTTGCGAGGCCTGTACTGTGTCTTTGATACCCAGGCACCGCCAGAGTAGAGCAGGAGGTGGATGACTGGTAGAGGAAAGACCGGAGCTATATGAGAGAATAATAGATGACAGCAACAAAAAACATGTCCTACCGGATTGGTAGGAATCAGCAGTGACCTCAATTCAGCAGGAGTGGAGAGCACTGCACCAATCTCTGTACCACTGAGAGGCAAATCAGCATGATATACAAGCTACTTGAAATGCAACACACTGACAGTGATTGACAATGCACTAGTGATGTGTAGGGTTTAGCACTGCAACATAATATTTTAGTTGTTTCACCAGAACTGGATGGTGATATGCATCCACAGCATGTTGGACTCAGGCTGTATAGGGTGCGCATGAGTATGAGCCATTCATTCTTCAGATAACACTTCTCCGAGATTGGGATAATATCCATTTTTAACAAGTCTGTTGGTTGGACTCACATGTCGACATTTGAGGCTCATTTTGACTGGGGAGCAAGTGAAGGGACTCTTCAGGTGTGGTGTGATGTGAGTGTGGCATAGGAGGTTAAGGGTGGTTGTTGCCGCTGAGGTCTAAATGTTCTGCAGCCTTCTGGTGACTTTTATGTTGATCCCAGCACAGAGTGTGTTCGTGTTGTTCTTGGTTTTCTGGGAGTGGATTGGGAGCCATTTGAAAATCTTCCTCAGCATCTTCAAGGCATGAAAGCATAATACGATGATAGCATTGGCATGGGTGGTCCGGTCAAGTTTGTTGTCAATGATAATCTCAGAGTTTTTAGTAATGGTGATTGCAATGGGTGTTGGTCCCAGCTCTGTGGGGTACCAGGTAAAATCCACAGTGATGTCCTCTTCATGAAGATCACAACTTCAGTATTGTCAGTTTTCAGGTTTAGACAGTTGGTCTTTATTCAATGTGCAATTTTAGTCATGCAGGCATTGAACTTGATCAGGTATTGGGTGTCTTTCTGTGAGGGAGCAAATACGTTGTGTGCTTTTGGGATAGGAGAGGGTGCTCATGTCGTGAGAGTGGATGGTGCCGGCTAGAGGAATCATGTATGCATTAAAGAGGGTTGCAAATGATGTTCTGAGCCTCTGACGAGTAGGCTGGCTGACTGGGTCCTTCCAGTCAGGAAGGAGCAGAACCATCAGAGTGTGTGCCATTGGATTCCTATGTCATGAAGGCAGTGAATGAGGATGGGGTGGAAGACTGCAGAGGGTTCAAGGAGGATGAGGGCCACCATGTCTGCTCCATCCAGAGTCTTGAGTAAGTCATCTGTGGCAGGGATAAGGGCAGTTTCCATGCTGTGGTTGGGTTTTAAATCAGACTGAGTGGTGTCAAAGAGTTGGTGGTTGTTGAGGTATTCGGTGAAGTGTCTGTTGATGATTTTCTCTAAGACCTTGGCCGGAATGGTAGCAGGTAGATCGTTCTATAGTTGGTGAGTGTTGAAGTATCCACACAGGGTTTATTCAGCAAAAGGTGAACAGTTGCATGTTTACAAGCATCTATGAAGGTTGAAGAAGTTCTGCTGGGTTGCATTCCTCTAAAGAAGGTGCGGTGGGAACAGCTGCCAATAGGGCTCCTGAGTGAATGGACTTCATGGTGGTAGTGGTAGTGGTTTCTTCTGGGATGATGAAGGACCATGTGGTAAGCAGTAATTCTCAGGATAAGATCAGGAGGCATTGACTAGGTCTGTTGTGGTCATTGCGGATTGAAGTTGCAATAAATAGTCAGACTTTGTTGCCGAAGAAGTGAGAAAGATTGTTGTAGAGGGGGTTATAGAGTTAAGGCAGCCACTTGTGAAGTGACATTTTTAACAATGGTGAAGATTTCTTTGTTTCTGTTGGTGATGGCATTGATGCAGCTCACGATAGCAGCACGTTTGGTGGCCAAGATGATCGGTGATAATATCTTATAAAGGATTCAA
The DNA here is from genome assembly GCF_964261635.1 of Lissotriton helveticus. Taxonomy (NCBI): domain Eukaryota; kingdom Metazoa; phylum Chordata; class Amphibia; order Caudata; family Salamandridae; genus Lissotriton; species Lissotriton helveticus. The sequence continues at coordinate 1,601,966,628 of NC_136059.1, read as the reverse complement.
ATGTCACTTTTGTCCTGACTTATTCTTCATTTGCTTTCCAGTAGAATGCAGTGTTGTTTCATCAGTCGGAGTTCCTCTGTGTACCAAATGGCCTGGGGTCTGGATTGTGTTGTATTACTGCGTTTGAGGGGGGCAGGGAGTCAGTGCAGGAAGTGATGCAATTGTTGAAATTCTTGGTAGCTTAGTGAGCCTGTTGCTGTGGTCGGGTTTGTGGGTGTTGAGAGCGATGTCCCAGAATCTGACAGTGCTGCTATTCCATTTGCTGGGGCTTATCTGTTCTGTAAGAGCACAGGATGAGACTGGGATGATACATTTGACATGGGTATGGTCTGTCCAGGGGAGTGGTAAGGGTTTGTTGACTCAGATGCTTTTGAAGGTGGCTAAAATAGGGTTCAGGAGGTGTCCAGTAATGTAGGTGTGTCCCTTTACTTGGTAGGTGAGGCCAGGGCCGGCTTTAGGGCAGTGCAACCGGTGTGGCCACACTGGGTGCTGACCTCTGGAGGGGGTGCTGTCCTCAGGGGGGGGCGCTCTGTTTAGCAACAACTTATGAGTGGACAGATGAGGGGCACTGTTGCCGGGTGGTAGTTAGAGAATCCAAGGAGAGGCGGTCATGGGTTTTGGGGGCACCAAGAATTATTGTTGTATAGGGCGCCACCAGTGCTATGGCTGGCCTGGGTGAGGCCCAATCTTCCAAAGTCGTTATGAATGCTTTTGAGGTGAGGTTGGAGTAGTCTTCCAGGTGGAAGTGCAGGTCTCGGGGTAGGATATAATTGCTATCATCAAGGTCAAGTGCTGCAAAGAAGTCTGTGATGGTGTCAGTGAAGTTTGTGCATGGTCTCAGTCATCTATAGATGAATGTGCAGCACAGGCGGAAAATGACCATAACATGGAGACAGGCATTCCATTCTGGGGGATGACATGTCCATGGATGTGATTCAGCTGATGGTGTTCCTGTGGATGATGGCAATTCCGACTCTGGGCTTGCAAAGTCTTTGCTTGCTAGCCCTCTTGTGGCCAGTGAGATGTTTGAGGTGATGTTAGATGCCAATGCTGGGTTCAGCCATGTTTCTGTGAGAAAAAGTAGTTCCAAGACACTGTCATGCCCAGATCTCTGTGTCATGTTTAATGAGTAAGCTGGTGCTGAGAAATATGCACGTAAGTGTGGAGTGTTGTGTGAGTGGTTGCAGCACTGTGTGAGTGTGAGACAGTGGGTTGCTGAGTGATGTAGGCACATAGGCAATACGTCTTGGGTATGGGTAAGTGCATGAAAACTTGCAGGAATCTCAGGAGAAAGCTCCACCAGCATGTTGTGGTGTGAAGAGGTTGCATAAGTTGCATAATTTGGAGTACCCGCTTGGGTTGAGGGCATGGAGGATCACAGCATGGAGCGGCAGTACAGGAGTGGATGGGTGAAGACAGGCTTGCCTTTGGCATCCCTACTACATGTGTCCAGTACATGTGTCCACTGGGCATCCCCGCTGTGGCAGACGTTAAGTTGGTCCTGTGATGGGGGAGGAGGGATGTCACTTCCTGTGTAGATGGATGATGGAAAATCCAGTGATATCCCTTCCTGTGCAGATCAATGATGGGAAATTGAGTGATGTAATGCCTGTACAGATAGATGATAGGAAATCCAGTGATTTAACTTCCTGTGCAGATGGATTATTTAAATGGGTCCTCTAGCTTGGCTTCTTTTTTTTTAAATACAGTTTTGGTGGGAAAACAGTTATGCCACTTCCTGCGCATATGGATGATGGGAAATCCAGTGATGTCACTTCCTGTGCAGGTGGATAATGGGAAATTCAGTGATGCATTTTTCTGTGCAGGTGGATGATGCGAAATGAGTCCTCTTGCTTGGCTTCTTTGTTTAAAGACAGTTGTGTCCGTTTATAGATAGATGAAAACTGCAGGTCACTGAAGAGGAAAGTTTCTCTAATTTAAAAAATAAATACATTGTGCATCATCTTATGTTAAGTACTGTTCTGCCACTGTCTTGAAATCAAACAGGAACTATATTCAGAGATATGTTACTTCATGCTTGTAGTGAAGTTATCGCCATTTCTAGTCTAATTAGTAGCTAGTAGGGCTGTGTCCTAATATGATGCTATATTGTACCTTAGTCTTTCCATTTGGGCTGAAAATTTGGTGTCATCCACAGTGGTATATTTTTTTTTAAAAAGCAGAAGGAATTCAGGGTGCGTGGGGTGCATTGCATGTTGTGGTTTGAGGCTAGCATAGTCTTTGAATTTATAGAAGACAAAGAATTATTGGTGTACATGTCTGACTGTCGGTAAATTTACAATTAATAATTCTTTTTGAGAGTGGCAAGCTACAACTGTAATAAAAATACCTCTGTGCTTGTTTTTCTTTCTGACGAGCTGACACGCCGCATCTTTGAATGCATCTGTGACTCACCATATTCATGTGCACAGGGATGGTTCGGCTATGCCAACGGTTTCTTCTGCGATTCTCCAGGGACTACATGGCAGAGCAGTGCAGTTCACACAGGAGGAAAGTTTCCAATGACACAACACATGCCATGGATTTTAAAGAGTGACAAGACACAACAGTTTGATAATGATGTTCTTTCATTCCTCTTACCGGCCAGAAGTGTTCGCGAGTGCTGCAATCTCGTCTGGGACGCCACTGCCATCCGCAATTGCCTGCTTCTTTGGGGAAACCACAGTTTCCATCAGCCCTTGCGGCGCACACGCCGCGCACCGCTGCCTGAGCGCCAGGAGGTGCTGAAAAGGGGGCCAGGGCTTCCGGAGGGCGGGAGCCCGTTCTTTCCTTCCCCTTACCGGCCAGAAGTGTTTGCGAGTGCTGCAATCTCGCCTGGGACGCCACTGCCATCCGCCATTGCCTGCATCTTTGGGGAAACCACAGTTCCCATGAGCCCTTGCAGCGTGCACGCTGTGCACCGCTGCCTGAGCGCCAGGAGGCGCTGAAAAGGGACATGGGCGCACCGGGCCAAGCCCAGGCCAAGCCCAGGCCAAGGGCGGGCCCGTTTGAGCCTATTTGAGACCGGACGAGGCTGGGCTGGGCCCCCCCTCTAAATCCTGCTACATACCAAGGTTAGTCCATACTTATGCATTGATGCCCCTTTGTGGGTACTGATTTTTCGGTACAATTGCTGATATTGTGCCTAGCTTATGATGAATATCGGCCAAGGCAAGGAGAGGAATACCCAAATAGGCAGAAGCGTGGCTGGGACTTTGGACCAGTTCATAATCAGAGCCAGCTCTGTCTTTGCCCAGACCGAGCGTCGCCTATCTCTAGACCCCTTGCAATTAAAACGATCTTCATTGGGTGGTCTGATGTCTGCACACTCACTCAAACATTGTTCATTTATAGGCACAGATCCTCATGACTTGGTGGGGGTAGCAATTAGTCTCCACTAGTACCAGTGAACATTTCTACAATAATGGAGTCTCCGTCTAGTCCTACGCCTGTTGAGCTAGTGCAAGAAGGTACAGCTTGCAGGACATTTCCACGCGTTACTACAAGGTCTGTGCCCAAATCCAAATCCCAAGTCATGGAACAACTACCGGAGCCGGCCACAAAGAGAAAGCGGGGAGGGGGCCCCCAAAGGCAAAGAAATGCAAAGATGCCTAAAACAAACAGGAATGGTGGGTCTGCGCCTATAACACCGTCATCGATAATCGAGCCTCAGACAACCACCCCCTTATTGGGCGCTCCAAAGTTGGTGTTCCCTCACTTGAAGTCGACGAGGGTTTATGGGTCAGAATAGGGGCCCTAATCTCTGCATCTTTGTCCCCAATTCTTGAGAGATTGACACTAATTGAGAAAAAACTATCTAATTTTGAACTGTTTGTTATGTCTAATCTTGGTTCCATTAAGGCGTCACTAGGGGAAAATAATCAGTCCTCTGAAACAATACCAAATGTGTTGTGTAACCCCGCAAATGTCAATTCCCCTCCAGGCATCCCTATTACATCTAATTCAATGTTTTTATCATCTAGTTGGAATGGGGGGGGCTGGTACTGCTTCTGAAGTTGATGTATTGGCTTGTGGAGGCTATGCAGGTGACACAGGGGATACATCTTGTGAATTTTCCCAGCTTATTCCAAGTACTCCTAGGGTGGAGGGAGGCAGACCCTGTGTAGGGACAGCAAGTAACATTCAACAAACTAACCCTATTTGTGGTTTAGATAACCAATTTACTTCTGTTCCTGGGCTTTCTGGTCATGATTCCCTAGTAGCGCACTATGGATTGGCTAATAGCTTGTCCAGAAACAATTATAAGGTTTTACATCTCCCACCTACCGCCGTCCCACTAGTGGTGGTTCTGAGGAATGTTCCGACCTTACAAGCTGGGTAGACTGATTCCACTGAGCAGTTAATAGCAAAAACAATGCACTGGCTCAGTGTACATTTGAAGGAAGCAGGGGTATGGAGGTGGGATATTTGTAATCAATTGATAATGGCCAGACGTTCATCTTGGGTTGGATATTGGAGGGGTGACTGTGTGGTTGCCAATTTCAACAATGAGCACATAGTTAGACTCCTACTGGAGTGTCTTGGGAGAAATGAAGGGCACTGTCCCGGAAAAATATCTCTTCTGCCCCTAGGGTTTTTCAACAGACCTCGTTATTATTCCCCGCTAGGAGGGAGGGTCCGTAGTGTCCACCATAGAGCCATAGGCCGACCATTGATCTTAACCTAGTCAATAGATTTGCTCCTTTGTCTGGCCTAGATGCCTGTGTTTGAAAGTTACCTGCATACCCAACAGGGACAGAGAACACCCCTAATCAAATCGTTGCTCCCCATGTGATAGATCCAAGCCTCCAGTTAATAATAACTAGCGAGTCACAGTGTGCTGTGGACTTGACACCAATAGAACAAGGTGTAGGATCAAATCCCAGCACACTGAGGATTTTATCTTGGAACATCGCTGGTCTGCTATTGAAGACTAGCTCCTCTGACTGGTCTAACTTCATAGAGTCCTATGATGTTATTGTCTTTCAGGAGACCTTGTCTCTGAGTACGATTTACGGCCAGGATACCTGGCATTTGGTAAGTCAGCTTTTGCAAGCTTTAAAGGGCGACCCTCAGGTGGATTAACTACTTTCGTTAGACAACAGGCGGGTTATCAGGCAAAAGAATTAGGGATTGATAACCCGGATATTCAGGTCATTAAAATAAACCTTGAGTACGAACCCGAGTTTATATTGATAAATGTCTATGCTAGAGGGCTGGTGCGTGGCAAGGTTTCACCGACCATCTCCAGCCAGGATACATTTATTAAATCATTAAAAGGGTCATGTAATCGGATTATTGCGGGGGATTTTAATTGCATGTTCGAGCCGCTCAGCTTAGAAGACGGGAGCCTCACTAGTGGTGAGGATGCTATTTGGGGTGTTCCGTCCTTGATGCACGCTCCAATTAAGAAATGGACAGAAGCTGTCCTACACTTAAAAAGTCTAACACTGGAGAGGGGGCTTTGGGATGTCAACGGAAGATCTAATCAGACAGTAAAGGCAACCCCACTATTACCAACGGGCTAAGAAGCAGCAGGAACAACTACTTCTTCATTAATTTAGAATTTTTGCAGAGGGTGAGGGACAAGGAGATTTTGAAAAGATCGGAGAGTGATCATGATCCCCTGATATTGTCATAAGAGGTAAGGTGCTGCCCTCCGCCGAGGGGTACTACGGATATTGTAACAGCAGACGTAATTCTGTTTAAGGACTGCCGTAGGTTAAAATGGGCACAGATCTCTGAGGATGAGGGTACTATGGTTCAGATTAAGTCAACTCTCGTAGATTCTCTTACTGCCCTCTCACAACTTGACCTTAATGAGGCAACTCTTCCTGCCCTTACAACAGCTCACGAGGCCCTGTTCGCTAAGTAGAGATCCTTGTTTCACAAAACCCCAAAAAAGAACTAAAAAGTACCCTATCCACAAGTCAGCAAAGTAGTACGACGGGGCATGTAGGATAGTCTACAGGGATTTGTTCAAATCAATAAGGGCAGGTTCAACACAGGAGGTAAGGAAATTAAGATCTGACTACAAAGCAACCCAACAACAGGCAAAGAAGGCCTTTGACGAAAACAGATGGAGCGACCTGTTAGACGTGAGTAATGGGGAAAACTGGTGTTGATTCTGGCAACTAATCCAGTGGGGTAGCGATAATGCCGGTCCGGTACCAGTCAACAATGTCCCCCCAGAAGTTTGGGTTGCACACTATCGGACCCAATTTTCATTGCCTGTAAATAGTACTGGGCAGTGCCTATGCGCAGTCCTGAAGTCAGTCCTAACATTTACCCTAGTGGACATTGAGCGTGCTCTTGATGGGGTAACTGCAGGTAGGGCCCCGGGCCCCGATTGCATCCCGGAGGACATGTTTAAATCTGACCGGGAGAATTGGCTTAAATATATTTTTATTTTTGCAAATGGCTTGGCCAGAGGTGCCCCCATACCGTAATCCTGGCGTTGGCTGAAATTATCCCCATTTACAAAAAGGGGGATCGTGCCAGCCAAACTAACTACCGGCCCATAAGCCTCATAGACACGATGCAAAAGTTGGTAGTCAGATTAGTGCTATGCAGGGTAAATAGGTGGATTGTGATGATAATGAAATCTTATCCACCTACCAAGCAGGATTTCGTTCCCATGTTAGCACGATCGACCAAGTCTTCAGATTCATGTTGATATACTGAAATACAGTGATCTTAGCAGGGGGGACCCTCTATGCAGCATTTATAGAGCTTAGATCTGCATTTGATCTATTGCCCCGCATCAAGTTGTGGGACAGTCTTAAGGAATTAGGGATGCCCACTGAGATCTTATCTGTCATTATAAAACTACATGAATCTACTTATACCCAAGTCCGATGGAGTTAACACGGCGAGTTAACAGAACGTTTTCCTGTGAACAAGGGAGTTCAGCAGGAGTGTGTTCTCGCCCCTACCCTTTTCTTGTTGTTCATAAATAATGTTATCTCATATAACACCGAATATCCTACAGACGCCCCTACTCTTGCTGGATTAAGGGCTCCCCTTTTAATGTTTGCAGACGACACTTTAATCTTGTCTAAAACACAAGTTGGTCTGCAAAGAGCCCTCAACAGATTTAGCCTTTTTAGTAATGACCACGATCTTGTAGTTAATGTTGACAAGATGTAGTTTATGGTCTTACATAAATACAAAAATGTGAAATCTAGAGTGAAAATGAATAATTCATCCCTGGAACAAACTGACTCGTTTACATATCTGGGCGTTACCATAGGCAAAAGATTGAATTGGAAGTCACAGTTGGATCTCCTAGTCTTAAGAAACAACCAACTAGCAGGGGCCCTTCTTAAAGAACACCGGCTATTCCAAACTAAACCAAAAAGGGGGGTGGGGTCGCACACTACTCACACACCGGCGGTGTCGCCCCTAAGGACTCTGGTTAATGTAGTTATGTGTTCTGCGATGCATCATCTTTCGATCTTCTGCTGTCTTCGCTGTCTTCGCCATCCCTGGACACGTGTTTCGGGGTATCACCCCTCATCAGCAGGGATAGGCCATGTTCTGGGGTTGCTGATGGCAGGGATGTGCGACCCCACCCCCAATTCCAAACTAAACCAGTTGCTCCGGCTCTAACTATATACCAAGGGAAGGTTAAAGCTTCAATAATTTATGGAGCGGAACTTTGGGGCTTCGAACATCTAGTTCCATTAGTCCAAGCCCAGAACAAGTTTCTGAGGGCATGGACCGGCCTTCCTCAATCGACACCACTTAGACCTTTACTTTCAGATCTGGGTTGTATTTCTTTTGAGATCTGGGTTTATATTTCTTTGAGGAGGCTGCGGGTTTTAGACCTCTTGCCTATTGGTGAAGACTTTGGACCACCCCGGAGTTAGCTCCCTACGCGCAAGCAGTTAAGTATATTAGAGAAGCTGACAAATCCAACAAAATCATATGGTTACTAAAGTTTAAGGCTATGTTATCGGATATGGGCCTCATCCATTTGTGGAAGGACCCAGAAGGGAATTCTTTCCCTTCAAAAACAGATTTTAAAGCCTTATATAGGGACAAGGTCTGTCAAAAGTCTCTTTCTCCGATGAATGGCGTTTCACTAACAGGCCTCTTTTTGGATCACAAAATCGAATACAGGCTGGAGGCCTATTGGGATACCATTACGAGCCATGGAGACAAGACACTCTTTCACCAATTTAGAGTAGGCACTCTCCCCATAAAATCTTTCACTAAAAAGTGGGGATTGATCAAGATACAAAATGTTATTTTTGCCCATGTGAAGATGAGACCTTACCGCATGTTCTGTTTGTGTGCCCTGCATACAAGGGCCCTCGTCATAAATGGCTCAAGCCGGCCTGCAATATAATAAGAAAAAACCCAAGCTTCAAGTGAGCAAAACTGCTCCACTGCACCCTCATCGACTGGTGCAGATCTGGCCTTTACCTACTTGTACCATAGCCCCCTCCCATGCAAATGTTAGCAGAGCCAGATAGAAGCCATTGCACTCTGAATGCTGTGCTGAGCACACACCTGCATTCTTCAGTGATCGGAGAACAACAAAGTTACTGTGCGCACCAGAAGAACCCAAAATATGGGAACAAAGTCCATTTTTAAGGCGTGATGCATACCACATCACACAGAGAAAGAGGAAAATGCCTCCCAGGATTGTTTTGTGCAGGATGGTGTTCCGTCCTGCACAAATACAATCCTGTCCATAATGCAGGCACGCTTGTATTATGGTTCAAGGGTGCCTAAGATGGCAGCTCTCTCCTTTTCACACACCGCAGCACACACACTCTGCTTGCTGCCCTGTGTTTAATGAAATATTAGTAAATGTGCCCCTTGGTATTCAGCTTTGCCCTCGATCTTATGGGTAAGCCTCAGTATACCAGCGGTAAAAGGCTCTGATTGTCACATACCAAACCCAGTAGTCGCTGTCTGCTTTGGATCCCCTGAGAAATTTGCCCCCAACACCCAAGGCCCAATAGCAGATACATCATATTTAGAGACAGAATACTGAAAGAAATCAAAGGTGTGCCTGCCCCAAAAACCTATATAGCATGAAGAACATGCATAATGCAGCTAAAAGATATTTCAAGACACCGAGAAACTGTCTACATCATGTGCTGCTGTGATGGAATAGCAAAGGGTGCAGCCAATACCTCAAAAGGGATACGTACCATCTATCTCCTAGTTAAAAGGTATATTGGCAGTAAGTCAATTTGGCTCAAAGAACACTTTATTTAAAACAATTGGTTTACATACACATATTTTAATAATAAGCATGTACATTAAAAGCATAATTAGAGAATTATGGAGTGTAAACCTGCATTATGCTTGAATTCTTGTTCTTGTTAACAACCGAGGAACTCTTCAGTCTTATTTTCCACCCTGGAACATAACCTATCCGTGCTTTTAGATAGCAAACTCCACCCTCCTGGGCTACTCGCTTCCATGATTTGTAGCCCTAATAGCTATTAGATTTGGAAGGTTTTTTCTGACTTTCTTGTGCCTCCAAGCTAGTTGGTATTCAAATATATTTAGTTTAAAACTATTTGATTCAGCGAACGGCATTGATAACTGATTTAAATGTATACCTTATTATTTAAGTGAACAAAAAGAGTTTGATGAGATATCAAGCAGGGGGAGCAAGGTTCTCCCAAAAACAATAAGGCATACAATAAAAATAGACTATTGCAAACAGATGATAGCCCTTCAGTTCAAGAATAATGCTCAAAAAGTATTGTAGTGGAGGGTTTGAGAGAACTCATGGGTTACCAAGGGACCATCATGCAAATGATATTCTAGAAGGTCTCCCTTAATCACTGCAGAAAGAGATTTGTCTCATTTACTCGGGCTGTAGCAGAAGTGAACCTAACTCAGGGCTTCTAGATTTAGCTTACTTTGCAAAGACGATACCAAAGGGGATCCCTTGCTCACTTTGCCACTGGATTCAAGCTAGCTTGGCTGATGACGGCTGATTAGCCAGAAACCGGTCCCAGGATGCGTGTTTCCGGTCCAGGGAAGACATGGCTTGGCAGTTTGGGCTGGACTGTTCCCGTGAGGCTCAGGGTCAGACTGATTTGCATATGGCCATGTCTGAACTGGGGTATCGGAGTGAGCTAAAGAATGATGATGGATTAAAGCCAGATCAGTTGGCTGGGGGTGAGTGTTTGCATTGTTCAACACTCCATCCATCATTCCCTTTGGTTTTGCCTTCTTTGCAAAGACAGCAGAGACCTGAAGCTTATTCCATTTTTAGCGAGGATTACTAATTGCGATATGGCTCAATTCCAAGATTACCAGGAGACTCTCCCAGGAAGAAGCATAAACTAATTAAAATGACTATTTGCCCAAATCAGTCTAAAAGCTGTCTGACTACTGTGTAAAAAAATCTATTAATCCCACCTTTATCAAAACTACAAATGTAGAATAATTTTTTTTATAAATATAAAATGATCTATAAAAACACGTTATACATCACACAATACCATCTTTAAAATCATTCTAGCTTGCTGATAATTTCAATGTGCAATTATTGGTCAATTGTCCACGTACATTCATGCAGTGCAGGCAAGTTGTGAAACAAAAAATTGTCGAAATGTTTTGGAGTTTAAAATGTATCACTCCACCTTCCTCAGGACTCAAAATGATATTACCTTACAATGATTTATATTAAACACATAAATCACAGTCTTACAATATTAAGACAATCTGTATGAATTTATCTCAGGGCTTTGGATATAACTCTTTGGATAAACTCACAGTGCACTTCCACTAAGGGTTTCTTTATTTATGTTATAAAGTGACATCATCTCATGGGGAGGTTTGATTGAGTACATCACTGTCTAATGTCACATGAACATGTCAGGTCTCTGTTTCTCCAATCAGTACTCACATACACACTGTATTATATATAAGCAAAGAGTCCCAAAAATCCACAAATCTCTTTGGTTTCATAAAAGGACATCTTTACAAAATACATTATTCACTCCTGCCAGATCCCAAACAGGGAAACCACCATCGCGATATCTTAACCACACCATTACCGTATTGAAGTAGCATGGTATTGACTTGTGACATAAATATGGTGTTCTAAATATCACTTGTAAAAATATCATCATGATGTATGTAGATGTTCTGCTATTAACTCCACTTGAAACATATTTTGTTAGACAATATTTACAGCATCATATTTATGTTAGATGATATTCTGCCAATGTTATTCTAGGACCATACTATGTCACCCACAGATTTAGGGCTGTGTAAATGAAAACCTTATATATTAGATACATATTTTACTTTCATCTAGAGTAAATGTGTTGGACCTGGCCCACTTTGCAGCATCATCCCCTAAAGTTTTGCCTTTACCCGTCCTATTTTATTTTGTTTGTTTTTGTTGGCGTTAAGACTCTGTTATGTTATGTTATGTTATGTTATGTTAAAATCACTTTTACCGCGCACGGTCACCGAATGGTTTCATGGCGCTCATAGACAACAACGGAGGGACAGACAGCATGATTACTTAAAAGCTATTTGAAAAAGATGGGTTTTGAGTAATTTACGGAAGCAGAGAAAGTTGGGGCAGAGTCAAAGTGAAATAGGAAAAGAATTCCACAGTGCAGGGACAAGAAACGAAAGCACGAGCCACCATGCTTTTTACGCTTATACCTGGGGATAATTAAGAGATTGTGAGCAGCAGACCGGAGGTTTCTTAAGGGAATGTGACGTTTGAGGCTGGAGGAAGTGAAGGCCGGAGCAAGAGCAAGAAGGGCCTTGAAGACAGTACAGCCCAACTTAAAAATACATCAGCAGGGGCGAGACATGTTGGTGTTTGGGCTGTTGAAAGATCAGTCTCGCCGCCTGATTTTGAACCAGCTGAAGCCGATGAAGATGGTAAGCAGGGATCCCAACATAAAGAGAGTTGGCATAGTCAATACGGGAGGTGACAAGAGCCATAATGACCAGTATGAGAGCCTCAGTCGTAAGGAATCTGCAAATCTTGCAGATCCTACGTAGATGGAAAAAGCAGGAGGATGTAACTGCATTGATTTGAGGTCTCATAGATAGGTCACTAGATATGATTACACCAAGGCTCTTCACCGAATTGACAGGACAAGGCAGAGTGCCTAGAGCGGAGGGCCAAAAACTGGAGCTCCAGGGGTTAGCTGACCCTCCTGTTAGTACTAACTCTGTTTTGTTGGGATTAAGCTTCAGCTGGCTAAAATGCATCCACTCAGAGATGGTAAGCATGGTGGATTGGAAATTAGCACTGGAGGAGGGGGATGGGTCAACAGGGAAAATCAACTGTAAATCTTCCGCGTAATTGAAAATAGTGGCAGGAGTGTGACGGAGAGAAACTATAAGGGGTTGCATGTAAAGATTAAATAAAAGAGGTGAAAGAGCAGAACCCTGAGGAACACCACAGGAAAATGCTGAATAAGGGGCTGAGAAGGTGGACAGGTGAACTGATTGACAACGTTGGTGCAGAAAGGATCTGATCCAGGTAAGAGCCATGCCCTGGATGCCCGCATTGTTGACACGGTCGATTAAAATAATGTGACCGACCGTGTCAAAGGCAGCCGACAGATCTAATAAAACAAGAGCCTGGGCCAAGTTTTTATCGGCGCCTTGCCTCAGTACATCCATTACGGCCACGATGACAGCTTCAGTGGAATGAGCCGGTCTAAAACCGGCTTGCTGGTCATCTAAAAAGGAAGACTTCTCAATGAATGCGCTGAGGCAGCGGGTAACATAAGTCTCCAGAATTTTCCCCAAAAAGGGGAGAAGGGAGATCGGACGATAATTGCTCAGGACAGAAGGATCAGCACCAGGTTTTTTAAGTATGGGAACTACAACCGCCTGTTTGAAAGCATCAGGGACAAAGCCTGTGGCAAGCGAGCTGTTAAGGAGTGCCAATGGAGGGTCAGGACATGCCAAGAAGGCGGCTTTCAGGATTTGATGGGGGCAGCAGTCGTTAGGGGAACCAGAGCTTACCGTATGTAGTAAGGAGATAAACTCGGTCAGGGAAATAGGAGGAAACGCATTAAAACAACAGGGGTTAGTGGGGTAAAGAAAAAACAGTGGACGAGGAAGGGAGGGGAATATTATTTTTGATAGTGATGATTTTATCGATAAAAAAAGAGTTGAGGGAATCACAAAGAATTTGTGTGGGTTGAGGTTGGACAGTGACCCGGTCTTGCAAAGAAAGTTCCTCCACAATCGAGAAAATATCCTTAGTTTTAGAAGCGGAGTTGAGAATTTTCTGCGAAAAGTAGGAGGTTTTTGCCTGTAAAATAGATTTTTTGTAGAGGTTTAGTAAATTAACATAAGCAATTTTTAATAGTGGGTCATAATTGCGCCTCCAACGACGCTCAGCTTGTCGGAGGGCCAGTTTGTCCAATTTCAGTTGCTCCGTGAACCATCGCTGAGCATCATGAGGGCGTTTAGTTTTGATGGTTCTTAATGGGGCAACTGCATCGCTCGCAAGTCCTAGCCACTGATCAAGAGCATCTGCCTGGGCAGATGTCGAGGCCATGCCATTGGGAGCTTACATGGCTAAGATTGAATGAAATTCTATAAGATTAGCTTGTTTCCAGTTGCGTGCGGTAAAGTTAGTGGTAGGAGAGGGGTGGCAGGGCAAGGTGAGTTTCACAGAAAAAGAAATAAAAAAGTGATCAGACCAAGAACAGGGAAAGACTGAAGGAAGGGAAATATCAAGATTGGCTGTCCAAACTTGATCGAGGATATGGCCCTTGTTGTGAGTGGCCACTGTAATATGCTGATTACAGTTCAGACTAAGTAAAAGGTCCGTAAAATCCTCAGAGAGGTTATTTTCACAGGGGTCTGACGGCCAATAATTAAAGTCGCCAATGATGAGTATTTTGGCGGAGTTAATGCTATTAATACTAGCCGGGAAAGTATATCACCAAACTGTTGGGAAAAAAGGGACATAGAGTCAGGGGGTCTATAGACAAGAACACAGATAAAAGAAAACCTAGGAGAAGTAAATTTCAAAGTGAGAATATCAGTTTTAGGAAGACTAGTGGTTTCGAGGATGGTGAATTTATATTGGGAGCGAATAATAGCAGCAACCCCCCATCTGCTCTACCGACTGCTCTGTTGGACTGTAGAATATAGTAACCAGTAGGAATAGCAGCAAGGATATCAGGGGTAGAGTCATCAGTTAACCAAGTCTCCGAAAGGAGAAGAATATCTACGTTATTGTCGTCCAACATGTGGAATGTTTCAAGTTGATGCTTCACGAGCGAACGAGTATTGAGGTTAAACAATTGCCAGGGAATGTGGTAGGGATGACCCAGCGGCTGGAGAGATCAAGGAAGGAACGCTGCAATTAATGGGAGACAATAAGTCGTGTGTGCCCGGATACGATCCCAGAGAGGTCAAAATGCCGCAGTCCCGAGCAACAGCAGCAGCACAGGGTTGGAGCGGGCCGGGGTGCTGGAGGGCGATAAGATCCTTGGAAGAATAAATAATGTGATGGACATAGTGGGTGGCCGCTGGGCACGATCGGCGCAGATGGGCTTAACTTTGGCGCAACTTCGGCGTGAAGTCGGCGCGCCCGCTGCGCACGTCCGCTGCGCTTCCACCAAGCCACCATCTTAATGGCCCAAGGAGAGGGAACAACTAGCGCGCTGACCTGCGTCAGCAGCGTGGCAGGCAGAAAGTGGTATAGGGCGTGTTGCTCATTGAACGACCTTTCGCTCGATCGGCACACAGCCGCGGCGGAACGGGGTCAAGAGCAGGGGAGGCAGCAGGTAAGTAAAATACAATTTTAAAATAGCATAAAGTGTCGATAAATCACACCATAGCAGTAGGGAATTCTTCATACACACACGGAGGAGGCTGACGCAGAGTGAGTAACAAGCAGCCTAACTCGCCGCTATTGTCACTCTGTATACTTTACTACAGCTAACCAGTGCTAAAGTGATTGTGCTCTCTCCTTTAAATATGGTAAACATAGCTTATACCCAATTTGCACATTTAATTTACTTCTAAGCCCCTAGTAAAGTTATTTTCTAGTAATTAATTACTACTAGTGGGTCTGCAGCCACCGACTTAAGTAGCCCTTTGGAACATTCTCAGGTCTCCCATTGCAGTCTTTATGCAGTTTTAAACTACCATTTCAACCGAGCAAAACAAACCTTTTGCCAGGCTGAAACTTTCCTTTTTAATACATAATATTCACCCCTAGAGTAGGCCCTAAGCAGCCCCCCAGGCAGGGTGCAGTGTATTTAAAAACTTGGACATGTACTTTTAAGTTTTACATGTCCTGGTAGTGAAAAACCTCACAAATTTCCACTTGCATGGGATAACAGTGGACTACCTTATTACATTTGATAAATGATAACTAGTTTGTAGTAGTAGGTAGAAAAGTCAAGCTTGGTGTCTAAGAAATTGTAATTAAAATCCTCTTTAATGGTAACGTTGGATTCTAAGTAACACCTCTGAAAATGCCACTTTTAAAAAGTTTACATTTTCTAACTATTTTGCGCACATGTCTGAAAATGATTAGGTGTAGTTGGCCTTCGAGTATTCCTCCCAGGCAGCCACACAATAGAGTGACTGGGTGCTGGCAGGATAGACCATCCTGACTTGATGGTAGAGGTGGAACTGTCACCTGTCAAACTTGCACTTCAAAGCCTCTGCCTCAGCCCACACAGAAAGAACTTCACACTGGCCTTGTGTTACCTAAGACACAGTGGAGACAAGGCAAGGAGGCATGACATTCCAGAACCAGATGTAGGAGGAAGTTTCTCCACCTTCAAAGTTGGCACCAGGTATAAATAGTGTGCCCTCATGCAAAATGTTTAGATCACTTCTAGACCTGTGGAAGACAAATGAAGAAGGAATACTCTGTTGCCCATCAGCTGGAAGGACTGCCCTGCTGCAAGAAGGACTGGCCTGCAGCCCTGCTGCCTGAGGAAGGAAGACTTGACCTCCTCCTTGAACCTAGAACCACCAGAGTGAAGTCATGGGCTAGCTGACTGTCATCCTGTTCTGAGCTACGGGGACATTACAAGCTCCAGAGGCCTGCCCTGCATCTGCCCAGTTGCCTAGACTAACAGACCCTGGCTGTGGCCTGCTGCTGTCTTCTGCTGGTGAGTCATTATCTCCCAGAGGAGGTTTTAAACCCATGGCTGGTATCAGAGTGTAACCCTCCTTGCCCAATTGTGGTTTTCCTCAGAGCTGAAGTGGAACGACACAACTTGATGTAGCATGACGCAAGACCGCTCATCGCAGCTCTCACAGCTCCTCATTGGAACTGATAAATGAACTAGACATAGGACCTTGCATAGTAGCCTCCACACCTCCTCATTGGATCCAGTGCAGAGCATTGTAATACAACCTGATGCAGGTCTTTTCATCGCATCCCTTGCTGTTCCTCAGTGGAACTAGTGCAACACGCCGCTTTAGTGATGCGGTACAAAAGGGGGTGGTGAGGGGGCATGCAGCATGATGCATCGGAAGTCAGCATGACACAATGATCCACATAAAGGACATAAGACAGAATTCTCAGTGGGACTAACCTGGTCCCTGTATCTGTCCCACACTCTATCATGTTTAGCCTGAACATGTGACTTTGCCCTGGTCCGAAGTGACCAGATAACCACAGATTGGTCTTATTACTTTTTAAGTTCAATTGGCACTTGCACGGTGATCATTATCCTTTTGAAAGGTTGTAAGATGCAAGTCGTAGTTCATGTTTTTTTTTCAATTTTCAACTTGTAAGGTTAGTCTACATTATCTGTATAAGAGAAAGACCCTGTATTGAGAGTATGAGTGTTTGCACAAGGATTGTCCTTTTAGGTTGATTACCCTCTGCTCTCAAATAAATATGGATAACGTGACTAGTAATTCGAATTTCATATAACGTTTTAACCATCCAGCCATGTATAATTTTACAAATAAATATTTATTGTTGTTTTGTTATGTATTGTATACTGCTAATAAGATCCTGGAGATTAAATAAAGCTTACCCCTGCACAGATGGTGCTTAGTGCCTTTAGTTGTGATACTTACCTTAAAACTTTGATATTGCATACCTCTCGCTCTACTGATTGCATTTTTGTCATTTTAGTGTTGAATAATTTATTAAATTGTGCTCTATTTGTTTGATAAATTGCGGTTGGATTTTTCTTGTGTTGTGTTTTCACTTTACTGCTCTTTGTGTGCTGCATAAATGCTTTACACATAGCCTCAAATTTAAGAGTGACTGCGTTTGTGCCAAACTACCCCTCACACGGATTGTGGCAGTTGCTTTAAACGTACTCACACCCCCTCAACCAACAATCCAATTTCTCACAGATTGCAAAATATCAATTCTTAGATCTAAAATGTGGAATGTTCTTCCAGCACAGTTCAGAAAATGTTTGACAATAGGAGAGCTACAAAGCATAGCCATGCCTCAATAAAGTCATATAAAATGGTTCTGTCAGGCACTAGACTGGATCACTGACACAATATTGACAACAATAATATTGTGTAACAAAAATATTGTGTTAAATATATAGCTGACAAAAATATTGTCTCCCATACTTGTAATGATAGATACAAAAATATCAAAAATAAAATATCGTTTCACACTAATATTGTTAAATAACATGAAAAAGTATAACTTTGTGTATATTAATATAGATTTTGAATAGAAAATCTTAATTATTTTAATATAACATTAATAATGTAAATAAAATAAATGTGAATAATTTTTAATACTATATATTAATATATACTTACATAAATGCACACACATATGTGTGTGCATGTTTATATATGAACATATTTATATAATGTAACACTATTATCAAAAATATGTATTTTACAATATATAAAATTATTTTGGTTATTTTTGTATTTGCTACTATAAAAAATATACATGTATACAGGACCTAATTACAATGGTGGTCAGTAAGCCTCCGACTGCTTGTCGGAGGCTTATAGACCGACATTGTAGGTTTAAACTCTGACTGCCGTATTACAATGACGGCGGTCAGAGCTTAAACTGTATTGGGAATCTGACTGGGTTCCAACATGCTCAAGGAGTCGGTCGGCCAGTCAGAATAGCCTCATAATCCCTTAAGGATGGTGTTTCCGCTGTCGATATTATGATGTTGGTTTCCAACATCCTTTTCCTGTCCGCATTTATGACATGGAAAGGCTGTCGGAAAATGGCTTTGGGGACCCCTAGCAGGGCCCTCCGTATAAAGCCCTAAAGGGGCACCGAAGGTGCCCCCTGACAATCCCTGTACCGTGTGCCTCACGGTGAAGGGATTTTCACTTACTCCCATTCTTAATGGGAGCTTGTGATGCAGGCGGTTTCCGCCCACTGCAGTAGCTCTGATGTTGAAATGGGAGTTTGCGACTGCACCATGTGCAATCCATCGCAATGAGGTGTGCAGAACTGCTGACCTATGGTTGAACGGTTCTTATACTCAAACAGTGTCGGTCAGAGGCCCCACAGTAACCAGTAGGTTGTTATACTTAGGACTTACTTTCCATCAAATAAATATTTTTTTCTTTGCAAATAACTTGGGTGCCCTTTCACGAATCTTCAAGACATTTTCAAAACTAGTACACAACTCACATCAGTTGCTGTGTGCAAAATCGTTAGGTGATTTGTCAAGCAGGGACCATGAAAAAGGGGTCCTAAAACTCATTTTTTTCCCATGCAATTTCCCAGAGGGATTTTAGACACAACTATAGCCCCAATCGCTGAATGAAATTACACGAAATTTGTCAGAAAGGTAGGTCTAGGTGCATAAAGTTAACAATTTATAATTTGTGTAAATTTGTCTAGTAGTTTTGGAGACAAATATTTATAGATAGTTAGGGACATGGATCCACGGTTGATCCGCGAATCCACGCATCACCAGCCATGCTGTGATTCGTTGCAGGCAACACGATAGGAAAGTTGCGGCTGTCATTTTATCAATTAAACATGATCCTGGGGCCTCAAAATTGAAGTGAAATATAATAGAAGGAGTCAGAGTAGAGGCACCCTGGCCCCATGGGTGCAATAGAGAGGTCTGTGAGGGACCCTGGATGGGTAAGAAATTGCGCAAAAGGTTTTCCACTTGCATGGATCCATAGATCCATCACAGCACTCAGCGTGGCCCGCCGTGCCAATCAACGATGGATCCTTGGATCCAGCCCCATTGGGAAAAATATACACAAACTCACAGAACCATTATACCCCACACTACTACTTATACACCCACTCACACGCCCATACAGCCACTCACAAACTCATTTACACACCCATACCAGCCCTCACACACCAATAGACAGACCCAAACAGCCACTCATACACCCATCCAGTCTCTGACACACCCAATCACAAACCTAAACAGCCACTCACACACCCATTAAGACTCTCAGGAACCCACTCATCGACCCATATAGCCACTTACACACCCACTCAAAGACCCATACAGCCACTCGCATATCTACTTACAGACCCATGCAGCCACTCACACACTGACTCACACACCCATAAAACCACTCATACACCCACTCACCAACCCATATCACCACTCACAGACCAATACAGCCACTCACATACCCACTTACAGATTCATACAGCCACTCACACCCCCACTCAATACCATTCACACACCCACTCACCGACCTATACCGCCACTCACACTCTGACTCACAAACCCATACAGCCACTCATATACTCAGTCACCGACCCATACAGGTACTCACATACCCATTCACGGAGCCATATAGCCACTTAAGGACCCATATAACCACTCAAACATCAAGGCACAGATTCATACATATCCTCATACACCCACTCATATACTCATACAGCCATTCACATACCCTCCAAACCACTCACATACCCACTTATTGACCCATTCTACCACTCACACACTCACTCACAGTCACATACAGCCACTCACACACCCACTCTTATGCCCAAACAGTCACTCACTCACCCACTCAATGACTTCTACAGCCACTCACACACCTGTCAACGATCCATGTTGCCACTCACACACCAACTCACAGACTAATACTGCCACTCATACACCTAGTCACACAGCCATGCAGCCCTCACACACACTCACCCATCCATGCAGCCAATGACACACCAACTCACTGACCCGCAAAACCACTCACACACCCTCAGAACTGCTGACACATACACTCACACACAGACAGGCACACAGCCACACCCCTAAAATTACTCACACACCCACTGACAGACCTATGCAGCCACTCACACATTCAGTCACAGACCCATACGGCCAGTTATACCGTCAGCCATACACCAACACAGTCAATAACACACCCATACACACACTGATATAGCCAATCACACATCCAGTCACACACTGATACAGCCACTCACATAACCACTCACACACTGATACAGCCACTCTTGCACCCAGACACACATCAATACACCCACTCACCTACATACTCACACACTGATGCAGCCACTCACATACCCACTCACACACTGATACAGCCACTTACATACACAGCCACACACCAGTACTGCAACTCACATACCTCCTCACAATCCGATACAGCCATTCACACACCCAGCCACACACCAATACAACCACTCATGAACCCACTCACACACCAATGTAGCCACTCACACATAAATAGAAGTAAATGAAACACCCAGCCACATACTTAAACAGTCACTCACACACTCTGATACACACCGATATAGCCACCCACTTACACACTGATACAACCACTGAGTTTCCTAGCCACACTTGATACAGCCACTCATACCCCCACTCACACACTCATACAGCCATTCACATACCCACTCAAACATTGACAAGTCACTCATACATCCAGCCACACACTGATACAGAAACTCACCCACCCATACAGCTACTCAGACACCCAGCAACTCAAACAATACAGCCACTCAGATACACACTTACACACTGATACAATCACTCATATGCCTGGATAGCTACTCACACATGCACTCAAACACTGACACAGCAACTCACTCACTCACATACTGATACAGTCACTCACACACTTAGATGCACACCAATACAGTCACTCGCACACACACACTCACATACTGGTACAGCCACTCACACACCAATACAGCCACTCTCACACCCAACCACACACTGATACAACAACTCAGACACCCAGTCACACACGGATACAGCTACTCACACACCGATACAGCATTCATACACCCAGCCAGACTGGATACAGCCCCTCAAATCCCCACGCCCACACTGATACAGCCAATCACATACCCACTCACACACTGATATACTCACATATTGATAAGTCACTCATACACCCAGCCACACACTGTTACAGCCACTAACACACTGATACAGCCACTCAGACACCCAGCAACTCACACCAACAAAGCCACTCAGATACTCTCTTACACACTGATACAAGCACTCCCACGCCTGGACAGCTACTCACACACCCACTCAAACACTGACACAGCCACTCACTCACTCACATACTTATACAACCACTCACATATCCAGCTACACACCAATGCAGTCACTCATACACAAACTAAGACACTGATACCGCCACTCACATTTCAAAACAGCCACTCACACATCCTGCCACACACTGATACATCTACTCAGATTAACAGCTATACACCCAGAAACACACTTACAGTTAACACAAGCACTAATACACCCATATAGCCACTGACATATTCACTGACACACCCATATAGTCACTTGCACATTAATTTCCATTTTAGTATTATAGATGACATTGCTAAATATTTTCTACTGTCTTCTTTAATACTTTAAAGGATAATCCCCTGTGGTGATTACTAAAGTAGTAACATGCACTATTTTAATTTCACTTATATAGGGTGAGATACATATACACAGACAGAAACTCACAAGCACTTTCACACACAATTGCACAAAAACATAAAACATGTAGTTAGCACTTTCTTTGAACAGATGAGATGGTTTTCACAATAGCCATCTTTATTTATAGGTTTTTGTAACAGTTATAAATGTTTTTGTGTTTTTTGTTTTGAAAAAAAACAAGGTGATAAAAGGGACCAGGGGAAGACAACTTGAAGGAAGCGACTTGCTGCAGTCTCTCAAAAACTTTGAACAGGGATACAAAAAATCAACACCTGTGATTGTTTACTATGTCCATATACGCACCCACAGATAAGATGTTTAGACCCACAGGCATGTGGCATTTGCCACAGTGAGACACTATCTCACACAGCTGCTGCAAAAAAGCTGAAACTGTTATCACTTGCTGTGATGTTCATGGCTCTGCAGATGGTGACTGTCCTGCTCCTGCATCTGCCTTCTCCCTTATCATCTGATGGTAAGTTCTCCCATGAATGGTCTGAAGGTGCTTCCCCATGGAATGTGCCCCATGGGAATATTTTTTCCACGTCCCTCATGATAACTTTAAGCTGCGGATGTTGCACTGGACAATCTTTGCAATTAGCTTTTTTTCACTGGAAGTAATACTAAAGACCTTTAATACATTTGATTCCTTTTTGAGGGAGGCATGTCTCCCTCCTCCTCCCCTCCTCCCCAGAATAGGTTTAGACTGGCTTTGATCTTCTGAAGACACACCTGCAGCAATCCAAAATAAATGTTTTTTTTCTATAAGGCTAAGCTAAAAAAAGACAGAGCAGCTCTAATCTCAGGGGTCTCTACTGAGAGCTGATACCAAAATGACCACACAAGGGTGTGGTTTTCCATGTACATGCATGGGGAATTACAGAAATCAATTTGACAATGAGGTGTGGGTGTGTTCCTGGCATCATGGCATATCTGGAGTGCCTTCATGATGGACCACTGGTTTACCGAGCTCATAAAATAAATATGTTGTAAAGCACACATAGGATTCCAAATATAAATGTATGGGTGTTTTCTCTGATGTCAATGTTAACATTTGATGGGCCTCTACATGATATTTATATATTTTTTAAATTGCTGTGTCCAATCTGCAGATCCGCCATGATTTCATCACAGAAGCAAGTAACCATAGAGTCCTCGACCAGGCTCACCTATCAAAATTGCAGCAGATCGATCCACACAATGATTAAAAAAAGATAACAATTTGTCTATTTCATATATAGAAACACTACATCAATTACAATACCATCATCCTTTTATTGTTAGTTTTAAAATGTATAATATTAATAAATATGTGAATAATATGTATTTTATGAACATGTAAAAATGCATACTGCTAAATGAAACGTATGGGTGAAGTTGTAGTATGATTTATATGTAAAAGAAACTGTGAAATTCACTTACATACCAAAGGTTACTGCGAATCTATATGTAGTTCATAGCCTTAAAAAAACAATAGAAATTCACTGACAAAAGCAAGGTAAGAGGGACAGGATAGCTAGGAAATTGAATTAAATAAGCCTGAGAAATTCACAGAAAAAACAAAGGTTGCAGGGACATTAAAGTTCACATTTCACAAGCACAAAACCATAGAAATTCTGTAGGTAAAATTATCGGAGCTAACCATAACGTATATCTCCACAAAACACTCATTATGGCCTCACCTATTACCTCACTCATGAAATGGTCAGTGCATTGCTCATGGCATTTCCGTTGACATATTCATATTTGCCATGAAATTAGTTGGCACTTTAATTTGGAAGGATATGTGCTTATGCCAATTTTACAATCAATATTTTATAAACGTGTCCCACTACTGACCATTACAATATGACAAATGTTTTTAGATATTTATTACCAATGGAAATGTTTAATGCACTGTCTATATGTAACAAGAAGCGATCATTATATTCAGTGCTATGTTGAACACTCTGTTTATACTGACCACAATTAGGTCATATTTCATGCTTTGTAAATATGGTCACAAAATGGCACACCTCTATCGGTAAGCAAGGCTGCAGCGCAGCCGAAAAATTATTGGGGTAGCATGCAAGTACTTTGAAATAACACACATTTCAGCAGTTTTTCAGTAAGCGTTGTCTCCTTCATTTGATTGAACATAGTACTGAGGTTATTTGTCACAGATTTTGCTGTTTCCACACTGCCAATGCACCCATCGGTCACAAGCACAGTGGAAGCCAGCAAGTTGTTACAAAGATATATATTCACTGAAAAAACAAAGGTCAAATGGCCATTATGGTGAGGAAATAGAATTTAAAAAACATAGATATTTCCTGCAAAAAACAAATGTTACAGGGATGTTATAGTTAGGCTTAGATTTTCCTCATGCAACACCAGTAAAATTCTGCAGTTATAGTTACCTGAGCTAACTATAAATGACATAACTATAACTTACGCCCTGTAATACACTTCTCATCACCTCACATATTACATCATTCATGACATGGTCAGTGACTTCACTGAAGACATCACTGATGACATCTCAAATGACATCACTGATAACATCATCCAGTAATTGTGTTTCATAAATGTTTTTGACTGTTAAAATATATACTGAGGTTCTAGAAAAGTTCAATTATTATATCTTTTTTACTACTAATGATGGATACTATTCCAAACATATAGTATGTGAGTGGCTGTGTGAGTGTGTGTATTCATACGTGAGTGAATATGTGTGTGTCTGTGGCTGTATGGGTGTATGAGTGGGTGTGTGAGTGACTGTATGGTTGAATAAGTGAGTATATGAGTTGCTTTGTGGGTGAATAAGTGTGTGTGTGAGTAGCTGTGTGGATGAAAGATTGGCTGTGTGAATAGACGTATTAGTGAGTGAGTGGGTGTGAAGTGTCTGTATGGGGGTGTGAGTCAGTGTGTGAGTGGCTGTATGAGTGAATAAGTGTGTAGGTGAGTAGGTGTATGAATGTATACATGTGTGAGTGGCTATATGTGTAAATGATTGGCTGTGTGAGTGACTGTATGGGTGGGTGTGTTAGTGGGTATGTGAGTGTCTATATAAGTGAGTGAGTGGCTATGTGAGTATCCGGATGGGTGAGTGAACAGCTGTTTGAGTGGGTGATTGGTTAACTGAGTGGGTGTGGGAGTAGCTGCTTTGGAGAGTGACTGTTTAGTCATAGAAAGTTAGTTGATATGTGAGTGCTTCTAAGGATGTGTGCATGTTTATGTAAGTGGCTGTGTGGGCGTGTGAGTTGCTCTGTTGAGAGGCTGTATGGATGAGTGACTAGGTATGTGAGTGGCTGTATTGGTGAGTGTGTGGCTGAGTGAGTGTCTCTATGGATGAGTGAGTGATTGTGTGAGTACTTGTATGGGTATGTGAAAGGTTATGCGAGTGATTGTATGGTTGTGTGAGTGGGTGTATGAGATGTTGTATATAGTAGTGAGTGGGTGTGTAAGTGGTTCTGTTGATGATGTTACCAGTGATATAATTTGAGATATCATCAGTGATGTCACTGACCCTGTCATGGGTAATGTAATATGTGAGGTAATAAGCAGTGCCTTCTAGGGGCATAAGTTATAGTTAGATTAAGTAACTATAAATGCTGAATTTATATTGTTTTGTATGAATGAAATATGTGCCTAACTACAACATCCCTGTGACCTTTGGTTCTTACAGTGAATTTCTACTTTTTTTAAACTCTATTTTCTAACTATAATGTCCCGCTAACCTTTGTTTTCTTCAGCAAATTTCAACAGTTTTCTAAATTGTATTTCCTATCTGTAACCTGTAACCTTTGAGAGTGGATATGTGAGTGGCTGTGTGGGTCTATGAGTGGTTGTGTGAGTGTCTGTGTGGGTCTGTGAGTGGGTCCTGCAGTGTCTGAGTTGCTCTGTGAATGGTTGTATCAGTGCCTGAGTGTTGTTAGTGGCTGTGTGAGTGCTTTAATGTGTAACTGTCTAAGTATATGTGTGGGTGTGTCAACAGGTATGTGAGTAAGTCAGTTAAAATGGAACCACACATGTACATTTTTAAAAAGGAGTCCACAGCTTTATACACATTTTCTACCCAAGCGGAGTACTTTCTACTGGTTAATTATGAAGTGTTACCTCCTTGTATAAATAGCCAGCAGGTATTCTACACTACAAATATACAATGGAGCCCAAGGAAATGTCATCAGTGAAGCAATGTGATTATTCCTTGTGCGTTTTCTTCAGAAAATTGTGTTAACTTGAATATTCTTATAGAGAGAATGAGAAAAGTACAAAGATGTAGATCTTCACCATACAAGGGGCCCCCCTCTCAAGTATTTTGGGAGTCGCTGACCCGTCGCAAATTGCTATTGTGGAATTGCGACTCCAGTTTGTTTTATGCAGTCCTGAAACATATATATGAACACTTTAGTAGTTTTGATTATATTAAGTGGTTTAGTAATAAAGTCATAAAGGTACTATAATTTTAGAAGGAAAACATTCAAAAGGTCATTCTGATACCTTTTGAAGAGTTTCAACGTCATAGTGAATGGTGCCGTCACGTATTTCAGGAGTCACTGGAGTGTTGCGGCTCTGGCATCATTTTGGCAGTAGTAAAACACATATTTAGACATGTTAAAAGTTTTGTTTAAGGTAAGAGGTTTACTAACCGAGTAGTAAAAGTGGTATATTTACAGAGGGAAAACATTTGAAAGTTCATTTTAATACATTTTACAAAGGTGCACTGTCACCACGACATAAGTGTGACGGTGCCGCGAATCCCAAGTGACACAGACACAAATTGATTTGATAGGTTAATACCTTTCTATCATTAATACAGGATGGCCCCACCCATTTCTTCCATCTTTTTTGGAGTGTGTATGTTTTTTCACATCTCTCTAATGTATTTGACATTTGTGGGTTTTTTTGGTGTTTGATTAGTCATTTTTCACTCCTGAAGATGGCAAATGCTGCTCCACCAGCTGGAGACAACAATGGGAATTCCTCCCATGAAGATGAGCCAAGAAAGAGAGCATTACATTGCAATTCTTCCCCAAAGGTAACATGCAGATCGTGACTTGCACATTGTACAATAAGGTGCTCTTCAGACGGTCCGGCAAAAAATATTCATGTGGCACAATCAGTATGATGCAGCACCTGCAAACCATACACTCTACTCGACTTTCCAGAAGGCTAATAGAGAGAGAGAGAGAGAGAGAGAGAGAGAGAGAGAGAAGAAAACACCCACCATCTTCTGCAGACCGTGCTGAACCAGGAACCTCAACTGGTTCTACTTTTTCAAGTGCTCCTCTAGCCAGCATCCATGAATTTGCTGTGGTGAGACAATTTCGTTTAAAATGTAGGCCTATTTTGACTATGGGAGAGCAGTCCATCCCTGCTGTTTTTTTTTTTAATGGTTGGTACACCTGTGTTGCTTTATGTTTTCCAACAATATAGTAAAAACATGTTTAGAAAATACAAATAGTTTTTTTTCAAAGTAAAACAAAAATGATTCTTGTTAGAACCACCAATTCTGGTTTAAGAAAGAATAATTATGTGTAATATATATGTTTGTAACAGTGTGAATACATCTTGTTCTGTATGTTGATGTGTGAGTAGGGGCATAGATGATTGGCTGGGTATGTGAGTAACTGTTTCGGTGAATGAGAGCATGTGTGAGTGGCTATATGTGTGACCGGGTGGGTACATGAGTCATGTATGTGTGAGTTAGTGGGTGTGTGAGTAGCTGTATGGATGAGTGAGTGGATGTGTGAGTGCCTGTATTGGTGAGTGAGTGCATGAGTGAGTGGTTGTATGGCTTTTTGAGAGCCTGTGTGGCTGTCAGTATGGGTGGGTGAATGTAATTATGAGTGGGTATATGAGTGGATGGTTAAGTGTCTGTATGGGGTTTTCACTGGATGTGTGAGTAGTTCCATGGTGTGAAAGTGGGTGTGTTAGTGGCTGTGTGAATGGGTGTGTCAGTGGCTGTATTAGTGGGTGAGTTAGTCTATGTTTGAAAGGTGTATGGGTGTGTGAGTGGGTGCTTAAGTGGTATATAGGTGAGTGAGTTGCGGTGTGAGTATCTGTGTAAGTGACTGAGAGGCTGCATGAGTAGAGTTCGTGTGAGTGGGTATGAGTGGGTATGTCAGTATAGTAGTGGCTACATGGGTGGGGCAGTGAGTGAGCAAGTATGAGTGGTGTTTGGTTGAGTGAATATGTAGTATATAGATAACTGAATGGATATAGTAGTATCCATATGGGTGATTTAGTAGGTATGTGACTGCCTGTATAAGTAGCTGATTTGGTGTGTCAGTATCTGTATGGGTGACTGAGTACCTGTGTATGTGACTATATGAGTGAGTGTGTGAATGATTGTATGGTGAGTGACTGCCTGTGTAAGTCACGGTATGGGTAAATAAGTGGACATGTTACTAGCTATATGGGTAAGAGAAAGGCTGAATAGAGGAGTGAGTGAGTGGCTGTTTGAGTGAGAGAAACTGTGCATAAATCACTATATGGGTGAGTAGTATGTGAGTGGTTGTGTGAGTGGATGTATGAGTCTGTGAGTGGGTCTGTGAATGGCTGCATGGATAAGTCAGTAGATATATAAGTAGCTATATGTGTGAGTTAAGATTAGCTGACAGAGCTCAGGAAAGTGGCAATAAATTGCATGGGAGTTTTCTACCATCCCCTCGTGGTAAAAGAAACTGGTGGCAAAGGCTATCAAGTGCTCGTCATATATGAAGACTTTCTGCACAAGTATGTAAAAGAAATATTTCTATCACACTAGAAGTATCTTGATACATCTAAACACGTATCACTCCAACACCTGGTACAACAGGGTCCTCGTAGGACATCAAAAATTCCTTTGCTTTTGCTGGAACCGCAGACCCTCGGAAGGTGGTGCATGCATCAGCAAAGTGCACCACCAAATAATCTGAACAATTTCCAGAAAAATGCACTCTCAGGACACACATGAATGCTCCAATACTCAGTTTATTGAGCTGCACGTACCACGTTTTGGTTGTTCCGCAGCCTTGATCACACGTACAGTCACCACAATGCAAGCATTCAGATAAAGAGTTCCAAGTATAAACATAAGCAGAGGACTGCTTCTAAACAAATGTTAACTTGCCAGTCTGCCATCTTAGACAGTGCAAAATAGTAAGGATGTTTGCTCGGTACCTCGAATTGAAAAACTAACAAAGAATCATGATCATCATGACATATCTCAATGTAAGGAAGAACATATACATACAGAAGTTACAGAGAAGTGCATTGCCTGCTCCAATGTTACACAGATTGTTTAAATCTGCCAGAAAGTTGACGGCCATATTGTAATAGAAAAGGTTTACTTTGCGTGAATAAGTGGCATAAAGCAATCTTAATACGGGTTCAGGGATGCATAATATCAATCTCCTCAATCATAATACTTTGCAGCACGCCTGGTAAGTATATGTGTGTGTATAACCAAAGTACATCTTGCATAATGCATATGAATGATGATCTTGTTCAAGACATGTAAATAGCATATGCTATCAGTAATGTACAAATGTGCGAGGGTCAACCATGTCATGTGACATAAAATTAGTGATCCAGATTTTGGCAACAATTGATAAATGGAGAGCAAGGGCAACTCTGCAGATGGAACCTGATAGATCATACTGGGAAAATTCCCATATACGCGATGCCTGCTACAAATAGACAAACAAATAAAATACATTCTTCATATTGACACTCAAAACTACAGAGAAACTCTCATAACAAGTTGTGAGAAGAAATCTTATCTGTGGTTCTACCACCCAACCGTGCCTCTGAAAAAAAGGATAGGGCACCCGTGCAGATACTCCAGCTGTAGTAAAGTGGGTCCCTTCCTTTCCTCCTGTAAAGAAAACACATAAATAAACAGACTCAGTGAGAAATGAATGTAGTTTGTGAATTAAAACAACATCAAAGGACACCAAATAGATGTATCAATACAATTGATAAGCTGCTCTAGAAGCTAAAATGAACATGGAGGATAGGACCGTATAGATGTGTAACCATAGTTATCGCTTAAATGCACTCCCAGTTCCTCATCCAGATTCTATTCCCCCGGACTATTTGTTTGGAAATCTATTATGTATCTAGATTCCTTTTTCCTGAGTTTGAGGGTCCTTTCCCCTCCCCTGGGAGTATTCTGAATTTGTTAGATTGCAAAATAAGTGAGTTGAGAAGTGGTTACTTTCAAAGTGGCAGGCTACTGGATAGCGTGGGTCTTTGTTAGTGATGGGTCTCATGGAATCCAATTCTCTTTTTTTGACCATCTGAGTGGTACCACCAACGTACTTTAATTTGCAGGGGCACTCTAAGATGTAGTTGACAAAAGGAGTGCTACATGTGAGGAATTAGGATATTCTCTCTCTCTTTTGGTATTCACAGAAGACATTTAGTAAGAGTAAAGTTAGGACTCCTAACTTTACTACTACTAAACTGAGACAACATCCTAACTTTACGACTTTTGGTTTCCATTAGGAAGAGTCAAAAGTGTGAAATGAGCATTTCCATGTCACTTTCTTCCTGCTACTGTACACTCATTTCATCATGATGTGGCATTAGGTATATGACCTATTGCTGTTTGCAGGGCCTTTTGTGAAATGTATAGGAATGAATCTGTCAGTGCCATCCTATTGATGACATCAGGTTACTAAGGTATACCTTAAGAGGGGAGTCATTTACTTAGCTACAGGCACCTCAGCCCCTGCCCCTGTCGCCCCTGCTGTGCTGAGTGAGGAGGCTATTGACCTCATGAGGCACATCTCTGTGGGTCAGACTGCACTCCTTAATGACATCCAGGGACAAGGCACCCAGCTGCAGCAGATTATGGCCTACCTGGAAGGCATTCACAGTGCCATGTCTGTCTTACAGAGGTCTTTTCATGCTCTGGCCTCCTCACTCACTGCAGCCTCCTGTCTACCTCAACCTTGTGTTACTCCCTCTGGCCAGTACTGATGATCAAAATACCCTATTACCAAAAATGCCCAAAGCACATTGGCAGATTGACAAGCACCCACATATACAGATCCAAGCAGCACACACACACACACATGCATATCCCCTCAAAAACGTTACATGCATCCAAACGCACAGACACATCACCAACCACTGACAAAACCACAGCAACACTCACACCACTCCACCTTCACATATCCACACAGCACATGAGACAATACAAGCATGCACTCACCATGCCCCCACCACCACATCCCCACAGACACCTTCACACCAACATGCACCTCCACAACCACCATCACATTCATACAGACACCACAGACATCCCCAGTCACCACCACATCAGCAGTCACAACATACATACCCTGCACCTCCACTGCAGCAACATCCACAGACACATCACTCACACTATACACACCTAAGTAACTCAGACAGAAACAATCAAGCAACCAACAGACACCTGGGAAAGAAGATACATCCATACTTGCAGCACATGTACCTGCACCCAACACAGTCCTAACCACATCAGACATTGACACTCTCTCTACCTCCAAGACCCCACTCCATCCCAAAGCCCTTCCCACGTTCCTCACTGAAGATCCAACCTTCCACCTGACCCTTTGCCCTACCAAACCTACATTCTACCCTTTCCACTAAGGTTTGAATACCTGCCACACCAAATCCCATCCCTTTCACCTCCAAATCCACCCTTATTCCAGACTCATCCACCCCTTCCAACGTCCCCATTTAAAACATCGGTTCACCCCTTGTGACTCCCAACCTCTTCTCCTAAACATTAGTTCACTCCTTCCTCTTTTAAACTCCACCTTTCAAACCCAAGGACACCCCTATTAAACCCAAACATCCCACTCTCAAGTAACATATTCGAAGTGCCTTCCATGGCATGCCTAATGGAAGTGACTTTGTGAGTAGGTTTCCTGGCAGTGTGAAGAAGGCCACATTTAGTGGAACAGCAGTGTGCTGGACCACACATTATGAACATGGACTGGCCATTGATTTTTTGGTTTAGTACATGTTAATGTGTTTGTAAAATTAAACATTTGCTTTGTTTATGAGACATTAGGCATTCCATTACTTTTCAAACTATTTGATTTTATTGGATACTTTGAAATGTGTGACTACAGTTGTGTCTGTGTCATCCCTGATTGCTGATCCATTTTAAGTGGTTAGTAGGGTCTAACCTTGGGACCAGTGCTGGAGTCACACAGAACAAGGGAAATGATCAATGGAAGAATATGTGGGATGAAATCCAATTGGGTCTGACATTGGATTGGGTGGTATTTCATATGGTAAGTATTTCTGCTTAACGTGGCCATTGTCAACATCATTTAGCTTGCACTTTCCCCTGTGATGTAGGCTGGATATATGTATGATGAATGCAAGTTAGATATTTGTTTATCCACTACATAAAGTATTCTGCTACCCCTCAGGGCTGAGTTTTCAGTTCATAAATATCCAAAGAAAAGATTGTTACATTGAATGTTCATAAAGTGCTCATCGTACAACCCTGCTCTGAACTAGGGCATTCAAATGTTCAACAAAAACAACATTAAGACAGATATGGTGGTCTTAGTTCTTGCTTGCTTTTACTTCAGTGACTTTTACAACCACATTTCATATCCATAGTGCAGACATCCAGTCTGATGGAAGTGGTTCCTATCATTCACCAACTTAGTTGAGGTCTTTGATATGAGGGTCTTGACACACTAAGCTCTCGGAGACCTATCAAGGATGGACATTATTCTGTAGTAGGTCCTCCATGATGTATAGAGGGCGATCTACAGAAGGCACCAAACTAATCATGATTAACTGCTAGAAATCATCTAGACAATTGATAGTAAAAGCTAGTCGTTTTTTAGCTACTGTGATGCTGAACTGTATATGGCTGTTCAATGGTACCTTGAACAGTGGAGTACATGAGACACAATTCCATCATTATTGCACTAATAATACCATGAATGTATATATATAAATGTATCCGATTTCAGTTTCGTCCACAGTATTCTGTACAGTCTGCATGGAGTCAGTCACCGCCTGCTCC
The DNA here is from genome assembly GCF_964261635.1 of Lissotriton helveticus. Classification (NCBI taxonomy): domain Eukaryota; kingdom Metazoa; phylum Chordata; class Amphibia; order Caudata; family Salamandridae; genus Lissotriton; species Lissotriton helveticus. Next base: position 1,601,933,754 of record NC_136059.1, on the reverse strand, counting down.
CTATGTGGTAGCTTTTGTTCAACCACTTCTCAGGGAAGTCTGTTTACTAAATTCCTTACACAACTAGAATACATGAAGCAGAAACCCCTTGAAAAACCTCTTTTTTTTCCTCAGTGCAATATATGTGTGACAGGTAAGCCCAAACAGGGGTCCCTTAGCTCACTGTTCCATAGAAAATAGGCTGCTCATGGATAAGTCCCAATAAGTGCAAATTGCTCTTGGGTTGCTTGCATTCCCATTCAGAAGAGATATAGCCTGGTATTCTGTTATTTTGGACTGGACTGTTCTGATTGGAGCACGACCAAGGCTAATTTGCCCATAGTGGCTGCCTGTCTGGCATGGCCTAGGGTGAAAAGAAATCATGAAATAAAATGAGGTATAGATTAATGCTAGGTGCTACAATGAACTCTTGCATTCCACCTACCACTTCTTTTGTTTTCAGCATTTATTATGACATGAGAACAAAAAAAGACTTGCTATAAGTGCAAGTCTTTTTGATCTTTCTACTGTCACCTTCCTGGCTCTCTTTCTCTGCAGTTGTGGGAGCTAAACCCCATTAATCATCTGAACCACATTAGTTTTAATATATCAATTCTTATCCAATTAATTTGACTCCAAAATCTCAATTAGATCTAAAGGTAATTGGCTAAACTTCTCCTGGAAAAGTATACCTTTGAGACATGTAAAACAAAATTAAAGAGGAAACATTGATAACTGAAGGCCTGATTTAGATCTTGCCAGATGGATTTCTCTATCACAACGGCGACAGATATCCAGTCTGCCAAAATATAAATCCCAATATATCCTATGGGATTTGTATTTCAGTGGGCTTGATATCCATCACCGTTGTGATGGAGTAACCTGTCCGCTACGATCTAAATCAGGCCCTGAGTTCTAGATGAAAAATAAGGCAAACTAGATGTATCACAGAAATTTTAGTAAATGCGGTACACAGAAAAATGCATGAAAATGACATGAAGGCTCAAACACAGAAATACAGAATTATAAAACGTAGCCCTACATAGTTATATTTAGAGAAACTCTGTGAGTCAGACTCATAAAGAGTACTGACAGCTTCTCTATAAGAAAAATCTAAGACCAATGGACAAAGTCTCCGTAGAAAAATGAAAAGTCACCCAGCAAAAGCAAGTGGAATTTTCAGTGGAAGTTCTTGACTTTACCCTAGGTACATGATGAAAGCTTCATTCTCAATACACTCTTCCTGACACAATAGTTCACAGTAGTTCAATTTTAATCATTTATGTCTTTCACTTGATGCTAAGCAGAAAGAAGAAGAGTGATGCTTTGCACAGGGACACTTATTGGGAGGGGGAATAAGCAGGAGCAAGATGGCTTGAGCGGAGCACATAAAACTGCATCCACATTAAAACAAATGGTGTCTCATTTAGAAATGTGTTACAACAAAAAAAGATGGACCGAATGCTGACAATGCAAACATTCTCCCCTAGTCAAAATATCTGAGTTAAATCCATCGTTCTTTTGTCCACTATGCCACCCCAGTTTGGACCAAGACATATTGCAAATCAGTCTTGACCCTGTGCCCCATGGGAACAGTCCAGACCGAACTGCCAGGCCAGGTCCTCCCTGGACTGGAAACAAGCATCCTGGGATCGGTTTCAGGGTATGTCACCCTTCACCAGCCAGGCTAGCTTGAATCCAGTGGCACAGGGTCAAGACTGATTTGCATATGGCTGGGTCTAAACTGGGGTGGCATTGTGAGCTAAAGAACGATGGACTTAACACAGATCTCTTGACTGTGGGTGAAAGTATGATGTATCCAGCATTCCGTCAATCATTTGTTTGCATAGCTCTTTTCACCCTAAGTGGGATGGATATGCCCAGACATGGGGCCCTTGCTCACTGGGCCACTGGATTCAAGCTAGCCTGGCTGATGAAGGGTAATACCCAGAAACCAGTCCCAGGATGCTTGTTTCTGGTCCAGGGAGGACCTGGCTTGGAAGTTCGGTCTGGGATGTTCCCAATACGAGTCATCAAACGGGCAAAAAAGAGGGCTTTAAATACCCCAAGAAGTGCTTTGCTGGAGACTACAGCCAAAAAGAGGGAGGAGTGTATCCCTGTCATTATGACTTATGATCCTTTAGCCACTAAGATACGGCAATCCATCAGAAAACATTGGTCCGTTTTGTCAAACAACGAGTTTAAGATGCCACCCCCTCGTTTTGCGTTTAAAAGATCTTGCAACTTAAAAGATAAGTTGGTACATACAAGGGGAAAACCAGCCAAGGCCTTGAAGAGTAACTCCATTCCCAATGGCCACTATCCTTGTGGGAGCTGTTCTGTTTGTCCGTTAACCACAAAACCATCTACCGTAACCTTACAGTCAGGAAAAGAATGGTTTTTAGGACAATTCAGTAACTGTAATACCACTAATGTGGTATATAGACTCCAATGTGAGTGCGGCCTTGAATACATCGGCCTTACTACACGGAAGGTGAAATTAAGAATTCAGGAACACCTCAGCACTATAAGATCAGGCAAAAATACTACGAAGTTAGTACAACATTGCTACATGAATAAACATACATTTACATGGGTGGTGTTGGAGAAAGTAACTGGAGACCCACAAATGATTGACAGACTATTGGCTACAAAAGAAGCGAGGTGGATTTACCAGGAGAGAAGTGAACAAAGGGGGCTCAATGAACTCCTGGAATGGAACAAAATGCACTGACATCCAGGTGCGTGTATCTTTATATCTTGACCTGATGTAGATGCTATGATACATCAATGGAGACATACATGATGAAGCAATGATGGGTGTTGGCAGATACATACATATTGTACTATGAGTCCAAATTGAGGACAATATATTCCATCCAGTTAGTATGTGTTGGCTCAATATTTTGATCTACAAACTTAGAGAATCTCCTTCCAAAAAATTCCCTGTCCGTGCACTCTGTAGAATCAAGAAAGTTGGCTTTACGAATGCAAATGAAGTATTGTAAAAAAATAAATAAAAAATGAAAACCACCTTCAGTGTGTCAACGGGCTTGCTCTCATATGACGCCTGATATGGATGTTCTTTTGCGTCTGTGGAGTTGTACGAGATGGTGTGGTGATGTGGTTTGATACACACTTGCATGTATTCATAGGTTCACACCCCCCCAAAAAACTTCGTTTTACAAAATAAATGTCATTTTACTAAAGGGACCTATTTTTTATATAATATACAAGGTGCGCGCTGTAATTTATGTCGGAATACGGGATGTGCAAATATAAATAAAGTTTCGTTGGTAGAAAACATTCCGAATAATCTAAAGGGTTGGTCTCGCGATAAATCAGAATACATCCGCATTTCCCTATAGCTTAAATGCAGAAGAACCAATCCAAAATGGCTGCTAATAACGCGAGAACGAGAGAGCCAATTAGAGCGGGTCTCTCGCTCGCGCAAATATGTAAAAGAAGGGTAATCACCCGTGAATGGTGCACGGGTCGAGTATAAGCCGGCAGTCCGTCCTAATATCGGTAAGGCAGTAATGGGGTTTAAGGCGGAGCACTTTGAAACACGGAGGAAGTGAGATGGGAAGTAAGTGGTTTTAATAACGATAAATCTTGATGTTCGTTTTCGTTACAGTGAGAACACGAAGGGGACGCAGGACAGCTCACATAAGGAGTTGATCCACAAGTGTGTGTGTGTTTTTTAATTCCTCTCGGCAGGTATGAGATACATCAGCCGTTTGAGGGTAAATATTGATAAAATAGCAATTTAGCGTTTTTTGTGCAGCAATATACAGCTGAATACTAACACAGCAAGGAAAACCCTGACTTTGGGTTTTTATGTGTCTTTTTTACAGTTGTGAAACCCTGGTGTCCTAAAGCAGTGGCCTAAAAATTCCATGCCCTGAAGAAATTGCCAGATGAACACTATGGCAATGAAACATGTTGGTAAGTAGAATATGGCTGTATAAATAGCAGTCAGATTCGCTTTTTTAAATCTATGCAACCAGCACAATAGAATAGGAATAAAATGTATACGTCTGTGCTGTAGGCATATGTTTTACGTTGTGTGACACTAGTGTGTGTTTTGTTCGTTCTTTCCACTGCACTCTTTTTTCTACACATATTTGTTTTTCATTTGGACACCTTTCTTTAAGCTTGATGGCACCGATGATGAGATCAGGGCTATCCTGGTGAGTACCTACCAGGTTCTCCATTGGTGGTGCGCCCGTGAGGTGCCATCTCGCTCTCACACATTTTTTTCACAAAATGTTTCACAGTGGGTGTGTGGTTTCACAAGTATCTGTTTAGAGTAACGGGCTTTTTTAAGTTGGGCACATGAGTGATATATCCCCTACCCCATAACCATTGAAAGAGGGGAGGTAGTTGTAAATTAAATGCAACACGAGAGATATCATTAAATAGCACAAGAGAATAGTGCCTGAGATCTAGGTCAATATTGGTTTTGAAACTTGATGAGTGGGGGGCGACCTAGGTCCTATTTTCCCTCTTTGCTCCTTGTTGTTGTTGATGTTCCCATGAGGCACAGGGTCAAGACTGATTTGCATGTGGCTGGGTCTAAACTGGGGTGGCACTGTGAGCTACAGATCGATGGATTTAACACAGATCTCATGACTGTGGGTGAATGTATGATTTATTCAGCATTCCGTCCATCATTTGTTTGCATAGCACTCATATAGAAATGTGGCATAAACACTTCACAGTATTAATCACATTCCTAAACGACTCAGTAGCTTCGTTTCTTCTACAACATATTTGAATTATCTGTTTCATCTCTATATTAAAACCTCCAAACTTCAGAAATAATTTTCACCTGACATTACACATTTGCAGATTTTGAAAACTCTACATCTGAATGGTCAAATGCCATTGTCACAAACTACAGAAATCAGAAAGCATACTTTGGAAATCAGCATTCTGGATATCACGTACTCTACTAAGTAAATCATCAACTACAATACACCTTAGAACATGTATAAGAGCAGGACTTTGGACAGACACCTTGCATACATGGACAGGCACCAAAACCATAAAGCCACATCTTATAATAAGACCTAACCACAACAATAAGAGTAGGACCAAAAACCAATACTGGCAATGAATAACCACAAGATGAATTAAGGTCTGAGGTGTAATATACAGAACCATGTGGAAACTCACAGGTCTAAATGCAACAAGGCCATACTGATGGTAGAATATGCTCTGAACATACGCCGCTAACCTATCATAACACAATATTATCAGATAAATAGGTAATTTGTAAACATAGGTCAAGAAGGTTAACTTTAAACTTTTATGTAGGATTGAGATTAAGGGCCAGATGTATCAACGCTTTTTGCAATTTATGAAACATTTTTAAATCGCAATATGGCTAATCGCAATTATTTGCGATTACCTAAATTGCGAATGCAGTTAGGGAATCACAATTTGCGATTCCCTAAATGCAATTCTTGTGGCCATCACAAATTGCTATTTAACATTAAGGAATCGCAAATTACCACCAACTTCTAGTTGGTGGTAATTTGCAAATTTCTAGGAAAATGCACTTTTCAGAATTTATCTAAGTGCCATATGGCGAACATGTATGTGCCCAACATGTGCACACATACATATTTCAGGGGTGCAAAAGGGTGTCCTTTTGGCACCTTTGCACCCTAGAAATTGCATGCACAATTTTCTAGTACCTATTGGGTACTCACAAATTGCGCATGCAATTCCCATTCATTCCAATGGGCCTCTAGGCCCATAGAAATGAATGGGAAGCCGTTGCTTATTTCCAACTCACAATTTGCAAGTCGTAATTAAGGAATGTGTAGGAATCGCAAAATATTTGCAGAAACCAACATACATTGCGTTTTACGAGTCTATAATAGCAAATCGGTAAAATTCGCGATTATAGATTTGCAAAATACAATTTTGATACATCTGGCCCTAAATGATTTATTATACCTGGCAAGCTGCCATCTATATTATAGCTCTGATTTAAGTTAAGGGTATGTTTTTACTTTCATTTGTTTTCTTCATTAATAAATTTAACTGAAAAAATGTCGTTTGATTTGTCAGATATGGCCAGGTATGTTTTACATGCACTCTCTGGGTTTATTTTGCTAATGTAGGTGTAACGCTCCCAAGATATCAATTTCATTAACAAAGTTTATCTCAGTATATATATTTACTAAAACCATATTCTAAATCAATTGAGTCGAACTGTGAATGAGTTATCATATTAAATCCCTAGGTATGCTTCCAGCTGACCCTGAGCACAATGGAAGAGGAAAATACAATTTTTTGAGGAGGGACTGGTGACCTATGGAAAAAGGGCAGACAAGAAAACACTATATGCAGTATTGTCTTGTATTGTTCAAATAAGAGAACGCTGTTGGAAGTGTTACATTTCATACCATAAATGTTGTTTGTGGTACGCATAATATAAAAACATTAACTAAGAAGCTTCTCTTAAATTGTCATCATGCTCTGGGATCTGGCAGGAGGCCATAGTTTGGGATTTAATTAAAGTCATTTGTGCAAAATGTTCACAGACGTAATGGCTGCCTTTGACTTTCAGAACTCCACTCTGGGTTGTATTAATGTGGTCCTTCTAGATCATTATACTAGAAATAACAATATAAGCATCACAAATAATTCACCGTAATGGCTTACTCAGTCTCACTTCAGTATTTCAGTTTTCAACATTATACTTACTTCATGTTCTGGTTATTTTTATTGATTTAACTCATTTGCAGAACTCACAATCCATGTCCACGCATCATATTCAATACACTTTTTGCCGATGGCAAAAACTAGGGCTATCAATGTAATCTGGTGTATGTTTACTTGCTTATTACCTTACTGATTTCTTGCTTTTTAAATGTATTTGTGGGTTGTATGTATTGCTGATGTAGCCGATAGGTCACATCACAGTACTGTACAGAACAAATGAACCGACCAGGGATGCAGTACAGCAGGAGTCTAGTCCTTTGTGGAGTATGTATGATCCCCCGTGACATTTTGGCGGAGGACCCTATCCGCAAAACTGATGGTCAGTCCATTCTCTTTAGAGTATGTACCTCAGTCCATCAGCTCTATTTAGGAGGGGGGTCCAACGTACTTTATTTCAAGATTGGCAGGAAATGCCTGGTGGTCCCGAAAAGAGAAAATACAAAATGATCCTCACTTTCTGGGAGAAAACTCCTAAGCGTTTGAAAGCCATACAAAAAAGTTGGATGAGCAGCTACATGAAACATGGTGACTGTTCAGCAAATCTAAATGCCTTTAAAGCAGCAGAGTCTTTCTTGCAGGCAGGCTGAGATCTCTAAATATGGCAGAAGGTTGTCCATCGGGGAAGTGTAGGTTATTACCTCAGTGCCCCCTGGTAGATAGTGGGCCATCAAACAAAGTTTAAATTAGGCTCCTTCTCTATAGAAGTTTCCGAAATTGCAGTTAAATTGGTGCTGCCCTCAAGGTCAGGTCCAGAGCATTCCACAGCTCTGGGCTTGCACTAATAGAGATATGCCTCCATGTTTTAGACTCTTGCATAACTATTGGTTATGCAAGTGTGATACACCTTTTCATAGGCTTCTTCTTGGGGTGCAATGGGGCAAGATTTTGCATTTATCCCAACGTTTTCATCCAATAGGACTTGTATAAGGAGCATAACAATAACATTCATTCTCTCTTGATCCAGCAGCCAATGACTGCTTTCAATCCTGGCTTTTGCTGGTTTCACTCTCAGATATTTAGGCACAGTTTGGCTGCTTGATTCTGTTATTGTTGCACAGGTTTGATCAGCTTGTTTTGGAAGTCTAGAATAGACTACATCACAATAGTATGGCAGTAACCCTTACTAATGATATCATTTATTCTACACGTTGGGTGGAGGATCTTTCAGACCAAGGACATGGGAACAAAAATGTGTTAATCAGAAATAGATGTCTGCGGACAGAGATCAGTAGCATAGCTATTGTCTACGGTCCTATTCACAACACTCACTGGGGTTGGAATAGTGTATGTAGAAATGGAAAAACAGTATTACTCTTTTTCTTGGTGTCCCCTCACTCACCAGGGTTGCCCCACGGTGACATGCTTCATCATAGGGGCCATTCCAGTCCTCTACGGACTGGGGCGTGCTGCGACTTGCGAAATTCCGTAGGAGCACTTACAATTAGACTATGTGTGGTGCGAGAGATGTGATGTGATGGAGTGGGGTGTGTGTGAATAACTAAAATTACCTGCCTAGTAAGCTTTAAATACTTTATTCTTGCTCCCAGGTGGTAGAGTTAAAACCGGGGTAGAAGTGGTAGGATGCCTAAATGACAATGTATTTAAGGTGTACCTATCAACTTCTGTCTGTCAACATGTTTCGTGCGTCCCCCAAGCACTTCCTCAGGACTACACAGGGACCAGCCCTGTGTTCGCCACTCCTAACCTACGCCCAATAAGCTAATAAAGGAAAAGATTAATTATTAATTTGGTGAAGAATGCTTCAATTAATAAAGCATGCATCTGGTACCTACGTAACCAAATTTAATCACGTGGTTCCTGAAAGAAAAGAACATAAAGGAATAGTTAAGGAGTATTTAGTCCCCCAGTATATGCACATACATTACACACATATTATACAGGCCAAAGTAGACAATGGTTGTATTCCATGTGGCCCGAAATTGTGAGAGCGTTTTCTTGCACTCAAAAACGTGATTAGCACCTCGTGGTAAAGAGAACACACCCACTACTTGCACACTTGTGTCATACATTTCACATATGGTACAAAAGGGGGTGGTGATGGACGGAGCATCTGAACCAATCAAACACTCACACCCAGTCAAAAGATCTGGGTTTAATCCATCACCATTCTTTAGCCCACTCTGCCACCCCAGTTCAGACATGGCCATATGCAAATCAGTCTGACCCTGTGCCTCATGGGAACAGTCCAGCCCGAACTGCCAAGCCATGCCTTCCCTGGACCGGAAACAAGCTTCCGAGGACTTGTTTCTGGCATTACAGCCATCTTCAGCCCCGCTTTCAATGAATCCAGTGGCAAAGCGAGCAAGGGACTCACGTCTGAACATACCCTGCCACACTTATGGCGGCCAAAGCGGTACAAAAGGTGGTGGTGATGGAAGGAGCATCTGAACCAATCAAACACTCACACCCAGTCGAAAGATCTGGGTTTAATCCATCACCGTTCTTTAGCCCACTCTGCCACCCCAGTTCAGACATGGCCATATGCAAATCAGTCTGACCTTGTGGGCTAAAGAATGGTGATGGATTAAACCCAGATCAGTTGACTGGGGGTGAGTGTTTGATTTGCTCAAACGCTCCGTCCATCATCCCCTTTTGTATCGCTTTGTTCGCCCTAAGTGTGGCAGGGTATGCTCAGACGTGAGTCCCTTGCTCACTTGGCCACTGGATTCAAGATAGCCTGGCTGATGAGGATTATGAATCCGAAACCGATTCCAGGATGCTTGTTTCCGGTCCATGGAAGACATGGCTTGGCAGTTCGGGCTGGACTGTTCCCATGAGGCACAGGGTCAGACTGATTTGCATATGGCCATGTCTGAAATGGGGTGGCTGAGTGGGCTAAAGAATGGTGATGGATTAAACCCAGATCAGTTGACTGGGGGTGAGTGTTTGATTTGCTCAAACGCTCCGTCCATCATCCCCTTTTGTATCGCTTTATACATTTCACATATGTACATCATTTTACATACATGAGATCGGGCCTAACTGTGCCCCATGGACTCGGAGGGGTTCAGTATCCCGGCAAACCTGATGGAAAGCAAAATAATGTAAATTAGCCTAACCCGATCCTCTGTTTAAAAAGTAAATGTCGGAAGGGTTGGGGCCCATGTCGGTTCTGCCAAATGAGACCCATTGTCAGTCCAACGCGGTCCCGCGGGATCTGCGATTATCACTTACTTGCCAGCTGGATACCTCCCTCAGTTTCACCTATTTATTAGTCTCCGGTCCGAATGTTGTGGGACCCGGGGTGGAGAGGTCTTTTCCCTTGAAACGCCTCTCTCGTTCGCGCGCCCGCATCCAGGTAGCATAGAGTGCGCACCCGGAGCGGTGCGTCTGCATTGGCCGCCATATTGTGTGTATGGATGATCTACAAACATGTATAAACGCGACTTTCTTCTGCATGGCTGCGTGATATTTAAAAATAAAGGATTTACTAAGTATTGCTCGTTCATGCGCATATTATCATTGTATTTTCATAATTTATTTGGATTTGTTAAAAAATGGGGATTCTTGCGTGTTCGCGGGCCGCTTGCATGGAAAAGTTACCCATGCGGTCGTGTATGGGCACAGCACCCTCTGGTTCACCACTACCACCCTCTGGTTCACCCCTGCCACCCTCTGGTTCACCCCTGCCACCCTCTGGTTCACCACTGCCACCCTCTGGTTCAGCACTGCCACTCTCTGGTTCACACCTGCCACCCTCTGGTTCAGCACTGTCACCCTCTTGTTCACCACTGCCACCCTCTGGTTCACGACTGCCACCCTCTGGTTCATCACAGCACCTCTGGTTCACCACTGCCACTCTCTGATTCACCACTGCCACCCTCTGGTTCACCCATGCCACCCTCTGGTTCACCACTGCCACCCTCTGGTTCACCCCTGCAACCATCCGGTTCATCACTGCCACCCTCTGGTTCAGCACTGCCATCCTCTGGTTCAGCACTGTCACCCTCTGGTTCACCCCTGCCACCCTCTGGTTTATCACTGTCACCCTCTGGTTCATCACTGCCACCCTCTGGTTCACCACTGCCACCCTCTACCGAGACCTTTTGTGACGCAGCGGCAGCACAAAAGATGCGCCATGGTGCTGGGTATTAACAACGTGACGCATCTGAGAGATGCGTCACTTTGTAAAGCCCTGTGCCATCAGGAGGCGTTCCGGCGCAGGGAAGGGTGTTCCTGCACAGGAACGCCTCCTAAAAGTGGCTGAGTGAAATCTACAAGATTTCACTCAGTCACTTGTAGGCCAATGCTGCGTCAAAACCCTGCGCCTGCTTGAAGGAGGCGCAAGGCTTGATGTAGCATTGTGGAGATAGGGCCCCCCAGAGCATTGCTGGAGCTGCGTCGCTCCAGCAATGCGCTGCTTTTACGGCACAGATGTGTGACACATCTGTGCCGTTTTTGCCACATGGTGCGCCGCATTGTAAATGCGGCGCACCATGGGTGGCGGAGCTGCGGTGCACAATAACTGGCGCAATCCTGGGGATGCGCCAGTTATTGTAAATCTGCCCCTATACATTTAGCCAACGAGGGAGCACTTACTGATTAGACACTCCAGTTGAGTAGAGGTATTGCACAAAAAGGTGGCATCTTCATGGACAAACACGCAGGGCGGGATTCATTCTTCCCCGTTAGACTCGTTTTTTGTGCCCTTCTGCCCTCTGTTAGACTCATTTTTCCCTTGTTTTTCTGCCTTTCTGCCCTCTGTTAGACTCGTTTTTTGTGCCCTTCTGCCCTCTGTTATTCCCTTGTTTTTGTGCCCTTCTGCCCTCTGTTAGACTCGTTTTTTGTGCCCTTCAGCCCTCTGTTAGACTCGTTTTTGTGCCTTTCTGCCCCGTTAGACTCGTTTTTTGTGCCCTTCTGCCCTCCGTTAGACTCGTTTTTGTGCCTTTCTGCCACGTTAGACTCGTTTTTTGTGCCCTTCTGCCCTCTGTTAGACTCGTTTTTCCCTTGTTTTTCTGCCCTTCTGTCCTTTGTTAGACTGGTTTTTTGTGCCCTTCTGCCCTCTGTTAGACTCGTTTTTTCCTTGTTTTTCTGCCCTTCTGCCCTTTGTTAGACTGCTTTTTGTGCCTTTCTGCCCTCTACATCACCACATCATCACTCAGCGCTACCCAAGCATCACTCAGCACCACCACATTATCACTCAGCACCACCACATTATCACTCAGCACCACCACAGCACCACTCAGCCCCACCACAGCATCACTCAGCACCACCACAGCATCACTCAGCACCACCACAGCACCACTCAGCACCCTTACACCACCAAAGCACCACTCAGTGCCACCACAGCATCACTTAGCACCACCACAGCATCACTCAGCACCACCACATTATCACTCAGCACCACCACAGCACCACTCAGCACCACCACAGCATCACTCAGCACAACCACAGCATCACTCAGCACCACCACAGCACCACTCAGCACCACCACAGCATCACTCAGCACGACCACAGCACCACTCAGCACCATCACAGCACCACTCAGCGCCACCACAGCATCACTCAGCGCCACCACAGCATCACTCAGCGCCACCACATTATCACTCAGCACCACCACAGCACCACTCAGCACCACCACAGCATCACTCACCACCACCACAGCATCACTCAGCACCAGCACAGCACCAATCAGCACCACCACAGCACCACTCAGCGCCACCACAGCATCACTCAGCATCACCACAGCATCACTCAGCACCACCACATTATCACTCAGCACCACCACAGCACCACTCAGCACCACCACAGCATCACTCAGCACCACCACAGCATCACTCAGCACCACCACAGCACCACTCAGCATCACCCCAGCATCACTCAGCACCATCCCAGTATCACTCAGCACCACCACAGCACCACTCAGCATCACCACAGCACCACTCAGCACCACCACAGCACCACCACAGCACCACTCAGCGCCACCCCAGCATCAATCTGCGCAACCATTTAACAACAACTGGTTCAAATATGTTCTCTCAATGTTTCAAACTTTATTACAAATGTCACAAAAAGATGTTAATATTTCACTTCTGTTCTTGGATTTTCGTCACAATAAAATACACTGAACATAATCTTCACAAAAGTTATTTACAAAAGTTTAAGCTATTGCCATTATAAATTAAAATCACTTTTATTTAAGTATAAATTATCTAAAAAAATTAAAAGCCATTGTAATTTGTAATATCAATACAGCTAAGTCACGTAAATACAAAACATGTTGCATTACAAATACCATAGGTGTCACATTTGCGAAAGATATAACTATTGGCATTGCAAATGACGAAGCTATTAATTTAGCTATTTTCAAAACCAACACATAAATAAAAAAAAATGTCATTTACAAGACCAATAGCTCAAACTTTCCTAATGCGAGACCTATTTCATTGCAAATGCTTGTTTTTATATATGTCAGTGCTTCCTGTTGAGGTTTAATTTTCGTGACAGGCGCCTCATTGCCTACTTGTAACTATTCTCTGACCCTGCTTCAAGGGTCAGAGCAGGGTCAGAGATTAGTAGCAAGTAGGCAACGAGGCGCCAGGAAGCACTTATAGGCTTACAGCAGCAGGTGCCCAAGTTAAAGTTAATTTCTTTGTAACCCTTCTGTAAAAGGTTACAAAAAATTAGCTTCAACTTTTGCACCTGCTGCTGTAACCCTGTAAGTGCTTGGCTGAAAATTCGTCCCCGCTGATTCGCGGATTTTACCGCGATTTCGCGAGATTCGCGGATCGCGAAATTGCGGAAAATCCACAAATTCCGCGAGCGGAACGAATTTTCAGCCCATGCTTAGCTTGAATCTAGTGGAAAAGTGAGCAAGGGACTCACGTCTGAGCATACCCTGCCAACTTATGGCGAACAAAGCGGTACAAAAGGGGGTGGGGATGGACGGAGCATCTGAACCAATCAAACACTCACACCCAGTCAACAGATCTGGGTTTAATCCATCACCGTTCTTTAGCCCACTCTGCCCCCCAGTTCAGACATGGCCATATGCAAATCAGTCTGACCCTGTGCCTCATGGGAACAGTCCAGCCCGAACTGCCAAGCAATGCCTTCCCTGGACCGTAAACAAGCTTCCCAGGACCGGTTTCTGGCATTCCAGCCGTCTTCAGCCAGGCTTGCTTGAATCCAGTGGCAAAGTGAGAAAGGGACTCACATCTGAGCATACCCTGCCAACCTATGGCAAACAAAGCGGTACAAAAGGGGGTGGTGATGGACGGAGCATCTGAACCAATCAAAAACTCACACCCAGTCAACAGATCTGGGTTTAATCCATCACTGTTCTTTAGCCCACTCTGCCACCCCAGTTCAGACATGGTCATATGCAAATCAGTCTGACCCTGTGCCTCATGGGAACAGTCCAGCCCGAACTGCCAAGCCATGCCTTCCCTGGACCAGAAACAAGCTTCCTAGGACCGTTTTTTGGCATTCCAGCCGTCTTTAGCCAGGCTTGCTTGAATCCAGTGGCAAAGTGAGCAAGGGACTAACGTCTGACCATACCCTGCCAACTTATGGTGAACAAAGCGGTACAAAAGGGGGTGGTGATGGACGGAGCATCTGTACTAATGAAACACTCACACCCAGTTAACAGATCTGAGTTTAATCCATCACCGTTCTTTAGCCCACCCAGCCACCCCAGTTCAGACATGGTCATATGCAAATCAGTGTGACCCTGTGCCTCATGGGAACCGTCCAGCCGAACTGCCAAGCCATGCCTTCCCTGGACCAGAAACAAGCTTCCTAGGACCGGTTCCTGGCATTACAGCCGTCTTTAGCCAGGCTTGCTTGAATCCAATGGCAAAGTGAGCAAGGGACTCACGTCTGAGCAAACACTGCCAACTTAAGGCAAACAAAGCGGTACAAAAGGGGGTAGTGATGGACGCAGCATCTGAACCAATCAAACACTCACACCTAGTCAACAGATCTGGTTTTAATCCATCACCGTTCTTTAGCCCACTCTGCCACCCCAGTTCAGACATGGCCATATGCAAATTAGTCTGACCCCGTGCCTCATGGGAACAGTCCAGCCCGAACTGCCAAGCCATGCCCTCCCTGGACAGGAAACAAGCTTCCTAGGACCGGTTTCTGGCATTCCAGCCGTCTTCAGCCAGGCTTTCTTGAATCTAGTGGCAAAGTGAGCAAGGGACTCACGTCTGAGCATACCCTGCCAACTTATGGCGAACAAAGCAGTACAAAAAGGGTGGTGATGGACAGAGCATCTGAACCAATCAAACACTCACACCCAGTAGACAGATCTGGGTTTTATCCATCACCGTTCTTTAGCCCACTCTGCCACCCTAGTTCAGACATGGCCATATGCAAATCAGTCTGACCTTGTGCCTCATGGGAACAGTCCAGCCCGAACTGCCAAGCCATGCCTTCCCTGGACCGTAAACAAGCTTCCTAGGACTGGTTTCTGGCATTCCAGCCGTGTTCAGCCAGGCTTGCTTGAATCCAGTGGCAAAGTGAGCAAGGGACTCACGTCTGAGCAAACCCTGCCAACTTATGGCGAACAAAGCGGTACAATAGTGGGTGGTGATGGACGGAGCATCTGAACTAATGAAACACTCACACCCAGTTAACAGATCTGGGTTTAATCCATCACCATTCTTTAGCCCACTCAGCCACCGCAGTTCAGACATGGTCATATGCAAATCAGTCTGACCCTGTGCCTCATGGGAACAGGCCAGCCCGAACTGCCAAGCCATGCCTTCCCTGGACCAGAAACAAGCTTCCTAGGACCGGTTTCTGGCATTCCAGCCGTCTTTAGCCAGGCTTGCTTGAATCCAGTGGCAAAGGGAGCAAGGGACTCACGTCTGAGCACACCCTGCCAACTTAAGGCGAACAAAGCGGTACAAAAGGGGGTGGTGATGGACGGAGCATCTGAACCAATCAAACACTCACACCCAGTATACCGATCTGGGTTTAATCCATCACCGTTCTTTAGCCCACTCTGCCACCCCAGTTCAGACATGGCCATATGCAAATCAGTCTGACTCTGTGCCTCATGGGAACAGTCCAGCCCGAACTGCTAAGCCATGCCTTCCCTGGTCTGGAAACAAGTTTCCTAGGACCGGTTTCTTGCATTCCAGCCGTTTTCAGCCAGGCTTGCTTGAATCCAGTGTCAAAGTGAGCAAGGGACTCAAGTCTGAGCATACCCTGCCAACTTCTGGTGAACAAAGCAGTACAAAAGGGGGTGGTGATAGACGGAGCATCTGAACCAATCAAACACTCAAACCCAGTCAACAGATCTGGGTTTAATCCATCACCGTTCTTTAGCCCACTCTGCCACCCCAGTTCAGACATTGACATATGCAAATCAGTCTGACCCTGTGCCTCATGGGAACAGTCCAGTCCGAACTGCCAAGCCATGCCTTCCCTGGTCTGGAAACAAGCTTCCTAGGACCGGTTTCTGGCATTCCAGCCACTTTCAGCCAGGCTTGCTTGAATCCAGTGGCAAAGTGAGCAAGGAACTCAAGTCTGAGCATACCCTGCCAACTTCTGGTGAACAAAGCAGTACAAAAGGGGGTGGTGATAGACAGAGCATCTGAACCAATCAAACACTCACACCCAGTCAACAGATCTGGATTTAATCCATCACAGTTCTTTAGCCCACTCTGCCACCCCAGTTCAGACATGGACATATGCAAATCAGTCTGACCCTGTGCCTCATGGGAACAGTCCAACCCGAACTGCCAAGCCATGTCTTCCCTGGACCGGACACAAGCTTCCTAGGACCGGTTTCTGGCATTCCAGCCGTCTTTAGCCAGGCTTGCTTGAATCCAGTGGCAAAGTGAGCAAGGGACTCACGTCTGAGCAAACACTGCCAACTTAAGGCATATAAAGCGGTACAAAAGGGGGTAGTGATGGACACAGCATCTGAACCAATAAAACACTCACACCCATTCAACAGAGCTGGGTTTAATCCATCACCATTCTTTAGCCCACTCTGCCACCCCAGTTCAGACATGGCCATATGCAAATCAGTCTGACCCTGTGCCTCATGGGAACAGTCCAGCCCGAACTGCCAAGCCATGCCTTCCCTGGACCGTAAACAAGCTTCCTAGGACCGGTTTCTGGCATTCCAGCCGTCTTCAGCCAGGCTTGCTTGAATCCAGTGGCAAAGTGAGCAAGGGACTCACGTCTGAGCATATCCTGCCAACTTATGGCAAAGAAAGTGGTACAATAGGGGGTGGTGATGGACGGAGCATCTGAACCAATCAAACACTCACATCCAGTCAACCGATCTGGGTATAATCCATCACCGTTATTTAGCTCCCTCTGCCACCCCAGTTCAGACATGGCCATATTCAAATCAGTCTGACCCTGTGCCTCATGGGAACACTCCAGCCCGAACTGCCAAGCCATGCCTTCCCTGGACCGGAAACAAGCTTCCTAGGACCTGTTTCTGGCATTCCAGCCGTCTTCAGCCAGGCTTGCTTGAATCCAGTGGGAAAGTGAGCAAGGGACTCACGTCTGAGCATACCCTGCCAACTTATTGCGAACAAAGCGGTACAAAAGGGGGTGGTGATGGACGGAGCATCTGAACTAATGAAAAACTCACACCGAGTTAACAGATCTGGGCTTAATCAATCACCGTTCTTTAGCCCAGTCTGCCACCCCAGTTCAGACATGGCCATATGCAAATCAGTCTGATCCTGTGCCTCATGGGAACAGTCCAGCCCGAACTGCCAAGCCATGCATTCCCTGGACCAGAAACAAGCTTCCTAGGACCGGTTTCTGGCATTCCAGCCGTCTTCATCCAGGCTTGCTTGAATCCAGTGGCAAAGTGAGCAAGGGGCCCATGTCTGGGCATACCCTGCCAACTTAGAGCGAACAAAGAAAAAACAAGGAGATGATGGATGGAGCGCAAACACTTTTCAGACACTCACCCCAGTCACAACCTTGTGTTTGCTTTGTTCGCTCTTAGTTGGTAGGGTATGCCCAGACGTGGGTCCCTTGCTTACTTTCCCACTGGATTCGAGCTAGCTTGGCTGATGAGGGTTGTTACCCCAAAACATATTCATTCATTTACGTATTATGCATCCACTCATCCACTCACTGACACACTACTTACTTCCACTCTGAAATTGGTCATACACCCATTCGTTTATTTTTAACCAGTTTAGATGGTTCCAAGAGTACCTTTTTTGGGAAATTTTTTATATTTTGTATATTTTCTGTTTTTTTGTGTTTGTTGATTTCAAGAATAAAAAATAAAAGTTAAGCAGGCCAACTGTGCTGTTTCTTTTCAGTTCAGAAACACAAGCAACAAAACAAAATATGCACTTATGTGCTCTCAAGAGAGTATTGATGGCATCAATGGTGAGTTCCCCAACACAAAGAGTGGTCAAGCACTTTCTGCAGTGGATACCAGCATCCACCAACTCCGGAACAATGATGGGTTGTGGAGTAGTCAAAACAACCCCTGCAGATGTTGATGGTTGTGTTCCATCATCATTGGCTGCTTCTTCTCTTCTTTGGGGCTCCACCTCTCGTGCAAGACGAACATGGTGTATGGTTTACAGGTTCTTCTTCATTGAAAAAGTACTCCATGAGTACTTCTACTCTGGTCCTCTGGAGAGGACTTTTTTGCAGATCGTGCAGGTCACCTTAAAAGCATTGACCTTCTTCTCACCTTCGGACACAGTAACGAATGCCCACACAATACTTTCCCTTCTCTTCTTCACTGGCTCCTCGACCTCTTTCATCTCCTCCTGCTGTTTTTCAGGAAATGCTGATGCCACCCAAAAACATACACAATTTACAGAGCCTAGAAAACAGGTAGTCTTTAAGGCAGACACACCCAAAATGAAAGCATTGTAAGAGGTCTTGGTTCTATCCACCAACAAAAAGAAAACCTCTTTAACCAATAAGAAGCTTTCTTTCTATGTGACATGGATTCACGTAGGGGAAGTGCACCCGTTGCGCATACGTTGCGCACATGTAAAATGTACTAAATGTAATATAATACTGTAAAATACTATTATGATATTGTGTTTTAAAGAATTTCAATGGACAGTCTTTATGCAAAACAGGTATTTAAACATTCATATTTCATAATTTAGAAAATTACACTGGAGTCGCATCCCCTACCCGAACCTGGAAATAGGTAACGGCTGGATTCATGACTCCTACGCGTCCTGTGCCTGAAAATATTGCACAAGAACACAAATACACATTTTTAGGATTAATTATTAAACTTCTTTGTTAAAAATAAAGTCATGAGTGATGTAATATGTGATGTCATCAGCAGCCCCATGCGGGGGAGAGAGTTATAGTTAGCTCAGCTAACTATAACGGCCAAATTTCTCTGATTTTGTACAAGTGAAATGTCAGACTAACTATAACATCCCTGAGACCTATGGTTGTTTCAGGGTATTGCTAAGGTTTTTTAAATGCTAATTTCTAACTATAACGTAGTAGTCGGGTTTGCAAAGTGGTGCAGAAAGGGGTTGGGCCTCCAACCAGCGCTCAGGAATTCTGCTGCATAGGACTTACAGGAGGCACAAGAAGAGCTTGTTGACCCCATAGGTCCTCAGAAGTAAAGTGGACTTCATCCCCCAACCGATAGGAGGCGCGTATGCAGAGTGGTGCAGGGAGGGGACGTGGCCTCCGACGAGATGCCAGTTTCTCCCTTCTTTTTTTTCAGAATGGGGGCTGTGTGGCTCCCTTTCTCTTAATATTTTTTTGGGCCCTGGGAACGTCATCCCCTAGAGCCTGTGCCATTTTTTGAATGATTTTTTTAATTAAAAAAACAGGAAGGGGGCATGCGGCCCCCCTCCTGAGGCTGATTTTGAGCCTTGGGACCCCATCCCCGGGGCATGGCCACTAGTTTTAGAAAAAAATCCTACAATTAAAGTCAGGGAGCGTGGCCCCCCTCCTGAGGCCTTTTTCTTCCCCAGGGACCCCATCCCCTAGGGCTTAGCCTCTTTTTTTCCTTTTAATTTTTTTTACAGGAGGGAGCCTGCGTGACCCCCCTTCCCATGGCCACTTTTGGCCCCGCGGACTCCATCCCCTAGGGTCTGGCTCATGTTGAGAGCCCCAATGCCCCCGCGGTCCCTGCTGGCTCCCCTCCTCCTGCGAGAGCCGGCACAGCTTTTGGGCAAAGGGAGCTGCTAACATGCAGCTCCCTTTGTCCAAAAGCAATTTGCTTTGCTTCATGGAAGCGTGAGCAGTTTTCCTGCTCTTGCTTCCATGAAGCAAAGCAGAAGTTTGCTATGTCAGGGCGGGAGCAGTGCTCCCGCCCTGCCATAGTAAACTGCAATGTCCCCGGGTGGGCACCCAAGGACATTTCTGGAGCCCTCCCTGGGGGCTGGTGGTCCCTAGGGCCAAGGAGGGCTCCTGAAGGGGGGCGGTGCAACACCCCCCTCGCAACAGGATGAAAGCCCCAGTGATGTGGTGGTCCCCTGGGCCAGGGGTCAGCAACGGACCCTCATACTACTTTAAAGTGCGCCCTGGGTAAGTGGTGGTCCCTGGGTAGTATGGGGGGCTTGAGCCCCTCACACATAATTTTTAGAGTTAGCCCCAACGAGGTGGTGGTCCCTGGGGCTGCAGGGGCGGGCTTGAGGCCCCTCCCCACATTTAAACATTGAAGCCCCAGGAAGGTGGTAGTCCCCAAGGTTTGGAGGGCCTGCTAGGCCCCCCCACCCATTATTTTGAAATGCCTGGGAGAGGTGGTGGTCCCTGGAGCAGCGTGGGGGGCAAGAGCACCACCCATGCTTTTTTTTAAAAAAAGCCCCGGTGAGGTGGCGGTCCTCGTGGCTGTGGAGGCCCAAGTAGCCCACCTATATTTTGCACATTGCCCCTGGGACCTGGCCCACCGGGGGTCTTATTAAAATGAAGGGTGGGATTCGCAGACCCTACACAAATCCCACTGAATTTGTGGTATAAAAAATGCTTTTTTGGGTCTGGGGTCCCTGTGGACCCCCTGAGCGGGCCTAGGGGGTCAGGGTGTTTTTACCCAGCCCCCTCTTCTTTGTTTTAAGTGTTGGCAGCCAATCAGAATCAAGCTCATGCTCGGTAGGGTTCACGGATCAACCGCAGCAGCCAGATATCAATAGCTTATTTTTTAATTTCTCAGGAAGTACTGAACACATTTACACCATTTAAAGGAAAGAGTGTACTCCGGACAAAGAGCTACCTCTATGCTAAATTTGATGCATTTCTGTTCAGCAGTTCGGGCTGTAGCCGCGATAAAGGTTTCCTATGGAAGTTTATATGGAAAAAACGCATTTTGACCCCTTTTTCCCCAGTCCCCGCTTAACGAATCACCCTGAATCTTTCAATACAAGAGCTGACTGGAGCGCCCCATTAGTTTTGAAAATTTCGAGAACATTCGTCAACCGGCGCCAAAGATATTGGCAAAAGAAAAAACGCTTTTCCTATGAAAACTAGGTCCTAATTATAACCTCCTACTGGCAACTACCAGTAAGTAAAATATATATATATATATATATATGAATACAGCAAAGTTTCTTCAAAGGAAGACGCCGCACACCACCTCAATTATGTGACTTTTTTGTTTATTTCTTGTAGGTTCCCCACCTACGCGTTTCAGACAGGTAAACTGTCCTTGATCACGGTTACAAACACGTGTCCATCATTTGTGTCTACCATTTATACTGACAAACTCCACTTGGCAGTTAGGATGCATTGTGGGTTCAGTAATTCGTTTTGCATTTGTTTGTCTTGCACTGCGCTTTACCCAGCCGGATCGCGGCATTGTAATGGCATTGGTGAACGTTTCTTTATTATTATTAGTCAATAATAACGAATTACTGAACCCACAATGCATCCTAACTGCCAAGTGGAGTTTGTCAGTATAAATGGTAGACACAAATGATGGACACGTGTTTGTAACCGTGATCAAGGACAGTTTACCTGTCTGAAACGCGTAGGTGGGGAACCTACAAGAAATAAACAAAAAAGTCACAAAATTGAGGTGGTGTGCGGCGTCTTCCTTTGAAGAAACTTTGCTGTATTCATTGATTTGCGAGGGTGTCCCGAACCTCGCCGCCTGCACCAGCTTGTGGCCGCTCCTCTCATATTGGGACTTTTGCTGTAATACTATTGACTCATGAGAGAGAGCCCAGCATCATTTGGCGTGCTTTGAAGAAGAAAACTTGCAAAGGTACATCGTTGTAGAAGAGCCCCTGTGGAATCAGAACGGCGCTGCACGGATTTCCGCAACCTGCCGTCTCTGGACCCTTCTGCCAACGAAACCTTGTCTCAGCACGAAAACTTCACAACCCACACGCTAGCAAGACGCCACTGGTCTTTCCGCCAGTCGAGCGCCGACTGGAAGTGTCGGAGGGCACCACCAGCGACGGGAGACTCCCGGGTAAGTGAAACAACAAAAAACAAACCTTGTGGCGTGTCACAGCGTATGGTAATGCTGTAGCGAGCAAATGGCATAGCGCGCCTTCTAACTACTGAAACGTGCTGATTTATTGTCACTGCTTCCAGACAGGAACCAGACTTTGCTCACCTCAAATAGACAGTTTATTTCTTGTGTTGGGTGTTATTAACGACAACATCGCATACCTGAATTGCGTGAATCCCCATAAAAAACAACCACGTGCAAAAAGGTCACGAATGTTAATATTGCACGATCAGAAGATCATAATTCATACCTGAATCCCAAACCTCCTGAAATCAAAATGGAACAATGCACAGCGAAACGGCTAGAAAAAGCTGAGAGTATATTTGTTAAGAATGCTGCAGCATCCAGCTCAACAACTGTCAAAAATGCAGCTAGCACATTTCTCAAAGTAACTACCAAGCAACTCTTTCACCAATTAGAGAAATTACAAAGAAAAGAAATCTCCAAAAGCTGGGAAATAATAACCCTGAATAAATACACGGAGCTAGGTTTAGTTCCAAGGGGACTTCGCATCTTTACCCTACCAAACCACCCAGACACCAGTGCAGAAATGCTTGAAGAGTGGGGAGAGAATAACATGGAATGTTCACGTAGAATGATACTCATCATTGTGAAACATGCTAGAAAAGATTTAGAAGTCTTACACACCAAAATACAAGAAATGGAAGATCAAATCCAAGGACAAGGAGAAAGTGAAGAAACCATCAAAAATTTACGCCAAAATATGGACAAAAATCTTGACAAACATGACAGTGAAATACAAGATAGAAAGGAACGCAAGTTCAGGCGTGATGAAGCAGACTTCGAAAATGGGACCATTTTCACCTTCGCCAAACGCTTTGAAACGCTAAAAATGCAACATCAGACTGGACCAACAAATGCACATCAGGACAATACTGTCAGCGAAACAGAGTCCGAAGTAAGCGACGGGGAACAAACTAGAGTGCCATCCAAAAAGCTTACTTTTTTAGAGGAGCTAGAAATGCTCCACAAAGACCAACAAACCCCAAAAACACGGGGAAGAGGACGCGGCAGCACAAGAACAAGAGGAGGTGGAAGGGGACAGGTGTCAAATCCTACACAAGGAGGAAAACCCGGAGAGGCCGCAAATCAAAGATACCCTCTTCGCAACAGGACATTCAAAAAATAAAAAAGGTCAACAAATTGGATCAAAAGTTAATAATTAACCTATCCGATTACAAACTGACAACCATTGAAGAGACCATTCTGAGCAAAGGCTTGACCTTTTGCCCTGACAAGCACCATGATGAAGTTGAAACTAGAATTGACATCTATAAATACGTGCGAAAGCTTAAATTAAAGAAACTCTTTTCGCGGAAAAAACAAGGAGAAGAATTGCCTACAACAAGTACCAGTGCACAAACCAAACTGCCAGAAACCCTTGTAGTCGCGGATGCGAGAAGCTTACAAACAGCGCTTGAACTAGCTCACCAAGTGGAGCAAACAGACCTGACCAACACCCAACTTCTGTCTCAAATGGGCCACGTGATAGGAACACATCCAAAGACCAATCTGAAAAAGAAGTCAAAATGTTGTCCTGTTCTTCACCCTGGCAATCGTATTGATGTATTTCATGATCTGGTAGTGGCGGAACTGGAGACAATGAAAAATACAACTAACAACAAAGAAAATGTAACCAAGAACCAACGCATTGCTCTAAAAAATCTCCAGTCAAATCCAATGATTGAAATAAAGCCCGCAGACAAGGGTGGAAACATCGTTGTTCTTAACAAAACTGATTATTTAGAGGAAGCACATCGCCAACTAAACAATGGGACCAACTACCAACTATTGGAGCACAATCCAACAATGGATATGACAAGAACTTTACACAAACAAATTGAGGCATGGCAAGGAAATGGCTTAATAAGTAAAGAAGAAAAGAATTTCTTAACAGTCAACCATCCTATTTTGCCAACACTATATTTCCTTCCCAAGGTTCATAAGACCCTGATCAAACCACCTGGACGCCCTATAATATCGAGCTGTGGCTCCCTATGCGAAAATGTATCTTCCTATGTGGACTACTTTCTAGCTCCTTTAGTCCCGACTCTGAGCTCATTCATTAAAGATACTGGTGACTTCCTACGAATCATCATGGGAGTGGAATGGCAACCAGAGTATTGGCTAGCAACCATAGATGTTGTGTCATTATACACATCGATCCAGCATGATATAGGCATGAACGCAGTAAAATACTTCCTCAATCAGAGACCGATATCCGAGCTAAGACACACTAACATGCTAACTGACATGATGTCGTTCTGCTTGGAGAATAATGTCTTCACCTTTGATAAGAAAATTTACAAACAAGTCTGTGGCTGTGCCATGGGAGTCTCCTTCTCTCCGAGCTATGCCAACCTCACCATGGGTTGGTGGGAAAAAAACATAGCTTGGAGAGAGGAGAATGAGCCATACACCACGGATGTGGTTGTTTGGCTCAGATTCATAGATGATCTGTTCCTCCTGTGGAAAGGGACCAAACAAAAACTGATGGAATACATTGAGATCTTGAATGTGAACGAGGTAGGTTTACAGTTCACATCGAACATCCAAAAGAAAGAAATCGAATTTCTCGACACAAAGATCTACATTAACAATAACAAACTGGAAACCACAGTATTCAGAAAAAAAACATGCACGAACAGTGTGCTCTATGGAACGAGTTTCCATCCCATTTCACTCAAACAAAGCATCCCCTATGGGGAATTCCTACGAATGAAACGGAATTGCTCGGAAGAGACCGAAATGGAAAACAAATTTACAGAAACTAGAGATCGCTTCATCCGGCGTGGATATAAACAGGCGGATATAACCAAGGGCGAGCAAAAAGCAAGAGCTAAAACAAGAGCTGAAACCCTGATACCCAAAGGCAAACCTACAGAGAACAATGATGAAGAAAAACCACGACTGATTCTAACATACTCAAGAGAAAGTTACAAAATCCGCCAAATCTTGTTAAAATTTTGGAATGTGCTGAAAAAGGACAATGAGATAGGAATGCTAATAGGCGACAGACCGTTAATCACTTATCGCAAAGCGCCCTCATTACAAGACACATTAGTCAACAGCCACTTCAAAAAGGAAATCAAAACTTTGAGTTGGCTAGAAAAACGACAACTTGGATTCAGCAAATGCACAACATGCAAAGCATGTACCATCGGCCAGAACATTAAAACCTTAAAAGATCCAAAAGGAAGAACATTTGAAATAAAGGACAAGATAACTTGTGAGTCATCATTCGTGGTATACCAAATTGTCTGCTTTTGTGGAAAAAAATACATTGGTTCAACGATCTGCCCACTCAAAAAAAGAATACTTGAACATACTAGAGCCATCCAGAACAATGATATGAGCTACGCAACGGCAAAACATCTAAAGACACACCCTGGCAAAACATGGAAAAATATGAAATATGCAGGAATTGCCATGGTGGGAGAGAATGAAAGAGGAGGTGATCGAGTAACAAGATTGAGACGCCTGGAATCCAAACTGATCATCAGGTTTAAGACCAGACAGCCGTGGGGTCTCAATATGGATGAAGAACTGAGCGTACACTTATAATTCTTGATGAACTGAACACTGACTTTGTAGATAACTAACTTTTGATTCCAAAAGTCTTATGACAACTTGGTTGATAGTGCAATTGAAATGACCTAATGAAATTAATAGTTTTTAACTCTGCGCATAACCGGCTGTTGATCAAAGCATTAAATGACATTATCGAACGGAGGCACTTAGTCTCAAAACGCCATGAGTAAATTGAGGGCTTGGGCACTTAGCCATGAAATACCTAACATGGACACTCAGTCCATGATCGCTCCCCCATGGTTGCACTAACAGCATTACAAAAATACATAAAGTATAAATAATGCCATGGTCGTCAAAATTATTGACTAATAATAATAAAGAAACGTTCACCAATGCCATTACAATGCCGCGATCCGGCTTGGTAAAGCGCAGTGCAAGACAAACAAATGCAAAACGAATTACTGAACCCACAATGCATCCTAACTGCCAAGTGGAGTTTGTCAGTATAAATGGTAGACACAAATGATGGACACGTGTTTGTAACCGTGATCAAGGACAGTTTACCTGTCTGAAACGCGTAGGTGGGGAACCTACAAGAAATAAACAAAAAAGTCACATAATTGAGGTGGTGTGCGGCGTCTTCCTTTGAAGAAACTTTGCTGTATTCATTGATTTGCGAGGGTGTCCCGAACCTCGCCGCCTGCACCAGCTTGTGGCCGCTCCTCTCATATTGGGACTTTTGCTGTAATAATATATATATATTAAAAGTCTTTATAAAGCGTTAGAAAAAGAAAAACGGCTTGAAATAACAAAGTGGTGGGAATATTATTCCCTGTCTAAATATGCTGAAGTCAAACGGGTACCGAGAGGTTTAAGATTTATGCTGGCCCCAACTTATGAAAATCCAAACCCTTTAATGTTGAAGGAATGGGGCCAAAACAACTTAGCAGCCTCGATGAATTCGGTCCACATTTTAATTAAATATGCTGCCATTGACAGAGAAGCCATCCTGCTTAACATCATTAAATTGGAAGAACAAATAAATGCAATTGAAGAAACTGAAATGGGTAAAAAATTGAAAAATGACATGCAAGAGAGATTGAAAAAACACACTGACAAAATCAAAGCTAGAAAAGTGAGTAAGTTTGCACGTGATGCGGCGGACTATGCTAATGGTCAGATATTTACGTTTTCGCGCAAATACAATGCCACTAAAAGACAACAAATCAGAGGTAAAGGCACTGGGTTAGAAGAGTCAACAACATCAACAAGAAGGGAAGTACAACAACCTGAAATGGGGAGCTCGAATTCAGATATCGCGTCAATATCAAGCGAGTCAGTGAGCTCAATTGATGATTTACCTTCAACCAGCCTACCGTTGCCAATACTTGGAATAGATGAAGAGATGGCTTTTTTAGTGGAAGAGAGGTTGCGCACTCTACGACCACGGCAAAGAGATACAACAACACCCGCAGAAACAAAAAAAGACGGGAAAGGAGAAGGAAATGCAAAGAAAGGCGGATGGAACAACAACAAGAAAACAAACCAGTCATGGAAAAAGAAAAAACAGAATTAAACCAATCCATTGTGAATTTGTCGGATGTAATCTTAACCAAAGCAGAAGAACAACTCCTACTATTGGGTCTTAATTTCTGCCCTGAACAGAATTTTAAGTATGCTCCCACCAGAGTAGATGTATATCGCTTCATCCGCAAATTAAAACTGAAGAAATTCTTTGCACTACAAAAATTTAAATCCACTACCAGCAAAGACACCAATGTTGATATTGAGAATATTGAAAGCATGGCACAACTTACAGCCTCTGATGTCCCGCTGTTTCTTGATATAAATGATTTAGACAATGCAACTAACTCTCAATCTTTGATTAATGATGATGACACCAGCACACAAAAAAGATTAGAAAAAATTCATGTAATTCAAAAAGGTGCTGGAATCACCCCATTCAAAAGAAAATCTAATTTT
This sequence comes from Lissotriton helveticus, assembly GCF_964261635.1. Taxonomy (NCBI): domain Eukaryota; kingdom Metazoa; phylum Chordata; class Amphibia; order Caudata; family Salamandridae; genus Lissotriton; species Lissotriton helveticus. The sequence continues at coordinate 1,601,906,093 of NC_136059.1, read as the reverse complement.
GTACCGATCATGGTAAAAGATGCAGTAGATGTTTTTCAGGATTGCATAGTTGCTGACATCAAGGACTTATACAAAAGCGTCAACAATAATAAAAGAAGGAAGTACAATGTGCAACGGGCCAAATACTTTGAACTCATGAAAAAATTAAAAGACAACCCCAATATTGTAATAAAAACTGCAGATAAAGGGGGTAACATTGTTATATGGCCAAAATCCGAATACTCTATGGAGGCATTACGGCAATTGCAAGACCCTGTTTGTTATACAAAATCAAACAACAAAGAGTACTTGAAAGCCAATGAAATTTTGCACAAACTGCTTCTCAAATATCGCAGAGAAGGCCTCATCTCTGCAGATGAATTCAAATTTATGTACAATGAGCATCCCGTACTGCCGTCCTTGTATCTAATTCCAAAGGTCCACAAAGGAACAAATCCGATCCCTGGAAGGCCCATTATCTCCGCTATCAACAGCTGCGGAGAAAATGTGGGGCAATATATAGACTTCTTTTTACAGGACTGGGTTCAACAACTGCCGAGTTTTGTGCGTGATACTACTGACTTTTTGGCGAAAATAGAGGATCTGGAATGGCAGAATGACATGTTGCTCATTACCCTTGATGTTGAGCAATTATACACCAGTATCTCTCATACGGATGGCCTCAATGCAATATCTCATTATCTTGGCCAACGACCTATTGAAATGTATGGACATAACAAGGTGATATTAAGCTTAATTGATTGGTGTCTAAATAATAACTTTTTTACATTTGGAAAAGAAATCTGGAAACAATTGAGGGGTGTGGCCATGGGGGCCTGTTTCTCCCCCAGCTACGCGTGTTTACACGTGGGCTGGTGGGAGGAGCAGGTCCTCAGGGTCTTACACCAGACTTGGATGCGAGAGAAAATTGTAAAATATCTCAGATATATCGATGACATATTCATTGTTTGGCAAGGGGATGAGGAAGAAGCACATCTATTCTTAACTGAGATCAATAACAATCCCTTTAATCTAAGATTCACTTCCAACATTAGTGCCAGGCAAGCTGAATTTTTAGATGTCAAGATATATGTAGATGACAATGACCGCATCCAGACTACTTTACACAGAAAAGCCACGGCGGGCAATACCACGCTTCACGCCTCAAGCCTACATCCAAAACATACGATCCATAGTATACCTTATGGAGAAATCCTCAGGTTAAAAAGAATCTGTAGTACTGCTGAGGATTTCAAAGGATGTACTGAAGAATTAAGAGTACGGATGAGGGCGCGTGGCTATTCTGACCAGATTTTTAACCAGGCCCTAGTTAAGGCTGAGAAATTGTCTAGAACAAGTTTGCTGGTTAACAAAAATAGTATGTCTACTAATGAAATTGAAACTGATGACACAGTATGCCCTAGGTTCATCACAGACTACAGTAGCCAGCAAAATAAAATCAGACAAATCATAAACAAACACTGGCCTACTATCCAAACAGATACCATTTTGGGATGTATTCTACCTGATAAACCCCTGGTCACTTTTAGACGGGCACAAAATATGGGTGCAATTCTTGATCAAAGTAGCCCTGAATTGCAACAAAAGCCCAATTGGTTAATAGCAGCGGGTTTTAGAAAATGTACTTCCTGTCGGGCGTGTAAATTTGGGATTAACAAGACCCATTACAAAACGCCATTTTCTGCTGTTGATATTCCAATTAAGGGTAGCCACACCTGTAAAACTGAATATGCTGTATATGTCCTGACGTGCACCTGCGGCCTAAATTATATAGGCAGCACAAAACAGCAGGTGCACGTCAGGATATTGCAGCATATCAGAGCTATCCTTCATAGCGACCAGGCATATCCGGTGGCCCGCCATTTTGAAAGCACACATGATAGGGATCTTAATTGTCTTTCTTATTATGTGATAGCCTCTATCCCGAAATCTAGAAGAGGTGGCAACAGGGAGCTTAAGTTGAGGCGATTAGAGTCGAGTTTGATCCTTGAATTCGACAGCAAATGGCCGAATGGCCTTAATAATACTGAGGATCTACGTCACTTTTTATAATCACTCGATCTTAGAATCTGCCTCCTACACCACTTAGTGATAAATAAATTGGGCTTTTTGTTAGCGCCTCAGTACCCCCTAGATACGTCAGGTTCCCTGTGATCTAGGGAGGCCATCTGGTTTTCAAGTATCATCTTGTACAAAATACTATGTTCATTTATGAAATTAAAGTGGCTGGTCAAGTTCCTTGTCAGCCACTTTTCCATACATTGCGCTGCTTCTTCCTTGTACATATGTATATAAAAATATATATATTTTTTCACTGGGTTTTAGGTATTTATTGATGTACCATAGATGTGAGAACTGGTTTTTAACACTCGTTTATATAGGTGGTGTCCTTTTCTATATCTTTTTTAATATGATGATATATTAACACTGGTATTAATATGCTTTTTTATATGGTTTTTATTAGGACTAAGAAAATGGAGATATATGTAAAATCCCCATTGTCCTGATATACATATAGGCACCATATACACAGGCTTTTTATCATCATACACTCTCAGTATTTTGCATCCCTCCTTTGTTTTGTTTTTGGTTTAATTCTCCTTCATTTTTTGCATTTATGCACTTTAACAATCTATATGATTTGCAGACTGGGATTCAATGTTATAGTATATTAGATTGTGCACTTTTACCACTTGTCCCGTTTATCTTTCATTTAAAGGTCGCGATATTCTTTACAAACCGTGATAATGGTTACGAATAGGAGAAACTGGCATTGTTTTATATACTTTACATAAATTGCGTAATTTTGCACAATTGCTATATTTTGCACAGGCCTTTGGTTAAGATTTGCATGGGGATTTATCCCATATGTCCAGCCTTATGTGGTAATTATTACTGCTTGTTCAGGCATTAGTTAAAATCTGTACAGGGATTTATCCCAAATCATTATCGAATGGGCATTATACATGGTTATTATGACTTGATATTCATGCGTGATCTTACATAACAGCCAGGGTTTGATGGATTCATCCAGGAAAAATTATAATTAATTGATGTAAAATACATATGTATATATAAAAATATAAGGATGTAATTAATCAATGTTAAAAATAATTTATTGTTTTTAAATTGTGATTATGCCAGTACATCGTAAATCAAATCTATACAAACTATTTTTGTTTATGTCTATGATCATGTGACCTGAAAGAGAAATGGCGGGCTAGCACTGCATTATAAAAAAGAAAAAAAGACGTTGAATCTATGCATGTGAACAAGGGCTTTGGCAGCCCGAAACGCGTCTTGCCCTCGCTATTTTCAACCCCCTGCACATTAAACAGCTGTGTATCCAGTTTGTGGTCCGTCTCCTTATTGCCCGGAGGGTTCCGATGTTTAAGGGAACCAGTAGTGGCTGTTTTTGGAGTTTGCGCAGATATATATATATATATATATATATATATATATACACACAGAAAAAAAAGACATAGGTTTCAGTGGTGTTATAGTTAGCTGGACATTTCACTCGTACAAAACCATAGAAATTCCTCAGTTATAGTAAGTTCTACTATAACTCGAGCTCCCGCAATGCACTGCTGATGATGTCACATATTACATCATTCATGACATGGTCAGTGACATCACTGATGACATCACGCATGACATCTCAAATGACATGTGACATTATCAGCAGTGCATTGTGGGTGTGCGAGTTATAGTTAGCAGAACTAACTATAACTGAGGAATTTCTATGGTTTTGTACGTGTGAAATGTACAGCTAATTATAACACCCCTGAAACCTATGGTTTTTTCTGTGAATTTCTACGTTTTTTTAAATGCTGATTTCTAACTATAACGTCTCTGAAACCTATGGTTATTTCAGTGAACTTCAAATCTTTTTTAAATGCTAATTTCTAACTATAATGTCTCTGAAACCTATGGTCTTTTCAGTGAATTTCAAAGGTTTTTTAAATGCAAATTTTTACATGTAATAGTAGTTATACCTATTTTTTTGTACTGATTTTCTACAGTTTTTTAACTGTTTATTTATAAATATTTTATTCATTAAATAACATTATATATTTTCTGAAAATTGCAAACAAATGTTTTAAAAAAAAATCAAACTGAAATATTGTTTAATTTTTTTGTTTTATTTTTTGTTTTAATATATTTATATTATTTTCTTTTTAAAATTGTTTTTTTCCAATTTTTTTTTTGAGTCGCGCACCCAAAGCAAACACATCACGGTGGGTGCGCAGATTCTTGCCGCCATTTTTAAAAAGTTGTGAAGGTCCCACGTACACGCAGAAATTCCGCGAACATGTGGAATTGCTTGTTTGCAATGCTTTTTTACTGTTCGCAATCGCAGTTTGCGTGCTGGGGGGAATATCTCGTAAACACGCATTTGAGAACGCAAACAGGCAAAAAATGTCGCGAAGTCGCGGAACGCAGAATTTTTGCTATTTTGCGTTCTCCACGGAAGGCAAAATTACCCAAATTCCGCAAATTCCTCGAACGGAACGGAATTTGCCGCCAAGGCCTACAATCAAGATGGCTTCAGGTGTTCCATACTTTTGTCATAAGTAAGACTGTTAGCGCTCTAGTTGTTCTTTAGAACACTCACAGACATTCTGTCATTGGGCTATACTTAGGCTACATCTGGATGATATTTGTGCTACATTTGGGCACTCTAGTTGCTCATTAGATCACTGTAGTAAAGCTACTGCTCACCAGGGAAGTCTGCTGCAGGCATTGAAAGTACATGTTTCAGTCTGCATGTCAGAATTATTTTTAATGAACAAGAAGAGGATTTGAGAAGTCACTCAAAATGTGCCATAATTTTTCTTTCTGCAGCACTAATCATACTTTCTATGGCAAAATGAACCCCCTCATTTTGTTCCTTTTTAAATTAAATGTTTTAAGAGTTACAACATTATTCCAATCAAGATGGCTTCAAGTGTGCTATACTTTTGTCATAAGTAAGGCTGTTAGCACTCTAGTTGTTATTTAGAACACTCTGGGAAGCTGCAGTAGAACATAAAGGAATCAACTGACAGTCTCTGCCCTTGTTGAATGTATATGTTTTACTGAGAATGTCAGACTTCATTCTCACGGATCACTGAAATAATATCGAGGGACAGAATATCGACCATCAAAAATATCGTTGACAAAATATTGAGAGACAAAATATCGAGTTTCTATCTACAAACAGGTAAGTACAAAAATATCGAGTTAAAAATATCGTTTACAAAAATATAGTTGTAAAAAATATCGTATTTACTAAAAACAGTGTTAAATTAAATTAATATTAATAATTAATTACTAAAATATACTTAAAATTACTTAAATTAACTTATAATAATTAAATAATTAATGAAAGTTAAATAAATATTTTTTTATTTCATATTTATTAAAACATATATATATAGTAACAAAATATAATAAAATAATACCCAAAAACTGAAAACTGACCCTGAACCCTAAAAATACCCCTTTACCCAAAAACCCAAAACTGACCCTGAACCCTAAAAATACCCCTTTACCCAAAAACTGAAAACTGACCCTGAACCCTAAAAATACCCCTTTACCCAAAAACTGAAAACTGACCCTGAACCCTAAAAATACCCCTTTACCCAAAAACTGAAAACTGACCCTGAACCCTAAAAATACCCCTTTACCCAAAAACCCAAAACTGACCCTGAACCCTAAAAATAAAAACGTTTTTTTTTACTATCTATATTATATACTTACATATTTTCACTTTCTATATTATTTACAGTCGATATTACTTCACTTACCTTAAAAACGATATTTTGGCTGTCTATAGTCTGTCCTGTCGATATTTTGTCCAAACGATATTTTAAACTCGATATTCTGTCCAAACGATATTTTGGAGTCGATATTATGTCTGTGCACCCATTCTCACATGACTGAGAAAGATAATGTGAATTTACAGAAAATATGCTCTGAGTTTAGCGTATAGATCATCTTCCAAACCTCTGTGGGAAAAGAATGAGAAAATAGTTTTCTCTCAAACATGATTCATGATATCCCAGCAGAAGGCTTTTCATATTCACCTTAGAAAACACCACAATTCCTAAAATGAGTATGGTATCATCAACAAATGATTTATAATGTAACTAAAGTCTTAAAATCTATTAACTGCATTGCGGTGCTATCATGTATATTGGTCCCAATATGGCTGCCAAGACTTCTTGGATGAAGTGCTGACAGCCAATCAGATCTCACTATGAGATGTGTCGTTAGGCTCCGCCCAGATATGTGTATATTTTTTTCCTTAAATATCTAAAAAACTACTGAACAGATTGACACCATTTAAGCAAAAGGCACGAGTCTGAACTGAGGACTACCTCTTTGCCAAAATTGGTGTAATTACGTTCAGCAGTTCGGGCTGTAGCTGTGTCTAAAGGTCCCAATGAAAAACTGCATGGGGAAAACATGTTTTGGGAACCCCCTTTTTTCTCCAAAAAAAGGGGGGTCCCAAAACATGACTGCACCAGGGAGCTGTGTTGCAGACAGGTGTTCAGAGGCCACGCCCCTTTTTACACCTCTCTGCAATACAGCTCTGTGGCGCTTACTGGAGGTACCTAGTGGGCTAGTTTGTCCCTAGGGACTCTTAGGATTGAAGGGGACTTAATCTCTCAACTTAGAATGGTGACAGTGTGTGTTTACACAATGGTGAAGGGAGGGGACGGGGCCTGACGTGATGTGTGCAAACACGCCCTGTGGCGCATTTTAAGTTGGGGAAAAAGTTCCACTTCAAACCTGAGGGACCGTGGGGCCAAGTAGCCCACCAGGTGCTTCCAAGAAGCGTCACTGCACTGCGTTGCAGAGAGGTGGTGCAAGCCGTGCCCCTTTTTACATCTCTCTGCTACGCAGCTCTGTGGCCCTTACTAGATGTACTACGAATTCCGATTTACTTACCTGTTATCAGGAGAGACCTCAGTGCTGCATCTTTGAGCCCAGTACTGATCCTGAACAGTAATTCTAACCATACTTACCAGTAACTTGGATTTCCTTCCATAGGCTAACATTGAGTGGTTTCACTTGGAAGTTCTTCTAAGTGTGGAGTTTTCGAACTTTAAAATATTCACCTAAAATCATCCGAACAACGAATTCCGATTTAGTCACTGTTAGATCTGGGGGTCTCTAGTTGGCAATGGTTATCACCTTTGTCCAAATAGGGACCCTTACTTCTAAGTCAGGACAAGGTGATTACTCTCTTTAATAACCCCTGCTCACCCCCTTGGTAGCTTGGCACGAGCAGACAGGCTTATCTCAGAAGCAGTGTGTTAAGCATTTGTGAATATACACAGTAATACAGTGATAACACTACAGATGGACACAACACAGGTTTTATAAAAATAAGTATTCTTTATAGAGACTTAAACACAAGACCACAAACGACAAAAATCCACGATACTATACTAAAGGTTACTTAAAAGATGATACAAAGTCTCTTAATTCAAGTTGATGGTAAATGCGACAAAGTTCTCAACAAAGTTCTTGGATGGGGCAGGCAAGGTGAACAAAAGGCTCGCAAAAGGGGAGATGCGTCGGTTCCGTGACCCAGGGGAACGGTTGCGTCCTTCCTCAATGCTTGCGCAGAGTAGGGGACGCGTCGTGAGCCTTACCGGTGCGGAGGTAATGCTAGATTCTCGACCTGTTGCGGTGCGCACGATGGCGCCTTGATGCGCCTTGATGCGATGATCCAGTTGTGATGCGAGAAGATGGAGCCTTTGATGCGGCGATGCGATGACGATGCGATGACGCCCTGGCAGCCTTGCGACGACTCTGTACTTTGGAGCCACGACAGGCCCTGCAATGCGCTTCTACGGTGATGCAATGACAGCTCTCACGATGTGTCGCGCTTCTCCGGCGATGCGACAGCAGACAGCTTCGATGAACACACGCTTCCAGGGAGATTCGACGAACTCTCGCTTCTCCGGCGTTGCGATGATTTCAGCTGCGGCGGCGACACGCTTCTTCTCGATGCGTCGCGCTCCCAGCTCCCAGCGGCACGCAAGTGACTGGAGTCAGAATTCCCAGCAAGGAAATTCAGGAGGGAGCTGGAGATGAAGTCTTTTGGCCCTGAGACTTCAGCAGGAGGCAAGCACAGTTCAAGCCCTTGGAGAATATTCTGTAGATGAAAGTCCTTAGAAAGTTCCTTCTCCTTTCCCTTGGCAATGAAGCAACCACTGCAGGCCAACCCAGCAAACAGCACACCGGCAGAGGGGCAGTCCAAACTCCTGCAGCGTTCTTGGTTCTTCTCCTTGGCAGAAAGGTTTCTTGTTCCAGAAGTGATCTAAAATCTGTGGGACTGGGTCCCAATATTTATACCATCAATCCTTTGTTCTCTGCAGGCAGAGAGGCCTCTGCCTAGTTTAAACCAGTTCCTGAGCACTGTGTTTGCATGACTCTTCTCTTCCTTTCACTGTGCAGGGCAGAAACATCAGACGCCCCACAGGAGGTGGAGCCAGCACAGGGGAGGGAAGATGCAGCTCTGGAGTACTCTGTTGACTGTATTCCCCTTCTCCTTTCACTGTGCAGGGCAGAGACATCAGACAAGCCACAGGGGGTGGAGCCAGCATTGTGGGGGGAAGGCCTAGCTCAATTCAGGTCCCAGGTGCACTCTCCCCCTCCCATCTGGATGTAAATCTCCCTAATCACCACACTTTACAAGCTGCTTCTGTGGGTAGCACAACCAGTGCTGCAAGCCCACCAGCATCGTTTGCTCTACAAGCCCTGGGCACACATGGTGCACTGTACTAGGGGCTGACAGTAGATCAAATAAGCCAATCATGGAATCCAATCAGTATATCAATTTAACATAGGGAGCACTTGCACTGTGGCACTGATTAGCAGTGGCACAGGGCCCAAAACATACAACCAGCAAAAATATGTCAAACCAGAGGAGGCAGTCCGTCAAAAATGGAAGGGAGACTAACGCCAACGATGTCAGGTCTAACAGTCACCTGTTATCAGGAGAGAACCCAGTGCTGCATCTTTTAGCCCAGCACTGAACCTGAACAGTCATTCTAACCCTACGTACCAGTAACTTGTATTTCCTTCCATAGGAATCCATTGTCTGGTTTTCACCAGAAAAGTTTCCAAGTGATGATTTTCACAAACTACAAATATTCCTTAAAAAACGCCTGTATGACTTAAACGCATTCGTTCAACTGTTTACAGGAGATGCATCAGTGCTGGATCCAGGATCCACCACTGAGTAAGAAAAAGTAACGATAACACTACTTACCTGCTAAGTGAATTTCCTCCCATAGGATAACATTGGTAATTCTATGTGAAAAAGTTTCTAAGTGTCAACTTTTAAAATACAATAATATTCCTTAAAAATCACTACTGTAACCAAAACGCTTTTACTCAACTGTTTGCAGGAGATGTCCAAAGACTGAATCTAGGATCCAGTCCTGTGGTTAGAAAAGTAATCTATTTAATTAATTAATTTATTTTATTTATTTATGTCATTTATAGAGCGCGCTGCAACCCTACGGGCATCCTGGCGCTTTGGAGAAAGTGCGACTAAGAAAAGGATCAGCAAGGGGCAAGAAGGAGGAATGACATGTTGCTCCTAGGGTGATTATACTTTAGGGAAGAGCCAGGTCGTGACCTTTTTGCGGAAAGGCAGCAGTTCACTGGTTTTCCTGATCGCAATTGGAAGGCTATTCCAGAGGTGGGCTGCAGCTATACTAAAGGCTCTACCACCCTGAGTTGCTTTCCTGATTCTGGGTATTCTGATAAGGCTAAAGGATGAAGAGCGAAGGGTCCGTGTGGGCTCATACCATTGGAATTTGTTTTGTAGTGGTTTAGGACCCAGACCATGTACAGCTTTGAAAACAGTAGATAGAGACTTAAAGAGGATCCTCAGAGGCACGGGCAACCAGTGTAACTCGGCCAGTGCTAGAGTGGTGGAGGATCGGCGGGCTCGAGAGAGTGCCATTTTAGCTGCTGCCGCCTGGATACTCTGAAGTCTGGAAATCAGATATGCAAGGGATTCCAGTAGCAGAGCGTTGCAGTAATCCAGGTGGCTAAGAATGGTGCTCCTGACTACAGTTGCTCTAGTCTGTGCTGGAAGGAGAGGCAGCAGCTTTCAGAGGCCCCGCATTAGGGTGAAGCAGCTGCTCACCTATTTGTTGACGTTGGTCTCCAGGTTTAAGTTTTCGTTGAAGCTGACCCACAAGTGCCACACCGTTTTTACTGGTGTCAGTGGTCCATCTGAGGCTAAGGGCAAGAAATCAGCAGGCAGGCTTCTGGCAATTCTCCCCACTTTACATTGCATGATCTCTGTTTTGCCGCTATTAAATTGTAGCGAGTTTCTTTTTAGCCAAGTTGCCATTTCCTGCATGCAGGTATGGAAGGTCTCAAGTGATTCTGCATGGGCACCATCAAGGGAGATCATCAGCTGCGTGTCATCCGCGTAGTTGATCACGCTAATATCATAGGCCTTGATGATGCCCATCAGGGGTTGCATGTAGGCGTTAAAAAGGATTGGACTGATGGCGGACCCCTGTGGGACCCCGTGTGGAACTTTAGCAAATTCCATAATCCATAAAGTAACTAATTGCATTTCAGTAGAAATTCACATTGATCTCAATGTTGCTTTGTATTTGAAATTGTGTTGCCCATTGCAACAACTGTAAGTACTGTACTTAAAAGTCTATTGCCTATTTCCAAAGTATTTAAATTAAGTAATTCATTCTGAAAAGGTATATTTTGTAATGTATTGTACAATGTAATTATAATGTTATTTAAAAAATAAAATATCTAAAAATAAATATTGTATAAAATGTAGTAAATCAGTATCAAAAAATGAAATATAACAATTAATACATTTAAAATTAGTCATTTACAAAACCTTTGAAATTCACTGAAAAATCCATAGGTTTCAGACATGTTAAAGTTAGGAATTAGCATTTTAAAAACCTTTGAAATTCACTGAAAAAACCATAGGTTTGAGGCCTGATATAGTTAGGAATTAGCATTTAAAAAACCTTTGAAATTCACTGAAAAAACCATTGGTTTCAGAGGTGTTATATTTAGGAATTAGCATTTAAAAAACCTTTTAAATTCACTGAAAAAACCATAGGTTTTAGGGGTGTTATAGTTAGCTGGACATTTCACTCGTACAAAACCATTGAAATTCCTCCGATATAGTTAGTTGTACTAACTATAACTCGCGCGCCCGCAATCCACTGCTGATTATGTCACATATTACATAATTCATGACATGGTCAGTGACATCACTGATGACATCACTGATGACATCTCAAATGACATCACTGATGACATCACTTATGACATCATCCACGTGACAATCTGATACATCTCATCATACACTAGTATAACCTTTCAACACTCATTATAAAATATGGAGTACCATATTTGAAACCATTGTCACACCAATACAATTTTCTAAAAACCTACTAAGTGATTACTACATCTACACACACATCTAAATACTTACCTACAGATTCACTCATACATGCTAACAAAGATCAATAGAACACTATTAAATATACTTATACACCTACATCGACATTACACATCAGCACACATCATATTGACTTATGCAGTCATCCTACTCACTCATGCAAATAATTGATAATACATACATTTACTCAGCTACACACTTATACAAACACCTCTTTAATTATTCATATTGTAACTCAGATAGTAACTGATACTAAGTGTGTTATAAAATCACTATTGCATGTATAAAGTGTTTCGATACAGTCACTCATACAATCACTGAGTCTTATGTATACTTAGTTATATTCAACAACTGTCACATACACTGCCTTTTATATTTCTAGTTTGTTGGACATGTACCATTGAGAAATATATTTACTCATCACCACACCCATAAAGACATTCACTCATCCAAAGAACTGTTTCCACATACAGCCTTAACCTCATATACCTACTAAATCAACTATTTACACATCTTTGTACAGTCACACAACTCCCACCCAACTGCACACACATTCACTATCCCATACAAATACTCACTTAACTAATTAATAAGTAATATAGACTTTCAAATAGCTGGTAACCAACTTATGTAGTAGTTTACACAACAAGAGATAGAGTGATACAGGTATTCACACAGTTTAATCACTAACCCATATATTTAGTGAGACACTTTAAATTAGACACTTAGACAGTCAATCACAGTGCAACTAAATCTTCCATCCAGACACGTATACATCCACTCAGTCTTCAATGCAGATTTCTATATATATATAATAAAATATCGAACCAAACCACATTCACTGGATGATGTCATGTCCAACAAAAGTTTTTGCCCAGGTGAAGACGCCACACAGAGAAAGGTTTGTTCCTTCATTTAATTTACAGGTTGCACAGACAAGCAGCTCCCTCATTTCATCATTTTCAATCGCCATATGCGTTTCAGACGCAACATCGTCCTTGGTCACTGGCAAGTAGTAAGAGTCACGGAGGTTGTTTGGGAACCAAATAAATAATACGCCCAGCCACGCCCCAGTGGGTGTGTGCAATGTTGCATTCTGGTCCTCGTGGTTCCCACAATCAAACCACAGTGGGTGCTTCCATGTGCTGTCGACTCATTAAAGTTTTTTTAACCCATGTGGGTAGTGCAAGTGGGAAACACTGCTTGTAGCGCCCATACCTCGACCTGCAAAAGCGGGCTTTCACTCCTCTCGGGGACAGTTATCTAGCTCCGCAGATCCGCCTTCAAGCAGCAGGGCATCCTCGCGGTTAGGTGTACCGCTACACAGCCAACAAAAGTTTTTGCCCAGGTGAAGACGCCACACAGAGAAAGGTTTCTTCCTTCATTTAATTTACAGGTTGCACAGACAAGCAGCTCCCTCCTTCCATCATTTTCAAACGCCATACGTGTTTCAGACGCAACATCGTCCTTGGTCACTGGCAAGTAGCGAGAGTCACTGAGGTAGTTTGGGAACCAATTAAATATTACTCCCAGCCACGCCCCAGAGGGCGTGTGCAATGTTGCATTCTGGTCCTCGTGGCTCCCACAATCAAACCACATTGGGTGCCTCCATGTGCTGTTGACTCATTAAAGTTTTTTAACCCATGTGGGTAGTTCAAGTGGGAAACACTGCTTGTAGTGCCCATACCTCGACCTGCAAAAGCGGGCTTTCACTCCTCTCGGGCCAGTTATCTAGCGCTGCAGGTCCGTCTTCAAACAGCAGGGCGTCCTCGCGGTTAGGCGTACCGCTACACAGCCAACAAAAGTTTTTGCCCAGGTGAAGACGCCACACAGAGAAAGGTTTGTTCCTTCATTTAATTTACAGGTTGCGCAGACAAGCAGCTCCCTCCTTCCATCATTTTCAATCGCCATACGCGTTACAGGCACAACATTGTCCTTGGTCACTGGCAAGTAGCGAGAGTCACGGAGGTCGTTTGGGAGCCATTTAAATAATACGCCCAGCCACGCCCCAGTGGGGGTGTGCAATGTTGCATTCTGGTCCTCGTGGTTCCCACAATCAAACCACAGTGGGTGCCTCCATGTGCTGTCGACTCATTAAATTTTTTTTAACCCAAGTGGGTAGTGCAAGTGGAAAACACTGCTTGTAGTGCCCATACCTCGACCGGCAAAAGCGGGCTTTTACTCCTCTCGGGCCAGTTATCTAACGCCACAGGTCACGCTGCTGCTTGAAGGCAGACCTGCGGCAGACCTGTCTCTGTGTATGGGTGTGCTGGTGAGGGAATATATGTCTCAGTGGTACATGTCCAACGAAGTAGAAAAGTAAAAGGCAGTGTATGTGAGAGTTGGTGTATAAAAATAACTGTACGTAAGAGTCAGTGATTGTGAGAGTGACTGTATGGATGAGTGTGTACTTGTATTAGTGATTATATAAGAGAATAAGTATGCGTTAATATCTGTATGAATAAATGAGGTGGTGTGTGTATAACTGTGTAGGTGAGTAAATGGAACTGTGATTGATTCTTCGCATGACTGACTAGGTGTGTGAGTAACTCCATGGATGAGTGGCGGTGTGTGAGTGTCTGAATAGGTGTATGAGTGCATATGATAGTGTTGTATTGAGGAGTGACTGCATATATAAGTGTTTGTATGATTGAATGAGTGGATGTGTGTGTAGACCTAGGAATCAGTGAGTGTGAATGTAGTAACTGGTATTGGTGTGTCAATGGTTTCGAAAATGGTAGTCTGTATTTTACAGTGGGTGTATCAAAGGTTATATTAGTGTGTGAGGAGGTGCATCCGATTGTCACATGGATGATTTAATCAGTGATGTAATCAGTGATGTCACTGACCAAGTCATGAATTATGTAATATGTGACCTCATTAGCATTGCATTGCGGGGGCGCGAGTTATAGTTAGCTGATCTAACTATAACAGTGGAATCTCTATGGTTTTGTATGAGTGAAATGTCCAACTAACTATAACGTCCCTGAAACCTATGGTTTTTTCAGTGAATATATATATATATATATATATAACCTACTGGCGGTCGCCAGTAGGTAGTTATAGTTAAGATTGTTTTCCATAGGGAAGTCGCAACATTCCATTGGAAATAACTTTGGCGCCGGTTGAGGAATCTGCCTGAAAGTTTCCTCACCTTTGCCTCGCGGCGCTGCGGTCCTTCCCAGAAAGTTTGGGGGGGATCCGTCAAGTGGGGGCCGAAATACAAGGGGGGTCCCAAAACGTGTTTTCCCCATGTTAATTTCCATAGGGCGGTCGGACTCACTTTTAGCTCGAACGGCTGAATGGATTTTCACCAAACTTGGCAAAATTGTAGGGACTGGTAGCCAGATGTGCCTTTGCTATGTCTCAAGATATGTGTTCCAGAAGATTTTGAGTAATTTAGGTTAAAAAAAATATATATCTATAAGCGTGCCCCGGTACGCGCACCGGGGAGTGCTCCGGGCGCGCCACGCGACTTGCGCACGGAAAGCTGATTGGCTCTCGGGTGTCTGTAAACATTCCAAACAGTCCGGAGCGGCCGCCATCTTGTGTCTCGGTAGGATCGAGACACAAGAGGTGGCAAAAACAAAGGGGGAAATAACCAAAAGGGGGCAGGGTAGACCCCCCCCTGACCCCCTAGGTTTGATGTGGGGGCCATAAAAGGGTCCCGCGGGTGAATTTTTTTAAACACATTTTTTTGATTTTCGCGGGGGGAGCGCCCGGTACGCGCACCGGGGAGCGTACTTTGGTGAAAAATAGTGAAAATAGTAGTGTAAAATTTTGAGTGATTAGAGGTAGGGTAGCTCTGAAAAGAGCTTTTGGGTTCTGTGGCTGTTTTAGGTACCTACAAGGACGTCCCATACACACCCACACGCACACAACCCCACACCCCCACAGCCACACACTCCCCACACATACCTCACACACGCACACCTCCACCCACCCCCAAACACCCCACACCCCCACACTGACACCTTACACATCCACACCCACACCCCACACACCCACACACACACCTCACCCCCCAACACACACACACACACAGATACCTCACAGACACACCCCACACACACACCTCCCTCCCCCTCACACACACACACACACACACCTCACAGACACACCCACACATCCCACACATACACACACATCCTACACACATACCCCCCACACCCACACACCTCCCACACACACCTCACACACCCACACCTCCACCTACACTCAAACACCCCACACACCCACACACACACCTTACACACCCACACCCCCACCCACGCCCACATACCCCACACACCTACACACACCTATACACCTCACCCCCCCCAGACACACACACACACACACCTCACAGACACACCCCACCATCCCCCACACACACCTCCCCCCCCACACATGGGGAAAACTCAGTGAAACAGTAAAATAATAATTTAAAGTGCTTAGAGGTAGGGTAGCTCTGTAAGGAGAAAGAAAAAGGATTCTGTTGAAGATGTTGTTGGATTTCAGTTTGAAAACAGTTCTAGTGTCAACTGCTATGCTAATGTAGTGGTTAATGTTGTTTTTTTTCTTCAAAATCGGGATCAAAGATTCTGTTGTTTGTTGAATTTCGTGTTTGAGAAATGTAGCAGTGATAGAGCAAAAATAAAAAGTGTTTCAGAAACTCGAAATCTTCTAGACATATGTTCTGGTCAAAATCAATTTTCACAGAATATTCAGCAGGATTGTCAGGAATTTTTAATGTATATGTTTGATGTATTGGAAGATGAAGGTGTAGATATAAAAAATCTTTTTAGCCTTTCTTATCAATGGCAGCATGACTGCGACAACTGTACTTTATCAAGTACTACTAGAATAGACACTGAAAGATTTATATATTTGACTTTACCAGACTGCAAATCAGTGCCTTTTAATGATCTAGTTAAAGCAGCGGATCACAATATGGTGTTTACCCAATGTAAGTCTACAATGCTGTCCACATTATTTCTACAAAATTATGGTCAGTATGTCATTTTAATGTTCCAACGATGTAGACCTGATGGAACTAAATTGACAACTTCTATTAAAAATTTCGTGGCTTCTCAGTTATCAATATCAGGAAGAACCTTTGCAACTGTAGCTATTATTTATCATGACGGTCCTTCTACAACATCAGGGCATTACATATGCTATTTAAAAAGTTGTAAAGGTTGGACCCACTGTAACGACACTCATTTGACTTTCAAACAACGTTTGCCTTTTGGTTTAAAAAATTCATACCTAGTGTTTTTACAATCAAAATTTAAGTAAAGGTAATTGGCCTATGAAGACAGGAGCAGTTAATAAAGGTTATTTTGCTGTTTAAAAATATATTCTGAGTAAAAGTGATCCAGGTAATATAAAAAATTGACTTGTCATATAGGTACTGTAAGTGGATCTCATAGTAAGTGATGTTAGTATTATACAAAATGATGAACATGAGTGAGTCAGAGATGGTTTTACAAATAGTTAAATATTGTGAAAATGTTGTATGAGCCTTTCTTTCAGAACGTCGGAAAAAAGGTAATTTCAGAGTTTTTTAGAATTAATTTGAAAATATACTCATACATCTGACACTATTTGGCCAAAAGGAAAGGTACAGGAATGAGTAAAGAGTCATGACTGAAAAAAAGGAGTACATGAAAATAATGAAATTTTCAGATGTTCTTGGAGCTTTTCTTCTAGAAAGTCGATGAAATGGATTTTTAGTGAACAGCAGAGTACTTTGCAATGAGAAAAGGACCTCCATGATATACTATTTGGCCTCAAGGAAAAGTAAGTCAATCAAAGATTAGTGTACATTTGTCATTTGTCAGTATCTAAGGTTTTTTTTAAAACACAATCTTTTAGATTGTGTTTTTTTTTCCCGCTGTGATATGATGAGTAATTTGAACTCACTGTTTTAAGTGAAATTCAATATATTCTGAGAACAGCAAAAATAAACTATGTAACATGTTGTACAACTTTGGATTGTGTAAATTAAATTGTATTCCCATTGTCTGACACTCACTTTCCTTTTTCCATCCTCTTTCAGCTCTTTTTACTCACTTATAATGTCTTTCTCTCACTCTCTGTAACCCCCGTTCCTTTACTCCACTTCTTTGACAACCCCTCATTCTCATTTCAACTGTCTGCATCCCCTCTCTCCCTTGCATAACTTTTCAGTTTTCATTCTCTCTGCTTTACTTCCCTTTTCCTTATTATCCTCCATTGCTCTTTTAGTAAATCATGTTTACTCACTCAGCAGTATTGTCGCACTCTATCACTATATATCACCCACTCTCCCTCGCTTATCTTTGTTTGCTCCTTTCTTTTGACCTCTTCTCTCTATTTTTCGTTCACTACCTCTATGTCCTCAGTGCCTCACTCTCCTTGTGTTATGTTCACTTGTGTTTATCTACCTTCTATCATTTCTTTTACAACAACTTCACTGCTCCTCTCTCATCGTTCTTCATCCCATTTCTTTTACTCTGGTTCCATTACTATCCCTCATTTCCTTTCTTGCAATGTCCTTCTCTTTACTTTTATCACCAAATTATTTTCTGTCAGTACCACTGTTTTAGTAATTTTCTCCTCTTTCCTTTTTTTGCTCCCTTACTCATTTCCTTTGCTCACTCATTGTACTCCACGTCACTCAGTTTTTCTCTTAGTGTGTCTGTCTACTAACTTCCTCACTCCATTTCCCTCAATCGTTGTATATTATCCTCTCTCCCTTCATCCCTTCACTCTATGACTGTTCTTCACTTACTCTCAGTTATCTTCTATTCCTCATTCTTCTAAATGCATCCTTAACTAGACTCTTTTCCGTCTCAGTCATTATCTTTTTACTTACTACTGTTTCCTGATTTAGTTTTGCTAACTCACATTGTTGTAGTATCTTTCTTACCTTTAGTTCATTTCTCTGTTCTTCTCTTCCTCTCTGTCAGTGAATCTATATGCCTTACTCTTACTAATTTGCTCTCCTTCTATTTCTTTTTCTCTCTTTTTGTTCTTCTACCTTACTTTATTTCCCTTTCTGTGTCCTTCACTCTTACTTTATTTCTAAATACACTGTTATGATTTTTAACCTCTTTATTTGTATATTTTAATTTAAAATACATATTTTACTAATTATAACTTATTTTTCTTCTCTCTTTCACAGATACAAAGTGTAGTAAAAACATTTAATTAAGTTTACATTAATTATATGGTAAGTGTGACTAAAAAAATGTAGTTTGTCATCACCCTTTGCTTTAACCTCACTAATATTTTCTCAACCAACTTCACTCCTGTTTCTTTACTCTGCTTCCCTCACGTATTCTTATTCTCCATGTTTACTCCCCTTTCCCTATTTCCCCTCCCACATTCAACTTCTTTCACTCCCCATTCTTTACTTCCCTGACCCTCTGTTCCCTTCCTTTGCTCCCTCACTCATTCTCTTTCCCTTAATCATTTACTTCACTCCTACACACACACCTCCCCCCCCAAACACACACACACACCTCTGACATACACACCACACACACACCTCACACACACACACACAGCCACACACACACTCCTCACACACACACACTCACACATCCCCCCCACACACACACACACTCCACACACATACCCCCCACACCCACACCCCCCCATACATATCTCACACACCAACACCTCCACCCACACCCAAACACCCCACACATCCACACCCACACACACACCTTACACACCCACACCCCCACCTACATCCACTGACTCCCTATAACTCACCCACACTCCCTCACTTACCTTTCTTTGCTGCTTCACTCAGTCCCTTTCAGTCACTCCTTCCTTTACTTTCTCTCTCTTTTCTCTCTGGCACTCCCCATGTCTTACCCTTATTCACTTTTATCCACCCTCTTTCACCTCTCTTTACTTACACTCACTGCTCTTTTCTCACCCTCCCTCACCGTTGCTCATTTCTTCCGGTTTCGTCACTACCCCTCATTCCCCATTCTTTACTGTCTTTCCTTTTACTTTCAACACCCACTCACATTCTACCAGTACCTCTACTTTAGTTTTTTTCCTCTCTCTTCCCTTGTTTTGCTCCCTTATTCATTTTCCTATTTTCACTTACACCCTATTACACCTTCTCTGTTTTTTACTATATAATAAACAATCCCTCTGTGTTGCTCCCTTTAGCTCTTTTACTCTTAACATTACTCTTTCTGTGTTCTTCCCTCATGCTCACTCTTTCTTTCTTTTTTTTTTTCTTTTTTTGGGGGGGGGGGCGCGCCCCGGTGCACGTACCGGTACGCGTACCCTGCAGAAAAAAGATTGACAGAGATTCTTCAAAAATATAGGTTTATTTTTATAAATTGGAGGTAGTTCTAAAAAGAACAGTTTTTTATTCTTTTTGTTGTTTTATATTTTTTTATTGTTTTTTGAACATTTTTAACTTTTTTTGGCTTTTCTGAACAGCTTTATATTTTTTTGTTTTTTTTATGAGGAGAAACAAAAAACAGGGAATTGTAAATGGCTCAACTGGAGCAAAAAAACCAGGAAAAATTAGGGTTTTTTAGGGCACTTATGGTTATCCCCAGCAACGATGATAAGTTGTATACTTTGCTCACCGTAGCAAAGTGTCTTTCCACAATAGATGTACACGATCTTATAATCGGCAAACTTGGGTTGAATGGTAGGCATTGTGTCTCTTGCCCCCGGACCCGATGGAGTGGGTTGTTTGGATGTTGAGGGTCTTGATGTTGATGGGGGTAGCTTACTGCAGAGGTCCCTTAACTCTGCATTAGAGTAGTTGTTTGGATGCAAACGCATCATGTGGCGAATCATCGTATGATTCCCGAAGGAATATTTTTTGTTAGGGTTCCCCTTGGATAACTCAGCACCACAAATCAGACAAGTCACCTTCGCAGCGTTGACTTTCTTGAAACCCCTTGGGATTTTGTAAAACTCCCATATGAAGTGCTCTTTGGGTTTGTAGGGCTGTTTATCTTCAGGCAGGAAATGCCTTGTCTGTTCCTCCTCTTCATCATCCTCCTCCTCTTCCTCTTGACCACCAATGTAATCTTCAGGTGGTCTTTTTGATGGTGGTGGTGGTGGTGGTGGGGCAGATGCTCCAGCTGCTGCTGCTACTGTAGCCATTTTAAAGTGGAAAAGATTAGAGACAGAACTCCAAACAGGTCTTCCTCAGTCAAAGGACAAAGTCAGAATAGGAAAAAAGGTGGGGGCTTTCATCATTTGAAAAACAAAACTGTTCTGGACCAATGAAAAGTGTTATTTTCAAGTCACATGATCCAGGCTTTCATCATTTGGAAACCAAAACTGATCTACACCAATGAAAAGTGTTATTTTCAGGTCACATGACCCGACGCGCTTATGCTACGCGCCCCGGGGCGCGCCCGTAGTCGCGCTCCGGGGTGCGCCCGGGGCGCGTAGCGTAAGCGCGTCAGGACGTTGCGCGATCGTATGCGCTCGCGTGCTTCCGGGTGCGCTTCCGCAGTGCGTCATATGACGCATCACGCGGTTACGCGAAACGTCACGATGTTGTTTTCGTTCGCGAGAATAGTGCTAACGGGACGCTCCCCGGTACGCGCGCCGTAACATTGCGCTTACCCGTGCGTTCACCGGTACGCGCCCCGGGAGCGCTCCAGGGCAAAAAAAAACAAAAAAAAACATAATTATACAATATAAAATTCATTATAAAAAATATTACATTTCATACCTATAGGGATTAGCTATTAAAAAAACTATGAAATTCACTGAAAAAAACATAGGTTTCACACCAGTTATAGTTAGGAATTAGCATTTAAAAAACCTATTAAATTCACTGAAAAAACCATAGGTTTCACACCAGTTATAGTTAGCTGGAAATTTTACTCGCATAAAACCAATGAAATGTCACTGACCATGTCATGAGTGATGTAATATGTGACGTCATCAGCAGTGCATTGCACGCGCAAGATATAGTGAGTCCAACTAACTATAACGTGGGAATTTCATTGGTTTTATGCGAGTAAAATTTCCAGCTGACTATAACTGGTGTGAAACCTATGGTTTTTTCAGTGAATTTAATAGGTTTTTTAAATGCTAATTCCTAACTATAACTGGTGTGAAACCTATGGTTTTTTCAGTGAATATATATATATATATATATATATTACCTACTGGCGGTCGCCAGTAGGTAGTTATAGTTAGGACCTAGCTACCATAGGGAATCCGCAACATTCTATTGAGAATAACTCTGGCGCCGGTTCAGTAATTTGCGTGTAATTTTCTAAAATTTGGGCCAGCTCCACTCCGCTCCTTCCCTGTAAGTTTCGGGGGGATTCGTGAAGTGGGGGCTGAGAAAAAAGGTGGGTCTCAAAACCTGTTTTCTCCATGTTAATTTCCATAGGACGTTCTGACCAGTCTACAGCCCGAACCGCTGAACGGACTTACACCAAACTTGGCAAAATTGTAGGGACTGGTACGCAGATGTGCCTTTGGTATATTTGGTGAAAATTGCTCCATTGGTTTTTATGAAAATTAACTTCAAAAACACATATATATCTATAGGTGCGCTACGAGCGCTCACCTGTGCACGTACCGGGGAGCGCACCCGGCGCGCTACGGGAGTGCGCGAGCAGATAGCTGATTGGCTCTCGGGTGTCTGTCAACATTCTAAACAGTCCGGAGAGTCCGCCATCTTGTGTCTCGGTAGAATCGAGACACAAGAGGTGAAAATTAAAAGGGGGAAATGATTAAAAGGGGGCAGGGTGGACACCCCCTGACCCCCTAGGTTTTCTGAGGGGAGCCTAGAAGGACCCTGAAGGGCAAAAAAAATGTTTGTTTTTTGTTGCAATTTTGCGGGGTAAGCGCTGTGTGCGTTCCCAGGTACGCCCACCGGTACGCGCACCGAGAGCGTACCACAGGGAAAAATATTGAAAGAAAATAGGGTAAAATAAGAATTTGGATTGCTTAGAGGTAGGGTAGCTCTAAAAAGAGCTGTTGTGTTATGTGGGTGATTTAAGTACCTACAAGTAGGTACCAATGCATAGTCTAAAATTCACTTTAATACAATCACTTCGCTACGACCTCATAAATTAGAAATAAAAATGAATAATATGTCAACTAATTTTTAAATTGTAAATATTAATTTATTGTTCATAATTTTCATAATTTAATAGAACTTAATAGAATTTAATAGAACTTGTAGCATGTCCTCATCTGGAATTTCCTCTTCAGCAACCCCGAGACAGCCGAGCGGTTAGCGCTCTAGCAGCTCTCCTCACAGGGCTATTTAGCCACTCGTCGGCCCAAGCGCGCAGAGGTGCGCCCTTGACAGCGCCGAAGACTAGCCAAAGACCAGCCCGTCTGCGCCCGTCCACGACAGGACGGGGCCAGGGGCCATGGGGGCTGCTTCAATTAACTTACAAAGACTCCCTCCAAAGTGGATAACATATACTCCTCAGGTACTGCTGGAACTTAAATCAGAACCGTTACAGGGCTGCAGGTGTGGGGAATACCGTGAGGTAGAAGGGCCATTTTCCTGCCTCCACTGCCACACTCAGTTCAACACACACACGAGGGATACTAATAACACTGGGTGTTTCAAACTACACAACCCTGTTAACAATACTGTTACTGAAAGCAACCACACTCCCTCGGGGAGGAAAAACATCCTTTGTAACATTAGGTCACTCTCCAAACACACTGCTGAGGTTTGGGACCTAATTTCTTCTAAGCAACCCGACTTGTGTTACCTCACGGAAACATGGCTAACACCACACTCTACCCCTGCCATAACCCTGGGAGTTCCAAATAACTACAAAATAGTCAGGCTGGACCGCCCCACTAAAATAGGTGGTGGGATTGCTATTGTGCATAAACAAGATATCAACATTTCGATTTTAGAAGAGCTGAGCACTCCAGAAATTGAATTACTAGTCTTTAAAATAATACTGTCCCCCAAAGAAAGGCAAAAGGGTGCCCTAGTATATCGTCCTCCCGGACCATGCACGAATTTCCCCAGCATGCTGATTGAGCTACTTGCCCCACATATTAACAATGATAGCGACTTCATATTAGTAGGGGACTTTAATGTACACAGCGAAAGGTTGGATTGCAGCGAGGCGCAATCTCTACTAACAGACCTGTCCTTATTAGGACTTATAAAACGCAACTGTGGGCCTACACATCAGGCAGGTCATACCCTGAACCTGATCTTATCTAACTCCCCGTCAGTCTCCTGCCTACCTGCAACTCAGGTTAATTGGACTGATCATTTTATCGTCGAATTTTATACACCTTATTTCAAACCCACCCCCTCAGGCCCGATCTCCCTACCTAGTGTACGTAGACAGTGGCATAAAGTTACCGATAGCTCTTTCAAGGAGAAGTTCAACACTCCCTCCTTCTTCCCCCATGAAAATAGTGAAACCGCACGCATTAAATTCGAAAGGGCAACTAAAGAAGCTATAGACAAGATAGCCCCCCTGAAACAGTTCAAACCCCGACCAGCTAACAAACAAGAAATCTGGTTCTCGGACCACCTACGGACACTAAACCTAACCGCCAGGAAACTAGAAAAGAGGTGGAGAACCTCTCACCTGGCAGAGGATAAGAACAGATACTGGGATTCACTATCCTTCTACCATAAAGCTATTCGTGTAGCACGCAAAACCCATATTACATCACAAATCACAGCCGCAGGGAATTCCCCCAGGGTCTTGTACCAAATTTTACAAACATTTGTCAAACCAACAGCATGTGAATCCTCTGAGTTGGCATCTCAACAGCTATGTGATGAAATTTCCCATTTTTTCACCAATAAAATAGACAAAATTTATGAGAAAATAGTCAGCGCTAATAGGGCAATCACCATAGATACAGCGCTCCCTCAGGTGGATGCCGAATTGAAGCAGCACATACACACATTAGACACCTTCCCTCTCATTTCTTTGAAAGAAATTTCCTCACTAACCTCACAGATCAAATATGGTAGCCCAGATGATACTATCCCGGCCAGAATAATGCCCGCCCTGACTGAACAGCTCTGCCCCATGATTGAAAAACTGGTGAACCTCTCACTTAGCTCAGGCAATGTCCCTAGAGAATGGAAACGAGCCCTTGTTAGACCTATTAGGAAAAATACTGCCATCCCATGGACCGAACTAACCAATCTTAGGCCCATCTCTTTACTACCATTCCTAGGGAAACTGATCGAAAAGCATGTCAACCACCATCTGTCCAGTTATATCGAACTCGCTGGCAGCCTGGACTACTCTCAGTCAGGGTTCAGGCCGAAACACAGCACGGAGTCCACCCTTCTGTCAGTCACTGATGATTTGCACATGTACCAGGACAAGGGCTTCTCAGTGATCCTGGTTCTATTAGATCTGTCGGCAGCGTTCGACACCGTGTCACATACCATCTTGACCGATCGGTTGTCGAACGCTGGTATCAAGAACAAAGCCCTCGCCTGGTTAAGGAGCTTCTTATCCGATCGCACCCAGAGTGTCACCATGGATGCGTATGGCTCAGCGGAGGTAGAGATTTCGAAAGGGTGCCACAGGGCTCCTGTTTAAGCCCGACCCTTTTTAACACCTATGTGGCACCCCTGGCAAGAGTGATGCCCATGTATGGCTTCATCCCAATATCTTATGCTGATGACACGCAGCTCCTCTTCCCTTTCAAAACTCTCTCCGCTGAAGTAAGAAGCTCCTTCTCATCAGGCATGAAGGCAGTGGCACACTGGATGTCCTCCAACTGCCTTCAGTGCAACGTCAGTAAAACTGAAGTTATGTTGTTTGGAGAAACCAAAATGCTATGGACCCCAGACTGGTGGCCGCACGACTTGGGAGCAGTTCCCGAACCCAAGCAGGTTGTGAAGAATTTAGGGATCCGCTTGGATCAAGAATTATCACTAAAACAACATACCAACTACATCTCAGCTTCATGCTTCCACACCATTAGCCTGTTACGAAAGGTTTTCCCTCTACTACCGGATTCCTTTAGGAGAACTTTAGTTCAGGCACTTGTTCTAAGTTGGATTGACTATTGCAACGGCCTGTTGCTCTCTGCCAACGAAGGTGTGCTGGCCAAGCTCCAGGTTATTCAGAACACGGCGGCCCGCCTAGTCCTCAATGTCCCCCCGAGAACTGCATCTAAGCCCCTCCTTGAGCAACTGCACTGACTTTCAATCCGGCAGAGAACTAAATTTAAAATATGTTGTTTGATACATAAATGTCTAAATGGACAAGGGCCCGCCTATCTTGAAAACAAATTTGTTCCTTATATTCCAACTCGACCTCTCAGGTCCAGCAACAATCTTCTTCTAGTGGTGCCCCGTGCTAAAAAGGATAGACATGGGAGCAAAGCACTATCAATAACAGGACCCACATTATGGAACAAACCTCCTCTGTCTCTGAGACAGTGTACAGAACATCTCAAATTTAGGAGACAACTGAAAACCGTACTGTTCAGAAATGAGATCTAGTTCTTACTCTATCCACACCCTCTGTTCGACCGGCTCCAAAAGCGCAGAGATACTCCACTGGGAGTCGATTCGAGCGCTATATAAACCAGCAAATAAATAAATAAACAAATACATCATATGATCAGGAATCTCCTCATTATAAGTGTGCCATGATGATTGTTGGAATTCTATTGTATCCAAACATTCGATAAATTCTTTGTCAAGAGATTCATCCCAAAAATTATTTATGTCATCTCCTCCTCGTGATAAAATGGTGCTGTCGACATCCGTGACATTTTGAATTTCAAGAAATGTAGTTGAAATTTCAAAAGAAATTTCCTTGGTCTCCTCATTCTGATCCATTTTAATTTCAAATTTCTTGCTGTAAATTGCAGAAAAAAGTAATCACTTTCATTTATCGTTTTTAGTAATACATAATATAAAAGTAGCTTAATGAAGTATTTAGGGGCATATTACCAAGCAATAGCGATAATTATCGCTATTGCTTGGTTAGAGACAAAAATTTAACCGCTGAGCTGCGGCGATTTTTATCGCAAATAAACCTTGGTATTACCAAGGTTTATCGCAAATGCGATAAAAATCGGCCGCAATGCATGAATATCGCTGAAAAGTCAGCGATATTCATGCATTACCGAGCTAATGCTCTTAGCCATGTTATCCACCTTCCATTGGATAACATGGCTAAGAACTGCTCAGGGCAGGTGTTAGCTTTTGGTGATATTCGCGCTTAGCGCGAATATCTCCATAAGTTGGTAATAGGAGATAGCGATGTTAGCGACTGTTTCCAGTCGCTAACATCTTGGCACGCCCACTTTGCATGTCATTAGTGATAAATATCACTGACATGCAAAGTGGGGCCCAAGATGGTCGCTATCTCCTACTAGCTGTCGCTAACTGGTGTTAGCGACAGCTAGGTAATAGGGAGATAATTTTATCTCTGCTTTCTTGGCTTTTAAAGCCAAAAAAGCAGAGATAAACCCCCTTGATAATATGCCCCTTAGTTCTTTAAAATTAATTGGTAGTGTATAGTATCAGGCAGGAACTAGAAGTATAAAGCACTGCATGTGATGAAGCCTATCTTAATCCATAATTCTAACAGAATGACTGTAAATAGCTAACAGAAAACATTTTCCAAATTATCTTAAAGTGTACAACATAGTTCCCCTTACAAATTAACAACTCACCTTTTTGAAAGTAGGAGAAGAGTTAGTACTGTGTAATTCAAACTCCAGAAATTGAGTACCCAAAATTCCTCTCAAAAGTACCTCAGACAGGAGTATCACAAAATGGCAGTGTTTTCCTCTCATTTAAGATATATACATAACCAATTATACTTCATCACACACAAATTCAAAACGAAAGTAACATTTTGATTGGTTGTAAATTTCAATACTTTCAAATGTGTTTTCTCCATGCAATTTTCCATAGGACATTTAGACACGGCTACAGCCCGAACAGCTGAATGGAATTAGACCAAACGTTGCAAAATGATAGGCACTGGTACGTAGTAGGGCCTTTTCCATATTTGTTTGAAATTGCTCCAGTGGTTTTTATGAAAAGCAACTTCAAAAACACATATATATTTATAGGCGCGCTCCGGGCGATCACCGGTACGCGTACCGGGGAGCGCACCCGGCGCGCCACGGAGGTGCGCGAGCGGAAAGCTGATTGTCTCTCGTGTGCCTGACAACATTATAAATAGTCCGGACAGTCCGCCATCTTGTGTCTCGGTAAAATCGAGACACAAGAGGTGAAAATAAAAAGGGGGAAATGATTAAAAGGGGGCAGGGTAGACAACCCCTGACCTCCTAGGTTTTCTGAGGGGGGCCTAGAAGGACCCTGAAGGGCAAAAAACCTTTTTTTTTTAGGGAAATTTTCGCGGGGTAAGCACTGGGTGCGCTCTCTGGTACGCGCACCCTGAGTGCACCACGGGGAAAAACAGTGTAAAAAAATATAGTAAAAAAATCATTTAGAGTGCTTAGAGGTAGGGTAGCTCTGAAAAGAGGTGTTGTGTTATGTGGGTGTTTTTTGTACCTACAAGTAGGTACCAATGCAGAGTCTCAAATTCAAGAGGAAGACTCTATTCCCCTCATCTGTAAAATGTACACCATCTCTCCTATAGATGCCTTGCATGTTGTAACGCAAGTTGTTGTGGTAAATGGAACCCATACCATAGTCTCTGAGGAAAGCAGAAACAGATTTATTTACATGTTTCCTTGCTTTCTCAATCTGTGGACAAAATTGGTTGGACCAGTTCCATTTTTGCCTTTGGCATATATTAGAAAATACCAAGGCAGTTTTTGGAAAAAGTGACATCAATTGCCCAAAGATGTCCTTTAAAAGCATTTCCAGACCTACCCCAGTCAAAGTGCCCAGTTCATTACCACCACAGTGCACAATTATAAGGTCAGGCTGTGGTAGATGCATAAAGGATTTTATGAATGGTATCAATTGGTGACTTCTCAATCCTCTCTGTCCAATCCACACAATGTCCACATTTGGTAAATCAGGGTTGTAAATACCTCTGTTAATTGTACATTTTTCACTCCAGTAGACAAAGCTATGACCCACAAACCAGACTTTTGGCATCTTGAAGGTAGATGTGCTTGTATTCAGATGAGTTGTGGAAATGAAATGGCAGTTTGAAAGTAGGAGTTATGAAAAAAAGTGGTTGAGATTCAGTGCACTTGAAAAGCAAGAAATGATTGGTGCTTTCTTAACATTCTCCGCTGAAAATTAGGGTGCATGCTTTTGTTTCTTGAAAGAAGTCATTTTAATGGTGGAGAAAAAGTCATTGAAAGAAACATTGCACATGATTAGCTAGTACATTGAGAGGTCAAACACCCTTGCTGGATTCTTTTGCAACATACTATGCTGAACTGTGTGGTGGGTTAGCACGGAGTTACCATGGTAACAGGGTGAATGAGCACTGGGGGGGATGGGTGAATATTATGTGAGTTTCAAAGTGTTCAAATGTACAAACAATTAAAATGTGCAGTTTGGTTTTGAATTTGTGTGGGAAGAATTTTCATTGGTTATGTACAAGAATATGGGTCTGTATTGAGAAAGAATCTGTGCCATTAATGTGAGGCTCCAGTGACAGAAGCATTATTCAGAGATTCTGCTTAAGAAAATCTGTTGTGTGTGACTGACACTGTTCTACATCTTTCAAAGCATTTTTAAAGGTGAGTATGATTCTTTTAATAAAGATAGACTGCTGTATACACTATGGGGAAGATTAAGAAGCATATTGTGCTTCTTTATTCTCGCATTTTGTGTCATGTTTTTTTGTAATGCTGTTTAAAAATAGAATGGTGCATATTGGAAATGTATTTTGAAAATGAGTTAGGTTTCTGCTTTGTTTCTGTAGTGGTCATTTAAATGAGCTGTGCTTTGTGTCAAAAACGATTTATTATGGAAAACGTTTTCTGGTAAAAAGTCTGGTTTTTACATTTTGGTGAAGGATCACATTGAGTGTCTGTGTGGAATAAGGAATTATATTTTCACATTTTTCAATAATGTCACCTGTGCCTTGTAACAGTTTGCCTCTCTTAGGTTAAAAGGTACTCTGTGCCTGTGTCTCATGTCACTTTGCACGTGTATAATCTCTCTTTTTCTGTGTGTCATTTCTCTCCTTGTGTGTGTGTCATGACATGTGTCTTATGTGCCTAAGATCACACTGTGAGTGAAGCTTGATTTTAAATGGATCCGGGTGAATGAAATGCTTAGTTGATGTCTTTAAAAATATGGAAGTACATGTTTTTTAAAGACATGGTAGATTGCATGTAACATCCTGGTCATGTGCCTAAGATCACACTGATGGATGACTCAAGCTTCACTCACAGTGTGATCTTAGGCTAATGAGCAGGATGTTACATGTAATGAGAAATTCATGTTATGTCTTGCTTATATATAGGGGGCCTGTTTTTTAAGAGCCCAGACAGTGAAATAATATGAGCAGAGACACACATACTGCTTGCTGAGACAGATATGGTAGATTATATGTAACATCCTGGTCATGTGCCTAAGATCACATTGTGAGTCTAGCTTGATTTTAAATGGATCTGGGTAAATAAAATGCTTAGTTGATGTCTTTAAAAATATGGAAGTACATGTTTTTTAAAGACATGGTAGATTGCATGTAACATCCTGGTCATGTGCCTAAGATCACACTGGTGGATGAAT
This sequence comes from Lissotriton helveticus, assembly GCF_964261635.1. NCBI lineage: Eukaryota > Metazoa > Chordata > Amphibia > Caudata > Salamandridae > Lissotriton > Lissotriton helveticus. Next base: position 1,601,875,989 of record NC_136059.1, on the reverse strand, counting down.
CAAGCTTCACTCACAGTGTGATCTTAGGCACATAAGCAGGATGTTACATATAATGAGAAATTCATGTTATGTCTTGCTCATATATAGGGGGCCTGCTTTTTGCCAGTAGAGACAGTGAAATAATATGAGCAGAGACACACATACTGCTTGCAGAGACAGATATGGTACATTATATGTAACATCCCGGTCATGTGCCTAACATCACACTGTGAGTCTAGCTTGATTTTAAATGGATATGGGTGAAAAAAATGCTTAGTTGATGTCTTTAAAAATATGGAAGTACATGTTTTTTAAAGACATGGTAGATTGCATGTAACATCCTGGTCATGTGCCTAAGATCACACTGTGAGTCTAGCTTGATTTTAAATGGATCTGGGTAAACAAAATGCTTAGTTGATGTCTTTAAAAATATGGAAGTACATGTTTTTTAAAGACATGGTAGATTGCATGTAACATCCTGGTCATGTGCCTAAGATCACGCTGGTGGATTAATCAAGCTTCACTCACAGTGTGATCTTAGGCACATGAGCAGGATGTTACATGTAATGAGAAATTCATGTTATGTCTTGCTTATATATAGGGGGCCTGTTTTTTAAGAGCCCAGACAGTGAAATAATATGAGCAGAGACACACATACTGCTTGCAGAGACAGACATGGTAGATTGCATGTAACATCCTGGTCATGTGCCTAAGATCACACTGATGGATAAATCAAGCTTCACTCACAGTGTGATCTTAGGCGCATGAGCAGGATGTTACATGTAATGAGAAATTCATGTTATTACTTGCTTATATATATCGAAAGCAATACGACAAAAAAAATATAAAAAAGGTTTAAGGTCTATGGAAAGAAAAATACAAGACTCATCCAAAACAAAATCTTCAGTGAAAAAAAATAATGCTCCTGGTAAGCAAACTAAGAATTTTCTCAGGAACTTATTGAAATGTCAAAAAATAAAAGGTGTTGTTTTAAAGAACAATAAGACACCTCTAATTAAAAAAAGAAATTGTGTCCCTCCAAAAATAATAGACCTGTAGAAGGAGATGATATTTTCTATAACAAGAGAAGGAGAAATCAATTTTTTATAACAGAATACTATCTAATTTATTAAAAAATTTAAAGAGGTATCAAAAAAAGACCGCTTTTTACAAGAAATAAAAGCATAATTAAGATTGTGGATGAAGCATTTAAAGTGAAAAATAAGTTATATGGATTAGTAATGAATAGACTTCGTACACTAGATAAAGTAATCAATGTTTTCAAATCAAAATGTAAGTGGAGGAGAGTAATTAATCGGACTAATTTTTGTGAAGTTTTTTCTGGAGAATGGAAGCATAGTTCAAGTTGTGAGCCATTTTTTAATGAAGAAAATTATTTTCAGGATAATGATTTGGTGCATGCAGTTGACACCAGTGGTTGAGCATATGAGGTGAAGGACGGTTGTCCGGTTGAAAAAGAAAATATTTTGCCTAGAAATACAGAAGAGGTGTTAGCTGGTGAAGTTTTAGGGGGATGTATGACATTACAACGCATGCTTTTACATCGCATGCCTTTACAATGCGGTTTTTACAACGCAAACCTTTACAACGCATAGCGCTTTGGGGTGCTGGATAGTGAATAGTTTAATTTACTATTCTAACTCCAATCCCCGTGGACACTAGGGAAGGTGTTGAACAGTAAATTAAACGTATTCCCTATCCTAGAGCGCCCCCCAGCGCAATGCGTTGTAATGGTTTGCGTTGTAAAAGTTGCGTCGTAAAGGCACTGCGTGGTAAAAGTTGCATTGTAAAGGATGTTTCCCGTTTTAGGGAGATGTCCTAAGGCTCCAGTGTATACTTGGAATTGTAGTAGTATTTGTAGTGTGCGACAGGATTCAAATGATCTGTTTTGCAGTTTCTTACGAACATATACTAAGAAAAGTGTAAAACAAAAAATGAAAATTTTGCAAGAGTTGGATCCTTGTAGAGTGAGAGAAAAAACAGGTTTGCAAGGGCATTCACTGGCTTGTCTTTCAAGAAAAGTATGTCAGAGTGTGTTTTACCATTTTAGGATGTTAGCAGTACATCATAATAAAGTGAGGAAATTAGTGAGAAGGTTGTATTATGCAAAAAGTCCAGCACTTAAACTAAAACAGTTAAACAGTGCTCTTTTGCATGGAACTGAATTAGATGTGAAAAACATTTGTGAAGAAATTGAGTTTTGTTACTTTGGTGAAAAAGAGGACAGTGCAGAACTTGATTCAGTAATAGAAGGTAATGTAGAAGAGAATGTAGAGATTTCAAGTACAGAAAAATTTGAACATGAAATTACAAAGTTTAAGGTCAATTCAAGTGAAAGGCCTAATTTTACTTGTGTGTGTTGTCGACGAACTCATTATAAGCATCAGACTAGATTAGTTGATTTATATGTAAAAAGCAAAAAGGTAAATAATAATGAATGGAAGGATTTTGCAACTTATTTGTTGGTAGAAAATTGTTTTGATTTGGGTTCTGATCAACGTATTTGTAAATATTGTTATAATAAATTAAATGAAAATAGAATGCCTGCTTGAGCTGTTCATAATAATCTGGAGTTGGTAGACATTCCTTCTGAATTGATGGATTTAAATACGTATGAGTTCATTCTGATTCAATGTGTGCATCCTTTTTCAGGCTATTGTTCGCATGGAGCCTAAGACAGGGAAATTGCCTCCTTCAAATTTACAGAGAGGAATAAAGGGAAGAGTTGTTTATTTGCCTCTAGATTTTAAGAAAAATATTGATTCAATTGGTGTCGAAAAAGTAGAAGAGGAACCTCTGGTTATTCTAGTTAATGGTGTTCCGACAAAGAGTAAGAAAATCTGGCAAGAATTAGTAGATGTTAAGAAAGTCAAAAAGGCAACGTTGTATCTGGTGAAAAATAATCAGTACTGTAAAAATGTGTATGTGGGAGAAGAGGAAACAACTGTAGAAGACAACATTGATTTCTCAGCTGGGCAAATTGAAAAAGTTGATGTCTCTAGAAGTGAAGAAATTTATGAACATTATAGTGTTCATCCATTGCATTCGAAAGAAGTAATGGGAAATGCTATTGACTTGTTTCAAATGAAAGAAGCCAAAGGAAGTCCCATTAGTGTATGGAAAGAAAGTTTAGAAGCTCGTTGTTTTCCACAGTTATTTCCAACAGGTGAAGGTGGACGATATGACGACCGACCTGTTCAAATTCCTGCATCTGAATACCGGACTTCAAGATTATATGCAGAAGATCCAAGGTTTCGTCAATGCATTCCATATTTGTTCCATCTACTGTTTGAGAGTGACTTGTCTGGACTTTCTTATGCAGTGAACCATATACTGAAAAGTGGAGCACATCTACAAAATGTTTCGGCAAGGGACTTTATGGATAAAGTAAAACTGCAAGACAGTGTTTTGGAATCTCAGCTAATTAATCTCATGGCATGTCAGCGTGGTACTAATGAGTATTGGTACCATCGTCATGGGGAATTGAAATGTATGCTAAGAAACTTAGGAACTCCTACATGGTTCCTCACTCTTAGCTGTGCTGAGTATGCTTGGGAAGACTTACTTGAATTTCTACGGGAGGCAAATAAAAACATTGAAATTATTGAATAGAAGACACATGGAGAACTGTGTTCTTTGGATCCAGTTAATGTATGCAGGTATTTCAATCATAGGTTTGAAGCTATGATGTCTTTTATTACAAACAAAAAAAATCCTCCGCTTGGAGAGGTGTTGGATTTCTTTTGGAGAAAGGAGTATCAAGCAAGAGGTGCTCCTCACATACATATGCTCTTATGGATTAAAGATGCACCAACATTTGGAACACATTCAGATGAGAAAGTGCTGAGTTTCATTGAGCAGTATTCTACATGTGCTGTTCCGAAAAGTACAGAAGAAAACAATTTGAGACATCAAGTTTTCCGCTTTCAAACCCATCGTTGTGGGAAATACTGTCTTCGAAAATACAAATCCAAGGACAAGTTTTACACGAAATGTCGTTTTGCATTTCCACGTCCAGTAACATCGAAAGGAAGAGTGAACAATTTTATGTCTTCTCTGCGACATACTGTGACAAGAAAATCACCAAGAAATACATACAACCTAAGAAGAAATGAGGAGTCCAAATATATAAATGACTACAATCCAGTAATTTTGTCCATGTGGAATGCTAACATGGATATTCAATATGTTGCTGATGACTCTATTGCTGTGGCTCGATATGTGACGTCTTACATCACAAAATCAGAAAAGACGGAACTGAAGGAAATGTGGGAGGTAATTTCACATGAAAAGAGTCTAAGCAACAAATTATACAGTTACAGTCTGAAGATGATGTCGCATCGAGAAATTGGAGCATACGAATGTTCTGATCGGTTATCATCAGCAAGTCTATATGCCAAATCTAGAACCATCATTTGGGTGAGTCTAGGTCCTGCTGCAACACGAAACCGAGTTTTGAAGTCTGTACAAGAAATTGAGTATTTGGCGGAGAAAGAACCAGACAGTACAGATATTTTGAAGACAAACATGTTGGATACACACTATCCAAATAGAAGTAGTCATCTTGAGAACGTTTGTCTCTATGAAGTTCTGAAAACCTATACTTTTAAGAGGAACGTCACAGAAGACATCAATAAAGGTGTATATGCTGTAATTGGATGTGAAGGCTGTCTAGTGAAACAAAGAAAAGGCCATTTGATTAATCATCGAAAATTGAGTTGTGAATCTCCAGACAAAAGGGAATTTTATTACTTAGCTCTTTTGCAACTCTTTAAGCCTTGGCGTAGAGAAGAGGAACTACTTGGAGATTTTCTTACTTATGAAGATTCGTTCAATGCAACCAAGGATACCATAGAATGTCCTGTTTTTTCAAATGATCTGCAAATGTTGAACGAGGAAATACAGCAAAAAGCTTCAATTGCAGCAGAGATTGCTAGAGACAGTTCTCAAGACAGTCATCTGCGCGGTGTCACGGTTTGCAGGTGATTGAGCAGGGACTTGCCTACAGAACGATTGTGTTCTTTGGCGTCCTTCTTGCCGGACACCAGTTCGAGTTTGTAAAATCTATAAACTCGTGAATGTTTTCCCGCATCTGAGGGAGCATTTTCCACACACAACACGGGAGGAGCACAGATCTAGTAGACCTGCCTCATCCTTGGGGTACCATCATCCGAAGTACGGAGGAACCCAGAGTGGCACTGAATGTGACGGTCCTGAAGAAGACCGGAGTGACCTTTAAGGCACACACAGAGCGGTCGAAACATGTTGACTCTGGCATTGGTAGGAGGGAAGCTTTGAGGTTCCTAATTATCTCTTTGAGGCTTTTTCCCATCCTTTTTCATTTTTTAATCCTGATAGGGGTATCAAGAAAAGTTTAATAAAGGTTGTGTTTTGGTTGGCACCCTTAATCAGTTTTAATCACTTTCCAAACTGCACCTTTTGTCGCACTTTTCAGTTGTGGTCACTTGGTGTTTGCACAGCTTTCACCAATATTTGTGTTACGTGTCGTCGATGTTGAACTGTCCTGGTTGTACGTCTTGTTAAGAGGAATTTATTATTTTTTCCCCCTCCCTAATGCTCCGCCCTGTGTGTGGCTACACCAGGGCGTATTGTAAGCAGGCCCGATGATGAAGCATGTCACATACCCTGGTATGTGAGTGAGGGCAGTTTTTTTAAACAGAGCGATTTGCCTTATTGGGGTCCTTTCTGTTTGTATATTTTGTATGTGTAATTCACTCTATACACCCCCTATGTGCGTACATTTGAGTTTTTTGGGGGTCTGGGGTGTTAGAGTATAAACTGACTTGACCCGCACCCCTCTTTCGTGTGAAATACAGTTTTCAAGACAGTCAGAGTTCTGCTTCATTGAGTCAGGATCCACTAGGAGGACCAATTATACAAAATGAAGCTGCCACTGCCATGGATGAAGTGGAAAGAGCCATGGAACAAGTTTAGGAGGATGTAGTTAACTTAGAAGATTTGGAAAAAGAACTAAACGTTGAGCAGAGACAAATATATGACGAAGTCACAGAACACATTGAGCATGGTTTATCTCATGAAAAAAAAGAGTGCTTATGTACATCATATATACCTGTTCGACTGTACGTGAGTGGAGAAGCAGGAACTGGAAAAAGTTTTCTGATTAAAGCAATTGCAACGTATCTGCAGAAAAGAACGGAGTCATCGCTGTCTTGTGTTGTTACCGCTCCAACTGGGTTGGCAGCACACAATATTAAAGGGATTACTTTACATCGCTTATTGATGCTGCCAGTAGAGCATGATAATAAATTAAAATACCATAAGCTATCTGGAGAAGCTTGTTGGGAAGTTTCAAGAGTCCTAAAGAAAATGAAATTTCTTATTATTGATGAACTAAGCATGGTATCAAATGTAATGCTTGCTTTTGTGCATTTAAGAATGCAAGAAATTCTTAAAACAGAATATGATGTGTTATTTGGAGGCAAACACATCATCGTTTTTGGAGATCTACTGCAGCTAACTCCAGTGAAAGGACAGACAGTGTTTAAAATGCTTACACATGAAGATACCAGGAAGTGCCTAGGAAGCATTGGAAATGTTAACATTTGGTTACATTTCAAATATGCAGACTGCTTCAAAATATGCGACAGGCAAAGGATGAAGATTATAAAAATATTCTACAAGATGTAAGAATTGGAAAACTAACTGAGCATGGCAAAGAAGCTTTACATGGACGATTAATTTCAAATTTGTTTCCAAATGAAAACATTCTCCCAGAGAATATTTTTATGAAAATTCCTGAAAACAAATCTGTTATATGCTTGATGCCAACTCTGCAAGAATGTTCAATCTTCAACAACAAAATGTTAAAGTTGGAAAATCAAGAGATTGTGAAACTGGAAGCTATTGATAAAATAGAACATGACGGAGCAACTATAATTTTGTCTGAAAAGTTGAAATCAAAATTAAATTCTTTAGAGAAGACAATATCTAAAACTGCTGGTTTGGAAAAGACTCTGTATGCATCTTTAAATTGTCGTATAATTTTACGACGTAATTTACATGTGGAAAGAGGTTTAGTATATGGAGCAAAGGGTCATGTTGTTGATTTTGTGAATTACCGAAATAGAGATGGAATTGAATTTATTAAAATGTAATTTGATGGTATTAAAGAAGTACAACAAATCAGTCGTTGTTCTGCCCGATTTTTGCTTGTGAAAGATTTATATGTCCGCCGAAAACAGTTTCCTGTTTCTTTTGCATATGCAGTGAATATTCATAAATCTCAAGGTTTAAGTGTAGATAGTGCTTTGGTGAATATTGGAAGTTCTGTGTTCATGGAGGGTATGGCATATGTTGCTTTATCTCGAGTCAGAACTTTATCTGGATTGTACTTGATTGATTTTGATGAGACAAAGATTAATGCAGATCTAAATTGTGTAAAAGAATATAATAGGTTAAGAAGAGAGTATGCTCCAAATTTACCTCAATATCTTCTATTTGAAAAGCGTGTGGTAGGCCGAAAAAGAAGAAATGAGAAAAATTGTAGTGAAATTGTACCAAAAAAGAAAAAAAGTAGATGAACCAGTAATTGTAAGCAGAAAGGAAAAGGATTCAGTTAAAGATGTTGTTGGATTTCAGTTTGAAAACAGTTCTGGTGTCAACTGCTATGCTAATGTAGTGGTTAACGTTGTTTTTTTTCTCCAAACTGTACAAGAACAGATTGCTGAAAATCGTGATCAAAGATTTTGTTGTTTGTTGAATTCTGTGTTTGAGAAATGTAGCAGTGATAGAACTAAAATACAAAGTGTTTCTGAAATTCGAAATGTTTTAGACATATGTTCTGGTCTAAATCAATTTTCACAGAATATTCAGCAAGATTGTCAGGAATTTCTAATGTATATGCTTGTTGTATTTCAAGATGAAGGTGTAGATGTAGAAAATCTTTTTGGCCTTTCTTATAAATGGCAGCATGACTGTGACAATTGCTCCTTTTCAAGTAGTACTACAATAGACACTGAAAGATTTATATATTTGACTTTACCAGACTGCAAATCAGTGTTATTTAATAATCTAGTTAGAGAAGCAAATCAAAGCATGGTTTGTACTCAATGTAAATCTGCAGTGCTATCAACCTTATTTATACAAACATATGGACAGTATGTAATTTTAATGTTCCAACGATGTAGACCTGATGGAACTAAATTGACAACATTAATTAAAAATGTTGTGGCTTCTCAATTATCAATTTCAGGAAGAACCTTTACACCTGCAGCAATTATTTACCATGATGGTCCTTCAACAACATCAGGACATTACACAGCTTATTTAAAATGTCATAAAGGATGGAAACACTGTAACGATACTCAATTGACTTTCAAACAACGTTTGCCTTCTGACTTACAAAATTCTTACCTAGTGTTCTTAAAACCGAAATTTTAGGGAAGGTAATAGGCCTTTGAAGATTGCAGCAGTTAATAAAACTTAGTTTGCTGTTCAAAATTACTTTCCGAGTGAGAGTGATGAAGATAATAAAAAACATGTAGTTCTCATAGAGGTAGTATATGTATATTACATAGTGTGTGCTGTAAGTATTATAGATAATCTTAATAAAAAGAAAGCTAGAGGTGGAAATAAAAATATTGTTTCATAATGTAAAAGATGTTGGAGCTTTTCTTTCAGAAACTCGGGTAAATGAGAGATTAAAAAATACTCTTGAGTAATTTCCCAAGAAAAGTACTTTGCATATACTATTTGGCCTCGTGGAAAAGTACATGGATCAAAAGTGAGTTAAGATATGTTTTTTCTAATTTTTTTATTATTTTTTTTAACATTGTATGGGTTTTTTAAACACAATCATTTTGATTGTGTTTTTTTATGCCCGCTGTGTCAAGCTATCCACGTCGTCCCTTACCTTGCTTTGATAGAAGCCCTCTAGGATGACGCAGATGATTTCGCAGAGACGCAAGGGACCAACCTTCCTGATCACTACCTAAAACTTACTGGTTCAAAAAGTTACAGCAAGGATTTAACTAGAAATTAGGGAGGAGGGCCGGTACTGGACGTTGAAGTGTTGAGTTTTGGGTCTTGCTGTCGACCTGCGAAGCAACAAGCGCAAAAGACTTTACTATTCAGATCCAAAAGATTTCTCCTAGCTATTCTGAGTCTTTTTAACTATTCTAGTCTAGGCACCTAAATTCTCTCCGGATGCTTTGATGTTCCCCTACCTGCGATCAGTAAGATGTTGGCCTTCGTCCAGTATTTCTTTCTAGGTAGTGGTGATGAAGTCGTCAGACGTCCTCTTGGATAAGTGGTCAGCTTGTAGGTGGTCAGCTTGTATGATCAAGTAGTACTATGCTGAAAATAAAAGGTTGGATTACTTTACATTCTTTAAAGGACTTTTCGCAAACCTTTCTTAACTATTCTATAACTTACTTGCAATTAACTTCTTGCTTCATAGACTTGGGGCTCTTGTATGTTTCCTCTAGTTTCAGGAAAGATAAGCTTAGACCAAAAGGCACACACAATCCTATCACCTTACATCAGGTACAAAACTAAATTCAAAATCTAAAATATAGCACAGAATATTATACTCATGAAATCAGAAACAAAAGTTCTTCCCTCGAAAACTGAGATACTAAAATCAGAAATGTCCAAGGTCTCTTCCTTGCATTGTCTTCAGCTAGTTTAGAGTTCCAAAAATTATTGTTGACCTTTCTTGCGAAGGGCGCCTTTAACAAAAAATGAAAGTACTTAGCTTTCTATCACTTTGTCTTTCAGGGTCTTCATTCCGGTTGCCAAAGAAGAAGCGCCTTGAAGAGGAGCTGAGTAGAAGTCCTGCCGGTATTGAAAAGCCTTCAGGTAGGTTCCAACTCCAGACGCGACCTTCTCCGGTGGAAGTCAGAAGGCAAAGCGCCTTCCAGAAGACTGGGTGCGGTTTAAGTACTGGACCGCACCCAGCCCCTCCCGGTTACGCACTTAGAACGTGCGCGAAGACGAGGTCTTCAGATCCCTTCTGGACGCGCACCAAAAGGCGCGTGTGAGGGATGCGCGGAGAGAACAACAAAACCTTCTTAGAGCTAAGGCTCGGTTTTCAACAGCGCCAAGTCCCAATTCCTGAAATATAACAGATTAGACCACAGAAACCTGCGCAAGGCACAGTGAAAGCATGAAAGTTGAAAATACAATAAGATATAAGGCAAGAATAACAAGTTTAAACGCACCCAAACACACTGACTTTGAAGCGTGCGGGGCGCACGGGACAGGGGCGGGTTTCAAAAAGGGAAATGCTACACGTGCCTAAAGGGTATGTGTACTATATGAAGGGGGTCGTGGAAAAGGGGGTCGAGGAATCATGACAGTACTCCCTCCTCAAGATCCCCCCAAGAACAGTGGAAATGGGTTTTGGCTTATCTGGGTATCTAAAATGAAAGATTCGGACCAATCTAGGACCATTCTTAAGATGTTCTAGGGGTTCCCATGATCTTTCCTCAGGACCATAACCTTTCCAGTCTATGAGGTAAAACAGCCTTCCCCTAACTCTTTTAGAATCCAAAATTGACTTCACTTCAAACTCTGGATTGCCTTCAACAATGATAGAAGGCGGAGATCTAGAAATACGAGTTTGGGGATGGAAAGGTTTAATTAGAGAGACATGGAAAACAGGATGTATTAAGTACTTGCGAGGAAGAGTCAATTTCACACAAACCGGGTTTATTACTTTTTCAATGGAAAAGGGGCCAATAAACTTTGGATTAAATTTCCTGTTCCCTTTTAATTTCAAATTTTTTGTACTCAACCATACTTTATCCCCTACTCCATACTGAGGTTGTTCAGATCGATGTTTATCCTTGGCTTCTTTTTGGGATTCTTTTGCTTTGGCCAAGTTGAATTTAGCTTCCTCTTGAATGGTAAACACTTTGGATACATAGTCAGAAACTGCAGGTACGGAATCATTGATGTTGTTAAAATTTTCGGGAATGCTTTTTGGATGAAAACCAAAATTACAGAAGAAGGGGGACATTTTGATGGAAGAATGTTCGGAATTGTTGTAGGCGAACTCCAAAGGACTTAAAAGATCGGACCATTCTTCGGAAACATTAGGCAACATACAACGAAGATATTGTTCTATAGTTTGATTAGTTCTTTCAGTTAAACCATCAGTTTGGGGATGATAACTAGATGATAAACGAACTTCCATATGTAACAAAGAACTCAGCTTTTGCCAAACCTTAGAAACAAATTGGGACCCCCTGTCCGAAATTACAACCGAAGGAATTCCGTGTAGTCTTATCACATGGGTCATGATTAAGTGAGCAAGCTCCAATGCAGTAGGAAACTTTTTTAAAAGAATAAAATGGGCCATTTGGGTGAACTGGTCTACAACTGTCAAAATTGTATTGAATCCCTTCTTGGTTTCAGGTAGTTCGACTATAAAATCCAATGATATAGTATGCCAGGGTTGAGGAGGAATTGGTAAAGGCATTAACAAACCACTAGGAGCCTGATGAGAAGATTTGTGTTGAATACAAATGCTACAAGTTTCTACAAATTGCTGAATGTCTTTAGACATAGAAGGCCACCAAAACTTCCTTTTAATAAGTTCCATAGTTTTCAAGATACTCGGGTGGGCTGACAAAACAGTATCATGATGAAGATGAATAACGGATTTTCGAATCTTTTCATTTGGAACGAAAATCAAATCATGGACCATCATCAAATTGTCTTTCTCAAATAGAAAAGGATGATCTCTTTTCAAATGCTCTAATTCCTTTTCTTTCAGAGCTTCTTTGATGTCATTAATGATGTCACTAACAGATAAACTTCCCTGAAAACAAGAAGTTGGGATTACAGGATGAACAATTTCAGGTTGATCTGGAACCTTATCTCCAAGTCTAGATAAAGCATCGCTTTTAAGTTCTCTTTTCCCGGACGATAGGTGATTACAAAATTGTAGTCATTGAAGAACATAGACCAACGTAATTGTCTAGCAGATAGAGCCTTTACAGATCTTAAAGCTTGGAGATTTCTGTGGTCAGTATAAATCGTTACAGGATGACGAGCTCCTAATAGGTAGTGACGCCATTCTTCAAACACTGCTTTTATTGCTAATAACTCCTTATCAGCAATCGCATAATTTTGTTCAGCTTCTGATAATTTTCTTGAAAAGTAAGCTATAGGGTGCATTTGGCCGGAATCAGAATTTCGTTGTGAAAGAATTCCTCCCAATGCAAATTGAGAGGCATCAGCTTCCACAATAAAGGGTTGACTGGGGTCAGGATGACATAAAATTGGAGCCATAGTAAACCTCTTCTTTAGGTTCTGGAAGGCTTCTTCAGCGACGGGGGACCATAAAAATTTGACTCCTTTTCTCAACAACTTGGTAATGGGTGTTATAATTTGAGAAAAGTTCTGAATAAATCTGCGGTAAAAATGTGCAAACCCTAGAAAACTTTGGATTTGTTTCACAGAAGTGGGACTCGGCCAAGTTGTTACTGCTTCTACTTTTTTAGGGTCCATTTCTATTCCCTCTGGGCTAATAATATAGCCCAGAAAGTCCACTTTGGAAACATGAAACAGACTCTTTTCCAATTTTACAAAGAGTGAGTTTGAAAGTAGTTTTTGAAGAATGGCGCGAACCTGTTGAACATGTTCTTCCTCGGAATCAGAATAAATGAGAATATCATCTATGTAGACTACACAACAGATGTCAATGAACTCATGTAAAACCTCAGTTATAAAAAACTGGAAGGCGGCAGGAGCGTTACATAGACCAAACGGCATCACTTGGTATTCGAAGAGACCGAATTTTGTACGGAATGCTGTCTTCCATTCGTCTCCTTTCCTTACCCTAACTAAATGGTAAGCTCCTCGTAAATCCAGTTTCGTATAAATCTTAGCCTTCTTTATTTGGTCTAAAAGTGTAGGAATCAAAGGTAAGGGGTACCTGTTCTTAATGGTCACATTGTTTAAAGCTCTATAATCAATACACGAGCGCAACTCCCCTCCCTTCTTTGGAATGAAAAAAAGAGCTGATGAAACTGGAGACTATCAGCCTGATTCATGTACGGGCTGTTTTGCGTGGCCCTAATAGCGATTCATAGCGACTCGCTATTGAGGACACGCAAAACGGCATTCATGTACATTACGGGAAAAAAATAGCGACTCGCACGCGGGCGCTAAATCCGTTAGCGACTAACTCAAATCGCAGAAAAATCGCTATTCCCGGCTACCTGCGTCGGGAATGCGAGTCGCAATCTCGTGCGATCGGGAATGCGACTCGCAATCTCGTGCGATCGGGAAAACGGGAAGTCGCTTTTCGAGCACAGTGATGACATCACAACCAGGAAGCAGGCAGTTCCCACCCCCAAACACCACAGTGAGGCAAACCTTCGAGGGAGCAAGTCGGAAAGCAGCAGCTAAACTAGTGATAGCGACTTCACTAACGACTTTACTAGCGACCTAACTGCTGCCATGTCTGAGGAACCTGTTCCTGGCCCCAGCAACAGCGCAGGGCGTAAGAGGAAGCTGAAGTTCTCAGAGCAGGAGCTCGAGAACCTGATAGAAGGGGTGGTGGCCAACCACGACAGACTCTTCGGGATCAACTCCAGGAAGGTCCCAGAGCAAGACAAACGGAGGATCTGGCTGGGAATAGCCTCCAGCGTGAACTCCGTGGGTGTGGCCGATAGGTCATTGGAGGAGCTCAAGAAGCGATGGTATGACCTCCGAGGTCGTGCCAAGGAGAGGGTGGCGGAGCGCCTTAGAGAGGCATCGGGCACTGGATGTGGCGGACCGACAGTCCCTCCCAACACACCCTTGGAGGACCAGGTCGAGAACACCCTTGAGAGGGAGGCGTGCGTTGGCGTCACACCTCTGGACTCCTCCCGCCCCACCCAAGACACCCAAGGTAAGTGGCATGCGACTGCGACCCTGTCCCCTATGACCGTCCCTGACCAAATAGGCTCACTTATTGGCCCTTAGTCATGCCTTTGTTGCGCATCAGGGAATGCCCTGAAGAATTGTGGGAGATGTAGTATGTCCACAATGTAGTAGTACCACAATGCAGCCAGACAGGTTCCAAAGTACGCAAATCCACAGCCATCCAGGGAATGTCACCCAGCATGCATGTAACATCAGCACGTCTGGCAGTCACATGCAACTAATGAGTATCCACTTACCCTCACAGGTGGCGCAGAAAGCAGTGACAGCGAGAGGCTGCAGATAGATGAGGAGGCCCAGGAGGAGGATTCACAACCGGAAACCCAGGCACCAGCCCCTGCCGCTGCAACAACACCAGCAGCCAGGCCCCCCACCATTGTGGCCCCTGCATCTGCCGTCCCACCCGCAGCCAAAGCCAGGCCCCCCACCGTTGTGGCCTCTGCATCTGCCATCCCACCCGCAGCCAAAGCCAGGCCCCCCACCGTTGTGGCCTCTGCATCTGCCATCCCACCCGCAGCCAACGCCAGGCCCCCCACCGTTGTGGCCTCTGCATCTGCCATTCCACCCGCAGCCAGAGCCAGGCACCCCACTAATGTGCCTCCAGTCCCTGCCGCACCAGCAACGCCTGCTGTGACACCACCTGCAGCTGGTGCTACGTCATCTGGGCCTGCGACAGCGGCAACACAGCGGCCAGCCACTGTGACAGGCCAGCAGAGCAGGCGTGGGAGTTCTCACCGTCACACCACAGCTCCAATCAGCAGGAGGGGCAATGGACAGCGCCATGCCTGTTTGAGCGTAGAGAGGCGCATGCTCAGGATCCATCAGCGCCAGTCACAGCAGCAAGGTGCCATACAGCTCCAGCTGCACAAAATTGGGCGCAATGTGGCGGGAGTGGGAGACCGCATGGACCGCATGACGGCGGCCATGGGCCGCATGACTTCAGCCATGGAGGCAAACACTGCTGCGATGAGCAAGCAGCGCAGGGCAGCAAGCCGGCGCCACCACCAGCTCATGAGCCGGCTGGCCTCCTACAGCCGGTCAAATTATGTGGCTGCAAATGCCACCTCCCAGTTGTCACGCCGGTCACTCACACAGCAGCACCAACTAGTTCAGTGCTGTGAGGACATCACCAGGGTCCTGGAGCACCTAACCACCGCGGTGACGGCACTACACCCTCCAGCTCTACCTGCCACTGTAGGGGGTGACGATGGCAGTGAGGGGGCTTCAAGCGTCAGCAGCCAATCTGCAACACTAGTCCCGCCACTTAGGCGCAGCACCAGGGCAACGCCTGGTACAGGTGCCCCGGAGGAGGATGAGCCTCAGAGGCGGCTGGGCATAACGCGCAGGAGGCGCACTTGACTCTGTCCGAAAAACACTGGCACAGGCTGACTATAAGCCTGCCATGTACTTGCACACTGCAGTATGAAGGAATACTGTTGGTTGTAAATAGTTGTACTGATTACCTTTTTCTTGTGAATGAAACAAATATATTTATTTTGCTGCACACATTAGCCTTGTGTGATCATTACATTTTGCATGCAATTGTGTTATGTGGGGTGGGGGTAGAGGGTGGGCTAGAAATTGTTCGCTGTGATGTGGTTGCGACGTCTGTGGCCTTCAGCTGGGTTCTCCCCGCGTGCATGGTGCGCATGTGCTGGTGGCCGGTCGTCCCCTTCTGATTCACTGCCTGAGATCTCAACAGGTATCCGGCGCTTGGTTGCAATGTTATGAAGCATTGCACAGACAGCCACAATGCGGCAGCAGGCAGCAGGACTGTAATACATGGCCCCACCTGTCTTGTGCAGTATACGGAACCTGCTCTTGAGCAGGCCAAATGTCCTTTCTATACAGTTCCTTGTCCGGATGTGCGCAACATTGTAGCGCCGTTGCTGAGGTGTGGCAGGGTTGAGGTAAGGGGTCAGGAGGTATTCCCGTAGGGCGTAGCCACTGTCACCTGAATGAGAGGAGCAGATGTTGATTGCCTGTGCAGCGCAGTGACTTCATTGCAATGTGACATTGTCGACAAAGTGTACTTACCAAGTAGGTGTCCTTCCCCAAACTCTCCCCTGAGCAGTCGTGTGTGGAGTCCGCTGTGCCTGAAGATAAAGGAGTCATGGGTACTCCCTGGGTACTGGGCGACAATGTCAGTGATGATGGTCTTGGCATTGCAGACCATCTGTATGTTGAGGGAGTGGTAGGACTTCCTGTTGCGGTACATATACTCCGTGGCAGCTGGTGGGCAGATGGCGACGTGGGTACAGTCTATGCAGCCGAGGACATGGGGAAAATGGGCTACATTGTAAAATTGAAGTTTTGTCAGGTCCAATTCCTGTTGGCTCGTGGGAAATGTGATGTGGCGGTGGAGCTGGGTGAGCATGGCGTCAACGAAAGTGTGGAGGCAGCGTGACATGGTGGGCTGGGATATCCCCCCAGCAGCCGCTACTATGCCCTGGAAACTGCCGGAGGCCAGGAGGTGCAGGCTGCACAATACCTGCACATGTGTAGGCACCGAATTGTTCCGCCTTGTTGAGTGCTGCATGAGGGGGTCAAGTTCATGTATCAGCCAGATGATCATTTCCCCATTCAGCCTGTATTTAGCATATATCTGTTCTCTGGTTTGGCCCAGCAAGGTGACCCGCTGCCGGTAAATCCTTTCCTGCCTCATGCGTCTCCTCCGTGCTGCTCGCTGTAGCCTTCGCCGCCTCACCACCATGTACATTCCTGGCATTGTGGAACACCTAATGCTGCTGCTGAATGTCCTTATGTGTGATTGGTCAGGCCTGGACCTGTTGGTGATTGGCCAACTGTTTTTCAAATTTTTCTTAATCATGGCTTTTATGGTTACCACCTGCTTTGAGTTGTCCTTAATTTGCGCCGCGCAAAATTGCGATTTTGGGGTTTTCCGCTATTGTATATTTTTCATGAATGCCGATTGAGAATATATTGCGTTTCGCTATTCATTTCGCAGATTCCGTGGTTGGTCGCTATTTCCGTATCGCTAATGCTCGACTACCGGGACTCTGCGACTATTATAGCGTAATCGCTATTATAATCGCTATTCTGTGTTTGCGAATTCGCTATTTTGTTCTTGAATGCCGATTCCGTATTTTGCACCCACAATTGCATTTTCGCAGCCATTGCGGGCGCTATTTCGCTTCATGAATCAGGCTGTTAGAGTGTCTAATGAAGCCGTTAGCAAGATACTCATCTAGATATTCTCTCAGATGAACATTTTCTGCCTCCGTAAGAGCATAAATTCGACTGCAAGGCAAGGTTGCTCCAGGCATTAAATCAATCCTACAGTCGAAATCTCTATGTGGTGGAAGGGTGTTGGCTTTTTTTTTTGTCAAATACGTCAGATAGGTCATTATATACCGATGGAACCCCTTCCAAGATTAGTATATTGGGTGATTCCATTCCAAAGTCAAAACCTTGAATCACATCCTTAGATCTCTTAATAAGGAAGCAATGATCTGTGCAAGTAGAAGATTGAAAAGTAATTGACTTGGTTACCCAATCTATGATCGGGTTATGTTTTACCAACCAAGGTATTCCTAAAATCATTTTAAATTGTGGGGCATCAATAATGTCAAATTGTATCCTTTCACTATGTATAGGAGAACAATCCATTTCCAATATTTCGGTCTGTCTATTTACTGGACCCGAAGTCAATTCTTTGCCATCCACAGCTCTGACGGTTTCTGGATGGTCCTTTAACAAAGACTTAAATCCTAACTGAAGGAAGAAATGAGAGTCTATAAAATTTCCGGTAGCTCCAGAATCTATAATGGCTTCAACCTGTCTAGAGTAAGATTCTGGAAGCAGACCTCGAAGTTCTACTAGAATTGAGAAGTTTCTACAACCGATGGGAGGAAGAGTTGAGGCCAAACTAGAGAACAAACCCGATAAACTGACCTCTCCCTTTACCGAGCTTTCTAGTTTTCCGACTTTTCTTGTGTGATAGCTAAGTCAGATGATTTGGTTTTAAACGTATTTGGTCGTGTGGGACATTCCTTCACAAAGTGTCCTGTCTTTCCACAATACAGGCATTGATTTAATCGTCGTCTCTTTTCTTTCTCCTCCTTTGATAAGGGACCACGGATAGAACCTATTTGCATAGGATCTACAGTATCAGATGTAGAACTAGTTTCTCGGTTAGGTGTAGATCTTTCCTTAAAGAAAACTAACTTATGTTCAGACTTCCCTCGTTCTCCCTTTCTTTCTGAAATACGGTGATTCAATTTAACCACTAAGTCGATGAAAGCACTTATATCTTCGGGAGGATCTAAAATCTGGGTGATCATATCCTTTAATTCGTCCCTCAATCCTCTGTAGAAGATAGAGACTCTTTTGTCGTGAGGCCAACCTGCTTCTAAAACCAAACGGTTAAAGGTAGATATGTAATGTAATAAATCAGATGATCCTTGCTTTAAACCTAAAAGCTCATTATCTGCTGACTGAACAAATAGATGTTTAGCAAACATCTTCTTTAAAGCCCTCTCAAAGTCCTTAAAGTTATGCAAAATCCGATCATCATTTTCCACTAAGGGGACTGACCAAAGGGCTGCGTCTCCACCCATGTAAGATAACATGAATGCAACCCTGGAGGAATCATCAGGAAAGGCTGTAGTCTTTGCTATAAAGTGCAAATGACATTGTTGTAAGAACACTGAGAATTTGTTACAATCCCCATAAAATGTCTCTGGAGGGGCTAAAGGGGTTGGTACCGGAGTCACAACTTGGATTTGCGTCTGAGAACCTGAATTGGAGGAACCCTGGAAAGTGGCTGGTTTCAAGACTGACTTCTGTTGCACAGAGTCTTGGAGAGAGGACAAATCCCTTCGTAAAGCAGCGTTATCCTGTCTAATTGCGTCTAACACTGTGGCCAAATCCTGCAGGGTGATATGATCCATTGCGTCTGGGCGAAATTATCAACGTGGGCTTTGCCTTCTGTCAAGCTATCCACGTCGTCCCTTGCCTTGCCTTGATAGAAGCCCTTTAGGATGACGCAGATGATTTCGCAGAGACGCAAGGGACCAACCTTCCTGATCACTAACTAAAACTTACTGGTTCAAAAAGTTACAGCAAGGATTTAACTAGAAATTAGGGAGGAGGGCCGGTACTGGACGTTGAAGTGTTGAGTTTTGGGGCTTGCTGTCGACCTGCGAAGTAGCAAGTGCAAAAGACTTTACTATTCAGATCCAAAAGATTTCTCCTAGCTATTCTGAGTCTTTTTAACTATTCTAGTCTAGGCACCTAAATTCTGTCCGGATGCTTTGATGTTCCCCTACCTGCGATCAGTAAGATGTTGGCCTTCGTCCAGTATTTCTTTCTAGGTAGTGGTGATGAAGTCGTCAGACGTCCTCTTGGATAAGTGGTCAGCTTGTAGGTGGTCAGCTTGTATGATCAAGTAGTACTATGCTGAAAATAAAAGGTTGGATTACTTTACATTCTTTAAAGGACTTTTCGCAAACCTTTCTTAACTATTCTATAACTTACTTGCAATTAACTTCTTGCTTCATAGACTTGGGGCTCTTGTATGTTTCCTCTAGTTTCAGGAAAGATAAGCTTAGACCAAAAGGCACACAAAATCCTATCACCTTACATCAGGTACAAAACTAAATTCGCAATCTAAAATATAGCACAGAATATTATACTCATGAAATCAGAAACAAAAGTTCTTCCCTCGAAAACTTAGATACTAAAATCAGAAATGTCCAAGGTCTCTTCCTTGCATTGTCTTCAGCTAGTTTAGAGTTCCAAAAATTATTGTTGACCTTTCTTGCGAAGGGCGCCTTTAACAAAAAATGAAAGTACTTAGCTTTCTATCACTTTGTCTTTCAGGGTCTTCATTCCAGTTGCCAAAGAAGAAGCGCCTTGAAGAGGAGCTGAGTAGAAGTCCTGCCGGTATTGAAAAGCCTTCAGGTAGGTTCCAACTCCAGACGCGACCTTCTCCGGTGGAAGTCAGAAGGCAAAGCGCCTTCCAGAAGACTGGGTGCGGTTTAAGTACTGGACCGCACCCAGCCCCTCCCGGTTATGCACTTAGAACGTGCGCGAAGACGAGGTCTTCAGATCCCTTCTGGACGCGCACCAAAAGGCGCGTGTGAGGGATGCGGGGAGAGAACAACAAAACCTTCTTAGAGCTAAGGCTCGGTTTTCAACAGCGCCAAGTCCCAATTCCTGAAATATAACAGATTAGACCACAGAAACCTGCGCAAGGCACAGTGAAAGCATGAAAGTTGAAAATACAATAAGATATAAGGCAAGAATAACAAGTTTAAACGCACCCAAACACACTGACTTTGAAGCGTGCTAGGCGCACGGGACAGGGGCGGGTTTCAAAAACGGAAATGCTACACGTGCCTAAAGGGTATGTGTACTATATGAAGGGGGTCGTGGAAAAGGGGGTCGAGGAATCATGACACGCTGTTATATGATGAGTAGTATTGAAGTCACTGTTTTAAGTGAAATTCAATATATTCTGAGAACAGCAAAAATAAACCATATAACATGTTGTACAAATTATTTTGTATTTTGTATTATCAAATATATATTATTCTACCCTTCTCTTATGCTCACTCAGCTATTTCCACCCTCTATCACTCCTCTTAACTCACCCTAACTGGCCTTTTCTCGCTCTCCCTCACCTCCCTTACCTTATTCCACTTTCCTCACTTATCCTCATTCTCCACTCCTTCACGGCCCTTTCCTTCTCTCCCATCCACCACTTTCCAGCTGTCAGTCACTCTACTTTACTCTCCTTCCCCTTCTTTCCTTTCTTTGTTCCCTCAATAATTCCCCTTCTCTCACTCACCTTACTACACTTCACTCACTCCTTCTCTCACTTCCTCTGTCCTTACACATCCTCACTCCCCTTCCCTCACTCCCTCTCTCTTAGCCTCACTCTCTCAATTCTCTCACTCTATCACTCCTCTTCCATCCCGCTTACTCCCTAAAACTCACCCACACTCCCTTACTTACCTTTCTTTGCTCTCTCACTCAGTCCCTTTCTGCCACTCTTTACTTCACTACCTCTATGTTCTTACTCCTTCACTTCCCTTGTCTCATGCTTACTTGCTTTTATCCTCTCTCTATCTTCCCTTTTTCTTCAACCTCACTGCCCTTCACTCACCCTCCCTCACCCTTGTTCCCTTACTCCGCTTCCCTCAGTTATCCTCATTCATCATCCTTAACTACCCTTCCTTTTTCTCTCCTCACGCACTCACCTTTTCCCAGTTCCTTTGCTTCACTTTTCTTCCCTTTCTTCCCTTCCTTTGCTCTCTCAGTCATTCTCCTTCCCTTACTCACCTTACTGCCCTTTACTCACTCTTTCTCTCACTCCCTCTGTTCTCTCATATTCTCACTTGTCTTCCCTCACTCCCTCTTTGTTACATTCACTCCCATTGTCTCCTTACTATCTTACGACCCTACATTCACCATCACTGACCTTCCATGCCTCATTCTCATTAATCCACCATTATTCACTCCTGCTTCTCTGTCACTCACTCCCCTTTCTTTACTCCCCTTTCTTCCTTTAGTTTTCCTAATGCACATTCCTTTAGTATCTTACTCACCTTCACTTCATTTCTCTCTCCTGCTCTTGTTTACTGTCACTGAATGTATCCATGTCATTATCCTTTCAGTAATTTGCTCTCTCTCTATTTCTTTTTGACCCTTTCTGACCTTCACCATTCCTTTGTTTTTCTTTCTGAGTCCTTCACTTCTACTTTATGTCTTACTAACCTTTTATGACTTTTAATCTCCTACTTTGTCTCTTGTATTGTAAAATATATATTATAAATATTCTAACTTATTTTTTTTCTCTTTTACAGATATTACATTTACTGAAAATATGTAATTAAGTTTATATTACTTATAAGGTAAGTTTGACGGACAAAATTTACTTTCTCAACAATCTTTTCTTTAACCTCACTACTCTTCTCTCATGCTCCCACACCCCTGTTCCCTTATTGCGCTTACCTCACTTTTTCTGAATCCGCACGCTTACTCCCCTTTTCCTCACTCCTCTCAAACTCACCTTCTTTCAGACCTTCTCCTTTACTTTCCTTCCTCTCTCTTCCCTTCCTTCACTCCTTCACTCTTTTTCCTTCCCTTACTCTCCTTACTCCACTACACTAACTCCTTCTCTTACTCCCTCTGTCTTTTTACTTCTACACTCCCCTTCCCTCATTCTCTCTCTGTTAGTCTCATTCTCTCCGTCCCCTTAGTCTCTCACTCCTCTTCTGTCACGCTCACTCCCTATAACTCAGCCATACTCCCACACTCACCTTCTTTCAGACCTTCTCCTTTACTTTCCTTCCTCTCTCTTCCCTTCCTTCGCTCCTTTATTCTTTTCCCTTCCCTTACTCTCCTTACTGCACTTCACTAACTCCTTCTCTTACTCCTTCTATCCTCTTACTTCTACACTCCCCTTCCCTCATTCTCTCTCTGTTAGTCTCATTCTCTCCGTCCTCTTAGTCTCTCACTCCTCTTCTGTCACGCTCACTCCCTATAACTCAGCCATACTCCCACACTCACCTTCTTTCAGACCTTCTCCTTTACTTTCCTTCCTCTTTCTTCCCTTCTTTCGCTCCTTCACTCTTTTTCCTTCCCTTACTCTCCTTACTCCACTTTACTAACTCCTTCTCTTACTCCCTCTGTCCTCTTAGTTCTACACTCCCCTTCCCTCATTCTCTCTCTGTTAGCCTCATTCTCTCCGTCCCCTTAGTCTCTCACTCCTCTTCTGTCACGCTCACTCCCTATAACTCAGCCATACTCCCACACTCATCTTCTTTCAGACCTTCTCCTTTACTTTCCTTCCTCTCTCTTCCCTTCCTTCGCTCCTTCACTGTTTTCCCTTCCCTTACTCTCCTTACTCCACTTCACTAACTCCTTCTCTTACTCCCCCTGTCCTCTTACTTCTACACTCCCCTTCCCTCATTCTCTCTCTGTT
Source organism: Lissotriton helveticus (assembly GCF_964261635.1). NCBI lineage: Eukaryota > Metazoa > Chordata > Amphibia > Caudata > Salamandridae > Lissotriton > Lissotriton helveticus. Next base: position 1,601,853,119 of record NC_136059.1, on the reverse strand, counting down.
AGCCTCATTCTCTCCGTCCTCTTAGTCTCTCACTCCTCTTCTGTCATGCTCACTCCCTATAACTCAGCCATACTCCCAAACTCACCTTCTTTCAGACCTTCTCCTTTACGTTCCTTCCTCTCTCTTCCCTTCTTTCCCTCCTTCACTCTTTTCCTTCCCTTACTCTCCTTACTCTACTTTACTAACTCCTTCTCTTACTCCCTCTGTCCTCTTAGTTCTACACTCCCCTTCCCTCATTCTCTCTCTGTTAGCTTCATTCTCTCCGTCCCCTTAGTCTCTCACTTCTCTTCTGTCACGCTCACTCCCTATAACTCAGCCATACTGCCACACTCACCTTCTTTCAGACCTTCTCCTTTACTTTCCTTCCTCTCTCTTCCCTTCCTTCGCTCCTTTACTCTTTTCCCTTCCCTTACTCTCCTTACTCCACTTCACTAACTCCTTCTCTTACTCCTTCTGTCCTCTTACTTCTACACTCCCCTTCCCTCATTCTCTCTCTGTTAGTCTAATTCTCTCCGTCCTCTTAGTCTCTCACTCCTCTTCTGTCACGCTCACTCCCTATAACTCAGCCATACTCCCACACTTACCTTCTTTCAGACCTTCTCCTTTACTTTCCTTCCTCTCTCTTCCCTTCCTTCGCTTCTTCACTCTTTTCCTTTCCCTTACTCTCCTTGGTCCACTTCACTAACTCCTTCTCTTACTCCCTCTGTCCTCTTACTTCTACACTCCCCTTCCCTCATTCTCTCTCTGTTAGCCTCATTCTCTCCATCCCCTTAGTCTCTCACTCCTCTTCTGTCACACTCACTCTGTATAACTCAGCCATACTCCCACACTCACCTTCTTTCAGACCTTCTCCTTTACTTTCCTTCCTCTCTCTTCCCTTCCTTCGCTCCTTCACTCTTTTTCCTTCCCATACTCTCCTTACTCCACTTCACTAACTCCTTCTCTTACTCCATCTGTCCTCTTACTTCTACGCTCCCCTTCCCTCATTCTCTCTCTGTTAGCCTTATTCTCTCCGTCCCTTAGTCCCTCACTCCTCTTCTGTCACGCTCACTCCCTATAACTCAGCCATACTCCCACACTCACCTTCTTTCAGACCTTCTCCATTAATTTCCTTTCTCTCTCTTCCCTTCCTTCACTCCTTTACTCTTTTTCCTTCCCTTACTCTCCTTACTCCAATACACTAACTCCTCCTCTTACTCCCTCTGTCCTCTTACTTCTACGCTCCCCTTCCCTCATTCTCTCTCTGTTAGCCTTATTCTCTCCGACCCCTTAGTCTCTCACTCCTCTTCTGTCACGCTCATACCCTATAACTCAGCCATACCCCCACACTCATCTTTTTTCAGACCTTCTCCTTTACTTTCCTTCCTCTCTCTTCCCTTCCTTCATTCCTTCACTCTTTTCCCTTCCCTTACTCTCCTTACTCCACTTCACTAACTCCTTCTCTTACTCCCTCTGTCCTCTTACTTCTACACTCCCCTTCCCTCATTCTCTCTCTGTCAGCCTTATTCTCTCCGTCCCCTTAGTCTCTCTCTCCTCTTCTGTCACGCTCACTCCCTATAACTCAGCCATACTCCCACACTCACCTTCTTTCAAACCTTCTCCTTTACTTTCCTTCCTGTCTCTTCCCTTCTTTCGCTCCTTCACTCTTTTCCCTTCCCTTACTCTCCTTACTCCACTTCACTAAATCCTTCTCTTACTCCCTCTGTCCTCTTAGTTCTACACTTCCCATTCCTCATTCTCTCTCTGTTAGCCTCATTCTTTCCGTCCCCTTAGTCTCTCACTCCTCTTCTGTCACGCTCACTCCCTATAACTCAGTCATACTCCCACACTCACCTTCTTTCAGTCCTTCTCCTTTACTTTCCTTCCTCTCTCTTCCCATCCTTTGCTCCTTCACTCTTTTCCCTTCCCTTACTCTCCTTACTCCACTTCAGTAACTCCTTCTCTCAATCCCTCTGTCCTCTAACTTACTCACTCCCCTTCCCTCACTCTCTCTCTGTTACCCCTATTCTCTCCGTCCTCTTAGTCTCTCACTCCTCTTCTGTTACGCTTACTCCCTATAACTCAGCCACACTCTCTCACTTATCTTTCTTTCCTCCCTCACTCAGTCCTCTACTGTCACTTTTTCCTTCACTTCCTCTGTCTCCTCACTCCCTTACTCCCCTTGTCTAACGCTCACTTGCCTTTATCCACTCATTATCACCACTCTTTCCTCAACATCACTGCTCTTCTCTTACCCTTCCACACCCCCGTTCCCTTACTCCGTTTTCTTCACTTATCCTCATTCCCCTTGTTCACTCACCTTCTCCTCACTCACCTCCCACACTCACCTTCTTTCAGTCCCCCTAGTTCACTTCCCTTCCCCTCTCGTCCCTTTCTTTGCTCCCTCACTCATTTTCCTTTCCTCTCTCACTGCACTCCACTTCACTCACTCCTTTTGAATTTGTAAAGAATACAGCTCTTTTTGGAGAATTGGAGGTAGTTCTAAAAAGAACTGTTTTTTTTCTCCTTTTTTAGGTTTTTTTTCTGAACAAAAACAAAAACAGGGAATGCCAAACTGCTCAACAGGAGCAAAAAAAGGGGAAAAAATAGGGCTGGGTACGACAGCGGTGGTCTTCCCTTCTCTGTACAATGTTCATGATACTCTGTTCTCCGTAGCAAAGCATTTCATCACATTGCTTACACTTGATAGTGATATTATTGAAAATCGGCTGAATGTTAGGGATCAGCTGCTCAGGTCTTCCTCTCACGAATGATGTTGTTGCTCCTTCAGTGGATGTTGAGGCGCCATCTCTTGGGGATTACGTGCCAGGTCCCTGACACTCTCCCGGGCATAGTTCTGGGGGTGCCTCCTCTGAACATGCCTGATCATTGTGGAATTGCCAAAACTGTACTTTCTTCTAGGGTCACCCCGTGAAAGAACTGTTTGGCAAATTTTACACTCCACCTTTGGAGCATTAACCTTTTTTTCACCTGGTGGTATGGTAAATAAATTTCCATATAAAGTGCTCCTTCACCTTGGGCTGAGGAGGCTCCTCCTGGATGAACTCATCAGAGTCCTCACTGCTGCTGGGTGGTCTGGCAGCCATTCTTTCCACTAAATTGAAGAACAGAAGGGAACAGGTCTTGCTGTCTCCAAAGTGAAAGAGGTAGTGAAGGAAATGGGTGGGGGTTTCATTAGTTGTAAAAAAAAAATGTAAAGAACCAATGAAAAGTGTTATTTTAAGGTCACATGACTTGACGCGCTTACGCTGCGCACACCGGAGCGCTTCCGGGGGCGCTTACGCAGCACGAACGTAGGCGCTTCCGGGGGCGCTTACGCGGCGCATCTAAATGACGTTTTGCTACCTTTTCGGAAATACGTTTAAAGTTAAAATACGGGTATTTAAAATCAAAAATATTAGTTTTATAAGTATACCACTAAATGTCTTGCATTATTTTTTACTTTAAATACAAACTTTTTTTTTTCTCGCACACGGGAATAGAGCTCTCGCTGCGCTCTCGGGTGAGCTTACCGGTGCGCGCACCCTGAGCGCTCCGAGACAAAATGATAAAAAAAAACCTACATGAAAAATACATTGAAAAATGTATTTTTGAAAAAAAAAAAAATAATTAATAGTTATAAAAAACAGCTACTAAAAAAAATAATAATTCACTTTAAAAATCGTAGGTTACAAAGTCGATATACAAAGGAATTAGCTTTTAAAAAACCTATGAAATTCACTGAAAAAACCATAGGTTTCACAATCGTTATAGTTGGGAATTAGCATTTAAAAAACCTTTGAAATTCACTAAAAAAAACATAGGTTTCACACTCGTTATAGTTAGGAATTAGCATTTAAAAAACCTTTGAAATTCACTGAAAAAAGCATAGGTTTCACACCAGTTATAGTTAGCTGAACATTTTACTCATACAAAACCATTGAAATTCCCACGTTATAGTCAGTTGGACTCACTATAACTCGCGCGCCCGCAATCCACTGCTGATGATGTCACATATTACATCATTCATGACATGGTCAGTGACATCACTGATGACATCTCAAATGACATCACTGATGACATCACTGATGACATCTCAAATGACATCACTGATGACATCACTGATGACATCATCCAGTGTCTGTGTTTCCGTAAAGTTTAAATATGTTTTACACATTGAAGAATGAGTGGATGTATAAGTGTCTGGATGAAGGATTTAGTAGGTGTGTGACTGACTGTATGAGCGAGTGATTACATTTGTCTTACTGAATGCATGGGCTAGTGACTAAACTGTATGATGTGTGCATCATTATGTCTGTTGTTGTGTAAGCTGCTGCATGTGTTGATCAGTAGCTATATGAGTGGCTATATGAGTTATTGATTGGTTGCCCAAGTATTTGTAAGTGAGGCTGCATGTGTGTGTGGGTGGCTAGGAGGTGTGTGACTCTGTGCATACATGTGTGAGCAGTTGATTGACTTGGTGTATGGGTTCAAGAGTGCATGTGAAAACAACTGTATGGGCGGTTGACTGTGTGCATGGGTGTGTGGGTGAGTGAATGGATATCTCAGTGCTACATGTGCAAGTAAGTACATATGTAAAATACAGTGCATGTGAGAGTTGGCATATATAAATGACTATACATGAGAGCCTGTGATTGCATACGTGACTGTATCTATCAATGTGTACTTGCATCAGTGATTGTAAAAGAGAGTAAGTATGTGTTAGTCTATTTTTGAATAAGTAAGGTTTTGTGTGTATAACTGTATAGATGAGAAAATGGGAGGGTGATTGATTCTTTGCATGACTGACTAGGTGTGTGAGTATCTCCATGGATGAGTGCCAGTGTGTTAGTGTCTGTATAGGTGTATGTGTGCATATGATAGTGTTGTATTGATGAGTGTTTGTATGTATGAGGGATTGTATGTGTGAATGAGTGAATGTGTGTGTAGACCTAGGAATCAGTATGTAGTCACTGGTATTGGTGTGTCAATGGTTTCAGCAATGGTAGTTTGTATTTAACACTGGGTGTATCAAAGGTTAGATTAGAGTGTGAGGAGGTGCATCGTATTATCACATGGATGATGTCATCTGTGATGTCATCAGTGATGTCATTTGAGATGTCATCAGTGATGTCATCAGTGATGTCATTTGAGATGTCATCAGTGATGTCATCAGTGATGTCACTGACCATGTCATGAATGATGTAATATGTGAAATCCTCAGCAGTGGATTGCGGGCGCGCGAGTTATAGTGAGTCCAACTAACTATGACGTGGGAATTTCAATGGTTTTGTATGAGTAAAATGTTCAGCTAACTATAACTGGTGTGAAACCTATGCTTTTTTCAGTGGAAAAAAATATATATATATATATATATATGCTACACACCAGAAAGAAATTGATTCGTCCTCGCGGGGGGGTTTAAATCCAAGTCGGATTTATTTCGCACAGAAAATCAAAGAACAGACGCGTTTCGGAGGTACGCCTTCGTCAGTATCAGCTTATACAGTATATATCCATAGAAAATAGCTTTGGTGCCATTTGACAAACATTCCCCTAAAAAATGGTTCATTGACCTGAGTTCCTACCTGGAAAGTTTCAGGGTAATCCATCAAGTGGTGCCGGAGTCCCAAAACATGTTTTCCCAATTAAATTTGCCATAGGAACTTTAGACAACGCTACAGCCAAATGGCCTAACGGAATTACACCAAATTTGCCAGAAAGCTAGCACTTTAACCAGAAAGCGTGCTTTTTGTGTTTCAGTGAAAATCTGTTTCGGTGTTCGAGAGACATTAGGCTTCGAAATGTATCTATCCCTAGCAGCGTGGTACTACCAAAGGAGTACAGAGGTAGTTTTAAGGGAGTACTGAGGGAGTAAAGAGGAAAAAAAGAACAAATGAAGCATTATCACTGACTGGTCTCACAGGACTGGGACCAGTCCTGCAAGACTGAGTGACGGATTTGGCTGGTTACAACATGAAAACAAAATGTTGCTTCTGTCATTTTTACGATTCTAGGACTTCATCACAGTGCCCTGAATATTAAAATAAAACAACATATAAGTGGTATCAGAATCTTTAGCCCTTGGGGGGGGGGGGCTGGGAGGAACATCCCAGGATTCAAAGTGCTTAAAAACCATTTCTTGTTGCAGCTTACTCTCAGTATTCTTGATGAAGTACCAAGGGAGTACAGAGGGAGTACTAAGGGAAAGAATGGCAAATGAAGCATTCTGAATGAATGGTCCCATGAGACTGAGACCAGTCCCTCAAGGCAAAGCTCTGGGATTTCGTTTTGTTTTCAGAATCTTTGAATGCACTTTTCATGTACTTAAGGAGTAATCTGGTATTTGGCCAAATGGGCGCCATCATTGGAGATTCCACCACTTTAATCCCGCTGTTTCTATGTCTCATCGACAAGTGGGCAAAATTCTAGGTATCAGAGGCCACACTAGAGCTGGCCCTACTGTGAAAAAGCAGCCTCGCCAGCCCTTCTGTCTCAGGACTGATGGATTAATGAGTAGAAATGCCTTACTTCCTGACCACTGATGTTTTGTTTTGCAGAAAGATAATCCCACTTTAGGGCTTCTTTCTGCACACAGAAAAAAAATGCTGATTTGCCCTCATTACATGGTAGCCGGCTAGAACTACGGGGCATATTACCAACAACTGGCAATATTTATCGCTAAATGGGCTTAGCGAGTATATTTTTAACGCCAAGCATCGCCGGATATTATCGCAGAGATAACGTGCTATTAGCAACATTTATCTCTAAAGCGATAAAATATCCGGCGTTAGCAGAGAAATGCGTGAATATCGCTGGTAATCCTGCGATATTCACGCATTATCGCTAATGAGGACTTAGCCAAAATATCCAACTCCCATTGGATATAATGGCTAAGAACTGGTCTGAGCAGGCGTTAGTTTTTGGAGATATTCGCGCTTAGCGCGAATATTTCCATCGCTACACCTACCTTGCTAATAGGCGATAGCGACGTTAGCGACTGCTTTCAGTCGCTAACAGGTTGGGTACGCCCACTTTGCATGTCATTAGCGATAAATATCGCTGACATGCAAAGCGGGCCCCAAACCGCTCGCTATCGCCTACAAGCTGTCGCTAACTGCTGTTAGCGACAGCTTGCTCATAGGGCGATAGAATTATTGCCGCTTAGCGTCCAAAAACGGCCGCTAAAGCGGCGATAATCACATATCGCCCTCCTTGGTAATATGCCCCTACTTTTTTGATGAAAGTTCTCTTCTGTGCATGTAGATGGAAGCACTTTCAACTAAACAACCCAGCCATCACTGATGGGATCTTTAAATATGGTAGGCAGACTTCGGTCAGGTCTGTGGAGGCAAGAGCTTCTGCCGCACTACTAGTCTGGCAGGCCAACCGCTAAGGTTCACATTACCTCCTTAGTCCATTGTCTCTTGCTTGCTTTTGGACAAGTGCTCTTATTTGGAAAATATCTTTTTTGCTATCGTATTTTACTGGCACAAATTTTTGTTAGGCCCACTGTACCTTTGGCTTATGTGTAGCTGGTTCAATGGTTGAAATGCTTAGTGGGTAGTTTCTCTCTGAGTGCACTCAAATACACACACAACAAACACACACAAGGACACACATACATATAGACATTTACATACGATCCACATTGTCATAAGGGCATACATACAGAACTTGAACTTAATTCTACTTCATACTATAAGAAAACATGATGATTTCAATAAGATATACCAGCAGTCCACTTTGCACCGAATGTAAGTGCTGGATTAGATTACATTAGAACCCTATGTAAAGCATTACATTAATCTAGTTAGTAGTGAATGGACATCGGGAATACAAATGTATCCTTTTTAGATCAAAGGAATAGAGCTCTAATCCATTTATAGAAAAGTAAAAAAAGACGTGCTTTTATTAGCTGATAGAATACGGTGTTGAAATAACATCTTAGAATCCATTATATGTAAAGCCTATTATCTGCATCTACATTTTCTAAGAAACAAAGCAAGACAATGTGATGTGAAATCTCCGATCTCATCTTGCTCAATAAAAATTACCGAAGAGGCTAGGAAATGTGCAGTACTTTCCGATACTCTGTGCTGCACGTTTCCTGGCATCTTTCTGTCATTTACTTAGTTTTTAAACCACTGATCCATTAGAGTACTATTAAAATAAATAACCTGCTTCAAATCTGTGATTAACCTGTCATGAACTGGAAGCCCCCAACCATAGATCTTCAGGGGTGAGATTTCCAACCCCTGTTGTTTGGACGCAGTTAAATGCATTGAGAAATCCAGTTGGGCTGTAACCCATACACAACTCATTGTGCAGGACTGTGCAGAAAGGGATTTTTGTTCACGATTAGTCACACTAGATGAGTTCCAAAACGCAACAGAACCTCAAACCCTCTTTCTTAAATAAATAGCAAACTCAAAATAGCACTAAGAATCAGAAGATATACTTTAAAGATGTTTCTTTCTACAATACAAATATAATGCATAACATATGAAAGGGAACCACGCAGAATGAGAAACTAATTGTAGCAATTTATGACATAGGCTGCAAAAGCAATATGGACATTCCTAACATGGTTAGCAAGTTACTAGGATCCTAAGAACCTACAGCTACTTCTAACCGCTGACATTTTGCAGAAGCAATAAATAGCAGACTATAATTTTAATTTCTTAATATCTAGTACACAGCATTCCATCTCTTTGTAAAAATAGAAGTTTAGTTATTCTCTATTACAGCTTTTGCTCGGAGTAATAAGCAGTGCAGTAGTGAAGGCCATTTCCCTACACAGCTCCTGGAGTCATTTCCGACCGATGCTTGTTGTTGCTGCATGCTGACAAGACCTATAGCGGTATAGTCCTAGCATGAAGCCCCTCCAACTAACGGTCAGTTATCTGGATTTTTAAACGGTCTGATTGCAGATTTTATGTTATATTCATAAAATAAAATAGAGTACTTGCAAACACTAATGAAACAACAAGACTTAGCAAATATTGCAAAGAATCGAAATTTGCCTAGCTTAGTAACGGTAAATTTCAATTCTATTAAGGACATGGAGGCGAGGATTATGCTTTTCTTCCTTCGCTTTTATTCTTATGTAAAAAACACAGCAGTCAGAAAAGCAATAAAAATTACTTTTTCTTACAAACAGAGAAAAACATAATTTGTTCTCACAAAAAAAAACGAGTACATCCAGTCCATAAGCATCAACTCCCATAATTCCCAGGGATAAATGTAAATGTAAATGTATTGCGACTTATATAGCGCACGTATCACCAAGAGGCATCAAGGTGCTTGCCTTGGCAACCCGTCATGGCTTTTCCCTGTGAGATAACCCCTACTGGGTATCCCCAGGGTGAAAGCCAGGCATCCCGCAGCGGGTGGGCCGCCGTAGTGGAGATTAAGCAACTATTGCCCAGAGTTGCAGCGTGGGACCCCATGATTAGAATAGGCACCGAGGCGAGAATTATCGAGTCCGTGGACATTCTGGGCTCAGGACCCTGCCGATAACACAGTAACAGAGTCCTGACACAAGCCCAGCGCGAGTCACAAGCCTTGATAAAGATTAGGCATATAATAAACATAACATGAGTCCTTCCACACTGTCCATGACTCCTAGAATGCTCCACCATCTTGTTAAACCCTCCTCTTTCTTTGCGCAAGTCACGCCTCATTGTTATTGGTCCTGCTTGGCTCTATCGTGTCCTGCAATATAAGAGAACGCTGTGAGCTTACTCCAGATCCCGCCTCTTAAAATCGACAAATCTCTGAATAAAATTTAAAACAGTTTACTTACGTGAGTACGGGTGGGTTCGCACCAACTATGCAACGGGAGGGATAATCCTCGCCTCCGTGTCCTTAATAGAATTGAAACTTACCGTTACTAACCTAGGCAAATTTCAATTCTATGTCAGGACCGGAGGCTCCGATTATGCTAGTTCAAAGCTTCCTTTCCACCAACTGAGCAACCTCCACCAGTGGTTTAAAATAAAACCTCTTGAAGGTGGAATCGGAAGACCAATCTGCCGCATGCATAAGGTCCTCTAACCGAGCTCCTAAAGAAAAAGCCTTCAAGGCCATCGCGCTCTTAGCCGAATGTGCTCCAAACAGTTTTGTATCAATACCCGCCTTTTGCATGACCCATCTCATCCACCTGGCTATCGTGGGGGAAGAGACAGCATGATGCGGTTTCCGTAAGGCAATAAGGAGTCGCCGTTCGCCCGGAGGGCAAAATTCAAGAGTCATTTCCTCATAGTATTTCAGACAGTTTACCACACCTAGGGGTCGATAAGGATTGCGGATTTTCCGCATCCTCCGGGCCGGCGGAAGCCATCGCCGGCCCGGTGGATGTGGAAAATCCACTGCGGACCCACCAAAGACCCACCGTCACATTAGGATGGCTGGTGGTTTTTGGTTTCAGTCCGCCGCTTTTCCGCCGTGGTCGGCTTACAACCGCGGCGGAAAAGCTCTAATATGGTGGCGGTGTCTCTCAGACACCGCCAGACATATTAGGATGGCTTCCCAGACATGCTTTTCCGCGGCGGGTTCTCCGCCGTGGAAAAGCATACGGATCTTCACTTCGGGGGCCCGTTGCGAACCCCCTGGGTGAAGGGAGGTGGGGGGTGCACATGGGGGGTACCTATGGTACCCCCCTGCATTTACATGCAGAAAGAGGCAGACACCGCGCGGTGCCTGCCGCTTTGTGCATGTAAATGCAATGCATGCGTTTTTAACATTGCGGCGAGTGCAGCTTGAAGCCGCACCCGCCCCAATGTTAAAAATAGAGAATGTGACCGCCAGGGTGGCGGTCACATCCTAATTGCACAGGAGGGAACGCCGCAGCACATGGGGATGTTCCCTCCTACTCAGGGCTCGCGGACAGACGCAAGTCCGTCCGCGATCGTAATGGGCCCCATAGTTTGGGCACATCCACAAAGGCCGGATAAGAGATTGTCCTGGAATCTGATTTGGTGAGGTGACCCAGAGTAAATGTAACTCCCTCTGGAGAGAAGACCCTTGCAGTAATGTCCAAAGCTTGGATGTCTGAAACCCCGCGACAGGACACTAAGCACAAAAGCATGGCCAATTTAGCTGAAATTTCCTTCAGAGAAAGATATTTATTAGGTTGCCAGGACAAGAAGAGGTTCAGGACCAAACTGACGTCCAAAAGGGCCAAATAACGAGGCTCTGGGGACAAAGACAAATGGATCCCTCGCAAGAGCCTACAGACGAACGGATGTTCCCCAATCGAGGCACCGTGCACCGGACACTGAGCTGCAGAGATCGCCGATCTTATCGCATTGATAGATCTGTAAGCCAGGCAATCCGTAGCCAGTCCTGCCAGAAAATTCAACACGGGAACGACGCCTGCGACCATGGGATCCAGATCCCGTCGAAGACACCAAGGCATCCACTTAGTCCACGTGGACCGATAGCGTTTAGATGTACTCTCTGCCCAGGCCTTTGCTAAGAGATTTTGAGCCGGTCCCAAAAGGCCGTCATCTCCTGAAAGCCTCCATGCCATGAGGTGGAGAGATCCTTGGAGAATGAGGTGGTGACACTCCCCTTCCGGATTCAGAAGAAGATGAGAGAGCGGGGAAAGTAGGATTGGAAAATCCCAAGAAAGTTCCAGAAGAACAGGAAACCAGACTTGAGGCTTCCAACATGGCGTCACCACCACCACATCTGCCTTCAGAAGACGGATCCGGGCCACTGTTCATACCACCATTGCAAACGGTGGGAAGACGTAACCCCTCTCCCGACTCCAGTCTTGGGGAAACGCGTCCATGGCCTCCCCAAGAGGGTTGGGCCTCCAGCTGAAGAAGCGCAGAAGCTAATAATCCAGACGGGACGCAAACAGGTCCACCAAGATTGGACCCCAGAGGCTGTTCAACCATTTGAAGACCCAAGCATCCAGCTCTCATAGGCTGAAATCTTTCAGATGTCTGGAGTGCCAATCCGCCACCTGATTGGCCTGGCCGGGGAGATACTCCACCATCACACAGACTTGGTGTGCCAAGCAATATTCCCAAAACTCTTTTGCTAGGTCTGCCTAGGCACGGGAACAGGGACCCCCCAAACGATTGACGTAACGGACCGCTGAGACGTTCTCCATTTTCAACAGCACACACAAGCTCGCTTGTTGTCTGGTCCAACAGCGGACGGCAAATACTCCCGCTAGAAGTACAAAGCATTTGATATGCAACATCTGTTTGTCTAACGACCAAATGTCACCTGTGGAGAACTCTCCGCAACGGGCACCCCAACCGGACCTGCTTGCGTCCGATTCTATTACCAAGTCTGGGGTCGATCTGAAGATTGGCCGACCATTCCAGGCCTCCATGTGTGTCAACCACCATGACATCTCTTCTCTGGCGTCCTCCGACAGGGGAGCTGACTGGTTGTACGACAGCCCCTTCCTGAGGTGATGCGCTTTCAGGCGCTGCAAAGCCCACTAATGAAGAGGGCCTGGGAAGATCGCCTGGATGGAAGAGGAAAGGAGACCTACCACCCGAGCGATCTGACGGAGTGAAGTCTGGGGCCTGGAGTTGGTTTGTTTTAAGGTGTGATAGATCTTGGCCATCTTGCGAGAAGGCAGACTCAATGAAGAATTTACGGACTCACGACGAAACCGAGAAAGACCAGACTTTGAGTCGGAGAGAGGATCGATTTGTCCTTGTTGATGACAAACCCCAAGCTCTCCAAAAGAGATACCGTCTGCTGCAACTGGGATATCAACTTCTGGGGACACTGCGCCATGAGAAGGATGTCGCCTAGGTACACAATCATCCTTATTCCTTGACCCCTCAGAAATTCTACCACCGGGAGTAGCACCTTTGTGAAACACCATGGTGCTGAAGAAAGTCCGAATGGAAGGGCGGTGAACTCATATACCTGACCCTGCCAAAGAAACTGGAGGAAACGTCGATGAGGAGGATGGACCGGAACTACCAGGTACGCATCCTTGAGGTCCAACCTGACCATCCAATCCTGTGGTAAGTGAACGTCCCGCAGAAGATGGATTCCTTCCATCTTGAAATGTTGGTAGACCAACCAACCATTGAACTCCGTGAGGTTCTCCGGCCACCGTCCCCGTCCGTCTTTTCCACTAAAAACACGGTGCAGAGCTGATTGACAGATAGACCCTTTCTTGAACAGAGCGGGCACCTCCTCGTCGATCAGCTGGGCATCGGGGACGGAGAAAGAAATGGGATGTGGACACTTGGCCTGCCGTGGCTGGTCATAAAACTCTATATGAAACCCCTTCACAGTCTGTAGGACCCAGGCATCTGCTGTGAGAAGCAGCCAAGTGTCCTGAAAATCGGCTAAGCGACCCCCAATAAACACTTGCTCCGCAGGGATGACACTTACCTCCTGACTGACCACTGCCGGTGTTGTTCTTGAAGCCGCTGCAGCCTCGAAAGCGTTGCCCCCTGGTGGGGTAAAAGTTGTTGAAATTGGCTGAGGTGTTGTACTCCCTCGCCCGGAGCCTTGTCCCCTGCTACTGGTCTGCTGACCGCCGCGGCCGGTCGCACGGCCCCTACTGCGACCGGCCCCTTGGGAGAAACGAGTCTGGAAAACTCTTTTAATATTAGACTGGGCCTTATCTAATGAGGTAAAGGTGGCAACACATTTACCCAATTCGTTTACAAAGGGGTCCCCAAACAGGCCCCCTTGGGCCACAGCTCCTGCCTTGGAGGATGCTAAGTCGCCCAATTTTGGGTCGAGCTTAATGAGCAAAGAGCGTCTGCGTTCTGTCGACAGGGTGCAGTTGGCATTCCCCATAAAAGCTATTGCCCTCTGCGCCCAATTGGACAGCACGTCGGGGGAGATGACAGAACCTGTCACCTTTGCCTCTTCTCCCATGTCCAAGATCTTTGTCATTGGGCTAATGGCGTCCAAGAGCTTATCCTGGCAGGAGCGCCAGGATCGATCTATTCCCTTGCAGGGGTCTTTTATATACTTTGCAAGGAAAGTAGCCATTTTTGAGTCCAGTTCGGGGGTAAGGCCCACTTTCCCTTCTAACATGGGACGCGGACATTCCGCCCTGAGGAATCCCCGAGCTTCCTTCTCCAGAGGCTTGCGGAGGAGTCCAGCCACAAACATGGCCACCTTGTCCCCAGGTGCCCAACCTGCGGAGCGTGAATGGATAATTTCATCCGAGTCCAGCATACCTGAGGCATCCTGAGGCAAAGTGCCTGCAGAACTAGCTGGACGCCAAGAACGCAAAGACCCCTCATCATCGTCGGTGTCTGTAGGGGAACCCCCATTTGAGAAGGGGAAGGAGGTGCCGTAGACACTGCGGGCTCCAGTGGCAGGGGAGGTGGAGAAGGGGGCGAAACGGACTTGGCCAAGAAGGCACTCTTTAGGTGCTCAAAGGCATCCTTGTCCACCCCTTGTGCCCCCTCCGTGCCACCCTCCCCACATACCTTCTTGGGCAGCGGGGCACCCTCCTCTGATAAGGGGGCTGGTGCGGGGGAAGCTGCACCCAAGTGGGCCTGAGCCAACTTAGCGCACTCCACCACAATGCAGCTAGTCAGGCGCTCTTCCATTGGGGCTACCACCTCATTAACACACTTGAGGATGGAGCTATCTACAGCCTCAAAGAAGTCGTCTCCAGGGGTAGATACTGTGTAGCCTCCTCCTCTTCATAGCAACTCTACTGCTATATTTTACCAGGGTACTTAGTAGGCAAGGGTTAACACTCCCAATACAACACAGGCAGCACTTAGGGATGACAGAACAAAACACTAATGGTGGAACCCTTTAACTGTTAATTGGACCGGCAGAGCCTGGATCAAATTTTGGGCAGATCAAAGAGCTGCAGGCTTTTGGTGCGGGCAAAACCGCTATGGGTGGTACACACACCACGCAGGACATCAGACAGACTGACACGGCCTAACCGCCACCCAGCGCGCTCCAAAGCAAACGAGTGCACTATTTCTCCGTAGGCGGTTTTTGAGGGAAAACTCCCTTGATACGGACCCCAGCAGGTGTGGAATTAGAGCAAAAACGGGCAATACAGATCTCAAAGGGCATTCTGGTTTGGCAGCAGGGGGCAGGGGGCAGGCTCCGGC
The DNA here is from genome assembly GCF_964261635.1 of Lissotriton helveticus. NCBI lineage: Eukaryota > Metazoa > Chordata > Amphibia > Caudata > Salamandridae > Lissotriton > Lissotriton helveticus. Next base: position 1,601,838,051 of record NC_136059.1, on the reverse strand, counting down.
GAACTCGTCTCTCTCTCAGCGCGGCTCCGCTATGAAGTAACCACGCTGAGGGAACAACGAGACGCCCGTGCGCCCCCTCGCGGGCTACAGAGCTCGCTGTAAGTGGGCCGGCCGCGTAAGGAGCTAAAACGCTCCTGCGGCCAGAAAAAGAGGGGAATCTGAAAATAAACGCTGTCAGACACAAAGCGCAAACACAGCGATCCCCTCCATAGCGACCCAAAGCCCTTTCACAATTATCAACAAAACGGCAGATAATCGAAGACAAGAAAAAAGGCACTTAGCTGGCTGCGCAGCAGCGAAGAAAGAGGAGAGTTTCACAAGATGATGGAGCTTTCTAGGAGTCATGGGCAGTGTGGAAGGACTCTGTTACTGTGTTATCCCTGGGACTTATGGGAGTTGATGTTTATGGACTGGATTTACTCATATTTATTTTAGTGAGAACAAATGATGTTTTTCTCTCTGTTTGTAAGAAATAGTCATTTTTATTGCTTTTCTGGCTGCTGTGTTTTTAACATAAGAATAAAAGCGAAGGAAGAAAAGCATAATCGGAGCCTCCGGTCCTAAAATAGAATCCGGCATCTCAATTCATATGTAGATTATATACCCTATAACTAAAAACAATAAACATATCATCTTCTACAATAAGCGTTCATGATGTTTTGTCAACATTTCTGCATGTGTCTAAAACTTAACACTTGCTACTGAAAGAGATTAAAGGATCTGTAAGCAGGGACATAATGAATATAGAAGAAGCCTAAATGGCACTTGTCATAGTAGTCATGAAACATCACAGTCTGATAGCAGATTAACATTGATTCTCTATCCAAAGATGGCTCCCACAGATAGCTAACAGACAGATTTAGATTTCATACAATCCCCATTGTGTCATGTGACCATAACTTTCAATCAAGTGAGACACTATGCTTTTTTGAGGGCATTTTTTAGTGCAGACTTCTTTGGTATTTAATGAGCTCAATTTCAGTTATGGGAAAAGGCCCATGTATTTTCTTTAAAGTGTGGTGCATGGGACCCAGACTTTTGCTTTTATTAAGGGGTAATCTTCTCACCTATTACCAATGTAGGAAAAATAATATGAAAAATTACTGGTACTTAACAGCTTGTTTTCAGGACATCAGCAAACCATTACTTGCCAAAATGCTAAAGGTTAGGCATTCCCCTATTTACGTCCTCCACACCTCTGTTTTCATGGACATCTCCAGTGCAGTCCATACTGAGCAAAGCAGGAGTTTGTTTAAAAGAAGCATTAAAAAAAAGTAATCTTACTGTGAGTTTTATTCCCTTCACTCCAGGATCATTACTTACTTTGTTCCATGCCTTCCATAATAGTCCTGGACATGAAAGATTAGCTTGCATCCAACCCTAAACAGGGCTGGGAAATCTACCACTCTGGCCCCATGGATCTGTGGCAGTCCGCTGACTAAATGGTTTCCATCAACAACACTAACTGAGGTTCCATCATCAGAAATAGGGGTGGGGGGTTCCCCAATTTCTAAATGTGGCAGGGGAACCACAGGTCTGTGTGGACTGGGAGCACTACCAATTTAAGGCACGGTTATCACTCCACAAAACCCTAAAAGGCTCTCTAGACTTAAGCTACTTGTTTTCCAAAAGAGATTTATGGTGCAATTCAATAATAAAGTGATGGCAAGAGGTCTACACATTTGTAAAGCATTGATTTCACTTGTATTCAGAGGAGTAACCACTAATGTATTAACAATTGTCCCCCAGTGGAATAAATTAGAGCCTTCACAAGTCACCTTTAAATCCTACCATGGTTTCTTTTTCAGTACTTCCCTAATTTCTTCAATAGCTCATCTAAATACTACTCATCTTCTTGTTACCACCATCCCGCAAACTTATCAGTGCTAACCACTCGTTCCTATCATATGTGCAGTTTACATCAAACCATTTACCTATAGGAACCAGTCTTGGCTTTGACTGAAGGCCAGTTGAGAGAGAAACATTTATAGCCTGCTATCAGTAGCGGCTGAGGACACATAGGATATTATTGTACTAAAAGATAGTTTAATTATCTATTCTGCTGCATAATTAGATTCACTAAATGGTATTATTGCAATGTAAAATTATTAAAGGGCAACTAAATCCAATATGATCATATTATACTAACGGGGCACAGACTCTATTCCTAGCGCTCCCATTAGGGATTAGGGTCACTTTCTCTTCAAAATTGAAGCTGGCAGACAAGGATCAAGATGTAATCTATTACACTCCAACACCTCTAGCAACATTGGTGCAATGTGCATTATTATTATTATTAATTAATTCTGGTTGAGCGCATGGCTACCCGTAGGCATCCCAGCGCTTACGCAGCGGCGGACAAAAAAAACCTAGAGTCTTTACTGCAGGTTCTGGAATAACCATGTTTTTTGCTGTTTCCTGAATGTAAGGTGATCTGTTGTGGATCTAAGCTTGGGCGAGAGGGAGTTCCATAGGATGGAGGAATTGTAGGAAAACATGCGTCCACCTGATCGCACTCTCCTTGTTTTAGGTACACTGGATTGGAAGAGGTTGGCAGATCTTAGATTACGCACCGGTTGGTGGAACGTTAAGAGGGCATGATTTATTTTTGGGCCTGTGCCCCATAGCGTCTTGTGTGCAATACAGAGGGATTTAAACTTTATGCGTTCTTCTATGGCAGCTAGTGAAGTGCTTTTATTGCTGGTTTCACCGATTGTTTACCCGTGATTTTGTGTAGTAGTCTGGCCGCGGAGTTCTGCACTACTTCGAGGTTTCTAATCGTGGTGTTAGGAGTTACTAAGTGTAAAGAGTTACAATAATCCAGCTGGGGAAGGACCAGTGATTGTACCATGGTTCTACGCGCGGTATCAGGGAGTAATGGCAGTATCTTCTTTAGTTGCCTTAGGATGCCGAAGCAGGTGGCTGCAACTTGTACCGCTTGGTGGTCCAGTTTGAGAGATCTGTCGAGCCAGATTCCTAGGATTTTGATCCTATCTTTTGGCTTAGGGAGGGGACCAAGACAGTTTGGCCAACTTATATTCGAATGTGCCTTGGCTTTATTTCCGAGAATCACTAGCTCATTTTGTCCCCGTTTAGCCTGAGGTAGGATTGGTCCATCCAGGTGGCCACCTGCTCCAGGCAGGATTCTAGGTCAATAGAGCTCTTGTTTGGGTGATTGATGGCTACCACCAGTTGGGTGTCATCTGCGTATGTGACTATACTAGCTCCAAAAGGCAGTACTAGCTCTGCCAGTGGTCTGAGAAACACATTAAAAAGAGTGGGGCTTAACGACGATCCCTGCGGTACCCCACAAGTAAATGGGATCTCTCTTGAGGTGTGCATGCCTTCAAACACTTGGAACATTCTATCTGTCAAGAAATATTTAAGCCACAATAGGGCATTTCCTACTACTTCTACCTCTTTAAGTCTGTCTATTAAGATGTTGTGGTTTACCGTATCAAAAGCAGCTTTTAGGTCCATCAGGATAACTGCCATTGTCCCTCCGAGATCGAGCACTTTCCTGAATTCCTCCATTACTGTTAGGAGTGCGGTTTCCGTTCCATGGTTAGATCAGAAGCCTGTCTGTGTGCTATGTAGGATTTCATGTGATTCCAGGTAGTTGGACAGTGACATATTTACGTGTGTTTCCAGTGTTTTACTGACTAATGGGAGTAGTGATACCGGCCGGTAGTTCGCCCGGTTTTCTGGGTTCAAGTTAGGCTTTTTTAAAAGTGCCTTTACCATCGCGTGTTTCCATCTTACCAGTAGTGTCGAGGTGGTAAGGAATAGATTGAGCATTTTCTAGGAGCCCTGGGATGTTTGTTTCCTTGACTTTCCCCAGCAAGTGCGCAGGCGCAGGGTTGCAAGGGGATCCAGATTTGACTTTTGCAAAAAGTTTGTCAAGGGTATTTAAATCCATGACCGGGATGTCCTCCAAATAGTATGGTTTCTCCGGCCCATTGACTTGTTTGGGGGTCGGTGTATCCTTTTGCTGAGGGGGTTGGAACGCGTTGTATATGTTAAGAATTTTATTGTTAATAAATTCTGCCAGTTCCCTACATCTCTGTGGGACTCCTTCTGTGGAACCTTCTGGCTTAGGGCACGTTGATAATGTTTTCACTATTCTGGCTATTTCCCTTGGGACGTTATCTGCTAATTTGATTTTTTCCTCAAAATAAAGTGCGTGCGCTTTTTTTATTTCTGTTTGATATATTTTCATTGCCTCCTTATATTTTTGTTTTTTCTCCTCCATGCCCTCTCTAGCTTTTTTGCATTTTTGCTTGAGTTCACAAATCTTCGGGGTGTACCATGCAAATCTTTTATTCGCGGGCCCCTTGGCCCTCCATTTGAGGGGGATAGTGGCATCTAAGGATGCAATAATCCATTCCTTGTACTTATCATAAGCCACATTGAGATCATTGCTACCACTAGGGTTGGTCGTTGTTAAGATGTCCATCCAGGTTTCGGGATAATTTTTGCCCACGGTCGGTCCCAATCCTTTGTAGACTGGTCAGTGAGCGGGGTCTAGGTAATCTCCAGATTATTGGGACTATAAAATGCTCTGACCAGGGAATAGGGACGGGGTCATGTGTTGATATGTTATCAATGTTTGAAAAAACTGGGTCCAATATATGGCCTTTATTGTTGGTTGGACTGGTTACAGTCTGACGTAGTTGAAGAGCTAGTAGATTTTGTGTAAGGTTGCATGCCTCGCCTTTCTTAGAGTCCTCTAGGTGCATATTTAGGTCTCCTAGGATAGTGAAGTTGGCGGCTATGTTTGCCCTAGATGATGCTGTGTTGGTGAGGGATTCCGTGAACATTCCACAGGGGTCGGGGGGTCTGTAAATTAGGATTCCTGATAGTGAGCACCAGCAGCACGCCAGCTGCGCGCGTCCGCGGCGTGGAACGGGAGGCATTGGTATTTAGCCGGTGTGGTCGATCAGCTGGGAGCAGCTGATTGGGGAGAGTGAGCGGAAGTCGTAATCACTTCCGGTGGCACGTTCCGGTCCCTCCAAGCAAACCGAAAAATCGGCGGTGGACCGGGGACCTAGTGCTGAGGGTGTGGTGAGTGGAGGTGGGTAGCAGTGATAGGTTAAAACAAGTTATGCAGCGTTTTAAAAACCTGTACATTTAAAAAAAAAAATGGATTAAAAATGGCAAGTACCAGTGTATGGAGCCCTTTCCCAGGTGCTCCTCGCACACACAGTCAGCCTCTGTCTTTGTCCGGCGCAAATGTCGCGCGGGACTCGGAGCACCGGTATTTAGCCGGTGTGGTCCATAAGCTGGGAGCAGCTGATTGGGGAGAGTGAGCTGAAGTCGTAATCACTTCGGGTGGCACGTTCCGGTCCCTCCACGCAAACTGAAAAATCGGCGGTGGACCAGGGCCCTAGTGCTGAGGGTGCGGTGAGTGAAGGTCGGTAGCAGTGATAGGTTAAAACAAGTTATGCAGTGTTTTAAAAATCTGTACGTTTTAGGAAAGTAAATGGATTAAAAATAACAAGTACCAATGTATGGAGCCCTTTCCCAGGGGCTCTTCCCACACACAGTCCGCCTCTGTCTTTGTCCGGCACGAATGCTGCGCGGGACTCGAAGCACCGGTATTTAGCCGGTGTGGTCCATTAGCTGGGAGCAGCTGATTGGGGAGAGTGAGCGGAAGTCAATCAATCAATCAATCATAGACATTTATAGAGCGCTCTACTTACCCGGAGGGTCTCAAGGCGCTAGGGGGGGGTGCTGCTACTGCCCGAACAGCCAGGTCTTGAGCTTCTTCCTGAAGGCGAGGTGGTCTTGGGTCAGGCGCAGGTCGGTCGGGAGGGAGTTCCAGGTCTTGGCAGCCAGGTAGGAGAAGGACCTTCCTCCTGTTGTCGTTCTTCGGATGCGGGGGACGGCGGCGAGGGCGTGACTGGCTGATCGGAGGTGTCGTTTGGGAGCGTAGAAGTTGATGCGGTTGTTGAGGTAGCTCGGGCCTTGATCGTGTAGGGCTTTGTGTGCGTGGGTGAGGAGACGGAAGGTGATTCTCTTGTTGACCGGGAGCCAGTGCAGGTCTCTTAGGTGTCCGGAGATGTGGCTGTGTCGTGGGATGTCGAGGATGAGTCTGGCTGAGGCGTTCTGGATCTGTTGGAGTCTCTTCTGGAGCTTGGCGGTGGTTCCGGCGCAGAGGGCGTTGCCGTAGTCCAGTCGGCTGGTGACGAGGGCCTGGGTGACAGTCTTCCTGGTCTCGGTGGGGATCCACCGGAAGATTTTCCGTAGCATGCGCAGGATGTTGAAGCACGACGAGGAGACTGCGTTGACTTGCTTGGTCATGGAGAGGGAGGAGTCCAGGATGAAGCCCAGGTTGCGTGCGTGGTCTGTCGGTTTGGGTGCAGTTCCCAGGGCGGGGGGCCACCAGGAGTCGTCCCAGGCGGAGGGCGAGGATCCCAGGATGAGGACTTCCGTCTTGTCCGAGTTCAGCTTCAGGCGGCTGGTCGACATCCACTCGGCTACTTCTTTCATTCCTTCGTGGAGTCGTAATCACTTCTGGTGGCATGTTCGGTCCCTCCACGCAAACCGAAAAATCGGCCGTGGACTGGGGACCTAGTGCTGAGGGTGCGGTGAGTGGAGGTGGGTAGCAGTGATAGGATAAATAAAGTTATGCAGCATTTTACAAATCTGTACGTTTTGAGAAAATAAATGGATTAAATATGGCAAGTACCATTGTATGGAGCCCTTTCCCAGGAGCTCTTCCCAAACACAGTCAGCCTCTGTCTTTGTCCGGAGCGAATGCCACGCGGGACTCGAAGCACCGGTAATTAGCCGGTGTGGTCCATCAGCTGGGAGCAGCTGATTGGGGAGAGTGAGCGGAAGTCGTAATCAATTCCGGTGGCACGTTCCGGTCCCTCCACGCATGTGTATGCAACACTGAATACCTATTTAAGCATTCAAATAAGAGACAATGTTCATGTATATAGGGACGGTGCACCAAAAGGAGTACTTGAAAGCTCCAGATCTTATTCCAAAATTTCTTTTATTTTATTACTTCTCATAAAAACAGACTCCTGACTCCAAAACAGTCGGTTTTTATGAGAAGTAATAAAATAAAAGAAATTTTGGAATAAGATCTGGAGCTTTCGAGTACTCCATTTGGTGCACCGTCCCTATATACATGAACTTTGGGATCTGCTTTGCAAGAGAGTATTGGTGCGGCATATTCTGGACGTCTTGTGCACAAACTTGGGACTTTGATTTCATACTTTGGAATACTATGTGCATAACTTGAGTCAGCCGCTCTTTCTTTTTCAATTAAATAGGAGACAAGATGGCAGGTGTAATAACAGGCTGTCAGCACCTCTGTTAAGTAGGTAAATGTAAAGTAGAAATAAGTATAGTGTGCTCAAATGAATAGACACTATGCAAACCCAGTAGTGTGCATTAATATTTGGAAACATTTCCACATATATACAAAATTATTTTACAATTCGGAGCACAACAATAGAGTGATTTTGATCCGTCACTGTTGCTGATCCAATTTTAACTTGTAGAGCACTCCAAAACCGCATATATTCAAACAAAGTCCATATGTAGACAAAATTAATAAAAAAAAATGTAAATTGATACTTGTATAGCGCACTATTCACCCGCAAGGGTCTCATGGCGCTTGTACGAATACCGCTGTGGAACAAATCCTGGCTTTCCCTGTGAGGTGTGCACTGCTGGGCACCCCCAAGGTGGAGGCCAGGCATCCTTAGCGTTGTGGGGGCCGTTGTGGAGATTAAGCAAGCTATTGCCCAGAGTTGTAGAGTGGGACTCCATGATTGTAATAGGCACCGAGGCGAGAATTATCAGGTCCGTGGAATTTTTGAGCTCAAGACCCGCCGAGGCGGGGAATTGAATCCTGGTCCCGGGCTAGACCTCTGCATCAGGGTCTGCTACTCTAACCATTGAGCCACACTTCTCCACTATCATTACAACTCCACGATGACCAAGGTCTTAGACCAAGTTGCACTGGAGATGGTTGAAATTACATTCTTTTATTGTTTTGTGTTCCAAGTTCTTGTCTGTGAAGAATACAATCTGTAAAGATGTATTCAAATAGAAAAAATGTCCGATGTTTAAATCATTGTGAATAAATAGCTATTTAAATAGCAATAAACCCAGATATTGAACTGATGTCTGTACTTTGGTGAAAGTAAATATTTGGAAAAGAATATATCAGCACTGGCATTCCTCTTTTGTTGTTGCATTCATTAGGCTCAGCCTTGCTGATTAGAGCCAGCCCTATTTTGTTATTAGCTCTAACCATTGAGCAACACTTCTCCACTAAGCCCAAAGGTCTGTTGGCAGGTAGGTCGATAGATGACGCACACAGCCGACACACAGCCGACACATGTTTCATCATGTTGATGACTTTTTTAAGGCTTGAAATCGTTATGACCTCGTTTGTTTTTTTCAAATCAAGGGTTTTGACCTCAGCAGCTCCCTTTGTATTTAGGAGGAGTATGCGATAAATACAACCCTAGGAAGTCAAGGCTACGGGTGAATCCAATGTTAGATCAAATTGCCACTTGCCATGAAAATCTAATGCTCTTAATTATCTATATTTCACCTCTCGGTTTAGGGTGAGGAAAAGAGTTTCAAGAAAGTAATGTGGGAATACGTTAGCCCATTATCCAGTAAGGGGAGGCATGTAAACGTTTCAAATTGGATCTGTAACAGTGACGGAACAAAATCACTCTATTGGTGTGCTCTAAATTGTAAAATACCCTATTTAAGCATATCAAGCCGAAAAGTCAAAAGTGAAGTCGAGAATGATCTTGTCTATTAACCATACTTTCCAGAATTTACACATGTAATAATCTCCACACAAGATAATTATTTAGGTCAGTAAGGTCTAACCATGTCCTATTTTTGACCTGAAGTCACCTCCTATCAGGATTAAGAATTACTTTATCTTAATTATTGTCTGTTAAGGTTCGGCAAAAATACAAAATCTGTCCATGGCATAGCATGTCTATTTTGCAAACATTATGCAAGCTTATGTTAGTAAGTGAAAATCACTTGACTGGGATGCGCTTCGGTATAAGTCATATAGAAATGTCATGTAAAATACTAGTGGTATACTATTGGATCAAAAAGTGACTCAGCTCTGGTATACATCTGTTTCTTAGATCCAAGAAGAAGCATTAAGTCTGATTCACAAAAGTAAAATTACACATGTAGATTTACACATTTGTACATCTACTACTACATCTAGGTGTAAATCTAGAATTGTTTTTACTGTTCATCATATTGGAGTGTAGATTTATACCAAAGTGTAGACATACATGTCTTCATCTCTTAGTGGAGCCTTCTTTGGATTTCTGGGACCGGTTTGGGGGTATCACCCTGAGTGGAAGGGGTATGCCCAGACGTGGGTCCTATGCTCGCCATGCCACTGAAGTCAAGCTAGCCTAGCGAATCAGAGGCAATACCCCACAAATGGGCCCAAGATGCTTGTTTATGGTCCACGGAGGGCTTGGCCTGGCAGTTTGACTGGACTGCTTCCTTAGGAAACAGAGCCAAGCCTGATTTGCATACTGCTGGGTCTAAACCGGAATGTAATGGCGAGCAAACAAATCAATGGATTTAGGCCCATATCTCTGCACTGGTGTGAAAGTTTGATATTGTTCAGTATTCCGTCCATCAATTTATTTGTGTGCATTTTATCACTCTGAGTGGGACAGGTATGCCCAGACTTGGGTTCCGTGTTCTCTATACCACTGAAATCAAGCTATCCTGGCTGATGAGGGGTGATATCCCGAAACCAGTCACAGGATGCATGTTTCCAGTCCAGGTAGGACCTTGCCTGTCAGTTCTGGCTGAACAGTTCCCAAAGGAAACAGGGCCAAGACTGATTTGCATATGGCTGGATCCAAACTGGAATAGCATGGTGAGCAAAAAAACTATGGATTTAGACCCAGAGCTCTGTACTGGGGATGAATGTTTGTCATTGTTTAGAATCCCCTCCACCAATTCTTCTTTTTGCAACTTTCTAAAAGTGGCATTTTCAGAACTGTAATTTAAAATCTATATGGTAGGATTTTAAATTAGGATTCCAGAAACACCAAACTTGAGCCAGTTCTTCCTTCCCATTGGGAGAATACATTTATAAAATGCAATACGGTATTCCCAATGTCATCCTATGAAATATATAGCCCTTACCTGGGTATGTAACATCTAAAAGTACATGTCTTGCTTTTTAAATACATTGCACTCTGCCTTCTGGGATGGCCTGAGCCTACCATAGGGGTGACTTATATGTATTAAAAGGGAAGGTTTGGGTCTGACAAAAGGCTTTTTTTCCAAGTCAAAATGGCATTTTGAAAGGCACTCGTAGAAGTTGCAGTGGCAGGCCTGAGAGATGTTTAAAGGGGTACTTAAGTGGGTGGCACAATCAGTACTGCAGGCCCACTAGTAGCATTTCATTGCAGGCCCTGGGCTGACATTGTATACTTTACTAGTAACTTATAAGTACACTAAATATGCCAATCGAGTATAAGCCACCCTAATGCTGACAAGTCTAACACCATCACCTACCCAGTCACAAGCAGATGTAGCTAATACCCAGTCCTAAACCCTTATTTTGTCCCTTTAGCCAGAGCAGTCTCAATCAAAGTGGGCATCTTGTTGACCTCACAGTATCAGATCCTGCTCGTCTATCAAGTGCTCGGGTTCTGATATGATATTGAGGGCTCACTTCAAAGGAAGGAAACAGAATGCCAAAACATATCACATGTATCCACTGTCTGGTTGTGAAGTACTGGGTTTTTAAGAACCCAGCGGTGCCAGGGAACACACCCTAAGACTTCAAGTCCTTCCTGTCCCAGACTACAGAAACACAGAGTCTTCTTGGTGAAGTCAAAGATCGAATTTATTGGCTGCAGCCAGTAACAAGTATCCTAGAAGTACAACACGGTGTATGTTCTCAGGAGACTGCTCAATCTTACAAAGCCAGCCATCCCTTTTTATACAAAATATTATGCTTTAGGCAAACATTCCTTATTTTACAGTTGACCATTCACATATTTTCACGACAAAGAAAAAGCAGATTCATGATGGCAAGCCCGTTTTCAGTTTTTCCAGCCCACAATCAATTATCCGGCAAGGCCCAACATTTTTCATCAGATATCGACGGACCCCTAATAAAATCGGGCACCTCCTCCTCGTAAAGCAGGTCATAAAGAAAAGTACAGAGACAGGTGTGAGTAAGATTAGACATAGTTGTGTGCAATGAAGGGTTTATGGTATGCTGTGCCTTGATCCTAATCTCGAGCGGCCACTGGGAAAGGAACTGGCCGAACAGGTTTGGCTTCGGGCAGTGGAGTCAGCTTGCCCAGGTCACACAATAGTCAGCAAGGGTGTACTCTTCCTTAAGACTCGTTTTGGCCATAGTCATCGGCCTATGTGAGGGCAACCACAAAATGGCTGCTATGCACAAAATGGAACCCGAGGGTTCAGGACGGAATCTCTGATTTCAGGGTGATCACGTCACTCGAACATGACGAAAACACTTGAATATAGTATACTCGTCATTCTCGGTCTATTGATACCAAAATCGTCATGATTCGACGATGTTTATGACACGGGTCCAGAATTCACGGAACCACAGACCCTCCTTTTGCCCTTACATAGGCAATAACCTACACTCACGCTAATCTGAGTCCAGCTCTATATTCATAAAATCATTGAGATGTTGCTGTAGCATCATTCTGGTACTTAGCTCGTCCCTTGATACAGGTTTCCTTACACACGATGTAGCACAGAGGCCACATATAGCAGGAGCACACTGTATACAAAGACAGAACAGGAAAAGAATGGCTAAGACTATCCCAATGACCATCAGAATATTCCATCCCCAGACGGATAACAGTTCCCAGAACCATCCCATCAATGACCAATCTCCTTTATCCACATGTATAGATTCAGAGATCTTATGCAGTTTGGAAATGGCCTGGTACACTGTCGGAACGTTATCTGGAATAAAAACACAGCAACTTGATTGGATCACTTTACATACCCCACCTCGGTCTGCAAGTACGACATCTAACGCAACTCTGTTCTGAAGAGTCATAAGACGATCCGACTGGAGCTCAGCAGTCAAGTTACTAAGGGCACCAGCAGTTTCAACTACGGTGGACTCAACCACCCTCGTTAATTGCCTTATATTCCTACTGTTAACATAGGTCCCCAAAACGGCAGAAAACCCTTCAAGAAATCTCCCAATTGTTGTCCTGCAGTGTCTTCCTTGCTGAAGACACCTCTAACTATCCTTGTCTTGTGGTAATCTGCCGCAGCTGTGTAGGAGGGAGGCAGCAGGAACGAGACAAAACATGTGCCCGAGAAGTCAGGGGGCAACCATGTGTATGCTCTATCATGACAGATGAAATAGGTACCCTTAGCTGCTAGGAACGAAGGGGAAGTCTGGGACGCAAAGACATACGTCTCATTGCAGATACTCTTCCCTAGCTGAGCCCTGGGATTCCTGCCATTACCTTGCAGACATAGATGACCCCGATGGGGTACGACCCAAATCGTGGAGGATCTTTTTGCTCGCTGGTTCTCACTCAGACTAACTCCATATCCAGTCACGTTCCATCCAATATATGCTAGTGTCTCATAACTCGGGATAGTCTCATAGGAAGTAGTTCCTCTAATCATATCTACTATACCCTTAACTAGAGCACTACTCTTTGGATTATCTTTTACAGAATGTAGGGGATGGGCTTCTCGAGCATAGATGAACATCGGTCTGTATGCCCACACAGAACCATTGTAGCTGAATGGCAGGACCAGATAAGGGATACCTTTATCAGTAGTATGAGGCATGAGACCACACACCCAACAGTTAGTTGTGTTCACTACTAATTGGTGTTGGTGTAGAAGTTGAACGAAGGAGTTATTGGCAAATTCTAATCTTCTAATGGACTCATGTTCAGGTAGAGGGTGAAAAGAATGCGAGGAAACAGTAGAAGGAGGTATGGGCTGTACAGTGGGTGCAAATGTCACTCGAAAAGAGAATAAAACATATCCTATTAAAAACATCATCACAATAAGCAACATGAAAATGCATAATATCAAAAAACTTTTCTTGGTCATCATTATACACATTTTGGCTTTAAAGTTCATCTCTTTGGCAGGTCTCTCCATCTCGAAAAACTCCATCCTCTCTAATTGCTGCTCGCGGTGGTAGGGTGTTCTATGCTAAGGAATGCTTCTGTCAGTCCAGGGCAACTCCCTTAGACCAACCAGAACCGTCGACCTAACGTCTTCGGCTGCACTCCAAAGACTTCGGCAACCGCGACCCTACAGCTGAACCTGGATGGCGGTTTGAAAAACAAAAATAAAAAGTTTCTCAGATGAGAGAGCTGCACTTTCAAAAATAGCAAAGAAAAGGGATTTATTTGTCCATAGTTCTCGGCCTCAGATTATACCGGCGCTTTCCAGATAATGTCTGATCTTGGAACAAAAGTTCAGGCTCTGTAATGTCCAATCGAATTGACGGTGGTACAGCTTCTTGCAAAAGATTGTCACTTTCACGTTCAGAGTTTGTTCCTTTTACACGTGCATCGCTGAAAGGCAGAAAACGAGGCACAGTCTCAGTCTCAGAGTCAGCAATACCCTCCTGGACCCACCGGTCGTACGGCAGAGGCAAAGGGACCCTCTTACAATGTACGCCGTGGATCCAGTTTTTCTTTCCTTCCACTCGAACGGCCGATCTCGTTGACAAAAGGACTAGATGGGGGCCGGTCCAACGGGGCTGATCATTCTTTGTCCGCTGGAAGTTTTTAATCAGGATCCACGAACCAGGGTTGATAGTGTGTCCTGGATCTTCAGAGACCTGATGCAGAGTATCGTGAACCTGTTGGTGTAAAACACGCAATTTAGCCGTCGAATCATACAAGTAATCCTGCAGTACAGGGTGTTCGATCTCACTGAATTTTGTGGGCCTTGGCACTCCCCATATGTTGGCCGGGCGGCCAAACACAATTTCGTATGGACTAAGTCCCACTCGCGAATGCACAGTCATTCTTGTCGATAGAAGTGCTAATGGTAAAGCATCGGGCCATTTAAGGCCAGAGCTTGCTTGTATCTTGGCCAGTTTAAGTTTTAGAGTGCCATTGTAGCACTCTACTAGTCCAGCTGATTGGGGGTGATTTGCAGCGTGGAATTTTTGCCGGATTCCTAGCCCCTCACATACTTTCTTCATCACTCGGCCCACAAATTCACTCCCATTATCACTCCAGACCATTCTCGGCAGACCGAATCTAGGGAAAAATTCTTTGACAAGAGCTTTAGCTGTGGACAAGGCAGTGTTATCTTTTAGGGGATATGCTTCTACCCATCTAGAAAAGGCACAAACAACGAGTACGTATTTCAAGTTGTTACACCTCTCCATGTGGATGAAATCTAGCTGCAAAACCTCGAACGGATACGTTGGAGGCGCAAAATGACTAGCTGGAGTTGGAGTTCCCCTACCAGGGTTGTATTTCAGACAAATCATACAATTCTTGACCACATTCTCTGCACACTTAGGAGTTCCAGCATTTTGCCATACTGGAGCCACCAACTTACAAATTTCTTTCACACTGATATGAGCCATTCCATGGGCCATTGTAACCACTGCAAGCATGTACGCATCGGGTAGCAGCCATCGCTGATGCTCTGACAATTCAACCCAACAACCATTTGCATCTAATTTACCCGTACTCTCTCTCCATACACTCAACTCTTTCTCTGTAGCTTCAGCTTGAATAGATTTCACACTCTCTATCGTGTCTTCACACATTCCAACGTCACCAATCCATCTTGCAGGGCCCGCCACATACATTCGACTCATCACATCTCTTGCTGTTTCTTTCGCCACTTCATCAGCAAACGCATTACCGCGACCAACGTCGTCAGTAACCTTCTTGTGTGCACTGCATTTCACAATCGCGACTTGCAACGGCAAAGTAAGTGAGTCAAGGAGCTCATTCACCAGTTGACCATGCTGAATCTTAGTTCCATGAGACGTGAGGAACCCACGTTCCTTCCACAATCGTCCAAAACTATGAGCCACACCAAACGCACACTGGCTGTCGGTATATATGGTCACTTTCTTTCCTTTTGACAATACACACGCTCTCGTAAGTGCAATCAACTCCGCTGCTTGAGCTGAATTATGTGGGATACGTGCAGCTTCAACAATCGTATGCAAAGTCGTAACAGCATATGCCACAGTCGTATCACCATTCGGAAGCTTGAAACATGAACCATCCACCCATAAGGTACCATCACACTTCACAAGAGGAGTGTCCTTAAGGTCTACTCTCCCTTTCCTTTCTTCTTCTGTCCTAAGAAAACAATCATGCTGTTCAGAAACATATGTCTCTGTTACAACCGGCAACAATGTAGCTGGATTCAACGTGTTGCATCTCTTTATGTGCACATGACTCGCTAACAGTGTCAACTCATAACCTGACAAACGAGCACTAGTTAAGTGCTGTGTCTTGGTCCTGTTTAACAAGGTATCCACTGCATGTGGAACCATTACAATCAATGTATTATTCATCCCTAAACCAGCAGACTGCCGAATAGACACAGCTGCTGCCGCTGTGGCTCTCAAACAACTCGGCAACGCTCTAGCTACCGGATCCAAAGTCGACGAAAAATACGCGCATGGACGCTGCTTGTCCCCAAAAGACTGTGTCAACACCGACAACGCACATCCATCTTTCTCATGGACATACAACGTAAAGGGCTTACTGTAGTCGGGGGTACCCAACACAGGAGCCGAACACAATGCATCACGCAATTCGGAAAAACTTTTCTGACAATCTTCAGACCACGGAAGGGGAGTCGGTGTATCTTTACAGGTCAATGCTACCAAAGGTTTGGCCAGCAAGGAAAAATTTGGTATCCATTGTCTGCAATATGATGTAATACCCAAGAAAGCACGCACTTCTCTCTGTGTCATTGGCGCACTCAATTTTGCAATTGCCTGAATTCTTTCTGGGGTCAGTTTTCTTCCCTCCTTCGATAAGAGATGACCTAAGTAGGTCACTTCTTGTCGACAATACTGTAACTTAGAAAGAGACACCTTGTGATGGAAATCAGACAAATGACGTAGCAATGATAAAGTAGCTTTCTTACAAATCTCCTCTGTATCGGCGGCAACTAACAAATCGTCGATGTACTGAAGAAGAGTAGCACCATCAGGTAAAACAATCGTATCAAGCTGTGTTTTCAAAGCCTGACTATAGATTGATGGACTTTCACAGTAGCCTTGAGGAGCGCGTTTAAACCGGAAGCTTCGACCTCCTAAAGAGAAGCCGAAAATATCCCTTCTCTCCTTGGCGATCGGGATGCTGAAGAAAGCATTCTTCAAGTCAATCACCGAAAACCAGGTCGCGGAAGCTGGAATCATAGTCAATAGGGCAGTGATATCAGGAACAACTGGAAATTGTGGCACAACGATTTTATTTACCTCTCTAAGATCAATCACAAACCTGTAAACAGGTGGCTGAGAAGGGTCAGTACGTTTCAAAACAGGCAGAACAGGACTATTGCAAACGTTACCTCGAGTTTCTTCAATTACATCTTTTTCAATCAGATCATAAATGATCGCTAACAACGCGTTTTCACCTTCACTAGAGATCATGTATTGGGGTATGCGTGGCATTTTAACATTGGCTTTCAATGTCACAACATATGGCGGTATTTCCAAAAGACCTACATCGCTAGGACCAGTAGCCCAAAGAATATCAGGAAGAGATGACAATTCTGTCGGAAGTTTATCCTTTGACAAGTACATTGAGGATACCACTTTCTTACCCAATGTAAGTTGTACTCCCGAGGGAGAACAATACAATGT
Source organism: Lissotriton helveticus (assembly GCF_964261635.1). NCBI lineage: Eukaryota > Metazoa > Chordata > Amphibia > Caudata > Salamandridae > Lissotriton > Lissotriton helveticus. The sequence continues at coordinate 1,601,821,184 of NC_136059.1, read as the reverse complement.
CGCGTACAATCTTTTCAACATGTCCAATCCTAACAAGTTCTCACCACAACCTGTTGTCAGAATAAGGGGTGCTTCGAATTCACAAGGTCCAACAGAAAGGGACATAGGACTAGAAATCGGGTTCCTAACCGGGGCGCCAGAAAAACCTACTGAAACATTCGTCTAGCCAGACAAAGGTGCGCCAGGGAGTTTAGAGTGCATAATAGAACTCTTTGTAGCACCAGTATCCAACAGAAAAGGTTCTGACACACCTGATGTAATCACCTCAACATAAGGTCCACTCTGATCTACTGGAACTGAAACAACTCCCTCTCTTTGTCTATGGCTGTCCTAGCAATCATCACCTTCCATATTCTCATCTTCCGCATAGTACTCATCAGCATAGTACTGAGTCGTCCGAACAGACGCGTTATTCTGCTGATCAAAACTATTCATTGAATTTTGAGGCGGAAAGGGACGCGAGTTCTGGGGGAAATTTCCACATCCTCTACCTCTAGGTGCTTGTGGGACACCTCGACCTCTTGCGCTAGAAACACCATTTATACGCTGTGACAAAACAGGGCAGCTACTTTTGAAATGACCTTCTTGTTTGCAATATGCACATTGTTCAGGGCCTACAGGAAAACGTGGTTGAGAGAACTCGAACCTTTGGGAGTTTCTCTGAAACTGCTGCGGCTGCTGGTAGTCATGCTGACCACCGCGAGGCGGATACGCCTGCTGTAAAAGCACCTTTGTCTTTAATTCTTTAGTTTTCTTGTCTGCTCTATCCTTCTCATCTTTATCCCTATTTTCGTAGTACTGTGCAGTAGCCAATATCTGTGCCGATGAGGAAACAGCTCACAAACTCTCGGATTTTTCAATTTCTTACATAGCTCAGGAAGCAAACTGTGCACAAACTTGTCAACGAACAACCGTTGGCCACCTTCTGTGCTCATGTCTTGACCACTGTGGCCGATAAACGTTTCTTCAAACCTAGTGAAGAAATCAGACACGGTTTCCTCTTTCTTCTGCTTACATACTGACAATTTATCCCAATTTACACGCATCTCAGGCATTAAAGTCTTCATATAGGTAACGATCTTACCAGGGAGTTCTGCAACTAAAGGCTCAGGTTTAGCGCCGCCAACTTGTCTGCCATCTGCAGCAGCAATATTGACCCATGAATCACCTAACTCTTGCGCATGATCCGTATGACGAATCAAGCCCCATAAAGGCTGTGGAACAACATTCCCAAACAACATGTCTATATCAGCTAGATTCATAATGCATGAATCTGCAGTCTGTGATAACTCCTTGTAATACCCTGCAGGATTTTTATGGGGGTCAGGTAAAGTCTGCTTAAGAGCCAAGACTTCAGCCCGCTTCCATGGAGCATGTACCCAAACACGCTTAAAATGTGCAGGCACAGCTGGGGGGTTATTATTTGCACCAGCAGGTATCTCTTCCTTCCATGCCAGAGGAACCTCCCTCACTGGATATTGTCGCGCTTTTCTCCTAGCAGAGGGATCAGGTTCAAACAACGACCGAGAGATAGCCTCACTCCGGAATGACAACAATGTCGCAACTGCCCTCTCAACATCGGAACCCACAATCGTTCCCTTTGCAAACTCGAACCGTACACGGCACAACTCAGGCGGGTTGGATTCCAAATCATTATCCTCCAATTCTTTACAAAGAAAAGCACACATTTTCTCAAAAACATATCTCTGTTTCGGTGCTTCCCATTGATGGAAGACATCCATAACAGACTCTAACTCATATCTTGTAGGATCAGTAACCCATTTATGCTTTAATGATCCAACGTTTCCCGCTCCCTGGCGTCAGGCAGTTGACTATGCAACTGTTTGCGAGTTGATACAGGGGTCATACTTGCTGCCCCGAAGAGAGGATATAGAAGACTAGTAACGGTATCAGTCATCCTCTGACGAACAGAGGGAGAAGTTGATGAAAGGACAGGAGGAAAAGCAGAGTGAGGCAAGGCAGACGCAGAGGCAGTATCAGAAGGAATACCGGGAATGGTAGTCGGTGGAGTAGGCAAAGTCGTAGGAGCTAAAGGCGAAGCAGATGGCAAGGTCGGCGGCCCTTGAGAAGGCTGCGCCATAGCAGTAGGAGCCAACTGAAGAGGAGCTGGCGGCTGTGGAAGAACCTGAGGCAAAACAACTGGGGGTTGCACAACTAAAGGTTGCGGAGGTGCTGTAGCACTCTGCGCATAGGGGGTGGCGAACTCAACAAATGAGACATTAAAGGGTCTTTTTCAAGTTCTTTTGCTGCATCTTGCTGAAGAGGCGGCAAAACTGGATAACATTTGTCAATCGCCATTTTACGTTGCCTGTGCAACTGCTCACTCACTGGTTCTTCTTCGTTGTCTTTAAACTGTATAGCAGCTTGCATTATTGAGATACCCTTTTCTCTTTTATTTCTTTTTGCTAATTTAATTTCTTTCTGTTTGGCTTCCTTCCGCCATAGGCGGAAAGAGTCAAACATTGCCGGCCGGGCTTTCTTCTTAAAAAGTCTAACCTCTAGATTATCTAGAATTTCTGTGTCAAAACTACCATATTGGGGCCATTTGAGGACACCGTCCTTCCTTGTGTACCTAATCCATACTTCATTATACGCGATAGGGCCCACGCCGTGTTTCACGTACAGCTCATAGGTTGGAGTTCCAATCGGAGGAACTGGACACGAGTCCTCCAATCGGGAATCCCTATTATAACCACAACAAAACAAATTTCCAAGTCTGCTAAGACCAGGCATCTTCGCTCACTAGTCTAGCTTCAAACTTCAAGGGAATATCGAACACGATAGTCTCGTGAATACACGAGTCCCTCGGCTTTGGTACTTGCAAGTTCCATATCAAAGATCCCAAGGGGATACCCAAAACTAAGAACCAAACTAAGGACTGGGAGACGCTCCACTCATACTTAACTGAGGTATCGATGACGTCACCAGAAGACTCGTCTATCGTCTCGCTCTACAAATCATCAAAGGGTCCAAGACAGGGCGATAGTCAGGGCAGCAGTCCTTCGTAGCCGTCGGAAAGCGGGGAACCTCGCAGCAAAGAGTTTCGGACCACGACGACATACAGGGGTCGATGAAGTGGTTGGCCTTCCTCCAGAATTTCACACGAAGCTCCTCGCGAACCTCTGGCTTGGACCGGTACCGCTGAAATCGCCCCACGTTGGGCGCCAACTGAAGTACTGGGTTTTTAAGAACCCAGCGGTGCCAGGGAACACACCCTAGGACTTCGAGTCCTTCCTGTCCCAGACTACAGAAACACAGAGTCTTCTTGGTGAAGTCAAATATCGAATTTATTGGCTGCAGCCAGTAACAGGTATCCTAGAAGTACAACACGGTGTATGTTCTCAGGAGACTGCTCAATCTTACAAAGCCAGTCATCCCTTTTTATACAAAATATTATGCTTTAGGCAAACATTCCTTATTTTACAGTTGACCATTCACATATTTTCACGACAAAGAAAAAGCAGATTCATGATGGCAAGGCCATTTTCAGTTTGTCCAGCCCACAATCAATTACCCGGCAAGGCCCAACATTTTTCATCAGATATCGACGGACCCCTAATAAAATCGGGCACCTCCTCCTCGTAAAGCAGGTCATAAAGAAAAGTACAGAGACAGGTGTGAGTAAGATTAGACATAGTTGTGTGCAATGAAGGGTTTATGGTATGCTGTGCCTTGATCCTAATCTCGAGCGGCCACTGGGAAAGGAACTGGCCGAACAGGTTAGGCTTCGGGCAGTGGAGTCAGCTTGCCCAGGTCACACAAAAGTCAGCAAGGGTGTACGTGTCCTTAAGACTCGTTTTGGCCATAGTCATCGGCCTATGTGAGGGCAACCACAAAATGGCTGCTATGCACAAAATGGAACCCGAGGGTTCAGGACGGAATCTCTGATTTCAGGGTGATCACGTCACTCGAACATGACGAAAACACTTGTATATAGTATACACGTCATTTTCGGTCTATTGATACCAAAATTGTCATGATTCGACGATGTTATGACACGGGTCCAGAATTCACGGAACCACAGTTGCAAAAAGCTCCGTTTTCTCCTGACAGATGTCTGTCTCTGAATTTGTTGGAGGTACAGGGACTGCCAAAAAACTGGATTTTGCATTGAACAACAGTAGAATTATCATAGTATAGTCCCCACAGACACACACAGAGCTCAAGTTTAGTGTTGCTGAAGACTTTCGGCCAAATACCCAAAATGGGTAGGTTTAGCCGCAGGAAACTTTACCGCATTGGTTAGAGCATCTCCAGAAGTCATTCCAAACCACTATCTTGTGCAAAGCATAAATGTGACATCTCCAAGTACCCACTTCCGAAAAATCCTGGACTAAATTCAGATCGTAAAATCTTTGACCAGGATAAACCTGATTTCATTTTGGGAAATGTTTCTTTTTTTATTTTGTCATTATTACTCTTTTAATATCCCATAATTACTTGACACATTGCCTCCAAGTTAAGCTTGCCTGTTCTTCCCATAGCTATGCGGTGTTGATTTAAGTTTACTTAGTGACTTTAGTATTTCACCCTGAAAAGGACTACGGTCATTATTTGAGATGGGTACTTACCACCCTCAACTAATAACTCAATTTCTTACATCTAGCATGTTTAAACTGCAGCAGTCATGCTACATTAGGATGCTATAATCCAACTGTGAGAAACAGGGGTTGCCCAGATTCAATGAAAGTACCTGCAACCAGGGGAATTTATTATATATGGAAAACAATGATTCCAAGGGGTAGAACAAACAAATTGATGTAGAAGTGGTATACCTACGTATCAAATGTCTGAAAACAATACAGCTGAGTGTTCAATTAATGAAATGAAAGGAAAATCCCCCATATGTGCCTGGTCTGTCCAGTCACAGTACAAGATTTATTTTGCCATATGCCTCGAAACAGAGTCCTTGCCTTCCCAACACATGCATCTTTATAATTCTCTGGTGGCCTCCATTTTCCTGGAGCTGATGCTTTCTGGGTGCCTAATCCTTAAGAGGGAGTGTGGTATTTAGGATTTTTTAAGAGGTTGAGGTGATTATGGGGACAGAGGGGAATGGGAATGGTGAAATGTAGGTGAATGGGGAGGTAGTAGGATGGGGAAACATTTTAATCTAAGTGTGTTTGTGGCGATTTTGGTGGATAAGAGCTTTGGGGGTATTGGTTGATGAAGAAGCATTGGAGGGTTTGGAGTAATTGTGGATTTAAGTGGAAAGGAGAGGTTGGGGTATGGGAGGATGTAGGTGCAAAGGAGTGTTTAGGAGTATAGGGTGATGTAGAAGCAGGGAGGGGGAGGGGTATGGGGGATGCAGGAGCGGAGGAGAGTTACAAGATATGGGGTATTTAGGGGCAGGGGAGGGTTTGGGTGTACTGGTGGATATAGGTGCAGGTGAGGGGTAGGTTTGTGGGTGGATGTAGGTGCGGATACTGGTTTATGGTACGGGAGGGTTTGGGTATATATGGAAGGGTTTATGGCATTTTTGGGGGTTTTACGTGTGGGTGGGGCAGGTAGAATGTTAGTTGAAGGTACAGGGATGGTGTGGGAAGGTGAAAATAAGGCTAATGTGGAATAGGTTCAGTTGTGTGGATGTGGGATTGTGAGAATGTTGGAAGGTACGAAATGTGGGAAGGAGTCATTCTTGCAGTTGTGGAGGAAGCACGGTGTCAGAATAGGTTCTTGGATTTGAGTACCCTGGAAAACATGGCAGAGTGTATTCCATCCAAATGTTGATTACCTGTGTCAGTTGCTGACTGACACCCTGAATGGCATTTAACAGTACCGTCCTACAGAAAGTCTTTTCACACTTAAAGGGCCTCCTCTGAGACCAGAGCTCAATTGAAAGGGGCAGGGGGAAGTGCATAGGGCAAAGGAGACCCCAGTCTGTTTCCAGCGTGAGTATTAGCTACTTTCTGGGGACACACGTGTGCGGGTGCTGACGGTAAGTGTAGTGGTGGCAGACACAGGCATACAAATGGTGATGGGAGAATTTCTGCAATAGGTCATTCCACTGGCAATCACTTGGGCGTCATTCCAACCCATTATTCTTTTGCCCACCATGCCACCTTAGATTGAACCCAGCCAAATGCAAATAAGCTTGAGCCTACCCTTATAGGAAGAGTCCAGTCTGAATTTCCTACCCAATTTTCTTGGAACTGGAACACAAGCAATCCAAGCAGCTGCCGTCCATGCAGGTAACAGCGGTGGGGCGGAGGAGCCGGGTTGGGGGATTTTGAGGGACGATGCCAAGGGAAAATTAATTAGGGCCCTCGAAACCCGCCCCACCCGGCCCCAACTCTGGCATCTGCACCGACCGCGGCTGAATCCAAGCCCAGTTTTGTCCTGATTTGGGGCTCTTCAGTTGGGTGTATCTAGGTTCCAGTGGCACCATGTGCAAGAGCCCTACATCTGGGATACCCTTGGCCACTTTGGGCATGATCATCAAACATACAAATGGCGAAGCATTCCAACCCATGGTTCTTTTGCCCACCATGGCACCTCAGATGAAACCCACCCTTGTGAAGTCCATCTTGTCCCTGCACCAATACGAACAGTCAATGCCGGACTGCCAAGCCAGGTCCAATAAGAAATGTCCAGAGGCCTCAGAGTCTATCAAACTTGTGGCCTTGTGACCAGTTCATTCACCCTCAGTGCTGTTGAATACTTTGGAGTCAGTAGCTTCCCCATCAAACTCCCAGTTGCTCTCCATTGAACCTCAAAAGCCTGACCAACATCTCTTTCACTTTCTCCAGAAGAAGATGAAATCAAATGTATGCACACATCAGTTACAAAGGACAATGAAAAACTAAAGGCATATAAAAAATATGCAAATCTAGATTTTGTTTAAAAACAGATAAAAAGGCCATACTCAGAAAAACTATTAACAGACAAAAAATAATTTTGGTATACTGCTTACAGATTCACAAATATCAAGCATATTCTGCTATCCTTATTGTAAATCTTTCAATGCTGCTACTCATATTTTTTAGCAGATAGATGTGACATGTGTGATGAAGTAACCAAGCAAAAACTATAACCATAAACCATACAAAAATAAAGGATGCCTATAACATGTTATATTTTTTAATACTGTACACCTTACTTGTTAAGATGGAGTAAAGTGACTGTACTCCCTTTTAAACATCTTTATATTGCCTTATTTATGACTGACATAATTAACTTGCTAATCCTTAGTATTTGTTTTTGAACATTCAGCCAGAGTATGAAAGGTAAACTGATTTGCAGCGCTTACAATGGCATTGTCCAAAATTTGATTATACACTCTCATAGGTATGGCACTCAGTAGACAAGCTTACCTTAAAGCAATGTACAAAATATGTATGCACTACAAAAACACTAATAAAGTCAGAATTATAATACACAGAATGTAAAATAATTTTTTTTAAATAGATGTAAATTACAATAAAAAACTGAGATCCAAATTAAAATACTCCGATAAGAAAAAATGGAGATATGATTTTAAAAAGTATCATCTAAGTATAGTGGCAAGGCAAAGCGCCAATTTGACTGGGACAAGGAGTGATTTGAGGACGAAAGTGATGAATCCTGGATCAGATTCATTAAGTAGGCACTTCTCTGACAATAGCTTGCCAAATCTTCTTGTAATTAGGTAAGACAAGCAGAAGAACATATATGGTTAAAAACGTTTAATCCAAACACAATAAATGTAAAGTATATTTTAGAATCGATATGTGTAATAGCTAATGATTGAGAATGTTGTTGAATGACATTGGTGCTCATGTGTTTTTGGCATTATTCTGACAGAAATACAATCCATCTTACTGTTATTATATGATGTGCAATTAAGTTTTTTTGGGTGGTTTTGAAATCTCTTATCTTTCAAGACAATTCAATGTCCAATACTATATAAAATAAGCAAAAACATATCCATAGCATTTTTAAACTTCACCTGGCCATAATCCAATGTACTATGATGAGATGTCTGTCCACCTTCATGTAAATCTATTGATTTATGATGGAAGGACATTATAACTTACAGGTACATGCATCATTGTAGTCATTTGTGATTTCTTAATTGCGATTTTTAAGGAATCGCAATTAAGAATTCGCAAATGCCTATGCAAGTAGAAATCGCAGAAAAATTTGCGATTTCTAAACATTCCTTAATTGCGACTCTCAAATTGCGAGTCGCAATTAAGAAATCCCTCCCCATTCATTCCTATGGGCCTAGAGGCCCATAGGAATGAATGGGAAGACATTTTCATTCTGCGAATCGCAATTAGCGATTCGCAAATGGAGAATGCGAATTCAAGGGTGCAGGGGTGTCCAAAGGACACCCTGTTGCACCCCTGAAATTGATATGTGCACCCATGTTACGCACACACATGTTCCAGGGGCATGTGTGTGCTTAACATGGGACTTTAAAAAATGCACTTTGATGCTTTTTTTTAAAAAATCGCAATTTACCATCACCTTACATGTGATGGTAAATTGCGATTCTTAATTGCGAAATCGCAAATCTTTTTACTTTCTTGCATTGCATTTAACCCCTTCGCTGCGGGGGTTATTCCCCCGCTGTGCTGGGGGGAGGGGGACGCGCACAGCGCCCCCATGCTCATGACGAGCTCAGCTCGCCATGAGCTACGGTGCTCCGGTGCTCATGACGAGCTGAGCTCGTCACAGGTGTATTGACTCCCGTGGAACGCTCAGCACAGCAGGGGAATTCTCCACGCACCTGAGCGTTCCACGGGCCATGACGAGCTGAGCTTGTCATGAGCACCGGAGCGCCGTGGCTCATGACGAGCTCAGCTCGTCATGAGCGTCGAAGGAGTTAAGGAATCGTAAATTGCGATTTCTTAAATGCAATCGCAATTTAAGTAATCGCAAATTTTGCGATTTCTTAAATTGCGAGGGGATACTTGTTTCATGCATTCCAAAAGCAATTTTTGCGATCGCAAACGGCCGATTTTTGCGATTCGCACCGTTTGCGATCGCAAAATGCTTTGATGCATGTGCCTGATAGTACTAGGGCCTTCAAAACGCATTACGTTTGTTTTCTATGCACGGCCTATATGGCCAATTCTGATGGAGTACATCTTACTTCTCTAAGTGACTGTAGCCCATTGTGTTTTCTGCATAGTTTGTTGAAATTAAAAATGTCAGGGACTATACAGTACACGAATACTTGTATGGTATTTGTGTAAGTCCGCTGTACACATGTTTTGCTTCACACAATAACAATGATGTGAAGTAGCATGTCGATTACCACAGCCAAGACATAACTTGGCTTAGCCAGAGCCATTTAATAACTCTTATATCTAATTTGAACAACATTCACAAGTAAATGTGCATAGAAATGTGACGGAATTGATGTTTCTATTGTTATTATTGCTATAGCAGTTGCATATGTTACCCACACAGCTTAACTCCATGTGCTCTACAATATTTGACTGTTATTGATACTAGGACAACATAGGCTGTACCGGTGCATGATTTTCACACAATTGGCGATAACCTATCTATAAATCCTTGTTGTTGTTCAAATGTATTTTATTACGTTTTTCAGTGTTGCATTACACAGTTATTCAATTCAATAAACTGCACTTCATATACAATACAACGTAATTAAACACAGGTAGAGAGGTTAATTTCAGTTATCCTCTATTATCCTAAAAAATTTAGTCTCATATGTTTTGCTTAGCCAGGTTCACATTACTTCAGTTATCTAAGAAGGATTAGACACATAGATTTTTGAAAAACATAGGATATTTCAACTTGGAGGGGGAGAGCAAAGTGGAGTGCATGAGCATTTCACATGAGTAGGCAGTTAAGTAGATGAGAGGGGTATGTTGGGCAGGGGTAGCTTCCAACTGACCAACCACCGGAAAGACTATGTATGTTGAACAGGGGAGGATGCATTTTGAGCAGGGAAGGATGCATTTTGAGCAGGGGAGGATGCATTTTGAACAGGGGACCTCTCCGCCATAAGGTGCTTAATTTTATTTTATTTAGTTATTTATTCATTGATTTATTTTAGAGTTTTCTATAGTGCGGACCAGACCCATGGTAGGGTATCAGAGTGCTTTACAGAGAGTACACAGAATGAATAAAAACAAGTAGCAAGATAAGGCAGGACACAGGTGACAAAGATAATCTGACCAACCGGTATTACGTGCGAGGGAGTCCTTGGAGGGGGAAAGGAGGCAATTATAAGGATGTAGAGCTGGCGTGGATCCTGTGTGAGTTTATGGGAGGAATTTGCACATCAGGAATGATTTTGCTTCTATTTTGAACAGAATAGTAGAGGAGATTTTTCTGATGTAAGGACGGAGTGAGTACTATATTCTAGGTGCTGCTCCGGAGAATGCTTGGTCCGACGTTTTTTTCTTGCTGAAACATGAGGGTTTCAGGAGTAGGTAATCGACGCTCCTAGAATGTCTGAGTCCTCCAGATAGGGTACGTTTTTGGGATAGGTACTGGGGCGTATTGTGGTGAAGCGCTTTGTGAGTGATGCATGCCATTTTTAGGTGGATTCGAGCTTCATAAGGTAGCCAGTTGAGTGCTTTAAGGTGTGGTGATATGTGGTCAAATTTTCTAGATCCTGTTAAGAGTTTTGCTGCAGCATTGAGGCAGGATGTTAGAGGGGCGGTTGAGATATTGGAGAGCCCTGCAAGGGTGGTGCATCCGTATTCCAGCCTTGAGATGACTAAGGACTGAACTGCTATTTTCAGGTCCGGGTTTTCGATGAAAGATTTCATTTTTTTAAGGTAACTGAGGTGTAAGCGTGCATTTTTAGCTCTCAGGTTGATGTGTGTTTGCATGTTAAGGTTTTTATCTAGTGTTATTCCGAGTGATTTGATGGAGTCCACCAAAGTTGGTTTGCAATTCAGAGCAGTGATCAACTTGGTCCATTTCTTTGTCGCCAGGGAGTTATGGGGGAGGGGGGGAGATTAGAAGAAATTCTGGGGCATATTATCAAGGGGGTTTATCTCCGCTTTTTTGGCTTTAAAAGCCAAGAAAGCGGAGATAAAATTATCTCCCTATTACCTAGCTGTCGCTAACACCAGTTAACGACAGCTAGTAGGAGATAGCGACCATCTTGGGCCCCATTTTGCATGTCAGTGATAATTATCACTAATGACATGCAAAGTGGGCGTGCCAAGATGTTAGTGACTGAAAACAGTCGCTAACATCGCTATCTCTTATTACCAACTTTTGGAGATATTTGCGCTAAGCGCGAATATCTCGAAAAGCAAACACCTGCCCTGAGCAGTTCTTAGCCATGTTATCCAATGGGAGGTGGATAACATGGCTAAGAGCATTAGCTCGGTAATGCATGAATATCGCTGACTTTTCAGCGATATTCATGCATTGCGGCCGTTTTTTATCGCATTTGCGATAAACCTTGGTAATACCAAGGTTTATCTGCGATAAAAATCGCCGCAGCGCAGCGGTAAATTTTTGTCTCTAACCAAGCAATAGCGATAATTATGGCTATTGCTTGGTAATATGCCCCTCTGTCTTTTGCAAGTTTAGCTTGAGGAAGTTGGTTGTTAGCCAGTGGACAGTCTTTTCGAGTGGCAGGTTCATTGTTTTTATGTCTTCAATGGAGGAGATATTGATGTAAAGTTGAGTGTCGTCCACGTACATATGGTAGGCAATGTTCACTTGCTGAAGTAGTTCAGTTAGTGGTTTGACATATAGGTTGAATAGGGTGGGTGATAGGGTGGAGCCTTGTGGTACTCCTAGAAGATTCAGTGAAGTGGTAAAAGAGATTTTTGTTCACCATGAACAATTGTGTTCTGTTTTCCAGGAAGGATTTGAACCATTGAAGGACTGTGCCAGATAAACCCATCCTGTTTTCCAGTCTTCTCAGAATTTTGTTGTGATTGACTGTGTCGAAGGCTGAGGAGAGGTGAAGCAGGACTAGTAGACAGGTTTCGTTGCGGTGAAGAGCTAGGAGGGCGTCGTCAACTATGTGCCGAATGGCTGTTTCTGTGCTATGGCCGGGCCTGAAACCTGATTGGTGGATGTTCAGAAGGTTGAAGTCCTTGATGTGTTGGTTCAGTTGTTGCTGAACAACATTTTTCCAGGACCTTGGCTACCTTGGGAATGTTGATTATGGGTCGGAAATGATTGGGGTCGGCGGAATTTGCTGTCGGTTTCTTCAATATAGAGGTGACTTGGCCCGTTTTTAGGCAGTCTGGTATGTGTCCTTGTGCAAATGATGCGTTGACTTGGTAGATGTGGGGAAGGCAGTTTGAGGGGACTGGGTTCTTGAAGTGGCTGTTGAGTTTAGTCGTTGCTAAGGTTTTGGTGATGTCAATAATATCGTAAAGTTTGAAAGTGGACCAGTGAGAGTTGTTTTTTGGCAGAGGTAGCTCAGGTTGTTCAGCGTTTTTGGTTTGAATGCTTTATGGGTTGTCTGAGTTGGTTGCAGTTGGAGGGAGTTCGTTTTTGCTGGGAAGAAAGAAGACAATTCTTCTCTGCTAAGCTGTGGTTTCGGGGTCGATAGTGAGGTTTTAGCCAATTTGTCAGATTGTTGTTTAAGAATTTCAAAGAGTTTTTTAGGTCTATTTTTGACAATGTCTAGTTCTGATCTAAAGAAGTCTTTTTTAGATTGTAGAATATGTTTGTTATAGGAGTTTCTAGCTTTCCAAAGTAGTTTAAGATGGAGGGGGAGGGATATTGTCTCCATTTCCGTTCTGATGCTCTAAGTTTATGCCTTTCTTCATTCAAGGTCTCCATTAAACCATGTTTTTTTTTTCTTTGTTTGGAATACCTTTGAGTTTTGGTAGTGCAACTTGGTCTAAGACCTTGGTCATCGTGGAGTTGTAATGATAGTGGAGAAGTGTGGCTCAATGGTTAGAGCGGCAGACCCTGATGCAGAGGTCTAGTCAGGGACCAGGGTTCAATTCCCCGCCTCGGCGGGCCTTGGGCTCAAAATTCCACGGACCTGATAATTCTCGCCTCGGTGCCTATTCCAATCATGGAGTCCCACTCTGCAACTCTGGGCAATAGCTTGCTTAATCTCCACAACGGCCCCCACAACGCTAAAGATGACTGGCCTCCACCTTGGGGGTGCCCAGGAGTGGACACCTCACAGGGAAAACCAGGATGGATTTCACAGCGGTATTCGTACAAGCGCCTTGAGACCCTTGCGGGTGAGTAGTGCACTATTCAAGTATCAATTTACATTTACATGATCGGTGAGGTCATTGACTTCTGACATGTTGTTGGGGGGATGAGAACTTTCTCACAGTGGGATGCTAGGTTGCTCCAGTCGAGGTTTTTCGTGTTTCTTATCCATTGTTTAGGCTTGTTTTGCAGCGGGAAAGTTTTCTTGAAAGTGGAAAAAATATGTAAGCTGATGATGTAATGGTCGGACCAGTCACATGGGGTGATCCGTATAGAGTCAATCGTATTTTGTTTAGAGATGAGCCTGTCAAGAGTAGCACCCTTAGAGTAAGTGGGCTTTGAGATAGCTTGGATCAAAGAGTGGTCCTCTAGGAAGGTGTTGAGGGCGTTGATTTGCTTGTCAAAAAGGTTTTCCCTGTGGAGATTGTAAGTCACTGAGGGAAATGTTGTTGGAATGAGGTGAAGAGTTTGTAGTAATGATTTTCATAATTTGGTCTGTAAATCCTGCGTTCTTACCTGGGGGATGGTAGAGGATATGAAGTTTGTGGAAGTGGTTATCTGATGATTTGATAGAGATCCCAAGGTATTCACAGGAGTCCATAGGTTCTGAGTGAAAATGTTAGATGGTGAGGTTAGATCGATGTATGCAGGCTAGTCCACCACCCTTTTTAAGAGGTCTGTCTAGTCTAATGATGCTGTAGTCAGAGGGGACTAGAAGGTCAAGACATGACGAGGACGAATCCTTGAGCCACGTTTCCATGAGGATGGTTATGTCCGTTTTTATGTTTAGGATGAGGTCAGCGATGTTAGAGGTGTGTTTAAAGGCTGAACGGCAGTTTAGAAGAAGGCAGGAGATCGGTTTTGAGGAGCTTTTCACGTTCGGCTCGTGAGTTGCGGGGTTGTGGTTTATGGATCGGAGGTTGTTCAGGTTGATTCCTCTTTGTTGGACTGGGAGAATATAGAATTCTTCTTCATTATTTGTGATGTGGCAGGCAGGGGATTCATATGACAGTAGCAGGGTTTGGATTTCCAGGTCCGTTAGGTGGTTGAGATCTTCTTCAATTGTGTTGGGGCCCGTAGGATTTTCATAGAGTAGTACAAGGGTTTGGACTTCTAGTTCCGTTAGGCTTTGGGATAATTCATGGGTACGTACGTGTTGATTGGTCAGAGGTAGTGGAATAGTTTTTTATCATGTTGTTGACTTCAGATAGAGACTGTTGAAGATGCGTAAGTTTGGATAGAGATTTTTCGGTGAGTAGTAGGACGCTTTTGATTTCCAATATGGCGTTTTGAAGTTTTCTAGATGTGAGGTAGGACTTGGTAAGGAGTAAATCTTGTCCCGAAGGGTAATAGGGAGGGGGGACAGAGATGGCGGGCTGGGAGGGTTGGGAGTAGTATTGCTGAGGGGTCTGATGCCTGTGGGGGCAGGGTGGAGGATATGTGTGTCTGGGAGTGGGGTAGTGGATAATGAGGGGGTAAGAACTGATGGGGCTATGATCTGACTTGATAGTATAGGTGTGTCGTGGTGGGTTTTATCCGTGGTTGGTGTATTGTTATAGGGGAAGATGAGGGTAGTGGGGATAGGGGAGGTAGCGGAGGGTGGGGATGAGGAGTGTTGGAGATTGGATGTAACGGGAGGGGTGATGTCGTTAGATCTGATAATGTTTCCATTAGAGGGTGTAGGCTGAATGTGTTTTAAGGTAGGTGAGTTGTTGATGCCTCTTTTATAGGTTCTGGGCAGGGGAGGTGAACTCTGATCAACAGGAGATGAGAGAGTGAGGGGTGTGGAAAGGTCCTGTGGAGCATTGGGTGGTGAGATAGTGTGGATTTTTAGGGTGAGAAAGTATTTGTCAAATAATTTTAGGTCCTTGGTAGCTGCTTGAACAAGAATAATGCCATTTTTGTAGGGCGGTATGTTCAGGGTGGCTCTGAGGTTTGGTGCGGGAGTTGTTGTTAACCTGGTTCCGTAGGGGATATTTTTATGGACATGGATGGTTAGTAGCTGAGAAAAAGTAGATCACCATTTGGCAGTTGTTCTTGAGAAAAATATGAGGTTATTGAATATCGTGCCTTTCTTGGCGTTGAAGGAAGGGTCCAGAAACAAGATATCTGGGTTTTTTCTAAGAAGGTTGTGTTTGAAGGTTTTAGTGGCACTTTACGATAGGTGGGGGGGGGGGTAAAGAATAGATTATGTGTTGTTTCCTTCAGGTATCATATGTGGTCCAGCCATGATGTGTTAGGTCCTTTTTCTGTGTGTGGTGTCTTACCTTCTGGGTGGTAGGAGGCAGTTCATTTAGGTTAAGTTAAATTCAGTCACCATCTTAATGTCAGGCATCAAGTTTGCAAGAGTATAATTTGCTTAAGCGTTTAGTAAGTTGAGCATACTTTGCTACTTTCTTTTTGACAACATGGGGCCATAACCATTTACAAATGTAACGCCAAAACTGCAGCCTTCTGTGTCATCAGGGTGGAAAGCTACCTCGTCTTACGAGAACGCCATCTTGGGGTCAGGCACCATAACATGACAATTTGTCTGGTAATCGCGGTTGCACCCGTCAATAGGTGCTTTTTATGTCAAAACTAGTGCTACGCCAACAACAGGTATATTTCAATTCTAATAATATTATTTCAGTAATTTCATTCAGGGGACCCGGCGAGTTGTCGTCGTGGTCGAAGGTTTTCAGGTAAGATACCTGGTTAGAGATTCTGCTTTGCAAGATGTGTCAGAGATAGTAGTGCTGCCGCCGTTTTCTTTTTCTAGTGTTGGCGGCTTTCCCAAAAGAAGAGCTAGATTTGTAAAGCTCTTCCTTCTCTGAAATGTTCCCACTGGTGTTGCTTCCCAAGAATTGAGTGTTGTAAGCTGTGTGACAGTAGCAAATACAGTGTGTATGGAATGCTAGAATTCAATTATATTATTGCATGATCGAAGCATGTGTTTAAAGTCTGCTAAATTTGCTCAGCTTCTTGGGCAGCTAACATTTGCCATTGGGAACATATGGTTCAATTGCGATGGACTGAGGTAAGCCATATGAAGTATAATTAATGGAATATTTTTAAATCGTGCATTTCTGGAGATAAAAATTAGGCAATTAAACTGCCTATATCCATTCTGCATCATGTAAGGGATGTCCCAGATCCTCCTCCCAATCCATTATCAGCCTGATTCATCAAGCTAAATTGCACTCGCAAAGGGCAAGATTCTCAGAATCTTGCCTTTTGCGAGTGCAATTTTTGCATTTGGGATTCATCTTCCCAAATGCAAAAATCGCTATTTAAGAATTCGCATATTTGCGAGGAATTGGATTTAAGGAATCTCTAATAGAGATTCCTTAAATGCAATTCATCAACCAAATAGAAATAGCGAAATCGCAATATTTGGTCTCAATTTACCACCAGGTCTGACTTGGTGGTAAATTGCGTAAATAGTGTAAAAAGCACTTTAGTGCATTTTTTTCTTTTGCATGTTACACACACACATGTCCTTTGGACATGTGTGTGCGCAACACCTGTTCAAATGTGCATTTTAGGGGTGCTACAGGGTGTCCTTTGGACACCCCTGGCACCCTTAAAATCGCTATCTGATTTGCGAGTAGCAAATTGCTACTCGCAAATGAGGGATACTCCCCATTCATTCCTATGGGCCTTTTGGCCCATAGGAATGAATGGGGAGTTATTCCTTTTTTTGCGAGTAGCAAATTGCTACTCGCAAATAGAGAACATGTAGGAATCGCTATTTATTTAGCAATTCCTACATGAATACCGTTTTGCGTGTCCTCAATAGCGAGTCGCTATGATTCGCTATTAGGGCCACGCAAAACGGCCCCTTGATGAATCAGGCTGATAGTTCTTTAAACGCTCTATAAAACCATGTGATAAGATGCCGTCCTTCTCCCATGGTGAAGTCACAAAAACAATTTTTTTTGAGTAGCTACACTCACAATACTTTCATGCTCAATCATAACATTTTCACCAAAACATAAACAAAAGAATTCCTACAAATTCTGGAAGCTCAATATTAGTCAATGAAACTGTGCATAGTTTACTATATTTAAAAACATGTTATAACACATATATTCATAAAACTGCATTTGTTCCTTCAATTAAAAAAGTTTAATAAACATTCAAGACTCAATACATTATTCCAATTTACAAAAACAAATGATTACATAAAAAAGGTAATTATACAGAGGCAAACCAGTACAGTATGGGAGAAAAAGGGAAGAAAATGTATTCCAGTCAAAAAAGAACCACAACAATCTAACATATATTACTTGTCACAGAAGGAGACACCGCATTCTCTTTTACTTTGTTTGGTATAACAATTACCATCACAGATCTAGAATGGTCTTTTTCGTGCAAGCATCGACACGTTTTGGTGTGTGATATTATTCAACCACCACCTTCTTCAGGAAAAACACGCTATGTCCCCAATTCAAATCTTTATCTGCATTACATTTAAAAACAAGAAAAACATAAAAGACAATTAACCCATGGAAAATGGACCTGTCGACATTATTTATATCCTGGTGATAATCTATCCATACACACTCACACAAGAGATCCCAGTCTGCCTCACATCACACCATGCTCACAATACCAAGTCCGCACGTTATGGAAGTACCTTAAAAATCTTCCAGACTTGTTTTCAATCACAACAAACGTATCCTCTTAGTTCAATGACGGCTGTATATATCTACAATCCTGTCACATGGGTGTCATGGGGTTTCTGAAATAATATAAGGCATTGTACTCATATTCTCCGTGAAACAAAACATATAAATTATTGTTTCATTTCTCAATAGGTAATCTAAAGTGAATTACCTCCGCCAACTTTGTGGTTCAAACCCAGTTCAGAAACAAAAGACAATGAATAAATCCAGTTGCTATATATAAAGAAACCAGAAAAATATGCCCCTTTATTCTTATTATAGATTTCATTAATCATTATCCTAATCATGATTAGCACCATATAGGGAAACCCAAAAAGGCCAAAAACCTCAATTACCTTCTGTACTACCAAGAGGAGAATAAGACACCACCTAAAGACAGTTGTGGGTGCTCTTATTGATCACAGCTCATTCCTCCAACTGAAGTAATCGGTTATACAGCAATCCTTATTTTATCTAAAGTAAGAGAAATAAACAGATACACAGAAACAGTATAAAAAAGTATTTGATCACTCTAAGCACACTAGTCTCAACAATGTCTATTGTTTCCGTCCCCTGCTTCTTATACTATTACTAGGGGGCTTTCAATTAAATAATACTGGGTCTCAAGATACCAACTAGGACCATATCAAAGTACATAGCATCCTAGTAGGCTCTCACCATCCCCACCGATGGTATGCGCCTGCTAAATGTTTAGAACCCACACTCTTAACACTTCCGATCCCGGAGTGTCCACCCCTTGGACTCAGAAATTATTTTAACATAAAAGCATGTCCTTAAACCCAATGAAAAGTGGAAAGTGGACCTGATCCTCAAGCGCCAACTTAGCCCACCTGCGTTCTGTTATTCTTTTCGCAGAGAATCCATCCCTGGGGTTGAAAGAATAGGAAGGTCACTTTCTGAGATAGCCCCGCTCACCCCCTTGGTAGCTTGGCACGAGCAGTCAGGCTTATTTTCAAGGCAAATGTGTAAAGTATTTGAAACCACGTTCACAGCAACCTAATGATGACACCACAAATAGACTCCACACAAGTTTTATAAAAACGAGTATAACCTTTATATAAGAAGATATACGATAAGAACACACGATATAAATCCAACATTTGCATATTTGTAATATTTCTACTGGCCAGTTGTTAGGCCATTGTAAGTTATGGGGATATTATTGAGTACTTCTAAACATTCAACTGTAATTTTTACACCATGTTATGCAGATCGTTATGCAGATCGTAATGCTAGAATCAGGCACTTTGCGATGCAATGTGTAATACAACCACAAGGTACGTCATCATACAGATGTAAGGCAATGCACAATACACTAATCAGGTAGTTATTTATGCAAGAATAATGCACTGCGTAGTATGCTAATCAGGTAGTTTGTTATGCAGAAACAATGCAATGCGTCAAACAACAATCAGGTAGTTCATTATGCAGAAATATTGCCATGCGTCATACACTAATCAGGTAGTTTGTTATGCAGTAAGGATGCAATGCCTAATACACTAATCAAGTACTTTGTTATGCAGAAATGATGCAATATGTAATACAACAATCAGGTACTTCGCTATGCAGAAATGGAGTAATCTGTACTACACTCCGACACCGATCATGGTCCCTCAGGCGGTCTCTCCGCCACTCGTGTTTACTCGCAGGTAGCCTCAGACAACAGTTGCCCCCAAAACGGGTATGGTATAACACAAAAAGTGCAGCTCTGCGCTTTGGCCCCCGTACTGACACTCCCTTGGCAATACAGGCCGCAATACGAGCCGAAGCAGAGGCTCGTGCTGCTGAAGTGAGAGAGAGGCTGAGAACGCCTCCCTCCAAGCCCACGCCCTGCCGCAGGACTCGACACACGTTACCTGGGGGGGGTGAACCCACTCTCCTCTTCTCGTCCAGTGGTTTGGGCCTCCCATGCAATCATTGGGACTTGGCAATGACGGGCTCGGGCCGACGGCTCAGCTCCTCCTGGCTGCCCGTCCAGGCAGCTACTGCTACGAAGATGTCAGGCAGCCACAGGGCACATGCACACAGCGTCGCTGAGACTTCCTTGAGCTTCGGGTGCATGATCACCGGGCACTCCACACGAAGGTCTCATGCTGCACGAAGATCACGCGCACAGCGTCACTGAGACTCACTTTAATTCCGGGTGCGCGAGAACAAGGGAAATCCTTATGAAGGTCTCACGCTGCACAAGGCACATGCATAAAGCATGGATGAGACTCACTTGGATTCCGGTGCACACGATAACAAGGCAAACCCTCACGAAGGTCTCACGGTGTACAACGCACATGCACACAGCGTTGATGAGACACACTTGTATTCCGGTGCACACAATAACTGGACAATCCTCACAAAGGGGTTCAGGCTGCACAAAGCACACACATAGCGCCTCGCTGATCCTTGCTTGGACTCCAGGTGCACACAATCACAGGGTACACCTTATGAGGGTCTCAGGCTGTAACAAGCACATGCACCGCCGCTGAGACACTCCTGGAAACTCTTGTGTTCCTGACTCTCCGCAACAGGGAGCCAGCTTACCTTGGGCCCTTGGGGATAAGTTACTTCAGGACACAGCACAAAGCAAAGTCCTTTCAAGCAGGGGGACACAGAACACAGCAAAGTCGCTTCAGCCTTTCCTTGGTTAAAACAGCAATCTGCAGGCCAGCCTTAGAACACACAGCAAGTGTCAGTCCTCTCCTTCAGTCTAGTCAGTTGTTACTTCCTTGGCAAAGGTCCTCTTGACCTTGAAGTAGCTCCAGTCTTGTTTACATTTGATCCATCCATTCTCCAAAGTTCAGGGGCTTCAGCTCTGATAGTTATACCCCTCAATAGGTCTGGCACATGAGTGCACTTGTCAGAACACAGTAGAAAATACTGAATTTTATTGAAGATTGCTAAATATTTTTTTTAACTCATTCGTTTGTTTACAGTTACATTTGCATTTGTGCTCTTTAAGTTGCTTGGGAAAGATATTTTCTACAGTGTTTATTGCCCTGTCCCAAGAACTATATCAGTTTCCAGTGGGTCCTTGTTACCTAAGTGCACTTGTCAGAACATCATGGCAGTTTAACAAACTGCTCACAGGCCCTGCAATGGCAGGCCTGTGTTCCCTTTTTAAGGTTACTTGTGTGGATGATACAATTAGTGCTGCAGGCCCACAAGTAGCATTTGCATTACCAGCCCATGCACACAAAGTGCACTTTACTAGTAAGGCAAACATACCAATCATGGACAACCAATTACCATTGCACTTTATCCAGAGAGCACTTGCACTTTGACACTGTTTAGCAGTGTCCAACGTATCTAAGTTGGCAATACCATGTCAGAAAAAAGGTCTAGGGGGAAAGCAAAAAGTTTAGGGACTTTAGCCAAAAAGCGCCAAGTCCTACAATTATCATAAGCAAACCCCAAAAGCATGCTCCTTCGCCTCAAGTAAATATTGCATCACTATGGATACAAACTGCCAGCGTATCCCCCCCTAGAAAGGCCCTTACCTACAATTCATCGACACAGCACAGGGTTGAAAGTGCAGGCTATGGAGTCTCAGTGGCAATTAAACTCTTCCCTGCTGCTTACACGTGACTGCCCAGAGGATTAGTATCAGCTGTTAAAACATCCGTGCCGAATTTACTTTCCCGAGCATGGCGGCCATATTGTGGTGGTCTTAATCTATGTTGTACTCTTAAAAGACCTTATACCTAACACAATTTTTTCTGCTAAGTATGTTTCCTTACTATTACAAGCCAACCCCCTAAGATAACAAATAATTCAGATTAAGCGCATACTTCGTTTTAGTCATGTATCCCGGCTGGTATACCGTATTATATTTATAAATCTAGAGGATGCCGCCTACATAGATTATAATTCATAATTTTTCCTTTTTGGTCTAGATTCTAGAATAAAGACCTCACCCCACATAAATTATCCTGAAACCTCTTCTATAAAGGGTGAGCAGTTAAGTCGATAAATATAGGCGCCATGGTGTGCAGGATATATATTACTGCATGGGTGGGCGGCTCTATGTCAATCTCACTCCACATCGACCTAAGGACTTTCAATAACTGTCCATGTAAAACAAACTGATTTGATGGAATGTTATAATCCTGACATAACTGACCAAACTGTCCTGGAACAAATTCTCTACTGTGTCAATGAAGTGTTCATGCCAGGTCGCCAACTAGTCACTAGTAAAGTACCCCAAGGGGACAAGTAGACTTTGGAGTGACATGGCCGGGGAATAGGAAAGTGTATGCCTAGTGAGTGAAGGACTCTTGCCATGCACCTCCAAACTATGACATGAAGTGCCCACGAAGGGTGTAATTTAACGATGTGATGAACAAACTGTTGGATAACATGGAATGGCAGGGCCACCATCCCCTGTACTAGTTTCATAAAGATTATTTCCTTACAGCCATCTTGCCACCCATTTAAGCTGTGCACTATGATAATAAGCTGCAAAAGACAGCACCCCAGTCTACCTCTCCCCACAAGTAATTGTAGCTTGTTTAAGGCCACCCTGTGTCTTCTGTTTTCACAAAGCAGATACCCTAAAATCACAAAGAGCAATCATCTTGGTGATGTTGATTGGCCCGCTAGAGCCAATGGTAGCCTCTGCCAAACCCGCATTTGTGACTTGAGTACTGTTAACTCCCACTGCAGATTACCTTTAAATAGATCTTGTTGAGAGTGGTGAAGACAAACCCCAAGGTACCAAACCGCTGCCATTGACCAAGTTAAAGGCTCTCCACCCAGTTGCATTATCGTGATTAAGCGGGAAAACACATAATTTACCCCAGTTCACCTGTAACCCTCCACCCGCTCAGAATCGCGAAAGGCCCCCACAATAGAGGCGATGTTACTTGGTGCATCCCAAATATATAATAGCACAACGTCCACATATAGGGATACTACATGTACCACATCACCAAACGGAATGCCAAAAAGAAAACCGACACCCATCAAATTGTAGTTGCTGTGCCAAGTGCTCCATAGCAAGAGTGAAAAGGATGGGTGAGAGTGGGCAGCCCTGCTGTGTACCACAAACTATCGAAAATGAGTCTGGGGTCAACTTCCCTACGCTGACTCTTGAAGCAGTGTTTGTGTATAACAGTTTTATATCAGCTTAGAGATGCCATCCCAGCCCTATAGTCCTCAGAACCCTAAACAGGTAGTCCCATGATAAGGAGTCAAAGGTATTTTCTAGGTCAAGTATAAGGCATGCCGCTAGGGGATAGCGAAGTGAGGCCTGATCCATTACATGGACAAATCGTCTTATGTTTTTGGATGTGCTGTGACCCGGTACAAAGGCATTCTGGTCTACATGTATTAGTGTAGGTAATTTGTACACATATCGCTCTGCTAGCACTTTTCCAAGGATTTTATAATCTGCTCCCAACATAGCTACTGGTGGGAATGAAGAGAGTTGGATAGGGTTCCTCTCCGGTTTGAGCAAGGGAACTAATAGGGATTCTTGAAGGGAATTTGGAAGTGAGCCTGCGGTAAGGGCCTCATTATTTATTTCAACCAATTGTGGGGCAAGAAGGATGGAAAAACAATCATAATATTCCAAGTTCCAACTTCCAACAGCAGTCCTTCTAAACCAGGAGTTTTATTTCTGGCTAACTCATGAATTGCAGCTTTCACAACCTCCATGGTGAGCAAGTGATCAAGCTGTAGAGTTCCTCACATAAAATGGCGGTGATGGATGGTAAGAATAATGGGTCTAAAAATTGTTGAATGGCCTCTGAGGGTGGCGCAGGTTGCACCTGATACAACAAGTTATAATAGGACCTGAGGGCTTGCAATATGTCTACTTGTGCCCGTAGGATCAGCCTCCCACCATGTGCGATCTTCCTGGGAAACAAGCCATACGAGAAGACATGCGGGCTTATCACCCATTGCATACATTTGAGCGGTGTATTCCGTAGGGTTATGGCAATTGACACGCTTCATCAGTGCTAAATAACGTTCTTTAGCGTCAATCAGCATGGTCAGCGACTAGCTGCCGCCTCCCCCCCAATCCGGCACCCAATACCCAGGAACGTGGACACGAGACGTCTTTACTTTTTGGAAGGCGGGCGCTAGTCGCCCGGCCGTATTTATTAAAGTATGAAATTAAAAAGGTTTTAATTGCATAATCAACAATTTATACAAAAATTCAGCAGGACATTTAGGTTTAGCAACAAGTTTGAGAGCCTGACTTTAACAAAACTCTAATACATGTTATTTTCCTAACTTATACTAAACATCCTCATCTAGAATTTTTGTACATTTCTGGCCATATGGCAGGGTCACTACCGGTGTCAGGTCCTACAAGCTGCGCCTCCCCTCTGGATGTGCGCATGCGCAGTGTTACCCCGGGAATTGCCCGGTCTACGCCCTGAACTCCATTTACCCACTAAAGGAGGGCCCTTACTCTGCGCCGGTGGCGTCGTGAGTCCACGCGCGCGGGGTGGCTACCAGCCTAAGGAAAGCGTGAACTACTCCTACCCGCGCTCCTTTGCTTTGTAGCATCCATTACCTTGCCCCTGGAGTTGTGGGAGTGGCCCGCAGGCCCCTCCCCCTGGGCGGGAACCTCCATAGGATGATGCCCGCCCCCTCAGACCTCAAATATGTGCTCACCGATAATGACCTTACCGCATGCCCCATACCTAATAAATACGACGACCTATGGGAAAAAATTCTAAAGGACAGCTACACTGGCTAATAAAACAGTATCAACGTATAGCTACAAAGGGAAAAAAGGCCTAAAGACACATAGCATTAAATACAGTTCACTTCAAACAGTATCAACGTATAGCTACAAAGGGAAAAAAGGCCTAAAGATACATAGCATTAAACACAGTTCACTTCAAACAGTATCAACGTATAGCTACAAAGGGAAAAAAGGCCTAAAGACACATAGCATTAAATACAGTTCACTTCACACATGACTTGATAAAAGGGGGAAAAATTCCTAGACAAAAGCATCAACAAAATATACCAACAGTTCATCTCTATTACCCTGTGAGACCCGTGGACCGTACATCCAGAACTTACCATTCAACCAGACATAAGAACTGCTACCAAACATTTTGTTCCAAGGGATGGTGGGTGGGAAAACAAAGAAGCCCCGAGCGCGGGGCACACCGTTTCGGCGAGGGAGCGTCCAGGGACAAGGGGGTCTCCTGGGCGCTCCCTATCTCTTTATTCCCGAGGGGCCAGGTGGCCCCTCCTCTAGCCCGCCCCCCTTGACCCGGACCCACTTCCCAGGATCCGGGTCAAGGTGGCCGCCAGCCAACCGGCGGTGGGCCGCGCCCCCCAGGGCACGCCCCCACCGCCGAATGGCAACAAAGGAAACTGTGGGGGCGACGGTCGCCGCGCCGCCATGCGTGCGGGGGGGCCGAGGGCCCCCCCTTTTCACATGGTCAGCGACTAGCTGCCGCCTCCCCCCCAATCCGGCACCCAATACCCAGGAACGTGGACACGAGACGTCTTTACTTTTTGGAAGGCGGGCGCTAGTCGCCCGGCCGTATTTATTAAAGTATGAAATTAAAAAGGTTTTAATTGCATAATCAACAATTTATACAAAAATTCAGCAGGACATTTAGGTTTAGCAACAAGTTTGAGAGCCTGACTTTAACAAAACTCTAATACATGTTATTTTCCTAACTTATACTAAACATCCTCATCTAGAATTTTTGTACATTTCTGGCCATATGGCAGGGTCACTACCGGTGTCAGGTCCTACAAGCTGCGCCTCCCCTCTGGATGTGCGCATGCGCAGTGTTACCCCGGGAATTGCCCGGTCTACGCCCTGAACTCCATTTACCCACTAAAGGAGGGCCCTTACTCTGCGCCGGTGGCGTCGTGAGTCCACGCGCGCGGGGTGGCTACCAGCCTAAGGAAAGCGTGAACTACTCCTACCCGCGCTCCTTTGCTTTGTAGCATCCATTACCTTGCCCCTGGAGTTGTGGGAGTGGCCCACAGGCCCCTCCCCCTGGGCGGGAACCTCCATAGGATGATGCCCGCCCCCTCAGACCTCAAATATGTGCTCACCGATAATGACCTTACCGCCACAGGCCAGCATTGTTAACCGACGATCTGGCCTCCCCCTGCCTAGACCTACCCTAGAAAGTTCTCACTCTAGCAAACCTTCCAACCAGGCCCAGACCCCAGGCCCCTTCCTTCCTCCGTCAAATGGACTCCCCTTACCAGGTAGGACAAATACACCCATGTTGGATCATCTGGAACCGGGGCTTGAAATAATTTGTCCCGCTGTGTGTTGATCCTCTTTATCGAGTGATTCAACGCCCTGACCGGGTCCTTGCCACCCTGGGATCAGTTGAGACCCACCCACTGTGCCACCCGGGCTTGTCCTGAAGACCCACCCACAGTGGAGATGAACCCATCAATGAGTATTCGCCTCCCCAGTTTGGCCCATTCAGTCCCCCCTAGGTGAGGTATCACCACTGACAGGGGGTCGGGCTGCTGAGCTAAAAGTCCCTGAAAGCAGTTCCTGAACTGACCATGGCACAGACCCTCAAACCCACTCTTCCCTGTCCTGCGTCCGGCACGTTGTTTGTGCTGGCACATTTTTAGCTCCTCAACTTCTGACGAGGAGTTCCTCCCCTGCGTGGCAGGTTTGAGAAACTGCAAGAACCAGAAAAAGACCAAGAAAACCTGGGCAACCATTTTTAGCTCCTCAACTTCTGGTGAGGAGTTCCTCCCCTGCGTGGCAGGTTTGAGAAACTGCAAGAACCAGAAAAAAGACCAAGAAAACCTGGGTAACCATTCCCACTTCCACCTTAGGGAATGGGTAACACTTACACCTGCCAGCAATACTTGGGCCCCTTGGTGTCTTCTTTCTCGACGTATGCTTTCCTTTTGACGTCCACCCACTGATGATGTTGCGGTGTGGAGTACTCCTCAGATATCCGCCATGGACCCAGCCGTGACTGACGTAAGCATCCCTTGGGCTGTCCACCTGTTGCAGCTGTTGTGATATGGAGCACTCCAGGTATCAACCATGGACCCGGTCATACATAAATTGGAAAGATAGACACACACCATTAGTCTTTCCGGCAATAACTGCTGTACACGTGTCAGACTTACATTACCATCAGTCGCTAAACTTAGCTAATCTTAATGCCAGATCCGTACACCTCAACACGCCGACAGCAAATGTTAAGCATAGCCTCAGTTGTCTGCTTCCTACCCACGTCTTTATGCATAGGATCTATGTGTTAAAACAAGACGGCTTACTTAGCAGTGCAGTATCACAGTTGTTGGCTAAAGATTTAGCACAGTCCAAACTCCGCCAGGCCCTAAGCTGGCCCCAAGGACCTTTTAAGTACGCCACTTTGGCTTCTGGGAAATATCATCCCAGCCACCCGGACATGATCACATGCATCCCCAGAACTATGTGATGCCGCAACTAGGCTCTTGGGCACCTTTTAGGTGTGACATCAGGGTGTGTATCTTTATCAGGACCCCCATTATTCGTTCTAGAGGCTCTAGGCCCTGTCTCTATGCCATTCGTGGTTCCCCCACCATATTATTAATATATGGCTTTGGTGTACCCCTAGAGCTCAACGTATATGGTGGTAAATTACTGTGTGCTATAGAGGTCTTCCCACCGAATCATTTGCCTCCAATCTCATCCTAGGCTCAACGTATATTGGCCCATTTACCTGTGTGAAAAATAAGTTTACTGACTGAACCCAAAGGGGGTGTGTTTAGTACAAATACCTATATTTGTTGTTATACACCTGCCCTTTTCCATTTACTCATTCATGACATTAAAGAGTGGTAAAACAAGTAGCTCTATATTCCCTCAAGACTTAGCCTGAAGGCTGCACGCAATACAGCTAACCCTAGGATAGTTTACTAATAATGTTGGTTTAAACCTATCATCCATGAAGGGGGCGTTTGGACAGGTGCAATGTTAGGACTGGCATATATCCCCCCTATATTAGTGAACAGCACCTCATATGGTGATTAGCTCCACAATGAAATAAGTCCATTGTTTGGCTTTCTGCCTTGGCTTGCGAAGGAAAGTGGGACCCGGGAAACTGTCCCTCAGTCTCGCTAAGCCCTACCCTTAGATGTCGTTAACCCCCAGGTTGACCCCAATGGAAGGTGGTATACCCTATTCGTGAATGGTTCCATGATTGTTCCAACTATCACCTAGCAGACCACTGATAGTCATTCTATAATGACAAATTTGACTTATGGCAATGGCTGTTCCTCGCGTAAGAGAACTAAGCAGCAACCATGGCTTCGATAAAGTATAGCAAGTGCTTATGGGACATGAATAAGCAGCCCAGGCATGTCACCAACCATCCCTTTCTCTAGGTGAAATTTAATGTCCCCATGTAGCGTGAGCTCTGATTTAAACAATGAGTTTTTCAGAACTGAACTCATCAACCGAATGCCAACAGAGCATATTTTGGGTAACTCACCACCCCTGGTGGGGACCCATCCCATCAGGGAGCTGCGTCTGCCTTGTGAATTCTACCCAAGTACAACCCGAGCATTTTAAACGCCCAAGCTCCCCATTGCTGGGTCCCCCCCGGCACGTGGATGCGATCCAGTTGATGGGCATTGGTGACTTTGTGCACCTCGGGTCACATTGAATACAGCGGATACCACCAGTGCCAATTTAAGATGGCGTAGGTGCCACCGTTTTTGGGGCTGACTGGATTCTTAAATGCTTGAAGAGCTGGGGATGTGTTACCTTACCACACTTGTGTCACACTGGTTACTGATGAAAGAAATTTTAAAGGTACAAGTCTAATTTCGGCTAGAAAGGCAGCAGCATGCCCCCCAATAACCTTCATGTAACAATATACCCCGATAATATACACAAAGTAATATAATAATAAAATTAAAATTTTTCAGGGCACAACATCGCGACATAGTCAGATCTGCCTCCAGCCCAACAGCTATAGCCCTGCGCAGTATTTTTGCAATAATGAAGTACAAACACTGCAAAACCAAATTTATCAGAATACATCGCCTTCCTCTTAAGATGTCACACAATTTGGTAATGACCAACCCTGAAGTATTTATTTAACACCCACCCGAATGTCTCAATTTACTACGAGGGACATAACAATGTTCCGTGATCCGGGACATTCTGTTTTGTCAAGCACAGGGAGATTACGCGCTTTGTCCAGACTCACGGGATGTTGAGCGTCATCACAGAGTCTCGAACCCAGTTCCCCAGAATTGAGAGCAACCACCCTAGCCGTTACAGCCACTTTGTCTGTGGTTGATCTATATCCTGCCCAAACTTCACAAACACCCTAATGGTAGTCCAGGCAGACCCGTCATCTCTGCATGTGGTTTCCTAGCAGAACCCTCACACAATATCTAGACACCCTTTTCAAACCGTTTATTGTACTACTGGGGCAGCTTGTGATGTAGGACTCCCTTCTCTAATGTCACCCAAGACGAGACCATATCTGGGAATAAAGAATTGGTGAACTCAAGGACACTGCCACCCCAGGCCCCTCTGGAATTTCTGTTGAAATGGCATCACAAGTGGTACCGCTATATAAATTATGTCATATGATTTGGTAAGTTGAATGAGCTTTAGAACTGACTTAACAATCAGACTGAGTATTTACCATGATGCATGATACGGAGAAAGCCAATTCCTTGGACCTAGCCATGTTAGTTATAGAAGGCGAATAAGCGTGTAACTTGTACACAAAACCAATAAAGCTCAACACATTATTACACGTCCCCGAAGGGCACCCAAGGACACTGGAAGGAACTCTACCCTTTGAGCAAGTCCCCCGTATCCGAAAGTATTGTACCATTGAAGAGGACTACCTCACAAATGCCAATTCGCTCTCTAATAAGCTTAGCAATGGAGGATAGCGCAAGGAATTAGTTCAAACTTCTTTAAAAAGGACATGTTTTCCCTACGAGACCCTTTCAGTATACCAAGGCAAGTACTAACTAATCCAATTATTAGTGTACTGACGTCACCACTGGTCTTCAGACTAAGGGACAGTCAAGCCATTCAAGTATGCAGCGAGCCGCCGAGGGAAAGTGGGGCTCCGGGGGACAGGTGGACGGACGCTTCCGCGTTACGCCGGGCAGCTGTCCCTAACAACTAATCGCACGCGGTCAGTGCGCTAAGCGAAACGTGCCGAGGGCCCCCCCTTTTCATTTGAACCGTGAACTGCCAAAAGTCGAAAATGACCCCGGCCCTGTCAGAGGTATGCAGCTCTATTTCACTCTACACTGTATTACAATCGAGGTATTTGATCTCTAACGTTCAAGGCACACAATCTGGTACATGAAGTCTAGCTGGTAAAAGTAACACAATTACACTTCAATAATGGTACGATAAAATGGTTCAAAGAACTGCCGCTCAAGGTACTTAGAGCACGAGAAAGTGATGGGTGGCTACATTTCGGACACTGCCCTTTGAAACATCAATTGCTATTGCCCTGGTAACCAACTCCAGGCGCCGTGTTTATCACTAGACGTTTACAACACTTCCTTGCACATACTCACAGCCCTCTTTCGTCAGACATGCGCCCTGCGACGTTTACATACTCTCGAGCACTGCGTTTTATGAGCAGTCATTCATTTGCGATAGTTAATTTAAAACTGCACCTTTCTTTCTACTTTGTTGAAGAGGGGAACGTAAATGATCACTGCTAAAACTCTGCCAGGAATATTTACAAATCTTCCCTTTAAACTGCAATTCATCGATAACTGACTAGGTACTTTAAAAGGCGCACTTGCATAACAACCCAAGAACCCGAAAGGATTATCCGACAAAATCCCCCTCCAACTTGAACTTAAAAAATTGTAGGGTGCACCAGTGCAGAGTATGAAGCAGACTTTAGCACACTAAAGTGGCGCCGCTAGCACACGGGAAGGTATTAGGATGCAGCCAATGTCACAGGCGGGCATAACCACAGGCGCCCCCCCCATTGCACACAACTACTCTGCCCCCATGTAGCGCTTCCTCACCGTGTTCCGACGCTCTCAGAGGCCGTCGAATGTCCCGCTATCCCTGTGCACGGCCGTCGGAGCTGGGGTTCTCGCGGACCCATCTCCGCTCCATCTCTGTCCCGATGCCGCTCCGATGATCCTCCGTCGTCCCTGCGTCGTCCCGCCGAACTTAACCTATATCCACCGCCCCTGTGTACTGCAGCCATCCGTTGGGCAACGATGGGTGGCCAAGACGAACGCTGCTCCAGCATTGCTGAAAGGCTGTCCCCCATGCCCCGGGGCCTCCGGATGAAATCCTCCTCTGTTTCGCTATTGTCCGATCCTCCCCGAGACCACGACCTGCAGAGGGCAAAGAAGAAAAGGAATTACGGGCCGCTGGGGGCCCAACAGCGCTCTCCACCTCGACGATCGCTGCTCCTTGTTGTCCGTTCTTCCTCTCCGGTATTCTCCGCACTGCAAGCACCAGTTGCTTGAAGGTACGATCCCGCCAACCTACAGGGGGAACAAAAGAGAAAATTAAAAAAAAACAAAGAAGCCCCGAGCGCGGGGCACACCGTTTCGGCGAGGGAGCGTCCAGGGACAAGGGGGTCTCCTGGGCGCTCCCTATCTCTTTATTCCCGAGGGGCCAGGTGGCCCCTCCTCTAGCCCGCCCCCCTTGACCCGGACCCACTTCCCAGGATCCGGGTCAAGGTGGCCGCCAGCCAACCGGCGGTGGGCCGCGCCCCCCAGGGCACGCCCCCACCGCCGAATGGCAACAAAGGAAACTGTGGGGGCGACGGTCGCCGCGCCGCCATGCGTGCGGGGGGGCCGAGGGCCCCCCCTTTTCAGGCGCGGCGGTTTGTCTCATTCTATCACCAAGTGGGAACAGGGGGATGTGGAGCATCCCATCTAATGTCTATGATGCGGGCATCGTGATCAGAAATCACCGCCCCAGACAGTCAGAATGTGCTAGCCATGAAACAAGGTCTGGGGAA
The DNA here is from genome assembly GCF_964261635.1 of Lissotriton helveticus. Lineage (NCBI taxonomy): Eukaryota > Metazoa > Chordata > Amphibia > Caudata > Salamandridae > Lissotriton > Lissotriton helveticus. The sequence goes on along the minus strand of NC_136059.1, from coordinate 1,601,789,446 downwards.
CATAGAAAACGGTCTAGTCATGGGGACCGAGTAAAGTGAATATAAATGCAAGTAAGAATTCTGGCTTCTACAAGAATCTAGGAGGGGCCATTGTTGGGCCCACTGGGCAACCTGTCATGAATGGTGATAGGCTGGAGTGCTATAGAGTGGAGGGTGCGAGCAATCAATGGAGAGATCCAGAACATTATTGTAGTCCCCACAGCAAAATATCCAAGGGATGCCCACCCATTGTGCCAAGGCCCCGGATAGTGCAGTCCAAAAGTCTACTTACTCTGTATTTGGCAAGTATATACATCCCAAAAGGGCTGGGTTACTTACCATCTAGACGGGCTTCAACAAACAAATATCTACCTTCCTTATCAATCACTGTACATAGGATTTAAAAGGGTGTACCCGGGGGCATCAATAATAAGGCTCCTCGTGCATAGAAGGAGTATGTTGTATCGTAGATCTGACCCCTCCAGCACTTACTGAGCTGTTGGAGTTCACTATCAATAAGTCTCTTGCAGAAAGCAAATATGTGCCTGCTTTTGTTTGAGATATGCATATATAGAGTATCATCAGTGCGCTGAGTGTAGTCCTCGCATATTTAAAGTCAGAAATCTAATATTACGATCGCGGTTCATATTGTTCTACGTTAATGGACCATATTCTTGTGTGTATTGTATGTAGGGAAAACTGCCCCTGCCATGCTCCCCGCCCCATCCACCCCCTTGTACTTGTTTATGAGTGTAAATCTGCCTTGCTCGTGCTTTATGGGAGTTATCGGTGGGGTTTAACCAATAACGCTCAAAGAGAAAGCAGAGCCTGCACATATGCACTAAAAGCTAGTTCTTGTGCTGGTGAAAGTGACAATTCAAAGTGCAGTAGCAAACGTCAAAGTAGCAGTAATAACCAGCAGATCAAGCAACTATATCATGTTACACGTGAATGAACTGGTACAGTATAATAAACCTCAGGATATTTTTGAAAGGTATGTGAATACCGTATTAAAGTCCTCTGCTATTTGTGGGATGAGAGTTGGATCGATCACCTGTACACTCTGTCATGGTGGATTTCAACAGCTTAAAAAGAGCAACAACTGGTTAAGAGAACTGCTACACCTGAAGGTGAAGAGGCAAGTGGCAAAATGGCACCAAAAACATGCATGTAATGAGAAGGAAACTTTATGTCAATAGACTCTTACATGGTTTCAACGTATAAAATCAATCATGTTCCATTTTAATAAATATGGGACGGGGGAAGGCCAAAAATGTAGGCACATATTTGTTGTTCGTGACAAATATGTCAGTCATCTGTCATGTTATGTCTGCCAACTTACACCTACATTGTCAGGCTTAGTTTTACCTGACAATTTGGTGGATCAGTATTCCAAACTTGATGGAAACATTCCCCATTCGTGATGTGGCTTCTGTCAAGATCGGGTGGAACGTCTCCCACACAAAATATGGAGATAAACATTTTGAGATGTAAGGTATTGATGAATGTAAACCGCAATAAGCATTTGAAAAAAATAAATAAAACAGCAAAATAAAGACATCAAAATGTACCCAATACTATTATTTACAAACAAAGCATCATTACAATGTATATTAAAATATATGCACAATCCTTATTCTTTTGTAACAAAAATACATATGGTATACTAGAGTTACTCCTTTTTGTTTTCCAAGTAGTTTGCAAATTTGAAAAAAAAATCTAATTGTTAAAAATGGTCTGATATGTAAAATTTATGAGTAATATATTTATGCATTCATGCGTTCGTCCTAAATATTTTCAACATCCAACACCTGTGTGAAAAAAACCTGTTTGCAGGTTCTGTTGATATGTCCATCCTCCTGTATACAGAAGAAGATTGAGAACGCTCCAGTAAGAAAAAGTCTACAAAGCATTTTCTAATCTAAAAACCATGCAGGAAATTCAGCAATTCCAGCATTAGTTTGATTTGAATGAGGCCCATATGTGAACAAGAAGGCTTGGGAAGAGGACAGGTCTGAAGGCACCCTCCTCTACTCTTTCATGGGAAGGTCTGCCAGATAGTTACATTGTATGCTGCACAACATTGGCCTGCAGAGGAACACACCCTTCATCCCTGATGATACTACCAATGGGAACTCCAGGGTGATATTGCAGAGATGCGTCAGCAAGATGATAGTGATTAAATGAAAAATTGAAAACATCTTTGCCTGATGGTAAGCGCATATACTATCCCTTTTGCTGAATTAATAATTGCATTTTAAAGGGCAGGACATTTTTCTCAAACGTATTAATATGTCAGCTTAATCCTTCTTAGGTTATCTCAGCCGGTCATCTGCTGCAGCACTACCAAGTCATCGGTGGCTATAGTGTAATTTTGTTCAGAAACCAAACATGATGCCTGAGCGATCTGCACTGCAAGTTGTCTGAACACTGATGTGAAAGTATTTGTGAATAATATCTGTACACTTCCTCTCAGTCAAGGAGTGATGCCAATGTTGATGAGTTCAATCAAAGATAACTGACTCATCAAAAACACAACAGATCTATGACATTACAACGCATGCTTTTACATCGCATGCCTTTACAACGCTGTTTTTACAATGCATGCCTTTACAACGCATAGTGCTTTGGGACGCTGGATAGTGAATAGTTTAATTTACTGTTCCAACTCCAGTCCCCGTGGATAGTAGGGAAGGTGTTGGATAGTAAATTAAACCTATTCCCTATCCTAGAGCGCCCCCAGCGCAATGCGTTGTAATGGTTTGCGTTGTAAAAGTTGAGTCGTAAAGGCACTGCGTGGTAAAAGTTGCGTTGTAAAGGATGTTTCCCTGTGTCTTTATCAAACTATAGATCTGATTTTCGAGTTGTTGATCTGTAGCATATCTGTAAATACTTGAATGTATTTCATGAGTACGCCTGAGCATATTATGTGTGAAAAAACGAAGACAGAGCCAAACGGTGGCTAACGACTCCCATTGGTGTAGCTAATGTGTTTGGAGGACCAGTTTCTATCATAATGTAACAATGACTTACATCTTCACAATATTAGTTTTTTATACAATGTTGTTTTGTCTTTCTTTCTCATTTTCATTCTGCATACAAATCTTCCGTTATTGGAGTTCTTCCAAATGTTGCATTCCATCTTTATGGTTTACATTTTGGCAGTATTTATTTAAACAAAATAAATAAATCCATATAGCTGAACTGAAAAATAATGAGATGCAAGTCCTTTAATGTATTGTCATGTGTGTTGAAATGTTTATTGTTAGTAGGCAACTTACGTGTGTTTCAATTTATAACTTAATTACACATTAAATATTGGAAAATAGTATTAAAAATGTATAATTAGTATTAGAATCATATTGGACCTATTAGCACAGCTCCAACAGGACTGATATCTACAGCGTATTCCATTGAGGATCTTTCCTGATGTATTTTTTGTATTATTCTATATGGGATTCAGTACCCCCTGCCATACGTTGTAGGTATATTACGAGTCATTAGGAGTCTCATGACTATACATAGGACCAAGGCTGAAGGCTGAGTCCTTTTAAAATTATATATAGTGCTGTGGTAACTTGCAATATCCTTATCATGTACTGCAGAGGGTACATTATTCCTTATAATACCACTTAAATCCATGATGTGTGGTTCTTTGATATGAAAGAAAGAGCATGTTTAAAAATATGAAGAATAAAAAGAGAATTTCTTGTGGAAAATAGAACACATCAAAAAAGCTGTTAGATATTGTTTGCAAAACAACATTAGAATCAGTTCAATACAAGTACGTTTTTGAAAAGGGGGCACAGTAGCTCAGAATGTCTAGAAACATGCGTAAAGATTCAAATTTTTCATTAATTACCTAAGCAGTGCAAAAAAATAAATACGTTGCAGAACTTATCTCCTTTCTGCTTCTCAATGTACAGCTAGTAAAATAGAGCAGAACAGAACATGACAACATTGTATTTTTGTTCTTTTAACTGCTGCTTTAATTATGCTCTGTGACCTGACCTGCCTTTCCACTTGACAGCTGGCTCTGGAAGTAGGCATTGTGACATCCGAACTCAAATGTAATAAGCTATTACAGTTGAATGGCTTGGTCATTTCTTTTTAGTAGACAACTGGGTGCATCAAAAGTCACCTATGGTAAAGAAATTAAAGATGGGTTTTTATACAGGGATAGCAGAATCCCTTGTGTTATAAAATACTAAATAGGGAATTATATGAATTCATTTCCAATTATGGTAATCAAAGGAGGGAGAGATAGGTACGTAGTGGACCTTGCCTCCGGTACGGTATAGAACAATCAAGAGAAATCAACTAGTAATGCAATGAATAGATATCTGTATGAAGTCAGGAAATTAAGCACCTAGACATGACGGCATCATATAGTGTGTGTTTTCTGTTATATGGCATGTACTGTCTTATTTGTCTGTTTTCCATACCTATGATAAGTGCACCTTTAACAATGTCACAACGGTAGAAAAGTATATCACGATTTCTCCACCAGATGGTCTTATGGTGCACAAATGCTTGACGTGTTGGTAAATTAACCCATGTTTTGTATGCCTTTTTCATTCCAGATTGAATTAAGACAATTTACCAAATAGGTAGTACTGAGTCATCGTACCAATCGAGTATTGTATGAACACATGCAAAAAACATTGAATAGACACTGTAACTTTATCAGTTGTAATTCAGGAGTGGTAACAAAGGCTCAATTCAGTTGTTCCTGATGAAAAGCCGCAGGGAAGGCTCGAAACATGTAGACCTGGGACAAACACGTACATTATATCGTGCACCTCCAATCCAAAAGCGGCTCCAGATGGGAGTGCTACCGGGCGGTGACGTGGGGTGGGAGAGGGGCAGGGTGGGGGGTAGTAAACACTGGAATACGGAGGAATTCAGGTAAGTTGACAATTAAATCAATAAAACGAATTCCGTTGCGCGCGCTGCATCGCCAAATGAGATGTAGAGCACGCAACAAAATTTGTTTTATTGATTTAATTGTCGACTTACCTGCATTCATCCATATTCCGGTGTTTACTACGCCCACCCTGCCCCTCCCCTGCCCCACGTCACCGCCCGGTACCACTTACACCAGGAGCCACTACTGCTCCAATCACCCCATTTTTTAACAATACCAGCCACAGGTTTGAATTAAGTTCAGGATCCTAGTGACCAGGTATTTTTTTGAATTTTTTCACTATCTCACTGACCCTTCCACTCCTATTTTTAGTAATATATCCCACACCTTCCAAAAAGTGCTCCCATGTCTCCGTCGGTCGCAGCATGCCCCGTCCCACAGCGGGGTGAGAAGAAACCGATAATGAAGCATGCCACCAAGGGGCCTTTTGGTGGATGAAGGTTATTTTAAGAAAAAGGAATTATTTTTCCTTAGGGAATAGCGGTACATCTGGGATTATATCAGTTTTTACTCTCCAGTGGATTTCTCGTGATTGCTCTAATTTCCAATTAGGCTGAATGTTACTCCATCACAAACCTAACAGATGTACTGTCCACAATTTTAATGGTGACATATCAAAAAAGGCCATTTAGTAATGCAGAAGAGAAATTACTCATGTTTACATACACAAAGCCATCCAACATGCTAACATTCAAAGTCTAAGGGCCTTATTATGAGTTTGGCTGTCCGTGGACCACCATACTGGTAGTGGTGGTCCAACTGTGATGAGGGCTGCAGTCCAACTGCCGTATTACGAGTTGGGCGGACTGGCTTTCAAAAAGAACACTGCCAAACAGCTGACACTACCAGCCAACTCCGACCGCGGAGGGCCTATGAGGTTGTGTGAGGCTTGGACTGCCAGTGAAGTCGCTCACCCAATTCCAAGTTGATTTACAACTGGCGTGACCATGGCGGTCCTACCACCACATCAGAGACAGCGGAAAAGGAGGGACATGAGGCTGAAACTCACCTCTATTCAACTTTTACCATCATGGAACCCATCGGACACATCCTACCTATACCTGCTCGACCACGTTCAAGACCCAATCCGTTGTGGACAAAATTGGCGGTAAGTCATACAACTACCTGTTGCCATAGACTCCTCCTCAAAATGATGCTCCACCATGGACAAGGCAAGGGAATTGGGCTCCCTAAGTAAAACTGTTTTACAGGGACCCTGTTCATAACAATCATCAAAATATATCTGTTGTAAGCCTTCATAGGCCAAAACATTGCTACTGCACAGGCAAACAGCACATACATTGACATATGTTTACAAGTTATATATAGTGATAGTGATGTGTGTATAATGTTGTGTTCCACAACAGCACCTCCTCAACAATGCAACACCTGTTAATGTCTGTCACAAATCATTTGCCCTTTCTCACTTGTCTCCAATGTTACTACTAATCTTCACTAGTCAGGCAGCTTAGCATTTGTCAAGTGTTGCTAAAGTGACATCGAACTGACTTTAACTACCATGAGGCGCTGCGATTGCCACTCTAACCAAAATACTAGCATTCTTTTGCCCCTTCTCACTTGTCTGTCATATTACTACTGATATTCACTAGTCAGGCTGCTAACCATTTCTCACGTTTTGGGAAAGTGACATTGAAGTGACTACAACTATCATGAGGCCTTGTAACTGGAACTCTGACCAAGATGCTCTGGTCCTTTTGCCCCTTCTCACTTGTCGCCATGTTACTACTGATCTTTGCTAGTCAGGCAGCTTACCATTTCTCAAGTGTTGCTAAAGTTACATTGAAAATCTACTACTACTTCCATTACGCCCTGTCACTGCAACTCCAACCAAGATGCTATAGTACATATGACACACTCACATTGCACACATACCAGGTCCTGATTTGATGCTGAAGATACACCTGTACGGATGTGTCAATAGAGTCAAACACACTTACTCTGCTGCAACTCTGGACTGGACTTTAACACATCACCCACATGAAAAGGCAATGTCAGTTCATGGGATTGCATGGAATCAGTGTGAGAACCATTCTAAGGGCACAATGGAAAAACTCTCTGCAGGATAGATATGCCTCCGTCAGGGGGAACCCTGAAAGGCTGGGGCCCTGGGACAAAGTACATTTTGTACATGCCTGGGTACTGAAGTATATCAGGGACAACCAATAACATGACCTAGTGCCATGCATGTGTAGGCAATGGGTAAGTGCAACTTATGAAGGCAAACACCACACGAACATCATGTGGGACACATCTAGATGAAGTTGATGTAAGGTACAGATAGCAAAATGGACACATGTCCATGCAGAACTCCACAATGGTATGACAAGTTGACACCTTCCATGTGTGGATACACAAATATCTAACTTCAAAACATCAAACACATATCCAACCTACATCATGGGGAGAAGTGCAACCCAAATGATGTCGACAATGCTCTGGCCAAGCTGAGATACTTACCACATAACATGTCATCCAATGCAGTATCTGCCCCATAAGAATGTCAAACCACATAGACATCCTTCCAACACTTCCCCTTGTCCTGTCTAACTCCAACAATGGCTCCAAGGTCACATCATAGAAACCAGTTTGACTGGATCAGCAATCAGGGATCGGACTAGCACAGCTGTACTCACACTTCACTAACTAAACAATAACATCAAATAAATAGGAATGTTATTAATGAATGGATTTAAAGCAATCGAAAAAAGAAACAGAGGTCAATGGCCAGTCCATACATTATCCATTATACAATGCTGTGCCACCAAATGTGCCCTTATTGACACTGCTAGGGAATCTTCTCACAAAGGGCCATCCATTGGGCATAGCAGGCACCTCGAAGTTTGTATTTGGGAAGGATGGGGCAGAGGTTTAGGAAGGAGTGGGTTTGTCCGTGGGCAAGGGCTTTTTGATTTTTTGACTTTTGGGGCTGAGTTTAGGTGGTTGTTTTCCTTTTTTGGCTATGTACAAGGGGTGAGGATGCTGTTGTTCAGGGGTGGAGAGGGAAGTGGAAGGGATGGGTTTGTGTGTGGGTGGGGAGTTTGGGACTTTGGAAAGGGCGGGGTTGGCTTTCACAGGCAAGAGCAAACATGTCAGATGCATAGGGAAAATGGGTAGGGTGTTCGGTACTGAGTTTGGATTAGAAGGAAGAGGGAGTGGCAGTGTGAGATGGCTCTGCGGTCTGTACTATGTAGTGTGTTGCTGTCTGTTGAGTGGGTGACTGTGAGCGTTTGTGTTTTTTTGATGGGAGAGTTGTGGATGTGCTCAGTGTTGTGGAGGGGTCTGTGGCTTTTGATTTGGTGTCTGGGATATGGGTGTTGTGGAGGGGTCTGTGGCTGTTGGTGCCGTGTCCAGGGATATGGGTGTTGTGGATGGGTCTTTGGCAGTTGTTACAGTGTCTGGGGGATAAAGGTATTATAGAGGTGTCTGTGGCTGTTGTTACAGTGTCTTGGGATATGGGAGTTATGGAGAGCTCTGTGGACGTTGGCGCAGTGCCTGCGTGAATGCTGGGTGTTGTGGAGGGGTCTGTATGAATGCGGTGGCTGTGTGTATAAGTGTGTCTCGGGAGGGCGCTGTATGTTTTGTTATGGTGCATGGGGGTATTCTGGGGTGGTAGGGGAAGTTTCTGCTGTGTGCATATATTTTTGAGTTTTTTTGAAGTCTTGCATTTGTGTGGGGTGCTTGTGTCTGTGTGCATGCTTAGTTGTGCGTGTGCTTGGGATAGAAAAGGAAAGGGAATAGGGAATGGGCATGGGGATGGGGGCAGAAGGGGGTGGAAGTTTGGGATGGGAGGAGGTGAGGTTCCGTGAGAATCGTTATGATGTTTTGGGCATGATCGAATATGGGCAAGTTTGGTATCTATGAACCGTAAATGACGAGTTTAGTAAGTGTACGCGTTTTCGCTACACTACTTGGAAGGGTTCGCCTTATTTACGCGTTTCTTCATCTGAACCCTCGGGTTCCATTTTAGATACGGCATCCATTTTGTTTCTTGCCCTCACATAGTCAGCGAACAGGCAACTGTCCGCGTCATGACCCTTAGTTCCCAAGCTTTACGGAAGATGCATATTCCTTTTGTGCGCCCTTTTATGGCGAGGGGGATGACTCTGCAAAGGCAGATGGCTTCGCTTGAGGGTAATCTTGCCGTGCCGGTCTATTGTTTCAGCCGTGCATGTGCTAGGATCGAATCCTTTGATCCTGTGATCATGCTTCCGATATTACCCTCACACTCTTTTCTCTACTGTTGTCTGTCTTCATTGCAGCTGTTCTTGTCTCTTTCTTTCGTTCGTTTACAACTAGAGTGGAATGTGCCTAACGGTGAGAAGATGTGCTTTTACAGTTGGGAACCGGCAATGTTACTGTAATTATGTTCCGGGTTTCAAGAAGTCCTTTTGAAGTTTATTGTGGGAACTGAGTTGTAACCTTTTGTTCGTATGTTGTGCAATGACGAAAATGTGTATAAAAGGAGCGATCCACATTTGCAATTTGAAGCAGACTCTCAGAACCTACACTCTGTTGTACTTCTTGTGACTTTTGCCTCCCTGCAGTAATAAACGCAGATCTTTGACGCCAAAGGAAGTGTCCCATGTCTCTGTCATTTGTGCGCTGAACAGGTATCCCACGAAGGTTTCAGGTGTTGCTCCCTGGCACCGCTGGACCTTAGAAAAAGTCCAGTCCTTCAGTTGGCGCCCAATGTGGGGCGACATCAGCGGTACCGGTCCAAAGCCTGACGATTGTGAGGAACTTCGTGTGAAATCTCCGAGGGAAGGTGCACCCCGCTTCATCGATCCTGTTGTCGAAATAAGTGGTCCGAAGATTTTTCCCGCGAAGATTCCCGCCTCCTGACGGCTGCGACGGACCGATGCCCTGACTGTCGACCTGTTTTGGCGCCTGGCGTAGTCCTTTGTACGGCGAGACGATAAACGGGCCTTCCTGGTGACGCCATTGTACTCTCAGTTAAGTATTTGTGGGTCGCTCCCAGTATCCTTGGTTGTTGTTGAAGCTTAGTTGTTTTGCATGGTTCCATTGCATTTGTGGTGCTTAGTTGTTGGTTCTTAGTTGTTATTTGACAGTTGCAATTGCCAAAAACCGAGGGTTTTGTCTTTCACGAAGATTTAGCGCTTCGATAACCCTTGAAGTTTGATACTTGGTTAGTGAGCAAGATGCCTAGCCGTAGTGGTTTCTTTGGTTTCTTTAAATGTTAACACTGATTCCCGGTTGGAGGACTCGTGTCCGATACCTCCAGTTGGAACTCCAATTTATGAGCTCTATAGTCGACATGGTGTAGGCCCTATTATATATAATGAATATTGGGTTCGTTATACGAAAAACGATGGTGACCTTAGTTGGCCACCGCATGGAAGTTTTGAAATTACGATTTTAGATAATCTTGAAGCTAAATTGTTTAAAAAGAAAGCTAGGCCTGCTATGTTTGATTCTTTTCGGTTATGGCGTAAAGAGGCCAAGCAGAAAGAAATCAAACAGCTTAAGAAAAATAAAAAAGAAGGTATCATTACGATGATGCAAGGTGCAGAACAATATCAGCGAGATAAAGCAGAAAAAGAGATAGAAGTTTCTACTAGACTGCATCACATGCAGGTAGATAAATGTTATCCGGTTTTACCATCTAATCATGTTAAAAAGGAAGAAGATGTGAAGGAGGATCCCTTGTTAGCCTATTTATTGAAATCACCACCTCCTTATGCACAGGGTGCTACAGCCCCTGTAGTTCCTCCTATAGTTCCTCCTGTCGTTCCAGCGGCTGCTGGTCAGCCTGTTGTTGGTCCTGTAATTGTCCCTTCTACTGCTCCTTTGCCTGTACCTCCTCAGTCCATTGTTCCTGTTACCTCAACTGTCCTGGCTACCTCTACTGTCCCTACGTTCACTTCTAATGTTGTTGCTCCTGTTCTTCTTTCTCCTTCTGTTCGTAATCGTATCCCTAATACTGTTGCTACCCTTTACTCCCCACTTTCTGGATCGTTATTTCGATCCGATGTCTCTGAAACTCCTCAGAGACGAAGTCAAATCCCTGGTGGAAGGGAGAGTGCCACGTTGGTAACTATGGCACGTAGATGGATAAGACACCCTGCTAACTACCCTCCGCGTATGGTTTTTGATACATTCTCTCAGTTTAATGAGCCCACTCAGAGATTCGTGTTTGAAGAAATGTGTAACTTTTTGAGAGAAGAATGGTATAATGATGACTTGGATAATGTACCTTCTGAGATGACGGAACTCCAGAGTCAGTTTTCGAACGGTATGATTGTGGGTGGAAATGTACGACGAGCATTAGAGCGATTGTTAGCCTTTAGATCCACAGTGCCTTCTCGTGTGTCATTTGATGATGACACCGATAATACGAAAACGAACTCTGGTCAATATCCTATGAGAGAGGTTCCGCCAGTATGGATGCTAGGTGCTCCTGCTGCCAATCCCCCAGTTTTGCCACATTTCCAACGTGTTTGGATACACCTCCCATGGAAGCGATCAGAAGTCTTGCAGGTGAAACAATCTTTGCCTGATCCGCGTAAGAATCCGGCGGGTTATTATAAGGAGTTGTCCCAATTGGTAGATGCTACTATTATGAACCTCGCTGACATCGACATGCTGTTTGGTAATGTCGTACCGCAACCGATTTGGGCGAAAATTCGCCAAACGAATCATGTGAATGAGTTAGGCGGTGATTGGCCTGCACTAATAGCGGCTGATGGACTACAAGTTGGTGGGGCTAAGCCTGAGCAGTTAATTTTGGATCTACCCCAGAAAATCATTACACTTATGAAAACACTCATGCCAGCGATGAGGGTGAATTGGGATAAATTATCGGCTTGCAAGCAAAAGAAAGACGAGAGTGTCTCCGATTTCTTTACTAGATTCGAGGAGGCATTTGTCGATCATAGTGGTCAGGACATGAGTACCGAAGGAGGCCAACGGTTGTTTGTTGATAAGTTTGTGTTAAATTTGTTGCCAGAGCTATGCAACAAATTGAAAAATTCGGAAAGTGCATGGGCTGTTTCGACCACTGCACAGATATTAGCGACGGCTCAATATTATGAGAATAGGGAAAAGGAAGAAAGTGATCATTCAGACAAGAAAACTAAGGAGCTCAAAACAAAGGTTTTGTTGCAGCAGGCATATCCTCCACGTTCAAATCAAAATGATTTACAACAGCAGTATCGACCACGAGCCCAGTCCACTAGGATGCAGTCGCGCTCTGACTCCTCTGACTTTAGATCTACGCTTGGGTATAATCAGTGTGCATATTGTAGGAGAGAGGGCCATATAAAATTTGATTGTCCCGCTTTACGTGATCGTTATAATAATGTTTCGGCTCGGGGAGGTCGTGGTGGTCCTCAACAGGCCTCTCGAGGTAGAGGTCGAGGTTTCGTTCAAAATCATGAGCGCTCTACTGTTTCATCGGACGCGAATAATTGTTTCGACCAGCGAAATGCGGGGTCCGATAAATCTGCACAGTACCATGTGGACGATTATTATGTTGAGCATGAAATTGTTGCAGACGACCGTTACTAGGACAGCCATCGACAAAGAGAGGGAGTAGTGTCAGTTCCGGTTGATCAGAGAGGGCCCTACGTCGCGGTTGCCACATCTGGCGTAGTTGAGCCTTTTCTGTTGGACACTGGTGCAGCAAAAAGTTCCATCATGCATTCCAAACTCCCTGGCGCACCTTTGTCTGGCTTAACAAATATTTCCATTGGATTCTCTGGCGCCCCTGTTAGCAATCCTGTCTCTAGCCCTTTGTCCCTTACGATTGGTCCTCGTGAGCTGGAGGCTCCATTGATTCTATCCACTGGTTGTGGTGAGAATCTTTTGGGTCTGGATTTGTTAAAACGGTTATATGCGACTTTGTACTGCTCTCCTGCGGGAGTGGAGCTTACATTGGGTCAGAGAGTAATATCTCCTATGTACTTATCAGTCGATAAGTTCCCACCGGAATTGAGTTCTCTTCCTGCGTCTTTATGGGCAACGGGTCCCAATGATGTGGGCCTATTGGACATTCCACCCTATGTGGTCCAGTTGAAAACGAATGTTCGATTACCACGTATACCTCAGTATCGTATCTCTCTTGATGGTGAGCGAGCGCTATTAGCGATCATTTATGATCTGATCAAAAAGGATGTCATTGAAGAAACTCGGGGAAATGTGTGTAATAGTCCTGTGTTACCCATTTTGAAACAAACCGATCCATCTAAACCTCCTGTGTATCGTTTTGCAATTGATTTGAGAGAGGTGAATAAAATCGTGATTCCGCAGTTTCCTGTGGTGCCTGATATCACGACCTTGTTGACACTGATTCCAGCTTCTGCCTCCTGGTTCACGGTGATCGATCTAAAGAATGCTTTCTTTAGTATTCCGATCGCTGAGGAAAGCAGAGATCTATTCTGATTTTCATTAGGAGGTCGAAGTTTTAGGTTTAAACGCGCACCTCAAGGCTACTGTGAGAGTCAGTCGATTTACAGTCAAGCCCTTAAAAGTCAGCTTGATGCGTTTGTGTTGCCGATGGGTGCGGCTTTGATTCAATACGTTTATGATCTGTTGGTGGCAGCCAATACCGAGGATATTTGTAGAACCGCTACGGTATCGTTGTTGCGGCATTTATGTGACTTACATCACAAGGTGTCACCTTCTAAGCTGCAATATTGTTGTCAAGAAGTAACCTACTTAGGTCACTTATTGTCAAAAGAAGGGAGAAGGTTGACCCCAGAAAGAATCGCAGCGATTGCTTGAATGACTGTGCCAAAAACCCAGAGAGATGTACGTGCCTTTTTAGGTATTACGTCATACTGCAGACAATGGATTCCAAATTTTTCATTGTTAGCGAAACCATTGTTAGCCCTCACGTGTAAGGATGTTCCGACTCCTTTACCATGGACTGAAGAGTGTCAGAAAAGTTTTTCTGAATTACGTGATGCGTTGTGTTCGGCTCCTGTGTTAGGTACCCCTGACTACAGTAAGCCGTTTACACTATACGTTCACGAGAGGGATGGTTGTGCGTTGAGTGTCTTGACGCAACAATTTGGTGACAAACAGCGTCCATGTGCATACTTTTCTTCGACCTTAGACCCAGTAGCTAGAGCATTGCCGAGTTGTTTAAGAGCAACAGCGGCAGCTGCGGTGTCCATTCGACAGCCCGCAGGTCTGGTCATGGATAATGTGCTTACGGTGATGGTTCCGCATGCAGTTGACACTCTCTTGAATCGAACAAAAACTCAGCACCTGACGAGTGCAAGGTTGTCTGGCTATGAGTTGACACTTTTGGCAAGTCATATTAGGATAAAACGTTGCAATGTGTTGAACCCAGCAACGTTGTTGCCGATCAGCATGGAATCAGGTGATGTAGCACCACATGATTGCTATTTAAGAACTGAAGAAGAGACGAAGGGTCGTATTGACCTGAAAAACACTCCATTGGTAGATCCCGATGGTACTTTGTATGTTGATGGTTCATGCTTTAAGTTGCCGAATGGTGATGTAACGACTGCGTATGCTGTAGTGACGTTGAGTACGGTTGTGGAAACTGCGAGATTGAGTCAGAATTCGGCTCAAGCGGCCGAATTGATTGCGTTGACAAGAGCGTGTGTGTTGTCTAGAGGCAAGCGGGTGAATGTGTTTACCGATAGTCAGTATGCATTTGGTGTAGCGCATAGTTTTGGTCGATTGTGGAGAGAAAGAGGATTTTTCACGTCGCATGGCACGAAGATTCAGCATGGACAGCTTGTGAACGACCTTTTGGATGCACTTACATTGCCTAAGCAGGTGGCCATAATTAAATGTAGTGCGCATCGGAAAGTGACAGATGATGTGGGCCGTGGTAATGCATTTGCGGATGAGACTGCTAAAGAGACAGCCAGAGATCTGACAAATCGAATGTATGTTACGAGCTCAGTGAGATGGCCAGCGGAGACTAGCATGTGTGAAGACACAATTGAAAGTATGAAGGAAATACAGAACGAGGCCACTGAGATGGAAAAGACTAATTGGAAAGAAAGCACGGGGAAGTTAGACGGGAATGGATGTTGGGTTGACTTGTCAGAAAAACAGAGATGGATGTTACCGGATGCATATGTGCTTGCTGTTGTTACTATGGCTCATGGCACAGCACATATTAGCGCGAAAGGCATATGCAAGTTGTTGTCTCCTGTATGGAAGAATGATGGGATTACTAAGTGTGCGGAGAGAGTGGTTAAGAACTGTATGGTATGTTTGATGTATAATCCTGGTAAGGGCACCCCACTCCACCTGGTCACTTGGCTCCCCCTACATGTCCCTTTGAAGTTATCCAATTGGATTTCATCCATATGGAGAGATGCAATAATCTGAAATATGTTCTAGTTGTGGTTTGTGCATTCTCCAGATGGATTGAGGCCTACCCTCTTAAGGATAATACTGCCCTGTCAACAGCAAAAATCCTGCTCAAGGAATATTTCCCTAGGTATGGAATGCCACGGATTGTATGGTCAGATAACGGAAGTGAGTTTGTGGGAAGTGTGATGAAGAGTGTGTGTCGTGGCCTAGGCATAGTCCAAAAATTTCATAGCGCTAATCATCCTCAGTCGGCAGGTTTGGTGGAAGGATATAATGGCACCCTGAAACTGAAACTTGCCAAAATCCAGGCAACGACTAGTTTATCGTGGCCGGATGCTTTGCCTTTAGCTCTCTTATCGACCAGGGCAACCGTGCACTCTCGAGTAGGGCTTAGCCCATATGAGATTGTGTTCGGCCGTCCTGCGAATATTTGGGGAGTTCCGAGGCCTAAGGAGTTTAACAGAATTGAATATCCAATGTTGATTGACCATCTTTATGATCTGACTGCTAAATTGAGTTTGATTCATCAACAGGTCTTTGAAGCTTTACCGGCACAAACTGAGGGACCTGGTCATCGGCTCCAACCAGGTGACTGGGTGCTTACCCGGAACTTTGGACGAAAACGCAATCTCGAGCCAAGGTTCGTGGGACCCCACCAGGTGTTACTGGCAACAAGGACGGCGGTTCGACTGGAAGGCAGAAAGCATTGGGTGCATGCCACCCACACCAAGAAAGTTCCACTTCCTTTGCCAGCAGATACGTGGATAAAGAAAGGAGTCGCCTCGACTGAGACCAACACCCCTTTGTCCTATGTACCATTCAGTGATGCTCAGCTTGTAGAGACCGATTTAGTGCAATCAGACATCCCTGTTGAATCAACCGAAACTTTACCTACGTCATCACTAGTGGAGAGTTCAAGTCCTGGATTATTACCTGAGCAATCGAACACTGCTTTGCCATCTGAACCGTTGTTTGAAGAACAGACTCGACCCGGGAGATGTCGATATTTTCTTCGACCACGCAATAAGGACAAATACATTTCTTTTATTATTTTTGATTTTACATTACCCCTTTACATTTGCCTTGAATATTGTGGACATTTTATATTGTGTGTACCCTTTTCTTTTCGTGCAGCTAAGAGACTTAAATTAAATTGAATGCTCAATTCATTTAAAACCTATCATCTGGGTTGGCCGTAGGGCCGTGCGGGTACTTCATTCTGTTTAGCAGGTTATTGACACTAGGTCGATTTCTTTTGTCGATTTCTGGGAACTCCTGGGAATTGATAATCGCTACTCAGAACGAAGTGCGTCAAGAACGTCACGGACGGTTTTTAGAGGATGGAATTTACTATGCTGTCGAAAAGAGAGGAAATGTCGGCGCAAAGATCTAAATTGCATAAGGTGTTTCGCACAAAATGTTTTTTGTTTCAGGTTTTTATATTATTTCTAACTGTTTCTATGCTATTGGTGGGTGGAGTGTACTTTGGGAGTCAGTTACTATTGGATACCATTTCACCTACCTCTCCTTCTCATGATTTGAATTTTGTTCCCACTATTTCTCCACATTCTTTCCATCTCCTACCCCAACATGAACAGGTTAGACGTGCGGAATTTATGAATAATTCCTTTGTTCAACTCCTACATCAGCATCAGTTGGTGGTGAATACCACTAATTGTTGGGTGTGTGCGTTAATGCCACATACCATGGATAAAGGTATTCCGTATTTAGTTCTTCCTTATAGTCCCCAGGGGTCAGCTCGAGCATTCCAAAGTATGTTCCGTAGTGCACTAGATTCCTACCCCCATCGAGAACCACACTCAGTAAACCTTGGTCCTGGCCCGTACCACAAGTCTTTGGCGATAGCTATTGCTGATTTAGATAGAGACATTTTTGATGCATCGCTTATCCCAGAGGAGGAGGTGCGAGCATATAAGGATCTGAGTGAGATTGAGTATAGTATATCAGTGGGTGATAGACAGCTTAAGAGCTCGCCTCCGATTTGGATCGTACCTCACCTTGGTCACTTCTGTCTGCAAGGTCTTGGTCAAAATCCGAGAGCTCAGTTTGGGAAGAGTGCTTGTACTGAGATGTATGTCTTACCGATGCTCTCTTCCCCTGTCTTTCTGACTGCCAAGGGTACTTATTTTGTGTGTTACGATCGTGCTTATACATGGTTGCCTCGTGATTTCTCAGGCACCTGTTATATCGCGAATCTTCTACCACCGACTTTCACCGTTGCCTCAGACTATCACAAGACTAGAGTTGTGAGAGGCGTTATTAGTAGAGAGGATACTGCTGGTCAAGAGGCAGGAGACTTCTTTAAGGGTTTTCTACCGTTTTGGGATCCTATGGTTAATAGTAGGAACTTGAGACAGCTGACTCGTGTGGTTGAATCGACTGCTAATATCACTGCAAGCGCCCTTGGTAACCTGACAGCAGAGCTTCAAGCGGATAGACTTATGACGCTACAGAACCGTATGGTTCTAGACGTTGTACTAGCAGATAGAGGTGGTGTGTGTAAGGTCATCCATTCGAGTTGTTGCATTTTTATACCTGATAATGCTCCAACTGTCTATCAAGCCATCTCAAAGTTGCATAAAATCTCGGAGTCCATACACGTGGACGAGGGAGATTGGACGCTTCTAGGATGGTTTTGGGGCCTGATGTCGACCTGGGGTTGGAAGATTCTGATGATTATAGGGATTGTTGTGACGTTTCTGTTCATGTGTTTTCTTTGCGTGCAGTGTGGTCCTGTCTTATGTGGCCTTTGTGCTACTACGTGTATAAGAAGGCCATCTGTTACCAAGGAGGCATTGATGGATAGGATAATGTTCCAGCAACACCTGAATGATCTGATGAATATTGAAATCGATTCTGATTTCGACTAGTGCTTGCCTACATGAGGGCAAAAGGAGCGTCTGAGGTTCCGTGAGAATCGTTATGATGTTTTGGGCATGATCGAATATGGGCAAGTTTGGTATCTATGAACCGTAAATGACGAGTTTAGTAAGTGTACGCGTTTTCGCTACACTACTTGGAAGGGTTCGCCTTATTTACGCGTTTCTTCATCTGAACCCTCGGGTTCCATTTTAGATACGGCATCCATTTTGTTTCTTGCCCTCACATAGTCAGCGAACAGGCAACTGTCCGCGTCATGACCCTTAGTTCCCAAGCTTTGCGGAAGATGCATATTCCTTTTGTGCGCCCTTTTATGGCGAGGGGGATGACTCTGCAAAGGCAGATGGCTTCGCTTGAGGGTAATCTTGCCGTGCCGGTCTATTGTTTCAGCCGTGCATGTGCTAGGATCGAATCCTTTGATCCTGTGATCATGCTTCCGATATTACCCTCACACTCTTTTCTCTACTGTTGTCTGTCTTCCTTGCAGCTGTTCTTGTCTCTTTCTTTTGTTCGTTTACAACTAGAGTGGAATGTGCCTAACGGTGAGAAGATGTGCTTTTACAGTTGGGAACCGGCAATGTTACTGTAATTATGTTCCGGGTTTCAAGAAGTCCTTTTGAAGTTTATTGTGGGAACTGAGTTGTAACCTTTTGTTCGTATGTTGTGCAATGACGAAAATGTGTATAAAAGGAGCGATCCACATTTGCAATTTGAAGCAGACTCTCAGAACCTACACTCTGTTGTACTTCTTGTGACTTTTGCCTCCCTGCAGTAATAAACGCAGATCTTTGACGCCGAAGGAAGTGTCCCGTGTCTCTGTCATTTGTGCGCTGAACAGGTATCCCACGAAGGTTTCAGGTGTTGCTCCCTGGCACCGCTGGACCTTAGAAAAAGTCCAGTCCTTCAGAGGGCTGCCCTGAGGGAGGAGGCCGGAGCCTGAAAATATCACGGAAGTCCAGATATGGTAATGTGAATGCCTTCCAGGTAGGCCACCACCTGGGTCAGCTTGTTGCTTTGCCCCTTGATGGCATTCAGCTCTCCAGTCTGACACACAGAGATGCTCCTCAGCAGGTAAGTAGCCTCCTCACTCAGGGCAGTGGGGCTAACAGGTGCAGGGGCAGAGGTACTTAGAGAATAGGAGGCTGCCCCCTTTTAGGCGAGCGGAATGGCCAACTTGTGGGGGGGACAACAGGGAGGGTGGCAATTAAACTGGGAGTGGTGGACAAGGATGAAGGTGGAACTGATCCTTTTGGGTCCCCCACCTCTCAGGACTATCCACTAGAGGATGACTCAGATGATGATGAGCTTTGGCTGATGTCCTCCAGGGAACTCCCCTCACCCTCCTGGTCACTGGGTCCCTCTGTGTCTGATGTATCACGTCCAGAACCGCTGTGACCAGCTATGTCCCCACTGATGTTTGCCCTTCTCCTCTGCTTGCCCTGGATGTAGCTGAAATGACATGTAAAATGGGTTTATTGCAACTGCATTTCCACACTTGACCATCACAAATCCACAGAAAACATTGAAGAAGTTCACATATCACACCATCTTCATGGTTCACTCCGTAGATTTCTAATTGAGCATATATGACCTGCAAACAGTCTGGTCAACTCATGTCATAACCCCAGATAGGCTAGAATGCATTGATGGAATGCTCTAGACTCCATCCTCATGCCCATACTAGGATAGATGATCACATTGCATACTTTGGCACTTGTTACATACCATTGTAAAAAAAAGTAACCAAATTGATGGATCCAAGAGTGAGATTTACGCAATACTCAAACAGGGTGCAGAATCAAACAAATCTAACTATAACTCATGAAACATCAGGATGTCATGAGGGTCAAGTTGTACACCAATGTACCATCATTTACTGTTGTGGAAGACATTACATCACATTCAAATTCTCATTGCACACTGATGACAATTTGCACTCCAAAATACATCATATGTTCACTAAGAAAAATGACAGCTGTACACATGTAGTTTGCCTATGTGTCCCATGTATCACATTTAGCAGATAAAGTTCCCTGAAAACATTGAAGTCCAAACAATTGGGAGAGAGATACTCTGAATTCACACAGCACATGCCACTATATAGCTATTTAATTATCTTCAATCCTGCTTGGTACAGGTGATGACGCCAGTCATAGATTGTATATCCACAAGCCAAGACACCTTTGAAGATTTTGGGTGTCCCTGAACATTTATGACATGAAGATGTGGGATCACTAGAGTCCCAATGGGCAGGCACATCACACCACGCTTCGGTATTGCCGACTAGGATTGCCTTGAAAGGATCAGTGTTGACACTAATATATGATCCCCACAGTTCTATATCTCAATCCCTCATGCATGTCACCTGTCAGTGAATACGTGATGAAACACTATTGCAGAGGAACCATCAACTGTCAAATGCACACTGGCCAACATGTAGCCACTAGTGCTGATGGTGCTACAGCGGAACTCCAAAAATAAATTCTAAATCAGCATCACCATTTCCCTGAAACCTCTGGACACACATTTATTCTCCAGTGGGGCCCATAACACTGCACAATTTCTCTGCCTTATTTAATTCGACTTCACGGATTGGCAAAATACTAAGGAGTAATGCTGTAACATTGGCGGAGGGTCTAAACCTATTTAACTAGTCATTTCTTTTACATCTATAGTTTTAAGAAATTTACCATGGTTTTAACAAACAATGAATTTTATTCAGACACACCACCATAGTGGCAATGGATCTGCTAGAAAGAAAATCAGGCGTAGGAAAAATTACAAGGCCAGCTTTAATATTCCATTTTCCTAATTTTATTAAAAGCAAACTTTAATATGTCTGACATTTAGGCATTAATTAATTCTTTATTCAGTAAAAAAATCTTGTACTTTAATTCAGAATAATCATTTTATTTAGAGCTCGGAAAAATACAGGTAGATTCATCAAGCATTTTTGCGAGCGCAAACAGTGCGAATCGCAAAATTCGTCCGTTTGCGCCCGCAAAAATGGCATTTGAGATTCATCAATGGCTCGTGAACTCGCAATTTGAAAAATCGCAAATAATTGCGATTTCTCAAATTGCGATCGCATTTAAGGAATCTCAATTAGAGATTCCGTAAATGCTATTCATGAACCTTTTAAATATTGCGAATTCGCTATTTTTTGCCGCTATTTACCGCGAAGTCTGACTTCGTGGTATATAGCGAAAACTTATAAAAATGCACTTTAGGACTTTTGGACATGTGTGTGCGCAACATCAGTCTACATTGACATTTCAGGGGTGCTACAGGGTGTCCTTTGGACACCCCTGGCACCCTTGAAATCGCATCCTTATTTGTGATTAGCAAATTGCTAATCGCAAATAAGGAATGACTTATGGGCCTTTAGGCCCATAGGAATGAATGGGGAGTCATTCCTTATTTGCAATTATTAATTTGCTAATCGCAAATAAGGAAGCTGTAGAAATCGCAAATAATATTGCGATTTCTACATGAATCCCGTTTTGCAAGTCCTTAATAGCGATTCCTTAATAATCGCTATTAAGGACTCGCAAATCGGGACATTGATGAATCTGGGGAAAAGTAATTTATTTTATAAATCAGTTAAAAGTTTAGCAAAGAATGGATAGTTCCAAATTCATTCTCTCCTAACATCCCTAACTAACGCCCTCATCTTATCCTTCAGTCCTGCAAAGCAAACAAGAAATAAATCAAAGTATCTTACATCCAGGAATCGATCTGCAATCCGACAGCACTTCGAGATGAAATCAAAAGAGCGACCCTCTCTAAGCAAAATCAGGGGGTTTTATACACTAATTTCCTAACTTAATCCATCTAAAAAGTATCTAACATCACCAACTCGGGTTCTGATTGGACAAATTTGGGATGGGTGAGGATCTTGTCACCGTTACAACATCATATTCACAGTGAAACAGCAATTTAATAAAAGGGTATTGTTTAGGACAGTCTTTGGCCTAGTCACTTCCTTGACTGGTAACTTCACGTTTCTTTCCCACGTTCAGAACACTCGAATGTCCATGTTTTGGCAACCATCCTGAGGGCACAGTAGCCTTGAACTTCCCATCCGAGCGCAGGCAGTTCATTCTCACTTGCAGGCTTTGGGTGCGCATGCGCAGTCCGGCACTTGCTCGCAGTTTACCAGAGCAGCCATGTTTTCACTAGGCCTCAGAGGCCACTTTTAGAACGATCATAGAAACAAACACAAATTCATGTTAAATATGGAACTAAAGCCCTTCTGTTTACCGCCCACCGTACTAATGTTTCCCCATTAGTTATTACCTAGGAAGTAAGCCACATAAATGCGCTTCATACTTACATATCCAACGTTGTTCTGGCACAATAACATGTACAATAAGCACATTCATGCTGCGTTTATATATATTTAAGCTGTGCATTAGTTCACATCACAATAACAATACAAATTAGTTAATTATATTGCTTCATGCAGGCAAAATTAGTATTCCCACGTGTGCATTTGTGTGCAACTTATACTATTGTTGATTATTTCACCACAACACACCATTAGTAAATGTTAACGTTATGGAACATTGACTTTACAAGAGGTACACAAAATTTTGTTTTGCCACCTTGCTCCATCAATTCCCTCATCTGGTGATTTTACAAACAATTTAACAGAACATGTTTTGAATTCTTCATATTAGTACAATTTACACTCTAGTATCTTTCTCTTTTGTTTCTTTAAAAATCTTCTCTCTAATTTCTTCCATTTCTATTTCATTCTTTTCTCTTTCTCTTGCATTTTGTTCTTGAATTGTCTTCTTTATTGCTTTTCTAAAATCTCTCCTACCTTTGCATATACAGCATAATCTTATCAGGAAAATCACTATCACTAAAATTGTTATTGGAATAAGTATTTTACCTATAATTGAACTACCTATTTCTTGGAACCAATGCTTAATTGCTGAAAAACCTGTACCCAATTTTTCAAGAACACCTTCAACCTCCAGTGGTTCAATTTCTCTATGTAAATCTGTAATATTTGTTATATACTTCTCAAGATTTTGACTTTTATCTGGAATATAAGTACAACAATGTTGCACTATTAAAATATCACAGACTCCTCCCTCTTTTGCTAAAATTATATCAAGGGCAAGTCGATTTTGCATTCCCATAGCTCTCATAGCAACCATTTCAGTATCAACCATCAGGAATCCTCCTGCGGTGTCTGTTGACGGACGATCAACTATTGTGGACAATTTTCGGATTTTATTTGCATTAAACGAAATTCCTACTGCTGGTATTAGTGCTCCGAAGACATCACCTATTATTTCCATTACACTCTCTCTTCTTTTTCGACTTAAGACTTTGCCTATCTCATGCTTTCCATTAGTACCTCTATCTACATGGAAAATTTTAGGAAAGAACAAGCCCACATAACAGGTCCCATACCAATGGCCAGGTAAGGTAACCTATAGTAAGCTCTATTCCCACAGATGAAATATATACCCGGAAAAACAGGATCATCTCCTCCTTTAAATCCCCAACTTGCACCCACAAAATAATTATCATACATAGTATTGTCTCTTCTAATACAAAATGTCCCTAACATTGGAGTATCTATGTTTATAGCCGTATTCACATTTTCATCATCAAGATTCTCATCATTAAATGTCCAGTATTTAGATTTCGCATGTTTTATTTTCTCACTTCGTTTGTAAGCAACCCTTCTTTCTTCAACCATATTCAAAAATGTTTTCTCTTCAACTCTCATTTTAATGTCAAATTATTATCAAAAGCATATTCGTGTGTCATTTCAAGTCAGCCCGATGACGTTGAGGGCAGGCAGCAGCAGTACCAGGGCTACATCAGTTAATTAAAGCAGTGCCCCGGCCGCCCAGCTCACCACGAGCAACCCCACTTCAGGGTCTAGTCAGATGGACGTCGGAGAGACCTTGCTGTATCGCCAAGTAGAAGATTCCATGAACAACAGTACCTGCTGCCCCTCCACGGACTCCCCCAGCTGCGGCATTGACTTCTGGGATGGCAGGGTAATTGTGGTGACTGTCTACAGTACTGTCTTCCTGCTCGGCTTGACGACCAACTTGTTGACCCTATGGCCCATAATCCAGCAGGTGCGAAAGCAGAAGAACGTGCTTGGCATCTACCTTTTAACCCTGGTCACATCTGATCTACTCTACATCCTGACACTCCCCCTCTGGATCCTCTACGTCTTTGGTGGAAGGGTCTGGACCCTTGGCAATGAAGCCTGCACTCTGGTGGCCTTTGTTTTCTACTCCAACATGTACATCAGTGTCTGCCTCCTCTGCTGCATTTCCTTGGACCGATGTTTTGCCGTGGTGTATCCCATCCACTCCCTGGCGTTCCGCAGCCAGAGGGCAGCGGGGGCTATGTGCTTCGTAGTCACTATCGTAGTTTTTGCCTTCCACCTGGGTGTCATGAGTACGTCTAATCAACATGATGGCGTCTCCTGTTATGAGACTTACCCCTTGCAGTCAGGCGTGGCCAAGTTTAACTACTTCCGCTTTGTTGCTGGCTTCCTACTGCCCCTGGCAGTCCTAGCAACCTCCTACCTGAAAATCTTTCAGGGAGTAAGGCAGAGCAGCTCCTTGAGCCAAGAGAAGAAAGCCAAAGTCAAGCACCTGTCCATAGGGGTGATTGTCATATTTCTTTTGTGCTTTGCCCCATACCACCTCCTTCTCCTCCTGCGGACTGCGGTGTTCTCCTCCTACACCGACCCTGACGCCAGTTGTGTTTTTGAGCGGAAGGTTAATGTCTATTTCTCTGTAGCACTTGCCATGTCCAGCCTCAACAGTGCCCTGGATCCCATCCTGTACATTCTGGTCAGTGACAGTGTGAAGAAGGATCTGAAGCGTGCTTTTCGGTGCCAAGCCAACCAGTGCCAGAGTGGCCAGGAACCAACAATGACTTCTAGTATTAAAAGTACTCTTGTAGGGAAAATGCACAGCCCTGACAACATAGCTTCTATGATGGAGTGAGGGGACATCTGAAAGAGATTGGAGATCTTGGATTGGACATCTGAGATGCGTGGTTACCACAGATCAATGTAACTGGTAACATAGATCACATAAAGTAACCGCCCATCAACATAGTCCTCAGGTGCATCCGAGAGCTGAAGTTATAGCGTCGACTCTCTTCTTCTCTTTTAAGCATGTTCTGTAAAATTGATTTTTTTAAACGGAAAACTTGCTGTCTGACAAACCCCTTTTTTAACATATTTATTTCAACGCCAAGTGCGCTTTTCGATGGTGAATGTGATATATTTGGCTTATGAATTATATCAAATGCTAGTTTTATTTGTAATGTGTATAGATATTGTGATATTTGACCTGTGCTTTGATGGTTCTAAATTTGAACCGAATAAAGCTAACTTTGACTTTGATATTCATGTGTCAACTCATCTAATTCTAAGAAATACTCTCCCATCTCTTTTGCAGGTTTCCTTTTGTTCAATGCACTGTCAATTTTTAATTTTGCAAAAATTTCATCCACATTGGAATAATGATATTCCAATTTCCCAATCTGATAAAACAAGCTTGCAATTACACTACAAGTCACTCCATATGTGAGAGGAAGGTGGTGATAGGTCACCCCTTCTGACACTGATTCTGACAATTTTACACAAACATAACAATCATCAACATTCATAGTTTTAATATACTGAAGTAATTACTTTGAAAATATATTCTTTGTGTAGTCACTGATAGACTTATCCTGATGCACCTCTGGTTTGTACACATGAATCTCATGAACTTTTTGTTTCTCACTTGGCTTATTTAGACTCACATTTGGTTTCAATTTCGTTAAACTATCTTGGAAAGGAATAACAATAGCTAAAATTACCCAGAATATTATCAATAATCCCATGCATATAGAGCAGCATCTACACCATTTTCTAAAAATAGAACATTTTGTTTTATGATTACTGATAGCCATTTTTCTCTAACACAATTTCTTCAACCTAGCGTCGCCTATGAATTATACACCACTCAATTCACTAACAGGTTTTCTTCGACCTTATGTAAATTCTATTCTAAATTATACTATAGTTAGTTTTTCTAACAAGTTTTCTTTGACCTTATGTCAACTCCGACCTCTTCTATATTTACAATATCCGTCTCACAGGACTTCAGAATTTTTACTTATTATCATATACTTTGAGCACCTATCTCTTTTCCCTAAGTTGACTTCTTTACTCACTTTTTCCAATCATCTTTGGGTAGTACAGGTTTTCTTGGCTGCTATTAACTTCAACAATGGGTGGTAGGACAATATATGTCCACTCAGGTGATTTATACTCCTGGTTTGGTCGCCTTACTCTTTTTGGTCTTTGGACAATTTCTATTTTCTTTCCCAGTGTTTTTTTCTGGCTTGTGATTTCATTCACTTGCTCTTCTGGCTCTTTAGCTCTGTTCACTAGTTTAAATTTCAATCCACCAGTTTCTTTAGGCCAATTATCTCCTTTACAGATGTTCTTAGTGTTTGGCTCTACTGTGTTATGCTCCACTCTCCAAGCTCTTTTCCTTGGGCTTTTTCTTAATGCAGTTTCATCTGCACTATCATCAGTTTCACTTTCAGTATCTTCAACTGTATCATTGATTATAATTTTCACAATGTCTTTGTCTTCATCAGACTCAACTTTCTTTTCTGTTACTCTGTTAGGAACACCTTCATAACTGGTACTTGGAGTCTCATCCTTATCGTGAGTTACTTCCTCTTCCCCAGGCTCAGGACTTCCGTTCCTGCTTTCAGAGTTTTCAGATTGCTCTTCAGTTTTCTCTTCTTCAACAACTTTGTCTTCACTTCCTTTTGCGTCTTTACTGATGTCTGTCTTTACCAATTCCCGATGTTCATATTGATCCTCAGAATCTGGTATCTCCACAACCTCCCTTTCACCTTCACCTTCAGACGCAGAACTGGCTTCTGATATTTCCAGATGTCGACGTTCATGTCGATCTTCAGTATCTGGAGTTCTTTCTGGTTCAGCTTCAGAATCAGAGTCAGTTGTACTTTCACCGTCGTACAGGTATTCAGGTGCAGGCACACAAATGGTGTGGCTCGCATGCACCCACCTCTTCAGTCCAGCACACTTGACTTCAGTAGTACTGACCAAGATAACCTGGCTTGGTTTCTGCCACTGAGGTACCAAGCAATTTCTCCTGCGATGTACTTTCACTCGAACCCAGTCTACAGGGACCAGATCGTGAGCTGGATTTTTCTCTTTGGAATATGAATCAGATCCCACCTGGTGGAGCACAGAAGTTACCACATCAGACAGATTTTTGCAGTAATCCAGTGTGATGTCATCATTAATTGTCAACAACTAATCAACAGGTACATAGGCCTGCCTCATCACCCTGCCCATCAAAATCTCATGTGGACTTAGTCCAGTTTTCCTGTCAGGAATACTTCTTAATGTCATCAGGACAAGCGGCAAAGCATTAAGTCCTGTTGCCAAACACATTTTTGCAATTCTGTTTTTAATTGTTCCATTCACCTGCTCCACTACCCCTGAAGCCTCAGGTCTGTAAGCACAATGCAGCTTCTGGCGAATGTCCAGAGCTTCACAGATCATTTGCATGAGCTTGTTTTGGAAATGAGGTCCACAATCTGACTCAATCGTCACTGGGAAACCGAAACGTGGTATTATCTCACGTAAAAACAGTTTAGCAACAGTCAACCCATCGTTCCTTCTCGTGGGGAAAGCTTCCACCCACCGGGAGAACAAACAGATTATTACAAGAATATACCTAAGCCTGTTGCATGGAGGCAACTCCACAAAATCCATCTGAACCCTTGTAAATGGACCGCCCTCCCGTCCTATGGTTCCCAAACTTACAACAGTTCTCCTGTTTGGATTGAAGTGCTGGCATACTAAACACCTTTGTCACAAGCTTTCAGCAATCATCCTGAACTTGGGATTATACCAAGTCTGCCTAAAGAGACGAATCATGACATCCCTACCAATGTGGGCCTGACCATGGTACATTCGGGCCATGTCTGAAATCATGCTATCGGGCATTACTGGTCTTTCATCTTTGTAAACCCAAATTTCATCTTCCTATCTTTGTCTGCGTCCTGCTTT
The DNA here is from genome assembly GCF_964261635.1 of Lissotriton helveticus. NCBI lineage: Eukaryota > Metazoa > Chordata > Amphibia > Caudata > Salamandridae > Lissotriton > Lissotriton helveticus. The sequence continues at coordinate 1,601,761,193 of NC_136059.1, read as the reverse complement.
TAGCCAAATATCTTTTTCTTCTGCTTCTGCCTCTTCCTGTATCTGTTTCACTTCCTGACAAGTCTCAACTACAGTGGTTAGCACTAATGGACTCGGAACATGTTCTTTAAGCTTTTCTCGATTGATTGAAATTTGATTTTTCGCACAATGCTTTGCAATTAAATCCACATAATTATTTCCACGGGTAATGTAATCCTCACTCTTTTAATGGGCTGAACATTTTACAACAGCTATTTTCTCCGGTAAATGAATTACATCTATTAGTGTTTTTACAAATTCAGCATTCCGGATAGGTGTTCCTGCAGAAGTTAAATAACCTCTTTGGGACCAAAGCTGTCCATAATCATGAACAACTCCGTAACCATATTGACTATCAGTCACTATGGTTACCTTCACCTCTTTTCCCAATTCACATGCTCGTATCAAAGCAATCAGCTTCGCTTATTGAGCAGAATGAATTCCTTTCAGACAAGATGCTTCCAACACTACTACCACAGTACAAACGGCATAAGCAGCACTTAGAATACCACTCTCCATTCTCAAGCATGATCCATCCACAAACATCACAAAATCTGATTCAGGCAAAGGTTCATCTCTGATATTTGGTCTGGGTTTTGTGCAATATTCAAGAACATCCAAACATTTGTAATCAAGCTCACCTTTCACTTCTGCCTCAATGGTGTCATGTAGCAATGTAGAAGCGTTAACGTTTACACACCTGGTAATTGTTACATTTTCAGCTCCCACAATTATTTTCTCATATCGGGTCATTCTGCTGTTGGTCATATACTGTGTTTTGGCCCTAGTGAGGAGAATCTCCACAGAATGAGGTACATACACCCTCACAGGAAATCCCATCACTATCCTTCACTTTGCTCCAAACTTACACTAGTAGCTGCTACTGCTTTCAGACAACCTGGCAAAGCTTTTGCAACAGGGTCTAAAACAGCTGAGAAATACGCAATTGGTTTTCTCAATTTTCCATGTCTCTGAACCAACACTGACAATGCACATCCTTCTCGCTCACTGCAGAACAGTTCAAATTCCTTCTCATAATCAGGGATTCCTAAAGCTGGTGCGTCACACAGTTTAGTTTTCAGCTGTTCAAAGGCTTCCATCTCTGTTTTGGTCAAAACGATGGGGTCTCTGATATCTGCTTTTGTCAGTCTCTGTAATGGTTTTGCAGTCAATGAGAATCCACTAATCCACTGTCTACAATAACCTACCATTCCCAAGAACATTCTCACCTGTCTTTGAGTTTTAGGTGGCTGCATTCCTTGTATCATTTTGATTCTTTCCATTGTGACTTGTCTGATTCCTTTAGCAATCTTGTGACCTAAATGTTGTACTTCATTTTGACAAAAGTTCCATTTTGATGGAGACACTTTATGTCCCTCCTCTGCCAAATGATTCAATAATGCTACTGTGTCAATTACACATGGATTCTTTGTTTTCTATGCAACCAAAAGATCATCAATGTATTGTACTAACACAGATTCTCCAGGTATGCTCAAGTTTTCTAATGATTTCTTTAGCAGCTGATTAAAAATTGATGGACTTTCAGTGTACCCTTGCGGAATTCTACACCATGCCAAGATACGATTCTGGAATCGGAACGCAAAAATTGGTTGGCTTCCTGGGTGCAATGGAACAGTAAAGAACGCATTGCACAAGTCAATCACAGTGTACCATTCTGCATCACGGGAAATTTGGTACAGAATCACTGCTGGATTTGGAACAATCGGACAACATGGGAAAACAATTTTATTAACCGTTCTAAGGTCTTGCACAATTCTAAATGTTCTGTTAGGCTTTTTCAATCCCATGATTGGTGAATTACAAGGACTGCTTTCTATTTCTCTCAGTATTCGCTGCTCAATCATTTTATCAATCACTGGAGTTATTCCTTCAATTATTTCCGCAGTCATTTTATACTGAGGAATATTTGGGTAACTTGCATCTTCCTTTACAGTGACTTTTACAGGATCATCACCTTTCATCAATCCTATATCTTTTCCAGTGAAATCCCATACTCCTTCTTTCACTACCTATTTCAGTTCAACAGGAATCTTTTCTCGGTCAAAAACAGGAAATAGCTGTTCTGCTCTGCCTCAATCATGAGCATTTTAATTTTATACAAACTATCCTCATCTGGGGTTTGCAATTCTATGCCATCCGATGAACAATATATGGCACATTTCATTTTACACAAAATATCCCTTCCTAAAAAATTAACAGGACTACTATCGCACACCACAAATCGATGCATATCTTTGAAAGTTCCAATTTGTACTTCAACTGGGTTTGTCAAGGGAGTTTTTATCTGTCTATTAGCTACACCTACAACTTGGATCGACTCTCCTGAGAGAGGAAGATTTTGAACTTCCACTGATCTAACAGTAGAACGGGTAGCACCAGTGTTTGCAATTCTATGCCATCCAATGAACAATATATGGCACATTTCATTTTACACAAAATATCCCTTCCTAAAAAATTAACAGGACTACTATCGCACACCACAAATCGATGCATATCTTTGAAAGTTCCAATTTGTACTTCAACTGGGTTTGTCAAGGGAGTTTTTATCTGTCTATTAGCTACACCTACAACTTGGATCGACTCTCCTGAGAGAGGAAGATTTTGAACTTCCACTGATCTAACAGTAGAACGGGTAGCACCAGTGTCCACTAGAAAAGTTATTTCTACATCATTCACCTTTCGGCTCACAAATGGACCAGACTGATCTACCTCAAGAGTGGCTCCAAGCACACACTCTTCTTCCTCTCTCAGACACCTTCAGAAACTTTCATCCGACTCACTGCCACCCTCCTCTTGTAACCAATACTGAGGACACGCATTCACTCTTTGCGGTCTTTTTACCTGCTCACCTCCGCTGAATCCTGTCTCTGCACTGTATCTCTGCTGGTTTACACTGTGTGGCAGTGGCGGTTGTGGCACCTGACTTTGCTGATTTGCTATCTGCTGTTGTTGTGGTTGTTGTTGATTTACCTCAAATTGCACCTGCGGATTCAATGATGTATTTCCCGCATTAACTCTCGGCAGGCATTTACACTCTTTTTTCCAATGTCCCAATTTGCCGCAATTAAAACTTGGGAACTTCTTCTTCAATTCATCAATATTTCCTACTAATTTAGGTTTACCCTTAAAATTTCCTTGATTCCCTGCATTCTTACTCTCCATTTGCGCTACTTGTTGTTCCGCTACCTTCACTTGTGCCCACATGGCCTTTTCTTTCAACTTTTTCTGTTTTGCATCAATTTCTTCACTGCAATATTTCACCTGTCTCAATACTTTGTATACGGAGCTCGACTGCCATCCTATCATGTTGTGTCTAATCATGTCTGAAATTTCTGGTCTCAAGCCATATACAAATCTATATATAAAATGGCTCATATCCTTTTCATTTAGTTCTTAATAACCGCTATACTGTTTAAAAACTAACAACAATCTTTCATAAAATGAATGTACAGATTCTTTTGGCTCTTGTGTGGTCCTGTCTATTTTTACCCAATCAGTTTCTTTCGGAGGTATCTTATTTTTCAGCCATACTATCACTTGTTCATACTTTCGCATTACATCTGGTGATGGAGCTCCTGTTACTTTATCTCTGGGATACTCTTCCCTTGGCCAATCTACAGCTATTTTGCATTCTGTCCATAAGTCTTCTGGCACCACTATGTCAAACAATCCATCCAAATCGATCCATAAAACTTTTGACACTTTTACAAATCTGTCTACCTATCAATACCATTCCACTGGTTTCTCTCTCAACCTAGGAAAATCATTTGTAAATGACAATATATTTTGTCTGCTCCAAGGAACATGTACATATCCTCCTCCAGGTATCTCTCTCATGGGAAACTCAGTTGTCACTGTCTCCTTTTCCCTAATTGGAAAAGCTAATATGGATTTATCACTATTTTCTTCTTTCTTCTTTGCCCACTTAACCCTCCATTTACTCACATCTCCCCATTTTCGCATCGGTACAATCAGCTCTTTTATTTGTGCTAACCTCCCAGCAGTATTCATGTTCTCAATGTCTTTTTCTGCAAATCTACTCTATATGATTTCTGCAAAGATTTAATTTTTGCAAATTCTCTTCTAAATTCACTTGCCAATTCTTCCAACTGATCATACACTGTTTTGGCCTTCCATGTTATGCTTTTACACATAAACATAAGCTCATCATCATGGTACGTTTTTAGTCTGTCTGTTCCAATAGTTTCAATAATTAATTCTTCCATATCTACTTTTAGTTTTGCCACATCCAACACTTTTGATTCGTGCTCTTTTAATTTTAAAGTTTTAATCCAGTCACTCAATTCTCTATCTGATGGTCCTACAGGTGTTTGCGTTAAATCTATTTTATCTACACTTTTATCTGGTGTTGCAGAGTCAGATTCTGCTCCAGTCTGGTATCTGTATGACGAATTTTGATTAAAAGTCAATTCAGGTGGATTCACATCGGTATTCCGCTTTATTTCTGACAAATCAGGATAAATATTTTCTTTTACTTTCTGTAAACTCTGTTGCAATGGAATTGTCAAGCTTGGCTCTTTTATTCTTTGATTCTCAAACACTGGTATTACAGGCCCTATTGTTACCGGGACAGTTACTGCTTCCATGTTTTTCGTAAAATTTTGGATCAATTCATGTGCAGAACGTTCATAATCAGAAATATCTGCTTGTATATTATTTTGTTTTTCAGTACTTAACACAGTTTTGTGCGAGTCATTTATTTGTACAGGAGTACCTGTAATTCTAACCTCCCCAATCGGTGTACTTGGAATATATCTTGTTTCTACTCTTTCAGGGAACTCTCGGAAATTTGATGGTTGTCTCGGAGTTTCACTAATTCTCTCATCTGCTATTGGAGCATTTGGGGTAGTCCATAAAGAACCTGGTTGATATGGTGGCAGGCTCCTATTTAATATTTCCTCCAATACAGCGTCCTCTGGTTCGCTTTCACCATAACTTTGGTTCCCTATCTCTACATTCTTTTTCTTTTCTGTGCATTTCCGTCCCTCATATTCATCCATTAATCTAACTGGATAAATGCCATCACACATGTTACCGTTTCTCTATCTACGCATTCTACTCTCATGTGTTTCTCCCCATAAATCTCAACCTCTACCTCTTGGTCTAATATGCCTGCTTAACTTCTCGCTCTCCATTTCATGCATCTCATCTTCCCATTCGACCAGTGCCTCAAATTGAGTCGGTCTAGGTCTCGGTTCAAGCTGCATCATCCTGTCTCTCAAATTTCTCAAAACTGCCAACTCAAAAGATCCTCCTTCTGGAAAAGCTAACACGCCATCATCCTTGGTATACCATACCCAATTCTCCAACCAAACACACGTATGATAACCATATTTTGACATCATATAGGAAGCCAACGTTTTTGGCGAAGGAAGGGTTTTTCCCTCCCTCGTAACTACCTCTTTGTCTTTTACAAACATGTTTTTCAATTTTTTAAACCATGAAGGTTTCTTCTTGTCTCCGTCATAATAATAGTAAGCCATTTTCAATAAATGTCCTGCTTTCAAAAGATTGCGCACTACTCTATTGCTGTTCCGTAACATCAACCTATCACAGCGTGGTTCACACTAACGTACCAATTAGAACAAGATACGTCACTGTAGTGCTCAACCAATAGCTTCTGCTGCTTTTCCGTGATGCACCAATCAGCCCTTTCCCTGTCTTAGTCACAAGGACCAATCCCTGTGCGACACTTTTGACGTCACCTGTGCTCCGGCTTCTGCAGCGCTGACTGACCCCTCTTTTATAGGACTTTTTCAAGAAGCCGTATTTACAAGATATTTTACAAAATTAGTTAGTAACTTACAGAAAACAATACCATTTACCTGTTTCGCTAAATAAAGTGATAGAATTTCCCCAATCACACAAGAATTCTGTATGTGGAGTAGACGACGCTTACCTCCACAGAATTTTAGACTCGTCGATAAAGTAGCACTACCCTCTACCTTATCCTTCTATCAGGCACTAACGAGCCAGTTTCTCCAGGAAAAACACATACAGAGATCTTTTCCACCTCCTTAGAGTCTAACCCGGGGTTTCACAAGAACGCATATTGCTATTTCATTTACACACTTTCACACAAAAATCCCTCTTCATATATACTGTAATTCTGCATTTCCAGTAGGCAGCGCTTACCTCTAGACCACCACAGAATTCCTCTATTGTTAGTAAAGTAGACGCAACTCCTTTACCCTTCTATCAAGCTCGGGTTAAGTCCTACTACTCTCCCAGCAATAAGTTTTAGTCAGGATACGCAATGTTCCCTATACTTGAAGGCTAAGATTTTATAGACTGTCCTCGCTATGCATTTATCTTTTCACACCTCATGTCCCTAAACAGTGATATGCGACAATACCACCGCAGTATACGACGATACTACTTCTTTGAAACAGACCAATGCACTGTGCGACTTTACTTGCCACACTTCCTCTGCCTGCAGACAGAGGCACTAGCTTCACGCAACACTTGGAAGCCTTTTCAGGACTACATATAACGTAATACGAACCCAACAGATGTTAGTTAATAAATTTGTACATTAAATTCTATATAGTACTTCATACATAACCCTAGCTAATTTCCTTAGCAACCACTACTCTGCTACCAAGAAATTACTGCTACAGCGGAACTCCAAAAATAAATTCTACATCAGCATCACCATTTCCCTGAAACCTCCGGACACACATTTATTCTCCAGCGGGGCCCATAACACTGCACACTTTCTCTGCCTCATTTAATTCGACTTCAGGGATTGGCGAAATACAAAGGAGTAATGCTGTAACATTGGCGGAGTGTCTAAACCTATTTAACTAGTCATTTATTTTACATCTATAGTTTTAAGCAATTTACCATGGTTTTAACAAACAATGAATTTTATTCAGACACACCACCATAGTGGCAATGGATCTGCTAGAAAGAAAATCAGGCATAGGAAAAATTACAAGACCAGCTTTAATATTCCATTTTCCTAATTTTATTAAAAGCAAACTTTAATATGTCTGACATTTAGGCATTAATTAATTCTTTATTCAGTAAATAAAATCTTGTACTTTAATTCAGAATAATCATTTTATTTAGAGCTCGGAAAAATAGTCATTTATTTTATAAATCAGTTGAAAGTTTAGCAAAGAATAGATAGTTCCAAATTCATTCTCTCCTAACATCCCTAACTAATGCCCTCATCTTATCCTTCAGTCCTGCAAAGCAAACAAGAAATAAATCAAAGTATCTTACATCCAGGAATTGATCTGCAATCCGACAGCACTTTGAGATGAAATCAAAAGAGCGACCCTCTCTAAGCAAAATCAGGGGTTTTTATAAACTAAGGGACAGATGTATCAAGTGTTTTTTTGTCGCAAACGCTGCGAATCGCAAAATAGCAGCGTTTGCGACAAAAAACGGGAATTGCGATGTATGAAAAAATCGCATCGCAAAATTAAGGAATCACAAAATTTGCGATTTCTTAATTTTGCGCTACCATTTAAGGAAACACAAAAAGCAATTCCTTAAATGGTATGTTAGAAAGAAGAAAGGTTTGCTATTTCACGCTAAGAAATCTCAAATTACCACCAACTTGTAGTTGGTGGTAATTTGCGAATTCTTTTACAAATGCACTTTTTGCAATTTGTAAAGGTGGCATGTGACACTCATACATGCCCTTAGGGCATGTATGTACGCCACATGCGCACACATGTCGATTTCAGGGGTGCAGCAGGGAGTCCTTAAGACACCCTTGCACCCTTGAAATTATTCTCAATTTGCGATTAGCAAATTGCGAATCGCAAATTGAGAATAATTTCACATTCATTCCTATGGGCCTCCTGGCCCGTAGAAATGAATGGGAAATCATTCCTTAATTGCGATTAGCAATTTGCTAATCGCAATTAAGGAATTTTAAGAAATCGCTAAAAAATAGCAAATTTTCACATAAATACCATTTTGAAATTCTCAAATAGCGATTCCTTAAAAATCGCTATTTGAGAATCGCAAAAGGGTATCTTGATACATCTAGCCCTAATTTCCTAACTTAATCTATCTAAAAAGTATCTAACATCACCAACTCTGGTTCTGATTGGACACATTTGGGATGGGTGAGGATCTCTTCACCGTTACAACATCATATTCACAGTGAATCAGCAATTTAATAAAAGGGTATTGTTTAGGACAGTCTTTGGCCTAGTCACTTCCTTGACTGGTAACTTCACGTTTCTTTCCCACGTTCAGAACACTCGAATGTCCATGTTTTGGCAACCATCCTGACTTCCAGGGCACAGTAGCCTTGAACTGCCCATCCAAGCACAGGCAGTTCATTTTCACTTGCAGGCTTTGGGTGCGCATGCGCAGTCCGGCACTTGCTCGCAGTTTACCAGAGCAGCCATGTTTTCACTAGGCCTCAGAGGCCACTTTTGGAACTATTATAGAAACAAACACAAATTCATGTTAAATATGGAACTAAAGCCCTTCTGTTTACCTCCCACCGTACTAATGTTTCCCCATTAGTTATTACCTAGCAAGTAAGCCACATAAATGCATCTCATACTTACATATCTGACGACTTTCTGGCACAATAACATGTACAATAAGCACATTCATGCTGCGTTTATTTATATTTAGGCTGTGCATTACTTCACATCACAGTAACAATACAAATTAGTTAATTATATTGCTTCATGCAGTCAAAATTAGTATTCTCACGTGTGCATTTGTGTGCATCTTATACTATTGTTGGTTATTTCACCACAACACACCATTAGCATATGTTAACGTTATGGAACATTGACTTTACAAGGGGTACACAACATTTTGTTTTGCCACCTTACTCCATCAATGGCACAAGTGAAGTTTACTCTCTCATTTCAATGTATGTACTTACCAATGATAACTGTTTTACAGTCACTCCATGTACTGTGAATTCTATGTCATGTCAAATGCAATGAGGCCACCATCACATAAGAGACAGTACTGAGGGTACATCACTCCTCACACAAGCATGACCAGTTTCCTGTGTGGTACAACTTTCACCCAGTTTTACTGAGAACATGAGATGATTACTCACTTCACTCAGCCAGGTGTCCGCTCAAAAAGAGAGAATTGGATGTGGATAGGACTCTGTTGTCTTCCAGGTCAGAAAGACAATGGACACAGCACAGCAGCATGCTCATACTACCACACTTACACTAACAATGACTCATCTTGTGTGTGGCACATGGGCCACCACCAATATGGTTTGTGAAATGTCAGTATGTAACACTCAAAGTTGTCAAAATGGCATGTCTGACTCACCCCGTAGTCACTGCTGTTGGGCCCTCAACTGCCCATCAAGGTCCGCGCAGGCAACTGAAATTATGCGGGCCATCAATGGGTCAGGGTCCGATGTATGCCCCTTCCATGTTGGAGAGGACTTCCCCAGGTGGACCAATGCAATATTCCGGGTCCAACGCCGCAGGTCCTCCCACATCTTTCTGCAGTGGGCACTGTGCCGGTGGTAGACCTCCAGGGTCAACACCTTCCGGGTGATGGCTCTCCAAAGGGTCTTCTTCTGATGGGCATTGACCTGCATGCATGCAATAGATGTAGGAACAGATTGTAACTGGAAGTTTGGGGATGGCTGTCAGCTTGATACACATTATGTTAACATCTAGCATAGGCCTTTATCAAGAGTCAACATATTACATGTGTCCTTGTCACAAGCTACGCACAACTAATGCATGGATACACTCTTTTATGGTCATCTGATGACTAACCTCAACCTTGGTCATGACCTACACTGACTGAGGCAGACCACTAACATCATGTAGACCAGCCCTATCCTACATGGAATGTGATGTGAGGTACCATCAGACACAACACACCAGTATTTTACTTTCTGAAGGGTAAACTACCTATGCATAACTGTTCAGACATCTTTCCTGTCAGGCCCATTGCATTGACTGCTTAAAACTGAATGGGGACAAGAGTTAGGTCATGTTACTAGGAACGAATGCAGGAATATGGTCACCAGATTGGTGGCTGGCGGATCTGGGCAACTGTCCGTCACCCGTAACTAAAGTCAAAAACTTAGGCATCATGCTAGATAACAGGCTCACCTTTGATGCCCAAACCAGCAAATTAGCATCCACTATGTGGTTCATCCTGAAAATGATTAGGAAACTAGTGCCATATATTCCTCTGGATTCCCGTAAAACTGTAGTGACCACCTTAGCTTTGTCAAGACTCGATTACGGGAACGCATTATACGCGGGGATGCAGGCACAACATTTGAACAAACTACAACGCCTGCAGAACTCGACAGCACGACTAATCCTAGACATCCCTAGAACAGAACACATATCACACCATCTAGATACTTTACATTGGCTCCCACTGGCAAAACGAATAAGATTTAAATCACTATGTTTAACATATAAGGCTCTCCAGGGTCCCCTGTTCCTCAGAACCCACCTAAAATCATACACACCTACAAGAGAATTACGATTTAGCCAGGCAAAACTTGTACAAGTTCCTATGTTCAAACAGGCAAGATGGGGGGGGGGCAGAAGTTTTATACTGCATGCAGCCAAAGACTGGAATCATCTCCCCCTTGCTATCAAGAACTGTACCTCCCTGATGTCATTTAGGAAATCAATAAAGACATGGCTCTTCAATCCTCGCTAAAACCCAGCTCTCGTGACACCAGGACACTATCTCTTTCCACAGCGCTAAGACGCCTAAGGGCATACGCGTGCTTTATAAAACTACAAATCAAATCAAATCAAATTGATGTATATGGTGCATAGAGGCGAGTACCATAATATACACAATATCCTAAGACCAAGGTCACAAGGTAAGGGCTGGTATGTGTGACACTGAGAGCTACATCTGGCTGTGTGGGCATGTGGACTACCTATTTGAGTACCCTAGTAGGACAACATAAGATTGGGTTGTTTGTACAACCATCACCGGACACAACTTTTACCATATGAGGCACTTTAACAGGGAAGACAATCAACATATCATTGTATGTGTTATGTGATAGGGTATATTGTAGCCAAGAAGATAATTCACATTTCTAAATCTCTTCAGAAGTAACCCACTATCTACAATGTTCATGTCACAGATGTGTAATAGGCCTGTACAGTGCAAGCAACACTATTAGAAAAGTGTCAACAGACCTGTGTTAGTAAGGGGACAGGCATTAGTGACAGACAAACATTGACACTGTGAATCAATTGAACGAAGTCAGGTCAGGGTGTCACCTCAGTTACCATGTCTCTTTTATCCATATAACCGTTATCAGGGCTACTAGTGGGACAAATAACTATTTTTGGGAACACCCATCGATACAAGGACATTGTTCTATGCATCGGTTCTCCTGCCACAGTAACTCTGGCCAGGCTGGGCCATGGCACAGACTTTCCACCTTTAAATGTCAGGCCTTGCCTTTTGCAGGCTGAAGCTACCTATCCCACATGAACCTCGCATTTCCATCAATTTAATCAATCAGGGGGTTTATAGAGCACTACTCACCCATGAGGGTCTCAAGGCAATAGGGGGCGAGGTGGGGGGCAGCTCCGGTTCAGTCAAAAAGCCAGGTCTTGAGGTTCTTCCTGAAGCTGTGGAGGGTGGGGGAGCATCTGATGTTGAAAGGGAGTTCATACCAGGCATTGGCTGCGGATGTAGGAGAACACTCTGCCGCCTGATCTGGTTCGGTGGATGCGAGGGCAAGGTCAGCGGAGTGGAGGTTCCTCTTGGGTGCATGGAAGGAGACTCTTTCGTTGAGGTATTTGGATCTGAAGTTGGGGAGGGATTTGTAGGTGTGGGTGAGAAGCTTGAAGGTTATTCTCTTCTCGATGGGAAGCCAGTGGAGGTTTCATAGGTGTTGTGTCATGTGGTTGTGCTGTGGGGTTCCAAGGATGAGTCTGGTTTTGGTGTTCTGGACGGTTTGGAGCTTGTGAAGGAGATTTCTGTTGATTCCGGCATAGAGGGCATTGCCGTAGTCTAGTCTGCTAGGTATGAGAGCATGGGTAACAGTTTTTCTACATTCGGGGGGGATCCATTTGAAGATTTTGCGGAGGATCCAGAGGCAGTTGAAGCTGGTGGAGGCGATGGAGTTGATTAGCGGCTAAGGGTGAGGGAGGAGTCGAGGACGATGCCCAGGTTCCGCATGTGGTCTGTTGGGGTGGGCGGACTCTCGAGGGCTGAGGATCACTAGGTGTTGTCCCAGGCGGAGGTGGAAGGCCTGAGGATGAAGACCTCGGTCTTCTCTGAATTGAGCTTCAGGCAACTAATTTTCATCCAAGCAGCGACGTCCTTCATTCCTTCCTGGAAGCAGAGTATGGTGTCATTCAGTACTATAATGTCAAACTTCTGGCCATTCCATATGTGAACCTATTGTGGTTTAGCATTGTGAAGGGGTCTGTGAGGTATAGCTACCTCCCAAACAACTGTTTTTCTAAATCTGATGTTGGCTGAGGGATCAGTGGGACGGAACACTTGGCTAACATCACCCTCAAATGCTTCTAACAGCATACAACCATGGCTCATGGTTTGAACCTTATACATAGCAATCCACATATACAATTATGCGATTTGAAAACTCATTGTAGCTACTATGGACATGAGCCCTGAATAGGGATATGCATGTAACACAAGTAAAAATCTCCCTCATCACAAATTTCAATGGTAGACTTCTCTCCACAAAGTTCAGGGCCCTGTAATCCATTACATGCTTGCCCTATGTAGGGGCCACACAATGTATGCAACTAACCCAATGCTTACACTCTGACATTCACATGCACATTGTAGCCTATGGGAATAGAAAATAAACTGTGAAATGAAGTTCAATATATATATATATATATATATATATATATATATATATATATATATATATATATATATATATATATATATATATATATGTATCACCCCTAATCAGGGATGGGTAGGCCCAGATGTGGGTACATTGCTTACTGGGCAACTGGACTAGCCTGACTGACGAGGGGTGATACCCGATACTGGTCTTAGGATGCTTGTTTCCTGTCCATGGAGAATCCAGCTTGGCAGTTCAGGCTGGACTGTTCCCATGAGGAGCAGGGTGAAGACTGATTTGCATATGGCTGGGTCCAAACTAGGATGGTGTAGTGAGCAAAAGAACAATGGATTTAACCCAGATCACTTGACTGAGGGTAAATGTTTGATTTATTCAGCATTCCATCCATCATGTGTTGCCACAGCACAAGCACAATATAGTCATCCCATGTGCATTTATCCATTCCACTGCCTAGTTGTATCTAATACAGTTAAACACCCAACTTGGATACATATTTAGCATTGTTCATTGTGTGAGAACTGCAGAGTCAAGGGGTCACCTGGCACTGCTAATCAGCTGTGTTTCATTCATGGCTCACATATATTACGTGTGCATAGTTGTTATGGTGTTACTCATGCCATTAATAGTTTCAGATGAGACAAGGACACCATCAAGCAAAATATTCAGATGTGTATCTGAGTGGGGCATTGTCTGTAAATTGTACAGTGCATGTTGGGTGTGAATCAGTAGTAACTTGGCCGAAAAGTGAGAAGGGGCAAATGGAGAGTAGACTCTTGGTTAGAGGCCTCATGGTAGTTGTAGTCAGTTCAATGTCACTTTAGCAACACTTGAAAATGGTAAGCTGCATGACTTGTGTAGATCAGTTGTAACATGGTAGACAAGTGAGAAGGGATCAAAATGAGTGTAGCATCTTGGTTAGAGTTTCAGTCACAAGGCTTCATGGTAGTTGTAGTCAGTTCAATGTCACTTTAGCATCACTTGACAAATGGTAATCTGCGTGACTCATGTAGATCAGTAGTAACGTGGCTGAAAAGTGAGAAGGGGCAAAAGGAGTGTAGCATCTTGGTTAGAGTTGCAATCACAAGACCTCATGGTAGTTGTAGTCAGTTAAATCTCACATTAGCAATACTTGACAAATGGTTAGTTTACCAAGCATTTGGGATGGACCATACATTTACAGTTTGATTGATATTTTCATGGTAATGCACTTACAGTGGCATGTTATGGAGTTGGATACATGTGCTCCTATATAAAGCAATACACATTGCCACAGGCTAACTAACATCCCAGATACTTTGAGTATTGTATGTTATGAAAGTAGACAGAGAACACACTGTTGAAAGCAGAGTTGAGAGCAAATAGGGCATTGTGATATTGTGGCAAGTATTGGAGTGTAAACAAAAATCTAACGTGAGTGGGATCTATGTTTTAGGGGATCCCTTTGAAATAAATCTGTAGGACCCTCAACAACTACATGCGGTCGGTGGTATATGCTTTGCCACTAACATACTAGTAGTTGGTAGCGTCATCATCGGGTCTTCCTTCCTCCGACCAGGAGGTCATCTTTTTCAATCAAAGGGGGTTTGACAACAGAATGATTGATCTAAAATGACCTCTTGTCTAGTGTTAAGAATTTTAATAAAGGTTAGACAAAGGTAAGGTTAAAAGAAAAATGGATGCATTTAGTGGCTGTGTAACGTATCCATCGCATCTTGTAATGTAGTCAAGGTCTACATGTTTCAGCCTCTCTGCGCTGCTTTCGTCAGGACCATTCAGAAAGTTATATTCGGAGAATCCCTTAATGTTGGTTAGATCAGATGGAGCACTGTCCCCTAAATAGTTGGTACAGGTGGAATACTGTCCACTGAGTTCTATTGCAGTACGGGTAAGCTATTTGCTTCTGGTACAAAGAGAACTATGTTCCCATCTTCTTTTTTGTTGTATGTGGGCCCCACAGAAACAGAAGGAAGATGTTGCAGCTGCCCTCTTGTTGAATGTCACCTCCGTTTCACGATTGTTCCTCCCCTCCTGGCTGTTATCTGGCTCTGTCGTTGGCTCCTTTACTTACAGAAGTGGTCTGGTGAATGGCCTTGGATGGCAACGTAGGCATAGAAAGGGTACTGAAGCAGCCTCTATAACCAAAAGGTAATGAGATTGGAACACCTCCAACCCAGTGCCTTCTCAACATGGCTCGTCGTATGTTTACATTTTACCGAACGACCAACATAAAACAAACACCAAGGTTGATGTTGTGCTCGCACAATCTCAACCTTTGTGTTAGTCTTATGCTAGCACAACATCAACCTTGGTGTTCATCTTATGCTAGCATAAGACAAACACCAAGGATTATGTTGTGCACAGTCGTAATTTCAAACAGCACCGGTAGATAGCCGGCGCTGCAGTGGTGTAGACGATGCAGACGCACTTCTCTGGCAGTCAGACCGACAAACTCATAATCAGGTCTTAAATTCAGGCCATTGTGAGTGCTATAGATTGAAATGTGGCTTCATAGCTTAGGGTTGCAAGTGTGTAAGTGAACAAGCTCTGTTGAGTCTTGTGTCTGGCCAGGTATTAAAGTGTATTAAAGCTTGGCAGTTCGGGCTGGACTGTTTCCATGATGCACAGGGTCAGACTGATTTGCATATGGCCATGTCTGAACTGGGGTGGCAGAGTGGGCTAAAGAATGGTGATGGATTAAACCCAGATCAGTTGACTGGGGGTGAGTGCTTGTATTGTCAACGCTCCGTCCATCATTTTCTTTGGTTTTTCCAGGTATTAAAGTGTGTCTTTGCAAATTTCTGTGAAGCATGATCCTTAAGAAATTCTTAATTTATTTTGTCATATTTTATTGAATGAGCAAATTTCTAACCCGTCCTAGCCTGAAAAAATATTTAATAGAGGACATTCCACACAACAAAATAGTAAAATTGATGTTGCTGAAAATGTTTATTTCAAAACATTAAACAGATTAATGCAAGAATATGCATTCTTAGTTGTGGTAGATGACTGCGCACCTCAAGAAATATTAATAACCCTTGTTATTGATAGAGCGCGGGTTCACCTGCTCAGAATTTTTACCATACTCGCCTGGGCCCATTAAACACATACACACTCTGAACAGGTAAACCTATGCTCCAAACCAGTAGTACTTACTTTAGACCTATACTATTTGACTTACCAAGCCTTGTCACAGGTACCTAGAGTCCTAGGGATCAAGGGAGTTAGAATAATAGGCAGTGTATAATCATTTGCACTCATAAAATAACCACAGGCTCAGGAAAGATTTAAATGGTTTATCTAAATAATTCTTTAAATGTCAATGTCCATACTAGATTATTCAGAGCTTGGTCAATTAAGAATGATATCATAGCATGATGATGTGAGAGTATCATGAAATGTTCTTTAAGCATTGAATTATAGGAAGGGTAAGAATAGGGAAACAGCACAACGACATACCCTCACGACTTTTACTTTTACCTAGAATGGTGTGAAGACCAACCCTGGCCATGGGCTGGGTTAAAGGATAGGACCCCCGTTAGTGCAGGTGCCAACAGGATAGAACAGGTACAGACCAGAACCAGGATAAGTACTGACCATTTCTTTCCTGGGAGGAATTTGTAGAGCCTCAGGGGCGAGAGTAAGACCGATGTGCTGTGAACAGATGGTTACGTCTCAGCCATGCCGGTTTGACGGTTTTATAAAGGAGAGTAAATGATTTTACCCAAGTCTCCTCGCACTGAAAGCCTAGCTCTTCCCCCCACCGCTCGTCAGGTGGAGCAAACTCCCCGTCAACCTCGTCCAACAACCTCCAATACCACAAAGCTACCTCTTTGCCTCCCCCAGCTCGCTCTACTAGCTGCTGTTGCAGATTGCTGGCTTTCCCCAGTGCTACCCCTTTCCGACACAAGGCCCTGGCCCAGCTATCCAGCTGCATGAACTTAAATCTAGAGAGACCGGGGCAAACCTGCTCCCGTAGCTCCTCCCATTCCCTCAAGGACCCTTCTACCAGCAACTCACCCCATCTTGTAATCCCAGCATCCTTCACTGGAATAGACAAGCTATCCTTTAAACATAACGGTAGGCCTGGGGAATTGAACACTGGTGCAAAGTTTGAATAGTGAGGCAGCCATATTCTCTTTCTAATCTTTACCCAGGCTTTCGCCAGGGACTGAAGGATTTTTAACTTGACTTTTTTAAAGAATTTCTGGTTCCCAAATTTGAACAGGAAACCATCGATTGGCAAGTCAGCTTCAACCAGCATGGCTTTAAACATTGTCCCTATCGATGAGCTAGATGGTGTTTTTAAAAGCATTCTAGAGTGGGACAACTGAAAAGCCCATGCATAGTGCCGTAAATCAGGTAGTGCAAGCCCCCCCTTTTCCCTCCTCCTCCTCAACTTCTTCCATGCCAGTCTGGTTGATTTGTAATTCCAAATAAAGGAGTTGATCTCTCGCTGGCACTTATCCAAGATTTTAGCATCAAAGGCCCAGGGGATGGTATTAAAGATAAATGTGAATTTGGGGAGGATAGTCATCTTTATCAAGCTTACCCTACCCAATATGGTAAGTAAGTGGAAGGTGAGCCCAAGATTTTGATAGCTTTCTAGACTCGTTGTAAACTCGATCAAGATTATTTTGTACGATCTTTCCAACATCTTGAGTAACCCGTATTCCAAGGTATCGCATGGAGGTGGTCACCCCCAGATGTAGGTTGGGGATATTCCAAGCCATAATTTCTGTTTTACTGGCGTTGATCTCGTACCCTGAAATATGCCCAAACTCTTCCGCCCTTTTAATAACAGCGGGAAATGATGGATCCGGGTCAGAAGTAAAGATGAGAATGTCGTCTGCGTAAAGTGCAACCCGCCTCTCCCACTCCTCAAACTTAAAAGAAGGAATATTTTCCTCTGCCCGCAAGACTTGGGCGAACGGTTCAATGTACAAATTGAAGAGGAGGGGAGAGAGCGGGCAGCCCTGCCGTGTGCCCCTCGTGATTTTAAAAGATTCTGTCAGGACACCATAAATTAACAGCCTTGCCGATAGAGCCCCATACATAAGAGTAATAGCTCGACAGAAGTCTTCACCAAAATTTAATTTCTTCAAATCTGCGACTAGATAGGGCCAATTGACCCTATCGAAGGCTTTTGTTGCGTCTAAATTAAGGGTGGCCAATGGAAGGGAGAAAGCTGAAACAATATCTATTGCCCCCACCAAGTCATGTGTTAAATCTGATAGCTGACGCCCTTTAATAAAACCTTTCTGATCCTGATGTATAATTGCGCCAATTACACTCCTGTTAGAACTGGGGGTCTCTAATCGGCAGAGGTAAGTACCTTTGACCAAGTAGGGACCCTCACTTCTAGTCAGGGTGAAGGAATACACATTGTAGATAACTCCTGCTCACCCCCTAGGTAGCATGGCACGAGCAGACAGGCTTATCCCCAAGGCAATGTGTTTAATATATGCACTCAACACATACAATTACCCCAAATCCACCACAAACTGAGACCACACAGGTAAGTTTATATATAAAAATATCTTTATCTAGTTGCAGTAAAAAGGAATAGTTACACGATGATTGCTCTTTGATCAATGTTGCATGAAATGTTGATTGCTACACTTAGTATCCAGGAAGGTTGCACTCTTTAAAAAGAATCAGTCTCAGTGTCATTTAAATTAGTAGCAAAACTATGCCACTGTTTTGTAAGCTCAAAGTCAGCCCTTCACCCGCTCTGCACAAGCCCTGCTAGGACGCCTCACCAATTGCTTCTTTATGCACCACGTTGATGAGCGGAGAAGACTTGCACCAAGCCCCGGCCGGTCCCGTTAGCTCTCCGCCCGCTCTCGGCAATCCAGCGAGCGGCGGGGAGCTAGCCTATCACTTCGATCTGGGACACAGGCCAGGGGCGGTACACACTCACGCTGATCCCTCGGCGAGGATGACACACCTCCGCTTTGAGCGCGGTTCCGACGATTACCAACACAGCTTCCTGGGGACGGACCAATAAGGTCGCGGCTCCACCGACGAGCCTCCGCATGCACCCGGGAGTCAGCCAATGATAGCGCGGCTCCCGGGACAAGCCCTCAACACTGCAGACCCCGGCAGCCAATCAGGACGCGGCCTAGGGGATGACGCGGCGGCGCTAGGCCAATCCTTGCGCGGCGTTCAATGAGGGGGCTCGTTCTCCTTGCCCAATGAGAGCGCAGCGGCTTCGTTCTCCGTTTCCGCAGCTCCGACCAAGGACGGCAGACTTTGGAGGGTGTTTCTGGCCCCGAGCAGCGGCGGTGAATCGGCGGAAAGGGATTTTTAGGGCCACAGGTCGCGGTTGGACCGCTTACAAAGCCACCAGATCGTCGGGGATAATGCTCTACGCAGGGAGGCACCACGAGCCTCCTGTCACCCCTGAATATGTGCCGATGAGCACAGCGATCTTCTCCCACGGCCAGCAGTCAGAACCACGTGCTGGGGGCAAAGCACCACATGATCTTTTCAGCAGTTTGGCAATGCTTAGGAACCTTTTAACCCTGGGTTCCAGAACAGGAGGCAGGCTCTTCTCAAGCCCTTGGAGATTCAGTTAGAAGACACAGCACACAGCAAAGTCTTGGTAGGTCAAGCAGGCAGGGTCACAGCACACAGCAAAGTCCCTCTTCTCCTTAGCTTCAGTTGAACAGCAGAACAGGTCAGCCCTTAGAGCACACAGCAAGGCAATTTTCCTTCAGTTCTTCAGCGGTCCTTCTTCCAGCAGAGGTTCCTCTTGATTGTAGAATCTGATTTTCTGTTGTCAGGGGTCCTTCTCTTATACCCCTAAAAGGCTTTGAAGTCTTTGTGCAAGTGGGCCCTGAGCCCGGTCTAAACCAGTTCTGGGTGTTGCTGGAGCCCTTGGGCTTCCTGGCTTCCTTCTTCCTTTCAGTGTGAGGGGCAGAGGTGACAGTCGCCCAGCAGGAGGTGGAGCCAGCATTGTGGCAGGCAGGCACAGCCCTATACACTCCCAGGTGCTATCTCCTCCCACTTCCCTAGTTGCAGATGCAGTCATTCAGCCAAGGGCTGACTCAGACAACCTCCTGGGGGCTCCCCAGCCCCTGTCACCCTCAAACCAGACAGTCAATCCACAAGCAGGTCCAGGCACACAGAAAGGTTAGACAAGAGAACAGCCACTTTCTAAAAGTACTGTTCTCAAACACAGAATTTAAAAACAACCTTTCCTAAAAGATGTGTTATTAAATTCTGAGTTCAGGGATATCAATCACTTATGTCCCATCTTGTTCCTATGAGAAGATAGGCTGGTATCCATTGGGACCAGCCTCCCCCATGTTAGTCTATGGAGCAAGATAACCTTGCAGCAGTGAGCACACAAAATGGCTGCTGCTCACTACCAGGGCATGTTACCTGCACTAGTACATGCTCTACCTTTCCTATACACTGCACCCTGCCCAGGGGGGTACCTTGAGCCTTCCATAGGGGTGACCAATGTGTACATAAAGGGAAGGGTTAGGCCCAGCCAGTGGGAACACTGGCCAGGAGGACATGGCAGTTCACTGACTGCACACAGGCACTGCGGTGGCAGGCCTGAGACACCATTTTAGGGCTACTTATGTGGGTGGCGCAATCAGCGCTGCAGGCCCACTAGTAGCATCTGTCATCACCAGCCCTGGCACACACAGTGCACTTTACTAGGGACTTCATGGTGATACAAATATGCCAATCAGGTATACCCAATCAATATGATAATTTACATAGGGAGCACTTACACTCTGGCACTGATCAGCAGTGGCAGAGTGTCCAAAGCATCTAAACCAGCAAAAACGAAATCCAGCACAGCATCAAAAATACAGGAGGCAGAGGCAAAAAGATAGGGGAAAACCACGCCTAGGGTGTCAGGTCTAACAACTCCCAAATCTCGAAGACATGATAGTAGCAAAGATTTTATAGTCGCTGTTCAGAAGCGAGATTGGTCGATAGGAACCACACTCTGTCGGGTCCTTCCCAGGCTTAGGGATCAAAACGATAGTCGCCTCTCCCCAAGATTTTGGAGGAGCTTCCCCCTTCCTAAGAATCCCATTAAAAAGGGCAGTCAATGTTGGGAGAATTACACCACCTAGCGCTCGATATAACTCTCCAGGTAGTCCATCAGGGCCTGCCGCCTTCCCTCTTTTAAGTTGCCCTATGGCTTTGCTCACTTCGGCCTCCGATATCACCATCTCCAAACAGTTACTCTGCACTGTTGAAAGGGTTGGCAGAGAGATCTTATCAAGCCATGTATCCCTTCCCACATGGTCATTAGGAATATCCTCCCTGTAAATCCCCTCAAAATAATCCAAAAAGACACTCCCAATCTCCGGGTTAGAGATCCTGGCAGCAGCCTCCCCTTCTACTTTTATTTCTCTAATGTAATTTCGGGCTTTGTCAGCCTTGACTTTACCTGCCAGAATCCTGCCTGCTGTCTCCCCGAACTCAAAGTGGGAAATCTTGCTAGCCTCCCATCTCTTAGCCACCCTTTCTTGCAAGATATTCTCCACTTGTTTTCTCAACTCATGCAGCTTCCTTTGCTCGTCTGGCAAGCGCATGGAGGTACCGAGCTTCTGCTCAATTAGGTTCATCTCCTGCTCTGAACTTTTTATCTTCTCCCTGTATATCTTCCGCCTTTGAGAGGCTCTGTTGGTAATATTGCCTCTCAAAAAAGCTTTCAATGCCTCCCACACAGTGGCTAAGACAGCAGATTCTAGATTGATCTCCAAAAATTATGTTGTCTCTGCTACCAGGAAGCTAACTTCTTCGTCTTCCAGTAGAATAGTACGATCAAAAGACCAGGACGGATGTTTAATCTGCAGGTCTGATCGTAAAGTAAACATAAGAGCCGAGTGGTCGGACAAGTGAGAATGGAGGTATTCTATCGCAGTCAATGAATCTTTGAGACCATAACTGAGTAGGGCATAATCGATTCTCGATTTATGCTTATATTTGAGATTCCGAAAGGAAACCCCCAATTTATTGCCCATCCTTTCCATCCACAGGTCTGCTGAACCCAGCTGTGTCATAATTGCTTTAAGAGTTTGCCTTGATTTAGAAGAGATGCAGGCTCTAGAGTTGGTAGATTTATCCAATTTAGGGTCAAGCACAATATTAAAATCGCCCACCCAGATTACGGGGACTTGGGAGGTAACCAAGTGATTCCTAATGGTATCCAAGTAAGACGGATCGTCTAGGTGTGGGCCATAGTAGCCCACTAATGTACAAATCCAGGCATCTACTGAGATTCTCCGCAGGAGCCATCTCCCACTATGATCTTCTTTATAGTCCAGAATCTGGACTTTCGCTGATTTTTTTAAAATAAAGAGGACCCCTCTGATGTTTGCATTGTGATCCGTACATATAAATTTATCGATCCATCTCTGCTTTTAGTAATGTGACGACTTCTGCTTTAAGGAGGTGTGTCTCCTGTATGACAATGATCTGCGCGGGGGAGTCTCTCAAATATTGTAGAATGCGATCTCTTCCACTCCTCACGCGCAGACCATTGACATTCCAGGACATATATTGAATGGAAGTCATAATATTACTTCCATCTCCCTCACCTTTGCAAAGCTCCTCCCATAGTCGCGGTAACATGGGCTCAACCACCTGGCAATCTTATTGAACTGAACCTGGATATATGTACAACTCGGACACGTAAAGAAATTGAAAAGGACAGACTCATGAGGATTTTTTGTCATTTCCCCCCCCCCCACCCAAAAATACCCCCACCCGTGCCCCCCCTCTTGGAAAACCCTCCCAAACTTACTCCGGCCTGGTGTATAGCCAGATTTACGCCCTCTAACAGCCCTCCTCCTTCTGCACTGCATTGTACTGCTGGGGCCAATCAAATTGCCTGCCAGAGAAGACGAAGATATTACAGAAAAGCATACCTAGTGGTAGAAAGAGAAACCCCTTATTTTATTTTATTTTATTTTTAATTTATTTTGATTTATTTTCCCCTTTTTTTTTTAGACTTTTGATACTTAGTAACACCTCTTTGTGATTATTAACATCAATTCTTTCCTTTAATATATATATATTTTTTAAAGTTATTCCTACCCAACATTTCCTCTGCTCGCTAACCCTAAAAAGGAAACTAACATACAACCACGGACTCTCTAACGCCAATAGAATAACATACGTGTATAGGTGATGACTGGTACAAAAACAGGTACTAGAACTAAAACTAAGTGTTACTACATTAGCTTCCGCCCTGAGAGCGAGAGTGAATTCCAATGGATTCCAACAGCTCATCGGCCTCAAGAGGGGATCGAATATTGTGCATTTTGTTGTTATACATCACACGTAAAAAAGGGGAAGCGCATCTGAACCGTTGCACCAAAGGACCTAAACTTGTCCATTCTCTGGCCGAGCTCCCTCTGCCTATCTAGTGTAGATTTAGAGAGGTCAGACCGTACCTCAAAAGAGAAGTCTGGGCCCTTTAACGTTTTGGCTTTCAGTGCGAGGTTTAAAATTTTCTCCTTTAGGGTGTATGTGAGAAAATGTATCAAAATCTTTCTAGATTTAGTTCTACCAGGATATAGACGGAAAGGATCCCGATGTATCCGTTGTATGTCTTTTTCTAGATCCTCGGCTGTCTCTTCGAGATTTAGGGAGTTCTTCAGTAGTTTAATCACAAAGGCCTTGACGTCTCCACCTTCCTTTCCTTCCGGGATTTTCAAGAGCCGAAGGTTATTGCGCCGTGAGTAGTTTTCCAACGATTCGACCCTCCCCCGCATAGCATCCCCCTCTCTCCGCAGATTTTGGATTTTTGACTCAGCGATCTCTAGGTTGGACTTCAACAGCCCAAAAGAGCCCTCCAGCACCTCTGTTCTTTCACATAGACCGTCCACTTTCCTCTTGAAGATCTCACATGATGCCCTTATCTCATTCTGGTTAGCTTTAGAAACCAAAAAGTCACATCTTATCTCCTTCCTCATTGATGTAATTGATGCAACAAGGGCCTCAAGCGTGTTTCCAACCCCCTTTCCGCCCAGATCATCCCCACCTTTGTCAACAGATAATACCTCTTCCAATACTGTTAATACACTCTCAGCAACACCAACAGCCTTGGCTGCAGCTTCCGGGATGAGAGAGGGTTCAGCCATCCCTGGCTCTGTAATAGAAATAGGCTCGAAAGGAGCAGGTACTGGTGCAGGTGTAGATGTGGGCGTAGGTGTGGGTGTAGGTGCAGCTATGACTGGTAAGATGTCTAGTACCTGGGGTAACACTTTAAAAAAGGAGCGCAGTGAGGGGGTGACACATACAGTGCTGTTCTTCGAGTACTTATTGTTAGCCCCTCTCTGAGAGCTGCCCCTGGTTTTTGTACCTTTGCTTACTTCATTACACCTAGCCCCCTGGTTAGCGCCTTTCCCTTCCCCAGTAACAGCCTCACCCTCCACTTCCACGCCCTTATCTGCTACTGCTCCTTTCTTTGTAGATTCCTTAACCCTTGCAGTGCTTTCTGGGACCTGTGGTTTTTTACAGGCTTTCTGTCCTCTCCCCTGTTTTTTATTTGTATTCTTAGGAGCCTGCCTTTTATTTATCGTTTTATTAACGTTGACAGCCCCTGCGCCCCTATCCCGCCCCCCAACCTTACTTCCAGGCACCTCTGCCGCTACCGGTGCCGGTTCTCCGTGGGGATCAAGGTCCTCCAGTCCCCGGGCTCTTCTTCTTCACCAGCAATGCTACCAGCTGGGCCCTCGCCGGGATTTACCGAGAATATGCTAGGGAGCACTGACTGAGAGCCGGCAGCCTCACCTGCTCTGTTACTGCCCGATCTTCCTTTAAGGAGCCCCCGAGCCTCCACCGTGCGGTCGCGCCTGAGCTCCACGGCTGCTCGTCTCCACCATGGCAAGGAGGCGGGGGGGTGGAAGTTTTTCATTTTCTTGTACAAATCCCCATTTAATTCTTTAAGCTCGATTTCACTGAAGTTTCTTTTCTTTCCTTTCTTATTTACTACATATGTCTTTTTATGCTTGCGACATTTGCAACAAATTATTATCCCTAAAATCAGTAGGGCTACTCTGACCATTGGCATCAGTATTTTACCTAAAAAACTCTTTGCTATGTTGCTGAACCAACTACCTATTGAGGAGAGACCATCAATTAGTCTCTTCCATGCACTGTCAACCTCCAGTGGTTTCATTTCTTCTCTCAAATTAGTAATATTTCTTGCGTACCTTTTAATTTCCACACTTTCGTCTGGAATGTAAGTGCAACAATGTTTCGTCTTCAGCATTCTACAGACTCCGCCCTCTTTAGCCAATAATATGTCAAGAGCAAGTCAGTTTTGTAAAACCATTGATCTTACCGCAACTAATTCGGTATTGATCATCAAGAATTCACTAGCAGTGTCAGTCGATAAGCTATCTACCACTGTTGACAATTTGCTAATTCTTTTTGAGTGTTCAGAACCACTCCCACTGAAGGTATTATTGTACTAAATATGTCACCTACAATTTCAGGAAATGATGCTCTTTTACTACAAGTTAGTCTATTACTTTCTTCATTGCTTCCAGTGATTTTCTCCATGTTGTACACTTTTGGAAATACTATTCCAAAATAGCAAATCCCGTACCAATGATCAGGCAATTTAAAATAGGCCTTTTTCCCAAAGTGTAATAAATTCCAGGCTAAACTGGTTCAGTTCCATCTTTGAAACCCCAACCCCCAATAACTTTGAAATTGTGTTCACATTTACTGGAACCAATGAATATGTTGTCATAATAATCTGTTTTCTCTCTGTGGAGACAGAGTTTCTCTTTCTTTTCGAAATCCAGCAACATAGCAGCTTGAGTCCTGCCATTAGAGGTAAACTCTTTATTCTCAGCCCATTTAGGAATCTTTCATTTATGATCAGATGCTTTCTTATGGAAATCCTCTCTCCTTTTCTCGACTAAATCTAAAAACATCTTTCTTTCTCTTGTAATATACATGTTAGATTTTGTTCCTCGTGCCTTAGCTATATCTATTGATCCTATTGTTAGAACATAATCTCCCATAAAGTGTGTGGAGTCTCTAGTACTAGTAATATGATTTAAATACCTACGTAAAGGAACCTACGAAAAGACTACATCAAAATTTCCAGTTCTATAACACGGACTAGCTAAAATACTACATGAAATACCATAGGTCAGAGGTAAATGATGGTAAGTGACCCCTTCAGCTACTGATGTGGGCAACTTCATGCACACGTAGCAATCACTAATTTCCATAGTGTCTACATAATGTACTAACAAATTAGCGAATACATTTAAATGAGTTCTATTTCTAGCTCTTCTATAATGTAAGTCTCCCTCATCTGGTGCTTCTAAATCTACTCCAGGTTGCTTAAGACTAACTGCTTTCTCATGTGTATGTGTATCTAGTGTCTCAGGTGAATCTACTTGCTTAGGTATATTAGTGTTATTTTGCAATTCTTTGCTCATTAGGTAAGGTATAGCTAATGTCAATCCAAACCATGCTACAACCACTAATATTATACTACAAGTGCATATTCTACAACATGTCTTTAAGCAATTTCTTTTCGATCTTCCGTTAACATTTTAATCAGCCATTTTACAGCTAAGAAGATTTTATCCCCTCTTTGCAATTTTTCACAGACTTTCAACCTGTGATTCTTTTCTCAAGTTCGTCCCATTTCGTCATCAGTCTGATCAACAATCAGTTTGTCATCACTCAGTTCTAGATTTCCGAAATCTTCAAGTATGATTTATGTCCACTCAGGTCCTTTGAATTTGTTATTCATTCTTTTCAAACGTGGACTTCTCCTTCTGAGTTGCTCTGTGGACGGTCCAGCTTGGCTTGATATTTCATTTCATTACTCTGGTTCTTCATTTATTGTTTTAAGGCAACATTTCAGTCTTTTGACAAAACCAGGCCACTTATCTCCCTGTCTTTTAGCTGGCACTGTGCTTTGACTCTCCTCAGATGCTCTTTTATTGTCGTTCAGTTCTGGCACTACTTGTTCTCTGTCAACCTCTGAATTCCTCTCTTTCTGACTAGGTCCAGGGCTTACTTTGGTTTCTTCTGCCTGGATACTAATCTGGCCTTGTTCAGGAGTTTGCTGTATTTGACTTTGACTTTGATTTTGTTTGCTTTCTTCTTCCTGAATACACTTTTCTACACCTATCTGGTCCTGCTCAGGTCTTTGGATTTCTTGATTGTCTTCTGCCTGAGCTTTCGCCCTAATACCTGTCTTTCTCTCCTCAGACTCTGGAGTACTGGCTGGATTTTCATATGTCTGAGTACACCAACCTTTCCCATTCTGGTCCTCCTCAGAATCACTTTTGACTTGGATTTCTATAATCTGAGCACCTTCTTCTATTCCTGACTCATCCTCACTATCATTCTGTCTATCTAGATAGGTTTGACTTCTGGTTCTCATATAATGTGCAGGTATGTCAACTACTGGAATCCATTCATCCTGACTGGTGCTCGGTTGTTCATCAACTACTTCAAGATCAACTTCTTGAGACCCCTCAGCTGCTCAACCTTCAGCTCCTACATCGTCAGGTTCAGTCACCCTTTTGGTATGACTCGCGTGGATCCAGTTTGGAATTCCCCTGAACTTTACAGCTGTGGGAGTAACCAATATCACTTGGTGTGGCTCTCCCCACCTTGGTGCTAGGCAAGATTCTCGAGTAAGTTCTTTTATCACTACCCAGTCACCTGGATTCAGGTCATGTGCTGGAGTTGATTGTCTGGCGACAGCGCCTTCCTCTACCTGGTGGGAGATAGAACGCACTTGGTCAGCCAGTTCTTTGAAGTACTCGAGCACTAAATCATCAGATATATTTATTAGCTTGTGTCCTGGTACCCATGCTTACCTCATTGCTCTTCCCATGAGTATTTCATGGGGACTCAAGCCTGTGTTTCTGTCTGGAAGGCTTCTGAGTCCCATCAGAACAAGAGGTAAAGCATCAGGCCACTCCAATCGGGTAGATTCATACATCTTTCCCAATCGTGACTTGATTGTGCCATACACCAGAAGCCTCTGGGCAGCATGTACAGTACAGTTTTTGCTCAATTTGGAATGCCTCACAGATAAGACAAATTATTTCGGTATTAAAATGAGACCCTCGGTCTGATTCAATCGTTACTGGAAAATCGAAACGTGGTATGAGTTCCCTCAGTAGTAACTTAGCTACAGTGATGCTTTTATTCCTGCGTGTTCTCAAATTGTACAAAATTCTACCATTAAAGGTACCATGTTCGGAAATGCCAAAACACCATCATCTTTTGTGTACTAGGTCCAGTTCTCTAACCATACACAGGTGTGGTAGCCCCTTTCTACCATCAAATATGATGCGGGCATATTTGGTGGAGGAATAATAATCCCTTCTCTAGTTCGTTTTGTCCTTTTTAAAGAAATTCTTAATCTTTTTAAATAGCAACATTTTCCTCTCTCCTCAATACATGATCTCAGGTCTTCCCCTTATGTCCTGCTCATACGCAAAACTAAGTACCTCCTATCGGGTATATTTCCTATAACTGTTGGGTCTAAATGCCACATATACTTTATGCCAGTAACTTTAATATGCAGCTACACTCACTTGTTTACTAGATGCTTCACCAATACCAGTGCGTTTCTTATTTTCATGAACCAATCAGTGATTTGAATTCAATTTACTGTCGACCAATAATTGCGCGGCTTTTCTTGTGAGACAAGTTCTCACGCTCCTGCATTCACCCCTCCTTTACAATTACACACCCGCTGTCTCAACCAATAACAGCGCGGCTCTAAGTGACGTCAGCGCAGCTCTGCAACTGACTCCCTCTTTTGCAAGGTAATACGAGAACTTATTTCTTTTCACTTTTGAATGCAATATTTATTAATTTACAACGTGAAAACATTTGCCACTGTGCCTACGTGACTAAATTCAAAAGAAAGATGATTTCTTTTACTGCGAGTAAATCCCTTCCGCTTACTCTTCATACACCGCGAGTAGATCCCTTCCGCGTACCCTTCACACAAGCATTAGAGAACCTGTTACTCCCTCTGGCTTACCCTTTCTAGGTGATATAAGGCCAAAGTTTCACCAGAAAACTCCTTTGCTATCATTTATTCACTCATTTATACAGAAAATTACCTAATCAGTGTTTCGAGTTTTACCTAACCATGCACTTACTTCCTTAGGCAAGTGACCTCAATGCAAAGTGGCTTCCATTTACCACCCGCTATTCTGCCCACGGGGATTCCAAAATAAACATAGAACAATACAAACGGGTTTTGGTTAATACATAAAATCAGTGCAATTTCAAAAATAATCAATACACGACTAACTAACTATCTTAACTAAACCCTAACCATCCTCTGCTACCAAAAATACTGTTAGAGCGCAGGTTCACCTGCCCAGAATTTTTACCATACTCACCTGGGCCCATTAAACACATACACACTCTGAACAGGTAAACCTATGCTCCAAACCAGTAGTATTTACTTTAGGACATATACCATTTGACTTACCAATCCTTGTCACCGGTACCTAGAGTCCTAATGGATCAAGGGAGTTAGAATAATAGGCGGTATATAATCATTTGCACTCATAAAATAACCACAGACTCTGGAAAGATTTACATGGTTTATCTAAATAATTCTTTAAATGTCAATGTCCATACTAGATTAATCAGAGCTTGGTCAATTAAGAATAATATCAAAGCAAGATGATGTGAGAGTATCATGAAATGCTTTTTAGGCATTGAATTATAAGAAGGGTAAGACAAGGGAAACAGCACAACGACATACCCTTACAACTTTTATATTTACACAGAATGGTGTGAAGACCAACCCTGGCCAAGGGCTGGGATAAAAGATAGGACCCCCGTTAGTGCAGGTGCCGACAGGATAGAACAGGTGCAGACCAGAACCAGGATAAGTACGGACCAAATTGGATCAGGGACAGGACCACCACAGGTCAGGACCGGCACCCACAGCTAAAGTGCAACGCCTGCGTCACACCCCTCTCTTCAGCTAACAGTCGGACCCCGATTGGGTTAGCGAATCTTCTCCCTCAGGAACCCTGATTGGGTTATCGTACTCCTTCCCAAAACCCCGATTGCATTATCGAATCTTCTGACAGAGTGCTCTGCCAGCACCTCTGCTCTCGATCACCTATTGAGTGCGTTGGGTCAGTGACAGGTCAGCTATTCAGACAAGTCGGACAATCTAACTAGCTAAGCATACCTTAGATATACAATTTTCCAGAGCAGTGTACCAACCCCCATTGTTGCAAATGTGTGAATTCCCTCAATTTGATTGGTCAAAAGACGAGGAGAGGTCATCCCACCATACCAGTTATGAGGTCATGCTCTTCAATATTCAGATTTATGTTCCCGCCCAATATTTCTTTTTCCCATGTACTTTTATTCCACCCAACAATGAATGTTCCAATATTAATGCAATGTATGATTTGACATCCTCTTTGAGGTTCAGGAGGTCGTTTTCCCAGGAACATCTTCAAGCAAGTCAGGAGCTGGCATGAATTCAATGCCATGGCTTGTAGACTCGGGGGAGTTTGGCGCATGCCCAGTTTCAGGACCCAAGATGGAACATCATTACACTCGATTGGTCAGAACACGAGCTAATCGCAAAGTCAAAGAGAAACAGGTTTAGAACAAAGAATACATGAATGCACTGTATACCACTTATCTCTACTCTATTCCCATTATTTTTTTTTTAATTACAGCATTAGGGGTTATGCAGAATGAACAACTTAGTAAAACCAATAGTGCAAGTGTTAGCATGTTAACACACAGAGTAGCCATCTTAGTTCTAGTGCGCAGAAGCAAGAATTTCCCACCAAGCAGATAGAATACGTAATATCACGTGAGTGTGACAGATGCATGCGCAGAAAAGTTCCTGTGTTGCGGCAGCCATTTTAATGCTTTCGAGTTACGGTTAGTAAAAGCACATATGCAAGCTTCCCCAGCTTACTAGAAAGGTCGTGTTTTGCTTCGTTAATAAGACGAAACATGTTTATTAGTGTATTACAGTTAATTTTGAGAGGGCTGAGTCCAAGCAAGTCGCTTTACGTGCAGAACCTTGCTCCATCATTATGGTGAACCTTCAAACTTGCTAAATTTACCAGAGCTATACGCCCCTCCCCCCACCTATTGTAGGTATGTCACAAAGCAGACCGACTTAACTTCAGATGAAGTGAAAAATATTTATGGAGTCCCAAAAGAGGAATAAAGTGGAAACTGTAATTTAGGAAAATACAAAGCCATTTTATAACCATAGAATATATTTAAATAAACAAAATGAGGTCACAATAAAAAGAGAATTGGTAGCCCTGCATATGTTTGGGGGATTTTTAGTGCTATACTTATCTGTAATTTAGACAAATATTATCTCTGGATCCATTTATTATACTTTTGTTGTTTTGGTGTCATTTTGGTTATTACATTTTACAATATTTTTAAAACTGCAGTGTGGCTTTTAGTGTGCTCAGTTTTTGACTTTTTACTGTTGTGTTGCTTCCAAATGCTCTGCACAATGGGCCCGACAAAGATAAGTTACATTATAGAATAAGATTACACTTTGTAGTCAGTTTTTAATTTGTGCAATCAGAAACTCTGGACCTGATTTACAAAGGCAAACTTAAACTTTTGTGTACATTTGCAATTGTTTGCTATTCACAAAGGTATTTTACAAGTAGTATCTTTATGACTGTGGAGTCTCTGTACATAAAAAGATAGGACAGTCTTATATTTCTATGTGCAGAGACTCAGCAGTCATAAAGAAACTACTAGTAAAATACCTTTGTGAATAGCAATCATAAATTACCCAGAAATGTAAGTTCACCTTTGTGAATCAGGCCCTAAAAGTGTCAACTTATTGCAAAAGTGTAAGTGTCATGTCTCCACCTCCAAGGTCATGCAATAGGCATACTCTAGTGTAAATGGGTGATATCTCTCCTTAAACCCCCTCCTACTCCTCCCTCATTACATCCCCCTTAGTAATCAGATTGCCTCTTTTCCCACCCACGACCATTTATTCTTCCCACATTTACAACTAAAATATATTATTACATGTGCAGAGACTCTGCAGATGGGCCAGAGAGCTTGGCATGTATAAGTATAGGCAAAGTTACGCTTTGTAGTACGTTTTGTACAAAATGTACTACAAAGTGCAGTTTGTGAATCAGGCCTATTATCCTTAAGTTAAGCCTGTTTGCTGTGTGCCATAGCAACCAGAGATTGAGCTCACCTTAAAAACTGTGCCTGCACCTAAAAGGTTACTGACTTCATTACTTGTAGTGGAATACTGTAACAACACCATTAACAATTCCCTTTCATATTGTGAATGTTATAATTATGTATTCAGTAGGGATCACTGATCCAATATTGAGGTAAACAATATAGTTTGACCAAAAAATCAATCAAAATATTGTTTACTAAAAGTAATGAAGTGGGTGTGCTGCTGGTGTGAAGTGAGTGTGGTAAATGGTTGTGGGGTTGTGTGACTTTCCTTAATTTGATTTAACGAAGCCTTTTCCCATAATGTAGGTTCTTTGGCTACATTATGTTAATCATTGCATGCTCCAACTAAACAGAGATCATATTTTAATCCAAGGCTCACCTTTGATAGGGAAATAAATAAATTAGTGAGGGCCCAGTTCCTGAAACGAAGGACTCTAATAAACAAATAAAGGAAGATGGCACATGGGTGCAGTTAAAAGAGGCGGCCTCAAAAACCAACTCCAAAATGTTTTGGGAAATAATCGCTGACTGCTGTGGCAAAAGAGTGAAATATCTCCCCATTCCGATTAAAGAAGAGGATGGGAACTCCATCTGGTAGAACTCTACTCTGCGAACTTTTATTCTACCAGCTTTGTCCCCACAGCACCTGACCCCTTTGAAACTCCTATATTCAACTATGCACATTCATTAAATGACTCGGTTGGATTTTTTAAGAAAAGTAGATATTCAGGAGTAATTGGTCCGGATGAAATCTTCATGACGGTAAACAAAAAGGAGCCATGTTTGTGGGCCACAAACCTAGCCCCACACTGTTTAATTTTTTTTACTCTGAGGGGAAGACACTGCTATCTTGGTCCGGAAGTATTTTAATCCCTCTCCATAAAAAGGGCCCTAGAACCCTTCCTGGTAACTATTGGCAAATAGCCTTATTAGATGCAGCGGGGGAAATATGTGCACGTAGTATCCTCGATCACCTCACGGAATGGGTGAAGGAGAAGAAGGTCCTCCTATAGAACAAGCAGGTTTTAGGAAAAATCATTGCACCCTGGATAACATCTCCATGTTGAAACTAACTGAGGAGAAATACACGATCTCTCATAGGTCAAACGTTTATACAGCTTTCATAGATTTTTCAACGGCCTTCGATAAAGTAGACCGACCACTACAATGGAGAAAATTACATAATATGGGATGGCCTGCTCCCCTGCTCTCCTTAATTATTGCATTACATTCATAAACTCGGTGCCAGGTACTAATGGGAGGAAACCAAGGTTTAAGATCTGTAATTTCTATAGAAAATGGCCTGAAACAAGGTTGCCTGCTTACTCTGCTACTATTTTCCTTATATATAGCAGATTTACCCAGCTAGAGGGAGATGCACCAAAGATAGGCAGCCATCCTTTTGCATGTCTCCTTTATGCAGACGATATAGTAGTGATGGACCTATTGGGCTGAATAAAAAGCTGATATCATTACAGAATTACACAATGGCTCATTTCTTTTAAGATAAATGTATCAAAAAGCAAAATTCTAATCATGAAATGCAACAAAAGCAGAAAATCAAGTAATTTTTAAATGGCAGATTGGTCTTTAAAAGCTGGAGGTGTTTGATTCATACCTTTATTTAGGGAAACTAATAGTGAGCAATACAAAGAATAAACTTCATATCGAACACAGTTCCTATAAAGCTATATCCCACGCTAATGGTCTGCGCAGTTTCTATAGTGCTATGGGCATTAGGCTTTTTTTACATCTGCTGAAGGTTTTCAAAGCAAAAATCCCTCGAACTCTGCTTTATGCTATTGAATTAATCCATGTAAAGGACTGGAGTTTTTTTAAATAGGATTGAAGGCCATATTTTACATAAATTGTGTAATTTTAACATGTGAGTTCCATCAGCTGCTATTAGGTTGGCATTTGGCTTGATAAGCTCTTATAGTCAAGGTGTCTCCAGGGTTTTACATTGGGCAACCAGTTAAAAAATAGCGAACCTTATTCATTAAGAGGTTTCATGTGTCAAGAAATATCTGGTGGTCTTGGGGGTAAATATTCCCTATATCGTGATTTCTTTCTGGCATTAAAACCTTTCTGTGTACAGAAAGAATCAGTGATTACCCTCCCGCCATTAGAATAAAAATCCTTTTTTTTAAAATTAAGTGGTAAGATCAGCTTTAATAGCGATATTGAGTTCTGTAATACTAAAGAGAGATTAAAGATAATAGCCAGGACGAGCTCCCCGAGAATTTCCCAGAAATATTTATCATGGAACCTAGAACATGGAATTAGACGTTGGCTCACTCTATGTCACATGAACAGTTTACCTTTAAACGATTTAACAGTAAACTGGTCCCAGCACATGCAAAATATCATGTTTAAAAATTTTTGTGAGCAGAGCATTCAGAACCACGATCATGTCTTGTTTGTTTGTCCAAAAGGGGTGGTGATGGACGGAGCATCTGAACCAATCAAACACTCACACCCAGTCAAAAGATCTGGGTTTAATCCATCGCCGTTCTTTAGCCCACTCTGCCACCCCAGTTCAGACATAGCCATATGCAAATCAGTCTGACACTGTGCCTCATGGGAAGAGTCCAGCCCGAACTGCCAAGCCATGCCTTCCCTGGACCGGAAACAAGCTTCCTAGGACCGGTTTCTGGCTTTCCAGCCGTCTTCAGCCAGGCTTGCTTGAATCCAGTGGCAAAGTGAGCAAGGGACTCACGTCTGAGCATACCCTGCCAACTTATGGCGAACAAAGTGGTACAAAAGGGGGTGGTGATGGACGGAGCATCTAAACCAATCAAACACTCACACCCAGTCAAAAGATCTGGTTTTAATCCATCACCGTTCTTTAGCCCACTCTGCCACCCCAGTTCAGACATGGC
Organism: Lissotriton helveticus; assembly: GCF_964261635.1. Lineage (NCBI taxonomy): Eukaryota > Metazoa > Chordata > Amphibia > Caudata > Salamandridae > Lissotriton > Lissotriton helveticus. Next base: position 1,601,726,225 of record NC_136059.1, on the reverse strand, counting down.
CATATGCAAATCAGTCTGACCCTGTGCCTCATGGGAACAGTCCAGTCCGAACTGCCAAGCCATGCCTTCCCTGGACCGGAAACAAGCTTCCTAGGACCGGTTTCTGGCATTCCAGCAGTCTTCAGCCAGGCTTGCTTGAATCCAGTGGCAAAGTGAGCAAGGGACTCACGTCTGAGCATACCCTGCCAACTTATGGCGAACAAAGCGGTACAAAAGGGGGTGGTGATGGACGGAGCATCTGAACCAATCAAACACTCACACCCAGTCAAAAGATCTGGGTTTAATCCATCACCGTTCTTTAGCCCACTCTGCCACCCCAGTTCAGACATGGCCATTTGCAAATCAGTCTGACCCTGTGTCTCATGGGAACAGTCCAGCCCGAACTGCCAAGCCATGCCTTCCCTGGACCGGAAATAAGCTTCCTAGGACCGGTTTCTGGCATTCCAGCCGTCTTCAGCCAGGCTTGCTTGGATCCATTGGCAAAGTGAGCAAGGGACTCACGTCTGAGCATACCCTGCCAACTCATGGCGAACAAAGCGGTACAAAAGGGGGTGGTGATGGACGGAGCATCTGAACCAATCAAACACTCACACCCAGTCAAAAGATCTGGGTTTAATCCATCACTGTTCTTTAGCCCACTCTGCCACCCCAGTTCAGACATGGCCATATGCAAATCAGTCTGACCCTGTGCCTCATGGGAACAGTCCAGCCCGAACTGCCAAGCCATGCCTTCCCTGGACCGGAAACAAGCTTTCTAGGACCGGTTTCTGGCATTCCAGCCGTCTTGAGACAGGCTTGCTTGAATCCAGTGGCAAAGTGAGCAAGGGACTCACGTCTGAGCATACCCTGCCAACTTATGGCGAACAAAGCGGTACAAAGGGGGGTGGTGATGGACAGAGCATCTGAACCAATCAAACACTCACACCCAGTCAAATGATCTGGGTTTAATCCATCACCGTTCTTTAGCCCACTCTGCCACCCCAGTTCAGACATGGCCATATGCAAATCAGTCTGACCCTGTGCCTCATGGGAACAGTCCAGCCTGAACTGCCAAGCCATGCCTTCCCTGGACCGGAAACAAGCTTCCTAGGACCAGTTTCTGGCATTCCAGCCGTCTTCAGCCAGGCTTGCTTGAATCCAGTGGCAAAGTGAGCAAGGGACTCTTGTCTGAGCATACCCTGCCAACTTATGGCGAACAAAGCGGTACAAAGGGGGGTGGTGATGGACAGAGCATCTGAACCAATCAAACACTCACACCCAGTCAAAAGATCTGGGTTTAATCCATCACCGTTCTTTAGCCCACTCTGCCACCCCAGTTCAGACATGGCCATATACAAATCAGTCTGACCCTGTGCCTCATGGGAACCGTCCAGCCCGAACTGCCAAGCCATGCCTTCCCTGGACCGGAAACAAGCTTCCTAGGACCGGTTTCTGGCATTCCAGCCGTCTTCAGCCAGGCTTGCTTGAATCCAGTGGCAAAGTGAGCAAGAGACTCACATCTGAGCATACCCTGCCAACTTATGGCGAACAAAGTGGTACAAAAGGGGGTGGTGATGGACGGAGCATCTAAACCAATCAAACACTCACACCCAGTCAAAAGATCTGGTTTTAATCCATCACCGTTCTTTAGCCCACTCTGCCACCCCAGTTCAGACATGGCCATATGCAAATCAGTCTGACCCTGTGCCTCATGGGAACAGTCCAGTCCGAACTGCCAAGCCATGCCTTCCCTGGACCGGAAACAAGCTTCCTAGGACCGGTTTCTGGCATTCCAGCAGTCTTCAGCCAGGCTTGCTTGAATCCAGTGGCAAAGTGAGCAAGGGACTCACGTCTGAGCATACCCTGCCAACTTATGGCGAACAAAGCGGTACAAAAGGGGGTGGTGATGGACGGAGCATCTGAACCAATCAAACACTCACACCCAGTCAAAAGATCTGGGTTTAATCCATCACCGTTCTTTAGCCCACTCTGCCACCCCAGTTCAGACATGGCTATTTGCAAATCAGTCTGACCCTGTGTCTCATGGGAACAGTCCAGCCCGAACTGCCAAGCCATGCCTTCCCTGGACCGGAAATAAGCTTCCTAGGACCGGTTTCTGGCATTCCAGCCGTCTTCAGCCAGGCTTGCTTGGATCCATTGGCAAAGTGAGCAAGGGACTCACGTCTGAGCATACCCTGCCAACTCATGGCGAACAAAGCGGTACAAAAGGGGGTGGTGATGGACGGAGCATCTGAACCAATCAAACACTCACACCCAGTCAAAAGATCTGGGTTTAATCCATCACTGTTCTTTAGCCCACTCTGCCACCCCAGTTCAGACATGGCCATATGCAAATCAGTCTGACCCTGTGCCTCATGGGAACAGTCCAGCCCGAACTGCCAAGCCATGCCTTCCCTGGACCGGAAACAAGCTTTCTAGGACCGGTTTCTGGCATTCCAGCCGTCTTGAGACAGGCTTGCTTGAATCCAGTGGCAAAGTGAGCAAGGGACTCACGTCTGAGCATACCCTGCCAACTTATGGCGAACAAAGCGGTACAAAGGGGGGTGGTGATGGACAGAGCATCTGAACCAATCAAACACTCACACCCAGTCAAATGATCTGGGTTTAATCCATCACCGTTCTTTAGCCCACTCTGCCACCCCAGTTCAGACATGGCCATATGCAAATCAGTCTGACCCTGTGCCTCATGGGAACAGTCCAGCCTGAACTGCCAAGCCATGCCTTCCCTGGACCGGAAACAAGCTTCCTAGGACCAGTTTCTGGCATTCCAGCCGTCTTCAGCCAGGCTTGCTTGAATCCAGTGGCAAAATGAGCAAGGGACTCTTGTCTGAGCATACCCTGCCAACTTATGGCGAACAAAGCGGTACAAAGGGGGGTGGTGATGGACAGAGCATCTGAACCAATCAAACACTCACACCCAGTCAAATGATCTGGGTTTAATCCATCACCGTTCTTTAGCCCACTCTGCCACCCCAGTTCAGACATGGCCATAAGCAAATCAGTCTGACCCTGTGCCTCATGGGAACAGTCCAGCCCGAACTGCCAAGCCATGCCTTCCCTGGACCAGAAACAAGCTTCCTAGGACCGGTTTCTGGCATTCCAGACGTCTTCAGCCAGGCTTGCTTGAATCCAGTGGCAAAGTGAGCAAGGGACTCATGTTTGAGCATACCCTGCCAACTTATGTCGAGCATTCGTCTCAAGTCGTTGTTGATGGCTTTGGCCAATGTTTTTACAAAATGGTGTTAAAGATGTAGCTTCAGCCAATAACTTTTTTCTTTTGCCTGAAAAATGAAGTAGTCTTGTAAAATATTCAACTTTTATTAAGGAGTTTATGAACATATTTATTTCTTTTATATATTCTTTTAAATGGGCCGCTACCCCTGTGTCTGTTCCCCTATTAAGTAGTCTTAATATTAACTCATTTTCCTGAATGTATTTTGCACATGTTTTGGCTACTACTTAACTGCTCTTTGCATAACTGGTATATGTTTTGTTTTTCGCCCACTTTCTTTTCTATTGAAGCTGGATTTCTGATTGTATTCTACACATGAATCTGCTGTAACACAATCTTTTTTTGTTTTTGTTTTCTTTTTTGCACATGTTAGGATATGCTTTGCTAAGCCTATTCTCTTGCTGCTAATTTCAAGTTAACTTGCTGTGTGCCGAAGCTGGATTTTTAATTGTATTTTCATGTGAACTGGCTACTATTTAAATGCTCTTTGCAAAATTTGGGATATGCTTTGTTATCTCAATCCTCTTGCTGCTAATCCCAAACTTTATTTGCCGAAGCTACACTGCGTTGAAATTTTTTACTTGTAGTTGTTGCCATTAATGCACTTTTGCATGTTTTATATGTATCTTTTAAAGTGGCCCTCATTGGAGTTCCAAACCTTTAATAAGTATTGAATTGAATTGAATTGTGGAGTTTATAATAGTAGCTTTTGTAGTGTGAGTTCCAGATGTGATTGATAAGTTAATATAGAGCAACTTTGCGGGTGTTAACGGACATGCCTATCATTATGATGCATGACCTGCTGTCTGAAAAACATGTTCAACATTGCTGTACTTTGCTGTAATGTTCTCCCCTCCATTTACGATGGACAACTTAAATAAGGTGAACAGGTGTACACTGTACCATTGCTGAGGGAGTTGTACCTGTTGAAGACGGAGTACTTATTATCGACTGATGGATCCTACTCAGACATGATGAACAACAAAATTCAGCACCAACTTTAAATAAAGCTGAATGTATTTTGGCAGCCTAATATGCTGATCAGTTGCTCTATAATGAAGGAATGACTATCTGTACTCCAAACCCTAAATCAGATCCTAAATATCTCAACAAGCCTTCCATGAAACCAAAATGATAATTTATTAAATAACAGAACTTTTTATTGATCTAACCTCAACCAAATAACTCAGAATTACAGCATATGAACGAGACTAGATGAAGGGTGGAAGTGCCTTTGTTCATAAAATTATAACCCCAAGAACAGACCGTGCCTCTCATCCTGAGCTGTGTAAGAGCTATAAAACCACTCATAAATCAATGGAATCATTTTTAGCATTTATATATATTTTCATCAAGCTACCCATTGCTTTACTTCTCCTGGTAGTCTCATCTTATAAAGACACAACCTATATTCAACCGCTATGTTTGGTTCAGGGAGGAAAAGACATTTAAGGGCCAGACAAGGGTCTGCTTCATTGTGTGCAGAGAATATAGGGAAACCCTTAGATAAAGATGCAGAATCCTGGACGGTTCTGGGGACAGCCTCCATTGCAGGTAGCACTAAAGTACCAACACCACAAGCGATTCAGTTATACTTAGGGATTTATCATTACATCCTTAACTGTGTTGTATTCTGAAGATGGCTACTTCACTTGTTGGTGCAACCTGGAATTTTTGTCATGTAAATCCCTACTAATTATCCTTCAGGGATATGGGGCCAGATGTAGGTAAATCTCATTTACCGATTCATAAATACCGAATTTTACCGAATCGGTATTTATGAATCTGTAAATGAGATGTAGGTAAAAATTCGGTATTTTTAACCGAATCGGTAAGATTCGGTATTTACCGATTCGGTAAATACCGATTCGGTATTTGCCATTGATTCCTATGGGCCTTGAAGCCCATAGGAATCAATGGCAAATAACGATTCGGTATTTACCGAATCGGTAAAAATACTGAATTGCTAAGGGGGACAGGGTGTCACTTTGACACCCTGTTGCACCCCTGTAACTGGCGTTTGTGCCATGTGGCACACATACATGCCCTTAGGGCATGTCTGTGTGCCACATGGCACAGGTGTACATGCACAGATGTGCATGTACACAAGAATTCGTAATTTACCATGCAATTGTATTGCATGGTAAATACCGAATTCTAAAGGCCCTGCAGCACTGTTAGAAGTGCTACCTACATCACAAAATAAATGTTCGGTATTTTTACCGAATGGTAAATTTACCGAATCGGTAAAATTTACAGAATCGGTAAATTTACCGATTCTGTAATTTTACCGATTCGGTGAAATTACCGATTTGGTAAAATTACCGAAAATGTAAGTTTTTCTAGCCCCTACATCTCCATAGCCCTTTACCGGTCGGAAACGGCCGAAAATCAGTATTTTCAGCCATTTCCGACCGGTAAAGGGCTACCTACATCTGGCCCCCTGTCTGTTATCCAGTTTGACACTACAAGCAGCCCAAGTTCAATGTATTCACTGGTATTTACTGGTTGAACCTCTAGCTAGAGGATATTGCCCTTCACAAACTTTAGGTAAAATTTGGGCTGCGGAGAGGGCTCATTCAGAAATTCCATCCCTTTCACAGTTATTCATGTTAGAGAAACCCTGGTCATTTAGAAGATGGAGTGGCATATTTAATAATGTTTTATGCAGCACAAGGCAGCAAGCAAAGTTGCTCTGCTGTGTTGAATGAAACAAAGGCCAAGATTTGCTAAACTTTGGTGTTGTCCTTGCATTGCACAAGGAGACACAATGTCAACGCAAAGACTTCAGTAAAATGGAAGAAGCCACGAAAGGGGGAATTTGTGCTGAATTGCGTATGTTTATAAAGAAGTGTAACTCAACACAGGGGCTCGAACTGCATTACGTTATATTTGGAACTGATTGGCTTTCAATGGGTTGAGCATGGGTTATCCCATTTACTAGACCTGGGGGTCTCTAGTTGGCAATGGTATACAACGTTGACCAAATAGGGACCCTTGCTTCTAAGTCAAGGAAAGGGGATTACATTACTGGATAACCCCTGCTCACCGCCTTGGAGCTTGGCACATGCAGTAATACAGTGAAAATATTCCAGATGTACACAACACAAGTGTATAAGTTCTTTATATAGACTTATCACAAGATCATAAACAACAAAAATCCACAATACTGTAATCGATAATCACTCTTCAAGATGGTAGAAATAGTTCAAAAACAGGTAATTCACTTAAAAATAGTCTTTAGCAACAGATAAGCCCAACTAGCGTTATCACAACGTCGAGGTCAAAGAAATCCCGAAGTACGGCGCCGACTGCGAGGTGCACGCCGGCGCCGGGCCTGGAGTCAAAGCAGACCCACAAAGAACAGTACCTTGGAAAAGCAAAAACAAAGACAGCTTGCGGCATCGGGGAGGTGCGGCGTCGTTGGTGAGTTACGCGTTGGTTCCTTACTTAGAGGGAGATGACGAGTCGGAGTCCTGGATGCTTGCGCAGGCAGGGGAGGCATTGGTTCCTGACCGGAGAGGAGGTGACATAATGATGGCGCCGAAACCACGGTTCCGTAAGATGTCGATGGATTCTTGACCACCCACGTGGACGATCCGCTCTGTGATGATGTCGGATTCACAGTCGATGCACCACAGCAGCAGGCATCAGGCCGGCGTTGCAAGTCGGAGCAGCGCTCATGGCTTCGATGCAGATGACGGCGTCGCTCGCTGGCATCGGTGTTGCAGAATTCCTTCTGTAGCAGCTAGCAGAGCAAGTTCCAGATGCAGGCAAATGGAAGGGGTGAAGTCTGGTATCCCTGAGACTTTGGTCAGGAGGCAAGCTCAAAGCAAGCCCTTGGAGTAATATTCTGCAAGATGATGAAAGTCCTTTGGAAGTTCCTTCTCCTCTCCTTGGCACTGAAGACACCACTGTAGGCCAACCCAGCAACACAGCACACTGGAAGGGGGGCAGTACAACTCCTACAGCTTCCTTGGTTCTTCTCCTTGGCAGAGGTTGTCTTGTTGTTCCAGAAGTGATCTACAGTCTTGGGGTCTGGGTCCCCATATTTATACTAGCAAATCCTTTGTCCTCTGAAGGCAGAGGGTCCTGTACCCAGTCCAAACCAGTTCTGTGCAGTCCTGGAGCACTTTGTTGACAAGACTCCTTCTTTCCTTTGACAGTGTGGGCCAGGAACATCAGATGCACCACAGGAGGTGCAGGCAGCATTGTGGAAGGCAGGCACAGCCCTATTCAGACCCAGGTGCTACTCCTCCCACCTATCTGCATGCAGATCAGTCTATTTAGACTTGTGCTGACTCACCCTGTCTTCTGGAATCCCCCAGCCCCTGTCACTCACAAAACCAGACACACAATGCACAAGCTAGCAGAGGCAGGCTGGATAGTTAGGCGAGAAAATACCTACATTCTAAAAGGGGCATTTTCAAACACAGAATTTTAAAACCAACTTACAGTTCAGGCATACTAAATTCGAATTTCCACCATGTTCCACGGGTGAGTTAGGATTATTAGATGTTATAATCAAACTGCCCATTCTGGCCTATGGGGAACAGGTATCCTTGCAATAGTAAAAAACGGAAATGGCTGTAATTCACTATTAGGACATGCCACACACACCATGGCATGTCCTACCTTATACTTACAATGTACCCTGCCCATGGGCCTACCTTAAGGGTGTCTGATATGAAGAAAAGGGAAGGTTTAGGGACTGGCAAGTGGGTGCATTTGCCAAGTCGACATGGCAGTACTAGACTGCACACAGACTCTGCAATGGCAGGTCGGAGGCACACTTTACAAGCTGTTTCTGTGGGTGGCAAAACCAGTGCTGCAGGCCCGCCAGCAGCACAGGGTACACATGGTGCACTATATTAGGGTCTGACAAGTAAATCAAATAACCCAATCATGGAGTCGCTAATCAATACATCAATTTAACATAGGGAGCACTTGCCCTGTGGCACTGAATAGCAGTGGCGCAGTGCACAAAAGCATCTAACCAGCAAAACAGATCAAAACAGAGGAGAAAACCAGTAAAAAATGGAAGGGAGCCTCACACCAATGATACCAGGTCTAACACGTGTCCACTCCAGCTGAAATGTGGGGAGAACTACCCTTCCCCTTGGGAGTTCTCATTACTAAGGTGGAAAAATCTGAACAGACCATCAGCATTGGCGTGTTCTGTACCAGGGAGCTGTTCAACTGTAAAGTCAATCCCCTGTAGGGAAATGGACCACCTCATCAACTGTGACTTCTTATCTGCATCAACCATCTGCGGGGCCTGTGGTCTTTCTGAACCCGGAAGTCCCAAACAGGTATGGTCCCAACTCCTTCAGTGCCCAGACCACAGCAAATGCCTCATGCTCAATTGCACTCCGCCTCTGTTCCTGTGGAAGAAACCTCCTACTGACGAAGGCTACAGGTTGGTCTAGGCCCTCCTCATTAATCTGTGAGAGAACAGCCCCCACACCATGCTCTGAAGCGTCCGTTTGAACAATGAATTCCTTTGAGAAGTTGGGCACCTGAAGCACGGGTGCTGTGCACATGGCCGTCTTCAGGGCATCAAAAGCCTTCTGGCAGGTGTCAGTCCAGTTCACTTTCTTAGGCTGCTTCCTGGAAGTCATCTCAGTCAAGGGTGCAACAATGTTGCCATACCCCTTGACAAACTTCCTGTAGTACCCTGTGAGTCCTAAAAAGGCTCTCACCTGTGTATGAGTCTTTGGGGGTTCCCATGCCAGGAATGGTATCAATCTTGGGTTGTAGGGGCGCCACCTGGGTGTTCCCTACCTGGTGCCCCAAGTACACCACAGAACCCTGCCCGATCTGCCACTTACTCGCCTTTATTGTGAGGCCTGCATTTCGCAGTGCCATTAACACTTCCCAGAGGTAGGGCTGATGTTCTTCCCAACTGGTGCTGAACACTGCAATGTCATCCAGGTAGGCGGCACTGAAATCCTCCAGTCCAGCCAACTCCTGATTGACCAACCTCTAATAGGTGGCAGGGGCCTTCTTCATCCCAAAGGGCATAACCCGGAATTGGTAGTGCCCATCTGGTGTGGAGAATGCGGACCTCTCTTTGGCCCCAGTCAAGGCGATCTGCCAGTACCCAGACATCAAATCAAATGTGCTGAGGTATTGTGCAGCCCCTAACCGATGAATGAGTTCATCAGCTCTGGGGATGGGGTGCGCGTCAGTCCTGGTGATTGAATTGAGTCCTCGGTAGTCCACACTGGAGTTCAGGTGTGGCACCAGGTGCGACAGCCTTTGGGACCAAGACCACTGGGCTGGCCCAAGGACTGTGTGAAGACTCAATCACCCCTAAGGCAAACATCTTGAAGACCTCCTCCTTGATTTAAGCTCCGACCCTGTCAATCAAATTCAAAATCATCTTTATTCGGTTTCCATACTTCATAGAAAACCATAAAAGTACAAAATAAAACGTAGTTTCAATAAAATCAGTTAAAAATTTACATGATTTAACAAAAAATTAAGTAAAACAACATTTAGTTAGAATCAAGATTGGGACGGTGATTGACACAAGATTTTAAGAAACAAGCAATACATTTAGCAAATAATTCATTGTCCAACATTTGCAGTGCTATAAAAGCTGGGCGACAAGTTCGGAGCCCCATTATTCTTAATAGTGGTATGATCCAACGCCTACGTGGTAATTCGTAGAACTTGCAGAACAAAAGTATGTGGATTGAGGATTGTCTTGAGCGACAATCACACGGACAAGATGGTAAGTTCCTAGTCCAGTCATTCTGCTGTGGGAACGAAATCAACCGGTGAAAATTATCTAATCTGAATCGAACAAGTAAAAACTTTTCATATTGATTCAGATTATATTTTAAATATGGTTGGATCGAAAAGGTGGTTTGGATAGCCAACAGATGTTGCACTGAGCTTTTACCTGCTTCTTGGGTTAGTCGAAGATCACCCAGGTGAAGGAGACACAACTTTTTTAACTCCCTTCTTGACACTTTAAATATAGTGAGAGGATGAGTATAATACCTCAAGAGGCCTAGGTTGTTAAAAAAGGACTTTACATAATCCAACCATCTTATCTTTTGAGTGTTATCTAGTCCCATGCACTTCTCTATGAGGGCACGGGTTAGCACACACTGCTCATTGGTCCAGATACGCCGCCACAACATTATTGGTTGGATCTTTAGAATATCTGAAATGTTATCCAGCCCTAACTCTAAGTGACACCCATATGTTGTTGTACCTTGGGGGACAGAGAGAAGGTATCGAAGAAAATAATTCCCTACTCTCTGTAGTTTGTCCGTATTTGAATACCCCCATAAACCTGAACCATAGTTGGCAACACTGATGCATTTTGCTTGAAAGATCTTTAACATCTCTTCAGGAGATCTCTGTGCTAATTTTTGTGCAAATGCCATCAGTGCTGACGTAGTCCTTAAAAAGGCTAGCTTCCTAGCTTGAATGGCCTTTGTCCACTTTAGCTTGTTGTCTATTAGGATCCCTAAATAAGGATAAGATGTTGTAGACACTATGCTAGAATTATTTACGAATATATCCTTGTTTTTTTTTAGTTTTAAACCAGTGTGCATAGTAAAGGTCTTTTTTATATTAACTTTAAGGTTCAGGGAGCTCATAAAGTTACAATAACCATTTAGTGAGCGCTGAAGTTGAATCGGAGTTCTTGCCAGGATAACAGCGTCGTCGGCATATAATAATGCCGGTATTGGTCGACGGCGTATCGCTGGTAGGTCTTGGCTCTCTTTTAGCATTTCTGATTCCAGCCCATTAGTGTATAGTGTAAATAGGAAGGGGGCCTGGACACACCCCTGTCTGACCCCCCTCTCTATCCTAAAGGGCTTAGTGAGTTCCCCGTCTACCCCATATCTCACCCTCACTGATGCCTCTGAATAAAGCTCTCGCAGAAAATCCACCAGCGGAGGTTCGACCCCCATATCTCAAATTTATTGCCCACAATTTGGGGTGACTTACACAGTCAACGCTGCTGTCAAATCTATATAGACCATGTACAAGGATCCTCCCTTCGCTGAAACATACTTCCTCATTAGAAGAGAGAGATTCATGACTTGGTCCACTGTTCCCAAACCTTCTCGGAAGCCGTATTGTAAATCTGATACTGTACTATTATCAGCGGCCCAGATTTAGAGACGTCTAAAAGAATACAACCGGCTACTTTACCAAGGGAGTCCAGAAGCGATATGGGCCGATAACAGGCCGGACTATGACGGTCGCCCTTTTTAAAAATCGGTACCAAAATTGATGTAGACCAGGACTCGACTAAGCCTGTCCTAGTAGCTGCTTCCAGGACTCGCGTTAAAATAGGGGACCGCAGGTCTAAATTCTGTTTAAAAAGATCCACTGGGGCCCCATCTGGGCCTGGGGCTTTACCAGATTTTCACGTTTTAAGGGCCGTAATAACTTCTTTGTGGGCAAATTTCAAGTGTATGGGATAATTTGTTTGCTTGGGGGACTCAGCTGGACCCGGGATGCTATCTTTGTCTTGCTTAAAAATATTTGTAAAGTGGTCAACCCAAGCGTTGGCATCCACACCACCTCTAATTTTGGAAGATTGCTATCGTCACAGAGAAAGGGAGATTTAACTACTCTCCAAAAGGTAGTACAATCTTTCATGGAGAAACTCTGATGCAATTGCTTCCATAGGGTGTCTTTGATCTGGACTTTGCGTTTTTTTAGCGCTAGTTTATAGGCTTTCCTTAATTCAGCTATTTCATTTCTGTCCCTTATTTCCTTAGTTAATGCTGCCTTTAATTTAGTGTAAGATTTTGTGCAGCCAGTATTAAACCATCCCCTCATGGTGGTCCTTTTCGGTTTCTTTTTACAAAATAGCTCATCTCTAATTGTCTTATTAATAATAGCATAGCTAGACAGTACTTGCTCAGGGGTAGCAGTAAGATCTAAGCGGGCAGAGCTTTCTTTATTACGTTGCCCATTACTATCTCTTGATCTACCTTCCCCCATTTTAATGAGAAGCCCTTAACTCTGTCTAGATTCAGAGATTGCTGGTCCAGCAGACTCCAGTAAGCGTTCTCAACCACGGGGGAGGGGCTACTTATTTGGACACTGTTAGGGAAGTGGTCACTAACTGCGTTTTACAATTGTTTCCAATTTACTTAATCTTGATGTAATACACTGGGAGACAAGGATAAAATCAATTATACTATTTAGACCTCTCCCGTTGAAGGTATTAGAAAAAGGGACTGGAGGACTGACCAATTCGTTTGCAAAACCCAAGTCTGCGACAGTCATTATTTCATTCATGCGATCCCCCATAATCGAGTGGGCAACATGCGTTGAGTTGTTCCCGCCCTTGTGCTGTATACCACAATTGTTAGTGTCACTTCCTTTACATAATGTCAAATTAAAATCACCGCCCGAATTAATGTTACAGACTTATTAGTATGCCTCGCACATAAGTCTTGAATTGAGACAGACATTTTATTTAAAACATCAATTAAATCAGATGTATTAAGATTATTACAAAAATGGATAGACGCCTTATTACAGACTATCATAAGTACCTGATAATTGGCTTCTAATCTTAAAACTTCGACTTTGTCAGCTGTCAGGGCATTAGATATATATATTATAAGGCCCCCCTTTGACCTACCCGAGGGGGATGGGACAGCTTCTGAGAAATAAGTTTTATAGCCCAGAAGATGAACTGGGGTATGAAGCCATGTTTCCTGTAGGCCTAGGATATGGTATCTAGTTGCCAATGCTCTCCAATTGTTATTTGTGATTTTTGTCTGTAGCCCTGCCACATTCCAGAAAATGATATCTTACGTTGCGGTTATACTACCTGTCTTAAATAAGGGATTGGAATTCTGCGAGGGATGTACTGTCTGGGGTTTTAAGACTAGATTAAACTGTTCAGCAACACCATTAATGCAGCTACACCCCGGGTCCACGTCAGATGTTACACTGGCTATGTCTGACGAAGTTGAAGGGAGCTGAGATGGAACAGCTTGAATATCATCATACCCCTCTGCTTCCTGTTCAGATATTACACTTATTGGGGTCACTGCTGATGTATCTGCTAACACTATGTCCAGTCATTTGTTGTCGTCTAAACCTGACAGTACGCTGACCCTGTTAAAGGTGGGAACTGCCTGCAGTGGCCAGTCTGGTTTGTAGGAATTTGGGGGGAGTGTAGGGCCGTATTTCGTACCTTGAGGGGGATAAAAATAGCCTGGTGGGAGTATACTAATCCCAGCCATAGTTAAGGAGTGAGTTCGCTCGATGTTCAATATTTCCCTTACTAGGCGTGGGGTTCTAAATGTGATGACTACACAGTCCCCTCTTAAATCCTTCTCCCTTGCCCCCACCCATTGTACTCGTCAGACGATCTTAAACTCGTGAAATAGTTGGCTATGAAGCCTTCTCCTGTTACTTAGCCAGTGTAGCGACTTGTTCTTTAGAGCTGTCCAAGATTCTTCTTTAGGAGGGTGGTTAGAGGGGACATTTCCTAGTATTATAATACAGGGGTTAGCTTCAGGTGGCAGATGTAAATGTGAATCTACGTGCCTTTGTTCCATGGAAGAAGGGACAGCAGTATGACCCTGACTAAAATACTGCGAACGAAGAGGCATTGTCGTTTGTGCTATTTTTTCCTGCACAAAGAGGTTTGGATGTTTATTGGTGTGCCTTGGTGGCATATGGGATATCTCTTTTTCAGATTGGTTTAAATTTAGATGCATCGGTTCTATATTAGCCGGGGGAGTAGCTACGGGGACTGGACTTTCCATTCTAAGCCTTCCATTAACCCGTGCATTTTGGTTCATTGCTAGGGTGTTTAAGGCCGCATTTAAACTTATATCTGGAATGTGATTACATTTGTTGAATTAGGTTTAGACAGGAAGAGGGTTTCTATGCTAGCCACTCTAGTGGTTAGCTGATCGAGCCTGACTCTTAAATACGAGTCCAATCTTTCCACTAATGCAGTTAGTTTGTGGATGTCACACTGTACCTGGGTAATTCTGTTACCTTGACTAGTAGATCTTTGTTTAGATTGATTTTTAGGGAGTTCTAGCTGTTTATTTTTAGGTGAAACATTTTGCTGGATTATATTGTCATCATGGGAAGAGTGGACTATGACTGGGCGAGATTCTTTTTGGAGTTTATGGGCACCAGGGGCTCTTAATCTTGGCTTTCGCTGTAAACCTTATGCTTCACAGGAGGACTGTCCCCAGTGTCCACAACATGGACACACCTCTCAGTAACACCAGGAACTAGGGAAAACAAATCAGAGAATTGCCCCAACAGTTGGCGACAATCTTGCTGCTGTTCAGGGGTCAATGTGGCAGAGAGGCTGACACCATCCACTGACCCATCTTGCTCTGTTGCAGACAAGAGGTCAGGAAGAGGCTCGGTCTCCTCCTCCATTCCATCATCTATCGCTAGGAGCATGACCACTTGGACCTTTCTAAGTGGGGGTTTATGCGGTTAACATGCAGGACCCGCAAAGGGTTCCTAGGAGACTGCAAGTTCACCAAATAGGTGACATCACTCTTGCACTCCACCACCTCAAATGGACCGGTCCACCTGTCCTTGAGCGCACAAGGCTCTACAGGGGCCATGACCCAAACTTTCTGTCCAGGTTGAAGCTCAATCAGAGTGGCATTCTGTTCGTACCACCGCTTCATTTCCTCCTGGCTGGCTTCCAGGTTCACCTGAGCAAGCTGTCTGAATCACCGAGTCTGGTTCCTGAAGGCCAGCATGTAACTATATACATCCTGGGGGGTTTCCTGGGAGATTGCTCCGAGCCTCCTTGACTAGACACAAAGGTCCTCTTAATGGGTATCCATACAACAGTTCGAAGGGACTAAACCCTAGGGACTTCTGTGGCACCTCATGGTAAGCAAAAAGAAGGTATGGCAAGAGGATGTCCCACTTATGCCTCATAGGTTCCTTAAAACACAAAATCATGCCTTTAAGGGACGGGTTGAATCTCTCAACCAGCCCATTTCATTGGGGTGGTAAGGAGTGGTGAACTTGTATGTATCACTGCACTCTTGCCACAGGGACTTCATGTAATTAGATATGAAGTTTGTACCATGGTCTGACACCACCTCTTTGGGGACCCCACACAGGAGAAAATCCCCATCACTGCACATCCCACCACTGGGGCCGTCATCGTCCTGAGCGGGATGGTTTCCGGGTACCGGGTAGCATGGTCCACCAAGACCAGGATAAACCTGTTGCCCATGGCTGACCTGGGGTCCAGTGGCCCCACAATGTCAATTCCCACCTTTTCAAAGGGGGTACTGACTACAGGGAAAGGTTGGAGAGGAGCCTTTTGCTTCCTTCCACTTTTCCCACTTGCCTGGCAAGTTTGACATGTCCTACAATGAGTGTCTGAACTTGTCCGCATCTGGGGCCAATACAAGTGGGTGACAAGCCTTTCAAAGGTCTTGTCCTGCCCCAGATGTCCGGCTAAAGGCACATAATGAGCCAAACCCAGTAGGAAGGCTTTGCAGTGCTAGGGTACCACCAGCACAAGGGCTGACCCAGGCTCAGCAACCTTAGGCTCGCTATACAGGAGGTGGTTCTCCCAGTAGATCTAATGTGATCCAGACTGATCACCTGCTGTCTGGTTTGTGGCAAGTCACCGCAAACCCTCAAGACAAGGGCACTTCCTCTACTGTGTACAAAATTCATCCCTGGAGGGGCCTCCTTCTTGATGCCAATGGGTCAGATCAGGCATGTCACCCAGTTCTGCAACTTGCTCCCCAGTAGGTTCCAGGGCATCCCCCTCCAGGTTTGCCTCCTCCTGGACCATGGGAACAATGGAGGCTGGTTTCCTGCACCCCTTAACTCTTCTCTTTAAGGCAGGTACCTGGGCCATACATTCAGGCTCTAGGATCTCTTGCTCACCCTTACTGGCTGCCATAGACCGAGTGGTGACACACGCACAAACAGGCAGACCCAACATCTCCAAATGAATCTTCTTCTCCACCTTAACCCAAGGGGAGCTTTCAAAATCATTGCCCAACAATCAACAGGAATGGCTGGCCTTACAGCTACTTGGAGAGTACCTGAGACCACCACCCACTCAAAGGGAACCTGAGCCACCTTGCAGTGGCTCTCGGTGTTGTCAGGGGAAACAACTGGCAAGAATGTATTAGGGACCACCTGCTCTTCGGACATGAAGTGACACCTGACGGCTGTCACACTGGCTCTGGTGTCTCTAAGAGCCTCCACCCTATGGCCATTGATGGTCACCCACTGCCTGTATTTTTTAGTGTTATCAGGAAGTTGAGCTTTAGGGACCATCTCAAAGTCTCATAAAGAGACAAGGGACATCTCTGTAGGATCCCACCCACCTAGGGCACCAATCTCATCCCCCCCAGGGCTACACTCGCCATCTGACAGGGTGGTACATGTGGTGGTGCTTTAGAATCCTTAGGAGGACACTGTGCATCATACCAATGGTGGCCCACTTAATCACACGTAAATAACTTGTAGGGGGCCCTCTGAACAGGTTTGCCTGTCGGGGCCTTGTGCTTCTTCTCAGGGGAAGGCTGGGAACCTTTCCCTTGGTACCGTAGGGAATTACTTTGGGGCCTTTTCTGGAACTCCCTCTGTTTACCCTTGTCCCCCCACTCTTCTGCTGGGGACCCTGCCCACCTTTGGCGGAGTCTCCCACATGACCTTTGTGGACCCTGGGACTGACCCAGTGGTCCGCCTCCTCAGCAAGCTTCCTAGGGTTAGTCAACCTGCTATCAATAAGGTGCTGGCGTAGCTCTGGAAAACAATTAGCAGACAAAGGCTCCCATGCAAACAAATCATAGAGGGCTTCAAAAGTATCCACTTTGCTACCCTTCACCCAACCATCCATAGCTCTGCTAAAGAAAGATACATATTCTAACCAAGAAGTTCCCTCCAGCTTCTTGTAATTCCTGAATCTCTGTCTATAGAGTTTTGGGGTCAAACCATACCCTGTCATCGGTGCTTCCTTCTTGTGGGCATAAGACATCCTCTGCTTTGGGTAGGTCTAACAAAGTATCCCTCCCCTCACTCACAAAGCGGCCCCACAATCCAGCTCCCCAATCCTTCTCAGGGACCCGGTGGGCCAACAGTGCTATTTCATAGGCTGCAAACCACTGCCCATCATCCTAATGTTTATGGAAATCTTTTACCGGAAGTCACCCAAAGCGGCGGCCTGAGGTCTTATACTGCGGTTCCTGTACTGATGTTTGGATCCTCTGCTGTACTCTGCGACGATAGAAAGGATATACTGAGATCATAGATATTGCTTGATTCTTGGAAGAAAACAAAAACACATTAATCAGAGGACCCATAATTTGGACTCATCGTTGATACTTAACGGAACCCCTGTGTGGGTCGGAATTAACACCACATTGAAATAAGTTATACTGGGACAGTATAGCCTTGAGAAAGTCGCGGGATCACACCCTGTAGGGACAAAACACGTGTTGGTTGTGGCCGAGAACACCAGTATAAAACGCGAACAAGACAAAAGAAAGAAAGAATTTTGTATATTCTGGAGACATTGCCGCCACCGCCAAGAGTCAACATGGGCAGATAGAAAGGAGCAGGGGACCTACCTTGCCGCCACTGAAGCTTACAGTGCCACGGACGCCGTAGCAGCCGCTCTGGGACTACAATACCCAGCAGCCCCAGCGGCGCGGCGTAACTGACGCCGCAATACCGCGCCAGGAGGCGCATTTAAACAGGTCAGCCCTCGGTGGAGCGGGGGAGTCTGGAGACATTGCCGCCACCGCCAAGAGTTAACACGGGCAGATAGAAAGGAGCAGGGGACCTACATTGCCGCCACTGCAGCTTACAGCGCCACAGACGCCGTTGCAGCCGCACTGGGACTACAATACCCAGCAGCCCCAGCGGCGCGGCGTAACTGATGCCGCAATACCGCGCCAGGAGGCGCATTTAAACAGGTCAGCCCTCCGCGTCACGGGACGAGCTGGGCGAAGCCCGGGCCAAGGGCGAGCCCGTTTAAGCCCATTCAAGAACGGACAAGGACGGGACGGGTTACCCCCCTAACACCAGCCTCATCTACCAAAGGTCAGTGATTTACAGTATAGTCTGGGTGTGCTATAAACTGCAATTGAGGAGTGCAAAGTCCCTTTATAGCAAGTATGGCTACTGCATCAATCGCAGGAGTGAATGGTAGGGAGTCCACTGGAGGATCATTAATGGGCACCCTGGATAATTTCCTTGTCAGGGTATCATCAGCTTTGGCCAAGGATATTGAACTCACAGAACAGAGACTATCCCTGGACACTCCCTTTGACAGGAGATCTTCATTGGGAAATCTGGCGAGGGCTAGATCACCAGTTTATCAGCAGGTTGACTCCCAGGATACGCTGCCTCCTTCAGGGGTGGAGGAGAGAAGCCTATTATCACAGCCTGTGGTCATCCTCGAAACAAGTATGATCTTCCCTAGGGGCATGGGTGCACATAATGCTATAAGGAGAGTTTTTTCTCCTAATATTAAAACTCGCTCAGCCTGCCATGCAAAATCAGGATTCTTTCAGCAGGAGGCGGGGGTGACAGCAAAAAGAAAACGTACCGGGGCACAAATGCAAGCAGGAGGTAGAAAAGCTAAAATTGGCAAAATTGCTGCGTCTAATGAGGATCCTGTTGCTAGGCCATTCTCTAGTCCTACACAGCCTGTATTATTTGCTAAAGAGGGGCATAGTAGTGACCAAGCAATTGTGGGGGGTGATGCACAATTTGACTTGGGCTCATTGTTCTGGAAGAGACTGGAAGGCACTTTTAAGAAGATATGTCACCCAATATACGATCGGCTGGACTCTATTGAGAATAGACTGGTGTGCCTTGAACTTTCACTTGCATCAGTTCAGAAGCAGGTGGGAACCTGGAACAGTGCTCCTACTTGTAGGCAGAAAAAACCTGTAGGCCAAAGTATTGCTCCCTCTAATATTGCTGGAGTAGTAAAGGGGGTGCTAGTTTTATTCAAAAAGCCCCCACGGTGCCCACTGACACACCTCCGTCTCCTAATTTGATAGGGGTCAAAAACATAGCTTCGAGGGATAGGACGCATCAGGCAGATGCTAGTAGACCTGCAGCTATACATCAAAACTTGCCCGTGACGTCCCTAGCACATAGTGTAGCTACCCTACCCAATATTGATCTCCCTCCTGAATCAGCCCCCTATGTGGTAGTTTTGGTGGGGGTTCCCCATTGGCTCAGGGGAAGCAAGAGTCATATATAGACCTTTAAAATAAGTGAACCTTCTGGCTTAATGAGCATCGATCACTGCCAATTAATATACGTGCAGAACTTTTGTTTGCCAGGAGAGTGAATTGGATAGGTAGGAGTTCTAAGTCTATGGTGGGGGACTGTGTCATTATTAACTTTAGAGATAGGAGGTGTGTTGAATATATCTGTAATTGGCCTCAAAATGACCAGTCGCCCAGGATTCATACATTGCCCCTGTCCTACTTTTATGGATCCACGCATTCCATACCGAGGGATACCTTTCCACTGGGAGAGACGTTGAATCCATGCCCCTTGGGGAACATAAGGTTGTTCAATAGATTCGATGCTCTGTCGGGGTTGGGGGATTGTGACTGACGGTATGTGTCTCAAAGTTCCATCCAGAATAGCATAGCTTCAGGAAATGGGGAGGATGTAGAAAGGAGGGTAGGGCAAGCGACTGGCCAGGGAAGTAGGTAAGAAGGGAATGCTGGTCATAGGCAAAATATAGCACGTGTAGACATTATAGAGGTTGCTAGAATAGAGTCATTGTTGCAAAAGCAGAATCTTGCAAACCAAGCCCCTCCTTTATCTCCTGTGACGGGTCTACCTGCTGATCGATTTGAGGGGTTAGTATGTCAGACATCTTTCATTTCCTGGAATGTGGCGGGTGTGGGTTCCAAACTTGATTCACCACATTGGATGGAATTTATTGATAAGTTTGACATTTGCCTCTCACAGGAGACCTGAGCGGTTGAACCTGTGTTTAAAGTGGGCTATTTGAACTTTTATGTCCCTGCAGTTAAAAGGCAAATGGGTCGCCCTATGCACGGATTAGTTATTTGGGTTAGGCAGAGCCTTAAGTGTAACACCCAACTTCTCTCGGTGTCAAATTGTGACATTCTCGCCGTGAGACTTAGCTTTCCGCCCAATTTAAAAATTGATATTCTTAATGTTTATGCTAGGGGCTTACCAGGTGGTAGGAAATCTGACGTTGTAATAGCTTTGGAAGTGTTTATTGAGACCACCCCAGCTAATGTATTCCCACCAATCGCAGGATATTTCAATACTATTTTCGAGCCAGTTGGGCTGGATGATCTGAATCTAACAGAGGATGAGGATTGTAGGTGGGGAGTCCCCCAACTGGATATGAAACCTATAAGTAAATGGACAGAGGCTGTGATACAGCTGAAGGGTCTCTGTATGGAGAATCAGTTGAGGGCTGCTAATGGCCGAATTTTGTTGGACAGGATGGGTACGAAAACATATGATAATGGCGTCAGGGCAAGTAATATAGATTATTTACTTGTTCCCCTTAAGCTGTGGTACACTCTCATTGATATGGGGGTAATATCCCGCCTCGAGAGTGACCACAACCCCCTGACTGCGTTGTTCAGACTGGGCCTAGATAAAGTGTACGAAGTGACCCGGGGATTTATACCTTCTGAATTAGTTATAACAAATGATGAGCGCCACCTTAAGTGGTGCCAATTTGCAGAGCATCCAAACACTGTGATTGACATCGAGATAGATCTGGATGGCGTGCTGGCAACTATGGAGGTAGACATAACGTATGGGTCATTGTATAAACCTTTTATGGAAGCCCATGATAACTTCTTCACAAAACTTAAAACATACTTTTGTAAACCTAGCCTAGGCAATAGAGTTCGAACTCGTAAAGCTGAGAGCTGGTATAATGGTACCTGTAGACAAGCTAGGGGGGAGCTGGGCCAAGCATTAAAAACTAAGGATTCTGGCAAAGTAAAGGTGGCCCGAGCTAATTATAGGCATAAACAGTTTATTGCTAAAAAAGCATGGGAAGAGAGTGGGTGGCATGACCTTAAGGTGGCATGTGAGTCTAAAAACCCAAAATCCTTCTGGGATATTTTTAAATGGGACAGGGGTGGGCGCCATGAGAGCCCACAGAATAATGTTGCTCAAGACTCATGGATCGATTATTTTAAGCCACAGTACGCCAAAAGTGAAGTCGGCGAGAGTGAGGGGACTTATGTCCATACTTTTTATAAGAAGGCTGTCTTCACTGTAAGTGAAGCAGATAGGGCATTGGATTTAGTAAGTGAGGGACGCGCCCCAGGTATGGACTGCATCCCTGCTGATATATTTTTAAATGATAAAAGCAGATGGCGGTTGTATATTACGTATCTTGCAAATGCCATAGCTCGAGGGATGGTAGTCCCCCAATCTTGCGATACAAAAGGGGATGATGGACGGAGCGTTTGAACAAATAAAAGTCCCCCAATCTTGGAAAGGTGCTGAAATAGTGCCTGTTTATAAAA
Source organism: Lissotriton helveticus (assembly GCF_964261635.1). Classification (NCBI taxonomy): domain Eukaryota; kingdom Metazoa; phylum Chordata; class Amphibia; order Caudata; family Salamandridae; genus Lissotriton; species Lissotriton helveticus. The sequence goes on along the minus strand of NC_136059.1, from coordinate 1,601,704,472 downwards.
AAGGGGACAAGTTGTTAGCAGGCAATTATAAGCCTATCAGTCGGATCGACTCCATCCAAAAAATTATGGGCCGTCTGGTATTGGGAAAAATCCAGACCTGGATGGATGAAGAAAATATTTTGAGTTACCTTCAGGCTGGCTTTCGACCCAGGACTAGTATGATAGATCAGGTCTTTCGGTTCATTATTATTTATTGGCGTTCTGTGGTATTGGAGAAAGGTACTTTATATGCTGTATTTGTTGATTTAGGGGCGGCTTTTGACCTGGTCCCACGTAATAAGTTGTGGCGAGGCCTGGATGAGTTAGGGATGGCCCCTGAGTTGTTGAGTTTGATCGTTCGCTTACATGAGGATACGTTTGCTCGGGTTCGGTGGGGACGACGGGGTGAGGTTACGGAAACCTTCCCTGTGGAGCGCGGTGTGTGGCAAGGTTGCGTCATGGCGCCAACCTTGTTCTCGCTCTTCGTGAACGGGGTGGCTGACTTCCTCTCCCTGGTCCCGACCGATGCCCCTGTGATGGCTGGTTAGCGAGTCCCTATCCTCATGTTCGCGGACGATACCTTGATAATCTCAAAAACACCAAGTGGGCTCCAACGTGCCCTGCGGCGCTTTGAAGATTTTTGCTTGGACCGGGGCTTAGAAATAAATACAGCGAAAACAAAGTTTATGGTCCTTACTGAACATAAACCGACCAGGCCTGTTAAACCTTTCAGAGGGAGCATATACATGAATAAATCCCCGCTTGAGCGGGGTGATGCCTTTACATATCTGGGGGTCACCCTCCAGAGAGACATGGGCTGGACTAGCCAATTAGACCTTGCAGTGTTAAAACATCACCAGCAGGCAGGTCTTCTTCTGAAAAGGTTTAATGCCTCAGTATCGAAACCTATTAGCCCATTATTGGAGATATACGGGATGAAGGTGTTAAGTTTGGCCCTTTATGGGGCTGAACTTTGGGGGTTTGAAAATGTAAGAAATTTGACGCTAGCGGAAAATGAGTTTTTGAGAAAAGCAACTAGCATTCCGCAAAGTACCCCCTTTACGCCATTATTGTGGGACCTGGGAAAAAAAGCTGTTCAAGATCTTGCTTCCCTACGGCCGCTACTGTATTGGTGTAGGATATGGACCACAGAGGAACTACAGCCTTACGCATGGGGCCTAAAGGAAATAATTGCTAAAGATTCCTTCCATAAAATACATTGGCTGAAGGCCATTAGGTCCGTGTTAGTCTGCTTGGGAATGGGAGAATTGTGGGATGATCCCGCAAATGCGATATTCCCTTCTAAAAAAATCTTGAAGGCTAAGTATTGGGAGATGGTTAATGCAAAAGCATGTATAAAGGGTTCTTCTTCTCATCTAACAGGTCGTTTTCTTGAATTTAAGGCACAACCGAAGCTGGCATCATATTGGAATGCCATTGTGAAGCAGTATGACCGGAAACTCTATTTTCAACTTAGAGTAGGCACCCTTCCAATAAGGTCATTCACAGCGAAATGGGCAGGAGAAAATGACAATGATAAATGCCCTAGGTGCAGGGACGAGCAAGAATCTATAAGTCATCTTCTGTTCTTTTGTCCCTTATATGCTCCTCCTAGATCAATGTGGGTGAAACCTATTTGTAAATTAATAGGCACCCGCAGACATGAAGAGGCATTAAGAATCTTATGTACTGACCCCAGTCTCCCAATTGCTATAGCTGTGGCTAAGTTTCTAAAATGGGCTTGGGTAATTTGGTTAAAACAGTTACAGCAGTAAAATAGAGGTTTTTATATGCATCCACTCAAATTAGTTGTGGAAAAGATGGAATGTATTCTTTTAATTGAGCTTTGAGTAATATTACCCTGGACTGTATATATTGATGAGTTTTAAGGATATAAGATATTCGACTAAAGTCTCTTGAAGTTTAATCATGTTATAAATATTTATTGTATAAATTTTAATGGAATTTTATATTGTAAAATGTGTATTTTATGTACTGCTTTTATGACTTAATTGTCGAATAAAGTTTATGAATGGAAATATTTGATGAAATATTTGGGGATATATACCCTACCTTCTGATGGCACAGATGGTACGCTGCCACCAGAGGGGTTGATCTCTAAGCCCTTTGCCTTGATCTCTGACTCCCTCAACATCCTCTCATGCTCCATTCTCCTTCTCTCTCTCTCCAAGGACAACCTGTTATTCTCTAATTCCGTCTGACTCTCCATCTTAAGCTTAGCCATCTCCAGCTTGTGCACCCTGTTTCTGTGCCTATCTTTCAGCTCTCTGGGGATCAGGCCTTTAGAAGAGATGCTACTGCCAGGTGGGCACCGTATCCTATCCCTGGCTGGAAACTCTGGCATATCCAGTTGCCCATCTCCATCCCCAGCTGGCTCCACCACCAGCTCAGTGTCATTTCTTGCTTCTACCTTGGCCCTCAGCGCCTTTTGGTAGTCATCCTTTTTGGAAATACCTGGAGTAGCAACTTTCAATTTTCTGCAGAGATACTTGAGCTGTTTCAAATTATAGGTTTCCAACCTCTCTTCCTCAAAATCTAGATGATTAGATGCAACAGATGCTGATTTACTCATGGCAGTAAGAATTGGTCAGTTGTCTGGGAAAATAACAGTCCAAGGAAAATAAGAAATTCTACCAAAATAGTATGTGGTCGCGTTTGGTCTGCACTCACTAGTAGTGTACACCAATCACTGTATATGAGTCACAAATGCAAGTCCAAATCCCACCACTGCCACCAATGTTAGACCTGGGGGTCTCTCGTTGACAAAATAGGGACCCTTGCTTCTAAGTCAGGGAAAGGGGATTACACTACTGCATAACCCCTGCTCACCCCTGGCACGAGCAGACAGGCTTATCTCAGAGGCAGTGTGTTAAGCATTTGTGAACACATACAGTAATACAGTGAAAACACTCCAGATGGACACAACACAGGTTTTATAAAAATAAGTATTCTTTATATAGACTTATCAAATGATCATAAACAACAAAATCCACAATACTGTATTCGATAATAACTCTTCAAGATGGTAGCAATAGTTCAAAAATAGGTAATTCACTTAAACATTGTCTTTAGCAACAGATAACCCCAACTGGAGTTATCACAAAGACGCGGTCAAAGAAATCCCAAAGTACGCGCCGACCGCGAGGTGCGCGGCGTCGGGCCCGGAGTCAAAGCAGAGCCACAAAGAACAGTACCTTGGAAAAGCAAAAACAAAGACAGCTTGCAGCGGCATGGAGGTGCGGCATCATTGGCACGTTGCGGCATCAGTTCCTTACTTCAGGGGAGATGATGCGTTGGTGTCTTGGATGCTTGCGCAGGCAGGGGAGGCATCAGCGGTTTCTGACCGGACAGGATGTGACGTCACGATGGCGCAGAAACCACGGTTCCGTACGATGTCACAATGTCGATGGAAGCTTGACCACCCATGTCGACGATCAGCTCCGCGATGGTGTCGGCTTCGGAGTCGATGCTGCACAGCAGCAGGCATTAGGCCAGCGTCGCAAGTCGGAGCAGCACTCACAGCTTTGATGCAGATGACAGTGTCGCTCACTGGCGTTGGTGTTGCAGGATTCCTTCTGAAGCAGCTAGAAGAGAAGTTCCAGATGCAGGCAAACGGAAGGGGTGAAGTCTGGTATCCCTGAGACTTTGGTCAGGAGGCAAGCTCAAATCAAGCCCTTGGAGTAATACTCTGCAAGATGATGAAAGTCCTTTGGAAGTTCTTTCTCCTCTCATTGGCACTGAAGACACCACTATAGGCCAACCCAGAAACACAGCTCACTGGCAGGGGGGGGCAGTAAAACTCCTACTTCTTCCTTGGTTCTTCTCCTTGGCAGAGGTTTGTCTTGTTGTTCCAGAAGTGATCTAAAGTATTGGGGTCTGGTTCCCCATATTTATACTAGCAAATCCTTTGTCCTCTGAAGGCAGAGGGTCCTATACCCAGTCCAAACCAGTTCTGTGCAGTCCAGGAGCACTTTGTTGACAAGACTCCTTCTTTCCTTTGACAGTGTGGGCCAGGGACATCATACGCACCACAGGAGGTGAGGCCAGCATTGTAGAAGGCAGGCACAGCCCTATTCAGACCCAGGTGCTACACTTCAGATCGGTCGATTCAGCCTTGTGCTGGCTCACCCTGTCTCCTGGAATCCCCCAGCCCCTGTCACTTACAAAACCAGAGACACAATATACAAGCTAGCAGAGGCAGGCTGGATGGTTAGGCACAAAAATACCTACTTTCTAAAAGGGGTATTTTCAAACACAGAAGGTTAAAACCAACTTTACTAAAAGATGTATGTTATCATTCTGAGTTCAGGCATACTAAATTCCAATTTCTACTATGTTCCCTGGGTCAGTTAGGATTATAACATGTTACAATCAAGCTGCCCATTCTGGCCTACGGGGAACAGTTAGCCTTGCAATAGTGAAAAACAAAAATGGCTGTAATTCACTATTAGGACATGCCACACACACCAGGGCATGTCCTACCTTATAATTACAATACACCCTGCCCTTGGGCCTACCTTAGGGGTGTCTGATATGAAGAAAAGGGAAGGTTTAGGGACTGGTAAGTGGGGGCACTTACCAAGACGATGTAACAGTACACAGGCTCTGCAATGGCAGGCCGAAGACACACTTTACAAGCTCCTTCTTTGGGTGACACAACCAGTGCTGCACGTCCACAAGCAGCATTTGATGTACAAGCCCTGGGCACACTTGGTGCACTGTACTAGGGTCTGACAAGTAAATCAAATTTGAATTTGAATTTAAAAGCATTTGTACAGCGCTTGTTTACCAGGCGGTTTCATGGCGCTAGTGGGGGACAGTGGGTGGCAGAAACAAGAGGGGGCTAAGTCCGGTAGGCTTGCGCGAAGAGGAAGGTTTTGAGGTTCTTCCGAAATAGTAGGTAGGAAGGAGAAGTGCGCAGGGTAGCAGGGAGAGAGTTCCAAAAGGTGGGAGCCAAGACAGCAAAACTCGCTCCGCCCGCTTTCTGTTTTTTAAAACGAGGAATGGCAAGGAGGGCCGAGTAAGCGGAGCGAAGTTCTCTGCCAGGATGATAAGACTTGATGGCAGAACAGATGAATTCGGGAGCAGGGCCCGATCTGGCCTGATAAGTGAGGCAGCCAAGTTTAAAGAGGGCGCGCTCTTTTATTGGGAGCCAGTGTAGTGTTTTGAGCAGTGGGGTGGCCCGATGGTATTTGGGCAAGCCGTGGATCAGGCGGGCCGCCTGGTTCTGCACCAGTTGCAAACGACGGATCGCGTAGGCAGGGGCCCCATTATAGACTATGTTGCCGTAGTCTATACGAGACAATACCATGGCCAATACGATTACTTTTAAGGCAGAGGAAGAAAAAAAACGGGAAACTTTCCTAATAATTCGAAGGGAGAAAAAACAAGAGGAAACCACGGAACTAACTTGTGAATGGACGGTGAGTTGAGAATTGAGGAGAATCCCCAGGGTTTTTACTTTGGGCACAGGGAGTGGGGGAGCACCAAGGGAAGGGGGCCAAAAGGATGGGGACCATGGACTGCAACCACCTCCGGTCAGAACCAGCTCGGTCTTGTCCGGGTTGAGTTTGAGGTGGTTGCAGTTCATCCAATCATGAATGAACGTCATTACTGTCTGGACGTTCAGAGCAGACGAAGATGAGTGGGATAGATTGAAGATTAGCTGGAGGTCATCCGCGTAATTAAACACGGTGACCTCCAGCTGCTGTAACATAAAAATGAGGGGGAAAATGTAAAGGTTAAACAAAAGGGGGGAAAGTGATGAGCCCTGAGGGACCCCGCACTCTACCTTGCGGGAGGCCGCAGCGTATCCAGCCAAACGGACCGCTTGAGTTCTCCCAGCGAGAAAAGACTCAAGCCATGAAAAGGCCAAGCCTTCTATGCCCGCCGCCCTGACACGGTGGAGAAGGATGGAATGGTCCACCGTGTCAAAAGCGGCGGACAGGTCTAAGAGTATCAGGGCTTGCGGAAGGTTGGTGTCAATGCCTTCGCGCAATTTGTCCATTACTGAGATGACCACTTTCTCTGTAGAGTGCATGGGGCGAAAGCCAGCTTGACAGGGGGAGAGGCAATGATTTGCCTCGATATGGGTGGTTAAGGTAGTGGTGATATGGGTTTCGAGGACTTTTGCAAGGTAAGGTAGAAGTGAAATGGGACAGTAACTGGAGGGGGAAGATGAGTCGGCGTCCGGTTTTTTAAGGATTGGTATAACAATCGCAGATTTGTGTGGGCTGGGGACAGAACCGAGTGTGAGTGAGTCATTAAGAAGGGTCAGGGGAGGTGTAGGACATATTGAGTAAATTTCTTTGAGAATACGAGCAGGAGCGAAGTCCAGGGGGGAGCCAGATTTGACCCGATGAAGAAGAGGGAGGAGAGTGTCATTAGGTAATAATGGGAAGTTGGTTAGCTTGACGGTAGTGATGGGTGGGGACGGGGTGACGAAAGTGGGGGAGGGCAAGGGGATGTTGAGTTTGATTTTGACCACTTTATCTATAAAGAACTCATTAAGCGAGTCACAGAGGAGCTGGGAAGGGGGGATGGTGACCATGGCTCTACTGGATGATGCTAGTTCGCGGACGGTGGAGAAAATTTCCTTTGATTGGGACTCGGCTGTCATTATCCTGTTGGTATAATATTCGGTTTTTGCTTCAAGGATGCCCTTTTTGTAGGTTTGTAAGACAGACAAATATGTTGCCTTTTGTGAGGGATTGTAAGTGTTTCTCCAGACTCGCTCGGCCCTTCTTGCAGCTAGTTTCATTACCTTAAGGTCCGGTGTAAACCAGCGATTGGCTGCGTGGGCCCGTTTGACTGTAAGCCGCCTTAAGGGAGCGAATTCGTCGCCCGCCGCAGTAAGCCAGTGGTTAATAGCGGCCAGCTGAGAAGTAGCTGAGAGGCCAGATAGATCAGGGTTGGTTTTGGCCAGGGCTGAGCAGAGAGATGGCATGTCTGTTTTGCCCCATTTCCAAACCCAGATGTTTTTGGGAAGCGGAGGTTTGACCGTGGGTGCCAGGGCAAGGGAAAACGTGATAATAGAATGGTCCGACCATGAGCATGGAGATATAGTGGGGGGTGTAGATGGAACGTTCGGTGACCAGATTTGGTCAAGTGAGTGACCATGTATGTGGGTGGGGCTATGAATCAGAGGCAGAAAGTTTAGACTGTGCATAAAACTGGTAAACTCCTTAGATTGGGGACTTTCGGCAGGGTCATTAGGCCAGAAGTTGAGGTCCCCTAGGACCAATACCGAAGAGTTATTGATTACCAAGGTAGCCAGGAGGGTCTGGATATTGGGAAGAAATGAAGGGGTGGGTTGGGGGGGACGATAGATTAGGACAAAAGTGAGGGGGGCCAGGTGGAAGGTAGAGTGAGCCACCAGGTGGTCCACATCAGGGATAGGGGGGGATGGGAGGACTTGAAAATTGAGGTCAGTACGAGCTATTAGGGCCACTCCTCCACCCCGCTTGCCTTCTGGGCGATCCGCTCGAATGGCGGAGTATGGTGATGGTAAGGCGGCAAACACGTTGGGCAGGGAGTCGGTCTTGAACCAGGTCTCAGTTAAAAATAAGAGATCTGGTTCATGGGAGTCGAGGTAGTTGAATAGGTCGTATTGATGGTTGACTGCAGACCTAGTGTTCAGGAGGGCAGCCGAAGTGTTAAACAGAGGAACAGGAGGGCCAGGGGGTGGGAGGGGAATAGAAGAGGATGTGAGAGGTAGTGAAGCTAGGTGTGATACAGTCCCGGGGGGGAGTGAGGTGGGGGGATGTATAGGCCAAGACATTGAAGATGGGCCGAAGTGGAGAGGTCAATAGAACCAGGGGCCCAGTGCTGACATAACCCAATCATGGAGTCACTGATCATTACATCAATTTAACATAGGGAGGACTTGCACTGTGGCACTGAATAGCAGTGGCACAGTGCCCAAAAGCATCTAACCAGCAAAAGTGATCAATAACAGAGGAGGCAATCAGTAAAAAATGGAAGGGAGCCGCACACCAATGATACCAGGTCTAACACCATGCATTCACCCAAGGATTTGATGCAATTCCAGATCTACAGAGGTTTGTAATCCTGGGATTGCGTCAAATCAGTACTCCCCCAAAGAATGGTATCACGAGAGGAAATAAATATTTCGTTTTTCTATGCAAGATGCATGCTGCATCACACATAGGAAGAGAAAAATGACTCAAAGGATTGATTTTGTGCAGACAGATCCTCTTTTCTGCATGAAAACAAACCTGCCTGTAACGCAGGCACTCTTGCACTACAATGCAAGGGTGTCTGCGTTGGAGCTAGGTGCCAGTTTGTATGCCAGGGTAAGGAGTGAGCAGAAAATCTCCAAATCTTTGTAAATATGGTATTTCTGTTCTCTCTTTTTCATGCAATGCAGCACTGTAAATTTGCTTGCTACCCTGAAAGGCATGAAACATTAATAAATATGTCTAGGAGAGAGCAAAAAATGCATTGATTGTCCAGAAAACTCCAAACTTTTTCTAACTGAAAACTGTCCGCAACGATTTCGGGATTTGAGATCCATGTGCACTTTAAGTAGCCTCATGTGCTTTTTTTTTACACATGAGTATTTATGGTTAATTTGTGATTGTGGTAGTATGTATTTTTTGCATAATAATTGCTTTTCCCCTTCTTATGCTTTACATGTAATTTTCTCTTGCAGGAGACTGGGATTGTAAAAACTGTACTGAAAGTACATTGAGCCGGCATCTTTCGTGAGTTTTTTAGATGAGGACATATGCGGAATTCACATAATATACTTAAGTTTTTTGCAAACATTACACATATTACATGGGGGGAAAGTATGCAAATTTGTCCATTCATAATTATGAGGTGGGGCTGCTTTGGCATGAAGGTAGTCAGTGATTAAAGCTCCATGGAGGCAAATCTGGTTTGTTGTTTCTCTAATGAAGTGTGGTTTTATGGCAAGGCATGGAGAACAATATTATGCATTCCTCTTGAATTGCAAACGGTCATCAATGAGGTAAATGCAGCCTGAATCTCTGTAGTCTGGGTGTCTGCTTTAAACTCTCAAAATGGATCCCAACTCTCTAAAATTTGCAGTGCAAGGTTCATCATGGTGTGGAACATCAGTGGTATATGACAGCTCCCATACAGGAAACTAAAATGTAAGCTGCCCGCTGCATGCTGACCTACTATTGGAAGAATCGGAAGATGTCCCGGATTTTCCAGGACAGTACTCGTTAAAGGACATAAAGAGTTCCAACATTTTTCTCTGAAGGAAATAAGAGATCCTTGGTTTCAGAGAGAGGATAAAGTGAGCATGAGATCTGCATTTAAATGCTACTCGTGCTCGCACTTTCATAGACCCCTCTCAAGACAATGCTCAGGATGTGAAGGATGGACTGGCATTTTTCCTTACCAACACAACTGCATTCTCTACTCTAAGAGCCCTTCGGGGTAGTGAGTGCTTTAGAAATGAAGCAAGTCCGTTGTTTTCTTTTGAGAGAAGGGGAAGCTGCTGAGATTGTCATATGATGTATTGGAGAGGAGCACAATATATGACTTTCATAATAATGAGCCGATTTTACACACAGTAAAATCGCATGAGAGTTTACTGTTTCCTAGGGTGACCAACCGTCCGTAAATTTCATGGACTGTCCGTTATTTGTGCTTCTTGTCCGTAAGACATTCTTTAATGGACGCCTGTTGTCCGTAATTTCAGCCATAGGTGCGAGCTGCTCCCTGAAAGCAGTCTGAGAGTTCTGTAACTCTCACTGCAGGGGCCAGCTTGTGCTCCTGCTGTGAATTCAATGGCCTGCAGCAGCCCCTCCCTGACCTGGCACAGACTGCTATCGGCCCATTTTCATTTTGTATGTCGGCCTAATTATCACTTACAGAATGATAATGGGCATCTGTGCAGTGACAGTGTTAAAGATTGCAGAGATCTGTTAGCATGCGCTGAAAGCCATTTTGTACTTGGCAGCCATTTTAGTTAGCCATGTGCTCGCCATGTGCTTTCTCCCTCTTCCAGAGCCTTGCACATGCTCAGAGGGGCCTAGCTAGTAGAATGCACCTGCTCTTATGTTATAACTGTCAGGCTATTCTTGCTGATGTAAGGAGAAATACCTCTCCTCCCACTTTGTTGAGCAAGCAAATCTTGTAAACCCATATTAGTCATTTTGCATGCTGGTACATGCCAGGACCTCCACTTGGTTTTATGTTGACTAATGTAACCTAACCCCTGCTTTCTGTACTTCTTAGAATGCCTCCTAAGGTTCCTGAGGGTACTGTGTGATGTAGTCCCCCTCATCTGAGGTTAATAAAGATGTCTTTTATATTACAGCTTCTGTGCCAATCTCTTCTTTATTGGTTTAAAAGAACCAGGTGTATCAGTGAGACCCCTGAGGAGGTTTCTATTTTCTACAACAGGAGGATAACCTCAAAGGGCACCATGACAGCCAAAGCATACATGAACACCCTCTCTCCTCATACTCCCCCCTCCTGCTCCACCAGTGTCAGACTATCAAGACTCTAATATGCTCCACAACATCAGCAACAACTGTCCTGATACCTGGAAGATATGGGGGCAGATTTATGAGGCCCTTGCGCCTCTTTGCGCCTCTTTGCGCCGCAATTGCGTCACTTTATTTGACGCAATGGCGGCGCAAACAATGCACCCTATTTACAACGTTTAAAGGAATAACAGTATCCCAACAGGTGTGAATCGAGAGACAATTTATATTGCATGCACAAGGCATTACAACGGTCAGAAAAAGGAGACACTTATTCACAGGAGTTTGAAGTTCAAAAATGATCTTTAGTTTCTTGATATTCAAATCATATAAAGACAAATTCATGCCACAAGGAATATATACAGCACGTAAATAGAGAATTCAAATGACAACCGATAAAACTTGGTACTCAATATGTACAAGTGATAAGTGGCGACGCAAGTGAGGTAGGTGAACAGCGATAAACGGCGCAAAGTGAGCAAGGTGATATATATACAGTGACTAGCTCAACAAGTGACCAACAATCAGCGACTTTATGTTATACAATTCGCAATTTTTTAGTTGGAGTCACAGCGGAATGCGCCTGTAATTTGCGATGTGGAGTCGACGACGTTTCGGTCCTTAGTGAATGCGGACCATCATCAGGACTGGGTTGTCTCGTTTGGAGTGCTGTAGGCAGACAGGGCTCGAGCCCTGATCCGAGGATCTGGCAGGGAGTAATCTTTGCCTCTAGATACTTAATCTTCTAGATCGGTCACAGGAGGGAAACTTCGTAGACCGTGATAATGGGCAGACCGGGGGACCTGTGGAAATGCAGGAGCCGGTCACGTAGTCAATACGGGTCGGCAACCCGCCAAGGGTCAGGAGGCCAACAGGTAGCGTCTGAATCGTGAGCAGGACTTTATTTGACGCAAAAGCGGCGCAAACAATGCGCCCTATTTACAACGTGACGCATCTAGGAGATGCGTCACGTTGTAAAGCCCTGCGCCATAAGGAGGCGTTCCTGCGCAGGGGGTGGCGTTCCTGCGCAGGAACGCCTCCTAAAAGTGGCTGAGTGAAATCTATAAGATTTCACTCAGTCACTTTCTACGTCAATTCCTTACGCCTGCTTGAAGCAGGCGTAAGGGTGATGCACTATGCAATGTAGGGGTGGCCCGTCCATTGCAGGAGTCATGTCGCACTTACGACATGACTCCAGCAATGCGCCGCCCCTACGCCGAAAGATGCGTCACGCATCTTCCCTGCCTTGCACCATGTAAATGCGGCGCACCATGGGTAGCGGAGCTGTGGCGCACTGTGGCACACATTAACTGGCGCATCCCTGGGGATGCGCCAGTTAACATAAATCTGCCCCATGGAAATGCAAGAGAGGCGCAAAAACAGATGCTTAGTATCCATTATCCATTTACACTCTGACCACACAACAGCAGTACATATGAGCACTAACAAGATGTGTGAACTGGCCTCCCTAATGCTGCAACTTGGGCATCTTAGCAGATCTGACAAGTGCAAGGGCGCCATGGAACTTGATATCACCAGTGCCAAAAACCACCACCGTGCACAGTCACAGGTTGCAGTAAAATGTTGCAGTGCAAAGGTGCATTTTAGCAAGATCAAGGCAACAACTCAGAAATTGCAGCAGTGCCTTAAACAAAACAACAGTGACTACAAAAACTGCAGCTTTGTAACTTCCCGTCCAATAAGTGATTGAACTGGAGATTGTATCTTAGTCGTGGAGTTAGCAGAGTGGAGAGGGTGAGGTGGGACTCAAGCTGCTTCCATCAGTCATATGAAATACCACAACAATACCTGCATGCATACAGAGAAAACTGTGAACTCCACGATTATCGCAACTTAATATGAACTTATTTTGACTTGTACTTATGTTGGTTGTCTATTTACGTACTTATATACTGTTGAGCGACCTCCTCTGGTGTGTCTGTAAAACTCTCTAATTTTTGTCCTGAATTTTGACCTTCTGTCCTGAATTTTTGTCCTGAATCTGGACCCTCTGTCCTGAATTTTTACACTAACTGTCCTGAATTTGTACTCATGCTACTATTTCCGCATGCCAAAGTTGCAGCTGGACTGAGTAGTAAAGAGTAAAATTCCAAGGAATGGGGAATTACAGTGTGTAGCCAATTCTTCCAGCTATGAAACCACTCGGAATCACGTCTTCCATTCTCTGAGCCCGTGATAGCTAGATGGGCTGGCCAGTGTGTGGCGATGAGAGGAGAAAGAAGAGAGTGCGAGAGGTAGGGCAGGAAGGGGAAGATTTTTTGCGGAGTGAAGGCTTATATATCACCCCGTTATTTTTTTTTTTTTTAAAGAGTGCCAGGAGATTTGGCTGTAGCTGCAGCCAAAGATTCATTTTTATTTTCCAGCTGATTTTTCTGGGTGGAAAAATCAGGCCATGTTCTTCCACAGTCAGTAAATCCAGGTGTGGAAACACCTGACCACTGTCGGAGTAAAACGGTGAATTCCTGAACTGCAATCAGGGCGAGTATGTCAAGCTTTTCTGACAAGCCCATGTTACCTTGCCATTGCATCTATATTTTTTAGCAGCTGCTGGTCACATGTAGCATTGTTAAAGAGCAACAGAAGAAATATGAACATAGCGGATTGAGTGACGTAGCTGACTCAGCAGTTCCCAAATTAAGGTTTACCTTCTGACCCGTCTTCACAAAGCCAGCCGTTCCCATTTGTACATGTAGAAATATGCAACTGAAGTACTGATGGGGTTCAATCCTCTCTAACATGTGTTAGTTGTGAAGTGGCCTTCTTACTAATCTGTTTATTATACCCATGTCTTTGTGGGGCTGTCGTATGATCGTAGTGGCTGGTAAATTATAATCATAGTTCTCTGTCTGATATTTACCCTAGTGTCCGGCTAACCTAGCACAACACCTTATTTATATGTTCGTTCTTTACGAAGACCGTATTTTCCAACAGTGCTTCCTTTCTGAAGTATTTTTCTTCTAAGTTGAAAACACGAAGGTAAACTCTTCCTCAATTAGCATAGAAAAGAGTGGCGTACTTATTCATGGCACTTTGCGCAATTGCCCTCGTGGATATTTTTACACTCCGCCCGAGTTATTCGCCATTTAAGAGTCTCACACATACTTAAACGGTCTTGCTACCACTCCATTATTTATGGGCCACAACACAGAAGCACATGTAAATTAGCGCAGATAGGACTGAATCATTTCCATTTAGAAGGGTTCGAAATTAGATACACTTAGAAAACATAAGGCGGGAAGTCATTGAGAAACTGAAGATGTTATGCCATTGTCAGCATGGTCAGCGACTAGCTGCCGCCTCCCCCCCAATCCGGCACCCAACACCCAGGAACGTGGACACGAGACGTGTTTTACTCTTTGGAAGGCGGGCGCTAGTCGCCCGGCCGTATTTATTAAAGTATGAAATTAAAAAAGGTTTTAATTGCATAATCAACAATGAATACAAAAATCAGCAGGACATTCAGTTGTACAATTGTTATCAACAAGTTTGAGAGCCTGACCTTAACAAAACTCTAATACAAGTTGTTCCTAGCTTAAACTAAACATCCTACACTTGATTTTTGTACATTTCTGGCCATATGGCAGGGTCACTACCGGTGTCAGGTCCTACAAACTGCGCCTCCCCCCTAGAAGTGCGCATGCGCAGTGTTACCCCGGGAATTGCCCGGTCTACGCCCTAAACTCCATTTACCCATTAAAGGAGGGCCCTTACTCTGCGCCGGTGGCGTCATGAGTCCACGCGCGCGGGGTGGCTACCAGCCTAAGGAAAGCGTGAACTACTCCTACCCGCGCTCCTTTGCATATTACCTTGCCCCTGGAGTACTGGGAGTGGCCCGCAGGCCCCTCCCCCCGGGCGGGAACCTCCATAGGATGATGCCCGCCCCCTCAGACCTCAAATATGTGCTCACCGATAATGACCTTACCGCATGCCCCATACCTAATAAATACGACGACCTATGGAAAAAATTCTAAAGGACAACTACACTGGCTAATAAATAACAGTATCCACGCATAGCTAAAAGGGGAAAAAAGGCCTAACGACACATGGCATAAATTACAATTCGGTTCACTCATGTTACTCAAATTCACAATATCAACGTATAGCTACAAAGGGAAAAAAGGCCTAAAGACACATATCTTCAAATACAGTTCACTTCACACATCACTTTTCTACAAAGGGGAAAAAATCCTAACAACAGATCACAAAATACAACAACAGCCTACTCTCTCCCGCGATCCATACCTTTGAAACTTACCATTAAACCGGACATAACGCTGCTTAAACATTGTACCAAGGGATGGTGGGTGGGAAACAAAGAAGCCCCGAACGCGGGGCACAACGTTCAGCGAGGGAGCGTCCAGGGACAAGGGGGTCTCCTGGGCGCTCCCTACCTCTTATTCCCGAGGGGCCGGGTGGCCCCTCCTATCGCCCGCCCCCCCCGACCCGGAACCACTCCATTGAATCCGGGTCAGGAGGGGCGCCGGCCAATCGGCGGTGGGCCGCGCCTCCAGGGCACGCCCCCACCGTCGAAGGACACGAGGGGAGAGGGGGTGAGACGGTCGCCGCGCCGCCATGCGTGCGGGGGGGCCGAGAGCCCCCCCTTTTCACATGGTCAGCGACTAGCTGCCGCCTCCCCCCCAATCCGGCACCCAACACCCAGGAACGTGGACACGAGACGTGTTTTACTCTTTGGAAGGCGGGCGCTAGTCGCCCGGCCGTATTTATTAAAGTATGAAATTAAAAAAGGTTTTAATTGCATAATCAACAATGAATACAAAAATCAGCAGGACATTCAGTTGTACAATTGTTATCAACAAGTTTGAGAGCCTGACCTTAACAAAACTCTAATACAAGTTGTTCCTAGCTTAAACTAAACATCCTACACTTGATTTTTGTACATTTCTGGCCATATGGCAGGGTCACTACCGGTGTCAGGTCCTACAAACTGCGCCTCCCCCCTAGAAGTGCGCATGCGCAGTGTTACCCCCGGGAATTGCCCGGTCTACGCCCTAAACTCCATTTACCCATTAAAGGAGGGCCCTTACTCTGCGCCGGTGGCGTCATGAGTCCACGCGCGCGGGGTGGCTACCAGCCTAAGGAAAGCGTGAACTACTCCTACCCGCGCTCCTTTGCATATTACCTTGCCCCTGGAGTACTGGAACCTCCATAGGATGATGCCCGCCCCCTCAGACCTCAAATATGTGCTCACCGATAATGACCTTACCGCCACAGGCCAGTATTGTTAACCGACGATCTGGCCTCCCCCTCTAGCCCCTGCCTAAGGACACCCTCCTCCTATCCCAGCCCTCTAGTCAAGCCCAGATATTGTCAGACCATAGGACATTACCCTCTTCTGTCAAATGAACCCCGTCCATCAAGTAATACTTGTGACCCCAGATGCACCCATGAGGTATTGACTGTAACACGGGGGTTCGAAACAACCTATCCAACCGTGTGTTGATCCTCTTTACCGAGTGATTCAACGCCCTGACCGAATGACCCCCCCGCCACTGAAGTCGAGGTATGAGTTGAGACCATACTAGCGTGCACCCGGGGCAGGTCCTAGCTATCCAACCCGCTGTTGAGATAATCTCCTCAATCAAGATGCGCCTGCCCAGTGTTGCCAAGTCGTTCTCCCCAAGGTGAAGTATCACCACTGACGGTGGAGACTGCTGGCGTGCTAACAGCCCTTGGAAGAATCCCCTAAACTCGTGAAGACACAACCCTCCTCTGCCAAAGAACGTGATATTCAACCCTAGTTGTGCCGCCCTTTCCTTCTTGTCACCTGACAGGAAGACACATTCCGCTCGCTTCACATATGAATGACCGACAATCCAGACATTGTTCTTTGTTGTTTCCTGTTCGCCGCTCCGTGCCGATGAATATTGGCGGTGCCCGACGACAAATTCCTCCCCTGCGTAACAGGTCTGAGAAACTGTAAGAGAGCGGAAAGAGACCAAGCGTGAGTGACAAGTAATCATAGCATGTCAATCCGAACATAACGTTTATAGCAGTCTGACGACCACCTCCCAATTGTCTTCACTCTTTCCACCGGGAGGCCCCCCGCCACCGCCTCCGTTGCTGCCCCAATCCTGAAGGAATGAGATCCAAAATCTCTAGGATCAAGACCCGCTTTTGTAACCCCTATTTCGAACACTCTCCTGAATTGATACCTGGTCAAGGGGCTCCCGTCGGCGTGACGGAGCAACGCCCTGCCTGCTGAACCGACCAATAGTCCCATGAGTGATTCTACGTGCCTCACCGGGCAGCACGGGTTGGCGGGGGCTCGTTGCAGAACTATGGTGTGACCCCTAGCTTCTTGATCGGTCTTTGATTTCTGGATAAACACCCACATGGTGTCACCCCTTATCGTCACCCCAGCCTTCTGCAAGCCACCTAGTATGTCAGACTTGGATCCTGCCACAAGTTCACTAATTCTCAGTGCCCCATAAAATGCCAGGGAGAATGCCGCCCTAAAAAGCAGCACTTCCCACTCCGAGTTACAAACCATCTCCAGCATGCCCAGTAAGGCTGTTAGCCGGGCCAACCCCATGGGCTTCCTCTTATCCTTCTGGTGTCCCTGAATACGGCGCCATCCCCTTAAAGCCTTGCGTATCATAAAGGTATTAGTGGGATCCCGGAAGCCCCTAGCTTGAGCGAAAAATGACACTGCTGCCCTATGTCTGGTTGCCGCTGCCACTGAGCGCCCCTCTTTGTGCATCCATTCTAAATAGGCTGCAAACCCATCCTCCTTCGCCCAAAGCACTTCCCACTGTGGCCCCAAGAAAGAACAATAAGACAGAAACGCCCCTTCGTAAGCCGTCTTGGTCCTGGGGGCTAGGCTAGCGACCACGAGGTCCTGTAATCTGGGGCACCAATCTGCCAAAGTACTGCTGGGAAGTGTGCTGGCGAGGGGTCTGCTGTGGGGAGATGTTCCCTGAAAACCTGCATTTTGAAGCGAGAAAGGGAGTCAGCAGCATTGTTTAAAACACCAGGGACATGTTTGGCTCTAAAATTAGCATTCAGTTTAAGGCACCGCAGAACAATTTCTTTGATCAGACGAAGTATGAAAGGACACCGCGCCCCCTGCTGATTGATACATTCCACCACTGTCATGTTATCTGACCAAAACACCACTGATTGGTTACATAGGTGTTCGGGCCAAACCATCAGTGCCACCCATATTGGAAAAAGTTCCAGGAAGCCAATGTTGCTGAGCAAACCCCATGTGTTCCATTCTTCTGGCCATTGTTGAGCGACCCACCTATTCCCTAGGATGGCACCAAAGCCCACACTACCGGCCGCATCAGTCCATAGTCCCAACTCCGCCGATGTCGTGAGCGGGCCGGGCCAGACCACCCTACCGTTAAAATCCTCCAGGAATGCCATCCAAATAAGCATATCCTGGCGAATTTCAGACGATAGGCGCGTGCGGTGGTGCTTTTCCCTCAGCCCCCTCATCGCGTGCGCGATGGAGCGAGAGAAGGGGCGAGCCATTGGGATGATTCTTAGTGCGAAATTCAATTGCCCTACCACCTCCTGTAATTGCTGCAAAGTGACCTTCCCCTTCCGGAGGCATAACTGTAGCGATGTCTTGAATTTGCACACCTTGTCCTTAGGTAGTCTAAAACATCTCTCCATTGAGTCAATCTCGATGCCCAGAAATTCCAAGCAGGTGGTCGGGCCCACCGTCTTCCCAGGCGCAAGCGGGACCCCAAAAGCCCGCATGAGCACGCAAAATTCCTGCAATGCCAGTGCGCACTCCTGAGAACCCGCTGTACCGAGGAAGAGGAAATCATCTAAGTAATGCATGACCCTTTGGTGGCCCGTCACTTGTCTCATGGCCCATTCAAGAAATGAACTAAACATCTCAAAGTAGGCGCAAGAAATAGAACAACCCATAGGCATGCATTTGTCCATGTAGAACCTATCCCTAAAGGTGAAACCTAAAAGATGCTGGTCCGCCGGGTGGACTGGGAGGAGGCGGAAGGCGGATTCTATGTCTGATTTCGCCATCAGCGCCCCGGGTCCAGTGGCCTGCAATAAGGTAACAGCCTGATCAAAAGAGGCGTACTTAACACTACAGATACCTTCGTCAATGGCATCATTCAGTGACGCCCCCTTTGGCGCTGACAGGTTATGAATCAATCTGAATTGCCCCTTCTCTTTCTTGGGGACAACTCCCAGTGGGGAACACACAAAATTGGGTACTGGCACTGCAGGAAAAGGGCCAGTTATCCTGCCTAAGGAAAGCTCCTTGTCAATTTTGGCGGCCACAACAGCCGGATTGTGTCTGACTGATAATTGATTTCTACAGTGCGCACTGCCTGTGTATCCCCCGGCCGGGATCCTAAAACCTTTAGAAAAACCTTCCTGGAGTAGGGTGGCCGCTTTGTGGTCAGGGTATCTGTTCAACAATGGAATCATTGCCACCACATCCACAGGAGTGGGGGGGCGTAACCTGTCTGACTTATAGTGGCTTTCCCCTACCCCTCTGTCCTGTGTTACCTTGCTTGGACCTACAGGCAGTTTCTGGATGAGAGGGGTGCCCACAGGAGGAACATGCATGCCTAAACTTACACGCGGCCCTTGTGCAGGTACGCCTATTGAAATCCCAGCACACCCCTTTCTTCTCTGGCCCACCTGCCCTAAATTTCCCAGGTATTTCACTCGTTTGGGGGGGCCGAAAGGGCTGCTGCGGTCTAGTGAACACCTTGACCGCACCGAACTGAGGTGGAGGTGCAGTGTCAGAGAACTGTTTGTGCCAAGCCATGGAATCTACCGAGTCCCATGGCAACGATCTATTGAATTCCAATGCCTTCCTAAAATTGACATCATAACCCTTCCATGCTTCCCCAGAATACTGTTGACTCCACCCCACAATCCTGCTCGAGTAGCAAGCCAATGCAGCCTGCAGATCTGGAGGACGCTCAGCCTTAATTGCAGTGAAAACAGCCCATGCTTGCATCCAATTATTGAGATTTTCCTCAACCCTGAATCTAGTACACTGCGCCCTCCATTCACTTGGGAGCATCCACTCTTTCAGTGCTTTTGCCTGCTCCATTTCCCTATTATCCAACAATAAAGAATAAATGTACACGTATTTATCAGCCCAAATCATTTCTTTCACAGCTAATGACACATGCTGAGCTAGATTTTCGCTCCTGGAAGGTATCACACCATCCCCCAAGAGCGGCAATGCCACTTCCTTACCAAGTGCGGGCACCGGGGGCGGCTGCCCTCTAACTCCGTCCAGCTGAGGAACACTTGGACCTGCAAGGGGAGAAGAAATTGGCAATGCAACACTGTCGGCGACCGGTGCCGATCTGATTTTTTCTACAAACCTTGCCGCCTCTGCCGCATGGTCTGCAGAATTCGGGAAGGCTCCCCCTTTTTGGAGCCATGGCATCATGGCCGTTAACTGAGATACCAATTCGGGTGGCATCGAATCTACATTACCCCCCGGGACAACAGGTACCACTGGGGTTAAGCCCGGTGGTCCTGGCACAGGTGGCAGGGCGGGCGCCGGGTGAGGCCAACCTGTCCCCGGGGTTGTGGGCACCGGTGCGGGAGCAGACCCAGCGTCTACTGGTTGATCTGCCGGCACCGGCACCACAGGGGCAGTGGGTGTAGGCACATGCGGGGGTGGGACCACCGCGGGCGGAGCGGCGGGTAACGGATCTACTGGGCCTGGAGTGGGGACCGCCTCCTTGGGTCTTTTGGACCTAGGTTTCCCTTGCGGAGTGACAAATTCCCCTCTTGGCACTGGTGCCACCCTCTTGCGGATCGGTCTCCCGGACGGGCCCGGTGCCTCACTCTCTCTGTCATCCAACCGAGCTTCCCGCTCCTTAATTTGTCCTAGCTGTTGCTTAATGTCGCTCATCTCCCGCATCATAGCCCGCATCATAGCCTCCATGCTGGACCCCCTTTTACCACCCCTTGGGCCTGGCATGACGCTTACCCCAAAAAACACCCGCTGCCTACTCTCTTAGTTCCCAACAGGTCAACTGTGTGTACCTTGCAGATGGAGGGTCACCAGGGGGCTTTCAGCACCATGCAATGGCGACCGCAACACTAGCGGCTTGTCCGCTTATGCAAGGGGTGAGTAAACCTAATGTAGACACACCCGGCGGCCACCAGGAGCGATGAATGCCAGCCCCCCGTACCCCTCTTACCGATCAGTCCTGCGCACTTGCCGGCGATCTCCTTCTGTAACGACGCCCCACACCAGGGTGCTGACTGACCTCACGATCTCACGCCTCTCCAGATGAGAATCTGCACGAAATAGCGACGTTAGATGCCTGGAATGGATAGATGTATTAACACCGTGCGATAACAGCAGGATCAGACTTTAGGACAGACCAATTTAAAAACAGTGGAGGCTTGAACACTCTTCCCACGCCTGCAAAAGGACTGGAAGGGTCTTTGCAATAACTTCTCACCCTCAATTGGATGTAATACAGTCCTAGATTAGTAAGTGCAAGACACTCATAAAAACCCAGTTTACTGACTAATACTTGTTTTCCCTCCAAAAAAAAAACAATCCTGCAAAACAGTCATCCAATTACCAGTGTGTTAACCTAAGGGGTCTCCCATCCAGGTGCTGCCCTGGTCGACCCTGCTTCACTTCCTGCACCGTATCCTGAATAACACTGCCCTGTGGCCACAAGCAAGTAAATCAAACGTGCCAAAATGCCGTTCACATTCAGTGTACACGATAAAAGACAGCTCTTAAATGAGCATCATTGCCCAGCGCTTATAATAGTAATCCACTTTGTAAAACGCACGATTTTTTGGCGCCCTTACACATTCAGTGTACACAATAAGAAACAGCTCTTATATGAGCATCATTACCCAGCGCTTATAATAATAATCCACTTTGTAAAAGCGCACGATTTTTTGGCGCCCTTACTGCGCACCGGAGCACCGGAGCACCCCTCCGACCTTCGCTCGGTATGTAGCAGCCGGTCCGCTGTCCTTCCCTGTCCCCCGCGCCAACAAATACCTTACGCGGACGCCGTGCACACAGTCAGGTGGCGCGCCGCTTTTGTATGATACTTCCAGGGCTTGGGCGAAAGCCTCCGCTACCGCCGCCTCTGCAGCCGCTTCCTGTTGTCGCTTCGCGTCCCTCGCCGACGGCAGTCACACGTTGATTTCGTGACGCGGCTGGCGGCTGGCTCCACACGGCTGGGGCGGTGATCTCGCGCCGCGTCCAGAAAACCTTAAAAAATTCCCTGAAAAAGAAATAGACAAATAAACACTGTCGCCTCGCGTCCCTGGCCGACGATCGTTTGGCGATCCCTCAACACGGCTGTCTCCGCGCTGCTAGGCTCCTGCTCCGCTCCTTAACCTGAAAAAGAAAAAAGAAAAGAAAAACAAAGAAGCCCCGAACGCGGGGCACAACGTTCAGCGAGGGAGCGTCCAGGGACAAGGGGGTCTCCTGGGCGCTCCCTACCTCTTATTCCCGAGGGGCCGGGTGGCCCCTCCTATCGCCCGCCCCCCCCGACCCGGAACCACTCCATTGAATCCGGGTCAGGAGGGGCGCCGGCCAATCGGCGGTGGGCCGCGCCTCCAGGGCACGCCCCCACCGTCGAAGGACACGAGGGGAGAGGGGGTGAGACGGTCGCCGCGCCGCCATGCGTGCGGGGGGGCCGAGGGCCCCCCCTTTTCATTCGGAGCCATGCACTCCATTTGAAGGCCTGGGAGAGACGTGCTCAGGTAATTACCATGCCATTTCAATGTAGAGGAAAGAGGAGGTATTTGCATACAAGTAGATACGTTTTAAACAAACCAATTTACGCCTTTTCAAATGGAAGTGCTATCAAGGCTTCCTCAGGATAGGTTAATATTATATGGAGAGAGAGAGAGAGAGAGAGAGAGAGAGAGAGAGAGAGAGAGAGAGAGAGAGAGAGAGAGAGAGAGAGAGAGAGAGAGAGAGAGAGAGAGAGAGAGAGAGAGAGAGAGAGAGATATTTTGATTTTGGTGTAGCATTTGTTTACAACCACATTTAAATGACTTACCACCGCCAGTAATTCACAAACGGATTGCTGTCAGGTGTAAGTGTTATTCCTGCTGCAACAATTTTAATGAAAAGAACCTGCACGTGCTACCTGAATGGACTGGTACTATGAAGCCTAAAGTAACTGGAAAATAAAGAAGCGCAACTGGAAGTAGCTCCCCTTGTAACTAAGCTTGACACAGCTAGCTGGCAGCCCTGAGTCCCACCAGTGACCACAAGACCGGTCGGCCCAACGCGCGCTTGCCAGTTCCTTCTGTACCTTACTGTTCCTGTTTTGATTTGAGCTGTGGTGTGGATTGGGGCTGTGCTGATTCGAGCTGTCCTTCTTTTGATCATCTTCTGGTCTGCTGCAATCGCGATTTGGGACACTATGTGTATTGATTTGGACCACTGCTTTGCAACTAGCGTGCTGCAGGTTTTCAGGCCATGGTGTGAATCATCTTCTTCCCTGTGGGATTTTGCCAAAATTTGCAGCTGTTTGTTATGTCCTCAGAGCTTGTGTTGGAAATAACGACAAGACCCCGAGCCTGTGTTGAAGTGCAATTTGGAAGAGGAGTTTGTTCACAGAAATGTGTCTTACGAAGAGCAACGAGTTAGAGGATCCCTCAGTGTCCTTGCTCAAACCTATGTCCTTGACGAGTATGGTCAGGGACTGCCGGAGGACCCCCCACACCTTCTGTTAACAAACATTATTAACCACGACATGAGAAGGATTTCTTTGGAAGGCAGCGGGTCTTTCGACCCCCCGGCCTTATTTATTAAAACATACAAAATAAATCAAAAATTGAAATAAACAATATTTACACAATTACGCAGAAAACGTTACAATTGATATATACAGATATCAGATGGCTAACCTTAACATATTTCTAGTACAGGGTATTTCCTATCCGAAACTAGCATATCAATCATATTATACCATATTTATTTTCTGCGTACCTATTTGGGCCTATGGCAAGGTCAATAACTGGTGTCAGATCCTTATCACTAAACCACGCCCTCCTGAAGGAATGCGCATGTGCAGAGGGCCCCTTTACCATGAGGGTACTTCTCCTCCCGGTTACCCCCGTACGCCCGACTAACCACGCCCTTCTGTCGAAGTGCGCATGCACAGAGTGCCCGTTTACCGTGAGGGTACTTCTCCCCCCGGTTACCCCCGTAGGCCCGATTAACCACGCCCTTCTGTTGAAGTGCACATGTGCAGAGGGCCCGCTTACCGTGAGGGTACTTCCGCCCCCGGTTACCCCCGTACGCCCTACTAATTCCATTAAAAGGGGGCCCTTGCATCTCTGCGCCGTTTACTGGCGTCATTGTGCACGTGCGGGGTGACCAACCAGCATAGAGAAAGCGTGATTCTACCCTCCCCCGTACCCATATAGCCAACAGGCTGTAACTGCCTCTGGAGTTCTAGGAGAGACCACTTGTCCCTCTGTTTAGGCGACCCCATTCAAGAATGGCGCCGCCCCTAAGGACCTTAAATTAACTGCTCACCAATCATGACCTTACCGCCACAGGGCAGCGTAGTTGACCGACTATCTGGCCCCCTTACCCTCCTACACTGTAAGGTCATGCCCTAACCTCAAATTCACCAACCTAGCGTTTCATTTTGTAGTCCGACTATCAGGCCCTACCAACTCACTGCAAGGTAATTCCTTGTCCCTTTACGCCCCTAACTAGGCAAGAAGATTCTCCGCAATGGTGTCATCCCCAGCTGTGGACAAATGGACACCGTCTTTTGAGAAGCACGACTCTCCCAAGACGCACCCCTGGGCTATGGTCTGTAATTAGCAAGCCCTGGTAAGCCTCACTATATTTGTTACTAAGTACTTGCTTCCAGTGGCACAATGGCCTCACAGACTCGCTTCCCCTATCGGGAGATCTGGAATGCCTGCGCCAGTATGTACCCCGGGTACGGACATGTTGACCCCCACTTCTACC
Source organism: Lissotriton helveticus (assembly GCF_964261635.1). Classification (NCBI taxonomy): domain Eukaryota; kingdom Metazoa; phylum Chordata; class Amphibia; order Caudata; family Salamandridae; genus Lissotriton; species Lissotriton helveticus. The sequence goes on along the minus strand of NC_136059.1, from coordinate 1,601,680,007 downwards.
CAGGCATCCCGGTGTACCTGTTCCTTTCACGCCCCCTCCCAAGTGCGTGATAAATATGCTAGGGCTGTCTGATCCATGGAAATTAGACCTGCGCCAATGGGCCACCAGATGGGCCTAATTGATGGCATAACACTGCGCCCGATAAGACACGGCACTCCTGACGCTGACACCCACTGTTGGTGCAACTGAAAAGGCTACCCGGGGAACCACAGGCCCCCTTATAATCTCCCACTGGCGTATCGTGAAGTCCGTGAAGCACCCACACCTGACCACTATGCTCCGGGAAATGTTCAGTGTAATGCCTACCTTCTTACTATGTAATATCCCCCACCGCACTTTGTCTGCTACGATGGCAAGTGGGAGCTTGGGCGCCGTAAGGGCAGAGTACTGCTCCCCGACAAGGGGTGCTGAGGTGTTGCATATTCCTATTACTCCTGGGATTGGCCAAGCTGGCAAGGCACACCCCTGTGTACTGCCACATTACTACTGCTGGCATCACAAATTGGTAACCTACGAATATATACTACCATGACCATGGTGGCACCTGCGAGCACAGGCGCCGTTACGTTAGAAATACTGTGTCCCACTAAGGAACATACTGTCATATTATGTGAATCAATATCCTGACACATTACTGCGGCCAGCACAACATATGGTTAACACACCAATAAACAATCAACCTGGTGTTGCCACCTCTTGAGCCCTTGATCGATTGCACATCACATTTGATGCCGTTGCTTGCCACTCCCGTTCCTGATGTACGGGTCCCCTTGTCTGTCCACCTCTTGCAGTTGTTGCAGGGTGGAGCACTTCCCAGGTATCCACCATGGATCCGGTCATACATAAATGGAAAAAACAAACACAAACGATTAGTGTCTCTGGCTTCCTGATGAAATGCAGTACATATGCCTGTATTACATTGTTGTCACATGCTAAGTCTTAGCTAAGATTAGCACCAGATGCATTCCCATCACACTTGCAACTGCAAGTGTTTAGCATAGCACCAGTCTGTGTCCCATGCGGAACATTTGAATTAGTGTTACAGTGAGGGTGCCTGGTAGTTTGACCTTCCTTAAAGAATAGACCTGGAGTCTAAAGTGAATGCAATAGCGCCTTCATGATTACTTAAGGACAATACAAAGTGTGAAGCTCCATGAAACAGCGCCCTCATGGTTACTAAAAGGTAGGCTGCAACCAAGCACATTTCTTGCCAGGCCGATGCTCTTAGTATTCCCGAAGTCCGTCAACCCATATGTGTATGAGCATATCTGTGTGACATGACACCCCCCAAAAGCTTCCGTGTAGCAGCACATGGTACCTAGGGCTTTAGACACAGGCCCCAATTTCCTATGTACCACCGCAACTGCATGCAGGGATACCCTTGAAGATATAACAACAGGGCCAGGGGTGTACTGCTTTGACGTCACCAGTAGGCCTGACCTCCCCACCACATACGGAAAGTGCTGCCATACGCAAAGCATACCTTCCTCGTGAATAATGACCCCTTGTTGAAACATGGAGCCCGCCCCAGGGGTAACCTATATGTAAAGAAAAGAAGATTCAGGCAATTTATTGGTAATTCACTAACTTCGTGAGCTGACCCTACATTGATAAGTCGGAAAACACATTTCACAGGACACCCCCACAGGAGACCCTACCAGTGGTGCAAGCCCACCACCAGTATTTGGCTTAAAGGCCATGGCATCCCCCCTTATAGCTTCCAAAAAGAAAAAAACCATAAACCTAGTTATTGTTACAATTCCCACAGAAGACATATGCCGTATCTACAACGAACCAATAGCGCCTTCATTGTTACTTAAGGAAGGTACGGAAAATAAATTGGAGCTCTTCCAGTGCCCTTATTAAAGATTCCCCCCTTCCCCCGCTAAGCCCAGTACCATTGTTCTTACATGGGTAACCTTGACTTGTAAAATGAGAGTGCTCGCAATAGTGTGTAGAGTGTCGGCTGTTTTCGGGGATGGTTGACCTGAAGCTAAGTGACTCGGAATGGTGTAAATCCAGCATAATTGAAAATAAGACATGATGTTGGAAGCCCATAACCTCACTTCAAATGTTTGTTTGTCTATCAACATCCTTACGCATAGAATTAGCTCAACCGCATCCACACCAGGATAGAACGGGATACCTTCTTTTGGCATTTCAGCAGACAATCTTTAAGCATAGGCTTAGCACAGTGTTATCCATGCCGCGCTGTAAAAATGGGCCAAAACCCTTTGACCCCTCCATGCGCAACAGTACTGCCTTTGGGTAGGTAACCTACCATCCACGCAAACCTGGAATGATTAAAACAACCCCTGACAAGTGTTTTACTCTCCTTAAGAGCCTTCAGAGGTGTAGCTCTGTCCTGACACAAGGGAGCACCCAGTTTTAGTCAAAACAAAACCCGTTCCGAAATACAGGGCTGCATAAATTATGCAATAAAAGAAGCAGCAAACTCGGGGTAGTTCTCAAGTTTTAGGTGTCAAGCAGCTTCTCTGATGTGTAAACTCCCAGGCTGGTGATGTAAGTGTTCTGTGCTAGCTGGGCTAGACTACTCGCCGACTCACAATCCTTTCCCTTGATAGTAGGAGGAAATAGTTGCTCCCTCAATGTGGAGTACATTAATGCTGTAATGGTGTGTGAGTGACAACCCTAAGTAGTCTAATAAAGCCAAAAAGCTGCCAGTATCCTTTTGTCGTAACCACAAGAGTCACAGGTTATCACCTCGAGTGCACTATCTGTAGCAATATCATTTGTGGCCATAATTACCAAAGCTCCCCAGGCACGTTCTCCCAGCAGTGTATTCTGCAATCCGAATGTTACATATTAAAGAACAGTGTTTCACATTGGCACTCGGCCACCTGGTGCTCTATGAACCCCACCCCGAAAAAAGGTACACACAACATCATCTATTTTCCACCAGACAGTGTGCTGGCCTAACTAACCAATCAGCGACAGCATTGATGTCCAAACAACCAAAGTACGGTTTTAACAACAAGCAGCAGACTGGACACTTGAGTTACGCACATTTCCGCCAACTGATCGCTTGGAGAACCAAAGCATCCTTAAGCATGTTGAATACACATTCAGCCCGACGGAACAGGCCCCTTTTGCTGTAATCTCGCCCTGGGGTGCCGCTCCTGTCTTTCCCTGCGTGGCCGGACCCAGTGAGAAAAAGGAGGCGGTGGCTGCACAGACGCTCGCCCTGAAAAGGAACTATTTGCCCCCCCCAGTCCTGTGTTTTGGAATTCGCAAGCCACACCAACTGACGGCACCTCATTCTATTATGTCACATATCCTACCTACTAACAGCACACTGCAGTGCCAACACCAGCCCCATCAACTGATGGCACATCACAATATCCCAGTTTACGTAATATCTGCAACAGATGATGCCCTACTGACCCTGTGCTGAAAAATGATCTAAATATTAGGGACAGTAACTGGTTGTTTCCAGCTCACCTTCCATATGCTTGGGCATGTAGGGAAAATTAGAAGGGGAATTATACTAGTAAGAGCAAATGTCACACACTCGTATCGAGCCCCGATGAACGCCGTATGCAGTGTTCAATTTTACCCAGCATTTGCACTTAATTGTAAATAATGGCATGTATTGCGCTATCACTCGAATTTCGAGATGAGTTGAATAATTAAATATGCTGTGAAGGGAGGTCACGCGTGCTCTTGCAGCTTCGAGTACTGCGCCGAGGCAGCAGCAGTTCTTATAAGGCGCAGCGGAGCCCTACACATTCGCTATTGCTGAGTCCCTCCCCTTCCAGTGTAGCAACGAGCGTGGGAACTGAAGCACTTCCAAATATTCCGAACTCATTCCTAAATCGTGAGTGTGGAGCATATTACCCCACGACACATTCATGCCAAAGCGCACACATAAATAACTGCTGCCTCACACGCACTGAAGCACTTCCAAGTATTCCGCACTCATTCTCAACTCATGAGCGCAGAGCATATTAACGCAATGACACGTTCATGCCCAAGCGCTCACCTAAATTACAGCTGCCTCACACGCGTCGGTCTTTCTTTCTCAGCTTTTTATATAGCACACACTTGACCTGAAGGTAACAGAGCGCGTTACAAGGGCCCAAGCTGCCTCACACACAGACTCCTTTTTTGTGGGCTGAGGGAAAATCAGTGAATTAACAAAATTTAGAAGATGGTGAGCGTCCCTCCCAATAACCAAAACCCGGTTCGCCTGCATTGAAGTCAACCGCTCGAGACCATAGGCCACACAGAGCTATCCCGTGAAGGATACCTTGGTCATGGGGCCTGTAGCACTGTTCCAATGTGCTTCCCAAACTTTTCCAGATACATAATAAAGCATGGCCAATAACTATTTAGGCAGCGTAATAGGCATACCTGCCGATCCATTGAATGCAATATATTACTTCCTAGGTTTGTTCAAAGTAATGGGGATGCTGAGGATCGAACCTGGAGCCATATACCTTCAAAAACATGCTCTCTACCACATGAGCTACAACCACCCTAGAATGATGCAATCTTTCTAAACATTAATCACTGTTGAAATTCGAACCAGGAAAATGAGGGAACAGTTTGTATATTTTGCGCTCATACAATGCAGCGTCAGCAGGAACTAAACACTGCCTGTCACCCCTGTCGCAAGCACCCAGCCCTCTAGGCTATCCCAGAGCACCCACGGCCGCAACCCTCGCAAAGCCTCAGTGCACACAAAAAAGGGGGGATACAATCCTTTAACGCAGCAACATGGTGGTCAGAGAAATTGGACCACTTCTGAATCCTGTGAAAAAGACAATGGGGCCTTATTCATGAGGCTGTGCGTCACTTTTACACCGCCGGTGCGTCACTTTTTGTGATGCACCAGCGGCGTAAAAATGTGCCTTGTTGCACCATATTTACAAAGTGACGCATCTACCTAGATGCGTCACTTTGTAAACCCCTGCGCTACATTATATCTATGCCAGGTATAATGTATGCAGGGGGGGGGGCCTTCTGACGCAAGAAAGGGTCATGGAAGTGACGCAGTGAAATCTATAAGATTTCACTGTGCCACTTCTAGGACACAAATGCGTCAATTTCTTACGCCTGCCTTACAGCAGGCGTAAGACTGATGCAGGCCCTTTCGCATGGGGCTTGCCCCATGTGAAAGGATACATTGCTGGAGTTGCGTCGCTTTTGTGACACACTCCAGCAATGCGTCACGTTTGCGCCACACAGATACGTCAGAAATACTGACGTATCTGTAACTCCTTGCGCCATGATGCGTCATACTGTTAATATGACGCATCATTGGTGTTGCAAGGAGGACGCAGTGAAAAGTGACGGATTGCAGTTTTCACGCAGCGTTGTGTCACTTTTCATAAATAAGGCCCAATGAGAGGTCTTTGACTATAAACAGAATTTTGGAAATCATGTCACCATGGTGGTCTCATCCTCATTTCACACCTTGAGAATGATCAAAAAGATACTTCCTTTCCTACCATCGCATGTTGAAAAAACTGTTATCATTTATTTAGGGGCATATTACCAAGCAATAGCAATAATTATCGCTATGCATGGTTAGCGGCTAAAATAATATCGCCACACTCCGATGATTTTTACCGCTGAGATACCTTGATATTATCAAGGTTTATCTCAAAAGCGGTAAAAATCGGCCGAAATGCATGAATATCGCTGTAAAGTCAGCGATATTCATGCATTACCGAGCAAATGCTCTTAGCCAAGTTATCCACCTACCATTGGATAACATGGCTAAGAACTGCTCTGGGCAGGCGTTAGCTTTTGGAGATAATCGCGCTTAGCGCGATTATTTCCAAAAGTAGGTAATAGGAGATAGCGATGTTAGCAACTATTTCCAGTCGCTAACATCTTGGCACGCCCACTTTGCATGTCATTAGCGATAAATATCGCTGACATGCAAAGTGGGCCCCAAAATGATCGCTATCTCCTACTAGCTGTCGCTAACTGGTGTTAGCGACAGCTAGGTAATAGGGCGATAAAATTATTGCCGCTTTGGCGGGAAAAATAAGGCCCTTGGTAATATCCCCCTTAGTCTTGTCAAAACTCGACTATTGCCATGGCCTATATTTAAATATACAAGAACAGTATTTGAAGAAACTACAGATTTTACAAAATGCAGCAGCCAGGTTACTTCTTGGTATTCCTAAGTTTCATTCAGTCTCCCAGGCAATACATAAGCTACACTGGTTGCCAGTCAGCAACGCCACAAAATGTATGGCTCTCTGTATAGCCGATCAGGCATTGCATGACATCGGCCCTGAGTTTCAGAGGCATGTGTTTGTTTGGTATGAATCCACTAGAAATTTCAGATCCTCTGGGGCCAAGAAAACAATGGTCTCCAGATTTAAGAGGATGAATTGGGGAGGAAGAAGCTTTAATATGGGTGCAGCCAAGATCTTGAATTTTCTTTACCCGCACATTAGGGCCTTTCCCTCTCTGCTTTCTTTTAGAAAGGAGCAGAACACATGGGGCCTCATTTATGAAAAGTGACGCATCGCTGCGCGAAAACAGTGATGCGTCACTTTTCACTGCGCTCTCTCTGCGACACTAATGATGCGTCATATTTACATTATGACGCATCATGTCGCAAGGAGTTACAGATACGTCAGTATTTCTGACGTATCTGTAGGCGCAAAAGAGACACATTGCTGGAGTCTGTCACAAAAGTGACGCAACTCCAGCAATGTGTACTTTCACATGGGCAAGTCCCATGTTGTTAGTGCCTGCGTCAGTCTTACGCCTGCCATGAGGCAGGCGTAAGATTTTGACGCAGTAGCGTCCAAGAAATGGCACAGTGAAATCTTATAGATTTCACTGCGTCACTTCTATGACGCTTTCTTACGTCAAAACGCCCCCCTTGCATACATTATACCTGGCGCAGGTATAATGTGGCGCAGGGGTTTACAAAGTGACGCATCTACCTAGATGCGTCACTTTGTAAATATGGTGCAACAAGGCACATTTTTTACTCCGCTGGTGCGTCACAAAAAGTGATGCACCAGCGGCGTAAAAGTGACGTAAGGGCTCATAAATGAGCCCCAGGTGTTTTAATAATTAAGGATCCTTTCTTAGTTGTGTTCGAGCCAAGCTAACGCCATGACAACGCCATGACAACTCCAGGTATACGAGCACTTTATAAACCGCTTTAACATAACATATAATTAACGTGTAGAAAGCCTTTAGACCTTGTGATTTCCTTATTTCAACATCTCCACATATGCGATCTACTTCATTTCACAATGTTGCATGTTGTAGTTTATGGCATGACATCATGTTTATTTGTTTTGGAGTCTCAAGATTGTCAGAGTCATGATGATGATCCCAACATTTGTAGGCATACAAACACCAATAAATATTGTCACTTATCCACTTTTACCATAATTTATATGTGTTATCCGGGTTGTATCTTTGTAAAAACCCTGTGACATGCATATATTTCTAGAATTGCACATGTGTATTACACTTGCTTGAGCACCAAGCACTGTTTCTTCACCTCTCTGCATTGTTTTTGTCTATTATTTTTTGCAAATTAATTATATTTTTAATGATCCATTATTAAATCTTTAAATAATAATCTCTAATTTCATAGTATTCTTTAATTGTATAGCGATCATTGTGGCGGTCATATGCAAAGTGAGACAAATGTTCTATTGCAGACCACGTTAATTTGACATTTGTTCAGACTTTTAGGGTATACTTCAGTGTTGAGTACTTTTGCAATCTACATAATGTTGAAACATGGCTCCATATGATCCATTAAAACCTTGAAAAAGCCATCGACAAGAATGCAATAGAGGCGAAACACATATTCGCTTTGTCTATATTTTCACTGTACTGAACGTTGTCTGTCGAAACTAAACAAAATCACTTCTGTAATCATAAATACTATGGACTCTCAGGTTAACTAAGGGCCTCATTTACAACTTTTTGGCACAGGGCAGTACCGCAAGGCTTCTTGCCGCACTGCCCTGCATCAAAAGGAAAGGACAGGAATGCACCGTATTAATGAAATATGGGTAATTTTAGTCCTTTGGGCATGAGCACAAATGGGTGCCTAGTGCCAACGCAGGCACCCTTTCATAGTGCAAGGGTGTCTGTGTTGTTGGCACAATTGTTTTTGTGCAGGAAAGGAAAGGGAATCAATGCAAGCGTTTTCCACTTTTTTCAGTGTGCTGCAGAATATGCAGCACACATAGAAAGAGGAGAAAATGAATAGAAATAGAGTTATTTACTCTTGTTACACCTTCCCTGTGGAGGTGCACAGTTTTGACACATTCCCAGGTTTACAGATCCTTGCAAATCTGTAAATGTATCATACCCCATGGGTGTTGCACGAAAAACCCACCGCATCACCCATGGGCCTCCTCCTTGACGTAGAGTAAGACAAGGCAGCACTTTGCGCTGTCTTACCTTACTCCATATCTATGAGTCCATGCAAAGCCATGCAGGGTAGCTTTGCATCACCTCATAGATATGACTGAGAGGCCTGCACAACAGGAGCATCATCCAGTGGCACAGTCCTCTTGTAAATGAGGTCCTAATTTTTAATTAACCAGAAACCTATTCCTTGTATACCAATGTTGGTTCACTATTGATACAATACAAAGCCTTTCAGAGCATAGCTGCCTCTCTGCTGCTGGAGCTTGTTTTAGGTGAAACCTCTTTGTAAATCAATATTTTGAAGGCCTACATAAGGCCCATAGCCCTTCAAATGCCAGTTGTTGAAATAGATATTAATTCCCCAGAAGTGAGTTCAATTAGCATATTTAGTGGGATCCGCTGTGCATGCATCAGTGATTAAGTGTAATTTCACTAATGCTCTCACAAGGGATCCCAAACAGTCCTTGAATGCAAGGCATCCCTGGCAAAAGGCGGAATTCAGTTTCAAACTGCCGTCTGTTCCCCCACAGGTATGCAGTATGAAGTCCTGCATACCCAAATACCCCATCAAAATGAGACTGTTTTATTGTATTGCATTAAAAAAAAAATTTGAAAATATTAATACCCATTTAACAAGTTTGTTGAAACTGCCAAAGTATATACCAATTGTTTTATTGCACAATATTCATCAATTCTTTTTCTATATTATATGCACATCGTTTTTCCCCAGAATAAACATAGATTATTGGAGCAGATTACTGAAGTGCGGACACTTAGGTAGGACTGAAGGGGAAGCAGATGCATGACCTGCTAATTGTGCACATACCACACCTGCATGGATGATTGAGTGGGTGGTTCAGTGGGTGTATGGATAGGTGAGTGTGTACGAAAAGGGCTGTATAAGTGACTGAGTGTTGTGTATGGCTGTGTTGGTGAGTGAATGGATGTGTTTGTGGTATATGGTTGAGCAAGTGGACAAGTGAGAGGCAGTTTGGTGAGTGTGGGAGTACATAAGTGACTGTACGAGCTAGGGATTACGATAGTGGCTCTATGTGAGTGCATGTGTGAGGATCAGTATGGGTGAGTGAGTTTTTGTTAGCATCTGTATGCATAAGTGAGTGGATGTGTGTATAACTGTATATGTGAGTAAATGGCTTTCTGACTCTATGGGTGAGTGAGTAGGTGTGTGAGTAGCCCCATGGGTGACTGACAATGTGTGAGTGGCTGTTTGGGTATATGAGTGGATAAATCAATGGCTGTATTAGTGAGTGAGTTGGTGTATGACTGAGTGGATATGTATGTAGACCAATGAGTCAGTGAGTGGGTGTGTACGTATGGGTTTAGGTGTGTCAATGGTTTTGAGAGGGGTAGTGTGGAACATGGAGTGGGTGTATGAAAGGTTATATTAGGATATAAGTGGGTATGTCAGAGATTCTGTAGATGATGTCATCATTGATGTCATTTGAAATGTCATCATTGATGTCACTGAGGATGCCATGAGTGATGTAATATGCGAAGTCATAAGCAGTGCATTGTGGGGGTCCGAGTTATAGTTAGGTTAGCGAGGGAATTGTCAGCCTAACTAGAACGTCCCTGTAACCTTTGTTGTTTTCAGTGAATTTCTACATTTTTTAACTTCTATTTCCTAACTATACCAACCCTGTAACCTTTGCTTTTTTTCAGTGAATTTCAAGTTTAAAAAAAAAAAAATGCAATTCCTTACTATGATGTCCCTGTAAACTTGGCTTTTTTTAGGTGGATTTCTAAGATTTTTTAAAATTCTATTTCTTAATTGTAAAGTCTATTTTTTTAAGTGAGCTCCCAAGATTTTTGTATTTTCTTTCTATAATTCGATATTGTATAATATATTTGTATTATATACCACTCATTGTTTGATTTGGTATGTGTTTATCTGAAAGTACATTTATAACTGGTTTTATTTTTAAGAATTTTTTCGAGTCAGCACATCATTGTCACATTTACTGAGAGAAGCTGTGATTAGCAAATTTCTTTCACATAGTAAAGAATACACTTAAAGGCATTTTTTAAATAAAGCTTATGTCTAAATATTTAATAAAATATTGTTCTAACTTTTGCTTCTGTGATCAATTTAGGAGAAAGCCAACTTTACAAAAAAAATATATTCACGACTACCAACATCGTTGTGGTGACGTCAGTAGTTGCAAAGAACGAGTGACTTGTACGAAGTTGTGATGTATTCTTATAGGTTCTGTATCGATCCCCCTATTCCTGACCCTGTTCTGGTTAACAAGTTAACTAGCAGCCATCCCATGATGCAGAAACCGTTATCTGATTAAGCCACACTACGGCACAGGAACGTGTTATCTGATTAGGTCATAACGCTTGCCATCTAATTAGACAAGCGATATTCCTCCAGCCCCTGATAAGGCATACGGAGTTCTCAAAACAAATCAAACCTATGACAACCTGGGAAAAACCCTGCGGCCATTGTTTTGATTTCATCGAGAACTTCAGCAAAAGAATGTGCTAACGACCAAGTCGTATGACATCCTTATTGACGTATCTATGTCCATCCTTACGTCAATCTCGGCACCTTACAGGTATAAATATTACCGGTATTGCCTTAAGCAAACACACGCGGTGGTGACGAGATCGGAGCAGCCAGACTTGCCGAAGCCCAGAGCAGAGCAGACCCCGCTGGCGCAGCCCCGCCTTCCTGACGCGCTGAGAACGAGACGCTGCTTTCTCCTGCCGAGAAATCCAGCTCCGGCGCTTCCGGGTAGCCCTCGCAGGCAGCCTGGAATATCGAGACCAGAGACGAGAGATACCATCCCTCATTCATCCTAAATTCCAGGTACAGAACTGAATAACCCCTTGCAGAGAATTCTTGAGTCAGTCACTTGGCAAAACAAACTTAACTTAAACTGCTACTTTCTATTCCCGCCCACGTATTAGGCTTAGGTCAGGTACACCGGGGTAGGCGTAGTTAGAAACACCAGTTGAGTACGATTAGACAAATGTATATGTGTATGTATCTATTTTATCCATTTTAAACCACCTTATGGCTTAGAAACCATATAAATGTTTTTACAGTATAATTTTATACTTCTGCTTTTATTGTATGCACTTTACTTAACCATAAGTATTGCGATAATATCGATCCATTTCTCTTGTATGAGAAAAGAGACTGATCAATAAATAACATCTTTTATTGAACACGCCCGTCTCTTCCTTTTCTCTACAATCTGGTGAGACTAAGAATGCACGTACTGACTGAGTAAAATAAGTTGTCTTTTGTTTTCACACGACTCTAGAGATACACTCTTGATTAGGGGAGAGCAAAGTTGTCATGTTCTATGGTTGTCAGAAACTAAATCCCTTCTTGTCTATCCAGGGAGGTTCAACTCCTCCTTGCCTATTCGAGAAAGTTTCTAGTGAACTCTGAGCTAGCTGGCAAACCCAAAACTTTAAGTCTAATATCGACAATAGAAGACCTAGTTAACGTCTGGTCTAGGCCTATACTATTGAAGGTATTATTCCAATGCGCAGAGCCTATTGGGATAATAGGAACTACACTACATGGCGCCCAACGTTTGGAAAGGCGATAAAACTAACGCAAGACATTAGAGTAACTCAGTCGTGCTTTTTCACTCAGACCCCTTTTTCCCATAATACTCCAAAGACGTCTGGAGTGGGTGAAAGGTCATATCCGCCAAACCTCGCAGGAGGAAACTCCTATGTATGGTTCTTGGTATAGTCAACGTTGAAGGATACACTGTTCCAAAATATTGTGCATCTAATCTTTGTTCCCATAAGAAACCTGATCGGCAAACAAACAAAATAACCTTCCTGACAGTAGAATGTCAGACACTGAAGAAGAAAGAGAGATAGCTAGAGTAGCAGCTGAACTCGTAATAGCTGATAATACTATGCAAGAAGCAGACCCGGATTTAATACTCATCCCGGTCAACATAAGGAAATCTATAACTTTAAAACTTATAGAAAATGGACTGACACCTAGAGGTGGCACAGTCATATTCGTAATAGAGGCACACGAATATCGGCAGACAGAGGTATTCTATTCATGGATAAACTTTCCAGCAGCAAACGCTGTAACAAAGCACTTCCACCATTACAAAACAGAGGAACCTCCTGAAGAGTACACTCCTTTCGAGGAGGTGGAAGTACCACTTAAATTTCAAGAGCACCTGCTCTTGTTTAATGGCGCCCTAAAACACAACAATCACATCACCAGGCTCGGTCCACTAGGTAGACCAGGAGCAACGTGGCCGGTCCTAGCCGGATACACACCACATCCAGACATCGAAAGAATGTCTGCAGCAGATCTTCTAATACAACTAAAACAATTAATAAAAGTACATAGACAATTAGTCCAATATGTAATGCGGACTTCAACAATCCAACCAGCAATTAAAATTCCACAGCTGACCCCTCATCAGGGGAACACAAATAAAATTACACCACAGAACATACAGACCTGCCTAGGTAAAGTACCAGCTAAAAGGGAACAAATACCATTCTGGTTAGCACAAAAAATCACCCAAATAGAGGCGGTGTTTCCAGACACCACCCCTGTGGATAAACACAGGATTCTGACTATCTGTCTTCCAATGGGAATCGCACCACACGTGGAGGACTGTGACACTTGGGGTACAGTCTTTGCTTCCATCTACACAAAAACGCATGGTGTTCCATCCATTTCGGTAATACCAGATGTGCTAAAACAAATTCAAGACGAATACGGTCCAGAACCCGCTTTAACTCTTGGTATGAAATTACTGAAAGACTTCAAGCAGGTCTCGGCTATATTACTAGCCAATATAAAGGGAGAAGCAGCAAACGTGGCGATCCACCAAAGGTTAAAAGAAACAGATATAGCAGACCAACCAGCTGAAATTGCCAGAATTATAGAAAAATCCTATGAGGAACTAGGTAGAGATAGTTTAGGTGGAATACCAGTAAAACCCCAACTGATTGAAAGTCCTGAAAAAATATTTATTAAAAATCATCTAAACAGTCAAAAGAAGAACTGGGATGGAAACAAACAATCCAATCCAAAAGAAAAGAGATTCCAGTCCAGACGAAGGTCTCCTCGGCGGAGAGAAAGATCTCCGGACCAAGGACCCAAGTCTCCCCAAAGTGAGCCCTCTGTGAAAAAATACAACCTTAGAAATAGGGATAATATAAAGAAACCGGATAGATATCAAGATTTTGATACACGTCCCTCTCAATCTTTTCAGACTTCCTCGCAGAAATCGGAAAGAAGAGGACGATCGGAACCCAGGGAAGGGCACGTCAAGTCCAAAGACAAGGAACCTGCTCATCCAAATAAGAAATTACAATTTCCAAAAAAGAAGGTAGCCAGTATTAAAGTAGTTAACAATGCCGAGAATACTGAGGGCACAACTGAAAAACGGAGAATGGGCTCAGACAATGCTAGACAGCGCAGCAGAAGTGAGCATAGCTCGCAAGTCCTTATGAATCATCTGGAGACAGTGGACACGAATGAATATCTTCAAGTGGAAACTGCAGGCACCAGAGTTAGCAAACCTCACAAAATATATGAAATAACTTTACGTATAGAAGGGGATAAGACTAGAAAAATAAGGGGACTATTTTGGGATAATCTCTCCAAGGGCTATGACATCCTTCTAGCTGAAAAAGACTGGCCACCAGAGTTTGTTAGGGACTGCCCTCATGGCGAAGAAATAATTATGCCTGCCTTCTCAAATCATATCCCAATTCATAAAAAATACACACTTGCCAGAAAGTGGGCAGTAGCTCAAGCTCCTGCTTTATATAAAAATCACGTAGGATGGGATGAGGACTCTCCTCCTCACAAAATCCAGTTAAAATCACAACCTACTGCACAAAGACAGTACCCAATTAAGCAAGAAGCTAAAAAACAGGTAAAAGAAATACTAGACCAATTAGAATACCAGGGGGTGATTGAAACTTGCACCTCACAAATGAACAACCCTTTGTTTCCTGTCTCCAAACCAGACAATTCATATCGTCTAGTTTTTGGATTACAGACACCTTAACTCATGTTGCAAAACTTTTGCAGTGCAAAACTCGCATAATGCAGCGCTAATGAATAACATAGTGCGCAAAAAATACAAAACAACATTAGACATCTCTAATGGATTCTTTTGTCAAAATATAGCACCAGAGAGCAGATATTTGTCTGCGTTCTCAATAAATGGCGCTCAAAAACAATTCTGTCGGTTACCCCAAGGGTTCAAGAACAGCCCAGGATTATTCTCAGCAAGAGTAACAGAGTTACTACAAACATATGATGACGAAGCATTATCGTATGTCGACGACATATACCTAACAGATGATGACTTGGATACTCACTTGAAGAGAGTGAACACCATAATACTTGGGTTCGCAGCAGAGGGTTACAAATTCAACTTTAAAAAATCTAGAATTGCCCATCTAACAGTCCTGTTCTTAGGATATGATTTATCAAGTGAAGGCAAAAGCCTGGCTGACAATTTCCTAGAGAAATGTGCCGTACTCCAAGCACCTAGAACACTAAAAAACTTACAGTCAATTCTAGGCTTCCTAAATTTCGGAAGAACATACATTGCAAATTACGCAGAAAGGGTCAAGCCCCTTTATGATCTAATAAAACCAGATTTTTAAAAGAACAAATTGGACTCAAAAACACACAGAAATTTTGAGATCCTTACAAACAGACATGTTAATTAAAACAAAATTAGAAACACGTGATAACACACGCAATCTTGTGATTCGAGTCATCCCAGGAAGATGCGGATTCACATACCTGACCTCTAACGAGGGAGAAAAGGTACCAATTGCATTCAAATCACACTTATACACTAAAGCTGAAATGAAATTTAGCCCAACGGAAAAAATTCTTACTGCAACACAGACAGCTATAGCAAAAGAACGAGCCCTGGCACAAGGTAAACGAATAATAATCGTGACACCGATACCAGCCTTGGAGGCGGTAACAAAGGCAAGCATTCCGAATGCTAAAGCACTACATCCAAGGTGGATACAGTGGGCTAATTCTCTTGCTGCAACAGACGTGGTATACGAATTTGATCCCAATTTAAAAACACAAGAATTTCTCCAATACGAATTCGAATGTCCTCCGCCGACCGAAATTCTGCCTCTAGATCATTACGGCTGTATAATATATACAGACGGATCAGCACAACCCGCAGTGGGGGGTAAACAAGCTTACAGTGCTGCGTGCGCGATTGTTAAAGGTCGCTGGCACGAAGGAAAATTTAAACCAGCTTTCACCAAAACACAATCTCTGGGAGACTGTACAGCTCAGCGAGCTGAACTGCTAGCATTCAAGATGGCGCTTGAAAATACCGATCGAGAATTCCCCACACTCATAGTGTGCGATTCGTATTATTGCGTTCAGTCTTACAAAGAATACTTGCAGATCTGGCTTCAGAATGGTTTTAAGGATGCAAAAGGAGGCACAATCAAGCATAAAATGCTCTGGGAACAAGTAGTTATTTTACAGAAAGAACTACCAAAGACTCACGTGATACATACACTGAGTTATCAACGTGATGGCGTTCACGTTGCAGGGAATTCATTGGCTGATGAGGCCGCGAAGGCAGCTGTGCAAACGGCTTCCGTAGCTGCCATCACACGGTCAAAAACAAAAATAGACAGCGAAATATTACAGGCTGTCAGCGCTACAGAAAAGGATTCGATAGAAACACTCCCGAAAGGCTTTCCAGTAAAATACTCATACATAACTGATGCAAACAATGTTCCTTTTGCTCGAATCCCTGGAGTGGGGGATAGGGCAATTCCAAACATGGAACATAGGTTAGGACTAATAATAGCGGCACACGAAGGGCTCGCTTCTGTACATGCTGGCGTCTCAGCCACAGTATCATTGTTAAAACAGAGATACTGGTGGCCACAAATGAGAAGACAAACAAGGAACTATCAGCCTGATTCATGTACGGGCCGTTTTGCGTGTCCCTAATAGCGATTAATAGCGACTCGCTATTGAGGAAACGCAAAACGGCATTCATGTACTTTTCGGGGAAAAAATAGCGACTCGCACGCGGGCGCTAAAGGCGTTAGCGACCTACAAAAAACGCAGAAAAATCGCTATTTCCGGCTACCTGCGATCGGGATAGCGACTCGCAATCCCGATCGCACGGGATAGCGACTCGCAATCCCTATCGCACGGGATAGCGACTCGCAATCCCGTGCGATCGGGAATGCGAGTCGCAATCTCGCGGGATCTGGAAAACGGGAAGACGCATTTCGAGCACCGTGATGACATCACAACCAGGAAGCAGCCAAATCCCACCCCCAAACAACACAGTGACGCTATCAGTCGAGTGTTCACGACCGAAAGCTGCCGCTAAACCGCCGTTAGCGACTCCTGACCCCGCCGAAATAGCGACCGCCATGTCCGACGAACCCCAGCCAGGCCCCAGCAACAGCGCTGGCCGCAAGCGCAAACTGAAATTCTCCGAACAGGAGCTGGAGAACCTCATAGAAGGGGTGGTGGCCAACCACGACCAGCTGTTTGGTGCCAACTCCCGGAGGGTCCCAGAGCAGGAGAAGAGGAGGATATGGGTGGGGATTGCCTCCAGCGTCAACTCTGTGGGCGTTGCGGACAGGTCTCTGGAGGAGCTCAAAAAGCGGTGGTACGACCTCCGAGGGCGTGCCAAGGAGAGGGTGGCGGAGCGCCTTGGTGAGGCATCAGGCACCGGAGGTGGTGGACCGACTGTCCCACCCAACACCCCCCTGGAGGACCAGGTAGAGGACACCTTGGAGAGGGAGGCGTGTGTTGGCGTGACCCCTCTGGACTCCTCCCGCCCCACCCAAGACACCCAAGGTAAGTGGCATGCGACTGCGACCCTGTCCCCTATGACCGCCCCTGACCAAATAGGCTCACTCATTGGCCCTAAGTCATGCCTATGTTGTGCATCAGGAAATGCCCTGAAGCATTGTGGGAGACGTAGTATGTCCACAATGTAGTAGTACCACAATGCGGCCAGAAAGGTTCCAAAGTGCGCAAATACACAGCCACCCAGGGAATGACACCCAGCATGCATGTTACATCTGCACGTCTGACAGTCACATGCACCTAATGAGTATCCACTTACCCTCACAGGTGCGGGTGATAGCAGTGACAGCGAGAGGCTGCTGATCGATGAGGAGGCCCAGGAGGAGGAATCCCTACCTGATACCCAGCCACCAGCCACTGCGGCAGCGCCAACACCAGCAGCCAGGCCCCCCACCTTACCTGCTGCAACATCTGCAGGCCCACCGGCTGCCAAGGCCAGGCCCCCCGCCTCTGCTGCTGCAACATCTGCAGGCCCACCGGCTGCCAAGGCCAGGCCCCCCGCCTCTGCTGCTGCAACATCTGCAGGCCCACCGGCTGCCAAGGCCAGGCCCCCCGCCTCTGCTGCTGCAACATCTGCAGGCCCACCGGCTGCCAGAGCCAGGCACCCCACCAATGTGCCTCCAGTGCCTGCCGCACCTGCAACACCAGCTGCTACAACACCTGCAGCACGGCCAACAAGATCTGGGCCAGCCACATCCGCTGCACAGCGGCCCAACAGCAGGCGGGGCAATGGGCATCTCCATGCCTGCATGAGCGTGGAGCGGCGCATGCTCCGCATACACCAGCGCCAGTCGCAGCAGCAAGGAGCCATCCAGCTCCAGCTGCATAAGATAGGCCGCAATGTGGCGGGAGTTGGCGAGAGGATGGACCGCATGACGGCGGCCATGGACCGCATGACGGCGGCTATGGAGGACAACACTGCAGCGCTGGTGAAGCACCGCAGTGTTGCAAGCAGGCGCCACCACCAGCTGCTGAGCCGGCTGTCCACCTATAGTCGCTCCAATTATGTCTCCGCAAATGCCACCACCCAGCTTGCGCGGCGCTCGTTGACCCAGCAGCACCAACTGGTGCAGTGCTGCGAGGACATTACCCGGGTGCTGGAGCACTTGACCACCGCCGTCACCGCACTGCATGCACCTGTGCTACCGGCCATTGTGGGGGGAGATGATGCGAGTGAGGGTGCCTCCAGTGTCAGCAGCCACTCTGCCACGCAGGCCCCCCCACCTAGGCGCAGCACCAGGGCTACGCCTGGTACAGCTGCCCAGGATGAGGAAGAGCCTCACAGGCGCCTGGGAATTGTGCGCCGGAGGCGCCAATGACATTGTGTCAGGGACACAGGCGCAGGCTGAAGTTAAGCCTGCCATGAACCGTCTCATGCAGTATGCATGAATACTGCATTTTGTAAATAGTTGTTACCATGACCCTTTTTTTTTGTGATTCAAACAAATACATTTATTTTGCTGCACACATACGCCTTGTGTAATCATTACAGTTTGCATGCAATTGTGATATGTGGGGTGGGGGAAGGGGGTGGGCTAGAAATTGTTAGCTGTGATGTGGTTGCGACGTCTGTGGCCTTCAGCTGGGTTCTCCCCGCGTGCATGGTGCGCATGTGCTGGTGGCCGGTCGTCCCCCTCAGATTCACTGCCTGAGATGTCAACTGGTATCCGGCGCTTGGTTGCAATGTTATGAAGCATTGCACAGACAGCCACAATGCGGCAGCACGCTGCAGGACTGTAATACATGGCCCCACCTGTCTTGTGCAGTATACGGAACCTGCTCTTGAGCAGGCCAAATGTCCTTTCAATACAGTTCCTTGTCCGGATGTGCGCAACATTGTAGCGGCGTTGCTGAGGTGTGGCAGGGTTGAGGTAAGGGGTCAGGAGGTATTCCCGTAGGGCGTAGCCACTGTCACCTGAATGAGAGGAGCAGATGTTGATTGCCTGTGCAGCGCAGTTACTTCATAGCAATGTGACATTGTCGACAAAGTGTACTTACCAAGTAGGTGTCCTTCCCCAAACTCTCCCCTGATCAGTCGTGTGTGGAGTCCGCTGTGCCTGAAGATAAAGGAGTCATGGGTACTCCCTGGGTACTGGGCCACAATGTCAGTGATGATGGTCTTGGCATTGCAGACCATCTGTATGTTGAGGGAGTGGTACGACTTCCTGTTGCGGTACATATACTCCGTGCCAGCTGGTGGGCAGATGGCGACGTGGGTACAGTCTATGCAGCCAAGGACATGGGGAAAATGGGCAACATTATAAAATTGTAGTTTTGTGAGGTCCAAATCCTGTTGGCTCGTGGGAAATGTGATGTGCCGGTGGAGCTGGCTGAGCATGGCGTCAACAAAAGTGTGGAGGCAGCGTGACATGGTGGGCTGGGATATCCCCCCAGCAGCGGCTACTATGCCCTGGAAACTGCCGGATGCCAGGAGGTGCAGGCTGCACAATACCTGCACATGTGTGGGCACAGAATTGTTTCGCCTTGTTGGGTGCTGCATGATGGGGTCGAGTTCTTGTATCAGCCAGGTGATCATTTCCCCATTCAGCCTGTATTTAGCATAAATCTGTTCTCTGGTTTGCCCCAGCAAGGTGACCCGCTGCCGGTACATCCTTGCCTGCCTCATGCGTCTCCTCCGTGCTGCTCGCTGTAGCCTTCGCCGCCTCACCACCATGTACATCCCAGGCATTGTGGAACGCCTATTGCTGCTGCTGAATGTCCTTATGTGTGATTGGTCAGGCCTGGACCTGTTGGTGATTGGCTAACAGTTTTTCAAATTTTGGTTAATCATGGCTTTTATGGTTACCACCTGCTTTGAGTTGTCCTTAAATTGCGCCGCGCAAATGTGCGATTTAGCGCTTTTTCGCTAATGTATTTCTTTCATGAATGCCAATTGAGACAATATTGCGTTTCGCTATTCAATTCGCAGATTCCGTGGTTGGTCGCTATTTCAGTATCGCTAATGCTCGACTTCCCGGAGTCTGCGACTATTACAGCGTAATCGCTATTCCGCTCGCTATTATTTTTTAGCGATTTCGCTATTTCGTACTTGAATGCCGATTCCGTGTTTTGCACCCGCAATTGCGTTTTCGCAGCCATTGCGGGCGCTATTTCGCTTCATGAATCAGGCTGTAAGTTTTAGAATGTGAAATATGTCAAAGAATGAAAGTATCAACGGTGAGACGACCAGCGCAGACGCCCCTTCTAATCTCAGATAAACCATTAGCCTGTGTCTATCTGGACCACTGTGGTCCCTTACAAAGGGATGGTAACTATAAATATATCCTGGTCGCAGTGGATTCATGCACGAGATTCATATGGATGTGGCCCCAGCGCTCGGCTGACGCCAGAACTGTTATAAAAGATTTGCGGGTCTTTATCGCCACATACGCAATTGGCATGCTGCATTCTGACCAGGGTCCTGCTTTTAGCTCTCGAGCTTATAAGGAGGCCATGACCAGCATGGGCATTGCATTGCGGTACTCTTGTCCATTTCACCCTGAGGGGAACGGAATTGTAGAAAGAAAAAACCGTGACATAAAGCAATCTATAACAGCAAAGGTATTAGGTTGGGGAGCTGGGTGGGTCAAACATCTAATAAGTGTCCAACGTAGTCTAAATAACCTGCCAAGAAATTCTCTGAAGGGATTCAGTCCGTACGAATTATTGTTTGGAACTAGGATGTTAGTCTTAGATCTTGACAGTCAGACTTCAGTGGTGAAGGAAAAATGCTTTGATATCAAAGATCGTTTGGCTATTTTGCAGGACTTAAACAAAACAAGAAAAGACCTGAGCAACATAAAGTTGAAACAGCAGCCAACAACCACTGAAGAACCACCACCTGTCCCAGCAAGACCTGTCTGGATTCCAAAAGTCGGGGATCTAGTCAGAGAAAAGATCGCGGTAAAGAAGGAATTTGGGCCTTCTTACAGAAAAGCAGTTCCTGTCTTGTCTATCAACGGGACAAGATCAGTTGTACTACCGCCGCTTGCTGGTAAAAAGGAGAACCGAGTTGTATCCATCGACCTGGTAAAACCACAATCATGTGGCCGATAACAAACAGTAGGCCAAGTGGACTCCCGATAAGTAGTAGAACACCAAGATTTGCTACTAATACAGAGGTCCAAACTAAGAGGCTAATCACATTCGACACGCCTACAGAAGAACAACAAGGACTATGCAACAATGCATTGGAACTTAAACCTCTGAAAACCCAAATAAAAACATTTAGTAGAGACACACCAACCTACAATGAAGTAACAAACGAATATGCAAGAAACAGTAATCCTGAAGCAATTGGAACAATTGACAGAACTGCATCCGGCTACTTCATAAACTTCGATGATTCCTCTGAAGACCTAAGTGAATCAAAAACACAGCCATCAACAAAAACCTTTAAAGATAAAGCTAAAGAACTTTTGAAACAACTGAAAGAAACCTATCTGATTTCTCCATGGATTGAATTTTGGGTGGGCTTTGGTGCATTTATCCTCATACTTTGGCTCATCATGGTACTAACTTTGGGACGCTTCATTGAGGGAAAATATGCTAAAATTGACACAGCAAGTCAGAAAATCAACTTGATCCTCAAGCCACACACATCTTCACACGTCGAGAAAAGAGAACTTTCTTCAGTCAACTTCACAGCCAATCCTATACCGCGTGGGGTAGCATGGGACAATACTGACTACGAAATTTATGGTCCGGTTGAGATCCTGAAATATCCACACCAGATTAAGATCTCGTTGAGTGACTTTGTAAAACCAAGCTCATTTGCTGATGATTGGGACTTTGAAAGTATAAATAATATGATGTCTGACTTAGTGATGTCTGCTAAATTTACCAAACATGATTATTTGCAGGGTTCGACTAATTATGATAGTATGTACTGTTACAACCACTATGGTAACCATTTTCTACATAAATCTGTACAACCTAGAAATGTTTTAAATTATAATCAATGGGAACATTGTGCAACCCCTCCAAAAGGAAGCTCAAGAACCTTTTAGGACAAATATTCATACTTTTCAGGGTTCAACACAAGTAATGCTGAAACATTTTATTTCAAATTGTCAAATAAGACAGGGACAAAGACCATGCTAACAAACACGAAATTGATATATTCAGACTCATTTTTTGAACAAATGAATACTTTTGGTTTTGATTATTGGGACAAAAATGTTGAAGTTAAAAGTGTTTGGGGTACAAAAGAATGGCAAGTACACGGTATAGAATCATTGTTTAGAGCCTGGATGATCCCAGAACAAATTATATTTTTAAATGACACTGTTCAACAAACCACCTGTCTTGGCTTAGCCAAAATCAAAGACTTAAATAAACCGTCTATTCCAAAGCCAACAATGGACAGCAATAGCTCTACAGATGAAGAGATAGACGTAAACTATATATTAAACCAAAACAGAACACATCCTGATTGGAAACAGTGGTTGATCTGGCCCAAAGATACTAATAACTGTCAAGACAGATTCCTGAACAAAAAACAGGGGTTCAAATTGACCAGGCCAGACCCTAGATATTCCCAAAGACAACACCCAGGGATAATAACCACCTACAGTGTGGGCAAATTATGCCTTCAATGGCTACAAACTTCCACACTGACAGAAATTAAGCAACACCTAACTTTACTTACTGATGGTGCTGACTTGCGTGATTTCATTATGGGACCGCGCAAACAGCGTCAAAAACGCTTCATAGCAGCCTCTGTATATGCAGCTTACAATGAGGCCTGGAAGGTAACTCAAATTGAGACAGCAGAAAGTATACGGGAAATTGACCGTATTAATTTGGAAAAATCACTTTCTGTAGTGGACAATGGATTAATGACTCTGTCCTCCAGAATTTTTTCTTTGGACAGCATTGTGTCTTCAGCAATCGACATAATATCGCAAGACTTACTGCTGTTACAACACGGTCAGTCTCAATTGCGTTCTATTGTACAGCTTGGCTGGACGTTACAAAATCTACGTTCAGGCTATGTGCCTTGGCGTTTAATCAACACAACGTCACTATTCAATATCTTTAACCTTACTGATAAACAAATCAGTATGGCACAGAAGGGTGCTGATTATACAATCCTGAGCATTGAGAAACTAGAGAGATTACCAATGACAATGTCAGAACGACCTGTCAGTGAATGGATAATACATGGGATAATTAATATTCCAATATCAACCTTCAGGTTTCAATACTGCCAAAAATATATACAGGCTGGCATGTACGAAAAATTGGGAAAAGGGTACATTAAGACAACATGGAACTTGCCCTATTCACATGCATGTGTCAGTAATAAAGGACAGAAAATGTTTCTTAGTGGCAATAATTGTGCGATGTCACTAAGCGGTACACTTCTGTGTAATGGAATTAGTTTGCATGGAGCCTGTGAAGGGAACTCAAATAACCTTTCATGTCACCAGCTAGGCGCACCTGCAACAGAGATAGAACCATTCCTTAAAAGACTCTATAACGGGGGTTACATTCTAATTGTGGATCGCAGATGTTGTAGTCTTATGCCCGGGACTCCTTATCTCGTAACTACGACTGCAAAGGTCATGTGCTGTGGACACTCATTGTTCCCCAGCTCCTTTCCAGACAGGGAGGCAAGGGCATGGCCTAACTTGAAAATTACTTCTATACGAATAGATACTTTAAGCTGAATGAAAACAGTGCTTCTTCAGACGCCGACCAGGCTCACGTCATCAAAAGAAACGTATGATCTCCTAGTCGCAAGGACGACTGCAGAGATTCACTCATTGTTATCAACTAATTCCCCCATACATTTCGCGGAAATCCTGAATGAAATCTTAAATATTTCTGATACCAGTGGAGTCTCAAAGGTATTTAAGACAGTATTTTCGATGGCATTAACACCATTCAAAGCCATACTGGGTATTTTTCCAGATTTCGTCCATTCGATTTTTGGCGGACTTCCCCTCATTTTGGGACTAATTGCAGGAATCCTATTCCTGGTCCTAATATTTCGTTATGGCAAACCATGTCACAGACAAAACACCTGCGACAAGGGAAGAAACAATCCGAGCCATTGGATACCGGGACCGGAAATCAAAAATCCTGGGACTATCCCGGCTTAGAGACCTGAACATGACTTGGTTTCTTTCATTTCGACCAATGTGGCATCGATGTGTTTTACCTGTATTAAGGTGCCTGCTGTGCGGAGAAGAATGCGTGTTGGACACCTGTCTGACGCTACAATCGGATGCGCCTATGGATGCAGAAACATTGTTGGGTCCGATAAAGGCTCATGCTTTGTGCTGCCCTCAACGGCTGCCAATCCTGATGACGGCATTCGTGGAAACTTCACCACTACGATTAAGGGGTAGTGGAGTTCAAGATGAAAGCAGCATCGATCAGGTACGACCTTCTGTCAGCAATACTAATCAAAACGTCAATGGAGACAATCATGCGCACGAATGCATGGTTACACCTTTTTCCGAGTTAGTGGAACTCTCCCAGGAAGCAGTTGACAGCTTTTTCGGCAGTCTAAATGATATGATGTTCTCACCAGAGCAGAAATAGAGACTTTTTAGCAAGCTAGCACACGGCGTTCCCAACACCCTGAATTTGGCCTTCAACTTAATAGCAAAATAACATGAACAATTTTCCCTCCAGTTCACGGACAGCGATTTTTTCAGCAGCCCCAAAATATTTTTACGATTTTTCGGGACACTTACCTTCTGCTTAAAGTAAGAACTATTCTTAGAGAACTAAAATTTCTATTTTTAGAAACTTTATAGACATTAGCTGCCCGCTGGTATGTTCATAATTATTTTTATTCTGTGATGAAATGGGCTCGAACCTTTTTCTTCTGTATTAAGAGCCATTTCATGTGTAAATTCTCATTTACCAATTAGCAATAATGTATACATATGCGTGATTACTTTACCATTATTCTACAGCTTGAGTGCATATAGTACATGTGAATATTTTTTTCCGTATATTACATTATTACATTACATTATTCGAAATGCATTTTATGTATTTTGGGGTGGTAAGGTATACACGATACTCTACAGTATGTTTTACTATGCCTAGATTCGTAAACATGGCCATAGTTAGCGTGGAGTGGGTGTGATGTATTCTTATAGGTTCTGTATCGATCCCCCTATTCCTGACCCTGTTCTGGTTAACAAGTTAACTAGCAGCCATCCCATGATGCAGAAACCGTTATCTGATTAAGCCACACTACGGCACAGGAACGTGTTATCTGATTAGGTCATAACGCATGCCATCTAATTAGACAAGCGATATTCCTCCAGCCCCTGATAAGGCATACGGAGTTCTCAAAACAAATCAAACCTATGACAACCTGGGAAAAACCCTGCGGCCATTGTTTTGATTTCATCGAGAACTTCAGCAAAAGAATGTGCTAACGACCAAGTCGTATGACATCCTTATTGACGTATCTATGTCCATCCTTACGTCAATCTCGGCACCTTACAGGTATAAATATTACCGGTATTGCCTTAAGCAAACACACGCGGTGGTGACGAGATCAGAGCAGCCAGACTTGCCGAAGCCCAGAGCAGAGCAGACCCCGCTGGCGCAGCCCCGCCTTCCTGACGCGCTGAGAACGAGACGCTGCTTTCTCCTGCCGAGAAATCCAGCTCCGGCGCTTCCGGGTAGCCCTCGCAGGCAGCCTGGAATATCGAGACCAGAGACGAGAGATACCATCCCTCATTCATCCTAAATTCCAGGTACAGAACTGAATAACCCCTTGCAGAGAATTCTTGAGTCAGTCACTTGGCAAAACAAACTTAACTTAAACTGCTACTTTCTATTCCCGCCCACGTATTAGGCTTAGGTCAGGTACACCGGGGTAGGCGTAGTTAGAAACACCAGTTGAGTACGATTAGTCAAATGTATATGTGTATGTATCTATTTTATCCATTTTAAACCACCTTATGGCTTAGAAACCATATAAATGTTTTTACAGTATTATTTTATACTTCTGCTTTTATTGTATGCACTTTACTTAACCATAAGTATTGCGATAATATCGATCCATTTCTCTTGTATGAGAAAAGAGACTGATCAATAAATAACATCTTTTATTGAATACGCCCGTCTCTTCCTTTTCTCTACAATCTGGTGAGACTAAGAAGATACACTCTTGATTAGGGGAGAGCAAAGTTGTTATGTTCTATGGTTGTCAGAAACTAAATCCCTTCTTGTCTATCCAGGGAGGTTCAACTCCTCCTTGCCTATTCGAGAAAGTTTCTAGTGAACTCTGAGCTAGCTGGCAAACCCAAAACTTTAAGTCTAATATCGACAATAGAAGACCTAGTTAACGTCTGGTCTAGGCCTATACTATTGAAGGTATTATTCCAATGCGCAGAGCCTATTGGGATAATAGGAACTACACTACAAAGTGTAAAACAGATATATATAGAAACATTCTACAGTATATTTAACAGCAGAGCTCTATTAGTGTACTTTTCAAACTCATATTTTTGTAGTGAGTTTCAAGAGAAGAGAACCTCGCACACTCCTGAGGCGGAAGCCGGGAGATCACCTGTCTTTCTTAAACATTGTTTTTAAAATTGTATTTCTTGTGTCACGAGTAAGCTGAATCTCTGTATTTTAAACTTCACTCACTCTTCTGGCACCACCGGAGCGGGCTCCAGAACCGCCTAAACAGCGAACTCTTCGCTGCACCAAACGCCCCAAAACAAAACAATTCAGCCGCCATTGACGGCGAGGAACGAGGCCACGCCTACCCTTAGGCCACGCCCACTCGCCCACCAAAAGTATAAAAAACGCTGCTGACAGCGCAACAACTCAGAACCTCGCACACTCCTGAGGCGGAAGCCGGGAGATCACCTGTCTTTCTTAAACATTGTTTTTAAAATTGTATTTCTTGTGTCACGAGTAAGCTGAATCTCTGTATTTTAAACTTCACTCACTCTTCTGGCACCACCGGAGCGGGCTCCAGAACCGCCTAAACAGCGAACTCTTCGCTGCACCAAACGCCCCAAAACAAAACAATTCAGCCGCCATTGACGGCGAGGAACGAGGCCACGCCTACCCTTAGGCCACGCCCACTCGCCCACCAAAAGTATAAAAAACGCTGCTGACAGCGCAACAACTCAGAACCTCGCACACTCCTGAGGCGGAAGCCGGGAGATCACCTGTCTTTCTTAAACATTGTTTTTAAAATTGTATTTCTTGTGTCACGAGTAAGCTGAATCTCTGTATTTTAAACTTCACTCACTCTTCTGGCACCACCGGAGCGGGCTCCAGAACCGCCTAAACAGCGAACTCTTCGCTGCACCAAACGCCCCAAAACAAAACAATTCAGCCGCCATTGACGGCGAGGAACGAGGCCACGCCTACCCTTAGGCCACGCCCACTCGCCCCCCTTCCACCCTTTAAAGGATGTGCAGCCACCGGACACGCAGCGGACGGGCGCAGCGGCCTTAGGCCTAGACACTATGCCCAACTCGCACAAACGTATATCCTACACCCAAGATACGCTCCGAGCCTGAAACACAAAAAAACATCCTCAGTGTAAATTCATCCTCAAAGAATACACCCCTTTCACAGGATGCATCCTCTGCAACACGTCAGAGGAAACGGAGCGCGGCCAAGGGTTTCGATTCGGCCTTTTGAACTGCAGGTCCTTGGTAAAACATGCTCACGATATTAATCTCCTCGCCCCCAAAATTTTACGCTAGACATACTGTTTCTGACCGAAACATGGCTGACCCCTAACAGTGACTTCGACATGGTCAATGCAGCCTTACCCGGTTACCAAATCTGCTGCTTGAACAGGCCGGTCGGCAGAGGTGGCGGGCTGGCCATACTCCACAAAGACCATCTCAATTGTAGGATCGAATGTGGCACTGTCAAAGACTGTGAAAGCTGCAATTTCACTGTCCAGATCTCGCCAACTATCTCACTATCGGGACTTTTAGTGTACCGACCGCCAGGCTCGCTGGGAGATTTTTCCAGCACCCTGATGGATCACATTTTACTAAAAACAATCTCAGCCTCCAACTTCCTCCTCCTAGGGGATCTTAACCTGCACTTCCTAGACCCTGCGGATAACATCGCAGCTAATCTACTAGCAGATCTTACATCAGCCGACCTCCACCTCCTAAACTCAAAAGCCACCCATGAGAAAGGACAGCTTCTAGACCCGATTTTTACGAATATTAGGAACCTTAAAACCCAAGATCCCACCCCCCTCCCCTGGACAGACCATATGCTGATCCCTATGCACTGGTCTCTCCAGATCACCCCAGCACTCAAACAGAAAACCAGGATACGAGCCAGACGGTGGCACAAGCTTATACCAGAGGATTGGGAAGCGAAGTTACGGGAATCCGTTGGCCCTCTCTCCGCGGACCCTAACATAGCTGACAGAGAATTTAACGGTTGGCTCACCCACCCCCTGGACAGCCTTGTCCCACTAACCAGCACTCTAAAACACGTCAAAAGGATTAACCCCGCACCTTGGTATACACCATCCCTTAATGTCTTAAGGCAGGAGTGCAAAAAGACAGAACGCACTTGGAGGAAAAACAAGTCGGTGATGGAGAAAGACGCCTATCAATTATCTATGAAAGCGTATAAACAAGCCCTCCACAACGCGAAAAGTGCCTTCTACGAGGAAAAAATAAAGAATTTCTCCTGCTCAGCCAAGGAGACCTTCTCTATCCTTAAAGAGCTCCTCCATATCCCGGACCCCCCACAGAAACCCATGGACCCCAAAGCAGCAGAAGAAAAATGCGTCAATCTGGCCACCTTTTTTGACGAAAAAATTAAAAAAATCCTTGCCTCCCTTCCTGCTGCTAACCCCGACACCACAGAGAAAGCTAAGGACTTACCTCTCCTATTATGGAACTCCCCTGTGAAACCCGACACGCCTTATTTAGCGTCGTTCGGCCCAGTCACTGAAGAGGAAGTGGCAGCAACATTGGCATCAACTAAGAGTGGCGCCCCCAGTGACCCAGTCCCTATACGGTTCGTCAAAGACATCACCCGGACCATAGTGCCCCAACTGACTGCCCTCATCAACACCTCGTTAGCCCAAGGAGAAGTCCCTTTAAGCTGGAAGGAGGCAGTCGTGAAAGGGCTTCTCAAGAAACCATCACTAGACCCTGCGGATCTATCCAATTACAGACCAATCTCGCTCCTCCCCTGGATAGGCAAGGTCGCCGAGAAGCTAGCGAACAAAAAGCTGTCACACTTCCTTGAAGCAAACCAACTCCTCAAAAACTCACTGACAGGCTTTAGACCAGGTCAGGGCACTGACACCGCCCTCCTCGCAGCAGTAGAGAAGACCAGGGAAATTATCGATACAGGAGGATCAGTGGCAGTGGTCCTCCTAGACCTGAGCGCGGCCTTCGACACGGTCAGCCACCAGGTCCTAACCCAACGTCTAGATAACATCGGAGTGAAAGACAGAGCGCTGAAATGGCTCACGTCTTTTCTCTCCCGACGCTCTTTCCAAGTCTGGGAAGGTGAAAGCCGCTCCCCCTCCATCCCCCTCCGGTGTGGTGTGCCACAGGGCTCATCACTAAGCCCCACGTTGCTTAACGTGTACATGGCCCCACTGGAGGAGCTGGTCTCACCATTTGGAGTCACTATCGTCAGCTATGCTGACGATACTCAGCTGGTGGTGACGCTCTCCCACCCCAAGCTAGAGCCTTCCAATCTCCGTGACTGCCTCTCCAATGTCCATCAATGGATGAGTGACTCAGCTCTAAAACTAAATGGATCAAAAACGGAGATCCTGCTCCTAGGACACAAAACCATGAACCTTCCCCCTAACATCTGGCCTGCCTGTATGGGTGAACCCCCTACCCCCAAGACGGAGGTTAAGAGTCTGGGAGTGTGGTTGGAGACAGATCTCACCTTCAGAACACAGGCAAGAAAAACGGCCGGCATCTGCTATGGCCTACTCAGATCATGCAGAAAGGTGCTCCCCCTACTCCCATTTCAGTCCCGACTTCTGCTGATCCAAGGCCTAATTTTATCAAGGCTGGACTACAGCAACGCCATTTACCTGGGGGCACCGGAATCCACTCTCCAAACATTGCAAAAAACCCAGAATGCCGCAGCCCGACTACTTACTAATACTCCAGCCAGAACATCAGCCAAACCTGCACTAAGGTAGCTACACTGGCTCCCAATTAACGAAAGAGTAACTTTCAAAGCCCTTTGCTTGGCCCACAAGGTACTGCACAACGCAGGCCCTCCAATTCTCAACAACTGGATCACACCCTACAGACCTACGAGAGCGCTTCGGTCAGAACATGGAAACCTTATCATGGTTCCCAGGGTGAAGAAGGCCCGCGTAGGTGGCCGCCGTTTCTCAGCAATACAGCAAAAAAATGGAACGCGCTCCCCCGAGTCTCAGAGCGGATCCAAACCTCCTACGATTCAGGAAGTCCCTTAAAACCCTACTTTTCCCCTGATTCGTCAACATCTCCTACTTTCTACCCTTTGGAGCCTGAGGTTTAGCGCTGGGATACTCGTGGGTGACTACGCGCTCTATAAAAACCTAAAATAATAAATAATAAAATAAGTAAACTCATTTTCAAAGACTATTTTCTATTTTTGTGGTGACCCCGGGCATTGCTACGATGTCGGTAGTTGCAAACATAGTGTGTTTGTCAGAAACTCTAAAACACACATATACAGATGATTTAATTGATGTTTGACACTAGTTGTTTACTGATCCCTTGTTTAAAATTGTCTGTCTATAACAATTTTTTAACAAAATTACTTTTACTTTGCATTTCCCATGTTTGCAGAGACACCGGAAGTCACCATGACATCGGAAATCGCAGATATCTCGTGTTTTTCAAAAACTTTGAAACAGATATACAGAGATATTGTGAACAAATTTCAATATAGGTGTTCACTATTAGAGTATTGAAAGTTCTGCTTTTCTTTCCATTTTTAAAGAAATCAATTTTAAACTTGTCTTTTAAATTTCCGATTTGTGCGGTAACTGCGAATATGCAAATAACCGCGAGTATGTCGGTCAACGAGAATATCACATGGCTGAGAAAGCAAGGAATATCATTGGATAATATACTTTTCAGCAAAATGAATAGGAAGTACATAACAGCAAAAGCAGGATGTGGAGGAGTTCGACACAGAAGATGTTGAAGATGAGGAACCTCCCCAGAAGAGGGCAAGTGTGGCTTGGGAGTTTTTAAAAATCCCACCTGGGTAATCAAAAACTTTAGCAAAACTAGTGCAATGCGTAAGCTGTCAGAAGACCCTCTCAAGAGAGACAAACAGAAAATATTCATGTTGGACGAAGTCCATGTTGTATCATCTTACAAAGTATCATGGAATACATCTGCAACTGGCATTCAAGCAGAGGGAAGCTGGACTGCCATCTACATCAGTTGTAGCCGGCCAGAAAGTTCCTTCAGAGGTCCAGAATGCCACTGCAGATATTGCTCCAGAGTTTTGAGGATGGCCACATATTGCATGACAATTGTGTTGTTATATGTGTTGGTGAGCAGTGTGTGTGCTGCATAAAATCATACATGCTAATTTATTTCGCCCTTTTATATTTAATGCACATTTCTCAGGGCACAGTTTTCAAGTTTCTCCTGTCCCAGTTGCCATTTTGTCATAACAAATTAAAAAAACATTACACTTTACAAAACTACAATTCTTTTTTTAAAAAAAGGTTCCTTTTCAAACTGCCTTTTACAGTTGAAAATGACAAAGTGTGCATGTATTTTGGAATGAGTGTATGACTGGTGTATAGATGATTGAATGATTACATGGCTGGTGCATAGATCTTAGAATGAGTTCAATAATGGTGCCTGTGTGATTTTATGAGTGCATGGGTAGTACCTGGGTATTTGTATGACTGCATGGGTTGTACCTGGATGATTGGATGAGTGCAAAGAAACTGCCTGGCTAATTGGATGAGTGTATGAGTAGTGCCTGGGTGACTGTATGAGTGTATGAAGAGTGCCTGGGTGATTGTATGAGTGCACAACAAGAACCTGGGGATTCAGTTTGTGCATTGGCAGTGCTTGGGGAAGTGGATGAGTTTATGGTCAGTGCCAGGGTGATTGGATGAGTGCATAGGTAGTGTTTGGGTGATTGAATGGCTGCATAGATAGTGATGGCGTGAGTAGTGCCTGGGTGACTGAATGAGTGTATACTTAGTGCCTTGGTCTATGAATGAGTACATGAGTGGGACCTGAGTGATTGTATGAGTGCATGGGTAGTGTTTGGGTGATTGGATGACTGCATAGGTAGTGCCTGAATGATTGCATGAGTGCATGGGTAGTGCCTAGGTGATTGAATGTGTGTATGAAAAGTGCCTTGTTGTATGCATGATTGCATGAGTAGGACCTGGGTGTTTGTTTGAGTGCATGTGTACTGCCTGGGTGTTGGACTTGGCCCTTTTTGCAGGGTCATCCCTGAACTTTTTGCCTTCCTCCTATATTTTTTCTGACCTGTTGTTGGCTATTTTATGACTCGGGGCACTTTACCACTGCTGATCAGACAAAACCACGTCATGCGCGGACTGGCCACACTACCTAAATCTGTTGAGGGTCGACACAGAAAGGGGAGTTACTTCCCTGGCAAAATGCGGGTGTTTTAAGCGGCAAGATATTCCAGATGCAAATTTTCCAAGTAGTGTGCTGTGAAAGCTGGTCCCCCGGCAGCCGGGGAGGGAGGGATCTCCGAAGATGTGCAGGGACATGCTTGAATGCCTTCCCGCACACTCTTGGAAAACATTATGTCCGCTGAGCAGCAGGTTTCGCTCAGGAGTGCATTTCAAACCGAGCGCGGACTTCATAATAAGGGTGTGTTGTGAAAAACAGAGCTCTTTTGGAAGTAAATGCTTATACTTGGTAAACCGTTTTTAAAGGCCTCATACCAAGGCAGCAAGTGACCATAAAGGCTCCTGTCTAACATATGTTCAAAATGTGCTAAGGCTGTTTTGCAATTACTTAAACGTAGCGCTTCATACTCCGCCGATGCGCTTTTGGTGGTCGAGTAGCAACTTAGTTATTCCGTACATTTTGGGTAAGGAGTGAAAACTCATTCATATAAACATGGACTTTGATGCCAAGGTCGGGATAAAGTGGCAGGACAGGCACCCTGGGTCATCCCCGTTTAGCATTTCATCTTGTTTGTGGTGCCTTTTTAAAAGATTTCAATCAGCTTTTCAAGCTTAATACAAAAGGTGTGGCGGGCAGGCCATAGCTAGTCATTCATTTTCTTTCTTTAATCGTTCTTTTCTGGTAAAACTAATCACTCATCTTTTGTTTCTGCCCAATGCTTACAAGAGATACATAACTACAATGACAATGACAAAGATACATAACTACCCTAAAGGTGCAGTAAGGCCCCCGGGGGGGAAATGCAGCTAGTGGGACAGGCAGCGCCAACCGTCCCAATTAGCAGAGTCCTCGACACAAAGCACTAGCTCATCAATGTATTCACCGTCCATTTACCCAGCGCTAGGCCGAACAGAGTCCTATTTCCCAAAATCTCACAAAGGACTTAAAATGTGGCTTTCTTTTGTGGATTCTGGACTTCTTGACAAAAAAAACGTATACTGTCCCTGGAAGTTCCGGGGCAGATTACTCACCCCCGTTTCCAGCTTTTACTGACAGGTGAAGGCTGAACCCAGAGCATGCACCATCTAGTTCACTACAATGTCTGATTTTTCGAGGTTACACAGAACAGCCCACTGGGACCATTAACCTTCCAGGAAAGAGGTTAGAAAGCGCGCAGATCAAACTATAAACGACAGTGACCCAATGGAATGGAATGCTGGTTATCTAAAATAACATCACTCAGCGCCATCACAGCATCAATCTGTGCAACCATTCAACAACAACTGGTTCAAATAAGTTCTCTCAATGTTTTAAGCTTTATTACAAATGTCACAAAAAGATGTTAATATTTCACTTCTGTTTTTGGATTTTCGTCACAATAAAATACACTGAACATAATGTTCACAAAAGTTATTTACAAAAGTTAAAGCTATTGCCATTATAAATTACAATAACTTTTATTTAAGTATTAATTATTTTAAAAAATTAAAAGCCATTCTTATTTGTAATATCAATACATCTAAGGCACGTAAATACAACACATATTACATTAGCAATGCTATAGGTGTCACATTTGAAAAACTTACAACTATTGGCATTATAAATGACAAAGCTATTAATTTTGCTATTTTCAAAACCAACACATTAATAAAATAATTGTCATTTACAATACCAATAGCTCAAACTTTCCTAACGCGAGACCTATTGCATTGTAAATGCTTGTTGTTTTTGCAGAGCTATCTGGTCCTGAGGAGAGTTTCTTGAGATAGGAACTCGAAATGCGTCGACCACGTTTTCTGTTAGGCCAATATAGCAAAATTGCCATTTTAAGAATTTTTGTATAGTTCCAATTTGAGATGGCCTACTGGAGTAAATTTGTAAATTCATAAAGTATAGTTTATAGAATTGAAGAAAGTGATTTATACTGTGATAACACTTAGTTGTTGGTCCCCAGGGTGGGTTTCCAATGAATGTATATATGGTGTCTGTTGGAATGTGTGAATGAGCTGTAACACTAGTATGAATATTGCGTCACTTGTGTGTCTGAGGAAGAGAATGTTGTTGTAAATGTGTGAAGCTATGGATATGAATGATGTTTTTTCATGATTATAGGTTTTCTGAGTACTCCTGTAATGCCCGTTGTCTTGGTTATTGAAAAGGTTGTTTTGAATTGAAATGATTTTAATAGTGTTTTGAAAAATAAATTGATTTATTCAAACTGAAAAAGTGGTTTAGAAGGGCCAGTTTTATTATGTCTCTCTCTACTTCAATTGTTTTGAACAGGTGGCAGTACATGCAATTTGTAGTTGTTTATAGTTATATTGGTGTGGCCTTACTGCGGAATAGCCAAACCCTCTCATTGTTATTTCCATGCAAGCCCACTAGCAGCATTTGGTTTACGAGCCCCGGGCACACTCAGTGCACTGTACTAGGGTCTGACAAGTAAACCAAATATCCAATCATGGAACCACTAATCAATACATCAAATTACAATAGGGAGAGCATATGCACTTTAGCACTGATCAGCAGTGGTAAAGTGCCCAGAGTCATAAAATAGCCAACAACAGGTCAGAAAAAATATAGGAGGAAGGCAAAACGTTCAATGTGTGAAGCTATGGATATGAATGATGTTTTTTCATGATTATAGGTTTTCTGCGGGGACTCCTGTAATGCGCTTTGTCTTGGTTATTGTAAAGGTTGTTTAATTGAAATGATTTTAATAGTGTTTTGAAAAATAAATTGATTTATTCAAACTGAAAAAGTGGTTTAGAAGGGCCAGTTTTATTCTGCCTCTCTCTACTTCAATTGTGTTGAACAGGTGGCGGTACTGGCAATTTGTAGTTGTTTATAGCTAGTGGGCTTGCAGCACTGGTTGTGCCACCCACAGAAGCGGCCTAGTAAAACGTGTCTAAGGTCTGCCATTGCAGAACCTGTGTACAGTCTGGTACTGTCATGCTGACTGGGCAAGTTCACCCTCTTGCGAGTCCCTGAACCTTCCCTTTTCTTCATATCAGTTACCACAATGGTAGGCCCAAGGGCAGGGTGCATTGTAAGTATAAGGTAGGACAAGCCCTGATGTGTGTGGCATGTCCTAATAGTGAATTACAGCCATTTTCGTTTTTCACTATTGAAGGCTACCTGTTCTCCATAGGCTAGAATGGGCTGCTGCATTGTTACATGTTTATAATCCTAGCAGACTCAGAGAACATGGTAGAAATTTGAGTTTAGTATGCCTGGACTCAGAGTAATAAAATACATCTTTTAGTAAATTTTATTTTAATATTCTGTGTTTGCAAATACCACTTTTAGAAAGTAGGTATTTGCTTGCCTAACCATTTGAGCCCGCCTCTGCTAGGTTGTTTATTCCTTGTCTGGGTTTGTGTGTGACAGGACTGGGGAATTCCAGGAGACAGGCTGGGGCTGCCCGGTGGTGTATAGGGAGATCTGCTTCCAAGATGGGAGGGAGGAGTTGCACCTGGGACCTGAATAGGACTGTGCCCGCCCCCCACAGGGCTGGCTCCACCCCCTGTGGTGCATCTGATGTCTCTGCCCTGCACACTGAAAGAAGTGAAGGAAGACTGTCAACAAAGTGCTCCTGGACTGTACTTGCCTTCCACAATGCTGGCTCCACTTCCTGTGGGGCGTCTGAGGTGCCTGCCCTGCGCTGTGAAAGGAAAGGAGAAGTCTGGTAAACAGAGTGCTTCAGAACTGGTTTGGACTGGTCACAGGCCCCTTTTCCCTCAGAGAACAAAGTATTTTGGGGTATAAATCTTGGGACCCTGATCCCATGAAATTAGATCACTCCTGGAACTGACAGGAAGAAACCTCTGCTGAGGAGAAGGAACCTGAAGAAACTGAGGAGAGACTATTCCGAAACTGAAGTGCTACTTGGGGGATTGGCCTGCAGTGGTTGCCTGGCTGCCTAGAGAGGAGAAAGGACTTTGTGGATTTTACCTTTGCTTTTCAACTTGTGCTAAAAAGATCTCCAAGGTCGTGGAGGAGAGTTTGCCACTGACCGAAGTCCCAGGACCAGTGGACTTCACCAGCCTTTGTGAATTTCTACTTTTCCAGTGGCTACAGAGGCAGGGAGCTGTGACCGACTCTCACGGCTGGCCTGGTGTCCTGTTGGCACCGCACTGAGCAACGTCCACCTCGAACAACGCAAGCTCTGAGCTCACCAACTCCGTCTCGACACCGTCAATGAGCCGGAGCCTGCACCGCGACTGGAAGGACACCGCAACGTGCAACGCCTCGCTACACCGAATCAAATTGGTCTGACCGGCGCGGTCACTGCTGCTGACTACGAGTCCTGTGACCGCACCTGAGTTAGGCACCTCCTCGCACACTTCGCAATGCACCGCCTGACTCGCAACGCTGTCCGGACTGACCGGCGCCAGCTCCCGAACTCCGGCTCGAACGCCACACCATAAAGCTGGACGCACCGCAGCAGGCAACGTCCGCCCTGAACAACGCAAGCTCTGAGCTCACCGATGCCATCAACAAGTCATAGCCTGCACCGCGATGGAAGGGACACCGTGACCTGCAACGCTTTCTTTTCCTGCACCGCGACGTTCAATGGAACCGAATCGCAGATCCGTGTCGGCCGCCACAAGGAAAAGGTACTGTGTTTGAGTCTGTCGACATTTGAGTGGGCCCAGACCGCCGCGGTCCGCTGGATTTGTTAGACTCTGTGTTCTTTCAGCACGCTGTAGCCGGACAAGGCTTCCGACTC
Organism: Lissotriton helveticus; assembly: GCF_964261635.1. Lineage (NCBI taxonomy): Eukaryota > Metazoa > Chordata > Amphibia > Caudata > Salamandridae > Lissotriton > Lissotriton helveticus. The sequence continues at coordinate 1,601,642,416 of NC_136059.1, read as the reverse complement.
GCACAGAACTTTGATTTATACCGTTTTAACCAGAACTCTTGAAATTTGATAGTACTGTGTATTCTTTTTGTCGTTTATTGGTCTTGTGGTAACTCTATATAAAGTATAACTTATTTTTGATACAAAACCTTGTGTGGTGTACATTTGTAGTGTTGTCACTGGGTTACTGTATGTAGTCACAAATGCTTAACTTACATCGCCTCTGAACTAGCCTTGACTGCTCGCGCCACACCGCCTAGAGGGTGAACAGGGGTTATTTTAAGAGGGTAATTCCCTTGTCCTGACTAGAGGAGAGCGTCCATGCTTGGCACAAGTACCTAACTGCACCAACCAAAGACCCCAATTCTAACGCTGGGTGATTGCAAAAGAGCATCAGTAGTACCTGGGTGAATGTATGAATGCATGCGTAGTGCCTGAGGTATTGGACGAGTGCATGGGGAGGGCCTGGATGATTTGATTAGTATATGGGTAGTGCCAGGGTAATTGGATTAGTGCATGGGTAGTGCTTGGTTGATTGTTTGAGTGCCTGAGTAGTGCCTGGGTAAGTGCGTAAGTACATCTGTAGTGCCTGGGTAGTGCCTGGGTGATTGGATGAGTGCACAACTAGTGCCTGAGTTATTCAGTGAGTGCATGAGTAGTGCCACAGTGATTGGATGAATGTATGGGTAGTGACTTGGTGACTGTATGATTGTTTGAGTAGTGCCTAGGTGATTCTAAGAGTGCATGAGTAGTGCCTGGATGATTGCATGAGTGCATGTGTAGTTATTGGGTGATTGGATGAATGTATGGGTAGTGCCAGGGTGATTAATGAGTCTATGGGGAGTGTTTGGGTTTGTGCATGAGTAGCACCTGGGTGATTGACTATGTGGGTGATTGTGTGAGTGAAAGTGCAGTGCATGGATGATTGCATGATTGCAAGTGCAGTGCCTGGATGATTGGATGAGTGCAAGTGTAATGCCTGGGTGAATGGATGAGTGCAAATGTAATGCCTGGGTGAATAGATTAGTTCAAGTGCAGTGTCTAGGTGATTGCAGAAGTGAATGCATACTGCCTGAGTGAATGGATGAGTGTATGGGTAGTGCCTAGTTGATTGTATGAGTGCAAGTACACTGCATGGATGATTGGATGAGAGCAAGTGCAGTGCTTGGGTGAATTGGTTAATGCAAGTGCAGTGTTGAGTGAATGGATAAGTGCAAGTGCAATGCCTGGGTGAATAAAGGGAGTGTTAGTGCAGTGCCTGGGTGAATGGATGACTGCAAGTGCAGTACCAGGATCACTGGATGAGTGCAATTTCACTGCTTGGGTGAATGAATAACTGCAAGTGCAGTGTCTGAGTGAATGGATGAGTGCAAGTGTAGTGTCAGGGTGATTCCATGACTGTATGTGTAGTGCATACATGATTGAATACCTGTATGTACAGTGGCTGGGTGATTGAATTAGTGTATAAGAAGTACCAGGGTGATTGGATCACTGAATGTTTACTGCCTGGGTGATTCAATGAGTACATGACTAGTACCTAGGTGTTTGGATGAATGTACGGGTAGTGGCTGGGTGATTGAATGAGTGCATGGGTAGTGCCTGGATGAAAGCATGATAGAAAGGGTAATTCTTGAGTGATTGTATGAGTGCAGTGTCAGCATGACTGTGTAAGTGCAAGTGCAGTGCCTGGATCATTGGATAACTGCAAGTATAGTACCTGGGTTAATGGATAAATGCAAGTGCAATGCCTGGGTGAATGAATGAGTGCAAGTGCCATGACTGGGTGATAGCAGAACTGTATGGGTAATGCCTGAGTGAATAGATGAGTGCATACCTACCACCTGAGTGATGGCATGAGTGTCTAGGTGGTGCTTGGGTGATTGGATGAGTAAAAGCGTAGTGCCTGGGAGATGGGATGACTATATGAGTAGTGACTGGATGAATCCATCAGTAGATGAGTGATTTGACACATGTGAAATATCCCATTCTGCAACCACTGTGGAAAAAATATAAACAGAGAAAAATGTATTAGGATTTCATTTTGAACATTAGGCAACCAAAACACAACACAATATTTTTTCGCCAAAACTTGAATTCAACATAGTCCAAAGTTTTACTGCTTTTTACTGTTTTCAGCTTTCATACTTCTACACTTTCAACAATGGCTGTATGAAGCATCATCTTTAAACATTAGGGAAAAAACAATCAATGGATTATAGAAAAAAACAAATGCACACAGTAGATTATTATAAATGTGTTCTACTGCACTTTCCACTCACTCCAATTTTGGTAATATTGGCCTGCTGACAGGTTACTACCTTAATTAAAACAAATATATATTAAACATGTTAATGATATTTTTATATCTGGTACAAAATGTCCAACATTTATAAAGCAGTCTTCATTTTTCAATATCTTATTCTCAACATCATGATCCCTGTTAGGCCAAATGTTTTGCTCCTTGCACAAAATACATAACACTCAGTACTACGTAGAAGTTGCTGTAGCAGAAACATAAGGGGGCAGCTTTTTAGTGGTGAAGAGGCTTCTTAGATGTAACTTAAGGCTACTGATATTATAGTACATCCATGTAGTTTCTATCTGTGGTAACAGAATGCAGTTCTCAAATGTTTTATAATACTTTCCCGAGTTAAAACAAGTCTTTCATTTCTAACAGCTTGCTGTAGACAATACCCCTACTAGGTCAAATAATGTCTCAGAAACACATAATACATATATATGTCAACACAATGCCACATTTTCTTATCCTAGATTCTCCTAAGAACTTCTATTCTAGAAATAGCATATATGAGTTTAGTAACTTTTTAGGTAGTCTTGATTTGAATGTCACTTGTATGTCATTGCACTCTGTCCAACTTGTCTGACATCTTAAATATATTGTGCAGTATCTAGAGGTTATATTAACTCCATTATGAAATATGATTGCTATAGTTGTGAAAGTTCGTTTTGAGATGGAAATATGTGCAGCTTTTAAGTGTGTAATTTCAGTTGCTAATTTAGTACCATCCACCCTGCATCATTGTAGCATGACTATGACATATTTTCCATACCTTTGTAGAAACAATGTTTACCTAAGTTCTGATCTGCAGTTTGGACAGGTCATATCTTGATGAGAGTTTGTAGTTAAATCTTCAAAGACACAGCTTTACAATCTGGTACTATCCAGCAGAGGAATTGTTTAGAATGTATTTCAGTGCTAGATGTAAATTCACTGCCTTCATACTTATGGGTCCATTTATAAGTTAAACCAAATAATTCATTAATATTAACATCTTCTTCATCTAATAGTTCTATCATTACCCTTGGAAATTCTTGAGCATCCTGCTGAAGATTTTGAGAGAACACCACTGATCCAGTACAGTCATCAGTGACTTTACTTATTCCAGTAGGAGAATGTATAATACTTCTATCACTTCTTAATTCTTCAAGTAAACTACATAGTTGTGAAGACATTCTTTTATCTACCTTTTCTTTAATAGAATTTGTAAAATGAAACAAATAATATAGTCCATTTAACGCTATATTTGCATAACAGTTCACTCCAGATTTATCACCAAAGTGATAGCCTTGTATTTCCTCAATGTGCTGTCGTTTTCATTACTGTCCTCCTTGTTGATTTTCTTTTTGTTCAACTCTGATAGTCTGCATGATATTTTCCACTCTGGACACAGTATTGCTTTTGAACCACAGGATACTGGCCTAAATTAGGAGAATATTGAGCTCTTAACCAATTATTTTCTGCTAGACAGCTCACATCAGGACTTGCTTTCTTTTCATCAAAATCTATCTGAAATAAACTAGACAATGTTCTAATCTGCGATAAAGCAACATATGACATTCCTTCTTTGACTACACCACCACCAATATTAACAAGACCTGTGAATTGTAAATAGTTATTGCATACGCTAAATACACTGGGAGCTGCTTTCTCTGGACATACAAATCTTTCAGAAGTAGGAAACATACAACGCATCTACCAATCTGCTTAACTTGAGTAGCATCATCAAAATGTATGGCTAAGTATTCCGCATCATTTGTGTTTGGATAATTTAATACATCTATCTGTTGATCCATTCACTAGCCCTAATTCAACATTTATATTACAACATGAGATTGCAGAACCATTTTTACAGATATGTAACTGTTTTTCGAATCCAGCAGTTTTCAACACAGACATTTCTAAACTATCCAATTTCATTTGCAGTTTTTCTGTTAGTAGCACCGTAACTCCTTGAGGTTCCATTTTATCATTTGCAATAATTTCAACAATCTCTTCTTTTTCCAGTGGCAATAATTGTTCATTGAGTTTACTACACTACTCAAGAGTTGGCATCAAACAAACAATATACTTCTCTTCCTCAACAACATTATTCATTACTTCAGCAGCTGAAACATTACTTGGACACATAATTTTGATGAGACAGGTTTGTAATACTGTCTTTCGCTCTTTTGTAAGGAGTTCCACTCTTATATCCTTTAGTATATCTGCATCATGCATATCTGATGCTTGGCGCATATTTTGGATTAACTCTTTGTATTAAAACCATGTCCCCCTATAATCGAAGAGAATGCCTAAATAAGAAGCTCTGTTAGTGAATTCAACCTTATTGTTATCAATAAATGTATCTCTGCATTTTGCTCTATCTTTTCTAAATTTCATAATAAACGTTTTAGAAGTGTACACTTGAAGGCCCAAATTATGCATAAATGTTGAAAAACTAGACCCTACTCTTTGGAGCCCGAGTTGTGTGTGTGACATTATAACAGCGATGTCCGCATGCAATAAGGCTGGAATTGGGCACTTATCTATCTGTGGCAAATCATGGCACTGACTCACTAGGACTGGGCCTAAGCCATTAATATACAGGGTAAATAAAACAGTGTCCAGAACACATCCTTGTGCTACCCCTTTCTGTATTGCAAACTTTGCAGTGCACTCTCCGTTAACCCATTGAACGCTCATGATGAGCTGAGCTCGTCATGAGCCACGGTGCTCGTGTGCTCATGACGAGCTGAGCTCGTCATGACCATTAGAACACTTGCACGGTGGGGAAATTCCCCTGCTGTGCGAACGTTCTACACAAACTGGTGTGGTCATGACGAGCTCAGCCCGTCATGAGCACACGAGCACCATGGCTCATGATGAGCTGAGCTCATCATGAGCATCGGGGCGCTGTGCGCGCCCCTCCGCCCCCCAGCACAGCAGGGGAATCCGCCCTGCATACAAGGGGTTAATTCTGTAACTAACCCTGGCTTTGGCGTCGCAGTATAGCTGCCTCATGAAGTCAATGAGTGGAATTTACACACCCATATCCTCTAGAATCCTCCTTAGTTTGTCATGTATGACACAATCGAACGCAGCGCTAAGGTCTACGAAGGGCAAGTATTGCTTTCCCTGCTTGGCTCGTGTGCATTTACCCAAAATAATGCTTAAGTTTAGTCCCTGCTCGATCTTGCCTAAACCCTGGCAGAAGCCATATTGTAGTTATGTGATAATGCCAGCATCTTCTGCCCAAACTGGTAATCTGTTCAATAGAATGCGACCCGCAACCTTAACTAAAGAATCTAATAGCAATATTTGTTGATAACTTATAGGATTATGATGGTCTTGCTTCTTAAAAATTGGGACCAAGATTGATTCTGAACAAGATGGGATAAAACCATGAGAACAACATGCTGTTACAACTACGGGTAATAGGGGGACCCAAAAGGGAAAGGTCGACTAATAAAGGTCCACAGGCACTCCGTCCAGACCGGGCACTTTACCACCCATACTTGCATTTATTGCACAGATAACTTCATCCTGGGTAAATGAACATTTATTGGATGGTAATTGGGTGATATTAACTATCGTGTTTGTTTGGACATGGCCAATGGTATCACCTGTACATTATCATTATACATGGATGAATAATGGTCCACCCATTGATCCTTGTCGATGGTTATCTCTATAGATGATGTTTCTTGGGGGCTAAAAAAGGGCATTTACTGTCTTCCAAAAACGTGTATTATCTCTGAGTGCAGTGGCTTCATGCAATGCCATCCATAATTCATCTCTCAGCACCCATTTACGTTATTTAATGACTTGTTTATATGCCGCTCTAGCCATTTTAATTTCTGTTGAATTTCTGATGGAATTATGTAGAGCGATTTTTCAAGTCGGTAAAGGCTTTAGTGCATTTAGCGTTAAACCATCCCTGCTTCTTATCATGAGGTTTTTTGGTATCCACGAATAGGGCCCTTTTACCCTCTAAAGTAATCAACATAAAAGTTTTTAAAATTTCAGCATAGGGAGTGGTCTGGTCAAGACAAGCTAAGAAATCTGATTTACGATTAGTTAAGAGGGACCTTGTAAATTCAGTTGGTTCCACCATAGGCCAGCACAATGAATAATTATTAATTTTATTCAGAGCTGTATTCCGTAGAATATGATCTGATTTACCCTTTTTATTTATCGCATTACTTGGGAATTCAAAATAATGATTAAAGGGAAGTGGTCACTCATTGCATTGGTGTGGTTCACAATATTTTTCAGCCTACTGCAATGTCTTTTTGAGAGGATGATATAGTCAATGATCTCATTTTTCCTCTGCCATTAACTGTGCAACTGAAGGGGACTGAAAGGGAACATAAATGCTTGGCAAAACCAAGGTCAAGTGAAAACATGATTTCATCTAAATTTTCCCCATTTGTTGTATGTGGGAAATGGACATAATCAATGCCATTGTCGGACGCTGTTCCACTGCTATCTCCCTCAGTGTGTGGACACAGAGCAGAATTAAAATCCCCACCCCAAATAACATCCACATATTTTGCAGTCTCATTCTGAATAATGCTCAAATAGCTCTGTAGTTTTCTCAAAACTTTCACAATCTGGTCTTTAGGCTATACAGGGCATTATATCCACACTAAACATCACAATCTGATAATAAGTGTCTGATATATTTAATTCAATCTTTTTTTATATTAACTAGCTTTCAATGGTTGATTACATTTCCTTTGTTATATCTCACAAACATCCTTCACATCCAGTCACATCACATTTACCTTCACCTATGTTTTCACTGATATTACTTCTGAAAGTATAATGTTGAATTATTATTTTATAGAGACACATCCTTTCAAGATGAGGGCTTCTTCTTGGATAGTACGTATCCAGCATGTCACACTTCAGATTATCTGTATTGTGTGACTCAAATTCAGCAAGATATTGAATTTCAGGAAAAAATCTTCAGTACTCTGTTATGAGTATTAGGAAGCCCTAACCTCACCATAGCACACCCCCTAGATTTAGAAAACAAACTGGCGGAGCTTAACCGATCTACATATTCATTAGAGCCTATCTCTCTGTGAGGAAGCATTTTCAAAGTAAAACTGTACAATTTCTTCGTAAGACTCTTTTCTGCTGAAATCTCCTCCCACATTTCGTTCATCTCAGTTTTCTGTGACTTTGTTATATATGAGGTAACGTACTGAGCAACATCAATTGAGTTATATGAAACAAACTGTATATCTATGTTTGCCTTCCACATCTTCAGAATCACAGGGTTGTAGTCATTAATGTACTTGGAGGCCTCTGTTCTTCTTAAGTTTTACGTATTGTTTGGTGATTTCCTTGTAAGTGTATATCTGACTGCAGATAAAAAGCTGTTGACTCTTCCTTGTGAGATGACAGGTCGTGGGAATCCAAAACAACATTTTGTTCCTTTTGCTCTGTATTTTTGCTAATAGTATTTTCCGCATCTATGATTTTGGAATTGTAGAACTTGTTCTCTTAAAATGTTGTCAATGTTGGCAGCAAGTTACATACTGCTCAATAAAAGACAACACAGATTCTTCACTATCTCTTTCATTTGGGGCATCTTTTACCCACAAAAGCATGTGAATATGGGGAGCATCTCTGGCTTGGTACTCTTTATGTCAAAAGAAATCAATCACTTCACCAAGAGGAAGTTTTCTTTTGCTCAAGATAAAATGCATAATTGCTGTGATTAAAAAATTCTGCAAACATTTGCAGGGTCTAGAGAGCACAGGACTCCTGGCGTCTTCAAATGAATGTCTTTTATATTTGAATTTGCCTCCTGCAAGAATTCTAGCAGATCATCCCATGCATATTCAGCACAACTCAGCAGCAGGAACAAAGTAGGTTGTCCAAGGATCCTCAACATGTATTTCAGTTTACCACGACGAGGATACCAATATTCATTAGTCTCATGCAGACATGCCATTAGATTTAATACATTGTATTCAAAGTGCTCATCTTTTCCTTAAACTTTCTCCAAAAGTTCTATTGTGGATATATTATGCAACTGAACTCCTGTTTTTTAGAATACACAGCATATGAGAGGACAGACAAGTCACTCTCAAATAATAGGTTAAATATGTATGGAATAGACGGTCAAATCTAGGGTCTTCTGAATAAAATCTACTACATCTATACTCAGCTGCTCATCATACCTGCAACCTACTCAGTAGGAAAAAGATGTGGGAAACACTGAGCTTCTAAACTTTTTTCCCACTCACTTAATGGATCTCCTGTTGCTTCCTGCATGTGAAACAGCTCAATGGCATCACCAATAACCTATTTAGAATGCAAAGGGGGGATGCTATAATGTTCATAAATTTCTTCTGTTCTGGTCTGACCCACCTTCTCAATCTGACCTTTTGATGAAAATGTCTGATCCTCCATATGTGTGATTTCTTGCAGGCTTTCCTCATTTATATAGTAAACATTGTTTTGATATACATTTATATAAAGTTGCTTTTTTAAATCTGGTAACATCTACTAACTCCTGCCATATGTTCTTGTTCTTGGTAGGCACACCATTTTCAAGAATTACCAATCCTTCCTTTAAATCTCTGTTTACCCCTACTGTTTAAATCTTTTTCTTTACATCCAATGGCAAATACACTACTCTACCTTTTAGACATTTCTGTAGCTCTGTTTGTGGAAACGTGCCTGTCTTTGGCTCAATAAGTACCATAGCCTGAAATGGATGTATAGTTTGGATAAGAATGGACACATAAATATTTAAACATTGAAATGCTTTTGGAATGGGAACCAGTTCTAACTTGTTATGCACAGCTGTAGCAGGCATTTTATTATCCTCAAATATATTATATCAGTACTTACAATTAACCTGCCTTGTGGACAAGTTAAATCATTGTTCTGCAAGTTAGCACAGTGCAAACGTTTGCCAGTTATCATTATTCTCTTTATCACTTTTTAAATATAAGTCAACCGTCTGCGTTTAATTTTTGTAGTGAGTGCGGCAATAACATACACAAGCATACTCTGTTTTTTACAGAACATACTCTCTGAAATTTTGGAACCTCTTATTCAAAAATGTCAACTGCAGTACCTGTGCCCTGTTTTGCAACTTCTATTGTTATCAACTGTTCAATTTTGGTAATGTATCAATGGATTGCTGTCTAATTCTACAAACACTAAAACAATTCCATTTATATACAGGGGCCTGACTAAGCCTTCTTTGTACCTCTTTTGCAATAACTTCTACATTTGTTGGTACAATCACCTATTTTGTCATAGGACTGCCTGTGATGGTTTTACTCTTTATCCCAAGTAAGATAGATACAGTATGAGCTTATGGCCTTGCACTGAGACACGATTCTCTATAAATTAAGTAGAATTGGCTATTTATTTCAGAACAGACAGTTGGAGTGCAGCAAGGTTCGCCACGTAGAATAAACCACTTTAACCAGTAGTTTCCTTGTTCTAATTCACAGTCTTTCAGGATGAGCAAGGTTCGTTGTCCAAGCTGGTTCCACTCTTCTATTCAGGCCGGTACTTCCCCAGAGGTCAGGCAAACCGAGAAGAGAAAGGACACTACAGTCACTTATCTGTTCTACTTATTTATATCTAAGGTGCTCCCCTTCACCAGCTTTCTAGGTTCACCACAAGTGAGGTAAGGAAGGTAGAGGGGTTGGCTGAATGGATATGACAAGGAGGGTGAGAGTCAGAACATGCACTTATTTGCGCCAAAACCCCCACCACCCCTTTGCCTCCAACCTCTGTTTCCACCCTTCATTTCCCGTTACTCGCCTGGGGCTACGGTCCCTGGTGACCGTAGCAGTCGGTATCTCGGCGTCCTGTGCCTTCAGGGAACTACCGGATACTAGCGCGGTGTACTTTGGTGTTCTGGTCGTCTCCTCTCGAGTCTGGGGCCCCTCCGACGCTTCCGACGTCTCCTCTCTCGTTCTCCTCTCGTCCCTCTCCGCCTCCGCGCCTCCCGCTCCTCCTGACGAACTCCCCTCCTTGCACCTGCGATAACCGTTGTTCTCTCTCTCCTCGTCCTCAACCACTAGACTGCTGCGCGTTGCATTGTCGGGCGCCCAGCCGGGCGCCATCTTGGAATTTCCCATATCACATTGCCTCTCTTCTTGGGATGGACGGTCGGGCCATTCTGAAACAGGGAACCTGGATAGGTAGTCCACATTTCCTTGTAATTTTCCGGGCATGTGCAAAGTCTGAAATGAAAAAGGTTGTAAGGCCAGGAACCAGCGTAAAACCTTAGCATTAGTGTCCTTGTTAGTGGCTAACCATGTCAATGGGGCATGATCGGTTACCAGGAAGAACGTGCGTCCTAACAAATAGTACTGCAATGATTCCATGGCCCACTTAATTGCAAGACATTCTTTCTCCATTGTGGCATATCGGGTTTCTCTTGGAAATAGTTTTCGACTTAAAAATAGCACTGGTTTAAGCAGTCCTTGGGAATCCGGTTGTGATAAGACTGCTCCTAACCCTCTGTCTGAGGCATCAGTTTGAAGAACAAACGATTTCTTATAATCAGGACAGGTTAATATTGGAGCTTGACATAATAGGGCTTTTAAAGTCTCAAAACTCTTTTCTTGGGCTTGACCCCATTGAATCTTGGCACTGGAGGGTTTGTTTCTTAACAGATTTGTGAGGGGGCTGGCTACCTCTGACAATTGGGGAATAAATCTTCTGTAGTACCCCACTAATCCCAGAAAAGCCCTCACTTCTCTTTGAGTGGTAGGGGTAGGAATCTTTTGAATGGCTTCTAACTTGTTTATTTGGGGTTTCAGGGTGCCCTCACTGATAGTGTATCCCAAATAATCAATCTGATGGGTCCCCAGTGTGGTTTTCTTTGGGTTCATAGTGAGTCCTGCCTGAGTCAAAGTGTCAAATAAGCTCCTACGGTGTTCCAAATGTGTCTCCCAGTCTGGGCTGTACACTACGATATCATCCAAATATGCAACGGCATATTTCTGGTGGGTTCGTAGTAAAACATCCATCAGTCTCTGAAAAGTAGCTGGAGCCCCGTGTAGTCCAAACGGCATGACTCTAAACTGATATAACCCGGAGGGGGTCGAGAAGGCTGTCTTCTCCTGAGCCGATGGGGTTAGGGGAATTTGCCAATAACCTTTGGTCAAGTCGATAGTAGACATGACCCTAGCCGTTCCCAGTCTCTCTATCAATTCATCTACTCTGGGCATGGGATAATTGTCGAATTTAGAGTTAGCATTCACTTGGCGGAAGTCTATGCAAAAACGGATGCTTCCATCCGGTTTGGGTACTAACACAATGGGAGAACGCCAGTTACTCTTGGATGGTTCGATTATGCCAGCTTGTAACATCTTTTCCACTTCCTGTTCAACTGCCTCTCTTCTAGCCTCAGGAATACGGTACGGTTTAATATTCACCACCTTTCCCGGCGGAGTGATAATGTCATGAGTGACTAAAGATGTCAACCCCGGGTTGCCTGAACTAAGCCCTTGGTACTGGTTCAACAGTTGTTCTAACTGTTGTTTTTGTTCAATAGACAGTTTAGGTCCCATGATTGGTTTTTCGTCTTTTCCACTGACTTCAAAGCTTTGGGGTGAGTCTAGCTTTTTATGAATAGTCACCTGACTGATTGTTTGGACCGGCCTCTGGTCCGCATGAATAACATCGGGTTCTTCCCATTTCTTGAGCAAGTTAATGTGATAAGTTTGCCCTATTGTATTGGTATGAGGCACAGCTACCCTATAAGAAACTGGAGTTACTTTCTGGACTACAGTATAGGGTCCCTGCCATGTTGCCAACAATTTCTTGTCTGAGGAGGGAAGGAGTATTAGAACTTTGTCTCCTACTGCTAACTCTCTCATGCGGGCAGAACGGTCGTACTGAGTTTTCTGTCTATCTTGTGCCTTTTCCAGGTTCTGGTGAACTCTGTCCCACAATGTAGCTAAGGTCTCTTTCAAAGTTTGTATGTAACCCAATAAAGGTTTGCCCTCATCTTCCTCCTCGGTCCACTGTTCTGCCGCCATGTCTAATAGCGTGCGGGGTTTTCTCCCAAACAAGAGTTCAAACGGGGAAAAACCAGTGGACTTTTGTTCATGTGTTCGAATTGCAAATAACACTAAGGGCAACTTTCGGTCCCAATCTTTGCCTGATTCTCCTATTAGCTTCTTGAGTATAGTTTTAATCGTCTTATTTTACCTTTCTACTAGCCCATCTGTCTGGGGGTGATATACTGCCGGCCGAATTTGCTGAATGCCTAGAACCTTACATACCTCCTTCATTAGCTTAGCCATGAAAGGAGTGCCCTGATCTGTCAACAACTCTGCAGGAAATCCTACTCGAGAAAAGAAAGCCACCATAGCTTGGGCGACTGCCATTGTAGTCATACTTGTAAGAGGAATGGCCTCAGGATATCTTGTGGCGTAATCTACCAGAACTAGTATGTACTGATGCCCCCTAGCAGATGGGAGTAGAGGTCCCACTAGATCCATCCCGACCCGTTGAAATGGAACATCAATAATGGGTAATGGTTGTAAAGGTACTCTTTTGTCTGTGGAGGGGTTAACTAACTGACACTGGGGACAAGTGGCACAAAATCTTGCGGTCTCTCGATACACCCCTGGCCAATAGAACTTCTCTAACAAGTACTTCAATGTCATCTCCTGTCCATAGTGTCCACCCCCGGTCTGGTTATGAGCTAACTGCAGTACCTGTTCTCTGAAGGCCATGGGTACCAGTAACTGCTCCGTCTTACCTCCCTTTCCTTCACTGACTCTGTACAACAATCCACTTTTTACAAAGAAATAAGGTCCTACCTTTTCTGCCTCAAACTCCTGCACTTGACTCCAGGCATTCGTGAGAGTACTGTCGTCCTTCTGGTCTGCACGAAAACTCCGAGCCGGAGTATTTCCATGTTCTGGAGAAGAGAGCAGACATGAGGCAAAATTTTGACAGGCAGAAGTATATCTTTCTTTGTCTCTTCTCTTTTCATTTTTAGATTTCTTTTCTCTATCTTGAGGACTAGTTATATTTTCACTGGAAAATGGAGCCTCCTGTAACCATTCCGTTCCTACCTCTTGATTGGATACCGCCACCAGATACTCATCAAACTTGGGTAGGTCAGTACCTAACAGAATAGTTTCGGGTAATGTGGGAACCACTCCCACCTTCCTTACTTGGGGATCTCCATCTATTTCCAACAATACTTCTGCTAAAGGATACTCTTTAACGTCCCCATGTACGCAAGAAACTAAGACTGTTTCTTCCTCACAAATAGATTGTAAGGGTACTAAATCTTGCACTACTACTGTTTGATGGCAACCGGTGGCCAATAGAGCTTCAATGTTTTTACCATTAAGGCGAATGGTCTTTTTGTATCTTTTCCTGGGGACCCCAGTGACTAGTACTTTACCTCGGGCCCACCCCACCTCCATGGGTTCTGTACCGTCATTATTCAAAGGACAATTACGTGAAATGTGTCCCCACTCGGCACTCCTGAAACATTGGGGACTCATGTTAACTGGACTATTAACTTTTGGAAAGGGTTTTGGACTGATTTTGGGAGTAAAAATGGGACGTTTTTCTCCACTCTCAATGGAGGTTCTCGGGGTAGGTTTGGGAAAACAATAGGTGCTCGGCCCAGGGGAGCCTTAAAATCTGGAGACCGATGGTATGCACAAGCCAGCTCAATGGCTGATTGAGTGGTCAGTCCTGGATGCTGCTTTAACCACGCTCTGGTATTTGGGGGCAAGGCTTCCAGATATTGCTCGAGGTAGATGTGTTCAGTGACCTCTTCCATTGAGGAAGCATGTGGTTTCAACCACCGATTTCCCAGGTCTCGGACTCGATAATACAAGGCTCGGGGATTATCTCCGGTAACCCACTTTTCTTTTCGAAAGCGGGACCGATAATACTCATGGTCACAACCCAATCTTTCTAATATGGCTTTCTTTATGTCCTGATAGGGAGTCACTCCAGCTGGGTTAGCTGCTTGATATGCTGCCTGTAATTCTCCCGAAAGAAGGGGTGCTATATATTGGCCCCACCGCTCAGGTGGCCACGTAGCAGTGGCAGCTACTCGCTCAAAGTTGGTAAAGAAGAAATCAGGATCCTCTCCTTCCTGAAACTTCTGTAACAAACTGCCGGGTATGTTGGGTTGTACGCGAGTATTAGAAATGACATCCGTGAGTCGAAGAATGGCTGTATCCTGTACTTTTTGGTTATTAGTGAGTAGAGCAGCCTGTTCTTTCATCGCGGTTTGAAAAGACTCTATTTCTTTTCGGGCATTTTCATTCTGCTGTTCAAATACCAATTGCAAATGTCTCTGTCCCTCTGCCAATTGGGTTATCATATCCTGTACTGTTACAGGCTGCGTCATCTTGTTTCAGACGACAGTATCCCACTTCTGACACCACTGTGATGGTTTTACTCTTTATCCCAAGTAAGATAGATACAGTATGAGCTTATGGCCTTGCACTGAGACACGATTCTCTATAAATTAAGTAGAATTGGCTATTTATTTCAGAACAGACAGTTGGAGTGCAGCAAGGTTCGCCACGTAGAATAAACCACTTTAACCAGTAGTTTCCTTGTTCTAATTCACAGTCTTTCAGGATGAGCAAGGTTCGTTGTCCAAGCTGGTTCCACTCTTCTATTCAGGCCAGTACTTCCCCAGAGGTCAGGCAAACCGAGAAGAGAAAGTACACTACAGTCACTTATCTGTTCTACTTATTTATATCTAAGGTGCTCCCCTTCACCAGCTTTCTAGGTTCACCACAAGTGAGGTAAGGAAGGTAGAGGGGTTGGCTGAATGGATATGACAAGGAGGGTGAGAGTCAGAACATGCACTTATTTGCGCCAAAACCCCCACCACCCCTTTGCCTCCAACCTCTGTTTCCACCCTTCGTTTCCCGTTACTCGCCTGGGGCTACGGTCCCTGGTGACCGTAGCAGTCGGTATCTCGGCGTCCTGTGCCTTCAGGGAACTACCGGATACTAGCGCGGTGTACTTTGGTGTTCTGGTCGTCTCCTCTCGAGTCTGGGGCCCCTCCGACGCTTCCGACGTCTCCTCTCTCGTTCTCCTCTTGTCCCTCTCCGCCTCCGCGCCTCCCGCTCCTCCTGACGAACTCCCCTCCTTGCACCTGCGATAACTGTTGTTCTCTCTCTCCTCGTCCTCAACCACTAGACTGCTGCGCGTTGCATTGTCGGGCGCCCAGCCGGGCGCCATCTTGGAATTTCCGGCGTAGCCCATATCACACTGCCATTGTTCAATTAATTTCATCACCCCCTTTCATCACTAGCATGAACTATTCTATTATCCTGGAGATAGCTTTCTTCATTAAAGAATTGCTCTGTACTAGAAGTATGTGTCCTTTCTCCCTTAACAACTGTACAAAAGTTACTACTATACACTAATCCTTTCTTCTGGTTTTGTCTCCTCATGCACAACACTATTTTGTCAAGAGTCTTCATTTAATTTAGCGTCAAAATGAAAAGCTTCCTCTTCAAAGCAAAGGACTTATCAACTACTCTCTCTACTTGTTCTTTCAGTTTCAGTGCATATCTCCTTCTTCTATACTTTTTTCAAACTTCTCAGTAGATTTACAACCACTCTTGTACAAAAAACCCTGGCTCTGATTTCCTTAAAGTGCTTCTGTCCCTGGGTTTTTACAATCTTTTCCATTCTTGCACTTTTCACTTTGTCCACATGTATTGTTTCTCCTAGTCATAATTTAATTTTCTTTATTTTGTAATTACTTGTAAATGTCCACATACATTTTTAAGAAATGACTTTATCCTCTTAAAAGTAGCTCTTTTTAGTTTCACCGCTTTTTCCGCATTTTGCCCCTTTTGTAACGAATTTCTGCAAACATACTGTAGTTGCTTCTTTCTTTTTTGTCCAAGCTTTTGTAGGCATTCTAACTGAATGTAGTTATGTAGACATAGGGCCAGATGTAGGTAAAATCAAATTTGAGAATCCTTAATAGAGAATTTTACGGATTCGCTGTTAAGGACTCGCAAAATTGAATGTAGGTAGGAATTGCTAAAATATTAGTGATTCCTTAATATTCCTTAATAATGAATCACAAATTGAGATTCGCTGATAAGGAATACCTACCCATTCTGCAGCACACATAGAAAGAGGAAAATACCTCTTGTGGTTGTTTTTGTACAATAAGGTGTCTCTTCTTGACCAAAAACAATTCCCACTACACAGGCACCCATGCAACATGGTGTAAGGGTGCCTATTTTTGTGCATGGCAGCCAGTTGTGCGCCAGCACAGGGGACAGCATTGGGATGTATCATATTGTTGTAAATATGATGCATCCCTGTGCTTTGAAATTAATGCAGCATGGTGCTGCACTGGATTACTTTCTATTAAATTTAGCCCCAAGTGTACAAGTACATGCAGTATCTCAACATTGTAAATATGAAAACACAACACAAGAGCTATTGGATGCCACTCTACCACTGTGTTAGTGGTGTATTTAGTATCTCAGTACTGTTCTACTTATATGTCTCAGATTGAAATTTTGGGAAATGGTGCATATAACAATCTGCATGTTAATCTCTGTCAAAGCATGTAGCTTACTAATTCTTCCAAGTAGATGCAAAAAGTGTGTCACAGCTCGCATTTATAATTCACCAGATGGTTCTAAAAGATGACATATTCCTTAGTAAAACTTGTAAAAATATGTGTTTGTGGTTGAATACATGATTCCCTGAGTACATCAGAACTCCATGGGTCATTCAATATATCTGCATGATTACTGCCTACATGTTTGCATGAGTATGTCACTACAATCTAGGCATTTGAATAAGTGCACAAGTAGTACCTAAATGATTAGATAAGTGCATGACAAATGGCTCAAAAGTTCAATATATGCAAAGATAGTGGTTGGATGATTAAATGAGTGCAACTTTGGTGCCAGGATATTTGCAGGAGTGCATAGATAGTATATAGGTGATATGTAGTGTGCATGGATAGTGCATACAAGATTGTTTAAGTACATGCATAGCACCTAACAGATTTGATGACTGCATGAGAAGTGTTTTAGTGATTGCATAACTACATGGTTGCTGGCCATGTGTTTTTTTTTCAGTAAACAGGTAGTGCCTGGGTGTTTAGATAACTACATAGGTAGTGTATAGATAATAAATGAGTGCGTCCATAATGCCTGGCTAAATAGATAAGTGTATAACTAGTGTCTGAGTGATTGCAGTTTTACTAGAATGGTACTCTCTACATAATTAGATAAGTGCATGGGTAGTGCCTGAGTGTTTGCATGAGTTCATGCTTGTGCTTCAGTATTTCAATGACAGCATGGGTTGTAAGTGGGTGTTTAGATGACTGCATCGCTTCTGTACCAGTGTTACAATGTATGCATAGTTGCAGACTCATTAATTGGATAAGTGAATGGTTAGTGTCTAGGTGATTAGATGAATGTATAGGTAGTGCCTCCATTGTTCAAAGACGACATATTATCTGCCTACCTGATTCGAAGAGTACACGTATAGTGTCTAGGTATTTGAATAACTCCATGGATACTGAATCACTGATTTGATGACTGCCTCACTAGTAGTTCGGTGATTGCATGAGTGCCTGAATACTGCAGAACTGACTGTGAAAGCATCTTCATTGTTGTTAGATACATAACTGTTGTGACTATATTTCTGACTTATTGGTTATCTCCTTCTGTCAGTATCAAACTACTTGTTTTACTGTATACATGCTTTTCTACTGAGCTATGTGTGAGAAAAGTCTAGATATCATTCTCAATATATAATTGCATACATGGCTTTCTAGTAGCATACATTGATTTGTTACTGACCGTGCACATGCATCAGTACGTTTTTAAAATGAAAACAACATTTTAAAACTTTTCAAAGCACAAACCCTTCTGTGAATGGTATACCTACATCATTTCCCAAATACTTCCCCTGCTTCTAGAACATATATTTAGCATTTCTCAAACAAATGTTACACTCCAAATGATAGTAGCACAAGAACTGTTGAGGCATTCATTCTGCACTATTAATCCTCCTCAATTTTAAACAATCCTCGTTGAAAGTAAAAAACACCACCCTCACCATATACATGAAATTTTCATCAGCCTCACTGAATACTAAAATCCCCTGATACTCCATTATTAAAGGGATACCTGGAGTCTCAGGAGGATTTTTAATCTTTAAAACCCCGTGGCCTATTCTTCTAGGAGCTCCCTGGAATATGGTCGAGCCCACCCTGACCTGTAGGAGTCAGGGTGAACCCGATGATGAAGCATGACACTACTAGAGTGTGTGAGGGTTACTAAACAAAATTGGATTGCTCCCATTTATGCTAGTTAACTTATGACACATCTATAAGAGAATAGTGCCCAGTGTATTGTGCACTTAGTTGTGATATTCTTTTGTGAGTGTTAGTACCTGGTTGGGAGGACGTATCCCTCCTTTGTCTCTTCCAGCACTGAGGAAGATGCTCTCTACCCTTCCCGCCACTGGTCATAGTTTTGTAGTTTTATATATGCCAAAGACAGACATGGAAGTGGTCAAATCAATGTTGTCACCCTAGTACCTGAAATATTGTGATTTTTAAAAAAAAGGGTTTTATTTTTTTTTAGTTTTGGGAATCTTTGCGATGACATTGTGATCCCAGGGACACTTCGCAAAAACAGAAAACAAAAGCAGACATTCAATGACCTCCACACATCCAAAACAATCTATTCTAAACATTACCCTACTCATACTACTATATACACGCTTCTTTGAAAACATGTTTAAGCTCTTGTTTTTGTATTTAGGTGTATTAAAATCCATCTTTGAGACCTATTTTCCAATTTTGTGGTTATTCAGGATGTCGCAATGGCATTGTTGACCACAACAATCGTGTCTTTTTCATAAAGTGTAAAACACATGTTCCACACATACTACAGTATGTTACACACTAGCAGCTTCTTACAGTATTCTCTAAAATCATGTTTTGGTAGAGAGTTACTATAAAAACCACCCTAAAACCTACTTTATCTTTTCGCAGTGACTCTGGAGACCACGATGACATCCGTAATCGCATTTGCCGTGAACTCGTCGCAAGAACTGAAAACAAAAGCAGACTTTCCATGACCACCTACACATCCAAAAATGGTATATACAAAAATCCATTCTGAACATTGCTCTACACATATTACTATATACATACTACTTTCAAAGCATGTTTAAACTCATATTGTTGTACTAAGTTTCTTTGAAAACCAAATTTCAGACCTATTTTCTATTTTCGCTGTTACTCAAGACTTCGCAAAGTCGCCTTTAACCATGACGGTCGTGCCTTTTTCATAAAGTGAAAACACATATATGAACAAATATTACAGTATTTTACAGACTAAGGGTTTATTACTGTACACTTTAAACTCATGTTTTTCTATTATATTTCTAGTACAACTACCTCTAAAACCTATTTTGCATTTTCGCAGTGAGGCAGGAGATTGCAATGACGGTCGTCGTGAACCCAGTGGTTACGTCACAAAAGAGGAAAGCAAATGCAGGAATTCAATGGTCACAACCACATTAAAAAATTATAACTCTATAATTAATTCCAATCATCACACCAGGTAACTCACTATATAAATAACTCTATAAAAGCATTTATCAAAATCTCAATATATCTGTAACTATGCGTATAAATGATTCACTGATATATTTTTTTATATTTCCATCAGTATTCACGGCGACGTTGATAGTCGCAATGCCCCTGCTGTGATACATGGGGAGCACGCTGGTGGTCGTGTTTCATCGCGAATATAGTGCATGATAAAAATAACTATTTTGGACACATAACTTGTGTCAACAAGTCAAGAAGTCTTTATTCGATTAGTTCATCATAAAAGACATAAAATACAATATATACATATAAACAGATAATACAATTATTAAATCATTAGACAAGCTAATCAGCTTCTTGTACATAGATACAAAAATTTACATAATAACACATGGGAGACATTGCATCATCAGATTAAAAAGTACTAAATAGTCCCCTATTAGTTATTGTTAATAAACCTGCTTCTAAGCACCCAGGCCCACCCAAGAAATTTCGCGACCCCCACAACAATAAGCGGATCCAAGCTGGTTTTTAACAGTCTGGTTGCTTCAACAGCCAATCTTGTTCCTAGCTGGCGACATACAGGTTTTAGCCATTTGGCCATAACTTGTGTCACTAACACCCCCATTCCTCAAACATGGGGTCAGTATACCTCTACTCTGACCCCCTATGTTAGCCTTTTAAGACATTTTCAGCCCCGGGAACCGTTCCAGAGTGATTAAATAGTGGCTGCAACTTTCTGTTCAGGTTCCATCCAGCCAATCAGAGCGTTACCATTGACACATGCATTTGCGATTAATCACAAAACCTCAGTGAAATATCTGCGACCAGAGATATTACTATGATTTTAAACTTACATTTCTGAACAACTACTGAACGGATTTACACCAAATAAGCAAAAGCGGCGGCGCTTTTGTGCATACATTGATGAAGGCTTAGAGCCGAAAGGCGTCTGCGTGTCCAGAGTCCGAGTATGGAATAAACAACTTGAGGACTCTACCCAAGAGTGCTGTTGTTCTTTATTGGGAGTGCATACCCAATGAACTTTGTAGCAACATATATATACATGCACAGAAACAGCCAAAGACATTGAGACGTATTTTTGGCAGACACTCTCAACCAGCAATAATAAAGAATGTTGCAAGTTAGTTATTTTCAGTGTAAACACACCATGGTGGGGTCTTGCTGAAGAAGCCTTTGCTATGCACATTGCAAAGGCAGCTCAGGCCAGAGGCCTTCAAATCACGATTGGTGGTAACATGTATTTAAAGTACAGTGAAGTTTCAATGCTGCTTTAATTATGGAAGCCAAATGTTGATGTTGGCTGCCAGTTAAAGAGAATGAATAAAAAGCGAGCAACCCTAGTTAACATTCCTGGAACTGCTGTATTGACCTCTTAGGTCAGAGGTCACAAGGAAAGTACAAGGAATCACGGGGGTAAGCCAGGGGTCACAAATGAGACACCTGGTGAACCCTAAATTAAGTAAATGGCTGGATTTTACTCCAGCCAAGGAGTAAATCGTCTTCCAGAGTTAGAAGGGGATGGATCACCCAAAGTAAGGGTCTGAGGAAAGAATTTTTCTTGTGGAGAAAAAACGCAAGTGTGCTCTTGTCAAAGGGAAAAATATTCCACTATGGAGAACTCAACAGATGGAATAAGCTTCCACTGGGAAATTACGTGACATTATCATGAATCTGCATGGATGGCCACATCAGGTGCAGTTTTTGAAGCACTTTCCTGAAAATGACTGTGAATTCCAGAAAGAGGCACATCTGCAGTCACACGTAAATGACGGCTTGGTTGAGGCTGGAGCATCATTTCATCCTGTAGAGGGCAGCAGAGAGTTGAGAGTGGAGCAGAGCGAGCAGACCGAGCGAGCAGCAGAGCAAGCGAGCAGCAGACTCTATGGCCGGTGAACACCAGAGAACACCAGAAGTGCTGTGCGGTGCCGAAAGCAGTGGTGGCTCTGCGCACCCCCCCCCCCCCTGCCAGGGGGCCCGGGAGGATTAAGATTGGAGACGTGTATCGAGGAGGTAGGAGGCCGCTGCAGAGCTGTGAGCTGTGAGCGGGGCACAGCGGGGTACAGCGGAGAACGAGCCGCGCCACCTACCATCCCGCTTTGACTGTCTGCCCGCCCGCCCACCCGCCACAAGTTAACTAGCCACTGCCTCCCTGTCTCCCTGCTGTTAACCACTGATGCGACTGAGACTGTGGGCGTCCCAGGGCTGGATGTGGACTTGGGCACTGGCCGAGGTGCGGGCACGGGTGTGGGTGTGGGTGCGGGTTCAACCCTTGATCTGCCCCGCAGCCTCATAGCCCCCGCAACCCCGCAGCCCCGCAGCGGCACCCTGTTGACGCGGTGGTCTAGCTCAACAGGCAGCGCCCTGATCCACCGGGGAGATGTGGGTGGCTTGACTCAACTGGCAGTTATCTGTCCGTAATATTGCTAGGCTCAGCAGCAAAGCAGGCGCTGACTAATTGAGAAAACGGATAACCGTATAACTGACCAAATTGATCAATTTCACAACACCTTAACGTTATTGAGTCATTGGAGCAGCAGCAGCAACAGCAGCTCTCAATCAATCAATCAATCAATCAATCAATCAAGCATTTATATAGCGCACTACTCACCCGGAGGGTCTCAAGGCGCTGGGGGGAGGGGGGTCCGCTACTGCTCGAACAGCCAGGTCTTGAGCTGCTTCCTGAAGGCGAGGTGGTCCTGGGTCCTGCGGAGGTGGGTTGGAAGGGAGTTCCAAGTCTTGACGGCCAGGTAGGAGAAGGACCTTCCTCCTGTGGTGGCTCTTCGGATGCGGGGGACGGCGGCGAGGGCGTGGCTGGTCGATCGAAGCTGGCGCTTGGGAGCGTAGAAGTTGAGGCGGCTGTTGAGGTATCCTGGGCCTTGGTTGTGTAGGGCTTTGTGTGCGTGGGTGAGGAGCCGGAAGGTGATTCTCTTGTTGACCGGGAGCCAGTGTAGGTCTCTCAGGTGTCCGGAGATGTGGCTCCGGCGGGGGATGTCCAGGATGAGTCGTGCTGAGGTGTTCTGGATCCGCTGGAGTCTCTTCTGGAGTTTGGCAGTGGTTCCGGCGTAGAGGGAGTTGCCGTAGTCCAGATGGCTGGTGACGAGGGCCTGGGTGACCGTCTTCCTGGTCTCGGTGGGGATCCATCGGAAGATCTTACGTAGCATGCGCAGGATGTTGAAGCACGACGAGGAGACGGCGTTGACTTGTCTGGTCATGGAGAGGGAGGAGTCCAGGATGAAGCCCAGGTTGCGAGCGTGGTCTGTGGGTTTGGGTGCGCTGCCCAGGGCGGGGGGCCACCAGGAGTCATCCCAGGTGGAGGGTGATGATCCCAGGATGAGGACTTCCGTCTTGTCCGAGTTCAGTTTCAGGTGGCTGTTCGACATCCATTTGGCTACGACTGTCATCCCTTCGAGCAGGTTGGCTCTGGCGGTGGCGGGGTCGTTGGTGAGGGAGAGGATCAGCTGGGTGTCGTCGGCATAGGAGATGATGTTGAGGTTGTGCTGGTGTGCGATGGCTGGGATGGGGCTCATGTAGACGTTGAAGAGTGTTGGGCTGAGCGAGGAGCCTTGAGGAAAGCCGCAGATGACTTCGGTGGCCTCCGATCTGAACGGGGGGAGGCGGACTCTCTGTGTCCTTCCGGCGAGGAAGGAGATGATCCACTCCAGTGCCTTCTCCTGGATTCCGACGTTGCTGAGGCGCTGCACTAGGGTACAGTGGCAGACAGTGTCGAAGGCCGCGGAGAGGTCCAGGAGGATGAGGGCCGCTGTTTCTCCATTGTCGAGCAGGGCTCGGATGTCATCGGTGGCTGCAATCAGGGCGGTCTCGGTGCTGTGGTTGGCCCAGAAGCCAGACTGCGAGAGGTCGAGGGAGCCGTTCGTCTCGAGGAAGGCGGCCAGTTGCTTGTTGACGGTTTTCTCGATGACTTTTGCCGGAAACGGGAGCAGCGAGATGGGGCGGTAGTTCTTGAGGTCGGTGGGGTCGGCTGATGGTTTCTTAAGTAGAGCGCTGAGTTCGGCGTGCTTCCAGCTCTCCGGGAAAGTGGCGGTGTCGAAGGAGGTGTTGATGATGTCCCGCAGGTGGGGTGCAATGACAGCGTCGGCCTTGTTGAAGACGTGGTGAGGGCATGGGTCGGTCGGAGATCCGGAGTGGATGGAGTTCATCGTGCGGATGGTGTCTTCGGTGCTGATCGGGGTCCAGGCACGGAGGGTGGTGGTGGGGAGCGGTGGTTCAGTCGTGGCGTGCGTCGGTTGAGTGCTGAAGCTGTTGTGTATGTCCGCGATCTTGTTGTGGAAGTAGGAGGCGAGGGAGTTGCAGAGGTCTTGCGAAGGGGTGATGTCGTTGTTTCCGGCGTTGGGGTTGGAGAGCTCTTTCACGATGTTGAAGAGTTCCTTGCTGTTGTGTGCGTTGTTGTCCAGTCGTTCCTTGAATGCGGTTTTCTTGGTGGCGTGGATCAGTTGGTGGTGTTTTCGGGTTGCGAGCTTGAGGGTCTTCAGAGGGGCGAGGTTGTCTGCGCAGTCGCTGATCCATTTCGTGAGGTTGGTGGCCGCTTGGCTGGGGTTCGTTGTGCTGGTGGGAGGGTTCTTGTTCAGGGAAGTAGCGAGCTGGTCTGCAGTGATCTTGTTCCAGCTTCTGCGGGGGACCTGTTGCTGGTGATGGTGGAACGTGGTCCTTCTGAAGCTGAAGTGGACGCAGCTGTGGTCCGTCCAGTGGAGTCCCGTGGCGTGGCTGAAGGCGATGTCCTTGCTAGAAGAGAAGACCGGGTCGAGTGTGTGTCCGGCGTAGTGGGTGGGGGTGGTCACCAGTTGCTTGAGTCCGAGGTTGGCGAGTTGTCACTATCGAATTTGTAGTTGTGATAGAGTGATACCGGGACAGGTAGTGTGAGCGCTGGAAGCAAAAGGCATAGCGCTGTGACAACAACACTCCCTGAACGTCCTGAATATTCCGAAAGTACTCCATGCTACCACAATAATTGCTACAAAATTCACAGCAGCAAGCTGCAAGCCAAAATTCCACAAAGATAGCTGCTGCGGACAAGGGTCCATTGCGAACTGCAGTAGGGTCGTGGTACACACTGCACCCCATCTGGGATAGGGTGTGCAAGCCAGGGGGTGACTTGTGAGCCCTCTTAAGGACTTCAGTGCTCAACGAGGTGCGAGGCTGTGGTTGACCCCCCAAGCAGCCAAGCCAGCAGCAGGAAATCACGAAAAACTACAACCTACTTGTATTCTAAAAAAGCAAACCACCCGGGAAATAAGAGAGGGGGAAGATGAGATCTGGGAAGTTGAGAACAATTCCACCGAGAAACACCAGGAAGAAAACTAAAACCAAATCGCCCGCTAACCTCAAACAAGCTGGCCCACTCCCAAGTCTAATACCCCCCACCTACTCAATCTTCGGAACAGCGAACCCCCCGGGAAGTTTACATTTATTAAGGATCCAATGTCGGTGATTTACTCAATGCCGGCAACCCCAAATGGCTTACAAAAACCAATGACGCCGAACACCTGTAATACAAAGACAGAAAAAACGGACACGTCAGCTCCTAAATCAGTCTTAAGCACAATGTCGAACGGAAATGAACCAAACCACAATTGTGTGGAACTAACCTTCAAAACAAATATACATACGATGCAATGTCAAGCCCAAGTCCACAGGGACAATAATTTGCCCGAATTGGCAGAAGGAGTCAATGAAGAGAACTAATCGACAATAATGCCAGTATCAAATAAATCTCGGGCCACCCCCGTTGAAGGCCACACATGCAACGCAACACCAAACAACAGTGAAATAAACTCACCTACGATCGGAGGTAAGCAATCAGTACGCACAAGGGATAGCCCCCACGAAATCATTTTGAGTGATTCCCTAGACAAGGCTTACCCCAACAACCATTCAACTCCAATGCCGGTTTCACGCCCAAATAAAGACCCAAGCACACTAAAAACAAAAGACCTAAATCTGGTATGGAAACCCTATACAATAACAAATAATAACGAAAATACCCCAAGGAGTAGGGACTGTCCGTCCATAAACACAACTAAAAGTGATACGGAGCAAACCAACATTAGCGACAAAATAATGCTTGCCACACTGGAGGACCAAGTAATAACGATTCATGACTCACAGTCAGAAATCCTATCAAATACAGGTCTTATGATCAAAAACAAAACAAAGTCACTCAGTGAAACAAAACTGGCAGTAGATACTGAAATACTTACATACGCAGGAATCTGCGATAAGGATGGTCCAAAGAAAGTATCCATATTAGAAATTTCAAGTTCTCTGTCACCAGACATCAAACCAACAATAAAAAGCTCAAACCTGAACCAAAACGAACTCAGGAAACGAAACAACCAACTCTGCTCCATGAACAGACATATCTGGAACCCCCTATTAATCAAAATAAAGACCATACCAGCCAACCAGAAGCAGTACAGGACGTAAAAAGCAATCTAGAATCCATATTGACTCTCCATAGCGCGCTGGGCGCATATTGGAAACCTCCATAAAAACCCTTAATATGCAGTCAGATAAACTTGACATGCAAATATACTTAATGGGTTCCATAGCTGAACACATAGCTGGCATAAATAAAAAGCTTGACATTATGGCTGGCACGTTCAACATCTTTATGGAGCAAGTTTGCCCAAGTTTACCAACCCAGCCATGTACTTGTCACCCAATATTGGAAAAACTGCAGGACCTGCCACTCATACTAAAGGAGATCCTGCAGGAATGTAAGCAGGCAAACCAAACTATTAACAACACTCAACCAAGTGATGATCTGATTTCTTTTGACCAGCAAGTGATACAACTAAACATCGCAACCAAACCAAGGACCATTGAGACAGCCGACTTAGTGGCCCCCCCACAACAGTTGACAGAAGGAAATGACAAGCAAAACAACTCAAGCATAATAATAGATGAAAGAACAGATAAGTCAAATGCAAACTCTAACTCCACCTTAATCGATCAATCTAGTAGTATCAAACCTCTCACAATTGACCAATTTCCCAGAGTTGACAGTGGGATAAGACTCACCAAACGTCAGAAAAAAAGGGCTAGAAAAAATAGAAACCAACATCTTAGATGCAAATCTGAAAACAATCAGACGATAACAAACTTCCCCATTTTCGATCAAGCCAAAACAAAAGCTAAAAGTAGGAGTGTCATCAAAAATGACTTATCTCAGTCGACAATAGTGAGAGACAAAAATCACAAGGGCTTGAAGACGATCGCAATAATTGAAGCTCCTGACTTATCTCAGTCGACAATAGTGAGAGACAAAAAACACAAGGGCCAGAAGACGACCGCAATAATTGAAGCTCCTGATTGTAGGTCTGAATTTCTTAACAAACAATCACAGGAAAGCTCGCCAAACAGCTTCCCACAAGTAGCAGTAGCCAACCTCCCAAAAGTCACGGGTATAGGGAACCTCCCACCCACAGAACAATATAATCCTACAGGGTCAAACTCTACCATTGATCAAGGAGCCAGCTTTTATGGTCAGTCCAACATTTCACTAACGAGTTATTAACCCAAATCGGGAAAACCTGAACCTGCTTCTAAGCAGAGCACAAATAAGCAGCTCACAATAATTGAGAAAGACCCACACAACGGCAAGTATGGGAAAGACAGGCCTAATAGTCAGGTCACCAACAAAATAACTAATAACGACATAGCACCCCCAATTTTTATCACCACCACAAGTGCGAACACAGAAACTGATAGGCAATTGGTAACAAATGAGAACAGAAAAAACTTTGAACTCATCAAAGTCACCTTTCCAACCGACAAAAAGATAGTTAACGCCGTAACAACAAGTAAGGTAAAGGGGAAGATATTGCTTAGAGAGTCAGGTTGACACAAATGAGCGCTTAGCAGAAATGAGGAACACAACAAGCATAGAACAAGAAGCAAAAACATCAACTATGCCGCAAAAACGACTCCAGAACGGTGCATATTACCCATTCGAAAACTACCACACCGTTAATAAAATAGTCATTGAAAGTTGCAAGCAATCAAACCAACGTCAAATTGTCAAAATCTGTGATAATTCACAAATGCCAAAAGAGGAAACCACCAACTCAGGGAAACTTCTCTTTATCCCCGAATATGAGCCACAAGGCTCGCAAGATCATCTAAATCAGGGGAATATACTTTGTTTAACATCAGCAATCCCAAGCCTTGGCCACCTTACTTCAGCAGACCTTTTGTCGGAATCTCTGACAAAATTTCGATTTCACTAAAATCGACCTACCCAAATATCGTGTCTTAAATATAGATTACAATTACATCGACATCCTATACTTATTTATAAATTTACTAAAACATCGATCTCACTATATCGATATACAAAAATCTCGAGTACACTAATTTCGATTACACTTATATCGAAATACAAAATATCGACAATCATTAATATACATACCACTATACAAAAACATCGATTACCAAAATATAGACATCAATAATATCGACATTACCTAAATATCGACTTTTCAAAATCATTCTTACAGTTTATATAAACATTATACACATTAAATATATTAAAATTATACTATTAAATAACTATATATCTCTAAAAAAATATTATTAAATTATGAAATCTATGGTAACAATCACATATTACATTTCTTATATATACACATATTTATTTTATATTATAAATGTTTTAAAGCTATACTATTTAATTATATTATATTTAAAATACTTACTAATACACAAACTCTCTAAACAAACATTTTGAATTCAGCAAATTAAACTATTAAAAATAAAAAAATTCAAACTAACCAATAGGAACTGTTTTCTATGCTTCTAACCAATCACAAACTAACACTAATTAAACATACCCTATAAAAACAGCTACAATTAAGACTCAAAAACCAGCAGAAATTATTCAGCTTCAAGGAGAAATGCACTTATTTCTACTACTCTAAATATTGCTCTCATACAAATATACTACACATCAACAAAAAGTAAGTAATTTTATGTTTCAGTATAAAAAGTTACAGTATTTGCAACCTGCCGTTCATTCTAAATATCTAAAACTGCTTTTCTATCTATCTCTACATATATCCTAAACAGATTCAAGGTTAACAAACAGATGAACATTTTCAAGAAAAGTACAACAACTAATTTGATAAGTAAGTTTATTAAATTACCTTTTTAAACACTAAATAAATGCCAAATCAATAGTAAAACATGTTATAACTAACTCATACATTCCTACTTAAATGTCTAATTTTTGTTTTTTATTAAACACAGTTTTCAAAGACTTACAATGTGAAATGCTTGTTTAAAAAATTGTTACTTCTATTATAAAAACTAAACTAAAGTTTCATCATACTAT
This sequence comes from Lissotriton helveticus, assembly GCF_964261635.1. NCBI lineage: Eukaryota > Metazoa > Chordata > Amphibia > Caudata > Salamandridae > Lissotriton > Lissotriton helveticus. The sequence goes on along the minus strand of NC_136059.1, from coordinate 1,601,613,178 downwards.
TACTTTTTTCCACAGATACCTTTACTAATTAAAGCTGCAACATAACAACAAACATTCTACCATCAACAACTAAAAATAAAAAATAGGTAAGCATCGAAAACATGCCCAAGTACTAATATTTGTATTTTAAACACTCACAATGTTTAGATTTAACTGTTTGTATATTTAAAACTGTTTTTTCTTTAAATGATATATACATCTGAATAAATGTTGCTAACGTTTTCATAATAAAACATTGTACCTTAGCAAATGTGTTATAAAAACACACATATAAACATTCACTAAAATATTCTTCATTTTCTTTCAACAGACCACTACAATCTATTAAAGCATCAATCAACAAAAAGATCTCCTTTGAAAATATACTACTTTGGAATAGGTAATTACCCATAAATGTTACATATGTATTTTTTCCCCTCTTCTAATAAAATGACTATTTCTAATAATATTTAATACACCTTTTCTAGGTTTAAGAAACCAACAATGACAGAAGATGCAAGATTTATCTCATCTCAGAAAGGGAAATATTTGTTATGCTATATGGGGTATACTTATACTCAGGAAAAACAAAAAGACCTTAAAGTTAACTGGAAATGTACTAAGTATTATTCCAACAAATGTTATGGTCGTGCAACAACTAGAGAAACAAGTGTGATTAATACTACTGAACATAACCATCCACCTAATATCTCAGAAATAGAGGTTAGATCTACCCTAGACAATATTAAGGAATTAAGCAAAACCTCTGACTTACCGACTAGTGTAATACTTAAGGAATTAATACCTAGAGTACCTAGAGAGGCAAGAGGTCAGTTACCAACGATAGCTGCTATAAAAAGAACTATTGCTAGAACCAAAAAATCTAGTAGACCAACAATAGCAACACCAAAAACTTTTGAAGAGGTCATAATTCCACCTGAGCTTAGCATAACTCATAATGATGAACCTTTTATCTTCTACGACAACAACAACACAGATAAAAGGATAATAATGTTTGCAACAAACACCAACCTCAAAAAATTAACTGATAGTCAAACATGGATGATGGATGGCACTTTTAGCATATGCCCTAAACTATTCTATCAATTATATACTATACATGGCCAATTCCACAATACCTGCATACCATTCATTTATTGTTTGTTACCAAACAAACAAACTTCTACATACACTGAAATATTAAACAAAATCAAAGAAGAAACAAGAGACTTTTTCCCCTAAAAATTATAATTGACTTTGAACAAGCTATGATAAATTCCATCCTTAAAATATATCCACACACATCCATACAAGGATGTTACTTCCATTTTAACCAATGTATATGGAAAAATTTGCAAAAATTAACACTTAGTGTTGAATATGCAACCAATATTACCTTCGCATACCAAATAAAACACCTCATTGCCCTAGCATACGTGCCAATAACCGATGTGGCTGAACACTATAATCTTTTAATAGAAAGTCCTTTCTATACACAAAATGAACAAAAATTGTCTCCACTTTTGGATTATTTTGAGGATACCTGGGTGGGGAGACTACACCGGTCAGGCCACAGACGACAGTGGAATGTATATCTACCAACCCTAAATCAAGAGGCCAAAACAAACAACGCAGTGGAGGGTTGGCATAATGCCTTTCTATCTTCAACTGGGCGAACAACTCCTACACTACACAAGCTACTAACAGCAATACAAAAAGAACAAAGTTTCCAAGAGTTAAGAATGGAGCAATCCGTTCTACAATTAAAACCCAAACTATCAAGACAAACAGCCCAAATGTACCAATATTTACAACAACAAGTACAACTTTACCCCACAACAAGAGGACTAGAATACTTAAAAATGATAGCCAAAACACTCATCTAAAAATAATGAGTCACAAAAAATCTGAACATTTAAAAAAGCCTTAAATGTAACGAAACCATCGTATTCACAAATTATAAGATATTATTATTTTCTAAAAATTATAAATATATAATAATTTTTAGACAAATAAAATATGTAACTCAACCTTTTTTTTTTTAAATTGAACATTTCCCAACACACAACATTTAATAACATAAATGCATTTACCTTTTGACAACAACGTAATTAGCAAATCCAATGATCCATTACAATCCATGCTGTAATAAATCCACAGCATATAAAAAAAGGGGCCCAATACAATGCAAAAATACAACTGTTCGAAATACATCTGAAATCCCAAATATTAGATAACTCTGATTCCCGAAAAAGGCTCTAGAATGTATGAAACGCTCCAGAAACACAAATAAATCAACGAAGTCTAAAACACATAGCAGTTACAACAACTGAAATGCACTTATTTTTAAAAAAAAATGTAGCAACTCGGAAACGGAAATGGGTGTTTCCAAAAACATACAAGAGAAAAAGAATAATACCCACCTACATAAAACTTAGAATAACACATTATTAATAACTAGAACATACATATATGTAACGAAAAAATCATAAAAAGCCACAAACACAATAACTCCAAGGCCGTTACTGAGAATACGCTAAGAAAATGTAAAAACATTAATAACGAACTACATAAGAAGTTAACCCTAACATAGTATTCCACAAACAACAAATAACAAAGTACTACCTTCAAAATTACCTTAAATTAGTTAAAATATAACAAATAGCACTCTTACCTTCTCAGACGTGAAGTAGCTTCCAACCGCGAGCTTGAATCTTCCAAAATAACCCAAAAAGACTAAGAGCGGTTACAAAATGAAACTCCCAAATGATACTATTATCCAAATAACAGTTAAATAAATGTCAACTTAATTTGTTTTAGTAATAGAAATTTGTTAAAACTGTATAATTATTTCGGCTGTATTTATCCCATGTATTATTAATTTTTCTACAAAAATATTAATTTGATTTTTTTTTTTATTATTACATTAGTTATTAATATATATTAATATTTAATGTTATAATAAAACAAACAATATTTACTTTAAATTATAGAAAATAAAAAGTGTTATTTTTCATTACTTATATACAAATTGTGACTAATATGTTTAATATATTAATATTAATATTATAAAATTAATATTAATAAATTAAAAATATATAACAGATATTATAATTTAACATGTTTGTAAAATATACATTGTATGATATGAACTATAAATATTATCAATGTTGTTAATTCCAAATATATCTACATATATAACATATATTGAAGTTCACATGTATATGTAACAAAAATATTACTATATCATTCATTAACAATTGTGATGTATTGTAATTTCTCTTAAAATGTATATACTCTATATAGTATAATGTTCAATGTTTTATGTTTTACTATATAATTTACATATACCACAAATGTAAATTACTGCAAAGATATCGAAATAAAAAAGAAATTGGTGCTAAATTAGATATATTATTGTGTTTAAATTGTATAAAATAATTTTTTATACATGTATTATTTGCTTTAATTACTATATGAACAAATAAAGAAAAAATGTGTTTAAAACTGTGTCATTTTTATCTACTACCCATTATTAAATAATTAATACCAATATATAAATTTGTAAAAATGTTTACAATATATAATTATTTTTATAATTTTTTTACATATATAATAAACTATTACTATCAATTTACTATTCACACATAAATATACAATTTATTAAAATCGATACTGGACACTTAACATTAAACATTTACTTTTCCAAATACAAAATAATTTTTTTTATTATTAATAATAAACACTTAAACTATCAAATTAACAATTGTAACTCAAATATACATTTAATTAGGGTAGTTGCTGTACACAGAACCTATTTAATTTACTATGCCAACTGCTATCTACATTTAATTAGGATATATGCTGGACACTCAACCTATGTCTAACACCTAAAAATACCCCTGTACCCCAAAACCCAAACCTAGCCCTGAAACCTAAAGAAACCCCTCTACCCCAAAACCCAAACCTAGCCCTGAAAACTAACAATACCCCTCTACCCCAAAACCCAAACCTAGCCCTGAAACCTAAAAATACCCCTCTACCCCAAAACCCAAACCTAGCCCTGAAACCTAAAAATACCCCTCTACCCCAAAACCCAAACCTAGCCCTGAAACCTAAAAATACCCCTCTAACCCAAAATCCAAACTTAGCCCTGAAACCTAAAAATACCCCTGTATCCCAAAACCCAAACCTAGCCCTGAAACCTAAAGATACCCCTCTACCCCAAAACCCAAACCTATCCCTGAAAACTAAAAATACCCCTCTACCCCAAAACTCAAACCTAGCCCTGAAACCTAAAATTACCCCTGTACCCCAAAACCCAAACCTAGCCCTGAAACCTAAAGAAACCCCTCTACCCCAAAACCCAAACCTAGCCCTGAAACCTAAAAATACCCCTCTACCCCAAAACCCAAACCTACGCCTGAAAACTAAAAATACCCCTCTACCCCAAAACCCAAACCTAGCCCTGAAACCTAAAAATACCCCTCTACCCCAAAACCCAAACCTAGCCCTGAAACCTAAAAATACCCCTCTAACCCAAAATCCAAACTTAGCCCTGAAACCTAAAAAATACCCCTGTATCCCAAAACCCAAACCTAGCCCTGAAACCTAAAGATACCCCTCTACCCCAAAACTCAAACCTAGCCCTGAAACCTAAAAATACCCCTGTACCCTAAAACCCAAACCTAGCCCTGAAACCTAAAGATACCCCTCTACCCCAAAACTCTAACGTAGCCCTGAAACCTAAAAATACCCCTCTACCCCAAAACACAAACCTAGCCCTGAAAACTAAAAATACCCTTCTACCCCAAAACACAAACATAGCCCTAAAACCTAAAGAAACCCCTCTACCCCAAAACCCAAACCTAGCCCTGAAAACTAACAATACCCCTCTACCCCAAAACCCAAACCTAGCCCTGAAACCTAAAAATACCCCTCTACCCCAAAACCCAAACCTACGCCTGAAAACTAAAAATACCCCTCTACCCCAAAACCCAAACCTAGCCCTGAAACTTAAAAATACCCCTCTACCCCAAAACCCAAACATAGCCCTGAAACCTAAAAATACCCCTCTACCCCAAAACCCAAACCTAGCCCTGAAAACTAACAATACCCCTCTACCCCAAAACCCAAACCTAGCCCTGAAACCTAAAAATACCCCTCTACCCCAAAACCCAAACCTACGCCTGAAAACTAAAAATACCCCTCTACCCCAAAACCCAAACCTAGCCCTGAAACCTAAAAATACCCCTCTACCCCAAAACCCAAACATAGCCCTGAAACCTAAAAATACCCCTCTAACCCAAAATCCAAACTAAGCCCTGAAACCTAAAAATACCCCTGTATCCCAAAACCCAAACCTAGCCCAGAAACCTAAAGATACCCCTGTACCCTAAAACCCAAACCTAGCCCTGAAACCTAAAGATACCCCTCTACCCCAAAACTCAAACCTAGCCCTGAAACATAAAAATACCCCTCTACCCAAAAACCCAAACCTAGCCCTGAAAACTAAAAATACCCCTCTACCCCAAAACCCAAACATAGCCCTGAAACCTAAAGAATCCCCTCACCCCAAAACCCAAACCTAACCCTGAAAACTAACAATACCATTTTCCCCAAAACCCAAACCTAGCCCTGAAAACTAAAAATACCCCTCTACCCCAAAACCCAAACATAGCCCTGAAACCTAAAGAAACCCCTCTACCCCAAAACCCAAACCTAGCCCTGAAAACTAACAATACCCCTCTACCCCAAAACCCAAACCTAGCCCTGAAAACTAACAATACCCCTCTACCCCAAAACCCAAACCTAGCCCTGAAACCTAAAAATACCCCTCTACCCCAAAACCCAAACCTAGCCCTGAAAACTAAAAATACCCCTCTACCCCAAAACCCAAACATAGCCCTGAAACCTAAAGAAATCCCTCTACCCCAAAACCCAAACCTAGCCCTGAAAACTAACAATACCCCTCTACCCCAAAACCCAAACCTAGCCCTGAAAACTAACAATACCCCTCTACCCCAAAACCCAAACCTAGCCCTGAAAACTAACAATACCCCTCTACCCCAAATCCCAAACCTAGCCCTGAAACCTAAAAATACCCCTCTACCCCAAAACCCAAACCTACGCCTGAAAACTAAAAATACCCCTCTACCCCAAAACCCAAACCTAACCCTGAAACCTAAAAATACCCCTCTACCCCAAAACCCAAACCTAGCCCTGAAACCTAAAAATACCCCTCTAACCCAAAATCCAAACTTAGCCCTGAAACCTAAAAATACCCCTGTATCCCAAAACCCAAACCTAGCCCTGAAACCTAAAGATACCCCTCTACCCCAAAACCCAAACCTAGCCCTGAAAACTAAAAATACCCCTCTACCCCAAAACTCAAACCTAGCCCTGAAACCTAAAGAAACCCCTCTACCCCAAAACCCAAACCTAGCCCTGAAACCTAAAAATACCCCTCTATCCCAAAACCCAAACCTACGCCTGAAAACTAAAAATACCCCTCTACCCCAAAACCCAAACCTAGCCCTGAAACCTAAAAATACCCCTCTACCCCAAAACCCAAACCTAGCCCTGAAACCTAAAAATACCCCTCTAACCCAAAATTCAAACTTAGCCCTGAAACCTAAAAATACCCCTCTATCCCAAAACCCAAACCTAGCCCTGAAACCTAAAGATACCCCTCTACCCCAAAACTCAAACCTAGCCCTGAAACCTAAAAACACCCCTGTACCCTAAAACCCAAACCTAGCCCTGAAACCTAAAGATACCCCTCTACCCCAAAACTCTAACGTAGCCCTGAAACCTAAAAATACCCCTCTACCCCAAAACACAAACCTAGCCCTGAAAACTAAAAATACCCCTCTACCCCAAAACACAAACATAGCCCTGAAACCTAAAGAAACCCCTCTACCCCAAAACCCAAACCTAGCCCTGAAAACTAACAATACCCCTCTACCCCAAAACCCAAACCTAGCCCTGAAACCTAAAAATACCTCTCTACCCCAAAACCCAAACCTACGCCTGAAAACTAAAAATACCCCTCTACCCCAAAACCCAAACCTAGCCCTGAAACTTAAAAATACCCCTCTACCCCAAAACCCAAACATAGCCCTGAAACCTAAAAATACCCTTCTACCCCAAAACCCAAACCTAGCCCTGAAAACTAACAATACCCCTCTACCCCAAAACCCAAACCTAGCCCTGAAACCTAAAAATACCCCTCTACCCCAAAACCCAAACATAGCCCTGAAACCTAAAAATACCCCTCTAACCCAAAATCCAAACTTAGCCCTGAAACCTAAAAATACCCCTGTGGGATACAGGGGTATTTTTAGGTTTCAGGGCTAAGTTTGGATTTTGGGTTAGAGGGGTATTTTTAGGTTTCAGGGCTATGTTTGGGTTTTGGGGTAGAGGGGTATTTTTAGGTTTCAGGGCTAGGTTTGGGTTTTGGGGTAGAGGGGTTTTGGGATAAAACCCAAGCCTAGCCCAGAAACCTAAAGATACCCCTCTACCCCAAAACCCTAACCTAGCCCCGAAAACTAAAAATACCCCTCTACCCCAAAACTCAAACCTAGCCCTGAAACCTAAAAATACCCCTGTACCCTAAAACCCAAACCTAGCCCTGAAACCTAAAGATACCCCTCTACCCCAAAACTCAAACCTAGCCCTGAAACATAAAAATACCCCTCTACCCCAAAACCCAAACCTAGCCCTGAAAACTAAAAATACCCCTCTACCCCAAAACCCAAACATAGCCCTGAAACCTAAAGAAACCCCTCTACCCCAAAACCCAAACCTAGCCCTGAAAACTAACAATACCCCTCTTCCCCAAAACCCAAACCTAGCCCTGATAACTAACAATACCCCTCTACCCCAAAACCCAAACCTAGCCCTGAAACCTAAAAATGCCCCTCTACCCCAAAACCCAAAACTAGCCCTGAAAACTAACAATACCCCTCTACCCCAAAACCCAAACCTAGCCCTGAAAACTAACAATACCCCTCTACCCCAAAACCCAAACCTAGCCCTGAAACCTAAAAATACCCCTCTACCCCAAAACCCAAACCTAGCCCTGAAAACTTAAAATACCCCTCTACCCCAAAACCCAAACCTAGCCCTGAAACCTAAAAATACTCCTGTACCCCAAAACCCAAATTAAATAAATTTCTTACTTTTTTTCCAATTTTTTATTTTAACATTTCATATTTAAAATGTAAAATTTCATATTTCAAATTTAAAATTTCGAAATCTATTTTATATAAATGTATTTCCTAAAAAATATTTTATTTTATATTTTTCATACACTCCCCACCCTTATCCCCTATAAACCCAACATCCCGCTGCAGAATTTTAAAATTATTTTCTAATTTCAAATTTCATATTTAAAAATTAATATTTCAAATTTCTTATTTAAATTTTAGAAATCTATTTTATTAAAATTTATTTGATAAATTAATTATTTTTATTTATATTTTTCATACACTCCCCACCCTTATCCCCTAAAAACCCAACATCCTGCTGCTAAAATATTTAAAAAATTTCTAATTTCTAATTTCAGATTTAAAATTTAAAATTTCATATTTCAAAATTTACATTTCGAAATCTATTTTATATAAATGTATTTCCTAAAATAAATATTTTATTTTATATTTTTCATACACTCCCCACCCTTATCCCCTATAAACCCAACATCCCGCTGCTGAATTTTTAAATAATTTTCTAATTTCAATTTTCAGATTTAAAAATTAAATTTTCAGATTTCAAATTTTAAATTTCGAAATCTATTTTATAAAAATGTATTTGATACATTATTTATTTTTATTTATATTTTTCATACACTCCCCACCCTTATCCCCTATAAACCCAACATCCCGCTGCTAAAAAATGTATATAATTTCTATTTTCATATTTCGAATTTCTAATATTTAATTTCGCATTCTAATTTCTCTAACATATTTTTTAACATTTATATTTTTAATATTTATATTTTTAATACACTCCCCACCCTTATCCCCGATAAACCCAACATCCCGCTCCTAAAATTTATAATACTTTATATAAATAATTCATATTATAATTAAATATTATAGCACATTTATATAACATTTTTTATTATTAATATATTAGAAACATGTATTTAAAAATGTCGATATTTTGACATTTCGACATTATATATGTCGATATTTCTATCATCGACATTACTTATCTCGATATTAATGAATATACATTCAAATCGATATTTTAGACAACGATATTTAGAACATCGATATTTCTTACCTTCGATTTTTCTGACTCGATATTAGTGCAAATCGACATTGTTGACTCGATATTTTGACTGCGCACCCTTTTGTCGGTTGAATTCATAACAGCGAACGATGAGGCGAAAAAAGAATGCACACTCACTATATGGAGGGAGCAAGGAATAGTGACCCACATTCTCTCAGAGACGGCCAAATTTAAGGAATGGGGTATCCTTTTGAATGAAGTGGCTAAGGCAGCGTACCCGTCCCTGCTCCTAAGAAGGAACAACAAGAGTACAAACCAAGCTCGGATGAATCGACCAACGCGCTCACTCCTTCAAGGTGCTAGGGGAGCCGAAGCAGCTGAGTATGAGCACCTACGGCCGCAATCGTTACCCCCTAATTGAACCCCCCGTAAGTCAACTAACATTGATAGTCATGTCATAAAAATACTCTCTTGGAATATTGCGGGCGCAAAAGACATTGTAAATAAAAACGGTAAAGCTGCCACCTGGGATCCATACGCAATAATAGCCCTACAGGAAACGTGGCTAACCGAACCACTTGATATACCAGGCCGTTTATGTTATCATGTAAGTGCGACCCGCCTACAGCACTTTGGGCGAGCAAGTGGGGGCCTATCCGTCTATATATCCACAGCCTTAAAGATTAAAGTCACACAGCTGGCTGCAACGATGACGGACATGCAAATTCTAAAATTGGAAAGCACAATAAAGGCCTTAGCCAGAACCTTAAAAAACCTCTCAAAAAAGCACTCTTTCAGGGCATTATTATAGTGGTCTCAAACATGCGTTTGGAACATCCTAACTGGGAGATAATTCTCACTGGTGATTTTAACTCTAATCTTCTACAAGAATCAGAAGATGAAGTCAACATCAACGCAGCAAACGAAATTTGGAATGTCCTGCCGCAGGCGATTCCTCAGGTTAGGAAGAATGATAAGGAGGGCAAACAATTTATGTGGGACCTTGAAAATCTTGGCCTAAGGGTACTAAATGGAAGACTTAATCAAGACAACCCTCCCTCCATGACCTACACAGGCCACAACGCAAGCTCCATTTTAGACTACACGTTAGTCACTTTACCCTTACTAAGCCTAGTGCATGACTTCCAAATAATGCGATGCAACACCTTGAGATTAGAATGGACATAACTAAATACGCACCAGCGCCCATGATAACAGGCAACACTACAACCATTAACCTGAAGCGGCTTAAGTGGACGAGCGAATCTCTCCCTCAAATAGCTAACGATGCTAAGACCTTACTACAAGCGCTCCTTACAGAGAATGTTCTGAGTCCAGAAATTTGGAGTGACCTGGGGCCGAGATTCACATCGGCGCCTCGCTGCTGGTCACGCTGGTCGCGCGCTATTATTGCATTGCACTGTGGTATTTTAAATAATCCCGTTTTTGGATTTAATTTATTTTTATTTTTTCATTTATCCCTTGTTCTTAATTCCGCTCTTGCCCCCTACCTTGCACCATAATTTGTTGGAAGCACCACCGCTGTTTCGGCGGGTCCGGTTTCCCGGGAGGTTGTGGTTGCCAGTAACATCTTGTTTTGGGAAGGGGAGTCTGAGCGCCATCTTGGAGCGTCCAGGTGATCTGGGACGCCAAGAGCACGCTATTTAGGGCGAGCACCATGAGGGGACAACCTGGTAAGGTGTCCTGGGGCCGAGATTCACATCGGCGCCTCGCTGCTGGTCGCGCGCTAATATTGCATTGCACTGTGGTATTTTAAATAATCCCGTTTTTGGATTTAATTTATTTTTATTTTTTCATTTATCCCTTGTTCTTAATTCCGCTCTTGCCCCCTACCTTGCACCATAATTTGTTGGAAGCACCACCGCTGTTTCGGCGGGTCCGGTTTCCCGGGAGGTTGTGGTTGCCAGTGACATCTTGTTTTGGGAAGGGGAGTCTGAGCGCCATCTTGGAGCGTCCAGGTGATCTGGGACGCCGAGAGCACGCTATTTAAAGCTCGCTAGTAGCGCGCAGCGGTGACGCGCAGCGGAAGCACCTTCCCTGCGCCTGAGTCGCGCCAGAGTCCCGACTCAGCGTCTCGGAGGTGTATGAGGTGGGACTCTGGCTCTTCTTCTATCTTTTTATTTGGTAACTTTGGGTGTTCTTCCCTTTTGTTTTTTTGGTTTGGAGTTGTGATGATTGTTTACAATGCTTTGGAGCTGTTGGCTCTGCGTAACCATTCTCCATTGTGCAAATGTGTATTTCCCGGAGGACGTCTCCTGAGGAAAGGGTGTTCTGCCCGTGGATGGCCCCCTGCTGTTTCGTTGATAGCGGTGTTGCCACCTCCTATTCAGTACTGTCAATGTGCTCTCTTGAACACCAGATCCCTTGTCAAACATTCCACGGACATCTGGAATCTACTTGCTGACTCTAGCTTATCCTGCCTGTTTTTAACAGAGACATGGTTGGGGGAGGGCTCAGGTCCTGATCTAGCCTGCGCCCTACCTCCAAACTATACCATCTTAAGGAAGGATAGAATTGGGGGCAGGGGAGGTGGAGTGGCCCTTATAGTGGATAAGGCCCTAGTGTGCACTTCTTTTCCTGTTGAGAACATCTCAGGTTGTGAAGCCTTAGGCTTTACAATTGGCCTTTCGCCTTCTCAGACGTGCACTGGGATCCTCGTTTACAGACCACCCGGGCCCATTGGTACGTTTTTTGATGACTTGCAGGATGCACTCTCTATACCTTGTATGCGATCGGCACACTGTGTCTTGTTAGGGGATTTAAACCTTCATATGGACGTGATAGTGGACCCGGATGCGTCTAAACTGCGGGACATTACGGCATTGCTCGGGCTTGCCCCCTATATTGATAGACCCACCCATATTAAAGGCCATACACTTGACTTAATTTTCTCTACGAGGCAGATTGCTGTGTCCCCGCCTCTCCCTGTTTATGGTCGGACAATTTTTTAATACATTTTGGGATCCCTTATGGAACCAAGATCGGCCAGAGAGGGCAGAAGGGCCCGACCCGACAATCTAGATCTTTTCATCTGGTTACGACGGAAATGTTGTCGGACGCCCTCTGTCGGTATCCCTGTATCCTCACAGGTGATCTAGACTCTGACCTTGATCTGGTTCATAAGTGGCTTACAGCAAGGTTTGATGTTTTAGCACCTGTTAAGCCTGCCAAATTAATCCTAAGTCATAGGTCTGCTCCTTGGTTCACTCCATCATTAAGGAAAATGCACCAAGAATGTAAAAAGGCCGAAAGATTGTGGCGGCGTAAATACGAGTTAGAGGAGAAAATAAAATATCGTGATGTTATGAAACTCTACCACAAACAGATTTCCGAAGGCAAAAAAGAATATCTTGAGCGCAGAATAGATGAAGCGGAGAATATGAGCAGGGAACGTTTTAGAATAGTAAAGGAGTTTTCCTCTCCAGCTGCTTGTTCACCCTCTCACTCTCACACAGAAGAGTGGATTAGGCAGCTTGCTGATTTTTTTGTACTTAAAATTAAGGCTATTCAGGAGTCTTTCCCCATTGAAGATGCAGATGTGTTGGCATTTAAACCGAGCTCTGTACCGTCACTAAGGGAAGAGACAGGGCCCATACTATCCGTCTTTCCACCGTTGTCCTGTGCCACATCTCACGATTTGTTGTCCCGGCTACAGTCTGGTTCACCTCTGGATCCATGTCCAGCAAAGTGTCTGGGTAGAGTGGCTCCTGCAGTTAACAACTTGCTGAACCCTCTGCTTAATCTCTCCCTGAGTTCGGGAGTGGTGCCGCGGGCATGGAAACACGCACTGATTCTGCCATTGCTCAAAAAACCTACACTAGACCCCCTGTTGCAGGCTAACTATAGACCTATCTCCCTGCTTCCTGCTCTGGCTAAGGTGGTTGAGAAACATGTACAGCTCTCGATTACCAACTTCATCGAGAGAAACAACATCCTACATGATTCTCAATCGGGTTTCCGTGCTAATTATAGCACGGAGACAGCTCTTTTGGAGGTTACCGAAGCTATCAGAGAAACTCTTGATCTCGGGGGAAAGGCTATGTTAGTCATGCTTGACCTATCGGCGGCTTTCGACACCGTCCCACATGACGCCCTCCTTGTTAGACTCTGGGAGATTGGGCTGTGTGGGACGGTGTTGGATTGGTTTCAATCCTTTCTATCAGGTCGTCGACAGGTGATCTGGGCACCTCCGTTCTCCGCCGAAATGCCACTGCTAGAGGTGGGGGTTCCGCAAGGGTCCATTCTGAGCCCCACCCTTTTTAATATATATATGGCCCCTCTGGCGGAGGTAGCGGAGGCTTTCGGTGCCCAGATCATATCTTACGCTGATGACACCCAGCTCCTGTTTACTTGCAGGAAGGGAGATGTTTTTGACGGGGACAGGATCAAGGGCTGTCTGAGTGCGGTCTTTGCGTGGTTTCAGCGGCACAGCCTGAAATGCAACTTAGATAAGTCTGAGTTGCTTTTCTTTGGGTGTGCCCCTGATCCTTGCTGGAAATCGTGGTGGCCTCAGGACATGTTTCCACCTGAGAAGACGTTGTCCCAAGCTAAGAATCTTGGGGTATTGTGTGACGACGACCTCTCTTTTAGACCCCATATCATTGGGTTGTCGGGGAAATGCTTCGGCATCCTGAAGATGCTTAGAAAATTTCTTCCACTGCTTTCTTTGCAGTACAAAAAATTACGGTCCAGGCGTTAGTTGGGTCGCGTCTCGACTACGCCAATGCTCTTTATTCAGGATTGCCTAAATATTTGTTGGCCAGACTGCAAATAGTGCAGAATTCAGCGGCAAGAGCTATATTTGGCCTGCCACGGAGAGCAAGAGCCTCGGATCTGCTAAAAAGGCTGCATTGGCTGCCCATCTCCAAAAGAATCATTTTTAAGATTCTGACTTTGGCATTTAAGGCCCTTCATTCAGTGGGCCCGAATTACATCAGGAAGCGCATGTTTTTTTATGCGCCGCGGAGGATGTTGCGGTCGGCTGAGTTGGCCAAAGAAGATGTACCTTCTATCAGACGTGCCCGGATGGGAGGACGGTCCTTCCGGTATTTGGCGGCATGCCGCTGGAATGAGCTCCCTATCACTCTTCGTAAAGCCAACAGTCTTCTTTCTTTTAGAAGGGAGCTGAAGACGTGGCTCTTTTCTTCATAAATCCTGTGACCACTATGACATGCTGCGTTGTGTTTCCTCGGTTTTCAGGTCTCTTTGCCAAAGCGCCGGGACACCCTTCGGGGTAGCCGTGCGCAATAGAAGAGTCGGTACATAACATAACATAACTATTTGAAAATACTCCCGTGGACCAGCTCAAATAACAAAATAAGAACTCCTCGCAAATTTAACATCAGATTCGATAGATCAGCACAAGCGTTAAGGAGGCACTTGAAAAAACTGACGCATCGAGCACATGATCAAACTCAAAATCCCAGCGTTTGGGTAGCTGCACGTAAGGCCAGGAAACAATACAAGAAATTAATATGGACCGAAAAGCAAAATCTTGTAAATGAATTCTGGTCTAAACTACTGCATAACATAAAGAGAGCAGATTCAAGGGCCTTCTGGCTACAAGTTAATTCTGTAAATCGGCCATCACAACCAATAAGTATGACCTGTATATCAGAGCCAGAATGGACCCAACACATTATGGACTTATTTTCTAAAAACAACTTGAAGACAATTACAACTTTGCCAAGCAAAATAACAGACAAATCAGAGTGGGAAGATATCACCCTAGTCCATCAAGAGATCCGGCTAAAAGTCTGTGAAAGCAGGGTAACAAGCCCCAGGCAAGATGACGAACAAAGTATACTAAAAATAATTTAAAAAAGTAGGCAAGACAGCGCCCCTGGTCCAAATGGCGTTCCGCAAGCCATCTATAAGGAGGACCCACAGTACTGGGCCAGCAAATTCAACTTACTGTTTCAAACAGTAAGTAACACAGGTGGTATTCCACAGAGCTGGAGGGGGGCGATCATAACTCCAATTTACAAAGGTGGAGACCGTAAAGATCCAAACAACTACCGTCTGATCGCCCTTATTGACGCCGAAGCAAAATACTATGCGTCAATGATACTAGCAGACCTGGCTCAATGGTCAGAAGTGAACAACAAAATACCACTGAATCAGTCTGGGTTTCGCCGTGGCATGGGAACAATGACGAACGTAATGGCCCTATGCCTAATCGCAGAGAAAAGTCTACAGAACTGTCAGGAGCTTTACACCTGTTTTGTGGACTTCAAGGCCGCGTTTGACCGTGTCAACAGGCAAACGATATGGGCAAAACTAAAACATCAGGGCCTACCGGATTCAATTCTCTTGCCCATCATTGACCTGTACACTGACACCTGGATGCAGGTAAAAATCGATAATGGGCATCGCTTGACCCGGAAGATCAACACTGCCGATGGTTTAAAGCAAGGCTGTGTGTTGGCCCCACACTTATTTAATCTATTTATGGGTGATTTAGATGAAAGCTTGGACAAGGTCAATGCACAACCTCCGCGGTTAGGTATCCTCCGCGTAACGCATCTATCGTACGCGGACGACGTTGTACTGCTGAGTCACACCAAAATTGGCCTTTAACGCCTATTGCACGACATGAGCGCTTATACAAAAAAAATGTTGCTAACAATAAATATCAGGAAAACAAAGACTATGATCATAACACGACGACACAAAATTCCACCAACTTTCCGAATAAACAACAACCAGTTGGAATCGGTAAATAGCTACAAATACCTAGGGGTATATCTAGATAAGCGCTTTAACTTCCAAGTGCATTTCAAGGACATGGATAAAAAGGGGTCTACTTTACTGCACGCCTTTACTACTTTGGCAACTGAGCTAAAAGGTCCTCTTGTCTCCCCTTTGCTAACCACAATAAAAGCAAAACTATTACCCACAATAGCATATGGGAGTGTACTACATCATGGGAAAAGTGCAACTCTTATTGACAAAATACAAACTAAAGTCTACAAACGGGTTTTCTCCTTACCAACAGTTCTACACCAGCGCAAGTAAGACTTGAACTTGGGCTACAATCTCAAGTACTACTGAAAAAATATGAGGCCATCAAATTCTGGTATAACGTTTGGATGAATAAGGAGAACAAAATAAACGGGGCATTGTGGGATGCAGTCGACACAAGCCCGAACTCCGAGTACGCAAAGCACCTAAAACTCTTATTAGATACAAGTGAGATGGGACCATTGTGGGAAACAAAATTGCCGGTTTCATCATTTAAACAG
Organism: Lissotriton helveticus; assembly: GCF_964261635.1. NCBI lineage: Eukaryota > Metazoa > Chordata > Amphibia > Caudata > Salamandridae > Lissotriton > Lissotriton helveticus. The sequence goes on along the minus strand of NC_136059.1, from coordinate 1,601,596,697 downwards.
GTGGTTAAGAGGATCGCCAAGAAGCACTCATTCCTCAATGACAAAATAACCTTTAGCGCCCGAACTCACGCTTGGATGACTATCAAATCATACACAAAGCCCACACAAGCAGCTTATTTAGACATTGCATTCTCGCTCTTCATTAAACGTAAATTTCTTCATTTACGACTGGGCAATCTTCCAACAAGATTGGACCAACCAAAATGGAGACCGCAAGAAACAACTGAATGTGACCTTTGTGGTGCAGGCAAACAAGACATTATTCATATAGTTTGCATCTGCCCAGCCATGTACCAAGGCCGGCGGTATTGGTTTAAAGACAAGCTCAATGAGCAAGGAGTACGCACCTGCAGGACTGCGATAGTCCAAATCCTATGTACAGCGAATCCACAATTGATTTGCAGATCAGTTAAATTCCTGGACAGTTTTGTGAAAAACAAGGCCTATTGCTATAGGCCCGACTCCTATCTTGACTTAAGAACTCAGTTACTAAAGACAATCTTGTGTTCCGAGCACGTCTACTGAAATTCACGACAGACTCTCGGTCACTGGTTTTATTCCTCCTCTTTTTATTGTAGCACTAAAAGCTTGTTTTAACTATTGTGAAATACTATATATTGTAACGGTTTTAATTAACCAAACAATAAAGAATTACTTACAGTCACACGTAAATGTAAAACTGACCATTATATATATGCTCAGGCACAAAGGGTAATATGTTATTTATCACTTTTGTCGAATATGGAAAGATAATATGACTGACGAGAGGTGAGTAGAGTTTTTAAGCAAAGGATTACCTACTGACATCTACTCTGTGCTGAAAATGGAGAGTCTTTAATCACTTGGTGCTTTCTTCTATCTTGACAAATCTGTGTATATCTGATGAGCTCTAATAAGAGTGAAACATGTGTCAGGGACTGCTTTTATTCATTCCCGGTTGGCTTAGATGGTATTTTACCCAATCCAAAGCTGTAATACAGTATATTTTTCACAAGAAAAAAAACACAAGTTAAAGTGATGTTATGGTTAGGTAAAAATGTCTGTTTAAACATACTATTTTAAATGAAAAAAGCATGTTTTAATAATAATACATTAATATATTTGGGGAGAGGAGTTGGCTTAACGGCTAGGGCGCTCGACCTCGGACCTGGAGAACTGGGTTCGAGGCTAGGGCGCTCGACCTCGGACCTGGAGAACTGGGTTCGAGTCTCGGTAACGACGCCAAAACCTCCTGTGATTCTGGGCAAATCACTTAATCTCCCCATGCCTAAAATGAATGTGTGTCCTCATGTAACGTAACTGGTGCTATGTAAAGCGCTCTGATACCCGATTCGGTTCGGGTCTAGTTCGCGCTCTATAAAACTCTGCAAAAAATAATAATAAATAAAAAAATATATATATATAACAACACTGAAATTTACCAGTTATTGTTATCTTGAGTAGCTTTAACTCAGGCCCTAAAGTAGCTATGGCTCGCTCCCCCTCTATGCACAGGGTTGTCACCAATAATGCAATTTTGATGTTGAAGCATTGTTATCAATGATGTCATAGAACATGTCATGAGTGATGTAACAAGTGAGCCAAAACTGTATTCCCTGCCAGCACTCTCTTGGGCAGGTAACACAACTGTTCTTGTACTGGGTGAGAGCAGAGAAAAAAACTGCTTCCACCAGGGTGGGAGCAAATGAAAGGAGCAAGCTCCACCTTCACCACCAGCTTATTTTAAATATGTGGGTGTCCCAGGTGGGCACCAGGACACCCACAAAAACAAAAAGGGATTGTCTCTCTCTGGCACCAACAACCAGTTCTAGCCTGGGATTCATCAGGGGCCACTGCCCCCTATTTAAACCAAGTTTTGGAAGCCCTGGAAGGGCACCAGTTTACCCGTGAAAAATAAATGGCCGACACCTGCAAGGGTACTGGGATGGGAGCCGATAGGTGCCTTGGGGTTCCATCTACAGCCCCCAAAATAAAAAAGCGTGGCTGCCTCAGATGGGCACTGGCACTGGGATACCCACAAGAAAATTAAAATGTCAGACTCTGTGCGGGCTTGGGAGCGGGTAGGGGACATGGGGGCCTAGGGGCTCTCATCATGGCCTCAAAGTATAAATAAAGTGTGGGTGTTGGTGTACTGGGTGGGACTCGGATACCCAAAAACTGAAGGAAAAAATAGAATAATAAATGAGTGATAGGAAAGGCTTATTTATTGTTCACTGCTCCAGGGAAGGAGTGCCCCATTATAACCTGTGCTTTGCTACTGGTTATGTCCATAGAGGAGGCACGGGATCCACTAACCATTTTTGTATTTTGTAGATGGCTGGAGGGAGCTCAGGAGCCCCCATCATCTTTATAAAGACACAATAAGTCTCCTGGATCATTGACTCCTTCAGAGCTCACCATATTTTATTAAAGCCTTCAAGCTGGAGCTCTATGCTGTTCAGATGGAGTGCAGGGACCATTTCTGGCTGATTCTATGGCAGGACTTTGTGACTTGAAAAAGTCCTTTCCACATGCCAGCCCCCTGGTCATTTGGCCATGCATAGTCGAAGATTGGGTGCCTGTTAGGGGTTGAGTGCAGTGCCTGGTGTTCTAGGCTCTGCACCTGTCCTCTGCTGGGCATGGGCAGTTAGAGTTATTTCACCTAACTATAACTCATGCCCTCAAGTAATTATAACTCGTGCCCTAAAATATCTATAACTCGCAACCTCACCTTGAACAACTTCCCATAGGTCATCAGTTGAGACATATTCTATGAAATGTTCTATGAAATCATTGATAACGTCAATGTGCATGGCGGGGGCATTACCTATAGTTCCTTTAGGGTGAAGGTTATAGTTATGTGAGATAACTACAATTAGTGAATTTCAGTGGTTTTGTTTATTGAAAACTGTATACTTCAACTGACGTTTTTCCCTAGCTATAGCACCCATTTAACATTTGCTTTTTCAGTGAATATTTATATATATATAGATATTCAGACAAAATATTGAGTTAAAAATATCAAGTTGCAGAAATATTGAGTTTTTAATATTGTGACACAGAAATGTCATGTGTAAAAATATTGTTGACAAAAAAAAGATTTTTTAAGGTAAGAGATATTGTTTTTAAGTTTATTTATATGTTTAAATACTATTTTAATGGCTTATGTTTTATATTGTTTGCCCGATTCTTGTTAATGTTTTCAAATATACACCCACATGCATCATCCCGGCCGTTTGCGAATTCCAAATTGCGAAAAATAGCGAATCGCAATTTGGAATTCGCAAAACGGGATGCATGAATATTTTCTAATAATATTAGCGATTCGGTAAAAATCGCATTTTTTACCGATTCGCTAATATTATGCAAATTCTAATTTGCTAATTCGCATTTCCCATTGATTTCTATGGCCCAAAAGGCCCATAGGAATCAATGGGAATTGGGAATTTGCAAATTAGAATTCGCATAATGTTCATGCATTCCATGGGTGCAGGGGGGGTCCAAAGGACCCCCCCTGCACCCCTGAAATGTATTTTTAAGTGGATGTTTCACACACACATGTCCTAAGGACATGTGTGTCTGTAACATGACAGTTTTAAAAATGCATTTTTTTACGTTTTTGAAGATTTTCGCAAATTAACATGAGGGTCAACCTCGTGTTAATTTGCACTTCCTAATTCAAAATTCGCATTTTTTTTTTAATTGATGCATTGCATTTAAGGAATCGCACAAATGTGATTCCTTAAGTGCATTCGCATTTTTTAGAGAATGCAAAAAAATGCGAATTTTGAAATACTTTTGATGCATTCCAAAAACGTATTTAGGAAGTGCAAACTGCCGAATTTACCGATTCGCGCCGTTTGCACTTCCTAAATAGGTTGATGCATGTGGGGGAAAGTCTGTAATTTTAAGTTATTTATATTTTCAAACTTAAAGTGTAGTAGCGGGATGTGAGATATGTAGGGGTACAGGGAAGGAAGTTAATTAAGTATAATTAATTTATATATTTTTAAATTAATATTCAATATTTATTCGATTATTAAGTATGCAAATTGTGTAAATAATAAGTTATACTTTAGGTGAGAAGTTAATTAAACAATATTTAATAATAATTCATTCCACCCACAAATTTGCAGCAAAACTAAATAGAAATATACTTTTTACCCCAGGCAGGGTCCCTGTGATACCCACCCACCTTGTCTGGGGGGTGAGGGTATTCCTACCCTGACCCTTTTTCTTTATTCCTTTAAATTTTTATGTGGGACTCGACTTCAATCGAATGCCCAAAATGTAGTAAACCCTTCCTGGTTGAACTGTTGGCAGTCAGTCAAGTCAAATGCAATGGTCCTGAGGAAAACACTTTTTACTGCTTCACAATTTGCATATTAATATTACTTTACACTTGGAAATAATTCAAATTGTCACAAGGCCTCTTCAATATTATTTTATTGAAGTGCATACATTTAAACCCTTGTATCCTGATTTTAGTTAAGTATTTTTTCAAACAAATAAACATGAAAAAATGCCTTGGCATAAACCATTTATGCACATGCAAGCTATTTTTTTTAACAAAGTTGAGGTAGGCATCATGACTCGCGTGCGGCTTCACTTCTTGTGAGTCTTGGCCCCACTCTCACCATCTTTGTGCTCCCGGCAGGTGAGATAGCGATAGGCAGAGAGAGAAGGAGAAAGACAGGGCAAAATTATGCAGAGTAGAGATTGTGAAAGAGAAAAAAAAAACTAAGATACTTCAGCATGGAGGAAAGAGGCACTCCCAAACATATTTAAAAATGGTACGAGTCCAGTTTTCTAAAATATTAAAGTTAAAAAATCCAACCATAGGAGCATGCAGGTGGTCATTAGCAGCTCATGTTATTCAGCAAGAACCGCACAGAATATCTGTTGTGTGTGGTGCCTCCGGATTTAAAGCCTATTTTCTAACGCCCATGCCAGACACTTTCTTCCTCATTAAATCTGCCGCCTTCACACTCCAACGTGCTGTTTTTGAATTCCTTTCCAGAACATCATCTGGTTTGTGAAGGGGAATGCTGCAAGACTGATAGAAAGGCTCCAATCCAATTACAGTTTTCCTCCGGCAACAGAACAGGACACGAGACAAGATTATTTTACTCTGAATGGTTCCAGAAATGCCCAGACCTCAGTGCCCCATTTAAATTCACACTTCTGTTTTTGTTTTGTATTCTGCTTGGCAGGGACTCTCTCAACTGGTAATGATTCCTTTTCGGCTCTAAGTGAACATGTTAAAGTTAAAAGAGGCATCTCAATGGGAACCAGGTGCACGGATTTGTTTTACTAATGCCTCTGAATTTTAACACAGTCAATGAGGGTTTAAATGAAATGAATCGACAAACATAAAGTTTTCAGGAAAAAGGCAGTGTAAGAACTTGGGGCTTTGCCATAGAGCCATCTGAAGTGTCCGTGTGCTGCGTTATATGTAGGAAGTGTAGCCTACGTTGATGGAACTATGAAAGGAGGGCCCATAGATGTTACTCCTTAGTGTTTCATGTGGTTTAAGACATGTTTGGTCCTCGTCCTTTACCTCTGTATAATGCATCGATTCCTTACAAGTAATCTTCATTAATCCGACTGTCATTCCATAGCACAGTATTTATGTTAGTTATTAGAGCCCATGGTTCACCAAGCACCACTTATTAAACTACATCCAAAATAGAGAGCCCTGCCCTATCACATGGACTAACTAGATGTCCTTACGAGAAAGCAAATGTTTTTTGTAAGGAAAACCCTCACCCACCAGGGTTACCCTTGGTGGCATGCTTCATCATTGGATTCCTTGCTATTCTGCTACAGAATGATGCATGCTGCTACCAGTGGGTTACACTGGAACACTGATTGTATACCTGTCTGGTAGCTGTAATTACTTTAATATATACCCAATTCGTTATGATTACAATCTGGGAAAGAAGTTAGGAAGTATACAGGGGTTGGGTTCTTTGGCCCTAACTTCATCTTAGGGCCTGATTCTGATTTGAATTTAAATTTGAATTTAAAAACATTTGTACAGCGCACTTTTACCCAGCGGTTTCATGGCGCTATTTGTGTTGCAGTGAGCGGCAGCAGTAGGAGGAGGTTAGACAGAGTAAGCTTGCGTAAAAAGGAAGGTTTTAAGATCCTTCCGGAACTGAGGGTAGGAGGGCGAAGTGCGGAGGGAAACAGGAAGGGAGTTCCAGAATACAGGAGCCTGGACAGCGAACTTCGCTCCACCAGCTCTCTGTTTTTTAAATCGGGGAGTAACTAGGAGGGCCTTATGAGAAGAGCGTAACTCTCTGCCTGGGAGATAGGGCATGACAGCAGAGCATATGAATTTAGGGGCAGTGCCTGACCTGGCCTGAAAAGTGAGGCAGCCGAGTTTGAAGAGGGCGCGCTCTCGCACCGGCAGCCAGTGTAATGCTTTAAGCAGTGGGCTAGCCCGATGATATTTGGGAAGGCCATGAATCAGGCGAGCAGCCTGATTCTGAACCAGCTGCAAGCGGTGGATTGCGTAGGCGGGGGCCCCGTTGTAAATTACGTTACCGTAATCGATGCGGGACAGTACCATGGCCAGCACAATAATTTTTAAAGCAGGGAGGGAAAAAAAACGACAAACTTTCCTGATTGTTCTTAGGGAGAAGAAACAGGAGGAAACAACTGAACCAATTTGAGCATGGATAGAGAGTTGTGAGTCTAAAAGAATCCCAAGGGTTTTAACTTTAGGCACAGGGGAAGGAGGGACACCAAGTGAAGGAGGCCAAAAGGAAGGGGACCATGGACTGCAACCACCTCCGGTCAAAACCAGCTCGGTCTTGTCTGGATTGAGTTTGAGGTGGTTGCAGTTCATCCAATCCTGGATAAATGTCATGACTGACTGAACATTCTGGGCAGATGAGGGAGAGTGGGAAAGGTTGAAGATTAGCTGATGCAGGTAGGAAGGCCTCCTAACAGCATTTGCTCCGTCCAAATCGGATCAGGAACGTTTCTTTCCGACTGACTCCGATAGGTTTCCAACTGACTGAGTATGATGCGAGTTAGGCGTTAGGAATATCCCAAATCAAACCTGACTGCATTTGAGTGAGTGAGTGAGGCATTTATAAAGCACACTTATGCCGAGGCGTCTTGGCGCTATAGGACATAATTGAAGCAGAGAGAGGTTACGGCAGCCGGAAGAGCCAGGTCTTCATGGCCCTTCTGAACCTCGCTAGGTTCTTTTCTGAGTGCAGTGTAATGGGCAGGCTGTTCCATTGCTTAGAAGCTTGGTAGGAAAAGGATCGACTGCCCCAATGGGCCCTTTTTATTCTAGGAGTTTGAATAAGATCAAGGGAGCTAGATCTAAATGCACGCGTCGGCACATAACGGGGAAAAAGTGCAGAAAGTTGCCTGGGGGAATTTCCATAGAGAGATTTATGAACCAGACACATGACCTTGAATTGGATTCTACACCTGATTGGGAGCCAGTGAAGTTCCCTTATGGCTTTAGAGGTGGGATGTCTTTTGGGGAGGTCAAGCACGACTCTAGCCGCTGTGTCCTGGATTGACTGGAGTCTAGTGAGCTGTGTTTCACCAGCTCCAAGGTACAGGGCGTTACAATAATCCACCCTGGACATAACCAGAGCTCCTACCACAGTTTTCCTAAGGGTAGAAGGTAAATAAGGCAGAATTTTCCTAAGGATTTTCAATGTGAAAAAGCAGGCTGAGGTGACCTGACTGATGTGAGCTGTACAGGAGAGATCTTTATCCATTATGAAGCCTACATTTCTGATCTTATTAGTCGGAGCAGGGCAACTGCCTGCTTCTGGGGGCCACCATAGGTGGCTCCATATGGATGATTTTTGACCAAACTCAATCACCTCGGTCTTCTCGGTGTTGAGTTTTAAAAAATAAAGTTCATCCAATCCATTACATCTGACAGACAGTTCCTGAAACTGGCTGCAGTGGCTTCCACCGACTGTGTGAGTGAGACAACTAGTTGTGTATCATCTGCATATGATACCAATTGCAGGCCATGAGATTTTATCAATGCAGCAAGAGGGGTTACATAGAGATTAAAAAGAGTGGGTGAGAGGGCTGAGCCCTGTGGAACACCACATGGGAGATGGAACTCTTCGGATTGAAGGCCGTCCCAGTGAATCTGGTGCGTGTGGGCATTTAGAAAAGACTCGAGCAGCGCTAGGGCAGTATTAGTAAAGCCCAGTATCCGTAGCCTGTTCACTAAGACCCCATGATTCACGGTGTCAAACGCCGCCGTTAGATCCAATATGATCAGAGCGGCTCTGCCCCCATCATCCATAGTCCTGCGGATGTCTTCAGTGGCTATAATCAACGCGGATTCGGTGGAATGATTGGCCCTGAAACCGTGTTGTGAGGGGTCCAATAGATGATTGTTGTCTAGGTAATTTGTGAGCTCTTGATTCATGGCACTCTCAAGCATTTTAGCTGGAAGGGGCAGGCAGGAGATTGGCCGATAATGTTTGGTTTCCATCGGATCCAGTGACTCCTTTTTACGAATTGGGCTTATGCACGCTTTCCTCCAGCTGCTGGGAAAATGTCCCAAACTTAAGACAATATTAAGGAGCGGGGTAAGAGCCTGACTAATTATTTCAAGGACTGTATGGAGTATGTACGGAGAGCAAGGATCCATTGGCGATCCGGATTTGGTATGTAAAAGCAGGGTGGTGACCTGGTTGTCGTTTAACAGTGAGAATTGGGAAAATTCGGAGGTGACAGATGGCGGGTCAGTTAAGTGGCTGATTTCCACGCTGCCAGAAGACAAACGGAGATCGTCATAAACCGCGTGGACTTTTTCCTGGAAAAATTAAGCTTAGTTCTCCACAAAATCCTGATCAGGCGTAAATCTTACATCCCTGGGGCTTTTGGCTAGATAGGCAACCATCTTAAACAGTTCTTTTGAAGAGTTTGAAGATTCAAGAATTTTCTTAGAATAGAAGGTCGCTTTGGCTTGTTCTATTTTAAGCTTATATTCTTGTAAGAGCCCTGTGTATTCCTTTCTAGTATGGGGACTATAATCGGCCCGCCATTGTCTTTCATAGCACTGGCATTTTTGCTTAATCAATTTGACCTCCGGAGTGTACCATTGTGCGGTAGCTGAGCGTATCCTAGGTTTTTTTGTTTCTACTGGGGCTAGCTCATCCAAGGCAAGGGTAAGCCATGATTGGTATTTTGAAGCTCCACTATTACTGTCGCAGTTTGCAAAGGAAGGGAAGTTCCTAGCAAGTGAGTTCGCGAGTAAGTTGGGTTCAAGCTTCTTCAATGGGCGAGTCTTATTAGGTAGAGATAGAGTTTTCCGCCTTCTATTTGTCAATGATAGATTCAGAGTGAAATTAATAACTGCATGGTCAGACCATGGTACCTGAATGATTGACGTAACTTTTAAGTGATTATTATTAGTTAAAATAGCATCAAGGGTGTGCCCTGCCGGTGATAGGTCCTGTAACCCATTGGTGCAGCCCATAGCTGCAGCAGTTCTCTAGAAGAGTGGTAGTTTCCCTAGAGTTGTTCTCTTCTAGGTGGAAGTTAAAGTCTCCCAATGCCGTAAAAGTCATTTGCTCTGATGTGGATTCCAGAAAAGTCTGAAAAGCATTGATAAACGGACCTCTAGGCCCGGGGGGTCTGTAAAGCAGAAGACCAGTAAATATCATTTGGTTAGCGTACTTAACCGTAAAGGATATGGACTCAGCTTCTAACCCTGTTTGTGGGAGGATGCTTATTTTAAAATGAGAACAATAGATTATTGCTAAACCTCCTCCCATGGATCCCTGTCTATCCGCATGTACTACGGAGTAGTTAGTGGGTACTGCAGTGCTCCAGTCGGGCCCCGAAGTTTCAGTGGCCCACGTCTCGGTTAGGAAAGCTAGATCTATCCCATTATCAGAGATGAGTGCTTCTATTTCATGCTTATGTTTTGGCATGGACCTTACATTTATAAGGATGTTTTTCAAGGTCATGGTGTTATATTTACGCCGTTTATTAGTATCTGGGCTTGGCATGGAGGGCCTTATTGCCACTGTCCCTGGACTTAGCTTATTAGGTAAATCCTTAGCTAGATAATCATTTCCAAGACACCATATTCCGGGCGTTTAGGGGATACCAAAACACCATTTTTGCTATGCAGCGGCGTATGTGGACAGGCATTGTTCCTTAAATTCATTAGTCCTTCTCTTGAGTATGTGTAAATGCTGTGAGGGGCAGGGGTATGGGCCCTGGGCGCGGGTCCGGGGCAGACGGGTGCAGACGGGCTCGCCTTTGGCGAGCCTTCGTCGCGCTGCCGGTGCGCCAGCTGCGCTTCCGGAAGTACATAGGGCTAAATAGGCTTGTGTCACGTTACTCTCGGCAACTAGAGCGCGTCGCCCCCAACCACCACACCTAAGATGGCGGCTTGTGGCCAGATAGTGTGGAAAACAGCCCTGTATTCCCTCCGCAGCAAACGGGATTTCCCGCGGCGGAACGGGGAATGGGGTGTCAGGTAAGCAGTACAATTTGTTGTTCAATTGTGCTGAGAGGCAATTTAACATTCAGGCAGCTCTGGTTGCAATATCCAACAAATGTGCTCATAAAGAAAAACAGTGCAAGTTAAAACGCAGTATTCACGATTTAAAATGTTCAGTTAAGCAGGCAACAAAGGTATTGCACGATGCAAAGAAAAGCGCTAGCCGCTCTGCTGTCTTACGTCCTAATGCCGAGCTTCCGTCCGAGTCCTATCTAAATAGGCTTGTGTCACGTTACTCTCGGCAACTAGAGCGCGTCGCCCCCAACCTCCACACCTAAGATGGCAGCTTGTGGCCAGATGGTGTGGAAAACAGCCCTGGATTCCCTCCGCAGCAAACGGGACTTTCCGCGGCGGAACGGGGAATGGGGTGTCAGGTAAGCAGTACAATTTGTTGTTCAATTGTGCTGAGAGGCAATTTAACATTCAGGCAGCTCTGGTTGCAATATCCCGCAAATGTGCTCATAAAGTAAAACAGTGCAAGTTAAAACTTAGTATTCACGATTTAAAATGTTCAGTTCAGCAGGCAACAAAGGTATTGCACGATCAAAGAAAAGCGCTAGCCGCTCTGCTGTCTTACGTCATAATGCTGAGCCTCCATCCGAGTCCTATCTAAATAGGCTCGTGTCACGTTACTCTCGGCAACTAGAGCGCGTCGCCCCCAACCACCACACCTAAGATGGCGGCTTGTGGCCAGATGGTGTGGAAAACAGCCCTGTATTCCCTCCGCAGCAAACGGGACTTCCCGCGGCAGAACGGGGAATGGGGTGTCAGGTAAGCAGTACAATTTGTTGTTCAATTGTGCAGAGAGGCAATTTAACATGCAGGCAGCTCTGGTTGCAATATCCCACAAATGTGCCCATAAAGAAAAACAGTGCAAGTTAAAACGTAGTATTCACGATTTAAAATGTTCAGTTAAGCAGGCAACAAAGGTATTGCACGATGCAAAGAAAAGGGCTAGCCGCTCTGCTGTCTTACGTCCTAAATTGGAATGACCAAGCTGTACGGAGCAGAAGCGTATGTCTCTATGGGCCCCGTTTTCAAACGACTGAGTACGATGTTGAATCTGGATGCATCGTACTCGGTCAATCGGGTTCTCCCGATCCGAGTCGGTCAGAAACCATTCTCAAACCCATTCGGTCAGGAAGCTTTCCAAACCGCATTAGATTTGGGCCTTTAGGGCCAGATGTATCAAGCTATTTTGCATTCGTAAACGTTGTGAGTTGCAAAAATAGGACGTTTGTGAATGCAAAATAGCTTGATCCAATGTATGAAAGTAATCACCACCGCCAAAATGGGATTCGCAAGAACGCGAATTCCAATTTTGCAAATCAACAAATCTGCGAATTCGGAATTGCGAATTTGCAACTTGAGAGTCTCAAATTGCGAATTCGCAAAATTTGAAGCTCACAAATTGCGAATTTGCAAACAAATGTATGAAATAGACGCACATTTTTTTGTTGTTTTTTGGTCCTCATCTCACCTTACAAGCCTCTGCGGGTCTTATGAAGCCGCCTTCGATATCTGTCGCCCCTACGGCTTACCGCACTCGCTTGGGTCGTCCGACCAGTCCCATTGTTTTGTAAGGGACCACGGTGTAATCATAAGACCAATGATGTTACAGTAATCTTAAGTTCTTGCCCCAGCTCACAAGGGGGTGCCACATGTTCGAGATCTTATCCTCCACTCCATCATACTCAAGTCGTGCCATAGAGAATGCAGCTTTAAACCAATCCTCCCTTTGCGGGGGTAGGGGGTCCTTCCACCTCTTACACACTTCCCTTCTTGCCAACAATATCAAGTTCAATAGTAAACCCCTATCTTTCTGCGAAAGGTTCTGGCTGAGGCGACCATCATCTCCAAAGAATACCTGTTGCATATTTATCTCGATGTTGGTGTTAAGTATGTCCAGTAAGTTGTCACCTACCTCAGCCCAAAACCTTGTGAGTGTTGGGCACTCATAGAAAATATGTAAGTCATTGGCAAGAGGTACTGCACATCTGGGGCATTTAGGGACAGGATAAGGAGCGAACTTTGCAATTTTTGCCGGGGTGTAATAAAGTCTATTAATGACAAAGAAATGATTTTTTTTTTAGCCAGCTGGGTTTAACAAATCTGTACAAGGTCTTCAATGAGGATTCATATAAAAGGTCTGCTGGTGGCCCGAGTGGGGTTCCGGTCCACACTGCAACAAGGGCAGGTGTCTCATGGTCTTCGACCTCTAGCAAACTATTGTACCACATAGAGATTTCCTTATTCAATGGGCGTGTCCCTTGCAGCAAGTCTTCGATCTCCCTATTTCCACTGATCTCCCGCTTTTCTGCCTCATACCATGATGTTAACTGTATGTACTTGAATCTCGAGAGCCCAGTGCCAATCTTGGCCCTCAGGTAATCCCAGGGATATATCCCCCCAGTGTCCAACAGTTCAGACCAAATTTTGACACCAGCCCTCTTTATCGGTAGTGCCAAACCATCCTGCAAGCAATCCGGGGTTCCTGGGGCATCCCATACAGGGGCATTATCAGAGTAGTATCCAATGCCCCAGCTACGCCTGAGCCTGCACCAAATCTCCAGAGATGCCCTTAAAACCTTCAAACGAACCCTCTTGAAGAACCTAGGTGATCCAAATTTATACAGAAATGCTTCACCATCTCCTCCCCCTTCTACCCGCACCATTTCGCCTAACAGCCTCCCCCAGGCTAATTCTCCTGGCTTTACTAACAGCATCCGTATGCTTTTAAACTGAAACGCTGCTGCATATAGCCTTACGTCTGGGAGCGCTAACCCCCCTTTTTTTAATCTGCCTCTGAGTTTTTTCCACGACAGTCGAACTCCTTTGTTGCCCCAAATGAAACTGTTGATCTTACTCTGTATTTTAATCAGACTTTTACTCGGAAATGTCAGTGGACTTGAAGAGAAGAGGTATGACAGTTTAGGAAGGATGTCAGAAGTGGGACTGCATCCAGTCCCCAGCGAAATGCACAGCGAATTGCCACATTTGGCTTTTCTTTTCTCCAATTTTAATCATGTAAGTCTATTTTATCCATTTTTATCATATTTAATCCTATTTTATCCACTTTTCTGAAGGCGGGACCACACGCTCCGTGTACATGTAATTTTCAATTTTCTACTGCTCAAATGGTGTCTCTTCGGACTTTTACCAAGAACATGATTGACACATGAATTCTTCCAACGCAGTGTTTATTCAAATAAAATCACCCAATGCATTTCGGGCTGTTATGCCCTTCTTCGGGGGTTACTGTAAATAATCACAAAACAATGCAATTACACGACTGTACATGCACAACTTTCACGTTTCTCAATATAATCTACTGTTGTAAAAACATATTATGCCCATTGCTCAAAATTAATTACCGTGTTATAATTATCTGATGAACCAACTCAATGTACCCTTGTTATAACCCTCTTTTTCAAAATCTACTCTTCCCGACCTAGGAATTATGCTATGCCTCCCCGTTCTTATTGATGTTCTTTGCCAATGCGTTTGCTGCGTGACTCTAAAATTCTTTGTTTATACAACATTGTACTTCCTCAGAAATTCATTCCCCTCATAATCAAGACGGAAACCTCATGCGGTGATCCATTTTATTTACTCGTTCATCTACTGGCGGTCTGAAAACCTTCTAACATTCGCTACAAATACCGCCCTCCATTTATACTACTCCCTCGGGTATCACATACCTTCCGTGCTGATTAACAACGAACACACAGAATCATCGCTGCTTACTCCATCAAACCTGTTGCATCCCACAATCCCTCCCTGTATTTCACCTCTGTACCCATGTCCCTGATTGGTTCAAAAATTATTTGAAAGAAGGTTTCTCTCTATCCCGTGTCAGTATTGCTGCCACCTGTTGTCAAACCTTCGAACACTCCAATTCCCATACTGCACTTTCATATAGTCAAACGCGCTAGTACTCTCTCAAATAACACTCCAAAATTGCACTCCAAAATTGACCCAATGTCTCAATGAACATAAAATAAACTGAACGTGCTTGTGTAATCAAGAAATAAAACAGTCTTTCATTGTTCTTTTGTTTCACTGCTTTCATCAGAACCACGGTGATCTTTCCTTTGCGTGTGGGCTCGACAATTACTACGAATTCTTTTTCTTTCCTTTTTTTTGGGTGCAGCCCTGGTTTTAGGCAAGAGTTAAGATACGTTTTTTCATAACAGCCCGAAATGCATTGGGTGATTTTATTTGAATAAACACTGCGTTGGAAGAATTCATGTGTCAATCATGTTCTTGGTAAAAGTCCGAAGAGACACCATTTGAGCAGTAGAAAATTGAAAATTACATGTACACGGAGCGTGTGGTCCCGCCTTCAGAAAAGTGGATAAAATAGGATTAAATATGATAAAAATGGATAAAATAGACTTACATGATTAAAATTGGAGAAAAGAAAAGCCAAATGTGGCAATTCGCTGTGCATTTCGCTGGGGACTGGATGCAGTCCCACTTCTGATGTTGTTAGTACCCGGTGCCCTTGGGCGGGGCACTCAGCAAATCGCACGCATGCAAAGATAAAAGGTTGGATAAATCTCATGAAACACAATTGAAATACATTCAGAAAACTAGGAGTGCGTCCTGACTCTGAAAAAAAGTTTAGGAAGGATGACCATCTTTACTAAGTTGGTTTTCCCGTATATGGTCAATGGGAGATTTCTCCATCTACTGAATAAACTGTCAATTTCCTTTACCACCCTCTTTAGATTTAGCTCAGGGATCTTTTCAATTTCCTTCACTACATAAATACCCAAGTATCTCATCTCTTCACTTTCTGTCCCTGACCACTCCAAATTCCAACACATCACCTCCGTCTTGGTTCTATTAACAAGAAACCCAGAAAGTAATCCAAACTCGCTCATACGCTCTTCCACCCTTGTGATAGCTGTATCCGGGTCGCTTGTATACAGCACCAAGTCGTCAGCATACAGAGCTATTTTTGAGCCGTATTGTTCTGATCTGAATGGATAAATTGACTCATCCAATCTAAGCATCTGGGCCAACGGTTCGACATATAAATTAAACAAAAGAGGTGAAATCGGACACCCCTGCCTCGTTCCTCTCTGAATATTAAAACTCGCAGTGAGGAACCCATTCAAAAATATTCGGGCAGAGGCACCCTGATAGCAATTCTGTAAGGTCTGTATAAAAATAGGGCCAAAACTCATAACCTTCAGAACCTCCCATAGATATGCCCAGCAAACTCTGTCAAACGCCTTGGCCGCGTCGACAGCGACAACGGCCAAGGGTTCTGTCCTCTGGATAGCCAGGTCGATGTTGCCTATAAGAAGCTGTATTTGTTCCTGGATATGTCTACCTGCGACAAACCCTTTCTGATCTGGATTTATTAACTTAGGTATCAGTTTGGCCAATCTCCCTGCTAAAATGCCCATAAAGATCTTATAATCGGCATTTAGCAGGGAGATTGGGCGGTAAGAGTCTGCCTTTTTTGGATCCTTGCCTGGTTTCAATATCAGAACTATTATTGCCTCTTTCCAAGTTTTAGGGACCTTTCCGTCCAAACCATAGATTGAATTAAAGGTATCTTCCATGGGTTCTAGGAGCTCCTCTTTAAGATGTTTATATATTTCACTCGGGAGCGCGTCTGATCCTGCAGCTTTTGTATTCTTAGATTTATTTATCTGAGCTACAGGACCCTGATGTGATTGCCGCAGTACAGGACTCGACCTTGGAGTTTTTCATGTTGAACTCCGACTCAACAACACCCGATGTAGTTTGGGACGCCTATAAAGCCTGGCTCAGGGGGAAACTCCATGGAATCATCTGTTATAAGAACAAGATTGAAGCGGGGGTACTAAAGGGTATCAAAGAGAGGATAAGTGGCTTGGAGAGAGAAAGAGATGGAGCTAGCAATGGGGACCGGGAGCAACTCACTCAAATCTTGGGGAAGTTGGAAGAGGCAAGATCAGAATATAGAGGGAGACTAGAAGCCAAATGTAGAGCACAGTGGGATACTAGTAAGATGCAGAATTATGAATATGGAGAAAAGGCTGGCGCTTTATTAGCATGGAAAGCCAGAACCGACCGAGCTAGAAATGACATAAAAGAACTTAAAATAAACGCCGGCGGGGAAATTTCAAATAAGACCGAAGATATACAGACCTGTCTTCTCTCTATGTTCTCAGAACTGTACAGGGAAGACCTGGCTCCCCAACCATGTTTAATTCAGTCATTTCTCAGTAATAAACAACTTCCAGTTCTCTCGGAAGAAAGCAAAAACAACTTAGATGCTCCCTTTACGTCAGAGGAGATCGTAGCTCAGAGAAATAGACGCGAATTGTGAATGAGCCAAAATTCAAAATTTTGCACTTTCAATTTACCACCAACTCAGGCAAGGTGCAAACTATTTAAACAGGGCCAGAGTGCCTCAGTTTCTTTCACAATGGCAGTGATGTATGTCATAGCGAGGAGGATTAGGATTCAAGCAGCAGCACAGAGAAGGAGTTGGAGACAGGAACGCATTTACAGAGTGCGCATAACCCTGTTTCAGCAGTTAGAGGAAGAAATCCATGACAAAAATAGTCTATTTATTTATTTTATTTATTTAAGAAGTTTTATATAGCGCTAGCCAGATCGGGGGGTATCGGAGCGCTTCACATCAGTTACAGAGCAAATGAAATGAGAGCAGAGCATAATACAATAACGCAGAACAGACGTAATGACAATGATACAGAGTTCCAATGCGAGGACTTGAAAACACCGCATCCAGGAGGGGTGAGGAGTCAATCTCAGGGCTCCAGCTGTTTCTATCTGTTTGCTAGGGCTCGATCGAGGAAGAGGGTTTTGCCTCAGCAACAATACTAGACCTGATAGCTGACCTGCAGCCAATACTGGAGCATCAGACCTGCAGGACACATGCCATACCCACACATGTGCAGGTCCTATGTTCAATACACCTACTAGCATCAGGGAGCTTCAAGGGGGTTATAGCTGCAGCAGGAGGGCTGTCCCAAAGTTGTGTTTCACACTTCTTGAATGCTTTCTTGGATTCAATGGTACAGAGGATACATCATTACATCAGATTCCCCACTACACGACAGGCATTGCAGCAGGCAAAATTGGATTTCTACCAGATAGCACAATTCCCACATGTAATTGGGTGCGTGATGGGACACATGTAGCCATTTGTCCCCCCTCAGCCAATGAATATGTGTTTAGGAACAAGAAATCTTTTCATTCACTCAACATCCAGGTCATATGTAATGCCTCACACATAATAACTGACATTGTGGCCAAATATCCTGGTAGTATGCACGTTTCATTCATATTCAGACAAAGTGGAACATACACACGTCTCACTGTGGATTGATTTTGCAAAGGATACCTGCTAGGTAAATGCATGCAACTTACTCTGAAGGACTCATTAGACATGTAGAAATAGGGCAATGGTTAACCATATGCCTTTCATCCTGTAGGTGACAGTGCCTATGCTGTGCGCTCCTTCATACTCACACCATACCTAAATCCTGCTACTCAAAGTGAAAGGAAATACAATGCTGCACACAAGACTACGCACAATGTCATAAAGTGGAAATTTGTCCTACTGAAGTGTAGGTTCCGCTGTCTACACAAAAGTGGAGGAGCACTGCAGTATAGGCCAGAGACCTGTTGCAAAATTGTGGCCACTTGTGCCATGCTGCACAACCTACCAACAACCAATGGCATACCATTGGACCTCACAGATTTGGAGTCTGATGAAGAGGAAGAAACAGGTCCACGTCCCAGAGGAGGAGGTGGTGTAGGTTCAGCAGATGGCAAACAGAGACGTGATGAGATCACACACAACTATTTCTAGGTGAGTAATGATGAGCCAAAGCAAATCATGACTGTTGAACAATTGTGTTTTATTCATCTGGTAAAATGTGTGCATACAGCCTTTAACTCCTTACTTGTGGGTACCTTGTGTTGCTCAACATGACATATATACAGTCCATGCACAAATTACAACCCTTTTAGTTGTATGCCCTGGGTTACCTCACCCATTTGCATGCCATGGCCAGAGCACTGACTATTTCTTGCGCACAAGCACAGCCCTAGAATGGTCAATGTTCACACTGCCCTCCCTTGATGAGGCTTCAGATGCTGTTCCCTTCCTTACACACCGCTGTCTTGGCTCAGTGGAGTAATGTAATGCTGCTGCAGCTGGAGGCCTCCTCACTATCCCCTGCACCCAGAATCCCTGTGCCAGCTATGTTGGCTGTCTGTAGCTGCTCAACAGCAGTGGTGACCTGCGCCAATCCCCTGGCAGCATCCTGGCTGCAGTGAGCCATTTCCACCTGCATGGACACAGTGCTTCTGGACAGGACAGCTGTGGCATTGAACAGACCGTTGACTGCCTTTATGTACCTATCCAAGGTAGGATGGACTCCATAAAGTCCTCAAGCGGTGTGGACGCTGGCTGTGTAGATGGTGCTCCACCAGTTTTCTTTGCATCGCAAGCCTGCTTGCCACCTTCTCTTTTGCCCTTGAGCACAAGTCGTACCAGATCTTTGATGGAGCACTGTGTGACCCCAATGGCATTTACCTTTGCTTGTATTTCCAGTCAGATCTTCCTCTTCTCTGACTAAGGAATGTGCAGGGATTTTTTACCAAAGAGTTGTTCATGGCTCTTCACCATTTCCTCAATGAGGACCTCCAATTCTTTCTCAATGAACTTTTGTTTTCTTTTGCATCCTGCAGCCTCATTTGCCTTCTCCTGTGTAGCCATGATGTGTTTTTGTGCCTGTCTTAGCACTCCTGATGGGCTCCTGGGTGGTGTGCTCTTGCTCTCAGCTTCTTACACAGCCTCAGGCACTCAGAAACAGCATGGGCAGTAACACTTCTTGCTTGTGATGTCATCAAAGTGCATCCGAATAGCAGATTTGCTAATTTGCGATTTATTATTTTGCAAAATTGCATTTACAGAATCGCTATTTGCTAATCGGTAAATACGATTGCGATTTTTACCAAATCACAATTTTTTACCTGCATAGCGTTTTGCAATTCTCAAATAGCGACTGGATAAAAATCTATTTTTGGGAATCGCACATTGCTTTTTTGATATTTCTGGCCCTTAGTGTCTAAGTATGAAAGTGCATACCAATCAAAACAAAATATTTACACCTACTTGGTGTCTGTTCCTCTGTTTCAACAAAAGATGGGAGACTTAGGCTGGAAGTCCTGGGACATTATGTTAGGCCAAGTATTCAATCACTCACACATACCACATTGCACTGATTTTTCTTAGTACTAGCGCAAAATAACACTTAATAGTGCTCCATAGGCCTACAGATTGGAGACAATCTCTGTATATACACAAGTGAGGAGGAGAACATATTAGCCATAAGATGTTTCCCCCTTTCCTGTCCTTTAAAGAAGACACCAACAGCTACGACGTACTCATATCATCAAGGTCCCCAACTGGCCAGTTCACCTACTTATCTGTGATTCCTGCCTGCATTTTGCTCAATGGGTTGTTCCCTGAGCCTCTAACTCCAGCTGGAGTTTCTCTGGCAGCGTGCTGAACACAGGTAGCATAATGGTTGATGGGTACCGGTCAACTAGACCGCGTACATTCCCACAATGGCGGCTGCTAGTGAAACCATTTCATTGTTCCATTCTCCTGTAGGCCACCTACAGGAAGCCTTCTTACATTTCAGTGAATGTTAAGCAGAAAAGGCAATACATTTTCAAAGAGGGTTCGGAATACTGAATGCTGCTGTATTAATTTGACCTCCCCCATTAGTAAAGGGTGGACCCTTGTGGAAAGCTGACTCAAGTCAAGTCAAGTTAAGTAAACTTTATTCAGCCAATATTGACCATAAATGCACATTTAAATGCACAAAAAGATAAAAGGATAAAGGCTATAAAATACATGGTAAAAGTGCAGATCCTGTAATTCATATTGAAATGTCATGTACGGGTCTCTGAGCTCTATTATATGTTAACCTTAAGGATATATCTCTAACAATCTAAAAAATAATAAAAAAGGATGCCCACTAAAATTATGACATTTCTAAGACCAGCTCAGTACATAAACAAATTGGTCCTTCGCCTTAAGGCTCCTGATAAAAGACTTGCAACCCCAAAACATATCAAGGGTGAGGACAGCATTTTCAAATATATCAGAGCTGGCCTCACTTGTGCAAATTTACAGTCTTTTAAGAGCTGTAAGATATATTTTATCCGAACGTCACTATATAATTCAAAGAAAAACATAAAATGTAGAAGATCTTGGTCTAACAAACCATCACATGAGCAGGGCTTTAAGGCCCCTGGCTTAGAAAAACCCTTGGGGACCGAGAGGCACCAGTGAATACAATTCAACCTAAATCTTATTAATAGAAAGCAATTGTGCACATTTTTGATGTAAGACTAAAAAGGTAGTTCTTAGGTCCCAGGACTCAATATTAAGTATTGTCTTATCGTGGGTTGATTGAGTTCACTATTTTCCCTTTCCATAATCCTCCTGGCTAGAAATTGCCTTTTTATATGTTTCTGGTCTCCAGGGTGCATCTATTTAGGGTGTGTAAAGAGCTCTGGACACCCTATATTCACTAGCTGGTGTGAAATGTAGCCTTGTCAAGGAACGTCACTGGCCCTACCAAGCCTCATTTAATCTTCTTAAATAAACTGGTTCAGGGTAGGAGTGGTGCTAGACCATACTTTTAACCACCGTTTTAAAGGGGCCAGTGTTATACGATCAGTAATATAACCCTGCCCAAGTTCTTCGTGCACCATGAAGGATGGGGTGCTGAGGGGTACAGCTCTAAGTTCCTGCAGGAATTTATTTGCAGCCAACTTCAAGTCACATAGCCCCAGTCCTCGCTGCGATTCGTGGCCTTTAGTATACATTTCTCTTTATAACCCTTCAGCAGTGGCCATAGTGGTTTACTCTCCCATCTCCTTGCAAAGTTCATTGTCACTGTTGCTGCTCTAGACAGGGTGTTTTTTTGGGTATGTGCTGAGCCACCCATGACCCTTTTTCATCAAGCAAAATGACCAAATAAGGAAATGTAGCAACATTTGTCAGTTCTCCCCCTTTGCATATGAATGTATGCTTGTCACGCTTTGTGTTACCGGTTGACATTATATGGGACTTGGAGAAATTAGTGGAAAGGTCAAGTGAGACCATAAAATCAATAAAAGTATTTAAAGGTCTTGACAGCCTCACAGGAGCCCTAGCAAGTAGACCTGCATCATCTGCATATAGAAGAGCTGGGTTCAGTTTAGAGCCTGCTCTAGGGATGTCTTTGCTAGCAGATGACAGGGCAGCCCCCAGATAGTTAATATATATGGTAAATAAGACAGGGGCAAAAATACATCCCTTTCTCATCCCTTGCTTAACATCCCAAGATTCTGTGAGGGAACAATTTTCATTGTATTAGGCCGAGGCAGTCAGATGTAAGTGGGACCAGTGCAAAAAGGCCACTAGATCGGCATCAATGCCAATGTTTAGTAGTAAGGGCCAAACTTTAAACCTATTCACTCGATCAAAAGTAGACCTTAAGGTTATGAATGTCATGTACATAAGTCCCTTTTTGGCAAGTGTGTATTTGCCAATCATCATAAGTATATTTATGCATTGTTCCACTGTCCCCAAACCTTTTTCAAAACCATATCGCAGGTCTGAAATTACATTGTTTGCATCTATCCATATTGTTAAGCAATCAAAAATCACCTTCCCCATGATTTTAGCAGCTGAGTCAAGTAATGAAATTGCGTGTTAAAAGGCACCCTTTTTAAATATGGATAAAATAACTGCTGTGGACCATGCGGCCACCCATGGCCACTGTGTTAAAGACTCTAGCTAGGATCTTTGCCCGTGGCCTTATAAAGATCCGTGGGAATCCCGTCTGGCCCAGGGGCTTTTCATCCAGATGTGGCGATGATGGCTTTATGAACCTCATCTATGTTTATATTTAAGGATTTATAAAGCGCATTGCTGGCCAAGACCTTTCCAAGTGCTGCGGAGAGGCAGTGATTAATAGCTCATCAGGGGAACAGACACGTTTTTAGTTTTTTTCTGAAACTTAGTTCCTCTCTTAGCAGTCTCATTTCTTTGGCCAGGGAGTTCCACAGCCTTGAGACCAGGTGCAAACAAAGATCTTTCTCCCCATCTAGATCTTTTTAATGCTGTTAAGTTCATGAGCATGTCTGAAGATGATCTAAGAGACCTGTTGGGCACGTATGGCATGATGAGTGTTCTAGGTAGGACTGAACACTTGCAATTCATGGCTTTGTGGGCCAGACATAAAGATCTGAATTCGATCCTGGCTTGGATTAGCAGCCAATGGAGAAGTTTCAGTGAGGCTTTCAGTGATTCTTGTCTGGGTATACCTTGAAGTATCCTAGCTGCTGCATTTTGGGCCATCTGTAGTCTGTTCACCATGTATTTGGGAGAGCCCAGACAGAGGGAGTTACCTTAGTCTAGCCAAGAGACAACCAAGGCCTGCACAATAGCACTCCGAGTCTGTTCAAGGATAATGGCTAGGATCTTGTGAAGAATGCGGAGTATCCCAAAGCAGATGGCTGCCAGTTTCCTTGCTTACATTTCCATAGAGAGATTGTAGTCCAACCACATTCCCAAATTTGATATGGGTCCTTTAGGGGTGGGGGACTGCCAAGTTCTTCTGGCCAACTGAGAGTATCCCTGGACACTGAATTATTTCCCAGGAACATCAGTTCAGTTTTATTGCCATTCAGCTTTAATCTACAACTGGCCAACCATTTGGCTACTTTTTCCATGCAGGTAGCCAATTGGCTGTAATTGGACTTAGGGCCCTCCGTCACTGATACTCCTAGTTGAGTATCAGTGACGGAGGGCCCTAACTCCAATTACAGCCAATCTACCCCAACGTTTAATGGACATGTCTCTATGCTGAGTTCCCAAGGGGTGACACTTTTCTCTGGGTCTACGCCTCTATAAATCTGCTCAAAATGTTTGACCCATCTATCAGCAGGGATGACACAAGCTGCCCTCGCAGAGTGTTGATCTATGAAAAAAGGGCTGTTTACAATTTTCCAAAATTTGGAGCTGTTAGACAGGACACTGACTTGATTCAGATCATGACATGCCTGTTCCGTTATCTTATCTTTCCTTTCATTAATAGCCAATTTATAAGCTTTCCTACATACCTTAATCTTTTCTTCATCCCTCGGTTTATAGTGTACAGCATTCATAAGAGCCTTATGGGATTTAGAGCAGTCTTTGTCAAACCATTTTTCCCCTTAGCGTCCCCTGTCCTTCCTCTCCCCGTTAGGTTTTCTGCAATCTGCTTTACAAGGTTATTATAAGAACCTATTACCACACTGGCCTGAGTATGATTGTCAAGACAGAGTTTAATGTCTTTTTCACCCTCCATGTGTATCTTGTCTAAAAAGGGCTCTAGCATTATCTTCCCCCAACTAATTTTATGTGCCTGATCTGCAGGTTTAAAATCCCTTTTTGATAGGCTTTCAGCACCATGGAAGACATGCTCCCCTATCCTTTCCAAAATCAATGGGTTATGATCACAAAAGCAATTCCATGTGGGATTTAAATTTAGTATGTGGGGAGAAAATCAGCAGATACCAAAATAAAATCTTTAGTAGAGGAACAGCTCCTAACAATAAATGATGGAACTAAAGCTACCCCACCAGTGTGTTCAAGACATTGTAGATTATTAACAGCAAGTAGGCTCCCTTACCGACAGCCTTGGGCAGAGTGTTCAAAATGAGCAGAAGGAACAAGGTGTCCCAATGTCCCTTACTTAGAGTGCAATTAGTAGGAGCATCTCTCCTCTCCATAATGCTCCAGAAAACCCCCAAGTGCCGCAATATGCTCAATATCATTTTCCCTACAACAATAATGATAAAAGTTGATTACCAACAGAGTGAGACGCTTGGAGAAAATGAGTTCCACTAATAAATAGGGGGAGGAACAGAGCAGCATCTTCATTATGCAGGATAATTAGAGTGATATCAGGGTAAGCAGGCCTCCCTATGCATGTCCTACTGTAGAGGGTATGTGAATTTAAAAAAAAGGGATAAAAACATCCAAGACAAAAGAGTCAGATGTGTCCCATGTTTCTTGTAATGTGACAATATGACAAGACCTTGTTGTAGCCAGACACTGATCATCATCTTTTTTAGCCCTTTGGCCCGCAATCTTCCAGGACATTAATTTAAAGTTCATAGAACCTGGTTGGGTGGGGTCAGACTTTGAAGGTGAATTAATGACCTCAATGGATGATGTAGCACACCCTATCGTTTCCCCACCCTCAATTAGGGCTGATTATCAATCAATACTGTCTAAGTTCCTCAGTGGGGCAAATCTATTTCATCTATTTACTATTATCAGTGGGGAATAGCTGTGCTTACACTTGGGGATTGTAATGACCTTGCTGGTAAAAGACCAAGGTGTGTACTCTGAATCCTTTGATGTGGCTCCCCTGTAGGATAGAAAAAGTGGAGTGGGACAACCTTAATTTGGTTTTAGACTCTTGTCTACAATGAATGGGAATTATGGCTCTTGTGTGTATCGGGTGCATTAGATAACCACAATGCAATCCCTCCTGTCTTTTTTTATGATGGGTCCAACCCATCCACTCTTCTGTCCATGATGACATGAGGTGATAAATAGCAACCATTTACTAATGTGTTGTCACACCAGTGGGTCACTTTATGTAGCAGATCTATCATAGACTCCCTAGGGCCCTACTTAACTGGTGGGACACCTGTCAGAATAGCCCCTTAGGGGGCTGACTCAGGGGACAGATCTAAAAGGTTGCTTCCCCCCTCTGTCATTTGAGAGAAGCAGAAGAAGTTGGGGCCCTAAGGGTAGGTATGAGAGTTGTTATGAGGATCAGTCTTGTTGAAATCTAGTGGCCTCCGTGGAGCTGCAACCACACCACCCCCTCTTCCTCTTCATGATTCGATACTCCTAGGCTCCTATGAGATTTTGTGCCCTCCTTTTATTGATTTTTGATCCCTCGCCTTGGCTGAAAGATACCTTCGTAGTCCAAGTACTGACAGCCAATTGTTGAGGGGGCTGGGGGTGCCAGTCCAGCCCGCTCTATTGACCCTGCAACCCCAGTCACCTCCACAACTGCTGCTTCCAGGTTGTTCGATAAATGTCGAGATTGCAGCTCAGTGGACTGAATAAGCACGGCTTCTATCTTTGCCAACCGTGAAGTACTAGGTGCCAAGAGTGACTTTAACATATCTTGAATTCAGGGTAACACATTGGCCACAGTCTGACTCAAGTCCACCTGATTTGGAGCGAGTGAACCAGCAAATTTCTTGGTTATCTGTGCAGTTTTTGTCCTCTTCCTCGCTTCCTTTTAGCCAGAGGTTTGGACAGGAGTGTGACTTCATCTTGGTTACCATCGGCTAAATCCAACAAATCGGTAGCGGTGATCATAGTGAGTGCCATCACACCTGAGACTTCCATTTGCAAAGAATAGACAAGAGGTGATGGGCCCTGAGGTTGATTGTTTTTTTCCAACAAGAGCCTCCTTTCAGTCAATGCAATTTCATTCGATAAGACATTTGCTGCCCTGGCTAAAAAAGAGTCTATGGTAGATACTGTGATACCCCCTCCTGGTGTGCCCATGGTTTGCTTCATCCTGCCCATTTCTTTCAGGCAGCCAAGATTTGAGGATCTTGACAGTGCGCTTACAAAGGAGTCCAGGGGTACTAGCACAGCTTGTTAGCAATGAGGTGACAGATTGCACAGTGGGTTACAATACACATAATGTCTTTACACAATACCTGGAATGAGGCCCCAGAATCACAAGGGTTAGTAATGTGGAAGGTGGCGGCGAGATGGTCGCAAGCAGGTCTGGGGGTTGTGGGCTCCTGCCTCTCTGCTGTGGCAATGACAGGCTTCCAATGCTGCGGGAGCCCCAAGCTGCTGATATAGCACCTTCGAGCGCAGAAGTGACGTGGGTGGTGACGGCGAGACAGCAGCAAGCAGGTCTTAGGGCTGTAGGCTCCTGCTTCTCCGCTGTGGCAATGATGGGCTTCCCATGCTGTGGGAGCCCCGAGCTGCTGATGTAGCACAGCAGGGCTCAAAAGTGACGTGGTTAGTGGCGAAGAGACAGCCGCAAGCAGGCCTGGGGGTTGTAGGCTCCTGCCTCTCTCCTGTGGCAATGACAGGTTGAAAGCTGACTCATTCTCCTCAACGTGTATTGTCCCAGAACTCACTTTATGAAGGATATAGCAGTGCAAAGAGTCTACAATATTATTTCCAAGAAGTAAACAAATCCCTAAAACTGAGCAAGGACTCATAATGAAAGCGCTGTATCACAAAAGGAAACGTTTCTGGGGAGAAACATGGCAAGCAATGATACCTTAAACCATCCATCAATGCCTCAACCTTAATGAGCAGCACCACGGCAAGGGTGACAAGAAGGCACCAGAACAGTGCAACAATGTCTGATAGAATACTAGGACAGATGTTCTGCAAAGTGTTTTTACCAAATAAGTAGGTAAAACAAAGGAACTCCAGCCAACACAGAGACCAGAAGGAAGTGCTGATAGTTAATTAAAGGCAGAGCAGAAAGGAAAGCCATAAAAAGCCACTGAAAGTAGGTAAATCTAAAAAAAGACAAACAGCATCCCCAAACAAAGAGAATTACAGGTAATAGACCCCAGGACCCAGGCCCATAAAGGAAGGGACCCAATCAAATCTATGACCAAAGGAGAGACAGCACCCGGACCCGAAGTTATTGAGCAAGAAGGTAACAATAAGAACGACTGGAAGACCCTCACATAAAAGCCCCAGAAGAACCAAAGTCATAGCTCTGAGGAGGAAGAGAAGTCTACAAGGCAGAATGCTAAAAGTAACCACATTACGATGCCATCCTAGACCAAGGAGCCAAAAGAGGGAATGCCCTGAAAGAGAGGATCAGCCCAGAAGGAGTGACTAAGCAAAAGAATGTCAACAAAAGGACCGCCTCACTCACACAGGCGACACCCAAGGCTTAGCAAACAAGTTGAGTCAGCCAAGGACCAATTGAGCAATACCAGGAAATCCTGAGGACATGACATGCCATTAGATGTTCCAGCAGAAAACAACCGCAGGAAGAATAACCCACTGTGAGGCACCATCAGTAAGACACAAGACAACCAAGAGACAAGAAACCAACAACTAGCTCTTTAAGCCACTTCTAAGCTGACATGCAATCCCCAAGACAAACAAAACAATGAGAGAAGAAGAAGCAAACCCAAATGAAGACCAAGTCGACACCCAAGCCAGTCCATCCCCATGCACCATACAGGAGTGGCCCGTGCAGGTAAGAGCAGGGGGGCAGGTTGTAGGGGGATTCAACAGACAACCATGAGGAAAATTAAATAAGTAATTAATTTCCCCTCATTGTCTGTCGAAATCTCCCCCACTCAGCTCCACTGCCCCACTGGTCTTACCTGCATGGGCCACTGCTGGCAGCAATAGTGGACCAACCCTAGACGGGGTCGCAGAAACCACAGCTGCCATGCTTAGCAAGCAGAACCAAATCTACAGTACAATAGCCAGAGAGAAAGGGTGAAAAACAGAAGAAGGACCCAAGCCAGAGGAAATTTCCATCTCCCACAAAGCTAGCCAGACACATATTGCAGAAAGCACAGAGCCATCTAAGTCTCCAACCAGAAAGCAGGAGCGAGCTGAGTCAACAATCAGTCAGAGGCCAAAGGAACATGGATGCGGATGAAGAACCGTTAAAGCAGAAGGAGGCCCCTCAGAAGACCATACAGCATCTCTGACCCAACAAATAGAGGGGGAAAAAACCCAATGTGCAACCAGGTCGAGCACAGGACAAAACAACAGTGACACAGCACAAACATGACAGTTGTAGAATTCACCTCAAAGACCAAAAAAAAGCCTGAGCATGATGCAAACCACGAGAAGATCCCACAACCTTTTGGCCAACTAGACACTAAGTGTTAGGTCCTACAAGGCCAGAGATCAGCAGCAGAGACCACAGGAGGTACAAGCTGTAACACTGTGCTTTGAGTGGTAAAAGGCTTTAGTCATTTTACAGCTCGGCGTGGATGAGGCTGTGCTAATCCTATGCTTAAATACATTGATAGAAAACCAGGCATATGAAGTGAGCAAATTTAGAGTGTCACTGATGTTGTAGCATGCTCTATACAGGAGCTGCTCTCCACCCAAACTTGAGAACTACCCTGCATTCTCAGCTACTTTTTTTGCATAATTTATGCAGCACTCTATGCCTGAAAGTGTATTTATTTACTTGTACTGGGTCCCCCTTATGTCAGGCCAAAGCTAAACCTCTCTGAAGATCAATACTGATAGTGCAACAAGTGTCAGGGGTTGCTTTGATGATCTAAAGCTGCAATACTGTGCCCACAGTGGTAAAAAGCTTTTGTCAGTTTATAGCTTGGCATGGAAGGCACTGTGCTAATCCTATGCTTAAAGAAATTGCTGTAGAAATGGCAAACGTTTTCTTTTTATAATCCTATGCATAAACAATTTGATAGAAAAGCAGACATTTGAGGTGAGCAAATGTGGAGTGTGCTGGTGTTGTAGGGTGCTCCATACAGGAGCTGCTCTCTACATAAACTGGGAACTACCCAGAGTTCTCAGCTCATTTTTTGCATAATCTATGCAGCACTCTATACCTAAAAGTGTGTTGTTTTCACTTGTACTGGGTGCTCCATTGTCTTTGGACAAAAATAAACCTCTCTGAAGAGCTATAATGATAGAAAAACACGTCAGGGGCCACTTTTATTCATTCCAGCATGGTTTGGATGGTATTTTAGCAATCCAGAGCTGTAATATTGTGCCTGGAGTGGTAAAAGGCTTTTTTCATTTTACAGTTCAGTGTGGGTGGCACTGTGCTAATACTAAGCTTAAAGACTTTGCTGTTGAAATGTCAATATTCTGTTGTCCCTTTATATTGTGGCGTGGATGGCACTGTGCTAATCCTATTCTTAAAAGCTTAGATAGAAAAGCCAACATTTGTGGATAGAAAAGCACACATTTGAGGTGAGGAAATTCATGGGCATATTCACAAGCCCCTATCGCCACAGGAACGTCACTTGTAGAGACGTTCCTGTGGTGATATCTGCTTCACCTTATTTACAAGGAAGTGTTAACCCACTTAACGTGGCTTAACGTTGCCTTGTGAATAAGGCACCCTTTCACGCTACACTTAACGTAAAAGCGAAGGGCAGTGGCTGCTGCAGTAGCTGTTGCTCCTCAACACCCATTGATTTTGACACTGGCCCCTATTTACAAGGGCAGCATAAATAGGAGGAAACAGCAAAATTAATACCAGGGAAAACCTGGTCTTAAACGGGTGAAACAAGGAGAAATGCTTTATTTCTCCTTGTTTTTGCTGTTTCCATGTGTGATGCATTGTGCAGCACACATAGAAACATAGAAGAAGAAATACAATGGAGCTTCTTTAATAATTAGCCCTTGGGGGTCAAATCCAGAGGGCAAAATTATTACATTTATTAGGAGGCCCAGAGGGGCCCCCCAGCCCTGGGGAACGCCACCCCCCGGGGCCACAAAATAAATGGTTCGGGGGCTCCAAGGCCCCCCCAGCAAAATACGTGGGTGGGGGGGGTCAACTGCCCCGCCAAGCCCCGGGACCACCCCCCCTTTGTGTATTGTTGGAGGGGGCCCCGCTGCCCCCCTCCTGGAGCCTTGTTTTTGGCCCTGGGGACCACCACCGCCCAGGGCCGGCTCCTGCAGTGACCTTGGGTGCCCACCCCCAGGACACTGCAGTTTGCTATGAGAGGGCGGGAGTCTCGTGGCTCCCGACCTCCTGTCTCAAACTTGGTTTGGATTTTGAAAGAGAGAGCAGGTGAACCTGTTCTCTCTTTCAAAATACAAACCTGATTGCTTTTCCAAACGGGGAGCTCCATGTTAGCAGCTCCTCATGTGGAAAAGCAATGCCGGCTCCCGAAGAACGCGGGGAGGGGCTGGGACCGTGGGGGCATTGGGGCTCCCCCCATGGTCCCCAACATTTTATATAAGCCCCGGTGGATGGGGTCCCCGGGGATAATAGAAATTAGTGATAGGGGCTATTTTATTTACGGTAAAATTAGGAGCCGAACACCCAACGCGGTGCTCAGTGTGGCCCCATGGTGTGCACGCGTTGGATGCACGACTCTTAACGTGTAGGGTGCGCGACTCCAGCACGTTTGGTGCATGACTTCTACGTGTTAGGTGCACAACTCTAACACGTTGGGTGCGTGACTCCAAGCAAAAACATTATATTTTTCAGATGTACATCAAGCTTATGTGTTTAGATCTTGGGTGGCTCTAAAAAGAGCCCTTGTGTTTATTGAGAACTTTTTGGTACCTACAAGTAAGTACCTATGCAGAGTCTAAAGTTGATGAGGAAGACTCTGTTACCCTCATCTGTAAAATGAACACCATCTCTCCTATAGATGCCATCCATATTAAAATGCAGATTGTTGTGGTAAATGGACCCCATCTTATAATCTCGGAGGAAAGCAGAAACATATTTATTGACATGTTTCCTAGCTTTCTCAATGTGTGGACAAAATTTATTGGACCAGTTCCATTTCTGCCTTTGACATATGTTAGAATAGACAAAGGCAGTTTGGGGGAAAAGTGACATAAATACTGTAAAGGTGTCCTTCATAAGCATTTCCAGACCTACCCCAGTCAAAGTGCCTAGGTCATTGCCACCACGGTGCACAATTATGAGGTCAGGGTGTTGGAGATGCAAAAAGGATTTAACCAATTACATCAATTGGTGCCACTTTAAACCTCTCAGTCCAATCCATGTAATGTCTACATTTGGCAAAGCTAGGTGCTTGTTCATGCCTCTGTTTTCTGCATATTTTTAGCTCCAGAAAATAAATGCTGTGTACCACAACCCACACTCTAAGCATCTTGAAGGGAGGTCTGGATGCACTCAGAAGGTGTCTGTATGTGAAATGGCTGTGGGAGAAGTGAGATTTTTCTAAAATGGTGGATAATATGCAGTTTTGAAAAATAAAAGAAATGATTGGCTGTTTGAGAACATTCTAGTCTGAAAAGTAGGTTGCATGTTTCTTTTTTTTAAAAGCATGTTTCTTATTGGTTAAGAAAAACTGTTTGAAAGGAACATTACATAGGATAAGCAGATATCTTGAAAAGTCAAGCACACTTGCTGTTTCAATTACCAACATTGTGTGCTGAACTTGTGACCTGTGTGCTCAGTTGAGTGTTCTATGAACTGTTACTATGGTAATAGGCAATGAGCACATTGGGGGTAGGGTTCAAACTTATGTCATTTGGAAAGGGCTGAAATGTGTAACCAGTAGAATTGTGTGTTAGCTTTTGGATTAATGTGGGAAGCAATGTGATTTGATATTTACATGTATATGTGTGGAGAATGAGAGGGAACATTTTCCATTATTTTGGTTTTGCTAAGAGCTGCACAGTACAGAGATTCTGTATGAGAAAATCTGGTGTGTGACGGACATACTTCCCAATCTACAAATCAATTTGAAAGGTAACTTATTAATTTGTGAGGGTTTGTATGTGGTGTGTTTGTTTTTAATAAGATTAATGTGTTTCTCCTGGTAAAGTCCATGGAGTAGTCTTGCTTGTCAAGAAACACATTGTGAGACTGTGTTCATTTGAGAACTATTGTGAGAGAAGCATTTGGTAACTTCATGTATTTGTTGACAGGTAACTGGTTTAAAACTTGTAATGATGTAAAGTTTTAGTAGCATTAGAAGCCAGTTATTTTTTATGTATTTATAAAATGCGTAAGGTTTCCACAGTAAAGTGCACTTCTAGAATATATGGAATGTGTGCAGTCATCTCACCTGTTCCAGACTACTAAATGTTTTTTGCTAAAGTGCAAGGGATACTGTTATTTGTCTAGAATGACACTGAGTCAGTGTGCATTTGGGAAACTTGTGAGAGAAGCATTTGTTTCCTTCATGTGTTTGCAGACACATAAGTGCTTAAACACCTTTCTTGTTGTCAAGTTTTGATAGAATTAGAAAATAGTTATTGCTTATGTATTTGCAAAATGAGGTAGGCTTTAACATTAGAATGCAATACTAAAATATATGGAATTTGTGCACTCACCTTAGTTTTTCTAAATCAGTAAATGTATTTTGATAAAGGCCCAGGGATAGTCTTGCTTGTCTAGAATCACACTGTGAGTCTGTGTACATTTGGGAACTGTTTTGAGAGAAGCCTTTGGGTACTTCATGTGTTTGCAGATATTTAACTGGTTAAAAACCTATCTTGTTGCCAGGTTTTCGTAGAATTTGAAAGCAGTTATTGCTTATGTATTTTAAAATGTGTCAGGATTGTACTCTAAAGTGGAGTAATGAAATATGTGGAATGTGTGCAGTTATCTCACCTGTTCCAGACTACTAAATGCTTTTTGCTAAAGTGCAAGGGTTACTGTTATTTGCCTAGAATCACACTGTGAGTCAGTGTGCATTTGGGAAAATTGCGAGAGAAGCATTTGGTTGCTTCATGATTTTGCAGACACATAAGTGCTTAAAAACCTTCCTTGTTGTTAGGTTTTGATAGAATTAGAAAATAGTTATTGCTAATGTATTTACAAAATGAGTTAGGCTTTAACAGTGAAATGCAGTATTGAAATATATGTGGAATGTGTGCAGTCACCTTAGTTTTTCTAGATCAGTCAATGGGTTTGAATAACGTCCAAGGGATAGTCTTGCTTGTCTAGAATCACACTGTGAGTCTGTGTACATTTGGGAACTGTTGTGAGAGAAGGCTTTGGATACTTCATGTGTTTGCAGATATATAACTGGTTAAAAACCAATCCTGCTGCCAGGTTTTGGTAGAATTTGAAAGCAGTTATTGCTTATGTATTTTAAAATGTGTCAGGCTTGTACTCTAAAGTGCAGTAATGAAATATATGGAATGTGTGCAGTGAACCTAACTCTTGCAGACTAGTTAATAGTGTTGAATGTCTAGAATCACACTGTGAGTATGTGTGCATTTGTAAAGCATGGTGAGAGAAGCATTTGGTAATGTCATGTGTGGTTGTACTGCTGTAATCATTCAGTCATTATCCAAGTACTCATGTAGCGATTCAGTGCCTTAGCACATGTACTGCTTCAAACTCCTTTGCACTATGCATGTAGTGGTCTAACCACCTTCATACTTGTGTTTCAGGACTACAATTCCCCAGTCAGTATCCATATATTCCAGCAAACACCATGTGACTGCTCTTGCAATCCCATAGTGACTCTTTTAGGACTATGTACTAATCCATTCACTAAAGTAAAACTCTTCCAATTATGAATTCACCCAGTGTCTCTCCTTATAGTTCTGTAATCATTCAGTCAGTATGCATGTACTCATGCAGTGAGCCAGGCTTTAGGGCATGGAGTACTTCAAACTCCTATGCAGTATGCATGTAGTGGTCTAACCACCTTCACAATTGTGTTTCAGGTCTACAATTCCCCAGTCAGTATTCATACACTCCAGCTAACACCCTATGACTGCTTTTGCAATCCCATAGTGAGTCTTTCAGTACCATGTACTAATCCATTCACTAAAGTAAAACTCAAACAATTATTAATTCACCCAGTGTCTCTCCTTTTAGTACTGTAATCATTCAGCCAGTATGCATGTACTCATGCAGTTACCCAGTCTTTAGGGTAAGGAGTGCTTCAAACCAATATGCACTATGCATGTAATGGTCTAACCACCTTCACACTTGTGCTTCAGGCCTACAATTCCCCAGTCAGTATGCATACACTGCAGCAAACACTCTGTGGCTGCTCTTGCAATCCCGTAGTGACTCTTTAAGTACTATGTACTAATGCATTCACTAAAGTAACACTCAACCAATTATGAATTCACCCAGTATCTCTCCTTATAGTACTATAATCATTCAGTCAGTATGCATGTACTCATGCAGTGAGCCAGGCTTTAGGGCACGGAGTGCTTCAAAGTCCTATGCACTATGCATGTAGTGATGTAACAACCTTCACGCTTGTGTTTCAGGCTTACAATTCCCCAGTCAGTATCCATACAGTCCAGCAAACACCCTGTGACTGCTTTTGCAATCCCATCGTGACTCTTTCACTACCATGTACTAATCCATTCACTGAAGTAAAACTCAACCAATTATGAATTCGCCCAGTGTCTCTCCTTATAGTTCTGTAATCATTCATCCAGTATGCATGTTCTCATGCAGTGAGCTAGGCTTTACGGCATGGAGTGCTTCAAACTCCTATGCACTATGCATGTAGTAGTCTAACCACCTTCACACTTGTGCTTCAGGCCTACAATTCCCCAGTCAGTATCCATACACTGCAGCACACACTCTGTGGCTGCTCTTGCAATCCCATAGTGACTCTTTTAGGACTATGTACTAATGCATTCACTAAAGTAAAACTCAACCAATTATGAATTCACCCAGTGTCTCTCCTTATAGTACTATAATCATTCAGTCAGTATGCATGTACTCATGCAATGAGCCAGGCCTTAGGGCACGGAGTGCTTCAAAGTCCTATGCACTATGCATGTAGCGGTCTAACCTCCTTCATACTTGTGATTCAGGCCTACAATTCCCCAGTCAGTATCCAAACACTCCTGCTAATACCCTGTGACTGCTCTTGCAATCCAAAGTGACTTTTTCAATACCATGTACTACTCCATTTACTAAAGTAAAACTCAATATATGATGAATTCACTCAGTGTCTCTCCTTATAGTTCTGTAATCATTCAGTCAATAAGTCAATATGCATGTACTCATGCAGTGAGCCAGGCATTAGGGCACAGAGTGCTTCAACTCCTATGCACTATTGTAGGAAGGGGGAGTCTCTAGTTGGCGCAGTGCAGCACTGGCGACAAGCAGGGACTCTCTCTTCCCCGTCAGGGCTGAGGGTTACCTTCAAGACAACCTCTGCTTACCCTCTAGGTAGTGTGGCTTAAGCAGTCTTAGGCTAATCTCTGGGGCACATAGGGTTAAACATTTGCAATATCACACCATCACAACCAACCCACCACACAATGACACCAAACTGTATTAGTAAAAATATATGTTCTTTATATAAATTTCAAGCA
Source organism: Lissotriton helveticus (assembly GCF_964261635.1). NCBI lineage: Eukaryota > Metazoa > Chordata > Amphibia > Caudata > Salamandridae > Lissotriton > Lissotriton helveticus. The sequence goes on along the minus strand of NC_136059.1, from coordinate 1,601,561,133 downwards.
GGCTTGTAAATACAGTCTTGGTTACTTCAAATGCAGGTTCCAGTTACTCTTTATGAAAAGGCACAGTTCTTGAATAAATGCGGTCTTGTGGGCCTTCTGCCCTGGTTTTGAACAAGGTTCAGGGGTTTGCAGGGCCTCAAGGCGCTTTCCGCCGTCTCCGCTCTTGCTCTGAGTCACCCGTCGGGCTTGACTCTAGGGGAGGGGGCGCGGGCCACAGAGAGCGTCAGGCGGGGCCTCGGGGGCCCGGAGCAGAGCGAGCCTCTGACTCAGGGGCGGCTCGCGCTGCAAGCAGATAGCAGCTGCGAGGTTCCCGGGGCGCCCAAGCTCACACGGTGTGGTGCAAAGTCACTGTACCTTGGGGTTCTCGAAGGTCTTGGAGCGGACGGCTGTCCGGGGAGCTGTCCCACGTCGCGTTGTCTTCCTGGAGGGTGCGGCGGCCTGCGAGTCTCAGCGCAGGTCACAGGGCACCCGGGATGGCGGTGCAGATGCGGGGCAGGATTCTCCGGGGTCAGGTTCGCTCGCACTGAAGAGGGAAGCTGCAGGCAGGCGGGGCTGAGGGGGGTGCACTCCACGGAGCGCGAGGCACAATTCAGGCACGGCTCAGCAGCGAGTCACTTCCAGCTGCGGGGGCCAGGGGGTCTCAGCGCCCAAGTTACGAAGGGCACAATCTTGGCAGTGCCGGTCTTTGCGGAGCAGCCTGTACCTCGGGGGTCACACAGGCGGCGATGCTTGGACCGGGCAGGTCCTCCCTTTCCTTTGCAAGGGCGGCTCAGCGCGGACAGTCACGGCGCTCAAACCAGCGTGGGGCTGGTCCTTACTTTGCGGCTGGCTCACGATCAGGCCACCGTCACGGCGGTCGGGGGAAGGGCACGGCTGCACAAATTGTCAGAGAGCGGGGCGGAAGGCACAACGCTCTCAACTCTCCTTTCCTTGGCGCTGTAGAGACACACAGCACACACCAGCAGCAGCTTTTCTTCAGAGGGGTAGCGCCCACTGTTCCTGGGGCGCTGGTCAGGGGGCAAGTTCACAGGCAAGCCCTTGGAGATCTTTCAGCAGAGTTTGGCACAAAGTTTCAATAAAGCAAAAGTCTCTTGTAGTCTTTTCTTTCCTCTCCTTTGGCAGCAAGGCACCAGACACAGGCCAGAGACAGCACTCCTCCTTGTAGTCCTTCCAGGTCCTTCTCTTCGGGCAGAGTTTCTTCTGTAGCGCAAACAGGATCTAATTTACAAGGAGCAGGGCTCCTTCTTTTATACCCAGTTTCTTTTGTTCTAGCAAGCCAGGGGGGCCTCTGCATAACTGCTCCAGTCTCTGAGCACTTGCTGTGGGTACTTCTGGCTTCTGCATTCAGTGTGAGGGCAGGCACATCAGCCGCTCCCCAGGGGGGCGGAGCCGGCATTGTGAAGACAGAGGCAGCTTGAGCACTTTGTTGACAAGCTTCGGTCCTTCCTGGGCCAGGTGCAGGCTGAGTCATCAGTCGCTCCCCAGGAGGGCGGAGCCAGCATTGTGGAGGCAGAGCACAGCCTGATGCATCATTCAGGGGAAACTCCCACCACCCACTAAGGTGTCATCTGGCTATTCACTACCTGTCAACTCCCAGCCCTGTCACTCACACACACCAGACAGTCAGATCCACATCCAAGCAGAGGCGGGCTGAAATGGTTAGGCCAGCAAATGCTAACTTTCTAAAAGTAGCATTTGCAAACACAGGATATTAAAATAAACTTTACTAAAAGAAGTATTTTATTATTCTGAGTTCAGGCATACTAAACATTAATTTCTACCATGTTCCCTGAGCCTGCTGGGATTATAGAGTGTAATAATTCCAGCAGCCCATCTGGCCTAAAGGGAACTGGTAGCCTTACAATAGTGAAAAACGAATTTGGCAGTAATTCACTATTAGAACATGCCACACACATCAGGGCATGTTCTACCTTACACTTACAATGCACCCTGCCCTCAGGCCTACCATAGGGGTGACTAATACGAAGTTAAGGGAAGGTTTAGGGGCTGGCAAGTGTGTGCACTTGCCCAGCCAGCATGACAGTACCAGACTGCACGCAGGTTCTGCAATGGCAGACCCTAGACACATTTTAAGGCTGCTTCTGTGGGTGGCGCAACCAGCGCTGCAGGCCCACTAGCAGTATTGGCATTCACAAGCCCTGGCACTCCTGGTGCACTTTACTAGGGACTAACAGTAAATCCAATGAACCAATCAGGGACATCAATCACAGGTACACTTTACAGTAGGGAGCACTTGCACTGCGGCACGGGTTGGCCGTGGCGCAGTGCCCTGAGTAGCAGACACCAGCAAAACATTTGAGGCACAACAGCAAAAAAGTGGAAGGGAAACTCACGCCAAGGTGCCAGGTCTAACACGTGTCCCCTCCAGCTGAAATGTGGGGGGAACTACCCTTCCCCAGGGAGTTCCTCATCACTAAGGCGGAAAAATCTGGACAGACCATCAGCGTTGGCGTGATCTGTGCCAGGGCGGTGTTCCACCGTGAAGTCCATACCCTGTAGGGAGATGGACCACCTCAACAGTTTTGGGTTCTCACCCCTCATTTGCATCAACCATCTGAGGGGCCTGTGGTCTGTCTGAACCCGGAAGTGAGACCCAAACAAGTAGGGTCTTAGCTTCTTCAGCGCCCAGACCACAGCAAATGCTTCTCGCTCTATTGCACTCCACCTACTTTCCTGTGGAAGTAACCTCCTACTGATGAAGGCTACGGGTTGGTCCCAGCCCTCCTCAGTCATCTGTGAGAGAACAGCCCCTACACCATGCTCTGAAGCGTCTGTTTGCACTATGAATTCCTTGGAGAAATCAGGAGCCAGGAGCACGGGCGCCGTGCACATGGCAGTCTTCAGGGTGTCAAAAGCCTTCTGACAGGTGTCAGTCCAAATCACATTCCTGGGCTGCTTCTTAGAAGTCAGCTCTGTCAAGGGGGTCACAATAGTGCCATAGCCCTTGACAAACCTCCTGTAATACTCAGTGAGCCCCAGGAAGGCTCTCACTGCAGTCTGGGTCTTGGGGGGTTCCCACGCCAGGATGGTTGCAATTTTGGGTTGCAAGGGTGCCACCTTGCCACTCCCCACTTGGTGTCCCAAGTACACCACTGAGCCCTGCCCAATCTGGCACTTGCTTGCCTTGATTGTGAGGCCTGCCTTGCGCAGGGCCATCAACACTTCCCAGAGGTGCCGCAGGTGTTCTGGCCAGGTACCACTGAACACTGCGATGTCATCCAGGTAGGCGGCACTGAACTCATCCAGCCCAACCAACACCTGGTTGACCAACCTCTGAAAGGTGGCAGGGGCATTCTTCATTCCAAATGGCATAACCCGGAACTGGAAATGCCCATCTGGTGTGGAGAATGCGGACCTCTCCTTTGCCCCATCGGTCAAGGCGATCTGCCAGTACCCAGACGTTAAATCAAACGTGATGAGGAACCGGGCAGCCCCTAGCCGATCAATGAGCTCATCAGCTCTGGGGATAGGGTGCGCGTCAGTCTTGGTGACTGAATTGAGTCCTCTGTAGTCCACACAGAACCGGAGTTCAGGTGTGGCTCCCGGCGCAGCAGCCTTTGGGACCAAGACCACGGGGCTGGACCAAGGACTGCTGGAAGACTCAACCACCCTAAGAGCAAGCATCTTGGAGACCTCCTCCTTGATGCAGGCCCTGACCCTGTCAGTTACCCTGTAAGCCTTATGCTTCACAGGTAAGCTGTCTCCTGTGTCCACATCATGGACGTACCAATCTGTGACACTAGGAACCAGGGAGAACAGGTCTGGAAACTGCCCCAGCAATTGGCGGCAGTCTTCCTGTTGTTCAGGGGTCAGGGTGGGTGAGAGGTTAACTCCATCCACTGACCCATCTTTCTCACAGGCCACTAAGAGGTCAGGAAGAGGCTCAGACTCCTCTTCCATTCCATCATCAGTGGCCAACAGCATGCCCACTTCGGACCTTTTCAAGTGGGGCTTGAGGCGGTTAACATGGAGGACCCGTAAAGGATTCCTGGGCGTCTTCATGTCCACCAAGTATGTCACTGAGCTCTTGCGCTCCACAACCTCAAATGGGCCTGTCCACTTATCCTGAAGTGCACAGGGTTCCACTGGGGCCAAGACATACACCTCCTGTCCAGGCTGAAGCTCTACCAGAGTGGCATTCTGGTCGTACCACCGCTTCATCTCCTCCTGGCTGGCTTCCAGATTTGCCTCAGCAAGTTGTCTGAAGCGTCTGGTTTGGTTTCTGAAGGCCAGCATGTAGCTATATACATTCTGGGGAGGTTTCCTGGGAGATTGCTCCCAGCCTTCCTTTACCAAACTCAGTGGTCCTCTCACGGGGTGACCATACAGCAGTTCAAAGGGGCTGAACCCTAGGGACTTCTGTGGTACCTCGCGGTATGCAAAGAGCAGGCATGGTAAGAGGACGTCCCACTTACGCCTCATTGGACCTTCCAGGCCCATGATCATGCCCTTCAGGGTTCGGTTGAATCTTTCAACCAACCCATTTCCTTGGGGATGGTAAGGTGTGGTGAACTTGTAGGTTACACCACACTCTTGCCAAAGGGACTTCATATACTTGGATATAAAGTTGGTCCCCCTGTCGCTCACCACCTCTAGAGGGAATCCCACTCTGGAGAAAATTCCCATCAGTGCACGCCCCACCACGGGGGCCGTCACTGTCCTCAGAGGGATGGCTTCAGGGTACGGGTGGCATGATCCACCAAGACCAGGATAAACCTGTTGCCCATGGCTGTCTTGGGGTCCAGAGGCCCAACAATGTCAATACCCACTCGTTGGAATGGAGTACTGACCACAGGGAAGGGTTGGAGGGGAGCCTTGTTCTTCCCTCCGCTCTTCCCACTTGCCTGGCAAGTTGGACAGGTCCTACAATGAGCATCTGAGCTCTTGTGCATTTGGGGCCAGTAGAAGTGGGTGACAAGCCTGTCATAGGTCTTGTCCATCCCCAAATGTCCTGCTAAAGGCACATCATGAGCCAGTCCCAGTAGGAAGGCTCTGAACTTCTGGGGTACCACCAGCACACGGGCTGACCCAGGTTCAGCAGCCTTAGGCTCTGAATACAGGAGGTCATTCTCCCAGTACACATAATGTGTTTTGGCCTGAACACCATTGGCCTGGTCTGCAGCCTGCTGCCGCATACCCACGAGAGAAGGGCATTCTTTCTGCTCCCTGCAGAATTCCTCCCTGGAGGGGCCTCCTTCTTGCTGCCAATGGGTCAGCTCAGGCAGGTCCCCCAGTTCGGCAATCTGTTCCCCAGTAGGCTCCAGGGCATCCCCCTCAAGGTCTGCTTCCTCCTGGACCGTGGGAACTTCAGGGGCCGGTTTCCCGCGCACCCTGCGCCTTCTCCCTAAGGCCGGTTCCTGGGCCTCTCCTTCAGGCCCCAGGACCTCTTGATCACCCCTACTGGCTGCCATTGACCGGGTGGTCACGCACGCCCAGTCAGGTAGACCCACCATCTTCAGGTGAGTCGTCTTCTCCACCTTTTCCCAAGGGGAGTCCTCCAAGTCGTTCCCTAGCAAACAGTCAACAGGCATGGCTTTCCTCACACAGACCTGCAGAGTACCAGAGACCCCCCCCCCACTCGAAGGGAACTTGAGCCATTGGACATTGGCTCTCAGAGTTGTCAGCATTGACAACCCTACAATAGGCATGGGGTACAACCTGCTCTTGAGACACCAGGTGATGCCTCACTGCAGTCACACTGGCTCCTGTGTCTCTAAGAGCCTCAGCTTTCTTACCATTGATGGTAACCACCTGCCCATATTTTTTAGTGTTAGAGGGCAGGTAGTTTGTAGGGACCATCTCACTGTCTCCTAGTGAGACTAGGGTCATCTGAACAGGATCTCCACCCCCCGGGACCATCACTTCTTCTCCTAAGTGAACACTGGTCACTTGTCGGGGCGGAGCACCAGTGGGTGCTGGTTTTCCAAACAGGCGACACTTGGGGTCACTGGCTATGTGCCCCGGGTCACCACATTTGAAACAATTGAAGGGCCCCTTTGGAACAGGTCTACCTGTCGGGCCCCATTCTACTTTGGGGGTGGGGGAGGCTGAGAACCTTTTTGCTGGTCCCCTTGGGGATTACTTTGGGGGCCTTTTTGGAACCCTTTCTGTTTTCCCTTGTCCCCCCCACTCTTCTGCTGGGGACCCTGCCCACCCTTGGCGGAGTCTCCCACTGGACCCTTGTGGACCCTGGTGCTGAGCCAGCGGTCTGCCTCCTCAGCAAGCTTCCTCGGGTTGGACAGCTTGCTATCAATCAGGTGCTGGCGTAACTCAGGAAAACATTGATCAGACAAGTGCTCCCATGCAATTAAATCAAAGAGACCTTGAAAATCATTCACTTTGTTACCCTTCACCCAACCATCCAGTGCTCTGCAAAAAAAAGTCACAAACTCCACATATGTATTCCCAGGCCGCTTATTACACCCCCTAAACTTCTGCCTATACATTTCAGGGGTAAGCCCATACCTGGTCATTAAAGCTTCTTTCATATGGGGATAGGATCTCTGGTCTTCAGTGGGCAAATCTAGCAGGGTGTCCCGCCCTTCGCTAAGGAACCTTCCCCAGAACCCCGCTCCCCAATCCTTCTCAGGGACCCGGTGGGAAAACATGGCTACCTCATATGCCCTAAACCACTGTCCTATGTCATCCCCCTTAAAGAACTCTTTAACTACATCTTTGGGGATGTGCACTCTTGACTCTACCTGCACCGGCGTTGCGCTGCCACCAGAGGGAGGATGATCCAAGGTTTTCTCTTTTAGACTCATCTCCCTCATTTTCACGTCATACTCCAATTGGAGTTTTCGCTCTTCCAGAGCCATTCTTTTGCTTTCAAGCTCCATTTGGCCCTTTAAATTCAATTCTGCCAGCTTTATCTCATGATCCCTGGTTGCCTGTCTGTCTGCCAGCTCCTCTGGCGACAGGCCTCTGCCAAAGCTAAGAACGCTGTCTGGCTTTTCCAGACTCACAGGATCCACAGGTGCACCCTGATCCTCAGGTGCCTTCCTAGATTCCATCCAGGCCTTCAGGGCTTTGTAGAACTCGGGTTTGTTCTTGCACCCTGCGTGTGGAACCTTGAGTTTCCTGCAAAAAAAACTCAGTTGCTTCTTTGTGTAGTCATCCAGCTTTGATGCATCCCATTCTAGCTCCTGCGCACCAGAGGCTATGGATTCTCCTCCATCAACGCTGTTTGTGCCAGGCATGACTTCAACACTAGGGATCCTCTTCTTTAGCAGAATTTAAAAATCTAAAAGTCTGTGGCTAAGTTACTGGACTGTAATCACTATGCAATGGTCAGTAGCTGAGGTAAAACACTGCAAATGTAAATTCGCGAATCCTCACCGCTGCGTCCAATGTAGGAAGGGGGAGTCTCTAATTGGCGCAGTGCAGCACTGGCGACAAGCAGGGACTCTCTCTTCCCCGTCAGGGCTGAGGGTTACCGTCAAGACAACCTCTGCTTACCCTCTAGGTAGTGTGGCTTAAGCAGTCTTAGGCTAATCTCTGGGGCACATAGGGTTAAACATTTGCAATATCACACCATCACAACCAACCCACCACACAATGACACCAAACTGTATTTGTAAAAATATATGTTCTTTATATAAATTTCAAGCAGGCTTGTAAATACAGTCTTGGTTACTTCAAATGCAGGTTCCAGTTACTCTTTATGAAAAGGCACAGTTCTTGAATAAATGCGGTCTTGTGGGACTTCTGCCCTGGTTTTGAACAAGGTTCAGGGGTTTGCAGGGCCTCAAGGTGCTTTCCGCCGTCTCCGCTCTTGCTCTGAGTCACCCGTCGGGCTTGACTCTAGGGGAGGGGGCGTGGGCCACAGAGAGCGTCAGGCGGGGCCTCGGGGGCCCGGAGCAGAGCGAGCCTCTGACTCAGGGGCGGCTCGCGCTGCAAGCAGATAGCAGCTGCGAGGTTCCCGGGGCGCCCAAGCTCACACGGTGTGGTGCAAAGTCACTGTACCTTGGGGTTCTCGAAGGTCTTGGAGCGGACGGCTGTCCGGGGAGCTGTCCCACGTCGCGTTGTCTTCCTGGAGGGTGCGGCGGCCTGCGAGTCTCAGCGCAGGTCACAGGGCACCCGGGATGGCGGTGCAGATGCGGGGCAGGATTCTCCGGGGTCAGGTTTGCTCGCACTGAAGAGGGAAGCTGCAGGCAGGCGGGGCTGAGGGGGGTGCACTCCACGGAGCGCGAGGCACAATTCAGGCACGGCTCAGCAGCGAGTCACTTCCAGCTGCGGGGGCCAGGGGGTCTCAGCGCCCAAGTTACGAAGGGCACAATCTTGGCAGTGCCGGTCTTTGCGGAGCAGCCTGTACCTCGGGGGTCACACAGGCGGCGATGCTTGGACCGGGCAGGTCCTCCCTTTCCTTTGCAAGGGCGGCTCAGCGCGGACAGTCACGGCGCTCAAACCAGCGTGGGGCTGGTCCTTACTTTGCGGCTGGCTCACGATCAGGCCACCGTCACGGTGGTCGGGGGAAGGGCACGGCTGCACAAATTGTCAGAGAGCGGGGCGGAAGGCACAGCGCTCTCAACTCTCCTTTCCTTGGCGCTGTATAGACACACAGCACACGCCAGCAGCAGCTTTTCTTCAGAGGGGTAGCGCCCACTGTTCCTGGGGCGCTGGTCAGGGGGCAAGTTCACAGGCAAGCCCTTGGAGATCTTTCAGCAGAGTTTGGCACAAAGTTTCAATAAAGCAAAAGTCTCTTGTAGTCTTTTCTTTCCTCTCCTTTGGCAGCAAGGCACCAGACACAGGCCAGAGACAGCACTCCTCCTTGTAGTCCTTCCAGGTCCTTCTCTTCGGGCAGAGTTTCTTCTGTAGCGCAAACAGGATCTAATTTACAAGGAGCAGGGCTCCTTCTTTTATACCCAGTTTCTTTTGTTCTAGCAAGCCAGGGGGGCCTCTGCATAACTGCTCCAGTCTCTGAGCACTTGCTGTGGGTACTTCTGGCTTCTGCATTCAGTGTGAGGGCAGGCACATCAGCCGCTCCCCAGGGGGGCGGAGCCGGCATTGTGAAGACAGAGGCAGCTTGAGCACTTTGTTGACAAGCTTCGGTCCTTCCTGGGCCAGGTGCAGGCTGAGTCATCAGTCGCTCCCCAGGAGGGCGGAGCCAGCATTGTGGAGGCAGAGCATAGCCTGATGCATCATTCAGGGGAAACTCCCACCACCCACTAAGGTGTCATCTGGCTATTCACTACCTGTCAACTCCCAGCCCTGTCACTCACACACACCAGACAGTCAGATCCACATCCAAGCAGAGGCGGGCTGAAATGGTTAGGCCAGCAAATGCTAACTTTCTAAAAGTAGCATTTGCAAACACAGGATATTAAAATAAACTTTACTAAAAGAAGTATTTTATTATTCTGAGTTCAGGCATGTTAAACATTAATTTCTACCATGTTCCCTGAGCCTGCTGGGATTATAGAGTGTAATAATTCCAGCAGCCCATCTGGCCTAAAGGGAACTGGTAGCCTTACAATAGTGAAAAACGAATTTGGCAGTAATTCACTATTAGAACATGCCACACACATCAGGGCATGTTCTACCTTACACTTACAATGCACCCTGCCCTCAGGCCTACCATAGGGGTGACTAATACGAAGTTAAGGGAAGGTTTAGGGGCTGGCAAGTGTGTGCACTTGCCCAGCCAGCATGACAGTACCAGACTGCACGCAGGTTCTGCAATGGCAGACCCTAGACACATTTTAAGGCTGCTTCTGTGGGTGGCGCAACCAGCGCTGCAGGCCGACTAGCAGTATTGGCATTCACAAGCCCTGGCACTCCTGGTGCACTTTACTAGGGACTAACAGTAAATCCAATGAACCAATCAGGGACATCAATCACAGGTACACTTTACAGTAGGGAGCACTTGCACTGCGGCACGGGTTGGCCGTGGCGCAGTGCCCTGAGTAGCAGACACCAGCAAAACATTTGAGGCACAACAGCAAAAAAGTGGAAGGGAAACTCACGCCAAGGTGCCAGGTCTAACAACTATGCATGTAGTGGTCTAACCACCTTGACACTTGTGTTTCAGGCTTACAATTCGCCAGTCAGTGTCCATACACTCCAGCAAAGACCCTGTGACTGCTCTTGCAATGCCATAGTGACTCTTTCAGTACCATGTACTAATCCATTCACTAAAGTAAAACTCAACCAAATATGAATTCACCCAATGTCTCTCCTTATAGTTCTGTAATCATTTAGTCAGTATGCATGTACTCATGCAGTTACCCAGGCTTTAGGGTACGGAGTGCTTCAAACCAATATGCACTATGCATGTAGTGATCTATCCACCTTCACACTTGTATTTCAGGCCTACAATTCCCCAGTCAGTATCAATACAGTACAGCAAAAACACCCTGTGACTGCTTTTGCAATCCCATAGTGACTCTTTCAGTACCATGTACTAACCCATTCACTAAAGTAAAACTCAACAAAATGTGAATTCACCCAGTGTCTCTCCTTATAGTACTGTAATCATTCAGTCAGTATACATGTACTCATGCAGTGAGCCAGGCTTTAGGGCACAAAGTGCTTCACACTCCTATGCACTATGCATGTAGTGGTCTAACCACCTTCATACTTGTGTTTCAGGCCTACAATTCCCCAGTCAGTATTCATACACTCCAGCAAAGACCCTGTGACTGCTCTTGCAATGCCATAGTGACTCTTTCAGTACCATGTACTAATCCATTCACTAAAGTAAAACTCAACCAAATATGAATTCACCCAATGTCTCTCCTTATAGTTCTGTAATCATTTAGTCAGTATGCATGTACTCATGCAGTTACCCAGGCTTTAGGGTACGGAGTGCTTCAAACCAAAATGCACTATGCATGTAGTGGTCTATCCACCTTCACACTTGTATTTCAGGCCTACAATTCCCCAGTCAGTATCCATACAGTACAGCAAAAACACCCTGTGACTGCTTTTGCAATCCCATAGTGACTCTTTCAGTACCATGTACTAATCCATTCAATAAAGTAAAACTCAACCAATTATGAATTCATCCAGTGTTTTTCCTTATAGTTCTGTAATCATTCAGCCAGTATGCATGTTCTCATGCAGGGAGCTAGACTTTACGGCATGGAGTGCTTCAAACTCCTATGCACGATGCATGAAGTATTCTAACCACCTTCACACTTGTGTTTCAGGCCTACAATTCCGAAAGTCAGTATCCATACACTGCAGTAAACACCCTGTGACTGCTCTTGCAATCCCATACAGACTCTTTCAGTACCATATAATGATCCATTCACTAAAGTAAAACTCAACCAAATGTGAATTCACCCAGTGTCTCTCCTTATAGTTCTGTAATCATTCAGTCAGTATACATGTACTCATACAGTGAGCCAGGCTTTAGGGCACATAGTGATTCAAACTCCTATGCATTATGCATGTAGTGGTCTAACCACCTTCACACTTTTGTTTCAGGCCTACAATTCCCCAGTCAGTATCCATACACTCCAGCAAACACCATGTGATTGCTGTTGCAATACCATAGTGACTCTTTCAGTACCATGTACTAATCCATTCACTAATGTAAAACTCAACCAATTTTGAATTCACCCAGTGTCTCCTCTTATAGTACTGTAATCATTCAGCCAGTATGCATGTACTCATGCAATGAGCCAGGCTTTAGGGCACAGAGTGCTTCAAACATCTATGAACTATGCATGTAGTGGTCTAACCACCTTGACACTTGTGTTTGAGGCTTACAATTCCCATGCCAGTATCCATACACTCCAGCAAACACACTGTGACTGCTCTTGCAATCCCATAGTGACTGTTTCAGTACCATGTACTAATCGATTCACTAAAGTTAAACTCAACCAATTATGAAATCACCCAGTGTCTCTCCTTATAGTTCTGTCATCATTCAGTCAGTATGCATGTACTCATGCAGTGATCCATGCTTTAGGGCATGGAGCGCCTCAAACTCCTATGCAGTATGCATGTAGTGGTCTAACCACCTTCACAATTATGTTTCAGGCCTACAATTCCCCAGTCAGTATCCATACACTCCAGCTAATACCCTGTGCCTGCTCTTGCAATCCCATAGTGATTCTTTCAGTACCATGTACTAATCTCAACCAATTATACATTCATCCAGTGTCTCTCCCTATAGTTCTGTGATCATTCAGTCAGTATGCATGTGCTCATGCAGTGAGTTAAGCTTTAGGGCATGGAGCGCTCCAAACTCATATGCAGTATGCATGTAGTGGTCTATCCACCTTCACACTTGTGTTTGAGGCTATCATTCCCCAGTCAGTGTCTATACACTCCAGCAAACACCCCGTGACTGCTGTTGCAATCCCATAGTGAATCATTCAGAACCATTTAGTTATCTATTCACTAAAGTAAAAGTCAACCAATTATGAATTCACCCAGTGTCTCTCCTTATAGTACTGTAATTATTCAGTCAGTATGCATGTACTCATGCAGTGAGTAAGGCTGTAGGTCACAGAGTGCTTCAAACTCATATGCACTATGCATGTAATGGTCTAACCGCCTTCACACTTGTGTTTCAGGACTACAATTCCCCAGTCAGTATCCATAATCTCCAGCAAACACCCTGTGACTGCTCTTGCAATCCCATACTTACTCTTTCAGTACCATATAGTAATCCATTCACTAAAGTAAAACTCAATCAATTATGAATTCACCCAGTGTCTCTCTTTATAGTACTGTAATCATTCAGTCAGTATGCATGTTATTTGTCTACAATTACACTGTGAGTCAGTGTGCAGTCAACGAACTCACTACAAAAATCAAACTAGGAGTGTTGATCAGTATTTAAAAAATGAAAGAGAAAATAATGATATGTGGAAGGAATTTGCAACTTATTTGTTGTCAGAAAATTGTTTTGATTTGGGTTCTGATCAGCGTTTTTGTAAATATTGTTATAACAAATTAGATGAGAATAAAATGCCCGCTAGAGCTGTCCATAATAATTTAGAGTTGGTTGCTATTCCTCCAGAACTCATAGATTTAAATACCTATGAGTCTATTCTCATTCAATGTGTGTACCCGTTTCAGGCTATTGTTTGTATGGGGCCTAAAACAGGTAAATTGCCTCCTTCAGATTTACAAAGAGGATTAAAAGGAAGAGTTGTATATTTACCTTTAGATTTAAAGAAAAATATTGAAACAATTGGTGTAGAGAGTGTAGAAAATGAACCACTAGTTATTCTAGTTAATGGCGTTCCCACTAAGAGTAAGAAAATCCGTCAGGAGTTAGTGGATGTCAGGAAAGTACAGAAGGCAACTTTGTATTTGATAAAAAATAACAAATACTATAAAAATGTTTATATGGGAGAAGATGAAATACTTTAAGCAGAAGATACTGAAATGTCAAGTGGACATGTCAAGAAGTGAAGAAATCTATGAACATTACAGTGTACATCCACTTCATTCAAAAGAAGTGATGGGGAACACTATTGAATTGTTCCAAATGAAAATAACAAAGGGAAGTCCCATGAGTGTATGGGAAGAGAGCTTGGAAGCTCGTTGTTTTTTCGCAGTTGTTTCCAACAGGAAAAGGTGGACGATATGATGAAGGTCCTGTGCAGATTCCTTCATCTGAATATCGGAAAACAAGATTATATGCAGAAGATCCAAGATTTCGACAATGTATCCCTAATATATTTAATCTTTTCTTTGAAAGTGACTTGCCTGGACTTTCATATGCAGTCAAACACATATTAAAAACAGGAGTACATCTGCAAAATGTTTCTGCAAAGGATTTTATGGATAAAGTGCACCAGAGGGATGATCACTTAGGATCTCAGCTGATTATTCTGATGGCATGTCAGCGTGGCACTAATGAATATTGGTACCGTCGTCATGGAGAACTTACATGTACGCTACGGAACTTAGGAACTACTTCATGGCTTCCTACCCTAAGCTGTGCTGAGTTCGCTTGGGATGATTTACTTGAATTTCTTCGAGAGGCAAATTCCAATATAAAAAATATTGAATACAAAACACCTGGAGAATTGTGCTCTTTGGATCCTGTTAATGTATGCAGGTATTTTAATCATAGATTTGAAGCTATGATGTCTTTTATCTGCAATAAAAAAATTCTCCTCTTGGTGAAGTTGTGGATTTCTTTTGGAGAAAGGAGTAGCAAGCAAGAGGTGCTCCTTATATACATATGCTGCTATGGATCAAGGATGCCCCCAAAGTTGGAACAGATCCGGATGATACTGTTTTGTCTTTTATTGAGGAATATGCCACATGTGCTGTACCCAAAAGAACAGAAGAAAACAACTTAAGACAACAAGTCTTACATTTCCAAAGCCATCATTGTGGAAAATACTGCAGATGAAAGTACAAGTCAAAGGAAAAGTTTTATACCAAATGTTGTCTTGGTTTTCCACGTCCTGTAATATCCAAAGGAAGAGTGAACAGTTTTATGTCAGCTATGCGACATACCATCACAAGAAAGTCTCCAAAAAATACCTACAATTTAAGAAAAAGTGTAGAGTCAAAATACATAAATGACTACAATCCGGTTGTTCTGTCCATGTGGAATGCTACCATGGATATTCAGTACGTTGCGGACAATTCCATTGTTGTTGCTCCATATGTAACGTCCTACATTACAAAAATCAGAAAAGATGCATTTGAAAGAAATGTGGGAAGAGATTTCTCACCAAAAGACTCTAAGTAAGAAATTATACAGTTTCAGTTTGAAGATGTTATCCCGTTGAGAAATTGGAGCATATGAATGCTCAGATCGGTTATCATCTGCATGTCTATACTCCAAATCTAGAAGAATAACATGGGTGAGTCTATGTCTTGCTGCAGTGCGAAATTGGGAACTGAAATCTGTTCAAGAAATTGAATATTTAGCAGGAAAAGATTCAGAAAGTACAGATATTTTGAAAACAAATATGTTGGATACATATTACCCAAACATAAGTCATCATCTTGAGAACATGTGTCTCTATGAAGGGATGCAAAACTACACTTTTAAACGGAATACTACAGAGAACATCAATGATGGAAAATATAGAGTGATTGGTTCCGAAGGATGTTTGGTAAAACAAACTAAAGGAAATTTGATTAATCACAGGAAGCTGAGTTGCGACACTACTGATAAAACGGAATTTTACTATTTAGCTCTTTTGCAACTGTTCAAACCGTGGTGTTCAGAATTGGAATTACTTGGAGATTTTCAGAGCTATGAAGATTCCTTCAATGGTTGTAAAGAAACCATAGAATGTACTGTTTTTGCAATTTATGTGAAAATGATGAATGATTAAATTGATCAAGAAGCTACTATTGCAACTGAGATTGCTAGAGACAGTTCTCAAGACAGTCAAAGTTCTGCTGCGCTGAGTCAAGATCCACTAGGACAACCAATTGTTGAAAATGAAGCAGGAATCGCTATGAATGAGGTGGAAACAGCAATGCATCAAGCTCAAGAAGATGTAACAGACTTAGCACACTTGGAAGAACAACTAAATGTTGAACAGAAAGAAATATATCACAAAGTGAGACAACAGATTGACCATGGATTTCTTCATGAAAAGAAAGAATGCACATGCACATCATTCCAACCTATGTATTTGAGTGGACACGCTGGAACAGGGAAAAGTTTCTTAATTAAAGTAATCACCAGCTATCTACAGAAAACAACTGAGTCACATGTGTCTTGTGTTGTAACTGCTCCAACTGGTTTGGCAGCAAACAACATTATAGGAATTACATTACATAATTTACTGATGCTACCTGTGGAGCATGAAAACAAATTGGAATATCACAAGCTATCTGGAGAAACTTGTTGTAAAGTTTCAAGGGTGCTGAAGAAAATGAAACTCCTGATTATTGATGAGGTAAGCATGGTCTCAAACTTAATGCTGGTTTTTCTGCATTTAAGAATGCAACAAATTCTCAAAACAGGGTACTACGTGTTATTTGGAGGAAAACGTCATAGTTTTTGGAGACCTACTGCAACTTACTCCTGTAAAAGGACAACCAGTATTTATAAGACTTGTGCATGAAGACACCAGAAAGTCTCTGGGTAGTGTTGGAAACGTTAACATTTGGTCATATTTTAAATACAAAGAACTCATTACAAATATGGGACAGGCAAATGATGTTGATTATGGAAGTATTCTTCAAGATATGAGAGTTGGAGTACTGACAGAACATGGCAAACAACCTTTGCAGAGTCGGTTACTTTCCAATTTGTTTCCAAATGAAAATATAGTTCCTGAGAAAACTATATATGAAAATTGCAGAAAGCAAATCTGTAATCTGCTTAATGCCAACAATGCGTGAGTGTTCTATAGTCAATGAACATCTTTTGAAACTGGAAAATGAAGAAATCATAAAAATGGAAGCTATTGATAAAATAGAGCATGAAGGAATCACTATTATTTTGAAAGAAAGATTGAAGACAAAATTGGATTCTTTCGAAAAATCGATATCTAAAACTGCTGGATTAAAAAAGAATCTATATGCAGGTAGAAACTGTCAGGTAATTTTGAGGTGTAATTTGGATGTAGAAAAAGGTTTAGTGAATGGAGCAATGGGCAAAGTTGTGGATTTTGTTAATTATCCAAATAAAGATGGTATTGAGTTTTTAAAAATGAAATTTGATCAGATTGAAGAAGTGAAACAAATTGGTCGTTGTTCAGTTCCTTTTTTGCTTGTTAAAGATTCATATGTCCGTAGAAAACAGTTTCCAGTTTCTCTGGCATATGCAGTGACTATTCATAAATCTCAAGGTTTAAATGTAGACAGTGCTTTGGTGAACATTGGAAGGACGTTGTTGAAGAGGGTATGGCATATGTTGCTTTGCCACGAGTCAGAAATTTATCTGGTGTGTTTTTGATTGATTTTGATGACACAAAGTTTACTGCAGACGCAAACTGTGTAAAAGGGTATAATAGATTAAGAAGAGTGTATGCTCCCAATTTAGGTCACTATCTTGTATTTGAAAAGCGTGTGATAGGTCCAAAAAGAAGGTATGAGAACATCTGTAGTGAAGGTATAGAGAAGGAAAAAAACAAGATAATGTTGTGATTGGAAGCAAAAAAAAGAAATTACACTGTTGAAGAGACTGTTGGTTATCAGTTTGAAAATAGTTCAGGTGTCAACTGCTATGCTAATGTAGTGGTCAATGTTGCTTTTTTCTTGAAGGATTGTGGTAAAGCAATGTCAGTGATTGGTCCTGTACTATGGAATAAACTTCCTCTTATGCTTAGGCAGTGTTCGGATCATCTGACTTTCAGGAAAAAGCTGAAAACTTTCCTGTTCCAGAATTAGCAACCTACTGAATGTCAACCTTGGACTGATCGCTCCCTTCCATCTGCAACTGGCGTTTGTGCGCAGAGATACTCCTTCGGGAGTCAATTCAAGCGTGGTATAAACCCATAAATAAAATAAATAAATTGCAACAGCAAATTATGAAGTATAGGGAAAAAAGATTTTGTTCCTTGTTGCATTCCGTTGAAAAATTGAGAACTGATACAAGTAAAATACAAAGCGTTTGTGATGTTCGTAATCTTTTGGATGTATGTTCTGGTTCTAGACAATTTATGTAGAATATCCAACAAGATGCTCAGGAATTTCTAATGTATATGCTTACTATATTGGAAAATGAAGAAATAAAAATTGAAAATCTTTTTGGCCTTTGTTACAAATGGGAACATCATTGTGAAAATTATATGTATAAATGTAGCACTGAAAGATTTATATATTTGACATTACCACACTGTAAATCAGTGTCTTTCAATAAACTAGTTAAAGCAGCAAACGAAAACATGGAGTGTAGCTAATGCAAATCAGAAATGTTATCAACATTATTTATACAAAGATATGGACAATATATAATTGTAATGATGCAATGTTGTACAGCTGATGGAAGAAAATTGTACCTTTAATAAAACATTTTATAACAAGTCAACTATCAATATCAGGAAGGACTTTTGTAGCAGTAGCAATAATTTTCCATGATGGTCCTTCCACAACATCCTATCTAAAATGTGAAAAAGGCTGGACACTTAGTAATGATGCTCAGTTGGTTTTTAAACAAAGTTTGCCTAGCGAATTACCAAATTCCTACCTATTATTTTGAAAAGCCAAAGTTTTAGGAACATAATTCTGCCTCTGAAGAATTTATTAATATATAATACTACGATTACTATTGGACAATTTCAATATAAAGAATTTCAATAATACCATTTGGCCTTGAGGAAAGGTGTTTCTTTGAATTATGGACTTTTTCTTGCACATTGTCTCTGCGTATAGTTTTAAGCAACAACATTTACTGTGTTTATAAATTTAAGTTATAATATTTTCTTAGGAGTAAGCATTTTATATATGTGTGATTTGTATTATATGGTATTTTATTGAGGATGGATTCTTGTTTTTTTTAAACAATCCTATTGATTGCTTTTTTTTGCCCGCTCGTATGTGATGAGTAAGATTGAAATCACTGTTTCTAGTGACATTCAATATATTCTGAGAACAGCAAAAAAGGCAAATAAAACAGTTTGTAAAATGTTAAAATTATGCTGTGTTGTAAAAAATATATTATTATATATTATAACTATTTTTTCTTTTCTTTCACAGATCCTAATTCAAAAATATGAAATTTAACGCAATTTTGATTTTAAAAAACAACTGAATAAAATGTGTAGTGTTTATTATTTCTATTACTATGAAGGTAAGTTTAACTAAGTGTTAAAATGCACAATGGCCTGTGTTTGCAAACAGGTGAAGAAAGGGAGATGGACGGAGTAGATATGTGTGGAAAGAAGCTCTGTGGGCGTTTTAGGTTACAGGATAAAGTTAACATGAATACTGACTGTCACTGGGGGCCAACTAACCCACTACATATGTGCAGAAAGTGCCAGAGAATTGCATTGCAGACAGGTATAAAATAGGACACAGCTCCAGAGCACCTCTCTGCAACACACCTGTATGGTATTCAATAGAGAGATATGGTGGGCTAATAGGGCCCAGGAAATTTCAGGATTAAAAGAGCCAAAATTCCTTAACTTAAAACACATCACAGAGTGTGTTTGCACATGTCACATCAGGCCCCATCCCTTCCATTCACTAATCTATAAACGTGTCCTATCAGTTTGCCAAAACGTAAATACTTATGCATTTATCTTGTTCTCTGTTTGCAAACAAACTCCACACGACACAGATATCCTTGCACCATGGTGCAAGGGTGCCTGTGACACCACATGGCTGCTGTCTGTTTAAGCAGTAGTGCAGAGGGAAGCAAAGACTTGCAACATATTTATGTACATATGTTGCATCCCTGCGCTTCGGTAGTACCAAAGCACGCTGTAGCTAAAAAGTTTACAGTGTCATGCTGTAGCACTTCCTTATAGTTCTGCACTTATACATTCACCATACACCACAAATGCATTCTTTCATTCAATTATGCACTACGCATACAGTCATCTAAACGTTCACACACTAGCATACAAATGTAGCTCTTTTTTTAACCAGAGTAGTTAGTTCTGAAAATAACTTTTTTCTTTTCTTTTTCGTAGTTTTATATATTTTTTTGATTTTTTGAACGATTTTTTGCCATTTTTTTAAAATGAAAAAAAGTCAACAGGACGCACAAAACAATGAACTGTAGGGCAAACAAAATAAACTCTAACAGTGATGGTTATCCAGTGCCCTGCAAACTAAATCAACAGATTGCTCCCCATAGCACAGCAATTCATTGCATTTCACGCAATGTATTTTAGCGTTAGCCAGTTGGGGCCGTATGTCCAAATTGGATGTTGAAGTGGATGCCCCAGAAGTGCTTGCAACTTGCGGTGCTGGTGGTACACTCTCCTGCATTCCTCTCTCGCACGATTTACTGGATGCAAACTTTGCAGGTGTTTGAGCATGCTTGCAGTTCCACAAGAATATTTCTTGTTGGGGTCTTCACGAGATAGAACTGCCTTGCAAATTTTGCAGGTTACCTTTGTGGCATTGACTTTTTTAAGTCCCTCTGGATAGGTAAAAAATTTCCAGACAATAGACTCATAATTTTTGAGAGGTGGTGGTTCTGGAACAACCCCTCTTTATTTGAGTGGTCAGAATCTGAAGATTGTTGTAATGTAGCCATTTTTCAAAAGTTAGAGCACAACCAGGTGTGCAATCCCCAAAAAACAGAAGTTCTTCTCAGCAAAGGTCTTCTCCCAAGGAAGGTCTAAGAAGAGTGATTGAAATGGGTGGGGCTCTTCAATACTTAGAATACAAAGTGTTATGAACCAATCAAATGCACAGACAGCACGCAGCTAGCATGTCTTCGCGAAATTGCATTTAAAAGTAATATTAGTCTATTAAAACTAAAAGAATAATATTTTTGTTATTAGCTCAGATAATGTGTTGCCTTAATATTTCTAATAAATATATATATATGTTTTGGGACATTAACATTTTTTGTGGGAGTCGCACATCCACCACGTCCACATGCATATGACGTCATACGGAACTGCACGACCGCCGTATAGCGTAATACGTACATGTCTCGTATGTGCCACAAGTCACATATCGGTCGCATAGCAATCGCGCAGGAAAAGTCATACCCGTGGCACACCCTACGCGGATCCTACACAATAATCCTAATATGGCAGCTAGCTTACGCGCAGTGATCAAGAAAGGTGCGCGACTCCCCAAAAAAATTTGAATAAAAAAAGCAATAAAGAAAATAATGTTAAATTTATATTTTACATTTTTTTTAAATATATTGTATTAAATATGTGTAATGTAATTTAAATAATAAGATATCTAAAAGTAAATACACTAAACAAAGTAGTAAAACAAAATGAAAAAATATATAACAATTAATACATTTAAAAATTAGCATTGAAAAAACCTTTGAAATTCACTGAAAAAACCATAGGTTTCAGACATGTTATAGTTAGGAATTAGCATTTAAAAAACCTTAGAAATTCACTGAAAAAACATAGGTTTTAGGGGTGTTATAGTTAGCTGGACATTTCACTCGTACAAAACCATTGAAATTCCTCCATTATAGTTGGTTGTACTAACTATAACTCACGCGCCGCAATCCACTGCTGATGATGTTACATATTTCATCCTTCGTGACATGGTCAGTGACATCACTGATGACATCACTGATGACATCTCAAATGACATCACTGATGACATCATCCATGTAACAATCTGATACACCTCATCATACACTGGTATAACCTGTCATCACTCACAATAAAATATAGAGTACCATATTTAAAACAATCACATACCAATACAACTTTCTAAAAACCAACTCACTGATTTTTAGATCTACACACACGTCCAAGCACTTACCTATAGATTCACATATACATGCTGACAAAGATCAATAGAACATTATTAAATATAGTTATACACCTATATTGACATTACACACCAGCACACATCCTATTCAGGTATGCAGCCATCCTTCTCACTTATACAAACAATTGATTATACTTATATTTACTCAGCTATATACTTATACAAACAGTGCTTTATTTATTCATATAGATTGAAATTGATACTTAGTGTGTTATAAAATAACTATTAAAAGTATACAGTTTTCTATGCAGTCACTTAAACAATCACTGAGTCTTATATATAATTATTTAAATACAAGAACTGTCACATACACTGTTTTTTATATTTCTACTTTGTGGACATGTATCATTAAAAAATATATTTACTTATCATCTCACCCATAAAGATATTGACTCACCTAAACAACTGTTTCCACATGCAGTTTTAACCTTATATACCTACTAAATTAACTATTTACACATCTTTGGACAGTCACACACCTCCCAACCAATCACAGATACATTCACTCTCCCATGCAAATAGGCAGTTAACTAATTAAAAACTAATATAGTGTTTCACAAAGGTAGTAACAAACGAAAGCAGTAGTTTACACAACAAGACACAGACTGATACAGATATTCACACACTTTAATCACTATCCTAACTATTTAGTGAGACAGTTTAAATTAGTTATTTAGACAGTCAACCACACTGGTAAATTCTTCATACAGGCACTAAAACTTGCACTCATTCTTCAATACAAATTTCTAAATATATATAATACTTATTTAAATAACTAACCAAACCACATTCACTGGATGATGTCATCTGTGATTTCATCAATGACCATATAATGAATGATGTAATATGTGCCATCATCAACAGTAGACTGCGGGCGCGCGAGTTATAGTTAGTACAACTAACTATAACGGAGGAATTTCAATGGTTTTGTATGAGTGAAATGTCGAGCTAACTATAACACCCCTCAAACCTGTTTTTTTCAGTGAAAATATATATATATATATATATATATATATATATATATATATATATATATATATCGCAAGCAAATAACTCCATCCACTTCCACCAAAGCCTCGGCGGCGAAGAAGGAGAAGCGAACCACTTCTTTGTCAGGCAAGATGTTTTATTTCAACCTTCAGCAGCAGTCAACAGATGACGCGTTTCGGGCTCAAGCGCCCTTGATCACATAAAGGCTGTAAATGATTGAAGCCCTTCCCACTCAGGTCACATGTTCAGCAAGTTAGTAATGGACATAGCAAACAGACTGCATGATTTAAATACAATCAATGAGATATTGCTAATGTATTACATTCATTGTGCCATTTAGACACATTATCATGACCTTCGATAACATTTCCGATAATATAGTTAAATAAAACGGAAACTTACTTTGTTACAAACTAGCGTCAAGAAAACATTTTTGAAACCACAATCTAATTTAAAAAAAAAAAAGTCCATTTGGCGAATTAGAATTCCTAGATAAATCCATGTACACGTATAAAGTGCAATAATACAATTCAACATAGCTGCATAAATGCATATAATTACTGGCTGATTCGTGACTCTGGTTAAAAAGAATGTGCAAAAGGAGTGCAGAGCATAGCAGCAAAATTTATAATTTTTCCCTGCAAATGTACAATGTACCATGTGCAAAAGATGTGTTATTTCGTGCATAGATAAAATGGTTAAGAGATAAAAATGCATCTTGTAACCAAACCAAGGCTGAGACATGACACAAAGAAAATATGTTAAGAGATGGCATCGACTTTTTTTTTTTTATTTTTTTTTTTAGAGTCAGTTCTTATAACCTCGGACCATGTTCAAGGTGACCACTTCTCTCATACCAATGATGCCCTACATCTGTCTCAGCCATAGTGTGAATAAGTGAGATAAGAAATTGACAGCCGTCATAAATCTTATATCAGAAACTACCAAATATTCTCATCTATACCTCGAAATTAACAATACAAACATAATGAAAATAGGGTATCTGTATCAAGACCAGCAACAAATTCTGGGATATAAAGTATATCTCACTCAGCTTAGGAAAAACTGCCAGAATACATAAATTACAAGCACGTATACATATCTTCGGTGTTATTCAGTCCATTTGGGCATTTGCTGTCGAAGTTAAGAATAAATTTAGTTTCTAGTCTCCTAAGCAAAGCCTCTCTATTCCCTCCTCTGCGTGGTTTAGGGACGGAAGATACCACATAATATTTTAGACAAGATAAGTTGTACTTGTTTAAAGTGGCGTGCCACTGGGTAATTGGGATCACTATGCAGAATGGCACGTAAATGCTGAAGGATTCTCTCATGTACCTGCAGCTTGGTGCTACCGATGTAATTAAGTCCACAGGTACAAGTGAGAACGTAAACTGCAAATTCAGTTTTACAGTTATAGTTTCCCAATATCTTGTGTGGTATAGGACTGAATGGAGTATGGTATTCTGTTGTGTTTACCCCAAACTTGCACGCACGACTTGTGGAGCATTTATAGAAACCATCTTTGGGTTTCAACCAATTGGGTTAACTTCTTACTTCGGGACTTGTGGGATCTAATACAGCTCCCATGTTTCTTGCTCTGCTGAATGTTATAGTGGGGCTAGATGGCAAATTCATCCTAAGAACGGGGTCAGTTAGTACTATTGCCCAATTCTTATTGATGATAGATCTAATTTTACGTTCATTTTCACTGTAAGCTGTGATTAGTCTAGGACATTGATCAATTTCAACTGACCCGGAGATTGCTGGTAAATCAGATGAATCATGCGGGACAGGCTCTTCCTCTATAGGGGCTGGAAGTAGACTGGCTCTAGATCTTAAAGATGTTTTAGCCAAAGCTGTTGTCAAGATCTTATCAGAATAGCCTCTTGCCTTCATGCGTCGCATGGATTCTGCAGCACAAGTGTTGAATTCAACCTCCGTGCTACATATCCTTTTCAGACGTAGTAGCTCCCCATAAGGGATGCTCGCAATCAGGTGCCTGGGATGGGCACTCGAGGCATGGAGCGTGACATTACCAGCAGTGGATTTTCTGAACAGGGTACTTTCCACTCTTCCATCAACTATATATAGCTTGACATCCAAAAATTCCAAGCTGGAACTGTCTATGTGGTGGGTAAAGTGGAGATTCAAATTATTTATATTGATGTTTTGAATGAATTCCAATGCTTTCTCTTTACTGCCTTGCCACACGATGAAAATATCATCGATATACCTATAGTAGTGTTTGATGTTTTCTTTAAAAATATATATATATTATTCACCAAATTGCCCTTTAGCATTTAGGAGGCACACGACAGGTCTCCGCCTTTCCCGGCTTCTCATTCAGCGTGTCTCCCCACTTCGCAAATCATAAAAATGCCCGACGCGTTTCTGGGAACCACTCCCGTCATCAGGGGCTGCCATCAGCGAGACTCGTTCGTGCAGCGATGTATTCTGGGCTTTTTTATTTATTCAAGTCCCAACAGTAGGCGTGTGCTAAGTGCGCCGTCATACTGGGTTTAGCTGGGATTTGTACTCCTTTTCGCTGCACTATAAGTGTTCTCTTTTAAGTAAAGACAAGAGTCACTGACCATTGAGGCACATGTAAACCTATAGTAGGCTGCGTTGTGGTTCGATGCGCTGTGATTTTCATCGAGGATTCCTGTGCCACACCTCCAACCAGTTTGGAAGCGCCGGCCTCAAGCTGCTGTCAGACGTTTCTTGTTGCAGCAGTTGATGGTGCTCTCCCCACGACTAGGCTGCCGTGCTGTAGATTATTCACCAAATTGCCCTTTAGCATTTAGGAGGCACACGACAGGTCTCCGCCTTTCCCGGCTTCTCATTCAGCGTGTCTCCGCACTTCGCAAATCATAAAAATGCCCGACGCGTTTCTGGGAATCACTCCCGTCATCAGGGTCTGCCATCAGCGAGACTCGTTCGTGCAGCGATGTATTCTGGGCTTTTTTATTTATTCAAGTCCCAACAGTAGGCGTGTGCTAAGTGCGCCGTCATACTGGGTTTAGCTGGGATTTGTAGTCCTTTACGCTGCACTATAAGTGTTCTCTTTTAAGTAAAGACAAGAGTCACTGACCATAGAGGCACATATAAACCTATAGTAGGCTGCGTTGTGGTTCGATGCGCTGTGATTTTCATCGAGGATTCCTGTGCCACACCTCCAACCAGTTTGGAAGCGCCGGCCTCAAGCTGCTGTCAGATGTTTCTTGTTGCAGCAGTTGATGGTGCTCTCCCCACGACTAGGCTGCCGTGCTGTAGATTATTCACCAAATTGCCCTTTAGCATTTAGGAGGCACACGACAGGTCTCCGCCTTTACCGGTCTCATTCAGCGTGTCTCCCCACTTCGCAAATCATAAAAATGCCCGACGCGTTTCTGGGAATCACTCCCATCATCAGGGGCTGCCATCAGCGAGACTCGTTCGTGCAGCGATGTATTCTGGGCTTTTTTATTTATTCAAGTCCCAACAGTAGGCGTGTGCTAAGTGCGCCGTCATACTGGGTTTAGCTCAGGTGTGGACTTCATCCCCCAGCATGCAATACAAATCTGGCACTATGCGAACTATGCATGCTTGCAATAGAAATAAAAGAGAGCCTATTCGAGGGAAATGTATCAAGCAAGCCTCTGATGAGATGCTGAAGGCATCGAAACGCGTCAGGCGACAACAGATAACTGAGGCGCATTGCGGAGAGCCATAATTTCAGACCGGATGGTGGGCTTCCAGTTGTGTGCCTTCCTAAAGCTTTGGGCATTTGGTGATTCATTTTCTAATGGCGGCCTTCGTCGGAGGAGGAGGAGCACCACCTCATTGTTGTTCCAAGAGGGGCCGCGCCGCGGAACTGATCGGCGGCAGTACGGGACTGGAAACCAAACACGGAGACTCTCTAACATGTGCCAAATCCTACTAAGGAGAACTTATGCTTTTAATAGAAACATTTCCGATAGAAACCCACTTAGGGAATATGTTATGGCTCAGGTGTGGACTTCATCCCCCAGCATGCAATACAAATCTGGCACTATGCGAACTATGCATGCTTGCAATAGAAATAAAAGAGAGCCTATTCGAGGGAAATGTATCAAGCAAGCCTCTGATGAGATGCTGAAGGCATCGAAACGCGTCAGGCGACAACAGATAACTGAGGCGCATTGCGGAGAGCCGTAATTTCAGACCGGATGGTGGGCTTCCAGTTGTGTGCCTTCCTAAAGCTTTGAGCATTTGGTGATTCATTTTCTAACGGCGGCCTTCGTCGGAGGAGGAGCACCACCTCTTTGTTGTTCCAAGAGGGGCCGCGCCGCGGAACTGATCGGCGGCAGTACGGGACTGGAAACAAAACACGGAGACTCTCTAACATGTGCCAAATCCTACTAAGGAGAACTTATGCTTTTAATAGAAACATTTCCGATAGAAACCCACTTAGGGAATATGTTATGGCTCAGGTGTGGACTTCATCCGCCAGCATGCAATACAAATCTGGCACTATGCGAACTATGCATGCTTGCAATAGAAATAAAAGAGAGCCTATTCGAGAGAAATGTATCAAGCAAGCCTCTGATGAGATGCTGAAGGCATCGAAACGCGTCAGGCGACAACAGATAACTGAGGCGCATTGCGGAGAGCCGTAATTTCAGACCGGATGGTGGGCTTCCAGTTGTGTGCCTTCCTAAAGCTTTGGGCATTTGGTGATTCATTTTCTAACTGCGGCCTTCGTCGGAGGAGGAGCACCACCTCATTGTTGTTCCAAGAGGGGCCGCTCCGCGGAACTGATCGGCGGCAGTACGGCACTGGAAACCAAACACGGAGACTCTCTAACATGGAATACAGACAATAACTTTGAGTTAGATGGATTCGCACATTTTAATATTCTTGCTACTCCAAGCGTGTCGGGTAGAGCAAAAGGCGGCTTATCATTATTACTCTCACTTAACTTGAAAGGGAAAGCCAAACAGCTACAGACTTGCTCCCCACATTTCTTGGTTGTAGAACTGTCAATGATAAATTTGAACACTATTTTGTTGATTAATTTTTATAATTCTCCTGAATTTGTCAGCACTAATCAACTTTTGGTATTACTGGAGGAATTTTTGGAAAACTACAAATTATGTAAAAGTGGTTTTGAGATCATTTTGATGGGTGATTTCAATACCTATCTTTGTAGTAGGAACTGCATTGTTGGAGATAAGGGTGGTCCACCCCTCGCGCTCCTTACACATTTCCGTCCATCATCCCCTTTTGTTTCGCTTTGTTCGCCCTTAGTGTGGCAGGGTATGCTCAGACGTGAGTCCCTTGCTCACTTGGCCACTGGATTCAAGATAGCCTGGCTGATGAGGATTATGAATCCGAAACCGGTCCCAGGATGCTTGTTTCCGGTCCATGGAAGACATGGCTTGGCAGTTCGGGCTGTACTGTTCCCATGAGGCACAGGGTCAGACTGATTTGCATATAGCCATGTCTGAAATGGGGTGGCTGAGTGGGCTAAAGAATGGTGGTGGATTAAACCCAGATCAGTTGACTGGGGGTGAGTGTTTGATTTGCTCAAACGCTCCGTCCATCATCCCCTTTTGTTTCGCTTTGTTTGCCCTTAGTGTGGCAGGGTATGCTCAGACGTGAGTCCCTTGTTCACTTGGCCACTGGATTCAAGATAGCCTGGCTGATGAGGATTATGAATCCGAAACCGGTCCCAGGATGCTTGTTTCCGGTCCATGGAAGACATGGCTTGGCAGTTCGGGCTGTACTGTTCCCATGAGGCACAGGGTCAGACTGATTTGCATATAGCCATGTCTGAAATGGGGTGGCTGAGTGGGCTAAAGAATGGTGGTGGATTAAACCCAGATCAGTTGACTGGGGGTGAGTGTTTGATTTGCTCAAACGCTCCGTCCATCATCCCCTTTTGTTTTGCTTTGTTCGCCCTTAGTGTTGCAGGGTATGCTCAGACGTGAGTCCCTTGCTCACTTGGCCACTGGATTCAAGATAGCCTGGCTGATGAGGATTATGAATCCGAAACCGGTCCCAGGATGCTTGTTTCCGGTCCATGGAAGACATGGCTTGGCAGTTCGGGCTGTACTGTTCCCATGAGGCACAGGGTCAGACTGATTTGCATATAGCCATGTCTGAAATGGGGTGGCTGAGTGGGCTAAGGAATGGTGGTGGATTAAACCCAGATCAGTTGACTGGGGGTGAGTGTTTGATTTGCTCAAACGCTCCGTCCATCATCCCCTTTTGTTTCCCTTACACATTTTGAGCATACAAAAGGCGGGGAGGCTTTGGAGAACATTTTGGCAACCTATAATCTCTACGAATCTAGCTGCTGTCCTTTAGGTCCAAGACCAATAACATATAAGGGAAAAGATACAGGCTCAGTCATAGATTTTATTTTTATTTCCTCATTTATTTTGACTTTTATTCTTAGCTATAGAGTAGTAGACTCTATTTTTAGCGATCACAATCCTGTGGTACTAGAGGTCTCACAGGACGGATTAATAGATTTTAAAGATCTTAAAGAATCTGGCATACAAACAGTGACAGATCTAATAACCAAAGATAAGGGAAGAAGGTTAAAATGGTCTAACGTAATACAGATTAGCTTCCTAAAAGAAGTTCTAGCAAAAGTGGAAGAGGAGGTAGGCATTTGTCTGGACCCCCTTTCCCCTAATGTCACTATGGTACAGGCCTTTAATCGAGTATGTCAACAAGTTAATAATGACTTAACCTTGAAAACAAAAAATGGGGGGCAGAAAGGCAAACTGTGGTTTGATTCTAATTGCTCAAGGGCTCACTCTGCCCTTTTAAAGGCACTAAAAGAGTCACCAAGAAATAAATCTACCATAATACAACTTAGGAAGGCATACAAACAGGCCATTTATAACAGGAAGAATGACATCAAGGAACAGGCATGGATGGATCTCCAATCACCAGAGGTCCTCCGGGATAGCTCTAAATTTTGGGAAGTGATCAACCATCCATACTTCTCAGGAGCAGATAGTCATCCCGTAGAGTGTGTTATACCTGATGACCTGTGGTTATCCCACTTTGGTAATATTTACAGTCAGCCTTTATCTGAACAAATACAGGATTACCCGACCCAACTTAATCTTGATATAATTGAAGCCTTTGATTTAGAGGAGGTTGAAAAAGCTATAAATGAGACATCCAAAAACAAGGCACCGGGCCCTGATGGGGTCCCAGCGGACATGTATAAGGCAGCACCTAAATTCTGGGCCAGGATCTTGACGAATGTGTTTAATTCCACCAGGACAGGTACGATCCCACAATCTTGGGCTACATCTATTATCGTACCGATTTTTAAAAAAGGCCTAAAGAGTGACCCTGCCTGCTACAGACCTATCTCCCTCATTGACTCTGCCGTCAAAATCTTGGGCAGAGTCATTTTGGGGAGGTTAACATCTTGGCTGGAAGGCAGGGGAATCTTATCTAACGCACAATATGGTTTCAGGCCCAAAAGAAGCACCCTGGATCAGTGCCTTAATTTGCATTTGATCATCAGCAAATACACCATAGTTAAAAAAGGGGCCTTATATATGGCATTTATGGATCTCTCCTCAGCCTTTGACCTGGTTAACAGGTCAAGGCTGTGGGGGGTCCTTCTGGAAATGGGCATAGAAAGATCGTTAGTGGGCTTCCTGGCTGACCTGCATCAAGGATTGGAGGCATCGGTTAGAGTAACTAGGGATGGTAGATGTACTAAACCCTTTAACTCAGAGAGAGGAGTGAGGCAAGGGTGCATTCTTGCCCCTCTCCTCTTCACACTGTATATAAACACACTCGAGCCGGTGCTTTCTGCCTTGGGAGCCGACGTTCCGCGTGCAGGAGAGATTAACATTCCGGTCCTCCTGTACGCGGACGATGCGGTCCTCTTGGCACGAACAGGTGCTGCCCTTAACAAGTTACTGGCCTCCCTTGGGGACTTTATGACTTCCCGAGATTTAAAAATAAATACGCAAAAATCACATGCTATGATTATGGGACTCAATGGTAGGAAAAAGAAACCCATAACTCTTGTCTGTACAGGAAAGGAGGTACATAGGGTCCCTTCTTTTATTTATTTGGGCGTTTTATTTGATGATAAAGGTACCTGGGGTGCTCAACATAAGGCCAAATCAAATGCAGTGAGCAGATCTGCTGGAGCCCTCTTGAATTTTGCTAAGAAATTGGGGTCGCGACCAACGAATGCTATTCTTACAGTGTATAACGCCAAAAGTATGGCAATTGCCATCTATGGGGCCTCAATATGGGGATATACAAATCCAGTCCTCATTCAGAGGGCGGAAAACACGTTTTTTAGATCATTACTCTCTGTCCCCCAGTCTACCCCTACTTTTACTATCCATTCAAAGCTGGGTACTGGGTATGTCTCAGACATTATAAAAATTGCCCCTGTCATTTCTTGGCTAAAAACTTGGCTAAACGAGGAAATTTTACTAAATCATAAAATCCTCGAAGACTGTTTAAGTATGGATGGAGCCCTAAAGATCCCATGGTTGATGTATGTAAAAACAATGTTAACTAAGGTGGGTCGTATTGATCTTTTTAACTCCCCTGAGTGCATCCAAAAGGAGGATGTCAAGACGATAAAGACATCACTGATAAATCTTTTTACAGTAGAGCGGGAGGAAATAGAATAAAAAAAAAACAATGGTTAGAAGAAATTTTGTTCTTAAAACTGTCCCAGGCCCAGAACCATACCTGGTATATGTTAATAAACTATTTCACCGCTTTCTTTTAATTAGATTTCGTTTGAATTTAATACATTTTTTGTTGGGCACATATTAAAGATGGGATACACCTGATAACAATAAGCCATGCGACTGTGATCATTTTTCAATTCAGGATACACTACACTTTATTATGTTTTGTGATCACTACGCTAAAATCAGAAGAAAATATCTTGTTCCCATCCTTAGAGAGGCTGGCTTTTTACAGGTTAGACCAGCGCTCCTATTTTTGCAACTTTTGCACAATGCACAAATCACTTTCCATGTTGCTAACTTTTTAGTAGCAGGAGTTCGTATTAATAAAATGCGTAGTAAAGGCAACAATGGATTAATTATAAACGAAATATCCTAAATGTATCTATAACAGATATTATGATGTTGTAAAATGTTTTAATACTTCTTTTTAAATAATTGGAATGTATTTTTTAATATACTGTGTGTGTACATGTTATTCTAAAATATTTTTTGCTGACTTGATATATGATTTATCATGTAGATATAATATGTAGATATTTCTTATACTGTTTCTTTGAATCTTGTGTACTTTATGAACTGTATCCTGTGTCTTTTTATGATTTTCAAAAATCGAATAAAAGTGATTGACTGACTGACTGACTCTCTAACATGTGCCAAATCCTACTAAGGAGAACTTATGCTTTTAATAGAAACATTTCCGATAGAAACCCACTTAGGGAACATGTTATGGCTCAGGTGTGGACTTCATCCCCCAGCATGCAATACAAATCTGGCACTATGCGAACTATGCATGCTTGCAATAGAAATATAAGAGAGCCTATTCGAGGATAATGTATCAAGCAAGCCTCTGATGAGATGCTGAAGGCATCGAAACACGTCAGGCGACAACAGATAACTGAGGCGCATTGTGGAGAGCCGTAATTTCAGACCGGATGGTGGGCTTCCAGTTGTGTGCCTTCCTAAAGCTTTGGGCATTTGGTGATTCATTTTCTAACTGCGGACTTCATCGGAGGAGGAGCACCACCTCATTGTTGTTCCAAGAGGGGCCGCGCCGCGGAACTGATCGGCGGCAGTACGGCACTGGAAACCAAACACGGAGACTCTCTAACATGTGCCAAATCCTACTAAGGAGAACTTATGCTTTTAATAGAAACATTTCCGATAGAAATCCACTTAGGGAATATGTTATGGCTCAGGTGTGGACTTCATCCCCCAGCATGCAATACAAATCTGGCACTATGCGAACTATGCATGCTTGCAATAGAAATAAAAAAGAGCCTATTCGAGGGAAATGTATCAAGCAAGCCTCTGATGAGATGCTGAAGGCATCGAAACGCGTCAGGCGACAACAGATAACTGAGGCGCATTGCGGAGAGACGTAATTTCAGACCGGATGGTGGGCTTCCAGTTGTGTGCCTACCTTGAGCTTCCTTCCCCCAGAACATAAGCAAAGGACAACAAGTGGCATTGAGGGCTCTTAGGGAGGACTCAACTGTGGTTATCAAACCAGCCGATAAGGGCGGGGCAGTAGTGATCTGGCCTCGCGATGAATATCTGAAAGAGGGGTCCACACAAGTAAATAACCAGGTGTGGTACAGACTACTCCACGAAGATCCAACTAAACAAATACAAGGATCCATAAAAGAACTAGTACAAACAGGGATCGACAGTGGGTTCGTGGGACCCAAGGAGGCGGAATTCCTGGTAAAGAAATGTCCACGAATACCGATCTTGTATTTTTTGCCCAAGATCCATAAGAGACTTAATGATCCACCAGGTCGACCGATCGTCTCCGGGTGTGATTCATGCCTGGAACCGATCTCCAAATATGTAGATTTTTTCTTGAAGCCGTTTGTGAGCCATGTAAAATCGTACCTCAGGGATACCACCGACTTTTTGGTCAAAGTTGAGGGAACAGAATTTGACAATAAAACTGAGATCATGGTGACCATGGACGTCACGTCATTATATACGCAAATACCACAAGACGAGGCGTTAGAAGTCATGGAAATGTACTTAGACACCAGAGAGAGACCTCATAGGGTCCCCACATCTTTCATTCTGCAACTATCTGAACTGACATTAAAGAAAAACTACTTCCGATTCAATGATCAGTTCTTCATCCAAATCAAGGGTACGGCCATGGGATGTCCCTATGCGCCTGAGATGGCAGTGCTGTACATGGCAGAATATGAGCACAAATTTGTGGACAACAATAATCCATTTAAATCACACATCAAACAGTGGTTGCGATACATCGATGACGTGTGGCTCCTGTGGCAGGGGAGCTACACTGAGTTGATGGCATTCCACCAATGGCTCAACAACAGACACCAGGACATAAAATTCTCTATTGACCAAAGCAAGAGCAAAATGACGTTTCTCGATGTAGAAATCACTAATGATGAGTAAGCATGGGCGGATCTAGCGGATCTCGCGTACGCGAACTTGCGGATTTACGGATTCGCAATCCGCGAAGATCCGCGAACTCTAGCGGATTTGCGGATTTTCCCGTTTTTTGTGTTGGCGCGCGTTCGCGCCGATTTTGGGACAAGTTCGCAATTGCGAACTTACTTTTCGGCTCGCAACGGCCGCGACTATGTTGTTTCAACGTCTGGTTTATCATCACAGGTTCACAGCACCCTCTGTTTCACCACTACCACCCTCTGGGACACCCATGCCACCCTCTGGTACATCCTCACTGCCACCCATTAGGTTTATTTATCACTGTAGATTATGGTGGTTGAAAAAAGCAAGCACACCTGCCCTTCTTCAACTGCCATCAATTAATTTGTGTTTCATTAATGTGTCAGTTATTTAGAAAGTTCCAGTCTGGCTGGCACCTGCTTCCTTCCTTATCTGTAATTTGCTTTTTGTTGCAGTGAAATTTTTTTTTCACAGGACCTTTATGGTCTACTTGTAGCTATTCTATGAGCCTGCTGTTTGGGTCATAGCAGGGTCATAGAATAGTTGCAAACTTTGGAGGGGCCCATCAGGAAGCACTACCTTGAATGTTACTAATGTTAAGTTTGAACTTTTGCACCTGCTCATTGCTTTCAGTTTAGCTAAAATCGTTTTTTTCTGCAATTTCGCGCGTTTTTTGGGGCGCGAATCCGTGCGAGATCGATTTCGGAAGCCGCGAATACGTGCGAATACAAAATTGTTTTTTTTGCGACGTGTATGTTCGCGTGATCTTGCGCGTGTTCGCGAGGCGCTTCTAGCTATACGTTTGCCAAGTTACCCTATCGGTCGTACACGGGCGCGGCCATCTTGTTGGCGTGACGTAATTCCGTTTCCGCCCGCTATGTGTAATCTCGCAAAGTGTGCTGCTCGCTAGTACAATTTCACGCGTACTCGCAAGGAAAATCTCGCGCGAACTTACCCACGCGGTCGTGAACGGGCGCGGCCATCTTGTTTCTCATTCATTGCTATGGTTCTGGGCATGCTTTCTCTATCCTCTCTCAATCTCTGCCATCCTTTGCTTGTTTGAAGTTTTTTTGATCTAATTTTACTTATTATCTATCCCTCTATTTTTCTAGCTCTATATTTTTGTGTTTTCTGCAGCTTTTAGTTACTTTTAAACTACTTTTTTAAACTCTTTTCTTTTCTTCTTCACTATTCTATTTCTTGTTTATCATTTAACTCTATTTCTGCCCAGACCATGGTAAAGGGAGCCGGGAAGCACCCTGAGAAGGGGAAGGGTCCCGCACCCCGTGCCCGGCTCCCGTGCGGGCGTTTAAGGGGGGAGCAAGTGGTCCCGAGGGAGATCTTCAGCGCGGAGGAAGTGGCGGCACTGATCTTCCATGTCCAGCGCCGCCTCCCCAAGACGATCCTGGGAGGCGGCAAGAACGCGACCGGCTATGGCATCCGGGAGCGTCGCAAGCGGTGGGAGAAGGTGTGCCGGGCCATGTACAAGATCTCTGGGGTCCGGCGCACATATAACCAGGCCACCCACCGCTGGACCGATGTCATGGACCGGGAGCGGGACTTGCTGGACGCGCTCGGCGTAGAGGTCCCCGGGCTTGGTGAGTAGTAGTAGCTATCCATCACTACTCTGTTTTATCCGGCTCTGTCATTTGCAAATCTTTGTTCTTTACCAAGAGCAATAATGCTGCCGATTACATTGAGGTAAATTATATTTCAAAATCTTCTATGCATTTCAGGTGCACTGCTCTCCTTCTCAGTAGCCTTGCTTGCTACTATGCTTCTTTGTTTTGTATGTTGTGTTCAGAAGCATTTCATTGGCCTGAGAAATTATGTAGTGTAAAGAAAAGAACTGCGTAATGCTAGACAGTAAGGGTCATATTTTCAATTACCGGCGCATCCCTGCAAAGTAGCAGGGATGCGGCAGTAATTGTGTGCCATGCCACCACCACCCATTGGCCCAAAACGTCACAGAAGCCTCTGTGCCGTAAAGGCAGCGCATTGCTGGAGTTGCGTGCCAACGATGGCGCAGCTCCAGCAATGCTCTGGGGTACCCTATCTCCCCAATGCTGCATCAAGCCGTACGTCGGCTTCAAGCGCGCAGGGTTTGAGTCATGCATCATTGTCCTAAAAGTGACTGATTGACATCTTGTAGATTTCCCTCAGCCACTTTTAGGATTCGTTCCTGCGCAGGTACGCCCTCCCTTGCGCCGGAACGCCCCCTGATGGCGCAGGGCTTTACAACGTGATGCATCGCCCATATGCCCATATGTGTTTTTTTTTAATATATACGCCGCACCAACACCATGGCGAGTCTTTTGTTCTGCCGCTGCGTCAGAAAAGGCACGCAACAATGGAGGAAAATGAGCCGCAACTTCCGCAAGGGACTTCTATCAGCCCCAACAGACTGAAGTCCAGTCCTTCCTTTAGACACATGGCTATAAGAAGAAATAGTGGCGGTGGTGGCGGGTGGATTGATAGTTTGAGTGTTCACTGATCTGCAAGCAGGATGGACTTTGTCTGTCACGTGTTGCGCACTGCTGCCTGCAGTGCCAGGCCTAGGCAAACCTCTTTAGTAGTCTGTTTATTGAGTTACATAGGAACTTTCTAAGTCAACGTTCCGCAAATCAGGCAATACGAATAACGTAGTATACCACATGAGATAGATCCCGTGGAATAGTTGTCTATCTATTTCCTATTTTTCCAAAATATGTTGTTATTGTTCTTTTGAAATGTTTGATTTGGTTGAAAAATCTCATCCATGTTTTCTGGTTTTTCTTTCTTTCATGATGTACATCAGCTCCCCCCAAGGGCAAGAGGACACAGGAGGAGGGTGCTGAGGATGCAGGCCAGGATCGGGCAGGCGAGGGCTCCTTTGCTGGCCCCAGTAAGTTTACATTTTAATAAACAGTACCTATTTTTTCCTAGCGTTCCTCATTCGATTTTTTCTAAATCGTCTTTGATCTTCTTGTAGACTGGATATAAATTCTTATCCTGCCTCGAATATGACTCCCTGTGGTATTACTAGACTATTCTTATTAGTCTGTCTGTGTAGCTAACTAAGATTGGACATTTGGCAATTCCATTGGACTCCCATTATATTCAGCAATACCTCTATGCACTGTCTCCTTACTGACTAGATAGTGTGGCAGAGTCATTCAGCTCCCGAAGTCACCGATTATAGATCCCCAATGATCTCTAGATTATCGTACGCAGGACAAGAGAGTAGTACGGAGTCACAGCACAGTCAAGAAGTGTCAGAGGCACTCATGCTTGCAAAAATTCCAAAACCTTTAGCTCATCCACTCTAGTCTAGAGGAACAAAAACCACAGAGTCTATTTAACTTTAAAAGCTTTATTAAAAGTAAACACATTTATTAAAATCTACTTTGTCATAAAACTATTTAACTGAAAACGGAAAAGTGGTTAGTGCTGACGATTAATTGGACACATTTCTTGTGGTCGAGCCGAGCTCTCACCTGGTTTGAACTTGATCCTGGTCGTGTTCTTAGGACTCAGGAGTCAAGCTTCTGTCTGTTAGGAGAAAAAGTGGTGCGTGTTAAAAATCAAAAGCAAGCATTCATCAGTTGTGCATAAAAGTGCAGCAAGACAACAGCCTTCCCTGGAAAATGGGACATTTTTACTATGGAGTAGACAGTCACAAATTATTACATTGTATTCTGTTTTTTTAACATTTCTCCTAGACCAAAATATTATATAGTAGTGAGTGGTGTATTCTAACATTCTTAAATGTACTTTGTAGGTGTAACATCTGGTGACGGGGCCAGCGCGGAGGTGGCTGTGTTGGACCAGGACTCGGAGGCCTCTGGGGAGGAGGCGGTACAAGAGCCGGCGGACGTTCCTGTGGGGGATCAAACGGTGGTGGCGGAAACAGGTAAGCTATATATTCCTTACTTATTGAGATTGAAGACTGCATAGTGTGCTTTCTGCACGGGTGTATTACAATTACAAATCAACCAGGTAGTAGCCTCCTCGAAATGTACTTCGACTTAGCTGTGAAGTTTTTGGTGAGAAGAATCCCAATAAGTTCTTAGACGAACGTGATGGATGGGATGAACGAAAAGCGAAAGAAGGGTGTAAGTAAGTGGGACGCGAACTTGTATGATGGCTGGCAAAGAAGAACGATATGTGTTTGCTTGGCCCCCGAGGTGGCTGGGAAGGAAAGAATATGGTATGGTGCATGGCTGGGTCAATGATGAAGCAAGGATGGGTGGAAGGACAGCAGCCTGGGTGGGTGAAACAGAAACTGTCTGTGTGCGTATACTTTGACTGAATGGATGCCTGGAGCATGGTATTCTCTGACTCTTAGATAGCACATGTGTATCTAGAGAGAGTAGATGGTCGCCAGGTGAAGTAAGTGTTACCTTGAAGAGCATGTACCACCGCACCCGCACGTCCGTTCCAGTGCAGGGAAGGCAAGGAAAAGAAATTGTAAATGTGTCCAATACTACCATGAATAGTAGCAGTACTTTGTATTGCGTTTGCATTCACAGCATATATCTGGTTATTACGGTGGACACTCCGTACCTCTCTTAATAACTTTAGTTTACTCGTAATACGTCATTCATGTGTGGGTGTATCACTGTTCACTCAATATTATGCAAAGCACCTAAAGTCATCTCATCTGTCATTAAATACGTCCCATGTGAAGTGATAGATAATCAAATTAGTTAGCTTCTTCATTTTCCTTTTCTAGTACTCATTTGCACTGTAGGGTGAAAGGTAAATTAATTAAGCAGTAGCCCTTGTAACAGAGTATTCTCAGTGCCACCCGTAATAGAAAAGTAATAGCTTCACCACCTGCATGTACTGGACCAGTACAGTAACGCAAGTCTGTCTCACTCATCATGGTGTGCAACTTTTTTTCTCGGGTGCAAGTTCACTGTGCTGTCCATGTCATTCTGCCGGCTTGCATAAGATAACGTACCCATTTCCCTAAACAAGAGAGAAGAAGAAGAATAAGACTGGTGTACTGTCATAGTCGACTGTAATGGAAGTCCATAGTGGTCGTAGAATTAGTTCATTAAACTACCACTACTGTTAGAGCAAGGATGCAGAAGTGGGAGGTTACATAGATACTGTCCTCAATAGTTATGTACTGTGCTTTCAATTTTCTACTTGTACTCTGTGACCCAACTTTCGGCTCAATCACTTTGTGTTATTAATAAGGAGCATTGGTTACAGACTATGTCTTTCTTTCTTCATATAGTTGCTCCTTCCAAATCAACAACAAGGAGGGAGCAGGCTAGATTGGCCCGGCAACGGAGGCTGGAGGCCACAGTCGCCGAATATCGGCAGCTGGTGGCCCTGGAGGAGGAGGAGGAAACGCAGTCGAGCGGGGGTGCAACAACGACATCCTCGACTGTGACCACTGCATCCTCCTCCGTGACTAAGCCAGCGGGACCGAGCCGGGCTAAGAAAGACGACCGCCACCGCCAAGCAACCGAAATACCAGCTGCCCCCCACAGGAGCTGCAAGGACCGCCAACGCCGCCTACGAGTCCGCATGTCCAACCTGGAGCAGGAGGTCCTGAGGTATAAGAACTTGGTTAAGGGCCTCCGCTCCGAGCTTGCCACCCTCCGCAAGGAGTATGATGCCCATGCCGCATCATGCACCAGCACCAGCACCCTCCAGTAGTGGAGTGTCCCTTGCCCTTTTTTATAGACTTTTGGGGGGTGGGATTTGGGAGTTGGGATCGTTTTGGGACGTTTCAGAGACAATCGTTGGGGTTAGGGTGGGTGAGGGAGATTATTTTGTTAGGGCTAAATAAATATATTTTTCAACTTTATCTGACCATACCTCTTTTTTACTGCTTTTCAGTCTGGTGGGTGGGGGGCGGGGGTGTAACAGTAACTTTGTTTTCCTGAACAGTCGTAGGACTTTAGTAGTACAACCGTCAATCTCTTGTCTACTCCGAAATAATACTCCATTATACTACCTCCCACCAAACGCTTATCTTACCTGTAATTTGTGTTAGAAATTAGGGCTAGGCCCAGGGCTGGCTCCAGGTGAAATGGGGATTAACGTTGTCAATCCTGGGCGGGTGACATTTCCTCATTGCGGTGGTACTAGTGGTGTGACACAGTGGCAGTTGCATGCCTATGGAAAAAAAGAAAACGAAACCTTGTTTGTCCTCCTTACTGTAGCATTACAACGGTTACGGTACGATCGAGAAAATAGCAGGTGACAGTACACTAGAACAGTGCCATAATGTAGCCTAACAAATGGTAAAGTATTTGCTTGCAAGTATAACTAGTACTTGCGTTGAATTTATTTGACATTGGCTACTACTACTAGAAGATATAGTACTGAAGCTGAGTAAGTCTAGAAGATATCCTCGTATTCCTTCACCAGCCTGTTGCTGCTATGACCTTATCCTCCCCAGCAAGTGTGTGGAATTATTGATGTCATTTTAGTCAGACATCAAGCAAAACAACACAGCCCGGGGGAAGAGGGTTAGGGTTTGTAAAATGGATGGGAATGGGGGTTTCTTTTTGGGTAGGTTTTGTTGAGAGAAGAAAAAAAAAGCAGAGCATGGACAAACAATAATTGAAGATACAGACAATCTTTGGTTACAAACTAAAGGTAAGCACATGCAGTCACACTCATAGAATAAAAGACAACAATGGATACTGTATCTGTATTGCGTATGTTGTTGGAGTTGTCCTGTTGAATTTGGTAAGTAATAAGCATGCAGCAAACAATTCCTCTTATTGGCGGCACTCCTCCATTCCAGCTGACGCTTCGTCCATCAATGTGGTGACCACTGACAGAAGACACCCTGTCCACTGCCTGCCTGGCGGATGTTGACTGAAACCCGGCCTGTAATTATTGAACGGAAAACAGGAAGTGCTATTACAATACCACTGATAAATAAATAAAAGGTATGTACGCTGTGTGGTGCAAAAAGTCACACTTTGATTTCCCTAATAGACAGTACAATATCTTTGAAATTGCGTGCTCTGTCTGAGTCACCTTTTTAAGGATCAATAAGTATGGCCAAAATATTTTAGCGGATCTTTCCCCTCAAGGTAGGTGTACTACTGTGTTTTAGAACAAAATTTGACCTTGAAAAAAAGGCTGTTCCTTATGGATTTTGTCCAAAACACTTCTATCCGGTATTAGACCTTCCCAGGAATGCCCCAGGCAAGACCCGCCAACCCACCCGCAAAAAACCACCCGACAACACCCCCAAACAGCGAAAAAGCTAAATCTCATACTTACAATATCTCTCGGCCTTCTGTCCAAATGCGGCGCTGTTCAGCTAGGTCATCATCATCAATCATCATAACTCCTGTTTTCCACCACGGATTTCCTGAAAAGCAAATGCAATCAAGATTAGACTGTCGCAGCAGTGCTTCAACAGACACCCCGGCCGCAACCCACCCACGAACAGCAGGAAGCCCCCCAAAATGCTACATTGAGCAAGATGTCAGAAGAAATAGCAAAAAAAAGGCTGTTCCTTATGGATTTTGTCCAAAACACTTCTATCCAGTATTAGACCTTCCCAGGAATGCCCCAGGCAAGACCCGCCGGCGCCAACCCACCCGCAAAAAACCACCCGACAACACCCCCAAACAGCGAAAAAGCTAAATCTCATACTTACAATATCTCTCGGCCTTCTGTCCAAATGCGGCGCTGTTCAGCTAGGTCATCATCATCAATCATCATAACTCCTGTTTTCCACCACGGATTTCCTGAAAAGCAAATGCAATCAAGATTAGACTGTCGCAGCAGTGCTTCGACAGAGACCCCGGCCGCAACCCACCCACGAACAGCAGGAAGCCCCCCAAAACGCTACATTGAGCAAGATGTCAGAAGAAATAGCAAAAAAAAGGCTGTTCCTTATGGATTTTGTCCAAAACACTTCTATCCGGTATTAGACCTTCTCAGGAATGCCCCAGGCAAGACCCGCTGGCGCCAACCCACCCGCAAAAAACCACCCGACAACACCCCCAAACAGCGAAAAAGCTAAATCTCATACTTACAATATCTCTCGGCCTTCGGTCCAAATGCGGCGCTGTTCAGCTAGGTCATCATCATCAATCATCATAACTCCTGTTTTCCACCACGGATTTCCTGAAAAGCAAATGCAATCAAGATTAGACTGTCGCAGCAGTGCTTCGACAGACACCAAAAATTACCCACAAACCCCCGGAACCCCGCCAAAGAGCACCTCAAAGGCAAGCAAGTCAGCAAAAACGGCAAGAAATTTCCACCTCATATTTGGTCCAAAACACTTTTGTCCATTATTAGAGCTTCACAGCAATGGGCCCAAATCCGTCAACTCACCCGCAAAGAAGTACAACACCCCCACAAGTGCTGAGTCTTTCTTCATTGGGCGTAATCCAGCACTCTGCTTGGAGGGAAATCGCAGTCTGGAGGAGGAGGATAGAGGAGCATGTTCTTCGGAACTTGTGAACCTGAGGAATGTAGACTGCGGCACCTTCAAAGCAATAAGCAAACAAGTGAAGACAGTTCTGATGATGGTCTTGTTTTTGGGATTAGGTGATTAAACTTTGAATTTAATTAACTGTGCAAAACAAAGAAAGAGAGACACAAAGCACACAGGAATAAAAGTGAATAAGGACGAAAAAGAAAGTTCTTGATCGATTGTCTCATTTTCAGGGCTCGGTGTCAGGGAATAAGAACAAGATTTCGTCATCATACTCTGCGAATTCAGGCTGGATGAGGTCAGTGCCACCGAACAGAGAAAAAATCCCCTCATCTACGTTGCCGTCCTCCTCGTCTTCATGCGGCGTGCTTTCTCGTACTTTGTAATCTGGTGGTATGAGGTGCTGATTCATCTTGATCATTGTCAGCCGCTCCACATTTTTGGGCGAGAGGCGGCTCCGTTTGGGAGTTACAATGCCACCAGCAGCACTGAAAACACGTTCAGAAGACACACTTGCGAGTGGGCAAGACAAATAGTTTATAGCCAGGTTGTAGAGCTGTGGCCACAATTGTTTTTTGCCATGCCAATACTGCAATGGCTCCTCATTAAGAAAGACCACTGTTGAGTCATTCATATAGTCCTGCACCATCGACTCAAGGTCATCAACGGTTCCTCCACTTTGCTTACTTTTTGCT
Organism: Lissotriton helveticus; assembly: GCF_964261635.1. Lineage (NCBI taxonomy): Eukaryota > Metazoa > Chordata > Amphibia > Caudata > Salamandridae > Lissotriton > Lissotriton helveticus. The sequence goes on along the minus strand of NC_136059.1, from coordinate 1,601,518,552 downwards.
GTGGCTGTGACATTTTTTCGAGAACCATACCCAAGCAAACTTAGCCAATCCTCTACAACAGCCACTGTTTTTGTTGTGTGTGGTGCAGATGATCCAGTTGCCGGTGTCTTTAACGGCTGAGAGGTCACTTGTGCCCCAGCCACAGGTGCAGAAGTGGATTCTTGTGACTGGGGATGGCCTGCTGATGCTGATGCTGATGTACTGGCTTCTCCTTCAATAACCTGCCGTTCTTTTTCAAACCTCTTGGCTGACAAGGCTAACCAATGTTTGTACTTTTGAACATCTGCATCATCAAAAGGAAAGAATGCTTCGCCTGCCAGCGCCTTTTTGTAGCGTGGATCCAGAATAGTAGCACAAATGTAATGCTGATCTGACTTGATCTTTTGAAGACGTTCATCACCACGTAGGCGCTCTAATAATTTCTCTGACAAAATGAAATGGTTTTTTTTTCTTCATCTTCTTTTTCAAACTCAGAAGACACCGCCATCAGTTGGTGCTCCAGCATGCACAACAATGGGATAGCTTTTCCCAAATTACAGTCCTCCTGGCTGACTGCACGCGTGAAGAACTCAAAAGGACGAAGCATGTCTGTCAGGCTTTTAACTATGTCCCATTGCGCCACACTCATCCGCAGGTCCTCCTTCTGAGATGTACCCTCTGTGAAGAAATATTGATCGAGTACCGTATACTGCTCATACAGACGCTCAAGCATGTAGAAGGTTGAGTTCCAACGTGTTGCCACCTCCTGGATGAGTGCTTTCACTGGCATTCTACGTTGAAGTAGCAGTCTCCGCAGATGCTTCCGGGCCTTAAAAGAATGGCTGAAATGGTTGCACATTTTGCGGCAGGTGGCCATTACCGCGAACGCTGCACTGTCTCTATCACTCAAGAATTTTTGAACTACCAGGTTGATACAGTGCGCCAAACATGGCACTCTGAAATAGCCACCCTCCGACATGGCCTTAACTACATTGGAGCCATTATCCGTGGAAACATAACCAATCTTGCGTTTTAGGGGGGATAGCATTGTCAAGACCTTTTTGTTAAACTCTTGCAAAAGGTTTTCTGCTGTGTGACTTTTCTCCAAGCCAAACATGGCTAGTGTTGCATGTTTCCGAGCAGCTTTGAAAACTTTGTCCGGGTCAACACCTGCGTTTAGCTTTGCTTTAACACCTGAAAAAGAGACCCAGTGTGCAGTGATGCACATGTAATCATGGCCTGGGCCACTGGTCCACATGTCTGTTGTCAGATGTATTGTGTGAACAGCACTCTTCTGCAAAGCTGCCCCAATCGCCTGCAGCACATCTTCATGTAGTGCTGGAACCGCAACTCTGGCAAAATAGAACCGGCTCGGAACTTTCCATTTAGGACAGAGCGTTGCCACTAATTCAAGAAAACCTACCGCTTCTACAAAAGAAAAAGGTAGAAGGTCCACAGCTAGCATTTTAGCCAGCTTAGTGTTATACAGACGCGTCAGTGGGTGGTTGCGTTCATATGGCACGTCTGAAGTAAGCATTGTTCTAATGTTGGCCTGGACCAAGCATTTACGGGCTGATAATGACTTCGTTGACCCAATTTTGCTCGCTGGTGAACTTTTGTGCGTTGGTGTCTCACTCGCTCCAACACTCTTAGTGTGCCTCACATTGGGTGTGCTGCTGACAGGGGTACTGGGTGTAAGGGACGTGTTTGACACGTCTTCTTCCTGCTCGTCATCATCAAATGAAACATCAACGTTTCCTTGATTTTGGCCTTTCTTGATCGCATCTAGGTGCGCAAACCATTTGACAGCGTGCTTTCTCTCAAGATGACCACTCTGGCCGCCGGTACCATAGTTGGTACCTGACTTACCACGACTAACTGCAAACTTACAAAGGGTACAAATGGCAAACTTTGGATTTTTGGGACAAACAGTAAAGAAGTCCCAAACTGGGGACTTGAAGTGTCTGTGGGACCTGGAGGAGGCGGCGATACTGGTGGTGGTGGTCATGAAGCTAATGCCAGATGAAGTGGAGGATCTGGATTGCCCAACATTTGTACGTTTTGCACTTTCACCGCCACTAATTAAGGTCGAGGTTGACGGAGGTCTCTTCTTGCCAGAAAGAAATATGGAAGCGGGACGAGTTGGTGTACTACTTAACTCCAATGATTGTGGTGTTTCCACTGCCTCCTCATCGACAACATCATCATCATCATCATCACGCGCAGCAGCTCTTCGGGCTAGGGTCAAAATGTCTGTTTGCTGCATGCCCGCTGGGGCTGCAGTGACCTTTATGATGACTGGGTCGTCGTTGGCAGAGTCTTCATCAGCAGCAGTATCCGCCACTTCTTGTTGAGCCTCATCACACTCCATAACTCTGAGACTTTGGACGAGCTTCCTTTTACGCTTAACTACCTTTGTTGGATCATGGTGTGCCTCACTCTCAGACGGCTGTGGTGCTGGTTCCCAAGTTTGATCCGTATCATCAGAAGGAGGTGTGCTTGAAGAGGATGTAGACACCACCCTTGATCTCTTCCTTGCTAGGGGTGTGGAAGACAATGAAGGATCATCAGGAGGAGTGGCTTCCTCAAATGATACCTCGCCTTGATTGTCGATTTCCTGATGTGCCCCTACTTCGGGAGGACCAACTATTGTGGGCACTTGTGACCCTCCATGCACCTCTGCTTGCGCATCTCCTTGCGCTGCCTCTCCTTCCACATGTACTTGGGCTTGTACTTGCACATGTGATTGTTGTTGCGGCTGTGGTTGTTCAACACTCGTCAGATGAGCTACAACAACCTGTGTTGATTGAGGGACATTGCTGCTGCTTTCTTGCGATGAGCCAACATCACTGGTCGATGGTGATTGAAGAACTATACTGGCTGCCTCTGCAGCACTCAAGGGCTTGGACTTAAGTTGGCGTGGTGGTGGTGGTGGCACTGAGCCCAATGGAGCGGGGGTGCTGCTGCCAGCTTGGTCCCCAGCAGATCCCGCTGCTGCTGCTGCAGGCATACTTTTTTTTTTACTCCCAAAAAAGGGGCGGGCGGCACACCAGTCTCCTTGGTAACTTGCTTCTTCTGCTCCTTACTGGCACCTTTCTTGCTAGAGGAGCTACGGGTTACTTTTTTTGGGGCCATCCTCTTCAGAGCAGGTCAGCAGGCAGCAGTTGCACGAGTTGCAGAGGGTTCTGTGTCCAGACGTGACGTCGCGTGACGTTATGCTGCACACACCGCTGCAGGACTTCTTCCTGGCACTGGTGGTTCTCTTGAGTCTTCTTGTGCACCTAAAAGCAATGGAAGACAGAGGAACATCAGTTCAGTTATACACCCCAAAAAATCGACAAAACACAGAAAAATGAGCACAATCCCATGCCATCCTTGATGTTTACATTGAAGACACCCCACAGAAAGACTACGGACATGCAAGTATGCAACACTCACTACCCCTGGGCATAATGGATGAAAAGTAGGCAAAATAAGTGCAGGCCTCAGACACTGCCTCTCCTCAAAATGGCCCCCTTACACCCCAAGCACATGTTGCCTGTACCAGCCAGCACTCAAGATGGCCACCACCACCACCCACATGGCCAGTCCACATCAACAGTACACCCCCAAAAAACAGAAAAACAGCCAGAAATCACCACAATCCAATGCCATCCATGATGTTTACATCAAAAAGAGTGAGACCACACCACAGGCACACTCAGTCCATGCACCACCACCACCCCTGGGCAAGCAAAAGGCCACACCAGCAGCCCCCCAAAAACGACAAAAAACAATAAAATAAGCACAATCCCAGCCCATCCATGGCCTCAATTATGTTTAAATTCAAGAAGACACCCCACAGAAAGACTAGGCCCATGCAACACTCACCACCCCTGGGCAAAGGGCCACACCAGCAGGCCCAAAAAAACGACAAAAAACAATAAAATCTGCACAATCCCAGCCCATCCATGGCCTCAATGGTGTTTAAATTCAAGAAGACACCCCTCAGAAACACTAGGCCCATGCAACACTCACTACCCCTGGGCATAAGGGATGAAAAGTAGGCAAAATAAGTGCAGGCCTCAGACACTGCCTCTCCTCAAAATGGCCCCCTTACACCCCAAGCACATGTTGCCTGTACCAGCCAGCACTCAAGATGGCCACCACCACCACCCACATGGCCAGTCCACATCAACAGTACACCCCCAAAAAACAGAAAAACAGCCAGAAATCACCACAATCCAATGCCATCCATGATGTTTACATCAAAGAGAGTGAGACCACACCACAGGCACACTCAGTCCATGCACCACCACCACCCCTGGGCAAGCAAAAGGCCACACCAGCAGCCCCCCAAAAACGACAAAAAACAATAAAATAAGCACAATCCCAGCCCATCCATGGCCTCAATTATGTTTAAATTCAAGAAGACACCCCACAGAAAGACTAGGCCCATGCAACACTCACCACCCCTGGGCAAAGGGCCACACCAGCAGGCCCAAAAAAACGACAAAAAACAATAAAATCTGCACAATCCCAGCCCATCCATGGCCTCAATGGTGTTTAAATTCAAGAAGACACCCCTCAGAAACACTAGGCCCATGCAACACTCACTACCCCTGGGCATAAGGGATGAAAAGTAGGCAAAATAGGTGCAGGCCTCAGACACTGCCTCTCCTCAAAATGGCCCCCTTACACCCCAAGCACATGTTGCCTGTACCAGCCAGCACTCAAGATGGCCACCACCACCACCTACATGGCCAGTCCACATCAACAGTACACCCCCAAAAAACAGAAAAACAGCCAGAAATCACCACAATCCAATGCCATCCATGATGTTTACATCAAAGAGAGTGAGACCACACCACAGGCACACTCAGTCCATGCACCACCACCACCCCTGGGCAAGCAAAAGGCCACACCAGCAGCCCCCCAAAAACGACAAAAAACAATAAAATAAGCACAATCCCAGCCCATCCATGGCCTCAATTATGTTTAAATTCAAGAAGACACCCCACAGAAAGACTAGGCCCATGCAACACTCACCACCCCTGGGCAAAGGGCCACACCAGCAGGCCCAAAAAAACGACAAAAAACAATAAAATCTGCACAATCCCAGACCATCCATGGCCTCAATGGTGTTTAAATTCAAGAAGACACCCCTCAGAAACACTAGGCCCATGCAACACTCACTACCCCTGGGCATAAGGGATGAAAAGTAGGCAAAATAAGTGCAGGCCTCAGACACTGCCTCTCCTCAAAATGGCCCCCTTACACCCCAAGCACATGTTGCCTGTACCAGCCAGCACTCAAGATGGCCACCACCACCACCCACATGGCCAGTCCACATCAACAGTACACCCCCAAAAAACAGAAAAACAGCCAGAAATCACCACAATCCAATGCCATCCATGATGTTTACATCAAAGAGAGTGAGACCACACCACAGGCACACTCAGTCCATGCACCACCACCACCCCTGGGCAAGCAAAAGGCCACACCAGCAGCCCCCCAAAAACGACAAAAAACAATAAAATAAGCACAATCCCAGCCCATCCATGGCCTCAATTATGTTTAAATTCAAGAAGACACCCCACAGAAAGACTAGGCCCATGCAACACTCACCACCCCTGGGCAAAGGGCCACACCAGCAGGCCCAAAAAAACGACAAAAAACAATAAAATCTGCACAATCCCAGCCCATCCATGGCCTCAATGGTGTTTAAATTCAACAAAACAGTTGTATCATGCACCCATACCCAACCCTGGTCCTACTGGATACTGTGGCTACCCACAATATAATTTATTTAATTTTCTGAAAAAGTTCAAAAATTGTACTTGCAGCAACTGTAATGCCCCAAACAAACTTACTTGTGAAAGTTGATTTCTAATCCAAAAGTGATCCAAAGACAGTCAAAAAGGCCTCAAATCCAAATATCCAGCAGCACCCACAAAAAGTAATCCTTCCAGCTCCAGATCCAAATGAAAGTGACCAGGAGATGGACAAAGCACTGGGAGGAGCCTGCTGGACAGGAACAGGAAGTTGGAGACTGTGGGGCACTTCCTTACTCCCCCCCCCAAAATGGACTCCTTGCAAAAAAAAAGGCCATGCAAATGTCGACCTGAGGAGTGATTCTGATAAAAATCATAATTTTCTGAAGGTTTATCCTGTTTGCTGGTGATTTTCTTGTGCGAAATTGCAAAATCTCTATTTCGCAAGTGCGAGATTGTTCCTTTCCGCCGCAACTACGTGTTCGCAATTGCGAACTCTCGCGAGGTGTGCTGTGCAAGGTGGCAAGCCGCGAGTACGTATTCGCGGGCGACAAACTCCCGCGGGAACATGCAGCAAGATCTAAAATGGCGCGTCACTCGCAAAGAAAAACAACTCGGCAAACGCTAAAATGACGGAAAGTGAACGCCGTGCACCACGCCGCGCGCCGCAACCAAGCAAAAAATCCGCCGCGAGCGGATTCACGGATTTTCGACAAATTCGCGAGCGTTCGCGGATTGCGAATTTGCCGAAAATCCGAAAAATCAGCGAGCGGAGCGGATTTTACGCCCATGCTTAATGATGAGGGTCACCTAAAAATGTCCCTCTATAAGAAAAAAACTGATAAAAACACAATCCTACACCACAGCAGCGACCACCCGAGAAATCTTAGAGCGAACCTCCCTTACGGGCAGCTGCTTAGGATAAGGAGAAACTGCTCAGAAATTGCGGAATATGAGCAACATGCCAAGACATTCTGCGGCGAAATGACCAACAGAGGTTACCCCAGAAAACTTTTAAAGCACTCGCTCAAACGGGCAAGGTACACTCCCCGCGAGTGCCTGCTATCACAGGACAAGCAAAAACCGGAGCTTGACAAGATGGTCTGTGTGACCACCTATGGTCCCGATACCCATAAAGTCAGGCAAATGATTTTGAAAAATTGGCATCTCTTAGAGGAACTTGAATGTCCCTTCCCGAGGCCAATATTCGCATATAGAAAGAACCAAAGCATTGGTCAACAACTAGTACGTGCTGATGTGCGACTCCCAAAAACAAAAAGTGATTTGCTCTCCCAATGGGGCCTCAAACCTATATTGGGACACCATAAGTGTGGCAACTGCGTGTCTTGCGACACAACAATGGAAGGGGTTGAATTTATCCACAGAAACATCAAATGGAAAAATGTGGGATTCTCCAATTGCCGGACAAGAAATGTTGTGTATGCAATTGTTTGTCCGTGCGATAAAATCTATATTGGGAAAACCAACCAACAAGTAAACACTCGCATCACGCAGCACAGATCCAGAATAAAAAACAAGGTAGCAAACGCGCCTATGGTGCAGCATTTTACAGAGAAAAATCATCGAGAAACTGATTTTAAATGGACTGTATTATACAGCATCAACCAGATGAAAAGCCCCCCAGACACTGAAAATGTGCTTCTAACAAAAGAGGCATATTTAATTTTGAAATTCAATAGCACCCAAAGTGGGCTTAACACATTGTCAGAAGTTTCTAGGCTTTAATTCCCTCAAAATCCATATGCGCAAATAGTGCTCCGTGTGAGTCAGTGCAACAAAGAGTCTCTTCCCTGGAATGCTGGTACATTAATCATCCCAAACCACAAGTCCCACAAGCCCCGGAGCGCTCAGCTGACAGCTCTTAATGACGCTGGTAGCTGGGATTTGGACACTAATGATTCCTGTCTGGAACGCGGAAGTATCAGACTAGCCGAGCTCCGGAGACTGCCAGATGCCAAAAACAGCGTGCTCCACGTTTCAACATTAAAGGTACGCACAAACCGGGCTTATGAGTTATGCACTGCGCATATCGCAAGGGCACACAGAAGGACTAAAATCCTCCCCGTTTTTTCAATAGACTGAAGAAAAACGGACGAACAACTCCCTGAGAGCAGATTCACGTTTGCCATGGGACGCTTCCCTGAAAGGTAGAGTGTTTTTTTGAAATCCCTTCACACATGGTAAAAACAAGCACGCTCCAAATATGCATTTTGAAGTAATTCCGCATTTCCACAAATAGGGAGTCCAAGCCTCCAAGCTGAGAAATAGACGACAAATAATCCGAAAGGAGCACACGAAGAAAATTCTTCATGAGCGCGGTGCCAATAACAGGTATGAATCAGTGGCACACCCAATTCGCTAGGGTTGATCACCCCCCAATCTGCACCCTTTTTAAATAGGCACAACTATTTTCACAGATTTCTCAAAGACAGTCAGACAGCCAGAAGGCCGTAGAACCCAGTCAATCCGGCCCCAAGTAAAGCTACAGGTATGTTTTTTTGCGAAAAGGCAGAGTGCAAGTGAAGTGGAATGAGCCAGGACAACATAACTAAGACGTTGTTCTCTCTTTTCTCTTTTTGCACATAACACACAGACATTAGAAGTGACAAGGCCCTGATGAGACCCCGTTTAATGAACTAACGGGATCGAAACGCGTCGGCTTTAAAGAAGGCTAAAAAACAAACAGGACTAATTGTGATGTGGATTCATTGATTTTGTATCCTATGAGCCTTTTTTCAGACTCTTTGTCCTTCAATGAATTTATGAAAAAAAGAGTTTTTTCTTGATATTAATATTTTGTTCATGATTTAAGTATTTTGAACAAATGTTGCAATGTCTAAATAATGTGCAATGTATTGTTTCACAATTAAAATTGGTTAAGTGTTTTGTCATTTACCGTTTACATATTTGTCTAAATGTTTTATGTTTCGTGTTTCTCATACATGTAACGATGAACCTTTTTGTATTTGGAATTGAAAAGTAAAGGGTGAAACTAAATAAACCCACATAATCAGAAATAGTCCTGATTCATGTTCTTGAAATATCTATCAACAAAAGGTGTGAGGGGAGCAAATTGTATTTTAGTGTGTTCCTTGAGCTTTGGGCATTTGGTGATTCATTTTCTAACGGCGGCCTTCGTCGGAGGAGGAGCACCACCTCATTGTTGTTCCAAGAGGGGCCGCGCCGCGGAACTGATCGGCGGCAGTACGGCACTGGAAACCAAACACGGAGACTCTCTAACATGTGCCAAATCCTACTAAGGAGAACTTATGCTTTTAATAGAAACATTTCCGATAGAAACCCACTTAGGGAATATGTTATGGCTCAGGTGTGGACTTCATCCCCCAGCATGCAATACAAATCTGGCACTATGCGAACTATGCATGCTTGCAATAGAAATAAAAGAGAGCCTATTCGAGGGAAATGTATCAAGCAAGCCTCTGATGAGATGCTGAAGGCATCGAAACGCGTCAGGCGACAACAGATAACTGAGGCGCATTGCGGAGAGCCGTAATTTCAGACCGGATGGTGGGCTTCCAGTTGTGTGCCTTCCTAAATCTTTGGGCATTTGGTGATTCATTTTCTAACGGCGGCCTTCGTCGGAGGAGGAACACCACCTCATTGTTGTTCCAAGAGGGGCCGCGCCGCGGAACTGATCGGCGGCAGTACGGCACTGGAAACGAAACACGGAGACCCTCTAACATGTGCCAAATCCTACTAAGGAGAACTTATGCTTTTAATAGAAACATTTCCAATAGAAACCCACTTAGGGAATATGTTATGGCTCAGGTGTGGACTTCATCCCCCAGCATGCAATACAAATCTGGCACTATGCGACTATGCATGCTTGCAATAGAAATAAAAGAGAGCCTATTCGAGGGAAATGTATCAAGCAAGCCTCTGATGAGATGCTGAAGGCATCGAAACGCGTCAGGTGACAACAGATAACTGAGGCGCATTGTGGAGAGCCGTAATTTCAGACCGGATGGTGGACTTCCAGTTGTGTGCCTTCCTAAAACGGTGATGGATCAAGCCCTGATCTTTGGACTGGGTAAGAGTGGTCTGCTTAATTCAGACACTCTGTTCATCACCACCCCCTTTTCTGAATCATTTTGTCCACCATAAGCGTGGAAGGGCATACTCAGATGTGAGTCCCTTGCTCATTGCACCATCAGGATTCAAGCAAGCCGGGCCGACGACGGCTGAAATGCCAGAAACCGGTCCCCGGAAGCTTGTTTCCTTCCCAGTATAAGAATTGGCTTGGTAGTTTGGTTTGCCCTGTTCCCATCATGCACTGGGACAGGAACAGACTAATTTGGATGTAGCCAGGTTCTGAGCTGGGATGGTGCAGTGAGCTAAAAAACGGTGATGGATCAAGCCCTGATCTTTGGACTGGGTAAGAGTGGTCTGCTTAATTCAGACACTCTGTTCATCACCACCCCCTTTTCTGAATCATTTTGTCCACCATAAGCGTGGAAGGGCATACTCAGATGTGAGTCCCTTGCTCATTGCACCATCAGGATTCAAGCAAGCCGGGCCGACGACGGCTGAAATGCCAGAAACCGGTCCCCGGAAGCTTGTTTCCTTCCCAGTATAAGAATTGGCTTGGTAGTTTGGTTTGCCCTGTTCCCATCATGCACTGGGACAGGAACAGACTAATTTGGATGTAGCCAGGTTCTGAGCTGGGATGGTGCAGTGAGCTAAAAAACGGTGATGGATCAAGCCCTGATCTTTGGACTGGGTAAGAGTGGTCTGCTTAATTCAGACACTCTGTTCATCACCACCCCCTTTTCTGAATCATTTTGTCCACCATAAGCGTGGAAGGGCATACTCAGATGTGAGTCCCTTGCTCATTGCACCATCAGGATTCAAGCAAGCCGGGCCGACGACGGCTGAAATGCCAGAAACCGGTCCCAGGAAGCTTGTTTCCTTCCCAGTGTAAGAATTGGCTTGGTAGTTTGGTTTGCCCTGTTCCCATCATGCACTGGGACAGGAACAGACTAATTTGGATGTAGCCAGGTTCTGAGCTGGGATGGTGCAGTGAGCTAAAAAACGGTGATGGATCAAGCCCTGATCTTTGGACTGGGTAAGAGTGGTCTGCTTAATTCAGACACTCTGTTCATCACCACCCCCTTTTCTGAATCAATTCCTAAAGCTTTGGGCATTTGGTGATTCATTTTCTAACGGCGGCCTTCGTCGGAGGAGGAGCACCACCTCATTGTTGTTCCAAGAGGGGCCACGCCGCGGAACTGATCGGCGGCAGTACGGCACTGGAAACCAAACACAGAGACTCTCTAACATTTGCCAAATCCTACTAAGGAGAACTTCTCCTTTTAATAGAAACATTTCCGATAGAAACCCACTTAGGGAATATGTTATGGCTCAGGTGTGGACTTCATCCCCCAGCATGCAATACAAATCTGGCACTATGCGAACTATGCATGCTAGCAATACAAATAAAAGAGAGCCTATTTGAGGGAAATGTATCAAGCAAGCCTCTGATGAGATGCTGAAGGCATCGAAACGCGTCAGGCGACAACAGATAACTGAGGCGCATTGCGGAGAGCCGTAATTTCAGACCGGATGGTGGGCTTCCAGTTGTGTGCCTTCCTAAAGCTTTGGGCATTTGGTGATTCATATATATATATATATATATATATATATATATATATATATATATATATATATATATATATATATGTATATATATATACATTACCTACTGGCAGTCGCCAGTAGGTAGTTATAGTTAAAACCTAGTTTCCATATAAAATCTGCAACATTCTATTTGGAATAACCTTGGCACCGGTGGACGTATCTTCACGAATTTCTCCAAGAAAATAGCCTGCTCAGCTCTGCTCCTTCCCTGAAAGTTTGGGGGTGATTCATGAAGCGGGGGCCTAGAAAACAAGGGGGTCCCAAAATGTGTTTTCCCCATGCAATTTTCCATAGGACCTTTAGCCAGGGCTACAGCCCGAACGGCTGAACGGAATGACACCAAATTTGGCAAAAAGGTAGAGTTCAGTTCGCAGATCACGCTTTTTGTTGAATGGTGTAAATCTGTTCAATAGTTTTCCATAATCTTCACAGTTTCTGTTGACAGTCTACCTCTCTCTGCTTATACTGTCTCCTCTCTTGTGATATTTTCCTTCTTTCTTTATTTTCAATTGTCTTTCGTTATAGTGCTGCTTGTTCTCACAGTCTCTTCTGTACTCTGAGTGTGTTCCTGTGCTCATTGTCTCCTTTGTCTCTTAATAGTACCCCTTTTTTTGTATAATTCGTTGTCTGATCTTTTAATCCTCTCTCTCTCATTATACCTCCCTCTGCCTGCACGTTCTCTTCTACGTCTGCACTATCTCTCTCTTTGTCCACACCATCTCCCTTCCACCTGCATCATCTCTCTCTCTGCCTGCACCATCTCTCCTTGTACTTGCGCCCTCTCCCCTCTGCCTGCACCATCTCCCCCTCAACCTACACCATCTCACCCTCTGCCTGCACCATCTCTCTCTCTGCCTGCACCATTTTACCCTCTGCCTGCACTATCTCCCTCTCTGCCTGCATCGTCTCCCCCTCTGTCTGCACCATCTCCTCTCCTCCTGTAACATCACTACCTCTGTCTGCATCATCTCCGCTTTGTGTATGTGAATTCTGGGAGATACCACAGGTACCTCTCATGTGCACACCCAATTACACTTTTACTCTGGGGGCGTGCAAGGGGCCCACATACTAAAGACCGCATACCTTTCTGTGGCGGTATTGCTGCTACTGAAAGGCATCTGTAGAGGCCTGTTATGATATGGCTGATGGTGTGTATTAGACACCGCTACCATGTTAAATCCTTTCCCTCTCTGCCTGTAGCATCTCACCCTCTGCCTGTACCATCTCCCTCTCTGTCTGCACTATCTCCCCCTCTGTGTGCTCCATCTCCCCTCTGCGTGTAACATTTCTCCCTCTGTTTGCACCATTTCCTCTCTGCTGCATCATCTCACCCCCTGTGTGCATCATCTCTCTGTCTGCCTGCACCATCTGTCTCTCTGCCTGAACCATCTCACACTGTCTCTGCTCCATCTCCTCTCTGCCTGCACCATCTCTCCTTCTGCCTGCAGCCCTGCACCATCTATCCTCTGCCTGCACCATCTTGCTCTCTGCCTGCACCATCTCCCTCTCTGTCTGCACCATCTGTCCCCCTCCGCCTGCACCCCCTCTTCCGCCTGCTGCGATTTTAACTGTTCTCTCATCACATTGTCCTCCCTCCTACCCCATGGTTTGTTCCTCACAGTTCTTGCTTTTTTTTAAAGTCACTGAAATAAGCATATGAAATGTGCTTTGAATTTGTGTGTGTGCTGTTGAAATAAGTTTAAATAGTCACAGAGCAGAGGCGAGGCTGCAGAGCTGTGTTAGATACATAGCGTAAGCAGATGGTGTCACCCCATGTGAGGGTATCACCAGGTGCGGTTTGTACCCTCTGCATCCCTCTAGTGATGTTACTGACAAGCCCTTTGGGCCTGTTTCTTGTACTGTTGTGTCTCACTTTTGGGTGTAATGCTGGCGAAAAAATAATGCAGTAAATTTGAAATGTATTTGAAAATTGAGTCTGGATTGTCCACTGAAATGTAGTGGTCATATACTTGTAATGTGTTTAGTCACTTAAACGTTTTAGTGTGGGAAATGTGTTTTGCTAAAATGTATGGTTTTAAATAATTTGTCTAGAATCACACTGAGCATCTGTGTAAATTAAGGAATTATAGTTGCAGCTTTTTCCATAATCTTCACAGTTTCTGTTGACAGTCTACCTCTCTCTGCTTATACTGTCTCCTCTCTTGTGATATTTTCCTTCTTTCTTTATTTTCAATTGTCTTTCGTTATAGTGCTGCTTGTTCTCACAGTCTCTTCTGTACTCTGAGTGTGTTCCTGTGCTCATTGTCTCCTTTGTCTCTTAATAGTACCCCTTTTTTTGTATAATTCGTTGTCTGATCTTTTAATCCTCTCTCTCTCATTATACCTCCCTCTGCCTGCACGTTCTCTCCTCCGTCTGCACTATCTCTCTCTTTGTCCACACCATCTCCCTTCTTCCTGCATCAACTCTCTCTCTGCTTGCACCATCTCTCCTTTTGCTTGTGCCATCACCCCTCTGCCTGCACCATCTCCCCCTCAACCTGCACCATCTCGCCATCTGCCTGTATCATGTCCCTCTCTGCCTGCACTATCTCCCTCTCTGCCTGGATCATCTCTCTTCCTGCATCATCTCCCCCTCTGTCTGCACCATTTCCCCTCCTCCTGTAACATTACTACATCTGTCTGCATCATGTCCGTTTTGTGTATGTGAATGCTGGGAGATACCACAGGTTCCTCTCATGTGCACTGTCAATTACACTTTTAGTCTGGGGGTGTACAAGGGGCCCACACAGTAAAGACTGCATGCATTTCCTGGACGGTATTGCTGCTACGGAAAGGCATCTGCAGAGGCCCATTATGATATGGCTGGCAGTGTTTATTAGACACCACTACCATGTTAAACCCTTTCCACCCTGGTCGTAAGGTGACCGGGGCAGGAAAGCGGTGGACGGTCTTTGCCGCTGCTGTGGAGCTGTCAGCTATGGCGGGGGTCATTCTGGTTGGGATTGCAGGTGGATTGCCCTCACCAGGCTGGCGGTGGGTATTGCAGCCTGGAGGGGGCAATCTGCCCGCCATCGTGATGGGCCCGTTAGTGTCTCTCTGTCCTCATTGTCTCGTCTGTCTCCTAATACTCACATTTTTTTATACTCCCTTGTCTAACCTTTTTTTATACTGGCCCCCTGTCTTCTCAAACTCTGTATCTTTCTTCTTATAGTCTCCCTTCTCTCCTCATACTGCTGCCTTTCTCCTCATAATCCTCATTATCTCTTCATATTTTCCAGTCTTTTCATACTCTATTCCCTTATACTGCATTGTCTGCTTATATTCTCTTTTTTATTTATATTTCATATTGTCTTGTAGTCTTCTTTCTCTTGTTGTAAGTCCTTCTATTTTCATATTCTTATGTTTGTTGTCATAATCTCTCCTGTTTTCTTATAACTAATATAATAGTGTATTTGATATACTGTATTTTTCTAAAGTGATATATATTTTTTATAATAGATTCTTTTGGTCACTACTGAAAAAAATCATCATGCCTTCTAAAACTGAGAAGAAGAAAGGACGAAAGAAAGCAGTTTATTTAAAGAGGACTCATCTACAACATTTACCTGAAGATCAATGTAGTAACAAAAAGAAAAAAAGTCCTGGTAAGAAAACTAAAACTTTTCTGCGAAGATTGACAACCGCTAACAGTAGTGTGCGCAAAGTAAACAATACTGTGACTGTTTCTGCAACTAAGAGAAAAAACAAGAGTCATGGAACAACTTCAGAAAAAAATGTATATGGTAAAAGGAGGATCAATCAATTTAACGACATAAGAAGGAAGATGTTTTATAATAGAATTTTGTTCAATTTAACTAAGTTAATGAAGAATTGTAAGAAGAAAACCAAATTTTATAAGAAAAGGAAACGTATTGAAAATGTAGTAGAGAAAGCTTTTGAATTAAAAAAATAACTTTTTGTTTTAGTAATCAATGGAATTCGATCACTAGATAAGCCAATCCTTTTAATGAAGAGCAAAAGTAAGTGGAGAAGAATAATTAACAGAACTAATTTTTCTGAAGTTTTTTGGGGTGAATGGAAACATGGTTCAAGTTCTGAGCCTTTTTTTAATGAGGAAAGTTATCTTCAGAGTAATGACTTGTTGCATGCAGTTGACACTACAGGTTGTGCTTATGAGGTTAAAAATGGTTGTCCTATTGAGAAAGAGAAAATTGTTCAAAGAAATGCAGAAGAGGTGTTAGCTGATGAGGTATTAGGGAGAAGGCCTAAAGATCCAATATACACTTGGAATTGAAGTAGTATTTGCAGTGTAGAGCAGGAATGTATTGATTTTTTATGCAATTTCTTACGTAACTATACTAAGAAAAGTGTTAAACAAAAGAATAAGATGTTGCAAGGATTAGACCCTTGCAGAGTGAGAGAAAATTCTGGTTTGCAAGGACATTCTTTAGCTTGTCTTTCCAAAAAAGTTTGTAGAAGTGTTTTTCACCATTTCAGGATGTTGGCAGTACATCGTTGTATTATGTTAAAAGTCCAGCTCTAATGTTAAAGAAGTTGAACAGTGCTCTTTTGCATGGATCTGTGTCAGATTTAAAGAACGTTTGTGATGAAATTCAGGTTAGTTACTTTGGTGCAGAAGAAGATAGTGCAGAAATTCATACGTTAGTAGAAGGAAATGTAGAAGAAAATGTACAACATTGCAGTACAGAAAAATTTGAGCAAGAAATTACAAAGTTCAAGGTGGTTTCAGGTGAAACACCAAATTATTCTTGTATTTGTTGTCGACGTACTCATTATAAAAATCAGACTAGGACTGTTGATCTGTATTTAAAATGTGAAAAGGAAAATAATAACGAGTGGATGGAATTTGTAACTTATTTGTTGGTCGAGAATACTTTTGATTTGGGTGATCAGCGTATTTGTAAATATTGTTATAACAAATTAGACGAGAATAAAATGCCTGCTAGAGCTGTGCATAATAATTTTGAGTTGGTAAATATTCCTTCTGAAATGGTGGATTTAAATACTTATGAGTCTATTCTTATTAAATGTGTGCATCCTTTTCAGGCTATAGTTCGTATGGAGCCTAAGACAGGCAAATTGCCTCCTTCAGATATACAGAGAGGATTAAAGGGAAGAGTTGTGTATTTGCCATTAGATTTAAAGAAAAATATTGGAACAGTTGGTGTAGAAAATGTAGAAGATGAACCTTGTTAATGGTGTGCCTACTAAGAGTAAGAAAATCTGGCAGGAATTAGTGGATACTAGGAAAGTGAAAAAGGCAACGTTGTATCTGATAAAAAAATAATCAATATTATAAAGATGTGTTTATGAGTGAAGAAGATCATGACTTACCATCTGCACAAATTGAAAAAGTGGATGTGTCCAGAACTGCATTCCAAAGAAGTTATGGGGAATACTATAGAGTTATTCCAAATGAAAGAAGCAAAGGGAAGTCCCATTAGAATATGGGAAAAAAGCTTGGAAGCTCGTTGTTTCCCTCATTTGTTTCCCACAGGAAAAGGAGGACGATATGATGACCGACCTGTGCAGTTTCCTGCATCTGAATATCTGATATTAAGATTGTATGCAGAAGATCCAAGATTTCGACAATGTATTCCGTATTTGTTTCATCTTTTGTTTGAGAGTGATTTGTCTGGACTTTCTTATGCAGGAAACCATACATTGAAAACAGGAGTACATCTGCAAAATGTTTCGCCAAAGGAATTTATGGATAAAGTACACCAGAAAGATAATGTTTTGGAATCTCAGCTAATTAATCTCATGACATGTCAGCGTGGTACTAATGAGTACTGGTACCGAGGTCATTGAGAACTTAAATGTATGTTAAGGACTTTAGGAACTCCTACATGGTTCCTTACTCTAAGCTGTGCTCAATATGCTTAGGATGATTTACTTCAATTTCTTCGAGAGGCAACTCCAAATATACTAAAAATTGAATACAAGACACCTGGAGAATTGTGCTCTTTGGATCCAGTTAATGCATGTAGATATTTAAATCATAGAAGCTATGATGCCTTTTATCACCAATAAAAAAAATCCTCCTCTTGGAGAGGTTGTGGACTTCTTTTGGAGAAAGGAGTATCAAGCAAGAGATGCTCCTCACATACACATGCTAATATGGATCAAATACGCTCCCAAATTTGGAACAGATGCAGATGATACTGTGTTGTCTTTTATTGAAGAATACACTACATGTGATATACTGAAAAGTACACAGGATAAGGACTTAAGACAACAAGTCTTACGATTCCAAAGCCAACGTTGTGGGAAATACTGTCGTCGAAAGTACAAATCTCAGGACAAATTCTGCACCAAATGTCGTTTTGGATTTCCACGTCCAGTAATATCGAAAGGAAGAGAGAACAGTTTTATGTCATCTTTGCGACATACTATCACAAGAAAGTCTCCTAAAAATACCTACAATTTAAGAAGAAATGAAGATTCAAAATACATAAATGACTATAACCAAGTCATTTTGTCCATGTGGAATGCTAACATGGATATTCAATATGATGCTGACAATTCCATTGCTGTTGCTCGATATGTAACATCGTACATAACGAAATCAGAAAAGACAGATTTGAAGGAAATGTGGGAAGAGATTTCCCACGAGAAGAGACTAAGTAAGAAATGATATACTTAGAGTTTAAAGATGTTATCTCATCGAGAAATTGTAGCGTATGAATGCTCGGATCGATTATCATCTGCATGTCTATACTCCAAATCTAGAAGAATCATTTGGGTGAGTCTAGGTCTTGCTGGAACACAAAACCGACTAATTAAACCTGTACAAGAAATTGAATATTTAGCTGAAAAGGAGCCAGAAAGTACAGATATTGTGAAAACAAATATGTTGGATAGATATTATCCAAACAGAAGTCATCATCTTGAGAACATTTGTCTCAATGAGTGCTGCAAAACTATATTTTTAAACAAAATATTATAGAATATATCAATAATGGTATATATGCCGTGTTTGGTTCTGAAGGATGTCTGGTGAAACAAAGAAGAGGACATTTGATTAATCACCGTATACTGAGTTGCGAAACACCTGACAAAAGGGAATTCTACTATTTAGCTCTTTTGCAATTTTTCAAGCCATGGCGTTCAGAATTAGAATTACTTGGAGATTTTGAGAGCTATGAAGATTCCTTCAATGCAACTAAAGATACTATAGAATGTCCTTTTTTGCTAATTATGTGAAAATGTTGAACAACGAAATTGAGCAGGAAGCTACAATTGCAGCTGAGATTGCTAGAGATAGTTCTCAAAACAGTCAAACTCCTGCTTCATTGAGTCAGGACCCACTAGGAGAACCAATTGTTCAAAATGAAGCAGCAACTGCTATGGAAGAGGTGGAATCAGCAATGTATCAAGCTCAAGAAGATGTAAGAAACTTAGGAAACTTAGAAGAACAACTAAATCTTGAGCAGAAAGAAATATATGAGCAAGTGAGAGAACAGATTGACCATGGTTTACTTCATAAGAAGAAAGAGTGCTCTTGCTCATCATTTGAACCTATCCAAATGTACGTGAGCGGAGAAGCTGGGACAGGAAAAAGTTTTTTAATTAAAGTAATTTCAACGTATCTACAGAAAACAATTGAGTCGTATTTGTCTTGTGTTGTCACTGCTCCAACTGGGTTGGCAGAACACAATATTAAAGGAATTACTTTACATCATTTATTAATGCTACCAGTGGAGCATGGAAATAAATTGGAATACCACAAGCTATCTGGAGAAGCTTGTTTTGAAGTTGCAAGAGTCTTGAAGAAAATTAAACTTCTCATTATTGATGAGGTAAGCATGGTATCAAACTTAATACTTGCCTTTGTGCATTTGAGAATGCAGCAAATTCTTAAAACAGAGTATGACGTATTATTTGGAGGAAAACACGTCATAGTTTTTGGAGATCTACTACAACTTACTCCTGTAAAAGGACAACCAGTGTTTAGAACACTGGCACATGAAGATACCAGAAAGTCTTTGGGAAGTATTGGAAATGTTAACATTTGGCAATTTTTTCAATATAAGGAACTTATTAGAAATATGCGACAGGCAAATGATGCTGATTATGGAACTATTCTTCAAGATATAAGAATGGGAAAAGTGACAGAACATGGCACACAAGCTTTACAGAGACGATTACTTCCCAATTTGTTTCCAAATCAAAATATTAGTCCAGAGAAGATATATATGAAAATTGCAGAAAATAAGTCTGTAATTTGTTTAATGCCAACACTGCGTGAATGTTCTGTATTTAATAAAGAAATGTTAAAGTTAGAAAATGAAGAAAATATAAAATTATAAAATTGGAAGCTATTGACAAAATTGAACATGAAGGAATCACTATTATTTTGACTGAAAAGTTGAAGAAGAAATTGGATTCTTTAGAGAAGTCGATAAGTAAAACTGCTGGTTTAGAAAAGAATTTGTATGCATGTATAAACTGTAGGGTAATTTTACGCTGTAATTTGAATGTGGAAAAAGGTTTAGTAAATGGAGCAATGGGTAAAATTGTTGATTTTGTTAATTATGTAAATAGAGATGGGATTGAATTCTTGAAGATCAAATTTGATGAAATTGCAGAAATACAACAATTTAGTAATTGTTCATCTCGGTTCTTGCTTGTAAAAGATTTGTATGTACGCAGAAAACAGTTTCCTATTTGTCTGGCATATGCAGTGACTATTTATAAATCTCAAGGTTTAAGTGTAGATAGTGCTTTA
Source organism: Lissotriton helveticus (assembly GCF_964261635.1). Classification (NCBI taxonomy): domain Eukaryota; kingdom Metazoa; phylum Chordata; class Amphibia; order Caudata; family Salamandridae; genus Lissotriton; species Lissotriton helveticus. The sequence goes on along the minus strand of NC_136059.1, from coordinate 1,601,498,428 downwards.
GTAAATATTGGAAGTACTGTGTTTAAAGAGGGTATGGTATATGTTGCTTTGTCCCGAGTCAGAACTTTATCTGGATTGTACTTGATTGATTTTGATGAGACAAAGGTTAGTGCAGATGCAAATTGTGTCAAAGAGTATAATAGATTAAGAAGAGAATATGCTCCCAATTTAGGTCAATATCCAGTATTTGAAAAACGTGTGGTAGGTAGAAAAAGAAGATTTAAGAATATCTGTAGTGAAAGTGTAGAGAAAGAAAAAAACCAAGATGAAGCTGTGTCTGCAAGCAAAAAGTAAAAGGACAGTGTTGAAGAGAATGTTGGTTATCGGTTTGAAAATAGTTATGGTGTCAACTGCTATGCTAATGTAGTTGTTAATGTTGTTTTATTTCTTGAAAGTTTACAACAGCAAATTGTTGAAAATCGGGATGAAAGATTCTGTTCATTGTATTTTGTTTATGATAAATGTAGTAGTGATAAAAGTAAAATACAAAGTGTTTCTGATATTCGAAATGTTTTGGACATATGTTCTGGTTCTACTCAATTTACACAGAATATTCAGCAAGATTGTCAGGAATTTTTAATGTTTATGCTTAATGTACTGGAAGAAAAAGGTATAGATATCGAACATATTTTTGGCCTTTCTTATAAATGGCAACATGACTGTAAAAATTGTTTGTTTACATGTAGAACTAATATAGACACTGACAGATTCATATATTTGACTTTATCAGACTGTGAATCAGTGTCTTTTAACAATCTAGTTAGAGGAGCTAGTCAAACATGGAGTGTAGCCAATGTAAATCAGAAATGTCATCAACACTATTTATACAAAGATATGGACTGTATGTTATTTTAATGCTGCAACGTTGTAGAGCTGATGGAAGAAAATTGGATATTTTAATTAAAATTTTTGTAGCTGTTCAAGTTTCAATATCAGGAAGAACTTTTGTAGCTGTTGCAATTATTTTTCATGATGGACCTTCTACAACATCTGGACATTACACTGTTTATTTAAAATGTCTGAAAGGATGGATACATTGTAATGATAGTCAATTAGTTTTTAAGCAACGTCTGCCTAAAGAGTTACCAAATTCTTACCTAATATTTTTAAAGCCAAAATTTTAAGATCAAAATTTGGCCTTTCAGGATTACCGCTGTAAAGGTAGATTAGTCTGGTGTTGTAGAGTATTTTGTAACTTAGAGTGAAGAGCTTGAAGGAAATTCTCTTATGTTGAGGCAGTGTAGCTGTATCATGTTGTGGGTGATGTGGCTGTAGCAGGGGACTTTGAAGATCAGTCAGGTGGAGGTAGTTTGGATTGGTTGTAGTCGTTATAGTTGTTTGGCTGGAATTCTTGTGTTGAGTGTGTTGCCACAGAGTAAAACATTTAAGATTGTTATTGAGATTGTTGTTTTTTTTTAAAGATAATCTTCTTGATTGTCTTTTTTTGCCCGCTGTTATGTGATGAGTACTATTGAACTCACTGTTGGTAGTTAAATTCAATATATTCTGAGAACAGCAAAAAAGGCAAATGAAATTCTTTAGAAATTATTTTGTGTTGTAAAAGATAAATTGTAACTTTATTTTTTTGTCTTCTACAGATGATAAATTTGTAATTTTTTTTTTTTTTAATTTGTTATTTTGAAGGTAAGTATAGCTAACTGGCAAAAATAATCGATGGAATGTACTTCTACAGAGGTGAAGTAACAGAACGTCCATGGTGTACAAACGTTTGTAAAGACAGTTTGTATCTTCGAAACACATTCGAAGAAATTAAAAAAAATATATACTGCATGTACCTGTGTACCTTGTATTTTACTACAACACATCAACTGCTTTGGAACTGGTAAGCTGAATATATATGTTTTACTTTTTTTAGTACTGCATTTTATTATAATAGCCTTAGTGTTTTTTATACTGGTAAAGAGTGACTGGTTTGAAAATGTAAGGGATTTTATAACTAAATATTCATATAAGCAAATGTTATAGATATAAGCGCTGAGTTATAGCGTCACCTGCCAGAACCTTGGAACCTCCTGAGGCGAAAAGCCGGGAGATAGATAGCACTGTTTTAACTCTTGTGTGTCACGAATAATTTGCTTTGCTGATTTTAATAGCACCTATCACCTGGCTTTACAGGACTCCTTCCTGCAAAACTTACCGCACAGCTGCCCAGCGCTGTCAGCGGGTCCCTCGCCAACACGGCACCATTGCCGGCGTGCGATTAGGCCACGCCCCCTTGGAGGCCACGCCCCTTTTCCCTCTAGCAGGTATTTAAGCCCTGAGTTATAGCGTCACCTGCCACCAACACGGCGCCATTGCCGGCGTGCGATTAGGCCACGCCCCCTTGGAGGCCACGCCCCTCCCTCCCTCCTCATATAAGCATGTGTCACTACCGTACGCGCAGCGGACGGGCGCAGCGGGCGCGCCGTTCGCGCGCCAAAGGCGCGCCTAAGGCAAGCCCGTCTGGGCCCGTCCGGGCCAGGACGGCCCTAGGCCCGGTCACTATGCCCATTTCTTTGGGGCACGACCTTTCATATACTCGAGATAGGCTCTTGGCCCTGAATCCACCTAAACACCCCACCTGCAACTACATCCATACGGGAGACAATCCTTTTACCAGCTGCAACCTCTGTAACACGCTCCGTGCAAGATCAGTATGTCGGGGCTTACAGCTAGGTCTACTGAACTGTAGGTCACTCGTTAAACATGCTCACGAGTTAAAACTCCTTATTGAAGAATACGTCTTACAGAAACGTGGCTTACCCCTGACAATGGCCCGGATACTGTGAATGCCCTACCTCCCGGCTACCAAATCTGCTCACTGAATAGACCAAGTGGCAGAGGAGGTGGGTTAGCTATAATACACAAACATCACCTTACGTGCAGAACTACTGACGGAAAAATTAAATACTGTGAAAGCTGCCACTTCACCGTTCAAATCTCGCCAGAAACGTCCATGTCGGCCCTACTTATATACCGCCCCCCCCGGCCCACCTGCCGAGTTCCCTAGCAGACTCATGGAGTATGTCACCCTCAAGGCCACAACTTCCTCTAATTTCCTTCTATTAGGAGATCTCAATCTTCATTTCCTGGATCCATCCGACGCCCCCGCAGCGGAACTGCGGCTTGACCTCACGTCCATCGGCCTCTGCCTAACGAACCCACTGCCCACCCACGATAAGGGCCAGTTACTGGACCCAATCTTCACGAACATCCACGACCTTAAAACACGTGTGCACATGCCTCTTCCTTGGACAGACCATTTCCTGATCCCCTTTGAATGGAATCTCAACATCTGTCCCCCCCAACAGCCTAGAATCAGAACCCTTACTAGGCATTGGCACAAACTCATTCCTGAAGAATGGGCAGCCAAACAAAGGGAAACCACCCCCTCCCTTAACCTTGACCCCACAACTGCGGATTCGGAATTTAATATGTGGCTCACCCAATCCCTGGACTGTCTCCTTCCCCGATCCAGTACCCTCAAACATTCCAAGAGAATCAATCCCTCTCCTTGGTACACCACCGAACTTAATACTCTATGTAAGGAATGCAAAAGAAACGAACGCACATGGAGGAAAGACAAGTCAACAGAGAAGAAAGATACATTTCGCTCTTCCTTAAAGACCTACAAACTCACGCTCCAGAAAACCAAGAGGTCTTTCTATGAGGAAAGAATTAAAAAAGCATCCTGTTCCGCTCAGGAAACTTTTATCATTCTAAAAGAACTCCTTCACCCCCCAGATCCCCCTACGAAACCCTTGGACCCCATAGCCGCAGAAAGCAAATGTATAAAGCTTGCTACATTCTTCGATGAGAAAATTCAAACAATCCTCGCCTCCTTACCCCCTCCCAACACCGGTCGCACGGGTGGTGACAGTCCCAACCCTCCCTCCTGTCACATTCCACCACTCAACACCCAGGCACCCTCCCTCGACACCCTCGGTCCTGTAACTCCGGAGGAGGTAGCCATGACGTTTGCATCCATCAAAAGTGGCTCCCCCAGCGACCGGTTCCACTGCGCTTCCTGAAAAAAGTGGCCCCCACGGTTATCCCTCCGCTCACTACCCTCATTAACGCTTCCCTCTCACAGGGAGAAGTTCCTCCCAGCTGGAAAGCAGCAGTAGTCAAGGGTCTCCTGAAAAAACCCTCACTAAACCCGCAGGATTTAGTCAACTATAGGCCAATCTCCCTCCTCCCAGCGAATAGCAAAATCACGGAAAAAATTGTTAATAAAAAGCTATCTCGCTTTTTAGAAACTAACAACCTGCTTAAAAACTCACAGACAGGCTTCGGCCCTGGCCAGGGCAACGACACCGCCCTCCTAGCGGCAGTAGAGAAGGCCAGAAGCATTCTGGACACAGGAGGATCAGTGGCAGTGATCCTCCTGGACCTCAGTGCGGCCTTCGACACTGTCAACCACCAGGTCCTGATCCAGCGTCTGAGAGACATTGGAGTGAAGGGCATGGCGCTGAAATGGCTTACGTCATTTCTCAATAACCGCTCTTTCCAGGTTTGGGAGAATGACGGTCGCTCTCCGGCGGTTCCCCTCCGCTGCGGAGTACCGCAGGGCTCTTCACTAAGCCCAACGTTATTTAACGTTTATATGTCTCCTCTTGAGGAGGTGGTCACTCCGTTTGGTGTGACGATTATCAACTATGCCGATGACACCCAGTTAGTGGTGACCCTCTCACACCCGCACCAAGAACCTTCCAATCTACACGGGTGTCTCACGGAAATCCACGACTGGATGAACTCCTCGGCACTAAAACTTAATGGGTCTAAGACCGAAATCCTTCTGCTCGGACAAAAAGGGCCCTCCCTGCCGCCCAACATGTGGCCTACCTGTTTGGGTGTCCCCCCTACCCCCAAAAATGAAGTCAAAAGCTTGGGGGTTTGGATGGAAAAAGACCTCACCTTTAGATCCCAGGCAAAAAAAGTGGCCGGAATATGCTTTGGACTCCTCAGTGCATGCAGGAAGGTGCTTCCCTTACTCCCCTTCACCTCCCAAAAACTGCTGATCCAGGGCCTCATTTTGTCCCGGCTGGACTACAGTAACGCAATCTATCTGGGAGCCCCGGAAGCCACATTCAATACCCTTCAGAGAATCCAGAACGTGGCCCCCCGACTTCTGACTAACACCCCGGCCAGATCTTCGGCCAAGCCAGCCCTGCAACAGCTTCACTGGCTGCCAGTCAGAGAAAGGGTAGTCTTCAAGGCCCTCTGCCTGGCACATAAGACTCTCCATAACAAAGGACCACCCATTCTGAAAGACTGTATCATCCCCTATAAAGCCACCAGATCACTCCGGTCAGACCACGAGAACCTCTTCACGGTCCATAAAGTCAAAAGAGCCCGAACGGGAGGCCGCCGCTTCTCAGTTAACACAGCAAAGCTCTGGAATAGTCTCCCAAGGAAACTGAGAACCGAACCAATTCTCCTCCAATTTAGGAAAGCACTGAAGACCCATCTGTTCCCCTGATCCCCTCGTCCCTCCCTCCGCTTCTCCCTCTTGACTACCAGGTTCTAGCGCCGGGATGCCCCAGGGTTACTGCGCGCTCTACAAAAACCTTAATAATAATAATAATAATAATAATAATAATCATATAAAGTAGTTGAGAATGGTTTTCGCATAATATTTTTTAAAGAGCAAAATAGTTGATAAAGCTAATTTTGTATTATGTATTAGGGAAAATGATAAAATTAAGTGTTTATAATTTTCTGCAAGGAACAACAACATAATAAAATTCACTATGGAAGAGGAGCAGAAGAATATGGAACAGAGTTTTGAAATTACTAACTCTCTGATGGAAGAGTTAAATATACCTTTCATGGAGACTGAGAATGAAGAAGAAAGTATTGGTGCAGGAGATATTACCTCGCGATTTTTTAGATGAATCTTTAGACGGGAACTTTCTTGAAGCGTTAAACGATATTGAGTTTTATGATATGACTTTTGAAATTCATGATGAAGAAAACGAAATTTCTGACGAAATCATGTTGGAAGTTCTATTAAATTATGAAATGTTACAAAAATAAATGTATGATTAAAAAATAAAAATGGTTTGAGAGACTTTTCTTGCAGAATTATAATCATTCAGTTAGTATTTAAGTTCTCATGGTACAAACTGGGTGTTAGGGCATGGACTGCTTCAAACCTTTATAGAATATGTATGTACTGTTCTATGCGCGAGCAAACTTGTGTTTTAGAATTTTTATTTCCAGGTGTATATACTTTGACTTACAGCAAAGTCTCTGTGATTGGTGATTCTGTATTGTACAGAGCTATCCAACAGAATATCCTTCAGTATGAGCTGTGCTAAAAATGAAGTTATTTAAAATTCAGTAGGCAGTCTGCTTGCAGAACTGTAATCATCTAGTCAGTATCCAAATATTTATGGAGGACAGTACGTCTTAGGTTGTGGACTGCTTTAAACCTCCATAGACTATCCTTACAGTTTTCTATGTACCTACAAACTAGTGTTTTCTATATTGAATTCTCCAGTCTGTATTATTAAACTTTCATCAATCACTCTCACTCTACTGTTTCAGTATTGTATTGAGCCATACAGCACTATGTGCTTATCTATAAACTATTAGAACATTGGAATGTTGGGAGCTCCACTGATAACAATGGAGTGCTCTTGGCTTATAATGACTGGTATAAGCCTGGAGCGCCAACCTTCCAATGTTACTTTTTTCACTGCTCTGGCTGTGAATAAAGGCTTCAGGGAGCCTGAGGGGATTCCAATGCTCTCGCACTCCCTGAAGGCTTTGTTCTTTTTGTTAGAACATTCTGTCTTCTAATGGTGGAATGTTCTAATAGTCTTATAGCCCTTTGTAGCTGGGCTATACTGGCTATTAAAGTTCCTCTCCCTTGTTAAAGGCCGTCACCTTCGACTCGGGCCTTTAATGCTGGAGAGAGTCTTTAATAGCCGGTATAGCCCTTATGGTGAGCTATAAGGCTATATTGTAAAAGTGAAGATGCTATATATCCAACCAGACAGTTGACATTCAATCAGCATGCAGCTTGGGCTCGGGAAGGTATGCATAGTGTATGCATACTGTACAGAGTACAGTATAGAGTAAGGTAAGCTTCTATAGATATACTTATGATTTTACTTATGATTTACTGAGAAAGGTTTCTAGTCACTTTTTGTGATGTTCTGTGGCATAACTGTCAGCGTAATATTTATCAGGCAGCACTAATGCACTTTTTTTGGTGTACTGTTGGTTGATAAATCTCAGACCTTTTAATGTAGTATTCTGTGTTAAAGGGATGTGCAATGGGTGTTGCTGGGGGTGTTTCCAGCTACACCTATGGCCTTTTGACACTGCTCTACATTTACAAGAAATTGTAAATCTGAGGCACTGCGAAAAACGCATGCCTTCTCTGGAGAGGCATAAAGAAGGTGCAATGGGGAAAAATAGATTTAATTCTCAGCGTTTTTTTCTTTTCTCTATGTGTGTTGTTTTCTGCAACATACGTAGAAAAAGGGAAAGTATCTTGCGATTATTTTTGTACAGAAAGGTTTGCCTATCTCTACAAAAATATTCATCCTTGCAACACAGACACCTTTGCTCCATTGTGCAAAGGTTTGTTCATTGGTGCAGGCAGATCATTGTGAACTAGCGCAAGGGAAAAGGATAGAAATATGCTACATCTTATATACATATTTACAACAAGGGGTGGTGAGGGACAGAGTCTCTGAATTAAGCAGAATACGCTCACCCTGTCAAGAGATCAGGGCTAGATCCAACACCGTTTTTTAGCTCACTGCACCATCCCAGTTTCAGAACCTGGCTGTATGCAAATTAGTCTGTTCCTCTCCCAGTGCATGATGGGAACAGGGCAAACCAAACTACAAAAGCCAATTCTTACACTGGGAAGGAAACAAGCTTCCGGGGACCGGTTTCTGGCATTACAGCCGTCTTCGGCCCGGCTTGCTTGAATCCTGATGGTGCAATGAGCAAGGGACTCATGTCTGAGTATACCCTTCCACGCTTAGGGTGGACAAAAATATTTACAACAAGGGGTGGTGAGGGACAGAGTCTCTGAATTAAGCAGAATACTCTCACCCTGTCAAGAGATCAGGGCTAGATCCAACACCGTTTTTTAGCTCACTGCACCATCCCAGTTTCAGAACCTGGCTGTATGCAAATTAGTCTGTTCCTGTCCCAGTGCATGATGGGAACAGGGCAAACCAAACTACAAAAGCCAATTCTTACACTGGGAAGGAAACAAGCTTCCGGGGACCGGTTTCTGGCATTACAGCCGTCTTCGGCCCGGCTTGCTTGAATCCTGATGGTGCAATGAGCAAGGGACTCATGTCTGAGTATACCCTTCCACGCTTAGGGTGGACAAAAATATTTACAACAAGGGGTGGTGAGGGACAGAGTCTCTGAATTAAGCAGAATACTCTCACCCTGTCAAGAGATCAGGGCTAGATCCAACACCGTTTTTTAGCTCACTGCACCATCCCAGTTTCAGAACCTGGCTGTATGCAAATTAGTCTATTCCTGTCCCAGTGCATGATGGGAACAGGGCAAACCAAACTACAAAAGCCAATTCTTACACTGGGAAGGAAACAAGCTTCCGGGGACCGGTTTCTGGCATTACAGCCGTCTTCGGCCCGGCTTGCTTGAATCCTGATGGTGCAATGAGCAAGGGACTCATGTCTGAGTATACCCTTCCACGCTTAGGGTGGACAAAAATATTTACAACAAGGGGTGGTGAGGGACAGAGTCTCTGAATTAAGCAGAATACTCTCACCCTGTCAAGAGATCAGGGCTAGATCCAACACCGTTTTTTAGCTCACTGCACCATCCCAGTTTCAGAACCTGGCTGTATGCAAATTAGTCTGTTCCTGTCCCAGTGCATGATGGGAACAGGGCAAACCAAACTACAAAAGCCAATTCTTACACTGGGAAGGAAACAAGCTTCCGGGGACCGGTTTCTGGCATTACAGCTGTCTTCGGCCCGGCTTGCTTGAATCCTGATGGTGCAATGAGCAAGGGACTCATATCTGAGTACACCCTTCCACGCTTAGGGTGGACAAAAATATTTCCAACAATGGGTGGTGAGGGACAGAGTCTCTGAATTAAGCAGAATACTCTCACCCTGTCAAGAGATCAGGGCTAGATCCAACACCGTTTTTTAGCTCACTGCACCATCCCAGTTTCAGAACCTGGCTGTATGCAAATTAGTCTGTTCCTGTCCCAGTGCATGATGGGAACAGGGCAAACCAAACTACAAAAGCCAATTCTTACACTGGGAAGGAAACAAGCTTCCGGGGACCGGTTTCTGGCATTACAGCCGTCTTCGGCCCGGCTTGCTTGAATCCTGATGGTGCAATGAGCAAGGGACTCATGTCTGAGTATACCCTTCCACGCTTAGGGTGGACAAAAATATTTACAACAAGGGGTGGTGAGGGACAGAGTCTCTGAATTAAGCAGAATACTCTCACCCTGTCAAGAGATCAGGGCTAGATCCAACACCGTGTTTTAGCTCACTGCACCATCCCTGTTTCAGAACCTGGCTGTATGCAAATTAGTCTATTCCTGTCCCAGTGCATGATGGGAACAGGGCAAACCAAACTACAAAAGCCAATTCTTACACTGGGAAGGAAACAAGCTTCCGGGGACCGGTTTCTGGCATTACAGCCGTCTTCGGCCCGGCTTGCTTGAATCCTGATTGTGCAATGAGCAAGGGACTCATGTCTGAGTATACCCTTCCACGCTTAGGGTGGACAAAAATATTTACAACAAGGGGTGGTGAGGGACAGAGTCTCTGAATTAAGCAGAATACTCTCACCCTGTCAAGAGATCAGGGCTAGATCCAACACCGTTTTTTAGCTCACTGCACAATCCCAGTTTCAGAACCTGGCTGTATGCAAATTAGTCTGTTCCTGTCCCAGTGCATGATGGGAACAGGGCAAACCAAACTACAAAAGCCAATTCTTACACTGGGAAGGAAACAAGCTTCCGGGGACCGGTTTCTGGCATTACAGCCGTCTTCGGCCCGGCTTGCTTGAATCCTGATGGTGCAATGAGCAAGGGACTCATGTCTGAGTATACCCTTCCACGCTTAGGGTGGACAAAAATATTTACAACAAGGGGTGGTGAGGGACAGAGTCTCTGAATTAAGCAGAATACTCTCACCCTGTCAAGAGATCAGGGCTAGATCCAACACCGTTTTTTAGCTCACTGCACCATCCCAGTTTCAGAACCTGGCTGTATGCAAATTAGTCTGTTCCTGTCCCAGTGCATGATGGGAACAGGGCAAACCAAACTACAAAAGCCAATTCTTACACTGGGAAGGAAACAAGCTTCCGGGGACCGGTTTCTGGCATTACAGCCGTCTTCGGCCCGGCTTGCTTGAATCCTGATGGTGCAATGAGCAAGGGACTCATGTCTGAGTATACCCTTCCACGCTTAGGGTGGACAAAAATATTTACAACAAGGGGTGGTGAGGGACAGAGTCTCTGAATTAAGCAGAATACTCTCACCCTGTCAAGAGATCAGGGCTAGATCCAACACCGTTTTTTAGCTCACTGCACCATCCCAGTTTCAGAACCTGGCTGTATGCAAATTAGTCTGTTCCTGTCCCAGTGCATGATGGGAACAGGGCAAACCAAACTACAAAAGCCAATTCTTACACTGGGAAGGAAAACAAGCTTTCGGGGACCGGTTTCTGGCATTACAGCCGTCTTCGGCCCGGCTTGCTTGAATCCTGATGGTGCAATGAGCAAGGGACTCATGTCTGAGTATACCCTTCCACGCTTAGGGTGGACAAAAATATTTACAACAAGGGGTGGTGAGGGACAGAGTCTCTGAATTAAGCAGAATACTCTCACCCTGTCAAGAGATCAGGGCTAGATCCAACACCGTTTTTTAGCTCACTGCACCATCCCAGTTTCAGAACCTGGCTGTATGCAAATTAGTCTGTTCCTGTCCCAGTGCATGATGGGAACAGGGCAAACCAAACTACAAAAGCCAATTCTTACACTGGGAAGGAAACAAGCTTCCGGGGACCGGTTTCTGGCATTACAGCCGTCTTCGGCCCGGCTTGCTTGAATCCTGATGGTGCAATGAGCAAGGGACTCATGTCTGAGTATACCCTTCCACGCTTAGGGTGGACAAAAATATTTACAACAAGGGGTGGTGAGGGACAGAGTCTCTGAATTAAGCAGAATACTCTCACCCTGTCAAGAGATCAGGGCTAGATCCAACACCGTTTTTTAGCTCACTGCACCATCCCAGTTTCAGAACCTGGCTGTATGCAAATTAGTCTGTTCCTGTCCCAGTGCATGATGGGAAAAGGGCAAACCAAACTACAAAAGCCAATTCTTACACTGGGAAGGAAACAAGCTTCCGGGGACCGGTTTCTGGCATTACAGCCATCTTCGGCCCGGCTTGCTTGAATCCTGATGGTGCAATGAGCAAGGGACTCATGTCTGAGTATACCCTTCCACGCTTAGGGTGGACACAAATATTTACAACAAGGGGTGGTGAGGGACAGAGTCTCTGAATTAAGCAGAATACTCTCACCCTGTCAAGAGATCAGGGCTAGATCCAACACCGTTTTTTAGCTCACTGCACCATCCCAGTTTCAGAACCTGGCTGTATGCAAATTAGTCTGTTCCTGTCCCAGTGCATGATGGGAACAGGGCAAACCAAACTACAAAAGCCAATTCTTACACTGGGAAGGAAACAAGCTTCCGGGGACCGGTTTCTGGCATTACAGCCGTCTTCGGCCCGGCTTGCTTGAATCCTGATGGTGCAATGAGCAAGGGACTCATGTCTGAGTATACCCTTCCACGCTTAGGGTGGACACAAATATTTACAACAAGGGGTGGTGAGGGACAGAGTCTCTGAATTAAGCAGAATACTCTCACCCTGTCAAGAGATCAGGGCTAGATCCAACACCGTTTTTTAGCTCACTGCACCATCCCAGTTTCAGAACCTGGCTGTATGCAAATTAGTCTGTTCCTGTCCCAGTGCATGATGGGAACAGGGCAAACCAAACTACAAAAGCCAATTCTTACACTGGGAAGGAAACAAGCTTCCGGGGACCGGTTTCTGGCATTACAGCCGTCTTCGGCCCGGCTTGCTTGAATCCTGATGGTGCAATGAGCAAGGGACTCATGTCTGAGTATACCCTTCCACGCTTAGGGTGGACAAAAATATTTACAACAAGGGGTGGTGAGGGACAGAGTCTCTGAATTAAGCAGAATACTCTCACCCTGTCAAGAGATCAGGGCTAGATCCAACACCGTTTTTTAGCTCACTGCACCATCCCAGTTTCAGAACCTGGCTGTATGCAAATTAGTCTGTTCCTGTCCCAGTGCATGATGGGAACAGGGCAAACCAAACTACAAAAGCCAATTCTTACACTGGGAAGGAAACAAGCTTCCGGGGACCGGTTTCTGGCATTACAGCCGTCTTCGGCCCGGCTTGCTTGAATCCTGATGGTGCAATGAGCAAGGGACTCATGTCTGAGTATACCCTTCCACGCTTAGGGTGGACAAAAATATTTACAACAAGGGGTGGTGAGGGACAGAGTCTCTGAATTAAGCAGAATACTCTCACCCTGTCAAGAGATCAGGGCTAGATCCAACACCGTTTTTTAGCTCACTGCACCATCCCAGTTTCAGAACCTGGCTGTATGCAAATTAGTCTGTTCCTGTCCCAGTGCATGATGGGAACAGGGCAAACCAAACTACAAAAGCCAATTCTTACACTGGGAAGGAAACAAGCTTCCGGGGACCGGTTTCTGGCATTACAGCCGTCTTCGGCCCGGCTTGCTTGAATCCTGATGGTGCAATGAGCAAGGGACTCATGTCTGAGTATACCCTTCCACGCTTAGGGTGGACAAAAATATTTACAACAAGGGGTGGTGAGGGACAGAGTCTCTGAATTAAGCAGAATACTCTCACCCTGTCAAGAGATCAGGGCTAGATCCAACACCGTTTTTTAGCTCACTGCACCATCCCAGTTTCAGAACCTGGCTGTATGCAAATTAGTCTGTTCCTGTCCCAGTGCATGATGGGAAAAGGGCAAACCAAACTACAAAAGCCAATTCATACACTGGGAAGGAAACAAGCTTCCGGGGACCGGTTTCTGGCATTACAGCCGTCTTCGGCCCGGCTTGCTTGAATCCTGATGGTGCAATGAGCAAGGGACTCATGTCTGAGTATACCCTTCCACGCTTAGGGTGGACACAAATATTTACAACAAGGGGTGGTGAGGGACAGAGTCTCTGAATTAAGCAGAATACTCTCACCCTGTCAGGAGATCAGGGCTAGATCCAACACCGTTTTTTAGCTCACTGCACCATCCCAGTTTCAGAACCTGGCTGTATGCAAATTAGTCTGTTCCTGTCCCAGTGCATGATGGGAACAGGGCAAACCAAACTACAAAAGCCAATTCTTACACTGGGAAGGAAACAAGCTTCCGGGGACCGGTTTCTGGCATTACAGCCGTCTTCGGCCCGGCTTGCTTGAATCCTGATGGTGCAATGAGCAAGGGACTCATGTCTGAGTATACCCTTCCACGCTTAGGGTGGACAAAAATATTTATAACAAGGGGTGGTGAGGGACAGAGTCTCTGAATTAAGCAGAATACTCTCACCCTGTCAAGAGATCAGGGCTAGATCCAACACCGTTTTTTAGCTCACTGCACCATCCCAGTTTCAGAACCTGGCTGTATGCAAATTAGTCTGTTCCTGTCCCAGTGCATGATGGGAACAGGGCAAACCAAACTACAAAAGCCAATTCCTACACTGGGAAGGAAACAAGCTTCCGGGGACCGGTTTCTGGCATTACAGCCGTCTTCGGCCCGGCTTGCTTGAATCCTGATGGTGCAATGAGCAAGGGACTCATGTCTGAGTATACCCTTCCACGCTTAGGGTGGACAAAAATATTTACAACAAGGGGTGGTGAGGGACAGAGTCTCTGAATTAAGCAGAATACTCTCACCCTGTCAAGAGATCAGGGCTAGATCCAACACCGTTTTTTAGCTCACTGCACCATCCCAGTTTCAGAACCTGGCTGTATGCAAATTAGTCTGTTCCTGTCCCAGTGCATGATGGGAACAGGGCAAACCAAACTACAAAAGCCAATTCTTACACTGGGAAGGAAAACAAGCTTCCGGGGACCGGTTTCTGGCATTACAGCCGTCTTCGGCCCGGCTTGCTTGAATCCTGATGGTGCAATGAGCAAGGGACTCATGTCTGAGTATACCCTTCCACGCTTAGGGTGGACAAAAATATTTACAACAAGGGGTGGTGAGGGACAGAGTCTTTGAATTAAGCAGAATACTCTCACCCTGTCAAGAGATCAGGGCTAGATCCAACACCGTTTTTTAGCTCACTGCACCATCCCAGTTTCAGAACCTGGCTGTATGCAAATTAGTCTGTTCCTGTCCCAGTGCATGATGGGAACAGGGCAAACCAAACTACAAAAGCCAATTCTTACACTGGGAAGGAAACAAGCTTCCGGGGACCGGTTTCTGGCATTACAGCCGTCTTCGGCCCGGCTTGCTTGAATCCTGATGGTGCAATGAGCAAGGGACTCATGTCTGAGTATACCCTTCCACGCTTAGGGTGGACAAAAATATTTATAACAAGGGGTGGTGAGGGACAGAGTCTCTGAATTAAGCAGAATACTCTCACCCTGTCAAGAGATCAGGGCTAGATCCAACACCGTTTTTTAGCTCACTGCACCATCCCAGTTTCAGAACCTGGCTGTATGCAAATTAGTCTGTTCCTGTCCCAGTGCATGATGGGAACAGGGCAAACCAAACTACAAAAGCCAATTCCTACACTGGGAAGGAAACAAGCTTCCGGGGACCGGTTTCTGGCATTACAGCCGTCTTCGGCCCGGCTTGCTTGAATCCTGATGGTGCAATGAGCAAGGGACTCATGTCTGAGTATACCCTTCCACGCTTAGGGTGGACAAAAATATTTACAACAAGGGGTGGTGAGGGACAGAGTCTCTGAATTAAGCAGAATACTCTCACCCTGTCAAGAGATCAGGGCTAGATCCAACACCGTTTTTTAGCTCACTGCACCATCCCAGTTTCAGAACCTGGCTGTATGCAAATTAGTCTGTTCCTGTCCCAGTGCATGATGGGAACAGGGCAAACCAAACTACAAAAGCCAATTCTTACACTGGGAAGGAAAACAAGCTTCCGGGGACCGGTTTCTGGCATTACAGCCGTCTTCGGCCCGGCTTGCTTGAATCCTGATGGTGCAATGAGCAAGGGACTCATGTCTGAGTATACCCTTCCACGCTTAGGGTGGACAAAAATATTTACAACAAGGGGTGGTGAGGGACAGAGTCTCTGAATTAAGCAGAATACTCTCACCCTGTCAAGAGATCAGGGCTAGATCCAACACCGTTTTTTAGCTCACTGCACCATCCCAGTTTCAGAACCTGGCTGTATGCAAATTAGTCTGTTCCTGTCCCAGTGCATGATGGGAACAGGGCAAACCAAACTACAAAAGCCAATTCTTACACTGGGAAGGAAACAAGCTTCCGGGGACCGGTTTCTGGCATTACAGCCGTTTTCGGCCCGGCTTGCTTGAATCCTGATGGTGCAATGAGCAAGGGACTCATGTCTGAGTATACCCTTCCACGCTTAGTGTGGACAAAAATATTAACAACAAGGGGTGGTGAGGGACAGAGTCTCTGAATTAAGCAGAATACTCTCACCCTGTCAAGAGATCAGGGCTAGATCCAACACCGTTTTTTAGCTCACTGCACCATCCCAGTTTCAGAACCTGGCTGTATGCAAATTAGTCTGCTCCTGTCCCAGTGCATGATGGGAACAGGGCAAACCAAACTACAAAAGCCAATTCTTACACTGGGAAGGAAACAAGCTTCCGGGGACCGGTTTCTTGCATTACAGCCGTCTTCGGCCCGGCTTGCTTGAATCCTGATGGTGCAATGAGCAAGGGACTCATGTCTGAGTATACCCTTCCACGCTTAGGGTGGACAAAAATATTTACAACAAGGGGTGGTGAGGGACAGAGTCTCTGAATTAAGCAGAATACTCTCACCCTGTCAAGAGATCAGGGCTAGATCCAACACCATTTTTTAGCTCACTGCACCATCCCAGTTTCAGAACCTGGCTATATGCAAATTAGTCTGTTCCTGTCCCAGTGCATGATGGGAACAGGGCAAACCAAACTACAAAAGCCAATTCTTACACTGGGAAGGAAACAAGCTTCCGGGGACCGGTTTCTGGCATTACAGCCGTCTTCGGCCCGGCTTGCTTGAATCCTGATGGTGCAATGAGCAAGGGACTCATGTCTGAGTATACCCTTCCACGCTTAGGGTGGACAAAAATATTTACAACAAGGGGTGGTGAGGGACAGAGTCTCTGAATTAAGCAGAATACTCTCACCCTGTCAAGAGATCAGGGCTAGATCCAACACCGTTTTTTAGCTCACTGCACCATCCCAGTTTCAGAACCTGGCTGTATGCAAATTAGTCTGTTCCTGTCCCAGTGCATGATGGGAACAGGGCAAACCAAACTACAAAAGCCAATTCTTACACTGGGAAGGAAACAAGCTTCCGGGGACCGGTTTCTGGCATTACAGCCGTCTTCGGCCCGGCTTGCTTGAATCCTGATGGTGCAATGAGCAAGGGACTCATGTCTGAGTATACCCTTCCACGCTTAGGGTGGACAAAAATATTTACAACAAGGGGTATTGAGGGACAGAGTCTCTGAATTAAGCAGAATACTCTCACCCTGTCAAGAGATCAAGGCTAGATCCAACACCGTTTTTTAGCTCACTGCACCATCCCAGTTTCAGAACCTGGCTGTATGCAAATTAGTCTGTTCCTGTCCCAGTGCATGATGGGAACAGGGCAAACCAAACTACAAAAGCCAATTCTTACACTGGGAAGGAAACAAGCTTCCGGGGACCGGTTTCTGGCATTACAGCCGTCTTCGGCCCGGCTTGCTTGAATCCTGATGGTGCAATGAGCAAGGGACTCATGTCTGAGTATACCCTTCCACGCTTAGGGTGGACAAAAATATTTACAACAAGGGGTGGTGATGGACAGAGTCTCTGAATTAAGCAGAATACTCTCACCCTGTCAAGAGATCAGGGCTAGATCCAACACCGTTTTTTAGCTCACTGCACCATCCCAGTTTCAGAACCTGGCTGTATGCAAATTAGTCTCTTCCTGTCCCAGTGCATGATGGGAACAGGGCAAACCAAACTACAAAAGCCAATTCTTACACTGGGAAGGATAAAAGCTTCCGGGGACCGGTTTCTGGCATTACAGCCGTCTTCGGCCCGGCTTGCTTGAATCCTGATGGTGCAATGAGCAAGGGACTCATGTCTGAGTATACCCTTCCACGCTTAGGGTGGACAAAAATATTTACAACAAGGGTTGGTGAGGGACAGAGTCTCTGAATTAAGCAGAATACTCTCACCCTGTCAAGAGATCAGGGCTAGATCCAACACCGTTTTTTAGCTCACTGCACCATCCCAGTTTCAGAACCTGGCTGTATGCAAATTAGTCTGTTCCTGTCCCAGTGCATGATGGGAACAGGGCAAACCAAACTACAAAAGCCAATTCTTACACTGGGAAGGAAACAAGCTTCCGGGGACCGGTTTCTGGCATTACAGCCGTCTTCGGCCCGGCTTGCTTGAATCCTGATGGTGCAATGAGCAAGGGACTCATGTCTGAGTATACCCTTCCACGCTTAGGGTGGACAAAAATATTTACAACAAGGGGTGGTGAGGGACAGAGTCTCTGAATTAAGCAGAATACTCTCACCCTGTCAAGAGATCAGGGCTGGATCCAACACCGTTTTTTAGCTCACTGCACCATCCCTGTTTCAGAACCTGGCTGTATGCAAATTAGTCTGTTCCTGTCCCAGTGCATGATGGGAACAGGGCAAACCAAACTACAAAAGCCAATTCTTACACTGGGAAGGAAACAAGCTTCCGGGGACCGGTTTCTGGCATTACAGCCTACCCCTTGTTGTAAATAATTTTGTCCACCCTAAGCGTGGAAGGGTATACTCAGATGTGAGTCCCTTGCCCATTGCACCATCAGGATTCAAGCAAGCTGGGCCGAAGACGCCTGAAATGGCAGAAACCGGTCCCCTGAAGCTTGTTTCCTTCCCAGTGTAAGAATTGGCTTTTGTAGTCTGGTCTGCCCTGTTCCCATGATGCACTGGGCCAGGGACAGACTAATTTGCATACAGCCAGGTTCTGAAACTGGGATGGTGCAATGAGCTAAAAAATGGTGTTGTATTTAGCCCTGATCTCTTGACTGGGTGAGAGTACTCTGCTTAATTCAGAGACTCTGTCCATCACCACCCCTTGTTGTAAATAATTTTTTCCATGGGGAAGCATAGCAGGAAGGCCTGCTGAACTTTTCTACGGCAAAATCTCATAAATGAGGCATATGTGAGTAGTCAATTACTCATGGTGCAAAGTAGGCCTAAGGGCATAGAGTGCTTCAAACCCCTACAGACTGTGCATACATTGTTGTATGCCCCTGCACATTTCCCTTTTTTATGTTGAATTTTACAATTTCTATCTTTTCACTTCCAGTAAACACTCTGTTACTCTTGGTATACTTTTCTAGTGACTCATTGAAGAGTGTGTAATAAGGCATTCACTACATTAAAACAGTAATTAGTAGATGTAGAATAACTGGTAGATCCCCAGAGATATGAAAGTTATTGTACACTGTGACATCACCATATATTTACAATGTGGTGCACTATGAGGGAAAAGTGGCGCAGATATGTGATGTATCTGTGCTGTGAAGAAGGCGCATTGCTTCATTTGCATTGCAAGCAAAATGCAGCTGCAGCAATGCTGTTTGGGCCCTGTCCTCATAATGCTGTATCAATCCTTACACCTGTTTCAAACAGGTGCATGGTTTTGACACAGTATAAACCCAAAAGTGCCTGAATGAAATCTTATAAATTTCACTTAGTCACTTTTAGGAGGCGTACCTGCACCAGAACATCCCCCATCTATGCAGGAAAGCCTCCTTTTGGCGCACGGCTTTACAATGTGACGCACCTTCCAATTATGTCAGATTGTAAATAGTATACATCATGGTACATCTTTTGCACCACTGCTGCATCACAAATGTGATGCAACGGTTGTGTAAAAGAGGCGCGAGGGGGTTGTAAAACCACCCTTAATACATACAAATTCATCCACACAGTTTCACCAATAGTGCAAATTGAAGCATAGACTTGAAAAATATTTATATACATATGTTACATTCAAGTGCTTCGGAGGTACTACAGTATACTATAGGTAAACACCCTATAGATTTATGCTGTAGCACATCCTTATAGTTTTGCACTTTCATATTCATTCATTCATTTATGAACTACACATTCTTTCTGACAAACTTTTACAAACATAGAAATATAGTTCTTTTTTTGACCAGTAGAGGTAGTTCTGAAAAGAACTGTTTTTTTCTATGTTATTTTGTATTTTTTTGTAGTTTTTTTAGCAATTTTGTTTTTTGTTTTTTTTGTTTTTTTAAACAAAAACTAGAAAAATTGAACTTTTCCAAACAAAAAACTGTTGACCTGTATAAAAAAAATGAAAAAAGAATCAGTTTTTGGGGCATTGGTGGTGCTCCTGCCTCCTTACAATCAGGTCCACTGACTGTTCCCCATAGCATAGCAGTTCATTGCAGTGTTTGCATAGGAACTTTATATTTGCAAACTGGGAAACAATCACATGCGTAGGAGTGCTTCCAGAAGGTGCTGCAGTGGAGGTGCTCGCTACTGCAGGTGGTACAACATCTTGTCAGCTGCATGTGGCCTCCCTTGCGTAGTTGTTGGGATGCAAGTTTTTTACATGCAGGTCCATGCTTGCAGCCCCAAATTAATATTTTTAGGTTGGGTCACCGCAAGACAGTGTCACTTGGCAGATGTTACAAGTAACCTTTGGAGCATCCACTTTCTTCTCCCCTTCTGGAAAAGTAAAAAAATTCCAAATGAAAGCCTCCTTCTTCTGAGGAGGAGGAGGCTCAGGAAGATAAGTATTTTCATCTTAAGAGTGGTCCGATGGTGATGGAGACCGAGCAGCCATATTAATAAAGTACAGTTGCACAAAACTTCACCTTGATGGAAAAGATCCTGCTTGTCTGAAAGTCCAAGTAGAATGAACAAAATGGGAAGGGTATTTCAACAATTGGAGTTTGAAGTACTATGAACCAATGAAATCTCTTCTTTTAATGTCACATGACTGTATGTACTCTTACGGTACGCTTACGGAGCTCTTACATTCCGCTTACGATGCTCTTACGGTGTGTGTATGCTGGACGTACAATCGTGATATTCGTAAATTAAAAAGTAATATACGGTTCTTAAAAGGAAAAAAAAAATTCTAGATTATCCCAGATAATGTCTACCCTAAAATATTACAAAAAATACATAAATATATAGTTTTTAACATTATAAAACTTTCGGAGGTGCGCGTACGTGGGGCCGTACAAACATAGATGACGTCACACGGAAGCGCGGATGCGCCGCGTAACGTCAAAATGTACTTGTGACGTGTGTGTGCGCGCTGAGTACAATTTACAGTACAAATGTCGGTGTGTTCACCTTACGCGACTATCTAAAAAAAAGAAATGAATAATATAAAAGTTCATTTTTATATTTGTAAAAAAAATTAATTAATACATTTTTTTATTTTTGAGTATAGTTTTGTTATTATTTTACATTATAATATGAAATATAAATAAAACAAAATAATATGTAAATATTTATTATACAAATGAGGAAATTTAATAAAAACTGATTTTTAAAAATAATTAATACATTTAAGAATTATCATTTACAAAACCTTTCAAATTCACTGAAAAAACCATAGGTTTCTCCTATGTTACAATTAAAAATTAGCAATTAAAAAACCTTAGAAATTCACTGAAAAAACCATAGGTTACAGGGGTGTTATAGTTAAAAAATAGCATTTAAAAAAACCTTAGAAATTCACTGAAAAAACCATAGGTTTCACACATTTTATAGTTATCTGGACATTTCACTCATACAAAACCATTGAAATTCCCCTGTTATAGTTAACTATAACTCGCGCGCCCGCAATGCACTGCTGATGACGTCACACATGACATGGTCAGTGACATCACTCATGACATCATTAATGACATCTCAAATGACTTCACTGATGACATCACTGATGACATCATCCTTGTGAAAAAGTCACAGACCTCCTCTCAGCTTAATGTAACCTTTGATACACACATTCAAAAATAGAGAAAAAAAATCAAAAAAATTGACATACCAATACCAGTTACAACAACCTATTCAGTAATTCCACCATCTACATACACATCCACTCATTCACCAACAGTTCTACATAGTCACTCATACATGTATAAACTCATCATATATACTCATACATCTATACATCCTGTTACACACCGACACTCATCCATAGAGTTACTCACACACTTACTCACACATGCAAATAAACTATCAAACATCCATTTATTTGCATATGCAGCTATACACACACCACTACACTTACCTTTACAGAAACATACACATAGTTACTCTCTTAAATAATCACTTATAGAATTTCTCACTCTCACATATAATCACTTATATACATCAATACTCACATATACTAGATTAAAACATATGTAGTTACTCATAAAGATACTATTGAGACAGTCAATCACTCACTAACACACCCATACACATACTCATCCACTCATACAGTCCTGCACACAGACTGTCTTCAAAACACATACAGTGAGTCACTCATTCATGCATCTATGTGCTATGTAATACCCCCACCAAACCATACACACACTCATACTGATACTCAAAAAATCAACTAATAACCCATATAGACACTTATGTACCTACTCACCAACCCATGCAGCCACTTATAGACAAAGTGAGACAGTGATACAGATACTTATATATTTAAACATAACTCGCTAATACATGTATTCACTAAGATACACTTAATAAGTGAGTTACTCAAACATTTTTACAAAAAACTCCCATCCATTTAGATACTTATTTACCCATTTATTCTACCATCGACCTTTAGATATACATATATAAAAAATATTTATTTTTCAGAAAGACACACATTCACTGGATGATGTCATCAGTGATGTCATCAGTGATGTCATTTGAGATGTCATCAGTGATGTCATGAGTGATGTCACTGACCATGTCATGAGTGATGTAATATGTGACGTCATCAGCAGTGCATTGCGGGTGCGCGAGCTTTAGTTAAGTATAACGGGGGAATTTCAATGGTTTTGTATGAGTGAAATGTCCAGATAAGTATAACATGTGTGAAACCTATGGTTTTTTCAGTGAATTTCTAAGGTTTTTTAAATGCTAATTTTTAACTATAACACCCCTGAAACCTATGTTTTTTTCAGTGAATTTCTAAGGTTTTTTAAATGCTCATTTTTAACTATAACACCCCTGAATCATATTTTTTTCAGTGTATATATATATATATATATATATATATATATATATATATATATTTATATATATATTATATTACCTACTGGCGGTCGCCAGTAGGTATATATAGTTAGGATTTTTTCCCTATGGGTTTTTTGAAAATTCTATGTCTAATAACTTTGGCGTTTGTGGACGGAATTGGCTGAAATTTTCTGGAAAATGGAACATTTTGTTTCTGAGCAGCCCCTGGAAATTTGGGGGGGGTTCGTCCAGGGGGGGCCGAGAAAAAAGGGGGGTCCCAAAACGTGTTTTTAACATTGAGTTTTCCATAGGGCGGTCTGTCGCACTTTTAGCCCGAACGGCTGAATGGATTTGCACGAAACTTGGCAAAATTGTAGAGACTGGTAGCCCGATGTGCCTTTTGTAGGTCTCAATATATGTGCTCCAGTGGATTTTGAGAAATTAACATTTAAAAAAAGATATATATCTGTAACAGCGGACTGGGCAGCTCCCGGTTCGCGGACCGGGGAGCGTACCAAAACTTCGCGTAGCGAAGCTGATTGGCTCTCCGGCGTCTGTAAACATTCCAAACAGTCGGGAGCGGCCGCCATCTTGTCTCTCGGTAGGATTGAGAGACAAGAGGAGGCCAAAACAAAAGGGGAAATAACCATAAGGGGGCATAGTAGATCCTCCCTGACCCCTTAGGTTTAATGTGGAGGCTTTAAAAGGGCCCCGCGGGGCAAAAAAAAAAAATAATTTTTTTTTGTTTTTTTGCGTGGGTAGCGCCCGGTACGCGAACCGGGAAGCGTTCTGGGCAGCGTACTGCAATGAAAAATGAATGATAGACTTTTCAAATGCTGTATGTTAATTGATTGTTGTTTTTGTTGATTTTTTTTTTTTTTTTTTTTTTTTAAGCATTTTTTATTGTGTTTTATAATTTATTAAACTTTCTAACATTTCATTGTCAGAAATTTCAAAATTATCATGGAATATACTTTGTAGTCTCTGAGGTTGTAAAATGTCCTCATTTGCAAGGAGGTTATCTACTGCTTGTACACATTGCAGTAGTTCTTGGTCCCAAGTTTCATCCATAAATTCAATCTCATTTGGATCAATGATTTCTGTGTTGGACTCTGGAAGGACAATTTCAAATGAAATTTTTTGTTCGCTTTCCATTTTCCCTGAAATTTGCATAAAAAAAATATATATTAGTAGAGGTAGGGCAATGTTGGGATTAATTTTAGATAGGCAGTTTTTAACAGTGAATTTATCTTTGGGCAGTGTATAGTATCAGAGTGATTGTATCTAAATTTATAAGTACTACAGAGGGATAGTATATAACTAACAGAAAAAGTTTGCCATATTAACTTAAAGTGCACAATATACTTCAGTTTTAAAAATAACAACTTACCTTTAAAAATAAGTTGAAGTTATTAATGAAAATCCTATTGAAATGTACACCAGGAAGTAGTAGTCAAAATGGCTGTGTTTCCTTCTCTTCCTTTATATATATTCGGGTACATAACCAATCAAATGTCAGGTAAAAAAAGTAGAAAATGAAAGTAACATTTTAATTGGTTGTGAATTCCAACACTTCAGATGTGTTTTGTGAAGTAATTTACCTCACGGTATTTAGAGAGGTCTACAGGCTAAATGGCTAAATGGAATTCCAATCAAATTTGTGAAAATGGTAGGGATTGGTATGTAGTATGAGCTAATCTATATTTGGTGAAATTATCTCAAGTGGCTTTTGTGTGAACTACTTTCCCACCTTTTTTGATGGTGCGCTTCCCAGGGAGCGACCCGGTACGCGAACCGTTGAGCGCCCCGGTTCGCGGACCTTAAGCGTTCCAGGAGTCCACCATTTTGTGTTTCGGTCGAATTAAGATACAAGATGGAGGGCAAATAATGTTCAGAATGGGTAGAAGGGGGCACGGTAGAGTTATCTTGACCCCCTAGGTTTTCTGAGGGTGGCTAAGGAGGCTTATATGTGCGAAAAAAAAACATTTTTTTAAAAAATTTCGCGAGGTTAGCTCCCGGTACGCGTACCGGGTAGCGGCCCCGGTAGCGTATTTTGTTGAAAATTAGTGAAAAATGTTAGAGTTAAATAATAATTGTGAGTGATCAGATGTAGGGTAGCTCTGAGAAGAGCTTTTGGGTTTATGGTACATTTAGGTACTTATAAGTAGGTACCAATGCACATTCTTAAATTCAGAGTGAAAATTCTGTTGCCCTCATCTGAGAAGTGAACTCCATCTCCTCTGTAGATATCTTGCATGTAGTAACGCAAGTTATTGTTGTACAGGGAGCCCATTCCATGGTCTCTCATGTAAGCTGAAACAGATTTGTTTACATGCTTCCTCGATTTCTCAATTTGTGGACAAAATTGGTTGGACCACCTCCATTTCTGTCTTTGGCATATATTTGAATATACCAAGGCAGTCTGAGGAAAAAGTGCCATCAATTGCTCAAAGGTGTCCTTTAAAAGCATTTCCAGACCTACCCCAGTCAAAGTGCCCAAGTCATTACCTCCACAGTGCACAATTAACAGGTCAGGTTTGGGCAAATGCATAAAGGTTTTCACCAATGGTATCAATTGGTGACATTTTAATCCTCTGTGGCCAAACCACTTAATTTCCACATCTTGTAAATTGAGGTTAGGTAAATTCCTGCTTTCAACGTACCTTTGAGCCCAGTGAATATAACTATGACCAACAATCCAGACAGAAAACATGGTGAGAGAAAGTTCTCCTGCAGTCAGATGAAGTGTGGCAATGAAATGGCAGTTGAAAAAATGAGAGTTTGAAATGAAAAAAACTGTGGAGTTTCTGTGTTCATGAAGCAGTAACAGTGATTGGTGGATTTTGATTGCTGAAAACAAAAAGTTAGGGTGCACGGATGTGTTCTTTGAAAGATGTATTTTGAGTGGTCAATAAAAAGTCATTAAGTGAAAGAATGCACTGGATATGCAGGTGCACTGAGAGTTCAGAGTTCAATTGCAACATTGTTGTGTGAACTTGCAAACAACAGAGTTCTTCCAGGAGGTGGTTGCCATGCAGATAAAGCAGAAAGGGCAGAGGGGGGATGGGTTTTCATTTGAAAAAAGTGAGGGAAGACTTTTGATTGGGTGACATGAGAGATATGTGTGAAGAATTACAGCATTTCTGTGCTTTTCATAGCTGCAGACTCTGGAGTGCATACCTTTTGCTCTGCTGCAGACAAATTGGTGTGTTTCTGAGACTGTTTTCAAACTCAAAGTATTTGCTAAGGTGAGAAAATATTTCTTTACTTTAGATAGAGAATAGTGTGTTTTAAGGAGAAAATTATGATTTATGTGGCGCAAATTGCTTGTAAATATGCTCTCACATGTGTATGGAAAATATTGATTTTGAATGTTTGTGTTACATAGCCATGTTAAAAGTGACCCAACCATGCTGGAAAGGCAATCAAAAAATGCTTTCATGTGTTTTATTGACATTTTAAGTCATTTTCCCATGTGCAGTGTTTAGAAATTATGATTAGAAAATCGTTTTTGGGGAAAAGGAATTGTTTTTAAAATCATGACAAGGAGATAATGGTGTATACTTCTTTATAAGGCTATTGACTGTCCTTGATGTTATTTTTCTCATTTTAGTGTAAGACCTTTCTCTGTGGCGCAAATTGCTTGTAAATATGCTCCCACATGTGCATGGAAAATT
Organism: Lissotriton helveticus; assembly: GCF_964261635.1. Lineage (NCBI taxonomy): Eukaryota > Metazoa > Chordata > Amphibia > Caudata > Salamandridae > Lissotriton > Lissotriton helveticus. Next base: position 1,601,472,266 of record NC_136059.1, on the reverse strand, counting down.
TAGAGTTTGAATGTTTGTGTTACATAGCCATGTTAAAAGTGACCCTACCATGCAGGGAAGCCAATCAAAAAACGCATTTATGTGTCTTAAGGACATTTTAAGTCATTTTCCCATGTGCAGTTTTTAGAAATTATGATTTGAAAATCGTTTTTGGGGAAAAGGAATTGTTTTTAAAATCATGACAAGGACATAATGGTGTATGCTTCTTTATAAGGCAATTGACTGTCCCTGATGTTATTTTTCTCATTTTAGTGTAAGACCTTTCTCTGTGGCGCAAATTGCTTGTAAATATGCTTCCACGTGTGCATGGAAAATTTTGATTTTGAATTTTTGTGTTACATAGCCATGTTAAAAGTGACCCAACCATGCTCGAAAGGCAATCAAAAAACGCTTTCATGTGTTTTAATGACATTTTAAGTCATTTTCCCATGTGCAGTGTTTAGAAATTATGATTTGAAAAACGTTTTTGGGGAAAAGGAATTGTTTTTAAAATCATGACAAGGACATAATGGTGTATGCTTCTTTATAAGGCAATTGACTGTCCCTGATGTTATTTTTCTCATTTTAGTGTAAGACCTTTCTCTGTGGCGCAAATTGCTTGTAAATATGCTCCAACATGTGCATGGAAAATTTAGATTTTGAATGTTTGTGTTACATAGCCATGTTAAAAGTGACCCTACCATGCAGGAAAGCCAATCAAAAAACGCTTTTATGTGTCTTAAGGACAATTTAAGTATTTTTCTCATGTGTAGTGTTTTGAAGTTATGATTTGAAAATCGTTGTTGAGGTAAAGGAATGTTGTTAAAATTTATGTGCGCCATATGACCCCAAATTTCTTTTTCAGGGGTGCAGCAGGGTGTTCTTGAGATACCCCTGCACGCTTGAAAAAAATCCTATTTTGTGATGAGCTAATTGCTAATCACAAATTGCAACCTTCATTCCTATGAGCCTCCTAGCCCATGGAAATGAATGGTTAATTTGCAATTAGCAATTTGCTCATTGCAAATTAGGAATAGTAAAGAATTGCTATTTATTCCTTAAAATTTGCTATTTAGGAAATGCAAAATAGTTTGATGGTACATATGGTGGTTCATCTGTAACAAGATAAGAAGCTTAGGGATACATTTATGATGACTAGTGCAATAAAGTGCACATTACTTACTTCATTGGTAGGCCTTTACATGTATTATCTCCTCTGTATTCTTCATCAAGCGTAACTTTAATCTGCAATCCTGAGTAGGCCTCACCTTAAACAAACCTCTGGATAGGACACACTTTATTGTCATCCTGGATTAATCATTTAAAATGGTAGGGACAGATTTATGATAGGTGTATGCCTCTTTTGTGCCACTGTGCGTCACTTTTATGATGCAGCGGTGGTGCAAAAGATTTGCTATGAGGCGACAACATTACAAATTGATGCATTTAGGCAGATATGTCATGGTGTAAAAAAAAACGTACCACATAAAACCCAAGCAGCAGTGATGCAAAAGATGCACCATGCCGCAAGACAGGCCTCACTTGGGGCCATATGTATGAAGGTAATTAGCATTTGCAAAGATCAAAATTCTACAAATTTCAGCCTTTGTTAATGTTAATTAGACAAATGGTATGTATCAAACAAGTTTGATGCAAAATAAGGAGTAGCAAAATTTGCTATTCCTTATTTTGAAATTGTACTGAAGGATTTGCAAATTTTGTGATTCCTTAAATGCAATGTATCAAACAAAAAATATGTAAAAAATGACATTAAGGATTTGGAAACTATTGTGGTAAATTGGTGGTAATTTGTGAAATCTTTTCAAAAAGCTTTTTTTCAAAAAAACAAAAGGTGCTATATGACGCCAACACATGCCCTTAGGGCATGTATGTGTGCCATATGCCCCCAATTTTCTTTTTCAGGGGTGCAGCAGGGTGTTCTTGAGACACCCCTTCACCCTTGGAAAAATTCCTAATTTGTGATGAGCAAAATGGTAATCGCAAATTAAACCTTCATTCCTATGAGTCTCCTAGCCCATGGAAATGAATGGGTAACTTGCAATTAGCAATTTGCTCATAGCAAATTAGGAATGGTAAAGAATCGCTATTTATTCCTTAAAATTCGCTATTTAGGAAATGTAAAATATTTTGATGATACATATGGCAGTTCATCTCTAACAAGATAAGAAGCTTAGGGATACATTTATGATGACTGGCGCATCACCAGGGATGTGACAGTCATCCTGCGCCGCTGTTCCGCCACCCATGGTGTGCTGCATTTACAATGCGGTGCAGCATGGGGCAAAAATGGCACAGATGTGTGACGCATATGTGCCGTAAAGGTGGCGCATTGCTGGAGTTGTATTGCAAGTGCGATGCAGCTCCAGCAAGGCTCAGGGGTGCCGCATCTCCACAATGCTGCGTCAAGACCTATGCCAGCTTCAAGCAGGCGCAGGGTTTTGACGCAGCTTTCTCCTATCTGATTGTAAATGCGGCACACCATGGGTGGCAGAGCAGTGGTGCACGTTAACTGGTGCATGCCTGGGGATGTGCCATTTAATAGAAATCTGGCCCTTTACATTTAAGTATGTGCAGGGGACACAGAGTCGGTGAGGCTTATCCAAGGTTAAGAAGAGATGAGTCCTGTTCAGTGAATAATTAGACATAGGCTTCACCTGCTCAGCATTGCTGGACATGGCTAAATAATAGCTGCTAAATGTTAATCTTGTTAAACAATTTTACTAATATAATCTCTGAGATTTGTCTCTTACTCTGCAACATCTCATTGTTGTTATCTTTCTTTAAAGATAAAGACAACCTCAACATGAGCGACAATCTGCAATCAGTTGATTTTGACCTCATCATTGAACTTGTAATTGAAACATCAGTGGATGTTGATCCTTTGGATGATTTAAATCCTGAGGATGAAGAAGAGCGTGATGAGGATGCAGATTTGTTCGAACTATATGATATAGGATGGGAAGCTGACCTGCTTGAGCCTTTGGAAATATAAACATTTATTTTTAAAATTTATAATTAATAAAAAGTAAAAAGGTAAACCGTTTAATTTAAAAATAAAGACACCTTCAAAAACAGGTTATGTGTAGTGTCTTCAATAAAATATTAAAATATGTTCATAAAATTAGATCAGATTCACATATAAAATAGCATAGATTCTTTTCTGGTATTTTTGTATTGTAAGATTGCCAATGACTAAAAAATCTTCAAATTAAAATGTCAAGTAGTGTGTTAAGTTTTTGATCACTGTTACTGATTTACTGTTTGGTAATAATGTTTATTAACATTTTTTATTATATTTTTCCTCAGATTCAACTGCAGATCATTTCAAGATTTTACCATGCCTACAACACAAAGACAGATTAAGGCTGCAAAACGTGAAAGACAGCAGGTGAAAACAAAAACCCAGCAGTCCTCTAACAAAAAGATTTCTCAAGCCACGAAGAAAGCACCGGGTAAGAGCTCTAAATATTTCATAAGAAATATTTGTAATAAAAAAAATATTACTACAGAAAATGTTTCTGTCCATAACACGACAAGGAAATCAAATGGAAAGAAAAGGACAATGAAAAATGTTACTGCTAGAGCAAGAGATAAATCTGTGCATGATAGTAGAAGGAAACAACAGTTTAGGGAGATTCGTAAACGAATGTTCCGCAACAGGATAATTGGCAATTTGTTAAAAAATATTAAGAAAGGTCAACAGAAACTAGTTTTTTATAAGAGAAAAAAAATAGTTGAGAAAGTTATTGATCAGGCATTTGAAATTAAACGTAAGTTATTTATTTTGACAATCAATAGAATTAGGAAGCTAAACAAGGCAATTTTTGATTTCAAAAGAAATAGTAGATGGAAGAGAATAGTTAATCGTAGTAATTTTTGTGAAGTTTTTTCTGGAGAATGGATGCATAGTTCAAGCTCTGAGGCATTTTTTAATGAGGAGAGTTATTTCCAGGATAATGATTTGGTGCATGCAGTTGACACCAGTGGTCGTGCTTATGAAGTGAAAGATGGTTGTCCAGTTGAAAAAGAAAAACTTGTGACAACAGAGGCAGAAGAGGTGTTAGGTAATGAGGTTTTAGGAAGACGTGCTAAGGGTCCTGTGTACACCTGGAAGTGTAGTAGTATTTGCAGTGTGCGACAGGATTCCATCAATTTGCTTTGTGATTTTGTACGGTCATTTAACAAAAAAAGTTTGAAGCAGAAAATGATGTTGTTGCAAGAATTAGATCCTTGCAGAGTAAGAGAAGTGACAGGTTTGCATGGTCATTCACTGGCTTGTCTTTCCAGGAGAGTATGCCAGAGTGTTTTTCATCATTTCAGGATGCTAGCAGTGCATCATAACAAAGTGAGGAAATTAGTTAGAATGTTGTATTATGCTAAGAGTCCAGCAATTATGCTGAAACAATTATGCTCTGCTCTTTTGCATGGTTCTGAAATAGATGTGAAGAATATGTGTGAAGAAATTGAGTTTTGTTACTTTGGAAGTAAAGAGGAGAATGGTGAAATTGAGCAAGAAGTAGAGGGTCATGTGGAAGATAGTGTACAGGTTTCCAGTACAGATAATTTCCAGAGGGAAATTGCGACGTTTGGGGTGAAATCAAGTGAGAGGCCTAATTTCACTTGTGTGTGTTGTCGACGCACTTATTATAAGAATCAGACTAAGTTAGTGGATTTATATGCAAAAAGTGAAAGGGAAAATAATAGTGAATGGAAGGATTTTGCAACATACTTGATGGTAGAAAATTGTTTTGATTTGGGATTGGATCAACGTGTGTGTACTTATTGTTGTAACAAATTAAAACAAAACCAGATGCCTGCTAGAGCAGTTCATAATAATCTGGAATTGGTTGAGATTCCTTCTGAATTGAAGGACTTAAATACTTATGAATCTATTTTGATTCAAAGTATCCATCCCTTTCAGGCTATTGTAAGAATGGAGCCAAAGACAGGGAAATTGCCTCCATCAGATTTACAGAGAGGATTAAAGGGAAGAGTTGTTTATTTGCCTCTAGATTTCAAGAAAAACATTAACACAATTGGAGTAGAAAAAGTGGAAGAGGAACCTCTGGTTATCTTAGTTAATGGGGTTCCGACAAAGAATAAGAAAATATGGCAAGATTTAGTAGATGTTAGGAAAGTTAAAAAGGCAACATTGTATTTGAAAAAAAATAATAAATACTATAAGAATGTATATGTTGCAGAAGAGGAAGTAAGTGAGGAAGAGGATAGCGATTTGTGTGCTGGTCAAATTGAGAAAGTAGAACCCTCTACTAGTGAAGAAATATATGAACATTATAGTGTTCATCCTTTGCATTCCAAGGAAGTCATGGGGAATGCTATTGAGTTGTTTCAAATGAAACAAGCCAAAGGGAGTCCCATTAGTGTTTGGGAGGAAAGTTTGGAAGCTCGGTGTTTCCCACAGCTTTTTCCAACAGGTCAGGGAGGAAGATATGATGAGCGACCTCATCAAATTCCTGCTTCTGAATACCGGACTTTGCGATTGTATGCAGGAGATGCTAGGTTTCGACAATGCATTCCTTATTTGTTTCATCTCCTGTTTGAAAGCGATCTGTCTGGACTGTCATATGCAGTGAACCACATCTTGAAAAGTGGTATACACATGCAAAACATCTCGGCAAGTGACTTTATGGATAAAGTCAATGTCCAAGATAGTATTTTGGATTCTCACCTGATTAATCTCATGGCGTGTCAGCGTGGTACTAATGAGTACTGGTACCGTCGTCATGGTGATTTAAAATGTATGCTGAGGAACTTAGGTACTCCCACATGGTTCCTCACTCTGAGCTGTGCCGAGTATGGCTGGGAAGACTTACTTGAATTTCTACGAGAGGCAAATGCTAACGTAGATAACATCGAATTCAAGACACCCGGAGAACTGTGCTCTTTGGATCCAGTTAATGTATGTAGGTACTTCAATCATAGATTTGAAGCTATGATGTCTTTCATCATGAATAAGAAGAATCCACCTCTTGGAGAGGTGTTGGATTTCTTCTGGAGAAAGGAGTACCAAGCAAGAGGTGCTCCTCATATACATATGTTGCTGTGGATCAAGGATGCACCTAAATTTGGAACGGATCCAGATGACTCAGTGATGAGTTTCATCCAACAGTATTCTACGTGTGCTGTTCCAAACGCAAAGGAGAAGAAAAGCCTAAGAGAAAAAGTTCTGCGTTTCCAAAGCCATCGATGTGGAAAGTACTGCCGTCGTAAATTCCGAAACAAGGACAAGTTCTACACTAAATGTCGTTTCGGCTTTCCACGACCGGTGATTTCTAAAGGAAGAGTAAACAGTTTGATGTCTTTGCTGCGACACAATGTCATGAAGAAATCACCTAAAAACACATACAATTTGAAGAGGAACGAAGAGTCCAAGTACATCAACGACTACAACCCGGTGATTTTGTCCATGTGGAATGCTAACATGGATATACAGTTTGTGGCTGATAACTGTATGGCTGTGGCTCGGTATGTGACGTCTTACATCACCAAAAAAGAGAAGACAGAATTGAAGGATATGTGGGAGGACATTTCCCATGAAAAGAGCCTCAGCAAGAAGTTGTACAGTTTCAGTCTGAAGATGTTGTCGCATCGAGAAATCGGAGCGTACGAATGTTCTGACCGGTTGTCTTCAGCAAGTCTCTATGCCAAGTCCAGGAGTATCGTTTGGGCGAGTCTTGGTCTTGCTGCAACACGTAATCGAGTTCTCAAACCTGTGCGGGAAATTGAGTATTTGGCGGAAAAGGAGCCAAACAGTACCGACATTTTGAAGACAAACATGTTGGATACATATTATCCAAATCGAAGCAGTCACCTCGAGAATGTTTGTCTGTATGAGGTTCTGCAAAATTACATATTCAAGAGGAACATCAAAGAAGATACTGAGAAAGGAGTGTATGCTGTAATAGGAAGTGAGGGATGTCTGGTCAAGCAAAGAAAATGCCACTTGATAAACCATCGAAAATTGAGTGGCGAATCTCCTGAAAAAAAGGAGTTTTTCTATTTAGCACTTTTGCAACTTTTCAAGCCTTGGCGTGCAGAAGAGGAACTGCTTGGAGATTTCCTCTGTTACGAAGACTCTTTCAATGCCGCCAAGGAGACCATAGAATGTCCTGCTTTTCCCAAATATGTAGAAATGTTGAATGCGGAAATTGAGCAGGAAGCAACAATTGCAGCCGAGATTGCCAGAGACAGTTCTCAGGACAGTCAGAGTTCTGCTTCATTGAGTCAGGATCCACTAGGAGGACCTCTTATCAAAAATGAAGCTGCCACTGCTATGAATGAAGTGGAAAGAGCCATGGCACATGCTCAAGAGGATGCGGTTAACTTAGAAGAGTTGGAAAGGCAACTCAACGTTGAGCAGAGGAAAATATATGACGAAGTTACCATGCAAATTGATCATGGATTAAGTCATGATAAGAAAGAGTGCTCATGTACGTCGTTGAAGCCTGTCCGACTGTACGTGAGTGGAGAAGCGGGAACTGGAAAAAGTTTCCTTATTAAAGCAATTTCATGCTATTTGCAGGAAAAGACAGAGTCATCGCTGTCTTGTGTTGTCACTGCTCCAACTGGACTGGCAGCACATAATATTAAAGGGATTACTTTACATCGTTTACTGATGCTGCCAGTGGAGCATGACAACAAATTAGAATATCACAAGCTATCTGGAGATGCTTGTTTTGAAGTTTCAAGAATCTTGAGGAAAATGAAACTTCTTATCATTGACGAAGTAAGCATGGTTTTCAATGTCATGCTTGCCTTTGTGCATTTGAGGATGCAAGAAGTTCTCAAAACAGAGTATGATGTGTTATTTGGTGGCAAACACATCATTGTTTTCGGAGATCTTTTGCAGCTGACACCAGTGAAAGGGCAACCTGTGTTCAAAATGCTCACGCATGAAGATACCAGGAAGTGCCTAGGCAGCATTGGCAACGTCAATATATGGTTAAACTTCAATTATGCTGAACTGCATGAAAATATGCGTCAGGCGAAGGATGAAGTTTACAAGACTATTCTACAAGATGTTAGAATTGGAAAAGTGACCGAGCATGGGAAAGAAGCTTTACATGCACGATTACTGTCAAATTTATATCCAGAACAAGATGTTGTGCCTGAGAATATTTTTCAGAAAATTACTGAAAAGAAATCTGGAATATGTTTGATGCCAACTCTTGCAGAATGTGCCAAATTTAACAACAAAATGTTGCATTTAGAAAAGCAACAGATTGTGAAACTGGAAGCTATTGATAGAGTAGAGCATATGGGATCAACAATTATTTTGTCTGAGAATCTGAAAACAAAATTGGATTCATTAGAGAAGAGTATATCTAAAACTGCAGGTTTTGAAAAGACTCTGAATGTGTGCTTGAACTGCCGTATAATTTTAAGAAGGAATTTACATGTTGAAAGAGGTCTGGTAAATGGATCAATGGGTAATGTTGTTGATTTTGTGAAATACAGAAATAGAGATGGAATTGAATTTTTAAAAATTAAATTTGATGGCATTGAGGAAGTACAGCTAATTGCTCGTTGTTCTGCTAGATTTTTGCTTGTAAAAGACTTATATGTTCGCCGTAAGCAGTTTCCTGTTTGCTTGGCATATGCGGTGACAATCCATAAATCGCAAGGTTTAAGTGTAGACAGTGCATTGGTGAATATTGGCAGTTCTGTGTTCAAGGAGGGTATGGCATATGTGGCATTGTCACGAGTTAGAACTTTATCGGGATTGTACTTGATTGAGTGTGATGTCACAAACATTTGTGCAGATCTAGATTGTGTTAAGGAATACAATAGGTTAAGAAGAGAGTATGCGCCACATTTGCCTCAGTTTCCTTTGTTTGAGAAACGTCTGGTAGGCCGGAAACGAAGAAATGAGAACAATACTGGGGAGGTTATAGCAAAAAGACAAAAAGTGAATGAACCTAAAATTACAAGCAGAAACAAAAAGGATTCTGTTGAAGATGTTGTTGGTTTTCAGTTTGAAAACAGTTCTGGTGTCAACTGCTATGCTAATGTAGTAATTAATGTTTTGTTTTCTCTAAAAAATGTAAAAGAAGAGATTGTGGTCAATTCTGATCAAAGATTTTGCGGTTTGTTAAATTCTGTGTTAGAGAAATGTACCACTGATAGAAGAAACATAGAAAGTGTGTCTGAAATTCGAAATCTGTTAGACAGATGTTCAGGCCAAACACAATTCTCTCAAAATATTCAGCAAGATTGTCAGGAGTTTTTAATGTATATGCTTGATGTATTACATGCTGAAGGTGTAGATGTAGATCAGCTGTTTGGGCTTTCTTATCAATGGCAGCATGACTGCGAGAACTGTATGATATCAAGTACTACTAGTGTAGACTCAGAAAGATTTATATATTTAACTTTGCCAGACAGTAAATCAGTCTCCTTTAATAAGCTAGTAAAAGCTGCTAATCACAACATGGAGTGTAGCCAATGTAAATCTGAAATGATGTCCACATTATTTATACGAACATATGGCCAGTACGTCATTTTAATGTTCCAACGATGTAGGCCTGATGGAACAAAATTGACAACTTTAATAAAATTTTTTGTAGCTTCGCAGTTGTCAATATCAGGAAGGACTTTTGTAACTATAGCAATTATATATCATGACGGCCCTTCAATATCATCAGGACATTACACAGCTTATTTAAAGTCTAGAAATGGCTGGTCATTCTGCAATGATTCTGTTTTAATTTTCAAAAAAAAATTGCCGTATGACCTTAAAAACTCTTACCTGGTGTTTTTAAAACTAAAATTTTAGGGAAATAATCTCGGGATGTGCTCTGTGGAATTTCAAGAAGTTCTAATGGCTCCTACACAATTTGGCCATGAGGATAAGTGTAGTTCAGAGACATAACTTCTAATCATAGGACTGGACATCATGGAGATATATGTGCACTTTGAATGAGTTCAGAAAAACTGTTTCTTTTTATAAGCTAATTGAAGCAGCCAATCAAAACATGGAGTAGAGGGAATGTAAGTCTGCAATGCTGTCTACTGTTTTACATTGCTTTGTGATTAAAAGTGATGTAGAGAATTAAATAATTGTTGTAGTCATAGAGGTAGTGTAAGTCTGCTTCATATTAAGCAGTATCAGTGTCATAGGAAATGTAGAACATGACTGAGCAAGAAGGGGAAGATATTACTATTCCAGGATTGTGAAAATGATCTTCAACATTTTAATTCTGAAAGTTGCGGGAATGCCAAATGATGGGATTGGCTAACAAGAAATCCAAGAGTTATACATGGCTCTGACAAGATTTGGCCTTGTGGAATCTTGTGGTAGAGAGCAAGAAGTCATTTATTGTATGTAACATGTTTTTAAAAACGATGGAGATTTTCTTTCAGAAAGTGGTGGGCTGAAAGTAATAACAGCACAAAAGAGTGTAAGCTATTCATAGGACATCCTTGGACGTCATGGAAAGTAAGTTAACTTTAAGGAGTTCTGATTTTTGATTTCTGATCTTGTATGGGTTTGTTTTTTTTTCCCCGCTGTTACATGATGAATACCTTCAAGTCACTGTTTTTAGTGAATTTTGATACATTCTGAGAACAGCAAAAATAAACCATTTAACATGTATAATTAATTCTGTACTGTTTGCATTTATGATGTATATGTAGAACTGTGTAGAAGGCATGGAGAAGGTGAGGCTTCTGTAAGTGTCAAAGTTGTTGCATGCAGTGCTGCACTTCTGCGTATTCTTTGATATGCTAGACTACATCTGCACAATGAGATACCTAAGCAAAGGAAACACAAGTGATGTGATTGTGAAATGAGCAAAATAAATTGCATGTATTTCAATTACATCACCTGTGTTTCCTATCATTACGAATCACATTGTGCAGATCAAGTTTAGGTCTGTCCAGGGAAACATAGGAGGTTTGGACTTTGTTGAAGATTGCAGTGGACATGACTCACTTCATTGGTAGACCTTCACATGTATTATGTCTTCTATTCTCTTCAACAACTCGAAATTTCATCTGCAACCCTGAGTAGGCCTCACCTGAAACAAAACTCTGGATAGTAGACATCTTATTGGCATCCTGAAGCAATTATTTTAAATTTTAGTGTCTTGCGACACTTTTCTGAGACAACAGCAATGCAAAAGATGCACCATGTTTTAAGATAGGCCTCACTTCATCTGCATCAAGATAGTGTTAGTTTAAAATGTATATCTTTAGGACTGTGTAGCTTCTGTAAGTATCAAAGTTATTGAAAAACTGTTTGTCCTTCAATCTTTGCCCTTGTCTTTTGTAATTTTTTAATACATGTTTTTATATTTTTCAAATGTTTGTTCTCTCTTTCACAGATTGAAAGTATAAAAATAAAAAGTGAGGAATTTAACGACAATTATAAGGTAAGTATTTTGTACTCTTTTCGTTACATTTCTATCACATTGAACTACTATTAGTTCCACTGCTTCATTTCTTTAATCCTCAGTTTCCTGCCTTTGCTACTTCCCTCATTCCTTTCTCTATTAACTACTTACTCAACTCCTTCCACTCTTTTTCTCAGTCCCTCTCTTCTCATAGTTCCTCACTCTTGTTCACTCACTCCGTCTCTATTACTCTTAGTGTCTTTGACTGATCACTGTATCACTATTTGTTCATAATGCTTTCTCTGTGTAGTTGAAGCACACTAAGGGGATATTATGAATGCAGCCAATAAAATTATTGCTCTTTTTATTGGCAGAAAACTGGTGCAAAAGCGGCTTTAGCGGCAGTTTTCTGCCGCAAAAGCAGCTTTAGCGACACATTTCTGCCGATAAAAGCTGCAAAACTTTTATTGCCTATGTTGATAATATGCCCCTATGTTATTTACATTAGGGCTATATTGTCCAGTATAACAATCAAAATTGCTCTCCAAAGACACCAGGCAAAGCAGACGCTCCCTCAAACAGATCACCAAGTGCAATTTACCCTACTTACAATCTAGCCTGTTCTCTGTCGAGACTTTAGCAATCTTTAGACCACAAGATAAGATTTTTTTACATGGAAGAGCCATACGTATTGCAATTCTACTTAAGAAACAAGCATTGGCATAGACAATAGGTCTCGCCTTTGGGACTTTATACGTGTTTAGCCATGCAACAGTTGATGTTGCTGCACCAAGGATATTATGCTGCATAACTAAAGACTTAGAAGGTCCCAAAGTCGATACCTATTGGCTATGCCAATGCTTGTTTTTCTTTCACTTCGTTATCTATTTTGTTTTTCACAATTATACCCTCTTCTGTCTGTTCTTTGGTAAATAGATCTATTAAATAGTATCTCTTCTTTACTCCCTATAGCTGTCTTTCTTGAAACATCACTCTCTGTTTACTTTCCTTATACTTACTCTTTTTTTAAAAAAAAAAATTTTTTGGGTTAGCTCCCGGTACGCGTACCGGGAAGCTAAACCGGAAGCGAACCAAAAGAAATAGAGCTTGCCAGAGTGCTAAACATTCTAGCAATTTTTTTGGAAAGGGAAGGTAGTTCTGAAAAGAACTTTTTTTTTTATATTTTTGTTGTTTTATATTTTTTTTTTATTTTTTGAACATTTTTTGTTTTTTTTGTATTTTTTGAACGATTTTATATTTTTTTTGGTTTTTTTGGGGGGGGGGAAACAACAAAAAACAGGCGTTGAAAAGGGCTCAACAGGAGCAAAAAAAAATTACTGGGGGCGGTTAGGGCAATCATGGTGTTCATACGCCAGGTTCAGTGCATTGATGCTCATGTTGCCACAAGCTAATAATCCACGACAGCGCATACATAAGTGTATCATGTTCCCAAAATTGGGCTGGATATTTGGCACAGTTTCCCGTGCCTCCTCTGGTGATAAAGAAACCGATGTTGCTGGTCTCGTCACAGGAGTTGGTCGAGGATTGTCCATCATATCCCTTAATTCCGCCCGGCTGTAATTTAAGGGATGTTTCCTCGTCATATGCCTATGCATGGTATGATTACCGTAGCTGTATTTTTTGTCCGTCCCTCTGGACAATTGTTCCTTGCATATGAGGCATGTTGCATACCTGGCATTGACCTTTTTTTGGCCACGAGGGATGGAAAAAAACTGCCAGATGAAACTGGGTTTCTTTCTTGAAACCCGGGGCAACTCTTCAAGAAATTGTGGTTGTTCTCCCTCCTCATCCATCTCTTCATCTTCCTCCTCAGTGTTGATAACCACCTGGGGAGGTGGTCCTCTCTTCCCATGAGGAGGTGGAGGTGGTGGTGGGGGTGCACCAGCTGAAGCAATCAGTGAAGCCATTTTCATACAATCAAAATAGGTCTTCCAAGAAGCAAAATAGGTCTTCCTCTCACAATAATGAAAGTCAGAGTGAGGAAAGAAGGAGTGGTTTTCATCATTTGGAAAAAACAATACTTCTCAACCAATGAAAAGTGTTATTTTTAGGTCACCTGACCTAGCCTTCCATAATTATGAAACTAAAAGTGAAATGAACCAATGAAAAGCTTTATTAACAAGTCACATGACCTCTAACTTTCATGTTACGCGCTGCGGAACGCTCCCCGGTTAGCTTCCGGTTCGCTGCGCTTCGCGCCTCGGTCCGCGCCCCGGGACACTTCCGGGTGCGCTAACGCAGTACGTCACAAGACGCATTTCGCGGCAACGCGATACGTCGCGCTTTCGCGCCGCGGATCGCTTCCGGGGAGTTGCGTTTCGCGCCTCGGTCCGCGCCCCGGGGCACTTCCGGGTGCGCTAACGCAGTACGTCATAAGACGCATTACGCGGCAACGCAATACCGTCACTATGTTGATTTGTTACCGGTTCGCGGACGGGATCGCGGAATCGAATTGAGCTATCTGGAAGCTTCCCGGTTAGCGGACCGGGAGCGAAACAAAAAAAATATTTAAAAAAAAATTATTAATAAACATATAAAATATATTTTTGGATTTAAAGAATAATACATTTTACTTCTGTAGATATTAGCTTTTAAAAAACCAATGAAATTCACTGAAAAAACCATAGGTTATAGACCATATATAGTTAGGAATTAGCATTTACAAAACCTTGAAAATTCACTGAAAAAACCATAGGTTATAGACCATATATAGTTAGGAATTAGCATTTAAAAAACCTTATTTTACTCACACAAAACCATTGAAATTCCATATATAGTTAGTTGTACTAACTATATATCGCGCACCCGCAATCCACTGCTGATGATGTCACATATTACATCATTCATGACATGGTCAGTGACATCACTGATGACATCACTGATGACATCTCAAATGACATCACTGATGACATCACTGATGACATCTCAAATGACATCACTGATGACATCACTGATGACATCTCAAATGACATCGCTGATGACATCACTGATGACATCTCATTTGACATTACTGATGACATCACTGATGACATCATTCATGTGATTATACGATGAAGCTCTTCAGACTCTAATATAACCTTAGATACAGTAAGTGTAAACAGACACTCACAGACTGTCACTCATCCATAGAGTTACACACACACCTAGTCAGTCATGGAAAGAATCAATCACACATCCATTTTCTCAACTATACAGTTATACACACCTTACTTATTCAAAGATATACTAACACATATTTACTCTCTTATGCAATCCCTGATACAAGTTCACAATGATCCATACAGCCACTCACACATTCACTGGCTCTTATGCACAGTTATTTATATATGTCAACTCTCACATGTACTGTGTTTTACATATGTACTTACTTTTACATGCAGCACTGAGATATCCATTCACTCACCCATACACTCATGCACACAGTCAACCGCCCATACAGCTGTTTCCACATGCACTTTTGAACCCATACATCTAGTGAATCAACTGCTCACACATCTATGCACAGAGTCATACACCTCCCAGCCATCCATACACACTCTCAGTCTCCCATACAAATACGTAGGCAACCAATCAATAACGCATATAGTTAATCATATAGCTAATGATCAACACATGCAGCAGTTTATAGAACAACAAAGATAATGATGCACAAATTGAGACAGTTTAGTCACTAACCCATGCACTCAGTGAGACACATTTAACCACTCACTCATACAGTCAGTCATGCACCTAATAAATCCTTCATCAAGACATTTATACATCCACTAATTCTTAAATATGTAAGACATATTTTAACTTTACAGAATTATACAGTCACTGGATGACGTCATCAGTGATGTCATCAGTGATGTCATTTGAGATGTCATCAGTGATGTCATGAGTGATGTCACTGACCATGTCATGAATGATGTAATATGTGACATCATCAGCAGTGGATTGCGGGTGCGCGATATATAGTTAGTACAACTAACTATATATGGAATTTCAATGGTTTTGTGTGAGTAAAATAAGGTTTTTTAAATGCTAATTCCTAACTATATATGGTCTATAACCTATGGTTTTTTTCAGTGAATATATATATATATTCACTGAAAAAACATAGGATTCAGGGTTGTTTTATATATATATATATATATATATATATATATATATATATATACATATATATATATATATATATATATATATATATATATATATATATATATATATACATATATGTATATATATTACCTACTGGCGGTCGCCAGTAGGTAGTTATTGTTAGGTCCTAGCTACCATAGGAAATCCGCAACATTCTATTGGGAATTACTCTGGAGCCGGTTGAGGAATTTGCGTGTAATTTTCCAAAATTTTGGCCAGCTCCGCTCCACTCCTTCCTTGAAAGTTTCGGGGGGATTCGTGAAGTGGGGGCTGAGAAAAAAGGGGGGTCCCAAAACATGTTTTCCCCATGTTAATTTCCATGGGACGTTCTGACACGGCTACAGCCCAAAACGCTGAACGGAATTACGCCAAACTATGCAAAATTGTAGGGACTGGTATGCAGATGAGCCTTTGCTATATTTGGTGAAAATTGCTCCAGTGGTTTTTACGAAAATTAACTTAAAAAACACATATATATCTATAGGCGCGCTCCGAGCGCTCTCCGGTACGCGTACCGGGGAGCGCACCCGGCGCGCCACGGGAGTGCGCGAGCGGAAAGCTGATTGGCTGTCGGATGTCTGTCAACATTCTAAACAGTCCGGAGAGTCCGCCATCTTGTGTCTCGGTAGAATCGAGACACAAGAGGTAAAAATAAAAAGGAGGAAATGATTAAAAGGGGGCATGGTGCACACCCCCTGACTCCCTAGGTTTTCTGAGGGGGGCCTAGAAGGACCCTGAAGGGCAAAGAAACTTTTTTTTTTTTTTTTGCCATTTTTGCGGGGTAAGCGTTGTGTGCGTTCCCATGTACGCTCACCGGTACGCGCACCCAGAGCGTACCGCAGGGAAAAACATTGAAAATAGTGTAAAATAAGAATTTGGATTGCTTAGAGGTAGGGTAGCTCTAAAAAGAGCTGTTGTGCTATGTGGGTGATTTAAGTACCTACAAGTAGGTACCGATGCAGAGTCTAAAATTCACTTCAATACAATCACTTCGCTACTACCTCATAAATTAGAAATAAAAATGAATAATTTGTCAACTAATTTTTAATTTGTAAATATTAATTTATTGTTCAGAATTTTCATAATTTATTAGAACTTGTAGCATGTCCTCATCTGGAATTTCCTCTTCAATCATATGATCAGGAATCTCCTCATTATAGGTGTGCCATGATGATTGTTGGAATTCTATTGTATCTAAACATTCGATAAATTCTTCGTCAAGAGATTCATCAAAAAAATTATTTATGTCATCTCCTCCTTGTGATAAAACGATGCTTTCGATATACGTGACATTTTGAATTTCAATCAATGTAGTTGAAATTTCAAAAGAAATTTCCTTGGTCTCCTCATTCTGATCCATTTTAATTTCAAATTTCTTGTTGTAAATAGCAAAAAAAAGTAATCACTTTCATTTATCATTTTTAGTAATACATAATATAAAAGTAGCCTAATCAAGTATTTAGTTCTTTAAAATTAATTGGTAGTGTATAGTATTAGGAAGGTATTAGAAATATAAAGCACTGCATGTGATGAAGCCTATCTTAATCCATAATTATAACTGAATGACTGTAAATAGCTAACAGAAAACATTTTCCAAATTATCTTAAAGTGTACAACATAGTTCCTCTTACAAACTAACAACTCACCTTTTTGAAAGTAGGAGAAGAGTTAGTACTGTGTAATTCAAACTCCAGAAATTGAGCACCCAAAATTCCTCTCAAAAGTACCTCAGGGAGGAGTATCACAAAATGGCCATGTTTTCCTCTCATTTAAGATATGTACATAACCAATCATACTTCATCACACACAAATTCAAAATGAAAGTAACATTTTGATTGGTTCTAAATTTCAATTCTTTCAAATGTGTTTTCCCCATGTAATTTTCTATAGGACATTTATACACGGCTACAGCCCGAATGGCTGAATGGAATTACACCAAACTTGGTAAAATGATAGGCACTGGTACGTAGTAGGGCCTTTTCCATATTTGTTTGAAATTGCTCCAGTGGTTTTTATGAAAAGCAACTTCAAAAACACATATATATCTATAGGCGCGCTCCGAGCGCTCACCGGTACATGTACCGGGGAGCACACGCGGCGCGCCATGGAAGTGCGCGAGCGGAAAGCTGATTGGCTCTCTGGTGTCTGTCAACATTCCAAACAGTCCGGAGAGTCCACCACCTTTTGTCTCGGTAGAATCGAGACACAAGAGGTGATATTAAAAAGGGGGAAATGATTAAAAGGGGGCAGGGTAGGCCGGGTAGGCCTAGAAGGACCCTGAAGGTCAAAAAAACATTTTTTTTTTTTCGCAGGGTGAGCGCTGGGTGCGTTCCCATGTACGCTCTCTGGTACGCGCACCCTGAGCGCACCACGGGGAAAAACAGTGTAAAAAATTAGAGTAAAAAAATAATTTTGAGTACTTAGAGGTAGAGTAGCTCTGAAAATAGCTGTTGTGTTATGTAGGTGTTTTTTGTACCTACAAGTAGGTACCAATGCAGAGTCTCAAATTCAAGAGGAAGACTCTATTCCCCTCATCTGTAAAATGTACACCATCTCTCCTATAGATGCCTTGCATGTTGTAACGCAAGTTGTTGTGGTAAATGGAACCCATACTATAGTCTCTGAGGAAAGCAGAAACTGATTTATTCACATGTTTCCTTGCTTTCTCAATCTGTGGACAAAATTGGTTGGACCAGTTCCATTTTTGCCTTTGGTATATAATAGAAAATACCAAGGCAGTTTTTGGGAAAAGTGACATCAATTGCCCAAAGATGTCCTTTAAAAGCATTTCCAGACCTACCCCAGTCAAAGTGCCCAGGTCATTTCCACCACAGTGCACAATTATGAGGTCAGGCTGTGGTAGATGCATAAAGGATTTTATCAATAGTATCGAATGGTGACTTCTTAATCCTCTCTGTCCAATCCACACAATGTCCACAGTTGGTAAATCAAGGTTGTAAATACCTCTGTTACTTGCAAATATTTCACTCCAGCAGACAAAGCTATGACCCACAAACCAGACTTTTGGCATCTTGAAGGTAGATGTGCTTCTAGTCAGATGAGTTGTGGAAATGAAATGGCAGTTTGAAAGTAGGAATTATGAAAAAAAGTGGTTGAGATTCAGTGCACTTGAAAAACAAGAAATGATTGGTGCTTTCTTAAAATTCACCACTGAAATTAGGGTGTAGGCTTTTTTTCTTTTTAAAGAAGTCATTTTAATGGTTGAGAAAAGGTCATTTAAAGAAACATTGCACATATTTAGCTAGTACATTGAGAGGTCAAACACCCTTGCTGGATTCTTTTGCAACATACTATGTTGAACTTTTGAACTGTGTGCTGGGTTAGGTGGGAATTGCCATGGTAACAGGCTGAATGAGCACTGGGGGATGGGTGACTATTATGTGAGTTTCAAAGTCTTGAAATGTACAACCAATTAAAATGTGCAGTTTGATTTTGAATTTGTGTGGGAAGAATTTTGATTGGTTATGTACAAGAATATGGGTCTGAAATGAGAGGGAATCTGTGCCAATATTGAAAGGCTCCAGTGACAGAAGCATTATTCAGAGATTTTGCTGAAAATCTGGTGTGTGTGACTGACACTGTTCTACATCTTCCAAAGCATTGTTAAAGGTGAGTAATGATTCTTTTAATAGAGATAGACTGCTGTATGTACTATGGGGAAGATTAAGAAGCATATTATGCTTCTTAATTCTAGCATTGTGTGTCATGTTTTTTTGTAATGCTGTTTAAAAATTGAATGGTGCATATTGGAAATGTATTTTGGAAATGAGTTAGGTTTTTGCTTTGTTTTTGTTGTGGTCATTTAAATGGGCTGTGGTTTGTGTAAAAAACGATTTACTATGGAAAATGTTTTCTGGTAAAATGTCTGGCTTTTAAATTTTGGTCAAGGTTCACACTGAATGTCTGTTTGAAATAAGGGATTACATTTTCACATTTTTCAATAATGTTACCTGTGCCTTCTAACAGTTTGCCTCTCTTAGCTTAAAAGGTACTCTGTGCCTGTGTCTCATGTCACTTTGCACGTGCATAATCTCTCTTTTTCTGTGTGTCATTTCTCTCTTTGTGTGTGTGTCATGACTTCTGTCTCATGTGCCTAAGATCACACTGTGAGTCAAGCTTGATTTTAAATAGATCTGGGTGAATAATGTGCTTACTTGATGTGTTTAAAAATATGGAAATACATGTTTTCTTAAAGTCAGTTAGGCTTTAGCATATGGAATCTTAGGCAGCATGTCTGTTAGGCCTCTTACTTCACAAAAAGGCTCTAAGCTGTGCAATCAAGATCCAGGGTGTGCCGTTGAAATGAAAAAGGAATGTTATGTCTTGCTTATATATATGTGGTCTGTTTTTTGCCAGTAGAGACAGTGAAATAGTATGAGCAGACATACACATATTGCATGCAGAGACAGACATGGTAGATTACATGTAACATCCTGGTCATGTGCCTAAGATCACACTGTGAGTCAAGCTTGATTTTAAATTGATCTGGGTGAATAATATGCTTAGTTGATGTCTTTAAAAATATGGAAGTGCATGTTTTTTTAAAGACAGTTGGGCTTTAGTATATGTTCTAGTAGGGAATCTTAGGCAGCATGTGTGTTAGGCCTCTTACTTCAGAAATAGACTCTAAGCTGTGCAATCAAGATCCAGGGTGTGCCTATGAAATGAAAGAGGAATGTTAGATGTTGCTTATATATATGTGGTCTGTTTTTTGCCAGTAGAGACAGTGAAATAGTATGAGCAGAAATACATATATTGCATGCAGAGACAGACGTGCTAGATTACATGTAACATCCTGGTCATGTGCCTAAGATCACACTGTGAGTCAAGCTTGATTTTAAATGGATCTGGGTGAATAATATGCTTAGTTGATGTCTTACAAAATATGGAAGTACATTTTTTTTTAAAGTCAGTTGGGCTTTAGTATATGTTCTAGTGGGGAATCTTAAGCAGCGTGTGTGTTAGGCCTCTTACTTCAGAAATACGCTCTAAGCTGTGCAATCAAGATCCAGGGTGTGCCTTTGAAATGAACGAGGAATGTTACGTGTTGCTTATATAAATGTGGTCTGTTTTTTGCCAGTAGAGACAGTGCAATAGTATGAGCAGACATACACATATTGCATGCAGAGACAGACATGGTAGATTACATGTAACATCCTGGGCATGTGCCCAAGATCACACTGTGAGTCAAGCTTGATTTTAAATGGATCTGGGTGAATAATATGCTTAGTTGATGTCTTTTAAAATATGGAAGTACATGTTTTTTTAAAGTCAGTTGGGCTTTAGTATATGTTCTAGTAGGGAATCTTAAGCAACGTGTGTGTTAGGCCTCTTACTACAGAAATAGGCTCTAAGCTGTGCAATTAAGATCCAGAGTGTGCCTTTGTAACGAACTACCAATGTTATGTGTTGCTTATATATATGTGGTCTGTTTTTTGCCAGTAGAGACAGTGAAATATTATGACCAGAGACACACATATTGCATGCAGAGACAGACATGGTAGATTACATGTAACATCCTGGTCATGTGCCTAAGATCACACTGTGAGTCAAGCTTGATTTTAAATGGAGCTGGGTGAATAATATGCTTAGTTCATGTCTTAAAAAATATGGAAGTACATGTTTTTTTAAAGTCAGTTGGGCTTTAGTATATGTTCTAGTAGGGAATCTTAGGCAGCGTGTGTGTTAGGCTTCTTACTTCAGAAATAGGCTCTAAGCTGTGCAATCAAGATCCAGGGTGTGCCTTTGAAATTAACGAGACATGTTATGTGTTGCTTATATATATGTGGTCTGTTTACAGACAGTTCTCAAGACAGTCAGAGTTCTGCTTCATTGAGTCAGGATCCACTAGGAGGACCAATTATACAAAATGAAGCTGCCATTTCCATGGATGAAGTTGAAAGAGCCATGGAACAAGCTCAGGAGGATGTAGTTAACTTAGAAGATTTGGAAATAGAACTAAACGTTGAGCAGAGACAAATATATGACGAAGTCACAGAACACATTGAGCATGGTTTATCTCATGAGAAAAAAGAGTGCTCATGTACATCATTTAAACCTGTCCGACTGTACGTGAGTGGAGAAGCAGGAACTGGAAAAAGTTTCGTGATTAAAGCAATTGCAACATATCTGCAGAAAAGAACGGAGTCATCGCTGTCTTGTGTTGTTACCGCTCCAACTGGGTTGGCAGCACACAACATTAAAGGGATTACTTTACATCGCTTATTGATGCTGCCAGTAGAGCATGATAATAAATTACAAAACCACAAGCTATCTGGAAAAGCTTGTTGTGAAGTTTCAAGAGTCCTAAAGAAAATGAAACTTCTTATCATTGATGAAGTAAGCATGGTATCAAATGTAATACTTGCTTTTGTGCATTTAAGAATGCAAGAAATTCTTAAAACAGAGTATGATGTGTTATTTGGAGGCAAATACATCATTGTTTTTGAAGATCTACTGCAACTAACTCCAGTGAAAGGACAACCAGTGTTTAAAATGCTTACGCATGAAGATACCAGGAAGTGCTTAGGAAGCACTGGAAATGTTAACATATGGTTAAACTTCAAATATGCAGAACTGCTTCAAAATATGCGACAGGCAAAGGATGAAGATTATAAAAATATTCTACAAGATATAAGAATTGGAAAACTAACTGAGCATGGCAAAGAAGCTTTACTTGGACGATTAATTTCAAATTTGTTTCCAAATATATTTTTATGAAAATTCCTGAAAACAAATCTGTCATATGCTTGATGCCAACTCTGCAAGAATGTTCAATCTTCAACAACAAAATGTTAAAGTTGGAAAATCCATGGATTGTGAAACTGGAAGCTATTGATAAAATAGAACATGAAGGAGGAACTATTATTTGATGGTGATGGATTAAACCCAGATCAGTTGACTGGGGGTGAGTGTTTGAGTTTTCCAAACGCTCCGTCCATCATCCCCTTTTGTATCGCTTTGTTCGCCCTAAGTGTGGCAGGGTATGCTCAGACGTGAGTCCCTTGTTCACTTGGCCACTGGATTCAAGATAGCCTGGCTGATGAGGATTATGAATCCGAAACCGGTCCCAGGATGTTTGTTTCCGGTCCAGGGAAGACATGGCTTGGCAGTTCGGGCTGGACTGTTCCCATAAGGCACAAGGTCAGACTGATTTGCATATAGCCATGTCTGAACTGGGGTGGCTGAGTGAACTAAAGAATGGTGATGGATTAAACCCAGATCAGTTGACTGGGGGTGAGTGTTTGAGTTTTCCAAACGCTCCGTCCATCATCCCCTTTTGTATCGCTTTGTTCGCCCTAAGTGTGGCAGGGTATGCTCAGAAGTGAGTCCCTTGTTCACTTGGCCACTGGATTCAAGATAGCATGGCTGATGAGGATTATGAATCCGGAACCCGTCCCAGGATGCTTGTTTCCGGTCCAGGGAAGACATGGCTTGGCAGTTCGGGCTGGACTGTTCCCATAAGGCACAGGGTCAGACTGATTTGCATATAGCCATGTCTGAACTGGGGTGGCTGAGTGAACTAAAGAAGGGTGATGGATTAAACCCAGATCAGTTGACTGGGGGTGAGTGTTTGAGTTTTCCAAACGCTCCGTCCATCATCCCCTTTTGTATCGCTTTGTTCGCCCTAAGTGTGGCAGGGTATGCTCAGACGTGAGTCCCTTGTTCACTTGGCCACTGGAGTCAAGATAGCCTGGCTGATGAGGATTATGAATCCGAAACCGGTCCCAGGATGCTTGTTTCCGGTCCAGGGAAGACATGGCTTGGCAGTTTAGGCTGGACTGTTCCCATAAGGCACAGGGTCAGACTGATTTGCATATAGCCATGTCTGAACTGGGGTGGCTGAGTGAACTAAAGAATGGTGATGGATTAAACCCAGATCAGTTGACTGGGGGTGAGTGTTTGAGTTTTCCAAACGCTCCGTCCATCATCCCCTTTTGTATCGCTTTGTTCACCCTAAGTGTGGCAGGGTATGCTCAGACGTGAGTCCCTTGTTCACTTGGCCACTGGATTCAAGATAGCCTGGCTGATGAGGATTATGAATCCGAAACCGGTCCCAGGATGCTTGTTTCCGGTCCAGGGAAGACATGGCTTGGCAGTTCGGGCTGGACTGTTCCCATAAGGCACAGGGTCAGACTGATTTGCATATAGCCATGTCTGAACTGGGGTGGCTGAGTGAACTAAAGAAGGGTGATGGATTAAACCCAGATCAGTTGACTGGGGGTGAGTGTTTGAGTTTTCCAAACGCTCCGTCCATCATCCCCTTTTGTATCGCTTTGTTCGCCCTAAGTGTGGCAGGGTATGCTCAGACGTGAGTCCCTTGTTCACTTGGCCACTGGAGTCAAGATAGCCTGGCTGATGAGGATTATGAATCCGAAACCGGTCCCAGGATGCTTGTTTCCGGTCCAGGGAAGACATGGCTTGGCAGTTTAGGCTGGACTGTTCCCATAAGGCACAGGGTCAGACTGATTTGCATATAGCCATGTCTGAACTGGGGTGGCTGAGTGAACTAAAGAATGGTGATGGATTAAACCCAGATCAGTTCACTGGGGGTGAGTGTTTGAGTTTTCCAAACGCTCCGTCCATCATCCCCTTTTGTATCGCTTTGTTCACCCTAAGTGTGGCAGGGTATGCTCAGACGTGAGTCCCTTGTTCACTTGGCCACTGGATTCAAGATAGCCTGGCTGATGAGGATTATGAATCCGAAACCGGTCCCAGGATGCTTGTTTCCGGTCCAGGGAAGACATGGCTTGGCAGTTCGGGCTGGACTGTTCCCATAAGGCACAGGGTCAGACTGATTTGCATATAGCCATGTCTGAACTGGGGTGGCTGAGTGAACTAAAGAATGGTGATGGATTAAACCCAGATCAGTTGACTGGGGGTGAGTGTTTGAGTTTTCCAAACGCTCCGTCCATCATCCCCTTTTGTATCGGAACTATTATTTTGTCAGAAAAGTTGAAATCAAAATTGGATTCTTAAGAGAAGACAATATCTAAAACTGCTGGTTTGGAAAAGACTGTATGCATCTTTAAATTGTCGTATAATTTTACGACGGAATTTACATGTGGAAAGAGGTTTAGTAGATGGAGCAATGGGTCATGTTGTTGATTTTGTGAATTACAGAAATAGAGATGGAATTAAATTTATAAAAATTAAATTTGATGGTATTGAAGAAGTACAACAAATCAGTCGTTCTTCTGCCCGATTTATGCTTGTGAAAGATTTATATGTCCGCAGAAAACAGTTTCCTGTTTCTTTGGCATATGCAGTGACTATTCATAAATCTCAAGGTTTAAGTGTAGCTAGTGCGTTGGTGAATATTGGAAGTTCTGTGTTCAAGGAGGGTATGGCATATGTTGCTTTATCTCGAGTTAGAACTTTATCTGGATTGTACTTGATTGATTTTGATAACACAAAGATTAGTGCAGATGTAAATTGTGTAAAAGAGTATAATAGGTTAAGAAGAGAGTATGCTCCAAATTTACCTCAATATTCTCTATTTGAAAAGCGTGTGGTAGGCCGAAAAAGAAGAAATGAGAAAAATTGTAGTGAAGTTGTAGCAAAAAGAAAAAAAGTAGATGAACCAGTAATTGTAAGCAGAAAGGAAACGGATTCAGTTAAAGATGTTGTTGGATTTCAGTTTGAAAACAGTTCTGGTGTCAACTGCTATGCTAATGTAGTGGTTAATGTTGTTTTTTTTCTCCAAACTTTACAAGAACAGATTGCTGAAAATCTGGATCAAACCATTTTCTGTCAACTGATTCTGCCAAAATGTATTATATTTATCCAAGTCGTCGGGTTTGTATTCAACTAGTAGCCGGTATATTAGGCCAATCTTTTTCTTTGATTGGATTGCCTCTATTAATCCAATAGGGGCCGGTTTTTTTACAACCAGAAGCACCTATGTTTGTGTTTTGGAGAAGAAAACTATTTAATATTTATGAATTAGAGTGGAATTTATATGCGGTAAAAGGGGCAAGAAAAAGAAAGATTGGTTTATTGACATGGGGGGCTCTTAAAGAATATGTAGAGAACTAATTTCTGAGTTATTTGTAATGTAATTAAATGAATTTTTGTATGTGATGACTGCGCTTTGTTATTTTGACCCAACCGAGGCAATAAAAAAAAAAAGAAAAATTGGGATCAAAGATTTTGTTGTTTGTTGAATTCTGTGTTTGAGAAATGTAGCAGTGATAGAACAAAAATACAAAGTGTTTCTGAAATTCGAAATGTATTTGACATATGTTCTGGTCTAAATCAATTTTCACAGAATATTCAGCAAGATTGTCAGGAATTTCTAATGTATATGCTTGTTGTATTGCAAGATGAAGGTGTAGATGTAGAAAATCTTTTTGGCCTTTCTTATAAATGGCAACATGACTGCAACAATTGCTCCTTTTCAAGTAGTACTACAATAGACAGTGAAAGATTTATATATTTGACTTTACCAGACTGTAAATCAGTGTCTTTTAATAATCTAGTTAGAGAAGCAAATCAAAACATGGTCTGTACTCAATGTAAATCTGCAATGCTATCCACATTATTTATACAAAGATATGGACAGTATGTAATTTTAATGTTCCAACGATGTAGACCTGATGGAACTAAGTTGACAACTTTAATTAAAAATGTTGTGGCTTCTCAATTATCAATTTTAGGAAGAACCTTTGCAACTGCAGCAATTATTTACCATGATGGTCCTTCAACAACATCAGGACATTACACAGTTTATTTCAAAATGCCAAAAAGGCTGGAGTAACTGTAATGATACTCAATTGACTTTCAAACAACGTTTGCCTTCTGACTTACAAAATTCTTACATAGTGTTCTTACAACCGAAATTTTAGGTAAGGTAATTGACCTATGAAGATTGGAGCAGTTAATAAAATTTAGTTTGTTGTTCAAAATTACTTTCTGAGTGAGAGTGATGAAGATAATAAAAAACATGTAGTTGTCATAGAGGTAGTATAAGTGTATCACGTAGTATGTGATGTGAGTATTGTAGGAAATATTAATGAAAAGTAAGCAAGGAGTTGGAAATAAAACTATTGTTTCATAATGTAAAAGATGTTGGAGCTTTTGAACTAAAACAAAAATAGGGAATGCCAAACTGCTCAACAGGAGCAAAAAAAGTGGAAAAATTAGGGCTGGGGAGGGCAGCGATGGTCTTCTCTTTTGCGTGCAATTAGCGTGATACTCTGTTCTCCATAGCAAAGCAGTTTGTCACACTGCTTACATTTTATGGCGATGTCACTAAATATAGGTTGAATGTTCGGTATCAGCTCCACTGCTCTTCCTCTCCCCGATGATGTTGCTTCTCCGGTCGAAGTTGAGGCGCCATCTCTTGGGGGATTACGTGTAGGTCCCTGACACTCTCCCTGGCATAGTTCTGGGGGTGCCTCCTTTGAACATGCCTGATCATTGTGGAGTTGCCAAACTATATTTTTTCAGAGAAAGAATAGTGTGGCAAATTTTACACTCCACCTTAGGAGCATTTACCTTCTTTTCCCCTGGTGGAATTGTAAAAAAATTCCAGATAAAGTGCTCCTTTACCATTGGCTGAGGAGTCTCCTCCTGGATAAACTCATCAGAGTCTTCACTGCTGCTAGGTGGTCTTGCAGCCATTCTTTCTAAAGTAATGAAGAGAAACAGGGAACAGGTCGTGCTCTCTCCAAAGTGAAAGAGGTAATGAAGGAAATGGGTGAGGTTTTCATTAGTTGTAAAAAAAACTGTTGACAACCAATGAAAAGTGTTATTTTAAGGTCACATGACTTGACGCGCTTACGCTACGCGCTCCGGAGCGCTTCCGGGGCGCTTACGTGGCACGAACGTAGGCGCTTCCGGGGGCGCTTATGCGGCGCGCCTAAATTACGTTTTGCTAGCTTTTCGGAAATACGTCTAAAGTTAAAATACGGGTATTTAAAATCAAAAATACTACTTTTGTAAGTATGCCACTAAATGTCTTGCATTATTTTTTACTTTAAATACAAACTTTTTTTTTTCGCACGCAGGAATAGGGCTCTCGCTGCGCTCTCGGGTGATCTTACCGGTGCGCGCACCCTGAGTGCTCTGAGACAAAATTATAAAAAATAAAAAAAACATGAAAAATACATTGAAAACTGAATTTTAGAAAAAAAATAACAATGAATAGTTATAAAAAACAGCTGCTAAAAAAAAAAATAACTTTAAAAAACGAAGGTTACAAACTCGATATAGCAAGGAATTCGCTTTTAAAAACCTTTGAAATTCAATGAAAAAAACATAGGTTTCACAATTGTTATAGTTAGGAATTAGCATTTAAAAAACCTTTGAAATTCACTGAAAAAAACATAGGTTTCACACCAGTTATAGTTAGCGGTACATTTTACTCATACAAAACTATTGAAATTCCCATGTTATAGTTAGTTGGAGAGCTGTGTGGGCTGTATGGGCTGTGAGAGCTGTGTGGGCTGTGAGAGCTGTGTGGGCTGTGAGGGCTGTGAGGGCTGTGTGGGCTGTGAGGGCTGTGAGGCCTGTGAGAGCTGTGTGAGCTGTGAGAGCTGTGTGGGCTGTGAGAGCTGTGTGAGCTGTGAGAACTGTGTGGGCTGTGAGAGCTGTGTGGGCTGTGAGAGCTGTGTGGGCTGTGAGAGTGTGGGCTGTGTGGGCAGTGAGAGCTGTGAGAGCTGTGTGGGCTGTGAGAGTTGTGTGGGCTGTGAGAGCTGTGTGGGCTTTGAGATGTCATCAGTGATGTCATCAGTGATGTATTTTGAGATGTCATCAGTGATGTCATCAGTAATGTCACTGACCATGTCATGAATGATGTAATATGTGACATCATCAGCAGTGGATTGCGGGCGCGCGAGTTATAGTGAGTCCACCTAACTATAACGTGGGAATTTCTGGGGCGTGGCACTATTTACTTTTTTTATTTTGAGGAGGGGGGCCCCATCCTCAGGCTGATTTTGGCCCTGGGGACCCAATCGGCCGAGGCCCGGCCTTTTGTTTTTTTAAATAAAGGGATGGGGGCAGCGTAGCTCTTGCTTCCAAAAAGCAAAGCAGAGTTTGCTATGATAGGAGAGGAGCTGTGCCCCCACCCTGTCATAGCAAACAGCAATGTTCCGGGGTGGACAACCCGGGGCATTGCAGGAGCCGACCCTGGGGTGTGGCGGTCCCCAGGGCCATCAAGGGCTCCAGGAGGAGGGCCATGTGGCCCCCCTCCCAAGGTTAAGATAGCCCCGGGGAGGTGGTAGTCTCCCGGGCCCATGTGGTCCACAAAAGACCCCTGTATTTAAATAAACGTTCCCCCGGGGGGAAACCTGTGTTTTTTTCAGTGAATTTCTAAGATTTTTAAATGCTAATTTCTAACTGTACCATCCCTCAAACCTATGTTTTTTCACTGAATTTCTAAGGTTTTTTAGATGCTAATTTCTAAGTATCATGTGTACAAAATACTTTTTCTTAGTTTTTTTATTTTTATAACTCAAATGTAATGTTTTCTCTTTTCTAAAATATCAACAAACATTTAAATTTTTTTTTAAAGTGGATACACGTACCCATCATGTACCAATCTTGGTGGGTACGTGAATCCAAGAATGTTGCCGTTGTATTGTTTAAGTTATGTGGGGTGCGCATTTGGCATGCGATGGGTGCGCAGTTCTCGGCCCCACGTAACATCACGTACATATTCACGGGAGTCATGCTGGGCGCATAAACCCACTGCAAATCTTTACTTTTTTAAAGTATATATATAAATATAACTTTATTATATATATATTATACAAAGAGATAATTTAACAAAATTGTGAATCTCATATATTTGTAACTGAAATAAAGATAAATTATTGCTCAATATATTTTCCCAAAAATGCGCCGGGTGCACGCTGGTTGCATGCCGGGGGCGCAAACCCAGTGACTTCAAAAGGAAGCATTTTATTGGTTAAGAAGCTTTTCATTCTAGAAATTACAGGACTCCACCCAAGTTTCTCATTCCTCCAAGAACATTGCCAGGAGACACACCTCTTGTGTTTAGTGCTCTTCTTGCATTTCTTTGGTGTTTTTTTTTAAACTACCTAGAACAATGGCATCTTCAAATCCACCAGCTGACATCCTTGATGAAAAGAGGACTTGGAGGAACCAAGAAAATCCAAATAGGAGAGCATCATCTGGACGTTCTTTACATTTCCAGATGGAAAAAAAAGGTGAATGCGAGGAAGGTAACCTGCACATATTGTGAAAGAATAATATCCCAGGCTCCAAGAAAAAATACTCATGCTGTACTTCTTCCATGCTCAAGTACCTCCAAACCATGCACCCTCGTCGGCTAGCATGGGATCAGCATTGTCGAGAGCTGGAACAACAAGCCCAGCAAGGTGACAAAGATGCAGGACCGAGCACCTCAGATGGAACATCAAGTTCAACAAGAGGACCTGATATTAGAACAGAGATGCATCAAGTGCAAGAAAAATATTTGGTATGGCGAACAGTCTATTGACGCTATTGTTTTTGCTCAAAAAGCCACCACTGTTAAATTTCTTTTGCAATGATTTTTAAATTGCAGAAGTTTAGACAACAATTTTGTCACTTTATTCTGTTTGTTCGCCCAAAAAATGCAAAAAGTTAGAAAAACACAAAAGAATTACAAAAGAAGAACAGAAGCAGGAGAATAGTTCTTGTTAGAACCCCCTATTGGTTAAAAAAATACAAATGTGCACATGTTGTGTGAATTACGGCAAGTGTAATATATGGAAAAGAACATGGAAAGTGTATGTGTGATTGCATGAGTGCATGTCTACTATGTGTATAATTGTAGAAGTGCATGGGTAGTGATTGTCTAATTGCATGAGTGCAGTGACAATATCCGGGTGATTGTAGCAGTGTATGGGTAATGCATGAGTGCATGCAAGAGTTTATACGTAGTGCCTGAGCGCATGTAGGAGTGCATGGGTAGTTACTGGGTGATCGGAGGAGTGCATGAGTAGTACATGGAAGATTGCATGAGTGCAGGAGTAGTGCCTGGTTGATTGAAAGACTGCAAGTTAGGACACTGAGCTTTACTACTCCTAAACTGAAAAAAATCCTAATATTAAGGCTGTCGGTATTCACAGAACTTTAAACCAAAAAGGGGTCTTGTCCTTACGGGACCGAGTAGGGCATATGTGAATTCAATCAAACAACAAGGACTAGGTCTCGAATTTGTTTTGGCCAACTCTATTTATTTTTGACCAACCTGAGCATCTAGATAAACGTATTCTTAGATGCTTGCGTTTTTATCATCAATTGCTTTTATCATTTAACTGAGATCCGTTTATACAGTTTTGAATGTCCAAGTTTGAGACACTACAATACATACAAAAATCATAAACAACTGTGGAGAATCAAATCTAGACAATAAAGCATAAATAAATACATTTCAATATACTTTTCGCGGTTCAAAATTCAAATTGCTACAGTACGCCAGTTCGTTTTTGACATGACAGTCTTATATCATTCACTCTTTTTGTTTTAGGACTGATCACACAGGGGGAAAAAAAGCATAATGCTTGGGTGCATGGAAGAGTGCATGGGTCGTGCCTTGGTGCATGGAGTAGTACATTGGTACTTCCTCTGTGATTGCAGCAGTGCATGACCACTACCTGTGTGATTGCATGAGTGCATGGGTAGTGCCTGGGTGATTAGAGGAGTGCATGGGTAGTGCTTGAATTATTGCATGAGTATATAGGTAGTTCCTGGGTGATTGCATGAGTGCATAGGTAGTGCTTGGGTTATTTTATAACTGCATGGGTACTGGTTGCATGATTGGAGGAGTGCATGAGTAATGCCTGGGTGCATGGAAGAGTGTATGGGTAGTGCCTGAATGTATGTATGACTTCATGGGTAGATCCTGGGTGATTTGAGAAGAGCATGTGTAGTACATCAGTGATTGCATGAGTGCAGGAGTCATGCCTGAATGATTGAAAGGCTGGATGGGTAGTGCTTAGGTGATTGCATGAATGCGACAGAAGTGCCTGAGTGCATGTAAGAGGGTATAGGTAGTGTCTGAGTGATTGCTTGAGTGAAAGGATAGTACCTGGTTGCATGATTGGAGGAGTGCATGAGTAATGCCTGGGTGCATGGAAGAGTGTATGAGTAGTGCCTGAGAGCATGTATGACTGCATGGGTAGTTCCTAGGTGATTATAGGAATGCATGAGTATTACATGGCTGATTGCATGGGTGCAGCAGTAGTGCCTGAATGATGGAAAGACTGCTTGGATGATTGCATGAGTGCATGGGTAATGTTTGGGTGATTGAAGGAGTGTGCAGATAATGCTTGTGTGCACGGAAGAGTGTATGAGTAGTCAAGTCAAGTCAATATTTTATTGTTTGATTAATTAAAAACATTACAATTCCCCACCATTGTACATAGAAATCATAACAGAAATAGCACTTCATTTATAAAATACACCTGGTTTTAACACAATACCGCTATTATAAAAAGATGCAGTTGCTTTTCATTAAAAACTAATTTACAATAATTCCTACTCTCCGAGACATTCACCTAGCTTAAAACCCTGTTGATTCTTTAACCTATTTAGTAGAAACGCTCCCAATATGCTAGATAAAAAAAGCACAAGTGATGGGCTACCCATTTAGCGGCGCATTACACTCCTGTGAGGGGTACAGTTTAAAACTAAACAGCATGAATGAAAATATGGGGACACCTCAGAGGGACAATTACATTGATTCTGCCCCAATGTTCAAGACTATGGTGATCTTTGCTATCTTATTGCGACTAGCAACTGTACGTGAATTATCATGCTGTCCTCTTAATGTCATAAATTGACTGTAGGGTGGTGACTTTGATCCATCTTATTTTTGTTGCTCTCCGTCGGCTTGATGTAATAGTCTTTTGACTGTTGTCATGTATTTGACCCCCCGGCAGGCCAAGATGATGGACTTACCCTCCAGCCAGCATATCACCGCTTGCCTGCTTGAGCGAATGTTCAGGTCATTAAAAATACATTTTAAGTGCTGTCTCCTCTGGACCAGAACTGCTGGCCAGGCACATAATAAATGGATTAAGGATTCTGATTTAAAACGCACAGTCGACAGGTCGCGGATGGAAAAAACTTTTTCCTAGTTGGATACAGGTCCTTTGAGTCATGCACACCCAGTCTGAAGTTTATAAAACTCTTCTTTAACTGCAAGCTGAAATGAGCAGATAAATAAGCTTGAGGCCTTAAAATTTTATACGAGTAGGTGACAGTCCACCCGTGCCGGCGCTTGCTGAAATCTTTCTTGTCAGCCAGCAAAGATTTCTTTTTTGCTGCAGCATTTGCAGCTTTGCTGAAACTTTCTTTGGCATCCCCATTTTCTCATGCAATGTGTAGGTCCAGTACGGCCAAAGATTTTTTCAGGAAGCTGCCCCATGAGTTCGGTGTTTCTGAGTTCATCTGGTCCCTAAATTCGTCCCAGCATAATCTATTCATGGAGTCTGGGTTAGAGGAGCAGAATTTATGACAGAGCTTGACAAAGCTGCTGGAGACCAAATTCTAGTCAGACCTGAGAGGGACAGGCTGATTTTGGCAGTTTGAAGACGGCCTTGTAAATCCTTATTTGAAGCTCGTTTAGTATGTTCGCTTCCTTAACCGCACCAGGTAGCTAAACCATACGATAGGCTGGGTTGAATTTGTGCAGCCATAACTTTTAGCAGATGCATATAGTTCGGGCAGTCCATTTCTTTGCGTAGAAGTTTGTACGCGTTTATTAATGATTGGGCTTTAGCTTTTATTGCCAGTTTATGTTCCTTATGAGAGGCACTTACCCCAATAATTACGCCGAGATATTAATATGAGCGCTGCTCTTCCACTAATGCCCCTTTTGCCGACCATTTGAACTTTGTTTTTTTGGGATCCACTAAACAAATGATATTTGTTTTTTCTTTATTTAACTCAAGTTGTTCCTGATACAAGTAGGTTGCTAAATTGTTTATGGATCTCTGTAAGCCGATTGGGGTTTGGCTCAGCAAAACAATATCGTCAGCGTATTGTAAGATGGCAACTGACTCTTTGGCCAAGTTCGGTGGATGACAATCGGCTTTTCCAAGGTGCAATGTGATGTCAGAGAGAAACAAATTAAAAAGGCTAGGAGCCAGAACGCATCCTTGTTTCAGGCCTCGCTGCGTATGGATATGCTCTGGCCCAGGTATCCGAATGTAAGGTGATTATGGCAGTAAGCATTGCTATTGGCAAACCCCAAGCCTTGAGTTTCTTCCGAAGATGACCCCTGTTTACTCGGTCGAAAGCGGATTTGATGTCCACAAAGCATGCAAACAATCACGATTCCTTTTTTTGCGCTTTTTCGATTAAAGTGCTAGAATTGCCAAGTTGGTTATGGTACCCATCCGTTGCCTGACACCAGTCTGGAACCTGGGGATTATGTTCTTCTCCTTCATCCAGTCTTGGAGCTGGACTAACAGGCAAGAAGCATAAAGCTTGGCCTCCACGTCTATTAGTGAGATCAATCTGTAGTTGCCCGGTTTGCGATGGTCACCCTTTTTTAATATAGGGTGGATAATATTCCCTCTCCATGAGGCCGGGACATTGGTTCGTATGTGGATCTCATTGAAGACGGGGGTAAGGTTGGCAGACCAGAAGTTTGGATCGCTCTTAAAGATAGCGTTTGGAAGGCCATTAGGACCAGCCGCTCCCTCGGTCTTGAGTTTTGATATTAAGCCTCTTAATTCCTTTGCGTTGGTAAGGTTGTGGCTAAATACCTCTGAACTTTCTGAACTGCCTTCCACATGATGCGGGTCGGGAGCAGATTGTATTACCTCTTGGTCAAGATGCTGCCCACTTGGCCAATCTGCGGCTCCTGTTATTGTGTTGCTATACAAGGTCTTCACATGGTGGACCCACGTTTCTTGACCGATTCCCGCTTCTTGTTGTAAAATTGGTCCAGGTGACAGTTTGTTTACTTTACCCCAGAAGTCGCTACTGTTGTTTTTTTTAACTTGCGGTCAATAAGTGTGTCCAAATGGCCCCCTCGTGCGCTATTTTTGCGCTCCTCAGGTTCCTCCTGTAATTGCTCCTCAGTTGGCCCAGCTTCCGTTTTTCTACTTCCCTACCTGCTTTTACTGCCCGTTTTGTGATCGCACCTCTGTTGCAAGCCCTCTTTTTTGTTCTCTTAGCTCGTGGTTAAACCAGGGCTCTCTTTTGGTGACTGTTCTTGAGGTGCGACCCCTCGTGGCTGGGAATCTTAGGACTAGTAGCTCAACCAGCTGTTCCCAGGTTTTGACGCAGTCGGCTTCTGTTTGCGTGACCTGATACCCTAGAAATTCCCTAGCTGTCTCCTGTATGATTTGAGGGGCCACTCCCAGCCATTTAAGTTTTCGAAGGTTAAACTTTTCAGGGTATTGCGCTGTGGACTTGATTTTTTGGGCAAGCTTTACTTTGAAGTTCATTCTTACAGTAAGAGGAAAATGATCACTTTTGACTCGTGATGTGACTTTGAAGTTGTCAACTTGTGAAAGCAAATTATTGCTAATGATAACAAAGTCAATCGTGGAAGAAGCTTTTCCACTCAAAAATGTGGCTGCCTCTGGAATATCGCCTGGAATTTTCCCGTTCAGGATTGTCAGATCGAGCGGTTCAAAATCTTTCATTAGCGTTCTGGCTCCCTGATTATTATGCCTTTTTACTTTCGTGCAGGGTGCTGGCTATTAGTTTGCAATTGAAGTTGGCTGAGATGACCATTTGGCAGTGCTGATGACTTTTCTGCATTGCTTTTATTAGATTTGTTAGTATTGTGTATTTTTCATTCTGCTTTTTCCTTTCGGGATGAATGTAGACATTGATTACTAAGAGTTGCCACTTACGTTCTTCGGGCGAATGTCTACCGCTTAGATGGGTCACTTGGACCCATGCAGCCCCCGACTCCAATTCTTCGGTTGACCAATCCAGTTTTTGAGTTACGAAAGTTGAGAGGCCCCCTCTTGGGTGCCCAAAGCTTGAAAATCTTTCAGCCAGGATGTGGTATTCTATAAATCCTGGGATGGAAATTGAAGACATGTTCCAGGTTTCCTGGAGCAGGATAATATCGTGGTGTGTGAACAAATGTAATGTTTCATGGTCCTGCTCCATGTCTTTAAAACCATGGACGTTCCATGAACAGAATGCAATATTGACTGAACTAACTTCTTCCGAGCTGGGGGCCGGCCTCCTTTCTCCTGTTACATTTTTATTTTCTTCATTAGGTATGCTTATTATTTAATGTTTTTGACACCCAGGACCAATCCCTGATCTCCTGGGATGATCCCTCCTGGTTTCCAATGCTTTCTATTGTGTTTGACCTGTACTCATTGAATGGCGAGGCACGGGAATTCGAACGTGCACCTCGCACACATGTGTTAATATTTTTCACCAGTGCGTCCCCGTTTTTTTTGATTTTTAAGGAGGGGATGCTGGTATTTTGGACATTTATGAATCTTCAGCATGATTCCCCAGGCTCCCAACATTGTACTTGTTGAGTATATTCTATCCACCAGGTCATTTGAGGACCAGGTTGTCAGTGTTTCTTCAGCTCCCGTCCTTAGATTTTGTTTAAATTCGACAGCTACTAGGTCTCGAGAATGAATTCCTTTTAATTCTGGGATTTCTTCAAATAGCCTCAACAGGTTCCCTCTGTTTAATGTATGAGTAGTGCCTGAGTACATGGAGAAGTGCATTAGTAGTGCCTGTGTGATTGCCTCTCTGCAGGAGTAAAGTCTGGAGGATTATGCTTATTTAATACCCGAGGAAGTGCATGAGTGTAGGAGTAATGCCTTGCTGATTGCAAGAGTGTGGGGGTCCGGCATGGGTGACTTTAGAAATGCATAGGTAGTGCCTGAGTGATTTTAAAACTTAAAGGGTTGTGGTTGAGTTGATTGGGAAGTACACAAGTAGTACCTGGGTGATTGGAGGTCTGTATAAATAGACTTTGGTTGATTTTATAAGTGTATATGTACTGCCTGAATGAATACACCATTGTATAGATACTGCCTGGATGATTGAAAGAGTGCAAAGGTAGCGTCTGAGTGTTTGAAGGAGTACATGAGTAATGTCTGGGTGATTGCATGTGTGCAGTGGTAATGTCTGGGTGATTGGGGGAGTGCATGGATACTACCTGGGTTATAGGAGGAGTGAAAGGGTAGTGCCTGGGGCATTGGAGGAGTGCACATCTAATGCATGGATGATTGCATTTGTGCAGGGTAATGTCTGAGTGATTGGAGTAGTGCATAGCTAATGCATGGGTGATTGCATGAGTGCAGGGGTAGTGTCTGGGTGACTGGAGGAGTGCATGGATAGTGCTTGGGTGATTGGAGGAGTGCAAGGGTGGTGCCTGGGTTATTGCATGACTGCATAGGTAGTGCCTGGTGATTGCATGAGTACCAGGGTAGTGCCTGTGTGATTGGAGGAGTGCAAGGGTAGTGGCTGGTTGATTGTATGAGTGCATGGGTAGTGGCTGGGTGATTGAAGGAGTGCATGGGTAATGCCTGGGTGATTGCATGAGTGCAGGGATAAAGTGTGGGTGATTGGATGAGTGCATGGGTACTGCCTGAGTGATTTAAGGAGAGCATGAGTAATGCCTGGTTGATTCCAGAGTGCAAGAATAATATCTGGGTGATTGGAGTAGTGCATGGGTACTGCCTGAGTGATTGAAGGAGTGCATGGGTAATGCCTGGATGATTGCATGAGTGTAGGGATAATGTGTGAGTGATTGGAGGAGTGCCTGGGTGCTGCATGAATGATTTAAGGAGTGCACAAGTACTGCCTGGGTGATTCCATGAAGGTAAGAGTAATGTGTGGGTGATTGGTGGAGTGTATGGGTACTGCCTGAGTGATTGAAGGAGTGCATCGGTATTGCCTGGGTGATTCCATGAAGGCAAGAATAATGTGTGGGTGATTGGAGGAATGTATGGGTACTGCATGAGTGATTAAAGTAGTGCATATGTAATGCCTGGGTGATTGCATAAGTGCATGGGTAGTGCCCGGGTGATTGGAAGGGTGCCTGGGTACTGCCTGAGTGATTGGAGGAGTGCATAGATCCTGACAGGGTGATTGCATGACTGCAGGGATAGTGCCTGGTTGATTGCTTGAGTGCAAGTTTAATGTTTGAGGATTAGAGGAATGCATAGGTAATGCCTGGGTAATTGGATGAGAGTAGGGGTCATGTCTTTAGTTTTACAGAAGTATATAGGTAATACCTGTGTGATTGGAAGAGTATATTGGTAATGTCTAGCTTATTGCATGAGTGTACATATAGACAGATAGTAGCTGGGTGACTGAAAGAGTAAATAGATAGTGTATGGGTGATAATATAAGTATATGGGTATTGGTTACGTGATTGCAGGACTGTACATAAAGTGCATGGGTGGCTGGAGGAGTGTGAGAACAGTGCCTAACTGTATAAATGACTGCATGGGTAGTGTTTGAAAAAATGGATGAGTAAAAGTAAAAGTCACTGTAAACATTAGTTCATATGATCATGCTTATTACATTATTTCATCTTACCTTTTTTATTAAAGAAGATACGAAACTCAGTGGAACTATTTTACAGTAGTTTTGTTGTAAACTGAATGTAGATTTTTTTCAAGCTTTAGTATTACCTTCTGTCAAAAAAAAGTAAAACTGTTATTGCATATAATATATTTTTAAGAACACAACATAATTTTAGAATTACATAACATATTCAGTTTCCCATTTTTGCAGTTCTCAGATTCTCCTGAATTTCACCACACACAGTGATTTCAATGTAGACCATAATATAACAGCGGGGAAAAAAATACAATCAATGAGATTGTAAAAAAACAAACAAATTTGCTTTGAAAATATTAACAAGTTAAACTATTTGTTTAGCTATCTACAGTTTCTAAATTGCATTCTTCAACTACAATAAATCATTTATTTCTCGGAAGAACATTTATGAAATACACATTCTCATTTACATTGCGTATAATATAAAGATTGAATATATAAACTATTTCTTTCAAACAGAATTTTGCAAATGCAATAACAATTAGAACAAACAATAATCCAAAATTCTTCACATCTTCCCAATGGGTTGAATAATGTTTCCAAATCAATTTGCAATACAAATATCCAAAATAAACTCCCTAATTTGTGTTTACATCTCCCCAACAGGCTAAAGGATGTTTTCAAAACTTTGGCAAAAAAAAAATCAGATATGAATCTGGTAATTCATAAGGCAACCTACATTTGAATCACAAATGAGCATCAGTGCAATGTGTCCATCCTTTACTGCACTTTAAATGCATGGTATAGTGTCCAGATGTTGTAGTAGATCCATCATGGTAAATAATAGCCTCAGCTTTAACAGTTCTTCCTGGAATTGATAGTTGACTTGCTACAAAAAAAATGTTGGTTTCCAATTTTCTTCCATTTGTTCTACAAAGCTCTAGCAATAAAATTACATATTTTCCTAATCTTTCTATATATAATGTTGACAACATTTCTGATTTACAATGTGAGAATTTTATATCTTGATTAGCTGATTTTACTAATTTATTAAAAGACCCTTATTCGCAATCTGGTCATTTCAAATATACGAATTGTTCAGTGTCTATTTTAGTGGTAGAAGAAAATAAACACTCTTCACATTTATGATCCCATCTGCAACTTAGTCAAAACAGATTTTCAATTACTATTCCTTCATTGTCCAATACTGCAATCCTAAAAATAAGAAATTCTTGTGTAATTTGTTGTATATTGATTGTAAATTGCGAAGAACCAGTACATATATCCAAAAGATGCTGAATGCTAGAAGCAATATGGATTTTAGTTTTATCAGTTAACAACTTTTTAAAAGTATAATGTAATAAAGAACAGAATCTTTTTTCTTGATTTTCCCCAATTTCATAATGAAGATCTTCTAGATAAAAGACAAAATTCACAATTTCATTAGCATAGCAGTTGATAAATGATTATTTTCTAACTGGTATCCTACAATATCATCAACTGTGTCCATTTTCATTTTCTTTGCAGCTTCATTATTCTCTTCAATTCTTTTTTTTTTATTTCACTAGAATGTTTCTCATGATTCCATTTTGGACATACTACACATTTCTCATATGTGGGATATTCACCTAAGTTAGGAGCATAAAGTCTTCTTAACCGATTATACTCTCTTACATAATTTGCATCAGCACTAATCTTTTTCTCATCAAAATCAATCAAATACAAACCAGATGATGTCCTTACTCGAGACAATGCAACGTGTGCCATGCCCTCTTTGAACACTGTACTTCCGATATTTACCAAAGCATCGTCTACACCTAAACCTTGAGATTTATGAATAGTCACTGCATATGCTAAAGAAAGAGGAAACTGTTTTCTACGACCATGCAAGCCTTTTACTTCTTCAATCTGATCAAATTTAATCATCAAAAAATAAATTCCATCTCTGTTCTGATAATTAACAAAATCAATAACTTTTCCCATTGCTCCATTTACTAAACCTTTTTCTATATCCAAATTACGCCATAAAATTACCCAACAGTTTACACATGCATATAAAGTCTTTTCTAAACCTGCAGTCTTAGGCACCTTGGATACTTTTCCAAAGTATCCAATTTTGACTAACTTTTTTGGAGACAAGAATAGTAACTCCTTCGTGTTCCATTTTGTCAAGTGCTTCATTTTTCACTAATGTTGTTTTTCCAGTTTTAAAAGTTCTTCATTGAATGTAGAACACTCTTGCAGTGTTGGCATTAGGCAAACAATAGAGTTCTCATCTCCAATTTTTTTGTAGATTTTTTCAGGTGCAATGTTTTCATTTGGAAACAAGTTCACTTGCTTGTCGCATAAACTTAATACGTTCTTTGTATTCAAAATGAGATCAAATGTTCACATTTCCAATACTTCCTAAAGATGTCCTTGTTTCTTCATGCACAAGTGTTTTAAAAACTGGTTGTCCTTTCACAGGATTAAGTTGTAGTACACAGCCGAATACAATTACATGTTTTCCTCCAAAAATAACATACTAATAAAGGATCCAATCCTTTCTCTCCGGCTGAACCCAGAGGATCAGACTCCCTCTCTTCCTCTCCGGACCCACCGATAACAACTGCGGTGTACCCCAAGGATCATCACTCAGCCCCACGCTTTTCTACATCTACATGGCCCTCCTCATCACCATCGTCAGACAGCATGGGCTCAGCATTGTATCCTACGCCAACGACACCCAACTCATCCTCTCACTCACGAAGAATCCCGAAGACACCAGACTCTGTTTCCAGGAGGGAATGAAGAACGTGGCAACCTAGATGAAGGACAGCTGTTTGAAGCTCAACACAGCAAATACCAAAGTTCTCATCCTCGGACCCTGCACCTCCGCCTGGGACGACACCTGGTGGCCCTCTGCCCCCAGGATTCCACCCACCCCCACAGACGATGCATGAAACCTCAGCATTATCCTTAACTCCTCTCTCTCCATGAACCGCCAGATCAACGCCGTCGCTTGCACCAGTTTCAATTGCCTGCGAATTCTCCGCAGTGCCTTCAAATGGATACCCCCTGACTGCAGAAAGTCTGTCACCCATGCGCTCATAACCAGCAGACTGGACTACGGCAACACCCTATAAGCCGAAATCAATAGAACCCTTCTACACAAACTCCAAACCATCCAGAACGCTGCAGTCAAACTCATCCTCGGTACACCGCGTCACAAACACATGACCCGTCACCTACGAGTCCTCCACTGGCTCCCCGTCGAGAAGAGGTTCACCTTCAAACTCTTCACCCACACCTACAAATCCCTCAACATCGGACCAAAATACCTCAACAAAAGAATATCCTTTCATGTACCCAAGAGGAACCTCCACTCCGCCGACCTCGCCCTGGCAGTGGTCTCTGAAACAGAACAGGCAGGAGGGCTTTCCCCTACATCGCAACCAAAACCTAAAAGGAGAGTCCGGTGAGCATCAGACGCTCCATGACCCTGCACACGTTCGGGAAGGTCCTCAAGACCTGGCTCTTCGACTGATCCAGAGCTGCTCCCCCCTCCCCCAGCGCCTTGAGACCTTCACAGGTGAGTAGTGCGCTTTACAAACTCCTGATTGATTAATTGATTTTTTAGATCTGTTGCATTCTTAAATGTACAAAGGCAAGCATTAAGTTTGAGACCATGATCACCTCATCAATGATCAGAAGTTTCATTTTCTTGAGTACTCTTGAAACTTCATAACAAACATCTCCTGATAGCTTGTGATATTTCAACTTATTCTCATGTTCAACTGGTAGCATGAGTAAACGATGTAATGTTATCCCTTCAATATTGTGTGCTGCTAAACCAGTTGAAGCAGTTACAACACAAGATAAATGTGATTCAGTGGTTTTCTGTAGATAACTGGGCAAAACTTTAATTAAGAATCTTTTTCCTGTTCCAGTTCAACCACTGATATACATTCGAATAGGTTTAAATGATGTGCATTGCATTCTTTTTTTTATGCAGTAAACCATGTTGCATCTGTTCTGCCACATGCTGATATATTTATTTTTGTTCAAAATGTAGTTGTTCTTCTAAGTTTTCCAACTCAATAATATACTATTGTGCTTGTTGTATAACCGTTACTACTTCATTCATGGCTATTCATTTTCAAGAACTGATTGTCCTAATGGATCTTGACTTAGAGGAACAGAACTTTAACTATGATTTGATTTGATTAAAATTTATAATGCGCAAAACAATAACCCGTAGGTATCAAGGCGCCTAACAATCACATCAAAGTTGAAATATACATCCCTACGCATAGGCTTGCAGGAAGAGGCGAGTTTTTAAAGCCCTTCGAAATTTCTGGATGGAAGGTAGGGATCTAAGATCAAGTGGAAGATCATTCCACCATTTGGGGGCCAAGGTGGAGAAGGCCCTGCCACCCCACTTAGATCTTCGAATCCGGGGGACTGTCAGGAGCAGTTTCCCGGAGGAACGCAGGTTCCTTCCTGGAATATAGTGGGATAAGATGGACCCAACTCCCGTGTCACTTTGTTTTGCAATGGCTCTATAGGTCATGCATAAGACCTTGAACCGGACTCGATGTTCTACCGGTAGCCAATGCAGCGCTTTCCTGGCCAACGTGGCCGAAGAGCGTCTAGGAGCATCTAGAGCAAATCTGGCTGTGGCATTTTGGACTACCTGTAGGCGCTGCAGGAGGCTCCTGTTAAGCCCCGCATAGAGCGCATTACAGTAGTCCAAGCGTGAACCAATGAATGCGACAGCTAGTTGCTTTCTAGACTGCAAGGAGAGATATTTCCTAATCCTTCGTAGGGTGTGGATTAGACCCTTGAGAACTGTCCTTAGCTATTTCAGCAGTAAAAGTAGTTTCTTGTTCATTCTCTTCATTGAACTTTTGAAGATAATTTGGGAACATTTTGCATTGAATGCTATCTTCACAAGCATTAAAAGAATATTCAAAGCAATCAAAATCTCCAAGTAATTCCATTTCATCTGAAGTTTCACAGCTGAGTTTCCTGTGGTTAATAAGATTTCCTTTGGCATGTTTTACCAAACATCCTTCACATCCAATGAATGCATATTTTTCTTCATTTATATTTTCTGTAATGTTTCTCTTAAAGCTGTAATGTTGCAGCAATTCATAGAGACATATGTTTTCCAGATGTGGACTTCTTTTGGGATAGTACGTATACACCATATTTTTTTTAACAATATCTGTACTTTCTGGTTCATTCAATGCTAAGTATTCAATTTCTTTTACATATTTCAATACTTGATTTCGTGTTGGCGCAAGACCTAGACTTACCCAAATAATTCCTCTTGACTTTGAATATGAACTTGTAGAGGTCAACATTCGTAGGATCCAATTTCTTGACCGGATAGCACCTTCAAATTAAAGATGTACAATTTGTGGCTAAGAGTCTTCTCTTGTGAAATTTCTTCCCACATTTCTTTCAACTCTGTCTTCACAGATTTGGTTATGTATGACGTAACATAGTGAGCAACAGCAATCAAATTATCTGCAACATACTGGATATCCTTATTTGCATTCCACCTTGTCAAAATCACTGGATTGTAGTCATTAATATACTTCAAATCTTCATCGTTTTATGTTGTAAGTATTCCTCGGCGATTTTCGAGTTATAGTATGCCTTACTGCTGACATGAAACTGTTGACTCTTCCTTTTGAAATTAATGGATGTGGGAGTCCAAAATGACAGTTTGTATAAAATATTCCCTTTGACTTGTATTTCCGTCGACAGCATTTCCCACATCGGTGACTTTGAAA
The DNA here is from genome assembly GCF_964261635.1 of Lissotriton helveticus. NCBI lineage: Eukaryota > Metazoa > Chordata > Amphibia > Caudata > Salamandridae > Lissotriton > Lissotriton helveticus. The sequence continues at coordinate 1,601,428,474 of NC_136059.1, read as the reverse complement.
CCGTAAAACTTGCTGCCTCAAGTTGTTTTCTCCTCTTTCTTTTGGAATGGCACAGGTAACATGTTTTTCAATGAAAGACAAAACACTTTCATCTCTATCAATTCCAAATTTTGATGCATCCTTGACCCATAATAACATGGGTATATGAGGAGCACCTCTGGCTTGGTACTCCTTTCTCCAAAAGAAATCAATAACTTTTCCAGGCGGTGGATTATTTTTATTGCAGATAAAAGACATCATAACTTGAAACCTATGATTCAAACATCGGCACACATTTTAGGATCCAAGGATCCAAGTAACACAGTTCTCCAGTTGTCTTCAATTCAATATTTTTTACATTTTAATTTGCTTGTTGTAGAAATTCAAGTAAGTTGTCGCATGCATATTCAGCACAGCAATGCATCACAAACCATGTAGGGGTTTCTAAGTTCCTTAACATACATTTAGGTTATCCGTGATGATGTTACTAATACTCATTAGTACCACCTGGATATGCCATCAAATTAATTAACTGAGATTCTAAAAGATCGTCTCTTTGTTGAACTTTATTGAAAAAATCCTTTTCAGAAACATGTGTAAGAAGAACTCCTGCTTTTAATGTGTGGTTCACTGCATACGAAAAGTCCAGACAAGTCACTTTCAAACAGAAGATGAAATAAATATGGAATACACTCTTGAAATCTTGGATCTTCTGAGTACAATCTTGTACGATATTCTGAAGCTGGACTCTATACTGGTCGTTCATCATATCGCCCACCATTTCCAGTGGGAAAGAGCTGTGGAAAACAACGAGCTTCCAAACTTTTTTCCCAAACACTCATGGGAGTTTCCTTTGCTTTCTTCATTTGGAGTAATTCAATAGTATTTCCTATCACTTCTTTTGAATGTAGAGGATGGGGGAACAACCTTTACAACACAACTTTTGCAACGCACTACCTTTACAACAAAACTTTTACAACGCAACATCCATTACATCGCATGCCATTACAACGCAACCATCACAGGGCATGACACTACAACGCATACCATTACAACGCATGTCATTACAATGTAGTCATTACAACGCATACCATTACAACGCATTCCATTACCATCCAACATTTACCCTACTGTTGCACCTCCTGGAGTTGGAATAGTAATTTTAACCCCTACACTATCCAACACTTACCCTTCTGTTGTACCCCCCGGAGTTAGAATAGTAATTTTTACCCCTACACTATCCAACACTTACCCTACTGTTGCACCCCCAGGAGTTAGAATAGTAATTTGTACCCCTACACTATCCAATACTTACCATACATGCAATGTAATGTTATGCGTTGTAATGGTATGCATTGTAAAGGTAGTATGCGTTGTAATGGAATGCGTTGTAAAGGTAGTTTTAAAAAATTTCTTGTAATGTCATGCGTTGTAATGGAATGCGCTGTAATGGATGTTGCGTTGTAAAAAATGCATTGTAAAGGTATGCGTTGTAAAAGTACGCGTTGTAACGTCATACAACCAGAGGATGTATACTATAAGGTTCATAAATTTCTTCACTCCTTGAGTTATCAATTTTTTCTATTTGTCCTGTTGAAATTTCTCTTACATTTTCTAAATATATTTCTTGTTCCTCCACATATACATTTTTATAATAAATATTGTTTTGCACAAGATATGATGTAGCCTTGTGAAGTTTGGTGACATCTACTAACTCTTGCCATGTTTTCAGGCTCTTTGTTGTACACCATTAACTAGACTAACTGCTGGTTCACTTTCCTCCTTGTCTACACCAACAGTTTCAATATTATTTTTAGAATCTAAAGGTAAGCACACAACTCTTCCTTTTAAACCTCTTTGTAAATTTGTTGGAGGCAGCTTGCCTGTTTTAGGCTCCATACGAACTATAGCCTGAAACGGGTGCACAGATTGAATAAGAATGGACTCATATGTATTTAAATCTACAAGTTATGGATGAAAAGCTATCAACTCTAGGTTGTTATGTACAGCTCTAGCTGGCATTTTGTTCTCTTCTAATTTGCTGTACCAATATTAAAAAATATGTTGATCACTAAACATCTCAAAACATCCTTGCACTAACAAATAAGTACCAAATTGCTCCCACTGATCATTATTTTCCTTTTCACTTTTTAAATACACATCAACATTCCTCATTGACTTCTATAGTGAGTACGCTGACAACAAATACAAACATAGGGGCTCATTAGGATGGCGGACGGACTTGCGTCCGTCCGCCACCCTAGAGGAGGAGTGACCGTCCGCAGGGGCAGCGGCGGTCCCTCCGTGCAAATTAGGATGTGACCGCCACCCTGGCAGTCACATCCTGGATCTTTATCATTGCGGCGTGTGCTGCTTGAAGCAGCACCCGCCGCAATGATAAAAATGTAAGGTGTGCATTTGCATGCACAAAGCGGCAGGCACCTCACGGTGCCTGCCGCTTTGTGCAGGCAAATGCAGGGGGGTACCATAGGTACCCCCCATGTGCACCCCCCACCCCCCTTCACCCCTGGGGGCCCGCAACGGGCCCCCAAAAAAAAATCCGTATGCCTTTACACGGCGGAAATGCCGCCGTGTAAATGCATGTTCCTCCAGTCATCCTAATATGGCTGGCGGTGTCTGATAGACACCGCCAGCCATGTTAGTGCTTTTATGCCGCGGACGGGAGGCGACCGCGGCGGAAAAGCTGCGGACTGAAAAATCAATCCCCCAGCCCTCCTAATCTGGCGGGGGGTCTTTTTCAGTCCGCTGCGGTTTTCCCGCATCCTCCGGGCCGGCGGTGGCTTCCGCCGGCCCGGAGGATGCGGGAAAACCGCAATCATAATCAGGCCCATAGTTTGGTTTTTCACCAGAAACTACCTTAAACTTTGTAATTTCTTCTGCAAACTTCACAGTAGTAGTTTTTACCAACTCTTCTTTAACACCTACACCTATTAAACTCTTACTTTCTTTACACTCCTCTTCAGGACCAAAGAAACGAAACTCTACATCATCAGAAACTTTTTTTACATCCAAAACTGAACCATGCAAAAGAGCTGAGTTTATTTCATTTAAAGATAATGCAGAACTTTTCACATAGTACAATCTTCTTACTAACTTCCGCATTTCAGAGTTATGTACTGCAAACATTCTTAAATGATGAAATGTACTTTGAAACACTTTTCTAGAAAGACAAGCCAGATAATGACCCTGCAAGCCACTATATTTTTTCACTTTACAAGGATCTAGCCCTTGCAATATTTTAATCCTCTGTTTACCACTTTTTTTTTACCATAATCTTGTAAGAAATGTAGTAATATATCAATAAATTCCTGTTGTATACTACAAATACTACTACAATCCCACTTATACACTGGAGCCTGTGTACTTCTCCCTTGAACTTGTACAGTATTACTTCTTCCACATTTCTAGTAAACATCTTTTCTTTTTGAATTGCACAACCAATTTTCACCTCGTAACAATACCCCTGGTATCAGCTGCATGAACTAATGTACTTTGTTGAAAATTTATCATTAAAAAAAGGTACTGTACTAGAAGTATGTTTCCATTAACGAGAAAAGTTTTTTCAAACGTTAGTTCTATTAACCAGTCTTTTTCTTTTACTTTTCTCCTCATAAAGTGCATTATTTTCTTTTTTTCTCTATTTTTTTTTTGCCCACATACGCTAAAAGATATTCTCAGAGTACCAAATCCATACCATCAACTACGCAGCAGATGGGCCCCTCTTTAAATAGATTGTAAACTCTGAAGATCTTAATGGATGCACTTTCTGCAGATACCCACAAGATACCAAAAAGAGGTAGTCAATTCAGTTCATCTATTTTCACAGGCCCTAGAACTGATCCTGGGGTAATTCACACTGCAAAAAGGCATAATCATTGGACAACAGCAGTTACATCCTATGCAACCAATTAATGCAGGGAATCGAGAAATGCTTCCTTCTCTTCCAATCTGCCCTGTCTAAATTCAATGTGTATTTGATTACATTTATCCAATCTAGGTATGAAGGTGCAGTATCTTTAACCCAAAGTTTGCATATTTCTCTGCGTGCCAGAATAATTAAATATAAAGACAACTTATTTATATCTTGAGGAAGTGATTCATAATTACTAAAAATATCAAAAAATATAAGTGATATACTGACCTGTATATCAAAGTTAAACAAATTCTTCATACCTTCCGATACAGTAGACCAAAAATTGCTTCGAACGGGACAAGTTAAAAAGATGTGAAGGTCGTCCGCTTTTTCCTGCTTACACTTTGGGTAATGTTCGGTGCTAGACCTGGGAGTTCGTGACGGGATATAGGAGGAGAGCTTGTTGGTGAGATACATGGGGCCCTTGCCATTACGGGCTTTGTGAATAATACAGCCTATTTTGAACTTTACCCTTTTCTTTATGGGGAGCCAGTGAAGTTGATTGGGTAGGGGTCCAGAGGGTGTTCTAGATGGGGCATTATTGGTGAGTCGGGCAGCAGTATTTTGCACTACCTGGAGTTTATTAATGGCACTTTCGTTGGCCGAAAACAGGAGGGCATTACAATAGTCAAGCCTACTCAATATTAGGGCCTGCATGAGTGTTTTTTTTGTAGAGGAGGGTAAGAGTGGAAAAATCCTATGCAGGAGGCCAAGAGCATAGTAGCAGGAACCTGCGGTGATGTTGGCATGTGTGTTATGTGTGAGTTTGTGATCAATTCTGACACCAAGGTTGTTAACCACTTCTTTGGAAGTGGGGACGGTTCCCAGCTCTTCTGGCACCAAGTAGGTGACCAGAGAGTGGTAGCTCCTCCAAACAACATGATCTCTGATTTGCCCCGTTGAGTTGCAAAAGTTGTTACGCATCCATGCAGCGATAGATTTCATGCCTTCGGAAAACAACAGATCAAGGTTGGGTGTATTTTTATCAAATGTTAGAAGGAGCTGGGTGTCATCTGCGTATGAGATTGGAGTAAACCCCAAGGATCTTATGAGTCTGGCCAGGGGGGGTGACATATATATTGAAAAGGGTAGGGCTTAGGCAGGATCCCTGTGGGACCCCCTTGCTCACTTTGGTAGTGGCAGATGTAAAAGTTCCCATGGTAACTGTTTGAGTTCTGTTTGTAAGAAAGTTGGTGATCCACCTCAGTGCTGGCCCCTGAATGCCTATGTCTTGGAGCCTTTCCAAAAGGATGTGATGTGAAATGGTGTCAAATGCTGCTGACAGGTCAAGCAGCACCAAAAGCGCTGCTTGACCGTTGTCAGCAGCCATGCGTATATTGTCAGTAACCTCAATAAGGGCGGACTCTGTACTATGTTTAGCCCGAAACCCAGATTGAGAAATATCCAGTAGTTGGTGAGTTTCCAAATAATTAGACACGTGTCTATTAATGTGTTTTTCAATGGGTTTAGACTGTAAGGGTAGAAGAGATATGGGTCGATAATTAGTGATTTCGGTGGTTGGGACCTTGGGGTCTTTACGTATGGGTTTGATTTGCGCATCTTTCCAAGCCGATGGAAGGCCGCCCTCCCTAAGGGAGCAATTCAGAATAGAGCAGATCGGGAGAGCTAGTTGTTCTGCAAATTTTGCAGAAATCCTGGCCGGGATGGTGTCCAAGGGTGAGCCAGATTTCATTGCTTCTATAAGGGATATAACTGCCTTCATATGAAGCTGGGGAAATGTGTGGAGTTGGGCAGATGTGGTATAAGTGTCAGGAGGGCAGACCGTGGGGGGAAGGGAAGAAGTGTTATCAGCAATGATTTTCTGGTAGATGGTATCAATTTTGAGGATAAGATGCTCCACGACATCATTGCATATGGACTGTGAGGGAGATTCCACAGTGTCACATGCTGATGGGCTAGAGTAGGCTTTTACTATTTTAAATAGCTCCCTGGAATTGGATCCAGCCTTCTCCAATTGATGAGTAATGTGCATTTTGCGCGCTGTTTAATGTTATTGTCGTAAGCTGCTAAGGCTCCTTTGTATATAGTTCTGTCTTTTTCTAAGTGTGTGAGTCGCCAGGTGCGCTCCAGTTTTTTACATTCACTCTTTTCAATATGTAGGGCCGGGGAGTACCATTCTGTAGTAGCAGTAGAGCTTTTGGGGGGTGAGTGGCCGGTTTTAAAGGTGCTGCTTCATCCAGTAAACTGGAGATAGTGTTGTTAAAATGGCTTAGCTTTTGTTTGACATTGAAATTGCGGGTGTCAATGTCCCATGTCGAAAAAGAAGAGGCAAGGTGATGAGCTTTGATTTTATGCCAGGGTCTGTACCACCTATCTGTGAAGGGTATGGGAGAAGGTGAAATATAGGCCATATCTCTCAACATCTTCAAACAAACTTTCCTGAAGAAACGCGGATCTCCGAACTTCAGCAAAAAAAACATGAGATCCTCCTTGAATTCCTGATAGCATTGTCTGAAACATTATACCTCTTTTCAGTACGGATTATCAAATAGCATTAGCCCTGCCTTCAATAACAAAGTCCAGGCATAAAGTTTCAATTCTGGAGCACACAGACCTCCTTTACTTTTCTTTCTTCGCAGCTTTTTCCATGCGATCCTTATTCCCTTTGTGGCCCATACAAAAGAGTTCCATTTAGCTTGGATTTTCCTTAACTTAACTTCCTTGAAGGCTAACGGGATGTTCTGGAATAGGAATATTAATTTGGGCAGCAGCATCATCGTAATAATATTAACTCGCCCAAGTAAAGTAAGAGGAAGAAGTGACCAGCTCTTCAAGGATTCAGCAGATTCTCTCTCGATTTTAGCCACATTTCTGTCTGTTAGTTGTTCTATATCTTGCGTTATTTGGACCCCCAGGTAGCTTATCTCGTGTTTCAAAATCGAAATTGAGGTTATTAGGTTTCAGGCCATACATTCAGACTTCGACTGATTGATCTGGTAACCTGATATTTGACCAAACTGGGCAGCAGCACTATAAATTAGGGGGATTGCTTCTGTTGGATCTGAGGTATATATCATCATATCGTCAGCATAAAGAGACACTTTTTTCTCCCAGTTCTTATATTTAAAAGGGGGAATATTCTGATCCTGCCTGATTGTCTCAGCCAACGGCTCTATATATAAATCAAAAAGCAAGGGTGAGAGGGGGCACCCCTATCTTGTGCCTCTATTAATTTTTATGGGTGCTGAGAGGCCACCATTTATCAAAACTCTGGGTATTGGACAATGGTAAAAAGAGGATATTGATCTACAAAAATTCCTACCCAAATTACATCTTTCTAAAACTCTGGCCAAATATAACCAGTGTACGCGATAAAATGCCTTAGTGGCATCGAGTGTTATAATCGCCATTGGAAGTTTATATAGAGATACAACATGAATAGCCGCCACTAATGCTTGAGTCAGATCTTGTATGGTCCGCCCCCTCACAAAACCCTTTTGATCCAAATGTAATAATCTACCAGCTACTCCATTTAATCTCTCTGCTAATATTTTGGCAAGAAACTTATAATCCAAGTTTAGCAGTGAGATAGGCCTATAGAAATCACACTGCTACGTGGGTTTAAGGATAAGAACAACCGTGGCCTCATTCCAAGCAGAGGGAATTTCACCTCCATCCTCAAAAATAGATGCAAAAAGCATCTGAAGAACGGGGAAGATAACTGGAGCTAATGATTTATATAATTCGGCGGGTAGCCCATCCGGACCCGGGGCCTTACTCCTCTTTGCCGAATCTATTGCACCCATCACTTCTTTTAAGCTGATTTCTCTATTTAGATTATTAGATGCCTCATCATCGATTTGCCGTACTGCATATTGTTCAAGCCTTAATTGAATTAAATTGTCCTGTGGGGCTAAGTCTTCCTTATATACCAGATCAAAATAATTAAAAAAGGCTTCCTCAATGTCAGAGATATTTTCTGAGATCACTCCCGTATTACCCAACTGAACTCCTTTGATCGTATTCCTGCATTGCTCTTTTTTTGTTTTCCAAGCTAAAAGCCTTCCACTAGCTTCCCCATATTCGAAATGAGCAAGAGAGCTGGCCTGCCATCGCTTTCTGAGTCTGGAATCAAGAATCTCTTCTAATTGTAATTTACATACTGACAGTTCTTTCCGAGTATTAACTTCCGCAGGTGAGTTCGGAACTAAGAGATCGCACTCTAGCTTGGTAATTTTAGTCTCGATCTCAGATATTATTGCCCTAAACTTTTTATGTCTAGAGGACTGAATGGCAAATATTATCCCTCTCAAAACGCTTTATAGGAGTCCCTAAATTTAACTCAAAAAACCTTTCGGACTCATCCGTCAGTTTCTCTACTACCTCCTCCTCAAGCAAGAAACTTCTGTCCATGGTCCATCTTTTATTACATTGCGATCCCGAGAGTTTCAAAACTAAAGAAACTGCAGAGTGGTCTGAAATGTGCGCTCCTACATGATTAACTTCGTGAGCAGCACCGCATAGCTCATCTGCAATTAAAAAAAAATCTAATCTAGACTTATGTCCCAGTTTTTTATTATGGAAAGTGAACTCCTTTTTTCCCCCATGTTTTCCTCCAAACATCCTTCCACCCTAACTGATGCATAGCATTTATTAGAAGAGATCTTGTTTTAGGATTATGTGTAGACTTAAGTTTGTATGTTTTATCCATTTGGGGATCCAAAACTAAATTAAAATCCCCTGTTAAGTTTAAGGGATCGGTGAAGTCTAGAAGTTCTACCAACATTTCTCTAAGGGGGAGAAGATCATCTGAATTCGGACCGTAGTATCCTGCAAGTGTGAATTTATAAGCGTGATACTTTACTCTTAATATGACCCATCTCCCTTTTTTATCGACTCTTCACCCTTCCACTGTAATAGCTGAGTTTGCTTTAATCAGAATTGCAACCCCTTTTATAGTAACTTGCTGTGATGTGCATATAACGTGCTGGATCAATTTTTTACTACTGCAGACCTCTCTTAACTCTTGTTCTGTACAATGCGTCTCTTGCAAAAAAAAAATATGTTCGGGCGCATCTTTCAGATATTGAAATACCCTCTCTCTTCTATGTTTTACCCTCAAGCCATTCAAATTGTATGTTAAAACCTTCATATATACCTGTGGGGCTAATTTAGCCTGTGACATATTTTTCTAGATAGGCGTAAACTATTAATTAACCTAATTTGGCAATTTAGACATTTTCTTTTTTTTCCCCTTGCTTCCCACCCAGTGCCCTTCTCCCATCCTACTCTGTCCCTCCCTTTCCTCAACCCCCCCAGTGCACCCCTGGATAACCCCCTTCTTCTTCTTGGCCCTTCTCAAGGCCTTGAGGCTCCCTCCCCAGATATCCGGATGGGTTCTTACATCTATAATAAGAATAAGCAAAATTAGCGAGAGAAAGAAAAAAAGACAGGAGAATAAAACGAAAGTGCGGCTATTTACAAAAAATATTTATGTTTTGTCTAGAGAGAAAAGCCAAGTTCCTTAGCCTCTCTTCCCCGGGTCCCCTCTGCTATTCTCTGTTACCAGTTGGAGATACGCTTCAGCCTCATCTACCCTTTTAAAAGTTCTCATTTTATTCGTATACATTACTTTTAAGGATGCAGGAAATTTCAATTGAGCTGTGGCACCCATTTGCCTAAAAGGGTCTAGTAATTTGCCAAGCTCCCACTGTCTAGATGCTGTGATAGAAGAAACATCTGACCTAATCTGAAAAGTGATTCATTCTGCTGACAGGGAACTGCTTTTTAAAGCTTTATTAAGGATTTCATCCTATAAAGTGTAAGTCAGGAAATGAACTAATATCTTCCTGGGTCTAGTTTTATTCGGATTTAACCTAAACGGGTCTCTATGAACTCCTTGAATGTCTCTAATCAGATCTTGTTCTGAGACTTCCACTGCGGTAGCTTGCTTGATAAGTTTAACAACAAACTCCTTAATATTACTTCCTTCCGCCCCTTCTGGGATTTTCAGAAGGCGCAAGTTGTTCCTCCTTTGTGCATTTTCTAAAGATTCCATTTTCTCCTGGTATCCCTGTTCACGCTGCCTTAAGTGGTCTATTTTCTTCGTGTGTTGGAGGGCCAGCGTTTTTAGATCAGTGACAGTAGACTCTAGTGCAGTGGTTCTAACTGCTAAGGAATCAAACTTTTCCTCTAGCTTCTCACAGAATGATTTTATTTCTTGCTGATTCTTCTGTGAAACCGCAAACCCGTTTTTTATCTCACGGCTTAAGGACTGAAGGATTAACAGAACAGATTGATCACTGAGCGTTGGCTCCCCATCCTTGTCCTCACCCTCGGTAGACATAAGTGCATTATTTTCTTAAATGTTTTCATTCTCTTCAATACTAATATAAACAATTTTCTTTTCAATTCAAAAGCTTTTTCAACTACACTTTCAAGCTGTTGTTTCTTCTTGTAAAATACTGGTTTTCTTTGATATTTTCTGCAATCTTTCAATAACTTTGTAGTACTTTACTTGTATACATTCTCTTTCTAATGTTATATTGTTTCATTCTTATTTCAACTTGGATTGTTTTCCTATAACTTGATTTTCCATTAATTTCTCTGTTATTCTTTTCCTTCTGATTACTTGTAGTACTTTTCTTTCTCTTTTCCCCATTTTCAAAATTGATTACTTTTTAAAAACACTTTAAACAAATTCTTTTGTTCTCTTACTAGAAGACTTTTTTTTCAACGTCACATGTTGTACTTCATTTACTATCTGCTTTTCTATATCTTTAAATTGTTCTGTTTCCTTAGTTCTCTTTTCTTTTGAACTGTTCTTGTCTTACTGAACATTTCTTAACAATTATGAAGAATATCTAAAAAACTGTTTAATATCTTTTTTAAAAATACATAATATTATTATAGTAATTATATACAAATATTGTCATTTATGAATAATGCCGAGTTGAATGGAAAAGTGCAACAGTAGGACTTGCTTGATTCTAAAACTGCAACAGTGGTATGTAACGGCTCCTGGGTGATTGCATAACTAAAGGGGTAATATCTGGAGGATTACTGCAGTACGTAGAAAGTCAGTGGGTGACTTTATAACGGCATGAGTACTGCTTGGGTGATTGCAGGAGTACTAAGGGAATGTCTGAGTGGTTGGAAGTGTGCAAAGGTAATGCCTGAGAGATTTTATAAGTGTATGACTACTGGCTGAGGGATTACATAAGTTCAAGGGTAATACCTGCTTTATTGAAGGAGTGCAAGGGCAGGGCTAAGATAATGCTTGACTGAATAAATAAGTGCAAAAGTAGTGCCTGGGTGATCTCATAACACCGTTAGTGCATGAGTGATTATATAAGTGCATGAGTAGTGGCTATATGATTGCATGGGTGCATAGCTACGGCCTGGGTGGTTGCATGATTGCAGTGAAAATATCTGGATGATTGCATCATCGGTGCGTATAGACTTATATAATCAGTCAGGCACTAACATGGTAGTACTAGGGTATTTTATAAGTGTGTGTCTGTTGGGCCTAGCCAAATATAAAACAGCAGACTATTACTTGACTCAACCATAAGTCTATCTATATTATTAAAAGCACGCATACCTATGTCTCTACCTTTTCAAATCATCTTCATATCTGAAAGAAATATATATACAATATTTCTGAAATATAATTAGGCTGTGGGGTTTTAGGTTTAAACCTATAATAACTGATAAAACCCCACTGAAAGAAAAATAGCCCTCACCGGTGAAAACATATAAACACTGAAAAAACACCTGGACAATTCAAAGAAAGGAAAAAGAAAGTGAAAGAGTCATTTATTTCTTCCTGAAGGGGTCAATACAATGTAATTTTGTTATACAAGTAGCAGTAAGAAAGACTGGCTAACATTATTCTGCTTGAATTTTGTTCTTTAGGGATGCCACTAAAACACTGTTTCTTCTTCCCTTTACTTTGTTCAGTTGTGTGGCCTTTGGTCTAAAGATGCAGTGTTTAGTTTCATGTTTTAGGTCTAGTTTAATTATTTTATAAACTATAGAGAATCAGGAAATATCAAACTCAGATTTTATATTTTGGCTGCATTTGATTCTTTCACCGATAGGTAAAATGGCTGGTTTCATAAAAATCTTTCTTAATATGTGTCATCACATTTACCCACAGAGAATGGGTAAAAACCCTCAATACATCAGACCATAGTTTCTAATGGGTCAGTATTGATAGTAGGTGAATTGCCAACACCTCAGGCTTTAAACATTCAATGCAAGGTATAGTGACAAGTATATATGTCACCAAGCATCTGGGAAGTGGTGAAAACATGACACCAGACTTTTGGAAAACATGGAAGACAGTGTCACTTGTAATGCTCTGCAAAAAAGGTTCTTTCCTAGTTCAAAAAAGATTGGAGTGATATTGTTTGTATTTGAAGTGGTTCAGCTACGTATATAAAAAAGTTGTGTGATGACCTGTCAAAATTGATACCCAAGCGGAAGTGATTCCCTGTAGTAGATCCTTGCCACTTGTTAGATGGTATGCTGAAAGCATCTTTACAATCTTAAGAGTTAATGAGGGATGCTATTGACTTTTTAGTCCATTCTGGTGCACTGGTTTCTAATGCACAGGAACTAAAACGCAAATATTTATCATTTCGTGCTTTATGCGGCATCAAAGAAAGAGTCATCCCAACTGTGTCCCTTAGCTGATGGTTCTCAGCCCAATGGGCTAAGAGTACTGAGAGGGCCTTTTCACAGAAGTTTACATGGGAAGGAAAGAGCGAGCGCACATGGCCCAAAGACTCACTGAAGAAGTATTGTATGGTGTACTACAATAAGATTAATTTGCAAAAATCTATTTGGCCTCATATACACTATAAGTACACTATATACCATGTTCTTCAGTGCAGAAAGCAAGCAATAATAAAAGCAAAACGTTCCATAAACACCGGAAAAACACTTTGTCTGTTGTTTTTAGTGGCGCGAAAATGTGTAACCACTGATAACAACTGTTTTTTAAGATATTGAAAACACTGAAAAAAAAACACCAGAATTTACCAAAAATTGAAACTGAAAACAGGAAAGCCTAAATATAATGAAACAAAGAAACTGAGACATGTAATAGATCTGCCTGAGATCTGCCTGAGTGATTGCAAAACACCAACTTGGGTGTTTGTATGACTCCAAAGGTACTCGCTGGGTAATTGCAGGAGAAGATGGATAGTGACTGGCTAATTACATGAGTGCACACATAAAGGTTCAGTACATGGTTAAGTGTATAGATAGCACCTGAAGGCATAGATCACTCACTAAGAAGTGCCTATGTGAATAGATCAGTGCAACAGTAGGGTCTGCATAATTCTATGACTACAAGGGTAGTGCCTGGTGTTACTCCATGAGTTCATAGGTAGAGACTGCATGAATCTATAACTGTAAGGTTAGTACATAACTAATGCCTGTGTAGTTGCATGATTGCAGGGGTAATATCTGGGGGATTACTGCAGTACATAGGAAGTAAGTGGGTGAGCCGATGAGTACTGACTGGGTGATTACGGAAGTACTAAGGGACTCTCTGAGTGATAAGTACAAGAGTAGTGCCTCCATGATTGAGAGAGTGCAAGGATAGTGCCTCAGTAATTTAAGCACTGTATAGCGAATGCATTTGTGATAGCATGAATACAGAAGTAACCACTGGGGGATTAAAGAAATACATAGGTAACATCATAGTGACTGCAAGAATACCAGAGTAATATCTGTTGATTTTTATGACTACATACAAAGTGAATGAGTGATTTTATAACTGCATGGGTAATTCTTGGGTGATTTCCGGACTACTGAGGTAACGCCTGACTGAATAAATGAATGCAAAAGTAGTGCCTGGGTGATCTAATAACACCATGACTACTATAGGAGCGATTACATAAATACAAGGCTAGTGTCTCTGTGATTGAAAAAGTAGAACATTACTGTCTGAGTGGTTATATAAGTGCATGAGTAGTGGCTACATGATTCGAAGAGTGCATCGGTAATACCTTGGTGATTGCATGAGTACATAACTACAGCCTGGGTGATTGCATGAGTGCAGGGATAATGCCTGGGTGATTGCATCAATGCATGTGTACTGCCTGGATCACTGTAAGACTGCCCGGGTAGTACTAGGGTGTTTTATAACTGCATGAGTGTTGGACCTAGCCAAATATAAAACAGCGCCCTTTGTTATTCCATAGCACCAGGGCTTTAAGTGGAATGAAACTGGGGGCGTCTCTCAAAGAGGCGTGGCCGACTCTGCTCTGGCCAGGCCTTAGCACCTAGACAAAACAAACTGATGCAGCTGTTGTTTGGGACAACGTACTTTGGTCCTATCGGAATATACGAATAGCTAGCACACACTTGAAGAGGGGCCTTTTCAGGGAGAAGAGCGAGACTGCACCTATGATGTAGATCTACCATCTATAGGCTAAAGTATGGGCTCTCCGTACAAAGCCAAGAGAGGGAGCGAGGTTCGGCTATATTATCTCTTTATGATGACATCTCCTTTCATGATTTAGGGACTAACTGCAATGCTGACCGTGTTTGTATTATGCATTTTTCTGGTTGTTGTGGCATGCATACTGCATATTAGATCACGTTAAATAAAATAAATATTTTAAACTGGTTTGTGTCCCAGTCAGATCTTATTGTGGAAAAGTACTAGAGTGCCAGTGAAAGGGTGTGTCTTGCCACTGCGATTCCTGAGAGATTCAGGACCCCTGAGTAGCACCTATGCTTGTCCATGATACCCTCTCACTGGTTCCCTGAATCGTACGTGGTGGGGGCTTCGCCTCCTATATTCATAAGGTACCCCTATTTCTGTAGGTTTTTCAAGTTTGTAGTTTAAAAGATCGTTTGACCCTATTTTGCGCTACAGTTTTATTTGTTCTTTTTAATTTGACATGTCACAACCTGTCGCTATTGCAGCACATAGCCACGCAGTGGTTAAGGCTACCTAACCCAACGCGGAGTCCGGATCCACCATACCGCTATGAGGTATTTTATTCTTGGGTTACATTTCCCACTGTAGATGTGAATGATACCCTATGTCATGCTTACATGGTCGCTGCTCCTCTGACAGCGTATCGACCTTATGCCTTACTCGAAGTTCCGTTGACGTCCTGGAATCATAATATTTGGTTTAATGGCACCCTCCCTCACCCTGTATATTTTGTTCATATGCGCCCCTTGTCTATTGATAGGGCTACTTTGCCTGTTTTGGCTGGTTTTATAGCACATCCAAATTATCTCAATGTTACTATCGCAGTGCTCAGTCTGTTATAAAAACAGTTGGTTCATCTTCATAGATGAGTCATATAGTTTATGTCTCATGCACTTCAGGCAGCTCTGGCTGGAACTGCTCCTTAAGCAACTGGTCAGGGTAGAGGACTTGTGATCAGTCCCGTCATGATTAACTCAGTGATGGGCAAACATCCTCAGACTTGTGATGACGTGCCATTTTGGATCACACAAAAATTTGAGCAGCTTGAGTCTATTTTTCCACATACGTCTCCTGTTGAAAAACACAGGATCCTTGCAATGAGTATGCTGAGTGGTTTGATTCCTCCTTTAGCGGACCGCACCGCTTGGGGAATGGTGTTTGCTTCAGTGCATACCAAACGTTTTGAAAAGGTACAGTATGAATATAGGGCTAGTGCAGCCCTGATTGGGAGATGAAGTTAATGGGAATGTTCCCTGTTGTGTCTGATATGATTCTGGCCAACATTAAAGATGAAGCAGTTTGCTTGCTGGTGCGTCAACAACTGGCGGCGGTAGTGGACGTGGATCGGGAGTGACAGTTACCGATTATTATTGCGGATGTGTATGCATCCTTGGGACGCAATAGTTTGGGGATCCGACCATATACTCAGGCCCAGAGTAAACCCCCTCCTGGAAAGGAGGGTTGTCCAGTCTTTCCTAAAAATACTTGGAATAAGAATGTGCGGCAGCAACAACAGAAGCCTGGTTCTCGTGCAGGTTCGCCTCCACCTGATGCTTCTGAACGTAGATATGATTTGCATGACCGCTCTAAAATTAAGACACCTAAGAGGTTTCAGGTTCCTGATCCTCGTTCTCCTCGTTCCTTTCAGGAATCTTCAGATCAACAATTTGGCGGAGGAAGGCGACAGGATCGCAGACAAGGCAAGTCTACGCAAACGAGACGTGACCCGCCGTCCCAGTTTACCGTTAAACCCAAGCAGAATGAACCACCTCATTATCAAGTACCTTTTTAGAAGTAAAAAGTTGCCACTTAGACTGCAAAGTATGCCTCAGACAGTGAGAACCCTCCTACTCAACAGGAGTTGGGCGGTAACCCTCCTCGACACCGCGGCAGAGATTACCATAGTGCAGCATGCACTCCACCTGCATCTGGAGACAAAAGCAACTGATACTTTTATTACCGTGGAAACAGCTGATACTCGTGTTGCTCCTCCTGATAGGCTTCATGCAGTTAGCTTCCAAATCGAAGGTGATATTAAACGTTCTATTAAATCAGTCTTTTGGGACAATCCTACATCTTCTTATGAAATTTTGTTAGCGGAGGTTGATTGGCCTCCCTCTTTTGTCATTGCTTACTCTAGCATGGAGTATGCTATTATCGCATGTTTTTCGCAATAGGTGCCTGAGGAGGTTAAATTTGCTTATGCTTCAGAGTGGGCTCTGGCCCTGGCTCCTACATTTTACTTCAATCAGGTAGTTTGGGACAGAGATTCCCCAGTGCGTGTAATTCCTTTACTTTCTTCACCACAGCCCTAACCCCAATATCCAATTGTATGTGTTGCTAAAGCATCGATGGGTGAAATTTTGACTCAATTGGAATTTCAGCGTGTGATTGAAACCTGTTTTTCATCGATGAATAATCCTCTTTTTCCGATATTGAAACTGGATGGTTCATATTGTAAAGTTTTAGACTACAGACATTTGAACAGCCATATTTGTGCCTTTGCAGGTTAGAACACACATAGTCATGCGTTAGTAAACAACATTGTCTGAAAGAAATATAAAACTACTTTAGATATTTTCAATCGATTTTTCATTCATACTTTGGCTCCTGAAAGACTTGACTGCATTCAGTGCTCTAGGCAAGTGATTCCCAAACTGGGGTCCGCAGACCCCCAGGGGTCCGTGGCACATTCCCAGGGGGTCCGCAGGCAGCAGTTTTAAAAGCACTGCAAAGTTCCTTGTATAATCAGCAGTTTTTGGCCAGCAATAAAAGTGTCAAGATAATTCTGGTGATTAATGTACATGCTGGAGAGAGATGGGGTTTTTGTCCAGTGGCAGCTTTGACTCATCGAAGGAAGCGCAGATGGTTAATATGCTTGCTGCAAAGTATGTCTACCATGCATTTTAAAAGAAAATGAAGTTTGATTTATGCATAGGTCAGTGGGTTCCTGTTTTTGCCACAGAGATTATTTTGTTATTGTGCAGTTCACAAGTTCCAATCATAATCTAGCACAGTGAGCTATAAACTGTCATCAAAGGGCTGCATGCAAAGTGCATGGTACAAGTTAGTAAGTCATGCTTTTTCCCAGTCTTTCATTATGCCGATGCTGCTAAAAGGTTTGTTTGGGTAGAAATGAATCCTTATTATTTATTAAAGTCAACGCTAACCCCTGTGTTTTGTTCTGAATCCTGAGTTTGTGCTTCTCCAGACCAAGCACTCTTAAAAAATGCCTACCAGTATGGATGACATGTGAATCTTACACCTTGTTGTCCCCTTTGCCTTATGTAACATTTTCAATTCACTGATCTACACATGTATGATTCATTGTCACTGTATGTGTGTGATGTGAAGTGCTCTAACACACTGCAGTGCTATGAGAGGTGCTATAAAATAAATTGAATATATGTGACAGTGGGGCTATGGAGAGATGAGAGGCACTGTTGGAGGGTAGTAGTGAGGGGATCATTGAAGATTGTCAATCATTGAACATTGACTAAAGATTGTTGTATACTGGTTCATGGTAAGGTCATTATTTACTATGCTTTTAAAGCTAATACAATGCAATATATAATGTCAAACGTATTGTAAAATGCATCATTTTCCCCCAATTTTCTTGAGGAAGAGTCCCCCGAACCTCACTCGTTGCACTTAGTGTGCTCTGTACAGGAACTGGCCTGACAACATTTGCCAGAGCAGCTTTAGGAATCCAGTCCATCCTTGACAGGAGGAGGAGCTTCGGGCAGCAAAATGAAACCAAACAATGAAAAGTTAGTCGCAAGATCCAGCACCAACCTTTTCATTAAGATTGTTCAATTTTTGCAAATATTTTAAAAATAAAAATACAAAAATCTTAGTAATTCAAGTCTAGTTCTTGTTTGATGTGCACATGTGTGTGTTTATTTTTAAAAAAACTTACAGTGTTAATGTTTGACATTTAAATCGTACAAATTGCTTGTAGGTCCCCGGCTTCCAATAGTGACTCAATGGGGGTCCTCAGGAGTGAAAGGTTTGGGAACCACTGCTCTAGGCAATCAGACATATTTGCAAGATTGCCTATGAGATACAAGAATAGCCAAGGTGTGTTTGTGGCACGCATTGTATAGATTTGATATGAGATTGGCCCTGATGCCTTCTCGTACGTCAATTACATTTATTTGATGGATGATGAATTGAATGTGCATCTTATGCACGTGGGCCACATTATCATACATTTTGCGGAGTTGTGTTACAAATTAAATTTTACGAAAACACATATTGACTTTTTGGCTGTCTTTTTTCTTGGTTACAAACTGAATAATGAAGGTGGAGGTTGGCCCCCACTTTTTGGAGAAATGTGCTTACTTGCAGCCTCCCTCCACCCTTAACAAATTGCAATTGTTGCTTTTTTTCAATTTTGGCAGGACATATATTTTATGATTATGCCCAGGGTATCAAGCCACTCTACGTGTTGATACAACTATCTTTTTCATCTTCCAGTTGGCTTCTGGAACATACCGCTGTACTTAGGTCTTTGCACTCTGATCTGCTTGTAACTCAATTCTTGTTAACAAGAAACAGCACAACAAATTTGGTCATATGGATTGTTCCCATTGCTTATAAATCACATTTGTATACTCCAGCTGAGTTGCGTTTTTCTTCTACAGATATTTTTTTCACAGTAGTACAGATGGTGATTGTAAAGGAATGCTCTCTGGCTCAACGTAAATACATTTTTATGGTTTAGAAGCAGTCACAAAGGCTAGTGTTCCAAATTCCAAGGCTCTGCAGAATCATTGGATACAATGGGCTAGTTCATTGTTGTCGGCTGATGTCAACTTTATCTTTCATCCTTCTTTGCAAACACAGGAGTTTTTATAATATGAACATGTTCATCCTCTCCCTTTATCATTACTCCCTCTTGATCAGTATAAATGCATTATTTACACTAATGGGTCAGCACAGCCTAACAAAAAAAAGGTATGCAGTTCCTAAGTGGGTCAACAAGGAGGCTGGTAGAGAGTGGACAAAGAAAATAAACTGTAGGACAATGTAGCCCTAGAGTAAATAGTCGGGAAAGGGATTCCTCCCTTTGGAACTAGGGCCCTCACACACCCAGCCAGCTAGGTGTCATGCTTCATCATTGGGTCTGCTCCTCATCGGGTCGGCGCTGCAATACCCGACGAGCACCCAATGAGGGCTCTTTGGCGGAGATCTTTTGTTCCTTGCCATTTAGTGAGGTGTGGGTGAGTGGCCTGGGAAAGTGTAGATGTGATGTAAGGAGGGTGAAAGCTAAAACAGGTTGGGTAGTCCCAAAAAAATCCATTTAATATATAATTTTTCAATTTATTTTAAGAGTTTTCTATAGCGCTAACATGACTCTTGGGTATCAGAGCGCTTCACATTACACGAGGTAGTTATTGACAAGCATTGTTATATTAAAACGTTCACAGTGGTATGAGGTAGGTACGTATACAGCCATAGAATGATAATATCAATTAAAGGTTATACAGAAAATATTTACAGAACATGAAGTAGGTTTAGTCTTTAAGTGTCTATTTCCTGTGCATTTTTCACTTACAATCCTTGGTCATGTATTGTGTAGTCCCGAGACGTGGATATCGCAGTAAATTTGGAGAATTTCTCTTGTTGTTCCGTCTAGGTTACATTTATGTCTTTGTGCTATTGAAGACTGTCTTGCCTTTGGAAGGAACTTACTCATTCGGAAGATCTTAGTTTCCCTCTTAAAGGTTGCTGTGTCTGGAATTTTTCTAATGTTTGGAGGAAGTGAGTTGCAGATTCTGGGGGCTGCTCCTGAGAAAGCTCTATCATATGTTTTCTTCTTCCAGAAGATGGATGGTCTCAACACTAGCTCCTTAGCACTCCTGGCCGGTCTGTTTCCTCCGGATAGTTTAATTTTCTGAGCAAGGTATCTTGGTGTATTGTAGTGGAGCGCTTTGTGGGTTATTCATGCCATTTTAGCTGAATTCTGGCTTCATAATGTAGCCAGTTTAATGCTTTCAGGTGTGGTGAGATATGGTTGAATTTCTTCGATCCGGTGATAAGTCTTGCAGCTGCATTAAGGCATGCCTTTAGTGGTGCTGTTGAAATTGTTGGTAGACCTGCTAGAGTTATACATCCATATTCAATCCTCGTGATAACTAGTCATGGGCCTGCCAGTTTGAGATCCGCCTTAGATATGAATGGTTTCACTTTTTTAATGTAGTTCAGGTGATAGTGGGTGCTTTTTGCCATTGATTTGATGTGGGCTTTCTTGTCTAGGTTCCCATCTAGTGTGGTTCCTAGTGATTTCGCTGAGAGAACTGGGTAGGGGTGCAGTTTAACGCTGTGATCATTTTGGACCATTCCTTCACTTCTGTGTGTTTCTTTGGTGGTGAGATTAGTAAGAATTCTGTTTTTTGCGCGTTTAGTTTCAGATGATTGTTAGTTAGCCATTGTAATGACATTTTTAAGGCCTCATTCATTATTTTGATGTCTTCCAGGGATGGGATCTTGATGTATATCTGCGTGTCATCCGCGTACATGTGATAGGATATTTTGGAATTTCTGAGGATTTCTGTGAAAGGTTCGACTTATAGGTCAACAGTGATGGAGATAATGTAGAACCTTGAGGGACTCCAATTGAGTTAGGGCATGAAGGTGAGAGTGATTGGTTGACCAGGAATCTTTGCGTTCTATTCTGGAGGAATGATTCAAACCATTTTAGCACATTTCCAGACAGTCCCATCCTGTCATGGAGCCTGTTCCGTAATTTTTCATGATTTACCGTGTCAAATGCTGATGATAGGTAAAGGAGGATGAGTAGACATGCCTGATTAAGGTCTAAGGCCTGTAGTGCCTCATCGCCGATATGGAGGATTGCTGTTTCTGTGCTGTGTCCTGTTCTGAATCCCGACTGGCAGTCGTCTAGTAGCGAGAAGTTAGCAATGTGTTGGCTTAGTTGGTTTTGTACACATTTCTCTATTAGTTTGGCCAGGATAGGAATGTTGGTCCGTGGGTGAAATTTATTTGAATCTGCTGGGTCCGCTGTAGGTTTTTTGATGATGGGAACGACTTGACCTGTTTTTAGGCGATCGGGAAGGATCCCTTGGGATAGAGAGGCGTTTATTATTTTCTTCCATATGGGAATCATGATATGGCCTATTTCTTTGAGGCATTTTGAGGGGAGTGCATCAATATAATGGTTGTTAGGTTTGATGTATGATAGTGTTTTGGCGATGGTATTCTGGTCAAGTAGTTTGAAGTTATCCCATTGTGCCTTGTTTTTTGTCTTATTATGGGTAGTTTCCAAGGAGGGTGTTTGGTTGTCCGTATTGCCAATGTTGTCAGCTTCTTTCCTGAGCTCTCTTTCAAACGTGTTGGCCTTGTCGGTCAAGAATGTTGAGATGTTTTCACAACTTAGTTGAGTTTTTGTAGTTTCTTGGGCAGTTTTGGCCAATTTATTGGATTGCTGTTTTAAAATCTCGAATAGTTTCCGAGGTCTGTTTTTGGCGTTATCAAGTTCAGATCTAATAAATTCCTTTTTGGAATGTAGGATCTTTTTGTTGTATTCGTTTCTGATTTTTCTGAGGGATTTCAATTCGGGGGATGATGGGTGTTGTCTCCATTTTCTTTCAGCGAGTCTTAGTTTCTGCCTTTCTTCATTCAGTGTTCCACTGAACCATGGATTTTTAACCTTCTCTGTGACTCTTTTCACTTTTAGTGGCATGGTGGTGTTGACTATATTTGTTACAGTTGTAGTGTAATGATCTGTTAGATCGTACACATTCTGCAAATTGTTAGGTGGATTTAGGTTCTTCTCACAGCTTTCTACTAGTAGTTCAATATTCAAGTCTTTAGTATCTCGCATCCACTTCTTGTGTCTGGTAGGTTGTATGGTCTTGTTCTTTTTCACTGTGTTTATCAGAAAGGTTATGGCATGGTGATCTGACCAGTTGCACGGCTCAATTGATAGGATTGAGGTATTGTTGGTTTTTTAGATTATCCAGTCTAACGTGGCTTCTTTCGCGTGTGTTGGCTGTGTGCATGCTTGGTTAAGGTTTAGCTCCACTAGAAAGTCTTTAAGGGCATTAACCTGTTTGTCATTGTTGTCGTTCCAGTGTAAGTTAAAGTACCCTAGAACAATGTTATTAGTTTCAGTATTAGAGTTGGTGGTGATGATTTCCATTAACTGGTCTATGAAAGTCATATTACTTCCTGGTGGGTGGTAAAGCGCATGCAGGTTGCATCTTTGATTATCTGCTGATCTTATCTTGAGACCTAGGTGTTCACAGAATTCGAGTGGTTCGGATAGAACTTGGTTGACCTCTATATCCGATCGGTGAATGCAGACTACACCACCCCCTGTCTTTTTTAGTCTATCAAGTCTCACAATACTATACTGCGGGGGCACTAGTAGGTCCATACATGGAGACGAGGATTCCGATAGCCAAGTTTCTGTAAGGATTGTCACGTCAATTTCCTGGTTGATGATGAGGTCAGCTATGTCTGATGCATGTTTTGCTGCGGACCGACAGTTGAGCAGTAGGCATTTCAGTGGTTTCCCTGCGTTACTTGGGTTCAGGTTCTGTGAGTCGGAGATTAGCTGGACTTGCTGTAGGTTGTTAAGATTGGGTTTCCTTTCATTTTGTCTTAACGTTCTATTAACATCGATCTGGACTGTTCTAATTTCCTCCCCTCTATCGAGGTCTGTAGGCTCATACTCCCGTAGTAAAGATAGGGTAACTTCTTCCGATAAGTAATTACGGTTCCTATCAGGTTGATTTTGCCTCTTTCATAGTGGCATGGTTATCTTATTGTCCTTTCTTTGAGAATTAAGTAGTACTTCTCGGATGTGCTCGACTTTGGTGTGAGTGCTTACTGTGATTTCAAGCACCTTTTTCATTGCTTGTAGTGTGCTTAGTATATTGCCCACTTGTGGTTGAAGCTCTTTGATTTCTCTTAGAGTATGGTATGATGTATTAAGGGCGTTCACCTGCTTATTTCTGGGTCCTCATTTTGCGTTCCAGTGTTTCAGTTTTGTTCTCTTCATCGGACACCTTTTCTTTTTGCCATTAGTTCGGTTGTCTGCTCCGCATCTGTTTAAGCCGCTATCTATGCTTTGTGCTCTTAATACCATGTTTGGGGATACATATTTTGTGTCTTTCTAGATATCCTTTGTGTTGTGGTAGAGTGGGGTATGGAAGGGGTGATATCTTCTATATCAGTTGTTTACATGTTTTCATTGGGTGCCATACTCATCGGCGATGACCTGTCAATGTGGAGAGGCGTTGAATCTTCCCTCTGAGAAGGTTTCAGGATGACATTCGCATATCATGTAGCCAATTCTATTCTTCCTGTATCCTTCCTGTAAGTGTGGAGAGGCGTCAAATCTTCCCTCTGAGAAAGTTCCAGGACTATATTTGCATATTGTGTGACCAATTCTGTTCTTTCTGTATCATTCCCAGATTGCGTGCCTCCTGTTCCGATTATGTCTCCTTGATGTGTTGAGTGTAGTTATGGGAAGCCGTTCACGTCAAAATTACAGATCCCCATTTAGGACACCGTTTGAAATGCGGGGTGTGCTGCAAATTGAATATGGCACACACAAAAATTAATGTAATATGTGTCAAGAGAAATATGATACCTGACAAAGTAAATCTGTCTTGAACTTAAACAAATATGAAACCTGGCAGACTGAATATACTACTTAGCGATAAATAAGAGTAACACACACTCCAAATTGAATAAGAGATATACTGAAATATATATCAAAGATACTCAAATGAATATGGCCCTCACTATAAACAATATAGCAATCAGTGAAACAAATACAATATGCATCAAAAAGAATGGTACATTCCTTGAAATTACTGACATATGCCAAGAGGAATATGGCATGCATTGAAACTAATATGGCAAATTGAAATGAAGATAAATTACTGAAATGAACATATTATATTCTGAAAAGAATATAATGCACATTGAAAATAATATATAATACAATGAAATGAACATTACACTTGGCGCAATGCATATTAAGTGTGTTGAAATGAATATTACTTAGATTGCAATGAATATGAGATATACAGAATTGAATAGGAGATGATTTCAAATGGATATGGCTTATGTTGAAATAAATATAAGCTCCATTGAACTGAATTTGACATGCTTTAAAATGAGTATGAACAAAGCTGAAATTCTCATGACATTTGTCAAAATGAATATGGCATGCATTGAAATTAATATGATACATATTCCAATTAATATGGTATATGTTAAAATAGATATGTTGCATCTTAAAATTAATATGGCAAGTGTTAGTATGAATATGACATCCATTGAAATAAATATAACATTGATTGAAAAGTATATAGCAAATGTTAAAATTAATATGAAATGAGTTGAAATGAATATGAGCTTTATTGAAATGAATTTAACTTGTTTTATAATGAATACGAATAATGCTAAAATGAACATGACATTTATCAAAATGAATACAACTTGCTTTGAAAGTTATATGATACACATTGATGTGATTATGATACGTGTTGAAATGGATATGATTCATGTTAACATTCATATAAGATGTATTAATATGAATGAGACATCCATTGAAAGGAATATGACATATGTTAAGATGAATATGACAGCACTGAAATGACTATGAGCCCCATTGAAATTGATTCAACATGCCTAAAATGAATACAACCAACACTGAACTTAAAATGAAACTTGTCAAAATTAATATGTTATGCTTTGAAATTAATATAATATACATCAAAATGAGAACTGCATGTATTCAAATAAATACGACCTATGCTGAAATAGATATGACTCGTTAAAATTATTATGACACTTGGTAAGGTGATTATGACATCCATTGAAATAAATATGACATTCATTGAAAGGAATATGGTGCATGTTACAAAGAATATGTACCACTTTGAAATTAATATGACACCTGTTGAAATTAATGTGGCCATATCAAAATTATTATGATATTCAATACAATGAATATGGCACTTTTTAAATGAATATGAAACTATGTGAGAAAAATGTAACATGCTTGAAATATATAAAGCACATATCAAAATAAACACAAGCCATGTTTACATGCACATGACCACTGTTTAAATGAATATGCTTGCACTGAACATATGTTGATTTGCTTTAAAATTAATATTACATATTGAAATGAATATTACATATTCTGAAAGGATATGATTAGGACTAAAATGAATTAACTAAAATGAATATTACATGCATTTAAGGGAATATAAAACAAGGAACCAGGCTTTACCACGCATCCATTTCCAATGCAGGTAAGTATTTCTAAATTTGTCACACAGTAATTTAACACACAGGAAAGTATTTTTGTAAATAACATAATTTTTTATGTGGCGCGTAGAGATTAAGGGAGGCAACGATGATTTTAGGGATTAAAGGTGGGTACAGGTAAAGGGAGGTAAGGGTGATTTCAGGGTTTACGAAGTGGGTAGAGGTAAAGTGAGGTAAGTAATAAAAAAAGGGGCAATTAAAAAATAAAAACACATGCACACGTGTGTGTTCACATATGTATATATCTTTATCGTTTCAGGATTAAAGTGCCATCTAAATTATGTAAAAAAGGAAGCAGAGAACTCAAGGTAGTTCCCAAGTTTAGGTGGAAAGCAGCTCCCTTCTATAGAGCACACATCGGGCCCGATTGACAGAACTAACTTAACTTAAGACAAAATCCTAAACTTACTACTTTTGGTATTCACAGAAGGCATTTAGTAGTAGTAAAGTTGGGATTTTGTCTTAAATCTGTCTTAAGTTTGTCTTAAGTCTGTCTTAAGTTTGTCTTAAGTCTGTCTGAAGTCTGTCTTAAGTCAAACTTAAGACAAAATCCTAACTTTACTACTACTAAATACCTTCTGTGAATACCAAAAGTAGTAGGACTTAACACAAACGTAGGACAGACTTAAGACCGACTTAAGACAGACTTAAGACAAACTTAAGACAGACTTAAGACAAACTTAAGACAAACTTAAGACAAACTTAGGACAGACTTAAGACATACAAAATCCTAACTTTACTACCACTAAATGCCTTCTGTGAATACCAAAAGTAGTAAGTTTAGGATTTTGTCTTAAGTTAGTTCAGTGAATCGGGCCCTACAACACCACCGAATCTGCTCACCTCAAATGTCCATTTTCTAGCAAAGTTTTTAAGCATAGGATTTGTACAGTTCCATCCACTCAATAGTAGAAAGTGACTAATGGCCTGTTACGAATTTGGCTCTTTGTAGCAGCCGCAAAGCCAGCGCCACCCTCCTAGATTGCCAAACATGTAGTCTAGCCGCCTGCCGCATTCTAATTGGAATAAAGGTCGGGTGGTTCTGAGGCGTCTGGTCCACAGCGCGGCCTTTCACAGGCTCGTATGTGAGCCTTAGAAAGTCAGTGCAATGGGACCGCCAGAGCGTGTTCCAGCATGGCATGAACTGTGAAGTCCATGCCGTGATGTAACAAGGGATGCGTACAGACAGGGGGGCACACCATGTGTCCCCCTGCATGCCTCACCTGGCCCAGAGGCAACAGGGAGCACTGTGAAGCCCCCTTAGTTTCTTCACCGCCACATTTTTCATGGCGGTCTCACTGCCATAAAAACAATAGCAGTGAGGAAAGTCGTAATATGCTTGGCAGTGCCGCAGCGGCACCACCAGCATATTGCTTTCCTCAGGCCACTGCAAGACCATCAAGGATCATGGATCCCTGGCAGTAGCAGCGGTCCTATGGCGGTCTGACCGCTAATATTGTAATACTGCTGTCGGACCACTGGCAGCTGCACTGTTTCTGTGGATTTGGTGGTCTATTGGACGGCCAAACTCGTAATCAGGCCCTTAGTCTTTTGCAATTGTTACAGCAAAGTCTTTAGACATAGGATTAGCTGGTGCCATCTATGCCGAGCTAAAAGATAACGAAATAGTTTTACCACTCCAGGCACTGTATCACAGCTTTGAATTAAATAAAAGCAACCCTTGACACATAATTAGCTCTTATTAGAGCTCTCCAGAGAGGTATAACTTTGTCCAGACACAAGGAAGCACCCAGTATAGGTCTCTCTCTCTCTCTCTCTCTCTCTCTCTCTCTCACACACACACACATACACACACACACACACACCTATATATGCATACATATATAAATATATACAAATATGAGTGTGGACACACATGTATATATCTTTATGTATATGTATATTTATGTACATACATATATAGTTATATACACACATACACATACACACACACACAACCATACATACATGCCACAAAAATGAGTTGTTGAGGTCCATTATGTAATAAAATAAACTGCTTGTAAAGGTCAGCGCATTGTAAAATATGTGTGATAAAAGCATGTGTTGAATTTGCATGCATTGTGATGTTTAACATTCATCAAATAAATGTTAAAAGGAATACAACACTCAATAATTCTTCACATAGCCTGTATGCACAGTGTGGGGATGGAATGTTAGGTAAGAGTAGTAAAATATAAATCAGGGATGATAGAGATCGAAAACGAAGGGGTGAAGGATGGGGATAAGGACATGAACATAAAGACATAAGGCATGAAGAGTAAGTAGTGAGAGATGAGGAGTGCTGCATGAGGTATTGTCGTATAGTTCCTATAGTACCCCTGCAGGACCTGTGCATTTGGATAACATAAACTGCGGAATTGGTGGCAGACTGGTTCTGTGCACCCCCACCGAGAATGTTAACCTGTTTGCATTAGCTAGCTCACAGTGCCACTAGAATCTTCTCTTATCAGGGAGAGAATAGTTTCTGGCAACCTCAGAACATGACAACCCTGATCCCTCAGGATCGTGGAAACAATGTACTAATTTTCCCTCAGTCACTGGTGTGTACTGATTATGTCTCAGAGATACACAGAATAAACAGTCTTGGCGTTTCATTAAGGATTTATTGAACAGTTGTTATTCTCGTGTAGAATATATGAGCTGCAAAAAAATTAGACAGTAGCAGAGATATATGATTAGCAGTACAGCGAATATATAAGGATAGTACAGTTCTACCATCTTGCAATAAGCCTGACTAAATACATGGATATAAAATGCAGGATAAAAGCACGCGTACTCCTACGATGCCTCTCTAGATGTACCTAAGTGTACCTAGCACATTGATTAGATGTAAAGCCAATAATCCCTTTAGGATCTAGTCGAACCCCTTTACCTGAAGTGTGAATGTAGAAACCCTTCCTGGTCTCGAGTTGGATACCCCACGAGGGATGTTCAGACCACTGTCAGCTTGAGCGTCTGCATGCAGGAGCCTCAGCGTCTCTGGTCAGTGTGTCGGCTTGGAAGTCTCGGTTCCATCTGTCTAATATTTAGCAAGAGGTGCTGTATTTATACAGAAAGTATCTAGGGTTCCTTTGTCCCTTGTTTCTTGTATTAGACATTGGTATATATGAGGATGATGTGTCAGATGAACCATGTATATAGATATGGGGAGGAAGGTGGTGTAGTCCCAGCCTGGTTTCCAAGAACCCTTATAAATATTCATTCATACTGTGTGAGTCTATTGATGGAGTTATAGGACTCTATTGTTTAGGAGAATCCCTCCTTCTGTACCCAGGACTAGAACTAGGTAAAGGTTCAATAAGAAAAGTCTTGTTACAGTGTAATGTAGGGGAGGTAATGTAGGTGAAGAGGAATGGTGTTACCCGAGCCTGTTAGGGTACCTTTATGAACATAACATTATGAGGAGCTAGTGGAAGATGGGAAGTGAGGGATGCGTGATTAAGGGTGAAGGCTGCGAAATGAAAAATGAAGAGTAAAAATGTAAAAACCAAGGATCAAGGGTGAAAGTAAGAGGACTGAGGAGTAAGGGATGAGAGTTAAAGAGTAAGAAATGGGGAGTGACAGATTAAGACAGAGGTTTGAAAGGTTATTAAGGGACAAGGGGTCATGAGTGAGGACTACCAGATGAAGAGTAAGTGAGGAGAACTATAGGATAAGCAGTGAGAGAAGAGAGGCAAAGAATGAGGTAGCATGATCGAGAGGTGAGAGATGATGACCGAGGGTTGAGGCCTAAGCAGTGGAAAATGTGACGAGTGAGGGACAAGGATTCTGGCACTCGAAGTAAGGAGTGAGGCATGAGCGATGAGGTATGAGGTATGAGGAAGGAAAGAAGTGAAGGATGCGGGATGAAGAATGAGAAGTGAAAAATGATAAATGAGGGGTTAGGGACAGGAAGCAAGGAAAGCAGAACAATGAGGACAGAATGGCAATTGAGGAACGGCAAACGATGATTAGAAATCTGAAGTAAGGGATGAACAATAAAGAGGTAAAAATGAAAAGATGTGGAGTGAGACATGAGGAATGAGAGATAAAGAGTGAGGTATGAGGTGTGAAAGTAGAAGAGTTTTGGATAAATGATTAGGAATGAGGAATTAGAATTGATAATTAAAAATTGAAGAGTGATAAGTGGAGAATAAGGGTTAAAGAGAGAGGTTTGATGAATGAGGGTGATCAATGAGTCACGAGGACAAAGGAAATTGGAGATAGGGATGAGTGAGGTGTAAGGTATTAGATTGCCCTACAATAGAAAGGGTGGTGGATATTTTAGGACATCATCGCTTGTTAATTTCACAGAAAAGGTGAAAACCAAGAGATATAGAACAAGCGATTAGGAGTAGAAGGTGAGGAAGAATAAAGGGAGCGTGAGGGAAGAAAGATTAGGTTCCAGGGTTCCAGAGCTTTTGTAACCTTGAATTGTTGTTGTGGACACTTTGAACCCCCAAAAGGACCTTCTTGAAGAAGATCCAGAAGTTTGAGAGCATTTGGAGCATGTTTGTCAAACATCTCAATAACTTGACTGACCTGTTGTCGAGAGCCAAGCCGGCAACAGCCAAACTGCGACTCACTCTTGTCACTGTTGTATGCCCCATCACCTTGGATAGATCCCCTGCCCTTCCCTAATGGAGAGCACAACCAGGGAGAACCTTTCCTGCCAGGGGCTAGCCATTCCACCCCATTAAGTGCATCAAAACGATTTGAGGTGGGAATTGTAAAACCAACATGCCTCATCACATGCTCAATGGGAATCCTTACAGGGCCAATGTGAAGACATCACCTTTTTTTCAAAATTATCACATTCCCTAAAACAAGATCATTTATAAAAATACACCGGCCAGAATAACCCAATCATAGACTCTCTCCTGGGTCGGGCAAGTTGGCCAAATAACAACCTCTGCACTACCTAGGGCGATCTGATATTTATAATTATACAATCACCACAACGATCCTTGGGCCTGACCCCAGTCATTCCACTCTCTGTGTGCACAAAATCCCATTAACCATATAATTAGGGAACTTCCGCTGTTGGACCAGGCAATTTAAAAATGTATTAGTCAGTCCTGGCCCTCCTTCTGATTCTCATTCAACTCAGGGACTTCTACCAAAACAAGTATGTAGGGGCAAGATGCTGGGAGGGGGGGGGTTGATCACTGGTTGCCTCTGTATGGATATTGGGGTATTTAGCAGCAGTGAAGGTATACCTGAAGATCCAGTGATAAAGGACAATGAGGCCTCATTAACTCCTAATGCTTTTGATGTGTGAAAAGTACCCACAACCTCAGTCTTTTCACCATGCCTAATTACAGCATCTCTAGGTACAGTGGCTGTTATAGCATGCGGAAGGGTGCTAGAGTACTTAACCAGTTTGTGTTGGCGGTTGGAGGTCATAACCTGGGCACCATCTTCTGCTACCAGTATTGAACATACAACTTGCTTTTGCTGGCGATATAATGAAATTGAGACCCCCCTTTGATGGCCTCCAACCCCACTGTCAATGAGGAGAGTTCTTTATGCAGATAGTCTTTAATTTTTCCAAAATAGTACCCCATGAGGTCCACAGCCCAATGAGGTGTATGCCTGGTCATCTCAAGGCTGGAAATAAAAGGATGAAAAATGTTTGAGTCAGCACGTGAGCTAGCAGGGGCTAGATGGGACTGAGACAAGAGCTGCTGTTCAGGTCGTTTGCGCGTCAAGAAGGTCGAGATGTACATTTCAGGCATGCCCCCATTAGATTAGGTGCCAAATTTGCGCGAAGCCAGCTGGGATGTGGAGTCCCCAAAAAGTGGCATGAGTTCAAAGAGCAACTCACGCTGCTGGAGTTCGGGAAGCGCTTTAAGCACTAAATACGCTCCTCTCCCTGGCCGTAGATGCAGGTGCGTGCCTCATTGCGCGATGGCAGCTGGGACATGGAGTCCCCAAACAGTGGTGTAAGTCCAAAGAATAGAATAATGGAGGGATGGAGGCATGATGGGAATGTGTATACATACTGAATCCTGGACAAACGGTCCAAATTTAACAGTACCCGAAGTGCCATCTTGTCCCCATGCTTTGGAGGTGCCATCCTGATGTGTGAAAAGAATGTTCTGAGAAAAGAGGGATACTGCAGGACTGTTAATGTATTAAACAATATGCTGCCTCATGTGTTAAGATGCTGTCATTTACTGCAGGTAACTTTACTATTTTGTATAGAGTTAATATAACACAAAAGCTCATTTAAAAATAAATTAAAATGATGACATTACAGAATGGTTTAAATATGAGAAACCTTGAAATAGATATAAATAACAGTGAGGCAAATAACCCTGTTCTTGAAACGAATATGGACATCACTGAAATTGGATATGAATCACATTGTGTTGCATACAACACTGAATGAACTGGATAAAGATGTGAATGAATTGGATATGGTGAATTGTGTGTATAACACATACTGAAAAGCACGTGACACTGACAGCCAATCAGAGTGCAGTTCCATGCAAATTGCAGTGCTCACTCTGGACACTAAACAGGGCAGCTGAGCTAAGGAAAGGGAGGGATAATGGAGCGGAACACTTGTAAAACGTGCAGATACTAGGCAGCACAGAGTTCGATCACATCTCTCGCTGCTGTGCTGTTTGGGTTACAGGACTGTGTTGGCATTTATGATCGGCAAGGAGGCGCAGCGTTTGAACTATCTTTGGGCCTGTGATCCTGGCGGAGCTGCCCCTTTGACATGGCTGCCCCTTTGACTGGTTATGTGTGACACGAAGTATTCACTACCAAGTAACCTTTTCCTCCTGCAGGCCAGTGCATAATATTGTCACACTTTCTGCCTGCCTTGGCACTTTCTCCGTGCTCAGGGCAAAGCGAATAGGTCCCGCCTAGCCTGTGCAAGTGAGTGGATTCTGGAAAAGGGAGCTGAGCAGTGTAAGGCCGAGAAACTGCTGTCTTTACAAGGTTATTATTCTTAAATTGTATATTTGCAAAACTTATTATTTGCAGTGCTTAGAAACCGCAGACGTGACCTACACTGTACTATATAAAAAAGAAAATGACAATAGTCAGAAAGGCTTGTAAACAGACTGGAAGGCTGCTCGTGCTAACGTCCATTATTTACATTAGACAGCAGCGGGCACCATCGCAGTTTCCAAGGTAGGAGCCAAAAGGAAAAGCTTGCTGACAACTCTTGCCTTCCTCATCCCACCAGTGGCTCACTCCGACGCCACAGTGTGGCTCAGTGGCTAAAAACCTTCCAGATGAGGCCTCCCGCCCAGCTCGGGCTCCCAAGTGGACCAGGTCTCGGGTTGTGAGGATGACTTCATTCATATGTGAGGGCGGTGGACCTTGTCCTGGCTCCCGTGCTGACTGGCAGACAGCTGGCAGCATGGCAGTAGTGTGCCATTGCAGTTCTTTTCATGGCTGCCCACCAGGCACCGAACACATTCAATACCCCCTCATGGGTCCTCCCCGTCCCAGTCCTTACTACGTAAGGCAGTCCTGCCTCCACCCAGCCAATCACAACGCCAGAATTTCCATACTACATAAGCCCCGCCCACCTACCGCCATGCCTGTTTTTTTTCTGCTCCGAAGGCAGTCGGAACGCTGGTGCTCCCGGTTCCGGTCCCTGGATCCAGTTTCCTTTAGTGGCGGTTCCGTGAGTTTTTTCTTGTGTGTTTTGCTTTAAGTGCTGTTTATTTCTTGAATGCACGGCGCTGCCACTCCGGTTTTCCGGTCAGCCGAGCTCCGGTTCTGGGGTCAGGTACGCTGCCCGGTCATGTGCTTGGCTGGGGCGGGGAGTTTGGTGGTGTCCTGACCTCGGGTCGTTCCGACGCTGCTGCACTAACGCAGCGTCCGGCCCCCGCAGCCATTCTCTTTTAACCTGTGGCTGTGGGTGGTGACTTCAGGGCTGCCCTCTTTTTATTTCATTTCACCTGCCTCACCTTTGCTTGATTGGATGATTGGGGGCAGTATTTATTGGAGGTTGCTGGGCACTTCCTTTGTTGTGGTGATTTCCTGTTCGGTTGCTTCTGGGTTTTTTCGCCATGAGTGAAGGGGCTTCTTCTCCTGTACCGGCTAAGGCTGTTTCTAAGTGGAATAATGTTCAGGATCTGCAGGAGGACGACGTTTTGCAGATTTCTAGGGCTGATTTTCAGGACTTGATTAATTCTGCAGTCCAGTCTGCGCTGCTGGAGCCTGCGGCTAAGCGGGCTAAGGATGATGAGGAGGACATGGACTATTCCCCTAAGGGAAAGTACGTCCAGGGCAAAGTTTTTTCTGACATGCTGGTCCATATTCAAGAGGTGCTTGGTTTTGACCCTAAATCCCTGACTGAGGAGGGATTTTACGCACAGTATAGTTGCTCTGTGGTGGATGACCTCCTCTTCCATGATGTCCTGAAGGATATCCTCACGAAAGAGCGGCTTGAGGTGGATAAGCAGGGTATTCCGCGATTCCTGGGGAAGCGGTATCGCCTGGCGGACTTTGATTCCCAGTTTCCTGCGATTCCGAAGGTTAATTCTCTTTTGTCATCTATAGCTTCCTCCTCTACCTCTTTATCTTCGGAGGAGGCTTCCCTGTCTGATCCGGTGGAGCGTAAGGTGGAATCTGCTCTCAAGCGTTCTTACGCCGCTTCTCATTTTGGGGTGCGTGTTAGCATTTATGCGGCCTATGCGTCGCAGGTCCTGCTCATGGATTTTGAGAAGCTGTTTGACTGTATCCAGGGTCAGGGGGACCCTACTCCTGTGTTGGCTCAAATGGAGGTTTTGGCGCAATTCCTGTCGGATGTCACTTTTGATTCCTTGTGGGCTTTCTCCTCTGCTGCTGGGGCGGCGGTGGCTGGGAGGAGGTCTCTGTGGACTAAGCCTTGGCGTCTTGAAGCTGCTCAGAAGACTTTGGTCCATAAACTGCCTTTTGAGGGTCCCGTCTCATTGGGGATGCCTTGAATACGATGGTGCAGTGCTCTGCAGAGGAGAAGAAGTTGTTGAAGTCTTTTCAGCCTGCTCCTAAGAAAAGGTCTTTTTTTCCAGAAGCAGGGGCTTCAAGGGGTTTTGTCCACTCAGCCCTTTCGTAGTCAGGCCCGTGGCCAGGGGGTCGTGTTCTATTATAAATCCCGGCCTCAGCAGCAGCAGCCTCCCTCTGGTGGTGGTCAAAAGTGACTATGCCGCTGTGAGGGATCGTCTCCATTTGTTTCTGGACCGTTGGTCAGCTCTGATCTCCGATCAATGGGTCTTGGATGTCATCAGGTGGGGTTACCAGATTCCCTTCTGGGGCCCTCCCCCTCTGGATTGTTTTCTGGTTACCCCGTTGTCAAGAAACCCCGTGCGGCGGTCTGCCATGTTGTCCGGCATTGCCATTTTGTTACGGAAAGGGGCAGTGGTGCTGGTTCCAGTGGAGGAAGTGGGCCTGGGGTTCTATTCCCGTCTGCTTCTGGTTTCAAAGCCCGATGGTTCCTTCCGCCCCATATTGAATCTCCGTTCCCTGAACAAATTGGTGCAGTTGGATCATTTTCGGATGGTCACATTGCAGTCCGTCATTCCCCTCATCCAGGAGGGAGATTTTTTGGCTTCCCTGGACTTAGAGGACGCCTATTTTCACGTTCCGGTCCATCCGGCCAGTCAGCGGTTCCTGAGGTTTGTGAGGATGCATTTCCAGTTTTGGGTTCTGCCGTTCGGCCTCTCCGCTGCTCCCAGGACTTTTACCAAGGTATTGACTCCTGCTGTGGGGTTTTTGCAACATCAGGGTCTCTCAGTGTTTCCCTATATTGATGATTGTTTGGTCTCTGCTTCCGCTTCCCCTCAGGCTCTTCTGGCGGTGGAGGCTACGTTGTCCCTGTTCCAGGAGCTGGGGTTCAAGGTGAACTTGGCCAAGTCTCATCTGGATCCTGTTGAGAGACTTCAGTTCATCGGGGGTCTGTTCGACACCTGTCTGGGGGCGGTGTTTCTCCCTCCTGTTCGGATCCTTTCCCTACAGACTTTGTTGCGGGATCTGTTGAGTCGTCCCTCTGCCCCAGCTCGTGTTTGGTTGTGGGTCAGGGGTTGATGGCTGCGACCACTGCTGTGGTTCCTTGGGCTCGCCTCCATCTCAAGCCCTTAGTGACTCATCTGTTGGCTCGGTGGGACCCCTCCCGGGCGGATTACGAGGCTCTGGCTCCTCTCTCCTGCTCTGATTCAGGACATGGACTGGTGGCTTCGCACTCCCAATCTGGAGAAGGGAGTCCGGTTTTGTCTTCCTCCTCCCCTTTTGTTGACGTCGGATGCCAGTATCTGGGGTTGGGGGGGCCACTTTGGGGTCCTTGAAAGCCAAGGGTCAGTGGTCTCAGGGGGACAGCACCCGTTACTCGAACTGGCGGGAGTTGGCGGCTATCTCGTAGTACTTCTGACAAATGGAGAGAGTATAAATAAGGGCATGTTACATACATGCAAACATTTTAGAACAGCAAAGAGCGAGATTTTGAAAACAAAAATCGGGCGAATGTTTTTTCCCCATTGACTTCTAATGAAGCTGTGGCAATTTCAGGCTGGAGACACCTAAAATAAAGCCATTTTTAGTTTCAGATTTGGGAGTCTCCCAGTCTGTTGGCATGTATGTGTCAGTGCAGATTATGAGCTTGAACAAACATGGACCCACGACCCCAGACCGCTCAGGCTTATACTTGTCCCTATCTACAATTTCATTCTTGGGCACAGAGGAAATGTCAACTGTACATGAGCAATAAAGTTCCATAATGCCCCCTCTGCCTGGTGTCTAAATTTCAGTAGCGGCCCGTGGAGTGAATGCCGCAGGGCGGTGGTGTTGGGCAGGGGAGGGACAGGATGGGGGTAGTAAACTCCGGCTCATGGTCGACTGGAGTAATGTAAATAAATAAAACAAATTTCATTGTGCTCTGATTGTTTATTACACTTCTCCACACTGTGAGCATTCATAGTTTTATTTTTTGTACAAAAGTATGGCCTTAGATATCTCAGCATGCTCAGCATGGATACCCAAAAAGCCAGGACTTTGGGATTCTGCCGGCAGGAACTGCTCTTGTGTGAGTTGAACATCATGTTTGCCACACTCGCTGCCTGCCACAGCTCTTTCTCCGTGCTTCTGACGGGTACGGAAATAAACATATATTTACATTTCTGATATCCGTTCCTGCAGCAGCACACTTGCAAGTCCCACATATTACAATAGACCCAATTCAGGCCTCAAAGAAGTCAATGGGAGAAAATTATTCTCCTGATTATTTTTTTAAAAACCTCCTACTTTTCTCTTGTAAAATGTTGGAATATATGTGAGTGCTTTGATAGCATGCACTCCTCGTTGCTTGTTCACCTTATTCGCTGGACTCTCTCAGTGCAGGATTCTGCCAGTGTGGCCACCATGATTCCTGTCTTTGGATAGGGGTCAAATCTTTTTCACAGCTGACACATATCTGCCGCCTACACTCTCCCTGCAAGGCCGCTTACTAGCCCTCTAAAACCTTACTATAATTTCCTGGCCTCCCGAGCATCAGGTGTTAATCCTTAGGAGGCACTCTAGGTGTATGAGTATCTCTCCGACTGCTGCCTGGCACCACTGGAGTGTCACAGAACTTCCATCCTCTTACCATTGCCAGTGGAGTATGTTGTTTCTACTAAGATGCTCCTGAAGGAAAATATCTCTGGAGGACCCTGAATGAGGGTGCACTACTTTCTGCAGCGCTCTTCTTTAATTATATGCACCCAGCAGCAGGCGTTTTCTCTTAAGGGCTTCAGGGCTACACCCCTGCCCCCTTGCAATACCAAGAGCGAATAATAATATTTTATTCACTCTTAGTATAAAGAGAAAATGCTATCTAGCAGCATCCTAAGGCAGCTCTGCTAGAGAGAATAACTGATGTTTGGCGCAGAGAGTATACACGGCTGGTAAAACCCTAAACTCTGGCCTCATGCCCTTGCGTGCCTCAGTGCCTCCCAATCTGTGACGTGGTAAAGCATCGCAGATAAAGTTAGACGCAGACGTGGCAGGCTGAAGCACTTCAGTGACCGTCGCCACACATCAATCAGCAAGTCAACCCACCCTTTCCCAGCTTGTCACAGAATTGGGAAGGGTTTGAGGTTTCAGTTTCAACTCTCCAAAGCTGAAAGATGCAGCAGCAAACGGTACCTGCACAGACAGCAATGTAAGTAAAAATGCTTTTAAATACTGTATGTGTATATGTGAAAGTGTGTGTGTGTGAGATAATGTGTATATGGGAGCATGTCTGTGTGACTATGTGTGTATGTGTGAGTAAAAGTGAGTGTCAGTGAAGGAGTGAGTCAAAGTGAGGACAATGAGTGATAAGAGTTAGTACAAGTGAGAATGAATGAATGAGGGAGACTGACAGGGAGTGAAATTCAATGTTACTGTTTGTGAGACTAAGCCAGCCAAGTCTTAGTGAGTGAGAATGAGTGAGACAGTGAGTCAGTGTGAGAGAGAGTGAGACTGAATGAGTCAGAGTGAGTGAGAATTACTGTGTCTGAGTGAGTTTGAGTCAAAATGGCTGGAGAACCTCTGGAGTTTGTAGAGGCCTCTCAGCGGCAGCATGAGACAGTCTTTACCAATAATCGAGTCTGGCAGAAGCAGGCAAGGTTTCGAGCCCAAATGTGTACAGCAGGTCCTCTGTTCTTGGGTTCAGCAGCTCTTCTTTATCCTTTCTCATATAAGGTCCATCAAATCTGAAGTTCAGTGCTTAGGGATTCCACCTAAATATTAAATTCAGGGGCATTACATGGAGTGCCAGGTAATGGCCATTGGGCCATCAGCCTTAGGGTGACTACAACCTCTGTATGACCCCTCCCATTGGGGAGTGGGCATAACTCTAACCCTGATAGGACGAATTCCTTCCAATTCAAGCTGGAGCGGACTGAAAAATGCACCTCACCTCACCTGCTACACCTTAGGGGTGGTGCTAGCTGTAGGTGGGTGCACCTCCTATTCTTCTAGATTTCCGCCTATACTCCCACCAAAAGTGGGGTTGGCATCTCCACTAGTTGGAGTTGTCTGTTTCGCACACCCAGGGAGAGGCTTTGTTCCCGGCCTCTGAGAGTGCAGGCTCTCACCCCATGAGGTCAGGAGCACATCTAGTGGTGGCAGCTGGCTGGGACTAGTCAGTAACCACACTAGTATTCTGTAGGTTTTCAGGGGGCACCTCTAAAGTGTCCCCTGGGTGCATGTCTTAATAAATACAACACTGGCATCAGTGTCGGTTTATTAATACAAGATGTTTGGTACCAAGCATCTGTGGGTACCGTGAAGCCATCATGGAGCTAGGAAACTCATAATGACGAGTGTCCTGCCCATGTACTCGATATGGCTTTCCTGTGCACTTACAGTATCCAAAAATTGACTTAGATATTGTAGAGGCATATCTGCTCCTGCATATATGTCCACACCTGAGGTAGAGTGTACCCTGCCTTAGGGCTGATAAGATCTGCTGTAGGGTTGACTTACCTAAATCACAGTCAGTGTCTGTAGGCGTGTCATATAGAGGTGTGTTCCATGTCGACTCTTTGGTTTTGCTTGCACCAAGGCACGCAGCCTGCAATGGCAGTTTGCAAAGCCTTGGTGAAGGGACCCTATGGTGGCAGAATTGGTGCAGCAGCCCCAGTGGTGCCGCTTCAGTACCTATGCCCTTGGTACCAGATATACCCTTTACCGGGGTCTTATAAGGTGGTCTGAAGTTGTGCCAATTGTGGTACAGTTTAAGGGAAAGAGATGTGGCGCTGGGGACCTGGTTGGCAGGTACCCAGTGCACATACAGTCAAAATCTCATTAGTACCAGGCACAAAGTGGGGGCAAACCATGTAAAAAGAGGCACTTTCCTACAGTGTCCCTACAGTACATTTTGACATATGTAGGGGATTATTTTAATTCTTGTATTCAATCTATACATTTCAACTGTATGGAATTGCAGTGTTTAATTTATAAAAGATGCAGTATCATGGTATCTTTCCAAGTCCTGCACCTCTGAATGGTGAATCAAAGGGCAATGAAATTCGTTTTCCCACAGTACATGTTCAAACCTCAGAATATTTGTACTTTTCTCCTACAAAAACGTTTACAGGCAAAAATCATGCAGTGAAAATCCTATTGGGTGGGGTACTTTCCGAACATTATCTAGCTTGCTATTTGTCAGATGATGTCATGAACTTGTACAGTGCTCTTTACGAGCTGTTCTGTGAATTCCGACCCATGTGGAAAGTCCTATTTATGCATGGGTCAGAATTGTGGCGCCGCGGCCAGGGCGACTGACGCTGGAATCTGGGGATCAGGGTTCGATCCCCGGCTCCGGCGGCAGGTTAGCCCAACACCATGCGACTCTGGGCAATAGCTTGCTTAATCTTCCCGACGGCCCCCAGCGCCTAGAGACCCTAACGGGTGATTGTGCGCTATACAAATGTGGATTATTATTATTAATATTATTATTACGAGTTTGAAGGTGTTTAACACATCCAATAATTATCAGAAGCACAAAATAACTCAACCTCTGCTAAATTTTGGCTGGCCATACCTGTCGAAATAATATGGGAGAAAAGCCTAGGGTATTTACTTTTTCATGCAGATTTTGGTGTATTAAAAACAAAAATCCACATGTTATTCCTCACAAACTAGTAATAGGTGTTACTTATCGCACCCAATAAATAATGTACCCTGTGGTATTGTTATTTATCAGGTGTGTAAATAACCTCTCAACTTGTAATCAGGCCATTTGTCTAAAAATCTTAGTCCCTCAAATATACACTTGGGGCCTGATTCACGAAGGTTCTTACGTGCGGTACAGTTAAGAGTGTGGAGTCTCTGCACTCAAAGCAGGATTTCCACACTGAGAACTGCAGTGTGGAGATTCATCCCCAAGTGCAGAGATTCAGCCCTGAGTGCGGAGACTCCTCCACGGTTGCGGAAACTCTGCATTTGTGATTTTACTGCACGTAAGTACCGTTGTGAATCAGGCCCTGGATACTTGAACAATATATTTCTAGATTTTACTCAATAAATGTTGTGTCAGAGATTTATGACAAATGTTTTATTGTTAAGCAGGACACATTATGTTTAATCTTTCTCGTTTAAGGTATGCGA
Source organism: Lissotriton helveticus (assembly GCF_964261635.1). Taxonomy (NCBI): domain Eukaryota; kingdom Metazoa; phylum Chordata; class Amphibia; order Caudata; family Salamandridae; genus Lissotriton; species Lissotriton helveticus. The sequence goes on along the minus strand of NC_136059.1, from coordinate 1,601,387,741 downwards.
AATGATGACTACTAGCTTGCTGGCCAAGCCCCGGCCGTTGCCCTAGTTCATAGGGTCCTGCTCCAAATGTTATGTCTCCTGCTTTGTATCAATGTTTAGTTTCTGATGCAAAACATGTGTATTTCAGTTTGGAAGATGTGGTAGATACGGATGTACAAGACATGTTGCAAGAGGTGAGTAATAGATACTGAACATTGATGCTGATGAATCTTTAGCAATTTTATCATTTTGATTTCATTTGTGGCGTGGCCTGAGCCTAGTTACTGTTATGTAAGCATGATCTTATTAGAAGGTTAACACCATTTTACCTTGTTGCTGCTTTTGCACACAACACTGCATATAACTGTTGTTGTAAGTTAGGCTATGTGAAAGAGCTTTAAATGAGAAAGGCTTGTTATCAGCTACCCTAGACTTACATCGCGTCCATAGTCTGCACAGTGAGTGCTCGAGACTCCAAGGTTATCATAACATGGTAGCTGTTGTTCGGAACTGATCGGTTCACGTTTCTAGACATAACACACAGGCAGCTGCAAACCAACGTGATCCTGGCGCCTTTAATATCACATTGTAAGCATGATTTCAGGCACTTGGAAGATTTTCCGTTTCCAGAGAGAAAGAGCTTTTTCAAATGCTGATGTGATTCACCTCTGCTGATCTTAGAGGTATTGGGTCCCCCAAACAAACCTAAGAGACCGTCTTTAGTTTTAGAAAACATAGTTCCTAGATAGGGAGGGTGATGTACTAGGCGCTATAGTACCTATTTTCACCATCATTGTAATATGATTACTCCTTTTGTGTTTAATGGAATTGTAACAATGCTGACCATATTATTTGCAATCATATGTCTACTTATGCTAGCAAAGATACTGCATCATGGAGCACATCATTAAAATAAATATTTTAACCCTTCCTGTGTCTCTTCTTTACTCCTGTTGTGGACTGGTATGAGAGTATAACGAAAGAGTGTTCTTGCCTCCCACCATTCCTTAGTATATACTAAGTCGCATGTTCTGGTTGTCTAATCGTTGGTTCCTTTGCTATAGGACGAAGAGCTAATGAGACACTGATGCTAGCTGGTTAGGGTTTCTAGGCACTACGGTGAGTTTTTTGATCTACCACAATTCACTGAGGTCCTGGCTCTCTGTGCACAGTTCTGTGTAGGAGCAGAATCCTTGCAACACATTCAGTTAAAGGTGGTTTAGACAAAAATATGCAAATCAGTTGTGTTTAATTTTTTATGGTTAATAGTTATGTATGTATCTTGGATTTATATATGTTACCATATGTACTAGAACCAAATATGAAAAGAAATTACGCTCATTTATTTTATATGGAACCAGGTCAATTGTGAATGTCTATTCCAAGGCCTCCACACTTTTTTTACATTTCCAGGGCGGCCTCTACCTATTTGCCCCACTCTCCACCGCCATACACAAATCCACGTTCTTACATCAGTGATCAACCAAGAAGGCCATACTGTTGACCCATTTTCGATCTATATTTCATGGTGATACCCTCAAAGCAAGAGTGTGTAATATCTTGATATGTCCGGGTCTCCATATTCCAAGTTTCAGGCACATAACTATAGTCATACCAACTACCATTTGCAGTTGCCCCATGACACTTTCCCAGAATTACTACAGTTTACAGCACTGACTAATTATATAACACATTTCTGCAAACAATCTGAACTCATAGAGACATCTAGCCACAGATTCCTTCACTTTTGAATTCTCCCCAGGCGTCAGACTGGATCCAAATACTTTTCAGCAGGACCTCTGCGCGCCGGGGGTGGGCGTAGTACGACTCCGTGATGACATCAACTCCAGTTGTGACATGAGTAGAGTCATATAAGTCCAGTTGTGACATGAGTAGAGTCATATAAGTCCCCGTTTCTTCTTCTCAGCACTGCAGTGCGTATCCATAGAAGTGGTTCCTTTGGCCATTTTCTGGCCTACTTCGACCGTTTTTGTCAGATGATAACTTCTTTTCTCATGTCTTCAGGCTTTAAGCCTTGTGGGTATTGTACACAACAGATGTCCCCTACAGACCCACATTGTGTTTGTATGTGGTGCTTTGGAGAACACCATGACTCCCGAAGAGTGCAGCTCCTGCCAGAAGCTCAAGCCGAAGACACTCAAGGAACACCGTATGAAACTCCTGGCGGTGCGGCTGTAACAGTCTTGGTCTTCTCATCCGGAGGTCTGTTCACGGCGCTCTACATCAATGTCCCAAGGTAAGCGCAGGCTTTTAAAGTCGCGGCACCCCCTAACTTTGCTACGGGGAGACTCCGTCTCCTATGGCTCCTCCCGCTTGCTGGTTGAGGAGGCCGTACATGACTGCCCATGCTTCTCTATCTTTCTGGGAGCCGGGGCGTCAATGGCCCAAATGAGAGAATACTGCAATTCTCTACATCTCATCTTTGGGCCCTGACCTTGCCCTGGAGTGCCTTCGTGCCCCATGGAGGTGAGAGGATGCACATCGGCGGGTTTGCCCTCAGTGTCAGTTGGGCCGTCCGAGTCATTCGGTCTGTGTTGGCTGACTCCACTTTGACGCCGGTGCACAGACCTTCCGGGTTTACACCTTCGGTGTCTATTCTCGATCAACCGACTCCGGCATTGATGTCGGGGGCGCTGATTGGAGCAATTTTTTCCTCCTCTTGGCGGAGCGGGTTTCGCCTTCTCGGCGTCCATGGACGTCGGGTGTGAAGTTGATGGAGTCAACTGGAGGGAATGTTGATTTTCCACTTTCCTCTCATGGTGGGGCTACTGGAAGAGGTAATATGGAGAAGTCTTGGCAGTTACAGCCGATTACGGACACTATTCCACCTCATGTAGGGGAGAGTTGGCTTTCTGCACTTGGTAAGGCTAGTGGGCTGGAGTCTTCCTCAGGACTACTGTCTCCTCCTTGTCTTGCTACTTTGGCGAGTCCCTCTTTTGAAAATATATTAAGGACATTTGGCTATGGTTTTGGAATTATCTCTGCCTACGATGGAGAAGCCCAATGATCCCCTGATTGATGTCCTTTATCAAGTTTAGACAGGGATGGAGCCTGTTCTCCCATATTGTGCGGCCCTGTATGACATACTGTTAAGTACTTGGGCTAAGCCTGATACAGGGGTCTTGGAGGATCGTGCTATATCTCGCAGGCACTTTCCTGTACCTGGAGATCCAGCTTGTCTCCTAAAGCATGCTACCTCTCATAGTTTGGTAGTTCAGATAGCTTCAGCCTCACAGGATATGGATTCTCAACCTAATGCTCCATCAAATAGAGAATGAAGGAAGCTGTATTCGAGTGGGAGCATATTTTTTCCTCAACTAGTTCTGCTTTAAGGGCGACTGACACGTCTTGTGTTCTTGGAAGTTTTTCTCATGCTTTGTGGCATTTCTTGCATACTATGTTGCCATCGGTTCCATATGCACTCTGTTCTCATATAGAACAGTTGATTCAGGATGGCCAACAGGCGGCTAAGCTGATTATTGGATGTGGCATGGACACTACTGATTCAGTGGATCAGGCTTTGGCATCCTCTGTGGAGTTACGTAGCTGTGCCTGGTTAAGTACCTCAGGCCAGTGCCATCTTAACGCATGGGCACCCTGACAAGTTACCCGGGGAGGCCATGAGCATAGGGGCCCCATGCAGACCAGAATTTTACAGTAATTTTTCATTAAACATTTTTATTGCTGTGAGTGGTTATGCAGACAGGGCCCAGTGCACTGCTTTGCCCCGGGGGCCTATAATGCTGTTAAAACAGCCTTGCCTCAGGCTTTTCAGAGGCAATTCAAGCTGCTTTGATCGATATGCCGTTTGATGGCACCCAACTCTTTGGTGCCAACTTGGCTTTGCTGCGTTTCCATGATAGAAAAAGTGAGACAGAGTCCTAATTTCTCTTTTTCTAATTCTATACCTATTTAATTTTTTTCCCTATACTAGGGTTGTATGGAGTATATTATTCTTTTTATTCTTACGCAGCTGGCCATATTATGGCTGAACCATAGGGGTATAAGTTCTGCCTGTTGATGACCTCCGATGATGTGTTCCTGCACTTAGCAGATATTATTCTTTCCACACTGTCTATGACAGGTTATGTGGTGCAAGTATACCTATTGCATACGTTTTCCCTTCCTTTTTTTCCTCTGAAGATGGGCTTCATGCTCAAGAAGTCATTTGTTTGCGATGTTTCTTTCCGTTAGGAAGTTTACCTATGTCTCATGCTTCTTTGGAAGCAGTTGGGTATGCTGGTATGCATTCCTTTTGATTTCCAGTATCTCTTATAAGAACTTCTTGCTTATGCCTTATGGGAGAACATTTATACAGAGAATATGCTTCTTCTTTACCCCTACTCTGAATTTCCACCTCAGTGTAATTTTGGGTCAAATTTGACGGAGGTTTCTACTAGGACATTCTTGTTTGATCAGTCCTTAATTTGATTACAGTCCTTTTCACCAGTTTTGGCGGTGTGCACTTTGCTTTGAATTAAGGGGGTGCCAACTTTACCATGTTGTGTGTTCCTTGGCATTGCATGGTGTTTTGTCCCTTGATATTTTTTCTATTTCTTGGAGACATTACATATGGGCAGGTTCATGGGCTCTATTTTGTATTCTTCTGAATTATTATGTTAGTAATGCTTACCTCTTTTTATGGAGGTTCTATAGCCTACGTTCATTTTTGGAACATGGTTTCCCTGATCACTGCTTATGTTTTCTGGAATGCAGTGTGGAATATTTTTTTACCCTATGGGATTCTTTTTTGCGGTCATGTCCAGCATTTTCTAGGAGGATTTCTTCTTTTCTTAGAGAGAATGTTCACCTTTTATGGTTCCTCGTTTCCTTTAGAACATCCTGAGTTTTCCTTTCTAAATATTTTAATATGCTGGTGTAGATGCACTTTTTCTGTTGGGAGGTTGGATATCCTCTATCTCCTTGGGGACATTTTCTCTCTCTCTAATCAGCAATTGCTCTTTTTGTGACTTACAGTCCTTTTAGGATTCAGATCTATATATATATATATATATATGTATGTGAACATTAGTCTCTTTTTGAGATTCCCATGGGTTGGTTTGTACTTCATTTTAACCTGTTGGGCCAACTGTGGTCGTAAGTGTTTTTTCTGTTGGCAATGTTTCATTTCCTGTATTTTTCTTTCACGCTTATGGTAGTAACAGCCTCTCAGGCTAATTTTGGGCAGTTGGCATGATCTTAATGCTAATTCACCCAGGGTGTGATCTTCCTTTCTTTTGTTCTTTTTCAATGTTCTGCTGTGTATGTATCATGGGCTGGTTTTTCAGTTCCATTTTATCTATACGGGTATATACATATATTTTTGAAAGAGTTTTATATAGCGCAAATTAGACCTGAGAAATCGGGTATCAGAGCGCTTTACATGAGCACCAGTTTCGTTGCATTCATTTTTGTTAGGCACGGGGAGATTAAGTGATTTGCCCAGAATCACAGGATGTTGAGCGTCGTTGCCGAGACTCGAACCATGTTTCCCAGCTTCGAAGTCGACTACTCTAGCCGTAAGGCTACATCCTCTTCCCATGGCATACACACAGGTGTAACGTACCTGTGTTTTGCATTTTTGTGTATACAATAAAACATGGATATGTATTATATTATTTTGCAAATCTTGCTATGGCTTACAGTTTGCTTTTCTATTCACTGTAATTGTATCTGTGACTGTATGTATGTCTTTTTTTTTATCTAATTGCAACTTATGCCTGGTCTATTGTTATTTTTGATCGGCTGGTTCTCTCTGAGAACTGTTGTGGGATTAGTTTGCAGACCCTCCTCCGAGTGGGTATAGCTATATTTAATTCAAAAGTTGATGAATCTGCGACTAGATGTCTCTATCAGATGAACAAAGTTACTTATCTTTGGTAACGCATTATCTGGTAGAGGCATACTCTAGCCGCAGATAACTTAATGCCCTACCCATCCTCCCCACTCTGCAAACAATTTGTAGTGTAAGAGGTATTTCCTTTTACAAACCTGGTTTATACACCGGTGGTCAGTTGGTCATGTGGCAAGGTGCTTCATCGACCATTTGATCATTCATTGTGGACCTTGTCTGGGTGTAAGGGTTTTACCCTTTCTCAGCACTGGTTTTATACAACAGTGATCACTCTTTCATGTAGTTATGTGATTCAACGAAGCATTTGGTCTTTCCTTGTAGATCTTATCTTGGTATCGCCATACTATTTATTTCTGTTTTCTGGTTATTATTTCAAAGGTACAATGATCTTTTAAGCTCATTGTTTCCACAGCCAATTTTTACAGTGGCTCCGCATTGTAGGGCGGAAGGTTTTGCAGAAGAAACTGCCGCCCGCCCCCAGGGGAGACATATATGACTCCACTGACGTCACAACTTGAGTCAACGTCATCACAGAGTCATACGACGCTGTCCTCCGGAGTGCACAGGTATTGCTTAAACATTTTCGGATCCAGTCTGATGCCTGGGAAGAATTCAAAAGTTAAGGAATCTGCGGCTAGACTATGGGCCAGATGTAGGTAGCCAAATACCGGTCGGTAACGGCCGAATTCGGCTGTTACCGACCGGTATTTGGCTTTTGAGATGTAGGGGGCAGGAAACAGGGCATTTCGGTAATTTTACCGATTCTGTAAATATACCGGTCGGTAAATTTACCGACCGGTATTTTGACAGAATCAGTAAAATTGAGATGTAGGTGGGACTCTTCTGAGTCCCACAAGCCCTACAAATTCGGTATTTTACCATCAAATTCAATTTGATGGTAAAATACCGATTGAGGTGTGCATGCACATGTGTGCATGCACACCTGTGTCATATGACAGGCAGACCTGCCCTTAGGGCAGGTATGCCTGCCACATGGCCCCCGAACCTTTTTTGGGGGTGCTAGAGGGTGTCAAAGTGACACCCCCTGCACCCTTGTCAAATTCGGTATTTACCGATTCGGTAAATACCGACCGGTAATGCCCCATTCATTCCTATGGGCTTCAAAGCCCATAGGAATGAATGGGGCATTACCGGTCGGTATTTACCGAATCGGTAAATACCGACTTTTAAAGAATCGGTAAATCCACATCTGGATTTACCTACATCTCGGTACTTCATATTTACCGACTCTTAAATACCGAATCGGTAAAATTCGGTATTTAAGAGTCGGTAAATATGATTTACCTACATCTGGCCCTGAGTCTCTACCAGATAATGTGTTTTCGAAGGTCATTAACATGTTCTTATAGGAGCGTACCTAAATATCTGCATCCTGTATGAATACACTCAATGAGGAATTTTTAATCTAACTAACCAAAAACCCACAGATAAACACTTTCAGGTAGATAAGGGCCTTTTGCTAGTCATCTTTGTTTAATTCTCTCACATCCTTTCTCAATTGGGGTTCCATTCCGCAAGAGTGTAACTAGTGTAAAACTACAGTAGCATTAACTACAGTAGCAGTTATACTTTTATAATCATTAAACTTACTGAACAATTGTTTATGCAGCAGATGTCCAAGCCACTTATTCTGCATCGATATTGCTTAGTTACTGTTTTTCTTTTTGTGTAAAAATATTCTTTGTTTCTATTTAATCCAAATATCACATTCTTACATTTTCAATAGATTGAGGATGCTTCTCTTGAAAATCTTCTAGAACTGATTTAATAACACAGCACAGTTCTAGGTGTAGCGGGTTGCTTCTGTCCACGAAAATCTCTGAATGACAAGATTTAATCAATTGTTACTTTGTGGGGAGGACTTTTTCTTCACTAGTTAGTACAGTGATATGTATGTGCATATATATATTATAAACCTATATTGTTTTGCTTTTGTAATACATATATGTACATTTTGAAAGTGTAATTACCGTAAATCACTGTCCATCCTAATGGCATCATACATAGTCACATTGCCATGAATGTCCCAATGACAGAATCGTAAATCAAGCACATCATGGTTATGCAATATATCTTGGATTTACTTTGTTTCAGTTTTTTATTGGCATTTTACAATACAACTTGTGCTGTCTTTTTGCAGAGGGCATAAATAGAAGGATAACAAAAGTTACAGGAATCCCCGCAATCCCCCTAGGTTTGGCACACACATCAAAATAGAGAAAAAACGCAGGAAGAATTTAAAAGAGAAAGCCAGAACCCCCCTTCTCAACTTCCCCAACTAGAAAATGCACTGAAAAATTTGTACTGACTACCTTCCCTTACCAGTCACAATGAGCATCAGTTTAAACGGATGAGCACCAGAGGTAGTCAACTTCTGATATTCAAGGCCTGACAGCCCAAAAGGAGTTCCTAAAAATGTAAAACAGAATTTCCTACTTCAAAAAAAACCCCAAAACTTCCCACCCCTGTTGATGGTCAGCTAGTTGATATGTGTGTGTTTCCTGCATGCAAAAAAGGTTTTGGGCAGATCACGAGGGACACTGAAATCTGCCTTCGATATTGTAATGCTTGTTTGCCTTAAATGCCCACTGTCTGTTTTGCAAACTTTAAGGTGTTCTATCACTTTAATGAGTATTTTGTTCTACCCAACTACAACAATATCAATAAATAGATGTTGTCCATGTAATTAGATTCATAGCTAAGAACAGTAAATCTGTGCTTCCCTGTATATGGTTACCTTAACTATATTTTAAATGTAAACATTTTATACACTATTTTTACAGGTTAAAAAATAATATTTACAAATACAACCCTTTCTACCCTCATAAAATAGATGGCTTTAGGGGGTACAGATTCATCAGGAATTAGGAGTGGAAATCTATTCTTTGATATTTACTGCTACTTCCAGCACTCCCCTACCCCCCTCTAGTGAACTCCTGCGGTTGAAGTGGGCCGTCCTAACTGATAGTTCAAGCACAGTCTCTCAGGTCCCCTCCTCACACTCCACCGGGTCCACAGTTCGAGGTGGAAAATTGTTTCCCGAAGGGCTCAAACTCCACAGTTTGCACTCTAATAATGTGCATGTTGGGTTTGGTTAATTAGCCTCTTCAACTTTTTGAAAGATCTGCAGGTTGTGTGCTACCTTGCTGCTAGGAAACCTTCACAAGACCCCAAGATAATTTGCCTTCGCCAATGGTCACCAGCATCTAGTTTCAGACTATCCTATTGAGACTGAACTTTGTATGAACACAGTATAGGGCACTGAAGGACCTTTTGATGTATCATTCACATATATTAATTTTAGAATTTCTTTTAAATTATAATTTGACCAGTAGTATGACTAATTCTAGTTGGGTATTCTTTATTACAGTTTAAAGGAGGGGTTAAGAAGGAGTGCTAGGGGACACACAAGCAAGATGGCCACACATCTGTGAGGCTCCCGCGGCCCGGGCAATAATCTGTCACTATCCAGCCCATACGCCGAAGTCTTGAGTCTGTCAAGGTATCAAATCACTTTGATAAACTTAGGTTTGTTATGTAGTGGCCGCCATTAGACCAAATCCCCCCCAGTATACTGAAGGCGGCCTGGTAGCGACATCATGACCTACTCGGACACACCAGAGCTCTGGTGACGGGGCTGAAAGGCGAGAGAGACATTGATGGACTACTGCCACCATCTGGCCCATGACAGTAGAAGGGAGAGCAAGGGTCCATTTGCGGGCCTACCTGAGCCCCCCGGAGAGTGAGGTGGAACGCACGCCAGCCACTGCAGAAAGAACTGTGTATGGCGTGAAGCTCTTGTGGTATCCGATGGGATAGCCCAGTAGCGAAGACCAAGCGAGACGTAGACTGTGACCTGCACTGCGTAGGTGAGAGTCTTAGAGTGCTGGGCGAAGGTTGCATGCAGCAGCCCACCCAGAAAAGTCACAGTTGGCACCTGCCATAGTAATAGACAGATTGGGGCTTCTGCAGCAGGTGGCCCACTCTCCCGCTGTGTGACTCACCGACTGTAGACCAGGCTCTACATAGGAAGCACGGTGACTCTGTAACATGAAGCAATATATCTCATTGAAACAGGCAACAACTCTGAGGGAAGGAAAACTGCCAGAACAATCCTAGCTGCATACAATAAACCAAATCAGCCAATCATGGAAGCACTAATCCATACATCAATTTACAACAGGGGGCACTTGCACTGTGGCATTGGATAGCAGTGGCACAGCGTCCAAAGGATCTAACACCATCAAAAATACATCAGGCAAGAGCAAAAAATGGAAGGGAGACCCACGCCAAGGTGCCAGGTCTAACAGGCACCACACATCTCAATACCAGGCCAGACACCACTGACACAGAGCTGAATGACACCACCTACTGGCACAAAGGGGTACTGCTTGAAAAATGTTGGATCTAGTCTGATGCCTGGGGAATATTGTAAGGAAATCAATCTGTAGCTAGATAGAGTCTCAACTAGATAAAGCATAATCATTACCAAATGTAAGTAACTTATTATTCTGGTAAGGAAAAGACTGCAATGGTTAGAGGGACCAGGTGAGATATTTCACAAGAAGAGGGATGTGGCAGGGGAGAGATAGATACCTAGCTCAGGTCATATTGGAACTAGGTGATGAAAATGACAGTATCGTGTAAAAGGAAGGTAGGAAGCATGAAAGTGTCTAGGAATCCAATCACGAAAACAAAGCAAAGTAAGGTAAAAGCAAGAAAGAATATAGGGAGAAAATGGCACAAGAAAAGAATATAGAAGGAAAGGAAAAACAGGACTTCATGGGATATACCCAGTATGTTCAGGGTAGTTGAAGAAAGAGATTACACAATATTAAGGGGAGGCCAGGAAGAGAAGTCTACTAGAGTTCATACCCTGTTGAGGTGGGTTGAAGCGACAATACCAGGATGAGGTACACATGGGAAGGTAGAGACCTATATGTAGGTAATGGATCCAGGTAGGAAGGTGATCCAAGCAGAGCAGGTACATGGAAGTGTACAAGAAGGTGGGGAAACGGGCAAGTCAAAGTGGTCCCGGCTCTGTACGGGGGAGGACTGAATGGAAAAGGTAGCCCAAGCATAGACAATACTAACAACATGACCCTGGAAGCTGGCATCACACCCCACAATCCATGGTTGTTAAGGGGAAGACACAACTGTTCCACAAGATCAGCAGGCTCAGGTCTATTACCAACAATTCATGCAACACAGTGCAGCAAGGCAAGTTTCCACTCTGTGTTTGATGAATGGGAGAGATCTGAGCAGGGCCATATTTAAACTAAATGGCATTCTTCAGCTCTCTTCCAGTACTTACACACTTGTTGCTGCTTAGCAACATTGCCACACCCTTGCAGCAAGGGGGACTGTGTTTCGGTCAGGACTGTTAATGTGCAGGATCCTACAAAAAAAATCAGAGGCATTTTCCTCTTTTTATATGTGAAAATGTGGGAAGAATTTGGTTTAATTTTAATTTCTGTTCTCATTGAAGCAGGAGAAAAATATATCTTCCCTTTTTCCTTTGCCCTCTTTTAGCTTAACCATCTGTGGAATAAACGCCTCGCCCTGTTTATGATGCCAGCATCAGTGCAAACCAGGGTCTTATGACCATACAAGAATTACAGTTCCCCCAACTACAGAACAACATTTTTGTAATCACTGCCAAAGCCAGCCGATATGATGAAGTTGACTTCCAGGTGGAGGCTGGTGAATTTATCCCTGCTAGCTACAGACTCAATGAATAAGTAATGCAGGTCATAGCAAGAAATATGTTAGTTATGGAAGTACTTATGATTCCTTATTACTGTGTTGATGTCTATATACAAAAGCAAAAGATTCAGAACTCTGATTACTAAGGAAGTATTTTCCATCCCTATTCTACCTAAAGAACAAATCAGTAGACCCAAAGAGAGCAAGAGAGATTAACCAATTATTGACAACCAGAGGCCTTCACAGGAGGGCATAGCATCAAATGTGAGGGGATTTTCATCAGATATAGGACTATTGTGCATTTTAATATCAGTGCCGCCTCACCAAGTTGGATACACCATGTAGATTGGCCCTGCTTGGGTCTGGAAGTAGGGACGTTTGAAATAATTCCCAAGTCCAAACAGTTTTCTGAGGAATTTCAATCTCACACTGTTGAACTGTAGTGTAGTTCCTGTATTTCTGCTCATTGGAATAATATATCCTATAGATATGACGTAGGACTGAGGTCAACTATGTCTCTATTGAGTATACTAAACTTAATTGTGAGTGCCAGCTAGCTCAGAAGTCACTAGAAACTTTCTCGAATTCACAAGAAGGGATTAGTTTCTGACAACCCCATAAACATGACAACTTTGTTTCCCAAGAATAAGAATATATCTCTCAGAGTCGCGGAAACAATAGATAAGTATTTCACCTAGTCAATCGTGCATGCTTCGTTTCTACAGAGTTGCAGAGAAATAGTGAGACGGGCGTTTTCAATAAAAAGGGTTTATTGAACAGTCTTCTTTCTCATGCAAGAGAGGTGAACTGCTACAATCGTAAAACAGAATACAAAGTATAATGCGTACAGCGAGAATAGTATTATAAAATAATACTGTAAGAGCATTGTATTGTTTCTAAGCCATATAAAAATAAATACATAAATACACAGGCTAAAATACTCAACTGGAGCTTCTAAAATACGCCTACCCCAATGTACCTAACCTAAGTCTAGTACGTGGGAGAAAGTAATTATTGTCTTTAGCATAGGTATAGTGTTGCCAATAATCTACAAAAGGTTTCTCTAGGCTCTAATCAGCTCTGTACCTTAGAATGAAGAGGTCTGGTATCTCTGTCTCGGGACTCAATTTCCCAACACACCACAAGGGGAGTCAGAAACACTGGAGGTGGATTTCTCAGCAGAATAGGGCAGCTTCCTGATCAGTGCATCAGCTGGAGAGTCGGCTTCCTTTGGCATTTGCTGTAGCGAGCTGCTTAGGGCAAGTAGATCGTCGAACTGCTCCGAACCACCGTGCTTTGCCTTCGCAAGTGAAGGTATATTTATACCTTGAAGGTGTTTAGAATGCCATGTTTGACGTAAAGTCGGGCATATGAACGTCATGAATGAACCCCTAGGGAATAGTTGTTCATTGTAAAACTAACTGGGTTCTTGAAGAAATCAATATTCAAGCAAGGGAAGTCCCTAGCGGCTTAAGCTGGTTTTCCAAGAAATCGTTATGTCGTTTGGTGAACGGATGGAAGAGCCATGCCTGTATTTGGATTGCATGGGCTATGCCTAAATAAGGGCTTGATTTCTATGCCTATGTAAGGGCAACGTGAATTGTACCTATATAAGGGCATGAATCTGGGAAAATCCATTCAGAATCTAAAACCGTATGCAACAGAACTGCCAATCAAAAACCTTTTGCCGTCGGTCCCCTTGAAACTCTGGAGCAAAGTTCCCAAACTTCTTGTGGTGCCCAAACTACCACAGGAGGACACTTATAAGGTTCACAGGACCTCAGGTGGAGTAGTTTTAGACTCTCGAGTGCAGATTTATCAATGACTTACATCTCCCTTGCACCCATGCAAGGGCAACACACCTGCTAAGTCAGATTTTTCTAGCCATGCAAGGCCACCTTGCATGGCTTGATAAATCTAGGCTAACGAAATACAGCGCAAATTGCTGTGTTCCATTACTCTGCCCCAGTGAGGCATTTCATGACTGGCACGTGGGTTTTCCCACACATCCATCCATGGATTTTGGTGCATTGCCAGAATTACCATTACTTATAGACCCGAGGAATGGGGGAAACTGTTGTGCCTCCCCAAGTAAGGCGTAACACAGACAAATATCTTTATTTCTCCTCCTTTGTTCCTACATAGAAAGCAGAAAATGCCTCAGTGGATTCTTTTTGTGCAGGAAGGTGCCAGTTCCTGCACTAAAACAATCCCTAGTATATGGTACACATATACCCAGGGCATAGGTACCCCATAGGCCTCCCAAAGGCTGAAGCATGCATTATGCCACCCATGAGAGTCCATGCAAAATGGAACTACAGGACTGTGTAAGCTGATGCTAGCACCACTTACGAAAGGTATAGGTTTACTATATCTATAGGTCACTTCACTTAAAACGTATGTCACTCCTATAGCAGGCCTTAACAATCCTGAAGGCAGGGTGCTGGGTTTTACAGGAGAGGAGGCCCCTGCATGAGCAGGACCCCTCTGTAGCCTTCGGAGACCATTCTCCCAGGTTGTCTGTGTCTCAGCGAGATATATAGGTAGAGGTGCATTATAACCTCTCGGTAAATGCTATCTCGAAAACGGCTGAAACAAAACATATTGTGTTTGGTATCAAACACCTTGGAATCATACCTCCACAACAGGAGGTATGATTCCTCCCTTCTGAAGCAAGCTTCTCGGGGTCCCTGGTTCTACCGGTACCAGCCTTCTCGACCCGGACAGCACAAAATGGTTGATGCCAGCCAGAGACACATTTCTGCTCTCCTACTGCTGAGCCAAGCTCGAGCAGGGGAAGGCAGCACAATAGGCATCCTGTCTCAGGGAGGTGTGATCACCTCCCAGACAGGATTTAGTGTATTGGGGCCGGGTGGGTGCACTGTCTCAGAGCCAGAAAGTCTGTATGAGGGGCACATTTGGTGTCCCTGTGCATAGTCCAGCTCAAACCAGTTCTGGGAACCATTGGCTCCTGCTCCGGCGTGAAACTGGACAAAGGACATGGGAGTATCCTCCCCCCTGTCCAGACCCTCCCCTGGGAGGGTCCCCTGAATCTGTCCAACCCTCTCCCTTGGGTACAAAAAGGATTACCTGGCTACAGTACGTTACATTTTACGTGGACAAGATTTTGAAGCAAGAAACCATCAAGCTTCGACCATCTGGACACCCTGGACTTCGCTGGACTTTGACTGGGCCCGACTTTGTCTCCATCTCCATCCAAAGTCTCGTCTGTGTCCGTGCTCCACACAGGCTCAGTGCAGGACCCTGTGAAACTCCAAAACAACTGAAGAATCTCCCTTGGGGTGAAAGACTCAATCCCCTGCATTCGCAGGCACCAGTCTGCTGATCCTGAGCGCCTGCAGACTCCGAAGGCTCCAGAAACACAAGAGGTGGGCTCCAAAGGTCTAAGAGGTTGAGCTTCCCTCTTACCAAGTTTGAGGCCAGTATCCCTCGTGGGGACTGCATAACCTGTACCTCTGTGAACTGCGTTTATTTGCAGCTGCATAGGCTTGTTTTCATGCAACAATTCCGTGCATTGGGCTATCTGTAGCCCGACCTCTGCACACATTTCCTCCTAAGGACTCTGGCCTCCTCACACTCTGTGCCCTGCTAGCTGTTGTCCTGTGAGACTACCTGAGGTCCCCTCACAACTCCTGTGCCTACAGCCTGTGGGTCCTCTTGAGGGTCAACACTGATTTTCCTGGGCTCCACTGGTTGCTCCAGGCCTGCCCTGACTCCCCTGGCTGTCGTGAGTCTCCTGGCCCTTGCTAGGCCAGACCGTAACAAATCTTGACCATCTTTGTGGGTTGCCACTGCTGTCGTGAGTCTCCTGGCCCTTGCTAGGCCAGACCGTAACAAATCTTGACCATCTTCGTGGGTTGCTCCCGCGGACACGACTCCTCAGCACTTGACATCCTTCGTGGGACAGCTCGTTTCCGGCTCCTGGTCATCCTTGACGTCTCCTGGTCGCTGCAGCTGAAGAGTCAAGAACCCCTTCATCGCACCTGAAGCACCCGACATTGGTGGGCATTCGTCTCCTGAGCCCCTAGTTACTGCTGAGTGACCCAGACTCTGTCCTCTCTGCTTTCAAGTTCCTTCCATCAGAAATCCACATGTGGTTTCCACTGTACATTCTTCTTCCTTCCAGCAATGGCATTTTTTTGAAGACTCCTATTGAGAACGATGACGGTTTCTGACACCCCTTTAGCCCTATGCACCCGGCTCCCCTGTGATAGGTAACTCTGGTACTACAGTATCAACGGGTGGGGTGGCTCTCCAACCTCTTAACTTCCAAAGGGTTTCCTTGTAATCCACTGGGAAGGGTCCTTTAACTTTAAATCTAAAACCGCAACCAGGGGCGGCTCTAGGCTCATGGCGGCCCTGGGCAGGGAGCGTAGGTAGGGGGCCCCGGAAGAGGAGGTCCGGGCGGGGCATAGCGTGGAGGCCGTTGAAGGGGGGGTCAGGATGTTTGGAAGTGGAACAGAGCCGGAGGCCACCAAATCCCTGCCAGGGGCCGCCACGCAAATATGTATCCATCCTCAGAGGATTATTATATTAAGGATATGTATTGGCGTGGTGGCCCCTGGGGGTTGGTGGCCCTGTGCAGGTGCACAGCTTGCAAATGCGTAAGGCCGCCCCTGGCGCAACTCTCCCATAGAGTTGTACGGAGCACGTGGTTGTGTTTTCACTCTACACCCGTCCTCCGTGGGGTCCCTATATACTCACCTTGGGTGGTTCCTTGGGGACTCAGTGATTCTAAAGCTCCTAGACATTGTTTTGACTCAAGTCGTGGTTCTTATACCACTTTTTTAGTATATGGTTTGGTCCCCCTCTGGGGCCTACTGTGTATTGTGCTACTTACAATTGTTTTCTTGCTAAAGTATTGTGTGATTTGTGTTCTATCCTCGTGTACAGGATACTAGAGAGTGATATATTAATAAATACATATTTTTAGAACTACTGTGTGGTTTCCCTTTCATTTAACCAATACTATAAAGTTGCATTCTGGTAAAACAAGCTGCTTAACATTCCATCAAGACTTAGCCTGAATGCTGCTCTCTACAGCTACCACTTGAATAGCTTTCTATAAGGTTATATTTAACCTAATCACCATAAGGGTCGTTTGGACTGGTGCAAGGTGCTCACTTTAATTAGTGGACAGCATATACCAGGCCAACTTCTCACAACTGCTCTGCATGAAATAATGATAAATCTGCCGCTCAGGGTGGCTGGCAGAGGGAAACAGAAAAGTTCAGTCCAGGTCCAGTTGCCACTGGGCAACTGGCATTAATCACAGAAATGTCCTCTTCAGCTTTTTTAGGTTCCTGGAGTCATCTAAGGGATTAGCCACATGATCTGTGTAGACCTTTCTGTCCTTCGGTTTCAAGAAGAAGGAGGTCACAACCCCTCGGGTCCTTCTTTCTGGTCACAGAAGCCAAGTGCAGAAGATTCAGTCTGTCTGGCATCCTTTC
The DNA here is from genome assembly GCF_964261635.1 of Lissotriton helveticus. Lineage (NCBI taxonomy): Eukaryota > Metazoa > Chordata > Amphibia > Caudata > Salamandridae > Lissotriton > Lissotriton helveticus. Next base: position 1,601,370,689 of record NC_136059.1, on the reverse strand, counting down.
GCAAGTCCAGCATTTTTCTGAGAAAGGCCGGATGAGAGTCCAAACTTGTAAGCTTCACCAGCCTGTGTGGGGGACATCCTATGACACTACTAGTTCCTCTATTATCTATGGAGTAAAGGCTCCCAGGCCGTGACCAACCTTCTTTTGCAGCAGTTCCTTACTGTAAAAAGGACAAAAATGCAATGTGTCAGAGCAGACACGCAATGGCAAAGGTCTTTGGCCACACTAAACTTGGACTCTGAGGCTGGGGGTGTGAGTGGGGAGTATACCATGGTAATCCTAGTGCTGTCCCACATCTAACACTAAAATGCAATTTGAAGCGCTCACTGTACCCACAGAAACCCAGAGACAGGCACCTGGTAGGTCACAAGCAGGGCCGCTGAGTAGGAGCCTCCTCTAGGAGCTCCAGGTTTGGGGATTACCAGTTTGGTAATTATCCCCGTTAAAACCTCCCTCTCGGGCCCGACGACCTTAGAGCGGACTGCACACCCCATGCACCATCCAAGAAGGAACGCCATCAACCTCGAAGACGTTTGACGTCGTTTCACCCTACCTGATTAAGCAGATGCTGCCGGACCCCACCACTGCTCCCTCTCCACCTGCGACCCTCTGTCGCTGCCCAGGGCATCATCGATGTGCAGAACCAGAGGTGAGGCATCCCGCCAGGACTTGGGCTCTGCTGGAGAGACGACCTCGGTCGCGACCGTCACCTACTAGACCTAGAATCCGACCCGCCATCTTGCAGGGTGTCCTCCTCTGCTCTGCCTCCGCACGGAAGCGGAGTTGGCTGGGTGCGGGGTCCAAACTGAGGCTTGGGTGCGCCCCCTGTGGCCTGAAGACACCCCCTACGACGAAGATATTTTTGCCTGCTGCCCGGGCCGTCTTTTTGGATGCTGCCTGCTGTATCCGTGATCCAGGAATGAAGCGCATCCTCCTCATAGGGCGTCCTCCTCTGCCCCAAGCAGCCCCGCGGCATCTGGTCATCTCAGCCGGGAAGCTGAGTTAACGGGTGGTGGGGGCCAAACTGAGGCCTGGGTGCGACCCTCTGTGGCCCGATAGCACCCGCAGAAGAATCCTTTGGCCGCTGCCCGGAACCGTTCAACGGCTCGCCGAGAGCAGCGCGCCTTAGAGCTGACGTCAGACCGCCCGCCTCTGCTGACTGCAGCCCCCTCTCCCCTGCCTCAGCGGAGTGACGCGAGGGTGATGCGCCAGCCCGGGCTCTTCGACGTCGCCGAGGGTCGGTGCCTGCACACGTTTCTGCCTCCACCGCACCCCTACACTGCCGGAGGAGTGTCCTGGCCCTATACGTGGCAGCTTTGATCCCACGAAGGACCACCACAGCCGGGCCCAGTGCCCGCTTCCCACGGCACTGAGCCCCCGCCACTCTCTCTGCTGATGCCGTCAGAGGCATTGATACCATTCCAGCACACGTTTTTCCTCACTGCCTCAATTTGGCCAGACGCCCACTTTCCCTCGGCGCCAATCCCCCCCCACCACTATTACGACGCTGCCTGGACTCGACTTGATGTGGCGGTCCTAGGCACTTCATGGGACACTGCCTCCATCTACTCCTGCCACAGCCATGGAAAGCTGTTTTGGTTTCGCTTCCCGGAGGCCGTCCTTTTTCGTTTAATCTGCTTGACGCGCTGTTGTAATGCGCCAGGTATGTCAACAGCCTTTATTTGATTATCACTGTAAGGGTCCTGCTAAGCCTCTAAACTACTCTAAAATGGCAGCGCCTTGAAAGGCAACTCAAGTTATTCCCCTCCACCCCTAACTCTTCACCACTTTTTGAATCTAACCTACAAACACCGCCAATAACCATATGTAATTACCATTTGAGAGTTGCTGGATTTTGAAAGTTACCTGCTCTTTTGCCTTCTCTCAATGCCTGACTTTAAAATGGCAACCACCCAAGACATCCTGGCTTCACATCACAGTGCCTGTCCTCAAGATGGCGCTGCCTCATAACTCTACTGCTCTAATGTGCAATATTCCGTCTCCTCTGCTACGCCAGTATCCCTACTTATCTTTAAAGTGTAGGACACCATCTCAACTGACCCCAACTACACTAGTGCACCCCAGGACTATACCCCACTACTCACATTAGCGTTGCAACCTATCGATCATGGCACATCCTATCTTAACGTGGACAGGGAAATAGTGCTACACGCTGGACTAGCCCCCCCAAACTCACCAAAACCACCACTAAAACTCTCAAGGACGCCACCCTAAAAAGCCACCCTGAGGCACTGATATCTGACCTGCGCCACAACGCAGGTAATGGCACTTGCATAAATTACCTTACCTTCTTTTCCAGATGAACAGCCGCCTGGTGTAAAACCTTGACACACCTCCTTAACGTTAACTCTACCAGAAACATCCCTTACGGCACCAAACTCACAATTGCACCCTCCTCTACCCTACGAGCGGACCTCACCATCACCCTCTACAAAAATGGCATAATTCTGATCCAAGCCTCTACCAATAACCTCAATAAATTCGCAGACCTTTTGACCCTCCTCAGAAACCATGTGCTCAACACAAATGGGGTGACTAACACCTGTACCAATAACACACTGTCTTGCCAGCCTACTGTGCCCGACCTCTCGCTCACCCCCCCAAGGTTTCCACGGCAGTTCTTTCCATACCCCTAGCATGGCCACTGACCCCGACCACGGACGATCCCTGGCACCCCGGACTGTCGCCCTCCCAGCACGCCCCTTCTACAGTGAGACTAGTGCGCTCCCACTGACCCCTAACGCAGTCCAAACTAACCCCCCTATGACTCCCAACACTGATCTCCCCCACCATTACAGCTTACCCCCGGACAACTCCAGCAGAGCCGCCAGTCCTCCAACCTCCTCCTCACTTGCCATCCACCAAACTCGCAAGCTAGATACTCCAAAGACCCTGGAGTCTATCCAAACCAACCTATCTCTCCTTCCACCCTTACAAGCCGCATTGACGGCTCTTGCTCTTGAACCTTTGCCACCTCGCCTGCCAGCAATCAGATCTTATGGATCTCGAAACTCTACACTCCAGAGCAACTAAACTAACCCAGAGCATCCATAGCTCCATAAATAAACAAAGGGGGGAGGATAGAGGTATATATATGATAGAATCAACCACAGAATCGTGTCAACCACAGGGATCAGCAACACCCACTGTATCTATATCTCACTACATATCTAAAATAAAAATAAAAAAGACAATTTGATAGAATCATATTGATTGTAAACATCCATAGCTCCATCCAGGACTTCATGAACCTCCTTCACCTGGCCAAGCTCTCCCTTGCTAACCTCAAATTACCCCTCACCCCCACCACCAATCACCGAGCCTCCCAAGCACCCACTCCCGCTACCCCTAAGACATCTTCGCCCGTGCAAACAACCTTGCCACCTCTCAGAGGATGAATCCCGTGCTCTTGCACTCTCATACACCTCTACCTCCGCCACGTCTAACCCCCTTGACCTTACAGGAAACGAAATCCTAGCCATCCTCTGAGACCACAACTCTGCCCAAGCCATCTCTTATCCGCATATCCCGAGTCTGGCCCACCTCATCAGCACGGTCACCAATAACCCTAACAGGCCACCTACTCTCATAACAGAAGTGCGATGAAAAGCAACCTCGCAGCGGTAGCCCTGTCCGTCCAGTCCCCGGCTACCTCCACTCCAGACCCCCCTCCTATCTGGTCTCTTAATTAATGCTGATCAGCAGTCAAGCATGCAGCTGATATTACTGACCTCATCCTAAACAAAAACTTAGACCTAGCTATGCTAACAGAATCTTGGCTCAACGAACACTCCTCCCCTTGCCTGGACCTATTAGCCCCCCGCAAACTACAATATCGCCAGACTGGAAAGACGCTCCTATAAGAAAGAACGAGGCATCGCCTGCATCTATCGTTCCTCCCTACTTGTCATTGAACTCTTGGCGGACACCACTGACTCCTGCGAATACCTCGCACTCTCCATTTATAGCAGCTCACTACATCTCTGCAACTTACACATCTTCTACCACCCTCCAGGCTCCAATGACTCTTTTACCGATCACCTTTTGGAAATCATCACAACTAAGATTTCCTTCAATGCCAAAGAGATTTTCCTGGGTGATTTTAACCAGCACTGGAATGACACTAAAGATCCCCATGTCAACGCTATCAAAGACCTACTAACTGACCAAGCACTAACTCAAGCCTGCTCTCAGACAACTCACTCAAAAGGGGCCATCCTTGACTGGATCATATCTAAGTAATCCTCAGTCAAGCTCATCTCCATAGACCCTTGTGACTGGTCTGACCACCACTCCATCTCCTTCATCTTACCTGGGACCCGCAAGACTAAGACACCGCAACCGGTGGGCCCCAAACGATGGACCAGAGACACTAAAAACCTCAACCTTATGGAAATGGAGGCTCACTGCAAATCTGACCTCCCCCCGTACATTACCTCGGTCAGCTAGCTAAATGAGCATTACTCGTCAACTATATCGATCATTCTGGACGACTTTGCCCCCTCAGAAGCTGAAAAGAAAACAAGTCAAAGACCGGAACCCCTGGTTCACTGGTTCCCTCAACATGGAGAGGAGGTCCCTACGACAATGCGTAAGAATATGGAGACAACACCCCGCTGCAACGCATTTTAAACTTCTCCTCCAAGCGAGAAACTCCTACAACATGCATATCCTCAATTCCAAAAAAGAATACTTCAGATATGAACTGAGCAACGCTAATAATAGACCCCGTATACTCTTTGAACTGGTCAAACACCAATCCAACAAACTGGCTAAAACACCGAAAGAATCCCCCTATATCTCTAATATCGTCAGAGGAATTCTCCTCTTTCTTCGCTGATAAATCCACAGCTTTAGGAATTGAACTCAGTACCGCCTCCTTTTCACAGCCCCTTCTGGACCTGCCCCCTTTCCCCACTCCACCCCCTCTGGGATCTCCTAAAAACCAAGCCCATTGGTCCGACTTAGAATATTATGGCGAAGACTCCATCTCCAAAATCATCTGCACCCTCAAACCTAACAATCCCTTTAATGACCCGCTTCCTTCCAACTGCCTCACTGCTGTCTCTCAGTCCATTGTTTCTTGCTGGACGGCAATATTAAACGCCTCTCTACAACAGGGATTGATCCCGGATTCCTTGAAAGCCGGCCAAGTCCTCCCTATTCTAAATAAAACATCCCTGCATCCTCCCCTGACAATTTCAGACCCATCTCCAATATCCCACTATTAGCCAAAGTACTTGAGAAATATGTACAGCAACAACTAAGTCAGCACATCAATAACTTCCACCTACTTGATGACTGCCAATCTGGGTTCAGACCGGGGCACAGCACTGAAACCACTATGCTCTACATTGTGGATGATTCCCTTCAAGCTCTAGACCAAAGCAAGACCTGCCTTTTAATTCTCCTTGATCTTTCCTCTGCATTCGACACGGTCAACCACGATAAACTTCCCGAATGCCTTAATCTCAGGATGGGTCTGGATGGTGCAGTCTTAGAATGGTTCAGGTCATTCCTCCATAATCGTTCCTAGAGATTCCTCATCAACGGCAACCTATCAGCTCCCACCCCGGTCACGGTTGGAGTCCCCGAAGGATCAACCCTGTCCCCCACCTTCTTTAATCTTTACCTTGAGCCTCTCACCGAAGTTCTTCGTACCACCAACATCTCATACCACATGTACTCGGACAATACCCAAATATACATCAAGATCTCTTCGCTTGAGGAGATCCTCTCCCTGAAATTGACTGTCTAATGGCTAGCCACTAACGAGCTAAAACTCAAAGCAAAAAATAAAGCAATTTCTCCCCCCATGAATCCAACCCCGAGATTTAGTTGTGGATCAAGGCTATCATAGCCCTAAACTGCCCGCCAGCCATTGTGGACTCTGCCAAATCCCTGGGCATAATCCTAGACTGTAACATGAACATGCCGGACCACATCAACGCAATGGCTAAAGCAGCTAGATTCCACTTGAGCTACCTTTGGAAGCTGAAACCTTTCATTGAGGCTCCAGACCTAAAAATGGCAGTTCAAGCTCTAGTCATCTCCAGACTGGAATATGGTTGCTCCACCCTCACTGGTCTACCCAAGATCTCCCTAGGACCCTTAAAAGCTTGCCTCAACGCAGCCGCTCGACTACTCACCGGCACTAAGAAATTCGACCACATCTCGCCACATATGAAAGCACTGAACTGGCTCCCCCTAGAGGCCAGAATTCAGCTGAAACTGTCATGCATCACACACAAGGCTCCTTACTCAAACTCCCCTGCTTATCTGGCACAAAAACTAGTGGTATCTGGAGGAAGCAGAAAATCCCGGTCCGCCAGTAACCTTGTACTCCAACCCGCCTTTTTTCAGAAAAAAATAACCTATAATAGGGCATTCACCGGGGCAGCACCTAGAATCTGGAACTCTTTCCCACCCGCCATCCGAAGAATCCCTTCTCTAGCACGTTTCAAGAAGGAGGCCAAAACCTTCCTCATTGGTAAATTCCTTGCCTAATGCCCGTCATGCCTGACCACAAATCTGATGTTTCTAAGACTATTGTTTTTCCCAGATCACCAACCCTCCCCGCAGAGAATTTACGGGACCTTTAATTTCTTTACTGAATCTAATTATGATTGCAATCTTACCTTTGTATCCCCAATATCCCCTATGTTCCCCACACCCCTGTCCCTCCCCACCCCTTTGCACAGTTTCTGTATACTTCTACACATTGACTTTGTTTGTACACTGTGATATTTCATGTAAAGCGCTCTGATACCCTCACGGGTCAAGTTCGCGCTCTATAAAACACTAAAATAAACAAATAAATAAATAAAAGAGATTATATACACGAGAATTGTCTTGGCATCCTGTATTCTCCCTGTTAATTGTTAGATGTGGCTCAGCAGACATTTTAAGTAGGATTGGACATCACAGTATCAACAGGATGCCCACAGTCTCCCCTCTGAATATTCTATGGAATTCCGAAGTGTCATCTCTGCCCATTCAGGTCAGCCTATTGTTTGCTCCTGGGGTGTAGTTCACACATTTTGCACACCTTTTATCAGGCTTGAATACAGGCTGAGAGTTGGCAAAAGTTAATGCTATTTAGCCTTGTGACAGCTCAGGCAAATTAATTGTAACTTTCTATTTATTATTTCTATTTAATAAAAATTAAAGACCACTCTGGTTTTATATAAAGGGCAGCAAAGCCTTCCAAACCCAAACTAGCTTTTAGGGACTTATTGCTTTAGGGATGTTGTCATTAATTTCAGCATGTGACACTTTTAAATACCATCCACCCAAGCTTTTTGGCTACAACACTTACACAGGGGGAGGTTTTTAGCTATTAAAAATTTCTGTTTTAACAGTTCACTCTGCAAACGTTACACTGCAGCAATGGTAGCCCTGATGTTATGTTTCCTTTGTCGTACTGAGTGGCATGTACAATAAGTGCTGCAGTTCTCAGGTCATTTTTCCATTACCATGCCTTGCGTGTAGTTTCTACATCATACGCTATGGACTTAGCGTGCCAATCAATGATTAGTCAGTATCTAAATGTTTTAGGTTTCAGAGCACATACACTGGGCACTAACAACATTGCCATAGTGTGCAATCTAAAACAGCACTAAATTCAGCAAACAAAAGAAGTTGAGCATGTAAAAAAGGAGCAATTCCTCATGTCCACTTTATTATTTTAAACAAGAGTTTGTCTTGCAGCAAAATTAGGATTTCATAATGTTTCAGATTCATTTCAAAACATGCCACATTCATTACAATGGATACCACATTCAGTTCAAAGCTTCTCATATTCACTTAAACGTTGACCATATTCATTTTAAGGCATAACAAATTAATTTCAACTGCGGTCATATACATATCGACATACGTCAGATTCAGTTCAGTGTAGGTCATTATCATTTTAAAACAAATTAGATTATTTTCAGTGCATGTCATACTCATTCAATTGTGTGTTACATTTGTTTAACATAGGTCAATATATTTTTAACACTTTTTATGTTCATTGCTATGCCTGTTTTATCCATTATGACATGAGTAATGTTTGTTTCGCATATCAAGACTTAATATAACAGTTGTCATTTTCCTTTGAAATTGTGTAATTTCTAATTCAAAGGATATGTTGCTTATGTCAACATGTCATGAATGTTTCAACGTGTCAGAATTATTTAGAGATGTGCAATATTTATTTCAATGGATGTTGTATCTAATTCAAAGCTTCTTATATTCATCTAAGAGTGGGCCACATTCATTTTAAGGCCTGGCAAATTAATTTCAACTGTAATCATCTTCATATGAACGTATGTCATATTTAGTTCAGTGTAGGTCAGGTTCATTTTGACACTAGTCATATGTATTTCAACTTATCTTACATGTGTTTGAACATGTGCCATATTCATTTAAACATGGCTTGTATTCATTGCTGATTGTCTGGCGTTCATTTCATGTGGACCACAGTCATTTGAAAAAGTGTTGCATTCAATTTAATATGTATTATATTGATTCCAATGGATGTTGCATTCAGTTCAAAGCATCTCATATTCATTTAAGTGTGGGCCATATTCATTTTATGTAATGATATTCATGTGAACATGTTTCATATTCAGTTCAATGTTAGTCATATTCATTGTGACACTAGCCATATTGATTTCAACTTATCTCATATTCATTTAGACATTTGTCAAATTCATCTGAACATGGCTTGTATTCATTGATGTGTGTCTGACATTCATTGCATGTGTGTCACAGTCATTTTAAAGAGTGTCAAATTCCATTTAATATGTGCCATATTAGTTTCAATGTGGGTCATATTCACTTCAGCATCAGTCTAAATTATTTTAATAAGGGTTAATTCACTTGCTTTTTTGTTGTATTATTTTCAGCAACAGCCATATTCCTTTCAACGTAGTTGCTATACATCTTGGTATATCTTTTATCCAATTCAGAGTGTGTGTTATTTCAATTGTCCATTAGGTAGTATATTCATTCAGCCATGTTTCATATTTGTTTTGACACATGTTACATTCATTCTGCTTATTCATCACCATGGGTCGACCCAGTCTCCCTCAGAACCTGGGCAATGTAAATCAATATAAACAATGGTTCTGTCAGGTATGATACTCAATTCCTTCAGTACATGAAATAAATTCTACATTAAGTATGGTTTACACTCTTTTCATTATTTAAGACAGAACTCCAGTCAAGGAGATTGCTCACCACATAAATCCAACATCAAGAAAGTTAAGGGTATTCATTCGTTTTTAATCTTCTGAATTGATTATTTCATTCATAAATGACCCTTATGCATATCATACTTTCTTAGAACATATTTACAATTCATAAATATTTCTCAAAATACGGCACAAAACAGTACGAAGTGATTATGGTGTGACATAAAGTGAAATAGTGACATTCAAACATGCGTATATACAAATCAGTGAAGAAGGAAAGAAAAGAAAAATTCTTTTGGCCAGTTTCCAAATTTAGTTAAAAATTATCACGGTAATCCACTTCAATTAGATGTAATGAATCACCTTTCGCCACTCACAATTCACCTTGCCATCTGAACATGGCTTGTATTCATTGATGTGTGTCTGACATTCATTGCATGTGTGTCACAGTCATTTTAAAGAGTGTCAAATTCCATTTAATATGTGCCATATTAGTTTCAATGTGGGTCATATTCACTTCAGCATCAGTCTAAATTATTTTAATAAGGGTTAATTCACTTGCTTTTTTGTTGTATTATTTTCAGCAACAGCCATATTCCTTTCAACGTAGTTGCTATACATCTTGGTATATCTTTTATCCAATTCAGAGTGTGTGTTATTTCAATTGTCCATTAGGTAGTATATTCATTCAGCCATGTTTCATATTTGTTTTGACACATGTTACATTCATTCTGCTTATTCATCACCGTGGGTCGACCCAGTCTCCCTCAGAACCTGGGCAATGTAAATCAATATATACAATGGTTCTGTCAGGTATGATACTCAATTCCTTCAGTACATGAAATAAATTCTACATTAAGTATGGTTTACACTCTTTTCATTATTTAAGACAGAACTCCAGTCAAGGAGATTGCTCACCACATAAATCCAACATCAAGAAAGTTAAGGGTATTCATTCGTTTTTAATCTTCTGAATTGAATATTTCATTCATAAATGACCCTTATGCATATCATACTTTCTTAGAACATATTTACAATTCATAAATATTTCTCAAAATACGGCACAAAACAGTACGAAGTGATTATGGTGTGACATAAAGTGAAATAGTGACATTCAAACATGCGTATATACAAATCAGTGAAGAAGGAAAGAAAAGAAAAATTCTTTTGGCCAGTTTCCAAATTTAGTTAAAAATTATCACGGTAATCCACTTCAATTAGATGTAATGAATCACCTTTCGCCACTCACAATTCACCTTGCCGGTCCCGAAGAAAGCCCCATTAAATGACTCAGAGGGGTCTGAAACATGTAGACCATCACACATAGCCAACTGATAGGCAATTAATCCTTACTAGTAGCATCACGTAGATTTTAACATATATCCTGGTCCGCCATTACAAAGTTAAGGGAAGGATTCTCAGACATATTTTTAACCATAGAACTTCACATCACACCTACGCACCATCACCCGCTCCGCTGTAATCAGGCGTCGTAGCACAACCGGGGGGCATTCGGCCACCCGGTTGGGACCCCAATGATGAAGCATGACACCAACTAGGTTGGTGTGTGAGGGGTCTTTTAAACACCCAATGGGTCTCAACTCATGCCCTGAACAGTGAATACAAGTATCCACATACACTTAGTAGGCCCGCTTTCATTGTTTAAGTATCATACGCTCCAGGGGTCTAGGACGCGCCCCCATAATACCCTTGCTCTCCAATAGTTTTTTTTATTAAAATGTGTGTGCCAGACCTTGATGGTCTAGATGTTGTGGCAGCTGTTGCAACGTTTGATGTAGACAAACATTGTACTATGCTCCAGGATCTACAAAAGACTTGTGACACACTGACGCAGGAACATTTTACCTAATCTATGGATACAGTGGTGCTGATTCCAGTTAGTGGCTGGCTGCCTAAAGTTGGTGATCTGTCCGAGAGAAGGTGGAGAATAAGTTTGGTTCATCGTACCATGCACCGGTCCCAGTCCTTGGTTTGAAAGGCTCCCGTACTGAGATTTTGCCTCTATTACCTGGTCGCAGGAAGAACAATACTTTTCAATCAAACATGTCAAGCCACACCATATGGGTGATACTAAATAGTATGCCTACAAGCATTCAGCGTCAGGATGTTTCACTTCGGCCAAAGACTTCTGTTTCCCTGACAACAACCCAACAAATGGAGGCGAGATTGAATCTTCAATTGATTTTTTGCCTGTTTTACTTTCTACATCTACAACTGTGGAAAATGAGTATGCTTCCCCACCAGTCGAAATAGTAGTTGACATTTCTGAAAACACTTTTCATTCAACTTCCAATGAAGAACAGCCCCCGTTGTTTCACCTAGGCTCCAGTGGTTACTATGTGGACCGAGATAACTTTTCTTCAGATTCCTCTTTGTTGTCTTCGTCTGAGGCAGAGCCCCCTACACAGATTTGTGTTTTCATCTCCTGGTTAAAACCAACTTACCAGGTCCCGCCATGGACATGAATTGTGCTGACGATGGTGTTCCTCTTCATGTGGATTGGATTTGTGACAGTTTTTTTCCTACTGATTATTAGCCATGACTCACCTGAACTCTCTGCTGGTTGGTTGACAGAGGTCTGGCCCCTTATACTTTGTCTCATAAAATGAAAAGGGATCAATACCTACTTATTATTTCAACACTTCCAATTGTTGACGGTATTGTTTGGGATAAGGTACCATTCGATGTCTATGAAAATTCCATATGTATTCAGAGTTTTGTTGGGTGATGTTGTTTGTCGTGGGATACACTCTGATGACTGGGATGTCAATGCAGTTTACTCACTGTTTTCTGACTTGAAATATTATACTGCTTTTGACACTGAAGATCTATATTTATAATTCTGCAAATGATGCTGATCTATTCTGTTACCAACATTATGGCCATCATTTTTTACACAAAACAAATCCTTGAAGACAACCTTTTAATTATACACAATGGGAGCATTGCCTGACACCATTATAGGGGAGCTCACAGACATTTGTATATTTTACTGGTTACAATTTATCTGACCCAGTATCCTATTTTTACAAATTGAATATGTATACTGGCACCAAATTCATGCTGACCCATACCAAATTGATCTATTTCTCATCCTTCATAACCGATTTGTCCCTTAAGGGTTATATTTACTGGAAGGACACGATTGATTTAAAATCTATTTCGGGCACCAGAGATTGGCAAGTGATTGGCACTGAATCTTTGCATCGTGCATGTTTGATACCGTCTCAGTTGCTATTTTTAAATCAGACAGTACAGCAGACAACATATTTCGGTTTGGCCACTGCTAAAAATTTAAATATTCCCTCCATTCCGTGTATGGCTGCCTATGACACATGTCATTCACATACCAACTATATAATTGAGGAATTGGCAGTTATGTTTCAAAATGGTACTTTTGACTCTTCCACTATTGACCCTTTGGGTTGGTTACTGTGGCCCATGAGCACCAACGCTTGTCAGTTATGCCTTATTAATGCCACAAGAGGGTTTACACAAAGTAGACCTGATTTTCCTTTTCCACATTCCCATACGGTTACCACGTATTCTGTGGGAAAATTATGTCTACAATGTTTGAAACATTTCCCACTGTCATTTATTTATTTATTATTTTTCAGTTGTATATAGTGCTAGCCAGACCCGAAGGTATTGAAGCTCTTTACAGCATGAATCACTCATAGGATACATTAAGCAAATTAGTATATACAATGTCCCAAGACGCCTGGCATAATATCGACGTGGAGTGAAAAATGTCACTCGTAAATTAAGTTATCGCAGTAAAATGTACAGGGATCATATGACGCCTCGATTAGGTAGTCGTAGAGAGCCCAGGTACTCACAGAGGGGTTCGACAAGTGAAGGGGTCGGGACGTGGTCATGAGGAGAGTGAGGTAGAGGTCATTGATGAAAAAGTGTCCATGTGCTACTATGGTTAGTCTTCGGTGACTGGTTTGTAGCTATCCATTTGGGCGAGATCAGTTGAGGAGGAGGTCCTTGAGCTGCCCTTTGAATTTTATGTAGGAGGGGTTAGTCCTGATATGGACTGGAAGGGAGTTCCATATTTTCGGTGTACTTCCTGCAAAGGATCGAGATGCGTTTTTTTTGTCTGCGAGATTTCAGGGGGATAAGGAGTAGAGTGTTTGTACTCCTTAGGGTTCTTGATTGACCGGCCTTTTGGAGTATAGCAGCCAGGTAGGCAGGTTTCCCTGTGTGCAACACTTTGTGTGTGAGGCAGGCGGTTCTGAAGTTGGCACGCAATTCAACAGGGAGTCATTTTAGCTCTCTGAGTGCAGGCGACATGTGATCATATTTCTTTACTCCAGTGACCATTCTGTCTGCAGCGTTCAGAGTTGATCTGAGTAGAGCAAGATGGGATTTTCCTGCTTCAATGAGGGCTGCAATCCCGTAGTCCAGTCTGGACAGTACCAGGGATTGTGTAGCTTGTTTGAGGTCACTCAGAGGGATGAAGGGTTTTATTTTGTTGAGTATTTTAAGGTTGAGGGTGGCGCTCTTTGCGGTGTTTTTGATGTGTTTGTTCATGTCTAATTTGGGGTCCAGAGAGATTCCTAACAATTTTGCAGAATCAGTTAGGGTGAAGTTGTGGTTAAGAGCCTCAATGGCTTTTATCCATTCTGTCATTTGGAGGTTCTCCTCTTTGTTGGAGATGAGGAAGTTTTCCATTGTCTTGTCCTGATTTAGTTTTAAGTGGTTGCGTGAGAGCCAGTGCTGGACTTCGATGGAGGAGGTTTCCAGATAAATTTGTCATCTGTTAAACAACTACTTTCCCTTTTGTCACATGACATTGATCTTGCTAATTTCCTTTTATTTCCAAAATCCCCTTGCACTAAACGTCTTGTTTATGCAGCATATAATGAATTTTGGAAATAGTCCCAAATGGAGGCAGCTGTAAGCTTACGTCAAATTGATCAGGATAATGTAGATACATTTCTTGCCATGGTTATTAAGAGTATTAACACTCTGTCTATATACTTTGAATAATATTGTATCATCTGTAATTGACATTGTTCAATATGAAGTGCCTGTTTTGTATCATGGTAAAAAACAGCTGTTTTCTGTTATGCAATTGGTTGGACCTTGCAAACACTAAAAAGTGGATAAATGCCATGCGCTTACCTGAATGCTGCTGCACTATTTTTACCATTTAATTTGACAAATAAACAAAAACTGATGTCAATGAATGATGCAACATACCCAATGTCACACATTGAAAAACTAGAACAGCTACTATTTTCTGTCACAGAAACTGATTCAGCTGTGTGGTTAATACATGGGGTTCTTTCATTGCCCATCTCACTGTTCCAGTTTATGGCCTGCATGCAACACTATCAAAGTAGGCAGATATGAACCCCTTGGGAGTGGCTTTAACCATGAACTATGGTGCTTGCCTTTTGTGTTCTGTTGTCAGCGAGTGGATAAGTAAATCTTCCTTACAGGGGATGATTATGATTCTACAGCAGGACACCCCCTGTAAAAAAGTAAAACTTTACAGTGCCTGCAATGTTCCGGCCCCTAATTAGGCTTGCTTTTTAAAAGGGACCTTGGTCCCAGCTATTATTCCTACACCGACTCTGCTTTCTAACTGCAGTTATCTTATCCTAAATAACCACAACTACTGTGGCTTACAGGTGGGTGTCCCATATGGGTGGGCGTCCCGTATATTGTAACAGTAATAGTAACAGTATAGTATCAGTAACAGTATAGTAACAGTAACAGTTAACGGTAACTGTAACTATATAGTAATATATATATAGTAACTGCATAGTAACAGTATAGTAACAGCAACAGTTTCACAATGTGTTACTTGCTGCAGCAATGTTCTCTTCCACCCCATACAGGATTGTAGATAGTTCACTGTGGACTTCCATTCCAACTTTGAAAACAGATTTCAATAAGCTAAGCAGACTCAAAGTGCTACTGTTTCAACAAGAAGTGGCTCTCACCTCAGCTCATGAGACCTTCGAATTGCAGGTAGCGAGAACATCAAGTGAGATTCAGTGACTGCTAAACATGAATCTCCGCCTATATTGTAGAGAATGAAATCACCAAGTATTAAATGCGTCTAATACAAAGGGCCTGGCCCACTTTTTTAAACTTGTGGGATCCAGCCTTTTCACCTCCTTTCAGACTATTTCTGGAGTTATCCCGGCATTTAACCATTCTATTGTTTCCAGCAGCTTTGGAGGGTTTCCCCTGCTGCTTCTTTTGGTTTGTGGTGTTCTTGTACTTCTACTGCTTCTCCGTAATGGCTGCTTGCCCTGTAGTGTTGCCAAACCAGGACCAATTGAAACTGTACCGTGATCTGATGCCACAACTTTTTGGTTTGATGCCATTACAAGCTCTTAACATCTACTATTGGCTGACCTTCCGGTATGCCAACTTCACCTGTGTGCAACCTGTGTTCTACTGTCTCTGGTGCCCTTTTTGATGGGCCCTGGGAGTCTGCCTCTCCAATACGTCACACACTGCCCTGGAATATAAAATGTTGATGGGTCCGTTGATGGCCCATGGCCTTGACTGTTCTGTGGGTATGTGCCTTGTGTATGATCCTACACTTAGACCAACAACAGGCTTGAGTACCTGTGCTTGTCCACAGCACTGGTTAGATTGGAGTTTTATCTAAGTTAACAAAGGTTGCCCTGTTATGCTCCTAACGGTCTCTGGATATGAGGAGCACTACTGTTCATTTGATTTGCTTAATTGGATGGAATACCTTTTCAATATTGACAGTTCTAAAAGCCTTTTGGAGCTTTTCTTGCTAGTTTTTTGGCTCAGAATATGCACTGTAGATGGGATCTAAAGCACAACATGGAGACTTTTAGTTCTCTCTGTTGGTCTTCAATATTTTTAATCCACCTTGCTTCTACTTTGAACTTGAACCACTATTTGGCCTTTGACAGACACGCTTTGCAGCTGCTTACCTCAAAGTACTATTTTGGCCCAGAGCTACAAACCTGACCAAGGGGAGGGTGTCACATGGCCCATGGGGACTTTGTCATCTTCTTTAAGTTAGCATGAGCATGCTGCTGATTGTCCGCTGCTTTGCGCACATTACTAAATGACTTTATTTTTTTTAATATGTCTCTTTTGCCGCTTTCACATGAGAACATATTGCTGTGTTTACACTCTGTAGGTTCCTGGAATTTAGTCTGAACATTGTGAGCAAGGTTGCACAACAATGCCCTTTGTTATTCTGTTCTGACCAGGCATTAGGACCTGGACAAAACAAACCGATACAGCTGTTGTTTGGGACATCGTACTTAGGTCTTATTGCAATACACAAATAGGTAGCACACACTTGGAGAATGACCTTTCCAGGAAGAAGAGCGAGACAGCATCTATGATGTATATCTACCATCTATAGGTGTTAGACTTGACATCTTTTGGCTTATTTCCCCTGTCTTTTTGCTTTCTGACCTCCCGGTTATGACTCTGTTTTTGTTGGTTTAATGTCTCCGTGCACTTTCTCATTGCTGTTGAGTGTTAAAGTGTAAGTGCTCCTGTTGTAAATTATGTTATGGATTGGTGTTTCCATGATTGGCAAATTTGATTTACTGGTGAGGCTTTAGTAAAGTGCACTGAGTGTACCAGGGCTGGTAAATCAAATGCTACTAGTGGTCTTGCAGCACTGGTTGTGCCACCGACAGACGTAGCCCTGAAAAGGCAACTCAGACCTATCACCTCAGAGTCTGTGCACAGTTTGTTACTGCCATGTCAACCTGGCAAGTGCGCCCACTTGCCAGGCCTCAAACTTCCCTTTTTCTACATGTACATCACCCCTAAGGTAGACCCAAGGTGCCCCTGTGGGCAGGGTGCCGTGTATGTTAAAAGTAGGACATGTACTGATGTGTGTGACATGTCCTGGTGGTGAATTACAGAGCATTTCATCTTTTACCATTGCAAGGCTGCCTGTTCCCATAGGGAGCTTGTTTATAACATCTTATAAACCTAACTACCCCTGGGAACAAGGTAGAGAAATAAAGTTTAGTATGTCTGGACTCAGAATGTTAGAATGCATCTTTTAGTGAAGATCATTTTTACATTCTGTGTTTGAAAATACCACTTTTAGAAAGTAGGTATTTTCTTGCTTAGCCATACTGTGTGCCTCTGCTGGGGTTGGGGATTGACTGTATGGCTTTGGGATGACAGGGGCTGGAGAGGGACAGTGGCTCCAAAGAGCCTGATGGGGCAGGGCTGGGCTGAATAGACTGCATTTAGAGTAGTGGGAGGAGATTTCCTTGTACCTGATTGTGCTGGTCTGCCTTGCACAATGCCGTCTCCTCCTCCTGCCAGGAAGTTTAACCTCAGACAAAATGATAATTTAAGACAAAATCCTAACTTAAGACAAAATCCTAACTTTACTACTACTAAATGCCTTCTGTGAATACCAAAAGTAGTAAGTTTAGGATTTTGTCTCAGATTACTTCTGTGAATTTGCCCCAGGGTGAGCAGGGGTTATTTTAGGAGTGTACCTCCCTTATCCTGACTAGAAGGAAGGTCCCTTCTTGGACAAAGGTGCAAACCCTTGCCAACTAGAGACCCCTATTTCTAACAATAGGCTATGGTATGGGGTTCGCATACAAAGCCTAATATATAATAATACTGCTTCTAGGTAAGAGGAGCGAGGTTAGGCTATACCGTCTTTTCATGATGATATCTCCTTTCAGGATTTATGGACTAATTGCTCTACTGTCCTTGTTTGTTTAATGCATTTTTCTGCTTGTAATGGCACATATATTGCATATTAGAGCACATTAGTTAAAATAAATATATAAACTGGTTCATGTGTCTGTCTGATCTTATTGTGGACAAGTACAAGAGTGCCATTGAAAGGGTGTGTCTAGCAACTGTGATTCCTGAGAGATTAAGGGAGTGTTATATCCTGGGGTGTATAATCACTTGTTTCTCTGTGAGTGAGTAGGAGAGCAAGTGAGACACTATAGCTAATCGGCCCTGGGCTCATGGGTACTAAGATGGTAGGATGACTCTGTCCCTATGCACTAAGGTGCCATATTCCTTTGCATAGTTTTGTTTTTGGCCAGAATCCCTGCAACATCATTGCCCACCCTTTTCCTTTTACGCTATAAATCCTAAATTCAATATTGAAAACATAAAAAACTTTACAAAATATCACATGTACACATAACAAAACAAAATCCAATATATTTAAAATAATATAAATGAATTATTTTATAAATGTATGAATAACAAATACATTTTCTATTAAAAATTAAAAACTACAAATTATATAAAAAATTATGCAAACAACTAAACTCCCCACACCTTTAAAAGCATCTTCTTCAAAAACTTGAAGCTTTAAATGAAAAAGAAATATAGTAAAATTAGGTGTCAATATTACAAAAATATAGAAAGAATAGTATGACATACATCGATATTATATATAGTGATATTTTTAACAATGATTTTAAATAAAACACTGAACTAAATCTTGTGATATTTAAAATATTGCCACGTTTCTAATCACAATATAAATGCAACAATATTATGATAGCCCTATACTTTTTATATTTTGGTAGAATGCCCCAAGGGTATGTTTACATACCCATGGTAGTAATAAATAATGTCTTTACCACAAAACAACAATAACCATCCCTGTCAGTCTGAAAATCATACACAATTATTACTAGGCAGAATGGGTGAAAGGCATTGTAATTCTCCCATCCCATATTCCTCTCTTAATAATCATGATGCTTTTACTTACTGCCCGCATTATTTTGAGTGAAAACATTATTATACCTATTCACATATGACAGAAAATTCCAGCTCTTTTGAACTCAAAGCATTGCTATTTAGAGTTTTCCACTGTGTTAGCGATCCGAGAAATGACCCGATATGTCCCCTTTTGATGCAATCATGTGCATGGCATCAAGGCGAAATGCATAATGATGTCATCATGTATTAGCATACATCGTTTTAAGGTGAGAAATCCTCATGGCAACAAGGACGTTAGTGCTCCAACAGTGGAGACACCAAACATTCCCACAAAGGCTCACAATTGTGGCTATGCTGGGAAAGAAAGCTCATATAACCCAAATCCATGGCATATTGATCCTACTGGCTAAGGGTAAAACAAGAGGACCCTTCTATTGTGTTAAAAAAGTGTGTAAATTCTATTTTGATTAACCAAACTCTGAGTTTAAACAGGGGACAGAAGGAGGGAATGAAAAATTATTCTTTTTACCCATCTTACCTTTGTAGGCAAAATATCCAAGATGTAGGCAAGCAGAAATTCTGAAATTCAGCTGTGTAGCATCTTGGATCACCTGCCTCTGAACCTCTAATTTTCCAAATTTCAAAGAGGATCAGAACTTCTGCTTCACAATATTAAAGAATAATTTCTATCCTACCTTATTATCAAAAGGATCTCTACTCAATAGGCTGAATGTAGCCATTCTACAAAGTCATTTAGACCATATCTGTAAAGTCTATAAACTAAATATCCATTTCTGTTCAAGTCTGAACAATCTGTTCACTGAACTATGAGACATTTTTGTAATGCAATCCTTGAAGTGCATTACCAATTTGATAGTTAGAATGCCTTTTCTAATAGAGCTCCTATGTTCCTTGTATGGAAATACCTATTGTTTCATGATTACCCCCACATTTTGTTAGACTGACGCTGCTGGCTTTTCAACTCTGAAGGTGCATTGAGCCCTGTCAATCATGCCTCAGTGCGAGTCCTCTGACCATCAAAACATGTATGTCTAATTGACTCATCCACATTTGCTTATTTTAACTTTTTTTAAAGTCCCTGGTACACGGTTACCAAGGGTTACCCAGACACAGTAAGCTTAAGCTGATTGCAGCACTCATTAGGCCACCAAAAGTTTACAAAACAAAGCGTGATTACCAGTTGCCCTTGCTCGCTGGCAGAGCAATTTTAAACAGATAATTGGACTTTGCCATTTAAAGTAGTGGGGAAACGAAACCTTCCTTTTTAATAACTATGTCACCCCTAAGGCATGACTAATGAGCCCCAAGAAAGGATACTATATATTAAAAAGTAATACATGCATTTTTACAGTTTTATTGTAGAAAGACTAGTAGCCTTATAGTGAAGTACAGGGTTACATACTGACAGCCCAGCAGTGCTAACGCCTGAGTGGGATTACTAAATATAATACTTCAAGGTATCTAAAGAATTGTTGCATTAAACACACTTGCTGTTCAAGTCGAAGTAACTTATGTACAAATGGCAACATTTGTACATAAGTCAATAAATCAACAAATCAACAAATTCCAGAAAGATCTCAAGAAATTTAGCTACTCCAAGATATATCCATATGCAGATGACGATTATGAGCCACTTAACAAGGCGGACAGATCCAGTGATACATCAGGAGACAATAGTTCTGTATCCAGCCACTCCAGCTCCGGATCCAACAAACAACGCGGCAGAGGACGCCAAGCACAACGATGGCCAGAAGCCTTGCAGGGACCGCAACGGGCGCAAGCCTACGGCCCACCACCATTCGGGCACATGCAGAATGCATTTTATGGTCACCCACTCATGTACCCACCAGGCCCCATGCCCTTCTACCCAGGAAACCAAAGGCCTCCTTTTTTAGGGCAGGCCGAAGATCATGCCGCAGAAGACGACACCATCAACAACTACACTGGGCGGGAGGTGAGAACCCAGTGAGTGTGAACACCCTCAACAAATCCCGGAAGCAACCAGGCACAAGCAAACAGTGACCACTGAACCGCCAACATCTTTGGTATTTGACCTATCCAGCACCGCATTGACAGGAAAGGAAACATCAGACCTTAACAAAGGCTTGTCCTTTGTCCCCACCACTAGACTGGACAAATTTAAAATTCACGTTGAACTGGATGAATTTTTTAGGAAACTAAAACTTAAAGACTTCTTTGAAAAGACTACACTAAATGAGGAGGTCACTAACACCAACCCCAATGAGACGGGTCTGAGACCGAAATCCACTGTTGTCCCACCGCCCACCAGCATGCCTGCTGAGATCACTACCTTTGAGCAAGCGGTCTACACTGACTTAGAGAAACTGAACCCCACGGGTACTTTCAATAATCTCTCCAGACAAGAACGGGATATCATCAAACGCCTACAGGACAACCCCACCTTAATCATCAAACCCGCTGACAAAAGTGGAGGAATTGTCCTCTTGGACAAAATTGATTATGACAAAGAGTGCCGCAGTCTACTCAGCGACACCCACAACTACAAGCGCCTGAACAAAGATCCCACACCGAACCTACAAACAACCATACACACCCTGGTCAAGAGAGCCAGCGACGCGGAGCACATTTCCACTCAGGAAGCGGAAAACCTGTGTACCAAAAATGCCAGAATACCATACTTCTACACTGTCCCCAAAGTACACAAGGGCATAATACCACCCGCAGGCAGGCCCACAGTGTCAGGGATCAATTCACTCTTGGAACCGCTGTCCCGGTACTCTGATCACTTTCTTAACCCCTTGGTCCACCTACATCAAAGACACCAAGCACCTCCTTAATACCATCAAGGACAAGGGCTTTGACCAGACCACCCAGCTCCAGGTAGGGCTTGATATACCAGTCTCCCGCAAGATGCCACACTCCACGTCTTATATGATGTCCTCATGCAAACCTCATGGACATACCACCCACCTTGGCATTTCATCTTACATTGCGCAGCCCTGGCGCTTAAGGAGAACTACTTCGAACATGAAGGCACTTACTAATTGCAAGCCAAAGGTACATCAATGGGCAGTGTTTTTGCACCAAGTGTGGCGGGACTGTATGTCCACCACGGGAACATATAATGTCAATCACCAATCCATACTCGGCCAACATAAAAAAATGGCACAGATATATAGATGATATCTTCGTGATCTGGGAGGGTACTCAAGACACCTTGACAACATTCCTCACCTGGCTTAATGGCTGTGACGCATACCTTAGGTTCACTAGCACCTCTAGCGCCACCAAGTTGGCATTCCTGGACCTTAACATCACAGCTAAACAAGGCACCCTAAGCACTACCACCTACTACAAACCCACAGCTAGGAACTCCCTTCTGTGGTTCTCCCTTTTGACCAGTTCCTGCGAACTGCAGCCAACTGACAGACTACAAGAAACAGTCAGCTGCCCTATAGCATAAATTACAAGAACGTGGCTACCCAAGAGCAGTCATTGCAAAAATCAGCAAGAGGGCACGCAACCAAAATAGGGAGGCACCCCTAGAAACAGTGACAAAAGACCCTGAATCACCACCGATGACATGTGTGACCACATATAACACAGCTTCCAACCGGGTCTCCGGTATTATCCGCAAACACAGGCGGATAATTAACTCAGAGACCAGAGAGTGGGAGACACCACGTTTTGCATAAAACGAGCAAATAACTTGAAAGACCATTTGGGGTCCATACAGCCAAGAGCCAGCCCCAAACCAGCAAATAACACTGTCCTCAACACCTGGGAGCTCCCAAGAGTCACTGGCCATTACCTGTGCAACAACTGTAGCGTGTGCCACCTAACCCAACACACCAAAACACTTGACCTAGAACCCGGTGAGATGTGGACACAATGCCAACACACCAACTGTAATTCCAGTAATGTGGAGTACCTCATCACATGTCCATGCGGCCTCCGCTACGTGGGCATGACGACACGAAAAGTAAGAACTAGAGTGGTCGAACACAGGAGCACCATTAGGTGCAAAAAGAACATCAGCAGACTGACAGACCACTTTTTACAAAATCATTACACTCCCAATTACATGACCTGGATGGTCATTGAACAGTTTGATGCCAACCAAACGTGATAATGACAAAATCCTCCTAACCAAAGAACAAAGATGGATCTACCATCTGTCCTCACAACATCATGGCCTCAATGACTCCATTCCATGGAGCTCTTTGAAACCGTAAGAAATGTGTTAATCATTCTGCTGAAACATATATTTTGGGCACACAGGATATGTGGTAGCTTTATGCTGAACATTACACATTGGGCACATTACCCCCACCCATCATGATGCAGACACCTTCCTTATACTGGGCATGTCCTTTTCTCCCTCCTTGTCACTCTCACTCCTGGGGTGGTTCCCCAGCTATTGTGTTCCTAAACTGTGTATATATATATATATATATATATATATATATATATATATATATATATATATATATATATATATATACTTTTCAAACCTTTTTATGTCTTTGTTGCTTAAATATTTAGCAATTAACTTGTTTGGCATACATTCGCTGACAAACCTATTAACACGGCATACTGCCGGCATCATCCCCCTGGCAATGCCTGCCTCGATTGCGCAGGCGCTGCCCCGTCTCCACCGCGCATGCTCAGGCACTAAGACGCTCATCGCCATACCCGCACAGGTGCAGTGCTAACATGAAGCAGCAAGGGCAGTCTCTCTTCTGTGTCCCCCCTGCCGCAGGTAATCCAAAGGAAACTGGGCATTACTTAAGACCGTAAGAGACCTCGAGCACTTCTCCGGAGGTCCGTGATGGAACAACAGGTTCACCGCAGGTCTTGACTGCCAGTACCGTGTGTAACATGAGATTCAGCAACAGCCTGAGTAAGCTATTTTCCTTAGCAGGTCGTTAACTACCATTGGCCCTTTCATCTTTTCAGGTTTAAAACCTCTGTCGGACAACTCCCTGGGGCATTTGCGGCAAAACGCCAGTGTGAGGATACTTTTCCCTTAATGTACCAACCACTTATTTGTGTGTGATGCTTACGTCTCCTAGCCCACCACAAATATAAATGTATATCCTGATAAACATTCACGTTAACCGTACCACCAATACGGTTACACTTTTGCCGTATTTTATCGTCTTCACTGCACCTTATAAATCGGCATTTAAACGTCTTATTGTGATTATAAGCTACCATGCTAAGACTCTCCTCTGTATGTTTGTTTGTCATGCATGTTGTATGTCCAGTCATGCTTGGTAAGGGAATCCCCCTCGCACACATATAGCACCTTAGAGAGTGCTTCACATTTTTCAATCAACACACTCACTTAAGTATAAGATTGCACCTTCACTTATTTAATGGTGCTGAGGAAAGTCAGTTTTAACTTCAAAAGCCTGGCTGAAACATGTAGACCACACCTGGATGCAGGAGGCCCTAATATATACTTCTTTCACATCCACCAGCCTTTTTAAACTCTAACAGAGGCCCAGTTATTACAGTTTAATTAACCCTCAGGTATTGGGACCACTGTATAGCTTTTAACTTTCACTATTCACGTCACTACACTGCACACTCAGCTACATACCTGCTCCGCTGTATTCAGGCATAGAAGCACACCCGGGAAGCACTCAGTGTCACTGGGTGGGCCCGATGATGAAGCATGCCACCAACTACTTTGGTCGGTGAGGGCTTCATGAAAGAGCCTAATGGTTTGCACCTCGCCATAGAGCTTTGAGTCATGAGAAGTACTTCACAATAAGCTAGTCCTTTTTGATTAACACAACTTTAGAAAGTTGCCAATTTGTTGCTGAAAAGTTTCCAGTGACTGTTTACGGTTGTACATAAGTTGATGTCCTCAAGACAGCCTTCAGTTCTCCTGAGGGGAGGTGTGAATGACTCTCAGAACAGAACACAAAGGGAATTCCTTTGGAAGAGGCTTGAACTCCTCCTGTCCGAAAAGGCGAGCTTCAAAGGGAAGGCTGACCCTGTCCTTCACTCTCCTCTAGTTCCATATCTTTTCTCTATCTTTGTATTCCCCTCCTCGCCTGTAGCTTCCACATCATTTCAATCTCCCTTTAAGTCTGTAAGTTACTTATTGCATTCTTCCCCACTTCACTCTTGTCAGCGATATAGGTACATTACTGAACCTTGAACATCTTGCAGACTTTGCCCTCCTTCATAAGAAGAGTGTCTAATGTAAGATGATTCTGCATTACCATAGACTTCATGGCTATCATTTTATTGTCTACAATTAACAATAACTGTGGAGTACTTTTAGTTAACTTATCAACTATAGTGGACAACTTTCAAATTTTGAAATCATTTAAAACTACTCCTACTGCAGGAACTAATGCATTAAATATTTCCCTAACAATTTCAGCTCCACTACTGCTTCTTTTTTTTCCTAACTGGCGATCCCCATACAGAATCATCTAAATGGGCTAAATGATAAATCTTCAGGAAGACTACTGCCAAATATGTACCATACCAACCTTGTGGCAAGGTAAAATATGTGTGATCCCCACAAACATAATAAACTCCAGGAATAACAGGATCCCGACATCCCATGAATAATGGCCAATTTTCCCCATATTAAAAAATGGGATCACAATCACTTTTTCCCATAAATGAGGTGTGAACCATGGATTTACCACTAAGCACCCCAAATTTTCCTTTGTATTTCCAATCTAAAGTTAGTGCATGTATAATTCCTGATTTATGATGTTCTAATTCTTCTCTAGCCCGCTTATTTCTATACTGGTGATTTTTCCCTGATTTCAATCTAGCATCCATTTTCCTTCTTCTATCGTCTACAGATTCTAATAAATACTTTTCAACATCGGTTAAGGAACAAGTCAAATTGTTCCTATGAGCATAAGCAGTATCTAATGGTGCTATGGGTATAAAGAAATAATGAGCTTTATCCTTCTCTTTGGCAATGGGGTGACGATGAAATGCGTAAATATGGGAACTTCAGACAGCAATAAATTATAATTAAAAAAATAATACTGGAAATTACCCTTTCCATATAAAAGACTCCTTAAAAGGCTTCATGCAATAGCATATGTAAGAGGGAGTGATGAAAGGTAATTCTCTCTGCATCTGATGCATGTAACTGCATATAGACGCAGTAGTCCATTGCATCCATAGTGTCAATGTATTCATAAAGCAACGTAAAATCAGTGGTTGAGGAAAAGTCTCCTCTTGACACATCTTTGTGTAATGTCTTGAAATCAAATGCATGCAAACTACTCTGAGTAGGAATTGGAGTTCTAGTGTTAGTCCTAGATCTATTCTCAACTGCATTGGGATGTGTAGGTGAATATAATCCTAAAGCAAAACAATTGTATCTGAAATTACAGCTATTAATACACCTGCTAATGTAAGTCTACGTCTATTAATATTACTAGTCTCCATGTCTTCACTAAAATCAGACTGTGGAGTAGGAAATAGCAGAAAGTGGATTTCTTCTGTATATTCTACTTGTGCAGATGAAAAAATAAAGTCCATAAATGGTATAATGAGTTTATTTCCAAAGTATTTGTGAGTATTCAATAACCCTACTCCGTTGTCTTCTAAATAACACCCTTACGCTCCTTCTGCAGCCTCAGGCCTAGGGAATCTTCTTTTTTTTAAACAAGGTCCATTTAATTTTCTCTAATTAAAGTACAGGTCAAAGTTCAGTTCAGCGAAAATACCAGAAGCAAATTGTATCAGTCTGTTTAAAGGCAAAGCAAATCAAAAGCACAGTTTAGCCACAAGCTTACATTCATGGAGGTTCAAATAGAATTGCACTGTTATCCTCCAAAACCTCTCTTGTTGGGATGAGTACCTCCAACAGCGTATCCTTACTCTTTTTAATCCCCTGAGTGCATATCATTCGTCTTCACTGTCACTCAGACAACAATGCACAATATCCCCTAGGATTGTGCATGGTACACATTCTGCAAGCAGACTTAGGGCCAGATTTAAACCTTGGCTGACAGGTTACTCAGTCACAACGGGGATGGATATACCATCCACTGAAATATAAAACACATGATATGGGATTTATATTTCAGCAGCCGGGATATCTGTCACGGTTGTAATGGAATAACCCTTCCGCCTGCATCTAAATCAGGCCCTTAGTCTCGCTCTCCCCTGCCTTTTTGTCCAACTGTCTCCAGCTACCACTCGGCTTGCCACAGTGGTAGGACCTTTGTCAGAGTCAGAATCTGGCTCAGTCAGCAACACAGACCAAAACTTTCCTGTCTCACCCTCACATGTCTACTCATCAAGACCCACCTCAGGCCGAGGATGTGCTATGTCAGGATCTTGCTGATTTTCTGTAACTTGCTTAACCTCTTCCTTTTGCCTATCAGTTGCAGCTTGCACTTCTGGGGGAGGTACTGTCACATAATCAAGAGGATACTCCACTCTTTGAATGTGGGAAGTGTGGATCCAGTTGGGGAGACCTCCACATGTAACAGCAGTGTTCGTGACAAGGATTACTGGGTATGGTCCACCCTATCCAGGTTCCAAATATGTTTTCCGAATGTGTTTCTTTGCCAAGATCCAGTCACCAGGACTGAAGTCATAGCACTGGTCCTGATGCGCTGGGGCGGTAGCATCTCCAACCTGGTGGGACTCAGAATGCACCACATCAGTTAGTCCTTTGCAGGAATCAAGAAGCATGTCATCTGTAATGTTCACAAGCGCATGTGCGAGCACTGCTGGGAGTCTCATTTTTCGATCCATGATGTGGGTGCAGTCCTGTCCTCAGGAATGCAGCAAAGACTCATTAACACAAGGGACAAAGAATTAGGCCACATCAGAGACGTTGAAGCTCACACTTATGCCTACCTAGATTTCAATGTTCCATTAACATGCTCGACAATGCCTGAAGCCTCAGGCCAAGAACTGCAATGTATTCTTTGCTCCTCTTGTAATGCTGCACACAAATTTTTCACAACCTCATTATTGAGATGAGTCCCTTGGTCGGAGTCTAGCAAAGTCAGGAAACTGAACCTGGGTAAAAGTTCCTTCAACAACAAATTAGCTAAAGTGAGGCTACCATTTCTCCTGGTTTAGTATGCTTCAACTCAATGCGAGAACATACACACGAACACCAGGGCATATCTCAGCCCGTTGCACACTTAACAACAACAATTTAGGTAGGCAATTCCAATACCTCATAGAATCTCATGACCTGTGCGCCATTCCTTATTTAGGATCTTGATGATGCCATGAATCCCATCTGTGACATAACTGTCCAAAATCATGAAAGACACCAAAGCCATACTATCATTAAAAATCATCACTTTCAGCTGTTCAGAAACACTGCAATCTCTTATACCAGCGATCAATGTAGTCTCTCATGCAGAAGACACCTCTCAAAGGCAGGAGGCTTCCACTACCCCTGTGCCTGTGCTGGCTGCGTAGGCAGCTCTTAGGGTACCTCCATCCTCTCTCAGGCAGGACCCTTCAACACACAGTATTAAATCAGATTCAGTCAGGGGTCACCTTGCATATCTGATCATGGCTTCCTGCACAGTATGGTGATATGGACACAGTCATGCTCTAAATCTCAATCACCATTTTTTTTAAGGCAAAAGCAACAGTGTAGCAGGATTTAAAGTAGCACACCATTTCAAATAAACATTTTAAGCAGCAAGAATAATCTGTTCATACTTTGTCAATTGACTGTTGGTCAGGTGTTTAGTACTGGTACACATCAACAAAATCTCCAGGAAGTGGGGAATAAAAACAATAAGGTTATGACCAAAGATAATACTTCCACATATTTTTATGCTGACACCTATTGCTGCTACAACCTTAAGTCATCCAGACAATCCTAAGGCTACCCGATCAAGAATAGCAGGAAAACAAGCTACAGGTCTTCATGTATTTCCATGCATTTGTGAGAGCACTGCCCTCCCTCTCACTTCGGTAAGGTATAAAAACTTTGTTATGATCAGGCATTCCCAGTGCCGGGGCATGGCAAAGACTTTTTCTCATAACTAGGAAGGCAACCAAGAAATCATTGCCCCGTGGTACTGGATCTGACTCATCCTTGTTTGTCAGCCTCTGTAAAGGCCTTTTGCCACTAGGGAAGAGTTGGGTATCCGCTGTTGACAGTAGCTCACTATTCCCAAAAACATCCTGTCTTTCTGAGTGGTCGGCAGATTCATTGTCAGAATCACTGAGATTCTGTCTTGCAACAATTTCCTTGCTCCCTTCTCCATGTGATGTCTGAGTTACAGAACTTCCCTCTGGCAATACTGCAACTTATCCAGGTACACTTTGTGTCCATTCTCAGCCAAGTGGTTCAGCAATGGAATGGTATCTTGTTCACAAGCTTCCTTAGTACCTGATGCTACTTCAAGGTTGTCAATGTACTGCACTCAGACAGAGTTATAGAGCATCATTAGGGTCTCAAAGGTTTTTTAAAGATCTTATTAAAGATCAAACGAATTTCTGTACACCCTTGTGAGACTTGGCACCATGCCAAAACACGGTTCCAGAACCCGAAGGCAAAAAGGTACGCAAAAAGGTACTGACTGTCCTGATGCAAGGGAACAGAGAATAAGGCCTGATGCAAATCGATCACCGTAAATCCCTCAGCGTCACAAGGAATCTGAAATAGAACCACAGCTGGATTCTGTACCACAGGACAACAGGAAACAGTAATGTTATTAATCTTTCTCAGGTCTTAAACAATACGATATTTACTGCTGGGCTACTGCAAGTCCATGATTGGTGAGTTATATGGACTCCCCATTATCTCTTTCTATGTGCCTTGTTGTATCATTAGCTCAGTCACCGGTGTAATCCCAGCAATTGTCTCAGGAGTCAAATTGCACTGAGAGGTTCTTGGGTACTCAACATTAGGTTTAACAGGCATGCTGACAGGCTCAACTCCTTAGATGAGACCTATGTCCTTATCTGAAAAGTCCCGGACTTCAAGCTTCACCGTTTCTCTGAGATCCAGTAGCCAATGATCAGTTGTCATCAAAGAGTACAATCCAATATTTGACCCTTGACTCTCTAATTTGACCTCAACATCTCATCATGAGTCTGAAACTCCCTAG
Organism: Lissotriton helveticus; assembly: GCF_964261635.1. Taxonomy (NCBI): domain Eukaryota; kingdom Metazoa; phylum Chordata; class Amphibia; order Caudata; family Salamandridae; genus Lissotriton; species Lissotriton helveticus. The sequence continues at coordinate 1,601,340,682 of NC_136059.1, read as the reverse complement.
CATTTGGCTCGTAATAGAAGGTGCCGTTTATCTTACACAGCAAGTCACGTCCCGAAAGATTTAGTGGACTGGAATCACACACCACAAACTGGTGGCTATTTTATAAGGGCCCTATGTTACCAGGCACTTCCCATGTTACAGGGTTTGACATGTGTTTATTTGCAACTACTACAGCTTTGATTATTTTCCCAAGACGGGTAATTTTGGAACTTCCACTGTTCTAACAGTGGAATGGGTAGCAGCAATGTCATTCAAGAATGATACTAGATGGCCATTCACTTTGCCTTCCATTAATGGACCACCCTGATCTACCTCGAAAACCAAGCATGTAATCGTCCTCCCCCCTCAGGCACCATCAATGTGATAGATCTGAACTATAATCCTAACGTTTGTCAATCATAGGAAGTTACTGAAGCAGGTTTTGGTTCTGGAAGGAATTTGGATTAAAGTTCAGGACCTGGTTAGAATTAAATCTGGGACCATTTACATTTTGTTATGGAATCGGGGCTTGAGGAACTTGCATCATAGGCACTTGTTGTATGGTAGGATTGCATTCTCTGTCTCAGCATGGTTTGTGTCTGCACAGAGTTGTTAACCTGTGTCTGCACAAATCCTGATTTTTAAACCTGATTCTCATCCATTTCTCTGTTGGGATTAAGACGACATTCCCACTCCCAATGCCATTACTTGTTACAAATATGACAATGATTACATTTTTTTAATGTAGCAAATTCAATTCCAATACACGGGTCAATCGGGGCACCACACCCTCTACCCTGTTGTGGATAACCATTTCCACCGTGCACACAGGAACTGATACATACCTTGCACTAACATTCCTAACAATTCCTAACGTTAACTCTGACTTCCTCTATGTGCTGCCTTTATCTGTGCCAGCATCAACTTCTTCTTCAGTCACTTTTGTTTGATTTCTAATTCATGAACAATATTTTGCATACCTCAAGATTTCATCAATTGACCTATTCTACCAACAAATGAAATGCTCTTGAATAATGATGCTAACCTCATGTCATAAGCTGGTCACAAAACAGGACACAAAATTTCCCATGTCTTTGGTTTTGAGATTCTCCATCCCACTGTGCAGTTTAAACACTTGCAGCAATCTCTCATAATAAGCATGTACAGTCTCTTTAGACTCCTGAGTTTTTCCGTCAATCTTAACCCAATCAATTTATTTCGTCTGAATCTTTCCTTTCAAAAAGGTAATCACCTGTTAATATTTTTTCATCACCAAAGGTGACGAGGCTTGAGATTTCACATTTGTCTGTGGCTCCTTCTCTGCCCATTGTATGGCCACTTTACATCCTGCCCACAAACCACTCAGTACTGCAATGTTGAAAAGGGTGTTCAGGTCTATCCACAATGCCTGTGAAATCTTCACAAATCATTCACCCTGGGTGTACCACTCCAATGGCTTATCTCTGAATTTGGGGAAATCATCCATAAATGACCCACAATCACTCCTACTCCACTGTACATGAACATAACCTCCATCAGGCACTTCTCTCAATAGCAAATTTGAAGCCCCTTCCACATATATCAGAAACTGAGGCAGCGCTCCCTTCGCTTTTCTTGGGTCTTTGTTTTTAAAAATCTGCCTTCCCACATGTCCAATTTACTCTATTTCCGGATCCTACCAATTAATTATCCAATTTGAATTTTCATTCCTGAAATTCTCATAATGGTTATGTCATTTTCATCAAAACATACAGTGTAACTTTTCTGCAAGGATTTGGTCCTACTTAAATCTAATTCATACTCTTGAGCTAATTCAGACAGTTTATTGTAAGCTTGTCCTGCACATTTAACCACATCTTTGACAAAGTGTGTGAGTTCATTCTCTTGAAAGGTATCTATTCTGGAAAGGTCAAGATTCCCTGATATTATCTCATCCAATTCGAATTTTAATTTGACCACATCCACTGTGTTCTCCCTTCCTGGAGATTAGGGTTCTCTGCTCAATCCTGAACCCTCAGCTTCGCTCGGGCACCCATTTAGAAACCTAATCAATTCACTTGACTCCCATGAGGTAGCACCATTTTAGACTCCGAAAGTATTGGGCGTAATCCCTTCCCAGGATCTACTGCTTGAAATACACTGAGGTTAATTCCTAATGAACAAGTGAGAATTTTGTGACCTCTGTGCTCGTTCTTCTACAGAGGTAAATCCTACCTGATTCATTTCTGATGATACAGGAGCAACATATGGTGATGTCACCATATTCAGGACCAAAGAAAATCTTCCTGTGCCTCCCCATCTGGGAGCAACAGTAGTTGACGTTTTGCTCCAGGAGGGACTGTCACAGCATGTGTCATCATACCTGACAACTCAGGTTTATTCAAGGGAAGTTCAGAACCAACTGTAACTGGAACAGTTATTGCATCTGGAGCATTAGAAACAGTAAGAGTTAACAAGAACAGGTATCACTGAACTCTCTCCCATAAGGTGGCTCCGTCTGGATGTCTACCGGTAGAAACATCACACATTCCTTCAGGTTGGGTTATATTATAAGGAGGTGGAAGGGTTGACAATAACAAATCCAGAAAATCATCTCTAGAATCCCTATCACTATCTTTGCCTGAGCCCTCTGCACTCTATACAGTATCCATATTTTTATTTTTATCTTTCTGAGGCTCCTCTCTCATTAATGCAGAATATAGCCTAGCTCCCTCAATATTGTCAGTTCTCCATTTTTGCTGTTACACATCCCATCTACCTTCAGCTTAGCTACATACTGCTTTTATGACTCAACCATAATACTTCTCTTTTTCTTTGGCATGAGCTACATGCTCCAAAGCATTAAATACCTTGTGTTGTGCAGTTCTCAGAGGTGGCTTCAACTCGTACAATATCCTTCTTAGATTTTCAATACTTCTAAACATAAATGTGCTATAGCGTGGAAACATCAAAGCACCTTTTTTTCAGTGATCTCATGTCATTGACTCAGCCAAATGCATGTTTGGAGCCCCACATTTATGGCCATATACTGACCTGCTGGGCCTTCTGAGGTCGCCTCTTCTCCAGCTGTCACAGGGACTTTCAAATCCCCTCTAATCAGATCTCACATAACCTTGAAAAATGTCATTTTTTAGCAATTTCAACAATGACAAGTAGAATTTTCATCTCGAACCAGGAAATAATTTATTCAATCACAATTCTCTTCCGGTATCAACAACATATAACAGGCTGCACTCTGTGAGGTAATCAAGCAATAACAATGCGGCTCAAATGCCAACCATCCAATCTCAGCGCTGCACAGTATGACGTATTTCTCACTCCTCACCACTGCTCACCCTCCTTTACAATTTTCATAAGTGCACCCTATTCTCAAAACTAAGCAAACATGAAACAAAATGCTAAGCGATTGCAACAAACAACTTTTGTCTGCTCCACTAAAAAGATCAAAGCATTCAATCACACAAGAAATGGTCCAGAGCAACACTTTTCGACCTACAAACACACAAGCTTGAGTGAATCCTTGACCAGAGGGAATCATTTGGATTAGCGCAGTTTCTCCTTTGTGCAACAGGAACAACTACACCACTGTAGCTTACGCTCACACAAGGTATATGTCCATATCTCACTTGTGCAGCTGATGGTACGTCACAACTTGTACCTCAAAACTTAGCAGACAAATTACTACACAGTGTATTCCACACTTATATACCTATCCTAGGATCTTAGGTCATGTCCAGTTCAATAACAACTTCAACTGCTCAACATTAAGTGTTTTCACATCTATACCACAACTAAAACATCATCATATTGCACCACGTAATCTCAGCAAAAGACAGCAAGCTGGACATACAGAATTTCAGCATGCAACCATATTAATACTCACTCCTCCGCTGTTACAACTCTTTTTTTGAACCGCTATAACTCTGCTTATCCTCCGAATCAAGACATGGGCTTTAAGGGCTAGGGTAAGTTTGGACAATTTCTACAGGAGATACATTAACTCCCTTTGCTTCAGTAGCTAACCATTTGATAAGCTACCATCCATGGGAGTGTTGGCCTTACAACAACATCTCTTAGTCAAGTTGTGAACGATTTTTTCCCATTGGTCGTATGGACAATTGTTAGCTGAAATGAAGATTTGAATTGGAGAAAGCATCAACAATACATTTCTAACTTGTGAAGCCAATATGACTCCACAATAAGTACCAAGAATCGTTGGATATGGTTAAAGGGTTTTATTTGGAATGAATCAAGTAAATCTGCAATCCAAAAGTAAGTTCAATAAGTACATCAATAAAATAGGTAAACCGAAATATCTGAATAGATTATGGCACAAAATAGTGAGATACAGAATTGTGATTACAAACACAACACAAAACAAATTAAAGCAAACAGTAGTTCCATAAAGAAACTTGCCTTCTCTCTTCTACACAGAAGTCACTAATGGGGTTATCTATCAAGGGTCTCTAGTTCAGGAGCATAGAAGGTGTCAGCATAATCAGACTTCAGTAGAAGTCTAAAGAAAAAGGAAATACGTGTTTAGCATAAAGCTTCATGCTTGCAAGAATAGGGCAAGCAGAGAGGTCTGTACCTCTCTAAGTCTTTAGGGAAATTCCATGTCTCCAACTATGTCAACAGGAAACCACTTCAAATGTAACAAGAGATTAATAAAAGTACTTATCTCCTTTCACACCACCAGGGACCCATCAGGCTATTATTTGAGTGAATTTACAACATTGCTTCAAGTTCCCAACGCAGGATCTGCTTCTTATGGTTACCCCCACTTTTTGCTTGATTTTACATGTTTTTTTACTATTCCAACTGAGATCCTGCTAATCAGGACCCCAGTCTATCTGCTTTCTCCCTAAAATGTATGACATGTACTTAAGTACACTCCAGATTGAATACTGGGGTACCCTTATAAGTCCCTAGTATATGGTACCCATGTGCCCAGGGCATAGGTACTTCAGAGGCTTCCCATGGGCTGAGGAATGTATTATGCCACCCATGGGAGGCCATGCAAAATGGAACTACTGGTCTGCGCCTGTGTAAGTTGGTGTTAGCACCACTTACTTTAGATATAGGTTTACTATATATTTAGGTCAGTACACTTAAAAGTTATAAGTCACCCCTATAGCAGGCCTGAAGGCAGGGTGCTGGGTTTTAATGAGAGGGTGCCCCTGCATGAGCATAGCCCCTCTGCAGCCTTTGGAGACCATTCTCCTGGGTTGCCTGTGACTCAGCTAGACATATAGGTAGAGCTGCATTATAACCTTGCGGTAAATGTTATCTCGAAAATAGCTGAAACAAAACATGTTGTCTTTGGTATCAAACACCCTGGAATCATACCTCCACACTGCTAGGTGGTGTGGGATGTATGATTCCTCCCTTTTGAAGTGAGCTTCTTGGGGTCACTGGTCTTTCCGGTGCCAGCCTTCTTGACCCGGGCAACACAAAATGGTTAACGCTGACCAGAGAGTCATTTCTGTTTTCCTTCTGCTGAGCCAAGCTTGAACAGGGGTAGGCAGGACCATAGGCATCCTGTCACAGGCAGGTGTAACCTCCTCCCAGACAGGATTTAGTGTATTCGGGCTGGGTGGGTGCACTTTCAAAGTACCTGAAAGTCTGCATCTGGGGCACACTTGGTATCCCTGTGAATAAACCAGTTCAAACCAGTTCTGGGAGCCGTTGGCTCCTGCAAAGGCACGAAACTGTACAAAGGACATGGGAGTAACCTCTTCTCTGTCCTTACCCTCCCCTAGGAGGGTCGCCTGAATCTGTCCAACCCTCTCCCGTGGGTACTTAAGGTCTTAACTGGCTGTAGGACCTTCAAATTTACGTGGACAAGATTCTGAACAAGAAACCACTGACCTTTGTCCGTTTGGACACTCTGGACTTTGCTGGAATTTGACTGGCTCCAACTTGTCTCCCTCTCCTTCCAAAGCCTTGTCTGTGCCCATGCACCATACAGGCTCCGTGCAGGACCTGTGGATTATTAAGGACATCTGAAGAATCTCCCTTGGGGTGAAGGAGTCACTCCCCTGCATTCACAGGCACCGTAATGCAACTGACCCATCTGAGGATCCGGAGCTCCTGCAGACCCAGAAGGCACCAGCATTACAGGAGGTGAGTTCTGATGTTCCTTGAGGTTGAGCTGCCATCTCACTGAGTTTGATGCCAATATCCCTCTTGCAGACCTCATAACTTGAACCCCTGTGCACCACATACTTTTGCACATGCGTATGCTTGTTGGAAATTCCCAAGCTTGTGCATTGGACTCCATGTAGTCCTGATCCTGAGCAGTGTTTTCTTCAAAGAACTCCAGCCTCCTCATGCCGAGTGCTCCGTGGGCTGGTACTTTGTAATCTTGCTTGAGGTCCCATCGTGACTCCTGGTCATTCGCCCTATGGGTTCTCCTGATGTCATCTTGAATTATTTTGGGCTTTCCTAGTTACCCCAGACATGCCCTGACTCCCCATTGCTTGGTGAATCCCCTGGACCTTGCTGGTCCACACCGTAACCTGCTTGACCTTCCTGCGTGGGTTGCCATTGCCAAGGCTTGTTGATGTTCCCGCCAGACACCAACCTCTCAGCACTCGACATCCATCGTGGGACAGCTCGCATCCGGCTCCCCGTCATCCTTGACATCTTATAGTCCTTGTGGCTGCAGAGTCAAGCATTTGTGGAAAATGATTATTTATCGTACAGTTATGTCCCATCATACACCCTCTTCCGTCACGTCCCCGAGCCCAGCATGCCAAAACACGAGCACACGAGAACACGAGCACCCGAGAAAAATGAGCACGAACCGATCACGCGCTGATCATGCGCCTCATGTAGTCACACACGTGCTCTCCTTCCCCAAAAAAGTCAAACGCTCATCCTTATGGTCAAAGCGACTCCGAGAACCAACTGCCTCACTCAAACCGTGCATTCCTGTGGTTAAGCCGATGCCGAGAACAAGACCCCCCCCATCTGTAACCATTTCCCTATAATCGGGCCAATTCCGAGAAATAGGCCCCATTCTGTTAAACCACGATAACCAATTCCGAGAAGAAGAGCCCCCGAATGCTGAAACACGACAAACAGACATCCTGTCACGACCATCTCTCCCTTATCTAAGGAACCAGCCTAGTGTTATTTCTCCACACCTTCGCCTCTCTTGTGCTTCCTCATTCTAAATCATGACTCAGCCTTATCTCCTCTACCATGTCTTCACTCTTTCATGACGCTGCCTCCTTTTATGGTCATGACTTCTGTTTTATTGCAACATATGATCCGGGCCTACATGACTTCTGTTTTATGTTAACGTATGATCCGGGCATTCATTGAAGGGAAGCTCCTTCCTCTTTTCCTGCTATAAATACTGTGTGTTCAGATAATAAAGTTAGAGATTCTTCCGATCCTCCTCAGGTGACAGAGCTCTCCCTTAACTCGAGTTACTGAAAAAAGACCCTGAATTCGAACCACCACGGACTCTGCTCTTCATACTTTGAACTTATTGATATTGTCTAGAAATTCCGATCAAGGTAAATTACTAAAATATTTACCACAGCAAATTGGCGCCCGAACAGGAACTTCCCTTTCTCCCCACACGCCGGTGATGCGGACCTAGACCGGTCTCTTCAAGACATCGACGGACTTCTACGTGCACACTGCAGGGTGTTCCTGCATGAACTCCTTCGTGTCGAAGAGGGACCGAGCCACGGCCTAGCCATCCATACGAGGCAGTGAGGACGACAGCGGAAGTTCCGACCCAGAGCCCGAAACCTGTGAAGATTGCCGAGTCCGAGGTCGTCTGAAACCCGACCAGTCCCTGTCCACAAGCGCTGCGTAATCAAGTGTCCAGATCTTCAAGGTCTTCAAGTTCTCTGCACCTCGGTGAGTACTGCTGGGGGTGTATAAAGACGGGTTCCGAATTATTTGGAGCACGGTAAAGACGGGTTCTAGGTTTCTAGAAAACGGTATGTTTGTATTCTGATACTCAGAATATATAGAGTTTTTTTCAAGTATAAAGTTTTATCTGTATCTGATACAATGCCTTTGTTCTCTAAGCTGTGTAAACTGGGTACCCGGAAGGGGTTACTGGAACAGTCTGTACCAGTCCCCCCGAAGGATACTCCTGGTTATTTTATGTACACAAAGTATGGGATTGGTGCCATCTTGTATTTGGATCTTTGGGAAGGTTACACTAAAAATGTAGACATCGCGATCAGATGGCCAAAGAGTGGCACATGGGATTTGAATTGTATCATGGCGGTTGAGAAAAGATGTTGGGAAAAGAAAGCGAGACCCTCGATGTTAGAGAGTGTTGATATATGGCGAAAAGAAGCACGTATATATCCTGTCCTCTCACCAAAAACAGGGTCCGAGATTAACTCAGATTCTAGTACCCCTACGGCACCTCCACACCCTAAGGTTCCTTCTGTACCCGACGATTTTATTACTACTTACTTGATGGAGCCTCCTCCTGCTTATACGAATCAGGTAGCAGCCAGACGAGTAGTTACTCAGACGGAACCCATCCCTGACACTTCGGGTGGTGTTCTACCTCTGTTAGAATGTGATTATGATCCAACCCCAAGGGAAGGTTCACAAGCAGATATTTCCCTTCGCTTACGAGAAGCTCTAGAAGGTATACGAGAGGTACCGAATATCACAAATTGCCTAAACAAAATTTATGAAGCGCTTCGAACAGGAGAAAATTTAGAAACACTACAGGAGGCTATAAAAAATAGACCCATAGCACATAGAAAATGCCTCTCACGATTCATGAACACTTGTTTTATTAGAATGATAGCTAGTGCAGGAAAAAGAGTTCCTGATGATTTACTACAACTAGACCAAGCAGTAGTCGCAGGAAATTACAATAAAATAAAAGAAATAGATCTTTTTATTCCACTCTTCATAAGCAAGGTTTCCGATTCCCATCGAAAAGATGCCCCTACCCAGGGAACTGAGAATGAGAGTACGAGCGAGGATAGAGACGAAGGAACTGCTTTTCAGGGTGCAGTACGTTCCCGTATCCCTCGTTCTCAGAATAACGGACAATTCAAACTTAGAACTAAGAAATTGTCAGCCCACACAGATAGGTTGTTCCAACGAACGCAAGAAGCTCTAGATGATTGGATGGACGACGAGCCTCCACTCACCACACAAGAAAAAGAACTCGCTAGATCAAGCACCCTTTGGGTATCTCAATACTCCATATATGGCTCTGATATAGTTACTCAAATGTTTTTTTCAATCCCTCTAACCTCTCAAAGGCTAGCTAGCATCTATATGGTTCAACACCTCATTACAATGTACGAAGATTTTGGTTGCCCACCAAAAAGATTACATCCTCTCTTACGAGACTGCTTAGAAGGGAGGTGGGTGGCTAGGGGACAAGAATTCCTTAATATCTTCCTTGAACTACGACAGCGATATATCCAATGTTTTACAGACAGTTATGATCCAAATCCTCATCCCTATGACCAAGGACAGTTCCCCCTCCGAGAAGTACACCCCGTTGCAGATTCCGATGGAAAGTTGCAACAGACATTCGTGTACACTCCTTTGACAAAACTAGAAATACTCGAGATGAAGAAAATGGTCCCTTACCACGAAAAAGACCCTTCGGGTTTCCATAGGGAACTCAAGGACATTCTTCAAATGGGTTCCTTTACTTATAAAGACCTCAATATTCTCCTTAAAGTCCTGTTACCCCAAGGAACGTACGACAAGCTAAAAGGAAAAGATTGGGAGATTGAAGGGAAAAAGGTAACATGGGCAGACTTAGAAAAAGAAGATGCCACTCGTAATCCCGGACAAGGTTTGGGACCTCTAGTTCAGGAACTCCCTCGCTGTCTCCCTAAAATACTGTCCCAGTTGCTGACCACTAAGAAAGAAGATTGGGGTGCTATCTCTGCATGTAAACAGAAACCAGATGAGGATATAGGGGACTATTATTCCAGGTTGGAGAAATGCTTCCTCATCAACAGCGGCCTCTCCTCCGGTGGAGATGCCTATAGTCGATTATTTGTTTCCAAACTCGTAGAAAATGCCTTGCCCACGATCAAAAATAGAGTACTGAAGGTAGAAAGTACTTGGCAAGCAAGCTCCCCCTCACAAGCACTTCAGATGCTCCAATATCACCAAAATAGAATTAGGGACGAACAAGAACAAGAAAAGAAGAGAACAAAAGATACTAAAATTAAGGTATTAGTAGCACAAACTAATACGATCCAACAGACCCCTAAACAACCCCAAGTATCACAAGAAAAAGTTACTTGTAATTACTGTAAAAAGCCAGGACATTTCGTGCGTGACTGTCCAGTATTACAACATAATATTGCCACTGGGAAGACACAACCTCGTAACTATCCCCCTCGTCCTTCTGCTCCTCCAACTGATGCTAAACTTACCACCCAACTCTATCAGTACCCAGTGTCATCCTATCCTGAATTCCCCACGATCTCATGAAACAGCTGGGAGGAACTCAATAATCGTCCACTAATACCGGTCCCGGTTGACCAAGAGGGTCCCTATGTACATGCTAAACTCCTAGGTAAGGAAGCAACATTTCTGATCGACACCGGGGCTAGTAGGACGACAGTGCAGCACAACGAAGTTCCCAAGGTACCCCTCTCTAGCTCAAATAGTATTTCCTTGGGTTTTTCTGGTACACCTGTCATCAACAAAGTGTCTGAACCAATTTCTCCTAAAGTTGGTCCTCTTACAACTTCCACCGATTTAGTACTTACAAAGTCCTGTCCCGAAAATCTCCTTGGCATCCAGACACTAAAAGAACTAGGTGCTATAATATGTTGTTCCCCAGAAGGAGTCCGACTATTCCTCCGAGATTTTAAAGGTCATTTCACCACACGAGAACTAGATGTCAGACTAAGAGACATTCCTGTTACACTATGGGCTACTGATCCTACAGATGTAGGATTCATGGATATTACACCACACTTAGTGACACTGAAAGAAGGCGTTGCCCTACCTCGTATCCGTCAATACAAATTACCTCCAGATGCAGAACAAGCCCTTATTCATATTATCGATGATTTGATAACAAAAGGAGTAGTTAGAGAAGTACCTTCCAACACATGTAACTCGCCAGTCCTGCCAGTCAGAAATAAAACTGATGATGGTGCGCCACCAGTCTACAGACTCGTGGTTGACTTACGTGAACTCAATAAATGCGTAGTACCACAATACCCTGTGGTCTCGGATATCAGTACTCTGTTAACAGCCATAGATCCTGAGGCTACACATTTCACTGTAATAGACCTGAAGAATGCTTTCTTCAGTGTGCCCATCCACCAAGACAGTCAGTACCTGTTCGGATTCTCCCTACGAGGTCGTAGCTTCTGTTTCACAAGAGCTCCCCAAGGATATACAGAAAGTACCAGTATCTACAGTCAGGCACTTAAAAGACAGCTAGATGACATTGTTCTGCCCGCCAACACGACATTGTTACAATATGTCGATGACTTGCTGGTCACCGCACGCTCCGAACCAGAATGTGAACAAGCTTCACGAATTGTCCTAATGTTCCTTGCACAACATGGCCACAAGGTGTCACCCTCGAAATTACAATTGTGTTTACAGCAGGTGGCCTACCTAGGACACCTGCTGTCAAAGGAGGGTAGGGCACTCACACCTGAAAGAATTCAACTCATTTTTAACATTCCTGTCCCCCAAGACACAGAAAGAAGTCCGTGCTTTTATTGGTCTCACGTCTTACTGTAGACAGTGGATTCCCCCGTTTGCATACTTGGCCAAACCCCTGATACAGCTAACAAGCACAACCTCTGTGATGTATTCCTATAGGTTCTGTATCGATCCCCCTATTCCTGACCCTATTCTGGTTAACAAACTAACAAGTTAACTAGCAGCCATCCCATGAGGCAGAAAACCCCCATGATGCAGGAACCGTTATCTGATAAAGCCACACTACGGCACAGGAGCGTGTTATCTGATTAGGTCATAACGCTTGCCATCTAATTAGACAAGCGATATTCCTCCAGCCCCTGATAAGGCATACGGAGTTCTCAAAACAAATCAAACCTATGACACCTTGGGAAAAACCCTGCGGCCATTGTTTTGATTTCACCGAGAACTTCAGCAAAAGAATGTGCTAACGACCTGGTCGTATGACATCCTGATTGACGTATCTATGTCCATCCTTATGTCAATCTCGGCATCTTAAAGGTATAAATATTACCGATATTGCCCTGTGCAAAGACACGCGGTGGTGATGAGGACGGAGCAGCCAGACTTGCCGAAGCCCAGAGCAGAGCAGACCCCGCTGGCGCAGCCCCGCCTTCCTGACGCGCTGAGAACAAGAAGCCGTTTTTCTCCTGCCGAGAAATCCAGCTCCGGCGCTTCCGGGTAGCCCTCGAAGGCAGCCTGGAATATCGAGACCAGAGACGAGAGATACCATCCCTCATCCATCCTAGATTCCAGGTACAGAACTGAATAACCCCTCACAGAGAATTCTTTAGTCAGTCACTTGGCAAAACAAACTTAACTTAAACTGTAACTTTCTATTCCCGCCCACGTATTAGGCTTAGGTCAGGTACACGGGGTAGGCGTAGCTAGAAACACCAGTTGAGTACGATTAGTCAAATGTATATGTGTATGTAATATATTTTATTCATTTTAAACCTTCATATGGCTTAGAAACCATATCAATGTTTTTACAGTATTATTTTATACTTCTGCTTTTAATGTATGCACTTTACTTAATCATAAGTATTGCAATAATATCGATCCATTTCTCTTGTACGAGAAAAGAGACTGATCAATAAACAACATCTTTTATTGAACACGCCCGTCTCTTCCTTTTCTCTACAATCTGATGAGACTAAGAATGCACGTACTGACTGAGTAAAATAAATTGCCTTTTGTTTTCACACGACTCTCGAGATACACTCTTGATTAGGGGAGAGCAAAGTTGTCATGTTCTATGGTTGTCAGAAACTAAATCCCTTCTTGTCTATCCAGGGAGGTTCAACTCCTCCTTGCCTATTAGAGAAAGTTTCTAGTGAACTCTGAGCTAGCTGGCAAACCCAAAACTTTAAGTCTAATATCGACAGTAGTAGACCTAGTTAACGTCTGGTCTAGGCCTATACTAATGAAGGTATTATTCCAATGCGCAGAGCCTATTGGGATAATAGGAACTACACTACATGGCGCCCAACGCGTTTGGAAGGGCGATAAAATTAACGTAAGACATTTAGAGTAACTCAGTCGTGCTTTCTCACTCAGACCCCTTTTCCCATAATACTCCAAAGACGTCTGGAGTGGGCGAAAGGTAATATCCGCCAAACCTCGCAGGAGGAAACTCCTATGTATGGTACTTGGTTTAGTCAACGTTGAAGGATAAACCGTTCCAAAATATTGTGCATCTAATCTTTGTTTCCATAAGAAACCTGATCTGCAAACAAACAAAGTAACCATCCTATCGGTAAAATGGGAGACAGTGATGAAGAAAGAGAGGCAGTTAGATTAGCAACTGAACTCGCAGCAGCTGATGCAGCACTGCTAGACGCAGACCAGGATATAATACTCATCCCGGTCATTAAGAGGAAAGCTATAACTTTAAAACTTATAGAAAATGGACTGACACCTAGAGGTGGTACAGTCATATTCGTAATTGAGGCACACGAATATCGGCAGACAGAGGTATACTATTCATGGATACATTTTCCAGCAGCAAATGCTGTAACAAAGTACTTCCACTATTACAAAGTAGAGGAACCTCCTGGAGAGTACACTCCTTTCGAGGAGGTGGAAGTACCACTTAAATTTCAAGAGCACCTGCTCTTATTTAATGGCGCCCTAAAACACAATAATCACATCACAAGGCTCGGTCCTTTAGGTAGACCAGGAGCAACGTGGCCGGTCCTAGCCGGATACACACCACATCCAGACATCAATGGGATGTCTGCAGCAGAGCTGTTAACACAGTTGAAACAATTAATAAAATTACATAGACAATTAGTCCAATATGTGATGCGGACTTCAACAGTTCAACCAGCAATTAAAATTCCACAGCTGACCCCTCACCAGGGGAACACAAATAAAATTACACCACAGAACATACAATCCTGCCTAGGTAAAGTACCAGCTAAACGGGAACAAATACCATTCTGGTTAGCACAAAAAATCACCCAAATAGAGGCTGTGTTTCCAGACACCACCCCGTTAGAAAAACACAGGATTCTGACTATCTGTCTTCCAATGGGAATCGCACCACACATTATGGACTGTGACACTTGGGGTACAGTCTTTGCTTACATCTACACAAAAACGCACGGTGTTCCATCCATTTCGGTAATACCAGATGTGCTAAAACAAATTCAAGACGAATATGGTCCAGAGCCCGCTTTAACTCTTGGTATGAAATTACTAAAAGACTTCAAGCAGGTCTCTGCTATATTATTAGCCAACATAAAGGGAGAAGCAGCAAACGTGGTGATCCGCCAGAGGTTAAAGGAGACAGATATAGCAGACCAACCAGCTGAAATTGCCAGAATCATAGAAAAATCCTATGAGGAACTAGGTAGAGATAGTTTAGGTGGAATACCAGTAAAACCACAACTGATTGAAAGTCCTGAAAAAATATTTTTTAATAATAATTCAACATCACAAAAAAAGAGCTGGGATGGAAACAAACAATCCAATCCTAAAGAAAAGAAATTCCAGTCCAGAGGAAGATCTCCTCGGCGGAGAGAAAAATCTCCGAACCAAAGACACAGGTCACCCCAAAGTGACCCCTCTGGGAAAAGATATAACCTTAGAAATAGGGATAATATAAAGAAGCCTGATAGATATCAAGACATTGATACACGTCCCTCTCAATCTTTTCAGACTTCCTCGCAGAAATCGGAAAGAAGAGGACGATCAGAACAAAGAGAAGAGCACGCCAAGTCCAAAGACAAGGAACCTGCTCAGCTAAAAAAGAAATTACAATTTCCAAAAAAGAAGGTAGCTAGTATCAAGGTAGTCAACAATGCCGAGAATACTGAGGACACAACTGAAAAACGGAGAATGGGCTCAGACAATGCTAGACAGCGCAGCAGAAGTGAGCATAGCTCGCAAAGTCCTTATGAATCATCTGGAGACAGTGGACACGAATGAATATCTTCAAGTGGAAACTGCAGACACCAGAGTTAGCAAACCTCACAAAATATATGAAATAACCTTACGTATAGAAGGGGATAAGACTAGAAAAATAAGGGGACTATTTTGGGATAATCTCTCCAAGGGCTATGACATCCTTCTAGCTGAAAAAGACTGGCCACCAGAGTTTGTCAGGGAGTGCCCTCATGGCGAAGAAATAATTATGCCTGCCTTCTCAAATCACATCCCAATTCATAAAAAATACACACTTGCTAGAAAGTGGGCAGTAGCCCTAGCTCCTGCTTTATATAAAAATCACGTAGGATGGGATGAGGACTCTCCTCCTCACAAAATCCAGTTAAAATCACAACCTACTGCACAGAGGCAGTACCCAATTAAGCAAGAAGCTAAAAAACAGGTAAAAGAAATCCTAGATCAGCTAGAATACCAGGGGGTGATTGAAACTTGCACCTCACAAATGAACAACCCTTTGTTTCCGGTCTCCAAACCAGACAATTCATATCGTCTA
Source organism: Lissotriton helveticus (assembly GCF_964261635.1). Taxonomy (NCBI): domain Eukaryota; kingdom Metazoa; phylum Chordata; class Amphibia; order Caudata; family Salamandridae; genus Lissotriton; species Lissotriton helveticus. The sequence goes on along the minus strand of NC_136059.1, from coordinate 1,601,325,057 downwards.
GTTTTGGATTACCGACACCTTAACTCATGTTGCAAAACTTTTGCAGTGCAAAACTCGCATAGTGCTGCACTAATGAATAACATAGTGCGCAAAAAATACAAAACAACATTAGACATCTCTAATGGATTCTTTTGTCAAAACATAGCACCAGAGAGCAGATATTTGTCTGCATTCTCAATAAATGGCACTCAAAAACAATTCTGTCGGTTAGCCCAGGGGTACAAGAACAGCCCGGGAGTATTCTCAGCGAGAGTAACAGAATTACTACAAACATATGACGACGAAGCATTATCATATGTCGACGACATATACTTAACAGATGATGACTTGGAGACTCACTTGAAGAGAGTGAACACCATAATACTTGGGTTCGCAGCAGAGGGTTACAAATTCAATTTTAAAAAATCCAGAATTGCCCATCTGACAGTCCTGTTCTTAGGATATGAATTATCAAGTGAAGGCAAAGGCCTGGCTGACAATTTCCTAGAGAAATGTGCCGTACTCCAAGCACCTAGAACACTAAAAAACCTACAGTCAATTCTAGGCTTCCTAAATTTCGGAAGAACATCCATTGCAAATTACGCAGAAAGGGTCAAACCCCTTTATGATCTAATAAAACCAGATTTTAAAAGAACCAATTGGACTCAAATACACACAGAAATTCTGAGATCCTTACAAACAGACATGCTAATTAAAACAAAATTAGAAACACGTGATAACACACGCAATCTTGTGATTCGAGTCATCCCAGGAAGATGCGGATTCACATACCTGACCTCTAATGAGGGAGAAAAGGTACCAATTGCATTCAAATCACACTTGTACACTAAGGCTGAAATGAAATTCAGCCCAACGGAAAAAAGTCTAACTGCAACACAGACAGCTATAGCAAAAGAACGAGCCCTGACACAAGGTAAACGAATAATAATCGTGACACCGATACCAGCCCTAGAGGCGGTAACAAAGGCAAGCATTCCAAATGCTAAAGCGCTCCATCCGAGATGGATACAATGGGCTAATTCTCTTGCTGCAACAGACGTGGCATACAAATTTGATCCTAACTTAAAAACACAAGAATTTCTCCAATATGAATTTGAATGTCCTCCGCCGACCGAAATTCTGCCTCTAGACCATTACGGCTGTATAATATACACAGACGGATCAGCACAACCCGCAGTAGGGGGTAAACAAGCCTACAGTGCTGCGTGCGCGATCGTTAAAGGTCGCTGGCACGAAGGGAAATTTAAACCAGCTATCACTAAAACACAATCTCTAGGAGATTGTACAGCTCAGCGAGCTGAATTACTGGCGTTCAAGATGGCGCTTGAAAATACCGATCGAGAATTCCTCACACTCATAGTGTGTGATTCGTATTATTGCGTTCAATCTTACAATGAATACTTGCAGATCTGGCTTCAGAATGGTTTCAAGGATGCGAAAGGTGGCACAATCAAGCATAAAATGCTCTGGGAACAAGTAGTTCTTTTGCAGAAAGAACTACCAAAGACTCACGTGATACATACGCTGAGTCATCAACGTGATGGCGTTCACGTTGCAGGGAATCCATTGGCTGATGAGGCAGCGAAAGCAGCTGTGCAAACGGCTTCCGTAGCTGCCATCACACGGTCAAAAACAAAAATAGACAGCGAAATATTACAGGTTGTCAGCGCTACAGAAAAGGATTCGATAGAAACACTCGCGAAAGGCTTTCCAGTAAAATACTCATACATAACTGATGCAAACAATGTTCATTTTGCTCGAATCCCTGGAGTGGGGGATAGGGCAATTCCAAACATGGAACATAGGTTAGGACTAATAATAGCGGCACACGAAGGGCTTGCTTCTATACATGCTGGCGTCTCAGCCACAGTATCATTATTAAAACAGAGATACTGGTGGCCACAAATGAGAAGACAAACAAGGAACTATGTTTTAGAATGTGAAATATGTCAAAAAATGAAAGTATCAACGGTGAGACGTCCAGCACAGACGCCCCTTCTAATCTCGGATAAACCATTAGCCTGTGTTTACCTGGACCACTGCGGTCCCTTACAAAGGGATGGTAACTATAAATATATCTTGGTTGCAGTGGACTCATGCACGAGATTCATATGGATGTGGCCCCAGCGAACGGCTGACGCCAGAACTGTTATAAAAGATTTGCGAGTCTTTATCGGCACATACGCAATTGGCATGCTGCATTCGGACCACGGTCCTGCTTTTAGCTCTAGAGCTTATAAGGAGGCCATGGTCAGCATGGGCGTGACATTGCGGAACTCTTGTCCATTTCACCCTGAGGGGAACGGAATTGTTGAAAGAAAAAACCGTGACATAAAGCAATCTATAACGGCAAAGGTATTAGGTTCGGGAGCTGGGTGGGTCAAACATCTAATAAGTGTCCAACGTAGTCTAAATAACTTGCCAAGAAATTCTCTGAAGGGATTCAGTCCGTACGAATTATTATTTGGAACTAGGATGTTAATCTCTGACCTTGACAGCCAGACTTCAGTGGTAAAGGAAAAAAGCTTTGATATCAAAGATCGTTTGGCTATTTTACAGGACTTAAACGAAACAAGAAAAGACCTGAGCAACATAAAGTTGAAACAACAGCCAACAACCACTGAAGAACCACCACCTGTCCCAGCAAGACCTGTCTGGTTTCCAAAAGTCGGGGATCTAGTCAGAGAAAAGATTGCGGTAAAGAAGGAATTTGGGCCTTCTTACAGAAAAGCAGTTCCTGTCTTGTCTATCAACGGGACAACCACTGAAGAACCACCACCTGTCCCAGCAAGACCTGTCTGGATTCCAAAAGTCGGGGATCTAGTCAGAGAAAAGATCGCGGTAAAGAAGGAATTTGGGCCTTCTTACAGAAAAGCAGTTCCTGTCTTGTCTATCAACGGGACAAGATCAGTTGTACTACCGCCGCTTGCTGGTAAAAAGGAGAACCGAGTTGTATCCATCGACCTGGTAAAACCACAATCATGTGGCCGATAACAAACAGTAGGCCAAGTGGACTCCCCATGAGTAGCAGAACACCAAGGTTTGCTACCAGTACAGAGGTCCTAACAAAGAGGCTAATCACATTCGAAACGCCTACAGAAGAACAACAAGGACTATGCAACAATGCAATGGAACTTAGACCTCTGAACACCCAAATAAAAACATTTAGCAGAGACACACCAACCTATAATGAAGTAACAAACGACTATGCAAGAAACAGTAATCCTGAAACAATTGGAACAATAGACAGAACTGCATCCGGCTACTTCATAAACTTCGATGATTCCTCTGAAGGCTTCACTGAATCAAAGACACAGCCATCAACAAAAACCTTTAAAGATAAAGTTAAAGTACTTTTGAAACAACTGAAAGAAACATACCTAATTTCTCCATGGATTGAATTTTGGGTGGGTTTTGGTGCATTTATCCTCATACTTTGGCTCATCATGATACTAACATTGGGACGCTTCATTGAGGGAAAATATGCTAAAATGGACACAGCAAGTCAGAAAATCAACTTGATCCTCAAACCACACACATCTTCAAACGTCGAGAAAAGAGAACTTTCTTCAGTCAACTTCACAGCCAATCCTATACCGGGTGGGGTAGCATGGGACAACACTGACTACGAAATCTATGGTCCGGTTGAAATCCTGAAATATCCACACCAAATTAAAATCTCATTAAGTGACTTCGTAAAACCAAGCACATTTGCTGATGATTGGGACTTTGAAAGTATAAACAATATGATGTCTGACTTAGTGATGTCTGCTAAATTTACCAAACATGATTATTTGCAGGGTTCGACAAATTATGATAGTATGTACTGTTATAACCACTATGGTAACCATTTTCTACATAGATCTGCACAACCTAGAAATGTTTTAAATTATAATCAATGGGAACATTGTGCAACCCCTCCAAAAGGAAGCTCAAGAACCGTTTATGACAAATATTCATACTTTTCAGGTTTTAACACAAGTAATGCTGAAACATTTTATTTCAAATTGTCAAATAAGACAGGGACAAAGACCATGATAACCAACACAAAATTGATATATTCAGACTCATTCTTTGAACAAATGAATACTTTTGGTTTTGATTATTGGGACAAAAATGTTGAATTGAAAAGTGTGTGGGGCACAAAAGAATGGCAAGTACAGGGTATAGAATCTTTGTTTAGAGCCTGCATGATCCCAGAACAAATTATATTTTTAAATGACACTGTTCAACAAACTACCTGTCTTGGCCTAGCCAAAATCAAAGACTTAAATAAACCGTCTATTCCAAAACCAACATTGAACAGCAATAGCTCCACGGACGAAGAGATAGACGTAAATTATGTATTAAACCAAAACAGAACACATCCTGGTTGGAAAAAGTGGTTGATCTGGCCCACAGATACTAATAACTGTCAAGACAGATTCCTGAACAAAACACAGGGGTTCAAAATGACCAGGCCAGACCCTAGATATTCCCAAAGACAACACCCAGGAATAATAACCACCTACAGTGTGGGCAAATTATGCCTTCAGTGGCTACAAACTTCCACACTGGCAGAAATTAAGCAACACCTAACTTTACTTACTGATGGTGCTGACTTGCGTGATTTCATTATGGGACCACGCAAACAGCGTCAGAAACGTTTCATAGCAGCCTCTGTATATGCAGCATACAACGAGGCCTGGAAGGTTACACAAATTGAGACAGCAGAAAGAATACGGGAAATTGACCGTATTAATTTGGAAAAATCACTTTCTGTAGTGGACAATGGGTTAATGACTCTGTCCTCCAGAATTTTTTCTTTGTACAGCATTGTGTCTTCAGCAATCGACATAATATCGCAAGACTTACTGTTGTTACAACACGGTCAGTCTCAATTGCGTTCTATTGTACAGCTTGGCTGGACGTTACAAAATCTGCGTTCAGGCTATGTGCCTTGGCGTTTAATCAACACAACGTCACTTTTCAATATCTTTAACCTTACTGATAAACAAATCAGTATGGCCCAGAAGGGTGCTGATTATACAATCCTGAGCATTGAGAAACTCGAAAGATTACCAGTGACAATGTCAGAACGACCTGTCAGTGAATGGATAATACATGGGATAATTAATATTCCAATCTCAACCTTCAGGTTTCAATACTGCCAGAAATATATACAGGCTGGCATGTACGAAAAATTGGGAAAAGGGTACATTAAAACAACATGGAACCTGCCCTATTCACATGCATGTGTCAGTAATAAAGGACAGAAAGTGTTTCTTAGTGGCAATAATTGTGCGATGTCACTAAGCGGTACACTTCTGTGTAACGGAATTAGTTTGCATGGAGCCTGTGAAGGGAACTCAAATAACCTTTCATGTCACCAGCTAGGCACACCTGCTACAGAGATAGAACCATTCTTTCAAAGACTCTACAATGGGAGTTACATTCTAATTGTGGACAGCAGATGCTGTAGTCTTATGCCCGGGACTCCTTATCTCGTAACTACGACTGCGAAGGTCAAGTGCTGTGGACGCTTATTGTTCCCCAGCTCCTTTCCAGACAGGGAGGCAAGGGCATGGCCCAACTTGAAAATTACTTCTATTCGAATAGATACTTTAAGCAGAATGAAAACAGTGCTTCTTCAGACGCCGACAAGGCTCACGTCATCAAAAGAAAGGTATGATCTCCTAGTCGCAAGGACGACTGCAGAGATACATTCATTGTTATCGACTAATTCCCCCATACATTTCGCAGAAATCCTGAATGAAATCTTAAATATTTCTGATACCAGTGGAGTCTCAAAAGTATTTAAGACAGTATTTTCGATGGCATTAACACCATTCAAAGCCATACTGGGTATTTTTCCAGATTTTGTCCACTCGATTTTTGGCGGACTTCCCCTCATTTTGGGACTAATTGCAGGAATCCTATTCTTAGTCCTCATATTTCATTATGGCAAACCATGTCACAGACAAAACACCTGCGACAAGGGAAGAAACAATCCTAGCCATTGGATACCGGGACCGGATGTCAAAAATCCTGGGACTATCCCGGCTTAGAGATCTGAACATGACTTGGTTTCTATCATTTCGACCAATGTGGCAACAATGTGTTTTACCTGTATTAAGGTGCCTGCTATGCGGAAAGAATGCGTGTTAGACACCTGTCTGACACAACGATCGGATGCGCCAATGGATGCAGAAACATTGTTGAGTCCAACAAAGGCTCATGCTTTGTGCTGCCCTCAACGGCTACCAATCCTGATGAAGGCATTCGTGGAAGCTTCACCACTACGATTAAGGGGTAGTGAGGTTCAAAATGAAAGCAGCATCGATCAGGTACGACCTTCTGTCAGCAATCCAAATCAAAATGTCAATGGAGACAATCATGCGCACGAATGCATGGTTACACCTATTTCCGAGTTAGTGGAACTCTCCCAGGAAGCTGTTGACAACTTTTTCGAGAGTCTAAATGATATGATGTTCTCACCAGAGCAGAAATAGAGACTTTTGAGCAAGCTCGTACACGGCGTTCCCTGAATTTGACCTTCAACTAGAATAGCAAAATACCATGAACAATTTTCCCTCCAGTTCACGGACAGCAATTTTTTTCAGCAGCCCCAAAATATTTTTGCATATTTTTCGGGACACTATCTTCTGCTTAAAGTAAGGACTATTCTTAGAGAACTAACAGCCTGATTCATGTACGGGCCGTTTTGCATGTCCCTAATAGCGATTAATAGCGACTCGCTATTGAGGAAACGCAAAACGGCATTCATGTACTTTTCGTGGAAAAAATAGCGACTCGCACGCGGGCGCTAAAGCCGTTAGTGACCGACAAAAAACGCAGAAAAATCGCTATTTCCGGCTACCTGCGATCGGGATAGCGACTCGCAATCCCGATCGCACGGGATAGCGACTCGCAATCCTGATCGCACGGGATAGCGACTCGCAATCCCGTGCGATCGGGAATGCGAGTCGCAATCTCGCGGGATCTGGAAAACGGGAAGACGCATTACGAGCACCGTGATGACATCACAACCAGGAAGCAGCCAAATCCCACCCCCAAACAACACAGTGACGCTATCAGTCGAGTGTTCACGACCGAAAGCTGCCGCTAAACCGCCGTTAGCGACTCACAACCCCGCCGAAATAGCGACCGCCATGTCGGACGAACCCCAGCCAGGCCCCAGCAACAGCGCTGGCCGCAAGCGCAAACTGAAATTCTCCGAACAGGAGCTGGAGAACCTTATAGAAGGGGTGGTGGCCAACCACGACCAGCTGTTTGGTGCCAACTCCCGGAGGGTCCCAGAGCAGGAGAAGAGGAGGATCTGGGTGGGGATTGCCTCCAGTGTCAACTCTGTGGGCGTTGCGGACAGGTCTCTGGAGGAGCTTAAAAAGCGGTGGTACGACCTCCGAGGGCGTGCCAAGGAGAGGGTGGCGGAGCGCCTTGGTGAGGCATCAGGCACCGGAGGTGGTGGACCGACTGTCCCACCCAACACCCCCCTGGAGGACCAGGTAGAGGACACCTTGGAGAGGGAGGCGTGTGTTGGCGTGACCCCTCTGGACTCCTCCCGCCCCACCCAAGACACCCAAGGTAAGTGGCATGCGACTGCGACCCTGTCCCCTATGACCGCCCCTGACCAAATAGGCTCACTCATTGGCCCTTAGTCATGCCTATGTTGTGCATCAGGAAATGCCCTGAAGCATTGTGGGAGACGTAGTATGTCCACAATGTAGTAGTACCACAATGCGGCCAGAAAGGTTCCAAAGTGCGCAAATACAGAGCCACCCAGGGAATGACACCCAGCATGCATGTAACATCTGCACGTCTGACAGTCACATGCACCTAATGAGTATCCACTTACCCTCACAGGTGCGGGTGATAGCAGTGACAGTGAGAGGCTGCTGATCGATGAGGAGGCCCAGGAGGAGGAATCCCTACCTGATACCCAGCCACCAGCCCCTGCAGCAGCGCCAACACCAGCAGCCAGGCCCCCCACCTTACCTGCTGCAACACCTGCAGGCCCACCGGCTGCCAAGGCCAGGCCCCCCGCCTCTGCTGCTACAACATCTGCAGGCCCACCGGCTGCCAAGGCCAGGCCCCCCGCCTCTGCTGCTGCAACATCTGCAGGCCCACCGGCTGCCAAGGCCAGGCCCCCCGCCTCTGCTGCTACAACATCTGCAGGCCCACCGGCTGCCAAGGCCAGGCCCCCCGCCTCTGCTGTTACAACACCTGCAGGCCCACCGGCTGCCAGAGCCAGGCACCCCACCAATGTGCCTCCAGTGGCTGCCGCACCTGCAACACCAGCTGCTACAACACCTGCAGCACGTCCAATAAGATCTGGGCCAGCCACATCCGCTACACAGCGGCCCAACAGCAGGCGGGGCAATGGGCATCTCCATGCCTGGATGAGCGTGGAGCGGCGCATGCTCCGCATACACCAGCGCCAGTCCCAGCAGCAAGGAGCCATCCAGCTCCAGCTGCATAAGATAGGCCGCAATGTGGCTGGAGTCGGCGAGAGGATGGACCGCATGACGGCGGCCATGGACCGCATGACGGCGGCTATGGAAGACAACACTGCAGCGCTGGTGAAGCACCGCAGTGTTGCAAGCAGGCGCCACCACCAGCTGCTGAGCCGGCTGTCCACCTATAGCCGCTCCAATTATGTCTCGGCAAATGCCACCAGCCTGCTTGCGCGGCGCTCGTTGATCCAGCAGCACCAACTGGTCCAGTGCTGCGAGGATATTACCCGGGTGCTGGAGCACTTGACCACCGCCGTCACCGCACTGCACGCACCTGTGCTACCGGCAATTGTGGGGGGTGATGATGCTAGTGAGGGTGCCTCCAGTGTCAGCAGCCACTCTGCCACGCAGGCCCCCCCACCTAGGCGCAGCACCAGGGCTACGCCTGCTACAGCTGCCCAGGATGAGGAAGAGCCTCACAGGCGCCTGGGAATTGTGCGCCGGAGGCGCCAATGACATTGTGTCAGGGACACAGGCGCAGGCTGAAGTTAAGCCTGCCATGAACCGTCTCATGCAGTATGCATGAATACTGCATTTTGTAAATAGTTGTTACCATGACCCTTTTTTTTTGTGATTCAAACAAATACATTTATTTTGCTGCACACATACGCCTTGTGTAATCATTACAGTTTGCATGCAATTGTGATATGTGGGGTGGGGGAAGGGGGTGGGCTAGAAATTGTTAGCCGTGATGTGGTTGCGACGTCTGTGGCCTTCAGCTGGGTTCTCCCCGCGTGCATGGTGCGCATGTGCTGGTGGCCGGTCGTCCCCCTCAGATTCACTGCCTGAGATGTCAACTGGTATCCGGCGCTTGGTTGCAATGTTATGAAGCATTGCACAGACAGCCACAATGCGGCAGCACGCTGCAGGACTGTAATACATGGCCCCACCTGTCTTGTGCAGTATACGGAACCTGCTCTTGAGCAGGCCAAATGTCCTTTCAATACAGTTCCTTGTCCGGATGTGCGCAACATTGTAGCGGCGTTGCTGAGGTGTGGCAGGGTTGAGGTAAGGGGTCAGGAGGTATTCCCGTAGGGCGTAGCCACTGTCACCTGAATGAGAGGAGCAGATGTTGATTGCCTGTGCAGCGCAGTTACTTCATAGCGATGTGACATTGTCGACAAAGTGTACTTACCAAGTAGGTGTCCTTCCCCAAACTCTCCCCTGATCAGTCGTGTGTGGAGTCCGCTGTGCCTGAAGATAAAGGAGTCATGGGTACTCCCTGGGTACTGGGCCACAATGTCAGTGATGATGGTCTTGGCATTGCAGACCATCTGTATGTTGAGGGAGTGGTACGACTTCCTGTTGCGGTACATATACTCCGTGCCAGCTGGTGGGCAGATGGCGACATGGGTACAGTCTATGCAGCCAAGGACATGGGGAAAATGGGCAACATTATAAAATTGTAGTTTTGTGAGGTCCAAATCCTGTTGGCTCGTGGGAAATGTGATGTGCCGGTGGAGCTGGGTGAGCATGGCGTCAACAAAAGTGTGGAGGCAGCGTGACATGGTGGGCTGGGATATCCCCCCAGCAGCGGCTACTATGCCCTGGAAACTGCCGGATGCCAGGAGGTGCAGGCTGCACAATACCTGCACATGTGTGGGCACAGAATTGTTTCGCCTTGTTGGGTGCTGCATGATGGGGTCGAGTTCTTGTATCAGCCAGGTGATCATTTCCCCATTCAGCCTGTATTTAGCATAAATCTGTTCTCTGGTTTGCCCCAGCAAGGTGACCCGCTGCCGGTAAATCCTTGCCTGCCTCATGCGTCTCCTCCGTGCTGCTCGCTGTAGCCTTCGCCGCCTCACCACCATGTACATCCCAGGCATTGTGGAACGCCTATTGTTGCTGCTGAATGTCCTTATGTGTGATTGGTCAGGCCTGGACCTGTTGGTGATTGGCTAACAGTTTTTCAAATTTTGGTTAATCATGGCTTTTATGGTTACCACCTGCTTTGAGTTGTCCTTAAATTGCGCCGCGCAAATGTGCGATTTAGCGCTTTTTCGCTAATGTATTTCTTTCATGAATGCCGATTGAGACAATATTGCGTTTCGCTATTCAATTCGCAGATTCCGTGGTTGGTCGCTATTTCAGTATCGCTAATGCTCGACTTCCCGGAGTCTGCGACTTTTACAGCGTAATCGCTATTCCGCTCGCTATTATTTTTTAGCGATTTCGCTATTTCGTACTTGAATGCCGATTCCGTGTTTTGCACCCGCAATTGCGTTTTCGCAGCCATTGCGGGCGCTATTTCGCTTCATGAATCAGGCTGTAAGATTTCTACTTTTAGATAGCTTATAGACATTAGCTGCCCGCTGGTATGTTCATAATTATTTTATTCTGTGATGGAATGGTCTCGAAACTTTTTTCTGTATTAAGAGCCATTTCATGTGTACATTCTCATATACCATTTAGCAATAATGTATACAAATGCGTGATTACTTTAGCTTTATTTCACAGCTTGAGTGCATACAATACATGTAAATGCTTTTTTTCCCGTATATTTGATAAATTCAAAATGCATTTATGTATTTTGGGGTGGTAAGGTATACACGATACTCTACAGTATGTTTTACTATGCATAGATTAGTAAATATGTCCATAGTTAGCGTGGAGTGGGTGTGATGTATTCCTATAGGTTCTGTATCGATCCCCCTATTCCTGACCCTATTCTGGTTAACAAACTAACAAGTTAACTAGCAGCCATCCCATGAGGCAGAAAACCCCCATGATGCAGGAACCGTTATCTGATAAAGCCACACTACGGCACAGGAGAGTGTTATCTGATTAGGTCATAACGCTTGCCATCTAATTAGACAAGCGATATTCCTCCAGCCCCTGATAAGGCATACGGAGTTCTCAAAACAAATCAAACCTATGACACCTTGGGAAAAACCCTGCGGCCATTGTTTTGATTTCACCGAGAACTTCAGCAAAAGAATGTGCTAACGACCTGGTCGTATGACATCCTTATTGACGTATCTATGTCCATCCTTACGTCAATCTCGGCACCTTAAAGGTATAAATGTTACCGATATTGCCCTATGCAAAGACACGCCGTGGTGACGAGGACGGAGCAGCCAGACTTGCCGAAGCCCAGAGCAGAGCAGACCCCGCTGGCGCAGCCCCGCCTTCCTGACGCGCTGAGAACGAGAAGCCGTTTTTCTCCTGCCGAGAAATCCAGCTCCGGCGCTTCCGGGTAGCCCTCGCAGGCAGCCTGGAATATCGAGACCAGAGACGAGAGATACCATCCCTCATCCATCCTAGATTCCAGGTACAGAACTGAATAACCCCTCACAGAGAATTCTTTAGTCAGTCACTTGGCAAAACAAACTTAACTTAAACTGTAACTTTCTATTCCCGCCCACGTATTAGGCTTAGGTCAGGTACACGGGGTAGGTGTAGCTAGAAACACCAGTTGAGTACGATTAGTCAAATGTATATGTGTATGTAATATATTTTATTCATTTTAAACCTTCATATGGCTTAGAAACCATATCAATGTTTTTACAGTATTATTTTATACTTCTGCTTTTAATGTATGCACTTTACTTAATCATAAGTATTGCAATAATATCGATCCATTTCTCTTGTACGAGAAAAGAGACTGATCAATAAACAACATCTTTTATTGAACACGCCCGTCTCTTCCTTTTCTCTACAATCTGATGAGACTAAGAATGCACGTACTGACTGAGTAAAATAAATTGCCTTTTGTTTTCACACGACTCTCGAGATACACTCTTGATTAGGGGAGAGCAAAGTTGTCATGTTCTATGGTTGTCAGAAACTAAATCCCTTCTTGTCTATCCAGGGAGGTTCAACTCCTCCTTGCCTATTCGAGAAAGTTTCTAGTGAACTCTGAGCTAGCTGGCAAACCCAAAACTTTAAGTCTAATATCGACAGTAGTAGACCTAGTTAACGTCTGGTCTAGGCCTATACTATTGAAGGTATTATTCCAATGCGCAGAGCCTATTGGGATAATAGGAACTGCACTACACCTCTTCCCCATTGCCATGGACACCTGAGCACACTTTTGCTTTTGACACCCTCAAACAGGCATTATGCCCTACACCTGTCCTAGCTACACCTGATCATGCCAAACCTTTTGTCCTCTTTGTCACAGAACGGGAAGGTACAGCCTTGTCAGTACTCACACAAACACAAGCTAACAAACACCGTCCCTGTGCTTATTTTTCTAGCACTCTTGACCCTGTTGCACAAGGTTTGCCGGCCTGCCTAAAATCTGTTGCAGCTACAGCTCTAGCAATACGACAAAGTGATTTCATAGTACTAGGACACTCCCTTGAAGTACAAGTTCCACATGCAGTAGAATTGCTTTTGAATAGGACACAGACACAACACCTAACCATAGCTCGCCTCACAGGTTACGAAGTCACTCTGTTCCAACCCCATATTATCATCAAACTGTGCAATATCCTCAACCCAGCTACGCTACTGCCTACTGTTTCAGTTGACAACCAGGTTCATGACTGCTTAGAGGTGGTCGAACTAGTCACAAAACCCCGGTCTGATCTTACAGATGTCCCTCTAAGTACACCAGAACACACACTGTTTGTAGACAGTTCCTGTATGCGTCTCCAATCAGGCGAACTCTCAGCAGCCTATGCTGTCACTACAGAGAACACCGTCCTTCTAGCAGCCAGAATACCTGTACATTCTGCACAAGCAGCAGAACTAATAGCTCACACCCAAGCATGTGGATGGTCCAAAGGAAAGCGAGTCAACATCTACACCGACTCACAATATGCATTCGGGGTAGTTCATAATTTCGGCATCCTTTGGAAAGAGAGAGGTTTCCTGACCTCTCATGGAACCAAGATCCAACATGGAGACCTTGTCCTCCAGCTACTAGAGTCAATACACAAACCCACAGAAATAGCCATACTAAAATGTAAAGCACACACCAAAGTTGTAGACTCTATCACCAGAGGTAATGCTCTGGCCGACGCCACAGCTAAACATACTGCTCAGACAGAAACACTAAACACCGAAACCACCATCAGTACTATCTGTCCAGTTATCGATCCGACCAAGGATGTAGTAGACATCCAAAATCAAGCCACAGAAACCGAAAAGAGAAAATGGGAAGAGGAGGGAGGTTCACACACAGATCAAGGTTGGGTAACACAGGACAAATCCAAATGGTTTCTCCCTGACCTAATGGTTCCCATAATGATAGAAACTGCTCATGGTCCCGCACATCTAGGAGAGAAAGGAATGTTAGACAGTCTGAATCTGATATGGCACAACAAGCATCTGCGTGCAGCAGCCAAACAAAAAGTACGAACCTGTATGATTTGCTGTCAGTTCAATCCAGGGAAAAGTGTATCCGTTGAACAAGGAGGGTTCCATCCTCCAGATCACCCCTTCGAAGTCCTACAAATGGACTACATACAGATGGAGAGATGTCGGGGATATAAGTATGTCCTCGTAGTAGTCTGTACCTTAACTCGATGGACTGAAGCATACCCCGTCCCAGACTATGGTGCCCAGATGACTGCCAAGCAATTGGTGAGGGAATTCTTCCCTCGCTACGGGTTGCCAAGAGTCATTTACTCTGACAACGGACAACCATTCTCCTCTAAATTGATGGAAGCTGTCTCCTTACTGCTAGGATACACCTGGAAGTTTCACTGTGTTAGGCATCCCCAAGCAGCAGGCCTAGTCGAACGACATAACCAGACATTAAAAACAAAATTAGCAAAAATATGCGCTGACAAACAAATAGATTGGGTTACAGCTCTTCCGGTTGCCCTCTTCTATATGAGAATGGTGGCACATTCCCGGACGGGTCTGTCCCCCTATGAAATTACATTTGGGAGGCCTCTGAATATCTGGGGTGTCCCATCTCCTAAAAAGCTAATTGACATTGATGCAAATGTACTGACAGATTACTTGGCTTCTTTGATGTCTGCACTACGCTCTTGCCGTTCACAGGTGGCTGCAGCCTTCCCAGACAAGACCACGCCCGATGAGCACCCCCTTCAGCTTGGTCAATGGGTGCTCGTCAGAAATTTTGATCGAACCAGCCCTCTGGAGAAAAGGTGGACGTCCCCCAAACTGGTGCTGCTGACGACGAGGACCGCCATCAAGGTCGAGGGACGGAAAGGGTGGTTGCACGTGTCGCATTGCAAACCCTTCTACGGACCAACTCCGGACACTGTTGCTGATCCTGAGACCAGAGACACTGAAAAAACAGACTTTAAAGACACTGAAACGACAGACTTTATTTCACCCCTCCCAGAACTTATACCCCAAGAAGAGTACAAATTGCGGCTGCGATCCAACCCCAAACAGACTTGAGACATTTGCATCTGAATCCGGCCTACCAGTGGCTATTTAAGCCCAAGACGGACGCTTGGTGAAGCGGTTGCTGGGAAGAGTCCGGTTACTGGTGCATTCTTTCCTCTCAAAGATTAAGCAGCCGAAATTATGAAGATAAAGACTCATTGTGCGAAACTGTTACATGACAAAGTTCCCCTTTTCCTTTCTAGCATGAGTCTTATTTTCTGCATCATGGCTTGTCTAGGTTGGTTCCTTCATCTAGCCTTCCCACCGTCTTCCCCCGCGCCCTTGAACAATACTACTATGCATTCACACGTAGATCTTCCTCCACATCTCATGAACAGAAGAAAAGAGTTCTTCAATAACACATTCCTCTCCACACTCCACCAACATCAATTAGTTATTAACAAAACAAATTGTTGGGTCTGTGGTTTAATGCCACATTCTGTGCACGGAGGAATGCCTTTTATTCCTCTCCCTTTTGGCTATGCTGGATCTACCTATGCACTCTCTATGATATTTTCCGCCTCTGTTAGGAACATTCCTGAGACCCCGATCAAAAACGCTAGTACCTGGAATGAGATCAAAACAAAAACAGTAAAAGCCGTCGCAAGGATGGTAACTTTCACAGCAACATGGGGACGAGCAGACATTAGTGAAAACACCAGTTACTCCCTCTTTAATGACACCACCTCCTTTAGGGAGACATTTTCAGTCCAGAAAAGACAGACAGACCAGGGAGGATGGGCCGTGCCCCACCAGGGCCTATTCTGCGTAAGAGGAAAGGGCAAGGGTCAGAAAATGGGAGATAGTGAATGTAACAAGACCTACACCCTACCTGATCCAAATTTCCCAACGATGGCCACTGCCCCCAACACCTACTTTATCTGTGGATCTCACGCGCGCACTTGGTTACCTCAAGGCTGGTCTAGAAAATGCTACATTGCATTTCTCCTTCCCCCTACCTACACCGCCCCAGCAGATTATCATCTTAGTGACCCCCCGACCGTAATTAATAGACGGCGAAGGGGGGCCATAGATGCTGAAGATATGGCAGGCCAAGAGGCTGCCGATTTCTTTAAAGGAGTCATCCCATTCTGGGGGCCTATGATCACTAGGCTGGTTCCTTAGATAAGGGAGAGATGGTCGTGACAGGATGTCTGTTTGTCGTGTTTCAGCATTCGGGGGCTCTTCTTCTCGGAATTGGTTATCGTGGTTTAACAGAATGGGGCCTATTTCTCGGAATTGGCCCGATTATAGGGAAATGGTTACAGATGGGGGGGGTCTTGTTCTCGGCATCGGCTTAACCACAGGAATGCACGGTTTGAGTGAGGCAGTTGGTTTCGGAGTCGCTTTGACCATAAGGATGAGCGTTTGACTTTTTGGGGAAGGAGAGCGCGTGTGTGACTACATGAGGCGCATGATCAGCGCGTGATCGGTTCGTGCTCATTTTTCTCGGGTGCTCGTGTTCTCGTGTGCTCGTGTTTTGGCATACTGGGCTCGGGGATGTGACGGAAGAGGGTGTATGATGGGACATAACTGTACGATAAATAATCATTTTCCACATTCCCTCCTTGTCCCATAATATACCCTTCGAAAATTCTTTGCTTTTTCTAGTCCACCTCTATACTCATTAGGTCGTTTACTTGTTCCTGTAACATGATTCTTTCTCTTTCTTTCTTTCTGGTCTGGGTTTTGGGAATGCAGGTAGTGATACAGAAACTACAGAGTGCTGGACCGCACTGAATACAGAGGCAGCAGGTGAAGAGAATAGCTAGAGCAAGACCTAGGACTGTAAGCACCTTCCATTCCCATGAGGACAGGAGGCTCCAGAGCCAACCCATCAGGGACCAGGCACCAGTGTCTGCATCTAGTGTTATTTCTCCACACCTTCGCCTCTCTTGTGCTTCCTCATTCTAAATCATGACTCAACCTTATCTCCTCTACCATGTCTTCACTCTTTCATGACGCTGCCTCCTTTTATGGTCATGACTTCTGTTTTATTGCAACATATTATCCGGGCCTACATGACTTCTGTTTTATGTTAACGTATGATCCGGGCATTCATTGAAGGGAAGCTCCTTCCTCTTTTCCTGCTATAAATACTGTGTGTTCAGATAATAAAGTTAGAGATTCTTCCGATCCTCCTCAGGTGACGGAGCTCTCCCTTAACTCGAGTTACTGAATAAAGACCCTGAATTCGAACCACCATGGACTCTGCTCTTCATACTTTGAACTTATTGATATTGTCTAGAAATTCCGATCAAGGTAAATTACTAAAATATTTACCACACATCCCTTCTTCGCACCTGAAGCACCCAATATCAGTGGGCATTCGTCTACTGTACCCCTGGTCACCGTGAAGTGACCCAGACTCTGTCCCCTCTGCTGTCAGGTACCTTCCATCACAAATCCACCCTTGAATTTCAACGGACACTTTGTTCCTTCCTGGCAGAAGCTCTTCTTTGAAGTCCTCCATTGAAAACAATGGCGGTTCCCAACACCACTCTAGACCTCTGCACCTGGCTCTCCCAGGATAGGTAACTCGGGTATTCCGGTATCCACAGGGGGGGTGGCTCTCCAACCTCCTAAATTCCAAACGGTTTCCTCAAAGTCCAACAAGAAGGGTCCTTAAACTTTAAAATGGTAACCGCAACTTCCCCATAGAATTGTACGGAGCCCGCAGTCGTGTTAGTACACTGCACCCGTCCTCCGCAGGGTCTCTGTTTACTCACCTTGGGTTATTCCTTGGGGTCCCAGCGATTCCACATCTTCTAGACACTGTCTCCACTCAGGTCGTGGTTCTTATATCACTATTTTAGTATATGGTTTGGTTTCCCCTGTAGCCCACTGTGTATTGTGCTAATTACAACTGTTTCTTTGCTAAAGTATTGTTTGCTTTATGTTGCATCCTAGTGTAGAGGATACTAGAGAGTGTTTTATAAATAAATACACATTTTTATAACTACTGTGTGGTTCTCCTTTCATTTAATTAATACTAAAGGTGATATTCAGCACACACATAGAAAGAGGAAAAAGCCTCTCAGGATTATTTTTGTGCAGGAAGGTGCCCCTTTCTGCACAAAAACAATACTGCATGCAACTGAGGCACCCTTGCACTATGCTGCCAAAAAGGCACCTGCACAAGGAGAAAAGACAGGTCTGCACCATTTTGGAAGAATACAGCACATTCCTGCCCTTTCCCACTGATGCAGGGCACCTCAGCAAGGTGACTTGCTGCGCTGTCGTGCGCCACTATTTTCATAAATATGCCTCTTAATGTGCACTTCAAATACGTGTTTATATATCTGCATCTGTAACTTGCAGAATAAATGTAAAATGTGAATAAAAGAGTACATGTGTGCATATGGAAATATAACTTGAAATGTATATGTAAAATGTAGATAAGAAATACATGTTTCATGTTAAACTGAACATTAGTGCACACGTGTATAAATCTCTAGTCTCTGCAGTGGATACATTTCATTAATGTTTCTAAAAGCTTCACAAACGTTAATTAAGGTAAGGTATATAGTGAATATAATTTCAAATGCATGTATAGAATCACATTTCTGTGACTTGTAAGGGTGGAGTCTAAATTGAGCTGCTCCATGATCATGTCCCTTAGTGAGTACAAACCCCAAGACTCTCTCCAAAATGTCCATCTGACAAGATTGAGATTATATTTTGAGAGGTTCATTACTAATAACTATTCTGGAGCCTGGTTATCCTCTGAGAACTACGATTCAAAACCTCCTGATTCAGTTCCCTTGTTGTGTCTCGTGTATGACCACCACTTTTGGCCTCTCCCTAAACAAGGACTATTTCATCTGGCACTGCGTCCCCATTTCTGGTATTCACTTTTCCGAAAGAGGAACTGTCTGTTTGATGTATTGGGACTTGGTTCTTCTTCGCTGCTCCTCCTAGTAAATATCCAATTCTGTGGAGTTCCCTTATATTGACACTTCTGCCTTGTCTTAAGACAGTTCTGCACCATGTCCTAACTTTATCCTATAAAACGTATTTTTCTAACTCCTAAACCACAATTTCGAACTGAAGTTGTGATTTCAAGAGGGGTGAAAAAAATGATGTATTTCACATTTCCCAAAATTTCGTGTATGATTGACAGAAATGGCTTTCCAAAGAACACAAAACATCAGAATTTAGGCCATGCTGCTTCAACTAAGATGTAGTTAAAAGCATCCCGCAAGTTTTACTGTAGGCGCTGCATATTTTCCCAATGGCAATTAGCATGAGCACTTTAGAAAACACTTTACACTTTTAACCCTCTCTTTCTTCCTGGAGCTTCATAAAACTCTCCAGGATTAAGTGCAAGTGGCTGAAACAAACATATATAAGGTTTCTTGCAGGTTTTTTTTCAAACAGCTCCGAGGCAATTCAAGGTTTAACCAACAGATTTCCTATGGAAATTTCGATGCAACCATTACCACACAGTCGCTCCAGCCGTCGATCTATATTCATATGTAGCTATACACAGCTTTCCTGCGAAAGAACAGTCCAAACACGCTCAATGAATATGAATTTCTGTCCTTTGCAACAAATCAGGTGAAAGACTAAAAAAATATTATTAAAAAAAGCACCCGGAGTCAGTTCCGGACATGGATCCAGGAAAGCAGAAGGGATTTGTCAAGGCGCCAGATCACAACGCATTACAGAGAAATGAATTTGAAATAACCACTTCTCGTGCACCGGCATAAACGCGCCTCATTGTCACCCAATGTCAGCACGCCGTGATTGTCTGGCAAAACATGGCTGCTTAACTTACACATCGGATTTCATTCTGTGTTGTTTTGTGGTATCCGAGTGCAGACAGATGGCGCAGACTTTATCATCTTGAAAAGTCTTTTGTGCTGATGATTGCTTAGTTGAACACAAGCACACAGTCGCCTATGGAATTCATAATCTCCCATCAGTGCCCAATCGCTGCAATTTACTCCTCGCAGGCAGTGCGGCTTACTGAACTCCTCGGTGTGTTTTTTTTCCTGATCTTCAGACTTTGACAAGGCACGGTGACCTTCCCGGATTTGCAGAACCTTGAAACAAAAGTTATCCTTTTTGAATAGCCACTTCGAATGAAAAAATTGACTGACAGCTAGGATTGAAAACAAACAGTTGGGGGCAGACAGGGGAGAGTGCTGATCGAGAATGAATGGGGAAAAGATAGTTATTCAGTTGCAGAAAGCAATATTAAGATGGGTGGATGTAAAGAAAAGCCTTGATCTACAAGATACTGTAAATGGGGGCAATCATTGATTTAACTAGAGCGCAGTGACACCCCTACCGATGTGTGACCTTCTGCGCAGATAACTCCCTAGCTGCTGATTGGCTAGAAATCATGATGTTTGGAGAGGGAAGGCAATGGCGCCAACACATGTGTTATTGATTTCTTTGAAATATATGGTAGGCTGTAAAAATGAATGAAAAGCCATACAAACCAGAGACATAGAAGTGAATATTTATCTCCATAAATAACGTGTGTGCAGCTCTGCAGTTTTATCTTGCTCATGAGAGATTCAATAGAGATATTTTATAACCATAGAAAATAAAAAGAGGTTTGACCTGTTTTTATTATTCTTATGTTTGATGTGAAATAATCCTCCGGGAGAGAAACACACATTTCTTCAGTGAAAGTACAATTCCGCGTATAAGCTTAAAGAAGCACAGTAGAAGGTATTGGTTTTGGGTAACATATTGTAAACCATAGCAACTATACCATGTTTCAATATATGGAAAAATAATTTCTCTTTAAACTGTGATATTCCTCTACTTACTATATGTGCGGTTTTACGTCACAATACCCCTGCTAATACCAACGGACAGCTTACTTCTAATAATTATGGGGCATATCAGCAAGGCGATGCGATAAAATTATCGCCGCTTTAGCGTCCGTTTCGGACGAAAAACTACGATAATTGTATCGCCCTATCAGCATGGACACACTAACGCATGAATCCATGCCTTAGCGCCTGTTTCCTGAAAGCACAGCTTTGCATCTCTAATGAGATGCCAAGTGGGTGTTCTTCACCAAAATAACTGGAGAAATGTTGCTAACCGACATTTCTCCAATTATCAACGTGTACGCTAACATGTAGAGCGATAACAAAAGTAGAGCTAACCACGGTTATCGCTACTTTTCTTACGCCTGCTTCTATTCTGACTTAGCCATGTAATCCAATGGGAGGTGGATTACATGGCTAAATCCACCCTGCCCTATCAGTAAGGTAACGCCGGTCGCAGTGCAATTATCGCTGGATTTCCAGCGATAATCGCACTGTTTTGTGGCTCACACATGGATTTCTATAGCTTGGGAGATAAGTTTTGCTGATAGCACGCTATCTGTGCAATAGAATCCAGCATTAGCCTGCGATAACTATCCTCGCGCTAAGAGCACTGAGCGATAATTATCGCAGGCCCTTGCTGAAATGCCCCTTAGTACCATCGATAAGTGACGTCACATTTGCCATGTCTTGGACTCCATTATATGCCTATTCTCATGGGAGTACGTATCCTACCCAGAAATAACTAATACATCTTTTTGTTTAAATGCTCAAAGAGAATACAATTTAGCCAAAACTAAAGTTGACACATATTGCATTGTGTCACTTGCAGGGTACAAGTCTGAGAGAACTTACTGGAGGACTAATTAGCTTCTGCAATTCACACTCACAACACAGGAAGCGATGTCACATGAGGTGATGTCATCACTTATAATAACCCAACCTAAAAGGTCAATGGACTATTTTACAAAAGCAAAAGATTAACACATATATTTTTTTCAAGCCAGACAAGTTTAAAACATAATGACCACAGTGTTCAACCAGACAGAATCAAGAAGACAGAATAGAGGATGCTTAAAGAAAAATCCATAATTATGAGGCTTAAGAAATATAGTCTAGAACTGGAAAGAAAAAGGGAGACCGCATATTTATATCAGATCACATGAAAAAAAAAGTCAGTCAACATTGTAGCTTACGTTTTTTTTGTACTCAGTCCGGAAGTATAACTAAGCGGTCTAAAATGACTTTTGGATTTTTGATCTGTTATATTGCTAGTGTTCTCCGCCTGAACTGAACTGGAATACCCTCAAGTTTCTTTCCATAATGTATGCAACAACCTAAGGATGCAAACGGAGGTGCGAACAATATATTTTCATTGAGAACTCTTCACAGTGACAACACTTTCTTCTAATGCTGCATTTGCTCAGTGTTTTTGGATAACACCAGTGACACATATTTTCAGTTCACAGTGAAAACTACACACAGTACGCCTGGTGTCTCATGAGTCATTCCAGTGTCTCTTTCATTGACTAGATCAAGGCGAAGATGGAGTCCTATTTATTCGTAAATAGAGTAAACTGAAGTTTATTTGTGAGGGTGTTGCAAATGTTCGCTGCGATATTAGATCTACCTCGGAAACAGTTCTCTGAAAATTGTTCAGTTAAGTAGGAGAACATCTATGCTGACTCAGAAGCAGAAGTGGGTCTGACGCAAGGAGTTAGGGTTTCAATTTGTTTAGAGCTTTATTTAGCGTGAACAAGACCCGAGAGAAGGACATCGCTTTGCATAGAACCAGATTATTTTACACAGTTTTTAGGCACGAAGGGACAGATTTGCAAGGATTGGCGCATTCCTGCATACCAGGTAAGATGCGTCACACAAGTTTACCCTTGCGCCACCACAGATGCGCTGCATTTACAATGCGGAGCATCATGGCGCAAGGATAAACAGATGCGTGACGCATCTGATGGCGTAAGGGCGGCACATTGCTGGAGTCGTGTCGCAAGCGCAACGCAACTCCAGCAATGCTCAGGGGCTGGCCATACCTAACATGCTGCATCACGCCTTACGCCTGCTTCAAGCAGGCGCAGGGTTTTGACTCAGCGGCATCAGGAAAGTGAGTCAGTGAAATCTTGTAGATTTCAATGACTCACTTTTCCAAGGCTTTTTCCAACGGAACGCCCACCCTGCATACAATAACCCTGACGCAGTTTTAATGTGGGCAGGGCTTTATTATTATTATTATTATGCGTTCTTATATAGCGCTCGATTACCCGTAGGCATCTCAGCGCTTGCCTTGGGAACCCGTCCTGGCTTTTCCCTGTGAGATACCCGTACTGGGCATCCCCAAGGTGAAAGCCAGGCATCCCGCCGCGGGGGGTCCGTAGTGGAGATTAAGCAGGCTAATGCCCAGAGCTGCAGAGTGTGAACCCGTGATTCGATTAGGCACCGAAACGAGAATTATCGAGTCCGTGGATAATTGGGCTCAAGACCCTGCCGCGTCGGGAATTGAACACTGGTCCCGGGCCTGACCTCTGCTTTAGGGTCTGCCTCCTCTAACCAGTGAGCCACACTTGCAACGTGACGCATCTCCCTAGATGGGATACGTTGTACATCCATCGCAGCTTGGCGCTAGCTTTACGCCGCCGCTGCGTCACAGAAGTGACGCAACGGTGGCACAAAAGTGGTGCATGGGGCTTGTAAATCTGCCCTGAAGAGATTACTCATTTGCTCAGAATTACGGATGTTAAGCCAGTAGCAGCCCGTGGTGAGAGTGCTGCTGGGCGCTGACGTGGGGCGTGGGTGGGGCAGGGTGGGGGGTAATAAACTGCGGAATACAGCTGCACAGAGGTAAGTATACAAACAAATAAATAAAACAAATGTCATTGCGCGCTCTTCATCGCATTTGGCGATGCAGCGCACGCAACACAATTCGTTTTATTCATTCGTTTGTGTACTTACCTCTGTGCGGCCGTATTCCGCAATTTACTGCCCCCCACTCTGCCCCTCCCCGCTCCACGTCAGCACCCGGCAGCACTCCCACCACGGGCCACTACTGTGTTACGCAAGCGGCGGGATAGGAAGCTGTGCCCATATTTACTAAGGTCTTTTGTCAACGCAAGCCCTTTAATCAGATTTACTAACCCATGCCAACCACCTTGAGTAGCTCTGCGCCGGTTATTATATCTAGAGTAACACAAGCCAGCGCAAGTCAGTGGCTTGTGTTAGTGTGCATTGGGAAGGTATTTTATGAGTGGAGAGTGGCATTCCTAACGCATCCGTCCATGGATTTTGGCACATTCCTAACTTTACTAAGAATAGTAAACCTGGAAATGTGTCAAAATGGTACCCCATCCCAACAGAGGCTTAATGAGGGGAAATAGCTTTATGTCTCCTAGTTATTTCCTCTCTCTACATGTGATACATTCTGCAGCAACCACAGAAAGAGGAAAATGCTTCTTAGGCTTGTTTATGTGCACAGGGGTCTTCCTTCCTGTACAAAACCAATCCTGCCTGTAATGAGGGCACCCTTGCACCTTGGTACAAGAGCGCCTGTGCTGACGCTAGGCACTGAGAGACAGAGCAGGGATGCACCATATCTTAGCAAATAAGGCACATTCCTGCTCTCTCCATTTGACACAACACAGCGTGCATTGTTTCAAATGTAGTAAATCTGCTCCCAGGTTCACTAGTCCAGAATTTAGCATCTTTAAATTCTAGGTTACGCCTCCTCTTCTTCTAGCTGGTTGTACTTGCTGTTAATTGTGTACTTCTGTGTCTTCAATAGATTTTTAAAAAAAACTTGATTGTTACAATGAGCTCCTTTTTCAGCACTGAGCTACTGTACACCTGTCTATGTGAATTCTGGTTATCCTGAATTAGATACAATAATTGGGCACCTGCTAGGTTTTCTATTATATGTGTGTGTATTCTGCATGCTGTTTTCGCTATTTCTTTGATCAAATAAGGTAAGGGAAATTTCAGCATTTCCAGTATGTTACTGTTGCTTTTTCTCATTGGTGAGTGTCTGGGGCCTACTTTCGTTCATGTTTGTCGGTGGCTTCTCGGAGAAGTCGTAGCCATGCCTGTATATTTGCATGCTGTATTTGGCATTTTCTAGGCTGTGAATCATTATTCCTGAAGTGTCATGTGTTTTCATACATGTTTTATTGGAGTAGCGTCATTGGCTCTTGAAAACAGGTCGAAAATTAGATTTAAAGATCTGGTCCACAGTTATCTATGAACCGCCTGACCTCGCCCTTTTTCCGACAGATATTTGGTCATACTGTTGTTTGCACTTTTCTGGTTTTTAATTAAAAGTTTAAGTTCGAGGACACATCATCCTATTTTAACTCACCACATCTGTTTATGCTGCACTGTGTGTTCACTTTTATCACAACCATCAAAGATTATCTATCAGAAGGCGGTTCATAGATAACTGTGGACAGATCCATTACTATTAATTGACTGTGTGGCATGAGGTCTCGATGATCAAGGGACCAGCCTATTCACAAGGTGGACAGCCAGATGATATGACTGATCACTAAGTCCTTTTTGATGGTAATCCACTATTTGATGGTTTGGATCTTGTCAACCAGCTTTGGATATATTTCGAGTCTGTTCAGGGATTCATGTGTTGTCAGACTATTAGTTGTTCCCTGTTTTGAGGCTGTTCTGTGGTGACCCGGATACCCTTTGACTTTATAGTCATTAAAGACAGCTGAGCCAGATTAGTTGGCTTCCAGACCCCCTGTGTTCTATTTTGTTGATCATATTGTGTAGCTGGGGATGTGAACCAGGTAAGGGTCTTTAAACTTTGTATCCCTTTGACCCTCCCTCCACTGTTTGTTGTGATATATCATATACTGGTTTGAAAATTAGTCGTTCCGTCCTTTGGGTTACCGGTTCCCTTTCACTGCTATTGTTTAGTTCTTCCTGAACTATATTTATACATCGTTTGTTATTACCATTTCTTCCTATTACTAGATGATCCTGTTTTGTCGATTGGGTTCTATCCTCTATTAGATCTGTTACATCTGATAGTTTCACTAGCTCATTATTAGAAGAAGCATGTTGGGTGGAAAGATGTTTTGTATTTAGCTCCTTATTAAGATTTCTCGATGATTGTTGTTCCGCAATGCCACTATTCAATAAACCTGGATCCTTTCTTTCTACTACAGTTGTAGTTATTTCTGAGTTTAACAAACTCATTGTTTGGTCGGTCTTTATTACCATTCCTATTGGGATATCCTCCGTGGGCCTATTTTCCACACAGCCAATTCCAGAGTTATCATACTCCTTAAATTGGAAATATTTCCACACTATAGGTGATTTATCTAATGTGCACTCAGCGGTATTGCTTACACTTGCTTTATCTATTGAGATCTTCCTTTTCCGATCTTTTTGAGAATTCATATTGTTTCCAGGTTTTACAAAAATATCAAAATACTAAGTTTTTTTTGCTATGATTGGTATTGTCGAATCACTACCTGTATCCATTTTTATTCCAATTGTTTCATTCAAGAGTTATTTTCCCTTAGAATTCTTGTTTTGTTTCATTCCCTCGAGTGTCTCTAAGTCTGTTCGATCCTGCGCCTTAGCTTTATTTCTTGCTTTGTGTAGTTTTTTTCCTATGTCTTTTTGTCATTATAAAAGGTGTTGAAACCAGATGCAAATCATCTTCAACTTCTCTATCATCCTTAGGGTCTTTCACAGCTTGATCAGGCGATTTGCCATTTATAGATTTCTTAATGTCCTGTTGCGTGTTCAAGTTTGTTTGAGTACTGGATCGATCTTTAGTGTTGAGATCGCTTTGAACTGCTAGATCATCCATCTTGGTGAGCTTTCTTTCTATTGTAAGACATACACCTTCTTTGTCAGCTATGTTCCTGTTTCCGTTCCATTGGTGAATTGTTTTTATGTCCTCCAGTATAGTACTAATAACTTCAGGTATTGTTGTTAACTTATTACTTATTGACGCACAGGAGCATTCTATATAGGCAGTTGATGGATCTGCTTGAGCTCTAGTTATCAAGTAGTTAAGGTCAGCTAGTTTGTGGTCTATCCCTGCAACTGCTTTTGCCATTGTACCTAATATTTCAATCTGCATATCCATTTTGTTCGATTGAAGTGTCAGTGCTTCAAGGGTAAGTGATGAGGTTTGGTAAAACATATCCCAGATGGAACCCAAATCCTGATTATCAATGGACTTAGTGCTTGGTAGTGGGAGTATTTTTTTGATGGTTCTTGTTGTTGCAGTCAGATCCTACTAATTGTATTGATTCCGAATACTATCTTAGATTGGTTCCTATAAGTAGTGTTATTTCCTCACCCAATCTTAATTTATCTGGTTGCCTGACTAGGGTACTAGACAATGGTTTGGATAAATCCTTTCCCTGAACGTTCCGATCAGTACCATGTGTTTGCAGGCTTATATCTTTGTCCCTATTTGAGTTTATAGTTATCTTCAACATTGGAGAGGGATTTCCTATTTTCCTAAATTGGCTTTCATGGAAAGAGTCATCCATACATTTATCTTTTGGTATATTTTGATTATCAGTTGTCGCAACCATTTTTGAGGAGTTTTTTTTCTTATTTCAATGTTGACCTCTATTGGTAAACTAGATGACATTGTAAGTATTCCAGGTTTCATGGTCATTTCTTTAAGTAAAATCTCACTTTTTGTGGGGCCCTCAATATTCCCTAAGCTTGAATCCTTTTTGCATGTGGCTGTTGTACACATTGATTCATGGTTGGTAACTTGAGTAGGTGTTTGACTTATTGGATTCGCTGGTGTATTGGACTCAGTGTCCCCATTAATTATCTTTTCCTCAAAATCCTGATTTTGTCGAAATTGACTGGTCGATACCATTAGGTTACTAATAGGCTTGATAGGTGTCTGTAAGTTTATTATTTCATGGTCACTTTGTATTAACATCATAGCTCCCGTTGGATCCTTTAGAAAATCAAATTTATGAGGGATTTTTAAGGATTGTTCAAACATCCTCGCTATTGGTGATATAAGCATCTGATTCAGTTCCTTAGGTTGTGCTTTGGCTTTTTTTAATATAGTCGGTGCTTGGGATTTCCGTTGCCTTCGTGCTGGAGGACCCAGTGGCCTTTCCCTTCCTACGTGCATTATTATTTTATGAGAATTTTTACAAGATCTAACAGTAGTAATCAGCCCCCCGCAAAAAGCACCCTGCAAGGCAGCACACTCAGAATATTTGTCCTGAGCAGATAAACAACTTATAAACAGCTTATGTGCTCCTACCACAGTCTAGTGAACAGTTTTGATGAACTGAGAGAGGACGAGAGATGTATATGCGATCAATAGACTTCAAAGTTATCACAATTTTGCCTATATTCCCGTAGAGCACAGAGCACCTAGATAGTTTTAGTTTTCCTCAAATTGTCCGGGGACGAAATCATCAAGATTTTTATCAATAACTGTGGCTTGCCCTTTCTCCCTTGCCTTCTCCCCTACTCCCTACTCCTCTCACCTCATCAGGGATCAAGCCAGAGAAGGGGAGGTACGTGCTCCAGCGCTCCATGGTTCAAACTGATCCCCTCAGTTCTCTAGCTCCTCTGGTCTTTTTGCCAAACAGCCAGTAATCCCCCAATGTCAACTCGTCAGAGAGCACTGTCACACTGAGAGTCACTCACAAGCTTTTGAAGTTAAAGTTTTAATGTTTAAAACAATTTTTGGGGGCTTTTTATTTTTGGCCCCTGGCTCTTGGCCGTGTTTTGGAGGCAACCCAGAACTCACGATTATTCTGTGGCCTCTGCTACTTCTTAGCCACCTTCAGGAATGTTCTTACCTCCACCGAGAGGCTCTCCGCATCACCGTTGCCTGATATACCAAGAAACAATCTGTGACAACACACTCCGTGCCCGCGCACCAGCTCTTCCTCTCAGCTTATCTCAGCTTATCCGCGGCTCCTCTTGCTCCTCTGCACGCTCCTCTGCTTGCGGGAGCCTTCCGTGGGAGCCTTCCCCAAGCCAAGCCAAGCCAAGCCAAAGACCCGGCACTCCCCAGCCGTTGCCAACGACGTCTCCAAACGCCAAGCGCCAACAGCACCAACCACATTAAGCTGGGACCTCGGGCCGCGGTAGCAGAGTGGTCGCGGTAGCAGAGTGGCAGTGGTAGCGGTATGGCAGCGCAGCAGTGGCAGCAACAGCGGCAAAAAAAAGCGGCAGAAATGAGACGGGTACGGGTACCTATGGGGGGCTGAAGCAGGGGTGAAACACGAAGCAGGCAGGAACCAGCAGGAAAACTGCCGCAGCAGAGCAGAGCAGAGAATCAACTGTGGTATGTGGACTTCTATAAGTCCAATTTCATCTTATGGGTTCCAATAAATTCTCAAATAATTAATTCCAGATGCAAGGCCGCTTTCCCACCAACTTGGGTGGAATCCACCATTGTCTCCATATTTAAATAGGGGGATTGACAGGACCCACTTTTTTCTAGGCCCATTTCCGTATTGGACGCGATGGCCAAGGTCGTGGGAAGCATTATTTTAGAGGGACTGCAGCTCTGAGCTGAGGAAAACCGAGTTTTACTGGATCTTCAATACGGCTTCCGAGAAGGCCCAGGGACCGTGGAGCAGAGTCTAAACCTAGCGATATTCATGGGAAAGTATACCAGGGCTAAAAAGGGTAATCTGTATATGGCCTTTGTAGATCTCTCAGCAGGGTTTGACTGTGTAAGGCATTCAAAGCTTTGGGAGATCATGCTACTGCTGGGGGTCGATAGAAATATTATTAACTTTATCCGTCTATAATGGAGCAAAATCAAGCGTGCGATTCGGATTGGGAGGAGAACGTACTGCAGCTTTCCAAATAGGAAGGGGGGTCAGGCAAAGCTGTGTCCTAGCCGCCTTTCTTATTAATCTTTATATTAACGGGCTAGATCAGGCACTCCTCAAAGATGCCAATGACTTTCCACAGATAGGTAATCGCCCAATCTCAGCATTGTTATATGCGGAGGAATCTCTCATCTTGTCTCGTACCCAGAATGCCCTGCAGAATACCTTAAATAATTTCTATAACTTCATGAAGGATCTTGACCTCAGAATTAATATCTCAAAAACGTTTATAATGAGATGTGGTCATGGTATTAAAAAGCGTAGGGAAATCTTTGTGGAGGGAAATCGGATCATTGCCACCAAGAGCTTTTCTTATCTAGGTATCTTCTTTAGTTATAATGATACCTGGGCTAAGGCAGTTGAAGCAAAGAAGTTGGCACTAATTAGAACCACGTCCGCTCTAGCCAGCTTCACAAAACAATTGGGACGTAAACCACCTCTAGAGCTTTTAAAAATATATAAAGCTAAGTGTGTAATAACTGTCCCTTATGGGGCAGGTATTTGGGTCTTTGTGAACACTAACTCGCTTCAACTAGTTGAAAATGATTTTTTAAAATATGTTTTATCAGTCCCTTCTAGTACCCCCACTTATGTTTCACATGCTGTACTGGGTATCCTACACATATCACACCTTATTAAAGTAGAGCCTATCCTTTTGTGGCACAGGATCTGGTCGTGTGACAGACCACCCTTAATAGAGAGTTATTACAGGATAGTCTCAGCTTGGATGGTGTACAAAGGATACCTTGGGTTAAGTTTATCCAAGATTTTACAAAAGATATGGATAAACCGGAATATTTCACCAACCCTGACACTATTACTTTGATTACCAGGAAAAAGCTCAGAAAAGAGGTACTCTCATACCTGGAGACCCAAAGACTATCAAGGGAAATAACTAAGCCCAGCGTGATGCAGCATCAGATGGTTCTTACAACTTTTAGCTTGCAGCCATATCTAGTTTCTGTCCCAGGTGTCTACAACAGGTTTCTATTAATAAGATTTAGACTGGGTACAATACATAGGCTTGTCTCTTTTCCAACTTTGAATGATTGGGCTAGCAAGTTACAACCTTGCCCATGTGACAACCGGTCGCCCCAATCATCTATACATATTGTTTTTTTTGTAAACTATACCGGGAAACAAGAAAGGTCTGGCTCTTACCAATTTTAAGGAAATGGGGGCTGAGACAATGTCGTCCCGCTTTTATGAAGCTCCAGCTCCTGGACAATCAACACGTTGCTTAGAGGCTATGTTTTTAAAAATAATTCTTAACCAGAGAAATAGCATTGTTATTTAGAATCAGCATGTTTGCTTTTTTCCATATCCACTATTAATTAATTTTTAGTATGTCTTTTAAGAATACGTGATGCATTTAAAATTTTGTATCTAATGTTTTTTATCTATGCTTTTTATGATTGTTGTTTCACAATCGAAATAAAGCTTTGTTCTGATTCTGATTCTGACTATTGTTTTAAACCATTCAAAGGAAATGGTGAGAATTGCAGAGGCAGAACTTTTCTTTTCAACCTTTAATACAGTGTGAACTTGTATGCTTTCACACCAAATGACTCCGTAGCCTTATAGCAACCTCCTTATCATGCCAGTCTTTTGCCTGGTCTTCTGAATGTATGCCTTCATCCACTTCATGAAATGTTACATCACCTTCGGATGAATTTTGGCACTAATTTGGCAATATGCATGTGATTTCCACAGTGATAAACTCTAAAATGGATGTTGGGTTTGAAATCCCAAATGTTCTTGAAAATCTAAAATAAGACCAAATTGAATGTTAGTCAATTGACTCACCACTAGAAGCCAAAATAGAAATATTACTGTGTGCATTGCAGGAGAAAAGAGAAATCACGCTATACACTTTAACTATCTGAATTGGAGGCATAACAGTTCCACCACTCACTAAAAACATTATTAATGAATCAATTTAGGATCAGAAATTCAGATATAACGTTATATCACCCTATCTTCTGAAATTGTTGGGAGCCTTGTGCCACCTTACTTCATATCCATAATCAAACTAGTTCTAGTAGCGTAGACAGGTTATAGAAATGTTGTTTTCACTGGGATTTAAAAAACATATATCCTCTATAACACCTGTCTTTCTGTGTGGTGGTACCTGTGTAATAGGCCTGGATAGATGGCATTTTAATATTTGGGTACTGGACGCTTCATAAACAGCTGTAGTTGCCCTTCCTCTAACAAGTAACCCATATTTACAATTAAATATACATATTTGACCTTTATGAGAGCCAACTGTAATATAGGCACTTATGGCAAAAGCTGTCTCAAAGTCCAGTTCCAAATAGAAAACTAAAAATAGAAATTAGAAATGAATCATCGCAAAGTTTGACTTTCTCTGCAAAATTACTTTTATAGGGTGGTCACATTTCAGTTAATCCTTTCTCTGGCCATTCTCGAACTCAAGTCTAATCCCTACTTTTCTCATCACATCTGGTTCAGGGATAGGTGACTTACTGACCCATTTCAAAGCATTGCTGAAAAAAATGTATTCCTGTCACTAAAGCTCCATTGTGATATGTCATCAACCCATCATAATTATATAGCAGCCTTTTACTATCACAGAAACATACATGTCTCATTTGAAGGAGCCTCTGATCACAATGGAGGACAACATATGTGCTTAGAGTGGCTTGGAGTTTTATTTGACCTTCTGGGCGCTCTCAAAGGTTTGACTTTCCGAGGGGTTGGGAGACAGGGATTGGAAAAAATTAAGATATGTTTATGTCTACCTTTTTTGGAAAAAAGTGGACAAGGCATAGTTAGCCAGTTTTTGCTGTAAACCAGTTTTGAGGACCAGGAACTGGGTCTCAGTGCAGTAAAGGTTAGGTACAGAAGGTGGGGGAACTTTAGCTGCATTTACATAATATTCCCAACCACAGCTGAACTCACCTTCTTAAGAACTACTGCATGCACTCTCAGGGGAAAGTGCCGAATGCAACTAGGAAAATGGAAAACTTCTTGATCAGAAGAATTACGGGGCATATTAACAAGGGGCATATCTCCGCCTTTTTGGCTTTAAAAGCCAAAAAAGCTGAGATAATAATATCGCCCTATTACCAATGCGGTGCTAACATGCATTAGTGCATATTAGCAGCAGTATTCCACATGCATCGCATTGCATCTCTACTGAGATGGAAAGTAGGCGTTCCCTGCCAAAATTAAAAAGAAAATATCACTAACTGTCCTTCACATATTTACAATATGGCCCAGGACACACGTAACTTTGCAAAAACCGCACTAACCGCGGTTATCGCTGGGAATTAACGTCTAGGAAATCCTGACATGCCTATATTTCACATGGGAGGTGGGTTTCATGGCTCAATCCACATCTCTCTATTAACAAGGATTCCCCTTACATTGCCGGTGTATCGCAGGATTCCCAGCGATAAACCCGTATTTTGCCGCTATCGCCGGATTTTTGATCGCCATGGAGATATGCGTTGATAATAACGCGATATCCCGGCGATTGAATCCAGCGTTGTGCAAATTTGTGCTAAGCAGGAAATGTGATAATTATCACATTTCCTTAATAATATGCTCCTACCTTCTTTCTGGTGAAGGACTACGCAGAGTAAAATTCTACTTTTCCTTGACTGCCTGGACAGGGAAGCTGCCGTAATTACTAATGAAGCTAGCATTTTGTTGACCCACAAGGACTAGATATGCCCAGGTCTGTCTAGAATAAGCCCGCCTTCCACACATCTTCTATCCTAAGGTTGACAGTGCGTGGGATCCAAAAGTCATAGACAGCTGTATTGTCTGGACGAAAATAGTAACCTATTGGAACTAGGCTTTCACCATGGACAATTTTGGAAGTACTGCCCATTAAGACTTCCCTGGCAGTTTGGGTATCATTTGTGCATCAGAGCTAACGTAATAGAACGTTTGCTAAAATTACCATTCCTAGAGGACAAGATGTGAAGCATACCTGAAAAGGGATTACATTTAGTGGCTTGATAGTTACAAAAATACTCTGACAAAGGCCATGTGATGCTCGTTTCTACAAAGATTATAGCACGCTGTAATAAAGTATTGACCTATTATGTTGATGTATCTAATAGTATCCTCACAGAACTCATAGGATTAATTATATTACATTAGAGCTTTCAGAAATCTAATTGAGATACTTCAATTGGAATTTTTGTTTCCTCTAAACAAAGTCTAAAAATCTTTGTTTATAATTGTGTGTCTAAAGTTAGGCTTCCATGCCAATTCTTGTTCCCTCCCTAGTGTTTCGTCCGACATCTTGTCAGCTTCTGCCAGTGTGTGCCCCGTTTCACAGTCAACTGATCCAAGAACTGTCATCACGTCAGTAGCCACCCTCACTCACTATTATAGACTTTTAACCAAAATAAATCAAAGTTACAAAATCAAGAATTTCAGAATTTTTGTTGTATTTCTTTCATCTCTTTACAATCTTATTAATAGATAAGCATCTGGACATAGACATTGGCCCAGTCAATAACAAGCCACAGAAAGTAAACAGGGCCAATTGTTTTGGGCCTAAATTAAAGGCCTTCCTGAACTCAATGACGGTGTGTTAAGAAGGTATATGAAGAAGATGGGACAGTTCTTTGTGTCTCGGGTTTGGACTTGGTGGCTGGTATTATAATTATTATAAGTGTTGTTAGACCTGGCATCTATTGGTGTGGTCTCTCCTGACCTTTTTTGGTGCCGACCGCATGTTTTGGTCTTGTTTTGCTGGCTTAGTACTTTGAGCGCATTTGAGACTGCCATTCAATGCCAAAGCGCTGTGCTTATTATATTCATACTGATGAGTGGCGTATAAATGAGTGGCTGATTCGAGTTAGCTGCAAGTCCCTTGTCAAAAGAGTATGACATATACCCAGAGCATGTATCTCAAATGCTCCTCCATGAGCTTGCAGCACTGGTTTTGCATCCATGGAGGTAGTTCATCAATTGTGCTACAGGTTTGTCCTGGTGGAGCCTGTGAGCACAGGTTACTGCTACTCGGCTTCACATTTAAAAAGCTAAGTGCCAAGGTTCTGCATATCTCTTGCTATATCGGAATTCTCCCTGGTGACAGGGTGTGGCGTTGGGAAGAGGTTGGGCAAGTGTGTGTGTGCATTGCATGCAAGAGTCGTAAATAGTACTGAGTGATGTGTTTGGCTGAAAGGGCCTGCTTCTCCCATTGGATTAGCATGGGGGATGTAGGAAAGGCTATTGAGCAGTGTTTCCCACAAGGGGAATAGTAGCAGTATAGTGTGTGGTACTGATGAGTTTGTAATGGCGAATCCTCTCTGGTAGTGCAAGTGGATTCAACATTACTGTGGTGGAAATGCCACCTTAAGAAAGTGGGCATCTTGATGCTCATGAATCTGTGTACCTGATGGCCTTTCTCCAATTCAAGGGTGCTAGGGGTGCAGCTACATCTGTGCATTCCTGATAGAAGGCCATAAACTAGGGGCTTAAGGAAGCTGCGAAGCTCTGACTCTGAGGGGCCTATCTGAGACTGTTACTGGGGATGGAAGTGGCACCTGCATTCCAAGGGGAGGCGTCTTGACTCCACTAAAATCAGTGATCAAACCAACCAGGGTAGAATGGCATACAGGACAAAAGTTAGAGAGGGCCTGTGCATTTCAAAGGCGGTCTTTTGAACTGATCGGATCTTCAAAGGCCAATGTGTGTCTTACTACTGGGGCTCTGGCCTCAGAAAGTAGAGACACCTTTGGTTGTGGAACCATATTACACTGGTTTGACGATGGGACATCAACACGAAGAATGCTAAGGGCAGGAGGGACTGAGGCTGGACTATCCGCAGATATGTGGTGGCCTGAGTTCGTCGTGCTCCAGGAAGGGGACTGTCACTTGGTGGATTGTGCATGGACATTGGTGGCCTGCAGTTAAGTTGCAACTATCTTGGCCTGGTTCCCTAAGTACTCATAAAGGGTCGGTTTGCTGGCTTCCTGTTCACAAGAAAGTTTGACAATTGCATATAACTATAAAGTGTACATACAATGTGTATCTCATTTTGATTTCAATTGGGAAGTTTGACAAATACATATACCTGTGAACTGTATATACAATGTGTATTCGGTTGTGATTTCACTGTGTGTGCAATACAAAGATAAGTGTTTTATACATAAGGTATGGAGTCTTTTTGTGGGGTATGCAGTCTGTTGCGAGGGTGGTTTTGTCCCAATGCTTTATACTTGGACCCTGAGGATAAGCCTGACTGCTCGGCGCCAAGCTGCCCAAGGTGTGTACACAGGTTATCGGACACGTGTATCATACTCACCCTATTTGGAATGGAGGATTCTGACTAGCTTCAATGTGTCCCAGCTAGCCCGAAACCCCTGTGTCTAACAAGTGTATTGATATTATTTACTCCTAATTGCCTTTTAGCTAATCGTGCACCCATGCCTTTGACTCAGGTACATCATTCTAGTGGAGGCAATTAATATTCATTAATGCCATCAGCACTAATATGAAAAAAACCCAATAAATATCGAATTGAAACTAGATCTATGATTGCTTGTTTCACTTTGTACATGGGCATGTATTCTACAATGTACAAATGCAGAGCTCACTATTGCTCTACTCCACATTGAGGCTTGTGGAGAAATTATTTTATGACCAATTTTGAATAAACGTGTTAAATGAACAATTATGATGTTAATAGCAATGATATATTTCTTCCAGAATTTTGATTTCCAATTGAAGAGTTTCTAAATGTTCATGTGTCAACATTTTTCAAGTGAGTGTAAAAAGTACGCTGAATTGATAAAAGCCTGCAAGAAAGGGGAAGTAGCTGTCAAAAACACAAATAAAGTGTTAAACAAGGATTCTGTAGTCACCATGCTTACTCCCACACAATTCTATTTGAATCTGTTACAGTTCTTTAACAAAAGAATACAAAAACAAACAGCCATTCCTGCATTATAACTTTTAAACAATGTCATTGATGAAAAATGAACTAGTGAAAGGTCTTAAGAGTAAGAGCCTTACCTAAATTTTAGAAGTATGGGAGCGGAAGCACTACCATAAATTGGTGGTGATCCTACCCTGCCAAACTTAGCGTTCCTCCACTCTATTTAGACTTGGGAAAGCATCAGGTTTACAATGTCAGAGGCTATGGTGGCCTAGCCAGTGTAAACCGAGAACCTAGCAACCTGTCTATCAAAGGACCTCCATATCACAGTTACAGTGGTGCCACACTTTTAAGGGATAATGGAAAGTGTAGAATGGACCCGAAGTGCAGGTAGAAAAAATCCCTGCATGTTGTGCCAATTTCTTTCTTTCTTACCAAAACGCAGAGTGGCCCGTTTTAAAATGACACATATTGGGTTAACTTTCAATGATGTGAATGGAGTCTCTTTAAAGACAGCTCACCTCACAGCAGTGATTTCACCATAGGGAGACAGCTCACAATTCCCATGGGCGACTGGTGGACTGGCAGACATGGTCTAAATGTCCTGAAAGCCAACATAAACCTGGGCATGGGTGAATTTGGAAGGCAGCTAAGAAAGTATAAAACAGATTTCCTTGGCATTTAAAAGGGAAGGATGCTAGTGGTCTTATAGCCTCTTTAAAGAGAACACATCAAATCATCAAAAACCAGATGAGCCCACAATAGAGAGCTATTTAAACACATTGGGCCTAATTCACCTTGATTTTGCTATGTCTTGCTAATAGCTAACTCATAAATTCCATAAGTGGGCCAGGAGTAGCCCAGGATTACATTTAGCTCGAATCCACAGGTATTTTGCAGTGAGCAACGACCAATGCCAGATAACTATGTAACTATCTCAAACGTAAACTCATTAAAACAGATTGAAATAGATTTCCCTCTTATCTCGTATGCCTACTCCCATCTACCCATTTGGGAATGGTTCCACAAACTCTCTTTGTACCATGAACCCAAGTCATTCTATGAACCCTCAGCCAAATCCTTCTCTTTTCCATTGAACCTAAATATGAAAACAAACCTGGTTGCACAAGTTTTTTCATGAACCGGAATATATGATCACCTCATAATCATCTTATTTGTCCTCCATCGGCTGTTTCTTCAATCTAACTCACAATGTACTCATTGCTACACCACCTTAAATATCTTTGAATCAGTCTGCCTATGGAATATTGATAAGTATTTGCAGCAATGAGACCTCACACCAAAGATACATACATTTTTAGATTAGTATTGCAATTGGGTTCTGCCCATTCAGTACACCTAGATTTCTTTTGCTTTTTGGATGACCCAGTTTTGGACTTCTTACTTGGGTGAATCTCACTACATGTGTTCCTTAATCACAAGGCAAACAAACTGCACGTGTTTACCGCCATGGCCCACCTTATAAGATAAGGCTTCTGCAATACAGCAAGGATAAGGGGAAGTTGGCTGGTTACATGTCAACTTGTGCACACACGTGTGTGCTCACCTGTGGGGCTGAATGTGGGAGACTACCATTGCACGGAGCCCAGTAACTGGGCATAGGTAGCCTGGCACAGTGGGGATTCTGCAGGAGTATATATTGACCTGTGGTAGGCCTTATATCATTAGTGTACACTAATAGGGAAAGTCAGTGTGATTTACTGTGTTGCCTGTAGTGACACTTTATAATACACAAAGGGAGAAAACTGACTTATAGTGCAGTTTTACTACCCTTTGGTGTACATAGACCAGTGACTCATCGAATTTGGGTATAAGCTGTGAGGGAAAATCACTTCTGCAAGTTCCATAAAGATACCTGAACAAATAATGGGTCATCCTGAATTGCTGTATTTCTCTGGCTCACTTCAGGACATTTGGCACCCTGCTGTGCTCAGTTAATTACATTTCGCACATTGCTTCAATCAGCTCCTATGGAGGGAAGGGGTGTGCGGAATGATCAGCATCAATCTCAGTCAATCAACTGGCACACTGTACCAGGGATAGGGTTGCCGCAGCCCACTGAATGTAAGGAGGGAGCCCAGATCTCTGGAGCCAAAACAGGAGGGAGCTCGCCTTTGAAAATTGAGTGGGGAAGGCCCTGGCAGTGATGTCAGCAAAGGGCGGAGCAGACACCCCTAGAGGATATTTGACAAGTGTCTCCTAGATGATGCCATTTTTTACTTTTCCAGCATACTCTGCTTGAGGATTGGGACAGGGGTGGAGAGGTGACTTGGCACCCTAGGATTGGCTACTGGTGCCTGGCTTCTGGAACCTTATACTCCCATTATAAATTCTTACACAAGGGTAGGACTTTCTTTTGCCTGGTGATACTCTGTGCTTCACTGCTTGCCCCTAGGACCTCCATGAATAACGTGAAGGAAGAACCCCCTGATGCCCAGAAATGACTGATGACTTTGCCAGTGAGGCTGACCCTACACCCTCTGAGGACCAGTTGGGGGAAAGCCCTGGACTTCTGCTCCCAGAAACCAAGGCCAGGAGGAATGATGGTGCAGGGAGCCAGGAGAACCAGCTCTCTGAGGACTGCACTGTTTTTGAAGGTGAGCTGATCTGCTGCAACTCCCCATATGGCTAGAGCTTGCGAGGGCTGGGTTCTCTCAACTGCGGCCAATTTAGGGAGAGATGCAGCTGCCCGGATGGGACTGGGCACCCCCTAAAAATTAAAACATCAAAAGGAGGAACCGCACAGCAAAAACAATCTGCAGCTCTTCCCGAAACAGTGAGAGAGCCACTCATTCTGTATTCACTGCTTCTGGAGGAGCGCGCCGTAATGCCTCATGGGAATTATTTATTTCCATGTTTTGCTGCTTGTACTGGCCCTAAAACAGGCAGGGTGCACACCAACATCAAGAACAGGGTATATGGGGTGCTGCAGAGTGCAGTAGCTCCCCTCCAAGAAGTTTCTAAGGTAATGACCCTATGTTTAAGGGGCTTAGAAAGCAGGACCCCTCTAAAACATTCCTAATGTTTCAAGCATTCCCAAGGCTGGACCTTTTGCTCTACAGCTGAGAGGGTTGCATGCTGTAAGGTCTGATTGTGTGTTTGCAGTTATTGTGGGCTGAGTATGTCTAAGAAATGTAAAGGCCTTGAAGTACTCTCTAGGAGCTATGTCTATGTTGCATTTGATGTAGTCCAAATGTGATGCCCTCTCTGGGATATTTTTATTATTACATGTTCGCAGTGGAAAAGTTTATAAAAAATACAAATACATGTTTTGCTCATTTTCTATGCCTTATTGATGTAATATTGTTGACAATGATTATTGACCACAGTGCTTATGCTTTATTGAGAGTAATAAGTACATTTGCATATATTTTTTACTACTGATGATTGTATTTAGGTACAAAATTATGTTTTTAGCATGTGGTTTGTGGACCTTGAACCTTTTGCTAAGCCAGTAAACTGACCGTACATATTTGTATAACTCTTTTAGGGGATGAAAGGTAATCATGTAATATCATCAGTCGTATTTCCATCTACCAATGTATATACTATTCACTATCCAGCGCCCCAAAGCACTATGCGTTGTAAAGGCATGCGTTGTAAAAACAGTGTTGTAAAGGCATGCAATGTAAAAGCATGCGTTGTAATGTCATTCATCCGGTAGTTAGTAATCATGTTTTTTTTTCACAGGGTAGGTCCAAGTAACTTCATTGACAATATTAGGAAAAGTGTTTTCTGCATCTCTGTTTAGACAGCAGGCAAGAACATTTTTGCAATTAAATCGGGTCACAATTTTTGGGCTTA
Source organism: Lissotriton helveticus (assembly GCF_964261635.1). Lineage (NCBI taxonomy): Eukaryota > Metazoa > Chordata > Amphibia > Caudata > Salamandridae > Lissotriton > Lissotriton helveticus. The sequence goes on along the minus strand of NC_136059.1, from coordinate 1,601,284,880 downwards.
TCCGGGTCTTTAAAAGACTTTAATGTAATTGATGTGTTAAGACTTGCTGATGGACCATCAGCAAATTCTGCATACATTATGCTGTTAATTTGCTGCTTTGTATCATTTGTAGAAGTCTGGAGCTAGTATATCTGAACCAAGAAATGTATTGTTTTAATTTTTCTTTTTTATCACTGTGCAGCAATACATAAACCTTAACCCTGCAAGCAGAGAGACTACATCAATAATAGTTAAAGAGAAGCAAACAACTGTAACTGGCACAAAGACAATCAAATCAATCAATTAATAATATCTGAACAAATATATACAAGTATAAACCATACAGAGAAGAAGCTGCAAATGAAGCCAGATGCACCTTACTATAACATCACAAATAACCTTCGTCAAATGGGTTGAGTTCGAATACAAATACAGTCCATCAACATTGGTGAAACATACAATTATAGATGGATAAAAGTGAATAATTGGGATGTTTTTACCATGGGGTTGTGAGCAGTAGTGGTCGGTGGTGGGAGTAGCTGCCGGGCGGTGACGTGGTGAGGGGGAGGGACAGGGTGGGGGGTAGTAATCTATGGATTACGGAGGATTACAGGTAAGTAAACATATATATATATAAATAAAATGCATTTCGTTGCGTGCACTGCATCCCCAAATGCGATGCAGTGCACGCAATGAAATTCATTTTATTTATTCATATGTTTACTTACCTGTAATCCTCCGTAATCCATAGATTACTACCCCCCACCCTGCCCCTCCCCCTCCCCACGTCACCGCCCGGTAGCTACTCCCACCACCGACCGCTACTGGTTGCGAGTGATATCAAATAGACAACAAAAGCTAAAACATGAAGAGCCAGCGAACATTGTCCAGCAGGACTATACCCCTAGTTACCATGTGGATACATATTGATGGATGCATGAAAGTGGCAATTGAGTGGAGTTAGGACAGCGAGAATCTTGGTCCCAAAGAACATCAGGGACCTCAGTCTGGGGCTGTTACATAGGTTGAAACATGTCGGCCCACCAGATGCAGGGATAATAATGACTCCCTTGCATCATTTCCTTTAAACTATCTCTTTGGTCCGCCTTGAATAAATGGGAATGACTTAGGTAAAGGTTGTTGGGATTTTTATGATCATGTACTAGATACTGTTCCTCATATCCTCATAGAAGCACCCCAAGTAACCATAGGGAGCCCATTCAACATTAGGGGCCAGATGTAGGTAGCCCAATACCGGTCGGTAACGGCCGAAAATACCGATTTTCGGCCGTTATCGACCGGTATTGAGCATTTGGGATGTAGGAGACAGAAAATCGTCCGATTCGGTAAATTTACCGATTCGGTAAAGTTACCGAATCGGTAAACATTCCGAATCGGATAATTTACTGAATCGGTAAATTTACCGATTCTGTAAATTTACCGAATCGGTAAAATACCGAGTCGGTAAATAAGAAGTGGTAAAATTGAATATTGAGATGTAGGTAAGCTCTTAAATACCGAATTTGCTTGAAATTCTGTATTTAAGAGTCGGTATTTACCATGGATTGAAATCAGGTGGTAACCAGGTGCAGCCTATAAAAAAGGACCCAAAATGCAATAATTCTTTCACAATGGCGGCATTTTATGACATTGCAAGACGGCTACGGCTACAGGAGGAAGGAGAGAGGGAATGGCAGAGACAGGAGAAGGTCTACAGGCATAGGATCACCTTGTTCATGCTCACAGAGGCAGAGATACTCCAGAGGTACAGGTTGGCCCCAGACACCATCTTGGACCTCATCAGGGACCTCCAACCACTGTTGGAGCACACTACCCCAAGGGCACAAGCTATTCCATCCCATGTGCAGGTGCTGTGCAGCCTACACCTGCTTGCGTCTTGGAGCTACCAGAGTGTGGTTGCTGTGGTAGGTGGGGTGACCCAGAGCAGCCTGTCACGGTTTTTCCACAAATTCCTTGACGCCATGTTACAGAGGATGGACCATTATATATCTTTTCCTGCAACCCATGCTGAACTGGTCCAAACAAAATCTGACTTTTACCAGATGGCGCGTTTCCCCAATATCATTGGCTGCATTGATGGCACCCACATTACCATTTGTCCCCCTGCTGCCACCGAATATATATACAGGAATAGGAAGTCCACCCACGCCATCAATGTGCAGGTGATCTGCAATGCCAAGTGCGCCATCACTGACCTTGTTGCAAAATTTCCTGGGAGTACCCACGACTCCTTCATATTTAAAAACAGTGGTATCTATTCACGGCTGACAGCAGGGGAATTTGGTGAAGTATACCTCCTAGGTAAGACACAGTGTGCGACCCCTTTAACACCTATTGCAGTAAGAAGTACTTGTATGCATGTGAGTAATGTATTCCCTTTTCCTTTTAGGAGACAGTGCATATGCCCTCCGCTCCTTCATACTCACCCCCTACCTCAACCCCTCAACACCCAGCCAAAGGAGGTATAACAGGGCCCACAAGAGCACAAGAAATGTTGTGGAGCGTACCTTCGGCATATGGAAAACAGGTTTAGGTGCTTGCACAAGAGTGGAGGTGCCCGGCATTATACCCCCATCACCTGCTGTAAGATCATTGCTGCCTGTGCTATGTTGCACAACCCTGCTGTGAAGAAGGGCACAGAGGTGGAGTTGTCAGACTTTGAGGATCATGACGACGAGGTTGCTGTGCCTGAAACACGACCTGCTGGAGTGTCAACACCAAGTAATGGCAGATACAGACGTGAGGATATCACACGCAACTATTTCTGAGTAAGTAATGAGACAAAGACATATGTAGAATGCTAGAACACTAGTTTAATGTTGTAATGATGTCGGTATTTAAAATAACAAAAGTGCACCAGAAAGCATTTCACTGCAATGCTCACAGTGAGTTAACAGACACAGACAGGTGTTGTAAGCACCCACCGTAGTTAAATGTGGTCACTACGCAGGTATCCAAGGCACAAATGTGCAACACAAACTTTTAACTTTCAAAATTGTAAGTCCAGGGTCACTAGCCCATACTAATGATTGTTCATTTGCGTCCACGCTTAGCACTGCCAGATGTATGTGGCTCACTGTGTTCGCTGGGCGTTTGACCTGTAGCCTTACCTTGTCGCCTGCTGCTCCTCCTTGTCTCTACAATAAGGGGGCTTGCCATGCTGCTCCTACTTGTGGTCCCTTCACTCTCTGGCACATCAATAGCAGCAGTTTGTGCTGTTTGAGCACCGGTCATTCCGGCTATGCCCCTTGTCAGATGATTGCTGTTTTGCGTCAAGACCTCCTAACTGTTCATGCTACGCCTGCATAGCAGGGATGTGGCTGTGGCCAGGCGGTGAATTGCTTTGTTATTTTGCTGTGCACGCTGCTTCTCCCTGCGCCTTGATGCTATTTCTGTGTCCAGTTTGGTGCACAGTAGCTGCACTGATTGTGTCATTTCATGTATCCCTGTAGCCATGTTCTTGTTTACTTCCACCAGTTCCCTGATGCCCTTTCCAATTACTTCCATATTGATATTGAGATTGCGCATTTGTCGTTGACAGGACATGATGCCCTATCCCTGCATCCTCTGAATCTTGACCATGGTTCCCTCCAGGCCTTGGAACACACTGGACCCCTCCCCACGTGCACCTACACTCCTTCCTTGGACTATGCGGCGTCTTGTGGTACTAAGGACAGGCTCTGCGCTAGACTGCAGTGTGGCAGAGATATCATCTCCAGGCAAGGTTTGTGGGTCTACAACCACCATTTCACCGGCAGCTGTCTCCATTTCTATCAATGGGGGAACGACATGCCTCCTGCTTGGTTGTGCTGCAGGTGTTTCAACAGCCAGTGATGCTGACATATCTGGTGAAGAAATTATCAGAGGGGACTGTGAACGTCATGGGGATGCCTGCAAATCTTGAGTGATTTCAGGGTCTTGGGAAGGTGGCTGGCCACTCTGTACACCTGTGTCCTGTGATGCACTGGGACCTGGCTCCTGACTTTCACCCCTCTCGGTTGCCGTGCCTTCAGTCTCCTGTGACTGCCTTCTAGATGTGTGACCTGTGGACATATGAGCAAATATCAGCTAAGCGCAAATGTCTCACAGCCACTACAATTAAATCTTTTCAAATTGCACAATTTACATGTTGCCTGCCCTTCATTATGTCTGCAATCATTTGCCTAACTTGGTAGTTGCTGTGCTGTATGACATGGTCTTTCATTAAATGACTACATGTACCATGATGCATTGCTACTGTTTGGTGCTGGCACACTGGGACTGGGGTAACTTAGCTTAAAGGGGCGAGGGAAGGATGAGGGTGTGAGGGGGATTGCTGTGCATGCATCTTACCTTTTCTACTTGCAGCTTTGGCAGAGCTGTCCACTTCTCCCAGTCCTCAGACGCTTTCAGGCTCAAAGGTTATGGCCACCATCTCCTCCAGGTCAGTGAGGGGGTGTGCTGTGTTCTTTCCTCCACCAGTTTGCAATGCCTGCTTGTGGTGGTCTGCTAATTTTTTTTGTGAGGCTCCTCAGGTCATAGAACCTCTTTTTCAATTCCTCTGTGACTCTGGTGGTCACTCCCACAGCATTGACTTTGTCGAGTATATCTAGCCAAATCTTCCTTTCAGCAGATTCAGCCAGAGAGCGGGACTGCCTTCCAAAAAGTTTGGGGTGCACCTTTACCACCTCCTCCACAAGGACCTGTAGCTCCATGTTGCTGAATTTCAGCTTTCTCTTTCTCTCTGTCTGCTCTGTGTCTTTGCTGCTTGGCATGTTTCAGGTTTTAAAATGCACAAACTCTTTCTGCTGCTGCTCCCAGTCTCTCTGCCTCTCCAGAACCTTCTAATTAGTTGCAGCTGCCTGTGTAGCCACTTCCTGGTAGGGAGGGGGAGGGTGGTAGCACCTGATTGGCTGTTTTCTTAAGTTTTACTTTTGCTTGCTTTCCGAATCGGTATTTCCCATTCATTCCTATGGGCCTTTTGGCCCATAGGAATGAATGGGAAATACCGATTCGGTAAATACCGATTCGGTAAATACCGAATCGGTAAATTCCGAAAGTCCGATACCGAATTTTACCGATTCGGTAATTAATACCAAATTTTTCCCTACATCTCATTTACCGATTCATGAATACCGAATCGGTAAAATTCGGTATTTAAGAATCGGTAAATGACATTTACCTACATCTGGACCTAGATTCTTCTCTGGTGAAATTCTAAATATTTACTGGGACCTGTGTAGCTTTAAGACTAAATATGGGTATTAGGGTGCCCAGTAAATGTGTAATTCCATGTGAGAAACTCTCTGTCTGCTGCTTCTTTGACTGGTCAGATTTGCTTTCGGTGATTTACGATATAAACAGGAAGGACACAAACGCTGACAACCTATCTCTTTCCACAGGTTATTCCCCCTGTGAGTGTAGGACCAGTGGAGTTGAAGTTTTTGAGCCACCTGAATAGTAATGTTTTACCTGATTTTAAATGAAACAAATATTAACCAAGACCACTGACATATGTCTCCTCTCTGTGAAGGACATGGATCCAAGAGAGAAAGCCCCACTTAATCGCCGCCCTTCGATGCCCAACTTGTACAATGGGCCATTCAACTCTTTTGAAAACTTGCTTGGTGACAAGAGGGTGCAATTCAGTTTTCTTGTTGCTTGAACGGCCTTGTGGATTAATTCAATGTATGAGTTAAATGTTATCTGAAATCTTTCCACCCTGCGCAGTCCTAGTCTGGTCTCTGGCAGATCAGGAAATACAGAATACAATATGGTGGCAGGCCCTGTATCTAGGACATGTGTATCAAATTTTAGGTTGCAAATAGGCCTATACAAAAAAAGCAAATCACATGGTCTACTTTATTCAAGTGCACTTACATTATGTACATCATGGTTACATTCAATCGAAGACCCTAGAGAAATAAAATAAAAACTTTGAATGTGTGGAGTCACAATAAGGTTAAATGTCTTACAAAATAATAATAATAATAATAATACAGCATTTTGTAAAGCGCGAACAGCTACCTCACAAGGAGGTGTCCCGGCGCTAGCAGAACACAGTTGACCTGAGGGTAAGAAGTGGGAAAGTAAGCGGGGTGGAGAGAAGAGCCAGGTCTTTAGCAACTTCTTAAAGCAAGGTTCGGAGGGGGCTTGCTGGATAGCTGGGGGTAGGGTGTTCCATAATGTTGTGACATTTGCCGAGAAAGTTCGACCTCCTAATCGAGCCCTTCTCGTTCGTGGGACAACCAGTTTAACGCGGCCGTTGGAACGCAGCGCGCGGGCTTGGGAGTATCTCGGGAGACGAATTTTCAGGTACTCCGGGCAGGTACCAAACAGAGATCTGTAAGCCAGCGTGAGTGCCTTAAATTTGATTCTGCTGGCAACTGGAAACCAGTGCAGTGATCGCAAGTGCGGAGAGACTGACTGCTTGAAAGGGATACGCAGCAGCAGTCTCGCAGCCGCATTTTGGACCCCCTGAAGTTTGTGAGTTAGGTATTTTGGTAGGCCCAGATATAGTCCGTTGGAGTAATCCAGCCTGGATGTAACAGTGGCATGGATTACAGTTTTCCGGCAACTCTCGGGGAGGAGCCCCAGGATCTTACGGAGGTTCCTCAGCTTACCCAAGCAACAACCGGCAACTTGTTGAATATGCGAGGTAAAGGACAGGCTATCGTCCCACCTCACTCCAAGATTTTTTGCCGAGCGGTTGGGTAAGGGGGCTTGGCCCATCTCTGTTGGCCACCACAGTTCTGATGGGGGAGGGGGGCCTTTACCAAAGAAGATCACTTCAGTCTTATTGGCATTTAATTTTAGTTTGTTCGTATTCATCCAACAGGCTATATCTTGGAGACATCCCCTAAAGTTCGAGAAGGATTCCTACGATACCTCTGAATACGGAAATACCAACTGGGTGTCATCGGCATAGGAAATTGCCTTGACACCCCAGTTGGCAATCAACGTAAAGAGAGGAGCGAGGTAGATGTTGAACAAAAGAGGGCTGAGTGCCGACTCTTGCGGGACTCCACAGCCGAGGACTCTAGGTGCTGAAGAGACAGTCCCCAGTGCCACCTTGTGTGTTCTCTGGGACAGATACGAGCGTATCCACCCCAGTGCTTTGCCACGGATGCCTATCTCGGTCAATCGCATCAGTAGTCTGGTGTGGTCCACCGTGTCGAAGGCGGCCGATAGATCCAGGAGTACCAGCATCGCTGAGTCTCCTGCATCCATCGACCACCTAACTGACTCTGCTACCTCAATTAGCGCTGTCTCCGTGCTGAAGCCGGGGCGAAAACCTGACTGTGTTTCATGAAGTATCATATTTGCTTCAACGAATTGACTCAGCTGGCGCTGTATTACTTTCTCAAACATTTTTCCGGGAGCGGCTAACAGTGAGATTGGGCGAAGATTACTGAGGTCTTCTGGATCCCCATTGGGTTTCTTTTTCAGTGGAAGGAGAGTAGCATGTTTCCAGCTGTTCGGGAATACTCCCGAAGCGGTGGATGAGTTCCATATTTGTTGTATTGTAGGGGCTACAAAGTCCGCTATGGAGCCCCATAGTTTGGCTGGACATGGGTCGTCCGGAGAACCGGATTTGCATCTAGCAAGTTCTTGTCTCACCGTACTTAGAGGTATGGTCTTAAATTGAGTAAGGGTTTCACCAATCACATCTTTAATCGCTAGGTCCGATTTCACCGTTTTTATTTCTGGCCCAAAGGATTTGTAAACTTTTTTGATTTTTTAGTCGAAGAACTCAGAGATGTTTTCACATAAAGTAACTGACGGAGGGACCTCCCTCTCGATGCATTTGGGTTTAAAAAAGGACTGGACCACCTTAAAGATCTGTTTACTTGACTGTTCTGCCTGTTGAATAGAGTCCGCATAAAATAGTTTTTTTGTTTTCCTGATAGCTTTCTGCAGTTTTTTGGCTGCTTCCTTATATTTGGCTTTTTCTGCCAGCCCATAGTTTGCTCTCCATTGTCTTTCCAGCCTTTTACAGGCTGCTTTCTCTTTTTTGAGATCCTGCGAGAACCAGGGGGCGGAGGGGGAATCTCTCTTTGATAATGCACGTGAGGCCGGAGCAATGGAAGAAACCATATTCCAGACCCACTCATTAAGGAGCTGAGCGTCTGTATTCGCGTCGGCGGTGAGAGGTGGGGTGTTCTGAGCCAGAACAGGGCCCATTATATCGGGGATACGTTTTTTCAATTGCCTCTTCAAGAAATAGCATTTACTTGGAGACGGACTATCATATGCCAGGTTCATTGTGACTGGGACCAGTGAGTGGTCTGACCAAGTCAGTGGTAGTGGTGTCTCAGGCTGCACATCCTTAAAAAAGATTACAGTTAGATCATTTTTCCACAAGGCATGTCAATTTAGTAAGAGACCAGTAATAAGTTGTTACTCTTATATATAACAGCAGGGTGGTCAATGGCATCAAGGTATGTCCCACCATAGAAGGGTGTGGCAGTCCATGTGATAGTTCTCATGCCTCTTCATAAGAACATTTTTTTTTACACAACCGATCTGCCATAACCTTAGTGGACAGATTTTTAACTCCCATTTGTTTCCCGCACTGTGTTAAATGACATGCCAAGAAACTACTCGCCTTGCCCCTTTTCTCATTTTATGTTTGGTCTAAGAATTAACACTTACACTTTATATCCCTTAGCAAATGATCTTTGGGGGCGCACAGTGCTTTATGGAGAAAGGCCATGAGATCCTTCGTAAGGCTTATATCAAGCACTCACTTTTGTTTGTTCCGCCTTTTCCCCCCACTTCTTAACAGAACATAGGGGCATATTAGCAAGGGCGTTATCGCTGCTTTAGCGGCACTTTTTGCTGATAAAGTGGCAATTTTTTTATCGCCCAATTACCAAGCAGTCGTTAACAGCAGTTAGCGACAGCTTCCAGGCGATAGCGACCGGTTTAGGGCCCGATTTGCATGTCAGCGATATTTATCGCTAATGACATGCAAAGTGGGCGTACCCAAACTGGTAGCGACTGAAAGCAGTCGCTAACACAGCTATCACCTATTAGCAATACCCGCGACGTGATAAAAAACGCATGCTAACCGCGAATAGCGCCAGGATTTTACACCTGGTAAAAACCTGACTTAGCCACATTAGTCAATGGGAGGTGGATTCTATGGCTAAATCCCCACCTGCCTATTAGCGAGATTTTCCTTAGTGATAGGATTTTTATCTCTGAAAATCCTCACGTTATAGATGGGATTCGCCGCTATCGCTTGATTTTTTATCACAGTGGAGATAAACGTTGGTAATACTGCGTTATCTTCGGAATTAAATCCAGCGATAGGAGGCTTAAAAAAAATCGCCCTAAGCGTGGTTTGCGATAATTTTTACAAGTTGTTGCTAATATGCCCCATAGTCCATTAGGTAATCTATGTACAGCACTTTGTCAAGGCTTAAAAGTGAATATACAAAACACAAAAGTGTCAGAGGGTCTAAAGGGGTCTATGTGTGGATCATAAGACTAACAAACAGTGAGTGTTAATTCATCTATTCAATGTGAAAACACATTGATGAGTACCTGTGATCATGAACAGAATACCCATCAGTCACCACTCGGAACCACCCTTCATCATTTGGGATTCCTGTTCACAGCTAGGTCCATCACTGGTTTAGAAATAAGGTCAGTTGATTTTGCCTTCATGAAAACCTGAGTGGTGGCCTGCGTGGTTCTGAGTGTCACAAACTACCCAACAAGATGGAATAAGGGTGACTGATTTGCAGTGCTCGTGTATGAGAACGTGATTAGTGAGTGAAATTTAAAAATGGGTGAGGGAGCATGAGTGAAGACTAACTTTATTCTGTTCTATTCTCACTCCACCATTGTTAAAAAAGAGCAGCATAAGTAGATTAACAAATATCTACCTAGGTGTATACAAGGTCAACATGTTTCAGCAAATCACAAGAGACCAATGAGTCTGTTGCTTTCATCAGGACCAAACAAAATTAAAGAAATGCTACTGCAAAAGGGTATAGGTGAAAATTAAATTAATAAAAGATCTCCGTGACTACATACTAATAGTGCTGCAACATGAAAAAAGATCACCTGATTCGCTAGGTGTGTCCCTTACTTGCAGACGTAGTGTATGTCACCTGATAGTGGAAGCACTTAGCCTCACCCCGCCTGGCAACGGCTCAGGACTCGAGGGAAGCCCCGCTCTCTCCGTCGGTGCTCCTTTGTTGCCAACTGAGCCAGTTGGGGAGGGACCTCCCCAACTGGCTCAGTTGGCAGCAAAGGAGCACCGACGGCTGAAATGCCAGAAACCGGTCCTCGGTAGCTTGTTTCCGGTCCAGGGAAGGCATGGCTTGGCAGTTCGGGCTGGACTGTTCCCATGAGGCACAGGGTCAGACTGATTTGCATATGGCCATGTCTGAACTGGGGTAGCAGAGTGGGCTAAAGAACGGTGATGGATTAAACCCAGATCAGTTAGTTGACTGGGGTGAGTGCTTGTATTGTCAACGCTCTGTCCATCATTTCCTTTGGCTTTTTAAAGTTAGCAGACACACAGCACAGAATAAAGACTATTTGGCCGGTGTGGTCTAGCTCAGTTTTATAACACCGGACTATTGCGACATACGGATTGGCACATTATTTCCTCCTTTGGGTCCAGACCTGCAGTACACCAGGTTTGTTGTACAGGCGGGAATTGACATCCTAGCACCACACAATTTTTCTTTTTTCATTCTTTTGTGCACTATCACACTTCTTTTGTTTAGAGTGGTGGATGCTGATGATGAAAACCTAGGCAGCAGGCGAGTACCATCCTGCCAGACTCCATGGTGTTACTCCCGTGAGGCTCCACTATTCCCCTTTCACACTTTTTCTTTCTACTTTTCCTCTCCACTCACTTAAGGTAACCCTTTGAGGGATGGGAGGGTGGAGAAGAGGAGGAATCATATTGGAAAACAGCGCAACCATTTTTTAATGAATCTCTTTCGTAAGATGGTGACCCAGATCCAGTAAAGCGAGACGGCCAATTGATAGCCGGTGCTCCATCTACATAATGTTATTAGTTGGCCAGGATTAGGAGGAGTACATTCACCGCAGGAACAGGTCCCGAGTTGTATATGACTCACCACTAGTGACCAAGGATTTCTTAAATCCAACCCAAGAGAAGGTTGATATCACACTCTTAATCATCACTAGTCAGTGTTAGAGGTCTACACAAGACTAAAACAAAGGAGCCCAGGCCCCTGTATTGCCTTTGTGGTGCGTGCCCGAATACGGATGGATAGTGCAGCCTGCGAACAAACCTGCTTGGCCAGATGGAGGAATCACCAAAATGGGTGACATATGATGGCATAGAAGGACGCAGTTTTCAGTTACTAAAATAAAATATTTTGTTAGGGCACAATACTCCTACACACAGCTGAAATTAATGGCAAACCATCACCCCCACACCTGAAGTTACAAAAATACGACTCTCATCACATACATGAAGGGGATAGAAATAGCAGCCCAATAAAACCCCCTCCTGTGTTTACCACTTTCCCCCTCCTACTGCACTCACACTCTTCTTACCCTGACGCCTGTGCAAGAATTGAAAGAGTAGGAATTTCAATGCTGATAGTAACAGGAACCACTGTGGCCAACAGGATATATAATGATTGTGAACAACAGATAATCATCAAGAAGCCCATAGGGCCATATTTATTATTATATCACGCAGCGCTGCGTGATAGGGAAAGGGAAGGAATGCGCAGTGTTTAACGTTGTATAGGGCATTCCTGCCCTTTCTCAGCACTGGCGCCCAATGTGCTGCCTTGTGCCAATGCAGGCCCCCTTGCACCATGGTGCAATTGTGCCAGGAGGGCTAGCAGGATTGTTTTTGTGCAGGAAGGGTGCTAATATTGATAGAATCACACATAGGAGCAAAATCACATCACTATTATCAAATTCGCCCATCGTGGACTCTCCATCAACCCCGACTCAGAAATACGTGGTCAGTCAGAATCTGCTACCTAAGCATGAGGTTACTGATTGACTGGTCACAGGTGGGTTGGCACATAGCCTGCAGATAAACGTGTGAATAGGAAACTCAGGTCCATCCCCCAGATAAGTGCAGCGACACCACAATGGTCCAGGGAGATTGGTCCCAATAAAGCACACATGGCCAGAGTGGTGCGCACATTCCCAAATCACCATGACGTCAGATGCCACATAAAGTGAGGAACACACAGCCAATCAGGACACAGAACACACATTACAAGCAGTGACCATGTGCCCCTGATGCTGGACATCAGGACACATTAACCACTGGTCCACACAAGGTCGAGGCCCACCTGCGTTTGTCATCAGGGTCCCGCATTTGTTTACCAAAAAAGGATTGACTGAAGTACTTTATGATGCCCAAAGAAATGTGTAAAACCCTGTTCAGATTAATTGTACCGTGAGACAGTCCTCAGACCCAATTCTGTAACTGTGCTCCCGGACGAAATATTTAATTAAACCATCTGTTTCTGTTTTGCAAAACGTCTCTTGTCTTTTGTTTTATCAAGGTAAATTCATATTCGAGCAACAAGGGACAAAAAAATAATCCCCTGAGCCATTTTCCTTTTTCTAAGTGTGGTTCAAAAGTGACCCAACCCCTTGATAAATATGGCCCTTCGTGTATAATTGATGCCTTCTCGGTTAGTATTCAAGGTTCAAATTCACTTCTTCAGTGTGAACAGCGTAATATAAATATAACATGATTCCTGACAAACATGTACAGCGCTGTGAATTATGTTTATGTTTAAAAAACTCAATAAAAATATATTTCGAAAAATAGATATGTTGACAGACACGTCTTTGGTTCAGATTGTGCCTAGGCATTCTGACTTTGAGAAAAAAAAAGTTAAAAACAGTTATGTTTGATACAATGACTCATGTCATTTTTCTGACCTGTTCAAATATTTGACCCCGTCGATTTTTTTTAATGATATTTTAGTAGGCCAGGTCTAAATCTAGAGTGGTTAAGAAGAAATACTCATAATTGTTCTGTGCTCACATAACCAAAAAATATTTTGAAAAAAATAAAAAATAAACTGTATTCGTTAAGTCATAATTTGTCAATGGCAATGTCTGGGGCACAGACATCCTTTGTTGAGAAACACAGCTTTTGTAACCTAGGGCCCGATTCACAGAATTAACTTAAGACAAAATCCTAAACTTACTACTTTTGGTATTCACAGAATGCACTTACTACTTTTTGGTATTAAGGTCTAGTTTTCCATGTAGCAACGCTTTTTCCTACACCCCGGTTGTCAACTTCCACACAGTGAAAAGCTTAGCCTTAGCAGTTAATTTACAAGTGGTTATGCACATTTTAGGTGAATATTTCCTAATATGTACTTTTGAGAGTGCTAACCAACATGTTCAATTATGACTCCCCCAGAGCACCAACAAACCAACCCCTAGAAGCAGATGTTCTCATGCAGAAGTTGCTTTAATTTTATTGGGGCTTATTTAACAAGCCCCTTGAAGTGCTGGTGCATCGTGTTTTATGATGCTCTTGTGGCGCAGAGTGCAGACCCATAACTACGAGGCCACGCAAAGCCACTTTGCATGGCTTTTCATGGCCTTGTATATATGGTGTAAGGCAATGCAGTGCAAGTTGCTGTGTTGCCTTACACTGCATCAGAGCGTGGTTCCATGGGTGTTACATGTGTTTTTCTATGCACTACCCATGGGGTTTGGTACATTTCCAGATTTACAAGGAACTGTAAACCTGGGAATGCATCAAAACTGTAAGACACCCCAGGCATAATGAGGAGAAATATAGTTATTTCTCCTTGTTTCTTCCTCTTTCTATGTGTGCTGCATTCTACAGCACACATAGAAAGAGGAAAAAGCCTCCATGGATTTTTTTGGTGAAGAAGGTGTCCTTTCCTGCACAAAAACAATCCTGCCAACAATGCAGACACCCTTGCACCATGGTGCAAGGGTGCCTGAATTGGCACTAGGCACCAAATTGTGTGCTCGCTAAAAGGTCAGGAATGCACCGTTATCTTGTAAAAATGGTGCATTCAAGCCCTTTCAAATGAGTGTACGGCAGTAAAGCAAAAAAAATTGCAGCGCTGCCCGCCAATTCATTGTAAATGAGGCCCACTGAGTTTACTTGTTAGGATAACATATTTACGAATACAAAATTTCAGCGGAATTTTGCTCTTACAAATGACAAAGATGTCCAGATAACCTTAACAAGGATGTATTGTGGTCTAGAAAGCTATTTTACTATGCGCGTGGTACATATTGCCACCGTAAAGCATCACACAAATTGGGACAACTGTTAGCCAAAGCTAAAACCTGCAACAGAGTTTGTTTCTGCCTCATGGTTGAGGAGTCAGTGGGGTATTCTGGGTGATATAAGCATACCTACTATTCGTTTACCTCATCTATTTGATGGCTTCTGCCAATGGTATCTGGGTAAATGACGAACTGGCATGTGCATCATAAACAACGAGTGTTCTCGACAACAATATTTGAAAGCAAGATTAACTTTCTGGCTACAAAACTTCAGTTATTGATGCTTTTTGGGTGAATATGCTGCAGAAAATCCATATTTAGAAGAGAGCATTCAAGTATTTATTGGGTCTTTGTGGTATGGAATGGGGAAACGTCCATTACAACGCACGCTTTACATCGCAATGCCTTTACAGCAAAACTTTTACAACGCAAATGCCTTTACATCACATGCCATTACAAACCATCCCATTACAACGCATGTCATTACAACGCTTGCCATTACAACTCATGCCATTACAACGCATGTCTTTTTTATAGTACAAGGGATACCCAAAGGAGCAATAGGCGAGGGACCTTGGGTGCAAGTATTATTTCAGAAGACAATGGTCCCTGACATTCAAAGAATATTGAAAAAAATCCATATAGACCAAGATTGGAGACTATAGCATCTGTCCAGCCGGACAGGGTTTAATTACACAATTTATATAGGTAGTCAGTTTTTCAGTAAAAATATCAAAGTGGAACACAGCCGTGTCCTACTACTTTACAACGACATACATAGACAAGTGAGGCAAGAGTAGGCTGTCTGCATCTATTCGGGATGTAGCAGACGATATTTACAAGAAATACACTGTTGTGATTTAGTAAGTAATAAAATCAAATCATCCAGTGTAGGGTGTCGACGGCGTTTCGATCCATTTAAAATAATGGGATCATCATCAGGACATTTAATTATTCATGCCTTTAAACACTATGGGGCAGATTTATGTTAACTGGCGCATCCCCAGGGATGCGCCAGTTAACATGCGCCACAGTGCGCCACAGCTCCGCCACCCATGGTGCGCCACATTTATGATGCGGCGCACCATGGGGCAAAAACGGCACAGATGCGTGACGCATCTGTGCCGTAAAGGTGGCGCATTGCTGGAGTTGCGTCGCAAGCGCGACGCAGCTCCAGCAAGGCTCGGGGGTGCCCATCTTCACAATGCTGCGTCAAGACCTACGCCTGCTTCAAGCAGGCGCAGGCTTTTGACGCAGCATTGGCCTGAAAGTGACTGAGTGAAATCTCATAGATTTCACTCAGCCACTTTTGCGAGGCGCACCTGCCCCGGAACGCCCCCCCTGCGCCGGAACGCCCACAAGCGGCGCAGGGCTTTACAACGTGACGCATCTGCCTAGATGCGTCACGTTGTAAATCGTTCGTAGGGATGCGCCACGTTTACGCCGCCTTGCGTGACGCAACAGCGGCGTAAACGTGGCGCAAGGGCCTCATAAATCTGCCCCTATGAACCATAATCCAGCCCGGACACACAAATATGGACAATTCACAATAAAAACATTTAACAATAAACAATAATTCACAAATTGGAAAAAACGGGATAGGTAATGGGAAGGAAAAAGACACAGGAATTAAATTACATTAAATAACCTGACAAGTCTGACACTTACATTAACTTTTACGCACAACAGTTTAAACACACAAGCCCACTGTCGGGCGGAGGTGCATGACTAGAAAGTGAAAAAGTGAAGGTGACTGTGAAGAGCCATCCATAACGTGACCAGTGATCAAATGATTAAAACTAATCGGCCCGAGTGTTCGGGGACCCGCAAGGGAAGAGGGACCCGCTTGACACTGATTAAGATTAATCGACCCGAGTGTTCGGGAACGCTTTAGTGATTTACAGGTGATCTGCTGGTGTGGGCATAAAAGGAAGTAGCACCGCTTACCACAGAATTACGTGGTACTAGTTCTAAGTCGATGTCTGCTTGATGTTAGACCTAAGGAACCAGAAATAAGGGTTTGTAAAACAGCATATTTAAACATATTCGGTCGTCCGATTTTGTGAGAAGTTGGGTTAAAAAACCGAACGCTTACCAGGAATGGACGGTCAATCAGGAGTGGGGATTTCAATCATAGCCCCTGCAAAGTGAGAAGAGTCTTAGACGCGACCACAAGTAAATGGCCAAGGAACTGTCCGGTGGGGCCGGTATGGGGCAGTGTGCTAGTATGGGAGGGATTATTCTTACCGTGGAAGTCGCCGCGATGGGTTTCCACTTGCCAAGAAGCCGATGCTTGTTTGGTCAGTGAGACGTTGCAGGGAGCGACGTTACATAATGTGCGCCGGTCACATGACCAATACCATGTGGCACGAGACGCTACGGGCCACATCTAGTGAAGGGTCGTGAAATTAGGGCGGCCATATTGGAATGTGCAATAATATACAGTGAAAGTGCAATAATATACAGTGCAAGTGATCCCAGGCGTGACAGGGTGCCGATCATTAGTGAATTAATCGTGGCTATACAGTGGGCAGTGTAAGCACTGTGCAGATGAGTAAAACCTAAACGAAATCATGAATTTTCTTATTGCATTTGTCAAAGGGTGAAGCTAAGCATTCATATTCAATAGAATCTACTCCAAAAAGGTTTAAAAGGTTTAAATTAGCGAGGTCCAGTCTTCCAAGCGATTCAGTCCAGTGTGGATACTTTTAGTGCGCAGTATCCATTTAAGCTCTTCCTTATTCAAAAGGCCACTCAGATCACCTCCTCTCGGTGGGCTTTTTACCATGTCAATGATTGTCCATCTCAAGTCCATCTCAGTATGTTTTTTCTCCTCAAAGTGATCCACAAGTGGCGCATTAGGTGTTTTGCAGCGGATACGGCTCTTGTGTTGGCCTATCCGCAGGCGAGCTTTTTGGGTAGTTTGTCCTATATATATCAATTCACAATTACAAGGCATGTCATCACAACGCATTATAAAGTTAGTAATGGAGAATTTTAAGTTTTAGGGTGGGTATAGGTTTTGGGGTAGTTGGGAATAGTAATTTTTACCCCTACGCTATCCAACACTTTCCCTACTGTTGCACTCACTGGAGTGGGAATAGTAATTTTTACCCCTACGCAGTCCAACACTTTCCCTACTCTTGCACTCACTGGAGTGGGAATAGTATTTTTTACCCCTACACGTCCTACACTTTCCCTACTTTTGCACTCACTGGAGGGGAATAGTAACGTTTACCCCTCCGCTATCCAACACTTTCTCTACTGCTGCACTCACTGGAGTAGAAATAGTAGTTTTAACCCCTACACTTTACCTACTGTTGCACTCACTGGAGGGAGAATAGTATTTTTTACCGCTATGCTATATAACACTTACCCTACTGTTGTACTTAAAGTATCATGCATTGTAATGTTATGCGTTGTAATTGAATGCGTTGTAATGGAAGGTGTTCTAATGGTAGTTTTAAAAAATGCACTGTATGGTATGCGTTGTAAAATCATGCGATGTAATTGTAGTTGCATTGTAAAAACTGTGATGCAAAAGCAGGCCTTGTAATTGTTTGCGTTGTAACGTCATATATTCACAGAATGACCTGAGACATGTTAAGGCATACAGATCAGATATAGAATCTCCGTATGTACACTGCAAAGGATTGTGGACATGTTCCCATTGACAAAATATATTGTTGAAAGATGATTGTTGTGTCCTTCTGGACATGCTCTAGTCTTCTGACATGTACACAAAAAGGAGTTAGGTCCTTGTCGGGGCTGGGGGAGGGCTGGACCCTATTATAATAGTACACAAAAGATTGCCCCCTTCCCAATTGGCTTTTGGTGAGGAACCAAATAAAACTTAATCAAATCTAGTCCGGTATGTTTTTTTTTACCTGTTACTCATATTATTTCATACAAAAATTATTTCAAAATAGCAAAAAGAAGATACACAATACAGACAATTATTCACAATACATTACAAAATTACAAACTACCATGAGACATGTTACAAAAAATGTACCAAAACAAATAACATCAATATTACATCCAATAAATCAAACAGATTTGCAATGCAACAATTTCACATTACATTAAACCATTTCGTTCATCAAAATTTGATAACATGGAAAGAGGATTGCTTTATCACAAGAGCGGAACAATGCATGTGTCACTATTATTTTAGACCACAGTAGATGTTATAATTAGCTCTTGCTGGATTTGCCGACGCGTTTCAAGTTCGGGCCATTAATGTCCAAACCATCATCAGGGCTCTTTTTGTTTTTCTGTACGTTGTTGTGTAGTAAACCAAGAGTGATTTAAATGGAGACAATCCTTCCAGTCTCAACTGGTGCAACTTTATCCACGAACCAATCTTAATCTGGACAAGCTTGCGATGCAGGGAGGGGCGGAGGAGTATCTTTATCTTTTTCTTTTGCTTTCAATCCTGTAGTGCACAATGTTTTGGATCGTGGTTAGCGACCTCGTTTTTCTGTAATTGTTGCCACGGGAATCTGTACTTGGTGTGGAGCTTGGCACTCCCTCTCGCCCCCAGTCTACACGCCCCGTCCGGGGCTGTGTGTCTCGGAATCGCCTTCTCTTTAATACTCGCGTGTTCCGATGTTGATAATAAATTTTGTCGTTCTCTCTGCAATCTGTTCGCGTGCACCGCGTCTACGCGTTGCTTCTCACTCGGCGACTTGCTCGTGTGTGAAGCTCGGCGACTTGCTCGTGTGTGAAGCCGGCGGCTTCACACACGAGCAAGTCGCCGAGTGAGAAGCAACGCGTAGACGCGGTGCACGCGAACAGATTGCAGAGAGAACGACAAAATTTATTATCAACATCGGAACACGCGAGTATTAAAGAGAAGGCGATTCCGAGACACACAGCCCCGGACGGGGCGTGTAGACTGGGGGCGAGAGGGAGTGCCAAGCTCCACACCAAGTACAGATTCCCGTGGCAACAATTACAGAAAAACGAGGTCGCTAACCACTATCCAAAACATTGTGCACTACAGGATTGAAAGCAAAAGAAAAAGATAAAGATACTCCTCCGCCCCTCCCTGCATCGCAAGCTTGTCCAGATTAAGAGGGTCATTAGGATCGCGGACGGACTTGCGTCCGTCCGCGACCCCAGAGCAGGAGGGAACCTCCGCATGGCATGCGGAGTTCCCTCCTGTGCAATTAGGATGTGACCGCAAGGGTTGCGGTCACATCCTCTATTTTTAACATTGCGGCGGGTGGAGCTTCAAGCTGCACCCGCCGCAATGTTAAAAATGCACGCATTGCATTTGCATGCAGTAAGAGGCAGGCACCGCGCGGTGCCTGCCGCTTTCTGCATGCAAATGCAGGGGGGTACCATAGGTACCCCCCATGTGCACCCCCCACCCCCCCTTCACCTAGGGGGCCCGCAACGGGCCCCCGCAGTGAAGTTCCGTATGTTTTTCCACGGCGGAAAACCCGCTGCGGAAAGGCATACTTTACAGGCCATCCTAATATGGTGGACGGTGTCTGACAGACACCATCACCATATTAGAGCTTTTCCGCCGCGGTTGTAAGCCAGCCGCGGCGGAAAAGCTGCGGACGGAAACCAGGACCCACCAGCCATCCTAATGTGGCGGTGGGTCTTTGGTCAGTCCGCTGCGGTTTTCCGCATCCTCTGGGCCGGCGGTGCCTTCCGCCGGCCCCGAGGATGCGGAAAAACCGCGATCCTAATCGACCCCTAAGATTGGTTCGTGGATAAAGTTGCACCAGTTGAGACTGGAGGGATTGTCTCCATTTAAATCACTCTTGGTTTACTACACAACAACGTACAGAAAAACAAAAAGAGCCCTGATGATGGTTTGGACATTAATGGCCCGAACTTGAAACGCGTCGGCAAATCCAGCAAGAGCTAATTATAACATCTAGTGTGGTCTAAAATAATAGTGACACATGCATTGTTCCGCTCTTGTGATAAAGCAATCCTCTCTCCATGTTATCAAATTTTGATGAACGAAATGGTTTAATGTAATGTGAAATTGTTGCATTGCAAATCTGTTTGATTTATTGGATGTAATATTGATGTTATTTGTTTTGGTTAATTTTTTGTAACATGTCTCATGGTAGTTTGTAAATTTGTAATGTATTGTGAATAATTGTCAGTATTGTGTATCTTCTTTTTGCTATTTTGAAATAATTTTTGTATGAAATAATATGAGTAACAGGTAAAAATAAACATACCGGACTAGATTTGATTAAGTTTTATTTGGTTCCTCACCAAAAGCCAATTGGGAAGGGGGCAATCTTTTGTGTACTAGTCTTCTGACAGGCACTAATCTACCAACCACTCCATTAAGGCCTGGCCTTCACACACACCCCACACTCATCCAATACAGGCATCGCAAGTGATGTGTACCTGTTAATAAAAGGGTCCGAGGGCACGTGCTCAAGGCAAGTTTACTAATGATACGCACTGTGTCTCTGTCACTCATTTACTAGTATGTGAGACTAGGGCCCACAAATTTACAATGGCAACAATGGGTTCTGACCCCAGACAGTGCCACCTAGGAGGTACCCCCGGGATTGAGAAGGAGATCAGGGTCCGTACTGCTGCTGTAGCCTGCCTGAGGAAGTGGGCACGTCGTCCCAAGAAGGAGGAGAGAATGGTGACTGCTCATCTCCTATGCCTCACCATTACTGGTGCCATACTCCTGCTGTGAGGCTGAGTGCGAGGGCAAGCAGTGCAAAGAAGCCCATGTTATGCCATCAGCAGGATGGAGATTTCGGAGGTGCCCGGCCCCTTGAGCTGAGGCAAAGGCCAGAAATAATGCCTGGCACAGATAACGCTGAACGCTCTTAGCTGCTGTCCACTGCCTCAGCAGAACAGCCAGGTACAGATTGTCCTCGCAGAGGTCTGATCACCCCTGAGCTAAGCCGAGGGGGCACCCCCACCTAGACCACTTATGAGAAGGGGAAGGCCCAGCTACTGGTTTTACCCGCTCTAAGTACCACACCTCCGGTACCTGTGTATGTAGTGTTAAGAGTGAATTCCTGCAGAGAGAACAAAGGGGCATATTATCAAGCAGGGCTTTCAAATTATCGCCGTTTTAGCTGCAAAAGACTGCTGCTAAAGCGGCGATAATGGGCTTGATAATATGCCCTGGAGAATTCCAATAGAAGCCCATTTTCACACCAGAACATGGGTTTCTTTTGGAATTCACAAGGCCATATTATCAAATTCATTATCGCCGCTTTAGCAGCAGTTTTCTTCCGCTAAAACGGGGATAATTTTTAACGCCTTGCTTGATAATATGCCCCAAAGTCTGTAGCCGGCGAGTAAAGCATTGTGCACACTGTAGTGGCCACCTGGCACAACCACCAGTGCAATGAGACCCTTAGCCTCACACCTCACCCCTGTTTGCCGAATAACTTGCCTGTAGTCAGCACATTTTGGAGTCCTGGAAGAATGTGACTGCAACAGTGGCAACACCAACAGCCCGGGAGGAGGGAGAATACAGTCCCCGGAACATCAGCTCTTAGTGGCCGGTAAGAAAGGAAGCATGAAGGGGAAGAGAAACAACAGCTTGCGCCCCCTGGTGGCCGACTGAAGAGGCTGGGTGCCTCCCATAGCAGCCCTACTACATACACCAGCCCTTGTCTGCAGCAAGATGAAGATATCCCTGCACACCAGGCTGCCACAGGGGGACAGTCCTCTCCCTAACAACCATTGACAAAGCCAGTAGTTCTGGCTTGTTGTAGGTATAATGTTACTTGTATTATATATCAGGATGCCATGACAGAAGCAGAAAGAATACCAGTCAGGAGGCGCACTATGCCAAGCACATATTTTTTGCTTAAGTATTTTTAAGCCACACCCTTAATTCCATATCCACGCCCTTTTCAGAAACCCCAGAGTCTTTTCATCTCACTTAAAGCCCCAGTTCCACATGTTGCCTGTCGGGTACAGTCTGTGTTATGAAGACGTGCTGCGCATGCGTGATGAGACCCGGCAACACTAAGAGGCGACATTCAGGCTAGGTAAACTGCAAGATGCCTGCTTTGATAATAAATAACACTAGGCACCTCAACACATCCAGCGGCTAGGACGGAGAATATTACAGAAGCAGGCAAACGGGATTGATTTGTTCAAACTTTGATGTACAAGTAAGTGGCATCATGCACATTTCAAGCCATACACAATCTTCATCCGCCAGCCTCTCTGATGTTAAAAATGGTAGTTAAAATATATCTATTCAGTAAACACGTCGTCTATATGCCCTTCTGCCTCAAGCTGTAATGAAACGTATTTATGTATTCCATTTTCACTCGTTCAGAAGATCACAATTTTGCGTTTTAGTGGACACTTTTCTTTAGGAAACACAGTAAAATATCGCACTGTCTGCTGCAGGCATGGGGATTAGGGACACTTCAAACAGAAACCTTGACATGCTTTGGGAAAAGGAGGGCAGACATGAACGGTGTTGTACTGGCACCTAGCGGCTGTTTAATTTTTCAGAGGTCCCAAGGAAGTCAAATGTGTGCATTCTTCAGTGAAAGCAATGACCAATAACCCCAAATGGTTCACAAGCTACTGGCGTTTCTCCAATTCTTTTTTTCCACATAAAATAAAAATATGGTGTCGATAAAAGAAATGTAGTCGCCAAATTATTAAATTTCGCGCGACAAACAAAACTGTGTGATACTGTTTAGTCAAATCCTATATGCTTTCCTAGAGGTGGGTTCAGTAGAATGCAAAACGGGAATATTCCTCACAAAACCTGTAGTAAAGAAAAAGCACGCACTGTTCCATTCATGCCTAAGAAACAAGCAGCAAAGATTTCCCATTCGGATACTCACTTCAGATGTAATGCCTGTACAGCATTTTCACCTTTCATTGTTGGGTGAAAGCAATTTAGAGACCCTCCACAACACGCCAAAAGGGCGCTTCCGTCCTTGCTTCTTTCCATCCTTCCTTCCTTCCTTCCTTCCTTCCTCCGTCTGCCCGTCCGTCCGTCCCTCCCTCCCTCGGCATTTCAGTGCTATGGATGATGATCATAATTTTGGTCTCATATTCTATGTCACTAATCTTCTGCATTCCGTGAAGAAAACAGGATTAAGAGAACAGGCACCAAGGAGCCTATTTATGAAAAAGTCATGCAGTGTAGCGCGGCAAGTCACCTTTCTATACTGCACTGCGTGACAGGGAAAGGGAAGGAATGCGCAGTATTTAAGGCAAGATGGAGCATTTCTGCCTTTTCCTCTGTGCTGCCGCCCTTTTGGCAGCCTAGCGCCTACGCAGGCACCCTTGAACCATGGTGCAGGGCGCCTGCATTGTATGTAGGATTGTTTCTGTGCAGGAAGGGGCACCTTACTGCGCAAAAACAATTCTGAGAGGCATATTCCTCTTTCTATGTGTGCTGCAGAATGCAGAAGTAACGAGGAGAAATAAAGATATTTCTCAATACACCTCTCCAGGAATGTGTATCATTTTGGCACATTTCCAGGTTTACTAGTTCTGGTAAATCTGGGAATGCATCAGAAACCATGGTTATTGCGTGGGAACACCCGTGGAACGCAGGGACATCTTAAGGATTTTGGGGGCCCTGGGCCAAACATATTTTGAGGGCCCCTGTTCTGAACAATCTTTGAATTTATGATCTACTTTGAGTCCCTGTTTCCCACACAGTTTCCACTTCCTCAGCTGCTTTAGTGATCCAGTTTGCATCATAGGCATTAGCCTATATATTACCAATGCAAACGGACGCGTGCAGCGGGGCACTGCTGGCGCGCTAAAGGCAAGCCCGGAGGCGTCCGGCGCCAGCCATGCTGCCCCTCCGGTGAGTTTCATCCACTATATTACAATAGGGAAAAACTGCCTAGCCTTAGGCGGCTGCCATTAGGTCAGTCTACAAAAAACAATGGCCCAACCCGGAATAGATTATTTGCTCAATAAATCAGTACTCACAGTTAATAATTTTTGTTAACTCAATGAGTGTTAGAGTTAATCACCTCTTATAGAGTTAATCCAAAAGTATTCATTGCACTTAAAAAGCATCCACCTCGAGAAGACTGATTTATTCAAAAAATATATATATAGGAGTTTTAATGAATTGCTCCAACACAGGGAGAAAATTTCATATATACATTAGTAAAAATTTCAAAAAACGAACGGTAACAAAGAGAGCAGAGTGCTTCTACAAGGGTGCCGGAAAAAAAGGAAGAAAAGGTGGTTTTGAAAGAAAGGGTGTAAGCCTCAACAGAATAGTGACATAAGATTTTATAAAAGTAGAGAAAACAGTGCTGTACAAAATTCAGCAAAATATAGATTAAGGCCACTGATTGCTTATTTCACTTTTAGCATTTATACATTCTTTGACTGGCATGTATAATGTCTGAAAAAACAGTGGTCCTATTTATTGGAGAAGAGCGTCGACGTTTCGACCCGTCTGGTGGTACAGGGGTAGCTGGGGACCTCGACCTGCGGGTCTTCCTCAGGACGTATATGACACAAACTTCGTACCGTGGTTATAAAAAGCTGTGAGCCTACAATAAATTAAGGCAATATTCAGGTGGGTGCATGAAATTAATACTTAAAAATGAGAGGTACGTCGACCTCGATTGATTTCTTACCCAGAACTTCTTTATATGGGATGGTCAAGATCCTCCTAGATCTGGATGGTCTTAACAATCTGATTGGTCACAGTCCCACTCCTACAGTTCCTAAGATGGAGTTAATATATTAAGTTGCTAATCTAGATGAGTATCTGTAATTGTTGTTTTTCAAACACCATTAATAAAGGCTTACCGAGTTAATGGTCGTTTGCCTTCCACATAGTTATTCAGTGGATGATGTTGAAGATAGCATATAGGACTTAATCCGTTACTGCAAGGGAACATATAATGAGTGTGTTTAACCGTGATATCATTCAGTAATTTGGTCTATTAGTATGGAGGGTAAAGGGAAAAATTCATACCTTACAGTATTCTTATACTTCATAAGATAGTATAGGTGAGGTTCAATCTCTGCGCCAAAATTTCTGCGAAAACAGGCAGAGATGAGTGTTACCTGGGTTATGTTTGTTTAAAGGAGGTGGCACAGCATATTATAGGTGGCGGATACCTCGTAATCTGTTAATTACCTTTTGGACTCGCAGAATGGCCGCCCTCACTTGGGAATGTTCGCGAAAGTCGACATTATCCAAAACGAAAAAAACAGGACGCTGCATGAAAAAATATAAGTTCAGGTCAGAGTCGCTGTGGTTGTCTTACAGCCTCAAGGACTCTAATTGGGTAGAAAACCGGGAAAATCTTACCGAGTGTGTTTGTATGTTGGCGGCGACTGTTCAAATACAGGGGTCTCGTAACGCGGTGACGTCACACGGACGTTTTGAGCGCTCGAAGACGAATAGACATAAAGAAAGGACTCAGTGGAGTTCTCGGTTGGCCCGTGGATATTGTATCTTGTGGACCAAAACACCAAGAGTAGGTCGACGTAGAAAAGGGACTCAGTGTGATTCTTGATGGGCCCATGGTCATTGTATTTGATAATACAATACGTCACGGAAGATTGAATACTGAATAAGGCGCCCACTCAATAGATCATCTGTTATTTAACACTGCTACTTGTTTGCTGATTTCTTCATATTCATTTAGCCCCCGCTTTATAGTGTCGAATAGATATATAAATCGGCACTCACGGAGGCTCAATACATGACTGAAGTCTCCTCCTCTGGGGTTTGGTGTTACCTTTTCAAGGACACACCATTTGAGACTATCAGGTGTATGTTCAAATTTTGTAAAATGCTCCACAAGTGGAGCCCCCTGGGTCTTACATTTGATACGGCTCACGTGTTGCAATATGCGACACTTTACTTTTTGTGTAGTTTGTCCAATATATACGAACCCGCAAGGGCATGTGATCGCATAAATAACTCCACTTGAGTTACAGTTACTGTGTTCTTTTAACTCGTATGTGTAGTTGTTATGTTTGAAACTTTTAATTTCTTGGGTTAATGGACAAGCTTTACAATTTCCACATTTCACGTGGCCCTTTACTGGTGGGATCCCCCATAGGACAGTTTGACTGGGTGGGTTTTTACTAGGCAGTAGAGCTTTCACAACATAGTCTCTTATATTTTTTGCCTTCTTAAAAGCATGTAATGGCAAAGGGGCATTCCCAATTTCATCAGCGATCATATGCCAGTGTTGGTTAATTATTTTTTTGATCTTGTTACTCTTCGTGGAATAGGTAGTAACGCACACTATCCGATCCTCTTTTTGTTTCTGATTATCTCTCACTTCTAAGAGGTGTTCTCTGTGATTATACCAGGCGCGTTTACGTGCCTGTTTTAAGAGCCTGATCGGGTAGCCTCTATCTATCAGTCGGGATAGGAGGCCTGCTGATTCGTTGAAGAAATCCTCCTTCCTGGTGCAGTTCCTACGCAACCTCAGGAATTGTCCAAAGGGGAGGTTATCCCTGAGGTTGCGTGGATGGTGGCTGCTATACCGGAGTAAGGTGTTCCGCTCACTACTCTTACGGTATAGGCCGGTGTATAACATACCCTGATCAGCATTGATAGTAATATCCAGAAAACTAATTTTGGACTTATCAAATTCTACGGTGAATTGGATGTCAGTTGACCGTGTATTAAGCCATTCATGAAAAGAAGTTAATTCCTCTGAGGTGCCATTCCATACAATTAAAACGTCATCAATATAACGACGCCATAACCCTATGTGGTTAAGGTAGGGGTTGATATCATTAAGAACATGTGCTTGTTCGAAGGCATCCATAAAGATTATGGCCAGATTGGGGGCAAAGCTTGCCCCCATCGCCACTCCCTTTGTTTGAACATAGTACTTGCCCAGGAAAGTGAAAAAATTCTTAGTCATAGCCAGAGTTAAAAGTTGAATGATAAATTCTGTCGGTACATGGTGGGGTGCCGGACGTGAGTTTAGGACTAACTCAATAACTGTCAGTGCTTGCTTTTGCGGAATATTTGTATATAGAGATTGTATGTCCATTGTAGCAAGTAGACTTGTACTTGGGTCATATGGGCGTCCATCTAGGAGCTGGATGGTTTGCATCGTATCTTTAAGGTACGTAGCTGTCTCCTCTGCTAAAGGTTTTAAGAATGTATCAATATACTTGCACAGGGGCTCCAGGAGGGAGCCACAACCGGAGATGATCGGTCTGCCCGGTGGATTCTGCATTCTTTTATGAATTTTTGGCAAAGTATAAATGGTAGGTGTTCTGGGATGTTTGTTATTGAGATATTTGTGCTCATGTTTATTGATGAAGCCTAAATCTAATCCTTGTGTGGTAATGGATTTGATTTTCTTTGTTATTTCATTAGTCGGGTCCCCTTTTAATTTAGCATAGTTACCTTCAACTTCTAGCTGGGCAAGAATTTCATTTGTGTATTGGTCATAGTTTTGTATGACAATGGCTCCGCCCTTGTCGGCAGGTTTAATTACTATATTGGCATTTTCTTTTAGAGTAGTGAGAGATATTCGTTCTGCCTTAGTAATGTTATATTTAACATATTGTCTCTCTGACAGAGTGTTCTCTACATCTCTCAATACCAATTGTTCAAAGGCCAAAATCTTTGATGACATTTGGTGAGCAGGGGGGTTGAATTTAGATGGGGGTCTCAGGCCACTTCCAGAGAAAACGGGATTGTGTGGAACTTTTTGAAAAAAATGTTTGAGTCTTATTTTTCTAAAGAAGTGATGTAGCTCCACTTTAAGATTAAAGGAATTGGGCATCGAGGTTGGTACAAACGAAAGGCCTTTTTCTAATACACTCTGCTCATCTTGGTCTAGCTCATAGTCTGAGAGATTGATTATTGGATTCTCAGGTTTTCGGACTACCATCTGTAGTGTTGTCTCCTGGTTTGTATCTCTCCATGTGAGTGTGTCTGACCTCTGCCTTTGGTTTTCCCCCTGCCTCTGTTCCAGTTCTGTGATCTTGGGCCCCTGGGCCTCCCCCAGGGA
The DNA here is from genome assembly GCF_964261635.1 of Lissotriton helveticus. Lineage (NCBI taxonomy): Eukaryota > Metazoa > Chordata > Amphibia > Caudata > Salamandridae > Lissotriton > Lissotriton helveticus. The sequence goes on along the minus strand of NC_136059.1, from coordinate 1,601,256,675 downwards.
CGTCCTCGTCCTCATGGTTCCCACCATTGGTCCTGTTCTAAAAAATTGGTTTGGTCTGGATAGTGGTTACCAGAATTGGTTGTGTCAGTGCTAGTGCCTGCTTGTTCGGAGTCACTATCAGTGTTGCTACCAAAAGAGGATCCTGAAAAAGTAGTGAATTGTCTGTATCCTCGTCTACCTCTACTGGAGTAGGTCCCTGGTTGTTCTCTTGTATAATACCCTTCCTGTAGGTATGGGTATACAACCTTTTTATCAAAAAATTTAATGTCTTTGGCTACCTTGTCTAGCTTTGTGGCTTGGGTGTATAAGTCAAATTCACGTATTGTTTTTTCCACACGTTCTAAGGCCTCTTTGGCATTAATTAGGGCTTTGTCTTCGATGATCTCTTTTTTGAGGTCGGCTATTTCTTTTATTAACCTCTCAGCTTCTGTCACAGCTGTCTCGATCCCCAACACCATCCAATGGCGTGAGCATGTATTAGAAACAAAGCTGAAATGTTCTTTAAACCTAGGATTATCAACAAAAATTGCTGGTTCGTTCCTCACTCTTAACCCTACTGGGATCACGTTTGCTTTAAGATATTTTGCCAAAGTATGCCCGTGGAGTCTCGTTCTTATTAATTTCTTTTCTAGACGTTCTAATTTAGCAACTTTCTCATTTAATGTGATATCAGTGTTGCTAGTATCATTTCCCAATATACCACTAGCTCCTTCTTTGCTCAATTATACAATTGTGCTCTCGCTACTACAAAAAGTATTACAAACAGTACAATGACTGATGAGTGCTCAAGGAGACAGAAGCAGATTCTTTGGTGTGTTCTTAATACAGCAAAACGTTGGTTTATTCTCTCCAGATTCAAGTAATGTAATGTAAAGCCGACACGTGTTTCGTCGTGTACAGTTGAGTCAACACGACTCTTCAGGGCTGATGGTACAAGAATAACATATACAGAATCAGTAATACCGTAGTCACATACTGCAAATGGTGACAAGGTGCAACCAACATGCAGTAGTGGCGTGCATCTGAGTTCGCACGCTGTGGTATCGTATGGTGGTGAGGTCAACAGACCTGATGATTGTGTCACTCCAAGGCTGTGAGTGGTTGCCCTGGGTGATGGTGCACAGATGTGAGGTCTAGTGGCATAATGCTTCGGTGTGTGATCATGTTTAGCAAAGTACACGGTGATCTAGCATTCCGAGGGTTCATGCAGTAGTGAAGCAATTGAAAATCAAAATCGGTGAGCTATTGTGTGGTGGTATAGGTGAGGGACTATAGCGGTAACATTAACGTGGTTTGCCGACGATATTTTTCCGTAGTGTTTGTGGGCAAGCAAAAGGATCCGTTACCGCGCACGTTCAGAATTGTGTGATTGGGATAAAACATGCTGCTCTCTCTCGGCGTTATGGGTTATTTACCTTGTAAATTGGTATGTTCGTGGTGCTTGTTATTAGGTCTGGGCTACTATCCATGTATTGGACGTTACTTGTCGGAGAGAGACTGCAGGAAGAAGTATATAAAAAAAGGGGATCATTAGAAAAGACATACTAAAGGGGGGAAGGGCATCTATTCTGTAGGATAGATGGCGGACAAAAAATGAGGTATTCTTACCACAAATCTAATGTAACTACACAGAAACGGTCTGTTCCTGTAGGATAGTCACGTGGAAAGAGCTTACACACTGGCAGTCTTCCTATTGAATGTCACACATCTTTGTGTTTGTTCATTCTGTGTGACGGGGGATCGTAGAAAGAAATGAAGGGAGAAAAACGGGAATAATATAAGTAAATTCAAACAATAATGCGCACAAATAGCGTCATGTTACATAAAATCCTGAATTGCTATTTTTGGAGGGATTGGGTTGATAAAGCACAACCTAAAAGGAAGTACCTGACTTCCGGTATGTCAAGTTTTAACCACTTCAAGTTCATGATAGGGCATTATTATACAAAAAAACCATAATATTAACCTTTATAGAGATGAGTATCTGAGAGTCTCGGTCTCTATCAAGTACAACTTATACGAAGTACCTGACTTATGGTATATCGTTTTTTTGCCGCTGAAAGCGCATGATAGCGCATTATTATGGAAAGACATACTGTTTCTTTTTGAAAAAATAATAAGTCTCTAGATGACTGTGGTAAAAGAAGTACCTGGCTCCTGGTGTATCAGGAGGTAGCCGGGAGGGGATCCGTTTTACTAAGGACTCGCTAGAGACGGGTACGTCTCTCAACAGGCGGTGCGCTGAAAAACGGCAAGAGAAAGCGCGTATTAGAAAATAGAAAGCCCAATACCGTGGGCTTCAGAACAAAGTCGTAGTGGCAGCTGGAGTTTGTTGCCGGTTACCTGTGTTTCAGAATCCCTCCTCCTGTAGTTCCCGGTCGCCGTCTCTCAGTACGGACACGTGACCGGATGGGTGGGATTATTTTGTAGAAGAAGGAAAAAGGTAGACATCAAAGATGTCCACGTAGCCCGTGGTCTGGAAAAACGGGTTCGCCATCTTTAAGTGGTACAATAGTCTTTGGACATATATGTATTCAGTTCTGTGGAGAAGTCGTTTCAGTAAAAAAGTGAACGAGAGTAACTTATGAGGAAGGGAACTCGTGATGTTTACGCCCGCCTAAGATAGGGGGGCTTGATAAGTAGTTAATAAGTCAAGAGATCGAGAAGGCATCCTAGATGTAGAGCGTTGAGGACATTGATGTCACGGATTCACGAGTGTCTACTGATGTAAGATCCTCGTGACGACTTAAATTAGACTAAATGTTCTTTTACTCGCGAATGGGGAGGTGAGAGAGGGACCATACGTTGCTTACATGGTTGAGAAAACGAGCCGCGTATTGGTCGTTAGTGTGCACGTGGGTACTGGGATCACAAGACCCAAACGAGGTAAAGATCGTCATTTCAGTAACCTAAGTAATTAGGTGTCGCATGCTTAATGGCCAGATGTGCCGTGCTATAAGTTTACCATAGATTGTGATGGTCTCTGACGCACAAGTGCCCGCCCGCACCTTCCATAAGTGAGTGTGTCATTTTTTTCCCCAAAGTGTTCAAAACACAATACAATTAGTTTAGCAAACAATCTAATCATTTCACAGTAGTTGAGCCTAGGTGTTGGAAGAGAAATTATGTAAACAAGTAATACATAAATACATAACTTTACATGGTACACCCGCTCATGAAATCGTGTATAAACACAGTACAGTGATAGTTGTCTACATTAACCTCATGATGCATAGTCCGAGTATCTGAAATGTCTATATTCTATATTGTGAGTCCCTCGCTGATCAAACATGTGTCTGCATAGTACAAATGGTGATCACCTTTACTAATTTCATATTGCGTGGTCAGCGTATCTGGGAATGCCTGTATTTCGTTTTACGAGTTCCACGCTGATCTAACATTAAAGTTTCAGTAATATCCAGTAGAAAAAAGGGGTCCCCCAGACGGCTGCCTAGTCGCCCAAGAAGAATTGAAGCTCAGGGTCGTAGTTGAGCCCCTGTTCCACGCATTGTAGACGCATGATCCAGGTGGCCTCCCTACGCCTGAGCTTCAGTTCGCGGTTGCCCCCTCTGATGTCGAGGGGAATCACATCTATGCCGAAAACACGTACTTTGATATCATCTCCCAATGGTTGACATTCTGCTACGTGTAACGCCACAGGGTATTTGGGGTCTCTCCTCTGTATTGCTCTAATATGTTCTGAGACTCTTTCTTTGAATGACCTGATGGTGCTGCCTACATAGATCTTTCCACATTGGCATTCAATTATGTACACTACAAATTTGGTCAGACACGTGATGTTGTGTTTGATTTTGTAGACAACCCCATCAGGGCCTTTAAAAGTCTTGGTGCCATGTTTACCCCAAATGCACATGGAGCAAAACCCACATTTGTGGAAGCCAAGACCTCGTGTGGATAACCAGTCCCGAGCCGATGTGTAATGGGGGACTGTGGGGCTTAGTTTGTTTCTCAGGGTGAAGCCCTTTCTGTATGTGATAGATGGTCTGCTCGGAAGCAGCTCTTTAAGAGCAGGATCATCTGTTAGGATTTTCCAGTGTTTGTGGAAACTTTTTTTGACATGATAATTCAGTGCATTGAATTCAGTAATTAGTCTGATTTGCTGTTTGGAGGACTCAACCTCGGTACGTGCTTTCAGACAGTCTGGTCTAGAAATGACTCTGGATTTGCGTTCTGCTTTCAGAAGGGAGGAGCTCGAATACCCTCTCTTTTTAAATCTGTTTTTCATGTTCATGATACAGTAATCGAATTCCATTGCCTCACTGCAGTTACGTTTGGCCCTTAGGAATTCTCCATATGGGATAGATCTTAACTGATGCTCAGGGTGAAAGCTTGAAGCGTGAAGAATGGAGTTACAGGCAGTAGGTTTCCTGAATAGTTTGGAATGTAATTGGTTATTACTCACGTAGAATTCAAGATCTAAGAATTCGATGTTGGTAAGGCTGTGGTGCATAGTGAAACTGATTTCCCATAGGTTGTTGTTAAGATACTTAAAGAAGGACTGGAGAAGTTCCTCAGATCCTGACCATAAGAGAAAACAGTCGTCAATGTATCGCCCCCAGTAAACTATGGAGTCAATGTATGGTCTGCCTTTGGTGCCCCAGATTAGGTCAGTTTCCAAGGCCCCCATAAAGAGATTCGCGAAGGAGGGTGAAAATTTCGAGCCCATGGCTACTCCCTTTTTCTGTCTGTACCAATTTCGATTGAAAATGAAAAAGTTGTTGTCTAGTATAATCTTCATCATTTGTAGCAGCATGTTTGTGTGTGCCCATAGTGAGGCAGGTCTGTTTGAAAGAAGTTTGGTGATTGCACTGATGCCTATTTCAGGATTGATGCTGGTGTACAGGGACACCACATCCAAAGTTACCAGTCTCGTACCTGGCTGCCACTCCAGGTCTGACATGATATTTAGTATGTGTTTCGAATCCTGTATAAAAGAAGGAAGGTTCTTGACCAGAGGTCCCAAAAATAGATCCACATATTCTGCGATTCTTTCGGTGGGGCCCCCAATCCCCGATACTATCGGTCTGCCTGGTGGAAATGGTAGATTCTTGTGAACTTTAGGTAAAGTATACAGCCAAGGATACGTGGGTCTGAAGACTTTGAGATACAAGTATTCATTGTCATCAAGTAGACCAGACTGTTTCCAGTTCAGTAGGAGTCCATTTAATAGTATTGTTAATGGACCCATGGGGTTATGATTGATGGGCTCATAGCATGAGTCTTCACTCAGTTGGCCAAGGACCTCATTGTTGTAGTCATTGAGATCCATGACCACCACATTGCCCCCTTTGTCCGCTTCCCTGATGATAATGTTTTGGTTGTCGCTAAGAGTAGAGAGTGCTGACCGTTCCCCCTTGGTCAGGTTATCTCTATATCTAAATCTGGTGTTAAGGTTCTTGATGTTGGTACTGTTAAGATCCTCAAGGACATGTCTGTGGAATCTGTCAATATTGTTACCTCCCGCCAAAGTCGGAGTCCATTTGGATCTATTTTTGAGGCCACTAGTGATGCTGTAGTCTGTCTCAACATCAAGCTCCTCAAGGAGCCTTTCCATTTCAAGTGGACTATCTTCCCTGTCTGTCAAAGAAAGAAGCAGGTGTGTGGCTTGCACATCTTTAATGGACAAAGGTACATTATCAAATACAGTAGGGATGTGTCTAGGTTGTTTCTGTACGTCTAGTGATCCAGCAAAATGTTTCTTGAGTTTGAGATTGCGTATGAATTTAAAGACATCAATTTTGGTTTGACAGATGTCGCCAGTGGAATAGGGATTGAAGTTCAAGCCTCTGCTGAGTAAGGATATCATATCAGTTGTCAGAGGAAAAGAGGAGAGGTTGATGACTTGTACTGTGTCAACTAGTGTGGTTGGTTCCTCTGTGTGCCTGACCTCAATTTCCTGCGATATTCCTCGCTTGTCCCTGCGTTTCCCCCTGTGGGGCTTGGGTCTGTAGCGGCCCTTGGTGGCTGGGTCCTGTGGCCTCTCCTTACTCGTTGCATCTCTAAAAAAAACGTTGAGTTATGAGGTTCTGCATTGGCCAGAATTTCATTCTCTATGTCGCTGAGTCCAGTAGAACTCAGAGAGGTGGTGCTGGAATTAGCAGAGTTGGTAGTGGTGGTTCTGCCGGTTTGTGAGCCTGTCTTAGGTTTTGGAATTAAGGAATCATATTTGCGATCAAAAGTGTAGACCCTGCCGTTCTTGTAGTCTGCCTCATCCCTTTTGATTTGACGTGCCTTTCTACTCTGGATTTCGGATTGGTGTTTCAGAAGAATTTCATCCAGAATAGTGTAATTCTTCACGGTGGCCTCAGGTTTGTTCAGGTCTTTGATCTCTTGTTCTACAACAGAGATTTCTGATAGTAGTTGGGCGGTCTTCCGATCAGCACTCTCAATGAGAATGTCTATCAGTGTGATAGAATTTTGAACCAAAGAGTCTTCCCATTTGGTCATGAGATCCTGGTCTAGATCATCATAGGTCGGGAAGATGTTGGACCTTAGTCCTCTGGGAACTAATTTCAGTTTCAAGTAATGTTTCAGGGTTGCCCCGTCCCACCAACGGGAGTTTTCTTGTTTCTTTAGTTTTTCAAGTTTAAAGAACTTGTCCCTTAAACCCTCTACGCGTGCAGGACCTGCCGTGGCTGATGCCTGGTGTGTGGGCATGCCCTTGGCCAGGTTTTCAAAGAGATCTGCTGCTGCTTTAGCCCTGTCCATGGTGTGGTGGACAGCTAGAGCGTGCAAAGTGAGGTCTGGTGATTCAAAACGTAACGTGGAGGCGCCCAATCTGCAAACTCAAGAAACACTTCAGTGGGGTTTTTAGAAATTCAGATCATTCAGGCGCACTGCCTCGGTTAAACGTTACAAAATATAACTTGACAGGTAGCAATGTAGTGCGTGAAGAGCAGGCGGAAAAACACCCTTAACCGTCTAAAAAAGTCAAGGGACTATACAGAAATATACAATTGTGCTCTCGCTACTACAAAAAGTATTACAAACAGTACAATGACTGATGAGTGTTCAAGGAGACAGAAGCAGATTCTTTGGTGTGTTCTTAATACAGCAAAACGTTGGTTTATTCTCTCCAGATTCAAGTAATGTAATGTAAAGCCGACACGTGTTTCGTCGTGTACAGTTGAGTCAACACGACTCTTCAGGGCTGATGGTACAAGAATAACATATACAGAATCAGTAATACCGTAGTCACATACTGCAAATGGTGACAAGGTGCAACCAACATGCAGTAGTGGCGTGCATCTGAGTTCGCACGCTGTGGTATCGTATGGTGGTGAGGTCAACAGACCTGATGATTGTGTCACTCCAAGGCTGTGAGTGGTTGCCCTGGGTGATGGTGCACAGATGTGAGGTCTAGTGGCATAATGCTTCGGTGTGTGATCATGTTTAGCAAAGTACACGGTGATCTAGCATTCCGAGGGTTCATGCAGTAGTGAAGCAATTGAAAATCAAAATCGGTGAGCTATTGTGTGGTGGTATAGGTGAGGGACTATAGCGGTAACATTAACGTGGTTTGCCGACGATATTTTTCCGTAGTGTTTGTGGGCAAGCAAAAGGATCCGTTACCGCGCACGTTCAGAATTGTGTGATTGGGATAAAACATGCTGCTCTCTCTCGGCGTTATGGGTTATTTACCTTGTAAATTGGTATGTTCGTGGTGCTTGTTATTAGGTCTGGGCTACTATCCATGTATTGGACGTTACTTGTCGGAGAGAGACTGCAGGAAGAAGTATATAAAAAAAGGGGATCATTAGAAAAGACATACTAAAGGGGGGAAGGGCATCTATTCTGTAGGATAGATGGCGGACAAAAAATGAGGTATTCTTACCACAAATCTAATGTAACTACACAGAAACGGTCTGTTCCTGTAGGATAGTCACGTGGAAAGAGCTTACACACTGGCAGTCTTCCTATTGAATGTCACACATCTTTGTGTTTGTTCATTCTGTGTGACGGGGGATCGTAGAAAGAAATGAAGGGAGAAAAACGGGAATAATATAAGTAAATTCAAACAATAATGCGCACAAATAGCGTCATGTTACATAAAATGACGAATTGCTATTTTTGGAGGGATTGGGTTGATAAAGCACAACCTAAAAGGAAGTACCTGACTTCCGGTATGTCAAGTTTTAACCACTTCAAGTTCATGATAGGGCATTATTATACAAAAAAACCATAATATTAACCTTTATAGAGATGAGTATCTGAGAGTCTCGGTCTCTATCAAGTACAACTTATACGAAGTACCTGACTTATGGTATATCGTTTTTTTGCCGCTGAAAGCGCATGATAGCGCATTATTATGGAAAGACATACTGTTTCTTTTTGAAAAAATAATAAGTCTCTAGATGACTGTGGTAAAAGAAGTACCTGGCTCCTGGTGTATCAGGAGGTAGCCGGGAGGGGATCCGTTTTACTAAGGACTCGCTAGAGACGGGTACGTCTCTCAACAGGCGGTGCGCTGAAAAACGGCAAGAGAAAGCGCGTATTAGAAAATAGAAAGCCCAATACCGTGGGCTTCAGAACAAAGTCGTAGTGGCAGCTGGAGTTTGTTGCCGGTTACCTGTGTTTCAGAATCCCTCCTCCTGTAGTTCCCGGTCGCCGTCTCTCAGTACGGACACGTGACCGGATGGGTGGGATTATTTTGTAGAAGAAGGAAAAAGGTAGACATCAAAGATGTCCACGTAGCCCGTGGTCTGGAAAAACGGGTTCGCCATCTTTAAGTGGTACAATAGTCTTTGGACATATATGTATTCAGTTCTGTGGAGAAGTCGTTTCAGTAAAAAAGTGAACGAGAGTAACTTATGAGGAAGGGAACTCGTGATGTTTACGCCCGCCTAAGATAGGGGGGCTTGATAAGTAGTTAATAAGTCAAGAGATCGAGAAGGCATCCTAGATGTAGAGCGTTGAGGACATTGATGTCACGGATTCACGAGTGTCTACTGATGTAAGATCCTCGTGACGACTTAAATTAGACTAAATGTTCTTTTACTCGCGAATGGGGAGGTGAGAGAGGGACCATACGTTGCTTACATGGTTGAGAAAACGAGCCGCGTATTGGTCGTTAGTGTGCACGTGGGTACTGGGATCACAAGACCCAAACGAGGTAAAGATCGTCATTTCAGTAACCTAAGTAATTAGGTGTCGCATGCTTAATGGCCAGATGTGCCGTGCTATAAGTTTACCATAGATTGTGATGGTCTCTGACGCACAAGTGCCCGCCCGCACCTTCCATAAGTGAGTGTGTCATTTTTTTCCCCAAAGTGTTCAAAACACAATACAATTAGTTTAGCAAACAATCTAATCATTTCACAGTAGTTGAGCCTAGGTGTTGGAAGAGAAATTATGTAAACAAGTAATACATAAATACATAACTTTACATGGTACACCCGCTCATGAAATCGTGTATAAACACAGTACAGTGATAGTTGTCTACATTAACCTCATGATGCATAGTCCGAGTATCTGAAATGTCTATATTCTATATTGTGAGTCCCTCGCTGATCAAACATGTGTCTGCATAGTACAAATGGTGATCACCTTTACTAATTTCATATTGCGTGGTCAGCGTATCTGGGAATGCCTGTATTTCGTTTTACGAGTTCCACGCTGATCTAACATTAAAGTTTCAGTAATATCCAGTAGAAAAAAGGGGTCCCCCAGACGGCTGCCTAGTCGCCCAAGAAGAATTGAAGCTCAGGGTCGTAGTTGAGCCCCTGTTCCACGCATTGTAGACGCATGATCCAGGTGGCCTCCCTACGCCTGAGCTTCAGTTCGCGGTTGCCCCCTCTGATGTCGAGGGGAATCACATCTATGCCGAAAACACGTACTTTGATATCATCTCCCAATGGTTGACATTCTGCTACGTGTAACGCCACAGGGTATTTGGGGTCTCTCCTCTGTATTGCTCTAATATGTTCTGAGACTCTTTCTTTGAATGACCTGATGGTGCTGCCTACATAGATCTTTCCACATTGGCATTCAATTATGTACACTACAAATTTGGTCAGACACGTGATGTTGTGTTTGATTTTGTAGACAACCCCATCAGGGCCTTTAAAAGTCTTGGTGCCATGTTTACCCCAAATGCACATGGAGCAAAACCCACATTTGTGGAAGCCAAGACCTCGTGTGGATAACCAGTCCCGAGCCGATGTGTAATGGGGGACTGTGGGGCTTAGTTTGTTTCTCAGGGTGAAGCCCTTTCTGTATGTGATAGATGGTCTGCTCGGAAGCAGCTCTTTAAGAGCAGGATCATCTGTTAGGATTTTCCAGTGTTTGTGGAAACTTTTTTTGACATGATAATTCAGTGCATTGAATTCAGTAATTAGTCTGATTTGCTGTTTGGAGGACTCAACCTCGGTACGTGCTTTCAGACAGTCTGGTCTAGAAATGACTCTGGATTTGCGTTCTGCTTTCAGAAGGGAGGAGCTCGAATACCCTCTCTTTTTAAATCTGTTTTTCATGTTCATGATACAGTTATCGAATTCCATTGCCTCACTGCAGTTACGTTTGGCCCTTAGGAATTCTCCATATGGGATAGATCTTAACTGATGCTCAGGGTGAAAGCTTGAAGCGTGAAGAATGGAGTTACAGGCAGTAGGTTTCCTGAATAGTTTGGAATGTAATTGGTTATTACTCACGTAGAATTCAAGATCTAAGAATTCGATGTTGGTAAGGCTGTGGTGCATAGTGAAACTGATTTCCCATAGGTTGTTGTTAAGATACTTAAAGAAGGACTGGAGAAGTTCCTCAGATCCTGACCATAAGAGAAAACAGTCGTCAATGTATCGCCCCCAGTAAACTATGGAGTCAATGTATGGTCTGCCTTTGGTGCCCCAGATTAGGTCAGTTTCCAAGGCCCCCATAAAGAGATTCGCGAAGGAGGGTGAAAATTTCGAGCCCATGGCTACTCCCTTTTTCTGTCTGTACCAATTTCGATTGAAAATGAAAAAGTTGTTGTCTAGTATAATCTTCATCATTTGTAGCAGCATGTTTGTGTGTGCCCATAGTGAGGCAGGTCTGTTTGAAAGAAGTTTGGTGATTGCACTGATGCCTATTTCAGGATTGATGCTGGTGTACAGGGACACCACATCCAAAGTTACCAGTCTCGTACCTGGCTGCCACTCCAGGTCTGACATGATATTTAGTATGTGTTTCGAATCCTGTATAAAAGAAGGAAGGTTCTTGACCAGAGGTCCCAAAAAAAGATCCACATATTCTGCGATTCTTTCGGTGGGGCCCCCAATCCCCGATACTATCGGTCTGCCTGGTGGAAATGGTAGATTCTTGTGAACTTTAGGTAAAGTATACAGCCAAGGATACGTGGGTCTGAAGACTTTGAGATACAAGTATTCATTGTCATCAAGTAGACCAGACTGTTTCCAGTTCAGTAGGAGTCCATTTAATAGTATTGTTAATGGACCCATGGGGTTATGATTGATGGGCTCATAGCATGAGGCTTCACTCAGTTGGCCAAGGACCTCATTGTTGTAGTCATTGAGATCCATGACCACCACATTGCCCCCTTTGTCCGCTTCCCTGATGATAATGTTTTGGTTGTCGCTAAGAGTAGAGAGTGCTGACCGTTCCCCCTTGGTCAGGTTATCTCTATATCTAAATCTGGTGTTAAGGTTCTTGATGTTGGTACTGTTAAGATCCTCAAGGACATGTCTGTGGAATCTGTCAATATTGTTACCTCCCGCCAAAGTCGGAGTCCATTTGGATCTATTTTTGAGGCCACTAGTGATGCTGTAGTCTGTCTCAACATCAAGCTCCTCAAGGAGCCTTTCCATTTCAAGTGGACTATCTTCCCTGTCTGTCAAAGAAAGAAGCAGGTGTGTGGCTTGCACATCTTTAATGGACAAAGGTACATTATCAAATACAGTAGGGATGTGTCTAGGTTGTTTCTGTACGTCTAGTACTGTGTTTATACACGATTTCATGAGCGGGTGTACCATGTAAAGTTATGTATTTATGTATTACTTGTTTACATAATTTCTCTTCCAACACCTAGGCTCAACTACTGTGAAATGATTAGATTGTTTGCTAAACTAATTGTATTGTGTTTTGAACACTTTGGGGAAAAAAATGACACACTCACTTATGGAAGGTGCGGGCGGGCACTTGTGCGTCAGAGACCATCACAATCTATGGTAAACTTATAGCACGGCACATCTGGCCATTAAGCATGCGACACCTAATTACTTAGGTTACTGAAATGACGATCTTTACCTCGTTTGGGTCTTGTGATCCCAGTACCCACGTGCACACTAACGACCAATACGCGGCTCGTTTTCTCAACCATGTAAGCAACGTATGGTCCCTCTCTCACCTCCCCATTCGCGAGTAAAAGAACATTTAGTCTAATTTAAGTCGTCACGAGGATCTTACATCAGTAGACACTCGTGAATCCGTGACATCAATGTCCTCAACGCTCTACATCTAGGATGCCTTCTCGATCTCTTGACTTATTAACTACTTATCAAGCCCCCCTATCTTAGGCGGGCGTAAACATCACGAGTTCCCTTCCTCATAAGTTACTCTCGTTCACTTTTTTACTGAAACGACTTCTCCACAGAACTGAATACATATATGTCCAAAGACTATTGTACCACTTAAAGATGGCGAACCCGTTTTTCCAGACCACGGGCTACGTGGACATCTTTGATGTCTACCTTTTTCCTTCTTCTACAAAATAATCCCACCCATCCGGTCACGTGTCCGTACTGAGAGACGGCGACCGGGAACTACAGGAGGAGGGATTCTGAAACACAGGTAACCGGCAACAAACTCCAGCTGCCACTACGACTTTGTTCTGAAGCCCACGGTATTGGGCTTTCTATTTTCTAATACGCGCTTTCTCTTGCCGTTTTTCAGCGCACCGCCTGTTGAGAGACGTACCCGTCTCTAGCGAGTCCTTAGTAAAACGGATCCCCTCCCGGCTACCTCCTGATACACCAGGAGCCAGGTACTTCTTTTACCACAGTCATCTAGAGACTTATTATTTTTTCAAAAAGAAACAGTATGTCTTTCCATAATAATGCGCTATCATGCGCTTTCAGCGGCAAAAAAACGATATACCATAAGTCAGGTACTTCGTATAAGTTGTACTTGATAGAGACCGAGACTCTCAGATACTCATCTCTATAAAGGTTAATATTATGGTTTTTTTGTATAATAATGCCCTATCATGAACTTGAAGTGGTTAAAACTTGACATACCGGAAGTCAGGTACTTCCTTTTAGGTTGTGCTTTATCAACCCAATCCCTCCAAAAATAGCAATTCGTCATTTTATGTAACATGACGCTATTTGTGCGCATTATTGTTTGAATTTACTTATATTATTCCCGTTTTTCTCCCTTCATTTCTTTCTACGATCCCCCGTCACACAGAATGAACAAACACAAAGATGTGTGACATTCAATAGGAAGACTGCCAGTGTGTAAGCTCTTTCCACGTGACTATCCTACAGGAACAGACCGTTTCTGTGTAGTTACATTAGATTTGTGGTAAGAATACCTCATTTTTTGTCCGCCATCTATCCTACAGAATAGATGCCCTTCCCCCCTTTAGTATGTCTTTTCTAATGATCCCCTTTTTTTATATACTTCTTCCTGCAGTCTCTCTCCGACAAGTAACGTCCAATACATGGATAGTAGCCCAGACCTAATAACAAGCACCACGAACATACCAATTTACAAGGTAAATAACCCATAACGCCGAGAGAGAGCAGCATGTTTTATCCCAATCACACAATTCTGAACGTGCGCGGTAACGGATCCTTTTGCTTGCCCACAAACACTACGGAAAAATATCGTCGGCAAACCACGTTAATGTTACCGCTATAGTCCCTCACCTATACCACCACACAATAGCTCACCGATTTTGATTTTCAATTGCTTCACTACTGCATGAACCCTCGGAATGCTAGATCACCGTGTACTTTGCTAAACATGATCACACACCGAAGCATTATGCCACTAAACCTCACATCTGTGCACCATCACCCAGGGCAACCACTCACAGCCTTGGAGTGACACAATCATCAGGTCTGTTGACCTCACCACCATACGATACCACAGCGTGCGAACTCAGATGCACGCCACTACTGCATGTTGGTTGCACCTTGTCACCATTTGCAGTATGTGACTACGGTATTACTGATTCTGTATATGTTATTCTTGTACCATCAGCCCTGAAGAGTCGTGTTGACTCAACTGTACACGACGAAACACGTGTCGGCTTTACATTACATTACTTGAATCTGGAGAGAATAAACCAACGTTTTGCTGTATTAAGAACACACCAAAGAATCTGCTTCTGTCTCCTTGAACACTCATCAGTCATTGTACTGTTTGTAATACTTTTTGTAGTAGCGAGAGCACAATTGTATATTTCTGTATAGTCCCTTGACTTTTTTAGACGGTTAAGGGTGTTTTTCCGCCTGCTCTTCACGCACTACATTGCTACCTGTCAAGTTATATTTTGTAACGTTTAACCGAGGCAGTGCGCCTGAATGATCTGAATTTCTAAAAACCCCACTGAAGTGTTTCCTTCTTTGCTCAATAGCTGGTCGATATAGTCTTCCGTGTAAGACAGTGTTTCTTTTTCGGACATGGTATTCAAAAAGACACACTCTGAAACAGATTCACAAACATATAATCCGGTCCCGTAAAAGACGGAAAGACAAAGAGTCAATCAACAGTTATTACATGCGACAATTAGACATTTAGAAAAAACCCTCGCAGGAGTCCCTGCACAAGGTAACCATTATAAAAATGGGGTAACCCAAAATCGGTTGTTGGACCTGGGTAATCGAAATTATTAACAAAAAACAATGGCCCAACCCGGAATAGATTATTTGCTCAATAAATCAGTACTCACAGTTAATAATTTTTGTTAACTCAATGAGTGTTAGAGTTAATCACCTCTTATAGATTTAATCCAAAAGTATTCATTGCACTTAAAAAGCATCCACCTCGAGAAGACTGATTTATTCAAAAAATATATATATAGGAGTTTTAATGAATTGCTCCAACACAGCGAGAAAATTTCATATATACATTAGTAAAAATTTCAAAAAACGAACGGTAACAAAGAGAGCAGAGTGCTTCTACAAGGGTGCCGGAAAAAAAGGAAGAAAAGGTGGTTTTGAAAGAAAGGGTGTAAGCCTCAACAGAATAGTGACATAAGATTTTATAAAAGTAGAGAAAACAGTGCTGTACAAAATTCAGCAAAATATAGATTAAGGCCACTGATTGCTTATTTCACTTTTAGCATTTATACATTCTTTGACTGGCATGTATAATGTCTGAAAAAACAGTGGTCCTATTTATTGGAGAAGAGCGTCGACGTTTCGACCCGTCTGGTGGTACAGGGGTAGCTGGGGACCTCGACCTGCGGGTCTTCCTCAGGACGTATATGACACAAACTTCGTACCGTGGTTATAAAAAGCTGTGAGCCTACAATAAATTAAGGCAATATTCAGGTGGGTGCATGAAATTAATACTTAAAAATGAGAGGTACGTCGACCTCGATTGATTTCTTACCCAGAACTTCTTTATATGGGATGGTCAAGATCCTCCTAGATCTGGATGGTCTTAACAATCTGATTGGTCACAGTCCCACTCCTACAGTTCCTAAGATGGAGTTAATATATTAAGTTGCTAATCTAGATGAGTATCTGTAATTGTTGTTTTTCAAACACCATTAATAAAGGCTTACCGAGTTAATGGTCGTTTGCCTTCCACATAGTTATTCAGTGGATGATGTTGAAGATAGCATATAGGACTTAATCAGTTACTGCAAGGGAACATATAATGAGTGTGTTTAACCGTGATATCATTCAGTAATTTGGTCTATTAGTATGGAGGGTAAAGGGAAAAATTCATACCTTACAGTATTCTTATACTTCATAAGATAGTATAGGTGAGGTTCAATCTCTGCGCCAAAATTTCTGCGAAAACAGGCAGAGATGAGTGTTACCTGGGTTATGTTTGTTTAAAGGAGGTGGCACAGCATATTATAGGTGGCGGATACCTCGTAATCTGTTAATTACCTTTTGGACTCGCAGAATGGCCGCCCTCACTTGGGAATGTTCGCGAAAGTCGACATTATCCAAAACGAAAAAACAGGACGCTGCATGAAAAAATATAAGTTCAGGTCAGAGTCGCTGTGGTTGTCTTACAGCCTCAAGGACTCTAATTGGGTAGAAAACCGGGAAAATCTTACCGAGTGTGTTTGTATGTTGGCGGCGACTGTTCAAATCCAGGGGTCTCGTAACGCGGTGACGTCACACGGACGTTTTGAGCGCTCGAATACGAATAGACATAAAGAAAGGACTCAGTGGAGTTCTCGGTTGGCCCGTGGATATTGTATCTTGTGGACCAAAACACCAAGAGTAGGTCGACGTAGAAAAGGGACTCAGTGTGATTCTTGATGGGCCCATGGTCATTGTATTTGATAATACAATACGTCACGGAAGATTGAATACTGAATAAGGCGCCCACTCAATAGATCATCTGTTATTTAACACTGCTACTTGTTTACTGATTTCTTCATATTCATTTAGCCCCCGCTTTATAGTGTCGAATAGATATATAAATCGGCACTCACGGAGGCTCAATACATGACTGAAGTCTCCTCCTCTGGGGTTTGGTGTTACCTTTTCAAGGACACACCATTTGAGACTATCAGGTGTATGTTCAAATTTTGTAAAATGCTCCACAAGTGGAGCCCCCTGGGTCTTACATTTGATACGGCTCACGTGTTGCAATATGCGACACTTTACTTTTTGTGTAGTTTGTCCAATATATACGAACCCGCAAGGGCATGTGATCGCATAAATAACTCCACTTGAGTTACAGTTACTGTGTTCTTTTAACTCGTATGTGTAGTTGTTATGTTTGAAACTTTTAATTTCTTGGGTTAATGGACAAGCTTTACAATTTCCACATTTCACGTGGCCCTTTACTGGTGGGATCCCCCATAGGACAGTTTGACTGGGTGGGTTTTTACTAGGCAGTAGAGCTTTCACAACATAGTCTCTTATATTTTTTGCCATCTTAAAAGCATGTAATGGCAAAGGGGCATTCCCAATTTCATCAGCGATCCTATGCCAGTGTTGGTTAATTATTTTTTTGATCTTGTTACTCTTCGTGGAATAGGTAGTAACGCACACTATCCGATCCTCTTTTTGTTTCTGATTATCTCTCACTTCTAAGAGGTGTTCTCTGTGATTATACCAGGCGCGTTTACGTGCCTGTTTTAAGAGCCTGATCGGGTAGCCTCTATCTATCAGTCGGGATAGGAGGCCTGCTGATTCGTTGAAGAAATCCTCCTTCCTGGTGCAGTTCCTACGCAACCTCAGGAATTGTCCAAAGGGGAGGTTATCCCTGAGGTTGCGTGGATGGTGGCTGCTATACCGGAGTAAGGTGTTCCGCTCACTACTCTTACGGTATAGGCCGGTGTATAACATACCCTGATCAGCATTGATAGTAATATCCAGAAAACTAATTTTGGACTTATCAAATTCTACGGTGAATTGGATGTCAGTTGACCGTGTATTAAGCCATTCATGAAAAGAAGTTAATTCCTCTGAGGTGCCATTCCATACAATTAAAACGTCATCAATATAACGACGCCATAACCTTACTCCGGTATAGCAGCCACCATCCACGCCTATTCCACGAAGAGTAACAAGATCAAAAAAATAATTAACCAACACTGGCATATGATCGCTGATGAAATTGGGAATGCCCCTTTGCCATTACATGCTTTTAAGAAGGCAAAACATATAAGAGACTATGTTGTGAAAGCTCTACTGCCTAGTAAAAACCCACCCAGTCAAACTGTCCTATGGGGGATCCCACCAGTAAAGGGCCACGTGAAATGTGGAAATTGTAAAGCTTGTCCATTAACCCAAGAAATTAAAAGTTTCAAACATAACAACTACACATATGAGTTAAAAGAACACAGTAACTGTAACTCAAGTGGAGTTATTTATGCGATCACATGCCCTTGCGGGTTCGTATATATTGGACAAACTACACAAAAAGTAAAGTGTCGCATATTGCAACACGTGAGCCGTATCAAATGTAAGACCCAGGGGGCTCCACTTGTGGAGCATTTTACAAAATTTGAACATACACCTGATAGTCTCAAATGGTGTGTCCTTGAAAAGGTAACACCAAACCCCAGAGGAGGAGACTTCAGTCATGTATTGAGCCTCCGTGAGTGCCGATTTATATATCTATTCGACACTATAAAGCGGGGGCTAAATGAATATGAAGAAATCAGCAAACAAGTAGCAGTGTTAAATAACAGATGATCTATTGAGTGGGCGCCTTATTCAGTATTCAATCTTCCGTGACGTATTGTATTATCAAATACAATGACCATGGGCCCATCAAGAATCACACTGAGTCCCTTTTCTACGTCGACCTACTCTTGGTGTTTTGGTCCACAAGATACAATATCCACGGGCCAACCGAGAACTCCACTGAGTCCTTTCTTTATGTCTATTCATCTTCGAGCGCTCAAAACGTCCGTGTGACGTCACCGCGTTACGAGACCCCTGGATTTGAACAGTCGCCGCCAACATACAAACACACTCGGTAAGATTTTCCCGGTTTTCTACCCAATTAGAGTCCTTGAGGCTGTAAGACAACCACAGCGACTCTGACCTGAACTTATATTTTTTCATGCAGCGTCCTGTTTTTTCGTTTTGGATAATGTCGACTTTCGCGAACATTCCCAAGTGAGGGCGGCCATTCTGCGAGTCCAAAAGGTAATTAACAGATTACGAGGTATCCGCCACCTATAATATGCTGTGCCACCTCCTTTAAACAAACATAACCCAGGTAACACTCATCTCTGCCTGTTTTCGCAGAAATTTTGGCGCAGAGATTGAACCTCACCTATACTATCTTATGAAGTATAAGAATACTGTAAGGTATGAATTTTTCCCTTTACCCTCCATACTAATAGACCAAATTACTGAATGATATCACGGTTAAACACACTCATTATATGTTCCCTTGCAGTAACGGATTAAGTCCTATATGCTATCTTCAACATCATCCACTGAATAACTATGTGGAAGGCAAACGACCATTAACTCGGTAAGCCTTTATTAATGGTGTTTGAAAAACAACAATTACAGATACTCATCTAGATTAGCAACTTAATATATTAACTCCATCTTAGGAACTGTAGGAGTGGGACTGTGACCAATCAGATTGTTAAGACCATCCAGATCTAGGAGGATCTTGACCATCCCATATAAAGAAGTTCTGGGTAAGAAATCAATCGAGGTCGACGTACCTCTCATTTTGAAGTATTAATTTCATGCACCCACCTGAATATTGCCTTAATTTATTGTAGGCTCACAGCTTTTTATAACCACGGTACGAAGTTTGTGTCATATACGTCCTGAGGAAGACCCGCAGGTCGAGGTCCCCAGCTACCCCTGTACCACCAGACGGGTCGAAACGTCGACGCTCTTCTCCAATAAATAGGACCACTGTTTTTTCAGACATTATACATGCCAGTCAAAGAATGTATAAATGCTAAAAGTGAAATAAGCAATCAGTGGCCTTAATCTATATTTTGCTGAATTTTGTACAGCACTGTTTTCTCTACTTTTATAAAATCTTATGTCACTATTCTGTTGAGGCTTACACCCTTTCTTTCAAAACCACCTTTTCTTCCTTTTTTTCCGGCACCCTTGTAGAAGCACTCTGCTCTCTTTGTTACCGTTCGTTTTTTGAAATTTTTACTAATGTATATATGAAATTTTCTCGCTGTGTTGGAGCAATTCATTAAAACTCCTATATATATATTTTTTGAATAAATCAGTCTTCTCGAGGTGGATGCTTTTTAAGTGCAATGAATACTTTTGGATTAAATCTATAAGAGGTGATTAACTCTAACACTCATTGAGTTAACAAAAATTATTAACTGTGAGTACTGATTTATTGAGCAAATAATCTATTCCGGGTTGGGCCATTGTTTTTTGTTAATAATTTCGATTACCCAGGTCCAACAACCGGTTTTGGGTTACCCCATTTTTATAATGGTTACCTTGTGCAGGGACTCCTGCGAGGGTTTTTTCTAAATGTCTAATTGTCGCATGTAATAACTGTTGATTGACTCTTTGTCTTTCCGTCTTTTACGGGACCGGATTATATGTTTGTGAATCTGTTTCAGAGTGTGTCTTTTTGAATACCATGTCCGAAAAAGAAACACTGTCTTACACGGAAGACTATATTGACCAGCTATTGAGCAAAGAAGGAGCTAGTGGTATATTGGGAAATGATACTAGCAACACTGATATCACATTAAATGAGAAAGTTGCTAAATTAGAACGTCTAGAAAAGAAATGAATAAGAACGAGACTCCACGGGCATACTTTGGCAAAATATCTTAAAGCAAACGTGATCCCAGTAGGGTTAAGAGTGAGGAACGAACCAGCAATTTTTGTTGATAATCCTAGGTTTAAAGAACATTTCAGCTTTGTTTCTAATACATGCTCACGCCATTGGATGGTGTTGGGGATCGAGACAGCTGTGACAGAAGCTGAGAGGTTAATAAAAGAAATAGCCGACCTCAAAAAAGAGATCATCGAAGACAAAGCCCTAATTAATGCCAAAGAGGCCTTAGAACGTGTGGAAAAAACAATACGTGAATTTGACTTATACACCCAAGCCACAAAGCTAGACAAGGTAGCCAAAGACATTAAATTTTTTGATAAAAAGGTTGTATACCCATACCTACAGGAAGGGTATTATACAAGAGAACAACCAGGGACCTACTCCAGTAGAGGTAGACGAGGATACAGACAATTCACTACTTTTTCAGGATCCTCTTTTGGTAGCAACACTGATAGTGACTCCGAACAAGCAGGCACTAGCACTGACACAACCAATTCTGGTAACCACTATCCAGACCAAACCAATTTTTTAGAACAGGACCAATGGTGGGAACCACGAGGACGAGGACGTCCCTGGGGGAGGCCCAGGGGCCCAAGATCACAGAACTGGAACAGAGGCAGGGGGAAAACCAAAGGCAGAGGTCAGACACACTCACATGGAGAGATACAAACCAGGAGACAACACTACAGATGGTAGTCCGAAAACCTGAGAATCCAATAATCAATCTCTCAGACTATGAGCTAGACCAAGATGAGCAGAGTGTATTAGAAAAAGGCCTTTCGTTTGTACCAACCTCGATGCCCAATTCCTTTAATCTTAAAGTGGAGCTACATCACTTCTTTAGAAAAATAAGACTCAAACATTTTTTTCAAAAAGTTCCACACAATCCCGTTTTCTCTGGAAGTGGCCTGAGACCCCCATCTAAATTCAACCCCCCTGCTCACCAAATGTCATCAAAGATTTTGGCCTTTGAACAATTGGTATTGAGAGATGTAGAGAATACTCTGTCAGAGAGACAATATGTTAAATATAACATTACTAAGGCAGAACGAATAGCTCTCACTACTCTAAAAGAAAATGCCAATATAGTAATTAAACCTGCCGACAAGGGCGGAGCCATTGTCGTACAAAACTATGACCAATACACAAATGAAATTCTTGCCCAGCTAGAAGTTGAAGGTAACTATGCTAAATTAAAAGGGGACCCGACTAATGAAATAACAAAGAAAATCAAATCCATTACCACACAAGGATTAGATTTAGGCTTCATCAATAAACATGAGCACGAATATCTCAATAACAAACATCCCAGAACACCTACCATTTATACTTTGCCAAAAATTCATAAAAGAATGCAGAATCCACCGGGCAGACCGATCATCTCCGGTTGTGGCTCCCTCCTGGAGCCCCTGTGCAAGTATATTGATACATTCTTAAAACCTTTAGCAGAGGAGACAGCTACGTACCTTAAAGATACGATGCAAACCATCCAGCTCCTAGATGGACGCCCATATGACCCAAGTACAAGTCTACTTGCTACAATGGACATACAATCTCTATATACAAATATTCCGCAAAAGCAAGCACTGACAGTTATTGAGTTAGTCCTAAACTCACGTCCGGCACCCCACCATGTACCGACAGAATTTATCATTCAACTTTTAACTCTGGCTATGACTAAGAATTTTTTCACTTTCCTGGGCAAGTACTATGTTCAAACAAAGGGAGTGGCGATGGGGGCAAGCTTTGCCCCCAATCTGGCCATAATCTTTATGGATGCCTTCGAACAAGCACATGTTCTTAATGATATCAACCCCTACCTTAACCACATAGGGTTATGGCGTCGTTATATTGATGACGTTTTAATTGTATGGAATGGCACCTCAGAGGAATTAACTTCTTTTCATGAATGGCTTAATACACGGTCAACTGACATCCAATTCACCGTAGAATTTGATAAGTCCAAAATTAGTTTTCTGGATATTACTATCAATGCTGATCAGGGTATGTTATACACCGGCCTATACCGTAAGAGTAGTGAGCGGAACACCTTACTCCGGTATAGCAGCCACCATCCACGCAACCTCAGGGATAACCTCCCCTTTGGACAATTCCTGAGGTTGCGTAGGAACTGCACCAGGAAGGAGGATTTCTTCAACGAATCAGCAGGCCTCCTATCCCGACTGATAGATAGATGCTACCCGATCAGGCTCTTAAAACAGGCACGTAAACGCGCCTGGTATAATCACAGAGAACACCTCTTAGAAGTGAGAGATAATCAGAAACAAAAAGAGGATCGGATAGTGTGCGTTACTACCTATTCCACGAAGAGTAACAAGATCAAAAAAATAATTAACCAACACTGGCATATGATCGCTGATGAAATTGGGAATGCCCCTTTGCCATTACATGCTTTTAAGAAGGCAAAAAATATAAGAGACTATGTTGTGAAAGCTCTACTGCCTAGTAAAAACCCACCCAGTCAAACTGTCCTATGGGGGATCCCACCAGTAAAGGGCCACGTGAAATGTGGAAATTGTAAAGCTTGTCCATTAACCCAAGAAATTAAAAGTTTCAAACATAACAACTACACATACGAGTTAAAAGAACACAGTAACTGTAACTCAAGTGGAGTTATTTATGCGATCACATGCCCTTGCGGGTTCGTATATATTGGACAAACTACACAAAAAGTAAAGTGTCGCATATTGCAACACGTGAGCCGTATCAAATGTAAGACCCAGGGGGCTCCACTTGTGGAGCATTTTACAAAATTTGAACATACACCTGATAGTCTCAAATGGTGTGTCCTTGAAAAGGTAACACCAAACCCCAGAGGAGGAGACTTCAGTCATGTATTGAGCCTCCGTGAGTGACGATTTATATATCTATTCGACACTATAAAGCGGGGGCTAAATGAATATGAAGAAATCAGCAAACAAGTAGCAGTGTTAAATAACAGATGATCTATTGAGTGGGCGCCTTATTCAGTATTCAATCTTCCGTGACGTATTGTATTATCAAATACAATGACCATGGGCCCATCAAGAATCACACTGAGTCCCTTTTCTACGTCGACCTACTCTTGGTGTTTTGGTCCACAAGATACAATATCCACGGGCCAACCGAGAACTCCACTGAGTCCTTTCTTTATGTCTATTCGTCTTCGAGCGCTCAAAACGTCCGTGTGACGTCACCGCGTTACGAGACCCCTGGATTTGAACAGTCGCCGCCAACATACAAACACACTCGGTAAGATTTTCCCGGTTTTCTACCCAATTAGAGTCCTTGAGGCTGTAAGACAACCACAGCGACTCTGACCTGAACTTATATTTTTTCATGCAGCGTCCTGTTTTTTCGTTTTGGATAATGTCGACTTTCGCGAACATTCCCAAGTGAGGGCGGCCATTCTGCGAGTCCAAAAGGTAATTAACAGATTACGAGGTATCCGCCACCTATAATATGCTGTGCCACCTCCTTTAAACAAACATAACCCAGGTAACACTCATCTCTGCCTGTTTTCGCAGAAATTTTGGCGCAGAGATTGAACCTCACCTATACTATCTTATGAAGTATAAGAATACTGTAAGGTATGAATTTTTCCCTTTACCCTCCATACTAATAGACCAAATTACTGAATGATATCACGGTTAAACACACTCATTATATGTTCCCTTGCAGTAACGGATTAAGTCCTATATGCTATCTTCAACATCATCCACTGAATAACTATGTGGAAGGCAAACGACCATTAACTCGGTAAGCCTTTATTAATGGTGTTTGAAAAACAACAATTACAGATACTCATCTAGATTAGCAACTTAATATATTAACTCCATCTTAGGAACTGTAGGAGTGGGACTGTGACCAATCAGATTGTTAAGACCATCCAGATCTAGGAGGATCTTGACCATCCCATATAAAGAAGTTCTGGGTAAGAAATCAATCGAGGTCGACGTACCTCTCATTTTTAAGTATTAATTTCATGCACCCACCTGAATATTGCCTTAATTTATTGTAGGCTCACAGCTTTTTATAACCACGGTACGAAGTTTGTGTCATATACGTCCTGAGGAAGACCCGCAGGTCGAGGTCCCCAGCTACCCCTGTACCACCAGACGGGTCGAAACGTCGACGCTCTTCTCCAATAAATAGGACCACTGTTTTTTCAGACATTATACATGCCAGTCAAAGAATGTATAAATGCTAAAAGTGAAATAAGCAATCAGTGGCCTTAATCTATATTTTGCTGAATTTTGTACAGCACTGTTTTCTCTACTTTTATAAAATCTTATGTCACTATTCTGTTGAGGCTTACACCCTTTCTTTCAAAACCACCTTTTCTTCCTTTTTTTCCGGCACCCTTGTAGAAGCACTCTGCTCTCTTTGTTACCGTTCGTTTTTTGAAATTTTTACTAATGTATATATGAAATTTTCTCGCTGTGTTGGAGCAATTCATTAAAACTCCTATATATATATTTTTTGAATAAATCAGTCTTCTCGAGGTGGATGCTTTTTAAGTGCAATGAATACTTTTGGATTAAATCTATAAGAGGTGATTAACTCTAACACTCATTGAGTTAACAAAAATTATTAACTGTGAGTACTGATTTATTGAGCAAATAATCTATTCCGGGTTGGGCCATTGTTTTTTGTTAATAATTTCGATTACCCAGGTCCAACAACCGGTTTTGGGTTACCCCATTTTTATAATGATTAGGTCAGTCTACAGCGGCTGATCTGAGCTTGAAGGTAGACTTTCGATGCAATAAGTACAACTGGTCTCTCCCCCAACCCAGGAATCTCGCACCAAAGATCCTCCCACGCAACAATAAGTGTAAAAACAATAAGAAAACAGAGGACTTAAAGGCCACCCTTTAAATTGTCGGTCTATGCAAAAGCATGAACCACACATTTATGGCCTACTTTTAGACGAACAACCTGATTTTTTTATTTCTCACTGAGACCTGGGTGTCTGAAGCCTACAACCCTACTATCACCTCAGCCATCCCTACCGTATAAAATCCTTAGGAGGGACTGAGCGAGTGGGAAGGGGGGTGGTGTCGCCATGATTTACAGTAAAAAACTAGACTGCTCTCCCATCCCGATGGAAAACATTTAGGGTGCAGAGTCCTTAGGCTTCCGCTGTACCTTAACCCCCAATATAGCATTGCTGTTTTTCTGATTTACAGACCTCCCAATGCAATTGGAAATTTTATTACTATGCTTAATACATCCACCACCTCCCTGGCCTCAAAATACAACAACTGCCTTATTCTGGGAGATATCAATATACATATGGACAATGGAAAAGGCCCTCAAACAATTTCCTAGTTGGAGACGCTGCAGACCTGCAACATGTTTCCATCTATTTCTTCGGCACCCATGAGAAGGGCCATACCCTAGACCAAATCTTTCACAACTTTGACATATCAGTAAGCCTACCTCTTCCTATTATCTGATCTTATCACCTCCTTTTAAAATTCATCATTTCCAACTCTGCTACAGCCCCTCTGGCTAACTCAGGGCAGAGGTTCCCTAATTACAGGACATTCCATAAAATATCCATCCTGATGTTAGTAGACGCCCTCGGTCGTTCCTCACCAGAGTTGTCTGGATGCTCCAACTCAAGTGCCCTCTCAATAGATTCATGGCTCCGAACCAACTTTGCTGCAGCGCTACCGGTTGTTTCCCGCTCCTCAAAGAGTTTGGCCCCACCAGCTCCATGGTTTAATGATTGCCTCAGATCTAGCAAAAGAAATTGTAGAAAAATGGAACGGAAATGGCGTAAATCCTATCTACCTGAGGACAGGAAGCTGTCTAAAGACAACTTAAAAGCTCATTACATTCTTGTGAGGGCAGCCAAGAAAAACTTCTTTCAAACCAAGATAGAAAATGCCCAAAATAAGAGTAAGGAAATCTTTAGTATAGTTAAATCCTTTACCGCCCGAAAGCCAAGAACAAAGGACGGGCCGTGCATGGAAGAATGGTCTAAGGAAATAGCTAAATTCTTCCACACAAATATCTCTGTCATCCAACAAGCCTTCACTAACATCTCAGAGGAAGAACTGACCTTCTACCTTGGTTCTAATAACATATTTCACCTCTTGGATCCTGCATCTTTACTAGCTTTCCCTGAGTTTCAGCTTAAAGAGTCACTGACCCTTCTCCAAAGCATTAAGTCTGGCTCTCCTACCGACCCCTGTCCAGCAAATATCCTGAACGTATTAGCTCCCACCATAAACCCCATGGTAAACCAGCTCTTTGATGCTTCCCTTTCCTCAGGTAACATGCCGAAATTATGGAAGAATGCTAAGTATCTTCCACTGTTAAAAAGTCTAACGCCAAACCGACGGACCCTGCCAACTACAGGGCAATCTCCCTTCTTCCGGCCCTCTCCAAAGTATTAGAGAAGCATGTAAACAAGGCCCTCCAAAAACACATTGAAGATGGGAAGCTCCTTCATGAGTCCCAATCCAGTTTTAGGGCTAACTACAGTACGGAGTCCGCTCTGCTGCAAGTGACTGAATTTCTCAGGGGTAAGCTGGACCAGGGAGGCAAGTCTGTTCTGATACTGCTCGATCTGTCAGCGGCCTTCGATATGGTCCCACATGAGAGGCTCCTGCAGAGACTTGCTAACATCGGCCTGGGGAAGGCCATCTTAACCTGAATGTCATCCTTCTTGGCAAATAGATCTCAGGACATCTGGCTCCCCCCTTTCTTATCCCCGGTTCTGGCAATGAATGTAGGTGTCCCTCAGGGCTCCATTCTCAGTCCTTCCCTATTTAATATATATCTATCCACCCTTAAATTTCTGGTAGAGAAAGAGGGTGCCAAAATTGTTTCCAATGCTGATGACACTCAGCTGATTTTTACGTGTGAAAAAGGAACCAACTTTGACGGGGCAATGATTAGGTCTTGCCTCACAAAGGTTTTTAACAGGCTTAAGATCAATCAGCTGAAGTGCAATCCTGACAAGACTGAAGTTGTTTTTTTGGTAATCCAGAAACGCCTGACTGGAGCTCTGGTGGCCAAAAGATCTGCCTCCCCCACCCGCGGAAAAGGAGAAAGTCAAAAACTTAGGAATAGTCATAGACAAGACACTCTCCATACGCTTTCAAATCCAAAATCTAACTGGCGCTTGCTTTGCCATACTCCGGATGCTAAAAAAATTCCTGCCCCTGTTTCCACTTGAGAGCAGAACGATTGTGGTGCAGGGGCTGGTGAAATCAAAGCTTGATTATGTCAATAGCTTGTACCTCAGTCTTCCCAAATCCCTTATCCAGCGCCTACAAGTGGTACAAAACGCAGCCCCCTATTCTTAAGTCTAAAAACTGGTTCCATAAAAGAACGGATTGACTTCAAAGCGATGACCATCATTTTTAAAACTTTACCCGGCTTAGGACCTGGCTACCTAAATAAGCAGGTTAACTGCTACAAAACATCTAGACCCCTAAGATCTTCCAATGCCAACCTGGCCATCGTGCCTAAAATATGCCGTGCCCCCCCTTTTGTACCGCTTTTGGCTGCCATGAGTGTGGCAGGGTATGCTCAGACGTGAGTCCCTTGCTCACTTTGCCACTGGATTCAAGCAAGCCGGGCTGAAGACGGCTGTAATGCCAGAAACTGGTCCTCAGAAGCTTGTTTCCGGTCCAGGGACGGCATGGCTTGGTAGTTCCGGCTGGACTGTTCCCATGAGGCACAGCGTCAGACTGATTTGCATATAGCCATGTCTGAAACAGGGGTGGCAGAGGGGCTAAAGAACGGTGATGGATTAAACCCAGATCTTTTGACTGGGTGTGAATGTTTTGATTGGTTCAGATGCTCCGTCCATTACCACCCCCATTTGTACCGCGTGCCAACACTGGAGGCAGATCCCTCGGGTTTCTAGGATGCAAAATTGTGGGACAGCCTCCCTGAGTCTCTGAGATTAACAACAGACCTACTCTTTTTCAGGAAGAACTTAAAAACCTGTCATTTTAATAACTGATGGGTCTTTTACGCACGTTTTCCTCCCGCTGTTGCGCGCCAGGACACTCTAGTCTGAGTAGCTGCGCACTTTATTAAATATACTATTTCATTTCATTAGGTCTCTGACAGTGCAAAAGGAACACTCGTTCAAATACTAAGGGCCTTATTTATGAGGCCTTGCTTCACTTTTATGTCGCCGGTGCGTCACTTTTAGTGACGCACCGGCAGCGTACAAAATGTGCCTTTTTGCGCCCTATTTTACAAAGTGACTCATCTAGGCAGATGCGTCACTTTGTAAACCCCTGCACCACATTATACCTGCGCCTGGTATAATGTATGCAGGGTGGGTGTTTCCAGTAAAAAGCCTTGTAGAAGTGGCACATTGAAATCTATGAGAACTCATTGCACCACTTCTAGAACGCCATTGCATCAATATCTTACACCTGCCTCAGAGCTGGTGTATGACTGATGCAGGCAAGGCCCATGTGAAATGACACTTTGCTGAAGTTGCGTCTATTTTCAGATAAACACCAGCAATGCACCACTTTTGCGCCGACAGATATGTCAGAAATACTGACGTAACTGTAGCTCCTTGAGACATGATGTGTCATACAGTAAATATGATGCATCCAACATGTCGCAAGGAGGGCGCACTAAAAAGTGACGCATTCCTGTTTTCGCACAGCGATGCATCCCTTCTCATAAATAAGGCCCTAAATGTGTTTACATCTAATATTTATGGATAGTTATGTGTGTTTTCAATATTAGAACACAGCAGCAGCTCACCAATATTCCTACAAATAATCTTTGTGACTCCCTCCCATTTCTTATGTTAGGCCTTGTTTTGATCTAAAAGAAACTTTTTTTATGTATATTGCATGAAACAAACACAACAGTTCTCTACAAAATGGCTGTACTAGACTCTCACACATCAGATACATAAAAAAAATTAAAGGTAAACAGTATCTGTTGAAGCAATATTCAAGGTCATTAGGGCAAAACTCTGGAGAATGGAGCTGACTCTGTCAGGGGGCCCCCTCAAAGGCTGGGGCCCTGGGCCAGAGCCCACTTTGCCCCTGTGTTAAAACGTCTCTGGTGGAACGCCTTCCGAGGGCAGAGTAAGGCAATGGAGCGATTTTCTCTGAGTTGCCGTACTCAAGATTTATGGAGTCTCTCAGGGCCATGCAATGTAGCCTTGCGTGGCTTCATAAATTTGACATAAGGTTTATGTTGCACTTACTCCAGGTAGCATGGTGCAAGAGTGATGCAAACCAGCTCGTAAATCGGCCCCTAAACATGTATGGAATGAATGTGTGTGTTTGATTGTAGAGTGTGCAAATGCTGTGTAGCCTAAGAATGAAGTGGTTTGGTCTTGTGGGCTATCTGCGGAGGCTGCTAATGTTGTGAAGCTGCAAACCTGTAGGTACACTTGTGCTTGAAGCAGAGTGAAAGATAGTGAGAAATAGCAGCACATGTGTGTGTGCTACCAAAAGAAATAGTGGGGCATATTACCAACAAATAGCAATATTTATCGCTAAGTAGGGTTAGCGGCAATATTTTTATCGCCGCGCATCACCGGTTTTTATCGCTGAGATAACTTGCTATTAGCAAGGTTTATCTCAAAAGCGATAAAAATCAGGCGAAATGCGTGAATATCGCTGACAAATACAGCAATATTCACACATTAGCGACGAAATGCTCTTAGCCATGTTATCCACCTCCCATTGGATAACATGGCTAAGAACTGGTCTGAGCAGGCATTGGTTTTTGGCGATAGCGGGAATATTTCCATTGCTACGCCTGCCTTGCTAATAGGCGATAGCGACGTTAGCGACTGCTTTCAGTCGCTAACAGGTCGGGTACGCCCACTTTGCATGTCATTAGCGATAAATATCGCTGACATGCAAAGCGGGCCCCAAACCGCTCGCTATCGCCTAAAAGCTGTCGCTAACATCAGTTAGCGACAGCTTGCTAATAGAGCGATAGAATTATCGCCGCTTAGCGGCCGAAAACGGCCGCTAAACCGGCATTAATTGCCTATCACCACCCTTGGTAATATGCCCAAGTGTTATTAATTTGGGATGGACTAACCCCCCTATTGACTTAAGTTACACAGGAGCTTGTTTACAAGCTCATTGCATCGCAGGTGCATCACTTTTATTGACACACTATCAGTGAAATAGGCTTTCCCATATTTGCAAGGCCATGTAAAGTCAGCCTGCATGACTTTTCATGACCTTGTAAGTATATTTCCCTTTTACCCATAACTCTGCATGAAAGGGCCATTCCTGGGTGTTCCCACGCAACATCCGTGGAGCCTGACGCGTTCACAGATTTAAAACATTTTTTAAACCTCGGAATGCTCCCAGGGAAGGCGAAGGGGGGCGCAACGAGGAGAAATACTTATATTTCTCCTAATGCTTTTCACTTTCTGTGCGTGCTGCATTCAGCCTTTGATGATTGTGTTTGTGCTGGAAGGTGACCCTTCCCTGCACAAAAACAATCATCCCCTCAGCACAGGCATCCTTGCAAAATGGTGCAAGGGTGTTTCTGCTTGTGCACAGCAGCTGTTTGTGCACAGGAACAGAGGAGAATGACAGGAATGCGCAGTTTCTTGTAGATACGGCACAATCCTGCCCTTTTATTTTGACACATGGCAGCCCAGCAGGAAGGCTTGCTGAGCTGCTGTGCGCCAAAATATTGTAAATGAGGCTAACACTCTGGTGAAGTCTAAACATCGTTCTAAGAGAATTTATGCTAAATCCGGCACTAGGGCTCACGCATGAGGCAGTCCTCAGTGAAATGCGTATTGAGTCAAGAAATACCAACAATCTTAAAGCAAATCACAAAACAAAATACTTTTACTGTACTGTTTTAGTAAGATAGAGAAAAATATCGGGCATATTTATCAAAGTCTTGCGTCTGCCTTGCTTTACATAGTGTAACACAAGAGCGAAGCAAGCAGTAAGTCAGATTTCAGAAAGGATGCAATAGCCCAAATGCGCCATTTTCTGGAAATTGCATGGTGCAAATGCTGCACTGAATCCAGCTGCATCATGCAGAAATTAATTCATGCAATGTAGGTGTTCCATTACAAAATCCAAGGCAAACATATTGCAGTGGAATTTGACATCATATTACTGTATTACAAACCGTGGTATAGCGCATTGCAACCATGGAAATGTATCAGAATTGCTGCGCATCGGCAACCCCGGCATAGGACATGACACAATGGCTGTTGTACAAAATACTCACCATCACAGGACACTCTGGCAAGCTCAACTATGTCATGGAGGTTGTTATATTGGGAGTAGCTGTAAGACAACCATGTGGGCAACAAAGGGGGAAGAATCCTTTCTTCTCTCAGCGCATATCCCTCATTCACCTCAGGGAGGAGGAGGTCCTACACTTTCAAAGGCTGAAGAGGGAGTCCATCATGGAATTTTTGGAGGAGATTTGCCAAGTCACCAGCCAGCATCTGCAAGGACAAATTCCATCATACCACATGTACAATTTATGTCTGTGCTAACCATGTTGGCTTCAGGATTCTTCACAGTACAGCTGTCAGATTGGCAGACATTTCACATTACACATCTTTGTTGGATGCCACCATAAAACCCTCACCCCAGTACCCCAGTACCTTCTCTTCCCAAAAACTACCAAACAACAGCTGGATACCAGGCAAGGCTTCTACAACATTGCTGGATTCCCTCATGTACTTGGTGCCATTGATTGGTCAAATGTACAATATGTGCCCCCTGCAGCTGCATCACACCTGTACAGAAAGACGCAAACACAAATACTCAACATATGTCCAGGTAATCGTGAACCATCAGGGAGTGTTCATCAATGTCCTTCAAAAGTCTCCTGGAAGTGCGTGTGATGCACAGTACCACCAATGAGCGGTTTCAGAATGGCAGTTATGGGAATGGCCTACTCATTGGTAAGGAAAACAGAACTATTCAATATGCCAACTAATAAGTTATAAGGTATGATATAATATCCACCTCTGTGTTTGTGTCTGGATATTGTGTCATTTGCACCTAGTGGTAGTATCTTCCTCTAACAGGAAATCAATTAGGTCAAATTATGTGATTCCTCACTAATTCTGCAATGGAAGTAGGAGAAATCACAGAGTGAGATCTACTGTGCCATCTTATACTGTGTGAGTAGACAGAGCACAATCTCTGCAATGTCAAGCACATCAACTGACAAATCATGTGGTCCCTGATTTTATTCAATATAATACCAATGGATAAATCTTAGAAAAGTGTGAGATGTCTGTATTTGCAATGGTGTGGCAAGTCTGGATTGGTTGTCAATTTTCCATTAAAATATTGGTCGTTAAATAAATCATGTGATCCTAAGCCTATGTATCACACGTTTCAGTATACTTGTAGGTTGATCAATGTATCAGGAGCACAAATGGAAAAAGCACATTTAAATTCCATGTATGTCCTACACTGAAAGTGTAGAATCAAATCTTGTTTTTGTCTTATTGTCCTCATTCATAAATAAGTAGATAGTCTAAATGCAGGTGTAGGCTCATTCCTGGTTCCTATAGAGGGAGGCAATGACCTCAACTGTTACTTTGCCGCCTTCAAGGTTCCTAGAGTAGCCAACCGCAATGTTCCCAGGGAGGGAATTATGGGGAGGCACAGCAGCCTCCCCAGATTCAGCCTCCTTCCCCTACTCTCACTTTTTTCATAATCATTGGACTATTTTTTGGGATGTTGTACAATCGAGTTCATTAGCCCACTCCTCCCAGGCCCCCCAAAATTTGATTCTTTTTCTTGAAGGACCAGCATCATCCAAATTAAAAATTCTTTTAACTGAGGCAACCCATTCCAAAAATACTGAGGGCTGAGGCGATACCCATTATAAACAAATTCTCTTCTTGCTGAAAGGATTAAAATAAATAAAAGCGAGGCTTGGAGTTTGGAGAGCTTACATCTAGGACTCTCCTCTTGGAGACCACCAAAAATTACCAAAACCGGGCTTACCTTGATATCTTGCCCCAAGTCTTACCAATGTTGCACCAAAGGCCCTGGATACAAGGACACTGCTGAAACATATGCAGATCATCAGGGTTCCCCGAGGTGCACTTCAAGCAGACATTCCCACATTCACCTCCCAGCCCTGCAAGTTTCATCGGGGTCCAGTGTACTCTGAGGAGTATAAACAGATGGTTTCTCCTAAGAGGGGCAGCTTTAACCACACTCCATAAAGTGTGCATCAATACTTGCCATTGAGATGTTACGCCAGTCGAAGGCAGGTTTCTTCTCCAGGGCTCCTCCATAGCTGTTAATGGGGGCTTCCCTTTAACTAATAGCCAGAACCAATTAGATACTTCTTTACGTTGATGGAGAGGGCCTAGTAAAATATTCTCATATTCTTCATTTCCATCTCCGTCCTTACCCAGATTAAGGCCCAGCTGGGTAGTTGCTAAAATTTAAATAGCTTTTGGTTTGTGATATTACTAAGGAAGTCCCATGAGAAAAGTTTGTTGTTTTGTAATTATTGACCCCATTTCACAATGCCTTCTTCCAACAATGGGGCAGACAGATTATCTTTAAGGCGCATAGGGGTACCTGGAGAATTCCAAATAGGGGCACAGACACTGTAGTATGGGATATTAAAAGTCTTTCTAACCTGATACCAAAGTTTGCACGTGGATCTCAAGACTTTTAGTTAAATTTTTTTGAAGTAGTTTCGATGCCCAAACTTGAAAAGAAAGCCATCGCCACCCTGTGGGACATTTTTAGACATCACTTGGAGCAGTGGAGAGAAACAGGTGGAACCAAACAAAAGAGATCTTACGTTCTTTAGTTGAAAAGCCCAGCAATAGAAATGAAAGTCAGAGCTAGCTATGTCCCCATCTAACTTTGTGCATAGTAGCTTCCTCCAGGCAATCCTCACCCCCTTATTAGCTCAAAGAAAACTGGTTAGATCCCCTTGTACGGATTTTAATGTTATATGAACAAAATATAAAGAAATCAAATCCAAATTAAATGTACATTTTCGCAAAATTGACATTTTGACCAGGTTAGAGTGGCCCAAGATGGAAAGTGGGAGACTGCCCCATAATCCGAGTAGTGTTCCAGACTCTTTGCTTTTTAAATCAAGATTTACCTAGGCTAATTCATTGATATCATGTGTGATCTGTACACCTAAATATCTAATTTGTTGTTCACCCAATAGGCTATTTGATTGCGTATTCCAGGACATCATTTCTGTTTTTTGAGGGTTGACTAAATAGCTGGAGACCCTCCCAAAACCCATCAGAAGTTGCTCCAGTCTGGGCAGAATAATAGGGCTATACCTTGTAAAAATCATGAAGACGTCCGCGTAGAGAGCTGCTTTTTTTCACCCACCCATCCCATTCAAATGGTCAAAAGATTTTGCTAGCCCTGTTGCTGCATGTCAAGGGTTCTTTATATAAGTCAAAAAGTAAGGGGGAGAGAGGGCACCCCTGTCTAGTTCCCTGCTCCAACTTGATTAAACTAGTTAGATTTCCATTAACTAGTATCCTCGCTGTAAGGGTCTAATAGATGTTATTAATAGCCCTGACAAAGTTATCCCTTAACCGAAAGATGTGAGTCCTATAGCTTAAAAAGGACCAGCTGACCCTGTCGAAGGCTTTGGCCGCATCAAATGCAAAGATGGTAAGAGGTAGTTTTTTAGCTGAGGCGATGTCAATTGCACCAATCAGCTCATGGGTTAAATCATGAAGTCGACGACCCCTAATAAATCCCTTCTGATCAGGGTGAACAGGGCGCCCATCACAGGGTTCAAGCTCACTGCTATAATTTGCGCATATATTTTATAATCACAATTCAGCAGGGAGATGGGCCTATGAGACTCACATCTATTTGGATCTTTGTTAGGCTTCAAGATCAAGGAAACAACTGCCTCATCCCAGGACTTAGGAATTGGAATGTTGTCTGAAAAAATGCTATCAAATAACTTCACTAAGACAGGAGAGATTTCCTCGATAAGAATAGTGTAAAACTCATTAGGTATACTGTCTATCCCGGTGGCACTTTCTCTTTTTTAGATGTTTTCATTGTAGCCTTAAGTTCTTCCAGGGAGATATTTTGGTTCAACTCTAAAGCTTGATACTCAACAAGTGAAAGTAAAATTATTCTATCAACATCATTTTTAATTTGAGTATCCGGGGCTACTGGGTCCTCTGTAAAGAAAGACTCAAATGCCTGTTTTATTTTAATGTTCTCCGAGGAGTCCTCCCCTGCATTGGCGATCTCCTTGATTATATTTCTTGTTTGGTTGCTACGAGCTTTCCAAGCAAGGAGCTTCCTGCATCCTTCTCCATACTCATAATTAGCTAATTTGCTAGTCTCCCATCTCCTTCTAGTAATGCCATCTAATTAATCCACTAACTCTTGCTTTTTAGGCACAAGACATATAACTCTGTCTCTCATAAATACTTTCTAGGCATGCCATATTACCTGTAAAGGGGCAGAGGTGTTATTAATTTCAAAGAAAGATAAGTTAGTTGTGTAATTACTGATGCATCAGAAAGTAGGGTTCTATCAAAGGTCCACCTTCTAGTTGACGCCTCACTCACCATTTGTAAATCCATTAACACCAGAGAGTGATCTGAAAGATGTTCCGGGATATGTATCACCAATTTAATGCTGTTTGTCAGCCTGGCATCTACTAAAAAAAAATCGATTCTAGAAAAATGCCATGTTTTTTATTATGAAATGTAAACTTTGGGGGGCCACTTATTCCCCTGTTTTTTGCTCTCCAGATATCTATAAGGCCTAGGTCTTCCATCAAAACTACGATGAAAGAACCCATTTGTGTGGGCACTAATCCCCCCCTTTAGATATATCAAGAGAGGGATTCAAAAGGATATTAAAGTCACCTTCCATGATAATAGGGAAGTTAGATTGCAACAAATGATTTTAGATGACACTCACAGGGGCTTCATCATCTATATTTGGTCCATAGAAACCGACTAAAAGAAACCACTCATTCTGGATTTTGACATCAGCAATAATCCACCGCCCCTTAGCGTCTACCTTAAAAGCCCCTTGGTTCACCTTAGCCGATTTTTTAAAAATTAAAAGCCACTCCTTTCGTGGAACATTTTTAGGATGTATGAATGGAGCTTTCAATCCATTTCTTCTTAGATCGGACGACCTCCCATTGATTACATTTTAGGTGCGTTTCCTGTAATATGATAATATCATAATTCGATTAGCTCAGGTATTGAAAAATTCTATATCAGGACCAGAGACGAGGGTTATGCTGTAACTTCCTTTATTCCTACAGCCAGCAGTATTCAACTTAAATACTTGAACAAAACTAGCACTCCCAAGATGCTCTTGGCAGTCCATAGTGTCCACCAATCAGCATGCTCCGTCATACCCGAAGGCGTGTGCTTCCTGGGTCACCTCCTCTTTCTTTCCTGCTGCCAGTCAGTTAAGTTTGACTTCCATTTTCTCTCATGTATTTAACTGATTTTGGTATTATTATCGTGTTTACATTGCTAGCATGGTTTGCTGATTGGTTTATCAATTGCTTCCAATGCCGTAAATATTTTCCAATCCAATCCAATATTTCTTTATTACGGTTATTCACCGAAAAATGATTAAAATAGTTTAAAGAGAAAAAGTATAACATTTCATCTAGTTTAATGTGTTTTAAGTTAAAAGGCAATAAAAATCAGCAACAGACAAGACCTTAGTTTTGCAGGTTAAGGAAATTTCTCCTAACATACCACATGAAATGAAAAATATGCAAGACAGAGAATACTATATGAGAATCTGCTAAATATTTTCCTTTAGCACTAAATAGCTTTTATCAGCGGGCGTGCGGCGGTGAGGAAACTCGCTGGAGGTCCGTTTAACGGCCCACGGCGGCTTGTTTGACAGTCCGGGTGTGCTTTAGCTGTGGAGAGGCGCTGGTGCGCCATGTTTGCCCATTTGTTTTCCTATTGTTGCCGGGCCATGGGAGCGATCGCAGAAAGCTCCGCTCGGGACCCCTGTCTCAGCCGCAGTTGCGCGTCAACTGACAAAGGGGGCGCAGGTGTCATTTCGCTGGTCCGTGCCACTCCCAGTTGCGGGCACCAGCAAGTTCAAACGCGCCCGCGAGTTTGAAAAGGCATGTCTTCCCTGGTCGGCTGTGTATGTCTGGGACCCTGATACCTGCTTGCAGGTCAGCTAATTAGTGTTTGAAACTCCACAGCGGGACACCCAGTTGGGTCAGACTGATTGCCGTGATTTGACCAGCCGCCGGCCGGCACAAATTATAGCCCTTCGTGCCTTCAAACTTCTGTCATCTTGGCCCTATACAAATGATATAAAGCATAACCTGTGTCAGGAAATTACCTGCTAGACTATGGATGTTGAGTACTCCGAACGAGGAGACCCTCCAAGTCATCCCCTTGGATGACGAGTTTTGCGATACCGTAGACACATCCATTCATAGGGCTGTAGAGGCAGCAATGGGCCCCTTTGAGTGCCGCATAATGAAATATGCTTATGCCATCCTAGCAGAGCAGTCCCAACATGTTGAGAAGCGGAAGCTTGCCAAGGCGCCCGAACAAGGGGTGTTTGAACATCTGAAAACCACGTTTCTAGCTAAAACTCAGCACTTGGAGCAGGATTTCACCCCGTAAGTCCTGGAGGAACCACAAGTTACCTTTGAATGTGACGAGCGGGTCCGTCCACTTTCTGGTACCCCCAACATTTTTATTTTTTTGAAGTTTTGTGCTATTGGACATACAATATCAGTATACCAGATTCACCCAGCTCAGTACATTGTTTACACAATTATTGAATACAATGCTCAGAGGCATAATATATGGAACAATAATGCAATGGGACGAGGGCAAGTCCAACCATTTCGCAGCTTTTTGGGAAGACAGTCCATCACGCAAGGGGACATTACAGTTTTCTAGATTAAGTGATACCAAAGGAGCACCACCTATTGGAACAGTACCTCAAACAGCAATATTCAATACTAGTTCTCTTAATAGCAATATACAATTATGAAGCAATACAAAAGGGTAGATATCAATTTCACAGCTGCATATTTCTTCAGGAGCTCCGATACCCGAATGATCATGAATCATATCACAAGGATTACGTGGTCGGGTCCCCTGTCTCAGGAAACCCATGCACTGCTGCCTCCGCATACGCTCTCCCCTCACTGCTCATCAAATAAGACTGCAAACACATCCTTCGGCCTAGAGGACATCGGTAACAGTTCCGCATATATAGAAGATTGTTCCTGACAATATACAAGATCATGCACCCTTTCTTTGAATTTCAGAGCTCTCCCTCGCCCCCTCCTACAAGCAATTCTACGTTTTGCCACCAAAAGAGCAATATCAAAAAAAAAATTGGTCTGTTTAGGAATATGCATGGTGTATCCCAATAGCATCACCAAGGGGTCCATATCAAGAGTAGCACCCACCATGTGTTCAAGTGCCTTATGAACCTGTGACCAATACTCATTTATAGCTGGGCATTCCCACGCCAGATGTATGAATCCTGCCCCAGGCCTCTGGCATCTTGCACACCTGTCATTGTCTGATAATTGAAAGCGATACTCCTTGGCGGGAGTATAATATATACATTGCAGAAACTTATGGTGTATGACTTTAAATCTACAACTAGCAGATATATTTTCAGTGATACTGCAGCAATATCTCCATTGCTCATCCGATATGTCATGTCCCAAGTCTTCCGACCAATGGGTACGAGCGGAGCCAGCTGGTACCCCAACGTTCCCCCATCAGAGCCCTCTGCTCAATCCGAAGAGCCTTCGGACATGTTGGTTCTCGAGGACCTAGTGCATCCCTGCTCATCAGCATGGATCCCCTCTGCAAAGGTATCTGCGATTGTGGCCAGTCGACTCTGCAAACCTCTTGTGAAGGAGCTTAGGGCCTGCCTTAGAGCTGAATGCCCCTGACCGGCCTTGCCGGACAAGGTGGCCACAACACCAGAGGTCGACTCGAAGTTTCGACCTTCCTTCAGAAATATATAGGAGATCCCAAGAAGGGTATCGTCCTGTCCTGCAGGAACTGCCAGGACAAGCTCCTGGACTTAACTGGCCGGCTCATGAAGATTCTGGAGTTGGCCAAGGAGGCCAAGGCTTCAGGCTCTTCATGTCTCCTGAATGCATATCCAACTGGGCTCAGAGGGCAATTGTTTTCTTAGGAAATGCCAACTGCGCCCTCTCTACTGAGAGGCGTTGCTCCTTCTTGCTCAAAGTGGACCGCAAGCTAGGGGATTTGGCCTCTTCAGAGGCAGGTACAATCGCAGATGTGGCCTGTTCGGGGCCCCTGTCATAAAGGAATTGACGAAATTTGTCTCTACATTTACCTACCTTGACAAGGTGCAGACCTCAATCAAGAAGGTGTTCCGTCCCTGTGTTTTTGTCAGCGCCAGCTGTGGCAGGGGGGCGCTCGGCCGGCAATTTTTACACGCAAGGCCCTCAGAGAGGCAGAAAGAAGACCACAGATTCTGGGCGGCAAGAATTTCTCCAGTCCCGCTGTGGTTTCTGGGGCCGAGGTGGCAGACGCCGGGGCCAACAAGTGGCTGATACAGGTGAGTGCGTTTCCTTCACAACACCCCAGGGTGGGGGGCAGGTTAGCTCTTTCGAGAGCAATTAGAAGACTATTATCTCAGATGCCTGGGTGTTACAGACTGTAAGGGGTTTCCAGATAGAATTTTACGGGAGTCCTGTACAAGACACTCGACCCAGACCACTGCTTATCGCACGAGACAAGGCGGCTCTCATAGACAAGAAGGGGGCAGACCTCTTGCGGAAAGGAGCGATAGTTCCCGCCCCCTTCCACCCAGGAGGGTTTCTCAGCAACATCTTTGTGGTGGACAAAACGGACGGCAGCCAGCGCCACGTCATAAATCTCAAAGAATTCAATCAGTGGTTGGTTTACCACCACTTCAAGATGGAGGATATCCATCTTTTATGCGATCTCTTGCAACCCAAAGACTGGATGGTCCGTTTGGATCTTAAGGACACGTACCTGACAGTGCCAGTTTTTCAGCCACACAGGCGTTTCCTGCAGTTTATGTGGAGAGACCAGGTCTATGAGTTTGTGACCCTCCCCTTCGTGCTTTCGTCAGCACCGTGGTGCTTCACGAAGGTTCTCAAACCGGTGGTGGAGACGCTTCAAGGAAGGGGTCTACGCCTCATCGTCTACTTGAACGATATTTTGCAGCTGGAACACTGCCCAATGCGGCTAAACGACTGCCTCAAAGAAACGACAGAGTTGTTGCAGCATCTGGGATTTGTGATCAACGACAAGAATTCTCTTCTGGTCCCATCCAGGCAGGTGTCCTACCTGGGGTTTACCATCGATTCAGAGCTCGTACCCTAAGCCTCCCTACCAGAAAGATTGTCAAGATACGCAGGGAGCTCAGGCGCACTCTTGCTTGACCATCCACTTCGCTTCGGCAGATAGCAAGGGTGGTGGGCCTCTTGTCCTCGTCCATTCAGGCGATTTTCCCGGGGCCGCTCCACTACAGAGCACTTCAATGGCTCAAGGCCACGCATCTCCACAGAGGACTCCAGTATGCGTACCAAGTCCCGCTCATGGAAGAGGTGTGCAGGGAGATGAGATGGTGGCTTGACCATATCGAAGCCTGGAATGGCAGGGCCATCTTCGGTTGGGATCCGGATTTGGTCA
Organism: Lissotriton helveticus; assembly: GCF_964261635.1. Taxonomy (NCBI): domain Eukaryota; kingdom Metazoa; phylum Chordata; class Amphibia; order Caudata; family Salamandridae; genus Lissotriton; species Lissotriton helveticus. Next base: position 1,601,215,553 of record NC_136059.1, on the reverse strand, counting down.
TAGAGTCCGATGCCAGCAAGCTGGGTTGGGGGACTTGCTGCAGGGATTTCTCTACAGGAGGAAAGTGGTCTGCCATGGAAGGCCAGTTGCACATCAATTGCCTGGAATTGATGGCCGGCTCTTGCACCATTCATTGTTGGACCAAGGACATGGTCTTGTGCAACGTCCTGTTAAAGATGATCAATGTCTGGGCGGTGCATTACATCAACCACCTGGGGGGACAAAATCCAAAGCATTAGCAGTCTTGGCCAAGGACTTGTGGACATTGTGCCTATCCCACAGCATCTTGGTGTCCGCAAAGTACCTCCCAGGAGTCTCCAACATGGTGGTGGACAGGTTCTCCAGGAGCTGGACTGATAGGAGCTTGTGGCAGCTCCAACCCCGGATTTTCCAACACCTAAGTGACACATGAGGTCTGTTTTTGGTGGATCTGTTTGCGTCCAGGTTGGACCACCAACTGCAGAAGTTTTACAGTTGGTAGCCGGACCCTCTAGCAGAGGCCATGGATGATTTCCTGCAGGATTGGTCCGCGGATGCAGGCTATGCTTTTCCCCCCATTCATGATGATCATGCGACTCACGACTCCAGTTTGCAGGCAGCGAGCAAAGGTGGTCTTGATCACCCCATATTGGAGGTCTCAATTGTGGTTTCCAGTTTTTCTGGAACTTTCTTGGGATTCTCCAATCCTACTACCCGGAGATCCTTTTCTTCTGAGAGACCCTCAAGGTCTCCCTCACCCCCTTCTCCAGCAAGGGAGAGTGCCCCTTGTCGCATGGTGAATTTCAGGCATCGCTGGAAAGTCAGTGGACTATCGCAAGATGCTCAAAGACTATTGGGGGCGGCATGGGCAGACAGTACCAACAAGCGTTATAGGTCAGCCTGTGCTCGATGGGTCGGTTGGCGTGTTCGGAACAACCAGGATCCCTTGTAATGTGAACTGGCAGCTATCCTCAATTTCTTGGCATCCCTAGCATCTCAAGGTCTTGCCTATAGAACGATTAACTCTTATCGTTCGATGATTTTTGCGGGGCATATGCAAGTTCAGGTCCAGCCCGTTGGAGAACATCCAATGGTTTGCAAGTTACTGAGGGGTATTCGCCTGACGCTCCCTCCGGAACCCAGGTATTCTTCTCTTTTGGACGTTAACAAAGTCCTTCATCTATTTCAGTCTTGGCACACCAATAGATACCTATCTAGGAAGGAGTTGTTAGCAAAAATAGTGATGCTTTTATGCCTGGTTTCATGTTGCAGGTTCTCCGATGTTCGAGCCCTGGATATTTCAGGTAGAGTATATCCCCCAGGGAGTTACCTTCATTTAATCCGGAGAATAAAATCAGATTCTAGGATGATCTCTTATCCAGCTTTCGATCACTCTCCTAAGCTCTGTGCGGTCAGATGCCTTAAGGAATACGAGAACATGACTGAGGGGACTCGCCCGCCGGGTGAACGTCAGTTGTTGATTTCATTACGTAAGCCCTTCAAGGCAGTTACACCACCAACAATAGCATGTTGGATCAGAGGGGTGATGCAGGAAGCGGGCATAAATGGCTCGCAGTTTGGCACCCATCCTGTGCAAGGAGCCATGTCATCAAAAGCCTTCTCCCTGGGTGCCAGATTGGAGGATAATCTGAACGCGGCAGACTGCTCATCGGACTCAATGTTTAATAGGTTTTATTTTTAACCAGTCTTAGATATGGCCTCACTGGTGGTGGATAAGCTTTGAATGAGCATAATCCTCCCCTCTGGTCCTGACATACAATGAAAAATGTCCTAGTAACCATGACGGAAAGTTTCAATTCTGTTAAGGACTCAGAGGCGAGGATTATTCCCACCCAGGGCTCTATCTAACTCCTGTTCCCACCCTGGACTGGATCTGATAACTTTGCCTTCTTCTGGGTGAGCGAGGCCTCGTATGGTATAATTATATCTGTTATTCTTTTACCACTTGTTTGGTTAAACTGCATGCTCCGAGGTCATCCTGCTTCTGTTTTCTCATGGCTTTATTGGTTGACTTTTTTAGTAAGAGAAGAGTCATGGGCCTCCGGTTTCTTTCTTTCAGGATCTGATGGAGCCAAGAACGAATGACGAGTTGGGAATTGGTGCTGGCCACAGTCTCAAAAGAGGAGGTGACCCAGGAAGCACACGACTTCGGGGATGACGGAGCATGCTGATTGTGGCCATTATGGATTGCCCGTAGCATCTTGGGAGTGTTTTTGTTCAAGTGTTTAAGTTGAATACTGCTTGCTGTAGGAATTAAGGAAGTTACAGCATAATCCTCGCCTCCACGTCCTTAATAGAATTGAAGCTTTCCGTCATTGTTACTAGGAAATTTTGTATTCTCCTTTGTCTACCCACTACTCTAAGACCACTAACATTCCATGTTAAGATTTTAATTCTGGTCAAAACAGGTATTTAGGTTTTATCAGATTCACTGTTTTAAACATTAAATGAGTATCTTGACCGAGGCCTACCCCACTCTTATTTACAATATCCTTTAAAATAGCCAAATTAGGACTCTTTTTTCTTTTTTTTCTAATATGCTCCCCAACCAGTGAAATACAGAACTAATTTGGTTCTCATGTGATTCCCCCCACCCAAGGGAGCCCTCCCTAAAAATAACCTGGATATGATGACAACAATTACCCAATGGAGCTCACTTCCTCCTCCAGGATTGAACCAAAAAGAAAAAGAAACAACAAACAACAAACAAACAATCATCCTTGAGCCTTTATTTGATCCGCGCTACCGGCAGGAGCGCTCCGTGGTGTGGGTAGGTTTCCGCCCTGGCAGCTCTTCATCTCAGGTACTTTACCTTTTGAACTGCCCCACGTGAACAGACTGCGGGGCCCTTCAGGGTTGTTCCTAGGGTTCCCCTCCAGAGCAAGACCTGCTGGCTTGCTTCCTGATTGACCCATTGAGGTTGTATTTAGATACTTCATTTATTTATCGTTTTTCTTTTTCTTTTCCACTGTGTAGTACTCATTTGAGGTCCTGAAGAATTGGCACTTTGCCATGAAACATATCGACCTTTTTAGAGGGTTGAGTAAGTTCACTGAAGCCTTAAACAGTCCCTTTCTCCCCTCCCACCCTTTTAAACTAGGGAGTCAGCCACCCCAAATAAAGTTCATTGTGGACTGACTCACCTATTTTTAAACCTCACCTTTTCACTCACGACTACACTCACACCAGACCCCTCACATTCACGCAAAAACTGGCTGGAACAAAAGATCTCCATCAAAGAGCGCCTACGGCGCCCGTCAGACATTGCAGCGCCAGTCTGACGAGGAGCAGGAGACCGATGATGAAGCATGACACCTAGGCTCCCGTCTGGGTGTGTGAGGTCCCCCAGTTCCAACAAGGGAACACCTTGTTCCCTGACTAACTGACACGCTCCCTTAGCTCCATACACTCCTTGTTTGCTCTTTCACCTCTTTCTAACCCGGGGAACTAAGTATCAATTTGTTTACAAAGAAAATCCTTACCTCCTTGGGATCTCTAAAATTAAGCATTTTGGGGCATCTTAGCAAGGAATTGCGATATTTATTGCAAAACGCGTTCAGCGCGTTTTTTTTATCGCTGCCTATTGCTGGATATGTTAGCGGAGAAAACATGCTTTTAGCAACGTTTTTCTCTATTGTGCTAAAATATCCAGAGATAGTGGCGAAATGCGTGAATATCGCTGGAAATCCAGCGATATTCACGCATTAACGCCAATGGGGGCTTAACCTGGCAATCCACCTCCGATTGAATACACAGGTAAGTCATCCTATTAGCAGGCGTTAGATTCTTGTGATAATCGCGCTTAGCGCAACTTTTTTTATCGCTAAGCCTGCATTGCTAATAGGCGATAGCTGTGTTAGCGACTGCTTTCTGTCGCTAACAGTTTGGGTATGCCCACTTTGCATGTCATTAGCGATAAATATCGCTGACATGCAAAGCGGGCCCAAAACCGGTCGCTATTGCCTAAAAGCTGTCGCTAACTGCTGTTAGCGACAGCTTGCTGATAGGGCGATAAAAATAATGGCGCTTCAGTAGGAAAAAGTCCCGCTAAAGCGGCGATATTGCCCTTGCTAATATGCCCCTTTGGTTTTCCACATGACCTTAAGTAGGGCCATGAATCTCAGTTGAACTGTGGCGCCTAGAAATCTTAAAATTGGCATATATTTCCTCAATTCCCATTCTCTATCCTGCATGATTCTCAAAAGGTCTGCCCTGATCCGAAATCACCACTTCCCTTTAGTGAAGCTACCTGCTTTTAAAGCCTCAGACAATACTCGCTCTTTTAGTGAATATGATTTGAAGTTGACCAAAATTCTCTTGGGAGTTTTCCCATTCAGATTTTTCAAGAAGGAACCTCTATGAATTCTCTGGATGTCAGCCCCTAAGTCTTGGGGATCATTAGTAGGAGTAAACTACTTTAATAAGTTTATGTAAACACTTTTGATGTTATCTCCCTATAGACCTTCTGGGATATTGAGGACCTTGATGTTATTTCATCTAATATTGTTTTCTAGAGACTCAATTTTGTCCAGCATGGCTTTCTCACCACTTTTTAATGATTGTATCTCATTGCGGTTAATCTCTACTTCCTTATTCAGGGCATCAACTGAGGCTTCCATCACAGAGATTCTCTCCATATTTGCCGAAACTTCTAAGGTCTCACAAGTGTCTTGCATTTTTGCCTGATTCTCTTCTGAGATGGCAAACTAGTTTCTCATCTCTGAGGATATCGCCTCTAACATATCTACCAAGTCCGATTGTTTAGGGCTATTTAAGTTTAGTAAGTCGCCGGATACCAACAAGTTAGAAGAAGCTTGGCTCATCTCATCAGGAAGGTTGACAGAGTCACCATCACAATCCCCTAAAACCCGGAACGTATTTGAAGTAGGAATATTTAAGTGAGCCGCCCCTCCAACTAGCGTGTAATCATTTTTAGGGTTCATGTCTACTTCAGGAGCCTTGGCCGAAGCCCACTTATCTTGATGTGACTTCACCATCCCTAACAGTGGTCCGACCAGCCTGATGGGTTTTGGCATGTGCCTTAAAAAAAGATCTAAGCATTGGGGTTATCCTGACTTGGGATACTTCCTTTCAGTGTTGTGCAGAAGGAATTGAAGGGGGATTTGGGGAATTAAGAGGCAACTTCTCCCCTGCTTTAATGCCAGGCTTTTTAGTCACAGTTTTACCAAATACAGGGGCAGGTGGATTGGTAATAGTGTTTACTGCAGACCCAGGAGTACCAAAGGTTTTATTTTGGAAAGCCTATCTACTAGGGACCTCAACCCCCTTCTCACCAACGACACCAACTAAACCCTCAATCTGTGGAGGTGGAACAGTCATGTCGTAAATCTTAGAGAAAACATTTGTGCCCTGTATCTCCCCGTCTTACTTCTTCATCCTGCACAGCTGGATTAATGGACTTTGTTCTCCCTCTTCTCCGGGATGTCTGCTTAGGTGGGAGAACAGTGCTTTATTCTCTGCTATCCAAGCACTTGACCTGTCTAGGGCTCATGAGCAGGGGAAAGGAGGGGACCACAGAAGCAAATGGAGACTGAGGGTAATCATGAAGATGGTATGGCTGCTGCAGTGAAAATCTTCCCAGCAAGTCAGCCCCCTCAAAGCTGTCAGTAGCATGATTTACCAAGTGGGGCACCTGGCAGGAACTAATCCTACCCGGAGTGCCCCGGAAAGAGATCCTTTAGGCGGCACGCCTATTGCGGTGAACGCCATCTGCAGCCTGGAGCAGCTGCACCCGACAGAGCGTGGGGCAAAGCTGTGACCGCCAGCCAGCTTCAAGGTGTTTCCAAGGTTCGGAGAGAGCTAACGAGAAATCCCAGAAAGAAAACAAGATCCTCCCGTCTGCAAGGACCACCGCGCCCCTCCCATTGGCTGGAGCGAGCAAGTATTAGAGAAGAAAAAAAGAAACCCTGCCAACCGCAAGGAGCAGACCGGAAAGGAACACAAACCGCCAGTGAGATACTGAGGGCCGCAGGGACAACAAAACAGCAGTAGGGCAGGATTTCAAAATAGCAGGGCGTATGAGTTCATTTCCCTTCAATGAAGGCTCAGGGAGTTTGACACGCCATCCGGAGGAGAGGAGAGCGAGCTGGCGGTAGGAATAACCCGCCACCATGTTCCCCCCTTAGTAGAATCAAATCTTGTGTAAATTGTACTCTTGATGTACATGCGATACAAAAAGATCAAAGTGCAGCTTATTTTCAGGCATTCCAACATTCTTGGTCCAAATGTACACATAGATTATAAGCCACATTTACATATTTTATAAAAGTGAAAGTCGAGTATTGTGGTGTCTCAAGTTGCCTTCATTTATTTCATCAAAGTCCATCAATGTAAAACAGACTCAATGAATAAATAGACTGTGAAAGATGTTATACACTAGGGGGCTAATTTATGAGAGCCTAGCATCACCTTTCCTCCACGTAAAGTGGTATATGTGTGACATAGGGATCTTAATCTGATTTATGAAAACATGCAAAGCCACCCTGCGTGGCTTTGAGTGGCCTCATAAATCATGAGTAAGGCTATGCAGCGCAAATTGCTGCGTCACCTTACTCTGCACCCTTGAGGCGTTCCATAGGAGTTGGGGTAGGAAGTGTCAAATCCGTAAGCCTCCAGAGAACAGATGTAGGGCTAGATGTAGGTAAAAAGGTTTTACCGTTTCTAAAATACCGAATTTTACCGATTCGGTATTTTAGAATCGGTAAAACCTATGTAGGTAAATATTCGGTATTTTTTACCGAATCGTTAAGATTCAGTAATTACCGAATCGGTATTTACCGATTCGGTAATTGCCATTGATTCCAATGGGCCTTGAGGCCCATAGGAATCAATGTCAATTACTGAATCGGTAAATACCGATTCGGTAAAATTACTGAATTGTCAAGGGGGACAGTGTGTCACTTTGACACCCTGTTGCACCCCTGATTCTGGCTTGTGTGCCATGTGGCACACATACATGCCCTAAGGGCATGTATGTGTGTCACATGGCACAGGTGTACATGCACAGATGTGCACGTATACAGGAATTTGTTATTTACCATAAAATAGTATTTCATGGTAAATAACGAATTCTTAAGGGCCTGTGGCACTGTTTTCAGTGCCACCTACATCTAGATTTACCGATTCGGTAAATTTACCGATTCGGTAAATTTACTGATTCGGTATTTTACTGAATCGGTAAATTTGCCGAATCGGTAAATTTAAGGCCCCCTACATTTCAAAAGCCAAATACCGGTCGGTAACGGCCATAAGCGGCCGTTACCGACCGGTATTTGGTGTCCTACATCGGGCACGTAGTGAGGAGATATATGTTTCTTTCTCCTCGTTTTTTTCCTCTTTCTATGTGTGCTGCATTCTGCAGCATGCATAAAAAGAGGAAAACGCCTTTTAGGATTTTTTTGTGCAGGATGGCGCCTCTTCCTGCACAAAAACAATACTGCATGCAAAGGCAACACCCTTAAACCATGGTTCAAGGGTGCTTACATTGGTACTCGGCTGCTGAAACGGTGCCAGCGATTGGTAAAAGGACAGGAGTGCACTGTATTGCATAAATAAGGTGGGTTTTTGTCCTATCAATTCGGCATAGGGCAGCGCAGCAAGGTGCCTTGCTGTTCTACCGAAGGTCAAAATCCCATAAATAAGCACCTAGGAAATAATCTAGGTGAAATGTAACCAAAGTAAGGTATCACAGTGTACTCACAATCAAAATCTGAACTGTCTCAGGCTAAAGAAATTATTTAATAATCCAGGCGTATAAATTCAGATTCACCAACAAGGCAAATTCACATACATGCATGTGAATACAGAAAGTCTTGTGTACCGGTCTGTAGTACATTATCCAATATATGAATAAAGCCAATTAAAATATCCATGTTGCATGTTGAATAATGGTTATGTTTACTAATCAAATAGCCATGCAAAATTATGTAAACTAATCGAAGGCTGTGCAATTGTTATGTAGGCAAGCAAGGAGATCATAGGTAGTGTAAAATGTATGCAACAAATTCTAAACCTAAGTTGTATAGTTTGCATACATAATGAGTGAAATGCTCATATAATTGATACAAATATTCTAACTCACTTATAATAATCTTCTGGCTAATCATGACAGTTAGCATATGGATGGGTTGTATGTCTAACTCCATGTACAACATGCTCATTGATTCACATATGTTGAAGATGCATATGTAAAGCAATGGGCAACAGTGTCTAAGACATATCTGTTAAAAGTTAAAGAAACAAGTGTGAGTTTGCCTGCATACATAACACACATAGTTAGTTATGTCTAAGTAACAATGTATCAAATCATTCACTGTTGCTATTTTCAACAACTTTTCAGTTGACCAAGGATATGGTTTGCAGCCACGGATCATTACCATTTATCCAAATCCCCAGATGGGTGGGCAGAAAAAATGTAATGCAGCTCGAGTCAATCTCAAAACGTTGTAGAGTGAATGTTTGGTGTCCTAAAGTCCTGTTTCTTTTGCCTGGTGAAATCAGGCGGAAGATGTCTGTACTCATCTCCTATGGTCTGCAAGATTATATTAGTCTGTGCAACATTGTATAACATCTGTGCCACATCAAATGTGCCATGGGGCTATGAGACTGAAATCCCATATGAATCGGAAGAGGAAGATGAACCTAGTGCAAAAATAGAGCACACAATGGCAGGTCATGTGATACGGGACCAAAATGTTGAAAATGTTTTTGCATTATCTACCAAAAAACAATAATCACTCACCCATGATTTCTGTGCTGTAAGAATAAATACATTTTCAACTATCAAAAATCTTCAAATGTGCATCATTTAAGTTTTGCTTGAACATTTTGTTCTAATCACTGTCACAGTCATCAAAAGATGTGAAGACCTTTCAGACAAATATGCAACATACCATGGTAATTTGTTCTGCCAATATCTTCAAGGCATACATTATATGTCTGTGACATCAGATCCACTATCAACAAATAGGGATTGGAATGGCCATACATATGAGCCAACATAAACACATGGGCCTCAATGCATGGATCTCAAAAATAAATAATTTCATTACATCACCATGACTGTTCAGCTGTAAACACTTCACCATACAAGTTCCATTTGCATACTTTAACTCCACAATGTAAAAGGACTGTCTAATGACTTGAACTCTGTCAAAGGGTGAAATGTCTTTAAATTAAGTCCATTTGTAGCCTTCAAAAATACAACACTCATACAAAATCGTGTTCCAAACTCATATGCAACAACCAGCTGTGAACTGTATTGATTGTCACACAGATGCTAGATGAGAAGGGGTATCACCTAATGAGTAATGTAGATGTGTGTGCATCCATCTGTGTATATCCACGCTGAAGGTGACCATGTAATGTATACCCCAGTAAAGTATGAGGGCAATGTATAGTGCAAAATCTATACTAGTAGTGGGGTACACATCACATTTACTTAAAAAGCACAAAGTACCACTACAGCTCTATCATGCAAATATACGAATGATCAGTGAAGTCAAATGAAGGTAAACATATACGAGTAAACAGTGATTGATACACCATGTTGTGCATGCCAACTGATTTCCAGTCAATGGCTACAGTAAACTGGTAATCACCCCGTACTAAGAAAGTTGAATCAAGCGGTGGTATGACATGTAATCTGAGTGACAAGAAAGCTTGGAAACTTAGGAGAGCAAACCAATACAATCTTAGTGTTTGGTCTGGCAACAAGTCATGTTTAAACGTTCATATTGCACCACTCAGGTACATCATCAGAAGTATGACCACTTATCACTACCAGTCCTGAATTATGTATGATTGCAAAAGAGTCTGATGTCAAATGGATGAAGCTATCTAAGTCAAATATGATCATCTTAAAAAATCCTAATTCTATTACGTGGCTCATAAAAGTTCACATCAATCTATGTTGTGTAAATTCATAGGGCGCTCTGTTGAACTCTCCATTGAGACAAATTGATATCTTACTGTTCATGATGATCAGTTTTAGGTAATATCTGGAACAGTACATGTAAACCAAGGGACTTATCAGCAAGCCCTCAACACAGAAAGGCTGGTCTTTGTGAATGTTGCAAGGTCCGCTTGTGCTACAAGAGGTGAAGGAGGTTGATGTCAACCTTACAGGGATCAAGAATCACACACCAAATACACCCATGTTGGAGTGTAACAGGATAGTAAAGGGTGAATTTACACATTTGTAAATATCCTTAGCCCCTGATTTGCAAAGTCCTTCTAAAGTGGTAAGGGTGTGGATTGTGAGATATTACACATAAGCATGCATTCTCCGAATAGCATTTGTAACACCAGAAGCACTTATAAACCATGAGTGGTCAGCTACATGAATACCTGTAGATAATGGATGCTTGTTTCCGGTCCAGGGAAGACATGGCTTGGCAGTTCGGGCTGGACTGTTCCCACGAGGCACAGGGTCAGACTGATTTGCATAATGGCCATGTCTGAACTGGGGTGGCTGAGTGGGCTAAAGAATGGTGATGGATTAAACCCAGATCAGTTGACTGGGGGTGAGTGTTTGATTTGCTCAAGCGCTCCGTCCATCACCCCCTTTTGTATCGCTGTGTAAATTCATAGGGCGCTCTGTTGAATTCCCCATTGAGACAAATTGATATCTTACTGTTCATGATGATCAGTTTTAGGTAATATCTGGAACAGTACATGTAAGCCAAGGGACTTATCAGCAAGCCCTCAACACAGAAAGGCTGGTCTTTGTGAATGTTGCAAGGTTCGCTTGTGCTACAAGAGGTGAAGGAGGTTGATGTCAACCTTACAGGGATCAAGAATCATACACCAAATACACCCATGTTGGAGTGTAACAGGATAGTAAAGGGTGAATTTACACATTTGTAAATATCCTTAGCCCCTGATTTGCAAAGTCCTTCTAAAGTGGTAAGGGTGTGGATTGTGAGATATTACACATAAGCATGCATTCTCCGAATAGCATTTGTAACACCAGAAACACTTATAAACCATGAAGTGGTCAGCTACATGAATACCTGTAGATAATAGATACACTTGCTCACATAGGATGGCAAAACTTTGGTTCATATTCATTAAGTGTTGTGTTGCAGGTGATCTAAGCAAGGGGACACAAGGGCAATCACTAAACTAAATGGTGTTTGTCAAGCCATGTAAAGACACCTTTAGTGTCCCAGAGTGCCTTGAAGAAACTAGAGGAACCTAAGTCTGCACTAAATTCAGACTTGTGTTGGTCAGCAGGAGAGAGGTGTGCCTAAGTGTGGTATTTACCATGCATCTACCCATGGATATTGACTCAACACCACATTGGAAAATATTTCTAGGCCATGAACTGTGTCCTAGTTGTACATACAGCATGTGGGTAACATACTGCATTCTCTATACATTGTGTGCACTTTCCAAATGTGCTGCATTCAGTAGCACACTTACAAATGGGAAATGACGCCAAGGGTTTGTGTATGTGCTTCAAGGTGTACCTTCGGGGACCAAAATTTATCTAACTGCAAGTCAGGCACACGTGCAACATTATGGAAGGGTGGGAGTGTTGGTGCAAGGTAGGCACATCTGTACTGGTCCTAGAAAAGGACAGACACGCCACATATAGGGAGGGCTGAGTAAGGTAAGTGTCACAACTATATGGTTGTAGCTCGGTGACATGTGTACGTGATCAATTATAGTTGTAACCCTGTCATGTTTATGGGGAGGCATACATCACCTGCCCACAAATCACTCAGAATAATTGAGCAAACACAACATCAAGTGTCAACAGATAAAAACAAGGAGGCGTTTTAATGTGACTGCAGTATCAATATTGGTGTGGGTAAGTATTTCTACAGTACCCCCAATTGAAATATGGGGATGATATACCTGTAACAGTATTTGTGCATTATATCTAACAACACTTTGTATTAGGAATCATGTCAGTGCCACCAGCTTAGTCATCACATGAAATCATTGCAAAACAGATAGATGCTGGAAATGGGCCAGTTACATCGAAAATGCAAGTGTTTCTTAGAAACAACCCAACAAATTATACAATTGACATCTCAATATGCGTTTCCACATGGGTGTGAATAATATGAATGTAATTCAAATATTCCCTTAGTATTACCATTTCCCAGAGGTTAGCTTGTTAATCCTGGCTCAGGGGCAACAGAGGCTCCATCAGAGCTTCCACGGTCAGACGTATGTACAATAGAGCGACAGTGGCCACATTACACTGATACACTGGAGGCTGCATGAATGTTGGGCTGCTAAAATATCAAGTCAACCTTTGCTTCAAAATATTAGCTCTTAGCGTGTCTAATGCGCATTGAAAGGGAAGATGTCCACATGGCAGGGCACTTGTGCTGTGACCTAGCAGTTTTAGCATGGATGGCAGCCTGCATATCTCAGTCATATATGTATCTGTAGAGCACAGAGTGACAATATGATTGTTATAACATCCATGCAGCTCCAGTAAGCCTAATTGAATGGATACAAAGTCATTGGCCTAAGTTTGGGCGGTAGGACATGTGCACTAGAGGGCTTATTTATGAGCCCCTTGTGACGCTGGAGATTCACATTTTGTGATGCTCCGGTGGCGCAGATTACAAAATGATATCTTGGAGGCCACGAAAAGCCACTATGCATGGTTTTGAATGGCTTCATGGATATGAAGTAAGGCACATCGCTGTGTTGCCTTACTCTGCACTCAAGAGGCATTCCATGGGCATTGTTGTGGGTTTTCCCACACAACACCTATGAATTTTGATGCTGCCCCAGATTTACAAGAGCATATAAACATTGGGATGTGCCAAATCCTTACATCTCCCGAGGGGAACCGTAACAAGGAGAGATTTCTTTATTTCTCCTAATTTTTTCCTCTTTCTAAGTGTGCTTCATTCAGCAGCACACATAGAAAGAGGAAAACACCACTTAGGATTGTTTCTGTGCAGGAAGGTGGCCTTTCCTGCAAAGAAATATCCCTACTGACAACAGAGGTACCTTTACACCATGGTGCAAGGGTGCCTGTAATGGGAGAAAGGAGAGGAATGCAGTGTATTCCATAAATGCGGTGCATTCCTGCCCTTTCTTTTCGGTGTAGGGCGGCACAGCAAGTTGACTTGCTGCGCTGCCCTACGCCAAATCCCCATAAATAGGGGCTCAGATTTCCCATATATTAGCATATCAATGGCAGCTTTATTGCCATTATCTCATGTGGCCTTTATGTTAAGCTTTCGTGTAGTGTAACCTGGCAAGAAATTTTGCTGCACCTGCCTCTCAGTTGCACCTATGAAGATCCCAGCCATACTGGTAAATTCATCACAGTCAGTATCACCGATTTCACCATTCTGACTACAATTAAAACAAGCACGAAGGGGTCTGGATATCGAGGTTGCATCTCAGCATACAATTCAGCCTATCATTGGACTTGCAAGATCCCACAACCTGTCATCAAGCTTGGGAATCGTCCTTCTACAACAATGCATGGCAATTGTGTGCTTAGCCAGCAGACGTGCAAGCACTGTAAATTGCCTGCTACCCTAGTGAATCGGTTTGCCATAGCTAAGAAGGACAGTCTGTGGAAAAAATGTTGTAAGTCTTGCCCTGTCATACGAAAATGTGTGGACAATGTCATTCTAAAACTCAGCTATCGAGAGACAAGGCCAGCTAAATGATAAATACCAGCATGGTGGGAAGTACAACACTAGTAATGATGTGACCTGTTTGAGTAAATACTATACTGTTGTCCAAGCATGAAACAGGCACAGTTAATAAGTTAAAGTGTAGTAGTTTATGTTGATGATTAATAGATACTTCTGCTATCTGGGTATAACAATATTTCCAGGTCTTGCCTGCCAATTTAAAAATACAAATCACCCTCCCCGGCCCATCTATGAGAAGCCTGGTTCCCAGTATGCAGTCCTGAGGTCATAACATATATTGCGGACAACCATCTAGTTGAATCTGGAGATCAGGCCAGATGCCTAGGAGGAGTGAACCCCGTTGGATCCACTGGGTAGCCCAGGAGTTTCTCCTTCACGATATGATGCAGCATCAAATAAATAAGTGTATCAGGGAGATGTCATGTTCAGACCTGAATTGATCTAGTCAGACAAATATACCCTTCATCTAAAGAAGGCCAAATTCCACAAATCAGCCTCTGGCTAGAGTCTGTGACTAGTGCCCTTTCCTTCGTGAGGAGTAGGGAAATATTATCTGCCAGGCACAGTGCTGGAGAGTATTAGAAAAATCTGCCAGCCATGATGCACATTGCTTACAAGGCCCAGCTAGTAGCTGCTATTGTAATTATCTCTGATCAAGGGCTTGGAAATCCGAGGGGAAGTAAAGAGGTATATGGGTTACTGGGAGCTGGGCATCTGGATTATGCTAGTATACAGCATAATGGCACTGCACCGCCAGGTAAAACCTTTATACGTCTTCAACTTCAAATCTACCCATCTCATAGGGAATACCATGACATTCCATGTTAATTTGGAGATTTTCCAATCTCATGCAAGGTTAAGTAACAGAAATTTGAGAACATAAACATTTGTTTGTAGTTAAGGTGTGTTGGATCTGTTATCCTTAGGGTGGTTTTCACCTGCTTCTCATCACGTTGTACTGTATCTTTTGGTTGGCCATAGGACTCTGAGCACTTTACCACTGCTAACCAGTGTTAACGTGCATGTTCTTCTCCCCTAAGCATGTTGACATTGGTGTATACCTAATAGGCATATTTAGTTTACCTCTAAGTAAATTGTAAAGTGGGATACCATGTACCCAGGCCCTATAATCTAAATGCTCCTAGTGGGCCTGCAGCACTGGTTGTTCTGTGGTAAATAAATAAATAATACCTCTATTTTTGACTGGATATACAATAACAGATAGCTCAATAAATAAGAGTCAAGATTCGAGGTAGCTGGAGTTGGCAGGTTTAATACAGCATAAAGGACAGGAACAGGACAACCTGCACGGGAATAGGATGGCAGCGCTGCACGGGGCAGGGACAAAGGAATGACAACTTTTAATAACAGTGCACAAGTATATATACTTAAACAAAATACATGGTATTCAATACAATAGGCGTAGCAGTGGGCAGGGCCTGTAGCAGTCGCGAAAGATAAGGCAGAAAGTAGGTGTAACAAGAGGCGTGAACAGGGCGTATACATAGACATGTGATGTAAACGTAACGGAATATGTCACAAATGGGGCGGAAACATGGAGGGGGCTACCGAAGGAGCCGGGACCTCTAACCTAGTGGTGCGCGCAAGCTGGCAATGACGTGTTACTAGGGAGAAGCTGGGGGCTATGACTTCTGAGCTAGAAGGAGAGACGAAAGTCTGGAGAGTCAGAGCGACATGTACCTAAACACTATCTAGTATCTGATGTTTAGAGAACATGTTGATAGAATCCAAAAGTTATCAGGGCAAAGGCTAACAGACACTAAGACTGGTGCATGCATTATTCTATATGTAGTGTGTGTTGAGGAATATTAAATGACCATTAATACAGTATTTCTCTTACATGGAGACGTAAAGGCTAGACGATGACTGAAACTATTGATGCGATTCAGTAGCTTAGGAATGCAGAGGAGAGCTGGACTGATAACTAGAATCATAACATACTCTTGGCAGACTGGCAGGCAGAGCCAGGCCGAGCCGGGCACTGTGAGGCAGGAAGTAAGTGAAGGGTCAGGGATACAGGTGGGGGCTGTATCGCTCCTCGGAGAGGGTTCAGGAGACAGGAGCTGAATCTGAGTACGGGCCCTTTTGAGGCCTAGAAACGGGGATTTTTACAATGAAATAACGAGCACACTGAGAAACGTGGCAACGTAACTTTACATAGGCCTGATGCTCGTAGCTTTCACGAGAACTGGAAACTGGCATACTAGAGATGGACACAACTGTAATTGCGTCTTTAATCGCTCATGGGGAATACATATGCATATTAATCATGCACATACAACATAACATGGGGAACACGTAGGGACACAGAACATGGCAAAATTTACTTTTCCACATTCCCTCCTTGTCACTACGTTTCCATCAGGAAACATCAATATTCATGATACCATCTATCATTTCATACAGCATCATTTGCTCATCTCGAATTGTCTTGGAACGGGACTTAGGACTAGGAATACAAGAGGTAGCACAAATGCCGCAAATCGCAGGGCCACATTGTATACAGAGGCAGCAACTGAATATGATCATTACTGCAATACCTAGGAATGACAATACTTTCCATCCCCAGGCAGAAATTATACTCCAAAACCAACCGGACCATGTCCAGGTGCCTGGATTCTGGTGTAACTGATGGGCAATTTTATGAAGTCTGGTTATAGCTGAATAAACAGACGGCGCGTTATTAGGAATGAAAATGCAGCAACTAGATCCGATGACTCTACATGCTCCTCCTCTATCGGCCAGTATGACGTCAAGAACGAGACGATTTTGGAGCACGACAAATCTCATAGCAGATTGCTCTTCGGTTAAGTTACCTAGGGCAGAGGCAGTCTCATTCACTACTGCTTCAAGGGTTCTTGTTAACCTACGGATTAACTTACTATTCTGGATAGGTCCTATAAAAAAGAAGAATACTTTATTGAAATCTGTATACTGTTCTAGAGCAGTTTCAGTTTGATCGACAATCGGGGACTCAATCTCCCTTCTATGTCTGGCGTGTACTAGATGTGTGTTTCTATGATAATCAGATGGGGCTAGGAAAACTGGTGGCAGTAGGAAGGCAATGTAACAGGTTCCATCCCAATCGAGGGGCAGACGGACATATGCGGTCTGACCACAAACAAAATATGAATGACGTGAGGCTTTGAAAATAGATTTCCCACTGTCACTATACTTGACAATAGTAGTACAATCACTATGTCCTACATGTGTGGAACCATTATTTCGGACACATAATTCGCCTTTGACTGGTAGTACTGAAATAGCAGGTAAGTCTGGAGTAGGATCAGACTGAACATTCAGAACCATGAAATTCGAAGAATAATTACCCAAATTATAAACTTCATTTTCTAGGTCTAACCCTGTTCTATGGGGGAGACCTTGCTTGTCTGGAAAACATGTACTGTTCAGAAGGGACATATCAGTTGAGGATGACGTTAACGTGGACCAGGCTCCACATGAACCATTATGTGAAAACGGATAAGGAAAGAGTGGCAGAACTCCCTTAGGTGTCTGAAAAGGGGGGAGTCGACCACACACCCAACAATTTGTGGCATTGCTGGTCTGGTGTGAATAGTGTAACATACGGATGAATGAATTATTGCGCATAGCAAGACGATAGGATAGCTCGTGAGGAGGCAGATCACTAAACGTATGCTCTACTGTAGCATTAGAATACTTATTTACATGAGAAATTGGAAAACATAAATGAAATGCATAACTTGTACAGGTAATCATTAAACTCAAAAACAATATAAAACTTAGAAAAACGATACATCGGATAGAGTTTTGACTAACTCTCTCACTATGGGGGTCTATCTCATACATGTCAGATACCTGTCTAACCGTTTCACCCAGGGGGACTTAGACAATTAAACTGGCTGACTTATTTTACTAGACCGGAGATTACTTTTATACTCCTGCTGTGGAGTTTTCTCTAACAGGGAATCCTTTGAATCAGAGTCAATAGCGGGACAGTCCTTGATAATAGTATCTTGGCAGTCTTTAAAATCTTGACAATCCTTGGAAATGTTCTTGGAAACAGTTTTTAGTCGGAGTCCGTGAAATTTCTTGACATGCGACAGGTGCACCCACCCCTTCCTGCCTTCCAACTTGACGGCAGTACGGGTGGTCAAAAGGACTAACTTCGGCTCCTTCCAGCGAGGCTCCAGCGGACTTGAACGATCGAAATTCCGGACAAGCACTAGACTTCCTGGAACGATTTCATGCGGTTTCACCTCGGTATTGTCTGGAAATGCGGCGGCAACCTGTGAACGACAAGAGTGTAGGGCAGACATCAAGGAAGCTAGGTAATCTGTCAGCATATTACTGGAAACATCGGTAATACTTCGGGGTCTAGGTGTACCCCACATGTTCGGGGGGCGGCCGAATACGACCTCATAAGGGGACAGACCTGATCTGGAATGTGCGACCATGCGCATATAAAATAGAGCGACTGGCAGAGCTACTAGCCAGTCTACACCTTTCTCTTTACAAACTTTGGCGGTGCGGATTTTTAGGGTCTGGTTATGTCTCTCTACGAGACCGGCTGCTTATGGATGGCGTACACAATGGAACTTCCACTGGTACCCTAGTAAAAGGGAAACGTGCTTCATAAGTTCGGATGAGAATGGCTGGCCGTTATCAGAATACACGACCCTAGGGAGTCCATAGCGGGGGAAGAATTCACGAACCAGCTGCTTGGCAGTGGTCGCGGCTGTATAATCTGGGACTGGATATGCTTCTGTCCACCTGGACAGAGCGCATACAACTACAAGGACATACTTGAAACCTCGACATCGCTCCATCTGAATATAATCCATCTGGAGGACTTCAAAAGGGTGGTCAGGAGGCTGGAACCCACCTTGTTCCACCGGGACACTTTTACCTGGATTGAACTGGCAACATATCATACAGGTACGGACTTTCTGCTTGGCTGCAGCTCGTAAATGTTTGTTAAACCAAATGTTCTGGATACTGTCTATCATGGCTTTTTCTCCTAAGTGTGCTGGACTATGTGCGGTATTAATAATGACTTGAACCATAGAGTCGGGGAGAAACCATGTGGCTTTTCCCTTCGTCACCCATCCCTGATCTGTCTGGACCCCTCCTTGTTCGGACCATTTCTTGATTTCTTCGGGAGTAGCATGTGACTGGATATCTATGACATCTTGAGTAGGGTCCTTAACTGTCATACAAGTAGTCGGTTCTAGAGTGGATGTCGGTGTCTTGTTAACTGGTATGTCTGGTGTCTGAGCTGTGAGTTTGGCTGTTCGATCCGCTAGATCATTACCTTGGGAAATAATGTCAGTGACTTTCGTATGTGCTTTGCACTTCATGATAGCGATAGCTGTAGGTAAATGTATTGCATCTAACAGAGCTTGAATAAGGAGACCATGCTGAATCTTGGTTCCATGAGAAGTCATGAAACCTCTCTCCTGCCAGAGCACTCCAAAGTCGTGTACGACTCCGAATGCGTAGCGTGAATCTGTGTAGATATTAACTTTCAGGTTCTTGGCATGTATGCAGGCTTGTGTCAGAGCGACTAGCTCTGCTGCTTGAGCAGACAGGGTGTCAATACGGTGTGTTTCAATAACTTTAGTGTCAGTAGTCACTGCATACGCGGCTACTAGTTCTCCTGTACTTGTTCTCATACATGAACCATCCACATAAAGTGTCAGGTCGGGATCTGATAATGGAATATCTGTCAGATCTTGTCTTGGCTTTGTCATAGTGTTAACTACTTCCACACAGTCATGTGTGGCAGGATTTGAAGTAACTGACGGTAACAGTGTAGCAGGATTTAGAACGTTGCAGCGTCTGATTTCTATGTGTGGCTGGAACAGTGTCAGTTCATAACCTGTCAAACGTGCAATTGTCAAGTGCTGAGTCTGTGTTCGGTTTAAAAGAACTTCCACGGAGTGTGGAACTTGTACTGTCAGGGAATGTCCTAACACTATGGAATCACTTTGTCTAATAGCTAGTGCTGTGGCTGCAACTGACTTGAGGCACGCAGGCAGAGCCTGGGCTACTGGATCTAGTGTGCTCGAAAAATAAGCACAGGGCTTGTATTGTCCTGCTTGATCTTGTGTGAGGACAGATAATGCTGTACCTTCGCGTTCTGTGACAAAAAGTGTAAAAGGCTTACTGTAGTTCGGTGTAGCTAGAACAGGAGCTTGACATAAGGCTTTCTTTAATTCATTAAAAGCAAGTGTATGTTCCTGGGTCCAAGGGAGGACAGTCGATACGGCTGCCTCCTGTGTCGTTAACTGTATCAGTGGCTTGGCTAGAAATGCATACTGAGGAATCCATTGTCGGCAATAAGAAGTGAGGCCGATAAAAGCTCGTACCTCCTTCTGTGTCTTGGGCTGAGGAAGACTCGCTATTAACTGGATACGGTCAGGTGTCAACTGCCTACCCCACTTGGACAGTAAGTGGCCTAAGTAGATCACTTGCTGGACACAGAATTGAAGCTTCGAAGGGGACACCTTGTGCCCCATCTCGGCTAGGAAGTACAGGACTGTAAGTGATGCTCGCTCGCAAGCACGTTCAGAACGGGCTGTGATCAGTAGATCATCGACATATTGGAGCAGGGCAGTGTCAGTTGGCATGTGAATATTGTCTAGTTGTCTCTTAAGTGCTTGACTGTAAATACTAGGACTTTCTGTGAAACCTTGAGGAGCTCGTGTAAATTTATAGCTCCTTCCATTTAAACAAAAACCGAAAAGAAACTGACTGTCTGGATGAATGGGGACACTAAAAAATGCATTTTTGAGGTCTATGACTGTGAAAAATGTAGCCTCAGAATCAATGGCTGTCAATAGGGAAGAAATATCTGGAACAACTGGGTACTGGGGAATGATACATTTATTAAGTTCTCGAAGGTCAATCACTAATCGATATACTGGGGGTGCATTTGGATCAGTACGTTTCATGACTGGAATGATAGGAGAATTACATACATTGGAGTCAGTTTCTACAACCACTCCTTGAGCAATGAGCTCGTCAATAATTTTGGATAAGGCTGCTACAGCCTCAGGTGGCAATCTGTACTGTCTGATTCGTGGCAAGACTATGCCTTGCTTGAGAGTCACACGATGGGGTGTGATTTGCATAAAGCCAACATCAGTTGGACCTTGCGCCCATAGATGCTGCGGAACATTTAACAATCTCGGATCAAAATCTCGTAGGACATAGTGACCCTTGAAGTCACGTAAAAACAAACGTATTCCCTCTGGGGAACAACAAATAACTGCACCCAATTCTTTTAGTGTTTTAATGCCTAACAAATTTTCTGGACATGACTTCGTAAGTAATAGATCAGTAGTTCGGGACAATGGACCAACTTCTAGAGTAACTGGTTTGGAAATCTCGTTAACTATTGGCTTTCCTGAAAATCCAAGGGAAACATTTCTAGAGCCTGAGAGCGGAGCCCCTGGAACCTCGTCATGACTAATAGTCGTCCTACTTGCCCCTGTATCAATCAGAAACTTTCTGTCTTTCCCTAATACTTGACTATGTACATAGGGACCTTCTTGATCTACAGGAATCTCGATGAGAGGCAAGCCTACCTCCCTCTCTAGGCTGTTTCATGAATACGCTTGATACTCTGGATACTCTGTCTGTGCATACTGGTACATCTGCTGTGTAACATGCTGTGTTGCAGCGATAGGCTGCGGTGTTGTAACTGTCTGTTGTGCATTCTGTGGCTGAGAAGTCTGTGAAACCTGTTCTTGTCTAGGCGGACGTGGTCTTTCTTTAGTTTTACCAGTGGCTATGTTGTGTTTCAGAACTGCACACTCGTTTATAAAATGACCTGGCTGTTTACAATAATTGCATGTCCCTTTAACGGGAGCTGCAGGATGACTGGCTTGATTCGGACCCCTCTTCTGACTGTCTTGTGGAACGGATTGTGCAACTAGTACTTTCATTTTCGTGTCTTTCATACGTCTTCTCTCGTGTTCTTGCTCTTCCCTGATTCTATTCTGGTGATACTGGAGCATCTGGAGCATTTGGGACGGAGTATTAGCTTGACAGGTACTTTCGACTTTCAAAACTCGATTCTTAACTTGTGGACTTGAATTCTCGACTAGTTTAGTAACAAAAAGATGAGGGTATGACTCACTACTCGTCTTCAAACCACTGTTAATGCTAAAACATTTCTCAAATCTAGAATAAAAATCACTAGTATCTTCGTCTGGTTTCTGTTTACAGGCTGAGATTGCATCCCAGTCTTCCTTTTTAGTGGCTAATAATCTAGGCAAAACTTGTATTAACAGTTCGGGTAATTCTTTACATTTATCTCCAAGACCGGTACCTGGTACTCGTATCTTATCTTCAGCTTCTAGAGCTGTCCAATCGATCTTTTTCTCTCCCACCTCCCAATCTTTTTCCTTGAGTTTTTCATATATGCCCGCGGGCAACAGGACCTTTAACATTTTAATTATATCTGGATACGTGTATTCTCCCATACGGAGCATGTCTTTTAATTCTCGGTGGAACCCTGCTGGATCTTTGTCGTGACAGGGAATTAATTTCTTCATTTCTAAGAGTTCCATCTTGGTAACTAGGGTGTAAACAAATACTCGTTGCATTTCACCACCCGCTGTCCTAACTGGGTGTACTTCTCGTAACGGATGCTGTCTATCTATGTAAAACGGTTTACTTTCTGGAGGTGAGACATGAACAAAATGTGGGTTCAGAAACGTTCTATATTTATGGCGCTGTTCTAGAATGACACTAATTAAATCGGTGCCTAAACCTTTCCATCTATACTGGAGTAACTCGTTCAGGACATCATGTAACGGACCCGGATCAGAATGTTGACCCTCATACAGCGTAATAAGGTGCTGGATCATATACATACCCACCAGTCGCTGCTCGGCTGGGGGCAGTTTCAGAAACATTTGTGCCACTATTTCGTCTGGAAAAGTGGTAGAATCAGTAATCCATCGGACTGCTGATCGGGCTAGTTCTTGTTCATGCATGGTACTTAACTCATTATAACCGATTCGTGATTTCAGAATTTGAACGGTAGCTTGAAATACTTGTTCTAGAGAACCTTGTTCTGGTGCTGGAAGATGAAAGACTTCCTTGCGTTCTAGGCGTGACTGTCGGTCTGGAAATCTAGATTTACCTACATACGCTATTCTGGCGGTATTCTCGTCTTCCACCTCTTCAGTAGAAGAGTCATTTTCTTTCTCGCTTCCTAGAGCTTCTTTACGTTGTTCGTGTAACCTTATTATTTCTTTACGTATTTTCTTGTACATACTCTCTATACTATTGAGTGTCTTGTGCTTACCCTCGGCTATATTATCACTCCACCTTGTCAGAACTTTCATTTCGGTCGGATCTTTAGTCGGGGAATCTTGTTCCCGTATTAAACAATTGATCAGAAACTTTAATAACATGAACTGGATCTCAGCTTTCCTGAGAGACATGACTTCACCAATACTTTCTGGATCTTGTCCTGTACGAATGAAACGATACATTCTGTCTAGATCTTCTTTCATATTTGGTAGGGTGTCCAAATACTCGGTCACCCGTCTTACACGTAATGAATATATAACCATACTATCATCACCTGGGACCGGATCATAACGGCATTCGGTAAGAGCTCGTCTGATATCTGCAACAGACTGATGTTTGGGCGTGCGCTGTAACGCACGTTCATGTAACTCGACTGACGTTACACGTTTGTGTGGCGGCGGGGTACCCGGAGGACCTCCTCCCGCGGCCCCTAAGCTGGAATTGTCGACTGATACTCTTCGTGCTGGCAGAGTGACTGATGTAGCGGGGATTTGTACTACGGGCTGGACCGGGGGTACCGTAACAGATGCTGTAACAGGTGCCCCGGTGACTGGAGGACCATGAATTACATTATTTACAGGAGCTGGTGGAACAGGATTTGCATATTCTGGGACTGTGTCGTCCAAATAGGATGAGAGAAAAATATCAGCTGCGGTCGGTTTGTGACGTAGCTTGGTCAGAACTAAAGGTGGCGGGAAATTACTGGATGCCTCCGGGGTTGCTTTTGGCAAGCCCTCGGCAAGAAGAGGATACATACCCTTAATAAGGGCATTCCTCTGTCTGTCTGACTGTTCGGTTTTAACTCGTTCACCTATTTCGATTAGTTCCCTTTCTTGGGCTCTTTCTGAGGATTCTCTACTTAATTCTGACTTTCTGATTTCTTTTTCGGTTCTTTTATGAGATTCTTTGCGCCATAACTCGATGGCATCTTTCTGTGACTGTCTGGCTTTCTTTTTCCATAATGCTTCTTCTACTCGCATGATGCACTCGGCATCCCATGTACCCGATACGGGCCATCTATATTTCTCTTCTAACTGTTTGGTGTACTCCACCCACAAATCTAGATACAATATGGCACTTATGCCATGCTTTTGATACATAAAATGACCTGGACTGTCCCTAGGCGGGACAAGAACTGCTTCTTCTAACAGACCTTTTCTAGTTTTTAACTGACGTAACTTGGAAAACAATGGCATGACTGGGCTGGAGTCTAGACACAATACAATACACAATGAACACGATAATTACTGAAGAAACACCACTTTCATACCACGACATTGAAATACATGAATGACATTTAGGATAACAGTTTGGACAAAATACTACCTGGAATACTGAAAACAGAATACATGAATTTCTCGAGAACAGAACGGGCTAGAACAGAAACTAGATGCACTGCTAAAACAGTACGAAACTTACCGGTCTCATAAAGAGACACGTCAGGACCCGCATCCACCTAAGTGGACACTTCGTGTTGGATCTGTGTACCCAAACCCACGGACCAGAGACAATGCAATTGACCCTGTCTAGATACTACCCCAGCAACGGTACTCACCGGGCAGCAAGAACGGAAGGCCTCGGACTGGACTGGACTGCAACGACGATGGACGGACGAACTTCGGACTTCTGTTACGGGTGGGCCTCCGGATACCTCGGACCTTGGACTCTCGGCTTGGGCTCTGGTCGGGACTCGCCGCGTTCCTCCACCGCCTCGTCTGGATGCTGGACCGCAACCTCCGTCTCCTCCGTGGGCCTGAGGGATACTTGAAGCAGAAATATCTGCACGTGCACGGTATGGTTCCGTCACGGCTGCAGAGGATCAGGGGGCTTGCGTGGCTTCACCGGCGCGTGGGGAAAGGGCAAGTCCCTATTCGGGCGCCATTATGTGGTAAATAAATAAATAATACCTCTATTTTTGACTGGATATACAATAACAGATAGCTCAATAAATAAGAGTCAAGATTCGAGGTAGCTGGAGTTGGCAGGTTTAATACAGCATAAAGGACAGGAACAGGACAACCTGCACGGGAATAGGATGGCAGCGCTGCACGGGGCAGGGACAAAGGAATGACAACTTTTAATAACAGTGCACAAGTATATATACTTAAACAAAATACATGGTATTCAATACAATAGGCGTAGCAGTGGGCAGGGCCTGTAGCAGTCGCGAAAGATAAGGCAGAAAGTAGGTGTAACAAGAGGCGTGAACAGGGCGTATACATAGACATGTGATGTAAACATAACGGAATATGTCACAAATGGGGCGGAAACATGGAGGGGGCTACCGAAGGAGCCGGGACCTCTAACCTAGTGGTGCGCGCAAGCTGGCAATGACGTGTTACTAGGGAGAAGCTGGGGGCTATGACTTCTGAGCTAGAAGGAGAGACGAAAGTCTGGAGAGTCAGAGCGACATGTACCTAAACACTATCTAGTATCTGATGTTTAGAGAACATGTTGATAGAATCCAAAAGTTATCAGGGCAAAGGCTAACAGACACTAAGACTGGTGCATGCATTATTCTATATGTAGTGTGTGTTGAGGAATATTAAATGACCATTAATACAGTATTTCTCTTACATGGAGACGTAAAGGCTAGACGATGACTGAAACTATTGATGCGATTCAGTAGCTTAGGAATGCAGAGAAGGAGAGCTGGACTGATAACTAGAATCATAACATACTCTTGGCAGACTGGCAGGCAGAGCCAGGCCGAGCCGGGCACTGTGAGGCAGGAAGTAAGTGAAGGGTCAGGGATACAGGTGGGGGCTGTATCGCTCCTCGGAGAGGGTTCAGGAGACAGGAGCTGAATCTGAGTCCGGGCCCTTTTGAGGCCTAGAAACGGGGATTTTTACAATGAAATAACGAGCACACTGAGAAACGTGGCAACGTAACTTTACATAGGCCTGATGCTCGTAGCTTTCACGAGAACTGGAAACTGGCATACTAGAGATGGACACAACTGTAATTGCGTCTTTAATCGCTCATGGGGAATACATATGCATATTAATCATGCACATACAACATAACATGGGGAACACGTAGGGACACAGAACATGGCAAAATTTACTTTTCCACAGTTCTACTCACACAAGTAGCCTTTCAAACCTGCCTCAGGTCTTCCATTGCAGGGCCTAGGTGTGCAATTTACTGCACATTCGATTTGGCTTTCAAAACCACTTGCCAAATCTTAATCCCCCCTTTTATTATACATATGTCACCCCTAAGGGCAGGGTTCTGTGTAACCTAAAGGCAGGACATGTGCTTTTAAGTTATACATGTCCAGGCAGTGATAAACAGCTACCTTCTTTTTTCATTGTTGTGAGGCCTACACCTTCTATAGGCTAGCATTGGGGTGCCTTAAAACACCTTTTAGGCTGTAATTCATGTTTGGACAGGAGTAGCTACTTCATGTTTAATATATAAGGAATTGTGGTGATAAATACTCTTTAATGGTAAAGCCGGATTTGACATGCCCATTTTAGATATGCCACTGTTAGAAAGTGAACATTTCATGCTCTTAACTTTGCTACATGTACCTAGCAGCCTGTCTCCAATACACGGTTGGGCTGGGTGACAGCTACACTTTGTGTATTCCCTCTAGACTGTCACACACACAGGAAGGGCTGGGTGCGATAGAGGACTCATCTGCATACATCTGCACTCTGATAGCCTGCCTGGGCAGGAAGGGGGAGAGGTGGCTCCCACGTACATCTATATAAACTGTGTCCTGTCCTCAAACAAAGGACTGATCACCCCCCACAGCTAGCCTGACAGACAGGGCTGGATTGAAAGGGATCCTTGTGCACTTTAGATAACTCATTTAATTCATCCCTTACATCAAAGTCACTTTTGTGCATAAGGCTCTGACCCTTTCAGATCAGTACACTACTTGACCTGGGAAGAACTCTGCTAATGACTGCAGAGCTGAAAGGATTGCCATTTTGCTGTGACTGACTGTTCTAAGGAACTGCTTCTCTGCTTTGGTGAGCTGCCCTGCTGCTTGCTGATCTCTGGTCTGCTGAGGACAGGATCTGAACCCATCTCCCTGGACATCAGGGAGATCTCAAGGGCTTGCTTGCTTGCCCCCTGTTCAGGAAGTCTCAGGGACCTAAAAGGTTTCATTTTGCTCCTACATGGCCGCTAGCCTCTGTACTTCATGTCCACCCAGCAGTCGAGGTCATCTAAGAGCAGCGCCATATATCTGCACCCTAGACGAGGTCACAGCTTTATGTCCCAAGCCATCCAAGCCCACAAATTTGTGACTGCGTGCTGATCAAGTCTCTGCATTCCTGCCAGCGCTTCCAGCTTGCGTGCCAATCAGAGGCACAACATTCCTTTTTGGAGACCATTGCTGTGCTAAGGGAAACCTCCGTAGCATTGGCCGCTCTAGCAACAAGTTACCTGGGCTATGCCTGGTGAAGTCAATGACACGCTCCTGACCATGAGGATTGTCAGCCACCTGTGTGAGGAGCACCAATGTGAAGTATGTGCTCCAGCTGCAGCCCCCCAATCCAAGGGACTCAATGACATGGGCCCTACCTGCACAACCAGAGCCCGCTGCCATGCCTCGGAGTCCCAGTGCGTGATTAACAACACCGGAATCTCCACCAGAATGTATTGGGTGCTGTGGTACCTACGGGGGACTGTCACGGGACTGCATTTCCTTACATGAGGCCGTGACGGCAAAATCACATTGGTCTAAATGAACAGCCTTATCCATTAGATCATTAGTGACGTTTTGAGCACTGTGGTGTCAACTATAATTTGAACAAAATCATTAATGACTTTTTGAGGACTGTGGTGGCAACAATACTTTAAACCTTAGTGAGTTTTTGGGCACTGTGGTGACAAATACATTTAAAAAAAATCATATCTTGATTTCTACTGATTGGAATTTTGTTGTTTTTGTCATATATTATTCAAATAAATATTATTTATTTTTCTAAACCTGTGTGGAGTCTTTTTGTGGTGTTTTCAATTAGTTACTGTATTGCAAGTGTTGCACAAATACTTTACACATTGCCTCTTAAGTTAAGCTTGACTGCTCTGTGCCAAGCTACCAGAGAGTGAGCAAAGGTTAATTTAGGGTGTGTATCTAACTTACTCTGACTAAGGTGATGGTCCATACTTGGAAAAATTGCAAACTTCTGCTAGCTAGAAACACTATTTCTAACAAGGGATATGGGAATTTTTGGAAACAGGTAACGAAACCTGGGCAGTACCAGCATTTTATTAAAGCTACATGGCCAGCCAAGGAGAGAGAGAACCTGACCCAAATATTTACCTGGCCCAACAATCCATCCACTGCAGGTTTGTAACTGCACCAGTATCCCTGTGCAGGACAATTCCAGGATGGCACATATATTCTTCCCTCCATTTCATTGAGTAACCCATGTCAGGCTTACCAGTCCTCTGCCTAAACACTTCAGGCGTATCCCAGTTACTAGTATTCTAGAATATCGAACCAGATTGGCCCGATCCTGGCAACTGTTCCGTTGCCTTCCTCAATTCCGGTGGCAAAGTTTGGGGCAGACATCTAGGGAAGTGACGGACTAGTCTTTTTTTACGCAGAACAGCTCTAAATATGCTAATTACGCCGGCACGCAGCGGACGCGCACAGCCCGTCTGCATCCGTCCACGCACCGCCTGCGCACAGCGCCAGCCATTATGCTGATTTTGGGGAAAATCAACATGCTGCTCCTTCTCCTAGACTACCGAGCGTCTCTCCCCAGGCAATGAGTAAGCAGAAGGATGCTGGAGGAGATGCTCAATTAGTGGTCCCGGCAGGGATAGGGACAGTAGCTAATTTGATCAGAACGGACTCCTTGAGATGTGGCCTGCATAATGTTAGGTCCCTCTGTAAACATTATTTGGAGACAGAGATGTTGTTAGAGTTTCATGACTTGGATGTCCTGGTGGTGATGGAAACTTGGACTCATCCGGATTCTGATTTAGAACTGGGCTTAGCCTAAAGCTTTTCATAAGCCACGCCCCTGTGGTAGAGGTGGAGGGGTTGGGATCTTTTTTGAGGAGGTCTGGAACTTCTCACCTGTGGATATTGACATGGTCGAAGGGGTCGAGCTACTAGGCTTTTCTCTAAACGACCTCGGGCACCAGGTGCTGACAGGAATCATCTGTTATAGGCCGCCAGGAGTGGCCAGCCTGCTTCAAGAAAAACCTGATTGATGTGTTTAGTAATATGGCTCTTTCACATGCCAGGCTCCTTATACACAAGGGAGTTTAACCTATGGGTTAACGGGAGTATGGGCCCAGGGTATAACAATCTCCAACAATCTTGAATAGACTTGTCCCTTATTCAATGGGTGGTAGAGCCTACAAACACGGGGGGACATACCTTGGACCTGATATTCTCCAGGGAAGACTCAGTGGAAGTTGTGGATGTGTTCCCGTTTGGTTGGTCTGATCACCATTTGATAACATTTGATGTGTTTGATATTAAATGAAACGATACTACTATGAAGGAGACAAGATGCTTTCTTAGTAGGGACTTGAAAGGTTTGCTGAGGAAAGCTAGCTCTTCCCAGTATTCCATCTTGAAGGCCTGTTTGATCCGGGGAAACAGGTGAAGGATAACTACGCCACCTTCTGTTCACACATTAATGACCATCTTGATCAGATCGCCCTTTAAAAAGTGATTAAAAGAGATGGTAAATCCTCAGCGCCCTGGTATAACACTGCTTTGAAAAATCTCAAACTTGGCTGTAGACAGGCAGAACGGAAATGGAGGAAGGGGTACTCTGACACAGACAAAGCTATCTGGAAAGAGAAAATTTCTAGTTATAAGAACAGTATTGTCTCTACCAAAGCTGAGTACTTTGCAGATGTAATTTGGAGGGCCCTTAATAGCTCTAAAAGCGTTTAAAAAATATTTAACAATATTGCCAACCCGGTTTGCACCAAAAATATGGTCCCCCCCATGCAAGAACTTTGTGACAGTCTGGCTACTTTCTTAGATAATAAGATTAATAAAATAATTGAAGGGCTAGAGGAGAATAGTTTGCCTGATAAGATCACTGGCCTCCCACAGGATGGGCAGGAGGACCTGAGAGTGATGAGGAAGGCCTCGGCTCAGATGCTTCTTCTGGATCATTTTAATATTCCTTCCATTGAGGTGTGTGAGCAAATCGTTTTTGGGGTTTCTTCTGGATCATCCTTTAACCCTCTTCCACACAGGGTCTGGAAAGTTTTTGGATCCAAACTGTTTACCCCACTTAGGGAGCTGTGTAATCAATCCCTGCATAGTGGGTGGGTCCCCTCCTGTTGTAAGCAAGCAGTTGTCTCCCCCTTATTGAAGAAGCCCTCATTGGACTCAGCCTGTCTAAAAAACTACAGGCATATTTCACTCCTTCCATATCCAGTAAAGATCATTGAACGCCTTGTGAGCAGGGCACTCTCCCAGTTTCTGGAGGCAAATGATCTACTGGATGATCTTCAGTTTGGATCCGTCCGGGACTTGGGATGGAGACTGCCCTGCTGACCGTGTTGGATGATCTTCATTTGCCTACAGACAAGGGTCAACATGCCTGTTATATCTGTCTGCCGCATTCGACACGATCAATCATAAGGTCCTTCTGGAACGGCTGGAAGGAGTGGGGGTAGTTGGTCAGGCACTGAAATGGCTTCATTCAAATCTATCTAATTGATGTCAGGCCGTGGCTCTCCCCCTTTTCAGTCTAAGTTTACCAAGATCCACCATTGTGTGCCGCAGGGCTCTGCAATAACAATAAGCCCCATACTTGTTACCATCTACATGCGTCTCCTCGTGGATATCATTAAATCGTACTGCATAGGCCTGGTAAACTACGCAGATGACACCCAGCTGATCTTATCACTGGAGGGAGAACAGTCATCCTCACTGGAGAATTCCCATGTCTGTATGCAGAATGTGGTTCAATGGCTTAGAGACACCTCTGCAATTTAATGCAGATAAAACTGAAATCCTCTGCACTGAGGGTGGGAGAGAGCCTTAATCACTTCCGGCCAACTTCTGGCCCATCCCTGCTGATCCCCCACTGTTACCATCTAAGTCAGTTCGCAATCTGGGAGTTTTATTCAACAAGAAGCTGACCTTGGAAACACACGTTAATAAAACCGTGGGGAATTGCTTTTCCGTCATTAGGATTCTGAGGAAAATTCTTCCTCTGCTCCCTGCTCAAACGCGCTCCTTGGTAGTTAGGAGCGTGATTTTGAGCAGGTTGGATTACTGTAATACCCTATTGTTAGAGTTTCCCAAGTTATTAACTGGGAAACTGCAGAGAATTCAGAATATGGCAGCCAAGCTGGCTTTGACACGCCCCGTCAATCTTCCTATTCTCAAGCCCTTGCAGAGTTGCACTGGCTTCCCATAGTGCAGAGGGTTCATTTGAAATCACTCTGTGTTCTGTTTAAGGCACTGCATGGATTGGGTCCCATACCTCTGTGGAGTAAATTTTGCTGGTATGTCACCCCTTTGCCTTCAGTCTTCTTCAGCTAATTGGGTGAAAGTACCCCTGGCTAGAAGAGCTAAGCTGGGGGGATAAGCTTTCAGTGTTGCTGCTGCAAGACTTTGGAACAAGCTACCCCTGGAGCTGCGACAGATGAAAGATCTTTTGCCTTTTCGTAAACAAATAAAAACCTGGCTCTTTCCCAGAATGTAACATCTATCTGTTCAGGTCACAGTTGTCTATTACTGTCTTTCCCTCTTTAGCTCCAGGATGCCTGTTGAGTTGCAGTGCACTCTATAAATATATTTTACATTACATTACAAGCAACCAGAGGAAACTTCCAGAATAGCAAATCTGCTAAGTGGGGTCATTAAAAATTGTCTATTCAAGTAAATCAAAAGCCTTTTCAGCATCCAGAAAGCCTGCCAAGACTTCAGGGTCTAGCTGCTGTAAGACGGCAAAACCTGTACACAAATTAACAGTAATGGAGCAATGTGGAACAAAATCTGACTGTACAGGGGAGAAACGCCTTCCAACAATAGCAACAGAAGATTATCAATCACCTTGGCATATTTTGTTGTTCCTTCCTGGTTTGGAAGTACTGATTGCAAACTTTTGTGGATTTACAAAGGGGTGTTTCTTACAGTTCAAGTCTTTTTGGAGATAGGCCGTGCACAACATGGCGTATTTTATATCAATGAATTGAAGAGACATAATCAATTTTAGAGTCAATTTATCTGAGGTTTTTTTTTCGAGCCAGAAGAATTGAATCCATTGAGCCACCACAGTCAGGGTTGTCCAAGTCCTGCAATCCACCCTCTGCTCCCTGCTTAGCTGTAGGTATTCTAGGTGGTCTGAGTAATTTGAATAAAAATTTGCTATGTAGTTACTCAGCTTTAGCTATGGTGGTTGAGTGAATATTCATGCAAGGTCGAGGACACCCAACCTGGTGAGGCCTCTGGGGCAGAAATGTAATTCAAATATTTGGATTTAATACACCTGTTATGTCTGTGACCCATTAACTCACGGGCCAAATATATTAACTACCAGGCCAACGGACAGCAGGAGCTCAGAAGTAAGGGTGCATAGCCCCAGAGTCTGAGGCAATTGTCATGCACCCACCTGGTCCCAACCACGGAGAGAACGGTGGAGCCAATGCTGGACCTCCTATCCCACCTGCGGACAATGCAGATGCAGCACATTAAACCTGAGAGTTCCCACATTCCTCCTGGGGGAAAGAGGAGCTGGGATAAAATGAGAAAAGAGTGGGTTGAAGTACTGGATCTACTCAGCAGCTGTAGGACACTACATCGTAGGAGTTGTCGCTTCTGAGACCTTCTACATTTTCTAAGCAGATGTGCACTGGACCAGAACCTCTGGATTGTGATAACTCAATGCACTGGAAATAATAAGAGGAGGTAGTTACTATAAGGTTCACTAACAAGTCATTACATACAATTAATATGCATTACATTTAGTGACTCAAACGTACAAGTTTCATCGGCAGCTTGGCATGGGAGCAGAAATACCAAAATAACAGATTTGAGTGCAGCATTCATCAGAATAAACTTGAAATACAGATTGGAGTTATTGGTGCTCCCAGAAATAAACTTGAAGCATAGTTTGGAGTTACTTCCACTCCCGAGGATATACTCTGAGCAAAGGTTGTAGTTACTTGTACTACGAGGGGCACACTTAGAGCAAAGGTTGGAGTAACTCGCACCCCTAGGGATACACTCAGAGCAAAGGTTGGAGTTCCTTGCACTCCTGGGTAAAACATTGGAACACAGAGTGGCGTACAAGGATGTTGCATAATTCAGAGAATCTGAAGGGCTTTCTCTTGGCACTAGTGTCCATCAAAGTAACACAGAACTAAAGTCTTTAATCCTTGTGCAGTGACAGTTCTAGCATCAAGGTTGTAGGAAGGGTCCGGAGGATAAACACAAAAGAAGCGCTGGAGAATTTCACAGAAATGAAATGAAGGAAAAGTCTATAGTGTTTGAAGACAGGGAAGCTCTGTTCTGTTCACTACTTTAGGATGTTTAGTGCCCACTAACCTGATATCAAGTACTTAGCCTAGTTCTTCAACTTTTATGAAGTTCAAAGAGGAGCTTGAAGCCTTGACTAAGGGAGTCGCAGGGGGTCTAGAGTTACTGTGCAGGAGGGCGCAAGGAGGAAGACTTTGAGGGAGCTGGTTCCATGGGAACCACTAGTTCGGATGGATTTGAAAGAGACTAGAGTGCTTCTTGGTTCTGGTAGTCTCTTCAGGTGAGAGGGAGGGGTGAAGCTTCTTGCGCAGGGAGCAAGGCAAAGCCATGATTCAGGTTTTAGTGGGGTTTAAATACCCTCTTGAAGGCTCAATGAACGTAGCTAGATCACGTGAGCTAGGTGGGGCACATGGCTGGAAGGTTCTGGAAGCTTGGGGAAATCACATGTTAGTACACTCTCTTTGAACGGATGTATGACATTACAACGCATGCTTTTACCACGCATGCCTTTATAACGCGGTATTTACAACGCATGCCTTTACAATGCATATCGCTTTGGGGTGCTGGATAGTGAATAGTTTAATTTACTATTCCAACTCCAGTCCCCGTGGAAACTAGGAAAGGTGTTGGACAGTAAATTAAATCTATTCCCTATCCTAGAGCGCCCCCCAGGGCAATGCGTTGTAATGGTTTGCGTTGTAAAAGTTGCGTCGTAAAGGCACTGCGTGGCAAAAGTTGTGTTGTAAAGGATGTTTCCCTCTTTGAACTTACAGAATTGTCAGGTGCAACTTGTAGATCAGAACCAAATAACATTAAATTAATGTATTGTTTTCACTCAAACGTGCATAGTGGAAAACTAAACAAAGATCCCAGTAACAGCGAGAGCAAGACTTGACATTGGCTCACAGGATTTTGGGGGTAGCGTGCAGGGATTCAATCGAAAACCACACCAAGGCACTAGAAACAGCAAGAACAGTTTATACATTGGTTCATGGGATGTGAGGAATGCTTGGAGGGATTGCAAGTGCCATGGATTTATGGGTGCAGGAAACATCGGCCATGAGGGTCCTGAGGAAGCATCAATGATGAGGGTGTTAGGGGAAAGTTAGTTATGAGGGATGCTAGGGGCACATCAGTCATGAGGAAGCTGGGGGAACATCAGTTATGAGGGATGCTGTGGGAGCATCAATCATTTGGGTGTTGGGGATTATCAGTTATGAGGAATGCTGGGGGAGCAACAGTCATGGGGGTGTAGGGGAATATCAGTTATGAGGGATGCTGGTGGAGCATTAGTCATGAGGGTGTTTGGGACAGATTGGCCATGAGGGCTGCTCTTAAAACATGCAAAAATATTCCCTCACGACCTACACCATTTTGAGACTAACAATTTTTATACTTTGACAATTGTCCTTTGACACAGGGTGACAACATTAACTTTTTTTCATATAAAAATTTGTATTGTTATTATTTTATGTATGAAATGCTTTTCATCTTTTTTTCTTTTTTTACTTTCAAGTTATCACAGTCATTTAATAAAACATTTAGTATTACATTGGAACAATAAAAAAGATATCCATACCATACAGGGAAAGAAACAAAAACCTAATCAAATCTTACAAGAATCCCTGAAACCAACTCTCTCACACACACTTTACATTCACTCCTTATTCTGCGTCTGAGGGATCGCAAGTTGTAACGCGAAGTTGTTACGCAAGGTCGACGCGTTTCGGTGGTATGAAACCACCTTCCTCAGGACCTGTTAGCAGAACAATCACAAACGAATTTATAGCCACTGCATGGATGGATATCCTGGTGCTTTCTGTAGGGTAGATCACCGCTTCAGTTATAGATTCAAGTCAATGGAATTGTTATTCTAGAGTGTTCCAAAAACAATCGATCTACCCGGTCATTGCATGGTTCGAAGTACGGGGATTGTCTGGAGATGACAGCTCTTTGCGGCGGGGATGATTTTCCTTTTAATTCACTAAAACAACCCAGAATACTTTTTTCACCAACGTCTGCTGGATTCTAGTCCACAGTTCATTCGATATAAATCCTTTATTTAGCAGCGATTAACTTTTTTGTTAATTCTGATGCGCGTCGAGTAACACTCCTTCTGGCACTTCCTCATACAACCCCGTGGCTGCTCTGAAAACATCAGTTAATGGGTTGTTGGGGAACATCGGTCGAGATATCACAGCGTGTATAGGGCACCATATGATGAAGCAACATGAGCCCTACGCAATAGACTGCTACGCATTGCGACAGAGAGGGAGCAGTAGGGGGTCGTGACAGTTCCCCCCTCAAGGAATTATCTGCAGGCCGTGAAAAATCCGGGTGTCAGAAATGCAAGGAAAAAAACATGTGAGGGAAATGAACATTTGTGGCTAGTTCCTAAAACCGTTCTTCAGGATAATGCCCTTTCCAAGACATTAAGTAAAACAAGTGTTCTTTCCTATACTTAGAATCAATAGGTCTCTGTACCTTGATTTCCAAAAGACCATCCAGTGTTATGGTTGAGAGAGGGGGAACAGGACGGTTCTGACCACAGTAGGGTTTTAATAGGAACACAGGAAACACTGAATGAATGGATACATCTTCTGACAATTTACATTTCACAGCTACATGGTTAATGACTTGTTCAATAGAAGGGGGCCCACATATCTGGATGGTAGCTAATTTGGCCTCTGTAATTGCAGGTGTTTAGTGGACAGCACAACTTGATGTCCAATTTTGTGGTCTGACTGTTGCCTTCTAAGTGCATTAACATGCTTTACTATGCTTAAACTTGTCTGATGTAAGTGTGATAACGCCTGCTGTTGTGAATCAGCCAGATGTTTTACAAAGCCTTGTGTGTCAGATACATATTCAGAGTATTTTACAACATTTGCAGGCAATATACGAGGATGTGCACCAGTTAAACAATATAAAGGAGAAATCCTAATGGCTGAATGCTGTGAGTTATCATAAACAAATTCAGCTAAAGGTAACAAGGATTCCCAAGCCTTTGTAGTTGAGGGCAACCATTGCAGTATCTCTTTCAAAACCTGGTGTACCAACTCGTCTGTTCATCAGTTGGTGCGTGACAGGCAGCTAAAACTCAAGCATCCATGCCCAATGATGTACAAACACTGCATCAAAACTCAAAAATGGATTGAGGGCCCCCTCTAGAAATGATGCCAGAGGAGAGTTCGTGCAACCACATGATTTGTGGAATAAACAGCATTTCGAGGGTCTTAGCAGATGGTATTTCTTTTAGGGCAATAAAATGCTCTACCTTAGAAAAACAATTTACTATCATCTAAATGATAGTATAGCCATTAGAATTGGGGAGATTGGTAACTAATTCCATGCTTGTGGTATGCCACAGATGTGGAGGCACTGGCAAGGTTTGTATATAGCCTGTTGGGGTGAACTGGGAAGCCTAGTTTTGAGAACATATTGGGCAGACCTGCACGTAGCCACCGAACCCATTGCTGAAAGTTTGCTAAAATCTTTTGGATTTCTGGATGACCTGCTATTGGAGTGTCATGACACCAGGATAATACTTCCTGTCTTAATTCTTTTGTGGGGACATATAAATTGGTACCATGGTAAGGAAGCTCTTTGTGCACATGGTTATCCTCTCTATTCACCCGAGAATCCATTTCTTTTTGACACTCATACTCTGCCTAACTCTATCCAAGAAGGACTCCGGGTCACAGAGACCTACAATGGGCTTTGAGTTTACAATGGAGTCTGTCCCAGAGTGTCCTGATTAGTGTTGTGATAACACACCTACCAAGTTCACATGAGAAGCATCCACCTCCACTATGTAAAGCTGCATAGGCCGGTTTAAGGGCTGCACAAGCCATATGAGATGGAACTTTCTGACCGTTATTATAGCAATGAGTTTGACTGTAATAGGATCCCAAGGTGACAAGATGGAGGGACCAGCCAATAGTAGGATGTGCAACTGAAGCTAAGGGATTCCTAAAATAGCGCCAACGGTAGGTGTGCTAATGAGATCAAAGGTCAAGTTCTCAGTACGCCCTTTCTCACACACTAAGGAGAGCAGAGTAGTTTGGTATAGTCATCCCTGAGGAGAGCTCAGAGCCATCTATGTCTCTGACAGGCTCTGGTTCACTTTTTCTAACCTGTGGAATACTTTTAAAAAGAGCCAAAGCTAGATCTAAGAAATTTCCTGTGGCATCGGAATCTACATCCATGGCTAAAACCTGCCTCTGATGGGGAGCAATGATAAGGGTGACTGGAATCACTAAATGTTGTGGAATCTTTTCTCAGGTATTAGCCAGGTAAATGTAGGTCTGTTCAAGAACCACATCTGACTGAATGACCACTATGTCAACTGGGCAAACTAACTTTTTCAGCATCATATCAGAAGTCAAGGCGGTAGCCTTCCGTATTCCCTTCGGTTGGGCAGGAAAAAATTGTGCAAAATGCCCTTCTTCCCTCAAACTCAAACACAGGTTTAATTTCTTTCTTCAGTCTTTTTCTTTGGCTGCTAAAGGACTTCACAAGTGCCCATTCTGCATAGATTTTTTGTTATCCTGATTCATAGACTCTGACTCTCCCAGCTTAGGCTACACAACTGGCAGTCTGGGTACCCATCGAGATGTTCCATTAAATGATGGACAAGTCTGACAACTAAGTTAAACAATTTAAGGG
Organism: Lissotriton helveticus; assembly: GCF_964261635.1. Lineage (NCBI taxonomy): Eukaryota > Metazoa > Chordata > Amphibia > Caudata > Salamandridae > Lissotriton > Lissotriton helveticus. Next base: position 1,601,177,459 of record NC_136059.1, on the reverse strand, counting down.
TAATTCTACAAAATGTGCCAGGAAATGCTTTGAGTCATCCCTTAAACCTCTATAAACGAGGGATGTCCTATTTTCCTTCAGTTGCTGGGTTTCCTTACTAGCTTATACAATGTAGTAATGTAGGTAAGGAGGTCCCAACTGTCCTGACGGAGTTTTAGTAACTCGTTTTCACAAGCCTGAACAAAAGTGTTCATAGTAAAGAGACATTGAGTATCAGAGGAAAGGCTCATGGCCTACATAAGAACTGCAACTCACACTGATTCCAAAATGCATTAAAATTGTGAATATCCCCAAAAAATCATTTGGGCGGTCCCAGGGCACCAGTACTGGAGTGGAACTGTGACATGAACAGGATTAGCATTTCCGGTAACAGAGGTGCTTGTTAGATTTCCCAAATTGCTGAAGTGTAGTGGTTGTTGAATGGGATTTGTGCTTTTGGGAACAGCCCCAGTCCCCACCTCAATTTACCTTGCTGAGGGGCGAGGGTGACAACTGAACAGCTCATCCTCAAGTGATTGATTTTCCTGTTGTAAGGACTGAGCTTTGTGTTGTACATCCCCTAAAGCCCTTATTAAGGGAAATGGGGGTGGAGATTAAATAAGAAAGGAGAGTCTTACAGTTCTGGATCGGCTCAATAGCTGTGCAACACTGCGTAAAAGGAGTTGCCAATTCTGAGTCATTTAATGCTTGCAAGGTAGATTTGCAGGGGACCAGAACCTCTGGCTTTGCACTGACACAATGCACTGAAAATAACAAGAGGAGGTAGTTACCACCAGTACACTAACAAGTCTTTACAAACAAGTAACATGCATTAACCTTAGTGACACAAACTTAAACGTTCCATCAGCAGCATGGCATGAGAGCACCAATACCAAAATCACAGATTGAAGTGTGGCACTCCTATGAATAAAATTGAAATACAGATTGGAGTTATTGGCACGCCCAGAGATAAACTTGAAACATAGGTTAGAGATATACCCCGAGCAAAGGTTGGAGTAACTTGCAAATCTAGGGATACACTTGGAGCACAGGTCGGAGGAACTTGGAATCCTAGGGATTCACTCAGAGCAAAGGTTGGAGTTGCTTACACTCTTGGGGATTCAATTGGAACACACGGTGGTGTGCCAAGTTGGTGTTTATATCAAAGACTCTGGAGTGTTTTCTATGGGCACTACTGTCCATCAGAGTAACACAGAACCAACGTCTTTATTCCTTGTGCAGGGTCAGTTCTAGCACCAAGGATGTAGGAAGGGTTGTGAGGATAAACACACAAGAAGCACTGGAGTAATTCACAGAAAGGGAACTAACAAAAAGTCTGTAGTCTTTGAAGACAGGGATGCTTGGTTCTGTTTACTACTGTAAGAGGTTTAGTGGGCACTAACCTGATATAGAGTACTTAGTCTAGTTCTTCAACTTGTCTGTAGTTTGAAGAAGATCTCGAAGCCTTGAGTTAGGGAGATGCGGGGGTCTGGTGTAGCTGTGCAGGAGTGCATGAGGAGGAAGACATTGAGGGAGCTGGTGCCACGGGGATCACTTGTTTGGATGAAATTGAAGGAGACTGGAGCGCTTTTTGGTTCAGGCAAGCTTCTTCAGGTGAGTGGGAAGAGTGAAGCTTGTTTCGCAGGGAGCAAGGCAAAGCCTTGATTTGAGATTGGGCAGGGTTTATATACCCTCTTGAAGGCACGATGGATGTAGCTAGATCACGAGTGGCATGTGGGGCACATGGCTGTCTGGAAGTTTCTCAAACCTTGAAGAAAACACGGGTTAGTACGCTCTCTTAGACCTTATAGAATGGGCAGGTGCAACTTTTTGATCAGAACCAGATGACAGGGAACTAATGTGTCATTTTTGCTTGAACGTGCATAATGGAAAACTACACCTAGGCCCCACTAACAGTAGAGTAAGGCATGCCCTTGGCTCCGGGATTCTGAGGGAAGCTTGCAGAGATTTAATGGAAAATCACTCCAAATACCTAGGAACAGCAATTGCAGTTAATCCATTGGTTCACAGGATGTGGGAAACACTTGCTGTGAGAAAAGCACAATGGAATTATGGGTGCTAAGAAAGCATTGTTCCTGAGGGTTCAGGTAGAAGCATCAATCATGAGGGTGCTAGGGGAGCATTAGTTATGATGGATGCTGGGGTGCATCAGTCATGAGTTAGCTGGGGGAACATCAGTTTAAGGGTTGCTGGGGGAGCATTAGTCATGGGGGTGTTGGGGAAATATCAGTCATGGGGGATGCTGGGGAAACATCAGTCATGGGGATGTTGGGAAACATCTGCCAAGCTATCATAGCGTGCATAGGGTGCCATAGGATAAAGCAACAGGAGCCCTGCGCGCTAGACCACTAATCAAAGGATGAAAGAGGGGGCTGTGACAGACAGGGAGCAGGAGTGGGTTGTGACAGCAAGGATTTTCATCCACAAAGCCTACAATGCATAGGCTGAAATCTTAAGCATACTGAGGTGGGGTGGAATGCTCTCCCATCTACTGACCTGGTGCAACTAGGGCCTGGCCTCTACCCCAGCAGAAGTTGTATGCCACCAAGGAACAACAGGTAAGTGACCCATGAGGTGAGGGCTCATAGTGATACATCTCTCCTCCAAACATGGCATAACATTATACATACACCTCTATGATTTCCAGCTCATCTGGATGCTGAGTCTCGTTAGGGCCTGAGTTGCAGGAGTCACTTGCACATCCTGCATCAAGCCGATCTGATCTGGGGTGAAGGCAGCTACTATCCGAAGTCCTCAACAAGGTGGGAGAAGAATGCAAGGTCCACTAAACATGGCGAGTGGATTGCGAGGGTGGCCTCTGGTTCACCAGAAGTCGCTCTCACAGCTCAACTACTGAGGCACACTCCAGGCTGGATCAATGACATGGCCTACACATACTAGACAGAGTTCTTGCAATCTCCTCCATATTGAGCGGCACCTACAGGGCCTCTAGCAGGATATCCTCGCAAACATTGATGTTTGAAGAACACTATGGTTTACCCAAAATCAGTGGGCTGGGACATGGAGCCTGAGCTACACGTCCATCGAGGTAGCCAGCCATGCCACTACCATATTCCCAATGTCCTTGAGATGATGACTTGGTCAGTCTACTGGTTGGTGCAGCCCATAATCATCTGTTGGGGAAGAAGCAGATCTTTACTGGTATTCTGAATTCCAGGTGCAGCCGCGGCCCGTGGAGGGAGTTCGGTGGGGCAGGGAGGCGGTGTGGGGGAGGGGTAGGGTGGAGGGTGGTAAACAACGGAATATGGATAATTGCAGGTAAGTAAACAATTTAATAAACAAGACAAATTTCGTAGCGCACCCTGCATCGCAAAATAGTACCCTGCAACTTATGTGAGAAACCTAGATGAGCAAAATGCTTTGAAAAGTTTGCCTGGTACAGAAATTTTTTCTTGTGACTTCATTCACTTGTGAGTTTAAGGATTAGTTGGAGTCCATGATCACACCAATATTCCATACTTCAGTTGAAGTTGATGGAGGTGGGCTGAATATCTGAGGCCAGGCCATTGTAGGCCAGTATTTCCTTCATTCTGGGCAGATAAGAATCTCTAAATTAAAGGTGGTTCTTCAGCATCCTTTCACTGACAGTTCGGAAGCAGTGGTCTAAACTTGACGTATTTCATGTCTTCAGGTTTTCTAGATTTGTGATAAATTGGGTGCTACTGGCATAGTTGTAGCAGCTTAGATGGAAGAACATGTTGAGACCTTGTGGAAAAGTGTGGCTCAATGGTTAGAGCGGCAGACCCTGATGCAGAGGTCTAGCCCGGGACCAGGGTTCAATTCCCCGCCTCAGCGCGTGTTGGGCTCAAACTTCCACGGACCTGATAATTCTCGCCTCGGTGCCTATTCCAATCATGGAGTCCCACTCTGCAACTCTGGGCAATAACTTGCTTAATCTCCACAACGGCCCCCACAACGCTAAGGATGCCTGGCCTCCACCTTGGGGGTGCCCAGGAGTGGACACCTCACAGGGAAAGCCAGGATGGGTTCCACAGTGGTATTCGTACAAGCGCCTTGAGATCCTTGCGGGTGAGTAGTGCGCTATACAAGTATCAATTTACTTACTTTACTTTACTTGCTAAGGTGTAGTGAGATATACAAACATTAGGTACCACAGAGACACTAGATGATGTAGATTGGGATAACAAATGATGGCTAGTTTGTCGGAGAGAAGAGGGAGGATATCCTGTTCAAAATCGTTAATTAGATATCAAGTTCCTCTAGTCTTATTATGAATGTGTGGTGATGCACTGTGTCAAAATCAGAGAACAGGTCTAGTTCTAGAAGTAGGGAAAAACTAGTACTGTTCTTAATGATTGGTGTTTATATCAAAGACTCTGGAGTGTTTTCTATTGGCACTACTGTCCATCAGAGTAACACAGAACGAACGTCTTTATTCCTTGTGCAGTGACAGTTCTAGCACCAAGGATGTAGGAAGGGTTGTGAGGATAAACACACAAGAAGCACTGGAGTAATTCACAGAAAGGGAACTAACAAAAAGTCTGTAGTCTTTGAAGACAGGGACTTTAGATAGTTCCAATAGTAAACCAAGGGATATTTGGAACCTCTCTCGGGCAGGGTCACTGTTTGAGAATATGAAAGTAGGAAGTATTTTGCTAGAAAGTTGTAGATGTGAAGGACGACATCTCTTTAAACCAGTTTACCTAAGAACAGGCCATTAGAGTTTGGTTGCTGGCTAGCTGGATCAGCTTGTCTAAAGCAGATGTGTTGTTTAATGCAGGATACTGTGAGATCAGACAGAAGGTGTCTGATGTTACAGAGCTGTTGATAATGGTTCTTGCAGTGCCTGCAGAAATTTGTGGAAGTAGCGTGTCCTTAAAGGATTCTGTGGGACATGTGACTATGATTGAGCTGGGTCAGCCTCCTGCTTTGGCCATGTCTGTGAATTGTAGTAAAAAGCAGTGATCTAATGTCTGCCAGTGGGTGTAATATTCTATTCTTGGTCTAGGTAAGCAGGATGGTGGTTATGTAGGTAAGCAGGATGGTGGGTATGTGGCCTCTAAGCTGTTGTCCCTAAACCTTGCGTCGAAACAAGTTAGTCTGATGTTACAGAGAACATTTGAATGTGGGTTTTTCGGAGAGTGCACTCTGTGTTATAGAATTCTGTGTGAAGCCTAATTATTTCCTTGGTGTGGCATTTAGGGCTGGAATTCTGTTCTGCATTTTGAATTCTTGCTTGAAGATCTGTAGAGCTGGTTGGACCAGGCAAAAAAATATCATTATTGGTTGAAGGATTTCATCTATTGACAGTGATTTCTGCTTGTCTTTAGTGAACCTGTTTGTGATGAGGTGCACATCTTTCAAATGATGTGGGGCATTGCAGGCATGCATAAGAGCTGGCATGTCTCAATCTTTGAAATGTATGTTCTATTTCTTTTGAGTGATCTTCCAAAACACCAGGTAAATAAGAGTTTGTAGATTCCACCTAGAAATGGTGGAGGGGAAAAGCCACTAGGAGACACTGCTTTCAAAATCGTTAGGTAATCTAGAGCTCTGTCAGTCTATATAGCGCATCAGGAGAGATTTCCTTCGAATTAACTGCTTGACTGTTGTAGGGAAATTTGGGATGCTTCAGGTTGCACCAAGAAGGTTTTGGATTAGTGCTATAGGGGAGCTGGTAATCAGTGTAGAACAGGCAAACATAGAAACTGACAGACTCTGGCCCAAAACCCTACCTGGCGTTACACTCCCCACTCCTTCCCCTTCCTTTCTTTCTTCCTCTTCACCTTTCATCCTTTACATCAATCTTTTTGTGTAGGATCTCCCTCCCTTCGTTTCTTTTGGTTGGCAGTCAGAATGGATCTACAGTGGATTTCATTTCATTGCATATAATTATCAATGTTCTATTTACTCTTTTTACATTAATATTTGTATTAATATTTAATAAACTCTAGGTAATTAATCAAAGATTGTAATTTATGTGCTTCTTCGATGCACAAATACCCAAGGATCGCATTTAATGTGTTTGTTTAATGTGTTTAGTCGTTTATCACAATGGTTGAAAGGTTGCGTTCTCTGCATAGGCAAAAGTTACAACTCAGAACATTCACAATAGGAGGAGATGTTAAAAAAAATGCACTGTGCCTATCAAGGTTCTGCACTCCCCGTGGCACAGCTGGATGAGTGGAAAGGGCAGCAAGGAAGTTATACAGTGCTTACATCTAAGAATTTTTCTTTTCTGTATAGTGTTTCATTTATTTTCTACTGCCCTTCTTAGTATTCATTGCCACAGTACCATGGCTAAATCAATGCATCTTTGTCTCAGAGTTCACTCACAGGTCAGCCAATATCGAACTGACAATGTATAATCCATTCTTTCAACCAGATGTTGTGTTGCACAGAGAGGAACGCAAACAGATGGGATATTGCATGTGGCTCTGTGTTTTCAGGATGATACAACAGTCCAGAAAAAATTGTATCCATGCTTCCAACTTTTCAGTTAAATAGAATGTTGAAAGTCGTCTCCCTGATATGTTTTGATCATTTAACTTTTGACAGTGTGATCGTTTTATGTATTTTTTTCAGACTTTTGTTGATGCTAAAGTTGTTGTGGTCATTTTAGTAAAATAATAATACAACATGGCATGCCTTTCACAGTGACAGACCTACGATGTTAGGTTATTTTGAAACATAATCCCTTATTGGCCGGTTTGAAGAAACGTGGACTGGGGGAAGACATGAGTGACAAGGGTCAAATCCATCTTGACAGGATGGGGTTTATACTTTAAACGAAACCTAGTTAACAGGGATCAGAAAAATGCAGCTCTATACATCATATCAAATTTGTTTCAAAAGCAACAGTACTATAGCAGTGCATACATGTGTAATCAAGTGTTAAAGTGACTTCTACACGTTATTAATGTACACAACTATAAATAAAACATTTTTTTAACATCGGTAAAAGGGCATCAGACAAAAATTGACAAATTCTTCATTCATCAACTTCTTAGTTCCACCACATCATTTAGAGGCAGATAAAGTGCTCGGTTATAGATGTCACAACAAGCTCTCCTATATGGAACACCATTAGCTCCACACAACCGCCAGATTTGAATGGCTGTATTAGTGGATCTCTTACAAAGCCATGTCACTTATGTTTTTTCTTGTCCGACTATCATGAAGAACATTTTTCAGGCAAGAATCAATCAATCAATCATGCCATTTGTATAGCGCACTACTCACCCGGGAGGGTCTCAAGGCGCTTGGGGGGAGGGGTATGCTACTGCTCGAACAGCCAGGTCTTGAGTTGTTTCCTGAAGGCGAGTTGGTCCTGGGTCAGCCGAAGGTGGATGGGGAGGGAGTTCCAAGTCTTGGCAGCCAGGTAAGAGAAGGATCTTCCTCCGGCGGTGGCTCTTCGGATGCGTGGTACGGCTGCGAGGGCGAGGCTGGTGGACCGTAGCTGGCGGGTGGGCGTGTAGAAGGTCAGGCGGTCGTTGAGGTACTTGGGGCCCAGGTCGTGGAGAGACTTGTGTGCGTGGGTGAGGAGCCAGAACGTGATCCTCTTGTCGACGGGGAGCCAGTGCAGGTTCCTCAGGTGGCTGGAGATTTGGCTGCGTCGGGGGACATCCAGGATGAGTCGGGCCGAGGCGTTCTGGATGCGCTGGAGTCTTTTCTGTAGCTTGGCTGTGGTTCCGGCGTAGAGGGCGTTTCCGTAGTCCAGTCGGCTGGTGACGAGTGCCTGGGTGACAGTCTTCCTGGTCTCGGTCGGGATCCAGCGGAAGATCTTGCGAAGCATACGCAGGGTGTTGAAGCACGATGAGGAGACGGCGTTGACTTGTCTGGTCATCGAGAGGGAGGGGTCCAGGATGAAGCCCAGGTTGCGTGCGTGGTCGGTTGGCTTGGGTGCGGTGCCCAGGGCTGGGGGCCACCAGGAGTCGTCCCAGGCGGAGGGCGAAGATCCCAGGATGAGGACTTCCGTCTTGTCCGAGTTCAGTTTCAGGCGGCTGTCCTTCATCCACTCGGCGACGTCTTTCATCCCTTCGTGTAGGCAGGTTCTGGCGGTGTCGGGGTCTCTGGTGAGGGAGAGGATCAGCTGGGTGTCGTCGGCGTAAGAGATGATGTTGAGGTTGTGCTGGCGTGCGATGGCTGCGAGAGGTTTCATGTAGATGTTGAAGAGGGTGGGGCTGAGTGAAGATCCTTGCGGGACGCCGCCGATGACTTCGGTGGCCTCGGAGCGAAACGGGGGGAGGCGGACTCTTTGTGTTCTTCCGGCGAGGAACGAGATGATCCACTCCAGTGCCTTCTCTTGGATACCGATGTTGCTGAGGCGCTGGACTAGGGTGCGGTGACAGACCGTGTCGAACGCAGCGGAGAGGTCCAGGAGGATGAGGGCCACTGTTTCCCCCTTGTCGAGCAGGGTCCGGATGTCGTCGGTGGTTGCGATGAGGGCGGTCTCGGTGCTGTGGTTGGCTCTGAAGCCGGACTGCGAGGGGTCAAGGGATCCGTTCGTCTCGAGGAAGGCGGTCAGCTGTCTGTTGACGATCTTCTCGATGACTTTAGCAGGAAAAGGGAGGAGCGACATGGGGCGGATGTTTTTGAGATCGGTGGGGTCCGCTGTAGGTTTCTTCAGGAGGGCGCTGATCGCGGCGTGCTTCCAGCTCTCCGGGAAGGTGGCGGTGTTGAAGGAGGCGTTGATGATGTTCCGGAGTTGGGGTGCGATGGTGGAGTCAGCCTTGTTGAAGACATGGTGTGGGCAGGGGTCGGTCGGTGATCCGGAGTGGATGGTGTTCATCGTGCGGGATGTGTCTTTGGTGGTCACCGTGGTCCAGGTGCAAAGGGTGGTGGTGGGGGGCATTGGTTCGACGGTTGGGTGCGTGGGTGGGGCGCCAAAGCTGTTGTGGATGTCGGCGATCTTGCGGTGGAAGAACGAGGCGAGGGAGACGCAGAGGTCTTGTGACGGAGTGATGTCGTTGGTGCCGGTGCTGGGGTTGGAGAACTCCTTGACGATAGTGAAGAGCTCTTTGCTGTCGTGGGCGTTGTTGTCCAGTCGTTCCTTCAGGGATTTCTTCTTGGTGGTGAGGATGAGCTGGTGGTGCTTGCGGGTAGCGTGTTTGAGGGCGGTCATGTTGTCGGTGGTCCGGTCGAGGAGCCAGGCTTTCTCGAGGGTGCGGCAGGTCTTCTTGGAGTCCTTGAGGTCGTCGGTGAACCAGGATGCCTTCTTGCTTCTGGGTCTGCTGGGAGGGTTCTTTAGTGGCGCGAGGTCGTCGGCGCAGGTGGTCAGCCACTGTGTGAAGTTGCGGGCTGCTTCGTTGGGGTCCATTGTGGTGGCGGGTGGGCTCTGGCTGAGGGAGGTGGTGAGCTGGTCTGCGGTGATCTTGCTCCAATTCCTGTGAGGTACCTGTTGCAGGTGGGGGTGAGTCGTGGATCTTTTGAAGCTGAAGTGGACGCGGCTGTGGTCGGTCCAGTGGAGTCCGGTGGCGTGGCTGAAGGTGATGTACTTGCTGGAAGAGAAGACGGGATCAAGCGTGTGGCCGGCGTAGTGGGTGGGGGTGTTGACCAGTTGCTTGAGTCCGAGGTTGGCGAGGTTTTCCAGCAGGGCGGTGGTGTTGCGGTCCTTGTTGTTCTCCAGGTGGAAGTTGAGGTACCCGAGGAGGATGTAGTCAGTGGAGGGGAGGGCGTGCGGGCTGATGAAGTCTGTGATGTCTTCGCTGAATTGTGTGCGTGGTCCCGGGGGTCTGTAGACGAGGGTGCCTCTGAGGGTCGTCTTAGGGTCGGTGTGAATCTGGAAACTATATACCTTTCGAAAAAAGTGGGGACAAACAATATGCCCAAGTGAATCTTTAATGAAGCAAAAATGATTCCTAGCGGAAATCTTTTTAGGAAACAAATACACTCCATTTTGTTAAATCAGAGAGCGCGATCATTTTTATAATGAATTAATAACATCGGTTGAATATATAAATTTAAGATCTGTGATTAATGCAATATTTTATTAAGTATTAAAACATAGCTTTTTAAACACAACTCAATCGAAATACCCAGTGAACATGTTGAACAGTACAAAACTACAAGGTAAAATTGGATAATATTTATAGATTTAGGATAGGATTAAAACGTCGTCTTGGGAAAAAGGGATACCAGTGTGAGCACCGGCACTATAGCAGGTGGTTTCTGGTGCACAGCACATGCACTTAATTGTCAACACTGGCACTGATGACAGTATGACACATGGCTGTGGACAAATTTGGGGACAAGAACAATAACAGTTGTTTATTAATTCAATAGACATTAAAAATGACTAACACCTGCCAGCAGAGCCATTCTTATAGCGTTGGTGGCCTGGAATAGTCATCACTGTCACACTTGTAGTAGTGTGATGGTTACTAGTTATGTTGTTACTGTAATTGGCAGCACTGACAGCAGCAATGGGTGGTGCAAGTGGAAGTGGACTCTTGACAAGGGCCTTGGCAATTATACTTTTACAAATTAAGCACTGTCTTGTTCTCGGTGCTGAATTGGAGAGCATGCTCAACATCAAGAGAATAATGGAAAGGACATAATAGACAAGGGTGATATTTACATGCCAAAATGAGTAAAGCAAAAGAGAAGTACAGCGGAGGAATACTGAAGATGATATCGGTTCTGGATAAGATGAACATAAATATTTGCAGACTATATCAATGGGCTGACCTAGAGTTATATTATGAGGAAATGCTTTGAGCAGTTTCAGACACTGAAAGCAGCAGCAGCAGCGGGAAATACTTTGAGCAGTTTCGGACACTGAAAGCAGCAGCAGCCGCGGGGGGCATCGCGGGAAATACTTTGAGCAGTTTCGGACACTGAAAGCAGCAGCAGCAGCGGGGCCACGTCTTTGAGGTGAACCACGCACCCCCCAACAGACTAGTACCATCACTTCTTCGCGGGAAACGCTCGCTTCTGGGGGCTCAGCGTGTAGCAGCAGAGGGTGACTACATTGCCCAGAAGGCACCGGGGCACAGTGACATCCTCCCGCAACGCCCTCACCAGGTGCATAAAATCAGCACCCGAACCGCGCATCGCGGTAAATACTTTGAGCAGTTTCGGACACTGAAAGCAGCAGCAGCAGCGGGGGCCACGTCTTGGAGGAGAACCACGCACCCCCCAACAGACTAGTACCATCACTTCTTGCGTTTCCCGCTTTGCGGGAAACGCTCGCATCTGGGGGCTCAATAATTTATTCCCTGCATGACAAAAAATAAACGAAAAAAAGAGACTGACATACAGTAAAAACCTGTGGTCCAGGAAGGACCAGGCCTTGTAGTTCAGAAAGGGCTGTTTCTTTTGGAGCAGGGCCAATGCCGATTCCTGTCTGCGGTGGCAGATGGGCAAACAGATTATGGGCTGAAATGCAGTCCTAAGTAATTACTTGTGGCTGAGCTTAGTTCAAGCATTCCACCCATCACTTTTTTCTAGTCCTCAGTACAACTGCTCATTAGATTTCCAGTTCAAGGGAGTAGTTTATCGTATACACTACATTTACTTTACGGCATAAAAAGGAGCAGATTTACAAAGGCTTCACTAACCCCAACACAGCAACAAAAGACGTTGTGCTGTTTTGTCTAACATGAAAGGGAGAGGGGAGAATAGCAACATATCTACTAAGATATGGCTCTTTTTCTACCCTATGCTGGTGCACTCTTGGCTGCCTTGTACTGATGCACACATCGTTGTGCTGGGGTGTGAGTGTCATGTCAAGCATGGGTTTTGCACTAAAATGGTATAATTCCTGTACAAAATACTATGCTTAGGCATAAGATACCAACATTTTCCACTTTGTATGTCTGCTGCAGGGTGCAGCACACATGAAAAGTTGGAAATATTCTGAGAAAAGAAACCTTTCACCAGCCTTGAGGAGGCATTTTTGCCAACAAGTCAAGTCCTCATTTTGAGGTAGGTAGGGCTTTCAATCAAAATCAATGTGTGGTTGCATAGGGGTGCCCATTTGCAACCGATGGACCCCTCCTTGATGTTAAGTAGCACCAAGCTCTACTTTGTGATATTTTAGGGCTTCTTTTCAACAGAAGCTTAGCAAAAATGCTCCAATTAGACAGTAAACAGCTGCCCAAACTCTGCTACAGAGACCAACCGTACTGAGCAATATCTTATATGATATGAGCAATATGCCACCAGATACATGCTCACAACATCAAACTTTTATAGTTGTAAGGTACCTCTTTTTGCATGATCATCCCCACTGTTTTGGACATATGCTGCTTTTTTTTTTACTATTGCCAATTGGCATAAGTTAATTTACTCATAAGCCTCTAGTACATGGCACCAAGCGTACGCAGCACATGCAATTTTGGAAGTCCATCCAGGGTTGCAACACTTATTTTCCCTTGTTGGGATCTGTTGACTTCACCCCCGATCCCCTACCCTGCCCCCATCCCGCACCACTGCCCTACTGCTCTTACCTGCACCTGCCACGACTGCCCAGCCTGCCACTGTATTCTGGAAGAGCAATTTTAAACTGCTAGTTCGAATTTGCCATTTACTCAATAACAAGGCACCTACTTACTTTACTGTCCCCTAGGGAAGGCCTACCAGAGGATCCGGTCGAAGAAAGAGTAAATGAAGCTAGAAAACAGCATTGTGAGTTACTTCCAGGATACCTTATTCCAGGTTGGCAACACTTACAAAGGAGAACAATTTCAGTCACTCGTCTTTCAATTTTCAATCCTGCCCATCTCAGAGGTAAAGGATCCACTTGTCCACTCAACTCAGAGTCACTCGAATCCTCTTGTTTACAATCACACAGGGCGCAACAGTTATAGTTCTCCTCCAAAGCCCAGCAGAGAAGCAATAAAGCAGGATGCACAAAGTCTGTAATGTTTTCAATCCTGCCCATCTCAGAGGTAAAAGATCCACTTGTTCACCCAACTCAGAGTCACTTGAACCCTCTTGTTTACAATCACAAAGGGCGCAATAGTTATTGTTCTCTTCCAAACTCCAGCAGAGAAGCAAAAAAGCAGGATGCATAAAGTCCAATTGACAGCAACTGGAGCAAACATGTGAGAGAAGCTCAAACATATTGAAGTCTTGGGGGTATTCGTGCAATAGCTCATTGGAGAGAAAAGAGCCAGTGAACTTCACTCAAAAGATAAAGAGACCCAGACTAGTCTGTCTGGTACTAGAGCTTGAATAAAAAATGGATGATCTGATGGATAAGCCTGCCGTTTCTAAAAATAAAGTTGCACACCTTGCCTAATGGGGCAATACTTTATGCCATAAACATCAATTGGCAAAATTGTAGATGAGTCTGTTAGAAATTGTACAGGACAAAAAATGCATAATAATAACCAATGGAAAGAAGCCCAGTAGAAGTGAGCCAAAAGAACCATTAAGAAGCAAAGTTTTTGCATGGCTGCGAGAAAGGCTATTCACCAAGGCAGCTGAGATACCTGGATTTGTGGGTATTCAGGGAAATACAGATCTCAGAATTGGGACAAACTTTATTGTGACATGCAGAAGTGGAAACCCCTTTACTGTTTTGATGGCTAAGTTAAAACTTCCAAAATACAAATTCAAGCCTGCAGTTGCTTCTCCCACATTCAGTGGTTAAAGAACTCAAAAGGCCCATGAGGCTAGTATGGTAGTCCTGTGCATATTTCAACAAAATAGACTATATAACTATGCAAAGCTATGTAAAAGGACCTGGATAACCCCCCTAGAAGCATCAATTACTAAGTACTATTCTTTCCAGTTTTCCGATTTTCAGGGAAGAAATGCATTAACAGAAACTGATTTTTCTCCCTCCCTTGATAAATTCAGGCTTTGCATTATAATTTATGGTGCACTGCAGAACGTGTGCATTTTTTTGATTGACAATCATTTAATTCCCATCGGCTTTTTTTCTGAACTTTGACCCTGGAAACCTTCACTTCCTTATTTTATTTTATCTTTTCTTTACTTACTTTTTTATTGCATTTTTATGGTTTGTGTATGGAAAGGACTGTTGGTCTGTAAATACTTAAAACACGATGGTGATGATGTTGATAAAGAATATATAATCATCAGAATTATTGCGCAGTTATGGTTACAAATTAAAGCCAAAAAAATACTTGAATTTGCTAAGCTATGGTAAGGTACACAATCCTTAACTTGCACAACAGCCATGGAGACCATAAACTCATAATTCAGCATTTGTATCCTTCTGAAACTGATAAAACAAACAACATTGAGCATTGTGCAGTATATGCAACTGTTTTAGTTGACAGCAGAAAATTCAATTCCAACAAACAATTTGCACATGTAGCCCAAATCCTACTCACAGCTTCCTTGAGGATTCTTTTTGGTTGATGAAAAAAGTTATAATTGATAAATCAGGAGGTATATTTTTGAGCCCTTTGCACCGCCAAAGTGTCATCACAAAATCATATTTATGAGTTCACACAAAGCCACTGTGCATGGTTTTGAATGGCCTCAAAGATATGGGCTGCATTGCCTTACTCTGCATTAAGGAGGTGTTACATGGGCGTTGCAGAGGATGTTCCCTTGCAACACCCTTTGATTTTGATGCTTCCCCAGATTTACAAAAAAATCTAAACCTGAGGATGTGCCAAAGCCTTACGCCTCCCCAGGTGAGTTGCAATGAGGAAAAAAAAATGTTTTCGCCTTGTTTGTTCCTCTTTCCTTGTGTGCTGGGAAAGAGGAAAAACGCCTCCCAGGATTGTCCTGCACAAAAACCACCCTGCCAACAGCCACACTTGCACCATGGTGCAAGAGTGCCTGTGTTGGCGCTTGGGTGCCAAAACGGCACCAGTGCTAGGGTAAAGGGCAGGAATGTACCATATTAGATCAATTCTGTGCATACCTGCCCTTTCATTTTGACATAGGGCAGCCCAGCAAGGTGACTAGCTGCATTGCCCTAGGCTAAGCCCCTACCTTCATTCCTTGCATCTTGTAGCAGTTATTTTACAACCACAGTACAAGTGATATTGCCTCAGGCAGAAACCAGTCTGACCCTTTCAATAAAATATTTACTAAAAATGTCAGTGCGGGTAAACCGCAACGTATTTCATAGTCAGTGGGACTAGTTGAAGTTCCAATCATATCTGAGTTTGATTTTTATTTTTTCCTTATCCACTGTAAAACTACCTTTCATTTACATGGGCAATGATTCACAAAAAAGTGATGTCAGACATCCTTTGACCTCAATGCCATCAAAGGAAGCAACATCATATGATCTTTGATCCTGACTTTAAGAACCCAATAGGAAGTGGCACAATTTTTACAATAGCTCAATAGTTAGAAGCTGAAATGAATGTCTCCTTTAGATAACACATTATTTTAATTAGGAGGCTGACACGGTGTGCCAGGGAGTCATTGCACATTTTGTTCACCTTTTATTGTATGAAGAAATTATATGTTCTTTTGAAGTGAAGGCTATCATCTCTCAAAACCAGGACCTACAATGGAGACCGAAATTAGTTATAAATCAAGCGGTCATGGTTAAATGATTCCCTTAGTGTATAACAGTGCTTAATTTGAGCCAGGGTTTTCCAGTGCTAAGCACCAGCACTTAATTGGTTTCCGGTGCTCGGCACCGGCACCTAATTTTCAACAACATACATAGAACAGTCTACCATATGGTGGCGCTACTTATCTAATTTAGAGATGAGCAGAACAATCGTTGTTTAGGAATACAATATACATTAAAATTGCAAATACCTGCCTTCCCAGCCATTCCTTTAGTTTTGGGGACCTGGAATAATCTGAACTGTCACATTTACATGCAAGAGAGATGATTGGTAGTTGTTTTGGCATCCATGACAAGGGCGATGGGTGGTGCAAGCTACAGTGGCCGCCCGGACAGAGCCCTGGCACTTAATTTTTTACAAATTAGGCACGGGCGTATAACAACATGGAAAACGTATTGATAAATCACAGGGAGAAACACAAAAAATGGATTACAAAAAAATTTTTTTGTCTTGACCACTGGTATTAATTCACATGGAGCATGTATTGAATAGAAAATGGTATTGGCAGAAATTAAACTTTATCATTGGTTAATGATAATTTGTAAAGTACTGTTACTTGTGCTAAGAACAGTGGTGAGGGCTTAGCCCAAACAGATTATTTTTATCTATCTGTTCACCTTGATAAACATATCTAGTTGTTTAAAATGTATGTTTATTTTTTATCTCATGTCGGAGGCAAGGGGTTCACAAGAGCTATGCCGAAGGACTCAAGAGGGAAAGAGAGGGGTAGCTGCTTCTTCCTTTTGTGACATCTAAATTATGTACAAATGTATATGTATAGTGTGTTGAAATTATGCTGCTGTTCATTAAATGATAAATGGGAATCAGAGAATACAAAATTTGAATTTCTTGTGAAATTACTGACTTTTCAGAGTTTAACTCATATTTATTTATAAAGTTCCCACACCAACGAATGATGGAAACAGTATATAAGCAGAGGCACAAAGTGTAATATGCTATTTATCAACATTGTTGATTGTGGGGAGAGGCCATGACTCAAAAAGGCGAACCTCTGGTGGATCATGATGCTACCTCCTCCCAGGAATGTTATTAAATAGCATATTACAGTCTGCACATCTGCATTTATGGTTTATGAAATGGCATTTTTTTCAAGTGCATAAGTCTCAAAAACGTATTTAGCCAAAAACCAGGGAGCAAAGAATTAAGTGTGTGCAATAATTTAAAAATTACATTAAAGCGGCCTTGTAACCATTTGGAGAGTTGTTAATTTTTTAACTGTATTTGAATCATGATCTTTGTGATGCAATAAAAAGCATTTTTCTCATGTCATTTTTTAATGTAGTGTGATAAACTTGCATTTGATCTCCCCGCTGTAGCAATACATTTGTAAATTAGCGTGTTTATTTGTACATTTACTCTAAATAAAGTATTAATAAGCTACATACATTTTCACCTCTTTGCACAAAACTGTATATATACACGTGGAGCGATAATGGAGTCATGTAACTGAAAATCATGCAGCAAAAATATCAAAATGTTACACAGCATTTCCTATACACAAAATGATAAGAGGTTCACACTTCACGGATACTGGCTAAGACTGTGGAGGTCTGTTGAGCTTGACACATAACGAAACATAATGACAAGTCTCAGAAGAAGCTGTGACTGGATTACATTACGTTGCGTTATAATTGGACTCAAGTATTTTCATGCTACTTTGAGACAAGCTTGAATGTCACCAGCTCTGACTGACAGTGGTTCGCGTCTGTTAACTCGGCAGGGAAAAGGTGATCAGGGTCATTTCAGTTTTAAGAACACAGAAGATAATTTTAGCAGTTACCTCAATATCTTTTATTTCTCCCGGGAATCACCTCAGTATTCCACACAACTCGTGCTCACAATATATAGACGTTTCATCTAGTTTCGATCTAAATAACATTGTGAGAGCACAAGTTTAGCTTCACTTTAATTATAGAAACAAATTAAATGGGCATTTTTTTGGTTTATAGTCAGAACAACATTGAAGTGACCTACATTTCTAACACTGGTATATTACTTGGCGATTGGAACTAGGCTGTAATTGCTATGGGCAAACTTTGGATGACTGCCGACTTTTAATAATAATAATAATAATAATCTTTATTTGGATATAAAAGAAGGTATCCTTAAAAGCATTTTACAGTAATTCCCACCAGTCAGTAAGTTATTAAAGAAACACAAACAGTTTTAAGACCACATTTTAACTGCAATTCATCAACGAGAATCAGTCGAATCGTTTTGCTCAGTTTCTATTGCCTATTAAAGATTAAAACGTTGTGTGACGACAACAAGAACACATAACATTAGGATAAAAGGAATTTGATGAGGTGACAAATGACGACATACAGCTTGTAAAATCCGCCCAAATTCAAGAAATTGCTACTAATTGTGCAAAAATGCAGTCCAAATAAAGTAGGGCTCTGGTCAGTGACAACAATTATGATAAAATGCAACCGATTATAAACAATTTTTAAAACTTAGTAGTAAGATACTATTTGTATTAGACAGCTAAACAGGGTAGAGCAGGGATTGATGGACCTTCTGATTTTATCGTAAAGCTGCGGTATGTGTGCCGTATGTAGATTGTAAAGGCAATGTTTAGAGCTGTATGTTCAGGGTTCAGAGATGTAATAATTGCCTGTCTGCAGGTCTGAACACCCAGCCTCTGCGTTGGGGCAAGAGGGCGAGACATAAGCAGACCACATGCTCCAGTGTTTCGGCTGCTTTACCACACCCTCTGCACGTTAAATCTTCCGTAGTGCGCCGCCAAGGGGGCAGATCCTTTAAGAATCGCCAGTCTCCCATTCTGATGGCCAGAAAACTGCATTTTAAATGCAGTGCGTAAGTACAAGAAAGGTAGACGGCAGGGGATATCCGCCCATAGGAGTTCATGACTGACCGTGCATGACTGCGTTTAGAGAGATGCGCTTTATCAATAATAAGGGAGCTCATTCTGACGCCTTTTTTAAAATGGGTTTTAAATTCGGTCGTGCTGGGGTTGAGAGCCCATAGGTCGCCCGCCAACATTTCACAAATGGAATCCGTGAAAAGGCGGCCGTACGAGCCCCCTTGGTTTTTCTGGCTGATCTCTAGCCAAACTAGAGACTCTAAAGTGCCTATATCTGCTTTTCTAAGTTTATGACAGAAATTTAGGTATGTGCCGATGTTGGAGGCCTCATAGTTTAGTAAGCCCAGTTCTAGCCTGATCTGGGCAGCAGAGGCAGATTTGGGCAGATGGAGTACTTTTTTATAAATTTTGGTCACGAGTTGATTTAGGGTTGTGTTTAATTTACCCCTGAATATCTCGATGCAGTACGCCAGAGTAGGCCCAACTTTTGCTCTCAAGATTTCCAGTATGAATGCTAGTGTTGGACCAGACAGCTCTTTTGAGAGCTTCGATAGGGTAACCTGTAGAGTCGTGGCTTTTACTGCGATCTCATTGCGCTGTTGGGTGAAATTACCCCTAGAGTCAAAGTGGACCCCTAGGTATTTGTAAGTGCTGCCTGTTGTTAAACTTATGTTGTTATATGCCGACTTATTTCTTACGATTTTCCATGTGTCACTGTCTGTGAATCAACATCTCCTTTGTAATCAAAGGACATTTTGGGAGCTTTCAACTGTGAGTGGGTGGTTTGATCACCTGACACTGAAAGCATGTTGATGCTCTTAATGGGTTTGCAAGAGTTTTTTTTTTCTCACTGATAGAACAGCTTGCATATAAGAACATTTTCTGGGTTTTTTAGGTGCATTGACTTTCTTCTAAGAAACCTCCACTTGCTATCTGGCTATGTCATCTTCAGACCTATTCCTGTCATTTGACTAAGGGAAAGTTAGATGGTTCATTTGCCTACCGTATTTATGTTCCTTTCCAGGGTGCTGATCAGATGGATCACAGCTATGGACCAACTCAACAAAATGTAACTTCCCTTGTTGACCTGCCTATGGCCTGGAAACCATGTACTTGCACATTTAATCCATAAAGAATGCAGGAGCCCAGTAACTTCTCCCTGAATGATACTTTATTTTAACTTCCTGAATCAAACCTAGGGTCACCATCACCATCAGCAACTGCTTAATATAGTTCTCAGCCCATGTTTTCCCATCACTCCTGATCTGTCTGTTGCCAGCTTCTGGGTGCCACCAAAAACTGGCGTTACTGACACCTGGGTAACACCTTTAATTGCTGCTCATTTCACACAGCATTCCATAAATTGCTTCACTCCTTTCCTCAGTGCCCCTCGTGCAACATTCTCCCACCTCCACTACACATTCTGCCATCGAAACTTGACATGTCCAAACAGCACTTTTTTGAAACCAACTTGCATCCCCTGACCATCACTCCACCTCCCCTTTTTGACAGCTTTTCCCCCTATTTGCTTCAAAACCCCTAACTATGCACTTCTTCAACTCACTCCCCATCACCTCTCCCAGCAACTCATGTTTATATACGTTAGCCCAGAATTTCCTTTCCTTTCCCATCAATTTCTTTTTCTGTCTTGAATACCCTCACCATCTACTGTCTCTAGCCCCTCTAGCTGGCCCTCAATCCAATTCCCCCATTCCAACTACACCCCATCTTATAACTTCGTGCACCCTGCAGGAGAAGTGTGGCTCAATGGTCAGAGCAGGCAGACCTTGATGCAGAGCTCTGGCCAGGGACCAGGGTTTGATTCCCGCCTCAGCGGGACTCCGGCTCATTAATTCCCCGGACTGGATATTCTCACCTCAGTGCCTGTTCTGATCATGGGTCCCACGCTGCAACTCTGGGCAATAGCTTGCTTAGTCTCCACAACGGCCCCAAAAGCGCTGGGATGTCTGGCTGCACCTGGGGGGTGCCCAGGAGTGGACATTTCCCAGGAAAGCCAGGAAGGGTTCCTAAGCGGTATACGGACAGTGCCGGGACACCTCCGGTGGAGGTAGCTGTGCGCTTTACAAATTCCGACATTTACATTTTACCCTCAGCCCATATCCTACCTGTTGGACCTGGCCCTTTTGGCAGGTTCACCCCGCAACTTTTTGCTTTTGCCTAGCCTGTTTCTGTAACCTGTGTTAGTGATTTTTGGGTCTCTGCGCACTTTTTCCCTGTGTCCCAGAGTAAAGTGCGTGCGTGTAGTATGGCTGGCCTGCCCTCCCATAGGAATGCATGGGGAATGTGTGTGTCCCTGGTAGTTCCTGATGCGTGGGGAGTGCAGGCTCGAGTTTAGTATGTGTGATCTCGTGAGAGTGAATGCTGCGAGATGGTGTATGCGGCATGTATGTGTCTAGAAGGGAAGTGCTACTTCTGGACATTGATGTGTGTGTGCAGAGAGGGTGCTGGAGCGTGATTGGCTGGAGCTGGCTGGCATGCCAGGCTCCAGGAAGTCTGGATGGGTCTGCCCGGTGGTGAGTGTGAGATTAGCATGAGTGATGTGTGGGAGGAGTGTACCTGTGTCCTGGATGGGCTGGGTTTTCCCCACACAATGCTGGCTCCACCCCCCTGTGGTGTGTCTACCGACCCTAGCCTCCCCAGTGAATGAAATGGGTGGTTGGGCCATCAAGAGTGCTCCAGAACCAGCTGCGACTGGTTTCTCCCCCACCCTGCACCCTTAGACAAAGGATTTGTCTGTATAAAAAGAGGCTGTGACCTCTTAGAAAGGGTTCTTGTTTCTGACTTGGATCTACCAGGGGCATGCTGCTGCTTGGGCCCAGGGAAGGCTTGCCCCCCCTGGGCCCTGCCCAGCCCCTGGCTTGCTGATGGACCCCACACGTACTTTGGCTTGACTTTTAGGGACTTTGGGGCCTGGACTTTGCCTCTAGCGCTTGGAAGCGCTTCCTTGTGGCCCTTAGCGCTGGAGAGCGCTTTCTTTTACCCCTGAAGCGTTGAAAGCGCTTTATTTGCGGCCCTAGCGCTCGGAAGCGCTTTATTTATCGGCTAAGCGCTGGGAGCGCTGTCATTGTCCTTCCGCGGCTGCCCACGCCGCTTTTGCCGATTCTAGAGTCCCCTGGCAGGTGCCCACCCTGCCCGGGACATTGCCGCTGTTTTTCTGCCGAGCGAGTGCCCACCTCGCTCGGGGTTTGAAATTGGAGCCGGAGCCCACCCGGCATTGCCCTGTCCTGAGATATTAATTTATCACGAGGGAGCCCACTCCTCGGATAATGGGACCCCGCCTGCCTGCCTAAAACGGGCCACCGCGCTGCCCGCCACGACCCGGAAGTATTGGGCCGGGCCGGCCAATCCCTGCGCGGCCCGGGAGAGGCAGCCGGAAGTCCCGCCCCCGCAACCAGGCTGCGAGGGAGAGACGCGAAGGAAAGAGCCCCGCCGTCCCCGAGGGGAGAGGAGCCCCGCGCTGCTGCGAAGACACCCGGTGAGTGGCGCCGGGACACATTGTCGGTGTCCGCCCCTCCCCCGTAGCGCGACCTCGCGCCTGTAATTGTTGAGAGCCTGAGAGGCTCTAGGCGGCCAGTATCTCCCGAGTCCCCCGAGAGGGACTCCAGCGAAAGGGGGCATTTCTGTGTAATTCGAGTCCCCAGGAGGGGGACTCCAACCCGAGCCAGAGAGGCTCTCAGCCCCACTTATTTTAGAGCCCAGAGAGGCTCTTGCTGCCATTTGTCTTCATGAGTCCCCAGGAGGGGGACTCCACCGAAGCGCCGCAGCTGTGTTTTGGGCCCCGAGAGGCTCTGGGGCCATTCCTTTGTTAAAAGCCTGAGAGAGGCTCCCTGCGCCCCTTGATGTTTTAGAGCCCTGAGAGGCTCCCTCCTTGCCCACATTGTTCGGGCCAGAGCCTGCGAGGCCCCAGCAGTGGCCCAACAGTGTATCCAGCTGCCCAGCACTTTGTGGGCAGTTGCTCCGTTTAGGACCCTGACATTGGGACTGCCACAAGTTGTGGCTTACGTGACTGTGTTGCGTAGTTGCTGGTTCTTACACCTCTGAATGTGTTTTTATGCGTCATGTGCTTTGCTTTTGCACCGCTGAATGTGTTGTTGATACATCATGTGCCTTGTTTCTCTTACACCTCTGAATGAATGTTATGCATTGCATCATGTGTTATGTTGTTACACCCCTACAGGTATTGTGATATGTAGGTGGTTGTTTTCTCCCTAGTACAGGTGGTGCTAGTGAGATCCTGGTTACCAGTAGTTACTGGTGGTGTGCTAATTTGTGCTACATTTTCGATTTTGGTTCTACAAAGTGTACTATGTGCTTATTACTATTCCTAAAAAGTGATGATTCCTGACAGTGGCCCATGTGGCCCTGTCTTGTACATATCCCCTGTAAATTCTGCCCGTGCCTGTTGGCACATTGTAAATGTGTGTTCTTATCTAATGTGTTTTTGGTATAATACAAAGGCTATTTTTATATAACCTTGTGTGGAGTTTCCTTTGTGGTGGGCCTTGGGAGTTGTTGCTGGGTGCGCGCGCAAACACTTAACCTACATAGCCTCCAAGTTTAGCCTGGCTGCTCGCGTCACGTTACCTAGAGGGTGAGCAGGGGTTATCTTGGTGTGTGACTCCCTTGCCCTGACGTGGAAGTGGTGGTCTCTGACTGACGTTGGCGCAAGCCTTGGCCAGCCAGAGATCCCGTTTCTAACATTGGTGGCAGGCGGTGAGGATCTGGATTTGTGTTTGCGTTGTACCGCAGTTGCAACAGGCCACCCCACATAACTCTGCATTTTAGATAATTACATGTAGGGGATTATTGTTATGATTTTGTTTTTCCTCGAGTGTCATTTTCAAATGGTGTTCCTGCGCTTTATGTTTAGTGGCAGAAGAGAGAAAATGACAAGGCGGGACGCCAGTAGATAGGGAGTTCCTTCCTGGGTCCAGTGTCCAATCCCCATTCCTGTCCCCAGAGGTGAGGATAGAGGAGAGAGAGAGGGGGTGTGGAGGAGAAATGGCTAGCTCAGGAGGGTGGTTATCCCCGAGTGTAGTATGTGTGTCTGGATTCCCCAGTATGGTAGGATCCAGTGGTGGCAGCTAAAATATGTCCAGTGCGTGAAGTCCCATACCCAGTTCCCAGAGTATGGTGCCTGGTGCTCAGTAAGAGGGGTACAGGTTGAGAGTCAGGGGCAGTGAGGAACTGTCTCGCCAGTCTGGAGGGGGAGTGTGTGGATGAGTGGTGTGTTGAACTAGAGGAGTTGGTGTGAGTTTTTTTTTTATAGGAGCTTGCATAGGAGGTGTACCTCTGGTGGTGTGCAGGAGGTCCTGCAGAGGCACTGGACAAGAAGGTGGATGTCTGGCGGTGTGCTAGATGTCTTGCAGAGGCATTAGGGAGTGAATCTAAAAGTAGTGGCTTGTGTATCTGATGATCCTGTGTAGGTGAAGAGGTTCATGTGTAGCCCAGCTAGGTCCCATTAGGATGGTGGGGTGTAGGGGCTCACGTCCTGTCTCAGTGGAGGCGGAGTGAGTGTGGGACGGTGTGTCTCACGTTGGCCCGAAACCCTGTCTCAGGGCCTGGAGGGTGCCCTAAGGGAGCGCCAGGTCAGGGGCCTAGGCTGTACTTACAGGTCATTTGAGGAGGATCTCCCTGTGTCTAGAGGATGGGGAGTTTCTGTAACCAGAACTCCGGCGGTCCTAGTATTGGGCAGTACCGCTCCTAAGTGGAGGGTGCAGAAGTCCTGGTTGAGGAGTGAGAGGGGGAAAGAGTCCCCAGTGGAGGAACCAGTGGGTCAGGGTCCAGCCAGAAGGGCTGGACCACCAGTGAGTGACCATGGTGATGCCACTTCTGTCCTGGGGGATCTCTGCGCCCTGCCAGGTGGGCAGGAGGTCGCGAGTTTAGAGCCAGGCAGACTGTCACGAGACACAGTAGTTATGTGTCACCCTCGTAGTGGGGCATGCGTGCTCCCCGTGAAGTCCTGGTTCGCTGGGCATTTGGCCGTCTAGAGTGCTTGACCATTTGTGGGGCCTCTGGAGGTCGTTCCCCTAGGAGGGGGGAGGCCAGGTTCAGGTAGCCTGACCTGGAGGGAAGAGCATCTTTGATAATGGTCCTGAACAGTTGGAAGGAAAGTGTGTTGCTGATACGCTGCTGGCGTGTGCTCTGTCTAGCCTGAGACATACTGAGAATCCCACTGTGATAGGGAGTACTGGAGGAAAGTGTGTTGCTGATACGCCGCGGGCGTGTGCTCTGTCTAGCCTGGAACATACTGAGAATCACCCTGTGATAGGGAGTACTGGAGGAGAGTGTGTCGCTGATACGCCGCTGGCGTGTGCTCTGTCTAGCCTGAGACATACTGGGACTCACCCTGTGATCATGGAACTGGAAGGGGGTGCAAAGGGAGGGAGTCCTCGCCTCTGACCCCGATATAGCCGAAAGGTAGATCCCAGGTGGTAGACCAGTTGATGGAGTGAGGTCCTGATCTGGTGGGAGAGTTGTGTTCTGGTGGGTGCCTCCCTGGGAGGGTCCGGAACCCCAGAAATAGAGGTAGGGTGGGGCATTCTTGCCCGTGACCTCTGGTCAGCCTGAGGGTGCGGACCCTAGGTTGAAGGATCAGTGGTAGTTTGGGACTACACTGAGAGGGAGAGTCGAGAATGGCTACTGTGTGCCAGGGGCTACTGCCCCCCACTCTGTGAAGTGGTCAGGACCTGTGACATTTGGATGGCCTAGGGCTTGGTCCTGACCGTGGACCACTAGAGGGTGCCAGTGGGGTATCCTAGTTGGGACAGAGAGTTCTTGTTGAGAGAAATCCATGTAGGTTCAGAGTGGCGAAAAACCGGAGGGTGTCCCTGCCGTGCGGGCCTGTGTCCGTGTTTTGTCGCCCAAAGCAGGGAAGCCCATCAGTGGAGTGATTGGTCTACCCTGCGTTTTGGCTGGAAGGGGGTTGTGTTGGACCTGGCCCTTTTGGCAGGTTCACCCCGCAACTTTTTGCTTTTGCCTAGCCTGTTCTGTAACCTGTGTCAGTGATTTTTGGGTCTCTGCGCACTTTTTCCCTGTGTCCCAGAGTAAAGTGCGTGCGTGTAGTATGGCTGGCCTGCCCTCCCATAGGAATGCATGGGGAATGTGTGTGTCCCTGGTAGTTCCTGATGCGTGGGGAGTGCAGGCTCGAGTTTAGTATGCATGAACTCGTGAGAGTGAATGCTGCGAGATGGTGTATGCGGCATGTATGTGTCTAGAAGGGAAGTGCTACTTCTGGACATTGATGTGTGTGTGCAGAGAGGGTGCTGGAGCGTGATTGGCTGGAGCTGGCTGGCATGCCAGGCTCCAGGAAGTCTGGATGGGTCTGCCCGGTGGTGAGTGTGAGATTAGCATGAGTGATGTGTGGGAGGAGTGTACCTGTGTCCTGGATGGGCTGGGTTTTCCCCACACAATGCTGGCTCCACCCCCCTGTGGTGTGTCTAACGACCCTAGCCTCCCCAGTGAATGAAATGGGTGGTTGGGCCATCAAGAGTGCTCCAGAACCAGCTGCGACTGGTTTCTCCCCCACCCTGCACCCTTAGACAAAGGATTTGTCTGTATAAAAAGAGGCTGTGACCTCTTAGAAAGGGTTCTTGTTTCTGACTTGGATCTACCAGGGGCATGCTGCTGCTTGGGCCCAGGGAAGGCTTGCCCCCCCCTGGGCCCTGCCCAGCCCCTGGCTTGCTGATGGACCCCACAAGGACTTTGGCTTGACTTTTAGGGACTTTGGGGCCTGGACTTTGCCTCTAGTGCTTGGAAGCGCTTCCTTGTGGCCCTTAGCGCTGGAGAGTGCTTTCTTTTACCCCTGAAGCGTTGAAAGCGCTTTATTTGCGGCCCTAGTGCTCAGAAGCGCTTTATTTATCGGCTAAGCGCTGGGAGCGCTGTCATTGTCCTTCCGCGGCTGCCCACGCCGCTTTTGCCGATTCTAGAGTCCCCTGGCAGGTGCCCACCCTGCCCGGGACATTGCCGCTGTTTTTCTGCCGAGCGAGTGCCCACCTCGCTTGGGGTTTGAAATTGGAGCCGGAGCCCACCCGGCATTGCCCTGTCCTGAGATATTAATTTATCACGAGGGAGCCCACTCCTCGGATAATGGGACCCCGCCTGCCTGCCTAAAACGGGCCGCCGCGCTGCCCGCGACGACCCGGAAGTATTGGGCCGGGCCGGCCAATCCCTGCGCGGCCCGGGAGAGACAGCCGGAAGTCCCGCCCCCGCAACCAGGCCGCGAGGGAGAGACGCGAAGGAAAGAGCCCCGCCGTCCCCGAGGGGAGAGGAGCCCCGCGCTGCTGCGAAGACACCCGGTGAGTGGCAGTGAAGGGAGAGGGGCGTCGGGACACATTGTCGGTGTCCGCCCCTCCCCCGTAGCGCGACCTCGCGCCTGTAATTGTTGAGAGCCTGAGAGGCTCTAGGCGGCCAGTATCTCCCGAGTCCCCCGAGAGGGACTCCAGCGAAAGGGGGCATTTCTGTGTAATTCGAGTCCCCAGGAGGGGGACTCCAACCCAAGCCAGAGAGGCTCTCAGCCCCACTTATTTTAGAGCCCAGAGAGGCTCTTGCTGCCATTTGTCTTCCTGAGTCCCCAGGAGGGGGACTCCACCGAAGCGCCGCAGCTGTGTTTTGGGCCCCGAGAGGCTCTGGGGCCATTCCTTTGTTAAAAGCCTGAGAGAGGCTCCCTGCGCCCCTTGATGTTTTAGAGCCCTGAGAGGCTCCTTCCTTGCCCACATTGTTCGGGCCAGAGCCTGCGAGGCCCCAGCAGTGGCCCAACAGTGTATCCAGCTGCCCAGCACTTTGTGGGCAGTTGCTCCGTTTAGGACCCTGACATTGGGACTGCCACAAGTTGTGGCTTACGTGACTGTGTTGCGTAGTTGCTGGTTCTTACACCTCTGAATGTGTTTTTATGCGTCATGTGCTTTGCTTTTGCACCGCTGAATGTGTTGTTGATACATCATGTGCCTTGTTTCTCTTACACCTCTGAATGAATGTTATGCATTGCATCATGTGTTATGTTCTTACACCCCTACAGGTATTGTGATATGTAGGTGGTTGTTTTCTCCCTAGTACAGGTGGTGCTAGTGAGATCCTGGTTACCAGTAGTTACTGGTGGTGTGCTAATTTGTGCTACATTTTCGATTTTGGTTCTACAAAGTGTACTATGTGCTTATTACTATTCCTAAAAAGTGATGATTCCTGACAGTGGCCCATGTGGCCCTGTCTTGTACATATCCCCTGTAAATTCTGCCCGTGCCTGTTGGCACATTGTAAATGTGTGTTCTTATCTAATGTGTTTTTGGTATAATACAAAGGCTATTTTTATATAACCTTGTGTGGAGTTTCCTTTGTGGTGGGCCTTGGGAGTTGTTGCTGGGTGCGCGCGCAAACACTTAACCTACATAGCCTCCAAGTTTAGCCTGGCTGCTCGCGTCACGTTACCTAGAGGGTGAGCAGGGGTTATCTTGGTGTGTGACTCCCTTGCCCTGACGTGGAAGTGGTGGTCTCTGACTGACGTTGGCGCAAGCCTTGGCCAGCCAGAGATCCCGTTTCTAACACTACCTATATTACCTCATATCTACCTGCCAACCCCATCCTGTCTTCATCACTAATTTCTCTTTCATCACTCCCATTTCTCCCCTTTTCACATATCACACTAATTCTACCTACCATGTGCAACCCCAGAATTCATCTAACCTCCCAGCAACCACTCATTCCAAAATGTGTGCTATGGAGACACTTCAGTTCTTTTTCCCTCATCACCTATTTATTGGAAATTACCATATGTAGGAAGCTGGCTCTGTATATACTATACCAAAGAGAGGTATTGTGTGCACAGAGTCCAGTGGAATCCCAAAGATAGGCAGAGGTTAAAGTAGAAAGCACCTTACTCTCTATTTGTGGTAGTGTTGGCGAGCAGTAAGGCTTTATCAGAGGGTATTGTTAAGCATTTGTTGTACACTATCAATCAGCAAATGATTGCACACACTCAAAGACTGAACTTCAGACTAATTGGTTTTGTACAAAAATATTCTTTTAGTTATTTTATTTCCTACAACCAAGCAGTCTGGCACAGGTAAGTGATTTATACATTGCAGTAATAATACAGTTTTGAATTGCAGTTGTATATATACTTTGGTTACAGTAGAATTACTGGTAATGTAATACTTTGAAATATTGTACAAATACTTTATATTGACTTTTCAAGAGGATGTCAAATAAATTACCTTACAGATTACTTACGCAATGTATTATACCTGGATACTGCACTATGACATTTCCTGAAAACAGGTAAGTAAAAGCGTTGTAGTTATTTGGATACAGTTTTAGAGATTGTCATAGATTTTCTAACTCCAACTTTTTCAGAGAAAACAGTAAATGTTATCCTATGGGAGAAAATAGTCTTATCGGTTCAGAGATAAGTACTTTGTGGTGGGAGTTGGGTTTCTGGGGTTAAACTCAGGGGTCCCCAAAGGTTGAGGCTGCACTCTCAAAACATCAGCGGCACTAGGGTGGCCGGGTGCAGAGTGCTGAGGCCCAATGTTATCCAATGGAGAATAGGGGGCCTCTGGTTGGTGGCTGCTTAGGAGTAGGCCACAAGGTTGTGGGCTACTGACCTTAGGGTGACTACACCCTTGGTGTGCTCACCGCACTTGGGGGAGTGAGCACAATCGCTAATCCTGACTTGTGAGAGCCTGCCATCCACAAGACGGTGGGCACTGGAGAGTGGGCTTCACCTCGCCTCCCCCACCTGAGGGGTGGGGTTGGCAGAGGTGAGCACACCTTCTGGGCTGGCTAATTTTTCATGGCTGCCTTCCCGCCAAAAAGGAGGGGCGACAAGAAGGGGGCCTGCTTCTGATAGCAGTAGAGGCTGAGGGTCACATCACAAAGGCTGCAGGGTCTTTGATGCCCCCCTGCCACAGATGGCTCTTCCTGGCATGGGGAGATGTGACTTCCTCCTTCCAAGAAAGGCTTTGTTCCTAGGCTCAGGGAGTGAAGGCTCCTACCCCAGGGGTCCAGAAACATGTCTTGTGGTGGCAGGCTGGTGTGTACCAGTCAGGGAACCCACCAGAGGCTGTTTTCTTTCAGGGGGCATCTCTATGATACCCTCTGAGTGCATGTTTCATTCAATCCCACACTGGCATCAGAGTGGGTTTAATGTGCTGAGAAGTATGAAACCAAACTTCCCAGTTTCAGTAAAGCCATGATAGTGCTGTGGAGTTTGTAATGACCAACTATTAGCACAATATACTCTTAATGGTATTACTGCACTTACAATGTCTAGGATTTGGTCTAGACACTGTAGGGGTACAGGGCTCATGCACCTTTACCCTCACCACTTTTATAGTGCACCCAGCTAGAGAGGTGGCCGATCTATGCCAGGGCAGTGAATTGCAGGCATGGCACACAGGGATGTGTGCCATGTCGACTCTTCATGTTGTTCTGCAACAAAACATGCAGCCTGCAATGGCAGTGTGTGTGTGTGTGTGTGTGTGTAAAGGTACAGGGACTCTAAGCGTGGCACAATAAGTGTGGCAGCCCTAAGAGGCATTCCTGACCACAGTGCACTTGGTACCCATGGTACCTTTTATAAGGGACTGACATGTAGCCAGAGAGGTGCCAACTGGGGTACAAGGTACAGTTTTTGGGAAATAAGACAGGCCATGGGAACCTGATTGGCAGGGACCCAGGGCACAGCAAGTCAAATTGCTTCAGTAGTCTGGCAAAAAGTGAAGGGGTTACTGCAACAGAAACTCAGCTTCCTACAACATAGGTTTTTCCAGCTCAATCTATTCACTCTCTCACAATTCAAGAAAAACACAGAAGTTTATAAATCCTTTAACAATCCCTGTGAAAACGCCAGTCCCTCATCTCTCCCTCCTCACTGTCAAATCTCGAAACTAGATTAATAAAGACCTCCTTCCTTTTCCTCAACTTTATAACTCCTAGCGATTATCATATTCTGCTTTGAAAACAAATGTATCCCTCCCCAATCCTCTGCATGTTGACAGATGCTAGTTCTATGTGTTATAATTGCTACCAAACAGAAGCCTGACTAATTGAACACAGAGATGATTTACTCTATCTCTGAGCTCAAGCTCAGGGGCAATGCAGACACCTTTGTTCGTGAAACACTCAGGGGCATATGTACAAGCCCCTATCGCCACAGGAATGTCACTTTTTGTGATGTTGCCGTGGTGATAGGGTCCCTGCCTTATGTACAAGGCATGCTGCCATGTACATAAAGCACCCTTTCATGCTATGTGTAGCCTGAAAGGGGCGTGCAGTGGGTGTTGTGGTGGGTATTCCACCACAACACCCATTGTATTTGACGCTGCCCCTATGTACAAGGGTGGCATACATAGAAGGCAGTGCTAAAATTAAGATCAGGAAATCCTGGTCTTAAGTTGACGAATTGAGGAGAAATGCATTCTTTCTCCTCGTTGTTGCTTTTTCCATGTGTGCTGCCTTGTGCAGCACACGTGGAAAAAGCAAAATGACATGGTTTGTTTATGTGTAGGAAGGTGCCCCTTCCTGTACCTAAACAAACCTTTTTAAAAAAATGCCATTTTGTAACTTTCATGAGTTCTGCATGAAGCAACACACATGAAAGTTACAAAGTTGCATTTTAGGATCATGTGCAGGAAGGGACACCTTCCTACACATAACCAATCCTCCCCTGCACACAGACACCCTTGCACTCTGGTGCAAGGGTGCCTGCGTTTAACAACCTAGCGCCATCTCAGTGAGAAATGCAAGGCTGCACCACATTCTTGTGAATATGGTGCAGCCTTGCATTTCCGAAGTGGCAGAGTGTGTCGTTAAGCCCAGGTGGCTAACAACATGGTCCACCACCTCATTGTACATATCCCCCTCAGATCGTCCACTGGAACTACCCAAACAAATGAACATGAAGGTTTGCTATTGTCCACTTGTACTGATTATCATTTCTCATGTTGCTGCAATCAACGCTCCTGAATGTCAACCTCTTCCAGTAAGATGCAACATATGCTTGCCATCCTTATCCATGATCCTACAATTCTATTGACCTATCATTCTATAGATGTTTTCCCTGGGTCTCACAGTGACTTCATTGTGACAATAATTTTCAATCAGCCCTGCTTTACTCTACTCACTGACTTCAATATCAGTGCGAGTATCAAAGTACGAGATAAATGTGCAGCAAGATAACACATACCCTTCCTGGAAGCTCTTGCCTAGGCCTGTGCAAAATATTAATTACGCAGGAGTAACTGGCACAGTTTGATGGTTTTGTGATTTCAAAGTAGTCTTGTTAGACGACAAAATTAGCAAGATTTACGTGACTCTGCCTGTTTGTGCAATTTTTCATAATTTTGGTCAACAATACCATCCCAAGAGCACAGGAAAAGAGCGTTACCAGCTGCTGACTGCTGCTGTTCTTCTTGTGTTGCATTTACCTCTATTTTCTTACCTCAAAATGCATCCGTGGGTCCATTTTGGAAGCAAGGGTGCATTTTTGCACTAAGAAAATAGTGCTAAATGCAGTGCTCTATTCCTCGTATAAATCAGCGTAATCTTGAGTAAATACGCCACATTAAATTACATGAGTTACACCCACCGCTACTCTTGACATTCACCAATGTTTTAGTGGACCTACATATTCAGCTCTGCATTAGTTGTATGAATCATCTCTGCTCTTGAATCCCTTGAAATACCTCACTTTACGCATTTTCATGAACGACCACTGTGCCATCTGTTTTAGTTTGGATGTGTTTTTTTCTTAAAGACATCTGCTACACTCACCAACCAGTACAACAAATGATCCCTCTCTAGCATTGAAGACTTTATTAACTCTGCTGCTCCCCTACTAGAACAATGTAATTGTATTGCATGGAAACCCAGTCCCAATCTTTATCCGCTAGTTATCAGGTGCTTTTCTTCCTTAGTGCCACTCCCCCCTAAGACTGCAAATGGCACACAATGTACACAAACGAAAGAATTGCATCCTATAGTTCAAGTGGAATTGGATCATGGTCTCAACTGTTCATAAGGAACAGCTGAAGTATTATAGAGTAGCAATAATAAAGTTGAAGAAGAGATACTACAAAATATATTTAAGTCATTGCAACTGCCGAAGAATTGTTTCAATATCAATATTAAATTCTATAACCTAAAACTAACCATGTCCAAATCTCTGCTATCAATACTTTTCAAATACACAGACTGCTTGCCTTATCAAGAATGCTAAGCGCCTTGAATCTCACCTCAAAAAGGGCCCTCCTAGATGGCACTTAGCATCACCTTTGAAGCTCTCTTCCACATCTCCTCTCTGTTCTGTCCCCATGTTCTCAGTATAAAAGATTCCAACTTCTCCAAACTTTTGCTTCTTACTGTAAATCAGATTCTTGAGCTATGTTTTCAGCACTCCTTGTGTGAAAATCGGAAAGACAGATGTGGACTCAAGCATATTGTATTCAAGTATCACTGTTAACAGGAAGGAAAGACCTCACCCACCCAAAAGGTGGCATGGTTTATCTTTGGGGCCCTGCTGGCACTGGTCATCAAGATCTAGGTGTGAGCTTCTACCTATGTAAGTGAGCTTATGTGTTGATTATATAGCACTGCCAGGATGTGTATTGCACAGTGTGCTGTGTGATAAGTGAGCAGGTCTTGGGTGTGGACTCTAGATGCAGAGGGGAACTAGATAGTTTTAAAACTACCTATTGATAGATGGAAAGACTATTTATTGTGACCCTAAAGGCAAGTTAAAAAAGAAAGTGTGGGGTTAGTTCGACCTTTGAGGAGATCTTAACATGTTTCTGCCCTGAAATCGCCTTCTAATGGGATGTTTGGACTTTAATCAGAAACGTTTACCCTCTCTGCCAGGGAAATATCAAACAAACATAAAATAATATAACAACCATTGGTCTGTAGGTTCCAACTGCTAGTTCCACATAGAGAACTCTGTTTATCTAAAAAAAAACATGAATATGCAGGTTTATAATGGTTAGACTTAAAGATACTCATAGTCTGAAAAAGGTGTACACTCAGGTGGCAGGCAAACTGTATGTGATAAAGGGAACTCTGCAAACATAATTAATATTCTCGTATAATTAAAACTATCTTACTCTTTCAATAGGGTTGTATCTCAAAGGAGGAAGATTGTGAACGAGGCTACTGTCTAGGCAGATAACAAAACCCATATTTAAGCAAGCATACATTAATCACATCCACATTCAAGTGTTTGTAATGCTTGCTCAAAATTTGAACATATCGTCTAGCTTCATGTAATGGAATCAGGGTAGTATGTTGTTCAGAAGAGTAATGTGGGCTCTAACAACTCTTGACTGGAGTCAGATGAGAAAATCATGGTATAGTCTCTGGTATCCACCTGTCTCGATGTGCTCCAGGATTTGCCAAGGCTCTGCAGGCTTACCGCCTGCCCCTAGCTGTCCTTCACATTGAAGAGATGTAGGCTCAGGTTCAGACAAGGGTTGCTGCCCAACTGCCATGAACTTTCACAGGATGTCCTCTGACCATACCATCCTGAGGAGCATACGAGCACCTGGTTGATCAAAACATCTGTCTCAGTAAAGAGATGCTGGATCTTAACCAGGAGGTGATCTGTTTGCTCTTTGTCCCTTCTGGGCTCACATTGGATTTGCCTCAATGGGTAGAAACCAGTCTAATCCACCCTATCGAAAAGATTTATTTCTCCTGATTTAAAGATGATGACTCAGATGTATCATTGCTCATGGGGCCTAGTATGTTTAGGGTGTATAGCTACCAGATGACTACAACCCAAATAAGGTAATCAAAAAGGTCTCCACTAGTAATCCAATGTTAATGTTGGAAATTCTTTACAGAGAGTTCAGAGATGATCATTAAAACTTGCATTACTTGGATTGATACCCTTGGATTGAGACCATTAATGATTTCAAAGACTCCTTTTTACTTGGTGTGGGATTTCAGTATTCTGTCTGCGAAATATGCTGTTTATCCGCTTAGATGGAAAATGTATATTTGCAGCTGCTTGAAGTTTCAGTTTCGTTGACTTACCTAGTTGCATCTTGGATGCAGGATTCACTGATCAATGCACCATCATGGTGGCACCTTCAAATATTACTGTTAACATTTAATGACGTTTAATTCAACATTTTACAATGATGTGAATTTCCTGCTCAGTGAGGGGCGATTTCTTCAGTTAAAAGCTGTACAGCCTATGTGGGGAACTTGAGAGACACTTTCATAGCCTCCCAGGCTGCATTATGTGGGAACTGATGGCAGTGGGGAGCTTTTCATGTTGATGAACCTCCATTGTGAAACACTGGACCATCATTTAGTATGAGAAGGCTTCTTAATAGCCGTGTGTCAATAGCACCGTGATGGGGAGCAGTAGATTTAGGGGTTACAATTTAACGTTTTTTCCCAGAGATCATTGGCTTTCATTGCCACTTTCATTTTTAATTTGTGACGATTTTAAGTTCGTGTTAAATTGTTATTAGTTTTTCAAAGCAAAATTTTTTTTTTAAGTTTCAAGAATAGATTCATTGAGGAAATCAATAGAGTAACAATAACAGTACTTCGTACAAGTAATCATAAAAAGTTTCATAAATATGAGGAAAAGAAATAAAGAATAATGATGATAAACAAGTACATTTGAGATGATATAAAGAATATGTTGAAGAATATAAATATAGCAAAAATTCTGAATGAACATCCGTCTGAATGGTGATAATCTATTATTGCTTATTTTCTCAAACTTCACAATACCTCCCATTTGTTAGTTCTTGACAGCTGGACCAAGCCGCCACAGACAGTCGAACAATGCAGAACCAGCATAGAGCATTAGTGATCAGAAAGAGAAACAGCCTATAATTTCCAGTTCTGCGGAAGGTCTAACGAATCCTCCGATCTAGCAAAAATCTCAACATTTTACCTTTTAAAGGAAAAAAAACACTAAAAAGTAAGAGATGTCATTAACCAGTTCCAACGTTCGTTTGCAAGCTAAAAAACTTTTCCTTCATATTTTTCGTAATTGTACCGTCATGAACCTTTGTGTTAGCAACTGGATGCAGTAAAACCATAGGAAAATGATTAACTCGCCCACCCCGAAGCACTTACAAAACAATTATTTTTTTCTGATACATGTATTACTTTTCAAAATGCGAACCTGAAACCCAAGTATGCAGTTATTTTTTTGTCCCATTCTACTCGCTTTTTGCAAAATTTCCTTAAAACCTATCCGCCTCTGCTTGCATCACATAATTTCTCGAAAGTTAAGCAGTTACAGAACTTAATGTAAAAAACCTTGCATTAATATAGCACTGAGAACTGAGAGAAAAAATTCAAGAATCCATTCCATGTTGCAAAGAGCACATCAAGACATCTGTCAGCATTGTTTATACAAGTCGATTTGTAGATGGCTTGCCTGCCTGCCTATTAAATGAACAAATCTGCTTTTACTGGCATGAGGAAGTGCAGGCACCAGTAAATCCTATCAAAGCCACCCAGCACACTTGCATTAGTAACCAGCTGTATCTCGTTAAAATGGAACAAACCAGATTATTGTCTGTATTTTATATGACGAAATCTCGCTGCCTCTAGAGATAAGAAAGTAAGGTATCGTGTGAATGCCATTACAGATATATAAACACGGTTTGCCAATTTTTTTGTCAATGTCGTTGCTGTAATTGTATAGTAAAGAACACGACTGGGTTGTATAAATAACCTTTTCACCACCAGAGCCTGGCTGTCTGTCACCTTCATTTTATTGGTCTGTAAAATAATTAAGTAAAAGTGATATTATGCAACTCATTTTGCACATAGGTAAACTGATGTGTTGTAACTACAAGAAAAGAGCGCATTATTTTTGCCCAGGAGTCACATCATAGAAAAGTCACAAGTCGTGGGGCCCCTTTGATTTTCTGGGAGAAACATCAGAAGGGTGACAGCGATCGATATTTCTGAAGTCGGAGGTCTAAATGTTGGTCATGGATAGGGCTAGGTGCCTACTTTTATCCTTTCACAGAACCATAGGGCCTAAAATAAAGGTTTTGCGTGTCCAGCTAAATATGCCAAACCATATATTTTCGT
This sequence comes from Lissotriton helveticus, assembly GCF_964261635.1. Classification (NCBI taxonomy): domain Eukaryota; kingdom Metazoa; phylum Chordata; class Amphibia; order Caudata; family Salamandridae; genus Lissotriton; species Lissotriton helveticus. The sequence continues at coordinate 1,601,141,030 of NC_136059.1, read as the reverse complement.
CTAGTTACAAAATTGGGACCTAATGTATAGGTGCACTAAAATAGTGAAAATTAAAAAAGTAGTTGTCAGTCTATGAAGATGTAAGAAGGGAAATACGACCTAACTTACAAAGGTATTTTGCGGTCCAAAATCACATTTGTTGCACCACAAAGTGCCTTTTTAAAACATGCAAAAGTAATTTTACTCTTCTTAAAAGTCTCTCAGACTTTAAAAGCCTATTGTAGCTATTTCCTAATCGCAAACGGGGGCGGGGGTGAACGAGGCATTACATCTTTTTTCGTGAGTCGCAAAGGATAGTTTAAATGGTTTGTAAACTCAATTGCCTTTGTTGACCATTGAAGAATAACTTGGGGTCAGCTGTACAAACCTTTTTTGCACTTGCAAACGGGAGATCGGCCCATTTACAACTACAAAAAAGGCGAATGGCATGTACAAACGTTATTTTGCGAGTCACTGACTCGCAAAATAGCATTTGCGACTCTCGCTATTAGGAAAGGGCGCCCCCTTCTAATAGCGAGACATACTGCCATGTACTATTGTTGCGACCGCATTTGCGGCCGAAAAACACTTGCAGTTTACCACCTACTTCAAGTAGGTGGTAAACAACTCGCAAACGGTAAGGGGTCCCCAGGGGACCCCTTCTCCTTTGTGAGTGTGCGAAGAAATATTTTTTAAGAGCAGGCAGTGTTCCCAGGGACCACTGCCGGCCCTTAAAAAATTTAAAAACTGAAAAGTTAAATTTTTCTTTTTTAATTGCAGCCTGCATTAAAAAAAAACAGCTTTCTTTAAAAAGCAGTCAAGACATGGTGGTCTGCTGACCCCAGCAGGCCACCATCCCTGTGAGTGCTAGCCTTTCCCAATGGGATCGCAAATTGCCCTTGCTTCATGAATATTGATGAGGCATGCAATTTACGACCCCATTGGGAATCGTAAACAGTGTCTGAGACACTGTTGTACATTGCATTTTGCGAGTCACAAATCTCTCAAATGACAAAAGGAAAAATGTTTTTAAAAGAAATGTTCATATTTATTCCGATGTGCATCTTCTCTAGGTCATTGATGACCTTAGAAGAGAGAAAATACCATAGGTATAGAGTGCTCATTTTTAAAAATATTTTATTCATAACGCATCTCTATGGAAGGTCTGCTAGTTTGTGTCTCCATTCTATCAATGTTTGCAATGGACCGCATTCACAAAGAGAAATCTGACTTAACCAATGCTTGCTCATGAATCTTCAAAAGTAAGTCACATTTGCCTTTTCTTTAAACACACTTTTTATTGAGTTTCAATCTGCAAATGTATACACATATACAATATATTATATAGCACACGGCATAGGAACATCTCAAGCCTGCAGTGCATCAGGATGCATCTAGTGGTGCGCGCACTTGGCCATCTAAGCAATGAGTGAAACTCAGGTTTTCTCTTTAAGTGAACCATTACATCGGTAAAGATAATGAACAAAAAGCATAATGAAAAAGGAGGAAAAAAAACACACAAAGTTACCCCCCTCCCTCCCCATGTCCATTGGTCCACACTGTGCATTAAGGGAAAGTCGTATACACTGATTTAACTGTACAAAGCAATCAAACTCCACAAGGTGGAGTAGACAATTTCATGCATCCCTGGGTATCAACAATACATCATAACATGCCATTACTCAGTTTCAAGCGAGTCAGCCATAGGAGAAAGGGGGGTTGCGGGTAATGCGGGCACAACTGGTGACACTGGGGGGTGAGTGAGTCAAGGGCTTCATGGTGATGGCCCGTTTTGCCACCAGCACAGCCAGCTCTCCAAATTTATACTGCACTTTCTGGTTCTTGGGGCGTTTATGTAATGTAATGTATGTATACTTGTAAAGCGCACTGTTACCTCGTTACGTGGTGTCCTGGCGATGTATACCGCTGGGGAACCCGTCCTGGCTTTCCCTGTGAGAGGGCACCCCAAGGTGAAGCCAGGCATCCCCGGCGTTGCTGGGGCCATTGTGGAGATTAAGCAAGCTATTGCCCAGAGTTGCAGAGTGGGACGCATGGTTAGCGTAGGCACCTAAGCGAGAATTATCGAGTCCGCGGACATTGACCCAAGACCCTGCCGCGTCGGGAATTGAACCCTGGTCCCGGGCCGACCTCTGCTTCAGGGTCTGCCGCTTCTAACCAGTGAGCCACACTTCTCCACACCAGTGAGCCACACTTCTCCACCTAGTAGACCTAGTAGGCAGCTATCTGCAGCTATCCAGTTGGACATGCCAGTGATCTCCCAGACCCTGTAACCTATTGTTTGCCAGTAAGTTTGGAAGTGGGAGCAAGACCATAGCATGTGGAGGAGGTCTGCATCCCTCTCTTGGCACCTAGGGCAGAAATTGGGTGTCTGAATAGATACAGTTCAGTCGGTGTGAGGTCAGATAGGCCCTGTGTAAAATCATATATTGCATATATTTAAATTTAGCATTCCAGGAGACTTTCTTGGGGAATTCTAATATAGATGCCCAATCTTTGTCCATGAGCTCCTTCCCCAGCCCCACCTCCCATTTAGCCTGGAGTGGAGCTAGCGACGTCCCTGAGTGTACGCCGATCCCCCTATAGAGCGAACGGGAAAGGTGGCGACCATCGCCCATCAGGTATGTAGCATATACAAGTTCATTCTTGGGGGGTTCTATCCTATAGCTAGACCAATGGCGTTTAACGTAGTAGGTAATGGTAGCGTGAAGGAGAAACAGTGTCGGTGGTACCCCCTGTGCACGGGTGAAATTGTCATGGTCTGTCAGTGTACCCTCTACGAATAGTGTTCCAACAGTGGATACACCCTCCCACTCCCAGGGGGACACCGTCCACTTCATAATTAATCCATGTGCGCCAGGGAACCCAAGGAAGGGAATTTTGGGAGAGTATGGGAGGGATCGTCTCATATAATTGAGAGACTTCTTCCTGTACACCAATGTAGTCCTGAGCAAAGGGAATGCTGTGGATGGGATTTACTTTCGCCCGCAGCAGAAGTAAAGCATGTAGTGTACCCTGACCAAGGAGGCGATCGGTGTAACCAATTTCATGAATGTTCCTGCCCGCCAGCCAATAAGACAGCCATTGTAGTTGGCTGGCCATACTGTATGCCCGAAAGTCCGGTGCCCCCAGGCCTCCCTCAGCAGGCCGGAGCTGCAACTTTGCCAATCCCACCCTTCTGCGACCCTGTCCTCAGATGAGGTCTAACAACAGTGAGTATAAAGTCGCAAAAATACCAAGCGGACCAAGATGACAACCGGTATGTTAGCAAAGAAATATAGAAGACGGGGAGGAATCACAATTTTTGAGATGGCTATCCTGACCATCACACACAAAGGCAGGGAGGTCCAGAAGGAGATCTTCTTCCCGACGAACCGTATTGTCTTCTGTAGATTACCGTCAATCAAGTCCTGGGAAGTTCAATAAATTTGTATACCCAAGTATTTGAAAGTGTCTGGGGCGGTCTTCAGTAGGAGATCACCAAAGGCTATCGGGTCAGGGGAATCCTGATGCTGCATTAAGAATGCATGAGGCGTTAATCGTTAGACCCGATATCTGTCCAAAGTTTTTAAGTAGAGTCAGGACAGGTTCCAGGCTGGTCGTCAGGTCCTTAAAATAGAGGATAAGGTCGTCAGCATATGCAGACACAATGTGAGCCGTATCAAACATGGATATCCCCAAGCCTATGGCCTCCTTACGGACCTTGAGGAGCAGGGGTTCCAGCAGCAAGACAAATAGTATTGGTGACAGGGGGCAGCCCTGCCGCGTACTCCTGGCCACAGGATATGCAGCCGATAAGGATGTGCCTGTCCGGGCCCGGACCGTGGGAGAGGAGTACACCAATTTGACCTACTGCAGGTAACCCCGTGGGATAACACATTTTTCAAGAGAAGATATATATGTTCAATCAAGGGTGTCAAACGCCTGTCACATATCCAAAGAAATACATCCAGTTGTGTCAGAAAGGGCTGCAGCAGCTTCCATCAGGTAATGGAGGTGCCTGATATTGAGAGAGGTGCTGCGGCCTGGGACGAACCCGCACTGATCCGTATGGATAAGTCTTGTGAAATGGGGAAGCAAACGCTGAGCTAATATTTTGCGGAGCACTTTATACCCAGTAGCTAACATAGAGAGAGGACGATAACCCGATATGTCTCGGGGATCCCTGTTTGGCTTAGGGAGGGAAATAACCAGTGCTTGTAAAGTCGTTACAGGAAGTGTGCATTTGTCTAGTACTGTCTTGTAAAGATTCAGCAGGTTCGGGGCCAGTTGCTCAGCATAGGTCAAATAAAACTTTGTTGGAAGCCCATCCAGCCCCGGAGTCTTGTTTTTAGGGAGATCCTCAAGGGATTCCACTATCTTAGCTTTATTAATAGAACCTCCAAGTCAGGTTGCGCATTTTCCGACAGTGTGGGGAAGGTGAGGTTGTCCAGGAAAGTAGTCCGGAGGTCGTGGGACACAGCAGTCGGGGCAGTGTAGAGGGACTTGTAGTAGGTGCAAAACACCCTGTTCATATCAACTTGGGTAGTGGCCACAGTGTCATCCGGGAGGAGTACCCCGGTAAGTCACATTTGCTTGTGGAAACTATTTTTTTGAATTGAGGCCCAGGACTTTTTTTTTGCAGATTCATATAGCGCAAACTCGACCTGAAGGTACTGTAGCGCTTTATATGATCACGATTTACGTTACAAAAGGACACATTCATTTTTGTTTTGTTTTTTGGTAGGCACAGGTAGATTACTTGATTTGCTCACAATCACAGTCGACCCCGCGGCTTGAACCTTGGTTTACCAGCTCCAATATCAGCAGTCTAGCCATGAGACCACATCCTCTCTCCTTTGTTGAACTTTAGCTGCAGAAGCTCTTGCCCAACCATTGAACAAATGTGGAAGTCCCAAACATGTCAAACTCAATATTGTTCATGTTGTACCAAATCTATCTTGACGAAATAGGTTACTTTACACCCAGGAGTGTGCTCAAAATTAGGTACAGAAAGAAGCAGACCCTGTTTAAAAAAAAAGGTTTTGTTTGTTAGACTCTCACCCACTCTATTAGTTGCATGCTTCATCATCACATCTATACACTACCTTAAATTCACCAACTCCAAACCTCTCCACCGGGCCGCTCCATAGTTTTAGGTATTGGATCAGTGCGAGAACCATGATCACAATTTGTTGATTAGTGTTTGAGACCACTGGTCACAGGAGTGAGGTCTTATATGAAGGATAGAAACATTTGTTGAATATAACTTCTTATTTAGACTACAATACCATACAGAACCTAAGATCTGCTTCTCTTTAGAGGCACTGCAAATGAGCCTCCTTCAGGAGCAGAGTCTCAGAATCATTGAAAACCTACTATCTGAAGAACGATGGCCTTTTAAAGTACCCATTCACTGGATTATGAAGTTGGACAACTTAGCATTAATCAAGAAATATAACAAATTTGAGGACACACTTTATTTACTTCAACACAGAACACTGATGGTATGAGAAAATGGGCTGAAACCCTACTCAAGCAACAGCCTCAATCACTGACAGGGTGGAACACTAAAAGTCACTAAATTAACCTGTGCTTAACCCTCTGGTACTGTGGCACAAAATCAGACAGGATTAACAATAAGGCAATGTGTAAAGTATTTTTGCAGAACACAAACAGTAATAGAGTGCAACACGACACAAGAAAAATCCCGCACCACTTTAGAAAAATAGAGTAACTTTTAATAAATTATTTGATTTTGATGCCAAAACAACAAAAATAGAATCTGGAGAACCAGAGAAATACAATCTTAAAGATTTAAGGTAAGTATAGTGCTACTCATGGTTATCTGGTCTTGCAAGACCTGGTGAAAGTCACAAGTTCAGGCCGACCGCAATAAAGCATGGGTTGGTACAGGGACCAGGTTAGTCCCACTGATAAAGTTACCTTTTAAATTGCATTGTGAGGAGTTCCGTTTGCGGTGGAGGAGGCAGCGCGTAGCATGGAGAGTGTTGCAAATGGTCTTCTCTGTAGTGCGAAGAGCTTGTCGGGCATCTCAGACATTTGCTGCTCGAGAGTCACGTTTGCCAACACTGTGGGTTGTCAATTCTGTTGTGCCAAGTACAGATCTTGTGTTGCAAGTTCGCCGGATCTTTCCATTGGTGGTTGATATAGGCAGCAAGAGCGTGGCACGAACAATCCTGTTAGCAGACACAAGAGCAGAAAACGTCAAGATTTCTCCTTTTTGAGTCAGAGGAGTGCACTCTGATGTTAGCCAATGGTCTAATCCTTGGGGATCAGGGACCACTCATACACAGGCCTGCTTGGAGAGGGCAGGAGGGTTCAGGCAGTTCCAATCACTGGTCCAGTTACAGGTCCAGCCAGCAGTTTATCTGGGCAGGTGAAAGGAGGCCTATGGAACTTGTTATGTTTCTATAGCTCAGAACAAGAGTTCAGTCAGCTGACCCTTAGAGTCACTCAGACTGGGATTAAGGTAGCAGGTTCAGTCTTCCTTCTCAGCAAGCAGGGCTGGCCTCAAGCAGCTGGGCAGCAGGGTGTGCTTTTTCTGTAGTATCCAAGGTGCCATGAGTGAACTGAAGAGTGGGTCTGAGGGTCCTCTTTTTATACCTGGTGCTTACTTTGAAGTGAATGAAGCTTCCAGAGTTTCCTCCTACAGAGGTGTTAATATTTTAGAGCCTCTCAGTCCTTGTCCCATTCTGTCTGGGGACACTGTAGCTAGTGTAAAGTCCTTTGTGTTTGTGCTATTGCAGCCCCATTGTAGTGCAAATGTGGTTGGTGACATCCTGCCAAAGATGGTCCATCCTGCCAATATATTGTCACCTTTTTTGATGCTGTCTGGGAAAAATATGCAAAGGTCAACTGCTAACTGCACCCAGTCATGTGACCCAGTAACACCAAATAGTTACAACAGGAAAATGGCAGCTTGCTGAAAGTGGAATGTTCAAATTGTGGCTTAAAATCTGACTTTATAATAAAGGAGGATTCTAAATTACAAATTCTCAAACACCAAACATGACTTTTCTACCTGTTCCCAAACAAAAGTTAGCACTCATTAAATGGAATAGATCATGCCGCGGTTGCTTTATTTCGGAAGCAGTAGAAATTAGTACAATTTTGCAGACATAGCAAAGTCATTACACAGCTGAGAGATACTTTAACACATAAAACCCACTGAAAGGATAGCAAACCTTCCTGGAAAGTCGGAATGAGCATGCGCTCCCTGTGCCAGATATCCACCACTATTTGTTGCCACGTATACAGTGAGGGATGGGTCAAGCACTTTTATAAGATCTACTCAGTTACTGTCCCTAATCTTCAATTTCCAACAGATCAGGTCTTTGTACTCAAATTTGAGAGTGGGTTCAGGACAGTAATATTTTGAATTCCTCTCAATATTGTTTTCAGGCTGGCATTGTCATTGTGGAGCAGTACCTAAATCTGAATTTAGTGAATAGTACCTACACAGTGGCCAACCAGTCCATGTTGTACTTAGGCTTCATAGACATGTCCATTACCTTTGACTGCGTTAATTGACACAGGCTATGGCAACTTCTTTGTGACATGGGACTCGATGAGGCACTCATACATATCTTAGCCATGCTCCATACAAACACCACAGCAAGGGTATGGTATGATAAAGTGGTGAAATGTCAGATGTTATTCAGGTTAGGCACGGAATATGCCAAGGGTGCGTACTCGCTCCATTACTATTCATTTTATACTTCAACAATCTTAGCATTTAGTGTGCATCTAGCATCCCTGACAATCCAAAGATAAACTGTATCCCTCTCCCACCATTGCTGTATGGGATGATGTGGTCCTAATATCCTGTACTCCCAAGGCCCTACGTCTGCTAGTTCATACATTTGTGAATTTCATGGCCAGCCTTGCTCAAATGACTAACTTTTCAAAGTAATTTATAATGATGTGTGGCCCAAAAAGATCATGTCTCAAAAATTGTAGTTGGCTCAGACACATTATTAAGCACAAAAACGTTTTCTTATCTAGGGGTTACTTTCAGCTCATCAGCCTCTTGGGCCTCACACATCTCACAAAGCAGGACGGCAGGGTTTGCTCCTTAGTCTACTGCGTCCCTCCAGCGGGTGGTCCTTGAAACTTCTTCTACAAATTTAGGAGTCTGGAGGGATTACTGATTGCACAGCTATACAGATGGAAGAAAATTATTCTGCTGGAAAAATGTGGCTGTTCCCGCATCCTCCTCACATTTTATTTGTCACAGTGAGCTGGGTTTAACTTACTTAAGTGATTTTATTCAAACTAGACCCCCTCTACTGTGGCTTTCTATTTGGCAGATGGAGGAAGCATCATTGACTAGGGCCATAATCATGGATTGCTTGGCATGTGATAAGGGCTTCCCTATCCCTTGGTTGTCATATGTTAAAGAATAATTTAATGGGGTTGGATTGTCTCATGTATTTTCTGACACAGCTTGCTATTGACAAAAACAGGGGTCTGCATTATAAAGGGATGGATCTCAGAAAACAACAATTATAAACAACCTGTCTATAAATATGGGGGCTAACTCAGATAGTTATTTATGGAAAACAAGAGGGAAATGGAAGTGCTCCCTTCTATTTCCGTTTAGAGTCGATAAAGTTAAGTACCTACTTTGTTTACCTATAAGCTACCAGCCACATTTAGCCATAAGAGCTTGTTTGTGTAACAATGTCTCAAAACAATCAATGGTTAATTACCTCGTATTTCAATATATTTTATCTGACTTTATATGTATTTATGTTAATGTGTATGGTTGTACCGAATAAAGTTTGCTTATTCATTCATTCAAATGTAATAAGGTAACATAATATTATCCAATGTAAAAGGTATGAGTTTTTTACTAACACGACATGTAAACCTTAAACGTACATGTCAATTTATTTACTTACAATGCACCCTGTACCATGGGGTTTTAAGTCCAATCTTAGGGGTGAGTAACTGTATTTATTAAAAAGGGAGTTTAAGACTTGGCAAGGGGCTTATTTTCCCATGTTGAATTGGCAGTTTAAAACTTCTAACAGGTTGCAATGGTAGTCTTGAGACATGTATTATGGAACTACATAATTGAGTGGCACAATAAGAGCTGCTCCCCCACTAGCAGCATTTAATTTACCAGCCCTGGATATACGTTAATCCACTTTACAAGCTACCTATAAGTTAATTAAATATGGTAATTTTACTATGTTTTAGGAAGTGAGCACAGCATTTTAGCACTGGTTAGCACTGGTAAAATGCACAGAGTCCCAAGGCCAATACAAGTGAATTCAGTAAAAATAGGAGGGGTGAAGGCAAAAAGTTTGGGGAGGAGAGCCTGCGATGAGGGCCTAGTCCTACAGATGGGGAGCACTTTTGCCCCTGGCACAGCCTGCCTATAAATTGACTTGTTTGAACAGCAACATGTATAGACCAACAACGCTTGTAAGTAGGAGTTGTGAGTAAGTTGTTAGTATATCAACAATATTTTCATTATCTGACACAGAAACACTCAAATGGCAACACAGTCAGGTGGAGAAGTGTGGCTCACTGGTAAGAGGAGGCAGACCTGGAAGCAGAGGTCAGCCCGGGACCAGGGTTCAATTCCCGGCTCGGCGGGGTCTTGAGTCCTAAAATGTCCATGGACTCGACAATTCTCGCTCCGGTGCCTACTCGATTCACGGGTTCACACTCTGCGACTCTGGGCAATAGCTTGCTTAATCTCCACAACGGCCCCTCGCGGCGGGATGCCTGGCTTTCACCTTGCGGATACCCTGCCGGGGTTATCTCACAGGGGAATACCAGGACGGGTTCCCTAAGCAAGCGCTTAGAAACCGCTTGGTGATTTGCGCTATATAAAATTCCTGTACATTTACATTTACAGTCTGTGGACTGGCTAAATACTCAAACCCACTCCCTAAAATTCGCAATGACAATTAACAATGGGGAAATGTAATTTCTAGTTGTTACTAACAGAGCAGAATAAGGAAGACTTTGACTAAAATATCCACAACTTCTACAAATAAAAATAGTGTTGTACACTTTGACAGCCACATCCCTGCGCCCCGAGAGAAAAACTCCCAGTGGGCCAGTTTCTCCGCATCAGAAGGATTTTGTCAACCATACAAGATTATAGGACAGAGGCCAATATAATCACTACCAAATGTTAGACCAACATTTTCATTAAAAAACGTGAGCCACAAAAGCAATAAAGGAGAAGGAAACAACCGCAGAGATGCTCTATTGTGAGACAGACAAAGAGACGAAAAGAAAGCTTTCATTTGGGTGAGTACATAAAGTATCACCTTAAACCAGGTCAAGAACATCATCGCAAAACATTGGTGTATACTGACATACTACCAATTGGCGCTCCTTTTCTAATTTAAAACAAACACCTGTCTAAGAGATCTTCTGGACCACTCAAGATCAGAGCACATTATGGGGTCTTTCTAGAGTCATTGACCATTTCCCTTGTGGCCAATGTTCTGTATGTCACATGACGAAAACGTGTACAGTGCTCCCGATTATTAATAGGGACAAAGATTAGTATGTTACATTTTTTTTTTTTAAATCAGAGAGTTACTTTTAAACCAAGGTAACGGTTTTAGACTTGATTGAACATGTTCGTTTGAAACTGGGGTTACAATATTCAGTGCAGAGCAGGACTAGAGTTATTGTTATGGGAATGTTGGTGACTAGCATTAGAGCTTGAGGGACTCAACTATTGATACATTTGCTGGATAAACATTGACTAGCAATTAATATTAAATGGAACAACACCATATTTGCGTAAGGTGTAGAACAAGTAACTGCTTGTAAGTGGAACTTTACTGATGCTCTTGATCCGTCTTCTCAATGACAAAACACTTTAAGGATTGTTTTATTACTGGCATCTGCTATTCGTACAATTGAATACCCACTTGTTGCTGATTTTCAATGCATTTTTTTCGGCAACCATATAACTTGCAATAAGCATTCAATGCATTCAGATTAACATGGAATGATAACAGTGAGACAACAAGTGCCCTTTATGTTAAGAGTTTTTGTATGTTGTGCTCTGAATGGCATGCATTATGACGAGCGCATTTTCAAGGTGATATGGTAAAGCAGGCCTATTTCGCACCCTCTCCCTCTCTATTGTTCGCTTTGTCTCTCATTCTCTTCTTATCTATCGCTTATTTTTTTTTGTATGCCTCCCACAAGAAACATGTTCTGATTGTAATATTAAGCAATGAATTGCACTACGTAGGTGTGTCAGACCTCGACATCAATGATAAATCTTTACTTCATGGTGTGGTTCTGCTTGCTAAAATATCCATATAAGTGATTGGATCCATGATGTGGTATTTAAAAATGTACAGCCTCATTCTACACGGAAGAATCATTAGCCCAATAGTTTGTAAGGAACCTCACGAAGTTAAGCAGCTTTGGGGGTGAGATTTCCAGAATGTTTTCTGATTTGAGAGAAGGCTTAATTGGGGAGGATGAGTGGAAAGTTTTTATTGTGTACCATAATATCAATTGTGCCGAGCCTCAGAATTCATTATGCCAGTTTCCTCCCTGAAGACCTGAAAACCACACTTAATCTAAAATATGAAAGTATCTTCTCCACCTTCCACCACATAGAAGTGGCTGATCTTCCTGAGCATTCCTTTTGATATCCATCAATATAGCTAAAAGAAACTTGAAACACCAGGAATAGGACCCAGGGCGTTTTTTTTAGCCTTTGATGGGCTGTAGTCCATTCCTTAGAGAGGAGGAGAGCTGTACCCACTGTCTTGGTTGACTAAAGTCCACCTTATTTAGATCTGTCTGCTAGAGATCTATGACTTTGGAGGAGGCGATGCCACAGATGCGTTTCTGAATGCACTGAAGTGCTCAGTTATTGTTTTCAGTCTATGCCAACACCTGTATGAGTTTGAGTTCTCTGATCCCAGGGAACTTGCAAAGGAGGCAGACTTCTGGGTGGCTACAAGAGTGTCTAAAAAGGCGTTTGGGAGTGATCCAAAGGGGGTTGGCTCAGGTTCCCCTCAACTAAGGGCGGGAAAGGATCACAGTAACCCATACAGGTGCGAGTATGGTATAGGGGATAAAGGGTCCTATGTCACTTCTCATAGTAGAAGGAGAGGTGGGGTGGAAATAGACCCAAAGTGCCCTGTTCGAAGCCCCAGAGTTTGGATTGTTTTCAGAGGGAGCACAAGCAGGGGAGCCTGATTTATGCCAGTTCTTCAGTCACAGGAGAGCTGGGGGGTGGCTGCCACAAGCGCAGAACCAGTTCTTTTTTCTGGGGGTACCACTCCGCAGCAGAGGGTAGAGAGGCCCAGAGGTAGGGATAGGTGTTGGAAACAGGCCACAGTGGGAGCACCAGTGTGTCAGTGGTTACCAGCTCAGAGATCGGAGCATGCCAAGACTGACCCTAGTGAGGTTGCTTCTGACCTGGGGAGGGGGCCTCCATGCTATGTCATAGGGACAGCGGGCTGGAAACCTGCACCAGGCAGCCTCTTGCACACCAAATGCAGAATGAGTTACACCGGGTGGGTAGTTGTACTCCCCTGGAAGTCCTGGCTTGCCAGGCACATGTTCAACTTAAGAGTATAGACCGTGGGTTGAAGGACAAGGTTCAGGATATCACTCATGAACTGGTGGGAGTGGAAAAATGGTGCAAACCACTTGAGGCTACTGCCCCCCACTCTGAGAAACCACAGCGGGCAGGGAGCCCTGAATTGCTGTGGCCTTGATGCAGGGATTCTGCTTGTGCAGAGCTGTGCCTTGGTACAACAGAACATCAGAATGAACGGACTTTGTCTTTTTGCCACATCAGTTCCTGTCAGACCACATTTCCTGGCTAGCTCACAGTGCCCTACCTGAACTTCTAAACTTTTCAGAGTAGCAGGTAATTTTGGCAACCTAGACCACACCACTCTAGTCCCCAAAGGAAAAGTGGAAACAGATCATCACTTTTCACTCCTCACTCATGCCTCTCTATAATAAACAAAATAAAGACTCAAGGAAAGTTTACAATATTTATTAAAATTATCGCGATGTATTATGAAACAAGTGTGCTGCAATTAGAATACATATAATACTAAGCAAAGAAATCAACATTACTAGCAAACTGTATACTATAAAAAGCCCTAATATGGTAAATGATCAATCTGTCTAAGACTACCCTCACTATGTGAGTGCAAAGATATATCAGTGATCTCTAGGATGAGCACCGGACCCCACACCTGGTATTTTGTAGTTAGGTGGTTTGCATCATAAGTGTAAACTCAGTTTATGCAAGATGGGGTGCCTGTTCCATTACCTGTCCCTCTGAAAGAATCCTCCTATCTGTTTTCAAAAAGGAAAGTCTTGGTCTATATCATAGTAAGTGATGTGTTGAAAAACAGTAGATGTGCTTTTGTGTTGTGTCAATAACAATAGGAGATTATGTTGACTGATCACATGAAAACAGTGCACCATGTTGTTCAACCTTTTATGAAATGTTCAGACCGAGTCCCAAGAAGGAGAACTACACACCAAATAATGAGTGCAGCATATTTCTAAAATATTATAGTGGCACAAATGTAATATGTGTGGCTGTACAAAGCAAAAGGCCCCTTAAAACATGTAATGTGCAGAACTAAGGGAGAACCAAAGTAGTTCAAGGAGGGAGCTTATTACACTCCCTTCTTTGTCGGGATTGTAACATAGTAACTAACAAAATAATAAAAAAGCACAAGGCAAGATAAACAAATTCAAAGCCATGATAATAAGCATGTCATACAAAAAATGTATAATCATAATAAAAAATATAACATGTAGATTTAAGTAGATCTGGAGGCATCTGCTGTATCTTCCGTGATATCAATGTTTAGTGAATCCAGAACGGATTCCATCTCCGCAGATGATGATTCCACAATTATCCAAATTAAAAGCTCAAAAGAACAGATATGATCCTCATTATCAGCCGATGCTGAGGAAGTAGCCTGCTGTACTGCATTCATGTTTTTAGAGACAGATTTTGTTAATCCTGGTGCTGAATCACCCATTTTCCCCAGAGAGAGTGGCTTGTATCAAGAATCTTGAAGCAGCCTCAATTTCATGGGACAAATCCAAAAATGGGTTGTTATAGGACTCATCAACAGGTTCATGTCCACAGGAACTGGCATTTGCATTGCTAGGCAGACATCCAGTGCCCATTCGAAGGGGCACCACAGGCCATGAAGCACGGGTTGCACGCAGGTTAACAAGGTGTGTCAGAATGACAATGACGTTTCTGTGTTCAGTTCCTGGAACATAGGGGAACAAAGAGTTGTAACATACGCTCATTGCACAACTGGACAGTGGTAATTGCATTACTAGTGGGTTTCAAAATGGAACATCCATTGTGGAGTAGCAAAAAGAGAACCAAAAGCCTGTAAATGAGTAATAACAGCCAAAGTATGCCTCCGAACACACTTGAAAAAAGGGAACTTATCAAGGCAGGAATAACTCCAAAGATTTTCTGGAAGGAACTAACTAAGCCAGTCTTAATAACTTTAAAATGTGTGCTTCACCGGCAGTATTAGACACATTAAATATGCAATGCACTAGTTTGCCAAAATGTAATGGGAGATTGGTGTCTAACAAGGACTGTATTTTACTGAATGTCCTTGCAACCTAAAATTCAAAGGTTTCTCGAGCCTCCTTAGCTTGTTTCAATCAGCCTTCAAAGTTGTAATGGAAGTCCACAACAAGCTATCGAAGCCTTCTTGAGTGTGTTATTACAGAAGGTCACTATCTGGAAGACCAATAAAATATACAGGATCCTGGCCTTCGTTCCGCCACAATCCTGCTCCCATAAAATTAAGTAGCTTCCATTTGAAAGGACTGTAATGAAGGGGAGAATTGAAGAGGCTGGTATTCCTTTCAGAATACCAGCCGAAGGCGCGCCAAAGGAAAGCCCGTCTGCGCCCGTCCGCGCCCTGACGGGCCCCGGGACACGCCATGCTTTAGGGCCAATTGTATACACTCGCGATGAGCTGTCTCTCTGTAACACCGGTCAGGGCCACCTAAATGAACTATCACGCAACAGAGCCCAGAGATTGGGGATCCTTGGTTACAGGGTACCCACCCTCGACACAGCCTCCACGACCATGGTGGGCCATGTCAGTCACTCAGAGCCCGACTCCTGTTCCCACTCCATGTCCATAGTCTACTTAAATACTCGTTCCATGGTCAAACACAACCTGGACCTTTTTCTTTTACTGGACGATGACAAACCCGACCTCTTGCTACTTACCGAGACGTGGCTGACCCAAGACTCAGCCCCAGACATTATCTCGGCGCTACCACCAAACTACCGTATCATCCACTCTGATCGTGGATCGGGCAAATCTGGTGGGGGAGTGGCAGCAATTTTTCGCCACGACCTGAGTGTCACCACCTTGACTAGTCTGAATCTGCCAGACTCTGAAAACCTGGTTTTAAAAATTGAAACGTCCTATACCACCATAGCTTGCGTCCTTCTTTATAGACCCCCTAATAACATGTCGTCCTTTCCTCTTACGCTCAGCGAACAAATTGCCAATCTGGCTATTGAGCATGCTAGGATTCTACTAGTTGGGGACTTTAACTACTGGTTTAACGACCCTAGGGAAAGTCCGTAGTCACACGAACTCACTGAGTTCCTCACCAACTTGAACTTTGATCAACATGTTCATTCACCAACCCTTAGCAAGGGACACATCCTGGACCAGGTTTGGACCAACTCCCTCTTAGTGACAACCCCGGTCATCTCCCCGTGCTTATGGTCTGATCACTTCCTGCTTAAATTCAATCTCGTCCATCCTCTTAAAAAGACCACCGCTATAGCTACTGGTGGATGCGCCAGGAAATGGAACTCTTTAGCCAGGCCAGATTTCTTACAAACCCTGGCTACTTCTATTCCCCCCCACCATTCTGATATCAATATAGCAGAAAACAATCTCTCCCTCTGGCTGCAAGCAGCCAGCGATGTGCATGCCCCATATAAGACGATTAAACATATTCGTCGGGCTGATGCCCAAAAATGGTTTTCTCTAGATCTAAAGGGAAAAAAAATAGCCCTTCGTCAGCTTGAGCGACTTTGGCGCCGTAATTACGCCTCTGACGCTAAAACTCAATATATTAGTGCCAGGAAGGAATACATGAAATCTATTCTAGCGGCAAAAACCGCTTACTTCTCTGCTCGTATCACCAATTCAACTAATAAATCCAAAAATATTTTTTGCATTCTTAATGAATTAACCAATCTGGACAATGCCCGTCCCAGTCTGCCTCCGACCCAGGCTCTCTGCGACTCACTGAATATCTTTTTACAGAGAAAATTGCCACCATTAAATCTAGTATTCCGCAAAGCTCAAGTCCCCTTCCCCCAGATCTAGGTCCCAAAGTCACCGGCTCACTAAGTAAATTCACTCCTATTACCCCAGAACTATTCCAGGAACTATTGATAAGAGTGAAATCAGGCGCCCCTTCTGACAGATGCCCTCCTTACATCTTAAAAGATTGCTTATCAGTTATCCCGGCACCCGCCTGCACCCTTCTGAATAGCTCACTGGCCAGTGGACTAGTCCCACTCGCATTCAAAGAAGCAACAGTGATACCCCTTCTGAAGAAACCGGGCGCAGACCCCACCTGTAATGCAAATTACCGACCAATTTCCCTCCTCCCCTTCTTAGCGAAGGTGTTGGAGGCGCATGTTGCCAACTGCCTGTCTAATTTTATAGAGACATCAAACTGCCTAGACATCCATCAAGCGGGCTTCCGCCCAGCCCACTCAACGGAAGCAGTGGTAGTGGCAGTCATGGACACCCTCAGGGACTGTGCAGACAATCGCACTCCGCAGGCTTTAGTGCTCCTGGACTTGTCAGCCACATTTGACACGGTTGATCACACCATCTTGATCGACCGTGTCGCCCAGGCTGGCATCCAGGGCACGGCAGCCTGATGGCTGAAGTCCTTTTTAGCGAACCGCTCTCAGGCAGTTCGCCTGGGCAATCTAGTGGGGACTAAGCAAGCCATCACTTGCGGCGTACCTCAGGGCTCGTCCCTATCACCACACCTGTTCAACCTCTACATCTCCCCTCTAATCCAGGCCCTTAGGAAGAAACAGGTTACGGTGCTGAATTATGCGGACGATCTACAGCTCCTATTTACAATTGACAACTCAGAAACGTCCATTGCATTTTTCCAGTCAACAATGAGGTTCATCCAAGCCTGGATGAACCAGAATCACCTGAAACTGAACCCAGGGAAGACCGAGCTGGTCCTGACTGGGGACAGTGTTAAGTACTGGGGCCCACACTATTGGCCAACAGACATGGGTCAAGCCCCGACTCCCTCACCATCGGCAAAGACGCTTGGCATCACCTTAAACAGCGACCTCTCACTTAAAACGCAAGTAGGTCAGGTGGTCTCCAAGAGCCTTTTCCAATTGAGGAAAATCCGGAAGGTGCGTCGCTTTCTGACTTGCGAAGCCCTGACACAGGTGGTGATCGCTACTGTGATCTCTCACATAGATTACGCCAACTCGATTTACCTAGGTCTCCCTCAGTTCCTTCTAAAACGACTTCAGATGGTGCAGAATCATGCTACTAGACTAATTCTAAGCCAGCCTAGATGGCATTCAGCAACCCATCTTCTAAAAATACTGCACTGGCTCCCGGTGGCCCAGCGCTGTACCTTCAAAGTCAGCTGCATGACGTTTTAAGCACTCTATGGCAAAAGTCCCAAATTCATCTCAAATCTGATCGTAAAATATGCCCCGTCCTGAAGCTTACTTTCAGCACATCACTGTCTCTTACAAACCCCTTCATTCAAACGCAAGCGCACTGGCGGTTGCAGATTTGGCACCCTGGCACCTCGCTTATGGAATGCCCTTCCTCTTGAGATCAGGCTAAGCCCTGACCTCATGTCATTCAGGAAACTCTTAAAGACATGGCTTTACCAACAAGCATACCACTAATCCCATAAACTTTCAACTCTGACTACTCTCTGTCTCTACAGCGCCAGGAAACCAACCGGTGTCAGTGCGCTATACAAATCATTGTTAACATAACATAACATAACAATACCGGCCAAATTCTCTACCAATGGATTGCATGCGCTATGAATGTTAATGTGTTTACAAACAAATGAGTGTCTTTCCAGTAAGGAAGACCTCATTTGTGGCTCATTCACAATGATAGGAAAATAGGAGTGACCATAACTCATGAATGAAGCTGCCTCCTTGGGGGACATATCTACCAACAGGGAAACATTTCATGCAAACTATGAACTGAAATGTTGAAATTGGCAACGATATCAAGCTGTGTATTAACCAGACAGTGGAGGTTGATTTTGCTATTGTGAATGGGAGCTTTTCAATCTTCTTGAGATGTAACATGGTGTATGTGGCATTTTTGTTAGCTATGAGTCTTTGTTTACATGCCAGATCAAAAGACAAGAATAGCTGACTTAATTTAAGGTAACACCATCAGATGCTGCAATTCTTAAGAATTTGGAGAGTTCAGAATAAACTTCATGATAGAGCTAGGATGACTTCACCCATGGTACAATGAAGACATGTTACATTGCATGATACCAATAACAGATGACACAATGTTATTCAAATTGTAAATGTGAGAAGACAATGTATAAATACTATTATTAACTAAAGCAAGCACAATATTCAAATTATCTTGAAAAATGTGTCCTAAGTGTGCAGCAGCTTCCATTTGTAATAATTACTAAAGTTCCTTATATGTGGCATAAGCAAATCTTTTAGAACGCAAAGACTTAGGATCCACTAGAAAATCAAATAGGTCCATGTTTACCCACAGTGGAGAGATGTTGTTTTACTGCAGACAATGTGGAATGTTCTAACCATTGTTGACAAAATTTCCCCACCGCTTGCCTTAAACCCCAGTATGGAATTTAAAAAACTAGTATAACAATTTGTATCGGGGGAAACATGGCGGCCGGAAGCTAACAGTTGCGGTCGAGCTCCCCTGGCATTCGTTACCAGGACCCCTCATGGAGCACAGCGAGCACTCACAAGATGACTTAGTAAAATAAACAGTGGCGGCAGACCCCCCTCCACACTTCCCTATCCCCGAATTTATATACTTTTCACGCTACACTTGCGGAAACCTAAAGAGGCAAAGCACTTACGATTTTACTTTTCTCCCACCCAGAGGTGGTGCCTCCTGTATCCCGGATGGTGTTTGAGGCTTGAGTCAGCGCGGTACCCTCGGAGCTCTCATTGCTGCAGTTTGTCGGCGCAGCGCGGGAGTTGAGGCGGCGGCAGGTCTCCGGTTTACAGATCTGTGTCCTCGCCGGCAGAGTCAGCACCTGTGAGTACGCTCTCCAGGGTGGTAAGCGGATGCGTTGGAGCCCCGAAGTGAGGTGGTAGTTTGTTTTCTCTCCCCCGAGCACTCTGCTTCCTGAAACAAAGGTGAGGGTAAGATCTTGGAGCCCCCTCAAAACGAGGGTTTACCGGGCGGCTGGGCGGCCTTAGAGGTATGCAGCGAGGTCCATCCCATACAGGCAAGTCTGGAAGGATCGTTTGGGATTACTCTGCTGTGGGTGGGCTCTCAGAGCTGCATGGAGAACAGTGAGAGCAGTCTCCCTTGTAGTGCCCCCTGCAGTGTTATTATTAAGCAAAGTACTAAACCATCTATTTGCCAGTGCAATAGGGCTGCTGAATTTGATATTGGCATCGACTCCAGCGAGTGGAAAAGTGAAAGGGAGGGCAAAAAAAGTTGTGTCTTCCAAAGTTAGAATAACTCCATCATTGAATACATTTTATAAAGTAATATCCACTCCATCGGATCAGGGGGTAAAATAAAAAACACTATGGCATCCTCCAGTACACAATTTGCCCCCGCACCAAACCCCTCCTCACCTAAATAAGCTATCCAGTCCTCCACCTTGTCCCCGCCTCGGGTAATAAATGAAGCATGTGCACTTGTTGAGTAACAGGTGGCTATTCATTCTGCTGTAGAAATATCAAACAGGTATTCGGCTTTAGAAATCAAGAAATGGATTGGGAACACCACCAGTGATGGCGAAGGTGGATGTAATTTTACTGTCATCATCTGCCACGGGATTGGGAACACCTACAGTGCAGGTAGATGTAATATCCCCATCATCGTCAGACACTGAACTATTTGGTCCATGTGGCCTATCCAAAATGGTACCCCCTAACACTGTGGGGATTGGGTCATTAGCAGATATCCTTCTGGCCTTAAAGGAGGATAACGGGAGAAGATTCTCCTTTTCTGAATCCAATCAAGGTGCAATTCAAGCTTCATGAGAGGTATTAGCGCAAAAGATTGAAGAGGTTTCTCAGAGAACTGACATTCTGGAATCTGAAATCCCCAAAATTAAGGAAGCACTACATTGTTCCTCACTGGAAATGGATAAACTAACTCTTCAAGACAGGAGTCTGAAAGACAACATAGAGCATCTTGAGACTCATCCCAGAAAAAACATCTTAAAATTACCAAATATTCCTTAGGACCTGGAGGGGGGAGACATCAACAGCTTTGTGAGCTCTCTTTTAAAAGAAACAATCCTCAAGGACTCCCCTGAACTAGATTTGGCTCAGGATATTCAGCGAGTCCATCGGGACCCATACAAGAGGAACCTTGCAAAACAAAATTCAAGGCAAATCTTAGTTAATTTCCTACATACTCTCTAAAGGAGAATAACTTATCCTTGGCTTTGAAAGCAGGTTTGGTTAAAAGATACTCCTTTTCTAGTCCATTCTCTTTTTCCATCGGGTTTGACATATCGCATATTACAGCAACAAAACAGTGGGAGTTGGGCAAAAGAATGGCAATTCTAAACTCACTGGGGGCTAAGGTACAACTGAGAATTCCGGCATCGCTCCAAATGATGTGGAATAATCACATGCACAATTTGCGCCAAATCGAGGAAGTAGAAGCCTTCATTGACAAAATAAGGAATGGGAGTGGATTATGGGTTGGATAGGGGGGTGAGCACGTATGAAATATTCACTGTAATGGCCGTTACGCTGGGCATCCCTGAGGGAACTGGTTCTCTATTTGTATACCAATTTCCTTTTTACATGGTCATGTCCAGGGGATCTCGCCCATAGGGCTTATGCTCGGAGGAGAAGAGTCGGATTCCCCAGGTAGCGAGGGGATGAACGGGGTCAAAGGGGCAGGGAGGGGATGAGGGGGGGCAGGGGAGCATGGGTGGGGGCGCATTGGGAAAAAATAAAAAAAATATTCTCAATCTCAATCTTGTCCTAAAATCTAAGCCATCCTTAGAATGTTTGGATAAAGTTTTTTCAGCGGGTAGAAGTTGCAGCTTTAATGAGTAGTAAAATCTAATTTATCTCATGGAACATCAATAGGCAAAGATTGGTCATGAAGTACCTTGAACAATCATCTGCTCTGGTCTCTCTCCTTCAAGAGACTCATCTGAGTCATTTGGAATGCAGGGCTACCTTTGGTAAATACCACTGGGTTGAGCATTTTTGCTCATCAGAACAGGTAGTTCATAATAAAGGGGTGGCAATTCTAATTAGAGCAGGAGCTAGAGGTAACATTAAATCAGTTTCCTCTGATCAGCCAAGGAGATGGATCACAGCACAGCTTGAAATCAGTAGGACGGAGTTAACCATAGTATCATTTTATGGCCCTAGTGTTGATGACCCGGCACATATCTGTAAAATGCAGGCTAAATTAATAGAAACCACTACCCCAATAATTACCGGAGGTGATTTTAACGTCCTTCTCAACCCCCTACGGGATAGATCTAATCATAGTTATCATGTCAGAGCCCCACGTATTCGTCGGGCAATGACTAATATGATCCATGATCTTGGGCTGGCTGATGTATAGAGGGCCAAGAAGGAAGAAAAAACAGGTTTTACTTTTTCCAGCAAAAAATACGGTCATTCTTCCAGAATTAATTATATTCTAACCGATAGGCTGGGCTTAGAGAATGTTCTCGACAACTCCATTCTACCTAGTATTCTTTCAGATCATGCCCCTATCTCCTTTTCATATGTAGGGAGAAGGCAAAGCCTTAGTCCTAGATGGACATTGAAAAGGGCAATGTTGTCCAATGTTGACATAGTTAGTACACTTAAGGTTTCTACATTGGTTTATTTTGCTGTTAACATAAGCTCAACCTCTTAGACTTTGTTTGGGATGCTTTCAAAGCCAAAATACGCGGTCAGCTTCACAGCTTGATCTGCTTTAGAAATAGGGAAAAAGCACTAGAACTTGAAAAAACTAGAAAGAGAGATAAGTAAGCTGGTAGGTGAAAGGATGAGTAGCCCCCAGATTTCTACGGAAAAATTGGCGCAAGTCCTTAACAATCTTGATCGTTTGCGCCAGGATTATAGAGGAAAACTGGAACAAAAGGTAAAGGCCCAGTGGTCAGCCCATAATATGCAAAACTATGAATACTGTGAAAAGGCGGAGATCTTTTGGCTTGGAAGGCGCGGGTGGACCGAGCCAAAAATAACATAAGTGAATTAACCATCGATGAGAATGGAGCGACCTCAGGTAAACTGGAGGATATGCAAAGATGCCTCCTCTCCCTGTTTTCCGATCTATACAGAGAAGAGGTAACTCCTAGTTTGGGGAACATCCAGCAGTGGCTGCGGCTTAAAGAACAAGAACAAGGCTGCGGGGACTGATGCCCTCCCAGGTGAGGTCTATAAAATCCTCCAGGACGAGTTGGCTCCAAGGCTGTGTGAGCAATTTAACTATATATACAGCCCAGAAGGTAGAGTTCCTAAGTCCTGGAAGGAGGCTGTGATCGTCCTCATCCTAAAGCCAGGGAAATATCCCCTTAAAGCCGACTCATACAGACCAATCTCCCTGCTCAATGCCCATTATAAGATCTTTATTAGTATTCTGGCAGGGAGATTGGTCAAGCTAGTCCCGCAGTTTATAAATACAGTCCAAAAAGGCTTTATCCCAGGGAGGTTTATTCAGGAGCAGACCCTACAATTAATAGGTAGTTTAGATCTAGCGGTGGCACGGTTGGAGCCCTTGGCTGTGGCGGCATTCAACGCAGCTAAGGCATTCGACCGTGTCTGTTGGGTCTTCCTGTGGGAGACCCTAAAGATAATGGGATGTGATTCAATTTTTATACATACCCTGATCAATTGCTATCAGGGCGCCTCCGCAGTAATCTTGTTAAATGGCATGTTAACATCAAGCTTTAACATAACAAGGGGAACAAGGCAGGGCTGTTCCATCTCACCCTTACCTATTGATATATATATAGAGCCTCTTGCTCAAGCTATAAGATTGGAATAATTAATCACTCCTTTAAGCATCCATCTATATATTAGCAAGTTAGCCCTCTATGCAGATGACTTGCTGCTATACGCTAATAATCCAGTTGAGGTACACCCAAGAATGGAAGCCCTCTTGGAGGAATTTGGTTTATATTCAGGTTATCTTGCCAATTCCTCTAAGACAAAGATAATGTGCTGGAAAATCAACAATTGGGCTGGCAGCACAAGTAAGGAATTCAGATATCTGGGGACAATCATAGTCAAAGAACTAGAGGATATTCCTCAGATCAACCTGAAGAACGTGTCTAAAGAGATAGATCACATCTTTTCAAGATGGAAAAACTTACCTCTGACTATATACAGTAGGGTCAATTTGGTAAAAATGGTTATTTTACCAAAACTGACTTACCTGCTTAGTATCATCCCCCTCAATTTCCCAAGTAAGGATATTAGCAAAATCCAAAGCAAAATAGGTAGTTTCGTCTGGTCTAATAAAAGCATAAGGCTCTCCTGGAAGAAGTTAAGACGCAAGCTTCTGAAGGGGGTTCTTGCCCTTACTGATCTGGTGTGGTATTCATTTGACTTCCAGTTTAAAAACATTTGGATGCTACTTACTATCACTGGTGAAACCAATTGGGGGAAGATACTGAGAGAAATGGCTACCTTTGAGGTTGAGGGAGAGGGCTTTCTTTATAAGTTCGGGGCTCCGAGGTTTTTTTAAAAAGGTTCCCTTGAAAGTTTTAAAAGCAGCTTTTAATGTGTGGTACAGGGTTAGAAGTAAACGGGGGATCGGTTACTATTCTGAATTTGCTCCCATCTGGGATTCCCCTGGGTTACCTGCATGCTTGGAGGATAGTCTTGCTGTGCCCATTAAAAGGCTGGTATCACGATCTGGTCTGATCTTATATCTTCAGACGGAGTCCATCCTTGAGAGGTATTACGATCAAAAATAGGAAGCTCTTTTTCAAAATTTAAATATTTACAATTGGCTCCAGGTATAAAGCGGAGAAAGAGTCTACTGGTGGAAACTGGGAAATTGAGCTTCGCCTTCAAAATACAAACCTCATAAAAAAGAATAATTTCTATGTTATTAACAGACTATATTATACCCCTATGAAAATAGCTAGATTCGCCCCTCTCTCCTCCTCAAAGTGCCCAAGATGCGATTTTCTCACGGCTGATGATGTACATATTTTTTTCAAATGCACTATGCTAAAGGAACGTGCACTTGGAGCCATCTTTAAAGTTAAGATCAATTAGAATCTTTCTATAGTAATATTTGGCATCAATGATGAAATGATGAACTCGCTGCTGGTAACCCAAATAGGCTTGGTATTGTATCTGATTCTTATAGCCCGGAGGGAGATCAGTAAATTGTGGAAGGTTTCACGGCCCCCACTTTACGAGAACTGGCTGAGTGCTTCACTTGGTTTGGCCCGCATGGACCAGGGACACCTGATTGATAATAGTTGTAACATCTGGTCACAGCTCATATCTTGGTGTAGAGAAATGAGACTGATTCAATGCCCCTAGGTCCAATGATTACACCAAGCTTTGTACAGAGAAGCTGGCCTGGTTAGGCCTAAAGCCAATGCAGTAGCAGAAGCCTAGGGCACCCAGGTCGGACGGCTGGCTTCTTGCTCGTTTTGCAGACATTATATGGTGAGATGAGGACTAAAAATAAAAAAAAATAAAAAAACAATTTGTATCTACCGGCCCCAATAACTGCCCAATAGGACCTGAAAGTGTGGAATTAAATGTAGCATTCTGCAACATGTTCTTCAGTGTAGTTTGTTAAATGTTGCCAATTGTCCAAGTGGGCAATAGAGGTAATGTTTGGTGCATTCTTGTCTCTAAATATTAGACATGTAGTCTACTGAACTGATTCATTAAAAAAATCATTTGTGTGGGAATTAAACAAGCTCAAAACAAGGTTTCCATCCTCTGAAGGTGCCAAGGTTTGGTAACCCAAATTGGTTTCATGTCAATGGTATCCTTCCTATAATCATTGTCTGTTGCAGCTAATCGCGTAACAAACAAGTCTATAATAGCTTAGTTTTGTGTTTCTGTGGTGGTGTAGGGACGAGTTTGAAATAATATGATGTTGGGTTTGATGTATCATATCCAGAAAAATATGTGAATTAATCCCTATCTGTTTTTAAGCTCTCTTGTGGGGTAGTAGGCCAATGTTCCAATTGTGTGCAAATAAAAAATATACATTGAACAGTAGCTCAGGCAAAATTGTGATTTCCATAATGATAGTAACAGAAAAATTCACCATAATTAGCACAATTTAATTATGAATATTCTGATTTGAAAACAGTGTAGTATTCCAGCTCTGAAATCATGGAGGTTACAGTTTCAACATCCCAATCAAATTCAAATTCATTTTTATTTGGTCATTATAGGGTCATAAAAGCACAGGATAAAACATTTACATCTTCATAACATATAAATAACACTGTGAAAGCATCATAACACTGTTGATCATTAAAATGCATACAGTCTTTTCAATTTGAGAGCAGCAGCGTTATAACTGAGAACAGCAGTGCAAACATTGTGTGATTCTAAGCTTTGCAGATAGATCAAACCCTCTTAGTGAGAATTAAAGTACTTATGTAGTAGTGCAGGGCGTGAAAAGTGCAATTTAAGAGAGTTACATAAAGTACAAAAGAAAATATAATGAACAGTTCATTGAACAATAACAGTGTTCCAGGGTCAGCATGGGAGGGAGAGAAACCAGGAGCCCACTACTGGGACATGTGTGTGTAACTTTTTTTATTACATTTATTTGTTATATTTGTTAACATGTATATGAAATCTAATGATTTATTTTAAATTAATTGTATTATTTAATATATTTAACCCGTTTGTTGCGGTCCCGATTTTGCGGAAGTGCGGCACTTCCACAAAACGGGCAGGGCCGCGTCAGCCGTTGAACGTTCGCAGCACCAGCCAGGTAGTGCTCTGAACGTTCAACGGCCGAACGCAGCAGCAATGGGGTGAATATTTATTATTTTATATATATGTGAAAATCTATATCTTGTACAACTATATTTTTGACCTTGATATTTTTGTTCTCAATATTTTTGTACTTCCCTGTTTAAGTATAGGGAGTCAATATTTTTGCATTCTATATTTTTACCTCAATATTTTTTACTTCTATATTTTTCAGGTTGATATTCTGTCACTGAACCAGCAAACGGTCACCAACCCTTGAAGAGATTACAAAAGGAATGTTTTGTACACACAATGGTATGAATATTTAGATGGTAAGCCCCTAGGTAAACGGGGGCAGTCTTTGTTAGTATCAATGTCAGCCAATATGTCATTATTCATACTCGTTCTAGAATGAGTTTTGCAGTAACAGTAGCAGTTACAACTGCAGATTTGCCCGTTTCATCAGCCAGAGAATTCCCTACAAAGTGTGTCCCACACGCTGATCACTCAAAGTAGGAATGAGTTGAGTCAGTAGTAACCTTTCTTTAAGGTCTGACACTATCACCAACGCTTTTTGTGCTTTATCATGTTTCCTTTGAATCTATGAATCCATTTTAGCACCAATAATGAAAATTATCATTAAAGGACTGGACACTGTAATGCAAATTGCACAATATACGTGTGTGGAATTCATAACCACGGAAGCAGCTGACGAAGGAGGCAGCACAAGCGTGCTAGGGGCTCATTGGGACCCCACTATACCCTTCTGTCAAAAGCTGGCTCATGAGGCATTGATTCCTCCAGTGGAAAGCATACTACATTATTAGAGTGGTAGCATAAAAGTGTTGTAATTATTATTTATATTTACACACATAGTCCCTTTTTTAACTTTTTTGTATATACACCTTTCTACCTTTGTGGAGAAAACACTAGTGAGTGACAGGGGGATCTCCCCCAAGGTCCTGACGAAGAGGCCTTGCGCCTCGAAACATGTTGACCCACATAGGAGAGAGAGCCCATTAATCCGCTCCTACTCTCCGCTTCACTTTTCTTTTAACAATACCAGCCAGTGTTTAATAAAATTTCTTTTTTCCACTAGGCCAGGTATTTTTTAACAACTCACTATATATCACTCCTGACCCCACTGACACTCACTCCATACACATAGCACTTCCATCTAAAGGTGCTCCGGCGTATTCGCCTGTTGCAGCACTGCCCCGCCCGCAGCGGGACGGGAAGACCCCGATGATGAAGCATGACACCAAGGGCCCTTTTGGTGTGTGAGGGGTATTTTAACAAAGAAGGTGTATTCCAATAACATCCGGATATACACCCACCCAATGCGAGGTGGCCCTTGTTTGATTGACCTGGAATTCAGCATCCTCATGTTCCAGTGCAAGAAGCAATGCTTTGAGTTCATCCAACTGCACAATGCAGTCCCATACGGTTTTGTGGTTGGAATTTTCTGGCCAATATCACAGTTCCCAAGAACAGTTGCGCATGTTGCTGAATATTGATGCTTGGTCCCTATAGCTGGCTGGGCTGAACCACCAATATAATTAACATATTTAAACTGTTTAATAAGTAAAACTGTGTGTATAGCTGGGATGAAAATGGAACGGCATGGGGAGTGGAAAACTATGGATTTAGGCCTGGATCTCTGTACTGGGATGAATGTTTGACATTATTCAACATTCTGTTCATCAATTATTCTTTTTGCATTTGTCACCCCAGAGGGGATGGGTGTGCCCAGACGTGGTCCCATGCTCTCCCCGCCACTGGAGTCAAGCTAGCCAGGAGACTTTAAAGTGTTTGGAGTTTGCGTTTTCCACATTTTTCCCGGAAGTGAGGGGCAAGACTTTTTCCCTCATGGATCAACTCATATCTCATATCCCAAGAAGAGGACACTTAGAAATGCTATATTAGATTTCTTAAAGTTAAACTTGTAGCCAATTTCAGCAAATCCCAATATTTTGCGATCTACTCTGGCTAAATGTGGGTTTAACTCACCATCCATCAGGAATATATAATTTACTTAGAACATTGTGTCTGGGTGAATATTGTGTAGAATTGACCTTGTGCGGGCAGCACACATTCCTGGACTGTTTTTAAATCCCATAGCTAGTTGAGCAAAGTGACGTTGAATGCAAAGCACTTTGAAGGATGTCCAATCTCTGCTGTCAGACACTAGAATTTGGCAGAAAAAACCATTGGACATATCCATGTTTTTTTCGTATTTTTGTATGGACATGACTGCAATATCAGCTGGGGCTTGTGCAAGAGCCCATTCTGCTGCATGAGCTCATTTGATCTCATCAGGGACAAGAGCAGAAAATGAAGGAAATATTTCATCCTCACCGTGTGGGAATGTTTGGACACACTGTGGGGGCCAATAGACCTCTGCTAAAAGGATGTCATAAGACAATATTAAAATTTCCCAGAATATTACTCTAATGGTACACTCTATGTCAACCTCAATTTGTATATCCAAATCATAAAATCTGTCTGGAGGGGCTATGCGCCTATCTGGGGTTTCAACTGTAACAATGTTATCAGTTGCTCTTGCTGCCAGAAACTCCTGGAGATTCCGGTGCACTACTTCTGCTGCCCTGTTGAAGAGAGTCACTGCTCAACTCAGGAGGATGGTCCTCAGTGATTGTGGCATAACTTGCAGTTATAGCTAGAATTTTCTTTTTCTGAATTTGAGGCTTAAATTGAGGAGGGTTTTCCTCCTTCCTTATTTCCACGTCAGACGAGCATTGTGAGTCTCTCTTCAATTTCATGTATTTGGCCTGTCTGCGATCAGAATGCCCTACTCTCCCAAAATGCTTGTCAGTTGAGTTCTGAAAGGAAAACAAGTATCAGAAATCTGATACCTGTCTGGAGCCTTGATATGTGTACAACCACGCAAATGAAAGCGACTCTCAGTGTGATCTGGTTGCGGAGAACCTCCTTGAGGTTTACCTTTCTCTTTTTGTTTAGATTTGTCCCATTATTTTTAACAAACTCAGGGTTCAGCTTGGTTTCATTGTCAGAACTAGGTTTGCCAAGTGTCTGATTCTCAAATTATTGTGTCCTAATGAATCATAGAGCATGGCAATAATTATTGGTAGCTCACATTCTGGACACATTCCCTGCCAGCTTACGCAACCTGCGTGAGGCACTAATATTATATTATTATTGCAGACACAACAGAAAGTTTTCCATTAGTTTCAATCCCAAATCCAGGGCAGAAGCTACCCTGCATTCCTTCCGTATTTGTTTTATTACCTCTGGCAAGATTGACATAGACGGTGTGCCATGACCTATGGTATAGACAGTGGCAAAGACTTTGCTCCAAGTAGTACAGTCACCTATTGGGGGAACACTTCCATGGCCTACCATTGCAACGTCTGTGTGTGCAGTTTGCTGCCACTTTAACTTGGCATTCAAAACAACTTGCCAATCCTTAAACTTCCCTTTTATTACAACCTAGGAACTATGAAGACCTAAGGGCAGGGTGCTGTGTAACTAAAAGGTAGGACACATACCTTTAAATTCTACATGTCCTGGTAGTGACAAACAGCTAAATTCATTTTTCACTACTGTGAGGTCTACTCCTCTCATAGGCTAGCATTGGGAACTCCTTAATCTCTTTCGTGCTCATGACGAGCTCAGCTCGTCATGAGTCATGGTGCTGCTGAGCTCGTCATGACATGCGCGGCGCTCACGGTGCCGCTGAGCTCGCCATGATATGCGCGGCGCTCACACGCGGGGCTAATTCCACCGCTGTGCTCGTCATGAGCACAGCGCCACCTTGCTGCGTGACAAGCTGAGCTTGTCACGAGAAACGCTGCGCTGCGCGCGCCCCTCTCCCCCCAGCACAGCAGGGGAATTACCCCCGCGGGGAAGGGGTTAAACAATATAAAGCTGTTATTTCTTATTAAAAAAGAGTAGCTAAATCTTGTTTCATATCGTTTGACTGGTAAATATAAATCTTCCTTAGTGGTAAGGTTGGATTTAACCTTACTGTTTTAGAAATGGCACTTTTAGAAATTGGACATTTCTCTATTCTTACTTCTCTATGTGCTTTGCAGCCTGCCTCCAATACACGTCTGGGCTGGGTGACAGCTACACTTTGTGCATTCCCTTCAGACAGGCACAGGGAGGCTGGGTGTGACATATGACTCCTCAGCATTCTGATAGTCTTCCTAGGAGGGAAGGAGGAGCTGACACTAACATCTGAATAGGCTCTGTCCTGTCCCCACACAAAGAGCGGATTACCCCCACAGAAAAGGCTTGGATGAAAGGGGACCTGTGCACTTCATTGAGCTTAAAAGAGCTGTTTTAATGTCACCCCACTTGAAAGACACATTTGGGTATAAGTATTGGGGCTCTGACCCCACCAAGACAGTACACTACTGGACCTGTGAGGGAAACAGCCCTTCCAGCACAGTCATACCCATGCATGACCATTATCACACATCCTTTACAATG
The DNA here is from genome assembly GCF_964261635.1 of Lissotriton helveticus. NCBI lineage: Eukaryota > Metazoa > Chordata > Amphibia > Caudata > Salamandridae > Lissotriton > Lissotriton helveticus. Next base: position 1,601,110,351 of record NC_136059.1, on the reverse strand, counting down.
AACATGCCTTTACCACGCATGTCCATTGATACAATCTATTTACCACAAATATGCCTTTACCATGCATGCCTTTAGTACAAAATCAGGCAAGTGTGGTAAAGGCAAGGCATGTTCATTGTAAAAGATGTAATGACTGCGTTGTAAGGATGTTATGACCGTGTTGTAGTGGAGGTGTGTACCCTTACCTCGACATCCACCCAGGGCCAAGGGTTTTAAGGTTCAGGGAGGGGGTGGTTTTAGGCATCAGGTCCAGGGTCAAAAGGTTTTAGCGTACATGGCCAGGCTGGGGGCTGCAGCACTGGGCGGCTTTAGAGCTCACGGGCAGGAAAAATGTCAGTTTTCAGGTTAGGGGCGGGGGGCTGTGGCAGTGGGCAGTTTTGGGGTTCATGGCCAGGAAACGGGAGGGGTTATTGCTCAGGGCAGGGCAGGATGCAGATTTAGGGCTTAAGGCTAGATGAAGGGTTTTAGGATTCAGTGCCGGGCACTGCATGCCCTTGTTTGGTGAATCAGAATTGAGCAGTCCAACTGCCAGAGAGGGGAGTATGCCTCACCTGCCGACCTGGGCCTGGTTCTCCATGGTGTGCACCGGCCGCGCTGGACCTCCAATTCAGCTGGGTCCAAGCTGTTTTGCCGGTTCTCCCTGGCCTTTGTGGCATACCATTAACGTGTGTTCTCCAGCAGGCTGAGGAAAACGCTTCTCAGCCCCACCCTTTGCCTTCACGGGTCAAAGGCACATTCTGTTTGTGGAGGAGCCCCAGGACCACCTCGGCGGGTCTGGCAAGACGATGGATGGCAGAAGGAGAAATTGGAGGAATGGGGAGTCAATGACCAATGAAAAGGGAAGAAATGAGTGACGTTGAAGCACAACAATTGTAAGTAATGGCAGCCTGGTTGTGTGTGTTCATCTGTGAGTGATTGTGTGTGTTTACGTAGATTTGTATTATGCATGTTTTTACCAACCATGCCTTTACAACAACATTTTCATAGCAAAGGTATGTGTGGTAAAGACATATGTGTGGTAAAGGTTTTCAGTGTAAATTCATGCATGGTAATGATCCATCGTTGTACTGACAATGAAGTAAAAGCATGCATGGTAACTGCACATGTTGTTCCTTCATACAACTGACCTGTGAAAAACTCTACCAGCTGTAAGGACAGCTGTGCTACAAGGAGTGCCACTCTGCTTGACTGACTGCTCCAAGGAACCACTTCACTGTTGTGCTGAGCTGTCCTGTAGCCTGCTGATCTCTGCCCTGCTGAGAACAAGGACTGGCCCATCTCACCTGAACCCAGAGTGACTCTAAGGGCTAGCTTGCTTGCCTTCTGTTTTCTTCAGCCTCAGGGACATCAAAGACTGCCAGCGACTCTCCAAGCAGTACCTGGACTCTGCCATCATTGAGTCCAGCCTACCGAATTGTGCCAGTCCAGTCTTGGGCTCTTGGAAGTGAATTTCTTGTGCTGCAGCTGTTTAAATCAAGCTTTTGTACTCTTCACGACCGCACATTTCCAACACAGGGTGGTTGTATTTTCAAGTAATCCCTTATTACCCCCTTTGCCCAATGCCAGCATAGTGACGATTATCCATTTAGGTGATAGCTCAGATTCTCCCACACAGATTCAGCCTTGTTGACAGTGTCTTCACAGAAAGGATACATTACACTGGAAGCTCACATGTTGTCCCATACAATGTTTGTTGGGCAAGCAGGTACTAAAAATCTAAATCTGACCCTTCCACTCCCTTCATCACCACATGGAATAAAAACGATTCCGCTCCAATCAGGATGATAGCTCTTTTTCTACCTCTTTTTGTTTATTTGTACACTTTAACAACTTGCAAATGGTATTCACAAGGCTAATTGTTTGGACAGTCTTCTCTTTTCCCTGTGTAATGCTGCTCTAAAGGATAATATTTCCACTTTCAGATTCTCTGAACACCCAGATGATGATGACTCTCAAATGTTACTCTCAATTACCTGTCTCTCAAACCACAACCCATGTATTTCATGCTGTGTAAACGGTACACTCAAATTTCAAGCTCTCTCTTCACGTATGATCAATCATGCCTGTCAGAAGCTTCTGTGAAGACTGCAACACAAATGTCCTGCGGGCTGCTGATTTTCAGGCAGCATGAGTGCATTGGTCAAAATATAAAAAACAATATACTGTGACAAATTTCAAAGGAACATTTTCCTGTTAACATTTCTCAATCGCTTGCCTTGTCAGAAATCCCAGAGTATTTTTCATCTGCACTCAAATGTTCATTTCAACAAGTGCCATTACAACTAGATAACAGGCCCTGTTGTTTTAAGTCATGGGTAGGACTTACTCTCCATGCTGGTCTAAGAAACAAAAAGCTCTGATCTCTTGATGATTCCTGATTAGGGATTTGGCCAGAAACCATTGAAATATTGTTCCCACAAAATTCTTTGTGAGTGCTCCATGACAACCACCTTGATCCTGACTGCCTGTTGGAGATGCTAGCTATACTTTGGTCATGCCTAACCAAGTCGTGTATTAGTCATGGCCTACCATCCATGGGAGATTAAAGTGGATTTCACTTTGCCTTATCTCCTGCAGTCGCTATGATGCATATCTAGTGACTGGAAGAAGTGACTCTCCACATCCTTGGCCATTGTAGAAATCTGTATCCCACGACTAAGGAAGTCTCTAGTGGCATTGGCTCACAATGACTTGTTTCTAAAACTGATGGTCATGACTGATCAGGAAATTCTTATAGACAGACTTCACAGGCAAATCCCTTTATTTGATAGAGCTCATGGGGGTTTCTGTGAGCTTCAGTTTTGTGACTACTGTGGGGCACATGTAGTAAATTTCCATTTTGCGATTCTTAAATAGCGATTTTTAAGGAATCGCTATTTGAGAATTGCAAAATGGAATGTAGGTAATAAATCGAATTTTTTTTGCGTATCTCTAAAATTCCTTAACTGCGATTAGCAAATTGCGAATCGCCATTAAGGAATGAGTGTGCCATTCATTACTATGGACGAAGAGGCCCATAGGAATGAATGGGGATACATTCTCAAATTGCGATTTTCTATGAGAAAATCGCAATTTGAGAATCGTAATTCCATGGGTGCCAGGGTGTCCAAAGGACACCTGTTGCACCCTTTGGAATGTGCCTGTAAGTACATGTGGCGCACATACATGCCATAAGGGCATGTCTCTGTGCCACATGGCACTTTGAATAAAAAAAAAATGCATTTTGACAGGAAATCGCAAAATACCATCTACTTGGAGTAGGTGGTATTTTGCGATTCCTTAAGCCAAAATCGTAATTTGCGAGGCACCCCTACATAGCATTTAAGGAATCGCAAAATTGCGATTCCTTAAATGCTTGAGCAAAATAAGGAATCACAATTTTTGCGATTCCTTATTTTGCTATCTGGTCCATACATACCAAAACGCCGTTTGTGATTCGTAGACGCCAAAATTCTGCGAATTCGGGCATTTGCCAATCGCAAATGGCTTCCTACATATGCCCCTCTATAACGTATATGTTCTTCAGTGAGATCTCTTTCTAATTTGACTTTAAAACTTCGACTGCTTGCTTGTCTAAAGAGTCTTAACTGCCCCTACTCTTTTTCCTGCTCTCCTTTGTATTGCCCATCTCATAGTTTGGAGAGTCACTGTCATTACGTCCAGTTTTGGTACACGTGACATATTCAATGCCCTACAGCGGCCTTGCAGGTCCAGTATGTTCACAGCTAACCCATATCTCTTTGATAATACATTTGACTTAATAATGTTGTATTTGTTTCGTGACACTATTTACCATTATTACCTTTAAGACCAAATTGCATGGTTGCTAATGACACGATGTGGAGTGGAATCTTCTCTTCATTACCTTTACTTTTCTTTCCTGTGCCATGTCTATTGCACTCATAACCAATCATATTTGACTCTGTTACCCATTTTGTTTTAAACTTTACTTATATGAGGAAGATTTTACGACTTTACCAGGAGGGCCCTATGAAGACAGGGCCCTCTTCAAGTGTGGCATAGAATGAAATACTGCCACACTAACCACATAACAGTGAAAAAAACAGATTCTCTTGTTTTTACTTTGACAGCTAGGCTTAATGTGATTCATTGAAAGTGGTGGGGGGAATTCTGCCACAGGAACATCACTTAATGAGGTTCCTGTGGTGTAATGCCCTGCTCCATATTTACAAGGTGGCGTTAAGCCACTTAACATGGCTTAGCACCACCTTGTAAATATGCCCCTTACTGCAGCAGTCTGCTGCAGCAAAAGGGGGTGCAATGGGTGTTGCTGTGGGTGTTTCACCACAGCACCCATTGCTTTTTGATGATGTCCTCTATTTACAAGGATGGCGTACATATGGGGCACCACCAAAACTAAGACAAGGGAAAACGTGGTCTTAAGCAGGCGCAACGAATGGAAAATAATTATTTGTCCCCATTTTGCTGGGTTTTTTTGGTGCTGCATTCTGCAGTAGACATAGAAACAGCAAATTGCCTTGGTGATTGTTTATGTGCAGGAAGGGACACCTTCCTGTACATGAACAATCATTTTCTACAACACAGGCACACTTGCACTTTAGTGCAAGGGTGCCTGCTTTGGCGCTAGGCAGCTAAATTTAGTGCCAGTGCTATGGGAAATGTAAATTCGGTGCATCCCTGCATTTTAAAACTGTCGTAGCGCAGCTTTAGCAATTTTTGCTTAAAAACATGCTACAACAGTTTCCTTGTAAATATGCCCCTTGGTGTGTACACCAAACTTAACTATAGTGCTATCAGGCATGGCATATAAATAAAAAAATACATTTTCTGTCTCTCGACTATTTCCTTACTTTACCTTACCTCTTCTACTTTACAACTTTCTCTTTAGCTCTTTCTCTCTCTGCCTAGCTCTACATCTCTATGTTACTACTTTCTCTCTGTTTTACACTCTCTACTTCACCTATGTCTACCACACTTCTCTCCCAATACAACCTCTCTACCCCAACTCTCTCAACCACTCTCCTTTCATATTTTAGCAGCTCTACATCTCAACGTCATACCTTAATCTCAACATTCTTGCTGTCTGACCCTTTTCTCTGCACCTATCTGCTCTGTTTTACTCCCACTTCCCTGTAACCCCCAAGCTCTTATGTTACTCCAGGGAGGTGGTGATGATAGAGATGATGTGTTTCTGAGTGAGGTATTAATGAATCGACCCCCACCATACAACGAAGAACAGTCACAGGCTGGGTCTAATCCATTTATGGGCACTGCATTGCCAAATAGTTTAAATTCTGTAAATCCCATTTTAATTGAGGAGCTATCGCCTAGAGGAGTAGGGTTTAACAACCCTACAATACCTAATGCTCCAGATGGTCTTTCAGTTGCAGTAACCATAGGACCTGTGGTACCTTTGTACCAAACAGGCATGGGAGGACAGCACATACATACATGAACTGTTCCCACTCCCCTCCATCTGTTACGCCTCCCTTTCAATCTTATCCTTCCCTTCACCACACCTATCTCTTTTTATATATTTCTATCTCACCATACGCACCTCTCTCTACTCTCTCTTAGGCTTCTTTCTCACCACTTTTACCACACCCTACTGTGTCTCATTCTCCTCTATATTGCATCGCTACTACATATCATTCTACCCCAATTCTCTCTCTCTCTTTCTTCCTAAAATCTCAAGTTAAGTAATAATGTGTCAGTTAACTTATCTCTCCACCTCCCTGATTCCTTTTTATAGTTTTCCCACTAACTCACCTCATTCCAGTTAATACTTTATTGAAACCCCTCTTTCTCGACCTCATTTTCTCAATCTATCATTACCTCCTTTTTTCTTCCGTCATTCATCTGATAGACACCTTCTTATCTACTGTAACTCACCTCATCTTTCTCGCTTCCTCTCTCTCTTTTTCTATATTCCTCTATGCAAATGTTTTGTCTCTACCTCCGTCTACTTTACAAAAATTACTCTACCTCACCCTCCTCTCTGCACCTCTGTATCAACCTCACCTCTTCTTCTCAACACAAATACTCAGCACACGTGAGATGAAATAAACGGAACAGAACTGAACGCGTCGACTTGCATTCTAATCTGTGCTCACTTATGCATGTCTATATTATTGCAATAATATAGACATGCATAAGTGAGCACAGATTAGAATGCAAGTCGACGCGTTCAGTTCTTTTCCGTTTATTTCTGGGTGTTCAGGCAGCCGACACGTGTTTTGTTGCATACATGGGAATTCGTCCCACGACTTTAGAAAGGCTGCACAAGAAACAAAACAAATACTCACGGTATCACTTCTTAAACATTGGGTGTATACAGCAAATGCAAAGCATTCAGTGGCCAATGAAGAGAATCACAACTAAATGAAGTTGCAGTTGTTTTGTCCCCGCGTGCACAAGATGTAATCATCTGAAAAAACACAACATCTATTGAGGTGTCCAGTCAATCTCAAGATCAATGGATCCAGAATCCCAAAAGAGCTAATGGAGTGAGAAATATATATAAAGGTGAAATCAAGGCAAACAACATGCATGGACAGAATTATACGAGGCCAACCTATTTGAAATGTGTGTGATAATCTAAGAGTGAGAATAATTTGAGTTTTTATGGATCATCAAGTGATTGTTCACATACCTCCTTTTAGATATGGAGCATTTTGGACTCACGGGGATCCCTTGACCATAAGCTGGAGCAATTTGGACGTCGCTGAAAAATAGAACCCTTTGTGGGTTGGAAATATCACCACAAATAAAGTAGGTGATTTGTGATTTATTATACACAACATGACTAGCTCACGAAGTGTGGTAGGACGGACTTATTTATGTTGCGAAAATCTGTATGTTCCCAAAAGGAAGTACTGATAAGAAGACAATAGGTATTTACATAATCCCTGACCACTATATGGTTCTGCTTGCTAATTTGAACCTTGACACTCTTTGAGTTAAGATCCAACTTCACTCAAGTTATTCCCACTCTTAGGGCCCAATTCACAGAACTAACTTAAGACAAAATCCTAAACGTACTACTTTTGTTATTCATTTAGTAGTAGTAAAGTTAGGATTTTGTCTTAAGTCTGTCTTAAGTCTGTCCTAAGTTTGTCTCAAGTTTGTGTTAAGTCTGTCTTAAGTCTGTCTTAAGTTTGTCTTAAGTCTGTCTTAAGTCTGTCCTAAGTCTGTCTTAAGTCTGTCCTAAGTTTGTCTTAAGTCTGTCTTAAGGCTGTCTTAAGTCTGTCTTAAGTCTGTCCTACTACTTTTAGTATTCACAGAAGGCATTAAGGCCCAGATGTAGGTAAAATAGATTTACCGATTTTTAATTACCGAATCCTACCGATTCGGTAATTAAAAATCGGTAAATCTAAGGGGTGGATATGTAGGAACATCCAGATGTTCCTTTTACCGAATCGGTAAATATCTGTATTTACCGATTCGGTAAATACCGACCGGTAATGCCCCATTCATTCCTATGGGCTTTGAAGCCCATAGGAATGAATGGGGCATTACCGGTCGGTATTTACCGAATCGGTAAATACCGATTTTGACAAGGGTGCAGGGGGTGTCACTTTGACACCCTCTAGCACCCCCAAAAAAGATTCGGGGGCCATGTGGCAGGCATACCTGCCCTAAGGGCAGGTCTGCCTGTCATATGGCACAGGTGTGCATGCACACATGTGCATGCACACCGGAATCGTTTTTTTACCATGAAGTTGGATTTCATGGTAAAATACCGATTCTGTAAGGCTTGTGGGACTCAGAAGAGTCCCACCTACATCTCATTGTTACCGAATCGGTAAAAATACCGATTCGGTATTTTACAGATTCGGTAAATATACCGATCGGTAAATTTACCGAATCTGTAAAATATGTGGCCCTACATACCATTTTGTGAATCTCGGTCGGTAACGGCCGAAAATACCGATTTTCGGCCGTTACCGACCGACCTACATCCGGCCCTTAGTAGCAGTAAAGTTAGGATTGTGTCTAAAGTTTGACTTAAAACAGACTTAAGACAGACTTAAGACAGAATTAAAACAGTCTTAAGTCAGTCTTAAGACAAACTTAAGACAAACTTAGGACAGACTTAAGACAGACTTAAGGCAGTCTTAAGACAAATTTAGGACAGACTTAAGACAGACTTAAGACGAAATCCTAACTTTACTACTACTAAATGCCTTCTGTGAATACCAAAAGTAGTAAGTTTAGGATTTTGTCTTAAGTTAGTTCTGTGAATCGGGCCCTTAGATTATCACGCACATTTTCAAATAGGTTGTCCCCGTGATTACTTCAATTATTATTTTGTGTGGCACCACGTATAATTCTATCCATGCATGTCGTTTGCCTTGATTTCACCTTTTCTACTCCATCCGCTCTTTTGGGATTCTGGATCCTGTGATCTTGAGATTGACTGGACACCTCAATAGATGTTGTGCTTTTTCAGATGACTACATCTTGTGCATGTGGGCACAAAACAACTGCGACTTCACTTAGATGTGATTCTCTTCACTAGCCACTGAATGCTTTTCATTTGCTGTATACACCCAATGCTTAACCCCTTCCCTGCTCATGATTGAACCACACCGTCATGGGCCACGGGCAGCGCGTGCTCATGACGACGTGGTTCCGCTCGCTCCGCCCACGTGGCACTAATTCCCCGCCTGTGTGGGCGAATTAGTGAGTGGGCGGGGCATGACAGAACCACTCCGTCCTGAGCACAGCTCGTCCGTGACTCATGACGGCGTGGTTCCGTCACAAGCATGGTGGCGCCACGCTCACCCCCCACCCGCCAGTGCCGCGGCAGAATTAGCACCAAGGCAAAGGGGTTAAGCGGTGATACAGTGAGTATTTTTTATTTTTTTTGTGCAGCCTTGATAAAGTCGCGGGACGAATTCCCATGTATGCCACTAAACACGTGTCGGCTGTCTGAACACCCAGAAAAAAACGGAAAATAACTGAATGCATCGACTTGCATTCTAATCTGTGCTTACTTTATGCTTGTCAATATTATTGCGATATACATACGTGTGCTGAGGATTTGTGTTTTGTATTTGTTAGTTGGCTTATGCCACTAGATTTGGGGAGGTCGGTGGTTCTCCTCACCTTGCAGCACCGTAAATAAGACAAACAGCTCAATACAAATGATTGTGTTATTTCTCCTAAGTGGCGCCTCGTTTCCCCATATCAAATACCACTGTGCTTTACATGCTCACCTCTTATTCTCTACCTCACTAATGTCTCTATTTTTAATCTTCATTCCCTTGATACCGCTTTTCTCTGTCTACCCTTCCTCTATCTGTACCTAACTGTTTTATTAAGTACTCTTTACCTGAACTGTGTTTATTTTGCATGTCTCATTTATTCTCCCTTTACTTTGCATCTCACTATACTTCTCTCACAACCTCACCGCCAACTCCTCTCCACCCTGGCAGAAGGTGGCAGGCCTGGGTCCAGGTACTGGATGTGGCAGCGCCAGCAGTGTAGCATGAGGGTGTGCTGGGCAGTTTACAGCTGCTCTGGGGTCTAGCACATCCATCAGCAGTTGGCGCACCACTGGTCCGACATTCTGGACCGAGAGCAGGATTACTGGACCTGATACGGGATGAGGCTCAGGGCTAGGTGAGTAGCTAATAAATTATTAATTTTTATTATCACTTGTGTGTTCTATGCTATAGCTAATGCTTTTTTACCAAACAATAGCAAGCATGCTGCTCACGTGCAGGTAAGTTAAGTATTACGTGATAGCCTGTTATTCTAGACAAATAGTTAGCTTACTTGGTGCTACCTCACCTAGATTTTGTACTTGTTGGCGCTCGCTTAGGTGGATTTATGTGATTAGTGATGATTATGAAATAAGTCTATAATTAGTTATTTGTCATTTTTTCGTAACTGCATGGTGCATGGCACACGGACAGTGCAGGGATGTTTGTGAATAACAACATCCATTTTTCAATAGAAGCTTGTGATAGGGGCCTTTTCCGCCTGCTGCACAAGCTTCCGTTGACAAATGGAGATTTGTGACATCCCTATGGAGCATGGGTGAACGCATCAATTCGCAATAGAGAGGTCATGACCGCAAACCTAAGGTTAGGCGGTTCTAGTACGACAACGGCATCCACCGGACATCAGGCATAATAATTGATATGCCCCCTGGTGAATTGGCCATCATAGGAGGTTGAGAGATTGTGAATGAAAAGAAGCAAACATCATTTGTTACAATTTATTATTAGTAATACCAGAAGGTAGGTTCTGGAACTTTGGAATCGGATAGGATTGCCCACAACATACTACTACTAGTTGATCTGATTTTGAAAATGTCAATGTTATTGTGATTGCCTTTGCCCGTCAAATATTATTTTGGGGAGATATTTTTTTACCACACATCTTTTTTTGTCTTTATATCTTTCATCATTATCCAGGGGCAAGAAGAGAGCTGAGGCAGGTGAGGGTTCGGGAGCTGGAGGTACCTCCCAGAGTTCCTCAGCTGATGGCTCTTCTGGACCCAGTAAATCCTCCTGGTATAAACATTAATATATTTATTCCCCAAACTTCATTGTTACTTTTTGAATAATGTGACGTCTACCCTTTTTATATATTTTTTTCCAAATCTTCTTTGATCTATCCATTTCCTATTTCTTGTTATCCCTGCATTATCCTATTTACTTATTCTATATTTCAAGTTCCTGTACTTTACTTCAAAAAGTCTGTATTCTGTAGTTACTAGTCTGTCTGTAGCTTCCTTTCTTCTGCTTTGTCAGTCAGCTTTCCCTCTCCCCTTACGTTGTGGACGCCGAGTGGTAATAATCTAAGACTATGAGAGCCCATTGGTCACATACAACTACTACTACTCCTCCTTTGCCATGCAGATTGCATGCCCATTGCCCAAGTAAGGTATTCTATGCATGTTTGCTGAGGTGAGAAGGCCCAATCACTAAAACAAGAGAGTGGTTATGGTCACATTGGACACCCTAAAGTTGTGTCTTCTTAGCATTATTATTAGCAGCAGTTGGTGAACTGATGACTGCGCACTATGTCTGGGAGGAAGTACGAGGAGGGCGGCCCCATTGCATTTGCCAAACAAGTCTAAATGCTACTTTTTTGTCAAAATATCAGATTCATCAATCAATAGCTCCAGCCACTACTTAACAGCTTGTCTTGACTTGAGGCATTTTAAAAAATTGCCAACCAAATATTTTTGATTGAAGATACTGTCTGTAATGTACCCCAATTGTAGTGAATGAGGTGTGTGGTGTATTTTGCTATAAAAAATTATTATGGGGAGGCTTATCTGGCATCTAAGAAATGTGTAATCTTTATTCCTAGTGGCACTGACCCCCATTTGTGGGGCCAGCAGTGATGGCGCCAGGCAGTCAGCAATGGAGAGTTGTGAGCCAACGGCAGTGGCGGGCAATGGTAAGTCATATTGCTATCTTATTGCCAATCAATTATATACTCACTGTAAAGGTGAAGTCTTGTTGACTTGTGAACAACAGGTGAACACAGCAGCAGTAGAGTTGAGTAACTAATGGCTGCTCCTATCTTCAACTCAGCAGAGAACGTTTCATGAACAAGACCTTTAACTATTGGTTGATGGAAAAGGGGTGGAATAATGAAAGGAGAAAGGACTGGTGAAATGTAATATACATGACTGAAAGAGAAGGATGTGTGGGTGAAAGTGTTGGATGCATATACTATAGGTGGCTGATAGCTAGGATCCATGGGTGGGTGAAAGATGGATGAAAGGTATATGGGTGAGAAGCCTGCCTGGGCGGGTGGAAGTAATGTGGGAATGGATGCCTGCCTAGATAGGTGTTTGGAATCCTGTGGTTGTTTCTTTTGATTGAAAGAAACTTAAGGAAGCATGGATGGGTAAATGGCAAATGTATGTTGCTGAAAGGTCTGTTGAGATGGGACTAGAGTGAGACAGAGAGCCATGTTTGGATACATGGAAATATGGATGCATGGGAGGTTTCAATGGTGAATAGTGGATTGGGAGAATGTAAAACTTAAATGGTTGGTGGTGAGTAGCAAAGCCTAGGGTGAAGAATACATAATTAAATACTAGAAGAACAATGCAATAATGAATGGAAAAATCCTAGGAAAGGAGAATAAGGGACTAGGGTGCGCCTCTCTAGTGATGTTCTTCTCACCTTCACTTGCCTGGAATGGTTTTTGTTGAGTTTTTTAATACAAAGGGTTGAGGAGATGGTATTTGAGACTCCTCCCTGTAGTTTTCAAGTGAAACATATGTATCCTTCCTACTCATCCATCATCGATCACATCCCTACCTCCATTCCCATGACATATTTTTCATGTGCTTTGCTAAGACCATTGTTTACAATTTGGTTTTTTTCCTTGATATGTAGCTACTCCTGCTACTGATCCAAAACCATCTTGCAGCCCAGACCTAACAGTGGAAACTGGAGGCCATCAGGGCAGAGTACCTTGGTCTTGGAGGATGAGGAGGTAGAAGCTGCTGAATAACAAATGTTTCCATCATGTCTGTTGAATTACCATCATTTAGGGCATGGATGACATTGGATTGAAATATAAAATGTGTTTTTTTGTGGTATTTCACTTTTTTTCATCAGTTGTGCTGTTTAGTATACCTCTTTTGTCTGGCCAGTGAGTGGGTGTGGTTGTAATAGTAGGCACCAGCATTTGCCTTGGCTCCCCATGTAGCCAGGGGCCATTTTGTAAAGTCAGTTACCATAGGCCTGCTTGTGCTCATTGTTTTCCAGGCCTTGTTGTTTTGACCAAGAGGCCGTCAGTGTGCTTTTTTTGTTATTGGCCTGAATGTCTTCCCTTTGTTCCTCTTCCCTTTGTAGGCTTATTGCTTCTTGTGGTGGCCTGTCCATGTGGTTGGTGGCAATTTTGTGAAGGCAGCTAGTGTGTTTTGCCATAGTCCTGCATTTTATTACCTTTGTGGGCTTAATATTGCTTCTTGTTGTGGCCTGGCCATGTGGCTGGCAGCCATTTTATAAAGTCAGCCAGTGTGCTTCTGCCATAGGCCTGCAAACTGTCTTTGTGGTAGCTATGTTTTCTTGCTGGTTGTTGTTTTACATGCAATAGCATAGTTCACTACATTTTCTCCATGTTTTTAATAAATTAGCAATATTGTTTTGAATTGATTCACTAAGTGGCCTAGTCTGTCAATGGGTTTTCCTGCCAATAGACCCAGAGCTACTCATGGGAGCATAAAACAACTGTATCTGTGGTGGCTTTTTAATTTAAAAATCATTTAGGCCATGGATGACATTGGATTAAAATACAAAATATGTTTTTTTGTGGTATTTCACTTTTTTCATGTGTTAAATTAATTAAATGCATTTGTTGGATGTGAGTTGTTGCAATTTGCAAACCTTGTTAGCCCTGTGGATTTTCGTATTTGGCATTGTTGCATTAAAGACGTGTTGTTTAGCAAGCATGCCTCCTTTGTCTGGCTAGTGTGTGAGTGTGTTTGTAAGTAGGAACATGTGTCTGGGTCCATTCTAAAATCTCTGTCCTCCTTAGTCCTTCTTGTGTTCATTGTTTCCAGTCCTCCTGCTTGTTGTTGTGATTTGACCATGTGACTGGTGGCCATTTTGTGAAGGCAGTTAGTGTGCTTTTGCCATAGGCCTGCATGTCTTCCCTTTGTTACTCCTGGCTTATTGCATCTTGTTGTGGCCTGGCCATGTGGCTGGCAGCTATTTTGTGCATTCAGCCAGAGTAACAGAAGCAGATTTTTGCCTTGACCCACTATATCGTAATACTGGCATGCAATGATCCACCTACCATCAATATATACTAAACTATATTCAGATTAAAACAGTACACTTTATTATAAAAAAAATGTTTTCAGAGCTCATAGTACATTATACATAAGTTAAAAGTGATTACAATTAAAACAATACTATTACCAGGATAAAATCCAACACAAAAAACTCATACAGTTCATATAACTTTCTACTTTGATCCACAAAAAATCAATTATGACCAGCATAATCAAGACAACACGACATGTAAAACGTTATTATTGTCAAATACAGATGCACATCTACTTTGGCTTCTAGATACGTCAGTCAATACATTGCCTGAATCGGTATTTCACTATTTACGTATCAGTTCTTCAATTGTGCATAAAAGAAAGCGTTGACGCGTTTCAATGGTTTTCATATAACTTTTTTCATCTTTGTCAAGACATAACATTTTCGTTGTCTTAATAATTTCAGGGATTGGTGTATATCTTCTCCCTTGTTTCTAACGTAGAAACAAACCGTAACCCCTGTGCTTCCCAAGTCCTATACTTCGTCTGGTTCGTCCGAACAGTGTTACAAGCTGAGGTTTGTAATTGACTCGTATTTGCGATATCAAATTGTGCTTGTACTCGTCTTGTTTAAAAACCCAGCCTCTGTTTCCTACTTTTACCAAGGTTACAAAGAGTTCTGGTCTGGCAAACGGCTCCCCACATTTGTTTTTCGATAACAAAATCGTAGGTATAATACCGGTCGTTTTTTCGGGCTACACTCCACTGTTGTGCCACTCTTAGTCAGCGTGATAACTTCGTCACGTGGATCTCCGGGTTGTTTAAAATCCTCCCTTACATGCATTAGCATAGTTCACTACATTTTCTCTATGTTTTTAATAAATTAGCAATATTGTTTTGAATTGATTCACTAAGTGGCCTAGTCTGCCAATGGGTTTTCCAGCCAATAGACCCAGAGCTACTCATGGGTGCATAAAACAACTGTTTAATTTAAAAATCATTTAGGCCATGGATGGCATTGGATTAAAATACAAAATATGTTTTTTTGTGGTATTTCACTTTTTTCATGTGTTAAATTAATTAAATGTGTTTGTTGGATGCATGTGGTTGCAATTTGCAAACCTTGTTAGCCCTGTGGATTTTCGTCTTTGGCATTGTTGCATTAAAGACGTGTTGTTTAGCAAGCATGCCTCCTTTGTCTGGCCAGTGTGTGAGTGTGTTTGTAAGTAGGACCATGTGGCCAGGGCCATTCTAAAATCTATTTCCTCGTTGCCATATGCTTGCATGGGTGGTTGATCAATGAGATAAGCAGCTTAATAATTTAGACGCTTGAAGATCATTTTTATTTTATAAATAATTAGGTATTTTCATTTCTTTTTTCATTTTTATGTGTTAATTTTGCCAATTTGTTGAATTAATTTCTAAATTTCCATTTTTTTCCCAATTATTCAAATTTTTTTGTGTTAATTTTTTCATTTTTTTATTTTTCATTTTTATTTCACTTTCAAAGTAACATGACTTGCAACTAATGAACCATGTCTGCTATATGACGTGCACAACAGTATTCATTGTCTAGAGATTGTTCCATTCCATTGTCATTTGTCAGATGCAGCTCCCTGAGAGCCGCATGCACAATGCCAAACCATCACATTTGTATTTTTGTGTGTATCTTTTACTTTCTTATCCTTCCTGAGTGTATTTGACTCTATAGTACACCATTAAAGCCCTTGTTGTTGTCAAAGTCTCACAAATGGTTACACTTTATTGTTAATTTTTTTAATAACTGAGGTAATACTAACAATTGTGACCACACACTACACTATATATTATAATATTTGTTTATACTAGTAATTATTGAACTACAACAATGTCACATTTCACCGATGTTCTTCTTGCTTATTTGCTTTTAGGTGGACAAGAGGAGAAGACAATATCACCCATTGTACTGCCAGACAGAAGGCCTGCACCCTGCGCACGATGTCACGTGATGTGCGACCACAGACATCTCTTCAACTTGTGAATCTAAAACAAGTGCTGCTGCGTGCTAACTAACAGCTTCAACATGGCCCCAAAGAGAGGTGCCAATACCAAGAAAGTCAGAGCTGCCAGTGAGAAGAAGAAGGCACTGCCACTTACCACCACCTGTATGTCGCCCACTACCTTTTTTGGGAAACCAAAAATTGAGTCTGCAAAAGCAATGTCTGAGGAGCAACCTGGGAGCACCATCCCTGCATCAGCAGACCAACCTAGGCCAAAGCCCATGTCTGTTGCATAGGCAGCCAGTCTATTCATGACAACGCCAACAAGCAGTGATATTGAAAATGACTTATTGTTATCACAAAGTAGTACCCAATCAATGCAGGAAACTCAGATAAGTGTGCAACAACAGACACAACCACCACCAATAGTAGTAGTTCTTCCTGAAGAAGGAGCAGATCAGGAGATCAAGCATCCTGCTGAGAAAGAAGAGCAAGCCACTCTTTTAGAAGATCCATTATTTTCCAGATCCCCAGCAAGGAAAAGGAGGGTTAGTCCATCAACTTCTTACCCAAGCCCCCCTTCTGTTGATCTAGACACCACTTGGATCCCGCCTCAGACTGTGAGTGAGACACTCTACGCCCACGAGTTAAGGCTAGGAAAAGGAAAGTTCCGGAAGCCTTAGAGTTATGAAGGTACATGTAGAAGAGGAGGATGATGACAAGCCAGTTATCATGGATGATAGCCCCGCCCCAATGGAGACCGACATTACCCCATCCCAAATTGCTGTGAGGGATGTGGCACGGATACCACCAACACAGATACCACCAACACCACCTCCAGCTGCCATATTTACAAAGTCCCAGTAGCGACCTACATCCACCACAACCACCTCAGTAGAAGTAGGTACTGCAGAGAGTCAAATGTCATGCCCACCTACCAGTTCATCCAGCATTGCAAGTGGCACCAGCAGTGTCAGAAAGTTGACCTCCCCGGTGTGGGACTTCTTTTCGGTTAGCCAGAAGGAGGTGAACATTGCTATATGCTCCTTTTGTGGAGTAGGTGTTAGTTGGGGTAAGCTTGGGCCAAATGTTGATACCGGAGGCTTAACAACCCATCTGAAAAAGCACCACTTGATTAATTGGGAGGAGCAGCTTAGTGGCCAAAAAACCGCAGGCGTTGTTGGTGGAGGTGAAGAAGATCAGATCATGGTGGAAGGTGAAAAAGAACAAAGAAACGTGCATTGAGCTGAACAATATCTGGTCTCAAGAAGTCACCTGCATCAGTGGCACCAAAAAAGAAAGAAATCTAGGCTACCATTTTCAGCATGTTTAGGTCAGAGGGACAGTACAAATACAACTACCCATTGGCATGTTTGTACAATGCGAACTGGCTAAAATGTTAGCGCTGGACCTCCTCCCTTTTTCTTTTGTGGAAGGGGTGGGTTTTCTTGAATTTGTGGCAACCATCTGCCCGAAATGGAAGGTTCCCAGTCGGTCCTATTTTGCCAGATTTGCTGTTCCTGCACTACATCACGTCATCCTGGAATTGCTTGGACAAGCTTTGCAGCAGAATGATGTTCACAGTATCCGCCTGATGACAGACATGTAGATCAGTTGCCAAGCTACTGATTACATGTGCATCATTGCACACTGGATCTCTTTTGTGGCTGTTAGGGGAAAGATATCTGCAGGTGTTGACACTGCTGAAATTTTTACTAACACTCCGAAGCATGCTACAGTAGCCATGTTTGCCATGGAGAAATCCCAAGCTGCTGCAAACATTTTGGAAGACTTTAAGACTAAGGTCTTTGAATGGCCGTGACCAAGAAGGCTTAGCATTGGTTTTGTTGCCACGGGCAAAGGCAGTAATATAGTTAAGGCCATGGCCGATGGTGGCTATTTCAGGGTCTTGTGTTTGCCGCACTGCATTAACATTTTTTGAAACTTTCTGAAAAAGAAGACCGAGTCAGCAACTTACTGACCACCTGCAGAAGAATCTGCACACATTTCAGCCATTTTTTCAAAGTCCAGAAGCAGCCGAGGATCATTCAACCTGATAATAGAATGCCAGTTAAAGCACTCATCCAGGAGGTACCAACACGTTGGAACTCAGCTTATTACATACTTGAAAGTCTGTTTGAGCGGGACAGACCAATCAATGAATATGTCATGCAAAGAGTGGATGCAACTGTGAAAGGCATGATGATTGAGATGGACCAATGTGGTCTAGTTAAATGCCTGACAGAGATGCTACTTCCTTTTGAGGTCTTCACACATGAAGTCAGTAAGGAGAACTGTACCATGGGCCAAGCTATTCCATTGTTGCACATGCTACAGGAATAGCTAAAGGAGGTGTCTGCAATGCATGCAGGTGTGGAAGAAAAAAGAAGCATTGAGTTGGTGGGTAGCTTAATCCTTCACTTATCTGAAAATGCAAGGGGGCAAAGAGGCATTGTGTCATCCAACCACTACATGTGTGCCATAATTCTTGATCCACGGTACAAACCAGTACTGGACACTTTAATTCCTTTCTCAGACGGGGACTTTGCCAACTACAAAACTTGGATAGCTGGGCAAGTCAGTCAGCTAGAAAAAGAATGGCCGGGAATTAGAGGCCCACTCCTCCTGGGCACAACAAGTACTACAGGGCAGCCTTCAAGTTCAACTTCAAAGCCTGAGGGCAATGCGGTTGGCTCACAGCAGCCAAAACCACCAACAACAGCACAAACAAAGACATCAACAACAAAGAACAAGAACAGGAGCATCAGCCCCAAAATCGGCAAAGGAATGGTTTCTTCTGGCAGGGCTTAAATCCAGTTCTAAGGCAAAGGCAAAAGAGGCTGAGCAAAGCAGGGGCACCCATGACCATTGTGCGGATGGTCCTAGCCTATCAGGATGATCCAACAGAGCTCTACTTTGATCAAAATCCATTGATGTATTGGTATGGGAAAAGGTGCCAAAGGCCAGTGCCAAGCAGGCTGGTGATAAACTATCTGGCTTGCCCCATAGCAGGTGTCTCTGATGAGCGTGTTTTCAGTGCTGCTGGTGCCATGCTGACAGTGAGAAGGACCAGTCTCTCACTTCAAAATGTTGAAAGGTTAACCATGATCAAAATGAATCATCACTTTACTCCACCGGATTACACCATACCTGAAGTACCTCAGCAAGAAGATGATGATGTTGACTCAGGTCAAGGAAGTAGGGGGTTATGTGACCTACTTCTGGGCAAGTCATCAGAGTCTGAGGATGAGCACTACTTTCCTGACAAGTAGGCTTTAGTTTCTAGTTACTTTCTTTGACGTCCAATACAAAACCCCCCAAAAACGTATAGGTAAGGAACTTTAGTTACTTTATTATTTGTGTGTGTCTGGTTGATCAATTCATCCCCACGCAAGGTAGAAGTTACAACTGTGTGCAGTGAAGAAGTCCCGCACTCGCCCAAAGCTATCCCCCGAAGGGGTATCTCTGCGCTGAGGACATGCAACAGTAGGTCAAAGAAGGATATTTGGTGGAGAAAACATACCAACAAATGTGTGCCTGCCTCTGCCTCCAACTCTGGGCCCTGACTATCTATCTATCCTTTCTTCCTAGCCTGAGGGACTGCCCCACATGTGAGATTGTTAATAATGAGATTAACAGCAAAGCAATGGGGGATCTGCATTCTCCAGTGTGCCACCAATCGAGCATGGTGAGCACACCGGAAGAAAAGGTAAATGATGGCTTGCATTGCACTATGAGTGATTGTTGTTTGTTGTGATGTCAACTTGTGAATGATTGATATGTCACATCATCAATAATGTGTCTGTAAACTTGACTTGAGACTTGAGAAGAAGAAGAGATGATTCATGCGGTGGCAGTAGGCAATTGGATATTGGGTGATTGTTTGTTTTGCTTAATGTTTTAGTGATGATGATGGAGATTCAAAGCAAACACAAGGAGATGGTGGAAAGAGTGTTGAAACATTTCAGACACTCAACCCCAGTAACAGATCTGGATTTAATCCATCATCGTTCTTTACCTCACTTCGTCACTCCAGTTCAGACCCAGCCATATGCAAATCAATCTTGACCCTGTGCCTCATGGGAACAGTACAGATCAAACTGCCAAGCCAGGTCTTCCCTGGACAGGAAACAAGCATACAGGGATCGGTTTCAGGGTAACACCCCTCATCAGCCAGGCTAGCTTGAAGCAAGTGGCAAAGTGAGCAAGGGACCCATGTCCGGGCATACCCTGCCAACTTAGGGCGAACAAGGCAAACACACTGAAGGATTCAAAATTAATTCTATCGGGCTATACTTACCAATATCCCAAATACCAATAGTCGTTACAATAATTCAGTCGGAAATGGAGAAGGTTCAATTGTTTATTCTTCAAAATACAAGCCCTGACAGAGGAGCCTCAGTCTACACGACCCTCGGAGGTGCGCAGAGGAGACTGATTACATGTTCAAAATACAAAGCATATATACGTTTCATGTGTTCAAGATGACACCCTACAAGGAAAGATACAACTTGTCAGTAAGCCAAGAGGAATGCCTGTATAAGGCACAATTGATTGCTAGTAGCCTAGGCCTAAGCTATTCCGGGGGCAGGTCAGTTAGGTGCCTCCCTGTCTATCTGGAGCCCGGGGAGTATAGGAACGGGCTCTGCTAGAATGTGCGCATCCCACAAGAAGGGCAGGAGTGACCTTGAGTTTCCTTGAGCTACCAGCTACCAACTATCGAAGGCAGTTTGGCTGCCGCCGTGGTTTCGAGCAGAACGTGTAGTCACGTGATTTCTGGGAAACACCATTTGTTCATAGAGAAACGAAACAAAATGGTCCCGGTTATACCAAGAGGAGTAAACAAATCAAAAGTGAATCGTTGATCGATAGGTGACCATAGTAAATTCTAACTACATGATTATTTAATTACGAGTTTATATTGAATATATTAGGCCAATGATGCATATTATCGAATTTTGATCCCAACAGACGGCCCTTTTGGCCTACAATAGCCAATATAACTTCATTCACTCTACAAAAACTCCTTCATCGATCTGCATGAGGTCTAACACCTCCTTCTGGATCATCTGCTTTTCGGCCTGTGCTTGACGAGAAAATTGCAAAGCAGATGTTATTCTTGCTGCACAGAATGAGCAGCAGGCCGGACCGCACTGGAGACATAGGCAACACGTAAATATTACTCCAAAAGCTCCAGCAAGCACCAAAAATATCTTCCAACCCCAAGTAGCTAAAAGACCCCAAAACCAACTACTAAAGGACCAGGTGCTGTTATCTACATGCGCTTCGCTGGCTAGTCGATGCAATTTCTGTATAGCAAGGTGAATGGTAGGGGCTGAATCAGGAATAAACACACAGCAAGAGCTGCCGATCACACGACAAGCTCCACCCCTATCTGCGAGGATAACTTCAAGAACCATCCGGTTCTGAAGCGAAACAAGCCTCGTCGCCTGAAGCTTTACGGTAATGTTAGTTAAAATCACAGTAGTGGTCTGGACCACGTTCTCAACTATTCGGGACAAACGTCGTATACTGAGGCTATTGAATATAGGTCCCCAAAAAGGGGTGAGACCTTTGGCAAAATCCTCAAATTGCTGCAGGGAAGTGTCTGTCTGATCAGTACTGTCGGTGTCAAAGCTCCTAATATTTCGGCTAACCACTACCCCTTTCTGAACTAACTGATGAGTTCAGTGATAATCGGGTGGAGCAATATACACAGGAGGGTAGAGGAACAAGAGATAGCAACTACCTGCCCATCCCCGTGGGACCCACGTATATGCATTCTCACCACAGACGAAATATACATCCGGTGTAGTAATCATAGGTGGGGTACTATATACCTGCAGAGTGTAGGTATAATTACATCTGCTCTTCCCTACCTTAACATGACCTCGTCCCTGTATGCAGAAGGGAGAGGTAGTATTGATAATGGGAATCGACAAAGCTTTGTCATTCGTAACATTTCGTTCTTTATAATGCTGGAAATACATAGTGTCATTAAAGAGTTCAAAATCCTGCATTTCCTCCATTAACCACGTAATATTCTTGTATTCTGTATATACATTCATGCAAGCATTGGAATCTAAAGAGCCCTCCCCGCCATTTCCTTCTGCGTCAAATCCTTGATGTTGTTCTATATACTTCAAAATGGCCTCATAATCCTTTTCAGTATAAATTTTTGGTTCGGCTACATAATGTGAATACATCAAAGACAATAATTGGAACCAGGCTTCACAGCTAGCTAAGTAAGACATTGGCAAGGAAATGAATAGTTCATGCTGATGCATGACTGAGGGAAGTAACCCACATACCCAACAATTTGTTTTGTTTGTGGTGCTGTGACTGTGAGTCTGATGCAACATTTCAATAAAAGCGTTTTTCATATAAGTTTCTCTATGCCTTGCCTTGTGAGGAGGCAAAGAACAGAAGATATGCTCTTCCAGGGCAACAGTAGTTCCTAACAGCTTCTGTACAGGATGCTGAAACTCTAAATATGCAAATACACACATCATAATTACTGTAATGATAACGATAAAAGCAACGAATGCCACCTTCACTCTGGTGGACCATCCGGAAAACAAATGCATATTATCCACATATCACCGGGGGGCTAGTGGTCTTTCATCCTCCATTGCAAATCGAGCAAAAGGAAACATGCTCTCTATAAGTCCAGATCTAACTCGGTCCCTCTCTATAAGTCCAAAAAATATCTTTGTATCCACAAAGCATGCACGCCACCAGAGGGGATCTTCTTTCCTGTGTCCATTTTAGAGCCTCACAGGCAGACTCTTATCATCCATCCAATGGAAAAGATGGCAAACAACTTCCGTCGTCTTGCAGAACAACCGTGGCCCTCAACTCAGTCTTTCTTTCTGAACAGAGCTACTCAGCACAGTATTCCAAGCTCTCAACGGGTTCAGTCCAGTGTCTCACTCAGTACCCCAGTGTCTATCAGTGTTTCTCAGCTCAAGTCTTTCCCTAGCTCCTACCATGATAATCTGGGGTACCGCGCTGTTTTTGGGGCCGCAGATCGTAGTTACAGCGACCAGGTCGCTCTTGATCAGAAAATAACTCGTTTGCACGGGCATCAGATGCATTCGAACCTTGTGATGCACCAGAAACACTGGTCTCCGCTGATTGAGCCGCTGCCCTGTCAACTGAGGGCACCGCCTCACTTGTCTGCCACTCTTCTCGGGCTTCTGAAAATGGTACAAAGCTCTGAAGAGGCTCTCCTTCTTGGCTTGGAATTCCTTCGCGGTTTTGCAAATCAAAGGGCAAAGGGAGCGGGAGGCGCTGCAGATGGCTCGCATGGATCCAGTGCTTGCGCCCATGCACCTTCACGGCCGACCTTGTGGCAAGTAGGATTTGGTAGGGTTCGGACCACTTTGGTTCCAAGCTCGATTTCCGTTGATAGTTCTTCACCATAACCCACAGGCCTGGTTCCAATCGATGTCCAGTACCCTCTGGTAGCGGCCGCAATGTCTTGGATACCTGTTGATGAATAGAATGCAGATCTTTAGTCAAGGCATACAGGTAGTCTGTCATCAAAGGATAATCAATATCTCTAAAGGACCTGGGCCTAGGGACTCCCCACACATTTGCAGGACGGCCAAAAATTACCTCATATGGCGATAACCCCGTTCTTGTGTGTGGTGTTGTTCTCAGAGATAATAATGCTAAAGGGAGGGCATCGGGCCATTTTAATCCAGTACTGGCACAAATCCTGGCCATCTTCAGTTTTAATATACCATTGTATTTTTCAACTAGATCAGCTGACTGGGGGTGTCTGGCTGCATGAAATTTCTGTCTAATTTGTAAACCATCACAAACACTCTGAGCCAGTAGGGAATTGAAATGCGTCCCGTTATCAGACCAGTTAATCCGGGGCATGCAATAACGTGGGAAATATTCCTTCACCGGGGCCTTGGCAGTTGCAACCGCAGTGGCTTCCTTGGTGGGGTAGGCTTCAACCCATTTACTGAAAGCGCAAACCACCACCAATACATATTTCAAATTGTTCACTCTCTCCATTTGTATGTAATTGATTTGTATAACTTCAAATGGCAAAGCTGGTGGTGCAAAATTTCCACCCAGAACAGATTCTCTGCCCCCTGAGTTATAACGCAAACACACAGGACAATACTTAACCACATGTACTGCAGTTTTGGGAATATTTGGGTTATTCAAGACTGGGTCTAACACTGCACAAATACCCTTTGCTCCTATATGTAGTGGACCATGGGCCATGGTCACTACAGCATATACCAAGGCATTAGGAAGTAACCAACGCTGCTTCTCAGTTCGATCTATCCAACATTCATCTTGTCCAATTGTCCCACTTATTGTTCCCACCTTCTTGCTTCATCTATGGTAGCTTCTTTCTGCAACTCTTTTACACTTTCAATGGTATTGTCGAACACAGACGTTTCCGCCACCCACCGGGCTGAAGCACTAGGAAACATGGGAGTCATCTTAGTTTGTGCTGTTTCCTTAGCTACTGAATCAGCATAAGCATTTCCCTTTCCTGTGGAATCAATGACTTTCCTGTGAGCACTGCATTTAATGATGGCAACTTTGGTAATGTCAGGGCAAATAACAATCGGTCAATTAAAGGACCATGTTGAATTTTCTGGCCATGCGTGGTAAAGAAACCCCTTTCCCTCCACAGCCTCCCAAAACTATGGGCAACGCCGAAGGCATACTGGCTGTCTTTGTAAATATTTACTTTCAGGCCTTTACTGATTTCGCATGCCCGTAACAAAGCTATTAGTTCAGCTGCCTGGGCTGAGTGATGCAAAATCCTAGCGGTTTCCACCACCGTTTTCAGGGTCGTAATAGCATACGCAGCTTTTGCAGTACCATCTGGTAATTTAAAACAAGAACCATCAACATACAACTCTCCTTGGGGTTCTGGTAAAGGGGTGTTGGTAAGATCTACATGCCCTTTTGTTTCCTCCTCAATCCTAAACATACAATCATGAATATCGTCCTTTTTATCATTGGAAGGGAGAGGCAATAATGTTGCTGGATTCAATGTAGCACATCGTTTGATTGTAATGTGGGGTGCAAATAACGTCAGTTCGTATCCTGCTAAACGAGCACTCGTAAGGTGTTGGGTTTTAGTTCTATTTAACAGAATATCCACAGCATGCGGTACCATGACTGTGAGATCTGTATTCAAAACTATACCTTCCGATTGCCAGATGGCCACCGCTACCGCCGCAGTGGCCCTCAGACAACTTGGAAGGGCTTGCGCAACCATGTCTAGTACTGATGAAAAGAAAGCACAGGGTCTCTGTTTTCCGCCAAAACCCTGAGTTAATACTGAAAGGGAACAACCGTCCACCTCTTGCACATAAAGTGAAAAAGGCTTCCGGTAATCCGGGGTACCCAAGACAGGTTCAGAACACAAAGCAGATTTCAAAGAGTCAAAGGCTTCTTGACATTCATCCATCCAGGGTAGGGGTTCATGCACATCTTTGGTAGTCAAATAGAACAAGGGTTTATAGAGGAGTGAATAGTTAGGAATCCATTGGCGACAGTAAGAGGTTATGCCAAGAAAAGCACGGACATCACGTTGAGTACGAGGTACAGACATGTTAGTAAATACAGATATTCGTTCTGGTGTTAGTCGTCTCCCCGCTTTCGACAGTAAGTGGCCAAGGTAGGTCACTTCCTGTCGACAATATTGAAATTTGGAGAGGGAGACTTTATTTCCTTTATTAGCCAAATGATGTAATAATTTCACAGTTGGTTCCTTACAGCCTTCCTCTGTATCGGAAGCCACCAAAATATCATCCACATATTGGATGATTGCATTACCTGGAGACAAAATTAATTCATCCAGTACTGCTTTCAAAGCCTGGCTATATATGCTGGGACTTTCTGTATAGCCTTGAGGTGCACGCGTAAATCTAAAGCTTCGGCCTCCTAATGAGAATCCGAAGATATGTCTGCTATCAGGATGAATTGGGATGCTAAAGAAAGCGTTTTTTAAATCTATCAGAGAAAAATATTGTGCAGTAGGGGGAATCATTGTAAGAATTGCTGTAATGTCTGGTACCACTGGGTATTGAGGGACTACTATTTTATTGACCGCTCGAAGGTCAATCACAAAACAATATGCGGATTTATAATCAGGGGCACCATCAATCGGTGTCTTCTTCAGAATCGTCAAAATTGGACTATTGCAAACATTAGCAGCTGTTTCTTCCACTACCCCCTTGTCAATGAGATCACGAATGATATGCAACAAGGCTTGTTCACCTTCTGGTGAAATCTTATACTGAGGAATGCGTGGCATCTGTGCGTTCGGTTTCACTGTTATTGACACAGGGGCTATTCTTAACAGACCAACATCGGTGTCCCCTGTTGCCCATAATGTCTGAGGAATGGTAGAGAATTCAGGAGGCAAAGTCTCATTCTTAGCGAAGTATTAGGTCATTTCCACAGGTGGTTTCTGCATTGTTAGAAAAACACCATCAAGGGAACAGTAATTACGTGCATGTAATCTTTTCAATATATCCAACCCTAAGAGGTTTTCACCACAATTAGAAGTCAGAAGAAAGGGTGTATGCATGGAGATGGGACCTATCGTAAAAGGCAGAGGTTTTGAAGCGGGGCTCACCACCGGTATTCCAGAGAATCCTACTGATACATTATTTTGGCCAGACAGAGCTGCCCCTGGGACCAGTGTATGGGCGACTGAACTACTCATCGCCCCAGTATCCACTAAAAACTTTCCCGATGTACCCAATAGTTCTCCTGTTACATAAGGTCCCTCTTGGTCAACTGGTACTGTAATATGGCCCCCGCTCTGTCCATGGCTGTCTCATGCGTAATCTCGTTCATCATACCTGTCATCCTGATAAGTCTCATTGTAGTATTGTCTATTCTGAGGGTCATCAAAATGATTCTTAAGAGAACCCTCATGTTGTGACTCCTCCCTTCTCATACTATTTCGATATATGTTCCCTCGACCCCTTCCTCGTCCTCTACTCGGTCCGTTCCTTCCTTGCAACAGAGGGCAATCCACCCTCCAATGTCCTTCCTCCTTACAATAGGAACATTGGTTTATCCCAATATTCGGAGGGCCTCCTCTACCCCTTCGTGCCATCTGGCTTCTTTGAAATGAACCTGTCACTCCTCGCCCGGAATTTTGCCCTCTACTGACTTGCTGCAGAGGCACTCTCGTTTTTAAGTCTTTAGTCTTTTTCTCAGATTTTTCCTTACTCTCATTTTCACGATGTTCATAATATTGGGCCATGCTAAGGATAACGGATGGGGCAGCTGTAGTCCACGTACTTTCAGCTGACTGAAGACGGGACATAACCTCCGGGAGCAAATTTGTGACAAATCTGTTTACAAATAATCGAATTCCCCCTTCTGTAGAGAGGTCCTGGCCACTGAAATCTATGAAAACTTTCTCAAACCGAGTAAAGAAATCGGACACGCTTTCATCCCTTTTCTGTTTACACGCTGTCAATTTATCCCAATCTACTTTCCTAGGAGGGAGAAGAGTCTTCATGTACGTGACAATTTTATCCGGCACTGCTAATATCTCGTCCCTGGGTTTCTCACCGGGTTTCCTTTCCTTATCCCAATTTTTTAATTGATCCCACGTTCCTCCTAATTCAGGGAGGTGGTCTGTATCATGTATCTGTCTCCATATATCCACCGGAATCAGGAGACCAAAAAATAGCTCGATATCAGCTATAGTCATGATGGCGGAATTGGCGACTTCGGTCAATTCTTTGTAATAGGCTGTGGGATTTTTACGGGGGTCTGGGAGCTGGGCTTTTAGTGTAAGGACCTTGCTTCGTTTCCAAGGGGTGTAAACCCATTGTTCCTGAAGCCTAGCGTCCACTCGTGCTCTAGTGACATTACCCCCATTGTCTCTTATCTCGGGTACTTCCGGAAAAAAGAGAGGATGTACCTCTCTCATGGGGTGCTGAGCTCCCCATTCGGCACTCTTTCTGTGCATCCGTTCTCGATAATGCAAGAGCGTTGTCACATTCTGATAGACTTCCTCAATTTCGAGGTGGAATTTATGAGCGTGATCCCTTATATCACGCAATATTTGAGGCGGAAGTCCTTCCTCAAAATGCTGCTTCCATAAAGGAAATCAATCGAATCGCCATGCTTTCTAAGGCAAGCTGTTGCGCAACGGGTTCAAAATCCTTCATGGTGCTCCAAATATCCTCCAACGTATAAATAGGATTCCGCATCCACTGGGATGCCTGAATTATAATAGCTCTCCTCTCCTCCTGTCCCAACAGCGACCGAGTGAAAGCTTGTTGATCACTCAAGTCAGACAACAGTCGTTTGGGCGTAGCACCCGGACTAATTGTATTCCGGAGATCTGAGGTTGTCTGAGTCGGAGGGGAGAGAAACACAGGGTGCAAGGGAGAAGGGACAGTCGCGTCCGGCCAAGGGATATTAGGGGTGAGGTAGTTAATCGAAGAGAAGGAGGGGAGAACTGAGCATCAGGTCCCGATCCGCCAGCGGGGGCCGTGGCGACCACCCCTATCTGTGGTTTGGCGGTCAGAACAGCCCTCGTCTGGTCAGCTCGTAACACAGGTACGGCTGGATATAAGCCTTGTGGGGAGTAAGGGGGAGGTGGTCGGGCTTCCAGCAACTCTTCTAATTCATCTCTTTTATTAGTTTCTAAGCGAAACTGTCTATCCATTCTTTCAATATTCTCTTCCACCTTCCCCTTATCGTATGCCACTGCCTTCTGAGTAATCGTCTGCCCACTTTTCAGCTTCCCCAACTTCTCTTCCCTAATCCGTCGTCTCTTTGCTTCCTTCAACCATAAGTTCAAGGAATCAAACATGGACTGACGGCTTTTCTTCATAAATAATTTATTCTGTATATAATTAATCTTTTGCTCATCAAAAGACCCCATAAGAGGCCATTGTAAACTCGAATTATCCTTCGTATACTTGTTCCAAAGGGTAATAAACAAAATCGGTTGTAGGCCATGTTTGACATACATATCATAACTGGGACTGCCCTCAGGAGGGGCCGGCGGTCTTTCTTCAAGCCGTGTACCTCGCCGACAGCAGCACCCAAAACATATTTTACTAAAACAAGACATTATGCTTATTTTACTCGTTTTGTTTATACAAAATCACAAAACACATACCCATTTAGACGAGTCCCTTCTCACCGGTCACTCATACACTCTTCATTCAATCCTCACAATAAAGTGCTGTAAAACAGTGCAAGGCAAATACTTCTCGGAACCTATTCAATGCAAATGACGTCTTCAAATACGAACAGAGCCCGTCGACTCCTGTTCGGGGAAGCGATTCAAAAGAATTCCAGACCAACAAAATGTCACCAAAAGGGAACAGTCGTCAGACTGTTCTGAGAACATCTGATAGGCGAACCACAAACTCTCTCACCGGCCATCCCAAGGTCCTGTTCTGGTTGGGCCGGGCATCTGGACACGTCTCCAGAACCCTAGCTTACCCAGTTGCTCCCAGGGCTTTCCCGGAGAGAATTCGGCCGAGCAAGCAACGCTGTACTCTGCTAAGGCATCAGACGTAGTCTCAATTATTCACCAAACAAGTCTGCGGGGTCTCTACCCATGCAGCCCCATCGCCGCCACGGTAGATCCCTTGGATTCCCTCGTGGTCCGGCTTCTCCGGCCACCTTCCAACAAAGATAGTTAACTGTTATCCAAAAAAGGAAACACTCCCTCTGAGTGATCCTTATCCAATTCAACCGCAGATATCACTCACCTGGTGCACTCAGGTCGATTGCGAGTTCTCCACTGCCGACACCTAAACAGACAGGCACAGTCTGTTCTTCTCTCGGGTTAAGCCCGTAGGACTCCGGCGTAGGGTCTTCAGTAGCTGGGAGGGATTACTGGGCTCGAGAGTGGAACGGCTTGTTTTCATACCACAGACGGGTGTCTCAAATCAGGATTCTCTTTCTGTCCACCCACTCGGCCAGAACTCCTCCTTGTCCCGCTACCCCTGTTTACAGGAGAGGATGACCTTATCGCGGAGTCCCGGCGGAGTTGCCAACTGAAGGATTCAAAATTAATTCTATCGGACTATACTTACCAATAGCCCAAATACCAATAGTCGTTACAATAATTCAGTCGGCAATGGAGAAGGTTCAATCGTTTATTCTTCAAAATACAAGCCCTGACAGGGGAGCCTCAGTCTACACAACCCTCGGAGGTGCGCAGAGGAGACTGATTACATGTTCAAAATACAAAGCATATATACGTTTCATGTGTTCAAGATGACACCCTACAAGGAAAGATACAACTTGTCAGTAAGCCAAGAGGAATGCCCGTATAAGGCACAATTGATTGCTAGTAGCCTAGGCCTAAGCTATTCCGGGGGCAGGTCAGTAAGGTGCCTCCCTGTCTATCTGGAGCCCGGGGAGTACAGGAATGGGCTCTGCTAGAATGTGCGCATCCCACAAGAAGGGCAGGTGTGACCTTGAGTTTCCTTGAGCTACCAGCTACCAACTATCGAAGGCAGTTTGGCTGCCGCCGTGGTTTCGAGCAGAACGTGTAGTCACGTGATTTCTGGGAAACACCATTTGTTCATAGAGAATCGAAACAAAATGGTCCCGGTTATAGCAAGGAGAGTAAACAAATCAAAAGTGAATCGTTGGTCGATAGGTGATCATAGTAAATTCTAACTACATGAATATTTAATTACGAGGTTATATTGAATATATTAGGCCAATGATGCATATTATCGATTTTTGATCCCAACAACAAGAAGATGATCAGAACGCTGAAACTGTTCAGACACTCACCCCCAATCACAGATATGGGTTGAATCCATCTTCGTTCTTTAGCTCACTTCGCCACCCCAGTTCAGCCCCAGCCATATGCATATTAGTCTTGACCTTGTGCCTCATGGGAACAGTCCAGACCGAACTGCCAAGCCAGGTCATCCGTGTATGGGAAACAAGCATCCTGGGACCAGTTTCAGGGTGACAACCAGCATCAACCAGACTAGCTTGAATCCAGTAGCAAAGTGAGCAAGGGACCTACTTCTGGGCATACCCTGCCAACTTAGGGTGAACAAAGCAAACACAAGGAGATGATGGACGGATCACTGAAACTTTTCAGACGCTCACCCCCTGTCACATATCTGGGTTTAATCCATCATCGTTTTTAGCTCACATCGCCACCCCAGTTATGACCCAGACATATGCAAATCAGTCTTGACCCTGTGCCTCCTGGGAACAGTCCAGAATGAAATGCCAAGCCAGGTGTCCCCTGGACCGGAAACAAGCATCCTGGGACCGATTTCAGGGTAACACCCCTCATCAGCCATGCTAACTTGAATTCAGTGGCAAAGTGAGCAAGGGACCCACATCAGGGCATACCCTGCCAACTTAGGGCCAACAAGTCAAACA
This sequence comes from Lissotriton helveticus, assembly GCF_964261635.1. NCBI lineage: Eukaryota > Metazoa > Chordata > Amphibia > Caudata > Salamandridae > Lissotriton > Lissotriton helveticus. The sequence continues at coordinate 1,601,079,241 of NC_136059.1, read as the reverse complement.
CAAGGAGATGGTGGACGAAGTGCTGAAACTTTTCAGACACTCACCCCCAGTCACAGATCTGGATTTAATCCTGCATCGTTCTTTAGCTCACATCGCCACCGCAGTTCAGACCCAGCCATATGCAAATCAGTCTTGACCCTGTGTCTCATGGAAAAAGTCCAGACTGAACTGCCAAGCCAGGTCTTCCCTGGACCAGAAACAAGCATCCTGGAACTGGTTTCGGGGTAGCAGCCCTCATCATCCAGGCTAGCTTAAATCCAGTATCAAAGTGAGCAAGGGACCCACATGAGTGGGGGTGAATGTCTGACAAGTTTCAGCATGCCCCGAAACCAATCCCAGGATGCTTGTTTCTGGTCCGGGGAAGACATGGATTGGCAGTACGATCTGGACTGTTCATATGTGGCACAGGGTCAAGACTGATTTGCATATAAACAACATAATTAATATCCTGAGCAAAGCAAGTCCATAGTAATCAAAAGAGTTCACAGAGGTAATATCCACAGAATTCTTCTTCTGTTCTTTATTTTCATGTCTCAATTTCCAACATGAATTTGTTATTCTAGCCTTCTAATCAACACGTATTTTGTCTTGGTGGAGTAAACCACAGACTTCTTCAAGCAAAGTAACTGTTGCTCATATTATCAGTGATGACACTAATGTATAAGCGGATTGCAAACTCCAATGCAATCATGAGTAAGTATGCTGCAAAAACGGAACACATTGACACATATCAGACCAGTGTTTCTGAAAGATGTATTAATATCCCAAGGTACAGTTCGTCAATTCCTCAAAGAGATTCAAATGATGTCCTAGACGCTGAACCCTCACGAGGAGCACTCTCCACGGAGGATATTTATCCAGACTGATCACTTCCTCAGGACCTGCCACAGGGACTGATGTGGACGCTGGCAAAGCGCCCCCTGCACCGCCGCCACTGCCTGTACCTGAAGGTCCCACGAGATAAAGAAAAAGTGTCGCCTGAAGAAGAATAGGACATGAGAGAATGATGGCTACGCATCACCCCCAGGAAGTGTCAACCTGCTCCTGATACCCTCCATTGTGTGCCATGCGTTCACTTTGTTGACTTTCACTGAACTCTCCCACATTGGCTGGAGGGTCTTATTTGGACTTAAATAAATGTGGAGAGTCTTATTTGGACTTAAATAAATGTGGATTTACTTATGACAACTTCATCTACAAACACTACCAACTCCTTTCTGCACTTTGTTGTCCCAGTTTGGTTTGATCACTCCCTCATCAACTCATCAACTCATTTGTCATCAAGCAACCATGCACCTGAATTAAATGACTTTGTACCAAATAATTGCTCATGTCGTGACTTTTAAACACAAATGTACACATTGAAATGACGCACTGAAGAACAAAGCTGAAAGTGTCCACAAAATTAGACAAGTAATCAAATCAGTAATGTCAACTACTGGCTTGGCAGTAGATGAAACCAGTCACAGCATGATAGGCAGACACAGCAAGGTCATCACACAAATCATTGTACATGGTACTCATACCATCGTAGTCTACTGTCAGCACACATTTCCATCTGCAAACACCGAAACATTCATTATTACCAAAACAGATCTCCATGGAATATGTTTTGTATCAAGATAAACTGTGGATGTGTGAAAACAGACAAGGCACACCTCAATGCGGAGCACAGGTTTATTTATATGATACAAACTTGCACCTTGACACAAACTGCAATCACATCACAGAGTATCAAAACTCTACAAAAAAGTCCAAACAAATGTCCATCTGCTCAAAAGGTGTTGTTGCCCAGGGATGTCCAACACTGTTCACTGTGTCAGAGTACTACGACGTCCCTTCCCTTAGTTGTCTTCCAAGGACGTCGTTGGATTTCGCAGGAACGTAAGGGGCCAACTTCCCAAATGACTAACTTAAATCTTGTGATATAAACTTACTACAAGGAATACATTAGAAACGAGAGAGGAGGGCCGGGGTACTGGACGCTGTGCGTTCCTGCTGTCGACCTGCGAAGCAACAAGTAAAGAACTAAGACTCTGTAGGAATTCCTTGCAAAAGTCTGCTACAGTCTTCAAACTAGCATTAAGATCTTTTAAGGAAACAAGTATTGTCTCTACCTGCGATCAGTAGATGTCTTGTTAGTGCCCAGTATTTCTTGTGATGTTGAGATGTCTGGTTCATTCTAGATGAGCTTCGTCTGTGCTTGTCTGTGCTTGTATTTTTCTTGTACTTTGAGCTGTAAAATACCAAGAAATCACTTATATGTTCTTATTAGCAAAAGACACAATTAGTACTTGTAACCATTTATCCAATATTATTTTAAAACGTACTTCTTTAAATGAGTCGTCCTATTGCCTCAGTTGACTTGTTTTACCTTTTTAAAAATATGGAAAGAAAACATACAGACAGCAATCACATTGCTCAACAACAGTTTCCTAAAATAGTCTTACTGAAATATGTATGCCAACATTTCTTGAAAGAATAAAGCTAACACTTCTTTGCAAAATCACCATTCCTTGTATGAAACTCGTAATGTCCCAGATAAAGTCTGTAAAATTTAATCATTCCTTCTATGTTTAGAAGTTCTAAAAATTGTTCAAGGGCTTTGATTAACCTTTCTTGCGAAGGGCGCCAATACGTTTAAAAGTACTTAACTTCTCTCTTATTCATAGCAGGGCTGTTTCCTCGTGCGCCAAGAGAAATTCAAGGTTGGAGCCTGAAATTTCTGACGAGTCCTCGAGATCCCAGGTAAGTTTTCAGAGGCCCCGGAAGCACTCCTGATCCGTGAATAGGGTAGAAGGCAAAGCGCCTTCTAGAAATACAAGGGGGGGCCAATAGGCCCCCACGCAAGCATGGCGGGGCCCGGTCCCTCCCACAACCCGTCCCCTTCGGGGCCGCGTTCCCTGCCCCCTCGCCCCGGAAGTACTGGTGTGCTTCCGGGGCGAGGGGGCGGGGTCGCGGCGGCGAAGGGGTTAAGAGCCTGGGGAGCGCGGGAAGCGGCCTCTTTGTGCCCGCGCTCCCAGGCTCGCTCCTCGCCCCGCCGTGGGGCCGTGTAATTTTCTTTTCTTGTTTCCCCTGCAGGTCCTCTTGCAAGATTCCGCAGCGGAATGGATCGGGCACAGCGGGAGCGGGCTATGCGGCGCGGACAGAGTCTGAGGGATCCGGAGCGGATCGTCGCCGTGCGGTGCCGTAGTCGAGTGGAGGTGGTCCAGCAACAAGAGAAGCAAGAAACCGGAAGGCGCTGGGCATAGGCATGGCTGTTGGCGGGGTGCTGTTCTTAAGGTGAGACGTTGGCGCGTGTCCGACCCTCAAATGCCCGAGCGAGATAAGATGTTGGCTCCTTAGGGGCACGTATGCTAAATATTTTAAAATATATGTACATTTGGAGTTACATGTGTATGTTTCTCCATTGACTCATGAGGCGGAAATGCATCAATATTGCTTGTTACCATGATTTTGTATCTCTCCACGGTGACTGTAAATGTTGTGAATACAGCAGCAGGTGTCTGTACAGAGCTAGCACATGAAAAACAGGTGCTGGCAAATGATGCGAGAATATGCCAAGCAGTTCGGAAACTCGGGCAGGTTAAAGTTAATTGGGTTGTTACATGCACAATATATCTTGCAGTTTAAGCGCAGTGCACGGATGTGTGCCGTTGGCGGAGGGTTATTCCATGGCACGCGTTTGTTTCCTGGCCATAGAACGTGAGGATAAGTTACAGCGCAGAGAAGGCAGCGCGAGGGTTTACCCGTTTTTGGGTCTGGCTTCACCCGTGTATGGGGGGGTTAATGGACTACGGTCACATAGGAGTTATTCCTTTTCTTTGTTTCTGGCCTTCCTGATAAGGGAGCGTAATTAGAAACATCTCGAAATACAATAACGAGGCAGGCAGGCATGGTGTGGGTTGGAGCCAGGAAGATAGGGTCGGGTGTGTGCTAGGGTGTTTACACCGAGTTCCGGCCAGCGATAGGTTTGTTACTCTTAAAGGCACGCAGCCGGCGTCGACCTGGATGCACGAAGGGAGCGTCAGTGTAGGCCTTCGAGGAGCTCATTTAATTTAGGCCTTGGTCAACTGTGGCAATAGGATTATTACTAATGGTGTGGCGGACTCAGCGGCGCCGGTTCTTGAATTTGCCGGAATGCCTCTGAACGATAAATATTGCTGTTATCTGGCGATTCAAAGGGCAGTTAATTACAGTGCGCTGATTAGAATGGGGTGGCAATCACAGCAATTAGAAAGAATTATTCGATGGAAGCATGAGGGACTGATATGCCAGCAGGGTTTTCATCTTAACTCTGCCTTTCTTTACCCTTTTATCCAGCGTTGGGTGCCCGCTCGCCTCGTGCCCGCGGGGATTGCTATAGACTATGTTACACAGCTAGTAGTGTGCACCACGCACATGTTGAAGCTAACCAATTAAGTTATGTAATTTACTAGCTGCTTACCCTGCAAGCGTTAAGCCACGGTGCGCCGTGGAAGGAAGGCAAGATTATGAAGTGAAATGTAGCCGAGTTTTTAGGGATAAATTCTGGACGTTACAGATGTTTGGCCACAGCGTGGCAGGGTTGTCCGCATAGGGGTCTGGCGAGTGCCTCTGGGAACGCTGTCAGATACTACTACAGCGCACGTGAGAGGTGAAGCATCCAACAGGGCATAGCCCTACCCGCTGCGTTTGGTGTGCGCCGTGGTGTCAACTGATACAACAATACAGGCGGTCACTGTGTTCCTTAATGCTTGGAAATGTCTCTGTCAGAGTAATGGGGGTTTGATCTTGCACTGCATTGTTAACCTGGATAGACTGTGGTTTAGGAGCAGACTGATGCTCATGGTATGTATGTGGATTTTCGCAGACAAAACGTGTACCAGTCGTGTTCCTTACCGTTTGGGAATGCCTCTGATCAGGGTACTGGGTGTGTGATCTTGCACGGCATCGTGAAACATGGATAGACTGGGGTTAAGAGCAGACTGATGCACAGGGTATGTATGTGGATTGTTTCGTAGACAACACGTGTACCAGTCATGTTTGTGAGCACGTCACACGTGACTCAATACTAAACACCTCTATGTTCTTATCGACTCTTCTGGCATAATCCATAGGGACTTTGCTATGAGTTATTGCTGTAGTAAGTGTGCCTTCCTGGATTTCCACGAGCAGGCCGGGTGTATGTCAGGAGATCCCGAATTGCCCTCGGATTTCAGGGATACTCTAACAAGTAAAGTACTACAACTGGGGGAAAAAACGTGGTGAGTCAGTCCATGATGCTCAACATTTCAGGGAACCTGTTAGTGAGGATCTTTAAGCCCAACTAACAAACATTTTGTGTAACTAAGTCGTACTTTACTGCGCTACGCAAACAATTTGTGATTGAGCTAAAGTATTATTTTGATGGTGGAAAGCAGCGCCGGCTTTAGTGTTGGTGGCGCCCAGTGCGACAATCTTTGTTGGCGCCCCCCCCCCCATGACAGTGACACCATAAACACCTGATACAGAGAGAATAAATCATACAAGGGTGTAAATAAAGGTATAGGAAATGTTATTGTAGACAATGAGGAATACAAGACATATGAGTCACATATAATCGCCGTGATTATAATAGATTAAGCCGAGGGCACCATTTAAATGTTACGTTCCCCGCCTTTCCTCATGCAGGTGTAAGGAGGTTGGGCAGATAGATGCTAGGAGGTGGACCTATGGTTGAGGGACTGGCATTTAGGCCCCTCCCCCCCTCCTTTCTCATCGGTATGGAATAGCATTCTGCCATGGAACGTTAGTTGGTTGAATTACGAGCTACAACAGCAGCAAGTCTAGGGTTTTGTTTTCTTGCTCCGTTTAATGGAAGGGACTAGCCCAAAGCTCACGATGGCTCTTGTATTCAGAGTCGAAAGGGGGCTCATTCCTAGGTGGGGGCGTCATGTAGTTATCCCATGAACAGCCAACTCTTCTCTTCTGAACCTTATGCGTTACTGAATGCAACGAATCTCAGGTGATTATGTCGTCCAGGGCTTGGCCACGGGGTAAAGGGAGTCCTCAAGTGGATTCTTTGGTGAATCTTGAGTGAGAATCAGGGGTGTTGCCACTCTGGTTGTCCGCATTGCTGACATTTTGTTTGTAGTGTTCCTCCTTTTCCTGAGAGGTTTTGTAGATGGTTCAGAAGGCCTTAAACAGTGATCTGGCCAGATCAGGGAGCCGGATTATGTGAGCATAGTGGGAGAGAGTTGATTGACATTATAAGGGGCGCACTGCACCAGTCTAGGCGACCCTTATTGACGGTAGATTAAGGACAACCTTATCAGAAAGCCACCCTAGGGGTAGCTGTGGTTAGCAGCCGTCAGGCTCAAGCGGCTAGGGAGGAAAAGCAGCTGGTTTTACCAGTCTAAAAATTCTCACGAGTGAGGAAATTAAAGTACTACCACACCGGGTGGATATAGATGTGGATATAGGTATGTATTCTGAACACTTTCCTCGGGTCCCTTTAGGAAATTACGAGGCAAAGAACCCTGTTTTTGCCTACATCACTTACAGTTGATTTATAGTGGTACTCCTGTTCATTGAGATGCTCTGTAGAGGGCGCTAAATGCGTTAAACATTGATCTAGCCAGATCTATCAAAGGTGTAGCACAGGTTAGCCGTCACAATGCGATGTAAGCCTGGTTACAGTGGAAGAAAACCTTTGACACCCCAACCGAGGTAAGGCTACTTACCAACGGTACCATGGTAAAGGGGCTACGTAGGGGATACATCCATCAGGAATATTGACAATACTAGTTCTGGGTCACCTGGGTGCACTTGCGTGTTTACTTAACAGCATTTCGCACTTAATTCTTCCTCCCCTGTTTTATTGCTTAAATAAGTCAGCCGTACCAGATGTTAGCCAGGAAATAGCCATTCCATAGTAGGCCTGTTAGTTTCAGGTAATTTACTCAGAGGCCTTAGAGCACGCAAAGGACTCACTATTGTAGAGTTAATCTAAAGTGGAAGATCGTGCCCATGCCTAAATCCCATCTCTGATACTGATGGAGCTCCTGTAGGGGCAGGAGGGGCAGACAGATGTGCATAGGAACAGGGCTGAACTGGGGGAAGCAGAATGGGTTAATGAACGGTAACACATTAAACCCTGATCGGTTGAAACTAATGTTGCATCATGAATAGGTGGCGGTATACTATGAATTGTGGAAAATCATGTGTGGCAGTTGGAGGGCCACCGGTTACTGCAACTGGTTATGGGAATGATGCTCAGTCAGGTACCTTAAGAATAATATATATAGTTTGTGGTTGCCCCTGAGTTATATTACGCGTTACGGTCCAAGCCAACAGTCAGGCACGAGGGGTGCGAGACTTAGAATACGTATATCCCATCAAGTTATGTTTGGGTGGGTGCTATTACAAACGGACTGTTCCTTTTGAGCTGAGATCCTAATTATCCTTAAGGGGTCATGAGGGCGTTATGGTATGCACTGGGGACTCCATGCTTTGTGTCACTGCACTGCACACTGGGTAGTGTTTGTTAAGGAAGGCCATTGTACAGGGCACTCCTCGTAACACTAATACAGTCACGCTACAAGGGAACCCAAACTGAGCTATGCTCAACACTTAGTCGGAAGTGTTTAGGAGTATGCATCTGACGCTAATCGTATCTCAAACGTGGCAAGGGATGGCAATGTAAGACTAGCACATGTACTGCAGTTATCGCCAGAAACACTAATGGTTTGTGTTTATCTGTTTCATTTATGTATGGCCGGGTCCATGGTGGATATCTGGAGTGCTCCGCATCACAACAGCTGCTACAGGTGGACAGCCCAAGGGATGCTGACGTCAGGTACAGGATGGCAAACAACAACGCAAGTGGGATGGGCGAGCGATCAAAAGACGCAAGAGGTGCCAACACAGAGTGGATTGTTTCGGTGTGTAAGCCCGTATATTGGGCTGGCGGCAGTAATGTAGCAGGATGTGGTTCCACAAAAATGGCAGTAACAGGAAAATGTATACCTACAGTAACGGCGCCTGTGCACGCAGGGCCACCAGTGTCAGCATGATATGCATAGATCACCGAATGGTAAGTGACAACGGTAGAGATGGGATAGTACACAAGGGTGTACATTCCTAGCTTCGGCAACCCCAGGATTGATAGGCCTATGCAACGCCTCAGTTCCCCGGTTCAGGAAGTGGGGTAAAAGTAGTACCATACACTTAAACACTTCCAGAGCGTAGTGGCTGGGTGTGGATGGTTAGCAGACTGTACAGTAGGCCAGTGGGAAGAGTAGGATGGGAGTACCAGGATAGCCCCGGTCACAGCATCTGCAGGGACCCTCGAGAGGCATGCCCCCACACCCTCGTCCATTTTAGGACATGGGGTAACGATGATAGGACCCAGATTGCACCATGGGGGGGCTGCGTTTTCCCCCGGCTGCACGTAAAAGGGGGGGGGGAATTAAGCGAGTGCACGGAGTCACTCGGTGAAGAATCACTCGATAAAGAGGATCTACACTTGGTTGGAGAAACTATTTCCCTTCACTTTAATGACAGAATATCCCACAAGGGGTCATATCAGGACACTTTAATGACAGAATATCCCACAAGGGGTCATATCAGGACCAAGTAGACTAACAGTCGGCTGATAATGAGGAGTTGACGTTTATTAGAGGCTCTACTCACAGGGTGGGGGGTCCAGTGGACAGAGTCAGGGATGTCATGGGGGTAGGGAACAAAATAGCAGGGGTAGAGGGGTTTGGATTAGGAAGTTATGACCTTTCAGTGTAGGCGGTTGGGGGGGGGCCAGATAGTCGGTAAACTACCTGGCCTGTGGCGGTAAGGTCATTAATCGGTGAGCAGCATTTTAAGGTCCTTACGGGGGGGCGGACCCATTCACGAAAGGGGCCGCCCGCGGGAGGGGCCATTGGTCTCTCTCAGAACTTCAGGGGCAGGATATGATATCCCGTTGTAAAGGGTGCGGGGGAGGGAGTCTACGCTTTCCTCAGGCTGGTAGCCACCCCTCACAACACTGAGACGTCACTAAGGTGCGCGAGTGTCTGGGCCCTCCTGTTATGGTTAAATGGAGTTCCGGGAGCGCACGTGGGTGAAACGTGCCCTGGGTTGCGCATGCGCATCTTCAACGTGAGAGCGCAGCTGTAAAAGGATCTGACACCGGTTGGCGACCTTGCCGTAGGCCTTTATTAAAGTTATTAAAAAGTTATTAAAAAGTATTGGAAATATTAGAATGCAGTTTAATTTTCAGGATGATTAGATTACGTTAGGAGACACGCTGTATTAGCTATTTGTTAAGGTTAGCCCATCATACCATGTCGAAACGGATGTCAATCTAATATTCTGAAAAGTGTGCATTTTATTAATTGTCAGAAATGTTTATTTGATTAAAATTTTTGATTTGTTTTTATATTTTAATAAATACGGCCAGGGGGGGGGCCCCGTACCCCCCCTTGACTTCCAAAGACCCCCATGTGTTGACTGGTTGAATTGGGTAATTCAGTCGGTATTCAAGGGGGGAGGTGGCCGGCAGTCCAAGACCATGATACAAGGGGGGGCCAATAGGCCCCCACGCAAGCATGGCGGGGCCCGGTCCCTCCCACAACCCGTCCCCTTCGGGGCCGCGTTCCCCGCCCCCTCGCCCCGGAAGTACTGGTGTGCTTCCGGGGCGAGGGGGCGGGGTCGCGGCGGCGAAGGGGTTAAGAGCCTGGGGAGCGCGGGAAGCGGCCTCTTTGTGCCCGCGCTCCCAGGCTCGCTCCTCGCCCCGCCGTGGGGCCGTGTAATTTTCCCCACCCTCCATCCCTTGTTAGCAGACCTTGGGGCCTGGCAAATGGTGAGAATCAGGTTGGTCAATGTGCCAGACTATAGGTTTAGGGGGTTTGATCCAGTAGGCCTTGAAGTTCCCGTCTACTGGAAGGTAGAACAGAAGTAAATATTTTGTGCAGTGCCATGATATTTAACTAATTCTCTCCTTAGGCCTTTTTCCCGCTTACAGGAGTATCTGTATATGTATATGTTTTGTGCTTTGCTGTGTATTAACAATTTTCTCCTTAGGCCTTTTTTCCTTTTAGAATAGCAATGTCGTATTTATTATGTGTGTCTGGCGGTAAGGTCATTAATCGGTGAGCAGCATTTTAAGGTCCTTACGGGGGGGCGGACCCATTCACGAAAGGGGCCGCCCGCGGGAGGGGCCATTGGTCTCTCTCAGAACTTCAGGGGCAGGATATGATATCCCGTTGTAAAGGGTGCGGGGGAGGGAGTCTACGCTTTCCTCAGGCTGGTAGCCACCCCTCACAACACTGAGACGTCACTAAGGTGCGCGAGTGTCTGGGCCCTCCTGTTATGGTTAAATGGAGTTCCGGGAGCGCACGTGGGTGAAACGTGCCCTGGGTTGCGCATGCGCATCTTCAACGTGAGAGCGCAGCTGTAAAAGGATCTGACACCGGTTGGCGACCTTGCCGTAGGCCTTTATTAAAGTTATTAAAAAGTTATTAAAAAGTATTGGAAATATTAGAATGCAGTTTAATTTTCAGGATGATTAGATTACGTTAGGAGACACGCTGTATTAGCTATTTGTTAAGGTTAGCCCATCATACCATGTCGAAACGGATGTCAATCTAATATTCTGAAAAGTGTGCATTTTAATAATTGTCAGAAATGTTTATTTGATTAAAATTTTTGATTTGTTTTTATATTTTAATAAATACGGCCAGGGGGGGGGCCCTGTACCCCCCCTTGACTTCCAAAGACCCCCATGTGTTGACTGGTTGAATTGGGTAATTCAGTCGGTATTCAAGGGGGGAGGTGGCCGGCAGTCCAAGACCATGCAGTGGGTGCGGCTTTTATAGCCAGCCGCACCCAAGCGCTTACACGTACCGTCACGTCCTGCGTGCGGTTTGTGTATTGTAGGCAGTTTTGTTCTGGTCTGAAAGATGCCAGAGTCGGACAGCTGCGGGGACACTCTCCAAAGTCCAACTGTGCTTTGTTTGAAAAAGGTCTCAGTACCTACCAAACTCCGAGCCGCATTCCTACGCTAACATTCTATCTTGAAATCCAGAAAGGGAAAACAAAATAAAATGACGACAGAACCCCCCTGCGCAAACATGTCGATCAACAAGTGAAATACATGAAACCATTACAAGCCAAAGCCACAAAGTTACACCTAACACATAAATACACCTAACATTAACACCAGGGCTTTAAGTGGGATGAAAAAACTGGGGGGTCTCTCAAAGGGGCGTGGCCAGTGTAATTAGGGGCGTGGCTTTACAAATCTTACGGTAAAAATCTGTGTTTAGCATAGTGCGCCGCCCGACTTGTATTTTGCTGTTTTGTCATTGCATCCAGATATGTGATACAACAAGTAACATCATACCTACAACAAGGCAGGACTATTGGCTTTGTCAATGGTTATTAGTTGCATAAAATAAATAAGCTGCAACTATAGCTTGCCTAGTTACAAATAATATTTAAAAAGCTTCCAATTAAAGCCCTGGTGACCCTACCACAATATTGCTGCTCTTGCGTTTCAGAAAGAGAAGGGAAATCCAGAAAGAAAATGACTCTTTAAAGGATTTCCCTTCTCCCAAAACTCTCAGCTGCCATGACGTCATGCCATAACTTCTTCTAGTGAGAAGAGAGCAGTGTGAGCAGCGCACATCGATGTGCCTGCTGTCTCGAAACAGGTCTCAATCGGCTCTGTTTTGTGCCATGGCGCTTTTTTCCGGACTGCAGTGACAGCAAACTGCTGTCACTGCAGTCGGGGGAAAAAACGGACCACCTGTGCCAGGGCTCAAAACAGAGCCCGATAGAGACCCGTTTCGAGCCCCTCTTAAAAAAACTGCCGGTGCTCAGACCCCTTGAGACCCGGCCCACTTAAAGCCCTGATTAACACACTGACAAGGAGTGCTGGTGCACAGGAAAGGGGTGGGTTTTCTTTGGAGATAAAATATACACTCTAGCACCATGAATACTGTGGGTGCTAAGTGGTGTCTTTTAGGAGACTAAGTAGGTTTCTTGGAGACAAGGAAGGCAAGGTAGGTTCATAGTTATACTTCATGACACACTGTTGGAGTATGACACAGGATCATGGCTCTGGTCAGTTCACATGGTGAATGATCCTGGGAAGGAGAACGAAACATAATTGAGCCAGGAACTCAGGAATGATGTAGCTTAATGTCCCAAACTGTCTTAGCTAAAGAATGCCAATGTCAGTGTGAACACAAGATGATACTGAGTGTAGCATTGTCCATGTCACATGCAACATTGGATTAGGCAATTCGGTCCAAAACCATTGAAGAATTACATACACTCAGCAGCAAACATACACATAGGATAACAGCAACACACAAATGAACATTCAGGGGCTGACTCCTCCCATTCAATACTCACATTTAGGTGAAGAATTTACAGAAAAGTTATTGTCACAAATCCCCCTCTCATCCTCATCATCAATGACATCATGTACCAAGTCTGGTTCCTCCCTTGCTGGTGGCTGCTGGTCTCAGTCATCCAGTATAAGTGGTATTTCCTTCTGGATTGCCAGGTTGTGGAGCATGCATGTTGAAGTGAAAATCTTGCATACCTTCAGGGGGGCATATTGCAGTGCACCTGCTGTCCGATCCAGGTACCAGAACCTTGTCTTCAGTAGCCCAAATGTATGCTAAATTACTCATCTGGTCCTCCCATGTGCCTCATTGTAACGAATCTTAGCTGGGCTGACAGGGTTCTGGAGTGCTGTTAGCAACCAAGGCATGTTGGGGTATCCAGAGTCTTATATATTGAACACAGAAAATCTGACATACAAGCCACAAACAACATAAACATACAACATAATCTACTAACAAGACAGGCACGCTCAGGCTGCAGCTGAGACATCAACCAGGGCCTGATGTGGGGAGCACAAGGCCCTGATAGGGGTTGGCACTACTCCACATGTGCTGATCCAGTGGAACATGCACACACATGGAAGACCACCATGTCAGCCAGACATACCACCAGGACATTGAATGAGTGGTAATGTTTGAGATTCCGATAGGTCTGCTCCTTGGCTTGTGGTGGGACCAAAACTATCTGTGTCCCATCAATTGAGCCAATGACATTTGGCTTGCTCCCATGTTGTCTGTCAACTGTCTAGGTATTGGGAACATTATGTATTGGTCCAGGAAATGTAGCAATGCTTCCAAAACATCAAAAAGCACTTGGCTAAACATGGTCTTGGACATGCCACCTGATGTTGCCACAGTATACTGGAATGAACCAGTGGTGAAGGAATGTAGGGGTGCCATCACTTTTACCTTGGTGGTCAGCACAGTGGGATATGGGCATCCAGGCGGCAAATGTGGAGCCAACTGGTCAGCCAGCTCCACAACAAGTGGCCTGATAAAGCTGTATCTACAGATGCCATCATGTTCTTCCATGGTCTTGAGGTCGGGGAAGGTCCTGTAGACTGGAGGTGTTCTCCGATTCCTATGTGTGGAGTGTAAACACAGTTGTTGCTAGTTTACAAAGTACGAAGCAACATGCATTGAAACACATGTAACATGATATCTGGGTAAAATGAAGTCACTGGACATTGGGAATGACATTGATAGGATAAATGTTGAGCCTAGATACAAAGCACAATATTAGTGTCCTTTCCAGACATGTCACCAATCCATGGTTACCCAGCAGTGTGAGTGCTGTACTGTAAATTGTCCCTAGTGTCTGTCACCATACATGTGAGCAACCATCACATACTTAACAACCCCCAAACACATTAGCCAAGAAATGGGTTTGTGACAGCCATCACATGTTTGAAAGGTACACACAATAGGATCATGTAATGCCAGATATTTGGTACACATCATGCATACAGCGGGTCACCATGAGAAACCTGCACACCGCTGTCACGGGTTGGACACTGTCATGATGTCATGTCTGACATACATATACAATCACATACACTGAACATATACAATGTAGAGGTGTCATTTAGTTTGCAATTATCCACTTAAGCCTGGGACACAAATACACAACAGCAACTCACATAACATACACAAGCTGATGTGGCTGATAAATGTCACAGTACAAATATTCAGGACTGATTGTGTTGTACATGCCTCAGACGCAGCAGATTCACAGTCAGAAACTTCCCCCAATGCACAGTGGGTCACAAAGTCCCCTAAAGCAGTGAATATGTGTAGCCAAAACATGTTTTCACAAATTATCCCTTGGGACTGTGACCAAGCCCAGAAGGGTAATCTGAGAAGTGTACTCTCAATGTTGTAATGGGACTCACAAACAGTGTGGTGTGTGCCCCTCAAGATTAGATCCTCATTGAAGTGTGGGTTTTCAATTCTAGTGTATAATATCTCATGAAAGCATTGCTCCCAAATACGTAACGCACCAGAACATCTTCAATTGCACTAGTGTCTGCCCTGCTGACCGATTAGTGGAAGAACGCGGTAGCCACATCCAAACTAAGTCTTTCACACCCATTGGCCCTTGGTCATCATGGTGAACGACACAGGTGAGTATTCAAAGGACATGGAAGCGGCTTCCGAACCGAGTCTGTTGCACCCATTGGCCATCATGGTGAACGACGCAGATGAGTATTTGAAGGATGCCGAAGCCACTTCTAAACCGAGTCTTTTGCTCCCATTGGCTGTTGGTCCTCATGGTGAACGACGCGGCGAGTATTCAAAGGACAGAGGAACTGCTTTCAAACTGCGTCTGTCGCACCTATTGGCTGTTGGCCGTCATGGTGACAAAGGCATATTTAATTTGATGTCCGAATCACATGCAAAACGAATCAGTAACCTTCCATCACCAATGTATCAGTAACAGTGCGCATTTTGACCGCTGCCTGATGGCGAAGTACACAGCTCCCTGATTGTAAACACCACAGAAGTAGAGCACTCATGGGCAGCTGATCGTTTAATTTTGAAAATAGGAGCCAAGGCTGGCATCACACAGAGACGGTGAGACAGGGTTGATGTTCGCTGGGAGGTGTACATAGCGCTAGGAAGACCCAGTACACAGGTACCAGCCCATGTAGAAGGAAAGGACTCCCACTGTTCATCCAGTTGATTGGTGGCCAGTGCTCAGACAGCTGCAGTGTGCTAGGAACAGGAGTGTATGACTTTTTTGATACTCCTACTACTGGAGCCACGTCTAGAAGCAGTGGAGCCATCAGAAGTAAATTGCCAGTGGGAGCCATTGTGCAACGCACCTAACCAGAGACACAAGAGCATGGTGGGACGAGCTGACTCCCCTGGGCTATGTGCAAGTGGAAAAGACCTTTGACACCGCTCAGGAGGACTGGGCGGTGTGGGCTCGGTGTGAGATTGTAGTTTCCGGTCTTAAGGAGTGCCGATTAAGGGTGAATCGGGTGCCGCAGCGGAGTGACCCTGCGGGAGGCTGTGGTGGTGTGGAGGACGTCTACAGGTTGGTATGAAACAATGGGATGTACTAGGAGGACCGGGTCGAGGGCCTCCTCAGAGGCAGTGGGGCCTACGAGGCTGACCCACCACATTCAATGAAGAAACAAATGACTCAGAATGACCATCTGGATACTATACTACAAGCCATTGAGGGCTCTAGCGCATCCACAGAATCTAAACTGGACAAACTGGTTCCGGACCTCAACTTACTACACACGGATCATTGGAAGCTGAAGAATCAAGTCAAAGCTGTAGAACACCAGATCCCTGAATTGAAGCCCGCCACGGAGTTCCAAGAAAAACAGCAGAATGCTCATAAGGCTCATATCCGGACCCTAAATGACCACATAGAGGATGCAGAGAGGCGCTCCGGTGGAATAATGTCCAACTGATTGGGATGCCGCAGGGTGCGGAGGGACAGGATGCGGTTGCTTTTCTGGAATCCTGGCTCAAGACCCTTTTGCCTCATACCAAATTCTCCCCCTTCTTCACCATCGATGCGGGTGCATCATGTTCCGGGCAGGAGACCTGCCCCCGGAGACAGAGCGCGTCCACTTATCTTCAAGCTCTTACACTTCGGGATATAATCCTTCAGAGTCCAAGAAATTAGATGCTATCCAATATCAAAATGCCAAGGTGTTGTTCTTTCCGGACTATACAATGAAGGTTCAGCGTCAGCGGGGAACTTTCTTAGGGGTGAAGCATCAATTTCGGCAGCTTAATCTCTCCTACTCACTGTTATTTCCGGCCAGGCTCCGTGTCGTCTCGGATGAGAAGTCCAGGTTCTTTGATACACCTCAGGATGTTTGGGACTGGCTGGAGACATCAGGTCTGTATTAAGGCCTGAGACCTGCCAAGACGACGGTTTCCAGGGTTGATGGCGGCACCTGGTCCAGAGCTAATCCATAAAGAGGGGCAGGAAGTGGTTTGCTTTGCGTAGAAGATGGCAGAAGTAACGTCCCACAAAGACGAAGCAAACACTTCCGATCATTCTTCAGGCGGTGGAGGCTTTTCCGTGGGGAACTCTTCAGATAAAGCATCTATGAGAATGCCGGATGCTACACCCCAGACAACGGATGGTATCGTATGAAACTGGCTGATCTGAAATTACATTGCAGAGTGCTGTTGTCTGCTTTGATGTGATGATCTCCTGAGTCCTCTGAGGTGTGTGTGTTATCATGATGCAGATTGGGGTTCCGTCAAAGGGTTCCTGGGGGTGTTGATGTCGATATTTTTTACTTCTAATTTGGGTTTGCGCTATGGCAATGCCTGCAAATTGTTGTTTGGATGGGGACTTCAAGAATGTACCCTGCATGGTGTCACAATCCCCTGTTCTCCATACCCTTTCGGAGCCAGTAGGGCAGATGGCTATGTTGCTGTCTGTTGTGGACAATTCCCAAAGTTTTGGGAGTTGCCCTTTTATGTTTTTTTTTTAGTATTTCCCATTTCCCTTCTGTTGCAGGAGCCCGGTGGTGGATACTGAAAGCGTTGGCGTTCACACCAGACTGTTATACAGCGAGGTCAGGGCAGAGGGATCAATATTCATTGCAGTGAGCTTTTCTTAGGTTTGCCAAGGGTCACGTAATACTTACATGGAATGCCCGGGGCCTCCACACGCCTTCGCATACATATGCAGTGTATTCCTATTTAAAACATCACAATGTACATATAGCGTTATTGCAGGACACCCATCTGAATGCAATAGAGGTTACCTGATTTCAGCATAGCTAGAGAGGTAAAATATATGCCACAGATTACTCCATGTTTGCTAGGGAGACCCTTATCTGGATATGCCCGGGGACACCCTTTGCAGTAGATGAGACGTATGCGGATAAGGACGGCAGATATGTGTTGGTGAAGGGTAAATTGGAAGGGCGTCCTGTATTGTTAAATAGTGTATATGCACCGAATGTGGACCTGGGCCAGTTTCTAGGTCAGCTGTCTCTTGTTTTGGGAAGGTGGTGTGGGATCCCGTGGCTGCTCGGAGGGGATTATAACAGTGTCTCAGACGTGGGGGGGGGTCGATAGATCCTTTCCTCCAATCAGGTCCACGGCCGCGACAACCAATTCCGTGACACTGAATGGATGGGTGCTGGGATGGGATCTGGCTGACGTGTGGAGGCAACATCACTCGGGGGAGAAGACATATTCCTTTTTCTCTGCACCTCATAACTTAGACGTCAGGCTGGACAGGGTCTTTGTGTCCCCCTGCCTTCTCCAGTATGTTTCGGAATTGGAGTACTGGGGGGTAACGCATTCCGACAACAAATCTCACTGTGTTGTGCTGGCTTGGGAGGGTGGGGTCCCAGGTTTCCCCACGTGGAGGCTGTAACCGTCCATGCTGGAAGATCCTGTGTTTTGGGAGGCGGTTAGTGAGGTGATCAAATAATATTTTGAACTCAACACGGTGACTGCCTACTTTGCATTAGTGGAGTGGGAGGCTATGAAAGTACCCAAGAGGGAAATGCTTGGGGTTGGGCTGCGGGCTGAAACAACAGGTAGCATGAGCCCTGATTGGGGTGGAAAGACACTTGTTGCTGTTGGAATCTAAGACTGTGACAGATGCTGGGGGACTGGCCAACCTAAAGGAAGTGAGAAGGAAACACGCGGAGCTGCTTGAACGGCAGTGATGCCTTAACTTTGCAGCTTACTCCGAATCAATACATGCCAAAGCGGATCGCTCTGGGCCTCTCCTGGCTTGGCTGATTAAACAGGAGCAACCGGGTAGGCTGATTACGGCTCTCCGCTCTCCAAGCAGAGTGCTTCGATTCACACAGTTAGAAATCCATGGTAAGCTGACAACTCATTTCACAAAGCTGTATAAAGCTGGTCTGCAGCCCTCAGAGGAAGCGATTCAGCAATTCTTAGGGTGACTTCGGTTCCCAGTCCTGTCACCTGAACAGCGAATGGACCTAGATGCCCCGCTGATGCTTGAAGAAATGCGAGGGACAATGAGGACTCTGCCTTCCAGCATGGTCCCTGGTCCTGACGGCCTTCCCCACAAATTTTAGAAAACATATGCGGACCCCTTAAGCTTCCAGCTGCTCCGAGTATACACGGAGGCACTGGAATCTTTTGTCCTCCCGGTCTCAACGATGAAGGCCACGTTGATTACGCTCCCCAAACCAGGCAGGGACCCTACTTCCATGGGGGCGTATCATCCTTTGGTGCTCTTAAATGGGGATTATAAAATCTTAGCGGGCATCCTTGCTAGTAGATTTGGGCCGTTAGTTCCCCAACTGATCCACCAGGACCAGAATGAGTTTGTGCCGGCTCGCAGCACATCGCTTAACATATGGCGACTGTTCAGGGTGATGAATTGTGCTACTGGCCAACAGCTGGCTGTGTCATGCTCGACATGGAGAAGGCGTTCAACATGGTTGAGTGGTCTTTCATGTTTGCCGTGCTTCACCGATATGGTTTTGGACCCTATATACTAAGGGTCCTCATTTATGAAAATTCCGTAAGCAAAAGAAAATAGCACACAATCTGAAGGAAGCAACGAAGACAGGAGGAGGCAGCCCAGCACACCAGGAAGAGCTGGATGCCCTTCGAGAGCGGGTTGTGGCTGTCATCCCAGACAAGTTGGTGGTGGGACTACCAGGACAGGACAGTGCTGAGCATGAGGAACTGTAAGACACACAGGGTAAGTTTCTACAGGGGCCAATGTTGGTAACAAGTTAATGTTGTGCAGTGCATTTACTAAGGCGCCAGTCCTAATTAGTGACATGTGTTGTGCAAAGGGAAGTCATGCATGTCAATAACAGTGAAGTGTCACTTAAATGTCTTGTACCTTGGACCGTCAGATGTTGCACATTTCAATCAATATCCCTCATGGACATCTCAAATCATATGTCAAAAGTGTAGTACTAGCCCACTGCCACACCTGAGAATTGCCACATTCAAGTGCAAACAAAACAGAACCCATATGAAATACAAATCCCACAACCCCCTGCAACAGACATAGGTTGCCTCATTTATGATGCTGGACTGGCTTCACTGTGCTGCCAGGATGTCACTCTTATTATTTACTGGTGGCACAATGTACCACAGGCATAATAATAGGCCACGGAAAGCCACGTCACATTGTTCACCAAAAAATGTAATTGACATCTTTCACACATTAAAGTGTGTGAAAGTGGTATTGCTGGGAGTGTTCCCAGAAACATCCATGTCCAATTGACAATGCCCAAGATCAACATTAAATAGTAACTTTGACTCAATGCAAGTCTTCCTGCGATGGCGCATGGCAACCATTGTGCACCTATGTTGTTGGGAAGGACAGGGGAGCTCATTCATGAGCCCCTTCTGACAGTTTCACCATGCTGGGGCAATATTTTGTAGCGATGTACTTCCTGCGTGATTTTTCACCTTTTTATTTTATTATTTGTTTTGAAACTTTTTTATTGTCATTTATTTAATAGTACATACAACACATCTGATAATGCAGGTGATATTGACTTACAAGCAAGATTGCACAAGCATACCCTATGCTTAAATTAGAATATGTTGAGCTAGAGTATGAAGGCCCCCAGTTCAGTCTTTTAGCTGGTGACAGTCCCAAGAGGCCTGTGTCTGATTGAAGCTAACAAGCTCACAGGGTGGTCCCCATCGCACATTTTCTTAGGGGTTATGGGATGTCAGCCATGTGTTAACCTTGAACAAACTGTGGATATATAAAACTGGCGTGCACTGTGGCGCATATAATTCTTGCGCGTATTATTTCGCCTGAGAGCTGTATCATTGCGGGGTATCCTGCTGGAGTTACGCAGGTGCAGGGGGGAAGGGGGAGATGGGATCACTGATTGCTGTCGGCATGAGAGCTTGGTGGTGAGATCAGTCACGGCTGGCAGTTGCGTCCTGTTGGGTGTATGGGCCCTTTGTGCGTCTCCCTGGGTAGGCTCCTGGTCCACGGGAGCCCCGGGGGAACCAATCACCTGTGGTCCCGCCACTGTTACCGTTTCTTGCACATAGGAATGAAGTAGCATGGTCCAAGGCATGGAGATTATATGTTTGCATATTCCCTGGACTTCCTCCGCTCGGAGTAGCCCTTCTTCTGCCGTACCCCACTTTTTTACTGCGCCCACCCAGGCCGCCAGGGGAGGACCCTCCGGTTTCCTCCAGTGCATAGTGATGCACCATTTGGCCAGGAGGAGCACCAAGGAGGCTAATCTCCTATCTACCTTCATGTGCTTATGCCGCTAATGAATACCCAGGGCGCTAGCTTCCCACGTGTATAGATCCCGTAACCCCGCGACTGTTCGAAGAGCAGTGTGGATCGTGTGCCAGTAACTGTGAAGTGATGGACAATCACATAACATGTGTAAGAATGAGGCATTGTGCTCCAGGCATCTGGGACACGCGAAGGAGCTGGCTGGGAAATACTTCTGTAATTTTATGGGGGTGAGGTAAGCCCTGTGCAGGATGTGCAGTTGTATGTTTTTGCATCGATGGTTGCGGGATACTTTTTTGGTATGTTCATGTGCCCGGGTCCATTCCCTGTCATGTAGTGGTCTGCAAAAGTCGGCTTCCCATTTTTTGCATGAGGGGTGTAAGTGTGGGTCGTTTAAGGGTTCGTATGGGTTTATATATCAGGTGACTGTCATCCTCGACCCATCTGCCGGACCCCATGGATTACCGGATGTGTGGGGGATTCTGTGTCAATTGTGTGCCACTGCTTGCGGCAGTCTGCTAGGAGCTGTCTCTGCAATAGGAACTGTCCCTTGGGAAGCTCGAAGTCGGTCGCAATAGCCTCAAATGTTTGTAATTGTCCGTTAAAATACAGCGCCCCTACATCTGTCAAGGCAGAGTCAGTCTATATGTGCATCATTTTTTCGGTGTAGTGTACCCGGCGTTTGGGGAACCCTACCAGCGGCAGAAGCGGGGAGTACGGAAGTGCAGCCCGATGCATTCTGTGAATGTGCGTAAGACAGGCGTGGGGAGTCATCACCTGGAGCAGCTTAGTAGGCGGTGGCGCAGCCCCTGGTAGCACCATGCGGTGGATAGTAGGGGTTTGAATCGGTTGTATGTCAATACAACGCAGGCTTTTACCCCGCATGCCATTACAACGCGGGGATTACAACGAAAGTCGTTACAACGACTTTCGCTGGAGGGCGCTAGATAGTGGAATAGTTTATTTTCTATTCCAACTCCAGCCCACGTTGACAGTAGGGAAGGTGTTGGATAGAAAATTAAACTATTCCCTATCCAACAGTGCCCTCCAGCGAAAGTCGTTGTAAGGACTTTCGTTGTAATCCCTGCATTGTAATGGCAGTGCGGGGTAATCCCCGTGTTGTTATGGCTGTTCTCCGTTTGAATGTGCCTGGGTGTGGTGATCAGTTCCCTTTGCACCCGGCCCGCCGTCTAAGGGGACATCCATTGCAACAGGGCAGCCAAGAAGTACGCCTCAAAACATGGGGCCGCTAGTCCTCCTCGTTCAAGGGACAGTTGCAGTTTTGCAAGGGCAATGCGCCAGTGGCCGGAGCCCCAGATGAGGATCCCCAGCAGGGTGTCGAGTTCACGAAAAAGGGATCGTGGGGTAACCACCGGGAGATTAGAAAAGAAATATAGCAGTCGCGGAACGAGGATCATTTTTGCAACCGCTATCTTCCCTGTGACTGCCAGTGGGAGAACTTTCCAAAAGTGGACGGAGGATCTAATGCTTGCCATCAGTTTGCGGTAGTTGCCCTCGTATATGTCCTGCAGCGTATGATATAGCCGAACTCCTAGATATCTGACCGCTTGGGGGCTCAATGAGAGGTCCACATTGCCCAGTCCTTAACGACACTGGGGCAGAGCCTGCACCAAGGGATACACAGTGGATTTGGGCCAGTTGACTTTGAGTCCCGCCACTTCCTTAAAGTCTTGTAAAATGCGTAGTATAGGGGATAAGTCTGCTGCAATATCCCGGATATAAATGAACACATCATCAGCGTATAGTGACACTGCATGGGTGGAGTTGGCGATTGGGATACCCCACTCCTCGCTCGCAGCTCGGAGGTGGATTGCCAAAGACTCCGTTGCCATGACGAAAAGTAGGAGGGAGAGTGGACAGCCTTGCCTGGTGCCCCGGCGGACTGGAAAGGAGGCAGAAATAAGGGGGCCTAGTCTCGCTCTGGGGCTGGGCGTGGAGTAGATGAGCTTAGTGTAGGCTAGTAGACGAGGTCCTATGCCCATGCGTTGCAGGACCTGAAATAAGTAAGTCCACAAGAGGGTGTTGAAAGCTTTTTCAAGGTCCAATACCAGACACGCTGCCCTGGGGAATTGATGTTGTATCTGGTCCTGCAAGTGAAACAGCCGCTGGGGTATTTCTGCCCGGAACAAAACCATTCTGATCCAGGTGGATCAGCTGCGAAAGGACCGTGGCGTACCTATCTGCCAGGATTTTTCCGTAAATGTGATTCTCCGCGGGCAGTAAGGCTATGGGCCAGTAGGGGCCCAATCGGTGGAAGTCCCTATCTGGCTTAAGAAGGGACACTATGCTGATTTGCACATGGATTGGGGTAAAGCACCCCCATCTAGGGGCACCCAGAATTGCAACTCCAACTGGGGGACCAATTGGGACGCGAAGGCATGGTAAAATTCTAGTGGAAGGCCATCTAAACCAGGGGCCTTGCGGGTGGCCAACACCTTTATTGCGTGTCTAATTTCCGTCACCTTGATGGGCCAATTGAGGTCTTGGCGGGTGTCGCAGTCTATGTGGGGTAGCTGGAACCAAGCTAGAAAGCAGTAAAGGGTTTCCTCAGGCACCTGGGTAGGACTGGCATACAATAGCGTATAATGCTCTTGAAAGGCTTTTAGGATTGATTCCTGCGAGTATAAAAGAGTGTTTTGAGCATTACTGATGGCCGTGATAGGTGGAAGGGTCGAGTCCTGCTTAATGAGCCATGCCAATAACGTGCTCGCCCTATCCCCCTCTTTATGGACAAGGGCTGTATACACCGCAAAGTTATATTGGCGCATACTTGCCAACGCCTCCTCATAAGCAGTTTTGGCATTACAATCTGGGCCGGCGTGGCTTTATCCAGGTTGGCCTCCTTGGTAGGGATGGCCAGCGCTTGTTCTGCACTATGGATGTCACGCTCTAGGACCCGTTGGACTCCCATAATGTGGCGAATGCAGTTACCACGCATTATGACTTTAAACGCATCCCACTTGTGCGCGCGTGTAGTGATCGTGTTTATGTTGTCCTGGAAGAAATGGTGTATGTGGTCCGTTTGAGCTTGTTTAAAAACCAGGTCATCAAGACACTCCCTAGGGAGGTGCCAAGTAGGGACAGGGGGATCCGGCCGGTGCCATTGGATCGCTATTGTGTGGGCGTCGTGATCTGATATTGTTCTGCCTAGATAGTCAGTGTCTGAAATAATAGGTAGAATAGAGGGGAAGAAGAAGAAACAGTCCAGGTGCACCCTAAGGTCATGAGGCCTTGAATGGAATGAGTAGAGTCTGGCAGTTGGGTTCCAAGTTCGCCAGGCATCCGCGAGGGACCAGTGTTGTGCCCATGCTACAAATCGTTTTGCCTGCATTACAATGGGAAATGCCGGATGGGGAGGATGGGATCTATCCCGTGTTATATTTTGCACGCAATTGTAGTCCCCACCCAGGATCCAGGGTACTTGTGTGTATGTGCTTAAAGGGGTGAAAAGCATGCCCCAGAATTTATTTTGGTCTACGTTGGGCCCATGATGCTCCCCAGCAGTACTGTCTGACCGTCCAACCGTCCCTGTAATAGAGCGTATCGGCCGGCTGAATCAATGGTGGGGGACTGCTCCTGAAATGGAACATCGGGATACACCCATATGAGGGTGCCCTGAGCAAAGGCCGAATATGTAGTGGCGCATATGATACCCCTCCATCGCCTGTGCAGTTTCGCCACCACTCCTGCTGTAAGGTGCGTCTGTTGCAGGAACGCAATTTGTGCATGGTGGCATTTGATGTAAGCGTATACTGAGTATCTCTTGCACGCGGTGTGCATACCGTGCACATTCAGTGTAAGGATGGTGGTGTTACCAGTGTGTGCTATCGATGCACGCGTAGGGTGCATAAGGCAGGATAGGCGAATGGGCTTCCCCGGAAGTCCCGAACTCTAACCCATTCCCCCAATTCCCACACTGCTAGGACATCAGCGCAGCTGCTCAGTAGCTTGTTGGGGGGGCACAGTGCGAAGTAGGTACGGTCGGGGGTTGGGAAACTGAGGTGGGGCAAACGGAACCAGCCCCAACTCTGGGGACCTATCGCCAAGGGCAATACGTCCAAACTAGCTCTCAATTGTTGCGAGAGCATCAACATATTGTAGGGGTGACGGCCTGTATCCGCGAGGGATCGCAACATGTGGGTTATGTGCGCAATCTATGACTGTCTGCTGGTCTGCCTGTATGCATATGGGCAGATTAAGCCTGAGAAGACGGGAAGACGCATGTGTCACGAGGACTACCTGTGTCAATATGCAGAAGGCATCACCCCGCCCCAAATCCTCAGCATGTTGCAAGGGTCCATTCACATCAAGTTGTCTGCTGTTCGCGGGGTAATCGAGGGCAGCAGCTGATGGTGGGGAGGGTTCTCGGGTTGGTGGTATCTCTACACCCGGACAGGGCACCAGCAGGTAATGCTACCTGCGTACGTGGGCTGACGTGATGCAGACACCGGTCAACCAAGCGCCCACTGCGACAAACTGCGTAGCTTATCCGGCATTGGCGTTAGCGGCTGCTAGCGCCTCGTAGTCAGGCGCACAATTAGCAACCCAGTCTCAGTCCCCGGGGCGCCCCGCTGCGTTCCTTGACCGGATAATGGGGCTGTCCCACTCCAGTGCTCGGCAGTGAGGGGTGGTGTCAAGGTCAGGTCACCAGTTGTTTTCCACGGCCCCCCAGCCCACAGAGAGTCCAGGCAAGTATCTGTCTCGAAGTCTTATGTTGGGACAAAGCCTCGGGGCCCGGCGGTTGTCAGTTCAGTTCCCAGGGCTTGTCGTGCACTGATGTAGGCTGCTAGGTGGGGGCGCGACAGGCTGCCATTTTAACGTCAGGCAGGCCGCGCTATAGTCGCGATCTCGGCAATCCTTATGAGGCGTACAGAGCCGCCCCCCGGGTCACCGCTACTCACGCGTGGCCACACCTGGGCTCCAGCAGTATCCCAGGTCAGTGGAAGACGGGCCCCGCAAGTCGGCAGCAGACGAGCCCCACAAGTCGGCATTAGACAGATGCCCCACGGCCGATGCAGGTGGTGGGGACGCTCCTGGGCAATGTGCGCCTCCTGATGTCTGCTGGTTCTCGTGGATTGTCCCATCTCCGCAGTGGGCCCTGGCCAGGGGGGAGGCCTCCACCACTTGCCGGGTGAGTCAGAAGTAGGGCGCAGGTGCCCATGAGCAGCTTTGTCAGGGCCCCCGCCGCTCCCGGGAAGAAATTAAGTGGCGCTCCCAATGTCGGAGGCTCAAGGTCACCTCCTCCAATGCCTACTTTGTCCCCATCTCCTTACTGATGGCAAAAGCCTGATTCGGTGCAGCAGGGAGTCTGCAGGCCCATAGGAAGTCAACTGACCAGGCGGGAAGACACAAATCTGGCGGGCGCCATCTTATGCTTGGCGGCGCCTCCCCGCTGAAAAGTCCTATTCTCTGCCCCTGCAATGCCGAGCCTGCAGCTTGGACATGGGCGCTGGGCGCCTAATGTGGTCAGGAAACACTGGGTGTGGGCCAGTACCAGCTAGACTCCATGGGAGTAGGCGAAGTGACAGCCCAGTCCTGGAGCCTCACAGAGACACATCCGCCTTGGTGGCCATCTTAGCCACGCCCGCATGATTTTTTCACCTTGATTAGCTGTATCTGTAAAGGTAACTAGTTAGGCATATTTGTGAGCATGTGAAGCCCTGTGCCACATTATACATACATCATGTATGACGTTTGCAGGGTGGGTCTTCACAAGCAACAAAAACTCATAGGAGTGGTGCTGTGCAATCCATCTTATTTCCTAACTAAAATTGCATGGGGCAAATGCGCAGTACCTCACAACTGCATCATGCCAGGCGTAAGGGTGAGGCCACAGGGAGAGGCTGGCCCCATGCATTGCTGGACTTGATTGATGCTTCTGACATGACAGCAGCAATTCATGACCTAAGCTCTGACAGACAAGTTAGGATAACTGATGTATGTGTCATTAACAGCAACATGGAGTGTCCAACAATGAATACAGCACATCCATGTTGTCACAAGGAGGGGCAAAAGATAAGTGTTCCAATGCTGTTGTTGCAGTGATGCAACACTTTACATCAATTGTGCCCAGGAATGTGCACTATCTAATTGATGGTGTGCATTCATGCCCTGCATTTATGGTTGCATGGCAGCACATTTACATTGCTTGTGGCACTGTTCAGCCCTAAAACATTCTGAAAAGAGGCACCAAGGTGAATATTAGCAATGGATTTTCACCGCATTCCCAGGACTTTTATGCATTTATAGTGGCACTATTTTTATCTCCCTATTATTTCGCAAACAGGTGTGAGCAACAGCTTTCCAGTGATAGCAACTTGTTTTTCAACTGCCTTGCCTGCCAGAAAAAATTAACGACAATGACATGCAAGGTAGGCGTTCCATCTCTAAATATTGACAACAATCTACATAACCGCACCTCGTGATATTAGCAAGGCTGTCACGGACCTGCAAAGCAACAAGAAAACTCACGCTAAGGCACATTAGCTGTGGGAACTTAAGACCACAAAATACCTGTCCTTAAGGAGGGGGATAAGTCTTGGGCCAACATCTATGCATGTGTTTGGTACTGGATAGTGCTGAAAACAATATTTCAGGGCTGGCCTGTGACAACATACACTGAAGGAATGTGCACCATCAATAAGATAGTGTGCATTCCTGTGCCCCGGGCATGAAAAGTGTGGCTGCAACAAGACAGTGTTGCAACACTTCTCATCATGTCCCCCCTTGTAACAGCATGGATGTACAGTATTCACTGGGACAGTGCTCTATGTGCAAGTAATGGCAGAAACGTCATAAATCCTTACGTATCTGTCTGCACTAAAGTCACACATTGCTGCAGTTGTGTCACAACCATGACACGACTCAAGCAATGCATTGTGCCAGCCTATCCCTGCGGCACTGCCCCACCTTCACGCCTGCCATGAAGCAGGCGGAAGGTACTGATGCAATGCTGTTCATGAGGGGTGCCCAAATGATGGCATACTTTGAGATCCACCAGTGGTAGTTGTGCGCTGCAGTGTCATCATTTTGAAGCATTGGTGGAATGTCAGTGCTGAGGGAGTTGATGAGACGTTATGCGGTGCTCTTGATCCATCTGTGAGAGGGTGCTAGGATGGCGGTGGTGTCCGGTTGTAGATATCATGCATCCAATGATGGTAGTGCCAGGAGAGTCTAAAGTCTTGCCTGTATTGGAAGTACCTGCTGGCGTAGGTAACGTACTTGACAGTGTGTCCTGCTATGTGGCATGTTGAGGTGCCTTGCTGCTTGTGTCTGATGTCAGTGACTTTCCCCAGGAGGTGTTGGTGCTCTGGTAACTTTGCATGCCGAGGTGGAACTTGAGGTCGCCGAGTTGGATGCCGTCTGTGGATGTGAGACACTGGGGTGCAAGGAGGTTATCAATGGTGTTGGAGAATGGGGCACATTGCCCGGGTGTCCTGCACATGAGTGTGCTGCAGAGGATGTTCATGGGACTGTTCAGGATCATGGAGTTGCCGTAGTCCATGGTCACCCTTGGCAGTGCCTGGTCAGTCTGAGTGTGCTTCTGTATGTGATGACAATGCCTCCTCTCTAGTAGTGGTGCCTCTTGCAGGTGACACTGAAGTTGTCAGTGACGGCGATGGCGATGTTCGGTGCTGAGGTTGGTCCTGGCAGGTGAGGTGGCGTACAGGGTTGATGGTGAGGAGGTTGCTGGCGTTGTATTGTTGGAGTGTCCTAGAGGAGTGATCCTTGGTGCTGAGCGTGGTCCAGGTCCAGTCAGGCGCAAACAGCGTAGACTTTGGTTGTGAGACGAACATTACAATGCAGGCAGTACAATGTTAACAACGCAACTCTGACAACGCCGGTGCTGTAAAATTGCATTTGAATACAAAGCATTGTGAGGTCAATAATGTTATAATTTAATTATTTCCTGTGGTTATGGGTGTCGGATGTAAACATTTATTTTTGGGTGTTTAATGTTGTAAAATATGAAAAATGGGGTGTATTTTGGTGTACATTAAGGCAAATGGTGTGTATCATGGGGTAACATATGACAAAACCTATTTTTGTTTTGGGGTAAATTATGAAAAATAGGGTGTATAATGGTGTAAAATATTACAAATGGTGTGTATATTGGTGTTGGAAAGGAAAAATGGGGTGTGCATTAGTCTTAATTCAGACTTTTTGGGTGTTGTGGGTGATCATAAAGGAATTGCATTCTTCATGTTTGGGTTTGTGGTGACAAGGATAGTTTTGGGATGCACTCACTGAAGTTGGAACAGTGTTCTTAAAGTCGCTGCTATGCAACACCTATTCTACAGTTGCAATATGACTAGTATTACTATACAATTGAATGGAATGTGATGTTATGGCATGCGTTGCAAGTATGTACGTGCCTTTGGCAACAGAGTGGTACACCTGCTCTGCATGGGCGCACAGTGTCCAACATTGAGAAGTGTGGGGTGGACAGCTGTGAGGTTGGAATTGCTGGAAATAACACTGAATGGTGTATGGAGTAAGCATGGGCGTAAAATCCGTTCCGTTAGCGGAATTTGCGAAATTTCAGAAAAATCCGCGAAATCGTACATGAAGCACTTACAGGGTTACAGCAGGTGCCCAAGTTGAAGCTGATTTCTTTGTAAGAAATTAACTTCAACTTGGGCACCTGCTGTAACCTGCAGCCCCTGGTTGAGGCTGGGCAGGTGTGCTTTCTCCCCATAATCTACAGTGGTGAACCAGAGGGTGCTGTGATGAACCGGAAGGTGCAGTTGTGAATCATAGGGTGCTGTGATGAACCAGAGGGTGGCAGTGGTGAACCAGAGGGTGGCAGTGGTGAACCAGAGGGTGCTGTGATGAACCAGAGGGTGGCAGTGGTGAACCAGAGGGTGGCAGTGGTGAACCAGAGGGTGCTGTGATGAACCAGAGGGTGGCAGTGATGAACCAGAGGGTGGCAGTGATGAACCAGAGGGTGGCAGTGATGAACCAGAGGGTGGCAGTGATGAACCAGAGGGTGGCAGTGATGAACCAGAGGGTGACAGTGATGAACCAGAGAGTGACAGTGATGAACCAGAGGGTGGCAGTGGTGAACCAGAGGGTGTCAGTGGTGAACCAGAGGGTGTCAGTGATGACCCAGAGGGTGGCACTGGTGAACCATAGGGTGACAGTGATGAACTAGAGGGTGGCAGTAATAAACCTAAGGGTGGCAGTGGTGAACCAGAGGGTGCTGTGATGAACCAGAGGGTGGCAGTGATGAACCAGAGGGTGGCAGTGATGAACCAGAGGGTGGCAGTGATGAACAGGAGGGTGGCAGTGGTGAACTAGAGGGTGCTGTGATGAACCAGAGGGTGGCAGTGATGAACCAGAGGGTGACAGTGATGAACCAGAGGGTGGCAGTGGTGAACCAGAGGGTGGCAGTGGTGAACCAGAGGGTGGCAGTGATGAACCAGAGGGTGACAGTGATGAACCAGAGGGTGGCAGTGGAGAACCAGAGGGTGGCAGTGGAGAACCAGAGGGTGGCAGTGGAGAACCAGAGGGTGGCAGTGATGAACCAGAGGGTGGCAGTGGTGAACCAGAGGGTGGCAGTGGTGAACCAGAGGGTGACAGTGATGAACCAGAGGGTGGCAGTGGTGAACCAGAGGGTGCTGTGATGAACCAGAGGGTGGCAGTGATGAACCAGAGGGTGGCAGTGATGAACCAGAGGGTGGCAGTGATGAACCAGAGGGTGGCAGTGATGAACCAGAGGGTGCTGTGATGAACCAGAGGGTGGCAGTGATGAACCAGAGGGTGACAGTGATGAACCAGAGAGTGACAGTGATGAACCAGAGGGTGGCAGTGGTGAACCAGAGGGTGTCAGTGGTGAACCAGAGGGTGTCAGTGGTGAACCAAAGGGTGTCAGTGATGATCCAGAGGGTGGCACTGGTGAACCATAGGGTGACAGTGATGAACTAGAGGGTGGCAGTAATAAACCTAAGGGTGGCAGTGGTGAACCATAGGGTGCTGTGATGAACCAGAGGGTGGCATTGATGAACCAGAGGGTGGCAGTGATGAACCAGAGGGTGGCAGTGATGAACAGGAGGGTGGCAGTGGTGAACTAGAGGGTGCTGTGATGAACCAGAGGGTGGCAGTGATGAACCAGAGGGTGACAGTGATGAACCAGAGGGTGGCAGTGGTGAACCAGAGGGTGGCAGTGGTGAACCAGAGGGTGGCAGTGATGAACCAGAGGGTGACAGTGATGAACCAGAGGGTGGCAGTGGAGAACCAGAGGGTGGCAGTGATGAACCAGAGGATGGCAGTGGTGAACCAGAGGGTGGCAGTGGTGAACCAGAGGGTGACAGTGATGAACCAGAGGGTGGCAGTGGTGAACCAGAGGGTGGCAGTCATGAACCAGAGGGTGGCAGTGGTGAACCAGAGGGTGGCAGTGGTGAACCAGAGGGTGGCAGTGGTGAACCAGAGGGTGGCAGTGGTGAACCAGAGGGTAGCAGTGGTGAACAAGAGGGTGGCAGTGATGAACCAGAGGGTGGCAGTGATGAACCAGAGGGTGCTGTGATGAACCACAGGGTGGCAGTGATGAACCAGAGGGTGACAGTGATGAACCAGAGGGTGGCAGTGGTGAACCAGAGGGTGATGTGGTGAACCAGAGGGTGGCAGTGATGAACCAGAGGGTGACAGTGATGAACCAGAGGGTGACAGTGGTGAACCAGAGGGTGGCAGTGGTGAACCAGAGGGTGGCAGTGGTGAACCAGAGCGTGGCAGTGATGAAGCAGAGGGTGGCAGTGGTGAACCAGAGGGTGGCAGTGATGAACCAGAGGGTGGCAGTGATGAAGCAGTGGGTGGTGCTGCTAAACTGCCCGGGAGCCCTGTGGGTGTGAGCTCCTGCCCTGTTGAGCTGCCCAGGTGTTGTTAGCCCACGTGCTACTGAACTGTCCCGGGGCCCAGTGGGTGTGAGCCCCCGTGCTGCTGAACTGCACCGGAGCCCTCTCAGTGTGAAAATCATTCGTGCTCAATTGCCTGGGAGCCCTCTGGGTGTGAGCACACATTGTGCTAAGTGTCCCCCTGCCCTCAGTACATATACCTGTACTACACAGCACCATTATGCTCTTGCACCATGAAGTCTGGTGCCTGGATGCTCCTGATCCTTGTAGGTGGTACCACCGTCTGGTGCAGTCAAAATGTGAAGTCATAACTTGCTACACAGCACCAATAAACACGTGTCCCCCCCTGGCACCGGTATGCGCATGTTCCAGGTGTGGAGCACCGGCATGCCACTGCACCCTACTGCCCAGCCCCAGCATATGCCTGTACGGGGCAGTTTAGTATGAGATGGGACATTGTCCAGCAGCTGCAGCTGCATGCGCCTGAACCCACTGAGCAGGATCAGAATGGCTTTGTTCCAACACGCGCAGCAGAGCTATCTTGGACATCTGAAGGATTCTGGGGTCCTGTGCCAAACGTATTTTTGCATCCATGAGTTTCCCGAACGCCATCCCCGTGTAGCTTCTGTGACCAGGAGGCTGCTTTCTCCTCATCTGCTGCTCTGCTCGGTCTCTGACCCTTTATGAACAAGATGCACTCGCATAGAAGCCCCGCCCATTTGGCCCCATCCACCACACACTAGCGGTATGAAACGTCTTCCCGCCCGTCCCCACTATAATTGCCAGCTCACTCAAGGGACCTCGGCGCCTTTTGGTGTGCTGGTAAAGTTAAAGGCACACGTGGTCACATATTTGTGCAAATGGCACAAAAAATCTGCGAGTTCGCGGGAAAATTCGCGAACTCGCAGACTTTTTTTGCAATCTCGCATGAATTCGCGGAGTGCGAATTCGCAAATTTCGCCCATACTTAGTATGGAGGCGGGGAAGTGTGTGTGAGCGGGTGTTGCTAAACATCTATTGAGGGAAGCCTTACCTTGAAGCTGTGTCCCATGTCTTTGTAGCTTCTGCAACCCTGCCTCTGCATCCAGGAAAAGGAAGTAGGCAGCCAGGCTTCCTCCCCTGAGTCAATCACAACGCTGTGATGTGGTGAAGTGACTGGTAATAGGCAATGGGACAAGTCATGCAGCCACAGGCTGTAGTGTTGGGCTTGTGCTGTATGCAGGCTGAAATACAGCCTACATAGGGAACATGGAAGTGCCCATTACTGCTTTGGGTGTCATGGGTGGTCCAATAAAACAGTCACTGTGCACTTGAGTCATCCTGCCAATCCGCACATGCCATGCTCCATATTTGAGCAGTCCTACCCACCCTCCCATGTCTTGAGGAGACATAGCATGATCACATCAGTTAGTCATCCCTTGTGTTTTCATTTTCATTTTGTTTTTCAGTCTTCTCTGAGCCAGAACTTCACAAATTTAAAATATTCTCCCCCTAAGGCCCCCACCCCTGTCCTCATGCATTCCCACATCACAGATGATTGTTCCTCACCCCTACCCCACTCAATGGCAGGCGCTGCACAGTCGCACAGCAGACGCATGCTGCTGGTGTGGTGAAGGGGCACCTAAGGCAAGGCCATCTGCGCACATCCGTGTCCCAACCGCAACCATTGCCAGTAACACTTGATCTTGAGCCAGTCACTGATACAGCTCTGCCACCCTCCATGCACTCAAACTCGGAAAACTCTGAGACTGACAACAGGCCTTGGCAAACATGACCTATGGCCAATTCACCTGCCTCCACTGCTGCCAAACTTTAACCATCATCCCGGCCTCAAACACAGCCAGCACCAGCGTTGCAGCCGCTTAACTCCACACTTGGATCTCTGACTGCGCATACAAGCTCACCCCGCTACGCAACCCCGACAAACAGCACCACAAGAACGCCGCATGGTATAGCACTGATCTCCAAGAAGCAATACACACTAGCAGATTACTTCAGAAGAACTGGATAAATACCAAGACACCTGAAATGTACACCACATACAAGGACGCCATGACGGACTACCACAACTAAATCCTCAACAATTCCAAAAAATCCAGCCAACTCTTCAAGGTCAATCATTAATTCACCAACCCATGCAGCAAGCCACAGACATCACCCTGTCCCAAGAGCTTTGTGATAAGTATGGAACCTAGTTCCACCTCAAGATCAAAAATACTCGACAACAACTTTGCTGTCCATCCACAAGATGCCAAAGTCAGCCCCACTCACCCCCCTCCCAACACACCAGCCATACTACCATCTCCACCTGGACGCCAGTCACAGCTGAATGCACCACCTTGACCATGAGAGACATCCACTAGGGGGATCACACCTACCCCTGCCCTCCTCACATCTACCACAGCCCCGAGATTGCCCTATTCACAGCCACAGATGACATCCGCACACTCGTGGACTAAGGCCACTCCACAGCCCTCATCATACTCGACGTTTCGGGCGGGCTCCTACACCGTCTCCCACTACACACTAGTCGCCAGACTACATGACACTGGATTACAAGGAACAGCCCTCGACTGGCTCAGATAATTCATCCCTGGAAGAGGCTAAAGGATCAAATCACATGCGGAGTCCCAGAGGGTTCCTCAATGAGCCGGACCCTCTTCAACATCTACAGGGCTGCCTCTGCACCATCGTCCAACAACACGGCCTCATCATCTTATCCTACACTGATGACACCCAGCTCATCCTCTCCCTCACCAAAGACCACACCACTGCCAGACTCGACTTACAGAAAGGAATGCATTATGTCGCAGTCTGGATGACCAACAGCTGCATGAATATAAACGCAGAGAAGACAGAAGTCCTTGACCTCTGAACCACCCCATCAGCATGCGACAACACCTGTTGACCTTCTCCCTCTGAAGTCCACTTACCCGGTCGGACCGCGCAAGAAACCTCGCCATTGTACTTGACCCATCACTCACCATGAACAGACAGGTCTACGCCATCACCTCCAGCTGCTATGACACCCTCTGCATCCTCTGCAAGACCTTCCAATGGATACCCCCAGAGTCAAGGAAGACAGTCAGCCATGCACTCATCACCAGCAGTCTGGACTATGTAAATGCACTGCACGCCGGCATTCATAAAGCCCTACTCTGCAAACTACAGATATAACTGTACACCACAACCACTTATCCACGGCATCCCCCGGCACTAACACATCAGCCAACACCTCTGTAGACTCCACTGTCTGCCCGTGCTGAAATGAGTCAATTCAAAATCATCATTCATGGCTACAAATGCCTACATAACAACTTAATCAAATACATCAACAACATAATCGAGTTCAACGTACACAGATGAGACATCCGAACTTCAAAACTTACACTGTCCAAAAGCCTGTGCATCAACAGAGGCATAACAGGTGGAAGATCCTTCTCCCACATTGCATCCAATACCTGGAATAAGCTAACGGAAGATATCAGAGGAGCACCCTCCATGAACACCTTCTGGAAGACAATCTAGACCTGGCTCTTCCACTAACAGATCAGCATCCCCCCCCCCCCCTCAGTGACATGAAACACTCACGGATGAGTATTGTGCCTACAATTCCCCTGAGTTATTTAGTAATTTAGTTTTGTGATGATTGTTCCTCTCCTGCCCTGCTTGAGGTGTTGGGGAAACAGTCTTCCAACATAGTGATGAATCCGCCACTAGGGGTGTGTCACCTAAGTGTAATTTGCATGAGCAACTCACCCTTGGTCCTTCTGCGCTACGGGACCCACCTTCTCCTTACCTGGACATTGCCCCCCTGGCGCAGTCCACTGCACTCACTCCAAATAAGTGACTCAGTCAGCAGGAGCATGAGCCAGGTGTGTTTTCACTGCTCTGGGTACATCATGCGCGGCATAGTCCGATGCTGGCGCACCTGATACAGTTGATGCAGCAGGGCTCCCTTAGACGTGTAGTTGTAGCGTTCAGAGCACACAAGTTTGGCAAAGCACAGGGGCCTCACACTCCAGAGCGTCAGGCCAGGCCAACATCATCACGTCCTGTGATGCAGGGAGATGGCACACATCATAGGTAATCCCCTCTGTGCACCCCGATGTAGTGGTGGAGTATAGTATGCAAAGTGAGCCACACCACGTTGGTGCGCAGGATCAACTCCACCATTGACTGCACAAAGGTGCACAAGGCAGGCTTCTCACACAGGTCAGCTACGTGTCTCCATGTGACCTGCCAGACTTCACCACCAGGTACATGCGGCCTTCGCACATTCATGTCTTCTGCCATGGATCATCAACTCCACAGCTATTCCACTCCCAAATCCATGCCACAGTCACAGGTTCAGCAAGGGATCCACCAACCAGATGCAGGTCCAGCGAGGCATCCAGACTCTCATCCTGGTCAGCCATGATGTTGGGTGGTTTGAGAGTGTTGTTGATGTGTGCTGCACCTGGCCCAGGCTGTTAAAATCTGCATTTCTACTTGTTTCATACATCTTTTATGTTGGCGGTGGACCGATAGGGAAAGTTCACACTTGCTGCTTAGCGTGCCTTTTTCGATTGCTAAGGGCTTTTTACTGAAGTCTTACCGCTATCGCTAGTTTCATCAACGCCATGCTGCAAAAATGTGATATCAAAATAAAAAGCAATTGCCTGTCAGCAACACAATGGCAATACGTAGCTAACAGGGCAATACTTTGCAGGGATCTATTGGGATCTAAATTACTAGCGCTTAGCTTGTTTAGCGAGATAGTTTTGAAAAATCTTGATAATATGGCCACAAGTGTTTTCAACATTTTCTTATCAGCTACTTTTGGGTATTTTAAATTTGTTCTAAATCTATTTGTAGGCAGTTATTTTTGTTTGGCAACATATTAGCAAATATTTGTACCTATTGCAAAGTTGGCTTTGCTGCAGTTTTTTTATGTGACCGCATACCTTGCATCTCCATTTTGTTATGTACCACTAACAGAAGGGACAATCTTTCAAATGTATGTTTGGGTAAGAAAAGTGACGCAAACTGAAGGTAGCAGAAACTTCTACATATGGAAAATACCTAAATACAACATTACCAATAACAAAATCATGCAATGGCGACATCAAGTACTTGTACATATGCTCCCTTGTGTCTACATTAATCCATTATCAAAAGATTTAAATGTAGCTTCAATATACATGTTTATGCTGTGTGTGTATAAGCAGGCTCGGATAACTTTTTTCATTCTCAAATCTTTCTTAAATAGGTGAGTTGTTGTAAACACAGACAATTAACATTGTTTGACAAGTAAGTGTCTGACACTGTACATTCATGACCCTGTACTACCATGGAACATGTGAAGATATATAGGATAAGCTTGTCAAAAGTGCCTGTAGAGATAACCAGTTCTGGTCACATTTGTCATTTTACAGTTGACAGAAGTTAATATGAAAAGGATGGAGACATAGTAACATAAATGATCATAATTACAAAGGCCTTGTGCAAGGGCTATGTCATGAATGTTCATGTGAATAGTAAAGTCTCATTGCACAAGGGCACCAAGTACAATGCTTCACATTATGTCATACACCCTGTATCACCTCTGTCCTACTGTGTCATCAAATCTCAACAATCACAATGTAGTATGATAATAAATGAGATTTGAACAAGTCTAAGTATGGCAATTTAGTCTACCTTTACATGGCCTTGGAAAAATTTTATATCTATTATATTGACCAAATAGAAAAAATCTGTTTTAACATTGGTGTTGCGGTTGTGACCTCACACCATTTTGTTTGTTTGTCTTCTTCACCAAAACTTGTGTGCAACATGTGCATAAATCCAAGGGGCAGATTTATGAAGGACTTGCGCCTTCTGACAGTTTCACCATGCTGGGGCAATATTTTGTAGCGATGTACTTCCTGCGTGATTTTTCACCTTTTTATTTTATTATTTGTTTTGAAACTTTTTTATTGTCATTTATTTAATAGTACATACAACACATCTGATAATGCAGGTGATATTGACTTACAAGCAAGATTGCACAAGCATACCCTATGCTTAAATTAGAATATGTTGAGCTAGAGTATGAAGGCCCCCAGTTCAGTCTTTTAGCTGGTGACAGTCCCAAGAGGCCTGTGTCTGATTGAAGCTAACAAGCTCACAGGGTGGTCCCCATCGCACATTTTCTTAGGGGTTATGGGATGTCAGCCATGTGTTAACCTTGAACAAACTGTGGATATATAAAACTGGCGTGCACTGTGGCGCATATAATGCTTGCGCGTATTATTTCGCCTGAGAGCTGTATCATTGCGGGGTATCCTGCTGGAGTTACGCAGGTGCAGGGGGGAAGGGGGAGATGGGATCACTGATGCTGTCGGCATGAGAGCTTGGTGGTGAGATCAGTCACGGCTGGCAGTTGCGTCCTGTTGGGTGCATGGGCCCTTTGTGCGTCTCCCTGGGTAGGCTCCTGGTCCACGGGAGCCCCGGGGGAACCAATCACCTGTGGTCCCGCCACTGTTACCGTTTCTTGCACATAGGAATGAAGTAGCATGGCCCAAGGCATGGAGATTATATGTTTGCATATTCCCTGGACTTCCTCCGCTCGGAGTAGCCCTTCTTCTGCCGTACCCCACTTTTTGACTGCGCCCACCCAGGCCGCCAGGGGAGGACCCTCCGGTTTCCTCCAGTGCATAGTGATGCACCATTTGGCCAGGAGGAGCACCAAGGAGGCTAATCTCCTATCTACCTTCATGTGCTTATGCCGCTAATGAATACCCAGGGCGCTAGCTTCCCACGTGTATAGATCCCGTAACCCCGCGACTGTTCGAAGAGCAGTGTGGATCGTGTGCCAGTAACTGTGAAGTGATGGACAATCCCATAACATGTGTTAGAATGAGGCATTGTGCTCCAGGCATCTGGGACACGCGAAGGAGCTGGCTGGGAAATACTTCTGTAATTTTATGGGGGTGAGGTAAGCCCTGTGCAGGATGTGCAGTTGTATGTTTTTGCATCGATGGTTGCGGGATACTTTTTTGGTATGTTCATGTGCCCGGGTCCATTCCCTGTCATGTAGTGGTCTGCAAAAGTCGGCTTCCCATTTTTTGCATGAGGGGTGTAAGTGTGGGTCGTTTAAGGGTTCGTATGGGTTTATATATCAGGTGACTAAGTGTCATCCTCGACCCATCTGCCGGACCCCATGGATTACCGGATATGTGGGGGATTCTGTGTCAATTGTGTGCCACTGCTTGCGGCAGTCTGCTAGGAGCTGTCTCTGCAATAGGAACTGTCCCTTGGGAAGCTCGAAGTCGGTCGCAATAGCCTCAAATGTTTGTAATTGTCCGTTAAAATACAGCGCCCCTACATCTGTCAAGGCAGAGTCAGTCTATATGTGCATCATTTTTTCGGTGTAGTGTACCCGGCGTTTGGGGAACCCTACCAGCGGCAGAAGCGGGGAGTACGGAAGTGCAGCCCGATGCATTCTGTGAATGTGCGTAAGACAGGCGTGGGGAGTCATCACCTGGAGCAGCTTAGTAGGCGGTGGCGCAGCCCCTGGTAGCACCATGCGGTGGATAGTAGGGGTTTGAATCGGTTGTATGTCAATACAACGCAGGCTTTTACCCCGCATGCCATTACAACGCGGGGATTACAACGAAAGTCGTTACAACGACTTTCGCTGGAGGGCGCTAGATAGTGGAATAGTTTATTTTCTATTCCAACTCCAGCCCACGTTGACAGTAGGGAAGGTGTTGGATAGAAAATTAAACTATTCCCTATCCAACAGTGCCCTCCAGCGAAAGTTGTTGTAAGGACTTTCGTTGTAATCCCCGCATTGTAATGGCAGTGCGGGGTAATCCCCGTGTTGTTATGGTTGTTCTCCGTTTGAATGTGCCTGGGTGTGGTGATCAGTTCCCTTTGCACCCGGCCCGCCGTCTAAGGGGACATCCATTGCAACAGGGCAGCCAAGAAGTACGCCTCAAAACATGGGGCCGCTAGTCCTCCTCGTTCAAGGGACAGTTGCAGTTTTGCAAGGGCAATGCGCCAGTGGCCGGAGCCCCAGATGAGGATCCCCAGCAGGGTGTCGAGTTCACGAAAATGGGATCGTGGGGTAACCACCGGGAGATTAGAAAAGAAATATAGCAGTCGCGGAACGAGGATCATTTTTGCAACCGCTATCTTCCCTGTGACTGCCAGTGGGAGAACTTTCCAAAAGTGGAAGGAGGATCTAATGCTTGCCATCAGTTTGCGGTAGTTGCCCTCGTATATGTCCTGCAGCGTATGATATAGCCGAACTCCTAGATATCTGACCGCTTGGGGGCTCAATGAGAGGTCCACATTGCCCAGTCCTTAACGACACTGGGGCAGAGCCTGCACCAAGGGATACACAGTGGATTTGGGCCAGTTGACTTTGAGTCCCGCCACTTCCTTAAAGTCTTGTAAAATGCGTAGTATAGGGGATAAGTCTGCTGCAATATCCCGGATATAAATGAACACATCATCAGCGTATAGTGACACTGCATGGGTGGAGTTGGCGATTGGGATACCCCACTCCTCGCTCGCAGCTCGGAGGTGGATTGCCAAAGACTCCGTTGCCATGACGAAAAGTAGGAGGGAGAGTGGACAGCCTTGCCTGGTGCCCCGGCGGACTGGAAAGGAGGCAGAAATAAGGGGGCCTAGTCTCGCTCTGGGGCTGGGCGCGGAGTAGATGAGCTTAGTGTAGGCTAGTAGACGAGGTCCTATGCCCATGCGTTGCAGGACCTGAAATAAGTAAGCCCACAAGAGGGTGTTGAAAGCTTTTTCAAGGTCCAATACCAGACACGCTGCCCTGGGGAATTGATGTTGTATCTGGTCCTGCAAGTGAAACAGCCGCTGGGGTATTTCTGCCCGGAACAAAACCATTCTGATCCAGGTGGATCAGCTGCGAAAGGACTGTGGCGTACCTATCTGCCAGGATTTTTCCGTAAATGTGATTCTCCGCGGGCAGGAAGGCTATGGGCCATTAGGGGCCCAATCGGTGGAAGTCCCTATCTGGCTTAAGAAGGGACACTATGCTGATTTGCACATGGATTGGGGTAAAGCACCCCCATCTAGGGGCACCCAGAATTGCAACTCCAACTGGGGGACCAATTGGGACGCAAAGGCATGGTAAAATTCTAGTGGAAGGCCATCTAAACCAGGGGCCTTGCGGGTGGCCAACACCTTTATTGCGTGTCTAATTTCCGTCACCTTGATGGGCCAATTGAGGTCTTGGCGGGTGTCGCAGTCTATGTGCGGTAGCTGGAACCAAGCTAGAAAGCAGTAAAGGGTTTCCTCAGGCACCTGGGTAGGACTGGCATACAATAGCGTATAATGCTCTTGAAAGGCTTTTAGGATTGATTCCTGCGAGTATAAAAGAGTGTTTTGAGGATTACTGATGGCCGTGATAGGTGGAAGGGTCGAGT
Source organism: Lissotriton helveticus (assembly GCF_964261635.1). NCBI lineage: Eukaryota > Metazoa > Chordata > Amphibia > Caudata > Salamandridae > Lissotriton > Lissotriton helveticus. The sequence goes on along the minus strand of NC_136059.1, from coordinate 1,601,038,365 downwards.
CCTGCTTAATGAGCCATGCCAATAACGTGCTCGCCCTATCCCCCTCTTTATGGACAAGGGCTGTATACACCGCAAAGTTATATTGGCGCATACTTGCCAACGCCTCCTCATAAGCAGTTTTGGCATTACAATCTGGGCCGGCGTGGCTTTATCCAGGTTGGCCTCCTTGGTAGGGATGGCCAGCGCTTGTTCTGCACTATGGATGTCACGCTCTAGGACCCGTTGGACTCCCATAATGTGGCGAATGCAGTTACCACGCATTATGACTTTAAACGCATCCCACTTGTGCGCGCGTGTAGTGATCGTGTTTATGTTGTCCTGGAAGAAATGGTGTATGTGGTCCGTTTGAGCTTGTTTAAAAACCAGGTCATCAAGACACTCCCTAGGGAGGTGCCAAGTAGGGACAGGGGGATCCGGCCGGTGCCATTGGATCGCTATTGTGTGGGCGTCGTGATCTGATATTGTTCTGCCTAGATAGTCAGTGTCTGAAATAATAGGTAGAATAAAGGGGAAGAAGAAGAAACAGTCCAGGTGCACCCTAAGGTCATGAGGCCTTGAATGGAATGAGTAGAGTCTGGCAGTTGGGTTCCAAGTTCGCCAGGCATCCGCGAGGGACCAGTGTTGTGCCCATGCTACAAATCGTTTTGCCTGCATTACAATGGGAAATGCCGGATGGGGAGGATGGGATCTATCCCGTGTTATATTTTGCACGCAATTGTAGTCCCCACCCAGGATCCAGGGTACTTGTGTGTATGTGCTTAAAGGGGTGAAAAGCATGCCCCAGAATCTATTTTGGTCTACGTTGGGCCCATGATGCTCCCCAGCAGTACTGTCTGACCGTCCAACCGTCCCTGTAATAGAGCGTATCGGCCGGCTGAATCAATGGTGGGGGACTGCTCCTGAAATGGAACATCGGGATACACCCATATGAGGGTGCCCTGAGCAAAGGCCGAATATGTAGTGGCGCATATGATACCCCTCCATCGCCTGCGCAGTTTCGCCACCACTCCTGCTGTAAGGTGCGTCTGTTGCAGGAACGCAATTTGTGCATGGTGGCATTTGATGTAAGCGTATACTGAGTATCTCTTGCACGCGGTGTGCATACCGTGCACATTCAGTGTAAGGATGGTGGTGTTACCAGTGTGTGCTATCGATGCACGCGTAGGGTGCATAAGGCAGGATAGGCGAATGGGCTTCCCCGGAAGTCCCGAACTCTAACCCATTCCCCCAATTCCCACACTGCTAGGACATCAGCGCAGCTGCTCAGTAGCTTGTTGGGGGGGCACAGTGCGAAGTAGGTACGGTCGGGGGTTGGGAAACTGAGGTGGGGCAAACGGAACCAGCCCCAACTCTGGGGACCTATCGCCAAGGGCAATACGTCCAAACTAGCTCTCAATTGTTGCGAGAGCATCAACATATTGTAGGGGTGACGGCCTGTATCCGCGAGGGATCGCAACATGTGGGTTATGTGCGCAATCTATGACTGTCTGCTGGTCTGCCTGTATGCATATGGGCAGATTAAGCCTGAGAAGACGGGAAGACGCATGTGTCACGAGGACTACCTGTGTCAACATGCAGAAGGCATCACCCCGCCCCAAATCCTCAGCATGTTGCAAGGGTCCATTTACATCAAGTTGTCTGCTGTTCGCGGGGTAATCGAGGGCAGCAGCTGATGGTGGGGAGGGTTCTCGGGTTGGTGGTATCTCTACACCCGGACAGGGCACCCGCAGGTAATGCTACCTGCGTACGTGGGCTGACGTGATGCAGACACCGGTCAACCAAGCGCCCACTGCGACAAACTGCGTAGCTTATCCGGCGTTGGCGTTAGCGGCTGCTAGCGCCTCGTAGTCAGGCGCACAATTAGCAACCCAGTCTCAGTCCCCGGGGCGCCCCGCTGCGTTCCTTGACCGGATAATGGGGCTGTCCCACTCCAGTGCTCGGCAGTGAGGGGTGGTGTCAAGGTCAGGTCACCAGTTGTTTTCCACGGCCCCCCAGCCCACAGAGAGACAAGGCAAGTATCTGTCTCGAAGTCTTATGTTGGGGCAAAGCCTCGGGGCCCGGCGGTTGTCAGTTCAGTTCCCAGGGCTTGTCGTGCACTGATGTAGGCTGCTAGGTGGGGGCGCGACAGGCTGCCATTTTAACGTCAGGCAGGCCGCGCTATAGTCGCGATCTCGGCAATCCTTATGAGGCGTACAGAGCCGCCCCCCGGGTCACCGCTACTCACGCGTGGCCACACCTGGGCTCCAGCAGTATCCCAGGTCAGTGGAAGACGGGCCCCGCAAGTCGGCAGCAGACGAGCCCCACAAGTCGGCATTAGACAGATGCCCCACGGCCGATGCAGGTGGTGGGGACGCTCCTGGGCAATGTGCGCCTCCTGATGTCTGCTGGTTCTCGTGGATTGTCCCATCTCCGCAGTGGGCCCTGGCCAGGGGGGAGGCCTCCACCACTTGCCGGGTGAGTCAGAAGTAGGGCGCAGGTGCCCATGAGCAGCTTTGTCAGGGCCCCCGCCGCTCCCGGGAAGAAATTAAGTGGCGCTCCCAATGTCGGAGGCTCAAGGTCACCTCCTCCAATGCCTACTTTGTCCCCATCTCCTTACTGATGGCAAAAGCCTGATTCGGTGCAGCAGGGAGTCTGCAGGCCCATAGGAAGTCAACTGACCAGGCGGGAAGACACAAATCTGGCGGGCGCCATCTTATGCTTGGCGGCGCCTCCCCGCTGAAAAGTCCTATTCTCTGCCCCTGCAATGCCGAGCCTGCAGCTTGGACATGGGCGCTGGGCGCCTAATGTGGTCAGGAAACACTGGGTGTGGGCCAGTACCTGCTAGACTCCGTGGGAGTACGCGAAGTGACAGCCCAGTCCTGGAGCCTCACAGAGACACATCCGCCTTGGTGGCCATCTTAGCCACGCCCGCATGATTTTTTCACCTTGATTAGCTGTATCTGTAAAGGTAACTAGTTAGGCATATTTGTGAGCATGTGAAGCCCTGTGCCACATTATACATACATCATGTATGACGTTTGCAGGGTGGGTCTTCACAAGCAACAAAAACTCATAGGAGTGGTGCTGTGCAATCCATCTTATTTCCTAACTAAAATTGCATGGGGCAAATGCGCAGTACCTCACAACTGCATCATGCCAGGCGTAAGGGTGAGGCCACAGGGAGAGGCTGGCCCCATGCATTGCTGGACTTGATTGATGCTTCTGACATGACAGCAGCAATTCATGACCTAAGCTCTGACAGACAAGTTAGGATAACTGATGTATGTGTCATTAACAGCAACATGGAGTGTCCAACAATGAATACAGCACATCCATGTTGTCACAAGGAGGGGCAAAAGATAAGTGTTCCAATGCTGTTGTTGCAGTGATGCAACACTTTACATCAATTGTGCCCAGGAATGTGCACTATCTAATTGATGGTGTGCATTCATGCCCTGCATTTATGGTTGCATGGCAGCACATTTACATTGCTTGTGGCACTGTTCAGCCCTAAAACATTCTGAAAAGAGGCACCAAGGTGCATATTAGCAATGGATTTTCACCGCATTCCCAGGACTTTTATGCATTTATAGTGGCACTATTTTTATCTCCCTATTATTTCCCAAACAGGTGTGAGCAACAGCTTTCCAGTGATAGCAACTTGTTTTTCAACTGCCTTGCCTGCCAGAAAAAATTAACGGCAATGACATGCAAGGTAGGCGTTCCATCTCTAAATATTGACAACAATCTACATAACCGCACCTCGCGATATTAGCAAGGCTGTCACGGACCTGCAAAGCAACAAGAAAACTCACGCTAAGGCACATTAGCTGTGGGAACTTAAGACCACAAAATACCTGTCCTTAAGGAGGGGGATAAGTCTTGGGCCAACATCTATGCATGTGTTTGGTACTGGAGAGTGCTGAAAACAATATTTCAGGGCTGGCCTGTGACAACATACACTGAAGGAATGTGCACCATCAATAAGATAGTGTGCATTCCTGTGCCCCGGGCATGAAAAGTGTGGCTGCAACAAGACAGTGTTGCAACACTTCTCATCATGTCCCCCCTTGTAACAGCATGGATGTACAGTATTCACTGGGACAGTGCTCTATGTGCAAGTAATGGCAGAAACGTCATAAATCCTTACGTATCTGTCTGCACTAAAGTCACACATTGCTGCAGTTGTGTCACAACCATGACACGACTCAAGCAATGCATTGTGCCAGCCTATCCCTGCGGCACTGCCCCACCTTCAAGCCTGCCATGAAGCAGGCGGAAGGTACTGATGCAATGCAGTTCATGAGGGGTGCCCAAATGATGGCATACTTTGAGATCCACCAGTGGTAGTTGTGCGCTGCAGTGTCATCATTGTGAAGCATTGGTGGAATGTCAGTGCTGAGGGAGTTGATGAGACGTTATGCGGTGCTCTTGATCCATCTGTGAGAGGGTGCTAGGATGGCGGTGGTGTCCGGTTGTAGATATCATGCATCCAATGATGGTAGTGCCAGGAGAGTCTAAAGTCTTGGCTGTATTGGAAGTACCTGCTGGCGTAGGTAACGTACTTGACAGTGTGTCCTGCTATGTGGCATGTTGAGGTGCCTTGCTGCTTGTGTCTGATGTCAGTGACTTTCCCCAGGAGGTGTTGGTGCTCTGGTAACTTTGCATGCCGAGGTGGAACTTGAGGTCGCCGAGTTGGATGCCGTCTGTGGATGTGAGACACTGGGGTGCAAGGAGGTCTACAATGGTGTTGGAGAATGGGGCACATTGCCCGGGTGTCCTGCACATGAGTGTGCTGCAGAGGATGTTCATGGGACTGTTCAGGATCATGGAGTTGCCGTAGTCCATGGTCACCCTTGGCAGTGCCTGGTCAGTCTGAGTGTGCTTCTGTATGTGATGACAAGAGTCGCTACAGGATTTAAGGGTCAGGCGTTTTTGGATGGAAGATAAACATCGGTCTTTAAATAAATAAATGAACACAACAATCCGTCATAATTATAACTAGTGGAAGAGTCAATACCTGGTATAATTGGAAGCTCTATAAAAATAAAGCCCCGAAGTCTGTGCCTGAAGTTGGAAAATATTCCACTGATAAAATTGAAGATACCCAACCATGCAGGGTCTATAAAATATCGTTTGTGAATACATGAGTATTCTGCAAGAAAGGTCCTGAGGAAGGCGGTTTTAGACTGCCGAAACGCGTCGACCTTGCGTATCAAATCGCACTTCTATCTGCGATCCCTCAGACGCAGAATCAAGAATGAATGTAGTATGTATGATAAGAATGTGGTGGATGTATTTGTGAGAATGTCCATTTTTTCATATATTGTTTTCTCTACATGGAATGGCCTTTTATTGATTGCATTGTAGAATCATGTGTTTTATATTATGTGTTTTTTGGAAATATATAAATTGATATGATAAATTGACAAATGAGAAATGTTTGTACTAAGAAATATAACTAAAGTGAAGAAAAAAATAATAAAACTATAAACTCAAAAAAAATGTTGTTTGCCCATATGTATTAAAATATAAAAGTTAAAGTGTTGGAGGTATATCGCTAGGATTATAGAGGTCAAGGGGGAATATTTTTTGTTAGTATGTGATGACAATGCCTCCTCTCTAGTAGTGGTGCCTCTTGCAGGTGACACTGAAGTTGTCAGTGACGGCGATGGCGATGTTCGGTGCTGAGGTTGGTCCTGGCAGGTGAGGTGGCGTACAGGGTTGATGGTGAGGAGGTTGCTGGCGTTGTATTGTTGGAGTGTCCTAGAGGAGTGATCCTTGGTGCTGAGCGTGGTCCAGGTCCAGTCAGGCGCAAACAGCGTAGACTTTGGTTGTGAGACGAACATTACAATGCAGGCAGTACAATGTTAACAACGCAACTCTGACAACGCTGGTGCTGTAAAATTGCATTTGAATACAAAGCATTGTGAGGTCAATAATGTTATAATTTAATTATTTCCTGTGGTTATGGGTGTCGGATGTAAAAATTTATTTTTGGGTGTTTAATGTTGTAAAATATGAAAAATGGGGTGTATTTTGGTGTACATTAAGGCAAATGGTGTGTATCATGGGGTAACATATGACAAAACCTATTTTTGTTTTGGGGTAAATTATGAAAAATAGGGTGTATAATGGTGTAACATATTACAAATGGTGTGTATATTGGTGTTGGAAAGGAAAAATGGGGTGTGCATTAGTCTTAATTCAGACTTTTTGGGTGTTGTGGGTGATCATAAAGGAATTGCATTCTTCATGTTTGGGTTTGTGGTGACAAGGATAGTTTTGGGATGCACTCACTGAAGTTGGAACAGTGTTCTTAAAGTCGCTGCTATGCAACACCTATTCTACAGTTGCAATATGACTAGTATTACTATACAATTGAATGGAATGTGATGTTATGGCATGCGTTGCAAGTATGTACGTGCCTTTGGCAACAGAGTGGTACACCTGCTCTGCATGGGCGCACAGTGTCCAACATTGAGAAGTGTGGGGTGGACAGCTGTGAGGTTGGAATTGCTGGAAATAACACTGAATGGTGTATGGAGTAAGCATGGGCGTAAAATCCGTTCCGTTAGCGGAATTTGCGAAATTTCAGAAAAATCCGCGAAATCGTACATGAAGCACTTACAGGGTTACAGCAGGTGCCCAAGTTGAAGCTGCTTTCTTTGTAAGAAATTAACTTCAACTTGGGCACCTGCTGTAACCCTGTAAGTGCTTCCTGAGGCGCCTCGTTGCCTACTTGCAACTATTCTCTGACCCTGCTCTGACCCTCAAAGCAGAGTCATAGAATAGTTACAAGTATGGCACAATGCTCCAGGCTGTCACAAAAATGAAACCACAACAGGAAGCACTTACAGATAAGGAAGCAGGTGCCGGACTTGAAGCTCAAATTCAGTAACACATTAACCAGCCCCTGGTTGAGGCTGGGCAGGTGTGCTTTCTCCCCATAATCTACAGTGGTGAACCAGAGCGTGCTGTGATGAACCAGAAGGTGCAGTTGTGAATCATAGGGTGCTGTGATGAACCAGAGGGTGGCAGTGGTGAACCAGAGGGTGGCAGTGGTGAACCAGAGGGTGCTGTGATGAACCAGAGGGTGGCAGTGGTGAACCAGAGGGTGGCAGTGGTGAACCAGAGGGTGCTGTGATGAACCAGAGGGTGGCAGTGATGAACCAGAGGGTGGCAGTGATGAACCAGAGGGTGGCCGTGATGAACCAGAGGGTGCTGTGATGAACCAGAGGGTGGCAGTGATGAACCAGAGGGTGACAGTGATGAACCAGAGGGTGACAGTGATGAACCAGAGAGTGACAGTGATGAACCAGAGGGTGGCAGTGGTGAACCAGAGGGTGTCAGTGGTGAACCAGAGGGTGTCAGTGATGATCCATTGGGTGGCACTAGTGAACCAGAGGGTAACAGTGATGAACTAGAGGGTGGCAGTAATAAACCTAAGGGTGGCAGTGGTGAACCAGAGGGTGCTGTGATGAACCAGAGGGTGGCAGTGATGAACCAGAGGGTGGCAGTGATGAACCAGAGGGTGGCAGTGATGAACCAGAGGGTGGCAGTGATGAACCAGAGGGTGGCAGTGGTGAACTAGAGGGTGCTGTGATGAACCAGAGGGTGGCAGTGATGAACCAGAGGGTGACAGTGATGAACCAGAGGGTGGCAGTGGTGAACCAGAGGGTGGCAGTGGTGAACCAGAGGGTGGCAGTGATGAACCAGAGGGTGACAGTGATGAACCAGAGGGTGGCAGTGGAGAACCAGAGGGTGGCAGTGATGAACCAGAGGGTGGCAGTGGTGAACCAGAGGGTGGCAGTGGTGAACCAGAGGGTGACAGTGATGAACCAGAGGGTGGCAGTGGTGAACCAGAGGGTGCTGTGATGAACCAGAGGGTGGCAGTGATGAACCAGAGGGTGGCAGTGATGAACCAGAGGGTGGCAGTGATGAACCAGAGGGTGCTGTGATGAACCAGAGGGTGGCAGTGATGAACCAGAGGGTGACAGTGATGAACCAGAGAGTGACAGTGATGAACCAGAGGGTGGCAGTGGTGAACCAGAGGGTGTCAGTGGTGAACCAGAGGGTGTCAGTGGTGAACCAGAGGGTGTCAGTGATGATCCAGAGGGTGGCACTGGTGAACCATAGGGTGACAGTGATGAACTAGAGGGTGGCAGTAATAAACCTAAGGGTGGCAGTGGTCAACCAGAGGGTGCTGTGATGAACCAGAGGGTGGCAGTGATGAACCAGAGGGTGGCAGTGATGAACAGGAGGGTGGCAGTGGTGAACTAGAGGGTGCTGTGATGAACCAGAGGGTGGCAGTGATGAACCAGAGGGTGACAGTGATGAACCAGAGGGTGGCACTGGTGAACCAGAGGGTGGCAGTGGTGAACCAGAGGGTGGCAGTGGTGAACCAGAGGGTGGCAGTGATGAACCAGAGGGTGGCAGTGGAGAACCAGAGGGTGGCAGTGATGAACCAGAGGGTGGCAGTGGTGAACCGGAGGGTGGCAGTGGTGAACCGGAGGGTGGCAGTGGTGAACCGGAGGGTGGCAGTGGTGAACCAGAGGGTGACAGTGATGAACCAGAGGGTGACAGTGATGAACCAGAGGGTGGCAGTGGTGAACCAGAGGGTGGCAGTCATGAACCAGAGGGTGGCAGTGGTGAACCAGAGGGTGGCAGTGGTGAACCAGAGGGTGGCTGTGGTGAACCAGAGGGTGGCAGTGGTGAACCAGAGGGTGGCAGTGGTGAACCAGAGGGTAGCAGTGGTGAACAAGAGGGTGGCAGTGATGAACCAGAGGGTGGCAGTGATGAACCAGAGGGTGCTGTGATGAACCACAGGGTGGCAGTGATGAACCAGAGGGTGACAGTGATGAACCAGAGGGTGGCAGTGGTGAACCAGAGGGTGATGTGGTGAACCAGAGGGTGGCAGTGATGAACCAGAGGGTGACAGTGATGAACCAGAGGGTGACAGTGGTGAACCAGAGGGTGGCAGTGGTGAACCAGAGGGTGGCAGTGGTGAACCAGAGCGTGGCAGTGATGAAGCAGAGGGTGGCAGTGGTGAACCAGAGGGTGGCAGTGATGAACCAGAGGGTGGCAGTGATGAAGCAGTGGGTGGTGCTGCTAAACTGCCCGGGAGCCCTGTGGGTGTGAGCTCCTGCCCTGTTGAGCTGCCCAGGTGTTGTTAGCCCACGCGCTACTGAACTGCCCCGGGGCCCAGTGGGTGTGAGCCCCCGTGCTGCTGAACTGCACCGTAGCCCTCTCAGTGTGAAAATCATTCGTGCTCAATTGCCTGGGAGCCCTCTGGGTGTGAGCACACATTGTGCTAAGTGTCCCCCTGCCCTCAGTACATATACCTGTACTACACAGCACCATTATGCTCTTGCACCATGAAGTCTGGTGCCTGGATGCTCCTGATCCTTGTAGGTGGTACCACCGTCTGGTGCAGTCAAAATGTGAAGTCATAACTTGCTACACAGCACCAATAAACACGTGTCCCCCCCTGGCACCGGTATGCGCATGTTCCAGGTGTGGAGCACCGGCATGCCACTGCACCCTACTGCCCAGCGCCAGCATATGCCTGTACGGGGCAGTTTAGTATGAGATGGGACATTGTCCAGCAGCTGCAGCTGCATGCGCCTGAACCCACTGAGCAGGATCAGAATGGCTTTGTTCCAACACGCGCAGCAGAGCTATCTTGGACATCTGAAGGATTCTGGGGTCCTGTGCCAAACGTATTTTTGCATCCATGAGTTTCCCGAACGCCATAACCGTGTAGCTTCTGTGACCAGGAGGCTGCTTTCTCCTCATCTGCTGCTCTGCTCGGTCTCTGACCCTTTATGAACAAGATGCACTCGCATAGAAGCCCCGCCCATTTGGCCCCATCCACCACACACTAGCGGTATGAAACGTCTTCCCGCCCGTCCCCACTATAATTGCCAGCTCACTCAAGGGACCTCGGCGCCTTTTGGTGTGCTGGCAAAGTTAAAGGCACACGTGGTCACATATTTGTGCAAATGGCACAAAAAATCCGCGAGTTCGCGGGAAAATTTGCGAACTCGCAGACTTTTTTTGCAATCTCGCATGAATTCGCGGAGTGCGAATTCGCAAATTTCGCCCATACTTAGTATGGAGGCGGGGAAGTGTGTGTGAGCGGGTGTTGCTAAACATCTATTGAGGGAAGCCTTACCTTGAAGCTGTGTCCCATGTCTTTGTAGCTTCTGCAACCCTGCCTCTGCATCCAGGAAAAGGAAGTAGGCAGCCAGGCTTCCTCCCCTGAGTCAATCACAACGCTGTGATGTGGTGAAGTGACTGGTAATAGGCAATGGGACAAGTCATGCAGCCACAGGCTGTAGTGTTGGGCTTGTGCTGTATGCAGGCTGAAATACAGCCTACATAGGGAACATGGAAGTGCCCATTACTGCTTTGGGTGTCATGGGTGGTCCAATAAAACAGTCACTGTGCACTTGAGTCATCCTGCCAATCCGCACATGCCATGCTCCATATTTGAGCAGTCCTACCCACCCTCCCATGTCTTGAGGAGACATAGCATGATTACATCAGTTAGTCATCCCTTGTGTTTTCATTTTCATTCTGTTTTTCAGTCTTCTCTGAGCCAGAACTTCACAAATTTAAAATATTCTCCCCCTAAGGCCCCCACCCCTGTCCTCATGCATTCCCACATCACAGATGATTGTTCCTCACCCCTACCCCACTCAATGGCAGGCGCTGCACAGTCGCACAGCAGACGCATGCTGCTGGTGTGGTGAAGGGGCACCTAAGGCAAGGCCATCTGCGCACATCCGTGTCCCAACCGCAACCATTGCCAGTAACACTTGATCTTGAGCCAGTCACTGATACAGCTCTGCCACCCTCCATGCACTCAAACTCGGAAAACTCTGAGACTGACAACAGGCCTTGGCAAACATGACCTATGGCCAATTCACCTGCCTCCACTGCTGCCAAACTTTAACCATCATCCCGGCCTCAAACACAGCCAGCACCAGCGTTGCAGCCGCTTAACTCCACACTTGGATCTCTGACTACGCATACAAGCTCACCCCGCTACGCAACCCCGACAAACAGCACCACAAGAACGCCGCATGGTATAGCACTGATCTCCAAGAAGCAATACACACTAGCAGATTACTTCAGAAGAACTGGATAAATACCAAGACACCTGAAATGTACACCACATACAAGGACGCCATGACGGACTACCACAACTAAATCCTCAACAATTCCAAAAAATCCAGCCAACTCTTCAAGGTCAATCATTAATTCACCAACCCATGCAGCAAGCCACAGACATCACCCTGTCCCAAGAGCTTTGTGATAAGTATGGAACCTAGTTCCACCTCAAGATCAAAAATACTCGACAACAACTTTGCTGTCCATCCACAAGATGCCAAAGTCAGCCCCACTCACCCCCCTCCCAACACACCAGCCATACTACCATCTCCACCTGGACGCCAGTCACAGCTGAATGCACCACCTTGACCATGAGAGACATCCACTAGGGGGATCACACCTACCCCTGCCCTCCTCACATCTACCACAGCCCCGAGATTGCCCTATTCACAGCCACAGATGACATCCGCACACTCGTGGACTAAGGCCACTCCACAGCCCTCATCATACTCGACGTTTCAGCGGGCTCCTACACCGTCTCCCACTACACACTAGTCGCCAGACTACATGACACTGGATTACAAGGAACAGCCCTCGACTGGCTCAGATAATTCATCCCTGGAAGAGGCTAAAGGATCAAATCACATGCGGAGTCCCAGAGGGTTCCTCAATGAGCCTGACCCTCTTCAACATCTACAGGGCTGCCTCTGCACCATCGTCCAACAACACGGCCTCATCATCTTATCCTACACTGATGACACCCAGCTCATCCTCTCCCTCACCAAAGACCACACCACAGCCAGACTCGACTTACAGAAAGGAATGCATTATGTCGCAGTCTGGATGACCAACAGCTGCATGAATATAAACGCAGAGAAGACAGAAGTCCTTGACCTCTGAACCACCCCATCAGCATGCGACAACACCTGTTGACCTTCTCCCTCTGAAGTCCACTTACCCGGTCGGACCGCGCAAGAAACCTCGCCATTGTACTTGACCCATCACTCACCATGAACAGACAGGTCTACGCCATCACCTCCAGCTGCTATGACACCCTCTGCATCCTCTGCAAGACCTTCCAATGGATACCCCCAGAGTCAAGGAAGACAGTCAGCCATGCACTCATCACCAGCAGTCTGGACTATGTAAATGCACTGCACGCCGGCATTCATAAAGCCCTACTCTGCAAACTACAGATATAACTGTACACCACAACCACTTATCCACGGCATCCCCCGGCACTAACACATCAGCCAACACCTCTGTAGACTCCACTGTCTGCCCGTGCTGAAATGAGTCAATTCAAAATCATCATTCATGGCTACAAATGCCTACATAACAACTTAATCAAATACATCAACAACATAATCGAGTTCAACGTACACAGATGAGACATCCGAACTTCAAAACTTACACTGTCCAAAAGCCTGTGCATCAACAGAGGCATAACAGGTGGAAGATCCTTCTCCCACATTGCATCCAATACCTGGAATAAGCTAACGGAAGATATCAGAGGAGCACCCTCCATGAACACCTTCTGGAAGACAATCAAGACCTGGCTCTTCCACTAACAGATCAGCATCCCCCCCCCCCCCTCAGTGACATGACACACTCACAGATGAGTATTGTGCCTACAATTACCCTGAGTTATTTAGTAATTTAGTTTTGTGATGATTGTTCCTCTCCTGCCCTGCTTGAGGTGTTGGGGAAACAGTCTTCCAACATAGTGATGAATCCGCCACTAGGGGTGTGTCACCTAAGTGTAATTTGCATGAGCAACTCACCCTTGGTCCTTCTGCGCTACGGGACCCACCTTCTCCTTACCTGGACATTGCCCCCCTGGCGCAGTCCACTGCACTCACTCCAAATAAGTGACTCAGTCAGCAGGAGCATGAGCCAGGTGTGTTTTCACTGCTCTGGGTACATCATGCGCCGCATAGTCCGATGCTGGCGCACCTGATACAGTTGATGCAGCAGGGCTCCCTTAGACGTGTAGTTATAGCGTTCAGAGCACACAAGTTTGGCAAAGCACAGGGGCCTCACACTCCAGAGCGTCAGGCCAGGCCAACATCATCACGTCCTGTGATGCAGGGAGATGGCACACATCATAGGTAATCCCCTCTGTGCACCCCGATGTAGTGGTGGAGTATAGTATGCAAAGTGAGCCACACCACGTTGGTGCGCAGGATCAACTCCACCATTGACTGCACAAAGGTGCACAAGGCAGGCTTCTCACACAGGTCAGCTACGTGTCTCCATGTGACCTGCCAGACTTCACCACCAGGTACATGCGGCCTTCGCACATTCATGTCTTCTGCCATGGATCATCAACTCCACAGCTATTCCACTCCCAAATCCATGCCACAGTCACAGGTTCAGCAAGGGATCCACCAACCAGATGCAGGTCCAGCGAGGCATCCAGACTCTCATCCTGGTCAGCCATGATGTTGGGTGGTTTGAGAGTGTTGTTGATGTGTGCTGCACCTGGCCCAGGCTGTTAAAATCTGCATTTCTACTTGTTTCATAGATCTTTTATGTTGGCGGTGGACCGATAGGGAAAGTTCACACTTGCTGCTTAGCGTGCCTTTTTCGATTGCTAAGGGCTTTTTACTGAAGTCTTACCGCTATCGCTAGTTTCATCAACGCCATGCTGTAAAAATGTGATATCAAAATAAAAAGCAATTGCCTGTCAGCAACACAATGGCAATACGTAGCTAACAGGGCAATACTTTGCAGGGATCTATTGGGATCTAAATTACTAGCACTTAAAGCGAGATAGTTTTGAAAAATCTTGATAATATGGCCACAAGTGTTTTCAACATTTTCTTATCAGCTACTTTTGGGTATTTTAAATTTGTTCTAAATCTATTTGTAGGCAGTTATTTTTGTTTGGCAACATATTAGCAAATATTTGTACCTATTGCAAAGTTGGCTTTGCTGCAGTTTTTTTATGTGACCGCATACCTTGCATCTCCATTTTGTTATGTACCACTAACAGAAGGGACAATCTTTCAAATGTATGTTTGGGTAAGAAAAGTGACGCAAACTGAAGGTAGCAGAAACTTCTACATATGGAAAATACCTAAATACAACATTACCAATAACAAAATCATGCAATGGCGACATCAAGTACTTGTACATATGCTCCCTTGTGTCTACATTAATCCATTATCAAAAGATTTAAATGCAGCTTCAATATACATGTTTATGCTGTGTGTGTATAAGCAGGCTCGGATAACTTTTTTCATTCTCAAATCTTTCTTAAATAGGTGAGTTGTTGTAAACACAGACAATTAACATTGTTTGACAAGTAAGTGTCTGACACTGTACATTCATGACCCTGTACTACCATGGAACATGTGAAGATATATAGGATAAGCTTGTCAAAAGTGCCTGTAGAGATAACCAGTTCTGGTCACATTTGTCATTTTACAGTTGACAGAAGTTAATATGAAAAGGATGGAGACATAGTAACATAAATGATCATAATTACAAAGGCCTTGTGCAAGGGCTATGTCATGAATGTTCATGTGAATAGTAAAGTCTCATTGCACAAGGGCACCAAGTACAATGCTTCACATTATGTCATACACCCTGTATCACCTCTGTCCTACTGTGTCATCAAATCTCAACAATCACAATGTAGTATGATAATAAATGAGATTTGAACAAGTCTAAGTATGGCAATTTAGTCTACCTTTACATGGCCTTGGAAAAATGTTATATCTATTATATTGACCAAATAGAAAAAATCTGTTTTAACATTGGTGTTGCGGTTGTGACCTCACACCATTTTGTTTGTTTGTCTTCTTCACCAAAACTTGTGTGCAACATGTGCATAAATCCAAGGGGCAGATTTATGAAGGACTTGCGCCGCCGGTGCGTCACTTTTTCCCATGTTAAAAGTGACGCACCGGCGGCGTAAGTCCTTCATAAATCTGCCCCCAAGTATGTATGAAAGAGTTGTAGTCAATCAATCAATCATTTGTAAAGTGCACTACATACCCGCGAGGATCTCAAGGCGCTGGGGAGGGGGGGCGCTATTGATCGAACAGCCAGGTCTTGAGTATACTCCTGAAGGTCAGCAGGTCTTGGGTCTGTTGTAGGCTCAGTGGGAGGGTGTTTCATGTCTTGGCGGCGAGGTGGGAGAAGGATCTCCCGCCCGTGGTTGTTCTTCAGATGTGCGGGACGGTGGCGAGTGAGAGATCGGTGGAGCGTAGCTGGCGGTTGGGGATGTAGAAGGAGAGCCGTCTGTTGAGGTAGGCAGGGACGGGCTTGTGGAGTGCTTTGTGTGCTTGGATGAGGAGCTTGAACGATATCCTCTTGTAGACGGAGAGCCAGTGCAGGACTCTGAAGTGGGGGGTGATGTTGCCGTGTCGTGGTACATCAAGGATCAGTCGCGCCGAGGCATTTTGGATGCGTTGTAGTTGTTTGATGAGCTTGGTCGGAGCTCCCACGTAGAGGGTGTTTCCGTAGTGGAGTCTGCTGCTGACGAGGGCCTGGGTGACCGTCTTGCTTGTATCTGTCGGGATCGACCTGTAGATCTTGTGGAGCAGGAGGAGGGTGTTAAAGCAGGAGGAGGAGACGACGTTGACTTGCTTGGTCATTGAGAGCGTTGAGTTGAGGATGATTCCCAGGTTGCGTGCGTGGTCGGTGGGTGTCGGGGCTGGCTCCAGTGCCATCGGCCACCAGGAGTCGTCCCAGGCTATAGGGTTGCATCCGAGGATGAGGACCTCCGTCTTGTCCGAGTTCAGCTTCAGACGGCTGATCTTTATCCAGTCGACGACGGCCTTCATTCCTTCGTGGTGGTTGGCTTTGGCGGTGATGGGGTCCTTGGTGAGGGAGAGGATCAGTTGAGTGTTATCGGCGTAGTAGATTATGTTGAAGTTGCGCTGTCGGGTGACTTGTGCTAGCAGGGCCATGTAAATGTTGAACAGTGTCAGGCTGAGGGAGGATCCCTGGGGTATGCCGTAGTAGTGGCGCAAGGGGAATGACAAATTTGCAGGAATCTGTATCATTACAACATGACAATATTAGCAGAACACAGGAAATGGGTAACATTAAAACACCACAACAGTGATGGCTATGGGATGATGTGAAACGATAACAAATCCATGTGTCAATTCCTCATAAATTGTGGACTGATATCTGTTACACACATAGAGAGTGCATGATGCCACTTGGACTTGCTACAGTGCTGGAAGGTTTTTTCTTAGCCAACAACAATACAGCCATCAAGGCATGCACACTTTCAGAATGGTGCAAGTGTGCATGCACTGCTTCAGGCCTGGCCTGTCTGGCCATGTGCCATGTGCCTGTGATCGGAAACACATTTTAAATGCAGCAATGAATTTATGTAATCAAATTTTTGATTACATAAGTGATGATGTGTATCTTGAACTTTGTCCTGTTGACCTACATCATAGTTCAAAAGTGAAGTTAACTCAAAAGGTATAATCTTGAGACCAGATATTAAACATGAGCATCAACCTACATGTTGTTACATTTCAGGGCATGCAACACCTACTCATGAGCAGGAACCTTTGTTTGAAGAGGCTGATGTGGAGGGTGACAGTGTGCCAAGCCTAGACCAAGGCCTCCTCCAGTACCTGTTACAAACGATTCAAACACCCTCTCCCGGCACAAGAAGGCAAAGCAGCATAGCGGGTCCACACATGACCGGCATGGAAGCCCTCGAACACCACCACCCACAACATCTGAACCTCCCCACTCGCAGGACATGCTAAATGTATTTGAACAACATGTTGTTGAAGTGCAGGGGCAGTTGGTAGAGGAAGTGCGGAAAGGGATAGAGAGCATGGCAGCCACCCTAGAGGGAGTCCTCTGTTGTCTAAGCTCAGGTTGTGGCTGTGCCGAAAATGGAAGAGGCACCGATGCTCCACAACGTTGTTTGTTTCATGCCCTGAATGACATATCTGTTGTCATGTAGCAGACACACAACCAAATGCCCACCACAAGTGGCAGCCTTAAAATTGGCGACAGGCTGAGGGCCATCCAGAACAGACTTGAAGTCATGAATCAGAAACAGGAAACATACCTTACCACCTTGGCTGCCTTCCAACGGGATGTTGCAGCAGTGCTGGTAAACCAGCAAGTCATGCTCAGTGCATTGCTGCCTTACCTGTTGGCCAAGGGAAATTATGCAGGAACACTTCCTTCCACATCTTCAGCCCCTATGTGTGTATGCCTCCTATGTCAACAGCACCATTGATAACACCATCAGCTACGACAACACATACATCTGAAGAAGATAATGTTGATGAAATTCCAGTCTTCCACAAAAGTGCACGTTAGCATCTCCTATCGTCACATGATCCGAAATCTACACTGTCATCCTACTGACAGTGTACCCCAGTATTTTAAAATCCCGATTTCACATAGTCACTGGATTTTCAAGTATCAATCTGTGGCCTTCCTCTGTAAGGTGAACGTATGATGTAAACTCTTCGTTTGTTCACAGTTAAATCTTACTCTCACCTATATGTCCCAAAAGTCTTGTTTTTGTATGGACTGTGCATGTACATCCTCATCCTTACTGTAAGTGTCTCTTGATTATTTGTCTGCCGTCATACCTTGCTACTTGCTTTATTGTATCAATAAAAGTACTTTTCAAGCACAGCATGCAATGTGCAACTGGCAACGTTAATTAAGTGACTAGTACTGTGTGTAGTACAGGATTAGCAATGTCTAAGATAGCACATGAGGGCCCATGTTGATGTGACAAACATTTCTAATTTTACAAAGAGGGTGTGAATACTAAGACCAAATCTTGAAAGCTGGCCTTTATGTGGGTCATTCCTAGGTGAATGACCCACATAAATGCTATGTGGAACATGTGCATGTGGCTGGCATCAAAGGCACATCCTAAAGTTAAAAATGTCATAGATACTGCAATTTGCTCATATTTAGGAATATGGACATGCTTTACACCAGTGTGCCTGCAACCACATCCTTTATCACTCAATCTGTGTCTCATGTAGACGTCCTACAAACACTTTTGTTGTGCTGCAATGACAGTGTGCCTGATATAGAATGACACACTGCGGCACAAAAAAAGCCGTACAATTAGCCATGGCAACAGACCTTCCCTGACATGGCAAAATTGAGTCGTCCAAACACATATGTGAATCTGAGAGACTGACAAGCCTTTGGCACACCACTATTCCTTGAGCACTGTTACACATATCCAGTAGAGAAGTGACAACCTGACACATTACCAGGTTGAAGCCAATTTGTAAATCAGCAAAAATGTAATGGGACATATAGTTAGCATGCATACATCCACAATATTTACTTTTGTACAGGCCTGTCACACAGATTATTTTACATTAATGGACCATAAATGTCATATACCTAGTAAACTCTGAAATGGATAATATCTAAGCATGGGCGTAAAATCCGTTCCATTTGCGGAATTTGCGGATTTTCTGCAATTTCGCTGTTCGCGAATCTCGCAAAATTGCAGAAAAATCCCCGAAATCGCGTGCGGGTCGGATTTTCAAAAACTGAAGTACATGAAGCACTTACAGGGTTACAGCAGGTGCCCAAGTTGAAGCTAATTTCTTTGTAACCATTTACAAAATGGTTAGAAAGAAATTTACTTTAACTTGGGCACCTGCTGTGACCCTGTAAGTGCTTCCTGAGCGGCGCCTCCAGAGTTGTTGCCTACTTGCAACTATTCTCTGACCCTGCTCTGACCCTCGAAGCAGGGTCAGAGAATAGTTACAAGTATGGCACAATGCTCCAGGCTGTCACAAAAATTAAACCACAACAGGAAGCACTTACAGATAAGGAAGCAGGTGCTGGACTTGAAGGTCAAATTCAGTAACACATTAACCAGCTCCCGGTTGAGGCTGGGCAGGTGTGCTTTCTCCCCATAATCTACAGTGGTGAACCAGAGGGTGCTGTGATGAACTAGAAGGTGCAGTTGGGAACCAGAGGGTGTTGTGATGAACCCGAGGGTGGCAGTAATGAACCAGAGGGAGGCAGTGGTGAACCGGAGGGTGCTGTGATGAACCAGAGGGTGGCAGTGATGAACCAGAGGGTGACAGTGATGAACCAGAGGGCGGCAGTGGTGAACCAGAGGGTGGCAGTGATGAACTAGAGGGTGGCAGTGGTGACCCAGAGGGTGGCAGTGGTGAACCAGAGGGTGGCAGTGGTGAACCAGAGGGTGCTGTGATGAACTAGAGGGTGGCAGTGATGAACCAGAGGGTGACAGTGATGAACCAGAGGGTGGCAGTGGTGAACCAGAGGGAGGCAGTGGTGAACCAGAGGGAGGCAGTGATGAACCAGAGGGTGGCAGAGGTGAACCAGAGGGTGGCAGTGGTGAACCAGAGGGTGGCAGTGATGAACCAGAGGGTGGCAGTGGTGAACCAGAGGGTGACAGTGGTGAACCAGAGGGTGACAGTGGTGAACCAGAGGGTGACAGTGGTGAACCAGGGGGTGCTGTGATGAACCAGATGGTGGCAGGGGTGAACCAGAGGGTGGCAGTGGTGAACCAGAGGGTGGCAGTGGTGAACCAGAGGGTGCTGTGATGAACCCGAGGGTGGCAGTGGTGAACCAGAGGGTGGCAGTGGTGAACCAGAGGGTGGCAGTGGTGAACCAGAGGGTGGCAGTGGTGAACCAGAGGGTGGCAGTGGTGAACCAGAGGGTGCTGTGATGAACCCGAGGGTGGCAGTGGTGAACCAGAGGGTGGCAGTGGTGAACCAGAGGGTCTCAGTGATGAACCAGAGGGTGACAGTGATGAACCAGATGGTGGCAGTGGTGAACCAGAGGATGGCAGTGATGAACTGGAGGGTGACAGTGATGAACCAGAGGGTGGAAGTGGTGAACCAGAGGGTGGCAGTGATGAACCAGAGGGTGGCAGTGGTGAACCAGAGGTTGGCAGTGATGAACCAGAGGGTGACAGTGATGAACCAGAGGGTGACAGTGATGAACCAGAGGGTGGCAGTGATGAACCAGAGGGTAGCAGTGGTGAACCAGAAGGTTGCTGTGATGAACCAGAGGGTGACAGTGATGAACCAGAGGGTGTTGTGATGAACCAGAGGGTGGCAGTGATGAACCAGAGGGTGGCAGTGGTGAACCAGAGGGTGACAGTGATGAACCAGAGGGTGGCAGGGGTGAGCCAGAGGGTGGCAGGGGTGAACCAGAGGATGGCAGTGGTAAACCAGAGGGTGGCAGTGATGAACCAGAGGGTGACAGTGATGAACCAGAGGGTGACAGTGATGAACCAGAGGGTGGTAGTGGTGAACCAGAGGGTGGCACCGATGAACCAGAGGGTAGCAGTGGTAAACCAGAGGGGGACAGTGATGAACCAGAGGGTGGCAGTGGTGAACCAGAGGGTGGGAGTGATGAACCAGAGGGTGGCAGTGCTGAACCAGAGGGTGGCAGTGATGAACCAGAGGGTGGCAGTGATGAACCAGGTGGTGGCAGGGGTGAACCAGAGGGTGGCAGTGGTGAACCAGAGGGTGCTGTGATGAACCAGAGGGTGGCAGTGGTGAACCAGAAGGTGGCAGTGGTGAACAAGTGAGAGGCAGTGATGAACCAGAGGGTGGCAGTGATGAACAGGAGGGTGACAGTGGTGAACCAGAGGGTGACAGTGGTGAGCCAGTGGGTGATGTGATGAACCAGATGGTGGCAGGGGTGAACCAGAGGTGGAAGTGGTGAACCAAAGGGTGGCAGTGGTGAACCAGAGGGTGGCAGTGATGAACCAGAGGGTGGCAGTGGTGAACCAGAGGGTGGCAGTGATGAACCAGAGGGTGACAGTGATGAACCAGACGGTGGCAGTGGTGAACAAGAGGGTGGCATTGATGAACTGGAGGGTGTCAGTGATGAACCAGAGGGTGGCAGTGGTGAACCAGAGGGTGGCAGTGATGAACCAGAGGGTGGCAGTGGTGAACCAGAGGTTGGCAGTGATGAACCAGAGGTTGACACTGATGAACCAGAGGGTGGCAGTGATGAACCAGAGGGTAGCAGTGGTGAACCAGAGGGTTGCAGTGATTAACCAGAGGGTGACAGTGATGAACCAGAGGGTGTCAGTGGTGAACCAGAGGGTGCTGTGATGAACCAGAGGGTGGCATTGATGAATCCGAGGGTGACAGTGATGAACCAGATGGTGACAGTGGCGAACCAGAGGGTGGCAGTGGTGAACCAGAGGGTGCTGTGATGAACCAGAGGGTGGCAGTGGTGAACCAGAGGGTGACAGTGATGAACCAGAGGGTGGCAGTGGTGAACCAGAGGGATGCAGTGATGAGCCAGAGGGTGGCAGTGGTTAACCAGAGGGTGGCAGTGGTGAACCAGAGGGTGACAGTGATGAACCAGAGGGTGACAGTGATGAACCAGAGGGTGGCAGTGGCGAACCAGAGGGTGGCAGTGGCGAACCAGAGGGTGGCAGTGGCGAACCAGAGGGTGGCAGTGGTGAACCAGAGGGTGGCAGTGATGAACTGAAGGGTGACAGTGATGAACCAGAGGGTGGCAGTGGTGAACCAGAGGGTGGCAGGGATGAACCAGAGGGTGGCAGTGGTGAACCAGAGGTTGGCAGTGATGAACTAGAGGGTTACACTGATGAACCAGAGGGTGGCTGTGTTGAACCAGAGGGTAGCAGTGTGAACCAGAGGGTTGCAGTGATGAACCAGAGGGTGACAGTGATGAACCAGAGGTTGTCAGTGGTGAACCAGAGGGTGCTGTGATGAACCAGAGGGTGGCAGTGATGAATCCGAGGGTGACAGTGATAAACCAGAGGGTGACAGTGGTGAACCAGAGGGTGGCAGTGGTGAACCAGAGGGTGGCAGTGATGAAACAGAGGGTGGCAGTGATGAACCAGAGGGTGGCACTGCTAAACTGCCCAGGAGCCCTGTGGATGTGATCCCTCGCGCTGCTGAGCTGCCCAGGGGTTTTGAGCCCACGCGCTACTGAGCTGCCCTGGGGCCCAGTGGGTGTGAGTCCCAGCTCTGCTGAACTGCCCCGGAACCCTCTCAGTCTGAAAATCATTCGTGCTTAATTGCCTGGGAGCCCTCTAGGTGTGAGCACACATTTTGCTAAGTGCCCCCCTGCCCCCAGTACATATATATCCGTGCCGCACAGCACCATTATGCTCTTGCACCATGAAGTCTGGTGCCTGGATGCTCCTGATCCGTGTAGGTGAACCAGAGGGTGGCAGTGGTGAACCAGAGGGTGGCAGTTATGAACCAGAGGGTGACAATGATGAACCCGAGGGTGGCAGTGGTGAACCAGAGGGTGGCAGTGGTGAACCAGAGGGTGGCAGTGGTGAACAAGAGGGTGGCAGTGGTGAACAAGAGGGTGGCAGTGGTGAACCAGAGGGTGGCAGTGATGAACCAGAGGGTGGCAGTGATGAACCAGAGGGTGCTGTGATGAACCAGAGGGTGGCAGTGATGAACCAGAGGGTGACAGTGAAGAACCAGAGGGTGGCAGTGGTGAACCAGAGGGTGATGGGGTGAACCAGAGGGTGGCAGTGATGAACCAGAGGGTGACAGTGATGAACCAGAGGGTGACAGTGGTGAACCAGAGGGTGGCAGTGGTGAACCAGAGGGTGGCAGTGGTGAACCAGAGGGTGGCAGTGATGAACCAGAGGGTGGCAGTGGTGAACCAGAGGGTGGCAGTGATGAACCAGAGGGTGGCAGTGATGAAGCAGTGGGTGGCGCTGCTAAACTGCGCGGGAGCCCTGTGGGTGTGAGCCCCTGCCCTGTTGAGCTGCCCAGGTGTTGTTAGCCCACGCGCTACTGAACTGCCCCGGAGCCCAGTGGGTGTGAGCCCCCGTGCTGCTGAACTGCACCGGAGCTCTCTTAGTGTGAAAATCATTCGTGCTCAATTGCCTGGGAGCCCTCTGGGTGTGAGCACACATTGTGCTAAGTGTCCCCCTGCCCTCAGTAAATATACCTGTACTGTACAGCACCATTATGCTCTTGCACCATGAAGTCTGGTGCCTGGTGCTCCTGATCCTTGTAGGTGGTACCACCGTCTGGTGCAGTCAAAATGTAAAATCATAACTTGCTACACAGCACCAATAAACACGTGTCCCCCCTGGCACCGCTATGGGCATGTACCAGGCGTCGAGCACCCGCATGCCACTGCACCCTACTGCCCAGTGCCAGCATATGCCTGTACGGGGCAGTTTAGTATGAGATGGGACATTGTCCAGCAGCAGCAGCTGCATGTGCCTGAACCCACTGAGTCGGATCAGAATGGCTTTGTATTAACACACGCAGCAGAGCTATCTTGGACATCGAAGGAATCCGGGGTCCTGTGCCAAATGTATTTTTGCATCCATGAGTTTCTCGAGCGCCATCCCAGTGTAGCTCCTGTGACCAGGAGGCTGCTTTGTCCTCATCTGCTGCTCTGCTCGGTCTCTGACCCTTATAAACAAGATGCATGTGAACTCGCATAGAAGCCCCGCCCGTTTGGCCCCGTCCACCACACACTAGCGGTATGACACGTCTTCCCGCCCGTCCCCACTATGATGGCCAGCTCACTCAAGGGACCTCAGCGCCGTTTGGCGCGCTGGCAAAGTTACAGGCACACGTGGTCACATATTTGTGTAAATGGCACAAAAATCCGCGAGTTCGCGGTAAAATTCGCGAACTCGCTGAATTTTTTGCCATTTCGCACGAATTTGTGGAGCGCGAATTCGCAAATTTAGCCCATACTTAATAATATCTGTGATCAACTAGATGTGTGGTACTATAAGCACCACCAGTACAATGTATATTGCCAATGAGCCCATTTGTCTGTGCCCCCATGGTCTGTCTGTGCCTTGTTCACTGTTTTGTTCCATTGTGTGTTTGTGCTTTGACTGGTAGCGCCTATTTTGCCTGTCTGTGGCATTTACCAAGTTTTCTCTGTATTCCCACTGTCTTTTACTTCCCTCTTCCGCTGCAGATACCTCTGCACCAGCACCCCCCCATGTTCATGCTCCTGCCTTCAAGCTTCTCTCCCTAACCATGACCTCAGGTGATGGCGGCTGCTGTGTATATGCACCATTGGTGTGCTGAAGTCAAGCCCATCGGGGAACATACACAATCTGACTACGACCAGCTCAAGTGACCCTGGTCCACAAACTTACCACCGCTACAACTCCAGTACTCTATGCATGCAACCTTGGAAGCTACTACAACTGCCAGCTCTCAACACCGTGCAACTCACAAGCAACATTCTGATGTTGACACTGCTGAAGCACCTTCATCCACCTCCGGACAATGACAGCTATGGCCAGCCAGCCGGATGCCAATACACACAAATGGCTGAGCTGCATCCTCCTCCTCACACTTTCTCTGCACAGACATGTCATTGATATCTGTGAGGTCCTCAACACCCTCTTGCAAAAGTGACATTGCCTTCCTCACATCTGCAACCTACATTGCATACACCATCCCCAACTGGTACAAGACCATGAGGAAATACGGGCACAAACACCCTGGAGGATGCCTTGCCACCATCCCCAGGAACTGCCTCCAACGGACTAACGCTATTATGATAAACTCATTCCACTCCCAGATCACAGTCAACTCCAGAACAACTCTATGTTGATCCCTCGCCTACAGACATCCTTGATCTGCTACACCATTTACCAACACCAATGCAGATCACATAGCGCACAACAACCTTGACTCCTCTGACTATGTACTGCTTGGAGACCAGTATATACACCTTGACAACCTCAGCCAAAATAACTCCACCGCCCTCCTAGACAACATCGCCAACATCAGATGGAACCAACTTGTCATCACCACAACTCACAAGGTGGGACACACTCTTGACCACATCTTTTCCAGAGGAAACAACATATGCATTGGCCATCCCACACAACCTCCCTGGTCCAACCACCACTGCATCCCTTTCTCATTCCAAAACACACCGTACACAAGTCAACGCCACATTCCCTGTTCAGGCACTGGTGCAAGATCAACAAAGAGCCCCTTGCCTCAGCACTAATACACACTCCTCCGTCCACCATGAGCAACACAAACTCTGCAGCTAACTAACTCCACAAATAGGATTACATATGCACAAACATGCTTGCACACCTCCAGAAGTACAACATGCAACACACCACTAAAGTCACATGTTTCTTCACGGACCTACAAGATTCAATTCTCTTGTGCTGACAACTGGAGAAAGCTTTGAGGATCAACCAAACCCCAGGAAACACACACCGCCTACAGGGCCAACATCACAGCACACTATCAAACTCATCAGATCCACAAAAATGCTACTTCATCAAGTGCATTATCCTCTAGAAATCATGCAAATCCAGGGAACTCATCAACACCGTAGAATATATCACACAATCACCCAGCAAAATCTCAGGCCTCACTCCCTCCCCGGACATTTGCAAAAAACTTGGATCTCTCTTCTACCACTAGATTAGCAAAGTCAATGCCAACTTTGATGAACAGAACCAAGGCATCCGGCACAACAATTTCCACAAAGAATTCCACCCTACAGACCATCATCTGCTGAGCCCATGTCACCATAGAAAACAACACATACCCCTTGAGGACCATAGACTCTGGAGCACCCCCACACCCCTGCCCACAGTACATCTTCCACAGGGCTGCCTCTGCCATTGCACACGAAAAAAGACCGACAATAAACTGCACCCTTGGAACAGGCACCTCCACAATGAATGCAAATGGCCAGAGGTCAATGCCATTACCAATAATCCCTCTGCTGACCTAACAGACAGCAAGACCTCCCCTCACATTTGCACACCAGGTCATTAACCAGATTCTCAACATACACCTAGTAAACTTCATAGAATCATACAACATTCTCAACACTTCTCAATCCAGCTCCATAAGAAACAACAGCATCAAGAGGTCCCTCCTACACGCTACCGCACAATCCACACACTCCTCAAACAAGGCCACACTGCAACCCTCAATCTACAAGACCTCTCAGCATTTTTAAAATCCTTCTTCCACTGCACACTAGGAGCCAGACTCCACTATGGCAACATACAAGGAAATGCCCTACACTGGATTGGCTCCTTCCTTGCCGACCAAAGTTAATGATTCAGACTAATGCATTTCATATCCGAACACACAGAATACTGATGCAGAGTTCCCAAAGGATTGTCCCTCAGTCCCATAGTCTTCTACATCTACATGGCCCCACTTGCTGACATCATCAGCAAACATGGACTCAGCATAGTAACCTACACCGAATACACCCAGCTCAGCCTCTCCCTCCCCAAGGTACCCAATATCATAGGACACAACTTACCACAATGGATAAAAGATGTAGCAACATGTACGTGCTTCAGCTGCCCAAACCTCCAATTGTTGATAACACAAGTCATCATCCTCAGAGCCACCCCTTCCACATGGGACTATACCTGGTGGCCCCCTGCCCTGGGCAAACAACCCACCACTTGTTTGCGGCACACACATTCAGCATCGTACACAACTCATCCCTCACCATGGCCAAAGAGATAAACGCTGTATACTCACCATACTTCTACACTCTTCGCATACTCTGCAAGACTTTCAAATGGATCCACCACAAGTTCTGGAATGCCCTCACCCACACATACATCATCATCATCAGGCTGTACTATGGGAAAGCCTTCTACACCTGCGTCAACAAATCTCAAATAAACAAAATGACGAATGTCCAGACCACCATAGCCAGACATTTCCTGTGGGTTCCATGACAAGACCACATCAGCCAGCACATACAAGATGCCTCCACGTTTAAAAAATACTGACATTCAAGGTGCTCACACATGCCTCCAGAGCCCTCCACAACACTGGACCACAAAACCTCTACAAAGGAATCTCCTTCTACACCCACAAGAGATACCTCTGCTCTGCACACCAAGCCATGGGCAGAATTCTCTGCATCTACTGAGCCAGACCGTGATGCAGATCTATTTGCTACTTGCAGTCAAGACCTGGAACATAATCCACCTCAGCATCGGGACAACACTGCAAGCAGTGAGCAAGAGCCTCAATACCTGGCTTTTCACATGATTGGTGATGACAGAAGCTGCCCTGTCACACTATACCTTAAGTCCCTTAAGGGTGAGTAGTGGGCTCTATGAATTAGTGATAGAGGTATGAAAAGATTGCTAACATTACCTATCATTTTACAAGATTGTTAGATTTCAAATCATTATTGACATTCCTTCCACAGCAAGTGTAAGTCACAACCTAAGCTGATGTCACCACTTCCGATGCCTACAAGTCTGACATTTTATTAATCCAAAAACGTTTTATTTACTAATAATTTAACAACACTCAAATGCTATCATTAACTACACTACACTAAAACTACATTAAAACTTGAGACCTACACCAAACTAAACTAAATCTACTACACTGACATCCTAACATCTAAACTTATACTTCCTAACAAAACCTTATCCTACCTCACACATGTATCACAACACACAGGTAACCCTCACCCCCCTATTCAACAATCACACATTAGGCATACACACACTTGATCTGAACACAGACTACATTAACCTAGCTAACTAAAAAAAGATATATATGTTTTCATCTTAAAATACATTAAACATTCACTAATCATCAACCCCCCACCCACTCCTAATAACTTAACGCCTTATCCTAAAACTATTCCTAAGCACTACAAGTATGCTAACTACTAACTAACTATCAAAAACTAGGAAAGTAAACATTGCAAAACCACTATAATACTAGACATGTTCAATGACATGTTAGGAACACCCACAAAATTAGAGTGAATGTTGGGGAGTGGCTGGCTACTCCTGCTCATCCATTTTGTTGATGGTCTCATGTAAGTCTGCCACCAACCTTAATAGGGTGGCCAGCTGCAGTCGTATCCCCAACATCTTGAGAGTCATGTCCTGCTGCCCCATTTCTAGTTTCTCCATCTTAGCCATAATTAGACCAACATCAAGCTCTGTTTGTGCAGCAGCAGGTACAGATGTGGGAGCTGTGGAGGCTACAGGGGGCAGAGCAGAGGAAGGTCCAGGTGTTGGAGGTGTGGAGGTTACAGGGGACAGAACAGAAGAAGGTCCAGATGGAGGAGCTGTTGAGGTTACAGGGGGCAGAGCAGTCCAGATGTGGAACTTGTGGAGGATCCGGAGGGCAGATTGGCTGAAGGTCCAGATGAGCCAGTTGTGAATGGTGCAGAGCTGGGTAGGGTCGAGGATCCAGCCTGTTGAGGTGATGTAGTTTCCATTTGTGGAGAATGGGCTTCCCAGGATTCTGCTCCTGTTTGTGAGTCCATAGCAGCTGGCTTTGTCTTTGTCTTTCGTTTGCGTGTATTCGATGGTGGAGTAGGAGCTGGTGAGTTCCATGTTCCAGCTGCATGTGAGTGATCATGTTTGCGGCCCATCTGTCTAAAGGAACGTGCAACATGGTGGATGTGGCGGAATCGTTCCAGACGGATACAGTACTGCCTCTCCTCATCTGGTGTCATGTTGGCTGCAATGGAGCAATTACATCCACATCAGTCTACACTTACACATTATCACCTGTAGACATGCACATTCAGGCAATGTAAGGGACATTTTGTCATGGGCCTATTGCTAACAGAACATCACTTTTGTAGCATTGTGGCATCATTATTAATGTTTAGACACAGGGCTGCAAAGTAATGTATTAAAATGTGCTGCCCTGTGACAATTCAAAATGACATGAAAGGGCTCTATCCATGTGATACCCTGCATTCCTGTGCTTTTGGCCTAAGACTGAACCCAATGCGCTGCCATGCACCAACGCAGGCACCGCTTCACCATGGTGCAAGTGCATCTGCGTGCAGGCAAGATTTGTTTATGTGTTTTAAAATGACTCTTCCTGCACATTTACAATCCAAGGTTTACTGAACTTTATCCCTGTATGCTGCACAAGGCAACACACATATAAAAAGCCAAATTGATATGGAAAATATCAATATTGCTTGTTTTGCCAAGCCAAGCCCAGGTTTGCCCTGCCCGTCATTTTGGCACAGCCTCCTATTTAAGCTACACTTGTAAATGGGGTGCTGCTTCAAAAACAATGTGTGTAGCATTGTGACACACAACGTAACACACACTGCACAACACTTTCATGGTAGACACAGCATGACAGGGGGCATCATTTCCAACCCAGCGGTAAGACATGGTATGTGGATTAATACTGCCTTGTAAATGATGCAAGTACCATTTTGCCACAAGAACATCAGTGCATGTGAAGTTGTGATGGCAGTAGGGGATTCTATAGATGACCCTTTATGTCACATGGGTTACTGCATACATTATGGGCCTTATTTATGAAGGCCTTGCAGCACCGGTGAGTCACTCTTAAAATGGGAAGAACTGAGGCACCAGCGGCGCAAAGACTATTACAAATAGGATCTATATCTTTGTGCTTCTTCTAATTCCGGGTCTCATGTAGGCACTGTTTCCCAAAATGTACTGCCACATACAATGTGTGCTCCATTTATGTGGTTCAGACATAGTGCAGCACAAGTTGTGAACATTTGGCACTCGCACACAGTAACACTACATACATATGACCCTTAATTTTGTCATTATGCATGTGCACTTAGTGCCAATAACTCCTTTACACTTCCACGCAAATGTGATGTGTAACCATGCTGCATGCACGGATGAGGCTTCTGGCATGTCTCCAAGCAAGGCATGCATGAGGAGACATTGTAACAAAACAGACAAGGATTGAAATGATATCACACTCACCAGTGGCATTTGGATCCTTGAATGTCTCCACCTCCTCCTTTGTGTATGGGGGTGGACCACCTACAAGGAAAAAAAGTAGACAAAATGATCAGTGGATGTGGCACATTTCAACACTGTACATCTTTTTCATGTGAGTTAATGGTAGCTTCACAAGGGTATTACAGTGAGTCCCATGTATCTCCCAAATTCATACGACATGCTCTGCCAAAGTGCTTTACATAGGAAGCACACTCTTTGACAAAATGTGTAACAACATGTGCTATAGTTTTTTGTGGTGATACATTGAGATGCCATTCCCCAACACATGCACACTTCCACCATGTTGCAAGAATGTTTGCATTGTGTTGATGAATGTGATTGTGCAGCTATGGACTGCTTTGGTACAAAAGTGAAAGTTAACATCTGAGAATTCACAGATGTGCCTGCTGCATTATGTGTCAGACAGAAAAAACACATTTCTTGCATATGTAATTACCCATTTGTGTTAGTTGGACCTCCCTAATGCCACACATGGCTTTGCATTTTAGTATTAATCCTTCCCAGATGTACTGGGACTCTTTGATCTGTGAGCGTGTCTGCTTCTATGGTTTGTGCATTGTGACAACCACTGCAAGACACATGAAGTGACACTTCTACACAATGATCTGTGCGCAAGGAGCCCATGTACACCCGGACATGGGATTCACCTTCCATACACTTTTCATGGCCTTGTAGATGTGTGCCACTTTCACACATGACCATGCACGATAGTGGCATATCATTTGTATTGAAGTAGTTGTTCAAACACAACAAACATAAGAACTGAAGAAATCCCAGCTGTATAAGGAATAATATGTTTGGGTATGCAACCAAACCGAAGGGAGCCCTTGGTACGCCATTATTTATGCACATTGATGCGCTAATGGCTTAGTTTTATCATTTTGGAAATCAATGTGCGCTGCATTCAACGTCACACCTTGTAAGTGAATATCCAGTCAGTAAGAATAATTTTTCATTAAAATGTTATCCTTCCTGCACACAGTCATTCAGAATGCTTTGTAAGATTTGCACTCGGGAAACACTTGTGCATCTCCGCTGGCTACTAATGGGAAAATAGCACATTGTGTATTGTAAAAGACACATACAAACACTATTGTGTTTAGATTTTGCAGCTCGGCAAGATTACTTTAGACGCTGGCAGACATCTATTACTCAGATGTGATGGCCCTGGAGATAAGTACTGTATATATAGGGCATCCAAAGTGTAATGAAGGGTGGACCAGAAAGTTTGCATCAAGCTGCTCAAAATGTAATGCACTACTTTTAATGTCTGGGCCCGTAATTTATAGAATATTGACACTGCGTGGTGCGTGCACATTTTTTCCAGCTCCATGATGCATAAATTTGGATATACCATGATGCAACATATTGTCTCCTCCATGTTGCATCTCTGTGCCTTTCCCTGGCCTTGACCTCAAACTGCTGTCATGCACCAGCACAGACCATTTTGCACCATGGTGTATGAATGGCAGCGTCATGGTGAGAATGTTTTTTTGCAGGAAAGGACACCTTCAAACCCAAAAAGAATGTATTAAGTTGATATTTTCAAACAATGTGTGCTGTTGAATACACAACACATTGACAGCAGAGGAAACAATGAGAAATGAAAACATTACTCATCCGTGTGCATTGTAACACCAACACTGGGTGTGACTTTGTATCCTAAGGCATTTCCAGGTGTAACGATTATTATTAAATGTTGAAATACCTCAGTGTACATGAGTGTAGCATGGACACAGCCACAGCAACACCCATGTCACATCACTTACATACATGCTGCATTAAATTGGGCATAATTGACACGTAAGACACCCTGGACCACATTTATTAAGTTTTGCAGTAGAGGAGCGCAGCAGGCCTCCTGCTGAGCTTACCTATGGCAAACAAAAAGGGCAGGAATGCGCCGTATCAATTAAATATGGCGCATTTCTGTCATTTTCCCCTGTGCCTGCGCACAATGTGCTGCCTGCGCCAATGCAGGCACCTTTGCACAATGGTGCAAGCGCGCCTGCCTTGCGAGGATGATTATTTTAGTGTAAGAAGTGAAAACTTTCTGTCCCCAGAAAATCCAAAGAGGCTTTTCCTCTTTCTAGGTGTGCTGCAGAATAGAGCACTCTTAGAAAAAGGAAAAAAGAGGGGAAATAAAGATATTTCTCCCCGTTGTGCCTCCCTTACGCCTCCCCTGGGGGTGCGTCAGCTTTTGGCACAGCCTCAGAGTTACGATTTCTCATAAATCTGGGGCAGTGTCAAATGTACATGGATGTTGCTGGGAATGCCCCCAGCAACACCCATTGCACGCACCTTTAACGCTGAACACAGTGTTAAAGTGACTTATATTGATCAGGCATCATTAAGCCAAAAAAGAGTGCCTTAGTGCTTCCTGATAAATATCACGCAGGCTTCTGCGCAACGGAACATCACCAAAGGTGACTTTCCAATGGCGCAAGGGGCCTCATAAATGGGGCACCCTGTGTGGCTTCATTTGTGCTTGCAAAAATCTCTCCTTTTCATGCAGCTTATTGTGTGTCAGGGGTGCAACATTTGTGTTCCGGTGGCTTTTCCTCAGCAACACCAATGTCCACTAATGCATATCAGAATTATTCACAAATGTGATTCGTGAAAGGCGTCAGAATGCTACGGCAACGCAGGGATGGTGTAGCTACACACAACAATTCATAAAACAACATTGATTATTCACAATGCACTTGCGCCACTGATACATCACTCTTTCAATGTTAAACAGAGAATTCCAGTGGCGCGATACCCTTGTAGTCAAATACAGTTTACCCACAACACAGGCGTATTAACACCATGGGTCAAGGGTGCCTGAGCCAGTGCATGCCATCAGTGTATGTGTCAGTGCCTGTAAAAGCACAGAGATGCATCATGTAAAGTGAACTATGTTGCATCACTGTGCTTCAAAACATAACACAGTGCTGCTCAGAGAGCTGACTTGCGCAACCGTGCAGCGCTGGTATTTAAAAAAATATTGCTGTATATTTGTACACATGGATTAATACAAAACATCACTGAAAGTAAACCTACCATCTATTCCGGCAACATCCAGGCCTAGGTGGTCCAGGAGATCCTGCTCTCGGTTGATGATGTCTGACCAGCTGTGTTTGTATTGCCTTAGGGTCCTGTCCACACCAATGATTCATTTCATTTGGTAACAGATTCGCCCATCTTGTCTTCCTCTCTTGTGTCGGGTACCACTGTTGTACCCTTCCTCCGCTCCCAATCATGTTTGGGAGCTAGTGGACTATCAGCCACAGTAGCCCACCAAACTCCTGCTCATGTCAGGTTCCTGGACCTGCCTGACATTATTGTGACACATCACAAAACACAATATTTAAATACAGAAATTACTATATTTCCTAACTACTAATCCCCCTATAACTATGATAAAATACCCCTAAACAGACAAACACCCCTTTCAAAACAACACAAAACTACACAATCCACAACTACATAACAGTTCAGACACAATAAGCAAGACACAGACAGACAAACCACTTTTAAACTTCACCAAAAACTCCAGCAATCAAAAACACCCTCCTACACCTAGCACTGACTACAAATGAGTGAAATGGAAACTGAAAGTAACATTACACTTACTGGTTTGCAGTATGCCAGGCTGATTACATCATTTCCTGTCCTGAGGTTTGTGTATTCTGTCCTGATTCTATACTGGGTTCTAATGGCCATTGTGCAGATTTCATCACCATACATTTTCTTTCCTAAATCAATAATTTCTGAACAAGCTGTGGCTTCTTATTTTTGAAAGGGGGCTGCTTCAGGTCGGATGTTCTTTCAGGGCCAGCCCCAGGGCTCCCTGAATCAATGTACAGATAGTGGACCTGCTTAACTGCAGTGTCACACCTTTCAACATCTGTACGTTTGAAAGGGTGAACCTTGAATTTTCTAAAGAAGGTCAGACCGTATCTCACATCTGAAATGCTTTGCACGTACTGGTTATTCCGAAATTTTCATTAATACGTTCATTACTATTCATTACTTCTCATGAGCACTGAATATCTATTCTCTCAGAAAACACTTCGCAAAAAGTAAAACATGTTTACTATCATTAATAACAATTCTAATCATGATTGTTTTGTAATTTTTTTTACTTTTGTCATTCTTCTTGTTAACACTTAAATAGTGAACATGCTCACAACCAAATATATTCTTTATTTGTATACTTTATTTCCTGAACGTGCAGAAATGTGAATCTTGTTCATATATTTATGTTAGTTTTATCGTTCAAGTTTTTCAATATTTTAAATACTTGAAGATTGCTGCCCATTAGAGAAAGAGATGGTGTTTTAATTTCAGCTGATTAGATAATTGACATTACTGTGGCAATACCTTACAACTTGGGTGATGGTGGACTTGTCCTCAAGGCGAAGTTGTGGGTCTCCTGCATCCCCTCGGTAATGCTGTATTTTAAAATGTTTCCCAGATTCTTGGAATCAGTGAACAGCTGTTCTCATCTGGGAAGGACAAAAAACGTGAAGGAGGATAGAGCATGAAAGGAAAGCATTATTATCCTTTGTGTTCACATAGTCTCCTAGTAGGCTGCTCAGATATGCAAAGAGTGCTCAGACCTGCATTCAACAAAGTACTGTCAACCGACCTATGAAGCTTACTTGGCTTCACGATAATCATTTCATGCTCAGTCTCACGACGTCTGACAATCACTTTTATTCTTACTTTTATGTATAGTGTTGTGTACGATGTAAACATAAACTGTGTTTGTGAGAAATATCATATATATACACATGTATATATATATATTTTTTTTACAGTCAAAATAAATCAATTTAATGTAATAATATTTGCCATAGGGTTCCATTTTAAGTCCTTGTCTTCCATTTTTTCTATGAGGGGGTTTACAGTATCAGAGGATGGCCATGTATAGAGCTACTCCTTTTTGGCTTTTGTAATTTACCATTGTATATTTGGCTCCATGCCCTGTTTCAGACAGTAGAGACATACATCTAAACCTCTGAGAAAACATAACACATGTAAATGTTGAATAGCCAGAACTTGTAAAATTAATTGTGTGTAAGAGTAATCTTACAAGTTTAACTTACTCTCAGGCACAAGTTATCTTTGTAAATTACCCAAACATTTTCTACAGAAGTAGACTCACAAAATATTAGCTTTCATTCTAAACTGCTTTTTATATCTGCTTTGGAGCATGGTACCAGGATATTGTGGACTGTCGTAAACATCATGTCCTAAATATCGGTTACAAGAATAACCCCCTTTGGACCAAAAAATATAACAGAGAGAGAAAACAGAGAGATCAAGAGATAGCAATTGTGACATTAAGTGGTTACCTAATAAAAACTCATGCAGAACAGCAGGGAGGGAAAACTCTCGGGGGAGCAATAGGGAGGTTGTGGAGAACGTCTTTGTTTTTTTGCCTTCTGATCCCCTCCTGATCCTCACTCTTCTCTGGCAGGGCCCTAAACACATACATGGCCACTTCCCAGTGGAGTTGCAATGACAGATAAAGGGGAGTTTGGCCCTGGCACACCGCTATGGCTGTCACCTACACAGCCGGATCATGCACATTTGTCTCGTTTCCCCACTGCTGTCTCCTCCCTGTGGATTACCTGCTGTCCCTGGTCTTTCCTATCCTGACTTTCATGTTCACTAATTTACACCTGTATGGTTAATTTATCCATTATGTAACTACTGTGGGAGGGGGCGTGGTATGCAGCCCAAGATGGTGGTCGCAGAAGCATAAGCAACAAGCTCCAGGCCTTGGCTCTCTATCCATGAAATTATCCTATACTCCCTAACTTGTCGGACGGTAGTAAGGGAGCGGCTGCTAATCCTAGACAGCGGGGCTGCCTGGACATCTGATGCCCCCAGAGCAGTCCTGGCGGCGGCGGCGATTCCTGGCCTTCCTGCGGCCTGCTGCAAGTCGGGAGCCACGGACTATCCTGAGGCCTAGAGGGGCTGCATGCGCCAGAGCCTGGAGGCAGTGCATACTCGAGTTCCCGGGTCTGGGCCCAGATGGCGGTGCCCCTGCTTAGTCCACCGAGTGGTGATCTGCCCGGGCGTGGGTGAGACATCGGATTCCTGCTGCTTAGGAGCAGCAAGCGCCTGGACCTGGCGACGGTGCTTACTCGATTACCCGGCTCTGGGCCCAGACGACGGCGCCCCTTCTGTGTCCCCCTAGTGGTGATCTGTCCGGGCATGCAGGTGGCGTTGGATTCCTGCTTCTGCCTAGGGGGACAGATGAGGTGCCAGTGCGTGGGGGCTGCTGTGCCTGTTACTGGAGGAGGCGCCCTAGCGGCAGCCACAAGTGGGCGAGAGGCCGCGTTCACCACAGGTCGGTGGCGGTTCCCTGGCAGACCCCGGCTGTACATGCCACATACTGCATGCAGATTGGAGGAGTGGCTGCGAGATTTGGAGTGGTGGCCCCCTGCTGTTTAAAAGAACTTGTGCAGGGAGCTAAGGATAAGCGCTGGGACTCGTACCCTGCGCCCCTCCCCCTGTTCAGTGTGATTTCTGGAGGTCTTAACTGGAGGTGCAGACCGTATGAGTTGATTGATGTGGCCTCCCTTGTCCTGCTTTATGAGCTAGGTGTTCTGGAGCGGCGACGTCAGTGTCCCTAAGAGAGTCTTCACACGCCGCGTGGCAGCTGCAGTGTCTTGCCCGGACTGATGATACCTGGCGTGAAGGTGTGACCGGGGGGGTGTGGGAACTGACATGAGCCTGCAGCTTGGGCCCTGCATAGGAGTGTAGTCTGTGGGTACACCTGGCTACATGAGGAACTACTCAGGCTGCTTGGACCTGGTGACACAGGAGCTGCATGGAACCTTGCTGCTGCCATTTTCTCTACAATCACTTCGGAGAGCAGGAGGGGATCATGGCTGCTTAGGGTAGCGGCCTCAGTGCCCTGCCGGGGAGTCTGGGTTGCCCTTCTGCTAGATACCTTGCTGCTGACTTGTGCTGTTAGCTGGTGGTGGCCGCTTGTTTTCCAGTTCGGCCCTCTGCTGGCAGTGGTGTACTTGTTGGTATTCAGTTACTGTGGCTCGCTGCCCGGCCCCATCACACTTCTGGCTATGGGCAAGGGAAGGCCTTGGGTGTCAACGGGGTCCGGGAGGGCAGGATCTCTTTCTCCGACTTCGGGTCAATCTTCCACCCTGTCCCACCAGGCGGAGGAAGCTGTGGAAACCAGCACTTCTGGAGACAAGTTGGACATGATTTTGCTGGACATTTGAGATTTCCGTTCTGTTTTGGAAGCGCAGCTGGGCATAATCTCGGTGGATCTCAAATTGCTGAAAGATGAACATAAGAAGTTGGCTGATAGGGCTAGAATGACTGAGCGGCAGATTGACACCATGTTACCTCAAGTGCAGGCCCACGAAGAACAACAGCACATGCAGCAGCAAATTGACTCCCTCCAGGCACGGGCGGAAAATGCAGAAGGCCAGGCACGCTTGAACAACCTCCGAATCGTGGGTCTACCGGAGGGGAAGGAAGGTACTATGCCTACGGAATACATTGAAAACTGGTTAAAGACTACTATGGACCCCATTGGACTGTCTGCGCATTTCACGGTTGAAAGGGCACACCGGGTCCTCACACGACGTACAATGCCGGGTGCTGCCCCCCCTTCCCATCCTGGCCAGGATTTTAAATTACAGGGATCATGATCATCTACTACAGGCGGCAAGAGATAATGGTCCCCTGAAAATTGATAATGTTAAGATTTCAATAATTCCGGATTACACCTTGGCAGTCCAGCGCAGAAGATTTTCCTTTATGGAGTTGAAGGCATGGGCTCGAGCAGCGGGCCTTTCATTTGCATTGTTGTTCTCCGCAAAACTGAAGTTCATCTATGATCAGCGTTTCTTGTTTTTTGATACCCCTGACAGTGCGTGGGAATGGCTGGACAAGATGTTCCCCGATGTTCAACCTATGAGACGCATGAACTCCTCACTGTCCAAATCGCAGCATCCCCCTGGGAGGCGTAAGAGGGGCATCCACACTCAGAGCTCGATCTCCATCTCAGTGGGCCATCAGCAAGTACTGGAGGGCAGGCGAAGGGCTCTACATACTGCCACCACTTTTTGCACCACTCGCCCAGAGGTCAGCTCTAGCCAGTTGGAAGGATTAAATACGGACACTGATTCAGATGGTAGCGTGGCACTGTTCCCTTCGGCGACCTCATGACTCAGCAATGATCCTCTGGCCTCGGCGGACTCTTGATCTTGGTCTTCTGCCTTGTAGGACATGCTTAGCTTCTTGTTGGTTTCCTGTCCGGATCGGAGATCTATAATCCATTACATGTGCCTTTACCTAACTGGCAGGATATCATAGACCTTGAATGTCGTTTTACTGGTGGGGACGGATGGTTACGTGCCTGGGCCCGGCGTACATTGTGGGTGCTTTTCTGAGTGCCTCATTGCACTTGAGTAACTGTTGATGGTGTTAGCGACCTTCTCCCAAAGGCGGTAGCACTGGTTGAATGTGAAGTATGTTCACTCTGTTGTCTCAGTTTGGTCGAACGATGTTTTGGCGTTGGACACAGTATTGGGATTTAGTTGACTTTGTTGTAACTATGCTGCATGGTCTGGGGATTGTGGGGGGATGGGTGGGGGTGGGATCCGGGGGAGTTTATTCCATTTGCTGATGACTGCTGTTAATTCTTCTACCCTTGTCTCGAGGAATGTGCGAGGTATAGGTTCAATGGCAAAACGACAAAGAATAGCTGTGCAGTTGCATCGCTGCATGGCACACATCATTTGTTTCCAGGAGACTCATTTGATTCCCACTGAAACTGCGAAACTACAAAGGAGATGGCGTGGGCAGGTTTTTGCGACGGCATATTCGGCCTTTTCCAGGCGGGCTACCACTTGTTTTTGGGCGGGCATTCCCTTCTTTCTTACTGGGAGCAAAATAGATGATCAGGGCCGGTTTGTTCTTCTGTTGTGAACGTTGAATGGCAGGCAGATAGTGCTGAGTTCCCTCTATGCACCAAATACAGACCATGAAGCATTTTTTGCGCGGATCTCCCAGGCGCTTGCTGGCTGGTCCCATGTCCCATGGCTTCTGGGGGGGTGATCTGAATGCAGTATTTGACATTAGCCTGGATCATTCCCATCCTCCTTTATTTAATACAGAGGCAGGGGCACAGGCTGTAACCTTGACACTTTGGGTACAGGGTTGGTATTTATTGGATATCTGTAGGGCAATGCATGTGAACATGAGGGAATGTTCCTTTTACTCTTACCCCCATAAATTGCACACACGTCTAGATCATTTTCTATGCTCCCAAGGTCTCTCCTCCTCTATTACGTATTGGGAGTTTCTGGGCAAGACAATATCAGACCATCATCCCATAGTATTGGGGTTGGCATGGGGCCATTCCCCTGCTCCCATTCCAACGTGGAGGATGCAGCCTCTACATTTGGAAGATCAGATCTATCGGGCGTCATTGAGTACAGCTATTAACGCATTTTTTGTGGAGGATGAGGGTACTGCTTCGTCCAGGGCTATTGAATGGGAGTCCTTCAAGGTGACTGTACGTGGGGTTGCCATGGGGACGACTTTGGTATGATCACGGAGGGAAGTGATTAAGGACATTACTGACCTGGAGGGGGAATTGCAGGCCTTGGAGGTGGTGGCTAAGAGGAGTGAGGACGGTGCAGAGCCGGTTCAGTCCGCCAGGATTAGGGATGCAAAGTTGTTAGAGCGATTGCGTCTGCTGGATTTTGATGCTTACACACTGCGAACACACTCCGAGGCGGAGAGAGCAGGCACATTATTGGCAAAACTGATCCGTCCCACGGTGAGTCCTACTGTCGTTTTAGCTATGAACACGGTGAATAATGTACTGGTTACGTCTCAAGGGGAGAATAATGCTGCATTTCAGGAATATAATGTTCGATTGTATGCTGCCCCCTGTTCGGATGTCTTGGCTCCCACACTTTCCTTTTTGTCCAAGGTTCAGCTTCCCACGGTTTCTGACTCAATGGCCAAGGAGTTGGCGGCTCCGCTTTCTGCTGCAGAAATTCGGATGGCACTAATGGCGTTGGCCTGCAACAAGACACCAGGCTCCGATGGCTTCCCTGTGGATTTTTATTCCACATTTGCTGATAAGTTGTTTCCGAGGTTGTAGCAACTCTATACTACTTCCCTAGAGGGTGGGGTCTTGCCTCTTACTACCAGGGAGGCGATAGTCACGTCCTTATTGGAACCGGACAAGGTACCAACTGATCTTCTATCTTATAGACCACTTTCTATTCTGGATACAGAGTATAAGGTGCTGAGTAAGATATTGGCATCACAACTTCTTCCACTCCTTCCCCATTTGATCCATACGGACCAATATGGATTGGTACCCCAATGCAGTAGCTCCTTGAATATCCGCTGGCTTCATGCCTTAATACACGCTGTGCCCACCTCTTCCCCTCTTGCTGGTTGCTTGTCTATAGATGTCTGTCAGGCTTTTGATACGCTTAGCTGGCCGTATATGCTAGCGGTGCTGTCTAAATTTGGCCCCAGTCTTATTGTGGGTGGATTAATTTGTTGTATACTAGTCCCATGGTGCATGTTAAGACGGGTAGGACCATCTTGTCCTCCTATTTAATTTCCCGAGGTACACGCCAGGGCTGCCCCTTATCCCAATGCTTTTTGTGTTGGCCCTTGAGCCTCTTGCACAGTACCTTCTTCAGATCATGATCCCTTATGGCATATAGTTGCGTGGGGTGACACATTCAGTATCCTTATACGCGGACGACATGCTGTTATATTTTCACGATTTGGGGGTTGATAGGCGCCAAATAGCTGCTGCCTTTTCTAGGTTTGGGGACATTTCTGGATTGCATCTTAATGCTTCTAAAGGTGGCCTTCGCCTTCTATAATACTTGTGCGTCTCCTACTCTACCATTTGATCAAATGCCCTTCCGAGTTGAGTTGTCACTTTTAAATACTTGGGGGTTAATATTTATAGATCGAATGCTGATACTATAGACCGTAATGTAGTTCGCACCATCAACACGTTGCGCTCCCAGGTTTGATTTTTCAAATACGTTGCCATTGACTGTGGCGGGCCGCGTGGCTGTGTCGAAAATGGTTATGTTACCCTACCTCCTTTATTACTTCGTGAATTTGCCGGTGGTCCTGCCGGCTTGTATATTTAAAGTGCTTGATAGGTTATTAACATCTCTGATATGGGGGGCGGGCAGACATCGGTTGGTGATGTCTAAACCGCACCTCCCTAGTATGGCCGGGGGCATGGGGGCATCTGATTTTCAGACGTACTGTATAGGGGGACAGTTACAGTGGATGGTATATTGGCTGGCCGGTAAAACTTTATTCGAAATTGGGTACTTCTTGATTTACTTGCGACGTGGGTTTCTTCAGTCCCAGCTCTGTCCGGGTGCACAGAAGATGCGTGATCCTCCATATTTTTTGCAAGTTGCGTTGCAGTATGGGGCACAGGCCACGCCGTTGACACACTTGCCATCTCCGTATGCCCCAAATATCCCTCTATGTGGATTGCCTACTACATGTGGGGTGCTATCGATGACCCAAATACAGGGGTGGACTTGGGAGGGGGTGGGGGCAGTCGGGGACCTATTTTTCAAGGGCCATTTGATGCCCCATGATGAGTTTGTCTGCACTAACTCGCTGCCTGACACCTTGTATCTCACTCACGCGGCGATAGTGCGTTCCATTTGTACATATTGGTATGCAGATCAAACGGAACCCACAATTTTCACTACACCTTATAGGGCACGGCCGACACTTGGTGCGCTGGCTTTACCGAGGCTTGAGAGGACATTTGCATGTTCCACTACTACATCTTAGGCAGAAGTGGGATGTGACCTTGGTGCGGGAGCTGGAAGATAGAGAATGGGCCCAAATGCTAGAGCCTCCCCGGCTAGTCTCTCAGATTGCCGTTTAAAAACAATTCAGTTATTTGTATTACATAAAGCATACCTCGCCCCATCTATGAAACGAAAAATGTTTCCCATGATGGCCGCGGTAGGACCACGGTGTAGGATGCATGACACTGTTTTTTTTCATATGATAAGGTCCTGTCAGGTGTTGCGGGGGTTTTGGTCAGAGGTGGTCCGGAGGTTGGAGGCGTTGACAGAGCCTGCGCCTTGGGTCACAATCGAGGCCTCACTTTTAGGATTAACCCCCCCTCCCTAGGAAGGCTAAATTGCTACGCAGATTTGCAGGGTTGGCTCTGATGTTGGCGAAACGTATGATAACATAACATTGGAAGTCCACTCTAGCGCCTCGAGTGGGCGATTGGCGTGAAGAGGTGGGCAGATGGGCGGTCGCAGAAAGGGAGGCCTTACACCGTGAGGAATACAGGAGACTGCGAAAGCTGCCGATTTCGCTGGACTGGGCATACCTAGTGGAACAATTCAAGGCTATGGAGGATGATGAGCCTTCGGGTTCACAACACAGTAGGAGGGACAGTGGTGTAGTCTTATAGGAGCTGGCGAATTCATGCTTACCCATGCTCTAGCTGAGGGACTCCCTTCTTCTCCCTTACTGCCGGCCCTGTTACTTGATCCCTCCCCCGTTGTGTTTCACCTTCTCCTTGCTCTCCTCTGTGTTTCTCTCCCTGCCCCTCTCCTTTTGCCCCCTTATCCCCTCCCCCCTCGGTGCGCACCCATTTTTGGGGTTCTCAGGCCTGATGCACACTGGACGCAAGAACATCATCGAGGTGTGTACTCTGTGTTGCAGCACTTAAGTTACTTGTTTGTTGGGGTATAGTTTGGGGAGGGTTATTGAGGGTGGGGGGTGAAAAGGGTAGCACACATGACACCAATTATTTGAGTTGTTGTTAACTGACTGGATATACGGTTTGTACATTTATACTATAAGTCATGCTGTATTTACTGTAAGACGCATGTCTACCTTATCTTACCATGTGGACAGGATCCGGGTAGCCTTGCTCCTATACGAGGCCTTCATAACGCTTATGATTTACCGTATACACCTGTGTATTATTTGTAGTGCTAAATAAAAATATTAACACAAAATAAAAACATAACTACTATGATACTTTTGTAACTTGTAACTCACGGTGTCCTTATGTAAAGCGCTCTGATACCTCCGGGTCTAGCCAGCGCTATAGGAAACACAGGTAAATAACAAAATGAAAAAAAAAATGATGCAACACGTTTTCACTGGTGTGTAATTATTGGCATGCCTCAAAACATTATTAATGGTGCATCGTTCTTTTTATTTGTTAATGTACAGTTGCAAGATCTAACACGGCAGTGTTTTGCACGCAGGACACCAGATGCGTGTTTTCCGCTTGTCATCAAAGTGTCTCGCAGGCACAATAAATGTTAGTGTCAATTTATGTTGTTAATATATTCTGCTGAGTCTGATTCTGACGTATGATGCACAAAAACGTCATTTTGGGTTTTTGAATCAGAAATGCATGTGTCAGATTCTGACGTATGAGGATCGAAAGTCAATGTAGGGCCTTGAGTCAGAAATGCGTGTATCAGATTCTGACGTATGATGATCACACATCAAGTTTGTACCTGGAGTCTGAAATGCATGTGTCAGATTCTGACGTATGATAATAAAACGTCAATTTTGGGCATTGAGTGGAAAAGGCATGTGTCTGATTCAGACGTATGATGATCAAACGTCAATTTAGGGCCTTGAGTCCGAAATGCATGTGTCAGATTCTGACGTATGATGATTAAACGTCAATTTTGGGACTGGAGTCAGAAATGCCTATGTCTGGTTCAGACATATGATGACCAAATGTCAATTTAGGGCCTTGAGTCCGAAATGCATGTGTCAGATTCTGACGTATAACAATCAAACGTTAGTTCTGGGCCTTGAGTCCGAAATGCATGTGTCAGATTCTGACGTATGTTGATCAAACGTCAATTTAGGGCCTTCAGTCCGAAATCCATGTGTCAGATTCTGACGTATGATGATCAAACGTCAATTTTGGGACTGGAGTCAGAATTGCAAGTGTCTAATTTTGACGTATGATACACAAACTTAATTGGTGTGTCTGCGCTATATTTAGGACTATGCGAACTCTGATAAGCACTGAGAGCACCATTTTCACTCAATTACATATTTTGTCAGACAACCACTGTCCAGCAGCTTTCTTTCTTTAATGTTTGTCCTATCATACATTTTTAATCCATACAATTTGACAACATACATAAATATTTTTTTTGTTTGAACTGTTGTGTGAGATTTCATTATATGGGGTCACCTTCACCTGTGCATTTTTCGGATTAGGAACCA
Source organism: Lissotriton helveticus (assembly GCF_964261635.1). Lineage (NCBI taxonomy): Eukaryota > Metazoa > Chordata > Amphibia > Caudata > Salamandridae > Lissotriton > Lissotriton helveticus. Next base: position 1,600,994,246 of record NC_136059.1, on the reverse strand, counting down.
GAAAATCTTAATGCAAACATTTGATTCATGCCAATTGTGAATTTAGGGCCTCATTTATGATGTTTTTCTGGAGGGAAGCGCAGCATGCCTTCCTACTGCGCTTCCCTACGGCAAAAGAAAAGACAGGAATGTGCTGTATCTATGAGATATGGCACATTCCCGCCTTTTCCTCAGCGCTTGCACACAATGGGCTGCCTGCACAATGGTGCAAGGGTACCTGGGTTGTGGGGATGATTATTGTTGTACAGGAAGGGAAACCTTTCTGTACAAAAAAATCACAAGAGGTGTTTCCTCTTTCTATGTGTGCTGCCTCCCGTTGCGCCTCCCTTACGCACACAGACACACTTGCACTATGGTACCAGGGTACCTGTGTTGGCCATACACTGCTAAGTGTAGGTCCATTGTGGGTGGAAAAGCAAGGCAGCATAATATAAATCAAATTGTGGGTTGTTGTATGTCCAATACCAACCATCGGACATGAAAGTCCATTTCTGAAATATACTCCAAATCTAAGTTTTTCCTGCAACTTACATTGTTAAGTTTACATGTGATATACATACACAGGCAAGTAATAGTTTTATACTGGATTTTTATTTTTGAAAACACAAATCAGGGTGCATGATGATTATTTTCAGGTTACTATTAGGAAAAGAAATTACGGCCTATGTTGGCACGTCTGCGTATGCCTGCTGCTGTGTTTTGATACGCTGGAGCCTGGCCATCATCCTGGTCATCCTCCGCCATATGCTGATTTATGTCAGGCTCCTCATCCCAGGGGACATTGGTCAGCACACATATGTTGTGCAGTATTGCACATACCAAAATAATTTGACATACTGTTTGTGGTGAGTACAAGAAACGTCCACCAGACATGTCTAAGCCTCTGAACCTGGCCTTCAGCAGACCAAATGTTCCACGGCTGTATACCATATCCCTGGTCAGCTGAAATAACCCCCAAAAAAATAATGTACAATGAAATGTTTTACATAGTTAGTGTAAAGTACAGGCCATATGGCGTGTGCATTTTTCAAAAGAGCAGTGTCCAGAAGGCATGGATGTTGCAGAGAACACACCCAGCAACACACATCCAACACAAGTTTTGCACATAATTCTGCATGGAACTGGACACATATTTGCAAGGATATGGATTGCCACCCCATGTGGCTTTACATGACCATATATATACATATATATGTACTAGTGACACATTATTCTATCCAGAACATCATTAATGTGTCATTCAAGCAATGTGCCAGTATTGCATCATGAATGGTGCGTTAGATCTTACTCTTTGACTTACCTACAAGTAGCCCATTACCATACTGGCCATTCTTGAAGCAGTCATTTATGATGCTGTTCCGGAATATGAAGGCATTATGTACGCTGCCAGGATATTTGGCCAGGACATTTGTGAAAAGTCCACGGTGATCCACAAGGGCATGTACATTGATGGAGTTAATGTTATGTTAATGTTAATGACATTTGTAAAGCGCGCTGCTACCCAAGGGCGTCCTGGCGCTATGTAAGATGTCCACCTAAGGCCTGGTCACGGAGTTACTTTGAACATTATGAGTTGAACAACCAAGTTTTCAGGGCCTTCCTGAAAACAATCAGCTCTGTAATGCCTCTGAGAGAGAGAGAGGAAGGGAATTCCATGCTTTGGCGGCGCCTACAAAAAAACTCCTGCCACCCCAATTGGCTTTTTTTGCCAATGGAATGCAAATGATTTTGGCTTCTGAAGAGCGCAAGGATCTTGTAGGAACATACCAGTTGAAGTTTTGGATCAGATGGTTTAGACCCGTGGAATCGAGTGATTTATGAGTAACGCATAATGCGATAAACAAAACTCGCTTCTTAACAGGCAGCCAATGTAGCTTTCTAATTTCTGCCGAAATAGATTCATGTTTTGGAGTGACTGACAGCAGTCTAGCAGCTGCATTCTGTACGAGTTGAAGTTTCCTTAAAAGACCTTCCTGCGCGTTAACATATAGGCCATTGCAATAGTCCAGCCTGGACATAGCTAAGGCTGTGACAACTGTCTTCTGACTTTCTGTAGGAAGATATGCCAGTAGTTTTTTTGCATGATTTTAAAATGTAAGAGGTGGTTGAAACGACTGAGTTTACTTAATCTTTGTGGGACAACTTGTTATCAATTATGAACCCTAAGTTTTTCACTTCCCTGACTGGTGTTAGAAGAGGGCCCAGAGAATTTGGCCACCATGCTGGGGTCTAAAATTGGGGGTTGTTTCGAAACAGTATCACCTCTGTTTTGGCAGAGTTAAGCTTTAAACAATTCCGGGCCATTCAGCCACCCACAGCTGTCATACAGTCGTGGAACCGACGTGCTGGCTCCTGAGTTTCATTTGGAAGCATTGAGACACTGAACAGCCTTTACGACGCGGCTGTTACACCACCGTGCCGTTACAACGCGGTCTTTTCAACGCAAGTCGTTACCACGACTTACGCTGGAGGGTGCTGCAGGACAAGGAATTTTTTAATTTACTATCCAACACCTTCCCTACTGTACGTAGGCTGGTGTTGGAATAGTAAATTAAAAAATTCCTAAGTCCGCACCCACTCCAACGCAAGTCGTGGTAACGACTTGTGTTGAAAAAAACGCGTTGTTGGCACGCGTTGTAAAAGTACGCGTTGTAATGCCGTATATCCCATTGAGACATCAATCTGGGTGTCATCAGCGTATGAGGTAAGCTTGAACCCAAAGGATCCAATGAGTAAGTATGTTTCAGATTTCTGTACAGATGTGAGGTTGCTGCCGGAAGTACAAATTGCATATGTGTGCAGTCCATTGCACCCAGGACATGTGGGAAGCCTGCTATGTCATAAAAACCTTGCTTGATCTCCATCCGCTGTTCTGGGGTGTTGGGGAAACGGATGTAGCGGGGTGTCAGATGGATGATAGCATCCAGGACAGTGGGTAGGAATGCTGAGAAGGATGGCTGGGATATTCCAGCCACTTTTGCAACTGTTGTTTGGAAGGAGCCCGACGCTAGCATATGCAACACAGCCATGAGTTTTGCCTGTGGAGTTATGTCGGTAGGCCTGTTGATTGTGACCTTTAGCCTTGGACCAATAAGTTGTAGGAGGTGTTCTATAGTCTGCTTCTTGAAGCGAAAGAGACTGTTGACCTCCTCCTCCCTGTGGCGTCTCAGACCGGTCCTTTGACAAAATATTCGTTCCTTTCTCGTGCGTTGCCTTTGGGGGGGTGCGGGAGATTGTGGGGAGGGGGTTGTGGTGGGGTTGATGGTGCTGGTCGTCTCCATCTGGATCCCAGTCTCAGCATTACCACCTCCATGGTGTAGGTATAGTTGCAGCAATGTCCACTCAAACCTCTCCTAGATATATGGGTGGATGCGTCATTTCCTACGCGTCCGTTTTGCAGGCGCACAAATTTTGACGTAAACGCAACACTGCACCATTTCAGATATGGATGCGTCAATATTGGGAAACGTCATAAATATAGATGCGTCAATTTTGCGCAAGTATTTCTGAAGAAACGGCCAACTTGCATAATTTAATTCTTAAGTGTCGCAGAGCATTTTGACACAGAGTTTTTTTCACGCAGCGGGTTGAAAGTGACGCATCTCCGGAGATGCGTCACTTCATAAATATGGCGCATGACTTGCGCCGCCAATGCGTCTGAATTTTTGATGCATTGGTGGCGCAAGCTCTTCATAAATGAGGGCCTAAGTCGTATTGGACTGTTGTATGAGGCCCCTACTGTTCGTTTGCAGTTAGCTTTTCTTTTCTCCGAACCTATTTTGATTGAACGGGGGACTCGTCAGGGATGCCCCCTTCCCCCCTTGATCTTTGCTTTGGTAATCAAAGATTTGGCGATGGCACTACGTGCCTCAGCATCAGATTGGAGGATACTTAATGCAGACGACATCTTGCTGTATGTGCAAGATGTCCTGGCGATCCCGCAAGTCATCCCTACATTGCTGAAATCTTTAGCATCATTGTATGGGCTAGGGATGCACTGGGGTGAATCTTGTCTATACCCATTTAATCCTACTACAGTGGATCTGGGTTGGACAGTGAATGAGATGGTGGTGAAGTGGCAGCCGGTGGTGTTCAGATACTTGGGTGTTCGTAGCTACCATAACTCACAGGACTTTATGGATGGTAATATCACACGGGCAGTTACAGTACTTAAGTCTCAAATTGAATTCTGGAACACACTTCCCATCTCAGTCATAGGTAAGGTGGAGTTAATTAAAATGGTAATGTTACCACGTCTCCTTTATTATTTTGCTACCCTTCTGCTCCACCTACCCGTGTCTTTCTTCTGATCTCTGGAGAAAATGACCTGTGATTTGTCCGGAACAACTCGCGATGCCGAGTGGCATTGACAAAGTTATATCTACCTCGCTCGAATGGGGGGCTGCCCCTGCCCAACTTTGAGCACTACTACCTGGCATCTAAAATCTTGTGGGTGGAAAAATGGGTGGAGGAGCTTCATTTGTCAGACTCGGCAGAACATGATCCTCCGTTTTCCCTAGACAGGATCCTTTATTTATTCCATCCCTGTAACAAATTGAATGAACCTCTCCCTTTGCTGCTATCGACAGCACAGAATTGCTTCCACAGGGCTCTGCGTCTTACTAAGAATGTACTGCCATACGCACCTGCCGTACCCCTACTGAGAATACCGACCATCTGGGGACATGTTCGGAGTATAGACCTTGCCCCATGGGAGGAACCTGGTGTAACCACCTTAGGAGACTTATATGTAGATGGATTATTAAGGCGTTTCTCGATATCATGAATGAAGATGGTGTCCCACTGGTCAATTTCTGAATCATGCCTCCTGGACGGCCGCAAAGAGATGTTGTTGGGGAGATGTGACACAGGAACCCCCGATGAATATCCTAGTGCAATATGTACATGTTATGGGCACAGGATCCCACTTGGTGAAGTGGTTTGCGGACTCGATCAGGGAACATACTCTGGCGGATTTAACGCTGTTGTGAGTTAAGTGGGAGGCAGATCGGAGGAGGCCTTATTCGAAAAAGGAATGGTCCATGGTCCTGGAAAGCCCCAAGCAGGCTCCCAGAAACACCTGTTTCAAGTTAATCCAATTTTATATCGTGCATAGGGCATATCTTTCCCCAGATAAAATCAATCTGCACTTTAATAGCCAAGATGAGTGCTGCACACGCTCCAAGATGGTGGATGCAGATATTTTACACATGCTCTGGTCCTGCCCTGCTCTGCAGACTGATTGGGAGGGGGTGCTGGATGCATTAGGCACCTGCACAGATAGGGAGGTGTCGAGAACATGGGAGTCGTGCATCATTGATGTGTTTCCTAGAAATAAAAAACACAGAGCCTCCACCAGGTTTCTTGATCTGAGCTTTATTGTGGCTAAGCGATTGATTACTCGTATATTTAAGTCCTAGGAGTCCCCTCCAATGAAAGCTTGGCTCCTCTCCATGCTGAACTGGGTGAAGGCAGAAGTGGTCTCCCTGATATGAGAAGATACGCTGGGTTTGCATACATTTCCCATCTCCACTGAATGGAAAACTATGCTATGTGCGCTTCAGGGGCTGATGGTGCCGGAGGCTCCCTTAAAGACCCACTTCCCGATGGTTAGTGAGATTGGCTCAAGTAGCCCGTGTCTTGAATGGTGGGTTGCTATGCTGACTGAAACCTATGCCCACTTTACTGGACGACCTTTACTCCTAGAAGATAGATGGTGAACTTTCAGAGCAGTTGAAAAGACCTTGTTCTGCCTCTAGAAGACCTTTGTTCTCCTCCCTCCCCACCCTTGGCTCTTACATCCCTTCCCTACTCCTTCTCCAATATGTGGCTTTTTTTCTTTTATTGTTTGGTGTTTTCACATAAACGTTTGAATCTATATACTGCTCCATGCGATATGGCGGAGTGAAGCCATATACAAAATGTGATTCTGTAAATTGTTGCATGTTGCATAGGTTACTTTGTGCCATAATGCAATCTTTCAGTTTCTTGACGGTGAAAGAATATCTTTTGTCTGATGGGATAAGCTGAATGTTATTGCCTATATTATGTATGCTAACTGATGTAACTAAGCAGTTATACTGTTGCTTAACTATCTGGTATTTGTTTACCTAATGGTTCTGTATGGTGCATTCCCTAATGATGCACTGCTTTGTATTCATGTATACAAAACAAAACATGAAATCTTTAATAAACAGATCAAACAAAAACTGATGTCACATGACCTGACGTGAGGTACTACTGTTGCAATAACAATTCAGCTGATAGGCCACCCATGGCTGACACTATCAATATGACATTGGTAGGGCGACGGTTGGCTTCAGACTCGGAGGGAGGCGATTGATGATGGGTGGGATACCACATGCATACATAATATATATGCTGTGCTTGCAAACTACTATGAGTCATAAGAGTAGTCTGAAACACAACTTCAAAACTTTGAACCAAACACCTTGAAAAAAAGACATTCCTTGTTTATTCTTCTGCCAGGGGTTTTTCCATTCATCATAGCATTGATCTTCTAGCATTGTTTTTATTCTTCTCCCTTGAAATTGTTACTCTGGCACATTTAATGTTCTTTTATATTCTTTTCATGCAGTCTTCACCTATGATTGAATACAATCCAGGCATCCATCCATTCAAACATGGCTAGTATCATTCTCAACAAACCTTTCACTAACATACATTTGTCATTTGACCACCCATGCGTCCTTGCTTGCCTTTGAGTTTGACCAATCAAACCACCCAGAGGATTTCTTTCACCCATACAGTTTCACCCACCCAGGCAGGCAGCCTTTCTTTTACCTTTTACCCATGCTTCAACCACCCCTGCATCCTATCAGCCACCTACATGCATCCCGGGCCACCTTGACCCATGCATCCTTCTCTGCCAGTCATATATCACATGTCACCCGTCCTTCCTCCTTCCATCCTTCTTTCCCTTTTCCATCAACTCAACAAGGTCTCTTAGGGGCATATTATCAAGAACGGCGATAAAAATTACCGTCGCTTTAGCGGCAGGAAACTGCCGCTAAAGCGGCGATAATGGGCTTGATAATATGATCTTGTGAATTCCCATAGCAGCCCAGGTTCTGGTGTTAACCTGGGCTGCTATGGGAATTCACAAGAGCATATTATCAAGCCCATTATCGCCGCTTAAGCGGCAGTTTCCTGCCGCTAAAGCGACAATAATTTTTATCGCTTTCTTGATAATATGCCCCCTAGTTTTCTTCATAAAACTTTCTCTACTGAGTTGAAGAGAAGAGGCCATTAGTTACTCAACTCCCGCTATTGCTAATTCTAATGCTAATGCTAAATAAAGGATGTATGACATTACAACGCATGCTTTTACATCGCATGCCTTTACAACGCTGTTTTTACAACGCATGCCTTTACAACGCATAGTGCTTTTGGGCGCAGGATAGTGAATAGTTTAATTTACTATTCCAACTCCAGTCCCCGTGGATAGTAGGGAAGGTGTTGGATAGTACATTAAACCTATTCCCTATCCTAGAGCGCCCCCAGCGCAATGCGTTGTAATGGTTTGCGTTGTAAAAGTTGCGTCGTAAAGGCACTGCGTGGTAAAAGTTGCGTTGTAAAGGATGTTTACCCTAAATAAAGGGTGTCTTCTTCAAGTGTTCACAACTTAGTCTCAACAGTACAGTGTACACCCTTGCAAGTTGTGTGTGAATTCAATGTTCAATAAGCAAGGAATATCACTTACCACTGCCCGCCACTGCTGCTGGCTCCCCCTTTGCAGCTGCCGCATCTCCTCCCTCCTGGCTGGCGTACCCTACCCCACTGTTCCCAGCACTGGTGTTCGGTACACCTAGAAAAAACATAAAACATTTTTTAGATGCCATATACGCCTCCCCTATTTATTCTTTTTTACTAGCAAGATTGAAAATACAATACATACACGACACACTTCACTACAATTTGGGTACACAGACTAGAGTAGATAGTATGCCCTATCAAAAATATATATATATATACAGTTGGGCATTTTGTTAGTGGCAGTTTTTGAAAAGCCTCTCAAGAAGAGGACAACCCAAAGGGCTAGACTCAGTGGCTAGAGCTATTGGTGAATCTGAGTTTTTGAAAAGAAAAAGAGTGGCCACCTAGAAGGACAATAGGACATAAGGTCTTTTTTGTTTTAAAATGTAATGGTGCCATCCTCCTCCTCCTCATACTTGCTTCCAGCCATGGCGCACAGTAATCATTTCATCAACAACTGCTGCTAATATAATACTAGGCCTAGACAAGAAGACGAGTAGACACAACTATGGGGTGTCCAATGTGACCATAATTTACTGATTGAGCATGAAAAAGTGAAATAAAGCCTTCTCATCTCAACAAACATGCGTAGAATACCTTACTACGGCAGGCAATCTGCACTGCAGAATAGTAGTACTAGTACTAGTAGTAGTAAGGACCAATGGGTTATCCGAGGCTTACAGTACCACCACTAGGCAGCCCTCAAAATATATAAGGGGAGAGGGAAAGCTGACTGAAAGACCAGAAGAAAGCAAGTTACAGACAGACATATATATAAAGTCAGAGCAGAGGCAGTTTGAGGTAAAAAAAGACACTAGAAATATAAATGACTAAGTTAGTAAGTAATGCAGGGAAAACAAGAATTTAGAAACAGATCAACAAGGATTTAGGAAAAAATAAAATTAGGAAATGGAAATAATATAGTTCAAAGCAAGAAGCGGTGAAAGTTAGGGAAATATATATTTTTAATATTAACAACAGGAGGACTTAATGGGGCCAGCAGACCCATCTGACGAGGAGCGTTCCTGGCCCTGGAAGGCACCTCCAGCTCCCTCAACCGCCAACGAAGACCTTGTATTCTTGCCCCTGGATGCTGAAGATCATGTAAGACATAATTAAAGAGACAACAAATGATTGGTGTTAAATAAATATTAAATAATCATTCAAAAAAGATTTGACGGACACGGCAATTCCAATAACATTGCCATTTCTTAAATCAGATCGACTAGTAATAGTAGTAGACTAGTATTGCGGTCGCTGACCTTCCTATCCTTATTAATCCACAGTTCCATTCCGATTCCTGAATCCTAAACCTACCTAGCCCACCTATTCCAAAGACTTTGGAATGAATTGCAAAAACATGATATTTGCCTGTAAGTTCCTATCTAATTCCCAATCAGCTCAACCCCCTTTGACTGGCCAATTCACCAAGTATGCATTTAGTCTAAATGCATAGATGGACGCATGCATATTGCATATACCAAATTGGTTAGTTGCTATTCACTCACTATACGAACAACATAAAAGGTTCTTCTAAGGAGTCAAGGACTGAAGTTAGAGGATGAGGGCAGCTAAATTACTAACTAATACTAAGTAACTAACTACCACTATCTTAGTGACAGGACAAAGAAAATGAGTCGCTCTAGTCTGCATTACCTAACTTAAGTTCTCTTACATAATCAGCCCAAGTGAGCGCAAAGTTGCAAACAAGTACGATTAGGTAGAGCAAAGCACCTGTCTAAAATAACGATCTCATAATACAAGATTGTTAAATGTAACTTACCTGCATGTGAGCAGCAGCATTCTTGCTATTTAGGAAAAAAATAATATCGCAATACCATAGAAAACACTATAATGTTTATAATTAGCCACTTACCAAGCCCCCCAACCTCAACACCTAGCAGGTCCAGCAGATCCTGCTCTCGGTCCAGGATATCGGACCGCCCAGTTGGTTATGGGTGCACCGGAACCCAGAGCAGCGATACACTGCCTGGCACACCCTCACCCACCGCTGCTAGTGCCCTTGGAGCCGTTACCTTGACCCAGGCCTTCCACCTGTTGCCAGGGTGGAGGGGAGGTGGCGCTGCACAAAAAAAAAACAAGTGCTGCCACCTTTCTCTGCCATGATGCCGGGGGGGTAGGGGTGTAAAAAAAATGTAGAGATTAAAAAAGTATGAGAGAAGAAGAAGAGAGGAAGTAAACAAATTAGAAAGCAAGTAATATAGAAAAACAGTACAAAACACACTAAAACACACACAAAAAGAAGAAAACAACACAAAATATACACTTAAGAAGACACAGGAAAAGATGATAAAAACAAAAGATTAGAAAAAAAGTTTTTAGAAAGAAGTATTGAAAAGATTAAGGCAGGATTGATAAGTAGGCTCCAGGACCATAACAAAGAGAAGAAAATAAGATGGCCTCGCCCATGGACGACCACGTGGTGCAGTTTGTGAGATATTTTCGCCCGAACGCTCAATCCACATTGCCGTACAGCAGAATGGGTGGAACAAGCAACTCCGCCCCCTTGCGGAACTCCATGCAGCACGGTGGAGTTTTTTTTACCGCTACGCGAACACCGCCCAGGCTTACTCTACATCCCTTTTTTTTTCTTTTTGGGACATTGTTGGGTTTTTCTACACTACTTGGACATTAGTTGGCTTAGGGAGAGGGATGAGTTTTCATACTTTTACATTATGAATGATTTAAAACAAAATTGTGGCTTTAGTGTTTTACTTCGCACTGCTGCCTTTGACACAGCCAGTTTTAAATATCGGTTGATATTGTGAACAACAAAATAGTCATTCGGTACCCTCCCTTGTGCTACTATTCTCACCCCTAGTCTATGCAGTCTAATCTGCTACTATATATTATTATTAACCCATAAGGACTTGGATGGGGTGGGGTGAATTTCCACTGTATTGAATGGTTGCAGTTCAACAATGAATCAATCAACCACATTTCACTTCTCTTATCTGATTAGATGAAGTGAGGTCTGCATGGTTTCCCATGGCACCATGGTTTTCCAAGGTGCCATGGTGGTGGTGGTAGTGGCAGCATGCATTGCTAGTGTTTCTTTTAACACTGAAGTCAAAGTCATCAGAACTGAAGTGAGGTCTCACTCCCTCCTAGGCGAACTCGAGCTTTAGGATAAGGACTCGGAAAGTGGAAACTATTCATTGTAGGGAAGTTAACAAATTGAAATAAAAACTAGGTTATTCCATTATTATTATGCTATGCAAGCTTCGAAAAAAAATTACAATCACCAGAGACCAGACTACTAAAAAAGATTCAGACACAAGAAGACAGTATGATAAGCAGTGAAAAATTGAAGTCATCAGAACAATGTTGAGCTACTACGAACTGTACGAAGTGGACAAGCTTAACCTTAGATGCAAATTAATGCAGTGCCTGAATGATGATGATAGCAATGAGATGTTCCACTGAAAAAAATATCATACACTGTGCGGGGGTGGCTAATATATTATACTACCCTGTGTGGGCCATATGAGCTTAAGAATACGATACACCTCACCCTGCACTGAGTTTGTGTTGCTTTCACCACATCCAACCCACCAAGTGTGTGATCAATTAATTGTGCAAATTGTTAAGTCACACCTCAATAAATTAGACAGCCCGGGGGAAGAGGGTTCAGGGTTTGATGAATGGATGGGAAGGGGGATTTGGGGGAAGGTTAGACAAAGACAAACATTACACAAAGACAAGTTTCAACTTGGCAATGAACAGCCGACCATCATAAATCTGTTATTGGAGGAAAAGGAAATGAAGGAACAAATGATTACAGCTAAACCAAACCAAAATGTACATCTGCCCCCAGAGAAACGAAGTTACATAATTATTTATGATGATCTGTCTTACCAAGCTTTGAAAGATATCGATAATATTGCAAAATAAACTTTCTATTTCTGTAGGTTTCAAGTAAACAACACAAACACACAGTTCGAATTATAACTAAAAGGAAACATTATACTATATTGCCAAATTGGAACTGGGAGTTGCATTGGCATTGATTACTCTTGTACGGTCTCGTCAATGTTAGGTGCCTAGCAGATGTGGTCCAGTAAGAAAAGCATTGGTTTTCCAGTTTGGCACAGGATAAGAGGGCCTGTAGAATGGAAAACATAAATTATATTGAAGAATCAAGGACTAGGATAAAGAAAGAAGTTAAACTAAAGAGGACTGAGAGTGCACCATGATGACTCAGAGGAAGCCCCACAAAAAAGCTGCATGTAATGTAACTATCGGTATCAGTATCAGGATAATCAAACTGTCTTGATCATCATCATCATATATTATATAACTAAATATGTAGCTTAACAGCAGCACATGCATAATGTTATTATGTATCATTCATGACTAAGGGCCAGATGTAGGTGTCCAAATACCGGTCGGAAACGGCCGAAAATACCGATTTTTGGCCGTTTCCGACTGGTATTTGGACATTGGTATGTAGGGGCATGTAAAATTACAGAATCTGTAATTTTACCGAATCTGTAATTTTACCGATTCGGTAAAATACCGAATTGGTAAAATTACCGATTCTGTCATTTCAGATGTAGGTAGCACTGTTTTCAGTGCTACAAGGGTTTAAGAAGTCATTATTTACCACCAACTAGAAGTTTACCACCAACTAGTAGTTGGTGGTAAATTAAGAAAAACATTTAAAAAGCATTTTTTTTGTTTTTAAACAGTGCCATGTTGCAGACATACATGCCCTAAGGGAATGTATGTCAGCAACATGTGCACCCATGCACAATTGAGGGGTGCAACAGGGTGTCAAAGTGACACCCTGCCACCCTTCAATATTTCCCCCAATTACCGAATCGGTATTTACCGATTCGGTAATTGACATTGATTCCTATGGGCCTCAAGGCCCATAGGAAACAATGGCAGTTACAGACTCGGTAAATACCAATTCATTAATTACCGAATCATACCGATTCGGTAATTAATTCGGTAAATATACCTACATCCCGATTGCCAGTTCTTAAATACCGAATCGGTATGATTCGGTATTTAAGAATCGGTAATCGGGGATTACCTACATCTGGCCCATAATGTCTGTCTCCAGTTACCTTCACCAACAGGCCTCCACCCAAACACCACATTGCTTCACATTTAAAGCAGTCAGCACTGAGCAGCACACACACCCCCAGCAACATAGCTTTGTCCCAATTAAATAAAAAATCAATGCCAGCTGTCAGTCACAACACTCACCACCACCACTACACACACATGTGTAGTTCCAGTGTGTTGTTTACCTTTAGTCCTCTTCAAGTTATCAACAACCATCAAAACCAGTTGGTATCAGTGATTTTGGAAAAGTCTATCTTCTTCTGGTGGCTCTCGCCCATGCTCTTAGTCATTCCATCACCTCTTATCCTCCTGATTATGACTCTGGGTATGGTGTCTAACTCTGTACCAACAGTGTCAGAGCCCCAACTTAAAAATGCAATAGATTGGCCTGTAGGATTAAAATTTGTTAGTGAATAAAAAGAGGTGATTGATGGAGCCACTTTTTGTGTAGACTAGATTTGTGTTGGCAAACATTGCATTATCAGAGGGACTGGTCGGGTCTGAATCTTCGAGGATTATAAAGCAGACATTTTTTTAAAACAAACAGTGTGGACTGTGTGGAGTGGACCCAGTGAAGGAATCTTGCTATCCTATCTCTTAAAGGGGAAGGAAAAAAAACCTTCAGGGCAAATTATCGATCAGCCGTTGATACTTAGGCCACCAACATTGTGAATCTCAAATCTGAATCATCGCCAACACATTAAACGTTAAAAAAAATCACACTCACACTGCCTGCCACCACATGAATCATCTCTTCTCAATCTCAACACACATGATACTGAACATATCATCACAACAAATTTACATCACAACATACAACAATCACTCAGTGTGCAATGCATGCCAGCATATACCTGTTCTTCTGATGTGCTCACCGTGATCGATTGGTGGCTCATTGCCGAATGCAGATCCTTCTCCATTTGTTCGCGAAGCACAGAATTGCCAGTGTAATTCGAATTATAATAATGTCACATGTGGGGCAGTCCCTCTATGGTAGGAAAGGAAAGGATAGATAGTCACAGTGGCATCCCAGGGTTGGAGGCAGGTTCACCTTTCTTTACTCTCGGTCCAATGTCTTGCTTGTGGGAAATGACTTTAGAGGGTGAGTCAGGACTTTTTCACTGCACACAGCTGCGAGTCCGACTCCAATCCAGCAAGAAAATGTTTCTAAGAGTAAGATGGTGGTGATGAATTGGTCAACCAGACACACACAAATAATAAAGTAAATAATGTTCCATAGCTATATATATATTTTTGGGGGCATCAAAGAAAGAAAGCCTGGTAGTCACGGAAGCAGAGCTCATCCTCAAACATTGGTGGTTCGCCCAGAATTAGGTCATCTAACACACTGCTTCCATGACCCGAGTCTCTGCCATATTCCTCCTGTGGTACTTCACGTATGGTGTAATCGGGTGGTATAAAGTGCTGATTCATTTTGATAATGGGTAATCTCTCCATGTTTTGGAATGAGAGAAGTGTCCTTCTCACTTTAACAACAGCACCAGCAGCACTTAAATCACGCTCAACGGAAATACTGGCTGCAGGGCAAGCCTGATAGTTATTGTCAGACCGCTGAGCACTGTCCATTGGCGCCTCTTCCCATACCAATACACTGATGGGTTTTGATCAAGGTAGACCTCTGTCGGGTCATCCAGATCAGCCTGAACCATCCGCTCAATGGTCATAGTTGCTCCGATTTGCTCATCCTCTTTTGCCTTCACCTCTGCACTAGACGTAAGCCCTGCCAGTAGAAGCCACTCAGTTGCAGATTTGGGGGCTGCAGCGCCTGTTCTTGGTGTTGTTGATGTTGTTCCTGTCGTTGATTTTGGCTGCTGTGAACCAACAGCACTGCCCTCAGGCTCCAAACTTGAAGGCTGCACCACAGGACTTGTGCCCCGAACCAGTGGGCCTCTAATTAACCTGCCATTCTAATTCTAGCTCACTGCCTTGCTCAGCTATCCATATTTTGTATTTTCTAACATCCCCATCTGAAAAAAGAATGATAGTGTACATTAATGGTTTGTACAGTCGATCAAGAATTGTGGCACAGATTTAATATTTGGAGGACACAATTTCTCTTTTCACCCTTGTATTAGCAGAAAAGAAAAAGAATAAGCACTCTACCAAGTCATACGCATCTTTTTTTTCCTCCACACCTGCATACATTGCAGACACCTTCTTTAGCTGTTTCTGTAGCATGTGTAACAATAGGATAGCTTGGCCCATGGTACTGTCCTCTTTGCTGACTTCCGGTGTGAACACCTCAAAAGGAAGCAGCATTTCTGTTATGCATTTGACTAGGCCCCATTGGTTCATCTCAATGATCATACTTTTTACAGTTGCATCTCCTCTTTGCAAGAAATATTCATTGATAGGGCTGTACTGCTCAAACAGGCATTCAAGCATGTAATAAGTGGGGTGTCAGAGTGTTGGCACCTCTTGTATGAGTGCTTTAACAGACATTCTATCATCATGCTGAAAGACCCTCAGCTGTTTCTGGGCTTTATATGAATGGCTGAAATGAGTGCAGATTCTTCTGCAAGTGAACAGTAAGTTTCTAACTTGGTCTTCTTTTTTTTAAAAGTCCTGTATAATGCTGTTGATGCAGGGCACCAAACACAGGGCTCTGAAATAACCTCCATTTGCCATGGCCTTAACTACATTACTGCCATTGTCCATGGCAAAAAATCAAATTTAAGCCCTCTTGGTCGCAGCCATTCAAAAACCTTGTTGCTAAAGCCTTCCAAAATGGTTCCATCTGTATGTGATTTCTCCATCGCAAACATTGTTAATGTGGCATGCTTCTGAGCAGCATTAAAAATCTCAGCAGTGTCAACACCTACAGATATTCTTTCTCTAGCCCCCTCAAAAGAGACCCAGTGTGCAGTGATGCACATGTAAGAAGTCGCTTGGTAATTGGTCCAAATGTCTGTTATCTGGTGGATAGTGTGGACAGCACTCTGCAGCAACGCTTGTCCTAGCAATTCAAGCACATCGTGATAAAGCGCTGGAACAGTAATTCTGGCAAAATAGACACACCCTAGACATGACTGAAATATGCAAATATCTCTTTTCATGCAGAAATCTAATAGTTCATGTTCCAATTATTTGTAAATGGCATTATAGATGCAAATCATGAAGAAGCATTTGTTCCAAAAAAATTTAATTGTTGAATGTATGGTGGGTAAATACACTCTTTAAAGCAGCTTGCCTTTTACATAGAGTTATAAAATGGTTAATGAACTGCATTTGTTACATGAAAACATAAAAATATACACATGAACTTTGAAAAATATTAGGGGTGAGGGATAAATTCGGCTCTGCCGGCAGAGTTTGCAGAGTTTTGCCCACTATGTGTTACACTTGTAATGCGGCGTTCTGGCAAAACACTGCCACCAACTGCATGGCAGAGTTTTTTCTCATGCACCGCTCACCAACAGTAAGATGGTGAGCGTGAGCAAGAATTACCATCACCAGCATGATTTTCAGGTGCTAGAAGGGCATCCGGAGAGACTTTCTCAATGCTAACAGTCGCATTCTGTTGCAACTGTTCAGGGTAAGAAAGCTGTTGTGCTAGTAGATTTTCTACTCGAGTAGCAGCAAAGAAGCATTAACCTCTGGCATGCTTCATGGTGCCATTTGTACTTATTTAGTAGTGTGGAACAAGGTCCCAGCACAAAAAATCAGCACAAGCTGCCAACATGCCAATTTCAGCCCATTCTAGCAACTCTGCAGAATTTCGCAGAGATTTCATGAAACTCCGTGGAATTCCGCAGTGAAACTCTATGAGTTCTGCCCACCGTAGTCAATTTGTACAAAAATATCTATGTGTACATGCATGACAAAAACCAGAATAAATGCAGTTAATATCTCTGCCTACACTATAGCCTTTGTATCAAATCACCCACAGATATTAAATCCTCTTTAGTAACCCATATATGTTAGCTAACAGTAATGGAACATATAAAGTGTATCTGAATGTATGGCTTTTTTCAGTATATTAGCTTTAAACAAACATTTAACAAACATCCTCAGTGGCATACAAATAGTGTAAAAAGGTCAGGCTACCAATCAGTATAAAAGATCCTTAAGTAGTGCCCGGCGGTGTCGCCTCTTAAACCGACAAGATATTAACCAATGAAGAGGCAGGCGCTGGAGACTGGAAGGCAGGAAACAAGGGTTTATTCTCTCCGGAGGAGAACACATCAGTTCGGACAGCCAGTATCGTCACGAGGTGCTCTAACCGCATCTCTGAGGCCTGGCCTCTTATACACAGTTTTATGATCTTTATTGCAGGTAACACATTCTTGTAATGCTTTGAAGTATGAAAGGACATCCTCGGAATCTCCCCTTCAGGCCCGTTCCCACACACATTTACAGTTGAAGTCCCCACCCCGGTCACAATAGGTGTTGATTATCGCGCAGCTGGACATTCCGCCGATTCACGGAATGTGTGGGGTTGATCGGATATCATAGGGTGGGGGCTTTGATCAATTCGAGGGCCCTTTAATGGGGGAAGCTTCCTATTGTACGGGGGGGGGCAATAAACAGTATCCGCAGGGCCAGGTGGCGGCCTGGGAACGAGGAAGACAAACGGGCGCGCAGGAAAGGGGGTTTGTATCAAAGGGCCTGGGACCATGAAAGGAGTGAAGGGAGGTGTCGCGCTGGGAACAGGATGGGATTCCGGGACAGAGCTGCGCTGAAGAGGGGTTTACGACTCAAGGCATGTGAGAGCGGGGGGGGGTGCCTGCGAGGTTGAGGGAGAGAGAGAGACGCGCTGGCTATCAGCGAGGGGCAGGGAGGCCATGGTGCTCAAAATGGCTGCCGCTTACGTGCACGAATGGGTTCAAGAAGAGCAAGATGGCGCCGATAATGTTGACGTTTGCAGCCTAACTTTTAACAGTCCTCCCTTTTCAACATATCTAGCCAACTTGCCTACTCAATGTCAATCTTCATCAAATTCCTAACCTCGGCATCATATAATGCTCCCATGCGTTCGTTTCCAAAGTCCACAGTCTTAGGGCAAATACAATTTGTACATAGTGAACACAGAGGTGGCAGACATTGAATTCCTAAGCATAGACCGCATATTACAACTACAGGAATCAGGATAATGGTGAACAGTCTCCAGCCCCAGTTCTTAACGGTGTTCCAGAACCAACCACCAAGCGACCATTCTTCCTGATCCTGGTGGACTTCTGAAGAGAGTCTGTGAAGATGTTCGATGGCTTTGTACACTGAGGGTGAGTTGTCCGGTATGTATGTACAGCAGCTGGACCCAATAATGCGGCATGCTCCACCACGGTCCGCAAGAACCACATCTAGGACAAGGCGGTTCTGGAGGGCCACCAAGCGGACCGCTTGAAGCTCGGCAGTGTTGTTAGCAAAGATACCAGCTGTGATGTTCATTGTTGTCTCAACTGCCTGAGTCAGATGTCGGATGGCACGGCTGTTTGCCATCGGGCCCCAGAGGGGAACAAGTCCCTTCATAGCATCAAGGAACTGCGCTCCTGTTGAGTCGGCTTGCTCAATGTCCTTGGCTCGTTTTTGTCTATGATGATTCGCTGGGGCCACATAAGTCGGAGGAAGGATGAAGGAGATGAAACAAGTGCCCCCCCAGCCTTTGGGGAGCCAGGTGTAGGCCTTTGTGCCGCAGACGAAATACATGTTTGGGGACGACACAAAGGAAGGTGGATCCGTGGAGTCCAAAGTTCTGGTAAAACGGCAAGCACTGCGGCCCACCAGCTGTGTCCCATGTCCTTCTATGCACATGTGGCCTGTGACGTTGATGACTGACAGGGCCACAGTCAGAGTGGCAGCCGTTCGTTTCCGCAGGTAGGAGAAGGTGGGTCTGGTTGGGTTGTTGAACACCTGCATTTCAATTCGTTCTTTAGCAGGGATGTCCATGTGGATTGAGTCGTTGGAGGTCTGCGGGCAGAAGTGTGCCTCTGTTTTGTTTCGCCAGACCCCGTGGAAGAAATGCGTTACAGTTTTGCTGGAGGTGGCATTGTCCTTATAGCTTTCTTGCAGGAGGATCAGCCAAGCAAGGCAGGAGCCATGAACTGAGAAGGGTGAATGGATGAATGGTATCGAGTGTCCAGTGGCGTGGGGTAGCAACCCACAGATCCAACAGTTGGTGGCATTGGTGACGAGATTGTGCTGGTGAAGGAGCTGTACGAAAGAGTTATTCCAAAACTCCTTTCGCCTCTCTCTGAGTTGAGGAGAAAGCGAAATCAGATAATGTTCCTTCATGGTGGTAGGCTGAGCAGTGGTCAGGAATGTTTCGTGTGCAGGTGCATTTTCTTCCACAATCCAGAGTGTGGTCATGAGGAGAAAGCAGAAAAGGATTGTGATGAAGAGTGCAATTGTCTTTGAGCTGTGGAGTCTGTCTGTTCTTGGGTTTCTGTAGTGGGTATTTCCTGTTGCCTCCATCATCTTCTTATTTGGCGCTTCCATCATCTTCTTATCTGGCGCTTCCATCATCTTCATCTTCAAGGTGCTCGGTAGTGGGCAGAACCACAGACTTAGTTTAGCTTCTCTCCAGGTAACCCTTAGTTGCTTTGGGTCACCGTTCTGAGATTCAACTTAGTTCGTGGTCTACTTAGCCGAAGCTCCCTCCTTTCGACGCAGGAAATACCCTTCTCTGGATGGCACAGTGGGATCAGAGAATTTTGAAAGTTCAAGTGCTTCGGTATCTGGATAGCAGGTTAGCGACGGTCGGTCTTTGTTCAGGAGCTCTTCTTGGTTGTCGATGTTTTCTGTCGTGGCCAGGGTCGAGGAGACCTTCTTACAGTGGTGTCCGTGCAGCCAGTGCCGTTTCCCCTCCACACGAAGAGCCGTCCGGGTGGTGATTAACACTTGCCAGGGGCCCGTCCACCGGGGTTCCAAACTCTTCGACCGCTGAAAGTTTCGGATCAGCACGAAATCTCCAGGTTGGATGGCGTGACCCGGACCCCTGGAAGCATCGGGGATGGCCTGCTGCACCTGCTGATGAATGACAGACAGAGTTTCAGTCAATTTATACAGATAATCAGACATTAGGACGTCCGGGACGTCATGAATGGAAGTTGGTTTCGGTGCAGACCAGACACTCATGGGTCGACCGAAAATAACTTCATAAGGTGTTAAGTGATGTCTGGTGGGGGTGGAACGCATCGATAGCAATGCCAGTGGGAGGGCGTCTGGCCATTTCAGACCCGTGGTAGCCACTATCTTGGCCAGTTTAAGCTTCAGTGTGGCATTGTGTCGCTCAACAAGTCCAGCAGACTGGGGGTGGAAGACTGCGTGGAATTTCTGCTTGATGCCCAACCCCTTTAAGATGAACTGGATGACTTCGGCTATGAAGTGGGGGCCATTATCGCTCCATAAAATACGACAAAGGCCGTAACGGGGGAAAAACTCCTTTAACAGTACTTTTGCAGTGGCCATAGCAGTGTTGTCACGGGTTGGGTATGCTTCCACCCATTTGCTAAATGCGCACACCACGACAAGTACATATTTCAGGCCTTGGCACCTGTCTAGCTGGATGTAGTCCATCTGCAGGACTTCAAATGGGTGATTTGGGACCCCAAATCCTCCCCGGGGTACTACAGTTCCTTTCCCGGGGTGGTGTTGCAGGCATATCAAGCATTGTTGGACCAGGCGTTTGGCGGAGTCTGTGATTTTATCATTGTGCCAAACTCTGGAGACAAGTTCAATCATGGGGGCTGATCCTATGTGGGCAGGGGAGTGTGCCATAGCCAGTATGGGAATCAGGTACGAGTCAGGTAGCAACCATTTGTTTGTGTCTCTTGTCCGCCAGCAGCCTTCGTCATCTTTTAATCCCACCCGTGTCCATTCAGTCAGCTCGTGTTGTGTGCTAGCCGTTTGAATGTCTCTAATAGTGTCCCTAGCGTCAGTCCATTTTTCTGCTTGTGACCTGGTCACATACATACGTGTTGTCGTCCTATTTTCAGCTGTCGTTCGGGCAGTGATGTCGGCTAGCGCATTTCCCTGCCCAATGATGTCTGTCACCTTTTTGTGTGCCTGGCATTTGACGACTGCAAGCTTTTTGGGGAGAAGGACAGCTTCGATCAAGGCGGAGACTAGATCCCCGTGCAAAATGGGGGTGCCGTGTGAGGTCAAGAATCCCCTTTCCCTCCAAAGGAGCCCAAAATGGTGAACCACCCCGAAGGCATACTGGCTGTCGGTGTAAATGTTCGCTGTGGTTCCTGCTGCCAGAATGCAGGCTCGTGTCAGGGCAATCAGTTCCGCTGCCTGGGCAGATCGTTGCGTGATGCGGGCTGTCTCGACTACAGTTCGAGCCGTGGTGACTGCATAGGCAGCGGAAGTGGTGCCATCGGGGAGTTTGATGCAAGAACCGTCCACCCACAGCTCCCCGTCAGGGTCAGGGAAAGCCGTGTCTCTGAGGTCAACCCTACTTCTAGTCTGATCGTCCGTAAGAGTCACGCAGTCATGTACAGGGTGCACATTGGGATCGTTCTCTGGTAAGGGTAACAGGGTTGCCGGGTTCAGTGTGGTGCATCTTTTCAGGGCGACATGGGGTGCAAGCAAAGTCAGTTCGTATCCAGTCAGTCGTGCACTCGTCAGGTGTTGCGTCTTGGTTTGGTTCAGGAGGGTGTCAACTGCATGGGGTACCAGTACCGTGAGGGAATTCGAGAGTACGATCCCCTCACTCTGTCGGATAGAGATTGCAGCAGCAGCTACAGCTCGAAGGCAGGCAGGCAAGGCTCTGGCTACAGGGTCAAGAGTGGCAGAGAAGTAAGCGCACGGTCGTTGCTTTGGGCCAATGGCCTGGGTCAGGACAGATAAAGCGCACCCCTCCCTTTCGTGGGTGTAAAGGGAGAAGGGCTTTTTGTAATCAGGGGTACCTAGGACAGGGGCCGAACAAAGGGCATCTCGTAGTTCCGTGAAGGAGGTTTGACACTCAGGGGTCCAAGGGAGTGGGAAGGGGATGTCTTTACCTAGCAGAGAAAGCAGCGGTTTCACAATGAGGCTAAAGTTTGGTAACCACTGTCGGCAGAAGGAGGTGAGGCCTAGTAGGGAGCGAACCTGTTTCTGGGTTTTAGGGACAGGAGTTTCGAGAATGGTTTGGATCCGGTCGGGAGTAAGTTTCCTTCCTTCTTTGGACAAAAGGTGGCCTAGGTAAGTGACCTGGGGTTGGCAGAATTGCAACTTTTTCTTGGAGACCTTGTGGCCATTTTCCGCAAGGAAGTGCAGGAGTTGAATGGTGGCTGTAACTGCTAATGGAGTGGTGTCGGCTGCCAAAAGGATGTCATCGACATATTGCACTAACACCACTCCATCGGGTAACTGGACTTGATCCAGTTGTCTCTTGAGGGCCTGGCTGTAGATGCTAGGGCTTTCTGTGTAGCCCTGGGGTGCTCGGCAGAACCTATATGAGCGGGCTTTTAGGGTGAAGCCGAAGAGATATCGGCTGTCTGGGTGGATGGGGATGGAAAAGAATGCGTTTTTGAGGTCAATGACAGTGAAGGTGGTGGCAGTAGAAGGAATCAAAGTCAGGATGGTGGTGATGTCTGAGACCACAGGGTACTGGGGTACCACCACTTTGTTGATCTCTCGAAGGTCAATGATAAAACAGTATGCTTTCTCATCTCCCTCTCCCTGTTTCTTGATGATGGGCAAGATAGGGCTGTTGCAAACGTTGCTAACCACTTCCTCTACCACTCCTGCGTCTATCAGTGACTGAATAATCTTTACCAATGCCTTCTCGCCCTCGGGCGATATCCGATATTGTGGAAGTTTTGGGAGTGTTGCGTCTGGTCGGACAGTAATGTGCACTGGGTCAATCAACATGCGCCCTACGTCCGAATCCGCCTTGGCCCACAGATACGGAGGCAGAGTGTCAAGCAGGGATTTGTCAGAGTCGGTGATGGAAAACATGCGTCGGGGAGGGCAATGTCTAAGCAGAACGGGGTTGTCGTAAAGGAAAACTCGAACTCCGTCTTGAGAACATCTGATCGTCGCTCGGAAGTGTTTCAATAAGTCAAGTCCCATAATGGCGTCAGGGCTATTGGAGGAAAGCAAAAACGTGGTGTCAGTGGTGTTGTTTTCTACGTCAAAGAGGATCGGGGCGGACAAGGGGTTAGTGGAGGGCGTTCCATCGAAACCTGTCGATGTTATAAGTGAGCCAGACAAGGGTGCCCTTGGAATCAGTCATTTAGATAACGCACTACGTGTTGCGCCAGTGTCCACCAGAAATGGAGACTTGGTACCCAGGACCTTAGCAGTGACGTAAGGGCCTTGCTGGTCAACATAGAGCTCGACTGGATCCCTCCCTTGCCCTTGGCAGTCCTATGCAAAGTTGTGGGCGTCATCGTAGTCAGATTGCTGGTATTGGTTCTGTCGGGGTCGATCAAATGTATTTGGTCTGCCCGATCTGTCGTTAGTCGTGTCATTTGGGGGCCCTCGCTGTTGTCCCTTATTTCTCGGTCCACTTGCTATGTCCTTGGGGTCTTTGTTTCTGATTATTTCCAGAAGAACTGGGCACTGGGATTTCCAATGGCCAGTTCCTTTGCAGAAAGCACACTGGTCCTCTCTAAGGTCTGTACGTCCACTGTGGGGAGTCAAAGTGCGGTCCTGGGGAAATGCAGCCTTAGGGACGTTCGTCTGATAGTTTCCCCGGTATTGGTCTCGTCCTATAGTCACCCCTTGCAGTTGGGCAATCATCACCCTCTCTTTCAAGTCCTTCTTCTTTTTCTCTGTTGCCCTATCGTTTTCATTTTTCTGATGTTCATAATATTGGGCCATCTGGAGGATAGCCGTAGGTTTGGAGGCTGCCCAACTACTCTCGCTAGCCTGCAGTTTCTGGGAGACCTCCGACGACAGACCCTTAACATAATTCTGGACAAACAGATGGTGTCCGGTTGCAGTGGTCATGTCCTGGCCGCTGTAATCGGAGAACACCGTTTCAAACCGGGAGAAGTATTCCGATACATCCTCCTGGGGTTTCTGGCGACAGGCCGTTACTATCGACCAGTCCACTTTCTTTTCTGGAATCAGGGTTTTTAATTTCTGTACGATTTTATCTGGAAGGTCTAGAATGGATTTCAAAGGCTTTTGTCCAGGTCCTCGTTGTTTATCAATGTTATCGAGTTGTGACCAGGTATGTCCAAACAGCTCAAGGTGGTCGACTTTCCGGATTTGCTTCCACACATCAGCTGGTAGACATAACCCGAAAAACAAGTCGATGTCAGCCAGGGTCATAATCGTTGAACCTAGGGCTGTACCCAATTCAGTATAGAAGGCAGTGGGGTTTTTACGTAGGTCAGGCAGAGATTTCCGGAATGTCAGAATCTCTTGCCCGTCCCATGGCTGGTAGACCCAGTTGTACACTACCCTTCCTTTTGCATCTTGGTGGTTTGCATCATCGTTAGTCCCTGCACCTCGTGGAGGAACCCAGTAAGGGGCAGCCTCTCGTATCGGCATCATGGTTTTAGATTGCTCAGTTTGTGGTTCGGTCGCTACGGATGTCGTGGGTTTAGTTCCCGATTCTCGTTCAGTGAGGTGGCGGAAAACCTCAAGCGTACCCGTAAGGAGGTCCGTCACATCACACTCGCCCTCATCCCCGATATCGACCTTCCGGTACAGAGTCGTTAGGCTCTCGGGACCTTTGTCTCGATATCGGTCCTCGTATGCGTTCAAGACATGGTAACACAGTCGTACGGTAAAATGTCGTCTGTGACTCCCTGTATACGAGTTAAACATATCCGTGATATACTCTTCATCTTCCTTCCTTTCTACCAGTGTCCTTGCTATCTTGTCGATCCCTGTTCGCTCATCTTTGCTTAGTCTGTTTGTTCTTGCAGAACCAGCCCTTCGGGTCTCAGGGTCGCCTAACGTTGTCGTTTGCGTAGTATTTAATACAAGGGGTTCGGCCGGCACAGAGGCCATGGGGGCCGAAGCTGTGGCGCTACCTTCGTTTGTACCTGGGGGTGGTGAGTGCTGTGCTAAGGGTTGGGAAGGGGCATATGGAGGGGGCATGTAGATGGTCGGAGGACCTAACAGCAGATCATCGTTGGCTCGTTGTTTCGAGGGTAAATCAGGGTAGAGCATGGGGGACGTTCTAACCGGACACTGGCTTGATGTTTCCATTTCTAGTTTCTGTTTGGCTTTCTCTCTTTCCTTTATCTCTCCTTCTAGTTTCTGAGCAGCTAGGTGGGCTGCTTTTCGCAGCTCTTTTCCCAACCTACTCTCAGTTTTCTTTTTACGTTGTTCAGTTTCTTTGCGCCACATGCCGAAACTATCGAGCATAGTGGGCGTTGTCTTGTTTTTACCGAGGGCTGCTTCTAGCGCGTTTATTTTGTCATCATCAAAGGATCCTATCAGTGGCCACTGACTTTCTCGATCCTTTTTCGTATATTTATGCCACAGCTTGTTATAGGCTATAGCGATCAATCCATGCTTCATGAACATGTCCTTATTAGGGGTGCCCTCCAGTGGAGCCGGATGGTTCATCTCTAATAAGCGGTCCGGGCTAAACAGGCTACCAATCAGTGGGGAGAAGACAGACATGACGGATCACAACGGGGACAAAAGTCAGCACTGCCTATCTTATCACTGCGTGCAAAGACTAGACAGAATATTCCTATTCTACGTTGTTTGCAGGCAGTGAATACCTCATGAACCAATATCAAATAGTCAACGTTCGGTCAATCAAAACAATTCAGTGGGGAGAATAAGTAGGCCCGCAAAGGTCTGCGTTACCTACCCTTTCACTATCTGCAAAAAAGGGGGCGGGGGGGGGGTGCCTTCCAGTTTGCAGACAGAGAATCTCCAGAAAACAGTCTGGGAACAATAGTTCAGGTTCAAATAATTAATCAGTGGGGGAGAAAGATAGACACGACGGCTGCGTTACCTATCCTTCACTGCTTGCAAAGAGAGAGCCTGTTGTTTCTCCGTTTGCAGACAGCGAATCTCCAAATAAATCAACAAAGAGTAATACTAGTATTTTCTAAACAATTGAACAATCATTTCGCAATTCGTCGTGTTTACACGACCTTACCCGGACCGCATGGACAGTTTCTTGTCTTCCGAATCCAGCGCCCGATCGTCCTCTTTTCTTCGTAATCCTCGCGGCACTCCTGATGGTTCCCAGTCAGGACCGTAGATCACTCGAGAGAGGTCTGTTCGGAACCAGTGAAGTTCGGATGATCGGCTGTCTATCGGACAGGTGCACTCCCGATCGTTGCAGTCATTCACTCTGTCGTCAGGACCTCTCCCACTGGATCCACGTGTCGCTGATGGGCCCCACGCTTGGGACGCCAATTGTAAAAAGGTCAGGCTACCAATCAATATAAAAGATCCTTAAGTAGTGCCCGGCGGTGTCGCCTCTTAAACCCACAAGATATTAACCAATGAAGAGGCAGGCGCTGGAGACTGGAAGGCAGGAAACAAGGGTTTATTCTCTCCGGAGGAGAACACATCAGTTCGGACAGCCAGTATCGTCACGAGGTGCTCTAACCGCATCTCTGAGGCCTGGCCTCTTATACACAGTTTTATGATCTTTATTGCAGGTAACACATTCTTGTAATGCTTTGAAGTATGAAAGGACATCCTCGGAATCTCCCCTTCAGGCCCGTTCCCACACACATTTACAGTTGAAGTCCCCACCCCGGTCACAATAGGTGTTGATTATCGCGCAGCTGGACATTCCGCCGATTCACGGAATGTGTGGGGTTGATCGGATATCATAGGGTGGGGGCTTTGATCAATTCGAGGGCCCTTTAATGGGGGAAGCTTCCTACTGTACGGGGGGGGGGGCAATAAACAGTATCCGCAGGGCCAGGTGGCGGCCTGGGAACGAGGAAGACAAACGGGCGCGCAGGAAAGGGGGTTTGTATCAAAGGGCCTGGGACCATGAAAGGAGTGAAGGGAGGTGTCGCGCTGGGAACAGGATGGGATTCCGGGACAGAGCTGCGCTGAAGAGGGGTTTACGACTCAAGGCATGTGAGAGCGGGGGGGGGTGCCTGCGAGGTTGAGGGAGAGAGAGAGACGCGCTGGCTATCAGCGAGGGGCAGGGAGGCCATGGTGCTCAAAATGGCTGCCGCTTACGTGCACGAATGGGTTCAAGAAGAGCAAGATGGCGCCGATAATGTTGACGTTTGCAGCCTAACTTTTAACAATAGATGATAGATGCGATGAATTACATTTCCAGTTATATTCTTGAAATAATAACAAAAACATTTTTAAAGGAGAAAATACAGGAAAGGTAATATTTCAACAAAGACACTTTCTCCTCTAAGCTAGCACATGCTCCTTGTTAACACTGCATTTCAAAAGATAAGTGTGTAGTGTTTGTTTGAATATTTCACTATATAATTCACTAATTTCTTCTTTCCACATGTTTTCTTTCATTACCTTGTTTACATCTTAAATGGATTATTCATCAAGGTTAAATGTTTACATTATAGATGTAATACTTATTAATGTGAAAAGTGAATGGTGAAGGCATCCATCCCAATCTGTAAAATGTTTCTATTTTGAAGCCAGATTCACAACAGCTGTTTTTGTTCCTGTTCCTCAGTCAACTTGTTTTCATCCTAAATAGAATGTCTCTCTATCAACAATATTCCCTTTCGTTGCTGATTAGCTGTTATTTAAATAGTTGCTATAATTGTGTTGTTTGCTTCTTTTAGTTAATTAAAATACTTGCAAAGGCAAAATCCAATTAATTTAAGTCAAAATGTGTTTTTGTCCTGTTTTCAATTGTATTGGACCTATTAACCTATTAAGGGTGTCAACCCACATTAAGAACCCCAGAACATTATAGAATAATTACAGAATGGAGCAGATGTTTGCACTGCTATATTTTCTTTGTTCAATTAAACATTGTTCCATTTGATCTGCCTACATACTGGAAGGTTTGTAGGACAATCAGTTTCCTTATGGTTATCTAGGAGGAGACTCTGCTGTCTGACCATCTCCTCTATTGTTTTTCTAGCTACATGTCTGTATTTCCTAGGCATTCCATTCCCATTACACCTACCATTTGCCTAGTTTTAAAAAATTAGAAAAAGTAGTATAGTGCCGAATTCTGTGGCACACCAAATTTAAAAATAATATGGCTTGTATAGGAATAGGAGACTATATTGTACATGTACGTGTCAAAGAAAGAAATGCAGATACTGAGAATTTGTGACGATCTGAATTATTTTTTCACAGGCTAATCATTTGGGCAATTCCTTAATTGTAAGCTATAGGTTCATCATATGTGTTGAGTGTTTGATGCTAAATTTTCATATGACACTTTGATCATATAAATGACTGAGTTTGGAAATAAAAAGCTTGCTTTTACATTTTCTTACGCCTATAGTCAGTGCATCCTCTGTCAGAGAAATGTATTTCTTATTAGCGTAAGCACAGAGCTAGAGGATTGACATGTGGGTTAGTGAGGCTCAAATGGGACAATCACTTAGTAATCCATTCCAGTTAAATTAACATAGAAACCTAGATGTCTTTAACTAACAAACCTCACATCAACACTACTATCTACGTTTGGAAAATATCACATCCTTTCTGGCTACAAACCCTAAAGCCTTGATAATATGAGTATTATTTTGTTTGATATTTATTGTAGCAATTGTCTCTGTTATTCCTGTGCATCAAGATGGTGTTTGCCTGGCATTGCTGTCTTAAATGGTTCTCAGTATGTACTCATATTGATTCACAATGTTGTGTATAATGCAGCATTCCTTAGCTTGAGGAAATATGTGTTTCTTATGAAAAAGCCTACATGTATAGCAGAAAGCACACAGGTAATATAGAAGGTAAACATTCCTGTCAAGGTGAAAGTAAGCATCTATCCTTTACCATGCAGAGCTCTTGCTGCCATATTGCTACACAATGACGTTACAAATGATCTGGAATCATAACCTGTAAATCTCAAGACCCATTTGTTCCCAAAATCTTGTTTAATGCTGAATGTCTAATGGCCAGATAAATCACTGTATAACAGTACCCTCTGAAGCGGCTTCAACTTCATGTTAAGTTACAAATGCAAATCTAATACGTGTAGTTCTCTCAAGCACACAGATTGATTCATTCCGTGAAAAAATACTTACACAAATATATATATATTAATACTTGACAAATAGACAAAATCAATGCAGGTATCATATACACACACTCTTTAATAGTTTAATGTACTCATACATAGATGTAAAGTAATCTTTTCTTCATGGAATTATTTAGAGAGTCAGTACTCATCTTTGTTAAGTAAAAGGCACCTAAGCAGAGAAATGTGTTTACATGCCAAACTTTTTCAAATCATTGAATGTTAGATGAATTTTTCCATTTACATTCTCAATGCCATAGAAATTAATGGTATGTGTGATGAAGTGCATTTTGAAATGTATTCTTGACCTAATACAAGGAATTAGTCTGTTAAATCAAAATACAAGTGGAGAGGCAATATTTAATTGAAGCCCATTCATAGATTTAACAGGGGCGCAAGCTCTCTTTTAAGTTTAAAAAATGCTAAAATGTTTTATTGTTTGTTTGAATACCATACCTTATATTTCTTTACTATAGCCTTCTCTTCCTGCTTTTCTACTTTGTCATGTCACCGCCATTTTTACAACCTAGATGTACTATTTGACGACATTCATCTCATTGTATGAAATGTTTCCATTTTTGAACCTGTTTTTGTTTCTTCTCACTTGGAAAT
This sequence comes from Lissotriton helveticus, assembly GCF_964261635.1. Classification (NCBI taxonomy): domain Eukaryota; kingdom Metazoa; phylum Chordata; class Amphibia; order Caudata; family Salamandridae; genus Lissotriton; species Lissotriton helveticus. Next base: position 1,600,964,686 of record NC_136059.1, on the reverse strand, counting down.
TTGGTTTGGTTCTCTGAAAAATATCTCACTTTTTTACAATATTCTCTTCCATTTTTGATCATTTGAAAATTGAAATGTTACCCTAAATGTTATTATTTGGTGGAAGAATTTCCTGGAAAATTGGACCTCAGTAATTCCTCTTTTACCCTCAGCCTACAACCCGTATTGGCACAGATTCCCGCTTCCCCAAGAGTTACAGGTACCCCTGGGTACCAGTAAATAAAAGCCCATGTCTCTGCCCACTTTTTCTCTTCCCCTCTCCTCTTCTCTTAACCCCAGTTTGCCCTTCTACCCGACATCACTCACCAATTATTCTTTTAATCTCCACTGCTTCTCTTTAACCCTAGCCCAGACGGAGGCACAGCTTGGATATGAGAGGACGATTTGGACATTGGAGCAGTTTTCCAGGTTTAAGTGAAACCCCCAGGCATCAGCAACCTGACCAGACCAAAATCTGAGTCATGACACTTTAAGAGGACCTTTAAAAAGGCAGCAGCATTATCACACCTTTATTTTGACCTTCGTTATAGCCCTCTACCCACTAACATTCATCTCCTTTCTTCCTTTATACTCATCTTTTCTTACCTCCATGCCCTGACCAGGAGCAGATGTTAGGAGTCTAGTGTGAATCTAGGAAGGAGCAACAAACGGGTGGTATACATCTTGCCAGTTAGATACTTTCAAGTGCATTAGAACCTGGCAACATCAATATGGCTTCCTTTCTTCCTTTTTGTCTTCATTGCCCCTCCGTCCTTCTTATTTTCCCACTTAACTGTCCTCAGTTGCATTCTGTACATGCTAACCTCAGTCACTGCCAACATTTCTCTACATATTGGGCCAGATTCACAAAGGCAATCTGAGACAAAAGTCTAACTTTGTGACTTTTGGTATTCACAGAGGTCATTTACAAGTCGTATCTTTACGTCCTCAGCCGTAAAGGCCGTACTCTCGGTCTCAGGCTGTACTCTCCGGCATGGGCTGGATGAAGTGTAATCAATGGGCCAGAATGCAATTTTTACAAAAAGGAACATTAGGAACGTGTGATAAATTGTACAGGAGTTCATTAAAATCAGTTTGGGCAGGGAAAAGGGTATGGCCAGGCACTACATCATATTCCTGAAAAGTTCGTTCCTTTGCATCATAGTACATGCAGCCCACAATTTGTGTTCTCTCAATGTTGCCTGTAGTGTCAACACTACAGTCAACACTAAGGGGAGCACAACACCCTTAGTGTTGACTGTAGTGTTGACACAATAACATAGTTGACTTGGAGGGCACTATGAAGTATATTTGAGTAGTGAGAAAATATGGCTACATTACAAAGAAAAGGGGGTAAGGTAAAGAAGCTGATATACTAGTTAGCAAAATGTACACATCAGAAAAGGCCCATGGTAGTCAATATATAGTTGCATTGTCTTGTTTTGTATTATATTATAGCATTAGTTCAAGTTTTGGTTTATTGCATAGTTAATATAAACCAGTGCATAACAATGAAGTGGCATTTCAAATCTATAAATATACATAATAAGATAAAATGTTTAAAATATTTTGCAACTTCATTAAACTTCGCCTAAATGCAAAGTGCTATGGTTGTTTAAACCAGCCAGTGATACTTTTCACCAGATAGATTTGATTGATAATGAATTGTTTTCAAAGTTCACACTGCCCTTTTGTACCCTTTTCTGATGCAGGGCGGCTAAAAACCCGTGCACAAAAAGCAAACAGTATTAAAACCCTAAATATACAGAAATACAATTTGTATACAAAATGTTAGGCAACTTATGCTGAGACTTTTGCTTATTGCGAAGTGCAGTAAAGTTGTGTAAACTGACCATTAATGCTCCAGGCAGAGATAGTATATTGTTACCAATGCTCACTCTGTTATTGGTTTCCTCATCCCTAGTGCGGGGTCAGTGAGCGTTGCTTGTCGACGCTTTGTGACTCAGAATCAGCGGGGGCTGTTGCGTCCATGTACCTGTTCTGTTCCATGGCCGGTGAGATTTTCTTTGCCACTAGCATGAGAAATTTTACCAGCCAAATAATTAGCTGAGGGTCCTCAGGCTTAAAACAGGAATGCAGTGTTTATCTCTGAGAATGGATCCCTTGGATGGTAAAGGGAGCCCTGAGCAGCCACCTTCGTTCTTCGAGCAGCTCCTAGCAGGTATATATAAGGTGCAGCAGATCTTCTGTTTCGTTGCCCGCAATTCCCCAGGAATTTTGTTCTAGGGTATCTCTGGTTAAAATATTTATGAGGTGTGAGAGCTCTGTAGTTATTGAAAGTCATCCAGGCACGAGCTCGAGCTGAGAAAATGGCCTTGTCCCCCACGAGTTAAAGTTGTTTCATTGCTTTCCATGCCAGTTTTTTTAAACCTGTATGGTGCATGTATACATTCCAGATATTAGATGGCCCAATTGTTGCCAGAGACTCCTGAAGGTAGCTTCATGCAATTGGTGTATCTCTCTGTAGTAATTCATGCCATAATATTTGGTTTAAGGTGTTTGGCGCAGCATTCCTGATCTTGTTCCAGCAGATGATGTAAGCTCCATGCCTGGCCAAGGATGTTTTACTTGTCTGAACTCCAGTTGTATCTGAGCTTCTGAGGTGTAATTTGGGAGGCTCAACATCATTTTAGTATGCTTTGACTAGGGTGCTGTCCTGTATCTTGGCGTCTCTGCCTCACATGGATTTGCATCCATAGGTAATTGTTGGAAGAATTTCGGCTTGTGCAATCCTGAGAAGGGGACTTAAAGTAAGCCTGTCAGTTTAGTGTTACTGCAATCACCCACCTTTTCCTTTTAATTGCTTCTTTCTGTCAGGCAAAGAGACCTTCTTTGTTGATAACAATATCCAGGGACTAATAATCTTCTGAAGATTGTATTTGTTTATTTCCCAGGTGCCAGATCTGTGGTCTTTTCCTCTTATTATTTATGGTCATTGTTCAGGAATTTTTGTAGTTGACCTTCTGGCTTTTCTCGGCAGCAAAATCCTGCATTTTGTTGAGGAGATTTTGCAGACCCACCCAGGTGAACTGACCAGGACCACATCATCATCATACAGGGAACTGGTTAAGGTTTTTCCTCCCAGCTTTGGTGCGTGGGAGTTGCTGATGTTTGGTTCCTGCGTCAAGTCGGTCAAAAATAGATTAAATCAGGTGGGAGCGAGCACACACCCCTTTTTCAGGCCTTTGGATGTTGGTACTTACCTGGAAAGGTGTGTGCCTGCTCCTAGTTTCACATGTACCCATGTATCTGTGTGGAAAAGTATCAGCATGTTTAGTAGAGGTTGGGGAATTTCCCAGTATGCCAGCTTACCCCATAGCGTTGCCTGATCAACATGATCAAAGGCAGCACTGAAGTTGTTGAAGCAAAGGTGTAACAGGAGATTAGAAACATTTGCCACATCTATAAGTAGTGGGAAAAACAGGATGTTTGTTGTTGTGCCTGATGTTTTGCAGAATCCTGTCTGTTTAAATGGAATTACTGCATTCTCCGCTGCCCAAGTTGTGAGTTCTGCAAGCACAGTACCTGCAAAATATGTTGCCTTATTGTTAGTTAAGGCCACCAAACCTTAGTTTTGTGGTAGAAAATTATCGCAGTTTTTGTGGATTGGAGAGATCGTTAGGCCTGACCATGATGCTGGAGTTATGCAGAGGGGAAACATCACTTACAACGCAACTTTTACCACGCAATGCTTTTACATCGCAGCTTTTACAATGCAAACCATTACAACGCATTGTGCTGGGGGGCGCTCTAGGATAGGGAATAAGTTTAATTTACTGTCCAACACCTTCCCTAGTGTCCACGGGGCCTGGAGTTGGAATAGTAAATTAAACTATTCACTATCCAGCACCCCAAAGCGCTATGCGTTGTAATGGTATGCGTTGTAAAACTCGCGTTGTAAAAGAATGCGATGTAAAAGCATGCGTTGTAATGTCGTACATCCATGCAGAGGGATGTAACATCCTGGAAGAGAGGGCCAAGGATTCCAGCTCAGTCATCCAACATATGTTTGAAAAGCACTGGAGTAATGCCATTTGAGTCTGGGCCCCCTTCCTTCTTTTTGCTATTTGTTGTCTTATTAGGTGTATGCTTGAAACCATGGCGTCATGCTCTTGTGCGTCCACAATGTTTGGCTTGGATATGACCTTGTCCTTCTCTAGTGGGTCTTCTGTGGTGCAGTACTCTGCTGTTTTCCCGGATGTCTGGCTTTCTGCTTTTTGCTAAGTGTGGTGGATAAATTGGTCCCTTATTCCTTCTTGTCTGGTTTGGTGATTGAAGTGGTAACTTAGAAAATGTACTCAGAACTCCTCCGAAATGTGAGATGCAATTCCTCCATAGTGCGGGCTCATTATCCTGTTGACCATTCCCCAGAAGTGTGCTCTGTCATGCGGTTGAAGTCATGCAGTAACGTTGCCCAAAACGTGTCCTCCCATGCACTGTTAATTTCCCACAACAGGATTTTGAGTGAAGATCTTTGTTGTCAGAGGAGTTTGTGGAGAATACTTCTCCCCGAGCTGCATTGCCGAGAGTACTATTTATGGCTCTTTTAATTTGCTTTAAATGTATCTTTTGGCCATTCGGGATCCTGCTTCCCTTGGTGGAGTCCTGATGAGGATTTGTGTTTGGTGATGTTACGTGTAGGTCTGATAGACTGGCTGTAAAGCATTCCCATCCATTTATGTGACTGTTTGTGGCTCCTGTATGTGCTTGTAACAAGTCCATTGCTGATGCTCGCAGGGTCTCAATGTTTGCTCCCGCAAATTTCATTGTCTTAAAGTTGATCGTGTAAATGAAGTCCGGGTCCCCTTCTGGACAGTCAAATAGGGGTGCAGTTGCTAATGGGTGTATTCCTTGCAGTCGGTGGTAGCTGTCACCCTTGTCCACTAAACAGAATGCAGTGATGCAGCGGGAGGCTGACAAAAGTAAAACCAATGTTAAGGAAGTTGAGGAAGAGTAGAAGGTGCCACAGGAGTGTAGCCCTCTGGAAATCTTCAATTAAGTGCCCTGCGGTTGAGGTGCTCTAGATCCTCAAGTAGGTCTCTGCATTTGCTGTTCATTTGCCCATGGGAGTTCTCACTTAGTGCCGGTATGCTCCAGTATAGGGATTGGCTCCACACTTCATCCTCCAGCGAAGTACCTTGGACTTGGTGGTTCAGATCCCAAGAGAGGATGAAGTTTGGTGTGTCTGACCTACATATGTACTTTAGTAATTGGTCGATTAAATGTTCAGAGTCTTTTACTTTCTGTTTTGGGTGGATGTAATGTTTCATCCTGGGATCCCCTTGAGGGAGAGGGTGGTCTTGACCGCAATGGTGGACTTTGAGGCAGGATATACTAACTTTGTTGAAGTTGTGCAAGTTGTGGATAGGTATATTGCCAGTCCTCCTGATAGGTAGCCAAAAAAGCTCCCTCCCTTAACTCCTAGTGTCGAGAAGCACCTGAACCCCTACAGGTGGACTGGGTCATCCTGCCATGTTTCTTGGAGCAATATTATGTCAAAAGACTTTAGGTAGAGAAGGCTCTTTGGAACAGATGCTTTGCTCGCTATGCCATTGATGTTCCATGAGCAAAGGCGGAAGGTGGTTTTAATGTCCATGATGGCTACGCCCTCCTGTTGGTTCTGTCATTGGGTGCCTGGTAGGCCATTTATAGTTTTTGAGATCCACCTGAGGTCAGGGTATGCATTTAGTGGTCCAGTTGCTATTTGGGTCCTCCTTTGTTGTTGGTCACTTAGTTCCAGCCTCCTTTGTAGTGACTTCCTCAGAGGCCCTCTAAGCACTGACTGGTTACACCTGGCCGGGTTAGCTGCTGTGATGCCACGGCTGGCACTGAGCAGAGGGGAAGGATATCCTGGGTTTTGGTGAGGGGCAATGTTTATTCCACAGGGTTTAAAGATGCAATGCCCAGCTAGTATTTTTTGGGTGATTGTTGCCATACTCCACGTAGCCTTGGTGGCTTCAATCCTGGGAGGAGCTGCAAGGCGGATGAACTCTATTGGAGGTAGATCAGTTGAAGTCAACTCCACAAGGTTTGGGATGGCTGATTATAACATCAGGATAGTTTCTCTGTTCAGCAGGTCATAAATACCTTTGGAGATGTTCTCATGCTTGAGGAGTATGATATGTGTATCAGGCTGCATGTTTTGAGAAGGAATTGTTAGAAGATCGGCCCACTGATGTGCTGGATATCTGATCGTTGTCCTTCAAGCTGGGTTTGCTCCAGCTATTTAAGGTTTCAGAGCCTAGCCTTCATGGGTTCTGAGACAGTTCCTAGCCGACCTGAGGGTGCCTGCCCACCCTGAGGGAAGTGTCTCCTCTGGTGTATGGACCTGGGGCTGGGATCTGCTAGCTGCTCCCTGTGGGTTGGTCCGTAACTGGGTCTTGAGCATAGGTGGCAATGCTTGTACTGGGCGAGCCCTTGGCGCCTGTCAGTATCCAGCCTGAGCCATTACCTTACTCTCCTGCTGCCCCGAAGCCTCTGCTGTTCGCTGTCTCCTGGCAAGGTGGGGCTCTTTGGTGCTTGTAGCTCCTGATTGTTAGTGCCTGGGTAGAAGGGTGGGCTATCTGCTTGATATCATTGTTGGCCAAAAATGGGGTAAAAGTTTGTTTGGTTTGTAAGTACTTCTGGTTCTGGTGTATCCTTCTTTGCTGATGTCGTTGCTTTGCATTGGACTTCGATTGTAATGTTCCTGCTGGTGCCGGAGATCCTTCCTTGGGGGGGTTCTTCTGAGGCCTGTGATGGTAGTTGGGGCCTGTACCCTCCGGCTGGCGGTTTGGGCACTGCTTCTGGTTGTTTGCTCTGTTGATTAGTCCCTGTTCTGGTTCTGTGAGGGTGCTCTTTTCTGGTAATTGTATATTGCAAGTGGCTGTGGGTTTTTTCTTTAGATCTTTAAGTACAGCGCTGAGCATGGAGGGGAGTGTGGACAATTTGGCCACATCTACAGCTTATTTGCACCCCAGACTGAGATCTCTTTGTGAGGCAGTTAAGTTCCCCCAGTTTCCCGTCAATGCCAGCAACAAATAATGCCAGCATATTCAGTAAGGCCAGCGGAATATCTATCTTGTTCAATTTCTATTGGAGCCCTCTAGAGACAGCTGCATGGTGTGCAGGAGAGATTACTGTGGCTGCATACCCATACACATGGGGTGTTTCTCCTGTTCACAGGTTAATGGTGCTTTTATAAAGTTTCAACAATTTCTTTCAAACGTTCCAAAAAAACACGCTACTCCAAAGGTTTTTTCAATCTCCAAACTGTATTGTTGCATCACAATACTATCTTTTCATAATCAATGTATGAACTCTCATTCCCAAAATGCATTATTCCTGGTTTACCATTTTCTTTTTATCCCAATGCATTTCGGCTGGCTGGCCTTCATCTGGGTATTATCTACAAGTTTAAATATTATCTAACATTAGTTTGCTACTGAAGAAATCCACTGACGTGTGTGTTAGATACGAGAATAAAGTGAAGTATTGCTGAACCTAAGGTGCCTATGCGTTAGTTCATATGGGTGAGTCAAGGAATTCTATGGTGTTTAATGTGACGCACGGCCGGACTGGCCAGTCGGGCAAGCGGGCAATACCCCGGGAGGCTGGAGCCCCTGAAGGCCGGTTTTAACACCTGGAGGCCAGTTGCGCACCCAGGAGTTGTGATGCACGTTACGCGATCCCGGCGGCCTCTATAAGATCCTCAGGCCCGTTTAAAAGACTAATTAATGTATGGATGAATTAGGAAAAAGCATCTCATAACACTACCAACATGTTCTTTTTCTCGTCAGGCACAGTATTCTCGCACAGGTGCATGCATGATTAGAAACTGTGATAAACTCTTATGTACTTAAATATTTAATTAAATCCCTTCTGAACAACCAGCAAAACTAGTGTATATAATCGAAATCTGTCAGCAGGCACCTTTCAGTTTGATTTTTCCAAAATTATCCTGGGAAAATCATACTGAGCAAAGTGTCGGGGTCACTCACTCGGTGCAAATGGCGGCTGAATTAATAATTTGTTGCCAGGGCTGTTTTAAGTTCCCAGTCCGGCCCTAGACGTGACACGTGTTTCTATCGACCTCTTGTGTGTGTCCCAACTGCACTTATGTTAGTGTCTAACCCATCTAAATGGCATTATTATGATTGTTAGCAATCACTACTTTCCAGCAGGCTGTGACTTCTTGATCTTTCTAAGCTCTTTCTAAACTATTCCTGAGTTCCTCCCTGATTGCAGCTTTCATTTTCCTAATAGCCAATGTATCTGCTATTACACTAAATATGAAAGCATGATTTCTAGAGTTATTATTCAGGGTGCTGCACAATCTTTGGTTGGCCACCCTACATTCTTTACTAAACCAGCCTACTTTAGGACACTTTTTAGTAGCAATAAGAGGTAGCAGAGTAGATGTAATGTAATCTTCTAACTTTAGTACTTCGTAGCTGATTTGTTGATCAATTTGAGAGTCTTACAAATAGGTCTCTACCACTTCCAATCAAGAAAAATTCGAATAAGGAATGTCAGTTTGCAAGATGAAGAGGATGAGGGAAAAGATATGGAAATTCCAACTAACTGGAAAATCAAATGCATAGGGGCAGATTTACTAAGGATTTGCCTTCTCCATGTGTGATGCAAGTCATCGCATGGTATGCCTAGTCCTTAAATTGGTTTTACAAAGCTGTGCAAGGAGAAATTTGCACCGGCTTGTGTGACATTCTTAAGGAATGTAATCCAAAACTGTTGCTTGCACTGCATTGCATTACATTTTTTTTTTTATTTCCGAAATTCTTTATTGTATATAAAAAAATATAAATTTACATACATGGACGAGGCTTATACATGAGTGGAAGAAGAAAGAAGAAAATAGGCTGAAGAGGAGAAAGGAGGAAAGAAGGAAGAGGGGGGGAGCGGTAGTCCGTATTCTTGAGATTGTTCGCCAGTCCGTTATCTCATAGTTCGTATTCCGTCCTTTTTGATGTTCCATGACATTTGTACGTCTCTGTGATCGCTCATCTTGTGCCCCGCGCCCCGGGGGAACAGTAGAGAGAGATATAGATATAGTAGGAGATGTGCACGGTGTACCATTATCACAAAGGTTTCAGCATGCGCCCTCAGATGTATCTTGTTCACGCCTATGGTGGCTTGTGTGATGCAAGGTAGTGGTCTAAGGACCCCCACATGGTCGACTGCTTGTGCGTTTTCGGTGAGTAATTTGCTGTGATGTTGTACGCCCCCCTGAGGAACGTGACCCAGTTGAGCCACGCCTGTGGAGCCGCCTTTGATGTGTCCTTCCAGTTAGTTAGGACTATTTTGACTGCGGCTGTTAGCAGAAGGTCAATGAGGTCACGATCCTCTGCATTTGTGATTGCCTGGGATGTGAAACCTAGGGCCAGGCTTGTGAGGTCTATTTGTATGTCTATGCCTGTTATCTCGTGGATAAGTATTCTGATCTTCCCCCAGAAGTCCTGTATTTTTGGGCATTTTAGTAGGAGGTGTTCTAAGTCTCCCCTTTCTTTATCGCAGTTCCAGCATACGTCGCTGTCTCTAATGCCTACGGTGGCTAATCGGGCTGGTGTCCAGTATGCCTTGTGTATCAGCCAGAATTTCGTCTGGTTCAGTGTGGCCGTCACCTTTTTCCGAGTCGTGGACCTCCATAGCTCGGCTTTAACGTCCTCACTTAGTGCTTGCCCTGCTGCCTCCCCCCAGAAGTTTATGACCTTGTCATTAAGTTTGGTGTTTTTGGGGCATAGGATCTTATAGAGGTGTGCTACCTGGTGTCCTAGTGTGTTCAGGCTATTAGCGAGCTGTACTATCGATGGTGTCTGGGTGTTGAGGTTTGCCTTCCTTATTGCGACTTTTATCTTCAGGAAGTTGTATAGTTCTACGCTGTTTAGGCTGTACTCTCCCTTTAGGGTGTCGAATGTTACATCAGCGCCCTTGTTCTTAAAGTCCTTGGCTATGGATATCCCTTGGCTATACCAGTCGTGCATGTCTAGGACCTTACCCCTGTATTTTAGGGTGGGGTTGTGCCAGATGGATTCAAAGGGCCCCCCTCTGATGCTCGTGTTTAGAAGTTTGTCAACTTTCAGCAGAGCTCGTTTTGTGTTTCTGAGGACCGGGTTGTCTTTGATCGCTGGGTGTTTGGTGGCCGTGAGGAGGGTGATGGGTTTCATGCCTTTTAGCAACCCCTGCTCGAGTGTTAGCCATGCTGGTGTGTAGTCCTGTCTTGGGTCCAGCCAATGCAGTCCCTGTCTAGCTATGCACGCCTCGTGGAAGCGTTTGAAGTTTGTTATGTTTAGTCCCCCCTGTTCCTTTGATAGTCTGAGTTTTTGCATGCTTATTCTGGCCTTCTTCCCTCTCCATAGGAAATCGTTCAGTATCTTGTCTACCTTTTTGTGGAAGTCATCTGTGTTGGTTAGGGGTAGCATGGCTAGCATATAGTTCACCATTGGTGTGAGCATCATTTTTATTGTTTCTACCCTACCCCACCATGTTGTGAACTTGGGGGACCATCCGTCTACTTTGGCCTTGATCTTCTGGATTGTAGCCTGTTCATTATGTTCTAGCGTCGTTCTCAGGTCCCTCTCAAAGAGGATGCCTAGATACTTAATAGGTTTATTTTGCCACGATAGGCCTGACGTTCCTAGTACTGCACTTGTTGTGTGGACGTTTAGAGGTTTGCACTCTGATTTGTCCTTGTTGAGTTTGTACCCTGAGACCTGGGCGTACGTCTCAATTGTGTCTGTCAGTGCCTCGATGGATCTCTCTGGATCTTCTGTCGTTATTAAAACGTCATCCGCATATGCTGCTAGCTTAAATTTTTTCCCTCCTATCGGCACCCCCGCTATGTCATCGTTCGTTCTTATCATTGTTAGGAGCGGTTCTATTGCCAGTAGGAAGAGGCCAGGTGAGAGTGGACAGCCTTGTCGTGTTCCTCTGCCCAGGTTTAGTATGTTTGAGGTGCCGCCGTTCACTACCACCCGCGCCTTGGGGCTGTTGTATAGCGCCATCACCATCCTCCTGTAGTTAGGTCCTAGCCCGAATTTCCCCAAGCATCGATCTAGAAAGGGCCATGAGACTCTGTCAAATGCTTTTTCGGCGTCTAGGGCTATCATTACGGCAGCTTTGCTACTCTGGGCCGAGTGGTTAATTATATGGCATAGTAGTCTGGTGTTGTCATGGGACATGCGGTTTTTGAGGTATCCTACCTGGGAGTTGTGTATGAGTTTAGGTAGGTAGGCGTTAAGTCTGTTGGCCAGTATCTTCGCGTATATCTTGCAGTCTACATTTATGAGTGAGATCGGCCTAAAGTTCTTCGCCTCTGTCATGTCTTTCCCTTCCTTAGGTATGACTATTATGTTTGCCTCAGCCATTGATGGGGTCATGCGTCCTTTGTGGACGCACTCCTCAAATACCTGTTTCAATGTGGGTTGGAGTGTGGTAAGGTATTGTTTGTAGAACCCTGCTGAAAAACCGTCAGGCCCTGGTGCTTTGTTTTCTTTGAGGCTGGCCGTGGCTTTCCTTATCTCTTCCTCCGTTACTGTTAGCTCTAGGACGTCTCGTTCTCGTTCTGTTAGTGTGGGTGTGGCTATATTGTTAAGGAGCTCCTCGCCCCCGTCCTCTTTTAGCGCGTCATCTCTTGTGTATAGACCCTCATAGAAGTCCCTGAAGACCTCCAAGATGTCCTTGTTAGCAGTCTGGGCCTTGTTGTGTTTGTCTTTGATTGCCCCTATTGTGTGCTGCTTTTGTTTCCCTTTTAGGTAGGTTGCTAGGTTTTTCCCCGCTTTGTTGGCAGTGCATAAGTTGACCGATTTGTATTTGTTGATCCAGGTCCCTGCTCTTTCGCTTAGTATTCTGTTGAGCTCATACTTCCGTTTGGTTAGGTTTGTGAGTGTGTTGTTGTCTTCTAGTCTAGCGATGTGGCTGTTCTCTAGTGTTTTAATCTCTTTCTCTAGGTCGGCTATTCTTTTGTTCCTTGCTTTGTTCATTTTGCCCTTTATTGACATTACTGTCCCCCGTATGGTAGCTTTTAGAGCATCCCATAGTACCTCTCTGGGTGTTTCTGGTGTATCGTTGATTGTCAGGTATTCTTTAATCGCTGTATCTATCTCTGCCTTCGCTGATGTGTGTTGAAGAAGGCCGTCATCGAATCGCCACCTGCGGGTTGGCTTTTCGTTGTGTCTGCCCGATAGGGATAGACTTATGTGTGCGTGATCTGATATTGTTCTGGGTCCTATTTCTGTGTGGTCTATGAGGTGGGTGTGTGTTTCTGACATTAGTATATAGTCTATCCGACTGTAGGAGTTGTGAGGGTTGGAGTAGAATGTATATTCTCTGGCGTCTGGGTTGCTTAGGCGCCACGGGTCCTTAATTCTCAGTTTGGAGCACAGGTTTTTAAGGATGTTAGGGCTAGTTGTTGGGTAGCGTCTGCATGGGGTGTTTGTCAATCGCTGGGTCAAGGACTTGATTCATGTCTCCGGCTACGATCAACAGGTCTTCCAGTGGTAGGGTGTGTAACTGGGCTCCTATCCCCTCCCAAAATTGTTTATCCTCACTGTTGGGGCCGTATATGTTCGCGACATGGTAGGTCTCTCCTGCTCTCTTGAGACTGGTCACTAGTGTCCTGCCCTGGGTATCTGCTTGGTAGCTTGTAAGGGACAGGTTCGAGTTTTTGCTGATCAGTGTTACTACCCCATTCTTTTTGTTCTGAGCTGGAGATCCCACCACCTCCCCTATCCCGTTGGCTCTTAATCGCGGGATGTCTGCCTCTTCTAGTTTCGTCTCTTGGAGCACGTAGATGTCGCTTTTAAGTTTCCTTAGGTGTTCGAGCACCTTCCTTCTTTTCACCGGGCTATTTAGCCCCTTGACATTTAGGGAGACTATTTTGATATCTGACCCTATGCTATTCTGGCTGTTATGTGTCATTAATGCTGCTTTGTATTCGCTGTACTGGCGGACTACCATTGGGCGCTTTTGCCCTCCGCGCCATGTGCCTATTCATGTCTTCGTGCTTGCCTTTGCTCCTACTCGATGCGAGTGTGATGAAGGAGAAGTAAAAGATGCAAAAGTCGCAGAGAAAGAAAAGATAGTCAGTAAGCCCATGTATAGAACCTCCCCCCCCTTTTCCCCCCCTCCCCACTCCCCCACTCTCGCCTTCCCGCCCCCCTCCCTCCCTTACTTGCTATGTGGGTGTGCGACGACAAAGTTCCTCTGCTCGCATCATCCCTGAGGTAGAGTTGGTTTCTTCTTTGGCTATTGGTGTGTCTCTTCGCCCGGGTCTCTTTTGTGCCCTTCAGTCTCTCTCTTGCCGGGCATTTCCTTGAGTTTGACATTGTGAGGTAGATACGCTGTTCTGTGTTTCCTTGCTGGAGTTCGACGTGTGCCTCTTACTCCGACTGTTCGCTCAGCGGCGACGCGCTCCTCTTTGCTGCTCCTGGGCTTTTGTTTTCCTCCATGTCCTCCACTGCTGGACCTTGCAGGTATCTTTTTAGATCCTCTGGGCATTCGAAAAACATTGTCTTCCATTTGTCTGTTACTTTGAATTTTGTTGGGCTGACGAAGCTGAAAGTGGCTCCCCTTCTACGCAAGGTGTCTCTTTGTGCCAGGAAGCCTTTCCTTAACTCCACTGTCGGCTTTGAATAGTCTTGGGTCAGTACTATCTTGTTACCGGCCCATGTCAGATTCTGATTTTTCCTGGCGAAGGCGAATATGGCTTCCGTCTGATTTAGTCTCAGTGGGTTGCAGATTATCGCTCTCGGGCCTCTGCCTGTGGTTGGTTTTCCTGCTGGTACCCTATATGCCTTTTGTACCTCGAAGCCTCTTTGGAAGGTGATGCCTGTAAGTTGTGGGATCATCTCCTCCAGCATGGCGGCACAGGAGCCTGCCTTATCCTCAGCCCCTTCCGGCACTCCTAGTATTCTTACATTGCCTCTTCTTGCCCTGTCGTCCTTCTCCGCCAGCTGTTTTTGTACAGCATTTGTGGCTGTTCTCAGCTCTGCTATGGCCTTGGTGTGCTTGCTTGTTTCATCTTCCACCGAGCTTATTCGGCTTTCTGCGGCTTCTATTCTCGTATTTGTTTTGTGAAGATCCGCTCTTATGGCCGCCATCTCAAGTTGCATGTTCTCCAGCTTGAGTTTCGTCTCTCTCCCCACCTCATTGCCTTCGTTTACTTTCCACAGGATGGTCTCCAGAGTGACCGGCTCGCCTCTTGCTTTGGACGGGGACCCTTGGTTGTCAAATTTTGGTTTCTTCTGCCGATCGCCTGTCAGCTTCCCATCGCTGCCTGCCATTGTTCGGATGCCCCTTCTTGACAGGATGTTGATCAGCCTCCCTCCTGCTTGTGCCACCTTTGGTGTGCTTGTTACTTTTACTTTTGCGGCAGGTGGTTGGGCAGCTTGTCTGTATCTGCTCGGCTCTCTGATGTGTCTTGTTCTTGTTTTTGCCTTCGGCCCAGCCAGCGTGCAGGCTGCCTAGTTTGTGGCTTGCACGGCCACTGGCTCTCTTAACGTCTCGGCTTTCGTTGAGGAGATGTACTGGGTTGCCCGTGTGCTGTGGAGCGGAGGTATTTAACACCCACTTTGGCTCAGCGGGGGTGTTTAACACCACTTCGCTGTGTGCTGTCTCTGTGGTGCTTGCAGGGCAGGTGTTTAAGGCTACTCGGGCTTGGGGTGCTTGCTCTGCTCTGCCCCTTGCGACCCCGCTGCCTGTTGTCTCACAGGGGTGGTGAGTCTTGCCTCACCTCAGTCAATAGCTGCTTCGTCCCTCTGCCAGGGGTGCTGCCCCTCTCAGACCTGGGTGCGTTTAGCGTGAGTTTGGGGTGTTAGAGCGCCACATATCGCGTTGTCCTCTGCTGTCCTGTGCTGTTCTCCTAGTGCAGCCTCCTTTGTTCGAGTGACAGTGCTTCCCGCTTTCCGCTTTGTGCCGATTTTCACCGCCCCTCTTGGCCCTGTCAGCATCCGATGTGCTCCCTTGTTGTGGGCCGGTTGTGTGCCTCACTGTTTACACTCGCTAGGCTCTCGGATCCGAAATCGCAGCGCGCTTCTCCTCTCATTCAGTGACTTTGCTGCCTCAGTCCCCTGATGCGTGTATGGCATTTAAGCACCTAGCGTCCGCCACTTGCCGCTCCCCCTCCGCTCTCCGCCTCTTTGTTAGGCTCCGCTGGTGATCGCGCTTCTCAGTCTCTCCGTCTCTCTGTCCGCTCTTGCTATTGCTTCTGCTTCCGGCTGCCTGGCTCCTCTCCTTCCGCCTCCGGGTCACTTGGCTGCCTACCTCCCGCCTTCCGCCTGAAATCGGGGAAGACTTCCGGCAATGGCGCCTTACATCCACTCACTTCCGGTTCGCTTGGTGTCGATCCTCCGGACTTGGGATGGTTCGGCTTCTGTGAGGGTTGGGTCACTAGCTCTCCGCTCCTTTCCTTTAGCGCTGCAGTCTTCTTCCTCTTTTTTGTTGTTGTTGTGGGCGGCCGTCCGCTTGGGGCACTTCCGCTCTCTGTCTCGCCTTCTTTTGCAGCTGATCCGTGTTTGAGATCGCGCTGATCGGTCTCGAGGCACCGCTGTCAGGAGTGGAGGCTCCTTTCCGTCTCTTACTCCGTAGCCTCCGTGGCCTTCCTCTTCTCGCCTCACACCGCCATCTTGCTTCGTGCTGTTGCAGATTACCCGGTGTGTTCAGGAGCTTATTTCTCTCTCCGTTGTTGCGCTTCCTCACTTCTCGCGCATCGATCAGTTGCGCAAACCTTTCACACACCTTGTGCAGTCCTTTTGTTTTGGTTTTGTCCCGTATGGCTGGTTGTTTGCCCCTCAGGGATGCGGAGCTGCCGGACCTAGACGACCGTCTCCATTGCCGTCCAAGCCACGCCCCCGCATTGCATTACATTTTATTGTGCTGGACAATCCATTGTCGAGCATGGCCATTCCAATGCAGACACGTGTGAAATTTAATGTTATCATAGATTTACTAAAGGCAGTTAACCTGATATTGCACTAAAATGGTGTACCTACCACGAGAGGTGTAACAAAGAGACATGTTTGTATTTCTCCTTGTTCCTCTTGATATGATTGATTCATTCAGCGTTATACATAGAAAGAGTTGCCTGTTAGAATTGTGTGGAGATTAAGACACATATTACAACAAATGCAGTTAATAGTAAAAGAGTCAGTTTTTTGGCCACTATCTCAGCAGCGTCCAGTCTTCAACTGACTCATATAGAATTTCCCTTGGTCATCTTTCACGCTGCTTGCCACACCCTTAAAAATGGAACATTGAGCATCAAACGCAATGTGTAAAGACACCACCCTACTAATATACATAACAAGTTGAACATTAAGTGAAACAAGTATACATTTATAAATAATGTCATTGATACATAAGTGCATTCATAAATACATTATTGAATGCTTAGAAGCAAAGAAATTCCCTTTTGGAACAAATCCATACGATGATAGTGACACCAATCTTTTGCCTTAATCCTAAACATCTTGGTTTGGTTTTGACTCCAGTTTTGTTTTTTAAGTGCTGGACAAAAGACCTTGCCTCAACTAGGAGTTTGGCTTAGGTTTTGGATGGCCAACATCAATAACAGAACCATCACTTGATGTACCAGAAGACAAAACATTTAACACTCTGCTTTTGTTCCACCATTCATGTTCTTTTGTGCGGACAGCATTCTTGGATATTGCATCCACCCTCGCAGGAGATCTGAATTTGTACTTTCCTTTTGCCACATTGGAGGGATATTTCACATGTACCCAATCCCCCATCTTAATCTCACGTCTGACCTCCTTGACATGGTTGTATGACATCACAAAGCATGCTTTTACCACGCATGCCATTACAACACAGTTTTTACAACGCAAGTCTTACAACGACTTGCGTTGGGGGGCGCTGGATAGTGGAATAGTTTAATTTTCTATTCCAACTCCAGTTCCCGTGGATAGTAGTTAAGGTGTTGGATAGAAAATTAAGCTATTCCCTATCCTACAGCACCCTCCAGCGCAAGTCGTTGTAATGACTTGCGTTGTAATGGTAGTGCGGGGTAAAGGTTGCGTTGTAAAGGATGTTCCCCTTTGACATTTGGCATCATATCCTTCTCTCATTTTCTCTTGAAACTCTTTGACTCAGGGCCGTATAATTCTGTCTAAAGAAAATGAAATGCATGGTTGGATTTTTTCTGAAAGTTCCCAACCATGCAGGACATAAATTTGACATCTGTACGTGTCCCCTCATGATTGCAAAAGGACATAACCCAGTTACACCATTAGAACATGTACAACTGGACCACACCACACTCTCTGCTGCATCAATCAGCTCAATGTTGTTTTGTGACAACTCACTGAAAACATTACTTCAACGTGCAATTCATTTTCTCCATGAGTCCATTTGCCTGAGGGTGTTATAATGAGCTTGTGTTTTGTCAAATTGCTTTCAAGATAATCCTTCATCTCTGGCAAAACAAATTGCACTCTGTTGTCGGATAAAATTTATTTTGGAACCCCTCTCAAAAACATTTCCTTCAGGACTTTTATGACCATGGTAGTATTGGGCTCCTCCATAAAGTGTACCTCCCACCACTTGCTGTAGTAGTCTACCACCACCATTGCAAACTTACAATTCTGAGGTAGAATTTTAAATAAATCAATACAATCTATCTCCAATTTCAACCATGGCCCCTGCAGTAGAGCACAATGCTGCAAAGGGACAGGCTCTGTCTTCATCCTTTTATCACTGGTGGTACTTTTAATATAAGCTTTAACACAATTGCAATGATTTCTGTGACCGCACCCGGATACCAATGACAGCCCCAAATGTTATGTTTCGTGATAGTTTGACCCAAGTGTCCTTCATCTCTATACAATATTATCTTATTCCAGAACACTTGTGAGGAATTAATTTACCACCCCTCGTTAACATTTGATTTCTCGCAACCGACAACTCATCTGCTACTTTAAAATAAAACTGAATGATTACTGGTAATGGTTTCTACTCAGACCATCCCTCTTTGATATACTTCATGGCACACTTGAGATCTTCATCAACTGACATTTCACTCATCCTGTCATCCTCACTAAATGCATTTCCCTGACACACACCAACCATAGCTATCAAACATTCCTTATTCTTTTCCTCCCAATTAATTAATTGTTCCTGATTATGATCCAGGGAACGGGATAAATGATCAGCTCTGGTGTTTTTCTCCTTGCGGGATGTAGTCAATATTGAAATTGTAATGCAAAAGCTTGGAGGAGAGTCTGGCCACCCTAGGGGTGTGATCTTTGATCACTGAACCTCTAAGTATGTTAACCATCGGCATGTCATCCGATTTGAGCATACATTTCCTTCCATCCCAAAAAAAACATTTAAATCATCCAACTGCCCAACAACAGTTCTTTCTATATAACAGAAACATTTGTCTAATTTTCCTTTAAAGACCTGAACACAAACCCTACCATTGATTCTCCTACGCCTTTCTTTCTGAGCCGGTACAGTCATTACTTGCATCCACCATGATGATGCACTCTCTGGTAGAATGAAGTGATACCAATACTTCAGCAGAGACTGTGCCTTTCTTCAGAGCTGTGAATTTATCCTGGCACTTATCACTCCAAAAGAATTCTTGCTTTTTCTTGAGACGTTCTCTCAAATGTACTGTTTTGGCCAAATCATTTTCAATGAACTTGGCATACAATTCGCAAACTTCTAAGAAGCATCCAACTTGCTCTTTGGACTGGGAGCTTTCATAATAGCTTCTACGAGACCTGGTCAGAGTTTCACTCCTTTTCCAGATATCACATGGCCTAAATATTCAATTATGCATTTTTAACATTCACACTTCTAACATTTTCAAAACCATGTGCTTGAGTCTATCATGACTTTGAAGATCCTCTTCGTCTAGCAGGTTGTCATCCTGGAATGTCACAACTCCCTTGATATCGTTTAATACATCCTCCAAAACACATTGGACCACCGAGGCTACAGATGACAATTCAAAAGGCACCCTTCTAAATTTGAATGTGCTAACCGGTGCCAAAAAAGCTGTTAAATGCTTTGAAGATTCGTCCAACTCCACTTGATGATAAGCAGACAACAAGTCCGTCTTACTAAACACTTTGATGCCAGCAAATGTAGTAATGATGACGTCTATACAAGGAAAAGGGGTGAGAGTCTATATATATAAATATATAACCTTATTAAGGCTCCTAAGATCAACACAAGTTCACTGTTGACCATATTTCCCACACAATCACCAAGGGAGCTACCCATAGCGATGAGTCAATAACCCCATCTGAGCACATCTTCCTGAGAAGTCAGCTATGTCTTCCCAGACAGTAAAATCAAATTTTTTAGTTTGTGCTTAACATGGGATACACCACGCTATACCTTAATTTTGTATTTAAACACTATGATCCTGCTCAGTTCATCACTGAACAACGTATTGTACATTTCAGTCCAATTGTTGATGGGATCTTCAACATGCTTACGAGGTCCACCATCCTTAACAAAAGTCACTTGAGCCTTCCTTCCTTGCCTCAATGCCATGCTGAATGCCATGCTTTGACGGTAACAACCTAAAATGTCTTATTCACAAAAGAGAGTGAGAGAAGCAGGTCAGTTGCAATCTCCCAGGTACAATCGCATCACAAAAAGGCAACTGATGGTGTATGTGTATCCGTTCTGGATATTCAGGCTGAAAGGAAAATAACATACAAAGAAGGCGGGAAAAAGAGGGAGCAAAAAAGGGGGATCCCACTGAGGTCCAGTGTTAGGCCTCCAGCTGTCTTCGGATGATGGGATATCCAAAGATATTGGAGAAGACACCTCATTTACTTATCGTGACATGCTTCATCATAGGCGTCTTTCCACACCCAGGTGCCTTGATGCCTTCGGGTGATACGTGCGCTATACAAGTCGCAATACATACGCAATACATTCATACAGGTAAGATGGTACTACCTGGGTGGACTCAACCAAAAGATGTTATGGGAGTACTTATATAAAGTTTTTTTCTGGCCATGAATGGAACCAGGTAAGTGATATTTAAAAATACCTACAGGTATACCCAAACAAGGGAAAAAAGAAACAAAAAAAACAAGTATAGTGGGACTAATCGCTTAGGTTCAACTATGGACAAATTATTTCCACAGTGAATTTCTCCATCTCACATCTTCCATTGGTGTGTTTATAATCAATTTCAGTTATTCTCTAATGTGTGATAACATGTGCAACAAACGTCCCTCAATACCATATCCCTCCAGAAGTGATTTTAACACGTATTTACATATCAAGTAAAGGGAATTTTATCTTATATCAAAACCAAAATCTTGTGGACTATAGTTGACAGTGTCTAATCTTATCCATCTACTCATTTATATACAGAATTCTTATGTTCTATATTGTGCGGACAACCCAATATCACTATGTCTATAATGTGATCACTTCCATACTGGTGGACTCTTATATTTTATGCATGCTTACCTACTAGATATCGCTACTTAGAACCATGCAGGTCAGGAGTTAGATGATGGCTTATAGTAACACACTGGAGAGAAGAACATGTCATACAAATTGTATTATTGTAGTGATCTGTCTTGTCTGAATCCACACACCAATATTTTCATGTGGAATCAAAACAACATTTCTTTCAATCGGCTCATTTGATTGTTGTTTTTATATTCCGTTGATCTATCGGTATTATTTTCCATGACGCCTCACTTATTCATTGTTCGGGAGGTTTTCACATGACCCCGTGATCAGTCATATTTCAAGAGTAATGCCAGAGTATCACCCAGCACCTTTACGTCGTTTTACTGTGGTGTGGTTTCAAACTCGCAGCCATTCTCACAAGCCTTCCATATCCACACCATATCAGGAGGTTGTTCACGCATTCCTGCAATACTTAACATGTACCCATTAACACCCCAACCAACCGACTTACTTCGTCAAAGTCCAGACACAGTGGGAGTACCTAGATCTCTCACCCTGCCCGCCTCCGTGTGTCTCTGGTAGAAGTCCGGGACTCTGAATACACACCGTGTCTGCTGTTGACGTCACTGTATCGCAAGGGCGCAAGGGAATTGCACCGCCTTATGGGAGTTGAAGTTCTGAAATGTCGAAACTGTGTTGTCGACCAGATATTCATTCCTTTCATTTGTTATTTCAATATTCTATGTACACATTTATTGGGAGCTTACAATCACTAACAACAACGTTACTTGGTGTCAGTTCACATGCTTTCATATCGATAGTGGTGTGTAGTCCTCATATTTATTACATCTACGTTCCAGAGGACAATAAAGTTGTTCAATTCCAGGGGGCTGGATAAACCCATGGTGAGTGAGGGAAACTTGGAAAAGTAATCTATAACGGGCTTTTGGACCCTGGTTCATATTTCATTTGTTGACTTTTCAAAACTAACTTCTATTGCCTCCCCTACATCGTATCAGAGTCCAGTGGACAAAAACATTGTTCAGGGAAATGTTAATAAGGGGTCTGAATAATCTAGTCCGTATAGAGTGAGTCATATCTGTACATGTAATAAACTCCATCCTCTGAGAGCAGATAAATGTGGATGCCCAAGGAGGATGTGTGCTTCTTTGCATTCGTTATTTCATTTCTATGTTACATCCCTTTTTGTACTAGTGTTCTACTGGTATTTTGTTTATGTTACCACTCGCAGTGCTGTCTGCAGTGACAGATCTTGAATTAGGGACTACCTTAGCACTGTCCAAGGGATGTCCTCGTTTACCCCATGTACTGAACTAGGCCAGCGATATGTCCATTGTGGTTCCAGTTTCAACAGTTGTTTTTCGCTGCAAGTAGTTGGCATTTTCTCAATGACTGACCAGGTGAAGTCATTTTCATCATGTCCTGTTATCTGGAAGTGGCGCATCATTTTGGTCACCGTCTTACCACAACGGAATGTACTGCGGTGTTCATTCATTCGTACCTTCACCTTTCGTGTCGTCATAGCGACGTACTTCAATTGACATTTCCAAATCATAATATACACAACGTTGCTGCTGTTGCAATTGGAGAATTTCCTCTGTTCCCAGGGTGTTTTGAGGCCCAAGTCAATTGCTTTACTCCTCTTCATTTGGTGGCAGATGTTACAAGTTCCGCATGGGAAGTGTCCCATTACTTCGGGGAGATTCCCTAACGTATTCTGTTGACTCACACCTTCCTTCCTTTTAGGGTGTGTGTGTACTACAGTGTCTCTTAGCGACCTCCCCCTCTGATATGCGAACATGTGTTTTTCCATCTTCAGTGGCCCCAAATTCAAGGTTTTCTAATGGCGAAAAATTATCTTCTTCACAATATTGGACTCAGTTCCATATGTCGTCACGCACACCAATCTTGTATTTTTGGGCTTTGCATGTGTCTGCAAAAGTGTTTCTCTTGGATTAGTTTTGACCTTTTTGTATGCCTGTTTAACCAATTTTTGTGGGTAAGACTTCTCCGACAGTTTCTTTTTGAGTATTCTTGCATGGACTTCATATGTTTCTTTTTCTGAGCAATTTCTATGCCGTGTGTTCCTTTGCACCTTCTGTAGAAGAGTTTGGGGCAGATTTACAAGCTCCTTGAGACACTTCGGGGCTGCCATTACATCACTTTTGTTATGTAGTGGAGGGGTAAACAATGGGGCCAATTTACAACCTGACGCATCTAGGGAGATGCTTCACTTTGTAAAGCCCTCCATCACATTATACCTGCATCAGGTATAATATATTCAGGGTGGGCGTTCCCACGCAGGAAAGCCCCGTAAAAGTGACACAGTGAAATCTACAAGATTTCACTGCATCACTTCTAGGAGGATGCCACTGCGTCAAAACCTTTTGCCTGCTTGAAGCAGGCGTAAGGAGTGACGCAGTGTAGTAGGAATAGGCCTCAAAATGCATTGCTGGAGTTGCGTCGTGCTTGCGACACGACTCCAGCAATGCGTGTCTTTTGCCCCAAAAGATGCGTCAGAATTTCTGATGCATCTGTCAATCCTTGCGCCATGGTGTGCCATATTGTAAATACGGATCATCCATGGTAGCTCAAGAGTTTCTCAGGATGGCGCAGGGAAAGTGACGCATCTCTACAGATGAGTCACTTTCTTGTAAATCTGCCCCTTGATTGTAGACGCTGGAAGGCATCAAGACAGAATTAGAATCTAAAGAAATAGAGGGTGCCTTCCTGAGCCTTGCATTTCATTTCATCTTGTCAATTAAGTAACAAAAAACACGCAATAGCCTTCACTGCTAATGATTCCAAAAGTCAAAAGATTTCTTAAAAATAAATTCTGAAATGCTAGCACGCAGTAATGCACTAAAGAATGCCAAAGACAGAAATTCATTCTTTTTTTTGTGTCTGACCATTGACCTCCCAATTCTGAAAGTGCGAGTCAGATTTGATGATTCAGGCAGATGGCACTGGCATATCCACGGTTCTGCTTTTATAATTGCATGTGGCATTTCCTTTAGACACAATAATCCGTTTCTCTGCAGAGAAAACTGTCGATAATCACAAACGCCTTTGTTTTCTGAGAAAAGTTCCATACTTGTTTGACTGAAAGAAAAGAACAAACTTTCATCTCAACAGATTTTTTGCACTTGCCTTCAATTTTAGTGGTTTATTTGAGGATTTCGGCAAAAATTACTACAACCGCAAGGTTACCGCATTCTTGCAATTAGCACATTCCTGTTAAAATGTTCTAAATAGTTAATGCTTCATTTTTTGCAACGGTTGGCATTGTTCATCTTTTCCATTCTACCCTTCAGTTTCATTGGTTTCCCTGTTGTGTGATAAGGGGTTGTCTTGTAACGTGCCTTGTAAGTTTCATAGAATGGATCATAATACACCCATGTAGAAGGGGTCTACTCTGTATGCGTCTTATTTGTTTCTTGGGTGCATACTTTACCTCAAAATGCCTCGTGGATTGTACCCAGGATCTGCAGCGACATCCCGGCATCCCTCACTACTACCCCAAGGGTGTTTCAATTTACGAAGCAGTTGAGGATGCATCGCTTTAAAGCACACTACATCGCTATGCATTAACTGTCTGCAAACCAGCAACTCTCCTGTCACTCTCTGACTTTGTTTGTCTTTGACTCTGCACAGCGGTCTGTTGCCTTTTGGCTAGATTCACATTGCAGAAATACTACATGAGTGAGTGAAAAAACATTTAATTTACAGAATAGTGAGGTAAAAGCTTTAATTTGAGACCTTTCTTTCTGCACCTCTATCCCTTGTGCAGCTTACAGGCCCAGTGTCAAGGTTGGGATTCTCCAGACTACAACTTTAAAAGAGCTGTCCTAGGCTTGCTGCACAACAGGGTAGGGCTCTTGGGGCCTTATTTATGAAGGCCTTGCGCCGCCGGTGCGCCACTTTTAAAATGGGAAAAATTGACGCACCGGCGGCGCAAGGCCTTCATAAATAAGGACCCTTAATGTTTAAATGATGTGTACACTCGGAACCCCACATGTTGAAACTGTCTGCTCTGGATAAGGAGCACTATGTAAAATGTTCTTTCTTTCTACAGCTTACATTCTCCTATTACTTGCTATGTCAGGAAGACTTCTCCCACTATACTCCTAAAACTCTGCATGAAAAATGGTCCTTGATGTACTTTCTTTCATCAGAGTGACCCACTTCTTCCTTCCATTCTCTGCACACCTCCTATTTCTGAATATAGCCTCTTCTCAGTCTCATGCCTGACTGCCTCAATCCTTCTTACTGTAATTCTTCAATTGACTGCACCTCTTTAAATCCCTATCCCTGTAATCTAACCTTACCTAATCTCCATCATCATATCAATTTCACCAACCATTCACCAGAAACCACATAGACCCCACTAACAAAGCTAATATCAACCACTAATCTTTGGTGCCGGAGTAGTGTGTTACTTGCAGTAAAATGCTTCCATGCCTCGTCAGGGGTTGTGAGCTTCCCCGCCCCCCGCCCGCCCCGACATTGTGCAGCAGCCCGGGCCCCCGCCCGGCCTGTCCCCCGCCTGCCCCGATCCCCGCCTGCCCCGACCCCCGCCTGCCCCGACATGGGTCCCCTTAACTGAGCCGCCGCTCCTCCTGCCTGTCCGCTGCTCGCACCGCCGCTGGCCTGTCCGCTGATCCTCACGTCACTGCTCCTCCCCCGCACCATGTCCGCCACTCCTCGTCGCGCTCCTGGATGCCGCTCCTCCCGCGCTCCTGACGTGAGCACACACGTCGCGGCCGGCGCTACTTCGGAGGGACTACTTTTTTTTACTTAACATTTTTTAAATAACGTTTCTTTTTAAAATTTATATAGCCTATAACCATCTACACACCCTGACGATTCCAACGGTGTATCGGGTGTGTGGATTGGCGCTGTGGTTCCCGAGTTTACCCGCCTCAAAGGCTGAAAGTTCTTCCTTTATTATAGTAGTATAGATTGCAATTACATTTACAATTACACACATACATAGATGTATTTATAGATATATATATATATATATATATATATATATACACATGTTTTGCTGCAAGGAGAGCTCAGACACACAGATCAGTAATTATCTCCTTGTGTTTTTAAGTTCTGCGTTTGGAAAAACATGTTTTAACTTACTAAAATTTATAGTTAACACATGAGCGCGAAGCATCAAAAAGAAGAACAGAGACTTCTTCTGTGCTGGCACCCTACCGGAAATTGGATCATGATAATGTACCAGAAGTTCAATGCCCGTGGTCCTGTTCTTGATATTTGTATGGACAGTGAAATTGGGCTTTGGATGCATAATCAACCCTTATCTTGAGAAACATGAAAGCAATATTTATTAAATAGCCCACTGAGAGAATTGAAAATGCAACATTTATATCATACCATGTGAGTATTCAACCATTGAGATATCTTGCCACTGAATATCGAGTGAATTAGTCCTACCCAGTTTAATGGTACTTTTTTTTATCAACCTTAGCAGGATGAAAGTCTGGGTGGACCCTGCAAGCATTCAAACATGTGACCATTAGAAAAAATACAGGTTCTGGAGGGGATGCAGATATGCATTAATTCATTGAACGACCAGAATGGTCTCCTTTTCTTGCAAGCATCCAAGGTAGTCATATCAATCATTCATTTGTGAAGAATCTTAGACATCACTAGCAAGATGTGGAATTAAATTGAAGCAAATATATTGCTGACCTCGGAGCTCCTTTTTGCAGAGGCTGCCCCCAAAGGGGGCTCGAGAGCCGGCGCTATAACTAGCACCAGCCCCCGGACACAACTAGTAGGGACCAGTTTTTGGGTGCGCAAAGCGAGCAAGGTCTAAGGCAAAGCCCTCTCCCCGCGGCGGCCGCCTAAGAGGTACTGGCAACCCCGGCCAATGGAGGCCGAGGTGGGATGCGAACTCCCCAATGGGCATGGGGCCTACCTGGTCTAGAGGGCGAAGCGGGGGCATATAAGCACTGCTCCCCCAGGCAAGCTCCTATCTTATCGGAGCGGGGGAGCAGAACCGGCGTCGGAGCCCAAATTTTTGTCCCACCCACCCACACCTAAGGAACAGCCATGTCGCAGAGCTGAGGAACAGGCAAAGCGTGACAACGATCTATGCTGATATCGGTTGGTAGGGAGGCACACCGGAGGGCGGTGTGCCAGAATAGGTCAACTCACCTTCAGATGCCTCACGGCTGGGTGAGTTGGCCTAAGGACAGGTGTGTAGGACCACTCATTCTGGGATGCATCACGGCTGGGAAGTTGGCCTACCACAGATGAGGGGTAGCAAAAGGAGACGGCGCTCGCAGCCCAGCCCCTGCCGGGAGGCAGGGCATAACAATAATCGGACAAGGTAGCAAGGTGGCCTAACTCCGGGGCAGAAGCTACTCCCTCCTGTGCAAAGTGAACGCAATAAACCAACCTACCAAAGAAAATGACCCAGAAGGGCCAAAAGACAATAACAAGGAAGTTTGTCAGGACATAGCATGCAAAATATGCAAGATATAATAATAGATTCCTAGTAAACTGCGGCCAACAAATGACCACCACAAGATGAACATGTACATTTGCTTTTCTTATCCTGATAAGGAATACTGTATGGGCAAATGTGGTATACATGTGGGAGTAGGACAGAGTGCGGGGGTTATAAATATGACATCAAATAAAGCATTTTTTGTAACATGAAGCTATCTCATTCAGAATCAATAGGATATCGCTGATACTTTATCTGTATGGCACAATGTTATTTTGAAATCAAAATCTATATTTGCTAGTATATATTCCTCTACCTGTGCAAAATTAGGGGCAGATTTACAAACCCCGTGCTCCATTTTTGCGTCACTTTTCGCATGTTAAAAGTGACGCAAAAGTGGCGCAAGGGGCTTGCAAATCTGCCCCTTAGAGTCTAAGCCTGGCACAATGACTATGGCCTAATTTATATGTTGGCAGTAACGGTCCCACTGTCGCGTTTTCAAATGAAAACCTGTCTGTCCCCATGATGGTCCGCTTGCCCTATTTAGATGTTAGCGCAAGCATAGGCGAAAGACTGCCGACGTTCTGCAGTCATCATCAGTAATCACAGTCTGCATTGACGGTGTCACGGGCCAAAGCAGCTGTCCGTGGGACACCAGACCCTCTTACCGACGAGCCAATCACAATGTGTATTCCCACAAATGCAACCGTGGTGGCTAAACCGCCACACCTGAGTTGGTGAATTGGGATGAATAAGAGGACAAAACTCAATTTTGTATTTTTTTATTTTTTTTAATTTTTTGTCCTCATTTGCCTTACCCTCCATATGGGCGATACCAACCACCTTGCACGACACAAGGACGCGAGTTGTTATGTTGGTGGCAGAGATGTCCCAAAAGCAAAGGGGCTTTCTTTGACTCCATCTAGGTATATTTCAACCTGCAGGACCGTTATCGTAACTAGGCTAAACCCGGTCCACGGAGTGTTCATGGCATAATCATAGGACCCGGGAAAAAAAACAAACAAACCGGAGTTATCTCTATTTGATCAGCAGATCCCAGAAAGCCAAGTTACGTTTACTACATGATCTATTGAGGTCAACTTTAGATGTTTTATATAGAGATGAAAGCCACCCAGAGTGGGATGGGGCTGTTTTCTCTACCCAATGTATACAGATTTGCCTTCTTGCCAATAGAATTGCATAGAAGAGGAAGGACCTTGCTTTGCCTGTGATGTTATTTTCCAGCCCAAAGATGACAAGTGATAGGGTTATTGACAAAGATACATTTAGGATAGAGTTTAAGGTGTTCTTCACTTCTTCCCAAAATCTTGCAATGTCAGGGCAGTCCAGGAACATGTGAACATCACAAGCTCCTACAAAGTTACATTTATTGCACTTTTTGTCAGGGAGAAATTTAGAAAGTTTCAACGGTGTTATATATGCACGATGAGCTGAGAAGAGATGATTTCGTCTTAGCCATGATGGTTTCACAATTTTATAAAGTAGACCGAAGGAGTTTAGCCACATCTCCTCACATTGAAGACCAGTCGCCTCCCCCCATAACTCATCTGGAAGAAGAAACTCCCCATCAATTTCCTCCATCAGCTGCCAATACCATATGGCTACTTCTCTCCCTCCCATTGGTCGTTCCACTAACCGTTGCTTCAGTATGCTAGTCTTTCCAATTTGGGCGTCTATGCGGCGCTGGGATCTCACCCAGCTTTCCAGTTGAATTTATTTAAATCTGGAAAGCCCAGGGCCAACATGGTCGTATAACTCATCCCAGGCTATTAGTGATCCTTCCTTAAATAGTTGACCCCATCTTGTGATGCCGGCGTGTTCTATTATGGAAGACAGACTATCTTTCAAACATGGTGGTAGACCAGGGGAGTCCCAGATTGGAGAAAAATTGGAATAGTAGGACAGCCCCAGTTTTTTCCTAATACTTAGCCAGGCTTTAGCCCATGACTGTAAGATTTTAAGTTTGATTTTTTAAAGAATTTCTGGCTCCCAAATATGAACATGAATCCGTCTACTGCTAGATTCGCCCCTAATAACATAGCTCTATACATTGACCCAGTAGGAAGATTAGATGGCATTTTTAATAGCATCCTAGAGTGTGACATCTGTAAGGCCCATGCATAGTACAATAGATCCGGCAATGCGAGACCACCCTTCTCTCTTCTTCTTCTCAACTTTTTCCATGCTATTCTGGTGGATTTGTAATTCCAAATGAAGGAGTTAATTTCTCGCTGACATTTTTCAATCATTTTAAGATCAAATGCCATGGGGATAGCACTAAAAATAAACGTGAACTTTGGAAGAATACACATTTTGACTAGATTTACCCTGCCCATTATAGAAAGTGGCAGGTGAGTCCAGGATTTTAAAAGTCTTTTACTCTCACTGTATATTCTATCCAAGTTGGTTTGTCCAATGCTACCCACTTCTTGGGTAACTCTTATCCCTAGATAGCGCATGGAGGTTGAAATATTTACCCCAAGCTGTATATTTGGTAGGTTCCATGCCATTATCTCGCTTTTGCTCGAGTTGATGTCATAACCCGAAATATGACCAAATTCTTCAGCCCGCTGAATGACGACTGGAAATGCCTTTACTGGATCATATGTAAAAACCAGGATGTCATCTGCATAAAGTGCTACCCGCTTTTCCCATACTCCGAAGCTGAAAGATGGAATGTTAGCCTCCTCCCGCAAAAGCTGGGCAAACGGTTCGATATATAGGTTGAAGAGGAAGGGGGAAAGCGGGCAGCCTTGCCTTGTACCTCTGGTTATATTAAAGGCTTCCCTCAAAACCCCATTGACCAACAACCTGGCCGAAGGGGCACCGCAAAGTTGGTTTATAGCTCTGCAAAAACCTTCCCCACAGTTGAATTTTTTAAGTACGTCATTTAGATAGAGCCAGTTGACTCTATCAAAAGCCTTAGTTGCATCTAAGGTTAGGGTAGCTAAAGGTAGGGAAAAGGCTGTGGCGATGTCAATGCCTCTATCAATTCATGTGTTAAGTCTGATAGTTGTCGACCCTTAATGAATCCTTTTTGATCTAAATGGACTATAGTACCAATAACACTAGCCAATCTTGTTGAAATAATTGTTGTAAAAATTTTATAGTCATTATTGAGTAATGATATTGGTCTATATGACCCGCACTCAAGGGGAGATTTCCCTGGTTTCGGGATAAGTACGATTGTAGACTCCCCCCAGGATTTAGGCGGTAAATCTCCTTCTATTAGAATACCATTAAATAAGGCCGTCAGTGATCTATAAATCTCTCCCGGCAGACCATCTGGACCTGCCGCTTTCCCTTTTTTGGATTGACGAATAGCTTTTTTCACCTCAGCCTCTGTTATCTCAGTCTCAAAGGATTTACTCTGAGTTGTTGAGAGGGTTGGAAGCGTGATAGCTTCCTGCCATCTATCCCTTTCCTGCTGGTCATTGGGAAGATCTTTCCTATAGATCGCCTCCAAAAATTAAAAAAAGGCTCTACCTATATCTAGGTTAGTGGATCTTGCCGTGGCCTCTCCCTCTATCCTGATATCCTTAATATATTTGAGGGCTTGGTCAGATTTTATTTTCCATGCTAACACTTTCCCTGCAGCTTCTCCGAATTCAAATTGAGAAATCTTGCTCGCTTCCCACCTTTTAGTTACTCTCTCCTGTAGGATATTTTCCAGTTGAGATTTTAACCCGGCCAGTTTTTCCTGTTCTTCTGATGTTCCTGAGGACGGGTCAATTTTTAACTCTAGAAGTTTCATTTCTTGTTCTAAGCTAGCTACCCTTTCTGTATATATTTTCCGCCTGTAAGAGGCTCTGTTAGTAATCTGACCTCTTAAAAAGGGCTTGAATGTCTCCCAAACAACAGCCAAGCCTGCAGAGTTACTATTTATATCGAAAAAAGCTGAAGACTAGTCTACCAGAAATGTAACCTCTTCTTCTTCGAGCAAGAGTGTCCGGTCAAAGGACCAGGATGGATGTTTAATGGAATTTTCGAATCTCAAAGTGAATATTAATGCGGAGTGGTCTGACAAGTGTGATGGTAGATAATCTATCATTATCAGAGTATCCTTTAAACAGTAGCTGAAAAGAGCATAGTCAATTCTGGATTTGTGTTTAAAGTGACTATTCCGGAAGGACACCACTGGCTTGTTACCAACTCTTTCTCTCCACAAATCCGCCAAGCCAAGTTGTGTCATAATTGTAGAGTTTGTCTAGATTTGGCGGAGCTACAAGTTCTAGATTTTGTCGATGTGTCCAGCCTGGGGTTAAGGACTATGTTGAAGTCCCCCATCCAGATTACTTGATCCTGGACTGATACTAATTGATTCCTAACAGCGTCCAAGTGCGATGGATCATCTGAGTTGGGACCGTAGTATCCCACTAAAGTACGGATCTGACCATCCAGCGAGACTCTCACTATTAGCCATCTCCCTGTGTGGTCTTCTTTACAGTCCAGAATTTGCGCTTTTTCCAGATTTAAAAAAAATGAATATTACCCCCCTGATGTTAGCATTATGGTCTGTGGAACAGAATTTATCGATCCACCTCTGTTTTTTAAGTAGGGTAGTAGCCTCTGTTTTAAGGAGATGTGTTTCCTGGAGAGCCATGATCTGCACCTGTGAGTCTCTCAAGTATTGTAAAATACGATCTCGTCTACCTCTCACACGCAGACCATTAACGTTCCAGGACATATAATGGATAAATGTCATGCTATAGCTACAGTCTCTAACTCCTTCACTCTTTTACACCCCGTTTGATGACATCTTAATTTTAGCATGTTAATAGTTTGATTTTGGATAAAAAGAGAAGCTGATAAACAAAAAAGGGTCAGATGAGGATATTTTGCTATTTTAAACTTTCTTCCCCCCCCCTTCCGCCCCTTCCCCACCCCCTGGGAAACCCACCCTTACTTACTCTGGCTTGGTGTCTAGCCAGATTTACACCCACCTACAGCCTTACCCTTCGACCCCCCCGCTGCTACAATGTCTTGAAGTAAGAAGTTACTATTGTCGAGCAGTATGGACGCAAAATAAACATTTACTATTATCTGAAAAAGGATATTTGGACACTTCTTTCTTTTAAGTTAGTATATATATTTTTAATATTGTTTTGTATATGTATATATATATATATATATATATGTCTTATTATTATAGTTTTTTTTTGATAGCATTATATACATTTTTTTTGTTTTAAATTCAGTTGTGTTATTTATTTATATATTTTTTCCCCTTTTTATTATATCCTTCCCTTCAGATTAGTGCAAAAAGTTGAAATAGCTGAATTAGCTTTCCTATAGGAACATATAGGGGCCTGTAAGGACCCAGAGGAATCTCTATACTACAAGTCACGCCTAAGTTAGTTTGTGTTATGGGCCTGGGCTTGGGCGTGTTCTCGGATGGATTCTAATAGGTCATCAGCATCATGTATAGAGCGGATGTTATGCATCTTGTTGTTGTACATGATACGTAGAAATGCTGGAAATCTCAACTGCACCGTCGCTCCCAATGAACTAAATTTGTCCATGCGCTGCCCCAGCTCCCACTGTCTATCCAGTGTAGTTTTAGAAAGATCTGAACGTATCTCAAAAGAGAAATCGAGGCCCTTCATTGTTCCAGCTTTCAGAGCAAGATTTAAAATCTTCTCTTTAAGTGCGTCAGTCAAAAAATTGATTAGCACCTTTCTGGGTTTAGTTCTTGCCGGGTTCATGCGAAACGGATCTCTATGTATTCGCTGAATATCCTAGTCTAATTCTTCAGCTGTTTCATCAAGATTAAGGGATTCCTTTAATAGCTGTATTATAAAGCCTTTAAGGTCACCACCTTCCTTGCCTTCTGGAATTTTCAGGAGTCGAATGTTGTTACGTCTTGAATAATTTTCTAACACTTCGATCCTCTCTCTCTCATGTTCTCTCCGTCTCTTTGGAGGGTATGTATTTTCGATCTAGCAGTCTCTAAATTTGTGGTCAAAAGACCTACTGAGCTTTCTAATATTTCAGTTCTTTCACATAGGCCATCCACCTTTTGACCTAATACCTCGCATGTTGCTCTCATTTCACTCTGATTAATTTTAGAAACTGCAAAATCGTGTCTTATCTCCTCCCTCATTGCAGCAATAGAGCTGACTATGGCCTCAAGTGCGTTACCTACTCCCAGATCCTGACCCAGGTCTACTGCATCCTGCTTCTTCTCCTTTCCTGCTGCTAGTGTCTCTTCATCTAGCATTTCATCTTGTTGGATAGATGTTTCGCTAGCAGTAGCATTCTCTACGACCGTTATTGAATCAGGCGGGATGGGTACTAATGGAGCGTCGGACACTGCCACTTCATGGGACGAAATAGAGGAGGGGAGTGACCTGGAGGTAGCAGTAGATATACCCTGCCCTTCTTACTTATCCTGCTGCAGGTTTTTTCCCATAACTGCAGCCACATCCTGCATGATCTGTAACACTTGGGGCAGAGCTCTAAAATAGGAGCGCAGTGATGGAGTTAAACCACCTGGGGCTTTCAGATTTTTGTTTTTGTTTTTGGTCTGTTTTTGCCTGATATTTCCCTCCTTCACAGACTCTAACCTTTTTTTATACTCCTGAACTTTCTTTGGAGCCTCCCCCAAGGTGCACTCTGGGAGCTGTAGTCTGCTTTCTTCCAACCCGAGCTCCTTACCTCGATTCTTAGTTTTACTCCTTGTAATCCTCACTTACAGATCTTTTATTTTATCACTGCCTGCTTTTGGTCCGTCCCTAAATAATTCAAACACCTTACTTTCAGTTGAAGCAGATACGCCCCGGTCTTCTGGCTCCTCTGAATCGGCTGCCGCCGGCGCTCCGACTGTTTCTCCGGTAAAGGGAGAACTATACAATGCTGTGTCCCTCGGTGCTATTTCTCCTCTTCCTCTGCTGATCAAAACCGTGGTATGGGACCTCCGAGCAGCGGCCGCACGGCCGCGCCTAAACTCCACCGCTGCCCGTCTCCAACACAGGAGAGAGGCAGAGGCAGGAGAGGGAGGTGCCGCCGGTGGACACATTCACTGGACCGCCGTTCCGCGATGTAAGTCTCCTTCCTTCGAAATCCTTCAAAATCAAACCAGTTCATGCATGCTCTGTCCTAGAGCCTCTCAAAATTCGTCGGTATAGTTTAAGTACCAGCAGCGCAGCGGTGCGGGTCCCGGGAGGCTGATCAGAGCGTGCGAACCGCTCTAGCTTGCGGCCGCCATGTTTCCCCCTTCCTCCGAACATAATCCACATTTGTAAAGCGCACAATCACCCGTAAGGGTCTCTAGGCGCTGGGGGCCGTCGGGAAGATTAAGCGAGCTATTGCCCAGAGTCACATGGTGCTGGGCTAACCTGCCGCCGGAGCCGGGGATTGAACCCTGATCCCCAGATTCCAGCGTCAGTCGCCCTGGCTGCGGCGCCACACCTCTCCACCAGCTGTTTCACCGTCAAAACTCACATTTTTTAAACCGCAATTCCTGCTGCAGTGAACCTGCACATGCCAGTCCTGCAGTTGCACCTCGGCCAGGTCCAAGATGAAAATCAACTCAGTCATCACCATAACATGAGGCAAGTCACGCTCATTCCTGTTATTCTCCGAGTAGTTGCTTCACAGGAGTACTGGACTAATGCAGGTATAAATACTTTAAGGCAAACAACACCATAACAGACGTCGAGATATAAATAGCCCCCACCAATCTTTTACAAACTGTATTCATGCCAATGAACACCTGCACAAAAAGTCACAAAAATCATACAGAGGAATGTGTCTGCACAGGTGTGCTCAATCATTCCCCCAAAATATTGAAAGCAATAGCTAAAACAGTATACCCAATCAGAACCAAGCAATCCCATGATAATGTAGCAATTCGGTGGACACAGAATGTACTTACATCCTTACTGCTAAACTGCAAACACGGCAGAGATCAATGAAGGTCACATGTACCCTTGGTGTGTGCAATAAATCACAAACATCAAATGTCAATTAACTGTAAAGTGCCAGGTTCTCTATGTATTGCATATATGCATATCATTGACATGTCATGTCAAAATAAACACACAAGCATTCTCTAGTCACAAAAACAGAAACACACATAATTTTCGTGTAAGTGTCCAGTAACAATATGAAAGCTTGCACCAAAATTAATATGTCAATCACAAATGTACAACACTAATGTATGCAATTAAAAAAAACGTTACTACATTCCACAAAGTGTGGTGGTCACAGTCACAAATGAAGGTAAGTGCATGGCAGACACATTAGCAGAAATTACATTATCAGCAAACAATTGCTAACATTCATCAAATAGGGCCAGGACTAAGGGGATGTACGACATTACAACGCATGCTTTTACATCGCATGCTTTTACAACGCAGTTTTTACATCGCATACCATTACAACGCATTGTGCTTTTGGGCGCTGGATAGTGAATAGTTTAATTTACTATTCCAACTCCAGTCCCCGTGGACACTAGGGAAGGTTATTGGATAGTAAATTAACCTATTCCCTATCCTAGAGCGCCCCCCAGCGCAATGCGTTGTAATGGTTTGCGTTGTAATGGTTGCGATGTAAAGGCACTGCGTGGTAAAAGTTGCGTTGTAAGTGATGTTTCCCGGACTAAGGTATTCCCAGAATATTGTATTATGAACAGCTAACTCTCAGAACTAATGTAACCAAATGTTCATGAGAACAACAAGGCACTAGGCCTGTGGTCCAGAGTCCAAACTTGACTCCTAATGTCACTGCCACAATAAACCTTCTCCTAAATGGGCATCTATAGGGCACCTCAATAATCTCACTGGGTGGGGGTTCTTGGGTTTGAGAGGGGTTGGTTTGGGTTTTAGGAGAGGTGGTTTTGGATTGGGAGGGGTGGTTTTGGATTTAATGGGGCGTTTTAGGAGGTGGAAGAGGTTGAATGATGTTTGAGAGGGGTGACTAGGGGTTTGGAAGGGGTCAGGGCAAGCTCAAAAAGTAGGTTAAAAAACGGGTAGGGTGGTTTTTAGGGAGTGTGGGTTGGGAGGTAGAGGGAGTGCATGTGTCGGTTGAATCTGTGGGTGACTGAGGTTCTGGTGTTAGTGCTGTAGGATTTTTTTCTTACTGATTGCCTGTTGGGTGGGTGAGTGCCAGGGCAGGACTGGCCGTAGCGGGCACCGGCGGTTTCCCTGTAGGCTGCTAGGGCGGGGGCCGGTTTTGGCCCCTTGGAGGCTGTTTTTGTTACCGGGGGTTGGCAATATCGACCTCCTGTAACAAAATCGGCCGAAACCAGCGCTAGCAAATTGCTCAGCTGCACTCCCCTTCACCCCGGGGGGGGGGGAGGGGGGGGGGGGGGTCAGCTGAGCAGTGTGTCAGGGCCGGTTTCTGTTCCCAGTCCTGCCCTGGTGAGTGTGGGAGTTTGAGTTCAATATGTGTGGCTGTGGCTGTTGTGCATGAGTCTGCGGGTCTTGTGTATGTGATATTTTTTTCTTACTGATTGACTATGGGCATTTGTGTTCAGTATGTCTGCGTAAGGATGTCTGTTGTGGTGGGGGGCGTGTTGTTGTAGGTATGTTGCTGCTCTGTCTGGGTGTTGTAGTAGAGGGTGTGCTGACCCTCAGTGTGCTGGTGGTGTGTGGGTATTGTAGCGGTGGGTGTGCTGACTGTGGGTGGGTGTGCTATTGGTGTGTACGGGTGTTATAGTGGTGGGTGTGCTGACAGTATTTGTTCTGGTGGTGGGTATGGGTGTTGTTGTAGTGGTGTGTGTGCTGACTGTGAGGATGCTTGTGGTGGGTGTGGTGGTTGGGTGTGGTGTCTGCCTGTGTGTGTGTCCTAGTTTGTTGCCATGTCGGTGTGAGGAGTTGCTGCTTGTGCTCATTGTAGTGGGTGCATGCTAATGTTTGAGTGTACTTGGGATAGGGTTGAGCGGGAGATTTGGGATTGGGAAGCTTTGGTCGTATGGGAATGAGGTTGCGGTGGGTGGGAGGTAGGTTGTTCTCATGAGGAGGCCAGACACTAGAATGGCCGTTGTAGGTCAGATAGAGCACTGTGAATGGCATCCAGGTAAGCCAGCGTCTGGGTGTTATGGCCAGCCAGCCCCTGGACGGGATTCAGTATTGCAGTCTGGCCTACCAGTGATTGCCCTCAAACGATCAACAGCCTCCTGATTGAGTGAAGCCTAGGACACCGGGGCAGAGGGAGCGGTGCCTGCAGCAAAAGTGATGCCACCCCTTTTCGGGTGTGGATTCAGACAACTGGGGGAGCAAGAATGAGGGTGGTGATAGAAGCGTGCATGGTGGACAAGGACGCAGGTGTGACAGGTGCTAAAGGCTCCTCCACCACTAGGCACTAGTCTTCATTAGGGGCCTCCAAAGAAGATGTTGAGTCACTGGTGTCCTCCATGCCAGGCCCCTCACCCTCCATGACACTGTTTCCCTCAGTGTCTTTGGTGTCCACACTAGAGACATGGTGGCCAGCTTCCTCCCCACCAACGTGGCTGCTGTCACCTTGCCATGCAGAAAAACAAATACAACTGTTTGAGAGCATCTGTGCAAATGCAATTGAACAAGAACTTTGATCACAGAACATTTGCTCAAAGTCTAGAAATTCCCAATGCTAGCTCATATAACATCTATGCCTTTGTCTCTTGTACACCTGTAATCCACTCCATGATAAAGGGCTGCGACTGCATGAGTTAACATATAGACCATAAGACATTTCTAACCCACTACAGTACAGAGCTAAAATATATTCACAATTCCAAAATTGCCATATGTTAGGTTTGGAATTGACTTCTTAAGATGGGATCCAACAACATGGATGTTGTGAAACCTTCCATCTCCAAATGTCCCTTCAAGTATTACATTTCTTCCCGTCTTTGGTTTCTCATCCGGACACCAAAATGTTGTTTGGTGGACATGTGACTCTGTCACCAAAGTGGGCACATTTCTGTCCATAGCCATTAAAACAGTTTGGTATACATTTTCGCTTTGTTTTGCACACTGCCTTACATACGTATTTGTGAAGGACTAAGGCGTCATGCCAATCTTCTACTGTCGCATGACCTGAGTAGAAATTGGCCATACAAACAGGTTTCAAACCTGTTACAGATTTTCAATGATGCCACTGTAAATGTTTCTAGTCCTGATGGGGCAGATGATCCTTATCAATGTGTCATAGCACCAACTTACGAATGTAAAGTCTGATACATCAACTGCATCATAACAGTGCAGTTTGCCATGTCCTCAGTAACAGGACCTATATGATCTACTCAATTTGGTGATGGAGCTTCCCACCTGACCCAATCATT
This sequence comes from Lissotriton helveticus, assembly GCF_964261635.1. Classification (NCBI taxonomy): domain Eukaryota; kingdom Metazoa; phylum Chordata; class Amphibia; order Caudata; family Salamandridae; genus Lissotriton; species Lissotriton helveticus. The sequence goes on along the minus strand of NC_136059.1, from coordinate 1,600,926,500 downwards.
AAATGGGCCATGTTTTGTTCAACTGCCCCTCATGATATAGAGTTCGCATGCAGCCATGTGTCTGCTCAAAACAGTACTTAGGTTGTGATAAGGAAAACAGCAGAGTGGACACTCATTGGACTCCAGGTCAGTGCTTTTCAAAATCCCAGCTAGAGTGGAGTTTTGAGTAGACAATCAGATCATTAAGTTTCTATCTTCAATTAAATTAAATTTCAGCTGTAGAACATGGAGAGGACAGGAGTCTGACATATTTTGAGTTTTTAACAGAAGTTCAAGCAAATCGTGAAAGCTTCTGAACCTTGTTGAAATATTCTTGAATTCTCTTTTTTTTCCTCTTGATTCTTTCCCAAATGCTACTCATTCCAAGGTAATGTATATGCGCTAGGAAGGCCGTCTCTGACCTCAAATACTTTATGTTATTCAGAAGATGACATCAAACTATGTACAATGGTTTTAATATTATTGTGTGCATGCCTCTGAAATATCATTGTCCTGTGACCTTTTTGTTGGTTGCTAATGAGGCTGGTGGATTTATGCTGCCTTCGGTGGTATCGCCTGCAATATATTTTTCATCTCATGGCTGTTCTTCATGTATTGCCTGAGAGCACTTATGCCCAGTTCTGTCTCTGCCTGACACCTTTTGATTTATTTATTTACAAAGGTTAATTGCATAGGATGACTAGGAATCCCAAGGAAGAACTGGAAAGAAAGATTCTAAAAAGTAAATGTCCCCTTTGTGGGAGAGTAGTATTTGAGCAGCTACAAAGTTACACAATCTCTAGTGCCTAAACAAAAAAGTTTATTTGAGCAAAGAATCCACAGCTTATTCCTGGTTGCTTTAACTTGAAGCAAAATAATTCCCTCAGAGTAACCATGTGTAAAATACTTTAGCTGCACTAAAACAATATTGACTTTGAGGAACAAAGCAGGTAAAAGTCTCAAACTATTTGCATTTATTCACTTTTTTAGAGTTGAAAATCTTCAGCTTATAAATGTTGGATGCTGAGACCAATGCCACAGGGCCTGAAACTTTTGTTATTTTAGTTCCACAGCAGATTCACTCTTTGAGCATTCAGACTTCAGAATTGCCTGTCAAGAACGTGCTTTTGTCATCAGCCTTAGATCTAGTCTTGGGTTTCTGGGAACTGAAAATGTACTAATTCTCAAATATACAGGATGCTTCTTCCTCCTGGTTGTTCCCTAAAACCCTCGAACATTTGGTTACATTAGTTATGAGAGAGTTAGCTGTCAAACTTCAATTCTTAGCTTCAAGAATACCAGTGGAGATTCAGCGGTAGGCCATGCTTAAAACCGCTTCGCAGCCGGTGCCGATCCAGAGTCTAGAATTTACTGTTATGCTGATTCTTCTCCAAAGATACCCTACTTTTTGTTTATTTCTCTATGTTTCTACGGAGGCAAATGTTCCCATCACTCTAGTCTCACCTCCTGACCTTGGCATCAAGAGAAAGCAGGTTCCAAGTCTAAAGTCATTCCCAAACCAGATAGCCAAACTATGACAGCATGCTCTTCTTATTCAATTCTGTTCTGATTTCAGGTGGTGGGAGCCACGCGTTCTGGTGGTAGCTCAGCAGTAATTGATGGAGAAATCCCACAGAGGACCCTTCACAACTTGTAATATGTTCCTCTTACTAGTGGACAAAACAATCCAATGAAGCAATAGTCTTAGTGTTTTTCAAAACGATTAGCTATTATCTGCAATGGTATTATAACATTTTATTGCTAGGTTTTTAGGCAGTGGCTGTTTGTCCTGCACATAGCTATATTTCAAACATAGATCTTAATGTGTTTCTCTGGGCACAAGTCCCTATCTGTGGTCGGACTGTAACCTTTACTGTCTTCTTGGTTTTTTAAAGAACAGAAAGGGTGGAAGGGTGAGAGGTTGATTTTGGGTATTGGTTTCTCTATTTTTATTTTCTTTCTCTCTATGACTTCCTTCACTCCCCTCTCTTATGGCTTAGTCCATTCCCTTAAGGTGGAGAACAAGAATGGAGTTGTTGTTTTAAAATGCAATGTATTCATCCATTAAATCTATATATTACACTGTAAAACACATTCACAGAACAAAGGTCATACTGTGTATGATGCCAGACTTATTGTTATACTGTCCTTGTTGTATCCTATAGCTTACCGTGTCCAGCATCTCAATACAAAATATTGTCGATGAGTGCTAAGGGCCTTAATCATCATATCAAAAATAAGAAAATGCTAGATTATTATCATAAATTGAGTGTGAAATAATGATCTTACAAGAAACAAGCATTGGCGTGCATGAGATCATATATGTGTGTAATACCTGGATTGGATTCCGCTTTTGCTCTCTAATTAATCAAAAGATAAATGGTGTTGCTACTTTAATCTAAAAAAAGAAGCTAGCATTCTATGTACAGAACAATTAGATGACATACATGGTAGCAAGCTCACAAATAAATGGAATTTGATTGTCATAGACTTCTATGTTAATATATAAGCTTCAATGACTGATGTTTTGCAATTCCGGGTGAACTTAGTCAAGGCAATTTCATACCTACCTGATTTAGTAGGAATTATATTAACAGGTGACTTCAATCTACCTTTCGATATCACCTTTCACAGAATATCATCCAGTAGCTAGCAAACAAACAAATCACATAAGAGTATGACACAACTGTTAAAATCGAGGTTCAACAATCCTTGGATATTACTAAATCCAACCAGTAGTGATTTCACTTTCTCCTCACATACACACAATACACTGTTGAGGATAGATCATTTACTAACCAACCAACACTTGACACTGAGTATTACTAGTAGCAGTAACTATGCTCACTTTTTGCCTATTAAACACTCACCCCTCTCTTATGCCTTAGTCCATTCCCTTAAGGTGGAGAACAAGAAAGGAATAGTTGTTTTTAACATGCAATGTATTCATCTCTTAAATCTATATATTATACTGTAAAACACATTCACAGAACAACGGTCAAGAAACAAGAATTGGCGTACATGAGACCCTATATGTGTTTAATACCTGGATTGGATTTAGCTCTTGCTCACTAATTAATCAAAAGAAAAATGGTGTTGCAACTTTAATCTAAAAAAAAAAAAAGAAACTAGCATTATATAGATAGACACATTACATGACAAAATGGTAGCAAGCTCATAAGTAAATGGAATCTGATTGTCATAGACTTCTATGTGGTCAATATATAAGCTTCAACGACTGACGATTTGCAATTCAGGGTGGACTTAGCCAAGGCAATTTCATAACTACCTGCTATAGTAGGAATTATATTAACAGGTGACTTCAATCTACCTTTCGATTTCACCTTTCACAGAATATCCTCCTGTAGCTAGCAAAAAAACAAATCACATAAGCGTATGACACAACTGTTAAAATCAAGGTTCAACGATCCTTGGATATTACTAAATCTGACCAGTAGATTTTCACTTTCTCCTCAAATGGACACAATACACTGTTGAGGATTGATTATTTACTAACCAACCAACATTTGACACTGAGTGTTACTAGTAACTTTAGAACGTATTGTAATGTCAGATCATGCTTGCATATCTACCAACTTATAAATTAACTGTCCTTTGTCTGGTAAGAACATATAGAAGATGTATGGGGAAATCATGGCGGATGCAGTGACTAAGGAGTCTATTATCACTGTAATTGAACACTTTTATAAAGAAAATGATCATGAATCTTTCTCAGTGGATACTCTTTGGGATGCATAAATGCACCAATATGGGGATATTAAAAGGTATAATGTCCCACAAAATGTATTACTGAATTTAAAGCTTAATCATCTTGAAAGCGATACTGAGAAATTGGAAAAGGAACAGATAAACATCAGGAACAAAAAAATTATACATACACCTAAACCTCCAAAATATGAAAATAAAAAGATACTTAGTGAGAGAGCGAATACATGGATTGATAGTTCAGAAGTAAAAACATCATTTAATGTAACAAGGCAAGGAACATATTGGCAAACTATATTAAATGAAAACAAAATAAATCAAATATTCCTGCAATAAATGATAAACATTGCAAAGTGCATGTTGACAGAGATAACATCGAAGACGTTTTCCAGTCCTTTTCTTCCGTTTTATATAATCTTAACAAAGTAGAAAATATGAGATAAAAAAAAATACCTAGATTTTTTGTTTCTTCTAACAATAAGCAAAGATGATTATCAAGAATTGAGCAAGGAAATCAATGCTTTTGAAATAATTAAGGCCATCTCATTTTCGAAAAACAGGAAGGCTCCTAGCCCAGATTGGTTTCTTGCATTGCTTTATAAGAAACTACAATCCATGCTCCTCCCATACCTAGAGAAGCACTTTAAACATTTAGGGCCCCATTAGTATGGCTGGGGGACAAAGTCCGCCCGCCATCCCCTCGGGAAACGGGACCGCCCGCTGAGGGTGCGGTGGTCCCACACTCCCGATTAGTATGTGCCCGCCACACTGGTGGGCGCATGGAGCATCTGCAACATTGCAGCGGGCGGTGCAGAGAGCACCGCCTGCCGCAATGCCACAGAGGCAGGTTGTGCTTTTCAATGCACAACGTGACAGACACCGCGCAGTGCCTGCCGCGTTGTGCATTGAAAGGGCTACCCCCATGTGCACCCCCCACACCCCTTGGAGTCCCTGAGGGCCCACAACGGGCCCCCGCAAGCAGACTCCGAATGCCTTTCCGTGGCAGCATTCCGCCACGGAAAGGCATGTTCCAGCCCACATACTAATATGGCTGGCGGTTTCTAACTGACACGCCACCATATTGAACCCTTTTCCACCCGGTCGACTTGTCAACCGGGCGGAAAAGCAGCAGACGGTCTTTCTGTCTGCCACAGACCCCCAGTGATTGTAATATGGCGGGGGGTCTTTGCTGCGAGGATGGCGGGCGGATAGCCCTCGCCGGGCCAGCGGTAGGCGGGGCAATCCGCCCACCATCCTAACGGGGCCCCTAATATTGGGTACAGTCACAGGGACAGAATCTGAGGCTTCAATAGTAGTGTTTCACAAAGAAGAGAAAGATCCGGTTGAACCTAAATTATATTCCATATCACTACTAAATTTTGATTGCAAGATATATTCCAAAGTTTTAGCAACTAGATTAGAAAAAGAAAAGTAATCCCTAAAATTGTCCCCAATACTAAAATGGGCTTCAGGAAAGGATGGTAAAAGCAAATAATATTACTACAACAATAGCCATGGACTTGAATGCAGAGAAGGTCTTCGATAACATCTGGTAGGACTTCTTACGGGCTGTCTTAAGGAAATTCGATTTTCAATCAAACTCTGAAAGTAATGTAATGACTCTATATGCACAACCTATGCAAATATTAGAGTCAATTGAGATATATTAAAGATCTATGATCTTGCTCAGGAAACTAGAAAAGGATGTTTCTTACCCCACTTATTATTCTTTTTCACTATTGAACCACTACTAATGACATATGAATGAACCCAAAGCTCAAAGGATACAGTTTAGCTCAGGAACACAAAAAAACATGGCTTACATGGATGACGTCCTGATGGTCACAGAAGAAGTGGTCAGGCTATTTTAGAAATACTGGAAACAATCAATAAATATACATTTGAGTCATGGTACTCCCTTAACCAGGACAAAGCAATTGAATAATTTATGTTATCCTGAAATCATCAGTTCTTTTAGACTTAAATGGCAATCCAAACAATTAAAACATCTGGGAAATACATTTTAAAAAAACCTTAGAAAAAACTAAAGACCACACAGATTTAACTATTATCCACAAAGTCAAAACCTTATTAGGGTCATGGTCTCAATATTTTTCAACATTATGGAGTAAAATTCAACGTGTTAACATGAGTATATCTAAAAAATTAACTTTAAAACAAGTATGTTTCCTCTCTTTTTATCAGCAAACATTTCAAGGTGCTTAGCACACCAGTATCAAAATGTATTTAGAAAGGTAAGAAAGCCAGGATTGCTTTTAAGAAACTCAAAATAAATAAATTCAATGGTGGACTGAACCTACCAATTTTTTGTAATTATCAAACTGCTATTTTACTGAGACAGACAATTTGGTGGATTTGCATTATAAAACCATTTTCCTTCCTTAATGCATACACTAGGTGCCTTTGTACCGCTTTTGGCCTCCATAAGTGTGGCAGGGTATGCTCAGACGTGAGTCCCTTGCTCACTTTGCCACTGGATTCAAGCAAGCCGGGCTGAAGACGGCTGGAATGCCAGAAACCGGTCCTCGGAAGCTTGTTTCCGGTCCAGGAAAGGCATGGCTTGGCAGTTCGGGCTGGACTGTTCCCATGAGGCACAGGGTCAGACTGATTTGCATATAGCCATGTCTGAACTGGGGTGGCAGAGTGGGCTAAAGAACGGTGATGGATCAAACCCAGATCTTTTGACTGGGTGTGAGTGTTTGATTGGTTCTGATACTCCGTCCATCACCACCCCCTTTTGTACCGCTTTTGGCCGCCATAAGTGTGGCGGGGTATGCTCAGACGTGAGTCCCTTGCTCACTTTGCCACTGGATTCAAGCATGCCGGGCTGAAGACGGCTGGAATGCAAGAAACCGGTCCTAGGAAACTTTTTTCCGGGCCAGGGAAGGCATGGCTTGGCAGTTCGGGCTGGACTGTTCCCATGAGGCACAGGGTCAGACTGATTTGCATATAGCCATGTCTGAACTGGGGTGGCAGAGTGGGCTAAAGAACGGTGATGGATCAAACCCAGATCTTTTGACTGGGTGTGAGTGTTTGATTAGTTCTGATACTCCGTCCATCACCACCCCCTTTTGTACACTAGGTGCTTGACAGACATTACTTTTCGGGCTGCTCCTTGCTGTTTGTACTTCGTTGTGTCCGCTGTTCCCTTCCCTGTGGCCGGGCTTGGCACCGCCCCCCCGAGCAACGAACGACTGGCCGGGCTTTGCTCCGCCAGTCCACCTCCTGCCTTCAAGACCCAGGATCCCTTAGGGCACGCTCTGACACCAGTGACCGCACCAGCAGGCGCATAAAGACGGGTCAGGTCCCTCGTCCCACGAGGAGGCGCGCGGGACGCGCCGGGAGAAGCCCGGGACAAGGGCGGGACCGTCCATGGCCGTCACAGGCCGGAGGAGGCTGGGCCGGGCCCCCCCTCTCACATCTGTGTTTGACCAATAACAGAGACTCCTATAACTGAGGTGCGAGACATTACTGTTTTGGTCACTAATCTTGATTGTTGCCTTTAATTCTGTCCGGTATTTGTTTATCCTAACCTAGGCTCATTTGACTATTATGGCTAAATCCAATCTTAGAGTGTGCTCAGGGGCTGGGGGGGTGGGAACCTTGGATGCATTCCTTAAACGGGCTGAATCTGTTGTGGCTGAGGAAATCGAACTTGTAGAAAGGAGATTTTCTTTAGATCCATCTTTCCAAGCTGGTCACCCGATACCAACTATAGAGACGTCTGTTAGCACAGTCACTCTTCCTGATATAAGGGGTCCCCTTCAGGTTCCAAATGGGTGTGTCCTAGATGTCAGCTTATCAATCTCCTTTGACTCTTCCCCTGTACCAAGTTTACCTCCCTCACCCCCAGTTACATGCACTAGGCAGTTACGGGCTAGGACGGTTGATAGTAGTAAAGCTCTATCTGGGAAAAGGAAGGCCAGTAATGCCCCCAAAGGTAGCCAGCAGCAAGCAAAACAGCCTAGGAATACAAATTCCGCATCTGGTCTAGGTAGACAGGAAGCAAATGTCACGAATCATGTAACTGTGTGCAGGGTTCAAGGAGGAAATGTACATAATGAGCTAGATGTAGTTAACAACGTGGGAGGTAAGATGTCTGACTTTTTGAGGCTTATGGATGAACGGTTGGGGGCACTCATATCTCCAGTGATGGATAAACTTGAGCAAATAGATGGTAGACTTAATGTTATTGAAAGATACATCTCACATCAGAAAGCTACAATCCTCTGTACCAATTTACCTGTAGTTCATTCTCTAAGTACACTTACAACTACTGTTACTGATTTGGTGGACTCTATGATGACCCCAGCACCACAAGTTGCGGCACCTATTTCCCTATCGACAACCATAGGAGCTAAACAACGTGCAAAGCTTGGTCCTAGGGGTCCAGAGGGGAGACTAAGTCCTCTTGTACAGGCCCCTGTAAGGGAGTCTTTCTCACTGCATCTTCCACCGGAGGCTTGCCCGTATTCTATAATCTTGGCAAACATCCCGAAAAGCAAGGATGATAGGGAGGAACATTGGACTACACTAAAAATAAAGCCCTCCATTTTTTAACTAACAAAACAGTGCTAGGTGAACACTTGTTCAATAATTTTAAAATAGTGAGAAGGGTACCTTGGGTGGGTAAGACAAAGAAGACCATGATGGGCGATTGTGTTGTTGTGACTTTTGGCTACCCTGTTCTGGTTGATAATATTCTGAGGCAGGCAGGATCAGCTAGGATTCACCATGATTATGTTAATGTACTCCCATTGTTTTTTTTTATCCACCATACAACACTGGAGCTAACAGAAAGGGAGAGTATCACACCCAGATAGCTCCCCCTATTAGCTCTGTTGCATTAAGCAGTAGATATGAGGCTCTAAGTTCACTGGATGCTAATGACTGACTCTGCGGCGGGAGATCTTTGGACCAGGCAACGGCCGGTCTTGCCGACAACCACAGAGTGGCTTTGCACTCTGTACATGGGTTACAGGGCTAATTATATCCAGCAGTGATTGACAGTGTTGCTTCCTTTTTTTTATTTATTTTTTATTTTATGGAGATGATTCAAGTATTTAAATTAGTTACATTACATACATTATTGCATATATCATTTCATTAGACAGTCATTGTACAATAAGAATAAATATTCAGAAGGATATTAAAATCAGTGTACTTAAACCAGGGGGGATAATAAGGCAGAATTAGAAGAAAACAAGATATACATATGAACCAGACCATCTTATAAAATATTTTCATCTTATCAATGTCTAGATTCCCTCCATTTTCTAACTGGAGCCCAGATATTCTTACCAAATTCACATTTTTTCCTCCCCTTAAACTCATAAAGGCATTCTTCAATGTTATGCATTCCCAAAAACCTTGAGAGCCATTGTTGGAAGGTGGGTGGATAAGGATCTTTCCATCCCGCTGAAATTAAAAGACGTAATATAGCTACAGAGATGAAGACAAGAGCTTCCGCACCACCATCTGTCTTCATCTTCCCGTCGATGCCCACTAAAACCACCGTTGGGGATAGAACTATGTTTTGTTCTAGCAACCCCTCTAAAAATAGATGTATCTCTTTAATGATTGGTGTCAAGCTCGGGCAGTTATAAAACATATGGAGTAAATCTGCCGGTCCTGTGTTACACCTAGGGCATCTATCATTATCTCTCACTCCCCAGGCAAACAGCTTTGACGGAGTAAAATACAGGTTAAAAAGGGTCTTATAATGTTGAGCCCCTAGGTTTGAGGAGCGAAATATCTTTTTATTTAATACTATGGCGAGATCAAGGTCAACATCTGGGTCCCCTTATTTGTGAGCTAAAGTGGTTTCGATCTTATCCATGTCATCATCTAACTCCTGCAGAAGGTTACAATAGCAAATTTTAATTTTACTTCCTCCATTTTTCAGATATTCGACTAATGTATGGCTCGCCAGAGAAGATTGTCTGGGCCTGAGTGATCTGATTGTTTGGGCCAATTGTGCATAAAGTAACCATTGACTAGATGGGAGCCCAAATTTATGTTGCAATGTGTTAAAATCAATAATCTCGTCACCTAATACAACATCGCCTAGACACTTAATTCCCTTCTCCCTCCAAAATCGGCTATTACTATTTTGGCCTAGATGCGCAAAGGTATTAGATTTCCATATATCTATATTTGCATGAATTTTTGGGATCTTTAAATATTTCCCCACAGACTTCCAAATTCCCCATACAGCCATCAAAATCTTGTATCTGGATCTCTTATAAAATCTCCTTTCAACCTCACGCATCAACAATCCCACTGCCTTCCTACCAACTAAGAGCTCGTAGATAGTGGGGATTGTTTGAATATCCGGTGGAGGTTCTACTATTCCATCATCCTGTTTAAACAATATATTCATTTGAACTAACAAACATGTCCAATGATATAACCTGATATTGGGCATAGCCAGGCCACCCCTCACGAGTGGTAAAGACAAACGTGCCATCGACCTTCTAACTCTCCCATACTGCCAAATGAATCGGATAAATGTTCCTTCAATCTTCCTAATTGTCCCCTCCTCCAGCAACAGTGGTATAGAGCGAAAGAGGTAGAGCAACTTAGGAAACATGGTCATTTTAATAACATTTACCCTACCGATCAATGACAAATGTAGCACATCAATCCTCCTAAGCTCCCTCTCAATTGACTCCAACAGTGGATAGTAATTGTCCAAAATAATCTTGTTGACATTGGCATTTACTCTTACCCCTAGGTATACTGCTGAGTCCACATATCTATGATCTAGTTTAATGATGTTATTTGTGCAGATGATCTGTGTCTTTTCCTCATTTAAGCGGTATCCTGACTGTGCACCAAAATCCTTAGCCAGTTGACTAATCTCCACCATTGCTCGTTGGGGAGCAGTTGTAATGATTGCCAAATCGTCGGCATATGCCAAGATTTTGGTAGTAAAACTATTGAGTTTCACCGGGATGATCTGTTCGGACATCAGTATTTTTTGGATCAGGGGGTCTATATACAGTGAGAATAGTATCGGGGAGCATGGGCAACCTTGTCGGGTACCTCTTTTGATTATTATTTTGTCAGAGCTTTGCCCCATGACCATAACCCTTGCAACCGGATCGCTGTACATAGCCTTAATTGCCTTCAAGCTCTTCTTACCAAACCCCCTACCTACCAAGATCCCCCATAAGCACTCCCATGTCACACGATCGAATGCTTTCTCAGCATCTAGAAGGATCATGGCCATATCCTCACCCCTCGCACCATAGGCATCGAACAGAGCTATAGCTCGTCTTATATGATCTGTAGTCTCACGACCTGGCACAAACCCATGCTGCCAAGGGGAGACCAACCGACCTATAATCCTTCCCAACCTTATCACCCATATCTTAGAGTATAGTTTTGTATCAGAATTGATAAGGGAGATCGGACGATAGGAGCCTGGATTATTTTTAGGTTTTCCTTCTTTGTGAAATACGACAATGTTTGTCTCTTTCCACGTTTCGGGGATTAGCCTTGAACACACTATCCCATTAAATAAATCCAGCAAAATTGGGGCGATTTCTTCCTCTAGACACTTATACAACTCCAGTGGGATGCCGTCAGGTCCTGCTGCTTTACCAGCAGCTAGTTCCTGAAGAGCTGTCTTTACCTCCATTAAAGTCAAGTCAGATTCCAATATCTCCCTGCTCTTTTCATCTAATTTTGGGCCATCAACTTTTAAGTTTTGATTCTGTGCCATCCCGTCACCCTCTTCATCATACAGTTTTTGGTAGAAGTTCTGAAAAACTTCCAGGCAAACATCCCGAAAAGCAAGGATGATAGGGAGGAACATTGGACTACACTAAAAATAAAGCCCTCCATTTTTTAACTAACAAAACAGTGCTAGGTGAACACTTGTTCAATAATTTTAAAATGGTGAGAAGGGTACCTTGGGTGGGTAAGACAAAGAAGACCATGATGGGCGATTGTGTTGTTGTGACTTTTGGATGCCCTGTTCTGGTTGATAATATTCTGAGGCAGGCAGGATCAGCTAGGATTCACCATGATTATGTTAATGTACTCCCATTGGTTTTTTTTTATCCACCATACAACACTGGAGCTAACAGAAAGGGAGAGTATCACACCCAGATAGCTCCCCCTATTAGCTCTGTTGCATTAAGCAGTAGATATGAGGCTCTAAGTTCACTGGATGCTAATGACTGACTCTGCGGCGGGAGATCTTTGGACCAGGCAACGGCCGGTCTTGCCGACAACCACAGAGTGGCTTTGCACTCTGTACATGGGTTACAGGGCTCCTTATATCCAGCAGTGATTGACAGTGTTGCTTCCATTGGACTTGAAGATATGAATATTCCTCCCAGAGATGTAGGTCCATTGGGGGTTAGAGTATACGAGGACTCTGTGGTGGGGGTTCTTTCGAACTCTCTAAGAGAGCCACTGACCATACTCTAACGACATTGGTTTCATGGAATGTTGCAGGCTTTAAGAGCAGGGCATCATCCACTGATTGGCTGACATTCCTCGATGGAAGGGATTTAGTGCTTCTCCAGGAAACCTGGTTGAACACCCCTGAGTTTAGACCTGGATTCCTTAGCTTTAGTGTTCCTGCAATCCCAAGCCAACATGGAAGATCTAAAGGGGGACTCCTAACGTGGGTCAGACAAGATAGCAGATATAATGTGACCCAATTTGACTCCAAAAGTAATGATATATTGCTAATTCAAATTCGTTGCCCTGACTGTAGTGATCTCTTTGTTTTTAATGTTTACACAAGGGGAATGCAGGGTGGGAAACCGTCCAAAACTATTGAAGAATTAGAAACCCTCCTTGAGCTTTACTCCACCAATGGTAATACCATAGTAGCGGGAGATTTTAATTGTGGTTTTGAACCGCTGGATAGCAATGATGTGGACCTAACCCTGAAGAAGATAGTATATGGAAAATCCCTCAGTTGACACTTCCCCCATCAAAAAATGGACAGAGGCTTCTCTACAGATTAAGGTTCTCTGTGTTCTAGGGCTGAGAGCAATTAATGGCAGATCAGCTTCCGATAAATACGGGGCTTTTACCTTTAACAGTGGTCTACGTAAGAGCCGTATTGATTATATACTCACCAACAAAGAGAATTGGTCTAATTTAAAGGACATGGTGGTATTAGAAATGGCTGAAAGTGATCATGACCCCCTCTGCCTTACATTTACTCTAGGGAAATACGCAAGGGAGGAAATTCCTCCCGATAGGGTTGACATCGTCCTAACAAACGATGTCAGGCGTATTAGATGGGCGAATTGTTCAATGAGTGAGGCCAAGTTAACAGCAATGAGGGAACTTACTATCCAGGCGACAAATGATCTCTTAAATTGCATAAATCAGGAGGGTGTTGTGGCAGATCTGAATCTGATCCACACAAACTTTTTTAATAAACTTAGGGCTTTTTTTACTAAAAATGGCCCTCTTAAGACCAATAGGTCTGTCAAGAAGGAAGATCAGTGGTACGGGAAGTCGTGCAGGTCCGGGTACAAAGCTCTGGCTATGGCAATAAAAACTAAAGACAAAGCCGGGGTTAAAACTGCACGTGTCTTTTATAAAAAATCCCAATACAATGCCAAACGTGCTTGGGATGAGGAGTACTGGAGGGAGCTGTATTCCGCAAGTAGGGAACACTCCATGTGTACCTTTTGGGATATGGTCAAGTGGGGTAGGGGAATTCGGAGGGGTGAACCAAGTAACTTTGTTTCGCCCGACCTCTGGGTCTACCATTATGCCGCCCAGTTTGCATCTCAAGAAACAACACTGGATGTAACTGAGGGTCCTGTGCTCTGTAACTTGGACATAGTACCCTTACACTTCGAGTGAACAGAGGTGAGAAAGGTTCTAAATTCCATCCCCAAGGGTAGAGCACCTGGTCTGGATTTTATTCCAGCCGACCTTTTTATGCACCATAAAGAGCTTTGGGAACCATATATTCAGAACCTAGCAAATGGTATCGCCAATGGCTCACCCATACCATCCACCTGGAAAGGCGCGGTGATCATACCGATCCACAAAAAGGGAGAACGCTCTGATCCAGGTAATTAAAGGCCTATTAGCTTGTTAGATTGTATACAGAAGGTTGTAGCAAGGCTTGTCCTGCAGAGAATCCTAGCTGGGATTGAGGAGGAAGAAGTACTGTCATCTCTCCAGGCAGGATTCCGCAGCCACACAAGCACCATTGACCACGTTTTTAGAATTCTTTTAATTTACTGGCGGGTGGCAGTCCTTGGAGGGGTATGCTATTTGAGGCGTTCGTCGACCTTAAATTGGCGTTTGACCTAGTGCCTCGAGAAAAAATGTGGGCAGTTTTTGCAGATCAGGGCATGCCACCAATCATCTTGTCCTTTCTTATCAAATTACATGAGGACAATTTTGCCCAAATTAGATGGAACCAACAGGGTAATGTCACAGACAAATTTCCTATAGAGAGGGGTGTACACCAAGGGTGCGTACTAGCCCCAACCCTCTTCTCCTTATACATCAACAGGGTGATCAGCTACTTTATGCATTGTCCGACTGACGCTCCAAAGTTGGACGGTATGCTGATCCCCCTGTTGATGTTTGCAGATGACACTCTTTTAATTTCCAAAATGCAGCAGGGCCTTCAACAAGCCATTTATGTGTTTGAGGTCTTCTGCAAGGACCATGGACTTGTAGTAAACGCTAGCAAGACCAAGTTTATGGTACTTCACAAATTCAAACATTTTAGAGGTAATGTGGCAGTGAACGGGGTTAGATTAGAACCGACTCAGGTTTTTTCCTACCTGGGCATTACCCTCGCATCCAAGTTAGATTGGAAACCACATGTTACACATTTGGCTATTAAGCATGCTCAGTTAACAGAAGCTCTAATTAAGGAAATATTCCTTTCCCACACTAGGGCAATATCGTCTGTACTGAAAATCTATGACGCCAAAATAGCCTCAGCAGTTTTATAAGGGGCGGAATTGTGGGGATTCAGCGATCTAGATCACTTGACTAGGTCCCAAAATAAGTTCTTACGTGGGGTCACGGGCCTTCCAGCATCAACCCCGTTGACCCCCCTCTTTTATGATCTAGGCATCCAGCGACTGGAAGATAAGGCCCACTAAAGACCAATGGCGTATTGGAGGAGATTGTGGGTTACCCAGAACTCTCCCAGTATGCAAGGGCTTTACTTGATGTAAGAAACGCCGATAAGGCTCATAAAATTCAATGGCTGTGTGAGGTAACGTCTATCTATTCTGCCATGGGCTTGGCTAGCCTATGGGAGGACCCCACAGCAAATACCTCCCCCCCCAGGAAGGCCCTAAGAGACCTTTACTGGAGCCTGGTCATATTGAAGAGATTTGGTTCTACCATTGGTCCGTCATTGACGGCGGATTTTTTGGAACTTAAAAACTCACCTGCGCAAGAGGGGTACTGGGACTACATTACTGTCCCGGAGGCTAGAAAGAGATACCATAAATTTAGGGTGGGAAATTTACCAACAAATTCCTTCACTTCTAAATAGAGAGAAGGACTTGTTCCCACCTGTCCTTTCTGCCCCACTCAAAAGGAGACCACTGGCGACATTTTATTTAGTTGCCCCGAGTATAAAGCTCCTAGACGGGTATGGTTGAAACCTATTTGCCTACAGCTCAGTCTCCAAAATGGCTGTGAGGCACTCTGTCAGGCACTCTGTGGTTATCGCAGTGGCTAAGTTTTTAGATCGGACATGGAGAATTCGTTTAACCAAAACATGTCCGAGATGACCATTTTAGCCTCCATCTCTATATATATTTCAACTGTAGTTCTTTTTAAATGATCCAAACTTTAGTCTAATGTGTATAATGGAAGTTTGAATGTATAATACCTTATACCCAATTGAACTTAAATTATATTTTTAACCTGTGAGACGGATCGTTGTCCTGCTACAAAGCCCTGGGATGTTTTTACCCTTAATGGAGTTTATAATTAATGACTACATATTCTTGATTATACTGATTTATTTTTAACTTGTTGAAAATTTGTATTACCATGTCGTCTTTTATGATTAATCATCGAAATAAAGACTTTTTGAATTTGAATTTGCATACACTAGTTATGTCTACATTTCAAGTTTCTCAATCATTCATTATCTTGAAAGATTCTTTGAAGACCATCACAATCATAGAATGTAAATTCTAACTTAAATTAAGAGGTTCCAATTTAGCATCCATATGGTTGAACACAATTATAAAAATAGATTGGAAAATGGCAATGTGGGAGGACAGGGCCACAAAAAGGATAACCCTTCTTAAGGACTTGTACGAAACTTATAGCTACCCTTAATTGTTTGCTATATTACAATCTAAACATAAACCCTCAAGTGCAGATTGTTATACATTTCTAAGACTTAAAAGAGCTATCAACAGAGCAAACACCCCTCGGATTTCTTTCGATACCTGCTAATAATTTCTTTGCAAGAACATGTTGCTAATAACATTATAAAGTATTACGGAATATTAACACCAAATGCATAAGGAGGTAGTCATGAAAATGGAGAAATTGTTTAACACATTGAATAAAACGCTGCCATTGGCGAAGGAATGGCAGAGATCTCTCCCCTTCTTTATCACTGCAATATTGATCTCTTAACAGATGTTACTGGTCCCCTGATAGACTTTATTAACAAGGTCTCATTAACGTCCCCAAAATTTGGAGCTGCTTAGAAAAGCAAGCAGATGTCGATCACATAATATTTAATTGTATCAATGTCATAAATATATGGTCTGGGGTCTAATGGGCAATTAGTGACATCGTAAATTTCAATATTACTCTATCTCCACATAACTTTGTATTTGGCCCTTGGCTTATGAATCACCTCCTTAAAATGATGGGAAACAATCTTTATCTCTTTGATCTTCTACTAACAATTGGCATCAAAACAGTTGCATGTGAATAGAAGAACTTCAACGATATTTCATATCACACTTGGTGGGAATTCGTTTGTTTTAGAAGATGTTTACAGAATATTCTGACTAATAAAGAAAATAATATTAGATCCGCTAAATCCGTATGGGCTCCTTTAGATCTATGTTTTCAAATGATTAAACCTCCATAGAGCTGTATGCACATGATTTCTTCTGCACCAAGATGGATCTTCCAGTTGTATCTTTTAGTTCTCTCTTCCCTTCACCCCAACTCTTTTGATCATCCCAGCCCCGTCCTCCTCTCCTATGTGTAATTGGCTTCCCCTCTCTTTTCTTCTCTCTCCTACTGTTCTGCTGCTTTATTGCTTCCTTCCTTTTATGTTTACCTTATAGCGTTCCAATATATCTACGTCAATGTACTGCCTAAATCGATTGACGTTTCAAGTACTGTCTTTATAAATTATTAGCTATGCTTTCTTTCAATGGAAATGTTGCTTTTATTACATGTATTTCAGACATAAACATTGCTCCCTATACTGTATGTTATTTCTCTTAAAAACTAAATTAAAAGTCCTGAAAGCAAAAAAAAAAGTGTTTTCCTCATGTTGCCTATTCTCCGAGTTTAAAGACAGAGGTCAAGTGTCACGCAATATCTTTTGACAAACCTCTGTTTATTTAATACGGAGATTGTTGTTTACTTCTTCTTTCGATAATGGCAAAGTGAGAGAATTTTGTAATGTGAAACAAGTAACAATCTTGCTAGAGTAAGGAGTATGAAAGTAAAGGCTGCAGGACGTCATATGGGTTCTGTTGTAACTAAATTTAAATAATAACACATGGGCTATACAATTATTTCAGAACATATCAAAAGCAAAAAAAGGTTAAATGTTTTTTTATTAATTATGAGCTCTGATGAAAACAATGATATTTTAACAGGAAAAAAAAAAACAAGACACTTTACTTATGTGGTGCACATATGATAAGTATTTGCACCTGTTGAGGAGGGTGTGAGCCCTTCTCAAGCAATAGTCACAATCCCAATCTGGGTGAACCACTAAAGTCACTAAATTAACCTGTGTTTAACCCTGGGGTAAATTGCCAAAAACAGTTAGGCTTCACTTAGAGCCAACGTGCAAAGTATTTATGCAGCACACAAACAGTAACAAAGTGAAAACACAACACCAGAAAAATCCCATACCAATTTAGAAAAATACAATAGAGTACATTTGATTACATTATATGACATCAGAAAAACAAAACTTCACTTAGGATTAATGGAGCTATACAATTTTAAAGGTTTAGGTAAAAATAGTGCTTCAAGGCACAAAGTGCCAACTGTGGTTATCTGGTCCCGCTGGACCAGGACAAAGTCACAAGTTTAGGCCGACCAGGATGGAGTGTGCGCTGGTTAGAAGGACCAAGTTCACCCCACTGTGAAATGGAAACAAACCCTAAATCCTGAGAAATAAACCTTAAATCCTGATTGAAGAGCGTAGTGCCACGGAGTGCTAGAGAAGCGAGGCGGTGGCTGGTTCGGATAGGCATTGCAGAGCTATAGTTGTGATGGGCTGCAAGGGCTGCGGTCTGGCCTTGCATTGAGGATACATTGCGCTGTGTCGGTTCTTATGAGGAGCTGTAAGGCTGATTCGGGTTTGCTTCATGCTGCGTTGGTTCTAGTGAAGTCCACAGCTGGGCTGGCAGAGCCTCTTTAGTCACCCCTGTAAGGGACCAGGTCTGGAGGGGCACTACATGAGGGTAAAGATGTACAGCATGCAGAGTCCAGGTGCAGGGTTCAGGATGGTTGGATACTTTTCTGTCCAGAGGCTGATCAGGAAGCCAGCCATCAAACCCTTGGAGTCACTCTGGTGGTTCTGGGTTAAAGGTGTAGGTCCCACTCAGGCAGCAAGGCAGCTAATTGCAGGGCATACGGGCTGTCCTTTTTGCAGCAGAGCAATACAGCAGTCCTTCTTCTGAATCTTTCACAGGTCCAAAGGTGTACTGAAGAGTTTGGTCTGAGGGTCCACTACTTATACCTGGTGCTCACTTAGAAGTGGAAGAAGCTTCTCGATTCATCCCCCCAGAGCTGTATGGAATTTCCTGCCTCCTTGCCCCGGCCCCAGTGTAATGAGCACTCACGTGTACACTCAAACCTCCCTTCCAGTCAAGCAAAAGGCCCAGCTAGAGGTGTATGGACAGGTCAATTTTGCAAATGGCAATATGCACACATGGAACCTGGTCCCCTGGATTAAGCCTAAGAATCGGAGTGTTGGATTAGGGGGAAGGACAGTGTTTTTAGTTATTCCTCAGAAAGCAGAGATAACGTCTCAGGGTTGTCCTCAGAATACTGTAATGACAGTCTTAGTGTAAGCTTCAGTTGACATCCATGTTAGGCAGGACTCAGTTTCCCACAGATCCATTATTGCAAGACTTTCCAGTGGAAGTTTCACAAGAAGAGGAAATCTCAGTGACCCTTTTGGATTCAGGAAGGTATAAAATCCACTCCCTTCGACCACACCCTGGGTAGGCAAATTGTGCCTATTCTAAAGATGGTCCATCACATTTATCCAGCTCCCACCTAAAGACTCAACTCACATGAATTCCCCAAAGGAGCACCAGCACTACTCGCTCTCGATCTCTGATGCTGCAGTTGCGGTCCTTCAACTATAAAAACTGTGCTCGCGAATGAGCTGGCAATCTCTCAAAAACACCACTTGTAATTGAACTCTATGACTTGACTTTCTTTTGTGATGTGGTGTACTTAAATATGTCAAGTGATTACGATGATTTGAGCTTCCACTCCAACCTGCTAGAGACTATTAGTGAACTGAAACTCATGGAGTTTCTCGCAACGCTCTTTCCTAGAAACTGTGTTCAAGCTAAACAGCTTCAGAGAGTGGTGATTGAATGTCTATCGGAATGTGCCAGAACAATTAAGGGAGTGTGGTCTATGTATAGGTTGTTAATACTTTCTTTACTTTGGTACAGAAAAAGGGTAATCCTTCTGACTGGCTTCACAGTCCAAAGTCACTTTCAACAGGAGAGTTCTGATGGCGAATTGAGTGTGATGGAGCGAGATTTAGAAATATATTTATTTCAACTCGCAAAGTTAAAACTCCCATAACAAAGTAATTGAATTAACGTGAGTGGAGTGAATATTACTAACCAACCTAGATTAAATTGCAAATCATGACACGAGGGAACTAATATATATGCTCATATATGTGCTCTATGTTGCAAATGCTTGTTCGTGAAAAAATAATAAAATTAACCTTGTCTATTGTTTTGTCAGAATTAAATGCGGCTGTTCTATTAATGGCGTGTGCTTATTTCTGTGTGCTCATGTTTTGTCTTTTTGTCTTTATGTTGCATTAATTTGTTTGTTGCTTTATTTGCCTTTGTTAGGTAACATTTATTAATGGGTTAATAATTAGCAAAGGTGGGTGGGTAACAGAATGAACACTATTTCTTTTGTTTATCAATGTTTTGTGTTTGTTTATGCATTAGTTTTACGAATGGGCCCAAAGAAAATGGCTGGCAGTGCTGCAGTTCATGAAACTTGACCAGAGTGAAGCCTTCGCTCATGTATAAACGAAAAAGTATTTTTGCTGAGCTGACAACGTTTAATGCAGAAACAAATATGGTTGAGTTGAATGTGTTCTTGGAGTCATTGTCAAGGACAGGATGTTGGAAGGCCTGCCAAGATTAGGAAGTGTAAAGTTCTCCCCGGAAAAAGTATCATTCTGAGGAAGCAACAAGGATGGTGAGACTAAGAACAATAAGGGCTATGATGAGGCCCCGGACTTGGTCAGAAGAGCATGACCTAATAGTGGACTGACGTGGCTTAGCCAATCAAAAGTTTGGATTGACAGAAAAAAACGTGCGACATAGATACTTTAGTTAGCTATAAAAGGTATAAAAACTGTCCCATGGGAGGGAGGGGGTTCTTGCTGCTCATCTTCTCCCGAGACCTGTTAGGCGTGACGTGCTGACGGACACTTTGTAGCACGTAAGGATCAATAGGGTTAAATGACTTTTACCTTTTTATTCCTTTAGGTGAAGTGAGTTTTAGACAGGGATGCTAGGGCTTAGGTGATGGAAAACTGTTTATTCTTCATTAAATCATGCTAATTGATAATTGATTTTGCTTGAAACTGACTGTCTAATTTGCAATTCCTCAAACAAATGCTACTTAAATAAAGAATCCAATAAAATGCACTTTCTTTGAATAAATAGTTAATAAATAAGATTCATGAAAAGACGAGCTGGCCTTGTTATTTCATTGGTCTTGTTACCATTAGCAGATCCATTTGCCTAAAGTGACTTAATACAATGCAAAGTTTACAAAAACCATGGTGAATTCATTATACTGCAGTTGAATATAAATGTGTATATTTTATGTGAATAGGTTTATTAATTAGGTCACATGATTCAGTTGCTCAATAATATGTCATGTTAGTTTATGGGCCTTGTGAGTGATAAATGATTAATGGTGAGTATTGTGGAGTTGGGTAGTGTTGCTATGACATATTTTCTATAGGGGCGCTGGATCAAGTGCAAACCCAATTCAGTTTGCAGGTTACCAGTCGGCTGTCTTTTGTTATTTTATCCACACCCCCATTCCCTAGGATGGGCTCCCTGCCAAGCAGTATACTTTTTCCCCATATCAGCACTGTCTTAGAGACTATCAAAGGCTGTTCCTATTACTGTTGAAGGTACAAGCTTCACAAGCAGAGAGTCAGGAGCTAAGGAAAGAGTTGGGGTTGGTGCGGAGGGAAGTTTCAGGATTATCAGACAAGGGGAAACCAGGGGGTGGTAGAGGTGGTGGATATGTGAGACCTTGGACATTGCCACTGTCCTTCGTAATGTCTGGAACGTCCATCATTTAATCACACTACTATATCCTTTTCCTTGGGTGGTGGAGCACAGTGAACTGGTTTTCTCTCCTCCCCACAACCTTCCACTGCTGCCCATTGCATTCAGGTGGTTCATCCCTCACAAATTCTGTTGGCCCCTCCTGAGCGGTTTTATTAAGACCCTAAATATTTAGAATTTTTATCGATCAGTGAAGGCTGCATTTCCTGTGCAAACCAGTAGCATTCCCTGATGTGCATACCACAAACGCCTTTGTGTTACCTTACCTGGGGGGAAATGTGGACAGTTGGTATTCCTCCCGATAGAGTGAGACAACCCCTTATTGAACAACTTCAAAGCGTTCTGTTGAGAAATCAGAAAGTTGGGTGATCGAAAAACCCACCTCTCATTGGATCAATAACTAATTACCTTAAGGCAAAGCTCTCAAGATCTTTTAAGACGCATTACCACTTTTAATAGACTGATGTCCTGGAAGCATTTGAGTTCTTTAATGACAATGTCCTTTGAGGATATCTTGCTGTGTTCTGAATCATCTATTTGGATATCATTTTAATCTATTCAAACACCACACAAAAACATGTAACCCAAGTACAGGCTGTTCAGAAATGTTTGTAGAAGCAGAGTTGTTTCACTAAACTTGAGAAATGCTTTTTTCATATTGCAGAAATAGAGCTTTTGGGTTATGTGATGAACCCAGAGGGTAATATCCCAATGAAAATCCAAAACTAGTGTTAAAACCTTGAAAAGATTTTGGGGATTCACCAGTTTTTGCAAGTGCTTCATCAAGGATTTTTCTGGTTAGTCTGATCCAGCGGCCTATAGGAAATATATCATAAACAACGCTACCCAACTTCATAACCTATAAACAAAATTCTACACTAACTTATGGACCCATTTATAAACATGACATATTTGGGGCCTACTGAATCAGGTGGTCAGATTAAATCTATATACACATTATTTACAAACTATATACAATTTTATACATCTGCGGAAAGAATATTGTCATTAGAATAAATCCTAACCATTTAAACGACCACCATTTGGCGATGGGATCTAGCTAATAGTAACCTGCACTTCTGAATAACCAAGACCAGCTTGTTTGTCAAAAGTAAGATTTTATTTACTAAATTATGATATTTCAAAATGTAATTTTATTATTGTAATTTTATTAGCATTAAGGTAAGCATGTTTGAAAAGCTTCATGAGAAAAATACAGTTTAAGTAAGAAATTCAAAGTTTAAGTAAGATTTTAACAGTTTAGCATTTCTAAAGCCTAAGTCCCTAGCTAAACTAAATAAATGAAATTAAAGTAAAATTCATTGAGGATTCTTACGTGCTCCACGCAAAGTCCAGCAGCACTTCACCCTCATCGGAAAGTCGGAAAGCAGCAGCCAGCCCATCCCTAAGGGCATGACTTTTTATACCTTTCTATGCTAGCTAAACTAAGCGAAGGAAAGTTTTCATAAATCCACGAAGTCCCATTGGTTGAGAGTGACAAGTGACATGTCACCCACATTTCAAAACTTCCATTAGGTCACATTTCTTAAAGACCATTGTCTTTTCCGAACGCAACCAGGAGCTTCCTTGGTTTGCAACAATTGTAAAATAATGTTCTCACAGTGTTCATTTCATTTCCGCGGGTGCCAAGTTAGAGCTGACAAAATTGTCCTTTATCACTGACTTCCGACCTTGGCCACGTCCGACAAAATGGTGACAGCAAGTCAGATTTGCTTAGTGAATGCAGCTTTGACGAACACTTTTTTCAGAATGGGCATCTCGTGACTTTTGCAGAAGTAAAATTCAGCTTTAGCAAACTCGAGCAAACTAGGCCCAAAAGTAGGCAACTTATGCTTTCTAGTAATAAACAAACACAAGAGAAGTATTAATGTAAGAAATAATGTTGATTCTGTATCCACCCTAGGTTTACTAATTAATTAACCCTCCCAATTAGTCTAATGTTACCTAGCAAATGCAAACAAATAAAGCAGCGTTTATATCTACCAGTCTTCATGAATCCATGAAACTTATGTGCACCTAGAATAGTAGAAATGACATCACATAGACAAGGAAAAGCAAAATAAGCACATGCCTCTTTTAGGTTTGCTGCAGTTAGTAATGACAAAAACGAAAACAACAAATTATTTTATTATTTTGCACGAACAAAAAGATGCAACATTTATGCACGTTTATGAGCACATATGTTAGTCCCCCCCCATGTGTAAAGTTTAATCTAAGTTGTATTAGCACGACACATCACAAATCATTAATATTATTATTCATGTTATGGAAATGTGACTTTGCGAGTTTAAACAAAATTTTGTTTTCTATCTCGCTCCATCAACTCCCTCATCTGGTGATTAACAAATCACCACACCAACACCCAAAATTTTTGGTAATTTATATTTCCGAAAAATTGATTCAAATTCATTTGTATCAATAATCCTAAAAATCTGTTTCTGCATAATCTTTGGAATTAGCATAACGCTCTCTATGTAACTCCTGTAATTCAATCTCCCTTTCTTCTTCTTTTCTAAGTTTATAGATTCTTTTCTTTTCTTTCAACTGCTTCTTTCTCTTATGCAACAAACAACCTATTTTTGTCAAAATAAAAATGAATACTATTATAATCAAAGGTGCCAAAATCTTGCCAAGAATTGAACTACCAATATCATGAAACCAATTTTTAATTGCTTGGAATCTTTTTGAAAGTTTCCCTGTAAAATCATCTTCTTCTAAAGGAATTATTTCTGAATGCATTTGTGTAATGTTTTTAATGTACATCTCTATATTCTTACTTTCATCAGGTATATATGTGCAACAATGTTGTACATGTAAAATGCCACAGACTCCTCCCTCTTTTGCTAGGAGTATGTCTAAAGCAAGACGATCTTGAATCACCATGGATCTGATTGCAACTACTTCGACATTCACTAATTGGAATCCATCAGCTGTGTCTGTTGACAATCTGTCAACAATTGTGGACAATTTTCTAATTCTCCCTGCATTTAGGGTTATACCAACAAAAGGTATCACTGCTTGAAAAATATCTCCTAGAACTTCTGTAAAAGTTTCTCTTTTGACTCTATTTACATAATTATGAATTTTGAACAATCCGTCTGAATCTCTGTCAACATGAAACACTTTAGGAAAAACAATTCCCACATAACAAGTTCCATACCAATGGTCTGGAAGGTTGTAGTAGGCTTTGTCACCACAAACAAAATAAATCCCAGGGAAGATTGGATCTTTTCCACCTTTGAATCCCCAACCTCCCAATATCTGATAAGTATCTTCACAGTTACTTGCACCTACAAAATAATTATCAAAAAGTGTATTATCTCTTCTAATGCAAAGCTTTCCACTAACTGGTTTATCTATGTGTATTGCAACGTTTTCAAGCATTTTGCCATTTAATTTCTCATCCTCTTTTTGCCAAAATTTTGACTTAGTCTGCTTGACTAATTCATTTCTTTTGTAAATTGCTCTTCTCTCCTCAACCATATTCAAAAATTTCTTTCCCTCAGCACTCAATTTGCAGGTTAAATTATTCTTATAAGCATACTCATAAGTGAGTTCATTAGTAACAAGGAAAAATTCTCTCATTTGTTTGGCTTTCTTGTGCTTATTTAAAGCACCCTCAATTTTTATATTCGCAAAAATCTCGTCAAAATTTGAATAGTAATATTTTAAGCGTCCAGTTTGATAAAATAAGCTAGTTAATACACTACATGTTACACCATATGTAAGAGGAAGCATATTGTATGTCACTCCCTCAGAAACAGAAGCAGGTAACTTGACGCAGACATAGCAGTCTTTTGCATCCATTACCTTGACATATTCACTCAAAAGCTTTGTGAATGTATTACTTGAAAAATCACTAATAGATTTATCTTGATGAATGTTAGGTTGATGATCAATAACTTTAGCAGATGCACTATGTTTAGTTTGACTAACCAAAGCTTTGCTTGTCATGTTAACTTTGTGTAATTCTCTATTCATCTCTAATGGGATGATCACAGCTAAAACTAACCAGAGCAGAATTAAAATGAGCAGACACACCAGAGTCATCTTACAGCATCTCTTAAAAACAGAACACTTTGAAGTGCTCTCCTTAACATATGGCATTTTTGGTTAGTTTTGCCTCAAAATTAAAAACAACATTTATTTTAAAATTTCTAAGAATTAAACTATTTATACCCCCCTTTTAAAAGAATTTTTTTTTTTTTTTTTTTTAAAACCCTAAACAAGTTTTCTTCGACCTTATGTCATACATAAGATTTCTTCAACTAAACAGTTTTTCTTCGACCTTATGTCAGCTAACAAAATTTCTTCAGCCTTTTGCCAAATTAAATTTTCTGTACTTCAATCATTGTCACTAATTTCCTCTATTTCGTTTTCTTCTTCATTACTACCATAAATGTCAATAACAGGTGGAATTACTAAATAAGTCCACTCAGGAGACTTGTATTTCTGGTTTGGTCTCACTATTCTTTTTCCTTTTCTCGACACCACTTCAATTTTCCTTCCAACCCCCACTTCCTTTCCAGGACTCTTTTGACTACTGATTTCTTCGACTTGCTCTTTAGGTTTCTTGATCAACCTGACTCTCAATCTTCCCCCAGGCCAGTAGTCTGCTTTTCTCACGTATTTCTTCTTTGGTTCAGAAGCATTTGATTCTGACTTCCAAGCCCTTTTCTTTCTGTTTTCACTTTCACTATCCACGTCACTTTCTTCAGTTTCGTAGTCTGAAATTTCAATTGACTCAGGAACTTCTCTATTCGGCAGTTTTACTCTTTCAGGAACACTTTTCTGATTTCCAATACTGGTACTTGGTAATTCGTCGTCTTCTTCTTCTTCAATTACCTCCAACTTCCCAGACTTTGGATTTCTGTTCCTTACTTCAGAGCTTGTTTTCTGCTTTTCGATACTCTCCTGGTCTGAAACTTCCTTTTGTTTCGCTTCTCTGTCTTTAATAGAAACAACTGAATCCTCAGTTATCTTTCCTTTTAACAGATTCTCTTTACCTTCAGAATCTATTTCAATAATTTCCAAGTCTTTTCTTGTTGAATTGTCATTCACAGGTACAGGTTCCAGATGTCGACCTTCTTGTCGATCTTCAGAATCTGGATTTATTTCACCTTCTGCTTCAGAATCAGAATCATCTGTAGTATCACTTTCAACATCAGAACTTTCAGGAGTTGGTACTGGAATAGTATGACTAGGATGAATCCAACGTTTCAATCCTTTGCATTTTACAGCATTAGTAGTGATCAAAATTATTTGCCTAGGCTTCTGCCATCTAGGAGCCAGACAATTTCTTCTCCGATGTACTTTCGTTCTGACCCAGTCACCAGGTCTCAGGTCATGTGTCAAAACTTTCTCATTTGATTGTGCTTCAGTTCCCACCTGATTAGATACAGAAGTCACTATATCAGATAACCTTTTACAGTAATCCAAAATAGCACTGTCATTTATGCTCAACAGTTTACCTACAGGTACAAAAGCTTGCCTCATAACTCTTCCCATTAAAATTTCATGAGGACTCAAACCTGTCTTTTTATCTGGTGTACTTCTTAATGACATTAAAACAAGTGGAAGAGCATCTGTCCACTTAACACCTGTTTCGAGACACATTTTTCCAATTCTGTTTTTAATTGTTCCATTAATCTGTTCAACTACCCCAGATGCCTCTGGTCTGTATGCACAGTGTATTTTCTGCTCAATGCTCAAAGCTTCACAAATTAACTTCATCAGTTTGTTATCGAAATGGCTTCCTCCATCACTCTCAATAGTGACTGGAAAACCGTACCTTGGGATAATTTCTCTGAGCAATAGTTTTGCTACTGTAATTGAATCACAATGTCTTGTAGGAAATGCTTCTACCCATCTTGAAAATAAACAAACGATCACAAGAACATATTTTAAGCAATTGTGTAAGGGTATTTCAATGAAATCCATCTGTAACCTGGTAAAAGGACCACCCTCTCGACCAATTATTCCTGTCCCCACCAATGATTTTCTGTTTGGATTCATTTGTTGGCATGATAAACACCTTTGACAAAAAGATTCTGCAATTGTTCTGAATTTAGTATTGAACCAAGTCTCTCGAAAAAGTCTGATCATAGAATCTCTTCCAAGATGAGCCGGACCATGATATAATCTGGCCATATCTGCAATCAAGCAATTCGGTAAGACTACTCTGCCATCTTTGTAAACCCATACTCCATCTTCATCACGTGGTCTACAATCTGATCTTAACCACAGATCTTTTTCCTCATCATCTGCTTCATTTTGTAATTCTCTAATCTCATTCCATGTTTCTACAACTGTTGTTAGCATTAATGAATTTGAATCAATTTCTTTACTCCTTTCCCGATTGTATGAATAACCTTTTCTTGCACAGAATTTTGCCGTTTCATCTGCAAATGCATTGCCTTTTGAGATATAATCAACTCCTTTAGTGTGTGCTGCACACTTGACAATTGCGATTTCTTTCGGCAATTGTATTGCTTCTATTAATCTCCTTATGAAAACTGCATTTTTAATTGGAGACCCTGCTGATGTCATATAGCCTCTCTGAGACCAGAGTTGTCCATAATCATGTACAACTCCATACCCATACTGACTATCAGTAATGATGGTAACTCTTATATCCTTTGATACTTCACAAGCACGAATTAAAGCAATCAATTCAGCCACTTGTGCTGATCGAACTCCTTCAAGACATGATGCTTCTTCAACATCTGCAACTGTGCAGACTGAATATGAGGCTTTCAAGACACCTCCTTCTGATCTCAAACATGAGCCATCTACAAAGTAGACAAAATCTGATTCAGATAAAGGTCTATCTTTGATATCATGTCTTGGTTTCGTGCAGAATTCCATAACATCTAAACATTCATGTTCTGTTTCGATGTTATCAATGATCTCAGAATCAGGCAGTAATGTAGAAGGATTCAGATTCAAACATCTTGAAATCGAAACATTATCTGCTCCTAGTATGATTTTCTCATACTTTGTCAATCTGCTGCTTGTCAAATGCTGAGTTTTACCTCTTGTCAGCAATATTTCAACTGAATGGGGCACAAAAACTTTCACAGGAAATCCCATAATGATTCCTTCACTCTGTTCAAGACTAACACTTGTAGCTGCAACTGCTTTCAAGCAACCTGGTAATGCTTTTGCAATGGGATCAAGAACTGCAGAGAAGTATGCAATAGGTTTCTTTAAATTCCCATGTCTCTGAATCAATACAGACAATGCACATCCTTCTCTCTCGCTGCAATACAG
The DNA here is from genome assembly GCF_964261635.1 of Lissotriton helveticus. Taxonomy (NCBI): domain Eukaryota; kingdom Metazoa; phylum Chordata; class Amphibia; order Caudata; family Salamandridae; genus Lissotriton; species Lissotriton helveticus. The sequence goes on along the minus strand of NC_136059.1, from coordinate 1,600,897,713 downwards.
TTCAAAATCTTTCTCATAATTCGGCATACCTAAAGCAGGAGCTTGGCATAAGCTCTTTTTCAAATTCTCAAAAGATTCCATCTCAATTTCATTGAGAATAATTGGATCTTTTACATCAGACTTTGTCAGTCTCTGTAGTGGTTTTGCAATTACTGAAAATCCACTTATCCATTGTCGACAGTAACCAACCATTCCCAAGAACATCCTGACTTGTCTCTGTGTTCTTGGAGGTTGCATTGTTTGAATCATTTTAATTCTCTCAATTGTCACTTGCCTTTTTCCCTTTGCAATTCTGTGACCAAGATATTTTACTTCTTGTTTGCAAAACTGTAATTTTCCTGGAGACACTTTATGTCCCTCTTCTGCAAGGCGATTTAACAGTATTATTGTGTCTGTCACACAATTTTCTCTTGTCTTTGCAGCTATCAACAAATCGTCAATATACTGTACTAACGTAGACCTACCTGGTAAATCCAAGTTTTCCAAAGATCTTTTTAACAACTCATTAAAGATTGAAGGACTTTCTGTATAGCCCTGAGGGATTCTAGACCATCCGAGGGTCTTACCTTGGAATCTGAAAGCAAAGATTTCATAACTGTCTGGATGTAAAGGAACAGTAAAGAATGCATTGCAAAGATCAATGACAGTGTACCATTCAGCATCATGTGGAATCTGGTACAGAATTACTGCTGGATTTGGAACCACAGGACAACATGGAACAACGATTTGATTAACCTTTCTCAAATCTTGTACGATCCTAAAAGTTCCATTTGACTTTTTAACTCCCATAATTGGTGAATTACAAGGACTACTCTCCATTTCTTTTAATACACCTTGTTTGATTAATTTTTCAATTATAGGTGTAATACCTTCAATTGTTTCTGCTTTCATTTTATACTGTGGAATATTAGGAAATTCTATTCCCTGTTTCAATGTAATTTTTACTGGATCTACATTTTTCATTAGACCCATCTCATTCCCAGTAAAATCCCATATTTCAGATTTCACTGTTTCCTTGAGTTCTTCAGGCAAATCTTTCTTTTCAAATGCAGGAAACAATTTTGTTTCTTCTGCTTCCATCATCATCATTGTCATTCTGTATAAACCATCTTCCTCCATTGTTTGTAACTCAACTCCATCAGGAGAACAATATATTCTGCAATTCATTTTACACAAAATATCTCTGCCTAGTAAATTTACTGGACTACTATTACAAACCACAAATCTGTGTTTGTCTCTATAATTTCCAATTTCAACTGGAACTGGATCAGTTAAATCAGTTTTAATTTGTTGATTACTTACTCCAACAACTTGGATGGTATCCCCAGAGAGAGGTAGGTTTTCAATTTCCACTGATCTAACAGTAGAACGGGTAGCACCAGTGTCCACTAGAAAAGTGATGTCTACATCGTTAACTTTCCCGTTTACAAATGGACCGGACTGGTCAACCTCAAGAGTGGCTCCAACAACACACTCTTCCTCCTCTCTCGGGCACCGTCAGCAATAATCATCAGAATCACTGTCTTGGCTTTCTGTTAACAAAAATTGTTGTGAAGCATTTTGCATTTGTACCCTTTGTTGTCTTTGCTGTTTTTGCGGTTTTATTACCTGTTCATTTCCCTGAAATCCCACGTTTGGATTATATTTTTGAACTCCCCCACAATTCGGAAATGGTGGTTGTGGCAATTGATCCTGACAGTTATTCACCTGTTGCTGTTGCTGTCGCTGAATGTTTAACTCGTTTAACCCCTGTTGCATCTGTAGCTGTTGCTGCAGGTCAACACCATTCTGCATCTGTGGATTTAATAAGGGATTCTTTAAGTTTCTAGGAGGTTTAGGACACTCGTCTCTCCAATGTCCAATTTCGCCACAATTAAAACAAGGTAATCTTTGTTTCAACTCCTCAATCTTTGGGCTAAATTTTCTTGGAAAAATATTACCTTTAAGCTTTCCTTGTATCTGGTTCGTATTTCCAGTTTGAACAAAATTTGTGTTCTTATTACCCATGCTGGCAATTTGTTGCTCAGCCACCTTTACCTGAGCCCACATGGCTTTCTCTTTGAGCTTCTTTTGTCTCACCTCTAACTCATCACTGCAATACTTAGCTTTTCTCAGAATATCATCCACAGAAAGTGATTGCCATCCTACAATGCTATTCCTGATCATATCTGCAATTTCAGGTTTTAGTCCATAAACAAATCTATAGATAAAATGACTCATGTCCTTTTCATCTAATTTTTCATAGCCACTGTATTGTTTAAAAATTAACAGTAACCTCTCATAAAAAGAATGAACTGATTCTTTTGTTTCTTGATTTGTCCTTTCTATTTTAACCCAATCAACTTCTTTGGGTGGAATTTTGTTTTTCATCCAAACGATCACTTTTTCGTAAAAATCCATTACAAGAGGATTTGGGGCACCTGTTTCTTTGATTCGCTCAGGTTCTGTTTTTGGCCAACTTATTGATATTTTACATTCTGTCCAAAGATCTGATGGTACGACAATGTCGAAAAATCCATCTAAATCAATCCACAGAACTTTTGACACTTTAATAAACCTATCCACTTGTCTATACCACTCCACTGGTTTCTCCCTCAATTTTGGAAAGTCATTTGTGAATAGCAGTATGTCCTGTCTTGACCAAGGGACATGAACATATCCTCCACCTGCAATCTCTCTCATTGGAAATTGTTTTGACAATTTTTCCAATCTTTCATTTTCCTTCTTTTTCGTCCATTTTACTCTCCACTTATTGAGTTCTCCCAGCTTTTTGATGTAAACTATTAAATCTTTTATATGCAGTATTCTTCCCATTGAGTTCAAACTCTCAATGTCACTTTCTGAAAAGTCTAGTCTGTAATGCTTTGCAAAATTCTTTTGTTTACTCACATCAATTTCAAGTTCCGCTGCTAGTTCCTCTAGTTGATCATATTTATTTTTAGTTTTCCACTGTATACTTTTACAAATGAACAGTAGTTTATCATCTCGATAATAATTCAAACTATCTGGACCAATTGTTCCAATTATTAATTCTTCAATATTTGCTTTTAATTTAGCCACATCAAGTTTCGGAGTAGTCACCCTAACTTCAAGACTCCCTACATCTGAAATAGCACCCATTGGTGTTTTTGGAGATAAATCCTCATTAAAGGTTATATCTGGCATTCTCGATCTCGAAGAGTTTATTTCGGATATGTCTGAGTAAAATTTTTCAGCAGCTTTTTGAATTTCTGCATTTAAAGGAATAGTTAACCCTGTTTTGTTTGATTCTTTTTGGTCAAATACAGGTTGAACAGGACCAATCGTTACTGGAACTGTCACAGCTTCCATGCTTTTTGTCATTCGTCTAATTAATTCTTCTTTAGATTTAAAATATTCAGCAGAATCAACAGCCTCAACGTTTCTTGTTTCTCTTGCATAGTCTTTTGGAGCTTCCCTTGCTCTTGGAGTCATTGCAAAATGTCTACCTTCATTTCGAGCATTATCAAATTCTGGTCTTCTTGGAGTTTCAATAATTTCACAATTATTTGGATAAAGTTTTGGAGTTTCATTAATTGGAGGTGCACTCGGTGAAGTTTCAGTAGAAACCACCGGAGTAGACCATGATCTAGGAGGTCTCAAAGGTTGATTCTTTCTAGCTGTAGTGTATATTTCTTCCATAACTGCATCTTCAGATTCACTTTCTATAGATTTCCCAGCAGGAGTACCCATAACCATTTCCTGAATTAAATATAATCCTTCACTCATGTTTCCCTGCCTCCACATTCTCAACCTGTCTTCATGAGTATCTCTTCTCCAAGCTGGAGTTTTAGTAGGTCTTTTAATTCCACTAGCTTCTCTTTGTAACTGATACATCTCATCTTCCCACTCAACTAAAGCTTCAAATTGAGTTGGTCTCGGTTTTGGAATAAGAGCATTCATTTTCTCTCGTAAATTTCTCAAGACTTTTACGTTAAATGAACCATCATCAGGCCAAGTTAAAACACTGTCGTTCTTAGTATAGCGTTTCCAGCTATCAAACCATAAAACAGTATGATATCCATATTAACCTTCCATATACGCTGCAGGTGTTTTATACTTATGAAGTAATTTACCACCTCGCGTTTCGATTTTCTTGTCAGGTGAAAATAAATTTTTAAGTTTCTGAAATAATGTTGGCTTTTTCTCAACATGTTTAAAATGATAACTCATTTTTAAAAGTTAAATTTAATTCGCAAAATCGTTCGTAAAATATTTCCGGGATGTTCCGTAAAGCAACCAATCCGTGCGCGAAACACACCAACAAGCCAATGACAGTTGAGCTACGTCACTTTCCTGCTCAACGAATAATAATGGAGTTTTTCTGAATGACCAATCAGCTTACAGGTCGTCAGAGACTCAAGAGCCAATCAGAGTATAACTTGTGACGTAGGTCACCCAATCCCAGCGCCGCTCTGTGACGTACACAGCAGCTGCGGTTTCTTGCTTCTCACTCCTAGCGCTTACCCCTCCTTCACAAACTCTTTTCACAGCGCCATTTTAAAAAACACTTTTCGGTGTAAATTAATTCTTAAACGATGACAATAAGGACTCATCTGTTTGTTTCACTATTTAGGATAGTTTACATACATTCAAGTATCCACACTTCGGAATAGTCGGCGCTATTCACACTAAGGATAATTTTCAATTGTCAGTAGAGTAACTCTTACCCCACCCTTCTAACACGTAAAATTATGAACTCGTTTTCCTCTGAACACACCGCGAAGTGACAGTTCTAAGAGTTCCACTTGAACATAAATTACAAATCAAATTCGCACTTTCACACGGAAAATTCCCTAATTTCAAACACACATGAAATCCGTACAGGACTCTCACCTGTTTATAGAAATCATGCACCGTTAGCAAAATAACGACGTTATCCGTACAGGACTCTAACCTGTTTATAGATATAAAACATGTACCCCTACAGGACTCTAACCTGTTTATAGGTAATCATGCACCGACGCTACTCTGCCCTTCATTCAAGCTCGGATATAACTAATACTTTTATCACAGTGAGTTTTATGGAAGGCGCTTTGTCCCTATTCTCATGCTGCTCTAATTTCTTAGAAAACCCTCACTTTACAAGATTTACACCTAGCCCTAACACTGTGCTGCACGGCGACAACACTATGGTACACGGCGATACCACTTGTGATACTCGGCGATATCACTGCAAACAGAACAGATGACTTGCGTGACTAATTTCTCGCCACACAATCTATACCGGTATAGCTTACAGATAGCACGAAAAACAAACTCAACATGTGTTAAAACATCGATCCTATTTCCATACTATAACACTTTAGTAACCCTTAGCAACCAACATATTACCTTGGTTACCCTTAGCAACCATCAATTTCTGCTACCAGAGAATTGATCCAGCGGCCTATAGGAAATATATCATAAACAACGCTACCCAACTTCATAACCTATAAATAAAATTCTACACTAACTTATGGACCCATTTATAAACATGACATATTTGGGGCCTACTGAATCAGGTGGTCAGATTAAATCTATATACACATTATTTACAAACTATATACAATTTTATACATCTGCGGAAAGAATATTGTCATTAGAATAAATCCTAACCATTTAAACGACCACCATTTGGCGATGGGATCTAGCTAATAGTAACCTGCACTTCTGAATAACCAAGACCAGCTTGTTTGTCAAAAGTAAGATTTTATTTACTAAATTATGATATTTCAAAATGTAATTTTATTATTGTAATTTTATTAGCATTAAGGTAAGCATGTTTGAAAAGCTTCATGAGAAAAATACAGTTTAAGTAAGAAATTCAAAGTTTAAGTAAGATTTTAACAGTTTAGCATTTCTAAAGCCTAAGTCCCTAGCTAAACTAAATAAATGAAATTAAAGTAAAATTCATTGAGGATTCTTACGTGCTCCACGCAAAGTCCAGCAGCACTTCACCCTCATCGGAAAGTCGGAAAGCAGCAGCCAGCCCATCCCTAAGGGCATGACTTTTTATACCTTTCTATGCTAGCTAAACTAAGCGAAGGAAAGTTTTCATAAATCCACGAAGTCCCATTGGTTGAGAGTGACAAGTGACATGTCACCCACATTTCAAAACATTAGGTCACATTTCCTAAAGACCATTGTCTTTTCCGAACGCAACCAGGAGCTTCCTTGGTTTGCAACAATTGTAAAATAATGTTCTCACAGTGTTCATTTCATTTCCGCGGGTGCCAAGTTAGAGCTGACAAAATTGTCCTTTATCACTGACTTTCGACCTTGGCCACGTCCGACAAAATGGTGACAGCAAGTCAGATTTGCTTAGTGAATGCAGCTTTGACGAACACTTTTTTCAGAATGGGCATCTCGTGACTTTTGCAGAAGTAAAATTCAGCTTTAGCAAACTCGAGCAAACTAGGCCCAAAAGTAGGCAACTTATGCTTTCTAGTAATAAACAAACACAAGAGAAGTATTAATGTAAGAAATAATGTTGATTCTGTATCCACCCTAGGTTTACTAATTAATTAACCCTCCCAATTAGTCTAATGTTACCTAGCAAATGCAAACAAATAAAGCAGCGTTTATATCTACCAGTCTTCATGAATCCATGAAACTTATGTGCACCTAGAATAGTAGAAATGACATCACATAGACAAGGAAAAGCAAAATAAGCACATGCCTCTTTTAGGTTTGCTGCAGTTAGTAATGACAAAAACGAAAACAACAAATTATTTTATTATTTTGCACGAACAAAAAGATGCAACATTTATGCACGTTTATGAGCACATATGTTAGTCCCCCCCCATGTGTAAAGTTTAATCTAAGTTGTATTAGCACGACACATCACAAATCATTAATATTATTATTCATGTTATGGAAATGTGACTTTGCGAGTTTAAACAAAATTTTGTTTTCTATCTCGCTCCATCAACTCCAACCCCTCACTTGGCTTCTGAGGAACAGTGTTCCATTTGTATGGACATAAGAGGCAGAAAAGGGCTTTCAAGATTTAAAAAAGAAACAATTTATACAGGCTCCTGTCCTGAGTCACCTAGATGTTAACTTACCATTTGTAGTAGAGGGTGATGCATCTCACTACATAATGGGCGGGGTTCACTCCCGTAGGAACCGAAAAGTCGGACAACTACACTCAGTGCCTTGCTACTCCTGGAAATGCACACCATGTGAACAAACTATAGCATCACAGACAAATAACTCCTGGCAATCAAACACACATTCGAAGAATGGCAACATTATCTAATGGATCAAGTCAAGTCAAAAATGTAAGTTTATTTAGACCATTGATCTATAAACCACTGTTCATACTTTGTCATATAAAAACAACATATCACAACTTCATATTCTTAACAATAAAAGTCATATTATCCTAAAAACTTCGTTTAAAACAATTTAAAACATAAAATTCATTTTGGATTATAAAGCTATTAGCTGCTTTAAGCCTCCAGCCAGCCGGGGAACTTATAAACGCCCTGTATAAATCTCCCGATAGCTATCGCAATATCTAATTTTTCCATGACAACCAACAGCTCCCATGCTTGTGAACGCTCCTTAACATCATATTTTAAAAATATCGGGCGAAGGAACTGTTTACGTAGGTTTAAAAATATATAACAATCCAATAAAATATGCAAAATATTACATTTCGTTCCTATCTTGCAGACACATTTGCCATCAGGATGCGTTAAAACTGCTTTAATTGCACTATTTATAATAACCGGGTTAATACCTATTCTTAACTTAAGTACTTCTATTCTTAACCAACGATTAGGTAGTAAATCTATGTAAGGAAAGCTTAAGTCTTTCGCCCAACCTGTACTCTTAATTTTACAGAGTCTTTCTTTCTCAAATACTCTTGGTCTGTTGCCCTCGAAATTTCTTTACCCTGTACTTTAAGTACACTCTTTATTACATTAATTTGAAGTGTCTTTGGGTCAATAGTCACATTCAAGTGGTCACAAATGGCTAGGAGTTTTCTTCTTGTTGCCTTGGCCCATTTTAACTCACTAGTCTGAATTTCTATCATGCACCATTGTGACACCTTTGTGACTTCGCCCTGCCCCAAACGATTCCAGAATCTGAGAAGACTTAACTGCACCTGGACATTCCATGCAGTTAGGCCTACTTCTAATCTAATTGCCTGGATCATTGCTGAACTAGGGAGAGACAATAAAGATTTTAAACATTTCCCCTCCTCTTTATCCCAGGAGCTTTTTGCCATCAATACAGAGTACTTCCGCACCATATTGGAGTTGAGGGGGAATCATAGCCTTAAAGGCTGTCAAGAGAGGTTTGTGAGACATATCACCATAACTATGGTTGAATCTTTTCAGCCCACACACCGCTAAATGTGCTTTTAATTTCTGTGCCTCTAAATGGGTGCCCCACTTTAAGGACCATGTAAACCATATTCCGAGGTATTTATATTCACTTACAGTATCCAATTTGGTTTGGCCCAAAAACCTGCTGAACTTCGTAATTTTCTTCCCAAAGCACAAAACTTTTGTTTTGTCCATATTTACTGTAAGTCGCTTTACTGTACAATATTCATTAAAAAAAATTAACTTTCTCTGCAGACCCACCTCTGTTTGGTCCATTATTACAAGGTCGTCCGCATACAGTAAACAGGACAAATGCCTACCATTTATTTTTGGGCTTGCACCTCTGGCTGCGCCCAGGATGAGAGGCAGGTCTGCTAAAAATATGGCAAAAAGAAGCGGGGCAAGAACGCAGCCTTGCCTCAAGCCATTGTTTATAGCAATCTCCGGTTTAAGGCCACCAGAGGTGTCTTTAATTACCTGTGCCCAATTTTGGCTGTGCAGTTCCTGGATTACCTGCAACAGGTCAGCAGGGGCCTCATAATTTCTCAATGTCTCCCACAAACAGTCCCTATCCACCAAATCAAACGCTGCGCGAAAGTCCACAAAGCAGCAAAACAATTTGCCCTGCAACTCCATGGACTTCCTCGCTACAGCCCACAATGCGAAGCAGTGATCAATAGTTGAGTGTCCTTCCTTAAACCCACCCTGCTCAATTGGAACTATTGACTTCCGCTCCACCCACTCCTTTAAACTGCCAAGAATTATTTTTGAAAAGACCTTTTCACCAATGTCCAGTAAGTTGATCAGCCTATAATTCTTCGGGTCCTTCTTTTCCCCCTTTTTATGCAAGGGTCTAATTATGGCCCCTCTCCAAGATTTGGGGAAGTTGTCTGAGTCCAGAATTGCTACAAACATATGAGATAAAAATCCTGCCCACCAGTCTATCTGGATTTTAATTAAGACGGCGGGGAGATTATCGGGACCTGCTGCACGTGATAGATTCAACTTCTTAATAGTTTCTTTTACTTTTTCTACCGAGAAATCCGATTTTAACCCTTCTGCACGCCCTGTCCAAGTTGATTTATTCTTCTCTATTTCCGAGGACCTTCTTGCTTTATACAGAATACTTAAGTAATTTACCCATGCCGCCTCTTCCACAACGCAGCCCATTGTTCCCGGTGCCCTTCCTGCGGCTTCCTGTATTAACCTCCAGAACCCTTTAATGTTTTTGTTTTCAATTGTCTCTAAAAGGTTTGCCCAACATTCTTCTTTAAAAATCCTTTTCTGCTTCCTTACTAAGGATTTGTATTCTTTCTTCAGATTGAGTAGGAGCTCCAAATTCCCCAGATCATAACTATTCCTCTGATGTCGCTCTAATTTCCGAATAGCACTTTTTTTCTTCGGACATTCAGGGTTAAACCACCTGGGCTTGCCTTTGCTAGGCTGTGTTTTTACCTTAGCTTGTTTCTTATCCTTTAGAAACACTCTAAGACACTGCACTGTCTGTGCAATTATATCCTCATACCATGCTACCTGACGACCTTCGATATTATCCTTTAATAAATTTTGTTGAAAGCATGCCAGTTTCTCAACATACTCTTCCGTCAATCTTGTAGTCTGGCGCTTAGGGTATTCCACACTTTGAGAGATCGCCCTATCACATGTACTTATTGACCCACCTACAACTTCACAAAACAAGGCATTATGATCACTGTCCCTACGCTTAATTGCCCGGAACTTATTTATCAGTACGTAGTTCCAGGCCTGAATAAAGATATAATCTATAGGGCATTGTTGATTTCCTACTCTAAAGGTCTGTGTGGCTGGGCGATCAGGGTCCTTCCTGCCATTTAAACATATTAAACCCTTCGAGCCCAAGAACTTCCCAAGGGCTGCATCCTGATTGGAAGTTAAACACGTTGGAAATTCTGCTGATCCTATATTGTAGGCATTCAACATGTCCTCAAACCAGCGATCCAACCTTTCAAAATTTAATTTGTGGTTAAAGTCTCCCATCATCAGCAATTTATCCTTCCCGTACTTTTCTAATAGATCAATTATATCCTTTTTGAAGAGCCCTAGTTCTATATTGTATTCTTTTTGGGAGCCCCATTGCATATATACATTTATGATAATCAAATGGGCATCCTTCCCTTCAGCGCCAAGATGACATACCTTACAAACCAACAACCATTTACATAGTGACCTAGTTAGTTTGGACTCTTTCACGAACCTGGTTGAGGCAAGGGTCATAATACCACCCGAAGGGCGTCCGAATTTATTCTTTTTACTGGCTGGTTTATAAATTTGAACAAACCCTTCAACTACCTGGGTGTTGCCGCATAGCCATGTCTCCTGTAAACAAATGATGTCAACATTCCTTGCAACCTGGTTTAGGCTATCCACCTTTGTTTGTCCTGCCAAACCGTTTATATTCCATGAGATTATTTTCAGGCTATGCGGCAACTCAGTAACCTAGTCGATCTCACTAAGACACCCTGACTCATTCAGTCCCCAAGAGCAAGTACTGTTATCCAAGCCCCAGTTACCCCAATCTTTATTAGGCTTCGAATTCTCAACAGCTATGGTAATATTAGGCTTCTCCCCCCACCCCCCAGTTACCCACCTCAACTGCCTTTCCCCCAAACCTGCGTGGCACCTCAGAAAACCTCCCTCTCGCTGATTCCCTACATCTACTTCTTCTTCCGGAACTATACTTATACCCTCTTTTAAGATTTCTTTTTCAGCTTTCTGTATTGCTGCTTTAACAAGCCCCGAGTAGACTAGGACCTTTGTATATTCAGCACCATTGTTGTCACTGCAAAACCCTACCTGTTTCAGATCCTTTGTACCAATTTCTTTTAAGGTAGGGCATTTTGCGAACGAGAATAAGAGCTGGGAACGATTTAGTGGGACTACCTTTCTTTGTTTTTTCCTTCCAATCACTTGATCATTGGGTTTAAAGTAAATCCACATTTTTTTATTATTGCTTTTGTCTGAAGTTTTTGGATCCCAATCTCCACTTCCCACCTGTGCGTTTTTTCTAGGGAGTGTGTCTACAAAACCACCTCCAACTACTAAGCTTCTTAGGGGTGCTTTCCCTCCTAACTCGTTACTAATGATTTTGGGCCTCTCCACCTCCCCAGTGGGTTTACGCTGGTCTTTTTGTGGTTCCCTTTTCCTTGCTACTTCTACAGCAGCTCTTACCGGGGCGGAATGCCTCCCTGTTTCCCTTCTTTCTCCTTTATAGTTTTTCCGCATATCATTTTCTTTCATTCTTGCCCTAATCTGTATTTCCTTACCCATCTCTTTTTTTGGTGCCTTCTGTCTTCCCTGTACATGAGATAGATTTTTAAGGGGATACCTGAAATTCTGATGTCTACACCAGGCAGAATCTCTCCGCCTCCTTACCAACATCGGCCAATCAGAAATGTAAACATCATTCTGGGAACCGCCCTTCACTATTGGCTCTATGTTCCCTTCACTAAGGACATCTATTGGGGGATCGTGTACTGTTCTAACCATTGTAGGCATCTGTCCCCTTATCCCCTGTAGTTCTGCTATCATTCTTTCAAACTGTATTTCATGATTCTTTAGCAGGGTATTATTTAACACGGAAACCTCTAGCAGTCCTTGCAGCATTTTTTGTTGCATCAGCATAATATCCAGCATTGAGGCAGATGGTGACGTCGTTATATCCAGGCCCAGCGTGCCATTCCATAATATTTCGTTTAAGGGGTCTAAAGGTTTTTGACTTTGATTTTCTACACGATCCATGCTTATATCAAGTATATTTTTTGCCGCATGATTTGATATATTAGAACAGTCACCCACATCTTTGGACCCGATGTCTACCGGATCCTCCTCCTCAGCCCTCCACGAGGAAAAAATCCGCGGCGAGGAAGAAAGTCTTGGTTCCGTAGGCAAGATCCTGCGACTTAGATCACTCTGTGTAAGGGAGGAATCGAGAACATCCACAACCTCCTCTACACTTACTGGCTCCTTATTAATCTCTTGGGCTAGGGTTTGGCCTTCTCCCGGTGTGAGTGTTCTCTTAAAATGCTTCCCCACAAAGTCTTTCATTGATTTGGACACTAGGCCGCCATCTTTCTCACAACCTTGTAGTTTATTAGCAGTGGTGGGTTTCTTAGCGATTTTTTTTCTCTCCCTTTTATCATTTAGCACTGGGGAATTCGCTACCCCCTCTTCGGGCCCTTCTACTTCTGGTGTCACGTCGAGCTCATCAGCTTTGTCCAATAAGTCTAAACATTTTTTCCTTTGGCTTCGCCTTTCTTGGTGCCATTCCAAGATTCACGCCTATTCAGTAGGTTTACCAAGGAATAGCCTTTCGCTGTTCGACAATAAAATCTACAGCTCACTTTGACTTTTCCTCCCACCCTTCTTCTTATATTGTCTGTGTTTTTCCCACACAAACGCTGGTCCAAAATTGAATTAATCTGTATTTAGTAAAAATCTGTAGCCACTTACCTTCCCTTTGTGCTGACTGGCTGACCGTGGATTCTTCTTAGAGCTGCCTTTGTCGCTGCCTTACTTACTGCCTGGGTATACAGTTTGCTAAGGCAGATTTCAGCTTACGCCCGTCCAGACCTCACAGAGGCTCCTGGACCGAGCGTCTTCCCAGGGGTTTAGTTTACCTTCCCCTGCCTGACCCGCTAACACAAAATCGAAGGACCCAGGGCAGGGGACGGGCGGGACCCTCGGCTGCAGCGGTGCTTTCTTTTCTCAATGCAGCCGAGGCACAAGTGCACTCTACGCCCGCTCTCCACACCCTCGCATTCGCTGATCACTCGGCACCCGCCGGGGAGATGCGGGGGGGCGGGGGGGGGGCTTTATCGAGCGAACGCGGGTCGCGTCCACTTCGGCACCTCGGCACCCTCCGTGCAGATACCGGGGGCGGGGGGGGGAATTCAGTCAATCGCGGGCCACGTTTTCTTCAACCCGCAGCTCCGCGCCTCGCTTGCTCGTTCTTGCTCCTTCTTGCTCCTGCACCACGTCGGGCGTCACGCGTCTCGCTACCACGTTTTCCACGTCAGCACAGCGCAGCCACAAGGGAAAGTCCAATGGGGCTAGAAACACAATCGAAATGTATTCTGGTCATCTAAATTGAAGTTCCTAAAATCAGCCAGAGCACGTACCCCATGACAACTGTGTTTGTCCTTGTTCTTTTTGGACTTTGACTTTATTATGGCCCTCAGAGTGGAAAACTGATGCTCTCTCTCGGTCCAAGGCCCCACATGAGAAAATCAACAAAACTATTCTAGAACCCCCTTTAATCTTATTAAGCATAGCACCCAAAGCAGATAGCATGGTTCTTAATATACAGTATGACAACTTCTTAACAATCCTTAAGAATCAAGTATACGGCATAAATGTGACATTGTGGGAACAGGAAGATTCAAAGAACAGGTTCAAAATAGGAAACTTGTTATATCATTGACACCTAATAAAAAGTTGCAGCAGCGAGTTTTTAGCTGGGTACATCACTCATCCTTTTGGGGGGGGCACATTGGAATACATACAACTACAACAGCTGTTCAAAGACACTTTTTGGTGGCCCACCTAACGCCAGGACATATTAAACAATATGCAAATATGTGATTTGTGCTCAGGAAAAGGCGGAATATAAAAAAACAGTAGGGCTATGGCAACCTATCCTTGTACCACCAGCCCCGGCACGCCGTGTCTACTGATTTTATTGTATAAATGCTATAAAGTGAGGGGAACATGGTTATCCTTGTAGCAATTTTATGTTATGTCATGTTATGTTGTGTTGTGTTATGTTCTGTTATGGGCTTAAATAGAGCTTGAACCACCCCCAAAGGGGTATCTCAGCACCCTAGGACATGCAGGGGTAGTTGTCTCAGTGGGCTAGTCTAGAACAGGGCAGTTTTCAGTGGTTTCCAAAATTTCAGGTGGTATGGGCATTGCCTTAAAGCTACGGGAAGTTGGTTCCATAAGGAAGGTGCCTGATATGAAAAGGCCTTTCCTCCTGTCTGTGCTTTCTTAAACCTGGGATTCTTGAGCAAAGATTTCTAACTAGATCAAAGGTTCCTTTGAGGGGTATATTGATGGAGCTTCTCTGCCAGGTAGGTAGGTCCATTACCCCATATTGCCTTAAGAGTCAGACAGCAGATCTTGAACTTCACTCATTTACGCAGTGGTAACCAGTGGAGTTGGTGTAGAAGAGGAAGGGAGGCGGATCTGTAAAGGGCATTTAAGACTTAGCCTGCTGCAGTGTTTTGTACCACCTGAAGGCGGTTTAGAGAGGACTCGCAAGCCGCGATCAATAAGACGTTACAATAGTCTAATTTGCTCAGCACCAGTGTCTGAATGAGGGTCTTTCACAAGGAATCGGGGAGATAAGGGAAAACTCTTCCTGGCAGGCCCAGCACATGAAAGCATGAGCTGACTGTGTGTGTTACATGTTCTTTCATGGTAAAGTTTGTTCAAGACATACCCCTAGGTTCTTAGCTGCTGATTTTGGGGCTGGAGCTGTCCCTACCTCTGTGGGCAACCAGTCTAGGGTCCACAGTAGTGGGGCCTCTCCAAAGAGCAAGATTTCAATCTTTCTGGTATTCAGCTGTAAGAAATTGTTTCTCGTCCACTGTGAGATAGCCAACATGCCGGAGGAGAAGGAAGCTTGGGCTGTCTGAGAGGTCTTGTTGAAGGGGAAGGTGAGTTGGGCATCATTGGCATAGGCTATCGGGATGAACCTGTACTTCTTCAGTAGAGAGGCCAAGTGGGCAATGTAGATGTTAAACATGGTTGGGCTTAAACATGAGCCCTGAGGCACTCCCTTGGTCAATTCTTTTGCACTGGAATGGTATGGACTCAGGTAAACTATCTGGGTGTGATTGGAGTGGAAGCTAGTCATCCATTGCAATGCCACTCCCCCAATCCCGGCTTCCCTCAATCTCCTGGGCAAAGTCTGGTGGTCGACCGTATCCTATGCAGCGGAAAGATCTAAAAGCACCAGGAGAGTTGGTTGGCCGTTATCAAGTGCGAGCCTGATATTATCAGTAACGGCCACCAGGGCTGTTTCTGTGCTATATTTTGGCCGGAAGCTCGATTGAGATGGGTCCAGGTAGCCAGCGGATTGGATACGGGGAAAAATCGCTTGAAGGGGATTGTGTGGTCGTAAATTTTCAAGATGCTAGGGTTGCCCAATTTATATGCTCTCAAGGTCAACCCACGGCTGGTTCGGGAATCGACATAGTCGATTTGACATTCTTTTATCCACGGCCTCTTATGACCACCCCCTCCATCCATCTTGGTCATCCCTCCTTCACTGGCAGCCTAGGGGGCCAATTTTTGGTAGAAAACAATGCCCACGGCTTTCTGACCCCGGGAGTTCCTTCTCAGCAGCTATGTACAGCCCCAGTGTTGCTAAATTGGGGACCTGGGAGTTGTTGACTCGGTTACGATCCGGGGGAGGTCGTTGTGGCCCCGGGTTCTGTTGCTGAGTCAACACCATACTCCAAAACCATTGGCCCCTCCTCTCCACTGCAGACTCTGGCTATGGCCGAGTATGTAGAGGGGAGGGGGGAGACCAGGGCTCCCCATAACTCTACGCTTGGTCCCCCTGTTGTGGGTTTCGCGGACTTGTCACCCCCTGTCGAGGATTGTAGCATTGCAGCTGTAACGGACCCCCCGATTAGGGTTTTCAGCTGGAATGTTGCGGGCCTCGAGAGGAAGCTGGCATTGCCGGATTGGAACGAGCGTGTGGAGCATTACTCCATATGCCTGTTCCAGGAAACATGGAGCCGGGTGCCCCTCCATAAGGCGGGGTATTCCACCCACTTTTTGCCGGCAGCAGAAAGTGCAACTGGTAGGGGCCGTCCCTCTGGCGGTTTGTTAATCTGGGTAGCTACCAAACTTAACTGTAGGGTGGAGGAGAAGGACACTAACTGCCCTGACCTCCTAAATATTTTGCTTCGTAATTCCCAGGGCAGAGTTATCTTAAACATTTTTAACATCTATGCCCGCGGCACTAAGGGGGGAAGAGAATCCTCGGTCATAGCTTGTTTGGAGGTGCAACTCCGATCATCTCCATACGGGTCTTGTACACTGCTGGCAGGTGATCTGAACTGCACCTTCGAGCCTCTTGATCTGGATATTTTAGCAGATCAGGAGGAACTTGATAATGGGTGGGGGATTCCCCCCCTCGAGCTTGGCCCTGTTAAAAAGTGGACGGAAGTGGCCCTCCAGATCAATTCCCTAGCTATGGAGTTCGGGCTTAGAGCTGCCAATGGTAGGACCAGGTCCGACAGGGCAGGGGCGCACACCTACAATAGGCCAGGACACACGTCACGCATTGATTATTTCCTTCTTGACACACACCTGTGGGGCATGGTGGAGGACATGGTAGTTTTACCTTCTGTGGAGAGTGACCACAATCTGCTGTCCCTCACCCTGTCACACAGGTGCGTCAATAGTACCGTGAGTGGGTCTTCTTGTAACCCCGCTCCAGACCTGTCAGTGGTCTCGAACTGTGGGCGTAGGCTGAAGTGGGCGAGGCTGGCTCTTTCGGAGGAGAAAACCTCTGTGATCAGGCAGCTTCTGGCCTCAGCCCTGGCCAATCTCGACTGTCAAGAGGAAGGACAGATGGAGGTGGCACCTAGGTTTTGTGCCATAATCCAGGCCATTGGTGACCTCTTTGTAGTCCCAGCCCACCCGAGAGGAAGGAAACCTAACCTACGTCCGGGTCAGGGCTGGTACAACCAAAAGTGTAGGGAGGCGAAAACACTTCTTATTGAGGCAGTTAAGTCCAAGTTACCGCTTAGGACTAGAGAGGCCAGGAGACACTACACACTCTGCCAGAAAAATGCAAGGATGGAATGGGAGGACAAATTCTGGCAGGACCTCCTGGCGGCCAGCCGTGGGAAAGACGCTAAAGGTTTTTGGGACATGGTGGGCAAAAGGAATCGTCCCGACGATTCCCGGAGGACTTGTGCGATTAATGCCCAGACTTGGTTTTCCCATTTCCAAAACCTTTACTCTGCTATTGAAGGCCCACTTAATGATCCCTTTAAAATTCCACCCTTTACTCTAGACCGAGACCAGGAATTGTTTTCCCCCCTCGATGTAATAAAGCAAATTAAAACCCTGGTCCCTTTGAAAGCTGCTGGCCCGGATGGCCTACCGGGGGACATTCTCCGTGCCTATCCGGAAGAATGGGGGGCTCTAATCTCTGCACTCCTCAATGCAATCATGGGGGGAGGGCCTGTGCCTGACTCCTGGAGAGGTGCGGAGGTGGTGCCCATCTTCAAAAAGGGCAGTCGGGATTCACCAGGGAACTATAGGCCTATAAGCCTAATAGACTCCAGCCAGAAATTGGCCGGGAAAACCATCTTGGGGAGAATTACCCAATGGGTGGACGACAATCACATTCTGTCCGACATGCAGGCTGGGTTCCGTTCAGGTACAGGAACCATTGAACAGGCCTTTAGGCTTTTGTTGATACACTGGAAGGTGGTGGTGCTGGGCAAGGGCAGTCTTTATCTGGCCTTTATTGACCTTAAGACTGCCTTTGACCTGGTACCGAGGGAGGAACTTTGGAGGGTGCTTGATGGCTTAGGGATGCCCCCGTACCTACTGAACCTCCTCATTAACCTGCATACTAACACCTATGCCCAGGTTAGATGGGGGTTGAATGGGGAAAAGACCGATAAAATCAGGGTCGAGAGGGGAGTAAGACAGGGCTGTGTCTTGGCCCCCACCTTATTCTCCCTCTACATTAACGGGGTGGTAGATTATCTTCTGGGCGAACCATCAGACGCTCCTAGCTTGGGTGGAGTAAAAATTCCAACTCTGTTGTTCGCCGACGACACCCTCCTCATCTCCAAAACCCCCCAAGGTCTACAGTCCCTACTGAACCGCTTCCAGGATTTCTGTACCACTAAAGGCCTCGTCATAAACATAGATAAGACCAAGTACCTAGTCATGCACCCACCCCGCAAACTTGGTCTCCCTCCAATTCTGAACTCTATACCCCTAGAAAGAGTGGCGGAATTTGATTATCTGGGGATCCGCTTGAATGATGCAATGAGCTGGACTGCCCACATTGATAAAATGACTTTGGCTCACAAAAGGGTGGGGGGCGCCCTTTTTAAGGAGTATAATAACTCCTCAAAACATTGTGTTGCTCCCATACTCGAGATTTACAAAGCCCGTGCAGTCCCTGCTTCTCTCTATGGATCGGAACTGTGGGGCTTGGGAAAGGTCGATTCACTGAGTAAGGCCGAAAATAAATTTATCAAGGACCTTCTTGCTATCCCATCGAGCAGCCCGACCATCCCAATGCTCTTGGACACTGGCTGTAAAGCCATAAAGGACCAGGCTCGGCTTCGCCCCCTTCTGCTCTGGGCACGCTTGTGGAGGGTCCCGGAGCTACAGTCTTACGCCAATGGGCTGGCAGAAGTGATGCATGCTGATGGCTGGAGTAGCATCAAATGGCTGAAGGACATAAAATATCTTTTAGGGGAACTGGGTTTGGCCTCTTGCTGGCATAGTCACTCCGCTCCACCAAAGAAGACTCTAAAAAAACTTTTCTGGGAGTGGGTTGACGTGAAGCGCTCTAGTAGCCAGCAGCATTGCAAAACCACCGCAGCTTTCCTGTTGTTTAAAGACGTTGTCTTGTACGAGCCATATATGGATATTATAACAGTTGCCATGGATAGGTCCCTGTATATAAAATTTCGGCTAGGAACCTTGCCCTTGGCGGATCTCTGTTCAAGGTGGAATAAAGCCCAGCACACATCACGCTTTTGTGCCTCTTGTCCGGATAAACCAGAGACGGTGCCACACTTCCTTTTTGAATGCCCGGACTATGGTCGCCCCAGATCACGTTGGCTTGGCCCCATTTGCAGAGAATTGGGGACTCGTCAGCACTTTGTTGCCCTTCGGATTCTTTTAACGAATACAGCCCCTCCTATTGTTTGTGCTGTTGCAAAATTTTTAAAATGGGCTTGGTTGATAAGACTTAGAAGACTGTCCATATCAATTTAATTCTCTTTTTAGATAATTTATTCTGATACATCGTGTTTTAATTGCCATTCTATTTGTACAGTCTTACTTATTTCGACATGCTGTTTTTATATTTTTTTGTACTGCTTTTATGATATGTGCATATCGAAATAAAGCATCAATCAATCGATATGGTCTTATAGATGTTTATTAACATGTTTTTCTAGAACTTTGCTTAGAAAAGGTAGGAGGGAGATGGGGGCGTACATTTAAGAGATCTTCCATGGAGGCTTTGGTGTTTTTACAGATGGAAATGATCTGTGCCGCCTTCCACATTAGAGACAGGTGGCCTTTCTTCATCGATAAATTCAGTAAGGAATAGATGGGATCTGATAACAGTTTAGCTAGGGAAGCTGAGATTCTTGATGGTAGTACATCAAGAGGTGAGCCGGATTTTACCTTACACATTATTATTTCTGTCTCTTTCCGGGATAAAAGAGGGAAATTCAGTCGTGATTTTACCCTTGTGTTAGATGGGGGTTCTGTTAGGGTGTCTGCCGGCAGTGGGCCGCTTACCGCGGTGATCCTATTCTAGATGGTGTCAATTTTCTGTTAAAAGTCATCACTTATTTTATCGCAGAGAGACTTAGAGAGGTTTTTTTCTAAGTCACAGGCTTTGGGGCTAATAAAAGCTTTGAGGATCTGGTACAAGGCTTTGGAGGTGTTCTCCGCATTGCTACGTTGTTGAGCTATATGAGCTTTGCGGGTCTGCTTGATGTTTTTGTGATAAAGTGTGAGAGCTGTCCTGTATTTCTCTTTATCTTCGATGAGGTGAGATCAACGCCATCTTCGTTCCAGGTTTTTGTATAAATCTTTTTCCTTATGAAGCTCAGGGGTTAACCAGATTGCCTGGGTTTGTCTGGGTTTATTAGAACGTGTTTTCAGTGGGGCGATCAGTTGAATAGCGGCTAAGGCTGTTTTATTGAAGTGTGCTAAGCTTCTCTTCAATGTTACTGGGTGCAATGTCCCCTGGTGGCGTGAAAGCCGCAGTGAAGGTTTCAGGGTTGATTTTATGCAATTGTCTATACAAAGATTGATTCTGGGGGCCAAGCAACTCTAGTACTCGGGGGCCCTGCATTTGAAAGTCGATGAGTGTGTGATCAGACCAGCTGAGGGGCTTTGGGGCTTCACATGTGAGGAGAGGTGAGTTAGAGAAAATAATATCTCGGGTGTGTCCAGCTGAGTGGGTTGGACCATTATTGATTTTTGGCAGGTTCTGTGTAACTAGGTCGGCCAGAAAGGACAACATTTCTGCCTTATCCAGGCATTCACTGTGTATACTGAAGTCTCCCAGCAATATCATTTTGCTGGAGGAGATCAGGTACCGGACTATATCAATTCCATGAGTTGGAGGGAAAATTCAGCAATTGGGCCTGGTGGATGGTATACCAGCGCACCTGTCCAACTATTTTGTGGCGAAAGATCCATCCTAAAGATCAGGATTTCGATCTTCTCATTGCTACGCTGTTCTAGGGTAGTGATTTTCACTCTATTACTATGGACGATAGTTATCCCTACTCCAGTTTTTTTCTGCCTGTCAAGTCTTTGGATCCTGTAACCCTCTAGTAGAGAGATGGTGATTGCGGGGGTCCTAATGGGATTAAGCCATATCTCGGTAAAAGAAAACTACATTTGGTGTTTCTGATCTGAGCAGATCTCAGTTGCCTGTTTAGAGAGTGATCTCACATTCTCCAGGAAGCCTTTCCAGCTTTCCCTGTGGGGGGTATGTTTGTGCTTAAGGTTCACAGTGTTTGTATCAGTGCCAGATTTACTCATCTCTTTGGGGTCGACTGGTCCCGGTGCTGCTGAGACTGGGTTTATACTCTGGCAATAGACTATTTGACAAAAATAGGACATTTTATCACTCAAGCTGATTTATAAATGACAGCTGCTAATCACAGTTGCAGATTTAGCACATATAATTTCACAACACATCATCGAACTACACGCCATCCCCACAGTACTGATAACAGACCATGGGGACCAGTTTACATCACGCCTGGCAGAAGCTGTGTGAATCTATGCATGTAGATGCTAGGTTATCAACGAGTATCCAATCCACAAACAGACAGGAAACCAGGGGCCTAAACCAAACATTGGAAGAGTATTTTAGATGTCTAGCAATTCAACAGGGAGAGGACTAGAATGCAGTGTTAAGGATGGCTTAATTTGCTTACAATAATTCAGAAAACACAACATTGTTTTTTTTCCCATTTTATTATTTGAATGGATATCATCCTAACATTCCTCCTATTGAGTGGCATGTAACCACCCAACATCCCTTGGTACAAAAACACCACACACACCTTTGCATTGTCCTTAAAGCAGCCAAAAGGCTGTTAGAAAGGGCTCAATGAGAGAGCAAACATTATGCAGACAGGAAGTGAGCCTCCTTATCAAATAGAAGACAAGGTGTGGCTAGCCACTAAACACTTAGCCGTAAAAGGAAACTGAAAATTGAAGCCCAAATACATAGGCCCCAAAGTATCAGAAAAATCATAAATGTAGCAGCTGTACAACCGGCATTACCCCCGCCTTACACATCCACCCAGTATTTTACATGTCCCTATCTGTCCGTACCACTAAGCTTGGGGGGTGAACTCCACTCTACTCATGGAGTTTTCCGCACTCCACATTGCACGGAGCTCGCAGAGTTCCAAAAAACTATGCTCCACATAGCTCTCTTCAACATCAAGCTATTGAACGCAAGCAAGTAAAATCCACCTCCCGGGAGATTTTTCCTTCTTCGCGATCGTCAACATCAAGTTGGCAGGTGCGAGCATGGAAAATCAACCTCCCGGTGAAATTTTTCAACACGGGTTGTCGAATTTTTGATTGCGAGGGGTCACATATGCTTGTGACCACTCGCATTGAGAAACCGTTCGTTCGCATTGAGAAGGCGGCTGCTTAATTAAAAAATCTACTCAACCAGTAGCAAGGGTGCATGGGGCCATTTGTGATGATTCTACAGTGCGAACAAACACCCAGCACCGAAAATCACCCCAAACGGCAATTATCAAACACACTTCACTGCTTGCGGAGCTCCGTGTAGCGCGGCACAGTTGTTTTTGCACTCCGCAGAGTTCCGCATAGCAGGTCTTTGAAAACTCCACCCAGGCTTACTTACCACCCTGACATGCATCTAAACGGTCCACTCATGCCGATAGAAGTAGAAGAGGAACTTGAATATGTAATGAGGCAGATATTAGATTACAAGCTTATGAGGGGTCAAGTACATTACTTGATCGATTGGAAAGGGTTTGGGGCAGAAGAAAAATCTTGGGAACCAGCCTCCAAACTCCGAGCTCCCAGGCACACATTTCATATCCAACTTCCCTCAAACCTGGACAACCATCAAGACAGTGGTTGTCAAGTGGGGAACTTTTATTACCACTCACATGTGCACTCCACCCTCCCTTCCTGTGAAACAGAAGGCCCTGTTAGTGTCCTTGAATGGAGATGTATGTGCAGGTCAAGGTCGCATATGGCAATATGCACACACAGAGGTGGGTTCCCTGAATTAGGCCTTGCTAAAAATAAGAGCGTTAGATTAGGGGAGAACAGAGTTTTTAGTTATTCTTCAGAATGCAGTAATAAAGGCTTAGCGTAGTCCTCAGAATGCAGTAAAGCAAGGCTTGGTGCAAGCTTCAGTTGATATCCATGTTAGGCAGGACTCCGTTTCCAACAGACGCATTGTTGCAAGACTCTCCAGTTGAAGTCGCGCAACAAGGGGAAATCTTGGAGGATTTTGGGGAGCAGAAAAACAACTCCCTTTGACCACACCCCTGATAGGCAATTTGTACCTATTCTGAAGACTGTCCATCACTTCTCTTTAGCTCTTGTCTAAATTAACACCTTTCCTGAGCCTGAAGGAGCAACTGTGCGACTCGCACCGAATCTCCGACACAGCAGTTTCAGCACATAGGATATAAAGGAAAGAAGAGCAAGAACAACAAAAGAAAAGCCAAAGGATGGCATCCATGAGTGCAAGTGCTTGCATGGCAAGTATTTGGTAAGCATTTGTCCTTCAACTATAAACACTGTGCTTGTGAGCAAGCTGGCAAACTCTCTAGAACACCACTTGTAATTTAACTCTAGGACTTGACTTTCTTGTGTGATATGGTAAACTTAAACATACCCAAATATATAGGGTGATTTGAGTTTCTGTTCCAACCAGCTAGAGACTTTTGGTGATCTGACACCCATGGAGTTTCTTTCAAAGCTCCTTCTTAGAAACCATGATCAAGCTAAACAGCCTCATAAGTTGAGTGAGTTGAGTGATGATTGAGTGTCTATAGGAGTGTGCATGAACAGTGATGGGAGTGTGGTCTGTTTGAAGGTTGCTAATAATTTTGGCATAGAAAAATAGACCATATTTTTCCTGATCCAGGCTCCTCAGTCTATAGTTACTTCCTAGGGGAGAATCTTGATGACAAATCGTGGGGGAACAGCCTTTTGTTATTTTATCCACACTCCCAGTGGGCTCTCTGGCAAGCAGTATAACTGTTTCCCTTGGAGAACACTGAGGGGAGTGAATAGACTGTCTTCAACCATTACTTCTGGTGGCCTGGAAATAAAGGTTAGTGCAAATTTGTTTGTTCAGGCTTCTAATACCTAGCTTGTCTTGGGGGCTCAAAAGACTAGTGTCAAACCCTTTGTGGCTGTGCTGAGGCAGAGTTACTGTGATATGTGAGTGTGGTGATAACTTTGCCCCCCATAAAGTCAGAGATGGCCCATCCTGTCAACACCCATTCCCCCTTTGTCTCATTGTCCTGGGAGTAATACACAAAGACATTCTGACACATATACCTTGTCATGTGACCCAGGATACAGGCTGCGGGCAAAAAGTGTCTGGAACAAGATGATGCCAACTTTTTGAATATGGGATTTTTGAGAATGGAGACTTCAAATCCGACCATTTAAGAGGGTTTTAAATTACAGTTCTTTACATACCAAACACAATATTTACACCTGCTCTCAATTGAAAGCTATCACGTATTAAATGTAATAAGGTAATCCAATGGTATCCTCTGGGAGTTGTAGGCCAAGCAGTAGTGAAAAACAAATGTAAGGATTTTTCACTACCCAGACACGTAAAACTTAAAAGTGCATGTCCAAAGTTTCAAATATACTGCACCCTGCCCTCTGGGCTGTGCAGGGCCTTCCCAAGGGGTGACTTATATGTAGTGAAAGAAAGATTTAGGCCTGGCCACAGGTTTATCTTACAAGGTCAAAATGGTAGTTTAAAACTGTGCACCCAGGCTGCAATGGCAGGCCTGAGACATGTTTAAAGGGTAAGTAAGTGGTTGGCTCAAGGAGTGTTCGGGCCACTTGTAGCATTTAATTTACAGGCGCTGTGTATAGGTGGCACCACTTTAGTAGGGACTTGCAAGCAAATTAAATATGATAATCTGGTGTATGCCAATTTTACCATGTATAAAGGATGGAGTACAAGCACCTTAGCACTAGCTAGCAGCGGTAAAGTGCACAGAGTCCTAAGGCGAACAAAACAAAATCAGCAAAAATGGGAGGACGAAGGCAAAAAGGTTGGGGGAACACCACCCTAAGGCTGACAAGTCTAACACCACCTGTTATAGTTGTGTGCTACATACGTTGAGCAGTAAAGCTATATGACTGATACTAATTTAGTGGCCATTTCAGTGGAAAATGTACTCTCTGTAAAAGGCAGTACCCTAGCACAACATACGTCAGTCAGTCATATTATATGTTTTCTCCAAAAATTAACCACTGTCCACACACTTCTCCCCCTTTATTCTCCTTTCAAAGAGGAATGACTCATATGTTATACTTGGATCTTTCACAACCTCTATGATCTCACTGATGGAAAATTGATGAAAGCACCCCCACTCTAAACATGGGTCCAGCACAACTTAGAGTCCTATCACCAAATTGGTGCAGGCAATTAATCATCATATTTTAGGTGCAGTCACATTATTTTGACTGGTATTTTGCATCTTCTAAGTGCCCACAAGTCTAAACATGCCAGCCAAAACGCCAACCTAATCTGATAGCCAACTTAAAAGATTTACCTTTCTACAGCTACCCTGGATGTGATGGAAGAGTGTCAAGTTTGATTTTTTATGAACCTAAGCCCCATTTCTTCCAGATCTTAAATATAAAACAGTACCCAAACTCATATTTATACATTAGTTTAACTTATACTGAGCATAGGACAAAACTTATCTTGTCACTCACATTACACTTACAAATAAATACAGACACACACTCGCAAACAAACAAGTCATTTCAATGTAACATATAAAAGTGTAGATGATTTTTTAATAATTTTGCAGTAGGTTTATAAAGAGAAAGAAAAATATAAAGAGGGCAAAAAAGTGTAACCAGTCCCATTAAAACTCTTTCTGTTAAAAAAAAAAACTAAACACCAGGCGCAGTTACTTTTGTGCATAGGAATGGAATACGGTCACCTTTGTCTCTTTCCATTGATGATGTGGACATATGTGCTCCAATGATTTCTAAGGTTGAACATTGTTTAGTCTTTGGTGACAGTTTGTAAAAACAACACAGTGGATCTAATAGAACTTCATCTGCTGGATTGATTAACACAGCTCTCAATTTGAATGGAGCAGGGAAAGCACATCATTTTGCAATGTAGCTGGGGAAGACGAAGCACCTCCTTGCTGTTGATAGAATCCAAAGAAGCAGAGATGTCTTGTGGCCTTACTCTGGTGAGAGCAGATTTTGGCACTGCAGGTGGATTAGTACTTGGTGATTAGGTGACCCATCAATTTCTGCATGCGTCAGGATGGGCAACTGCAGTGCAGTGCATCAGATGAACATGACCTATTTGTTTGCAACAGCTCCTTTGATTGTAGAATGGCAAGATTCAAGTGTTCACAGATTGTTCTCCGAAACTAGAAAACTACTTATAGGGCACTGCTTCTCTGTAAATAAATGTATTCCATGCTGCTTTAAAAACCAAAATGGAAGTTGCATTCAACAGGGCATCCAAGTCAGTAGGAAATCCAATCAATGAAAGTCTTTAAATCTCAGAAGAAAAATAAGCTCCTTGCAGGGATAAAAATGATTTTCTTGCACCTTAGGGTAAAAATTCCTCGTTTAAAATGTAGGTTGTAACACTCTTTTTAATTTGCCAATGCGCATAATTTAATGAATATATTTTTTTGCCAAGGCACACTTTCAAAACAGCCTTTTTCACAAGGACAATTAAAATAAAATAATATCACAATGTTTTCATTTGTTTGTGCTCAATTATCATGTAGGCATACCATGACATGAATCATTGCCTAGAAGCATAAGTATGTATCTTGAAGCCACAGGTTTTTACAATAAAATCATATATAGTCAAATTGAAAACACCAGTTTGAATTCCGTCTAATTGAAAATAGCATTCCGAATTATCTCAGTGAAAATACTATCAGTAATGTTTTCTTTTCAATGCTCGTAGCCTTGGATAGTAAGAGGTTCCACAACATGTGCAGTGTAACAAACTCTGTGAGTGCTATTCATGCTTAATCAGATTTCTCTGTAAGTTCTCTGTTTTCTAGGTGTATCAAAAAGCAGATGTGCTAGCCTCATCCCTTGCTCATTGCACCATCAGGATTCAAGCAAGCCGGGCCGAAGACAGCTGTAATGCCAGAAACCGGTCCCCGGAAGCTTGTTTCCTTCCCAGTGTAAGAATTGGCTTTTGTAGTTTGGTTTGCCCTGTTCCCATCATGCACTGGGACAGGAACAGACTAATTTGCATACAGCCAGGTTCTGAAACTGGGATGGTGCAATGAGCTAAAAAACGGTGTTGGATCTAGCCCTGATCTTTTGACTGGGTGAGAGTATTCTGCTTAATTCAGAGACTCTGTCCCTCACCACCCCTTGTTGTAAATATTTTTGTCCACCCTAAGCGTGGAAGGGTATACTCAGACATGAGTCCCTTGCTCATTGCACCATCAGGATTCAAGCAAGCCGGGCCGAAGACGGCTGTAATGCCAGAAACCGGTCCCCGGAAGCTTGTTTCCTTCCCAGTGTAAGAATTGGCTTTTGTAGTTTGGTTTGCCCTGTTCCCATCATGCACTGGGACAGGAACGGACTAATTTGCATACAGCCAGGTTCTGAAACTGGGATGGTGCAATGAGCTAAAAAACGGTGTTGGATCTAGCCCTGATCTTTTGACTGGGTGAGAGTATTCTGCTTAATTCAGAGACTCTGTCCCTCACCACCCCTTGTTGTAAATATTTTTGTCCACCCTAAGCGTGGAAGGGTATACTCAGACATGAGTCCCTTACTCATTGCACCATCAGGAATCAAGCAAGCCGGGCCGAAGACGGCTGTAATGCCAGAAACCGGTCCCCGGAAGCTTGTTTCCTTCCCAGTGTAAGAATTGGCTTTTGTAGTTTGGTTTGCCCTGTTCCCATCATGCACTGGGACAGGAACAGACTAATTTGCATACAGCCAGGTTCTGAAACTGGGATGGTGCAATGAGCTAAAAAACGGTGTTGGATCTAGCCCTGATCTTTTGACTGGGTGAGAGTATTCTGCTTAATTCAGAGACTCTGTCCCTCACCACCCCTTGTTGTAAATATTTTTGTCCACCCTAAGCGTGGAAGGGTATACTCAGACATGAGTCCCTTGCTCATTGCACCATCAGGATTCAAGCAAGCCGGGCCGAAGACGGCTGTAATGCCAGAAACCGGTCCCCGGAAGCTTGTTTCCTTCCCAGTGTAAGAATTGGCTTTTGTAGTTTGGTTTGCCCTGTTCCCATCATGCACTGGGACAGGAACAGACTAATTTGCATACAGCCAGGTTCTGAAACTGGGATGGTGCAATGAGCTAAAAAACGGTGTTGGATCTAGCCCTGATCTTTTGACTGGGTGAGAGTATTCTGCTTAATTCAGAGACTCTGTCCCTCACCACCCCTTGTTGTAAATATGTGCTAGCCTCATCAGCAACGTTTATTAAGAAATCTTTATCTGAAAATGTTGTTTATTTGTGTGCAAGGCCTTGTAGTGTTCTTATTGTGTATACTTATACATTTCTCAGGATTCAATGTTTTTGTGAATTTTATAATAACCACAATTATGACAACAGTATACTTCCTTGTAATTTAAAACAAAAAAACATGAATCCTCATTTTCAAAGGTAGCATAAACAGACAAAGCAATCAGTAATTTGTTGTACAGTATCAAAGTCCCATGAAACCGAAAAGGAATCAGGAATAATTACATAAATCATTGAAACTTTGAACTCATATGCCAATTGCAATGTCTCAGTGGGCCCCACAACTTAATAAGGAACCCTTTCCCAGACTATGCCCTTAGGCACAGGATAAGCTGTAATGTTGGCAGCATAGAGATTTTGATGAGCTCGTGGAATGAGAGTTGCAACTGAAGTTCTCGAACCATGGTTTGTTGAACAGTTCTTTCTGGGGCATAATGTCCATACAGTAGAGGGAGAACCACAGTCACAGTTGTCAGCCACATGACGAAAAAGAAACACTGGTGAAGTGATCCAAACATAGTATCAAGGTGGTATCATCTACCAGCCACAAAACCAATGATATGCAAGAAGAAATCGATTGCGTACAGTGACTGCGAACTGTGATGAAAGGTCTATTGTGTAGAAAGCAGATTCCTTTTCATAAAGTGTTGTTGCTCAAAAATGCATAATCAATGTTGGCTCATGCTGAGGTTCATGATAAGACAGAGCAGTAGTTGAGTTGTGGAATATGGAACTTAGTATAAAACTGGGGAAACAGTAGACCCTGTAGTCACTTGACTAGGTCTCAGAATACCAGCATCACTGTTCTCTTCCTGGGGTAGTTCCTCCACAGTAGGGGGAGACCGCGAGATTGTACTCTGAAGGTATTTTGTTGTAAAAAAGGGAGTCTGCTAAACAGAATCAGACACATGATTCTTTTATTGTGAGTGTCAGACACCTTCTTGTTTTTCTTTAATTGAGCAGCAGAAAAAGGTTACAGTCCATGTGTCTTCTACCTCCAGTTCTGGAGCTGGTGGTTTGTAAGATGGCTTAAATATTTGTTTATCAGGAATGTTTTCTTACATTTTGATGAGACACCTGGCAAAAGCTTTGGACACCTTAACTTCACAGGTGCAAAGCGTCACATTGAATGGTTTAGTTCTGACTTCTTAAATCTCTTGCAACAGCTTTTGTTCAGTTTCTGGCTCAGACAAGTTTGCTTCTGCAACCTTCAAAGGGAGATCCAAAACAGGTATATACTCCAGAGAGCATATAATATGAAGTGAGACCACCTATTACTACTCCAGACAAACAATTTAAAGCTCTCTAGCCTTTCTACAGAATATGGAACCAACTCAGTCCTGCACTCAATACCCCAGCATTCAAGACTTGTTGACCATACCAAAGCCTACTCTCCTAAGCAATTGCTTACTAGTCAGAATAGGTTATAAATTGTAGAAAAACACCCAGATCAGATGTGACAGCCCTGTAAGCCATTGAGCAGAATGCAGCACCTTTTTCTGAATGAGAAGAAAGAAAAACAGCTCCAGTGGCTTTGATACTACAAGTCAAATCAAGTCAAAGAATCTATATTCGGCACATTTCTGTAGCATAAAAGCACAGAAATATAATGAATAAAATATTTAACCATAAAAGACAAACAACTAAAACAAGTCCAAGAGAAAGGAATTTTACAACTCGTATCCTAAACTGTTAGAAATGGGATTTCTGGCTAGCTGAGACATGCGCCAAAGCGAGGCAGAAACCGCCACTCTAGTCAGCATAAGGGAGTTACACTCCTAACATCACCCCTGCTCACCCCCTTGGTAGCTTGGCACGAGCAGCTAGGCTTTTTTTAGAGTCATTGTGTAAAGCGTTTGCACACATCCAACAGTATTATCATGTTTAGAAAAAAAGCCAATATTTTTCTATACTTTAAGACAAGACCAAATATGATAAAAAATCCACAATACTATACTTAAAATATGCAGTTATCGCGTGAAGCGAGGCTGTGCAGAGTGCGGTGCAAACAGGTCGGGGTGCAAGCAGCGGCTCGGTGTTCGTCATCAGGGAGACCAAGGTTGCAGTGCAGAATTGCGGTGATGCCCTCTGTGGTGCCTTCAGGACACGGAGTCGGCAGCGGCATCGTAGACGTTGTCGAGTTGCTTTTCCTCTGTTTGCAGCATGACACACATGGTCCCCGGTGCTGCGGGCAGAAGAGCTTGAAGTCTTTGCTGTTCCTAAGACTTCATGAACAGGGGGCAATCTCTAACTCTAGCCCTTGGAGAGACTCACAAATTAGGTTGCAGAAAGTCCAGTCCAGGCCTTTCACTGGTTCAATGAGGACCTTAAAACTATCAAATTAACGGTACGTAGAGCGGAACGTGCCTGGAGGAAAAATTATTGCCCCTCACTCCGATTGGAGTTTACTAACATCTTGACCCAATTCAAACAGGCCATCTTGGTAGCAAAGACAACTTATTTCTCCTCAAAAGTCCTCGCTGCGGAGAACCAATCGAGGGAAATTTTCTCGATTGTGCACAACCTGGCATTCTCTGACAGAACCACTTTTAAGCCCACCCCATCTCTGGAATTATGTCACTCACTTAATAATTTTTTTATCCCAAAAATTGCCACCATTAAAGCCAATATCCCTCCTCCTTCTTCTACCTTTGTGGACCCTCATTGCCCCCCCTCGAAGGGACAACTGGTGGCCCTTCCTCTTTTGACCAAAAAATCCCTAATCTCAATAATCCTGTTAGTTAAATCTGGTTCCCCCCTTGACCCTTGTCCTTCTCATATTCTCCGTCACATTTTTTCCTCTTGCCCTGACCTTCCCCTTCACCTTCTTAACAGCTCTCTTTCTCAGGGCACTGTACCCGCCTCACTGAAAACAGCAATCATTGTCCCTATCCTGAAGAAACCAGGCGCGGATCCCTCGACCCCCTCTAACTACCGCCCCATTTCCCTCTTGCCATTTTTGGCAAAGGTACTCGAGCGCCATGTCACCTGCACTCTGAGTTCCTTTGTGGAGAAGCATGGGGTTTTAGCTCCCCGTCAGGCCGGTTTCCGCCCCGCACACTCTACGGAGTCCGTAGTGATGTCGGTCCTTGACAACCTCAGGGAGGGAATGGACACCAGCCAAACCCAGGCTTTGGTCCTCCTCGATCTCTCAGCCGCCTTCGACACGGTTGATCATACCATCTTACTTTCCCGTGTCGGGGCGGCGGGGATCGGGGGTTCCGCCCTGGTGTGGTTGTCCTCCTTCCTGAGGGACCGCACCCAGGCGGTTCGCCTGGGTGATTTTACTGCGGACTTCCGGAAAGTTCAGTGCGGGGTCCCCCAAGGTTCCTCCCTCTCACCCCTGTTGTTTAACCTTTACATCGCCCCCCTCATTTTTTCTTTGCTGCAGATGGAGGTCTCCGTGTACAACTACGCGGATGACCTCCAACTTGTCTTTAATCTGTCTTCTTCCCCTTCTTCTGTTTCTAACTTTCAATCCATCATGATCTATATCCGAGACTGGATGAGCCACAACCATCTGAAACTCAACCCAGACAAGACTGAGCTGGTGTTGACGGGTGGCTCATCCAGTCCCTGGTCTCCTCTGTTCTGGCCCCATTCCCTAAGTTCCCCTCCTGTCCCTTCTACCTCAGTAAAAACATTAGGCATTAAACTCAATTCTCAGCTCACCCTTCACTCCCAGGTTAGTTCTGTGGTGTCCTCATCCTTTCTTTCACTGCGCACTATACGCAAGGTGTCCCGTTTTTTTTCTTTTGACGCTATGAAACTGATTACTTTGGCAATGGTCATATCCCGCCTGGATTATGGCAACGCCCTATATGCCAGTATACCTGCATATAGCCTAAGGCGATTACAGCAGATCCAGAACCAGGCGGCGCGCCTGGTGTTTAAATTGCCAAGGTTCCATCATGTCACCCCCCTCCTCAAATCTCTGCATTGGCTCCCAGTTCGGGAACGTGTCCAGTTCAAGCTCGGCTCTCTTATCTTTCAGGCTCGACTGGGCACGGCACCGGCTTTTATCTCATCTGAGATTATATCCTATGTCCCTAGCAGGGTACTTCGCTCATCTACCAAATCCCTTCTTGCAGTCCCGCGGTTCAGGAGGAAGAAATGGGGAGGATCCAAATTTGCGACCCTCGCTCCACTCCTTTGGAACTCCCTACCGCCAGAACTCAGAGCCTCCACCCTCTATCCGCAATTTAGGAAACAGCTGAAAGCTCACCTGTTCACCAAAGTTTTTAATTAATCTTCTGTTATTTAGTTCTCTTAGCCTAGTATTCACTAGTCCCACCCTGTTATCTGCCAGTTATAGCGCCATGAAACCGCTGGTGACCGTGCGCTTAATAAATAATTTTAAACTCAAACTCAAACTCAATACAGAAGCAGCCACTACAGGTCAGCCCAGCAAAGCACTCAGCAAAGCGGTTGTTCCTCCGAAGAGCTTCTTCTTGGCAGTCTTCTTGCTCCAGATGAGTTCTCCAGTTCAGGGATCTGGGTCCCAGAATTTGTACACAAAAATCCTTTGATCTTTCAGGCAGAGGGTGTCTGTGTCCGGCCAGAACCAGTCCGGCCTACTCCGGTTTGATTTCCTGGAGGGAGGTGGATACGGCATTGTCAGAAACAGACCAGGCCCTTTGAGGTACAAGGAAATATCCCCCCACATTCCCCATCGCAGCCCAGGTCTATTCAACCCCTTCCTGACCTACTTAGAGTATCTGGAGCCACACCCACTCCCCAGCCTTCTGTCATCCAAAACCCAGACAGGCAATCCACATTCCAGCAGAGGCACACAGGACTGCCGAGCAAATAAAATACCCACTTTCTAAAAGTGGCCTTTATGAACTCAGAATGAAAAGGGCACCCTCGCTAATAGCTGTGTCTTTAGATTCTGAGTTCAGGCATACTAAACTTCATTTCCTTACCTCCTTCCCCAGGCCCCTTGGGTTTATAGGATGTTGTTAACGAACGACCCGATCCATCCTAGGGGGGAAGGGGCTGACCTTACTATAGTGAAGAGCGAATTTGGCTGTCTTCACTATCAGGACACACCATACACACACTCGGGCATGTCCTGCCTTTCACATACAATGCACCCTGCCCATATGGGGTACCTTGGCCCTACCTCAGGGGCATCTGACATGTACAAAAAGGGGAAGGTTCCATGTCGTGCCAGTGTGGACATGGGCCGTTTCAACAAGGCAGTCGCAACTGCACACAGACTCTACGATGGCAGGTCTGAGATACCTTTTTCCATGCTACGTGCATGGGTGGCACAATCTATGCTGCAGGCCCAAGAGTAGCATTTGATTCACAAGCCCTGGCACCCGTAGTGCACTTTACTAGGGACTGACATGCAAATCAAATATCCATACGGGAAAACATCATTCCAGAACATACTTTACCACAGGAGCACCCGCACTTTACCACTGATCAGCAGTGCGAGAAGTGCGCAGAAACGTTACGCCAGCAAAAACAGAGTCAAAACCGGGAGGTCAGAAAGCAAAAACTCAGGGGAAACACGCCAAAAGATGCCAAGTCCAACATAAAAACGATTTAATATAAATAAAATTGCCTTACGCATGAACCTGCCAAATAAAGAGGCCATGGCATGGCATATCAGAGGGCTGTATAATTTTTGTAAAACCAATAAGGCTGGTCTACACTGTCAAAATGTAAAAACATTAATTTGGGAAAGTAAAATATTTTTTCTAGGAATATTGTAAAGTGTGCAAAAGAACATGGTGTCCCATCACAAGGGCAAGGACTCATACCTGTTAAGGTAGAACAGTTCTCTGGGCAACCTACCATGAGGAGTAGGAGGTTAAGGCAAAATCTGGTCAGCACATAGCAACGTTGTATATTTTGAATTGAAGATAGATAGAAAGGAAGGAAGGCACACTTCATTATTCACAGGATTATATGCACTGACCGATGGTTTGACCCTATTCATCTCTAGGGGCAGATTTACGGGCCCCGTGCGCCACATTTGCGCCACTGCTGCGTCACTTTTGTAAACCATGTGCCACGTTGCGCCCTGTTTATGTTCTCCCCAGAACATTGTGAAAGTCTTGCTTTCATTCACTCAAAGATCAAGGTCAAGCATAAAAGCTATTTACTCACCAATCAGCCCTTGTAACCTGCTCCCCATTCTTGCAATTAAAACCGTGTTGTCCGCATATGAAAGAATTGGGAGAGGTTGAGTCCCAATATTAGGCATGTCTCGTGCTCTTTTCCTTAAAACTATGTCTATAGACACCCTTGTCTTTCGCCCCTTTTAATATTAAATATGTAATATTAATGTGCTTTGTGCATTCACCATTTCGCCCATACTGTACACACACCTTGGCACCCCTATACAATTGTCTTCAGAACCTGATTATGAGCTCTTCTATGCCTATTTCAGCCATAATAGACCAGAGTTTTCAATGTGATACACAATCAAAGGCTGCTGACACGTCCATGAAAGAGAGAAATATGGAGCCCTGTTCAGCGATTGTACATTGCCCTATGACTAGTGAACAATTCATACCTTGATCGATCGTACCTAGACCTGTTTTAAAG
This sequence comes from Lissotriton helveticus, assembly GCF_964261635.1. Classification (NCBI taxonomy): domain Eukaryota; kingdom Metazoa; phylum Chordata; class Amphibia; order Caudata; family Salamandridae; genus Lissotriton; species Lissotriton helveticus. Next base: position 1,600,862,770 of record NC_136059.1, on the reverse strand, counting down.
CTATAATATGTATCTGTTATAATGTTATTTTCAGAAGCCAAGTTCTCCAATCTGTGCAAAAGGAACCACCCATCACCTTTTCAGTAGAATGCGAAATGGATATGGGCCTATACATTTTTGCCAACGCTTTTTTCACCCTTTTTAAAAATAGGAATTGTCACTGAGGTATTCCAGGTAGTGGGAGGCCCTGACTTGACTATTGCATTGAAAACTTTGGTAAGCAGTGGTACCCATAAATCTAAAGGATCACTTAACACATCAAGTGGGACACCATCCGGGCATGGGGCCTTGCCCTACTACTTTTCTTCAATGCTGTCTTCACTTCCTCTAATTGGAAACTCACCTGTTGTAAGGGGATTACCGGCCCATTTATTTTTATGGATATGAACATCCACAATAGGGTCAGAAGATTTCCTAAAGTAAGATGCATTAAGTATCTTCCTAAACACTGCACTATCTTTTTGTATGGTTGCCATCTGAAGTGCCTCCCATGCTTTCTCCCTCATTGCTGTCTTTCTTACTGTGAGCACCTCCTTATAAAGTGCTTGTGCATTTTGTTTTATATATTTCACCTCTCTAGGATTGATGCGTAAGACCTTATGAAGGTCTGAAAGGGCTCTAGTGTCTAGTGCATTTCATGTCAAACCACTCTCATTATGAGCCTTGGATGGACAATTTTTCACTTCAATTACTGTTTACTGGTGGTCGTAAAATCAACAAAAGCGGTTTTAATCGAAGTGAGGTTTGCCCCTGGATCTAAACAGAGGGCAACCTCAGTCTTGATTTCAAGCAAGGTAGAGGCAAGAAATTTCGTTTGACTCACCTTGTCCCACTTTATGGTATACCCATATTTGTTAGCTGAGACAGGTTTCAAACCTATGTTAGAGAAAGATCTATCCCACCCTCTAAGCCCTAACCTGCAAATCAGAGCCACATGGTCACTATACTCCACGACTTTAAGCTCGAACTATGGCACCCAGTTATTTAAGTTCTCAATAATTAAAATATAATCATTTATGGAGGTTCAGGCATTGCTCTAAAAGGGGGCTCCTGAGTTAGTATTTTCTATCACAAGGCAGTCTTCCGGTTAGGCAAGTCTCACGCATAGGCAGTCATCACTGTATCCGAGCTTAGATTGTTGTCTAGCTAGTTTCTGCGTATAATGCTATCTTTGTGTCAGGGTAACATCATTTTTGTATAATTAGTGAACCAGGCCATTCTGGCTAAATATATCCTTATGCAAAATGCATTGTCACAATAAACTGGATACATTAAGGTGTTGTATTTTTACTTTATTATTCTTGCAATTGTTGTTAATAAGTGCTATCCCTGGTTCTTTGTTCCATTTAGGAATTTCCCAGACAACCTTCATCTTGTTTTCATCCATAAATATTGACCACCTTAATACTGGGCTTCGCTCATTCTGATGGTAACTGGGGGGCATATTAGCAAGCCCCTTATCGCCGCATTATCGGCACTTTTCTGCCGATAACGCGGCGATATTTGCATCGCCCTATTATCAAGGCAGCAAAAAGTCAATTAACGTGGCTTAAAGCCATGTTAATTGACTTAACGCTACCTTGGTAATAGGGCCCCTTTCATGATAAACTCATCGTGAAAGGGGGCATGCAGTGGGTGTTGCAGTGGGCGTTCCACCGCAACACCCATTCACTTCAACGCTGCCACCTATTATCAAGAGAGGCGATAATAGTTGGCAGCGCCGAATTTAAGAACAGGAAAGACCTGTTCTTAAGGTGACGAAACGAGGAGAAATGCTTCATTTCTCCTCATTTTTGCTTTTTCCATGTGTGCTACCTTGTGCAGCACACATAGAAAAAGCAAAATGCCAAGGTTTGTTTATGTATAGGAAAGTGTCCCTTCTTGCACAAAAACAAACCGATTTTTTTAAAAATGCCAATTTGTAACTTACATGAGTTCTGCATGAAGCAGCACACATGAAAGTTACAAAATGGCATTTAAGGTTTCTTTATGTGCAGGAAGGAACACCTTGTAAAACATATCGCCATCGCAGGGGGAAATGCTAGGCTGCACCATATCCTTTGTAACATGGTGCAGCCTTGCGTTTCCGAAGTGGCGAAGAGAGGCGTTAAGCCAAGGCGGCTAACACCTCTCTTCGCCACTTTGTTGGTAATATGCCCCTATGTTCTTTTATTTAACGAAGCCTTTAGCTAAGTAAACATGCCATTGCCAAAAATAGGACTTCTGATGCACTTCTTCTTGTTTGCCTAATTTAGAAGATATGTGGTAGTGTTGGACTTATGCTGTAAATCGCTCAGCCCCTTTTTTGGACCCGGGAGGCAGCTTCTGTTTTAAAGGGTAACTTATGCCTAGAAAATGCCCAGGTTACTTCCATCTTTTCATTCATATGGGCACTACTATTCTAACACTGATTCTACATCGGAATGCATATGTTTTGAGCAACACCAGAGGCTTGATTGCAATTTACATCTAGGGTGACTGCTAGACACCCTTAGCATGCAACTACCTTTTTCATTTTAGCATGCAACTAGACCCTGCTACTATATCTTACCTATCTTTAAATCTTTACCTTTTTTATTTTCTGTTGGCATGGTGAGGATACTCTCAGATTTGATTATTTTCTCTATCTTTTTTCTACCTTGGTAATAGGGCCCCTTTCACGATAAACTCATCGTGAAAGGGGGCGTGCAGTGGGTGTTGCCGTGGGCATTCCACCGCAACACCCATTCACTTCGACGCTGCCACCTATTATCAAGAGAGGCAATAATAGGTGGCAGCGCCGAATTTAAGAACAGGAAAGACCTGTTCTTAAGGTGACGGAACGAGGAGAAATGCTTCATTTCTCCTCGTTTTTGCTTTTTCCATGTGTGCTGCCTTGTGCAGCACACATGGAAAAAGCAAAATGCTAAGGTTTGTTTATGTACAGGAAAGTGTCCCTTCTTGCAAATAAACAAACTGATTTTAAAAAATGCCAATTTGTAACTTACATGTGTGCTGCATGAAGTAGCACACATGAAAGTTACAAAATGGCATTTAAGGTTTCTTTATGTGCAGGAAGGAACACCTTCCTGTACATAAACACACCTTCCCTGCCTGCGCTGGCGTTAAGTTGTAAACCTTATCGCCATTACAGGGGGAAACGCTAGGCTGCACCATATCCTTTGTAATATGGTGCAGCCTTGCGTTTCCGAAGTGGCGAAGAGAGGCGTTAAGCCAAGGCGGCTAACACCTTTCTTCACCACTTTGTTGGTAATATGCCCCTATGTTCTTTTATTTAACGAAGCCTTTAGCTAAGTAAACATGCCATTGCCAAAAATAGGACTTCTGATGCACTTCTTCTTGTTTGTATTTGTATTTGTATTTGTATTATAGATTATAGATTATAGAGCGCCTAATTTAGAAGATATGTGGTAGTGTTGGATTTATGCTGTAAATCGCTCAGCCCCTTTTTTGGACCCGGGAGGCAGCTTCTGTTTTAAACGGTAACTTATGCCTAGAAAATGCACAGGTTACTTCCATCTTTTCATTCATATGGGCACTACTATTCTAACACTGATTCTACATCGGAATGCATATATTTTGAGCAACACCAGAGGCTTGATTGCAATTTACATCTAGGGTGACTGCTAGACACCCTTAGCATGCAACTACCTTTTTCACTTTAGCATGCAACTAGACCCTGCTACTATATCTTACCTATCTTTAAATCTTTACCTTTTCTATTTACTGTTGGCATGGTGAGGATAATCTCAGATTTGATTATTCCCTCTATCTTTTTTCTACCTTTGGAGGTGATGGGCCTGCGTCATCACTATTCAAATACGAAGCAACTGGTAAATATGTTGTTTATCTTTTGTATATGTACTCCAAGAGGGACGGCATATATGTGTATTTTGTTTTACATTCACAGACATTGTATTTTATCCGCTGTGGTTTTTCCTGAAGAAGACACTGTCGTGCCGAAACGCACGTAGGATTATCCTGGGGTTGCAGCCACGTAATGACACAGACACCAATTTAACAGCCTTAATTTATGGCTTATTCTTCAATGAATGTCTAAATCATAAATCATCAAAATAGCAATACGTCTTTGAATATGAATAGGAATATGAAAGACCTATAGATATCTGTTCTGTGTGCTTCCTTTGCTTTTGATGTATATATTATCATTGTTGAGAATTAAAGATGACATGGATGTGGTGTGTTTGTGGATTGTTTTAGATTTTGTTTTGTGCATATATTTATTGTTAATTCTTTAACAAAAACAATTTTTTTGTATTGTTGCAACAAACACAATTTGACTTTGTCTCTCCTTATGTCAGAGAACCAGTATAGTCATGTATTATATCAATTTTGAGTTGCTCTAGGAATTTAAAATGTGTATCAAAGCAAGCAGGTCACCGCTTCTTTCTACGGATAGCTAGGCAGTCCTTCAAGCAGCAGGACAGTCCTTCTAGCACCAAGGTAGCCCTTCAGAATATTTAACAGATGCAGGTGTGCTCTGAAGTGTGGCTCTGGGGTTTAATATTTATAACTTGTAACAGCCTTTCCGTGTGGGGACTCCCTGTACTACTCCCAATACTGGCTCTGGAAAGTTTGTCCCCTTTCCCTGGTCAAGACTCCAAACGGTCTGGTATCACAAAATGGTTTAAAAAAAGGACTAGCTCCAACAAATCTTATAGCACAGCTATATTTTTGATCCAATATTTAGGTGGAACATCAAATACATATCAGATCAGATAGCTCAATCAGCAACCAGTACATCTCACATTTTTTAAATGTCTATATTGAATAACTAAAAATTCAATACAATTGTGCGCAACATTTCCAATATATTACAGTACTCCAACATAGAATGTTCAGGCCATATGCTCATTTTCATCAATCTCAGGGAGGCCTTCTTCAGATGCAACAGTAGCAAAAACAATTTTTATTGATGAGCGCCAACTAGGTCCTAGAGAGATTTCTAAGGCTGAGTTTAATTCACTTATTCATCTATCACTTTTTATACTGTCAAAGGAACCTATCTACATGATTTGCATTTAAGGCGTCAGTCTTTGTCTTTTACTGTTCTTTTTTAAAATGGGCAAGGGAGGATCATCAATGTCTAACTTGCTGATTTACTCCAAAAAGTGATGGATAATGGGCCCATCGTGTGCCACTGTATTGTCAGTTTTTATCAATACCATCCATAACAGGGTTGTCCAACAGCGGCCCATGTTCAATGCCAGAATTTTTAAATATGCACATGAGACAGATTTGCATACAATGAAAGTGCAAATAATTCACTTAGGGCCCTATTTATCAGAGGTTTGCATCATGTTTGCACCATGGAATGTTGTTCATGAACGACGAAAATCCTTAAATGTGATTTATGAAGATACACAAGGCCGCTTTGTATGGTCCTGCCTGGCTTGATAAATCAGGAGTAATGCAACATAGCTCAAATCTCTATGTTGCGTTACTCTGCCCCGACAAGGCATTCCGTGGGCATTTTATCGGTGTTCCCACACTCAACACCCATACCTGGGAATTCACCAAAAAGGTACCCCCTTTCAAGGAAGGCTCAACAAAGAGAAATATTTCTCCTTGTTACTTCCTCTTTCTATCTGTGATGCATTAGAATATGCCTCTCAGGTATGTTTTTGTGCAGTAAGTTGCCCCATCCTATACAGAAACGATCCTGCATGCAACACAGGCACCCTTGCAAGGTGCCTTCGTTGGTGCTCGGCAGCTCATTGTGCTCCAGCACTGGATAAAAGACCAAAATGCACTGTATGATAATAAATACAGGTCATGCCTGCCCTTTCCATGTAACGCAGTGCAGCAAGGTGACTTGCTCTGCTGCCCAGTGTTCCAATTACATATATATGCTCCTTAGTTTGGTGGCATCGGTTTGCTGTCTGTGACTCAGGGAAGTAAGATAGGTGTCAGATGTATCAGAAGTGGGAAATGAACTCAAGCCTCCTTGTGGAGACCATAGCCCAATCATGGACAGCAGACTACCCACACCAGACTTACCCGAGAGTAACAATACATCTTTAGAACAATATACTCTTGTACTCTCTGTATTGTACTTACTTCCTCTTCTCATGCTTTGAAAAAACCTAGATGAAATATGAAACACAATGGCATACAAGGCAGCTTTTAGACAAATTAAATGCACAGGAAAACTTAACAATGAGAACTGAGCATGGCAGTGTTTTAGCTTTCATTTACTAAAAGAAGAACTAAGGTTATTTGGGCAGATTATAGGCTTGTTGTTGTTCACCTGTACTGTGCACTCTAAACGTTTGAGGTTCATTTCTGGGTACTAATGGCATTTTCACATACAGTGCCCCTCAATGAAACAATGTATATGCATCTTAACATTTTGGAAACAAATGCAGAGATCTAACCTCTTAGGGATTTGACTTACAAAAAACCATCAGTGAAAGGATAATACCCTTTTTAGGACTGAGAAACTATGTGTAATGAGAGAAGGGTTGGTCCAACTGATTTTTGTGACAGGTGAATGTGAGATTAAGGTCCATAGAAACCTGCTTGGCCACTTGTGGTCAGTTGCCATTTCACCCTATTTTGAATAAACCATGGGGCTATCACCAGGATTGGAAATGCATTTAGGCACCATCTCTAGCATGTGTGAAAAAATTGTTAGTCGTTTTGATAATAAAATTCTAAAGGTCTATGACTCCTTTCAGACCTCTGAGGCAACTGTGAAAACGGATTCATCCTTGGCTGCGGAAGATGCACCCAGGCTTACCAACTTCATACCAATATCACCTCAGGATGCTTTAGCCGAAATTTAAAAATGCCGCTCAGGTGCCCCAGATGATCCATGTCCTCCGAAACTGTGGAAAATTTTATCCTTTTCCCTGATGGGTGGGCTACTTCATATATGAAACTTTTCTCTGGAAACTGGCATCTTTCCTCATAAATGGAAACATGCAACACTCCTCCCTCTGAGAAAGAAGCCTATTGGGGACCCAGGTGATCTTAGTAACCTTAGACTCATCTCTCTGCTACCCGCCCCATGAAAAATGCTGGAGAAGCTGGTTCAGGGCAAACAGACCATTTTTATTGATCAGAATGGTGCTCTGCATGACGCACAATCTGGTTTTCAGGCAGGATTCAGTACGAAGACCGCTCTTCTTGAGGTTGCAGAGTCGGTAAGGTGGTCGCTGGATTCAGGAGCATCAGCACTACTGGTGCTCCTGGATCTGTCCACAGCATTCAACACTGGATGGGGGCACTAAAATCCAGTTTATGCAATACGCCGATGATTTGGCACTTCTGGATCATACCAAAATAGGCCTACAAAAGGCGCTGACAGCCTTGGCAATATACAACGATAAAAACAGGCTCGTGGCCAACCCATCCAAATCAAAAATTGTAATCTTCGGGCACTATCCGAAAAAAAAAACTAGCCAAATGGAGGCTAGGTAACTTGATCATGGGATGCACGCAGCAATACAACTACCTGGGCGTCTGGTACCATGAATCGGGGCTACCTGGTACACATCTAAGGAAAATTCAATGCAAAGGGAAAACTATCACCTATGCCCTTTGCAAATTACAAGCCACCTTACACAGTCCCACCACAATGGCCATCCAAAGAGTACTAAAGGCAAAACTAATGCCAGCACTTAATTACGGCCAAGAAGCATTCCCCGGAAAACTAAACAAAGCCCTGGAAAAGATCAACTGTAGTGCATATAAGAGACTATTCCATCTCCCCGTGTGCACTAGAAACACTCTTGTACGACTAGAATTTTCCCTGAACCAACAAAAGCTGGAAGAGATGGCTGCCTTGAGCAAATATTACTACCATACAACAGCGGCAAACAAGAAGACTTTGAAGGCAGTCCTAAAAAACATCTTCCTGGAACCTGGGAACCCTTGGTCAGCGACTCTCACGGGGGCAAAGGATCTCCTTAACTTAGCTTTGGAGAATTGGGGCTCTGAGCTAGTGAAATATTCTACCATCAAAAATGCAATCAAAAAACAAGTCCGCATCTGCTCTCGCGCATCGGATTTGGAGTCACTGGCAAAAAGAGGCCTCCACGAGTCCCAAAGTCTGCCGCATACAGTGCACAACTCTAAACTCCATCTCACGCAGGCAGTGGGCCGCCCAGCCCTACAAAAGATTTTAGCCTACAGATTACATCCCCTGCCCCTTAAAAAACTATACACCACCGAACGGGCAGGTTCAGTGACCAAGGAATGTAGGCTCTGTAAATACAAATGGGAGTCTCTGGCCCACCTCCTATTTTGCTGCCCGGCCCTGCGCACAGCTCGCAGCCTTTATCTTAGGCCCATCATCTTACAACTGGGGACGCGCACCGCAAAGGAGGTGGTTCTTCAATTATACACATTGAACTCAGTAAAACAGATGACCACATTTGGCAAATTCATTCAACAGACTCGCACTAAGCTGATGGCCTTCTCGAGCTAAAACGACCAGAGACTTAGCCGAGGCATGCTGGCCTGTAAGACTTTGGACATTACTCTTTTCAGCCCACAAGATCTCAGATTTTAATTACACAGACTTGCCTTAAAAAAGATGATTACTCTGCTTTTTTTTTACTTTTGTAATTTTTGTACCTTGGTTTTAATGTAATGGTTTTGAGTAACCAAACAATAAATTCATTCATTCATTCATTCATTCAACACTGTTGACCGCACCATTCTGGTCCAAAAGCTACAAGGTGTGGGCTTGGGTGGAAAAGTGCTGACCTGGCTGACATCTTACTTGAGTGGACGTACTCAGAGAGTTGCCCTTAAACCATTTGAATCCAAACTAAAACAGCCCTGGTGCGATGTCCCCAGGGCTCAGCCTTGAGCCCTTTACTTTTTAACCTTTACCTAGCCCCTCTGTTCTCGCTGATTGCCAACTGGAGAGTGAAAGCGACCTCTTACGCTGACGACACCCAGTTGGTTTTCTCGTTTAAGGAGCAGACTGCAGATGCATTTAAGAAGTGTAAGGGTTGCTTGCGTGACAAAACACTGTGGATGAACTCAAATAAATTAAAGCTTAACGCTGGGAAGACAGAAGTCCTGTTCTTTGGTCAGGGCCCAGTGCCAGATTCAGATTTATGGTGGCCATCAGAAATGGGACTACCGCCTTCCCTTGCCATGTGTATTCGAAATTTAGGGGTGAGATGGGAGTCTGACCTGTCCTTTACAGCCCAAATACACCAGGTCTCTACAATTTGTTTTAGTAAATTAAAAAATCTCCGCAAAATTTTGCACTTTTTCCGGAAGACTGCCGCAAATCAGTAGTACTTGGCACCATTACATCTAGGCTAGATTATGCAAATGGCCTATATTTTGGCCTTCTTAAATACGCAATTTACCGCCTTCAGATGATACAGAATGTGACTGCCTTATACCATTTTGACACCATGTCTCCCCGCATCTACAGAAGCTCCACTGGCTTTCAGTGGAGAAAAGAATTATATTCAAGGCCATGACGTTGGCCTATCGGGCTCTTAACGGTAAATGCCCTGGTTATCTGAAGGAAAGACTGCATCTCTATAAGCAAGATCGTGGGCTATGATCTAATTCTCATAAATTGCTGCACATCCCACGCTTTGCGAAATCACACGTGGGCGGTAGAGCGTTCGGTCAGAACTGCTTCACTGGGGAACGCTCTACCAGGTTCCCTGCGGCAGGCAGTTTCAGAAACATGTTTCAGAAAGGCGTTGAAGACTTGGCTCTTTAGGGCAGATTAACAATGGGCTGTTAAATCTGCTATCCTCTCTGACGCAATTTCACTGTATGTTTCAGTGCCGGGACACCTCTGTTTGGGGTAGCTGTTGCGCTCTATAAGCTTCAGTATTAATATTATTATTATTATTATTATTATTATTATTATTATTATTTAGGAAGCATTTGAACTTGTTTTGGCAAATCAAGCCAGTCTAAACTGGGGTGCAGTGGATCCATCTCTTGCACTTCCTTTGATAACGCTTAAAAGGACTGTGTTATCTTTGCACTTATCATTAGTGGGCCGATTACGATGCCTTAGGAAAAAGGATTGAGTGGAGCTGTTCCTACAGTATCGTAATCTTCTGTATGCATTCATTTCCGACCTACCCATTTTGATGGAGTCAGTAAGAAATTAATCCAAACAGGATTTCCAAATGGGGTACGATGGGCTTAGAGAATCTGTCTGTCATTTGGAAAGCCTCCTGTAATCCAAGGGCAGCTTTTTCTGCCTGTGTGATTTCAATGTCTGATTCTGCCACCTTTCTGTGCTGGTTTTTCTGACACAGACAGGCTGTGGGAAGTCGACTTTGGGGGCCTCCATCAGGTCCCCCATGGGTGCAAGGCCTCCAGAGGACAGCCAAGGGTAGCCCATGTTGATCCCTGGACCCGGTGGCAGGCTTCTTGAGGTGCCTGCCACGGGGTGCAGGGTTGAACTGTACCTCAGCTCTTTACAATGAGAGCATGCATTGCTGTTGGCATGCATGCTCCCATTGTAAAGAATAGGAGTGCGACTGAACAGTGTTCTCTCACATCCTAATTGCTGTTTTGGGATCACCGACAGGAGGTCGGTTTGTCTCAGTTCCAGATCGATGTCGGACACACTCAGGTCTGTCCGACATCGTAATCGGCCCCTAAGTGTGCACCACTCTTTCGGCGATGGCTCTTTCAACGTGTGTCCCACACATATGTCTCTGCACCTCTCCTTGTGGCTGATTACATACCTCAATAAACATATGTATTTTGGCATCTTGGTGGGTCTATAAAAATACATATTTCTGATCATATTTTATATACTGTATTACAAAATTTACTAACAACAATTCTGTCATAAAATTATTCCAAAGGGAAAATTATTTTTATTGAGATGTAGAAAGCAAATGCAACCAGTGGAAGTACAGAGGTAGTCAGTGAGACCGACTGCAGCGCCTGTGAGTGAGAGAGAAATTGACAAGCCTTTCAATGAGAACTAGCAGGTTCACTATTGCGGGGCAGAATGCAGTGCATGCCCTTAATATATAAAACATTGAAAGTGTTTGAGAAAGCTAGAGTGGAGGATGCACCAGTACTGAAAATTACCTGGTAGACAAATTGTCCTGCTGTTTCCAAGGTGGGGATAACATTTATTTACATTATCTTGTATCCCAATGCTTTCCTATAGAAAGGACAGCCCTGCTGCAGTGAAAATAGCTGTTAGGGCTTTTCTCTGTAAATATATGTTTAAAATAAAAACATTCCATATCCTACTTCTAAATACCATGCATCCTGCCTTATAACCAATAAAGACTATTTAGGGGTGACTTATTTATATTTAAAGGTAAGGTTTAGTCATGTCAAATGGGGTCATTTTACCTGGTTTAATTTGAAGTTTAAAAACTGCACAGCCAGGCTACAAAGGTATGCCTGGAGGCCTGCATTTTTGTGCCACTGCAGTAGATGACCCACTGAGTGCTGCAGTCCACTGGTTGATAGAATTTAGTTTGCAGGCCCTTGGTAAACTTGTACCATTCACTTGGAATGCATTAGCAAATGAAATGTGCCAATCAGGAGTGTACCAATCTTACCATGTTAAAAGGAGGAGTACAATCATTATACCATTGGTTAGCGAGGGTAAAGTGCACAGAGTAGTAGCCGGCAATAATAGAGCTCTGCAAAAAGGCAACATAAAACCGGGATGAGCCTGCAGAAAGGGCACCTTTTCAAGAGGAATTAATACGCAACAAAGGGTAAACAGCGTTTACAACGCAACTTTTACCACGCACTACCTTTACCACAAAACTTTTACAATGCAATTCGTTACAACGAATTGCGCTGGGGGCGCTTTAGGATAGGTAATAGTTTAATTTACTATCCAACACCTTCCCTACTATCCACGGAGACTGGAGTTGGAATAGTAAATTAAACTATTCACTATCCAGCGCCCCCCAACGCAAGTCGTTGTAACGACTTGCGTTGTAAAACCTGCGTTGTAAAGGCATACGTGGAAAAAGCATGCGTTGTAACAACATACATCCCAACAAAGTGGTGAGACTTAAAGAAGCAGAATAGGACATGGCAAAAAGAAGGTATTTCAAGTTGGAGGCCAAAAATGTGCTCAGAGCAGGTCTATAAAGATAATTATTTACAACAAGGGGTGGTGAGGGACAGAGTCTCTGAATTAAGCAGAATACTCTCACCCAGTCAAGAGATCAGGGCTAGATCCAACACCGTTTTTTAGCTCATTGCACCATCCCAGTTTCAGAACCTGGCTGTATGCAAATTAGTCTGTTCCTGTCCCAGTGCATGATGGGAACAGGGCAAACCAAACTACAAAAGCCAATTCTTACACTGGAAGGGTATACTCAGATGTGAGTCCCTTGCTCATTGCACCATCAGGATTCAAGCAAGCCGGGCTGAAGACGGCTGAAATGCCAGAAACCGGTCCCCGGAAGCTTGTTTCCTTCCCAGTGTAAGAATTGGCTTTTGTAGTCTGGTCTGCCCTGTTCCCATGATGCACCGGGCCAGGGACAGACTAATTTGCATACAGCCAGGTTCTGAAACTGGGATGGTGCAATGAGCTAAAAAACGGTGTTGGATCTAGCCCTGATCTCTTGACTGGGTGAGAGTATTCTGCTTAATTCAGAGACTCTGTCCATCACCACCCCTTGTTGTAAATATTTTTGTCCACCCTAAGCGTGGAAGGGTATACTCAGATGTGAGTCCCTTGCTCATTGCACCATCAGGATTCAAGCAAGCCGGGCCGAAGACGGCTGAAATGCCAGAAACCGGTCCCCGGAAGCTTGTTTCCTTCCCAGTGTAAGAATTGGCTTTTGTAGTCTGGTCTGCCCTGTTCCCATGATGCACTGGGCCAGGGACAGACTAATTTGCATACAGCCAGGTTCTGAAACTGGGATGGTGCAATGAGCTAAAAAACGGTGTTGGATCTAGCCCTGATCTCTTGACTGGGTGAGAGTATTCTGCTTAATTCAGAGACTCTGTCCATCACCACCCCTTGTTGTAAATATTTTTGTCCACCCTAAGCGTGGAAGGGTATACTCAGATGTGAGTCCCTTGCTCATTGCACCATCAGGATTCAAGCAAGCCGGGCCGAAGACGGCTGAAATGCCAGAAACCGGTCCCCGGAAGCTTGTTTCCTTCCCAGTGTAAGAATTGGCTTTTGTAGTCTGGTCTGCCCTGTTCCCATGATGCACTGGGCCAGGGACAGACTAATTTGCATACAGCCAGGTTCTGAAACTGGGATGGTGCAATGAGCGAAAAAAACGGTGTTGGATCTAGCCCTGATCTCTTGACTGGGTGAGAGTATTCTGCTTAATTCAGAGACTCTGTCCATCACCACCCCTTGTTGTAAATATTTTTGTCCACCCTAAGCGTGGAAGGGTATACTCAGATGTGAGTCCCTTGCTCATTGCACCATCAGGATTCAAGCAAGCCGGGCCGAAGACGGCTGAAATGCCAGAAACCGGTCCCCGGAAGCTTGTTTCCTTCCCAGTGTAAGAATTGGCTTTTGTAGTCTGGTCTGCCCTGTTCCCATGATGCACTGGGCCAGGGACAGACTAATTTGCATACAGCCAGGTTCTGAAACTGGGATGGTGCAATGAGCTAAAAAACGGTGTTGGATCTAGCCCTGATCTCTTGACTGGGTGAGAGTATTCTGCTTAATTCAGAGACTCTGTCCATCACCACCCCTTGTTGTAAATATTTTTGTCCACCCTAAGCGTGGAAGGGTATACTCAGATGTGAGTCCCTTGCTCATTGCACCATCAGGATTCAAGCAAGCCGGGCCGAAGACGGCTGAAATGCCAGAAACCGGTCCCCGGAAGCTTGTTTCCTTCCCAGTGTAAGAATTGGCTTTTGTAGTCTGGTCTGCCCTGTTCCCATGATGCACTGGGCCAGGGACAGACTAATTTGCATACAGCCAGGTTCTGAAACTGGGATGGTGCAATGAGCTAAAAAACGGTGTTGGATCTAGCCCTGATCTCTTGACTGGGTGAGAGTATTCTGCTTAATTCAGAGACTCTGTCCATCACCACCCCTTGTTGTAAATATTTTTGTCCACCCTAAGCGTGGAAGGGTATACTCAGATGTGAGTCCCTTGCTCATTGCACCATCAGGATTCAAGCAAGCCGGGCCGAAGACGGCTGAAATGCCAGAAACCGGTCCCCGGAAGCTTGTTTCCTTCCCAGTGTAAGAATTGGCTTTTGTAGTCTGGTCTGCCCTGTTCCCATGATGCACTGGGCCAGGGACAGACTAACTTGCATACAGCCAGGTTCTGAAACTGGGATGGTGCAATGAGCTAAAAAACGGTGTTGGATCTAGCCCTGATCTCTTGACTGGGTGAGAGTATTCTGCTTAATTCAGAGACTCTGTCCATCACCACCCCTTGTTGTAAATATTTTTGTCCACCCAAAGCGTGGAAGGGTATACTCAGATGTGAGTCCCTTGCTCATTGCACCATCAGGATTCAAGCAAGCCGGGCCGAAGACGGCTGAAATGCCAGAAACCGGTCCCCGGAAGCTTGTTTCCTTCCCAGTGTAAGAATTGGCTTTTGTAGTCTGGTCTGCCCTGTTCCCATGATGCACTGGGCCAGGGACAGACTAACTTGCATACAGCCAGGTTCTGAAACTGGGATGGTGCAATGAGCTAAAAAACGGTGTTGGATCTAGCCCTGATCTCTTGACTGGGTGAGAGTATTCTGCTTAATTCAGAGACTCTGTCCATCACCACCCCTTGTTGTAAATATTTTTGTCCACCCTAAGCGTGGAAGGGTATACTCAGATGTGAGTCCCTTGCTCATTGCACCATCAGGATTCAAGCAAGCCGGGCCGAAGACGGCTGAAATGCCAGAAACCGGTCCCCGGAAGCTTGTTTCCTTCCCAGTGTAAGAATTGGCTTTTGTAGTCTGGTCTGCCCTGTTCCCATGATGCACTGGGCCAGGGACAGACTAATTTGCATACAGCCAGGTTCTGAAACTGGGATGGTGCAATGAGCTAAAAAACGGTGTTGGATCTAGCCCTGATCTCTTGACTGGGTGAGAGTATTCTGCTTAATTCAGAGACTCTGTCCATCACCACCCCTTGTTGTAAATATAAAGATAATTATGCCTGCAAAGTAAACATGCTTATTGGTTGTCCATTTCCCAGCATTCCACTCCCTGTTCTAATTAATGTTCACTAAAACATATCAACCCATAACTTCCCAGGAGTGCACAGTCTAAATATTGATTCCGAAATATCGACCTACAGTAATATCGAGTTGGAAATATCTAAGGTGAAGAATATCAAGGTCAAGAATATCGTTGGACAGAACAACGACCCTAAGGTAAGTAATATCGACTTTTTTTATATCGATGTAAGTAATATCGAAGTTAGTAATGTCGATATCAAATATATCGATGTTACTAATTTCGATGGTACTAATATCGATATTAGTTTTTTGTTATTTATTTTATTATGTATTTTATATGTATGTGTTATATGTTTTTTGTTAAGTATTTTATTTGTTTTAAATTATATGTGTACTATTTTTTATATATTAATAATGTTATTTTTAAGTTAATTTTATGTTTAAGTTCTGTAGGGGGTTGTGGGTTTATAGAGGAATTGGGTGGGAAGTAATTAAATTGTAATTAAGTAATGATTTTTTTTATTGGTATTGATAATTATTTTATTTTTAATTCATTATTAATTGTTAATTCATTATTTTGATTGGTAATTAATTTGTTTAATTGATTATTAATGTCTGTAATTGGTAATTACATTTTTTAATTGGCAATTAATTTTTGTAATTGGTAATTACTTTTTTTTAATTGGTAATTCATATTTTGTATTGTTAATTACTTTGTATTAATTGGAAATAATTTTTATTAATAGGTAAATATTGTTTCATAAAAATATTTTTTGATTTGATTTAAAAATACATTTATTGTTTACCATTTTTTAATTGTTAATCAATGTTTAATTATTAATATGTTTTTTGTTTTGGAAAATATTTTAGTGTTCAATATTTATTATTTGGTAACTAATATTCATTAGTTAATATTTATTGGTATTTATTGTTAATGTATTGTTAATTAATTATTCAATAGTAATTATGTTTTTAATAATTATTCATGGGTATTTGCAAATGATGTAGAGTTATTTAAAAATTTTATTAATAATTATTTTATTTACAACAATCATTTATAAGTATGTTATATTAAACTTCTACGCTATCCAACGCTTTCCCCACTGTTGCACTCTCTGGAGTGGGAATATACATTTTTACCCCTACGCTATCCAACGCTTTCCCTACTGTTGCACTCTTTGGAGTGGGAATAGTATTTGTTACCCCTAAGCTATCCAACGCTTTCCCTACTGTTGCACTCTCTGGAGTTGGGATAGTAATTTTTACCCCTACGCTATCCAACGCTTTCCCTACTGTTGCACTCTCTGGAGTGGGAATAGAAATTTTTACCCCTACGCTATCCAACATTTTCCCTACTGTTGCACTCACTGGAGTGAGAATAGTAATTTTTACCACTACGCTATCCAACGCTTTCCCTACTGTTGCACTCTCTGGAGTTGGAATAGTAATTTTTACGCCAACGCTATCCAATGCTTTCTCTACTGTTGCACACTCTGGAGTTGGAATAGTAATTTTTACCCCTACGCTATCCAACGCTTTCCCTACTGTTGCACTTTTTGAAGTTGGAATAGTAATTTTTACCCCTACTCTATCCAACGCTTTCCCTAGTGTTGCACTCTCTGGAGTTGGAATACTAATTTTTACCCCTACGCTATCAAATGCTTTCCCTACTGTTGCACTCTCTGGGGTTGGAAAAGTAATTTTTACCCCTACACTATTCAATGGTTTCTCTACTGTTGCGCTCTCTGGTCTGGGAATGGTAATTTTAAGTTCTATGCTATCCAATGTTTTTATTACTGTATTGTTTTTTACCTATGGATTTTGAATAGTATTTTTATTTACTTAGCTATTTAATATTTTTTGTATTATTTTAGATAATGTAGTATATAATTAATTTTATAAATATTAAAAGCATATTTAATTTTTTTAATTTATTAATCATAATTATTTACTTTTTATTTATGTTTTTGTTTTATGTTTGTAATTGTATTTGTAATTTATAATATATTTTATTATTGTATAAAAATATTAAAATAATTATTAAAACGTATTCTTAAGTAATTATATAATATATATTTTCTGTACATGTTTAATTAATGTATTATTATTATATATGTATTATTTAGTAATTTTAAACATTATTAGATATTTTCAACTATGTTCATTTTATTTATTAGTGTTATTTACTTTATTTTACATTGATATTTTTACAAGAAAAAAACACTATTTTTAACATTGATATTTTTAACATCTATATATTTTTTTTCGTTATTTTTGTACTTCCCATGTTGTAGATAGTATGTCGATATTCTTGCCTTCGATATTTCAGCATTGATATTTCTGTCGGTCGATATTTTCTAGGTTGATATTTTGTCAGTGATTCCTTCACAGGTAAGCAAAGTTCAATTACAAAAAGGCAAAGGTACAATTTTCTTGTACTAAAGAAGGGACTCACAATTTTGAAAACAGGAGGTCTGGGGAAGATAGAAATGATTTATCTAGGATTTACTCAATATAAGAAAACAAAGTCACATACCACAGCCTTATAAACAAGATGATGTGTGCATTGGAATGACTGCTAAGATTGTAAAGGCTTTGATTAGGAAGTACAAATGACTATGGATTGGGGGCATTGAAAGCAGCTGGTGCATTTCATTAAATGCAATCGAGCCTATGGCAACATACTCTATTGCTAATTAATTAGAAAAATTTTCGATGGTGATGTGTAACGAGTAACACTTCTGTTCATCGTTACTGGGCCAAAATATAAGGAATATTATGTAAGGTATAGGATAAGAATAGTAAAGGACCAGTAATACCGTCTGCCCCTTGGAACTGTGCACGGAGAATTCCAGATGGCACTTTTTTGACTTGTCCACATTGAGGGACATATTTACTAACATCGTATGCAGAGACGCTAGTGAATTTGCTGCACTGAATTGTTTGAAAGAGAGAAAGCATAACAGTGCTATATTTTGAAAAGTATGGCAGAGGTCTGCTTTCTCCTAGCGCTGACACACTTTTGGGTGCCTAGAGCCAAAACAGGAACACTTGCTTCATGCACATGGGTCTGTGATTAGAATATTTTGTTATGCAGAAAGGTGTACTGTCTTGCACAAAAACTAACATTTAAGGCTGTTTCCTCTATGTATTTTTTGCTGCATAAAGAACATGGGACATATTAGCAAGGGCCATATCGCCGCTTTAGCAACACTTTTTGCCTCTAAAGCGGCAATATTTTTATTGCCCTATTAGCAAGCTGTCGCTAACAGCAGTTAGCGACAGCTTTTAGGCGATAGCGACCGGGTTGGGGCCCACTGTGCATGTCAGCAATATTTATCGCTAATGACATGCAAAGTACGCATACCCAAACACAGCTATCGCCTATTAGCAAGGCAGGCTGTGCGATTAAAAAAGTTGCGCTAAGCACGATTATCGCCTGATTCTAACGCCTCCTCAGACCATTACTTAACCTGTTTATCCAATGGGAGGTGGATAGTCAGGTTAAGTCCACTATAGTGTGTAGTGTAGTTCCTATATTCCTAATAGGCTCTGCGCATTGGAATAATATATCCTATAGATGTGACGTAGGACTTATGTCTACTAGGTCTCTATCGAATATATTAAACTTAATTGTGAGTGCCAGCTAGCTCAGAGGTCACTAGAAACTTTCTCGAATAAAGAAGAAGGGATTAGTTTCTGACAACCGCATAAAAATGACAACTTTGTTTCCCCAAGATAAAACGTATCTTCAGAGTCGTGGAAACAATAGATAGATTTTTTACTCAGTCATTCGTGCATGCTTCGTTTCACCAGAGGTGCAGAGAAATAGAGAGAGACGGGCGTTTTCATTTGAAGAATTTATTGAACAGTATTCTTTCTCATGCAGAAGAAATGAACTGTTACAATTGCAATACTGGCTGTAAAGTATAATGCGTACAGCAGGAAGAGTATTATAAAATTATACTGTAAAAGCATGGTATGGTTTCTAAGCCATAAAATACATACATAAATAAATAAAGACTAAAAGTACTCAGCTGGTGCTTCTAAAATATGCCTACCCGATGTACCTAGCCTAAGTCTAGTACGAGGGAAGAAGTAAGTGTGGTATAGTATAAGTTTAGTATTCTTTTTGCAAAGAATCTATCCAAGATTTCTCTTAGGGTCTAATCAGCTTCGTACCTTGGTTTAGAATGAAGGCGGTCTGGTATCTCTCTGTCTCTGGACTCCATTTCCCAACACCCAGCAAGGGGAGCTTGGAAACACTGGAGCTGGATTTCTCGGCAGGAGAAAAGACAGCGTCTCTCTCAGTGCATCTGCTGGAGGGTCGGCTTCCTTCGACATTTGCTGTAGCAGGATGTGTCGGGCAAGTAGCTAGTCAAACTGCTCCAAACCACTGGGTGTTTGCTTGGGCAAATGTCGGCATATTTATACCTTGAAGGTGCCGAGTTTGACGTAAAGGTGGACATAATAACGTCGTCATAGAGTCTCAGTTCTTTGAAAACTCCAGGAGTTCTTGGACAAATCAATTTTCAAGCAAGGGGAAGTCCCTAACTGCTGAAGCCGAGTTTTCCAAGAAATCGTTGTGGATTTTTGGAAATAGTAGAAGTAGTAATGCCGTATTTGGACTGTATGAGCTATGTCTAAATATGGTTATGATTTCTATGCCTATATAAGGATATGGTGATTTATACCTATATAAGGGCATGAATCGGGAAAATTACACTAGGTTCCTAAAATGCTATACAACAAGCGTTAATGCCTGAATATCGCAGGATTTTCAGCGATATTCACGCATTAAGCCGCTATCGCCGGATATATTATCGCATTAGAGATAAACGTTGCTAATAGCATGTTATTTCTGCGATAATATTCGGCGATAGGCGGCGATTAAAAAAACCTCGCTTAGCGCGTTTTGCGGCAAATACCACATGTCCTTGCTAATATGCCCCAAGGAGTAATAAAGATATTTCTTATCATTATGCCAGCTTCAGGTAGTTGCATGATGTTCGCACAAACCTGTGCAGTCCCCATGCAAAACCCATGTAATGCCTGCCTGATGCCAGGTAACAAAAGGCAGATCTATGCGCTGACTTCCATTACTTTTTTTTTTTTACACAGCCACGCAAGTTGAGATTTGCGTGGCTTTGAAGATCCAAGAATTGATTTTTTTTTCGGGGCTTCGCGAAATAAACGACACATCACATTCCCCAAGAGTGTCCACCTCCTTTGGAAATTACATTTTTTATCACTCATTCCATATAAGTTTCTATTACAAGCAATCCCATGTTTAAGATGCAGAAACAGTTTAACACAGATTTCCTCCTCAACAAAGCCAGACTTGCTAAAATCAAAACTCCTTGCTCAGAATCCACGGTTTGCTATTTTTCTAGCACACGTTTTGTCAAATACTTTCAGCTATTCTTTTAAAGAGAAATGCCTCTATAAACGTTAATGAAGATTCCGAACTGGTTTGCCGAAAAATCAGCAGTAATTGGGTTGACAGAAGGACCTCCAGAAATGTCATCAGGGGGATTTAGAAATGTCAGTCTGAGTTTTAAAAGTTAACAGTGTATTTGGCACCTCGTTTTTCACTTGGTCTTTTGAAGTCTCTGGATAATAGGAAGGGGAATACCAGAGTGGATCGGGATAATTTAGGACGAAATTGTGTTTGAAGCACTGCTAGCAAATAAATCACACTCGGTGGAAGAAAAACAATAGGTAGTGAGTTTGACTTTTCTAATTGAATATGTATTTAGGATGAGACAGCTGTGGTCGAAATAGATAATAGTCTGCACTCGGGGATAGGGACTTTGAAATAATTGACATTCCTAAGCCTTTTTTCCTGGGGCAAAGGGCCATTGGTAATAAATTAGTATTGCGTTGTTTTGCTGTTAAATTGCAGCTCTTCTAAGAAGCCATATTGTATTAAAGCTACTAAAGTTTTGGTAACACTTGAGTGGTGATTGTTTGTACTTAGCTAGCTACTTTTTTAATAGTGATCTTGAAACAACAGCTGTTGGGTGATGGAATCTAATGAATGGCGCACAGGGACAGCCAGGCCCATCTTATCTATTCACTTTCCTTACTCAGAAAGGATTGTCCTTGACTTTTTCATAGATGTTACCTGTTTTTTGTCTCAGCTACATTTGCTTAAAATTACTACTTAAAACTCTCTACAGTTTTTTTCCATTTTTGTATATTACTCCTTCAATATTCAAAATATTTTATTGTTTTAGGTAAAAATACATTACAGCAAGTGACCAGAACACTGGCATAAAAGGCACAGTTTGATTTAACTTTGCAAGAGTTACTTAAAAACAAGCCCTCTAGAATACAGGCTGCTAGCTCACCTCTAAACTGTGTTGCTTTCATATGCAGACATTTGAAATACTCATATTAATAAATGCAAATATTTAATAATTATAACAAAATGTACAAATCCTATATAATTAAACGCTTGTATACTTCAGATAATGTAATCAAACGTTTATACTAACGCACTATCTCATGCAGAAATGAAAATATGTTTATCACAGTTTGGTAGAATCAGGGGCATATTAGCAAGAACCTCGGAAAAATTATCACCGTTTTAGCAGCAGGAAACTATTGCTAAAACGGCGATAATGGGCTTGTTAATATGCGTTATAGAATTCCAATAGAAGCCCAGGTTAGATGTGCAGGACATCTAACCTGGGCTTCTACTGGAATTCTATAACGCATATTAGCAAGCCCATTATCGCCGTTTTAGCAATCGTTTCCTGCCGCTAAAATGGCAATAATTTTAACTAGCTTCTAGCTAATATGTCCCTTCAACCTCTTGACCCATTTTCATTTGCAGCATAATCTTTGAGCCTTCCAAATGTTTTATTGGTAACCCTATAAAGCGTGTAAGGCACCTACATATCCTGTTAGGCCAGCCATTGTGATAAACATGAATACTTCAGACAGAATATTTATTTTGTTTATTGTTCGTCAGGCTACAGATATATATTGAAGGAATCAATACAACCACCAATGGTCTGGGCATATAGAACTCAAAAGATGCTATTCGCAGCTTTCGTACCAATTTCATCCCTTCCATTCATCCTAAATCATGTCTCACATTTGTGGACCCATCAAGAGTTTCATTACTTAATCTAGGAAGTGAGTGAGACACTTCCATGTCCTGCTGGTCTGCCCATTATTGGACAACTGAAATATTTCATGTGAGGTGCTTATTATGTTCATTGTTAAATTGTACCGAAAATACTGCCATCTCAAATGCTCCAGACCAGGACATGCACATAGGGCCTTTTTTCACACACAAAACATGGAAAATGATACCTGAAGAGCTCCTCCTTGGCCTGGATGAAATGTTCTGACTTTCTAGCATTCATAAATGTTCACACTGACGCAGAATCTGCACTAGGTGCAGGTTTCCAGGGATACTTCTGGGAAGCTCATGTGGCATTTCCATTGGGAATTAGGAAACCCTGTGCAAACCCACACCTTGTCTATACTTATACTTTCACATAATCACATAATATTCAAACAATAAGGGGGTCATTTAAACATTGGTCGGTCGCCCTCTGGGTCAGTGGAGGCTCTGGCCTGCGTTTCCCCATCATAGGACTGCCCACCAAATTCAGAAATATCCTGCCTGGTGGGGATCTCCATGGTTTCAGAACATTCAATGGTGCTGTGGCTGCAATAAAGATAGAGGTGGATGCTAAGGGAGACCAATATTTTGGGCCTCGCCTAGCATTATTTTTTGCTTCTGTAAATTAAAATGCAAAGAGGATAGCCTGAAGTACCTCGTAGATCTGCCCCTGGGACCAATGGAGGACTCATTAAGGCTGAAGTTAGGGCTCACAGCAAGAAGAAGCCTTGTCATTTGACTTTGAAGACCTCAGAGCTCTGCCGCTGTAAAAATCGTAAAGGCTAGTACAAAGAATATTAGGCACAGAAGGGTCAGTAAGGTCCCTGAGCCAAGATGAAGCAAAAGTGAAGGTTAGAGTCACTCAGGCAAACAAGAGAACCTACTTGAATATGTTGCCTAGAAGATCATTTGGTTTTATAAAGGTTTTCCAGCTTCAGTGCATGGTAAATTCTGCATGGGTGGTCTGGCTTCGAAATATATGAAACATATTCTCTTGATATGCCCAAAATGTGTAAACAGATGAGAAAATGTAATTCAATATCAGATTTTAGAGTATGTAATTAGGAATAAACAAGATTAAGGGAATAAGGCATAGGAGGCAGTGCTCAAATGGTTTATCTCAAATGGTCTACCTTTTTCCTTCAGTGCAGTAAACAACATTTTTAATTCCCATTTGTTTCACTGATGAAGAGCCGCCGAGCTCGTCTTTGTCATTGCTGTAATTCTATATGTTTATCAGCATTCTGGTTGCCTTTCTTCATTCTTATGGCTATAAAACATTTTGTTATGTGTATGACAAACACCATTCTAAGCTATCTAAGCTTGCATCATGACTGTCTGAAGGGAACTCAATATTGGATAGGGTTTAACATTTTAAAGCTTAACACACATAAAACTTTACTTTGGTAATGGGACTGATGATCTCAAAACCTTTTTTTTAATGTTTTATTTTTACTGAGCAGAACCATAAAGAGAAATTAAAAAGAAAAGCCATAGCTAAAAATTGAGCATTTAAGACACAATTTGATCACTATTCGTTCTTATACATACAAATAATTTGACCGATACCCATACCTATAAAGTGCAATATGACATATTCCATAAATATCCCTAGCTGTAGTGCAACTAAATACCATCTTATAAAATACAGTGGTTAATATCTACATTAAGGGGCCGATTAGGATTGCGTCCGTCCGCCATCCCAGAGGTGGAGGGACCGTCCGCATGGGCTGCGGTGGTCCCTCCGTGCAAATTAGGATGTGACCGCCACCCTGGCGGTCACATCCTGGATATTTAACATTGCGGCGGGTGCTGCTTCAAGCAGCACCCGCCGCAATGTTAAAAGTGCATGTTTAACATTTACATGCACAAAGCGGCAGGCACCGCGCGGTGCCTGCCGCTTTGTGCATGTAAATACTGGGGGTACCATAGGTACCCCCCATGTGCACCCCCCACCCGCCTACACCCTGAAGGCCCGCAACGGGCCCCCAAAATCAAAAGTACACATGCTTTTCCACGGCGGAAAAACCGCCGCGGAAAAGCATGTTTACTATAGCCTTATAGCCCGCCGTAGAGGGCTATACCAGCTATTAAAGGCCCTCTCCAGCGTTAAAGGACCCGAGCCGAAGGCGAGGGCCTTTAACAAGGGAGAGGGACTTTAATAGCGGTATAGCCCATCTACGAAGGGCTATAAGGCTATTAGAACATTCTGTCACTAGAGGACAGAATGTTCTAACAAAAAAAACAAAGCCTTTTGGGAGCGTGAGGGGATTGGAATCCCCTCAGGTTCCCTGAAGCCTTTGTCCACAGCCAGAGCTGTGAACAAAGAAACATTGGAATGTTGGAGCTCCAGGCTTATACCAGCCATTATAAGCCAAGAGCACTCCATTGTTTTCAATGGAGCTCCCAACATTCCAATGTTCTAATAATGCTTCCTCATTTGGCTGGCGGTGTCTGATAGACACTGCCAGCCAAATGAGAGCTTTTCCGCCGCGGTTGTAATCCGACCGCGGCAGAAAAGCAGCGGACAGAAACCAAGACCCACCAGCCATCGTAATGCGGCAGTGGGTCTTTGGTGACTCCGCAGAGGATTTTCCGCCTCCTCCGGGCCGGAGGTGGCTTCCGCCGGCCCGGAGGAGGCGGAAAATCCTCCATCCTAATCGGCCCCTTAATACTAAAGTGCAGTGCTAAAGTGCTAAAGTGCATCCAGTGAAAACTTTCCATTATCTTCCTAACCCACTCATCCTATGGTGCGGTATTAAAGTGCATTTTTTTTCTCTTCTTTTTTACCCACTTTTTTTCTAAAAGAGACTTCGAAAAGCATTATAGGCGTACTCTTCCAGATTGATCTCTAACATCGCCATGTATTTCCAAGAGGCAGTGAATTTTTTAGTGGCACCCACTCTCTTTGTATACGCTTCTTTGAATTTCCTTGTTTGTTTTATTTTGTTTAGCCATTCCAAATTCTGAAGTATCAAGGAACGTGCTACGAAAGGGGGCAATTGCTGTAAATGTCTCCTCTCCTCTTGTTATTGCACGGTTTGTTCTTTGCCAAGTAATACTAAAGAGAGCTAAATTTGCCTCGGGACGAATTTCTTCTGCATCCCCCGGCTTAAGACCTAGAAGACCCTTTCCCAAAATTGCCCTAGCCTTGGACAAATAAAAAATGTATGTACCAATCTTCCTCTCCATCTGCCAGGCAACAAAAGCATCTATTCTCCAATTCTGGGGGTATTTTATGGAGTGCTTTAGGTGTATAATATGCCATCCTTCGACACAGAAAGGCCATTCTTTCAAAATTGGCTGCTCTTAAGGCCTAACTACCTAGTTGTTATATGGTCTGCCAGTCCCTATTAGAGAGTGCACATTGTGTCTCCTGGGTGACTTTTTTTTTAGGAATTTCTTGACCAGCATTGATTCCCCTTGCGAGCATAAAAGACGGTACCACTTTCCCACCCCTCTTAACTTTGCTCCTAATAGGGCAGTCACGATCATAGTTGAACCAGCACTTGAATGGAGGTTGTATCCATATAAAAAATATGAAATCTGAATATATTCAACGAAACAAGGCTTACTTCTGTCACCACATCTATTTTGGACCTCTTGCCAAGTAATTACTCTGTCTCCCACTAGAAAATGCCCAAGCTCTTTCAGGCCACAGTTATTCCAGCACCTTAAATTTTTGCATTCACCTAATTTTAAGTAATGAAACCCTGTAGAACCTGCTTGCTGAGAGAAAAATGTCTGAAGTCTATAAGAATATTCCTGCAAAGTCTTATACCTAGTTTTTGTAGGGAGTGTTGCTGTTTTAAAAAATACCGGAATCTGAGAACCAGCCTCCTGCATAATTTATCCCCCAAAAAATTATCAACTGATCCCTTAGAATCCACTAAGCGGACTGCAAAATCTAAAATGGCGGCTTCATAATATGTACAAATTTGTGGAAATGCAAACCCACCCTGGTTAATATCCAATTAGAGCACCAAGAGTTTGACTCTAGGTGCCTTCTTACTCCAAACAAACTTTCTAAACATTGTTTCAAGCTCCTTAAAATAGATCGTATTGATTTTTATAGGGATATTTGTAAAGAGAAAATCAAGTAGAGTTACTGTGAATATTTTTATAAGGGCCACACGATCTATTAATGTAAGGGGTAATAAGGCCAAGTCATCTCGTTTTTTTTTTTAAATTGTATTCCCGCTTGGCTTCCTAGTTTAATCTATAAAGTTCCCGATATTGATTAGTAACATATATACTTGGATATCGAATTGGATCAACATTAAGGGCTTGTTGCTTAAGGTTCTTGGGGAGAAAATCTGTCCCAGTATTGATGGTTAAAATCTCAGTCTTATTATGGTTGATTTTATGTCCCCCCAATCAATTTGAATTGAGCGAATTCTGATAATGTTTGCTCCATATTCTGGCTCTCTGGACTAAGATAGAGAATCATATCATCTGCAAACAATTTTAATTTTGCCATGCCTAATATTGGAGCTCTAATTGTCCTAATATTATGAATTTTAGTGGCCAGGGGCTCAATAAAAAGGGTAAATAGGACGGGTGAAAGCGGGCACTCTTCTTTGGTCCCCTGATTCAAAGTCAAGACTACTTTCCTTCTCCTGCTGGTAAAGAGAAGTCCGCATTTATGATCATAGACTCATACATCGTGGTGCATCTTAGGTCAATGTGTTATGTAGTTCAATTTACCAGAAGCCTATTTTGCACTATCAAGCCTTACAGTACCTCCCAAGCTAAATGTATTCAATTATAGTATCTGCATGTGTTTCTGCCAGACTTGAATATTGTATTAACCTCTACTTGGGACTTGAAGCAAAACTTTTCAATACATTTCAAAAGGTACAAAAGGCAGCTGTTTGCCTGGTTTGTTCTATCTAAAAATACAATGATGTGTTCCAAACTCAAAGATTCATCCATAGGTTGCCATTGAATTCAGTTCAAATGCTAATTTATTATTCATAAGCTGTTGTACCACATTAACTATATATGACTATTCCTTCTGATCCAGACCTCAAAACCTAGTAGGAGATTAAGATATGACAATCAATTGCTGCACCAAGTACCAAGAATAAGGAAATTCAACATAAGAAGCAGATCTTTTAGATATCGGAGAGCCAAATTAGGGACTCACCCTTATCCCATGCCATGCAAGACAGAACCTCATGCTACACCTCACCTCCCCACTTCATCAAGGAGGAGTATGATCTGGGTTTGGGTGAGGGAAGGAGAAGAGTTGAGGACCACTTCCAAGACCTCCCCATACAATTTCCAGGTTTCATCATCACGTCCCTCCTATGACCCTCCTGAACTCAACTGTGAAACTGAACACAAGATGACATGTGACACAGCTCATCTTTATTGAAATCTGTCCCTGACTCCGCTATTGATATTTCACTGCTGAGTTCAATTACCCAACAGCGTACATGAGAACAGAATGATACAGGACACAGGAAATGAAGCATACTCTATATTCTGTCATACCATTATGTGAGCAAATGGGGCTTGGAGTATCAGTACAGCAAATATTGATAATAGTCTTGCTTACCTCTGTGTAGCAACAGTGCTGAACGTGATCTGAGCAAGTATTTTAGTTATTTTAGGAAACGCACTCTTATCCAAAAAAAGAATATATTTTCAATAATTATTGTGACATAGAAATTAAGAAAGGAATCAAACTGAGTTAGCGCAATTAGGTTGTGGTGCACTTAGACCAACATCTTTGGTGGCTGTTGGCACATCTGTTTGTATGCATATATAGGTAGTACCGCTTTATGTGGAATAATACATCCTTACTATAGAGACCTAACCTCATCAATTGAATACATAAACCTGGATACATGACCCATCAGTGTATAGATGATCAGATTTGTGCTGTGGGAGAAGAAAATGCTGTTCAGCTAATTTGTTCAGTCCAGAAAACATATGACTGTCTTGTACTTCCTACAAACCAAAAATCAACAGAGGACCCACAAAATACGTAACTCACAGTATCACAATTTTATTAACACCTTGGGTGAGTGTGGAAACCTCTTGCCCATGTGAACTCTTAGCAAACTATCTTTGGATAAATAAAATGCAAAGCTCACATTTTTGATTTCCGAAAGTTATGTCTTTCAGAAGAAGCTAACAAAATGCTTTTTTCTACTAAAAATAAAAACTGGCTAGTGGATAACCAATGTATCTCGCTTGATTGACTTGTAACATGTGTACTGTACACTTCTTAGTGCCATTTCCAGTCCAAGGAGGGTGCCAGGATAACCTTCCACCATGCCCGTGTGACAGTACCTCAAGTCAAAACATTTAGCACTTTCTACTTTTGTTGTGCACTTTATAAATCAGTGAGAAGAAAGTTTGTATTCCCTGTTTGGCTGTTTTGCTCTTTTACTCTTTTAACTCATATATTGATGGTTATAGGTGGCATATTATGAGGAACGGCGTTAAAAATTATCGCCGGTTTAGCAGCAGCTGCCTTCCGAAGGCACAGATGGTGCGCTTCCACCAGAGGAATTGATCTCTAAGCCCTTGGCCTTGATCTCTAACTCCCTCAACATTCTCTCATGCTCCATTCTCATTCTCTCTCTTTCCAAAGACAACCTGTTATTCTCTGCTTCCCTCTGACCCTCCATCTTAAGCTTAGCCAACTCCGGCTTCAGTGCTTTATTTCTCTCCCTGTCTTCCAGTTGTCTGGGGGACAGGTCTTTGGAAGAGATGATGCTGCCGCCAGGTGGGGACGGTACCCCTCCCCTGGCTGGTAATTCTAGCCCAGCAATTTGCCCATCTGCATCCCCAACAGGCTCTACAACAAGATCAGAGACATTTCTGGCTTCTACCCCGGCCCTCAGCGCCTTTTGGTAGTCTTCCTTTTTAGAAATGCCTGGTGTAGCAACTTTCAATTTCCTGCAGACATACTTAAGCTGTTTCACGGTGTATGTTTCCAACCTCTCTTCCTCAAAATCAAGATCCATAGATGCAACAGATGCTGCTTTACTCATGGTAGTAAGAATTTAGGAAAAATAACAGTTCCAAGGAAAAATAATTTTATAAAAAAAAGTATGTGGTCGCGCTTGGTCTGCACTCACTAGTAGTGTACACCAATTACTGTATATGAAACACAAATGCAAAGTCCAAATCCTCACCGCTGACCAACAATGTTAGATCTGGGGGTCTCTAGTTGGCAATGGTTATCACCTTTGTCCAAATAGGGACCCTTATTTCTAAGTCAGAATAAGGGGATTACTCTCTTTAATAAACCCGGCTCACCCCCTTGGTTGCTTGGCACGAGCAGACTGGCTTATCTCAGAGGCAGTGTGTTAAGCATTTGTGAATATACACAGTAATACAGTGATAGCACTACAGATGGACACAACACAGGTTTTATAAAAATAGGTATTCTTTATATAGACTTAAACACAAGACCACAAACGACAAACAACTACAATACTATACTAAAGGTTACTTAAACGATGATAAAAGTCTCTTCATTCAAGTTGATGGTAACTGCGACAAAGTTATCAACAAAGTTCTTGGATGCGGCACGCAAAGTGAACAAAAGGCTCGCAAAAGGGGAGATGCGTCAGTTCCGTGACCCGGGGAACGGTTGCGTTCTTCCTCAATGCTTGCGCAGAGTAGGGGACTCGTCGTGAGCCTTACCGGTGCGGAGGTGATGCGTAGATTCTCGACCTGTTGCGGTGCGCAAGATGGCGCCTTGATGCGATGCCGATGTGATGATCCAGTTGCGATGCGAGAAGATGGCGCCCTTGATGCGGCGATGCGATGACGCCCTGGCAGCCTTGTGGCGACTCTGTACTTTGGAGCCGCGGCTGGCGCTGCGATGCGCTGCGATGCGCTTCTCCAGCGATGCGATGACAGCTCTCTCAATGCGTCGCGCTTCTCCGGCGATGCGACGGCAGACAGCTTTGATGAACACACGCTTCCAGCGAGATGCGACGAACTCTCGCTTCTCCGGCGTTGCGATGATTTCTGCTGCGGCGGTGACACGCTTCTTCTCGATGGTCGTGCTTCCAGCTCCCAGCGGCACGCAAGTGACTGGAGTCAGAATTCCCAGCAAGGAAATTCAGGAGGGAGCTGGAAGTGAAGTCTTTTGGCCCTGAGACTTCAGCAGGAGGCAAGCACAGTTCAAGACCTTGGCGAATATTCTGTTGATGAAAGTCCTTACAAAGTTCCTTCTCCTTTCCCTTGGCAATGAAGCAACCACTGCAGGCCAACCCAGCAAACAGTACACTGGCAGAGGGGCAGTCCAAACTCCTGCAGCTTCCTTGGTTCTTCTCCTTGGCAGAAAGGTTTCTTATTCCATAAGTGATCTAAAGTCTGTGGGACTGGGTCCCAATATTTATACCAAAACATCCTTTGTTCTCTGAAGGCAGAGAGGCCTCTGACTAGTTTAAACCAGTTCCTGAGCACTGTGTTTACATGACTCTTCTCTTCCTTTCACTGTGCAGGGCAGAAACATCAGACGACCCACAGGAGGTGGAGCCAGCACAGGGGAGGGAAGATGCAGCTCTGGAGTACTCTGTTGACAGGATTCCCCTTCTCCTTTCACTGTGCAGGGCAGAGACATCAGACAAGCCACAGGGGGTGGAGCCAGCATTGTGGAGGGAAGGCCCAGCCCTATCCAGGTCCCAGGTGCACTCTCCCCCTCCCGTCTGGATATAAATCTCCCTAATCACCACTGGGCTGTCCCAGACTGTCTCCTGGAATTTCCCCAGCCCTGTCACACACAAACCCAGACAAGGAATACACAAGTCAGCAGAGGCGGGCTCAAATGGTTAGGCAAGCAAAGACCTACTTTCTAAAAGTGTTATTTGAAAACACAGAATATTAAAATAAACTTTACTAAAAGATGTATTTTATTATTCTGAGTTCAGGCATACTAAACTCGAATAGGGATGTAACAATCTTCACTGCCCATTCTGATCTATGAGAACAGGTAGCCTCCAATAGTGAAAAACGAAAATGGCTGTAATTCACTACTAGAACATGCTACACACATCAGAGCATGTCCTACCTTATACTTACAATGCACCCTGCCCTTGGGCCTACCATAGGGGTGTCTAATATGGAGCAAAGGGAAGGATTAGGGACTGGCAAGTGGGTGCACTTGGCCAAGTCGACATGGTAGTCACAGACTACACACAGGCCTTGCAATGGCAGGCCTGAGACACACTTTACAAGCTGCTTCTGTGGGTGGCACAACCAGTGCTGCAAGCCCACCAGCAGCATTTGCTCTAAAAGCGCAGGGCACACATGGTGCATTGTACTAGGGGCTGACAGTAGATCAAATAAGCCGATCATGGAATCCAATCAGTATATCAATTTAACATAGGGAGCACTTGCACTGTGGCACTGATTAGCAGTGGCACAGGGCCCAAAACATACAACCAGCAAAAATATGTCAAAACAGAGGAGGCAATCCGTCAAAAATGGAAGGGAGACTCACGCCAATGATGTCAGGTCTAACACTCTGCGAATGCTATTTCTTCCTAAAACAATACCACATATTCTATTGACCTCAGACAATTATAATACTTAGATGAAGATCACTTTTTGTCAGCTAAACGCCCCCTCATTACCAAGAAACAGAACAGTAACAAACTACACGAAAATCATGCATAATGTTAATATTCTAAACAAATTTTACCAGTTGTCGTTTTCGTGCTGATGTGCAATTCTGAGAAAAGTAATCATGCTCCTAAACGGTTGCAAAACAAATGTGTTACAGTTCTAAAAAATGCAAGTGAGTTATACATTTCTGGAAAAAAGCAAAAACCTTCTTTCCACTTACTGATATGTCCATATAAACTAGTGCTTTTCGTAGAAATCTACCATAATCATAATGTTTGTATGCTGCCACTTACAACCCTGGACAGAAATAACAGTAAATTGTTTTGTTTTCAAAATATGCTTTTTACAAGCCCAGCTGGCATGCTTTTTATAAGTGTATGATAAATCTGGAGTGAAACTCCAGTTAATTAACCCTAGAAATTAAACTCTGTTTTGGTTCTCTGACTTGGTGAGAAAAATGGCAGCTCAAAAGACAAACATCAGCATATATTTCGATCATACATTTAAAAAAAAATTAGTTTGGCTACTAAAAAAAAGGTTGTCAAAGTGAATAAATATCAGAAAATTATACAAATATTCAACTACACAATCTAGGTCAAAATACTGTATTCAGTCAGTAGCAGGTGTAAAGAAATACATGCATAGTCACAGCATATTAAGATCCTTTTAAGTAATACAGTAAAAATTCCTAACCACAAAGAAAAAACTGGATTTAAAAGAATCTGAATCTGCCATTTTAATACGCAATTAAGAGAAGTCACAACCTATGAAATTTTCTCATTCTGGCATGAATAAAACGTGTGCCTTAAGCACAGATGTATACACCAGACATTGGCCAGCAAATATACTGGATCATTCAATGAGCAAATTAAAAGTGCAAAGAGCAGGGCAATCTTTGAAGATCATATGATGGGACATCTACACTGATCTGCTACAAACATGGCTCCCTAAAAATTCTGAACAGTAATGACCTAACCATGTGTGGCGCATCTCAGAGTTCTGACATCTAGTACATCATCTGGAATAAACTTCTTAACCCATGCAATATTCTTGGAGTGTAATAATACATCCAAAGATTATAATAATGCATTCACTGGCAGAGTAGACAGGGGTGATGCTACTTAAATTTTTTCTACTCCCTTGTACACATGGTTGGAAAGAAAAATTCTAAAGCTGTCTCCCTTATTACCTATATCGTTGTCCATTAGGACGAACTTTTGAAAAGCAAGAAAATACATATGAGATTATTTGATACGTTGATTGTCTGTTAGAAATGTAGAGACAAACTGTAGAGTGTGCTCTGCCTTTGAAAATAAATAAAATGCACCTGCAAATCTACTGTTGCTCATCCTGAACAAAATATCTTAAAATTATGAAGCACCTGTGTCTATGAATATCTCATTAAAAACATTTTGATAACCTGCTGGTCCAGAGGCATGAATGATGAGTGGTGGTCAGTCAGTTTGATAACTGTGTCAAAAAGCTGGTTCTTTGAACTGCTATGAAAATGTGCTGTCATACCAAAAAATTGATCTTTCAAGATCGTAAACCATGCTAGTATAAGGCCATATAGAATTTAAGGAATTCCTTATTTTGTTTATTTAACATGTAGGTATTGAATCAGAGAACAGTCATCAAAAAATAAATGGATTTACATAAAGATGTAAATGGATGGTAAGGCAAATACGGACAAATAATAGTAACACACATTAGGGATTAGGATTTGTCAAAATTAAAGCTGAAATCATCAAATCTCCTTTTAAATTTTTTTCCAGGAGATGCCAGATTGTATTAGTGATCAGAAAAATGCAAAGTTATTTTGATGCACTATCCATTATAGATTGGGGTAGAGCAGGTCAACAAACACATTTTGATTCTAGTTTAGTCAGACAAGGGAAATAGTTATGATAATAAATTGTTTCTACTGCCTCTAGCTAAATTTAATTTTGTCCCACAATGATAGCCTCCCCAAGATAGCCCAGACTATGCTACTGTACAAGCAATACAAATAAGCACTTCTATTGTTAGCGGGTTGATATTTTAACGCTGAAATTCAGCAACACGGTTAATGCAAAGTTGTGTGAATATAATTTTGCTCAGGTTTCTGAATCTCACTACATACAGCTTAATTCTGGATAGGTTTGGTGGTGGGAGGGGCTATCATTGTGTATTTCTGCATGTGGAGTGCCAAGGAGTCTATGAAAAGTACACAAAAGAATTGGTGATACCACCATTGACTTGATCGATATTCTGTTCTTATATCCAACAACCATGAAGGATATCAACGAAGTGAGCTAATAAAAACCTAGACATTAAAACCTTGTGAGCTGGCAAGGAAAATGCATACGCTGTAGCATAGAAAAAGAAATTCTTAGCTCACAAAGTTGAATGTCTTCTGCATCCAACACAATAATTGCAGCAGGTGTCTGAGGTATAGTGAATTTATCTATGGGCATTGCAGCATGTAAAATGCTTTGTTAGACAATTGGCATCTTGTGAAAACCTGTTTGGCTCATAGTGCATCCAATATTCTGCCTCTCCAACTGTATGGGTCAACAATATTTTTGCCATGCTCTTGCATTATATATTGAGGAGAGATATTGTGAGCATAGGAATACAGTCTTCCTCTCTCCCAATTCCTCCAAAGATCATG
Source organism: Lissotriton helveticus (assembly GCF_964261635.1). Taxonomy (NCBI): domain Eukaryota; kingdom Metazoa; phylum Chordata; class Amphibia; order Caudata; family Salamandridae; genus Lissotriton; species Lissotriton helveticus. The sequence goes on along the minus strand of NC_136059.1, from coordinate 1,600,828,265 downwards.
CAAAATGTGCATATATGTGTGGAGCAGTATCAGTGACAATTGAATGCTCTGCAACACACCACAAGTTATGAGGGATTGATGGGCCTATGTCCCTGGCATTAAATTAAAATAATCCTGTCAGTCAAAAGGATTTGAACCAACTGATTTAATAGAAACAGACCCTAGAGTCTCTGAACAGGTGATCAATCAGCACTTTATTGTTCTTTACGTAGAAAAAATCCTACCAGACCAACATCAGCACATTGGCAACAAATTATTCATCAGCACGCACATCAGCAATATATTTACATCTAGTAAGGTGAGTTCTGCCCCTCTACTGGTCGGAAATCCCAGTTGCCTTTCTACAAACAGCAAATAGAGTTTGAGATATTTAGACAGCTACCACCTTCCCTATGATTTTATCTAGGAAGGTGACTAGATTTTATCTAGTCAGCAAGTAGTTCTATATGTTTAGAAGGTCATGGACAGGCTTTTCCAGTAGGCCAGTGATTTGCAATTGCCTTAGAAATGTTGGGATCCTATTCTGCCATGAACACTTATTCATGATCCCCGAAATGGAGATTACAAACAAGCTAGCAACCTCGTTAATGAAAACATTGTTTAATAGAACACTCAGCGTTTATTGGTTTCCCTACCTTACTGAATGACGTGAACCCCTTAGCGCTAGTCGGTGACAATGAGAAATGTTGCTTGAAAGTTTGATATTTTATATCAAAGGTCTGTTGCTATAAATTTAGCTCAATTTCTCAATTTCCAGAGTCCCCATCTGTGAAAAATTCTCTTTTGAGCACTCTGATGACTGAATACTGGCTTTAATTTCAGCGCATTATCTCTAAAACGTATTTCTAAGTGATATATGTTTACTGATTTCTTTAAGATGACACAGATGTCCTTACGGTGTTTCCTCCCCAAGGATGTTCTCTGGGCCAAATGTTAATTTTTAAACAAAATCCATTCATAAGTAGGTGAGAGGCGGTAGGTATTAGGATTAAACTTGGCTTATTTTGTCAGCCAGTGGTTCTGCTTTAAAGAACCCTTCAGGCGATTAAGTTAAGTTGATGATATTTGTCTACATGTGTCTTTAGACATGTGTAATTAGGTCACTGTTTGTTGTGCTTTCTCATTTACTGATGACACACACCCTATCATCAGACTGGGCATGTCCGACCTCCTTGACAGGGTTATATCTTGCAGCGGTTAACAAATGGATGGTTTTAAACTGTCAAAAAGTGATCAAAAATACAACCAAACTCTTGATCATAAGGCAACCCCATGCTTGCATGGACAACAGCCTCTGGCAAACAACCATGTGCCTTTCCTACCTGCCATTTGCAAAATTATTTTTTGGGGGAGCTGTTCATCAATCAGCATACCTTTTTAAAACTGCCTGGTCAAATCAGTGGGTTTGTCAAGGGTTCAGGCATTGTGGAGAGTCAGAAAAGGCTTTCTGCTCCTTGCAAGAGGGATTCACAGTGCAGTCGTTTCAGCATTTGCTTCACCTAGGCTGGAAAAGTAAAGTTTGGAAGAAGTAAAAATATTCATTAAACTTTATAACTTTTTATAAACATTATTTGATGACAAATCTTAACATAAATTATTGTATATATTCATTATAATTGGTGAAACAAGAAAACAAATTGGCAGTACCATTTGCTTAAATTTGCATTACATTTGTAAGTACTTAAATAATTTAAATATAATAAATTAAACTACAATTATTCTTCTAAAGATTTATACATAGAAATTACCCACCTAAGGTAAAAAGTTTGTTTTTAGTAGTTATGTATTGGGAGTTACTAAATGTAATATGTAGAATGCATTTAAATTAAGTTAATAACTTAAAAAAAATAAAGTTGCAATTATTTTAAATAAAAAAGTTATCAAAATGTTTTAGAATAAGATAACATTTATTTATAATTTATATATAATTGTTTTAACATTACATTAAATGCATACAATATATAAATATTTTAAAAAGGCACAATGAATGTATTTATTTTGACAATTTGTTTCCTATATTGTTCTATTTGAAGTCCATACCTGTATTATTTTCTAAGGGATTGTGTTGTAGTATCAGTGGTTGCCCGTATGTGGAAACTGCTGGACTTACTCCATATCCAAACAGGGTCCATTTTCAACAGCTTTGGTCTTTTTCGCTGCAGTAAGTATAGAAGCGCAGTTTGCGAATATAAAGGAGTTACTCCTTTATGGGTGGGAGAATGTCTCTCGCCAAAACCTCCTTAAACCTACCTAAATCCCTCCTTACTCCTTCTTTAACCCCTCTCATGTTGTAGTAAATATTCCCCATTTTCCAACCAATCTCCATGTCACTTACACATTTTCTATCAAAAAGTAGGCCTACATCTGTGGAGATGTCTGCAGAAGGAGGTGGAGATTTCCACACATGATAGATAGGTGGCAGGCACATTCGCTTGAAATCAGCAAACAACATTCTGTAGTACATCAGTAGTACTATTATAGTACAATTGAATGTACTACAAAATACAGTGTGTGACTAGGTCACATTTTGTTTTAGCTTCTGGGTGAACGCCTGTTCTATAAACGGTGTCTTTGCCTTTAGCAATTCTTTACATAAGTAATAAAATCTGCATTGGGGCCCTAACACTGGCATAACATTTACAGAGTTTTGGTTATGATTATTTACTCTTGATTGGTTTCCTGACTTTCATTATTGACTTGTTTCCCTGGACCCTTCACAGGACCCTGGTAGAGGCATACTCCCCCACCATAATTGCACATACTCAGAGAAGCATGTTTAGTTGGTCAGGGGTACATCTATCTGCACTTACAATTCAAGGTGGAACCTCTCAGACCTTGTTGTTACATTTACTTGACATTTTTCAAAGGTGTGTGTATGTTATGTGTGTGCAATATTTGGAGTGTCGCATTCGGGCACACTAATTTGCACATTATTAGCTTTGAAGCATGGTCCTTCACTGCCTGTCAAATCGTAAAGCAGTAATAGCCTGTAACATATGCAGTATTCTGCTCACAGGATCTCTGGATATCATTTTTACAGTTTCATGTATGAATAATGACTCACTAAAACTCTAAAGGACCTAGAATATTCTCATCATTTTGCAGTCATTTTAACACAGCGCACATTCATGGAACCTCTCCAGTACAATTTTACAGAAAAGCATTTCACCCACCATAGTCATTTTGTAATTCCTTTGAAATTATTGACGTCTTTTTTTAGGGTTATGGTTTTTACATCAGCCTAGCCAGAATCGGTGGCATTCCTGTAATAAAAGAAAGAAAACAAAACTGAACCGCCCAGATGTCACAAATTAATTAATAGAATACTTCACTGAAATTACATGATGACTTCTGTAAGAGGTCACTGTAATATGCAGTATAGATCAACCAGACACCAGGCTTAAAGTCCAAACGATAGTTTATTTTATGTTCAGGCAAATATGAATACCAGCGACCCCAGCCACAGCGGTAACCACGGCGGGTGACACTTTCATTCCCTCAGGCGCTCGACTTAGAACGCTGGTCGCGGTGACATTCGGCATGACGTCACCGCGAGCCGCTCCAATGTCAGCTTACCTGCCGGGGGTGAGAATTAGTGGAAGATACCACACATCCCCCTACCCTGCGGAAAGAAATAACAGAGAAGAAAATAACACAACAACCAAGTGTTTCAGAGGAATTACATCATTACGTACTGCTCAAAATGTCTGGGTGGCCTGGTCATTCTCTGGCTAACCCTTCCACCCGTTTGGGGATTAGACCACCGTTTTTTGGGAAGGGGACCCTTGTTTTCCTCGGAGTCGTCCTCCCTCTCACTGCCTCTAACTGAATCTTGGCCGGGTGGGCAAAACTTCACTACTCTCCCCAGGTTCCAAATCTTCCCCTCCTGGGTCTTTACAGCATTCCTGAACAATTTCGTGATCTTGGTGGGCCTACTGTATCCTGACCAACTTGCCCTGCCGGTGGATGTCCTGATCTTTATGTCATCCCCTACTCTGAAACCAGCCTCCCGTTTAGAGTTAAGCCTGTCAAATCTTTCTTTCCTCTCCCCCATAGCTTTTTCCTGCCTCACTAACCCTTTCGCTTCTTTGGAGTGTTCCGACCAACCCTTACGCCACCCCATCCACCCTGGAGACAGTTTGGTGTTTGGAATCCTTCCTCGAAGCATTTCGAATGGGGTGACCCCCGTCGTCTGGTGCGGGGTGAACCTGTATGCTTCTATGCGCCTCCATACCTCTTCCTTCCAATTCATGCCACTGGCCTTGGCCAACTGGCATGAATTGGGGTCTTATTAAAGCGCTCTACCATGCCGTTTGTCTCTGGGTGGTACAAACATTTTCTCTTTGGTGATCATCTAAATCTTCCTCCATTCTGTCTTGTGTCTCCTTCCCATCACTTTCTTTCACCAGCCTAGATAGGCAGTCTGCCGCCAGATTTCGGGCACCTGGGACGTATTCGACCTTGAAGGTGTACTCCTGGAGGCCGACCACCCAACGCCTGATCCTACTAGAGATCGCATCCAGCCCCTTCTTACTGAAAACCTCCACCAATGGCTTGTGGTCTGTACGAAGGACGAACGTTGTGCCCCACAGGAAATCTCTGAATTTGCTCAATGCCCAGAATACTGCTAAAGCTTCTTTTTTTCGATCACGGAGTAGTTGTAGTAGTAGTACTTTTACGGTGTCTTTAGGGCTGCAGACCTGACCTTCCTTCACTTGCACGACAATTTCATCACAGACCGTGTTTGTCCTGTCCTTACCCTGTCTACTGAATCCCTGTCCGCTTTTGCAATACTGCCTAAAATGGCCTCTCTTCCCGCACTTGTTGCATGTGAACTTGAGGGCAGGACACTCTTTGTCATTGGCCATGTGTCCTTGCTTCCCGCACCTGTAGCAGGCACCCTTGAATGACCATCCCGATTTGTCTTCATTCTGTCCTTTATTCACCATCTTCTGTCCCTTGATCGCAGACACCGCCTCTGACTCAGTCACCACCTCGCTTACTTTAGGTTTGTCTTCGTTTCTCTTCTCCCCACTGTCCTGTTTTATCTCACTGACACACTGCAACATGTGTTCTACCTGCTTGGCTATTATTAGGACCTCTCTTAGGGGTGGGTCATCCTTAAGCCACAATTCTTCCCGTACCCGTTCCATCCTGCATGCTAATACGAACTGATCCCTGATCCTTTCCTCACTTGCTCCCCCAAATTTGCATGTCGCAGCTAGTTTCCTAAGGTCTGAGACAAAATCCTCTATAGATTCCCCTTCTTTCTGTACTCTTTTCCCAAAGTGGTATCGCTCCATAATGGTGCTAGTCTTCGGAAGATAGTGCAGATCTAGTTTTTTCAGGCTTACCTCTAGTTCATTTAGCCCCCTCGCTTCTTGCACACCTAGGTCAGGGAGGTGATCAAGGACCTCTTCCCCCTCTGCCCCCAGGTAATACGCTAATAGTGCCACCTTTCTCTCTAACCCCAGATTCGGGCCACACATGGTGGCATAATTTAAAAACACTTTGTTCCACTTTTTCCACTGAATAGTGGGTTCCCCTGGGTTGGTCAAGAAGAAAGGTGGAGGTGTCACACTCTGCATGTTTACAGTTCCAAAATTGTAAATGGGAACAGAACTTTGCAAAAGCGGTGACTAGCTACCATACATAAGCATAGGCGAGTAAATAACAAGATAGTTTCACTGAACAGGATAAGGTTGCTGCCCTTTCACATATAATTCAATAGATCCCAAAATTAACCACCGGGTGGCACTGTGGTTTGACAGTCAGTTCTCCTTTGGGTGATAGAGATCTTGAAAATATTTACCAGTCGTCGTTCAGGACCCGGATATTCCCAATCTGAGGAGAATACCCGACCGATATCCTCCTCACACCCTTGTGAGCAAAAGGCGAGGATCACACAATGGGAACACAGGTGAGTAGCGCTGTGCTGAGGTCAGGACCTTCCCGCCGGCGCTACGATAATCTCTGTCATCTTTTAAGTCAATGGGGGTGGACAGAGAAAACGGGAAGCTGGCACTTGCTCGACAACGCCGACGCACTCTGAGGGCTTAGGTTTGTGCGCCGTGCAGGGCTTGCTAAGTTGCTAGCTGGAGGGTCTGGCAGTGTCTCAGGAAAACAACTTAACACCCCGAAGAGTTCTTAGGCTACTTCTCACCTCACGCAGCCAGCACTCCCAACAATCACGATGCCGGCAGGTAAAGATGCTCCGACAGACACTTCAGGCACACAAGCCCACTGCCATTATTGCGACGCGTATGCCAGGCACTCCATCCTGATGAGACGGGACACCATAGCGTCTTCCTTCTTCCACACCAGTCGTCTCTGCGAAGTCCGCCACCTGGACAAACACACTATCCCTTCAGGCACTAGTGACAGCCAGGTCCATGCTCGCACAGTCGGCTCTACTCACGGTGCGACAATTCTCTGCACTGGTGCTCTTCGAAGTGGCGGTAATCGTAGCCTCTGTCAACTTTCCGTCGCCCTTCCCTCGGCGACTCGCAGCCCTTCAGTCTGCTTACTCTGCTCGCAGTATTAATTCAATACCCACTTCTTCTGTTCTAGGCGTGTTGGGGTCGCTGTGATAAGAAGGTCCTCGTCGCCAGTGTAATATGCAGTATAGATCAACCAGACACCAGGCTTGAAGTCCAAACGATAGTTTATTTTATGTTCAGGCAAATATGAATACCAGCAACCTCAGCCACAGCGGTAACCACGGCGGGTGACACTTTCCTTCCCTCAGGCGCTCGACTTAGAACGCTGGTCGCGGTGACATTCAGCATGACGTCACCGCGAGCCGCTCCAATGTCAGCTTACCTGCCGGGGGTGAGAATTAGTGGAAGATACCACAGTCACCAAAGATGAATTGTTTTCCCCTGGCAGTGCATCAAATAATTTTCTTTAAAAGTAGCACAGTTTTCTTTTACAACCTGAACTAATATCATTATTGTGATTTTAGAAAATGTTTTCTTTTGAAACAACTTAGATACAACCCAGTTAATACTAGCACGTTGTGACCACTTCCTTTACACTATTTGCGATAGAACCACAGTGGCATTTGCAATGTCCGGTTTTGCTACAATGAAATTTGTTGCCGGGACTCTGTTTTGGAAACAGAACTATGCCAGAGACCACAGAATGTCAATATGTAGGCGCTGAGTCACCATACCACATCAGTACATATGGGCCCGAATCCTGACTACCTCATAGTGCCTTACATGTCCTTCTATCTGTCCCAGAGTAACAGGTAAGTTGGCATCAGAGAACAAAACACTCTAGTCCTGCCAGGGAACCGCGGTAACATGTCATCACCTATTGTTTCTCACTCATACATGTTCATAATAAGCAACTTAAAAATACGAGGAACGTTTACAATATTTATTGAAACCAGTGTGCAATATCATGTAGCAATTGTGCTGTAAGGAAACATATGCAACTAAGTCGAGTGATTAGCATTATCAAAGACTACACAAGGAAAAGCCCTACAATGTTAAATTATATATTTCCCTCTCATGCAATTTGCATGTTTCAAGAGACGTGGAGTCTGGTTCCATACCACAAAGTTGGATATACTACCTTCTTTCTCCCAGCAGTATCTTCGCAATCAGGTAGAGGTCGCACTTCGGGTGGGCTCCAGATATGGGTGAGCATCTCGTTGGGTTGCCAGATTACTCAGATACAAAGTAGCTCTCTTGACATCTTAGGTCTGTCTTTGAGTAAAGGGCGCAAGGGCAGCAAAATGGATATTTATAATATATATGCCCGTGGGAGTAAAGGAGGAACTCCATCACCTGAGATTAGCCTCCTAGAAAAAATGCTGAGCCAGCGACCCAGCGGCGTGCATGTTCTCGTTGCAGGGGACATGAATTGTTCATTTGAGCCCCTCGCAGCAGAGGATATCCTGGACACTGACGAGGATGATATTAGAAGGGGCATCCCAATTCTCAATTTACCGCCCATAAAGAGGTGGTCGCAATGGGTCATTCAGTTAAACATGCTAACTGCAGAATTCGACTTGAGAGCAACGAATGGTAGATCAGCCTCAGACCAAATGGGGGCCCATACTTATAATAGAGTAAATCACACCTCTAGAATAGATTATATCTTTCTTGACTTTAAACTTTGGCGGGCAATGAAGGACATGGAAGTCCTTTCGACAACTGATACTGACCATAACCCCCTATCGCTTAGTATGGACCCACTGTGGCCAAGCAGTGGAGACCCTCAATTTGTGGCTCCAATTTTGGCAACTGCGGAAGTATATCCATCCAATTGTGGAAGGCGCCCGCGATGGTCTAGAATTGCCCTTGACGAAGGTAAATTGAGGAGCATTGAGGCAATATTATCTACAGCACTGGCTGACCTAGATTTGTCATCTGCTGATCGATATGTTCCGTCCAAGGTTACTGAAACCTTCCAGAAAACGATTATCGCTCTGGGAAATCTTTTTCGCATCCAGAACCTAGTAGCACAAGGAAGGAAGCCTTTGTTGCCCGCTGCCAAAAAGGGTTGGTACAATAATGAGTGACGCAAGAAGAAAACAGTTTTAATTGAGGCAGTTAAGTCCAGGTGGCAAGACCAGATGAGATTGGCTAGGAGTGAGTACAAACAGGTTATATTAATGGCAAAAAAGGAATGGGAAGACCAATATTGGGAAGCATAATTAAGAGGTCAGTTTGGGGCGGGACGCTTCTGGAGTATTAATAGAGATAAGATTAGACCGGACAGAGCTCCAATAACTTGAAAAATACCAGGCCAAAGGTGGTGTGACCACTTTTTGAAGCTCTATTCATGTCCTCAAAGTGCTTCATTACAGCACAATTCACCAATTCCTTTGGGAATTATGGAGGATTCCAATATCAATCCCTTTACACAAAGGGAGGTGGAAAAGGCAATTGACTTTATTGTTTCCCGCAAAGCTGTAGGTCCTGATGGCATCCCGGGGGATCTTATTCGTCTTGACCGCCCGAAATGGGCGAAGATCATCACAGGACTAATAAACGCTATTTAAAATGGTGCGCAGGTTTCTGAGTCGTGGAAGGGAGCAGAGGTCGTCCCTATTTTTAAAAAGGGGGATAGGGATGACCCTGCCAACTACCGACCAATAAGCTTGCTCAACTCCTCGCAGAAGGTAGCAGAGAAGGTGATCCACCAGAGAATCCAACAATGGATAGATGAAAACAAGGTCCTTTCAGACTACCAGGCAGGTTTCCGGTCAGGAACAGGGACCATAGAGCAGGCATTCCGCCTGCTACTTATCTATTGGAAAGTGGTCATCTTGGCCGGGGGCAGTCTTTATTTCACGTTTATAGATCTAAAGACTGCCTTCGACCTGGTGCCTAGGGAGCGCCTGTGGGGAGTCCTTTTGGACATGGGGATCCCCCGGTACATTTTATCACTACTAGTGAGGCTGCACGATGGTAACTTTGCGCAGATAAGGTGGGGCCAGCAGGGGCAAAAGACTGGCAGAATTCCAGTGAACAAGTGCGTCTGCCAGGGATGTGTTCTGGCCCCCACCCTGTTCTCTCTATAAGTGAACGGGGTGGTGCAGCACTTATTGCAAAGTCCATCTGATGCACCATCCCTGGCGGGCGAAAAAATTCCAACTCTCCTGTTCGCTGATGATACCCTGCTTATCTCTAAGTCCCCTGTTGGCCTGCAGACCCTCCTTGATAGTTTTCGGTCATTCTGCACTATGCGAGGTCTGGCGATAAACACCAATAAAACTAAATATGTGATAATAAATCTATCAAAAAAACACATCAGGGCCCCTGTTCTGAATCATGTCGCACTGGAGAGGGTTACAGTTTTTGACTATCTTGGCATTCGCATTTCTGACAATATGTACTGGACATCCCATATGCAGAAAATGTTACTATGCCACAAAAGAGTAAGGGGGGTTATCCTTCGAGAACAGCGCTCCTCAACATCTAAGCCTGTTGCCCCGGTGGTAGCCATATATAAGGCCAAGGGAGCTAGTTCAGCTTTGTATGGCGCAGAGCTGTGGGGATTGGGCAATGTAGACCTGTTGACAAAATCGGAAAATACGTTTTTTAAGGATCTGATGGCGCTCCCCCAGAGCACGCCCATGATCCACCTGCTCATGGATTTGGGATGCCATTCGATACGCGATCTTGCCAAACTTCAACCGTTATTACTATGGGCTCGGCTGTGGCGTGTCCCTGAGATAGCCAAGTATGCAGAGGGTTTGTCAGAAGTCATGTCTATGGTTGGTTGGCACAAAATAAGGTGGCTCAAGGACGTTAAAACACTCTTATGTGACTTGGGCCTTAAAGATGCTTGGGCAACTAAATCTGCCCCTCCAAAGTTAGTGTTGAAGAGAATCTATTGGAACTGGGTAGCGTCCAAGCAATGTTCTGACCCAAACCTAGGCAGACTTACTGAAAGCTTATTGGGGATTAAAGATGTTGCATTCTGCGAACCCTATCTTGACTCCATCCAGAATCCATTTGATCGGGCACTGTATTTTAAATTCAGGATTGGCACTTTACCAATCTGTGAATTTACTACCCGCTGGAAACCCCCCCGCCAGACTTCACCAAATTGCCCATTTTGTATCACGAAGGTAGAGTCAACGGCTCATGTTTTGTTTGCATGCCCACTGTATCGATCGCCAAGGAATTGTTGGTTAAAGCCTCTTTGTAAAGAATTAGGAACTAGGCAATACTCTGTGGCACTCCGCATTCTTAAATTAGATACTCGCACACTTTATGTATGCGGAATTGCAAAGTTCTTAAGATGGGCTTGGTCCATCAGATCTCAAAGGTTAAAGGCTATTGTTTGAAAACAAGTTTTAAATATTGATGTAATGAATTGAAACTTTGTGCTTTTTGTACCCAACTATACGTATAGATTGCAGAATGGACTATGTCTACTTTCTAATCGATTTAATTCTGTAATAGTCATTATGCTTGCTTTATCAAACTGTTTTTATGGTTCTTAAATCGTCGAGTTGTATTTATGCTTTTAAGATATGTTTTTATCGAAATAAAGCACTTTGAACTTGATATTTCCCTAAGTCTAACCTCACTACAAGAACACAAATGATATCTCACAGATCTCCGGGATTAGAGCTGGGTCCCATACCTGGCATTTGCCATTAGCTGGTCTGCATCTCAGATTGTACAAGGCTGGTCTATTCATCCTAGGGTTTTTCCTCTACAAGAAATTCTCCACTCTATTTTCAAAATGGCAAGTCTCGGCTTATTTGAAAAGAAATGCTATGATAGAGAACAGCTTCTTGATCTCTTTGTTATGTCTATGTGTTAGTTGTGTTAGTGTCTGACCACATTAAAATCAGGGCACAGTGTTGTTCAACCTTGTATGAAACGTTCAGAATAAATCCCAGAGCTAAATAACAAAAAACCTGTACAGCCTACATATAAAACATTATGGTGGCATAAAAATAAGCGTGTAACTTCATAACGTGTGCAAAGCAAAAGCAGTCTCCAACTGAAATTGAGGCTATCATAGGGGAGAACTAAATTGGGCCCTATAGGGAACTCACAATTTATTGACATGAGATGACATGGCAAGTGCAAAGTTGTTTATATTGTATTGAATTACAGTAAGATCAGATGGTTGAATTATGTGATGGCGGAGCTGACTGCTATAGGGTTGAAAGAGATATTTAATGACCCAACAGATTGTAGAAAGATGACTAGACAGAAGCTGACTGATATGTTTCTGCTGAGGGCTCAATATTCTTGAAGGGAGAGTGTTGGAACCTGTGATGACAGGTCACCTAGGGTAGCCTGGCCTAGGGTAAGACAATATTAACAGAGGCACATGTGTAAAGGTTGCAAGCCACCCAGCAGTAACATCAAGCAATTCCACTCAAAAATGACGCTACACCAATCTTTGTGTAAAAATACGAGTTGTTTTATAAAAGTTTCTTTAGTTTCTTTGTTCTTCAAACTTCCACAGTCAAATACAATTAGGTTATCTTTACCTCATCACTTGATCACATATAGCAGGTAAACATCTACATATTTCAACAGATCATATGCAATATTACTGTATTTCCATTAACTCTTTTCAACTCCTCTTCAGAAATTAAGCTCTTGTCAGTTAACTACAATCTTTTCACAGATAATCTATCTCCAAGAATCAGTTTGGCTTTTTTCCAGCACAGGTTATCAATTTCTTAAGCAACCCCACCCTTTTTCAGTTCAAGCTGACATTGGTTTCAGGCACCAGGGGCTATGAAAGAGTATACAAATTAACTGGTTTAGGCCTCTGCCACCTTTAAGCCCTCTAGAGTACAGGCGGAATATGGACTGTCTTAATTAGCTTGTCAGGGCACTGCTACCTAGCAGTTCCTTTATCCCCTGCCGTAGGTGGAAACTAATCAGCGCTGCACCATTCCCTGTTTATGAGGCCAGTCAGGTTGAAGTGCAGCCCAGTCCTCCTCTGCCTCCCCTCAGGCTTCCCAGCTTACTTGGTGGTGAAAGCTCGATTATCTGGCCAACAGTCACACCCCTTCGCTTGAAGTCCGCTCCCCGCCGAAAGCCAGGCCTCCTCGCTCCCTCTCTCTCCTCAGGACAGCAGGGGCCCTTCGTGATATGTCTCACGGCGCTGGGCGGGACGTCAGTGGCTCAGCGGAGCCATTCCCTTCGGATCTCCTCACAGGCTGCTGCCGAGGAATTCTCCATGACGGCGCTACCGCCCAGGACAACTAGCTCAGCCTAGAGCGTGCGCAGTAGCGCTGGATACTGCTCAACCAGCCCCCTTTTCTCCTTCCAGTCAACGGCGCTGCCACAACAGCGCTAACGAAGCCCCAGGGGTCCCACTCACGGCGGAATCGGCGCTATTCACCAGGAATCTGGCACTCCTCTCCTTTCTCTAGTTCATGGGTGGAATAGGTGATTTGCCAGCTACACGTCCGGTAAGGGCCCTCAGGGTCACAAGGGCATTAGCCTCATTAATACTGGACAGAGGCTGGTGATAGGGGGGGGGGGTTTGAGGGACACTCTTCAAAAGCCTCTTCAACTGGGCAGAGGACTGCGCTCCGCAGCGCTGCAGTCTCCTTCTCCTACACACACCCCTTACCTCTAGACTAGGGGATGGTCAGGCGCCCAGGGTCACCAGTAATCCCTTACAGCGGGGACAAGTCAAGTAACCCAAGGGAGGACGGGTGGTGAATCAATAGGTCAACCCTCTGACTATCCTACCCCCACCTTCTGTTACAGCCTGTCCTCCAGCTGACTTTCTCTGATTAGACAAAATGGCCGTCCAGCATTCCGCCTTTTATAGGCTGACCCTCAGGGGTCCAGAAGGGACCAGAAGGTTCTGGAACGCCCTATTCTACTCTATGGGACAGGTTCTAGGTTTGGCAGTTAGGACAGTTGGTAGCCACCATTTTGTGACTCCAACTATTTCCCTGTCAGAAAAGGCCTCTAGGCCTGAGGTGAAAAACTATGAGGGGGGAAAAGAACACCTATCCCCTTGACCAACACCTAGAAAAAGCTAGTGGACACAAAAATTAATAAAGGTATGGGGGGCAAAAAGGGGACAAAATAAATAATAAATTGGAGGGACTACGCAAAAGGCCAGACAGGTCTAGCACACGTCCCCCCCAGATGAAAGTGGGGAGAACTACCCAACCCCTTGGGAGTCCTCATCACTAAGGCGGAAATACCTGGAGAGACCGTCTGCATTGGCGTGGTCCACTCCAGGCCGATGTTCCACCCGGAAGTCCATTCCCTGTAGGGAGATGGACCATCTCAGCAACTTGGGATTCTCCCCCTTCATCTGCATTAGCGAACGAAGGGGTCGATGGTCAGTCTGAACCAGGAAGTGCGAGCCAAACAGGTATGGCCGCAACTTCTTCAGAGCCCACACCACCGCAAAAGCTTCCCTCTCAATTGCACTCCACTTCTGTTCCCGGGGAAGCAGTCTCCTGGATAAGAAGACCACAGTCTGTGTCTTGGGGGGTTCCCAGGCCATGATTGCCTCAATCTTTGCCTGCAGGGGCTGCACTGACCCCCTACCCACCAAGTGTCCAAGGTACACAACCGACCCCTGCCCAATCTGACATTTGCTGGCCTTGATGGTCAATCCAGCTTGTTTCAGGGCCTGGAGAACTGCTTGCAAATGTTGCAAATGGTCCTCCCAACTGCTACTGAAGACAGCAATGTCACCCAGATAAGCAGCAGAGAAACTCTCCATTCCAGAGAGGACCTGGTTCACCAGCCGCTGAAATGTGGCAGGGGCATTTTTGAGCCCAAAGGGCATCACGCAAAATTGGAAGTGTCCCTCAGGCGTGGAGAAGGCTGACCTTTCCTTTGCTCCATCTGTCAAGGAGATCTGCCAGTACCCTGAAGTGAGGTCAAAGGTACTTAGATATTGGGCAGCTCCTAGCCGGTCAATTAATTCATCCGCCCTAGGGATCGGATGAGCATCAGTCTTTGTAACTGAGTTCAGTCCCCGGTAATCCACACAGAACCTCAGTTCTGGTGTGGTGCCTGGTGGAGCGGCTTTTGGCACTAGCACCACCGGACTGGACCAAGGGCTGTTGGAAGGTTCTATCACTCCTAGTTCTAGCATCTTGGCAACCTCTCCATGGATGCTAGCCTTCACCTTGTCTGACAGCCGGTAGGTCTTTGATTTCACTGGAGGGCTGTCTCCTGTGTCCACCCCATGGGTACACAGGTGGGTTCTTTCCGGGACAAGGGAGAACAACGAAGAGTACTGCTCCAATACCTGGCGGCAATCCTCTCACTGCTCAGGAGTTAGGGAGGGGGAGAGAATCACTCCCTCCACCGACCCATCCTTCTCTTGAGACGAGAAGAGATCAGGGAGAGGCTCGCTTTCTGCTTCCTTGGCACCATCAGTCACCATCATCAGGATGACCTCTGGCCTCTCATGGTGGGGTTTGAGGCGATTGGCATGCAGCACCCGTAGGGGCTGTCGCGGGGTCTTAAGATCCACCAAGTAAGTGGCCTTACCCTTCTTTTCCAACACCTCAAATGGGCCTGTCCAACGATCTTGAAGGGCACTTAGCTCTCCAGGTTCCATCACCCACACTTTCTGGCCAGGCTCCAACTCCACCGGGTGAGCATTGTGGTCGTACCATTCCTTCATTACTGCCTGGCTGGCCTCCAAGTTATCAGAAGCTTGCTTCCACAACTTTGCCATCTGGCTCCTGAAGGCCAGCACGTAGCTCACCACATCCTGAGGAGGCCTCCTGGGAGACTTTTCCCATCCATCCTTCACCAGGCTGAGAGGTCCACGCACAGGATGCCCGTACAACAGTTCAAAAGGGCTGAAGCCCACTCCCTTCTGCGGCACTTCTCGGTAGGAGAACAGCAAACAAGGCAGGAGGACGTCCCATTTCCCCAGTAGGCTCTCAGGCAGACTTCTTATCATGCCCTTCAGGGTCTTATTGAACCTCTCTACCAGTCCATTCGACTGGGGGTGATAAGGAGTGGTGAACCGGTAAGTCACTCCACACTCCTTCCACATCGCCCGCATGTAAGCTGACAGAAAGTTAGTCCCCCAGTCGGACACAACTTCCTTGGGGAATCCCACTCGGGTAAAGATCCCCATCAGGGCCCTAGCCACCACAGGTGCAGTGACAGTCCTCAGAAGAATGGCCTCTGGATACCGTGTGGCATGATCCACTAGAACCAGGATAAACCTGTGACCAGCTGTTGTTGGTGGATCCAATGGCCCTACAATGTCGATGCCCACCCTTTCAAAGGGGGCGCTAACGACTGGAAGTGGTTCCAGGGGAGCTTTCAGCTTCACCCCTGTCTTCCCACTGGCCTGGCAGGATACACATGTCTGACAGTAAGTGTTGAACGCCACTTTCATTTGAGGCCAGTAAAAGTGGGGGACAAGCCGAGCAAAGGTCTTGTCCTGACCTAAGTGTCCTGCCAAGGGTATTGCATGAGCCAATTCCAACAGAAAGGCTCGATATTGCTGCGGGACTACCAAGGCCCTTGATGAGCCAGGTAAGGGTACCTTGGGTTCACTGTAGAGGAGTCCACCCTCCCAGTAAATATGGTGGTGTCCCGTAGCATCACCTGCTGCCTGGGCTTCAGCCTGACGCCTCAGTCCCTCAAGGGTAGGGCACTCCCTCTGCCCCTTACAGAATTCCTCTCTGGTAGGTCCTCCCTCCACATGCCACTCAGCAGGGATGGGTAAATCCCCCAGAGAGTCTACCTCCCCCTCCACGGACTCCTGGTCCACCACCACAGGTGGCCGATCTGTCACATGGGGCGTGGAAGCTGAAGCAGGCTCTTCCTGTCTCCGGGTCTGTCCCTTTTTGGCAGCGGGTTGGGCCCTTGTTCCAGGCTCCAACCCAGGCGAACTCCCTCTCCGGGCAGCCGCAGACTGTGTGCTCACACAGGCCCAGTCAGGTGTACCCAGCATCGCAGAGTGCGTCCGGTATTCCACCTCTCTCAAAGTGTTGTGCTCCATGTCATTCCCCAGCAGACAATCAACTGGCACGGCAGGGCTTACGGCAACTCGAAGTGAACCTGCAACCCCTTCCCACTCAAAGGGAACCTCAGCCACTGGATAGTGGCCCATTCTGCCGTCAGCCATCGCGGCGGGGTGGAGTACATAGGGAACCACCTGCTCTGGAGACACCAGTTGACTTCTCACCATAGTCATACTGGCTCCTGTATCTCTCAGAGCCTCCCCTCTCTGGCCATTGATGGTGACCCATTGCCCATACTTTGCAGTATTTGGGGGTACCTGGATCTTAGGAACCATCTCCCGTTCTCCCAGGGACACTAAGGTGACACCCGCCCACTCACCCCCCTTATCTAAGGGCAACTCCTCCCCGAGCGCTACACTAGCTACTCCCGGTGGTTTTCCTCCGGTGGGAGGGGGTGTTCTCTTTGGGCATCTGACATCTCCCTTATAATGTCCAACACCACCACACTCAAAGCAGTGGAGAACCCTTGGCTGCTGGCTTTGGCCAGGATTAGGGTTTCTGGGCGGGTTTGCCCTAGGGGTGAAACCTGTTCCCTTCCCTTGGAAATTGTTTTGGGGACCTTTAGTGAACTCCCTCTATTTATCTCCCCCCTCCTTCTTCTGGGGGGCGCCCTGTCCGGCCTTTTGGGAATCCCCTCCAGTCCCCTTTGAGGACACCCGGGTACTTGCCCAGATGTCCGCCTCCTCTGCAAGCTTCCGGGGATTGGTCAGCTTGCTGTCCACCAGGTGTTGGCGCAGCTCGGGAAAACATTTCTCAAGGAGGTGCTCTTTCAAAAATAGATCATACAACCCCTCATAATCCCTCACCTCGCTGCCCTTGACCCAGCCCTCTAATGCCTTTCTTGCATAATCAAGGAAGTCCACCCAGTTCTGAGTGCTTAACTTGTGGCTCCCCCTGAACTTTTGACGATACCTTTCTGGGATAAGCCCAAACTTCCTTACCAATGCTAGCTTCATGATGGGGTAGTTGGTCTGCTCCTCTGGTTCCAGGGCCAACAAGGTGTCCCGACCAGTAGGAGGCATGTACTTATACAAACCACCCCCCCAGTGCTTCTCCTGCACCCCATGGGCTCTTAAGGAGACCTCATAGGCAGCCAACCACTTGGCTATGTCATCTCCCTGACTGAAGCTAGCAATAAGGTCTTTTGGCAAATAGGGTCTGGATTCCCTAGCTGTTTCTTTGGATTCGCTGCCACCATTTATTACAGGAGAGGGCCCTCTTTGCAGGGCCTGGAGTTCCAACTCTTTCAACCTAAACTCATGAACCATCCTCCTCTCCTCTTTTTCCTGTTCCAGCTTAGCCAACTCCCATCTCAATTGCCTTTTTTCCCTCCTGTCAGTAAGCTCTGCTTCAGTTAAGCTTCCCCCAGAGGAACTACTGCCCTTCCTGGAGTAGGACACTGGTCCTGGGATTAGGTTTTCCCCCTCAGAGTGGAATAATCCCTCTATCTCCACAACCGTGTCCCGGTCTGCCCCTTCATCCTCCTCCTTCCCTTCTTTGTGTGCCTCCACCCAAGCCCTTAGACTGGTCTGGAGTTCCCCGTTCTTGGCACCATGCTTAAAAAATACCCCCATTTTCTGGCAGAAATCTTTCAGCTGAGCCACAGAATAGGTGTCTAGGTTTTCTAGTGCAAACTCCATTTTACAATAGACAATACCAAGTTATACACACAAGGAAATTTGAGTTGCAAGGGCAACCTGAAGCTACCTCCACCCCACCACCAGGAACAAATTTGGAAAAACAAAAGGACAAATTAGGAGGGCCGCTAGGAGAAAACTCCTGGTGTAGGCTAGTGTATTACGTTTAATTACTACTGAGTAGCTGCAACCACAGTCAAGATCCCACCGCTAGACACCAACTTGTTGGAACCTGTGATGACAGGTCACCTGGGGTAGCCTGGCCTAGGGTAAGACAATATTAACAGAGTCACATGTGTAAAGGTTGCAAGCCACCCAGCAGTAACATCAAGCAATTCCACTCAAAAATGACGCTACACCAATCTTTGTGTAAAAATACGAGTTGTTTTATAAAAGTTTCTTTAGTTTCTTTGTTCTTTAAACTTCCACAGTCAAATACAATTAGGTTATCTTTACCTCATCACTTGATCACATATAGCAGGTAAACATCTACATATTTCAACAGATCATATGCAATATTACTGTATTTCCATTAACTCTTTTCAACTCCTCTTCAGAAATTAAGCTCTTGTCAGTTAACTACAATCTTTTCACAGATAATCTATCTCCAAGAATCAGTTTGGCTTTTTTCCAGCACAGGTTATCAATTTCTTAAGCAACCCCACCCTTTTTCAGTTCAAGCTGACATTGGTTTCAGGCACCAGGGGCTATGAAAGAGTATACAAATTAACTGGTTTAGGCCTCTGCCACCTTTAAGCCCTCTAGAGTGTAGTGTAGTTCCTATCTTCCCAATAGGCTCTGCGCATTGGAATAATACCTACAGCAGTAAAGGCCTAGGCCAGACGTTAACTAGGTCTACTACTGTCGATACTAGACTTAAAGTTTTGGGTTTGCCAGCGTAGCTCAGAGTTCGCTAGAAACTTTCTCGAATGTTCAAGGAGGAATTAACTTCCCTGATTAGACAAGAAGGGATTTAGTTTCTGACAACCATAGAACATGACAACTTTGCTCTCCCCTAATCAAGAGTCAATCTCGAGAGTCGTGTGAACAAAAGGCAAATTATTTTACTCAGTCAGTACGTGCATTCTTAGTCTCATCAGAATGTAGAGAAAAGGAAGAGACGGGCGTGTTCAATAAAAAGGTGTTATTTATTGATCAGTCTCTTTTCTCATACAAGAGAAATGGATCGATATTATTGCAATACTTATAGTTAAGTAAAGTGCATACATTAAAAGCAATAGTATAAAATAATACTATAAAAACATTGATATGGTTTCTAAGCCATATGATGTTTAAAATGAATAAAATATATTACATACACATATACATTTGACTAAACGTACTCAACTGGTGTTTCTAGATACGCCTACCCCGTATACCTGACCTAAGTCTAATACGTGGGCGGGAATAGAAAGTTACAGTTTAAGTTAAGTTTGTTTTTGCCAAGTGAATAACTAAAGAATTCTCTGTGAGGGGTTATTCAGTTCTGTACCTGGAATTTAGGATGAATGAGGAATGGTATCTCTCTCTCTGGTCTCGATATTCCAGGCTGCCTGCGAGGGCTGCCCAGAAACGCCGGTGCTGGATTCTCGGCAGGAGAAAGCAGCGCGTCTCTCAGCGCGTCAGGAAGGCGGGGCTGCTGCCAGCGGGGTCTGCTCTGCTCTTGGCTTCGGCAAGTATGGCTGCTCCGTCTCGTCACCACGCGTGTGTTTGCATATGGCAAGATCGGTAATATTTATACCTTTAAGGTGCCGAGATTGACGTAAGGATGGACATAGATACGTCAATAAAGATGTCATACGATTTGCTCGTTAGCACATTCTTTTACTAAAGTTCTCGGTGAAATCAAAACTATGGCCGCAGGGTTTTGCCCAGGTTGTCATAGGTTTGATTTGTTATGAGAACTCCGTATGCCTTATCAGGGGCTGGAGGAATATCGCTTGTCTAATTAGATCGCAAGCGTTATGACCTAATCAGATAACACGTTCCTGTGCCGTAGTGTGACTGCGTCAGATAACGGTATCTGCATCATGGGGGTTTTCTGCCTCATGGGCTGACTGCTAGTTAACTTGTTGGTTTGTTTAACTAGAATAGGGTCAGGAATAGGGGGATCTATTCAGGACCTATAGGAATACATGACACCCACTCCACGCTAACTATGGACATATTTACTAATCTAGGCATAGTATAACATAGTACAACATACTATAGAGTAGTGTGTATACCTTACCACCCCAAAATACATAAATGCATTTTGAAATTTTCAAATATACTGAAAAATTGCAGACATATATATATGGTATGCACTCAAGCAGTAGAAAAATGCCAAAGTAATCGCATTTGTATACATTATTGCTTATTTGGTATATGAGAATTACACATGAAATGGTTTCTGACAGAAAAAAGTTTCGAGACCATTCCATCACAGAATAAAATATCTTTATGAACATGCCAGCGGGCAGCTAATGTCTATAAGCTATCTAAAATTTAGAAACCTTAGTTCTCTAAGAATAGTTCTTACTTTAAGCAGAAGATAGTGTCCCGAAAAATATGCAAAAATATTTGGGGCTGCTGAAAAAACTGCTGTCCGTGAACTGGAGCGAAATTGTTCATGTGACTTTATTTTTAAAGTTGAAGGCCGAATTCAGGGAACGCCGTGTGCGAGCTTGCTCAAAAGTCTCTATTTCTGCTCGGGTGAGAACATCATATCATTTAGGCTTTCGAAAAAACTGTCAACAGCTTCCTGGGAAAGTTCCACTAACTCTGAAATAGGTGTAATCATGCATTCTTGCGCATGATTGTCTCCATTGACATTCTGACTTGCATTACTGACAGAAGGTCGTACCTGTTCGATGCTGCTTTCATCTTGAACTTCACTACCCATCAATCGTAGTGGTGAAGCTTCCACGAATGCCGTCATCAGGATTGGTAGCCTTTGAGGGCAGCACAAAGCATGAACCTTAATCGGGCTCAACAATGTTTCTGCATCCATCGGCGCATCCGATTGTAGCGTCAGACAGGTGTCTAACACGCATTCTTCTCCGCATAGCAGACACCTCAATACAGGTAAAACACATCTTTGCCACATTGGTCGAAATGATAGAAACCAAGTCATGTTCAGGTCTCTAAGCCGGGAGAGTCCCAGGATTTTTGATATCCGGTCCCGGTATCCAATGGCTAGGATTGGTTCTTCCCTTGTCGCAAGAGTTTTGTCTGTGACATGGGTTGCCATAACGAAAAATAAGGACTAAGAATAGGATTCCTGCAATTAGTCCCAGGATCAGGGGAAGTCCGCCAAAAATCGAATGGACGAAATCTGGAAAAATACCCAGTATGGCTTTGAATGGTGTTAATGCCATCGAAAATACTGTCTTAAATACCCCTGAGATCCCATTGGTATCAGAAATATTTAAGATTTCATTCAGGATTTCCGCGAAATGTACGGGGGAATTAGTTGATAATAATGTATGTATCTCTGCAGTCGTCCTTGCGACTTGTAGATCATACGTTTCTTTTGATGACGAGAGCCTGGTAGGCGTCTGAAGAAGGACTGTTTTCATTCTGCTTAAAGTATCTATTCGAATAGAAGTAATTTTCAAATCGGGCCATGCCCTTGCCTCCCTGTCTGGGAAGGAGCTGGGGAACAATGTGTGTCCACAGCACTTGACCTTCGCAGTAGTAGTTACTAGATAAGGAGTCCCGGGCATAAGACTACAACATCTGCGGTCTACAATAAGAATGTAACTCCCATTATAGAGTCTTTGAAAGAATGGTTCTATTTCTGTTGCAGGTGCGCCTTGCTGGTGACATGAAAGGTTGTATGAATTCCCTTCACAGGCTCCATGCAAACTAATTCCGTTACACAGAAGCGTGCCGCTTAGTGACATCGCACAATTGTTGCCACTAAGAAACACTTTCTGGCCTTTATTACTGACACATGCATGTGAATAGGGCAGGTTCCATGTTGTTTTAAGGTACCCCTTTCCCAATTTCTCGTACATGCCAGCCTGTATATATTTTTGGCAGTATTGAAACCTGAAGGTTGAGATTGGAATATTTATGATTCCGTGTATTATCCATTCACTGACAGGTCGTTCTGACATTGTCATTGGTAATCTTTCTAGTTTTTCAATGCTCAAGATTGTATAATCAGCACCCTTTTGCGCCATACTGATTTGTCTATCAGTAAGGTTAAAGATTTGGAATAGTGACGTTGTGTTGATTAGACGCCAAGGCACATAGCCTGAACGCAGATTTTGTAACGTCCAGCCAAGCTGTACAATAGAACGCAATTGTGACTGACCATGTTGTAATAACAGTAAGTCTTGCGATAATATATCGATTGCTGAAGACACAATGCTGTCCAATGAAAAAATTCTGGAGGACAGAGTCATTAACCCATTGTCCATTACAGAAAGTGATTTTTCCAAATTAATACGGTCAATTTCCCGTATTCTCTCTGCTGTTTCAATTTGAGTAACCTTCCAGGCCTCATTGTATGCTGCATATACAGAGGCTGCTATGAAACGCTTTTGACGCTGTTTGCGTGGTCCCAAAGTGAAATCACGCAAGTCAGCACCATCAGTAAGTAAAGTTAGGTGTTGCTTAATTTCTGCCAGTGTGGAAGTTTGTAGCCATTGAAGGCATAATTTGCCCACACTGTAGGTGGTAATTATCCCTGGGTGATGTCTTTGGGGATATCTAGGGTCTGGCCTGGTCATTTTGAACCCCTGTGTTTTGTTCAGGAATCTGTCTTGACAGTTATTAGTATCTGTGGGCCAGATCAACCACTGTTTCCAATCAGGATGTGTTCTGTTTTGGTTTAATATATGGTTTACGTCTATCTCTTCATCTGTATCAGAGTTATTGCTAAACATTATTGGCTTTGGAATAGACGGTTTATTTAAATCTTTGATTTTGGCTAAGCCAAGACAGGTGGTCTGTTGAACAGTGTCATTTAAAAATATCGTTTGTTCTGGGATCATGCAGGCTCTAAACAAAGCTTCTATACCCTGTACTTGCCATTCTTTTGTACCCCAAACACTTTTCAATTCAACATTTTTGTCCCAATAATCAAATCCAAAAGTATTCATTTGTTCAAAAAATGAGTCTGAATATAACAATTTTGTGTTGGTTATCATGGTTTTCATCCCTGTCTTGTTTGACAATTTAAAATAAAATGTTTCAGCATTACTTGTGTTAAAACCTGAAAAGTATGAATATTTGTCATAAACGGTTCTTGAGCTCCCTTTTGGAGGTGTTGCACAATGTTCCCATTGATTATAATTTAAAACATTTCTCGGTTGTGCAGATCTATGTAAAAAGTGGTTACCATAGTAGTTATAGCAATACATACTGTCATAATTTGTAGAACCCTGCAAATAATCATGTTTGGTAAATTTAGCAGACATTACTAAGTCAGACATCATGTTGTTAATGCTTTCGAAGTCCCAATCATCAGCAAATGAGTTTGGTTTTGCAAAGTCACTCAATGAGATCTTAATTTGGTGTGGATATTTCAGGATCTCGACCGGACCATAAATTTCATAGTCAGTGTTGTCCCAGGCTACCCCACCAGGTATTGGATTGGCTGTGAAGTTGGCTGAAGAAAGTTCTCTTTTCTCGACGTGTGAAGATGTGTGTGGTTTGAGGATCAAGTTGATTTTCTGACTTGCTGTGTCCATTTTAGCATATTTTCCCTCAATGAAGCGTCCCAAAGTAAGTACCATGATGAGCCAAAGTATGAGGATAAATGCACCAAAACCCACCCAAAATTCGATCCATGGAGAAATCAGATATGTTTCTTTTAGTTGTTTCAAAAGTTCTTTTGCTTTATCTTTAAAGGTTTTTGATGATGGCTGTGTCTTTGATTCACTGAAGCCTTCAGAGGAATCATCGAAGTTTATGAAGTAGCCGGATGCAGTTCTGTCAATTGTTCCAATTGGTTCAGGATTTTTGTTTCTTGCATTGTCACTTGGTACTTCATTATAGATTGGTGTGTCTCTGCTAAATGTTTTTATTTGGGTTTTCAGAGGTCTGAGTTCTATTGCATTGTTGCATAGTCCTTGTTGTTCTTCTGCAGGCGTTTCGAATGTGATTAGCCTCCTCGATAGGACCTCTGTACTGGTAGCAAACCTTGGTGTTCTGCTACTTATTGGGAGTCCACTTGGCCTACTGTTTGTTATCGGCCACATGTTGTGGTTTTACCAGGTCGATGGATACAACTCGGTTCTCCTTTTTACCAGCAAGTGGCGGTAGTACAACTGATCTTGTCCCGTTGACAGACAAGACAGGAACTGCTTTTCTGTAAGAAGGCCCAAATTCCTTCTTTACCGCGATCTTTTCCCTGACTAGATCCCCGACTTTTGGAATCCAGACAGGTCTTGCTGGGACAGGTGGTGGTTCTTCAGTGGTTGTTGGCTGTTGTTTCAACTTAATGTTGCTCAGGTCTTTTCTTGTTTTGTTTAAGTCCTGCAAAATAGCCAAACGGTCTTTGATATCAAAGGTTTTTTCTTTCACCACTGAAGTCTGACTATCAATGTCAGAGATCATCATCCTAGTTCCAAATAATAATTCGTACGCACTGAATCCCTTCAGAGAATTTCTTGGCAAGTTATTGAGACTACGTTGGACACTTATTAGATGTTTGACCCACCAGCTCCCGAACCTAATATCCTTTCCGCTATAGATTGCTTTATGCCTTGGTTTTTTCTTTACACCATCCCGTACCCTCAGGAAGGAAGTGAGAAGATTCCCGCTGGACTGTGCTCATTTGATCATGTTTCCCCTCAGGCTTGAGGGCTAGAGTGGAGACAATGGTCAAACGTAGCATGCGCTTAGCGTATATGCCATTTAGACCCGCAAATCTTTGTATAACAGTCCGGACGTCAGCCGAGTGCTGGTGATCTACATTATAAGTGGAACTAGCCTGTATATGTTAATCGCAACCCTTCCTTTTTACTCCTGATTTTTCCTGGAGTAGAACGACGAGGTATTAAACTGTTTCTCTCCCCACTGCGATCTCTGTTGCAGTTTGGGCAGTTTTTTACAAACATGGTATGACGCAGGCTCATGCCTGGCCACCAGTACCGTGATTGTAATTCTTCCAGAGAATCTTTTAGTTTAAGGTGTCTGAGACCCTCGCCCATGTGTGCGTCTGCGATTAACAAGTTTCTCCTGTCCATGTTTGGAATCACCCTATCCCCCACTCCAGGGATTCGAGCAAAAGGGACGGAGTTTGCATCGATTATGTATGTATAATTGAGTGGATAGTTGATCGGTAACGCTGAGCAGTCGCCTTTTGATGTCGTTTTCACTGCCAGCACTGTTTCACCGTCAATGTATTTTAATGTACGCTTTTTTCGATCTACGGGAGCCGATTTAGTGGCTGCCGCTGTGGCTGTCTCAGCCAATGAATTCCCTACAACGTGAACGCCATCACGCTGATGACTCAGTGAGTGTGTCACGTGAGTCTTTGGTAGTTCTTTTTGTAAAAGAGCTATTTGTTCCCAGAGCAGTTTCTGCTTTATTGGTGCATCTGTGTCATCTTTGTAACCGTTTTGAATCCATGTCTGCAAATCGCTGTTATATGATTTGACGCAGTAATATGAATCTGACACTATAAGTGTCGGGAATTCGCGATCCGCATTATCTAGCGCCATTTTTAAAGCTAATATATCAGTTTGTTGTTCTGAATTACTTTCTACTGAGTGTGTCTTTGTTAATAGAGGTTTTAGTTTACCTCCGCGCCACACTTCTTTAGTAATCTCACATGTGGGGTTGTATGCTTGTTCTCCCCAAACGGAGGGTTGAGCATGTCCGTCTGTATAGATTACACAGGCGTAATGTCGTAAAGGCAGAATGTCGATTGGCAGAGGATATGTTTCTTCATATGCTAGATTTTTCAATTCTTCTAGTTCTGGATCAAAGTAGTAGTATACTTTGTCCGTTGTGATTGAATTCACCCATTGTAACCATTCTGGATCCAATGTTGTTGTTGGTAAATTACACGGTGTTGTTAATGCCTCAAAGGCTGATTCAGCTGTTCTGACTGTGATATGTCTACCGTCTGCTTGATCTTTTTCTCTAGCTATTGCGGTTTGAACTGCATGAACAATTTTTTCTTTGTTGCTGAATTTCTGTTCAGCTTCTGTGTACAAGTGTGATTTGAATGCAATTGGTACCTTTTCTCCCTCATTATAGGTCAGGTATGTGAATCCACATCTCCCTGGGATGACTCGAATCACAAGATTGCGTGTGTTATCACGTGTTTCTAATTTTGTTTTAATTAGCATGTCTGTTTGTAAGGATCTCAAAATTTCTGTGTGTATTTGAGTCCAATTGGATCTTTTAAAATCTGGTTTAATTAGATCATAAAGGGGTTTGACCCTTTCTGCGTAATTTGCAATGTATGTTCTTCCGAAATTTAGGAAGCCTAGAATTGACTGTAAGTTTTTTAGTGTTCTAGGTGCTTGGAGTACGGCACATTTCTCTAGGAAATTGTCAGCCAGGCTTTTGCCTTCACTTGATAATTCATATCCTAAGAACAGGACTGTCAGATGGGCAATTCTGGACTTTTTAAAGTTGAATTTGTAACCCTCTGCAGCGAACCCAAGTATTATGGTGTTCACTCTTTTCAAGTGAGTATCCAAGTCATAATCTGTTAAGTAAATGTCATCGACATAAGATAATGCTTCATCATCATATAGTTGAAGTAATTCTGTTACTCTCGCTGAGAATACCCCCGGGCTGTTCTTGTACCCCTGGGCTAACCGACAGAATTGTTTTTGAGTGCCATTTACTGAGAATGCAGTTAAATATCTGCTCTCTGGTGCTATGTTTTGACAAAAGAATCCATTAGAGATGTCTAATGTTGTTTTGTATTTTTTGCGCACTATGTTATTCATTAGTGCAGCACTGTGTGAGTTTTGCACTGCAAAAGTTTTGCAACATGTGTTAAGGTGTCGGTAATCCAAAACTAGACGATATGAATTGTCTGGTTTGGAGACCGGAAACAAAGGATTGTTCATTTGTGAGGTGCAAGTTTCAATCACCCCCTGGTATTCTAGCTGATCTAGTATTTCATTTACCTGTTTTTTAGCTTCTTGCTTAATTGGGTACTGCCTTTGTGCAGTAGGTTGTGATTTTAACTGGATTTTGTGAGGAGGGGAGTCCTCATCCCATCCTACATGATTTTTATATAAAGCAGGTGCTAGAGCCACTGCCCACTTTCTGGCAAGTGTGTATTTTTTATGAATTGGAATTTGATTTGAGAAGGCAGGCATAATTACTTCTTCGCCATGAGGGCACTCCCTGACAAACTCTGGTGGCCAGTCTTTTTCAGCTAGAAGGATATCATAGCCCTTGGAGAGATTATCCCAAAATAGTCCCCTTATTTTCCTAGTCTTATCTCCCTCTATACGTAATGTTATCTCGTATATCTTGTGGGGTTTGCTAACCCTGGTGTCTGCAGTTTCCACTTGAAGATATTCATTCGTGTCCACTGTCTCCAGATGATTCATAAGGACTTTGCGAGCTATGCTCACTTCTGCTGCGCTGTCTAGCATTGTCTGAGCCCACTCTCCGTTTTTCAGTTGTGTCCTCAGTATTCTCGGCATTGTTAACTACCTTGATACTGGCTACCTTCTTTTTTGGAAATTGTAATTTCTTTTTTAGTTGAGCAGGTTCCTTGTCTTTGGACTTGGCGTGCTCTTCTCTTTGTTCTGATCGTCCTCTTCTTTCCGATTTCTGCGAGGAATTCTGAAAAGATTGAGAGGGACGTGTATCAATGTCTTGATATCTATCAGGCTTTTTTATATTATCCCTATTTCTAAGGTTATATCTTTTCCCAGAGGGGTCACTCTGGGGTGACCTGTGTCTCTGGTTCGGAGATTTCTCCCTTCGCCTAGGAGACCTTCCTCTGGACTGGAATTTCTTTTCTTTAGGATTGGATTGTTTGTTTCCATCCCAGTTCTTTTTTGGTGAATTATTATTAAAAAATATTTTTTCTGGACTTTCAGTCAGTTGCGGTTTTACTGGTATTCCACCTAAACTATCTCTACCTAGTTCCTCATAGGATTTTTCTATGATTCTGGCAATTTCAGCTGGTTGGTCCGCTATATCTGTCTCTTTTAACCTCTGGCGGATCGCCACGTTGGCTGCTTCACCTTTTATGTTGGCTAATAATATAGCCGAGACCTGCTTGAAGTCTTTCAGTAATTTCATACCAAGAGTTAAAGCGGGTTCTGGACCGTATTCGTCTTGAATTTGTTTTAGCACATCTGGTATCACCGAAATGGATGGAACACCGTGCGTTTTTGTGTAGATGGAAGCAAAGACTGTACCCCAAGTGTCACAGTCCTCAATGTGTGGTGCGATTCCCATTGGAAGACAGATAGTCAGAATCCTGTGTTTTTCTAATGGGGTGGTGTCAGGAAACACCGCCTCTATTTGGGTAATTTTCTGTGCCAACCAGAATGGTATTTGTTCCCGTTTAGCCGGTACTTTACCTAGGCAGGACTGGATGTTCTGTGGTGTAATTTTATTTGTGTTCCCTTGTTGAGGGGTCAGCTGTGGAAGTTTAATCGCTGGCTGAATTGTTGATGTCCGCATCACATACTGAACTAATTGTCTATGAATTTTTATTAATTGTTTTAGCTGTGTTAACAGTTCTGCTGCAGACATCCCATTGATGTCTGGATGTGGTGTGTATCCGGCTAGGACCGGCCACGTTGCTCCTGGTCTACCTAAAGGACCGAGCCTGGTGATGTGATTATTATGTTTTAGGGCGCCATCAAATAAGAGCAAATGCTCTTGGAATTTGAGTGGTACTTCCACCTCCTCGAAAGGAGTGTACTCATTAGGAGGTTCCTCTATTTTGTAATAGTGGAAGTACTTTGTTACAGCATTTGCTGCTGGAAAATGTATCCATGAATAATATACCTCTGTCTGCCGATATTCGTGTGCCTCAATTACGAATATGACTGTACCACCTCTAGGTGTCAGTCCATTTTCTATAAGTTTTAAGGTTATAGATTTCCTTTTGATGACCGGGATGAGTATTATCTCCGGGTCTGCATTTTGTAGTGCAGTATCAGCTTCTGCTATGTCAGCTGCTAATCTAACCGCCTCTCTTTCTTCTTCATTTTCTGACATTTTACTGTCCTGAAGGTTATTTTGTTTGTTTGCAGATCAGGTTTCTTATGGAAATAAAGATTAGATGCACAATATTTTGGAACTGTTTATCCTTCAACGTTGACTATACCAAGAACCATACATAGGAGTTCCCTCCTGCGAGGTCTGGCGGATATAACCTTTCACCCACTCCAGACGTCTTTGGAGTATGTGGGAAAAGGGGTCTGAGTGAGAAAGCACGACTGAGTTACTCTAAATGTCTTACGTTAGTTTTATCGCCCTTTCCAAACGCGTTGGGCGCCATGTAGTGTAGTTCCTATCTTCCCAATAGGCTCTGCGCATTGGAATAATACCTACAGCAGTAAAGGCCTAGGCCAGATGTTAACTAGGTCTACTACTGTCGATACTAGACTTAAAGTTTTGGGTTTGCCAGCGTAGCTCAGAGTTCGCTAGAAACTTTCTCGAATGTTCAAGGAGGAATTAACTTCCCTGATTAGACAAGAAGGGATTTAGTTTCTGACAACCATAGAACATGACAACTTTGCTCTCCCCTAATCAAGAGTCAATCTCGAGAGTCGTGTGAACAAAAGGCAAATTATTTTACTCAGTCAGTACGTGCATTCTTAGTCTCATCAGAATGTAGAGAAAAGGAAGAGACGGGCGTGTTCAATAAAAAGGTGTTATTTATTGATCAGTCTCTTTTCTCATACAAGAGAAATGGATCGATATTATTGCAATACTTATAGTTAAGTAAAGTGCATACATTAAAAGCAATAGTATAAAATAATACTGTAAAAACATTGATATGGTTTCTAAGCCATATGATGTTTAAAATGAATAAAATATATTACATACACATATACATTTGACTAAACGTACTCAACTGGTGTTTCTAGATACGCCTACCCCGTGTACCTGACCTAAGTCTAATACGTGGGCGGGAATAGAAAGTTACAGTTTAAGTTAAGTTTGTTTTTGCCAAGTGAATAACTAAATAATTCTCTGTGAGGGGTTATTCAGTTCTGTACCTGGAATTTAGGATGAATGAGGAATGGTATCTCTCTCTCTGGTCTCGATATTCCAGGCTGCCTGCGAGGGCTGCCCAGAAACGCCGGTGCTGGATTCTCGGCAGGAGAAAGCAGCGCGTCTCTCAGCGCGTCAGGAAGGCGGGGCTGCTGCCAGCGGGGTCTGCTCTGCTCTTGGCTTCGGCAAGTATGGCTGCTCCGTCTCGTCACCACGCGTGTGTTTGCATATGGCAAGATCGGTAATATTTATACCTTTAAGGTGCCGAGATTGACGTAAGGATGGACATAGATACGTCAATAAAGATGTCATACGATTTGCTCGTTAGCACATTCTTTTACTAAAGTTCTCGGTGAAATCAAAACAATGGCCGCAGGGTTTTGCCCAGGTTGTCATAGGTTTGATTTGTTATGAGAACTCCGTATGCCTTATCAGGGGCTGGAGGAATATCGCTTGTCTAATTAGATCGCAAGCGTTATGACCTAATCAGATAACACGTTCCTGTGCCGTAGTGTGACTGCGTCAGATAACGGTATCTGCATCATGGGGGTTTTCTGCCTCATGGGCTGACTGCTAGTTAACTTGTTGGTTTGTTTAACTAGAATAGGGTCAGGAATAGGGGGATCGATTCAGGACCTATAGGAATACATGACAAGAGTACAGTCGGAATATGGACTGTCTTAATTAGCTTGTCAGGGCACTGCTACCTAGCAGTTCCTTTATCCCCTGCCTAATCAGCGCTGCACCATTCCCTGTTTATGAGGCCAGTCAGGTTGAAGTGCAGCCCAGTCCTCCTCTGCCTCCCCTCAGGCTTCCCAGCTTACTTGGTGGTGAAAGCTCGATTATCTGGCCAACAGTCACACCCCTTCGCTTGAAGTCCGCTCCCCGCCGAAAGCCAGGCCTCCTCACTCCCTCTCTCTCCTCAGGAAAGCAGGGGCCCTTCGTGATATGTCTCACGGCGCTGGGCGGGACGTCAGTGGCTCAGCGGAGCCGTTCCATTTGGATCTCCTCACAGGCTGCTGCCGAGGAATTCTCCGTGAAGGCGCTACCGCGCATGCGCGGAAAGGAAGCGGACCAGTCACGGAGTCTGCTCCGCCCGCCTGACGCTGGCAGTGTCTCCACAGCGGGCCTGCTCGATCTTAGGCCCCTCCTGCCCAGGACAACTAGCTCAGCCTAGAGCGTGCGCAGTAGCGCTGGATACTGCTCAACCAGCCCCCTTTTCTCCTTCCAGTCAGCGGCGCTGCCACAACAGCGCTAACGAAGCCCCAGGGGTCCCACTCACGGCGGAATCGGCGCTATTCACCAGGAATCTGGCACTCCTCTCCTTTCTCTAGTTCATGGGTGGAATAGGTGATTTGCCAGCTACACGTCCGGTAAGGGCCCTCAGGGTCACAAGGGCATTAGCCTCATTAATACTGGACAGAGGCTGGTGATAGGGGGGGGGTTTGAGGGACACTCTTCAAAAGTCTCTTCAACTGGGCAGAGGACTGCGCTCCGCAGCGCTGCAGTCTCCTTCTCCTACACACACCCCTTACCTCTAGACTAGGGGATGGTCAGGCGCCCAGGGTCACCAGTAATCCCTTACAGCGGGGACAAGTCAAGTAACCCAAGGGAGGACGGGTGGTGAATCAATAGGTCAACCCTCTGACTATCCTACCCCCACCTTCTGTTACAGCCTGTCCTCCAGCTGACTTTCTCTGATTAGACAAAATGGCCGTCCAGCATTCCGCCTTTTATAGGCTGACCCTCAGGGGTCCAGAAGGGACCAGAAGGTTCTGGAATGCCCTATTCTACTCTATGGGACAGGTTCTAGGTTTGGCAGTTAGGACAGTTGGTAGCCACCATTTTGTGACTCCAACTATTTCCCTGTTAGAAAAGGCCTCTAGGCCTGAGGTGAAAAACTATGAGGGGGAAAAGAACACCTATCCCTTTGACCAACACCTAGAAAAAGCTAGTGGACACAAAAATTAATAAAGGTATGGGGGGCAAAAAGGGGACAAAATAAATAATAAATTGGAGGGACTACGCAAAAGGCCAGACAGGTCTAACAGAGAGGAACTATAAAAAGACAGGCAGCCTTGCTTATCAACTGTCTCCATCCTTGATAGAGGGAGAATATTTGTATCTAACTGACATACCCATATCGCAACACATATTTATACTACTGAGGTTCTGCCAGAATCTGATACCATTGATGTTAGAACATCCAGAAAGAAGTTCTAGGCCCTCAGACCTGACCCTGTGCCCCTTTGATAAGCAATCTCCCCAAAATGACATGCATCTAGTATTCTTCTGCAGTCTATCCAAGAAGGAAAGGAATGAAGGAAGTGGCCTGCTTAGGCCTTCCGTACCAAATGAAGAGTTGGTCATCCATTAGAGAATACAAACCAATTTATGTTTATTCAGAAACACTTGAGTGGAGCCCGGTCTACCCAGTCTCTCAGAAGTGCTGCAGAGAGGACTGACATCAGCAAACATGTAAATACATTATGCACAAATCAGCACCAATGAAGGCACAGCCTTAATGGAATTTTCCAGGCAGATGCAGCTAAGCAAAGAAGTACAGAAGGATAGATTTTTTTTTTATTCTAAGGCTGGGCACACACTATCTCCTACTCAAGGTCACTCTGTCCGTGCCCGCCACTAGACTAGTGGGAGTAGGCCTCTATTCAGTGGGAAAGGTATGCGCTTATAAGAACAGTGTATTCATTAGCAAAGCAAGGCACAACCCTGGGGAAACAAAACGTACCACAACCCGTTTCTCGAAGAGGCAAGGCGCAGTTTCAAGCATGGTTCAAAATGGTGGCCAAACATAAAATGGTGCTGCAAATGCTAACTTACATGAAACAATGTACAAGAAAAATAACAAAAACATTTTCATTCCAACAGGAAGGAATACATTGCCCTGTTCTTAAAGCATTATAATTTCAAACAATGCCGGGTTGCACTTTATTTTTAAAATCATTGCCTGATCTTCTAGTGTGTTTTTTGGTAGCGATATTTTTGTGGGCTTGCATAAAAAAAGGAAGCAGTGGGGTGTATAAATGGCTCTGGTGCTTTTATTATCAATTTTACTTTGAATCAAATATAAGATATTCATGTATTTGACCATATATTTTAACTGGTCACTATTTTTAACATACTTGATATTTTGTAATTAATTTTTAACAGGATCTGTCAATGGACTTGTACTGGAATCTATGCAGACTTTTGTATCATACATGTGCTTTAATGATCTAAATTGTAAAGATCCAATAAAGTTTCTATTGATTGATTGATTGATTGATATTGTATACTCATCAGGCATCTACTGTCTCTGTTGGTATATTTACTTAACTCCTAACGCTGTAATATTCATTTGTATGAGAACTTTCTTCAGGGTTATTCCTAATCGTAGTGTTGGAATCTATACATTCAGTACACCTTGACATTCATAGACTAAGGCCCATTGACACCATTATTGACACTACAAGGATGTCAGTTGTGTGAGGACAATGTAGACATTTAAGTAGACTTAAAAGATAGATAAGTGAGGCAAGCATTAAATTAGGTGGTGTGTTGGCAAACAACATTGAGATGCACATGTAGGTGACCATGTGCCAAATCTGTGTTGCAGTACAATTTATTTGTTTGTGTGGAAGGAAGTTTGCCAGACCTTATCATCCATCCATTTTGTGAGGCCAGACCCTAGACCACCAGATAAAGGACAACTGGAGTGGCAAACTCCAGTTGTCTAGACAAACTTGATGTGACTATATGTTGGGACATTTCTGTTAGAGATTTACTGAAAAATTGGTGTGACACTTATCTAACTGGATGTGATGAATAGGTTTTAATGCCTGTCTGGATTGCGTCCTTGCCACACCAACAGTGGGCACAGCTGCTGTGCCTTGTAACATTGCGAATACAAAGTCTTTGCAGAGTAGAGGAAATGGATGTAGACATGTATGCATTGCCTCTTTGTGGTACTGTGGATTAACAGTCAAGTGCATCATAACATTATTTTAAGTGTGATTGCTGTATTTACTGTATTTAGCTGTGGGCCAGAGAGGGGAATGTGCACTATTTGTAAAATGTAAAAGTGGGGTGGTGGGGATATATTGTAACATTAAGTCATATGTGCATCTAACCTGGCTAATGATGGTGGTCTCTTGGACTAAAAAAGTATGCTTCTAGTTGTGACACATGGCAACCAGAAGAATTATGTTTCTAACTTTGACACTGTGACTAGTCTGTTTTCCCATGAATTGGGATTATGTCAAGTTTTGTCAAGTCTGTTTTTCTCTGTTCGCTATCAATGGAATGGATTGTTGGTAGAAAATAGAGCACTTCTAGGTTGAAAGTGACTTTGACAAAGACCGTTCAGGTTGAAACGCGTCAGTCATTAAAAGATGTTCAATAAAAAATTCCTGGAGTGAAGCTTTTCTTTGTGCAGCAGCACAAAGACATTGGGATATTATACGCCGAGCCACCACCAACCCCGAATGGTGGATGATGACGGATGAAATGACAAGAACCATTTGAACTGATATATATATACACACACTTATACAATAACATAAAATCTATTAAAAATATTCTATTATGAATTAAAACATTAAACTATTTAGAAATCTTTACACTTACATTTCCCACTCCAGTCAGTGCAACACTAGGGAAAGTGTTGGATAGCGGAGTGGTACAAATTACTATTCCCACTCCAATGAGTGCAAAGTAGGGAACGTGTATGATAGCGGAGGGGTAAAATTTACTATTCCCACTCCAATGAGTGCAGCAGAAGAGAAAGTGTTGGATAGTAGAGGGGTAAAATGTACTATTCTCACTACAGACAATGCAACAGTAGAGAAAGTGCTGGATAGCGGAGGGGTAAAATTAAATATTCCCACTCCAATTAGTGCAACAGTAGGGAACGTGTTGGATAGTGGAAGGGTAAACATTTCTATTACCACTCCAGTCAGTGCACCAGTAGGGAAAGTGTTGGATAGCGGAAGGATAAAATTTACTATTCCCACTCCAGTCAGTGCAACAATAGGGAAAGTGTTGGATAGCGGAGGGGTAAAAATTACCATTGCCACTCCAATGCGTGCAATAGTAGGAAAAATGTTGGATAGGGGAGTGGTAAAAAGTACTATTCCCACTCCAGTCAGTGCAACAGTTGGGAAAGTGTTAGCGGAGGGATAAAGTTTACTATTCACACTCCTCTCAGTGCATCAATAGGGAGAGTGCTGGATTGCGGAGAGGTAAAATGTACTCTTCCCACTCAATTCAGTTCAAATTTAAAAGCAGACAAAATATCATCAACAAAAAAAAATGTAAAATATAAGTATACATATGTTATAAAATAAAATAAAAATATATTCAATATTTAAAACAAATAAAAAATAAAAACATAGTATAATGTTAAATACATATCACAAATACCCACAAATATTATATTAAATCAAATAAATAATTTCCCAAAAATATATTTCTATTTAGAAATTACTTATTAACAAAAACATTAATTATTACATATGTTAAGTCTTTTTACTTTCTACCCTATAACACCACACAACTCACGACCCACATCTAAAATAAAATAAAAATATTAGCATTATTAACATAATTAATTATCAATTAAATAAATATTATTAATTGAAAACCAAATTAAAACACATGCAAAATAATTAACTTCCCACCATTTACGCTTATAATCTCCACAACCCACATATAAAATTGAACTGTAAAAAAATGAATTACACAACACATTTTTTTTCAATTAAACACCTAACAGTATTTCAGCAAGAAAGATTAGGGATAAAGGCTAATGTGCCTCACCGGTGCTGAAGTTCCACAAGTATGAATCTCAAAGGAAGGTGCTAATGGCCGGGAACGCAATCCCTATACGTCCCATAAGGGGGAAAGGTGAGAAGACCCCTATTCCCTCAACAACATTCACAAAAAGATGGCCCTGCACCCTCCAGATTTTCAACATTTTATTTAAGTATTCTTGACAATGGTCATATTGCATACAATTTAACAATAGTTAATAGTTTTCCCAAGAAAAAGTGAAAAGAAGGCTCTTCAGTTGAAATCAGTTCTTTATTCAATTTTCTGTTTAAAATGGATAGCTAACGCGTTTTGTCCGTTACCGGACTTCTTCAAAGCTATAAAAATACAAAAACACAAAAAGTGCTATTCACAATAGTGCAGACATCCATTTGTTTTTGTTAAAAAACTGCTACTTAAAAAAACAGATATAGATATTACAATGTATGTCCATAGTCACATTATGTCCAAAAGATCTTTTTCTTGCCTGGGAAAACATCTTTACCTAACAGTTGTATCATCATACATTTGTTCAAGTGCTGATCAGAACAATAATGCATTATCTTAAAGTTTTTAGAGATAGAATACAAATATGTCACGAGGAAAACTATATACATACTTTTTGTATCCATACAGTTGTATTATGCCACTAAAAAAGCACCATTAACACATTGCAGAAGGTTTTCTATTTTTTCACATTTCAAAGCGTTTTAAATACACAATATGTAAAGGCAAAAAAGATATATACCTTTTTGGCATCATAACCATCGTAATTCAAATCTTTAAGATGCTGGGGATAGTCAATCAGTCTGTAATGCGGTCATACATGTGCGTGAGCAGGCTCCAGCGCATGCGCAGTTTCAAGAAGAAGGTGCGATAGACCAGGAAGATGACCCCGTGATAAGGTAAGTGTTATTAAATCTTATTTTAGGCTTTAATCAATGTTTAATATTGCGGACGGGAGGCGGGCTCGAGGCGGGCGTGCGGCGGGCGGGTGTCACGTAACGGAAATTTACAAAGATTGGTTCAATCTCCCTGCCTCTCTGCGAAAGTCCCTTACGCGACTTCCGCCCACCACTAATTCACAAACAATAGCTGGAAAAAACACCACCAACCAGCAGCAGTCTCCCCCCCGGAATGTGAACTCTCTGATGCTGATTCTCTATGTTTCTCGGATTAGGAGCAACAACCTGGCCTCTCAGGACTGCCAGGGTCCACTCCGTCTCAGGGCCTCATTGTCCCCGCCACCACCACCGCCACAACTATCAACACACCAGCCATACCCACTACGCTGACCCCTGCTACAACGACCTGTGCTGCAGCTACCTCCACCATCACCACCACACAAGCCAAGGATGCCGGGCACAGTGTGCATGAATTACGACAGCCAATGCCACATGTCTGTGTCAGCAGGGCAGGTGGGAGGGCAACTGGGAGACAATCACATGAGGACACTGAGACAGAAGCCCTGGCCATCATCACAAGAGTCCTTGGTGCATGCCAACAGAACCAGGGACAGATGGGCCAGGTTGTAGAAGAACTGCTTGAGCTCCGCATGCTGCAGAGGTCCATGGACACATGAATGGGACAACTTGTGGATCTCATGGGCCAGCTTGTGGGTGTTCTGAGGGACATAAATGCTGCTCAAATAACGGCTCAAAACATTTTATTGTTTTAGGTAAAAATACATTACAGCAAGTGACCAGAACACTGGCATAAAAGGCACAGTTTGATTTAAGAACTTTGCAAGAGTTACTTAAAAACAAGCCCTCTAGAATACAGGCTGCTAGCTCACCTTTAAACTGTGTTGCTTTTATATGCAGACATTTGACATACTCATATTAATAAATGGAAACAGTTAATAATTATAACAAAATGTACAAATCCTATTTAACTAAACGCTGTATACTTCAGATAATGTAATCAAACGTTTAAACTAAGGGACTATCTCATGCAGAAATGAAAATATGTTTATCACAGTTTGGTAGAATCATGGGCATATTAGCAAGAACCTCGTAAAAATTATATTCGTTTTAGCGGCAGGAAACTGTTGCTAAAATGGCGATAATGAGCTTGCTAAAATACGTTATAGAATTCCAATAGAAGCCCAGGTTAGATGCACAGGACATCTAACCTGGGCTTCTATTGGAATTCTATAACGCATATTAGCAAGCCCATTATCGCCGTTTTAGCGGCAGTTTCCTGCCGCTAAAATGGCGATAATTTTAATGAAGTTCTTGCTAATATGCCTCCATGTCCCCTCAACCCCTTGACCCATGTTTTATTGGTAACCCTGCGAAGCAAGTAAGGCACCTACATATCCTGTTCGGCCGGCCATTGTGATAAACATGAATGCTTCGGACAGAATATTTATTTTGTCTATTCTAAGTCAGGCTACAGGTATATATTGGAGGAATCAATACAACCACCAATGGTCAGGGCATATAGAACTCAAAAGATGCTATTCGCAGCTTTCGTACCAATTTCATCCCTTGCATTCATCCTCAATCATGTCTCACCTTTGTGGACCCATCAAGTGTTCATTACTTAATCTAGGAAGTGAGTGAGACACTTCTATGTCCTGCTGGTCTTCCCATTATTGGACAACTGAAATGTTTCATGTGAGGTGCTTATTATGTTCATTGTTAAATTCTACCGAAAATACTGCCATCTCAAATGCTCCAGACCAGGACATGCACATAGGGCCTTTTTTCACACACAAAACATGGAAAATGATGCCTGAAGATTTCCTACTTGGCCTGGATGAAATGTTCTGACTTTCTAGCATTCATAATTGTTCACACTGACGCAGAATCTGCACTAGGTGCAGGTTTCCAGGGATACTTCTGGGAAGCTCATGTGGCATTTCCGTTGGGAATTAGGAAACCCTGTGCAAACCCACACCGTGTCTATACTTATACTTTCACATAATCAGGACGGCATGAATAAGGGGGTCATTTAAACATTGGTCGGTCGCCCTCTGGGTCAGTGGAGGCTCTGGCCTGCGTTTCCCCATCATAGGACTGCCCACCAAATTCAGAAATATCCTGCCTGTTGGGGATCTCAATGGTTTCAGTGCATTCAATGGTGCTGTGGCTGCAATAAAGATAGAGGTGGATGCTAAGGGAGACCAATATTTTGGGCCTCGCCTAGCATTATTTTTTGCTTCTGTAATTTAAAATGCAAAGAGGATAGCCTGAAGTACCTCGTAGATCTGCCCCTGGGACCAATGGAGGACTCATTAAGGCTGAAGTTAGGGCTCACAGCAAGAAGGAGCCTTGTAATTTGACTTTGGAGACCTCAGAGCTCTGCCGCTGTAAAAATCGTAAAGGCTAGTACAAAGAATATTAGGCACAGAAGGGTCAGTAAGGTCCCTGAGCCAAGATGAAGCAAAAGTGAAGGTTAGAGTCACTCAGGCAAACAAGAGAACCTACTTGAATATGTTGCCTAGAAGATCATTTGGTTTTATAAAGGTTTTCCAGCTTCAGTGCATGGTAAATTCTGCATGGGTGGTCTCGCTCCGAAATATATGAAACATATTCTCTTGATATGCCCAAAATGTGTAAACAGACGAGATAATGTAATTCAATATCAGAGTTTAGAGTATGTAATTAGGAATAAATAAGATTAAGGGAATAAGGCATAGGAGGCAGTGCTCAAATAGTTTATCTCAAATGGTCTACCTTTTTCCTTCAGTGCAGTAAACAACATTTTTAATTTCCATTTGTTTCACTGATGAAGAGCCGCCGAGCACGTCTTTGTCATTGCTGTAATTCTATATGTGTATCAGCATTATGGTGGCCTTTCTTCATTCTTATGGCTATAAAACACTTTGTTATGTGTATGACAAACACCATTTTAAGCTATCTAAGCTTGCATCATGACTGTCTGAAGGGAACTCAATATTGGATAGGGTTTAACATTTTAAAGCTCAAGACACATAAAACTTTACTTTGGTAATGGGACTGATGATCTCAAAGCCTTTTTTTATTGTTTTATTTTTACTGAGCAGAACCATAAAGAGAAATTAAAAAGAAAAGCCATAGCTAAAAATTGAGCATTTAGGACACAATTTGATCAATATTCGTTCTTATACATATAAATAATTTGAGCGAAACCCATACCTATAAAGTGCAATATGACATATTCCATAAATATCCCTAGCTGTAGTCCAACTAAATACCATGTTATAAACTACAGTGGTTAATATCTACATTAAATACTAAAGTGCAGTGCTAAAGTGCTAAAGTGCATCCAGTGAAAACTTTCCATTATCTTCCTAACCCACTCATCCTATGGTGCGGCATTAAAGTGCATTTTTTTTCTCTTCTTTTTTACCCACTTTTTTTCTAAAAGAGACTTCGAAAAGCATTATAGGCGTCCTCTTCCAGATTGATCTCTAACATCGCCATGTATTTCCAAGAGTGAATTTTTTAGTGGCCCCCACTCTCTTTGCATACGCTTCTTCGAATTTCCTTGTTTGTTTTATTTTGTTTAGCCATTCTTCCAAATTCCGAAGTATCAAGGAACGTGCTACGAAAGGGGGCAATTGCTGTAAAGGTCTCCTCTCCTCTTGTTATTGCACGGTTTGTTCTTTGCCAAGTAATACTAAAGAGAGCTAAATCTGCCTCGGGGACGAATTTCTTCTGCATCCCCCGGCTTAAGGGCTAGAAGACCCTTTCCCAAAATTGCCCTAGCCTTGGACAAATACAAAATGTATGTAGCAATCTTCCTCTCCTTCTGCCAGGCAACAAAAGCATCTATTCTCCAATTCTGGGGGTATTTTATAGAGTGCTTTAGGTGTATAATATGCCATCCATCGAGACAGAAAGGCCATTCTTTCAAAATTGGCTGCTCTTAAGGCCTAACTACCTAGTTGTGATATGGTCTGCTAGTCCCTATTAGAGAGTGCACATTGTGTCTCCTGGGTGACTTTTTTTTTAGGAATTTCTTGACCAGCATTGATTCCCCTTGCGAGCATAAAAGATGGTACCACTTTCCCACCCCTCTTAACTTTGCTCCTAATAGGGCAGTCACGATCGAAGTTGAACCAGCACTTGAATGGAGGTTGTATCTATATAAAAAATATGAAATCTGAATATATTCAAGGAAACAAGGCTTACTTCTGTCACCACATCTATTTTGGACCTCTTGCCAAGTAATTACTCTGTCTCCCACTAGAAAATGCCCAAGCTCTTTCAGGCCACAGTTATTCCAGCACCTTAAATTTTTGCATTCACCTAATTTTAGGTAATGAAACCCTGTAGAACCTGCTCGCTGACAGAAAATGTCTGGAGTCTATAAGAATATTCCTGCAAAGTCTTATACCTAGTTTTTGTAGGGAGTTTTGCTGTTTTTAAAAATACTGGAATCTGAGAACCAGCCTCCTGCACAATTTATCCCCCAAAAAATTATCAACTGATCCCTTAGAATCCACTAAGCGGACTCCAAAATCTAAAATGGCGGCTTCATAATATGTACAAATTTGTGGAAATGCAAACCCACCCTGGTTAATATCCAATTGTAGCACCAAGAGTTTGACTCTAGGTGCCTTCTTACTCCAAACTAACTTTCTAAACATTGTTTCAAGCTCC
Source organism: Lissotriton helveticus (assembly GCF_964261635.1). Taxonomy (NCBI): domain Eukaryota; kingdom Metazoa; phylum Chordata; class Amphibia; order Caudata; family Salamandridae; genus Lissotriton; species Lissotriton helveticus. The sequence goes on along the minus strand of NC_136059.1, from coordinate 1,600,786,596 downwards.
TTAAAATAGATTGTATTGATTTTTATAGGGATATTTGAAAAGAGATAATCAAGTAGATTTACTGTGAACATTTTTATAAGGGCCACATGGTCTATTAATGTAAGGGGTATTAAGGACCAGTCATCTCATTTTTTTTTAAATTGTATTCCCGCATGGCTTCCTAGTTTAATTTATAAAGTTCCCCATATTGATTAGTAACATATATACTTGGATATCGAATTGGATCAACATTAAGGGCTTGTTGCTTAAGGTTCTTGGGGAGAAAATCTGTCCCAGTAATTGATGGTTAAAATCTCAGTCTTATTATGGTTGATTTTATGTCCCCCAATCAATTTGAATTGAGTGAATTCTGCTAATGTTTGCTCCATATTCTGGCTCTCTGGACTAAGATAGAGAATCATATCATCTGCAAACAATTTTAATTTTGCCATGCCTAATATTGGAGCTCTAATTGTCCTAATATTATGAATTTTAGTGGCCAGGGGCTCAATAAAAAGGGTAAATAGGACGGGTGAAAGCGGGCACTCTTCTCTGGTCCCTTTATTCAAAGTCAAGACTACTTTCCTTCTCCTGCTGGTAAAGGGAAGTCCGTATTTATGATCATAGACTCATACATCGTGGTGCACCTTAGGTCAATGTGTTATGTAGTTCAATTTACCAGAAGCCTATTTTGCACTATCAAGCCTTACAGTACCTCCCAAGCTAAATGTATTCAATTATAGTATCTGCATGTGTTTCTGCCAGACTTGAATATTGTATTAACCTCTACTTGGGACTTGAAGCAAAACTTTTCAATACATTTCAAAAGGTACAAAAGGCAGCTCTTTGCCTGGTTTGTTCTATCTAAAAATACAATGATGTGTTCCAAACTCAAAGATTCATCCATAGGTTGCCATTGAATTCAGTTCAAATGCTAATTTATTATTCATAAGCTGTTGTACCACATTAACTATATATGACTATTCCTTCTGATCCAGACCTCAAAACCTAGTAGGAGATTAAGATATGACTATCAATTGCTGCACCAAGTACCAAGAATAAGGAAATTCAACATAAGAAGCAGATCTTTTAGATATCGGAGAGCCAAATTAGGGACTCACCCTTATCCCATGCCATGCAAGACAGAACCTCATGCTACACCTCACCTCCCCACTTCTTCAAGGAGGAGTATGATCTGGGTTTGGGTGAGGTAAGGAGAAGAGTTGAGGACCACTTCCAAGACCTCCCCATACAATTTCCAGGTTTCATCATCACGTCCCTCCTATGACCCTCCTGAACTCAACTGTGAAACTGAACACAAGATGACATGTGACACAGCTCATCTTTATTGAAATCTGTCCCTGACTCCGCTATTGATATTTCACTGCTGAGTTCAATTACCCAACAGCGAACATGAGAACAGAATGATACAGGACACAGGAAATGAAGCAAACTCTATATTCTGTCATACCATTATGTGGCATGGGAGAGCGAATGGGGCTTTGAGTATCAGTACTGCATATATTGATAATAGTCTTGCTCACCTCTGTGTAGCGACAGTGCTGAACGTGATCTGAGCAAGTATTTAGTTATTTTAGGAAACACACTCTTATCCAAAAAAATAATATATTTTCAACAATTATTGTGACATAGAAATTAAGAAAGGAATCAAACTGAGTTAGTGCAATTAGGTTGTGGTGCACTTAGACCAACATCTTTGGTGGCTGTTGGCACATCTGTTTGTATGCATATATAGGTAGTACTGCTGTATGTGGAATAATTGATCCTTACTATAGAGACCTAAAATCATCAATTGAATACATAAACCTGGATACTTGACCCATCAGTGTATAGATGATCAGATTTGTGCTGTGGGAGAAGAAAATGCTGTTCAGCTAATTTGTTCAGTCCAGAAAACATATGACTGTCTTGTATTTCCTACAAACCAAAAATCAACAGAGGACCCACAAAATATGTAACTCACAGTATCACAATTTTATTAACACCTTGGATGAGTGTGGAAACCTCTTGTCCATGTGAACTCTTAGCAAATTATCTTTGGATAAATAAAATGCAAAGCTCACATTTTTGATTTCCATTCCAAGGAGGGTGCCAGGATAACCTTCCACCATGCCCGTGTGAGAGTACCTCAAGTCAAAACATTTAGCACTTTCTACTTTTGTTGTGCACTTTATAAATCAGTGAGAAGAAAGTTTGTATTCCCTGTTTGGCTGTTTTGCTCTTTTAACTCATATCTTGATGGTTATAGGTGGCATATTATGAAGAACGGCGTTAAAAATTATCGCCGGTTTAGCAGCAGCTGCCTTCCGAAGGCACAGATGGTGCGCTTCCACCAGAGGAATTGATCTCTAAGCCCTTGGCCTTGATCTCTAACTCCCTCAACATTCTCTCATGCTCCATTCTCATTCTCTCTCTTTCCAAAGACAACCTGATATTCTCTGCTTCCCTCTGACCCTCCATCTTAAGCTTAGCCAACTCCAGCTTCAGTGCTCTATTTCTCTCCCTGTCTTCCAGTTGTCTGGGGGACAGGTCTTTGGAAGAGATGATGCTGCCGCCAGGTGGGGACGGTACCCCTCCCCTGGCTGGTAATTCTAGCCCAGCAATTTGCCCATCTGCATCCCCAACAGGCTCTACAACAAGATTAGGGACATTTCTGGCTTCTACCCAGGCCCTCAGCGTCTTTTGGTAGTCTTCCTTTTTAGAAATGCCTGGTGTAGCAACTTTCAATTTCCTGCAGAGATACTTAAGCTGTTTCATAGTGTAGGTTTCCAACCTCTCTTCCTCAAAATCAAGATCTATAGATGCAACAGATGCTGCTTTACTCATGGTAGTAAGAATTGGGAGTCTTTAGAAAAATAACAGTTCCAAGGAAAAAGGATTCTATAAAAAAAAAGTAGGTGGTCGCACTTGGTCTGCACTCACTAGTAGTGTACACCAATTACTGTATATGAAACACAAATGCAAAGTCCAAATCCTCCCATTCGCCCGTTCTCCCACCCAGCTGCTCCTTCCTCCCACCTCCCCTTCTTATGGCGGCCGCACACCGGGCGCACGCAGCGGGCGCGCAGCTGGTGCACCAAAGGTGCACCAGAGGCAAGCCCGTCTGCGCCCGTCCGTGCCTACACCGCGCCCATTGCCAGAATCCCGCTGACCAACAATGTTAGATCTGGGGGTCTCTAGTTGGCAATGGTTATCACCTTTGTCCAAATAGGGACCCTTACTTCTAAGTCAGGATAAGGGGATTACTCTCTTTAATAAACCCTGCTCACCCCCTTGGTAGCTTGGCACATGCAGATTGGCTTATCTCAGAGGCAGTGTGTTAAGCATTTGTGAATATACACAGTAATACAGTGATAGCACTACAGATGGACACAACACAGGTTTTATAAAAATAGGTATTCTTTATATAGACTTAAACACAAGACCACAAACGACAAAAATCTACAATACTATACTAAAGGTTACTTAAAAGATGATAAAAGTCTCTTAATTCAAGTTGATGGTAACTGCGACAAAGTTCTCAACAAAGTTCTTGGATGCGGCACGCAAAGTGAACAAAAGGCTCGCAAAAGGGGAGATGGGTCAGTTCCGTGACCCGGGGGAACGGTTGCGTCCTTCCTCAATGCTTGCGCAGAGTAGGGGACTCGTCGTGAGCCTTACCGGTGCGGAGGTGATGCATAGATTCTCGACCTGTTGAGGTGCGCAAGATGGCGCCTTGATGCGATGCGATGCCGATGCGATGATCCAGTCTTGATGCAAGAAGATGGCGCCCTTGATGCGGCGATGCGATGACGCCCTGGCAGCCTTGTGGCGACTCTGTACTTCGGAGCTGGGGCTGGCGCTGCGATGCGCTTCTCCGGCGATGCGATGACAGCTCTCTCGATGCGTCGCGCTTCTCCGGCGATGCGACGGCAGACAGCTTTGATGAATACACGCTTCCAGCGAGATGCGACGAACTCTCGCTTCACCGGCGTTGCGATGATTTCTGCTGCGGCGGTGACACGCTTCTTCTCGATGCGTCGTGCTTCCAGCTCCCAGCGGCACGCAAGTGACTGGAGTCAGAATTCCCAGCAAGGAAATTCAGGAGGAAGCTGGAAGTGAAGTCTTTTGGCCCTGAGACTTCAGCAGGAGGCAAGCACAGTTCAAGCCCTTGGAGAATATTCTGTAGATGAAAGTCCTTACAAAGTTCCTTCTCCTTTCCCTTGGCAATGAAGCAACCACTGCAGGCCAACCCAGCAAACAGCACACTGGCAGAGGGGCAGTCCAAACTCCTGCAGCGTCCTTGGTTCTTCTCCTTGGCAGAAAGGTTTCTTGTTCCAGAAGTGATCTAAAGTCTGTGGGACTGGGTCTCAATATTTATACCAAAACATCCTTTGTTCTCTGAAGGCAGAGAGGCCTCTGCCTAGTTTAAACCAGTTCCTGAGCACTGTGTTTACATGACTCTTCTCTTCCTTTCACTGTGCAGGGCAGAAACATCAGACGACCCACAGGAGGTGGAGCCAGCACAGGGGAGGGAAGATGCAGCTCTGGAGTACTCTGTTGACAGGATTCCCCTTCTCCTTTCACTGTGCAGGGCAGAGACATCAGACAAGCCACAGGGGGTGGAGCCAGCATTGTGGAGGGAAGACCCAGCCCTATCCAGGTCCCAGGTGCACTCTCCCCCTCCCATCTGGATATAAATCTCCCTAATCACCACTGGGCTGTCCAAGACTGTCTCCTGGAATTTCCCCAGCCCTGTCACACACAAACCCAGACAAGGAATACACAAGTCAGCAGAGGCGGGCTCAAATGGTTAGGCAAGCTAAGACCTACTTTCTAAAAGTGTTATTTGCAAACACAGAATATTAAAATAAACTTTTCTAAAATATGTATTTTATTATTCTGAGTTCAGGCATACTAAACTTGAATAGGGATGTAACAATCTTCACTGCCCATTCTAATCTATGAGAACAGGTAGCCTTCAATAGTGAAAAACGAAAATGGCTGTAATTCACTACTAGAGCATGCTACATACATCAGAGCATGTCCAGCCCTGTCACACACAAACCCAGACAAGGAATACACAAGCCAGCAGAGGCAGGCTCAAATTGTTAGGCAAGCAAAGACCTACTTTCTAAAAGTGTTATTTGCAAACACAGAATATTAAAATAAACTTTATTAAAAGATGTATTTTATTATTCTGAGTTCAGGCATACTAAACTCGAATAGGGATGTAAAAATCTTCACTGCCCATTCTAATCTATGAGAACAGGTAGCCTTCAATAGTGAAAAACGAAAATGGCTGTAATTCACTACTAGAACATGCTACACACATCAGAGCATGTCCTACCTTATACTTACAATGCACCCTGCCCTTGGGCCTACCATAGGAGTGTCTAATATGAAGCAAAGGGAAGGTTTAGGGACTGGCAAGTGGGTGCACTTGGCCAAGTCGACATGGTAGTCACAGACTACACACAGGCCTTGCAATGGCAGGCCTGAGACACACTTTACAAGCTGCTTCTGTGGGTGGCACAACCAGAGCTGCAAGCCCACCAGCAGCATTTGCTCTACAAGCCCTGGGCACACATGGTGCACTGTACTAGGGGCTGCCAGTAGATCAAATAAGCCAATCATGGAATCCAATCATTATATCAATTTAACATAGGGAGCACTTGCACTGTGGCACTGATTAGCAGTGGCACAGGGCCCAAAACATACAACCAGCAAAAATATGTCAAAACAGAGGAGGCAATCCGTCAAAAATGGAAGGGAGACTCACGCCAATGATGTCAGGTCTAACACTCTGCGAATGCTATTTCTTCCTAAAACAATACCACATATTCTATTGACCTCAGACAATTATAATACTTAGATGAAGATCACTTTTTGTCAGCTAAACGCCCCCTCATTACCAAGAAACAGAACAGTAACAAACTACACGAAAATCATGCATAATGTTAATATTCTAAACAAATTTTACCAGTTGTCATTCTGGTGCTGATGTGCAATTCTGAGAAAAGTAATCATGCTCCTAAACGGTTGCAAAGCAAATGTGTTACAGTTCTAAAAAATGCAAGTGAGTTATATATTTCTGGAAAAAAGCAAAAACCTTCTTTCCACTTACTGATATGTCCATATAAACTAGTGCTTTTCGTAGAATTCTACCATAATCATAATGTTTGTATGCTGCCACTTACAACCCTGGACAGAAATAACAGTAAATTGTTTTGTTTTCAAAATATGCTTTTTACAAGCCCAGCTGGCATGCTTTTTATAAGTGTATGATAAATCTGGAGTGAAACTCCAGTTAACTAACCCTAAAAATTAAACTCTGTTTTGGTCCTCTGACTTGGTGAGAAAAATGGCAGCTCAAAGGACAAACATCAGCATATATTTCGCTCATACACTTTTAAAAAAATTAGTTTGGCTTCTAAAAAAAAGGTTGTCAAAGTGTATATTTCATCCTAGAATAAATATGAGCAAATTATACAAATATTCAACTACACAATCTAGGTCAAAATACTGTATTCAGTCAGTAGCAGGTGTAAAGAAATACATGCATAGTCACAGCATATTAAGATCCTTTTAAGTAATACAGTAAAAATTCCTAACCACAAAGAAAAAACTGGATTTAAAGATTCTGAATCTGCCATTTTAAAACGCAATTAAGATAAGTCACAACCTATGACAAACAAAGCGATACAAAAGGGGATGATGGACGGAGCGTTTGAACAAATCAAACACTCACCCCCAGTCAACTGATCTGGGTTTAATCCATTACCATTCTTTAGTTCACTCAGCCACCCCAGTTCAGACATTTTCTCATTCTGGCATGAATAAAACGTGTGCCTTAAGCACAGATGTATGGACCAGACATTGGCCAGCAAATATACTGGATCATTCAATGAGCAAATTAAAAGTGCAAAGAGCAGGGCAATCTTTGAAGATCATATGATGGGACATCTACACTGATCTGCTACAAACATGGCTCCCTAAAAATTCTGAACAGGAATGACCTAACCATGTGTGGCGCATCTCAGAGTTCTGACATCTAGTACATCATCTGGAATAAACGTCTTAAACCATGCAATATTCTTGGAGTGTAATAATACATCCAAAGATTATAATAATGCATTCACTGGCAGAATAGACAGGGGTGATGCTATTTACATTTTTCCTACTCCCTTGTTCTCATGGTTGGAAAGAAAAATTCTAAAGCTGTCTCCCTTATTACCTATATCGTTGTCCGTTAAGACAAACTTTTGAAAAGCAAGAAAATACATATGAGACTATTTAATACGTTGATTGTCTGTTAGAAATGTAGAGATAAACTGTAGAGTGTGCTCTGCCTTTGAAAATAAATAAAATGCACCTGCAAATCTACTGTTGCTCATCCTGAACAAAATATCTTGAAATTATGAAGCACCTGTGTCTATGAATATCTCATTAAAAACATTTTGATAACCTGCTGGTCCAGAGGCATGAATGATGAGTGGTGGTCAGTCAGTTTGACAACTGTGTCAAAAAGCTGGTTCTTTGAACTGCTATGAAAATGTGCTCTGTCATACCAAAAAATTGATCTTTCAAGATCGTAAACCATGCTAGTATGAGGCCATATAGAATTTAAGGAATTCCTTATTTTGTTTATTTAACATGTAGGTATTGAATCAGAGAACAGTCATCAAAAAATAAATGGATTTACATAAAGATGTAAATGGATGGTAAGGCAAATACGGCCAAATAATAGTAACACACATTAGGGATTAGGATTTGTCAAAATTAAAGCTGAAATCATCAAATCTCCTTTTTCATTTTTTTCCAGGAGATGGCAGATTGTATTAGTGATCAGAAAAAAGCAAAGTTATTTTGATGCACTATCCATTATAGATTGAGGTAGAGCAGGTCAACAAACACATTTTGATTCTAGTTTAGTCAGACAAGGGAAATAGTTATGATAATAAATTGTATCTACTGCCTCTAGCTAAATTTAATTTTGTCCCACAATGATAGCCTCCCCAAGATAGCCCAGACTATGCTACTGTACAAGCAATACAAATATGCACTTCTATTGTTAGCGGGTTGATTTTTTAACGCTGAAATTCAGTAACACGGTTAATGCAAAGTTGTGTGAATATAATTTTGCTCAGGTTCTGAATCTCACTACATACAGCTTAATTCTGAATATGTTTGGTGGTGCGGAGGGGCTATCATTGTGTATTTCTGCATGTGGAGTGCCAAGGAGTCTATGAAAAGTACACAAAAGAATTGGTGATACCACCATTGACTTAATCTATATTCTGTTCTTATATCCAACAACCATGAAGGATATCAACAAAGTGAGCTAATAAAAACCTAGACATTAAAACCTTGTGAGCTAGCAAGGAAAATGCATACGCTGTAGCATAGAAAAAGAAATTCTTAGCTCACAAGGTTGAATGTCTTCTGCATCCAACACAATAATTGCAGCAGGTGTCTGAGGTATAGTGAATTCATCTATGGGCATTGCAGCATGTAAAATGCTTTGTTAGACAATTGGCATCTTGTGAAAACCTGTTTGGCTCATGGTGCATCCAATATTCTGCCTCTCCAACTGTATGGGTCAACAATATTTTTGCCATGCTCTTGCATTATATATTGAGGAGAGATATTGTGAGCATAGGAATACAGTCTTCCTCTCTCCCAATTCCTCCAAAGATCATGCAAAATGTGCATATATGTGTTGAGCAGTATCAGTGACAATGGAATGCTCTGCAACACACCACAAGTTATGAGGGATTGATGGGCCTATTGCCCTGGCATTAAATTAAAATAATCCTGTTAGTCAAAAGGATTTGAACCAACTGATTTAATAGAAACAGACCCTAGAGTCTGAACAGGTGATCAATCAGCACTTTATTGTTCTTTACGTAGAAAGAATCCTACCAGACCAACATCAGCACATTGGCAACAAATTCTTCATCAGCACGCACATCAGCAATATATTTGCATCTAGTAAGGTGAGAACCTGACCCTCTACTGGTCGGAAATCCCAGTTGCCTTTCTACAAACAGCGAATAGAGTTTGAGATATTTAGACAGCTCGCACCTTCCCTATGATTTTATCTAGGAAGGTGACTAGATTTTATCTAGGAAGGTGACTAGATTTTATCTAGTCAGCAAGTAGTTCTATCTGTTTAGAAGGTCATGGACAGGCTTTTCCAGTTGGCCAGTGATTTGCAATTGCCTTAGAAATGTTGGGATCCTATTCTGCCACGAACACTTATTCATGATCCCCGAAATGGAGACTAAAAACAAGCCAGCAACCTCGTTAATGAAAACCTTTTTTAATAGAACACTCAGCGTTTATTGGTGTCCCTACCTTACTGAATGACGTGAACCACTTAGTGCTAGTCGGTGACAATGAGGAATGTTGCTTGAAAGTTTGATCTTTTATATCAAAGGTCTGTTGCTTTACATTTAGCTCAATTTCTCAATTTCCAGAGTCCCCATCTGTGAAAAATTCTCTTTTGAGCACTCTGATGACTGAATACTGGCTTTAATTTCAGCGCATTATCTCTAAAACGTATTTGTAAGTGATATATGTTTACTGATTTCTTTAAGATGACACAAATGTCCTTACGGTGTTTCCTCCCCAAGGATGTTCTTTGGGCCAAATGTTAATTTTTAAACAAAATCCATTCATAAGTAGGTGAGAGGCGGTAGGTATTAGGATTGAACTTGGCTTATTTTGGCAGCCAGTGGTTCTGCTTTAAAGACCCCTTCAGGCGATTAGGTTGAGTTGATGATATTTGTCTACATGTGTATTTAGACATGTGTAATTAGATCACTGTTTGTTGTGCTTTCTCATTTACTGATGACACACATCCTATCATCAGACTGGGCATGTCCGACCTCCTTGACAGGGTTATATCTTGCAGTGGTTAACAAATGGATGGTTTTAAACTGTCAAAAAGTGAACGAAAATACAACCAAACTCTTGATCATAAGGCAACCCCATGCTTGCATGGACAACAGCCTCTGGCAAACAACCATGTGCCTTTCCTACCTGCCATTTGCAAAATTATTTTTTGGGGGAGCTGATCATCAATCAGCATACCTTTTTAAAACTGCCTGGTCAAATCAGTGGGTTTGTCAAGGGTTCAGGCATTGTGGAGTCAGAAAATTCTTTCTGCTCCTTGCAAGAGGGAATCATAGTGCAGTCGTTTCAGCATTTGCTTCACCTAGGCTGGAAAAGTAAAGTTAGGAAGAAGTAAAAATATTCATTCATTTATAACTTTTTATAACATTATTTGATGACAAATCTTAACATAAATTATTGTATATATTCATTATAATTGGTCAAACAAGAAAACAAATTGGCAGTACCATTTGCTTAAATTTGCATTACATTTGTAAGTACTTAAATAATTTAAATATAATAAATTAAACTACAATTATCCTTCTAAAGATGTATACATAGAAATTACCCACCTAAGGTAACATTTTTGTTTTTAGTAGTTATGCATTGGGAGTTACTAAATGTAATATGTAGAATGCATTTAAATTAAGTTAATAACTTAAAAAAAATAAAGTTACAAGTATTTTAAATTAAAAAGTTATCAAAATGTTTTAGAATAAGATAACATTTATTTATAATTTATATATAATTGTTTTAACATTACATTAAATGCATACAATATATAAATATTTTAAAAAGGCACAATGAATGTATTTATTTTGACAATTTGTTTCCTATATTGTTCTATTTGAAGTCCATACCTGTATTATTTTCTAAGGGATTGTGTTGTAGTATCAGTGGTTGCCTGTATGTGGAAACTGCTCGACTTACTCCATATCCAAACGGGGTCCATTTTCAACAGCTTTGGTCTTTTTCGCTGCAGTAAGTATAGAAACGCAGTTTGTGAATATAAGGAAGTTACTCCTTTATGGGTGGGAGAATGTCTCTCGCCAAAACCTCCTTAAACCTACCTAAATCCCTCCTTACTCCTTCTTTAACCCCTCTCATGTTGTAGTAAATATTCCCCATTTTCCAGCCAATCCCCTTGTCACTTACACATTTTCTATCACAAAGTAGGCCTACCTCTGTGGAGATGTCTGCAGAATGAGGTGGAGATTTCCACACATGATAGATAGGTGGCAGGCACATTCGCTTGAAATTAGCAAACAACATTCTGTAGTGCATTAGTAGTACTATTATAGTACAATTGAATGTACTACAAAATACAGCGTGTGACTAGGTCACATTTTGTTTTAGCTTCTGGGTGGACGCCTGTTCTATAAACGGTGTCTTTGCATTTAGCAATTCTTTACATAAGTAATAAAATCTGCATTGGGGCCCTAACACTGGCATAACATTTACAGAGTTTTGGTTATGATTATTTACTCTTGATTGGTTTCCTGACTTTCATTATTGACTTGTTTCCCTGGACCCTTCACAGGACCCTGGTAGAGGCATACTCCCCCACCATAATTGCACATACTCAGAGAAGCATGTTTAGTTGGTCAGGGGTACATCTATCTGCACTTACAATTCAAGGTGGAACCTCCCAGACCTTGGTGTTACATTTACTTGACATTTTTCAACGGTGTGTGCATGTTATGTGTGTGCAATATTTGGAGTGTCGCATTCGGGCACACTAATTTGCACATTATTAGCTTTAGAGCATGGTCCTTCACTGCCTGTCAAATCGTAAAGCAGTAATAGCCTGTAACATATACAGTATTCTGCTCACAGGATCTCTGGATATCGTATTTACAGTTTCATGTATGAATAATGACTCACTAAAACTCTAAAGGACCTAGAATATTCTCATCATTTTGCAGTCATTTTAACACAGCGCACATTCATGGAACCTCTCTGGTACAATTTTACAGAAAAGCATTTCACCCACCATAGTCATTTTGTAATTCCTTTGAAATTATTGACGTCTTTTTTTAGGGTTATGGTTTTTACATCAGCCTAGCCAGAATCGGTGGCATTCCTGTAATAAAAGAAAGAAAACAAAACTGAACCGCCCAGATGTCACAAATTAATTAATAGAATACTTCACTGAAATTACATGATGACTTCTGTAAGAGGTCACCAAAGATGAATTGTTTTCCCTGGCAGTGCATCAAATAATTTTCTTTAAAATTAGCACAGTTTTCTTTTACAACCTGAACTAATATCATTATTGTGATTTTAGAAAATGTTTTCTTTTGAAACAACTTAGATACAACCCAGTTAATACTAGCACGTTGTGACCACTTCCTTTACACTATTTGTGATAGAACCACAGTAGCATTTGCAATGTCCGGTTTTGCTACAAATATATCTGTTGCCGGGACTCTGTTTTGGAAACAGAACTATGCCAGGGATCACAGAATGTCAATATGTAGGCGCTGAGTCACCATACCACATCAGTACATATGGGCCCGAATCCTGACTACCTCATAGTGCCTTACATGTCCTTCTATCTGTCCCAGAATAACAGGTAAGTTGGCATCAGAGAACAAAACACTCTAGTCCTGCCAGGGAACCGCGGTAACATGTCATCACCTTTTTTTCTCACTCATACATGTTCATAATAAGCAACTTAAAAATACGAGGAACGTTTACAATATTTATTGAAACCAGTGTGCAGTATCATGTAGCAACTGTGCTGTAAGGAAACATATGCAACTAAGTCGAGTGATTAGCATTATCAAAGACTACACAAGGAAAAGCCCTACAATGTTAAATTATATATTTCCCTCTCATGCAATTTGCATGTTTCAAGAGACGTGGAGTCTGGTTCCATACCACAAAGTTGGATATACTACCTTCTTTCTCCCAGCAGTATCTTCGCAATCAGGTAGAGGTCGCCCTTCGGGTGGGCTCCAGATATGGGTGAGCATCTCGTTGGGTTGCCAGATTACTCAGATACAAAGTAGCTCTCTTGACATCCTAGGTCTGTCTTTGAGTAAAGGGCGCAAGGGCAGCAAAATGGATATTTATAATATATATGCCCGTGGGACGAAAGGAGGAACTCCATCACCTGAGATTAGCCTCCTGGAAAAAATGCTGAGCCAGCGACCCAGCGGCGTGCATGTTCTCGTTGCAGGGGACATGAATTGTTAATTTGAGCCCCTCGCAGCAGAGGATATCCTGGACACTGACGAGGATGATATTAGAAGGGGCATCCCAATTCTCAACTTACCGCCCATAAAGAGGTGGTCGCAACGGGTCATTCAGCTAAACACGCTAACTGCAGAATTCGACTTGAGAGCAACGAATGGTAGATCACCCTCAGACCAAATGGGGGCCCATACTTATAATAGAGTAAATCACACCTCTAGAATAGATTATATCTTTCTTGACTTTAAACTTTGGCGGGCAATGAAGGACATGGAAGTCCTTTTGACAACTGATACTGACCATAACCCCCTATCACTTAGTATGGACCCACTGTGGCCAAGCAGTGGAGACCCTCAATTTGTGGCTCCAATTTTGGCAACTGCAGAAGTATATCCATCCAATTGTGGAAGGCGCCTGCGATGGTCTAGAATTGCCCTTGACGAAGGTAAATTGAGGAGCATTGAGGCAATATTATCTACAGCACTGGCTGACCTAGATTTGTCGTCTGCTGATCGATATGTTCCTTCCAAGGTTACTGAAACCATCCAGAAAACGATTATAGCTCTGGGAAATCTTTTTCTCATCCAGAACCCAGTAGCACAAGGAAGGAAGCCTTTGCTGCCCGCTGCCAAACAGGGTTGGTAAAATAATGAGTGCCGCAAGAAGAAAACAGTGTTAATTGAGGCAGTTAAGTCCAGGCGGCAAGACCAGATGAGATTGGCTAGGAGTGAGTACAAACAGGTTATATTAATGGCAAAAAAGGAATGGGAAGACCAATATTGGGAAGCATTGAAAGAGGTAAGTTTAGGGCGGACGCTTCTGGAGTATTATTAGAGAAAAGAAAAGACTGGACAGAGCTCCAATAACTTGCAAAATACCAGGCCAAAGGTGGTTTGACCACTTTTTGAAGCTCTATTCATGTCCTCAAAGTGCTTCATTACAGCACAATTCACCAATTCCTTTGGGAATTATGGAGGATTCCAATATCGATCCCTTTACACAAAGGGAGGTGGAAAAGGCAATTGTCTTTATTGTTCCCCGCAAAGCTGCAGGTCCTGATGGCATCCCGGGGGATCTTATTCATCTTGACCGCCCGAAATGGGCGAAGATCATCACAGGACTAATAAACGCTATTTAAAATGGCGCGCAGGTTCCTGAGTCGTGGAAGGGAGCAGAGGTCGTCCCTATTTTTAAAAAGGGGGATAGGGATGACCCTGCCAACTACCGACCAATAAGCTTGCTCAACTCCTCGCAGAAGGTAGCAGGGAAGGTGATCCACCAGAGAATCCAACAATGGATAGATGAAAACAAGGTCCTTTCAGACTACCAGGCAGGTTTCCGGTAAGGAACAGGGACCATAGAGCAGGCATTCCGCCTGCTACTTATCTATTGGAAAGTGGTCATCTTGGCCGGGGGCAGTCTTTATTTCGCGTTTATAGATCTAAAGACTGCTTTCGACCTGGTGCCTAGGGAGCGCCTGTGGGGAGTCCTTTTGGACATGGGGATCCCCCGGTACATTTTATCACTACTAGTGAGGCTGCATGATGGTAACTTCGCGCAGATAAGGTGGGGCCAGCAGGGGCAAAAGACTGGCAGAATTCCAGTGAACAGGTGCATCCGCCAGGGATGTGTTCTGGCCCCCACCCTGTTCTCTCTATATGTGAACGGGGTGGTGCAGCACTTATTGCAAAGTCCATCTGATGCACCATCCCTGGCGTGCGAAAAAATTCCAACTCCCCTGTTCGCTGATGATACCCTGCTTATCTCTAAGTCCCCTGTTGGCCTGCAGACCCTCCTAGATAGTTTTCGGTCATTCTGCCCTTTGCGAGGTCTGGTGATAAACACCGATAAAACTAAATATGTGATAATAAATCCATCAAAAAAACACATCAGGGCCCCTGTTCTGAATCATGTCCCACTGGAGAGGGTTACAGTTTTTGACTATCTTGGCATTCGCATTTCTGACAATATGTACTGGACATCCCATTTGCAGAAAATGTTACTATGCCACAAAAGAGTAAGGGGGGTTATCCTTCGAGAACAGCGCTCCTCAACATCTAAGCCTATTGCCCCGGTGGTAGCCATATATAAGGCCAAGGGAGCTAGTTCAGCTTTGTATGGCGCAGAGCTGTGGGGATTGGGCAATGTAGACCTGTTGACAAAATTGGAAAATACGTTTTTTAAGGATCTGATGGCGCTCCCCCAGAGCACGCCCATGATCCACCTGCTCATGGATTTGGGATGCCATTCGATACGCGATCTTGCCAAACTTCAACCGTTATTACTATGGGCTCGGCTGTAGCGTGTCCCTGAGATAGCCAAGTATGCAGAGGGTTTGTCAGAAGTCATGTCTATGGTTGGTTGGCAAAAAATAAGGTGGCTCAAGGACGTTAAAACACTCTTATGTGACTTGGGCCTTAAAGATGCTTGGGCAACTAAATCTGCCCCTCCAAAGTTAGTGTTGAAGAGAATCTATTGGAACTGGGTAGCGTCCAAGCAATGTTCTGACCCAAACCTAGGCAGACTTACTGAAAGCTTCTTGGGGATTAAAGATGTTGCATTCTGCGAACCCTATCTTGACTCCATCCAGAATCCATTTGATCAGGCACTGTATTTTAAATTCAGGATTGGCACTTTACCAATCTGTGAATTTACTACTCGCTGGAAAACCCCCCGCCGGACTTCACCAATTTGCCCATTTTGTATCATGAAGGTAGAGTCAACGGCTCATGTTTTGTTTGCATGCCCACTGTATCGATCGCCAAGGAATTGTTGGTTAAAGCCTCTTTGTAAAGAATTAGGAACTAGGCAATACTCTGTGGCACTCCGCATTCTTAAATCAGATACTCGCACACTTTATGTATGCGGAATTGCAAAGTTCTTAAGATGGGCTTGGTCCATCAGATCTCAAAGGTTAAAGGCTATTGTTTGAAAACAAGTTTTAAATATTGATGTAATGAATTGAAACTTTGTGCTTTTTGTACCCAACTATACGTATAGATTGCAGAATGGACTATGTGTACTTTCTAATCGTTTTAATTCTGTAATAGTCATTATGGTTGCTTTATCAAACTGTTTTTATGGTTCTTAAATCGTAGAGTTGTATTTATGCTTTTAAGATATGTTTTTATCGAAATAAAGCACTTTGAACTTGATATTTCCCTAAGTCTAACCTCACTACAAGAACACAAATGATATCTCACAGATCTCCGGGATTAGAGCTGGGTCCCATATCTGGCATTTGCCATTAGCTGGTCTGCATCTCAGATTGTACAAGGCTGGTCTATTCATCCTAGGGTTTTTCCTCTACAAGAAATTCTCCACTCTATTTTCAAAATGGCATGTCTCGGCTTATTTGAAAAGAAATGCTATGATAGAGAACAGCTTCTTGGTCTCTTTGTTATGTCTATGTGTTAGTTGTGTTAGTGTCTGACCACAGGAAAATCAGGGCACAGTGTTGTTCAACCTTGTATGAAACGTTCAGAATAAATCCCAGAGCTAAATAACAAAAAACGTGTACAGCCTACATATAAAATATTATGGTGGCATAAAAAGAAGCGTGTAACTTCATAACGTGTGCAAAGCAAAAGCAGTCTACAACTGAAATTGAGGCTATCATAGGGGAGAACTAAATTGGGCCCTATAGGGAACTCACAATTTATTGACATGAGATGACATTGCAAGTGCAAAGTTGTTTATATTGTATTGAATTACAGTAAGATCAGATGGTTGAATTATGTGATGGCGGAGCTAACTGCTATAGGGTTGAAAGAGATATTTAAGGACCCAACAGATTGTAGAAAGATGCCTAGACAGAAGCTGACTGATATGTTTCTGCTGAGGGCTCAATATTCTTAAAGGGAGAGGAACTATAAAAAGACAGGCAGCCTTGCTTATCAACTGTCTCCATCCTTGATAGAGGGAGAATATTTTTATCTATCTGACATACCCATATTGAAACACATATTTATACTACTGAGGTTCTGTCAGAATCTGATACCATTGATGTTAGGACATCCGGAAAGAAGTTCTAGGCCCTCAGACCTGACCCTGTGCCCCTTTGATAAGCAATCTCCCCAAAATGACATGCATCTAGTATTCTTCTGCAGTCTATCCAAGAAGGAAAGGAATGAAGGAAGTGGCCTGCTTAGGCCTTCCGTACCAAATGAAGAGTTGGTCATCCATTAGAGAATACAAACCAATATATGTTTATTCAGAAACACTTGAGTGGAGCCCGGTCTACCCAGTCTCGCAGAAGTGCTGCAGAGAAGACTGATATCAGCAAACATGTAAATACATTATGCACAAATCAGCACCAATGAAGACACAGCCTTAATGGAATTTTCCAGGCAGATGCAGCTAAGCAAAGAAGTACAGAAGGATAGAATTTTTTTGTATTCTAAGGCTGGGCACACACTATCTCCTACTCAAGGTCACTCTGTCTGTGCCCGCCACTAGACTAGTGGGAGAAGGCCTCTATTCAGTGGGAAAGGTATGTGCTTATAAGAACAGTGTATTCATTAGCAAAGCAAGGCACAACCCTGGGGAAACAAAACGTACCACAACCCGTTTCTCGAAGAGGCAAGGCGCAGTTTCAAGCATGGTTCAAAATGGTGGCCAAACATAAAATGGTGCTGCAAATGCTAACTTACATGGAACAATGTACAAGAAAAATAACAAAAACATTTTCATTCCAACAGGAAGGAATACATTGCCCTGCTCTTAAAGCATTATAATTTCAAACAATGCCGGGTTGCACTTTATTTTTAAAATCATTGCCTGATCTTCTAGTGTGTTTTTTGGTAGCGATATTTTTGTGGGCTTGCATAAAAAAAGGAAGCAGTGGGGTGTATAAATGGCTGTTGTGCTTTTAATATCAATTTTACTTTGCATCTAATATAAGATATTCATGTATTTGACCCTATATTTTAACTGGTCACTATTTTTAACATACTTGATATTTTGTAATTAATTTTTAACAGGATCAGTCAATGGACTTGTACTGGAATCTATGCAGACTTTTGTATCATACATGTGCTTTAATGATCTAAATTTTAAAGATCCAATAAAGTTTCTATTGATTGATTGATTGATTGATATTGTATACTCATCAGGCATCTACTGTCTCTGCTGGTATATTTACATAACTCCTAACGCTGTAATATTCATTTGTATTAGAACTTTCTTCAGGGTTATTCCTAATCGTAGTGTTGGAATCTATACATTCAGTACACCTTGACATTCATAGACTAAGGCCCATTGACACCAATATTGACACTACAAGGATGTCAGTTGTGTGAGGACAATGTAGACATTTAAGTAGACTAAAAAGATAGATAAGTGAGGCAAGCATTACATTACGTGGTGTGTTGGCAAACAACATTGAGATGCACATGTAGGTGACGATGTGCCAAATCTGTGTTGCAGCACAATTTATTTGTATGTGTGGAAGGAAGTTTGCCAGACCTTATCATCCATCCATTTTGTGAGGCCAGACCCTAGAGCACCAGATAAAGGACAACTGGAGTGGCAAACTCCAGTTGTCCAGACAAACTTGATGTGACTATATGTTGGGACATTTCTGTTAGAGATTTACTGAAAAATTGGTGTGACACTTATCTAACTGGATGTGATGAATAGGTTTTAATGCCTGTCTGGATTGCGTCCTTGCCACACCAACAGTGGGCACAGCTGCTGTGCCTTATAACATTACGAATACAAAGTCTTTGCAGAGTAGAGGAAATGGATGTAGACATGTATGCATTGCCTCTTTGTGGTACTGTGGATTAACAGTCAAGTGCATCATAACATTATTTTGAGTGTGTGATTGCTGTATTTACTGTATTTAGCTGTGGGCCAGAGAGGGGAATGTGCACTATTTGTAAAATGTAAAAGTGGGGTGCTGGGGATATATTGCTACATTAAGTCATATGTGCATCTTACCTGGCTAATGATGGTGGTCTCTTGGACTAAAAAAGTATGCTTCTAGTTGTGACACATGGCAACCAGGAGAATTATGTTTCTAACTTTGACACTGTGACTACTCTGTTTTCCCATGAATTGGGATTATGTCAAGTTTTGTCAAGTCTGTTTCCTCTGTTCACTATCAATGGAATGGATTGTTGGTAGAAAATAGAGCACTTCTAGGTTGAAAGTGACTTTGACAAAGACCGTTCAGGTTGAAACGCGTCAGTCATTAAAAGATGTTCAATAAAAAATCCTGGAGTGAAGCTTTTCTTTGCGCAGCAGCACAAAGACATTGGGATATTATACGCCGAGCCACCACCAACCCCGAATGGTGGATGATGACGGATGATATGACAGGAACCATTTGAACTGTATATATATATACACACACTTATACCAATAACATAAAATCTATTAAAAATATTCTATTATAAATTAAAACATTAAACTATTTAGAAATCTTTACACTTAAATTTCCCACTCGTGTCAGTGCAACACTAGGGAAAGTGTTGGATAGCGGAGGGGTACAAATTACTATTCCCACTCCAATGAGTGCAAAGTAGGGAACGTGTATGATAGCGGAGGGGTAAAATTTACTATTCCCACTCCAATGAGTGCAGCAGAAGAGAAAGTGTTGGATAGTAGAGGGGTAAAATGTACTATTCTCACTACAGTCAATGCAACAGTAGAGAAAGTGCAGGATAGCGGAGGGGTAAAATTAAATATTCCCACTCCAATTAGTGCAACAGTAGGAAACGTGTTGGATAGTGGAAGGGTAAACATTTCTATTACCACTCCAGTCAGTGCACCAGTAGGGAAAGTGTTGGATAGCGGAGGGATAATATTTACTATTCCCACTCCAGTCAGTGCAACAATAGGGAAAGTGTTGGATAGCGGAGGGGTAAAAATTACCATTGCCACTCCAATGTGTGCAATAGTAGGAAAAATGTTGGATAGGGGAGTGGTAAAAAGTACTATTCCCACTCCAGTCAGTGCAACAGTAGGGAAAGTGTTAGCGGAGGGATAAAGTTTACTATTCGCACTCCTCTCAGTGCATCAATAGGGAAAGTGCTGGATTGCGGAGAGGTAAAATGTACTCTTCCCACTCAATTCAGTTCAAATTTAAAAGCAAACAAAATATCATCAACAAAATAAAAATGTAAAATATAAGTATACATGTGTTAAAAACTAAAATAAAAATATATTTAATATTTAAAACAAATTAAAAATAAAAACATAGTATAATGTTAAATACATATCACAAATACCCACAAATATTATATTAAATCAAATAAATAATTTCCCAAAAATATATTTCTATTTAGAAATTACTTAACAAAAACATTAATTATTACATATGTTAAGTCTTTTTACTTTCTACCCTATAACACCACACAACTCACGACCCACATCTAAAATAAAATAAAAATATTTGCATTATTAACATAATTAATTATCAATTAACACATGCAAAATAATTAACTTCCCACCATTTACGCTTATAATCTCCACAACCCACATATAAAATTGAACTGTAAAAAAATGAATTACACAACACATTTTTTTTCAATTGAACACCTAATAGTATTTCAGCAACAAAGATTGGGGATCAAGGCTAATGTGCCTCACCGGTGCTGAAGTTCCACAAGTATGAATCTCAAAGGAAGGTGCTAATGGCCGGGAATGCAATCCCTATACGTCCCATAAGGGGGAAAGGTGAGAAGACTCCTATTCCCTCAACAACATTCACAAAAAGATGGCCCTGCACCCTTCAGATTTTCAACATTTTATTTAAGTATTCTTGACAATGGTCATATTGCATACAATTTAACAATAGTTAATAGTTTTCCCAAGAAAAAGTGAAAAGAAGGCTCTTCAGTTGAAATCAGTTCTTTATTCAATTTTCTGTTTAAAATGGATAGCTAACGCGTTTTGTCCGTTAACGAACTTCTTCAAAGCTGTAAAAATACAAAAACACAAAAAGTGCTATTGACAATAGTGCAGACATCCATTTGTTTTTGTTAAAAAACTGCTACTTAAAAAAACAGATATAGATATTACAATGTATGTCCATAGTCACATTATGTCCAAAAGATCTTTTTCTTGGCTGGGAAAACATCTTTACCTAACAGTTGTATCATCATACATTTGTTCAAGTGCTGATCAGAACAATAATGCATTATCTTAAAGTTTTTAGAGATAGAATACAAATATGTCACGAGGAAAACTATATACATACTTTTTGTATCCATACAGTTGTATTATGCCACTAAAAAAGCACCATTAACACATTGCAGAAGGTTTTCTATTTTTTCACATTTCAAAGCGTTTTAAATACACAATATGTAAAGGCAAAAAAGATATATACCTTTTTGGCATCATAACCATCGTAATTCAAATCTTTAAGTTGCTGGGGATAGTCAGTCAGTCTGTAACGCGGTCATGCATGCGCGTGAGCAGGCTCCAGTGCATGCGCAGTTTCAAGAAGAAGGTGCGATAGACCAGGAAGATGACCCCGCGATAAGGTAAGTGTTATTAATCTTATTTTAGGCTTTAATCAATGTTTAATATTGCGGACGGGAGGCGGGCTCGAGGCGGGCGTGCGGCGGGCGGGTGTCACGTAACGGAAATTTACGGAGATTGGTTCAATCTCCCTGACTCTCTGCGAAAGTCCCTTACGTGACTTCCGCCCACCACTAATTCACAAACAATAGCTGGAAAAAACACCACCAACCAGCAGCAGTCTCCCCCCCGGGAATGTGAACTCTCTGATGCTGATTCTCTATGTTTCTCGGATGAGGAGCAACAACCTGGCCTCTCAGGACTGCCAGGGTCCACTCCGTCTCAGGGCCTCAATGTCCCCGCCACCACCACCACCACAACTATCAACACACCAGCGATAACCCCTACGCTGACCCCTGCTACAACGACCTGTGCTGCAGCTACCTCCACCATCACCACCACACAAGCCAAGGATGCCGGGCACAGTGTGCATGAATTTCGACAGCCAATGCCACATGTCTGTGTCAGCAGGGCAGGTGGGAGGGCAACTGGGGGACAATCACATGAGGACACTGAGACAGAAGCCCTGGCCATCATCACAAGAGTCCTTGGTGCATGCCAACAGAACCAGGGACAGATGGGCCAGGTTGCAGAAGAACTGCGTGAGCTCTGCATGCTGCAGAGGTCCATGGACACATGAATGGGACAACTTGTGGATCTCATGGGCCAGCTTGTGGGTGTTCTGAAGGACATAAATGCTGCTCAAATAACGGCTCAAAACATTTTATTGTTTTAGGTAAAAATACATTACAGCAAGTGACCAGAACACTGGCATAAAAGGCACAGTTTGATTTAAGAGCTTTGCAAGAGTTACTTAAAAACAAGCCCTCTAGAATACAGGCTGCTAGCTCACCTTTAAACTGTGTTGCTTTTATATGCAGACATTTGACATACTCATATTAATAAATGGAAACAGTTAATAATTATAACAAAATGTACAAATCCTATATAATTAAACGCTTGTATACTTCAGATAATGTAATCAAACGTTTAAACTAACGGACTATCTCATGCAGAAATGAAAATATGTTTATCACAGTTTGGTAGAATCATGGGCATATTAGGAAGAACCTCGTAAAAATTATATCCGTTTTAGCGGCAGGAAACTGTTGCTAAAATGGCGATAATGGGCTTGCTAATATACGTTATAGAAGTCCAATAGAAGCCCAGGTTAGATGCGCAGGACATCTAACCTGGGCTTCTATTGGAATTCTATCACGCATATTAGCAAGCCCATTATCGCCGTTTTAGCGGCGATAATTTTAATGAGGTTCTTGCTAATATGCCTCCATGTCCCCCAAACCCCTTGACCCATGTTTTATTGGTAACCCTGCGAAGCAAGTAAGGCACCTACATATCCTGTTCGGCCGGCCATTGTGGTAAACATGAATGCTTCGGACAGAATATTTATTTTGTCCATTCTAAGTCAGGCCACAGGTATATATTGGAGGAATCAATACAACCACCAATGGTCAGGGCATATAGAACTCAAAAGATGCTATTCACAGCTTTCGTACCAATTTCATCCCTTGCATTCATCCTCAATCATGTCTCACCTTTGTGGACCCATCAAGTGTTCATTACTTAATCTAGGAAGTGAGTGAGACACTTCTATGTCCTGCTGGTCTTCCCATTATCGGACAAGTGAAATGTTTCATGTGAGGTGCTTATTATGTTCATTGTTAAATTCTACCGAAAATACTGCCATCTCAAATGCTCCAGACCAGGACATGCACATAGGGCCTTTTTTTCACACACAAAACATGGAAAATGATGCCTGAAGATTTCCTACTTGGCCCGGATTAAATGTTCTGACTTTCTAGCATTCATAAATGTTCACACTGACGCAGAATCTGCACTGGGTGCAGGTTTCCAGGAATACTTCTGGGAAGCTCATGTGGCATTTCCATTGGGAATTAGGAAACCCTGTGTAAACCCACACTGTGTCTATACTTATACTTTCACATAATCAGGACGGCATGAATAAGGGGGTCATTTAAACATTGGTCGGTCGCCCTCTGGGTCAGTGGAGGCTCTGGCCTGCGTTTCCCCATCATAGGACTGCCCACCAAATTCAGAAATATCCTGCCTGGTGGGGATCTCCATGGTTTCAAGGCCTTCACCGGTGCTGTGGCTGCACTAAAGATAGAGGTGGATGCTAAGGGAGACCAATATTTTGGGCCTCGCCTAGCATTCTTTTTTGCTTCTGTAATTATAAATGCAAAGAGTGTCGTCTGAAGTACCTCATAGATCTGCCCATGGGACCAATGGAGCACTCATCAAGGCTGGGGTTAGGGCTCACTGCAAGAAGGAGCCTTGTAACTTGACTTTGGAGACCTCAGAGCTCTGCCACTGTAAAAATCTAAAAGGCCAGGAAAAAGAATAATAGGCACAGAATGGTCAGTAAGGTCCCTGAGTCAAGATGAAGCAAAAGTGAAGGTTAGAATCACTGAGGCAAACAAGAGAACCTACTTGAATTTGTTGCCTAAACGATCATTTGGTTTTATAAAGGTGTTCCAGCTTTAGTGCTTGGTAAATTCTGCCTGGGTGGTCTCGCTCCGAAATATATGAAACATAGGGCCGGATGTAGGTCGGTCGGTAACGGCCGAAAATCGGTATTTTCAGCCGTTACCGACCGAGATTCACAAAATGGTATGTAGGGCCACATATTTTACAGATTCGGTAAATTTACCGATCGGTAAATTTACCGAATCTGTAAAATACCGAATCGGTATTTTTACCGATTCGGTAACAATGAGATGTAGGTGGGACTCTTCTGAGTCCCACAAGCCTTACAGAATCGGTATTTTACCATAAAATCCAACTTCATGGTAAAAAACCGATTCCGGTGTGCATGCACATGTGTGCATGCACACCTGTGGCATATGACAGGCAGACCTGCCCTTAGGGCAGGTATGCCTGCCACATGGCCCCCGAATCTTTTTTGGGGGTGCTAGAGGGTGTCAAAGTGACACCCCCTGCACCCTTGTCTAAATCGGTATTTACCGAATCGGTAAATACCGACCGGTAATGCCCCATTCATTCCTATGGGCTTCACCCCTTAGATTTACCGATTTTTAATTACCGAATCGGTAGGATTCGGTAATTAAAAATCGGTAAATCTATTTTACCTACATCTGGGCCATATTCTCTTGATATGCCCAAAATGTGTAAACAGACGAGAAAATGTAATTCAATATCAGATTTCAGAGTATATAATTAGGAATAAACAAGATTAAGGGAATAAGGCATAAGAGGCAGTGCTCAAATGGTTTAGCTCAAATGGTTTACCTTTTTCCTTCAGTGCAGCAAACAACATTTTAAATTTCCATTTGTTTCACGGATGAAGAGCTGCCGAGCTTGTCTTTGTCGTTTCCGTAATTCTATATGTTTATCCGCATTCTGGTTGCCTTTATTCATTCTTATGGCTATAAAACATGTTATTATGTGTATGGCAAACACCATTCTAAGCTCTCTAAGCTTGCATCATGACTCTCTGAAGGGAACTCAATATTGGATAGTGTTTAACATTTTAAAGCTTAACACACATACAACTTTACTTTGGTACTGCTGGTCTCAAAGCCTTTTTTTATTGTTTTATTTTTACTGAGCAGAACCATAAAGAGAGAATAAAAAGAAAAGCCATTGATAAAAATAGAGCATTTAAGACACAATTTGATCAATATTCGTTCTTATACATATAAATAATTTGAGCGAAACCCATACATATAAAGTGCAATATGACATTCCATAAATATCCCTAGCTGTAGTGCAACTAAATACCATCATATAAAATACAGTGGTTAATATCAACATTAAATACTAAACTGCAGTGCTAAAGTGCTAAAGTGCTTAAGTACATCCAGTGAAAACTTTCCGTTATCTTCCTAACCCACTCATCCAATGGGGCGGCATTAAAGTGCATTTTTTTTGCTCTTCTTTTTTACCCACTTTTTTTCTAAAAGAGACTTCAAAAAGCATTATAGGCGTATTCTTCCAGATTGATCTCTAACATCGCCATGCAATTCCAAGAGGCAGTGAATTTTTTAGTGGCACCCACTCTCTTTGCATACGCTTCTTCGAATTTCCTTGTTCGTTTTATTTTGTTTAGCCATTCCAAATTCTGAAGTATCAAGGAACGTGCTACGAGGGAGGCAATTGCTGTTATTGTCTCCTCTCCTCTTGTTATTGCACGGTTTGTTCTTTGCCTAGTAATACTAAAGAGAGCTAAATCTGCCTCGGGGTCTAATTTCTTCTGCATCCCCGGCTTAAGGCCTAGAAGACCCTTTCCCAAAATTGCCCTAGCCTTGGACAAATAAAAAATGTATGTAGCAATCTCCCTCTCCTTCTGCCAGGCAACAAAAGCATCTATTCTCCAATTCTGGGGGTATTTTATGGAGTGTTTTAGGTGTATAATATGCCATCCATCGAGACAGAAAGGCCATTCTTTCAAAATTGGCTGCTCTTAAGGCCTAACTACCTAGTTGTGATATGGTCTGCCAGTCCCTATTAGAGAGTGCACATTGTGTCTCCTGGGTGACTTTCTTTTTAGGAATTTCTTGACTAGCATTGATTCCCCTTGCGAGCATAAAAGACGGTACCACGTTCCCACCCCTCTTAACTTTGCTCCTAATAGGGCAGTCACGATCATAGTTGGACCAGCACTTGAATGGAGGTTGTATCTATATAAAAAATATGAAATCTGAATATATTCAAAGAAACAAGGCTTACTTCTGTCACCACATCTATTTTGGACCTCTTGCCAAGTAATTACTCTGTCTCCCACTAGAAAATGCCCCAGCTCTTTCAGGCCACAATTATTCCAGTACCTTAAATTTTTGCATTCACCTAATTTTAAGTAATGAAACCCTGTAGAACCTGCTCGCTGAGAGAAAAATGTCTGAAGTCTATAAGAATATTCCTGCAAAGTCTTATACCTAGTTTTTGTAGGGAGTTTTGTTGTTTTTAAAAATACCTGAATCTGAGAACCAGCCTCCTGCACAATTTATCCCCCAAAAAATTATCAACTGATCCCTTAGAATCCACTAAGCGGACTGCAAAATCTAAAATGGCGGCTTCATAATATGTACAAATTTGTGGAAATGCAAGCCCACCCTGGTTAATATCCAATTGGAGCACCAAGAGCTTGACTCTAGGTGCCTTCTTACTCCAAACAAACTTCTAAAGATTGTTTCAAGCTCCTTAAAATAGATCGTATTGATTTTTATAGGAATATTTGTGAAGAGAAAAACAAGTAGAGTTACTGTGAACATTTTTATAAGGGCCACACGGTCTATTAATGTAAGGGGTAATAAGGACCAGTCATCTAGGGTTTTTTTAAATTGTATTCCCGCATCGCTTCCTAGTTTAATTTATAAAGTTCCCCATATTGATTAGTAACATATATACTTGGATATCGAATTGGATCAACATTAAGGGCTTGTTGCTTAAGGTTCTTGGGGAGAAAATCTGTCCCAGTATTGATGGTTCAAATCTCGGTCTTATTATGGTTGATTTTATGTCCCCCCAATCAATTTGAATTGAGCGAATTCTGCTAATGTTTGCTCCATATTCTGGCTCTCTGGACTAAGATAGAGGATCATATCATCTACAAACAATTTTAATTTTGCCATGCCTAATATTGGAGCTCTAATTGTCCTAATATTATGAATTTTAGTGGCCAGGGGCTCAATAAAAAGGGTAAATAGGACGGGTGAAAGCGGGCACTCTTGTCTGGTCCCTTGATTCAAAGTCAAGACTACTTTCCTTCTACTGCTGGTAAAGGGAAATCCTTATTTATGATCATAGACTCATACATTGTGGTGCACCTTAGGTCAATGTGTTATGTAGTTCAATTTACCTGAAGCCTATTTTGCACTATCAAGCCTTACAGTACCTCCCAAGCTAAATGTATTCAATTATAGTATCTGCATATGTTTCTGCCAGACTTCAATATTGTATTAACCTCTACTTGACACTTGAAGCAAAACTTTTCAATACATTTCAAAAGGTACAACAGGCAGCCGTTTGCCTGGTTTGTTCTATCTAAAAATACAATGATGTGTTCCAAACTCAAAGATTCATCCATAGGTTGCCATTGAATTCAGTTCAAATGCTAATTTATTATTCATAAGCTGTTGTACCACAGTAACTATATATGACTATTCCTTCTGATCCAGACCTCAAAACCTAGTAGGAGATTAAGATATGACTATCAATTGCTGCACCAAGTACCAAGAATAAGGAAATTCAACATAAGAAGCAAATCTTTTAGATATCGGAGAGCCAAATTAGGGACTCACCCTTATCCCATGCCATGCAAGACAGAACCTCATGCTACACCTCACCTCCCCACTTCATCAAGGAGGAGTATGATCTGGGTTTGGGTGAGGGAAGGAGAAGAGTTGAGGACCACTTCCAAGACCTCCCCATACAATTTCCAGGTTTCATCATCACGTCCCTCCTATGACCCTCCTGAACTCAACTGTGAAACTGAACACAAGATGACATGTGACTCAGCTTATCTTTATTGAAATCTGTCCCTGACTCCGCTATTGATATTTCACTGCTGAGTTCAATTAACCCAACAGCGAACATGAGAACAGAATGATACAGCACACAGGAAATGAAGGATACTCTATATTCTGTCATACCATTATGTGGCATGGGAGAGCGAATGGGGCTTTGAGTATCAGTACTACATATATTGATAATAGTCTTGCTCACCTCTGTGTAGCGACAGTGCTGAACGTGATCTGAGCAAGTATTTTAGTTATTTTAGGAAACACACTCTTATCCAAAAAAAGAATATATTTTCAACAATTATTGTGACATTGAAATTAAGAAAAGAATCAAACTGAGTTAGTGCAATTAGGTTGTGGTGCACTTAGACCAACATCTTTGGTGGCTGTTGGCACATCTGTTTGTATGCATATATAGGTAGTACCGCTTTATGTGGAATAATAGATCCTTACTATAGAGACCTAAAATCATCAATTGAATACATAAACCTGGATACATGACCCATCAGTGTATAGATGATCAGATTTGTGCTGTGGGAGAAGAAAATGCTGTTCAGCTCATTTGTTCAGTACAGAAAACATATGACTCTCTTGTATTTCCTACAAACCAAACATCAACAGAGGACCCACAAAATACGTAACTCACAGTATCACAATTTTATTAACACCTTGGATGAGTGTGGAAACCTCTTGCCCATGTGAACTCTTAGCAAACTATCTTTGGATAAATAAAATGCAAAGCTCACATTTTTGATTTCCGAAAGTGATGTCTTTCAGAAGAAGCTAACAAAATGCTTTTTTCTACTAAAAATAAAAACTGGCTAGTGGATAACCAATGTATCTTGCTTGATTGACTTGTAACATGTGTACTGTACACTTCTTAGTGGCATTTCCAGTCCAAGGAGGGTGCCAGGATAACCTTCCACCATGCCCGTGTGACAGTACCTCAAGTCAAAACATTTAGCACTTTCTACTTTTGTTGTGCACTTTATAAATCAGTGAGAAGAAAGTTTGTATTCCCTGTTTGGCTGTTATGCTCATTTAACTCATATCTTGATGGTTATAGGTGGCATATTATGAAGAACGGCGTTAAAAAGTATCGCCGGTATAGCGGCAGCTGCCTTCTGAAGGCACAGATGGTGCGCTGCCACCAGAGGAATTGATCTCTAAGCCCTTGGCCTTGATCTCTAACTCCCTCAACATTCTCTCATGCTCCATTCTCATTTTCTCTCTTTCCAAAGACAACCTGTTATTCTCTGCTTCCCTCTGACCCTCCATCTTAAGCTTAGCCAACTCCAGCTTCAGTGTTCTATTTCTCTCCCTCTCTTCCAGTTGTCTGGGGGAAAGGTCTTTGGAAGAAATGCTGCTGCCAGGTGGGGATGGTACCCCTCCCCTGGCTGGAAATTCTAGCCCATCAATTTGCCCATCTACATCCCCAACAGGCTCTACAACAATATCAGGGACATTTCTGGCTTCTACCCAGGCCCTCAGCGCCTTTTGGGAGTCTTCCTTTTTAGAAATGCCTGGTGTAGCAACTTTCAAGTTCCTGCAGAGATACTTGAGCTGTTTCACAGTGTAGGTTTCCAACCTCTCTTCCTCAAAATCAAGATCCATAAATGCAAGCGATGCTGCTTTCCTCATGGTAGTAAGAATTGGGAGTCTTTAGGAAAAATAACAGTTCCAAGGAAAAAGGATTCTATCAACAAAAAGTATGTGGTCGCGTTTGGTCTTCACTCACTAGTAGTGTACACCAATTACTGTATATGAAATACAAATGCAAAGTCCAAATCCTCATCCCTGACCACCAATGTTAGATCTGGGGGTCTCTAGTTGGCAATGGTTATCACCTTTGTCCGAATAGGGACCCTTACTTCTAAGTCAGGATAAGGGGATTACTCTCGTTAATAACCCCTGCTCACCCCCTTGGTAGCTTGGCACGAGCAGACAGGCTTATCTCAGAGGCAGTGTGTTAAGCATTTGTGAATATACACAGTAATACAGTGACAGCACTACAGATGGACACAACACAGGTTTTATAAAAATAGGTATTCTTTATATAGACTTAAACACAAAACCACAAACGACAAAAATCCACAATACTATACTAAAGGTTACTTAAAAGATGATAAAAATCTCTTAATTCAAGTTGATGGTAACTGCGACAAAGTTCTCAACAAAGTTCTTGGATGCGGCACACAAAGTGAACAAAAGTCTCGCAAAAGGGGAGATGCGTCGGTTCCGTGACCCGGGGGGAACAGTTGCGTCCTTCCTCAATGCTTGCGCAGAGTAGGGGACTCGTCGTGAGCCATACCGGTGCGGAGGTGATGCGTAGGTTCTCGACCTGTTGCGGTGCGCAAGATGGCACCTTGATGCGATGCGATGCCGATGCGATGATCCAGTTGCGATGCGAAACGATGGCGGCGATGCGATGACGCCGTGGCAGCCTTGTGGCGAGTCTGTGCTTTGGAGCTGCTGCAGGCCCTGCGATGCGCTTCTCCGGCGATGCGATGACAGCTCTCTCGATGCGTCGCGCTTCTCCGGCGATGCGACGGCAGACAGCTTTGATGAACACACGCTTCCAGGGAGATGCAACGAACTCTTGCTTCTCCGGCGTTGCGATGATTTCAGCTGCGGCGGTGACACGCTTCTTCCCGATGCGTCGCACTTCCAGCTCCCAGCGGCACACAAGTGACTGGAGTCAAAATTCCCAGCAAGGAAATTCAGGAGGGAGCTAGAGGTGAAGTCTTTTGGCCCTGAGACTTCAGCAGGAGGCAAGCACAGTTCAAGCCCTTTGGGGAATATTCTGTAGATGGAAGTCCTTACAAAGTTCCTTCTCCTTGGCAATGAAGCAACCACTGCAGGCCAACCCAGCAAATAGCACACTGGCAGAGGGGCAGTCCAAACTCCTGCAGCTTCCTTGGTTCTTCTCCTTGGCAGAAAGGTTTCTTGTTCCAGAAGTGATCCTAAGTCTGTGGGACTGGGTCCCAATATTTATACCAAAAAATCCTTTGTTCTCTGAAGCAGTTCCTGAGCACTGTGTTTACATGACTCTTCTCTTCCTTTCACTGTGCAGGGCAGAAACATCAGACGCCCCACAGAAGGTGGAGCCAGCACAGGGGACGGAAGATGCAGCTCTGGAGTACTCTGTTGACAGGATTCCCCTTCTCCTTTCACTGTGCAGGACAGAGACATCAGACAAGCCACAGGGGGTGGAGCCAGCATTGTGGAGGGAAGACCCAGCCCTATTCAGTTCCCAGGTGCACTCTCCCTGTCCCATCTGGATGTAAATCTCCCTAATCACCACTGGGCTTTCCTAGACTGTCTCCTGGAATTTCCCCAGCCCTGTCACACACAAACCCAGACAAGACATACACAAGTCAGCAGAGGCGGGCTCAAATGGTTAGGCAAGCAAATACCTACTCTCTAAAAGTGGTATTTGCAAACACAGAATATTAAAATAAACTTTACTAAAAGATGTATTTTATTATTCTGAGTTCAGGCATACTAAACTCGAATTTCTACCATGTTCCCTGAGTCAGTTAGGATTGTAGGGATGTAACAATCTTCACTGCCCATTCTAATCTATGAGAACAGGTAGCTTTCAATAGTGAAAAACGAAAATGGCTGTAATTCACTACTAGAACATGCTACACAAATCAGAGCATGTCCTACCTTATACTTACAATGCACCCTGCCCTTGGGCCTACCATAGGAGTGTCTAATATGAAGCAAAGGGAAGGTTTAGGGACTGGCAAGTGGGTGCACTTGGCCAAGTCGACATGGTAGTCACAGACTACACACAGGCCTTGCAATGGCAGGCCTGAGACACACTTTACAAGCTGCTTCTGTGGGTGGCACAACCAGAGCTGCAAGCCCACCAGCAGCATTTGCTCTACAAGCCCTGGGCACACATGGTGCACTGTACTAGGGGCTGACAGTAGATCAAATAAGCCAATCATGGAATCCAATCAGTATATCAATTTAACATATGGAGCACTTGCACTGTGGCACTGATTAGCAGTGGCACAGGGCCCAAAACATACAACCAGCAAAAATATGTCAAAACAGAGGAGGCAATCCGTCAAAAATGGAAGGGAGACTCACGCCAATGATGTCAGGTCTAACACTCTGTGAATGCTATTTCTTCCTAAAACAATACCACATATTCTATTGACCTCAGACAATTATAATACTTAGATGAAGATCACTTTTTGTCAGCTAAACGCCCCCTCATTACCAAGAAACAGAACAGTAACAAACTACAAGAAAATCATGCATAATGTTAATATTCTAAACAAATTCTACCACTTGTTGTTTTCGTGCTGATGTGCAATTCTGAGAAAAGTAATCATGCTCCTAAATGGTTGCAAAACAAATGTGTTACAGTTCTAAAAAATGCAAGTGAGTTATACATTTCTGGAAAAAGCAAAAACCTTCTTTCCACTTACTGATATGTCCATATAAACTAGTGCTTTTCGTAGAATTCTACCATAATCATAATGTTTGTATGCTGCCACTTACAACCCTGGACAGAAATACCAGTAAATTGTTTTGTTTTCAAAATATGCTTTTTACAAGCCCAGCTGGCATGCTTTTTATAAGTGTATGATAAATCTGGAGTGAAACTCTAGTTAATTAACCCTAAAAATTAAACTCTGTTTTGGTCCTCTGACTCGGTGAGAAAAATGGCAGCGCAAAGGACAAACATCAGCATATATTTCGCTCATACACTTTAAAAAAAATAGTTTGGCTTCTAAAAAAAAGGTTGTCAAAGTGTATATTTCATCCTAGAATAAATATGAGCAAATAATACAAATATTCAACTACACAATCTAGGTCAAAATAATGTATTCAGTCAGTAGCAGGTGTAAAGTAATAAATGCATAGTCTTAGCATATTAAGATCCTTTTAAGTAATACAGTAAAAATTCCTAACCCCAAAGAAAACACTGGATTTAAAAGGATCTGAATCTGCCATTTCAATACGTAATTAAGATAAGTCACAACCTATGACATTTTCTCATTCTGGCATGAATAAAATGTATGCCTTAAGCACAGATGTATACACCAGCCATTGGCCAGTAAATAAACTGGATCATTCAATGAGCAAATTAAAAGTGCAAAGAGCAGGGCAATATTTGAAGATCATATGATGGGACATTTACACTGATCTGCTACAAACATGGCACTCTAAAAATTCTGAACAGGAATGACCAAAGCATGTGTGGCGCATTTCAGAGTTCTGACATCTAGTACATCATCTAGAATAAACACCTTAAACCATGCAATATTCTTGGAGTGTAATAATACATCCAAAGATTATAATATTGCATTCACTGACAGATTCCTTAATCCATCTCCTTAATAGACATTCAAGAGGTGGTGGTATTGCGGTCATGACTAAATCACATTACACCTGCTTGTTTACCAGACTTAATATCGAGGGTAGTGAAAGTGCCCGTTATACTATTAAGATAAATCCCCATTTTTCGTTGTCGGGCATTTTGATCCATAGACCTCCAGGGGCGGACAGCAGCTTCGTGAAAGCTCTCCTGGAGACAGTCTGTTCCCTGGTAGCACGGACCGCCAATTTTGCCATCTTTGGGGACCTTAACATTCATTTTGACCTGTGTACTGATAACAAAATCAGCAGCTTGCTTGCTGATCAAGCGGCATTCCAGCTCTGCCAATTGGTTCAGGGTCCAACACATAAAGGGGGTCACCTTTTGGACCCCATTTTCACTAACCTAGAGGAAGCAGTTGCAAAAGCACCCATCCCTAAGACTTGGACTGATCATATGTTGGTGATTATGTCCCTACCCAGTCAGGACACTTCTACCCCGAGGCCAGCACATAAAGTATATAAACGTCCTTGGAGGAAATTGCAACTCGAGGACTTTCACGCCTTGCTTAAAGCACATCCTTTTATGGATAGCGAAGACACTAATCAGGCCTATGAATATTTTTACGAGGAGCTTTTAGCACTAAAAAAAGCGTGTAAAATCGCCGAACGTAAATGGTGGAGGGCATATGTACCAGAGCTGAAAACCCTATATGTCGGCGTTCAAAAAAAGTATCACAGACAGATCTGTAGAACCCGGGCTGCATATTATACTAGCAAGATAAATGGTAGCCAAAATCCCTCCAAGATTATCTTTAAAATTCTCAAGGAGTTAAGTGTGAAAAAAGCGGCGACCAACGCTACCAGTTCTTACACATTCTGTGATAACCTGGCGTCCTTTTTTTGTTGACAAAATTAGTAAAATTTATAGTTCCTTTTTTGCCACATCCACCCTTACTCCTCCTACGAACTGCCCCACACATGAACTTAAGCTCATACCGGAGCTGGATCGAGAGGAATTCCTTAGACTCTGCCTGAAAGTTAAATCAGGCTCTCCAGCAGACCCCTTAAAACCGGAACAGTTCAGAGAGGCTGATTCGTTGGTCCTTGACCCATTAAGAACTCTGATCAACTCTTTGTTTGCTACATCTATAAAACCTACCAGATCGAAGCAGGCATGGGTGTCCCCTATTATTAAAAAACCTACCATGGACCCCACTAAGCCGGAGAATTTTAGACCCATATCTTTGCTTCCCTGGCCCGCGAAGGTTGCGGAGTCCTATGTCAATGCCGTTCTGACTCAGCATCTCCATTCTCATAACATTCTGGATGTTTCCCAGCACGGATTTCGTGCTGGACACAGCACGGAAACTGCTCTTCTCAATGTAACAGAACATCTCCGGGTCATTTTGGATTCCGGGCAGACGGCAGCACTGATCTTATTAGATCTCAGTGCTGCCTTCGATACGGTGTCACATGAGGTTCTGCTACACAGATTGGAGATGGCAGGGGTTGTGGGACAAGCCTTGGCATGGTTCAAAGCTTTTTTGACCGGTAGATCTTTTTGGGTTTCTATCCCGCCGTTTCTGTCTAAAGAATGTGGCATCGAGCAAGGCATGCCCCAGGGCTCCACACTCAGCCCGACACTTTTTAATCTGTATGTCCAGCCACTGGCGGAGGTCGCCAAACGATGGGACTTGTCCATAGTCTCATACGCGGACAACACTCAGCTGGTGGTGATGCTGAGTGACGAAGCTGGGGCAAAAGCGCACAATTTCAAACAGGGCCTTACTGCAGTAACAGCATGGATGACGGCGAATTATCTTCAGCTTAATGCTGACAAGACGGAGGTGCTGGTAGTCGGCAAAAATGCTGCAGCATGGGGTGAGGAATTGTGGCCAGCCATTCTTGGCAACCCTCCAGAACCAAAAAACGAAGTTAAAAACCTAGGAGTCTGGTTCGACTCCTCACTAAGTTTTGTTGCTCACACAAAGAAAGTTGCAGCCACATGTTTTGGAATCTTGCGGAATCTGAGGCCAATACTAAAATTTTTTGACCCTCCTACGCGTCAGCTTGTGGTGCAGTCTACAATCCTTGCACGATTGGATTACGCAAGCTCTCTGTTTCTGGGAGCTAACCAGACGGAGAAGGTTCGTTTACAACGCGTCCAGAACGCAGCGGCACGTGCCTTGACTGGACTTCCCCGGTACAAATCAGTGACTAATACGCTCTCAAAGCTACACTGGCTTCCTATGGATAAGAGAATCCATTTCAAGACTCTGTGTCTTGCTTTTAAAATTCTGAAAATGGACTCACCCCACATGCTCTGCCCCTTGATGACAAGGTACTCCCCTCATAGAGCTCTTAGATCAGTGGGACAGTGTCTGGCTGTGATCCCTCGAGTAAAGTTCCTTCCGCTATCTGGCTGCAAAACTCTGGAACGCCCTACCACTGATCCGGAGTCTAAATGACCTTTTGGCTTTCAGAAAGGCCATCAAGACCCACCTTTTCTGTCAGTAGCTGGTTGTGTTATGTTCTTTTATTGGCTGCATATGCTGTCTCTCTTCTGATCAAGCGCCGGGATGCCCCTTTGCTTGGGCAGCCGCGCGCTATATAAGAAAGTGTAACATAAACATAACATTAGACAGGGGTGATGCTACTTACATTTTTCCTACTCCCTTGTTCTCAAGGTAGGAAAGAGAAATTCTAAAGCTGTCTCCCTTATTACCTATATCAGTGTCCATTAAGACGAACTTTTGAAAAGCAAGAAAATACATATGAGACTATTTGGTACCTTGATTGTCTGTTAGAAATGTAGAGATAAACTGTTGAGTGTGCTCTGCCTTTGAAAATAAATAAAATGCACCTGTAAATCTACTGTTGCTCATCCTGAACAAATTATCTTGAAATTATGAAGCACCTGTGTCTATGAATATCTTATTAAAACATTTTGATAACCTGCTGGTCCATAGGCATGAATGATGAGTGGTGGTCAGTCAGTTTGACAACTGTGTCAAAAAGCTGGTTCTTTGAACTGCTATGAGAATGTGCTCTGTCATACCAAAAAATTGATCTTTCAAGATCCTAAACCATGCTACCATAAGGCCATATTGAATTTAAGGAATTGCTTATTTTGTTTATTTAACATGTAGTTATTGAATCAGAGAGCAGTCATTAAAAAATAAAAGGATTTACATAAAGATGTAAATGGATGGCAAGGCAAATACGGCCAAATAATATTAACACACATTAGGGATTAGAATTTGTCAAAATTACAGCTGAAATCATCAATTCTACTTTTTCATTTTTTTCCAGGAGATGGCAGACTGTATTAGTGATCAGAAAAAAGCAAAGTTTTTTTGGTACACTATCCATTATAGATTGGGGTAGCACTGATCAACAAAATCATTTTGATTCTAGTTTAGTCAGAAAAGGGACATAGTTATGAAAATAAATTGTATCTATTGCCTCTAGCTAAATTTAATTTTGTCCCACAATGATAGCCTCCCCGAGATGGCCCAGACTATGGTACTGTACAAGCAATAAAAGTAAGCGCTTCCATTGTTAGTGGGTTGATTTTGTAACCCTGAATATTAGTAACACAGTTGATGCAATGAAGAGTTGTGAATTTCTGCACGTGAAATGCCAAGGAGTCTATGAAAAGCACACAAAAGAATTGGTGATGTTGGGCCATGGAACCAAACTCACCAATATCACCAGTGACTTGATCAATATTCGGTTCTTATATCCAACATACATGAAGGATAACAGCCAAGTGAGCTAATAAAAACCTAGACATTAATACCTTGTGAGCTGGCCAGGAAAATGCATACGCTGTTGCAAAGAAAAAGACATTCTTAGCTCACAAGGTTGAATGTCTTCTGCATCTAACGCAATATTTGCAGCAGGTGTCTGAGGTATAGTGAATTCATCTATGAGCATTCCAGCATGTAAGATGCTTTGTTAGACAATTGGCATCTTGGTGTAAACCTGTTTGGATCATGGTGCATCCAATATTCTGCCTCTCCAACTATATGGATCAATAATATTTTTGTCAATATATATTGAGGAGAGATATTGTG
Source organism: Lissotriton helveticus (assembly GCF_964261635.1). Classification (NCBI taxonomy): domain Eukaryota; kingdom Metazoa; phylum Chordata; class Amphibia; order Caudata; family Salamandridae; genus Lissotriton; species Lissotriton helveticus. Next base: position 1,600,749,047 of record NC_136059.1, on the reverse strand, counting down.
AGCAGAGGAATAAAGTCATCCTCTCTCCCAATTCTCCAAAGATCATGCAAAATTTGTGTTGAGCAGTATCAGTGACAATGGAATGCTCTGCAGCACACCACAAGTTAATCAGGGATCAATGGGCCTATGGCCCTGGCATTAAATGGCATTAAATTAACATAATCCTGTTACATCAAAAGGCTTTGAACCAACTGATTTAATAGAAACAGACCCTAGAGTCTCTGAACAGGTGATCAATCAGCACATCATTTTTCTTTACGTAGAAAGAATTCTGCCAGACCAACATCAGCAAATTTGCAACAAATTCTTCATCAGCACTCACATCAGCAATATCTTTACAGCTAGCCAGGTGAGTTCTGCCCCTCTACTGGTCAGAAATCCCAGTTGCCTTTCTACAAACAGCGATTAGAGTTTGAGATATTTAGACAGCTACCACCTTCCCTATGATTTTATCTAGGAAGGGGGCCCTTTCAGTCAGCAAGTAGTTCTATATATTAAGAAGGTCATGGACAGGCTTCTCCAGTTGACCATTGATATGCAATTGCCTTAGAAATGTTGGGATTATATTCTGACACAAACACTGATTCATAATCTCCGAAATGGAGACTACCAACAATCCAGCAACCTTGTTAGTGATAAAAAACTGTGTGTCCCTACCTTACTGAATGACGTGAACCACTTAGTGCTAGTCAGTGACAATGAGGAATGTTTCTTGAAAGTTTGATCTTTTATATCAAAGGTCTGTTGCTTTAAATTTAGCTCAATTTCTCAATTTCCAGAGTCCCCATCTGTGCAAAATTCTCTTTTGAGCCTTCAGACGACTGAATACTGGCTTTAATTTTAACGTATTATCTCTAAAACGCATTTGTTAGTGATAGACGTTTACTGATTTCTTTTAAGATAACACAGATGTCCTTACAGTGTTTCCTCCCCAAGGATGTTCTTTGAGCCAAATGTTAATTTTGAGCCGAAATCCATTCATAAGTAGGGGAGAGGCAGTAGGTATTAGGGTTAAACTTGGCTTCTTTTGGCAGCCAGTGGTTCTGCTTTAACCCCTTCCATGCTTATGACGAGCACAGCTCATCATGAGGCACAGTCAAGCTGTGCTAATGACGAGCTGGGCTCGTCATAACAGCCGAGGCACTCCCACATGCAATTGATTCCCCGCCTGTGCAGGAGAATCAATCAGTGGGCAGAGTCATGACGAGCCCAGCTCGTCACGAGCACAGCTCCACTGTGCCTCATGACGAGCTGGGCTCGTCACGAGCACCGGGGTGCCGCGGCCCCCCCTCTCCGCGCGCTGTGTGGGAATGACCCCCTCGGCGAAGGGGTTAAAGAACCCTTTAGGCGATTAGGTTGAGTTGATTATATTTGTCTACATGTGTCTTTAGATATCTGGAAGGTATCACTCCTTAAGACTGGCATCTTTCACTTCAGCTAAGAAAGAGGTTGTTTCTGATGTACCTTGGGTTCAACATTATCACCGATCATACTCAGTAGCAATGTCTGGCCATTGTCATGTGTAATTAGATAACTGGTTGTGGTGCTTTCTCATTTACTGTTGACACTCATCATATCATCAGACTGGGCATGTCCGGCCTCCTTGACATGGCTATATCTGGCAGCAGTTAACAAATGGATGGTTTTAAACTGTCAAAAAGTGAATGAAAATATGACCAAACTCTTGATCATAAGGCAACCCCAGGTTTGCATGGACAACAGCCTCTGGCGAACAACCATGTGCCTTTCCTACTTGCCAGTTGCAAAATTATTTTTTGGGGGAGCTGATAATCAATCAGCATACCTTTTTAAAACTGCCTGGTCAAATCAGTGGGTTTGTCAAGTCTTCAGGCATTGTGGAGTGTCTGAAAAGGCTTTCTGCTCCTTGCAAGAGGGATTCATAGTGCAGTCGTTTCAGCATTTGCTTCATCTAGGCTGGAAAAGTAAAGTAAGGAAGAAGTAAAAACGTTCATTAAACTTAATATTTTCTTTAAACATTATAGGATGACAAATCTTAACAGAAATTAATGTATATATTAATTTTAATTGGTGAAAAAAGACAACAAATTGGCAGTACCTTTTGCTTAAATTTGCATTACATTTGAAAGTACTTAAATAATTTAAATATAATACATTAAACTACGATTATTCTTCTAAAGAGTTATACATAGAAATTACACACCTAAGTTAAAATGTTTATACTTAGTAGTTATGTATTGGGAGCTACTAAATATAATGTATAGAATGTATTTAAATTAAGTTAATAATACATTTATTTTAAATACAAATGTTATCAAAATGTGTTAGAATAAGATAACATGTATTTATAATTTATATATAATTGTTTTAACATTAAATTAAATGCATACATTATATATGTATTTTAAAAAGGCAAAATGAATGTATTTATTTTGACAATTTGTTTCCTATATTGTTCTATTTGAAGTCCATGCATGTATTATTTTCTAAGGGATTGTGTTGTAGTATCAGTGATTGCCCATATGTGCTAACTGCTGGACTTACTCCAGATCCAAGCGGGGTCCATTTACAACATCTTTGGTCTCTTTTTTCGCAGCAGTTTTGAAGCGCAATTTGTGAATATAAAGAGGTTACTCCTTTATGGGTGGGAGAATATCTGTCCCTAAAACCTCCTTAAACCTACCTAAACCCCTCCTTACTCCTTCTTTAACCCCTCTCATGTTGTAGTAAATATTCTTCCTCTCCTCTGGACATCATTACAGTACCCTGGAGGAAGTACAATGTATACCTAAGACTACCAGGTGACATGGTTACTAATTTGTATTTTTTATTATTCTTTCACTATTTTCGTCCTGATGAAGGCAGTGGATGATTAGCATCCTTTTCTGCTGAAACATGTTGACCTATGACTCTAAATGGCAGTTATTTGTTAAATCTGCTATCACCCTGCACTGTTTTTTAAACATTGGAAGCTCGAGAGATACTATTAAAACTTCTTTTTCCTCTCTGCTCTTCAATTTTATACACTTCACTTATTTCTTTCACTTTCACGTTATCATGCACTGCTAATCAGTTATCCTAACATATTTTGATATGATACCCCTAAATCAACTTCATTTTCAATGGTTTAGCGGCAACCACTTCAACATCCAGTGGCTGCAAGCATATTCTCCTTGGTGTGAGGAGACCCGTATGATGACAAGGGCGGCATCGGAAGATAATTGCTGGGTACTTTTTATACCCTGGAAATATCTTGCTGTGCCCGTTTGACACATAGGAATATACTTTGTTCTTTTTCTATTTCTTTGAAGATTTTGTGCCTTTTTTCAGGAAGTATAGCTGAACTTCTAGACCGATAGACACTTTCTGTTGTAAGTGGTAGTAAATATTCCCCATTTTCTAGCCAATTCCCCTTTCACTTACACATTTTCTAACAAAAAGTAGGCCTACATCTGCGGAGATGTCTGCAGAAGGAGGTGGGGATTTCCACACATGATAGATAGGTGGCAGGCACATTCAGTTGAAATTAGCAAACAACATTCTGTAGTGCATTAGTAGTACTATTATAGTACAATTGAATGTACTACAAAAGACAGTGTGTGACTAGGTCACATTTTGTTTTAGCTTGTGGGTGGACGCCTGTTCTATAAACGGTGTCTTTGCATTTAGCAATTCTTTACATAAGTAATACAATCTGCATTGGGTCCCTAACACTGGCATAACATTTACAGAGTTTTGGTTATGATTATATACTCTTGATTGGTTTCTTGACTTTCATTATTGACTTGTTTCCCTGGACCCTTCACAGGACCCTTGTCGAGGGCATACTCTCCCACCATAATTGCACATACTCAGAGAAACCTGTTTAGTTGGTCAGGGGTACATCTATCTGCACTTACAATTCAAGGTGGAACCTCTCAGACCTTGGTGTTACATTTACTTGACATTTTTCAACGGTGTGTGTATGTTATGTGTGTGCAATATTTGGAGTGTCGCATCCGGGCACACTAATTTGCACATTATTAGCTTTAGAGCATGGTCCTACACTGCCTGTCAAATCGTAAAGCAGTAATAGCCTGTAAAATATGCAGTATTATGCTCACAGGATCTCTGGATATCATTTATACAGTTTCATGTATGAATAATGACTCACTAAAACTCTAAAGGATCTAGAATATTCTCATCATTTTGCAGTCATTTTAACACAGCGCACATTCTTGGAACCTCTCCAGTACAATTTTACAAAAAAGCAGTTCACCCACCATAGTCATTTTGTAATTCCTTTGAAATTATTGACATGTCTTTTTTTTAGGGTTATGATTTTTACATCAGCCTAGCCAGAATCAGTGGCATTCCTGTAATAAAATAAAGAAAACAAAACTGAACAGCCCAGATGTCACAAATTAATTAATAGAATACTTCACTGAAATTACATGATGACTTCTGTAAGAGGTCACCAAAGATGAATTGTTTTCCCTGGCAGTGCATCAAATAATTTTCTTTAAAAGTAGCACAGTTTTCTTTTGCTACCTGAACTAATATCATTATTGTGATTTTAGAAAATGTTTTCTTTTGAAACAACTTAGATACGACCCAGTTAATACTAGCAATTTGTGACCATTTCCTTTACACTATTTGCGATAGAACCACAGTGGCATGGCAATATCCGGTTTTGCTACAATGATATTTGTTGCCGGGATTCTGTTTTGGAAACAGAACTATGCCAGGGATCACAGAATGTCAATATGTTGGCGCTGAGTCACCATACCTCATCAGTACATATGGGCCCGAATCCTGACTACCTCGTAGTGCCTTACATGTCCTTCTATCTGTCCCAGAATAACAGGTAAGTTGGCATCAGAGAACAAAACACTCTAGTCCTGCCAGGGAACCACGGTAACATGTCATCACCTTTTGTTTCTCACTCATACATGTTCATAATAAGCAACTTAAAAATACGAGGAACGTTTACAATATTTATTGAAACCAGTGTGCTGTATCATGTAGCAACTGTGCTGTAGTTAGGAAACATATGCAACTAAGTCGAGTGATTAGCATTATCATAGACTACACAAGGAAAAGCCCTACAGTGTTAAATTTTATATTTCCCTAAGTCTAACCTCACTACAAGAACACAAATGATATAGCACAGATCTCCGGGATTAGAGCTGGGTCCCATACCTGGCATTTGCCATTAGCTGGTCTGCATCTCAGATTGCACAAGGCTGGTCTATTCATCCTAGGGTGTTTCCTCTACAAGAAATTCTCTACTCTATTTTCAAAATGACAAGTTACGGCTCATGTGAAAAGAAATGCCATGATAGAGAACAGCTTCTTGGTCTCTTTGTTATGTCTTTGTGTTAGTTGTGTTAGTGTCTGACCACAGGAAAATCAGGGCACAGTGTTGTTCAACCTTGTATGAAAACGTTCAGAATAAATCCCAGCAGAAGAGCTAAATAACAAAAAACGTGTACAGCCTACATATGAAATATTATGGTGGCATAAAAATAAGCGTGTAACTTCGTAACGTGTGCAAAGCAAAAGCAGTCTACAACTGAAATTGAGGCTATCATAGGGGAGAACTAAATTGGGCCCTATAGGGAACTTACAATATATTAACATGAGATGACATGGTAAGTGCACAGTTGTTTATATTGTATTGAATTACAGTAAGATCAGATGGTTGAAATATGTGGTGGCGGAGCGGACTGCTGTGGGGTTGAAAAAAATATTTAAGGACCCAACAGATTGTAGAAAGATGTCTAGACAGAAGCTGACTGATATGTTTCTGCTGAGGGCTCAATATACTTGAAGGGAGAGGAACTATAAAAGAACGGGCAGTCCTTGCTTATCAACTGTCTCCATCCTTGATAGAGGGAGAATATTTTTATCTAACTGACATACCCATATTGCAACACATATTTATACTACTGAGATTCTGCCTGAATCTGATACCGGACATCCGGAAAGAAGTTCTAGACACTCAGACCTGACCCTGTGCTCCTTTGATAAGCAATTTCCCCAAAATGACATGCATCTAGTATTCTTCTGCAGTCTATCCAAGAAGGAAAGGAATGAAGGAAGTGGCCTGCTTAGGCCTTCCGTACCACATTAAGAGTTGGTCATACAGCAGAGAATACAAACCAATATATGTTTATTCAGAAACACTTGAGTGGAGCCCGGTCTACTCAGTCTCTCAGGAGTGCTGCAGAGATGACTGACATCAGCAAACATGGAAATACATTATGCACCAATCAGCACAAATAAAGGCACGGCCTTAATGGAATTTTCCAGGCAGATGCAGCTAAACAAAGAAGTACAGAAGGATAGATTTTTTTTTATTCTAAGGCCGGGCACACACTATCTCCTACTCAAGGTCACTCTGTCCGTGCCCGCCACTAGACTAGTGGGAGAAGGCCTCTATTCAGTGGGAAAGGTATGCGCTAATAAGAACAGTGTATTCATTAGCAAAGCAAGGCACAACCTTGGGGAAACGAAACGTACCACAACCCGTTTCTCGAAGAGGCAAGGCGCAGTTTCAAGCATGGTTCAAAATGGTGGCCAAACATAAAATGGTGCTGCAAATGCTAACTTACATGGAACAATGTACAAGAAAAATAACAAAAAGATTTTCATTACAACAGGAAGGAATACATTGCCCTGCTCTTAAAGCATTATAATTTCAAACAATGCCGGGTTGCACTTTATTTTTAAAATCATTGCCTGATCCTCTAATGTGTTTTTTGGTAGCGACATTTTTGTGGGCTTGCATAAAAAAAGGAAGCAGTGGGGTGTAAAAATGGCTGTGGTGCTTTTATTATCAATATTACTTTGAATCTAATAGAAGATATTCATGTATTTGACCCTATATTTTAACTGGTCACTATTTTTAACATACTTGATATTTTGTAATGAATTTTAAACAGGATCTGTCAATCGACTTGTACTGGAATCTATGCAGACTTTTGTATCATACATGTGCTTTAAGGATCTAAATTTTAAAGATCCAATAAAGTTTCTATTGATTGATTGATTGATATTGTATACTCATCAGGCATCTACTGTCTCTGATGGTATATTTGCATAACTCCTAACGCTGTAATATTCATTTGTATGGGAACTTTCTTCAGGGTTATTCCTAATCGTAGAGTTGGAATCTATACATTCAGTACACCTTGACATTCATTGAGTAAGGCCCACTGACACCAATAATGACACTACAAGGATGTCAGTTGTGTGAGGAAAATGTAGACATTTAAGTAGACTAAAAAGATAGGTAAGTGAGGCAAGCATTAAATTAGGTGGTGTGCTGGCAAACGACATTGAGATGCACATGAGATGACCATGTGCCAAATCTGTGTTGCAGCACAATTTATTTGTATGTGTGGAAGGAAGTTTGCCAGACCTTATCATCTATCCATTTTTTGAGGCCAGACCCTAGAGCACCAGATAAAGGACAACTGGAGTGGCACTAGGTGAATGACAACAGCAGTGGACTCTTTGTCGGATGGCTTAGGGGCTAGTTGCATAGGGTCTTAAAGTATGATAGAGACAAACTTGACGTGACTATATGTTGGGACATTTCTGTGAGAGATTTACTGAAAAATTGGTGTGACACTTATCTAACTGGATGTGATGAATAGGTTTTAATGTCTGTCTGGATTGCGTCCTTGCCACACCAACAGTGGGCCCAGCTGATGTGCCTTGTAACATTGCGAATACAAAGTCTTGGCAGAGTAGAGGAAATGGATGTAGACATGTATGCATTGCCTCTTTGTGGTACTGTGGATTAACAGTCAAGTGCATCATAACATTATTTTGAGTGTGTGATTGCTGTATGTACTGTATTTAGCTGTGGGCCAGAGAGTGGAATGTGCACTATTTGTAAAATGTAAAAGTGGGGTGGTTGGGATATATTGCTACATTAAGTCATATGTGCATCTTACCTGGCTAATGATGGTGGTCTCTTGGACTAAAAAAGTATGCTTCTAGTTGTGACACATGGCAACCAGGAGAATTGTGTTTCTAACTTTGACACTGTGTCTAGTCTGTTTTCCCATGAATTGGGATTATGTTAAGTATTGTCAAGTCTGTTTCCTCCGTTTACTATCAATGGAATGGAATGTTGGTAGAAAATAGAGCACTTCTGGGTTGAAAGTGACTTTGACAAAGACCATTCAGGTTGAAACGCGTCAGTCATTAAAAGATTTTCAACAAAAAATCCTGGCATGAAGCTTTTCTTTGCGCAGCAGCACAAGGACATTGGGATATTATACGCGGGTCCTGCACCGGCCGAGCCACCACCAACCCTGAATGGTGGATGATGTCGGATGAAATGACAGGAACCATTTGAACTGATATGTATATATATATATATATATATATATATACATATATATATATATATATATATATATATATATATATATAAACACACACATATACCAATAACATAAAATATATATATATATATATATATATATATATATATATATAAACACACACATATACCAATAACATAAAATCTATTAAAAACATGTTATTTTAAATTAAAACATTAAACTAATTAGAAATCTTTACACTTAAATTTCCCACTCCAGTCAGTGCAACACTAGGGAAAGTGTTGGATAGCGGAGGGGTAAAAATTACTATTCCCACTCCAATGAGTGCAACAGTAGGAAACGTGTAGGATAGCGGGGGGGGGGTAAAAATGACTATTCCCACTCCAATGAGTGCAACAGTAGAGAAAGTGTTAGATAGTAGAGGGGTAACATGGACTATTCTCAATCCAGTCAATGCAACAGTAGAGAAAGTGTTGGATAGCGGAGGGGTAAAATTACCATTGTCACTCCAATGTGTGCAATAATAGGAAAAATGTTGGATAGCGGAGTGGTAAAAAGTACTATTCCCACTCCAGTCAGTGCAACAGTACGGAAAGTGTTAGCGGAGGGATAAAGTTTACTATTCACACTCCTCTCAGTGCATCAATAGGGAAAGTGCTGGATTGTGGAGAGGTTAAATATACTCTTCCAACTCAATTCAGTTCAAACTTAAAAGCAAAAAAATATCATCAACAAAATACAAATGTAAAACATAAGTATACATATGATAAAAACTAAAATAAAAATATATTTAATATTTAAAAACAAATTAAAAATAAATCATAGTATAATGTTAAATACATATCACAAATACCCACAAATATTATATTAAATCAAATAAATAATTTCCCAAAAATATATTTCTATTTAGAAATTACTTATTAACAAAAACATTAATTATTACATATGTTTAGTCTTTTTACTTCCTACCCTATAACACCACACAACTCACGACCCACATCTAAAATAAAATAAAAATATTTGCTTTATTAACATAATTAATTATCAATTAAATACATATTAATAATTGAAAACCAAATTAAAACACATACAAACAAATTAACTTCCCACCATTTACGGTTATAATCTCCACAACCCGCATCTAAAATTGAACTGTAAAAAAATGAATTACACAATACATTTTTTTTTCAATTAAACACCTAATAGTATTTCAGCAACAAAGATTAGGCATCAAGGCAAATGTGTCTGCACCGGTGCTGAAGTTCCACAAATATGAATCTCAAAGGAAGGTGCTAATGGCCGGGAACGCAATCCCTATACATCCCATAAGGGGGAAAGGTGAGAAGACCCCTATTCCCTCAACAACATTCACAAAAAGATGGCCCTGCACCCTTCAGATATTCAACATTTTATTTAAGTATTCTTGACAATGGTCATATTGCATACAATTTAAAAGTAGTTAATAGTTTTCCCAAGAAAAGCTCTTAAGTTGAAATCAGTTCTTTATTCAATTTTCTGTTTAAAATGGATGGCTAACGCGTTTCGTCCGTTACCGGACTTCTTCAGGGCTATAAAAATACAAAAACACAAAAAGTGCTATTTACAATAGTGCAGACGTACATTTGTTTTTTTTTAATACTGCTACTTGAAAAAAACAGTTATAGATATTACAATGTATGTCCATAGTCACATTATGTACAAAAGATCTTTTTCTTGCATGGGAAAACATCTTTACCTAACAGTTGTATCAGCATACATTTGTTCAAGCGCTGATCAGAACAATAATGGATTATCTTAAAGTTTTTAGAGACAGAATACAAATATGTCACGAGGAAAACTATATACATACTTTTTGTATCCATACAGTTGTATTATGCCACTAAAAAAGCACCATTAACACATTGCAGAAGGTTTTCTATTTTTTCACATTTCAAAGCGTTTTAAATACACAATATGTAAAGGCAAAAAATATATATACCTTTTTTGGCATCATAACCATCGTAATTCAAATCTTTAAGATACTGGGGATAGTCAATCAGTCTGTAACGCGGTCATGCATGCACGTGAGCAGGTTCCAGCGCATGCGCAGTTTCAAGAAGAAGGCGCAATAGACCAGGAAGATGACCCCGCGATAAGGTAAGTGTTATTAAATCTTATTTTAGGCTTTAATCAATGTTTAATATTGCGGGCGGGAGGCGGGCTCGAGGCGGGCATGCGGCGGGTGGGTGTCACGTAATGGAAATTTAAATAGAGGCACGGAGATTGGTTCAATCTCCCTGCCTCTCAGCGATAGTCCCTTACGCGTCTTCCGCCCACCCCTAATTCACAAGCAATATCTGGCAAAAACACCACCAACCAGCAGCAGTCTCCCCCCCCCCCCCGGAACGTGAACTCTCTGATGCTGATTCTCTATGTTTCTCGGATGAGGAGCAATAACCTGGCCTCTCAGGACTGTCAGGGCCTCATTGTCCCCGCCACCACCACCACCACAACTATTAACACACCAGCGATAACCACAATGCTGACCCCTGCTACAACGACCTGTGCTGCAGCCACCATCACCACCACACAAACCGAGGATGCCGGGCACAGTGTGCGTGAATTTCGACAGCCAATGCCACATGTCTGTGTCAGCAGGGCAGGTGGGAGGGCAACTGGGGGACAATCACAGGAGGACACTGAGACAGAAGCCCTGGCCATCATCACAAGAGTCCTTGATGCATGCCAACAGAACAAGGGACAGATGGGCCAGGTTGCAGAAGAACTGCGTTTGCTCCGCATTCTGCAGAGGTCCATGGATACATGAATGGGACAACTTGTTGATCTCATGGGCCAGCTTGTGGGTGTTCTGAGGGACATAAATGATGCTCAAATATCGTCTCAAAGCCCCTCCCGTGGCCAGCCTTCTGAAACTCCCACCACCTCAGCTGCAGCCACAGAGATGTGTGAGCTGCAAGACAATGATTCCTCAGACACCTCTGAGCCTGCAGCAGAGGCCCCCTGCCAAACGCTAGAGGGGACATCCGAGAAACACCACAGGAGGATCACCTGGAAAAGCACCAACCAAGGCCAAGTCGCTGAGCCAGCCATGATGCCACATGCATTGCACTGAATATTGTCTTTGTTGATTATCCTATCCCATATTACCATGTTTATGGCTGTATTTTGATGGGCTGTGTAATTCCATTATTGAGGGGAATACTTTATTTGTCTCTTTTACCATCACTTTTACCATCACTGTCAACTCATACACTCTCTATGCACTCACTATGCACAAATTACCTTTCATCCACTTCAAATTTAACACAATATAATAGTAAATAAACACTATTTACACACCTATGACTTAGTGTAATGTTTATCACAGTATGTACTATGTCAACTCTGATTCCAATGTACCACAAGCTCTGATTGTGATGAGACATTGATGGTGCAGAGGAACCTAGAAAGACACAATAGGATGACATTGACTTGTCATATGATGACATTACAGCAACAACACACCACTAGTCAACACTGTACAAGTTTCATCACACATAAGAATGACCAACACCATCAACATAGACATAAGGTAAGTGGAAACAAAAACACTGTGCCACACACATCAGCCCTTAGCAGTGAGCCAACAACAGCCGGCATCCAAACATATCATCTATGCTTCGGCACTAACAGCAAAGCCAACAGACATTGTCATAGTTGCTCAATTGTAACTTACACTCATGGGAATTAGTTGGCAATGAGCTTCTGCTGCAGGTCAACACTTCCTCTTCTCCACTGTCATCGTCACTGGGCATGTGTGGATTAGCAGTGGTGGGCATCTGCTGTTCATCATCATCCAGAATCAAGGGGATCTCTTTGCGCAAGGCTAGGTTGTGGAGCATGAAGCATGCAACTATGATCTGACACACCTTTTGGGGAGAGTAGAGTAGTTCACCACCACTCTTGTTCAGACACTGAAATCTAGCCTTCAGAAGTCCAAAAGCCCACTCCACTACACAACCTGTCCTCCCATGGACATCCCCTGGGGTACTTGAATTTCTCAGTTGGCTTAGCAACCAAGGCCGGTTGGAATACACAGAGTTACGTAGTTGTGGGAAGCACAGACCAAGTATGTAAAAGTAATAGTTGAGGAGAACTGCATGTCACACATACAGCACACTACTTGACACAGCGTACTCACCAACAATCCATGCACGCTCCGGATGCAGATTTTCCATCATTTGTTGCACAGTATATAGGAGTCATGTGCCAAACCCAGAAATTTGGCACATACATGGGAGATAATCATATCCGCTTGGCATACCACGTGCACATTAATTGAATGGTAATGATTCCTGCTACGGTAGATGTGCTCATTTGCCTATGGTGGAACTAAGCTACGTATGTGACCAAGGTTATAAAATTCCCCTTTCACCTCTGCCAATTCGTGTCTCCTTGGAAAGTGGATGTAGCTGTCCGTGTAGGTCAACAATGCGGACAGGACATCATACAAGACCATGCTGAATATAGGTTGAAGCGGTACAAAAGGGGGTGGTGATGGACGGAGCATCTGAATCAATCAAACACTCACACCCAGTCAAAGGATCTGGGTTTGATCCATCACCGTTCTTTTGCCCACTCTGCCACCCCAGTTCAGACATGGCTATATGCAAATCAGTCTGACCCTGTGCCTCTTGGGAACAGTCCAGCCCGAACTGCCAAGCCATGCCTTCCCTGGACCGGAAACAAGCTTCCGAGGACCGGTTTCTGGCATTACAGCCGTCTACAGCCCGGCTTGCTTGAATCCAGTGGTAAAGTGAGCAAAGGACTCACATCTGAGCATACCCTGCCACACTTATGGTGGCCAAAGCGGTACAAAAGGCGGTATATATAGGTTGAGACATCCCACCTGCGATGGCTACAGTGTACTGAAACGAACCAGTGGCAAAGAAATACAGTGCGCCATCACCTTTCCTGTTGGTGTCAAAGCTGTTGGATATTTTCTGTGAGGCCTCAAATTGGGCTCCAACTGAGCACATAGCTCTGGAAGGGTAAGGCAATTCAGACAGAATTTCTTTATGATGTCGTCATCCTCCATTTTCTCCAGCGTTGGGAAAGGCTGATACACAGGGGGTCGACTCCTACGTATTGTGGCAGGGGACACATGTAAATATGAGTTAGAGAGGAGATGTGGCAAACATCTCACATACTGACTAAGACAACCGCAAAATTGACAGGACTGTAACAACAGCTTAATGCACAAGTCACATGCACAGACACCTTGATCGCCTGTAGTCATTCATGTAGCAAGGAGGTACATACTAACTACTGTCAAAGCTGAAGCAGACAATGTGAATGGTACATGGTACACTCCTACATCTTGAGTCACCAGCCCTGGGTGTAGCTGATACAGCACATGTGGCAAACAGCATCAATGCTGAGTTGTACATAGCTGCTGTCACTGCACAACCTACTTGCTTCAGTCACACTAAGCACAACATCATTACAACATGAGCAAAGTGAGTGTAAGCTGGACAACTATCAATATGAAAACAGAACTGTATACAGTGATATATGCCCAGTATGTGGTCAGTCCATCATGACTGTGGGGTGAGTTGGCATTTCACACATTGACATGTTCACTAAAATGATAAGCAATTCAACATAAAATCTGTATTCATGCCCACATGGGTGAAATTTGACATGTGAGTAAGTACATACCAATGTATTTAATCATGTGTACTGACATGACATGTGTGGGCATACTTGAGTTAAATGTCACGCTCTCAATTCACTTGACAACCAGGTGAAATTAAATGTGTGTAAATGTATAGTCATCAGTGATGCAATTTCCAAAGTAATAATGCTATTGCACAATGTGTTTACAGGTGCAGTAGCTGTTCTCCTCCAGTGCGGTCATAGGCATTGTCCACAATTGAAAGATGCAGGATTGCGGTAGAGTTCACCTGGCCCCCACGGTGTGATACCACCTATATAAACGTCATTGCAGCCATTGGGAACCGTCATCGCTGTAGTGCAGTTCATTTTTGAAAGTCGCGGTAGGCAAGCTCCGCCAGTGTGGTCACAGGCCTTGCCCACAATTGAAAGATACAGGATTGCGGTAGAGACCACCTGGCCCCCGCGGGGTGACACTGCCTATGCAAAAGTCATTGCAGCCAACGGAAACCGCCATCGTGGTAGCGCAATACATGTTTAAAACTCGCGGTAGGCGTGCTCCGCCAATGCGGTCACATGCATTGTCCACGATTAAAAGATGCAAACCTGGCAGACCAATTGCATCAGCAGAGTACTATTGAAACAACCCTAGGAGCCTATAAATGTCTGTGAGATAGCCACACCTGTCACTTGCATTCAGACACTGCTGCCTGCAATTCATCACCACCAACTGCTGTTGTACCTCTACTTTGGACCCAGTCATGGCTCGTACAGAGAACATCAGGGCCCATCCCTTCACCACAGAGGAGCTGGAGGTCCTGGTGGATGAGGTCCTTCGCCTGTACGGGTGGGTATATAGTGCTCCAGCGGTACTGGTAAGTGTATGAGTAAATGTTTGAGAGTGCTCAGAATGCTCACATGATCTTACTGTACACTAGTATGTGCCTGTGAGTGCAAGACAATGTTCATGCACTCATATTTCGCCAACAGCATGGTGCATACATGATCTAGAACTTTTTGCACTTCAGTTTGTGGGGAGGATGGCAACATAGACACTGGTGCAGCTCTACTGAAGCCAAAGTTCACACATGTCGTTCTGAAACTGGGTCGTGAAAATGTGTGAGACACTGCCTAGCATGGTGACTTCACGTCACTGGGGTGTATTGCCTTATTCCCCCAGATCCCTGACTGCATGCAATGATATAAATGACATACTGTGGGTTAGCAGAACTCAAACTCTGAACACACATTCCCTGTGCCATGTAATGTCATAGTTCATTAACTGTTCATATGGTAATTTTTGACATTTCAAATGTAAATTGGCCAAATGGTACTGAATAATGTGTGTTCTGCTTTGAAATTGACCCTATGGAGAAGTGGCCATTCTGCACAGGAGTACAAGGCCTGAATGTAACACTATTGGCGGTAAATCACCTCTGACACATCTGCTAAATGCACGGTGGACATGTCATCCTTCTATTGATTCCATAATGTGTAGAGTCTTGCATGTGTATGCACTGTTTCACCATTCTCATTGTACATGCATGTGATTTCTGTGATGGACCATGTTTTTTCTCAGGGAAAATCCCTCTGGCCTGCCCACGAACTGCACAATGTTACAAGGACCCATCACTGAAAGGACTTAGGAAAACATACATATTGTCCCGCATCCTATTTTTGAAGGAGATAATATAGGCCTGAGGAGTACAAAAGACAGGCCTACACCTTGTGACATGAGTGTAAGAATGTAAGATCAGGGACCTAAATTTGACCTCCAAGACACATGTAGCAATGGTCAAGGACATTAAGGGTGTGTAGTGTAAGGCGCAGTGAGTCTGACCACTACACGGCATTTACAGTGTATCATATGCATTGCTCACTCACATAGTGCATCACATATGAGACCTATTTTCAAATTGGTTTCTGTGCTGGCACCATGCATGGGCATTAAGTGTGTCCATCATCATAGATGTATACATTGCAATGATATGGGTTGATCCAAGTGTACCATGGGACATGGTGTACGGGCTCTGCTCTCCATTGAAGTATCTGTGTGCTATGTGTTTTCACATGCTCCTGTACTGTCGCACAGTGGTACACAACACAGTGTTACAAAAGATTCCTCTTCTTGTTTCCCATGCCTACAGCTCAAGGTCCATCAGCATATGGCCAAATGGAGGGGGATATCCTGCAAGGTGTGGTCCCTGGAGGTCACAAAGCAAAGCCATACACACTGCCACAAGAGGTGGGATGACATCTGCCGCCTCAGCAAAAATGTCACAGAAATTACGCTAGGGCTGGTCCCTCGAAGTGGCAGGTTGGCACGCAAGAGGATGACACCACTAATGGCCCACATCATGGCAGTGACACAGACAACAGCAGCAAGTTGGGGCTGAGCATTGTGCAAAGTGTGACTGCGTATGAGTGACTGCATGAATCCCAGTCCAGAGCAAGTGTGGACCTCTGTGACGTCTCTAGTGTGATGCAATGGCGTCTAAGTAGCCTCAGTGTTGAGTGCAGAGGTTCTGCATTTGTATAAAAACAAATTCTCATGTGGGAAATCCATAAACGTTGTCATAGCAAGTCATCTTGCCATATTTTCATCCCATGTTTTATGAATGTTGTCTGAACTGAGACTTTCCTACACAGGAAAATTAATTGTGTGAAGTGTGTAGCTCAGTACACTTTTTCAAGCTTGCTTTCTGGCTACCACAATAGTGTGCTCATGTGATGATGTGTAAGTGGCTGGAGACTTGCACAAAGGTGGTCTCAGGGAGCAGTGAGTTGGTAGAGGTCACAACTGTCCCATGGGTTCTGTTTTTCACAATGATAGAAGTGACAGCATCATTGCAAAACATATTAGCCTAATATCAGCAGCATGGCATCACATGATGTCATGTCCTGCCACAGTGACAGTAAGTGAACACAGGTGGTGATGTGGTCGAGGGTGATGATTGCAGTGATGCATTGGCTGATTTGCATTTGCCATTTGTGCACATGGCAATATGACTGGGATGGTTAGACTCTGGAATTTAAATGCAACGCAGTTAAACCTGGCTATTATAAGATTATTTTGACACTAGGGCTTAACATGGTTGGATGTGATCAGGGGGTATTGAAATTGTGATGTGACTGAGGTGTTGCACTGTAATTTGATAAATAAAAAGAAGCAAATGTTACTCAGAGTATAAGTCCTCAATATGTCGGCGTTGTGGAGCGGTGTCAATGTCCAGCAGTACATGGTGAAGTTGTGGCTACTGCTTTTAATCAGTGAGTGAAGTTTTGGCACATTGATGTGTCATCAATGTCATCAGTCAGCACAGCGTGGGGATGTCATATCCCAGACCCAAGGTATTGTCACACATTAGCTGTCCTAATGGAGGCCACTCACAACTTCATCTACAGAAGGCACAATGAAGCCCTGCAGGCATTTGTAAAGATGTTGATATGCGACAAGTCACAACACATGAAGACCTTTTATTACATTGCCCTTATCATGCTATTGTACATTACCTATGTGACTACATTGGTATATGGGGCTTATTTGCACTTCATCACCAAAAAGATGTGTCCATGTGACATACGCTGTAGTGTGAGTGTCAGAGACATCAACTGGCAGTGAACAGCAATGAGCATCATGTTAGTGTGCATTTAGAGATGTGTGCTGTGCACTTCAAAGAAATTGGTCCGTCTACACAGTTGACACCAATGTACAACTGTAGTTGTGCTTCAGTGCCAAACATAGTGGATTTAAGGAGGTAATATCACTTGCAAATGGATATGTTTTACTTTGTGTCTGTGGTGTTCAGTAAAATATACTTCAAATGTGACTGAGACAACATATTTGGATAACATATTTGGATGTGTAGCTATCTTACCTACAGGCATGTAGGTGTGCCTACAGACAATTGTATGTGATATTTAAATGTAGGTACATGCACAGCTATTTGGCCGAGACAACGCAACATGGAGCACGACTATCAACTAAGCATATTTCCATGCATCTGCACAATTTTGGAATATGCTGAAAGTACATGGAGTAATTCAATGTGGGAGTTTAAGTCAAAGTATTTGTGTTTGTATTGCATATAATGTTTGTGAGTATGGTACTTTACTGAACCAAGTCTCTTGTAGCATCTACAGAGGGCAGGGAAGGGGAGAGGACTGGCACAGTTGGGGAAGCTACTGGCATGACTTGTACACAGGAGTTCAGTGACACTGAGGGAACCAGCCGCTCGGAAGGGGACAGGAGTGCCCTGGATGATTCCTGCCGGAAACACCAACCTCCATATCTTTCCAGTCCAGTGGTGACTCCTCAGTGTTGGCGGGCACAGGAAGTTCACAACTGCATATTCTTCTGCCACATCTCGCCTTGTGTCCACCCTCCTGGATGCTCCCCAAAGTGCTATCCGTGCCCGCAGCCCAATGAAGGGTAGAGTCTCCTTCCTCCTAGGCACCGCTGCCCCTGTCTCCGCTGCTGCCCTCAGTGAGGAGGCCATGGACATTTTGCAGCAGCTGCACTCCTGAATGCCCTCCAGGATCATGGCAGCAAGTTGTCACAGGTTGTTGCGTTCTCCCTTCCGCAACCACACTCCCAGTACCCCACCTGGCCATAGCACACACACTAAAGAGCACTCAGGCACCAAGTCATCCACACACAGCATACAACAACAGCACTTCAAGCGAACAAGACATCATACACCATCACCACAGCACACAAAGAGCACACATGACATCACCACAAAAAGCCCAACAGAGGACACTCAGAGACAAAAGGACAAAAACATGCATTTTCAGTTCATTCCTCAGATTCATCACCCTCCAAGAGCACTCCCATCCCCGCACCTGATTCGAAACCAACACAAACACTAGCCTTGTCTGCAGTGGACCTGGTGCCTGCCACAACTGCCTGCAAACACCCTCAGAACGCTGTTTTGCCCAAATCTTCGACTCCCACCCACACCCCTTTTAAGCTTGGACAGGAGAGCAAAGTGGGGAGTGTACCGCCACAACAGGGGAGGCAGGGGAAACGGCAATCACCACCACATCATACCACCATGTCTGGCAAATTCCCACGGGAAGATCCACCACCACCTGCTACAGATTTGGGGAAGAGGGAGGCTGCTGGGGCCACCTCCCTTCTCTCTTGTGGCAAGAAACTTGGGGGATATTGGATTCCCAATCAATTGAGACCGAGCCCTCCTCATTCGCCATCAGCCAATGAGCCTCTTCACAGCATGTCTCCGCCTCCCTGTGCCACGGCTCCACCGAGTCCAACCAAACCTCAAGCTCCCATATCCATGGATCACTCTAACTCAGCCAGTTCTCACCCTCCCAGGTCCAGTTTTCCGACTAGACCAGACAGTCAGCTCCCTTCCAGTTCAACTTCCACACAATTTTGAGGACGAATCCCCCATCCAATCCCATTCCTCCCTGAGTGGTGCCTGGACTGCCCATTTGAGGCCTGTATCCTGGGGTGATTCCCATGGCGGTGGACTGCATTACAATTATTTGCGTACGTTTCCATGCACACATGTGTGGACTTTACATTTGGCCTGGCCGTTGGCCTTAATGTTTTGCACTTTTGATGCTGATTAAGAGTTTGTGTAATACAGATTTTATATATGTTGTGAGATTTGTTGCTGCCCTTGCTAATGTTGCAGTGCAATGTATGTGTATATGTCCATCTGTTACATGCTCGCTCTGTATGCCACATTCACATTGGCATCTGCTTGATTTTCCTTTGCTGCCACAGCTTCCAGCAACTTTTGTGCTTCTTGACTCAGAGGCTTGAGTGTGCAATGATGCTTGTCTGTGATGGTCTACTCTGGTCCTAATCATTCTATTGTCCGGTCTCAAGTTTTGTACACATGTCATATTTGGATGCAGTACCACACCAGAAGAAAATTCTATTCACATGATGACTTGAGATGTGGACAGGGTCCATTATGTCTGTGAAATCTAGCTTGATGTGTACACAGCAGTGTAGATGTGTTGTCATCTTCTGTATATCTGGCTTCATAGTGACATGGATACATTTGAATGTGTGTACTTGAGCACTCATACGGTGTAATTGTCCTGTCATTAGCTGAAGTATTGATCTGTATGTGCCCTTGAGCATGACCCTTACACATATGTATGATCCAGTTGATGAGTGCCTGTTTGTTGACATGATCAGACACCTGATGGAGACTGTGGGCACATGTATGAGTTTTTTCCCTTGCAATGTGCAGTGTGCAGTGTGTCGGTGTGACCTTGCAGTCTAGGGTACGCCTACTTGTTGTCCACATCATTTTTGAGTATTCAGAGTGTGTCACTGCAATGTCTGTGTTGTGAGTTTTGGGATCAGTCATGGCTCTTGCTTACCTTATTTCTCAATGTGCTGATTGGCCCAGGCAAACAAACATTATATGTGACTTTTCACAAATATTGATGCCACTTTACACTTTATTTACTTCATTATGTGGTATTCAGAGTCATACCAG
This sequence comes from Lissotriton helveticus, assembly GCF_964261635.1. Lineage (NCBI taxonomy): Eukaryota > Metazoa > Chordata > Amphibia > Caudata > Salamandridae > Lissotriton > Lissotriton helveticus. The sequence goes on along the minus strand of NC_136059.1, from coordinate 1,600,728,586 downwards.
GCCTATGAAGAACCTTTGATGCCTACACGTTGTGAGTAACTCCTCTATGTGTTTTTGCTCTGTACACGCCTCACCTGTACAATACTGATGTATACACCACTACAGTGTAATATGTTCCACTCCATGCTTTGGCAGTGTTTTGCCCTCCCCACCACTCCATGGTGTGACACTATACCGTGGGAGGATGATCGGTGTCCAGGACCATTGTGCTCCTCAGCACTGTTTCACAATTTGTTATGTGCTATTTTATTCTACTTGATTTCAGTCATGGTTGCTCATGTACAGTACAGATGTGTTTCCAGCACAGTGCTATAGTCAGGTTCCATGCATATGTGTTAGCATGAGTTGTGCATCATTAGTTGATAGCAGAAATGTGTATCTGTTTCCTGAGGTACTGCTACCCATCCGGAGTTTGAAGTGATCTGTCTGATGTAATGATTTGTGATGTTATATTTCATGGTGGTGTAATCAGACATGTGTAATACTGGTTTTAGTAGTGTTCAAACACAGCTTACTGTGTATGCACGCTGTCAGTGGATGTTGCATCATCCTTGCCAGGTGTGAGTCCCCCTGATGTCCAGCTGAGATTGCAATGTGATGTATTTGGACGTGCATATGTTATGAATGTGTTGTTGAGGGATGCAGTCTTTGTCTTGTGCTGGTTCTTTCTCCTGACAGGACCATGTGTGTGTAATGTCTTTTTAGCATGACATTGTGAGTGAGGAGTTTGTGTATATGAATGAATTCTGATGTGTGTGTTGTATTTGTACTGTGCATTAAATGTGTGCAGGGCACATAGAGCAATATGGAGTCTTGATTCTTTGCTTGTTATGTGTGGACTATTGCACTACGGTCTCCTATATTTGAACAGTCACTTGTAAGGATTGTGCATGTGAATGCTTGTGCTACACAATGACACCATGCTCACTTTGTAGCTGGTGAAGTGTCTATGTGTGTGCTTGCAGATTTGTCTAGTTGCACACAGTTTGTGTTCATATGTGACATTTGTTCATGTATTTTTGGTTTAGTTTGGATGATGCTGTCTGTGCAGTTGGCCGGAGGAGAAATATTATCTATTCCAGGGTTGTCTAGGATCACAATGCCTATCCACTCTTTTGCTACACATGTCTAAGCTATTTAGACTTATATTGGTGTGATTTGTGATACATGTATTTGGCAATTGGTTTGAGTTCAGAATTGGATCAGAAATCCCAAAGTGGAACTCAGACAATTATAGATACACTCTAGGGTGTAGCATTGGTATCAGGGAACTCATAGGACCTTATTTTGACCTTTATCAGAGCTTCTTCTAGGTGCACAGCAGTGAAGGTGGAAGATGGGTAGATGTGGGGTATGTGCAATGGTCATAGTTGAGTTTGACAGTCAGGGAATGTCACCGTGAGCCATGAGTGTTGTGCTGGTCGCATACACATGTGAAGATAGTTGATGAAGGTGAGGCGCTGGTCACTGTATGGCTTACACCACTTCATCTGATTCAGGTTCAATGCATTACTCTCGTTGTTGTATCACAGGGATATACACAGATGTTACTTTGATACCATTTTAATCTCTGTGTATTATTTGAGGTCCTAAGTGTAGTGCCATATGTGGTACCCCTTGAATGCCATGTACATATGGTCACAGTCATTTTTATGTGCTTTTCCTGCACTGTGCTCTCCACTTTAGAATACTTTACTTGTTATCATACAGTGCTGATGACTTATGGTATGTGTATGAGACAGAGTTTAAGTGTGTGAGCTGTATCAAGGACTTAACATGCAGTGTGAACAGTTCCAAGGTTGTTATCTGCACAGTGACTCTTCATTTCTTCATTTACTCACTTTAATTCACATGAGTGGAAGGCAAGTGTGAGGAAGGGAAGGGTTACCATGAGTCTCAGGTCAGTGTTTACTGCTGTTAAGATGGACTCTTCTGACACTTTGGCATTCATTCAATACTTCATAGTTGGTTCTACCTTTGTTGAGGTAGAGTAATGGTGCTGGGTGTTCTGTGAGTGTGCAGTGTAGTCAGCGTTGTTGATGTACAGGACAAACTCACAGGGTGTTATTTAGTGCAGCAGTACACAAGAGAGTCAAATGAAAACTTTGTGCTTACTTTGAGTTTTCTGTTTGAGTCAGGAATGTTGTACTGTGTTGCATGGTATGGCCTGTCATTATAAGGTATGGTCTGCCATTGTCTGCTTTGGGGGTGTGCTAATATGTGATTATGTGGCAGTGGTGTCTCATATGTCATCTATCTTGGCTCACTGACTCATCCAACACCTTGTTGGATTACTGTGCAATACAAATACACACCCTGGTTGCTCTGCCCTCCTTTGTTCCACATTGTATGTGGACAGACCCTTATTTGGCTGCAATGATGGCTATTGTAATTTTGTCTTTTTGAAGGGACTCTTGCCTCATCCTTCACTCATGTTGCTATTCAATTGCTGATGAGCCTAATGAGATGTCACTATGGACAGTGTCTCTGCACATGTCTTCTTGCTGCAGATATGTTGTGCAGAGTCGTGCTTCTTTTAAGATACATGTGGTGTGGATGTTGTGATGATGTTCTTGCTTGCCTGGGACAATGTGCTGGACTTCTACACCATTGTGGGCAGGTTTTACTACGGCTTTACCGCTACGGTGATGTGACCGGCACGACTGGGCTGGTTGCATTCATTTCTATGGAGGTGGGTGCCCCCCGATGCTGAGGTGACAATTTACTTATGTGAAAGACATGTGTAATTAGAATTAGGTATACTTTCCTGTCTCTACCAGGGTGTATGTTGTAGACAAGACTCGTATTTCACCGCAACAGTTGTGTGTTGTTGTACAGGGATTGTATGCAGGGATATGTTTTTGACATACCTGCGGTGTTGAACGAGACAGCATCTTATCTGCTGGTAGTGGATCAGGTACAAAAGTGGAAGAGCTTGTAGAGCAGGATCCATGGCGGCCAGGAACATGTGGAGGTGTCTTGGACTTGAGTTTCTATCTCTGCAGTTGTGCTACCACCATCTCCGAATAGCTGGTGTCCCTGCTGCATTTTGATGGGCTGTTTTACACATCGTAATCTGTCTGGCGGTCGGGACGTCATTCCGCACGGTGGTCTTTCTCTATTGGCTCCCTCGGACATTGTTGCAGAACGTAAAAACTGGTAGATGAAACTTCGCGATAGACAGAAAAAGGGCTATCTTTGCCTATTGTAATATGGCGGTCACGAGACCCGCCGCAGGAGTAACTAAATGGACGTTTTCTGCCAGCAAAGCGGAAGGGTCTACAACCCCCATCGTAATCAGCCCCTTAGTTTTGAGAAAAAAGTCAAGTTTTTAGCTTATTTTTAAACTGACATTCAGGGTCAGTTTTACAAAGGTCCAATGGTAGTTAATTCTAAGCCAAGGGTCCCAATTAGAAAAAGGAGTGGCCACCTCTTTCTGAAAGGCAGATCCAGGTGATTGCACCAATAGTTCATTGGAAGACCGCAGTTTCCTGTTAGGGCAATATGAGTGCATACTATCTGATAGTTATCTTGGGGCCTTTGGAGGCAACACTTTAAAAGTCAAAAGTAGGATTTTGAACAAAATGTGTTTCTTCACTGAGAGCCAGTGTGTCAGACGAAGTCTTCCTCAGGATCTGATGTGAAGTAATAAGGGCCCACCTCTCGATACCTCCAATTCTGAATGTAATAATTACGCAGAATATTGAAGTGATCAAGCGGGGTGGAAGGGGATTAGGAAGGGAACGGCAGGGAAGGAGATCTGAAAAGGAAAAGTTATTGTTGCCAGTATTCTTAGTGCTTTACTTGACTAAAATAAACAATAATAATATTAACAAAGGTCTTTATTCTCTAAAGACCAAGCCAGCCAAAATAAGATCTACTTGGTTTTCAGTAGAAATAGGCTTTTCTTTCATTCATGAATATGTACTAGCATTTAACTTTCTTTCTTGATTTTTAGCAGATTTAGACACCGAAAGAATATACACACAGAAGTTAGTGACTTATAAATATCTGTAAATAACTTCTTTACAAAGCATAAACAAAGTACAAGCTCTGTCTAATTCGCAACTATGTCAGATGAAATCAAATGCGCCACAATTATTTTTGGAACAACGAAGTAGTGAATGCACGACAATTACTCAAAGAATACTGAATTGCGCCTAAAAATACGTAGGAATGAACATTGAAGATCCACAATGTACTCAAAGAATACTGAATTGCGCCTAAAAATACGTAGGAAAGAACATTGAAGACTTTGCTAATCTTATAACTTATTCAAGACTTTATGCCATATCTCTAACTCTTGAAATTGACTTTGAAATCATAATTTTACTTAATTTCCTCCTACCTATAGAGTACGACCTACTCTAATAATTTGAAGAGTGTGTCAGCTTCACAGGACCCGCGAAGATGATCTTCTCCAGGGGGAACAAGACCTGGATAAGCAGTTCCACAGCAAAACTCGAAGCGGAAACGCCCCCTGGACTGGTCCACTCACCGCTGCAACTCCGCACTCAGAAAGGATTCCAAATACCTGAAACAAGATCGGAGCACCAAGAACAGCCTGCTACTTCTTCAATGCGCGCAGAATAGTGAGCATGGAAGATTGGGCGCGGTCGCGTACATCGACGTGACTACGCCCTTGCTAATTCTCACGCATGCGACAAGGATGTGAAATCTCACGCATCTGGCGGACGATACATATAATGTGAAATCTCACGCATCTGGCGGACGGTACATAGAATATAGGCTTTAAGCACAAACAATGTTATGGACATGTTTACTATTAAGTCCTCTTAAACATTTCTGCCAACAACGTCCTCCCAGAGATAACTGGTGCATTTTACCACACAATGGCACCAGACATGGAGGAAGATAGAATCCTCTGTTAAGTGGGGCGGGCCCTAGACCGCAAGCCACCCTAGTCCTGACACAGTGCAAGGCCTGAATATGCAAGGACATATGAGCCCTCAACAGTAGCTGACATGTTAAGTGAACAGCAGTATTACCTGTAATTTATTTCCTAGGTAGTACGGAAGACCAGAAAAAAATGCATTTGGACAGACCATCCTAGACATAATAAGGGCAAGAATCACTCTTTTTCTGGCCAGGAGTGAAGGAAAATACAAATAAATGTTGGTAGTTCATAAAAGGCCAAAACATGTTCCTACCACAGTATTTATTTGGCTTTGAAAGGAAAACTGTTTATCAATCCTAGCTCCCAGATTTTTGACCACCTCAGTTTGCAGGCCAAGAGATGGAACACTATCTGGCTAGTGAACCTGGAAGTCTAGAATGCAGTTATGGCCAATATAGGGAACGGCCATCTTACCTGTATTATGCTGTAGTTGGTTCAGACACATCTGCTGAAAGACTGCAGTAAGACAAGGTTTGATGCAATCTGGGTTAATATTTTCACCTTTTTTTTAAAGAAAAGAAAACCTAAGCTAAGGATTGTGAGTGTAGGACGTTATTTTGACCCCAAAAGCTAGGGGGCCATATAGATATCACACATCATAGGGCTGAGGGCCGAGCCTTGGGGGACTCCCACTGTGAGTTTTCTTGAGCCTGAGGAATATGGGAGCAACCATACTTTCTAATCCTTATCTTACAAGAAGGATTCAGCCACGTCAGTGCCACCTCACCAATCCCTATGTCCTGGAGATGAGAAATATTTCGAGGATGGGGCAACGTATAAAAAGCAGATGATAGGTCGAAAAGCATCAGTACAGCCATGCCCCATGCATCCAGAGTATTTCTGACAAGGTCAGTCACTTCCAGTAAGGCTGTCTCTGTGTTAAATGTAACCTTGAAACCAGACTGGCTGGGGTGTATTAGCTCATTAGATTCTAAGTAACCTGAGTGTAGTCAATTAACACATGTTTCCAATAATTTAGAAAAAGGCAGAAACATGTCTATAATTCCCTGGCACTTTAGAATCAGCGCCTGTTTTTTTAAATAGTGGTAGGATTTTTGCTTGTTTTTTAAAAGAGTGGTCCCGAGCTGTAGACAAGGAATCATTCAGAAGTGCATTAAGTACCGGGTTAGTAGTTCCTGCACAATGGCTAAAAGAGAGGGAGGACATGAATCCAACGGCTATCCTGATTTCCGATTTAAGATGCCTGACATACAGCCTGATTCATCAACGGGCCGTTTTGCGTGGCCCTAATAGCGAATCATAGCGACTCGCTATTGAGGACACGCAAAACGGTATTCATGTAGGAATTGCTAAATAAATAGCGATTCCTACATGTTCTCTATTTGCGAGTAGCAATTTGCTACTCGCAAAAAAAGGAATAACTCCCCATTCATTCCTATGGGCCAAAAGGCCCATAGGAATGAATGGGGAGTATCCCTTATTTGCGAGTAGCAATTTGCTACTCGCAAATCAGATAGCGATTTTAAGGGTGCCAGGGGTGTCCAGAGGACACCCTGTAGCACCCCTAAAATGCACATTTGAACAGGTGTTGCGCACACACATGTCCAAAGGACATGTGTGTGTGTAACATGCAAAAGAAAAAAATGCACTAAAGTGCTTTTTACACTATTTACGCAATTTACCACCAAGTCAGACCTGGTGGTAAATTGAGACCAAATATTGCGATTTCGCTATTTCTATTTGGTTGATGAATTGCATTTAAGGAATCTCTATTAGAGATTCCTCAAATCCAATTCCTCGCAAATATGCGATTTCGCTAATAGTGATTTTTGCATTTGGGATGATGAATACCAAATGCAAAAATCGCACTCGCAAAGGGCCAGATTCTCAGAATCTGGCCCTTTGCGAGCGCAAATCAGCTTGATGAATCAGGCTGATAGTGTCTTCTGCTAACATGGAATCAAAGGAAAGTAATAAGTAGGACACTGTAATGTGTGTTATAGTGACAATATCAGAGCAAGAAACCAACAGCCCTGTCGTGGTCAAGTTGGTTTGGATTTTCTGAATTTTATTGTGAAAACAAAACACTCAGTTGTACACACCACTCAATTGAGGCTTCCTTGCTTCTTGCACAAGCTTTGGCTCTAAGAAAAGTACAGGATTTTAAAGATTTCTTTTGATTTATTACCAGCTTCATCAATACTGTCTTTATAATATTTCCTCTTAGCTGATATGACCAAAGCCTGATATTTCTTGAGGTCCAACTTGTATTTAGCCATTTCCTCTATTTTGTAATATATGCACCAATTCCTTTCTGCCTTTTTGCAAAAATATTTCTCCCGCTTTAAACTATCGGTAAACCAAGGCCCAGAAGACCTAGCTTGACACGAAACATGCCCGAATTATGCCCCAACAATGGTGCCAAGTTTTTGACAGTGTTGCACATCCAATTGTCTACGACGATGGCGTATGATTCAACTGAACCCTAAAGTCTTCCAAGAGGCTTAAGAGTTCACTCTGAATAACCTTAGCATACTTCTAACTGGATCAAAAGTTTGAAATTTTTTTTACTAGCCTGAATGAAAGTGGGGCAACTGAATTAAAATAAATAATAATCTGACCATAGTAAGGGGAAATGGTCTGTTTTATGATCTGCTGCATCAGATTTAACTGTTAATTTACCTGGCATGCAAACAAACATTGCCAGCAGGAAGCACACATCATTGCAGTCTTCCATACTTTGTAAAATGTTTACACAGATTGAGGCTTATTTACAAGCTCCTTGTGACACTTTTGTGCCACCATTGCATCAATTTTTATGATGCAGTGGTGGCGTAAACAATGCACCACGTTGCAGCCCATTTACAACGGGACGCATCTAGGTAGATGAGTCACCTTGTAAAGCCCTGTGCCACATAATACCTGCGTCAGGTATAATGTATGCAGGGTGGGCGTTCCCACTCGAGAAAGCCTTGCAGAAGTGACGCAGTGAAGTCTACAAGATTTCATGGCACCACTTCAAGGATGCTACTGTGTCAAAACCCTACGCCTGCTTGGAGTGACGCAGTTTATTAAGAATAGGTCTCTCCACGCATTGCTGGAGTTGCGTCATGCTTGCGACATGACTCCAGCAACTCGTTACTATTTGCGCTGACAGATGCATCAAAATTTCTGATGCATCTGTCAATCCTTGCGCCATGGTGCGCTGTATTGTAAATACGGCGAATACATGGTGGTGCAAGGGTTTAGCACGCAGGCACAAGGAAACTGACAAATTTATGCTGATGAATCGATTTGCCCTAATTTTCAGACATGGGCCACCTTTTAGCTATCCAATGAATTAATGAAGCCACTCTTCTTGTGGTGCCCAAGCCTCTTTTCTGCCCCACTCCGGTCCTGCATACCGTAAAAGAGGATGTGAGCAGGCCCTAGAATGTTGTTTATATTTATCTGTATCTGATTGTTATTGCTGCCTTGTGCATGTGATTGTGAAAACGTATTGCTGCTTTCCTTATTTCTTGTATTTGGAATATTATGCTAGATCTGTGTAATATTATGCATATCTACACTGTGGCATGACAATCTATGAACATAATGTTATGTATATTAGGGTTACATTTGTAGTTTCTTGCTTACATCGACGCTCACCTTTATATGGATATTTGTGAGGGGGGTTGTTGGCAGCCTGAAGATGTACAGCTGTACTTGTTGTATTTCTTCGTCAGATATTTATGTGTATCACATATTCAGAGTAGCTGACTCAGTCCTAGAGAAACATATTTGTGTTCAGAATTTGTAAATGTGTTTTTCTCTTTGTGTATTTGGCTGAGTGCTTGGTATCTTGCTAAAGAAGCTCTATTTACTTTGATTCTTTACAAATTATAGATACAATGATGACACCCAGGATGAGGCACACGATGGCAGGCATTCCCTATATACTCATACAGATGGTTTTTGCAAATGAGAAATGTAGAGCAGTAGAGAAGTAATGGAGGTGTAATTTCCATTTGAAAATGTGTTAACTAATATTTAGTCACTCATGAGTAGATTAATCTCATTGTTGAAGCAGAAAGACAATTATGTTGGAATGCAGTCAAGAGTTACTCAGTCTGGCCAAGAGAGACAACTCAAAATGGTATACAAAAGTAAACAATTCTGTATGGTTGGACTCCTGGGGAAACAGAGATATGGCAAATAAGAAAGGTATGGGACACAGCATAATAGAACCACCAATTCCACAATTGCTGATTCCTGTATGGGAAAGGCAGTAGTTAGACAGATCTTTCAGCAGTATGCAAACAAAAGCAGTGTTGCACTACTTACAACACAGACCAACTAACTTGCTTCACTTAATGAGTGGCCTCTGTGGATGTTCTGTGGAAGAGTTGGCTGGAAGTACGCTGACATATTGTAGTAGTATAAGCTGAGTTAAAGGCAAGCCAGTACTAAATAATTCCAAGAAGGAACTGTAGTGAAAGTGCAACACATCAGGAGCATAAGAAAACAATAAAGGTGCACAGTGGAGTAAGGCAGTGTGCTAACGTATACACAATCAATGAACCCACCATCACAATCTATAAAAAATGGTCTGCCTGTCCTCAAATTTGAGTTGCATGTCTTTAGTTTTAGTTCCTTCAAGCTACCCATATAAAACTGAATATAATATTGTTGTAAAATGTATATGTGATATTTAGTTGTTTTTCTGTTTGTCAGTTTTTATTCGTTAAGAATTACGGTGGAGTTTTTTCATTGTTTACCAGTGTTTTGAAAACTCATTCGAAACAATGGCTATCAGTCTTTGCGTTTGTATTTGTCGTGCTTTAGAAAAATCATGAGGGCTGTATTTTCCTGTACTTATAAATGATGTAGCTTTTATTTAACTATTTCCCTTATTCAGTCTTCCTTTTTTCCCACCTACTTCTCACTCTCTTCCTTCTGCCCTTTCATTGTATTTGCTATTTTGTGTAACTCTTCATTACTTCTCTCAGTAAGCTAAACCACACTATCCCATACTTGTGCTTGAAAGAGATACGTTCAAACCTCATTAGGATCTGATTGCAGCTGATAAATAATAATGGTGGACATTTAACTCAATTTCTCATTGCTCTTTTCTTCAATTAAATTCCACTAATAGTGCAAAGAATTGGACATGAAGCTTCTGTTATGGGCTATTTCGTGTTCCACTGCTGAAAGCCAGTGTTATTTTCTTTGTTTCAGGATAGCAAAATGAAATAGATAATACATCTATAACTATTGTCTTATCTGGGACGTTCCTGTTGCCTTCCATCAATGTGGAGAAGCCTACTAGGAAATGAATATTCTTACCATTATCCTTAAAACATCTGGTGAGAGTGAGCTGTGCTGTTGAATGAAAAAAAAACAGCTGAAGTAGCAAACAAGTTTATGACCTGCAGCAGGCCTTTGGTTGTTTGCCTCTTTAGATCACACTGATAACAAAGTCAACTAATGCAGCAGAAGGAATGAACTGGTAAATGTAGGAAGACCACAAAGGCAATGTCTGTGTACTCTTTTGAAGCTGTTCTTTCATGCTCATGTTTTTAATTTGTTGTATTGTACCTATCAGATCTTTAATTTGTTTGAAACGCAGTTTGACAATTGCTAAGCATAGATGTCTGTCAGGTATATGACTCTGTGTCTATTTGATAACTGTATGGAAACTGCTGAGCGCCTATTAAAGGTGTGAGAGAGTTTCACAGGCCATTTTATCTTTGCACTTTTCTGGTGTTGTAAGAAGAGGCCTCTTTGTGTGTGGCCACCCCCACCTTTCTGGACTGATGCTGTAGGTTTTCTTTACTCTGTGCAAAAGCACACTGCTCAACAGGCACCAGTGCATGAGCTCTGACCCCTAAAACATGTCGAAACTGGCTATATGCCTGACTAGCATATTGTAACGTAAGTATAAGTCCCTATTATAGGTACAAAAGTGTACTTGCTAAGTCGACCTGACAAAGTAATCCTTTTACCAAGCCTAAACATTCCATGTTACTACTTATAAGTCACTCCTAAGGTAGGCGCTAAATGCCCATAGGACAGGTTGCATGCTATTTAAAAAGTAGGAATTGTATTTTTTATTTTCCCATGTCCTTGCAGTGAAAACCCCACAAAGTCATTTCTTTACTGGGGCATGGCTGTTGTTCCTGTATAAAAACACTGGTTTAAATCAAAACAGATTCAAACATGGTAGGCAACATTTAAAAAGAGCCAAGTCTACATCCCATATATTAGAAATAAATCCAGAACAACTACCTTTGACCTTACAGAAATGGCCAATGCCTTTAGATAGTGCAATAACGACCTTTACAATCCTAACAAAATTACAACAACAGACGATTGTGAAAAGTATTTAGAGAAAATACAGTGCCTGACTCTCTCAGAATCTGACTACATTTCGCTAAACCAACTCTTCTCTCATTCGGAGATTGCATAATTGATACATTTCCTTAAACTAGGCAAGTCAACAGGGCCTGATGGGTTCTCAGCCAGTTTTTACAAAACATTCCCAAAACTAAACAATCCCTCATCTAAAATCCCTTTTCATTCACTTTAAAATCACAGGCACAGCCTCAGAAGCTAACATTGCAGTGATTCCCAAAGACAGGATGGACCCTCCCCTGGTAAATAAACCAAAGGCCTATTTCTCTCCTAAACTTTGACTGTAAACTATAAGCAGACATCTTAGTGACCAGTCTAGAAAAAACTCCCTCATCCCTTTTGTATAGTCTACAAATTTGCTTAATTAAAGGTAGACATGGCTCTGACAACGTCAGACTTTTCTGCCACATCATTGAAAAAGCAAAAATTATAACATCACCTACAGTGGCCATTGCCATGGATGCAGAGAAACCTCTGATAAGGTCTCCTGGCATTTCTTGTGGTCTGTCATGAGCAAAACAACCTTGGAGATACCTTAATTCTCCAAACATTTGCTCTATATGCCCAACGCTTGGCCCGTATCAGAGTAAATGGGATCCTTTCAAATAAAATAAAGCTGGCTCAAGAACTAGAAAAGATGGCCCCCTTTCCCCCTTCTCTTTTAGTCATCGAGCCCCTTCTTGTTTCCATCAGAACAAACACACTTATAAATAAAAGGCATCTCTATTAGGAACACTCCCTACAAAGTTGCCGCCTATGCTGACGAGATGCTAATATTTTCACAAGAAGCATATACTGTCATCCCGGAAATCTTGTCTGAAATCAATTCTCATGCTCAGATCCCAGGCTAACCCCTACATCTCAATAATAGTGAAGTTTTCCCTTTGAATAACTGTCCATTGTGACCAACACCAAACTACACAGACATTATTCACAAATCAAATACCTAGGCTTACACTTTAAACCCAATCTAGAAGACACATTGAAAACAAATGAGGATGATGACGCGATCCTGTAGGAGGATACCACAGGAAGCGACGCACTGGTGACGAAGGGTGCGGGCCGGAAAGAGGGTGCAGCTAATTTAGCAGCCCACTTTCTAGTTTGTGGTGCCAGAGGAGGAGCAAGAGCGTTGGCGGCGAAGGCAGCAGAGGCGAAGAGAAGGTGTCGGATTTGCCGGCAGCCGCCTGGGGTTTCTTCCGCATTTCCAGCGCTACTAGCCGGGGGTGAAGAGGTCGTGAAGAGATCACTTCTCCACCACGTACCATACATCCATCTGTCTGGCAAAGGAGGTGAGGTTGTGCAAAACCCGGCACAAGGCGCGGGAGCGGAGACGCGGGGAGCCCCGGGGAGTTGACCGGGAAGGCAGTCCGACCGGGTCTGATTCGCCTGCGGTCCCCCCGTGAGCTCTGCTCACGGCCAGACTCTTGCAAGCTGCTCCGCTGCTGAAAATTCATTCTGCCTCATAACTCAGCCTCGGAGATTCATAAACTATTAACACGATCTATCACGCCCCATCTTGCACTTGCAACTTGCAGAACCACAGAAACCACAGAAAATTACAGAAAAATCATAGGAAAAACACAGCTTCCTTATAATCCTGACAAATCTGATAAGATCTGATAAAATTTGATGCTCCAGATCACAGGTCATAGGAACCAGGAGTTAGGACTCAGGGGGCTCCAGGGGCCTTACCGCAAGGCTCAACAAGCTCTTTAAGCCACAATCCATCAAAACATATCACACCTCGCCACTAATTGATAAGGCGAAAGGTGGCGGGCGCGGCCAGGGAGGACGAACAGCCAACATCCCCAGCCTTCCATACTTTCGAACTTCCATCGCCAATAGCCGGTGGCGAGCAGAAATACAGTAATGAGAACAAGAAATTTGACGCTCCTACAGCACCAAGAGAAACCCCGCCCTCATAAAACAGCAAAGCGCCTTAAAGAAAAAATGCCTTACCCCTCTAGCGGAGGGGTCTCTAACTTGGGGCCAGATTATAGAGAAGAAGTAACGGAGGAGGAGGCGGAGGTAGCGGTGAACTATAATGGAGATACCATAACAACAACTCCCCAGGCAAACAAGCCCCAACAGCGTCAGTCTACACCCCCACACGGGTCAACGCCAGCACCAGACAAGGGCTCACCTCTAAGTAGTCACAGAAAAACAATTGCCAATATTGCTAGTAATAGAGACATACAGGACTTTTTCCCTCATAAAATGCCTAATTGTTCACAGCTGTATGCAGACCAAGAGAACGACATAACTAACTCGGACACAGCCGCTAACCCATTAGGAAATAACATTCTTGTGAGCGCAGCAACCCCGCTATCACCAAAAATAATCATAGCACTGGGTGGCTTACCATCTCATACAAAAACTACTTCGACCTTGCCTAACAACAACATCAAAGCACACCAGGCAACAGGGCTGCCCCACAACAAGGGGGTTGGCGAAATTAGTACCTCAGTACTCAGTGCATACGCAGAGCCATTCCAAACATCTGCAACATCCCACTCAACCCTAGTTAGTCCTGGATTCAACCATAATGGCATTAGATACAATCAACAAGACCAGGGGGCGGACCACATAACGGAGAAGCAGCCAGCTAAACTGGATCATCACCTTGTACTGATTAACAACGGATTGTCCTCAATGGTAAATGCAGCCATAATGCACGCCGACAAGTTAGACGTCCAGATAAGCCTACTTCACACGGTCGCCGGCCTGATATCAGGCATAGATTCCAAACTAGAAGCCTTGAACTCTTTAATTCAACACGCTCAGGCAAATACGATAGTCACATCCAAGCCACGGGACTATGGATGTAGCCCGGTGCTGCTCTGCCTGGAAAAACTGCCAGTAATAATGAATACACTGATTGAAGATCTAAAAGCAGAATCCAGCAGGCACAGGAGCAACGAAAATTTGAACCCGTCAAATATTGATAACACTCCACCCGGGACACAGACGACTGTCGACTCCAATGGCAAAGAACCCCAGCAGGAAATCACAAAGATGTTGGCAGCTGAACCAAGCAGGACACCAAGCAGGACACCACAAACAACTATAGACGAATGCAGCACCACTGCCAAAGAACAAGTAAATTTAAACAGCTTGCAGGTGACAAGCCTTGAAACTGCCCACCTATCTCGGAAAAATAAGAACAAATTAAAAAAGCTAAACAAACAAAGAAAAAAGCATTCATAACCAAAACGGCTCAATCAGGCTGTGGTTACTGCCGCAAACCAATGAAACTCCTATGCACAGTATAAACAACGTTGTGCCTACCACCCATCAAAATCCTCCAACCCTAGACGGAAAAGCTGTTTGGCCGAATAACTCAACTGAAATCAATCTTGATTCAACTCCTGGCAATACGCACGAAGGCCTAGGCCAACTCTTTAAAAAGTGGGATAGAAGTGCCGCAATATCCAGCGGGCATCCCAAATTTCATGAGGAACAAACTACTCGGGCAGGCAGTCAGGTACTGCCTGAATTCCAGGTACCACATCGAGATAGCCGAACGCCGATCAACGCAACGGATAAAGCCTTACATAGCAAAACCAGAATCTCACCAAAGGAAGACAACCAGAGAACACGCTGGAAGGACTCCAATGACTTCAACAAGACAGCAGTAAACGAAACAAGCGAAGTTTTGCCGCCGACAACAAAAACAGGTACCACAATCCATGCAAACATGAAGTCAATGTTGTGCCACAGCAAACCCGTCAGGATTTAATTAGTCAAGAATCATCCACAAAAGGGACACATAAGTCACATATCCCACATGCACAGGATGATCTGAAACTATGCCTCCATCCAGAATATCCCTCAGAGGGCAAGTGGGACATACTCAACCGCAGCAACCTACTAAAACTCTTTGTGAACATCCCAGGCCTGGAAAATATAAAGTCATCTGACATCGACACTGTTTCCCTTTTCACGCAAGGACCAGGTGACACTAACGAATCTACAGAACAGTTTTTTTCAAACCCAGACATAATCCATACACTAAAAAGAAACTACCAATTACTGGAAGATTGGGGCATAAAGATCACGAGTCGGACGACAATAAAATACCCTATGCTGTTGAAATATGCCCACTTGAAGAATCAAATTGACTCTAGAACACCGGACATACAAAGAGAGAACTCGAAAGCAGAGTTGCCACTTCCACCCTTAAAAACACTCTCTATACTCCATGGGAGTGATAGTGGAACAAATACAAAATTGGCAAGCGATGGGTTACTCAAGGTCACTACAAACATTAGCAAAGGTACCCGGAGCTGCTCAATTCAGAACAACTCTATTGAAGATTGGTCCTGGGTGCCTCGAGCCTTAGCTCATAATTCCTAAACTCCGCACTATTGCAATTAAGACTACACCACCACATTGGCAGGCGGATTTACCAGGTATAATACAGAAAAGGGAGACAATTGGGCAACAGAACTTATCTATTATGTCCTGGAACGTAGCCGGGATACTAAAATTAATACAATATCCCGCTACACCCCAACTCTTCGCAGGTATAGACATAATCTGCATGCAAGAAACGTGGGCTATTAAACCAGTTTCGATCAGGGGATTTGTGGACTATCACAAACCGGCTGTTAAGGAGAACATCTTCGGCAGACCGTCAGGAGGCATCACCATATATATCAGGCTCTCACGGAAGATACAATTTAGGGTAATTACAACAACGTCAAATTTGTATATGGCCGGCATTTTGAAATGCCTCTCATCAAGTAAGGGCATATTGTCTATACTACTGATCAATGTTTATTATAACCCTAATGGACGGGGAAAAAAGGAAATGCTCTCCGAGTTATTAGAAGACATCGAAAATCTCCTCTTACAATTTGCCACATGGACTCAATAATTCTCGGAGATTTCAATATACACAACATTGGAGATAAATCAGCAGAAAGCAACAGTTCCCCCGCGATAGAAGCATTCAATGCTCTCTTGCATGCCTATCAGCTGGCATCAGCCCACTCCCTATTCTCAAAGGATTCTCCAGGAAACCTCTGCCCGCCAACATATAACAATCTTACCACACTTGACTATATCCTTTTAAGCTCTCGGCTACAGAGCCTAATGACAGGGTATAAAGTCGCACAGCGGAAGGAAAGTGATCATGCGGCTCTAATAACAACCTTAAATCTGACAGCAGACAACCACCACACACTTAAACAACTGGGATCGACAACCGGTATTGAACAGCACATATTGGTAAGAAGGATTAAATGGGACGCAGGCCCTATACATAAGTTTGAGTAATGGAAAAAAGCATGGGTGGACGGCACATTAAAGGATACAAACAAAGGCATAATTAAAGAATGGGATCAGCTTGCCTACAATCTAGTAATACTCATACAAGGAGGCAAAATAAGTAAAACTAACTATTACCCTAGGTACAACCTTGGTGATATCCTTGCAATCCGCGAAAGCGCGAAACTAGTGCGCACCAAACGAAAGACTTACCTGAAAAACGGCTCAATTAAAGAAAAGCAACTCCTGCAGGAAACAGCAAAATCACACTCAAAGCAAGTTTGGGCGGAAAAACGGAAACAAACTACAACAAAGTGGCTAAAGATCTTTGGACTGTTGAGTCCCAGTAAAATGCAAGAGTTCTGGCAATACCGTAATACTCAAAATCAAGGGAGCACGCAGAGAGAGAACTCAATTGACTCTGACATCTGGATAGCCCACGTGACATCTATATACAAAGAGGAAGGCATCCTAAATCATACAAACACAGAATTAGACAACGTAATACAACTGACTAACCCAAAAAATTTAAACACAGTTGAAAAAAAGTTAGTCAATACAATATTAAAAAAAATCAGACCCAATTGAGAGCCAGGACTCAACGGCCTGCCGGGCTCCCTTTTCAGGCAAGACACAGACTTTTGGACTGAAAATCTGTCCGTGTTAAACGCCGAATGTCGATTGGCAGGGAACGTACCAGATTCTAGGCGAGGGTCGCTCCTGTATCCCATCTGCAAGAAAGGGTCTAAATCAAATCCACAAAACTTCCGCATGATTGCCCTCCTTGATATCGAGGGAAAGGCCTACGCGAGTACCCTATTAATGGAACTCTCAAACTGGGTCAGAAAGGAATGCCTCCTGCCATTTTATCAAACAGGGTTCAGACCAGGAGCTTCAACAGTGGATAACATCATAGCGCTCTCATACCTAACATACAAGGCAGTGGCATGAAAATCCCTCCCTATCTTTGCCTGCTTTATTTACTACACTGCGGCCTTTGATGGTGTCGACCGCTCCATTCTTTGGCAGAAACTGGCTACCTGGAATATCGACCCACATTTATTAAAATCAATTATATCCCTATATTCAAACACATGGGTCAGAATTAAACTGTCAACTACGTCAGCCTCAGAGAAAATTGATACCAATTGCGGCTTGAAGCAAGGATGCGTACTAGCCCCTATGTTATTTAACTTATACACCGCAGACATGGGCAAAGCCTTGATGGGAGCATCACTAGCAACTCCCCGTCTTGGGCATACCAAGATTCAAATACTGCAGTACGCTGATGATCTGGTACTACTAGACCATACTAAAATTGGTCTTCAAAAAGCCTTAACGGCCTTGGGCATTTACAATGCAAAAAACAAACTGACCGTGAATGCAGCCAAATCAAAAATAATAATATTTGGTCCTTTTCCCAAAAAAAACCCGACAAAATGGAAGATAGGACAGCTGACGTTGGACTGCACATGACAATACAATTACTTGGGAGTGTGGCTTTGCGAGACAGGGCGCCCAGGAGTACACCTAGACAAAATACGGGCAAAAGGGAAAAGTATCACATATGTCCTGGGGAAGCTGCATGCAACTCTATACAGCCCTACGACAACAGCAATTCAAAGAGTATTAAGGGCGAAGCTAATACCATCATTAAATTACGCTCAGCAGGCCTTTCCAGGTAAACTATCAAGCACCCTGGAAAAAATCCACAGCTCGGCCTACAAAAAACTATTCCACTTACCCTCTAGCACCAGAAACACTCTGGTGCGGCTCGAATTTGGCTTGACACAACAAAAGCTTGAGGAACTGGCCGCAATTAGCAAATACTTTTATCTCACAACCACGGCCCCAGAAAACTCGCTGAAATCTAGCATAAAGAGCATTTTCCTGGAAGAAAAGAATCTGTGGTCAAATATTCTCTCCTCTGCTAAAGATATTTTGAACCTTGCTGTGGACAACTGGGACCCCGAGTTACTCAATTATGCTGCCATTAAAAGCGCAACGAAACGAAAAGTCCGGCTCTGCTCACGCATCACTGAACTGGAAGCATTGGAACTAAGAGGCGTCCATGAATCCCTAATACTCCCGCAGCTGGCACAGACCTCGAAACCGCACCTTACCCAAGCGGTGGGCAAAGCGGCAGTTAATAGGATTTTAGCGCTCCGAGTACACCCTCTGCCCCTTAAAGAGCTTTACTCCACGAGTAGACTTGAGATAACGCACTCTGAATGCCGCTTATGCAAGTATAAACAAGAGAGCTTTGCTCACATCCTGTTTTGCTGCCCGGGGCTGTGGCTGAGCGTAACCGCTATTTAAAGCCAATTCTACTCAGACAAGGAATTAGAACGATAAAGGAGGCGGTCCACTATCTATTCACAATGGAAACAGTGAAAGACATGGGTGTGTTCAGCAAATTCATTCAACAAACACGCCGGAAGCTGATGGCCCTGCACAACTAGGCCAGTGGCCGCTAATTGTTAAATCAATGAGACATTTCAGCTTACGAAGAAATGGACTAATGAACTTAGTTTTTAAACATGTTTTTATTCATTTTTAAGTTTTTTTCCTTTTCACCTTTCATTATTTTACCTCTGACATGATAACAATGTTTACTTAAAGTTTGACGTCTTCTTTAATGGTTTTGAGTAACCAAAAATAAAGTTTTATTCATTCATTCATTCATTCATTCATTCATTCATTCATGAGGATTTTCTCCAAAAGAGAATCAAAGACACTCTGCCAGACTGGTTGCCAAAATGTATGGTACAGTGGGGTTGTGTGGAATGTATTAAAATGATGATTGCTCTACAAATATGTATTATTAGGTCCATGCTCCCCTTACAACTATCAAACACATTCTTTAATAATATTAACTCCACAATTCCTGAATTCCTGAATTTCTCTAGAAAGGGCAAAGGGTAGATTGTCACTCAAGAAACTAAAACTAAATAAAGACTTCAGAGGACTCAACATTCCCCACTTTTTTAAATATCAACTTGCCTTTTAAATCAAGCAAGCTACCTGGTGGTCACACCCTACAGCACTAGAAACGCCACTTTGGGTTCAAATTGAAGCAGCGCTGAAAAAATCATATGCCTTAATCTCACTGCTCACTATGAAAACAGTACCACTACAATGCTCTCACACTATTGTCAAGGACATTATCTCGGCACTCAAGTCATCAGATAAAATTCTAGCTCAAAATCCAAAACTCAGACTACATTTCCCTATGGAACAATGCAACATAGATGGCTGTTCTCCATCTTGGACATCTTGGTCAACTTACAATATTTTGTTCCTCAAAGACTTCGGCACACCAACTTTTCCTAAAACATTTGCAGAATTACAGGCCTTCCACAACCTCAAAACATTGAATTCTATAACTTCCTTAAACTAAGGGTTGTGACGAAAGAGAAACCCTATCCCACATAACTCTGACCTAATTCCCTCTCCTTCATTTATTTGAAATGACCCATGCTGCATCCTCAATCTACAGTCACTGAAATCCACCAACACCAACAAAAGAATCACATCAGAAATTCAATTTAAATGGACTGAGTCAGTCTATATCTCATCTAATTCCACCTTGCATGATCTTTCTTGGAAGAAGATTTGGACATACTCTCTCAAAAATAAATCCTCCCCCACTCTCTCACAATGTAAATACGGGATGATACACAAAGCCTAAATTTGGACATACTCTCCAAAAATAAATCCTCCCCATTCTCCCCCACTCTCTCACAATGTAAATACTTTTTTACCTGGAAACATTAATAAAAATATTTCAGAAACCAAATTTGTTCTTTGCAATATCACAAAGAAGTACAGCACTAAGAAAATACATTTTATGCTTTAAAGTGTTTATTTCAATGGGCTCACCTGTGTTGCTTAGAGCATTTAAAATAACCACACAGAATATTGTTACAACAGCACTAAAGCATGTTGCAAACAACTAAAATGATATAAACATTTCTACTATAGTGGACATATACTCTAGGAACACCCTTAAAAGGACTTCTCTGTGTTATGCTGTGAGAGCATGGATTATTGCAAATTCCATCTAGTATCTTAGGGAGGATCAATGCTGTATACCTGTTTACAGCAAGAGGCTTTAGTTATTAATATCCCGGAGTGAGTATTCCCTCAAAAGGGAAACACGCATCAGTCTCAGTTCCTCTCTTCATGGACTTGACTTTGTATCAGCTTTCAGGGAGGAAAAAGGATGCTGCAGCATTTAGGCATCTAGTAGTTTCTGCTGGGATATTCTAGCAGAATCTTGCATGATATTCTGGGATGAAGGACCTCTCCTGCCAAGTGGTCACTTGATGATCCTTCTATACCGATGGTTATCTGATATGGGAATTTCTGACAGAACCTTCGAAATGTCTAGCATAACCTATACGCATCACGATGCTGATCTTAAATGCATTAATATAAAACATAAAGTAAAAACGTGTACATTTAAAATACACTGTGTTATTATAATAATAATTGTTATGATTATCTGGCCTTGAAAAAGAGATAAGAAGGCACTTGTCCCAACTGGTGTCGCATAAGGTGTCTTATTCATGTCATTTTCTGCACATAAGGGGTCTTATCAATGTCATTGTTTGAATAACTTTACACTTTCATAGTTTCTTAGAAAGATAAGGACAGGCAACATCTCTGTCAATAATTGATATGCCGATGATTAGGCGAAAATAGAAAAAAATGGAGTTGCGGCCTGCTCAATATGGAATCTGGCCTAAGAGACTTTTCTTCAGAATCCTTGAAAAAGCTTCTAAGTCCAATGTTATAGGGTTAGTACACCTTCACAATTATATAAGGGCCCCAGGACCTCAGAGACACCACATAGGATTCAGTTCTCACACCATTAGAAGCTGCCAGCAGGGTCCAGGGAAGATCCCGTTGGAAAAGTGGGCTTTTGCAGATTTTCTGTCCCTGTAGCTTAACAGGAGATCAGTACATTGACTCCACTTTGCAGGCAAGGGTACTACTGGGAGCAGGTCCAACCCTTAGGGTTCTCCTCACAGCTCACAACAGCAGGTGGGTTCCTTTGTTTTGTCTTCCACAGATCCAGAGGTGTTCCTAAGGGGGTACCATGGCTGTAAAATGTATACCTATTGCCAGCCTGTGGGTGGGGAAACTCCTTTCTCTTCCCTTGCTAATGGGGTTAAAGCTATTTTTGCAGCACTTCCCCTCTACTTGAAACCAATGCAGAAACTTTCTTTCACAGTGCAGAGCTCCCTGTGCCCAATCAGAGGTGTGGCTATGAGAAAGGGCAAACCTTCTCTTGTGGCAATTCATAACTGGTTTTGGGGACATCTCCTTTCCCACAAGGGTTAGCTAGCAGGAAAATAGAGGGGGCAGTCCCAGGTGTCAGCCACATCCACTTATGACAAGGATGGTCTTCGTTGAAATTAATTACATTTCTGGGCATAGCCAAGATGGCTACCCTCTCAAGGGAAGGTAAACCCCTGTGCCTTTGTCTCTGCTCTGGATGCCACTTCACACCTAATCAAGGAGCCTTTCAATTCTGGGTGACACTGACATTTGACAAAAAGGCAAATTTGGCTAAGCCAGACAAATAACAACTTTGTTAAAATGTAATTTTCAAAATAGTAATATTAAAGCTGACTTGACCATTAAGTTGGATTTTAAATTACTGTTAAAATGAGTCCTTGAATCACTTGTCTAGTTATTTCCAAACTGAAGTTAAGCATTATAAGGTGTTGCTATTTTTTATTTCAAAATCATTTATTGTTATTTTTGGATACAAAGATAATGGGGAGGAAGAGGGAGGAGTATTAGACAGTCATAATGAGAATAATACTTGTGGAACAAAGTACATTCAAGAATAGAACCAAATATAGCAATCTGGTTATGGATTGAAGCACATTTGTAATCACAAGAATCTTAATTGAAGTGAACCCGTGGGAGGGACTGGGGAATTGGAAGGGGGAGGAGGGGGAGAAGGATGACATAAGGGTATCCCAGAAAGAGACAGTAATAGAAGAAAGACAGAGAAAGAGAGAGAAAGAAAGAAAGAAAGAAAGAGAGAGAGAGAGAGAGAGAGAGAGAGAGAGAGAGAGAGAGAGAGAGAGAGAGAGAGAGATGTGTAGATGGAAAAACTATTGACAATGTAGTGCCTAAAACAAGCAGGGGTTAGGTTACCCCCAAGGTTTAGGGTGGGAATATGGTGGTTTGAGGAGCTCATATTTTTTGTATGTATTGGTTTAATATATTCCATAGTTTCTGAGCTGTCTGGCCAGTGTAGGCATTGTTAGAGAGAGTGTTACCTGTGCTTCTCCTAAAGCAGACTCACGCCTGCCATGTGTGGCATGAGAGGTTTTAAAAGAAATCTAATCACATATAATGTTTTTAATTGCTATTGTTAATAGAAGGTTGATGAGACATATGTCTGATTGGTTTAGTTTCAAGGTGGTTGAAGAGGCCCAGCGGCCTAAGGTAACTGCATGGACATTTAAGGCAATATCAATGTTGAATACTGCATTTACAGTCTTCTGAATCTCATTCTATAAATGCTGGAGCTTCCCACAAATATAGAAGCCCTACTTTTTTCTGGAGTCTAGTAGGAGTCTAGTAGGTTTTGTGTAGTATCCAGTATTTACATTGCCCGTTGCGTCCCTGGGCCACTTTGTATAATATGGCCCCTGGTGTGCTCCCAGCTCCTTGCTATATTTCTCTTAGGCACGAAGAGCCCCAACATCAGTAAGAGCTTGGTATACTTAGGTGGGCTTTCATCACCCCACACACTGATGATCAGCGTTTTGACCAAACTGCTAAGTTTTTTTTTATCAGTCTTTGTGTGCAAACTATCCCTGTTCTCCTCTCAATAGTGCTGAGGTTTTGCTCAGGACCAGATAGTATGCATGAAGTCTCTTGCTCCATCGCATCTCCTGATGTCTTTGTTGGACCTAACGCTTTACATATTGTTTAGGACTTCTCTGGTATAGTATGATCGGTACAATTTGAGTAGCTGCACTAATCGAAACCTGGATCATATTGCAATCTCTTGTGGAGCCTGCAGTGCCTCTTCCCACTCCCCATCTTCAAGTAGGCCCATGTTCCTATCCCTGTTATTATTATTATTATTATTATTATTGGGTCTTGTAAAGCGCGTAGTCACCCGTAAGTATCCCAGCGCTAAGATCCGATCTAACCAGAGGGCGGCTCAAGAGGGAGGGGAGAAAAAAGGGGGGAGGGGGAGATCAGGGGAACAAGTGTGTTTTGAGCCGTTTCCTAAAGCGGAAGTAGTCAGGTTCCATCCTAAGGTCCCGGGGGAGGGAGTTCCATAGACGGCCCGTATTGACGGAGAAACGCCGTCCGCCCGTTCGCACCTTCTTCACTTTAGGGATAATGATTAGTTTTTCATGGTCCGAACGAAGGGCTCTCGGGGCTTTATAGGGTTTGATGAATTTTTTTAGGATGGGCGGTCCCTTGTCCTGTAAGATTTTATGTGCCAGGCAAAGAGCCTTGAAGGCCACTCTCTCTCTCACTGGGAGCCAGTGGAGCTGCCTCAGGGCTGGTTTGGCGGAGGATCTCATCGAGGTGTTAGTGAGAATCCTTGCAGCAGCGTTCTGGATTCTCTGCAGTTTGTTGTATGTTGCCTCGGGAGCGCCCAGGTAAATGGCGTTACTAAAATCCAGCCTTGAAATGATAAGGCCTTGGATTATTAGTTTCTGGGAAATGGGAGGAAGCAGGGGCAGAATCTTTCTGATGGCTTTAAGGAGCCCGAAACAGGTCCCGGCGATTTTTGTGGCTTGTGTCGCAAAGGTCAGATCTTTATCAATCCATATTCCCAGGCTTTTGACCTCAGGCTTGGGAGTAGGGGGTACGCCCAGAACCGGGGGCCAGATGTTCTGTGGGAGAGAGAGCCCTTTCTGGCCAAGGAGGAGAATGTCCGTCTTTGAACCGTTGAGTTTCAAAGATGACCTGTTCATCCAACCTTGAATTTCTACCAGACAGTTGTAAAGGTCTGATGGCTCCTGGTTCGGGTGGGATAGGGACACCACTAATTGTGTATCATCAGCATAGCTGATGATCCTCACCCCGAATGGTGTAACAACCTCCTCCAACGGCGACATATAGATATTAAATAATGTCGGGCTTAATGATGAGCCCTGGGGCACACCACATTGGAGGAGGGTTTCGGGGGAGCGGGCGTCATTCTCCCAGACCTGAAAGGAACAGTGGTCGAGAAATGATCTGAACCAGTTCAGTGCCATGCCCTCAACACCGATGCTCTTAAGTCGCTCGATCAGCACCTGATGGTTGACAGTGTCGAAGGCTGCGCTGAGGTCCAGGAGGATCACTGCCACTGATCCTCCTGCATCTAGCAGGGCTCTGGCCTCCTCCACTGCTGCGAGCAGGGCGATGTCGGTACCCTGCCCTGGGCGGAAACCCGTTTGTGAACATTTGAGCAAGTTGTTGGTTTCCAGGAATTGCGACAGTTTCTTATTTACTAGTTTTTCCGCAATTTTGCTGGTGCCGGGAAGAAGAGAAATTGGCCTGTAATTGGCCAACTCTAAAGGGTCTAAGGAAGTTTTTTTCATTAAAGCCTTCACAACTGCCGCTTTCCAGCCTGGAGGGACTATCCCTTGAAGCAGTGAGGCATTAATGAGATGCGTGAGGGGGGGGGCAATGACGGGGGCCACTTTTTTCAGAATGCGTAGAGGGGCAGGGTCCCTAGGAGAGCAGCTTTTGATGGAATCCAAAGTGGCTAACACCTCTTCGATGCTGATTGGCCCGAGGGAGCTTAAGTGGGGGGTGGTGTGGTTTAGGCTCGTACCGGACTCTTCAGCCGTACTGTAATTAACTGCCGGGAGGGAAACGAGGATGTTCTGAATTTTCTCCTCGAAAAATTTGGCCAGTTTGGTACATTTCTCTTCGTCTGCCTTGGGGTCAGGTGGGTGCTTTGACGCCACATCTAGGACTTTCAAAAGTTCTTTTAGAATAGTGAAAGATTCTTTTGCAGAGCAGGCGGAGTTGGCTATTCTTTCCTGGTAGAAACTACTCTTAGTGTTACGCAGGGCCATTTTATAGTTTTTTAAGCAGGTGCAAAATGCGACTTTTTTCCCCATTGCTTTATCTTTTCTCCAAGAACGTTCTGCTCTCTTGCATTCCTTCCGAAGTAGATTAAGCTCGGGAGTGTACCAGGGAGCTGGTGCCACTCTTTTAATTCGTTTAAGGATTGTGGCTTTAGGAAGAATTTCGTCCAATGACGAAGAGATCCATGAGTTATACTGCTCATCAGCAGTGGCGGGGTCAGCGGTCAGGGTAGGGGTGGACACCGTAAGAGCGGAAGCCCAAATGTCCGATGGAAGTTTGTGCCATCGTCTCTCTGAGATCCGAGTTTTGATTTGTTGTCTGGGTGGAGTGGGCAGGTGCCAGAAGATGGGTACTAGGAAGTGGTCAGTCCATGGAAGGGGTAGAGGGGGACTGGTGGTAAGGGATGCTATGGTGGTAAGAACGGGGTCAAGGAGGTGTCCTTTGTCATGAGTGGGTTCAGAGTTGATTAAACGTTTCTCAAAAGACGTGAGATCAGCTAAAAGTTCGGAAACGGTCGAGTCACTAGGATCTGAGAAATGAAGATTGAGGTCTCCCACAACGAGAAAGTTGGGGGCGATAGTAGCTGTTTGAGTAATAATGTCCATAAGACTACCGGGGAATTTACCTGGGGTTCCCGGCGGGCGGTAAATCAGTAGCCCCGATAGGGAGTGCAGAGGGGATAATTGTAACATGAAATGACAGCTTTCGCAGTCGGTGATGGTGGCGTCCCTTGTTCTGCACAGAATAGCATCTCTATGGATTATAGCCAGGCCACCTCCTCTGCCAAGGGGTCTGTTTTGATATTGAATTTGATATCCTGGTGGCAGGGTGTCAACGATGTCGGACTCCGACCAAGCGGTAAGCCATGTTTCCGTAAGGAACAGGACGTCGAATCCATGGTCACTGATCAAAAGATTAATTTCATGAGCGTGTTTGGGTAGGGACCGGCAGTTGAGAAGGCCGAGCCGTGTGCAGTTCTCTCTTACCGAATTGGTAGGGGCGGGATTACATATATCGCACTTGGTGAAGGGTGTTCCACCTGGATGGAGATACTTGCAAGCACGGTTTTTAGGGGCGTTAAGTGCGAGGAGACAATCTCTCGTGTAAGCTATGCATCCATCTGAGGATTTGGGCAGAGTGGCTGGGCCTGGGTCCGGTCGGGCCCGGACGGGCCCAGACGGGCTTGCCTTAGGCGCGCCTTCGGCGCGCAAACGGCGCACCCGCTGCGCCCGTCCGCTGCGCGTACGTGAGAGGCACATGTTTTAATAGACGAGGTAGGGGAGGGGGCGTGGCCTCGTTGTGAGTGGGCGTGTCCAGGAGACAGGCTCGCTCGCTAATGGCGGCAAGAGAAATTCACAAGCCCGCCGCAGCGTTAAGATCGGCTGCGCGGGAAAGCGAGGATATGATGGGTGTCCCACTAGAGTGTGAGGCAGGTAGGATTCTAAAAACACAATATACACACAATAATTTTTAAAAGATGCAAAGTTTTTTTAGCAGCGCTCCCGGCTGTGCCTCAGGAGTAAGGATCTGTTGTGGGCTTGTGATCAGCCCGTATATATAAGGGGAGGGGGCGTGGCCTCGTTGTGAGTGGGCGTGTCCAGGCGACAGGCTCGCTCGCTAATGGCGGCAAGAGAAATTCACAAGCCCGCCGCAGCGTTTGGATCGGCTGCGCGGGAAAGCGAGGATATGCTGGGTGTCCCACTAGAGTGTGAGGCAGGTAGGATTCTAAAAACACAATATACACACAATAATTTTTAAAAGATGCAAAGTTTTTTAGCAGCGCTCCCGGCTGTGCCTCAGGAGTAAGGATCTGTTGTGGGCTTGTGATCAGCCCGTATATATAAGGGGAGGGGGCATGGCCTCGTTGTGAGTGGGCGTGTCCAGGCAACAGGCTCGCTCGCTAATGGCGGCAAGAGAAATTCACAAGCCCGCCGCAGCGTTAAGATCGGCTGCGCGGGAAAGCGAGGATATGCTGGGTGTCCCACTAGAGTGTGAGGCAGGTAGGATTCTAAAAACACAATATACACACAATAATTTTTAAAAGATGCAAAGTTTTTTTTAGCAGCGCTCCCGGCTGTGCCTCAGGAGTAAGGATCTCCTTCCTATACTTAACTAATAAAACCACAAATATTAACAACACAAATAACATTGTTAAAAATATTGTTTTCTACCTATATATTAATATTAAGAACACACAAACATTAGAAACAAAAATATTGTCACCATTAAATAAATATATGTCAATATCCATTCAAACAATATTGACTACAATAATAGTGCCAAAATAATCATTATTATAGATTAAATAAAAATGTTATATATAAATCAATTATTTAACATAAATATGAAAAATGTCATGCACATGTTTACATTAAAAATAAACATTTTTTTTTTTGGGGCGTGGCTACGGCGGCGATGTAAACGGGCGCACCTCGAGTGAGCTCCGTCGCCCCGTTGCCTTATTAAGCGATTATTAGCGTTATTCGGGGGCTTTTCAAGAGACCCTGATATCCGTCAGGCCCCTGAAGGAGAGGAGATCCGCACAGCGACCGCTCCGGTACAGGAATCAATACCGGGGGCGATTGAAGACTCGGCAGTCCGGCTGCCGGAGCACCGCGGCCTCTTCCCTCCACGCCTTGGCCTCGCTTCTCTGGAGGGCGGTGCACAGAGCTAGAGGAAGCTTGGCGACACAGCCGGACTATCTGAGGCGGACCCCGGCTGGGGTTGACATGCCGCGGGACCAGCGGACAGCGGCGACGGAGCTACCGGCGGCGAAGTGGCCCCTGGGCGGGGACGTGGTGCTGACCCGGCTGCTGGCCTTGCGCGAGGACCCGGCTTTGGTGTGGCTGCAAGGCCGCGCCGGGGGTGGGGCGGCTCCTGGCCACACGACTGCGGAACTACTATCTACTGAAAGACCGCCCCGGTGAACTGTGCCCAGCGGACCCTCACTGACCTGCTGCCTGGTGCCGTGACGGCGCCCTGAGCCGCTGCGCTGGGACTTAGCGCACCGGAGGAGCTGCCCGTCATCTTGCGCTCCCGGACGGGGTCTCGCCCGCCATCTTGGCTCCCTCCACTGGCATCCGCACCCAGAGCGCCCGACCTTGCAGCCTGTGGGAACCTTTGGTGAGTGCCTGGCCCAGCCGACCCTGCAGGAGCACCCGCGCTGGCCCTAGGTCCCTGCCCCCCGGCCTCCGAGCGGATTCTGGAGTGCTCGTTGCCGCCTGGAAGGCCGTGAGGGCGGATCGGGCGCCTCTCTCCTCGCTCGCCGGACCAGTGCTGCGGGAGTGTGTAGCCTGAGCCCCCTTGCTGGCAGAGACTTAGCGGGCGGCTGGCTGGACGACCCATGCCGCCTGTTGGAGACTGTACCCCTGCGGCCTAGTGGACCGGCCCGAGGCGGGGGAGAGAGGTCCCTACAAAACGTGAGTACCCCTCTATCTATTCAGGGGACCTGGGACCCGGCTGCCCTTCGGGGGAAGCGACGGAGGTGGGGCGGCGGCTCGCACCCCAGCCACTCCTGAGAGGCGCCGTCACTAGTGGAGGGGGCAAACGACGCAACATCCCGAACTCGAGGTGAGGGCTGATCCCCGTAGTGGCCCTATTGAGTACTGAGGTCACCCTGCGACTCCCTGAAGAAGCGGGCCTAAACACACCACTCTCTGGGCGACACAGGACTGCGCGGGAAGAGGCGCTCGACACGGGGGAGGTCGACTGGTGGTGTCCCGACCCGCCACCGCACTACTGCAGCACCAGGGGGGTGCTGAGCCAACAGCGATGAGCGACGCATTGGGCGGCTGAGTGCTACGCTTAGGACGGACCATGACCCGCGGAAGAGCAGGCAGGACGGACCAGGCGGCGACTTCCAAGGGTACTTCGGTGGTTGCCATGTGGGGCAAGGCAGGAGCAGCAGCGCCACCTGAAGAAGTGCCGCCACCGGTTGCTGACTCCCCGCCGGTGACACAAGCCTTCATGTCCTCTTTCATGGCAGACCTGAAGTCTGAGATAGGATCCTTGAGATCGGAGGTGCAATTGTGCGTTAAAGAACTGCGTAAGGACGTGACAGAGCTGGGGGACAGGGTCAACGGACTCGAGAAGCTGGTGGACACGCGCACTGAAGACATGGAACAGCTGTGGCAGAGGGTGGCAACCCTGGAAGAACAAAACATCGAACTCCAGATCAAACAGGAAGACCTTGAAAATAGGGGGCGCCGCAACAACCTCCGCATACGGGGTGTGCCACTCGGAGAAGAAGGGACGGACACCATGGCCTACGTGGCACAACTCCTGCACGAGGTGTGGGGCAACAAGGAAGCCCCCCCTCCGCTCTTGGACCGTGCTCACCGAACCTTCGGTGCGGGAGGCAAGTCGGGTCTCCTCCCAGATATCATAACCCGAGTGCACTATTTTACGGAGAAGGAGGCCATTTTGAAAGCGGCAAGGGACAAGCAGGACCTGCGTTATGGAGACCACAAGATTCAAATTTTCCAAGACTTGGCCCCCAACACCCTGCAAAGACGGAAAGTCTTCCGCCCGGTGACGGAGAAGCTGCGGGCCCTCGAAATCCCCTACCAGTGGGGACATCCCTTTGCTCTCATCTTCCGTTGGGAAGGCAAGCGTAAAGCCATCCGCTCCTACAACGAGGCGGCACAGCTGCTTAGACTCTCGGTATCCCCAGGACGCAGCCCCGCCCGCACCAACCGCCCAGAGAGGCTCCCGGCCCGACCCGACTGGACCACGGTGACCTGACGCCGCCGATCTCCCCCGATGGATGCAGGCTCCATGTCCCAGGTAAGCAGGACATCATAGAACACATCCGCTCCCTTGAAGACGACTGCGAGGGACAAACCTTGGAGCCCCACACTCCGTGAACTATCTCAAACCGACCCATACAAAACCGGCCCCGGACCCTCGGCGCTCCAAGACCACCGGGGAGAACGTTGTCACACCCCATATTAATGCATCGGACATTTATTGAGACTTTGAGCCCCTTGCAGAGCAACTAGACGACCCCTGCACGTCTGCGGCCCCTCTGCAACTACGTGCCCAGGCGTACTAGGCAGCGTGCATTCTTGACACCTGAGCCCGCCGCGTCAACAAGTGGGGCCGGCAATATACTGGGGGTGGCCCTAACGAGGCACTGATGGGAAAGGGATTGTTTTGGAAGGCAATGGCTCACAGCTGCTCCCCCGTGGATGCCCACGAAGGTCGAATCCGACAGCCGGATGGTCCGGGAAAGGTGTCCTAACCGTTGGGGCCTAACACTGCTGAACTGGCTGCTATGACACGACTCTCCCTATCCTGCCTCTATGCTACTTACCCCCGAATCAACCTTGAGCAGCGGGGCGGACGGGCCTCGTGGCAACTGAGACTCATCTCTTTGACAAGGACGCCCCACTCTTTGTCCGTTAGGAAGTGACATTCCTGAGGACATCCAAACCCTCGGGTAGAGGATGCCCGGAACCTGGGACATTGTACTACGGCCACGTTGGCCTGTTGTGGTTATATACTTTCTCTGTGTTCCCTTTTTTCTTGCCTGTTCTATTCTTCCTACTTCTCGCTCGACCTTTCCTTTTATCGGGTCCCCTCTCCAGTTGTGTAGTGTGGCGACCTGGGGGCTGTTGGTGGTGCCTGCGCGATCGCGGTGGGTGGGAGAGGCGAGCCCCCCTTGCTTGACGGGGTGGGGGATGCTGGGTGATGAGGCGGCTTTAACCCCCTTAGTGCCATGGCGATGAGTATTCCTGCACCTCTCAAAGTCTTGACACTTAATGTCAAAGGACTTAACTCCCCCAACAAGCGGAACCAGGTGTGGCGCTACCTCCTTCAACACTCCCCTGACATTTTCTTCCTTCAGGAGACGCACCTCCTGCGGGGAGACACTAGACGCATGGCGCATCCCAGGTACCCCACACAATTCTGGGCGTCGGCTGACACTAAAACGGCGGGGGTGGCCATTTTATGCAGAGCTGGCATTAGGCGGGGATCCACAAAACCCTACAAGAGTGGAGACGGACGCTTCCTTCGGGCCACAGTACAGATGGGAGGAACACAGTACACTCTAGGCAATGTATATGCACCTAACCAGTCGCAAGATAAGTTTCTCCAGACACTCCTACGGGAACAGTTTCAGTCTGGCGCGCCGCGCACAATCTTAGGCGGGGACTTCAACCTAGTGTCGGACCCAGACATAGATCGTGGGGACACCGCGTTTAGCGGCGTGGGCGCAATGTCGGCCACACTGAAGGAGCAGATTACGGACTTAGGGCTAGTAGATGCGTGGAGGTACCATAATCCAGGAGTCCGTGACTATACCTTCTACTCGCACTCCCACCGGACGTTCTCGCGCATTGACCACCTCTTCACCTCTCTAGACTTGGCGCGGGACACGCTGAAGGTCACCATCTCCGATATCTCGTTATCGGACCATGCGCATGTGGAACTGCTGTTGCAGGACCCAATGGTGCGCGCCCCCGGGAGCGACGATGGACTCTCCCACCGAGCGTCCTTCGAGACCCGGAAGACGTTGACAACATTCGGGAAGCCATAGACTCGTACTTCGCTCTCAATGATATCCCGGAGACGCCATTTCCGGTGGTGTGGGATGCCTTTAAGGCCACCATACGGGGGCACATCACTTCCCTGGCGATAGCGAGAAGAAGGGCGGCCTGTAAGCTGGAGGCCGATCTGGCAAGCGAGATCAAACAGGCGGAGGCACAGGACAGAGAACGGTCCTCGCTGGCGTCCAGAAGGAAGCTGGCGAACCTCAGGGGTCAACTTCGCCTCATACGCACCAACAAGGCAGAACACTCCCTTCTAGCACTGAAACAAAAATACTACGAAGGGGGGGATAAAGTGGGAAGACAGCTGGCGGGACGACTGAGGGCACGGACAGCTAGAGCTCATATCGCTAATATACGACATCAGGATGGCACATGTGCCGTCACTGAGCGAGCCAAGCAGGACGCCTTTGTGGCCTACTATACTTCCCTATACGCGGAGGAACCTACATCAGCGGAGGCGCGAGCCGCCGTCCTCGCTGACTTTGAGGGGACCCCCCTATCACCAATCCAAACAGCGGAGTTGGAAGAGCCCATACTAGAAGATGAGATCTCTTCGGCTCTTAAAGATCTCCCCATGGGGAAAACCCCGGGGCCCGATGGCTTGCCGCTATCCTTCTACTGAGTCTTCCAAACCCAGCTTCGCCCTCAGCTGCTGAGACTGTTCCACTCCTTCTCGGACATGGTGGGTCCGTCCCCCGACATGGGAATGGCAGAGATCGCAATAATACCGAAGCCAGGGAAGGATCCTGCGCTATGTGCCTCCTATCGGCCTATTGCCCTCTTGAATACCGACCTGAAGGTCTATACCAAGATCCTGGCTAAGCGACTAGACTCATACATGCCGGGGTTGGTGAATCCGGATCAAGTGGGGTTCATCCGAGACCGGCAAGGGGCCGACAACGTGCGCAGACTGGCCCACCTGGTGGGCAAGGTGCGACATTGGGATATCCCTGCTTGCCTTCTCTCGCTCGACGCAGAGAAGGCCTTCGACCGGGTGGACTGGACCTTCTTGAAGGAGGTCCTCCGGAAGCTAGGCCTGGGCCCCAAAATGATAGCGAGTATTATGGCCCCATACCTGGGACCGCAGGCCAGGATCAGGGTAAATGGCCAGTTAACATCACCGCTGGCGATACACCGAGGCACGAGGCAGGGGTGTCCACTCTCGCCACTCCTGTTTGCCTTAAATCTACCATACTAAATCTTGGGCACTCAACCTCACTGTGCCTACCGAGGACGTCCTCTCCCTGAAGGAGGCTGTGCCCTATCAATGGGCGGAGAGCCACATTTGATACTTGGGCCTCGGTCTTACCCCCCACTTAGACTCCTGGTCCTCAGTGAACTGGACGGAATGCCGCAAGGCAGTGCTGGAGGACCTTAGGAAATGGAAACCTCTGATGATCTCCTGGCTAGGGCGCCTTAACGCAGTTAAAATGTCGATCCTCCCTCGCATCCTCTACGTATTCCAATGTCTGCCCACCCCTATACCGCTTCACTGTATCCGGAGCCTCCAGCGCGAGATCACGTCCTTTATCTGGGGTGGGAAGCGCCCCCGGTTCTCGCAAAAGGTCCTCATGGAACCTAGAGACAGAGGAGGCCTGGCATGTCCCAACTTGGTACATTATTACTGGGCGGCACATCTCCGCTTCGTGGTGGAATGGGGCGCACGCGAAAGCGATAAGCACTGGTTCCACATGGACCGGGCGGTCACTGGACGTACCATATGGGACCTACCCTGGCTCCCGCGGGCGGCGCGCTCCAGAAGCGCATACCTTGCAGTCCCCACAGAAACGGTGCTGGACATCTGGGATAGCGTAGCCATGTCCAGAGGTCTGACCACGTTCCCGTCCCCACACACCCCGATAGCGGGGAACCCGCAGTTCCCCCCGGCCCACCGGACTCGGGCGTTTGATAAATGGACTCAAGGGGACTGTAGAGTAGCTGGAGACCTCTTCCTTGAGGGCTTGCCCAAAACTTGGAAACATTGCAGGGAGGAATTTCGGGTGCCGCCACAGGCTAGCCTACAACATGCTCAGCTACGCCACTGGACTGCAAGCGACGAAATGTACCAAGCGGCTACCCGAGCATACACGCCCTTTGAGAAGTTGGCGCGCTCCCTCGGGGGACTGAAGAGGCTGATCTCCCAAATATATTGCATACTGCAGCACCCTACATTGGCGCCTGCACATCCCTATCAGAGGCAATGGCAATTAGCGTTGGGCGCGGACATCGACCCCTCCCAATGGAAAAGACTGTGGCGGGATATACCCAAGGTATATCGCAGCATCCCACAGAGGGAAAACGCTTACAAACTGCTTACGCAATGGTACTACACCCCTCTCCGCCTTAGCCAGATGTTCCCCAACACTTCCCCAATGTGCTGGAGATGTAAGTCTGCGACTGGTGACTTTGTGCATAAATGGTGGACGTGTCCGACCCTTACTGTTTTCTGGAAGGAGGTGCTTAGCCATATCAAAGGGGTGCTGGGGTTCCCTCTGCCCGAAGAAGTGAGCACGATCCTACTTGGCATACGCCCTGCTGCGCTCAAGGCACTCACACGCGGCGACTGGATCCTCACACTCCAAATGCTAGGTGCCGCTAAACAACTCATCGCCTTGTACTGGAAGCGAATGGAGGCGCCACCCATAGCTTCCTGGTTTGTGCGCCTTTGGCAGGTCCTAGCGATGGAGCTGCTTACGGCACGTCTACAGGCGCGGGATACGCGCTTCAAGGCGGTCTGGGAGCCTTTGGTGCGACACCTCTGCTCTATAGAATATGCGCAACACATGCCCACTAGACTCCGCGCTCTGCACCTCTTCGAGGACGCACTTGTCCCTAGAGACCCGGCCAGACTGCATCCTTGACCACCATACACATCACAGCTGCGGCTGCAAACACGCACGCCCCCCTGCAAGCTGTCCTCCGCCATGCTGTCTGTACCCGCCATTCTATCTCCCCCCCCTCTCTATCTGCTCTTAGGCTTCTCCGTCTTTCCTACTTTCTTTCTTCCTGCTTGCCACTCTGGCACTTGTCTCTCTTTGAGACGGTTGCGCCCCGTTGGGCAGTTAGAGACAGTTGGGTTACCCGCGTGTTAGACCTGACATCATTGGCATGAGTCTCTCCTCCATTTTTTCTGTTTGCCTCCTCTGTTTACGATGTTTTTGCTGGTATGTTGCTTTGGGCCCTGTGCCACTGCTGATCAGTGCCACAGTGCAAGTGCTCCCTATGTGAAATGGCTTTATTGATTGAATTCCATGTTTGGCTTATTTGGTTTACTGTCAGTCCCTAGTAGAGTGCACCAGGAGTGCCAGGGCTTGTAAATACAAATGCTGCTAGTGGGCTTGCAGCACGTGTTGTGCCACCCACAAGAGCGGCCTAGTAAAAGTATGTCTGAAGGTCTACCATTGCTAGACCACGTGCAGTCTGGTACTGTCACGCAAACTGCGCAAGTACACCTACTTGCCAGTCCCTAAACCTTCCCTTAACTTCATGTTAGTCACCCCTATGGTAGGCCCAAGGGCAGGGTGCATTGTAAGCATAAGGTAGGACAAGCTTGACAAGGTTGGCATGTCCTAATAGTGAATTACAGCCATATTCGTTTTTCACTATTGTAAGGTAACCTGCTCTCCATCAGTTAGAATGGGCTGCCAGGATTATTAATGCTATAATCCTAGCGGGCTCGGGGAGCATGGTGCAATGTCGAGTTTGGTATCCCTGAACTCAGGGTTTAATAACGCATCAGTTTGTGTGGATGGTTTTTGGACTCTGTGTTTGAAAATAGCACTTTTAGAAAGTAGCTATTTTCTTGTCTAACTGTCTACCGGTCTCTGCTGGTTCTGGTGTGCGTGTGACAGGAGCTGGGTGGCTCCGGAGGTCTGAATGAGTCAGTGTGGGGTGAGTGGGGCATTTGCATTGAGAGTAGGGGAAGAGTAGCTCCTGATAGCCTGCCCGGCCTGATACAATGCTGGCTCCGCCCCCCTGCCAGGCGACTGATGACTCTGTGCCTGCCTGGGACTTTCCTGGCCCACCTCCTGCCGGGCACTTGATGGCCCTGCCCCTGCCAGTGACAATGCTGGCTCCGCTCCTGCTGGGCGGCTGAAGACTCTGCCCTGCACAGTGAATAGGCCAGGTGCTTCGGCCTGGCAACACCCACAACAAACCCAAGATGGGGGGAAATTCCCCTGCATGGACAAAGGGATCAAAGCCAAAAAGGGGTATAAGAGAAGGACCCATGAACCAAGAATTTAGATCACTTCTGACAAGGAAACCTGAACCAAGGACAAGAAGCCTGCTGATCTAAGGACTGCCTACCCCTTCTGCCAGAGTGCTGTTTGTTGGGGGAATCCTGCATTGCTTCTTTATTTTTGCCAAGGAACCAGGAGAGAGGAACTGTGTGTGTACTCTCAATCTTTGCTAAGAAAATCTCCAAGGGCTGGAAGAGTGCCAGTCTCCTGTTGAAGTCACAGGGCTAAAGGACTTCATCTATTTGCTAAAAGTGCTTGTTGCTGGAACCTGAAATCCAGCACCTCTGAAGAATCCAGCAACCTCGACGCCGACGGACGCCGACGAATCCAGCTCGACATCGTGAGTAACGGCTCCAGTGACCCGCTTCCTCGACGCCGGCCGCCGGGCCCGATCGACGCCAGCAACAACGCCAGTGAGTAGTGAGTTCGGCTCCAGCTCCAAGTGACCTCGTGTCTGCACCGCTGCTGATCGCATCGACTTCAAACCCTCTCGACGCCGTGAGCGCTGCTCACTCTTGCAACATTGACATCGACGACGCCGTATCCTGCTTCACCTCGTGAGCGCTGCTCCTGCCTGACTTCGGTCGACGCCGCTGCAGATCGCCCCGACTCCGAGGCCCGATCGACGCCGAAGACGCGACGCCGGACATCTCGACGCCGCTGATCATCGAGTGCTTCACTTTTCCAAGGTACTGTGTTGTGGGGGTCTGTGCGACTCCGGGCTCGACGTAGCGCTCCTCGCGGTCGACGCCGAACCTTTGGATTAACTTTGCCTCGACGTCGTGTGACTCCCGTGTGAGTTACATTGTTGCCAAGAACTGTATTTTAAAGAAGAAGAGTTGCTTTTGATACTAAAGACTTTGTGCCAAGAAGAAACCGTGCTTGAACTATTATCTTTCCTTCCAAAAGTATTTATTAAGATTGTGGTATATTTTTGTCGTTATTTGGTCTTGTGCTAAGCCTTATATAAAAATCCTTATTTTTATAATACTACTGTGTCGTGTCCATTTGTAGTGTATTCACTTTATTACTGTATGTGGTCATAAATGCTTAACGCACTACCTCTGAGATAAGCCTGTCTGCTTTGCCAAGCTACCAAGGGGGTGAGCAGGGGTTATCTAAGTGTGTGATCCCCTTGCCCTGACTAGA
This sequence comes from Lissotriton helveticus, assembly GCF_964261635.1. Taxonomy (NCBI): domain Eukaryota; kingdom Metazoa; phylum Chordata; class Amphibia; order Caudata; family Salamandridae; genus Lissotriton; species Lissotriton helveticus. Next base: position 1,600,691,021 of record NC_136059.1, on the reverse strand, counting down.
AAAGGTGTGTCCCTATTTGTCAGAAGTGTATACCTCTGCCAACTAGAGACAGCCGCTTCTAACATTGGTGGGTCAGCGGTGAGGATTTGAACTTTGCATTTATGACCCATGTGCAGTGATTAGTGTGCGCTACATAGTGAAAGCAGACCATAGCGCATTCACAATCTACTTGGTTGGATATTCTATTTTTTGTTCTCCGCTTTCCTGGAACTTGATTTTTGAAACTGCCAGTTTTGACCATGAGTAATGCTGGAGGCACTACCCCTGTTGTTGTTGTGGAGGAGTTTGATAGGAGTAAGATAAAGGATTACAAGTCACAGCAGCTGAAATCCTTTTTCAAGCAATTTAAAGTTCCTACAACAGGCCTCAAAGTTAAGGAAGAATATCTCAAAGCATTGGAGGCCTGGTTAGAGGCCAGAGATCCCTCTGATCCGGTGGTGGTACCGACAGGGGAAGGGGAGGAGGAGGTGCCAGTGAATGGGCCCCCATCCCCTCCTGGCAGCAGTGTTTCCTCCAAAGGTCTTTCTCCTGAAGAAAGAGAAGAAAGGGCGAAGGAGCGAGCACACAACATGGAGATGGCAAAACTTAAGATAGATGGGCAGTTGGAAATAGAGAATGCAAGAGGCAGGAGAGAAGCTGATATGGAGATCAAAAGGTTAGAGTTTGAAAGAGAGAAGTTAGCTTTTGAGCGTGATACCAGGATGAGGGAGTTGGAGCTCAAAGCTAAAGAGTTAGAATTGAATCCCTCTGGTGGCAGCATCCCATCTGTGCCTGCAGAAAGTAGGTTTTATTTTCCCAAAGATGTGATCAAAGATTTTCAGAAGAATGAGGATATTGGTCAATGGTTTAAAGCATATGAGTTAGCATTGTTGGCCCACCGGGTCCCTGAGAAGGATTGGGGAGCGGGGTTGTGGGGTCGCTTTGTGATTGAGGGAAGAGATACCCTGTTAGACATGCCTGTTGAGGATAGGATGTCTTATACTCATATGAAAGATGCTTTAATGTTAAGGTATGGCCTAACCCCAGAAAAGTACAGACAGGCCTTTAGAGAATGTAAGAAGTTGCCTGGTACTACGTGGGTTGAATATGTGTCATTTTTTTGCAGAGCCATGGATGGTTGGGTAAAGGGCAGCAAAGTGGAAAGTTATGATGCTCTTTATGATTTGTTTGCTTGGGAGCACTTGTCTAATAACTGTTTTCCAGAGCTGCGCCAGCACCTTATTGATAGCAAGATATCTAACCCTAGAAAACTTGCTGAAGAGGCGGACCGCTGGGTCAGTACCAGGGTCCACAAGGGTCCAGTGGGAGACTCAGCCAAGGGTGGGCAGGGTCCCAAGCAGAAAAGTGGGGGGGACAAGGGTAAACAGAGGGAGTTCCAGAAAGGGCCCCAAAGTAATCCCCAAGGGAACCAAGGGAAGGGTTCCCAGCCTCCCCCAGAGAAGAAATCAGAGGCCCCGACAGGTAAACCTGTTCGTAGGGGCCCAATTACCTGCTTCGCTTGTAAGCAGGTGGGACACCGGTTTTATAATCCCCAGTGTCCCTTGAAGAAATCTAGTGCACCACCACGTGCCGCCCCCCGTCAGTTGGCGAGTGTAGCCCTGGGAGGGGAGGAGATGGTTGCCCATGGTGGGGAGGGTCCCGCAGAGATGTCCCTGGTCTCTCTATGAGACATGGAATTGGTCCCTCCACCCCCGCTGCCTAGTAACACTAAGAAATATAGGCAGTGGGTGACCATTAATGGCCATAGAGTGGAAGCCCTCAGAGACACCGGAGCGAGTGTGACAGCTGTCAAGTGTCACTTGGTGTCCAGAGAGCAGGTTGTTCCCCACGCATTCTACCCTGTGATAGCTGCTGACAACTCCCAGAGAGAGTGTGAGGTAGCTCAAGTTTCCTTTGAATGGGGGGGAGTTTCAGGTACTCTTCAAGTTGCTGTAAGGCCCGCCATGCCTGTTGATTGTCTCCTGGCCAATGATTTAGAAGACTCCCCTTGGCCTAAGGTGGAGAGGGAGACACATTTGAAAATGCTGGGTGTGCCAGAGTGGGTGTGTGCAACCACTCGATCCATGACAGCAAGTAAGGGTGTTGATGGGGTCCCGGAGCCTGAAAGTATGGCCCAGGACCCAGCTGTGAAGAGAAGAGGCAGGGGGCGCGGGTAACCGTCCCCCATAGTTCCCGTGGTCCAGGAGGAGGCAGACCTTGAGGGGTATGCCCTGGAACCCACAGGTGAACAAGTTGCTGAACTGGGAGACCTACCCGAGCTGACCCACTGGCAGCAGGATGGTGGTCCCTCCAGGGAGGAATTCTGTGCAGAACAGAAAGTGTGCCCTTCTCTTGTGGGTATGAGGCAGCAGGCCTCAGCCCAAACCTCAGGTGATCAGTCAGGGTCACATTTTGTTTACTGGGAGAACGACCTCCTGTATAGCGAGCCTAAGGCTGCTGAGCCTGGGTCAGCCCGTGTGCTGGTGGTACCCCAGCGCTTCAGAGCCTTCCTACTGGGTTTGGCTCATGACGTTCCTTTAGCTGGACATCTGGGGCAGGACAAGACCTATGACAGGCTTGTCACCCATTTTTATTGGCCTCAGATGAGAAGGGATACAGATATCCATTGCAAGACCTGTCAAACTTGCCAGGCAAGTGGGAAAAGCGGGCGGAAGCAGAAGGCTCCCCTCCAACCTTTTCCCGTGGTCAGTACCCCCTTTGAACGGGTGGGGATTGACATTGTTGGGCCCCTGGACCCCAAGACAGCCCTGGCCAACAGGTTCATCCTGGTCTTGGTGGACCATGCCACACGGTACCCGGAAGCCATCCCTCTCAGAACAGTGACGGCCCCCGTGGTGGGACGGGCACTGATGGGTGTTTTCTCCCGAATGGGGTTCCCCAGAGAGGTGGTGTCAGACCGGGGCACCAACTTCATTTCCAACTATATGAAGTCTCTGTGGAAGGAGTGTGGGGTAACCTACAAGTTCACCACTCCTTACCACCCTCAAGGTAATGGGTTGGTTGAGAGATTCAACCGTACCCTTAAAGGCATGATCATGGGTCTTGAAGAACCAATGAGGCGTAAATGGGACGTCCTCTTGCCATGCCTGCTGTTTGCTTACCGTGAGGTGCCACAGAAGTCTCTAGGGTTCAGCCCCTTTGAGCTTTTGTATGGACACCCGGTAAGAGGACCGTTGAGTCTGGTCAAAGAAGGCTGGGAGCAATCTCCCAGGAAACCTCCCCAGGATGTATACAGTTACATGCTGGCCTTCAGGGACCAGACTAGGCGCTTCAGAGATCTTGCTCAGGCAAATCTGGAGGCAAGCCAGGAGGAGATGAAGCGGTGGTACGACCAGATGGCCACTCTGGTAGAGCTTCAGCCTGGACAGAAAGTTTGGGTCATGTCCCCTGTGGAACCTTGTGCGCTCAAGGACAGATGGACTGGACCATTTAAGGTTGTGGAGAAAAAGAGCGATGTCACCTACATGGTGGACTTGGAGTCTCCCAGGAACCCCTTGCGGGTCCTGCATGTCAACCGTTTAAAGCCCCACTTAGAAAGGTCCGAAGTGGGCATGCTCCTAGCTACAGATGCTGGAATGGAGGAGGAGAGTGAGCCTCTTCCTGACCTCCTGTCTGCAAAAGAGCAAGATGGGTCAGTGGATGGTGTTGTCCTCTCTGACACACTGACCCCTGAACAGCAGCAGGATTGTCGCCAACTGTTGGGACAATTACCTGATATATTTTCCTTGATTCCTGGTGTCACTAAGTGGTGTGTCCATGATGTGGACACCGGGGACAGCACTCCTGTCAAGCACAAGGCTTACAGAGTGACTGACAAGGTCAGAGCATACATCTAGGAGGAGGTCTCCAAAATGTTTGCCTTAGGGGTGGTTGAGTCCTCTAGCAGTCCTTGGGCCAGCCCAGTGGTCTTGGTCCCAAAGGCTGCAGCGCCTGGTGCTTCACCGGAACTTCAGTTCTGTGTGGATTACCGAGGACTCAATTCAGTCACAAAGACTGACGCGCACCCCATCCCCAGAGCTGATGAGCTCATAGATCAGTTGGGGGCTGCCCGGTACCTTAGTACGTTTGATTTAACGTCTGGGTACTGGCAGATCGCCTTGACTGATGGGGCAAAAGAGAGGTCAGCATTCTCCACACCAGATGGGCACTACCAGTTCCGGGTTATGCCTTTTGGGATGAAGAATGCCTCTGCCACCTTCCAGAGGTTGGTCAACCAGGTCTTGGCTGGACTGGAGGATTTCAGTGCCGCCTACCTGGACGACATCGCAGTGTTCAGCGCCAGCTGGGAGGAACACTTGCGCCACCTCCAGGAAGTGTTGTTGGCCCTGCGCAGAGCAGGCCTCACAATCAAAGCCAGTAATGGCCAGATTGGGCAGGGTTCAGTGGTGTACTTGGGGCACCAAGTAGGGAGCGGCAAGGTGGCCCCCCTGCAACCCAAGATTGATACCATCCTGGCATGGGCACCGCCCAAAACCCAAACTCAGGTGAGAGCCTTCTTGGGTCTCACGGGTTACTACAGGAGGTTCGTCAAGGATTATGGTAACATTGTGCACCCCTTGACTTCGCTGACTTCCAGGAAGCAGCCACGACTTGTGATCTGGACTGACGCCTGTCAGACGGCCTTTGACACCCTGAAAACTGCAATGTGCACAGCACCCATACTCCAGGCACCCGACTTTTCTAAAGAATTTGTTGTCCAGACGGACGCTTCAGAGCATGGCGTGGGGGCTGTTCTAGCTCAGGTGAATGAAGAGGGCCGAGACTTACCTGTAGCCTTCATCAGTAGGAGGTTACTTCCCAGGGAACAGAGGTGGAGTGCGATAGAGAGAGAAGCATTTGCTGTGGTCTGGGCGCTGAAGAAGCTAAGACCCTACCTGTTTGGGACTCACTTCCGGGTTCAGACAGACCACAGGCCCCTCAGATGGTTGATGCAGATGAGGGGTGAGAATCCAAAGCTGTTGAGGTGGTCCATTTCCCTATAGGGGATGGACTTCACGGTGGAACACCGCCCTGGCACAGATCACGCCAATGCTGATGGTCTGTCCAGATTTTTCCGCCTTAGTGATGAGGACTCCCTAGGGTAAGGGTAGTTCTCCCCACATTTCAGCTGGAGGGGACACGTGTTAGACCTGACATCATTGGCATGAGTCTCTCCTCCATTTTTTCTGTTTGCCTCCTCTGTTTACGATGTTTTTGCTGGTATGTTGCTTTGGGCCCTGTGCCACTGCTGATCAGTGCCACAGTGCAAGTGCTCCCTATGTGAAATGGCTTTATTGATTGAATTCCATGTTTGGCTTATTTGGTTTACTGTCAGTCCCTAGTAGAGTGCACCAGGAGTGCCAGGGCTTGTAAATACAAATGCTGCTAGTGGGCTTGCAGCACGTGTTGTGCCACCCACAAGAGCGGCCTAGTAAAAGTATGTCTGAAGGTCTACCATTGCTAGACCACGTGCAGTCTGGTACTGTCACGCAAACTGCGCAAGTACACCTACTTGCCAGTCCCTAAACCTTCCCTTAACTTCATGTTAGTCACCCCTATGGTAGGCCCAAGGGCAGGGTGCATTGTAAGCATAAGGTAGGACAAGCCTGACAAGGTTGGCATGTCCTAATAGTGAATTACAGCCATATTAGTTTTTCACTATTGTAAGGTAACCTGCTCTCCATCAGTTAGAATGGGCTGCCAGGATTATTAATGCTATAATCCTAGCGGGCTCGGGGAGCATGGTGCAATGTCGAGTTTGGTATCCCTGAACTCAGGGTTTAATAACGCATCCGTTTGTGTGGATGGTTTTTGGACTCTGTGTTTGAAAATAGCACTTTTAGAAAGTAGCTATTTTCTTGTCTAACTCTCTACCGGTCTCTGCTGGTTCTGGTGTGCGTGTGACAGGAGCTGGGTGGCTCCAGAGGTCTGAATGAGTCAGTGTGGGGTGAGTGGGGCATTTGCATTGAGAGTAGGGGAAGAGTAGCTCCTGATAGCCTGCCCGGCCTGATACAATGCTGGCTCCGCCCCCCTGCCAGGCGACTGATGACTCTGTGCCTGCCTGGGACTTTCCTGGCCCACCTCCTGCCGGGCACTTGATGGCCCTGCCCCTGCCAGTGACAATGCTGGCTCCGCTCCTGCTGGGCGGCTGAAGACTCTGCCCTGCACAGTGAATAGGCCAGGTGCTTCGGCCTGGCAACACCCACAACAAACCCAAGATGGGTGGAAATTCCCCTGCATGGACAAAGGGATCAAAGCCAAAAAGGGGTATAAGAGAAGGACCCCTGAACCAAGAATTTAGATCACTTCTGACAAGGAAACCTGAACCAAGGACAAGAAGCCTGCTGATCTAAGGACTGCCTACCCCTTCTGCCAGAGTGCTGTTTGTTGGGGGAATCCTGCATTGCTTCTTTATTTTTGCCAAGGAACCAGGAGAGAGGAACTGTGTGTGTACTCTCAATCTTTGCTAAGAAAATCTCCAAGGGCTGGAAGAGTGCCAGTCTCCTGTTGAAGTCACAGGGCTAAAGGACTTCATCTATTTGCTAAAAGTGCATGTTGCTGGAACCTGAAATCCAGCACCTCTGAAGAATCCAGCAACCTCGACGCCGACGGACGCCGCCGAATCCAGCTCGACATCGTGAGTAACGGCTCCAGTGTCCCGCTTCCTCGACGCCGGCCGCCGGGCCGGATCGACGCCAGCAACAACGCCAGTGAGTAGTGAGTTTGGCTCCAGCTCCAAGTGACCTCGTGTCTGCACCGCTGCTGATCGCATCGACTTCGAGCCCTCTCGACGCCGTGAGCGCTACTCACTCTTGCAACATCGACATCGACGACGCCGTATCCTACTTCACCTCGTGAGCGCTGCTCCTGCCTGACTTCGGTCGACGCCGCTGCAGATCGCCCCGACTCCGAGACCCGATCGACGCCGAAGACGCGACGCCGGACATCTCGACGCCGCTGATCATCGAGTGCTTCACTTTTCCACGGTACTGTGTTGTGGGGGTCTGTGCGACTCCGGGCTCGACGTAGCGCTCCTCGCGGTCGACGCCGAACCTTTGGATTAACTTTGCCTCGACGTCGTGTGACTCCCGTGTGAGTTACATTGTTGCCAAGAACTGTATTTTAAAGAAGAAGAGTTGCTTTTGATACTCAAGACTTTGTGCCAAGAAGAAACCGTGCTTGAACTATTATCTTTCCTTCCAAAAGTATTTATTAAGATTGTGGTATATTTTTGTCGTTATTTGGTCTTGTGCTAAGCCTTATATAAAAATCCTTATTTTTATAATACTACTGTGTCGTGTCCATTTGTAGTGTATTCACTTTATTACTGTATGTGGTCATAAATGCTTAACGCACTGCCTCTGAGATAAGCCTGTCTGCTTTGCCAAGCTACCAAGGGGGTGAGCAGGGGTTATCTAAGTGTGTGATCCCCTTGCCCTGACTAGAAAAGGTGTGTCCCTATTTGTCAGAAGTGTATACCTCTGCCAACTAGAGACAGCCGCTTCTAACATTGGTGGGTCAGCGGTGAGGATTTGAACTTTGCATTCATGACCCATGTGCAGTGATTAGTGTGCGCTACATAGTGAAAGCAGACCATAGCGCATTCACAATCTACTTGGTTGGATATTCTATTTTTTGTTCTCCGCTTTCCTGGAACTTGATTTTTGAAACTGCCAGTTTTGACCATGAGTAATGCTGGAGGCACTACCCCTGTTGTTGTTGTGGAGGAGTTTGATAGGAGTAAGATAAAGGATTACAAGTCACAGCAGCTGAAATCCTTTTTCAAGCAATTTAAAGTTCCTACAACAGGCCTCAAAGTTAAGGAAGAATATCTCAAAGCATTGGAGGCCTGGTTAGAGGCCAGAGATCCCTCTGATCCGGTGGTGGTACCGACAGGGGAAGGGGAGGAGGAGGTGCCAGTGAATGGGCCCCCATCCCCTCCTGGCAGCAGTGTTTCCTCCAAAGGTCTTTCTCCTGAAGAAAGAGAAGAAAGGGCGAAGGAGCGAGCACACAACATGGAGATGGCAAAACTTAAGATAGATGGGCAGTTGGAAATAGAGAATGCAAGAGGCAGGAGAGAAGCTGATATGGAGATCAAAAGGTTAGAGTTTGAAAGAGAGAAGTTAGCTTTTGAGCGTGATACCAGGATGAGGGAGTTGGAGCTCAAAGCTAAAGAGTTAGAATTGAATCCCTCTGGTGGCAGCATCCCATCTGTGCCTGCAGAAAGTAGGTTTTATTTTCCCAAAGATGTGATCAAAGATTTTCAGAAGAATGAGGATATTGGTCAATGGTTTAAAGCATATGAGTTAGCATTGTTGGCCCACCGGGTCCCTGAGAAGGATTGGGGAGCGGGGTTGTGGGGTCGCTTTGTGATTGAGGGAAGAGATACCCTGTTAGACATGCCTGTTGAGGATAGGATGTCTTATACTCATATGAAAGATGCTTTAATGTTAAGGTATGGCCTAACCCCAGAAAAGTACAGACAGGCCTTTAGAGAATGTAAGAAGTTGCCTGGTACTACGTGGGTTGAATATGTGTCATTTTTTTGCAGAGCCATGGATGGTTGGGTAAAGGGCAGCAAAGTGGAAAGTTATGATGCTCTTTATGATTTGTTTGCTTGGGAGCACTTGTCTAATAACTGTTTTCCAGAGCTGCGCCAGCACCTTATTGATAGCAAGATATCTAACCCTAGAAAACTTGCTGAAGAGGCGGACCGCTGGGTCAGTACCAGGGTCCACAAGGGTCCAGTGGGAGACTCAGCCAAGGGTGGGCAGGGTCCCAAGCAGAAAAGTGGGGGGGACAAGGGTAAACAGAGGGAGTTCCAGAAAGGGCCCCAAAGTAATCCCCAAGGGAACCAAGGGAAGGGTTCCCAGCCTCCCCCAGAGAAGAAATCAGAGGCCCCAACAGGTAAACCTGTTCGTAGGGGCCCAATGACCTACTTCGCTTGTAAGCAGGTGGGACACCGGTTTTATAATCCCCAGTGTCCCTTGAAGAAATCTAGTGCACCACCACGTGCCGCCCCCCGTCAGTTGGCGAGTGTAGCCCTGGGAGGGGAGGAGATGGTTGCCCATGGTGGGGAGGGTCCCGCAGAGATGTCCCTGGTCTCTCTAGGAGACATGGAATTGGTCCCTCCACCCCCGCTGCCTAGTAACACTAAGAAATATAGGCAGTGGGTGACCATTAATGGCCATAGAGTGGAAGCCCTCAGAGACACCGGAGCGAGTGTGACAGCTGTCAAGTGTCACTTGGTGTCCAGAGAGCAGGTTATTCCCCACGCATTCTACCCTGTGATAGCTGCTGACAACTCCCAGAGAGAGTGTGAGGTAGCTCAAGTTTCCTTTGAATGGGGGGGAGTTTCAGGTACTCTTCAAGTTGCTGTAAGGCCCGCCATGCCTGTTGATTGTCTCCTGGCCAATGATTTAGAAGACTCCCCTTGGCCTAAGGTGGAGAGGGAGACACATTTGAAAATGCTGGGTGTGCCAGAGTGGGTGTGTGCAACCACTCGATCCATGACAGCAAGTAAGGGTGTTGATGGGGTCCCGGAGCCTGAAAGTATGGCCCAGGACCCAGCTGTGAAGAGAAGAGGCAGGGGGCGCGGGTAACCGTCCCCCATAGTTCCCGTGGTCCAGGAGGAGGCAGACCTTGAGGGGTATGCCCTGGAACCCACAGGTGAACAAGTTGCTGAACTGGGAGACCTACCCGAGCTGACCCACTGGCAGCAGGATGGTGGTCCCTCCAGGGAGGAATTCTGTGCAGAACAGAAAGTGTGCCCTTCTCTTGTGGGTATGAGGCAGCAGGCCTCAGCCCAAACCTCAGGTGATCAGTCAGGGTCACATTTTGTTTACTGGGAGAACGACCTCCTGTATAGCGAGCCTAAGGCTGCTGAGCCTGGGTCAGCCCGTGTGCTGGTGGTACCCCAGCGCTTCAGAGCCTTCCTACTGGGTTTGGCTCATGACGTTCCTTTAGCTGGACATCTGGGGCAGGACAAGACCTATGACAGGCTTGTCACCCATTTTTATTGGCCTCAGATGAGAAGGGATACAGATATCCATTGCAAGACCTGTCAAACTTGCCAGGCAAGTGGGAAAAGCGGGCGGAAGCAGAAGGCTCCCCTCCAACCTTTTCCCGTGGTCAGTACCCCCTTTGAACGGGTGGGGATTGACATTGTTGGGCCCCTGGACCCCAAGACAGCCCTGGCCAACAGGTTCATCCTGGTCTTGGTGGACCATGCCACACGGTACCCGGAAGCCATCCCTCTCAGAACAGTGACGGCCCCCGTGGTGGGACGGGCACTGATGGGTGTTTTCTCCCGAATGGGGTTCCCCAGAGAGGTGGTGTCAGACCGGGGCACCAACTTCATTTCCAACTATATGAAGTCTCTGTGGAAGGAGTGTGGGGTAACCTACAAGTTCACCACTCCTTACCACCCTCAAGGTAATGGGTTGGTTGAGAGATTCAACCGTACCCTTAAAGGCATGATCATGGGTCTTGAAGAACCAATGAGGCGTAAATGGGACGTCCTCTTGCCATGCCTGCTGTTTGCTTACCGTGAGGTGCCACAGAAGTCTCTAGGGTTCAGCCCCTTTGAGCTTTTGTATGGACACCCGGTAAGAGGACCGTTGAGTCTGGTCAAAGAAGGCTGGGAGCAATCTCCCAGGAAACCTCCCCAGGATGTATACAGTTACATGCTGGCCTTCAGGGACCAGACTAGGCGCTTCAGAGATCTTGCTCAGGCAAATCTGGAGGCAAGCCAGGAGGAGATGAAGCGGTGGTACGACCAGATGGCCACTCTGGTAGAGCTTCAGCCTGGACAGAAAGTTTGGGTCATGTCCCCTGTGGAACCTTGTGCGCTCAAGGACAGATGGACTGGACCATTTAAGGTTGTGGAGAAAAAGAGCGATGTCACCTACATGGTGGACTTGGAGTCTCCCAGGAACCCCTTGCGGGTCCTGCATGTCAACCGTTTAAAGCCCCACTTAGAAAGGTCCGAAGTGGGCATGCTCCTAGCTACAGATGCTGGAATGGAGGAGGAGAGTGAGCCTCTTCCTGACCTCCTGTCTGCAAAAGAGCAAGATGGGTCAGTGGATGGTGTTGTCCTCTCTGACACACTGACCCCTGAACAGCAGCAGGATTGTCGCCAACTGTTGGGACAATTACCTGATCTGTTTTCCTTGATTCCTGGTGTCACTCAGTGGTGTGTCCATGATGTGGACACCGGGGACAGCACTCCTGTCAAGCACAAGGCTTACAGAGTGACTGACAAGGTCAGAGCATACATCTAGGAGGAGGTCTCCAAAATGTTTGCCTTAGGGGTGGTTGAGTCCTCTAGCAGTCCTTGGGCCAGCCCAGTGGTCTTGGTCCCAAAGGCTGCAGCGCCTGGTGCTTCACCGGAACTTCAGTTCTGTGTGGATTACCGAGGACTCAATTCAGTCACAAAGACTGACGCGCACCCCATCCCCAGAGCTGATGAGCTCATAGATCAGTTGGGGGCTGCCCGGTACCTTAGTACGTTTGATTTAACGTCTGGGTACTGGCAGATCGCCTTGACTGATGGGGCAAAAGAGAGGTCAGCATTCTCCACACCAGATGGGCACTACCAGTTCCGGGTTATGCCTTTTGGGATGAAGAATGCCTCTGCCACCTTCCAGAGGTTGGTCAACCAGGTCTTGGCTGGACTGGAGGATTTCAGTGCCGCCTACCTGGACGACATCGCAGTGTTCAGCGCCAGCTGGGAGGAACACTTGCGCCACCTCCAGGAAGTGTTGTTGGCCCTGCGCAGAGCTGGCCTCACAATCAAAGCCAGTAATGGCCAGATTGGGCAGGGTTCAGTGGTGTACTTGGGGCACCAAGTAGGGAGCGGCAAGGTGGCCCCCCTGCAACCCAAGATTGATACCATCCTGGCATGGGCACCGCCCAAAACCCAGACTCAGGTGAGAGCCTTCTTGGGTCTCACGGGTTACTACAGGAGGTTCGTCAAGGATTATGGTAACATTGTGCACCCCTTGACTTCGCTGACTTCCAGGAAGCAGCCACGACTTGTGATCTGGACTGACGCCTGTCAGACGGCCTTTGACACCCTGAAAACTGCAATGTGCACAGCACCCATACTCCAGGCACCCGACTTTTCTAAAGAATTTGTTGTCCAGACGGACGCTTCAGAGCATGGCGTGGGGGCTGTTCTAGCTCAGGTGAATGAAGAGGGCCGAGACTTACCTGTAGCCTTCATCAGTAGGAGGTTACTTCCCAGGGAACAGAGGTGGAGTGCGATAGAGAGAGAAGCATTTGCTGTGGTCTGGGCGCTGAAGAAGCTAAGACCCTACCTGTTTGGGACTCACTTCCGGGTTCAGACAGACCACAGGCCCCTCAGATGGTTGATGCAGATGAGGGGTGAGAATCCAAAGCTGTTGAGGTGGTCCATTTCCCTATAGGGGATGGACTTCACGGTGGAACACCGCCCTGGCACAGATCACGCCAATGCTGATGGTCTGTCCAGATTTTTCCGCCTTAGTGATGAGGACTCCCTAGGGTAAGGGTAGTTCTCCCCACATTTCAGCTGGAGGGGACACGTGTTAGACCTGACATCATTGGCATGAGTCTCTCCTCCATTTTTTCTGTTTGCCTCCTCTGTTTACGATGTTTTTGCTGGTATGTTGCTTTGGGCCCTGTGCCACTGCTGATCAGTGCCACAGTGCAAGTGCTCCCTATGTGAAATGGCTTTATTGATTGAATTCCATGTTTGGCTTATTTGGTTTACTGTCAGTCCCTAGTAGAGTGCACCAGGAGTGCCAGGGCTTGTAAATACAAATGCTGCTAGTGGGCTTGCAGCACGTGTTGTGCCACCCACAAGAGCGGCCTAGTAAAAGTATGTCTGAAGGTCTACCATTGCTAGACCACGTGCAGTCTGGTACTGTCACGCAAACTGCGCAAGTACACCTACTTGCCAGTCCCTAAACCTTCCCTTAACTTCATGTTAGTCACCCCTATGGTAGGCCCAAGGGCAGGGTGCATTGTAAGCATAAGGTAGGACAAGCCTGACAAGGTTGGCATGTCCTAATAGTGAATTACAGCCATATTAGTTTTTCACTATTGTAAGGTAACCTGCTCTCCATCAGTTAGAATGGGCTGCCAGGATTATTAATGCTATAATCCTAGCGGGCTCGGGGAGCATGGTGCAATGTCGAGTTTGGTATCCCTGAACTCAGGGTTTAATAACGCATCCGTTTGTGTGGATGGTTTTTGGACTCTGTGTTTGAAAATAGCACTTTTAGAAAGTAGCTATTTTCTTGTCTAACTCTCTACCGGTCTCTGCTGGTTCTGGTGTGCGTGTGACAGGAGCTGGGTGGCTCCAGAGGTCTGAATGAGTCAGTGTGGGGTGAGTGGGGCATTTGCATTGAGAGTAGGGGAAGAGTAGCTCCTGATAGCCTGCCCGGCCTGATACAATGCTGGCTCCGCCCCCCTGCCAGGCGACTGATGACTCTGTGCCTGCCTGGGACTTTCCTGGCCCACCTCCTGCCGGGCACTTGATGGCCCTGCCCCTGCCAGTGACAATGCTGGCTCCGCTCCTGCTGGGCGGCTGAAGACTCTGCCCTGCACAGTGAATAGGCCAGGTGCTTCGGCCTGGCAACACCCACAACAAACCCAAGATGGGTGGAAATTCCCCTGCATGGACAAAGGGATCAACGCCAAAAAGGGGTATAAGAGAAGGACCCCTGAACCAAGAATTTAGATCACTTCTGACAAGGAAACCTGAACCAAGGACAAGAAGCCTGCTGATCTAAGGACTGCCTACCCCTTCTGCCAGAGTGCTGTTTGTTGGGGGAATCCTGCATTGCTTCTTTATTTTTGCCAAGGAACCAGGAGAGAGGAACTGTGTGTGTACTCTCAATCTTTGCTAAGAAAATCTCCAAGGGCTGGAAGAGTGCCAGTCTCCTGTTGAAGTCACAGGGCTAAAGGACTTCATCTATTTGCTAAAAGTGCATGTTGCTGGAACCTGAAATCCAGCACCTCTGAAGAATCCAGCAACCTCGACGCCGACGGACGCCGCCGAATCCAGCTCGACATCGTGAGTAACGGCTCCAGTGTCCCGCTTCCTCGACGCCGGCCGCCGGGCCCGATCGACGCCAGCAACAACGCCAGTGAGTAGTGAGTTTGGCTCCAGCTCCAAGTGACCTCGTGTCTGCACCGCTGCTGATCGCATCAACTTCGAGCCCTCTCGACGCCGTGAGCGCTACTCACTCTTGCAACATCGACATCGACGACGCCGTATCCTACTTCACCTCGTGAGCGCTGCTCCTGCCTGACTTCGGTCGACGCCGCTGCAGATCGCCCCGACTCCGAGACCCGATCGACGCCGAAGACGCGACGCCGGACATCTCGACACCGCTGATCATCGAGTGCTTCACTTTTCCACGGTACTGTGTTGTGGGGGTCTGTGCGACTCCGGGCTCGACGTAGCGCTCCTCGCGGTCGACGCCGAACCTTTGGATTAACTTTGCCTCGACGTCGTGTGACTCCCGTGTGAGTTACATTGTTGCCAAGAACTGTATTTTAAAGAAGAAGAGTTGCTTTTGATACTCAAGACTTTGTGCCAAGAAGAAACCGTGCTTGAACTATTATCTTTCCTTCCAAAAGTATTTATTAAGATTGTGGTATATTTTTGTCGTTATTTGGTCTTGTGCTAAGCCTTATATAAAAATCCTTATTTTTATAATACTACTGTGTCGTGTCCATTTGTAGTGTATTCACTTTATTACTGTATGTGGTCATAAATGCTTAACGCACTGCCTCTGAGATAAGCCTGTCTGCTTTGCCAAGCTACCAAGGGGGTGAGCAGGGGTTATCTAAGTGTGTGATCCCCTTGCCCTGACTAGAAAAGGTGTGTCCCTATTTGTCAGAAGTGTATACCTCTGCCAACTAGAGACAGCCGCTTCTAACATTGGTGGGTCAGCGGTGAGGATTTGATCTTTGCATTTATGACCCATGTGCAGTGATTAGTGTGCGCTACATAGTGAAAGCAGACCATAGCGCATTCACAATCTACTTGGTTGGATATTCTATTTTTTGTTCTCCGCTTTCCTGGAACTTGATTTTTGAAACTGCCAGTTTTTACCATGAGTAATGCTGGAGGCACTACCCCTGTTGTTGTTGTGGAGGAGTTTGATAGGAGTAAGATAAAGGATTACAAGTCACAGCAGCTGAAATCCTTTTTCAAGCAATTTAAAGTTCCTACAACAGGCCTCAAAGTTAAGGAAGAATATCTCAAAGCATTGGAGGCCTGGTTAGAGGCCAGAGATCCCTCTGATCCGGTGGTGGTACCGACAGGGGAAGGGGAGGAGGAGGTGCCAGTGAATGGGCCCCCATCCCCTCCTGGCAGCAGTGTTTCCTCCAAAGGTCTTTCTCCTGAAGAAAGAGAAGAAAGGGCGAAGGAGCGAGCACACAACATGGAGATGGCAAAACTTAAGATAGATGGGCAGTTGGAAATAGAGAATGCAAGAGGCAGGAGAGAAGCTGATATGGAGATCAAAAGGTTAGAGTTTGAAAGAGAGAAGTTAGCTTTTGAGCGTGATACCAGGATGAGGGAGTTGGAGCTCAAAGCTAAAGAGTTAGAATTGAATCCCTCTGGTGGCAGCATCCCATCTGTGCCTGCAGAAAGTAGGTTTTATTTTCCCAAAGATGTGATCAAAGATTTTCAGAAGAATGAGGATATTGGTCAATGGTTTAAAGCATATGAGTTAGCATTGTTGGCCCACCGGGTCCCTGAGAAGGATTGGGGAGCGGGGTTGTGGGGTCGCTTTGTGATTGAGGGAAGAGATACCCTGTTAGACATGCCTGTTGAGGATAGGATGTCTTATACTCATATGAAAGATGCTTTAATGTTAAGGTATGGCCTAACCCCAGAAAAGTACAGACAGGCCTTTAGAGAATGTAAGAAGTTGCCTGGTACTACGTGGGTTGAATATGTGTCATTTTTTTGCAGAGCCATGGATGGTTGGGTAAAGGGCAGCAAAGTGGAAAGTTATGATGCTCTTTATGATTTGTTTGCTTGGGAGCACTTGTCTAATAACTGTTTTCCAGAGCTGCGCCAGCACCTTATTGATAGCAAGATATCTAACCCTAGAAAACTTGCTGAATAGGCGGACCGCTGGGTCAGTACCAGGGTCCACAAGGGTCCAGTGGGAGACTCAGCCAAGGGTGGGCAGGGTCCCAAGCAGAAAAGTGGGGGGGACAAGGGTAAACAGAGGGAGTTCCAGAAAGGGCCCCAAAGTAATCCCCAAGGGAACCAAGGGAAGGGTTCCCAGCCTCCCCCAGAGAAGAAATCAGAGGCCCCGACAGGTAAACCTGTTCGTAGGGGCCCAATGACCTGCTTCGCTTGTAAGCAGGTGGGACACCGGTTTTATAATCCCCAGTGTCCCTTGAAGAAATCTAGTGCACCACCACGTGCCGCCCCCCGTCAGTTGGCGAGTGTAGCCCTGGGAGGGGAGGAGATGGTTGCCCATGGTGGGGAGGGTCCCGCAGAGATGTCCCTGGTCTCTCTAGGAGACATGGAATTGGTCCCTCCACCCCCGCTGCCTAGTAACACTAAGAAATATAGGCAGTGGGTGACCATTAATGGCCATAGAGTGGAAGCCCTCAGAGACACCGGAGCGAGTGTGACAGCTGTCAAGTGTCACTTGGTGTCCAGAGAGCAGGTTGTTCCCCACGCATTCTACCCTGTGATAGCTGCTGACAACTCCCAGAGAGAGTGTGAGGTAGCTCAAGTTTCCTTTGAATGGGGGGGAGTTTCAGGTACTCTTCAAGTTGCTGTAAGGCCCGCCATGCCTGTTGATTGTCTCCTGGCCAATGATTTAGAAGACTCCCCTTGGCCTAAGGTGGAGAGGGAGACACATTTGAAAATGCTGGGTGTGCCAGAGTGGGTGTGTGCAACCACTCGATCCATGACAGCAAGTAAGGGTGTTGATGGGGTCCCGGAGCCTGAAAGTATGGCCCAGGACCCAGCTGTGAAGAGAAGAGGCAGGGGGCGCGGGTAACCGTCCCCCATAGTTCCCGTGGTCCAGGAGGAGGCAGACCTTGAGGGGTATGCCCTGGAACCCACAGGTGAACAAGTTGCTGAACTGGGAGACCTACCCGAGCTGACCCACTGGCAGCAGGATGGTGGTCCCTCCAGGGAGGAATTCTGTGCAGAACAGAAAGTGTGCCCTTCTCTTGTGGGTATGAGGCAGCAGGCCTCAGCCCAAACCTCAGGTGATCAGTCAGGGTCACATTTTGTTTACTGGGAGAACGACCTCCTGTATAGCGAGCCTAAGGCTGCTGAGCCTGGGTCAGCCCGTGTGCTGGTGGTACCCCAGCGCTTCAGAGCCTTCCTACTGGGTTTGGCTCATGACGTTCCTTTAGCTGGACATCTGGGGCAGGACAAGACCTATGACAGGCTTGTCACCCATTTTTATTGGCCTCAGATGAGAAGGGATACAGATATCCATTGCAAGACCTGTCAAACTTGCCAGGCAAGTGGGAAAAGCGGGCGGAAGCAGAAGGCTCCCCTCCAACCTTTTCCCGTGGTCAGTACCCCCTTTGAACGGGTGGGGATTGACATTGTTGGGCCCCTGGACCCCAAGACAGCCCTGGCCAACAGGTTCATCCTGGTCTTGGTGGACCATGCCACACGGTACCCGGAAGCCATCCCTCTCAGAACAGTGACGGCCCCCGTGGTGGGACGGGCACTGATGGGTGTTTTCTCCCGAATGGGGTTCCCCAGAGAGGTGGTGTCAGACCGGGGCACCAACTTCATTTCCAACTATATGAAGTCTCTGTGGAAGGAGTGTGGGGTAACCTACAAGTTCACCACTCCTTACCACCCTCAAGGTAATGGGTTGGTTGAGAGATTCAACCGTACCCTTAAAGGCATGATCATGGGTCTTGAAGAACCAATGAGGCGTAAATGGGACGTCCTCTTGCCATGCCTGCTGTTTGCTTACCGTGAGGTGCCACAGAAGTCTCTAGGGTTCAGCCCCTTTGAGCTTTTGTATGGACACCCGGTAAGAGGACCGTTGAGTCTGGTCAAAGAAGGCTGGGAGCAATCTCCCAGGAAACCTCCCCAGGATGTATACAGTTACATGCTGGCCTTCAGGGACCAGACTAGGCGCTTCAGAGATCTTGCTCAGGCAAATCTGGAGGCAAGCCAGGAGGAGATGAAGCGGTGGTACGACCAGATGGCCACTCTGGTAGAGCTTCAGCCTGGACAGAAAGTTTGGGTCATGTCCCCTGTGGAACCTTGTGCGCTCAAGGACAGATGGACTGGACCATTTAAGGTTGTGGAGAAAAAGAGCGATGTCACCTACATGGTGGACTTGGAGTCTCCCAGGAACCCCTTGCGGGTCCTGCATGTCAACCGTTTAAAGCCCCACTTAGAAAGGTCCGAAGTGGGCATGCTCCTAGCTACAGATGCTGGAATGGAGGAGGAGAGTGAGCCTCTTCCTGACCTCCTGTCTGCAAAAGAGCAAGATGGGTCAGTGGATGGTGTTGTCCTCTCTGACACACTGACCCCTGAACAGCAGCAGGATTGTCGCCAACTGTTGGGACAATTACCTGATCTGTTTTCCTTGATTCCTGGTGTCACTCAGTGGTGTGTCCATGATGTGGACACCGGGGACAGCACTCCTGTCAAGCACAAGGCTTACAGAGTGACTGACAAGGTCAGAGCATACATCTAGGAGGAGGTCTCCAAAATGTTTGCCTTAGGGGTGGTTGAGTCCTCTAGCAGTCCTTGGGCCAGCCCAGTGGTCTTGGTCCCAAAGGCTGCAGCGCCTGGTGCTTCACCGGAACTTCAGTTCTGTGTGGATTACCGAGGACTCAATTCAGTCACAAAGACTGACGCGCACCCCATCCCCAGAGCTGATGAGCTCATAGATCAGTTGGGGGCTGCCCGGTACCTTAGTACGTTTGATTTAACGTCTGGGTACTGGCAGATCGCCTTGACTGATGGGGCAAAAGAGAGGTCAGCATTCTCCACACCAGATGGGCACTACCAGTTCCGGGTTATGCCTTTTGGGATGAAGAATGCCTCTGCCACCTTCCAGAGGTTGGTCAACCAGGTCTTGGCTGGACTGGAGGATTTCAGTGCCGCCTACCTGGACGACATCGCAGTGTTCAGCGCCAGCTGGGAGGAACACTTGCGCCACCTCCAGGAAGTGTTGTTGGCCCTGCGCAGAGCAGGCCTCACAATCAAAGCCAGTAATGGCCAGATTGGGCAGGGTTCAGTGGTGTACTTGGGGCACCAAGTAGGGAGCGGCAAGGTGGCCCCCCTGCAACCCAAGATTGATACCATCCTGGCATGGGCACCGCCCAAAACCCAGACTCAGGTGAGAGCCTTCTTGGGTCTCACGGGTTACTACAGGAGGTTCGTCAAGGATTATGGTAACATTGTGCACCCCTTGACTTCGCTGACTTCCAGGAAGCAGCCACGACTTGTGATCTGGACTGACGCCTGTCAGACGGCCTTTGACACCCTGAAAACTGCAATGTGCACAGCACCCATACTCCAGGCACCCGACTTTTCTAAAGAATTTGTTGTCCAGACGGACGCTTCAGAGCATGGCGTGGGGGCTGTTCTAGCTCAGGTGAATGAAGAGGGCCGAGACTTACCTGTAGCCTTCATCAGTAGGAGGTTACTTCCCAGGGAACAGAGGTGGAGTGCGATAGAGAGAGAAGCATTTGCTGTGGTCTGGGCGCTGAAGAAGCTAAGACCCTACCTGTTTGGGACTCACTTCCGGGTTCAGACAGACCACAGGCCCCTCAGATGGTTGATGCAGATGAGGGGTGAGAATCCAAAGCTGTTGAGGTGGTCCATTTCCCTATAGGGGATGGACTTCACGGTGGAACACCGCCCTGGCACAGATCACGCCAATGCTGATGGTCTGTCCAGATTTTTCCGCCTTAGTGATGAGGACTCCCTAGGGTAAGGGTAGTTCTCCCCACATTTCAGCTGGAGGGGACACGTGTTAGACCTGACATCATTGGCATGAGTCTCTCCTCCATTTTTTCTGTTTGCCTCCTCTGTTTACGATGTTTTTGCTGGTATGTTGCTTTGGGCCCTGTGCCACTGCTGATCAGTGCCACAGTGCAAGTGCTCCCTATGTGAAATGGCTTTATTGATTGAATTCCATGTTTGGCTTATTTGGTTTACTGTCAGTCCCTAGTAGAGTGCACCAGGAGTGCCAGGGCTTGTAAATACAAATGCTGCTAGTGGGCTTGCAGCACGTGTTGTGCCACCCACAAGAGCGGCCTAGTAAAAGTATGTCTGAAGGTCTACCATTGCTAGACCACGTGCAGTCTGGTACTGTCACGCAAACTGCGCAAGTACACCTACTTGCCAGTCCCTAAACCTTCCCTTAACTTCATGTTAGTCACCCCTATGGTAGGCCCAAGGGCAGGGTGCATTGTAAGCATAAGGTAGGACAAGCCTGACAAGGTTGGCATGTCCTAATAGTGAATTACAGCCATATTAGTTTTTCACTATTGTAAGGTAACCTGCTCTCCATCAGTTAGAATGGGCTGCCAGGATTATTAATGCTATAATCCTAGCGGGCTCTGGGAGCATGGTGCAATGTCGAGTTTGGTATCCCTGAACTCAGGGTTTAATAACGCATCCGTTTGTGTGGATGGTTTTTGGACTCTGTGTTTGAAAATAGCACTTTTAGAAAGTAGCTATTTTCTTGTCTAACTCTCTACCGGTCTCTGCTGGTTCTGGTGTGCGTGTGACAGGAGCTGGGTGGCTCCAGAGGTCTGAATGAGTCAGTGTGGGGTGAGTGGGGCATTTGCATTGAGAGTAGGGGAAGAGTAGCTCCTGATAGCCTGCCCGGCCTGATACAATGCTGGCTCCGCCCCCCTGCCAGGCGACTGATGACTCTGTGCCTGCCTGGGACTTTCCTGGCCCACCTCCTGCCGGGCACTTGATGGCCCTGCCCCTGCCAGTGACAATGCTGGCTCCGCTCCTGCTGGGCGGCTGAAGACTCTGCCCTGCACAGTGAATAGGCCAGGTGCTTCGGCCTGGCAACACCCACAACAAACCCAAGATGGGTGGAAATTCCCCTGCATGGACAAAGGGATCAAAGCCAAAAAGGGGTATAAGAGAAGGACCCCTGAACCAAGAATTTAGATCACTTCTGACAAGGAAACCTGAACCAAGGACAAGAAGCCTGCTGATCTAAGGACTGCCTACCCCTTCTGCCAGAGTGCTGTTTGTTGGGGGAATCCTGCATTGCTTCTTTATTTTTGCCAAGGAACCAGGAGAGAGGAACTGTGTGTGTACTCTCAATCTTTGCTAAGAAAATCTCCAAGGGCTGGAAGAGTGCCAGTCTCCTGTTGGAGTCACAGGGCTAAAGGACTTCATCTATTTGCTAAAAGTGCATGTTGCTGGAACCTGAAATCCAGCACCTCTGAAGAATCCAGCAACCTCGACGCCGACGGACGCCGCCGAATCCAGCTCGACATCGTGAGTAACGGCTCCAGTGTCCCGCTTCCTCGACGCCGGCCGCCGGGCCCGATCGACGCCAGCAACAACGCCAGTGAGTAGTGAGTTTGGCTCCAGCTCCAAGTGACCTCGTGTCTGCACCGCTGCTGATCGCATCGACTTCGAGCCCTCTCGACGCCGTGAGCGCTACTCACTCTTGCAACATCGACATCGACGACGCCGTATCCTACTTCACCTCGTGAGCGCTGCTCCTGCCTGACTTCGGTCGACGCCGCTGCAGATCGCCCCGACTCCGAGACCCGATCGACGCCGAAGACGCGACGCCGGACATCTCGACGCCGCTGATCATCGAGTGCTTCACTTTTCCACGGTACTGTGTTGTGGGGGTCTGTGCGACTCCGGGCTCGACGTAGCGCTCCTCGCGGTCGACGCCGAACCTTTGGATTAACTTTGCCTCGACGTCGTGTGACTCCCGTGTGAGTTACATTGTTGCCAAGAACTGTATTTTAAAGAAGAAGAGTTGCTTTTGATACTCAAGACTTTGTGCCAAGAAGAAACCGTGCTTGAACTATTATCTTTCCTTCCAAAAGTATTTATTAAGATTGTGGTATATTTTTGTCGTTATTTGGTCTTGTGCTAAGCCTTATATAAAAATCCTTATTTTTATAATACTACTGTGTCGTGTCCATTTGTAGTGTATTCACTTTATTACTGTATGTGGTCATAAATGCTTAACGCACTGCCTCTGAGATAAGCCTGTCTGCTTTGCCAAGCTACCAAGGTGGTGAGCAGGGGTTATCTAAGTGTGTGATCCCCTTGCCCTGACTAGAAAAGGTGTGTCCCTATTTGTCAGAAGTGTATACCTCTGCCAACTAGAGACAGCCGCTTCTAACACCGCCCTTCACATATCCTACTTGCTAAAGCGAATACACTCCTGCCCACGACAAGCATTTCGACACTGCATCCCTAAGCCATGCGGCCGGCCCTCCTCAGAGGGTTGTAGGCAAGGCTCTGTGTTTAAGCTTTTTACCCGGCCGCTCTGGCACTGAACTCAATGAGATATATCATACGCGGCCGGCCTCGACACGAGGTTGTAGGCTTAACGCTGTGTTCAAAATAAAATAGATTTGAACTAAAAATAAACATTTTACTTCACCAAAATATTTTCAATTCACCCCCAAAAATGATGTCACTACATTTATAACAATATAACATACACAAATATTGTCATTCACTACAAACATATATACAACTTAAACATTAATAAATAAAAATAAATAAGATTTTATTAATAACTATCAAACTATATAAAAAAAGGTAGACATAAAACCAAATTAGTATTTACAGTTGAAGGACATAACTGATATAAAAATGTTAACTAAAGTTAAACTAACCAATAAAATCTAACTCTAAAAATCCTTAACCCATTAATACCGACAGACAATTAAATCAACAATATAAAAGGCACACTAATCTTACCAACAAAATACTTCTAAAACACAAATACTGCAAGATGCAGAAACTCTACAGGATTCTCTAACCAGACCCTTAAAGAAGAAATATTTGCATCTTAGCAACTACATAACAAAGTAAGTAAAACATATTTAAACTAAAACATACTTAAATATATAAAATAGGAATTAATTAATAAAACTCTCTCTCGCTTCTATCTCTTTACATGTACTTACAAAAAAAACACCATGCTTGATTAAGTAATAAGCTGGCAGAAATAAACACCTATCACAAACAGGCACAAAGATATAGCAAATTAAGGGGCATATTTACAAGGAGCTTGCTTTTTTCGCTGCATCATTTTTGTTATAGCAGTGGCGGCGCAATCAGTGCTTTATATTTACAAAGTAACGCCATAGGCCTTTAGCATCACTTTTACCACTTCTGCGATGATTTTAGATTGTGCTAGATCCGGATGAGTCAGTTAACAACAATGAAATGTAAGATAGGCGTTCCCTCTTAAAATGTCACGCAGAACTGACACAGTCGTATTTACAATGGTATTGGAAAATGATGCTACTCTGTCAAAAGCATCAAAAATGTAACAATTCGGTACACCAGGCATAAAATGATGGATTGCCACTGGTACAATAGCAGAACATACCCAAATCAGTATGGCAGGCTCAACTAAGCCATGGACTTACTCCTACAGCAGCTTGGAGCAACAAGAAGACCACCACCTCCACCACCACCATCACCGTGGAGACAGCACAGGAGAAGTGAGCGGACATACTGGCAGAGGATTCTCCTCAAAGACCTCAGAGAGGAGGAGGTCATCACTCATTACAGGCTCAAGAAGGAATCTATGTCCAGCTCCTGCACCAGATTCCACCAAGAATGCAGACAACAGCTCAGCGGTGCACCAACATCTATCAGCAGGCCAAACTACTGGCTGTACCACACATGCC
This sequence comes from Lissotriton helveticus, assembly GCF_964261635.1. NCBI lineage: Eukaryota > Metazoa > Chordata > Amphibia > Caudata > Salamandridae > Lissotriton > Lissotriton helveticus. Next base: position 1,600,667,156 of record NC_136059.1, on the reverse strand, counting down.
AGCGTCTAGAACATTCCAACACACCAGAGCCAGTGTGGCTGAAGTATCCCAGGCATACTTTTCGGCATTCCTTCCTCTGTCCTGGATGCCATCATTAGCCTCACACCCCAGTACCTCATATTCCCCAACACTCTGCAGAAACAATAGGAAAGCAATGTAATTGCAGACCTTGAAGAACCTGTCACGTCTGCACTCTAGCCCGGACCTCGGACCCCGGAGACCAGCATCACCTGCACTTTACACCCACTCCCTGGAGGAGGGCGGGTGCTTCAAAATCCACCAGAAGGTCCTGCAGCGTGGCATGCGCACAGGGAAGCACCCGAGCATGGCTCAGGCGAAGGCTGGTCCAAGACTGGCCCGTCTTAGCCCGTCATAGCCAGGAATAGGCTGAGCTGGGCCACGCAATTTTGTCTTTGAACTCTCAATTGGAGCAGCCTTCTCCTTCTCCCAGGATAGTCGAAGCGCGTGTTGGTGAGCACAGGACTGCACTAATTAACTCTAAAGGATTGTTACTATATTGTCTATTTCAATTATAGTGCTGATACGTGTCCCTACGGTCTTCCCATTGAGTTAATATAAAGTCTTCTTTTTTTCTGTCTAGATTTGGAGCGCCACACCACCTAAGATATAAGTGCTATGGGAAAGAGAAAAACAACCACTACACAGAAGAATAGCCCGGGGGGCCTCACAACAATCATTACTAAATTACCTGACGGGTGCAATGGGGGCAATCGAACAACAGATTAGCTCAGTGGAAGAATCCTTCAACATTAAAAAGATAACTCCTAGTAGGGGTAGCGGGGAAAATTGTTTACCTATGGCGCTTCTAGGTTTAAGCGCTCCCTCTTCACCCCAGAAAGTTGCTCTACGGGAATTAGTAACGGATGTGTATCCAATGTGTCCGACCATATTTCTGTAAGCGATTATGAGAACATGTCTCAACCCCCAGACAAGCGTGCAAGAAATTTAGACTGGCCTAAAACCACAACTATGCGTCTGATAGAAATACATAGAGATATCAAAAAACAACTAAAAAAACAATGAAAAAGTTAAGCCCATATCCCAGCCCACTCTCACACATATGCCTAAAGATAAACCCCTAGTACGAGCCCAGCCTAACATCTCGTTGGAGCTTGATAAACTAAACAACAGATTAGATGAGTTAGGCTCATACCTTAGAGAAACATTGAATTCTCTAATTATTAGAATGGAGTCATTAGAGATCACGCATTTAAAATGTGTACCTCCCCCTCATATAGCAACTTAAAATCTACCAAGAAGTAGACTAGATTGTGTTGGTAACACGGTCAGACCGATACCCCTTAGCGAGTCTGCCCATAGAGGTGAACAGTCGGAGATACGGGAGATTGCTCATGCGAAAGACCTAGTTACACCATCCGTACAGCTAAATCCTGCACCTGCTCCTTTTTCTACTACGTCATCAGCCCAACTCATGGTTAAAGATTCAATTGCCACCGATGTCACGCAGTTTATGGTTGACAGCGAGAGGCTTAATACAGGATCCCTAACGCTAAATAGCATAGATAGGAGAGCTGGAAGGGCACAAAATATTCGATCCACTCATGACAATCAAGGGAGCCTAACGAGATTAGACCTGCCCCCCTTGGCTACACCATATACGGTTGTCTAAGCCAATGTCCCAAGATTGTCATCAGGGGTGGAGGAGACCTGGGACTCTCTTAGAAATAAATCCTTGTTGGTTAGGCTCATAAATAGGGCAAACTGAAAGGTTGTTTGCTGAATTCAAAATAACTAGAAGAATTAGCTGGGTAGGGAGAGGCCCGAAGAAGTTATATGATGACTGCTTGGTACTGTCTTTTAGTACTCCACATCTTGTACAAACAATCCTTAGCAGAGTAGGTAACCAGACGAGCTCGAGCCAAGACATTAATATAGTCCCATTGGGATATTATTATCAACCATTACTGAACCATCAGCCCAACTTGAGGCCCGAGGCCCAAAATGTGTTCCATGGTCATATGTTCAATTTTGCAGTGTTTAACAGGTTTGATTTATTTAATAATTTAAAACACGTAGACTGATTAAAGTCAGATTTCAGGAGTCCCCAGACGGAGCGGGTAGCGCAGGGTGGTGCTATAAATTATAACTGTTTTAGATCTTTTACGAGCAAAGAAAAAAAAGTTGCCAACTGGGACGGCAGGTTTGCCTGATGATACTAACTATACAAATGACCTAGTTCCAGTTACCAGGGACTCTTTGCACAATTTTAATAGCGTGGGTATGTTAACAACACCACAGACCACTGTAGTCACACCTAATACAACTATGGAAGGATTAGCTGACGAGGTAGCTGACGAGGTAGCTGACGGATACCGGAAGCCATATTTGAATGAAATGTTATTCTGGAATGTAGCAGGATTAAAAAGTAAGGCTGAAAATCATCTGTGGTACAAGTTTGTGAAAATATTCGATATTATTAGTTTGCAGGAGACATGGGCGATTGAACCTATTCATATCAACGGTTTTAAAACATTTCATACCCCTGGTATAAATTCATCCCATTGTCGCTCAAATGAGGGACTGTGTACCTATGTTTTAAACTGCTTGAATTTTAACAGAATAGAGTTGTTAAGTGTTAATCAGTTTGTACAAATTTTGTTATTTGACACTGATAAATCACCATGCATCGCTTTAGTGAAATTTTATAATAATATCCACCCTGACCAGATAGAAGGGGTTTTAAGGTCACTAGGGTATATTTTACAGAATATTCAGGCCTCTGTTACAAAGGATTTGATTATCGTCTGGGGTGGGGATTTTGACTGTATGATATATGTAATTATGCGGACGGGGTCCTTGTGGTATTGGATGCGATAAAAATAGCTATTTTAGCCTCTTTGTTCATACCCATTATGGTGAATTGTTAAACGATAATTTGTTTGAATTGGATTTAGACTTTGCTAACAATCTATACTATTCTCCGGTTCCTTTCAAACCAACGTTCAATGGGCATGGTACTTTTTCGACAATTGATTTTATTTTAGTGACCAGCAGAAATGTTTCTAGAGTGGTAGATTTTTGTACTCATAAGATCGCCCTAAGCGATCATTTCGCTCTGAGCCTGACTTTACTGGTAAAAGACAAGGGAAGCTGTGCAAGGGATCATCCAACTCATATTGTTAAAAATATCACCCTGTCTAGGCAAAATGGGTTTGACCTACGTTGGGATAAATTGGTCCCTGAAAAATTTATAAATATGATTATTAAAAACTGTAAGCAGGAGATTTTGTACATGCTTAGATGAAACCGTAACTAACAAAGATGTCTTAGAGGGTTTCTTAACCATCGCAGGACATATCAAAAAAGCATTATCAATAAGCTCCAATAGAAATCTGGGTCATAAGCATGGGTGGTTTGATACAAATTGCACTAAAGCCCATTCCAAATTAAAAATCTGCCTTCACAAAACCATAAAAAATGGAGCAGAGATTGCAGGGACCCGAAGAGAATTTAGTCGAGCCCTGAAAGAAAGGAAGAAGGAGTTAAAAATGAGGTGTGGCGTGCTTTACATGCAGCCTCAGAACTTTAAGATAGTTCTGCATTCTGGAATGCAGTTAATTCACCATTTCTGGCGACTGGAAACTGGGCCTTTATAGAGATTGCCATCAGTGAGGCAGAGTGAGTGGACCATTTTTCAAAATTATATGATAAACTACATTCTGCTTCCTCTAATGAAGGGAGTCCCATATTAAGCTCAGGCCAATAGCCGTTGACTAACTCCTCTAATCTAAGATTCGATCTTGATGAAGTTATATCGGCCATTTCCTCAAGCAGCAGGGGGAAGGCACTAGGGCCCAATGGAATCCTTGTGGATCTTTTTAAATCTATTAGGGAATTGTGGGGCCCCATCCTAACCCAAGTTATTAACGCTTGTAGCAAGATAGGTCTTATTCCATCCTGGCTTGAATCTATACTGGTCCCTATTTTTAAAAAAGGGGACAGATCCAGCCCAGCCAATTACAGACCAATATCACTGCTCGACTCTACAGTTAAAGTAATCGGTAGAGTTCTCTTAACCAGGGGCGGAGGGGTGTTCGATCAACAGTGATCTACAATATGGCTTCCGTAAGGGACTTGGGACGGTAGAGCAAGGTCTGAATCTAAACATCATGATGAGCAAATATATAAGGGCAAAAAGGGGTAGACTTTTCCGGTCTTTCGTGGATTTAACCATCACGTTACAACGTTAGATTGCGTTATCCAGGAAAAGCTTTGGAAAATTTTAGAAAACTTGGGAGTGGATCCTCCTATAATTCTTTTTTTTATGAAGTTTTATCAAGGGGCTAACGCAACTGTCAGGTTTGGGGAAGGTGTTGAATGCACCAAACACTTTGATGTGAGGCAAGGAGTGCACCACGGTTTCGTCCTTGCCCCCTTTTTATTTACCTTATACATAAACGATCTGGGATGGTCGATCATGGAAGAGTGTCATGATCTACCTCTAATAGGCAACCGCCCAATTCCCACATTGATGTATGAAGATGATGCAGTGCTAATGGCCTGCACTCTGATAGCCCTACAGAGGGTCATTTGTAGTTTTGCTAATTATATGCCTAACTTTGGCCGGAATGTTAACATCCCAAAGACCTATGTGATGAAGTGCGGGGTCGGTAGTAATAAAACTCGGCCTTTTGTTCTACACTCCAAAGAAATTAAATGTTCTGATACATTCTCTTATCTTGGAATTTTATTTGACAGAAGGGGGACGTGGTCTCAGGCAGTTAAAGCAAGGAAGTTATTATTTTTAAAAGCCGTAGCCACCTTAACAAATTTTTGTTGGAAAATAGGCAAAAGGGCCCCAACAGAATTACTGCAAATATATAATGCTAAGTGCGTCACAATTGCTACTTATGGAGCAGGCATATGGGGTTATGAGGACGTGGCAGCTCTACAGATTATAGAGAACAGGTTTCTGAGATACTTATTGACTCTCCCAGTTAATACCTCTTCCTATATTTGCCAAACGGAACTAGGCATTCCTTACCTTATGTATATTATAAAATGTCAGCCAGCACTATTGTGGTATGGGATCTGGACTTCAGACCAGACAATATTAAACCGACAGATTCTAACTGACTGTTTCAAGTTAGAGGGGGTTAATATTATAAAATGGCTGGAATGTATTAAAAAGTGTATGCTCAACAAAGGTCATCCTGAGTAGTACATAACCCCGACCACAATATGCTCTATATCAAGGAAGGATTTTAAAAATAATTTTTTGTCTTTTCTGGAAGATCTCAGAAGAGGGGTAGAGCTCAAAAAAGGCTACAGTTCCAGCCCATTACTACATTTTAAAGACCTTTAAAATTCATCCCTATCTAGGGATGTTCATGGGAGATTTTAGTAGATTCCTGTTAACACGCTTTAGATTGGGAACTATTTATAGATCAATTTCATTTCCAGAACAGAATGATTGGTCCAGGGATTTGTGTAAATGTCCATGTGACGACCAATCGAACCAGTTGACCATCCATGTATTATTTTTTTGTAAATTTTATCTGCTTGAAAGAAAGAGCTGGATTATGCCTCTTTTAAGAAAAATTGGTCAATGTCGTCCCGCTTTCCTGGTTATACAATCATTGGAAGATGAATTTATAATTACATCTGTTTTATCATTTTTAAAGAGTGTTCCTAAAAATAGGAAATCAATTTTATTGTAATTTACTATAGAACCTACTGAAACGATCTCCTCTTAATAGTGATTGATTACAAGCATGTTATGATTCTTTTTCACAGGAATGTTTTTTTACAGTGCTTGTATGATTCTCATGTGAAATAATCCAATAAAGCGTGTTTTGAAGTAATTGCACTATTTCCAAATCTTTAAGGGCAATGCACAGCACCCATGTGCAACTGGTGCCTCCAGCAAAACAGTTTAAAACACCTAAAAAGAACATACATGTACATATAAAACATAGAAACTGTTGCATACATTTGTATGTAAATAACAAATGTATAAACTTTAAACTAGTGATTTAATTATACAATCAATCAAGAAAAGCTTTATTTTGAGAGTTCAAGTCATAAAAGCTAAAAATATCTCAGCTTAAGATACAATAAAAAAAATGTACGGTTCATACAACACATGACACAGTAAGTGGGCAAGTTCTTCCTTGCACTAAAACATGCTGACAGTCAGATGGTAACTTAATCAAATCAGGCATACATTAACTACTTGAGATGCTCAATACTGCTACATACGCCAAATGAGAATAAGTGTGATCCAATTTGAAGACCACAAAAAGCTACAATGCCCATCCAGTGTAAGCTAGATGAGAACAATTCATCATACTAACTAATTCTTAAAATAAAGATAACATTCATTACATTTAAGGCTATACCAAAAAAAGAAGAAAAAAGAAGGGGTATTTCAAAAGGGGAATAACAAAGAAGAGCTATCAAAATATTTCTTTTTTTTAAAAAAAGTATTTTTATTCATTTTGTATTAACACACCAAACAGTCCCCCCAAAGCCCCACCCTCAGCCTCAGACAGGTAAAAACACCCATCTAACAAAACCAATCAAATGTAGCACATTACATCATTATAAAAATACAAAATAAAAACCCTCCAGACAACATTACAATAAAATACATCTTAATAAAGTGCAGCCAATGGATCAACCATTTAAATCCTAAAGTGGCATGTGCAGGCTAACTTTCTGTTAGTTGTTACGTGGTTTTTCTCTTAGCGCCAGGACACTCCTGGGAGTAGCCGCACGCTCTATAAATACCAAATAACATAACATAACTTATAAAATATCAAAAATCATTCTTAAGCAGAGTAGACCAAAAATGGTACTAAATGCATATGGTCTCTCATCATCATATCTCACTTTGTTCTTGAATCCATGTGCTCAGGGAATTCCAGATTTTCGTACCCTTTCAGGAAACTTCGTAACACTCCTTGTTAGTTGGTTTACTAACAAGGATTGATACGGAGTTTCAGGACACTGAAATTACAGATAAATGAATAGGTCCCTGATGAAGGGTTAATCCAGCCTGAAATGCATTGGGTGTAACCAACTGGGACCCTAATTTCAATGCACAACATGTTTGGCTTCATGAAATGGATTACAAGTATATTTGTTTACAAAAGAATTTATGAGGATGATTAAATAAATTCTGATTCAATGAAGATGCAAACTTTATTGCTTTTCAATTTGATTACTCCATTGGATTGGAGACAGAAGCTGTGTACGAAGCGGACGTCTCCCCGTGGAAGACGGTTTACTTTATTTGCATCTCACGCTTGTGGACCAGTGACTGCATGCATAACTTCACTACCTAACATAAAAAGATCACTCAAGGAGTGCAAGTACCACTCTTTACAGCATTATAAAGTGCACAACGTGGACAAAATGTTCCCTTCCCAGTCCCCATTTTGCTATTCTATCTGGCGTATAATACAGGAAGAAGCATGTCTTATAAAATTGTGCTTGTAACCTAGTGGACATTAAAACAGATTGCATCAGCTCGTATGCATACAAAAAAGTCTCATCTGAGATCTCCACTTTCACTTTCGGGAACACTTGTTTAATTTCCTTGGCATAACAGCATTTAACAGGTTATATACCTCCCAATAGAGCTGACTTTGCCTTTAACAATTCGTTCAATAATATCCACTCTATCAAACTTGGCCCGTCCACCTCCTTTTCGTAAAACAAAATTTCTGGCGTGGACAAATTTTAAAAAATCCCTCCAGTCAAGAGTATATTCTCTTTTCAGCTCAGAAGGACCGAAGTCCAGAGGGGGAGAAAAAACAACCAATCTGATTAATTCCTGCCCTAATCCACTTACCCCATGGGCGGATCTCTAAACACCTCGGAAATATTGGAATTATTAGCTTTCAGTGTATAAAAGGATAACCTACCAATAACCTACCAATTCCCCAGGTTCTAGTTTAGCGCACCATACTACAAAAGCACTAATAAGAGTATTAAAACAAACATTTTTGTATTACCTATCATGTATTTGGTGCCAGAAACATCCTCCGGTCTCACTCCCCAGCATAAGTTCAAATAGGGAGGGTATTTTATCAGTACGGGTATTATTTGTGTTGGTCCAGAGCAGCTCACGGCTATAGATCAATTTAACAGCCTATATTATAATTTTAAATTCGGGAGAGCTAAACCCCCCTTGTCGGTAGGTAAGGTAAGAAACCTGGGGGCTCTATGAGATTGCGCATATGCAGATATAAACCGGGAAAATATATTTCCCATTGCTTTAATCCATTGAGGCGACAACTCTAAACAAATCGCCCTAAAAAGATATAGAATTTTCGGGAAAAATAACATTTATCTTACGTTACACCTACCGCCTATAGACAAGTGAGAATTATTTAACTTTTGTAGATCTTTTTTAACCCTCTCTATGAGAAGCTCCCTATTATCAATAACCACATTATCTAGTCTAGAGGATATACCGATACCAAGATATGCAGCCTTTTCGATCACCTGCTGATCTAGCATCCTAACCTTATCATTAAGAACTATCTGTGTCTTGCCTTAGTTCAGAGCATATCCTGAGACATGCCCGAATCGCTCAGCCTCCTCTTTAATTACCATCATGGGTAAATTTGGATCTGCTGTAACCAAGGCAATATCACCTGCATAGGTCAAGGTCTTAGTTGCCCAATTCTGTGACCATATTGCTGGTATATGTGCATTAATTTCTACTCTACGAATAAAAGGATGAATAAAAATTGCAAATAAAAGAAGGGAGATGGGGCAGCTCTGCCTAGTTCCACAGGAGATAAAAAAATTCTGTGTGTATACGGTTCACCATTACAGCCGCCGATGGTTCGACAGATGGTTTTTGGACCTCTCGGATAAAGCCATCTCTAATACCAATCCTAGCCATTGCGGTCCAAAGATATTGCCAGGAGACCCTATCAAAGGCTTTCTCTGCATCCAACAAAATGAGGGCCATAAGGTCTCCTGCACCATTGGTAATATCAAATAATGCTATTACTCTCTTAATATGATCTATTGTGGATGTCCTGGAGACAACCCATGTTGATTTTCGGAGACAACCTTAAGAAATAATGGTCCAAGTCGACTAACAAGCAATTTTGAATACATTTTCGAATCACCATTTATAAAGGTGTTCGGACGGCATGAACCCAGTTGCAAGTGGAAATTTCCTTTTTTTTAAACACAATTTTTGCCATTGTCCATGATCCAGGGTGTCGCCCACCAATAAAAATATGAACAGTTTGTTAATAATTCCTCTTGACTGGCAGGACAAGGTGAGATAATATTCAGTCACGATGCCATCTGTACCAGCTGCTTTCCCTCTTGCTAAACTGTTGATGGCCAGTAATATCTCCGCCCTTTGTGGTGGGCTGTTGAAACTATTCTGATCATCTTCTATGAATTTCAAGTATGGAATTGAGTCTAGAAATGCCGTGCTGTCACTTTGATCAATCCCGATATCAGCCGTGTATAGGGTCTGATAATATCTCTTAAAAGCATCCCTATTTAGATCTGGATTGGTGGTAGTTCCTAACACAGGATCACTAATTTCCCGAATTATATTTGATGTTACTTGCTGTCTTGTACGGACTGCCAAATGATGACCAATCTGTTCACTAAATTCAAATACTGTCTCCTTTAGGGTTATTGCTTTGCTTATTGCCTTATCAGCCAATATATCATGATGGCGGCCCTATCAATCGCTACCTGTTGATGCTCTATCTCCGAATCCCGACCCTCATGAATTACCCTAACAAGCTCTGGCTCTGCCATCCCCGGATTATCCTGTAGAGTCTTCATTGTCTGTTTGACATATTTGTTAAGATTTAGGGAAAACCGCAGTGTCTCCCCCCTAATGCCCGCCTTCAAGGCGTCCCATATCACCTTCATTGATGTGCTTCCCACATTCTCCACCAAGAACATGGGGATCCACTGTCTCATGTGTGTACCATGCTCAGCATTTAACAACAGTGATCTCTAAAATGTCAATGTCCTTAAATTGGGTTTAGTAAGCTCCAAGTCTCCATCAAGGACCAACGGGTTATGGTCTGATAGTACCCTTGGCAGTTTCCCTATTTTACATTTTGAGCTTAGCGACTTGGAGATAAACACATAATCCAGTCTAACATTGTTCCTATGTGGGTTAGAGAAGTAAGGGGCATATTATCAATGGCCAGCGATAATTATTGCTGGCCACGCTTAGCGTTAGATTTCTTATTGCAGGCTATCGCAGGAAATTATCGCCATGCTAGCGCTGTATCAATAACGCATAGCGCAATGGTGATAATTATTCCTGTGATAGCGGTGTTTTCCATGGAGCATCACTGGTTTTCCAGCGATGTTCCATGGAAAACGGCGATAACCTTGGTGATAGGGCCTGTGGTCTTAGCCACACAATCCACCCTCCATAGTCAGGAATTTAACAGACGTTAAATTCCTGCGTTAAGGCATACTTAACGCGATTTCAAATATCGCTAACCCTCATTGTCAATATGACGAAGCTGGGTTAGCGATATTTTCCCATGGAATATAGTCAGGCACGCTTCCTTTGCATCTCATTAGCGATGCGATGGGAGGTATGCTGACAAGGGCACTAATGCAAGGAAACACGCGCTAGCGTGTCCTTGCTGATAATGTAATAATATTATCGCCGCTTTTTGCCCAAAAAGTGCTCTAAAGCGGCGATAACATTATCGCCGCCCCTTGTTGATATGCCCCTAGGTGCCCTGGGTCATTCAGTTTAAGCGAGTGCCAGCAATCAATTAGACCGTAAGTTTGACATAAGTTCCTTAATGCCTGAAACACTTTTTGTTTCCTACCCTTGTACTTCCAGTCTGCCTCCAGAGACCAATCACTGAGTAAAAAAAATATTATAATATCCGCACACGTTAAGCTGGAGAAACCAATGGGCCTATTCACTGGAAATAGTATCCAGCACACCAGGGTCATCGCTGTTACATCCATATAGTGTCCATAAGGTCATTCTCTTTTCTGCACTATAGTGGCACTCTGTGATCGCCCAACGGCCAAATTTGTCAGAGCATGATCGCATAAAATTAATCCCGCCTCCCTTTGTTAGTATCACAACACCCCGAACCCTGGCCCCCTGTGTTGTTTCGCTAAACACCTTAAATCCCAGTGTTTCCAGTATGTGTATTTGAGACCCTTCAATATGCATCTTCTGGGGGCATATCATATTTTCTACAAGTACTTGTAGCCCAACCACTACCCTCTGCCTTTTATTGACATCATTAAGACCACAGATATTAATAGTTGTGACTTTAAGTCTTCCCATGTTGGTTTGTATCATTGACCTGACTCTGGTACCCCATCTCCACCACCCACAACACTTTTCCTTTTAGCTACTGTAACATATGTGCTAAATGTGACAAACAACACTATTAAACCTATCCTTCTCATTGCCCATCTGAAGCCCCCCTCCCTTCCCCCACCTCCAACTACCACCTTGAATAAGGCAACCAGGCTCAACCATGAGCCTGTGTGAAGACGTCTGTGCCACTCCTCCTACCCCTGCAACTCTCTCCCCTCCGCAATCCAGTACAGCCAACAAATGTTGATCGCTCTTAAAAAATAATCGTCAACCTATATCCATCACATACCAAGTTTTGTTTACATACATATGTTTTCACACCTAGGGTCCCTGCTCAAATATCATCCAGAAGCATCTGGGTTTGAATTTAAGACATGAAACTAAAATTCTGATGATGATAGACAACTTTCCGTCCCTGCCACCTGAAATGGAGTTATTAGTTGCCTGAGCCGTCATCTCCTCTCAACGGTAGCATGTGCGAAGTCAGGTTTAGTAAAAAGGGAGAATCCCTCAAATCCTATTTTTGCATTAGGTCTGGCTAAGTCATACATAGCTTAACATAACAAGAAATTGCCAAAGTAGATCAATACAGCACGGGGAGCGCACTACCGGATGAATGTCTCGGAGTTGATAAAGGGAATTGGTGAACCCGTTGGACTTCCTTGCCCCAGTCCCATGAGGAGAGTTCGGGTAGAGAGCTCTTCAACTTATAACAAGAACTTTGGGACGACGTTGGGTTTACTACGGTGCACTAGGGATAGTACACTAAAAATCACACTGTTAAACACTCCACCAACTACCGGGGCACCGTCCCACCCCTGGTGAAACTGAACTAATACGAAAAAAGAGCTGGGAGTGCAATATTTTTGTCAGAAACAATTTAAGTATTTTAATTCACAAAAAAGAACCATAAATCAATCAATGGTACAAAATCCTAAATTGCGAAAATACAATCAAAAATTCTTCTTTTTCTTGTTTTTCTGCAGCCGACGCGTTTCGTCCTAGAGGCAGGACGTCATCAGGGCTGCAATAGCAAACACACAATACAGATACATCAGTATATATATGCAATATCACTCAGTGATCTTAGTCACCTATAGAAAGAAACAACATATCTTCAGGTAACATATTAAATCCAATACAGCTCATTGTGCCAAATGGTACTGTCCGAAAAGTAATTGACCTAACAGTTCTACAGATAAACGGGAAAACATTCCTTAAATCATCAAGTTGGTTCCAGCAAGTGTATATTCCCCAACATATTTGTTACACATTTAATCTACATCCTGTGATGAAGTGCTAGCAAACTGTTGTACAAGTGTTAAAAACAATCATTCGTGGATAGTGGACCGCTCACCTAATATTGTTGAAATCAGACTCTTCTTGTATTAAGATTCCCAATTTTGAACCAGTGGTCTAGGCAACAGTTACTTCAAGAGGCCGATTCTTCATATACACTCTAATAGTATTATCAGACTGGGGTGAAGCAGAAAAAAGGACAGACCAATGAATTATCCAAACAATTTCTGAATATCCAGCCAGATATACCCTTCTCTACTCTGGTTCTTTTTTGTCCTATACTCCCTCCATACGCCAAGCTTTAATAGCATCCATACCTTTTCAAACTCAGCGTTTCGTCTTCTCTCTAAATCGATTAACCATTCTTTAAATCGAGAGTCACTTAAAAACGATCCACCCGTGGCTTCTCGCACCTACGAGATATCCAAAACACAATAATATAATTTGGAGTGCTCTATTTGCCCTCCTCAATATCAGCCCAGGGTGTTTCCCTACTAACTCACCGCTTTTCAATATAATGTAGCCAAGCGGGAAAATCACTTCTGTGTCTGCAGTCACACTGTCCGTCTGTTCATGTACTGCCCATTCTAAAAAAATATTTTTAACAAAAAAAGGAACAGACGCTATAAACTTGGCATATCTTGTAGTAGAATTTCTCTCTTACACTCAATGCTGACTAAGTTTGTCGCTTACCTTCGTAATCGCGCCTCCTGAACCTATGACCACGCCAACCGGGTGCGATAAATCCCGGAAGTGCAGTTACTTCAATCTCCCTTTCTTAAAAAAGAGTTCAATAACCAATCAGAACTCTCAAAAATTTTTAAAAATTTTCCGCGCGCATTGTAATGCCGTTCACCTGTAAGTGAATGTGAGTTTCCATTCAGGTCCGCTACCTTGTCATTGCCGCTCGTCGTTTCCGATCATGCGCAGTACACTGTTACGCGCGCATTGTCATGTCATTCACCCGTCAATGAATATGAGTTCCCATTCAGGTCCGCTACCTCTTCGTTGCCGCTTGTGATTTCCGGTCATGCGCATTACACTGTCACGAGGTTGGATCGCTACCTCTGTTCAATCCCAATGATCATCCGGTCATGCGCAATAGACTATTTTACAAGTCAATTATTTCACCATAATATTTCCGGTCCTGCGCATTAAGTGTGTATAGGTTTCCAGTCTGGTCCGCTATACAACAAAATATATTTCTTGGTATGTGCTAAACGGGGGTTTTCCCTAAATGATCCTGGTCATCTCTGCGTGATGAATAACTCTAATAATGCGTATATACGTACTCATCTACAATCATGAAAAGCCGACACCAAGTCCTCGTCTTCAGTAAAAGCTACAGTTCCGACTCAACGTACACCATTGTCCTTTCCGCGCAAGAATACATCTTTTAATATGCACTAACCCGTTCGTTTAAAAATCTCCAAAAACCAATTAACAAACTCTCATCAGCAGAGAGATATATCCATCCAATGCCTCCGTGTCCCGGAACACTTATGACGAAAATACCGTTGCGACCTCTACCTCTTCTTATTATTACTATGCCTATGTATTCCTCTTTGAGTCAAAGATTTATGAGTATGTCTTCATATGAATAATTATCCCACCGGGGCACATTTATATAGTGTTTCCCTAATATCTAGGAGAACTTATCATCGGATTGATCTAATAATAAATTATATATGTCTACAATTGATAAGAAAGTATCCCATAGGAAACCAACAGTTTGCCTGCTCAACATCTCAGGATGTGTACAATCAACACATAAAGTTAACACTTGATAAGGAAGTATCCACGAAGAAAACAATAATCATTGGTGATTTATGCCAAAAAATAGTGTAGTTCGGAATCAATATTTAGGCCATGAGTCATACTGCGACATTTGATTATCCAACGTGCTTCTGTTTGACGGATTCGTAGTTCCCAATTCCCCCCCCTTACATGCTGCGGCACCTTTTGTATGCCATGGAATTTAAATCCCAAGTTGGCACCATGTTCCTTTTCCATATGCACGTAGAGTGGGGATCTAGTATCCCGATTCATTATTGCTCGTCTATGCTCCTGCATTCTTATTTTTAGGGGTCTTTTGGTGCTGCCTATATATACTTTGTTGCAGCTACAAATGATGACATAGATTATTCCTACACTGTTGCAATTAATGAAATCATTGATGTGAAATTGCTTGGATCCATTGAATCTGAAGGTTTTAGTTTTATTAATGCCGTGCGAGCATATAACACAGGATCCACAGGTGTAAAAGCCTTTAGGCTGGGTGGATAACCAATCTGTCGTTGACTTCTTTATCGGACGAATATAATTCGTCGAAACTTTGTCCCTAATAGTCGGACATTTTTTGAACGTAATTGCGGGTCTATCATCCAGTATCATGGATAGACCCGGGACACCTTTCAACAGGGTCCAATTTCTACTTAGTGCTTGTCTGATTTTTTCTTTTTGCACACAATATGCTGTGACAAAGGAAAGTTTATGCCTGACTAGTTCTCTCTTTTTTGGAAGTAAAGTGGTTGCTCTGTCAATTTTGGACACTTTCTCACTAGCCCTTGCTAGATCTTTTTTGGCATAACCTCTCTTACTTAGTCTCAGTTTCAGTCGATTAAGTTCTTGAGTATAGTCTTCATCCCGACTGCAATTTCTGCGGGTTCTGACCATTTCACCGTAAGGTATTCCCCCAATCACAGATCCTGGGTGAAAACTGTCTGCTCTTAAGATGGAGTTGGTGGCCGTTGCTTTTCTAAATAGACTGCTGTTAATTTTATCACCAACCACTGTCAGTGTCACATCTAAGTATTCTATACTGGATGAACTTTGATTCATTGTCAATTTCACGTTGAAATCATTATGATTCAAGTAGTACAAATACTTTTTCAGGTCGTCCGAAGTACCTCTCCATATTATTAGGATGTCGTCGATGAATCTGGCCCAAAATACCACCAGATCCATCCACTCACCAGCTCTACGGCTCCAGGCGTGCTCCCTCTCATACCAGCCCATAAATAGATTGGCATAAGAGGGAGCAAACCTGGATCCCATCGCCGTGCCCCTAATCTGGTGGAACCATTCATCCTCAAATAGGAAGTAATTATTTTTCAAAATGAGCTGACTCATCTGAATTAACATTTTGGAGTGGTGTCTTAAGCTCGCACTTCTGCTGCCCAAAAAGTGTTCTAGTGCTTGAACACCCTTGTCCATCTCGATACAGGTATACAAACCCACCACGTCTAATGTTGCCAAAATCATCCCGTCTTCCCACTTAAAATCCTGCAATTTATTAAGAATGTCGGTGGTGTCCCTCACGTATGAAGGTAAGTTCACCACTAACGGCTTAATAAAGCCATTAGGGAATTGGAAGTCATTAATCTGTCGGATAGGCATCTAAATGAACATGAGGTTTCAGTATTACAAAAAGGATTGAAGTATTGTCCTGTATATAATTGTGATTACACTGAGTTACACATTGATTTGTTCAAATTTTGCAGGAATTTAAAATTGAAAAGTTTTTTTTCAACACTGGATGTAAATGTGCAGAATAAAATACTGAATAAAGACTCTGAAATGACACTATCTGAGTTAGAAGATGTTCATTTGTTAATGACTTTGTCGGGGGAAATGGATCTTACTGTAGACGATGTCGCAAGTCTATGTCAAATTGAAACAAATTACCAGTGCACTAGTGGATTGCGCAGTAAATCTAAATTTATTCCCCATGGTAGCCAATACACAGCAGTTGACCTTTTCATGGAAAAGACTTTACAGGAATTTTTCAAATTACAAGACAATTACACATTGAACCACCATTATAAAGATAATCTGTCCCGGCAAGAAAGACTAGCCCTATCAAATTTAAAACAAGACCCCTCAATAATCATCAGAGAAGCTGATAAGGGGGGGAACATCGTTGTGATGAATAGGGCAAATTATGTGGCAGAGATACGGGAACAACTCAAGGATGAGAACTGTTATAAAAAAGTCAAAAACAATCCGTTGAAAGAGGTTTCCCAAAATATTTTGGAACACTTATGTGTATGGAAGGAGGAAGGACTGATAGAAGATTCGGAATACAAGTATTTAAATGTTAGCCATCCAATGTCTCCCTTCCTTTACACATTACCGAAAATTCACAAGGACAGGGCTAATCCACCAGGCAGGCCCATAGTCTCCAGCATTGGCAGTGTCACAGAACACATGTCAGAGTTTGTTGATGGCTTTATTAAGCCGTTAGTGGTGAACTTACCTTCATACGTGAGGGACACCACCGACATTCTTAATAAATTGCAGGATTTTAAGTGGGAAGACGGGATGATTTTGGCAACATTAGACGTGGTGGGTTTGTATACCTGTATCGAGATGGACAAGGGTGTTCAAGCACTAGAACACTTTTTGGGCAGCAGAAGTGCGAGCTTAAGACACCACTCCAAAATGTTAATTCAGATGAGTCAGCTCATTTTGAAAAATAATTACTTCCTATTTGAGGATGAATGGTTCCACCAGATTAGGGGCACGGCGATGGGATCCAGGTTTGCTCCCTCTTATGCCAATCTATTTATGGGCTGGTATGAGAGGGAGCACGCCTGGAGCCGTAGAGCTGGTGAGTGGATGGATCTGGTGGTATTTTGGGCCAGATTCATCGACGACATCCTAATAATATGGAGAGGTACTTCGGACGACCTGAAAAAGTATTTGTACTACTTGAATCATAATGATTTCAACGTGAAATTGACAATGAATCAAAGTTCATCCAGTATAGAATACTTAGATGTGACACTGACAGTGGTTGGTGATAAAATTAACAGCAGTCTATTTAGAAAAGCAACGGCCACCAACTCCATCTTAAGAGCAGACAGTTTTCACCCAGGATCTGTGATTGGGGGAATACCTTACGGTGAAATGGTCAGAACCCGCAGAAATTGCAGTCGGGATGAAGACTATACTCAAGAACTTAATCGACTGAAACTGAGACTAAGTAAGAGAGGTTATGCCAAAAAAGATCTAGCAAGGGCTAGTGAGAAAGTGTCCAAAATTGACAGAGCAACCACTTTACTTCCAAAAAAGAGAGAACTAGTCAGGCATAAACTTTCCTTTGTCACAGCATATTGTGTGCAAAAAGAAAAAATCAGACAAGCACTAAGTAGAAATTGGACCCTGTTGAAAGGTGTCCCGGGTCTATCCATGATACTGGATGATAGACCCGCAATTACGTTCAAAAAATGTCCGACTATTAGGGACAAAGTTTCGACGAATTATATTCGTCCGATAAAGAAGTCAACGACAGATTGGTTATCCACCCAGCCTAAAGGCTTTTACACCTGTGGATCCTGTGTTATATGCTCGCACGGCATTAATAAAACTAAAACCTTCAGATTCAATGGATCCAAGCAATTTCACATCAATGATTTCATTAATTGCAACAGTGTAGGAATAATCTATGTCATCATTTGTAGCTGCAACAAAGTATATATAGGCAGCACCAAAAGACCCCTAAAAATAAGAATGCAGGAGCATAGACGAGCAATAATGAATCGGGATACTAGATCCCCACTCTACGTGCATATGGAAAAGGAACATGGTGCCAACTTGGGATTTAAATTCCATGGCATACAAAAGGTGCCGCAGCATGTAAGGGGGGGGAATTGGGAACTACGAATCCGTCAAACAGAAGCACGTTGGATAATCAAATGTCGCAGTATGACTCATGGCCTAAATATTGATTCCGAACTACACTATTTTTTGGCATAAATCACCAATGATTATTGTTTTCTTCGTGGATACTTCCTTATCAAGTGTTAACTTTATGTGTTGATTGTACACATCCTGAGATGTTGAGCAGGCAAACTGTTGGTTTCCTATGGGATACTTTCTTATCAATTGTAGACATATATAATTTATTATTAGATCAATCCGATGATAAGTTCTCCTAGATATTAGGGAAACACTATATAAATGTGCCCCGGTGGGATAATTATTCATATGAAGACATACTCATAAATCTTTGACTCAAAGAGGAATACATAGGCATAGTAATAATAAGAAGAGGTAGAGGTCGCAACGGTATTTTCGTCATAAGTGTTCCGGGACACGGAGGCATTGGATGGATATATCTCTCTGCTGATGAGAGTTTGTTAATTGGTTTTTGGAGATTTTTAAACGAACGGGTTAGTGCATATTAAAAGATGTATTCTTGCGCGGAAAGGACAATGGTGTACGTTGAGTCGGAACTGTAGCTTTTACTGAAGACGAGGACTTGGTGTCGGCTTTTCATGATTGTAGATGAGTACGTATATACGCATTATTAGAGTTATTCATCACGCAGAGATGACTAGGATCATTTAGGGAAAACCCCCGTTTAGCACATACCAAGAAATATATTTTGTTGTATAGCGGACCAGACTGGAAACCTATACACACTTAATGCGCAGGACCGGAAATATTATGGTGAAATAATTGACTTGTAAAATAGTCTATTGCGCATGACCGGATGATCATTGGGATTGAACAGAGGTAGCGATCCAACCTCGTGACAGTGTAATGCGCATGACCGGAAATCACAAGCGGCAACGAAGAGGTAGCGGACCTGAATGGGAACTCATATTCATTGACGGGTGAATGACATGACAATGCGCGCGTAACAGTGTACTGCGCATGATCGGAAACGACGAGCGGCAATGACAAGGTAGCGGACCTGAATGGAAACTCACATTCACTTACAGGTGAACGGCATTACAATGCGCGCGGAAAATTTTTAAAAATTTTTGAGAGTTCTGATTGGTTATTGAACTCTTTTTTAAGAAAGGGAGATTGAAGTAACTGCACTTCCGGGATTTATCGCACCCGGTTGGCGTGGTCATAGGTTCAGGAGGCGCGATTACGAAGGTAAGCGACAAACTTAGTCAGCATTGATTGTAAGAGAGAAATTCTACTACAAGATATGCCAAGTTTATAGCGTCTGTTCCTTTTTTTGTTAAAAATATTTTTTTAGAATGGGCAGTACATGAACAGACGGACAGTGTGACTGCAGACACAGAAGTGATTTTCCCGCTTGGCTACATTATATTGAAAAGCGGTGAGTTAGTAGGGAAACACCCTGGGCTGATATTGAGGAGGGCAAATAGAGCACTCCAAATTATATTATTGTGTTTTGGATATCTCGTAGGTGCGAGAAGCCACGGGTGGATCGTTTTTAAGTGACTCTCGATTTAAAGAATGGTTAATCGATTTAGAGAGAAGACGAAACGCTGAGTTTGAAAAGGTATGGATGCTAATAAAGCTTGGCGTATGGAGGGAGTATAGGACAAAAAAGAACCAGAGTAGAGAAGGGTATATCTGGCTGGATATTCAGAAATTGTTTGGATAATTCATTGGTCTGTCCTTTTTTCTGCTTCACCCCAGTCTGATAATACTATTAGAGTGTATATGAAGAATCGGCCTCTTGAAGTAACTGTTGCCTAGACCACTGGTTCAAAATTGGGAATCTTAATACAAGAAGAGTCTGATTTCAACAATATTAGGTGAGCGGTCCACTATCCACGAATGATTGTTTTTAACACTTGTACAACAGTTTGCTAGCACTTCATCACAGGATGTAGATTAAATGTGTAACAAATATGTTGGGGAATATACACTTGCTGGAACCAACTTGATGATTTAAGGAATGTTTTCCCGTTTATCTGTAGAACTGTTAGGTCAATTACTTTTCGGACAGTACCATTTGGCACAATGAGCTGTATTGGATTTAATATGTTACCTGAAGATATGTTGTTTCTTTCTATAGGTGACTAAGATCACTGAGTGATATTGCATATATATACTGATGTATCTGTATTGTGTGTTTGCTATTGCAGCCCTGATGACGTCCTGCCTCTAGGACGAAACGCGTCGGCTGCAGAAAAACAAGAAAAAGAAGAATTTTTGATTGTATTTTCGCAATTTAGGATTTTGTACCATTGATTGATTTATGGTTCTTTTTTGTGAATTAAAATACTTAAATTGTTTCTGACAAAAATATTGCACTCCCAGCTCTTTTTTCGTATTAGCTCTTCAACTTAGTAATTACAAATTTTCTTATATTACTGCCCTCACAATTTTCGGGGACTCCTAGCAGCCTTAAGTTGTTGCGGTGCTGGCAATTTTCATAGTCCTCGAGTTTCCACATGACATCTTTAATAGTACTCTCCTGAGATGTAGCCTGAGCCTTCCAACCGTATTTTCTAGCGCTTCAGTTCTTGTCTCAATCATGCTTAGCCTCTCTGAGATATCAGAACATATCGTCCCCACCTTCCGTACTGATCCTTGAAGTTTCTTAGAGGCCAGTGGCGTTTGGCAATAGTCAGAATTTACATCATCTTGAAATGATTGCAGGGATTGCAAAATTAAGCATAGTGAGGGTTCAGCTGGTTTTTCACAATCTGGATCATCTGACACCCACTTTAGGTTTGCCACTGACTGTTCCGCTTCCCTATTTACATCTTCCAGGGGTAACAATTGTATAGTCCCAGCCGAGCTCTTCCCCCACCTCATTGGCTCCTAGATTTTTCCCATTGATCTTTTTCCCGGATGTACGTTTAGATTTATATGGGATTGTGCCCTTTTCCTGTAGGCATCTGTTACTTCAAGGGGAGCCTCCATCATTCCCATCGCTGCTTCCATATAGGCTGGTGTCAGATACCTCAGACTCTTCATTCAAGGAGAAGACATTTTCCAAAGTGTCTGGGGATAGACAGCCTGTATCCATGGTTTCCTCTTGGTTTTTGTTCCCTTTTGATGGGCATTGTCTATTCCTGCTGGCAACTTCCAAGGTACAATTGCCACTCTCATCATTTGATTTATCGAACGTCACTTTGGGGGGACAATCATGAATAAATACAGTTTTGTCTATCAGGCAGGAATGTGTTGATGCTTCCACAAATGTATTAGCACAGTTTGCCAGCCAGGTGGCCATACCCTTATCGGGCAATTTCTCTGGTTCTTCATTTTGACTCCCAGGTTTGAGGTATGGTGTTAAATTACTCGCAGGACTGCTTTCTTTCTCATTTTCATAACCATTACCAAGACATTTCCACCGCTCCAGCCCTGCTTTTCCCTCATCCAGGAACAAGATGGCTCTGATAGAGGCCACCACATACCTCTCTCCTCTCCCGCTGGGGAAAACTACTTTGTGGTCCAGAGGGGGTGCCCATATTGATATGTGCTACGGGCATGACCTGACTGACGATTCCCATGCATTTTCGCTGTTGGAGCTGCAAGCAGGGTGCAGTGCACGCTTCTGCGGGAGAAAGAGGACCTACTGCTGTGGATGCCAGGAGGCCCTAACGCAGATGCTGCTGACGGCGCCAGACACGCATACTGCTTCTGCTTTTTGTGGTTGCCTGGGAACAGCAACACTTTCCAGCCAGGTGTGCAGAAAACGGAATCAGCGGCTGTGTCAGTTTCAATGGCTGCTCGTGGAAAGGGTAAAGCGTGGACAGCAGTCCTTGCTTCAACCACCTCTTCCATTGGGCCATGACGACAAGGTCCAGAATTAAAAATAGATGGCAAGAAAGGAGACCTTCAAACCAGCAAGGAGGAAAAGTCAGGGAATGAAAAATTGGAACCTAATCTGAAAGGCCCTGAAGAACTAGGGAGGTCGCAACCTTCCATCACTATAAAAGTATTTCAGTGAATAAAATATACTGAGACAATCAGCATACCCCACAAGCATGTTTTTTGCCTTTTGAACATTTCTCATTTTAAAACTGATATGATGATTATTAATCGATAAAATGCTTATGCCGTGCATCTAGAGGAATACGGATTTTCAAAAGTGAGAATGTTAGAAACCCTAGAACAACTAAGACAAAGGGCCAGCCTACCAGTTACTATGATCCTCTCGCTTGAGCCTTCCTCCTTATTCCGCACTTGTAGCTTAAGAACTTGGCCACTATGAAGGCAAAGAGGGGTCTAGTGTTGGATTTGAGGATCCAAGGGCCTCCTGATGACTCTGTGTGCCCAATTGCTGGCAAATTGGCTTTAGCCATCTAGAACTAGCCTGAACATAAGCAGGGCATGCGAACAGCACATGGGCAACAGACTCACTGATAATTTGCATCTTGGGTTGTCACATTGACTTAGATCATTGGGGTGCCACTTAGCTGTCACCTCGCCAACCGGGAGGGTGCCAAACCTGAATTGAATGTATAACATCCTATGCTGGGGAGTCTGTATTAAATAGGGTTCCAATAATCTAACCTGTTTGTGCAAATAAATATCTATGGTGAGTTTTCCCTGGTCTGGCTTAGTGGACTCTGGTTGCATTACCCGGTCCCAATAATGTCACTTTATTATATCCTTTTGGAGTAAGGGTGGATCTGGTTTTCCCCATGTTGCCTGGAGGCCTACAGCAAACACCAGCTTTCTCACGTTCCTGATCCATCCCACCTTGTTGCATGTATTTAGCGGATTACCTCTGATATAGCATTTGCACAAGGCAGTAGCTCTGGTGTGCTCTGGATGCAAGAGCAAATATTTAACAAGGACCCCCTGAATATATGGAAATACAGTTCCTAGACCAGGGAAAAACAAATAAATGATATGTATCAATCTAGGCAACAAAAAACAATAAAAATAGGAAGGGACTGAGCTACAACATTAGTTTTTGTTAAAAAAGAGTACCATTTTATTCAGAGTATATCAAGACACATAATTTCAAGTTACAAATTCACTATCTGCAATTAACAAATATTACACAATAAAAATTCAAAACATCATTAAAAAAGAGAAATCCAATTGTATATATGGATATACATAAAATAGAAACAAAGTAAAAAGAGAATGTGGCAAATTATATCTCTACGCGCGTTTCGGCGGACCAGCGCCTTCTTCTGGAGCAGCCACGATAATTTCTAAAATGAGAAAATGCCATACAGGGAAAATTATACATATTATCGTATATATTCTTTAAATCCTAATTTTTAATACATAAAAATTCTAATTTCTAATGTTTTAACAGTAGTCTCAGTCTTTCCATTGTACAATGACATAACATTTTAACATTTCAACATTTTTTAAGAATTTCGTTTCCTTGCCTTACTGGCAGTCACAGAGTTGAATTGCATTTTTGGGGTTTAGACCCATATCTGGAGACCCAAATAAATGGCTATGGTTGGCGGATATTAAGATGTAGCCATTCAGCTCTAGCTATAACCTATAGTCACAGGAAATGATATATTGCTCTGGATGCAAACCCGGTATAACAATGGGCGGAGCTTGGCTATATCTGCTCTAGGTCGTCTACCCATATCTAACATTAGGGGTGTAAGCGGGGTTCTTTGTGGCTCCTTAGGTTTTTATGCTCTGATCTACTGAGCTCTGGTATTTTGTCGAAGCCCCATAACTCTCCCCAATACTGGCTGTGCTGACTGCTTTCCAGTTATAAACCTGCAGACCAGCAGCAACGGGTGTGCTATGTGAGGACCGATGCTCTTTCCTGAGGTCCCCTCTGACGTGCTTGTGGCCCAGGAGCATCTATGTCAGATGGAGCATCCCTGACAATTGATCAGAAATACGGGAGCCTAGATAATCACATGTGCTGACTCTTTCCAAGGGGATCCCTCCTAACGTTAGGTGACATTTGTTGGACTTATAGGGGTTGAAGGCCATACATTTTTTTTTTGTGGTGTTGATCACCATGCTTCTTATATCGCAGAAAAGATTAAATCTGTTGAGAAGTAGCCGTATCCCTGCCGGGGATTTTGACACCAGCAGCGCATCATCTGCAAATGAGAGGGTTGCTATCCCCCCAGGGTTGGCACTTCGGCAGGTTCTTGTAGCAAAAAACTAACCACTCAATTCATATACAAAAAAATAAAGGTGCCAAAATGCAACCTTGACGGACTCCCCTGCTAACTGGGATGCACTCTGTAAGTAGCCCCTGTGATCCCCATCTAATCTGTGAGTAGTGGCATTCATGCAGTCGAACTACCAGGCTGAGGATAGATGGTGGGATGCTTATACCTTTGTGCACATACCATAATTTGTGCCTGGGGACTGATTGAAAGGCAGTCTTTAAATCGATGAAGGCTTAATATAGACTGCCCAATCGCTACTACTTTCCAGTAAAGAAGTAGGAGGCAAAATACCTGGTTGATTGTCCCCGTCTTTTCCCTAAAGCCGGCTTGGTATTGAGATCCTAAATGGCATAAATGGGTCAGGAAACTGTTCATGGGGCAGACTCTATGCACAAGAGGGGGCGTGGTCCGTTCTGCAGTAATTGCTTAACTAACGTTGTAAGTCCATCGATCATAGATCTCATGGTCCCTACTTCTGCCTTGAGATTATTGATAAGCTGGTAAGTGCACTGATTCTGACAATGGTAATTAGGTGCAAGGTGTTGGTTAGCCTGGCACATCAGGGGACTGTTGGATGCTATCGCTCTTCGGGTCTTCAATTAAGGCTAAGAAGGGTGTTAACCTGTTGAAGCATTGAAGAACAGAATCTGGCTGGCTTGGAGAATGACAATTGGTGTTTGTGGGGGGTAGATGAACCCTCACAATGTGAGGTACCACCCCTGGTCGCTCAAAGGAGACCCCTGTTTAATGGTCTTCTAAAATTATCTGGAATAACTGGTGAGCCGCTGGGGCTAGTAATTCGAGTAGGAGGTTGTCTAACAGCGGGACTTGGGGTGGTTACTAGTTCTGTCTCTAAAATGCCTTTGCATTCATTTAGCAGGCATTCAATGCGATCGAGAACTCAATCGTTGCCTCAGTGTTTTGGTGATTTTTTTAACCTTTTTCCCCTTCCCCGCTGCCCCTCCTCCAGTGCCCTCCACAGCTTTCCTTTTCCCCATCCCTTAATAGGACTCAGCCCACAGCAGAAAATTGGAAAAATAGTCAGGGGTCAAGGCCTAATCTGAGCTTTGCAATATAATTACAAAACTAGGAAGATTATAGGCACTTTAAGCTAGCTAGAAATGTTGTGCCACCAAGAGGCCTTGGTCCTCCCAATGAAACAAGTCAATTGCACCAAACATTAAATCTTTCTATATTCACAAAATAAAGAGGTCAGGGTTAGACCACCCCCAGTAAACAGATGACACTGCTTAGGAGAGCACTTAATAGCAATTGCCTAATAGCCGAAGGAGAATCTGCAAACCTTTCACAGCACCAAATAATCAGTGCCGGAAGGCAGGTTCAAACGTGGCCACAAAAACGGATGGACTGGAAGGGATACAGACCCAAAGCTGGTTCTTAACCCAGCATAATGGACAAAAAGGTCACAGTACATTGTGGAGCAGCAATTGGTCCTCAGAGACCGTCAACAAAACAAATGTAAGGAGGGTAGCCCTGCCCTGCCACTTCCTGGCACAGACGGGCAAGGAAGGGCCTGCCGTTGGCCCGTGCTTCATCCAGGCAAGGCCCACGCGTTTCCCATGCAGCGGGACCTCTCAGCTGCCCTTATGCGCCTCCTGGCACCGACCCATGATGCAGGAAGGAGGAGCAGGTGCGGGGGAGCCTGGGAACTGAGGCCTGTGTCCCCAGCTCTTGAAGATCGTGTCCTACGTAGCGGGACCTCTCAGCTGCCCTTTTGTGCCTCCAGGCACCGGCCGGTGATGCAGGAAGAAGGAGCTATCACACTACTTTCAGATACAATGGCACAAGAAGCCAAATATATACCATCCCAGAAAGGAAAGCAATTACAAAACCACATGGATTACACCTACAACAAAGTAATTGACAGAAAATGTAAACTACAAATTTACCAAATTATCCTAATGCAAGATAAGGGAGGGCCACTACTAAAGATGATGCTGTAATTCTTGTAAGAGAACACAACCACCCCTCCCCCAAATGTGATAGAAATGGAAGTAAAATAGGTACTGCAGGATATAACAGAGGTAAGTAGCAGCTCCCAGGATCCCACTACCAAAATCCTGAAAGAAACACTGCCTATACCTACTTTAACGCATTTAATTACACGCACTACAAAAGCCACCAGGGATACTCCTCCTGCCCCTAGAAGATACCAAGACTTAGAAATACCTTAACATTAAACAATGACACATAATGAGGAGCCTTTCCTCTTCTTTGACAGCCTAATTAATGAAAACAAATCCTAACATTCACTACTGCCAATAACTTACTTAAACTAAGTCATTGTCAAATGTGGATGATGGATGGAACCTTAACAATGTGTCTCAAACCATTCACTCAGATATACACCATACATGGCGAATATCAAAACACATCTATCCGTTTTGTATATGTCCCACTACCAAATAAACAAAGCAGCACTTACTACACACTCTTGAACCACATTAAACGTAAAATAAATAACTAATATCAACAAATAATAATCATAGGCTTTGAACAAGCCATGATTCAGACCGTGTTACCCCCACACAGCCATTCAAGGCTGTTACTATCATTTCAATCAAAGCATAGGGAGATGCCGCAACTATCTTCACTAATTGTAGAATATGCTACAAACAGCCAATTCACATTTTAAAAACAAATGATAGCACTAGCCTATGTCCCTGTTAGAGGTAGCTAACCACCACAATTTAATAATAGAAAGTCAATTCTGCCAGCATAACAAAGACAATCTAAGCTGGCTAATAGAATATTTTGAAGATGCTTGAGTTGAGAGTCCCAGTGCTCCGAACACACACCAACCCAAGTTTTAAATACCATGGTAGAATGTCAATGACAGCTCTTTGGCACAGGAAGCCAAAACAAACAAACTGTCGAAGGATGGTGCAATGCCTTCCAGGCCACACTAGACAGAAAACAACCTAAAGAGCAAAGCTACCAACAACTAAGAATGGAAAATCTCTTAGTTAAATTGCACCGAAACTTAGCAAACACACCAAAAGAATGTACGACATGCTACAATTGAAAGTCAAAATCTTCATAAAGAGTAGATTACTTAACAATAATAGCTAAAAACATTATAAAATTAATAGTAACCTACAACAGTCCCAAAATGCTGTCACAAAATCTATACCAAGATAACAAATAATTTTTGTTATAAATAAGAAACATATTTTATTACATCAGTCTAAACGTTAACTAAAACTCTATATTAAATTTGATTGAGAAAATAAAATAATGTCCACATTATTTAAATAAAAAATGTAAACCTGGCCAAACAAACTGAACCTTCACATGAAATATATACAACACTTAAACATCTAAATTTCCAAATAACAATCACATTACAATTACACAATCAATAAAATATCAAAAACTTTCACCAAGAGAAAATTGAATAAATATAAATTACTGTTCTGTAGCTGCAGATCTTATTCTGTATCTAAGTAATAATCCAACAAAAATTGGAAAAATATTTTCCAAACAGCCCCCTCAAAAAATGTAAAAATATTACAAAACCAATAGACATCCCACAAAGCAATCCAGTGTGGGGAAAACCCATAAAAAATCCTAAAAGTGTTTAAAAAAATAAATGTTCCTGGAAACCCCGCAAAAAAGGAAATCAAAGCTAAAAGTATTGGTTTATTATAAACCTAAAGTTATTTGTTTTAAAAAACTGTAACTCCCATATCCCTTTAATACATTTGCTGTCAGAAACCTGTAAAGTATACAAAAAAACCTACTTGGAAAACACATAACATTCCCAAAAATACATATACATTACACTTATTCATCATGAAATATGTAACACAATATATTATAACATAACAAAACATTACTAAAAGAGTGTACAAAAACACCAAAGTACACACTAGAACGGAGTTGAGCAAAGTGCAGAACCAACACTAGCTTCAACCGATCAGCAACTGTCTGAAATCACAGCACAGCCGGGACCCAGTAGGGCTATAAGCTCCAGTCATCCTAAGATTTACACAAAATTCAACTTTCTGAGGGACCCAGGGTCAGCCCTCTTTTCAGGCACTGCAACCCTAAAAGGTCTGCAATCTCTACTATTACCTTTACAGACCCAAGCTTCCACCCAAAGCGTAGCGTTCAAAGAACTCAACGACACAGACAGGACACCAGACCAACCAACCCACCAACCTCACACCATGCTACAATCTCCAGGGGCGCAAACGCCAGAAACTGCTCCTCTTGCAGCTGCGTCTGGGAACTTAGGACTTTCCCGTACAAAAAACAGTCAACAGACCAACCCTCAAGAGATCCCTGCCGTGGAATGCAAGCCTCAAGAGACCTCCACTCCTCTACAACACTACAACAATCAGAAACTGGGGATGAGGACGGGGCTATCAAACAAACAAAGGCTGCGAGTGTCACCAAAGAAGCCTTAAGGAGAATAGACATTGAACAAGTCAGTGCAACCGGTGTAACCAACATAAGTCTCAGAAATAACATCTTGTACAGTAACCATAGCACCCCCATTAAAAAAAGGATCTTTCAAGCAAAAAAACACCTACAATCAAATCACCCCTGGTCCAAGGGTGTGTACCTGCACAAAACGGAGGGACAGGAGTGGGAGCCTGGGCACAGGAACTAAATCAGAAAGAAGAAGGGAGGGCGTTTATGGCCCATCTGACCACTCAAGAATGGGAAGACATGCTCGCAACCTACTCACCAAACAAGGAACAGGATCGGGGACAGGAGCATATGGAGGCCTACCAAACGACAGAACGCTTGGGGAATGCACACCTCACAGAACATCTCAACAAGGGTGCAGATAAACCTGCACACACAAAAGAGCAAAACACCGGCGTTTGGGCTTCACTGCTAAATTCAATACAACTGGCTGTCAACACACTGCAATTTCAATCTGATAAGATGGAGATACAACTAACACTTCTAAATACACTGGCAGTTTTTACTGCCGGCATTAAGGAGAAATTGGGTAATCTGAATGGTCTAATAACCAGAGCTCAATCTAGCTCCCAACTCAGATGCAAATGGGACCAGGTCGTCGACAAACTATCTACTTTGGTAAAGGACATCAGATGTGTAACTTCAGGGAAAACAATAAATAGTCAGGGCGATTCTATCATGCAGGATGGCCCATCCAATGATCAAACAACCTGCAACAGGCACAGAGGAAATGTCAAGGTGGTCACTGAGAACAAGGGCAGTCCCAGAAATGGAGGATCTCCAAAACTTAATGCAAAGCAACACCGTCAACGGAAAAGGAAGGGGTGCAATCAAAAGCCCCAGACAACTGCATCAGCTTTTGTCCCCATATTTTCAGATCCAGCTAACAAACATGAGTCTAACATAGCTGACCCAAGCGCTGTAAAACAGACACAATTGCCACCAAACATCCCCAAATAACCTATGGAACAAGAAGTAACCCTACATCAGGCTTCAGTAAGCATGGCACGTGGAGAAATCGGAGAAGGCAACGGACAAAGGGATACATCTATGGCCTTTCTGGACCACAAAGATGCGAAAAAACAAGATTTGACTATGAGTCCGCCTACAACAAACCTGGACAGCGGTCATAATACTCAGCAAACACAATGCCAGGTCATGGGTGAGACAAGGGTTTCACATAAATCAGCACACCCACAAGAAACAACGGGAGAAGCGTGTAAAGCCAAAGCCCAAAAGACAACCAACACAAACTATATAAATACTAACATTAATTTGAGTTAAAAAAACAAGCCTAACCAGGAACCATTGCTCAAAGAGCCCAAAGGGCCCACCACTTTGCTCAATGGGAATTCCAGCTGGAGGCTCTCGAATAGAGGGTTACAGCACGGGGGCAGGCTTTAAAACAAACCTCCCCCACGTCAAGCAAAAACAAGCCTATCCCAAGAAATCCCACGGCTGAAGTTTTAAGCATAAAATTGGAAACACAGCCAAAAGATACAACCAGCAGGACACTCCATTTCAAACCACTGGACACAGCAAATCCTCCGCCACCAGCAAAACAAAGAAGACATCAGGCAGCAGAGGTTCTGGTATTTTATCCTCTATACACCTCCAAGGGTTCTCAGGACATACTAAACCGAGGTAACATCCTAAGACTAATGGCGTCAATACCTAACCTCGCTGGCATAAGGTCAAAGACTTACTCTCTATAGAGTTCATACGTACCACCAACCCACAATGTCCAGAGGCCACAAAACCATCGAGGACCAAAAGCGAAATTTCAGAGGCAATCTTAGCCGAATTGGCCATATTTCAAAGCTGGGGCATTGATATTGCCACCTTTCAAAAACCAGCTTATACATCGCCATTACTAAGTGACGTACGCCTGGAACCAGAATTTCGCCAATGATACCCAAATTGTGTACTCAGAGGAGCACAGGGTAGATCCCGCCAACAGAGTGCCAACATCGATTGGGACCAACAAGAAACGGCTCCACGGGCAGCTGTAAGAACAAGTCAAGGCTTGAACAAGGAACCAATATTGCGCACTATCACCTAACGCACAGAGGAGCATTTACGCAATCGGCGAGATAGAGACCACAGCAGAGCTAAAGAATCCCTGCTCAGACTATGCTCGTGAAACATAAACGGCTTGGCAACCAAAATTGAGGACCCAGATTTCCTGCAGTACGTAACAAACTTTGATATAATTTTCCTCCAGGAAACCTGGCTTTTGGCCCCCTAGCAGATTGAGGGCTACACCTGTTATGCCAGTCCAGCAATAAAGAGGGGCAGATTTGGCCATTGCTCTGGCGGGCTGGCAACCTACGTCTCCACAAGAAAGAATACCCTCATCGACTATTATGGACTCAACGTCAAACCCAATAATAGCAGTCACAATTTCAATCCTAATTGAGGACAAAGAAACAGAGGTGTGCCTGATTAATTCAAATGTCCACCCTAAACGCAAAGCGAAAGTCTCCACAGCACTCGCAAATCAAGCAGCAAATTATGCTACTGAGATGAAAAATCGAGCTTCAATTTGACAGGGGACCTAAATCAGTATCTCATAGGCTCATTACAAGGAGAAGAAGTAGCTATACAACATGGAATTCATAATATACCAATACAAAGTCATCCACCATACAGAAAGAAGAAGCACTGCAATAGTCGCCTACTTGCAGATCTAGAATATCTAAACCTTCAAGCTTTAAATGGAAGATTTTCGGACGACACTCCACCAGTTGAATCTTATTATTCACCTATTACAAGCTCCATAATGAACTATACCTTTGCAAGCATCTCACTCTTTCCATACATATCTGGGTATAGAATGGGGGATAAGGCGATAGCGATCATCGCCACCAAGAATTCCAATTAACAGCGACTGCAACAAGTTCAATCAGCACGGACGTACCTCTGGGTGGTATCTCTATGTCCAACCGTAGAAGGATAAAATGCACAACAAACAACATACATTCTAAGGCTGAAGCAGCAATTCAACTCTTCAATTCAATCAGCTTAGAAGACAAAAGAGATCACTGGGAACAGTTCATGGCCAAGCTCCTAGATCAACACGCAGAAACTTTTGTCACAAAAAAGAACTCCCAGAAAGAATGGGAGAAAAATAAAATTTTGAAGGACCAAAGACAACAGTTGAAACACTTCAAAAAATCAATAAATGTAACTCTGCGCAGGCTGAGAAGATTCCCAGAGAACGCCACTGTACGAGCCTCCTTGAATGAGCAAAGGGTAAAATTAAAAAGTCTGAAATGTAACATCAACAGGGAGTGTAAGAATGCATTTTGGGCTAAACTCCTACACGATGCAAGTAGTAATAATAGTGCCCTCTTCTGGAAGACAGTGAACAGGATTATTCACCCACACAATAAAGGTATTGGGTCATACATTTCTGAAGCAAACTGGGTAAATTTCCTTACCACCCACTTCAACAACCAAAAAGTTAGCGCTGGAACTCTCACGGCCAAGCAGGACATCTGGAGAACAAGCTGGAGCAAGTAAAGTGGAGATGAGGGATCAGGAGCTGCCACCCAAAGAAAATAGAGCATTAATCACAGATAATAGCTCTCTGCCCCTCTTAAATAAAAAGCAGATAGCTAAAGGGAGAAAGGAAGGGGCTCTGGGTCCGAACGAAATTCCACCGACCCTGTTTAAAGCGAAGAGCGAAGACTGGGCTGACATCCTTCAATCTGTGTTTCTGGAAGTCAGGCGGCTAAACAGAATGGGGGAATGATGGAAGGGCTCAACAATAGCGCCAATCCACAAACAAGGTGATAAAGATGTGCCCAACAATTACCGCTTAGTCACTCTATGAAGCAAAATATTTCTCGGGCACCATACTAGAGAAGCTGACAAACTGGGAGGAAGCGAATTCGATAATACCGCTGAATCAGACCGGCTTCCACAAATTGGCGAGCATATCAACAAATATTCTCACAATCTCACTAATAATTGATGCAACCAAAGCTTAAAAACTACCTCTGCATTTATGTTACATCGACTTCAGCGCTGCCTTCGACAACATTGAGAGGGGTAGATTGTAGGGGAAACTGGCGCAATGTGGAATACAGCAGCATACATGGCTGACCTACCCAAGGCGCTCAACTCCTTCAATTCCCATTCACCAAGGATAGGAGGGAAAACATTATCCAATCTCATGTACGCAGACGACGTTGTTCTGCTCTGTCACACTTACCTTGGTCTCCAGCATTTACTGACAGAAATGATGAACTACACCACAGAAAACAGCTTAAAAATAAATCTGAGCAAGACAAGGACAATGTCGACGGGGAAACATGGCGGCAGCTAGCTGAGCTGCCGTGGTGCTCCGAGCTCATGGCTCCCGTCATGAACTCATTTGCTGACTCAGAGATGCGGTTTTGGTGCCTCTGATGCCGCCGTTTCTCTGTGTGGACCTGGAGATGCGATCTTTTTCCAAAATTACAGTTTTTACAGTGGACCGCACAGTTTCTTTCCTGTAAGCCGGCATTCCCCGGCGTTCCTCGTCCTCCAATCTTCATGCTCTTGGAGGGGGCGTGTCTGTCTCTTCTCGACCGGCTGCCATTGAGTCAGCTGATTTTGCTTTGCCTGCCGGGTTCGCCCCCTCCGTCTCCGCCGTGTTTCTGGTGTTGGTCGCGGGCCGCCCTGGAGCTTAGGAGGGGTAGGAGGCTCCACAGTCTCCTCCTGGGCTCCTGCAGTTCGGCTGCTGGGTCTCTGGGGAGTGGAGGAGTCCTGAGGGGGACGACGACGGAGGCAAAAGAGGCAAAGGAGGCATTTGTGGCTGGAGAATCACACTTGCTGCGCTCAGAGGAGGAGAAGGAAGCCGATTGCGCGGCTGGACAACCTGGTGAGGCAAGTGTTTCTGCTGTCTCGGTGGCGCCAGTATCAGAGTTTTCAAAGAGAAGAGGAAAGTGCAGGTCAAAGGGTAAGGAGGTTAAGGGAGTGAACATTTCTGGCTTAGATGGGGCTTCTGGAGTAAACAGCAAGGAAGTAGCCACAATATCAAATTTAAAATCAAGCCCTGATTTGACTGTCTCTAAGAAAAAGTAAAAATCTAGGTTTTTATGTGCTGAGGTCAAAGCGAAACGTTCTAAAGTCTGTAAAGTAGTTAGGGGACTTAAGGCTGTTGAACTCGGTTCCAAGATTACACCATCTCTTCGCTCTTACTTTAAGGTAATTTCCCAAGTGTTAGACCTCGTAGGGGATCTTTTGTACCTAAGTCTTCTGTTGCTAGTAATATGAACGGAGCGGTTGTTTTGGTAGAAGTAGAGGCCACTTTGGAAACAGAAGGGGTGGCGGAGCTTCAGGTCTCTGTACCTGGGTTGCCAACTCCACAGCCATCCTTACAGTTGTCCCCCTTGTTAATGATCCCACAAGACCCAGACATGGAAGCATCTAGAGAGGTACCTATTGAGTCAGTAACGGATGCTGGGATACAGGGACCACTAGGGGACTTACAAGAAGAGTTGGTACAGGATGGCGTTGCTAAGCTCTCAAATCTCAGTCTTGAGGATGATGATAGCAATTTGATAGCCTCATCTTTGCAGCTTATGTTCTCTTCATTGTCCGCGGACATTAAAAAGGGTTTTGATGCTTCAGCTGCTAATCAGTTGGAGATTAGGAATTTTTGTGAATCACTTGATAAAAAGATCGATGGGCTTACCTCCAGGACAGTGGTAGTTGAAGATACAGTGGCTGGCCTCTCTCTCCACTTAGATCAAGTTAAGGATGACATTGTTAAACTCCAAAAGGAAGATCTTATGCTTTCCGAAAGAATGGAAACGCTGTAAAACAATGCTAGGCGTAGTAACATCCGTATTCTTAATGTCCCGGAGGGGAGCGAGGGCACAGATATCGAGCAAAATGTAATTTTGCTCCTAAAGGAAACCTTAAGCCTAGATCAATCAGTGGAAGATCTACCTATGGATATTCAACGCATCCATAGGGACCCCTTTAGAAAGAATCCTCAAAGGTCTAAACCAAGGAGGATTCTTATAAACTTCCATACCTACACTCTCAAGGAAACAATCCTCAATTTAGCTCTGAGGCAAAAATCTTTGGCGGGAAAGGGGTTCAATTTTCAGATCAGGTCTGATTTATCCAGGGCTACCCTAGACAAACAATGGCAGTTTGGGAGAAGGCTGGATGCATTCAGAAAACTAGGGGCGGTGGCACAACTCAAGTTCCCTTCCACACTGAAAATTATGCATAACAATAAGATGCATAATATTAGATCTGTGCAGGTTGCAGATGAGCTGCTAATGGCTCTGGGGAACGAGAAAGGGCCCTCAGGGTTAGGTTAGGTCTCACCCCCTAGCATAAGTATAAGCATAAGCATTAAAACTTTCTTAGAATATTTTGTATTTTGCAATTCATTTTGTTCTACCCATTTAGTCTCTGTTTTGGGGGGTAGATAATTTGAATATAAACAGAAAAAAATATATGTATATATGTTATAGAACACGTAAGGTTATAATCACATATACTAACACGTACAAGCTGACTTAGTTGCTTGGGGGGAGTATTAATGGTTTAACATTTTACTTATTTCACCTATTCTGCTTTCTCTGGTTTACACTAATTAGACGCTTACGTGAGCCATGAGAAGGGGCACCATCTTCTGGACTTGCTCCGGATAGATAGAGCAAGGGTTTCCCGAGGGGGTGGGGGGTTAGTTTAGGGCACTGGGATAATGGGTGGGTGGGGCATGGGAGAAAATTTAAAAATGTCCTAATTTTCTGCTTGGTTCTGGTTAGCTTTCGTGTTAAGACATTTTTCTGTAATGAAGTAACGTCACAGGTATCTCAGAGCAATGTCGATTTTCTTTTAATGAGGGGTTTGTTGGTGGATGGTTATGACTCTCATGAGTAGCCTGAAAATTCTCTCCTTGAATGTTAATGGCTACCGCACCAGACCCAGAGCGGATAAGATTATGCAGTACTTGTGTGACTCGGATGCGTAGGTCATACTCCTGGAGACGCATCTGATTGAGACTGAAATGCTCTCTTTAGTTAAAAAAAATAGATGGATTGATTTTTCTGTATCAACATCGCAATCCATGAATATTAGAGGTGTGACAATCATTTTTAAGAGACCATTAAAAGCAAGGCTAGTTTCTAAATTGGTAGACCCAGGTGGCAGAAGGGCCATTACCACGGTAATTATTGCTGGGGCACAAAATACGATCTTGGGATATTATGGGCCTAATCAGGATGACCCATCGGTTTTGGAATCCATATTTTCGCATTTATTGTCTTTCCGGGAACCCACCATCTTGGTGGGGGACATTAATATAGTATTGGACCCCTCTCTCGATAAAACCCCTAATAGCCGGTCTCTTGCCCTTTCTAAGACCAGGGTCTTCTTGCTTAACTGTATGAAGCAATATGGGTATACCGGTATTTGGAGAGTTAGGTCAGGTCAGGTTCAGGGCGTCTCTTTTTGTAATCTCAAACATCATTACCAGTCAAGAATTGACTTTATATTAATTAGTCATAAACTGGTGGATTCTGTTAAGAGTATCTGCTATCTTCCCTCCCATCTATCTGACCACTCAGCAGTATTCATGGAACTTATTGGGTTTCCTAAAGCCTCCCTTAGAACTTGGTCATTTGACGGTTCGCTACTCTCGGTGTCTGATGATATTTCCTTTCTGATATCCGAAGCCCAGTGCTTTATGCATAATAATATCGGTTCTGCGGCACCTGGGAGTGTGTGGAACTCTTTTAAGGCCTTTTTAAGAGGTCTTATTACTAACAAAGTATCATATCGGAGGAAACAATATAGAGGTGAAGTAGCTTCTATTGAAGCTGAGATACTTAAAACTCAAGCTGAGATTGACCTGAATACAGCCTCCGTTGGTAATGTCTCACAATCGTTACATAATAAGTTACTTTCCCGGGGGAGGAGCTACGCGCGCATTCGAGATGGCCGCGTGAGCACAGGGCTCCCGAGGACCCTCGCTGCCTCCCGCATTTATCCTGTATAATATCCTGATTTGATGGAAGATCATTGAAGACACAACCCCACTGATGTATTAGCAGGTTTTTGGGTCTGAATCGGACGCAGGGTCCCCGAGTTCTGCCGTCTTGAAATTTGCGGCCTTCTCCATGGAACAGCCTGGACCTTGAGTTATAGCAGTGCCCAGGTCGTAATTTAACAACAACGGCTTGAGGGGATCAGACCACAGCCTCACTTCACTTTCGGTTTCGTTTCTCCAGCGCACTGTCTTCTATCTGCGGTGTGTCTGTTGATCGGACGAGCTCCGATGCCAGCTCATTGAGCTTCCAACTAGCGACTGTTTGGCTGTGGACTCAAATTGGCCCAACTTCGCCTCCTGTATTCCTGTGTGTGACTTTTAAGGAGCCATTTGGACCAGATCCCAAGCCTCCCTCTGGGGCACCCGGCTCGCCATGACAGGCAAGCCCGAGGGGTGAAAAACGGAAAGTCAAGACCACTATCCGTGGAGGTTCAACCCAGACAAATGTCATGAATCGCTACACACTTTCTAAAGGATCCCCTGGTGGCGCGCCTAAGGCCCGGGAGGAGGCGGTCGACGATCCTGCTGTACTGGCAGAATTAACGCTACAGGACGTGATGGGCGCCATTGCGGGTATTCAGTCTTCTATTGGCCAACAGTATGAAGCTCTGGCTCTGAAGTTGGACACGATGGCTATTGATGTCAATCTCATTCGCACTGATTTGGCCAAGACGAACGAGAAGGTGAAGTCATTGGACCTAAAGACATCCAGCCTTACCACGGATGTGTCTGACTTGCAAACAGAAGTGCGCAATCTTAGATCTGCTAATGGCTTTTTTGCTTGTCGGTTGGAGGAGTTTGAAGGCCGTGCACGGCGCAATAACGTGCATATCATTGGGGTCCCGGAAGATTCTAGTTCACTCGCCACTGATCTTCGAGTGGAGGACCTCATTCTTAATCATCTTGCACCCAAGGGCCTGAGCAAATTCTTTGCCATCGAACGTGCGCACAGAGTTCCAGGGGGACAGGCGAAGCCCGGTTTTCCCCCCCCGTCCGATTATTGCACGAATCTTCAACTTCAGAGATCGCGACGCCATTTTGCAGGCAGCACGGACCAGCGGCCCTACGCAGTTTGAGAACGCGGCTGTGAACTTTTACCCGGACTTTTCTCAATCTGTCCAGAAACAGCGGATGGGATTTCAAGGGGTGAAACAGCGACTGAGAGACATGGAACTAAAATACGCTATGTTATTCCCAGCTCGACTGCGTGTGGAATATGACAATCGAACATTCTTCTTTGTTAGCCCTGAGGAAGCAAGTGATTGGTTGGACACTTTGCCGGCTCGCCGTGCTGGCCAGGAACAGGCTGGTGGTGCTGAGGGGGGACTGATGGACCAAGAATGATTATGATGCCTGTGTCCGGAACACTATTCAACGTGTCCAGCTGCGGCTCACTGACATCTTTGATCATTCCATTCGTATCTTGGGAGGTAGCGGGGATGGCGGGACCCCTTTCCTCCTCTGGGGTTTTCTTTGTGTAGACTAGTTCTTTGTTTGTAATTGTTAGGGCGACGGGCACACTGCAAATTGGGGTGGCTTTTGAGTCGGTGCAAGGGTGCAGGATGGGGGGGAGTTGTGTTGGGAACCTTGGGGGGAGGGAGGGCCATGTTTTGGGATTGTTTGTTTTTTCTTTTTCAAGGCAAGGTACTTTCATTATCTTTGACACTGGTGTGATGCTCTTTTTGCGATGGGAGTTCATTGTGGATCTGGATGGGGGGTAGAGGGTTGAGGGTATTATGCTGGAATGTGAATGGGTTGGGTGATCGGATAAAGAGAGGGGTGGTTATGCAGCTGTTGCGGCGCCTTTCGCCTGATGTCGTTTTGCTACAAGAGACACACTTGATAGGAAACACTTGTCATGCTCCTAATCGACGGGGTTATCGTCTTGCTGCCCATTCTGGATTCACATCTAGTTCCAGAGGAGTGGGTATCTTGCTTAGGGTATCCCTCCCCCTCGAGATTGACGATGTGATCCTTGATGCCAGGGGTCGATATGTTGCACTTGTTGGGCGGTGGGAGGGAAAACCAATTTCGTTGGTGTCGGTGTATGCCCCTCCGGGCCTACAATCCACGACATTTACGGACTTGGGGCGGATGGTTCTGGGTCTCCCTGAGGGTGTTTTGATACTGGGTGGTGATTTTAACTCCGTCATTTCTGGCAGAATAGACCGCTATCCGCCCCGAGATCTTCCTGTTGCGCAATCCTGGTTGGGTGACTTCCTGGACACATTGGGACTTATAGATTGTTGGAGACTAATGCATCCGGAGCAAACACAGTTTACTTTCCATTCGGGAGCTCATGGTAGTCTTTCTAGATTGGATTATGTCCTGATACCGGCTACCCTGTCCCCTTCGATTGGAGAGGTTAGAAACTTGGCCCGGGGTATATCAGACCATTCCCCTATTTGGTTTCATTTTAATCTTGGCATCGGCGCCGAAGGGAGGGTGGCCCCGATTAACCCCTGGTATCTTCTTAACCCTAAGACTCGCACTGAATTGATTAAATCATTTGATCTGTATTATACTGAGAATGCTGGTTCTGTATCCTCTCCTGTTTCGTTATGGGAAGCTTTTAAGACGGTGATCAGCGGGCAGGCATTGTCTTTGGTGGGGTGTGCTAAGAAATGTAAGAACGAGGCAATTGTTCAGCTCGAGACTGAAATCACAGACCTGGAGACTGCATTGGAACGAGAGGTGTCTATAGAAGCATTACATGTCCTCCGCCTTAAACAATTAGAATATAAAACTTTGGTTACTGATGCGGCAAAGATAATGAGTAAGGAACAGCAGGGACGGCTATATGATGTGGGTGATAAAGCAGGAAAATTGATTGCCTGGCTGGACAGAAGGGAGAGAGCAAGTCGAGTGGTTCCGGTGGTTGAGACATGTGGTGGTGTGCGTGTGACGGACCCTGTTGGAATTGTTGAATGCTTTGCTGATTATTTCCGAGAGGTCTATACCTCGGTGTCCGACAGGCCCGAGGAGGATTTGCAGTTGTTGCTTCGAGATATAGCACTTCCATGTTTGTCGGAATCGGATCGGGACTGTTTGGATGCCACGCCTTCGGTGGATGAGGTGGCTCTCGCGCTACGCTCCATTCGTTCCGGCAAGGCTCTGGTACCAATGGCCTTCCAGTT
This sequence comes from Lissotriton helveticus, assembly GCF_964261635.1. Lineage (NCBI taxonomy): Eukaryota > Metazoa > Chordata > Amphibia > Caudata > Salamandridae > Lissotriton > Lissotriton helveticus. The sequence goes on along the minus strand of NC_136059.1, from coordinate 1,600,627,010 downwards.
GAACTGTATAAATTACGCCCTGATACTCTAGCTCCCTATCTCCGTGATATGTTTTTAGCTGCGCGAGACAATGGCTCCCTCCCCAGAGATCAGCGTCTTGCTACCATTGTGGTGATCCATAAGGAGGGTAAACCACGGGATCGTTGCTCGTCTTATAGACCCATTCCGCTCCTAAATGCGGAGCCTAAGATCCTCGCCAAACTGCTTGCTAATCGTCTGATTACGGTTATTAGCGACCTGATTCATCCGGATCAATCGGGTTTTATCCCGCACCGTAACACGGCATTAAATTTGCGACGTTTGCATGGTGTTCTCGCGAGGGCCCCGGCGCTGCATGAACCGGCCATCTTGGCGTCCCTGGACACCACGATGGCCTTTGATACCATCGAATGGTCTAATCTCTGGGCGGTACTCGCCAAATTTGGATTCGGCGCTGGTTTTATTGGTTGGGTCAAACTCCTGTATGAAACGCCACTGGCAGAGGTGGTGGTGAATGGCCGTGTCTCCGTGCCTTTTACTCTTGGGAGGGGCACGCGGCAGGGCTGTCCGTTGTCCCCGCTCCTCTTTGCATTGGAGCCACTCGCCGCTTGGCTACGGTGGGAACCTTTGATGAAGGGTATACGCTGGACGCCGGAATTTGAAGATCGCATTTCCTTATACGCGGATGATATTTTATTGTACCTTACATCTCCCCAAAAATCGCTCAACGTATTGTTTGACGTACTTAACTCCTTCGGGAAGAACTCGGGCCTTATCATTAATTGGTCGAAATCTTACATTTATGTCCTTGCGGGTGATGTCCCTCGTTTGCCGCGGGGCTGTCCCATCCAGTTGTCGCAGTCTGGCTTTAAGTACTTGGGTGTGTTTATCTCGTTGGATCCAGCGGTTCGCTATGAACGCAATTTACTCCCCCCACTCCAAAGGTTGCGCTCCGATGTAGCGCGTTGGCGTAAATTACCACTCTCTCCCCTGGAGCGCGCGGCCCTTTTTAAAATAATGTCCTTACTGCGGTTCCTATATGCACTTCAGAATAGTTTTGATGTCATCCCGTCGAAATATTTTCGGGAAGTAGAATCGTTGCAGAGGCAATTAATATGGGACGGCCGCTCACGCATCGCTCTTCCAAAATTGACACTTCCCTGGTCTGATGGCGGTATAGCGCTCCCGGATATTCGTAGGTATTATTGGGCCTCCCACCTTGCTGCCATCAACCACGGGATGTATGGCCCGGCGTTGAATCCAGCATTTGCAATGGATAAGTGGCTACTCCCGGGTGGTGATTATTACAGGACGCTTTATTCGGGACCCTCGCGTTCACAACTCTCAGGGTCCTACCGCTATAGCCGTGCGGGTATGGCATAGCGCAACGGCGGCTATGGGCTGGAGGGATAAACTAACTGGTGCAACTCCGCTCTATGCCTCTGCGGAGTTGGGTGGCCTATGGAAGACGAAGGGCTTTGATAAATGGGACACGATCGGTATTAGTAAAGTGCGTGATCTCTGGGTTAAAGGAGATGTGAAGACCTTCTCGGATCTGCAAGTAGAGTATAAGCTGAGTGACAGGGAAAAATTTTGTTATGTCCAGTTACGCCATGCTCTGCACTCTGTGTTGCCAGTGGGTAGTGATATTCCGGAATCCTCCCCCCTCAAGGATCGTATACTATTATTATTATTATTATTATTATTATTATTATTATTATTATTATTATTATTATTATAATAATTATTATTATTATTATTATTATTATAAAGGCTTTTGTAGCGCGCTCTATTACTAAAAAAATAGTATCCTGGCGCGTTGAAGACAGAACAGTTTGAGAGGGAGCAAAATAACTGCAGACACTAGATGGAGAAAGTTTAGACTATAGTTTTGAAGAGGTGAGTTTTTAGACCTTTCTTAAACGCACTGAGAGTAGATGCAGTTTTCAAATGAAGGGGTAGGGTATTCCAAGATTTAGCTGCTCTCACTGAGATTGATTGGCCGCCAAGTCTACAGTATTTAAATTTGGGGATGGACATTTGGCACAGGTTGGCCGATCTCAGTGGGCGGTTAGGGACATACAAGCAAAACCTTTTTCTCAAGTAAACAGGACCAGTTTGATGAATAGCTCGGTAGGCAAGCACTAAGATTTTAAACAGAATCCTATGAGCAACTGGGAGCCAGTGAAGAGCATGTAGAAGAGGGCGAGCACTGGAACGCCTGGGGACATTAAACAAAAGTCTAGCGGCGGCATTCTGAATAACCTGAAGGCGGTGAATCAGATATGCCGGCAATCCGCAGAACAGTCCATTCGCATAATCTAGCCTAGAGAGTACTAAGGCACGAATAACAGTCTCTTTTGCTTCTTTCGGGAGGAAGGGAAAAAACCTGCGTAAAGTTTTTAGGGTAGAAAAACAAACGCCAGTGAGTTTCTTAAGATGGTCCTCAAACTTAAGGTTCTTACCGAACCAAACCCCTAGGTTTTTCACCGGGCCAGATGTGGCTTTTGGTGGGGGTAGGTCCGCAGGCCAGAGACGTTCACTAAAATCCTCGGGAAAAGAGCCATACAACAAAATCTCAGATTTACTTTCGTTGCATTTTAGCTGGGCACCTGCTAGCCATTGAAAAACAGAGGACAGACAGAGTTGGGCTGCCGACGTATCTAAATTATCTTTGGGCCAGGTAAACAAAAGTTGTGTATCGTCGGCGTACGCCATAATTTTAGCCCCCAACTGTTCTGCGAGGTAAATCAAAGGGGTGAGATAAATGTTAAAAAGCAGAGGGCTTAAAGTAGACCCCTGCGGAACACCAGTAGAAAGTAATTTAGGGGTGGAGGCAAAAGGAGGCAACCAGACTTGTTGAGTACGGTGACTCAAAAATGAGGTCAGCCAGTCAAAAGCAGGTCCCACAATACCTATTTCGGCCAGTCTGGAGAGTAGAAGGGAGTGAGGCACCGTATCGAAGGCAGCAGAGAGGTCTAGTAAAATCAGAGCCGCTCTGCCGCCTTCGTCCAGACACTCCCGAATAGCCTCCGATATTTCGACTAAAGCCGTCTCGGTACTGTAGGCAGCCCTGAAACCGGACTGAGCAGGATGTAATGCTTCCGTAGATTCGACAAATTTGTCCAGCTGATTGAAGACAATCTTTTCGCATATTTTTGCTAGCGCAGGAAGCAAGGATATTGGGCGAAAGTTGGACGGAGTAGCTGGATCTAATCCATTTTTTTTTAATAATGGGAGCAGTTTCGCTTGTTTCCAACAGGCGGGAACAGTAGCCGTGAGAAACGAGAGGTTAATAATCTGGGTTACCTCATTTCCCACTGTTTCCGCTAAACTCGCAAGAACTCTAGCCGGGCATGGATCAGAAGGAGATCCAGATTTTAAGGCAGCAACAATAGCAATGATGTCAGAATTTAATTGAGGGGTGAAGGTGGCCAATTTCTCGGTACGTAGGGGCATTAAAGGAAGCGGAGTAGTTAGGGAAGATGAAAGGCCATTGCAAACATTTTGCAGATCCATCTGAATTTTAGCAATTTTATCAATAAAAAATTCAGATAGCTCTTCACACCATTCCTCTGATGCAGGCAGCAGAGGTTGTGAGGCACAAGGAGATACAAAACTTTTTACAATCGTAAAAATGTCCTTACTATTGTTGTTTGCTTTATTAATACGGCCAGAAAAATAACTACTTTTGGCAGATCTGATGGCTGCATAATACTTTTTTTGCGCAGTTCGCAGATCCTTTTTCGCTTCAGGAAGATAAGCTTGTCTCCACACCCTCTCCAGCTTTTTACAACCTGATTTGAGGTCACGGAGGGCATGGGAAAACCAGGGTTTGGAGGGGGTAGCACGGAGTCTACAGACTCGGCTACTTTTGATTGATGCCGCAGTCGCATCTTCCACCCATAGATTGAATGTGCTGGCTGCGGCCTCAATATCAAGAGGAAACAATGGATGAGAAGCAGCAAGACCATCTGAGAGAATGTCTAAGTTAATCTTCTGCGTATGGGCGGTATGAGGATGGGGCACAACAGAAATCAATGAAGGCCAGGAAAATCTAATAAGCTTATGATCCGACCAGATCACTGGCTCGGGATGGGCCATATTAATATCAAAGTTCGAGCATACCAGATCAAGAATATGACCACCATGATGGGTTGGGGCAGTCACCCATTGTTTTAGCTGGGCCATGGAAAGAGTTTCAGCTAGGCGAACCGCCTCTGGTAGGTCCGAACTATCTACATGGATATTGAAGTCACCCAAGAGAAGATACCGGGAATGACGTAGAATCCGGGGGACTATAGTCTCTTCCAAGACCTGCACAAAGTTGCCAATGTAGCCAGGAGGGCGGTAAACCAGCGTGCCGCCTATGGAAGAGTGAGCGTTGAATGTTAGAGAAAAGTGGAGCATCTCAGCCTCAGCCAGTTGTTCTTGGGAATCATGAGAAAAAGTCCACTGTTCTCTAAAGACAACCGCAGTCCCACCTCCTCTGCCCAACTGGCGATCAGATCTAAATATTTTAAATCCACGAGGGATGGCAAGTTCAACAGAGGGGGCACAGGTTTCATTAAGCCAGGTTTCCGTGATAAAAAGTAAATCCAGCCGATTTTCACTCAGTAGTTCGAAAATATCAGCTGCGTGTTTGACAAATGACCTAGCATTAATCAAACCGGCTTTAACCAGTGAGGAATCAGCAGGATGGAAGGGCGGATAGATACTAGTGGGCTGGAAACGAAAATTGCACACCTGGCAAACCCGGGACGCGCTGTTAGCCACATCCCATGCAATATTACATATACATGAATCGGCTTCCAGCGACATGAGGTACCCGCGGGAGTACCGCATGGTGTTGTTATAGGGTCGCCGAGGGGTGCTGGCAGAGGGGGTGGCCCTAGGCCCGTCCGAGGCACGGACGGGCACAGACGGGCCCTCCTTTGGCGCTCCTTCGGCGCGCAGACGGCGCGCCCGCTGCGCGTCTTAAAGTGCATTTCTATTTGTAGCCACAGCCCCTCCCTCCGCTGGACCGCTAACTCGGGTTCAGCCGGGTCCAAGCCTGACTCAAGATGGCGCCCGTCTAGCCCTCCACATCAATCGGCACCTGGGAGCCGCGGTGGACCGGGGCACAGGGGGACCAGATCTCAAGCGCTATAAAGGTAACAGTTTCTAAAAGTTATTTTAAAAGGCACAAAAATTATTACACACACAATTCATAAAATCGAAATACAGGTAATTTTAAAATGACTCGGTAAATCAGTGGGAACCAGAAGTGAGCAGAGGAGAGCCCTCGCAATCTGCTCGCCTTCACTGAGCGAAATATTGAGGTGCTGCCACCACCTCCAGCAAACGCCCAGACCCACCTACTCCGAATCTATTTGTAGCCACAGCCCCTCCCTCCGCTGGACCGCTAACTCGGGTTCAGCCGGGTCCAAGCCTGACTCAAGATGGCGCCCGTCTAGCCCTCCACATCAATCGGCACCTGGGAGCCGCGGTGGACCGGGGCACAGGGGGACCAGATCTCAAGCGCTATAAAGGTAACAGTTTCTAATACTAGACGGTTATGTGCCAGATAGTACTATCTCATTGTTCTATAAGAAAATGATTAATGACCGATCGAGTCTGCTTGATTGCCTTCGTGAAGCTTGGATGGCTGACGGTATTGAATTGGATGATGAGGACTGGCAGTCCGCGATCTCTTCTCCCAGGGAGGTGGCGATTCCGGCCCGCCTCCGTCTGGTCCAACTCAAGATCCTCCACAGAATCTATGTCACCGGTCCCCGTCTGATCCATATGGGCTACTCCACGGATGGCATGTGTAGGGGTGTGTGTGGTCTCCTTGGCACCTATCTCCATATCATATGGGAATGCCCTGAGGTGGTGCGATTTTGGAAACGTATACATGAGGTGATGGATGAAGTAACGGGTGTTGTGATGATGCCGGAAGCCCGACAATGTTTATTGAATGTGTGGGGTCCGAATGATTATGACGTGTTGCAGCTTCGGTGGGTGACTCTTGCTAATATGGTTGCGAAGAGGGATATTGCACAGTTGTGGGGGTCCCCGAGGCCGCCTACAGTGACTGCTTTTAAGGAGAGTCTGGACTGGTGCATGTTCAGAGAGAAGACAGTGTATATGGCAAGAGGCAGACCCCAAAAATGGGGGAAGATTTGGAACCAGTGGAATTCATATTGTGGAGATATTTGTACGCCCCCACTCACTATGATTCCTAGCCCTTCCCAGTCGCCCTGACCTACATTCCTTCTAGCTGTGGTATATTGTGCTGTTTATATGCAATCCTACCTTTGGCACCCTCCCCTCATCTGTATCCAAAACATCTTTTCTCCTGTTGTCATGTATCTCCCGTCCTCATTGAGCGCAGGCCTAATGATTGTATTGCTGCTGTATCGCCTTGATTGTATGTTTGATGTGTTGTTTCCTTGTTTTATATAATAAAAAGTTACAACAAAAAAAAGTTACTTTCCCTAAAAGGTCAGCTGGGCTCATTTCTAAATTTGAGAATTCTTGAGAGATGGGAAGCTAGCAAAATAGCCCACTTCGAGTTCGGCGAAGGGACTGGGAAATTATTGGCCTGGAAGGCAAAAACTGACCAGGTCCGTAACAACATTGATTATATCACCAGTAACAACGTGTTGTTTTCTTCAGATGATGACATCAGAGGAATTTTTAGAGAATTTTTCCAAACCATCTATCATGAAGATAAAAATATTGAATCAGGACATATTGAGGACCGGTTAAGAGAAATCTCTCTCCCCTCACTATCCTCTGAACAACGAATCTTCCTTGATAGCACTATTACCGAAGAGGAGGTCAGGGCTGCTATTCAAAGCAGTAAGAAGGGGAAGGCTGCAGGACCCGATGGCCTTCCAGCTGAAATCTACAGGGCCCTCGAACAAGCAATAGCACCCTTTCTTACTATGTTATTTAATCAAATTCTGCAGGAAGGCTTACTACCTCCTGCATCTTGGGATAGCGCATCAGTAACCTTGATTTTAAAACCGGGGAAGCCAGCATCGAGCTGCGGGTCATACAGGCCAATTTCTATATTGAATGTAGATTATAAAATCTTTGCTACTATCATGGCGAGGAGGCTGGGCATAGTAGCACCTGATATTTTACATCATGATCAGAAGGGGTTCGTCAAGGGCCGTCAATTATATGAATTGACATATGATTTGAAAGGGGCCATTGACATGGCAACAATTGACTCCCTCCCTTTGGCTGTTCTGACGCTCAACGCAACCAAGGCCTTCGACAGGGTGAATTGTTCATACCTGTCACGGGGTCTTGGCCAAATTTAACATCGGTGACGGCTTTTGTCGTGCAGTCAGACTTCTCTATCAGAATCCGACAGCTAGAGTGTTGGTCAATGGAGAATTATCAGACCCGTTTACCATCACTAGGGGAACGCGGCAGGGCTGCCCTCTTTCCCCTCTCCTATTTGACCTATACATAGAACCCTTGGCTCAGCGTTTGAGGGAGGATATATCCATCACATCTTTCAGTTATAGGGGATGGGAAAGAAAAGTGGCTCTGTACGCGGAAGATATCCTGATTTTCTCTTCAGATATACGTACAGCTCTTCCAGCAGTTATCAAGTTGGCTTTGGAATTCGGGGAAATCTCCGGATATGAGGTTAACGCCTCTAAAACTGAGATGATGGTTTGGATCGACGACAGCTGTGGTACAGATATCCAGTCTAACCCAAGTTTGCGTTACTTAGGACTTAATATTGTCAAAGATATAAATAAAATCACTATAACCAACTTTGCTGCTGTTGCAAAGGATTGCCGTAGACTCATGCGATCGTGGTTGCAACTTCCATTATCTTTGTTGGGTAGAGTCAATCTGATTAAGATGACTATTTTACCAAAAGTTTCTTTTTTATTTAATACTATCCCTCTTTTCTTTGATTTGTCATCTCTATCAAAGTTACAGGGAGAAATCACTTATTTCATCTGGGATAAACATATCCCAAGGATCGCATGGAAAAAACTCAGGCGATGCAGGGAGAAAGGAAGTTTAGCAGCTCCAGATCTGCAAATGTATGCATGGGAGTTTCAAATCTCCCATGCCCGTATGTTACTAAAGATGCCCACAGACTTTGTTACTGAAATCATGTTTTCAGCCTAGCTCAAAGGTGAAGGAGTAGCTCAGTCCGGTTTCCTGTTTAAATTTGGAGATCCCAAATTTTTTAAGAAGGTTAAACTGAAGGTTTTGCAGGGGATGGCAAAAACGTGGGCTTCATTGAGGAACTCAATGAAGTTAGGATATTTCTCTAGTAGGTCACCTTTGTGGGGGGCACCTGGGAGTCCTGGGTGGCTGGGAGATAGCTTAGCAGCACCCTTGAAGGAGGCAGGGTTGGAGGTTTGGGGAGACCTGTTTGTGGGAGGGTGCCTGCTACCATGGGAATTCCGAAGAGATAAAATTGTGCCAAACTTTTCCAGATTTAAATACATTCAGATTGTTAGTTGGGCCCATTCTTATACCTCACAATCCTCATTTGGGAGTAGATTTCCAGTAGGTGGGGGCAGTGATCTGGAGTCCCTTTTGCTTGACAAACCCCCGTCTAAAAAGGAGATCTCCTTATGGTACAACTTGATCCAAGAAGAAACGGACTGTGAATTTCAGCTGCCAGAGTTCCTGTGGGGCCCCTCCCTTGTTGGTCATAATGTGCAAGATCTGTGGCTTACATCATTCAAGGTATTGTGGGACATCGTTAAGCCCGCCTGGCTTCGAAGGAACCATCTTTTTACTCTACATAGAGCTTAATATTCCCCACAGAGGTTGTCAAAATTTTCTCAAGGCACCCAAATGGCATGTGCCAGATGTGACCTAGTAGCTGCCTCTGCTGCTCATATGTTTTTTGAGTGTCCCCTTTTGACTTCGTTTTGGGTCTCTATAAGTAACCTACTTACGTCTTCATTGGGCTTCCAAATCTCGATTGATCTCTCCCTTGCAATCTTTGGAGTTATGGATGGAGCCCAGAGCCCGGCTAAAAACCTTCTTTTTTATTCTATCTTACTGGCCAGAAGGGAAATCTGCAAAAAATTGAAAGATCCTATACCACCTTCCCTTATGGACTGACGTGCTTCTGTTTTGCAAGTGTCAAAGCTGGATCTAGTCAGGTCTGGGAATCGAGATAAAAGAACCTTTTGGTACCTGCTGAAATGGGACCAATAATTTGACCGGGGTTTTTTTTTTTTTCTCCCCCTTGGTCCAATGATTATGCTGCTGTGGTTTTATTTCCCTGCTCTGCCTGTACTCTAGCTGGGATCTCTGGTACGATGGCAGCAGCTTTCCCTTTCTTATTGGTTTCTTTAGTGTTGGTCTCTTGAGGAAGCGACATTGCTGATGGGTGTTGGAATTCCTAAATTTAAGCAATCCCTGCCAGTTTTATACAGTGACAGTATGCCACTTTCTTTTGACCTTTACACTTGAAATCATGGTGGAAAAGGAGGGCAAAAAAAAATCTTTACAAAAAAGAAAAAAGACAAGGACAATGTCAATAAACTGCAAAAAGAATCTTCATAAAAGTTGGTTCCTTGGTGGCACAAAGCTTGACCCAGTGCAGGAGTATAAGTACCTTGGAGTCACATTTGACATGGACGGGTCGTTTTGGCGCCAGAAAGAGGACGCCAGAAGGAAAGGTCTGCTGATTGCACTAACACTGAAAAACCTCGCAAATAATCTGATGGGGCATACCCTGACTCCATTTCTGAAGGTAGTGCCAAAGGCAAGCCCGTCTGCGCCCGTCCGCGCCTGAATAGCGCCCAGCACCAGAACCCATGTCCCCCGACAACACCAGCCCACACGACGGACCTACGACGCTGCCACCCTCAACACACTCAAACCCGACCGGAACCCCGCCTGCTACAGAGCCACCCCGAAACGCACTCACAGACCCTTCACCTGCCAAGCCTGCAAGTTCACCTGCCTCCGGACCTGCACCGCACCCAAAAGGCCAGGCACCAGCAACAACCACCTCAAGTGCATCCTGCTCAACACCTGTTCCGTCCACAGACACGGCATTGAACTCTGGAACCTGCTCGACACAACATCACCAGACGTCGCCTTTCTCACGGAAACCTGGATGAACGCCTCCTCGGCGCCCGACATCGCCATAGCCATCCCGGACGGATACAAGATCACCCAGAGGGACGCGTCAACCAGACCGGAGGAGGCATCGCCATCGTCCACAGGAACACCATCCGCATCACGACCAACTCCGACGACACCTTCACCGCCGCCGAGCACCTTCACTTCCAGATACACACTGACCCCAAGACCACCCTCAGAGGCACCCTCATCTACAGACCCCCGGGACCACGCACCCAATTCAGCAAAGACATTGCGGACTTCATCAGCCAGCACGCCCTCCACTTCGCTGCCTACATCCTCCTAGGGGACCTCAACTTCCACCTGGAGAAAAACAACGACACCAACACCACCTCCCTGCTGGACAACCTCGCCAACCTCGGACTCAAGCGACTGGTGAACACCCCCACCCACTACGCCGGCCACACGCTGGACCCCGTCTTCTCCTCCAGCAAGCACATCTCCTTCAGCCACTCCACTGGACTCCATTGGACGGATCACAGCTGCGTCCACTTCTGTTTCAGAAGAACCACGACACACCACCACCGGCAACAGGTTCCTCGCAGGAGCTGGAGCAAGATCACCGCCGACCAGCTCACCACCTCCCTCAGCCTGAACCCTCCCGCCAGCACAACGGACCCCAACGAAGCAGCCCGCAACTTTACACAGTGGCTCACAAACTGCGCCGACGACCTCGCACCACTGAAGAACCCTCCCAGCAGACCCGGCAGCAAGAAAGCCTCCTGGTTCACCGACGAACTCAAGACATCCAAGAAAAACTGCTGCACCCTTGAAAAAGCCTGGCGCCACGACCAAACCACAGAAAACATGACTGCCCTCAAGAACGCCACCCGCAAACACCACCAGCTGATCCGCACCACCAGAAGGACAACATTCAAAGAACGACTGGACAACAGCACCCACAACAGCAAGGAACTCTTCAGCATCGTCAAAGAATTCTCCAACCCCAACGCCGGAAACAACGACATCACACCCTCGCAAGAGCTCTGCGACTCACTCGCCACCTTCTTCCACCGCAAGATCGCCGACATACACTAAAGCTTCGGCGCACAGACCACGCACCCAACCACCGAACCAACGCCCCCCACCACCACCCTCTGCAACTGGACCCCGGTCAGCACCGAAGACACCACCCGCACGATGAATACCATCCACTCAGGATCACCAACCGACCCCTGCCCCCACCACGTCTTCAACAAGGCCGACTCCTTCATCGCACCCCAATTCCGGGACATCATCAACATCTCTTTCAACACCGCCACCTTCCCGGAGAGCTGGAAGCACGCTGAACTCAGCGCCCTCCTGAAGAAACCAACAGCGGACCCCACCGACCTCAAGAACTTCCGCCCCATCTCGCTCCTCCCTTTTCCTGCCAAAGTCATCGAGAAGATCGTCAACAGAGAGCTCGCCGCCTTCCTCGAGACAAACGGATCCCTCGACCCTTCGCAGTCTGGCTTCCGAGCCAACCACAGCAACGAGACCGCCCTCATCTCAGCCACTGACGACATCAGATCCCTGCTCGACAACGGGGAAACAGCGGCCCTCATCCTCTTGGACCTATCTGCGGCGTTCGACACTGTCTGCCACCGCACCCTAGTACAGCGCCTCAGCAACATTGGGATCCAAGGGAAGGCTCTGGAGGGGATCATCTCGATCCTCGCCGGAAGAACCCAGAGAGTCCGCCTCCCCCTTACAGGTCCGAGGCCACCGAGGTCATCTGCGGCGTACCACAAGGATCCTCACTCAGCCCCACCCTCTTCAACGTCTACATGAGCCCCCTCGCAGCCATCGCACGCCAACACAACCTCAACATCATCTCCTACACGGACGACACCCAGCTGATCCTCTCCCTCACCAACGACCCCGCCACCGCCAGAGCCAGCCTTCACGAAGGGATGAAAGACGTCGCCGAGTGGATGAAGAACAGCTGCCTGAAACTGAACTCAGACAACACGGAAGTCCTCATCCTGGGATCATCGCCCACCGCCTGGGATGACTCCTGGTGGCCCCCTGCCCTGGGCACCACCCCCAAGCCAACGGACCACGCACAAAACCTGGGCTTCATCTTGGACTCCTCCCTCTCGATGACCAGACAAGTCAACGCCGTATCATCATCGTGCTTCAACACCCTGCGCATGCTCCGTAAGATCTTCCGCTGGAACCCCACTGAAACCAGGAAGACAGTCACCCAGGCACTCGTCAGCAGCCGACTGGACTACGGCAACACCCTCTACGCGGCAACCACGGCCAAACTACAGAAAAGACTCCAGCGCATACAGAACGCCTCCGCACAACTCATCCTGAATATCCCTTGCCACAGCCACATCTCGACCCACCTGAGAGACCTGCACTGGCTCCCCGTTAACAGGAGGATCACGTTCAAACTCCTCACCCACGCACACAAGGCTCTCCACGACATGGGCCCGAAGTACCTCAACAGCCGCCTCACCTTCTACACCCCCACCCGCCAGCCACGATCGGCCAGCCTCGCCCTCGCCGTCGTACCACGCATTCGCAGAGCCACCGCTGGAGGAAGATCCTTCTCCTACCTGGCAGCCAAGACATGGAACTCCCCCCCCACCCACCTACGGCTGACCCAGGACCACCTTTCCTTCAGGAAGCAACACAAGACCTGGCTTTTCGAGCAATAACGGATCCCCCCTCCAGCGCCTAGAGACCCTAATGGGTGAGTAGCGCGCTTTACAAGTTGTTTGATTGATTGATTGATTGATACTGCCAATAACTTACTAAAACTAAGCCATTGTCAAATGTGGATGATGGATGGAATCTTAACAATGGGTCCCAAACCATTCACTCAGATATATACCATACATGGCGAATATCAAAACACATCTATCCATTTTGTATATGCCCCTCTCACCAAATAAACAAAGCAGCACTTACTACACACTCTTGAACCACATTAAACGTAAAACAATAACTAATATTAACAAATACTAATCATAAGCTTTGAACAAGCCATGATTCAGACCTTGTTACCCCCACACAGCCATTCAAGGTTGTTACTATCATTTCAATCAAAGCATAGGGAGATACCGTCACAATCTGCATTAATTGTAGAATATACTACAAACAGACAATTCACATTTTAAAAGCAAATGATAGCACTAGCCTATGTCCCTGTCAGATTTGATTTGATTTGATTATCCGATTTGTCGAGCGCACGAATGCCCGCGGGTGTCTTGGCGCTGAAATGACTGAGACTGTTTGAGCGAAGGGAATCGGGGGGGTATTGTGCGGAAGTCTGGGCCAGGCTACCCAGAGAAGAGCCAGGTCTTTAAGCTCCTTCTAAAAGCTAGGAGAGATGAGCTGTTTTTTATTTCTGCAGGACGTTTGTTCCAGGTTATCGCTGAGTGCATAAAAAAAACCTCTCCCCCCCATCTTAGTTGTTTAAATCCGGGGGTACGGAGGAGGTTAGCACTGCTGGATCTTAGCATCCTAGCTGGGATGTACGGTGCCATGTTTGTTTTAAAAAAATGCGGACCTGACCCATGCATAGATTTAAATGCCAGAGGTAGCTAACCACCACAATTTACTAATAGAAAGTCAATTCTGCCAGCATAACAAAGACAATCTAAGCTGGTTAATAGAATATTTTGAAGATGCTTGAGTTGAGAGTCCCAGTACTCCGAACACACACCAACCCAAGTTTTAAATACCATGGTAGAATGTCAATGGCAGCTCTTTGGCACAGGAAGCCAAAACAAACAAACAGTCAAAGGATGGTGCAATGCCTTCCAGTCCACACTAGACAGAAAACAACCTAAAGAGCAAAGCTACCAAAAACTAAGAATGGAAAATCTCTTAGTTAAATTGCACCGAAACTTAGCAAACAAACCAAAAGAATGTACGACATGCTACAATTGAAAGTCAAAATCTTCATAAAGAGTAGATTACTTAACAATAATAGCTCAAAACATTATTGTATTGTAATGTATTTGCATTTATATAACGCTTACTATCCCTGATGAGGCGTCAAAGCACTTTTTCGGCGAGTAGCACGCTACTCCGGGACCCATAGAGGACTAGTGTTGAATTAGTATAGTGAAACATGCAAGTACATTTTTAGTGGTGGATAGGTTAGTCAGTTATTTGGATTTGGAATGATAGCAGAAGGAAAGAGGAGGACAAAGGTTTATTTTTATATAGCGCTTGTTGACGCACGCTATTCAGGAAGCCTATAAAGGATTAGTGGTGAATTAATATGGTGAAATATGAAGTAATTTCAGTGGTGGATATTAGTCAGTTACTTGGAGTGAGAAGAATATGAGAGGGATAAAAGGGGAAGAAAGATTTGCATTCATATAGCACTTGTTCCCCTGATGGGTGTTGAAGCGCTTTTCTGGCGAGTAGCACGCCACTCCGGAACCCATAAAGGATTAGTGATGAAAATTAGTATAATATAAATATGAAGTAATTTGAGTAGTGGATATGTTATTCAGTTATTTGGGTAGTATATTAGTATAGTTGAATATGGAATTTGAGAAGTGAATATGTTAGTCTGTTAACTTTGATTGAAAAGGATAGTGGAGGGATAAAAGAGTGAAGGATTTAAAAAAAATTGTTTTTAGGTCTTAGCAGTAGGAGGAGGCTTTTGAATGAGTAAAAAGGAGTTTTGGAGGGGAGGAGTTAGAGTGAAGAGTTTAGAAAGGTTTGTTTTAGGGGATCGGTATAGTAAAAAGAGGTGTCAGATGATGCAAGGAGGGGTAGAGTAGGAGAAAGTTTAGAAAGCGTTATTTTGGCGATCATAGTAGTGGTATGGGGTTTGGGATAAATGAGAGAGTGGATGTAGAGGATGTATTGATAGATGTATAGGATGAGAGATAGGGTAGTGTATTGGAAGGAGTAGTAGAAAGAAGTTTGAGATAAGTCAGAAGGTTGGGCTAGAACATATATTGAGTGAAGTATAGGCTGAGAAATAGTGCAATGCATTGGAAATACTCAATTAGAAAGTGATAAATATATAGATCCATAAGTACATTGAAAGTATATAGATACATAAAGGAGGTAAGTATATGAAGATTAAAGATAGTGATAGAGGCACAGGATGAGAAATAGGGTAGTGCATTGGATATGCCTTTTCAGGAGAAAAGTAATAGACACACAGATCCAAGTACATGGAAGGTATATAGATGCACAATGGAAGTGTGTACATGTAGACCAAAGATGATTTTTATTTATTTATTATTATTTTTTCTTTTAACATAATATTATTTTACATGATTATACAAAGTAATACACAAAGATAGGTACATATCTATAGTGGAAACAATTGCTTATATATTGTGGTGCATGCTGGTACATTACTCTGTGCATAGTGTTGTGCGTGGTGTACATTTGGTGTGAGTGTGTTGCTCTGTTTGTGGATGTGGATGGTGTGGGCTGGGTATTGCTCAATGAGAAAAAGGGCATAATTTCTGGCCCTAGTCCCGACCAGTCTCAAACAGGATCAAACAGGCAACTGCCCTTGTCCTCTCTACCCTTAAAAGGCTCAAACAGGCAACTACCTTGTCCTCTCCGCCCTTAGCCTCGACGCCCGGGTTGAGACGCACTAACCCTGGCCTTTTATAGCCCTAGTCATCAGGTGATCCCTTCAGCCAATGGGAACCCTAGCCCTAACACTATCCAATCACAAAACTAGCCCTAAAATCTAGAACCAATAGGAGACCAGGACCATACAGCCAATGTTAGCCCTAGTCCAAGCACCCAATAAGTTGAAAAAAACCTGATCTCTACGTCCAATAAAGGCCCTAGCCCTCCCAATAGTCCCAACCCAAGTCCAAGCAACCAATGGCACAGGTAGCCCTAGTCCCTCCTTCCAATAGAAAGCCTAACCCTACGCTTAGTCCCAAAACTAGTTGAGCAACCAATCACACCAGAATCCCTAGTCGCTACTTCCAAATAAAGGTCTAACCCTAACCCTAGTCCCACTCTACTCCCAACAACTAATAACATAGGAAGCCCTTGTCCCTACTTTCAATGGAAATCCTAACCCTAGCCCTAGTTCCAACCCTACAATGATTGAATCACAGACCCAGAAACCGATAAGAACCCACGAATACCCAACCAATGAGGACATCAACCCTAATCCAATAGAAACACCAGATACAACCACCAATCAGTGTACACAAGTACCAACCACTAGCAGACCATATAATGTCCCAGACACCTCAGACAAGGTTTGCTGGCCAGGGAGTTGGAAGCTGCTTTTCCGGTTCAGAATCTCCTAGGAGACAGACAGGCTCAATCCACACTTTGGACTACTGCAGGTAAAGGTCTCACTAACTTGAAATCTAACAATACTGTTTGAATAACACTTTACTCCCTCTGCTGGCCAAAAAATGAAGTGCACAGGGTCTAGTAAACACAGTTTAAACAGCTCACAGAATGTAGCTGATGTAGAATATCCCTGTTGCTGGGGGGGGGGTGGGCAGGGGGGCTGGTTTCACTGGCTTGTGAACACAAAATGGTTGCTGGGGGTGCACTGTTTTAATATACAGGTCTTAGCACAGAGCAAAGGAGAAATTTGGAGGGAAAACAGATTTGTCAGCAAGGAATGAGAAGGATAAACTACAGAGCTTGGACTTCAAATCCCAGAATTCAACAAGTTAAATGGGAGCTATCATGAGCTGGGAAACACCACAAGTTTAAAACACAAACAGGTGATAAAATAGGCAATCACAGGCAGATCAAAACTACAATTTTAAAATGTAACAACCACAGGCAAAGACAGTAATCACAGAAAGGGAAAATTGTTTTAAACAACTTTTTGTTTTGGGAAGAGACATCACTAGTCTGTCTCCTTACCACTTCCTGGACTCTGCTCACTGCAGTCTGAGGCCCAGATAGGCTGCAACTCACAAGATGGAGGTGAATGATTTGGGGTGCACCCAGCAAGGCCTTAAGGGGCCTGGGCAGGTGTGAGAGGAGGGCTCAGACTTGCCTGGTAGCTGAATAGCCAATGGTCTGCTGGCCTGGGGGTGGGGGCTGGGGAGCTGCTTTTCCTGTTCAGAATCTCGTAGAAGACAGACAGGCTCAATCCACACTTTGGTCTACTGCAGGTAAAGGCCTCACTAACTTGAAATCTAACAATACTGTTTGAATAACACTTTACTCCCTCTGCTGGCCAAAAATCGAAGTGCACAGGCCCTAATAAACACAGTTTAAACAGCTCACAGAAGCACACTCTGATGTAGAATATCCCAGTTGCTGGGGGGGGGGGGAGGCAGGGGGGCTGGTTTCACTGGCTTGTGAACACAAAATGGTGGCCTGGGGTGCACTGTTTTAACATACACGTCTTAGCACAGAGCAAAGGAGAAATTTGGAGGGAAAACAGATTTGTGACCAAGGAATGAGAGGGATAAACGACAGAGGTTGGACTTCAAATCCCACAATTCAACACGTTAAATAGGAGCTATCATGGGTCAGGGAAAACCACAAGTTTAAAACACAAAACAGGTGATAAAATAGGCAATCACAGGCAGGTCTAAACTACATTTTTAAACTGTAACAACCACAGGCAAAGACAGTAATCACAGAAAGGGAAAATCGTTTTTTAAACAACTTTTTGTTTTGGGAAGAGACAGCACTAGTCTGTCCCCTTAGCACTTCCTGGACTCTGCTCACTGCAGTCTGTGGCACACGTAGGCTGCAACTCTCAAGATGGAGGAGAATGATTTGGGGTGCACCCAGCAAGGGCTTAAGGGGCCTGGGCAGGTGTGAGAGAAGGGCTCAGACTTGACTAGTAGCTGAATAGCCAATGCTCTGCCAGCCTCGGGTGGGGGCTGGGGAGCTGCTTTTCCTGTTCAGAATCTCCTAGGAGACAGACAGACAGTAACCTACAACAGTCCCAAAATGCTGTCACAAAATCTACACCAAGATAACAAATAATTTTTGTTATAAATAAGAAACATATTTTATTACATCAGTCTAAACATTAACTAAAACTCTATATTAAATTAGATTGAGAAAATAAAATAATGTCCACATTATTTAAATGAAAAATGTAAACCTGACCAAACAAACTAAAGCATCACATAAAATATATAAAACACTTAAACATCTACATTTCCAAATAACAATCATATTACAATTACACAATCAATAAAATATAAAAACTTTCACCAAGAGAAAATTAAATGAATATACATTACTGTTTAGTGGCTGCAGATCTTATTCTGTATCTAAGTATTCAAAAGTAATAATCCAACAAAAATTGGAAAAATATTTTCCAAACAGCCCCCCCAAAAAATGTAAAAATATAACAAAACCAATAGACATCCCACAAAGCAATCCAGTGTGGGGAAAACCCATAAAAAATCCTAAAAGTGTTTAAAAAAATAAATGTTCCTGGAAACCCCCCAAAAAAGGAAACCTAAGCTAAAAGTATTTGTTTATTATAAACCAAAAGTTATTTCTTTAAAAAAAACTGTAACTCCCAATAGGCCTTTAATTCATTTGCTGTCAGAAACCTGTAAAGTATATAAGAAAACCTACTTGGAAAACACATAACATTCCCAAAAATACATATACATTACAATTATTCATCATAAAATATGTAACATAATATAATATAAGACAATAAAACATTACTAAAAGAGTGTACGAAAACACCACAGTACACACTAGAACAGGAGAAATGGGCGGCTGATATTGGACAAGAGCTCACTGACCAACAGTGGTTGTATTGCTGTAAACAGACGGAGCAAGTTTCTTCTAGCAGTCAGTTGAGTATAACTCATTACAAGTTTTTACACCATATTTGTTACACCCCTGCCAAGTTACAAAAATACAAATTACTTGACACAAATCAATGTGATAGATGTGGGGCTGAAGCTGCTGACTTTTTTCAACTTGCATGGGATTGCAGTTCAGTCTTTCCCTATTGGCAACAAGTCTTTCCCGCCTTGGAGCGGATGAGTTCATTGCAGATTCTCATGTCCCTGTTAATTGCGTTGCTAAGGTATACTGAAGAGATACCGGCTGCGCATTATAGATTTGTCTTGTTTACTCTCTTATTGGCCAGGCGGCGCATAGCCTGTAGATGGGGCCGTGGACATGCACCTAAATTTAAGGATTGGATTGGTGATATGACACTCTGGCAAGAACAAACATGCTCTTATGCTGAACTGCTCCAGCAGACGCCCCGCCGTGTGATATCTGGGGTCAATTTACAGCATATCTCCTTGAACATCCCGTGCAGTCCTCTCAAGTGTCTTAGATTTGCGTCCCAAACTCCATTTCTACGCTTTATATCTGAATGGTCCATGTTCAAATATTCTCCCTCTGCTGTTTACACTGCTAATCTGATGTACTGCCTATCAATCTCACGTCGCTATGTAATTGTATCTGCATATAAGATGTGGCCGCAGATCACAACTATATAATCTTTCGTCTGTATCATGGCAAATGTGTTACATCCCAAGTGATTCCACGGTCATGATGGTACGGATACGGATCTCTGTAATGTAAAAAGTAATGCTACTGTGCGCATTCTCATTGCTCATGATTGTGTAAAATCTGCTTGTTATCTTGGAAAACTTTAATACACAAAATAAAAAAATACACACTAGAAAAAAAACTACTATTAATACAACTAAGCGCCTTATTACGATGTCAGTTGGAAAGGTCCGAATGGCATTGGGATTTTCCTAACCTGAGTCGTAACCCCTGTTTCCGACCGACTTGGAAACATTTTCGACCGAATGACTACAATGGAAGGTAACCGTTCAGTCAGACCGACTCGGTTTTGAACGGCAATTGCAGACTCCGAGTGGGCCGGAGCTGAATCGTACAGGTCTATGGACCTAAGTTTTGACCGTCGTATTACGATGTCGGATTGAGACAGCCTTTCCAACTCAGGTTGCCTGACAAGGAATGGCTGTCAGAAACTGAATTTTGGGGCCAATAGCAGGCCCCCCTTCACCCGGAGGACTCTAGATGGGGACCGTGAGGGTTCCCATGGGACCCCTCTTTACAACCTTGCAGTGTGGCAGGCACTATGGGGTGCCCGCCACAGGGTGAAAGGTTTTCCACAACCACCCCTCTTTGCAATGTGACCCTGTCTTGTCAGTCAGAACATAGGCTCCCATTGTCAATGGGAGTTTGACCGAACAGTGTTTGGAACCATCATAATCGGTTGGTCGGACTCCCTGAACAAGTAGTCATTTGGAAGGCTTTCCAACCAACATATTAATAAGCCTCTAAATGTACACAAGAGCCACAAACGACAATATAACTAACTAATCGACCATCCCGCCACACGCCCCAACATAAATGACCATTCCATTCTAAGAAGTCAAATGCCATTTTAGCAACCAGGGATAGTTTTAGTGTCTTCTCTGAATTTTGTTTGGTATAGCATGTGCAACCATATATGCTGCGATGATTAGGTCTTGTTCCTCTGCTAGGTATGAAGCCTGACGGGTCGGCTGGACCTGTTCCAACACCACCCATCACAGTCTGTTTGCTAATGACTTTGCCAGTATCTTGGCTACGGCATTTAATAATGAGATATGTCAATATGAGCTATATTTATTTGGAGGTTTACCTTCTAGAAGAATAGTTACAGTCATTGCCAGACGCTGCTCTAGTGAGAGTTGCCCTTCCTGTCTTGCCTTCCTAAACATTTACAGCAGGTGTGGTGACATGTAGTTCCTAGTGGTCACCCAGGACCTGCACGCTTTGGATGACCTAAACTGAGGGCTTGGTGTCCCGACCGCTTCCGGACAACCCCACAGGATATGTCAGCCATTAGACCAGACAGCTCTACAGTGCCTCTCCACACCCCTTTATTCTATCAGTGGTGTAGGTAGTCTCTGGCAACAACTGAACATGACAACCCTGATTCCTAAGGGATCGCGGAAAACAGTACAGTACGCTTCATTCAGACTCTTGTGCTTGCTTTCTCTCAGAAAATCCTCAGGTTGGTGATTAGGATGTTTCAATACATATTTATTGGTCCAGCGACAATCTTGTGTAAAACATATATGCTGCGACAATTAGGAGACAGAAGCATCCGAAAGAGATTGCTTGTACCAATATAATGAATAGTAGATGCATTTCTACCATAGTGCTAATAAGATGAACATAAGCAGCTCAGATAAAAACAGTAGCACTTGCATATTCCTAAGATATGCACCCTCAGTAATTTGTCTAAATGTACCTAGCCTATATAAGTATTTTTAGCATGTATATGAGTGTAGCTATGTGTATTTGTAGCCAAGAAACCCCTTGGGAAGAACCAGCTCCCACACCTGATGGTTTAGAACGACGGACTCCATTTCTGCATCGAGGATGACAGCCCCCAAGATTCAGCATGCAGGACCCTATCGCAGCTTGGAAGGAATTCTCTCATTTGTAGGGGGAGTGAGGGTCTCTTATACTAAAGTGGTTGCTCCAGGGTTTTTTCTAGAATCAATAAGTTTAAAAAAAAATTGTGGATGCTTTGAAAAGAATTATAAATGTTTTGAAAACAATCACAGATGCTTTTCTAAACTAATGCAATCATGCCCAGCTGGCTGTTGGCCAAGTATGACAAAACTGGAAACCCTTATACAGAATAAATTTGCTATGCCTGGGGACATGTTTATGTACATCAGGTACAGGGATTATGACAGAATAATTAGAGCCTGGGGTTGAAGAGGCAGGAGCAAGCTACTAGGTAAAAGGTCACCTGTTTAGAATTGTTATGATCGTATGGATGGGACAATGTATGTAAAAAATGGGTATACATGACGGGTCTATCTTAAAGGACATGACACCCACTCCTCATCAAAAGCTCAACAGGGTAGGCTAGGTAATAATAAAGCTAATGCTATTAAAAGGCATAACAATCATTTACAATAAAACATACTAAAAGCACTTAAAAAGCCTGACAAAGATGTCAATAAATGTCATTTTTTCCCTAAAAAGCATTCATAAAGGACCACTAAACTTGCAAATGTGGTTGTTATTACACTGAGCACCTTGAAGACCATTATGCTCAGTTAGAGCAGAGAAAAAAACAAAAAAAAAAACTCATTCGATCTTCAATTTGGTAAATGTTTAAAAACTTGCCAAACGGTTCCCAGCACAGGAGAGGCCAGATTGTTTTAAGAATCCTGCGTTGAAGACTCAACATTGCTGAACATTGTATCCGCAGGTGAAAGTCCCTCTAGAACTTCCAATATCATATTGAGTGAGCAAAGATGGTCATCTCTGGTTCCCACTGCAGCTGCAGGGGACGAATTAGATGCCTGTACCTCTGGAGCACAGCCGATATCCCTTTCAACATAAGCAGAATCATCCCTTGGAGACTCTAGAAATGCTGTCATCAACATGGGAATAAGCTGTGGACAACTGAACCAATGGGCCTGCAAAGGAACCAGTAGCCCTTCTATGTCCGGTGGCGCAACCAATGGAAGTGTCAGACACAGGTCCAACACACAGCCAAATCAGCAGAAGAGGCAACAGAACACAGGCAGGACACAGTCTAGCCAGACCAGTCTAAAAAGACAGGAATTAATGCCCACTCAGCTCTCGAAGCTGAGGCATAGTCATGTAGAACATCATGCACTCACGACAACATCATTCCAGCAGTGCTCTCTCCATTTCATGAGGGATTGCAACATCTATTGCGAAGCAAGAGAATTAAAATCAGTTTGCCCGCAACTGAAAGTAGAACCCAAGAAAAACCTTCAAAAATGCTTCCAAGTACGGAGTGTATGGAGGCTAGAATTACTCCGAAGATGGTCTGAAAGGTGGTTAAGAGACCTGATCCAAGCCCCTTAAATAAGTGTGCGATCCCACTTGTATCAGACATGTTAACGATATGATTAACTATTTCTCCTTAATGGTTCGGGAAGTTTGTACAGACCAGATCCTGTATCTCTGCTATAGACCTTGCAACCTGGAGATCAAAAATCTCTGGGGCTGAAGTTAAGGCCACATTTTGTTGAAACAGCATGGCTTTCAGTCTGCTCAGCGAATCAAACCGTATAGTGTAAACATTCACTGAAGGCCACAGTGGTGCCTCCCTAACTGTGCGAGCCTGGGGTAATAATACTTGCCTGCAGCACACAACCCTGAAATTTACTGTGATTAGATATGCAATGCCTGGTGCCATTCCACAACAGCCTTGATTATTCAGCAGTAAATAACTTCCATTCAAAAGTAATTAAAAACCTGAATGAATCACAGAAGCTGGGGAGCCTTTCAAGTAGCAAGATAAGTTTGCTTTTGACGCGTTACACGTTCCTTGAAGCAGCACCTCTTTGCACACTAAAGACCTCACAGTCAGTACCACTTAGGAACCCTTCACCCAACGCTTGCTTGGATGTATCTAAGGCAGTATTGGAACTGAAATGTCATGAATGTCAGTGTGATATAGCAATGAATTAACCATTCAGTAGATGGTGACTCAGCTACGGTAAAAGGTAACTTCTCTAATTTTTTGATTAACAGCATGGTGTGCTTTGCATCTCTGAGTGTCATAGTCCACTGTCTGTTGGTCAGATTATAAACCAAGAATAAACTTGTTCTGTTAATGTATCGCCATGACCGCAATGATTGCAGAGTCCAGCAAGCACAATGGAGCCTATTTGAGATTGCCCATGTACTAAAATAGACAAATCTTGTTTATTATGCCAAGGACACAATGTTGCCCAGTGAATAAATACGTGAAGAAAGTGTGGTCATATCATTGTCTACCACAGCCAGGGCCTTTCTAGGTTAATCCTATCAATTGCAAGTAAACTCTCAGTAGAATCCTATTTGGAGACTTTCCACAGTTCATGGTAGATGGCATATAAGAAGCGTTTCTTACATGGTTTCTTGGGACCTAGCAAGAAATCCCTAAGATCCATGTTGTCAACTAGAAGGGACAAGTGATGTTTCACCTGTTGTAGTGTCGAGGTTTTTAGCCATTCTAGGCACAATTCCCAACACTATGAGAAATCATTACCCCTGGTTCATCTGTGTGTACATAGCGTGAGTCGGGCCTATGGATACTAAACCGTCTGGTGGTACCCTTAAATCTTGACTGACACATACTTGTGTCAATAGGCCAAACAAGCCATCCCTTCCAATTGGTAGTTGAGGAATGTATGTACCATTCTGTATCATTTCACCTAACATTTCCCCACTTATCAGTGTGTCATTTAATAAACCTTCAATAGGTGTGGGTAAGGGGATGCATGGTGTTTTCAGGTCTTTCATTTTTGCAAACCCATCACAGGTTGTCTGTTGCAGTGTTCTGTTCAGGAATATTATCTGTAATGGTATGAAGACAAGCTCTAAACAAAGCCTCTGTTCCCTGGACCTGCCAATCTTTCGTCCCCCAGATGGATTTCATGTCTAGTGTGTCCCTCCAATAGTCAAAACCTGGTATAGATAGTGGAGGGATAAGGGGGTGTGGCCAGCAAGGACAGCATGGCAGACGCATCTTAGTGGCGCTCCGTCGTATGTCCCCGTAATTCACTACATTTCTCCTTCCCTGCCGAGAGGTGGTGGCACTGATTGCAAGCGTTGTTCTCATAGCACCCCTGGGGACACATAGAAGTTGTTACGAGGTTCGGTGAGCGAGTTGGCTGACTCACCGTGAGGTGCGGCTGTGCAGCGCTAGGTCTGCTGCGTCGAACAGATGCTTGTCAGGTTCACGCTCTGAAAACGTGTGGAGCAGCACGGGGACTTGTTGGCCCCGACATATGGTATTCTACTGAGGGGCTGGCCCTAATTACCGGGGCTGTGGTGGCATTAAGCGGCTCGAATAAACGGGAAACAAAAGTAAAAAAAGAAAGGGAAAAAAGAAAAAAATTAACAATGGCAGTCGGACCGCAGCTCCGAGCACATGACTTCTGTGATCAGCTCCGATTTTAGACTCTGTCCTTCTGCTGGTGTGTGATCCCCATAGGACTGTAGGGTGGGACACAGTGAAAGGCGGCCAGACTCAGGATCAGGGGACCAGGGGGAGCCCGTCCCGGGCTTGACTGTTGGAGGAGTGCACTTTGGTTGCGCACTGCATCTAATATGCATGGCTCCTGGAGTACTGCAGGTGAGAATGGAAAGGTGATCCTAACCACCCACACACGACACTGGTGGAAGGTGTCCCCTGCACAGGCATCTTGGGTTCCCTGAATTGAAGTTGGTGCCTACCTGTGAAACCTAGTGAGTTCCCATTAGCCTTTATTAAAGGAGAGCCCTGCTACCTAGCTCATCTGAATCTGTTATTCACAGTCTGACAGCCGGTGTGAACTGCGGGGACAGGCTGTGCGACTCCCCAGAGAGCAACGTTGCTTGTACCGGGTTTGGAGGCGGTAACACAGTGACTGAGAGCGCTGTCAATAAGGATTCAGGTCTGGTGCACTTAGGCAGTAACACTAGACAAAGTGGAACAGAGACAATACACTACTGCATATTAATGTGGTGTGGAGTTTCAGTGATCTGGTAATATCAAGGAGAGTGGATAGGAACCCCCCTGGCAACACTTAGGAGAGACCAACAGTGAGGGACTGACGAGCGACTACAGCCTAGATTCTTTGGAAGTGCGAACTGGGGCTGGGTCAGGAGACACTGTGGAGTGTTTCGTAAGACGCTCTGGTGGTGTAGTAGTTGCATCCTGAGGTGTGCGACAATAGGGCGTACATGGGTGGCCGGGTCAAAGACTTCATTACAGGCGGCAGGGACCTGCGATGTAGACTCACCACAGCTAATGGGGGAGCGGTCGGCCCACGATGATCGCCTGGATGCTATACTGCAGGCCATTGAGCGCACCAGCGCTTCCATGGAAGCCAAACTGGATAAAGTGGCTCTGGACCTTAATCTATTGCATTCGGACCACAGGAACCTGAAGGTTCGAGTTGTGGCTGTGGAGCAAGAGATTGCTGAACTAAATTCTGCTACAGACTTTCAAGATAAGCAGCAGAACGCCCATGAAGTCCGGCTCCGGTTTCTTGAGGATCGTATTGAGGATGCAGAGGGCCGCTCTCAGCGAAACAATGTCTGGTTGATTGGAATGCAGGAAGGGGCGGAGGTACGCAATGTGATTGCCTTTCTGGAGGCCTGGCTTAAAACATCCTGCCAACCATTGAATTTCCTCCTTTTTTCACCATTAAACGTGCACATCGCGTCCCGGGTAGAAAACTGGCCCCTGGTGAAAGAGCACGTCCTCTTATTTTTAGGCTCCTGCACTTCAGATATCAGGATGTGATCCTCTAGGAGACCAGGAAATTAGATGATATTCAATATGAAGGTATTGTTCTTCCTGGACTATACAATGAAGGTACAGCATCAGCGGGGATATTTCTTACCTGTGAAACATCAACTCCGGCAGCTTAATCGCTCCTATTCATTGATGTTCCAGGCCAGGCTCTGTGTTGTCTCGGATAAGAAGACTAGGTTTTTTGATACACCCCAGGAAGTTTGGGACTGGCTGGAAATGACATGTCGATACTCTGGCTTCTAAAGCATGTACTGGGGAAGTTGGTGGTAAAGGAGCTTGGAGACGGCAGTCGATACAGCAGTTCCGGGGCTCAGCAGCAGTGCCGGGCCCGGATCAGATCCGTAAGGAACGGCAGGCGGTGGTTCGCATTGCGGAGAAGATGACAGAAGCAGTGCCACCAGAAGATAGAGTGGACACTTCCTGTCACTCACCAAGGGATGGGGGCTCCTCAGTGGGGGACTCATCTCATAAGGCGTCCATGAGAATGCCGGACATTACACCCCAAACGGCGGATGGTATTATATGACACTGGTTGTTCTTAAAATACATTGCTGGGTACTGCTGATTGCTGTTCATGTGGGAGGCACCTGATGTTCCTGGGATCTATGCGTAGGCATGTGATGGGGTAGAGTTGATCAGATGGTACCTGCAGGTGTTGATCCTCTTTAATATATCTTGGGTTTGCGCTACGATAATGCCTATTGGTTGCTTTTGGGTGAGGACTTGCGTATGTACCCTGCATGGTTTCACAACCCCTTTTTCTCCCTAACCTGACGGAGTCAGTAGGGCGGGCGGCTAAGTTGCTGTCTGCTGCGTTTGGACAAATCCCTGATGTTTTGGGGATGTCCTTATATGTTTTTTTCCTTTCCTTAGTTGGTGTTCCCTACCCCCCTTTTACTGTATGAGTCTGATGGGGGGATGATGACAATGCTGTTGTGTTTATCAGATTGTTACACAGTGAAATTTGGGGCAGAGAGATCAATGTCCATTGTGTTATGCTCTTATTTTTGGTGCAGCCATGGGATATGTGATACTTACTTGGAATGTCCGGGGTCTACGCACACCTTGCCGCAGATATGCAGTGCAATTCTATCTAAAACGTCACAATGTGCATATAGCTAACTGCAAGACACACAAATAAATGCCTTGGATGTCACCGGCTTGCAATGTAAGTGGAGAGGTAAAATATATGCCACAGATTACTCCCTGTTTGCTAGGGGGACCCTTATCTGGATACATCCTGGGACACCCTTTGCTGTAGGTGAGGCTCTTACAGATAAGGGGGGCAGATATGTGCTATTGAAGGGTACATTGGATGGACGTTCTGTACTGTTGGGAAATGTGTATGCACCAAATGTGGACCAGGACCAGTTCCTTGAGCAGCTATCTCTTGTTTTGGAAAGTGGTGTGAGATCTCATGGTTGTTAGGTGG
This sequence comes from Lissotriton helveticus, assembly GCF_964261635.1. Lineage (NCBI taxonomy): Eukaryota > Metazoa > Chordata > Amphibia > Caudata > Salamandridae > Lissotriton > Lissotriton helveticus. The sequence continues at coordinate 1,600,599,246 of NC_136059.1, read as the reverse complement.
AGATTTCAATCATCTTTTAGATGTAGAGGTGGATAGATATTTTCCTCCACTCAGGTTCAAGGCCATGACCAATTCTGTGGCGTTAAATGGTTGTGCACGGGTTTGGGGTCTTGTTGATGTTTGGAGACAACATCACCCAGGGGAAAGGGTGTATTCCTTTTTCTCGATACCCCACAACTTACACGTTAGGCTAGATAGGTTCTTTGGGTCTCTCTGTTTACTCCCTTAAGTTTTGAGATCTGGGTATTGGGGGTGCACACATTCTGATCATAATTCCCACCGTGTTGTGCTGACTGGGGTGGGCGGGGTTCCTAGTATCCCTAAGTGGAGGCTGCAACCAGCCATGTTAGAGGATCCAGTGTTTTGCGATGTGATTGGTGAGGCAAAAGGGGACTATTTTAAACTTAATGCAGGGACTGCCTCCTCTAATGAAATGGGCAGCTATGAAAGTCACCCTGAGAGGGAAGTGCCTAGGATTGAGTTGTGGGTTGTGACAACAGATAACCTCAGACCTTCTTGAGGTGGAGAGATGCCTGCTGCCTTTAGAATCTAAGGTTGTGATAGACGCTGGGGGAATGGCTGATCTCACAGAAGTGCAGGAGAAACATGTGGAGCTTCTTGAAATACAGCGCTGCCTTAATTTTGCAGTGCACTCAGCGTCCACACATGCCAAAGCAGATCGCTCTAGACCCCTTCTTGCTTGGCTGGTCAGACAGGAACAGGAGGGTAGGCTGATCACGACTCTTCGTTCTTCAGGCTGAGAGCTTTGGTACACACAGCTAGAAATTCATAGGGAACTGTCGACCCATTTCACATCACTGTATAAAACTGGCCCACAGGCCTTGGATGAGTTGATTCAGCAATTCTGAGGGAGTCTCCCATTTCCAGCCCTGTCTTCAGAACAGCAAATGGATTTAGATGTCTCGCTAACGCTTGATGAAGTGCGAGGTACAATGAGGTCTTTGCCCTCTGGCAAGGTTCCTGGCCCCAATCGCCTTCCTCACAAATTTTATAAAACATATGAAGACCCCCTGAGCCCCCAGCTGCTCAAAGTGTACATGGAGGCACTCGAATCTCTGGCACTTCCTGCTTCAGATGCCACGTTGATTATGCTTCCCAAACCGGGTAGGGATCCTACTTCCGTGGGGGTGTATCGTCCTTTGGCGCTCCTAAATGGAGACTTTAAGATATTGGTGGGCATCCTAGCTAATGGACTGTCGCCACTAGTACCACACCTGATCCACCAAGACAAGAATGGGATTGTGCCTGATCGTAACACATCGCTTAACATACGGCGACTGTTCAGGGTGATGAGCTGCGCCATCATGGATAGGCCGATGGCCGGTTGTGTCGTGCTGGACCTGGAGAAGGCCTTCGACATGGTTGAGTGTTCTTTCATGTTTGCTGTGGTCCATCGATACAGATTTGAACCTTATATTTTAGGCCTTATTAGGCTATTGTATGGGGCCCCTACGATTCAGGTACTGTTGGGGTCTCTTTTTTCCAAACCTATTTTGATAGAATGGGGGACTCATCAGGAGTGTCCCCTTTCTCCATTGATCTTCGCTTTGGTGATTGAACCTTTAGCGATGGCTCTGCACGCCACTGCATTGGATTGGGAGATACGCCTTGGGGATGGCATACATGCCATTTCGCTTTATGCAGACATCTTGCTGTATATGCAGGATATACTGGCGATCCCACAAGTCATCCCTGATACATTGAAAAATGTTGCTTCATTATCTGGGCTTGGGTTGCACTGGGGCAAGTCTTGCTTATACCCCTTCAATCCTAATGCGGGGGATCCGGGCTGGACGGTAAACGGGATGGCGGTGCAGTGTCAACCGGTGGCATTTCGATATCTAGGTGTCTGTATCTACCATAACAAAGATCAATAAACAATAAAAGAGTGCCTTACGGCGCAAATCAAAGAAAAGGGCTGGTGATTGCAACCCCAAAAAACCGAAAAAGGCATAAAAGTGTGTGATATCGTGAACAACCCATTAAGTGTTTAAAAGAACCCTCACTCACCAACCTGGTTGGTGACATGCTTCATCATAGGGTTCCCACCGGGAAGACCGAATGTCTTCCCGGTGTGCTACAACATCTGCAATTACAGTGGAGCTGGTTTTTCCAATTTTTTGAAGTGTTTTAGGGGTAGTGAAACAGTGATGTTAAAAGGAAGCAAAATAGTTCCCACAATTAATTTTAAGGCAGGAACTATAAGCAAACATTAAAATCATATGAGGCGGACACTAAATGGTTACAAATTTGAACCAAATGTATCCTTAAGGTAAAAAAGGGGTCGACATGTTTCTTCTCGAGTTCACCAATTAGGCAGAGCTTTCATCAGGACCAAAAATAAAAAAAAGGGGACCACCCTGGCAGTATACACACGCTAAGATGTATCCTAACCTTGGTTTTTTTTGTGTGTAACAGGATAAAATTCACGGTTTTACCCGGACGCTCCTGGGATTTCCAAGCGCCCTTACCTATCTGGAACAACTCGCGATGCAGGGTGGCATTGTCAAAATTATACCTCCCTTGCTCAAAATGGGGGGTGGCCTTCCCCAACTTAGAACACTTCACTATTACCTGGCATCTCAAGTCCTCTGGGTGGCAAAATGGGTGGGGGAATTACATTGATCAGACTCGGCAAAGCAAGACCCCCCGTTTTCTTTGCACAAGATTCTCTGTCTATTTCATCCCAGCAGCAAACTTAATGGATCTCTCCCCTTACTGATTTCAATAGCACTGAAGTGTTTCCGTCGGGCACTTTGCCTTACTAAACAAGTCATACAATACGCACCTAGCATGCCTCTAATGTTTGTATGCAGATTGCGCTGGGGTGAGTTCGGAGTACAGACCTTGCCCCTTGGGTGGCAGCTGGTGTAACTACCCTAGGAGACTTATATGGAGATGGTAGGTTGTGGCCGTTTCTTGAAATCTCAAACGAAGATGGTGTGCCCCCGGGCCAATTTCTGAATCATGCCTCCTGGACGGCTGCAGTGAGACATTGGTGGGGATATTTAACACAGGAACGTCGGACGCATCTTTTAGTGCAATACGTGCACATTATGGGCTCAGGTTGCCACTTGGTGAAGTGGTTCACGGAATCGATCGGGGAACATACCCTGGCCAATTTAACGCTGTTGCGTGATAAGTGGGAGCGAGATCGAGGGAGGCCTTACTCAGAGAAAGAATGGTCACTGGTCCTAGAAAGCCCCAAGCAGGTCCCCAGGAATGCTCGTTTTAGACTAATTACATTTCATATTATTCAAAGACCGTATCTCTCACCGGATAAAATGAATCGTTACTTTCACAGACAGGATGAGTGCTGCCCGCGCTGTAAGATGGTGAATGCAGATATCTTACACATGCTCAGGTCCTGTCCCGCACTGCAGGCTTACTGGGAGGGGTTGTTGGAGGCATTAGTTACCGGTAAGGGTAAGGAGATACAGAGGACGTGGGAAACATGTATCACCTGCATGTTCTCTAGGAAAAAAACACAAAAAGCTTCCACCAGGTTTCTTGATTTGGGCTTCATTGTGGCCAAACGCTTGATTATTCGCAGGTGGAAGTCGAAGGACACCCCTCCGACGAAAGCTTGGTTCCTCTCCATGGTGAGTTGGGTGAAGGCTGAAGCGATCTTCCTGATATGGGAGGAAACGCTAGGCTTGCCTAAATTTCCCATCTCCGCTGAATGGAATACTATGTTGTGGGCGCTACAGGGGTTGTTGGTGCTAGATGATTCACTGGATGATTCTCTTCTTGATGACTAGCAAGGTTGCCCTGAGCAAACCCATGTCCTGAACTGTGCATTGATATGTGGCTGGGACCTCTGCACCCCTTTACTAGATGATCACTTCTCCCAGCTTTTGCTTGCACACCTATAGGATAATTAATAGGACTTTTTTCTAGGATTCTGGGGACTTTAGTTTCCCTCACTCCCTTACTAAAGCTCTTGCTTCCCTTTCCATACCTTTTCTTGAGAGTTTCCCCCATTTTTGGTGTTTTTCTCAAAAATGTTTGACTCTATATTCTGATTTATGTGCTTTGGCGGAGTGAAGCCATACAAAATGTGATGTTGTATTGCTCTACATGTTGCACTTTTGCAAATATGATGCACCATAAACTGATTGTGCAGTTTTCGGATGGAGGGAGATGTTGTGGCTGACGGGATATGCTTCAAGTTTTTACTGATTTTGTTTATGCATATTGATGTCATTAATTATGCCACTATGTCGTTGAATTTTTGACTGGATTTTTTTTTACTACCTACTGGCTCTGTATGGTACTATCACAGATGTTATAATACTCTGTATTCATATATACAAAATGACAAATCTATAATAAACAGATCAAACAAAATAAATAGACAGTTGGGAGAAAAAAGGTGCTGAATATATGAGTTTCGTGTTTGTTAGCACCATTTTCTTTGCAGTTGCATTCATCTGTACTAACTTATAATAGTATGACATTGGGTCTGATGTACTGAACCCTGAAAAGTATGCAAACTTCTGTGCGAATGTGGCAGAACTACCTTTCGGTAGGGTCGGGCAATGTTCCCATTGATGGTAAGTGTTAACAGTGCATGGGACACTAGCTCTATGCAAAACATGAGGACCATAGTGCTGGCAACAGTGCATACTGTCGAAGTCAGGTGTATCTTCTTACAATTCCCTGTAAGAAAATGCAGTAGATTATTCTAAATCTGAGAGCATAGTATTTACAGTCTCAATGTCCCAATCATCAGAGAGTGTACTCGGGGTAATGAAATCGTTCAATTAAATTTTGAAACCATGTGGAATTTTCAAATGTTCAGTAGGACCAAATACATCATATGAAACCGTATCCCAAACTATACCATCCCTTACTGGAACTGCCAAAATGTTCACTAGGGACAGGTCTCTCTTCACGGTGTGATGACATGTGTGGTTTGAGGACCAAATTCACTAGTTGTACTGCAGAGTGTTGTGGGAGGTAATGTCCATTCATTAGTAGGAAAAAGACAGTTACTATACCAATCCAAATTAACAGGAACAGGATCCCTAATGCAACCCAAATATGCAGCCCATGGGGAAACAAAGTGAGTCTTTTTGAGCCAGAGAAAGAATTGTCGAAATTGTTCTTTCTTGGCACAGGTGGCATTTGCTCAGGTTTACTTGGATCTGAAGAAAAGTCATCGAAGTTGATAAAGTAGCCAGACGCAGTTCGATCTATCTTTGGGAGCTCAGCAGTGTTTGAAGAACTGGCAGTTGTTCTTTGTGAAGGTACATTGATGTAAATGTCATTGTTGGGCTGAATTGTAATTTGGATGTTTGCTCTATTTCAACAGGTGTAATTCGTACTCCGTTATTGGCTACTCTGGCATCTTGGGTAGAGGAGTCTTGAAACGTTATTAGTCTTTCCATCTGAACTTCTTGCATAGTAGCGAGAGGAGATCCGCAGCTACTTAGGATTCCACGTGGCCTGCTGTTGAGAATCGGCCACATAGTGTGATTTGATCAGATCAATTGCCGGCAAGAGGAGGAAGTAGCACTGTTCTTGTTCCTTGAACCACCAGGACAGATACAGGTGTTCTGTAGGATGGCCCAAACTCCTTACTGTCCACAATCTTTTCATTGACCAGGTCTCCAACTTTCAGGACCCAGGCAGTCTTGTCAGAAGCTTTGTAATGCTCTGAATTCATGAGTTCATGTAAAACAGCCAAATGAATATTCAATTCAAATGGTTTTATTTCCCCCACCGTGCTGGCACAATTGAGGTCAGGTACGCACATTCTTGTCCCAAACAGGACTTGGGGGAACTTCCTCCCAGCGATTTTCTTGGCATATTGTTTAGTGCCCTCTGAACCCCATATAGGTGATAGACCCATCTACTTCCCATACCTAATACCCTCTCACTGTTAAGGATTTGCTTTAGGTCCTGGTTTTTCCTCTCCACCACCGAATTTTCCTTTGAATGGGAGGGGGAGGGGTACCATAAGGCCACGACAATATTTTCCATGTCTTCCTTGTAAGCCCGAGAGCTAAAAGCAGGGCCACAGTCAGAATGTAATGTGCCAATTGTGTATGTCCCGATAAAGACTTGCAAATCCTTTAGACCCTCGTGTGCAGCTAGTATTAAACCTAATGTGTGATCCCTGTTTTGTATAACTCTATCCTCCACTCCTGGAATTTGAGCCTACGGTGTGTTTTGCACATCTAATTTATAGGAATATTTCAGTGGAAATCCCTTTGGAACGGCAGAGCCATTCTTCGAGGCATTGGTAGCTATCAATATTTCTCCATCTATCCTTGTGCTAGAATGAATGATTGCAGCAATGGCAGCAGTTCGCACTGTCAGCTTGGCGGCTTCATCAGCCAGTGAATTACCTTCAACGTGTACGCCAACATGCTTATGACTCAGTGTGTGAATAACTTTAGCCTGTGGCATGCTTGCAGCTTTGCCACTTGTTCCCATAACAATAAATGTTTAATTGTGCAACCCTTGAAATCTCTAAACCAATTCTGGCCCCATTAATGCAGATATTCATTGTAAGACTGCACACAGTGTACCAATTGTTATATATCTTAGCTTTTACTATTGCCCGTCTTCCTTTCTTGTCTACTTCTGTTGACTCAATCCTAACTTTGAACAATTTTTTGAACAGGACTGCTAATCCCTTTGCGCAACATTCCTGGTTTGTGCTGACATATGTGTCACCTATTGCTGGTTTTTGAGGAGTCTCACCCATTCATCTTTCAATAAGTGCATCTCTTGTGGTATTATTAAGTCACAATCGATTAGCTTCAAGTATTCTAGGATCTTTGCCCTTTGTTTCCTTATCCTAAGGCCTTTTACATTCCAAGACAGAATATTAACTGCCATTCAGTCAGTAGTTTTGGCTGGAGTTAGTATGTCCATAGATTTCTTTCTGAGCATTTTGTGGGACCCTTCCTCTTTATTATTACTTGTTTTGGACTTTTTTCCCCATTATACTCCCCACCTGGTGCAGTTTCTTTGCTTTTTAGCAAGGGGTTCCCCCCCCCCCACCGGAGAAGCCTGCTCCATCTTTCTTTGGGCAACTTCCTACCCTTTTCGAGCTCCTTGCCCACTTAATACTCTTTATTTACTGCATTTTAGTCAGACTAAGAGTGTTCTTTTTGTTGCGTTTTGATACATTCAATGAAGCACTCAACCTCTTTGGGGTCCCTTATATTATACATTTTGTTTTCCCACATTATTCTTAGTGAGGCAGAGAAATGCATCTGGACCAGTGCCCTTAGAGTTCTTAGTTATTGCATGGACTGGCCAAGTACCCACTGCCTGTCTTGCGTAGTTTTAGAGATGTCCGATCTAATTATGCATGACCAGCCATTTTTTACATATGAACCTGCCTTGAGGCCTTCACTCAGAATCCTTTCTTTGAGCGTGCATGTCTTGAAGTTCAACAGGATTTTCATTGGGATTTTCCTTGCTTTTCTCCGCCCAAATTGATTCAGAGAAATCTCTGGATATCGTCAGAGAGGTCTACCGTCTTCGTCCAGGGAATTATCTCTTCCAATAGTTTGATCGCAAAAAATTGTATATCTTCCCCTTCAAGGCCTTCTGGAATGTTCAGAATTCTGAGGTTTTTCCTCCTACCATGATTTTCCAAAGATTCCATTTTGTCTCTAACCTCATTCTCCTTGGTGCAGATGACCTCCACATGTTTCGGCAGTGCCCCCATCTTGAAGAGTTTTGGAGGGGGACGGGTAAGACCATTTCCAAGCTGTTGGGACAACAGGTGGAGGTGAGTATTCACCTCATCATCTTTGAGGTGAGCCAACATAACCCAAATAACCCTAAATTGAGTAAAGATCAGGAAAATATTCTGTTTATATTAATGCTGCAAGCAGGAAGGGAAATAAGAATTAAGTGGGTGAAAAATGTACCTCCAACACATAGAGAATGGATGGCTTCTATTCATAGAATAAACAAACTAGATGGATATGGGAATAAGGGTAAAAGGTACAAATGTTGGAATATTTGGGAAGAATTTAATCAAATAAGCTAAAAGAAGGGGTGTGCGTTGTACTGTCCAATGATTAGGCAATGCAATATGGCTCTCAAGTAGGAACTTGAGAGAGTAGTTAGAGTGACTAGCTCACCCAGAACCGATTTGTGCTGGAAGCGGGCAAAAAGGGGCACGAACAAAAGAGGAGATAAGTAAACTCTCCACCTATTCGCTCCATTTACCCAGGAGAAACCCCTAAAGTCGGAACTGTGGGCCCCCGACACCTCAAATTTCAAAATATTGCTAAATGAGAACTATTATTAAAAAAAGACTGCACACAGTAGAACGAAACACACACTATCAGTTTGAAGAATTCCCGATCTGTATACTGTAGTGCCAATATCAGGGCTTTAAGCTCTGACAACTGTGCGGTTCAATCTCCTAGAGATTGTATAGTCGTGTTGCTGGGATGGAACTTACCGTCCCCCATATGTCCCCTTTACTATAGCACAGCTGTGCTATTTTGCTCTTTACTTCCTATGGCAGGCTGAGCAGATCCATCAGTGTAAATAATGTAGTCATATTTTTCTAGAGGCCAGATTTCATTAGGGAGAGGATATTCTTGTTCGTACTGCAGGAACGCTCGTGTTTTTAATGTAGAATCATATTTGTAATCTACATCTGTTTCACTAAGAGAATTAGCCCACTGTATCCATCGCGGATGCTGTGCTTTTGCATTCGGAATGCTCGCTTTGGTAGGAGCTTCTAACGTTGGTACTGGGGTTACAACGATAATGCATTTCGCCTGTGCTAGTGCTCTTTCTCTCATTACATCATTCTGTACTGCGGTCAATATTTATTCTGTTGCCGCAAAGCGCATTTCAGCAATTGTGTATAAATGTGATTTGTATGCAATTGGAATTGTCTCACCTTCATTGAAAGTGATGTAGGTATATCCTGATAAACTGGGGATGATCCGGATCACCAAGTTTTGGTAGTTTCATGTGTGCGCAAATGTTTAGATGCTATCATGTCAGCCTGAACTGAACTTAAAGTGTCTGTGTGTTGCTGTGTCCACTGATGTGGTGTGAAATCAGGTCTGAATAAGTAGTAGCAAGGTTTTACTCTTCTGCATACTCTATAATGTATGTTCTGCCAACATTTAGAAATCCTAATATGGATTGCAACCTTTTCAGGGTCTTTGGAGGTTGGAGTAGCGTGCACATTTCTAAAAGTTTGCTGCCAAGCTTTTGCCTTCACTTGATAGCTCATATCCTAAAAATAGCACATTGAAATGGGCAATTTTTTATTTCTTGAAAATAAATTTGAAGCCCAAGTTGGCGAATCCCACAATTATGTGGTTCACCCTGCTCAAGTGTTCAAGTAATTCATCGTCGTCAGATAGATGTCATCTACACAGGACACTGCCTCCTCTTTGCTTGTTTGCAATATTTCTGAAACTCTTGACGAGATTATCCCTGGGCTGTTCTTATACCCTTGTGGCAAAGGCCGGAAGTGATGCTGAGTGCCAAGAGCAGAGCATGCTGTCAAATACCTGCTTTCTGAAGCTATATTTTGGCAGAAGAATCCATTTGAGATATCTAATGTTGTTTTGTATTTCTTCCGCACAATGTTATTCATTAATGCGGCACTGTGTGCGCTCTGAACTGCAAATGTTTGTATGCATGTGTTTAAAATTCTGTAATGTCTGACGATATGAGTCGAAGGATGTAAGTGATGCTGACTGCCGAGAGCAGAAAATGCTGTCAAATATCTGCTTTCTGAAGCTATATTTTGGCAGAAGAATCCATTTGAGATATCTAATGTCCTTTTTTATTTCTTCCCCACAATGTTATTCATTAATGCGCCATGGTGTGCGATCTGAACTGCAAATGTTTGTGTGCAGGTGTTTAAATGTCTGTAATGTCTGACAATATGAGTTGTCAGGTTTCATTACCGGAAACAAAGGATTATTCATCAAAGAGGTGCACGTCTCAATCACACCTTCGTATTCGAGTTGGTCTAAGATTTCTTTGACCTGTCTTTTTGCATAATGTTTTATAGGGTACCAATTCTGTGGATTTGGAGTAGATTTTAATGTAATTTCGTGGTGGGTAGGCTCCACGTCCCACCCTTCATGGTTGCAGTCTAATGCTGGAGCTAGCACTAGTGCCCACTGCTACACGTATGAATGTTTTAAAGATTCTGGAACGAGGTTGGAGAAAGCAGGCAAAATGACGCATTCTCCCTTCGAACAATCCATCATAAACTCAGGGGGCCAATCTCTTTCTGCTAGCAGTATGTCATATCCGTATGTTAAGATCTCCCAAAAGAGACCTTAAACCTTTCTTGAGATGCCCCCTCTGTTTGAAGGGTTATTTCGTATAGTCTATATTTGACACTAACTCTTGTATCAGGTGTTTCCACCGTGATGTGTTCATTCAATACTGCTGTCACCAAAATAAACCTTCAGGATCTGGCGAGCTATTGAGTCCTCAGTAACCTGGGCATGTCTAATTTCTAAGCCAGCTACTTTCTTCTTTTTGAATGAGGTTTTGTTGTAGGTTGCTGGTCTTGTTTGATAATATAATCTGAAATACAATGTGTTTCCCTTTTTGTCTTTGATCGCTCTTCTTGCTTTTGTTTTGATTGCCCGTCCCTCTCTGAGCTTTTTGATGAACCCTGAAAGGAACAAAAGGAATGCGTATCAGTGTCCTGCTACCTATCAGTTTTCCTAAGGTGATCACGATTCTTAAGGTTTTACCTGTTTTCAGAAGGCTCCCATTGGGGACACCCACCCCTTGATCGTGAACTCTTTTCTGAATTATTATTCTTAGTATTTTTGTTATCCCACTTCTTTTTAGAAGAAACTGGTGCTTGCTTTGAGTTGTCCTTGTTGGGACTACCTACCATGTGTGGCTTCCGGCTTTGGTTCCCAAATTATCTCTACCTAATGCAGCATAGGTTACTTTGATATATTTTTGGTAATTTTCACCCTCTATTGATAGGAGCTGTTTCCCTTAGGCGACTGTGTATGGCCACTGCTGCTGCCTTACCCTTTATATTTCTCAGCATTATTGCAGAGACTTTGGCAAAACTAACCATCAGCTTCATACCCAAGTCCAGGGCAGATCCTGCCCTGTGCTTGTTCTGTATCTGTTTCAATACATCAGGAACAACTGCTAAGAAAGGGGTACCATGTACTTTGACGTAGACGGCAGCAAAGATTGTTCCCCAAGTGGTACAATCCTAGATGGAGGGAACCATCCACAGTGGCAAGCAAATGGCTAGCATTATGTGTTTGACCTGCAGACCCGTATGGTGAAAAACCGCCTCCAGCTGTGCAATATTTTATGCAAGCCAGAACGGAATCTGCTCCCGTTTAGAAGGAATTGCCCCTATTACTGACTTCAGTGTCTGTGGGTTAATTATAAGTGTTGTATGATGTGTACCAGCTGGAGTATTTCACACAGGATGGACTGTTAATGTTTGCATGATGAACTGGACAATGCGTCTGTATAGCCCGACTATGTCTTTGTATATTTTATGGACTTTATCCACTGTTAGAGTATATATCTCGGGATGTGGAGTGTATGTCACTAAGACCAGCTATGTTGCTCCTTCTATGCTGAGCTGACCGAGTCTCACGACAGATGTGGGAGGGCACCTTTAAACCAGTTTTGTTGCTGCTGGTAAGTTAACTGGACTTCAATGTCTTCGTATGGAATGTATTCCTCCGGTGGTTCAACTGCAATGTATATGTGGAACAACTTGGTTACCAGGTCTGAAGGTGGGAACTGAACCCAAGAATAGAATGCCTCTGATCTGAACCCCCCTGGTTGCCTAAATCACAAAGGTAACACAGCCACCTGTTGCTGGTATGCCATGTTCTAACAGTTTTATAGTTACTGCATGTCTGCAATTCTCTGTGATGTTAAGAGTGTTTGCCAGTTTGTCTTCCCGTGAGCTACTTGTGGGGTCAGTAATTTTAGAAGAGAAGAAAGTTAAGAGGTAAGGTTTTGCACAATGTGGGGAACATTTTATCCTTACAAGCTTGCTCACCCTTCAGCCAATACACAGAGTATATCTGCTCAGTTGAGAAGGATTTCCCTTCCCACTTCAGATGTCTCTGAAAAGTGTGAGTAGGGCATTCTGAAAAAGCACGACTGAACTACTCAGATTTTAACTGTTAATACAAGAAACAAACCAACGTTGGCAGCGCCAAGTCGTGTAGTTCCTAGGAATCTCCCAGGACCTGCGCGTTTTGGATGACATAAACTTAGGGCTTTGTTATGTTTCATACAGGTGACCAATATAGGCTCAGAAAGCAACCAGACCTGTCACCTATATATACCCTGTTATTACATTACATAACAGTCCTTTGTACTGACCTTCTACCTAGCTACGGAAATGCCTAAATGACATGGGGTTTTCTCTGGAAACTAGTCCCATTCATTATGCACGAGGATTCTTTGAATCACAGCAGGATACAGCAGGACACCATCTCTACATAATAACTATGTATAAGGGTCATTCCTTCCGTCATCCTAGTACCGCAAGGTATATCCCCTGGGGGTACCACATTGGGTATATAAACACCATATCTCTGCTGAGGCAAGAGAGGAGAAGAAGGACTTTCATGCTGACACACTGACGCAAGATGCTGAGATTTTTGCACGCAGACACTCCAGCTCGCAGTGGCCTGACATCCCTCGTGAGGTGTCCACCCCAAAACCAAGACGGGGTCCCACAGTCTCTCACTTCAGGTAATGGGGTCGACTTTATCCTAGAGGGATTATTGGCTCTTACACCTACATGCATTCTAGGTACACTTAGGTACATCTAGTTAGGGTTGCATCATAGGAGTACGCATTTTATTGTCATATATTTTTATACTTGCCTGTATTCATGGTTTTAGCACTTTTATAAAAATCTACCATCCTTTTACTCTGTTGGTGCTGAAATGATGAATATATTCAGGATTGAAGTAAAGTAATCCTTTAATAAAACGAAGAGCTCAGTACATGTCATCCAGTAAGTTCAGCATCACAGGAACAACTGTCCTTTACAAATGATGCACAGATATAATACAGAAATTAAACCTTGATAATTACTTATTATTCATAATATAATCTTTAAGCCAAAGAGGAACCACCCTCCTCCTTGAGGAATGATGACACAATGATGAGTCCTCATCCACAGTAACAGAACTTCCTTTTTCAGGAACAACATTTTCTCCTGAAACCTCACCAGAAGAATCTACAACATCACTTGTAGAAGGAACCTCACCAATACTAGGACTATTAACCACTTCAGAATTAACTTGAGATTCATCATTCTCAGAAGAATTATCTACATCCAAATCCTCTGGTTTCCAAAGAGTGCGAGAATTACCAGGTTTACATTTCGCAATCCTACTTAGATTCCAAACCTTCCCATCATTTAGTTTAACAGAGTTTCTCAAAACTTCTGCTACCTGAAAAGGCTCAGAGAATTGTGAATCACCTTTCCGGACCTTAAAAGGCTTTTTGACCTTAGTCCAATCTCCAACCTTAATCTGAACTTCTTTAGAACCATGTTTTAAGTCATGATATTTTTTACTTTTATCATGCATGAGTTCCATTCGTGTTTTCACTAATTCTCTAGACCAAGGTTCCACATCACTAGTAAATAGCCAAGCAGGAATGCTCTTAGAGCGTGGATTCCTTCCTTTCATTAACACAAAAGGTGAAATTCCAGTAGAATCATTATTGGTGATGCGGTAATTCCAAACTACCTTCCCCACTTGTGTATGCCAATCTAGATTATTACTCAAAGACAACTGAATGGTATTCTTCAAAACCCTGTTAAAACACTCAACAACACCATTTCCACCAGGATTATAAAGCGATGTAGTCCTGTGTCTAATACCTAATTTCTTAAAGTACGTTTTTGCCCTTATGGACAAGAACTGAACTCCATTATCCGTGAGGATGCATGAAGGAATTCCCTCGGTAATAAAAGTCTCATCAAGAAAGGAAAGAACTGAATCCGTGTCAGCCTTCTCAACCACCTTAACCACAGGCCATTTCGAGAAAAGGTCTATAAGAACAATTAAATATTGATGTAAGTCATCATCCCTTTGAATAGGACCCATAATATCAACTGCTACACATTCCCAAGGATGCTCAGGAAAGGAACACTCTAACATTGGAGGACGAAAAGTATGTAAAGTCTTATCTGCAGAAGCACAAATAACACAATTTCTAACAACTTTTCCTGTCTGAGAATCACAACCCGGCCACCAAAACAAATGCTTAATCAATGACTTAGATCGCACAATACCTGGATGTCCTTCGTGGCAGAGTTCAATAATCCCCTCACGCAAATTCACAGGAGGAATTATCCTTTCACCTCTTAAGAGTGTTTCATGTGCCACAGAAAGTTCAGACCTAACCTCCCAAAAAGGTCTGATAGTATCCTCCAACAAATCCTTTTTACTAGGCCAACCTTTTACAGTAAATGAAATCACCTCCTGCAAAATATCGTCAGCTGAATACTCCTTATTCCATCCTCTTTACTGAAGGCTGAAAGACCTTCATCATGGACAAAAGCAACTTGCAATCCATTCCACTCATTATTGTCACACTCTTCCAACATGACTGGCATCCTTGACAAAAAATCCGCCAGGACATTACTTTTCCCTGGAACATATACAATCTTGTAAATGAAATTTTGCAACCTCATTGAAATCCTAGCCAACCTCGCAGTCGCATTGATCACACCTTCCGTTGTTAAAATTTTTACCAAGGGCTTGTGATCACTACGTAATAAACACATTTTTCCCCAAACAAAAGATTTAAAATGTTCTAATGCCCAAGCACATGCTAAGGCTTCCCTTTCTATTATTGGGTACTTCTCTTCACAAGGAGACAAGGATCTTGAAGCATAAGCAATAATTTTCTCCCTGCCCTTTTCATCCAATTGAACTAAAACAGCTCCAAGGCCTTTGTTACTAGCATCAGTCGTAATTATTAAGCATGGGCGTAAAATCCGTTACGCTCGCGGATTTTTCGTATTTTCGGGGAATCCGCAATCCGCGAACTCTCGCGGATGCGGCGAGAATACGCAAAATCCGCGCGAAGCGGATTTTTTGTTTGTGTTCGCACTGCTCGCCCTGCTCGCGGTCCGCGGCGCGGGCAGGAACAATCTCGCACTAGCGAAAGTACAAAAATTACTTAGTAAAGGAAGTGGCCCAGTCTCCAACTTCCTGTTCCTGTCCAGCAAGCTCCTCCCATAGGGGTGGGGTGAAGGAAGTGCCCCAGTCTCCAACTTCCTGTTCCTGTCCAGCAAGCTCCTCCATTTCCTGGCCACTTTTCGATCATTCTTGACTGGGAAGGATTACTTTTTGTGGTTGCTGCTGGATATTTGGATTTGAGGCTTTTTGGATTAATTTTGGATTCGAATTTTGATTTCACAAAGAAGTAAGTTGATGTTGTTTGTTTGTGGTGATTTTTGTGTGTGTTTTTTTTTTCGACTTTTTGGGGGGAAAATCTGCAAGTTCGCGAGCTGGGGATGTTTTTGCTTGTGTTCGCACTGCTCGTGTCCCGCGCAGCAACAATCTCGCACTCGCGAAATTGTAAAAATTACAATTCTGCTGCACATGAATTGAAAACCACCAGGCTTATTTATGGGTGCATGGATGATACAACTGTTTTGTTGAAATTATTTTTGTTAACATGATTCTGTGCTCTGATGTCATCCATTATGCCCAGGGGGGCCCAGAATCGGTCTGTTCGCGGATTTTGTGGGTTTTTGCCACGTTCGCGCCGTGAAGCAACAATCTCGCACTCGCGAAATTGTAAAAAATGCAATTTTGCACCGGAAAACCACCAGCAGGCAGCATAAGCCTTCTGAAAATGGATGGATGGCATTGGATTGTGGTGATTTGATTTGTGTTGTGTGTTTTCACTTTTTGGAGTAGGGGTTGGGTGCTGGCTATGTTGGTGGTGGCCATTTTGAGGCATGGTCCTGGCCATGTGGATGGGGGGGTCAAGCGGCCATTTTGAAGGCAGGCAGTGAGCTATGAGACATAGGCCTACACCCATTGTGCCTTGCTTTCACCCATGGTGCCCAGGCGGAGTCAGGGGTACATGAAAGCACAACCCTCTGTGTGTGTGCTCTCTTGGATCATTGTTAAATTCCTGTTTCCCAAAAATTTAGCAAATCCTAATTATGAAAATTCCATATTGTGTGGTGTGCACGTGTGTATTCATAAATGCCTACTTGCTAACTGTTTATTCAAGCGCTAGATATGCAACATTTATATTTACTGATGTTCCTCTGTCTTCATTTGCGTTTAGGTGCACAAAACTACGCATCATCATTGAGCATCAGTGCCAGGAAGAAGTGCTGCTGCGGCCTGTTGTTAAGACATCTGAAGAAGATGGCTCCAAAAAGAGGTGCCCGTAGGTCCTCTTCCAAGAAAGATGTCTCTACTAAGGAGAAGAAGAAGCAAGTGGCACCACTTACCAAGGCGACTGGTTGCTCAACCAAGACATTTTTTGGGCAACAACAACCAAAAAAACAAAGGCCCACCATGAGTGCTGCACAGGTAGCCTGTTTAGTTGTTGAATCACCAACGACCAGTGATGTTGGATCATCGCAAGAAAGTAGCAGCACGCCATCAACACAGGTTTTAACTCATCTCACAAGTACTATTCAACAACCAAAGCCGCAACAACAACTGCATGGGCTACTAGTACAAGCAGAAGTACATGCGCAAGGAGCTGTCCGAGAAGGAGCTGTCCGAGAAGGAGAAGGCCGAGAAGGAGAAGGCCGAGAAGGAGAAGGCCGAGAAGGAGAAGGCCGAGAAGGAGAAGGCCGAGAAGGAGAAGGCCGAGAAGGAGAAGGCCGAGAAGGAGAAGGCCGAGAAGGAGAAGGCCGAGAAGGAGAAGGCCGAGAAGGAGAGGTCCATGGAGACTTGCAAGTAGAGGTCAGTGAAGATGGCCATGGAGCGGTGCAAGTTCCCACAATGGTTGTTCTTCCAGAAGTAGGGGCACAGGAGGAAATTGACTTTGGAGCCGGGGTATCATGTCAGGAAGACGAAGCCACTCCTCCTGATGATTCATTTTCTCCCAGCTCCCCAGCAAGGAAAAGATCAAGGAGGATGTGTAGAAGTTCCTCTTCAAGCCCCGCTCCATCAGACGATGATCTGGATCTGGATTGGCAACCATCTCCGATGTCTGAGAGGGAGGCACACCATGAGCTGCGAAAGGTATCAAATGTTAAAAGGAAGGGCCCCGGAAAGCTTATACTTATGGATCCGAACGTCGGACTTGATGAAGTGGTGCATTCTGATGTTGTTGAAGAGGATGACAGCAATGACCTAGTCATCACACATGTCAGTCCAGCCACACCGGCCATGCAGCAGACAGACATTTACACCCTATCCCGACGTCATGCTGAGCGTGACCCTGGCGACGTGCCACTGGTAGCACCACCAACGCAGTCAAGTAGTACCACAAGTTCAACAAAACCTACAGCTCCCATATTTTCTCCCCGGAGGGGGACTCCATCCAGCTCGACTCCCTCAAGTAAGGTTGCTGCAATAATTGCACAACCCAGTAGATGTCTGCAAGGCTCATCCACCACTGCTTCATCTGGCATTGGCAGCAGTATCACCTCGTGCGGCAAAACCAGAAGTTTCCAGTCCCCAGTTTGGAACTTTTTTAGTGTCCATGAAAAATATGATAACATAGCCGTTTGTTGCATTTGTAAGACTAGAGTTAGCCGTGGTAAGACTGGTACCAACTATGGAACCGGAGGCCAGATAGGTCATCTTGAAAGAAAGCACGCTGTCGAATGGTTTCCGCACCTAGCAAAAGTCAAGGGAAAGCGATCCCAAAGGGCAAGTGGCCAAAATATACCCATAGTAGGTGTTTCATCTGAAGATGATGGGGAGGTAGAAGAAGCGTCAGACATGTGTCCGGTTGCACCCAGTACCCCTTGCAGCATCACACCCTCCGTAACACATAGCAGGCACACTGAGAGTCTGGGAGACACACCAATGCGGAAAATGTCAACACTGATCAGAAGTGGGTCGAAGAAGGCATCCGCATCATCCCGTAAATTTGTCCAGCGCACCATTTCAGGCATGTTCTCCTCAGATGCGCAATTTCAACGCAACCACCCAACTGTACGCCTCTATAACACTAAGCTGGCAAAAATGCTAGCGGTGGACCTTCTCCCTTTTTCGTTTGTCGAATGTGTGGGTTTCCTTGAACTCTTGGCAACATTGGCCCCTAAATGGAAGGTTCCTAGCCGGTACTATTTTGCCAGGGTTGCTGTTCCAGCACTACACAAAGAGGTGCTTGAGTTGGTGGGGGCAGCTTTGCAGAAGAGTGCTGTTCACACTATACACCTGACAACAGACATGTGGACCAGTTGCCAAGCCCTTGATTACATGTGCATCACTGCACACTGGGTCTCTTTTTCAGGGGTTATTAAACAGATAAATGCAGGTGGTGATTTGGTCGAGATTTTTAAGGGTGCTCGTAAACATGCAACATTAGCCATGTTTGGCATGGAGAAAAGTCATACTGCAGTCAACATTTTGGCTGACTTTAACAAAAAGGTCTTGAAATGGCTGCGCCCAAGAAATTGCAAGGTTGGTTATGTTTCTACAGATAATGGCAGGAATGTAGTTAAGGCCATGGAGGACGGTTTCTATATCAGAGTGCCGTGTTTGGCGCACTGTATCAACCTTGTTGTGCAAAATTTTTTGAAAAAAGAACTTGCAGTCGACAAAACACTGACCATCTGCAGAAGAATATGCACACATTTCAACCATTCTTTTAAGGCCCGGAAGGAGCTGAGGCGCAAGCAAAATGAACGTAGAATGCCAGTGAAAGCACTTATCCAGGAGGTAGCAACACGTTGGAACTCAACCTTCTACATGCTTGAGCGTCTGCATGAGCTGTTTCCAGTAGTCAATGAGTATTTCTACAACCTGGGTGGTGATACGACAGGAATGATGCTAGCGGTGGAGCAATGGCAGCTAGTTAAAAGCCTGACAGACATGCTTCGGCCTTTTGAGGTCTTCACGCGTGACGTGAGCAGGGAGGACTGTTCTTTGAGCAAAGCTATCCCACTGTTGCTGAAGCTCGAGCACCAAGTCAAGGTGGTGTCTTCACAATTAAAGGACGTTGGAAAGAACGAAGCACATGAGTTGGCGCAGAGATTATTACAACGCCTAGTTAGCAATGAACGGCTTGTAAATATCAAGAAACAACAGCACTACATTTGTGCTACTATTCTGGATCCACGTTACAAAAAGCCATTGTTTGGCAAAGTAATAATTCCTTTTGAAACATCGGATGTTACAGAGTACAAAGGTTGGCTAGCTCAGTCAGCCATTCGTTTTGAAATAGAACGGAAGGAAACTGTAGGAGAAGACAGTACTACTAGTCAATCAGCAGGCGATCAGGCGTCCCAAAAAAGCACTTCACCATCTGTGCCTGTGGCAGAAGTGAGTGACTTTCCCTCTGAGCCGTTAACCACACCAGCAACCGTATCATCTGCACCAGGCACATGCGATATGTCTGAAGCGAGTTGGCTAACTCAGCTAGGGTTTCCTGGTCCTAGAAAGGACACAGAAGTGCAAAGTACAGGAATCCGGGAGGACATTCTTTCAATGGTGCAGGCCTATCTGGATGACTCAACAGAGGTCAATATTACTGAGGACCCATTGGCGTATTGGCATGGGAAAAGAAAAATATGGCGAGAGCTCACCAACCTGGCTATCAATTACTTGTCTTGCCCACTCGCAAGCGTGTCTTCAGAACGTGTTTTTAGTTCTGCTGGTGGCATTGTGACTTCCAAAAGGTCCCGCCTCTTGCCCGCAAATGTGGAGCGGCTCACCTTGATAAAGATGAACCAGCACTTCATACCACCAGATTACAGAGTACGAGAATGCACGCAGGAAGAAGAGGACACCGCCCTACCCGAGGAAAGTTCTCCTCAGTTACCAGAAGTAACCCCGACTGATGATTTAGCAGAGTATGAGGACGAGTTCTGCTTCCCTGACAGCGAGTTCTGAAAATGACTCAATCAATCATTCATTAATTGTAAATAGTCCTCCTTATTCACTTTTATTCCTGTATGTCTGTCTTTCTTTAGCAAGTGCTT
This sequence comes from Lissotriton helveticus, assembly GCF_964261635.1. Taxonomy (NCBI): domain Eukaryota; kingdom Metazoa; phylum Chordata; class Amphibia; order Caudata; family Salamandridae; genus Lissotriton; species Lissotriton helveticus. The sequence continues at coordinate 1,600,579,097 of NC_136059.1, read as the reverse complement.
CATCACATTCCCAACAAAACTGTAATCACCCAATCAAACAACAAGCACATCAGCAGAACTGTCTTGATTTTGATGCAGCAGCATTCCACCGGTTCACAACAGTTAGTTGACAAGAACTCAGTCCTGGTCGTCTATCCTGAGTCCTCCTCCTCCAGACTCACCCTATCCATTACCCATAATGCTGATGCCTGGATTCTGCACAATGAAGAAATGAAGAAATGAAGGAGCCAGCCCTCAAACACAAATTACAGGTAAGATAAGCTTTTGGATGGGAGGTAGTATAAAGGAGTATTCGGAGAGGCGAGAGAGTGACAGTGGTACTAGCAGCAAAGTCCTAGGGCTCTTGAATTAACAAAGTCTGTGACAGGCATTTACTTAGGAAAAAATGTGGCCTATTGCACGTGAACGTGTAGGCGTTCTATTGCTCGCTTGCCTGTCTCAGGGGTGCTGTCTCTGGGGTTTCTAGGTTTTAGGGTTGTGTCAGCACCGCTACCACATTTCTAATGTTGATTGCTTTTGATTTGCAGAAAATCCACGCCGGGAAACTCCAGTTGTGGCCCTGCTGCAGAACGCGTTAGGACTCTGTGAATTCCAGGTGGAGCCAGCCCTCAAACACAAATTACAGGTAAGATAAGCTTTTGGATGGGAGGTAGTATAATGGAGTATTCGGAGAGGCGAGAGAGTGACAGTGGTACTAGCAGCAAAGTCCTAGGGCTCTTGAATTAACAAAGTCTGTGACAGGCATTTACTTAGGAAAAAATGTGGCCTATTGCACGTGAACGTGTAGGCGTTCTATTGCTCGCTTGCCTGTCTCAGGGGTGCTGTCTCTGGGGTTTCTAGGTTTTAGGGTTGTGTCAGCACCGCTACCACATTTCTAATGTTGATTGCTTTTGATTTGCAGAAAATCCACGCCGGGAAACTCCAGTTGTGGCCCTGCTGCAGAACGCGTTAGGACTCTGTGAATTCCAGGTGGAGCCAGCCCTCAAACACAAATTACAGGTAAGATAAGCTTTTGGATGGGAGGTAGTATAATGGAGTATTCGGAGAGGCGAGAGAGTGACAGTGGTACTAGCAGCAAAGTCCTAGGGCTCTTGAATTGACAAAGTCTGTGACAGGCATTTACTTAGGAAAACATTTGGCCTATTGCACGTGAACCAACACGATGACAGTGTTCTGTTAAATGAAATTACTGCAAAACCACCACCCACCCAGCTCAAAAGTAGTAAAAAAACAGGTATGCTCAGATAAAGTTTGAAAAAGTATATTTATATCCCTAACAAAATAATCTCCCGCAAGACCCTCCCTAACCCCAACAAATAGTCCTCAAAAGTCCCCAAAAAACCCAACTCCCAATTCCCACCCCCCAACAGTCTCAAAAAAAGGGGCAAGGGACACTCTATGGATGCAAGCTGGTAAGTTTGGCCTCCAGGGCATCATGCTTTAGGGCCAGGGCATCATATTTTTCCTGGAGGATGGCTTGCTCTAGGCGGAGGCCCTCCACCACATTTTGAAATTTGTGCCATTTCTGGACCTCCGCCTCTAGGTCTGACACTCTGCGGAGTGCACGGCGCAAGCGACCTTTAACAGTGCTGCGAGGTGCAGCTTTTGCTGCTCGGCGGTGGCGTCTTCCGGCACGGCTCCGGTTCGCTGGAGCACTGTGCTTACCGGCAGAACGTGGGGTAACAGAGGAGGATGTAGACGATGTTAAGTTGGATGCACTGGAGTGCGTGTCATCCCCCTCGAGTTCCACCAGTCGCCGATATTCCGCAACAGTTGCTTCCAGCCTCCGTTGCCGGGCCAGTACAGCCAGCATACTCCTCGTTGGTTTGGAGGTTTTAGTATTGCCAACTATATGAAGAAAGAAAGACATAATCTGTAAGCAATGCTCTTTAGGAATATGATTAACACAAAATGATTCAGCAGGAAGTTGTGTCACAGTACAACTAGCAACTAGCCAGGGCAGTACAAAACTATTCAGGCCAGTATCATGGGCGTCCGCAGGGAGGGGCGCTTGAATCACCATTTCCCTTCCCACAACTCTCTTGTATCCTTGGTTTGGTGCTCTTTCATATGAAAGAGATCTGGCAGAAGTGAGTGATTTTTCCTCTGAGCCGTTAACCACACCAGCAACCGTATCATCTGCACCAGGCCCAGGCGATATGTCTGTTTCCCTCCCTCTCTCTCTCTCTCTCTCTCTCTCTCTCTCTCTGTCTCACTCTTTCTGTCTCCCTTTGTCTCCCTCTACCTCGCTGTCTCTCTCTCTCTGTCTCCCTCCCTCACCCTCCCTCTGGCTCCCTCCCTCTCTATCTCTCCTTCTGTCTTCCTCTCTCTCTGTCTCTGCCTCTATCTGTCTTTCGGTCCCAGCCTGCTGTAATTACCATATTGTAATTTGTCACTGGGCCACCACTGGATACACATCATATCCTATCTAAGAGTCAGATAGTACCATGATCCAGCTTACCTGTACTCGCCACCGCCACTGTCTCCTGCCTCACAGTCTGTACTTGTTCTTGGTCCGACTCCTCCCCAGATTGACCCTCGGACTCCGAGTCAATGATGACCACATCCGAGCTGGCCCCGCCACCAGATGTTCCACCTACAAAATAGATTTAAGAATGTTAGATTACACCACTCCACTAGTATTTGGACTATGAATGAAAAAATGTGAAAACAACTGAAAAAGTAATTGACTGTCTACTGTAGTCTAAAGTAAATGTCCCTCCTTCCAGGGAAAGCTGTTGTCTTGCTTAATTTTTTTGTCACAATTGTTGAATGCTTGCTTAATTTTTTAACACACATTATTTTTCTCTGAACAGACAGAAACTGGACTTCTAATGACAAGAGAGGAACATCAACTTGAAACCAGGTGAAAGCTCGGCTCGACCACAAGAAATGTGTACCATTCCAGAACTCATCAAATCAGCACCAAGCACTTTTCCATTTCCAACTAACTTTATTTTAATATATGTGTTTACTTAAACTTTTAATAAAGCTTTTAAACTTGAATTGACTCTGTAGTTTTTCCTCTAGAGAGTCCGGACTAGAGTGACTGAGCGAAAAGTTTTGCAATTTTTGGAAGGAGGAATCTGTGCTGCTGACACTACCAGGTTTATTTATACAGTGTGCCAAACACGCCCCTCTGAAATATTATTACTCTGGTCTTTGGTGTCCATAGTTCGGTTTGTGGAGAATTGTCCCTGCAACAGTAGGATTATTGATTTTGCTCCTATCTAAACACTATTTCAAAACAATTAAATTAGGAATGCTTGGACAACAATAGGTCCTCTATATTTAAAAGAAAACTTACTGGGGCCAGCAAAGGAGCACTCGCCGCCCTGGCCTGCATCCTCCTCCTTTGGAGCCACTGCTGCAGCAGATTTGCCCCTGGGCGGACCTAACGTACAACATGAAAGAAATAACAGAAAACATTGATGATTGCTGCTTGCCGATGTCCTTGTCAACCAAATCAAACATTTAGAAAGAACAAGAACCTACTATTTCATCCAAAAAGAGGGCTACAAAGGAAGGACTGCACCTGAGCCTCTACTCTAGGGGCAGATTTACAAGCCCCTTGCAGCTCTTCTGCTCCATTCTTGCGTCAATTTTGTGACGCAGCGCCACAAGAGAGGCGCCATGGTGTGGCGTATATTAACACCCACCCCCCACTCCCCCCCTGCGTGGGAACGCACCCATTGAGGCGCAGGCCCAGGCATTCACGTGGCGCATCTCCTTAGATGCATCACGTTGTGCATGACTCGCAGGGATGCGCCACGTTTACGTCGCTGTGCATCAGGTAAGGCAGTGTAAACGTGGAACAAGGGGCTTGTAAATCTGCCCCTTTGTGTCTAGCATTACGCAGTTCTGTAACATACACTCATACTCAGCCCAATTAAATGAACACAAAATAGATAACAAATAAGCAGTGGCACCGGCACAGAGAAGGAGAACAGTGCACATGAAATGCACAGAAGATTTTGAAATATTAATGAAAAAATTGCTACTACTACTCACCAAGACCGGGGACCTCCACTCCCAGCACGTCTAGCAGGTCACGCTCTCGGTCAAGGATGTCGGTCCAGCGGTGGGTGACCTGATTGTAGGTGCGCTGGACCCCCGTGATCTTAAAAAGGGCCCGGCACACCTGCGCCCACCGCTTCCGTCGCTCCTGGCTGTTGGTGTAACCAGCAGCAATCCTGCCGCCTGCCGCGATGGTCCTGGGGAGACGGCGCTGCACGTAAAAAACAAGTGCGCCCACCTCCTCAGGGCTGAAAATCTCCCGAGGCACCACCATTTCCGCCCTCAATCGACCACACGGGAGCCGGGCACGGGCTGCGGTGCCCGTCTTGGGCAGCTTCACAGCTGTCTTGACCATGTTCTTGTTCTGGGCAGGTGTGAGCAGTAAAGAAGAGACAAAATGAAAAAAAATAAGAGTAGGGAAGAAGGAAAGTAAAAGTTTAAAAAAGTAGTTCAAAAGTAAACAAAAATAGCCTAAAACACAAAAATATAGATCTAGAAAAATACAGGGATAGAAAATAAGTTAAATAGATCAAAAAAATAGTAAAACAAGCAAAGGATGGCAGAGATATAGAGAGGATAGAAACACCATACCCAGACACATAGGAATGAATGAAAAACAAGATGGCGGCCCGATCACGCGCGAGTAAGTAAGTTCGCACGCGATTTCTCTCGCGAACTCGTGCGAACTTGTATTCGCAAGGCGCGAGTCGGGCGAGATTACACTTAGCGGGCGGAAACGGAAATACGTCACGCAAACAAAATGGCGGCGCCCATACTCAACCTTGAGGTAACTCGCACGAGTTCGCGGCTTCCACGGGCGAGTTCGCACTACGACGCGCCCCGCGAATAGGGCGAAATTACCGAAAAACGAGTTTTGCAAAAGCAAAACGAACGAGCAGGTGCAAAAGTTCGAGCTATTCATTTGTAACCATTTACCTGTAGTGCTTCCTGAAGGGGCCCTCCAGAATCCGGTTGCCTACTTGCAACTATTGTGTGACCCTGCTCTATCAGTCACAGAATAGTTACAAGTATGCCATTGCATCCTGTTAAAAAAAATTATTTACTTTGCATTTGCAACAAAAAGGAAAGGGAGCAGACAAGCAGGTGCCAGCCTTCATTAATGTCAGTTGGGGCAGGGCAGGTGTTGTTGTTTGCAAAACTTAAGGCACTTAGCAGGTGTTTGTTCACTCAGTGGTCAATCAGAGGGTGTTGTGATGACACTGAGGGTGGCATGGGTGTGCCAGCCAGAGGGTGGCATGGGTGAACCAGAGTGCCAGTGTTGACAGAGGATGGCAGTGCTTTGCTTTGCCCCAATAATGTACACTGGTGAACTAGAGGGTGATGTGATGACACAGAGGGTGACATGGGTGAGCCAGAGGGTGGCATGGGTGACCAAAGAGAGTGCCAGTGGTGACAGAGAGTGGCAGTGATGAAGAAAGCTTAGAAAAAAGACTGGGCACGTACAAACAACAAGTTCGCTAAACTGGCGACCCGACAAGTAAGTTCGCAATTTGCGAAATAGTACAAAACCCTCGCGAACTTGCAGAAACCCGTGCGAACACACACACCCCCAAAAAATCCGCTAATCCGCGAGAATTCGCGGATTTCGCGTATTTTCGCAATCCGCGAATACGCAAATCCGCAAATTCGCGGATCGCGAATCCGCAAAATCCGCCCATGCTTAGTAATTATGCTTTCCAGAGATGGATCAAAATTTCACAGGGAAATGGCTTTGGTAATAGCTAACTTGATATTTTTAAAATCTTCATCACAAGAATTAGACCACTCAAATTTTACATTCTTTTTTAACAGTTGTCGGATGTTATAGGTGACATTTGCAAAATTTGGAACATATTTTGAGCAAAATTCTGCCATTCCTAGAAATGATTTGATGTCATCCTTACACGTAGGAACAGGAGCGTCAGAAATAGCTGAAACTAGAGTGGGTTTAGGTCTAACACCCTCTTTATCAATAATATGACCGAGGTAAGTCACACTCCTTTGTGCAAATTTGCACTTAGAATGCTCTACCGTAAGGCCTTTGTTCTCAAGAATACTCAAAACTCTCTCCAATCTAGACAAATGCTCACTCTCATCATCCCCAAAAATAAGTATATCATCTTGAAAATATCTGACACCTTTTTCTTTCTTAAAAAGCTGATACATTAAACGCTGGAAGACAGCGGCCGCCGAAGCTAAGCCGAAAGGCATCCGCTTATAACGGAAGCAACCAAAAGGGGTTGCAAAAGATGTAAATTTCATTGATTCCGGACACAAGTAAATCTGATGATACGCCGATGATAGGTCTATGGTCGAGAACCATTGTGCATTGCCTAGACTAGAGACCATTTCATTAATCTTAGGAAGTGGGAATTGGTCAACCACAATGTTGTTATTTAAGTACCTTAGATCTACACATAGCCTAATTTTTCCGTTGCTCCGTCTCGCGACGACAATCGGAGAAACCCATTTGCTAGCTTCAATAGGTTCAATTATATCAGTAGAAACTAACTTATCCAATTCCTTACTTACTTCATCTCTCACAAGGATGGGAACATTTCTACATTTATGCACTTTAGGACAAGCATCATCCTTAATTATGATTTTGTGCTCGAATCCAACTAAATTTCCCAAAGTTTTACTAAACACTTTCGGAAACTTATGTAAAATTTCCTTGGTCACGGTAGTACTGTCATCTACCAATGTATAGCTTCCCTCTACATTCTCTACCCTTGAATCTAAATACAAACCAACGGAAACCAAGGATATTAATAGGTTCCCTCATATAGCCTTCAGGGTGAATGTCTGGAGCCAATAATTTATTACCTACTTTTTGGACAAAAGAAGATTCCCACATTTCTTCGTTAATAATTGTATAGGGCGAACCAGAATCAGCGTAAATTTTGATATCCACCCCACCAATACTCATCAAACAAATGGGTTTGTTCACCACATCTTCATCACAGATTTTTAAAACTAATTTATCATGCAAATTCATAACTAAATTGTCTTCCGGATCATTCTCCAGAATCCCATCTTTGTCGCCAGTGAAATGATGAATATATTCAGGATTGAAGTAAAGTAATCCTTTAATAAAACGAAGAGCTCGGTACATGTCATCCAGTAAGTTCAGCATCACAGGAACAACTGTCCTTTACAAATGATGCACAGCAACATGACATATATAACATTCTATATTCTGGAAATGACATAACTAGTACAAACTTAATTAAAGAAACAGTACAATTAAGAATGTAAACACAACAGGTGCTTATAATCATTTACATCTGTTTCTGTCTTATGGTTTTTAAGCACACCTATTTTACATTCGAATGACTCTGGTTCAATAAATGCTTATTGAGAAATGTCCCCACCATTTATTCTGTGTATCTCTCTGAGACAAAGTGAGCACAAATGACTGAGCGAAAAGTATCATCCTGTTTCCACGATCCCTGATGGGACAGAGTTGTCATGTTCGATATTGTCCAAGAACTATTCTCTCCTTGGTAAGAGGGGTTTCCAGTGGCACTGTGAGGTAGTTGGTATAACGGATAACATACCCAGTGGGGGTGTCTAGAATCGGTCTGGACACCAATCCTACAGTGTATGTTGTCTAAACGCGCAGATCCTATATAGGTTTATAGAGACTACACGACAACGTTGGCTTGGTACTTATTTAACGGTCAAATCTGCGTAGTTCAGTTGTGCTGTTCTCAGATACCCCAACTCACATTTCCCCAGAGACGTCTGGAGTCGGAAGGGAACAATCCGTCACAGCTGAGTAGGCATATCCTATGTATTGGCTGTAGGTTTATCAAGCTTGAAGGACAAATTGTTCCTATTATGCATAAAACCTTATCTCAGTTTCCATGAAATTTTTCCTTGAAAACATTTGTAAACAATGGCTGAGAAAGATGCCGCTGTGCGAGCACAACGTGCTACAGTTAACCAAGAAGAAGAGGAAAATGAAATTAACATGTCAGAAATGCCCTTACTTTAAAACTAGCAGACTATGGAGTTGCAGCTGGGGTGGTACAGTCACATTTATGATTGAGGCTTAAGAATCATACAGAACAGAGGTATTCTATTCATAGGTTAAATTTCCAGAAGCAGATGCACAATCACATAAATTTCATTCTTACACTGAGGATGAACAACCAAATGAATACTGTCCCTATTTGGCATTGCAATTCCACTTACCTACCAGAAGGACATGAACTGGTTTAAAGGCACCTTGCTCCACACAAAAGATAAAGTAAGACTAGGTCCACTCAGACGAGATGGAGCCACTTGCCCATTTTTAGCGGCTTACACAACGCATCCAGACTTTGACTTAATGCCAGTGGCAGACTTACGCCCACTTCATAAAGAAATAATAAAACTTTACAGAAACCTGACACAGTTCGTGATGAGAACACTCACACTTCGCCAACAAGAGCTACACAAACAGGACAAATTCAGGGATGTAAAACTAAAATTACACCACAAACGCTACAGGCCGTTATAGGTAAAATGCCCACTAGATGTGAGCAAATGCCATTCTGGATAGCTCAGAAAATAACACAGCTAGAGGCAGTGTTTAAACACAAGCCCTCAGGAAAAACACAGAATGCTAACAATCCGCTTGCCAAAGGGGATAGCTCCCCAGATAGGGGACTGTACCACTTGGGGTACAGTTTTTGCTGCAATCTATACCAGAACTGATTTTTCAGAGAACCCGTAGAGAAACCTCAGCTAGGGCCATCAAGCCAGCAAGCAGAGAAGGAGGTCTTGCTCTTCGCTCTCTGACGCACTGCCTGCCTGCCTCAATGCCAGCACCAGCGCCAGAGCCATCGTCAATGCCTAAACACGGTTCAAGCGCGGAAACAAGTAGCATCCTGTAAGTGGCATCCATCGGAGGGAAGGTGAAAGCAGAGGCAGGGGCAGTTTTGTTCAATCTTTATTGATCTTGCCTAAGAGCCTGAGAGCCTACAGCCAGTGGTGTTGAAGCTGCAGCAGTGAAGGAGCTTCGCTTCATCGCCGATTTTCCTGACTTTTCTGTCATCTTCAACTCGCTGAGTGAACAGGGGGAGCAGGGGAACCAGGGCCCATTACTCTCCTTGCTCCCGACTCTTTGACGTGACTACAGAAAGGTGCGGGTGCTTACTGCGAGACGCTGGAGGTCGGCGGTCGGCAGCCTGCGATTTAAAGTTAAATTAATGTGGTTTACAGCATTTGTGACACAGCAGGAGGTCAGAGTATAGCGCGCAGAGCGCAGTGAGTGGTGAACATGAATGGAGGAATGGAGAGGGGCTGGTCTAGAGGAAAGTCCTCGTGATGGCTCCTCCCTAGCTTCGCTTCGATTTTGTGTCTGCACCTGCCCAGAGCCAGAGTAATTACCCGGTGATCCGGTAGCCATCCGAAGAGTTCTAAAGGAGTTCGAGAGGAGACCGCCGCGAGGTAAGGCAAAGGCAGAGCATTGGCCCGGGAGTACGTAAGCATTGAGGAGCCTGAAGAGGTGAGGAGATAAGGGGCCACAGAGTTTAAAGCATTTTTCAACCACCTTGCTACTCTGCTTGCTAGGTTGATAAGTTGTTAGGATATCTCAGAATCAACAAATCTCTCTGGTTCCCTCTGGTCCCAAAAAACTTCAAAGGATTAAAATATTTTGTAAAGCCATCCAGGTGATTGCGCTCAATTGCACCAGTAGGCTCAGCCACAGGATTGTCAGGGCACCTGCAAGCTCAGCAAGTCACTCCACGGGCCACTGTAGTCCCCTAAAACTCCAAAGGCGAAGGAAAAATAGGGAGCACCTTTAACATTTGAAAACCTATCTATCGGAGATGTCAATGCTCATGAAGGGTGTAAGGATCTCCAAACTGGGTAAGGTGGCAAAGGTGGCAAAGGAGGTCCAGGATGTCCAAGAGATGGACAGCCATGTAAAACCGGAGAAAGAGGATGGCATTCAGTCCTCTCTCCCAGAGTTTAAAGCACCTCCTTTTCCCACCTTATTTATTCACCATCATAACGCAGGTGAAAAACTTCAGTCGTCCTCATTTACACAGCTTCCCGGTGGAAATGCTTTACAAACAGAAGTGGAAGACAGCGAGATGCTAAAGGATCTAGCTTAGGGCAGAGCAGAAGTCTTTCTGATTGAGAGCTTGGACGGAAAGGAACTATCATCACTGTCACCATCGGCAGGGTTGGTATCGATAAACCCAAAACCACCACCAGAAGATTCATTAAGTGTATTTCTGGTCCTTCCCCACTGAATTTGTGTGAGCAGGCGTCACAGGTGTCACAGTCTATAGAGCTTAGCCCTGTACTGGTGAAAATTGAGGACTGTACCCTGCTGGACATCGCTATACATTTGGATACAAACAAAGACTTGAAGGCTCATTTGAGAAAATCAATATCTGTGGATCCGGAATTGAGGCTGTGTCCGGTTTTATCAGCTGGTTGCCCTCATATGCCCGCCCTCTACAGTAGTACCCCCGCTACTTTTTCTCTTGTTCATTCACTATAATTGTCCGAAATGGGGGCATCAGATGCATTTCTGGATAAGGGGGCATATGACATCCTGAACTCAGGCGAGAATGTACGGGGGTATCTTAGATTTTTTTTTATGCATTGGAGAGAATTCTCTCATCAATTTTATCTTTGTTGGAGAAAATTACGGAAAATTCTGATCAGATATTTGAGGTTCTCTCTCTTATCTTATGGGGGATTCAAGAAATAAGTTAGCAAAGGCCCTGGATTTATATTGCAGCTCATGCCAGACATGTAATGGGGTGTCTATAAGGGGAATTAAGTTAGAGGAGCAGAAATTAAGGAAGACTCTATAGTTGTACCGCTAAGAGGTAGTCCCCTGGTAAGCTTAGCTCCAGTTAAACAACATAATGAGAGTACCCAGTCTACTAGTTTTGGGAGAAATCTAAATTTAAATGTAACTCCAGTTACGACCCCATTGCAGGTATACCCTATTTTTAGGAAATGAAACTTAAACACCTTGCGCATGGCAGGTCCCTCGATTAAACCACAGTTTATTGAAGAGGCTGCTAATACTTTAGTCACTGCACCCCTTGGGGAGGTTCCCCCACCGAGAGAAAGTAACACCGACAAAGTCGGAGGGGGAAGAAGAAGAACAGGATTCGATGTATCCCTAATCGTAAACAGAAAAAACTGTTGTTCCCTACCATAATTGAGGAGCCAAATAGTACTAAATCACCATCAAATAGAAAGGTCCCTGGGCTCTTGGGGCAATCTATATTGAATGTTGGTCATAACATAGGGCTAGTTAATGGTAATCAGCTGACCTTCTTGGACCCTGTGCTGAATAAGCCACGGAGCCAAGAGGGTCAGGAAGAAAGAGGGTCTCCCTTGGGTGACATATAGATTCAGAGTTTCCCCAGCAACACTATTTTGGCTCATCAAGGGACCAGTGGAGACCCTACACCAGCAAATGTACTGACAAATTCATATGTCTCTGTGTTAGAACAGGGTTTGTTTAGTGGAAGTGCCCCTCTTCCTCCTTTTGGTTTGGATACTCTCCCAGCGACCTCTGACCCTGACTTCAGGTTAGGTCGCCCCCACGCCGCTGCCGCCTGCTCTCCCCGGTCTCCTGCTGCCTCCTGCCACTCGTTTTTTCCCGCCACTGCTCCCTGCGGCCCCGCCCCCGGACCCCCCTGTTTCCCCATTTGCCGCCCCGCTCCCGCCACCGAGCTGCTCCTCCCTCCCGTCAGCGCTCCTAAGGAGGCCACGCAGCAGCGCAGGGAGCGACCTCTGACCCTGACTCAAGGTTAGGTCGCCCCCCCGCCGCTGCCGCCTGCTCTCCCGGTCTCCTGCTGCCTCCTGCTGCTCGTTTTTTTCCGCCGCTGCTCCCTGTGGCCCCGCTCCCCGGACCCCCCTGTCTCCCCATTCGCCGCCCTGCTCCTGCCACCCAGCTGCTCCTCCCTCTCGTCTGTGCTCTTATGCAGACCACGAAGCCACCGCACAGCGGCGCGCCGCTGGCGCGCCAAAGGCGCGCCTAAGGCAAGCCCATCTGTGCCCGTCTGCGCCTGGACCGCGCCCAGCGCCAGGACCCCTGGCCCCCGACAATGCCAGCCCACGCAACGAACTTACGATGCCGCCACCCTCAACGCACTCAATGCCGGCCGGAACCCCGCCTGCCACCGAGCAAACCCGAAACGCACCCAGGGACCCTTCACCTGCTAAGCCTGCAAATTCTCCTGCCTCCGAACCGGCACCGCTCCCGCCAAGCCAGGGACCAGCAGAACTCACCTCAAGTGCATCCTGCTCAACACCCGCTCCGTCCACAGACACGCCGTCGAACTCTGGAACCTCCTCGACACAACCTCACCAGACGTCGCCTTCCTCACAGAAACCTGGATGAACGCCTCCTCAGCCCCCGACATCGCCAGAGCCATCCCGGAGGGCTACAAGATCACCCGGAGGGACCGCATAAACCAAACCGGAGGAGGTATCTCCATCGTCCACAGAAACACCATCCGAATCATGACCAACTCCGACGACACCCTCACCGCCGCCGAGCACCTCCACTTTCAGATACACACCGACCCCAAGACCACCCTCAGAGGCACTCTCATCTACAGACCCCCGGGACCATGCACACAATTCAGCGAAGCCATCGCCGACTTCATCAGCCAGCACGGCCTTACCTCCTCAGACTACATCCTCCTAGGAGACCTCAACTTCCACCTGGAGAACAACAAAGACAGCAACACCGCCACCCTCCTGGACAACCTCGCCAACCTCGGACTCAAGCAACTGGTGAACACCCCCACCCACTACGCCGGCCACACGCTTGACCCCATCTTCTCCTCCAGCAAGCACATCTTCTTCAGCCACTCCACCGGACTACACTGGATAGATCACAGCTGCGTCCACTTCAACTTCAGGAGAACCACGACCCACCACCACCCGCAACAGATTCCCCGCAGAAGCTGGAGCAAGATCACCGCCGACCAACTCACCACCTCCCTCAGCCAGAACCCTCCCACCAACACGAGGGACCTCAACGAAGCAGCAAGCAACCTCACACAGTGGCTCACCAACTGCGCCGATGACCTCGCGTCACTGAAGAACCCTCCCAGCAGACCCGGCAGCAAGAAAGCCTCGTGGTTCACCAACGACCTCAAAAACTCCAAGAAAACCTGCCGCACCCTCGAGAAAGCCTAGCGCCACGACCAGACAACGGAGAACATGACAGCCCTCAAGAACGCCACCCGCAAACACCACCAGCTGATCTGCACCACCAAAAGGACAACATTCAAAGAACATCAGGCCAACAACACCCACAACAGCAAGGAACTCTTCAACATCGTTAAAGAGCTCTCCAACCCCAGCGCCTGCAACAACGACATCACACCCTCGCAAGACCTCTGCGACTCACTCGCCTCCTTCTTTCACCGCAAGATCGCCGACATACACAACAGCTTCGGCACACAGACCACGCACCCAACCACCGAACCAGCGCCCCCACCACCACCCTCTGCAACTGGACCCCGGTCAGCATCGAAGACACCACCCGCACAATGAACATCATCCACTCCGGCTCTCCCACCGACCCCTGTCCACACCACATCTTCAACAAAGTCGACTCCATCATCGCACCCCAACTCCGGGACATCATTAACAGCTCCTTCGCATCCGCCACCTTCCCGGAGAGCTGGAAACTTGCCGAGCTCAGCGCCCTCTTGAAGAAACCCACTGCGGACCCCACGGACCTCAAGAACTTCCGCCCCAACTCGCTCCTCCCTTTTCCTGCCAAAGTCATCGAGAAGACAGTCAACAAACAACTCTCCGCCTTCCTCGAGACAAACGGATCCCTTGACCCCTTGCAGTCCGGTTTCTGAGCAAACCACAGCACCGAGAACGCCCTCATCGCAGCTACCAACAACATCAGGTCCCTCCTCGTCAACAGGGAAACAGCTGCACTCATCCTCCTGGACCTCTCAGCAGCCTTCGACACCGTATGTCTAGCACCATGATACAACGCCTCAGCAACACCGGAATCCAAGGAACGGCCTTGGAGTGGATCATCTCGTTCCTCGCCGGAAGAACCCAGAGAGTCCGCCTCCCCCGTTCCGATCCGCGGCCACCGAAGTCATCTGCGGCGTTCCGCAAGGATCCTCGCTTAGCCCCACCCTCGTCAACGTCTACATAAGCCCCCTTGCAGCCATCACACGCCAACACAACCTAAACATCATCTCCTACGCCGATGACACCCAGCTGATCCTCTCCCTCTCCAACGACCCCGCCACCGCCAGAGCCAGCCTCCAGGAAGGAATGAAGGACGTCGCGGAATGGATGAAGCTCAGCCGTCTGAAACTGAACTCAGACAAGACGGAAATCCTCATCCTGGGACTATCTCCCTCTGCCTGGGATGACTCCTGGTGGCCCCCTGCCCTGGGCACCGCCCCCAAGCCAACGGACCATGCTCGCAACTTGGGCTTCATCCTGGACTCCTCCCTCATGATGTCCAAGCAAGTCAACGCCGTCTCGTCATCCTGCTTTAACACCCTGCGCATGCTCCGAAAGATCTTCAGGTGGATCCCCACCGAAACTAGGAAGACGGTCACCCAGGCCTTCGTCACCAGCCGACTGGACTACGGGAACACCCTCTACGCTGGAACCACAGCCAAACTCCAGAAAAGACTCCAGCGCATACAGAACGCTTCCGCATGACTCATCCTGGACATCCCCCATCACAGCCACATCTCTGCCCATCTGAAAGACCTGCACTGGTTCCCCGTCAACAATGTCAATGCCAATGTCAATGTCAAATGCTCTTATATAGTGCACTTATCACCAAAGAGGTCTCAAGGCGCAAGAGGATCACGTTCAGTCTCCTCACCCACGCACACAAGGCTCTCCACGACATGGGCCCCAAATACCTCAACAGCCACCTCGCATTGTACACACCCACTCGCCAGCTCCGATCCGCCAGCCTCGCCCTCGCCACCGTCCCATGAATTTGCAGATCCACCGCCGGAGGAAGATCCTTCTCCTACCTGGCGGCCAAGACATGGAACTCCCTCCCCACCCACCTACGGATGGCCCAGGATCTTCTCTCCTTCAGGAAACAACTCAAGACCTGGCTGTTCGAGCAGTAGCGACTTCCCCTCTCCCCAGCGCCTTAAGACCCTAGCGGGTGAGTAGCGTGCTCTACAAATTTGCTGATTGATTGATTGAGTACGGTTTGATACTAGCCAGGGAAGAGTTGGGAGGGGGAAATAATCACTGTTTGTAGTAGTAATAGGGATAGGTCAGAGAGGGCATCGGTATTGATGCCAATGGGTAAGAGGTACATAGGGCACACAGGGCCGGCTATCAGGCAAGCGAACAAAACCTTGATTTTTGTCTCCCTTTTTGATACTGACTCAATGTTACTGAATAGAAGAACCCTTTTTCAGTTGTTATCAGAAATAGAGGACTTTCTACTAGTAAGAAGCAAAACCTCAAGTTGGTTTATTTAGACCGGATGAGTGACCCTCCAAAATTTAGAATAACATTTATGTCAGGGGTAGTTTCAATGTTAGTACTGGTCAATGTAGATTCCTTTAGGAAAAGAGGAATATTCGTGCTCCCTTGTGTGAATCCTTGCCTTGTCCCATTTGAATCTTCAGGGGAGACCCATCAGGTACCAGGTACCGGGGTCCCTACTCCTATGGACGTTATAAACCCTATCAATCCTAAAGACATAAAAATTACAGTAGGGAGAAGCCTAGGAATCTGAGAAATTAACATTATGAGTCCCCAAGTTCAAAGGCCCAGTAGTCCCATTAGAGAGGATGAGATGGCCCATCAAGCTGGGTAGCCGGTACCCTGAATGGCTCAAAAGAAACTACAAAACGGCCCTTGTTGTGGAGGTAGCCAATTATGAAGAATTATTTACTGGAATCTAGCTGGGGTAGGAAAAACGAATTGTAAGCGTAAATCGTTATTAGAGTATGACCCTAAAATAATTTGCCTCCAGGAAAAATGGAATGGTGGGGATTTTCACTTTGAGAGTTTCTTTGTATACTGTTGGGAAGCCAAATCTCCTGTAAAAGGGCATGCTAGTGGTGGTTTAGCTATTTTACTTAGCTGTACCATTAGACGGGATCCTGTCATTTACATTCATCCCTCAAAGTGTTATATGAGAGTGATGTTGAGGATGGGTGAAGATAAATCAGGGCAAGCTTTTTCCCTTTTTCTGGTAAAGGTGTACATTTCCCCACAGAGAGCATCCAACTCACTGGTTGATTCCATCTGTACATATGTGCAAAGGATAAGTAGCACTGAAGAATTCTCGCGGATTATGATGGTGGGTGTTTTTAACATAAACATTTTCAATGGTTTTGTCATGTCTTTTTAAAATCTTGAGTTTGAGGAAGTATGGTCTATTCTGGGGCCTTCCTGAGACGAGAGCTCACCAGTGCATTATCAATATGTGAAGGTATGTATGGCACATACAAAGGGCCCGGCCCATCATGCTACCCTAAATTACATTTACCTTTTACATTTCAATTTCTTTCTCCTTCAAAGAGTTTATTTTTGAGGTTCTTGACGCCGCGTTCCTTCCTATTAGTATCCTGGCAAAAGAGCCTACAGAGCCTGGTACCCAAACAACAAAATGTCGAGGACAAAATTAAAATGAACATATGCCTTTTAAACGCGCCTTTTTTGTGTACATACTGAATAGGCTTCCACTTCCCCAAGGGGGAACCAAGGAGGCTTGTAGAAGTGTGACCAGTCAAAAGGCTTTCTTTTCTCTGGGCATTACTTCACTCCTCTGAAGAGGTTAAAAGTCAACAAGCCACTGTCAAGGAATATAAACAATACCCTGAATAATATATAGGCTGTGGGGTTTTAGGTTTAAACCTATAATAACTGATAAAACCCCACTGAAAGAAAAATAGCCCTCACCGGTGAAAACATATAAACACTGAAAAAACACCTGCACGACCACAAACTAAATGCCATTCAAAGAAAGGAAAAAGAAAGTGAAAGAGTTATTTTGTTCTTACTGAAGGGGTCAATAAAATGTACCTTTGTTATACATGCTAACAGTAAGAAAGACTGTCTAACATTATTCTGCTTGAGTTTTGTTCTTTAGGGATGCCACTAAAATTTTGTTTCTTCTTCCTTTTACTTTTTTCAGTGTTATGGCCTTTGGTCTAAAGATGCAGGGTTTAGTATCATGTTTTAGGTCTAGTTTAATTATTTTATAAACTGTAGAGAATCAGGACATATCAAACTCATATTTGATATTTTGGCTGCATTTGATTCTTTCACTGATAGGTAAAATGGCTAGTTTCATAAAAATCTTCCCTAATATGTGTCATCACATTTACTCACAGAGAATGGGTAAAAACCCTTAATACATCAGACCATAGTTTCTAGTGGGCCAGTATTGATAGTAGGCGAATTGCTAACACCTCAGGCTTTAAACATTAAATGCAAGGTATAGTGACAAGTATATATACCACCAAGCATCTGGGATAGTGGTGAAAACGTGACACCAAACTTTTGGAAAACATGGAACGCAGTGTCACTTGTTATGCTCTGCAAAAAAGGTTCTTTCCAAGTTCAACAAAGATTGGAGTGATATTGTTTGTATTTGCAGTGATTCAGCTACGTATATAAAAAATTTGTGTGATGACCTGTCAAAATTGATACCCGAGCTGAAGTGATTCCCTTGCCACTTGTTAGATGGTATGCTGAAAGCATCTTTACAATCTTCAGAGTTAATGAGGGATGCTATTGACTTTTTAGTCCATTCTGGTGCACTGTTTTCTTATGCCCAGGAATTAGACGCAAATATTTATCATTTCGTGCTTTATGTGGCATCAAAGAAAGAGTCATCCTAACTGTGTCACTTAGCTGACGGTTCTCAGCCCAAGGGGCTATGAATGGTAAATAAATAAATAATACCCTATAATACCCTATTTTTGGATGAATGAATGAATAACAGATAGCTCAATAAATAAGAGTCAAGATTCGAGGTAGTAGGAGTTTCTGCAGGTTTATTACAGCATAAGGGACAGGATCAGGACAACCTGCATAGGAACAGAATGACAGGGCCCAGCAGGACAACTGGGACCCAGCAGGGGAAAAAGAGGCCCAGCAGCTGCTGGGGCTAGGTCTGGGATGAGCGCGCTAACATTCAATAACATAACATTGATATATATACATAGCGCAAACACATAGCATTACATTGCAGTAGGCGTAACAGTGGGTGGAGCAGAAGGCGTGACGTGTAACAGTCGCGAAAGATAAGGGTGAAAGTAGGTGTGACTGGGAGTTTACTTAGACATGTGATGCAAAACGTAACAGAATATGTCATGGATGGGCGGAAACATAGGAGGGGGCTGCCTAAGGAGCCGGGACCTCTAACCTAATGGTGCGCGGAAACTAGCAATGACGTGTTACTAGGAGAAGCTGGGGGCTACGAACTCTGTGCTAGGAGCAGAGACTAGAGTCTGGAGGGTCGGAGCGACATGTACCTAAACCCTATCTGGTATCTAATGTTTAGGGAACATGTTGATATGAACTAGAAGTCATGAGGGGTGAGGCTAACCTGATTCTAAGACTGGACCATGCATTATTCTACATGTAGTGCGTGAAGAATATTAAATGACCATTAAATACAGTATTTCTCTAACGTGGAGACGAGAAGGCTAGACAATGACGGAAACTATTGATGCAGTTCAGTAGCTTAGGAATGCAGAAGAGGAGGACTGAACTGATAGCAGGAACTATAACATACTTTTGGCAGACTCAGAGGCAGAGCCGGGGTGCACCGGGCACTGCGAGGCAGGAAGTAAGTGAAGGGTCGAGGATACAGGTGGGGGCTATATCGCTCCTCAGCGAGGCTTTCAGGAGACAGGAGCTGAATCTGTGGTCCGGGCCCTTTTGAGGCCTAGAAACGGGGACTTTATAATTGAATAACGTGCACACTGAGAAACGTGGCAACATTACTTTACATAGGCCTGATATTCGTAGTATTCACGAGGACTGGAAACTAACATATTAGAGGTGGACACAACTGTAATTGCGTCATTAATCAGAAATGGGGAATATCATATGCATATTGGTCATGCATACATAACATATGATGGATGGGGCGTAGGGACACAGAACATGGCAAAATTTACTTTTCCACATTCCCTCCTTGTCACTACGTTTCCATCAGGAAACATCAATATTCATGATACCGTCTATCATTTCATACAGTACCATTTGCTCGTCTCGAATTGTCTTGGAACGGGATTTAGAACGGGGCTTGGGACTAGGAATACAAGAGGTAGCACACATGCTGCAAATCGCAGGGCCACATTGTATACAGAGGCAGCAGCTAAATATGATCGCTACTGCAATACCTAGAAAGGACAGGACTTTCCATCCCCATGCGGAAATTACATTCCAGAACCAACCGGACCATGTCCAGGTGCCTGGATCTTGGTGTAACAGATGGGCAATTTTATGGAGTCTGGTTATAGCTGAATAAACAGACGGCGCGTTATTTGGAATGAAAATGCAACAACTGGATCCGAGAATTCTACAGGCCCCGCCCCTATCGGCCAGTATGACGTCAAGGACGAGACGATTCTGTAAAACGACAATTCTCATAAAGGATTGCTCTTCAGTTAAGTTACCTAGAGCGGAGGCAGTCTCATCTACTACTGCTTCAAGGGTTCTGGTTAACCTACGAATTAGCTTACTATTTATAACTGTACCTAAATAAGGGAAAACACCTTTATCTATATCAATGAATTGCTCTGCGGCGGTTTCAGTATAATCGACAATCGGGAGATTTCTCTTGTGTCTAGTGTGTACTAAGAAAGAATTCCTATGATAGTCAGGTGGAGCTAGAAAAACAGGTGGCAGTAGGAAAGCAATGTAACAGGTTCCCTCCCAATCGAGGGGCAGACGGACATATGCAGTTTGACCACAAACGAAATAAGAATGACGTGAAGCTTTAAAAATAGATTTCCTACTGTCACTATACTGGATAACAGTAGTACATTCACTATGACCTATATGTACAGAACCATAACTACGGACACATAATTCGCCTTTGACTGGTAGTACTGAAATAGCGGGTGAGTCTGGAGTAGTATCAGACTGAACATTCAGAACCATGAAATTCGACGAATAATTTCCTAAATTATATACTTCATTTTCTAGATCTAAACCTGTTCTATGGGGGAAACCTTGCTTGTCTGGGAAACATGTACTGTTAAGAAAAGACATATCTGTTGAGGATGACGTTAGCGTGGACCATGCTCCACACGAACCATTGTGTGAAAATGGATAAGGAAACAGTGGCAGAACTCCCTTCGATGTCTGGAAAGGGGGGAGTCGACCACACACCCAACAATTAGTGGCATTGCTGGTCTGGTGTGAATAATGTAACATACGGATGAATGTGTTATTACGCATGGCGAGGCGGTATGAATATTCGTGAGGAGGCAGATCACTAAACGTGTGCTCTACTGTAGCATGAGCAGACATATTTACATGAGGAACTGGAAAACACAGATAGAAAGCATAGCTGGTGCAGGAAATCATTATGCTGAGAAATAATATGAAACTCAGAAAAACGATACATTGTAGTGAACTTCGACTGACTCTCTCACTATGGGGGTCTATTTTATACATGTCAGAAACAATTTAACCGTTTCACCTAGGGGAGGACTTATACAATCAAACTGGCTGACTTATTAGACCTGAGCTTTAACTTATACTCCTGTTGCGGAGTTTTCTCTAACAAGGGAGGGGTTGTAATAAAGTCTGGTGCGGGACAGTCCTTTAAAACAATGTTCTGGCAATCCTTGGAATCCTGGGAAATGTTCTTGGCAATGTCTTTGAAGACTGGCTTTGGTCCTTTGAAAAGTTTTACGTGAGAAAGGTGGACCCACCCCTTCCTGCCTTCTAACTTGACGGCAGTTCGGGTGGTCAAGAGGACCTGACGTGGCTCCTTCCAACGTGGTTCCAGCGGACTTGATCTGTCAAAATTTCGGATCATCACCAAGGATCCTGGAACGATCTCGTGCGGTGCCACCTCGGTATTGTCTGGAAATGCGGCGGCAACCTGTGAACGACATGAGTTGAGGGCAGACATCAAGGAAGCTAGGTAATCTGTCAGCATATTACATGAAACATCGGTAATACTTCGGGGTCTAGGAGTACCCCACATATTAGGGGGGCGGCCGAATACGACCTCATACGGGGACAGACCTGATCTGGAATGTGCGACCATACGCATGTAAAACAGAGCGACTGGCAAAGCTACTAACCAGTCCACACCCTTGTCTTTACAGATTTTTGCAATACGGATTTTCAGAGTCTGATTATGTCTCTCGACTAATCCAGCTGCTTCTGGATGGCGTACACAATGGAACTTCCACTGGTACCCTAACAACAGGGAAACATGTTTCATGAGTTCGGATGAGAATGGCTGGCCGTTATCAGAATATACGACTCTAGGGAGTCCATATCTAGGGAAGAATTCACGAACCAACTGTTTGGCAGTGGTCGCGGCTGTGTAATCTGGGACTGGATATGCTTCTGTCCATCTGGACAAAGCGCATACTACTACAAGGACATACTTGAAACCTCGACATCGCTCCATTTGAATATAATCCATCTGGAGGACCTCAAAAGGGTGGTCAGGGGGCTGGAAACCACCTTGTTCCACCGGGACACTTTTACCTGGATTAAACTGACAACATATCATACAGGTACGGACTTTCTGCTTGGCTGCAGCTCGTAAATGCTTGTTGAACCAAATGTTCTGGATACTGTCTAACATAGCTTTTTCTCCTAAATGTGCTGGACTATGTGCGGTATTGATAATGACTTGAACCATAGAATCGGGGAGAAACCATGTGGCTCTACCCTTCGTTAACCATCCTTGATCTGTCTGGACCCCTCCTTGTACAGACCATTTCTTGATTTCATCAGGAGTAGCATGTGACTGAATATCTATGACATCTTGAGTAGGGTCCTTAACTGTCATGCATGTAATCAGATCTGGAATATGTGTCATGTTTACTGGAATGTCTGGAGTCTGTGCTGTAAGCTTGGCTGTGCGGTCTGCTAAATCATTACCTTGGGAAATAATGTCAGTAACTTTCGTATGTGCTTTGCACTTCATGATAGCAATAGATGTCGGTAAATGTATGGCATCTAACAGGGCTTGAATAAGGAGACCATGCTGAATCTTGGTTCCATGAGAAGTCATAAAACCTCTCTCCTGCCAGAGCACTCCGAAGTCGTGTACAACTCCGAATGCGTAACGTGAATCTGTGTAAACATTAACTTTCAGGTTCTTGGCGTGTATACAGGCTTGTGTCAGAGCAACTAGCTCTGCTGCTTGAGCGGACAGGGTATCAATACGGTGTGTTTCAATAACTTCAGTGTCAGTAGTCACTGCATACGCGGCGACTAGTTCTCCTGTACTAGTTCTCATACATGAACCATCCACATAAAGTGTCAGGTCAGGATCTGGTAATGGAATATCTGTCAGGTCTTGTCTTGGCTTTGTCGTAATGTTAACTACTTCCACACAATCATGTGGGTCTGGATTTGAACTAACTGATGGTAACAGTGTGGCAGGATTCAGGACGTTGCAGCGTCTAATTTCTATGTGTGGCTGGAACAGTGTCAATTCATAACCTGTTAAACGTGCAATTGTCAAGTGCTGAGTTTGTGTTCGGTTTAAAAGAACTTCTACTGAATGTGGGACTTGTACTGTCAGGGAATGTCCTAAAACTATGGAATCACTTTGTCTGATAGCTAGTGCTGTGGCTGCAACTGACTTGAGGCACGCAGGCAACGCCTGGGCGACTGGATCTAATGTGCTCGAAAAATAAGCACAGGGCTTGTATTGACCTGCTTGATCTTGTGTGAGGACAGATAATGCTGTACCTTCGCGTTCTGTAACGAAAAGTGTAAAAGGCTTACTGTAGTTCGGTGTAGCTAGAACTGGAGCTTGACATAAGGCTTTCTTTAACTCGTTGAAACTAAGTGTATGGTCAGATGTCCAAGGGAGGACAGTCGATACGGCTGCCTCCTGTGTCGTTAACTGTATCAATGGCTTGGCTAGAAATGCATACTGGGGAATCCATTGTCTACAATAGGAAGTAAGGCCGATAAAAGCACGTACCTCCTTCTGGGTTCTGGGCTGGGGAAGATTCGCTATTAACTGGATACGGTCGGGTGTCAACTGCCTACCCCTCTTGGACAGCAAGTGTCCTAAGTATACCACTTGCTGGACACAGAATTGAAGCTTTGAAGGTGACACTTTGTGCCCCATCTCGGCTAGAAAATACAGAACTGTAAGTGATGCTCGCTCGCAGTCACGTTCAGAACGGGCTGTGATCAGTAGATCATCGACATACTGGAGCAGGGCAGTGTCAGTTGGCATGTGAATGTTGTCTAGTTGTCTCTTGAGTGCTTGACTGTAAATACTAGGGCTTTCTGTGAAACCTTGAGGAGCGCGTGTAAACATATAGCTCCTTCCATTTAAACAGAATCCGAAAAGAAACTGGCTGTCTGGATGAATTGGAACACTAAAAAATGCATTCTTGAGGTCAATAACAGTGAAAAACATGGCTTCGGAATCAATGGCTGTTAACAGGGAAGAAATATCTGGGACAACTGGATACTGAGGAATAATACATTTATTAAGCTCTCGTAAATCAATCACTAATCGATATACTGGGGGTGCATTTGGATCAGTACGTTTCATGACTGGAATGATCGGAGAATTACATACATTGGAGTCAGTTTCTACAACTACTCCTTGAGCCATGAGCTCGTCAATAATTTTGGATAAGGCTGCTACAGCCTCAGGTGGCAATCTGTATTGCCTGATTCGTGGTAACACTACACCTGGTTTGAGAGTCACACGATAGGGTGTGATTTGCATGTAACCTACATCAGTTGGACCTTGCGCCCATAAATGCTGCGGAACATTAGACAATCTGGAATCAAAATCTCGTAATACATAGTGACCCTTAAAGTCACGTAGGAACAGACGTATTCCTTCTGGGGAACAGCAAATAACTGCACCTAATTCTTTCAATGTCTTAATACCTAACAGATTTTCTGGACATGACTTAGTAAGTAACAGATCAGTAGTACGGGACAATGGACCTACTTCTAGAGTAACTGGCTTTGAAATCTCATTAACTATGGGTTTTCCTGAAAATCCAAGGGAAACATTTCTTGAGCCTGAGAGCGGAGCCCCTGGAACTTCGGCATGACTAATTGTGGTCCTACTTGCCCCTGTATCGATCAAAAATTTTCTGTCTTTCCCTAATACTTGACTGTGAACATAGGGGCCTTCTTGGTCTACAGGTATCTCGATGAGAGGCAAGCCTACCTCCCTCTCTAGGCTGTTTCATGAATATGACTGGTACTCTGGATACTCGGACTGTGCATACTGGTACATCTGCGATGTAACGTGCTGTGTTGCAGCAATAGGCTGCGGTACTGTAACTGTCTGTGGTGCATTCTGTGACTGAGGAATCTGTGAAACTTGTTCTTGTCTCGGCGGACGTGGTCTTTCTTTAGTCTTACCAGTAGCTATATTGTGTTTCAGAACTGCACACTCGTTTATAAAATGACCTGGCTGTTTACAATAATTGCAGTTCCCTTTAACGGGAGCCGCAGAATGACTGGCTTGATTCGGACCCCTCTTCTGACTGTCTTGAGGAATAGATTGTGCAACTAGCACTTTCATTTTCGTGTCTTTCATACGTTTTCTTTCGTGTTCTTGCTCTTCTCTGATTCTATTTTGGTGGTACTGGAGCATCTGGAGCATCTGGGACGGAGTATTTGCTTGCCAGGTGCTTTCGACTTTCAAAACTCGGTTTTTAATTTGTGGACTTGAATTCTCGACTAATTTGGTAACGAAAAGATGAGGGTATGACTCACTACTTGTCTTGAGACCACTGTTAATACTGAAACATTTCTCGAATCTAGAATAAAAATCACTAATGTCTTCATCTTGTTTCTGTTTACAGGCTGAGATTGCATCCCAGTCTTCTTTCCTAGTTGTCAATAATCTGGGTAAAACTTGAATCAATAATTCTGGTAATTCTTTACATTTATCTCCAAGACCGGTACCTGGTACTCGTGCCTTGTCTTCAGCTTCTAGAGCTGTCCAATCGATCTTTTTCTCTCCCACCTCCCATTCTTTCTCTTTTAACTTTTCGTACACCCCTGCGGGTAACAGGACCTTTAACATTTTAATGACATCTGGGTAAGTGTATTCTCCCATACGGAGCATGTCTTTTAATTCTCGATGGAACCCTGCTGGATCTTTGTCATGACAGGGAATTAACTTTTTCATCTCGAGGAGTTCCATCTTTGAAATCGGAGTGTATACAAACACTCGTTGCATTACGCCACCCGCCCCTTGGACTGGGTGGACTTCTCGTAACGGATTCTGTCTGTCTATATAGAATGGTTTACTTTCTGGGGGTGAGACATGAACAAAATGCGGGTTCAAAAACGTTCTATACTTGTGGCGCTGTTCTAGAATGACACTAATTAAATCGGTACCTAGACCCCTCCATCTGTACTGGAGTAACTCGTTCAGGATATCGTGTAACGGGCCTGGATCAGAATGTTGACCCTCATACAGGGTAATGAGGTGCTGGATCATATACATACCCACCAGTCGTTGCTCGGCTGGGGGCAGTTTCAGAAACATTTGTGCCACTATTTCGTCTGGAAAAGTGGTAGAATCAGTAATCCATCGGACTGCTGATCGGGCTAGTTCTTGTTCATGCATGGTACTTAATTCACTGTAACCGACTCGTGATTTCAGAATGTGATCGGTAGCTTGAAATACTTGTTCTAGAGAGCGAGGCTCTCGTTCTGGTGCTGGATGATGAAAAATAGACTTGGGTTCTAGACGTAAATGGCGATCTGGAAATCTGGAATTTCCTACATACGCTATTCTGGCGGGATTCTCGTCTTCCTCTTCAGGATCAGAGATACTTTCTTTCTCGGATACTTGTGCTGCTTTACGCTGTTCGTGTAACTTTACTATTTCTTTACGAATTTTCTTGTACATACTTTCCATGGCACTAATGGTCTTGTGCTTACCCTCGGCTATATTATCACTCCACCTTGTCAGGATTCTCATTTCGGCGGGGTCTTTAGACGGGTAATCTTGTTCTCTTATTAGACAATTGATCAGGAACTTTAATATCATGAGCTGAATCTCGGCTTTCCTTTGAGACATAATCTCGCCAATACTTTCTGGATCATCCCCTGTACGGATGAAACGATATATTCTGTCTAGATCTTCTTTCATATTCGGTAAGGTGACTAGATACTCGGTCACCCTTCTTACGCGTACGGAATATAAAACCATATTATATTCGCCTGGAACTGGATCATAAACACATTCGGCAAGGGCTTGCCTGATTTCTGTAACAGACTTATTACTTTTAGGAGTACGCTGTGATGCTTGAGCATGTAATTCGAGTGCTGATAAACGCTTGTGTGGCGGCGGGGTTTGAGGAGGACCTCCTCCTGCGGCCCCTAGACTAGAATCGTCGACTGACATTCTTCGTGCTTGCAGGGTCGGTAATTGTAACGTGGGCTGAACTTGTATGACAGACTGACCCGGGGGTACCGTAACAGGTACTCCGGTGTCTGGAGAAACGGGAAGTGCCTGATTTACAGGGACTGGTGGAGCGCGAACTGGATTTGCATATTCTGGAACTGTGTCATCCAAATAGGATGAAATAAAAATATCAGCTGCGGTCGGTTTGTGACGTAGCTTGGTCGGAACTAATGGTGGCGGGAAATTACTGGATGCCTCTGGGGTCGCTTTTGGCAAACCCTCGGCAAGGAGAGGATACATACCCTTCATAAGGGCATGCCTCTGTCTGTCTGACTGTTCGGTTTTGACTTGTTCACCTATCTCGATTAATTCTCTTTCTTGGGCTCGTTCTTGGGATTCTCTACTTAACTCTGACTTTCTGACTTCCTTTTCCGTTCTTCTATGCGCCTCCTTACGCCATAACTCGATGGCATCTTTCTGTGACTGTCTGGCTTTCTTTTTCCATAATGCTTCTTCTACTCGCATGATACATTCGGCATCCCACGTACCCGATACGGGCCATCTATACTTTTCTTCTAACTGTTTGGTATACTCTACCCATAAATCTAGATACAATATGGCGCTTATGCCATGTTTCTGATACATAAAGTGACCTGGACTGTCCCTAGGCGGAACAGGAACTGCTGCTTCCAGCAGACCCTTTCTAGTTTTTAACTGACGTAACTTGGAAAAGAGCGGCATTCTAAACTTGAATTGGAACACAATACAATACACGAAAAACAATAACAATTGGGAAAACAATTCAGGCATACCACGACATTAGAAATACATTGAACAACATTATAAATAACAGTTCGAACAGAATACTACCTGAAAATACTGAAAACAGAAACAGAACAGAATTCTCGCGAACGGAACAGACTAGAGTTACTGGATGCACTGCTGTAACAGTACGGAACATACCGGTCCCATAAAGGAACACATCAAGACCCGTATCCACCTAGGTGAACACTTCGTTTGTGAGCTTGGGTACCACCAACCCACGGACCAGGAGTCAATTTAGACTGACCCTGTCTAGACACTACCCCAGCAATGGTACTCACCGGGCAGCACGGAACGGAAGGCCTCGGACGGGACTGGACTACGATGACGAACTTCGGACTTCGGACTTCAATTACGGGTGGACCTCCGGATACCTCGGACCTTGGACTCTCGGCTTGGGCTCTGGTCGGGACTCGCCGCGTTCCTCCACCGTCTCGTTCGGATGCTGGACCGCCTCCTCCGTCTCCTCCGTGGGCCTGAGGGATACTTGAGCAGAAATATCTGCCACTGCGCAGAAGAGTTCCGTCACGACTGCAGAGGGTCAGGGGGTCGGCGTGGCTTCACCGACGCGTGGGGAAAGGGCAAGTCCCTATTCGGGCGCCATTATGTGGTAAATAAATAAATAATACCCTATTTTTGGATGAATGAATGAATAACAGATAGCTCAATAAATAAGAGTCAAGATTCGAGGTAGTAGGAGTTTCTGCAGGTTTATTACAGCATAAGGGACAGGATCAGGACAACCTGCATAGGAACAGAATGACAGGGCCCAGCAGGACAACTGGGACCCAGCAGGGGAAAAAGAGGCCCAGCAGCTGCTGGGGCTAGGTCTGGGATGAGCGCGCTAACATTCAATAACATAACATTGATATATATACATAGCGCAAACACATAGCATTACATTGCAGTAGGCGTAACAGTGGGTGGAGCAGAAGGCGTGACGTGTAACAGTCGCGAAAGATAAGGGTGAAAGTAGGTGTGACTGGGAGTTTACTTAGACATGTGATGCAAAACGTAACAGAATATGTCATGGATGGGCGGAAACATAGGAGGGGGCTGCCTAAGGAGCCGGGACCTCTAACCTAATGGTGCGCGGAAACTAGCAATGACGTGTTACTAGGAGAAGCTGGGGGCTACGAACTCTGTGCTAGGAGCAGAGACTAGAGTCTGGAGGGTCGGAGCGACATGTACCTAAACCCTATCTGGTATCTAATGTTTAGGGAACATGTTGATATGAACTAGAAGTCATGAGGGGTGAGGCTAACCTGATTCTAAGACTGGACCATGCATTATTCTACATGTAGTGCGTGAAGAATATTAAATGACCATTAAATACAGTATTTCTCTAACGTGGAGACGAGAAGGCTAGACAATGACGGAAACTATTGATGCAGTTCAGTAGCTTAGGAATGCAGAAGAGGAGGACTGAACTGATAGCAGGAACTATAACATACTTTTGGCAGACTCAGAGGCAGAGCCGGGGTGCACCGGGCACTGCGAGGCAGGAAGTAAGTGAAGGGTCGAGGATACAGGTGGGGGCTATATCGCTCCTCAGCGAGGCTTTCAGGAGACAGGAGCTGAATCTGTGGTCCGGGCCCTTTTGAGGCCTAGAAACGGGGACTTTATAATTGAATAACGTGCACACTGAGAAACGTGGCAACATTACTTTACATAGGCCTGATATTCGTAGTATTCACGAGGACTGGAAACTAACATATTAGAGGTGGACACAACTGTAATTGCGTCATTAATCAGAAATGGGGAATATCATATGCATATTGGTCATGCATACATAACATATGATGGATGGGGCGTAGGGACACAGAACATGGCAAAATTTACTTTTCCACACCAAGGGGCTATGAATGCTGAGAGGGCCTTTTCACAGAAGTTTACATGGGAAGGAAAGCGCTAGCGCACATGACCAAAGACTCACTGAAGAAGTATTGTATGGTGTACTACAATAAGATTAATTTGCAAAAATCTCTTTGGACCTCATATACACTATACGTACACTGTCTATATACAATGTTCTTTCAGTGCAGAAAGCAAGCAATGATAAAAGCAAAAAATTCCATAAACACTGGAAAAACACTTTTTCTGTTGTTTTTACTGGTGTGAAAATGTGTTACCACTGATAACAACTGTTTTTTTAAGATATTGAAAACACTGAAAAAACCCCACCAGAATTTACCAAAAATAGAAACTGAAAACAGGACAGCCTAATAATATATTAAGTCATATGCAGATTTCCTGCTTGCTCTATTCTCACTCTTTGCATTTTTTCAATAATAATTAGGTACATACATATATACTGTAGGGGAAGAATCCTCATTGAGATGCAGGGTTTGACTCAATCTGTAAGTACCCTGTGACGTGTTCTACACTTCTGCTGAACGTTTTTGGGCAACATTATAAATGGGCCAACTTTTGGAAAATTTAATAAAGGGTGATTTGCAGGATCTGCAAAGATACGCAAATGTGACACAATTGAGGGCTACCACGGAAGGGTACTCTGAAACTGAGCATAGTGCTGTTCAGCAGTGCTGCACTCATTGAAAACCACATTGGCACATGAACCACTTTCCTATTTAGTGATGGTGCTGAATCAAATAGTTGTCACAGGTTTAATGCTGTGCGTGCACACTACTCCAGCTGTATAAATCCAAAATGTTTTAAGGTGCAGTAAAAATACTGTAGGAGGTTTTTGCACACCAACTGCTTTGCAGCCTCACGTACACTTGAGTTACTAATCAGTCTCTGAACAAAATGCATAATAGCAGGTTATTTGCTGAAACCCCAGGGTTATTATCAGTCATAATGCAGGGGCCCTTTGCAACTCCCGGTGAATTTCTCCATATGCAGGCCTGTGAGGGAAAGTACATTCCATAATTCGTGTGGGCAGTGATGACACTGCCTCCGAAGGACCCTACTACTTCAGGCCATCAGAGGAAACATTCGCTGACAATGCCAGTGTGTGCATCTTGGACGAACACTGACGGCCCTAAATAGGGCAAACTCATAATCACCAATTAAGCCCTTCAGCTGAAATGCAAAGGTTTCAGGCACATTTCCTTGGTCTCCCTCTATCCCTAATGTATTTCCACTACAATCTCTGCTACCTACTCAATTTGTATCCACACAATTTCTCCAATTTCTGTTTTACTATCATGTTGACATTAATTAGATGGGGTTCAGAACTTTTCTACCTGCTTACAGGGTTTTAAAGTCAGATCTAGCTCCCACTACAGGTTTTGCACTATCCAAATTTTTAACTTCAATGTGGTACGTCCGATCTCGCTGCTTAAAGAGACTTGGAGACTCAGGACAGATTTGACATTTGTACGCCTTTTTAAAAACAAAATATTTGGATCACTAATGTTGTTTAATACGTTTTTAAACTTCTTTATCAATGTAATATAATGTATATCTTTTATGATCATGTGATCGAAATAAAGATTTTTCGAATCGAATCGATAGTAGAAGCATATCCATCTGCGCTTTATTACAACAATAATAGTTTCACAAATATGTCCTCCTTTTTCCAGTCCACAACCCGAGATGTATAACATATGTCATGAAAAATCAGTAAAGGCATTTGGTCTGACGTTAGGAATTCTCAATAAAAGCAATGTAACAAGAAACGAATGCAATTCGATGAAAACACGTGTGTTTCCTAGTCAGCAAAGTCAAAACATTAACTAAATATGAGCAAGCACGTAACAAGCAACATAAATCAGAGCAATTAACCCTGCAGACACATAACACGTAACAAGTAGAATAAACAGGAACCAATAGAAATGCAGGCTACATAATAATGGGAAAGTAACTGCCACAAGGGGAGAAACAGAGAGAGATACCAATACACTGTAACACTAAAGTATCCGCTGACACAGAGGCTTGGAATGTATGGCTTAGGTATGGTTGCTGTGAGAAAGAATGGTACATAGAAGCGAGGATAAAGTGGAGGTTTCTGTGCTTACCAGGTTACTCCCCTGCTGTTCCAGCTCTTCTGCTATTACATCCGCATCCAGAGGCCTGGCAGTGGGAGGGTGTCGGGGGATTTACGGTGACTGTGTCAAGGCTTTCCAGTTGCTAACTCCTGCCTGTGGCGCTGCCAATCATTTCCCCAGTGCTGCCGCTGGCACTGGGAGCAGCGTATTGCCGCTCTTCTTAGATTACAGCCGTATTCAGAGGCCTCTGCAGTGGTAGGGTGTCGGGGGCTCCACGGTGACTGTGTCAAGACTTTCCCATTGCTAAATCCTGCCTGCCGCGCTGCAAAACATTTCTCCGGTGCTGCCGCTGGCACTGGGAGCGGCGGGTCACCTCTTCTGCACATGCACTGTAGCTCCAGCGGTGCAGCCAGGGCACTCGTGCTACAGCTACAACTACAACGTGTGGCTGGCAATGAGTCCTCTGGGCTAGCGGCCAGCACCCACTTTTTTTCTAACTTGAACACCGAGCGCGGTGTCCTTTATGTGGGCGCTGCGCTGAGTGTTAAAGTTCTGCATGATAACCCTTGGGAGGGATGAACGCCTCAGCAAAGGTCAAGCCTGTAGCTGCCAGTCACACAAAGCATCCCCTGCAGCAGCCGCACTACCCGCTCAGCTATCTTGTCAGTTTAAGCTGTACCGACCTTGACACACACCCATGGCTCAGATTAATTGCCGGCCACAATCAAGGGCTTGAGATTACGTATAGGTCTTCACTTTACTTATTTATTTAGATTTATACATGTATACCCGAGAGAGAAAATGGATCTGGCCCCTGCCTTCCTCGTACCCCCTTTCCACTCTGCCCACTATTACAAATTCACCTGTCAGCTCAATAGTGCTCCATAGGCGTGAGTAAATAAAAGCACCAGGGTTGTCTCTTACCAGGTATCTCTCCCAGGAGCAGGAGCAGCGCACACAGACACTGCATGGTGATGGGCTCTGTGCCAGCTGCATGCCCCCACAAGAGCCTTCAACGAGTCCGTCCATGCCAGGCCCTGCGGTTCCCGACCCTGGTGTATAGCAGCAGTGGCGGCTGGTGACATTTGAAAGTGGTGAGCAGAAACTCGTCAGCATACTGCACCGTAGCGAGCGAGCGTAGCCCGAACCCCCTAAGGATGAAAAATTAGTGGAAAAATGGTGCATTTTCAAGAAAATTTGAGGAAGCAGGAAGGTTAATAAAGCAATTGTGAAAGTGCAGGTATTACATTATTAAAGAGCTGTCATATAACATAGGTAGCTGCTTATTCAGTATAACCACAGAGCTTTATAACAGACTTCAAGATACAATGCTGAGAACCTCACACAGAAATTGTTTCAGCCAGTTGACAGACTCGAAGATAGTTCGCCAGCTGCCAAGTCGGCCGCTCTAGCCCTTAAACCACATGAGCCGGACGACAAAAAATGCGCTTTATGTTATGGGTTTGTGTAATACGTTCCAGCTCCGTGCCCTAAATGCTCGCACGGAAGGAGGTTGTGCAGCTGAATATAGCCACTCAAGAGTCGAGCGGGCTGGTACACCTGGTTGTGCTTTTACCTCTGTCGTAAACGCAGCCACAACTTCAGAATTAGTGCCTCAGTCTCAAATGTATGCCGACTGGTAGTTTGGGAAATCTATGGTTCAACCCTTCTTTAAATATCGTAATCCAATGCATGCTGTTTCCCCGAGCATGGTCTGGACCAGGTTGTTTATTTAATTTTTTTCATGGGGTGGCCTTAATTCATATATTGGAGGAATAAATAGCAGCCTGAGCCTAGCCAGTGTGTCTCGTGCCCTAGTGTAAAGAAGGAAATAGGGCCCCAGGGCGCTGTTTGAGTTGTGAAATTAATCAATAGTCAGGGTTCGGTGGGCTTATCCAGGCCTCTGTAATCCGGCGCCACTGCACCTGCTGCACAAATGGACTAATTTATTTGTGCTTTACATTCGAACAAAACAATGGTATGCAATTGTTTGTCTCTGACATTTCTGCACAAGCATTATGGATTTACATCGCTTGCCACGTTATTTTACCCTTTGCTGTATAATTTTCAAGTTTCAGCCAAAATATTAGTTCTTTTCTGGCACGAACGGATCTACCTTAGTTTAAAGAAAACCTCAATGTTGAGCTGTGGCAGACGCAGACCACTTACAAAATGTTACCCTTCCGTTGCAGTTTGCAGCACTCACGTGTTTAAATGTTATTAACGTGGGCCAACTCTTACCCAGATAGTATTCGTGTTGTGTGTTCATTTTATTTAAAAAACCAAGCAATACTATCACAGAATATTGCGCATAATTTGCCTTTGCTTATTGCATAATTTAGACAACCGTGAGCATAATTTGGAGTTCGCTTGCTGCGTTGTTCCAGTGCCCTGCTTACATATCATGACACGGACATAGAAAATACTTTGTAATTTAACATTCTAGACAAGGACTGGCAAAGTGAGAACAAGTGGCTTTGCTAGTGCTTACTTATAGACTTTCTTAGCTTAATTCAGCATTGCAGTAACACGGTTTCGTTATATATGAACATGCGTTCATACTGTGGTAAGTAATAAAAGAAAACTGTACTGATATATAGTATCTCAGAAGTATTTCAACTGATTTAGATCCCGGTGACCCCATGTATAACACCCCGGGGCATAGCTGTATGTACCCCGTTTATGTAACTTTAAAACCGCTTCCTAAAACAGCTTTTCAACATATTGCATATGTGCTGCCTGTACATCACTCATCCATTATGGGAACAGTAAAACATTCTCTCAGAATATTTTTGGAAAGGTAACCTTCCAGTGCAATCCTACGCTAATCGTCACACACATAAACTAGTTTGCATAACACTTTTTTATATGTGGGAAGATTTAGAAATTTGCCCAGAATCACAGGATGTTGAGCAAAGGCTGAAACTCAGACCTGGTTTCCATGATCCTAGGTTGGCAGTCCTGACCGTTAGGATAATCTTCTCCTCCAAACATCGCATGTTGTTGCACCAGTGGTAAAGAGGAGGGTACCAGCACCATATTGTTCTAGAAATGGCTCCTGAATGCACATACTCCTGGTGCAACACAGCGCTGCAACTTTGGCTGCTGTGTTGATTATTTTTTTTGTAACGTAGAACAGTCCATTGGAAATGGATGAACACTACTGACCTCTTCACTTTAAAAGTTGAAAGGGTCTGTAGCACAAGCCTTGTCTCAAATAAATATTTCATAAATATTCCTTTCCAAATACACCCACCCATACTTCACCTTTTAATGCTTCGAACTGATGGGTTAGCTTTATAAACTAGCTGTAAATATAAAAGCTTTAGGGTTAATGATGGAGTCCTAGTCAGTTCATAACTACCCATGTCCTATTCATTGCATGTAGCATTACTTTCTCTACCTATGCAGACCTGGCCACCCTGAAACATGAAATGGTTGCCTTATTCGTAAAAAGCGTTTTCTGACCATTAACCGGCTATTTCAGAATTTCCTTTTCCAGGCGAAATATTGGAGAAGGGCGACCTACAGAATAAGATGAGACCCACAACACATGCAAAAAATATTCTCTAAAAAGACCCAATTGCATTGGGGGTGATCTGTACCATTTATCACCAAGCAAACACAGATCAACTTTTTTTGATTCCAGGTAGGAAACCTACGTGTAAATATCTGTAAATGCCATAATGGTCACACGTTGTTGGAGTGGCCAGTAAGGTTTACAACATGCTTCCACACCATCAGTCCCTTTTCTGCTCGTTCATCTCCTGTTTTTCTCTCTTTTCCTAGAGCGGCATACATGGAAAAGTCTACCAGGGGTGCAAGACTGTCCAGCTGAATAAATGCATTTTTTCTCACAAATTATTTTGTAATGTTGGATTTTCAGATGCACTTTTACGTCCATAGGTACAACGCACAGGTGCGAAATGTTTGCTAATTAAGGCAAAAGTTCCAGCTTTTTTGGTGTTCCCAACATTCCCAGTGGACACCCCATGATGTATCCATGGGATCTCCAATTTTACTGCCCCTTACCTAAACATACAACTCCAGAAAAAACATAAAATCGGGTCATTTTTCTGTATTGGTAAGTTCGATCTCCACCTAAAAATAAATAGCAGATGTCGATTCTATAAGTTAGATTCCTATCTGTGGCTACAGTTGGCACTTTTGATTAGTTATGATTCTCTATGGTGGGCTAAAGGTCTAATCAAGCGCAGGCTCTCAAATTGTAGGTGTCGATTTTGGGGATTTGCAGAGCCCAACAGAGAGAAAAGCCTCAAGGTGCCTAAGTTCAAATAGACATGTTACGAACAGTAAGGTGGAGGTGACGTGACGGGCCAAGGGGAGGGCTGGCTTTTCAAATTACCAGGTGTTCAACATTTTGCTGCTGGGTAGAAGGTGAGGTGGGTCTATACTTTGATATATATGAGAAATGGGCCTGCACTGCAGTGCGACAGGTCGGACAGGTCAGGGTGTAAACTCAAAACTGCATTAACAACAGACAGTAATAACGTTACGTTACTTACATTATTATTACCATACGATATACGACGACGAGTCAGGGGGAGTCAGTCACACGCTTGGATCGACTCAGTACTGGTCTGGTCTGGAAATCAGTTCTAGAACCTTCGACTTCACGCGAAGTCACGTCACTGTCTGCAGCTTTCAGAAATGGCCAATCACCTCAACATGGCTTGATATAGCCATATGTGATTGGCCAACTGAACAGAGCAGCAAACACCCACGCGCAGCACCATGATCCTGCTGTCTCAGCCAATCCTGGCGCAGGCTTAACAGCGCCACTGCGCCAGGATTGGGCTACGAGCAGGAGAAAATCTGCCCTGGTTGAGACCGGGGCCCCGGGTCCCTGCCATTGTCTCTCAGTGCTACAGGGGGGGGGGGGGCGAGGTCTAATAGGTACTACGCATGCGCAGGCCAGTCTCAATTATGAGTACTCCTGCCTGTTGCATGCGTAGTCACCCCGACCCCGCTGCAGCTGCTTACGCTCTCTGGCTGCCTGGCCTGCCTGTGCGCTGTCACTCACAGTGACTCACTCTCTGCCGCAGCCCCGCCCGCCCACTTCCCATAGGCAATGCCCGATTCTGTCGGGCTCGTCCCGGCCCTGTAGCGCTGAGTCAGTGCGCTCGGATTTGGTTTGACTTTGAACTTTGTTTTACTTTTATTATGCATGTGTTGGCACCAGCGGCGGTCGTCCATGGCTAGTGGGGCAACGCCCCAACGCCCCCAATGGACGCACCGCCACTGTATAGCAGGCTACCGAGGTCAGGCAGTGCCGAAAGGCGCCAAACACACGCCCAGGTGCACAGTTTTCACGGAAGTCTTCAAACACTCCCGTCTGTCTCGAGGGCCTGCCCCTGGACAAACTCGTGCCTTGCCCTGCCCCGGACTCGACCAGGCTCACAGGAAGCCGGGATGAAACAAACTGCAAATAGGCATCAACTCTGGGGCCACAGGGACGCAGCGGCGGGAACGAGGGAGCTGGAGACAGTGGTGGCAGGAGCAACGAGGCAACTGGCGGCTGTATGGTGGCGTGGGGAGTGACCTGCCTGCGCGTAGGGCTGGCTATGCCACCAGTATTCTAGGTGGCATAGCCATGAGCGGGGAACCATCACCTTTCAAGGTGAGATGGTGTAGTTTGAGTGGCACATACACCATGCATATGTTAACTATCTGTCCACCACATGTGTCTGTGCAGACTGAAAAACACCTCTGTTCATCAGTCCATATTTTTTTTGGAGCACAGGAGGTAGCCTTATTGACCAATATCCTCACCCCTGTCAAGTCAGTTGTGAATCCCGTAGGGATCAAAGCCTTGTATCCCTGCCTCGGTAGCGCTTTAAAAGTGTTTCCCTTTAGGTGGGTTCCCTGTAACAGGACTATATCTGTATCTTGTCTCTTTAGGTCTTTAGGTGACTTTCTACTTTTTTATTTTACCCCCCAAACAAATCAT
Source organism: Lissotriton helveticus (assembly GCF_964261635.1). Lineage (NCBI taxonomy): Eukaryota > Metazoa > Chordata > Amphibia > Caudata > Salamandridae > Lissotriton > Lissotriton helveticus. The sequence goes on along the minus strand of NC_136059.1, from coordinate 1,600,541,758 downwards.
TACTTTCCAGTTGAGTATCTTAAGATAGTGGTATGCATAATTGCATCTAGTTAGGGTGATATTCTCCCCATCTCTTCCCTGCCCCCATTGGATATGATCTTCATGTATGACAGTTGAGGCTGCTGTTCTGCCTCATTTTGACCATTTTGTGGCTCAGCTTTTAAAGAATAAAAGCAAAGTATTCTCTTCTCCCCAAACCCACTCTCCCCACTGCAGAGGAGAGCAGGACCCCAACTTTCTAATGTTGAAACGTGCAGAGTGCCTGCTATACCCATCTACCCATATATTACGTGTTTACTAAGTGGTCACCTCCCTGACTATGTGTCTTCAGACTTTGAGTTAGTGTTTTCTCATCAGTTGGACCTAGTCATTGTCCCACTTGTATCCATTGCTCACCCCCTTGCAGGTTTCAGGGCTTGCATTCTGCTTCCAGAGTCTATAGTGCGCTAATCCAGTAGAGCCTAGGGTCTGGGCCCTCATACCCACCCTCTATAAAGAAGCCAATGCCTGCCACTGACTCAGGACCCTCTATCTGTTGTGCACGAAGGCCCTCACTATTTTTCCCTTCCAAACGAGAAGTGGTCAAGGTGGGGGAGTGTTCTTCCATTGGTTCTGTGGCATGCTGGTGGGTCGATCGTTATGTCACCCTCTCCTCCTGTCACTTGCGCCTGCAGGTCACCTTGGCATCTCTAATCCTTGCTCCTGTCAGCCACAATCCCTCCAATCATTACTGGGCCTCATTTGAAGTATTAAAATGCCATGTTTTTCCTTCTGCCACTACTCTCTGTTTGGCAATGAAAAGCATCATGTACTTCAGTTCTCTATACAGGAGAAATCTATTAATTCAAACTTCATCTCATTCTTTGCACCCTTAATGTAAAGTCTTGACATATTCAGATTAGTTCAATTACATATTGGAGACAATCTCTATGTCTGGCTGCTTGTAATATGGCATGCTTGATGATGCGTGCTATGATCATATGTGGAGACAATGTCAATGGTGGTGAGGGTATCCTGACCCCACTATTACTAGGATGATGTCTTAGAGCGTGTGTGTGGTAGTCTCCTGCTCCTCATCACTTTTTCCATTGGTCCCATGGGTGGACCCCTGGTAGAATGGCTTTAAAATGACAGGGATATGCATTCTGTTTTGCAGGCTGGACTTCCCCCCCTCTTTTCACATCATTCCGCTCCTTTCTCTTTCGGTTTTCAGAGACTTGGAATGCTAAATTGCGGTTTATAGGGTAGTTATCACTGCTGCCTGTCAGATGGTACCTCTTTCCACTGAGACTGTCTCAGGCTCCTCTCTGTGGCCTTTTAGCTTTCCCACTCCTATCTTGCCCCTCCTTTATAGTCCCTCTCAAACTTCTGTCAACTGAGCCGTCCACTGAGCTGGTTTCTCCTTGCCTGAGGTTGTCCGCCTCCATACTCCTTTCTTCCCAACCTTCCAGGCAACCAGCTGCCATTTCCCTCAGTTGGCATTAATGGCATCTCACCGTACACCGAGCCTTGCTGTGATATGCATTGCTTGCCAGCCCTCCGTCTTGATCTTAGGCCGTGCAGTGTACTCCTTACCACTACTTGTCACAGGCGTGCCTCTTATCTGGAAGGGCGCTGCTCACTAACTATTCTGCCTGGCTTCTGCCTTGTGCCTCAGGGCAGCCCTCATCCTCGCCACCTACTTTAGGCCACTGCTTCAATCCATTAGGAAGGCACGATCCGACCGCTTGCTCTGTTCTGAATATTGGCTATAGCTGCGGTTGAATGTAGCTGTTGGGCTGGGCTTTCCTTAATTGTTCCGAAGTCAGGCTGAAGTCTGATGTCTAGCAGCTTTGTAAGTTTGGCTGCAGAACTGTGCTACTCTTTGGCTATCGCCCACGCCTCACAAAGAACAAACTTGGGCTTTCACATTAGCACCACATCCCTGAATCCGTGTTTAGGGACTGTTTATGGACTGTTAGTAACCTAGTAATCATGGACACTACATCAACTATATATTAAGTGGAGTTGTGTGTGACTACAACAAACCGTTTTTTCACATTCAGTCGCTAATGCATTGAACTAAGTTCACTCGTGACACCCGTGGATGTGAAAGCAACCTTGGAGAGCTAAGTGAGAATCTAAGTGGCAGATTTATAAGAACTGACACATCTGTAGAGATGCATCAGGTTCCATGAGCCAGCCTGCGATATCCTTGCGCCACCATGGATTAGCCATATTTACAATACTGCCCACCATGGTGCAAGGATTGATAGATATGTCAGAAATTATGATGCATCTGTTTGCCCCAAAGTCACATATTGCTGGAGTCGTGTTGCAAGCACAAGGCAACTCCAGGAATGCATGTTGAGGCACATACTTTTTGTACTGCGTCACTCCTTACGCCTGCTTCAAGCAGGCATAAGGTTTTGACACAGTGGCATCCTAGAAGTGGCGCAGTGAAATTTTTTAGATTTTACTGAGTTACTTTTATGAGGCTTTCCTGCATGGAAATTCCCACCCTGCTTACATTTTTTTTTCTTGAAAATCTTTTTATTAGCAGAATAATGAAGGGCTATCATGACATGGTAATCACATTGGTAAATTTCACGTTGCTGGTATGTATTCAAAGGCCATTTCCGTACAGTAATTAGGTATTTTCATTTTACCTGTTCTAAAACATTCCCAATATAACGCCCCCCCTCCCATTCCCTCCCTCCCTAGGCACTTGTATAAGTCATATTTAAACAATCATGTTTCCTAGCCCACTCTACAGAATCACATTATTTGCAGTGTACCTACTATAACCCTACAGAGGACTATACCTAAGTCTCCTCATATGTTGTGTCTGTTCCGTGCACCCAGAGGTAGTTACAACGTTTGCTTTACGTGCAGGCCCCGACCAAAGAGCGGACACCACCAACCGCTTGTACATCACCGTATCCTTCAGCCCTCAACAACAGATCTGTCGGACGTATCGCCGTCGCCTGCCTCAAAGGACCCCAGTAATGCATTCCAGTCTAGTGATATGAGGTTCTTCCTGAGTCCCCTACGCTCTTCCCGTTGCAATATCATGCTCTCAGCCTTTCCCCACCGCACCACCTCCGCCCTCCACACCTCCGGATCTGGTGGCTTAAACGACTTCCACTTCATCGTTAAGGTGTGTTTCGCTAGTAGCAGGGCTAGATCAGTGAAACGTGTGCCTACGCTCTTCTTCCGTTCTACAGGACCCAGTCCCAATAATGTATATTCCAGTGCGGTGTATGGTTTGGATGGAACCAGTCTGGCCAAATCATTATGTACTGTCCTCCAGTAGTATCCCAGTTTTGGGCACTTCCACAACATATGGATCAGTCGCGCGTCTTCCGCACCACACCGGGGGCATGTGTCAGTTGTGTTGGGGAACATTGCATGTATGCGGTGGGGTGTCAGGTATGCCCTATGCCGTATCATGAGCTGTATGAATTTGAATTTCGGGTTTCTCGATACCTTTTTCGGGAATTGAGTATGTTGTCCCATTCCTTGTCCCTGACAGGTCTCCCTATGTCCTGTTCCCATTTGTCCCGTAGTGGCTGTAACGAGACTGCCCTGCCCTCTCTTATACAGTGTGTTATCCATCTCGTTAGGTGACTGCCCGACCCCATTTGGTACTGCATGGTGAGTAGTGGGTTCGTGGGTGGCTCTGTTCCGTCCGGTGCCCATACCTGTGTGATATATCGACGCACCCCGGCAAGTAGTAGGAACAATCCTCCCGATGTGTGGTGTGTTGATAAAGATCAATTCAATAATGGTCAGGCGATTCAGTTGAGGTTTCCTAAGTTAAATTTGCCCGGCGTAAAACGCCTCTAATACCATACGAAGTTATCCAATAAAGAGGCAGGCGCTGGAGACAGGAAGACAGGAAACAAGTTTTATTCCGACGGATCAGAACACGTCAGATCGGACAACAAGGTATCGTCTCGAGGTGCTCTCCCAGCCTCTCTGGGGCCTGGTCTTTTATACACTGGTTTAAGACATGTGGACGTTCTTTATTACAACAAAGACATTGTGAAGTATGAGGATGACATCCCCGGCACCCCCCCAGTTCCGGCCCATTTCAACACATGACAACAGTAGAGGCCCCTACCCCTCATACCATGGGAGGGGGCTATCACGCAGCTGAGTGTTCTGCCGATTCCTTTGGAATGTGTGCGCCTGATCGAATCTCAGGGGTGGGGAGGTCATGATCAATAGTGGCTCCTTTCAAGAGAGGCGAGTGCATACAGTAATGGGCAATAAACTGTATCCTCAGGCTAAGGGATGACCATCGGTTCGTACAGACAATCGGGCTCAGAGGAAGGGGTCATCAAAGGAGAGATAGTCATGAAAGGAAGGATCGGTGTGGACAATCGAGCGTGGTGGAAGGGTTTATCCACAGAGGGGTATTCATGGAAGGAGAGGAGGTGCTGGTCAGGCGCGGGGTGTGATTCATTCATGAAAGCGTCATGCAGAAGGAGAAGGGTTCATGACTTGTGCATGTGAGAGCGGGGGTGGTCAGGGTGCATGGGGGATGCTTGCAGGGTCAGGGAAGTGTGCTGATGGGTGATCGTGAACAGGGAGACCATGGTACCTAAAATGGCTGTCGTGTATGTTCATACGTGAGTCTGCAAGATGGCGTAGTTGATGTTCAATACACGAACTAAAATTCCACAGTCCTCCCTTTTAACATGTCTCGCCAGCTTGTCAGTTCGGATCGATCCCCATGAGACCTCGCACCTCTATCTCGTATAGGGGACTCATGTGCTCACTTTTAAAGTCCAAAGTCTTAGGGCACATACAGTTGGAAACGAGTGAACACAGAGGTGGCAAACATTGAATACCCAAGCAACACCCACATAGCATCATGATTGGTATTAATATAAACGTAAACAATCTCCATCCCCAGTCCTTTAAAGTGTCCCAGAACCAGCCTCCAAGCGACCATCCTTCCTGCTCCTGGTGAACCTCCGAGGACAGTCTGTGGAGGTGCTCGATTGCTTTGTAGACTGAAGGTGAGTTATCTGGCACGTAGGTGCAACAGCTGGAGCCGATGATGCGGCATGCACCTCCACGGTCGGCCAGAACAACATCTAGAACAAGGCGGTTTTGGCGAGCCACCAGGCGGACTGCCTGAAGCTCAGCCGTGTTGTTAGCAAGGATGCCAGCCGTGATGTTAATGGTTGTTTCTACGGCCTGAGTTAGGTGTCGGATAGCACGGCTGTTTGCCATTGGTCCCCACAGAGGAACAAGTCCCTTTGCTGCATCCAGGAACTGTGCTCCGGTGGAGTCGGCTTGTTCCACATCTCCGGCGCGCTTTTGCCGCTGGTGGTAGGCTGAGGCCACATACGTGGGAGGAAGAACGAAGGCGATGTAGCACGTACCTCTCCAACCTTTCGGGAGCCAGGTGTAAGCTTTGGTGCCACAAACAAAGTACATATTCGGAGAAGCAACAAAGGAAGGAGGATCAACTGAGACCAATGTTCTGGTGGTGACATTGATGACAGACAGAGCCAAGGTCAGGGTGGCAGCTGTTTGCTTCCGCAGGTGGGAGAAGGTGGGTCTGGCTGGATTGTGGAGTATTTGCATTTCGACTCTTTCTTTAGCAGGAATGTTCATAAGGAAGGCGGAACCTGAGACCGCAGGACAAATGGGGGCAGACGTTCTTCCTGTTTTGTTCAGCCAGAACCCATAGTAGAAGTGTGACACTGTCTGACCAGAAGCGGCGTTGTCCTTGTTGCTCTCCTGCAAGAGGATCAACCAGGCGAGGCAGGAGCGTGAACTGAGAAAGGAGAAGGGATGAAAGGTATAGAGTGTTCAGTGGCATGCGGGAGCAACCCGCAGATCCAGCAGTTCGTGGCATTTGTAGCAAGGTTGTGCTGGTGCAGCAGTTGCACGAAGGAATTGTTCCAGAACTCCTTACGCCTTTCTCGGAGCTGAGGTGAAAGGGTGATCAAATGATGCTCTTTCACGGTGATTGGCTGTACAGTGGCCAGCAATGTCTGGTGAGCGGGTGTGCTGTCCTCCAAGATCCAGAAGGAAGTCATGAGGAGGAGGCAAAAGAGGAAGACAATGAAGATAGCGATTGTCTTTGATTTGTGCAAATTATCAGTCTTTGGGTTCCTGTAGTGGGTATTTCCTGTTGCTTCCGACGTCTTCTTATCTGGCGCTTCCATCATCTTCTTATCTGGACAAATACAACAAAAGAGCTGGGAGTGCTTGTGTATTTCTGAAACAATTAGATGTTTTAATCATTTGAAAGAAACACCAATAAATCAATGGTCCAAAAATATCATCAGAAACATATATATAAGAAACATATGCACAGTCAAAATTCTTGATTTCCTTGATGTTCAGCAGCCGACACGTTTCGTCCTATAGACAGGACGTCATCAGGGCTCGTACTGTTCTCATAAGGCTCCTCTTAATTTTTTTGTTTAGTCTCAGATTTTTTGAATCTTATTTCTAGGCCGCAGTGCTACAAGAGGTCAGTTTCTTCATCTATATACCGATGATAATCACAAACTGATGAATCCCTAGATCAATGCCTCTCTCAAATCGATTTATCCTCTGTTCTTTAAATCGAGAGTCCTTTAAAAACTGTTCTGCCAGTAACATTCACCGCATTCCAATCTAATGTGGCCCAAAAAGTGAATGACAATTGTTCTACAGCGATCCTATCCATTCGTTATGCCACAATCCACTCGTTCGTAAAGTGACCTCCTGTTCCTCCTCACCATCAAGGTGCTCGGTAGTGGGCAGAACCGCAGACTTTGTTTAGCTTCTCTCCGGGTAACCCTTGGTTGCTTTGGGTCACCGTTCTGAGATTTTTAACTTAGTCAGTGGCCTACTTAGCCGAAGCTCCCTCCTTTCGACGCAGGAAATACCCTTCTCGGGATGGCACAGTGGGATCAGAGTGTTTTGCAAGTTCAAGTGCCTCGGTATCAGGATAACAGTTCAGTGATGGTCGGTCTTTGTTCAGGAGCTCCTCTTGGGTGCTGACGTTGTCTGTCGTGGCCAGGGTCGAGGAAACCTTCTTGCAGTGGTGTGCGTGCAGCCAGTGCTTCTTCCCCTCCACTCGAAGAGCCGTCCGAGTGGTGATCAGTACTTGCCAGGGGCCCGTCCACCGGGGTTCCAGACTCTTCGCCCGTTGAAAATTCCAGACTAGGACGTACTCTCCCGGTTGGATATCGTGACCGGGACCACTGGAAGCATCGGGGATGGCCTGCTGCACCTGTTGATGAATGACAGACAATGTTTTAGTCAACTTGTATAAATAATCTGACAGCAGGACGTCGGGGACGTCGTGAATGGAGGTCGGCTTGGGGCAGTCCAGAGGTTCATTGGTCGCCCAAACACAACCTCGTAGGGGGTCAGGTGGTGCTTAGTGGGAGTGGAGCGCATTGATAGTAATGCCAGTGGGAGGGCATCTGGCCACTTAAGTCCTGTGGTGGCCACTATCTTTGACAGTTTCAGTTTCAGTGTAGCGTTGTGTCGCTCAACCAGGCCAGCGGATTGGGGGTGGAAGACTGCATGGAATCTCTGTTTTACCCCCAACCCCTTCAGAATCAGTTGGATAACTTCAGCTATGAAGTGGGGGCCATTGTCGCTCCATAAAATTCGACAAAGGCCGTAGCGAGGGAAAAACTCTTTCAGTAGTACTTTGGCAGTAGTCATGGCAGTGTTATCTCGGGTCGGATAGGCTTCCACCCATTTGCTGAAGGCACATACAATGACTAATACGTACTTCAAGCCTTGGCACCTCTCTAACTGGATGTAATCCATCTGGAGGACCTCAAAGGGGTGGTCGGGGATCCCAAACCCTCCCCGGGGTACCACAGTTCCTTTCCCGGGGTTGTGTTGTAAGCAGATAAGGCACTGCTGGACTAGGCGTTTGGCCGAGTCGGGGATCTTGTTGTTGTGCCAGACTTTGGAAATGAGTTCAATCATGGGGGCAGAGCCTATGTGTGCAGGGGAGTGTGCCATTGTCAGTATGGGGATCAAGTATGCATCAGGCAGCAACCATTTGTTCGTGTCTTTTGTCCGCCAGCAGCCTTCATCGTCCCTTAGACCCACCCGCGCCCACTCAGTCAGTTCGTGTGGTGTGCTGGCCGATTGGATGTCCCTGATTGTTTCCCTAGCGTCGGTCCATTTTTCTGCTTGTGACCTGGTCACATACATGCGTGTCGTTGTCCTATTCTCAGCTGTGGTTCGGGCAGTGATGTCGGCTAGTGCGTTTCCCTGTCCGACTAAATCTGTCACCTTCTTGTGTGCCTGGCACTTGATCACTGCTAATTGTTTGGGGAGAAGAACTGCTTCAATTAGGGCGGAGACTAGATCTCCATGAAGGATGGGCGTGCCGTGGGACGTCAGGAATCCCCTTTCCCTCCACAAGAGCCCAAAATGATGAACCACCCCGAAGGCATACTGGCTGTCCGTGTAAATGTTTGCCGTGGTTCCCGCCGCTAGGATACATGCTCGTGTGAGGGCAATTAGCTCTGCTGCCTGTGCGGATCGTTGTGTGATGCGAGCTGTTTCAACTACTGTTTGAGCTGTCGTCACTGCATAGGCAGCAGAAGTGGTGCCGTCTGGGAGTTTGATACAAGAGCCATCTACCCATAGTTCTCCGTCAGGGTCTGTAAAAGCAACGTCTCGGAGGTCAATTCTACTCCTGGTCTGTTCGTCCGTGAGGGTCACACAGTCGTGTATAGGGGGCACATCGGGGTCATTTTCAGGCAAGGGCAACAGTGTAGCAGGATTCAATGTCGTACATCTCTTCAGGGTGATGTGGGGTGCAAGTAGAGTCAATTCGTACCCTGTCAGTCGTGCACTGGTCAGGTGTTGAGTCTTGGTCTGGTTCAAAAGGGTGTCAACTGCATGGGGTACTAATACCGTGAGAGAGTTTGAAAGTACAATTCCCTCACTCTGGCGGATAGAGACAGCAGCAGCGGCTACTGCTCGAAGGCAGGCAGGTAGAGCTCTGGCGACTGGATCAAGAGTGGCAGAAAAATAGGCACACGGGCGTTGTTTGGTGCCGATGGGCTGAGTTAGAACAGACAATGCGCATCCCTCCCTTTCGTGAGTGAAGAGGGAGAAGGGCTTGGAGTAATCTGGTGTTCCTAGAACGGGTGCCGAGCAAAGGGCATCCCGCAACTCCTTAAAGGATGCTTGGCATTCGGGAGTCCAAGGGAGTGGGAAAGAGACATCCTTGGCCAACAGGGAAAGTAGGGGTTTTATGATGAGACTGAAATTTGGTAACCACTGTTGGCAAAAAGAGGTAAGGCCCACCAATGAACGGACTTGCTTCTGTGTTTTTGGGATGGGGGTGTCTAGGATGGTCTGGATTCGGTCAGGTGTAAGTTTCCTCCCTTCTTTGGACAGGAGATGGCCTAGGTAGGTCACTTGAGGTTGACAGAACTGCAGTTTCTTTTTGGAGACTTTGTGGCCATTCTCCGCAAGAAAGTGCAAGAGTTGGATAGTGGTTGTGATGGCAAGCGGAGTGGTGTCGGCCGCCAAAAGGATATCATCGACATATTGGATCAACACCACTCCATCTGGTAGCTGGACGGCGTCCAGCTGTCTTTTGAGGGCCTGGCTGTTAATGCTGGGACTTTCAGTGTAGCCCTGGGGAGCTCTACAAAATCGGTATGAACGATTTTTTAAAGTGAAGCCGAAGAGATAGCGGCTGTCTGGATGGATGGGGATAGAGAAAAATGCATTTTTAAGATCAATAACGGTGAAGGTGGTGGTGGTGGACGGGATGAGAGTCAGAATGGTGGCGATGTCTGAGACTACAGGGTACTGTGGTACCACCACTTTGTTGACTTCTCGCAGGTCGATGATGAAGCGGTACGCTTACTCATCTCCCTCACCTTGCTTCTTAACAATGGGTAGGATAGGGCTATTACAGACATTACTAACCACTTCCTCTACCACTCCTGCATCTACCAAGGACTGAATAATCGCTACCAATGCCTTCTCGCCTTCGGGCGATATCCGGTACTGTGGGAGTTTCGGGAGTATTGCATCTGGTCGAACAGTTATGTGTACAGGATCGATCATCATTCGTCCTACATCCGAGTCGTTTCTGGCCCATAGGTACAGGGGTAGGGTATCGAGCGAGGATAGGTCAGCATCTGTTATGGTGTACATATGTCTTGCGGGGTAGGGTCTGGACATGCTCGGGTTGTCGTACAGGATGACTCGGATTCCATCCGGGGAACACCTAATAGTAGCTCGGAAATGTTTCAGTAAATCAATACCCATAATGGCGTCAGGGGAGTTGGAGGAGAGCAGAAATGTTGTGTCAGTGGGGTTGTCTCCTAGGTCAAAGGAGATAGGTACGGACAGGGGGTTGGTGGAGGGCGTTCCATCGAAACCTACCGATGTAATATGTGAGCCAGACAAGGGTGCCCTTGGAATCAGTCGCTTTGATAATACACTACGTGTCGCTCCAGTGTCTACCAAGAATGGAGACTTTGTACCCAGGACCTTAGCAGTGACGTAAGGACCTTGCTGGTCAACACAGAGCTCGACTGGATCCCTCCCTTGCCCCTGGCAGTCCTATGCAGAGTCGTGAGCATTGTTGCAGTCGGACTGCTGGCACTGATTCTGTCGGGGGCGGTCAAATGTGTTTGGTCTGCCAGGTCGGTCATTGATGGTGTCGTGGGCCTGCCCTCGCCCCTGCCCTCCAGTTTTGGGGCCATTTGTTATGTCCCTTGTCTCTTTATTTTTAATCATTTCCCGAAGGGCGGGGCATTGGGACTTCCAATGTCCAAATTCTTTGCAAAATGCACACTGGTTCTCATCGAGGTCGGTTCGTGGAGCACCGGGTGTGGGGTTGCGGTCTCTAAGGGGCGGATTCCTAGGGGCATTCGACTGGTAGTTTCCCCTATACCGTTCCCTTCCTGTAGTCACTCCATGTAATTGAGCAATCATCACTCGTTCCTTTAAGTCCTTTTTCTTTCTCTCAGTCGCCCTCTCGTTCTCGTTCTTTTGGTGTTCATAATACTGAGCCATCTGAAGGATAGCTGCAGGTTTGGAGGCTCCCCAACTACTCTCACTCGTCTGTAATTTTTGGGAGACCTCTTGCGATAGCCCCTTTACGTAGTTTTGCACGAATAGGTGTTGTCCGGTTGCTGTGGTCATGTCTTGGCCACTGTAGTCGGAGAACACCGTTTCAAATCGGGAGAAATATTCTGATACGTCTTCCTGGGGTTTCTGACGGCAAGCCGTGACTATCGACCAGTCTACCTTTCTCTCTGGGATCAATGTCTTTAACTTCTGCACTATTTTGTCCGGGAGTTCCAGTATGTCTTTTACAGGTTTCTTACCGGGCTCTCGCTGCCTATCTAGTTCACCGAGTTGATTCCAGGTATGTCCAAACAGATCTGTGTGGTTGGCCTTCCGGATTTGCTTCCACACGTCAGCCGGCAGACATAACCCAAAAAACAAATCAATGTCCGCTAGAGTCATTATGGTTGAGCCCAGGGCTGTACTTAGTTCGGTATAAAATGCTGTCGGGTTCTTCCTTAAATCGGGCAGGGTTTGCCTAAAGGTTAAAATATCTTGCCGATCCCATGGTTGGTAAACCCAATTATACACAACCCTTCCCTTTGCATCTGCGTGGTTGATATCATCGTTTGTTCCCTGACCTCTTGGGGGAACCCAGTAGGGGGCGGCTTCTCTGATAGGCATCATAGTGTTGGCTGCTTCTAATGAAGGCTCAATCGTCTCAGGGACTGTGATCTTGACCTCTGGTTTCTGTTCTGCGAGGTGGCGGAAGACCTCAAGCGTTTGCATGAAGAGGTCCGTCACATCGCTCTCAGTCCCATCTCCAACATCGGCCCTTCTATATAGAGTTGTCAGTTTTGCAGGACCCTTATTCTGGTACCTATCTTCATATGCGTTCAGGGTGTGGTAGCTGAACCGTAAAATGAAATGCCGTCTGTGACTACCGGCATGTGAGTTGTGCATATTCATCGTATATTCTTCGCTCTCCTTCCGTTCTACCAATGTTTTTGCTATTTTGTCGATTCCATCCCGCTCATCTTTGCTCAACCTATTTGGTCTGGCTGTTAGCTGTTTGCCAGTCTCGAGTTCATCTGGTGTTGTTACCAATGCGGCCGGTGCGAAGGCCTTAAGAGTCGGGGCACTAGCGCTAGGGTTACCCTCGACTGCACTCTGAACTAGTGAGTGTTGTGCTAGAGGCTGGCAGGGAGCATAAGGAGGGGGCATGTAGATAATTGGAGGACCGAGCAGTAACTCGTCATTTGCCCGCTGTTTGGAGGGAATCTCCGGGTAGAGCGTAGGGGGGGTCCTGACAGGGCATTGGCCTGCCAGTCCTGATTCTTGTGTTTGTTTAACTTCCTCTCTTCTTCTTATTTCTTCATCTAGTTCTTTTGCGGCCAGATGGGCTGCTTTTCGTAACTCTTTCACTATTTTTGCTTCTTCTCTTTTTCTTCGCTGTTCTGCTTCTTTGCGCCACATGCCAATACTATCGAGCATAGTGGGCGTTGCCTTATTTATTTTTACAGCTGCTTCTAACGTTTTTATTTTATTTTCATCAAAAGAACCTATCAGTGGCCACTGACTTTCGGGATTCTTTTTTGTATATTTATGCCATAACTTACTATAAGCTATAGCGACTAGTCCTTGCTTAGTAAACATGTCCTTATTAGGGGTGCCTTCCAATGGAGCTGGATGGTTCATCTCTAATAAGCGGTCCGGGTTGACCCAACTACTAACCAATGGGGAGAAGATAGGCATGACGGATTACAATGGGGGGCAAAAGCCTGCACTACCTATCTTTTCACTATTTGCAAAGACTGGACAGAATTATCTATTCTACGCTGTTTGCAAACAGAATACCTCCAGAAGGAACCAATTCCAAACAGTCAATGTTTGGATAAACAATCAATCAATGAGGAATAAAATAGGCACGACGGGTTACAATGGGGGCAAAAGCCTGCGTTAACTACCCTTCACTTTCTACAAAGGGAGAGAGAATATTCCTATTCTTCCCCGTTTGTAAGCAGAGAAGATCCTTGAGAGAACCAACTTCGAACAACTCAATGCTCGATTCAAACAATCAATCAATAGGGAGAAAAATAGGCACGGCAGATTACAATGGGGGACAAAAGTCCGCGTTACCTATCCTTCACTATCTGCAAAGACTAAACAGAGTATGGCGACTCTGTGCTTGTTTGCAAATAGAGAATCTCTCAGAGACAATAAAGTGAGTAATACTAGTATTTTCAAACAATCAAACAATCAATTTCGCAATTTGTCGTATGTCACGACCTTACCCGGACCGCGTAGACAGTTTCTCGTCTTCCGCTTCCAGCGCCCGATCGTCCTCTATTCTCTGTTGCTATCGCGGCACTCCTGGTGGTTCCCAGTCAGGACCGTAGATCACTCGGGAGAGGTCTGCTCGGAATCAGTGAAGTCCAGATGATCGGCTGTCAGACGAGGGTCTATCGGACAGGAGCTCTCCCGATCGTTGCAGTCGTTCACTCTGTCGTCGGGACCTCTCCCACTGGATCCACGTGTCGCTGATGGGCCCCGCGTTTGGGACGCCAATTGATAAAGATCAATTCAATAATGGTCAGGCGATTCAGTTGAGGTTTCCTAAGTTAAATTTGCCCGGCGTAAAACGCCTCTAATACCATACGAAGTTATCCAATAAAGAGGCAGGCGCTGGAGACAGGAAGACAGGAAACAAGTTTTATTCCGATGGATCAGAACACGTCAGATCGGACAACAAGGTATCGTCTCGAGGTGCTCTCCCAGCCTCTCTGGGGCCTGGTCTTTTATACACTGGTTTAAGACATGTGGACGTTCTTTATTACAACAAAGACATTGTGAAGTATGAGGATGACATCCCCGGCACCCCCCCAGTTCCGGACCATTTCAACACAACAGTAGAGGCCCTTACCCTTCATACCATGGGAGGGGGCTATCACGCAGCTGAGTGTTCTGCCGATTCCTTTGGAATGTGTGCGCCTGATCGAATCTCAGGGATGGGGAGGTCATGATCAATAGTGGCTCCTTTCAAGAGAGGCGAGTGCATACAGTAGTGGGCAATAAACTGTATCCTCAGGCTAAGGGATGACCATCGGCTCGTACAGACAATCGGGCTCAGAGGAAGGGGTCATCAAAGGAGAGATAGTCATGAAAGGAAGGATCGGTGTGGACAATCGAGCGTGGTGGAAGGGTTTATCCACAGAGGGGTATTCATGGAAGGAGAGGAGGTGCTGGTCAGGCGCGGGGTGTGATTCATTCATGAAAGCGTCATGCAGAAGGAGAAGGGTTCATGACTTGTGCATGTGAGAGCGGGGGCGGTCAGGGTGCATGGGGGATGCTTGCAGGGTCAGGGAAGTGTGCTGACGGGTGATCGTGAACAGGGAGACCATGGTACCTAAAATGGCTGTCGTGTATGTTCATACGTGAGTCTGCAAGATGGCGTAGATGATGTTCAATACACGAACTAAAATTCCACAGTGTACTACAGAAGTCCTCAAATGATATGACCCTGCCGTCTGTAAACAGGTCCCCAACCTGCGTTACACCCGCATCGTGCCACTCCGTAAGCATTTGATTCGAGAGTGGTCTCAGTCCCACTGGGAGTCCTAGCAGTGGAATCGTGGGGGCGTAGGAGGACGTGCAGGATGTATATCTCACCGCCTTCCTCCAGTAGTCAATCGCGAGTCGAAGCAGGGGGGGAGCCGACCTTGGGATCTCCGCCCCTGGCAACAACAGGGTGTGTATTCTCCCCCTATTCCAGTCCGCTTCGGACACGTCGATTTCGTGTAAGTTCCTCCCGGCCGTCCAATAGGCTAACCATTGCAGTTGACAGGGAAAGTTGTATGCCTGCAGGTCCGGAACCCCCATACCGCCTGCCGCAGTGGGGAGCTATAGCTTGACTAAACTAATACGTCATCTCCCGGAACCCCATACCAGTTCAGTCAGTAGGGTATTTAATGATTGGAACATGGAAGCGGGGACCATAAATGGCATGCTCGTGAAGTAGAAAAGGAGACGGGGTAGAACCACCATCTTGGATATGGTCACCCTGCCTGACACCGATAGCGGTAGTGCTGTCCAAAATTGCACCTGGGATTTCAGCGCCGTGATTGCTCTCCCTAGATTGCCATCCCGCATATCCCTCACACCTCTGTAAATCTGTATCCCGAGGTAGCGGAAGTTTGTCTCCGCCACTCGGAAAGTATGTGGTGCGAAGGGCAGTTGGGCCTCCGTCTCCGTTGCAGAGAAGTAGAACCCGTAGGATTTTAGCTCGCTAATAGTAAGCCCTGATAACGAGCGGAAGCTTTCGAATATGTCGGGGGCGGGGTCCAGCCTCCCCCCCCAAGTCTCCGAAATACAGAATAATATCATCGGCATACGCCGATACCACATGGGTCGCTCTGTCCCTATGAATGCCCCTGTGGCGTGCTGACCCCCGGAGTTTGCAGAGCAATAGCTCTAATGCCAGTATAAACAATAGCGGGGACAGTGGGCATCCCTGTCTTGTTCCTTTCGCTATGTCCAAGTGTGCCGAAATGCATCTATTCGTGCGGATCCCGGCCGTTGGGCGGGAATACAGTAATTGAATCAATGCAATATATTCGGGTGGTATTCTGAATCTTGCAAGAGCTGCCAACATGTAGTCCCACCTGAGGGAGTCAAAGGCCTGCTTCAGATCCAGGGAAATACATCCCTCCTTACCCAGCGACTCCGGCCTGCCGAGCATAACTTGACTGAGCCTCCGCAGGTTCATAGCAGTGCTCCTACCCGGTACAAAGCCACATTGGTCAGGGTGTATCAGTCGCGGAATATACTGTGCCAGTCTTGTCGCCAGGATTTTACTCAATATTTTATAATACGTGTTTAGCAAGGATAGGGGCCTATAGTTAGCTAAGTGTAAGCCGTCCCTGCCCGGTTTCAGTAGTGATACTATCAGGGCCTGAAGTGATGATTGCGGGAGGCTCTGCATTTGTAGCGCCTCCCGATATATCACAAGGAGGCGCGGGGCAAGGAGGTCAATAAAAGCTCCGTAAAATTCGGCGGGAAGGCCATCCGAGCCCTGCGCCTTATTCCGCGGTAGCGTGCGTATAGCCTGACGTATCTCCGTAATCGTAATAGGGCGAGATAGCTCTTTGCTCTGGTGGTCTGCAAGTCGCGGCAAGTCCAGCCCCTCCATGAACTCCTCAAATGCCGTGTCTAATAATGGTCTGTGTGGGCCATATAGTGTTTCATAGTATTCCCTAAATGCGGTGTTAATGCCTAGCAGTGTCGTTGTTAGTGACCCCCCCTGATCGATGACCTCCATTATAGGCAGATGTACTAGGTCATCCCGTACCATTCGGGCCAGCAAGGGTCCGGCCCTTTCCGCTTTCACATGTTGTCTGCATGTGTACTCTCTAAAGTCCAGCACTCGCAATTCCTCCAGTAGCTCTGCGTGTTGTATGTGTGCCTCCTGGAGTGGTGTGAATGGTATGTTCGTGCCGGCAGCCTCACTTTCGAGCATAGCCAATCTCCCCTCCACCTCTCAGAGCCTCTCCATGACAATATGCCTCATACCCACTCGTGTACTCATCGCCTCTCCTCTAATGGACACTTTGAAAGCGTCCCATTCTATATGCCGGGAACTCGCCGAACCAGTATTTGTGTCAAAGTAGGAGGTTGTGGCGTCTGCAAGTGTTGTGCGAAAGACCGTGTCTTCCAGGAGGTCCGGTGTGAGACGCCATGTAGGTATTGGAGTTGGAATTCTACCCCATTGGAACGTAACCTCCACCGGGTTGTGGTCTGATAAATTCTTGCCCATATGTTCCGCCAAGGTGACCTCCCCCAGTAGTGTTTTAGCGCAAAAAATGTGGTCTATCCTGGTGTGTAACCCGTGGGGTGGTGAATAAAAGGTGTACTCCCTATTCAGCAAGTGTTTACATCTCCATGCATCCGCCAGACCCCATCCTTCTGCCCACTGCGCCAGCGCATCTGCCTGTCTACTACTCTCAGTGGCCTGTAGGGGTGGATGTGACCTGTCCAACGAGATATCCAATACAGCATTAAAGTCCCCACCTATAATCCAGTGATAGTCTGCCCATTCCGCCACCACTATGTTGATGTTAGTTAAGAAGTCCGATTGGCCAGAGTTCGGTGCATAAATACTGCCTATCACAACAGGGGAGCCATCCAACAACCCACGGATGAATACATATCTACCTTCCGTGTCCAGTCTCTTCTCCACCAGCTTAAACAGGACTGAGTTTCTCAGCCACACAGCTGCCCCTCTCGAGAACACAGAATAAGAGGTAGCAAACAATTGCCCTTTCCATTTTTTAAGTAGCTTCCCACCCTCTACTTTGTTAAAATGAGTCT
This sequence comes from Lissotriton helveticus, assembly GCF_964261635.1. Classification (NCBI taxonomy): domain Eukaryota; kingdom Metazoa; phylum Chordata; class Amphibia; order Caudata; family Salamandridae; genus Lissotriton; species Lissotriton helveticus. The sequence continues at coordinate 1,600,524,385 of NC_136059.1, read as the reverse complement.
CCTGGAGGCAGGCAATCTTAACGTTCCTTCGGTTGAGTTGTGCCAGCAGTCTATGTCTTTTGTGGACAGACCCCATGCCTCGAACATTCCAGGTGCACATTTTGTATTCATTAAGAGTCCCCATTTCGGTCTTTAGCAGGCATTGTCAGTGGGCTCCGCACCATGAAGAGTGCGTATATATACTGCTGTGACCCCAGTGCTAAGTCAACATGTAACCCCACAACTCTAAGGTCCCCAAGTGAAAACTCTCGGGGTCCAAACCTTACTGCCCAACGTGGGCAATGGTAGAACCAAGACATGTCTATGTGGTGGGGAGAGGGGTCCACTTGCACCAGTCCTGAGCTTGTTGGTGTTACTTTATTACGCCCTTGGCGGTGTGTCCCTCACCCCCGATCGCCCCTTGCGCAAGGGTCATACTTTACCAATTGGAGTCTTCTAATGGCGCAGTCAGAGTTCATTCGCCGCTTGTGCAGTGATTTTGGGGAAGAGCTGCAGGCTATCAGCAGATCCCGACACCTCCGTTTGCGTGTCCGAGCGGTTGTCTGTAGCTGAGTTGCCTCTTGCATCATGTGCTGCCAACGCGGCCTCCGTCAGGTGACCGATCTCCGTGGTCCTCCCAGACCTGGCCGGCGTAGTCCTTCCACTAGCCGAAGATCCTTTCGCATGTTCCTCGTTCATGTCAGACTTGTGCCTCTCCCCCTAACGTGAAGGTCCTCCGCCCTGGTCGTCTTCGAATGGGTCTTGTGTATTTGGCGGTGTTAGCGTTACTTCCATCCACTCTGCCGCCTCTTCAGGTGAGTCGAAGAAATATGATTTGTTGCCATATATTATTTTGGGGCAAGCTGGGAACAGCAAGGCATATTTCAGGTTTCTGTCCCGTAGTTTGCGCTTCAACCCCAGGAATGTTGATCTGGCTCTCTGCACTGTCGGGGTGAAGTCTGGGTACACTGAAATGGTTTTGTCCTCATACCCAAGCCGCGCTTTCTCTCTTGCCACTCTCAGCACTGAATCTCTGTCTTTATAGTGCAAAAGTTGTGCGATTAGCGGTCGTGGTGGTGCTCCTGGTTTGGGTGGCGTCCTGTGCGCCCTCTCTAAACTGTACAGCGGGGTAAGATCTTGTGGGCCTATAATCTTCTTCAGCCAGTCCTCCACGAATTGTGTGGGGTTCCTCCCTTCGCTGCGTTCTGGAATTCCCAAAATTCGCAAGTTGTTGCGGCGGGCGCTCCCTTCCGCGTCGTCCATCTTGTCCCACAGCAGCTTGATCTGTTTCTCCATGCTTTCTAGTTTCGTGGAGTGATCTGTTTGTTGCGGGATTAGGTCATCCAGCGTGATCTTGTGTTCAGAGACCTTCTCTGCCAGTTTGTTGTGATCCGCCCTTAGGAGTGACAGGCCTGTCGCCATGTTGTCCATACGCAGCTCCAGCGCTTCCCTGGATGCCTTTATTTCGGCCACTATAAGGTCTAGTTTAGCGTCCTGCGTATTCTTGCCCGTCGGTGGTATGATCTCCACATTGGAGGAGGCTAGTGGATCCTCCGATCACGTAGATTGTAGGTCAGTATTGGCGCCGTGGTCTTGCGCTTTAGCCCTGTTTCTCCCCTTGGCCCTCGTCTGCAGGGCAGCGGCCTCGATGTCCTTCTTGTGTGTCCGATATCAGGAGATGCATAGATATCTTCTCCGTGTCGTGCACTCAGGGAACACTGCCGCTGTGCATGTGTCTATATATAAGCATGGGTATACGTTCCGCAGCACTTCAGTGTTATGGTCGTCGCAAGCTTCTGGTTTTACCTGTGTCCCCAATCTGCAATTCACTGGTGCCTCCCAATGGCCCGAATCCTTGTCTGGCGCTGCACCAGCACACCCAGGAGTCTCACTGCCCGCAGGTGCAGAGTTAATCACCCTCGGAGTTTTGTCGGGCACCGCCACGTGCGCTGTTCCGGACAGTTGTAAGCTCAAGTGGAGACACGTGGACTCTCCACGCCAAATCGTATGTGGCGCCGTGCACCGTTTCTGTACCTCTGGTACGTTGCTGCACGATAGTTTCCACATCACACCAGCTCCTCCGTCACCCTTATGTGAAGCCAGTTATTATCGGCGACAAAATGGCAGCCGCAGCGGCCCGTGGAGGATTGCGGCCTCTAATTCAGTGCCCCCGCAGCTTTCTCCCACCCGGTTGATCAGGCACTGGGCTTACTGTCGGACCTTGCGGGTGGGGAACGCTGCGGCCAGGCCTCCAGACCCGCGCCCGAAGATGTGGACGTGTGTAGATCGGGTCCCTGCCGCCTCAGCACCGTCCCTGCGCTCCGGGCGCCGATTCTGTGCAGTGCCCGAATGTCGCCTCCTTCGGCCAGGTGCACGCCTTCGCTTCGCTCTTCCCTTAACACCGGTGCCTGGCGAGCGACGGCAACGCTCCAGTTCCCAGGGGTCGCTCGTTTGTCACCCAGCGCCGCTCCGCGTGGCCGCGCCCCGTGGGCGTCCGATCGGCCAGTCTCCACTCTGTCGGCTCGGCGCACTTACTTTAGTCCGCGGTTGTCGGCCAGGATCCAGGCCTCACAGATGCCGATCTCCGAGTCAGTTCACCGGGGGGCGTTGCGGACAGTGATCGCTGGTCTGGGTATCCCGTTGTCTTCGGTGTTGTACAGGGGTGAAATGGGTGATCGGGGAGCACTGGAAAGCAGGATATTTAGCTTGTGTGTCGGGCAGCAGACGGAGCTACTCTAAAGCACGTCCGCCATGCTCAGCTCGTGGCCATGCCCCCCCCACCCTGCATACATTACAAGGGTTTTTGGGGATCGAAGCATAGATACCTGCACAAGTTGTAACATCCCTGTTTATCCAATACTAAAGGTGCAAAAAAGGCTTGAGGCACAATCCCCTATACCTCCAATAATTGGGGAGCCAGTCGTCACCCAACCGGCTTTCCAAAACCAAAACAAACAGAGTTAGCTCAGCACACTTTGAAGGCCAAGTAATAAAAATTAAACAGTTTTCAAGATGCAATTGAATTCCAATGAAGAGTCGATGTTATGTGGTCGTATTAAATTTCATCCTTTATGTTTTTTTAAACGTTTTGCAACCGCCAACACGTTTCTTCCATACACGGACTTCTTCAGGGCTACAAAAGTACATAAAAAACACGATTTACAATATTGTCTACCAACATTTAAAACCAAATCCAAAATAATTATTTTCATCTAACATCGACATCATTAGCATTATGACATTGTTCTTATCATAATCAACAAATTATTACACACATTTCTAAATATATTGTGTATCGCATTTCACTACTTATACATGAAGAAACTTTCTGACCCAAAACCAGAACCATACAATGAAGTTAAAGAAAAAGTGGAGAAGGGAGGAACAACTCCATATACCAGCAAAAAACACAAGTCATAATTTAATCCAAAACATGGGTCATTGAAACTAATAGAGTTAATCTAATACTTTTGTGAAAGCCATTTACATGTCTCCCCTGCATTTTTACAAAGCATACATACTTCGCAGTATGTATTTGTAGCGCTGTCATATGATTATTGCCAACGTATTATGATCAGTTAGTTCTGTAATAGATTAAAGAATAGTACAAAAAACAGTCCCATCAACATTTTGGTCCCAACATTATTTCAATTTATATGAGGTGACAATCACTAAGTACCATTTGCAGTCCATTTCTTGCAGTTCAATCTAATATAATCTAAACCCTAAGTATCTTAGTACACTATCACAATCCATTTGATATGGTATGTACAATTTGTGTAAACTTTCGGACACTGCAGAATATAAAGATGGTCCGATGTGCTACGAGAATAATATCCTTCAATCATAGACTAACCTTCCATTGGTTCCCATTCTTTGTCATATAGTCACAAAACCATATGTATCTAAGCCCACTATTGTGATAACCTGCAGTCCTCTCAGATTCACAAATGTAAGCTTTATCACATAATATAGCACATATGGACTGACTAATGTATTTCAATGATAATTTCTCTTTATTGTGTGAAGATATCAAGAGGCAATTTACTTTAAGGACAGTTAACACCTCGAAAATAAGGTCTATTTCACTCCAGGTAATATTCCATTTTGAATATGTATCGTGAAACCAGATACATCAAATAACTCACTTGACCAAATGTATTGCAATTCATATTAACTGAATAATCCATATACCATATAGATGTCACAATATTTCACAGTCGGCCTTTATTACATGTTCTTATCTATGTGAGAAATGAGGTATTCTTGAAATCAGTCCCCATTTGGAGGCTGATAGTTCTATTCACTATTCGGATTTATATTACGGCGGCCATATTTAAAAAGTGTTTTAAGAACCCAGGCCATACGTATGATATAAAAAATTAAGGTCAATCCATCATGTCGATTTCATATTACAGCTTAGACCCACTTTCATGGCAGAATACTACCGTTCTTATGTTTATGCTGAGGTTTGACATTTTCAGGTCTTGGTATACAGAGCCATATTTTTGCTAAATGGCCTGGGAAGCAATCTTGGCAAAATAATTTAAAAATTTGCAGGCAAGATGAACTATACGAGCTAGTTTTCTTGCTGCGTACCTGACATCTTAAGTTACTAAAAATTGTGGTCTAAAATTTAGGGAAAGGCTTTTCAAAAATATAGAAACGTTTTTTCACAAAAACAGGCACAGTCTCAATATTTAATTTGGATGTTGTAGGAGATTCAAGCATAATCAAAACATTTTTACTTAACACGTTATCTTTCAACAACGATCCCAGCCCACTACGAATAGAGTCGGAATAGTGGTGGCCATTTTGCACTAATAAGCTTGGTGAAACAAGTCTATGTTCATTATTAAAGGACACCCAAACTCTGTAAAATGTGAGAAATAGAAATCGAAAGAAACGTAAACAATTGCCCTCTCCCCAATAATTACAGGAGAAAAGATAAAGAATCTTTTTCCAAGTACTCACAAAGTAAAACGTAGTTTGGGCAGCACGGTCGTCCACTGGAAAAGCAGCACATACACTTTCACAGAAAGCTATGCCTTCATATATGTTTTGTGATTGTTAAATTGTTAATTAAGTCAATTAATGCGCATAAGTTCCCGCCTGTTTTAAATTTTACTATTCTTTTTCGACCCCCAATAAATCAGTGCCATCTTGCAACAGACCCTTCACTCTTAAGCCATGATATATTATTTATCACATCGTACCTCTATTGTTAGTATTATCACAGAAATAAAAGCCATACCAATCTCAGATTTATTAATTCAGAAATTAGGTTTAACCAAAGTTTTCTAGTAAAATTTGTAGCACTAAGTCAAATATAGTGAAATGTTGTACATTTATATAGTTTAATGCCTACATCGTATATATATTACAGCCACACCTAACTGAAAGCTAGATATTAGTTTGCAAAAGGTGACGCTACATGTATATTCTATAGGGACACAATAACCATTACATTTTAGTCGACACGCTGTTCTATGGGTGCCATCTTAGAGTGGTGCCACCCGTATAGAATTTTATTTCGACCCAGGCAACAGGCGCTGTTGTGAAGTATACAATTGAATACTCTCAAAGTATGTATTAGGGCCACACCTGACTATAGCATAGGTAGTAGTTAGCAAAATATCAGGCTACATTTACAGTAGCGGTCGGCAGTAGGTGTTTCTGTAGGGCGGTGACGTGGGCAGGAGGAGGGGCAGGGTGGGGGGAAATAATGTATGGATTACGGAGTTTTACAGGTAAGTAAATATTTAAATAAATAAAACGAATTTCGTTGCACGCACTGCATCACCAAATGTGATGCAGTGCGCGCAAAGAAATTTGTTTTATTTTTTTAAATGTTGACTTACCTGTAAAACTCCATAATCCATACATTATTTCCCCCCAGCCTGCCCCTCCCCCTGCCCACATCATCGCCCTACAGAAACACCTACTGCCGACCGCTACTGTACATTTATGTTCTAAAAACACGGTAACCATTTCGTTTATATCGATACTCTATTCTATGGCGCCATCTTAGAATAGACCCGCCTGTGTGGAATTTTGTTCAACCCAAAATAACCGGCGCCATCTTGGAGTGGAGCCTTCATGGATTAAAAACATGTTATATTCTTAAAGCATTAAACCTCCATTATTAGTATTCCTTCACTAATAAAACCATTAGTCGGATTTGTTCTATTTAAATATTGAGCTGGACCAGAGTATTGTAATCGGCTTATAGAGTTGAGTTACAAATTAACAAAAGTCATGGATTTAAAATGACATCCTATATTTTTTTGAGCCACACCTAATTAAAACCCTGCATACATTGTACCTGACACAGGTATAATGTGACGCAGGGCTTTACAACGTGACGCATCTCCCTAGGTGCGTCACGTTTTAAATTAACCGCATTGTTTGCACCACCGTTGTGCCAAAAAAGTGATGCAACAGCAGCACAAAAGTGTTGCAAGGGGCTTTCAAATCTGCCCCTTAGTTTACACAACATGGTGCCTAATGTCAAAATTCAGATTATTTAGACCCTTGAGTAGTGTCTTTTAAAATACACATAGAAATGACCCATTACTATATCATTACAGAGATGTCCTCCTACAGAGAATAAGGGATCACCTCTTGCCATAGGTTTGTCAAAGTTATTCCCCAATTGTGGTTTTGGCATGTCTTTTTACTCCAATGTATCTCAAATTAATTTGGGTAAAATGGCGACTCCTGTTGTGATTGGAGTACATTTCCGGGAGATAGTTTCCCAACATCTTAAAAAAAGGTGGCCCCAATAAAGTGAGTACAGGCACATTTGTAATAGCTGCTCATGCAGTATATGCCTTTGAGAAGTTCTACTCATGGGTGGAGTTCAAGGCTATAGACGCTACCTTGTGGCAGTTTCAGGACTACAAAGTAGCAACATAGTCTTGAGATAATTGGGCATACCAAGATCTTTAAACCCCTTTGACCAACCAAGAGCATCAAAACAAGCTTTCTGGAGGGTGTTTACCATACACACACACACAGGAATGTTTGAGTGTGACCCCTCCACAATGAAGGGGCTATGTGGCAACTACTAGCTGGAAACACTCTTTCCAGTACTGAGGATCTACCACTCATGCCCCACACCAGCACCCTCCAAGCCAATCACCAGCAACAGCCACCTCAAGTGCATCCTGATCAACACCCGCTCCGTACACAGGCACGCCATCGAACTCTGGAACCTCCTCGACACCACAGCTCCTGACGTTGCCTTCCTCACGGAAACCTGGAGGAACGACTCCTCAGCGCCCGACATCGCCATCGCAATCCCAGAGGGCTACAAGATCACCCGGAGAGACCGCGTCAACCAGACTGGAAGAGGCATCGCCATCATCCACAGGGACACCATCCACATCACGACCAACACCGACGACACCCTGAAAACCGCCGAACACCTACACTTCCAAATCCACACCGACCCGAGGACCACCCTCAGAGGCACCCTGATCTACCGACCCCCGGGACCACGCACACAATTCAGCAAGGACATCGCCGACTTCATCAGCCCGCATGCCCTCCCCTCCGCCGACTACATCCTCCTGGGGGATATCAACTTCCACCTGGAGAACAACAACGACCGCAACACCAGCACCCTGCTCGACAACCTCGCCAACCTCGGACTCAAGCAGCTGGTGTCCACCCCCACCCACCTCGCCGGACACACGCTCGACGCCATCTTCTCATCCAGCGAAGACATCGCCTTCAGCCACGACACTGGACTCCACTGGACAGACCACAGCTGCGTCCACTTCACCTTCAGAAGAACGACGATCCACCACCACCAGCAACCGGTTGCTCGAAGAAGCTGGAACAAGATCACAGCCGACCAGCTCGCCGCCTCCCTGAGCCAGCACCCCCCCGCCAGCTCAGCGAACCCCAGCCAGGCCGCCAACAACCTCACGAAGTGGATCATCAACTGCGCGGACGAACTCGCCCCACTGAGGACCCCGCCTAGCAGACCCGGCAGCAAGAAGGCCCCTTGGTTCACCGACGAACTCAAGAGCTCCAAGAAGAACTGCCGAGCCCTCGAGAAAGCCTGGAGAAGGGAACCAACACCGGACAACATGACCGCCCTCAAGCTTGCCACCCGAATGCACCACCAACTCATCCGCGCCACCAAGAAAACGGCATTCAAGGATCGACTGGACAACAACGCACACAACAGCAAGGAACTCTTCAACATCGTGAAAGAGCTCTCCAACCCCAACGCCGGAAACAACGACATCACCCCATCACAAGATCTCTGCAACTCCCTCGCCTCCTACTTCCACAACAAGATCGCGGACATACACAACAGCTTCAGCACTCAACCGACGCACGCCACGACCGAACCACCGCCCCCCACCACCACCCCCCGCACCTGGACTCCGATCAGCACCGAAGACACCATCCAAATGATGAACTCCATCCACTCCGGATCTCCTACCGACCCCTGCCCTCACCACATCTTCAACAAGGCCGACGCAGTCATCGCACCCCACCTGCGGGACATCATCAACACCTCCTTCGACACCGCCACCTTCCCGGAGAGCTGGAAGCACGCCGAACTCAGCGCTCTACTAAAGAAACCTACGGCGGACCCCACCGAACTCAAGAATTACCGCCCCATCTCGCTCCTCCCGTTCCCAGCCAAAGTCATCGAGAAGACCGTCAACAAGCAGCTGGCCACCTTCCTCGAGACGAACAGATCCCTGGACCCTTCACAGTCGGGCTTCCGAGCCAACCACAGCACCGAGACCGCCCTCATCGCTGCCACCGATGACATCCGAACCCTGATGGACAACGGAGAAACAGCGGCCCTCATCCTCCTAGACCTCTCAGCGGCTTTCAACACTGTCTGCCACCGCACCCTAGTGCAGCGCCTCAGCAACGTCGGAATCCAGGAGAGAGCACTGGAATGGATCATCTCCTTCCTCGACGGAAGAACACAGAGAGTCCGCCTACCACCGTACAAGTCAGAGGCCACCGAAGTCATCTGCGGCGTCCCTCAAGGATCATCGCTGAGCCCCACCCTCTTCAACGTCTACATGAACCCCCTCGCAGCCATCGCACGCCAACACAACCTCAACATCATCTCCTACGCCGACGACACCCAGCTGATCCTCTCCCTGACCAACGACCCCGCCGCCGCCAGAGCCAACCTTCACGAAGGGATGAAAGACGTAGCCGAGTGGATGTCGACCAGCCGCCTGAAACTGAACTCAGACAAGACGGAAGTCCTCATCCTGGGCTCCTCGCCCTCCGCCTGGGACGACTCCTGGTGGCCCCCCGCCCTGGGCATCGCACCCAAACCGACAGATCACGCACGCAACCTGGGATTCATCCTGGACTCCTCCCTCACCATGACCAGACAAGTCAACGCCGTCTCCTCGTCATGCTTCAACATCCTGCGCATGCTACGGAAGATCTTCCGGTGGATCCCCACCGAGACAAGGAAGACGGTCACCCAGGCACTCGTCACCAGCCGACTGGACTACGGCAACGCCCTCTACGCCGGAACCACCGCCAAGCTCCAGAAGAGACTCCAGCGGATCCAGAACGCCTCAGCCAGACTCATCCTCGACATCCCACGACACAGCCACATCTCCGGACACTGAGAGACCTGCACTGGCTCCCCGTCAACAAAAGAATCACCTTCCGCCTCCTCACCCACGCACACAAGGCCCTACACGATCAAGGCCCCAGCTACCTCAACAACCGCATCAACTTCCACGTTCCCAAACGACATCTCCGATCAGCCAGCCACGCCCTCGCCGCCGTCCCCCGCATCCGGAGAACGACAGCGGGAGGAAGGTCCTTCTCCCACCTGGCCGCCAAGACCTGGAACTCCCTTCCGACCGACCTGCGCCTGACCCAAGACCACCTCTCCTTCAGGAAGAAGCTCAAGACCTGGCTGTTCGAGTAGTAGCAGCTCTCCCCCCCCTAGTGCCTTGAGACCCTCCGGGTGAGTAGTGCGCTATATAAATGTCTGTGATTGATTGATTGATCAATGTGGTAGGGATCTTGAATTATTCATTCTTTTTATAAAGTAAACTCATACAGTTTGTGGTACATTCCATACACTGCAGACCATCTCCAGGTGTATCAGTATTAAAGGGACAGTTTGCTGTACAATCAATCAATCCACAGATGATAAACACTGTCACTGGGAAAGATCCAGTTAAAGCATGATGAGATTGCCTTCTGATTGCTCACAAGACCAACCAGTTGGAAATTGTTCACCCTCATACAACACCCCAAGACAGAGTATACTGACTATGTGTCTTCCTCTTGGAATGGTATCACCTAAAGAGGGGTGCAACACCTGAGGAAGTATATTTGTATGCATTTATACTAGCACGTATTTACGGCTTTAGTGACAGTTCTGCATGAAGTATTGAAACAAGTGCAAAACAAGCACAGGGCTGCACCAGCTCTGGACTTAGGAATTAAGTTAATGGGAAACCTCTCTACAATTTCCTCAATCATCCTGAGCAACATTATGGGAGAAGCTTTAGTTCTGGCTATACATTGGAGACAGGAAGCAGTTAGAGGTTATGAATGGGAAGTACAAAAATAATTTCAGTAGTCTACACCTCTGGGTGTCGTGTTACCTTGGGTACACAAGTTGGTAAGCCACATTTAAACGCTAAAATTGATATTAAAAGTTCCGTTAAGTAGAAATCTGCAATGGAACGTAGAAAGAAATTGAAAAACAGGGGGAGAGAGAGCAAAGAGGGACTGGATCTCCTGTATTTCGGTAATCCTGTTGGGATACTTGCAATTTAATTGACTCTGTTATGATTAAAAAGTCGGAATGATACCAGTATTATGATAGCCGCTCTTCAGGTTATTTTCAGTACACTAATGATAAATGAGCAGAAAGACATAGTCAATTTAAGTACAGACGAAAGGCTGAATCTAGCAAGAAAGGTGGAACAGGACGATAGACTAAAGGTAGCATCAAGAAGAAAGAGAAAGAGTCGGAAACTAAGACTCCAATTAAGTAGAAGAAAGTGGCAGGACTTTTTAAGGAACATGCTGATACAACTACGGGTACTCCTACAAAACAAGACTTGGGTGGTAGCACTTCTGGTCAGTGGAGCAGAAGTCATAAGAGTTTATCACACTCTCCATTAGCTTCTGGTGGTGAGACTAACTGATGAGTTCACATTGCTTGAATCTCCAGATAAGCATTAAAAACTGCTTAAAGAGGAGATACAGCACAATATTCAAGCAGTCTTCTGGCGAAATTTATCTGAAGAGTATGATATCATACTAGCTGAATAAAACTGCCCTCCAGTCTTTATTAGAAAGGTGCCCCGAGCGGAGGAGGTAATAAGGGTAGCTTTTTTTTCGTAGTACCTGCAGATGTCAAGGAAAGTTACACCAGTAAATGGGCTGCTAAACAGGCTCTGGCTCTAGAAACCAAGCAGTGTGGGATTCTACAAGTTATTCCCTAATACAATGAACTTCAAGTGCAGTATCAATACCATTTAAAGCCAGAAGCAAAGTGCCATATAAAAGCATTACTAGATCAATTGCAATATCAGAGTATATTAGTGCCTTGTCTTTGACCAATGAACATGCTCCTTTTTCCCTTCTCCTAGCCAGATGGATCCTATTGAATAGATTTAGACAATAAGAATGCAAACATATAATGTAAAAATGTATGGTGCAAAATGCACAAAAAAATGTAAAACAACCCTTGACATTTCCAATGGGGCTTTTAGTCAAAACATAGCTCCTGGAAGTAAGTTTGGCCTTTTCTTTTGATGGGGTGTAGTTCTTGTTAAAATCGTTGCCTCTCGGGCATAAGAACAGCCCTGGCTTATGCTCAGCACACAGCATATACATCTTACAACCAGATCCGAAAGTGCTATCATACTTTGATGATATCTATCTCATGAGATAGATGTTCACCTAACTAGGGTAGATCAGATTGTAACAATATTAACTTCACATGGTTATACGAGTACATTTAAAGGGTCTAAGATTGCCTACCTTAAAGTGGCCTTTCTTGGATACAAGGTATCCATTGAGGGAAAGGGTTTGGCTTCTGATTTCCTTCAGAAAAATGCTACCTTGCAACTTCCTGACACACTGATGAATTTAAAATCCATGTATAAGTTCTTAACACTTGACAAACTTAATTGGCACACTATGTTGAGTAAGGGAGGCCCTGTATGATTTGATTCCTACCATGTTTTCAGCAAATCAGTGTATTTACAAATGCAATGATATATTGTGTGCACTGCAAGGAGACGTGCTAGAGAACAAATATTTACAAACTAGGGATAGTAAAACCAACCTAGTGTTGAGAGTCATACTGAACCAGTCCAGTTATACTTATAAAATATACAATGAGGGACAGACAGTTCTCATAGCATACAAGTAAGACATGTAATCTCCAGCCGAAGCATGTTTTGCTTCCACTGAGAAAGTTCTGCATTGGTGCAGACAGCTATTTCAAAAGAGCTCCCATTTTGGCAAGGTAAACTAATAATTGTGTTTTTCCCGTATCAGGCAGCCACTGAGGTAAGCATTCCTAATGCTTGAGTCCCACACCCGAGTGGGACACTGCCTTAAGTGCAGTGGATATGAAAATTTAGCATGATCTCACTCTTTGTTCACAAGCTTTCCCTCAATATGAACAGAATGTTACTCCAAATCCAAAAGTTTTACCTATTGAGTATTATCAGAATGTGTCTACATTGGTGGTGTTGTAAATTGACAGCGATTAGATTAAGCATTAGCAGAAGGTATCTTAGTTCTAGCCGTTATCTTGACATTTAGCGGGCTCCATTTTGTATTCATGGCAGCCATCTTGTCTGCTACATGCTGCCTCGTGCCGATCATGTGCTTTATCTATTCTTCCTGTTCATGGTGCTTGAAATCTGCCCGGCAACAAGTTATATTTAGCATCCCCCACTTTGCTGCCGTCCGTTAGGGTTCACATCTGTTAGTAATTAGTTCCAGATAGAAATGTGTCTGTCAGCCCCCAAGACTGTTATCTTCTCCCACTGATCGATTGTGCTTCTTGATATTACCTTATATGTACATAAATTGTGCTCTTGTGCTTTGTACCGCCTTCTTTTGAGCCCCTGTGCGCGTATAAATAAACCATGCTTTCTTGGCTCGGGGTGCTACTTCTTGCAATACCAAAGGGTATCGTTTGAACCGTAGCACCACCTCATGAGGTGTAATAAATGTTACGTTTTCTATTCCAGTTTCTGTGCCAACTTCTTTCTATTGGTCTGAGGACTTCGTGCAGAGAAGGGCGAACCCCTTGCACTAGCGGGTCTGGCTGAGGCCTGTACAACAGTGGGCTGTGCTCAACCCACGGTAGGAACAAGATGTAAGTAAAAAGCAATCTGAACAGCAGTGTAAGGTATAGTGAGAGATGGTGAATTCCATCTTCAGCACACACACACTAAAGTTTAAGAAGATAGCACTTTGCAACATGTAATAATTCATGCCGTAGAACTTACATGACAGAAGGCTGACCCTTCAGTTCCTACACTATTAGTGTCCAATTAATCCTCCTTTCTGCAAAAGTACAATGTAGATTTTAAGCATTGGTGCCTCAATGGATTCAATAATTCAAACGTAAAACCTATTAAGAATAAATAGCTCTGGGGAAAGGTGGAAAGCCTTAAAAGATAAGCTTCCCTTGGTCCATGTGATACACACTTTTGGCCTTCAGCGTGATGAGCATCATGTCAAAGGGAACTGTATGGCCAACTTAGCTGCCAAGGCTGCAATATAGACTGTCAGAGTAGAAGCCCTAACCAGATCTCAGGCAAAGATTGACACGGATATATTAACAGTGATACATTCACCCCTAAGGGTGCAACGCTTCCAGTGGGATTTCTTCCTCATTATTCCTAACCCCTTGATTCAGATAAGACTTCTGTGGTTACTATACCAGGAATGGAAGATAGGATAATTCTTAATAAATTGTCTAGATTAAATGTATCTGTACATTCTGGGATTAATGCAACCGTGGCAATGCAACAGCAACACTACTGGTGACCCTCTTTATATAAACAAACTAGACATTGTGTTAGATATGGAATATTTGTCAACAAATCAAAGCTTCTACTGTAAGAAGACCCCCACAGACTCCCCTCACAGTCTCCAATATCACCTTTAGGATGATATATTTGGACCATATCTGCTCAATAAACTCTGTTCCCCAGTATAAATATATATTGTTGGCAATTGATTCCTGTTCTTATTTATTTTGGTGTGTCCACAGAGAAATTCAAGTGCACAAACAGTCATACATGATTTGCAGTGCCTGGTAGCCATGGGAGCAGTGTATTCATTCAAACAATGGTACTGCATTCACCTGCAAGGCTTACATTGATGCTATGTCTGCTCAGAGAGTTTGTCTGCAATTCAGCAATCCATTTCTAGTATAGTCTAACAGGTTAGTTGAGCATGCTTACAGCATAATTAAACAAGCCTTGAATGCTAGGGTACCAAGTTCACTTCTATCTTGGTGCCATAATCTGTGTGGAGTTAAGAGACCCATAAATAGCTTGCCTGCTCCAGTATTGGGAGGGGATACTTCATATGAGGTTCTCCTTGTCGTGCCTGTGTATTTATCTGGCCTAGCAAATCCTGGGAAGGTGACAGGCGAGAAACACTTTGACCTGGAACAACAGTTGAGCAACTTTCAGAGTTCCCAAAAGGTCTGAGAAAAGCTGTCTAATATGAGCATTCTGAAGCTACCACCAGTGAAGAGAAGGTTTTAATAGCAGTTCATTTAATTTCATGAAGCTTTATTTGGTTCATAACAATTAATGACCATAAAAGCACATAGCAAAATGCAGCAGAATAAAATACAGGTAAATTACCAATAATGTTTAAAAGATCATACTTTTCCTAAAAGCCATAGATTTACAAATAAAACTCGCAACATAAAAACATATATAGTGGCAGTCCATATTATATAATAAACACATTGCATCCTCCACAGTAAGAATACCATACCTAAGAAATACTGGTTTCAGATATGTGAGCCTTACATTCTGGAACAATGTACAAATGAGCATAAAGTGCAGGGTGCTTTGTTTAGAATGCCCATCGCAGGGACATGGGCCAACGGGTGCTTTTTTTGATGTGGGAAGGCCACCAAAGCATGAGCAATTCTAGCCCTTAATCTAGTCAATACAAATCTGTGTGATGGCCTAGTTACCACGCTCAGATAATTCTGGAATCCCTCGGTAACATACTTATTATAAAGATTGACAGTGACGAGGGAATTGATCACAACTGAGCGTTTTTGAGCTCTATATAGCTTAAAAGTATTTTTCATGTCCTGCTTGGCAAGACCTCTAGGGGGGCAATGATCTAACAACAGGTTAATATCAAAGATACTCTGGTAGCAATCCACAACATATTTAAGCCATGGTATCATCAAACAGTTATCTAAACCAAGGCAGTCCCTAATTACAAGTTGATTAAACTCAGTCTCTTCCTTGAGCCAAATAGCTCGATAAAGTAGTAGAGGCCTAAGTAGAGCAAGGTCGCCCAAATAAGCAAGCCCTACCTCTTTATGGATCAACTCTGTTGAAGCAGATTTAGGGAGACACAGTAATTTCTTTAGGAAGTTATTTTCTTCCCTCTGCAGACACTCAATATTGCAGTTGCCCCAAAGGCCCGCCCCATAGAGTGCGATGGATACACTACGCGCCTTATAGATCTCTGTCATATCTTTGATTCGCCTGTCCCCCAGCTTGGAGGCAAATTTAAAAATGCTATAGGCGCTTTTGCTCATTTTGCTCCTAACATTGGTTAGTTCTTGCCCCCAACTGCCATCACTGGAAAAGGTTACCCCGAGGTAGCAAAAACTATTGACATGCTTTACTTTTGCCCCTTCTATAAAAAAGGCACATAGTGTGAGTTTTGTTTTTATTAATCAGCAGTCTCCTACTCCCAATAAAATCAGTGAACCTGTCCATCAAGCGCTGCAGGCCAGCAGGTGTTCGGGACAGGAGCACCGCGTCATCTGCATAGAGCAGAACTGGAACACTATTCCCAGCAACCTGTGGGGCATCAGCTTTGACAGTTTTCAGGGCGGATTCAACCTCATTAATAAAAAGGGTAAACAACAGGGGGGCAAGAACACACCCCTGTCTAATTCCCCGTTTGAAATTAAAATTTGGGGTGCACTCCCCGCTAACCCCATAGCGGACACATGTTTGCATCTTACTATACAATCTTGCAAGGAAAGAGATAATTTCTTTAGGAGCACCCATATCAAGCAAAACTGACCACAGGAGTGAATGGTTTACTAAATCAAAAGCACTGCTAAGGTCGGCAAAGCAAAGATAAATATTACCAGGCTTAGCTCTAGTGTACTTGCCAATCAATAGCTCTAGGTTCAGGCACTGATCTAAGGTCCCTCGTCCCTTCCTGAATCCGTATTGGGAATTGGCAAGAATCCCGTTCTCATCCGCCCACTCTTCTAATCTATATAACAGTACTCGACTCATGATTTTAACCGATGAATCCAATAGACTAATCGGCCAGTAATTGCAGGCTGATGCCTTATCCCCCTTTTTATAAATGGGTACAATGATGGAGTCACCCCAAGAAGGTGGGATCAAGGTGGTTACTGCCGCATTGAGTGCCAAGGTAAGTATTGGCCCCCAAAGCTTCGGTTGAGCCTTGAACACATCAATTGGTACTCCATCTGGCCCCTGGGCCTTACCACCCTTACTGCTTTTAATACTACTTTCCACTTCCTTCAGGGTGATATCTATAGGCACCACGGGCCAAAGCCTTTGCTCATCGGATGACTAGGTATTATCCTGAAAAATTACGGAAAAGTGTTTCACCCATTCCTCGCTGCCAACGTTGGAGGAGAGCTGTGGATTTTTATCATCTTGGAGGAAAGGGGAGTTGACGGTGGACCAAAACAGGCGACTGTCAGCGGTTTCTACTGCCTTGGATAGGTGATCCCAGGCTTCCTGCTGTAATTCCTTCTTCCTTTTGAAAAGCGCCTTTTTATATTCAGTTCTTAAAAGTATGACTCTATTCTTGTCTCTTGGGGTAAGGGCTAAGGCGTGTTTAAGTTGCGAGAGAAGGGTCGTACAGGTATGGTCAAACCATCCGATCCTTTTTCCGCTTCTTCCAGATTGAGTACCCGTAAAGATGTTATTAATAACGATGTTAATGTGAAGAAAATGAGTCATAACAGAAGCAGGTGGACATCCTGGGGTCAAGATAATATCGATGTCTGCCAGACATTTATTTACAATTATTGGTTCCACTATGGCTGCTTTCTCCCCTTTCCACCTAAGCCTAGTCCCATTAGCCCTGTGTGGCTCAATGTCATCCAAAATTCTTGTTGGCAATTCTACTCTGCACTTCCACGTAGTTATTTGCATTGTGATATAATTGTGGTCGCTCAGGGCGGAAGCATCCCTTACCTTAGTCAGGCAGTGAGGTACCAAACTAGATGAAACCATAATATGGTCGATAGTGGATCCGCTATTCCGCCCAGTAAAGGTTGGAATTGAACTCTCACTACCCCCTAGATCAGTACTCACTAGCTCTAAATCATAGGAAGCCACGACGTTATTGATAGCCTCCCCATAGGCATGATGTGGGAAATGCATCATGTTCTCCCCGCTATTGGTTTGAATCCCGCATGCCCTGGAGGAGGACAAACTGCAGACTCTTAAATTAAAATCCCCTAACCAAATATAAGTAAAAGTGCATTTTGCCTCAGATATCAGCTTCATGAGGGCACAGTGTAACTCCTCTATCACTTTGTGCCGTAGGTTGTTAAAAATGTTGTTGTAGAAATGTATTAAAAGCACATCAGTCCCATCTTGAGCACGTACCCAAAGAATTTGTGAGTGGGGTTCGACTGACAAATGTTTAATAATTGTCAATTTTAAATCTACAGAAATAAGAAAAAGTAGTCCTCCCTTCGCCCTGCCATGCCTTGATTCAGTAGCTTCTAGACTATAGCATGTGTACCCTTCGAAACTAGGTTTAACAACACACCATGTCTCCTGTAGGCACAGGATGTCGTAGGACCTAACAATGCCCTCCCACTCCAGTTTGTCTACCTTTGAGGCCCATCCAGCAATATTCCAGCTAACAATAGAAATCCCCATGGTACAGTCACAATTTGGAATGCCATGTACATTGTTGCGATTATTGCCTTTACTACTTCGTTCAATCACTGACCTCCCTATGCAACTACCTACAGCCTTCCCTAGGTCCTCATCAATCTCATTCACACAGGTTACTATTGTCCTACTACTCGTATTGCCCACAATATCATTAGTATGTTGGCTCTCAGCGACCACCTTTTCTTCACTAGGATTATTCAGATTGGCATCCCAGATGATGTCCCTCCGAAGCACAGATCCCTTATGAAGTCAATCATTCTGGTCCAGAGAGCTTAGGAGTTGATACCTATTCTGGACCGGGACTTCGTAGACCATCCCGTGAGTTGGTTGAAAAAATCTGTCACCAATAGGTACAAAGTTAGGGTTAGGTTGGAGAAATCTATCACTAGAGGGTGTAAAGTTTGTTGTAGGCATGGAAAATCTAACCCCATTAGATACAAACTTAGGGGTAGGTTGAAAAAATCTCTCACCATTGGGTACTGAGTTAGGGGTAAATGCCCTATCTCTGCTAGTGGCAGGTGGAATCTTATTAAGATGGTTATAAAAATAGCCCAAAGGACGTGCAGTTACATCGGTCTCATACTGTGTAATGGCAGCAGCTCTTAGCAGGACCGTCGCAACATGCTGGGGGTATTTAAAATTGACGATCACACAATCTCCCCCGCAGTTCTTTCTAGTGTTGCCAATCCAGTTAACCCTTCTGGTAGATAGAATTTGATCCGAAAAATTACTGGAAACCCACAATGACTGTGTAGCCAGGAGACCGTTTTGTTCTTTAACGAGTCCCGCGGTTCTTGGGATGATAAGGCCTGACTAAGTGCTAGGGAGGGAACATTGGTTAAAACCACTACGTAGGGTACACACTCAGGTGGGAGATCTACCGAGCGATTGTTACCGACAGATGCCACTACATACCCAGCAGCAGCAGCCGGTATTGCTGGTGCCTGCACTGCCCCGCCTGTCTTAGGGGTTAGTAGTGTTTTTTTTCGAATAGGACCCATTATAGACCCCACACCTGCAGCCGCAACTGTCGCAGGTGGTACCTGCCCTACCCTGTCTAAATTACGTGCTGGTAACGTGCTCGTACTTGGCAAGGCAGATGGGACCTGCAAACTATCCTTGTTGGAACCAGATGTAACACTGTTCATAGAGCAAGACCTCCCCTTAGCTGGTTTTGGGGCAGATTGAATACTAGTGGCATCCTTACTAGCTGGTCCAGTGTTAACTATCTTAGCTGCGTACACATCTAGCTGGGACCCCAATCTAGATACTTCAGCTGATAGGGCATCAATTTTGGCAAGTAACGGTCCAACAATCAACTTCAATTTACCATCTATACAACCCACTAATGAATCAAATTGGTCAGTATTAATAGTAACACAATTGTCTTTAGTTAAAGTCCCTTTATCACAAACATTTTTCTTAGGCGTGGATTCCTTTTTCCTCCTGGTCATATGGCCTCCCCGCTTGGTAGTTAATTTCCTACATGTTCTCATGGAACGTGTAGCCCTTGTGCATGGTTGTAGAGTACCATCAGGGTTATCAGATTGGTCTTCCACAGGGATAGAGTCATCTAGCACCTCTACGGGGGTAGTTCCGATGTTACAACTGGTGTCCTTAGGCTCAATTGTCACAGTGGAAGAAGTGTTAACCTCGATAGTGGGATCCATTGATAAATCCGGTGGTGGGTCAGGTAGATTGCCTTGACCTAAGGATTTTCTTCTGTCACTGTTAATCCTACTAACAACTTTAACCAAATAGTTATCATTAGAGAGGTTTGTTTTGACATTGTTGGCAGCTATTTAGGAATATAGGGCACAAGTTACAGGATAAAATGGCGTTCAAAAATATCATAAACCATACAACACTCACATAGCTTCTCGGTTTCCAAAATATATAGTTTATGGAAGTCGGGGCACTTACTCGGATAAACAGCCAAGGGGGGTGGCCCAGCCCAGCCTTTTCCTGCCCCTGACGGCCAAAGATGGCCCGCCCTCTGCCCGGGCTCAGCCCGGCGCCGCCCGCGCGCGTCCCGCGGGACGGGAGGCGAGCCCTGCTCTTAATGCGCCGCCGGGCGCGCTGTCCACGTTGCTCCCGCTGTGCCTGCCCCGGTGCTCCTGGGAGTTGTAGTTCCCGGTGGTTCCCGGTGATGGTGAAGGTGAAATGCGCCATTGCCCTCACGGCAGGAGAGAGAAGGAGAGCGCTGGTAGGGCTGCCGTTCCCCTCACGGCGTTTGTGCAATGTTCAAATTTGCTCCCCCAGAGCGCTCGCCGCGCCCTGTTCTTAATGCGCCGCCGGGCGCGCTATCCACGTTGCTCCCGCTGTGCCTGCCCCGGTGCTCCTGGGAGTTGTAGTTCCCGGTGGTTCCTGGTGATGGTGAAGGTGAAATGCGCCGTTGCCCTCACGGCAAAAGAGAGAAGGAGAGCGCTGGTAGGGCTGCCGTTCCCCTCACGGCGTTTGTGCAATGTTCAAATTTGCTCCCCCAGAGCGCTCGCCGCGCCCTGCTCTTAATGCGCCGCTGGGCACGCTGTCCACGTTGCTCCCGCTGTGCCTGCCCCGGTGCTCCTGGGAGTTGTAGTTCCCGGTGGTTCCCGGTGATGGTGAAGGTGAAATGCGCCGTTGCCCTCGCGGCAGGAGAGAGAAGGAGAGCGCTGGTAGGGCTGCCGTTCCCCTCACGGCATTTGTGCAATGTTCAAATTTGCTCCCCCAGAGCGCTTGCCGCGCCCTGCTCTTAATGCGCCGCCGGGCGCGCTGTCCACGTTGCTCCCGCTGTGCCTGCCCCGGTGCTCCTGGGAGTTGTAGTTCCCGGTGGTTCCCGGTGATGGTGAAGGTGAAATGCGCCGTTGCCCTCACGGCAGGAGAGAGAAGGAGAGCGCTGGTAGGGCTGCCTTTCCCCTCACGGCGTTTGTGCAATGTTCAAATTTGCTCCCCCACAGCGCTCGCCGCGCCCTGCTCTTAATGCGCCGCCGGGCGCGCTGTGCACGTTGCTCCCGCTGTGCCTGCCCCGGTGCTCCTGGGAGTTGTAGTTCCCGGTAGTTCCCGCTGATGGTGAAGGTGAAATGCGCCGTTGCCCTCACGGCAGAAGAGAGAAGGAGAGCACTGGTAGGGCTGCCGTTCCCCTCACGGCGTTTGTGCAATGTTCAAATTTGCTCCCCAAGAGCGCTCGCCACGCTCTGCTCTTAATGCGCCGCCGGGCGCGCTGTCCACGTTGCTCCCGCTGTGCCTGCCCCGGTGCTCCTGGGAGTTGTAGTTCCCGGTGGTTCCCGGTGATGGTGAAGGTGAAATGCGCCGTTGCCCCCACGGCAGGTCATGCATTTGTGAGAGTTTGAGCTCGAAAATGTATCGAAAAGCACGTTCCCTTCGTCTCCCTAATAGCAGTTAAAGAGTATGTTTCTAAAGTAGGGGATCTAATTTAAGAAAAAATCCACAGGAAGGAAGCCTTTGAACAGTCTTATTGACCACCCATTCCAGTCCTTGAAGTAAAGGCAAAAGAACAGTGATCTTGCCTCCTTACGTTCAAAGAGAAACTGACAGGTGTCCATTTACAATGTGAAGAAGCACTATGTGGCAGATTCTGTAAAGCAGGCCATCCTGGACACATTGAAAGATTCACAATAGAACTTCTAAGTCTCTCCCTATTCTGAATGAACTACTCCTAGAGGAAAGCAATCACATCACTAGATTAAGTACTCAGCCGGGATATTTGAGTGCACAGCGTCACCACATCTATAAAGGTCAGTGGATTCTCTGGATCAATCTAATGCTGCCATTATTGCAGTTTCAAATGTTCAACACAGCACGATGGCTTATTATGAGTCACCACCTGAGTCAACATCATTCGAGAGGATGCCCTTTAAAAAATGATGATCTTCGAGAATGAATCAGAGTTCTATACAGCAAACTGTTCTTTCTACTTCCTTGCGTGTGTGGGTAGGGCTTGCTTCTTTCTGCTCACTATTTTCCAAAGGACAGAGGGCCTGGCTAAGAGGGACAGAAGGCCTGGTTCAGCTCGCCTGGTAGCCTGACATACTACCTGATACCTGTCCAGACTAGAAAAGTTGAGAGAAAGCCCCAGTGCTGAAAGGCAATGGGCAGCTATCAGAAGCAGCAGCAGAGACGGAGAGCAGAGGTGAGTGCATTAGACCGCAGACAAACACTGATGCTAACAGCATTAGGCTGGTGCAGATTTGCTAGCTTTAAGGACCCGCATGCCTACTTACGCGCCACATTTGTCAGTCAGATAAAGAAGTGTACCATGAGCAAGCTTTATTCCTGTCCATCTCTGTAAATCATCATATTTTTATTTCCGCTCACAGTTATCACTCATTCACCTTGTTGCTTACAAGTGGCCCACATGCCAGACATGTTTACAGGACCACCCCGACTGCCCAGTGATCAATAGGCAAGGTCAAGACAAGGTGGGGCAGAGAAGGCCAAGGGTGAAAATTCACCAGGTCAAAGGACGAACCTGGACATGGGTAAGAACCAGAGAAGAAGTCTACACTCCATACCCCACAATGTTGTAGAGTACAAGATCAAAGGGGGCTGGGCCTAATATAGACAGCAGAATCAACCAAGACAATAAGTAAAGGAGGTGAAGTTCATATTATGGCCTAAGACGACATCGCCACTCTTTCTTTGTATGTATTCACAATCGCAAAGTTAGAGACCATAGACAACAGGATCAAGGAGGAATAAAGGCAAGTGCTCGTGCCCCGTGGTTCTTCCACTTAGATAAGGAAGGAAAACCACATGAAGGTGACCTGGAGGGGGGGAGGAGGTTGTGTGCCATACTATACCCTGAGTTCAAATCACAATCTTCCTCTGCTTGATGTCATAAGGATACCAGATATTATTACACCCTCTGAAATCTTATTCTGATTAGATCATTTTCTCTACTGTAAAGAAGGCATTTCATCATAGTGTTGCCATTTATGGAGCTCTTAGTTATCAATTTTAGGGGGCACATCTTGAAAAACAGATCCTCTAATTTGAGTACAGATTCCCAAAGGAAATAAAAAAATTATTTGAATAATCTACCTCACAGCGGGAGAGTGCAATAGATGACACACTCTGAACTGGAGGAGGTGGGGGAATATTTAGTAGCTCCATTGCTTGCATTTGTCCCAAAGCATAAATCTTTAAAACAAAGCATAATAGAGGATTGTATTTCAGTTATTGCAGAGCTACATTCTGGAGATAATTTGGCCAATAGGCAATCATCCTTTTGGTGAAATACAGGTGACCAGAAATGACTTATTGGTTCTGACTTGATCACATCAAGTAACATTATAGTAACTACAGCACAAATAAATTATGTGGCAGCTATTGACCGATGCATCGATCAATGCACACTCTCTGACTGTGAAATAGACTCAATTAGTGGGAGAGAATCCATTGAAGTCTCGGAAGCATGAAAACATGGTTAAGCATCTCAAACAACTCATTGAATAGATCAGATATTCTTCCAGGAATAGATAATATTGTTGAACATAGCAATTTAATTAACACAACTAACTTATGTAAATCAAAAGAGTCAGAGAACCCTTAGAATCCAAAGACATCAACACACAGCCCGTTTGTCCTTTTTTTAAAACAATGGGCATTCACAGCAACACTGTGACAAAAATGTCGAATTCCTTGATAAATCAATCCATTATGCCAAAAGAGCTTGGACTTTTCCAGGAAAATCCCTATTGAAAATAGAGGACATCAATGAGCCACTAAAATTGCTCACAAAGAAGATAGGGGTTGAAGACACAAATTTTAAAGTCTTATCATAGCAGAGAAAGCCCAGAAACCTTACCACAGGATCTAAGTGGAAATCAAATAAATCACCGCATATCGCAATGAGTAAGGATGATCTATCAGTAATAACCCCTAATTCATCAAAGCATAACAACAATTCTCTGTAAATAAGGAAGACGAATATTGTAAAGCTTGCAAGGTCACCTACTGATGAAGGAAATATAAATAACTTGAGGTCCACAGACTTAATGGACAGCCAGGATGACGATGGGTTTGAAAACAATTTAAGTAAGAGTAGGCTCCAAAAATTGAGAACGTTAAATAAAAAAGCAAACTCAACAGATAATTTTTTCTAATCTTTGAAGGAAGTGTTAATGAAAAGATTCTTCTGAAAAGACAATGTATCTCCCATACTGGAAACAAATGAGTAAATTTCTTTTAAAAGAAACAACCCAACCATACTGACCTCAAGAACCACCTAAAAAAAATTTGAAAAATATCTAGACCCTTTTGGTGGTTTAGAAGAAAGATCAGACTCAGCTGACAAAGTGATCCTTATGGAGATAGCCAGGGAATCAAGGAATTAGTAATACATTTAAAAATGTCCCTGTTAATGGATGGAGACACGATTAAGGAAGCAAGGGTGTCTATGCAGTTCTCAGAGACTATTATAGACTGGAATCTTAAATTCCACCAGAGAGTACAGCATTTATATCTACCATCATCTGGAGTGTAACCATGTAACAAACCTTCAGAAATCAAACTGTGGGGTCTTAAAAAACAAATCAGAAGTGTGTCAAAATCAAGCCCCTACCAAGGGCAGCAAAATCAACTTTTGTCCACAATACAATTCTGAAGAAAACATGACATTTTGAACCTCCAAAACATATTGAAACTGATATCCACCTTTGATGACCTTAAGCATTGGATTTATTGAGCATAGAATTTCGTCAAAAAAGATATAGAGACTCTGAAGAACGAAGTCGAGGATCTTGAGAACCGCCAAAGGCGCCAGAATTTGAGAATTTTTGGAATACCTGAAGGGACAGAAGGCTCCGATGCAAGAGCCTACTTGATCCGACTTTTTCAAAAAGCTTTCCCAGACCTGGGTGACTGGGACTGGGATTGCCAACTCCAAAGGGTACACAGACTACTGATTATTTCCAAGAATAAAGAGAGTAAATATCCTCGACCAATTCTGGCTTACTTTGGCAATTATCTGCTAAGACAGGCTATTTCATTGAAAGCCAGACCGAATACACCTATCACTTGCGACAATATAACTTTCTTTGCTAAATCAGACCTTAGCAAGGCTACTATGGACAGAAGATGGGTGCTGCGGAAATTGATAGACCCTTTCAAGTCTAGGGGTGCTACAGCATATCTCCAGGAACCGGCACGTCTTAAAGTTATAAAAGCAGGGCACGCTTATTTTTTCAATGACGTCAAAGACGCAGAGCAACTTTTGGCAAAAATGGATACTTAAATCTAATTTGCTAAACTTATAGGAAATTAGAATCTGAAAACTGTGAGCGATCACTTTGATTTACGTAATTTAAAATTTCTGTGAGGTGGGGATCAGTTGAGATTTTGTAGATAAGTTTAATACGGAGGGGGAGACCATGGGGAGACCTCTCTGGTCCGCTGCTCCTTCAACGGCAGCAGAAGATAGAGGGAGGCTTTCGGGTAGGTACTTGGCGTGGGGCCTCTAAAGCAGGGAGTGAAGCTTTAGGGGAGTGGGAACAGGGGGGCACGGGTAGGGGCAATAAGGGCGGAAAAGGCATCACAAGCACATTCACACGCACAGATTTGAATAATAAATGTAATAGGCACTGTTTACTGAGGATTAAACTTAATAAATGTATCAAATAAAATGCTTAGCATGGAACGTCTCTGGTCTCAACAACAGAATTAAAAGACAATTAGTCTTCGAAGAATTGAAGATGTATAACCCTCACTTTGCTCTTTTAAACGAGACTCATATTCGATTTCAGGATCGTAAGCTGATGGAACTAGGGGGTTATGAACTGATTACTTGTACATCTATGAATGCACTAATAAGGGGTGTTGCTATACTTAAGAAGAAAACTTTAAAGATAGAAGTACTTAGAACTGTAGCTGATAAAGCCGGTAGATGGGCAATAACGATACAGAAAAGGGGGTGGTGATGAACAGAGTGTCTGAATTAAGCAGACCACTCTTACCCAGTCCAAAGATCAGGGCTTGATCCATCACCGTTATTTATCTCACTGCCCCATCCCAGCTCAGAACCTGGCTATATGCAAATTAGTCTGTCCCTGGCCCAATGCATCATGGGAACAGGGCAGACCAAACTACCAAGCCAATTCTTCACCAGAAAGGAGACAAGCTACCGGGGACCGGTTTCTGGCATTTCAGCCTCTTCGGCCCGGCTTGCTTGAATCCTGATGGAGCAGTGAGAAAGGGACTCATGTCTGAGTATACCCTGCCACACCTATAGAGGCCAAAAACGATACAGAAAAGGGGGTGGTGATGAACAGAGTGTCTGAATTAAGCAGACCACTCTTACCCAGTCCAAAGATCAGGGCTTGATCCATCACCGTTATTTATCTCACTGCCCCATCCCAGCTCAGAACCTGGCTATATGCAAATTAGTCTGTCCCTGGCCCAATGCATCATGGGAACAGGGCAGACCAAACTACCAAGCCAATTCTTCACCAGAAAGGAGACAAGCTACCGGGGACCGGTTTCTGGCATTTCAGCCTCTTCGGCCCGGCGTGCTTGAATCCTGATGGAGCAGTGAGAAAGGGACTCATGTCTGAGTATACCCTGCCACACCTATAGAGGCCAAAAACGATACAGAAAAGGGGGTGGTGATGAACAGAGTGTCTGAATTAAGCAGACCACTCTTACCCAGTCCAAAGATCAGGGCTTGATCCATCACCGTTATTTATCTCACTGCCCCATCCCAGCTCAGAACCTGGCTATATGCAAATTAGTCTGTCCCTGGCCCAATGCATCATGGGAACAGGGCAGACCAAACTACCAAGCCAATTCTTCACCAGAAAGGAGACAAGCTACCGGGGACCGGTTTCTGGCATTTCAGCCTCTTCGGCCCGGCTTGCTTGAATCCTGATGGAGCAGTGAGAAAGGGACTCATGTCTGAGTATACCCTGCCACACCTATAGAGGCCAAAAACGATACAGAAAAGGGGGTGGTGATGAACAGAGTGTCTGAATTAAGCAGACCACTCTTACCCAGTCCAAAGATCAGGGCTTGATCCATCACCGTTATTTATCTCACTGCCCCATCCCAGCTCAGAACCTGGCTATATGCAAATTAGTCTGTCCCTGGCCCAATGCATCATGGGAACAGGGCAGACCAAACTACCAAGCCAATTCTTCACCAGAAAGGAGACAAGCTACCGGGGACCGGTTTCTGGCATTTCAGCCTCTTCGGCCCGGCGTGCTTGAATCCTGATGGAGCAGTGAGAAAGGGACTCATGTCTGAGTATACCCTGCCACACCTATAGAGGCCAAAAACGATACAGATTGGTAGATGGGCAATAGCACAACTTAATTTAATGAATGTAAAATACGTACTATGTGCCTTGTACAGATCTAACATCGACGATGCGGGGGGTTTTGATCGGCTCAATATTGAACTTTTAGATTGCGAAGGAGACATAATAATGATGGGAGACTTTAACTGTGTAATGAACTACCAAAAGGACACTACCAAGACGAATTCATCTCAGCGTATGCGTAAAACTAGGGCAGCTATTCTAGAGCTATCGCACATTCACAACCTAAAAGATGTATGGAGGAACTTACACCCGACACTTGCAGGCTATACATACTACTCTGCCCCTCATCAAATGTGCTCTCGCATTGATATGGCCTGGACGACAGATCAGGTACTAGAGGGTAGCCAAATGGAGATCTGCCCAAAAGTTACCTCGGACCACAACCCCATCATATTACGGTTTAATATACTTTCACCTACACCAGCTGCTAGGCTATTCTCTTTTCCAAGATACTTGCTAATAGATACTTTTTTCGTTTCAGAACTGAAGAAACATATCAAAGAATTTTTAGAATTTAACTTAAACTCAGCACACCTCATTTATGTTTGGGACGCATGCAAAGCGAGTATAAGAGGGTTCGCACAACAATTTATTATGAGACAAAACAAAGAACGACAAAATGAGAATTGGGAAATGACCTCTAGAATACGGGCACTGGAAGAACACTTGGCTGAGGCTATTATACAAGAGAACTTAGGGGGGAGAATCTCGAAAAACAAAACTTTACTAGAATTAAAATTAACAACCCTTCGCTCTAAAATTAAAACTTTTCTAAGAGGAAAAATAAGCTTGAAAGTCCATAAATACAAACAGTCTCAATACGAAAGTGGCGATAGAGTTGGCAAAATTCTTGCTTATAAGGTTGCTGAAGACTGGGCCAATTCTACAATAAAAAGCATTACTGGGGCGGATGGGATTAGCTACAATCAACCAGAACAAATACTACAACAGTTCGTATTATACTATAGCAAACTCTACACACCTGAAACCACCCCTATAGCAGAGACCACGCAAAGATACTTAATTAAGAATTGGCCACGAGATAAGGAACTTGACTTAATAGAACCACTCGAAAGACATTTTTCTTTATCCGAACTACAAATGGCTATTTCTTCACTCCCACTGGGGAAATATGCTAGGGACGATACACTTCCAATGGAAATTTATAAATGTTGCGCTGAGGAACTTTTACCTATACTTGGCTCAGCGATTAACCAAATTGGAAACACAGGCAAAATCCCAAATTCTTGGAAAACTACTAAAATAATCTTTTTTAAAAAAAAGGATAAACCACCTGCGGAGTGCGGGTCTTACCGGCCCATCTCCTTGATAAATGCTGACGCCAAGGTCTACTCTAAACTACTAGCTATGAGACTAGCCCCACTAATGCCTAAATTAGTTAGTCAACATCAACACGGCTTTGTGATGGGCAGAGACACGACTGCACATGTCAATACTGCCATTACGGCATTTGACGTTGCTAACACCAATTCCACCCCACTCGGTATGGTGTTATTAGATGCAGAAAAAGCTTTCGACCGAGTGGGGTGGGACTACCTCTGGGCTTTACTAAGGAGGATGGGCTTTGGGAAACTGTTCCTCACTAGGATTCAAGCCTTGTATGACTCACCTAATGCAAAAATAGGCTACGCTAACTTAACCTCCAATAGCTTCAAGGTTCTAAGAGGCACACGTCAAGGGTGCCCCCTGTCGCCCCTCTTATTTGCTCTCGCAATGGAGCCCTTTAGTAATTCAATACAGACCCAAGAATGTATCATACCATTTACGCACTGCAACAACTCCCTCAAAATTGCTGCTTACGCAGACGACCTTGCTATTTATACAACCGATGTACCTAAAGCCATAGCTGGGATCATTAAAGAAGCCGACGAATTCGGCTTGGTTTCGGGGTACAAATTAAACTTAAATAAAACACAGATTGTTGTTAATTATAAGCTCCTGGCTCCAGTTCTAGGGGTATTCCATACTGCAAACTACTTGGGTATTAAAATAACATCTAACTTAAAAGAAATTATTACTCTAAACTACGATATACTCTTGAAAGAGACAATAGGGACTCTTAAAAAATGGCACAAGGTTCCTCTAAACTTAATTGGACGAATCAACCTTATAAAAATGAACATTTTGCCAAAACTTTTGTATTTGTTTAGGTCCATCCCATTATACGTTAACAACTTATTTTTTAAAAAACTGGATGGCATTCTAGGCAGCTACATTTGGGGCTATAAGAAAAATCGCAGAGCTTTGTCTTCTCTCAAATTAACAGTTACCAAAGGCGGCCTCGACTTCCCCGACTTTAAATTTTATTTTTACGCTTCTTTTTTTGGTCGGATACGCAGCCTTTTCTTTTTTCACCATCCGTATTTCTACCACCAATTTATGTTAGGCGCAAAGTCTGTTCAATTTCTAGCTAGAAGTAACAACCTGAACTACTTCAAGCGAGTAAAGTTTAAGACCGCGAAAGATGTAGTACATATATGGCATACTATTATGGCTATTAATAAAACCACGTTTTATCACGCAAAGCTAAGAATATGGTATAATCCGGCTTACCTGAGATTTTTAGTGACCCGATAGTTAGAAATTGGGCTAACCACGGTATAAACTACCTCTCCGATTTATACGGCTCTTCAGGCTTTTTAACATTCGATACCTTAAGAACAATTTACAATTTACCCGCAAATGCTCTTTTCAAATATACACAGATACGAGATTTCTTCATGAACAGATTGAAACTAAGAGAAATTTTAGACTCAGAAATATGGACTTGCATTTACGGTGAAACAACAAACAAACTAATTAGCATGGGGTACAAATGTTTTATCCAATCTAAACCTGATGACTGCGATAAAATAGCACATATTACTCTAGAATTGCCCATTTCTTCAAATAATATTAAAACTGTTTTACATAACAGTAATTCTCTAACTAATTCTTCTAGCTTAAAACTTCAATCTTATAAGACCATATGCCAGTTATATTATACGCCGCTTCACTTCTTTAAATGGTCAGGGAACAATGTATTATCTGAACGCACAAAATGCCCTAAATGCGACCTGTTAGCAGCAGATATTGTACATATAATTTTTCATGCCCTGCTTTACAAACATTATGGGACGAAATAGAGAAAGTGCTGAAACAGCATAAATAGTATTTTGGTAAAATTACCGCCGAGATGATACTTTTGGGAACACAACCTAACTCTGTTATTTATAAGGACTTAATGTTTATTTTAATTTCTTGTGCAAGATTGATAATTGCCAGGGCTTGGATTTCTGATAAACCACCAGTGGTAACCGAATGGTGGCTACTGGTAAATGAGATATATGACATGGAACTTTCAACTGCCAAAATTCGAGGGATTCGCTCACTGAAGAAAGTTGAAAAAATGTGGGGTAACTTGTTCTCTACTTAGGATCTTTGAATAGTTTTTGATTTCTTTCTTATTTGATTAATATTTCAAGGAGTCTATACACCATAATTCTCCTCTTTATTTTTGTATTGTTGTAAAAATGCTTAATCTTGGAACTGTGATTTTGCTTGTGATGCCAATAAAAATTTGGGAAAAAAAAAAGAATTTCGTCAAAATCTATGCTTGTGTACAACATGGCAATCTCAGGAGCTTGCACACTTGATCTGGTTGACGGTAAGCCAGTTTGATGACTGGGGCATCATAGTCAAATTGGTTAAACATTAGAAATATCTGTCTATCTTGAGACATTCATTTCCCGCATATAGTTTGCCACCTTCACCAGTAACATCTTGTGGAGAAATTCTGAGAAATTAATTGGATATGGTTATTAACACTTTAAATGCAGTAGACAATTTAAAGATAAAAATAGTTAAATTAAGTTATTTCTCAATCTGGCGCAGTACCTACAAGTGTGTAGCCATCCTGGAAAACCCTTAGAGTAGTGTCCCCTACCTTTCGGTCATCTTCCTAATGATCAAATCCTACTCAGGATTCTGGACTCAAGAGAACAAAAAATATGCTTTGTAGCAGGGGTGGACAGGCAGCTTAGAATAAGTGGAGATGTTCTTCTCAGCTTCTTGATCCGGTACCATATAATTCACCTGCAGGGAATTTGGATAGACACCAAATAAAATGATGAAATTATGGTGTGTTTGATTGTCCTGCAACCAAAACTACTAGAGGCAGATCAAATGGAGGACATTGAATGTTAGCACGGAATGATTTAAACTTCACCCATAATAAAATCATTCAGAAGTCAAAGTACTTTGTGGCCCCCTTTTTTAGATGTAACAAAAATATCTTTATCCTCGTGAATTTTTACATACCACCTAACTCCATCAAGGATAAGCATCAAATTCAGCAATTTATAATGAAGTTGGAAAGGGTAATGGATGACTTCCCGCCAGACTTCCTCCTTTTAACTGAAGATTTTAACACAAACCTGCTGGTAGACATGAACCATATGGGACTTGAAGAACAAGATTACTTTTTTCATGTTTCACAGCAGGTATTTAGGAAAACTAACATCTTGTATGGAGGGAAACATAGTCAGAGTGCACAATGGAGCCTTGGCTTCTGACATTCAATTAAATGGAAGATTTAGCTCAGAACAACCTGCAGATTTTACATTTAGCTCTTCAAGTAACTGTACCTTAATTCATGTGTCAAATTTCCATTTGTGCTCAAATGATGAAAAGGCTGAAGTTTGAACATGACCCTCAAAGCGTTTCTCTAGCCATGAAAATTATTTTTCTCAACAATCGGAAATAGCTTGAAAATAGCACTGAGAAGAGGTAGAGAAGAATAATCTGGAATAATAACTTTTTCTGTCAGTTTAACTCAAATCTCAATCGAAAATACAGTCATGGAAGCAATGACAGTGATTCTTTCCTCATCTCTGCAAGATGTAAACTGGTGTGCAAAAACCAAAATGAGATTCATTATGATCTAGAGTTTTTTCCTTTTTATCTTCAGCGGTCAATTGTAAAACCGGGGTTCAAAGACAGTCATATAGACAGGCTATATCTTGATGAAAAAAGATTAATTAGGAAAGGTTATGAGCAAAAAAATGACTAAGTTTACTTCTGAGCACATACGAAGAAAAACATAGGGAAAACAATTGGCTAACCTTACAGACAGCAATTAAAATGAGGAATAATTATACATTTTGGTCATTAAGATCACTGGGCCTACAGCAAGGCAGTTACAAATCTCAGTATCTCATACCTTTCTGCAAATTGGAATACCTTATTACATCTGTGTAGGGCAGCAATCCAGATCTGACAACAATCTCGTATGGAGACAATGATTCAAAGCCCTTCATTCTCACTGCTAAAGTAATAGTATCATTTATTAGGAATAGTTGAGATTCCTGGGCTGCCGTCCCCAACGGCACACCAAAAACAGTTATCAAATCAGATCTGAAAATGTGGAGCCATGTCCTGGCTTTACTTTTAATCAATCTATCCTTCACGGGCAATTTCAAAACATATTAGAAAGGGTCATTTAAGCAACCGATTAAAAAACAAAACAAAAAAAGAAATCAGAGCACAGTAGTTATAGGCTTTCTGCACTGTTAGACACAGATGGAAAGTTATTTGCCAAGACGCAGATGGCAAGTTATTTTCCAAGCACCTCCACTCATTTTCATTAGCTAGGGTCAAGGAATGTGAACACCTTCTAGTCAATCAAACTAGCTTCAGGTTAGGGGTGGGCAGAACTCATGGAGTTTCACTCCATGGAGTTACACAATTACTCTGTGAGATTCAGTTGACTGCTGCAAATAGGCGGAATTTGGTACGTTGCGCTGCTCGCACTGACTTTTAGTGCCAGGAGCTTGTTCCATGAACAGCACCACACGGCACGCTAGAGGGTGCAGCTCTTTCAGGTGCTCGAGTAGATTTTGTACTCGAGTTGCAGCTTTCTCAATGTGAACTGTTGTGACCTGCCGTGGCTACCCTTGTTGAGAAATCTCACTGGTAGGCATTCTAGCAACCAGAAATTGTGCTACGGGACGCAATTTCACACACACACTGACCAGCTTAACATTGGTAAGCCGCATGTGAGAAACAATTCCCCCGAGCAGCGGTTGGTGGAGTTTTGCCTGAAATCCGCATTCCAAGCAGAACGTGGAACTTTTAACACTTAAGAAAAAACTGATGATCATAAAAACAGCTCAAATGATTGGGAATTTATAGCACCAATAGTGGTTTACTTATTGATCACAAAAAAATAAATTATGTCTTTTGGTAAAATGTCTAGATTCACCTGTCAACTGGATAAGGAAATCAAACAGATCACAGAGTGTACATATTTAAGAGTGACTTACAATCCAAAACTCACATGGTTGCTACATTTGGAACTGATCAAGAATAGACTGAAATCTACTGCCAGAGCCATCACCCATTTTGCGCATCTATATGGTGCTCTGCTATGGGCTCGATATGATAATCTTACAATCATTTTGTGCTGGGCAATCGTATTTAATAAAAAGGTCTTAAATGTAATTTTAATTCAAATTACACAACAATTTTTTAAGTTACAGACTTAGTTGCTGACTTAGTCTTTTCTGGCCTTAGGGCTCTGCACCCTTTACCACTGCTAACTAGTTCTTAAGTGCTTTTGCTAGCTCCTTAAAAACCTGGCAGAATTGGCTTACACCCAAGAGGCATTTTTAATTTACTTGCATGTCTCTAGTTAAGTGGCACAACCTGTGCTCAGGGCCTATACATTAAATGCTGCTAAGGGCCTGCAGCACTGATTATGCCCACCCACTTAAGTATCCCTTTAAACTTGTCTCAAACCATTCATGGCAGCGTCTACGTGCAGTCTTTAAACGGCCATTTCAACCTGGCAAAATAACACTTTTTTCTATGCATAAACCTTCCTTTTTAATACATATAGGTCACCTCTGGGGTAGGCCCTTATCAACATGTGAGAGTATAGAGTGGAGTGTAATTAAAAAGTAGGACAAGTACTTTTGAGTTTGCCATGTCCTGGTAGTGAAAAACTCCTGAAATCATTTTTCATTACTGCAAGGTCTACCCCTCCTGTAGGAAAACAATGGGATTACCCAATTAATTAATTAATAAGCTGCAACTTCCAATTGGAAATCGGTACACAAGTTGAGTTTGAAGTCTAAAGAATTGCAATGTAAAGCCTCCTTTATTGGTAAAGTCTGATTTTTTATCACAATTCCGAAAATGGCACTTTGGAAAGTTGCTATTTTCTTGTCCTAACCATTTGGTTCCTTCAGCCTGTTTCTGGGTCAGATGACTATGTGTAGCTAGCAGTTCATCTTTGTGCATTGCCACCAGATAGTGAGAAAAATGGAAGATAGATGTTGGCAGGATGAGCCACTCTGGGTCAATGAGGGGTAGGGCTGTAACCTACCACACTTCCATATTACAAAGGCACTGTCTGAGCATTCTCATGAAGGGATTGTCACTAATCTTTTGTAACGCAAGAACATTTGGGGACAAGACAGGGAGGAAGGGGATGCCTGATGCATAGAAGTTTCCTTGACTTTAAAGTGGGCACCAGGCATATCAGTTGGACTTCAAATCCCAACTCTTCAGTACATTTATGCACCTGTGGACTCTTCAAGGAATAAGGACTGCTGTATAGCAGAAAGGAATGCTACTCTGCTGGACTTCCGTTCTGAAGGGCTCCTGCCTGCCGTGCTGACCTTCGCGCCTGCTGCCCTCATGTCTAGGTTAGAAGGACTGAATATGTTTAACCCAGTATAGTATAGTTGGCTGAACTCCTAACTATAGCCTCAGGGACCAAAGGCTCCAACAACCTTGAACCCAGCACCAAGACTCTGCCAACAGTGAGTCCTATCCTCCCAAGTCATGCCACCACAGTCCTGCAATCATGGAAGAGGTGTGTTTTCATCAGAATCAACGCATCTTCTCTGCAGCAAGAATGGATGATGGATGGAATTCTAGATTGATCAAACATTCACCCCCATTCTCAGATCTGGGTTATATCCATTGTTTTTTGCACGCCACACCATTCCAGTTTAGACCCAGGCATATGCAAATCAGTCTTGAGCCTGTTCTCCATGGGAACAGTGCAGCCAAAACTGCCAGGCCAGGTCCTCCCTGGATCAGAAACAAGCATCCTGGGACCGGTTTCGGGAGAACACCCCTCATCAGCCAGGCTTGCTTGAATCTGGTGGTGATGTTTGTTTCTGGTCCAGGGAGGACCTGTTGTGTGTTCACTTTATTTCTGTTGAAACGGCTGCTTAAATCCTTTACACATTGATCTAAGTTATTCCTGACTGCACTGTGTCAAGCTACCAGAGGTTTGAGCACAGGTTAATTTGGAATCTGCTTTTGCCTCACTGTTAGAAACTGAGGTTTCTGGTTGGTAATGTGTAAAGTATTTGTGCAGCACTTTAATTACAGTAACACAGTGAAAACACCACAAAAAGACTCCACATCAGTTTAGAAACAAAGAGAATATTTATCTGAATACAACAAGACCAAAACATCAGGGGTCTTATTCTTTGTTTTCTGCTAGAGAGGAAAGAGCGAATCCAGTCTAAGGCAGTTCCTTGTATGCCCGCATCATGGAGTCTGGCGGCTAGTGTACGGTGGGAGACAGTGTCAAAAGCTACTGAGAGGTCTACTAGAATGAGGGCTGCAGTGTGGCCTTTATCGAGGAGGGTGCAGATGTCGCTAGGGTGGTCTCGTTGCTGTGGTTGCTGCGGAATCTGGATTGAGATGCGTCCAGGATGTTATTAGTTTCCATGAAGTGCATTAGCTGGGTGTTTACGATTTTACTAATGACTTTCGCGGTGAAGGGAAGGAGAGAGGGATGGGCCTATAGTTCTTTTTAGATCCGTCTTGTCTGCGGAGGGCTTCTTGAGAAGGGGTTTGACTTCAGCGTGTTTCCAGTTGTCGGGCGCATGCCTATTTGGAGGGCGCATTTGATTGTCTGTATTAGTTCAGGTGCGATTATGGAAGCAGCCCTGTGGAAGATGTGCAGAGAGCAGGGGTCCATGAATGCTCTTCATGGTCTTTTTGGTGTCTTCTGTGGTGACAGGGGTCCAGGTGAGGAGGGTCGAGTGAGTGGTGTAGCTGGTGGATGGTGTTGGGTCGTGCCTTGGTCTTGGTCGTCGAAGTTGTCAGATTATCCTGATCTTGTGGTGGAAGAAGGAACTGAGCTTGTTGCAGAGGTCCTGGGAGGAAGGAACGTTGGTTGTTTCGCTGTGTGATCTGGTGAGTTCTTGTATGATGGTGAAGAGTTCCATGGAGTTCTGGGATTTGGAGAGGATTCTGTCCTGAATTAACTTTCTCTTTGTAGATCTGTTGAGTTGGTGGAGTGCTGAGGTGGCAGTGCTGTAGGCAGTGCATGCTTCTGGGGTGTTTCTGTTTTTCCATGCTTTCTCCAGTCATTGGCATGAGCCCTTGGATTCTCAGAGGTCCATGGTGAACCCGGTGGCTTTTGTATTGTGTGGTCTAGCGGAGTTCTGGAGGGGATGAGTGTGTTGCAGCAGTCGACGATCCATTGGTGAAGATGCTGGCTGCAGGTTGGCATCAGTCATGGTAGTGGAGGAATGCAGCTGAGGGCAGAGGTGATGTGTTCTTCAGTGATCTTGCTTCAGTTTCTGCGTGGGAGACATGATGTAGGCTTGTGTGCAGTGGGTTTAGAGAAGAAGAAATGGACACAGTGGTGGTCCGACCAGAGGGGTTCCATGGTGTGGCGGAAGCAGATGTTGTTTCCTCTGGCAAAGATGGGGTCAAGAGTGTGTCCCGCTGTGTGGGTAGGGGTGGAGACGAGATGCTTCAGTCCAATGTTGGTGAGGTTCTCTAGGAGGACAGTGGAGTTGGGGTCGCTGAGGTTGTCTAGGTGGAAATTCAGGTCTCAGAGCAGTACGTAGTCCATGGAGTCGAGGGCATGGGGCGCAATGCAGTCTGTGATGATGTTGGTGAAGAAGAGCGGGGTCCAGGCCATCTGTATGCAAGTGTACCACAGAGTTTCATTTTGGGATTGGGCTGGATCTGGAAATAGATGTGTTCCATGGGGATGGAGGCGTCATTCAAGCTGGAGATTGTCAGTCGGAGGGCACTTTTGTGGATGATGGCGAGGTCTCCCCTGGGTTGGTTTGGGCGGTCTCTCCTCTGAATCTTGTACCCGTCTGGGATGACAGTTGTGATGTCGGGAGCAGAGCTGGCATCAGTCTCCGTCTCTGTGGAAGGTGACATCAGGCAAGAGGGTGTTGAGGAGGTCCTACAGCTCTACTGTGTGTCTGAGCAGGGTACGTATTTTGAGGAGGATGCAGCTCACAGATTTGAGTGCGCTGGTGTCCGGTGGGTTGGCAGTAATTGTCTGGGTCCTGAGGTGGGTGAAGGTGCGGTGGGGGGGTCGGAGGACCAGGCTTTCTGGCACTGGTCATGGTAGGGACACAGTTGGGTCATGGTCGGGCGCAGACAGGCTTGCCTTTGGTGAACCTTTGGTGCGCCAGCTGCGCAGTGGCTGCCAGTAAGTAGGGGTCGGGAAGGGAGAGCTGCTGGGAGGCGGGGAGGGGCCGCAGGGCAGTAGCAGCAGGAAAGACGAAAGAAAAAGGCAAAACTGTGAAAAACTGTGAAAAACGAACAGTGTACAGAAGACCTGCAAGCTGCAAAAATTTGGCAAAAAGGCACAGAGAGACAGA
The DNA here is from genome assembly GCF_964261635.1 of Lissotriton helveticus. NCBI lineage: Eukaryota > Metazoa > Chordata > Amphibia > Caudata > Salamandridae > Lissotriton > Lissotriton helveticus. The sequence continues at coordinate 1,600,486,262 of NC_136059.1, read as the reverse complement.
AGGAAAAAATAGACAGAGAAAGACAAAATCGACTGTCAGACCGAACTAGAATAAGAGCAAGGCTCTCCCACTGGACCACCAGGGATGAGGCACAGGCAGGAGCCTGCGGGTGGAGGAGGGCCTTGAAATCCTAAATGTGAGACCAGAAACGCGCTGGGGGCAGAGACTCAAGGACAGAGCTGCACGAGGGGAGAGCAGTTTCCCTGACCAGGAGGTCAGAGGTCTTGCTCACCCTGTCGCAAAGTGGCTGCCATTAAAGAAAGACACTTAGAAATTAATAGTACTAAAAGGCTACTTGAGGTCATGTAAGATCGGGGTAAATCCAGAGTAGAGGCAGACCGCAATGGAGGGCAGGCCGGCTACACAACCCATGCAGGGCTTGCTGAAAAAGTACCTTGTATGGAGCACACATTGCCATCTAGGACTCCCTACTTTAGTTCCAATTCACGCAGTCAGGTCAAAGTGTCAGAGTCGACCCTCTCAGTCAGTGTTGAAGGATCAGGGCTTTGTCAAAGTGGAGCCTCACAGAGGCGTCTTCGGATCGGATCTGCATCGTTGCCAAACCTGTGTCTTTGTTGAATCAGCAGTGTGTCGGTTTAGGAGGACACTTCATTGGTTCCGATCAGTGCAAAGGGTTCACTCTGTCCATTTGTTCAGAAAACAGCTGCAGAACTCACTTCTGAGGCCCAGGACTGGAGGGGGCACCTCATGCAATGATAGGACTCATAGATGGTAGAGTACAGCAGCACCAGCAGAGTTGCAAGAAGTATTTTGCGACTTGTTACTTTAGAGAAGTGGAGGCGAGTCAACAAGCCCTTTGAGAAACTTGGGTACAAAGATGTAGACTGCAGGTCCAGTCCTCCCACTCCCTTGCAAGAAGCAGCAGGCAGCAGGGAAATACAGCAGAGCAGGTAGCAAAGATGCAGCCCATCCTACAGCACAGCAATCAGCAGGCAGCAGGCCAACACAGCAAAGCATTTCGCAGAGTGGAGGTCCCTCCTGCAACACAGCAGCTCTTCTTCCAGGCAGAAGGTCCTTGTTTCCAGCAAAGTTCTGATTTGATGGTGTCAGAAGTCCAGTACTTATACCCAAATGTGCCTCTGAAGTGGGGGACAACGGTTCAGGTATAGCCTAAAGATCCATTAAGAAGTGACCCTGTGGGGGGCACTATGATTGAGAGTAGGAGGTTAAATCTTAAAAGGGAACGGTAGGTAATATACAGAGAGACAAATAGGTCAGTATATGACAGGTGTTTTATTCCAAAACAATAGTTTTCAGGTGCTCACACAATAAGTGACAATATGCGTGACTTGAAAAGTAAGGGTGATATTAAAATAATCTATCTCAGGAATAATCTATCTCGATTGACAGTGTGAACGTGGATGTCCTGAGGTGGAAGCCGGGACCTGTATGTGAGCGTGTCCTGAGCTTACGATATTCTAATTATCATTTTAACTGCACTTGCGACCGTATTTAGCATTCATTGCTGAATTTTTTTAATTGGGTTATAGCGCTCCTTGCACTGGCATTGACCCTCTTAAAAGCGTAACTGCCCACCTTGTCAGCGTGCTCTTCTCCATTGCAGCCAATTAGGTGCTGCTTGGGGTCTAACATTTTAGCCGTCATCTTGGGTGAGGTGAGGAGCAGGCGAGCGGTCTAGTGCTCGGCCCCTCTCGCCCTCACAGGCATAAAAAGCCTGATAGTTATCGCGTTCACCGATTGACAGTGTGAACGTGGATGTCCTGAGGCGGAAGCCGGGACCTGTATGTGAGCGTGTGCTGAGCTTGCGATATTCTAATTATCATTTTACCTGCACTTGCGACCGTATTTAGCATTCATTGCTGAATTTGTAAAATTGCGTTATTGCGCTCCTTGCACTGGCATTGACCCGCTTAAAAGCGTAACTGCCCACCTTGTCAGCGTGTTCTTCCCCATTGCAGCCGATTAGGTGCTGCTTGGGGTCTAACATTTTAGCCGCCTTCTTGGGTGAGGTGAGGAGCAGGCGAGCGGTCTAGTGCTCGGCCCCTCCCGCCCTCACAGGCATAAAAACCCTGATAGTTACCGCGTTCACCGATTGACAGTGTGAACGTGGATGTCCTGAGGCGGAAGCCGGGACCTGTAGGTGAGCGTGTGCTGAGCTTACGATATTCTAATTATTATTTTAACTGCACTTGCGACCGCATTTAGCATTCATTGCTGAATTTTTTTAATTGGGGTATTGCGCTCCTTGCACTGGCATTGACCCGCTTAAAAGCGTAACTGCCCACCTTGTCAGCGTGCTCTTCCCCATTGCAGCCGATTAGGTGCTGCTTGGGGTCTAACATTTTAGCCGACATCTTGGGTGAGGTGAGGAGCAGGCGAGCGGTCTAGTGCTCGGCCCCTCCCGCCCTCACAGGCATAAAAACCTTGATAGTTAACGCATTCACCGATTGACAGTGTGAACGTGGATGTCCTGAGGCGGAAGCCGGGACCTGTATGTGAGCGTGTGCTGAGCTTACGATATTCTAATTATCATTTTAACTGCACTTGCGACCGTATTTAGTATTCATTGCTGAATTTTTTTAATTGGGTTATTGCGCTCCTTGCACTGATATTGACCCGCTTAAAGCGTAACTGCCCACCTTGTCAGTGTGCTCTGCCCCATTGCAGCTGATTAGCTGCTGCTTGGGGGTCTAACATTTTAGCCGCCATCTTGGGTGAGGTGAGGAGCAGGCGAGCGGTCTAGTGCTCGGCCCCTCCTGCCCTCACAGGCATAAAATGGTTCCCCGTTTCGAAAGTGCAGCGGACGAGCGCAGCGGGTGTGCCGGTGGCACGCCTGAAGGCGAGCCCGTCTGCGCCCGTCCGCGACCAGACGGGACCCAGGGCCGGGCATGCTGCCCATCTGATCTCATATTCCCGTAATGATCTTCTGAATTACAATGAAGGCCATGGTCACATATCAAGGGATACGTGCAGCAGGGCCAAGAGACAAGGGATCTTGGCAGACTGCACTACCCTCGGAGAAATCCCTATTACACCGTGCGTTGGCCCCTATAGCCAGGTGGAGCCCGCTCCCTACCCACACTCCTTGACCATCTTTTATTTCAAACACCCGCTCTCTCGTGAAACATCAGCAGGAATTTTTTTTATTGTTGGTCACTGATAATCCTGATATTCTTTTATTAACTGAGACCTGGCTGACCCCAGACTCCGCCCCTGATATAATAGCAGCACTCCCCCCGAATTATTACATTATACACACGGACCGTGCGTCAGGCAAATCTGGCAGGGGGGTTGCAGCAATTATTCATTCTACCTTAAAAGTTACCAGCCTTACATGCCTCAATTTACCGGACACGGAAAACTTAGTACTAAAACTTGAAACCCTTTATACTACCATTTCTTGTGTACTTCTGTATAGACCCCCTAATTCCATCCTATCCTTCCCTCTTATGTTAAGTGAGCAAATTGCTAATTTGGCTGTAGAACATGCCAGGATTTTTCTGGTAGGCGATTTTAATTATTGGTTTAATGACCCCTTGGAAGGACCCCATTCAAGTGAGCTCACAGAGCTTCTCACGAACTTGAACTTTTTACAACAAGTGCCCTCGCCAACCCATTGTAAAGGACATATCTTGGACCAGATTTGGTCCAACTTTTCCTTAACCACATTCCCGGCAACTATTCTTTGCCTTTGGTCGGACCACCTTCTTCTCAAATTTAAGCTTACTTGCTTCCCCATTAAGACAATCGCCACTCCAGCTGGTGGTAGAGCAAGGAAATGGAATACACTAGATAGAACAGAGTTTCTACATACATTAGCTAACACTGTCCCACTTCCTCACCCTGACATTAATCTATCCGAATCCAACCTTGCTGGTTGGCTTCAAGCAGCAAGCGATATTCACGTACGTTATAAGGAAATCAAGTTGGCTCGGCGCGCAGACGTCCAACGATGGTTTTTGCATAAATTAAAAGTAAAGAAACTGTCCTAGCGCCAACTGGAGCAACAATGGCGTCGTAGCTATTCCCCTGATCTAAAATCTAGATTTATCACGGCCAGGAAGGACTACATGAAGGCAATCCTTTCCACAAAAGCTGCCTATTTTTCCTCCCGCATCCTCAACTCGTCAGATAGACCTAAGGACATCTTTTCTATTCTGAATGAGCTGACTAACTTAGATAGTGTCCATCCTATGTGACTCCAACCCAGACCTTTTGTGATGCACTTAATGTCTACTTTATCGATAAAATTGCGGACATCAAAGATAGTATCCCAAAACCCCTCACTAATACCTCCTCTGAAACTCATATCACTATCAACACCGCCTTACTTAATAGTTTTCCCACTATTACCCCAGAGCAATTCCAGGAGCTGCTAATAAGAGTTAAATCTGGTGCCCCCTCGGACAAATGTCCCCCTTACATTCTTAAAGAGTGCTTTTCCGCTCTCCCGACCCCGGCCTACACTCTGCTGAATGACTCCCTCACCTCGGGTCTAGTGCCCCTTGCATTTAAGGAAGCAACAGTCATACCCCTCCTGAAGAAACCTGGGGCTGATCCAACTTGCATGGCAAATTATCGCCCTATCTCTCTGCATCCTTTCTTAGCAAAAGTAATGGAGGCCCACGTAGCGAGATGCCTGTCCAACTTTTTGGAGGTATCAAACTGCCTGGAACCCCATCAGGCAAGGTTTCGTCCTGCCCACTCAACAAAGGCAGTGGTAGTCACGGTTCTAGATACTCTCCGGGATTGTACTGACAGACGTTCCCCCCAGGCCTTGGTGCTGCTTGATTTGTCGGCCACGTTTGACACAGGCGACCATAACATCCTGATCGAACGTGTCAACCGGGCCGGCATTGAGGGCATAGCTGCCTGCTGGCTGAAGTCCTTCTTAGAGAACCGTTTCCAGGCAGTCCGCCTTGGAGATCTGCCCGGAACTAAACAGACCATCACATGCGGAGTACCACAGGGATCCTCACTGTCACCCCACCTGTTTAATCTCTATATTCTCCCTGTAATCCAGGCCCTAAGAGACAAACAGGTGACAGTGTTCAATTACGCAGATGACCTGCAATTACTCTTTACCATCGATAACTCTGAATCTTCCATTTCCCACTTTCAGTTCACTATGAGGTTCATCCAAGCATGGATGAACGAAGATCATTTAAAATTAAACCCTGGAAAAACTGAGCTGGTGCTTACAGGAGACAGTGTTAAAGATTGGGGCCCGCATTACTGGCCATCAGACATGGGCCAAGCCCCAATCCCCTCCTCCTCAGCAAAGACACTTGGAGTCACCCTGAATAGTGATCTCTCACTAAAAGCGCAAGTGGGTCAGGTGGTCTCTAAGTGCTTCTTCCAGCTCAGGAAAATCCGGAAGGTGCGACGCGTTTTCACCCCAGAGGCCAACATCCAGGTGGTGATCGCCACAGTGCTCTCCCACCTGGATTATGCAAACTCCATCTACTTAGGCCTACCCCTCTATCTTCTGAGGCGCCTTCAGATGGTGCAGAACTACGTGGCTAGATTGATCACGGCGCAACCTAGATGGCAATCAGCCACTCCATTGCTTAGGAACCTCCATTGGCTCCCCATGGCCCAACGTTGCTCCTTGCATGATTTTTAAATCCCTCCACTGCAAAAGCCCTAAATTTATTGATAAACTCATCACGAAACATATTCCTTCCCACAATCTGCGCTCAGCCCATCTGGCCCTCCTCCAGATACCTACTTTTAAACGCAAGCATGCTGGGGGTTGCAGATTTGCTATTTTGGCACCCCGTCTGTGGAATACCTTCCCCCTTGAGATCCGGACTTGTCCGGATCTCATGTCATTTAGGAAAGCATTAAAGACCTGGCTCTTCAGACAAGCATATCAATAATCCAAGCATACTTCATGACCTCAGACCTCGCTCTCTGTCTCTTATCAGCGCCAGGAAACCAATCGGTGGCAGTGCGCTTAAAAAATTATTTTTTACATAACATAACATAACATAACATAACAGGAAGGCCCATCAGCCTGGTGATGGGCCATCAGGAAGCAAATGTCAGATCCCTTCTTACTTTGTGTGACTATCTAGAGGGAATGCAAATTCCCCAGCTGTCACCCAACCCAGACCTGTTGTCAGAGGCAGGCAGAGGCACAGAATGGTTAACATAGGAAAATTCCAACTTCCTGAAAGCAGCATTTTTAGGCGTACAATTTAAAATTCAATTTCTAATAGCTAACTTTGCCCAACGGGAATTTACACTTAAAAGATGTTTTAAGGCAATGTGAGAAATAGGCCTTGCACTAGTGAGAAATTAATTTAGCAGGTTTCACCACCAGGACATGTAACACTTAAAAGTACATGTTCTACCTTTAAAATACACTGCACCCTACCCATAAGACTACCTAGGGTCCACCACAGGGGTGTCTTCTATGTGATGAAATGGAAGGTTTGGGCTTGGCAAGTAGGTTGAATTGCCAGGTCGAAATGTTAGTTTAAACTGCACACACATGCCCTGCAGTGGCAGGCCTGAGCTACTTTTTAGGGGCTTCTGAGTGGGTGGTGAATCAGTGATTCAGGCCTCCTAATAGCATTTAATTTTTGGGCCCTGGACACATATAGTGCACTTCACTAGATATTTACAGGTAAATTAAATATGGCAATTGTGGATAATCCAATGATACCATGTTTAGAGTACAAGGCACATGCACTTTAGCACTGGTTAGCAGTGGTAAAGTGCCCACAAACCTAAAGTCAGCAAAAATGGAGTCAGCAAAACAGGAGGTCAGAAGGCCAAAAGTCAGGGGAAACCACGACAAGAATGCCAGGTCGAACACTCACCTAGACAAGGATTGTGGCTCCTGCCTGGGTTGGATTCCCCCCAACCAGTGACCCAATTTCTTACATGGTCTTAGAATTGCTCTATATACTACTTGGTCAGCACTGCTGATCATAACACCTTCACTATGTCTTCGGGACACTGCTACCCCTTGACTCCACCTACTCTGACACCTGATGATTTAGCTCTCTCTAATATCAATTGCACTGCCACTTCCCGTGCTGGGAACTTCCCTTTTATCGGATGTGAGCACTAAAACCGAATTCCACATTATGTTTTTTTTAAAAACAAAGGGCCTCATTTATGAGAAATGACGCATCGCTGCGTGAAAGCAGCGATGCGTCACTTCTCAGTGCGCACTCCTTGCGACATTCCTGATGCGTCATATTTAATGTATGATGCATCATGTCGCAAGGAGTTACAGATACGTCAGTATTTCTGACGCATCGGAAGCGCAAAACTGACGCAAGGCCTCATAAATGAGGCCCAAAGTATTTTATCTGAATGTCTTTTAATTCATGCACTGCTCATTCCACAAAAATCACAATCAAATAACAATGGCATTCTGTAAATCTAACCTTTATTTTTCTCAAAGTCAATATTTGCTCTGAATTTGAATGCATTGAACCGTTTTCTGGAACATGCTCCTGGGATTTCTCAACATGTAATTAATTCTGCCCTGTATTGTACAAAATGATTGACAGATCAATTACAAGCACCCAATACTGCTGATTTAAACTAGATCGGTAAAACGTGAAAGTATATCGCAGATGTATTAGCAAATTCCTGTTCTGCCAAACAACAGAAAAAAAGCACTTCAGGTCGACAACGGATGCTTTCAGGGCCAAGTGGTTGTCGCCTAAAAATGAAGGCGGTGTTTAAAATAAAAATATTCTAAATGGCGCTAGAGCTGCTGAACAGCTTCCGTTGTCTAGTAAAATGCAGGCACTGGAAGCCCTTTAAGTGGGAATAAAAAGTGGGGGTTATCTAAAAGGGGCATGCAGATCCATGCAGATCTGCAAATTCACAGTCACCAGGTGAGGCGCTGGTATCACACAGTAAAAGTGTAAACGAGTTGAAAACCTCTGTTTATATAATTAATAGTGGATTTCCAGCTTCTATTCAGAGGCTTTAAACTGCTGATGTCAATTAATGGTGAAGGAGGGAGTCTGGGGGTTTTGGGCCGGGGCAAAAGTACCTCTTAGGTACTTCTCAGAACAAGGCCCAGCCACCTCCAACACTCCACCCCTTCCTCACACTGAAATTATTGTTTCAATTGGCAGACATGTGCATGGCCAAAAAAGGTTAACTAGGTATCCTTTTCATTTCCTATATAATTAAGGATGTGGCCTAAAACATGTAAACTAAGGGGCATATTTATGGGAATTGTGGCATACAGCAGCACAGCAAGTTATCCTGCTGCGCTGCCCTTCATCACAAGGAAAGGGCAGGAATTGTGCTTATTTATCCAATACGGCGCATTATTGTCCTTTTCCTTTGCACTGCCTCCATTTGGGCAGCCTGATGCTAAAGCAGGTACCCTTGTACCATCGTGCAAGGGTGCCTGTGTTATAGGCTGGAATGTTTTTGTGCAGGAAGGGTTACCATCCTGCAGAAAAATATTCCATAGAGGCATGTACCTCTTTTTATGTGTGCTGCAGAAAAATCTAGGGGAAATAAAGATATTTCTCATTGTTACACCTCCCCTGGGGGAGCTTAGCTTTTTGCTGCATTCCCAGGTTCACCGGGCTTGGTAAATCTGCAAATGTGTCAAAAACCATGGCTTTTGTATGGGAACATCCACTGCAACGTCCATGGAACGCCTTCCTTGCACAGAGTAATGCAACACACCGATTTGTGCTGTGTTGCATTACTCCGCAACCTACAGTGCAAACCGCTGTCATGTTTATGAAGCCATGCAAAGCCACTTTGAGTGGCTTCATAACCATGACTTAGAGGTTTGCATTGTGCATGTACCACGTTGCGAGGTGCAAGCATGAGGCAAAGCCCTCGTAAACATGACTCCCAATCTCTGTGCTTACCATAGCATATCACCCGAGCAACACTTACGTGCTTCACTGTGCTTCTGTGTAAGCTTTTCGATTTTTGCATTCAGACATTTGCCATAGTGACACACATGCACTTAAAACAAGCCAAACATATTGGCATTGCCAGAGGTAGGAGTATCAGATACATGAAAAACAACAACGAATTTTTTGCAAATAATTAGACTTGCCAATGTTTCAATTTTGGAAATATTAGAAAGTGAATTAAATATTACTAAGGTCTGTGGAAGGGGTAGTAGTGTTCTAAGTGTCTAAATTGCTCTTATTTTTCCTTCACACCACTGTTCTCCGCGGTCTCTCGGATAGACATTTACATCCTTTTACTCCACCCATTGTTCTGAAATCTTCCGGCTGCATACCTGCTGCATACCTCACCCCTCATCTCTTTCCTTTTCAGTACCCTCTTTTCACTTTCTACTGCATGTACTTCCTTTCATATCCTTTGCTTCCCAATCCCTCTACCTACACAAAACACACACATTCCTGTAAGGACTGCATTTTCTTTTATTTGTCCCCTTTAATATTTTTGCAGCTGTTCAACTCCTTTGCATACTTTCTGACAGAATCACAATTACAATTGTAACACATGACCATTGCAATGTGCGATTTGCAGATAGGCCAAGGTTGGAGGAGCATGCATTCTCAGTACTTTTATGATCCACTAAGAGGCACTGTAAGAAACTTGTGCTGATTTCAGCTCTCAATTGTGGGCAGTTATAAACACCCACTGACTACCTAAACTCACGCTGACACCTTGAGGCCACTCAGGTCTCAGTACTCACTACATAAGAGTAATATCCAGGACAAATAAAATACAGAAACACAACATCCAGAAATATGCAAACGCTCTTAGGGAATGCAGATGCAATTTAAATAGTAACAACATTGGTGCCATGGTTTATTGTACGTAAATGCCTCTTTTTGCATGACAGCCCCTATTTCTTTAACTGATGCTGGTCGTTGAAAGACTGAAACTCTGCTAACCGGGCCCCAGTACATGCGCTCTGACCCCTAAAAATGTCACAAATGACTATTTGCCTAACTGGAATATTTACTTTATATATAAGGCCCTAGTATTTGGAGCAATGTGTACCCAGGGACTGTAAATTCAATGTCACTAGTGAATTGAAGCACACATTGTGCCACCCACTACAGTGGCAGTGGAAACATGACTGCAGGCCTACCACTGTAACCTGTATTTCCAGTTTTAAAATTCCAAAGTTCAACTGGTCAAAATATCCCATTTTTGACAGGCCTAATTTCTCAATGTAAGTATTAATAGGTCACCCCTATGTGGGCCTTAATGAATTAATGAATGAATGAATGAATGAGTGAATGAATGAAAAGGCATTTCTAGAGTGCATGGCTACCCGGGAGCATCCCAGCGCTAGTAGCGGTGCAGTTTCAACCACGGACAGTATTAAGGAAACAGATGAGTTTTAGGTTGCTTTCGGATGGTCAAGTAGTTAGGTTCCAGGCGGAGATCAATAGGTAAAAAAATGTGCAGCATTAAATGTGAAGCGACGTCCTCTGCTTCATGTTCTTCTTATTTTTGGGACTACCATCAGTTGTTTGTTATATGACCTTAAAGATCTCTTGGGGCAATAAGGTTGAAAAATCGCTAATAGTGGGAGGGCCTTTGCCTGAGAGTGTTGTATGCATGTTACATAAAGCGGTACCTTCACTTCAGAAAGCGGCTCAAAACTCATCTTTTTCCCCAATGACTCACGCCTACTCTAAACAGTTATCCCCTGCCCCCCCGTTCCTTCTTTAACCGTCCTGAACCAGCCCAAACCAAAGAGATAGGGTGCCTAGCGCTGGGATACCTTATGGTGACTATGCGCTCTACAAAAATAAATAATAATAAATAATAATAATAATAATAATAATAATAAAGCCTTAAACTGGACTCTTTCTTGGATGGGTAGTAAATGGAGTGATGCAAGTGCAGGCTTGGCTGAAAGGTGTTTGGGAGTGTTCAAAAGCAAACGTGCAGCACAATTTTGCACTATCTGCAATTTTTTAATGGTTGTGAGTGGTGCTCCTAGATATAGGGCATTAGCATAGTCTAGGCGTGATAAAATCAAAGCTTGAACCAGTGGTCTTCTGGCCGAGGAAGGTAGCAGGGGAAGGATCTTTCTTAACATTCTTGAGATCCCAAAGCAACAAGCTGCCACCGTATGAGCTTGTTCTTTAAAATCCAGCTTACGGTCTACCATACACCTAGACTCTTAATATGGTTCTTTGGGGAGTGCGGTGTCCCAAGACAGCTAGGCCAGAAGGACCCTATACTCAGCAAAGTGGAATTACCCAAGAGCATGAGATCAGTCTTAGCTCCATTCTGCTTTAAATAAGAGTTGTCCATCCAGCTTGACACCTTTTCAAGGCATAAGGCTAGTTTTGAGCCTGTATCCTCCTGTTGATTAAGTGCAACCACCATCTGGGTATCATCAGCATAAGTGATGATCTGAATGCCAAAAGGTGTAACTATTTCTGCTAACAAAATCATATAGACATTAAATAGAGTGGGGCTCAGGGAAGAACCCTGAGGAACCCCAAATCTAAGGGGCATTCACTTGGAGGTAAGTTCTTCTTCAAAGACAACAAAAGATCTACCTTCTAAGAAGGACTGCAGCCATTTTAGTGCTGTTCCTATCACTCCTTTCTTCCTCAGCCTTTAGACTAACAAATGGGCTGAGGTCTAACAGAATGAGCGCAGCACCCTCTATCCAAGATTTGCCTAAATTCTTCCACCGCTATCAGGAGAGCAGTTTCTGTGCCATGCTGTGGTCTAAATCTATTCTGTGAAGGATGGAAACGATTGTTGTTTTCAAGAAGGGAGGAGAGAGTATGATTTAAGTACTTCTCAGCTAGTTTACCAATTCCTGGTAGTAGAGAGATAGGGCGATATTTGGGCAGCACGTCAGGGTGAAACTTTTTTTTTTTAAAAGTGCTCTAACCATGGCATGTTTCCATCGAGAAGGCACTATTCCTGTTGCTAAAGAAGCATTTATCACGTTTAGAACAACCGGGGATACCGTTTTGGTAATTAAGTTTAAGATTAATGGTTGTGAGTGTCTGACGGTGCTCCACACTTGAGCTGGCTAAGAAGTCCTGGAGGGAGGCCAAACTTAGGGGGGCGGATGACCTCCAGCAGCTGGTCTCCATCTTGGGCTTTCCGGTGGCAATAGGGTATGTGGAGCCGTCACTTGGGGGAAAGTGTTATAAATGGCTTGTTTTTTATTGAAAAAGAATTCTGCCATTTCATTGCAATGGTAGGGCATATCTGCAAAGGTAATGAAAGGCACAGGGGGGTAAGGAGAGACTTTGCAATCTGGAAAATTTCATGTTTGCCGAAAAAGTGTTTTTTTTCCATAATAGAACGCTTTGGCTACCTTTATTTCCGATTTATAGATCTTTACAGCCTCTTGATACTTGCTTTTATTAGTTGCAGAGGGATGTTTTCTCCACATTCTTTCCAGCTTTTTGCTGGATTGTCTGAGCTCCCTAAATTTGGGTGTATACCAAGTATTTTGGTTAGGTCCTGGTTTGTTGTGAATCCGTTTTTTAGGTAAAATAGTGTCAAGTGATGACTCTAGCCAGTAAACTAAGTTTTAATTCGCAGTGACTGGATTAGTTTCAAAATTGGGAACGGAGTCTTCCAAGATAGTCGCCCAGGATTTTGTAGACAATTTCGACTAGACGCGCACAAATGCCCATAAGGCAGGGTAAAAGGTATTCAAGTGGATGGTAAAAATACCCTTACAGTGACAAGGCCCCAGCAGCTACTTTGACTGTAGCATGGTTAGCTATTTCATAGGAAAGCATTGGGATTCAATATTACATTTAGTAAAGGTATCTCAAGCTAGCAAACAAATGCAAAGTTAATTCTTGGACTTCTTAATATATTTATTAAAAGCCCAGTTCACCAGTAAAGTCAGATGTGTAATACATAGTGTAACATATTTTGGAAAAAGTAATTTTACAAAGTTACTTCTTCCCAGTGTCAAACCTCTGGACGTTAATTTGCACAATCTTTAAACTGTCATCAAGGAGCTGAATAGGCACCTTGATGAGGTGTGAACTAGCTCTCAGAGCTGGGACAATGTCCTTTGGTGTGGGGAGGGGTTCTGTTCCTCTGGCAGGGTGACCATCTGGGCTTTGCTGAGGAACTTAACTTCAAAGAGGCCTACCCTGTCACTGGCTAATTTTAGCTAACTCCTGACAAGGGCCCTGTTTTGTCCAACTAGTAAAGCAGGCACCTCTCCCAGTGGGAGAACAGTTGTCCCCAGAACTGATTTGAAGTGACTATAGAGGATGGGTTGCTCATTTCCCTGGCCACACTTCTGAGGTAGGCACAGGGGCTCTTCAAGGGGGACGAATGGCTCTGCTGTCTTAAGCACTTAGGGTTACCCCTGGAAACTTTTCTGAATTGGTGGAAGAGGGTCCAGGAGTTACCCCTTCCCGCAGGCTAGTGCCAGGCATACATTTTGCACCCCTGGGCAAAATATTCAGAACAGTACTGTACCTCTGGAAGATAGAAGAAGGATTGCACCTGCTGGTGAGACTTGTGAGGAGACCTGAAAGGCTGAACGAGCTCTAACATGCTCCAAGGAAAGAGAAATTAACTCCACGACTCAGTTGGCTGATCTCCTGGTAAGCCATAGGGACTCAACAAGCTGCAAGAATCCCTTTTTCTTGCAGACCCCAGTTGACCACTTCCAATTGGGCCTCTGTTAGACCTGTCAGCCTTAGGGTGGTCTTTTCCCGTGACTTTTTGCCTTGGCCTCATTTTTTCCACCTATTTGTTTTGTTGGCCCTTAGGTCTTCGGGCACCTTTTCACAGCTAACCTGTGTTAGGGTGCAGGTGCTCTCTACTTTCAACATGGCTGCCACTGGCCCCTGCTACTGCAGCGTGTTTTTTTTAGTGTAGCACCCTAGTTGCCAGGATCAGGCTGGGTCCCCATACAATGTTGCAACACCAGCCACCCAGCCCCTGTCCATAGTTAGAGTGGGGAAGCTCCTGGAACCTTCCAGAAGGAAGGCGGACCTGACTTTTCCCGCCTTAGAGAGTGGTCACCTGACCTGGGCATATATAAGCCAGGGAGGGAACTTTTTCCAGTCAGTTGGGGCATCACTGACCTGGGGAACCCACGCAGGAGTTTTAGGCAGGAGGGCCTAGTGAGGAACCTATGCTACTGGGAGTGACAGGATCTAGGTGCTGCCTCTTAAGCTGGGTGAGGTGTCCAAAGCTAGCCCCCTGATCTGGGCCAGTGGTAGGGAACCCCGGGGCCCATCTGCAGTGACTGAGGAGAAATTCTTCAAGCCCTCAACTCATTCCCCCCCCTTTTTCTGCAACTTCAAGAAACAAGCAACTTAGGGTGCAGAACCATCCAAGCGCCAAGACACCTACTTCCTGGGACCAGGTACTGGACTGAGCTGCCCTGCGCATCCCCTGCCTACAGCTGGGCCTACCTGTCTCCCCCTGACTGAACTGAGTGAAGAGCGCTATGATTTGTCCCCATCCTGCCTGCAAATCTGACTGACTAACTTTCAGAGCGCTGTAACCTGCCCTCCTGCCCAGCGCTGTGTCAGGGGCTGCCTGCCCTGAGCTGTCTGCGCCCCCGTGACTCCAGCGCTGAAGCCCCCTCAGGGATCATCCTGGTTGCGAGGCGCTGCAATTGCCCTCATGCGCTCGCCTGACTCGGCGCTAGCGCTGTACCTCAGCTCCCCCCAGGCGCCTGAAGAGGCTCCCACGTCATCGCGGCATCAGCGCCGCCCACGCGAAGCCTCTCAAGCGCTGCCGGCCTGCCCTGGGGCTGCCCGCCTTCGCGTTGTGACCAGCATCACCTTTGACTCCCCTCGGCGGCCCCCGGTACCAGTAGAGGGCCGCCGCATTGGCACTGACAGGCCGCGCTAGGCCTGAAGCCGCCCTGGGCCTACACCACGTGACGGGGGACGCGAGCCGCGTCATCGGCCGCACCCCCGCCGGAATCGCGCAGCGATTGGCTGCCGCCCCGCACCTCGTCCCTCACACGGGGAAGCCCAGGATCACTGAGGAGGGGGGCCGTGGAGCCTGAGAGCCCCCCTCCGCTTTGCCCTGTATGCAGCCCCCTCGTCCCCAGCGCCGGTGCCCTGAAGTGGCGTCTGCACCGCGCTGGGTCGAGTGAGGCCACGAGATGGTCAGAGCGCCCTCTCCCTCCCCGAGAACCACGCAAGGGCCCCGGAGGGCCGAAGAAGAGAGGTAACCCCCTGGGGAGGAGGGCGGTAGGCCGAGGGAGGCCCAAGGTCGCCCCTCCCCCGGGGTTAACTGTGACTGGGCCCTGTTGGCCCCTGTTGAATGTGCCTCACTTTATCGTTTTGCCTGCATATTTACAAGCCTGAATTACTCATCGTGCACCATATTTACAAGCCTGTGTTACTCATCGTGCACCATATTTACAAGCCTGAATTATCCCTCGTGTATCTTATTTACAAGCCTGAAAGGTTCATCGTGTACTGTATTTACAAGCCTGTTAAATGAGAGGGAGAGTCACTTCACTGTACTGAATTTTCTTGCAGACGTGGACTTCCATAACATTTTGTTGCTCTGTTCTGGGTCGCAGCCGACCTGGATTCACAAGAAGAAAGGCTTGTCACGAATGACTAAAGGCTGTGTTCTTTAAAGTTCTTTTTTAGACTGATAAGTACTTGCTGATATGTTTTATTCCTTTCTAGGAAAAGCGTCCATGAGAGGTTTGATGTGCTACTTAGATGCATTATAATTGTCGCTTCTTGTAGGATCCTCCAGGTTTATACCATTACCCCTCTGCCTGTCAAAGAGTCTGATGCGACAGGCGGGGTCAGTTAATGTTTCACGGCATAGATGAACTGGCTGTAATTTTAATGAAAAGCTTTACTGAAATGCTTACTCTTCACAGGAAATGCAACCTGCACGTGATACATGAAATGTCTTAATGAAATGCTTATCTGTGATGCTAAAGAATTACCAATGCCTTGCTCTAATTGAAAGCCTATATACAAGATCTTAATTTTTCAAATACAACATCTGGTGTGGTCTCCATTATTGCGCCACTGTGTGTTACATTGGATGTGTGTGTTAAGTAGCTGCTTTACACATAAGCCCCTGGCCGCCTTCCTGCTCGAGCCATGCTACCCCCGGGAGAACTGGCGGTCCCAGTTCTTACATTGGTGCCGAGCGGTGGGATCCAGGACCTGTAGCTACCTAACACCCTCCAGTGGGACAGGGTGTGCTGCAATTAATTGGACACCTATCGTGTTACAAGCAAACCCAATTGCTCACCACTGTCTAGCCTGCAACAAAGTGTGTTGAACCAGTATTGTTGCCCACGTCCTAGAATTTTTCTTCCAGGTTATCTAGGTCCCCACCTGACAGAATGGAGTTCCAGCTGGCTGACCTTGATAGGTACACGGCAGTGCAGTTAAGGGAGTTTTTTCAGGGGATGGGGGTGCCTGTGGGGACGAGGGCTGTAAAAGAAGAGCTCCGTACCGCCTTAAGGGCATGGGTGAGGGCCCACCCAGAGGAAGAAGAGGATGGGGAACAGGTCACACACGGGGAGGTGGACACTCAGGAAGACCCAGGCCTGCTCAACATTGACATATCAGACAATATATTGCCAGGAAGACGTTCCGGGGCAGGGAGCAGTGTATCTAGGGAGGGTGTGTCACCGCAGGAGTACGAGGACAGGAGGGAAGAGAGGCGATTGAAGTGGGAGCTTGCCAAGTTAGAGTTAGAGAGAGAAAGGGAAGATAAGCAGTTTGCTTTGGAGAGAGAAAAATTAGCATTGGAAGAAAGGAAGTGGGCGCACGAGCTGCAGCTCAAGGAAATGGAGCTGCAAGCATTGCAGTTGAGTGCGCCAGGAAGTCCTAATGGTGGCAGCGTACCAGGAGCTCATCAGGAGCCCAGATTCTGGTTACCCAAAGAGGTGATAGCGAGCTACACCAAGGGGGATGACATTGCCAGGTGGTTGGAGTCGTATGAAGTGGCCTTGACTGCCCAAGGGGTGCCTGAGAAACATTGGGGAGGTGGTTTGTACCGGTATATACCTCCTGATGTCAGGGACTCACTCCTGTATTTGGAGAAGGCAGACCAGTTTAGGTATTCCCCCATGAAGGAGGCGCTTATCAAACATTTTGGCCTCACCCCTGAAAGGTATCCCCAGAGGTTTCATGGCAGCCATAAGCTGTCCACGCAGAATTGGGTGGATTTTTTTGAGTATGCCCGAAAGGCTCTGGATGGTTGGGTGCGTGGCAGCGAGGTGCGTGATTTTGAGGGTCTGTATAACCTTTTTTTGAGAGAGCACCTCTTGGATAAGTGTTTTCCGGAGTTGCGCCAACATTTGGTGGACCGCAAGCTTACTGATTCCCGTGAGCTCGCGGAGGAGGCGGATATTTGGGTTAGCACCACGGTGTCACACAAGGGCCCCGGGGGAGATGGCCCGAAAGGTGGACTGGGCGCCCCTCAGAAGAAAGAGGGTTGTGATAAAAGAACAGAGATCTCACGAGGCCCACAAACTAGACAGTTTGGGAAAGGAGTAGGTACCCCACCTCAGAACCGTTCCCCAAAACCCTCTTACCCTGACAAGAGTCAGCAGCCAAAAGTGGTCCGGTGCTATGAGTGCGGAGAGGTCGGACACTACAAGGGAGACCCCCAGTGTCGCAAATGACCCCCAGCCCCCACTGGTGGCAAGAGTCCCGGGGTGGCTAGTATAGCGCGTGGGTTGGAGCTGCCCCTAGATAGGGAAGGGGAGTGGACAGGACTGACCCTGGTTTCACTCGGGGATAAGGAGATGGTCCCAGTGACGCCCTTACCATCGAATACTGCTAAGTACCAGCAGAGGGTGAAGGTCAATGGGGAGGAGGTGGATGCTCTGAGGGACACAGGAGCCAGCATGACCACTGTAGTGAGGCGGCTGGTGTCCCCTGAGCAGGTTGTTCCTGATGTGTACCATCCGGTCGTGTTGGCTGACGGCAGAATGAGCTACTATCCCGTGGCGCAAGTTCCCTTTGATTGGGGAGGAGTGTCAGGCCCGTTGAGAGTTGCGATCAGCCCTGCCTTGCCTGTGGACTGTCTGCTCGGTAATGACCTCAAACATACCGCCTGGAAGGAAGTGGAGTTTAAGGCCCACACTGAGATGCTGGGATTACCAGGGTGGACGTGCGTAGTCACGCGGTCCACGGCTGCCCGGCAAGAAGCTCAACTTGGTAGCCTGTTGGAGCCTGAAACAACGGCCCAACCCACTGTCGGTCCAGAGGAGAGTGTTGTGGAGGACACACCCCGTGTGACGGATGGGGAGCCCGCGGAGGTAACCCCGGAGTCCGTGGAGGTGGATGTCGTTCCCGTGGGGGATTTGCCGACCCTTGCCGAGTGGCATGTGGAAGGAGGTCCTACCCGGGAAGAATTCTGTTGGGCGCAGAAGGTGTGCCCCACGCTTGAAGGCATGCGGCGACAAGCCGAAGCCCAAGCGGTGAACAAGGAGACCGGCAACTACCACGTGTATTGGGAGGATGGCCTCCTGTACAGTGAGCCAAGGGTTCCGGTGCATGGATCCTCGAGGGCCTTAGTGGTCCCCCAGTGCTACCGAGCCTTTTTGATGGAACTGGCGCATGAGATACCTCTAGCCGGACACCTGGGCCAGGACAAGACCTTTGCGAGGCTACTCCCACATTTTTATTGGCCTAGGATGAGAGTTGCCTCTGACACCTATTGCAAGACCTGCAAGACTTGCCAGGCCAGTGGCAAGACTGGGACCAAATTGAAGGCCCCATTGGAACCACTCCCAGTGGTCGGGACCCCTTTCGAGAGGGTCGGTATAGACATCGTTGGGCCGTTGGACCCTCCGACCTCTGCGGGACATCGGTTCATTCTGGTGTTAGTGGACCACGACACTCGGTACCCGGAGGCCATACCTCTGAGGACCGTTACTGCACCTGTGGTGGCGCGGGCCCTGATGGGGATATTCACCCGAGTGGGACTCCCCAAGGTCGTGGTGTCGGACAGGGGCACAAATTTCATGTCGGCCTACATGCAGGCCATGTGGAAGGAGTGCGGAGTGACCTATCGGTTCTCCACTCCTTACCATCCCCAGACTAACGGGCTCGTAGAGCGCTTCAACAAGACCTTGAAGGGGATGATCCAGAGTCTGCCAGAAGACCTGAGGCGGAAATGGGACATCCTCCTCCCTTGCTTGCTGTTCTCGTACCGCGAGGTACCCCAGAAGGGAGTCGGGTTCAGCCCCTTCGAACTGCTCTATGGCCACCCCGTTAGGGGACCCCTTAGTCTGGTGAAGGAGAGTTGGGAGAAGACTTCGAAGAAGCTTCCCTGTGATGTTGTCAGCTACATGTTGGCATTCCGCAGCCAGATGCTAAGCTGTGGAAGGAAGCCTCAGACAATCTGGAGGCTAGCCAAGCCGTCATGAAGGAGTGGTATGACCACAACGCTTGGACGGTGGAGTTGGACACCGGACAGAAGGTGTGGGCCATGGAGCCTGGGGAGCTTAGTGCCCTCCAGGACCAGTGGACTGGTCCGTACGAGACTGTGGAGCGTAAAGGCCAGACCACCTATGTCGTGGACTTGAAGACCCCCCGACAGCCCCACCGGGTGCTCCACGTCAACCGCCTGAAGCCTCATCATGAGCGTTCGGAGCTTGCTCTCCTCATGGTGACGGATGGGAGCGAGGAGGAGGAAAGTGAGCCTCTCCCTGACCTTCTAGCGGCTCAGGAGAAGGATGGTTCAGTGGAGGGAGTTGTCCTCTCTCCATCCTTAACCCCAGAACAACAGAGGGACTGCCGCCAGGTTTTGGCGCAGCATGCCTCGTTGTTCTCCCTCACGCCTGGAATTACGCATCTGTGTACCCATGATGTGGACACAGGGGACAGTCCGCCAGTGAAAACCAAGTCTTACCGGCTGTCCGACAAAGTAAAGAACAGCATCCAGGGTGAAGTGACCAAGATGCTGGAGCTGGGAGTAATCGAGCCCTCCAGCAGCCCGTGGGCTAGTCCGGTCGTTCTGGTGCCAAAAGCGGCTCCACCGGGCGCCACACCAGAACTTCGGTTCTGTGTGGACTATCGGGGGTTGAATTCTGTCACCAAGACAGATGCTCACCCGATACCACAGGCGGACGAGCTGATTGACCAGCTGGGAGCAGCCAAGTACCTCAGCACCATCGACTTAACATCAGGGTACTGGCAGATTGCCATGGCCGATGGAGCAAAGGAGAAGACAGCGTTCTCCATCCCCGAGGGCCACTTCCAATTTCGAGTGATGCCCTTCGGGCTCAAGAATGCTCCGGCCACCTTCCAGCGGTTGGTGAACCAGGTATTATCTGGCCTGGAGTCCTTCTCAGCAGCTTACCTGGACGACATAGCTGTCTTCAGTAGCACCTGGGAGGACCATCTGCAGCATCTCCAGGAGGTGCTGCGGGCGTTACAACGTGCTGGCTTGACCATCAAGGCTAGCAAGTGCCAGATTGGACAGGGCTCTGTCGTGTACCTGGGACACTTGGTGGGCGGAGGTAACGTGCAACCCCTCCAGGCCAAGATTGAGACCATCATGGCCTGGGAGCCATCCAAAACTCAGACTGAGGTCCCAGCTTTCCTCGGCCTCACTGGCTATTACCGCAGATTCGTCAAGGGGTATGGTACCATCGTGGCCCCCTTGACCGAGTTGACGTCCAAAAAGCAGCCACGTCAGGTCATCTGGACGGCTGCTTGCCAGGAGGCATTTGAAACACTGAAGCGCGCAATGTGCACCGCTCCGGTGCTGGCCACGCCGGACTTCCAAAAAGAATTCATCATGCAGACAGATGCCTCAGAGCATGGCGTAGGCGCCGTGCTTTCGCAACTCAACGATGAGGGTCAAGACCAACCTGTGGCCTTCATCTCCCGAAGACTCCTTCCTCGGGAACGGCGATGGAGTACCATCGAGCGAGAAGCCTTTGCTGTGGTCTAGGCTTTGAAGAAGTTGAGGCCATACCTCTTTGGCTCTCACTTCCTGGTTCAAACTGACCACCGACCCCTTCGCTGGCTCATGCAAATGAGAAGCGAAAACCCAAAGTTGCTAAGGTGGTCCATTTCCCTACAGGGGATGGACTTTAGGGTAGAACATCGGCCCGGAGCTGACCACGCCAATGCTGACGGTCTCTCCCAGTTTTTCCGCCTTAGTGACGAGAACTCCATAGAGGTTGGGTAGCTCTCCCCACTTTCAGCTGGGGGGGACGCATGTTAGACCTGTCAGCCTTAGGGTGGTCTTTTCCCGTGACTTTTTGCCTTGGCCTCATTTTTTCCACCTATTTTTTTGTTGGCCCTTAGGTCTTCGGGCACCTTTTCACAGCTAACCTGTGTTAGGGTGCAGGTGCTCTCTACTTTCAACATGGCTGCCACTGGCCCCTGCTACTGCAGCGTGTTTTTTTTAGTGTAGCACCCTAGTTGCCAGGAGCAGGCTGGGTCCCCATACAATGTTGCAACACCAGCCACCCAGCCCCTGTCCATAGTTAGAGTGGGGAAGCTCCTGGAACCTTCCAGAAGGAAGGCGGACCTGACTTTTCCCGCCTTAGAGAGTGGTCACCTGACCTGGGCATATATAAGCCAGGGAGGGAACTTTTTCCAGTCAGTTGGGGCATCACTGACCTGGGGAACCCACGCAGGAGCTTTAGGCGGGAGGGCCTAGTGAGGAACCTATGCTACTGGGAGTGATAGGATCTAGGTGCTGCCTCTTAAGCTGGGTGAGGTGTCCAAAGCTAGCCCCCTGATCTGGCCCAGTGGTAGGGAACCCCAGGGCCCATCTGCAGTGACTGAGGAGAAATTCTTCAAGCCCTCAACTCATTCCCCCCCTTTTTCTGAAACTTCAAGAAACAAGCAACTTAGGGCGCAGAACCATCCAAGCGCCAAGAAACCTACTTACTAGGACCAGGTACTGGACTGAGCTGCCCTGCACATCCCCTGCCTACAGCTGGGCCTATCTGTCTCCCCCTGACTGAACTGAGTGAAAAGCGCTATGATTTGTCCCCATCCTGCCTGCAAGTCTGACTGACTAACTTTCAGAGCGCTGTAACCTGCCCTCCTGCCCTGAGCTGTCTGCGCCCCCCGTGACTCCAGCGCTGAAGCCCCCTCAGGGATCATCCTGGTTGCGAGGCGCTGAAATTGCCCTCACGCGCTCGCCTGACTCGGCGCTAGCGCTGTACCTCAGCTCCCCCCAGGCGCCTGAAGAGGCTCCCACGTCATCGCGGCATCAGCGCCGCCCACGCGACGCCTCTCAAGCGCTGCCGGCCTGCCCTGGGGCTGCCCGCCTTCGCGTTGTGACCAGCTACACCTTTGACTCCCCTCGGCGGCCCCCGGTACCAGTAGAGGGCCACCGCATTGACACTGACAGGCCGCGCTAGGCCTGAAGCCGGCCTGGGCCTACACCACGTGACGGGGGACGCGAGCCGCGTCATCGGCCGCGCCCCCGCCGGAATCGCACAGCGATTCGCTGCCGCCCCGCACCTCGTCCCTCACACGGGGAAGCCCAGGATCACTGAGGAGGGGGCTGTGGAGCCTGAGAGCCCCCCTCCGCTTTGCCCCGTATGCAGCCCCCTCGTCCCCAGCGCCAGTGCCCTGAAGTGGCGTCTGCACCGCGCTGGGTCGAGTGAGGCCACGAGAGGGTCAGAGCGCCCTCTCCCTCCCCGAGAACCACGCAAGGGCCCCGGAGGGCCGAAGAAGAGAGGTAACCCCCTGGGGAGGAGGGCGGTAGGCCGAGTGAGGCCCAAGGTCGCCCCTCCCCCGGGGTTAACTGTGACTGGGCCCTGTTGGCCCCTGTTGAATGTGCCTCACTTTATCGTTTTGCCTGCATATTTACAAGCCTGAATTACTCATCGTGCACCATATTTACAAGCCTGTGTTACTCATCGTGCACCATATTTACAAGCCTGAATTATCCCTCGTGTATCTTATTTACAAGCCTGAAAGGTTCATCGTGTACTGTATTTACAAGCCTGTTAAATGAGAGGGAGAGTCACTTCACTGTACTGAATTTTCTTGCAGAGGTGGACTTCCATAACATTTTGTTGCTCTGTTCTGGGTCGCAGCCGACCTGGATTCACAAGAAGAAAGGCTTGTCACGAATGACTAAAGGCTGTGTTCTTTAAAGTTCTTTGTTAGACTGATAAGTACTTGCTGATATGTTTTATTCCTTTCTAGGAAAAGCGTCCATGAGAGGTTTGATGTGCTACTTAGATGCATTATAATTGTCGCTTCTTGTAGGATCCTCCAGGTTTATACCATTACCCCTTTGCCTGTCAAAGAGTCTGATGCGACAGGCGGGGTCAGTTAATGTTTCACGGCATAGATGAACTGGTTGTAATTTTAATGAAAAGCCTTACTGAAATGCTTACTCTTCACAGGAAATGCAACCTGCACGTGATACATGAAATGTCTTAATGAAATGCTTATCTGTGATGCTAATGAATTACCAATGCCTTGCTCTAATTGAAAGCCTATATAAAAGATCTTGATTTTTCAAATACAACATCTGGTGTGGTCTCCATTATTGCGCCACTGTGTGTTACATTGGATGTGTGTGTTAAGTGGCTGCTTTACACATAAGCCCCTGGCCGCCTTCCTGCTCGAGCCATGCTACCCCCCGGAGAACTGGCGGTCCCAGTTCTTACAGCCTCCTTTGACCCTTCAGGTGACTTTTGCTGGAATGAGTCTTGAGGCTGTTCCTGATGTTCTGGGGACCATGGCTGTGTGAAAGAGTACTTATCCTACCATCTTGCCCTCTGAAGACCCGAGACAAACCTCTCAAGTCAATCCAATGAATGTGCTTTGCTGCTGGGTTAAAGGTTCAGCCTGCTCTTGCTTGGAATTTTTCCTCAGCAGAAAATCTGTTTCAACAGGATATTGCAGAGTCATTATGCATCCTCCTGGAGCCCTATTCATCTACAGTTCCATCCTTGCCCACTGGAGGTATTCGAGCTGCATAAAAGTGGCAAAGCCTGAATGTAGGAATCTTCCCAAGGTTTAGACACCTGTTGGTATGGAAAAGTCTCGTGTTTGTAGATGGACGTGCACCCCTGCCCTGAGTGCCTTAAATGTAATAATGTCTGCATTCCTGATGCTGATTTTGTTTTTACAGTCATTTTCCAAAAATCAATCAGTGTCATATAGGACCCAGCAGGGACCCATTTACATGTCAGTTTTCAATTGAGCAATAGGTGAAAAGATCAGTATATGTTCCTGGACACTGATCTATCATCAGATCCTGTTCCTGTATTTTCTATACTTTATTCTGGTGCTGCATTTCTGTGTAGAACTTCTTACACATAAACATTACTGAATATTACTGTAACAACACGCGTCAATAAGAAGACAAATATATTCACTGCTGCTTTACATCATACACATTGCTCTATTTAATGCTGTGGGCTCCTTATACCAAGTGTGAATATTTAGAATAAATCTAAAAAAAAATATGCTGCTGGGGCTTTCTTGGTCGCTATCAGTGGCGGCTCCCCATTGGGGCATGGGGGTGTTGACCCACTGCTTTCTCGCCGTGCGAGAAGGCAGAAACATAAATGGTAATAACTACCATTTTATGTTTCTGCCTTCTCGTACAGCGAGAAAGCATAAGTGTATGGGTGTGGGTGGGCGGTCCTGCTCAAGGGCGGGGGGGTGGCTTGCCCACTGTTGTGCGTACTGACTGGTGGGGGCTGACCAAACAGTCAGTATGCACAACAGTGCATCTCCTTCCTGCCCTCGAGCAGGACCGCCCTCTCTCCTTTTTTTCTCTATGTACGATGTTGCATGCAGCAGGGTACATAGAGAAAATGGCCCGGGTGGGGACCGCTCTGCTGCCCCTCACCAATCACAACGCTGCCATTGCAGCATTGTGATTGGTGGAGGGGAGGGAGGGAACCTGCCTCCTGGCTGATGACGATGCAGGAATTCAATTCGGGGATGATGGGAGTCGGGAGTCGGACGGTGGACCCATCCAGAAGATGAGGTGGCAGCGGTGCAAGAAGTTAAGTTAAGTTTTAAAATACTTTTTTTTTATTAAACAATCTCCTCCTGCCTCCCCTCACCCCCCCGGGACGACCCCATTTCAACCCCCTCTCTCCCCACCCGCCCGTCATGCCGGCAACAACTGAATTCCCCCTGATAGATCAGTTTGCCAGTCTCGCCACATCAAATTAAATGCGCCTTCAGCCAACTCACTGAAGAATTTCTTTTGTGAGAGTTGGCTGAAGGCACATTTAATTTGATTTGGCGAGACTGTTAATCTGATCTTTGCTGGCAGTTGCATATCCTTGTGATAAAAAAGGCCTGAACGCCGCACTCCAGGTGCCATGCCCGGGATGAAGGGCACTTACCTTTTCACAGGGAATTAGTGACCCCCAGGCACAGAAATATAACAGCCAGCTTCTTGTCTGCAATTGACCTTTGACAGCGGGAGTTGTTAGAGGCATGAGTCTGTGTGTTTGTATAGTCTAGTGTGAGACGCAGGGGATTATTTGTAGCACACTGCTTCTGCGTTTAATGAGATCATCGTGTTTACTGTTGGTGTGGACGTATATGTATACAGTGTTGGCTTCTGTCGTGCACAACATGTGGGGGCTGTGTTGGTGGTTTGCACATCAGTCCTGGTTCTGCACTGTGTGCTGTATGAGGCACTACACAGGATTTCAACATCTTTGTGTGCCTAATCAACGAGTCAGATTTGGGAATCAAACTGTGGTGCGATTTAGTTTGGTGCAGCATGTGAGGTGTGGTTTATAGATGTTTATTCTGCACTGTATATGAGGGGTCTGTGTGTAGGCATGTTTAATTTGATGTGGCGAGACTGGCAATTTGATCTTTGCTGGCAGTTGCATAATTCTGTGATAGAAAAGGCCTGACTGCAATAGAGTCTGGGCCAGCAACAGGAACCCAGTTAGGCCCACTGAAAAGAGTACCTTAAATCCTAGTTAGTGGAGCATTGTGAGGAGCCATG
The DNA here is from genome assembly GCF_964261635.1 of Lissotriton helveticus. Classification (NCBI taxonomy): domain Eukaryota; kingdom Metazoa; phylum Chordata; class Amphibia; order Caudata; family Salamandridae; genus Lissotriton; species Lissotriton helveticus. The sequence continues at coordinate 1,600,460,399 of NC_136059.1, read as the reverse complement.
TCGTATATGTGTCGCACAGCCGAAGTGATGCATTGGTTCCGAGATGCAGCGAGGCTGTGATGCGAGGGCTTGTGTTGTCACTGAGGATCCTATTGACGGGGCTTGAGATGCAAATTCCGGGGTCAAGGATGCGATGAGCACTCAGGGCAATGCATTGCGTCAAAATTGTTTCAAGTCTACAACAAGGAGTCTGGCGTCATTGTTGAGGTTCCCGTTGATGAGAGATGTGAGGACCTGTGCCAAAGATGTGTTGCGCAATGGTGGTTTTGATGTCTGTCATGTGATGTAGGTGTTTGCAATGGGTCTAATCCACAAAGCAGGAGAGTAGAATCAATTTCTCTGGATCCAAAGAGGGTGGCATAGCACCTTGAGTCCACTTCCAAGTGTCCAGGACTAGGGTGGCACCAATTGGCAGGATAGACTCACAGATGACAGAGTCCAGGTGCAGGTGCAAGGATGTTGGAAGCCTGTTTTGTCCCTGAGGCTTCATATCAAGAGGCCAGCCAACTAGCCCTTGAAGTCACTGTGAGTTCTGGGTTCAAGAGCTGCAGGTCCAGTCCTTCTCAACCAGGCAAGAGGGTAGCAGGTCAGCACAGCAGGAAAACATTCCTTAAAGAGCAGCAGAGTGGTAGTCCTTTCAGCAGCACAGCAGCCCTTCCTTTCAAAGTATCCCCAGGTACAGATGTGTGCTGAAGGGGTGGTATCTGAGGTCCAGTATACATACCCAGTTTTGCCTTTGAAGTGGGGAGAAGCTTTTAGAGGCAGACCATTGAAGTATGCAGCTGCCCTGCCTACCCACGCCTGGCTCAAGACTAACTACTAAGGGTATGAAGCCCTTTGACTGAATACAGGTAGCAACCTATTTTAAGTGCAAGCAGGGCTGGGTCCAGCTCCTCCATCCTATCCTGCCAGTGATGGCCCATCTAGGCACACCTAAGTTCCCCAATGTGTGTGGCTGTCTAGGATGGGTGTCACTCACACCCATTCATGTGACCCAGAGACAGGCTGCAGGCACTAAATGGCTAAGGTAGAAAAATTGTAGCTTTAAAAAGCTATGATTTTAAAATTTGCAATTTAAAATCCGTCTTTGCCATAAGTTAGGATTTTGCATTACAGTTCTAAATACACCAAACATGAATGTGTTCCCATTTCGAAATTACAGCTCATTTAATGTAATAAGGTAACTCCAGTGTTATCCTATGGGAGAGGTACACTGTGCAGCAGTGAAAAATGATGTTAGAAGTTTTTCAGTACCAGGACATGTAAAACTTAAAAGAGCATGTCCAAATTTTTAAATACATTGCACCTTGAACTCTGGCCTGCCTACCCTAGGGGTGACCTATATGTATTAAAAAGTAAGGATTGGGTCTGGCAAAATGTTTATTTTGCTAGTAAGAAATGGCAGATTACAACTACACACACAGGCAGCAATGGGAACCCTAGGAAATGTTTAAAGTATTACTTAATCAGTGCTGCTGCTCACCAGTAGCATTTACACAGGTAGTGCCACTATGTTAGCTTTCACACTGATTAGCACTGGTGAAGTGGGCAGAATCTAAAGCCAGTAAAAAAGGAAGTCAGCAGAACAGGAGGTCTGAAGGCAAAAAGTTAGAGGGAACCACACCAAGGATACCAGGAATAAGAATGATTATTGTCAAATTGGCCTTCACCCACCACACTATACATAATTTCCCCACATTCAGCCTATACACCCATCCCTCTACTCCGTACTACTGTTGTGACTCATTTTGTACTTAGCCCTATGATTCCCTCAGCGGCTTCTGTTTCTCTCATTGGTTTCTGTTGACTCTCAACCCTGTCAGACAGGCCCATGGGAATCTTCATGCAAACCCCCTGGTAGCTTTGCAAAAAAGAAGTTAGGCTTAACATAAAGGCAGTGTGTAAAATATTTATGCAGCACACAAAAAGTAATGAAGTAAAAATACAATACAAGAAAAATCCAAAACCAATTTAGAAAAATGAATTATATTTTGATAAATAAAATGACCACCAAAGTGAATTAAACTCAATCCGTATAACCAGAATTATGAATGTAAACATTTTAAGTGTGAAATATCACCTTAAAGATCAAAGTGTCTGCTTGTATTTGCTGACATGAGACCCGGTCAAATTAAAAAATGAAGGCTGACCCGGATGGTCTGTGGGTCATATACAAGGGGTGGATTGGGCCCAGTCTCGAATTACCTTTGGACTTAATAAAATGGTTGAGAAAAGTACCGGAGAAGGTAGTTTTTCAGCTGAGCAAGGCAGTAGGCTGTACCCGAGGATGAGTCATTGACGTCAGGTAGCTGCTGGACAAGAGTTTGATGAAGTCACTGACGAAGGCAGGAAAAAGCTCTGAGTGGTCATCGTCAAGCCCAGTAAAGATTTCTACTTTTGGATTTAAAAAGTTTTTCTGGGGCTGGGGCTCCTACTCACCCCGCCGGACGAGGCTGCAGGCTGTAGCTGAAAGGGGCTCCATGAGGTTGGGTTCCACTGCCAGGATGTCCAGCTGAAGAGAATATGCTGCTGTGGGAATAACTCAGCAGGAGCCACTGCATAGTTAGACTGACAAGTGAAGCACCCTCGGCAAATCGGCTGGCAGGTAGGTCCCGGTCTTCTTTCAGTTCTCCAGGCAGTTTTTCTTGGAAATTTGTGTAAGTCACAGTTTTTAGAATTAGGCAGGAGCAGTACTGCCAGTACAACATCCAGGACATGGGAGGCACCACTTCAGGGGACCGATCTCACCCCAGCAGAAGCCATCAGCAGGGTTCAAGGTCTGAGGAGCTTGTTTTGTCTCAGTAGCTCACACAGGTGGCCAGCAAGCTAGCCCTTGGAGTCACTCTAGTAGTCATGGGTTCGTGAGGCAGTCGTTTTCATTCCTCATGCAGCTAGACATCAGGCAGTCCTTCCAGCAGCAGTGCAGTATAACTTTCCTTCTGACTCTTCCACAGGTCCAGAAATGATCTGAAGAGTGGTTCCAGGGGTTCAATATTTATACGTGGTGCCAGCATTTGTGAGTGGGGTAATGCCCGGTCTTATCCCACCTCTTATTATGGAAAGCTCTTCCCTACCACTATCCAGGCTCCAAACCGTATGGGTAACAAAATGCTGGTGTCAGGTTCCTTTCAGTGTGCTGGAGGCAAGCCCTGTGAATCATAAGTGTGGCCGGGTACAACTCCACCTCCAGCCATTCTGTCAGCATAGCCCAAGCTGCCCACACCAGGTTCCCTTTTGCTTCATTGCTGGGAAGAATACACAAACAGCCAACAGCAGAGCCATTCACAGACGTTTGCCCCAAGATACTGACATGAGGCATACATTGTTGGGAAAAGAAAATGCTAACTTTCTAAAAGTGGCATTTTCAGAATTTTGACTTAAAAACTGATTTTTTGGGGGTAGGTGTTGCAGGCTGAGACCGCACACCGTTGGGGTCCCTGACTCCCCTGTGCAGGTCCCACAGGATCAGACTGCGGGGCACCTTAGGGATCATCCCAGGGTCGCATTATTCGAAGCAGGACCAATTGGCCTGCTCCACAGACCAACCAAGTTAAGGTTGTATATAAACTCTATATTTCACTGTGTAGTACTAGTCACCATGGTCCTGAAGAATTGCTAGTTTAGCATGAAACATGTCGACCACACCAGAGGTGCCTGAAACTACCAAAGCGTTCTATCTCCCCTCTCACCATTTTAATCAAGGGGGTCAGCCACGCTAATAAAAACTCCTTGTGGATTGACCAACCTTTTTTATTATCACCACCTTCTCATGACTACACCCTTTTGCCCTCTCACACGCATGCACCATATGGCAGGAACAAAAGATCTCCGCTAAAGAGCCCCTTCGCGGGTGCCCGTCGGACATTGCAGCGCCAGTCCGACGAGGAGCAGGACCCATATGATGAAGCATGACACCTAGCTTGTTGGGTGTGTGAGGGTTCTAGTTCCCAAGAGGGGTTTCCCCCACCTTCCCTTCCCCTCTTGGTTTCCCTATACACTTTCACACTCATCCATCTCAGCCTTTCCGGGGAACTTTGTGCCTAATTTTGCTTAATTAAAAACTGATTTTACCAATAAAGAAGATTTTAAATGGGGTGTGGCCAAGATGGCGGCTGCATCAGAAAATTTCTAAAGCATCCCAAGGAAAGCCCATAACTGATCTTACATCTATCCATGCCCTCACACTGTATGCCTTGACATTGCCTGGTGCATGCTGCCCGCAGGGAGTTCCGTCATCGCCTGATGGCACATTTACAGGATGTGCCCAATTTCTTGGTGCCAGTAACCACACAGTGGTGGCTGGTGAGGCCTACTGTGGGGCGGCCCCACTGAAAATCGGGGACCATGTCACCGAAGGTTTAGAGCTGGAATTCACATACTTGAGGGGCACACAGGACTGCTAGACCCCAGCCTTGAGTTTGCTCTACCTGTGCTGCAGACCCTGACTGACTGTCAAGGATCTCTTGGTGTCAAGTGTTGCCCGCCCCTGAGTGGCGACGCAAGGTCCCGCTTTTAGTCCAGGCGGACTTCCCACAGAGAGATCCTAGCCGCATCTGCAGAGGCACAGCCACAACTCTCCAAATCTGAAGTGGGCATTGCCGTACTCCTCCTGGCTGGTGGATGCGGCCCGTGGCAGGTGAGCTGTGGCCGATCGCCCTTCAGAGCTGCTCAGGTGCATGAGTATTTCCTGCCTTCAAGTGCATTTGGGCATGGAGAAATCCTTGACCTATCAGAGCACCCATCCCTTTCTAACTCCCTGACAGCTTGCAGGAGATGCTGCCGGGCCGTGGTGCGTGGGCCACTTGACACCACTGTCCCGAGGGTATACTTTTGTTTACTCTGTTGGAGCAGATTTCAGCAAGTGCTGGAATGGCAATTGCAGGATTACAGTCTTTGGTTACCTGCCATGGCATTTGGGAAAGCTGGTGCGTGGCACTGACAGTACATGACTCAACTACATCCTGACACTGTTGTGCCCTTTGTTGAATCTCTTGTACCCTTGTTATGTGTACCCTTACTTCAATGGACACCATGAAAGAGCTCCCTCTTCCTCTTCCTCTGGGCCCACAGGGCAGATGATACTTTATAACTCTGGCTTTGCTAGATATTCTGGTTGCTGGGGATAGCCTTCTTTCACCCCCTCTTCCTATAGTAATTGCTGTCTTAGGTGCCTACGCCACTGACCATCTGGTTGCCTGCTGCTATATTGCATCTGTGAGTTTTGTTGTGGCTGCCATTTGACGCCACCTATTCTCGAGCCACTTCTAACCTACTCACATTCTAGATAAAAGTACACCTTCTCCCAACTTCTCTAATCTTCACAGAGTAAAACTATGTTTGTGTGCTCTTTGCAGACACGTAATCAGGGGCATATGTACAAAAAAGGCATGCGCCCCAGCAAGTCACCTTGCTTCAATGACAGGAAAATGGCAGGAATGCAAAACATTTAAAAGAATACAGTGCACAATGGGCTGGCTAACATCATCTCAGTCACCCTTGCACCATGGCGCACAGGTGCATGCATTGCATGTAGGATTGTTTTTGAGCAGGAAGTGGCACCTTCCTACCCAAAAATGAGGAGAAATAATGACATTTCTCCTCGTATTTTGTTGGCACATTTCCAGGTTTTCCTGTTTTTGTAAATCTGTGGATGTGTCAAAATCCATGGATGTTGTGTAGAAACCCCCTTGCAATGCCCATGGAAATGCCACCATGGTGCAGAGTAATGCAACGCAGCAATTTGCGCTGCATTACATTACTCAAGATTTATGAAGCCATGCAGGACCACGCAAGTTCGCCTTGCGTGGTTTCCTAAATTTCTATTTTGAGTTTAATCGCTCACAATGTCTGCTGAGTGTTGAATAATAAAAGCGGAATCGAACACTTCTCCCGCGAGTGCCGGATTTTCTTTCGGTTGAATGAAAGGCGATCAGAGCGGCAATTTGTGACGTGGGGCACCACCACGAGAGGCACCTGTCTAAGAGTGACCCGGTTTTTGGTGCAAAAACGGAGCGGAGATATTTATATATATCTCCACTTCTCGTCTCTCTGATGCAATCAATATGGACCAGGTGCGGACACCAGGGGGCATATTATCAAGGACGGCGTTAAAATTATCGCTAGTTTAGCAGCAGAAAACTGCTGGGGGTGCCGAATGCAGTGTGTGCCTTGGCCTGGGTGCATCTGAAAGGGCCGAACGCAGTGTGTGGCTTGGCCTGGGTGCGTCTAAAAGCACTCGGGCCAAAGAGCGTCGGTGTGGGTCATAACAAAATAAGAACAGCGGGAAACAATCATTCAAGACTCACACAATTCTAATTGTTAGACGGTCACCGCTGGCCCTCAAGCGGGGGCACACGCGATTGAGCCTGTCTGCGGGGACAATTACTGCAGCCTCTCATGCGCGCTGTTACGGCGGCAGATCACTACACTAATTACATGCGCCTGCTAACATGAACCAGGACTGCAGCTGGGCCTCAAGCGGGGGGACACGCGCCTGATTACATCAACCAGGGCTGCAGCTGAGCCTCAAGCGGGGGAACACGTGAATGACCGTATCTGAAAACACACATTACACACATTCTATTTCATACCCGGACAACGTCGGGACGGGCTGCTAGTATTCAAATAAAGTAGGAATAAAAACTTTAAAAGAAATGTGTGACCACCTGGTCTCTAGTTCTATGTTTTTCCTCACATGCTCCTGTCACATGATTTCAAGCCAAGTGTCTAAAAAACTGAGAATTTCGCCACTAATCCTACTATAAAAAAGTGTATGATTCTTTCTTTAGATTGAACCGATTTTGTGCATTTGTATCTAAGCTGACAATGTACTTGGTTTCTGCCTGCCTAAGCACTCGCTCCCAATTGCCTTCTCTCAGGCTTTTAGGTATATCATCAATCATGAAGTAACTAAGGCACTGAATGTCATTATTATGACATTCCATCATGATACAGGCTACTTGGTATGTTTGATCCTTTTTATGTATTGCCCTCATGTGTTGTAGCATTTGCATATGGACTTGCAGTTCATCTTTCTCAGTCCACATGCACAGCTAAGGACACAGAGAGCATTTGCATTAAAAGTCCCACCAATTTTGTTTAGAGTTTTGCTAAAGAGGGTCTTGTACTCAGTTGGGTTGATCCCTATACCACAAGATTTGCACTTACTGCATTTATGGAAACCCTTCATTTGTTGTAGCCAATTTGTATGTTCTATCAGCTCAGGACTGCTTTTGACGCGGAACATCCTTTACAACGCAACTTTTACAACGCTCTACCATTACGACGCAACTTTTACAACGCAAGTTATTACAACGCATTGTGCTGGGGGGCGCTCTAGGATAGGGAATAGTTTAATTACTATCCAACACCTTCCCTACTATCCACGGGGACTGGAGTTCGAATAGTAAATTAAACTATTCACTATCCAGCGCCCCCCCAACGCAAGTCGTTGTAACGACTTGCGTTGTAAAACCTGCGTCGTAATAGCATGCGTTGTAAAAGCATGCGTTGAAACGTCATACATCCCTTTTGACTAATGCATCTCTCATGGAGAATGCCCTCCTGTCGGTTATTGCTGGTGTCCTGCCTAATTTGGGTCCTAGGATGGAATCTTTCCTCAACAAATTGCAATCCTGTTTTATGATGGCCCTGACAACTTTCTCATGCCTGGTGTACGTGGTTATCAGTCTTATGGTATTTTTGGCCTCATCCTTTATTTTGTGAATAAGCAGAGTGGACTCCCAGCTTCTTGCATCAACTTTGTTGGCAGTTATCTCTAGGCTTTAACTGTCATAGCCTCTCTGCATGAATCTGTTCATTGCTTCCTCCTGACATCTTTTCAATTCACTGGGGCTGCTGTAGTTTCTCTTAAGTCTAAGCATTTCCCCATAATGGATGCTGGCTAGAACCTGTAGTCGCCCAAGACCCTTGTCCGTGGCCCCAAGATAGAGTATGTTGGCATAATCGAGGTGTGATTTAATAAGCGCGTGCACCATGGTCTTTCTGGCCCCTACCGGAGAAGATCCAAAGTTTTACGCAAGTTTTTCAGGACTCCATAACACTTTCTTTCTAATATGTCCTTCATAGGAGAGAGCAGGATCTACCCAGACCCCCAGATTCTTTGCCTCGATGCACGGTACGGGGGTAGGACCCAAACTCGAAGGCCACCATTCCATTGACCAACTCGAGGTACTGCCTCCCACCACCAACACCTCGGTCTTGCTGCCATTCAATTTCAGGCAGTGCTTATCCATCCAGGAGGCAAGCTCCTGCATGCACGCCCTGAAGTTGGAGGCAGCAATCTCTGGTGCCTGGGATAGGAGACCACCCCAACTTCATAGCCCTGCACTATCTCTGCCAATGGCAACATATGTATGTTGAACAAGGTGGGAATCAGGGCAGAGCCCTGAGGCACTCCCTGCCGCAAGTTAATATCTTTGGAGTAGTGTGCACCCAGTCTAACCTGAAAACTACGTTCAGTTAAGAAGGATTTCAGCCACTTCAGAGCGGAGCCTGAGACGCCGCCTTTATTCAGACACTGCAGCAAGGTGTAATGTGCTACAGTGTCGAAGGCGGCACTAAGATCTAACATTATTAGAGCCATAGTGTGTCCCGCATCCACCCCCTGCCTGATGGTTTCCATGGCCCTTAATAGAGCAGTTTCCGTGGAATACATTGGCTGAAATCCAGATTGCGACTGGTGAAGGCGACTCGCGTCTTCCAAATGTGTCATAGGTTGGCGGTTTGCCACCTTCTCCGCCACCTTTGCCAGGAAAGGCAGAAGCGAAATAGGCCGCAGATTATCTAAATTGTCTAGGCTAACATTCGGCTTCTTCTTAACTGGAAGAACGATAGCACGTTTCCAGTTTTCTGGCAGAGTATGCAGACTAAACGAGAGATCCAGCACGTGTCTAATGAATGGTTCAAGAATATCCAAACTCTCACATATCACCTTAGTAGGAGCAGGATCTCTGGGTGACCCAGATTTGACACCAAGGCAAATAGTCTTAAGAGTCTCAGGAGTGGGAACAAGGAAGTTGTTTAGTCTCAGCGCTGCCTTAGACTCTACCATCAATTCTTCACAATCCGCCCCTCTCCTTACAATCCCAGAGGAGGATGAGTAGATAACCTCTACCTTCTCAGAGAAATAATTTGCGTCGCGATTACATTCCTCAGCATCACCCCTGCTAGGCATAGCCGTCACAGCCAAGGAGGAGATTTCCTTGTATATTTTAAAAAGTTCCTTAGTAAAATTCTCCGCCATTTCGATTTTGGGCTTATAGTAAGTGGCCTTAGCGTGTCTCAACTGTCCTTGGTATTTCCTCTGTTCCAACCTATATAACAGTCTATCCTGGTTGCGAAATCCCTCTCTCCACTGCCTCTCCAGACGTTTACATTCCGCTTTTGCACTATCTAACGCTTGGGTAAACCAAGGAGCAGTTTTACGTTCTCTGCCTCCAACTTTGTTCGATAGCAACGGTGCCACCTTGTTAAGAGCATTGGTTATGCGCCTCTCCAGATTCTGACAGGTGGTTTCACTGTCGAACCCACCTTGAAGGCCACCCTCTATCAGCGCTCTATTAAAGTCGTCCTGAACAAAGGTTTTCCACTTCCTACACGGGTGGATACCGCTGACTGCCTTCCGACTTTCACTCTCTGGCATCCTTATCGCAAGTGACACCAAGAAATTATCCGACCAAGGGACGGGGAAGGAGTAGACACTACTACATCCTCCCAGCTTGCGAACACCGGATCGAGTAGGTGTCCTTGTTGATGGGTGGGGGCAAGAGATTAAGCCTAGATGAAATGACTGTAGGTCGTGACATAAGTTAGATGCTTCCTTATTCAAGGGGTCTTCTAGATGAAAATTCAGGTCCCCCAAAACCAGAAGCTTGTCATGTCTTAAGGCTAGGTGAGCAATGCCCTCCGACGGACTCTGCAGAAAGCATACAGAGGAATCCGGGGGTCTGTAAATCAGAATCCCTTTCACTGTCAGGTTAGAGCTTAACTTTAGTGTAAAAGCACCGGCCTCACTATCCCATAATTTAACAGGTTCAATGAAGCACTCAAGGGGAGATCTAAAAATCACAGCTATCCCTCCTCCTCTACCTACGGCTCTGTCAATTCTTGCTATAGTGCATCCGGGGGGAGTGCCTCTATAATGTCTGGGTCAGCAGTTACATCTTATGATATCAGGAGGAAATCATTCTGCCATGGGATATCATAAATTCTTTAAACAATATCTCCAGTGTCTTTTATAAAGGATGGCAAGTTTCTGAGGTGTTCTTGTAAAAAAAGTCTAGATACCTCAAGGTATTTTTAAATAGACTTTCTTTGGCAGATATTATTGGCCTCCCAGGGGGCTGTATTTGCTTTATTGTTTTTGGGGATTAAATATAGGACTGGCATTTTAGGATGTTCGTTTTTGATATATAAATACTCTTCTTGATTCAACAATCCCATATTTTTCCATTCTCTCAATTGGGATAGAAACTTGCATTTCACCTGCTGCACTTGTTCCCAGCTACTTCTGTTGTAACATTCAGTGTCACTCAGTTGTCTTAGGGTCCCAGCTTTGTACATTTCCAATTGCAAAAATATGATATTTCCACATTTATAAAAATTGCAGACGACCACCTCATTGTATTGTAATTTTTTTTATCAACTTGTGATATTCTTGTTTCTTGAAATTGTGCCTTCTGTTCTCACCTTGCCCCTTTTATTGAGCTTTTTTTAGATCATCAACAATTCTATCATTGAAAGCATCTATGAAATCTCTGGTCGACATGGCTATAAATGTTGAGGCTAGTCTGAAGTGTGTATCCTCCTCCTCATAGACATCCAGACTCATGAAATCTATATTGTTGTTCAAGAATAGGCTCACTCGGGTGCGTTGCTTCATTTTCCAATTCCTTGAGCTCTTGGTTCAATTTTAGATCAGCTATTGATAAGTTATCCTGCTCAATTTCACCTCATTTTACAATATATGTAATCTGCTGGCAATTGCCAGTAGGTAGTTATAGTTAGGACCATGTTTCCATAGGAAAAGCATTTTTTAATTGCCTATATCTGTGGATCCAGTTGACGGATTTTCATGAACTATTCCCAAAAAAGGGCATCACTAATTTTAGATGTGCATGGAAAGTTTTGGGGTGATCCGTTGAAAGGGGACAAGAAAAAGCGGGGTCAAAAAAAGTTTATTTCCCATGTTAATTTCCATAGCCGCCCAAACTGCTGGATGGAATTACATTAAATTGGGTGGAAAGCTAGTTCTTGGCCCAGAAAGATGTTTTTTTGTTCTTTGGTGTAAAACTCTTCAGTAGTTTTATACTTTTTAAAAGAAATCCAAATTTTTATATATAGGGACACAGATCCCCTGAGGATCCGACAGTCCTCGTGCTGATATCTAATTGGCTGCCAACACTTCAATCAGCCATTTTGGGACTCAAACTCAGCCTAGTCCCACAAATAAAGGTTAATAAAATATTGTTATAACACAAGCACGGTCTCCCGCACTTGTTTATTTTTCACCCCCCAGGTGGGCCAAGTCCTATGGGCATCCACTTTATAAACAGATGGGGACGGGGTGCATGTGATCCCCACCCCAAGTTCAGTTTGTACCCTCGGGACTGCCACCTCTCTGGGGCTTTATTTATTAAATTGAAGGAGGCCTTTAAATGCCCTGGGGATCACCACCTCCCTTGTGCTTATAAATTATATTAGAGGGGGGTGCATGGCCCCCTGCTACTTAGTAATTGCCCTCAGGATCGCCACTTCCGTGGGGCACAAAAAGCACAGAAATAAGAGAGGGGGGGCTGCATGGCACCTGTCCCTGGCCATATTTTGACCCTCCCTGGGGCATGGCAAATTTAAAATAGAAGCCGCGAGGCTCCCCTCCCGGGCCATATACAGCCCCTGGAATAATCACCTCCCTGGGGCTGGCCTATGCATAATAAGAAAAGGGGGCCACATGTCCCATTAATGGCCCTGTGGACTACAAACCTCAGGGCCAGTTCTGCTAGCTCCTGGGGTGCATACCCTCGGGAGATAGCTGTTTGCTTTTGCTTGGCAAGCTGTGACTGATCCCGCAAAGCAAAAGCAACCACTAACCCCACTACCAGCAAGCGGGAGCGGTCAAATTGCTTCCACTTTTGGAATCTTTTTTCTTGCCCATTGTCATACAGGCAGGGAAACAGACAAAAGGATTGCTCTCACATGCAAAGAACAGCATTTTTAGATGCTCCCTTCATGTGGGAGCATTGCTGGCTCCAGCTGGAGGAACCGCGGGGCATTCAGGCTCCCCTCAGGTCCCCAGCGTAGTATACTGAGTTCCCTGGGTGGGCTCTAGGACACCCAGTTAGACGTGGCCAGGCCCCAAGGAATGAGATCTCCGGGGCTGAAAATCAGCCCAGGGAGGGGGACCGCGCATCCCCCTTCCCAAAGTGAATTTGGCAAGCCCTAGGGCAAAAATCAGCCTCAATATGGGGGTTGCATAACCCTTCTCAACCAATAAGTTTAGGCTTGGCCCCAGGGGATGGGACCCCAGGCCCAAAAGCAGCCTGGGGAAAGGGACCCCCTCCCCTTCAATACACTGCCTTGGCAGAGGCAAAGCAAGTGTGTTTCCTTGTGTATTCCACATTGAAAAAATATCTGAAATCGTTAATGGAGGTGAATGCATTGTTGATCTAAAGGAACACAATCTGATCTAGGGTGACTGTGACAAGTGCTTTCTTTCTCTTGATCTCCGGGTGAGAGCAGATTCCATGGTTCTCCCTTGAATTATCTATGAAAATGACAAAAATAATCTGCGAACTCCGTATGTTTGGCCCACCTCATTTTCCTTCATAGTGTGTAAAGGTCTTCCCTCCTTTTCAATAGAAAATAACTTTGCCAGGCAATCTTAAGTATACACAAAGTAGGAAATTAGTTCAATAAAAAACAAAAGTAAAAAAACTATACATTTTAATTATTTTTGCGAATACATTTGTATTTTAAAATCATCATCATGACTATTTGGATACATATAATTAATTTCTTAGTTAAAAAATACAGGATAAACAATTATGGGTGGTAAAGATGGTGTCTTCGACGCGCATTTCGGCATTAGGGAGTGCCTTCATCAGGAATTTACCATCATATAATTTGTGTTTAAAACTGTGAAGATGGAGATGGATCGACACATTCAGGTAGATAAAAGCATGAACTGCGCAATAATATTCTTTGGGGCGTTATCGCCTCCAATAGGTAGGAGAGCTCGATGAGTGAATGCCACATGCACGATATGTGGCATGGAGATCTGTCAAAGTAAGATTGAGAACGATGTCCGGCTGTGGGGCGTGATTGCCTCCAATTACGGAGTGCGCGCAATAAATGTTTGTGATTTATTACGACTTCACGTTTAGCTTTCTGTATATGTAAATAGCCGCTCGTGGTAGGGCGTGTTTGATTTACTTGATTGTTTTGTATCTGTGGGGTGAGGAGAGCCTCCTGAATGCGAGTGGTGTGGAGCTGGTTGTAGTCCCGATGTAAAAGAAACAAATTTCCCTCCTTTTCACACATTGATATATAGCTTACTAAAAGGCCGCTGAGTGCATTTGCCAAGTTTGATGACACATTCTTAATGCAGAGGAATATGAGGACACCTCAAAAAACATGTTAAATGGAAGTACCCCTGTTTGATGTAGATTCACCTCTTTGTAGTCTTGTTGTCTTCTATTGTCAAGGATTCATGTTATCACAGACTGGTGGATATGACCATGTGAGGAATAGGCACATTGCTGAAATTACATGCACACAAGGTCATTGGAGACTCTACCTCTTGTTCGTTTACGCAGCTGTGGTGTAAAATATGCACTATACATTTACCCAAAGAGGTAGCACTTACTAATTAACCAGTAGAAAGTATTCCAGTTGGGTAGGCATTTTCATAAAAACTGCGGACTCTTCTTGGATTAAACGAGGTTCCATTCTGGCCCTGATACTCATTTCACAGCACAAACAAATATAAACATATCAGGTGCCCCGGTTGAAACTCCACTTTAGTAAAGCACAAACAATCTGAACTTCTTGGGCTTGGTTAAGGCAAAGCAAGTGTATTTCCTCTCAAATTCCACATTAGCAAATTATATTAAATCCTTAATGGAAGTGAATGCACAGTAGATCTATTAGAGCACACTCTGATCAGTAGTGACTGTGATAAGTGGTTTATTTCTTGTCGTCTCCTGGTTAGAGAAGAGTGCATGCTTCTCCATTTTAAATACCCTCAGTATGCAAATGCCCAAAATCCATAGCACCACTCACACACCTACTCACAGACACACATAGGTACTCACACTACCACTAACAAACCCACAAAGCCAGTCACACACTCAATCATAGACCTTCCTGCCACTCAAGGGCCTACTCACAGACCAAGACAGGCACTCACACACCCACTCACAGACCCATATCACCATCCACAGACCCACATAGGCACTCATACAACCACTCTCAAAGGTAATAGGCTACTGTTAGGAAATACAATTTAAAAAAACCATAAAAATTCATAGAAAAATGGTTAAAGCGACATTACAGTTTTTAGAAAGATCTAGTAATTCACTAATAAATGAAAGGTTACAGTGGAGGTCATAGTTGGTAATACAATTAAAAAACATACAGATTTTGAATGTTGGCAAGAAAATCATACAAATTTACTGAAAAAGCAAAGGTTACAGGGTAGTTGTAGTTAGGAAATGGAATATGAAAACCTTAGATAATCACTGAAAAAACAGAGAGTACAGGGACGTTATTGTGAGGTGTGGGACAAGTTGTATGGATATGTGAATAAGTATGTGAATGGATCTGTGGTTGTGTGAGTGAGTGTATGAGAAACTGTGTGTGTGTGTGAGTGATTTTTTTGGATGATGTCATGCGTGATGTAATTTGAGATATCATCAGTGATGTCACTGACCATGTCATGAATGATGTCATATGTAAGGTCATAAGCAGTGCTATGTGGGGCTTAAGTTATAGTTAGCACAGGCAGTTATACCTGCTGAACTTTTGTCTGAGTAGAAGGTTTTTCCTACGCTGTTTTCTTACTATAATGTCCCTGTAAGCTTTGTTTTTTCAATTAATTTATAAGGTTTTTGCAATTCTATTTCCTAACTGTAATGTCCATGTAACCTTTGTTTTTTTAAATTGCATTTTCATAATACAAAGACCTTCTAATATTTACTTTCTTAGTTATTTTGTAGGGTTTATTTTTAATACTAACTGCATTACAAATTATATATTTTTAATAATTGTTTTAATAATTAAGTGTTTTAAACCTGTAGATATTATTTTTTTACAAATACACGTTTATATGTTTAAAACTATAAACATTACATGTAAACTTAATGTAGAGTAAAATACATTTTTTTAATATAATGAAATATATATATAGTGTTTTAATATTTTTGAGATACCGCAGTACCATAACAATTCCAGGAATATAGGCTGCTACTCTATGGTTTTTACACCCCATCATGTGTTCGGAATGACAACAGGAGTCCAAATCTACACATTCAACAAAAATTATACAAATTAATGCACACTTGTAGAATCCCCATTGTCATTAATAAAATCAGTGTAAACATAGTTACAAGCATATATAAACCACCTTATATCGGCTTTCAACAAAATATATTTTATTTTTGCGTGTGGACCAGATTTGCAAATTCACTCAAACATACCCAAACCTTGCCTTCTGATTGGATATAATCCACATTCAACATGCAAAACTACATCCAAAAGCAGTTACTTCTCCCATGAAGTCTCTAGAAGGAGGATTGAGAATCATTAGTGCTGTGCTTTTAGACAATGGCTGAAGCTTCATCATCCATACAAGCTAAGCGTCCACAACATCTCGAAGATAAAGATGAAGACACACCACCTCACAGAAAATAAAGTGGTGTGTGGAAGCACTTTATTATACCTTCTGGCAAAAAGAGGGCATCAGCAAAATACATCAAGTATACCATTTGTGGCAAGAAGTTATCCAGAGACACTGCAAAGAAATATTCGTATGGGACAAGTTCTATGTGGGAGCACCTAAAAACAATTCATGAGAGAGTGTACAACAAGATGATGCAACAGATAAGAATGTAGTTTTCGCTCTGGGTGAGGGGGAGAACATGGCGACCGTGAGCTGAAGCCGTCACTTGCCGCTCTGGTAGATCCCCTGCCGATGCGTTAAGTCGTGTCTGCCCTGGAAGCTATGGCAATACCTGCATGATTGAAAGCGCAATCGTGTTAGTTTCAAATATCCTTACCTGGTGGTTATACGGGCGATGTGCGTTGGTGCCACTGTAGACTTGCCGCGCTGCCTCGCTGCAGCTTTGGTGTTGAGGAGAGGCTGGAGATTGTTGGCACGTCGGCTGCTCTACGCGGAGTTCTTCTGGGGTGACTCCTGGAGCGTGAGAGGTAGAATCAGCGCCTGCAGGGCAGCGGGGGCCGCCGCTTTCACGCTGGAGGAGAAAGGCGATGAGGTAGTGGAGCGACACGCTGCCGGTGAAATTTTGATCGCGGAGGCCAGAGGAGAGGCTGCAGTGAGCGTCTTGGTGGCGCAGGAGCGTCCAACACAAGGTAACAAAGGTTTTTTTTTCCCGGGAGACCCCAGGACGTAAAACTGCACCATACTGCCTGAGAGGGAAGGGCTCTTCCTCCACGACCATTGGCTCTACACCCACGATAAGTGGTTGTAAGGGCAAGAAGGGAGGGCAAAAAGAGGCTGTGGCTGGGGGCAGTCCTGTTGTAAACATTTCTGGTAGATTTGGAAAAATAGGCATATAAAAAAAAATAGCTAAAAACAAATCAAAACCTAAGCTTGAAAAACAAGACAACAAGGAGGGTAGTACCCCAAAAAATACCACGAAAGGCTTTTCTGAAAATAAACCGCAACTCAAGGGAGAGTTAGAGGAGCATACTGATGTTAATATTGACGAAAGCACTTACCCCTATCGAATACATAAGGGAAAAGGTCTAAAAAATATTAAAAGAAACGGGCCCCCTTCAGACGCCAAAGTTAAAGTAACTCCCTCTTTGAGGTCCTATTTTAAGGTGTTGCCTCAAGTTTTAGACGTTGTGGAGCAGGGGGAAGCTCTTAGGTCAAGTAGGGTGCAACGGCATTAATTCTCGTCTTCCAATATGGCATCAGAGAGATCACAGCCTGTGTTGGAGTCTTGTAATCTATCAATAACCAGCTCGCACACCCCGCAAAATTCTGTTCTACCTCTGCGCACTCCTATTCTCTTAGAGCCACAGCTACAGTCGCAGCCGCAGTCACAGGTGCTGCCACAGCCTTAGCCTAAATTGCAGGACAATCAACTCCTTCAGCTGAAAGAGTTAGAAGTTCCAGAGGTCACTGAAAGTAATGAGCCTGTAAGCTTGGAGAATTTCTCTATAGGTGGAAGTAGTGGGAGCTGGGGAGGAGAATGGACGACTTAAAGAAATTGGGGGCTGTGGTCCAACTTAAATTCCCGGCCCAATTGAGGATCATGTTCAATAACAAGATGTATAATGTACGATCAGTGCAGGAAGCAGACGACCTGTTAGAAAATCTTAAATAATTCCTTCCCCTCATTATGACAAATTATGTACAGTAGGTAGTCACCTACCAAATTTAGGCGAAGCATATGAAGTCTATTGAGGGGATGATCAGGGACGATCAGACACCATTATATTACACCAGATGTAGATATATTTAGTATATATCAGGCATATAAATGAGTTAAATTCTATATTTGATGAATACACATACACAGGCACTGTCACAAGTTAAAAATTAAAACAGGAAAAGGCAGAGTAGGAGCTACCGGCCGGCAGAACCTGGAGTTCCCAGGTAAATAGGGGTCGGGTTCTCCAAGGGGGGGGCAGGTTCAGGGAGGGAGGTAGAGGTAGCACGGGGGAGGGAGCAGAGGGGTAAAAAAGAAAAAAAGTAATCCTCATTAGTCTTTTAGCCTTATTAGGCCTTGTTTCATTTTTCCACTGCTGCTGGTCAGGAGTAGACTCTGCACGAGATGGGGTAGGGTCACATTGTGGTTCCCCTAATCTTCCATGAAGACGCTTAAATGTCTATCATGGAACATAAATGGCCTCCAAGTCAAAAATAGGAGAGAAAGAATTTTGCAATATTTGAGGGATTCACCAGCACAAATAATTATCCTGAAAGAAACCCATCTATATCAAAAGGAAGCTATTGCTATATGCTGTAAGCTCCGGTGGGTGGAACACTGCCTTTGTTCCGGACAATCATCTAACATCAGGGGGGTTGCTATATTAATCAAGAGGCAAGCGAACGTCATTGTCCAAGATGTTAAGATGGACTCTAGTGGCAGATGGATTATAGAAGTCATTTTAGTAGCGAATACCCCCACCACATTAGTCGGTTATTATGGTCCTAATCAGGATGACCCCTTAACTTTGAAAACTATCTTCTTACATTTATTGGGGATTCCTGATAAGACAATTTTTGCCGGAGATTTTAACATAGTTTTGAATCCGAAATGGGATAAATCACCAAATAGTAAAGCTAATATTCCATCTAAATCTAGAGCTTTTTTGAAATCCCTGATGAAGCAAAATGCGCTAGTTGATATCTGGAGGGAGAGGTCAGGTACCCAATTGGGAGTGTCTTTTTATAACAAAAAATACAGACACAAGTCTAGAATAGACTATATTTTAAATTAGTGATGATTTAAGGAGCAGCATTAAAGATATAGGTTATCTGACTCCCCACCTGTCGGAACATTCTGCGGTTTGGATGGAATGGGACCTCGGTGCGAAACCCCAACAAAGAGCCTGGTCATTTGATCAAACTATTCTTTTAGACAAAGAGGCTATTACCTTTTTGTCTCAGGAAATTAAATCCTTCCTAGACATCAACATCGGCTCCGCCGATATTACTGTGGTCTGGGATACTCTAAAAGTCTTCTTGAGGGGACTGGCTATGAATAGGACCTCATATAAGAATAAGAAGTACGGGGGAAATCTCACAAATAGAGGGTCAAATGAAAGAGGTTGAAAAAACTATAATTGAAGAGTCGGATCAGGAGCAAGTTAAAAAACTAATTGATAAACTGGAATCTCTGAAAGCGCTTCTGGAAAACAAAGTTCAGGCTAGAATCTCCAGCAGATGGGCGGTTAGTAAGCTAGCCCATTTTGAATATGGTGAAGGGGCTGGTAGACTACGGGCCTGGAAGGCTAAATCAGATAGGCTGTGCAATTTGATCAGGAAATAGAAGTTGTAGACTCCAACACAATAACATCTAACGAGGATAAAATAGGAGAGGCTTTTCATACCTATTTTAAGGACTGATACGAGAAAGACAACAGCATACATGAATCTGCTGATAGGGTCTGGTTTAACCTAATCCATCTTCCAGTTCTGGATTCTATTGAGAGGCAAAATCTAGAGAGAGAAATCTCCCAGAAGGAGGTTAGGAAAGCACTTTCAGCTTGTAAAACTGGTAAATCAGCAGGGCCGGATGGCCTTCCAGTGGAAGTCTATAGATTTATGGGTGAAAATATAATTCCATATATGACTATACTCTTTAATAAAGTCCTAGTAGAGGGGGTTATACCACCTTCTTCGTGGGGAGAAGCAAATTTTACTTTGATCTTGAAACCCGGTAAATCTTCCACAAATTGTGGGTTGTATAGACCCATTTCTCTTCTTAACTCCAACTATAAGGTCTTTACAAAAATTTGTCTGACAGATTAGGACTAGTTGCAGGAGATCTGTTACATACAGATAAGAAGGGGTTTTTAAAAGGTAGAAACCTTTTTGATCTCACGCACGATTTGATAGGTGCGATTGATTTCTCTTCCAGCTTTGCCCTCTCGTTGGCGGTAATGACGCTTGACGCAACAAAAGCATTCGACAGAGTAAACTGGAACTATTTAGCTGCTGTTTTAGACAAAATGAATTTTGGCCCAAAGTTTCGTCGAACCATTAAACTTCTATATAGGGACCTGTCAGCAAGGATAATAGTAAATGGCAATCTGACAAAGCCTTTTAGCATTAAGAGAGGAACACGACAGGGCTGTCCTCTCTCTCCCCCCCTCTTTGACTTGTACATAGAGCCATTTGCTCAGAGTATCCGAGAGGAGCGAGCCATAACACCATTCAAGAACGGCACATGGGAGAAAAAGCTCGCCCTGTATGCGGACGACATTTTAATTTTATCGTCAGATTTAGATGCATCATTTCCCCAAGTCATCAGGTTAGCTGAAACTTTTGGCAGAGTGTCCGGCTACGAAGTTAATGCAGGAAAAACTGAAATTATGACTTGGAACCTACCAAAGGGTCCCTATCAAACGAAAGATGATATGAGGTACCTGGGGGTTGAAATTGTCTCCAGTATCGAGGAGATAGCAAAGGTGAATCTCTCAAATATTCTTAAAGAGAGCCTAAACCAAATGAACTCTTGGCCTCATCTCCCCTTGACCATCCTGGGCAGAGTAAACTTGATAAAAATTGTTGTTCTAACAAGAGTAACCTTTCTCTTTAATACCATTCCCTTATATTTTGACAAAAAGTTGATTGATAGATTTCAGCTGGCAATCAATTCTTTTGTCTGGGCCTATAGGGCAACCAGGATATCCTGGAAAAAATTGAGATGGAGAAGGAAAAAGGGAGGTCTTGCACTTCCTGATGTTCAGAACTATGTGAGCCTTTCAATTAACCCACTCAAGGATGCTGTTAAAGCATCCAGATGATTCGGATAGGGGAAAAATGTTTAAAGCAATGCTTGACCAGTCGGAGCTACCTCAAGAAGGCTTTCTTTTTAAATATGGAGACAAAAGGTTCTTCAATAAGGTTAGGCTGAAAGTCCTATATGGAGCAGTCCAAATATGGACCAGAATCAAAACATTAATAGGCCTGGAATACCACTCAAGATTGGCCCCGTGGTGGGATAGCCCAGGGTCTCCTAGTTGCCTTAAAGATGCGCTTGCATGCCATTAAAAACAGCAGGATTAACAACATGGGGAGAACTAACTGAAGATGGCTCTCTTCTTCCCTGGGCAACATTAGATGAGAAAATGGAAGGGGGCATGTCAAGATTTAAATACATACAGCTAAAAAGTTGGTCCCAAAATCACAAAAAGCTGATAGAATTGGGTAATGATCTTGAAGAGCTCCTGGTTAAAAAGCAAGCAGGCAAGAAAGAGGTAGCTTCTTTTTATTGGGCAATTGAGGGGGCAATAGACGGAGATTTTAGATTGGCTGCAGAATTATGGGAGGAGCTGATTGGGGAGGGGGATTGCACTGAGCTATGGCAGGTCTCATATAACACCCAGTTGTGAAGCCAGCTTGGCTGAGAAGAAGTCATTATTTCACAACAAACAGGACTTTCCTGTCCCCTGCTAGACTCTCGAAGATGTCCAACGATCCACCCGCAAGATGTAAAAAATGTAATATGGTAAGGGCCCCAGATACACACATGTTTTGGACCTGTCCGGCCATTTCAGACTTTTGGCAAAAGGTGTCCTCTACCCTTACATCTATCTTAGGACAGCAAGTACATATTACCCTAAGTCTAATAATCTTTGGAATTAAAATGGAAATCACGGGGCTCACCAGGAGCTTCCTGTTCTTTGCTATCCTATTGGCCAGGCGAGAAATATGCAAGAAATGGGTAGAAGTTTCTCCTCCCACACATTCGGAATGGCTGTCATCAGTCTATAAAACATCTACAATGGACTTGGCCAGACTAAAAAAGAGCAATAAAGCAGCAATTTGGGACTGTCTGTTAAAATGATCTCCAACTCGGACAGTATAAAAATCAAACACGCCGATGTAAATTGTAAAGAACACCTTCGTCTTTTTTGTCCTATGATTAGGCCTCTTGGGAAGCTCTCAGACGAAGATAGATGGATCCCCTTGGTGTCATCAGGTCATCAGGTAATAGTGATCCAAGGAGGGGTCTATCGATAACTGTGGTCTCTGGTTTTTCGGAATTGGCAGAGAGCATGACCAACCTCTCACAAACAGAGAGAGGTCAGCAACAAGTAGGATGCAGGTGTACCACTGGTAGGCGGGCGATAGGATAGCACTTCAAAATGAAAAAACTTACCTCACCAATGGGAGTTATAGTGGAGACCAGCAGATTACTAGTTTGCGGGGGTCAGAGGCGAATGGGGATAAAAAAAAATAAAAAAAGATGATGCAACAGAAAGCCAGTGCAACAGGACGGACAACATCTACAGCAGCCTTGGGAGAACCGTCTTTATATGCACTCCTTACTAAATCAACTGCCTGTGAGGAATGAACTGATATGGTTACTTGCTGCACGAAATGCCAAATTCTTGACCCTGTACACATTTCTTCTGTGGGTAAATTCTTGCATACAGGGAAGAAGCATCATTGTTAGGTTTTTATTTTGCATTCAAAAACTACAAAATGTTTGTTGAAGAGTGAAGCCAGTTGCTTCTTTGGATTTCCCCATCCATATGTTTTTTTCGCCTTATTTATTGTGTTAAAAAAAAAAACAAGAATTGTTTGTTAAAACTGTTAGAGTACCCTTCTAGGAAGAAAACTATCCTTGTTAGCACCACCATCTATTCAAACAAAGTACTAACTCATTGTTTTTAATGTGCCACTGACTACTGGTGTGAGAGTGGGTATACCAGTATGTGCATGAGTATATTCCCAGGTGTGTTAATGTGTGTATTAGTGAGTACCTGGGTGTCCTAGTGTATGTATCAGTAGGTGACTTGGTGTGTTACCATATGCATCAGTGTATCTTTGAGTGTGTTATTGGATGCATTAATGTTTGGCTGGCTGTGTAATTATCTGCATTGCTGTATGCCTGTGGTGTGTCATTGTCTGTATTGCTATGTCACTGGATGTGTCAGTGTATGCATCAGTGTATTATTGGATGCATTAATATTTAGCTGGCTGTGTCAGCACTGCTGTATGCCTGTGGTGTGTCAATGCTTATATTTCTGTGTCTCTGGGTGTGTCATTGTATGCATGGGTGTTTTAGTGGATGCATTTTGGATGGGTGTGTTGGTGTCTGCATTGCTGTGTACCTGGGTGTGTCAGTGTCTGCATTGGTAAGCCTCTGGGTGTGTTAGTGTATGCAAGAGTGTATGCCTGGGTATCCTATTGGATGCATTAGTGTTTGGATGGATGTGTCAGTGTACGCATTGGTAAGTCTTTGGGTGTGTCAGTATGTGCATCAGAGTGTGCCTGGGTGTGTTATTGGATACATTACTGTTTGGCTGGGTGTGTCAGTGTCTGCATTGCTGTATGCGTGTGTGTGTTAGAGTTTGCACTGAAAAGCCCCTGGGAGTGTCAGTGTGTGTTATTGGATGTTTTGCTCCATGTGTCCGTCGCTTAATCAATGTGTGTCTAGGTGACACACATTCATGTAATAGGCCTCAAGAGTGGGGCTGCGTTCCCCCCTCCTTTTTATTTTTTAAATGGCTCAGGCCCCAGGGATGGGGTCCCCGGACGTAAATGGGTCAAGTGAAGGGATCCACACAGTCCCCTTCCTAAAATAAAAAACAAAACAAAATGGCAACCCGCTGGAGGCCCGGCCCCCTCCCTGCACCACTCTGCAAACGTGCCTCCTGGCGCCCTCTGACTTGGGGGATGAAGTCCCCTTCACTGGTGAGGGTCCTTAGGAGCAGACAAGCCCATCAGGCACCTCCAGTACGCCCCACACAGTGGGATTTGTGAGAGGTGGTCCGAGGCCATACCCCTTTTTACAACACTCTGCAAACACGTCACTTGGCACACTGCTGGTGGGGTGATGAGGTCATCTTGTATCCTGAGAAATTAAGGACTAAAGTGGACTTCATCCCCCAAGTGCCTCGGACCACTCTCAGCATTCCAGCTGTGTGGGGCTTACTAGAGGTAACAGGAAGGCAAGTTGGATCCCAGGGACCCTCAGGAGGCAAGGGGACTTCATCCTCCAACCAAGAGCGCACCAGGATGTGCATTTGCAGAGTGGTGCAGGGAGGGGGCAGGGCCTCCAGCGAGTTTCCGTTTTGTTAATAGTGTGCCAGAAGGCACGTTTGCAGAGTGGTGGAGAAAAGGGTGTGTGGCCTGTGTCTACCTCTCAGCAATCCCACTGTGCAGGGCTTACTGGAGGTAACAGGTAAGCTAGTTGGCCCCTAAGGACCCTCTGGAGCGAAGGGGACTTCAATTCCCATCTAAGAGCACACCAGGGATTGCGTTTGCAGAGTGGTGGGCAAAGGGAGCATGGCCTGCTATGAGAACTTAGCCATCCTGCTGTGTGGGACATATGGAGGTAACAGTGGGATTGCTAAGAGGTCTTCGGAGGCCGCACCCCCTTTCTCCACCACTCTGCAAATGCACCTTCTGGCACACTACTGGTTGGGGATGAGGGCCACTTTACTCCTGAGGGACTTTTGGAGCCAAGAATCACTCCTGGTACCTCCTGTAAGTCCGATGCAGTGAAATTCCTGAGCGCTGGTTGGAGGCCCAGTCCTCTTTCTCCACCACTCTGCAAACACGACTACTAGTTAAAGAAGCATTTGCAATGTAATAGGTCTCGCATTTGCGAGAGTTGGAGCTATTGGTGTTGCAAAAGTAACAGTTTTTTACTAATGTTTTTTGGAGTGGAGTGGATGTACATTGTGTGTAGTGGAATTATGTGGTATGTTGTACAGTGAAATTATGTGGATAGAAAGTATGCGGTATTTTGAGTATAGGAATTATGTAGAGTAGGATTGTGTGTTATGGAGAGTAAATATGTGCTATGGTAGTCTGTGTTGTGGAGTGGTAACCTCAGGATTAGTCTTCCTCCTTTCCATAGAAGCTAAATTATAAACTCGATGAGACTAAAAAAAGAAGGAACCACTGAGGAGCACTTCTTGACCCAGACAGAGGTATGAGCAGGGCCACTGGAATTATACAACTGTTCGGCTGCACCGATTTTTTGCATAATTATACATTTTCTGCATTTGACACATAATCCATCATCTGCTGCATAATCTGCAGATCTGAACAAAAAAGACCTTGCTTCAAGCTCAAACGGCTCAAACGTTACCGAAAATGCATCGACAAGTGTTACAGCTCGGTGGAAGGTCCTTTGCAAACCTGGAATGTCACCTGTTACTTATTACTAAAGGTGGGTGTTAAACTTGTACTAATGGTGCGCAAACCACTCTTGCTACTTTCTGCACCTCTCCTGCCTCTTTCTGCATTTCTCTTGCTTCTTTTCTGCACCGTTCTTCCTTTTTCTGTACTATTTTTTCCACTTTCTGCACCTCCCTTCTTTTTGCACCTCTATTGCCTCTTTCTGCACTTCTCTTGCCTCTTTCTGCACTTCCCTTGCTTCTTTCTGTACTTCCTGTGCTTCTTTCTGCACCTCTCTTGCTTCTTTCGGCACCACTTTTGCCTCTTTCTGCACCTCTCTTGCTTATTTCTGTACCTCTGTTGCCTGTTTCAGCACCTCTCTTGCTTCTTTCTGTACTTCTCTTGCTTTTTGCTTCTGCACGTCTCTTGCCTCTTTCTGCACCTCTGTTGCTTCTTTCTGCACTTCTCTTGCCTCTTTCTGCATCCTCTTTCTGCACCTCTATTGCCTCTTTCTGCACTTCTCTTGCCTCTTTCTGCACTTCCCTTGCTTCTTTCTGTACTTCCTGTGCTTCTTTCTGCACCTCTCTTGCTTCTTTCTGCACCACTTTTGCCTCTTTCTGCACTTCTCTTACCTATTTCTTCTCTTCTCTTACCTATTTCTGCCTTATTGAAAGAACTTTATTTGGTTGTTTTGTTTTAAACCATCAAAGTGTACAAAGGAAAAAAAAACATCAATTTGCAATCTAAAATAAAAGAATAGGTTTCAAAGACTACATTTAAAATATACAATAAAAATATCTGGAGTAAAAGCATTATATTAAAAATCATAAAGAGGAGAACTTCAGATTGACAACCTTCCTGTTAAAAAGTCACGCCACATGCAAAATGATTAAAAAGAAGCTTATATACAGTACACAATTCATTAATTCCATTTCCTCTTTCTGTACATCTGTTGCTTCTTTCTGCACCTCTATTGCTTATTTCTGCACCCTTCTTGACTATTTCTGCAGCCCTCTTCCTTCTATCTGTACCTCTCTTGCTGTATTCTGCACAACTCTTGCCTCTTTCTGCAGTTCTCGTGCCTCTTTCTGCACCACTGTTGCTTGTTACTGCACTTCTCTTGCCTCTTTCTGTACCACTCTTGCCTCTTTCTGCATTTCTGCTGCTTCTTTCTGCACTTGTTGAAATAATGTATTCAGTTGTTTTGTTTTATTCCATTAAAATGTACAAAGGATAAAAATAATCATCAATTTGCAATCTAAAATAAAAGAATAGGTTTTAAAGACTACATTTAAAATGTACAATGAAAATGACTGGAGTAAAAGCATTATATTAAAATTCATAAAGAGGCGAATTTCGGATTGACAACCTCCCAGTTAACAAGTCATGTCACTTGCAAAAGGATTAAAAAGAAGCTTAAATACAGTACAAAATTAATTAATTATATTGCCTCTTTCTTCACCTCTGCTGCTTCTTTATGCACCTCTATAGCTTCTTTATGTACCTTTATTACTTCTTTCTGGACCCCTCTTGCCTCTTTCAGAACCCCTCTTCATTCTATCTGCATCTCTCTTGCCTCCTTCTGTAGTTCTCTTGCCTCTTTCTGCACTACTGTTGCTTCTTACTGCACTTCTCTTTCCTCTTTCTGCACCTCTGTTGGTTCTTTCTGCACTACTCTTGCTTTTTGCGCACCTCTCTTGCTTCTTTCTGCACCCCTCTTGCCTCTTTAGGTACCTCTCTTTCCTCTTTCTGTACCTCTCTTGCTTTTTTCTCTCCCGTTGCCTCTTTCTGCACTCATCTCCCATCTTTCAGTCCCTCTCTTGCCTCTTTCTGCACCCCTCTTGCCATACCTCTGTTGCTTCTTTCTGCACTTCTCTTGCTTCTTTCTTCAGCTCACTTGCTTCTTTTTGCACCCTTCTTCCATTTTCCTGCATCTCTCTTGCCTCTTTCTTCACCTCTCTTGCCCCTTTCTGTACCTCGGTTCCTTCTTTCTGTACTTCTCTTGCCTCTTTCTGCACCACTATTGCCTCTTTCTGCACCTCTGTTGGTTCTTTCTGTATCTCTTGTGCTTCTTTCTGCATCCCTCATGCCTCTTACTGCACCTCTCTTCCCTCTTTCTGCACCACTCTTGCCTCTTTCTGCACATCTGTTCCTTCATTCTGAACTTCTCTTGCTTCTTTCTTTACCCATCTTGCCTCTTTCTGCACCCCTCTTCCCTCTTTCTGCATCTCTCTTGCCTCAGTCTGCCCACCTGTTCCCTCTTTCTGCAGTCCTTTTGCCTGTTTCTGGAACTCTCTTGCCTCTTTCTGCAGTTTGCTTGCCTCCTTCTGCACCCCACTTGCCTCTTTATGCAACTCTCTTGCCTCTTTCTGCAGGTCTCTTGCCTCCTTTTGCACCTCTCTTGCCTCTTTCAACACTTCTCTTGCCTGTTTCTGCACCTCACTTGCCTCTTTATGTACCTCTCTTGCATTTTTCTGCACCTGACTTGCTTCTTTTTGTACCCATTTGCCTGTTCCTGCACCCCTCTTCCCTCTTTGTGCAACTCTCTTGCATCTTTCCACACCTTTCTTCCCTCTTTCCGCATCACTCTTGCTTCTTGTTGTACCTCTCTTGCTTCTTCTTTCTGTACCGTTCTTCCCTCTTTCTGTACCTCTCTTGCTTTTTTGCAGTTCTCTTGCATCGTTCTGCACATCTGTTGCTTCTTTCTGCACTTCAATTGCTTTTTTCTGCACTCTCGTGCTTCTTTCTGCAACCTTCTTGCCTCTTTCTGCACCTCTTTTACTGCTTTCTGTACTTTACTTGCTTCCTTCTGCACTCCTCTTGCCTCTTTCTGCACCCCTTCCATCTTTCTGTACCTGTCTCGCTTCTTTCTGCTTCTCTTTTGCTTCTTTATACACTTCTCTTGCTATTTTATGTACCCCTCTTGCTTCTTTCTGCAACCCTCTTCCCTCTTTCTGCACCTGCCTTGCCTCTTTCTGCTCCTCTCTTGCTTCTTTCTGTACTTCTTTTGCCTCTTTCTGTACTTCTCTTGCCTCTTTCTGCACATTTCCTACTCTTCCTCACCTCTCTTGTTTTTTTCTGCACTTTTCTTGCTTCTTTCTATTTTCTGTACTTCTCTCCACTCTTTCTGTATTCAAATAGGAAGTGCAATCTGTCAAGTTTAAAGGTATTCATGCTCTCATGACTGAGGTATATGTCTACTTGTACATGTATTCTCACATGTGTTATGCATCTAAATATGGTAACTTAAAAAGTGGGTAGCTTCTCCAGTAGGTGGTCAAATCTTCTCAGTTTTGCTCTGTCATGCGGTTGCACAGGCAGACATGTCTTATGTATATAGGTGTTAAAGAGTCCCTCAAATATACTATTGAATGCACCTGTGCCCTTTAATATGAACAGAAAGAAATACATACACCTTTTTGTACACAACTTTACAGAGTTTGCTATTTGAAACACAGATATTCAAGTAGTTGTATGTTTATTCCTATGTAACATGTCACTAGGTAAAAGCAATGACACACTCATGCATACCTTCACAAACTTAGACAGACTTACAACATTGATATGGTTAGAATTTCTGTTTTACATTTGGTAGGCCTAACATACTGAGCAGTCGATGTATAGTGAACCTCTCAAGAGAAAAGTGAGGTTTAAGACATCTTGGGAGAAGGATTAGTGAATAGTCTACTTTGTATGAGTCTGTGGAAAGGTACATTCAAGGTAGGCCTCTTTCTGTACTTCTGCTGCTTCTTTTTGCACTTCTCTTGCTTCTTTCTCCACCTTTCTTCCTCTTTCTGGAATTCTGTTGCTAACTATAATGTCCTGTAACCTTTGGTTTTTTTCAGTGAATTTAAGTAGTAATGGTGTTTACAGAGTGGTGGAGAAAGGGGGTGGGGCATTGGACCAGCTGTGTAGGACTTACAGAAAGTACCAGGAGGGTTTATTTGACCCCAATGTTCCTAACCATCCAAGAGGCCTTCATTCCCCAACAAGTAGTGTGCCAGGAGACATGTTTATAGAGTGGTGTAGAAAAGTGGCGTGGCCTCTGAAGACCTCTTAGAAATCCCGCTGTGTGGGACTTACTGCTGGTAATGGGAGTGGTTGTTCACCCCAAGTACCCTCAGCAGCTAAAGGGACTTCATCCCCCAACTAGTAGTGCAAAAGGAGGCATGTTTTCCAAAGTGGTAGAGAAATCGGACGGGCCACGAAGACCTATCAGCAATCCCAAAGTGCAGGACTTACTGAACGTAACAGATGGGGTAGTTGGCCCACAAGGACATCCTTTCTCTACCACTCTGCTAACATGCCTCCTGGCGCCCTACTAGATTTAGGGGAATTTGATCTCTTTTGTGGTAAACCCTTTTCTCGTCCCTAATTTGAACTAATGTCAGGAGAAAGGCACTGTGTACGGCATCAGCAAGCGGTGGGGGCTGGACATTTCTATTATGTGCACATTGGACCGTACCTGATGGTGAATGTTTCATTTTGGCAGCACAGACAAGCTGATTTTGTTTGCCAATAATTGGAGAGTTTTATATGAACTGCTCTTCACTGCAACATCAAACTATTTTAATTGCTAGAAGGACAATATGGAAGTTTTTTTTCAATAGCTAAGGTAATGTGTATATATTAGAATGATCAAACATGGCTGCTAATTGAATTGGATTGAGAAAGGCTGATGCAGTCGAAACGCGTCCCCATAAGTTGATTTTCTGTGCTGCCTGTTACATGTATTACAAACTTACCGGTTTCTGTCTGGCACAATAAATTAATGGATCCAGCCTTCGAGGGTAAGCACCTTTTTATTGAGGAGGGGTGTTTGTGGTACATAAAGAGGTGCAAGAGGTGGAGCCTGACATTTTTAACCACTTGCGTTCTGGTGCAAGCTGATTGAACCCACACAACCTTTGAGAATATATATGTATATATTATGGAGAAACCACACTTCCCTCCATACAAAAGGGTATCATGAGCCCACAAGCTGGTTTCAGGTAAAAATATTTCATTTATTTCAGAGTTCAACAAAGTAAGTCTCCATTATGTGTTTCGACCTCTGCAGGTCTTAATCAGTGGAAATGCTGAGTAAATCACTTGCACGTGTTTTTAAACAAGATTTTCACGAACACAATGAACAGACTTTAGAAAGCATCAGGTCAGTCACAGATCTTTGCACAATAATCCCTCATTGATGTAAGTCTTGTGATTACCAGTGGGCATTTGTAATGTTCTCTGTCACCATCACTGTAATATAAGCCACATCAGCACATGTTCTCATATTTAATTCAAATAAAGCTTGCCCACTGATGTTTTTCCAAAAACATTCCAGACCACATTATATTATATATTGTGATTGTTCAATTGTGCTCCACAGTATCCTCCATATCAAACATTAAGCAGAGTTACATTTCCTTTAATCGTATCCTCAACTTTGCCTCAAATAATTCAATTTCATGTGAGGCAGAGTCTATGTCATGCACAATGTCAAAGAAAAAACTCACACACATTATATGTAATGGAATCAGTCTCACTGGTATTATTATTGTCACTCTGTAAATGCTAAGTTCATTACATACTGCCATTGCAAAATATTTTTTAATTTTTAATTAATTATTACTTACTCTTACCACCCTAGACCCTTACATACCTAGCAGACCACAACTAAAATATAAGTAATACAAATAATTATTCCATAAATTACATAATGTAGATCAATTAAATAATTAACAATTTATTGTTAGTTATTTATTACATAATTGAGTTTCCACTGTATTCTCCCTACAAACCTAACAGCCCGCAAATAACATATAATGAAAATAAATCAAGATGATATCATTTACATATGTCTAAACAAAATCTATTAAATAATTCACAGTTAACATTAATGGATTACCTTCAGACACTAGCCCTTTTTCAAACCCAACAACCCGCTATGAATTACTATACAAAATTAGGTAAAAAATTCTAACGAATTTAAAATAACAATCTATAATTAAAAAAAAACATCTACAGAAACAAAAGTAGCACCTACAATTAATATATATACTAAAATACAGTCAAATAAATAAAAAACTATATTTTTAACCACTATATTTTTGAAGCAACATTAATAATATAGATATAAATTAAAACAATATTATGTATCTCAAACAATGATATTCTTGTCAACAATGCTTCTGCATCATGATATTTGTGTATGACAATATTTATTTTCCGATATTTCTGCCTCCCAATGTTTTTCAAATCTATATTTTGTCTAAACACCAAATCAAATGACTTGATAAATATGGAATTTTTGAAAGCTGAATCTTTTAATAATTTCAGCTTATATAAAAATACTGTACTTTGTTTGACACAAGCAGGATAAAGGTTTTCATTTGTGCATAAATGCCTTTTCTTGGTATGAATATTTAAATCTTTCTTTACTGGTTAATTTTACTACCTTAATTAATGCCCTTTTTGGCCCTTGGTAGAGGGCTGCCAAGAAGCTGGAAGCAAGCACTGTAGCATCTGCCACCTCATCCGCAACCCACAAACCATCTTTAATGATCTCACCTGTACAGTTGGGATTTTTCTCCAGCTCTCACAGACACAGAAGAGCACTTTAGAAAAAACTGTGAAGTGCAAGCTGTCCGGCCTTGCAAGTAGGACCAACCAGCCTGCTATTATTTTTCGAAGTTAAACCCCCAAAGTATGCATGTAACCATGTATGTATGTTTATGTACATAGTGTGATCCTTTCTAGGAAGTAAATAAGCACTGTGCATCACATGAGAGGTTGGGACATGATCAACAAGATTGAACATCAAGTGGGGAATACACACCTACATGTTTAAGCACAAATACATTTGATTATGTTTTAGGTACATGGAGATTAAGTGATTTGCCCTGAGTCATGTAATATTGAGCCACGTGCTGAGACTGGGATTTGATCTAAAGTCTGCAGGTACCAAGGTCGACAGATCTAACCACTAGGCCACATCATCTCTAAAGAACGGTCATTTTAAGGGGGGGAACACTATGTTTCTGGAATAGTTTGACTTTACAGCCTGGTCAAGAGAGACAGTGATCATTTTTACCCACTTGGGAGAACCAAAAAAGCCAGGCATGGCTATCCTCGGCTGGAAAAGTAACACATGCATTTTGCTAGAAATCTCATCCTAGAGTGCACCTTTTGACACCCTGTCAGCCGGCTCGTGTGTGGTAGCTTTTTTACCATGACATTTCTGATGTCAGTGCTTCCTGAGGCCCCACTGATGGAAACACAGTGGCTTCCTCATCTCTAAATGAGGTGGGGGAACAAAGGATTGGAGGACGGCAGGTCCACTGAATATTTTAGCAGGCACTCCGTTACTGCCCAACCCTTAATGAGTCAATTACTCAAGGACAATATCAACTACATGGTTCTTTTCGGAGACTTGCGCCGTGATTAGCCTACATCCATATTTCACACCAAGTGGCTTTGTGTACTTATTACTTTTTACAAAATTCGACAATGGTGGACACGGATACATTATTTTCAAGTGTGGCAAATCTTTATTTTCTAATTCAAATTCTTCTCTGACAATTTATCATAACCTTTGCTAAAATCACAACTTCATAGTTCCTGAATGGTGTAAGGCTGTAAAACATTTCTTTGTAATAGAACCCCTTAAAATTTGATTTTTGGTGAGTAGTCTTGTGAAAAAGGTGATCTCTTGTGCCATGTGGATATGCTGGCTTTGTGTAGTAGAGGTAATGAAAAGGTTAATGAAAATAATAAACAGCATAATTTACTTTAAAACAGTTGGATAGGCAGAGGCTTATTTGCAAGCCCCTAACTCTGGCAAAGCAGAGTGCACACCCATATCTGCAAGGCCAAGCAAAGCAACTATGAGAGGCATTTCATGGCCTCATAGATATGGTGCAATGCAATGCTGCACAAGTCACTGCATAGCCTGCCACTGTGCCAGCAAGGCATTCCATGGGTGTTGCAGTGGATGTTCCCACGCAGCACCTAGGGGTTTTGACACATTCTCAGATTCACGGGGATCTGTAAACCTGTGAATACATCAAAACTGTCTGCCTCCTTGCATCATTGTGTTCATACACAAGGGACTTGAGATGAGAATTACTATGTCGTATTTTAATTGACTTCTGAATAAAGGTCACCACTGCATTACAGACCCATATATGTTCCAGGCTGCAAACATATTCAAAGGCTATATTATACGTAAAAAGTCTCTCCTTTAAAAATAGTGGTCGTATGAGACTCTTCCTAACATCTCTATAAAAACCACAGAATAATATAAATTGCAGTGTTGTTTGATTTAATCTCCCAATCGCATGAGCACTTTGGAAGATAATGGTTCCACTTGCCCATGATTGGGAAAACTATTAAAAAATGGACTAAACCCATTCTCAATCGTGTGAGATAAAATCTGTGTTTTGCGTTTGTAATGTGCAGTAAATAAAAAGGTATCCCTTGCCCAGATATCCTGTGCAAGTAAGCCTTGGTCTTTGGTTTCTGGATTGCATTTACATCCCTGAGCCAGTTCCGTGATTCCATTAGTTTATTCTTCAATACTTTTTTCCATAATAAAGTATTTGAGAGGGATTTTAAAAATCAGTATTTATTGTACATTCATTTAAAAGATGTTTAATATATACTAACCATTGTATTTGTGTTCCTTGATCATGGGCTACACAATCTTTGATGATATGCAGCATAAACGTTGTACCTTTCCTTACTCCAGATACCATACCAAACATTTAAACTTATTGTACTTATAAAATCGTGTGTATAGGGGGCATCAAATTCTTTATGCACACTAAATAGAGGGGTAGAACTGGGTAAAGCTAAAATCTGTTGTAAACATTTATTTTCTTGGGTATAGAGAGTTGTACAATTTGCCCCTCCCCATAGTGTTGCCCCGTAACACAGTCCAGTAAGACACTAGCTTTCATATAGTGTAATTATTTCCCTGATGGGCTTATTGCCCATTTTTTGTGAAAATATAAAAATTTACTCAGGTATTCTCAAAATGTTTAATTTACATTGCTCAATATGAGCTCCCCAGTCCCCCTTACCTGTGAAAACCAGACCTAGATATACAAATGATTTTGTTTTTTCAATGGGGACACTGTTTATATGATGATTCTTACCCCCACATGCATCAAGCATTTTTGTAGTCGCAAACGGTGCGATTCCTTAAAATCGTCCGTTTGCGAATGCAAAAGTGCTTTTTGGGATGCATGAAGCAATTTTAGAATTCGTAACATGTTTGCGAGTTCTAAAATTGCGGGTGCTTTTAAGAAGTCGCAGATGTGCGATTTCTTAAAAGCAATGCATCATTAAATTTAAAACTGTAAATTCGCAATTAGGGTGCCAAATTTACCGAGTGGTTGAACCACTCGGTAAATTTGGAAAAAGTGTTTAAAAAGCTGAAAATGTTTTTTTTTCAACATTCATGTTTCACACACACATGTCCTTAGGACATGTGTGTGTGAAACATGATGCGAAAAATACATTTCAGGGGTGCATGGGGGGGTCCTTTGGACCCCCCCCTGCAACCATGAAATTTTCTAAGTGCCACTCGCAATTTGCATTGACTCCTATGGGCCTTTTGGCCCATAGGAATCAATGGGAATTGCGAAAAATAACTTAAGAATTCGGTATTTATTTGGGATTCGGTAAAAATTGCGATTTTTACCGAATCACAAATGAATACCGAAAATAATGATGCATAGCATTTTGCACTTCTTAATTTGCGATTCCTTATTTTTCGCAAATTAAGAAGTGCAAAATGTCACAATGATGCATGTGGGGGCAACGTTTTTATTTTTCCTGGTCCACAGACCATCGTAAAGGTCTTTTTCAAATTAATTATTAGATCCTTTTCCTGCATATATTGTGCACATTTTCCAAAAAGGGTCTGCAATCCGTTCGCAGTTCTTGATGATAAAACTGCATCATCCACATAAAGTAGAGTCGGAACAGCGCATTTGGCTACTTTAGGGATGTCTGCGTTTAACCTTTAACAGTTCCTCACCTACACCATTTATGTATAAGGAGAACAGGAATGGGACGAGCACACACTCCTACCTAATTCCCCATGTTCCCCTGAAGCTAGCGGTATATTCCTCATCTAGCACATAATGGACTCTTGCAGTCAGGCAACTGTATATCTGAGAAAGGTAAATTATTATGTCATTGGGGGCGCACATTTGAGTCAAAGTCTGCCATAGTTTTGAATGATTTACTAAATCAAAGGCACTGGTTAGGTCAATAAAACAAAGGTGTAGATGGCCCTTTTTCATATTTGTGTACTTACTGATCAACAGGTGTAAATTAACACATTGTTCAATTGTCCCGATTTCCCTTCTGAACCTATATTGTGATTCCGTAAGGATATTGTTTTCCTCTACCCATATTTCCAGTCTCACTAACAATATCCTACGCATCAGTTTTGAGGTTGTATCAAGAAGGGAAATAGGGCAATGACATTTAGCGTCACTTCTGTTGCCCTTTTTAAAAATTGCCACGATTATACTTTCAAACCATGTTTTTGAGATTGTGCCCCCTGCAATAATATTAAACACTTTTTGTAAAGGATGGCCCAAAATCTAATATCGCACTCAAAGATATCTATTGTAACCCCGTCAACACCAGGGGCCTTATTTATGAAAGCCTTGCGCCGCCGGTGCGTCACTTTTTCCCATGTTAAAAATGACGCACCGGCGGCACAAGGCCTTCATAAATCTGCCCCCAGGACCTTTGCCTTTTGCACTTTTCACTAGTGGCGATGTCAATTCATCCAGTGTGACTGGGACCAAATTTGGTGATTCAAAATGTATAAATATTCGATTTTTTAATGTTTTTATGATACCATCAGGGCCACTTTGTTCGACTAGAGTAGAGGTTTCATTTTCTGCATTAAAAACCTGGCCAAAATAACGTACCCATTCTTCAGGCTGCACTAGGCACTCAATCTTAATAGCACAGTTTTCTTTAAAAAAACGGATGGTTTACAGGCTTCCAAAATAGGGATGAATATTTTATATTTGCGGACTGGGAACGTTTTTCCCAAGCATTGTATTCGATTTCACACTTTCTTTTTACTACGGACTGTTTATATAAAAGTCTCTGTTTTTGATAAGTTCTCTATCTCTGGGCCTGGTTTTTAGAGCATTTTTTGTGACTGGTTTGCCTTTGTACATTTTGAATCGAACCAGCCAGGTATTTTCTTTGTTTTTCTCTTACTCTTAGTTTTTAATCCTCTGGATATTTCTGCAGTGATATTACAGAAAGACTCCATAATC
Organism: Lissotriton helveticus; assembly: GCF_964261635.1. Classification (NCBI taxonomy): domain Eukaryota; kingdom Metazoa; phylum Chordata; class Amphibia; order Caudata; family Salamandridae; genus Lissotriton; species Lissotriton helveticus. Next base: position 1,600,424,027 of record NC_136059.1, on the reverse strand, counting down.
TGATTATCAGTAAAATCCACCGTATTACAGACTTCTATATCTTGTTCACATTTATTTGTTAAAACCTCCATAAAATGTTTTGGATTTACTCCTGACCGTTTAATAGATGTACCGTTTTCCCCCTGGGTAGAAATAAAGGGGGCTAAATAAGGTCCAGTCTGGTGCATATCATCAATTCTAACTTTTAAGACAAGTGGATGGTGATCACTAACACAGACTATTTTTACCTCCATTTTCTCTATTTGTTCTTGGCCATGTGCCGAGGTTAAAATGTGGTCTATTATTGAACCTTGGCCATGCCCTTCATAAGACGATAGTTGGGATTGCCTGTCCGAAGTATACTGATCTAATAATTCTAGATTGTATTTGGACATAACCTCGTTAATAGATTCACCATAATGATTGTGAGGAAATTGGGAATAGCTATCACCACCCTCGTTTCGATACCCACAGAGCTTTCCATCTGAAATACTACATTTCTTAATATTAAAATCTCCCACCCAAATCAAAAGGTAATTGCCGCTTATTTTTTTTACAAAAAGCTCAAGCTCCCTCTCAAGCACTAATATCACTTGATTTCTGGTGTTATCTAAAACATTTTTGTAGAAATTAATTAATACATGACATTGATGGTCAGAAGAATAAAGGCACAAGAATTGGAAAAAGGGAGAGTCAATATAAGCTTTCTTCAAGGTCAGTGGGCATGTAACTGAAAGTAAAACTGCCAAGCCACCCTTCGCTCTTCCATTCCATGAAGGTGTTGCTTTAGTATCCATGGTTGAAAAACCATCAATATGGAAGGGTTCCGTGTGCCAAGTCTCTTGCACACAAATAATTTCACAATTATTTAGGAAAACAGGCTATGTCTCATCATTCAATTTCTTATTAATACCTGCAATATTCCAAGTTACTAAACTCAATTTTCTAGAATTCAACATTTGAGTTGCAGGTGAAGTCTCTGGTACTATCTCATCAATGGAGCCAGAATCTTGGACCGTATAGCTTTGTCGTCAGTCTACATCACTACCTCGTCTGAGTGGTAAGAATCTATTAAACAAAGCAAGTGGTCTAGACTTTTCTGTTATTAGAAGACCATGACCTGGTTGAATCCTCTTATCCGGTTTGTAGAAGTACCCTAGTGGTACCCCAGTGATGGTCTCATTCTGGTGTTCCAATAATTTCTCCCAGTTATTACATAGGTCTTCTAGCAGGGTCTTTGCCATCTCTGGGTATCAAAAGAGGACTACAACGCAGTCCCCTTCACAATTTTTAAGTTGTTTCCCTACCCAGGGTACTCTTCTTACCATATTAATGCTTTGGGTCAAGATATTAGCATAATAATCACAGGGATTATTAAACCAGAATATAACCTCACTTTTCAGTTCTTCCCAATTCTCATTTATACCATCCTTTAATTCTGGCACATTTTTCAAAATGATCGTGTACGGTGTAGCCTTGGGGGTAGGTGTAAAGATCTTTGGGGGCTGGTAAGTAATGATTTGTAACCATGTTTGTCCAAGTCTATAATGTTTTGTTTTGCCTTTTGGGTCACTTGATTAGCTAAAGTCATAAGACTTGTTCCGCTGTTCGTTTCTTTCGTGTCCCTTTACCCAACAGTATTTTTTCCCTTGCCCAACGATGGTGGGCGCTGTAGACTATGTATGGGATCATTTGTAGTAATTCGGGGATTATTAACAGTTGCTGTATTGTTGTCTATGACGGGTTTTATGTTTCCCCTCCCGCTCTTTCTTTGTATTATCAATTCCCCAATTAGTTTGCAAATACTGGCAACATCATTCTTAATTTTGAAAATTTCAGATAGCAGATTTTTCTCAACTGAGTCAATTTTCCCATGTCATTTTTTTAAAAGTGAGTCCAAGTTATGGGGGATATCATGACAATGAGTATCCTTTATGCCCCACTCTTTTTCTGGGGCAATGTACTTTGCTGTCTTTGAGGATGATTTACGGATTGTTTCATTTTAAACTTCCATGGTTGTTTTGCTTCAATTACAGGGGATGTGGATGGGTCCAAACCTTCTGTTAAAACTGATATCTCTAATAATGATGTTGATAAGTAAGATGCTGCATTACGGGCAAAAGCTGTAGTATGATTTTGAGGATTTCCATTTGCGACAGTTTCTACTGCAATTGTATCCACAAGTGTGTCTTCAACTACATTATTTAGTGTGATCTTTGCTGCTGCAAGGTACTCCTCCACATTGACAAACTCACTATTAAATAGTCTGTCGCAGTATTTAGATAGTTTGTTATAGGTGCACTTAGTCTTGCATTCTTATTTTTGCTCCCAGGTGCTACACCCACAAGCTTTCGTTTTCCCACAATTATATTCACCAGGGACAGAAGGCACACAAAGGGGGTAAAAGAATAAAACTTGTAGTGATTTCAGCTGCTCTTACCCTGAGTCAGGAAGGTTGTAGGATGTGGGTAAAGCCTTAAGGACGTGGCCCAGCCCAGCCTCCTCCGGCCCCTGACGTGCGCGTACCACGCTGTGGGAGCCCAGGCCCCCTTTTAAGTGCCTTGTGGTGCGAGAGTGAACCGTTGGCGTCTTCCCTGCACATGGGTCTATGGGCATTAAAGTCCCCTGGCGAAAATTGCAGGCTGTCGATGTGGGCGACAAAATACAAACAAACACGGGCTCCCGGGAGCCCAGGCCCTCTTTTAAGCGCCTCCTGGCACAAGAGTGAATCGTTGGCACTTCCCCAGCGCGTGGGTCTATGGGGATTGAAGTCCCCTGGCGAAAATTGCAGGCTGGTAATGCGGGCAGCAGAAAACAAACAAACACGGGCTTACATATAAATAATTAAATGTGTAAAAACATTACATAAAAAAGTAAAATCAAAGTTAAACATTTCCATTATTATAAGCGTTCTTTCCCGGCACCTAATAATTACCTAATTCAATACATTGTCACTACAGTTTGGATCATCTTGACCTTCTCTTGAAATTAGTATTCAACTATAAAGTATTCTGTGGATAACAGCCTTACAACAGGCCATCTTTTTAAAAGAGAGCAGCTCATACTGCACAATAAATTTAAGAAACTTTCTATAAATTAGTGGATGGCTGACTATTAGTGGTAAAAGCCCTTATCATTGGGTGTTGAGTTTCTCTAAAACATTACATATACTTCACTACTCCACTGAGCAATTGCATGTCTTGATGTTAAAACTTTATTGAACCACGCACTTCCTGATACGTAAATGCCTGAATGTTGTAGCACAAATGTTCTTTTTAAGGCATGAGCAGCAGCATAGTATATCTGCCTTCCCTGTATGACCCAGTTACATCCCCCTGTTGCTTTATTTCCCCTTTTCTTTTTCAAACTGCCCAAAATGCAGCCTAGAGCAGTCCTCTTTTAGGCCATAATGGAATGGCCCTAATCAATAAGTTGCAGAGCCCCTAAAGATTATGAGTCTTGTATGTTTTATAAATGAACAGGCTTTAAGGTCGGATTTCCAGATGTAAGAAACTGGCTTACTAGTTTAGAGGAGTGAGAGCTCCAGTCAAGTAGTAAGCACAATGTTTGTCAGGGTGAACCACAAAAGTCACTAAATAAACTGGTGCTTAACCCTCTGGTAGCTTGGCACTAAGCAGTCAGGCTTAATCTAGAGGCAATGTGTAAAGCATGAATGTGGTACTCAAACAGTAAGAAAGTGAAAACACAACACAAGAAAAATCCCAAACAAATTTAGAAAAATTGAGAAAATTGTAACAACGAAAATGACACAAAAATGTCAAAGACCCAGTAAGCAGAACTTGGGTTACAAAGCACAACGCGTAAATTGCAGTTATCTGGTCATGCTGGACCAGGTTTAAGTCAAAGGTTTAGGCTGGCCACGATGTAGCACAGGTCGGATACAGGGGCCAGGTTTCCCCCAGTGGAAAGTTTACCTTCTACCTTAGTCCCATGCCAGGAGCCTCAGTTGGAGCTTCACGTTGGTGGAGGACTGCAAGAATATTGTTGATTGCCATGAAGAACTTGTTGCCATCGGAGTTCGCAGTGGTTGGAAAAATGTGGCAGCTGTTGTCAATGCGAAGAGCACCAGGCAAATGAAGTCTTGAAACTGTAGCTGGGAAGTTCAGATTAGCATGCAAATGCAGATGCTGCATTGACCTTGGTGAAGTCCGCACACAAAGAGATGAGGGATGGTTCTTTTTCAGGACAAAGAACCCATAACCTCTAGATTTTCACCTGAAGGCCAGTTTTTGCAGTTCTTGGGTGGGAGAAGTACACTGTGACACTAGACTAGGGGCAAGGATCTGGAGGGCCACCTCTTGGGAGTCCAGACTCACTCTAAAAGTGGCCAGCAGCAGATGCAGGCAGATCCAGTGGTACTGGTCAGCTGGAAAGTTGTGGAGAAGCCCTCTGGAGCCTAGTTTTTTCCCTACAGTTATAACAGGCCAGTCAATCACCCCTTATAGTCACTTCTGGGTTCTGGATTCAAGGTAAACAGTTCAGTCATCTTTCAAGCTTCAGACAACATTTTTTTTGGTCTGAGTCTCCACGGGTCCAGGAATGTTCCGATAAGCAGTTCTAAGGGTCCTACTTTAATACCCAGTGCCAGTCTGTGAATGGGGGTCACCACCTTTGCCAAATCCTAAATTGGTCAACTCTTCCTCTTTACCTAGATCTCTAATTTGTTTACAAGACAAAGGGTAGATGTGAGCTGCATTTGTCAATACCAGGTCATGAATTTTTAGACTAAGGAAGGGGCTAAGTACAGACCGCGGGCTCCCCTTTGAAGTACAGGAAAGACTGAGTATAACCCCAGGCCATCTTGCTCAGAATACACACACCCTTCCCCACGCCCCAAAGACCTTTTGTTCCCTTTCTAGAAGAAATACATATCACATTACACTCATTGACACTATAAAAGTGACATTTTCATAATAGCAATTTAAAATCTGACTGTACCATTATAGAGGATTTTAAATTATGATTTAAATGAGTGGAAAAAGTATTTCTCTGTATGCTCCCAAACAGAAGTTATCACTTCTTAACAAAGTGTTAGTATATAGAAGAGCTAGACTTTTTACAGTGTGAAACTGCTTTGGGGATTATTTTTCACTGTCAACGCATGTAAAAGTTAAGTACAAAAGTCCTTCTCTTTAAATACCATGCATCCAACCCTATGAACCCTGAGGGCCTACCTTAGGGGTGGCTTATAAGAAGAAACTAGAATGGTTAGGCCTGGCAAAAGGGTTTCTTTTGCAAACACAAAAAGATGAAGGGCAGGGTATTGAAACTTTTAAAACACTCTGGGTTAAATCCATTGTTCTTTTGCTCACCATGCCACCCCAGTTTGGACTCAGCGGTTTGCAAACCAGTCTTGACCCTGCTCCCCATGGGGAAAGTACAGCCCGAATTGCCAGGCCAGGTCATCCTTGGACTGGAAACAAGCATCCTGGGCCTAATTTTGGGCTATCACCCCTCATCAGTCAGGCTAGCTTAAATCCAGTGACACAGCAAGCAAAAGACCCACGGTTGGGCATAAGCTTGGCCACTTAGGGTGAACATAAAAAACACAACAAGATGGTGGACGGAGTGCTGAAAATTGTCAAGCACTCACCCCCAGCAAGAGCTCTGGGCTAAATCTATAATTCTGTTGCTCAGCATGCCACCCTAGTTTGGACCCTGCCATATGCAAATGAGTCTTACCCCTGCTCCCCATGCTTCCGCACGCTTGTAATTCTTACTCCTGGACCTGACTAATAGAGTGTTGTTTATTTCTGTAAAAAAATATGTCTTAGCCCCTTAGATCCTTTAATCTGATTGTGGAGTAAGACACCACTACTCACAGAAAAAGCTTTGTGAATCAGGCCTTTAAAGTTTTACTATATTTGAATGTGAAAACAAATGATGAAACAGAGATGTTTTTAAGGTGAATACAAAAGAGTTAGAAAGGACTAATTTCTCCATGAAAGATATTCCTCTCTCCCAGAGTTATTTTTAGATATAGAATATCAACTGCCATTGACATAGAGGTTCACTAAATAGAGCCTCTAAAGCATCACTGAAAAGTAGGCAGCTCAAATCTATCAGACTTAAATGTGGAAGAGGTGTGGCGCCGCGGCCAGGGCGACTGACACTGGAATCTGGGGCTCACGGTTTGATCACCAGCGGCAGGTCAGCTCAGCACCATGTGACTCTGGGCAATAGCCAGCACCGGCATGCCTCCAGGTAACTGTTCGCGCTTTACAAATACTGTATTTATTTAAAATCATTTTTATAGTATGTAAGTATCATCGATATACAAATGTTAATTTTGAAAGAAGAAACCACAACAATTTTAAAATATTACAATCTATTCATATCACAAGGAAACAACGACTAGACAATATAATTAATATAGGGCCATATTTATGGCGAAGACATGCAGCGCAGCAAGTCTCCTTGCCGCACTGTACTGCGTGACAAGGAAAGGGCAGGAATGCGCCGTATTCAAAGACATGGTACAAAAGGGGGTGGTGATGGACAGAGCATCTGAACCAATCAAACACTCACACCCAGTCAAAAGATCTGGGTTTGATCCATCACCGTTCTTTAGCCCACTCTGCCACCCCAGTTCAGACATGGCTATATGCAAATCAGTCTGACCCTGTGCCTCATGGGAACAGTCCAGCCCGAACTGCCAAGCCATGCATTCCCTGGACTAGAAACAAGCTTCTGAGTACCGGTTTCTGGCATTACAGCCGTCTTCAGCCCGGCTTGCTTGAATCCAGTGGCAAAGTGAGCAAGGGAATCACGTCTGGGCATACCCTGCCACACTTATGGCGGCCAAAGCGGTACAAAAGGGGGTAGAAATGGACGGAGCATCTGAACCAATCAAACACTCACACCCAGTCAAAAGATCTGGGTTTGATCCATCACCGTTCTTTAGCCCACTCTGCCACCCCAGTTCAGACATGGCTATATGCAAATCAGTCTGACCCTGTGCCTCATGGGAACAGTCCAGCCGAACTGCCAAACCATACCTTCCCTGGACCAGAAACAAGCTTCCGAGGACCGGTTTCTGGCATTACAGACGTCTTCAGCCCGGCTTGCTTGAATCCAGTGGCAAAGTGAGCAAGGGACTCACGTCTGAGCATACCCTGCCACACTTATGGCGGCCAAAGCGGTACAAAAGGGGGTGGTGATTGACGGAGCATCTGAACCAATCAAACACTCACACCCAGTCAAAAGATCTGGGTTTGATCCATCACCGTTCTTTAGCCCACTCTGCCACCCCAGTTCAGACATGGCTATATGCAAATCAGTCTGACCCTGTGCCTCATGGGAACAGTCCAGCCCGAACTGCCAAGCCATGCCTTCCCTGGACCAGAAACAAGCTTCCGAGGACCGGTTTCTGGCATTACTGCCCGGCTTGCTTGAATCCAGTGGCAAAGTGAGCAAGGGACTCACATCTGAGCATACCCTGCCACACTTATGGCGGCCAAAGCGGTACAAAAGACAAGGATATCTTCCTGTACAAAAACAATCCTTACAGGCATTTTCTTCTTTAAATGTGTGCTGCAGAATGCAGCATTGTGGAAAGAGGAAATAACAAGAAGAAATAAGGATATTTCTACTTGTTACTCTTCACGGAAGGCAAAGGATTTTGACTCATTCCCAGGTTTACTATATTTAGTAAATCTGGGAATATAATAATAATCCACATTTGTAAAGCGCACAATCACCGTGAGGGTCTCTAGGCGCTGGGGCCCGTCAGGAAGATTAAGTGAGCTATTGCCCAGAGTCACATGGTGCTGGGCAGATAGCCGCTGGTGCCAGGGATCGAACCGTGATCCCCAGAATCCAGAGTCATTTGCCCGAGCCACGGCACCACACCTCTTCATGGGTAAATACTCCACCCATGGAATCCCCCAGGTTGAAATGTAACGTGCACAGCTAAAGCAGCTGCCTTACATTACATGTATTTACAAATTAATTCGATTGCCACCCAAATCAGGCCTTACATCGCTTTGTCAATATTACAGAGGCCTTTGCACTTTGTAAATATTACTGAGGCCTTTGCATTGTCAACGCAAGGAAAACACAAAGGCATCATCTATTTATGGGCCACAGTGTATTCTAGCTCTGGGAATTATTCGCCATCAGTCTATCTCCTTTTCTCTTTAAACTGGGTATAAAATGATGCTCTCTGGCAAAAAGAACATGCTTTTTGAAAAGCGTCCTCGAGTGTGTGCGTGCGGGCACGTTCTTCGAGTAAAACACATATCGCTTTACAACAGTTGCTTGGAAACGAACGAATATTATGTCGGTGTTGTTTTTACTTTCCATGCCTGGTATACTTCTACAGTTGACAACAATACACTGACGCTCGGTATTACCATCAATGCTTTCCTAATGATTTATGTCAGCGGTGCTGGGCTAGCACCCGCTGCTGATTGAAACGTTTTATTCATCCACACGAAGACAGCGGTGCATGGAGTTTAGAAGAAATTTCCTTTATTGCGTTCCAGCAGTGCTGTCCTGGAGGCATCATTCTCGGCTGGGTATGTAACTATTTCACTCACCCGGCATATTAAATTGCGCGCCTACATCGCTGAAGAGAATCAAACCACACAATGTCAGAACGAATTTGATGATGTACTTGTGCAATTTAGCTCCTGCCGGTTGGAAAACTATCTATTCCATCAGTTTTGTGCTACAGTAAAGTTGTGTCAATTGGCCAAACTCTTTCAAACTAATATTGCCATTGCATTATCAATGTATTAACCTTTTAGTTGCAGTTGGTGCGTTTGGTAATTTACGTGACAGTTAATTTTGGAATGTATATTTTGCGCCTCGGGCATCAATTGTGAGTGTCTTGTAAAATGTCGGCACCTGTGGAAATCGCCGCTGTATTATCAGAGAAATAGCGACATTCGGATCTTTAAAGCAGTCATTCCTAGCAAGTCAAATCTGCTGAAATGTAAAACGTGAAAACATCCAATAAACAACAGAGCACGTAGATTTTCTTGCTGCAAGCACCAAAATATGCTTATGTCCTATTTTGAAGGCAAAACTCATAATTACAAATATTTATTCCAAGTGATACATAAACCCAGGGTATCGTTATTTATTAGAGGAGAAAAATAACAGCACAATTACAGAGACCAGACAATTATGGCCTTGATTTTGAGTGCTCCAGTGTCAGGTGCAATAATTATTAAACCAGATACATTTTACTATAAGGTGCTCCGAATTTTTCAGGTGTGATAATTATTGCCTATACTTGGTTTAGACAGCACATGTGGAGCCATATTATCAAGAACGGCGATAAAATTATGGGGCTTGATAATATGCCCTTGAGAATTCCAATAGAAGCCCAGGTTTTGGTGTGAAGGACATCAAACCTGGGCTTCTATTGGAATTCACAAGGGCATATTATCAAGTTCCATATTGCCGATTTAGCAGCAGTTTCCTGCCGCTAAAGCGACGATAATGTTATCACCGTTCTTGATAATATGGACCTTGGTGTATAAAAACATGAGGAAAACGGAGCCAGTTGTTCTAAGAATGTATTCGGAAAAAACTGTCTCAATTTGCTCACTGACTTTTACCAAATAAACTGGTGTTTTGTAATCTGACCTATGTAATATTAGTGGGTCGCAATTCGACCTGCCTCATGAATATTAATGAAGTAGGTTGCAAATTGTGGCACTCTGCCATTTGCTGCCATTACAAGGATGATAGCCAGCTGATTACAATGTCTTTGCTTTTAAATTGTTTTTTGGTAATGGCTGCAGCTGGTTTCCCTTAAAGGAAAATGGGATGCATTTGAAAACAACAGAAAAGTTGCAGAAACATTTTTAAAGAGTAACCACCGGTCCCATGGACTACTACTTATGCCTAAAAAATGTTTTTCAACATTCAGGCAGGAGAAGGGGCCATTGGCGACCGCTTCCTGCTTGTAAATGGGTTACCACCTCTTTTGAGACATCAGTAAAATAATAATGTTTTGCAACCAGATTTTGGTTGCGAAATATTAATACATTCCAAAAAGAATCAGTATTTGGAAGGGATACCTTGACATGCTCCTTCAAATTCTGATTCATTATTGTTTCCTAAACCCATTAAAGGATACAGAAATTCTATTACTTATTGCAATCTCTGCTCTCGCAGGTGTTTTAGCAGGAAACGAAGTTCATGAGGAGACACCTAATCAAGCCCTAAGTAGATAAAAAATGTAAAGACGATTTCAGTGTTAAGCCAAATATGTGCACTGTATAGCTTTAAAAAAGTCAAATGAGAGTGTTTTTAAATGTTTTACTGGTGTGTCTTTTTAGGGGTTGCCCATCACATGGGCTAAAAAAGAGATGTACTGTCTTCACTATTGATCATCTACTTGATCCTTCACAATGATCACACTCACAGATAGCTAGAAAACAAAATGAGTGGTGGGGTAGGGTCTTAAGCCACTGGTATCTATTAATCTACAAATAGTGTTATTCGTGAATATATGACTGCACAGCCTCCTATACCCCAGTCTCACTCAGTTTGAAATTAATCATTGGCAGCCATTGGTTACGTGAAAGGTGTACATTAATTGTGCATCCCACAGACTATCTCTACAATAAAAGAACATTTTGGTCTTAGTAACCCTACAGTACATAGAGAATAGGCACTGAGTGTCCAAGTGAGGCAAAGTGAGTGTCACATACTATGAAAAAGGCCCAGTCCCAAAAAGTAACATGAAACAAGTATTAAGAAAACCAGTTGGTCTGGCTTACATCAGGTGTATGTTGCCTATTGTCAGCCCTACAATGACAGATGCTGCAATTACCCAGTCTAAAACAAAAGTGCATGCACCATAAGGCATATTAATGGGAATCATTGGTCTGATAACAGAGCATGGATCAATGTGCCAAATATGACGTGTGAGTGTCCATATGCAGTACATACATTAATGGGTCTAATAATAAGTGACAGGGGCCCAGCATGGCACAGGCATCCAATGGCTTCATAATAGACATCAGTGGTCCAAAATACACCACAAATCAATGATATAGTAAGAGGACTGAAGGGTATACAGTTGACATTCTGACTTACATCCTGCCTAAAACATCGAATAACGAATGGCTAACGGTGGCTGAATTAAAGCTTCTCTGCATAATCTCTAAGGTTTCACAAGAGTTCCAGATGGCAACTAAGGTTTTCTCTTATGTGACTTACAAAAGTGGGATAATGCAACAGATGTATAATCTCTGTCGTACTATACAAGTTATTGGTCTGAATTCTTGCGGTTTGACTCCTGTTTGAACAAAACAAACAAAAGTATTTTTGATGTGGGACATGGTGTTGTCTAAGAGTCCACTGCTAGATCCATGCATTCATGCCCTCGTCTAGACACCTGCTGGAAATAGGCTCCTGGATAGTCATGGAAAACGTTTCAGGAGGCAATGTATTGTCTCCACATTAACAATGTCACTGATCCCTCACTCCCACAATTTAGCTGAAAAACAGAAAACTACTCCAAGAGATGTGTGGCAATTCCTTAGGAGTCCAAGCAAGAGCCCAGAGAATCAAGAGGCTTTTCCAAGCCAAACTTTTTAGCCCCAACTTCCTTTAAAAGGTCTCAGGAAACCTTGACGTATTACAGAGTAGAAGCAAAACGCTTTATCACTCTTGGCAAGAGTCCAAATGCTAAAGCTTTTCATAAAGGTGTTCCAACAGCCCTCACATTAACCAAGAAGGACCCAAGAGTCTGAGCAAGGGATCGGCAGCTTTCAGGCTTTCTCATCTATTATCTCAGATCTGTTTATTAATGGCACTGGTAAAATATATATTAGAATATTTGAATCTATAGTCAAAAAGATGAGGACATGGTAAAAGAAGTTGTCAGGCATTCCATTACCAACAGGGTAGTATCGATGATCACAATATTGCCTCTTGCTATGTAATTGCATAATGTTGAGTAGGCTTTAAGGAAAATAAACAGGTGTGCATGGCAGCAGTTATGAACTCATCGCTTTTGGGAGGAAAAAAATAGATTTGTAGATGTTGTGTTATTATCAAAGGCGTTCTTTCAACTGATAGGTTCACAGAGTAAGCCACACCTATTATTTGAGAATAGGGCCAGATATTATGTCTCTTTCCATCCTGCCTTAACACTGTTAAGGCTTTTCTCCCCATATCCTTGAAAGTATTTAAATAATCCTTGCTGCCTAGAATTCCTCTGGCATCCTCAGTATTTGACCTTCCTTTGCTTCCCTCATATTTCTGGAAGGAGGAGAGGGGAAACTCTGCCCTACTTTGATGTCACCTCTGGTAATAAATCAGGTAACATTTATTTGTCCTTGCCCTGAATGTGAGCAATAGAACAGAAAAGGTGCAAGGAACCTGTCTCACATTTTCTAGTGGCTGAAAAGAAAATTAGCTTGATTACACTGATATCGTTGAAGGGCATTCACAGAATCTGGTTGCTATTATCAACCAATCATACCAAAGAAACAGTCGTAAACACAAGCCAAGTACATTTGTATAACTTTGCACTCCAACCAATCACTATTAGCAGTATATTTATAATGCAACACACCTTTGTGCCATTCACATGAAACAAATTCTACAGGTATATTTTGATTAATGGCTGGCCACCTCTTTCATGTGTGGTGGTGCTTACACACTGCTGCTTCTTGTGATGTCACACTTTTGTGAACTATTTATGTTGTAGGCAAGTATCACAAAGATCAACGTAAACTTAAGTCTGAGTTTACTACGTTTTTGTATTTACAAAGGTAGTTACTACTAGTAATTTACTACTAGTAAACATACTAATAGTAATGTTACTAGTAGTAAAGTTACTACTCATAGGTTTAGTATTAATAACGCTAATAGAAGTAACTTATGTTTGTGAATACCAAAAAGTAGTATACCTAGACATAAGTCTAAGTGTACCTTTATAAATCATGCCCTGTGTCTGCTTATTTTAAATTCTGTAATATTATAGAATGGGACAATCTCTGATATTAGGCTCTTCATACACGACCAAAATCAGACAGTTGTGACCAATATATTATCATCTTAATATAGCCCTAATGTAGCTCTAACGTACACAATGACACAGTTAGACCCATTCTGAAAAAATGTAGTTCTACCTCCATGCTAAAATCAATGTTCTGTATATTTTCCTGCAAATGCATTACAGACATCATATGTACAACACCATTGCCTTTTTGCATACATATAATGTTTCTAGTAGCTACTTTCTGCATACCATACATGCTCATGATCTATTTTGTTGAATATATGTGTGTGTGTGTGTGTGAGCGTGCGTGCGTGCGCGTGTGTGTGTGTGTTTCTCACTGGGACTAGTAGCCATATATCTGAGACATCCTATAGAGTGATCAGAGAGGCTAGAATTAGATTAACAGAGAGTACAACCAGAGGAGAGTATGATCTCCGAATGTGGCTCAAATAATGGTACTTTTATGGAATTGAGGCATCCTAGTAAATTGTCTTGTAAGAACATGTGAATGCTTACAAATCTGGGAGGTACGTATTCACTTCCAGTCTTGCACATGTATATTGAGATAGATGCAAGACACAGATACTAAATTGCGCTTATATTGAGAAATGTTCTCAAAAAGCAGGCTTCTCAGCGAAAATGGATCAGTGTAAAAAGAAGACATGTTACCAGACTATTGTTATGACAATATTGCCTGATGGGGCATGGCCAAGATGGAGGAGTATCTGGAAATGCTCAGCTGTAACTCCCACTTTGCCCGGCCCTTTAAAAAAAATTCTATGTGTGTCCCACCGTGAAGGCATCTGCTGGACCCTAGATGAGCTGCAGGACATGATATGCCTGCTTGATTGCCATTGACCAGGCGCGAGATGGTCCCCGCGCCACAGCTCGCTGCGATAGAAAGAGGTTTGAGGCAAATTGCAGGATGTCTGCAGCCCTGGGGGAGCTACTGATGAGGCAAACCAACTGGACATTTAGGGTGAGAATGGACTCCCGCCTCTTGGAACCTCCACTCCGGCTTGTGGTGAGAGAGGAGGAGGGCAGCTTGCGGCATAGTGCCTGGGCCTGCATCCCACTATATAATGGCGCACTGCTGGGCCCATTCTTTGAGAAAGACTCGGCATGCTGGATAATGCTGATGAATCAGGATGGGGTGTGCAATGGGAGCCCTGTCTGAAATGTGAAGACACACCATTGAAGAGGGGGCACTGCTGCTAGGATCCTATTTGCGCTGCAGGAGTGGGCCTGTCTGAGGTGCATAGGTCTTGGGCTCTGGAGGATGTTGTGGTGGTCGGGGACTGGGTTTGGGGCCTCCCCCAGTTCCCCACTCTGTGTGGTCTGCTTGACCCTTGATGTATTGAATAGCTGCTTCCATTGAAATACAAATGTGCCCCCCCTTGCAGAGGTCTTATTGGTCATCTGAAGAGAGATAATTATTAGCTAGTCATTCTACCTATGCACATGGGAGTCCTGCATACGCAGGCGAACCTAGGGTGGTGATCACTATCACTGCGACTATGGAGACAACTTAGAGAAGCCCTGAGTCCAGCTGCCCTCTTCTGGTGATAATATTATCCTGGCCCTTCAAGGAAGCCCACATTACCTGATTAGTGCTTTGGATGGGATTAGACCATTTTCCTATGGGACTGCTGACATATAATTTCTGGAGTCTGGTGAGCAGAGAAGGGACCGTGATATGCTTTCCCAAAAGAACTTGACCCCTAGTAGGCCTCATGGCCTACTTGGACTGAACTCATTGTTGCTCAGGAAGTGATTGTGACTTGCATATGGCTCACATCTGCCATGACCCAGCAGCTATGTACTTGAGGAGGCCGGATCTTGTGGAGAGCCTCTGTACGTTTAACACTGAGCTCCAAGACACACTCCACCACGATTTTGATAAGTGGCTGCAGGTCCTACACTCAGCAATGAGAGAAAACCTGCAAGAGTTTGTGTAGATGTCAATGTAGCAGGCCAAAGGATTCTCAATGGGCTGGAAATAAACAACTCGTTTGTGATTACTATGAGTGGCATTCTGAAGGCACAACTAAAGGGGGTCTTGAAAAATTGAAAGATTAGGGAAACTGCTTGAGATGAGAGAACTTTTAGCTACGGGAAATACGTGGGAAAGTCCCAGAAGCTGAATTCAGCACCTTCGTTACCAGCATGTTGTCTTCTATACTCGGCGATCAACACCCAGAAGTACACATAGACAGAGTTTATTAGGCAGGACCCGGAAGACAGACCCAAAAACAAATACATAGGAATGTCCAGGTGAAATGTCACTACTACTCTGAAAAGGAGGAAGTCCTCTGCATATCAAGGCAACTAGGCCTTATCAGACCTTTGAGAATTACTGTACTCCTTGTCAGGATGTCGCCCACCTTACTTATAATCTGAATGGATATGAGAGGTTTGTTCTAATACGGTTAGGCTGAACACATTCCATCATCTGACAACCTTCCCTTAAACGAATGACTGGACAAACGTTCTGTCACATTGTCCTTGTGACGATATATCGGTCCAGTCAACAATGCATGTGGTGTTGTTTTGCAAATTCTATAAAGAGTGGAGGGGAAAATGGATAAAACCAATTAAAAAAATGTTTGGTTTGAAATCATGTCGCCCAGCATTTATTGCCCTGCCCTGGATACAGAGTGTTTTGCGAAAAATATTGCACAATTCTTGAAAATCTGTATTAGGCATAGGAAAAACTTAGAATAGAGATTAACACTGAATACCCTGAATGTGTTTAAGGTTCTCGTTGCATATGTTTAGAATTAGCTCCCACATGTTCTCAATCGTAGATTTTTTAACTTCGTTTTTATTTTTAATTTTTAAAATTTTTAATGGCACAGTGTATTTCAATTCCTGACTGAGTAGAAATTTTACATTATTTATTGTAAAAAGTGAATGAAATGTAAATTTGAAATGTAATCTGTATTTTTATATTGTACTTTTATGGTTTTTCTATACTTCATGAAAACCGAATAAAGGAATTGAATTGAATTGAATGTCGCCCAGGCAACACTCTAATGCCAGGACGAATTTATGGCAGTTGCCACAAAGCTCCATAACCATACCATGGTGTTGGGAACAGATGAGTTTACTCCTTTGACCTTTCTTTTGCTTTGGGTGATAGACAGCACATGGTCAGAGACAACACACGGGTGGCCTGCACTTCCTGCATGATGTTATGGAATCTCCACAATGTGAGCAGAACCCCAATTCCCATCCTGGGAGAACTGACCCAACAGGTTGGAGCCACCCAAAGCACCACAATTCTCTACCACAGCATCCAGAGGATCAAGAATGACTAATGTCTTGATCTTGTGAATGCCCTGAGATCGCAACAGGACTACACCTATATGCACGATCATATGGGATGACCCCATGAACCACCTTTGACTGCACCATGAGACCCTCTCCATCACCCTGGATGCGGCCAAGATTGGACATGGCCATTGCATTTTGGTCTTGGCGGCCAGACTGGTTTGGGGCAGAGGAAGGCCTGAGTGATTCCTGTGGTTGCGTTTGTGACACCGGGAAGGGATGTGTACTGCCCGGTGACTGTCAAAGGGGGGATCATCTTGCTTCCTACCTAGCAAAGTTTTGGATCCTTCTTTGTCTCAGACACTGTGGTTTAGGGGAAATCTTCTTACCTCCTTGTTTGCCATTGTTATTATGTTTTATTCTTGCTTTTGATTGTTCTGTTTTTATTTTGGGAGGGAGAGTTTGGTTCCAGCCATGTATTACAAATCTTAACCTCACCTTTTGCATACACCTCATTGGTCCTTACACTCTGTGGGTTACATGGTCACCACAGCCTTCCCTCAAAGCAAAAGGCCTCAACACATCTATTAAAAGGGTTGGGGCTATTTAGAAGCACATTCATGATATGGGCCCAGACATAATGTGCTTAATATTTGATATTTC
Source organism: Lissotriton helveticus (assembly GCF_964261635.1). Lineage (NCBI taxonomy): Eukaryota > Metazoa > Chordata > Amphibia > Caudata > Salamandridae > Lissotriton > Lissotriton helveticus. Next base: position 1,600,407,118 of record NC_136059.1, on the reverse strand, counting down.
TACATTTGTAGAACTCCCGGTTACACCCACTGGTGTTTCCCTGCGCTATTAGTACTCCCTGCATCTCCGGGAATCAGTACCTCTCAGGGCCATAAAGCAGCCCATCCCTATTGTTTAAAGAGCCACGTTTTTAATTTTTTACAGAAGAGTTTCTCTGATGATTCTTTCCGAAGGGACAAGGGTAGGAGTTCCATCGTTTTGCTGCCAAGTAGCCAAAAGAGCGAGCCCCCATTTGTGCTTTCCTTATCCTCGGGGCTGTCACTAGATCCATCCTGGTGGATCTGAAATGCCTTTCTGTATTGTAGGGGGTCATAAGATTACATAGGTACATGGGGCATCTGCCCTGCAAAATACGATGATCGATGCATAGTGTCTTGAATGTAATTTGTTTCTGGATGGGCAGTCAGTGCAATGTATCCAGTGCATTCTTCGAGAGTTAGGGTTTTCCTCGCTGCCAGAAATAAAATGTCTAGGGTTTTCCTTAATATTCTAAGAATTTCGAAACACCTGCTTGCAACTCTCTTGTTCTGAGTCTCAAAGGAAAGTTTGGAGTCTATCCATACTCCCAAGTTCTTTACCTCCTTATTAGGGGTGGGGACTGGTCTTAAACTTGTAGCCACCAGGCCGAGTACCAAATGGATGGAGTGTTCCTGACTATCAGTATCTCCCTCTTATTGCCATTTAGTCTCAGGCAGTTATCTGTCATCCACCCGCTAGATCTTTCAGGCAGTCTGCAAATCTACTGGAAGCTGATGCTGAATTCGGAGCCAGGGTGACCACAAGTTGTGTAACACCGTGTTTTTCTACAATTTATGCTAAGGGGCGACATATAGGTTAAACAGGGTAGGCTCAACATTGAGCCCTGCGGCACCCCCTGCAATAACTTGATATGTTTGGAAATATACGTAGACTGTGTCACCTGAAAACTGTGGCCGTGCAGATAAGAAACCAGCCAGTTCAGGGCAGCCACGTCCACACCCCCCCTTTTGAGTCGGAGCACTAACAGCTCATGTGACACCATGTTAAAAGCTGCAGTCATCAGGCCTTCATCCACTCTCTTACTTACTGTCTCAGTAGCATAAAGCAATGCTGTCTCAGTTGAGTAGGTCAAACTGAAGGATGATTGCTTGGGATGTAGTAAGTTGTGTTTCTTTATATGTGCCCCCAGCTGCATATTGACCACTTTTTCAGCAATTTTAGAAAAGAAAGGGAGCAATGAGACCGGTCGCAAATTTTCCATTACATTCCCATTAGCCGTAGTTTTTTTTCTTCAGAGGGCCAACAATTGCTCTCCTCCACATATCAGGTACCTACTTGGATATAGGGTAGAATAGCCTCTAGTCCTGTGCAGATCACCTTCGGTGTAGATGGATCTTCGGGGTAGCCTGATTTTATGCTTATTGCTACCTTTTTCAACTCTTCTAGAGAAGGAGGAAAAAATTGTGAAATACTGTTTCCCCCCCACTCCTTTGTTTGTTCATTGTGTCTTATGTATCAATTTCGTGCATCGTCTGGGAAGGTGTCATATATTTTGGATACATTTTTCAGTGAAAAAGTATGCAATTTGATTGTATAACTCTTCCAAACAAGGGGCTGATGCAACTGTTCTTTCTAGTGAGGATAGTTATTTAAAGATACCAAATAGTTCCCTAGATGAATTATCTGCTGTCTCAATTCTCTCTGTGTAGTAGGCAGCCCGTGTTTTCTTTATGAGCGCATGGTAGTGCCTTAGCTTCAATTTATAGACCGCTTTATCTGAGTCTAGGAAGCCCACTCTCCATTTACGTTCTAACCGTTTTCATGCCTTTCTAGCCATTCTTAAATCCTGGTTAAACCATGGCACGCTCTTGGTGCGTCTGTGTGGGGTGCTAGTAGACCATGGGGCCACCACATTCAACGCATCTGTAATCCAGTAGTTCACTTCTTGAACCGACTCATTAATATCTGTATTTAGCGAGGGGGTATTTGGTAGAAGGGCCTGTGTAAAGCTTCTCTCTTTGAAATTCACCCATTTCCTATCCCTGCTGTTAGATGGTGGGTCCCTAGTAGAAGGCGGTCTTGTAAGGGGGATGGAAAAGGCCACTAAATAGTAGTCCAACTATGGGACCGCTGTTGGGCGTTCAACTGTCAGCCCCTGGCAGTTTGAAAAAATGGGGTTCAATAAATGTCCTAGTTGGTGTGTTGCAAGTGTAGATTTTAGTTCTAAGTTGGAGTCCTGCAAGCTCCTGGCATAGGACGTGCACTGCCCCCGCATTTTTTGCTGTCAAAATGTAGATTTAGGTCCCCCAGAACTATCAGGTTACTATAGTGCAGTGCTGGTTGGATTAGACTATCCATAAGGCTCTCCCTAAAACCTGATGCTGACCCAGGGGGTCTATAAATCAAAAACCCATTTATTGTCTGCTTGTAATTGGCCTTTATTGTGAAGGTAGCTGCTTCCCAGTATTCTATCTGTGCCTCTTGCATCGTGCATCCTAGTGACAATTTATAGATCATCGCTATGCCCCCTACCATCTTCTTCGGGCGATCCACTCTAAGCATCCCGTATTCAGGTGGGAGTGTCTGTAGGACGTCAGGAGCTGAGGATTCATCCAGCAAGGTTTCTATCAGAAACAGGATGTCCAAGTCTTTATCTTCGATACAATCATATATATAAATGTTGTGCTTATTCAGTGATTTTCAGTTTATGAGTAGGCAATTCATCCCCCTAACTGCCTGTTATGTAGGGGGAGCCATAGTTGTTTTTAGCTTGAATGGGCAGTGTGTGCACAGCTCCATACCCTGTTCCACTGATATCCCATGTCTGCAATGTGCTAATACCAATGGCTCTAGCTGCCTGAGTTCGCTGCTAGAATACTTTAAATACTGGCCTGTTGAAAATTGGCCAGCATTACTGGCCCCTGGTCCTGTTTGGCCGTGAATGGGCACAGATGGGCTTGCCTTTTGCGTGTCCCTGGCGCGCCCGCTGCGCGTGTCCGCTGCATGTTTTGCAGGCATCTGCGTTATGTAGGCACTGCCATGGTGCGCACTAGACCGCTGCCTTAGGCGGAAGTGAGTTAGCGGAAGTGAGGATATGCACCTGACCCCGCCCTCTGCTCAATCGGCACTAGCCGCGGCGGACTAGGGTTGTTCGGTCTGGAACACCGGTGAGGACTATTTTAAGTGCATGCAAGAAGCTAAAATACTAACACTAACATTGATATTTGCTTTACAAAGTACTTTATTACAGAGAGTTAAAAACACATAAGTGCTAAATCAATTTCCGTAGTTGCAGCTGCTGGTAACAGGGCTCTCCCAGCCTACTTATTTGCTGCTATCTTTCCTTGCTTCCAGGAAGCATGCCTTTTGCGGTGGGACCAAGAGTGACTACAACATAATGCATATGCCATTGCATATCACTCTTCAGCACTCACTAAACAGAAGGGTGCAACAATTGATATGAAATGGAACACACCCTTCACCGTCTCCCCTATCAAGACTGATAAATATGGTCAGGTGTATAGCTCTGGGTGAAACCTTGCAATGGCACCCCTTAAATCTGACCACAGTTTACGCCCTCAATACAGCACAGGATGCCTTCCTTTCGCATTTCCTGGAGGGCTTAGCAAAGGTTGTATGTGGAAATATCATCCTGATGGGAGATTTCAACACTGTCTGGGATCCTCACCAGGATAGAGAGGTGGGAGGAGTGTCCCAGACAGGGGCTTTCTCTAAGTGGTTAAAGACATCCCTACTGAATCTTAGCCTTAGAGACGTGTAGCACGATTTACACCCGACTGAACTGGGTATGCCTTTTACTTTCAGGTACACTATACACAATTTCGCATTGATTACGTTTACTTGAGCAATGCAATCAAGTCGAGGGCTAGCTCTATTGACAGAGTGATCGCAGATTCTGGTCATGTTCCGGTTATGGTTCAAGTGGACTTGAGCTCTCTAAGGTTAGTGGGAGGTTGACACACATTGCGTGATCATCTCCTTCAGGAAGAAATGAGTCCCCAAAATAATGAATAATTTGAAATTAACGAGGTGGAAGAGGTATTGATTGGTAGAGTTTGGGACACCTTCAAGCCGGTATTTGGGGACATTTGAGAGCAGCTGCTGTGTAAAAGCAAGGTCCCCACAAGCTATAGGTACAAAAGTAAGATTAGGAAATTAATGACTTGGATTGCAATAGAACACAGACAGAATACCTCTTGCCAGCATACATGCAAACGAATTGTGGCCAGAGGACAACTCCATATACATTACAATAGTAAGGCAGAGCTTGCCTTTCTAGACTCGTAAAACATGCTCATACATTGCTGGGGACAAAGTGGGAACTCAACAGGCCAAAATACTGAGAGGCAAATGGGACAAAGAATAAATAAAAGAAATTCAGAATGGCAATGGCGATATACTTTTTGAAGATAAAGCTGATGAATTCTACCATTTTTCCTCTGCTCTTTATATTGGAGAACCTATCTATAAAAATAGGACAGGAGACAAACATCAGTACCCCGATATTGCGGGAATTCACAGGGACATTTTGGAACAGCCTATCCAGTTAGAGGAAGTGCAAAATTCTTGGAACTTGCTAAGGCCCCAGAATGGGACGAGCTCACGTCTCAATTCTATAAGACATTCACTTTCAAATTGCTCCCTAAATTGGTTTCCCTATTCAATTTCTTTTGCTTGAGAGCTCTCAATTACATCTACCTTGAGGAAAGCCATAATTACAGTCTCCCTTAAGGTAGACAAAGACCCTAAACCCTGTGCACCCTACCGTCCAATCTCATTGCTTAACATAGATGCAAAATGATATGCCAAAATTCTAGCTTCCTACCTCAATGATGTATTCAATCCATGGTCTACCTCAACCAAAGTGTATTTTTTAAGTGATGTCAGACTCACAACAACATCCTGCTGCAGTCACTCTGGTTGAACAGGCCTACTTAAAGAACATTCCAGCAATTCTTCTATCCTTGGATGCCGAAAGGGCATTTGACCGGGTGGACTGGAAACTTCCCTGGGTCACCGTTCTGAAAATGGGTATAGTCTCTGTTTCTGGAGAATTATTTTGTTTACAATTATGCATGACCAGACTTTGTCACCATTTAAGATCCTCATGGGTACTAAACATCGGTGCACACTGCATCCACTAGTTTGTGCCCTTTTCATTTAATTTATACTTAGCCTTCCTGATATGAAAAAACAAATCAGTAGCTGAAGTTCTGTTTGGATCACAAGAATATAAAATTTTAATATACGCAGGTGATGTGCTTTTGTTAATGGGTTCCCCTGGTGCACCCTGACAGTGAAAATTAGAGCTCTCACACTTTTCCTAAGCAATCTCTGGGTACAAAATAACCTTTGACCAATTTGAGGTGCTGAACCTCACTTAACCCAATGCTGAACTGGTAAAGCTAGGAGCTTCATATCCCTTTAAGTGGGCTAAAGAGTCCATGGAATACCTTGGAGATAGAATTTCCAGTAGAACTATCTTCCATAAACTACTACCCCCCACCCCACTGATGGCAAGTATAAAAAAGGATTTAGGCTCCTGAAGGAACCTTACTCTATTTTTGACTGGCAAAGTGTATGAGGTGAAAATGTTAATTTTGCTGCACCTATTTTATATATTTCGAGCGCTCTCAAATTGCCTTGGCACAGCATATTTGACTTTAATGTCAAGTATATAATTCCCTTTGGATACACTTCTCCAAATCAACTGACACTCACATACAATTACAGATAACCCAAAGGGAGCACAACTACACAGAATGTGGGAACACTTCTGTTCAGTTTATTGAATTTTGTAAAAAAGTTAATTAAAACTTTCCATTAATATACATCATAATAAACATTGAAAAATCATAAAACCTGCACATGGGATCATATGTTAAACGGAAAAGACTTTAAAAAGACAATCTCATTTGTCATAATAGAATTAATTGGAGAAAATACAAGCAAAGATACAACTTCTCTGTCAAGATGTTATTCTGTATTGCGTTTTGGTGGAATGAAATTGATGAAACCACCTTCTTCAGAACATTAAACATATAACTTCTCCTTTCTTTTTTTGTTAAACAAAGATCCTATTTAAAAGAAAATATATATATATATACAATTGTAAACCATATTCTTATATTTCCATACAATCTTGATATCTTAAACATTATAATTGATGTCATTTATTTATGTTTCAAACAATGCCAATAAGTGATCCAGCATCTACATACACGTGCCTCCCCACATACCGGGCGATCCTACAACATACATCCTGCCTCATATCTACTAATTCTAACATATTACATCTCATTCATACACATTTGCACCTCTGTGCCTATCATGATTAACTCACAGGTAGAGAACACTCGATGAAATGCTGTGATTACTTTGGGACACTTATCGAAGATGCCACCATACATCTGGACATAAAAAAATGTAAATATCTATATATAACCACCAGCTAAGGACAGACAGAATTATAGAGTTATAAGCCTGTTCACCTATGTCATCATTACCATTATTCATAATCAACATACCTATCATAAATTCGGAAGTTCAATTGATCTCTCTATGGTTACTTAGTGGGTTGATTTCACTCCACCATTCATCATCCACTCCTCAATGGTTAGTGGTTGAAATCCCTAAAATGCTAGTTTATTCAAACGTAAACATATCACCAATACCAGTGATTTTCCAAAAAGTTTAGAGGAAATATCCAGACTAAATACCTACTGTCAGTTAAAACCACAATGCTCTTCGTGGTGGGTCAGATAAACTTCCCGTTACATGGGGACATCTAATTCTTACACCGTTCCCACCACTATAAGGAAAACAGAATAATACTAAGTAAATGAAAAACGTGCCATTCTAACGCATTGTTAAACCATCCGCCCTCATACTTATACTCCTTATCCTCCATATAGCCAAGACTCTTCTGTTTAAGGTCCTCGTGTCCACAGGCGCTTGTATGATACAGTGTCTTGGAAACTATTGTTGGCCTCAATCTCTCCTTTTAATCACCAGCTGTCATGCGGCACCTACATGAGTCTGTTACGTGATCTGTAAATACGTAACAACTTGGCCTACATCAGAGTGCCATCTTGAAGGGGTATTCTTCATCTTCATATTCATTTTTATTAAGGACAAACCCAATGGCAACATTACTGGGCACTGAGTGAAACAGGGGATCCTGTTCTCACTATAAGATCAAAATCCATTATCCCTACGTGATTAATAACATCCTATATACCGTGTGACCACTAGGGGTAATTTAACAATCACACTTGTAACGCATGATAGATAACTACCTTTTAACCTACGCTGTAAATACAAAATCGCACATAGTGGGAATCATGCACAGATATTTTTCATATCAATAGGGGGGGTTCCTTTTATTCAAAATTAAAAGGTATAAAATCTAGTGAGACAACACTGATCCACCCCTTTCCTATAAACTTATACAGTACAGTATTGAAAATCAAACTCAAAAGGAAAAGATTGAAGCTCCTTAATTAACCTCATCTGATCAGAGCATATTTGAAACAAATCCAACAACAAATACCATGATTTTATGGAGGGATAGAGCGCTTAGGATCTCTGAAAGGCTACATATCCAACCCAGGCAGTCAGGGGGAATGGCTACACTCAGTATCCCCGCCAATAAGTTGCTTACCAGCAAAGAATTGTAACAGAATTATCCGCGACTTGTTTGCAAAGGAAAGATCAAGTGCATCTCATTGAGGAAACAAAATGGATGCAAGAATGTTCCTGAGACATTCCAACCACACCCACAAGGACAAGCGGCAGCATCAGTTGAGGCAACTAGAAACCGAATGACCTCAATTGTTGTCAAATTCCTCATCTAAAAGTTTCTCACCGTTATTTCAAGCACAATTGTGGAAGATGGGTGTGTGATGTCAATAGTGACTACTGGCCAATGTGCGCATCTAGCATAATTTCTTACAAGGAAGAATGCCGGTCAAAGTGAGATCAATAAGTTAAAGTGGAAAATTCATTTGGACACTGTCCCAAAATCACACTGAAGTTGGCTGAGCGCTCCATCCCTTTTATCATAGACAGTGGTGCGTCGATAAACATTATGCTAACGGAAATGTACATTGACCTGTCTCCAGTGCCCTGCTTAACCCCGTCAAAAACCAAAGTGTACACGTGGGCTGCTTTAATACCACTTCAAAGTCAAGGTTCATTTCTAGCAACTGTGAAGCATAAAAAATGGAAGTACAAGCACCACTTCCTGTCCTGCAAGGTACTTCATCGAGTGCATTTTTACTCAGTTTCAGCACTGCATCTGAAACAGGGCTGATTTCTGTAAACTACAAAGTCAATGCCTATCGTAAAATAGTGAATCGGTTACCATCCTTATTTCATGGACTAGGAAGACATAAGACAATGAAAGTGCAACTTCACATAAATGAGGACATATGTCCTATTGCTCAACGACATTGTTGAATTGCATTTCATTTATACAAGGTGGTGAAGAAAGAACTTGAGACACTATTAAAGTATGATATTATTGAGCAATCCACTGGTCTGACACAATGGGTGGAAGACCCTAATAAAGATAGTGGATTAGCCATGCGCATATGTGTTGATATGTGCAAGCAAGCAAGGGGAATGAAAGAGAACGACATCCAGGTCTGCATATTGCTGACATGATTACCCAGCTGGTTCTGAAGAAAGCTTCAAGAAAATCAAGGATGCAATTTACAATGCAACTGAAATAGCATACTTTGATCTGAAACTACAAACTGATATTGTTGTTGATGCCAGCCCAGTAGGATCAGGGGCCATACTTGCCTAGTACAATGGATATCCTAATGCACCTGATGCACACATTGTGGCTTGTGTTAGCATGAGTTTGGCACCAACGAAACGTGCTTATTCACAACTTGAAAAAGAAAGCCTCGCTGTGGTGTGGGCTTGTGAGCATTTTCCTCTGTTCTGTTCCTGTATGGAAAACATTTCACGGTTGTAACTGACCACCAAGCATTACTCACCATTTTCGACAATCCTAAAGCCAAGATGCCCCTTTGCATTGAGAGGTGGTGATTGTGACTGCAGGAGTATGACTATATGTTAGTGCATCATTCAGGAAAAGATAAAAACCCTGCTATTTCTCATGTGTACTAATAGTGTGTCAAGGCACCACTTCTAAAGCAACTGATTTTTATATTAACTTCATTGTAAAATCCAGTACGCCTGCTGCTGTATCAGTGAAACAGATCATTGCTGCCACAAGCCCTGACAGAGAGTAGCTAATATTCAAAGATATTATTACACATCAGTCTTAGAGAAAGCTTACTCAACCTCTTCGGGATGACCTTGAATCTCAGAAATTCAAAAATGTCCAAGAAGAGTTTTCAGTTACCCCAGAGGGCATTATATTACGAGGGTTCAAAATTGTTATACCTGAGAGCCTAAGACAACAAGTCGTTGAACTGGCACATGAGGGACAACATGGAGTTGTTGCTACTGAACGAGCTGTATGGAACCGAGTGTGGTCCCCTCGTCTTGATGAACGGGTTGAAAAGTAATTAAGGGCATGTAATTTGTGCAACTGTTTGTCATCCAAAACAATCTCGCATTTGTTAAACAGGTCTGATCAACCAAAGCATGCATATGAGAAGATTGCATTTAATTTCTTTGAACCCCTTAACAATAGATATCATCTACTCGTAATTGTTGATGAACAATCCTATGTTTCCCTTGTGGAAGGTCTCTTGTCAAACACTCACAACAGAGTCATTCAGAGATTAGAAAGTATTTTTGCTGCATGGTGTGTTCCTTCGATTTTTTTATCTGACAGTTGCCCGCCTCTCAAAAGTCAAGAATTGAAAGATTTCCTCACTCAGCTCAATGTCAAACATCAGAAATGCACACCTCTATGGCTCTAGCCAAACAGTGTAATTGAGCAATTTATGAGCACCCTCAAGGAGACCATTCAGCTGCTACCTGGGAAGACTTGAACTCAAGTAAATTCTTCACTCTACTCTTTGTGCATACAGGTCAACTCCCCATTTTACCACGGATGAAAGCCATGCCACTTTATTGTTTGGGAGAGCAGCAGGAACTAAATTGCCACAATAGACCACTAAAGATCTATTGACATTGATAAACTATGCACTACTGATTTGTCTCATAAACGCAGAATGAAGACCTATCGCATAGATGCCTCTGTGCTCGGAGTACTATGTTCAAAGGAGGAGACCAAGTCATTGTCAGGCAGAAACGGAAACGCAAGTCTGATGATCCTTTTAATGCTGACCCACTGAAGGTTTTGACTAGCAAAGGACATATGATAATTGCTCATCGTCCTGGAAAGTCTGTTACAAGAGATTGTTCTTATTTCAAACACCTGACTCGAGGTTCATTGACTCCAGACATTCAGAGTGAGGCCCTTCCATCTTGGAGTCAGTTGTGCCAAAAGACTGTACCTGTGTCTGTGTCACCCGTGCATTTCGCGGATGCCTCTGCTATGTCACCTCAACCTCATGCAATGAGAGCTGTACAATTGGATCCAGCAACTTGATGTCTCATTGAGGAGTTTGATGTATATGTGTATTTTGTGCACTTTTTATTCCACAGGTGGGGAGATGTCATGTTGTGTGTGTTCGCAATATCAGGACCCTCTGATGGACTCCATAGTATAGTGATGTAAGTGATTGAGTGTGAAAATCCATGATGTAGCGCGGGCAGTTAAAGGTTACACTCTGATGAATAAAGACGTGCAATACCGAGCTCCATGTGTGGCATGATCATTTACATGTACCTGAGCTGGGAAGGACGCTAGAATATCCACAAAGGTTAGGAGTTTCCTCTGGTACACCATTACATGAATTTCACATGAGCCATCTCCAGGGTGCCTCAGTGAAAGAGGGCTGTAACAAGGTTAGAAGCAGGCATCTGGTGGCTCAGTTTAATTAACATAATGTTCTCCTGTGTCACAAATATGTAATTGAAAGCATTACTTAAGCTCAAAATGCCACAATGGTCTCTTTTCAATTGGGAGCAAGGGGAAGATAGCAAGAGGGGCATCTGTTCTTGAAAACAGTATGGCAACCTGTAAAATATGTTACCAACTGAAACTCTTGCAAGAAAGAACAAACTGTGTTTATGACTCACAGTATAAACTAATTTGTTTTGCAGCAAACATTCTCAATTAAAAGGGTTGCACTTTATAGGAACATAACAAACAAAACATCAAAGTCATTGCAGCAAACAGAGAAGGAACGCTCTGAACTGGATATATTAAGATGAATAATTTGGTGGTAATATCTAGGGTATTTAATTAATAGAAAAATGAAGTAAATAACTTGAAACTTGGATGTGATTGTTCTTTCTTTTAGTGTTTTGAAACGGGGCGCTAGCTACCCTATCTATACATATTTTGAATTAAACAAACAAACCTTCGTAGATATTTCCCCGAGATCCCCTTTTGACGAAATCACAAAAAGGTCAGGTACATCATGAAACAGCTGGAAGGACCGTTTAACCCGGATCAATACTGTAGCTAAGCACTCGGTGACCTTTCTGCCCCCATCTTGGCAAGCAGGATTTGTCGTAAAATGGGAAGTTAATGTTAGAAAACAAAAATACAGGAGCATTGATTTCTTGACAAGCCCTTGACAATAGTTTCTGTTTTGATTTGTTTTCCTTGTTCACTCACGATTTCTTTTGGAGTCTTTTTTTGTAAAGGCGTAAAACTAAAAAAGCATAAGATCCCAGTGGTGAGAGGTTTGTGATGATATCTGTTAAAGAAGTCATTGGTACGTATGTCGGGATACAATTGAGTCACTGTCGGTCTCTGTATACCATCCGCATTCTCACACTAAAGGTATGTGTGAAGAAGCCAAATGGCATTGTTCCTTTTTATAGTACAAACAGAGGTAAAGGTGGACAGACCACAACATGCTTTTATTTTAATTTGCTTAATGCGGGGCATATCATAGTGCAGACACTTAAAAAAAATTGTTTTTACTGATTATAATGATCTCAATGATTATGTCTAAAGATCTTGCAGTATGAAATTCAAGAAGTTAAGGTTAGCAGATCGCCTTATGTCACAGGGACATTATTTTCTTGTTCTGGACTTTCCTTTAACATCCTAATTTATTGTGATTTGTTCTAACAGAACTCACTAGACCAACACAGTTGAAAATAGTTATTTTTAGAATTACATCTTGTCCAAGGGAGCCGCTCTACGGGTGGAGTGTCTGTGTCCCCAGTATCCACCATGGATTTTGAAGCATTCACAAATTTACCAATACTGATACACATGAGAATGCATCAGAATGCTACGCCTTCTCAGGGGAGGCATAATGAGGATAAATATTTTATTTCTCCTAGTTGTTTCCTCTTTCTAAGTGTGCTGCATTAAGCCTTAGAGGATTGTTTTTGTGTATGAAGGTGTCACTTCCTGCACAGCAGCCATCCTGCCTGTAACACAAGTTGGGTGCCTGCATTGGTACTAAGCAGCAGTTTGTGCACCAGAACAGGCAGAGAGCAGGAATGCACCATATCTTGATAGATATGGCGCATTCTGTCTCTCTCTCTCTTTCACATATCACATCACAGGAAGATGTCTTTCTGCATCGCATTGTGTCAAATATTGATAAATATGGCCCTAAGGATCAGATTCCATGTGGGTCATAAAATTCCAACGCAGTTTATAACCTCACTGCCTATATTCCCTGGCGAACTACAGTCAAGATCGTTTAAATTTACAATTTGAAAGCATGATTAAATTCTGATCTATGCTGCTATTTTATGTGGGAAGCACCAGATTCCTCAAGAAAATTCCCATTTTCCCAAGGACAGCTCAGAATTGGAGATGTTTACTGAATCCAGCAAATACCACACCCTATGATATTGGTATTTACTGAATATTGTAATTATCACATTCTTTGTGCAAGTTAATTTTGATCTGAGCTGATGTAGTCCTCATGGCATCAACATAATTTCAAGCAGCTCTCAGAAGAAACATTTCCAGCCCCTCTTCTTGTCCTCAGAGGGTACTCAGAGATTCACCCTTCATATGAACGATGGATAATGGACCTCAAGCAGTTGTTGTATTCCTTCACTGTGTAACACTAGGCAAATCTAACTTGATCATCCCTTCTCATGGCATCTACAATTGAATACATTTAGAACTGTATGGGCCAGTGGATTTATAGATCAACAGTGCAGAAACCCACAATGAATCTGTATTGAGATTCCATTCTGTTTTTTAAAATTATTATTAATCACCATGTATAATTTAGTATTCACAATAAACCACCTAACTACCTGATATCTGATATTCAGACTATTTCCTGACTAACTCTAAACATGTCAGTCTCAGAACCATCACTAATAAACAATTGTTTTGATAGGAAGGGCAGTTAGTGGGCAGCTGTAGTTCAGCAAATATTTAAAGGGAGATAACTCAGAAATTCAGAAAACTCAGAAATTCTAAATTCATCAGCATTATCCCATAAAGCTTTGCACACAAGCACAGAGCAGAACATGCTGACATGCATGGATGTATGAACTGGCTTATGTCTACTTAGAGACAGAGGTCCTGATTCACAAAGGTAAACTTGGACCGAAGTTAGGTTCAAGTCCAGCAACCCTTGGACTAGTTAGATCTCTGGGGTCCACAAAAGAATCTCTTGAGAACAATGTAAATATTCCTGACATCCCTCACACCCCTAAAGCATGTTGGATTTGGCTATACACCTATTTGGCAAATTTATCTACCTATAAGTCACTAGTAAATGGTACAAAAAGAACCTAGGGCCTGTAAGGTAAAGGTCACTAGTGAACTGCAGCACATATTGTGTCACCACTAAAATGACAATGCAATACATGACTGCAGGTACAAGGCATGGAAGGGCTGCTCAGCCCAAGTGTGGTGGTTGAGGCCTTTAACTCCTTATGTCTCGAGGCCAATCCTACTATGGATCCTGGGCAACTGGGTCAAGTACCCATACAATTCTTGACTCTCACTGGTAGCTGAGGACGAGCAGTCAAAGGCTCCCTCCCAGGGGAAGTGTAGATACAGGCAGATAAACATGGCTCATGACTCATAGTGCAAAAAGAACAGATGAGGAGATGATGGACAGAATGCTGATTTAATCAAACATTCACCCCCAGTCACTGATCTGGGTTAAAACCATCTTTTTTACATGCCACGCCATACCAGTTTAGACCCAGTGATATGCAAATCAGTCTTGACCCTGTTCCCCATGGAAACAGTCCAGCCCGAACTTCCAGGTCAGGTCCTACCTGGACCAGAAACAAGCATCCTGGAACCAGTTTCGCTGTAACACCCCTCATCAGCCAGGCTACCTTGAATCTGGTGGTGTTGCAAGCATGGGACCTACTTCTGGGCATACCCTTCCCACTTAGGGCGACTAATGCAAAACGAACTGATGATGGACGGAATGCTGAATGAATCAAACATACACCCCAGTCACAGATCGAGGTTAAATCCATTTTTTTGCATGCAGCACCATTCCAGTTTTGACCCAGCCATATGCAAATCAGTATTGACCCTGTTCCCCATGGCAACAGTCCAGAGGGATCAATTAACCCCCAAATCCAACAACATGGATACCTCATCCTTCATGCTGGCTTTCACTTTGTCAGACAGATGATAGATATTGTTCTTGACAGGCATGCTGTCTAAATCATGGGTGCACTAATCAGTGAGCTTTGGTGCAAGTGAGAAGAGCGAGGTGAACTGCCCAACAAGTGGCAACAGTCACTCTGCTACTCTGGGGTCACTCCTTCCTACCTAACCATCTTACTCCTTGGCAGACAGAAGGTCTGAGAGGGGCTCAATTTTTACCTCTGCACCATCATCTGTCACTTCAGACCTCTGAAAGTGGGGCATGATGTGGTTCACAAGCAGGACCATTAAAGGGCTTGTAAATGTCTTGAAGTCCACCAGGTTGTTGACCTCCTCTTTCTGCTCCTTCACTCACAAGCCCCATTCCACCAGTCCTTCAAGGCCCGAGGTTCAACAGACTCCATCATCATTTTGGCCAGGTTGATACTCCTCCAAAGTGGCTCTGGATCATATCAGTATTGCATGACTTCCTGGCTGGCCTCAGGGATCACTCTTACCAGAAGCTCTTCATCTGGGACTAGAGACCCAACATCTAACTTTGGGGGTCTTCGGAGATTTCTCCTACCTTCCAGATAGGAGGTCTATACATAGGGTGGCTGAAAAGAAATTTAAAGGGACTATACAACAATTCCTTCTGAGGCACTTTCCTGTAGGTAAATATTGGACATTGGCAAAAAGTAGTCCCACTAATGCATCAAGGGCTCTGATAGGCCCATGATCATGCCTTTGCATCTGTCAACACGCCCATTGGTCTGGGGGCAGTATGGGTGGAGAACTTGTAGGTTACCCCACACTCATCCAAATATAAACTTCATTTACGTAGGCATGAAGCCTGTGCCCCCTGTCAGAGACACTCTCCTTTGGGAAACCCACACAAGTAAAAATATTCATCAGTGCTCTCACCACAGTGGGTAGAATCACCATCCTCAGGGGTATACCCCCAGGATATTGAAGGGCATGCTCCACCAAGAATGGGATGAACCTGTATTCTACGGAAGTCATTGCATCCCAACAATGTGCATACAATGTCAATGTCTACCCTCCCAAAGACTGTTCCCACTACAGGGAAGAAGGGGGGCTTCTGCTTTACCTCTGACTTCCCACTGGCCTAGCAGTCTCCTTGTTATCAGGGACACTAGAGTAACCTCTGCATTCACCCCAAAACTAACTGAGACTGCCTCATCCCCCAGCACTACTCTGGGCATTCCTTGGGTAGAGCAACACATGGGAGGTTGCTTCCTTTTTTGGCATATGGCATCTCCCATAAAGTGCCCATACTTGTAAGATTCCTGGCATTTGGGCCATAGGTAGCCCAAGAACTTCTTCCCATTAAAACCACTGCTTTATTGCTCAAGATTGGACTCAATTAATCAATCAAACAACGTTCTTATACCACTCACCTGTTGGGGTCTCAAGGCACCGGGTGGAGGTCTGTGGTTCAGTCGAAGAACTAGGTTTTAAGGTTCTTCTTGAATTACGGCTGCAATGGTATTTGTCCGAGGTGCAGAGTCAAGACGTTCCAGGTCTTCTCAGTGAGATAGGAGAAGGATCTTCCTCCAGTTGTGGTCTTGTGGAACCGTGGTATGGTGGCCAGAGCAAGTTGGACTGAGTGGATACTTCTATTGTGAGTGTAGAAGGAGTGGCGGTGGTTGAGGTATGCAAGCCTGGTGTTGTGGAGAGCATTGTAGGCATGCATGAGGAGCTTGAAGGTAATTCTTTTGTTGATAGGAAGACAGTGAATGTCTATCAGGTGTTCATTAATGTGGCTGCAACGTGGGATGTTCAGGATGAGTCTGGCAGAGGCTTTCTGGATGTTCTGCAATTTCTTTAGGAGTTTCTGGGTAGTGCTTGCCATAGTTGAGTCTGCTGCTAACGAGCGCATGGGTGACCGTTTTTCTGGACTTGTGGGTATCCACTTGAAGATCTTACGAAGCAGGCCAAGCGTGTGGAAGCAGGAGGACAAGACGGCATTGATTTGGCAGTTAATTGAATTAATTAAGAGAAGAGTCCAGGATGAGGCAGAGGTTTTATGCATTGTCCATGGGGGGTTATTCTGAGCACTACGGGACATCAGGAGTCATCCCACATGGAGGGGTTAGATCCTAAGATGAGGACCACAGTCTTGTTTGAGTTAAGCTTGAGGCAGCTGTCCTTTATCCAGATTGTGACCGCCTTCATCCCATTGTGGAAGTTGATCTTGGCGGCTGTGGGTTAGTCTGTGAGCGAGAGAATCAGTTGGGTGTTGTCAGCTTAGGAGACGATGTTCAGTCCATGGCTTTTGACAATGGCTTCATGAGGGGCCATGTAGATATTGAAGAGGGTGGTGCTCAGGGAGGATCCATGAGGCACTCTGCAGCTGATCTCTGTGGGTTCTGAGTTGAACTGTGGGAGTCTGGCTCTCTGTGTTTGGCCAGTGAGGAAGAAGCCAATCCACTCTAGGGCTTTGCAGTGGATGCCAGCAATGTGGAGTTTTGCACAGAGGGTGTGGTTGGGGACAGTGTTGAAGGCAGCTGAGTGGTCCAGGAGGATGAGGGCAGCCGTATCGCCTTGATCGAGGAGAGTGTGGATATTGTCTGTAGCACTGAAGAGAGCGGTCTCAGGGCTGTGGTTGCTTTTGTAGCCTGATTGGGAGAGGTCCAGAATGTGGTTCATTTTGATGAACTCAGCGAGTTGGGGGTTGATGGCTTTCTCAATGACTTTGGCTGGGAAGGGGAGCAGAGAGATGGGTCTGTAGTTCTTGAGGTCCATCGGGTCAGCAGAGGGTTTCTTCAGCAGGGGGTTGATCTCTGCATGTTTACAGTCTTCAGGGAAGGTGGCAGACTCAATGGAGCAGTTGATGGTGTGGCAGAGTTCAGGTGCGATGGAGGTACAGGCTCTATTCCAATGTGGTGAGGGCAGGAATCCGAGGGGACTCTGGAGTGGATGCTCTTCCTGATCTTAAGGGTTTCATCAGAGGTGAGGATGGTCCAGTTGGGCAGGGTCTGCTGGGGTCTGGAGCCATTCTGTGTCATTGTTGTGGGTGGGGTGGGCGGATTTTGGGTTACAAAACTGTCATAGATCTCCTTGATCTTGTGGTGGAAGAATTTCCGCTGTCTCTGTGCTGGGTTTGGCAAATTCTTTGACCCCAGCAAAAATGTCTTTGCTGTTGTGTGCGTTGGCATTGATGCTTTCCTGTATGACTGCTTTCTTTGTTGTTCTAATGAGGCGGTGGCGTGTGATGATCGTGGTCTTGAAGGCTGCATGGTCTACCATGATCTTGCTGATCCTCCATCTTTTTTCAAGCCGTCTGCAGATGTGCCTGTACTCCTGGAGGTCAATGGAGAACCAGCTGGCTTTCTTTGAAGGCTACTTGCCTGAGGGTTTCCTGAGGGGAGACGGTTTGTTAGCGCAGCCATAGATCCAACAGTGGAGGTTGCATGCTAAGGTGTTGGTGTCTGTGGATGTTTGCTGAGGGTGGTGGTGAGCTGGTCATTGATGACCTTTTTCCAGCTTCTGCGAGGATAGCAGTGGGCTTGGTGGAGTACGGTAGGTTTGGTGAGGGAGAAGTGGACGCAGTGGTGGTCGGTCCAAAATGGCTTGGAGGTGTGGCTGACGGAGATATTGTGGCTTGTCGAGAAGATGGGGTAGGACATGTGCCCTGCTGAGTGGGTTGAAGATGTGACCAGTTGTTTGAGTCCGATGGTGGTGAGGTTCTCCAGTAGGTATGAGGTGTTGTGTTCGTCGAGGTTGTCCAGGTGGAAATTGAGGTTGCTGAGGAGGATGGAGTCCAATGAGGCAAGAGCGTGGTGAGCAATGAAGTTAGCTATGGCTTCGCTAAAGGGGCCTGGGGTCCAGGAGGTCTGTAGAAGAGGGTGCCACGGAGGCTGGCATTCGGGTGGGTCTGCATCTGTAGGTGGAGGTATTCCATGTCAGATGAGTGGTCGTCAGAGCGGGATGTGAGGCGGAGGGTGTTTTTGTGTACAATGGCGATGCCTCCTCCCAAGTGGTTGAGGCAATCCTTGTGGATGATTTTGTAGCCGTTGGGGATAGCGGCTGCAATGTTTGGGGTTGAGGTGGGGTTCAACCAGGTTTCAGTGAAGGAAGGCAATGTTGGGGATGATCGAGTCGAGCAGGTCCCAGATCTCTAGAGCGGGAATTCTAAGGGAGCGGGTGTTCAGTAGGATGCAGCTGAGGTGGTCCGGTCCAGTTCTCGAGGGTCATGTGGTCAGTGGGTCTGGTTTGCGGGAGAAGGTGTAGTTGCGAAAGGTGAATGAGTCTTTGGTGTCCTTTGGAGACGTGAGATAGCAGCAGGCAGTGGAGCGTCTGGGGTTGAGTATTTGGAGGGTGCTGGTGTTGTAGTGGTGGGGCCTTTGGCATGCCAGCTGCACGGCCACCATTAAGTAGTTGTGGGGAATGCTTTTCAGCT
This sequence comes from Lissotriton helveticus, assembly GCF_964261635.1. NCBI lineage: Eukaryota > Metazoa > Chordata > Amphibia > Caudata > Salamandridae > Lissotriton > Lissotriton helveticus. Next base: position 1,600,388,090 of record NC_136059.1, on the reverse strand, counting down.
AGGAGGCGGGAAGCAGCGCTGGGCGGTGATGGGGCCACAGGGCAGGCAGCGATGAAGGTGGGAAGCCTGAAGGGGGCACAGAAGGAGAAATATGAAAAAATAAAAAGCACTGAAAGAGAAATACAGTAGAGAAATACAACAATTACATGAAACAGAAAGAAATACAGAATACAGAGGATGGGGCCTCAGGGGTAAGCAGCGGTGAGGGTGGGAAGCACGAATGGGGCACGGAGAATGGTGCAGAAGGAGAAATAAAACAAGAGAAAGAGCACCGAAATAAATATACAGTAGAGAAATACACCAAATACAGGAAACACAAAGAAATACAGAATACAGGGGGCAGGGCCACAGGGGTAGGCAGCGGCAAGGGTGGGAAGCGTGAATGGGCACAGAGAATGACACAGAAGAAAAAGGGCACAGAAGGAGAAATAAAACAAGCAAAAAAGCACTGAAAGAGAAATACAGTCAAAAAATAAAAAAAATAGAGGAAGCAGAAAGAAATACAGAAAGACACACAATAATCACCACTGGACCACCAGATATGAGGTGCAGATGGGAGCCTGCAGGAGGAAGAGGGCCTCAAACTCATGACCTGGGCATAGGATGGCAAAGCACTACTAGGTGGAGCTGTGCAGCGGGGGAGCAAAGGCACATTGATAAGGTCAGTGAGGTTGCGCTGGGATTCCTTCCCCTGAAAACTCCTTTTGAAGAATTATTATTTTTTGTCATCTCCCACTCCTGAGGGGGACACTGTTCTCCCTTCTGGTGATCCCCCCAGTTACCGTCTTTGACACCCGAGTAGAAATCCAGAGGTAAGCTTCCTTCGCAAGATTGCTGGGTACATTGAGCTTGGAATCAATCAGGTGTTGGTGCATGTAAGAAATTGGGTTATTGGTTGAGTGGGGTGGAAGCTTCACTCAAGCAACAACCACAATCCTTGTCTGGGTGAACCACAAAAGTAACTAAAGTCACCTGCACTTAATCTTTTGGTAGGCTGGCACAAAAGGAGCCAGACTTACTTACTTAGAGGTTATGCGTAAAATACTTATGCAGCACTCAAACAATAATAAAATAAAAATACAACATTAGAAAAATCTCTAACTAATTTTGAAAAGAAGAGTACATTTTAATTAATAAAACGATACCAGAATGATCAAAATGCAATCAGTAGAATCAGAGATATAATTTTCTTAATTATAGGTAAAAATAGTGCCAAGAAGCACAAAGCAACCCTTGTGGTTATCTGGTCGCATTGACCTGTGAGAAAGTCACAAGTTCACACTGACCGCGATTGAGCGCGAGTCGTATACAGGGATCACATTAGTCCCACTAAAGACTTACCTTCTCTGAATTCCTGCAAAGAGTTTGGTTCATGTTGGTGGGAATGCGAGGAAGAGAATGCTGGCGCGAGGAGCAGGTCAGGCATGGCAGACAGTCATCGCTGTAGTGCAAACAGCCAGTCGTCGGTGTACCTTCGTGTTGGTTGATCATCACAAACTGCCACTGGCAGTGTGAAATGCAGGTCAATGTTGTCAGCCATCAAGGATGGTCAATTTTTGATGCTAAGAGGCCACTTTGCGGTTACAAAGAGCCCAAACTTCAAGATTTCTCACCCTTTTCTTGAGGAGTTTTTCACAGTGATGCCAGTCAAGGTGAAAGGACCTGGGGGCAACTTTTGGGGATCAGGACCCACTCCAGCAGAGGCCAGCCGAAGAGCGTAAGCAGGTCCAGGCAGGTACAATTAGTCCTGATCAGTGGGCAGTTGCAGCGAGGCCTCCGTAAACTTGTTGTGTCCCTATAGCTCACACAGGAGGTCAGCCAGCTGACCCTTGCAGTCACTCTGAGGAGCCTGGGATCAAAGAGAGCAGGTCCAATCTTCCTTCTTCAGACAGCAAGACAGTCCTTCAAGCATCAGGGCAATCCTTCCGGCCACAGAACAGTCCTTCTTATGAATCTACTGTAGGTCTAGGAGTGCTCTGAAGAGTGTTTCTGGAGGTTCTATTTTTATACTTATTTTTATGCTAACTAATGTTAGTTTATGGGAGAGATAGCCCTTCTAACAATGGGAAACAACTTTAGGAGTTTACGCAACCAGACGATGTAAAACTTAAACCCACATGTCCAATTTTTCAAATAATTTGCACCCTGCCCTATAAGCCTTTAGGACTTACCTTTGGAGTGACTCATAAATGTTACAAATGAAGGTTTAAGCTTGGCAAAGACTTAGGGGCCGATTATGATTGCGGATTTCCCGCATCCACCGGGCCGGCGGAAGCCACCGCCGGCCCGGAGGATGCGGGAAATCCGCCGGGGAGCCTTGCAAGACCCACCGCCATATTAGGATGGCTGGTGGGTCTTACTATCTGTCCGCCGCTTTTCCGCCGTGGGCGGAATCCGCCCGCGGCGGAAAAGCATTAACATGGCTGGCGGCGTCTCTCAGACACCGCCAGCCATATTAGGATGACTGCGGAAAGATGCCTTTACACGGCGGCATTTCCGCCGTGTAAAGGCATACGGATTTGTGTTTGGGGGCCCGTTGCGGGCCCCCAGGGGTGAAGGGGGGGTGGGGGGTGCACATGGGGGGTACCTATGGTACACCCCTGCATTTGCCTGCACAAAGCGGCAGGCACCGCGAGGTGCCTGCCGCTTTGTGCATGCAAATGCACAACTTACTTTTTTATCATTGCGGCGGGTGCTGCTTCAAGCAGCACCCGCCGCAATGATAAAAATACAGGATGTGACCGCCAGGGTGGCGGTCACATCCTAATTTGCACGAAGGGACCGCCGCTGCCCCTGCGGACGGTCCCTCCTTCTCTATGTTGGCGGACGGACTCAGGTCCGTCCGCCATCATAATCGGCCCCTTAGTTTGCGAAATCGAAATATCCATTTAAAACTTCACTACAGGCTGCAGTGACAGACCTACGGTTTTAAAAGGCCAACTTAGTAGGGGCACAATGAGTGCTGCAGCCCATTAGTAGCATTACATTTACAGACACTGGATACATGTAGTACCATGTACTAGAGATGTATAGGTAAATTACATGTAGCAATCAGGTGTAGGTCAAATGTACCATGCTTTCAGGACAGAGCATGAGTACTTTGCCACTGATTAGCAGGGAATAAATGCAGAGTTCTAAAAAGCTAACAAAAATTAATTAAGCAATGGGAGGTAAAAGCAAGCAAATATATGGGGTGACCCTGCAGAATTGGCCAGATCCAACGGCCCAATTCTGCAAAGCAATCACTAATAAATGTGCTCTCAAAAATAGTTTGTACAGTCCGGTATAGTTATTCGCTTTTCTGCCCTCCACACAACCATCTAGTGCCGTCCAAGTGTAATCTATAAAATCCACCCAAAACTGCTGAGACAGTTTCTCGCTGTCTCTAAACTTTAAGAGGTACTACTCTGGGGTCAAACTACATTTAACAACAAGTGCTTCCTTCATGGGAGTATACATCATTCTGCCAGTCTTACCTAGGGCCTGTAAGGTATCCCCCCTAAAGTGGGAAAATGCTTTTATGGACTGGACACCCCAATCCTCCTCAGGGGCTCTGTACATTTTCAAGGATCCTGATAGGTCTCAAATCACTTGTCAATATCTCCGATCACAACAAAGCTAGACACTAGGGGCCAGATATACAGTCATTTTTTGTGGTCACAAATGGGAAATTGGCCCGTTTGTGACTGCAAAATACATCTGCCCTATATACAAACCCTATTTTGCGAGTCGGTAACCAATTGCAGATTCACAAAAATGGTTTTGCGACTCGCTATTAGGAAGTTGCGTGCCAAGGGTGTCCCTCCATAATGGCAAGTCACAATTCAATGTAAGATTTGTTTGTGGCCTCAAAACACTTGCAGTTTACCACCCTTTTCAAATGGGTGGTAAGCCACTCGCAAATGGGACTGGCAGTGAAAATATTTTTTAAGAGCCGGCAATGGGACTAATGACCACTGCGTACTCTTAAAAAATTAAACCGAAACGTTTAATATTTCTTTTTTAAATGCATCCCATTTTCCTTTAAGGAAAACAGGCTGCATTTAAAAAAAATCTGCTTTTAGTTAAAAAGCAGTTACAGACTAAGCTCCGATCGCGGATTTTGCGGATTTTCGGCAAATTCACAATCCGCGAATTTGTCGAAAATCCGTGAATTCGCTCGCGGCGGATTTTTTGCTTGGTGATACAATATTGCGGCGCGCGGCGTGGTGCACCGCGTTCACTTTCCGTCATTAAGCGTTTGCCGAGTTGTTTTTCTCGATCATATTTTGCGAGTGCTGCGCCATTTTGGATCTTGCTGCGGGATCCCGCGGGAGTTTGGCGCCCGCGAATACGTAATCGCGGCTTGCCACCTTGCACAGCACGCCTCGCGAGAGTTCGCAATTGCGAACACGTAGTTGCGGCGGACAGGAACAATCTCGCACTCGCGAAATAGAGATTTTGCAATTCTGCACAAGAAATCCACCAGCAAACAGGATAAACCTTCAGAAAATGATGATTTTTATCAGAATCACTCCTCAGGTTGACATTTGCATGGCCTTTTTTTTTGCAAGGAGTCCATTTTTTGGGGGGGGGGAGGAAGGAAGTGCCCCACAGTCTCCAACTTCCTGTTCCTGTCCAGCAGGCTCCTCCCAGTGCTTTCTTCATGTGCTGGTCACTTTCATTTGGACCTTGACCTGGAAGGATTACTTTTTGTGGGTGCTGCTGGATATTTGGATTTGAGGCCTTTTTGACTTTCTTTGGATCACTTTTGGATTAGAAATCAACTTTCACAAGTAAGTTTGTTTGGGGCATTACAGTTGCTGCAACTACAATTTTGGAACTTTTTCAGAACATTAAATAAAATAAATTGTGGGTAGCCACAGTATCCAGTAGGACCAGGGTTGATTATGGGTGCATGATACAACTGTTTTGTTGAATTTAAACACCATTGAGGCCATGGATGGGCTGGGATTGTGCTGATTTTTTTTGTTTTTGTCGTTTTTTTGGGGCTGCTAGTGGGGCCCTTTGCCCAGGGGTGGTGAGTGTTGCATGGGCCTAGTCTTTCTGTGGGGTGTCTTCTTGAATTTAAACATCATTGAGACCATGGATGGGCTGGGATTGTGCTGATTTTTGTGTTTTTTGTCGTTTTTTTGGGGCTGCTGGTGTGGCCTTTTGCCAAGGGGTAGTGATGCATGGACTGAGTGTGCCTGTGGGGTCTCACTCTCTTTAATGTAAACATCCTGGATGGCATTGGATTGTGGTGATTTTTGGGTGTTTTTCGGTTTTTTTGGGGTGTACTGTTGATGTGGACTGGCCATGTGGGTGGTGGTGGTGGCCATCTTGAGTGCTGGCTGGTACAGGCAACATGTGCTTGGGGTGCAAGGGGCCATTTTGAAGAGAGGCAGTGTCTGAGGCCTACACTTATTTTGCCTACTTTTCATCCATTATCCCCAGGGGTAGTGAGTGTTGCATGGGCCTAGTCTTTCTGTGGGGTGTCTTCTTGAATTTAAACACCATTGAGGCCATGGATGGGCTGGGATTGTGCTGAATTTTGTGTTTTTTGTCGTTTTTTGGGGCTGCTGGTGGGGCCCTTTGCCCAGGGGTGGTGAGTGTTGCATGGGCCTAGTCTTTCTGTGGGGTGTCTTCTTGAATTTAAACACCATTGAGGCCATGGATGGGCTGGGATTGTGCTGATTTTTGTGTTTTTTTGTCGTTTTTTAGGGGCTGCTGGTGTGGCCTTTTGCCAAGGGGTAGTGATGCATGGACTGAGTGTGCCTGTGGGGTCTCACTCTCTTTAATGTAAACATCCTGGATGGCATTGGATTGTGGTGATTTTTGGGTGTTTTTCGTTTTTTTGGGGTGTACTGTTGATGTGGACTGGCCATGTGGGTGGTGGTGGTGGCCATCTTGAGTGCTGGCTGGTACAGGCAACATGTGCTTGGGGTGAAAGGGGCCATTTTGAAGAGAGGCAGTGTCTGAGGCCTGCACTTATTTTGCCTACTTTTCATCCATTATCCCCAGGGGTAGTGAGTGTTGCATGGGCCTAGTCTTTCTGTGGGGTGTCTTCTTGAATTTAAACACCATTGAGGCCATGGATGGGCTGGGATTGTGCTGAATGTTGTGTTTTTTGTCGTTTTTTGGGGCTGCTGGTGGGGCCCTTTGCCCAGGGGTGGTGAGTGTTGCATGGGCCTAGTCTTTCTGTGGGGTGTCTTCTTGAATTTAAACACCATTGAGGCCATGGATGGGCTGGGATTGTGCTGATTTTTGTGTTTTTTGTCGTTTTTTTTGGGGCTGCTGGTGTGGCCTTTTGCCAAGGGGTAGTGATGCATGGACTGAGTGTGCCTGTGGGGTCTCACTCTCTTTAATGTAAACATCCTGCATGGCATTGGATTGTGGTGATTTTTGGGTGTTTTTCATTTTTTTTGGGGTGTACTGTTGATGTGGACTGGCCATGTGGGTGGTGGTGGTGGCCATCTTGAGTGCTGGCTGGTACAGGCAACATGTGCTTGGGGTGCAAGGGGCCATTTTTAAGAGAGGCAGTGTCTGAGGCCTGCACTTATTTTGCCTACTTTTCATCCATTATCCCCAGGGGTAGTGAGTGTTGCATGGGCCTAGTCTTTCTGTGGGGTGTCTTCTTGAATTTAAACACCATTGAGGCCATGGATGGGCTGGGATTGTGCTGAATTTTGTGTTTTTTGTCATTTTTTGGGGCTGCTGGTGGGGCCCTTTGCCCAGGGGTGGTGAGTGTTGCATGGGCCTAGTCTTTCTGTGGGGTGTCCTCTTGAATTTAAACACCATTGAGGCCATGGATGGGCTGGGATTGTGCTGTTTTTTGTCGTTTTTTTGGGGCTGCTGGTGTGGCCTTTTGCCCAGGGGTAGTGGTGCATGGACTGAGTGTGCCTGTGGGGTCTCACTCTCTTTAATGTAAACATCCTGGATGGCATTGGATTGTGATGATTTTTGGGTGTTTTTCGTTTTTTTTGGGGTGTACTGTTGATGTGGACTGGCCATGTGGGTGGTGGTGGTGGCCATCTTGAGTGCTGGCTGGTACAGGCAACATGTGCTTGGGGTGCAAGGGGCCATTTTGAAGAGAGGCAGTGTCTGAAGCCTGCACTTATTTTGCCTACTTTTCATCCATTATGCCCAGGGGTAGTGAGTGTTGCATGGGCCTAGTCTTTCTGTGGGGTGTCCTCTTGAATTTAAACACCATTGAGGCCATGGATGGGCTGGGATTGTGCTGAATTTTGTGTTTTTTGTCGTTTTTGGGGGCTGCTGGTGGGGCCCTTTGCCCAGGGGTGATGAGTGTTGCATGGGCCTAGTCTTTCTGTGGGGTGTCCTCTTGAATTTAAACACCATTGAGGCCATGGATGGGCTGGGATTGTGCTGAATTTTGTCGTTTTTTGGGGCTGCTGGTGGGGCCCTTTGCCCAGGGGTGGTGAGTGTTGCATGGGCCTAGTCTTTCCGTGGGGTGTCTTTTTGAATTTAAACATCATTGAGGCCATGTATGGGCTGGGATTGTGCTGATTTTTGTGTTTTTTGTTGTTTTTTGGGGCTGCTGGTGTGGCATTTTGCCCAGGGGTAGTGGTGCATGGACTGAGTGTGCCTGTGGGGTCTCACTCTCCTTAATGTAAACATCCTGGATGGCATTGGATTGTGGTGATTTTTGGGTGTTTTTCGGTTTTTTTGGGGTTTACTGTTGATGGGGACTGGCCATGTGGGTGGTGGTGGTGGCCATCTTGAGTGCTGGCTGGTACAGGCAACATGCGCTTGGGGTGCAAGGGGCCATTTTGAAGAGAGGCAGTGTCTGAGGCCTGCACTTATTTTGCCTACTTTTCATCCATTATCCCCAGGGGTAGTGAGTGTTGCATGGGCCTAGTCTTTCTGTGTGGTGTCTTGCATGTAAACATCATGGATGGCATGGGATTGTGCTGATTTTTCTGTGTTTTTCGATTTTTGGGGGTGTATAACTGAACTGATGTTCCTCTGTCTTCCATTGCTTTTAGGTGCACAAGACTCAAGAGAACCACCAGTGCCAGGTAGAAGTCCTGCAGCGGTGTGTGTGTGCAGCATAACGTCACGCGACGTCACGTCTGGACACAGACAACTCTGCAACTCGTGCAACTGCTGCCTGCTGTTCTGACCTGCTCTGAAGAAGATGGCCCCAAAAAAAGTTACTCGTAGCTCCTCTAGCAAGAAAGTTGCCAGTAAGGAGCAGAAGAAGCAAGTTACCAAGGAGACTGGTGTGCCGGCCGCCCCTTTTTTTGGGAGTAAAAAAAATAGTATGCCTGCAGCAGCAGCGGGATCTGCTGGGGACCAAGCTGGGAGCAGCACCCCCGCTCCATTGGGCTCAGTACCACCACCACCACGCCAACTTAAGTCCAAGCCCTTCACTGCTGCAGAGGCACTTAGTCTAGTTGTTCAATCACCATCGACCAGTGATGTTGGCTCATCGCAAGAAAGTAGCAGCAATGTCCCTCAGTCAACATAGGTTGTTGTAACTCATCTGACGAGTGTTGAACAACCACAGCCGCAACAAAAACCACATGTGCAAGTACAAGCCCAAGTACATGTGGAAGGAGAGGCAGCGCAAGGAGATGCGCAAGCAGAGGTGCATGGAGGGTCACAAGTGCCCACAATAGTTGTTCCTCCCGAAGTAGGGGCACATCAGGAAATCGACAATCAAGGCGAGGTATCATTTAAGGAAGACACTCCTCCTGATGATCATTCATTGTCTTCCACACCCCTAGCAAGGAAGAGATCAAGGGTGGTGTAACATCTTCTTCAAGCACACCTCCTTCTGATGATACGGATCAAAATTGGGAACCAGCACCACTGCCGTCTGAGAGTGAGGCACACCATGATCTGACAAAGGTAGTTAAGCGTAAAAGGAAGCTCGTCCAAAGTCTCAGAGTTATGGAGTGTGATGATGAGGCTCAACAAGAAGTGGCGGATACTGCTGCTGATGAAGACTCTGACAACGACGACCCAGTCATCATAAAGGTCACTGCAGCCCCAGCGGGCATGCAGCAAACAGACATTTTGACCCTAGCCCGAAAAGCTGCTGAGCGTGATGATGATGATGTTGTTGACGAGGACGCAGTGGAAACACCACAATCATTGGAGTTAAGTAGTACACCAACTCGTACCGCTTCCATATTTCTTTCTCGCAAGAAGGGACCTCCATCGACCTCGACCTTAATTAGTGGCGGTGAAAGTGCACAATGTACAAAAGTTGGGCAATCCAGATCCTCCACTTTATCTGGCATTAGCAGCATGACCACCACCACCAGTATCGCCGCCTCCTCCGGCCCCCACAGACACTTCAAGTCCCCAGTTTGGGACTTCTTTACTGTTTGCCCAAAAAGGGAAAAGTTCGCCATTTGTACCATTTGTAAGCTTGCAGTTAGTCGTGGTAAGTTTGGTACCAACTATGGTACCGGAGGCCAGAGAGGTCATCTTAGGAGACAGCACACTGTCCAATGGTTTGCGCACCTAAAGGCGATCAAGGAAGCCCGAATTGGAAGTCAAGAAAACGTTGATGTTTCATCTGATGATGACGAGGAGGAAGAAGACGTGTCAAACACTTCACTTACACCCAGTACCCCTGTCAGCAGCACACCCCATGTGAGGCACACTAAGAGTGTTGGAGCGAGTGAGACACCAACACGAAAAAGTTCACCAGCGAGCATAATTGGGTCAACGAAGTCATTATCATCCCGTAAATGCTTGGTCCAGGGCAACATTAGAACCATGTTTTCTTCAGACGCGCCATATGAACGCAACCACCCACTGACGCGTCTGTATAACACTAAGCTGGCTAAAATGCTGGCTGTGGACCTTCTCCCTTTTTCTTTTGTAGAAGCGGTAGGTTTTCTAGAATTAGTGGCAGCGCTCTGCCCTAAATGGAAGGTTCCTAGCCGGTTCTATTTTGCCAGAGTTGCGGTTCCAGCACTACATGAAGATGTGCTGGAGGTGATTGGGGCAGCTTTGCAGAAGAGTGCTGTTCACACTATACATCTGACAACAGACATGTGGACCAGTGGCGCAGGCGCGGATTACATGTGCATCACTGCACACTGGGTCTCTTTTTCAGGTGTTAAAGCAAAGCTAAACGCAGGTGTTGACCCGGACCAAGTTTTTAAAGCTGCTCAGAAACATGCAACACTAGCCATGTTTGGCTTGGAGAAAAGTCACACAGCACGAAACATTTTGGACGAGTTTAACAAAAAGGTCTTTCACTGGCTGTCCCCAAAAAAACGCCGGATTGGTTATGTTTCCACGGATAATGGCGCCAATGTAGTTAAGGCCATGGCGCTGGGTCACTATTTCAGAGTGCCGTGTTTGGCGCACTGTATCAACCTGGTAGTTCAAAAATTCTTGAGTGATAAAGACAGTCCAGCGTGCGAGGTAATGGCCACCTGCCGAAAAATGTGCAACCATTTCAGCCATTCTTTTAAGGCCCGGAAGCATCTGAGGAGCCAGCTACATGAACGTCGAATGCCAGTGAAAGCACTCATCCAGGAGGTGGCAACACGTTGGAACTCAACCTTCTACATGCTTGAGCGTCTGTATGAGCAGCATACGGTACTCGATCACTATTTCTTAAAACAGGGTACAGCTCAGAAGGACCTGAGGATGGGTGCGGCGCAATGGGACATAGTTAAAAGCCTGACAGACATGCTTCGTCCTTTTGAGGTCTTCACGCGTGCAGTCAGCAAGGAGGACTGTAATTTGGGAAAAGGTATCCCATTGTCGTGCATGCTGGAGCACCAACTGAAGGCGGTGTCTTCTGAGTTAGAAAAGGATGAAAAAAACAAAGACCCTTTTGTTTTGTCGGAGAAATTATTAGAGCGCCTACGTGGTGATGAACGTCTTAAAATGATCAACTCAGAACAGCATTACATTTGTGCTACTTCTGGATCCATGCTACAAAAAGGCGCTGGCAGGCCAAGCATTCTTTCCTTTTGCTGATGAAGATGTTAAAAAGTACAAACGTTGGCTAGCCTGGTCAGCCAAGAGGTTTGAAAAAGAACGGCAGGATATTGAAGGAGAAGGCGGTACATCAGCATCAGCATCAGCAGGCCATTCCCAGTCAAAAGAATCCACTTCTGCACCTGTGGCTGTGGCACAAGTGACCTCTCAGCCGTTAAAGACACCGGCAACCGGATCATCTGCACCACACACAAGAGTAACATTGGCTGCTGAAGAGGATTGGCTAACTTGTCTTGGGTATGGTTCTCGAAAAAAGGTCACAAGCACAGCAAAAAGTAAGCAAAGTGGAGGAACCGTTGAGGACCTTGAGTAGATGGTGCAGGACTATCTCAATGACAACAGAGGTCTTTCTTAATGATGATCCATTGCAGTATTGGCATGGGAAAAAGCAATTGTGGCCACAGCTCTCCTACCTGGCTATAAACTACTTGTCTTGCCCACTCGCAAGTGTGTCTTCTGAATGTGTTTTCAGTGCTGCTGGTGGCATTGTAACTCCCAAACGGAGCCGCCTCTCGCCCAAAAATGTGGAAAGGCTAACAATGATCAAGATGAATCAGTACCTCATACCACCAGATTACAAAGTACGAGAAAGCACGCCGCATGAAGATGAGGAGGACAGCAACGTAGATAAGGGAATTTCTTCTCTGGGTGACGCTGACCTCATCCTGCCTGAATTCGCAGAGTATGATGACGAACTCTTATTCTTATTCCCTGACACCGAGCCCTGAAAATGAGACAATGAATCAATAACTTTCTTTTTCGTCCTTAATTATTCACTTTTATTCCTGTGTGTCTGTCTTTCTTTGTTTTGCACAGTTAATTTAATTAAAACTTTAATCACCTAATCACAAAAACAAGCCCATCAGCAGAACTGTCTTCACTTGTTTGCTTATTGATTTGAAGGTGCCGCAGTCTACATTCCTCAGGTTCACAAGTTCAGAAGAACATGCTCCTCTATCCTCCTCCTCCAGACTCCTATTTCTCTCAAAGCAGAGGGCTGGATTACGCCCAATGAAGAAAGACTCAGCACTTGTGGAGGTGTTCTACTTCTTTGCGGGTGAGTTGACGGCTCTGGGCCCATTGCTGTGAAGCTCTAATAACGGATAAAAGTGTTTTGGACCAAATATGAGGCGGAAATTTCTTGACGTTTTTGCTGACTTGCTTGCCTTTGAGGTGCTCTTTGGCGGGGTTCCGGGTGTTTGTGGGTGAGTTTTGGGGTCTGGGAGCACTGCTGCGACAGTCTAATCTTGATTGCATTTGCTTTTCAGGAAATCCGTGGTGGAAAACAGGAGTTATGATGATGACCTAGCTGCACAGCGCGTTTGGACCGAATGCCGAGAGATATTGTAAGTATGAGATTTTGATTTTTGGCTGTTTGGGGGTGTTGTCGCGTGCTTTTTTGCGGGTGGGTTGGCGGGTCTTGGGGCATTCCTGGGAAGGTGTAATACCGGATAGAAGTGGTTTGGACAAAATCCATGCAGAATTTTTTTTTGCTATTTCTTCTGACATCTTGCTCAATGTAGCGTTTTCGGGGGCCTTTTTGGGGGGCTTCCTGGTGTTTGTGGGTGGGTTTTGGTGTCTCTGTCGGAGCACTGCTGCGACAGTCTAATCTTGATTGCATTTGCTTTTCAGGAAATCCGTGGTGGAAAACAAGAGTTATGATGATGACCTAGCTGCACAGCGCGTTTGGACCGAAGGCCGAGAGATATTGTAAGTATGAGATTTTGATTTTTGGCTGTTTGGGGGTGTTGTCGCGTGCTTTTTTGCGGGTGGGTTGGCGGGTCTTGGGGCATTCCTGGGAAGGTCTAATACCGGATAGAAGTGGTTTGGAAAAAATCCATGGCGAATTTTTTTTTGCTATTTCTTCTGACATCTTGCTCAATGTAACGTTTTCGGGGGCCTGTTTGGGGGGCTTCCTGGTGTTTGTGGGTGGGTTTTGGTGTCTCTGTCGGAGCACTGCTGCGACAGTCTAATCTTGATTGCATTTGCTTTTCAGGAAATCCGTGGTGGAAAACAGGAGTTATGATGATGACCTAGCTGCACAGCGCGTTTGGACCGAAGGCCGAGAGATATTGTAAGTATGAGATATTGATTTTTGGCTGTTTGGGGGTGTTATCGCGTGCTTTTTTGCGGGTGGGTTGGCGGGTCTCTTGGGGCATTCCTGGGAAGGTCTAATACCGGATAGAAGTGTTTTGTACAAAATCCATAAGGAAAAGCCTTTTGGCACTTTTTGTAACTTAGGGTTCGTTAGGGTTAGCCCTAGCAGCAGGATTGAATGTGTTTCGGGGTGTTCTAGATTTTTGCAACTGAGTTCTGTGCTCTTAGAGCATTCCTGGAGCGATGCTGGCTATGGATACTTTTGCTTGCTTGCAAGTGGTTTGAATACAATCCACGGTGGGTAAGGGGGTATTTGGGCCTACTTTTACTTTCAAAGTACGTTTTGTCACCATTTTTTTGCTAGGCCTCGTTTTTTGAGATCTGATTGGGGGTCTTCTACATTTTTGCGACTGGCTTTAGTAAGGGTCTGGGTGGGAGCACTGCTGGGAAGGTCTAATTTTGTTCTAAAACACAGTTTACAGTACACCTAGCTTGAGGGGAAAGATCCGCTAAATTAATTTGGCCATACTTATTTATCCTTCAAAAGGTGACTCAGACAGAGTACGCAATTTCAAAAATATTGTACTGTCTATTAGGAAAACCAAAGTGTGACTTTTTGCACCACACAGCGTACATACCTTATATTTATTTATCAGTGGTATTGTAATAGCACTTACTGTTTTCCGTTCAATAATTACAGGCCGGGTTTCAGTCTGTGCAATGGGGAAAAAAGATGGAGTCAGGCTTCACATTAATGAGCCGCAATTCAACATCCACCAGGCAGGCAGTGGACAGGGTGTCTTCTGTCAGTGGTCACCAACATTGATGGACGAAGCATCAGCTGGAATGGAGGAGTGCCGCTAATAAGAGGAATTGTTTGCTGCATGCAACTTACTTACCAAATTCAACAGGACAACTCCAACAACATACAGATACAGTATCCATTGTTTTCTTCTATGAGTGTGACTGCATTTCTTGGATCTCTCTCTGCTTCTAAATTGATCCCTACAGCCATTCTATAGGTTTTACTTCGGCTAATTTTTAAACCTAATTTAATGTAAGAAGTGTTTCTCTGAGTGCAGAGATAGGCTAGTCAAAACGCTGCAGCCCTGTACTGTCGCATTCTAGTACTACTTACTTTTCAGTAACTAACAATGCATGCAGTAGGGCATGCACTTCCTTTATGTCACTTAAAAGATTTGTGGTTAGCTTTAGTTTGTACCCAAAGATTTCTTTATCTTCAATTATTGTTTGTCCATGCTGTGCTTTTTTTTTCTTCTCTCAACAAAACCTACCCAAAAAGAAACCCTCATTCCCATCCATTTTCCAAACCCTAACCCTCTTCCCCCGGGCTGTGTGGTTTTGCTTGATGTGTGACTAAATGACATCAATAATTCCACACACTTGCTGGGGAGGATAAGGTCATAGCAACAGGCTGGTGAAGGAATCCGAGGATATATTCTAGACTTACTCAGCTTCAGTACTATTTCTTGTAGTAGTAGGAGCCAATGTCAAATAAATTCAACGCAAGTACTAGTTATACTTGCAATACTTTACCATTTGTTAGGCTACATTGTGGCACTGTTCTAGTGTACTGTCACCTGCGATATTCTCTATCGTACCGTAACCGTTGTAATGCTACAGTAAGGACAAACCAGGTTTCGTTTTCTTTTTTTCCATAGGCATGCAATTGCCACTGTGTCACACCACTAGTACCACCGCAATGAGGACATTTCATCCGCCCAGGATTGCCAACCTTAATCCCCATTTCCCGTGGAGCCAGCCCTGGGCCTAGCCCTACTTTCAAACACAAATTACAGGTAAGATAAGCGTTTGGTGGGAGGTAGTATAATGGAGTATTAGGACTAGACGAGAGATTGACGGTAGTACTACTAAAGTCCTAGGACTCTTCAGGAAAACAAACTTACTGTTAAACCCCCACCCACCAGACTCAAAAGCAGTAAAAAACAGGTATGGTCAGATAAAGTTTAAAAAAGTATATTTATGTAGCCCTAACAAAATAATCTCCCTCAAGACCCTCCCTAACCCCAACGATTGTCTTTCAAAAGTCCCAAAAAGAACCCAACTCCCAAATCCCACCCCCAAAAGTCTCTAAAAAAAGGGCAAGGGACACTACACTACTGGAGGGTGCTGTTGAATTTAGCGGCCAGGGCATCATACTCCTTGCGGAGGGTGGCATGGTCGAAGCGGAGACCCTCCACCAAGTTCTTATAGTTATGGACCTCCTGCTCCAGGTAGGACACTCTTAGGGATAAGCGGCGCTGGCGTGCCTTGCAACTCCTGTGGGGGGCAGCTGATGTCTTTGCTGCTTGGCGGTGGCGGTTGGCTTTGGTAGCCCGGCTCCGTACCGCTGGAGAACTGCGCTGGCTGGCAGCCCGTGGGGGCATGGAGGAGGATGCAGCTGTCCCAGTGGAGGATGTTGTGGTTCCACCGGTTGACTGCGTGTCCTCCTCCTCCAGGGCGACCAGCTGCCGATATTCGGCGACAGTGGCATCCAGCCTCCGTTGCCGGGCCATTCGAGCCTGCTCCCTCCGTGATGTCGATTTGGAAGGAGCAACTATATGAAGAAAGAAAGACATAGTCTGTAACCAATGCTCCTTAACATTAATAACACAAAGTGATTGAGCCGAAAGTTGTGTCACAGTACAAGTAGCAAATTGAAAGCACAGTACATAACTATTGAGGACAGTATCTATCTAACCTCCCACTTCTGCATCCTTGCTCTAACATTAGTGGGAGTTTAATGAACAAATTCTACGACCACTATGGACTTCCATTACAGTCGACTATGACAGTACACCAGTCTTATTCTTCTTCTTCTCTCTTGTTTAGGAAAATTGGTACGTTATCTTATGCAAGCCGGCAGAATGCCAGCGCAGTGAACTTGCACCCGAGAAAAACAGACGCACACCATGATGAGTGAGACAGACTTGCGTTACTGTACCGGTCCAGTACATGCAGGTGGTGAAGCTATTACTTTTCTATTACGGGTGGCACTGAGAATACTCTGTTACAAGGGCTACTGCTTAATTAATTAACCTTTCACCCTACAGTGCAAATGAGTACTAGAAAAGGAAAATGAAGAAGCTAAATAATTTGATTATCTATCACTTCACATGGGATGTATTTGATGACATATGGGATGACTTTAGGTGCTTTGCTTATTATTGAGTGAACAGTGATACACCCACACATGAATGACGTACTACTACTAAACTAAAGTTATTAAGAGAGGTACGGAGTGTCCACCGTAATAACCGGATATATGCTGTGCTTGCAGTTGCAATACAAACTACTGCTACTATTCATGGTAGTATTGGACAAATTTACAACTTCTTTTCCTTGCCTTCCCTACACTGAAACGGACGTGCGGGTGCGGTGTTACATGCTCTTCAAGGTAACACTTACTTCATCCAGTGACCATCTACTCTCTCTAGATACACATATGCTATCTAAGAGTCAGATAATACCATGCTCCAGGCATCCATCCATTCAAAGTATATGCACACATACAGTTTATGTTTCACCCACCCAGGCTGTTCTCCTTCCACCCATCCTTGCTTCATCATTGACCCAGCCATGCACCATACCATATTCTTTCCTTCCCAGCCACCTCGGGGACCAAGCAAACACATATCATTCTTCTTTGCCAGCCATCATAAAATTTCTCGTCCTTCCACACTTACTTACACCCTTCTTTCGCTTTTCGTTCATCCCATCCATCAAGTTCATCTAAGATCTTATTGGGATTCTTCTCACCAAAAACTTCACAGCTAAGTCGAAGTACATTTAGAGGAGGATACTACCTGGTTGATTTATAATACACCCGTGCAGAAAGCACACTATGCAGTCTTCAATCTCAATAAGTAAGGAATATATAGCTTACCTCTTCCCGCCACCACCGTGTGAACCCTCACAGGAACGTCCGGCACTTGCACCGCATCCTCCCCAGAGTCCTCGTCCAACACCACCACCTCCGCGCTGGCCCCGCCACCAGATGTTACACCTACAAAGTACATTTAAGAATGTTAGAAATACACCACTCACTACTATATAATATTTGGTCTAGGAGGAATAAAGAAATGTTAAAAAAACGAAATACAATGTAATAATTTGTAACTGTATACTCTAAAGTAAAAATATCCCTTTTTCCAGGGAAGGCTGTTGTCTTGCAGCACTTTTTGGCACAACTGATGAATGCTTGCTTTTTATTTTTAACACACACCACTTTTTCTCCTAACAGAAGCTTGACTTCTAAGAACACGATCAGGGTCAAGCTCAAGTTCAAACCAGGTGAGAGCTCAGCTCGACCACAAGAAATGTGTCCAATTAATCGTTAGCACTAAGCACTTTTCCATTTTCAGTTAAACGTTTACTTTTATGACAAAGTTGATTTTAATAAATGTGTTTAGTTTTAATAAAGCTTTTAAACTTAAATAGACTCTGTGGTTTTTGGTCCTCCAGACTAGAGTGGATGAGCTAAAGGTTTTGGAATTTTTGCAAGCATGAGTGCCTCTGACACTTCTTGACTGTGACTCCGTACTCTTGTCCTGCGTTGGATAATCTAATCATCATTGGGGATCAATCATCGGTGACTTTGGGAGCTAAATGACTCTGCCACACTATCTAGTCAGTAAGGAGATTGGGGTTCTTCAAAGTCTGATATCACTTAGGTATGTGGAAAGAAAGTCTACCTGCGCCTATTATAATTGATAAACAATGCACTATTTAGTGTTCATGGTTCGGTTTGTGCAGATTTGTCCCTGCAACAGTAGTAGAATGGATTGTCCTCCTATCCAAACCAAAAGTAAAGTAGTATCTTATTCTTTCTTGGTGGTCATTCACCTTTTTATTGTTGGCAATTGTCAAAGCATAAACATTTAAAAGACTTGAAAAGACATTATGGACAATCCCAGAGGACTGCACTCAGTGCATAGAGCTCTTGCTGACTAGAATGGGAGTCCAATGGAATTGCCAAATGTGCAATCTTAGTTAGCTACACAGACAGACTAATAAGAATAATCTAGTAATACCACAGGGAGTCATAGTCGAGGCAGGATAAGAATTTAGATCCAGTCTACAAGAAGATCAAAGACGATTTAGAAAAAATCGAATGAGGAACGCTAGGAAAAAATAGGTACTCTATATTAAAATTAAAACTTACAGGGGCCAGCAAAGGAGCCCTCGCCTGCCCGATCCTGGCCTGCATCCTCCTGAACAGCACCCTCCTCCTCCTCCTGTGTCCTCTTGCCCTTGGGGGGAGCTGATGTACAACATGAAAGAAAGAAAGACCAGAAAACATGGATGAGATTTGTCAATCAAATCAAACATTTCAAAAGAACAATAACAAAATATTTTGGAGAAATAGCAAATAGATAGACAACTATCCCACGGGATATATTGACCAATCTCATGTGGTATACTACGTTATTCGTATTGCCTGATTTGCGGACCGTTGACTTTGAAAGTTCCTATGTAACTCACTAAACAGACTACTAAAAAGGTTTGCCTAGGCCTGGCAGGCAGCAGTCCGCAGCACGCGAAGTGACAGACAAAGTCCATCGTGCTTGCAGATCAGTGAATACTCAAACTATCAATCCACCGACCACCACCACTATTTCTTCTTATAGCCATGTGTCTAAAGGAAGTACTGGACTTCAGTCTGTTGGGGCTGATTTAGAAGTCCCTTGCGGCTCATTTTCCTCCATTGTTGCGTGACTTTTGTGACGCAGCGGCAGAACAAAAGAGGCGCCATGGTGCGGCGTATATATAAAAAAAAAATGACGCATATGGGAGATGCATCACATTGTAAAGCCCTGCGCCATCAGGGGGTGTTCCGGCGCAAGGGAGGGCGTTCCTGTGCAGGAACGAATCCTAAAAGTGGCTGAGGGAAATCTACAAGATGTCAATCAGTCACTTTTAGGACAATGATGCGTGACTGAAACACTGCGCCTGCTTGAAGCCGACGTACGGCTTGATGCAGCATTGGGGAGATAGGGCACCCCAGAGCATTGCTGGAGCTGCGCCATCGTTGGCACGCAACTCCAGCAATGCACCGCCTTTACGGCACAGATGCGTAAGGCTTCTGTGACGTTTTGGGCCCATGGGTGGTGGTGGTGGCATGGCGCACAATTACTGCCGCATCCCTGCTACTTTGCAGGGATGCGCCGGTAATTGAAAATATGACCCTTAGTGTCTAGCATTACGCAGTTCTTTACACTACACTCATACATAATTTCTTAGGCCAATGAAATGAACACAAAATACAAAACAAATAAGCATAGTAGCAAGGCTACTGAGAAGGAGAGCAGTGCACCTGAAATGCATAGAAGATTTTGAAATATATTTTACCTAAAATGTAATCGGCAGCATTATTGCTCTTGGTAAAGAACAAAGATTTGCAAATAACAGAGCCGGATAAAACACAGTAGTGATGAAATAGCTAGAAATAGCTACTACTACTCACCAAGCCTGGGGACCTCTACGCCGAGCGCGTCCAGCAAGTCGCGTTCCCGGTCCATGACGTCCGTCCAGCGGTGGGTGGCCTGGTTATAGGTGCGCCGGACCTCAGAGAGTTTAAACATGGCCCAGCGCACCTTCTCCCACCGCTTCCGGCGCTCCCGGATGCCATAGCCGGTTGCGATCTTGCCGCCTCCCAGGATGGTCTTGGGGAGGCGGCGCTGGACGTAGAATATTAGTGCGGCCACCTCCTCCGCACTAAAAATCTCCCGGGCTGTCACTGTCTCCCCCCTCAAACGCCCGCACGGGACCCTTCTCAGGGTGCTTCCCGGCTCCCTTTACCATGGTCTGGGCAGAAATGAAGTTAAATAATAAAGAAGAAATAGAATAGGGAAGAAGAAAAGAAAAGAGTTTAAAAAAGTAGTTTAAAATTAACAAAAAGTAGCAGAAAACACAAAAATATAGAGCTAGAAAAATAGAGGGAGTCGATAAAAAGTAAAATAGATCAAATAAACTTCAAACAAGCAAAGGATGGCAGAGATTCAGAGAGGATACAGAAAGCATGCCCAGAACCATAGCAATGAATGAGAAGCAAGATGGCCGCGCCCATTCACGACCGCGTGGGTAAGTTCGCGCGAGATTTTCCTCGCGATCACGCGCGAAATTGTACTAGCGAGCAGCACACTTTGCGAGATTACACATAGCGGCCGGAAACGGAATTACGTCATGCAAACAAGATGGCCGCGCCCGTGTACGACCGCTAGGGTAACTTCGCAAACGTATCGCTACAAGCGCCTTGCGAACACGCAAAAAATCACGCGAACATACACGCCGCAAAAAAAAATTCGTGTATTCGCACGGATTCGCGCCCCGCAAATCGCGCGAAATTGCAGAAAAACGATTTTTGCTAAACTGAAAGCAATCAGCAGGTGCAAAAGTTCAAACTTAACATTAGTAACCATTCACTCTAGGGCTTCCTGAGGGGCCCCTCCAGAGTTCAGTTGCCTATTTGCAACTATTCTATGACCCTGCTATGACCCAAACAGCAGGCTCATAGAATAGCTACAAGTAGACCATAAAGGTCCTGTGAAAAAAAATTGCACTGCAACAGAAAGCAAATTACAGATAAGGAAGGAAGCAGGTGCCAGCCAGACTGGAAGTTTCAAAATTACTGACACATTAATCACCCCCAAATTAATTCATGGCAGTTGAAGAAGGGCAGGTGTGCTTGCTTTCACTGCAACAGAAAGCAAATTACAGATAAGGAAGGAAGCAGGTGCCAGCCAGACTGGAAGTTTCAAAATTACTGACACATTAATCAACCCCAAATTAATTCATGGCAGTTGAAGCAGGGCAGGTGTGCTTGCTTTTTTTCACCCCCATAATCTACAGTGATAAACAAACCTAATGGGTGGCAGTGAGGATGTACCAGAGGGTGGCATGGGTGTACCAGAGGGTGGCAGAGGTGAAACAGAGGGTGCTGTGAACCTGTGATGATAAACCAGACGTAGAAACAACATAGTCGCGGCCGTTGCGAGCCGAAAAGTAAGTTCGCAATTGCGAAATGGTCCACAAATCCTCGCGAACGCTCGCTCACACAAAAAACATAAAAATCCGCAAATCCGCAAAAGTTCGTGGATTTTGCGGATTGCGAATCCGTAAATTCGCAAATTCGCGTACGCGAGATCCGCTAAATCCGCCCATGCTTATTACAGACATTCTGATCTGCTGACCCCAGAAGGCCACCATCGATGCTGCTAGCCATTCCCAATAGGGTCGTAAATTGCACCTGCCTCATAAATGATGCAGGCAATTTGTGACCCCATTAGGAATCGCAAACAGTGTCTGAGACCTCAATTTTGCTGCTACCGTCTTCACTGGAATTTTCTTATTTTTTCTTTGTTCTCTTCCTCAGCCAGTTTCTGTTTGGCTAGCTGCAGTTGCAGGTCCCCTTCACCCTATCTTCTAACTCTGATTGAGTCAGGCTGGCAGAGGAAACATTGCTCCCAGCCACAGATATTGCAGGTGATGGCATCCCTATGGGACCTTCTTCTTCCTCCTTCTGGGTTGGGCTCTGGACCAGCAGCCAAGCCATTTTCTGATTTTCCCCATCCTCTTCACCGTCCTCTGGGTTAGTACCCTTCTGCTCCTTTGTTTCTGCTTGCATTAGGCATTCTTTATCATAGTCTGTGGGGGCTATTTGAAAGTCCACATTTATAGACCCCTTCTTCAAGGTTAGCCCCCTGTCCTTGCAGAGCTTGTTTAATTCTGCCACTTTGAAGCTCTCATTGTTGCTGAGATCCACCTCCATTCTTGCAAAAATCATTGGTGCAAACATTTTAGACAGGAACTGAATTTAGGAAAATGAGAAAACAATGACCAATTAAAAAAAGAACAATTAAAAAATATGTATTTTGATGTCTGATTATAAAGGGATTTTTGATCTTCGCTAATCACTGAATGGCACTGTAAGGACACAAGTACTGAGCCCCACCACTGGATACCAATGTAGGAAATTTGAGTATTAGTTGAGGAGGGTAAAAACCCACCTCAAATAATTATTATAATCCTCATCAGGGTGAACTACAAAAGTCACTAAATACATCTGTGTGCTTAAATCTCTGATAGCTTGACATTAACCATTCAGGTTTAATTTAACGGGCAATGTGTAAAGTATTTATGAGGTACTCAAACATTAATAAAGTGAAAATAAATAAAAGAAAAATGGAAAACAAATTCAGAAACATTGAGTCATTTTTAACACACAAAAATGACGCCAAAAATTCCAATCAGTAAAACCAGAGATATGAAGTTTTATTTAAAAAATGGAGCCAAAAACACAAAGTGCAAACTGCGATTATCTGGTCATGTCAGACTGGGTCAAAGTCAAAACTTAAGGTGAACACGATAGAACATGTGTCGGATACAGATTTGGCCCAGCAGAAATTCTACCTTCATACTTCATACTTAGAAAATCCTATGGAGAAAAATTGGTTGTCAAAGAGTCGTTGGTGTCAGTGGTCAGTGATGTCATCATTGATGTCACTGACCATGTCATGAATGATGTGATATGTGACATCATCACCAGTGGATTGCGGGCGCGAGAGTTACAGTTAGTACAACTAACTATAACGGGGGAATTTCAATGGTTTTGTATGAGTGAAATGTCCAGCTAACTATAACACCCCTGAAACCTATGTTTTTTTCAATTAATTTCTACGTTTTTTTAAATGATAATTCCTAATTATAACCTGCCTAAAACCTATGTTTTTTTCAGTGAATTTCAAAGGTTTTTTAAATAATAATTCCTAATTGTAACGTACATTAAGCATATCTGTTTTTTTCTATCTTTTTTAATTATCATCACGTTCTCAACATTGTAAAAACTACAAATATTACCATTCTTCAATTTATTCCTTCCTCCAAGAAAATCGCCTCAAACCAGAACCACAACTAACATTAATGATATACAAACTAGGCGTTCCCTTTATAAAAAGACAAAAAAACACCCATTCCCCATATTACCAGCAAGCCAAATCTGCAATGCTACCTTAAAAAACAGGCGATTGTTTCACTTACCACTAATAAATTAATATCAAGATTTAACTAGTGTAAGGACTTGGACTATGTACTGCGTGAATTACATCTAACTCACACCCATATCTAAAGACAAATATGTAATAGTAAAGACAAATATGTAATAGAGGTACTAATTATGAACTTCCAACAGCCAAGAAAATCACAACACCTAGCGCCACCACCACTACAACCACCCCTCCTGACCCCTCCCCCTCTACTACCTCAGAGGAAGCGCAAAATAGGACAACAGACCTTCCCAAAATAATATATCCCCTCAACAGCACACTAGCTAAATGTTCAGAAATGTGGCAATCAACTATGTATAAGGGAAGGAACTTGCACATCAACAATAATGTACACAATGCTAACACTACCGGTGGTATGGTATACACAACTCTCTATACAAACCAACATTTTTCAGTGTGTAGATATATTATTGATACGTGTAGTGTACTGCACAGTGGACACAACCATATTATCTCAGACACTGGGGAATATTTTGTTCATGTAGCTGTGTTGTCTCCCCCCCTTGAAGCAGAAGTGGAGTGGGCTGGTCCAACGTACCAACTCCAGCGTAAGAATATAAATATTTAGTCTACGCCTTGGGCGTGGTTCACTTCTGCAAAGAGAAAAGACTCTGCCACAGCGAAGGTCCTCACCCTGCCACGTGGCTGCTGCCATTACCACGTGCCTCCTCGATACAGGCCGATTGCGAACTCAGCACCACAGCACCACAGACTTATGTCTGTATCGACTACTGCCTTCGATCTAAACTGCGGACAGCGGGGTTCACAACTTGAATTCAGCTTTGGATCTACACTACAGACAGCATTGAATTAAGCCTTTCTTAATTTAATGCAGAAACAATTGTATTATATGTATTCAGATTTTGTTAAAGGATGTGACAAAAAGCATTCCTCGATGTCAGTCTTGACTACTGCCTTCGATCTACACTGTGGACAGCAGGGTTCACAACTTGAATTCACCTTTGCATCTACACTACGGACAGCATTGAAGTTAGCCTTGATTTATGTAAGGCAGAGACAATTTTGTTAAAGGATGCGACAAAAAACATTCCTCAATGTCTGTACTGCCTTCAAATGTACACTGCGATCAACAGAGTTCACCACTTGATACCAGGAGCGCATCAGCACTACAGACAACATTGAATTCAGTCTCAATTTATTTAAGGCAGAGACAATTGTACCGTGTCCTCAGATTTTGTTAAAGTATGTGACAAAAAAGCATTCCTCGATGTTTTTGTCGACTACTGCCTTCGATCTACACTGCGGACAGCAGGGTTCACAACTTAAATTCAGCTTTGCATCTACACTACGGACAGCAGGGAATTCAGCCTTGATTTATTAAATGCAGAGACAATTGTACTGTATGTGTTCAGATTTTGATAAAATAAGTGACAAAAATCATTTGTCCATATCTGTGCTGACTACAGCTTTCAATCTACAGTGCGGGCAGCAGGGTTCACAACTTGAATTCAGCTTTGGATCTACACTACGGACAGCATGAAATTCAGCCTTGATTTATTTAAGGCACAGATAATTGTACTCTATGTCCTCAGATTTTGTAAAAGGATGCGACAAAAAAAACGTCTGGATGTCTGTGCTAACTACAGCCTTCAATCGACATTGAGGACAGCGGGGGTCACAACTTGAATTCAGCTTTGAATATACACTACGGACAGCATTGAATTTAGCCTTGATTTATTTAAGGCAGAGACAATTGTACTCTATGTCCTCAGATTTTGTTAAACAATGCGACAAAAAACATTCCTCAATGTCTGTGCTGACTACTGCCTTCAATCTACATTGTGAGGGCTCACGATTCAGGTGGAATGGCGATTGCACATGACGCATTCCAGTAGGCAAGAGACATTGTACCAGTATGCTTTGAGTACAGACGGCTCGAGCCACGCATCATCGCAGGGTCAGCACACACTGAGCATCAGACGTACCACTAGCTGAGTGCACCATAAATAATCTCCACATGGCCTTATTAAGGCAAAGTTCAGTAGCCAAAAGACTTTCTTATCAGTGCGCTCTGCCTGAACCACGCATCATCGCAGGCTCCACATACAAACTGACCCTATCTTAGTGCACCACAACTGATGAACCCTTTACGATAGAATGTTCTATGTATTATTTAACATATAGTGCTCCTACCTTTGTACAGAAGAAGTCATAAACCGTTTATGATTGAATATCTGTGTATGATATCATGATTACTATTCTACTTGTTACCAACAGCAACGTAATAAAATGGAGTCGAGCACACATGCCCGTACCCACTTCAACTATATATCTGTGTCTGTGTACTTATTATGTTTGTATAAAATGCTGCTCCTGCGCCCTAATACATTATATTGTGCTGTAAACAGCGTATGCAACCATCTTACCTCTGCCAGTAGCAAAAACTTCAATTATATAACTTTCTCTCGCTCATTCTACAAATACGACCGTACAAAGTTGATCATTACAATACTGCAAAGAAAGTGTATAGTAAATGTATAAGTGTGTGCTATTTCTCGGTTTTTTAGCATATTTTTATAGCGTGAAGTCGACCCCAAAGTATAACAGCAATTTACATGAGCACCGTATTTACAGTACATTTTCAGGCACGCGTAGATTACGTCATTCCTCTACAATAACAGGATGTGGACGCTCCTCGAACACTCATTTCCAGCACCAAATTCGACAGTATACTTGAATGACCACATACGTATATATATTAACTGCCCTTCATGTGCCAAAAACTGCAACCTAAAGCTTCCACAGCCCTGCATTATTACAACTACAACACTCCACTGAATGTACATTAAACATTCATATTCCCAGAAATGCATCATGTTTACCATCTTTTATGTGTGCAACTATGGATGGATATATGGTCAGTTATACCCTGTACCTTCCATGTTGCCATGTTGTGGGACTTTACAGACATAATGACACATTTGCGTTTAAGACCCGGGTGACGACAGCACTACAACACGGACACCCGAATGAATTGATTTCTCATGTAGCTAACGACTGAACCACGCCCATAGTTCCGGAGTCATTGTTCACAGCCCCGTGCAGCACTGGCATACGTCAGTTCAGCCCACTCCGCTTACGCTACCAGGAAAACACAACAACACTACATGGCCCAGATTTCCATTATAGTGATTTCTTACTTCCAGGTCTAGTTGTCAGAACCGCACACACACACTCCCTCATGGCTGGTATACACCCACACCACACCCATTCAGCACATGCGTCACTACACACGTGAACCTACCAATAAAGAAGACGCGGCGCACATGCTCTACGCCATTTTAGAGTTGGTCCCATCGCAAGCGCTGTGATGGCCTGTCCTAGCGGTTGGAACACCTCATGTAGGCCTGAATTTCCGAAAAGGGGGTCCCACTACCACGTGCGTGGCCTCTTTGGTCACTGAGTTAGTGGTACCACAAGTACCGAGCAGGTGAGGAACCTGCGATGAAGATAGGTGCACAAGTATATCTTTTGCCATAGTGATATCAAGACTCAGCACCAAATATGAGACTTCATGGTGGCAGAGCGGGACTGCATGATGTAGAAAGTACCCTGTCAGCGAAAAGGTGAGCAGTGAGGCCTGGGTGCGCAGTGGACGGAGTAGATGGGGTGCAGCAGACGGGATACAAAAAGGCGACGCAGCGATTTAGGCGTACACAGTCCTATATACCGTATCTTATTGCATTTTAATTTTTATCCTATAGCAGGAAAGTTTTTATAGTCGGTCAAAAGTCCGTTGCTTGTGATGATTAAAACCACGTGTATCACTGAGCACCACTTGTTTTCACAACTGGATGGAAAACATTACTACTCTACTCATTCTTCAAAAATAGAAGCCCATTAAACAAGTTGAAACTGTACAAATAGTTGTATTTTTAATACGGGGGGAAGATGTATGAAAGAGCGATGTTATTCTACTCCACATTAAGATAGTGACAATTACCAATCATAACATCTTTCTTTTACTATCTTTTAGATATAGAGCTTCAGGGTGCACTATTTCCCGGCATGTGGTGGAAGACACACCGGTGACAGAAAGGTGAGCTGTGAATATTCTTTTCAGTCACTCTCTCACTTCCTCTCTACTTTGATACACAAATGACGCACAATCTTATCTTCCTTTTTATCTAACAGGTTGTGTTTCACAAATTGGCGTCCCCCTCCCAACACCTCTAAAGCTCAATGTTTGAGGATTCTGCGATGATGCACGGCCATTGTAACAACGCCTGAGAAGGTTGCTTCGACACGTGGTGGACCCTCTTTGAATCACGCCAATGGAAAAAGGTGAGCAAAGAAGCTTGTTTCTGAAGCAACGAGATGTCACCTGTGGGTGGAGAGAGTGGGTAGTGTGCAGCAGCTTGACTGCGTAGAAATGTACAATTACCTCCGGGCAGTAATAATGGATAGGTTGGAACAGTCTGGGGGCGTAAGAAAAGGCACTCACCTCCGGACTCTGGGAGGCAATTGGGTACAACAGGCTGGGTACGCAGTAATAAGAACTCACCGCTATGCAGTGGGAGTGCATGGGGTATAGTAATCTGAGAGAAAAAGAGCGCACAGACACCACCTTGCAGTGGAAGTTGATGTAATACAGTAAAGGCATAAAGCAGAAATATACTTGTGCAGTTGTATGTACTCTGCTATTACTAACTCTATACTATCTTTCAGATCACTAAACTTGAGGGTGCACTATGAACCGGCACATGCTTGGACAAACAACGTAGGCAAAAAGGTGAGCTACGAAGATTTTCTCCAGTATTAACACTACCTTTCCTGCTCCATCTATTATTTTCTCTCTCTCACACTTTCAATGTAATTTTTTCTCTCTTTCTCTCTCACCCTCTTTCTCACATTGTTTCTCTTCCTCTTTTCAAGTTATGGACGCTGCTGTCCACTTTGCAGATAAATAAATCAAGGCTGAATTTAATACAGTCAGCAGTGTAGAAACAAAGCAGAACTCAAGTTGTGAGCTCTGTTGAACACAGTGTTTACAAAAGGTAAGCAGAGCGGCCTAGATACACAATGCCTCCAATTAAATACGTTGCAAATAATTGATATTGTCCTGCATAATGACGTGATCTCTCACCTAATTCTGTCTCATCTCTGAATCATTTTAAAGACCTGCTGGACCATACTGTAGATCCGATGCAGTAGGCACTTCCCTACAGACACCTCTTCAACGCGTGCACATGAGAGGGGTGGGATGTATCTGGCACACTGCACACGTACAAATAACCAATATTGACAAGTGTTATGTTAATTTGTGATCTTTGACCTCATTCAGTCACATCAATCTAATTTTAAACACTTATTTTCATTTTGGTTTTGCAGGTTACCTACCCTCCTACCATTGGAGTCCATCTCACATTTTGTTTATTATATTGTTATCACAAAAGTTACGTTTCTAGTTATTTATTTATTATATTGTTATGTTAAAGTTACGTTTCTAGTTATTTATTTTTGTTGTAATAAAAGTTCATTTAAAAAAGTGTATACGTCTTCTTTTTCTAACAACATTTCACTATTATTTAGTGTTATAATCATATGCTTAGAGAATATTTAACTATAAAAAGTACAAATTATGTTTAAAACTAGAAGTATAATACTGAGGCTAACTCTTTACCAACTCTTTACCAGTCTGTAGCTGCGATTAACAGTTCCTATGGAAATTTTTAAAAACTCCACAGTTACTGTTTGGATTAGCAACATTGTGTGGTGAACTTGTGACCTGTGTGCTCACTTAAGTGTTCCATGAACTGTTACTATGATAACAGGCAGTAAGCAGTTTGGGGGTAGGGTTGAAAGGTACTGGCTGTACAGAAACCGTTATATTTACCCAGGATCCTCTACATGAAAGAAGGGAAAGCCAACTGAGACAACAGAACACTGTGGAGCAGATTTACAAGCCCCTTGCACACTTTCCCATCACTTTTCCTATGTTAAAAGTGATGCAATAGTGGCGCAAGGGACTTGTAAATCTGCCCCTATGTACATTACAAGCAAAGGAAATACACAACTCTTCGAATTCTTTATCGATCACAATTAGACAGTATTGCTTGATGATTCACAGTGTGCACTTCACTAAATACTTTGTGCCTATTCAATAGGAGACAGGATTGTCAACATTACGAAACTTAGGGGCATATTTACAAGGATGGCATTAAAATTATTGCCGCTTTAACGGCAGCAAACTACAGCTAAAATGGCAATAATGGACTTCAAAATCCTTTGTTGTCTTACAGAAAGATTTTTTCAACACTGCTGTTTGCTCTGGCAGGGTGAGAGCCGAGGCTCCCGCCCTGCCATAGCAAACTTGGTTTGCAAAGAACACAAAAACCTACTCTCTCTTTATGGGGGTCTCTTCCATGTTGTATTGTGACAGGAACACCTACCTTACCACTTGGAACCCCTACATTGCAAGGCTTAGACGGACCTTTGAGCTCCCTCACCCATATATTTTGTAGCACCGAGGAATGGCGATCCCCGGGCTACAGGGTCCCTCGGAAGCCCCATCAAATGTAAAATTTTAGACCCCAGGATCTGGCCCTCCCAGGTAGCTAATTTTTAAACAAGCACAGGAACCTGTGCTTCGTTTTTATTTTTATTACAGCGGATCCATGCACCCAGCACACATTTCTCTGTTTTAAGCAGGTCTAGAGGGTCAAAATATTTCTTACCTGCTCCCTTTATACGTTTTGAACACTTGTCCCACTAAATTCTAGATCACCGCTTCTACCGAGGCACAAAATGGCTGCCAACACTTCCTGGTTTCAAAAGTTGACAACCACTTGACAGTCAATTAGCGCGTGATCGGGACGGTGCGCTTAGAGTGCGCGCAAGATGCGCAGATCCACCGAGGCCATAGATATATATGTACTTTTAATTGTAATTTTCTCAGAAACTACAAAACTGATTTACATCATTTAAGCAAAAGGCACGAGTCTGACTACCTCTTTGCCAAATTTGGTATAATTCTGTTCAGCCATTCGGGTTGTAGCCGCAATGAACAGTTCCTATGGAAAATTGCATGGGGAAAAAACGTTTTGGGACCCCCCTTTTTTCTCGGCCCCCGCTTCACGAATCACCCCAAGACTTTCAGAATAGGGCGGACCGGAGCGTCCCACCAGATTCATCAACCGGCGCCAAAGTTATTTCAAATAGAATGTTGCGGATTTCCTATGGAAAATAGGTCCTAACTATAACTTCCTACTGGCAACCACCAGTAGGTAAAATATATATATACTAGCAGCCCGTCCCGAAGTTGTCCGGGTAGGAAATAGAATGT
This sequence comes from Lissotriton helveticus, assembly GCF_964261635.1. Lineage (NCBI taxonomy): Eukaryota > Metazoa > Chordata > Amphibia > Caudata > Salamandridae > Lissotriton > Lissotriton helveticus. Next base: position 1,600,357,628 of record NC_136059.1, on the reverse strand, counting down.
GTGTAATGTGTGTATTTGGGAAGGGTAATTTATTTTAAAATCTCGCGGTAGACAAAATTTTTTGTTTCATTAGAATAGGGACGGAGTAGGCCTAGCTGCAGCCCTGGTTGATGTTAGCAGGCGCGTGTAATTGGTGTAGTGATCTGCCGCCTGAGCCCGGCTACAGCCCTGGTTGATGTTAGCAGGCGCGTGTAATGTCCTTGAATGAGAGAGTTATCAGCCGCGGGTAAATCCGTTTAATGAGAGAGTTGAGTGACAACCTGTAGGAGAGGCTGCAGTAATTGTGCCCGCAGACACGCTCATTTGCATGTTCCCCCGCTTGAGGCCCAGATGCAGGCCTGTTTGATGTTAGCAGGCGCGTGTTCCCCCGCTTGAGGCCCAGCTGCAGCCCTGGTTGATGTTATCAGGCGCGTGTAATTAGTGTACTGATCCGCCGCCTGAGCCCGGCTAGAGCCCTGGTTGATGGTAGCAGGCGCATGTAATTTCGTTGAATGAGAGAGTTCAGTAACAGCGCAGGAGAGGCTGCAGTAACGTTACTTACCAGGCCTCCAGGTGAACGCGTTTGTCATGCCCCCAGCACACGGCCACAGCAGACGATCTTCTGATTAATGTATAACCCACATGGCATGAAGGGCGGAACGTAGCACACGCCCCCAGCGTGCCCCTTGATGCGGCGCAATTGCGTTCACATGGCATGAAGGCCGGACACACGCCCCCAGCGTTTCTCATGCCCCCAGCGTGTCACGCCCCCAGCGTGCCCCTTGATGCTGCGCAGCAAGGTAATTGGCGCTTGTATGTACAACTCACATGGCATGAAGGGCAGACACACGCCCCCAGCGTTTGTCACACCTCCAGCATTTGTCACGCCCCCAGCACACGCCCACAGCCCACAAAGTGATGGCCGTACCACACGCCCCCCAGCGTTAGTCACGCCCCCAGCCCACGCCCACAGCACAACGCAGACACGCCCACAAGGGACTACTTTGCTGGCACGGTTCTTTTACCTTTTAAATGTATAGAGCAGTTGGCCTAACGGCTAAGGCGCTCGACCTCGGACCTGGGGATCTGGGTTCGGGTCTTGGTAACGACGCCAAACATCCTGTGATTCTGGGCAAATCACTTAATCTCCCCGTGCCTAACAAAAATGAATGTGTGTCCTCATGTAACGTAACTGGTGCTATGTAAAGCGTTCTGATACCTGATTCAGTTCGGGTCAAGTTCGAGCTATATAAAACTCTGCAAAAAAAACAAAAACAAAAAAACAATATGGTGGCCGTCTGCATAGCCTATGTCCTTCTGCTGCAACTGCCCTTTCCAACGGTGTATTGGGTGTTGTGATAGGTGCTGTGGTTACAGAGATTACCCGCCTCAAAGGTTTGGGCTCTCTCTTTATAATATTCGTATGGTGCTGTGGTTACTGAGATTACCCGCCTCAAAGGTTTGGGCTCTCTCTTTATAATATTCGTATGGATATATATATATATATATATATATATATATATATATATATATATATATATATATATATATATATATATATATATATATATATATACAGCGAGCGGGAAAAGGGCTTGATACATATGCCCCTTAGACTCAGCACTCAGCTTGAATTGAAAGCCCCTTTGGAGCATAATGAGGACACTGAATTAGCTAAAAGAGACATTTAAAATGAATATTAAAAGCATGATATTGAAATAGCTAAAACGTATATGTTGGCACTATCTTACATTCCTATTCTTTTTAAAATTTGCCATAACTTTTAGCAATTTGAAATTTATCTGAAGATAGTTTTAGTTAACTTGATTGATTGATTAATTGTTTGATTGAGTCTTGACTATGCAAAGCAATTTCGTGAACATTCACATATTGCTCTGTTGTCTAGCACTCCAACACACCCGCCAAACACTAGTGAGGTGAATTTTCTTACAACAGGTCCCCCGTTTGGCTAAAGAGGCAGCCTACCTTTTAAACTCCCTGGAATCTGTGTCAGACATGGCCAAATTTGGGAAATTGATATCTCATGCTGGCTCTGTTTTTAAAAAAACACAGACACCCGTCTACGCTGACGCCCATCCCTCTTCAGGTTTGGCCACTGAGCAACAAACTGCATGAAGCAGTGGTCTGCCATAAAATATTTTACATTTACTTCTGTATTCGTAAAACATTAATGTTAGTCTCTTTTCAGTCCTGGCCCCACGCAAAACGATGTATGAAGTAACTGCCTGTCACAAAGTACCTTGCACCTTAACCCTAGCAATTTGCACTAAAGATCCGAACTGCTAAGGATATCAGCCACTACCATAGGTACCATGCTAAACCTTATACTATGAACGTATCCTCAGTGCACCATTTAGTGGCTTGCAACATTATTATCTTCTTTTAAGCAGCTACGACATAAACAGTTCTTGGCATCTTACTACACCATTCTCATATGAATTGCACATACATTGTGAAGTTTTTTTATTATATGGTATTTTAAATGCATTTTTTTATGTGTACTTCACACACTTGTAATGGTTTTAATTAATTACATAGTAAACACATTAATTCATTCATTCATTAGCTCTCTCCCATTGCAGCAGCAGGTGTGTTGATTGTGAGTGACGTATTGTGCAATAAATGAACTCTAATAATTAGAACTAAATATACTAATGTGTTCCTGTTTTTTTTTTTTTTTTAAATATAATATACAATGACTCTAAAAATAATTTCCCCTGCATTCCATTTTGAATAGGTGGTAGTAGTTGTATACCCTGCATTCCTGATTTCTGTAGGAGTGCCTTGCAGTACCAGTGGTTGGCCATGTGTTGTGTGTGACTCACAACTTAAATTTAATGAAGTAGATTTGAGTCTGTTTTATTAGTTTCACTACTAGACTGAATGAGGTTGTACATTGAATTTGTATTTGCCTGACTATGCCTCTCCTTAATTTTACATTCACTGAAGCCAAAAAGCACTACACCTTTGTGAGCAAAGTCACTGCTCCTCCAATAGAGGAATCTACTTGATAGAAACAGAGCAGACAAAGGAGGATATCTCTAGCCTGAGGTTAGTAAATAGCATTGGTGAGTACGCAAAGTAGTTCTACTGTAGTAGTACTACTACTTCAATAATAATGCTGTGGTGAATAGGCCTCAATGAGGCCAGAAGCAAAGTGATCAGGGTTAATGAAATGGAGTCCCATATTATGACAAACACACTAACAATGTTTAGTGAAAGATGAACCAATCTATGGAAAAATTTGGAAAATGAAGTAAAATATAAGCTCTATTTAGTTGTGGATTCAACAGACAATGTTGATAAATGCTTGATATAGCTACAATTCACATTGGTAACAGGCAAGTGAATCTGATAATGATAAATTGTCAGGCCAGTCTGAATGTGGATGTCATGTTGTCATTTATACGTGTCGTTAATCAGAGGAAGGTGATGAAACACTGCCAGGTCAGAGAATGAACTTCATGGCCATCAGATCTATCCTGTGTTCCTTTTATGCCTGGGTGTAATTTTACTTACTCTAGAATGTTTTCGTAGGTTTGCGTTTGTCACAGAAATACCGATTGTAGGGGCATATTAGCAAGAACCTCGTTGAAATTATCGCCGTTTTAGCGGCAGGAAACTGCCGCTAATACAGCGATAATGGGCTTGCTAATATGTGTTATAGAATTCCAATAGAAGCCCAGGTTAGATGTGCAGGACATCTAACCTGGGTTTCTATTGGAATTCTATAACGCATATTAGCAAGCCCATTATCGCCGTTTTAGCTGCAGTTTCCTGCCACTAAAACTGCGATAATTTTAACAAGGTTTGTGCCTATATGCCCCATAATGCCATGATCGCATAACTGATTCTCCCGTTTGGGGAAAATCTGACTGCGAGAAGACCTGAAATAACGCAAAAGGGCAAACTCTCATATTTGCCTTTTGGCAAACATGATCGGAACAGCAGCCAAACTGTTCCTTCTGAAACCCCCAAAGAACACCTGGGATGATGACCACACAATGTTGATCACAGACATAGATTACTTAAGCTTCACACAGCTTGGTCAGTAACACATTCATAAAAATGGCATTTACAAGCTAGACACCTGATTGAGGTTGTCATGGTTGGCGAAATCAGGCATCTGTCCCCTTGAAATCCTTACTAGAATTTATCTTCATCAACTACTGAAAGGCTGGCCCTCCAAATGTTACTTGATGTAAATGTAATTGTATCAGAATCTATATGTAGTTGAACACTCAAAGACTTTAGTCCTCAGTGTAGCATTGGCAAATAAATGTTCCTGATAGACATCACAGAAATTAGGAGATAAGGAATGACTCCTAAAAAGTAGCCTCTAGAGAGAATTTAACTCTGCAGTATTAAGAGTAGAAAGCAGTTTATTTTCCAGGCCTTTTCACATGCAGAAATGCACCCTTCATATGTTTTTCCTTGCCTTATGAACATCTATCAGTTGATGTGCCTCTGCCTATATGCACATAGGGGAATCATTCTGTTCATAGTTCCTATGTAGTAGGCCATCTCCAAATCACACTTCAGCTCACACTCTTCCCACAGTTGGCAGCCTATATTTTGTGCAGAAAAAATACTACGACTTAAGTTTGAACTGAGCAATCCTTGCTTTATTCCTGATTGTCCATCGGATTTGGTAATCATTGTATGGCTAATGTTCTGCTTCAAGTGAATTCAATGGACAACTAAGCTCCCAATTAATCTTTATCTTCTTTTATTCAGACAACAGTGGGACAGTGATGGAGAAAAGAAACCGACTGCCAGCTACACAAAGCACTGGAGTCAAACATTATCTCCATTACCTTGAACACAAATGCATCCCAAGAGGCCTGCTGCTCTACAGAAAGCCTTTGGTCTACTATACAACCTTCTAATCATCTACTAGCTGCATTACAAAAGGTTTGAAGAAGAACTGTATATGATTAAATTCTGCTACGCTCCGTAGTCTGCTGATGTACTGACTCTCTCACCATTTTCCTTTCACTCATAGTATTCTGAAGCAGCTATTCTCCAGCATTATTTCTGTACAGAAGCAAGTAAGCAATAGATGTATAAAGTCTATATATGTCTAGCACTCAAAAAGGCATTTCCACAGATGTCATTGGTAGGTGTAAGTCTACTTTCCATACAGATATCCCATTCAACCTCAATATTAAAATAGGCATTCATTCAGTGTTCTCTCTCCTTTTCTAGATCAAGATCTTAAAAATGAATTGCTGCCAATTAGAAAAGGGAGGTCTTCCTATGGTGATGTAGTCAAAAAGTCCTACCATAATGCTAACAAAGAATATCACAAAAAACGTAAGCTTAAAAAATCCATCTTATATGAAAAACTATTTTTGGCAGCTAAGCTTTACGCCAGAGAGGTATTGGACATAGTAAAATCAATGACTCACCTTGCCACTGTGAGTCAGGGTATTACTCACTCTCAGCCTATGTGATAAATTAGTAACTTTTTCATTGACAAAATACTTTGTTTTCCTGACTCTTGTTGACCCTAGTGGGTCAACCCCCAGATAAGCATCACGTTTTTGTCCACAACTGGGTCACTCTTTTAGTCTTAGGAGGTTGGCGCCCATCTCCTCTCTAGAAATGCTCAATCTTTTGGAAAGGCATACATCTGGATATCCTATTGATCCCTGCCCTCTGACATTTCTCACTGTAGAAGCAGCTACTATAGCTCCTATCCTTTCTGATATACCAAACTCTACTATTCATTCTGCTGTCATACCAGTTACTTAAAACCCTGCCAAATCACACCTATTTTGGGGAAGAATAGTGCGGACCCTAACACACCTGCCAACTATAGATCAATTTCTCTTTTAGTAGCTCAAATGGAGATGCTTGAAATTAATATTTATCAATAGCTCGCTACCTATTTGGTACCAATCACATGTTTGATCCTTCCAAATGTGGCTTCCGTCCTGCCCACATTGTGAAATCTATATTTTTCATGGTATCAGAATATCTAAGAAATATTTTGGAGGAACTGTTCTTTTGGACTTTTGAGCAGCTTTCAACACCAAATCACACTCAGTTCTTATCCATAGATTAGCAGAAACAGGTGGCATGGTCCAGCTCTTGCAAAGTTCTTGCTAAGAAATCCCAAGCTGTCACCCCCTTTTTCCTCGAGCCCAGTTCCATTGAATTGTGGGGTGCCACTGATATCATCCTTGAGCCGGATGTATGACGTTACAACGCATACTTTTACCACGCATACCATTACAACGCGGTTTTTACCACGCATACCATTACAAAGCATAGCGCTTTGGGGTGCTGGATAGTGAATAGTTTAATTTACTATTCCAACTCCAGTCCCCGTGGACACTAGGGAAGGTTATTGGATAGTAAATTAACCTATTCCCTATCCTAGAGCGCCCCCCAGCGCAATGCGTTGTAATGGTATGCGTTGTAATGACCGCGTTGTAATGGTAGTGCGTGGTAAATGATTTGTTGTAAAGGTTGTATACCCCTTGAGCCCTATGATCTCTACTATCTATATGACCTCCTTGGTGACACTAGTGCATGGTTTCGGGATCAAAGTGTCCTTGTAAGCTTAAGGTACACAACCAATTGTCTCATTAAGTAATGAAGCAAGGACAAGGAAATGATGGACGGAGCACTGAAACTTTTCAGACACTCACCACAGTCACAGATCTGGGTTGAATCCATGATTGTTCTTTAGATCACTTTGCCACCTCAGTTCAGACCCAGCTATTTGCAAATCAGTCTTGACCCGGTGCCTCAGAGGAACAGTGCAGCACAAACTGCCAAGCCAGGTCTTCTCCGAATTGAAAACAAGTATCCTGGGACTGGTTTTGGGTAACACCCCTCATCAGTCAAGCTAGCTTGAATCCAGTGGCAAAGTGAGCAAGGTACTCACGTCTGGGCATACCCTGCAACTTAGGGCGAGCAAAGCAAACACAAGGAGATGATGTACGGAGAGCTTACACTTTTCAGACACTCTCTCCCAGTCACAGATCTGGGATGAATCCATCATCATTCCTTAGCTCACTTTGCCGCCTCAGTTCAGACCCAGCTACATGCAAATCATGCCTCATAAGAACAGTCCAGCCCAAACTGCCAAGCCAGGTCTTCCCTGCCTCAGTTGGCAGGGTATGCCCAGACCTCGGCCCTAGCTCATTTTGCCGTTGGATTCCAGCTAGTCTGGCTGATGAGTGGTGTTACCCAAAAACCAGTCCCAGGATGCTTGTTTCCACTTCAGGTAACAGTTTCCAGTTCAGTCCAGTTACAGCCGGACAGCTTCTATAGGCTCATTGTGAGAAAGAGTTTCCAGTCTGTCTATGGGCTAATAGTTTGCCTTGGGAGGTCCTGGGGGACTTTGAGGCAATTTGCAACTTAGCTTCTGGTCTTTTGGAGGCCCAAGCACCACGTGGTACTATGGATAGACCCAGATGGTTTGACAAGGGTTGCACTTTGGCATGGAAGCATCATATGTGTGCCCTAAATGCCAATACTAGAGATACAATCATATTGAAGAAAAGCTGCACTTAGTACAAAAAGGAGCTTGTGAGAAAAAAGAATGATCTAAGGGACGCTGCCTGGTAAGACCTGCATGAAGCTAGCGCCCTAAAATTTTGTTCCAAATTCTGGACACTAGTTAATATCCCGTTGTTGGCCTCCGAATCCGCAGTGTGTTTGGGGTCTCACATTACTGAGGATTGCTGGGTTTTTTGAGGAGTCTTTTAAGACTATGCACCACGTTGAAGGAGGAGATGAAGGGATGGTGGCAGGGACCTCCAATTTGATTTTTTTCCCTTGAGGAAGTTAAAAAGGACATAACAGGCTTAACCAGGGGTAAGGCCAGCAGATATGTATATTTGTGACTCACAGGTATTGGCTCCAATTTTGACCTCACTTGTCAATGGGGTGGTAAGGGGGAGACCTCCACAGTCATGGGCATCTTCTATCATTACCCCAGTCTTCAAAAAGGGGGACAGGGACAACTGTGTGTGCTATGGGCTTATATCTCTTCTCGACTCTGTCGTGCTGGTAGTTGGGGGAATGCTGACTCTGTCGTGAAGGTAGTTGGGCGAATGCTCCTGGATAGACTGGGCAAGTGGACTGAGAACATGATATTCCCTCAGGAGTACAGTATGGCTTTCAGTCTGATAGGTCAACAGTGGACCAGTGTTTAAATCTCTATACGATCTTAGATAAGTATACCATTGCTCACCCCAGCTCTATTCATTAAAGGTTTATGGATTTCTCCTTTGCATTTGATCAAGTCAATCAAGGGAAAACATGGCAGGTTATGTTATCTTTGGGGGGGGGGGTGTGACATTGTACTCTTCTAATGTGAGCTGCATATAAATACCTCAGCCTCAATTCATTACTCTAGTGATCTGAAATGCTCTTGAAGATTTCATATTTAAAGGGGGGCCACCAGAGCTCTCTATTGGCCCCGTTTCTTTTCATTATGTATAGTAACAGCTTGGAGCCGGCCCTTATTGACACCAAAGAAGATTGGCCACAAGTGGGAGCCTGGTGCTTACCGTTGCTCTTATATGCAGATGATGCTGTTATCATGGCCAACACTGCAAGGGGTCTACAGTCCTTGTTGTGCTCTTATGCTTAACTTTATGGCGGACATGGACATAATGGGTAATGTCCAAAAATCATATGTGATGGTGGTTGGCCCTCGTAAGTCTAAGACATGTAAGTTTACCCTAGGGACTGGTTTTCGCCCACAGACAAGAGTCTCTCCTTACTTAGGTATGTTATTCGATTCTTCACTGTGCTGGCGTCCTCTTGTGAGTAGGATGAAGGAGGAATTTACAAGGCTTCAAGACTAGGGAGAAGACCGATTCAGTCCCGATTACAGGTCTATTATGAAAAAAGCATTTCCAAGGCAGTCTATGGGAGTGAGGTCTGGGGTTTGTTGATACGGCCAAATTGCAGACCGTGGAAAACTCTTTTTAAGATGTCTTTTATGTGTCCAGCATAGCGCACCAATAATTTCGGTGCGTGAAGAACTGGGTGTGGGGTATATAACAGATATTACATCATTCCTTTCTTTCTTATTATGGTTAGATATTTAGACAAAGACTGTGGCCAAATTAAATAAGGAGATTTTAAAAGACTATGGGGCATATTTACAAGGGGATATTGCCATCAGAACTTACACTTTAGTCATTTTCTAGTGGCGATATTCCCTTCTCTTTATTTACAAAGCGGTGTCATGTCACTTTACATGGCTTAAAGCTGCCTTGCAAAAAAGGCCCTTTTCATGCTTTACTTAGCGTGAAAGGGCGTGCAATGGGTGTTGCAGTGGCCATTCCGCCGCAACACTCATTGCTTTTTGACGCTGCCCCATATTTACAAGTATGTGTCAGTTCCAACAATTAATGCCAGGTAAAAACCTGGTCTTAGGATGGCGATACGGAGAGAAATTATTACTTTCTCCTCGTATTTTGCTCTTTCTATGTGTGCTGAGTTCTGTAGCACATCGTCTTTCAGGATTGTTTATGTGCTGGAAGGTGTCCCTTCCTGCATATAAATAAGTGCTCCTGCAGCGCATGCACCATTGCAACATGGTGCAAGGATGCCTGCACTGGGGCTAGGCAGCTTTTTTAGTGCCAGTGCGAGGGGAAATGCAGGGGTGCACTGTATTTTTGTAAATACGGTGCATTCCTGCATTTAAAAAAAATGTCAGAGCACGATATTATCAATTTTTCCATAACACCACGCTCCAATATTTTATCGTAATTACCCCCCAATATTTCCCTGGATAGGTCTCTACATATTCCTTGGCTCAAGTATAATATGGCCCTCTCTCAGAGTCTAGGTAGGAGTGAGCTATATAGCTTACCAGAGGGGATTGTGATGTCTAAACGTAAATGGGCTAAAGAAAACTTGTTGAGTCAGGTCAACCTCTAGAGAAGAGGCTGCCCTTTCAAAATCTGACTGTGGACCCACATCCTGTTGAAGTCCACTCCTTTTATTGAGCCATATCTTTTAATTGTAAAAAGCAAGTATGAGCTATTCATGTTGAGCAGATTTAGGCGTGGTCTTTTTCATTTTTTGTTAACATACCCCCGGGAGAGGAACAGGGGTCATCCATTGGAGTCCTGTGGCTGCGACAATATGTCTCTGCAGGACACCATGCATTTTATAATGTTTTGTAAATTTTAAGAGGTTCAAAGGAAGGCGTACATTATATACCATTGCTAAAAAGAATGAAGAGGCATATTATCAAGAAACAGCGTTAACATTATCGCCGCATTAGCGGCAGAAAACTGCAGCTAAAGCGGCGATAATGGGCTTGATAATACGCCCTTTTGAATTCCCATAGAAGCCCATGTTCTGGTGTGAACAAGGGCTTCTATGGGAATTCTCTACAGTGTATTATCAAGCCCATTATCGTCGCTTTAGCGGCAGTTTTCTGCCGCTACAGCGGCGATAATGTTAACGCTGTGCTTGATAATATGCCTCGAACTTTCTTCAAGTGCGTCCTGCCCTTTTGTATTTACAATTATTACCTGAAGAAGTTATTTGTAATGTGCTTTGCTTCCTGACAGCTGCCATGAAATTGAGGTGAATTTGTGATTAACTTTTAACCTGTCTGATAATAGTTGATTTTTTTTTATGAGCTCTGTCCGTTTTTATGTATCATTCTTTTTTTTAAAATTGCATTCCTGTTAATGTATTTTATGCTTGAAGTTTTATTGTTTTTGCTCAGCATATTTTAACTACGGTTACTACTGCTGTTATTTGCTTTTATGGTTTCTATACAAAGAACCGAATAAAGCTTACTTTGATTGATAGATTGATTAATTTAACTCAGTAACTGCATTATGGGGATGGATAATAAAATCTCTCTGAAAGTTTCTAATCTTTCTCCCATAAGCAGCTAAGGAAAACGTGGTGCAGGCTTTTATTACATCCAGACTTGACTATTTGACTCGCTATTGTTGGGTCTTCCTAGAAATCTAATCAGGAATCGTCAGATGGTGACAAACTCAGCGGCACAGCTGTTGAGCATTGCTCTTAGACAGTGTTCTAGCTATTCTGGACTCAGTGGCATTCATTGGTTGCCTGTTGATAAAAAGATTACATTTAAGACTCTAACTCACATCCATAAATCTAATCACAAATCTGGACCTTACAGCCTGCAGAAGATGTGTACAGTGTATTTTATTGCTAGATCTCTGAGATTGTCCAATGCTTATCATCTACTTCCTCCTATACTTTGACAGATTCGGAAAGGTGTCTGCCACGGTATTAAGATCTAAGCTATCAGACAAACTCCCTCTGACCCTCCAAGATACATCGAACTGTCTAAGCTTCTTGAAAGATCCGAAAACCTGACTCTTTTTACCTCCTTAACTCCTTGAATTAACTAATCTTGTTGGCTGAGGTGCCCAGTGCCTAGAAGCTCTTTTTTGACCATTAGTCCTATTTCCAATACTTTACATTGCATTACATAGGATGTTTACACCATGGAACCTTTGGTGTTTGAAGGTTCTCATCATATTGTGTGGGTTTGGAGCTCTGGGTATTATCTGATTGCATAGTTCAGTTAAGTAAGTAAGTAATTTTATTAGCACATTTAATTAAAACCAAAGCAATACAAAAGCAGAATATATAAAAAATGAGATGTATTTTAAGAACATAGCGTGGACATTGCTGTACTGTTTGTACTGGTAATAAGGTGTATTGTCTTTTCATTTTTCACGCAAAAAGTACTTTGGCAGTGGAGATAGTTTTTATTTTAAAAGCGGTTAAAAATCGGTTCTGGGTATTTTTTTTTCCACTGCCTTTATACATTTTACCAGGCTACAGCTCAGCTGGGGGTCCTGAGATGAAAAACAGGTGAGAACTGTGTTCCTTTTTGTGCGTATCCCGTATCCGATAAAATGGTGCTTCAGCAGGAGCATAGCAAGTGTAGCATATCCTCTTGCGTAACCCCACATAGCCTGCATAGCGTGCCTGCTTTCTCTTTTAACCAATGTGGAAAATGCTAAATGCAGGGTAGCAGACCTAAGCGGTACCTTAGGAAGCACATTTTGGTAGTTTTGGCGTAGCCCAAGCCGAGATAGTTCTGAGGAGCTGTTGCCGAATATGAGTTTAGAATCATCCAACCATGTGTTCTTTTTGAGAAGTCAGCTTTGTCTTGAACCCATGACAGTTGTTTGATTGACTTCTTGACCAAGTTTTTGAGCGTTGTATGATTTGTGGAGGTGGTCCAGAGCTGTTTCAACCCAGTATTTCCAAGACTGTTTGCCATCACTTGGCTGCTGGTGAGGTTGGGTGCTGCTCTAGCTGCCTCCATAGATGGTCCTTTAGTGTTCCTTGTGCGGATTTCCTCACTTTATCCCATGCACAAATGTAGGCCCCCTGTCTTGCCAGGAGCTGTCGTTGGATGCCAAACTCCAGCCTAATCTGCGATGGGGAGGTTCGCTTGGGAAGACTGAAGATGATTCTATATGCAGCTGTAATCGTGCGATCAAGTGTTGTTGCGTCTCTGCCTCGCTGCACCTCGCTCCCGTAGGTAATAGTTGGCAACAATTTGGCGCGGATAACTTGTGTCAAGGGTTTTAGAGAAGGGCCAAAAAGTTTATTGTTGAGTGCTTTTAAAGAGAGTGCCAGTGCGAGTCCTTTTCCTCTGATGCTTGATCTTTGCACACTGAATCGACCACCATCGTCAATCTTCACGCCTAGATATTTGTATGTCGACGTGTCTGTATTTCGATGTGTCTTTGATGCGAGAGTTGTTCCAGAACCACGAGAGGGATTTCTTTTTACTTTTACTAATCGTCATCGTTTGGGTTATCTCAAGGTTTATTGTTAGATCGTTTGACTTGGAGTAGCTCTGCGTCATGTTCACAAGGTTTTGCAGCCCTACCTTGGTGTGGCTTATTAGGACTATATTGTCTGCATATAAGAGACATGGTAGGTGCAGCCCTCCTAATTTGGGAGCATGGGAGTTGCAGTTGTTCAAGATTGGCACCGGGTCACCTAGGTACAGGTTGAACAAAGTGGGGGCCAGGACGCATCCCTGCTTGAGACCCTTGTTGGTCTGTATGCGCCTTGACAGCAATGAGCCGTCCCCCACGTTTATCTGGACCCAAGTCTCCGTATGCAGATTTATCAGCAAGTCCAACAGTGGTTTTGAGATCCCCCAGCCGTTTAGTTTTGACCATAAGATGTTCCGGTTGATGTGGTCAAAAGCAGCTTAGTAATCTATGTAACAGAAGTGTAGGGGCATTTTATTTGTTTCTGCCTTGTCTATTAGCATGCCCATAGTTAGGATGTTGGTCATTGTGCCCACTGATTTGACAAAGCCTGTCTGATTGACAGGTATTAAAGATTTCTTTGTGGCCCATGCCTGTAGCTACTCCAGCAATATGCCTGCAAAGTACTTCGCCTCATTGTCAATTAGGGCCACTAGTCAGTAGTTTTGTGGGTGGGCCCTGTCGCCTGCCTTATATATTGGGGCAATGATAGAACCCTTCCAGGAGCCAAGCAAGATGTTGAAGTTCCTGATCTCCAGGAAAAGGGGTTCAAGTGCTGCTGCCGAGCTATCCGCGTCTTGTTTATAAAGGATTGGCGGGATCCTGTTCGGTCCCGGGGCTCCTTCCCTTCTGCCTTTTTTGATTTGGCGTTTGATATTATGTTGCAGTTTTGGAGGATTGGTTAGTTAATGACTGTCTTTGATATTTTTGTGCAGTTGCGTTGGTTTTGCGTTGTCGGCTTTGTGGTCTGTTGTCATTTTAGTCTTTGATAGGTCCTGTTTGTTGGGCAAGTCTTGATTGAAATGATTGCCAAGGTAGAATGCCCATGTTTCCTCTGTGATGTTAGATGAAACCCCGATATTTGCTGTTCGTGCAAGGGAATTAATGGTTTTCCAGAACCTAGCCCCGTCGTTCTGTTTGATGTCTGAGTTGAGTCTTGCCCACAAGTTGTCCTCCGTTGTTTTGTTTGCTTCCCATTTCAGCTTTTTTAATGATGTTTTCAGTATTCGTAGATGGTTTTGCTTTGCTTTTTCCTTGGATTCCTGCTGTATTTCTCTCATTAAACGATAAATCAATGTTTTTTTTTCCTTAATTTTTTCTCTGTGCTCTCGAGACAGGTTATCCGTATTGCTGGGCTTTGCATGTGGGTTGGCTTTGAAGCATAGTTGGACAAGGTTTTTGTGAATTGTTCCCATTTCATGATTTCATTTGGTCCAGTGCGCTCCTCAAAGTGCTGTTTTGCCCTTTCTATTAAGGTTTCGCCCATCGCTACCGAGTATTTAATTTTTTTTAAATTGACTGTATGAATCGTCTCTTTTGGTGTATTTGATCGCTCTAGTATGGGTCTCGCAATGTCCAAACCAATTTCTTGAGGGCAGTGATCACTGTCTGTTTTTTTGCCTATTTGAAACAAGGTTATGTACTGGAAGAGGGGTAATGAGATGAAGGTGTAGTCTAAGATACTGCATGCTCTTGTTGAACGAAAAGTTGGAGCTGGCGGGCTGTCACCTACGAGCCTGCCGTTTAGAGCTCTGATATTGAAATGTTCTAGTTCTTCAAGTGTCTGGGATCCTAATTTTGTTTGTTTAGATGTTTGTAGCTTCCCTTGCAGCGGTATGTCCCATGTTACGTTTTGAACTATGGTTGCCTCTTCTTGTGATGTGCCCATGAGGTTGAGATTAAAATCCCCTGTAAGGACCAGGTTTGTTGTAGATCTTCCCGTGATGCATTCCTCCAAGAAGTTGTATAGTTCCTTTGCTGCTTTTTTTTCCTTTTGGGGTGGATATAGGCATTAATCAGGATGCAGTCAGTGTCGGCTTTACCTGAACCCAGCGCTGCTAGAAGCAGCTTAACTGCCAGGGCTGCTGCCGAGGAGGGCCCGATTTCTTCTACCGTTACAAAACTTGTAGTTGCAACGTATGTTGCTAGTCCGCCTTTCAGGTGCCCATAGTTGGCTGTCCTTTCGGCGCTTGAGAGGAAACGTAGGTACCCCTGAAGATGTGGAGGTTCGGCGAGCCATATTTCCTGTAAGGCCACTATGTCGAACGATCTTATATAATCAATAAACTCTGGATCTAAGATTTTAGTGGCTAGGCCAATAATGTTCCATGAGCAGATGCACAGTTGGTCATGCTTGTACTCCCGTGGGTTTTGGCCTGTTTGTCAATTATTGTTTTTTGTGGTTCTCACGATCCATCTTTGATCTGGCAGCTCAGTTGGAGCTACCCTATCGGCTCCAGTCCAGCGAGTGTTTTCGATATGGTCATCATTACCTGTTCCACAAGGCCCTACCGCACCTCTGAGAACCGAGGTTCTGAGGCTGCTTGCATTTTCCCTCAACTCCGGCTTCGCTCCTGGATTGAGTATATCCGGGTAGCCTGGCTTTATGTATGGTTTTATCGTGATGCCCCAGGTTTTAAATACCTCAGCTTCAGATAGAATTTTCTGCGATGTTGCTCCGGAGGCCCAGGTCACCTTGGTTGCTTCCCTACCCGTGCCTGCTTCATCTATGAATTCGATCGAAAACAGGTCTGAGCTTGCCACGTCTGCAAGGGAAGGGATGTGGGATAGCAGCCGTAGCATGTTGCCTCTGTTAAGAATGTCGTGTCTTCCTTTGGAGATGAAATCTGGGTTAAACCATATGGCCTCTGGAGCTTTCCCTTGATCCTTTGTAGCCCAGCTTCCTTTGTAGGTGTTGGTTGATGTTTTCAGGTCCGCACATTGTATTGGTCTTGCTTTTGCTTGATATGTGTTGATATTGGTTGCCCCGCCCCGAGCTTGGTCATGAGCGCGCTGATCAAAGGCAGGAAATTCAGATTTTTTGTGGTTCTCCCCGTCCCACAGGGGGCGGTGCGTATTGTCCGACAGATTTACGGGTGCCGAATCTGGTGTTGTATGATCTGTCCGTATATGTATTGGCGTGGTTGCTTGGGTGATGGCGAATAGTTGGCTATCCGTCAATCCTGTGACATGACATTGATTAGAGGGCCCCGGCTTGTTCCCATCCCTTGTACCCCTTGTACCCAAGATGTTTCATTGTTTTATATTTTGCGTGGGAATGGAACTGGGCTTCGTGTTGTTTTTTGGCGCCCTTGACAGGTCAAGATTGGTAGGCGTTGTGCTGTTCCCAGATGGTTGGGGACATAAGGATTTAAATTTGCTATGGAGAAGAGGGGCTTCTTGTTCTTCGTATTTGGTGGTGGCTGGTTTTTCCAAGCGCACAGTTGTATGTCCCCTTTCGTTGGAAGTTTGATTTGATGTTATTCCTTCCCCCGGGGTTTTGGGTGTTCTTGTCTCTCCCCCAGGTTGGGGGGTAATTTGCTCTGCAGCAGTAACTCGCCCAAAAAGTTGCGTAAATCCTTCACATTTTGAGCAAAGTTTATATTCCCTACCTTTGCGTTTTTTTGCTCGCCTCTGTTTGACGTTCATTTTTAAATCTGTGTTGTCTTCGTCCATGGTATCCGTGAGTAAGGGGGCCGTTAGTCCAATTTCGTTGGCCTCGATCCTTTTTGGTAGATCATTCTTTTTAGGATGACCTTGTGTGCCTGTGCCCGACAGTTCAGTATTGATTGCGGTTGCTAATTCTACACCAGATGTTCCTATTTCAATAACCTATGTTTGTTTAGAGGGAACAGTTTTGGTGTCTTTTGTTTTTAGATGTCCTTGTGTGTCCATGCCCGGCATACAGCTTTGCTGAACAGGTCTTTTGAGCTGTGTGCACAGGTCGGTCAGTAATGTTGGGAGAGTAGATAATTTATCGACGATTGGGCCGCATCCGCACCCACTGCTGATGATCCTATTTGCGTCTTGAAGATGATCAAGTTTGCTTTGGAGAAGCGTGTTTAGTGTGCCCAGCTTCCCATCTATGGCAACCACAAACTCGGCTAATGTATCTAATAATGTTAATTGAATGTCCATTTTCTCCGATTGGTAGTGAAGGGCTTCCACCAGGAGTTGTACTGTGTTTAGAAGACTAGGCCAGGCGCTTTACTGCCTAGTATGTTTTGCGGTTTCTTCTGGACTTTCTGGTGGACCCTTGCAGTTTGTTCCCCCTCTAGCGTGCCTGCTTCCGCTGGATGTTCCTGGCGGCCATCAGTTGTTGTGGTCCGTATGTCTGAGGCCGTCCTGCTTCTGCTGTGGTCTTGGGAATATGCAGCGATGAGGTCTTCCCATTCCTCCTTCCCCAGATAAGAGGATATTTCTATCACCTCTGACGCTGGGCTCGCTTGCCTATCTGTTTTATTTTGTATCCTCGCCGTCCACTTTTCTCCTGTCTCTTGTTCTTTGTGAGAAGTGCCAAGGGCTGCCAGGGATAAATCCTTCTCTTCAACACCCTCCTTGTTGTTGATTTCTCTGGTGCAACTTATAGCCTCAGGGCTTCTTTCTTTGATCATACTGTTGCTCTCGGCGTTGTCGCGGGTTTTAATGTTACTGTTGTCTGGTGTTCCTGATAACATATCTTTTGCATTGTTTGGCCACTGTACTTGGATTAGGTTGGCGTCTATGATCAATTTCCTTCCGGCTGTGTTTCCTGTCAATGCGGTAATTTCCCCTGTTCGACAATTTTTACTCTGGGGGGTTGATGTTGTTTGAGGTGAGATTTTAGGTATAGAGCTGGGGTTTACATTGCTGTTATCATTAGCCTTTGAGGGCTGTATGCCGCTAAAACTGATAGGGCTGTGAGAGCTGAAATGGTTCGAGAGGTGATTGTAAACCGGATGCTTCTTTAATCTTTGAGAATAAGGTATCCCCCGCATTTTTTAGGAAGCAGAACTTTGTGTAGATTTTAGGTTGAAACGAGGTTTGGCAGGTTTTTGTTTTAATGCTCCTTTCTGTTTTGGCCGTATAGTATGAATTGTTTGAAGCGGATTTGTCCAATGATATGTCGATTAGGGAGCTTTGTGTCATGGTCTTGAGTTTGGCTGGCGAGATCTCTTTAATTTCCTCAAGCGACTTTGCTGTTTGTTTGCGTTTTTTTTTAATCCTCCTTTGCTCGTTGGGCCTCCTCGGACCCGTCCTGACCTCATTTTAAGCCTGTCAGGTCCTTAGTTTGCAAGGTTTAGAGGATTGACCAGAGGATGGCAAGCGAAATTGAGTGGACACGACCTTAATGCAATCTGTTGGCGCTGTTAGCGCAATTTCCCAGCTGTGATCCCTGTGGTCCCTGTGTGGCTGATAGTGCAGGCAGGCGCACAGGCGCACCGAAGGTACAGCTGGGGTGAGACTGATAAGTGGTCCTTATAGCTGTTTCCTTTGGCACAACAATAGGCCCCCCCACAGAGAGGGAAGGTACTTCAGCTTGCCTTCCGGACTTGGGTGTCGCCACAAAGGGTTGCGGGTAGCCAATGGAGCTCAAATTTCCTCTAGTGCATTAGTACTTTGGTGGTTACCGGAGAATTTGGGCGCCGCTTATCACGCCCCCTGACTTGCAGGTTTCCCAACTCCCCAGCCTGTCTGCCTGCTCCGCTCCCTGCCCCGCCCTGCCTTTCCCAGCTCGCAAACGCCGGGAGAGCACCAGGAGCCCCCCCGCCACCAACAAGGAGAGCTGCAGCAGAGTTGGAACAGGACAGCAAGGCGGGCAACGAGCAGGCAAGGCGGGCAAGTGGGTGGTAGCAAAGGCAGCAGCCGTCGGGGTTTAGCCGGTTAGCAAGCGGTTAAACAGAGTGATGGCGGAGACAAAGATCAAGGTTAATCAGCAGTGGATTCTGCAGTAGACTCTACAGTAGTTCGAGCTCACCTCAGGCTGGTTGGCTTGCCGGCTGGCTGACTGACTGGCGATGAAGGCGATAAAGGCGCTGAAGGCTGGAGATGGTGGAATCTGGGGACGGGAGACGGCTAGCTCTCGGCCCCTCTCAAGCCCCACTCTCCGCTGTTTTCTCCGCGGATGCTGATGCTGTGCTATGCGGCTCGCTCCACTGTAAGGTGAAAGTCAGGGGCGAGCCAGAGGCGGGATCAGGGGTGAGCCGCTTTCCACTTCCACTTCGGCCGCTATGCCGCTTTGCCGCTTTACTCCCGGCTTCTTGGCCCAGCCGCTTTACTCCCGGCTTCTTGGCCCAGCCGCTTGTTTTACCACACCGCTCTGTGCCACCACAACCAGTAACCACCAATCGGGAGGAAGGGGGGTGTGCGGAATGGTTTTCAGCGGTCCCTGCAATCTCTGTGCGGTCTCTGTGGGCGGCGGGCGGGCGGCGGGCGGCTCGCGGCTCTCGGCTCGTGGATCAACTGACCTGCAGCTGCTCTCGGCAACAGGCAAAACACGGACAGGAGCGCAGTTCAGTTGACACTTGTTCACTTGAGCATGCAACCACTGCTGACTTGTCTATGTAAAGAAACCTGCAAATAAATCAGTTTATCGTGGGTTGAAGTCCTATCCACTGAGAACCACACAACATTGACTGGTGATGGGTTGGAAGTGAGGTAGAAGCGAGGTAAGTCCTGAAAGCACTAGAAATACTGTTTTCCAATGAGGTTTTGTTTTCCAGCAAATCATCGTCCTTAGTCCTCCAGCCACTTTCTCACACATCAACCTTCTGTCAAAAAGCTGCAAAACCTTTCTTGTCAATACCTGGTGGTGACGAGGCATTGCTCTGGCCTGGATGTATGTTGTTACAATTCATGTTGAAACAACGCATGCCTTTACCACGCAAGTCTTACACCGCAAGTCGTTACAACAACTTGCGTTGGCAGGCGTGGATTTAGGAATCTTATAATTTTATATTCCAACACCAGTCACCGTAACAGTAGGGAAGGTGTTGGAATATAAAATTGCAAGATACCTTATCCCACAGCGCCATCCAGCGCAAGTCGTAGTAATGACTTGCATTGTAATAGCTGCAGGGTAAAGGCACTGCGGCGTAAAAACCGCGTCGTAAACGATGTTCCCCCTCTGGCCTATCCTGGCCATCTACACTAGAGCATACATTGCAGCAGTTTGTCTTATGTGTTCTGTGTTCCACAGGAAATCGTATCTTACGCTGAAACCCATCTCTATGCCAATCCTACTCCCTAACATCAGTGTCAATTTATTTCATCCCTCTATGATGTAACACCTGAAGTGGCTAGCCAAGCCTATCAACTCTCGTAACAGCCGTAGTGGCAAGCTTAGTCTCTCACAACGTATTATGGGTAATCACTATCATAAATATTTTATTCTATTCTAACTTCTTAAATGTTGTATGCCTTTCACATAGGTTAAGAACTGATATAGGATTCCAACATTTTCTAAGCATGTAATACTATGTCCACTCGTCTACTGTACCTTATTTAATATATACATGACTCCTCTTGAAAGAGTGGTCGCCCCTTCAGGAGTAAAAATTATCAGCTATGCTGATGATACTCAGCTGGTGGTAGGCCTCACCCAGCTGGGGGAACAACCCGAGGTTCTGCATGACTGCCTTGTAAATGTCCATCGTTGGATGTCTCACTCTGCACTAAAGCTCAATGGAGAAAAAACTGAGCTGATGCTCCTAGGCAAATCTAGTCCCTCCATTATTGCTAGCTGTTGGCCCCGGTCTCTGGGTGATCCACCATCTCCCAAGAAGGAGATCAAGACCTTGGGAGTTTGGTTGGATGAAGATCTGTCCTTTAGGACCCATGCCAGGAAGACCGCAGGGGTCTGTTTTGGGCTGCTGCGGTCAGCTCGCAAGGTGTTGCCTTTGCTCCCTGATCCTGCAAGGAAGCTGCTGATTCGCGGTTTAATCTTGTCAAGGCTCGATTATGGAAACGCGTTGTTTCTCGGTGCCCCCGAAGCGACTTTTAAAACTCTCCAACAAGTACAAAATGCAGCCGCTAGACTGTTGTTGGATGTGCCCAGAAGACATTCAGCTGTCCCGGCCCTGAAGACGCTGCACTGGATCCCAGTTAAGGAACGGGTGAAATTTAAAGCGTTGTGCACAGCCCACAAAATTCTACTTGGTAAGGGCCCTCCCATTCTCTCCACCATGGCACGCCCTTACAAGCCCACACGGCCCTTGCGTTCGGATCAAGGACATCTTCTGCAGTCAGCTAGAGTAAGGAAGGCTCGCTCTGGAGGCAGGCGTTTCTCGGTGCAAGTGGCGGCTTTATGGAACTCCCTGCCCCAAAGATCCGTTCAGAGTCCAAGATCCTTCTCCTCAGGAAACTTCTTAAGACTCATTTGTTTCCTGTGTAGCGTTGAGCTGAGGTTTTTTCTCTTTCTTCTGTTTCGCGCCGGGATGCTCTTGGGTAACTGAGCGCGCTATAAATTTTGTATAATAATAATAATAATAATAATAATAACTTAACGTTTTGTGTCTATTTTGCAAAAGCTGTTTGCCGCTCTATGCGGACATACACACCTATATTGTAGTATGCAGTCTGTTTACTTTGTAGTATCACTTCGATGTTTTATCTACATTTCTCAGAGATCCTTCCCAAGCATATGAGATCATAATCTTAAATGTATATTTTTTAAAGTTAAATCAAAAGCTTGCATAAGAGATGTTATACCAAAATTACGTAGAAATGTTTTTATTCTGAGGAGGATCATTTGTGATATCCAGTCTGATAACTCGCCACTGCCATTTTTAGGACATCCTGGATAACCACTGATCACGTGGAGACCATGGTATGAAGCTTTCCAGATGTGTCTTGGAGCAATTGGAGCTGAACACATCGGTGCAGGAAGAAAACAATATTTATTACTCCACTCACTGTTTTTTGGAAGAAGAGATTTTTTCCAATATCCTTCAGATTTAGTTTTGCAAAATTATGAGGAACTTGATGAATATGAAGAAATAGTAAAGAACACTAAAGAACTTATTTAAAGGTCCAGGATGGTTGTGTTAAATCACAAATTCTACAATAGAGCACAAAAACAAGGTAAAACTGTTGTCTTATGTGTAGCAGCACTACACAGTTTTATATCAGGATGTCAGGTTGAAAACTTCACTGTTCAAAGTGGTTAGAGGCCAGTTTATTAGCCACTGTTATGACAGAAACACTCATTAAAAATGTCTCACAATTGGAAATCCTTCATTGAATGAAAATATCAAAATGGTTAAAAACAATGAAATATTTCATGTTTCAGTCATAGAACTGAACATCACTCATGGGGATAATGTGGCAGAGGCTCAATAAAATGTAAATTCACGATACAAGAATTACCAGCAATTGAGTAATAGGTTTTTTAAGCAATGTAATATTTGTGTTAGACATGGTGATGCATGTCACACCGGGGGTAGCAAACAATATTAAGCAAAAAACATATGTGTAGACCATGTGAGAAATTGGGACACTTTACAAAGGTATGTCAAAGGTCTAAAATAATGATTTCCACAAAAGTAGCTAGTGACTGTTAGGACAAATCAGTAGATTATGATAGTCAACTGGTGCAAAAAGACAAGCATGAAATGGTGTTAGCAGTAACTGAAAACAAGATTATTAGAGGAAATCTCCTAAAATGCATTGATTTGTATATTGATCAGGTTATGGTTGATAAATGTTTACATTTTCAGATAGATTCAGGAGCTTTAATACCCATATCAGCCAAGAGCTGATTGAAAAGACATGGATCAATTGATAACTGTCTCCTCTGGATAGATCCCTTGCATCATATGAGGGAACAATTAATAATTTACTAAGACTTTTTTAAGGCATTCTTCAGTAAAATTCAAGATAAAATTGATGTTGCTGTGAAAGATCTCAACATATTAGGGTGGTTCACCAAGGCCACTTTCTAAGGGTTTTGAGACCTGGGACTAAAGAACAGATTTTAGTTTTGGAAGCGCAATCTGCGCTTGACAACCTCATGCTCAGGTCCCTGGGTTTTTCTCGGAAGAGTTAGTTAAGATTCAAACATTGCATTAAGAATAAGGATCATTTTAGTTCTATAAAACATAAGTTCAACCATTTTTCTAAGCCATTTTATTGGATTTTCCACTCTATATTACTGTTGTACATCAATATCACAATTGTCATATATACACTTTCAATTTGAATTATACTCCCATATTTTGTTATTGAGTGATGAGGACGAAAGTGGATGTTAGTGTGCTGTCCAGATCTTGAATTAGTGGGGGAGGTAATTGACTATCCCAAAACAGGTGTTAATCCTTTTGGTGGATATCTCCAATAGGCAAAAGCTTGAACAGCCCTTTATGCCTCTATCTATGTGGCTTAACTGGGGGTGTGTTATTCAGTGGGGTTGGAGGGGGGCTGGGTGGGTGTTTATGCATCTATTCCAAGCGGTTATGTCTCAGGGCGTGAGTTGGGATATACACTGGGTGTTGCTAGGTCACAGATATATTATAGGCTTTCGCTGTGAGTATTGGGTTGGGTATCACCGGGAAGATTGGCTATGTCGCAAGTGATCGGGATTCAGTCTCAAATACCAACACTAAGGTAGCACTCGGTCTCAACCTCCGAGGAGGAGTACATAGGTGTGTGTGGACTGGTTGTAAAATCGTTCACTGGGCACCTTCAGAATGTTTGTAGTGTCCCCATCAGAAAACCAACCTGTACCGCCCTACATCATTTGGGAAAGACAACAGAAGACACACTGGAAGTGGCCCAATGTGCGATACGGCACAACAGTACCCTAGTCGTTCTCTGTATCCCAATGTGTCTAGTCATTGAATGGGTATCAGGAGGTTTCTAACAAGCAGTGCTCAAAAATAAACAAATTATATCAGAATGTGGTGGTGTCGATAAAAAGGGGGTAAAGGAAGGAAAAAAGTTTAATGGAGACCTTCCTTTCCCACTATTAAAAACAGTGAAAAGAGGTAGTGTTAACAAATAACTACCTTGACAGTTATCATGGTCATGGTCGACATGTTTCTGCAGCTTTACCTTGGGCCCAAAGGTCACCTACTGCTTCATCAGGACCTTCTTTTTCTACTGCTTGCTTTCAGTGAAATAAACATAGGGGAAAGTGTAAAAAATATCACCTTAAATTCTCCTGGATGTCGAATCCCCGGATTTCACAAAGTGACACACACACCAATATGCAATAAAGGAAAAGAAAAAGCACATTTAGCTAATTTCTCACATCTAGCCACAGTGGTACAATGCACTACACAGTAGCTGTTGCTTAAAGTAATTAAAGCACTCACATATCACGTTCTCGCATTGCGAATCACATGAGAGCAGAATAACCTCTAGTCAGATACACTCACCCAGTATTATGGAGAATATCGCCCCACCTCACCCGGCATTAGCGCAGGTATGACGGAGCCCCGCTCTGTGTGAACAAATAAACAAACAAACAAACAAACAAAGGCAGAAGGAGCGGGTTAGAGGAGGCACTTTAAGGCAGGGACAACCACTGTTTCCTTTTAAAATTATTCCCAAGCAGTCTAAAACGAGTTTATAGATTCTGCTGTTGTAATACGCTCTTAAACTGAAGTAATGTAATGTAATGTAATGTAAAGATTTATTTGTACCGCGCAACTATCGCTCCAAAGAGCATCTTGGCGCCCACTTGTGTAGCTGATAAGATAGGAACCTTACACTAGGGATCTGGCGATAGTGTCTGGAAGAGTGAAGATCCAGGTTTTTAGTTGCTTCCTGAATTCAGTTTCTTTGTCCAGCGCTCTTATGCGGGGAGGAAGGGTGTTCCATGCTTTTGCACCTAATATCGCAAAGGATTTGCCTCCACGAGTCTTAAGCCTGAATGGTTGAACTGCCAGAAGATTGGCATTGGACGAGCGGAGAATTCGAGTTGGGTGATATCTGGTGAATTTTTTCCGCAGATACAGTGGTCCACGTTGATGAAATGCTCTGAAGGTGATGAGCAATATTTTGAATAGAGTTCTTTTAATGATAGGTAGCCAGTGTAGAGTTTTAAGGGCTTCTGTCGCTGATGATCTTCTGGGCCACTTTAATATGAGTTTAGCCGCCGAATTCTGGACCATTTGGAGCCTGTGGATGACCTCCTTGTTGGTGCCTGCATATAGTCCGTTACAGTAATCTAGATGAGATGTAACCAGTGCGACCACCACTGTTTTCCTGGCTTCCAAGGGAAGGAGATCGAAGAACTTTCTCAGACTCTTTATAACACCAAAGCATGTACCTGCCACTTTCAGTGCCTGCTGTTTAAAGGACAGATTACTATCAAAAGTCACTCCCAGGTTGCGGGCCGTGTTGGCAGTATTAGGTGGAATTTCTGCTTTCTCCGGCCACCACAGTCTGGGTATGAATTCGTTGTTTGAGCCCATCGGTATTATCTCCGTCTTCCCGGTGTTACATTTCAAATGATTAGTTCGCATCCAATCAAAGGTCGCCGTAAGGCAGCCTTTGAGATTCTCTTCCCAGTCTTGGTTGTCTTTGTCCATGGTCAGGATCAATTGCGTGTCGTCGGCATAGGCTATGGCTTCTATGCCAAACGAAGCAATCAGGCTAATTAGGGGTGCGGTGTAGACATTAAACAATGTCGGGCTAAGACTAGAGCCCTGGGGTACTCCTGTCGTGAGTCTTCTCTCCCTAGATTGAAATTCTCCTAACGTCACTACTTGTCTCCTTCCACTCAGGAAGTTCTTGAGCCATTCAAGCGCCACGCCAGTGATGCCAAAGGATTTCAGACGGTCTATCAGAATGATATGTGAGACCGTATCGAAGGCCGCCGATAGGTCTAGTAAAATCAGGACGGCCTTCTTCCCTTGGTCTAGGGCTGTGCGGATGGTATCTGCAGTATACAAAAGGGCAGACTCCGTTGAATGCTGTGCTCTAAAACCTGCCTGGTTGGGATGCCATGCTTCACTCTCTTCTAAGAATCTGGTCAGTTGTTGATTGACCATGGATTCAGTGATTTTGCAAAGAGCAGGAAGTAGAGAAATGGGACGCAAATTAGATAATGTGGAAGGGTCAGGGAGCTGTTTCTTTTGAAGGGGTCTCACTGCCGCTATTTTCCACTCTGAGGGGACATTGGCTGTGGCCAGGGAGTTGTTTACAATGTCATTAATGACAGGGTTAGCGACCTCCACAATAAGGTGCAGAAGTTTAATAGGGCAGGGATCAAATGGAGAACCCGATTTGGTGCGGAGAATAGTCTGTCGAGATTCCTCTAAGCTGACAGGTTGGAAGCTCGTCAATTGTTTCTCTACCAGTCTCTTCTTTCCATTAGCTTCATCACTAATCTGGTTAGGGATTACGAAGTCCCTGGTCAGGCCTTGTACTTTAGCTTCAAAGTAGTCGGCAATGGCCTCGCACAGAGTCTCTGAGGGCGGGATTTCTTGTGTTAAGAAGTCAGGTTTATTAAAACCCCTAACGATGTTGAAGATGGTTTTCTGTTTATTATTTGCAGCCTCGACTGCCTTACAGTAATAGGTTTTTTTTGCCAACTTAATATGTTCATGGTATTTTTTCCTGGTAGCGTTATATTTAGTGCGTTCTAACATGCAGTAGTTCTTACGCCATCTGCGCTCTGCTCTGCGTAGTTCTCCTTGTCTTGTTTTAAGGTCTTGGTTAAACCATGGGGCTGACTGCTTCTTTTTTTTGCCTTTGGTCTTCCTCTTGTTTCCCTGCCCCCCCATTCTTTTTAGTACGTTCATCCATTCCTTGAACGTATTAGGGTCCGTATTCAGAGATCCTATCTTATTAGGTCTACATTCCATTGCCCATCTAGTGAGGTCTGGGTGTGCTATTAGTTCCTTCCATTCTTCATGGGTGGACTGAAATTGCTGATTATAATTTTGACATTTCTTGTTATGTTCAAGCGTTAGAGTAAACGGTATAAGCGCGTGATCTGTCCATACCTGAGGTTTAGGTTGTTCACATCTTAAGGTGCTTATGTTAGTCGCGATACAGTCAAGCATGTGTCCTGCATCGTGAGTGGACTGGTTACCATTGATCACTAAGCCAAGAACTTCCATGGTCTCCCTAAATGATACAGCAGCGTTATCTGATCTATATTCTAAATGAATATTTACATCCCCCATGACCGTGAAGTTAGAGTACTTTAGTACCAAAGGACTGAGTGCTCCTCCTATTGTTTCTAAGAAAGCTTTACAAGATCCTGGTGGTCTATAAATTACTGCACCAGCAAAAGTGAAGGTGTCATTAATTTTTATGCAAAAACCCATTCCTTCAGCTTCTTTAAGATCTTGTAGCTCTAACACTGAGCATGAAAGAGTGTCCCTGTAGATGACAGCCACTCCCCCTCCCCGTTTATCTTCTCCTCTATCTTTCCTAAGAATGGTATAACCCGGAGGCAGAGCTTGTACCACATCTGGGGTGCAGCCTAGTTTCAGCCATGTCTCAGTAATGCATAGTAGATCCAATTTTTCCTCAAGTATAAGATCATATATATCCTGAGCATGTTTAGGCATTGATCTAGTGTTTATTAGGCCTCCGGATAGGAATTTCACTCTAGGAGTCATATTAGAAGTTTGTATCCAGGTGAAAGTATTACCACAGTGCTGACAGATGGCAGGGCCAGACCACATAGAGGGATCTAATTTATGTCTATCACATACAGGCGCATTATGTAGGGAAAGTAGCTCCTGTCTTGTGTAGATCTTACGTGTGGCTGTTGGAACAGTAAACCTCGCCGTTGGCCCGTCCGAGGCGTGGACGGGCGCAGACGGGCCGGACTCTGGCTCGACTCCGGCTCGACTACGGCGCTCCCGCTGCGCGTTACCGCTGCGCGTGTTCATGGCAGCTTTTTATGCACCCCTCGTGCGCCGGCCTGAGCACTAGAGCGCTCGGCAAATGGCGGCGCCACAAGTGTCTACCTCCCACCCAAGATGTCAGCTGGGTATATGGTGGTAGCGCTGGTAAATGTTACGTGCAAGTTAATCTAGACAACATCTATTAGAAGCATGGAATTACAGTGGATTTCGAGTGAGTTTTAAAATGATTGGTGACAAAAACAGGAAATTTTAAAAATAGATTAAACACAGCATGAATTCGAGCACTATTGAACACAAGTGCCTCTGATGCCTAGCGTGATGAAATCGGCACTTCCAAGGGCGATCCCGACCTGGAAAGCTCTCTTTTATGCACCCCTCGTGCGCCGGCCTGAGGACTAGAGCGCTCGGCAAATGGCGGCGCCACAAGTGTCTACCTCCCACCCAAGATGTCAGCTGGGTATATGGTGGTAGCGCTGGTAAATGTTACGTGCAAGTTAATCTAGACAACATCTATTAGAAGCATGGAATTACAGTGGATTTCGAGTGAGTTTTAAAATGATTGGTGACAAAAACAGGAAATTTTAAAAATAGATTAAACACAGCATGAATTCGAGCACTATTGAACACAAGTGCCTCTGATGCCTAGCGTGATGAAATCGGCACTTCCAAGCGCTTATATCCAAAGCGCGTCAAAGGACCATCATTCTACTTTAGAACTGATTTGTTAAAAACGAAAAGCGGTTCATAATGCCCTTTAAAATAGAGTCCAGCGGTAAGGCAAGCGACCCGAAAGCACACTTGTAATTTAGCGCGTGTGCGCCATAAGGCTGGCCGCGCTATGGGACCCGGCCCTCAGCTGGCCCTGAATCAAAATACTAGCTGTTCGTGCGGATCACTCACCTGCCCGTCGGTACTCCAGACGTCCTTCTGGGCTGTCTGTGGGAGGTACCGAGCGGGCAGGTCTGCTGGTATTTACAGCTTTCGGTTTGTTACCGGAGCGATAGGCGCGGCGCCCTGACGTCACGGCGCGGCGCCCATGCTCATGGGTAATGTAGTTTCTGTATTGCCAGTGCGGCAAAAGACCATAAACAATCATAAGTTGCTATCATCTGATTTAGGTCTTACTGTTCGCTACTCTTGAAGTACAAGGGCAACAGGTTCATGAGAGAAAAAAAAATATATATATATATATAATTTATTGTGTGATATTCCATAGTCTCGGTAGAGAACAATGGATCCAGCGCTCAGGTGGCAGCGCGTCACGCCCTAGCTTATGGGAATCGTAATTCCTACCTTTTCAAGACCCATAGACAGTCTCAATTCAATGGATACAAGTTTTCATAAACCATACGTGTCAGTCATCTTTTGATCTCGGTCACCTAGACACGTGGTCTATGCTTTTCTCAGCCTCTAGCACACATTGAGGATACCATCCTCTTGGAGACAAAGTGTGGACTCCAAAAGACTTTATAATGACATCCAAGGAATGTCTTCATTCAGTCCTTGTTTGTCCGTCTGAAGTTTGTGTACCCATTTTTGTTCACGCCTAAATAAGAACCTCTTCGTATCAGTGATGTGTGTGGGTATCAGAGGTTGCTCTAACACTGTCCAGTGTGGATCAGTAGGAGTATGCTTTGCTTGTAAGAAATGATTTGTAAGTCTCGTTGATTGTCTAGAACACCGAATGGAACTTTTATGTTCCGTAATGCGTGTCTTAACCTTTCGGGTTGTCATGCCCACATATCTTTTTTGACACGGGCATGTGATCAAATAGACTAGATTGGAACTGTTGCAATTGGTGAATCTGCGCTGTTCCCACGGACGGCCTGTGCCAATATCTATTGTATGTGATCTGGTGGTATTGGAACACACTGCACAGTTCCCACAAGGATGATGTCCGGTGGCTGCCGGCATGTCCCATAGAGTGCCCAATGCTCTCGGTAAGTCACTCTTAGGCCGGGTATGGACTAATTTGTCCTTCAAGTTTTGCCCTCTCTTGAACGCGAACAACAGAGCTTGAATACAGTCTGTTCCCGTGTTCAATATACTCCAATGTTTTTTCACTATTCGTTGAATACGATTAGACTGTGTAGTGAATGTACTCACAAAAGTAACACGTTCTTGTTTAGGTTTGGACGGTAAGATCTCCAATAGCCCCTCGCGATTATTATTTGAGGCTCGCTTTTTGGATCTGCGAACTAGATATTTCGGGTATTCTTTTTGCAAGAGATCTAGTTCTAGGCCTCCTGCATGATGTTCAAAGCTATTCTTTGTGGAGCAATTCCTCTGAATCCGCAAGAATTGCCCATAGGGCAGATTGTCCCTGAGGGCCTTAGGGTGACAACTATTGTAATTCAATAACGAATTCCGCGCCATTGGTTTGCGATAAAGTTCAGACGCCAAACCTGTGGACGTGGAGGTTATAAGAAGATCCAGGAAGGCCAAGTGTGTCCTACTGTGTTCTATAGTGAACCTCAGGAACTGATTCCTTTCATTCAGCCACTCGTGAAAAACAGTGAGTTCAGCTTCGCTCCCCCTCCATATCACTAGGATATCATCTATATAACGCTTCCACAGACGCACATTGTCTGTGAAAGGATTAGTCTCAGAGAAAATGTGATCTGTTTCAAACCTGTGGACATATAGATTTGCTAGGGACGGGGCAAAAATACTGCCCATACTGGTCCCACTCACTTGTAAATAGAGGGAGTCTTCATACTGAAAAAAGTTCTCAGTCATCGCTAGGTTAGCCAGAGTCATTATCAATCTTACTGGAGTAATAGAGTCCAGTTGCCTCTCTGTTAGAAGTGCCCCAACTACCTCTAGTGTTTCTACCTGTGGGATCGAGGTGTAAAGACTCTACGTCAAATGACACCAAGATGTCTGTTCTCCTATCATATTCAATGTCCGGAAGGAGTCTCAGTACATCTTTGGTGTCTTTGAGGTACTTGGGCATTTCACTCACCATTGGTTTCAAGAAGACATCAACGAATGTTGATAGGGGTTCTAATAACGAGCCGATCCCTGAGATGATAGGGCGGCCCGGGGGTGGACGTTGCGGTTTGTGTATTTTTGGTAAGTGGTAGAAATAGGGGACTCTGGGATTCACCGTGCACAGATATTGCCCTTCTTTGGCTGTTATCCAACCCTCACTCAGGGCTTCTTCTACAATTTGACTTATTTCTTTAGTGAGTCTGTCAGTGGGGTCTATTGATAGTTTACGGTATGCTCTGGTGTTATTAAGTTGGCTGAGGCACTCTATCCGATAGGCATCTGAGTCAAGCAACACAATCGCCCCGCCTTTGTCCGCCGGTTTAATAACCACGGATTGATTGTTGGACAGGTTTGTGATTGCATCTTGTTCCCTCCGCGAGAGATTGTGGAAAGGTCTATGCTCTTCGCGGAAAAGTTGTTTCAAATCCGCGTCCACAGCTTCTTCAAAAGTAAGAACTTTCGCTGGGAGTCCTATGGTGGTGGGATTGAAAGTTGAAGGTCTTTTCAGACCAGTATTAACCACTCTAGTTGTCATCTCTCCAGGAGCTTGTTGCTTGTGGGCAAATAAGTAATGTAATCTGATCTTTCTATAGAGTTTTCCCATTTCTATCTGGGTGACAAATGGGTCACTTCTATTGGTGGAAACGAATCCAAGGCCTTTATTCAGTACCTGTTCTTCCATCTCAGTGAGCTGGTGAGAGCTGAGATTGATCACAATGTTGGACCGGTCGACGTCTCTGCTTGGTCCTGACCGATAACTCTCCCGCTCCTCAAACCCATCGTTTGGGGGGGTAAGTTCCAACGTACCTGGCCTGGTTGGGCCGTCCGTTGGCGGCCTCGTGTCCTCCGGCCAGGTCCTAAAAAAGGCTGTTGGTTGTAGGTTTGAAAGGATTGATGTGGATCGTAAAGTCCCATCATCGGGGGATACTGGGGGTACGCTGGAGGTCCCCACGGAGAGGGTTTTTTTTTTCTCTCATGAACTTGTTGCCCTTGTACTTCAAGAGTAGCGAACAGTAAGACCTAAATCAGATGATAGCAACTTACGATTGTTTATGGTCTTTTGCCGCACTGGCAATACAGAAACTACATAACCCATGAGCATGGGCGCCGCGACGTGACATCAGGGCGCCGCGCCAATCGCTCCGGTAACAAACCGAAGCTGTAAATACCAGCAGACCTGCCCGCTCGGTACCTCCCACAGACAGCCCAGAAGGACGTCTGGAGTACCGACGGGCAGGTGAGTGATCCGCACGAACAGCTAGTATTTTGATTCAGGGCCAGCTGAGGGCCGGGTCCCATAGCGCGGCCAGCCTTATGGCACACACGCGCTAAATTACAAGTGTGCTTTCGGGTCGCTTGCCTTACCGCTGGACTCTATTTTAAAGGGCATTATGAACCGCTTTTCGTTTTTAACAAATCGGTTCTAAAGTAGAATGATGGTCCTTTGACGCGCTTTGGATATAAGCGCGTCACAAATACAAACTTCAGTTTAAGAGCGTATTACAACAGCAGAATCTATAAACTCTTTTTAGACTGCTTGGGAATAATTTTAAAAGGAAACAGTGGTTGTCCCTGCCTTAAAGTGCCTCCTCTAACCCGCTCCTTCTGCCTTTGTTTGTTTGTTTATTTGTTCACACAGAGCGGGGCTCCGTCATACCTGCGCTAATGCCGGGTGAGGTGGGGCGATATTCTCCATAATACTGGGAGAGTGTATCTGACTAGAGGTTATTCTGCTCTCATGTGATTCGCAATGCGAGAACGTGATATGTGAGTGCTTTAATTACTTTAAGCAACAGCTACTGTGTAGTGCATTGTACCACTGTGGCTAGATGTGAGAAATTAGCTAAATGTGCTTTTTCTTTTCCTTTATTGCATATTGGTGTGTGTGTCACTTTGTGAAATCCGGGGATTCGACATCCAGGAGAATTTAAGGTGATATTTTTTACACTTTCCCCTATGTTTATTTCACTGAAAGCAAGCAGTAGAAAAAGAAGGTCCTGATGAAGCAGTAGGTGACCTTTGGGCCCAAGGTAAAGCTGCAGAAACATGTCGACCATGACCATGATAACTGTCAAGGTAGTTATTTGTTAACACTACCTCTTTTCACTGTTTTTAATAGTGGGAAAGGAAGGTCTCCATTAAACTTTTTTCCTTCCTTTACCCCCTTTTTATCGACACCACCACATTCTGATATAATTTGTTTATTTTTGAGCACTGCTTGTTAGAAACCTCCTGATACCCATTCAATGACTAGACACATTGGGATACAGAGAACGACTAGGGTACTGTTGTGCCGTATCGCACATTGGGCCACTTCCAGTGTGTCTTCTGTTGTCTTTCCCAAATGATGTAGGGCGGTACAGGTTGGTTTTCTGATGGGGACACTACAAACATTCTGAAGGTGCCCAGTGAACGATTTTACAACCAGTCCACACACACCTATGTACTCCTCCTCGGAGGTTGAGACCGAGTGCTACCTTAGTGTTGGTATTTGAGAGTTAATAGGGTTGGAGCATTGTGGTCGTTAAACATTCCCTCAGACCCCCTTTGAGTTAGAATTATTGGGATTCAGTCACCATTTGTCAGAATCACGGAAGAAGCGCAGCCCATTCTGTGGGTATGCGGTGGCGGTGCATCCCCGCATCTCCTCGTTCCTCAGTGCATTCTCCTCCACCATGCTCCATTTATTTACTGCTCCCATTCAAGCTGCCAGCGGGGATCCCTTGAGGGCCTACCAATGCATGGCGATACTCCATTTTGCCAGCAAAATAGCTAGTGATGCGAACCATGTCTGAATTTTATAGTGTTTTCGTCATCGGAATTGCTGAGCGTGTAGGCTTCCCATGTGGCTATGTTGTGAAGCCCTGTGATTTCCTGTAACTTAGTATGGATTGTGTTCCAATAGGGTTGTATGGTGGGGCAGCTCCAGAACGTGTGATGGAATGTGGCGGCAGGGGTTTGGCAGAGCGGGCAATGGAATTTTGTGTCCAGGTAAAACTGTTACAGCTGTTCTGTGTTAGGTATGCCCTGTGAAGGATGCAAAACTGGATATTTTTAACTCGCACATTCCAGGATTTTTTTTCGGGTACTCTAAGGCACACTCCGATTCCTTATTGTGTAATGCGCACCTTAATTCCTCCTCTCATGTTTGTCCTAGTTAAGTGAGCAGTGTGACCACTGCTTTTCATAGCCAGGTAATTAGGTGTCACCCCGGGCCCATGTTTAGGATTGTGTGCAAGACTAGATGTGTTGGTGGTTCCCCCTCCAACAGATCGCATAGTTGCTGGCAGTCCGAGAATATTTGTCTATGCAGGAGAAATTGTCCTCGCGGTAGCCCATTGTCCTCTGCCAGGTGGGTAAAGACAAGGAGCTGCTCATCCTCAAACAGAGACTCCAACTTGGTAATCAAGTGATCTTTCCATATCTGCATGGTATGGGCTATGTAGTGACTGTTTCCTGGGGGTAGGCACTCCAGGGGTGACAGCTGAGTGTATAGCTGCGTACTGCGGGACAGGCTGTTGATTAATTGCAAACAGGACCTAGCTAGTACTAGCTGCAGTGGGTATTTTATTTATTTTTGGATGGCGGGTAAAAGTAGACGCCGTATCACTGGGGTTGCCATGGGACCTGTCTCTGAGCTGGACACCGCCAGACCGCGCTCAGCTGCCCAGCAGGTTAGCCACTGTAATTGTGCTGCCAGGAAGTATGCCTCAAAAAGTGGGGGTCCTAGTCCTCCCTGAGTTGGTGGTAGATGCAGCTTGTGCAGGGCTATTCTGTGCTGCCCGTACTCCATATTAGGGAAGTGAGCAGAGAGTCTAGTTCTTGGGAAAAAGAAGCGTGGGGGGATGATCAGTAGGATGGTGAAGTGGTACAGGAGACGAGGTACTAATACCTTCTTCGCCAGGGCTATTCTACCAAATTCTAGAAACTAACTTGAGCATGTATTCCTGCCTCTGTTTTATGGAGGTTGCCTTTATATAGGTCTTTGGGAGGGTGGTAGAGTCTAATTCCTAGGTACCGAGGGGCTTGCTCCCTCCAGGTGAGCCTGGTGTCGCCTACGTTGATCTCCTGTGGAGGGAGATCAGGCTTAGGGGGTATATGGTAGATTTTGCCCAGTTGACTTTCAGTCTGGCCACTGCTGCAAATTCTGGGAGCGTCTCCCAGATGGGTGCGAGGTTTAGTGTAATGTCGTGTTCATATGATGGCAGATCATCCACATATATTGACACTCTGTCTGCAGTGTCGGCCATGGGGATCGCCAGTGGTTCGATTGCTAGAGCGAAGAAGAATGGAGAGAAAGGGCATCCCTGATGCGTGTCTCGTGAAAGGCGCTGAGATAAGATGACCAAGGCGTATACAGGTCGAGAGGTTTGTGTAAAATAATCATGTGTACGCCAGCAGGTTAGAGTGTCAAATGCCCTCTCCAGGACCAGTACTAGGCAGGCCACCTGGGGATGCCAATCCTGCACCCATTCCTGGATGTGGAACAACCGCCGGATGTTATGGGATGTGTTTCTGCCCAGCACAAACCCACACTGGTTCTGGTTTATTAATGTCGGGAGGATTTGGGTATAACGATCCGCTAGGATATTGCCCTAGATCTTACAGTTTGTCGATAGTAGTATAATCGGTCTGTAGGACATCAGTAGTGTAGGGTCACAACCTGGCTTCAGGAAGATGCTGTGATGGATTCTCGTAATGAGCTCTGGAGTTCATCAGTGTCTAGCGCCTCTCTGTACATTTCCTCTAGCCTGGATGCGAGTTGTGTAGAAAAAGTGGTATAATATTCTAATCGTAGGTCATCGTGGCCCGGGGCCTTATTGTGTGCCAGGGCCTGAATCGCTTGATTGACATCTGATGATGTGATTTGATTGTCTAAAATGGTTTTATTGGACGGGAAAATCCACAGCATGAGTAGAGTGGTCAGGGACCCCTCCCCCGCTTTTGGGGTTCTCATGTTCGGGGGAAGTGTAAACTTTAATGTAGTAGGTTTGAAAGACCTACAGGATGTCCGCCTGTGAGTGGACCATTGTACCCATGGGGTCAGCTATTATTGTGATTAGACGCGCTATTGTTCCCTGACGTATGAGCCAGACCAGTAATGCCCCATATCAATCACCCTACCGGTGGACTCTGGCTGCATACACTTTAAAGTTATATCTATGGAGATCGACCAACGCCTCTCATATATGGTCTTGGTCTCAACAATCTGAGCCGTGGATGCCTGTCTGGTGTCCGCTGCCTTGGTGAGACTAGACAACTACTTTTCTGTGGCTAGTAGCTTCTGTTCCAGTGTTCTGCGTACTCCCGCCATCTGCCTGATACACGCTCCTCTTAAAGGTGTCCCACTCCAGTAAACTACAGGATGCAGAGTGTGTGTTCTCTGTGAAGTAATTTTGGATGCTGTTTCCTGTTTGTGGTGGATATACTGGGTCCTCGAGGCAGAAGGGCGGCAATTGGCAGGTGGGGATTGGGGTAGGGGTGGGGACAATCTGACCATCAATATGTGCGCATTGTGGTCAGATATGACCAGTCCTAAGTAGTCTGCGTGCTGTATCAGGAGTATGGTTGCTGGTGAGCACAGGAATTGGTCTAAACATACATGTAGGTTGTGGGGAATTAAGTGAAAGGAGTAAAGCTTGGCTGTTGGGTGTTGGGTTCTCTAGGCATCTATGCGGGACCAGTGAGCCACACAGGTGCCGTATCGTTCCATCTACATGTTCGCTGTGGAGATGGGAAGAAGAGGGTGGGATCTGTCCAGGGAGAGGTCCAGGACCCCTACTAGGATCCATTGTGATGTTATGAACTGGGCTAGGACACCGGATAAAGAGTCCCAGAATGTCCCTTGCTCCATGTTTTCTGTGTATATGCTGTCTAATAGTATGCTGGCCCTCTAAGAGTCCCTCTATGAATGTGTACCGCCCCTCTTTGTCTAATAACCTATTGATCTCTTGAAAAGGAACCCAGGCCTGAGCCAGATCATTGCTCCGCCTGCAAATGCTGAGTATGTGGTGACACAGATGGTGCCCCCCCCCAGCGCCTCTGCAGTCTGTCTATCTCTCTGGTAGTGAGGTGCACCACTTGCAGCAGCGCTATATGCGGCTTTTGCCTCTTCATGTAGGAGTAAATTGTGTAACGCTTACGCGCCATGTGCATTCTTCGCACATTCAGGGTGATGAAACTAGTGTCAGCTGCATGGGCCATGATGGGGCATTGGTAGCGTTATAGAGGGAGCTTTGCTGGTGTTGCCGTGCTTTGTCTGTTTATGCCCCGTGGATGATGCATGTATGGTAGGGTGAACACCCGCCCACCGTGTGTGTTTAGTTTGGGGATTAGGTTAAAGTTGGGGAGAGAATGAACAACTGTAACGTGAAGCAATCCCAACTCTGGGGACCTACTGCATCAGGCAGTACGTCCAAACAAAGCATGGTGCAAACTCACTAGTGTGTTATGGGGGCTGTGCCAGTGTGAGCTTGTTGCCTCTGGTTTGCAGTGCCCATAGGTCACCTGATGTTGCAGTGGGGGGCTTGATATGAGAAGGCCATAGTGATGGGTGTGTTTGTAAGGCTAGAATATCTGTGGCCTATGTGCGGATGGATGCAGCTGTTAGGTGCTAGAGTTGTATCAATAGTTCATCATATGAGCGTGTCTGCTTTTTGTGGAGTTACCAGGGAAGGGGTTACCGACTCTGCATGGGTGGTACTTGAATTTCTGGGGTCTTCTTCGGATGTAAAGATATGGGGACCACGTTCCTCATCTGAGTCATCAGGGCAGGTACCAAGTCCACGGCTTCCTGTAAGGCCTTTCGACATTCTACTATGATTTGTTCGATGTTGGGGGTGGTGTAACCAGGTTACGAGGTTGAGGCTTGGAATGCTGCTTAGACTTTATTCCCCCACGGCGTTGTCTGTTCCGAAACTCTTGTGGTTGCGTCATCTGGGTGCGCTTTGGGAGTCAGTTGAGCTGCAGGTTGAGTTCCATTCAGTCGTATGCTTCCTTCGGATCTGTGAAAAATGTCATGACATCCTCATGTATTATTTTGAGACGCGCTGGGAATAGTAGCGAGTATTGCACTCCTTTTTGGCAAAGGTGACGTTTTAGCTCCAGAAAGGATGATCTTTTGTGCTGCACTGCTTGAGAATAGTCTGGGAAGAGCATTATGTTTTTGCCTTCCACCGAGATGGCATGTTTTCCCGGGCAGCTCATAGGAGTGAGTCCCTCTCCCAGAAGTGGAGGAGTGTGGCCAGGGCCGGTCTAAAGGGGGACCCTGATGGTGGTTGACAAACAGGGACCTGATGCGCTCTCTCTAGAGAAAAAAAAGGTGTGAGTTCTTTGGCAGGTGTGAATGATTTCAGCCAGTTTTCCACGTAGCTCACGGGGTCTGAACCCTCCACCCACTCCGGCAGAAATAGCACACAGGTGTTGCACCTACAGGAGCATCCTTTCAAGTCATCCTCTCTTTCTTCTAACTGCAACACTCAGGACTAAAGATCCTGCAGGGTTTACTGGTGTGATCTGATTAGGGGTTGCAGTGCGGAAATGGCTTTCTCTTCATCGGCTACTTTGTCTGTTAACTTCCAGTGATCATTACGTGGTATGTTGAGGTCCGTTGCCAGGGTTCCAAATCGCTCTTCCATGGGAACTCTTGAGTGTTCAATTACAGGCAGTACCTTGTTTCATTTCTCGGACATTAAAAGAGAGGTCATTGTCTCCGAACCTGACTGACAGCTCTCAGGTGTTATAGCAGAGTGTTGTACAGGAGTGGATGATTGTTGTCCCGTATTCAATCTCAATCTCCCCATGACTCATGGTAGGTTTCGTGTGGTGAATGCTCTTTGGTACTTTGCTGTTCCTCTGCTTGGGGGGCTGGTTCTTGCCTTGTGTTTGAGTGTCTGTTTCAGTGTCATTGTTCTAAATCCAGCTCAGGATATATTTTGCCTTTCTTCCCCTGTGTCTTAACAGTTGAGATGGTGCTGTAGTTACAGAGAGAGTGGGAATGGGTATTTGAGTGTGATCTTGTCCCTTTTCTCTGCCATGTGGGGGCTAATCATTTTTCACCAGGGGCGGTTGGTTCCCCTCTTTCTGTTCTTATTGTCCAGGGGGGGAGCTGGAGACCACTATTCTTTCCTCTTCTCCTCAAGGTCCTGTGTCACCTCGCTGACCTATGGGGGTCAGGCATCTATCCCTCGATGTCGCTGGGTATCTCGTTCATGGGGTCCCCCTCTCCGGTCTCCTCGGCAATGAGCACCATCTGCTTCCAAGGTGGCTAAGGGTAGTTCTCGGGCTTAGGGCCCGTGACCATGTAGCCATTTCGCTTATCCTCTGGCTTCAAGTAATGGTGGTTGTGCCAGCATCATAAATTGCGGGGCCTGTCTGTTTTCCTGTAGGAGGGGGCAACCTTTGTGGGTGTTCAGGCCGCCGTCTTTGGTAGGAGATTCTCTTTGATTGTTGGCTCTCAGGTATTTGGCCTTCTCTTTGGATCAGACGGTGCCTGACTGAGTCCCTCAGCCGCTGAGCTTCCCCTACTTACCACCGTTTAACCGGTATCGGCCGCCAGTCTCTGGGCTCCACCCCCATGGGGATCTGCACAGGGCTCTGCACCCCGATGTCGGGTGTCGGGCAGTTGCACTCACCTCTGAATAGCCTTAACCGGGCTTCTTTGGTCACTGAAGACTGTGGGCTCACCGGGAGGGGGAGGAGAGCCCGGTCAACCCCCCCCCGGCATCCGCAATCCGACCACTGATGCCACCATTCGTTGTGTACCTTCACTGTTATGGGTAGGATGTGTTTTTCCTTTCTTTTGTAGGGTGAGTTTTCACGGGTAGTCTATCCACGCCAATGTCTCACTAATGTCAGCATCGGGCGTGCGTCTCCCCACCGCGGTATCTATCTTCGTTGAGCCGGTCTCGGGTCCGGGGCTCGTTGCAGCAGCACTTGGGTTTACTCGCTGGTACTTTGTGTGCAGCTGCTAGCACTTTCCGAGGCCGTCTCCAGTAGCGCGTTCTCTCGCTTTGCTGTGTCTGCAGGCTACCTGTTGTTGTTTCGCTTGTGCTCAGTACTCAGCTTATTGTTCTGGAGAGCCCCACTGACACAGATGATTATCAATTGTCGGGCGTACACACGGAGCATTAAGTCAGCACGTCCATCATCATGGCAGGTTCGGCCACACCCCCCTATAAAACAAAAGTTAATGGCAGTTTCATTTAGTTTGAGGTTGGATTTAGAGGGAGAATTTAATCATCTGTGATCCTTTGGTCGATGATGAAAACTTTATTCCAAGTATATACCTAATTATGCTACTAAATTAAATATTTGTCAAGCATGTTAAAGAAATATGTGCAATGTGTGTGCAATGAGCAATATAAGTCAATGTTTGATTGGGTAAAGTGTCAAATGACCAGTGGCAGAGTGCTCAAGGCACGTGATCACAGCCTACCATGTGTCATCAGAGTGTTGGGGAATCCAAAACTCCATTACCCAGTAAAATTAAAAAGAATTGTTAGCAAGCTATTGGGCAAAAGAGAAGTTCCAGTGTTATGTTCAGGTAGGAAATTCGCACTTCAGACTGACCAAAAACCTTTGGTGTATTTTGTGAAAGGTGAAAATGTCAGGAATTCAATCTCACCTATTACAATGTTAGCAGCCACAATATTGCAATATAATTTCAATGTGTGCTTTATTGATGGAAGTGAAAATTGCAGGGTGGATTTCGTGTCCCTTCTGCCAATAAGTGAGGAGACACCTAGGGATGAAGATGTTTTGTGGCAGCTTTGTAGGTTGAACAAGCTAGTACTTGTTTTCATCATGAGTAGCAACACCAGTTATCCAAGGGGATATTCAGAAAAAGGTGATAAAGTTTCTGCAAAATGTATACAACCTCTTGATAAGATTGCAGAGGAACTCTCTGTGTAGGATGAAATCTTGCCACTGCTGGGAGTATTTGATTTATTAATCAAGAGTGCCCATCAGAGACATTTAGGAGTAACCTTGACAAAAAGAAGAGTTTGTGGAATATTTTGTTGGCTAGCTATGGATAAAGATATAGAAGAGGCATTTAAGCAATGTGTTGCATGTAGACATTCCGAGAAGAGTTATAAGGTGAGAACACCTACGCTGCGGCCTTTTGAATTTCTCTCAAGGCCATTGAATAGGAGTAGTATAATAGGGTAGGCCCCTCCCAGTCTCTTCACCCACGGAATGTGCATGCTTTTGTTCTGATGGACTATTAAAGCAATATCATCTCCAAACCAATGGGTTGGCTGAATGGATGAATACAGAGTCTTGTCTGAATGTGTACTCATGCTCCCATTGATGAAATGTGAGGTCTTTGCGGTGGCTCTACTACACCACTTCTCATTCTGGGCCCAAAGTTTCTCCTTGTGAACTATGGAGATTAAGAAGACCTACATCCAAAGTATGGCCTGCACGGATTTACTGGTGGTTGAGAATGGATGTGCAGTTGGAGGTTTTAGATGAGATTGTCAGAGAAAATGTTCTAGAGTCCCAATTTAAACAAAAGGTTATGTTTGATGAAAGAAAGACAATTAAACAGGTTAAGCTTTTGTTTGGAGATCAAGATCATATTCAGAATCATGGTTTTCTAAAAAATAAAATTGATCTCGCCATACTTGATAACGTTTGTGGCAATCTGATCAGAGTTCAATAATGTCACTGGTGGAATGCTAAAAAAGTGGAAAAGATATCCTCAAACAATGATGTCAAACAAGTAGGCTAGTTGATGACAGGAGAGTAAGTGAGCAGAATGCTTACAAGAGTCCACATGTGAAGGAACTGCAATGGAAATTAAACTGAAATGTATCCTCCTTAATTGTCTATTTTTTGTTTCTGTACTATTTTTAAGTGGGAAGTTAGGTATATATATACTTCACTATGGTAGGTTGTTAATACACTCCTCAATTGTTTGGTGTATTGTGCTTTGGTTTATAGGGTAATGGTTTCAGTGGTAGTGTTCTTTGGTTGTGTTACTGTAAAAAAAAAAGGGGGGGATATTGTTATGATAGGCTGCTTACACTATTGGAAACGTTGGCATTTGAAGGTTCTCATGATGGTGTGTGGGGCTTGGAATGTAATTTATTATTTGATTACTCAATAAGTTGAGACTTGGTCGGTGGGCAGGCAACCTCTTTTAAGTTGCCGCTGTAAAGAAACATGGAAATAAACCCACCTGTTCTTCATTGGTCAAAGTCTTCTTTGCTGTGAATCACACAGCACTCATCTTCAAATAGCTATCAATAGGCTGTGTTCCAATCATCATTAATTTAAAAAAAAACTACTAAGGTCCTCATTATGAGTCTTTTGTATTTGATCCACAGAAATGCCTTTTAATTAGGCTCGCAAAAACGCCACAGATCTCTTTATCGAGACTAGAATATTGGTGCTCTACCCTCGCAGGCCTACTCAAGAACTATTTGGCCCCATCGAAAGCCTGCCTCAACGCCGCCGGCAGACTCCTAACAGGTTCCAAGAAATTTGACCATACCTCTCCCCACCTCAAAGCGCTAAACTGGCTTCCTCTCGAGGCCAGAATCCAACTTAAGCTGGCCTGCATCACTCACAAGGCTCTATGCACCAAATCCCCAGTGTTTCTCGCCCAGAAGCTCGTGATATCCGGAGGAGCCACAAATTCACGAACCGCCAGAAACCTTTTGCTCCAACCAGCACGCTTGCAAAATAAAAAACTTACAATTGGGCCTTCTCTGGGGCCGCCCCAAGAATATGGGACTTACTCCCGCCCACCAGCAGAAGACTTCCATCTTTGGCACATTTTATAAAGGAGGCCAAAATGTTCCTTATGGGCAAATTCCTTGTTTAACGCCTGCATTTCAATCACCTCAACAATGTGTTTCTCTTTCTATTACGGCATTACCCATGGCTCTTCTGGATGATACCTACCTGCCATTTCTGGGCATCCCATCCGGGAATTGAGACAGCTGTCCTCTCATATAATGTATCTACCTGTTTTTATCCCAACTGTATACAGGATATGTTACTGCCTAATATTTCTTCCTTGTATAATGCATCTACCTGTTCCTACCCCAATTGTATACACCCGTCCCAAGGCTGTTTTTACCACTTGTCAATCCTGTAAAGCGCTCTGATACCCTCACGGGTCTGGTTTGCGCTCTATAAAACTCTAAAAATAAAATTAAAATAAATGTACTTTCACCCAGAGGTTTCAGCTTCTAAAAACAGATTCTATGTGAAAGTACAGGGTAAGTAAAGAATTTCTATGGAAACGATCCTGGAATTACAGATTCTCGCGGTAACTACTCATTTCTTAGAGGACCCTCAGGATTAAACTCGTAATAGGCTCCCCACTCCTGGAGCTACTGGTACCCCCGGTGTCAGAAACTCTGAGGTAGGGAACATCTGTTCCATATACTGGGCCTCTCATAATGTGGGACTGATAGGAGAGACCCCCTTCAATGGCTTCAGAGCATTGACACATTTGCTATACAGGTCCTATCACTATAAAGAAACACACTATAAAAGAAGGTACACACATCTGGTTTAATATACGTATTAATGGCTACGTGAAGACAACATCTTTCCATTATATTCCACTATAAACATGATATTAGAAAATGTGTGCTACGGCCCTGCTCGTGCAAAGGAAGGCTTTATTTAAAGCCATTCTGTCGTTCAGATTTGCTAGTCTTGGCAAGATGTCATCAGAAATAAAGCTGATGGAAAGTTTGTAATTCTTCTCCTGCTGCTGCCACACAAAGATAAATAGTGAAAACGGGCACTGCAGTTTAAAACAGAAATGTGTTCTTCTGTTGACATTTGGTCAGGCTTAAAAGATATTATCTAACAGGCGTTTGTCGTCGCTAAATTCTTTTAACCTTTGCTGTAGAGGACACACATGCTACTTCAGAGATCAGAGGAAATTGAACATTGGGGAAAGCTTGTTTAACTACTGGATTGCAAAGAGCACAGATTGGCCTCCCTTAAATTCAGTGGCTTTTTCTCTGCTTAAACCCTCCAGCAAGCTGTGTCAGTTCTGAAATGTTATTTTTCACTGCTGGTAGCATTGCCGGTAAACATAACTGCTGTGTTGGTCTGAAATATAAAAAATGCAGTATTCATTATATCCACACATAAAAAAAAGTGTCTGATAGCAAACATCGGAAACGCAAGATAGCGGGGAAATGTGAAATAGGTTGTGTATCAATGTTTACAATATGACATGTATTGATGGAAAACGCAACAAAATGCATGTGAACCGTGGGGAACTTAAAAGCACCATCTGTGTCCCTTGAAGAGGACAGGCCATAAAATTGCTTTGAGTTTTTTGTTTTTGTTAATGAATATTCTGAATGGATGAGGATGTTTGTGTTTGAGTAATTTGAGTTGTTATGATGGGACTTTAGGGGAAGGATACGTGGCAGGTGATCATAGCATGAGAATAAAAGTATGTGTCTCAAATAAAAGAAGTTATGTTGATTTAGTAATGGAAGGGTTTGATGTGAAAAACATCTGATAAACAAAGTCTAAACAAGTTTTCCGTGAGGAATTGTGCATCGAGGGATTTCTTTGTATTTTCTTAAATAATAAATATAAAACATGTGTATGGGATCATCTTGAGTTCTTGGTTTGGATCGTACTCAGTATAAACAATTTGAGGAAGGTGTCCTGTACATGTAAGTAAGAAGGGATTGGAGGGTTTTGTTTTCTGCTTGACCTGTGATTCCCCTGTCCTGCATTCCCATATCATTGAATGCAGGGTCCCTTTGCCTGTTTTGGAGTTTGTTTATATCCACTTCATCTTCCTTTCTGGAAGAGGATTTAAATCATTTGTCAAACTAAAGGCCATTTTTATGAAGGCCTTGTGACACTTTTGCACCGCCGTTACGTCACTTTTTGTAATACAGCAGCTGCGTAAACAATGTCCCATTTTGCGCCATATTTACAAAGTGACGCATCTAAGCAGATGCATCACTTTGTAAAGCCCTGCGCTACATTATACCTGTGTCAAGTATTACTTTTGCAGGGTGGGCGTTCTCCCACAATAAAGGGGAGTAGAAGTGTCGCAGTGAAAACTATGAGATTTCACTGCAACACCTCTAGGACGCCACTGCATCAAAACCTTACGCAGTGCCTTTGGTGAAGACCAACCCCATGCATTGCTGGAGTTGCGTCTTGCTTGCGACACAGACGCAACTCCAGCAATGCATGACTTTTGCACCGACAGGTACATCAGGATTCCTGACGTATATGTCATTCCTTGTGACATGGAGTGCTATACATTAAATACGGTGCATCCATTGTGTTACAAGGAGGGCCCAGTGAAAACTGT
Source organism: Lissotriton helveticus (assembly GCF_964261635.1). NCBI lineage: Eukaryota > Metazoa > Chordata > Amphibia > Caudata > Salamandridae > Lissotriton > Lissotriton helveticus. Next base: position 1,600,312,734 of record NC_136059.1, on the reverse strand, counting down.
TGCATCGCTGTTTTTTCTCAGCGATGCAACACTTTTTATAAATGAGGCCCTAGGTTTACAAATGCTGTTGCCCTGTTGAGCTAAAAAGACCCGGATCAATATTTGGCTTGGCACTAATTACAGGTAAAAATTAAGCAAATTGTCGTTTGCATGTGCAAGGATGTCCAAAGACGTGCTGTTTGCTTCTTACTCCTCATTCCCCCGTAACTACTACACATTTTTGGTTGAGTAATTTGCTCCTGCAATAGGTTGCTCCAGTTTGATTGAGGCCAAGGTGTTTTACTAATGTGACAGGAAAAATTATAAAAGCGAAGTCACCAATCAGGTAAATTACATTTTATAAAGATGGGGATAGACTTTGTGTGTGCAGAAAGGTTCCTCTACACCCTTTGACCAAAGTGGAGGCAGACAGCTACTACAGAAGGGAAGTCTCTTGCAGTGGATGCACAGCAAGAAACCGGGCATTCGATCATCTGCATGTAGGTTAATACTGTATTCAAATGTGTCATAGCCATCTAAAGCATGTGAGGAACGAAGAAGATGTGCCTCTAATCGTTGTTCAGATTTTTTTTAAATCAATAAAAGGTTCCGATTCTACTGGAAAACCAGACAATACATCTGTTTTTGACTGATTCTTAAAGTTGACAGTCATGATTGTCCAGCCCAAAAGTTGTGCAAACTAACAAGCAGGGGAGTTTAAAAAAAAAAAGGGGGCAAAGCCTTGTAATAATGCTTTTAACAGCTGATGATGAGCATACGTTTTGTGTTAATGTTTTAAACAAGTATTGTATATGAGTGTTTTAGAAATGGGGGTCTCTAATTGGCAGTGGCTTGCATCCTATCCAAGTTGGGACTCTTCTTTCTAGTCAGAGTAGGAGAGTCACACACCCATTTTATCCCTGCTCACCCCCTTGGTAGCTTGGCACGAGCAGTCGAGCCTATCTCAGAGGCAATGTGCAAAGCATTTATACCAACCACACACAGTAACACAGTGAAAACACTACAAATGGCAACCACACCAATTTAGAAAAATAAACAATCTTTATCGAAACCAAACAAGACCAAAGGACAAAAATCCAGCATACATAACGCACAATATCACTTTTTAAAGGTTTAAGCAATTCGGTTCATAGAACTCTGTGGATGTGGTCATTTTAGCACAAAATACCGTTGATGCACCAGAATCCACAAGGTAAACTGTTGCAGAGGAGGGAAGCATTGAGAAACACAGCAATGCATCGGTTCTTGAATCCCAGAGTATGTAAAGCGGCAGGTCTGCTGCACACAGGGGAAGTGTTGCATCAGTTCCAGACTGTAAGGAGACGCGATGCATTGAAATCCAAAGACAGTTCTGTTCTGCAGGTGATGCGGAGGAAAACTTGCCACACAAGTGTGATGGGTGGAAATTCGTACTCGCTGGATTTCAATGCAGCGGTGGCAAACATGACCGGTGATGCATCAAAGTTAGTGTAGTGGTCTCGGATGTCGGAGACACAGTACGCTAGACTCGGGCTGTGGCAGTTCGTCAGGACACGAACAGGCTCTGCATTGATTTCTTCAGCCCCACAGCAGTGGTGTGTGAAAACATCTCCCGCACAGGGTTGCTGCATCAGAAAATTCAGGGTCTGGAAGGTCGATATGTCCGTTTTGCAGTCTTTTGCAGTAGGAACCACTTCCAAAGCCCAGAACTGGAATTGCTACCACTTGACAGGTCAGAATCTCCAACAGTGGAGCTCATGGATGCTGCAGGTGAAGTCTTGGATAACCCTGAGACTTCTAACTGGAGGGAAGCATTCACAATCCCTTGGAGACCCTAGAAAACGCAGGATTCAAAAGCAAAGTCCATCTCTTTCACTGCCCACAGACAGAAGCAGCAACTGCTGGCCAACACAGCAAAGCAACTCACAGCAAAGGGTCAATACTCTTCCTGACAGCTCTTTTTCTTGGCAGAGTCCTCTGTTCAGAAGTGTTCTAAAGATGTGGGGTTATAGGTCCATTACTTATACCCCTTTTGGCCTTTGAAGTAGGCATACTTATAAGGAAAGACCTTGTTGTACACAAGATCCTTCCTTGCCCTACGTTGACTCCAGACACACTACAGGTTTGCAGTGACAGCAATGTGATAGGCTGGGCACAGCCCTATTCAGGTGCCAGTGACAACTCCTCCCACCACTCTACCTCAGGAAGGCCCATCAGCCTGGTGATGAGCCAACAGGATATGTAGGGCACACCTAAGCTCCCTTTGTGTGACCGTCTAGAGTGAATGCGCAAACAACCCAGCTGTCAGTCAAAGCCAGATGTTGATTCCACAGGCAGGCAGAGGCTCGGGAAGGAAAAGCAAGAAAATGGCCACTTTCTAAAAGTGGCATTTTCAAACACACAATTTAAAAACCGCCTTTGCTAAAAGGTGTGTTTTTAAATTCTGAGCTCAGAGAGCCCAAACTCAAAATCTCTATCAAATTCAAATTCAAAAGCTTTATTCGGTTATATTTCATAAATAACCATAAAAGTACATCAAATCACATCAAATGTTACATCATCTCAATTAAAAAATCGGTGTACACAGAATTTAACATGGACCAAGATTTAAAAGAATTAGATTCATATGATCATAGTCTTACGTAAATAAAAAATACTTTTAAGAAATGCCGATACAGATGATACAGAGAAAATATCATCCAAAAATTGAATAGCTAGAAAAGCTGGGCGACACTGTCTCATGTTCATATATTTTAAAATCGACATAATCCATCTTTTCCTAGATAGGATATAAAATCTACAGAAAAATAAAACATGGATATCCGATTGAGTCGAGGCATTATCACACGGACATTTACAAATTTCCTTTGACCAGTCATTTGTAACAGGAAAGCTCAGCAGTCTAAACAGTATCCCAAATCTAAATCTGGTCAGTAAAAACCTTTCTTGATCTTTCATTTGGAGGTTTAGATAAGGTTGAATAACCCTTGGTTTTATTATCATTTGGTGGGCTATTACTGTCTTTTTTAACAGTTCTGTTTGTTCTCTTCGATACTCGAGGAAGTTTAGACTTAGCTGTTTCAGTGCTTTCCTAGTAATATCAGACATTGACATAGGGTCTGTATAGAATTCCGGATGGTCGATATTATCACAGAATGCTTTTATATAGCACAGCCATTTTATCCTTTTCCCACCATCTAGTTTAAGTGCATCCCCCAAAATGAGGCGATTTAGGTGGCATTTCTCGGTAGTCCATACCCGGTGCCATAAAATGATCGGTTGCACCTTACTTAGGTCTTCCAGATAGGGAATACCCAATTCAGTGTGGCAATTAAAACTGGACGTACTCTCTGGAACAGCTAGAAGATATCACAGGAAGCCGTTTTCAGTGACTTGTAGGCTACTGACATTTGAGTCCCCCCAAATTCCTGCCCCATATAATGCCACCATAACGCAACTAGCTTTGTATATATATATAAAAGCTCTTTAACTGGCTTTTTACCCATCTTTTTGCTGAACGACCTAAGGGCCATTATGGATTTAGAGAATAATAAATTCCTAGCTTTGATCGCACAGCTCCATTTACCGGTGCGATCAAACAATATCCCCAAATATGGGAATGTTGGAGTGTGGTCTGAAGGAATCTGTCCTATGTACATAGTTTTTTTCTTTTGTTTCACATTGCCGCCACAATTCATAGAGAAAGTTTTGGTGCAATTTACTTGTAATTCCAATTTGACCATAAAGGAGCTGAAAGAGGTAATCATAGTCTGCATGGCTATCGGGGTTCTTGCCATGAGAACAGTGTCATCTGCATAAATAAGAGCAGGTATACGACGGGCTGAAGCAATTGGCATGTCAGTGCAATCCTGTAACAGAGTTTCCTCCAAATTGTTTATATAAATTGAAAATAAAAACGGTGCAAGGACGCACCCTTGCCTCACGCCCCTCACGACACTGAACTCTCTTGTACACTCCCCATTTTTACCGTATCTAACCATTGCACTGGCCCCGTTGTACAGTTCTCTCAGAAATTTGATGATATTTGCCTCTACACCCAGCCGGGTTAAAATTATCCATAATTTGCTATGATTTACAAAATCAAAAGCAGATGTCAAATCTAAAAGGGTTAAGAACAATCTTCCTCCCTTAGCCTTAGTGTATTTCTCTATCAATATTGATAAGTTAAGTGCTTGTTCGATGGTACCAACTCCTTCGCAAAAACCATATTGGAGGTCACTAATGATGTTATATTCGTCCGCCCATAAGTGCAGTCTATCTAGAATGACTCTGCCAATGATTTTAATAGTGGAGTCAAGCAAGGATATGGGCCGGTAGCACACACAGCTTGCTCTATCCCCCTTTTTAAAAATGGGAATGATGATTGACTTATACCAAGTATCAATCAATCCTATTGTGCATGCTGCGTTAAAAGTTCTAGTAAGCAGTGGTGCCCAAAGCGATATATATTTTTAAAAAATGTCCACTGGGACACCGTCGGGGCCGGGTGCCTTTCCCCCTAGGCTAGAGTTGATACCCTTAATTACCTCCTCCAAGGAAAAGTTAAGTTGCAACCCTTCAATGCCCTTCCCCTTAGACATGGGTTCTCTCAATGTATCAGTAGAGATTGCTGTTGGGCTATAAAGTTTTTCAAAATGGTTGATCCATTCATCCTCAGTAACAGTTATCTCGATACGAGCCTTTGTACTATCTTTTAAAAAAGGGGCATTCACTGCTTTCCAAAAGGCCGTCATATCCTTTAATTCTGAGGCCTCAATAATAGCTGCCCATGCTTCCTTCCTCATCAGATCTCTTTGAACTTTTAGTGCGGTTTTATATTCTTTACGTAAGGCCCTTATCAGGGTCTGGTTTCTGTCTTGCTTATGCAGAGCCAGTTTTAGTTGCTTGTGGGCCTTGCTACAAGCTGATTTGAACCAGCCTCTTGTTTTCCTTTGGATCTTATTTTCCTTAGCGTTTACCCACAGACCCCTCTTTATACAGGCAGTTATTTCTCTGAAGTTACTTATGGTGTCTGCATCATCAGATGCCAAGTCCAAGCAGATAGAAAAGCTCATGTTACACGCATTAATTAGTTTACTAAGAAACTCCTCGGGTACCACCCTAGTCCATTTTAAAGCGTATCCGTTTTGCCTGGCAATTTCTAAGTTTTCAGAAGAAACTTTTGCTCTTTTGTGCACTATTAATTGTGGGTCAGATAATTCAATCCTGATGGGGAAATGGTCGCTTAGGGGAGATTTTAAGACATTATAACTAACAATACAATCCCTATAACATGAAGAGATAAGGATAAAATCAATTGTAGAAAATAAACCTCTACCATTAAAAGTTGGAGAGAAGGAGGTCTCAGTACTACGTAGTTCATTCGAAAACCCTAGATCGTTATTAAACATAATCTCGTTTAAAGCATTCCCCGTTATTGAGTGCTCAAAATGTGACGGAGCGGTATCCCTATCCGTCGTTAATCCACAGTTTCCTGTTCCTGATCTATCACATAGGGCACAATTAAAATCGCAGCCCCATATAAAAATGAACTGTTTACGGGAGTTGTTGTTAATGCTATAGAGTTTCAAGTTCAGGGTTTTAAGCACCACTGGTATATCTGTTACAGGGATATTATTGTAAAAATTTACTAACAGTATACAAACACTAGTGTTAATATGTAGCCCAACAATATGGTAGAAACAATTATGAGAATACAACTCAATTTTTTTACACATAAAGCAATTGGAAATGTACATGCATAATCCCCCTTTCGCTCGTCCATGTACAGATCCTACGGCTGGGATAAAAACAGTTTTACAACCACTCATATGGTATTCTTTCTTAGCCCATGTTTCTTGTAAACATATTACATCGGAATTATTAGTACGTTTTTGCCAATTTGGGTTATCTAATTTGGCCCTGAGGCCAGCTATGTTCCAAAATATTATGGACCATTTCTCTCCAGACCCTCCATTTGAACCCAAATTATTGTACACCTCAATTCCCAATTGAAAGTTACACTTGTAAAATGTTACACGGCAGCTCCAATGATAACTTATGGGAGAGATAGTCCTTGCAATAGTGAAAAACGCAATTGGCAGTATTTCACTATTAAGACACGTAAATCACACCAGTACATGTTCTAACGTTCACATACACTGCACCCTGCCCATGGGACAAACTTGGGCCTGCATAAGGGATGCCGTACATGAAGTAAAAGGGAAGGTTTGGGCTGGGTAAGTGGGTGCACTTGCCAGGACGATATTGCACTTTAAAACAGAACTCACAGACAGGGTATTGGCAAGTCAGAGGCAACTTTACAGGGATACTCATATGGGTGGCACAACTAGTGCTGCATGCCCACTAGCAGCATTTTGATTTACAGGTCCTTGGCACACGCAGTGCACCTTACTAGGCACCTACCAGTAAATCAAATATACCAATCAGGGATAAACCAACCACTATTATAATTTACAGAAAGAGTATATGCACTTTAGCACAGATCAGTAGTGGTTAATTTCCCAGAGTCCTTAAGCCAACAAAAACAGGTCAGAAAAAAAGGAGGAAGAAGGCAAAGGTCCGACAGAGTGATGCATTATGTATCACATGTTATTTTACCAATATCACCAAGTATACAAGTGAGTATATTTAGGGATTAAAACATCCCGACATATCCTTTGGCAGCTTCATCGTTTCACAAAATACAGAACAATTTTTGATAAATGCGGACAAAACGACAAACAAAAAAAAGAGGATAAATACAGACAGATACATCTGCATAATAAATACCATAAAACCAGGAGTACTCATTACAATGTCAGAACCCTGATCTGATTCAAATGCACTAACCTTATCAGAGAAGTAAAGGGCCATGCCAGTTCATACCTCAGCATGTGTTTGTGCAGCTAGCGCAAGGCATATTTTGCACCTTCTGGAGATTCTAGTCAGAACATTAATGTATAGTGCCTACATGTGTCGGCTGATGGTGATAAGTTGATGTTATTGATATTAAGAGTGGTAGTTTTAATGGCAATAACACTGGTATTTTCCTGTTCTAATTTGATCAGGGCAAGTATTTTCTTGGTACTGGAACGGTCAGTGTGATAACAGCTCTTCTATATGGGTGAGACACTTTAGGTGCAATTCACAAAAGGTAAGGAGTAATGAACTGACATGTCTTTTGATAGGATAGGATTCCTAATAGTGTGGCACATTTCGGACATTTTTGCAGTTCTCAAAGAACTCTGGTAGTATTCATTATATCAGTATGCCACTATAGTTTTTCAGGAGGAGTCAAGTGCAACATTCATGCAAAATTTGTATCAGATAGAACTTATCATTCTGAAATATATCATTCTGCATGTTTCACTTCTATTTCATTTCTCCACTAGGAACGCCTCTTACTCCACCAAGAAACTGCTCCATGGACTCTAGTTGGTGGTGTTCTTACCAGAATTCCAACATCAAAGTGCACTTATATGTGACCATGAAAGTGGAATTTGATCAAGAAAAAAATGCATGTCAGTTCTTCTGGAAGGCTACCTTGAACAAAGATAGGATTTTTATGTATTATTTCTCTGTAGGATTATTTTAAAAATGGGTGATATCCGAAAGGACTGTGTTTGGCTTTATTTAGTACCTTCTGCTGACTTCGGGAGTTTTGCTGAGACACATTTGTGAAAAACCCAAAACTGTAGTTGGCCATTGCTGTGCACTGGATGTGGCCATTTGTTAGGTAGTGTTGTGCACTAGGGAAATACTAAAATTGTACCATGGGAAAACAAGTGTAATTTAGTGACATTTTGTGCTGTTTGTGATGTTTGGCTGAATCCCACATTAAAGAAGTCACCTTTTTCCCTATGCATTTGATGCTTAAAAGTAAACTTAAATAAAATTGGGAAAGACACTGTTGAAATAGAGTAATGCCAGGTTATTTTTGAGGGGTTCCGAATATCCCTCCTGTTGTAGGTAGCTAGAGAGAGGTTTTCAACAATTTCTTCTCCCAGAAGGAGACATAGGGCTTACAGTAAAGTGCATTTTCATTCTTTGTGCTGAGCGCATCTTTTAAAAGGTGCACCTGGTGCAAAGAATGAAAATGTGCCGTACCATGAATTCTCTACCCCAGGACAGCCACAAACTCATGCTGCCCTGGGGGCAGCGCATTCCTGTGGAAAATACAGGGATGCTTTAAAGCCACTATGTGTTTTTACTGTGTAGGAGGAATTACAGATCCTCTTGCAGACGGGTTCAGTCAGTGACTGCACCCTCCTGCATGAGGAGGTTTGGGTTGTCCATAGGACCCCCTTGCCCCCCTCCAGAGTGCTGCTCACAGGGGGTGCACTGATAGTGTGCCTCCTGAGAGCCTCTTTGCCTCTGCACTCATGTCTGTAATACAGCGCAGAGGCAAAGAGAGTTCCCTCATTTGAATGGGCCATGCCGCATGCAAGTAAGGACATGCCCTCTGAAGGTGGTGTTGGCACTTTAAGTGTGCCAGTGCTATCAGCATTACAGAAGGGGACATACAATCATCTGCAGCCCCTTCTGTAATACCAAAGTGCCCAGGGGTCACGCAAAGCAGGAGAAAACGGCCACTGTTCCACTGGGACACTTTCATAATACAGCCCAATGTGCAACATTATGCAAAAATGTTATTTTTGCGAATCCCATGCCTGGCATATCATGTTTTGACATGAAAATTCCCTGGGTTGTTCTAGAGGCTGGGTAGCATTCAACATGCTGCAGAAGGGACCATCCACCTTTGGACGTCTTGGTCAATCATCATTCTCCATTTCTCATAACTTGATTTCCCAAGTAATCATTCCTCCTCTCACTCGACGGCCATGTAGCAGTGTTATTCCCGAACTTCTCACAAGCCTCTGCCAATTGCCAAGAAACAGTAACGAACCCGATACTCACAGACACTAGCAAACACGATCACTTACACTTGTACTCTCACCTGCTGTATGAACACGAGTGCAACAATAATTGTACATGCTCTTTCTCAAATGTATATCTGCACTCAACTAGTTAGTGTGAATACAATGTGACATTGAGGATGCATGACTGAGATTGTGTGTGTCCTCGAGTATGAATGGGTAGCAAATATATGGCTTTCTGTGTACACATCAGTGAGGACCTCAAACTGACAGCATGTGTGTCTTCCAAGGAGTAAGCAGGCACCTGGCATTGTTCAAGTTCTTCCAAGACCTTGACACAAATGAGGTGACTAGTATATATAGTATTGGGGGTCATGCCCAAATTACCCTCATATACCTGAGAATAAACATCAACAATGTATAATTAAAGAAATAATGGTAAGGAGGGATCAATCAAAAATATTTATTTACATGCATGGTACAATTAATTACCCTGCTGTTCTCTAATTCTGATTAAAGCAAAATTAATTTCTGCTGTTTTTAGCTTGTGTACGTTACAAGTGACGGGAAAGGAAACACAGTATAATCATAACATATGTACAATTTACATATATACACAATATATATATCATACAAAAACAATTAAATCACACTCATATATATAATACACTACATATATACAATATATACAACCTATACAACATATATCCAACATATACACATCTCAAAAAAACAGTAAATCAATAATTGGTTCCCCTACTGAGAACAAAACAAACAGTGTGTACACTCTTGAGTCAGAGTAATACACTTCAAAGTAGTCCCTATTGCGCCTGAGGAATAACACCTCCAAAATAATACAAAAGGAGCTTTACGTTCTTCACACAGCTCTACTTGCTGGGACTCCTTTAGAAATGTCAACGCTGGCGCCGTCGCGTTTCAGCCAGAAATTCCTTTTGGCATCACCAGGACAGGGGATTCAATATTTCTGGGTAGGTTATATTTTCTATAAAGGAAAGACGCCCGGCCGGCAGGGGCCGGACCCACTGTTGCCTTGCCAACACTGGCCCTTAAATCCTTCAGAAGCTGTATTTCACTCTATACAAGGAAAAAATAACGTCACGAATCCACTTCGTTTTCCAAAAGGTGAATGAACACAGGTACTTAATACCTGCTATACACGTTCCCGTCACTTCGATCGAACTGCCAAGACTTAAAGCAATCCGTTTACCAAACAGCATTCCATGCCCTTTATTTCCCATGGTAACAGAAACATTGTGGGAGAAAGAGCATCACGATAGGAGCTTCCAACTGAAACAAGTCACAAACAAGCATTGGCAAAGCTAATGGGTCTGGCCTTGGCAAACTTATTATTATGAATTTTTTTCAAACCTGTGCAGGAGGCATTCAAAATGTACATGTTTAAAAAGTAAAATATACTGCTGGTTAAAGAAGCCATACATATGTTTTGAGAACATGTCAAAATTACCTGTTGCAAGAATACATTAAAAATAAACACATTACATGAAGCAGCGATTGAACCACCAGCCCAAGCACTGAGTTAACTACTTTTATGCAGATGAGCAAATGTGCTCTAGAAAAAAGCTGTCAATCTCCGTGAAAAGAGTCAATGGCTGCAGTAGGCTCATACATTGTTCCATGTTGTATGGTGTGGTGGGTTGAAAGGTTGAATGAAATTGTGAATTATACATGAACAGGCCAGTGGAGGAGGAAGAGGGCTGATCATAAGCTTCATGTGTGTGTGTGTGTTCTGGGCCCTAGTTTAAGGAAGAGAATGGGACTTCTGACTTGGTTTGAACTGAGAAATACAACAATAATCAGGGTTCTTTGGGCTCCTCAGGCCTTTAGGCTCCAGTCCCCCTGCACTTGCGTCATCCCTGTGTGTATATATATATGTTTGCATATGCATATATATTCACTTTTGGGAAAGAGATCACTGACTAAATATTGGAAACAGTTTGGACAGCAAATTGTGTAAAAAATAACAAGGGCCAAAATATCGAGATGGTAATGAGAGATTTACTATTCTTAACTCCACATCTTCATCCCTTGAAGGTATATATATCGTTAAGGTACACATATGTGGAGTTATATATAGTAAAACAGTGCTTACTTAGAGAACCTTACATTCACAATATTTTTTTACTCGACATTCTTGACACAATATTTTATCCCACAATATTTTTGTTTCTAATATTCTATCTAAGTACCTAGGAAAACATGAGGCTAGAAAGATAGCTAATGATGTTTCTGGGTGAGACCTAAATAAATTCTTGTGAACAAACATGTCCTGCATAGAAATATGAAGAAGTGCAAAGGTTTATGTGGAAATACACAGATGGAGAGGGTTTTGATCCTGCACACAAAGACAAATATGAAAAACCAATTGATCGAAAGTAATGTTGTTCGAAGATTTTATTCAATTAATAATAATGATCACATTTATTGAGCCATGTTAAGGCATTCAAAAATATCACTGTCCATGTCTCGAACTAAAAAAACTAATCAGATTCCAACTTGTAACTCAGTTAACAGGTGATAATAGACTAAGAAATTGTGTCCATATGTATTAGTTGATTAATAAAGCAAAGTTCAACCACTGTGAATGATTCTGACGCTTTAGATTTGCTGTGTGATTATGACATTACAGAGGTGTAAGATGCCTTTGAGTAACAAACGGTTGTACTTAGCCTCCTGTATATTTTTTGTAAGTGATAAAAAGGCGATTGTCACTGTTGAATATATGGAGCAATGCCTACAGTGGCAGATGCTGTAAGACAACACAGCTGAGTGAAAAATAGCTAATTGAAGGCAGACCTGCTAATCAATATCAAACTCCCCACACAGCGACAGTCCTTTTCAAAAGTCGCCTTTTATCGTATGGGCTGTGTCTGATGAGAACATTCAGGACTGTAAGGTAACTGAATTTGGAGCAACTCACATACAAAGAAACAACGTCTGTAACACAGCACACAGTCTATTGGCAAACCACTGGAGGAAAATAGGAGCTGAAGCATTTCAGCTCACTGCTTTTTGTTCCAAATGTGAGGTTCTGGTTTGTGAAACAGAAGAATTCCACCCAGGATCTGCAGGAACCCACCTTTATCACAGTAATCTGGGCAGGGAGCCTTGCAGATGATAAAATAACTGAACCGGTCTCGCCCACTAGATCGGGACCTTTGATTTGAAGAACTCAATGATATGTAAGACAATAAATATTGAGGGGACTAATCGTCAAAAAGTAACACACCCCAGAGCAGCACAACACAGTAAGTCACCCTGCTGAGCTGCTTAACAGGAAAAGGGCAGGAATGCAACATATGTAAAACAAAACGGTGCATTCCTGCCTTTTCACCAGTGCTGGCCGCACAGTGGGCTGCCTAGTGCCAATGCAGGCACCCTTGTATCATGGTGCACTGCTTTGCATGCAGGATTATTTTTGAGGAAGGGGCACCTTCCTGCTCAAAAACAATCCCCTGAAGGATATTCCCCTTTCTATGTGCCCTGCAGCATGCAGCACACATAGAAAGAGGAAGTAACGAGGAGAAATGAAGATATTTCTCCTCGTTATGCCTCACCTGGGAAAGAGTAGCATTTTGGTGCATTCCCAGGTCTACCAGTAATGACCAATCTGGTAATGCATCATAATCCATGGGTGTTGCATGGGAACCGCCACACAAGCCCATGGAAGGCTCCCCTGGGGCAGAGTAACGTAACACAGCAATTTGCACTGTGTTACTCCAGATTTATTAACTCACTCTGGGACATGCAAAGTGGCCTTGCGTGGCTTCATAAATTGCATTTTAGGGTTTGCATTGCACATGCACCACGTTGCGTGGTGCAAACATGACTCAAACCTTTGATGAATATGCCCCTGAATATATGCACCTCTATGAGCAAGCAAGAATACTGCACAAGGCAACACAAAAAACGAAAGCTGTAAACTGTCTTCGAAAACATGTTAGATATGGAAAAAAAAATCATTTTTATGACCTATTTGTAGTTCAATGATATGCATTTAGTTCTGAATTACTCTTGTGATCATCTGACTCTTGTAATCTCACAGGGCTTCATTTAAAAACAGATCAGACCAGGATCCTCCAAGAAATGTGCAGCTCTGAGACTGGTGGTAAGGAAAAAAGGTATTTTACTTTAGAAGTAAGCACACATACCTCTTTTTTATGCTAAGGAAAATACGGAAGTTGAACATGAACACACAGCAAATGATAAAAAATTAACATATCTGTTGTTATCTCCTTTTCCTAATTTATGCCATCTGATGTGGTACGTTCCTCCCTGTTTACCCCCTTCACTTTTGGTATGTTCTGCCAGAGCTTGCCTTAGAATGTTGGCATCCCTCTGGCAGTCTCGGAGAGTGGGTGACAGAATAAAGACCACTCTTACCTTCTTCTGCCTCAGAGTTTCTTCTTTATAACACTGGCAACGAGAGCGGCCAGGGGGCCCTGCTGTCACCTCCCCTTTCAGTACTCTCTCCATTCTCTTCAGTTCGAGGTTCCATTACTGTACATTGTGGAGAAGATTCCTCCTGATAGTCGGAATTGATGCAGGTGCTTGTTCCCTAGTGCTTGTTTGCTGTTATGATGTTCATGCCGTTATGATGCCAAAGGTCAGGCTTCCTTTGGAGATCCCAGTGCGACGATTATCAGCTGCCCAGGCGTCCATGGAGGCGTGAGTACGGCTGCAGGTTCGGAGGTTCTGTTAGCCGGATCGCGATCCTCTGCGAGTACAAGAAGCTGTCTACAGTTCCGAAGAGTTGTCATTCTCCTCATTTTTGTGAAAAGTCGTCATTGCTGACTGTGCTTGCCCCTGAGTGCTCGGCTGCTCTTTGTGCCCCCCACAGTGCCGGTTCCTGAGGAGATCTCAAGTCGTCTTGTTATCAGCTGCCCTGGGGGCACACGGAGGCGTGTGCACGGCTGCAGCTCTGAAGTTTCCTGTCAGCTGCTTCGCGGTCATCTGTGGTAACGAACAGCTGTGTATTCTTCCGACATTTGTCAGCCTCCTGTGTCCTCCTCTCAAATGTCTGGCGGGGCTCCTTCCTCACCTGGGGTTCCGGTGCACCAGCCCACTTGCCCCGGTTGTATATTCTGTCAGAAGATGGCCCCTACGCCCCAGCCGCAATTACAGTGATTCCTGCGAGACGCTCCAGGCACCAGTTTCTCAGAGCTACCCTTAGCGTTCTCCTCTTCAAGCTATGTCGCATTTGACAGTTCCGTCTCCCAGCAGCTGTCTATGTAGAGTCTTCAGTCTTCCCACTTTCAACTTGCTTTTCAAGTAAGATGTACCTGTTTATTACTTTCTTCCGTTCTACTGCACCAGGATTTCTTTCCCCTCAGTTTTGGGTGCATTTCCTTTTTTGAGTAACTCCACGGTGGCACGCACACTTAGGAGTTGCAAGGAATTTTGCACTTACCTTACGTGTGCCTTGTGCATCGTCCACGGTGATATGCACACCTTGATTTCAATCCTTATTAAAACCTCAAGTTTACAAGTCCATCCACCATTTGAACCGCTATTCTCACCTGTGTGTCACTGCACTCTTCACAGTGATACACACACCAATTATTTTCATTCCCCATTTTACAGCGATATACTCACCTTTGTATCCTTGTGTTCCCTACGGTGACACAGACACCACTCAGCTTCATGACACTTTACCTGGGGGTGTGCCTTTACAGGATCACACATTAATCCCAAGTTACAGTTGACTTCATCTACTCAACGCAGCCACTGATTCTAGCTAGATCCTTGGTACTCTCAGTACACCCTGTGCTTTTTGTTTCAACTATGTGTGCATTGTAATGCGATTCCAGTGATTGTTACATATGTGCTACCTCTCATGTTATTCTGGCTGCCTATGTTCACCCCTTCAGGGCAGAGGTCCTACCTACGCTAATTACCTATGTGATAGTAATTACTTCTGTTGGGGGGTCTCTATTTCATATTATAGTGCTATCTTATAGTCAGTGAGAATTTCCTATTCTGTGAGCATCATCAGTGTTCCTTCTCCACAGCATCCACCGCATTCGGAGTAAGTACCGGCCTCGTTGTTTTTCCTTCTCCATGGCTGTGTCGTCCATGAGCCAACCGCCTTCCTTTTTAAATGAAATTGGGGATCCAGAAATTCATTGGAAGGGTTGGATTAATTTGTTTGATTCTTACCTCATTGCCATGGGGGGGGGGTGGTGGGGGGGTTCTGCCGTCCGTAAACAACATGTCCTGTTACACAACCTAGGTGTTCAAGGTAGGAAAATGTACGATACCTTACCCGATCCTGAGTTAGAAGATGATGAGGTTGATATGGATGTATTTAAAATCACTCTTTTGAAATTAGAAATTCACTTTGGTGACAAGGTAAATGTTGTCCTAGAGCAGCACAAGTTTTTTATTCGAGTTCAGGGCAAACAAGAGTCGGTCACTAATTATATTGCTGCACTCAGAGGCCTACCCCAATTATGCGAGTTTGGCGAGCTGAATGACTCCCTTATCAGGGATTAGTTAGTAAGATGTACTCATAACCCCAGGATAAAAGAAAAACCTCTAGCCAAAAACCCTTCTTTAAAAGAAGCTATTAGTATAGTACAATCTTGTGAACACACCGCTAAATGCATTTTGGAAATGAACCCACCCAAAGAACCAGTCTGTAGCGTAATCAATACTAAAAGTACGTTTGATGACAACAGTGATAGTGAGATTCTTAAGACCAGACACAGAGAAGTTAAGGCTGAAAAACCTGTTGGCGTAACTGAATGGTTAAAATGCTTCAGGTGCGGCAGCAGCAACCATCTTGCGAACAGTGTTCATTGCACTGCCTTCAATGCAACATGCATGAAGTGAAATAGGAAGGGTCATTTCGCAAGAGTGTGCAGAGAGGGGGAGAATAATCAGGTAAAAGTGGTTTACAGTGGGGAGGAACTCTCTTCTGAGTACATATTTCAAGTGAAGAATGTTGAGAAAACTACATCTATGATTGATCACATACAACATAATTATCCTGAATGTACCATTTTCCTGAATAAAAAACCCTTGGTCGTTTATACAGATTCATGGTTGCCATTTACTGTGATTAATCAAGGTGACATGAATTACCTTTTTGGTATTCCTAGTCTTAATGTGTTAGAACCTGACATATCTCCAATAAGTTATGCTGAAGAACCTATACACCTGGTGGGCATGGTAGAGATGTGTATTGATTTCAGGGGAAGATCCACTAGTGGCATGGTCTATATTGTGAAAGAAGGGTCAAACCTATTAGGTTGGCGCCACCAAAGAGTGTTAGGGATCACGCTTGACCCTAATAGTAAAGATCAAGTCTGCCTGGGAAGAAGTTCTCATGATCTATCATCTGCCTTAACAGAGAATGAATGGAGAATTAGTATATCTGAGGGAGAAAATGCAAGCACATCAAGGAATCCAGATATGGTACCAAGTATTCCGTGGATTAAACGTGCCTTAAAAGTAATGGGTCCCTTATCCCAGTTTGAAGCCAAAAAGGAATTCATGCTCTTGCTCATCGACCTTACTTCCATGTGGATTAAACAGGAGTTTGTGTCAGATGCTACAACTAGTGCCCTCATTGAATTTTTAAAAGATTCATTCACTAGTGAAGGTGTACCAGAAACCTTAGTCACTGGGAAAAATGTAGTTTTATCTTCAAGCAAAATGGAAAAGTTCATCAAAAACCTAAGAATCAAACATGAAGGAACCAATAATTGTACTTCTATAACCAATAAGCTATTGCCAACTCTGTTCAGATAATTACCAATCATATTCCAATCGCTCTTGACAACTATCTGGATGTGGACATAACTATAAGAGATGGTATGTGGACATATCACACGTCTCCCATCAGGAAATTAGAGTCTACCCTTTTTCCTCCATCAGAGGGAGAGATCTATGGTCTTATAACAATCTGCATGGTACCACTCCTTATTGTTTAATGTCATCCAGGTGTTGCAATTGGTTCAAGTACTTACAAGGGTTGTTACATACGCTGTGCTTGATATTTCCAACATGTTTATTTTCCTTATTCTACCTATTGTTGGAGATGTCTTTCCACCCCTTCCCCTTAGTTTCTACAGGTAGTCTGCTCTTGCATGGTATCCCATGATATCCTCTTTAAGTTGGCCGCAGGAAGTTCACCCGCTTTGTGTCTTTGTATTATCTCCTTATGTTGGCGAAGGGAGATGTGTTGTAATCTCTGTTTCCTATTTTATGCCATCTAATGTGGTACGTTCCTCCCTGTTTTCCCCCTTCCCTTTTGGTATGTTCTGCCAGAGCTTGCCTTAGACTGTTGGCATCCCTCTGGCAGTCTCGGAGAGTGGGTGACAGAATAAAGACTACTCTTATCTTCTTCTGCCTCAAAGTTTCTTCTTTATAACAATATCTTTAAAAAGACTTTCTGGAATTGACTATGCTGCCACGTATTCAATATATCACTGAATAATTTAGTCATACACGGATAGACAGATAGTTGACGGCCAGTTGCTTTCTCCTTAGACTTACATGCTAAACAGTGCATGTTAAGGTTAGGGGTGGACAGAGAACTCTGCTCTGCCAGCAGAGTGTACAGAGATTTGTCTACTCCGCACTCCACTGAGAATGCTGAGTATAGGGCAAAACTCCTACTTCGCAGTGGAGCTGAATTAGCCAGCCACCATCCCTAGGGCCGGTCCCTGCTTCTGAACCTAGCCAGGCCGGGTGAGCCTGCCCTGGCCCAATGGACTCCCGTCCCCAGCACCCAGACTCTCGGCTGGCTTGCAGGACCGGGGCCTTCCGCACCCCAGGGCCCACCGGACGGAGCTCAAGCCCCAGACCCGGTCCCAGCATCTGAACCACAGGCCAGGCTGGGGAGAGCCTGCCTGGGCCCCAATGGGCCCCCTGTCCTCAGCGGCCGGACCCTCGGCCGGCTTGCAGGACACAGGACTCCCGCACCCCAGGGCCTGCCGGATGGAGCTCAAGCACTGGGCATGGTGCCAGCTTCCAAACCCTAACCAGACCAGGTAGAGCCTCCCGGGGCCCTGATGGACCCCCGCCGGGACCCTCGGCTGGCTTGCAGGACTTAGGGGCTCCCGCACCCCGGGGCCTACACAGTTGGAGCACAAGCCCGGACCCGGTCCCTTCTTCTGAACCTAGCCAGTCAGGAGAGAGCCTCCTCGGGCCCTGATAGACCCCCGTCCCTAGAACCCGGACCTTCGGCTGCTTGCAGGACTAGGGGGATGCCGCACCCCAGTCCTGCCCGACAGAGCTCAAGCCCCGGACCCGGCACCTACTACCATACCTAGCCAGGCCAGGGAGAGTCTCCCTGGACCCCGGTTTACCCCACTGGGCAGTGAGGGACATCCACAAGTTGCTGCCATCCCAGACCAGGTCGAGGCGTCCCCTGCTTAGGGCTTCTCCAAGCTCCCCCAGAGCTCCAGGTCTGGCTCAGCCCCCCTTTCATGCTGGGCTGGCTTCCTGCCCCTCCTTGTCCCGGAGACAGCAGGGAGCTAGGCAGTCCTTCCTGCACTGCAGGCGCCCTGCTCTGGCTACTGACTGTCACCCCCCCCACACCCAGACCCTTGGGTATCAGGATGCTGACTCGGGAGGGTGAGGCTTCCATCTTCCCAGAGCTCTGGGGGAGGACCCAAGGAGGGATAAACTCAGGCCATGTCATCTCCCCACCAGCCTGCCCAGCAAGCCAATTTTCCACGACGATTAAGCCCCCACATTGTGGGGGCTTCCAGAACACTGGGGAAGGACAAAAGTTGGAGTCAGCCCAATCTACCAGCAGGTCGGCCGTCTGGTCACCCAGCCTGCAGGACCATCTGGTCGCCCAGGGCCATCTAGTCACGTAGCCAGGCGACCAGATGGCCCGGGACGACCCAGCACCCAGATGACCTGAGACAGCCAGACCCAGTCGCCCTTGCAGTCTGAGAATGGTGAGGGTGGCCAGGTGCTCCGAGGCCGCTGCTCGGGAGGCTCCATCCCCAGGGCTGCTCTCCTCCCTGCTTGACTTGTGTATGAGCAGTGGGAAGGGGGGGCCCAGGCCATCTAGTCACCCTGCTGACTCACAAGGGATGGAGGCCCCTGTCCCCGTACCCTGGTGGGGCAGGGACTGGAGGAGAGGCCCCCGTGCTACATGGCAAGAGGTGGACTTGGCTTCCTGAGGGCCTGCATCACCCCTCGGCGTCCCTCCTGCCAGCCCGGCGGCAGAGGGACCCAACCCCTGGTGTGATGGAGGAGGGCATCCATGGGCATCCACGCACTGAGACACAAAAGCTTCGCTCAGAGGAAAACTTTCCATAGATCACAGTGAGGTAGCTGCTCGGCTTCTTATAAAACCCTGACCCAGAATCAGGTTGTCTACGAATGATTTAGCAGCGGGTGCCCCACGAACATGCGGTGCACTAAGGGCGATGGAGGCGGCCCCATTCCGTCCGCTCTCCGGTCCCCAAGCGAGCGGCTCTATGCACCGGCCTCCAGAAAGAGGCTGGCTATCCCAGGCCAACCGAGGCTCCACGGAACTGCGGTATCTTTACGGTTTAGGGGGATTCTGACTTAGAGGCGTTCAGTCATAATCCCACAGATGGTAGCTTCGCCCCATTGGCACCTCAGCCAAGCACATACACCAAATGTCTGAACTTGTGGTTCTTCTCGTACTGAGCAGGATTACTATTCCAACAACTCATCATCAGTAGGGTAAAACTAACCTGTCTCACGATGGTCTAAACCCAGCTCACGTTCCCTATTAGTGGGTGAACAATCCAATGCTTGGTCAGTTCAGCTTCAAAATGATAGGAAGAGCCGACATCAAAGAATTAAAAAGCAACGTCGCTATGAACACTTGGCTGCCACAAGCCAGTTATCCCTGTGGTAACTTTTCTGACACCTCTTGCTTAAAAACCCAAAAAGTCAGAAGGATCGTGAGGCTCCGCTTGCAATGTCTGTATTCCTACTGATAATCAAGATCAAGCAAGCTTTTACCTTTCTGCTTCATCAAGGGAGGTTTCTGTCCTCCCTGAGCTCGCCTTAGGACACCTGTGTTATCATTTGACAGGTGTACCGCCCCAGGCAAACTCCCCACCTGCCACTGTCCCTGGAGCAGGTCACGCCAGGCAGGCGACGGGAGCTTGGAGCCGGGAGCGATAGCCCCCGCTTCACTGGGTAAGTGAAAAAACGATCAGAGTAGTGGTATTTCACCGGCCGCCCAAGGGCCTCCCACTTATCCTACACCTCTCATGTCTCTTCACAGTGCCATACTAGAGTCAAGCTCAACAGGCCTTCTTTCCCTGCTGATTGTTCCACGACTGTTCCCTTGGCTGTGGTTTTGTTGGGTAGTAGGTAGAGACAGTGGGATACTCTTCATCCATTCATGCGCATCACTAATTAGATGGCGAGGCATTTGGCGAATTTAAGAGAGCCATAGTTACTCCCGCCATTTACCCGCACTTCATTGAATTTCTTCACTTTGACATTCACAGCTCTGTGCAGAAATCACATTGCTTCAACACCCACCTCCGGCCTTCGAGATGCTTTGGTCCGCACCCACAGGCTTCTCCGGGATCGTTTGCGTTACCACACTAGACGCCGCAAGGGCCCCCGTCTCTGCCACTTCGGGTTTGGGGATCTAAACGTGACTCCCTTTTGATTAGACAAGGGCAACATTGCCCGTCCCTTCCAAACGGCGCTCTCCCATCTCTTAGGACTGACTGACCCATGTTCAACTACTATTCACATGGAACCCTTCACCACTTCGGCCTTCAAAGTTCTCGTTTAAATATTTGCTACTACTACCAAGATCTGCACCTGCGGTTGCTCACCCCAGGCCCACACCCCAGGTTTCCTTGCACACTGTAGCATCCCTCCTATTCATTACGGCTTAGCTCCCGCGGCTCTCAGGGCAGGCGATGGACGGGTATGGTCCTGACGCTCCAGTGCCATCCATTTTTAGGGCAAGTTGATTTAGCAGTTTAATTATTACACACTCCTTAGAGGATTCCGACTTCCATGGCCACAATCCCGCTGCCTATATCAATCAACACCTTTTCTGGGGTCTCATGAGAGTCGGCATCGGGTGCCTTAACTTGGCGTTCAGTTCATCCCGCAGCACCTGTTCCGCTTACCAAAAGTGGCCCACTAGGCACTCGCATTCCATGCCCTGCTCCATGCCAGCAAGCCGGGCTTCTTACCCATTTAAAGTTTGAGAATAGGTTGCGATCATTTCGGCCCCAACACCTCTAATCATTCGCTTTACCAGATAAAACTGGGGGCTCCGAGCGCCAGCTATCCTGAGGAAAACTTTGGAGGGAACCAGCTTCTAGATGATTTGATTAGTCTGTCTCCCCTATACAAAGGTCGGACGACCGATTTGCAAGTCAGGACTGCTACGGACCTCCACCAGAGTTTCCTCTCGCTTTGCCCTGCCTAGGCAAAGTTTACAAACTTTTGTGTCCTATCACGCACACTCATGCTCTACCTCCCTGATGGAGCAGGTGAGACGGGCCAGTGGTGCAGCTGCCACTGGATGTACGGCGGGATCCCATCTCAGCCGGCACGTGCCTGCCCTCATCTTTGTTGTGCCACAGGGTTTCGCTCGGCTCTCTGACTCGCGCATGTGTTAGACACCTTGGTCTATGTTTCAAGACAGATCAGGTAGGTAACCGATATTTCCGCAGGCCCCTGGAGCCCGACATGGGCCTCCCCGTCCGGCAGCGCGACTGTTGCCTAGGGCAGACTGTGCTCAGTGTGCCACGACCGTTAACTGCAGCAACTTTGATATACGCTAATGAAGCTGGAATTACTGCGGCTGCTGGCACCAGACTTGCCCTCCAATAGATCCTGGTTGAAGGATTTGTACTCATTCCAATTACAGGGCCTCGAAAGACTCCTGTATTGTTATTTTTGGTCACTACCTCCCCGAGTCGTGAGTGGGTAATTTGTGCGTCTGCTGCCTTCCTTGGATGTGGTAGCCATTTCTCAGGCTCCCTCTCAGGAACCAAACCCTGATTCCCCGTTACCTGTGGTCACCATGGTAGGCACAGAAAGTACCATCGAAAGTTGATAGGGTGGACATACAAATGTGTTGTCGCTGTCACGGGGACGTGTGATCGGCCCGAGGTTATCTAGAGTCACCAAAGTGGCTGGGCGAGCCCAGACTGGTCTTGGTCTGATAAATGCTCGCAACCCGGGAGGTCACTGCTCGTCGGCATGTATTAGCTCTAGAATTACCACAGTTATCCAAGTAACAGATGGAGCAATCAAAGAAACCGTAACTGATTTAATGAGCCATTCGCAGTTTCACTGTACCAGCTGTGTGTACTTACACGTGTATTGCTTAATCTTTGAGACAAGCATATGCTACTGGCAGGATCAACCAGGTAGCTGCACCTGCTGACGGGATGGGTTTGGGAGCCATGTGCACTGTCCCGTGACCTATACCTTCAAGCATCCCCTTTCAGGAGCCTGCTGGGGAGAGAGCCCACCCACCTGGGCTAGAGGGCTCGCTGAGAGGGGGTGGACTGTTGCGGTTGCAGGGGCACCGGTGGGCCCAGCCGTCTCCCCGGCAAGGAGTGGTGGGCTGAGGCGCTGGCTGAGTGAGACACAGGGATGCCGGCACCGGGCGGTAGTGGCACCCCAAGGAACGGTCATTCCTAACTGTTGTGGAAATGCGCTGGGTGGAGCGACGGCTAGGAGCACAAGGGGTAACAAACCTGCCAGGCGGCAACGTCCTGGACCTGGCGCCACCAGACCCCTTCCGCTCAGGTTGGACCACGGGGGGGGGCTAGCTGCCGGGGCTGCTTGGCCTTCGCTCTGCTGGGTTTGGGGAAGGTCCTCGCAAAGCGTCAGGGCCCTCGAGTTGGACAGTCCATGCGAGGTGGAAACTCTTTGCTTGAAACAACAGCCGAGGTGGGCCAAGCAGTCTATCCCTAAACGGACCGAGCATGCCCAATCGATCGGACTGCCAAGCACCGGCCGGGCTTCTCCTGGCAGGCTGCCCTGTGCAGGGAATGCCGGCTCCCAGGGTGACATGGCTCAGAGGAAAGACCCATCGGTAAGAGCTGGGAGCAAGGTGCAGAACTGGGCCACCAGGGGGCCTGGGTGGGCCTTGGTCCTCCCTTCCCCTGTCTCAGAATCACCGGACCTCAAGGAGGTCTGACTGTCCCTCTCCATACTAATATGGAGGAAAAATACCCCCCTTTCTTGTAATCCGTGCCTACTGTGTGACAGAGGGGATCCAAGGTGTGGACATGTCCGACCTCCTGGAGCCCTTGCTGGAATCAGGGAGGAGAATGAGCCCTCATTGGGACTTCCAGGATAGCCCAGTCATCTGCTCACCCCATTGGAAAGCATTGCGCGCAACCAGTTGGCCGAGGGGATAGGTGCGACTAGATGGCTGAGGGTAAAGGAGCGACCAGATGGCCGGGGTTAAAGGATGGCTATCTGGTCACTCTTTGCCCTAATGAAAGGCAAGTGGGCACCAGGACATGGGGGGGCCAGAGGCCCAGGGCCCCAGCTGGGCCTCATCCAGGGGGCTGTGAGGGGGCATTGCGTGTGACCAGATGGCAGAGGGGGAAAAGGCGTGACCAGATGGCCGGACCCGAAGGACATCATCAGCCCTCCCTGCGCCTTAAAGTAAGGGCTCCCCCCTGCCCTTGGATGGCTCAGGGCAGTGCTTCCCTGGGGCTCATCAGAGCCCTTAGCTGGGTCTTGGGCACGGGGCTGTGTGGGGGCCCCTGACGGAACTCTGACCGAGGGCCTACAAGCACCTTGACACGCAAAGGAAGCGGAGGATGCCTACCCTGGCCAGATGGACCCTGTGACTGAAACCCAGACCCTAAGCTGGCCGAAGAACGTAGGCTCCCGCACACCAGGACCCGCCGGAGCCCAGGCCTCAGAACCTATCCCTGCTTCTGAAACTAGCCATGGTGGGGAGGGGGAGCCTCCCCTGATGCCAGGGACCCCAGTCCCAGGCAGAAGGAGCCTCGGCAGGCCGCAGTATAGGGGTTCCCGCACCCATGGTCTTGCCCAAAGCCCAAGCTCTAGACCCGGTCCCTGCTTCTCAACCCAGTCAGTCTGGGGGGATCTAGGAGGCTGCCCGGGCATGAGGGACCCCTGACCTGGGCAAACAGACCCTCGGCTGGCTGCAGGGCGTGGGCTCCCGCACCCCGGGACCCGCAGGAGTCTAGGCCTGGGCCCTGCATCTGTGGAGGCCTTGTATCAAACATTTAGGGTGAGAATTGAATCTCTCTCTCTTTCACTCTCCCTCTTCCTCTTTCTTTCTATATAATTGATTCTCACAAACTAGCTAGTCACTCACATACTCTTTCACTAACTCACCCAACCTCTTCCCCACAAACTCATTGACTTTTGTGTGGAATCTGTTATTGTCATTATGAAAACAATTGGGCATTTAACTTTTGATGGCTTAATTAATTTCCATTCGATGGCTTAATTATTTGCAATGTCTTCTCTTGCCCCACTGATGTGTTTTATTTTAAGCAATTGATTTAAATGCCTTTCACTTCAAAGAAATTAAATCACATGACCTCAGCCCTGAAGGGTTTTCCAAACCAGAGTCTGATTCAAACTTGAATGTCTCACTCATATGGTCATCCAACACAAGACCCCTCCTTACATTACAGCCAACCTGCCCACCTCCAGTGGTGAGGAAGGGTTTTGAACCAAGAACTCCAAATGCTTGTTGGAAACACTTCCTCACCTTTAAGGCCTTCATCTTCTGGATCCTCTGCTAGCCTCTAAAATTCCCTTCTTCCTTCCATCAGTCCTCAATAAGACATACTCACTTTCAGGAAAATGCTAAAGACCCACACATTCCATCTTCACCTCAACTAATCTGCTCTGTTATGACTGATTGCTTCCCTTACTTGTCCGTGTTCATACTACATTACTTTCACTCTCTGAGCGATCTTTGACATTCTATATTCTTGTTACTTGTAAGGTGCCCTCAGCACCTTTCTGGTATAGCTGCACTAGAATAGTAAATATGACTCAATAGTATTATTAATAAAAAGAACAATACAAAATAAATAATAATAATAGTGCATTTTATAAAGCGCATAGCTACCTCAATGAGTTGTCCCAGCACTGGGTACAAGTGTCCACAGTTCTAGATGCAACAATACGCTTACCCAGCTCCCACTCTTGTTAAAATCAAGTTTTGAGTTGCTTCCTAAAAGCACCCTTCGACTGGATTTGATGAATCGACTAAGCCAGAAAGTTCCCTAGTTTTGGGGCCAAGTAGTCAAAGGAGCATCCACCGAAGCATGATCTCCTGCTATTAGGTATAGACACCAGCCTTACCCTACCTGATCTTACACTTCTGGCTGGCCTGATCATAGATTGTAGGCACTGTGGTCCTTAAAGGAGAACCTAAGCTTAACGGGCAGCCAGTGCAGCTTCTTGACTGAGTCCCCTATTGAGACATGCTTGGGAAGATTCAGAGAAGATATGCCTCAGCATTCTGTACTCTTCAGAGACTCGATCCGACTCTGTGTAACCCCTAGGTACAGCATGTAACAGTAATCAAGCCTCGATACAATTAAGGCCTGAACCATTGATTTTGTAGCTGACTCTGCCAAGAGATAGATAATCTTATTTAGCATTTTCAGAGTTCCCAAGTTGTTCCCACCACTGCAGTAATTTGGCTGTCAAAAGACAGCTTACTGGCCAACCAAATGCCCAGGTTCTTAAACTTAGCTTTAGGTTCAGGTAGTGGATCTAACCCCACAGACCCCCAGGTCATAGACAAGATGTTGGATTGCATTCCCAGGGTCAGCACCTCAGTCTTTCCAGTCTTAAGGCAGTTCCAGTCCATCCATATTCCAGGTTCTGCGAGGCAGAGACACAAGGACGAGGACATGTTGGAAGGGTTTTGTGATAGCGTGATTATAAGATGCGTGTCATCTGCATATGATATGATGGTAAAACAATAGTGTTTGATGACATCTCTGAGCGGTTGCATGTACCTTTTAAATAATATAGGGCTCAGAGGTGAACCCTGCAACACCCTTTGGTTTACTTGAAACACCTTACACTGGTAAGACTTTTGAGCTGCCTGAATCTTACATCCCTGCAAAAAGGAAGCAACCCACACCACAGTTCCAGAGTCTCTCCAGAAAGGGATTATGGGTTATAATATTGAACGTGGTGCTAAGATCGAATAATAGCAAGGCTGTTGAATCACCTACATCCAGAACCTTGCGGATTGACTCTGTCCCTAGCAACAAAGATTACTCAGTTCTGTTTGATGGACGAAAGCCTGATAGTGTCACATATAATAGGTTATGACTCTCTATGAAGGCTGAGAGCTGTCTGTTCACAAACTTCTCTGTAATTTTACAAAACAGAGAGATTAGTGAGATTGGACGGAAATTTTCCATCTTGGAGGGATACAACAACATTTTGTTAAATAGTGGGACCTCAATAGCATTTTTCTATTGACCAGGAAAATGGCAGGAGGCTAGGGATCCATTAATCTATTACTCCCACCCCTCTTTCCAGAATGGATGGAGAGGCTGGGTCCAGCGGTGACCCAGATTTTACCACAGAACATAGCAAGGTCAGCTCCTCAGGCTCAATAGGCCTGAAGTTCAATAGCTTAAAACTATCCTTTGGGCATAGGAACCAAGAGCTCAAACAGGGATAATCTCTAACTGTTTCACGAAAAGACATATATTATGGCCACTTTTTCCATAAAGAATTGGGACAGAACATTGCACCCCTTTTCAGAGGGTGTTAAAGATGCTGAAACTCGAGAGAGTCAGTAGAGAGTGACTTTAATATTGCAAAGTATCACACGACGAGCAAGTGTGGGCTAATTGGATTTGATTTGTATAGAATTTGCGGTGCTCTGTCTTAATAGGGCGTGATAAATGTGTTGTGCAGCCACATTATCCCCCTTATAGACAGAATTTTACTCTCTGTGCCACCGTCACATGAAATGTTTGCACGCTCAGCAAATCCTCACTGAACCAGCCAGCTGATGGCTTTGTTATACAGAAACTCTGATTCTCTGATGGGGCAATTCTATCTAGCACTCCATTAATCCGATTATCCACTTGTGCATCGGCTCTATCTATATGACTATCCAGAGTGAGAAGACTGTTGCCCAGAGCAGCACAGAATTAACGGGTAGTATCTTTAGCAAGCCTCCTCAACAGCATTAATGAGGTTGAGGTGGAGCTAGTGGAAACCTTCTCATAAGGAACAGGAAATGGAACAGCCATATGATCAGACCAAATAAGAGTTATGGGGTGTTCCATGACTAGACCAGGCAAATTAGAGAAAATAGGGTTGAGAATATACCCTAATCTGTGCATGGGAGTGGTCACACCCTGAACCAGCTGCATCCTCTCCATATCAACAGCCACTAATGTTGCTGTTAAGCATGTGACATCATCACAGTGCAGAATGAGGTCTCCCATGACTGTAAAGTTGTTATACCGTAGAACCGGGGTAGACGCCATGTCTGTTAAAAAATTGAAACAAACTTACAGGCAGGGCCTGGTGGATGCTAGATCAAACTGTCAGTTATCTTGGATTTGTCGGTGAAAGCCAACGAGAAAAGGGCAGTTTCACTGCCTTCAATACACAGTTCGGAGAGGGTACACTGTATCGCTTGCTCAAAGAATATCCTGATTCCCCCTCCTCTTTGTCCTTGCCTATCCATTCTCACAACAGAAAAACCCTTCGGAGTAGCTTGAAGAAGATCGAAAAAGGAATCCTGCATGATCCAAATCTGTGAGGAAGACAGCATCAGACTGATGCTCTTCCAGGAAATCATGTATTTTTACTTTATGTTTAGCTAAGGATCTGCAATTAATGGAGAACATTTTGCCATGTGCTCCGGTGTAGGTATTGAGTTACCCGCTGTACTGTACTTCGGCTGAAATTTAAGTGAATAGCCGCAGCCCTTACACTGAGGTTCTGACCTTACTGGGTCTAATACATGCCAACAGGCTACAGACAGAGACTCTGCAAGATCTAAGTAGTACCTGTCCAGGGACTGATACCGAACCACCAAAGATACTGGCCCCTGCCGCCCTCTAGGTGCAAATGTGTACAGATGCACTTCCATTTGGCATGCCCGCTGCATGTCCATATTGTTATGCCCTTAATGAAGGCCCGGGGTTGAGCGCTAGTGTGCTGACCCCCATAAGATGGCTGTCGGGAAGTGAGAAGGTCGGCAGTAGCCTAACCCTTTCCACACAGAGACATGCGGCGGAATTGAGGAGTAGGCACTGCAGCACAGTGCAGCGTTAAAGTAGGCCCTATCCCAAACACACCCCACAATAAAATAAATAATGGTGCAAGTCATCCCAAACCATGAAAACAATTAAAAGTAGCAAGCAACATGTGGAGCACTAGTACCTTGCAGCACATCCGTGTTGTCATGCCCTTAATAAAGGCCCCGGGGAGGGAGTGCTAACCCCACAAGATAGTGGCCAGGAAGTGAGGAGGATGGCAGAAACGTAACACCCTCCTCACACACAGAGAACTGTGGTGGAACAAGGGGCAGGCAATGCAGCACGGCACAGAGTGAAGGTAAGCCCTATCCTCAACACAACCCCACAATAACAGAAAAAATAGCGCAAGTCAGCCCAAACAGTAAAAACAATAAAAAGTAGCAAGCAACATGCGGAGTGCCTGTACCTTGCAATATTACTTTATAACATACTTGAAAATATAAAGCTCTTATGTAAAGCTGACAAAGTGAGTGAACAAAGAAAAGTGTGTATAAGTTGATTTCTATAATTGTTGCTATTGTTTTATAATTATTATTATTATTAATATTGTTATTTGTTATTTTTCGCATGATCATTCATATTAATATTAGTAATATTATCATCTTTTGCATTAGAACTGCCATTAGCAATATTCAAGCAATAAAACACTTATTTGCAGTACTGTACCATATTCTGTCTGTATATGGGGCACCACAGTTATATTTTGCCTTCTGCTTAAATTTGACTTCACCTTCTGTATAATATGCTTTTCAGCTATGTCCAATGTTATTAGAGGAGGAATGGAAATGTGCCATATTTTCATAATAACCACTATGTAAATTGTTCCCATTCCAATGTTTTATTTTGCCATGATAAGCTGACATAATTAAAACAATATGCACAAGATAGAGATGCGAACGAGTGCCACACTGGATGGCTGCCGGACCCTGAAGCTCCCACCCAGCTCCAGCGCGCATCTGAGGCCCCACCGTGCAGCACCCATATATTTCCATTCTGAGGATGGAATTAAGT
Organism: Lissotriton helveticus; assembly: GCF_964261635.1. Classification (NCBI taxonomy): domain Eukaryota; kingdom Metazoa; phylum Chordata; class Amphibia; order Caudata; family Salamandridae; genus Lissotriton; species Lissotriton helveticus. Next base: position 1,600,283,582 of record NC_136059.1, on the reverse strand, counting down.
GTTGAAAGGTCAACACATTCACTTTGGTCTTCCTGCAGGGATTCTATCTGCTGTGGAGTCATGTTCTCTATCACAAGAGTTTCTACATGTCACAACATGCCGCTATCTTGAAGTGCTCCTCGGTTCTTATGAGGAATCTCTATGCTGCGTCATGACTGAGAGTGCTGCAACTTCCCCTTTTCTGAGCCATTCTGCTACATGAATTTGGCCTCTCTGCATGATCACATTTTCTGGCTCTTTTTTTCCATTATATAGGGAATGTTTTTCATTTATACTTACGGTGCTACTCTGCAATGACATTCTGTGCCTTACATAGTCCTATTGTATTGCTGAAACAAGATGACTGAATGCCCCCTCCGATTCTATGTTGGGCAGCATAGAGGCTATCTTTTGCTGAGTGGAGGAACTCTAATGCTGCAGTGTTTTCTTTGCACGCCATCCTGTTATCTGTATTATACTGTTTCAAGGCATCCTAACTGGTCTCATTTAAAGCAGTGTCATTACAATTCCTCATATCCTTGCCGTATTAGGAGACCTCTTTGCTATTTATCTCGCATTTATGGGTAGGACTCTGAAACAGAGGGATAAATCACCACCCCTTATATCTTCTACTAAACTCATCCCCCACCCTAAATCTTGACAAAGAGATGTATCCCCTAAGTCTCTCACAGAAATTATAGGGGAATACTACTAATGTAGGTGACTTCTGCATGCTGAGCTTTACCCTAGAAACCCCCCTCTTCAGTGAAAAGACCAAAGAAGCACTCACATTCACCATCTAAAACATCCTCTCCTTTCACCTTTAGATGATGTATTGGAAGAAATAAGAGCTCTGAAGCCCTTCATGGTTCAAACTAATACCCCTTCCTCTGCATTGATGAGAAATGGTCCACACACAACCAGCATATTATGGCTGTTGAACAAAGGGCCAGTGATGTGGAGAGTGCAATTCCAGATATATCCCAACAAACAAAGGATATAGAGATGCTCAAAAAATCTACTGAAGACTTGTAAAATATAAACAGGAAAATCAACTTATGACTCTATGGAATTCAGAAAAACTCAGAAGGGTTTAAAATGATCTCCTTTTTGCCAAAGATCATTCCTACTATTGTGCAGCTACATGACTATGGCCCACTTATTATTCAGAGAGCCCATTGTCTTGGTCCTAATTCATCTGCAAGCTCTCCCAATCATAGACCTAGGGGCATTATGATTCTTTTTCTACAGCATTCTGACTTGATGCATGTTTTGTCTGCTCTCAAACGAGTGGACCCACTCCACTGGTCTGGTAAAAAGTTGTATTTCTTGCAGGATGTCTCCAATGCAAAGGCTGCAAAAAGAAAACACTTTTTGGATCTCCGTCCGCAACTAAAAGCAATGAATATTAGATATGGAATTGTTCACCCATGTTTTTCCTAAATAATAATTAATAAAGAAACTCTTTATACTTTTGAAGTCCCTGCTAAATTACAGGACTTTCTTCATCAACATCGTCTTGAAGATATGCAAATTGGTGCTGCTGCAAAGACTTGTTTGTTATATATTTTCTGTTTGATACACTTTGTGTAATATTTGATGCTTTCTTCCCTTAAGGAATTGTTCTTCCGAGTTATTTGTACTCTGCTTAATTAATATATTTCTTGTTGTCTTTCAGCCCAAGTTTATCATTTGGCATCTATGTCCTGTTCGCTTCACTCTCCCTCAATGTACGTGTCATTCCCACAGCATTTCATCCATTGTAATTCATGGTATGCTGTCACATCTTTCATTCTCTTTTTTCCTTTCTTTGTATTGTCTGGTGTCATTTTCCTTCTACATGCTTCTCTCCATTTCTATGTTTAGGACTGTTGATTTGTTTGGTGGTTCTTGTGTTTCTTTTTCAAGTGCGCCGGAGCAGGGTCTATTTCTATCTTATTTAGGTGCTCTGCACTCTCCTCATCCCTCGGTTATTATTTTTACATGCTAGGTGCTTTGCAAGTGTGTTTTTTTCTTCCTGTGTTGCTTTTTGATTCTTTTGCATTTACGGGGGTTATTTGCACTCAGTTGCAATTTTGCTTTTCTTTCTTCTTACCCTTTATCTCTCTCATCCTCTGTATTCTTTGCTGATGCCTCTTGTGTGTTATGTACTCATGTCTCTATTTCTTCCCAAAGTTCAGATATGAATTTGCCTTGTATACAACATAGTCACAACTTGGAATGTTAAAGGTTTGAAGGATCCCATTAAATACCTATGCATTTTGTCTCACCTATCTAGATTGCACTGACAGCTTGTGTTCGTTCAAGAAACACATCTTACTGAAACTGACATCACCAAACTCAAAAAACAATTGGTGGGAGAACTCTTCTTTTCTTCTCTGCAACATAAACATGGTATAGCCATTCTATGTCATAAAAGGTTAAATGTTTCCCTTATTTGCAAGGACAGTGATAATGAAGGTAGATGGGTTTTAGTATGACTCATTATTGGTGATGTCATTTTTATGATCCTTAATGTATATGGCCCCACAAACCCTGACCCTATGTTCTGAAGACATATTATGCATTAGGTTACTCAAAGATATTCTGACAACTTCATTTTAGGGGGTGACTGAAATCAAATAAAGGACCCTTTTCTTGATAGTCATTCATCTATGAAATTCTTCCCTCATATGGCACACAAAGCTTTTACACACACCTTTACGCATAATTCCCTCACTAACTCCTGGAGATTAATTCACCCTGCTCTTCAAGAATATTCCGTTTACTCCACTTCTCATAAAACACAGACCAGGGTAGATTATATTTTCCTTAGCAAGAACCTCAGTCAACATTTAGTTAATTGAGATAGGCTCAATTTTAGATATTCTTTGCAATCTCACATCTCGATCTGGTAGGAGGATCAATAATCTCTCACTCACTGATATAGTCTTTACTTCTTCTTATGAGGCATTTGTTGGAGAATATTTCAAGATTAATGATGCAAGGGAATCTTCTTTTCATTTTGTTTAGGATGCAGTTAAGGCTGTATCTAGAGGTTTTATTATTACTTTTATGTTGAACAAACGGAAAAATATGGAGAAGTAATCTGCTGTCATTCTTTTGAAATTAAGAGATTAGAGCATACATATTTCACATCTAAGAATAATAAAGCTGACCTTTAAGAGCTTGTTGCAGCCAATACCCATTGTAATAAAAGCCCTATGGAAAAGGCTTGTGGAATACTTCTGGAAATCAGTGGTGGATACTATGGGGGACACAATAAAACCGGGACTTTAGTAGCTAATTTTGTGAAGAGCAGGAAAGAAAAATCCTCTATTGCCTCTGTCACCAATCAGTCAGGAACTAAATTCTTCAGTGACTCGGATAATGCTAAATGTTTAGTTGATTATTACCAAACACTGTACAGCCCTGAAGCCACGCCATCCATTTCCTCATTCTTTTCTCTATCTTTCATGCGCAAATCCTCACTAGTTGATTTTCTCGTTCTTTTCTCAATCTTCCATGCGCAACCCCTAACTAGTGGATTTGTCCCCTCTTAAGGCTCCACTATGAGAGGATGAATTTGTTTTCTGTTGTTAAACGCCTTCCACTTGGTAAGGCACTGGAACCGGATGTATGACGTTATAACGCATACTTTTACTCCGCAGACCATTACAACGCGACTTTTACTCCGCATACCGTTACAACGCATAGCGCCTTGGGGCGCTGGATAGTGGTAAGTATAATTTACTATTCTAACTCCAGTCCCCGTGGACCCTAGGGAAGGTGTTGGATAGTAAATTATACTTATTCCCTATCCTAGAGCGCCCCCCAGCGCAATGCGTTGTAATGGTATGCGGAGTAATGGTCGCGTTGTAATGGGTCTGCGGAGTAAAAGATCCGTTGTAACGGGTGTATACCACTGGAACCCAATGGGTTCATGGTCGAATTTTTCCTTCAATTTTCTAAATGTATTTTCCCTAAATTATTTAAGTTAATTGCTAATTTCCTCCCATTGGACAAATCCTCAGGTTCATTTACAAAGGCTGTGATTTGCTCATACATAAAAAAGACACAGATCCATCTTTATGTAGGAACTAACACCCCATTTCACTTATCAATACTGATTGTAAAACCTTCTCCAAAGCACTGGCCTTAAGCCTTAGTGATTTGATGCCAGATCTCATTGACATGGAGCAATTTGGTTTTGTTCAAAACAGGAACATTACAGAAAATTTGCGAGTCTTTTTAAACATCCTCAGTAAAGCAGCTAAACCTAATCACTCCCTAGTAGCAGTTGCCTTGGATGTCGAAAAGGCGTTTTATCGGGTAGATTGGAACTATTTAATGCATTCTCCCCATTGGCACAGGCTTGTCGCTCAATTTTTTCAATTAATCTCCTTACTGTTTTCTGCCCGTGCTCTTCTAATTTGATCAATGGTATTCAATCTTCCAACTTTCCCCTTCACATGGGCATGGGGCAGGGATGCTCTCTGTCGCCCCATGCTTTTTATACTCTCACTTAAACCTTTCCTTTATAGGTTTAAATACTCTGATGCCATCTCTGACTTTCAGCTGAATAAGGTCCATGGTAAATTTATGGCCTACGTGAATGATATTCTTCTTTATATCTCTAAACCTGAAAAACCACTCTCTACATTTTTTTAAACCCTTAATGAATACTTAGAAGTCTCAGGTTATACACTTAAAGTTGAAAAATCTGAAGTGAGGCCTTTGAATAGGTTTTGTTTCAAATCACCTTTTATTGGAATGTGTATCACCTGGAACCCTCATAAAGTTAAGTATCTAGGTATGGTTTACTGCAAAACCCTTAGAGATATCCTGAACTGTAAAATGGGAGCACTACTGTCAAAAATGTCCAAGCTGACACAGGGTTGATCCCCTTCATTTTTTTCTTGGTGAGACCGCCTGGACACTATTAAAATGCTGCTACTTCCAATCATCAAATTATATCTTTTGATCCTACCTATCAAAATCCTGGTAAAGTATCTTACAGCTATTGATATACATTTTTATAGAATGGTAAACCTTGTCGTATTTTTTTACATCACCTCAAAACACCAAAATCAGTTGTTGGGGTTAACTTTCCCAATAGCTTTTGTTATCATAAACATTTCGGTAGCAAACAATGTCAAAACTACTTTCTTGGTCTTTCAGACTGCCCACCTAACCTGTGTTTTCAACTAGAGTTAGCCCTTATTTCGCCTTTTTTCATACCAATATTATTTCCATGTCACAACTACCTAAATATTGAATACCTGCAGTTATATCTCATTCTTGTAGTCTTTTTAAGCCTTACTTGTTTGTTCCTCTTCAATCAATCAATCTTCCTTATTTTGGTTCAAGAGAAACATAAAAGAACATAACAATATTATTTCAATTAAAACACACTTATTACATAAACTGTTACTTTAGGCAGACAAAGTATATACAAAGATAAAATATGAAGTACAATTTACGAATTGTGTAGTTTTGAGTTGGCTGAGAGACTCTCATCACTAAGTGCATCTTTAACCCATAAAAAAGTGCAAAGTTCATTTGATTGGAATAGATCTAAAATTACAATATCACATGTCATTGATTAAACTTTGAAAGGATCAATTTAAATCCAATAAATAAGACATAATGTGATGTAGAAACATTAACATTTTAACCCTCCCCTCTTCCATAAATAGCTCACAGTGAGTAGAAAGCTACTTACGCAAAATACAATAAGTCGTGAGCTGTCTGATTTTAGTATTCTTAAGGCATCCAGATATTTTCCAGTCATCAAGCTAAAACATAACAGCTTTTTCCATTTCCTTCTAGGGTTAACATATGCTGAACAAAAAAATAAAATGTGGCCAATATCTTCCTCTGTGTCTAACAAGCATTATGTACATTTAGATTCCTTTCCTATTATTTGTTAAGACGACCACTTAGCTGTAAATGAATTGATCTGGAGGGTATCATATTGGAATTTTAGAAAGATGATTTTAGCTAACTGGGGTTTAATTTCATTCAAGAATGGTTCAGAACTTGGGGATGATTTAAAAGATAAAAATTGTGTGGTAAGTCTTCCCATTATACAATCTGATGTGGCCTTGATCAAAATAAAATCCCATTAAATGTACTTAATTTCTTTCTTTGAGGGTGTAGTCAGTAAACTGGGTACGACCCAGAACCTAGTCAGACCCAGCTTGGAGAAACAGTTACGCACAATGTTGAACCTCTTCCTTCATTTGACAAATTTCTCCACAGTCCTATTTGGTATAGTAAAAACCTATGTGTTAATGGTAAACTGCTATTTTGCCAGGCTTGATTCAACAGAGGTATATTTACTGTTTCTCAATTGGTTCAACACAATAATGCCATTATTCAATTTTCAAATCACACCTCTTCCTTTAATCTCTCTTTGAAGTCTTTCCAACAATATTAAATCTTAGTGTTTCTTTTGGCCCCCATATTGCAGTCACTCCCGTCTCCTTCCGCTCAGGGTTCCTCACCACAATTCCCTCTCCGCCGCATACCTCAATTCTTCAAGGCCTCAGTAATATACAGAACATTTGCTCTCCCCTCCTTTGGATAGGCCACAATCTAAACTAGAGCTTTTACGGGAATCATACTTAAACTCTAGTTGGCCTACCACACTCTGGCAGATGGTATGGGAGAAAATTCACTCTACAGCTTGTCCTGCCAAATTCAATCAAACACTATATTGTTTATATATTAGGTTATATCGCACACATTAATTTGTGTTCAAGTATAAATGTATTTTTTTTAATTTTATTTTTGTTCAGACCCAGAGTAGACAATTTTCCAAAAATACAAAACGATACATAAATTCATAGAAATAGTTGGCGACCCAAAATGTATGCAATTTTACAATGCAAAGTCAGTTCATCAGGATATCTAATGCCAATAATTAAAACCAATATATCAAAGGTTCCATACACATACCTCCTAAATAGATGAATCTGATAAATACAGAATATAAATATAGATAGTAATTGATCACAATACATAAAATTAAATATATCAAAAGTTCAATATCCATACCCCTTAAAAGGTAGTGGGTATAATACATATAGTATGTACAAATAAATTACAATTGATCAATATATAGTTCATGGGGATACCTACTTATTTTACTATAGCACAACGTTCTTTTATAGAAGTTTTAATTTCATTATGTACATTCCAGCTATTCCAAATCCCCAGCCTCTCTGCTCCATTCCGATATAACATATTTTCAGCCCCTGAGTTATAACTTTCCTCCCTCTGCATGCATATAAGTCTGCCTCCTGTTTCCAGACTCCAAGAAGTCTGGCTAGCCAAACCTGAAAAGTCTGTGGTTCTATGTCTTTCCAGTGGGCTGCTAACATTATTCTGAAGATAGTTGTGCCTGAAAAGAGGCTGTATTCTTGTTCTGTATTGCAGCCCAAAGTGCTGTCATATCCCAGGATCACTAACGTAGAGATGAGCTTGAGATTATTACCAAATAAGGTTTTTCAAAAACTGAGGATCAATTTCCTGCAATCATAGAACATACGTATCAGTGTAGGCGGACACACCCCACACCTGGGATTTTATCATCCGCCTTTTTCTCCCATGTAAATAGCTTAGCCCGTGTAAAGTAAAAGTTAAAGATGGTTTTATATAATTGTGCTTTTAAATTCGAGGATAAAAATATTTCAGCAAAAAAATCTAAGCTCCTATAAATATCTACGTCGGGGTTATTCAATTTCACTGCCCAAGACGTCACATTCTTTTCCAAATCATCCGGCAATGTTGCTAATAAAAGACTATGGGTCATTTGTAGGTAGCTTAATACCGGTCGGTAACGGCCGAAAATCGGTACATTTCCCGTTACCGACCGGTATTTAGTTTTTTCTAATGTAGGTGGCTGGATTTAAGCATTCGGTCATTTACCAAATCGGTAATTTAGGGAATCGGTAAATTACCGAATCCTTAAAATAACGAATCCGTAAATTACCGAATCCTTAAATCCTATGTAGGGAGCACTCAAGTGAATGCATTTTTGATTTAAGGATTCGTTATTTACTACCAACTACAAGTTGGTGGTAAATATTGAATTCCTTTAAAAAGCAATTTTGTGCTTTTTTAAAAGTGCCATGTGGCAGACATACATGTGCGCCATGTGTGCACTCATGCACGATTCAGGGGTGCAACAGGGTGTCAATGTGACACCCTGCCACCCTTGAAAATGCTCCCCCTATTACCGATTCGGTATTTACCAAATCTGTAATAGTGAATGGCTTCCTATTCATTCCTATGGGCCTCCAGGCCCATAGGAATGAATGGGAATTACCAAATCGGTAAATACCGAATCGGTAATAACGAATATTACCGAATCGGTCAAATTTACAGAATTTTTACCTACATTCAATTTACCGATTCCTAAATATTGAATCGGTAAAATTCGGTATTTAGGAATCGGTAAAATTAAATTACCTACATATGGCCCCTAATTTGCTTCTAATTCTACAGGACTCACTACTAATCTGGTCCATCAGAGGTATCTTCACAATCTTCACCCTTGGTCTATATGCTGTAAAAATACTCTTGATCTGTACAAATTTAAAAAATGATTGGGAAGTATTCCAAAGTCGTGTTGAAGTTTGGAGAATTGGGGTTGTTGTTTTCCACCATAAACCTCTCCAATAGTGGTCACCCCTTTATTTTCCCACTCTTTCCCCATAGCATCATAAACATCCATCGGAAAAGACAATGCATGCCTTAAGGGGATATATTGCGTAACCTTAGCAATTTCCATACATTTTGACATCTGCTTCTAGCCTCCATGCACTCTGTATAATTTTAAACCAAACTTTTTTGTAATAACTTTGCTCTAGTTGTTTTAAAAGCAGCCCGGATGCCTCATTTCCTAATGCAATTTCATATATTGTGGGGATTCTCTCAATCATATCTTAGCTGCTATTACCATCTATTTTCAACTAAACAGATATTTGATGCAATAGGGCAGCCCAATAATATAATGTAATATTTGGAACTGCAAGCTCTCCTCGATCTTGTGGTAATGTCAGGAACTTCACAGCCCTCCTCACCTTCCCATATTGCCACATAAAATTGGAAAACAAGAATTGATATTTTTGAGTATATGATCCTCCAGAGCGAGAGGAATTGACCTGAACAGGTATAACATTTTGGGCAAAATAGTCAAAAGCACCCCTAGATGGACTGCCGACTCCGCTTGCCTTGAATCCTTAAAATCTACATAATTTGAACAAATAACAATAGTTTTCTCTCTATTTAGAGCATATCCTGAAAGCAGGCCATACCTCTCAGTTATATAATTAATTTCATCATGGGCCTCTTTTGGGTCTGTTGTTAAAATTGCCACGTCATCAGCATAAGCCAATATTTTGATCTGACACCCCTTGGCACAGATAGGTTTACTTTTTTGCATGACTGTAGTAGCTTTTCCACTAATGGGTTGATATATAGAGCAAACAGTATGGGTGAACAGGGACACCCCTGGCGGGTTCCCCTTGATATAAAAACCTCACCCGACTCTCTCCCCATCACTTGTATCCCGGCTTTTGGATCACGATACATTGCTTTAATTGCTCTAATAAATCCCTGTCTAAACCCCTTTAGCTCCAGAATCCCGCACAAAAATTCCCATGTCACTCAATCAAATGTCTCCTCGACGTCTAGAAGGATCATTTTATGAAAAATACCAGTGCACATCCCTACTCGTTACTTTTATCCAATTGGCATTCAGGCACGACAGTCCAATAATTCCAATGTCCTTGTGGTCCACAAAAGTATTAAACAAGTACAATGTCCATTTGTATTCAGTATTCTTTATTATTGATTCCTTTCTTGCCACACCGTCACAGCCGACGCGCGTTTCGCCCTCCGCGGGCTTTTTCAAGGCAACAGTATTGTATGGTGAGCGGTGTATATTCGCACAAGTCAATAATTATAACAGAGCCTTTAAGCAATGGTCCTTTAAGCCTCTAGTATTGTACTTCAAGGATTTGTCAGTATGATTTCTATGTGGATGATCCATTCAAGTATCGATGATCAAGTTACTAAGCGATTTCTGGAGCCTTGATAAGTTCCATCGCCAAAGCGAGTTTGTTGCGTGTTCGCAGGGCGTCCTTCCTCCGCGTTCGCCTTCCCAGAGACTAGAAGGATCATGGCCATCTGGCCCCTCGTTTCAGACACAATATCGAATAGTGAGATTGTTTCTACAGATATGGTCTGTTGTTCCTTTCCCTGGTATAAAACCATGCTGCCACGGGGAGACCAGCTGGCCAATGATCCTTCCCAACCGAGTGGCTAAGACTTTGGAGTAGATTTTTGTATCCGTGTTGATTAGAGAAATTGGCCTATAAGACCCTGGATTATCGGGAGGTTTCCCCTTTTTTGGAAATATTACGATGTTAGTCTCTTTCCACGAATCTGGAGTGTTCCCATTGTATTAAATACCTCTAAAGAGATCTAGCAAGAGAGGCATTATTGTCATACCCAGGATTTTATATATCTCAAGGGGTATTGCATCAGGGCCCGTAGTCTTACCTGAGGCCAAGCTCTGCAAAGCCATTTGAATTTCTTCCTGTGAAATCTCTAATTCTAGTTCTTCCTTAAGAGATTCATCTAGAACCTCACACAGCTCACCCACTGTCACCATCTGACTAATGTCATTCAATGTCAAGATTTCCTCCCTATCCCTTTCTTCAGAGTACAGTACTTGACAGGGGGCGCTACATGCAGCTGGTGGGGGCCTGCATCGGTTTGGCGCTGCTTAGGTATTTCAAATACCTGAAAAAGACATTCTCGGCGATCCCAATTCTATACAAGGACTGCGCTGAGGTTGGAGAAGGTCTCTGGGTGACGGACCAGGTGGAATCGGCATTGGAGTCAGCAGAGGTAGTGGTGGAATTGGTGCCTGTTGTCGTTACTCTGGAGATGGCGGAGCTCGCGAGGGGCGAGGAAGCTGCAAAGATGGGCCTGAAATCAGCAGCGGCACTGGCAAAAGCAAAGGCATGGCTTATTTTGAAAAATTCTGTTGCTGCAGCAAGCGCAGACATTGGGGAAGCCATACCACCAGATTTGATGCCCTCACGTGGTCGCGGAGGTGAAGCAGTAGGAGCAGGAGCAGGGACAATTTCAGAAAAGAAGAAAGGAGGAGAAGTGGCTAAGTTGCGACCTGCTGGAGAGAAGGCAACTACTGTACCGGGGACCGGAGGGATGAGTAGTGTGAAGAAGCCGCCAGCCGCCAGATACCAGGTATCAAGAGGTGCTTTGGGGAGAGACTTGGGGGTTAATCCTTTACCCCAGTGAGGACAAGTGGGGGAGAAATTGATTCGGGATTGAGTGCTTTAGAAGTAGGGCACAACCCCCATAGAAGGTAATACTCCTGATGCTAACACTGCTGACAATGCTGCCACGATGGTTCTCGCTTCAAATATATCAGGCCAGTCGGTGATACGAGCAGAAATAGAAACAGAATTAGCAGCAGAAGAGGAAAATATGAGCGAGGGTAGGAAGCCGGAAAAGGATTCCGAAAAGGAGCTTGATTTTTTCTCTGGTTCGGATGGGGAGAATGGTCAGAGGGTATTACGGAAAGCAGTAACACTGATTTAGGTAACAGTGATATCCAGATCGAACTGTCATATGGGGGAAAATCAAGGACAATCCGGAGAAGAAAGAAAACGCGTAAGAGAGACCTTACTTGGGACTATACCCCTTCGACCCTACTTATTAGCGCTCAAGCAAATAAAGAAAAGGGGGAAAAGGTGTGTGGGTCCAGCTCGCCGACGTCAGAGGGTATTTTCCAGGCAATATCCACCCACCGCGAGGAGACGCTGCAGGATGGGCGCAAGGCTCAGGCTGCAATGAGGAAAATACATGGGGTGGTGCGAAAATTGACTAAAATGTGTAGTGCGTTTGGGGAGCGGATGACAGATTTGGAAACAAGGATCTGCACCACAGAATCAGATCTTGCAAGCACTCAGGAGCAGGCTAAATCACAGGAGGCACAAATAGCTGACATTCAGTGGAAACTGGAAGAACATGAGAACCGCCAAGGCAAAATAACTTACGCGTTTTGGGTGTTCAGGGGGGGATGGAGTGGGAGAATGCCGGTAGGTATGTCATTGAATTGTTCAGAGAAACGCTGCCGGAACTCACAGAGTGGAATTGGTCATTGGAGGTTCAGCAGGCATATAGGATGCCTTTTGTACAAAAGCAGCCAGTAAGTGCAGGGGCATTGCCACGAGCCATTCTGACATACTTTGGTAGCCTTCTATTACATCAAGCTATCTTTGAAAAGGCAAGACCTGAGGCAAGGCGATCCAGGAACAGGGTCTCCTATTTTGTTCGTTCAGACTTCTGCCATACCACCGTCGAAAGTCGGTGGAAGTTGAGGCAGATGATTAACCCCTTTCAAGATAAAAATGTTCAGGCCTTCCTGAACAATCCTGCCCTATTAAAAGTTGTCTGGAGTGGACAAACACGTTTTTTTACGTCTGAGGTGAAAGCTAAGGAATATTTGGATAGTCTGACATGGTGAGAAGATATAAATAGGGTATAAGAAAGGGAAAAACGACAATTGTTTTTTTTCTGTAGGGTGGTATAACTAAAACACAGGGAGAAGGATAAGATATAGTAATTACACAGCATGCACTGACTAAAGGTAGTATGTGTTTATGGGCTCTCAGCTTTGTGCGATGCATCCATCACGCGCAGACACTTGTTTGAGTGTCTCTCGGAGGGGATGGTGGGGGGTGGGGGTTCTGTGAGGGGAAGGGGAGGGAGGGGGGACAGGGGGGATAAAATGTGGAAAAGACATGCCCAGAGGAGAAGAGGAAATATGTAGACCCTTAAAAGAAATGTATGTAATTCAGAAAATGCACTTTATTGTGTTGGAGAGAACGGATGGGAAAATAGGATTGGTAGGATTACAAGGAACCGCTAAAATCAAATTAAGATGGGGAGAATAAATATCTGCTCAATGAATGTAGCAGGACTTAATGATGCAGCCAAGAGAGGTAAACTGGGGAGAGTTAGTAAGGATGAATTCATTCGATATTGTCTGCTTGCAAGAGACCCATGCCCCTTGGGAAAAAAGACATTGGATGACAATCCAAGGATACAATCTTTTGACATCTACATCTCAAACCTCAAACATCTGAGGAGTTGTCATTTTGGCTAAAACATCTTTGGGCAAGCTAAGCAAAAAACAGCTGATACGCTAGGAAGATGGGTGATGGTCGTGCTTGGGATGGGACTTATTATATGCTCAATTTATGGGTTGAACTACGATGACCCCCAGATCTTTAAAGATCTTGAGCTAGAATTGGAAATGTGGCCTACGCCCCTAATTGTATGCGGAGATTTTAACATCGCCCTAGATCCGCAGCCAGGAAGGGATGTGTCAGAGGCGGAAGCCCCGGATATACAGGGCACTAACCTCACTTAACAAGAGCCATGGTTTGGTGGATGTATGGATGGCTAAAAATACCTCCCAAAACATAGGATACACGTACTACTCATGCCCACATAAAAAATATGTTAGGATTGACTATTTTATTGGAACAACAGATCTTCTTAATAAAGCAAGTATTAAAATCTTACCTAAGGTTATATCGGACCATAATCCTTTAATTGTTTGGGGTGGAAATTCCAAGTTTTATTAAAAATATGGGAAAGTGGTCATTTGATAAGAAGTTATTAGTCAATATAGATTATATTGAGCACATTAGTAAGTGAAAAAATGATTATTTTAACATCAATAGGTATAGTGCCTCTAGAATAGTTGTCTGGGATACCTTTAAAGCTTGTCTGAGGGGAGAAACTATTAGCTACACTGCCAGAGCCAGAGCGCGGCGTATGGAGAAAAATCGAGAGCTAATGTGTAAACATAAAGTGGCAGAAGAAGAACATTTTCTATTATTTAAACATGGAAAAGAAATAATGCAAAGTCAGGGTCAAATTGCGTCCCTTAAGGCGGAAATTAATGGATGCCTTGCTCAAAAATCAGCGGAAGAGTTTCAGTCTCAGCGTAAAAACTGATAGGAAAGTGGAGAATTAGTGGGGAAGAGATTAGCTCTTCATACCAGGCAAAAGATAGCACAGAATCAAATACTAGCTCTCAATGCAGGAGGAGGGATACATTCTGACCCAGACGATATAGTTAAAGTTTTTCAAGAATACTGTAAATTTCTTTGAATTGACGCTTGCTGGTGGTGTAACTCTAATCCTGGTACTTACCTCCACATGTTCTTCCTATGTCCTACATTGTGGACAAGAATAGGACGTATTACTGAAATTGACTCTCCATTCTCTATGAATGTTTTACTTTCAGGCGGTTTAAGTAGTATCTGGGCTCAGAATACATTAATCCAATTTGTTGATCTACTTATTGCCATTGCACTATAGGTAATTGTCACAAATTGGAAATCTATAGGTAAAATGACATTGCAATAGTGGTGGAATTTAGTTTGCCATTATCACTGACTAGATTGTTATAATTTACACTCTTCATCTTTAATGGCAAAACACAATGAACTTTGGGAATTTTTGACTAGATACTTGTCTATGCATACTCGTACTCCAATTTAATTGCAATTTAATTTTGGAAGCTGTTGCTGCCTATTTTGCATATTCAGTCCTGGCCTGAGACCAATCGAGGCCTTTGTTGACATTGAACTTTTTTCGATTTTTTGGGGGAATTATATCTCAAATTTTCATGTCCCAGACCTATTGACTTTGCTCAAATTGTCAAGATGGAGACATTTTGATTTTTTGGGTGACGAAAATATTTTTTCTCACTTCCTCAAATTTGACCTGACTATCGTTCTTGGACTCTGCCCTTCAAAAATGAGCCCCTTATCTTATCTTGTCTTATCCGTGCTCGGATCATGGGGGGATGTCATATAGATACGCTTTGCCTATAGGCTGTGTTAAGTTAGCATGAGCTTATTAGATGATTAAACGCCATTTTTCCTTTCTGCTGCTTTTTGCACACAACACATAAACTGTTGTTTTAGCTTTGAGCGTAGTAGAGCGCTTTGGATTCACACGAGAATAATATGTTATTACTCTGATATCAGCTTTGCTTAGAGAACTGTGTCAGTACAGTGAGTGCTGAAGCCTTCAAGGATAACTCGACACAGTGGTTGTTGTAAGGTCTGATCTTCGCACCTTCCTAGACATAACATACATGCAGCGGCAGCCAAATTCTGGCTTTAGGCACGTTTTATATTGCTTCACGCAGCGCACCCACACACACTTGTTGGTACTTCGCATGCAGAGAGCTGATGGAAGATGATGTGATCCCTTACCACTAGGATCTTGAGGTATGGGGCCGCCCTGCTAAAACCCAATGAGACCTTCTTAGATATAATATAATATACTAGTTAGGGACGGTGAGAATTAGATGTTGTTAAACCCGATTCATTTCAGCATTTTAGCATGTTGTCACCTTTCGCATTCTATGGACTAGTAACTATGCTGATTACTTTGCTTCTTATAATATGTTTGCTGGTATTATCTAAGATACTGCGCTTGAGAACCCTGCATTAGTAAATAAATATTTCAAATATGCTTGCATCCTCATTTACTCCTTGTTTTGAATTGAAATGATTGTATAACGAAAGAGTGTTCATGTGTTCCACGTTACCTGAGGTAATCTAAGTCCATGTTCTGGTTTGTCTAAGTATTGATAGTTTGTAATGACCAATAAGACACTGTAGCTAGTCAGGTAAGGGGACTTTGGGTACTAAGGTGAGTTTTGGCACACCCTAACTCACTGAGGTTCCAAGTCTCTATGCACAGTTCTGTAGGAGAACAGGATCCCTGCGACACTGGTTTTCAGTTTATGAATCAGTAGTTGCTGATAGTTTAAATTTGTATAACTAACACTTCCCTTGCTTATTATATAATGCATTATTCACATGATTTTATTATACTATTTCTAAAATGTTACATCATTTATACTTCAATTTTCTATTCTCTTTTCTTTCTTTTCCACTTTCCCTCTTTTTCTATTTGTGTTATACTTCCCCACTTTCCTTTATCATTGTCTATTTTATCCAGTCACCGATGTAATGTAGTTATTTTTTTTAGGATGGTTGGTTGAGTTTTCATTTTCTGTTTTTTCAAAACGTACTTCAAGGTTCTTTCTATATATTGGTATACTGGAACAAATGTGTAATTTTCTTCTTCTTCAATAAAAATACTAAACTTAAAAAAACATATATGCACAAGATATTCTGAAACACTAGCATGCAGTGATATATATGTGTACACATACACCTTTGTTAGAGTTTAAACGAAATGGAAAAAAATGTGGTGTGTCCCAAAACATTTCTTTGAGAAAACATGTCTTACTCCTTGAAATTCAGAAGTTATTCACACCTTAGCCTGGAGTAAGATCTGATTACTTATAGAAAATGCTTAGTGAATCAATATTGAATGTTCAGGACTTACTCATGTCTAAGTAAGGAGTAAAATGTACCTTGCCATAGGAAAAGCTTTGGGAAACAGAAGGAAGGTGTAGAGAGCTACATCAGTTGAATCTATTGATGCTGGGAAACACGTTGTTAATGAAAAAAACAGGGAAACTCGCGAGGAATGTTTTTTCATTAATCTGGTGTAATGAGATCATCAAAAGCAGTTGGCAATGGAAAAAGTGGGCATACAAGTTAAAGAATGGATGTTAGGGCACGAAAAGCATTTGCTATATTACAACCCAACATTAACTGGGGTACGAGACATTTTTTAAAAAAAATCCATTATTAACATCACAGATCAGCAAAGCAGAGATGAGTGATTGCTTCAACTTGCCTGATACCATTAAGAGAATTTCACAGACTCTTGGAGCAGTGTAATTTTGGCTAAGCCCTTTCAGGTTTAATGTGACCGCATATATGTACAAGTATGGCCTAATGTAGTCATGTGATGTAGCCTTTTTAGCGTAATGTAGTGCACTTGAACGGTTACCGAAAGTGCATCTATTGTGTAATCTTGACACATATGAGTATGTATATTAATGTTTTCTATACTGTAACACAGAGTTGCAGTTCTCACATATATATACATCTGCGTGGTTTGAATAACATAGTATTCCTTTTATGTTCACAAATTTGTTTAAATAATACTCTCTATTTATTTTATCACCGAAAATGTATGTATTTGAATAATGCTCTACATCTATATCGTAACTTTATCGGCAATCATGCATTTAAAATGTGTACTGAAATGTTTGCTGTACTAAAGTTGACAAAAAAAAAACTTTAAGCTTTTGAATTTCGTCATGTTTAAATGTTAATATGAATGCTTGTTTTGGATGCAGTGTTTTCTTTCCTCTGCAGGTGCCATTGCATTAGCTCATGGTTAAATAGATACATTGTGTGAAAGAGATAGTGAGGCTCGAAAAGAATATTTCTTGGCAAGGATAAGAAGTTTTAATGAAGGAAAAGAGGACCACTGTCCGAGTGGAAGATAGGAGGAAGGGCGTTCCAATGTGTAGACCAAAGGAAAGAAATCTCAGGTGTAGTTGCCATGCTTGCTGTTTTAAGATGGGAAATAATTGGGCGACCTGGAATTCTCGATGCTTCTATTGGATGGGTATAGCTGGGAATTGCACTTTAACTTTGTTAAGATTCCCCTTTAGACTCCAATGGGCCGATTACGATTTCGCTAGGAAAGCCCTCCGCATGGCTCAGAGCCGGAAGGCTTTCCGAGCTAAACATGTTTTGGGAGTCCAAACAAGCGAATATGATGCATCTTTATGCTTACGGACTCAGTTATTTCGGACTCCCATTTCACTCAATGGGAACTTGTGTACCGACGCATATACAAGCGCCCATAGCAAACAGTGGTGGGAGGGGAAAAGCGTACACCCTGTGGCGTGCACCCCATGGTACCCGCCACACAGTGTATGCTTGGATCGGGGGGACCCATGGGCATTCCTCTGTGACTGATTCGGAGGGCCACGGGTGAAGGGGGGCCTGCTAAGCGCCCTCGGACTGCTTGGTTTTCCCCTTAGCTTCGCACTCAAAAACAATTGTGTAGAAAACTCAAAAGGCGCTGGCGTCGCACCCTTGATGAGAGGGATAAAGATAGGTTTAAGATTACTCTTTTTTGACTACCACAAAAACGTTAGGACCGCTGGGAAAGCTCACATCGCATCTCAACTAGCGCAGGCTGGAAATGCTCCCAAAACCCTTCACCAAATTCTCCAGTCTTTTATCAATGCCTTGGCATGCGATAACCTAGAGGCCCCCTCACAATCCCTTTGCAATTACATCACACAATACTTCACTCAGACAGTAGGAATTATTTCTGATAAAATCATTTCATATGGGTGCCAGCCTCTGGTCGCCAGAACAGGTTAACATTCAGCTGTTAGAAAGCTTCCCTCGTGTGACTTTGGGAGATGTTGAAGCTTTGTTACGTACCATAAAATCTGGCTCTCCCCTAGATATCATCCTGGCCAAAGTTGCAGCCTCCTTCTCCTACCAAATATCTCAAGCTATAGCGTTTCTCTTCAATCTCTCTCTGAGAGAGGGTCACGCCCCTCTGGAATGGAAAGCAGTACAGGTTATGCCTATCCGCAAGAACTCCAAGGCTCCTGGGACTGATCTTTCCAATCTCCATCCCATCTCACTTCTCCTTCTCCTGACCAAACTATTAGAAAAACACATCAACAAACATCTGTCCGACCATACAGAACTCACTGGTAGTTTAGATCCTTCCCAGTCATGCTTCAGGCCCAAATAGAGCACCAAATCAGCCCTGCTAATGGTTACAGACAACATCAGGATGACCCTAGACAGGGGCCAATCGAAGATTGTGGTGCTGTGGGATCTTTCTGCCGCATTCGACATGGTCTCACATGAGATATTGCTCAGGAGACTGGAAGAGATTGGTCTAAGAGATTCTGCCTTACCGTGGATGAAGAGCTTTCTCTCCTCCAGGAACCAGACAGTTAATCTTGGCCCGTATCACTCGGCGTCTATGAAGCTGACCGAGGGTGTTCCCCAGGTCTCATGTCTGAGCACTACCTTGTTTAATATCTATATGGCTCCCTTGGCAAATCTCCTCAGGACTTGCGGTTTCATTCCTATCTCCTATGCCGACAATACATAGTTGTTATTCCACTTCGATAAAGTTACCTCATCTGTACAGTCGGCCTTCTCTTCTGGAATAAAGGCTATCTCCAACTGGATAAGATGTAACTTCCTCCAATGTAATATGGGGAAGACCGAGATCATGCTCTTTGGTGATGCCCCCTTACTATGGACTCCTGATTGGTGGCTGGTGGAACTAGACAACCCCCTACCCCCAAGTTCAATGTCAAGAGCCTAGGCATTCGCCTGGATCAGACTCTCACTCTGAAGGAGCACGCAGCTCAGATCGCTGGCTCCCTTTTCCATATGTTGGGCCTACTACGCCAAATGTTTCCCCTGCTTCCCAACTAATACTGAGCTGTCTGGACCACTGCAATGGCCTCTTGGTCTCGGACAATGAGTCCTCGCTCTGCAGATTGCAGGTAGTTCAGAACACTGCGGCGTGACTGCTCCTAAATGCCCCCTCCCGGACTGCCTCCTGCCCTCTCCTCCATCATCTACATTGCCTCCCAGTGCACAAGCGGGTCAAGTTTAAGGTTAGCTGCACGATCCATGGTCCACAAAGCCTTAAACAATCTCGGCACCGCCTATCTTTCTGAGAAACACCCTCCAGGTCCCTCCGCTCTGGAACTAAATACCTTCCCCGAGTTAGGAGGGCCAGATTGGGAGGAAAGGCTTTCTCCCACCTTGGTCCTTTTTATTGGAACCAGCTCCCCTTGTACTTAAGACAATGCCTAGACCACCTCCAATTCAGAAAGCACCTTAAGACCTTCCTCTTCTATCTCTGATCTTGTTCCAGCTCCTCAGCTCTTCTGATGCATGTCCGCAGCGCAGAGATACCCCTTCAGGGGTCAATTCAGGCGCTATACAAATAAATAAATAAATAAAAATACCTTTTAATGAATTTATTTAGGTTAGACTTAGCTATTCTGCTAACTCTAATATACCAGGTAGGCTAGATATCAGATGTAGAAATTTGCTTGGGGGAAGAATTAGTGAAGAAAGTTTTTTAAATTCTCAAAGCAGTAAGTTCATAGTGGACTGGGGAAAAGAATTGTGGTCAGCCAGTTCTGACATATTTACATTCAGATACTGGTAAAGTTGCGCATTAGATGCCTAAATTGAAGGCTATTGCTTATCATTTAACATTCCTCCTATTGCTAGTAATAATTAATTCCCCTATTTGTACTTTAGTCTGCCGGCCTGGGGGGATCAGGTTTGCCTTTAAGGACAAGTAATAATGCAAAATTAGTACTTTCATGTCGTTCTATCATTTTCATGTCAATAAGATTAGGCCAGGACTATGAATCTAAAAATATGTAATCAATTTTACTTAAATTGTTGCCCCTTTTGAAGGTAGGCTTTAATAAAAGGTCAGAGGGTGTTTGACCATTTCAACCTCTAATACGGCAACATAATGAAATATCTATAATCTGAAAACACTTTTGACATTGATTTTATGCAGGGGCCTTGAATTTGGGGAATAGCTTGTGCTTGGTCTTTATCATGTGAGATACCTCGCATGAGGGCTGACGGCTCAAATATGACATTAAAACCTCCTCCCTCAAAAATAGCAGCATTTCTATCTAATCCTTCTAAACAGCTTTGCAGTACCAGCAGGACTCTAGACTCGATTGATTTTGGGGAGATTCTATCGTAAACATTATATAACAAGAGTTTGCTCCCATTCCATGAAAAAGAGTTCTAAACCTCTGCTGTCTGGAGGATTTATGTTTCACTGTTTCACCCGGCATCCTAGTGCAGTGTTAACCCATGTTGTTAATCTCCCAACTTGTGATCTTATAGCTGGTACAAAATAGGTCCTAAAACCAGCTTTATAAATTGCAGTTAATCCCCAAGTTTCCTGGAACAGAATAACATCTTCTTTATCAATGAAAGACCCCAAATTTTCTTGGAACAGTTTATATTTCAAACAGCTATGTACCAGGAAACCATTGATAGGGTACTAGATTTGTCATTAGGTATTTGGGAGTGTTCTCCCAAGGTGGTAGAACATGCAAGTAAATTCCCATACAGACTGTTGGGGAAAATGGAGGGATTCGTAGAAACCGTACTAGTACTTACAGACCCATACAAAGTGGGGGGACATGGACAGCTATAGAATTGAGCCTTATACAAAAGAGTTACATTAGTACTAAGAGAGGTGCCAATTGCTACGTGAGCTGGCTCTCCATTGTCCTTTCCAATAAGATGAATGCTGGCGCTGGGTGGTGTGGTTTGGGTCATATTCTCATGTGATACCTTCTTGAGTCAAACAAGGCATCTAAGGGGTGAGGTAGGTGTGTCAACACTCGGGTGGACTTGTGTTCTGGTGTATTTAAGCTGAATTTTAGATTTGCCCGGGGTAGAAGTCCTATGATCTAGGTCCATTAAGTTGTTTGCCAGGTCATAAGTAATCACAATTAAATCTAAGTTATTGAACCCACGGCTACTACTTCCTGACCATTTTGTGTTATTGATGTCATCTCGAATAAATGAACGGCAGTCTCGAACATGGTGAATCCAGTGTATTGCCTTGTTCTTAAGGGATACTTCTGTCTCTCTATCCAAAAGATGGCTCAACCTAAATACATGGGTCTTCTTAATGTTACCTAGGGTTATGTGTTTACTCCTGCCTAGAAATACATTATTCTTTTGCTCATTATCCCTGAGGGGCGGGTGTGGGGGTAGCTGAGATACCAATATTTGGCTTTTCAAAAACATCAATCCTCCTTACTTCAGGCTCCGCGAAATGTCACTCTAGAGTTTGAGATTTTCACTTAGTAGATGGTACCTGTGCTAGAGATGGAGGCCCATGGGAAGGTTCAGAATGTGATTGGAAAGTTGAAGATACTGGAGACCTACTGGAAAATAAACTGTAGAAGCCAGTGAAAAGACCAAGGATTTTAAAATGGCCACTTCCTTCTTCAAAGATTGTACAATAGAAGTAAGTAAAACCTCATTGGTCGTAGAACTGCCAGACACTGCTAAACTCATTTGACATTCAGATATATTAATAACATTGACAAGATCACTGTCAGTCCTCTGATCATCCTGCAGCTCGCACAAAGGAGCAAAATCATTGCTACATGAAACAGTTGCAGGGTACATGCCTGGAGTAGGAGTATCTTAAAAAAGAGAAGTGGCTGGAAGAGCAGGAGTAGAAGGTGGGCTTGGTGCAAGCTGGGCTTCAATAGAACGATTGTGGCCTTGCAGCCTTGTCCTCTGAAACTTCCCAGGTGTTCTCCAACAGTTTTATGATGCATGGACAGTAGAAGAACTTACAGCCTGATTCATGAAGCTAAATTGCACTCGCAAAGGGCAAGATTCTCAGAATCTTGCCTTTTGCGAGTGCAATTTTGGCATTTGGGATTCACAATCCCAAATGCAAAAATCGCTAATAAAGAATTAGCTAATATGCGAGAATTAGCATTTAAGGAATCTCTATTAGAGATTCCTTAAATGCTATTCATGACACTTTCAAAAATTGCGATTTTGCAAATTTGGGCCGCTATTTACCGAGAGGTCAGACCTCTCGGTAAATAGCAAAAACTTAGAAAAATGCTTTTAAAAGCATTTTTCTAAGTTGCATGTTGCACACACACATGTCCTTTGGACATGTGTGTGCGCAACACCTGTTCAAATGTGCATTTAAGGGGTGCTACAGGGTGTCCTTTGGACACCCCTGGCACCCTTAAAATCGCTATCTTATTTGCGAGTAGCAAATTGCTACTCGCAAATAAGGGATACACCCCATTCATTCCTATGGGCCTTTTGGCCCATAGGAATGAATGGGGAGTTATTCCTTATTTGCGAGTAGCAATTTGCTACTCGCAAATAAGGAATGTGTAGGAATCGCTATTTATTTAGCAATTCCTACATGAATACCGTTTTGCGAGTCCTCAATAGCGATTCGCTATGAATCGCTATTAGGGGCTCGCAAAACGGCCCGTTCATGAATCAGGCTGTTAGTGCTTTTAGGTCAGTTGAGTCCAAAACCAAAATCTGTTCACAATCTTCCAAAAGGTTATCGATCCTATCAATGACACCATTTTCCCCTGCTGGTTAGCTGGTTTTCTTAGATTATTTACTTTTTACCACCCCAGCACGCCCCTATGTGGACTTCACGTTAGACACACATGACTATCATTGTGGTACAAGGAAAACATAGAGGTCAGTGTCAACAATAATGTCTAGGGTAGGACAACCACACATGGACCAGTCAATAATTTATTGTAAAAAGTCAGTTCTTATAATATACACAATGGGCTAAGTAGGCATTCAACAGTACCTTAGTATGATAGACTATAGAGGGGTGGCCCAGCCCAGCCTTCTCTGGTCGCTGACCGGCACGGGACGGACCTGCCCTTTGCCCTCACACATCCTGCGTAGCAGAACTCCCTCTCTCTTATATAGCGCAAATTGAATGCAGATGGAATCCCAGCAAAGGATTCTGGGAGTCCTGGTCCCCATTGGTCGCTCCCTTGACGTCTAAACCTTTGCCTGCACAGAAGGCTGAGAAAGTGATTGTCAGCAAGCCAAACAACTATGGGAGACCTGGGCTGGTGTTGAAAGGTTCTCCCGGCAAGATGGAGCCCTAGTCTGGTGACAAAATGTTCTCCTTATAAAGGTAAGCATGCAGTAGAAAGTGCGTCTCACCTTTATTTATCATTATTTGAATAGCAGCTACTGAATTCCTCATTTGCTTTCTGTTATTGAGGATCAATTTTATACGTTGTTTCAGATATCCTTTAGTGATTCTGTATTTTTATACTATGTTTTTGCTTTTGATTTATATCTGCTTGACTTTGAAATTATAATAAATCCCTACTTAATCCCATCAGTACACTCTGAGATTTACTTAGTGACCAAATAGGTTTCATTGTAATTGCTAAATTGTAGTTGATCCTAACTCTTTTTATTCCTCAGTCATCTAGAACCTTCCATTGCAGGGGCCCAGGAGGTAGGAACCCAAGTTCTTTGCATTCGCACTCTATAATGACTTGTAGCACATTATGCAGTTCTTCACCATCCAGCCAAAAGTGAATTCATTTTCACAGATCAATATTGTCATAGACAGGAAAATATTCATAATAAGACATCGATCATTCCATTAATATCTATATGAGAGATCACTATAGATATGTTTTAGTACAGTAAGACATTTATGCTACAGTGTCAGAGAACATAATTTCATTTTAGTCATGAGGGAATAACACTGTTGCCATGATCAAAGTAAATGACCTATGTCAGAGCCTGTGCAAGGGAGCACAGGGTAGGCAGTGGCCATTGGGAACAACCACAAAAGGTATGTGTCACTGATATGCTGGGAGTTAGTCTATGATGGCCTGCAAACTGGGTCAAGTGCATCCCTTTCCATACTTCACTCTCAGGGTAGCGTGGGTGAGGATCCAAGGGCTTGTAAGGAAGGTAGTGTTGGAATAAGAGCTCAGAACTCACCAGCTCAACAACAGACAAGAGATGTTACGGTTTAGGCCGCTTAGGGAGACTGCCTCCCACTGGGTCATTATGGAGTCTGCTTCCAGTCCTGAACTTTTGAGTAATAACATAATGCATTCTGGGTGTTGTGGTCTTGTTGTGCTTTCATTGAACAAACTAGACCAGTATACATGAAAACAATGATTTGTAGGTTAAGAAATCAGGACTGAAGACAGTGTCAATACTGAGCCAGAGAGAAAATGGCTAACCTACAACAAGTGCTTATCTTTGTATAAATCACACAATAGGTTATGGTAGGAATGCAAGACAATGCCGATTGTTTCAGTTACCATGTCACAATTGAACTTTCTATGTACAGATGTGTACAATATCACATTCTGAATCTTAATTCATCCTGCATATTGCATGTCTTATAAATTGGACAACTGACCATTGTAAAAAAGATAAACATGTCTTCTTTGTGAATATTGCCACTTATTTATTCTTTGTCCCTGATGAAGTGACATTAGTAGTTGCAAAACACGTGTTGGCACATCTTCCTAAATTGTAACTCACACTAGGGTACAACTGGCTCAGTCTCAGTGGGAGGAAAAATTAAAAGGGTATAGGGGAACTGGTGTCCAAAGGAAAACCTGTGGGGGTAGAGATGTCCCTCAGGACAAGAAACCTCACTCACCAGAAGGTGACATGCTTCATCATATAGGTTTTCTCCTCACACAAAAGTGTGGTCTACGACTCCCTTAGGGGAGAAGAGGGGTGTTTTCTCCAAGGATGAGCATTGGTAGGGGGTGAGTGAGGGGCAGAGTGCATACAGTGGTAAAAGTGGTGATCTAAAAATGTCTGTCTGAGTCCACTGAAATTTTATTGGGTGCTTACAGCTACATGGTTAAAAAGTGAGATGGATAGGGATTCAACAGATATACCCTAATACACTAGGTCAACATGTGTCTGGTTCCAGGCATTTGTCAGGACCTAAGCATTCAGTCACTCTGCAAGGGTGACTGGATGCTTAGGTCCTGAGGAATGCCTGACCGAGGCAAATGTTCACCTGAAACAGCAGTCTTCTATGGCCAATAAGGTGACATTCTTGTTAAAGCAATGGAACTTACACTTGATAAGCCCCACTGCCGACCCAATACTGACTGTCCTAAAGGCAAAATTACTCTCAGCCATGAGTTATGGCTTTTCCATGGTTGCAGGATGCCGTTCTCATCGCAACCCAAGCCAAAGCATATAAGTGCGCCCGTTGGCCAACGGCTGTCGTGAGCACGACCTCGGTAGTGCTGCGCACGTTCATTGGCTGACGCGGCCCCGCCCACTCAATGGAACCCCCTGCACCGTGCCGGAATTGCCACTGCGGTAAACGGGTTAAACAACGTTTCCTACTTGTTCCTATTTTTATGTGCTTGAATGTGTTCTGCAATTTGAATGATTATGTAATGTACCTCTTCCCACTTAAAATTGTAAAGACTCTGCCGGACAGCAATAAAGCTTTCAGCCACATTTGCTAAAAGGAGGGTCTGTTAGGTTTAAAACTCCCCCTCCTGTTGTGCGTTTATACATTCTATGTTAGGTTAGCATTATGGGGCTAAAATAGATGCTGTTTATATTCACACTATGCTGCCTACTGAATAACCCTTGTAGCAGGTATGCTTTGTTACCTTGTGTGACTCCATTTGTATTTCGCCATCACTAGAAGACTGCTCGGGCCGTGCTCAAACTAAGCCTTATTTCTCTTTTCGCTTGCTTTAGCAAAACTGTACACTGTTATTATTTTCTCTCCTCTTCAAGGTTGTAACCAGACTTGCTAATGAATAGATATTCTTTCCTTGCATTCCATTCTTGATGTGCAGCTCTGCTCCCACGTTAGGCGAAGCTAAAACTTGGCACAGTGGCCTTGGGGTACTGATAGTGCACCCATCTGGCAGGTATTAGCTCATTTCTATGTACCTCGTTTGTTTGTGCCCGCCTCAAGCCGGTAGTTTTCCACTAGAGATGTGACTGAAGCCTCCAGAATGGTTTATTATGTATTAGCATACCCTGGGGCGTCAGTCCCCCTCTGCAGACATCTTAGGGTTTAGACCTGACTGGGCTCCTCTGCAGTGCATATTCTGAATAAAGTAAATTTGTATTCTCTACTGTCTGACTGACTCTTCATTTTGGGGAAGGCATAGCAGGTGATTGTATTATATAACCAGCGAGGCCAAAGGAAACTGTTAAGTCAGCACATGATTGTGGGCCTTAAACTTACAGTACAGCCATTTAATGCTAATGTGACAGTTGTTTTTCTGCATGTTTTTCCTCTGCAGGTCCAGACCATAGGCATTCATTAGTTAGTAAACTGCACATTGTATGTCTGAGACAGTGAAGCAAGGAAGCACTGGCAAGGTCAAATAATTTTAATGAAGAATAATGGGAGTGTTACCAGTTGGTACTATCAGACGAAGGAAGGAACTCAAGGATGCTTTGGAAGCAGAGACTGGAATATGGGAAGAGCGTTCAAAGGGGTGAGTTCTTTCTTTGGAACTGGAAAAGTACTATGATGCATATGAGGTCATATTTCTTAGATGTTCCTTGTACATTTTAATTAGTGAACCCATCTTGGCTTTGGTCAGCTTACCCTTTAGACTTGGAGAGCTGCAGACGTCTCTTGCCATCTCTGATTCTATGGCTTTATGCTATACATGACTCTTTACCTACAGACCATCTACAAACCGTGTGATGCTTACACCTTTCTTGCTTTTTTAATTTAATAGGGCTTCTCCTACCCTTAGTTTAGTGTAACGTTTAGTAGATGTTGCAAATCTTTTTTCATGTATGGGGAGAAGGGGGAAAACCATTTGTCTAGTCATCAAATCCTTTTTCTTATTTTTTGCATTGCTGCAACACCTCTCCTTATATGGTCTTTGCTGTGGCGGACCAATATTGTATGTGCTATGGTCTTCCTTTAATAATTGTGCACTTTTATAGTATGTTTGTGAGGTTGGGTTATATTAGTCTGGCTTTGAGTTTGTAATAACAATTTTAACTTCAAGTTACTGACTCAGACATTTATTGTCTGGTCCTTATGTGCCACACTGAACCTTAAGATTCAAATGTGTTGGTAATCCCTTTCCCTCTCAGGCTACTATCAAGGTCTATTAAGCAGCATTCAATTGGAAGTACTGGCCCAGAGCATTCTCATGGGCAATGAAGATGGTAATGATGAAAATTAAGTGCTGTCAGTAATAACAATAGATTCAAACAGATTTGCACATTTCCCCCCTATCTATGTAAGCACAATACGAATATTGAGTTTTGCAGCTCCAAAACAACCCTTAATGTGGTATGAATAAATCAAGCAAAAGATCAAACTTATTATATGTAACAAAGTGTGATAGAGCACCTCAGTTTAAATGGCTAGCTGGGCAGTCTATGTTAGCCATTAGATTCCTTATGCCTTGTGTCCATGTGTTAAATACAAATATCAAGGTTTATTTCAGTTTTGAATAGATACCTATCTATTAAGGAAAATGTCCAAGCTTATCAAAATAAGCATTCTCTGGAAATGTTTAGAGTTAACCTTCAAAAATCGATGCCTTGCTAATATACTGCGTTGTGCACTAAATCTAAAAATATACTATGCTATGGGTGAGAATATCGATTGTATTATTTTCAAGAGTAGTTGGTGAGCCCAAACACGTTTGACTTTGGACATTGACAATGAAAACCGCTGACTGTTGTTGAAAGTATTTTTTCGTCTGCCAATCTTACAATTGACAGGTTTGTATCTGTCAGACAGCTGGGAGTTTTGAGTAAACAAACACACTTTAGACAGCAGGAAAGGAATGGAATACATTGTATTTCACACCTGAATATATTTTAGAATCTGTGTCAAGACGACGACACTTTTTAATGCAAATTTATTTTGCAGAAATATCAATGTAACCAATAGAAAAAGAATAATGATTTTCTGAACATTAATCTTGTATTATTAAAAGGCACTGTTAGCAATTGTTCTGAACAATCGTGTTCCAAGAAGTTGCAGTCATGGTGCAGAAAATTCACACGACTCTCAAATAAAGCAAGAAGCACGTACAGTGTTCTGAACAAATTGACAGAAATAAACAATTACAGTGGTGTTGTTTACAGCATTTCCCTGGCATTGAGACTTATCTACATTTGGTCGTATTGTTTTTAAAATAAAAAATAAAATGATAAGTGTTGCTAATGTTTATTTAAGATGTCTGTAGAGTCTTATTTTTTTACTGATGCGTGATATATTCCAGATAGACGTTTATTCTACCAGTTAGGATATATTCAGAAAGAATGTGTATGAAATGATTGATTCTACAAGGGACGGTTGGAAGCATTTTTTGTTTTTAATTCCCTAATATAAGCTAAAAATACCTGTTACTTCGCTGGATGTTGTGAGGACCGTCTGTGTGCAAAACCGATTCAATCTTGCCACAAAGCATGCCATTATGGGTTGGGAGCTGTGCACCGAGTGGAACCGAGTGTAGCGCTCCCTAGTTTTAAGATGTCAGAGGTTACACTCTCCAATTGCATTAATATAGCTGGACTAACCTGAAACCGCGGCCAAAATCACACATTTTCCTCATATGTCCTGTGTGAAAATTCCAGAATCGTTATAGAATCCAATTATTACTTTTCTGTAACCTCTACAAACACCTCTGTTGTCTCACACACACACCACACTTGCCATCTTGTTTTGTCTCATTTGAACTTCTATTTGGCCACTTGGACATCATGACTGCCCTGAAGGACCATATTTAACATTCTTCGGGCCTGCTTTCATGCATGATAGGTGCAAGGGCACTATGGTGCAAGGGTGCCTGCTTTGGCGCCAGGCAGCTAAAGTTAGCGCCAGCGCAGGGGGCAATGCAGGGCTGCACCATATCCTAGTAAACATGGTGCAGACCTGTGTTTCTAAAGTGACGAATGGTGTTGTTAGCCTTCTTGGCGTAATGACACGCTTCGCCACTTTTTTGTAAATATGCCCCTCAGTTTCCATGGTCCAAATGCTGACACTGCATTACCAAATTCCAACTTTTCTAGATCTTTCCAAATACTTCTGCTGTCCAGCTTAATCGCCTCTCCACTCTCCCTATTTTAAGTTAATCTAATTTGAACGCCTACCATACCTTATTCCCATCCACTCAATTTCCTGTGCCAGCAAGCTTGGCATCAAATAATAACAGCAATATTCAAAACTCATAGTCCTACTCTGGAAAATCATTGTTGTGCAGTACCAAATGTGTTACTCAAGTGCAAAATCTACTAGAGAGATATTTAAATAGCATTTTTTATCTTTACATGCTGCATTATTCTGAATAAAAGACTATTGTGCCTTCTTTGTATTGCTCTAGTGGCCCCTACTGGGCAATTTACAAACCATGAGCTAGGTAAGAAACATTAACTCAACAGATTCTCACTCTGTTGCAATGGCTGGGATAGCGGGAGCATCAGAAAGCAGTTTTGTATCTCGGATGTCAACTGCTGAGTACTGCCTTCACATTTTATTCAAGGCGAGCTGGGCCAGCTTTTTTAGTTCGCCTGTGGGAGTCAGCTACAGGGCATAATGCTACTGTGAAGCTTGAATGGCAGAGTACTCTTACATATTGGTGAGTGCTGCTTAATGGATCTACCAATGTTCACAATGTTATTGAGTTACACGCTCCCACCATTCCCGTTGGAGGTAAAAATGCATTAAATCACAAAGTGGCTTCATCATTTAGTTTTTACAAGATTACTGTATATGTAAACAAATCAATCAAGTAGTAGTTCAAGAAGCACGGGAAGGGGTGAATAAATAAAAATGAATGTGCCGGGGGCTATATCGGACATAAAATAGATATTTAGTGTGATATATGCTTAATGATGTCAGGGTGCTACTTAGCTATGTGATGTTACATAGAACCTAGAATGTAGAAGAATGAATGTAGTTTGAATAATAAGTAGTCAGTTGCGACTAGATCCTTGTATGAGGTGCTACAATAAAGTGTCTGCGATTACCCTTAATAACGCCTACAGTGAACTATGTACAAGCTACATTTAATATAATATTTGTGGGCAGAAGTGGACTTTAAGGGACAGAAAACTAGAAGGAAAGTGTATGTAGTGAAAAAAGTCTATTCCTTTCTGGTCTAGACTCACTATTATGAAATGGGATTTAGGCTGGACCTAAGAGCCGACTCATCAGTGTTTGTAAAATATTGTCAGGTTGAAAAAAAACTACAAATCATGAAAAGTAAAAGAAGGGATGTGGTATGTAAATAGCAGTTAAATGTAGCCTTCTGTTCGGTGCAAATCTTATATGTATTGATGTATGAATGTTGTGTTGTGACAGGATAAATAGCTGGGTTATGGATGGTTAATACAGTACACTCGACCCTGTGTTCTCATCCAGCAAGGACATCACCTTCAGCCACGCCACTGGACTCCACTGGACGGACCACAGCTACGTCCACTTCAGCTTCAGAAGGACCACGATCCACCACCACCAGCAACAGGCCGCACGCAGAAGCTGGAACAAGATCACAGCCGACCAGCTCGCGACCTCCCTGAGCATGAACCCTCCCACCAGCGCAACTAACCCAAGCCAGGCGGCCACCAACCTCACGAAGTGGATCAGCAACTGTGCAGACAACCTCGCCCCTCTGAAGACCCCGCCTAGCAGACCCAGCAGCAAGAAAGCCCCATGGTTCACCGACGAACTCAAGAGCTCCAAGAAGAACTGCCGAGCACTCGAGAAAGCCTGGCGCAAAGACCCAACACCGAACAACATGACTGCCCTCAAGCTCGCCACCCGTAAACACCACCAACTGATCCGCGCCACCAAGAAAACTGCATTCAAGGAACGACTGGACAACAATGCACACAACAGCAAGGAACTCTTCAACATCGTTAAAGAGCTCTCCAACCCCAACGCCGGAATCAACGACATCACCCCCTCGCAAGACCTCTGCAACTCGCTCGCCTCCTACTTCCACAACAAGATCGCGGACATACACAACAGCTTCAGCACTCAACCGACGCACGCCACGACCCTCCGCGCCTGGACCCCGATCAGCACCGAAGACACCATCCGCACGATGAACTCCATCCATTCCGGATCTCCGACCGACCTCTGCCCTCACCACGTCTTCAACAAGGCCGATGCTGTCATCTCACTCCACCTGCGGGACATCATCAACACCTCCTTCGACACCGCTACCTTCCCGGAGAGCTGGGAGCACGCCGAACTCAGCGCTCTACTAAAGAAGCCATCAGCTGACCCCACCGACCTCAAGAACTACCGCCCCATCTCGCTGCTCCCGTTTCCTGCAAAAGTCATCGAGAAGACCGTCAACAAACAGCTGGCCGCCTTCCTCGAGACGAACGGATCCCTCGACCTCTCGCAGTCTGGCTTCCGGGCCAACTACAGCACCGAGACCGCCCTGATCGCAGCCACCGATGACATCCGGGCCCTGCTCGACAACGGAGAAACAGCGGCCCTCATCCTCCTAGACCTCTCCGCGGCCTTCGACACTGTCTGCCACCGTACCCTAGTGCGGCGCCTCAGCAACGTCGGAATCCAGGAAAAGGCACTGGAATGGATCATCTTGTTCCTCGCCGGAAGGACACAGAGAGTCCGCCTCCCCCCGTTCAGATCAGGAGCCACCGAAATCATCTGCGGCGTTCGTCAAGGCTCCTCGCTCAGCCCAACCCTCTTCAACGTCTACATGAGCCCCCTCGCGGCCATCGCACGCCAACACAACCTCAACATCATCTCCTACGCTGACGACACCCAGCTGATCCTCTCCCTCACCAACGACCCCGCCACCGCCAGAGCCAACCTACATGAAGGGATGACAGACGTAGCCAAGTGGATGATGAACAGCCGCCTGAAACTGAATTCGGACAAGACGGAAGTCCTCATCCTGGGATCTTCACCCTCCGCCTGGGACGACTCCTAGTGGCCCCCCGCCCTGGGCAGCGCACCCAAACCAACAGACCACGCACGCAACCTGGGCTTCATCCTGGGCTCCTCCCTCTCCATGACCAGACAAGTCAACGCCGTCTCCTTGTCGTGCTTCAACATCCTGCGCATGCTACGTAAGATCTTCCGGTGGATCCCCACCGAGACCAGGAAGACGGTCACCCAGGCCCTCGTCACCAGTCGTCTGGACTACGGCAACTCCCTCTACGCCGGAACCACCGCCAAACTCCAGAAGAGACTCCAGCGGATCCAGAAAGCCTCAGCACGACGCATCCTGGACATCCCCCGACGCAGCCACATCTCCGGACACCTGAGAGATCTGCACTGGCTCCCGGTCAACAAGAGAATCACCTTCCGTCTCCTCACCCACGCACACAAGGCCCTACACAACCAAGGCCCACGATACCTCAACAGCCGCCTCAACTTCTACGCTCCCACACGCCAGCTACGATCGACCGGCCACGCCCTCGCCTCCGTCCCCCGCATCCGAAGAGCCACCACAGGAGGAAGGTCCTTCTCCTACCTGGCCGCCAAGACATGGAACTCCCTCCCGACCCACCTCCGCCTGACCCAGGACCACCTTGCCTTCAGGAAGCAGCTCAAGACCTGGCTGTTTGAGCAGTAGCGGACCACCCCTCCCCTAGCGCCTTGAGACCCTCCGGGTGAGTAGTGCGCTATATAAATGCTTTGATAGATTGATTGATTGAGTATGAAGTAGTGTTTTTTTAAAGAGTGAGGTCTAGTCTTCAACTCTTTCCTAAACTGGAGCTTCATTGGGGTGGGCAGCCAATGGATACAGGAATGTTGTTCCAGATCCAGAATGCATAGATGGAAAAGGCCTGCTGTCTTGTTTTTCTGTTTTTTAAGCTTCTTAGTCTGCAGTCTGGTGGTGTCCTGACTGTGGGGGTGCCGAGAACCACCGGTGATCCTGGGCTTGTTTGCAAGATATGCAGGGAAGCTGGTCATGATAACTTCGTTAATGATGCAGCTGGTTTTAAGATGGTGCCAATTGGGTTTCTGTCAGAATGAGGTGATATCATATTTCTTCATGCCTTGGATATAGGATGCTGAGGCCTGAAAAATCTAAATGTAAAAAGAGGATGCTATTCTCATTATGCACAATGTACAAAATGCTCACCTGACCGGTTTGTGACTTGGGAAGGCCTGTTTCTATGCTTTATGTATCATAGTTAGAGAAAGGTCTGAATTTTATAAACATACAAGGACTGATCATTTGTTAGTCACCTCCACTTGCAAGGTATGGAGCCTTATGTAATGTAGCTTACAAATTCACAACACACATATTTACTCACACATCTTGGGAACAAAACTGTACATTATTTGGTTGCCTGCCTGCAACCTGGTTAGTACTTTACCTAGTTACCTGCATACCTATGCGATTCTTGTTCACCTCAAATAACCCTGCATTTTATGCTCTTCTACAAATGTTATGTTTCTCTCAGGAAACGATTCCTGATGCCAATTTTGAGATTTGCTGGATCTGAGAAAATGTAGAACTACCATACTTTGTATTCAGTTGCCATCTTCTATTCCCATTTGCTTGTCGGTGGTCAAGGTAGTGATGCCATGTGATCTTAATCCAGATGACATAAAAATATCTGACCGTGCTGAAATTAAAAGCATCTTTAACACACCATTAAATCATTACACAACAGTACTAACAAAGGTAAATGGTCATTGTACATACCACCTACATTTTAAATAGGGTGATGCCCATTAGGCATTTTCTTTATTATTGCAAGAAAAGTATGTTTTTTGAGAGAGGATAATACATACTGCCGCAAAAAAAAACATAACACTGGGAAGCCTCGTGATTCAATGGTTTTCTTAGTGTATACCCAATATAATCTGTATCAGTAAGTTACAGAATGACAACAAAAATTATAAAATAATAGTCATATTTTTTCACCTGTATGCCATTTAATGGATGTGTACTGTCATTAGCTCAGTTATTCTGTTGCATTGTTAATAAATTTTGATTAGTATCACTTACTAGGCAATCTCATTAATTAAAGCAGAGATGCGATTCTTTTTAAACTCATAATTTTCCATGTGTTCACATCAAGGAAAACTAGCAACATCTTGTATAAAACGTGTATTATTTATTTAATTGTTTTATTCTATACAGGAACGTATATATTGCACTGCTGCATTTATTTGTTTTACAGAGCTAAGAGCCTATTGAATCTGTTCACAGCTGCAGAAAGTAACCAGAGCACATCCCAGCACTGTTTACCTTCTGAATCTGGGTTTGCGTTTGTCACCTCTGAGGCCAGGGGTTGCAAAGGCAGTGCCAGTGGTCAGAAGAGGCAAGCCAGGGGTCTCCAGTGGTTGCAGCTGTAACCATTGGCTTGCCTCTTACAACCTTTGAGTCTAGGTCATGCAAAGGCAATGCCAGGGGTCAGAAGAGGCAAACCAGGGGTCGCCATTGGTTGCAGCTGTGACCCTTTGCTTGCCTCTTACAACCTTTGAGTCTAAGGGATGCAAAGGCAGTGCCAGGGGTCACAAGAGGCAAGCCAGGGGTGACAACTGCGACCCCTAGTGACCGCTAAATGACATCATATTTCACTCATTGGATATCACCCTTTTCTGCATTGGCTGTAAACTTTCTCTCATGCTTCCTCAAACCTCACTTATTTATCTCTCCTTATATCTCCTATCCAGGGTTGGACAGGGACAGAAAATAGGCCCAGGCACCAAACTAAAATTGGCTATAATAAGTGATTAAGATTGCAAAATAAGCGGCCCTCATTTGCCAATCAGGGCAGTTTCAGACTTTTAAAGAGATGCTGTTGTCAGATCCCTCTACAGAGGGCCACGAGGCATGCAGGTGCTACTGGGCCTAACCCCGGTGGTGGAGACCTTTTACTGCTGATGTCCTGGGACCCAACCTACTACGGATCTTGCTCAACCGTGCAAAGTACCCCTTCTGCTGTTGAGTCTCAGTTGTACCTGTGGTTAAGCAGTCAAGACTTCCTTGGGGAGAACTTGATACAGGTCAGTGAACACAACTCATAACTCAAAGTGAAAACAGTATGAAGAATAAATCAATATTCCTTTTTCTTACCTAGTCTCCAAGCTTTGCAATTCTTTGCCAAATAGCTAATGTCTGAAGGACAACAAACTCACAATCAGGAAGCACTTAAAAGCTTTGCTTTGTGTCTAACCCCAGATTCGTCTAATGTGTTGTTGGGCACGTACTGCTGTTTTTTGGAGGCTAGCACTGGGATGGCATTGGCAGCTATGCGCTTTGCAAATCCCAATAGAATAGAATAGATTAGAACGTCCAGCCAAATGCTTGCTTTTATAAGAAAAGTGGTATTTTATTCCTAACTCTACACATGCAACAAAGTAGGACATTCAGAAGCAATACCACAATATCCCTTTGAGGTCAGGGCTCTAGTAGTTGTGAGGCAAATCCCGTCCCACATTCCTTGGTGTTCAGGGTTATTCCCCAATCACTGGTGGCCACATCAGTGAATACGAACTACTAGGCCAGATTCAAAAGTTCCCTTTTGACTCTTCAGGATTTCTATCAAAGGGTTTATGGTGCTGCAGCACCTTTAGCAGTGAATCCCTGGGGCCCAAATGCCCCTGTTTAAGTCTTACAGCACAGAAGCGTTCAACGTTACACCAAGTGCCCTAAGTACTGGCACTTGCTAGGTCCAATCCTACTCAGAGAAGTCAGGCTGCTTGCAGTACAAATGCCAGCATGAGGCAGGTTCAGGCTCCCTCTCTGTAGTGGCGCTCCCGCTCTCCTTAGAGTTCTCTCTGGTGGGGTAATTCAGTCATTTGGCTCAAACCTGAACTCCCATGAGCGTGAGTCTTCTTTCTCGACATCCTATTGGCCCATGGGGGGGGGTGCAGTCAGGGCAGATCCTTTCAATGCAACTTGTCCCTCCATGCACAGCCTCACTTGAGTCCCAAAATATTTGATGATTTGGTCCCAACTAAGCATGGGCGTAAAATCCGTTCCGCTCGCGGATTTTCGGCAAATTCGCAATCCGCAAACTCTCGCAAACTTGCCGAAAATTCGTAAAATCCGTGCGAAGCGGATTTTTTGCTTGGTCGCACTTGCCAACTAGAATACTATACAATTTCGCGGGGGGAAACACTTGCGAACACGTAGATGCGGCAGGCAGCAACAATCTCGCAATTGCGAGATTGCAAAATTTGCAATTTCGCACAAGAAATCCACCAGCAGGCAGCATAAACCTTGAAAATTATGATTTTTATCAGAATAACTCCTCAGGTTGACATTTGCCTGCACTTTTTCTTTGCAAGGAGTCCATTTTGGGGGGGGTGGGAGGAAGGAAGTGCCCCACAGTCTCCAACTTCCTGTTCCTGTCCAGCAGGCTCCTCCCAGTGCTTTCTTCATGTGCTGGTCACTTTGATTTGGATCTTGACCTGGAAGGGTTACTTTTTGTGGATGCTGCTGGATATTTGGATTTTTGCAAAACTGAAAGCACTCAGCAGGTGCAAAAGTTCAATCTTACCATTAGTAACTTTTCCCTGTAGTGCTTCCTGAGGGGCCCCTTCAGAGTTCATTTGCCTACTTGCAACTATTCTATGACCCTGCTCTGACCCTCACAGCAGGCTCAGAGAATAGCTACAAGTATACAACAAAGGTCCTGTTAAAAAAATTACACTGCAACAGAAAGCAATTACAGACAAAACTGAAAGCACTCAGCAGGTGCAAAAGTTCAATCTTATCATTAGTAACCATTCCCCGTAGTGCTTCCTGAGGGCCCCCTTCAGAGTTCAGTTGCCTACTTGCAACTATTCTATGAGTTAGACCCTGCTCTGACCCTCACAGCAGGCTCAGAGAATAGCTACAAGTAGGCCACAAAGGTCCTGTGAAAAAAAATTGCACTGCAACAGAAAGCAAATTACAGATAAGGAAGCAGGTGCCAGCCAGACTGGAAGTTTAAATTCAGTGACACATTAATCAACCTCAAATTAATTCATGTCAGTTGAAGCAGGGCAGGTGTGCTTGCTTTTTTTCACCCCCATAATCTACAGTGATAAACCAACCAGAGGGTGGCAGTGATGTACCAGAGGGTGGCATGGGTGTACCAGAGGGTGGCAGTTGTGAAACAGAGGGTGCTGTGAACCTGTGATGATGAACCAGACGTAGAAACAACATAGTCGCAGCCGTTGCGAGCCGACAAGTAAGTTCGCAATTGCGAACTGGTACACAACCCTCGCGAACTGGCAGAAACCCTTGCGAACACACAAAAAAAAATCCGTAAATTCGCGAGAGTTCACGGATTTTGCGGATTGCGAATCCGTAAATACGCAAGTTCGCGGATTGCCAATTCGCAAAATACGCCCATGCTTAGTCCCAACAGCTCTCCTCCGCATATGGGGTTGCCTCAGCACCTTGCGGATGTAGTGTAGATTCCTCAGGGGGAATAGTCTTCACCATGGTGGCCCCTAGAGACATAAGGGGTTGACACCCAGGCGTGCATAAGTCCTGGCATGCTGTTTACATAACATCTTCACTGGTGACTCCCTCTGGAATACGGGGTCACTGCAATAAGGCCATGTGGGCTTGGCATCCTCCCTGTGGAGCTTGATACTTGGTACAGTCTATGGCCGCCCTCTCCGGGCATATGGTGGTCACTGAAAACAGTCTTCCGCACAGGCTATAGCCCAATTGAGGCACAAACAAATCTTCACACCTTGCGCAGGGAATCCTCACGGTAGAGCTCCTTACTATACCTTGCTCCTTCCAATGCTCTCCTCTTCCCACAGGGCAGATCTTGGCAAGAACTAAGGTTCTGGTGCTCCAGGCTCCAGAGTAGGTGGTTTTGGTTTCCCCGAGTGGTGTGCCCTCACCCAGAAGGGAAGTTAGCAGGCCTTGGCCCACAGTCCTGGTCACAGGCAGAAGTCTTGCAAAGCTTCCCCTTCCCTCGCAGCCTGTATGGCTGCTTGGCAGATGACAATTGTTTGGGTACTTAACATCCAGTTCTTATAGTCCTTTTCCACACAACAGTTGTGGTTTAAGGGTCTAGGTCTTTGAAGTTTTATGTTGGGGTTCAGCTTCTTTTGAAGTGGGTATGTCTCCTTTTCATCTTCCTTCATAAATAGGTTTGCACAGCAGGCACAACTGTCACTGTGTTCGGAAACCACTCTTTTAGAAAGCGGCTGAATTTTGTGATTTAAGCATTTCTGTGTGTCTCTGCTGAATGTGGATTGACTGTCTGGATCTGCAAGGTGAGAGGAGCTGGGAGAGGTC
Source organism: Lissotriton helveticus (assembly GCF_964261635.1). NCBI lineage: Eukaryota > Metazoa > Chordata > Amphibia > Caudata > Salamandridae > Lissotriton > Lissotriton helveticus. The sequence continues at coordinate 1,600,244,785 of NC_136059.1, read as the reverse complement.
TTGACCCAGGGAGGGGTTGAGATGGCACCAGGCTGCCCTGCATCTGGAAAGTAGGTGGAGCAGAATCCTGGGGAGGTGAAAAGCCTGAGCTGGGCTTATTTAACCAATTGATCCATCTTCTGCTGGGTGATTAAGGATCAAGACCCCCAGTATCAAAAGGAGAAAGGTGACACTGGGAGGGAGACACCCGGAACTGATTTAGGGAGGGGTCAGGGACCCCTGAGCACAACAAACTTCAAAGACATTAAGGGGTATGACTATGAGAGCTGAAACACCTGTATGTTGGAATTAAACAGAAATGGATTGAGACTGAAAAGGCTTGGACCCATTTTGTGGTCAAGAGGAACCTCAGCTAAGGAAGGAGCAACTGAATAGGCTGCTGGGGAAAGACCAATCCTTGCTTCGTGATCTGGGTCTGGTCTGCAGTTTGCTGTTCTAACCAGGGAAGAGGCCGTTGGGACTGTGCGTGGAGGCTCTGGGTCCCCCTGCTTAACAAAGACTGTGCGTTGTACTGGGTCTTGGACCCCAAGGGCCCGAGGTGAGCTGGCTCCCTATCTGGAAACACAGGAACAGAAAGGTTTCTGGAGAAGTCCCAAGCAATGCGGTGTGTGCGTGCTTTTGCAGCTTCAGACCCTCAGAAGTTGTGCCTTGTGATCTAGGGCTCACAGGAAGTAAGCGGAGTCTCAGACGCGCATGGTGCGTGTCGTGGTGAAAGCCAAGGCATTGATGAGGAGCGCCTGGTTGTTGTGTGCACCGGGAGAAAGAGGAGGCTGGGACACACATGGTGCGTGTGGTGGTGCAAGCCAAGGCGTTGGTGAGGAGCGCCTGGTTGTTGTGTGCACCAGGAGGAAGAATTGAGTCTAGGAAGCGCAGAGTGTGTGTTGAGGTGCAGCCAAGGCGTTGGTGAAGAGCTCCTGGTCATCGTTTGCATCGAGCAAAGAGGTGAGACCCGGACGTGCAGGGTGAGTGTCGAGGTGCAGCCAAGGCAGCCCCGGAGGAGCTGAGCTGCCGGCCTGAGCTTGCCGTGCCCATTGACAGAGTTCTGGATCAAGGCCCAAGTCGCTGAAGGAGGAGAGGAGAGTGGAGTTGCGTCCCCCCGTTAACGTGGATCACCACCTGGGGTGGGGTGCGGTCCCGGAGGGACACTGTCTCGGCCTCTTGCTTCTATCAGCTGCGTGAGCCTGTTGCTTCGGCTCGGATCTAGGCCGGTGCTGTCCCAAGGAGGGGCATTACTGAGAAGAGGTACTTTTGTGTCATCATTGATCCAAATTGGAGGCAACTGTTAATGGAGCACATAAACTGTTGTATTAACACTTTGCATTATTGCTGCTAACGAACCATCGAACTGTTGTATGATGCCTGACTTTATTTGTGCCTGATTAACTACATGCTTGGTGCGCGACGCACTGCGTTATTGTTCCCTTGCAGAATACATGATTATAACGTGGCGCATTGAATTATTTCTTCATCGCACGGTGCCTGATTTTAACGTGGCACATTGCATTATTTCTTCATTGCACTGTACATGATTGTAGCGTGACGCATTGCTTTGTTTCTTCCTTGCACAGGGCATGCTGGTAGTGATACGCATTGCATTATTGCTTCTATTACAAAATACAAGACTGTGGCGCTATGTATGGTGTTGTCTCTCTATTGCGAACACAAGGAGATGATGGACGGAGTGGTGAAACTTTTCAGACACTCACCCCTAGTCACAGAACTGGGTTGAATCCATCATCATTCTTTAGCTCACTTCGCCATCTCAGTTCAGACCCAGCCATATGCAAATCAGTCATGACCCTGTGCCTCATGGGGAACAGTCAAGTTCGAACTGCCAAGCCAGGTCTTCCCTGAGCCCGAAACAAGTATCCTGGGTCCGGTTTCTGGGTAACAGCTTTCATCAGCCAGGCTAGCTTGAATCCAGTGGCAAAGTGAGCAAGGGACCCATGTCTGGGCAAACCCTGCCAACTTAGGGCAAACAAAGCAAACACAAGTAGATGATGGACGGAGCGCTGAAACTTTTCAGACACTCAGAACTGTGACTGGGGTGAGTGTTTGAAAAGTTTCAGCACTCCGTTCATTATCTCCTTGTGTTTGCATTGTTTCTCTATTGCACAGTACAGGAGTATATCTTCACGCATTGCAGTATTTCTTTTCTTTTGCAATGTGTGTGATTCTAGCAATACGACCTGCCTAACCTTTTGGAAACGGTTAGATGTAAGCTTAACTGTTGGTTGGAAGCGGTGGTTGGGATTAGAGCCTACCAATCCACCGGAAGGAATACTACCCATTATTATATGTTGGTTTTGGATTGTGTGTTCATACCGTATATCTTCTTATATAAAGATTATACTTGTTTTATAAAAACGTGTGTGGAGTCTATTTGTGGTAACATCATTGGGTTGCTGTGAGTGTGGTTGCACATACTGTACACTTGTGCCTTGGAGATAAGCCTGGCTGCTCATGCCAAGCTACTATGGGGGTGAGCAGGGCTATCTCAGACGGTGTCCTTACTTAGCCTAACTTTGAAATGAGGGGTCCGGATCTCGCACCTGGCGACAACGGTGTGGGACAGGGACTCCAGACTCCAGCATTTGGTTGCAGCGGTGAGGGATAAGGACCCCCACTTCCAACAAAAGGTTATACCAGACACCCGGTCATACTCTTCATGATTCTCTTATCACCCACCATCTCCCTTCCTGAGATGTGTCCAGGCCCCTTCCTTGTGATCTATCACTGATCTAAAGAGCAGTCTTTTGAAATGTAAAGAAAGTCTGCTTCCTTCTCCCCCCCAGTGTGCCCCACCCATCTCACAGTAATACAGCAATACAAAAATCAGTCTGGGGAATTCCTCTCCTCCATATGTCTTAAGCAGGCGGGCATGGGCTTATAAAAATCGAACCCAGGGTCCTCCATATAATGTACCATTGCAGGCACATTCATTTAGTGTACTTTCACAGCACACTTTCAGTTCAGGACTGTTCATCCATGCTTTGTGTCCTTACATGTACCCAGGCATCCAGGAAACACAGTCTGCGCGCACTGTTCAGCACTGAAGCGTTTCTATATTTAACTAGAGTGTGCTTTTCACAAACAGACACACTGCCAGCACAAACTCACTATGTGTGTATTGCACAACACTTCACCATTCATATTGTACTCCACACAAGCACACATACACTCAGCACACACTTTATCCACACATGCACTGCACAGCACTGCATCTCTCATGTGATGTATTTCTTGTGGGATACATACATCCAGCACATGTACTTATAACACATGCACTGCACAATATTGCTCCATCCTTGTACACATACAACTAATGCAGAGTCACTACTCCAGCGCTGTGAAGCACTCCACAACTTACCTCAGCAGAACTTTTGAAGAGGTGTGTGACCCCGTAGCATCCACTCCTGCGACACAAGGTAAAAAGATCCTGTTCACTACTACTGATCACTACATGGTATGCTGTCACCACCGAGCTCGTGCTGCTTAACTGCTGGTGAAGGCGGTAGCCTTCGACCACTATGAGGGTACAGCTTTTAGGCGCTCCTCCTTATCCAACAAGACCGGCATATGTCATGGCCCACATGCACGATTCATGTTCGCCTATGACAAACATTTAACATTAGGGATCTTGACAACAGTTCAGTTGGGCAATCAGGGCACGGTTATGCAGTTTTACCATGCTGAGGACTTTTCCATCCCAACAGCTGTAAAAGTGTTTTGCACGCATTTGTGCTTGCTGCAGGCGATGTTTGTGGTAAGACCAGCCAAATCAACAGTAAAACCAGCCCACCAGCACATTAAACAGACCCACCAACAGCCAATAATCTCTCAAATCAGCCCTTGGGGCAATGCCAGATTGCACTGTCGGCCAATCCAACCCTTCTGCTAGCCTGAGAAAAGGATCGGAGCCAAGGCAGTGGATAGCAAACCAAGCTACCTGAGAGGCCGGGCATATAACACCAAGCAACAGCTTCTCTTGTTATGGCGAATGGCACAGCAAAAAATCAATGGCTTGTCAGGGAACTGGAGAATGATTGTACACTAAGTAGTGGGGCCTGCGTGCATGAATGCCAGCTCCCACTGGATGCACGGTTGTATTATGCATTATTCATAATGGCAAAGGAAATTGTCCTATCACTAAAACATTTTTATGATTGAAACCAGAACAGAGATGCTTTAATCTTCTGAACAAAATAAGGTCATATTACATTCAGTGCTGAATTAAAATTCTGCAACTGACAAAGAACAAAGATAATGCTAAGATCACTCGGAGTGCAAAGCGCTTTTAAGTTCACGGAGGTAAAACTGTAAATTACCAAATGCCATTATCATACCACTTACAGGAGAAACACGGCACATCACACAGCTACACTAAGATTTCATTATGGTAGGACCTGAAAATAATCCCCGAGCTCACACACCCGATTTCTAGCAGTGCAGGGTTCAACATGAGTGTCAATTAGTATTTTCCTTTGCCACTGTACTCAGTTGTACAGAAGAAAAAAAAACAGAATTGTCAGTTATATGCAAGGCTCCGACTGTAGCTGAACTCAATCCGGGGCAATGCAGATAACAGTCTTATAATTTTTTTAAGGAATGCATTGTTCAGTGTTAATAATCTATGGCTGCCAAAATCCTCACTGTGCTCTGGCTGGGAAACTGCTCTAAGGCACTGCAGTAACACATGACAAGGAAAACGGATTTTTCCATGTAAGGAAACCGAAGTTCTTATATTAACATTTCACCCCTAAAGTGCGTCAGGCAAGCCCACAAGGCAGTGTATCTAATATATGAAAAGGTGGCATACTTTATATTTGGAAAATGTATTTGCCCAGTGATTGAAGGCCTATAGGATATTTTCCAATGTACAGGTTTATTTTTTCACTTAATGCAGGTGAGGGGTGTGGCCTCCTTGACCATGTATGTTCTGGTGGATTTGCAGATGATGATAAGAAGCCACTGATGGTCAATGTGTGTTATGCTGTGATCTGTGAGCTCTTCTGATAAGAACATCCATTATATGCATGAAATCTGCCGGATCAGGTTGCAGTGAGGAGCACTGCTTCTTGATACCCTATGATGTTCATGTCTATGCTGGGTTTAAGTTGCTTCACTGTTGGCTTTGTTTTCTTTGTAATTTTGTATGACTATGCCAGCAGGCATCTGATGGTAGATCACAATGTGTGCAGGGGTTGTAAAACTTAGCCCTTTCACAGGCCCTAACATAATAAAACAGAAATACCATTATCTTAATGAATCATTTTCTTCAGACACATGAGAAAGGGAACAATGTGACATGAAAAGAAAAGGAGATCATATGATCTGATGAAATCATGCGATGCTGGTTGGACCAACAAGTGGACCTGAATGACAAAATGTGTGGGAGGCAAGAAGAGATTAAGCAGGTCATGTTGGGGCATATTTAGCAATAGTTCAAGCAACGCACTGCAGCAAGGCAAGTTGCTGCATTACGTTAACAGGAGAGGGTTGAACACTACCTCATTTGCCAAGAGATTATGCTGTTCATGTGACTCGCTACACTGGAACACGTGTGGCTGACTAGCGCAAGGATGCCTGCGTTACAGGCAGGGTTGTTTTCGTGTAGATATGTTCCTGCACTAAAAACAATCCTTTGAGGCATATTCCTTTTTCTGTATGTGACAGAATGCAGCACACATGGAAAGAAAAAGTAACGAGGAGAAAATTAGAAATTTCTCTTTGTTATGCCTCTTGGATGGGTGCATCATGTTTGGAGCAAATCCTGGTTTACAGGTTTTTGTAAACCTTGGTTTGCTTAAATATACATGGTTGAATTCATAGGAATGCCCATCCTCCCTTCATGGAATGCCTACTCGATTGAAAGTTATATTAGACAGTGCTATGTGTTGCCTGTCGTCAATCTGTATTTGCTAAAGCACGCAAAGCCATGCGAATCCACTTTGCTAAATAAATGGCAAAATGTTTTTTGCCTCAGGGCTGTACCACAAAATTGACTCAACGCCAATACAAATCTTAGTAAATCTGGGCAGTAGTGTTTCGCAGAGTGAGAGAGACACCATAAATCAGTGGTGCGCTTCTTACCGAGCTTGGGGGTTTATTTGCAGTGGCAGCTGATACTAAATGTCATTGTCCAGAATCAACTGGTAAGACTTAGCTGGCAGTGGAAGCAGAAGCGGTTGGTGGTAGGAGTGCTGCCGGGCGGTAAAGTGGGGTGGGGAAGGGGCAGGGTGGGGGTAGTAAACTATGGAATACGGCCAAATACAGGTAAGTAAACATATAAATAAATAAAACGAATTTCGTTGCACGCACTGCATCGCATTTGGCACTGATATTTTGTATTATGATGGTGATGCTTTTCACTATTCCCTGCTGGTAGTGGTAGGCTTATCGTATTACACTATGCCAAGTGTACAGCATAATGATCTGTTTTTATGTCCTTTTTATTTTATGCACTGATTGCGTGTATACATCCCTAGTGGCGGTGGTATACTCATGTCATACAAGGTAATGATTTGCTTTCAGCTTTGACACTTCTGCATTGTTATATCTCGCATAAAGCAAAAACCTTACAAGTGACAGAGCTCTAGCATAGCTAAAAGAAAAAGCAGTTAGCAGCATTCTGAAAGTTTAACAATTGTAACTTTAAAGGGAACTTGTATAGCCTTGAAAGACTTTGGCATTTGCACCAACAGACTTTGCCAATTGCTATTCGTCCTACTGTTTATTATTGCGTACACTTTGTATAATAAAAATAGTATAATAAAAATAATAACAATATTTTTGCACAGTATAGTACAAACTTTATGGTACTGTTTAACCCACATTAATTATGTGTTATCTCCACACATATGATGCAATATTCATACAAAGATGATAACACTTATGTAAAAGATAAATGAAATGCTCTGAAGAAACAGAGTTAACATCTGCCCTGGAGTGTGAGAGCATTTCCCCAAAGCTAATCATATGGTATGAATGCTCCCATAAAGAAGGTTATTGTGTATACGTAAACAGCCAAAATAGTCAACAGTCACTTAATAGATTTTTATTGTCCACAAATATATCCTACACTGTTGATTATAGAACCAGTGGGCAGCATTTTTTCCCAGTACCCTGAGGCACAGAAAAGTATCCAGAGAAGTATCTAGAAAATATTTTTGTCTTTGTCTCACTTGTTACCCCTCTTCCCTTTGGAGATTACCACCGGTGTGGTGTGTCAGTGACTGGTACTGAGGCTAGTCCTCAGAAGGATTCAATTAATAGCGCCGCCCCATAAGAACCTCCTGAATTTCAGGTGAGTGGCTCGCGTCCTTCCATCGGTGAGGGCTTGTAATACGAAGTCCAATGTCAAGGATGGATCATGCAGTCAAGGCGGTGCATTGATTTTGAGATGCTATAAGGGAGTGGTGCGAGAACCTGCGTCATTGTCGAGGTGGCAGTAGAGGAGAAATGCGAGGGCCTGCATCGGGTAAGCTTCACATAGGTGGTGGTTCTAATGCAGCTGCAATGTCAATGCAGAGTCATTTGCATCAGAAGAACACTCACAGCAGAGACAATGAGTCAATTCTGTGCTGTGGAAGAAATGTATAGGTTCTGCGTGGGCCACAGATGAGCTCTCAGGGCACCTTTGGGCCCACTTCCACGGGTCCAGGGCGGGGTGGCACTACTTGGCAGGGAAGGACTTACAGATGGCAGAGTCCAGGTGCTGGGTTTATGGTTGTTGTAGCCTTTTGTGCCAGAGGCTCTGGTCTGGAGGCCAGCCAACGAGCACCTTAAAGTCACTTTTGGGTCCAGGCATCAACAGATGCAGGTCTAGTCCTTCTCAACAAGGCAAGAGTGCAACACTCAGCAGGTCAGCAAAGCAGGGCAATAGTTTCTTTAGAGCCAGAACTGGTGGAAGAGCCTTCTCGTACATCGCAGCCAAGAACTGGAACGAGCTCCCAGTCGACATCAGACATGCCCCCTCTGTGCACATCTTCAGGAAGACCCTCAAGACCTGGCGCTTAGACTGACCGGAGCTGCTCACTTCCCCCCAGCACCTTCAGACCATCATGGCTGAGTAGCACGCTTAACAAATTCCCTGATTGATTGATTGATTGAGAGCACCAGTCCAGCAGAATGGCAGTATTTCTTCTTGGCAGAGTATCCACAGGTCCAGAAGTGTACTAAAGAGTTGGTTTCTGATGTCCAGTATTTATACCCAGTTGTGCCTTTGAAGTGGAGAGAAGCTTCTTGAGGTAGGCCTTTGGAATCCCCACGCATTCTGCCTTCATTGTCCTTGCTCCAGACTAACTAGAGGAAGTATGCAGCCCTTTGTGTGGAGGCAGATCCTAGCCTATTCAAGTGTAGATAGAGCTGTGCGCACCTCCTCCTCCCCATCCGGCCTGTGATGGCTCATCCAGGCACACCTAAGCTCTCTATTGTGTGTGACTCCCTAGGAGGAATTCACAAGGTCTAACTGCCAACTATACCCAGTCATATGATCCAGAGACAGGCTGCAGGCACTATATGGCTCAGGCAGGACAATGGCAACTTTCTAAAAGTAGCAATTGCAAAATTGTCATTTAAAACTCAACTTCACCATAAATTATGATTTTTCATTACAATTCTAAAGACACCAAACATACCCTAGCTACCGGCTTCTATTTAGAAAACACAGCTTAATAAATAAGGTAACTTCAATGTTATCCTAAGGAAAAGGTAGGCCTTGCAGTTGTAAAAAATACATTTAAGAGTTTTTCAGTACCAGGACATGTAAAACTTATAAGGTCATGCCGTATGTTTGCAATTCATTTCACCCGCCCTCTGGGATATTGAGGGCCTACACTGGGGGTGACTTCATTGTATTAAAAAAGAGGATTTAGGCCTGGCAAAAGGTTTATTCTGTCAGGTAAAATGGTAGTTTAAAAACTGCACACACAGGTTGCAATGGCAGGCCTGAGACATGTTTAAAGGGGCTACTTGTGTGAGTGGAACAAGGAGTGCTACAGGTCCACTTAAAGCATTTAATTTACAATTTACAGGCCCTGGGTGCATGTAGTACCAGTTTACTAGGGACATATTAGTAAATTAAATATGCCAATTGGGAATAAGCCAATGTTACAATGTTTTAAGGCTTGAGCACATGCACTTTAGCACTGGTCAGCAGTGGTAACGTGTGCAGGGGCTTATGGTCAGCAAAAACGAGATTGGCAAAAATGATGAGGAAGGCAAAACGTTTGGGAGAATACCACTCTAATGCTGACAGGGAAATACTGGATGTTAGACCTATCCCTATCTTTGAGTTTTGGAAGATCTATATCTGAAAGGTAATATTTGTTAAGTTTTGCAAATGGGTCTAGATCTTCCTTATATAAGTCCGAATCTTGCTCCTGAAAAGATTTACTAATCTTGACAGGCTCATATACTAAATCATCCTCCCTCTTCTAAATGGACACTATGTAGTTCCTTGCAGACTTTAAGTGTATTTTCAATGCTAGGACTTCTCACACATTCAGAGCTTTGGTTCCTGTGAGTTTCATTTTTCGATTGAAGTCTTCAATTGAAATTCTACATTGACATCACTTACCTGATTAATTCGGTAAGATTTTCAAAATTTGAAAAGGTAACTGTTTTTATGGACCCCTATCTCTCCAATTAATGTCCTTATTCCTCTCTCTTCTGGAATTCTCTAAACTCGCCCTGCTAGTCACATTGCTTCTCAGGTGCAATTTGTGATTGTCAAAAAGAGCCTGCTTTTTGCCAAATGTTGATGTACTTTGACTGAGTGTGCCCTGGGCTCCTTCCAATCAGGTACCCAGGGCCTATGTTATTTCCCTAAACTGTATTATTGATGGATAACCCAATTGAGTACATGAAAGTCCCTTGTAAAAGGTGGGCACTGTTATCAGAGAAGGCTCCTAAGGGCTGCAGCACTTATTGTGCCACCCTTAGAGGCCCTGTACCTTTACACCCACACACTGCCATTGCAGGCTCGGTGTTTTCGTGCACAAAAAAATTAAGAATTGACATAGCACACATCCCATGTGCCATGCCTACAACCCACTAACCTGGCATAGGCAAGCCACCCCTCAAGCTGGGTGTACTATACCAGTGGTGAGGGTACAGGTGCATGAGCCCTGTATCCCTACAGTGTCAATTCTTAGACATTGTAAGTGCAGTAATGCCATAAAGAGTATATGGTGCTGGGAGTTTGTCATTATGGACTCCACTGCACCATAATGGCATTACTGAAAACTGGAACGTTTGGTATCAAACTCCTCAGCACATTAAACCCACACTGATGCGACTGTGGGATTTAATGAAAAATGCACTCAGAGGGCATCTTAGAGATTCCCCCTGAAAAATGACATAACTCTAGTGTCCTGGCTGAGTGGCTGTTCGCCAGTTGCCACCACCAGACGTGTTTCTGGACCCCTGAGACAAGAGCCTGCTGCTCTCGAGGTCATGAACCAAAGCAGATCCTGGGATGCAGTGCCAAGTCTCCTTCGCCCAGGAGGGGCAGGGTCCACAAAGGGGAAGCTTGTGAGCTACCCCAGCCATTTGCTGCCCCCCGCAACTGGCCCCCACCAGTTCTTACTCCCACTTTGGGTGGGAGAATCGTCAGGAAAACCAAGTTAGGAGGAGAGTAATACCCACCTTTGCCAACCCCTCTTATGGGGGAGGTAAGGTGAAGCACAACTCTCAGTCCCCGCCATCTTGCAGATGGGGGACCCAGCCAACCAAGGTGAGACTTATGCCCCCTACCACTGGAGGATGGCATAATAGGGAGTTTACCCACCCCAAGGAAGGGACCCATTGGTCAACACCTGTCCCTACCTGTAACGCCTTTAATTTTAGTATTTGGGGGTAACCCTGAAACCTGCATCCTCAAGAAGAAGCAAGAAAAAGAAGGACTGAATAGCTGTGCTGTAGAAGAAGAGGAGGACACCAATTGACTTAGCCCCAGCCCTACCAGCCAGTCCCATTCTTGACCTGCTACTGCGAAATCCCAGTGTGTGTCCTGCAGCCCACAAGAACCCAGAGTACCTGTCCTGCCTTCCCAAACCAGACTTTGTCTCCCATGAGCACAAGATTTGCTCACCCACAGACTCTGGCTCCAGCCTAATCAGCGAGACTACGCCACTCTGCACCCGGCGCCCACTGCCTGAGTTCGAGTGGCCCAACACAATGAGGAGGTCTCCACGGCAATCCTGACCTGGGATTTGGTGATCCCTGACCTTCCTCAAGTCTCCAACCAATGTCTGTGGCCCCTTTATGGAGGATCCCCCCAACCGCGACCGGAGCCGGTAAGGAAAACCAGACTCCAAAAGACACCCCTACACCCGATGTCCCACGGCCTTGGATGGCCCAACCAACGGTGTCCTGAAATCTACAGGCATCCCTCCAGAAGATCTTCGTCCCGAGCATGCAGTGTTTATTGCAACTGGAGAATCCCCATTGTAATCAATGGTGCACCTGACTCCAAAACAGCACCCTGCACACGGCCTCCCCTGTGCTGCCATCGGTGCATCTTGTGTGCTGAATTGGATCCCCCTTTGCCCCGAGCCTAACACCATAAGCTTTGCTTCCACAACTCACTCCCGTCCGACCTGCGCCTGACCCAAGACCACCTCTCCTTCAGGAAGAAGCTCAAGACCTGGCTGTTCGAGCAGTAACGGCACCCCCCCCCTCCCAGCGCCTTGAGACCCTACGGGTGAGTAGTGCGCTATACAAATGACTTGATTGATTGATTGATTGACAACCTTGTGGGCTGCTTGTGAGCAGCCACCAACTGGAGGCCCCTTATACCCCATTGGCTAACATAGGGCCTCAACACTCTGCACCTGGCTGCCATAGTGTCGCTGAAGGTGCTCTGAGAGAGGATCCTTGACTCGCGGGTAACCCTTTTTCTAACCCCAGAAACCCAACTCCCACAACCAAGTACTTACCTGTAAACAGATAACTTAATTTCCTCCAATTGGATTGCATTGACTCCTTTTCTGTGAAAAATCTTCTAAGTGTGGAGTTGGTTTGTATGAAACCTTAAACAACTGCAAATGTATAAAAACTGAATTACTTACCTTTTTTTTAGGAAATGTCCCAGTGTGATATCTGTAATATCTAGGCATATCACACTGAGTAGAAAAAGTAACTTAAAAAGAAATATGAAAAGTAACGTGCAAAGTAATCTCAAAAGTAACTGTAAAGTAATTTTGACTGTTGTCTTACCTGTACACAAAGCAATTCCATCAACTGCATTCTCATTGTAATCAACAGCATTATACCTGCAAAAGTATAATTTCACTTACCTGCACCAGGCCTTTCTTGGTTCTAGAAATAAAATACCTAAATAATATTTTCATACAAACAAATTGCTCTGAGTTCAGTCTTTGAGTGTGTGACATCATAATTTCTTGCTTGAGTGTGTACAATGAATGCTTAACACTACCCTCTGATAAAGCCTTACTTCTCGCTCTCACTACCACAACTAGAGGGTAAGGTATTGTTTACTTTTACCTCTGCCTACCTTTTGGGATCAACTGGACTCTGTGCACACTATACCTTACTTTGATTTAGTATATACAGAGCCAGCTTCCTACAGGGGTGCACATTCTTTTCCGTTCATTATGAAGGTTATCCTGTCCAGAAACAAATATTATTTTACCCTCACCCTGTAACACTTCTTCCTTTCCTTTCACCCCCTTCATTATCCCCTCCTGTCCCTTACTCCTTTGTTTTTTTTCTTTTTTTATACAGCACCAATTGAATTACATGTAACCCTGGGTGTAGTTCGCATAGTAGCGCTACGCGCAGCTACACAAAGTGCACTTTGCACTACGCACGCTACGCGTAGCTACATGAACTGCGTAGTGCAGTAGGGAAAATGCTGTTCGCACTGATTGAACAGTGCCAGATACTTGTCTGCACTGTGCAATCATTGCAAACTGCATCTTGCACAGTGCAAGCGGTCGTTTTCTGCAACTCGAGTAGATTTGTACTCAAGCGGCAGCTTTCTCAACACGGACTGGTAGTTTCTCATCGCCAGCAGTCGCAAGCATACGCGACCACTTGCAATAAAAAACCTGACCTCCCCGTGTTGAGAATCTCACTAGGAGGTTTATTGTCCACGCTTGTGATTGGCAACTTGATGTTGCTGATCGCAAACGAGAAAAAAGTCTCGCCGGGATGGTAATTTTGCTCGCTCGTGGTCTCCAACTCGTTGAGGACCGCGAGCGAGCAAAAAATGCCCGGTACGCATTTTTGCACTGTGCTACAGGCAATTCGCGCAGTGTACGCAAACTCCGCACACTCCGCAAGCACAGCGTAGTGTTCCGCTAAGGGTTAATTACATGTAATCTGGTCTTGATGATGACCTAAGTTCAAACAGGTTGAAACACCATCTCACCCTCAACTTACTTATTCTCTGTTGGTTTTTGGTTCCTAACAAGTGTTTCATTAATTTGCTCCCCATTGCCCATGTCTGTAAACAATTCTAAACATTATTGTGCCGTTTTGCTGTTTCCTTGCACTTCATCATGTTTTCACTTGCCTCATTCACTTTCACACATGCACTTTTTTGCACACAAATTTTCGGATTACACCTTCATACAATTTAATAAGTGCTGAAGTAACTAACAAATTTTGTACCTGTAGCTCCTGATAGAGACTGCGTTTCTTCTAAGAAACTGTTGTTGACTCCCTGCTTCTTTTCTCTTGCAATTGATTTACCACCCTGTCTAACTGCCTAGAAATATAACCTGTCCTCAGAACAGGCACAAACCATGGCAGATTTACCTCTGAAGAAGCAGAAAGGCATTCCACCCTGCAGGGGGGTATAGTGTGTCACTGGCTGCAAGTGAATCCTAGGGTGTGCCTGGCACCAGTGCCCCCGTTTCTACCCAAAAACCCACACTGACTCTGTGCCACCTCTATACAGCACACAAAAAATGATCCTTGCAATTGCGTCTTTGCCTTTTAGGCTGCATTTGTAAACGGTATGGGTGCGGAGGAAAAGTGTTCTGTCATTTGTCAGAAATCATAGCCCTACTCAAATTAAGATATGCCCCATTGTGATCAAAATGGCCCAAAATAGGTGTCATGGTCAATATTGCAGAAGGGTCAGCATTAATTTGTATGCAAATTGATCTACTGTTAACTACAGACACTCATCATATACTACTGATGCAGATGTATTACATTGGTTGTATAATAGTGTCTAACCACGTGTGCCTCTACCGAGCACCTCGAACCACAAATGAGTCTAAACAACCCTTTCCTTTACCACACGTGCCTTTACCACCAAATTTTTCAAAAAAGGCATGACTGGAAAGGGAGTATGCATGGCTAAGGTCACCTCTACTCCAACACCCCTCATCTTGCCCTAAGCCCTAAATTATTAACCCTTTACCTGCCTCCCTACCCTGAGGCCCAAAACCTTCCTTAAAAACTACCCATTCCCCTCCTCTGCCCTGCAGCCTAAAACCCCACCCCTTAAAAGTACACCACCATGAACCCCCAACCCCTGCGCTGTTCCTAAAACGACCATAATTCCTTCCACTTCCCTGAGGCCTAAAACCCTACCCCCCTAATTAAAAACGACCCCAACTCCCCCCTGAGCACTATAAACATCCCGCCCTCCACAAAGTTCTAAAAACTACCCAGCCTAAAAACTACCCGACTGCTCCAGCTCTGAAAACTACTACCCAACCCTTACAAACTACCCCAAATCCGGGCACCTACCCCACAGCTTCTTCTCCTGATCCGTCCTCTTCCTGCTTCCACCAAACAGCAACCATCAGCTAGACTGTGCACTGCCTTAACCACGCATATGCCTGGTTAAAGCAAGTGTGTTAGCACTTGCATTGTCGGAACAGGTGTGGCTCTGCCCACGTTATTTGACTGTTTCCCATATGGGTTGCATGATAGAGGCACACATGTCTGAACCACATGTCCCTCTACCACGTAGCCTAAAACACAAAAGCTTTTTAATCACGCATTCATTTACTACTACCCATCTCTAATCCTAAATTTACCATTACCTCCCTTTACTACTACCCACCTCTAAAATCTAAAATTACCCTTACCACCCTTTACCACTAACCAACCCTAAACCCTAAAATTATCCTTATCACTCTTTACCACTACCTACCCTTAAATCCTAAATCTAACCTTACTGTTTGATAGGCCGTTTGTTAGAGTTACTTTATGGTTCGAGTTGCAGTTATTTGAGATCATTATAACTGGTGAACTTCAGTGGTTTTGTCAATATTTAACAGTATGTTTAAACTGATATTTTTACCTAACTATACTACCCCTTTAACCTTTGTTTTTTAAGTAAACTTTTACGTTTTTTTAATGCAAAGTAAAATAATAGTACCCTATCTAACTATAAAGTCAATTTAACTTTTGTGTTTCTCAATGATTTTTTAGGTATTTTTAAACATAAGGTAATATCATTTTTACCATACTTTCTGTCAAAGGCTGTGATGTTGGCCAAAGGCATGGCTGCAAAGCCCATATGTCTTTCCCCTCTTTGGGAATCAACCCGACACCATTCACAGCCTTTGGCATTGTGCTGCATGGTGTTAGCCGCAGGTCAGGTCCTGTTGCCAACCCCCACTACTGCCCAAAACAGCCTAATCCAATGGCAGTGCAATGTTTACTAAAAGTGATTGTCATATGTAAATGTCATAGAGTTTAATTTTTTTTAATGCCTTAAACGCGACGGTTTTTCTGCCGCGGTGCGGGCGTTCTAAAGGGTGGGCGTGGCTGCGTCGGCCGTTGGTCGTGCGCAGCACTGGGGAGGGAGTGCTCGCAACGGCCACCGGCCGACGGCAGCACGCAAAGGGTTAAAACATGTCTTTGAGTCTTTTAAAAATATTTTTCAAGCTTCAAAGTGCACTTATAGAACGCACCGCAAGGGGGCTTTGCACTCCAGCTGAAGAGCATGCAGCTCCAGCTAGAAGTGCTTTAGAAAAATATAGTAAGCTCTCCTGGGGTCATGGATTTAATGAACATTAAGAATTACTTTTTTCTTAATATTCTTAATGGTAAAGGCACCCCCTGGGTGCAGCGCTTCGGGATCACAGCGCGAGTTTATGCGGCTGGTAAAGGCACCCCCTGGGTGCAGCGCTTCGGGATCACAGCGCGAGTTTATGCGCATCAGGAAGCGTATTTTTAACTGTTTCCTCCTTCTAATATCTTGGTTATTTTACTTTATTCTTACCTTGGTTTTAAACTGCGCTAGGAAGCGCTTACTGCCCTCATTGCCCGCATTGTAAAATTCGCTCTAGGCGATCCAAAGCACCGCTCTTAGCGGGTCCCCTGTCACTGCCAATCATCATACAGGCGCCATCTTAGGTGAGGACGCGCCGCTACTCGGCGCCATATTGGTCTGCGCTCTAGCGCTACGGCGAGAGGGAGGAGAGACTACAAAAGAGCCTCATTCAGGTGGGTTGGCCTGGTAAAGGCACCCCCTGGGTGCAGCGCTTCGGGATCACAGCGCGAGTTTATGCGCATCAGGAAGCGTATTTTTAACTGTTTCCTCCTTCTAATATCTTGGTTATTTTACTTTATTCTTACCTTGGTTTTAAACTGCGCTAGGAAGCGCTTACTGCCCTCATTGCCCGCACTGTAAAATTCGCTCTAGGCGATCCAAAGCACCGCTCTTAGCGGGTCCCCTGTCACTGCCAATCATCATACAGGCGCCATCTTAGGTGAGGACGCGCCGCTACTCGGCGCCATCTTGGTCTGCGCTCTAGCGCTACGGCGAGAGGGAGGAGAGACTACAAAAACGGACCATGAAAAAGCGCAGCGGTCGAGCGCAGCGGGAGCGCCGAATGAGCGTCGGAGGTGCGCCAGAGGTAAGCCCGTTTGCGCCCGTTCGCGCTGGGTCGCGCTCAGGGCTTAGAACCCCTGCCCCCCCGGCCAACCCCAGCCCCCATTACTCCCGGGAGGACCTATTTTCCTGTAGGCAAGTGCTATTACCGAGTTGTCAGCATGCTCTGGACTTTAATAGTGGACAAACTCATTGTTTTCACTGCCCTTACAAGCTCTCAGAAATTGAGGAGACAGATGACGACGCTAAGGGAAAGTTGAAGATGGCATTAATTAATTGTCGTTCGCTTCCTAAACACGCCACCAACCTTTCCCTTTTAATTAGCGATTTGGACATTGATATTCTGTTTGTAACAGAAACTTGGTTGGGAGCTACATCAGCCCCAGACATAGTACAGGCCTTGCCCCCAGGCTATCTGATCCAACATAAGGATAGAGGACTCAAAGGGGGAGGTGGAATTGCTATACTCCACAAGGAATACATAACCTGTCGAGTGTATGATACCCCCATCCCAGACTGCGAGAACCTCCATTTCTTCTGCTCTCTATCCGCAGTCCTGTCCATATCCGGACTGCTGATTTACCGGCCGCCGGGTTCCCTGGGCGGATTCCACGAGGGGCTTATAGAGACCTCAATGGATCTCGCAAGTAGAACCTCCAATTTCCTGGTCCTAGGGGATTTGAACATTCACTTCAACCAGGTATTAGATACCACAGCCACTAATCTGCTCAAGGACCTGGAGGCCATGGGCTTGACTCAAAGGGTCACAGGCCCCACGCATGTTGGTGGCAATCTTCTGGACCCAATCTTTTCCAACTCCATAGGGCTCTCAGTAAGTAACCCCCTCCCAGTTCCTTGGTCCGACCATTCAGTCATTTGCTTCTCTTGGAAGCTGCCTTTAGGCATCGCCACCCCACCTCTTCACTCTTTCTCGACCAGGGTTTGGTCCAAGTTGGACAGAGAGGAGTGGGCAAATAACCTTAGGAGCACGGCCCCCCCGCCTAATGCAGATCCGGATGGGGCTAACACAGATTTTAATCAGTGGCTTGTTCAATCATTGGATAAGGTACTTCCGGTAAAAACTATGGTCAAGAAAAAAAACAATCATCACCAACCATGGTACAATGCCGAGCTTAAGACCTTGAAACAAACGTGCAAAAGAGAGGAGCGCCAATGGCGCAAAGATTTCGACTCTGAGAAAAAGAACATCTACAGAGCATCCATTAAATTCTACAAAGCGGCGCTTACTCGGGCCAAAGCATCCTACTATGCCCAGAGAATTGAAACTGCCTCAAATGCTCCGAGGGAGCTCTTTCAGATTGCTAGGTCACTGTTAAAAACTCCTGATCCCCCTTCCTCCCCTGATCAAGTCGGCACCCGCTGCGAAGATCTGGTGGCTTTCTTCGACACTAAAATCAAAAAAATCTTGATTTCTATTCCCCCTGTCTCCTTAGCTGGCCCAGCCGGTTGTTCTGATATATTGGGAGGGAACGACAGGCCACGACTCGAGGCCTTTGACATCCTTAAGGAGGAAGCCCTCCCGGCTCTTAATAATTCTGTTAAAAGCGGATCTCCACTTGATCCCGCCCCTATGAGCCTAATAAAATCAATGCTTCCTGCTTTATCTACATCCATTGCCAATCTCGTGAACTCCTCTATTAGGGCAGGAGTCGTTCCGAAGGGTTGGAAACTGGCAATGGTAAAAGCTTTAATAAAGAAGCCCTCACTTGACCCCAGTGATTTTTCCAATTATAGACCCATCTCTCTTCTCCCGGGCATTAGCAAGCTTACTGAGAAGCACATCAACCATCAGCTGGCCTCCTTTTTGGAGACCAACAGTTTGCTTCACTCTTCCCAGACTGGATTCAGGAGAGGGCAGGGTACCGAGACGGCGCTGCTGAGCGTGGTGGAGGAATCCAGGAGGATTCTGGACACTGGTGGGAGCGTGGCCATTGTCCTCCTGGACCTCAGTGCCGCGTTCGATACGGTGAACCATGATACCCTTCTGGCCCGCCTTAACAACTTGGGAGTCACGGGGAGCGCCTTGAGTTGGCTCAAATCCTTCCTGGAGGGAAGGGCCTTCAAGGTGTTCAAGGAAAACATCTCCTCGTGCCCGGTACCATTGCAGTGTGGGGTTCCGCAGGGATCCTCCCTGAGCCCCACGCTGTTTAATGTGTACATGGCTCCCCTGGCGGGACTAGTGGCACCATTCGGGATCCAGCTGGTGAGCTACGCTGATGACACCCAGCTTGTGGCCTCCTTGAACAGGAACGGGTCCTCCTCTGTTAATCTGAGGATGTGCCTTGAGGCGGTCGCGGGATGGATGGACCAGTCTCAGTTAAAGCTAAATGGAGGAAAAACGGAGGTGATGCTCCTGGGGAAGGGAGCCTCCCTCGATAACTCAGAGGCTTGGCCACTCTGTATGGGATTAGGACCACTGCCGAAACCAGAGATCAAGAGCCTTGGTTTCTGGCTTGATACGGAGCTTTCCTTCCGTTATCAGGCTAGGAAAACCACGGCCACTTGTTTTGGATTATTAAGGATGATCCGTAAGATCCTCCCCCTGTTACCTGAGGCAGCAAAAAGGACACTTGTCCAATCTCTGGTTCTATCAAGGATAGATTATGGCAACGCCATCTACCTGGGCGCCCCTGCTGGGGTAATCCAGCGGCTCCAGATCACACAAAATTTTGCAGCTAGAATCCTGACAGGCACTGGCCCCAGGATGTTGGCCAAACCGGCCCTGAAGAAGCTCCACTGGCTCCCAGTGAGGGAACGGATTTCTTTTAAGGCCTTATGTATTACACTTAGGGTCATGCATGGACAGGGTCCGGCCATTCTGAGGACCTTGATTAGGCCCTATAAGGCCTGGAGAGACCTGCGCTCAGACGATCAGAATTTAGCTGAGATCCCGAGAGTCCGGAGATCTAGGACCGGGGGTCATCTCTTTTCTCTGAACGCAGCTAGGCTGTGGAATTCACTTCCCCCCCCCCGCTGCGACATGAACCCAACCTGCTGATCTTTAGAAGGAAATTGAAGACCTGGCTTTTCAGCAGAGTATAAAGCTAGATTTATACAGTGATGTAAATAGCTCCTGATCCCGTCGCTGTGTACCCTCTGGGCTCCGTACAAGCGCTGGGATGCTCCTGAGTAGCCATGCGCTATATAAGAGTCTGGAAATAAATAAATAAATAAAAAATAATGTTGCTGGGGGGCTTCAGCACTCTGCAACCCTTCACAACATGTAAAAGAAATATTTGTGGTACCCCTGGCCCTTCTAGTGACATCACCAAGCTTCAAAATGTATAATGATTCGGAAGGGGTGCTATCAGCCCCCTTCCCGAGCCTTTACTGTCCCTGGAGACCCTAATCCTGGGGCTGTATTCATCTATTAACCGCATGCGCGCTAGCAGTTTTCCCGCTGCGCGCTGCAACTTTAAAAATCCCGCGTTACATGACGAGCTCAGCTCGTCATCCGCGTAGCGCAGGTTACGCTCATGACAAGCTGATCTCGTCATGAGCATGGAAGGGGTTAAGGTAAGGGGGAGACCCTCCTCTCCAAGGCTTTACTTGCCTTGGACACTCCATCCTCTGGAGCAGTATTCATTTAATAAGGAAAGAGGGAATGTGGCCCCTTAACCAAACCTTTGCAGGCTCTGGAGACCCTCTTGTGCCTTAGGTGGATGGCTTGGTGCCCACTCTAGGTACCCACAGCACAGAAAATTGGGCGCCGTGCAGAAGAGTCCTAGTGCCCCAGTGGTCTCAGTCGCTCCCGCATGCACCCATCCCGGGTGCAGCAGGAGCCCGGTGTGAACAGGTTTCTTTCTCTGCTTCCACCGGGCAGGAGCATTCTCAGTTTTCTGCTTGCAAGTGCATGGGCAGGGAAATAAATGTCTGCTTCCGCCCGGTGTGAACAGTTTTGCAGTTCCCCAGATGGGGACAGGCACATTTTCCCTGCCTGTGCTCTTGCGGGCACAGAAACAGTGTCCCAGTCCCTCAGGTGAGCTCCCATCTGTGACGATGCTGCTTCTGCAGTTTCAGAAGCAGTTTTATTGCCCAAATGTTTTTGTGCTCATTTATTGTGTTTTTATTTTGTACAGCATGGTTTGCCTACCACAGGGGGATTTTAAATAAAAAGAATTGAATGAAACATTCTTACTCACATCTCTCAAATGTTAAATGCTTTGAAAAACTACAGACGTATACTTCTTAAAACAAACGCAAAAAGATTATCCGAAGTGAAACTAAATGTAGGAAATGTCAACCTTATAGATAAAGATTTAAAGAAATACATGATAACAGTGTATGCAATTACTCCAACCATATATGTGCTGCTGAAAAAAGTGCAAACATCCCATCAATGCACGAAACAGTACCATTGTGGAAACTTAGCTAATTCATCCAGTTCATTATCAACCTCCTGGTATGAGTGATTTTTAATTTGACATATTATATGGTGGTCACATCGGATGTTTTTGAATCATTTACAAAATCTAAATGGCTTGGCACATATAATTTAAAAACATTTGGATGGAGCCTCCACATACACTTAATCATGAGACAGAAATCGAAGCTTCACATATGTCCTTCAAACAAGCTATTGAACACAGTAGCCCATATAAAGCAAACTCTTGGAAATGATAAAATTACATCCATCGGATAATACCTTTTCATTTAATGGTGTAAGCTGTCAACAGAAAAAGGGAATGGCCTTAGGCAGATCTCACCAATGCATGTAGGGAAAAAGAGATTGCATGGAGTAAACCAAATAATGCAGAAATTAAACTTACCATTGCAATGTTACCGTACAAAGCGTATCTGCCAACATTTCGGAAAGGCAGTGAAGAAGGATTTTGAAAAATCTGTCTTGAAGAAGAGCAAAACATATTTGAAATAAAACTCTCATTTCGAAGAAGGGAAACTTAAGTGTACTACAGGAACACACAACTCTATTAAGGAGGGACAAAATACAGAAAACCGTACATTGAAAATCAACAGCAATGAGCATTGAACTACATTCCTCAATCACGTACTACACTCCTCAAGTCCTCAGCAGCTATCTCTCAAGTGGAGCATACCTTGCTATGCATTCTTTATGATTTGACAAATTGCTCAAATCAAAAAGAGCTGAAAAACATTGTGCACAGTTAATAAACTGATTTACATAAGAGGATAATTAAACAATGAAATAGATACCGCTGCCCGGCAAAAATCCTATCTCATAAGAAAGTAACCCTGAAAACCTAAAGATGTATTTATTTATTAAAAATAAGCCTATAGGATTTATCACTTCTTTTAGCAAAGAAATAAAATAAGTACAGAACATCATGCAGAAATGTATACCATAGAATGATTTTGTTTTACAAGAACCCATCAATCCCTCCCCACATATCCCATAACGTAACAGATTAGTTTAAAAATATTCTCTGGTACACAGCCACTCTGAACATTTGGATACCACGAGAAAATGCCGATATAGCGGATGAGATGAATTCTGCAAAAAACAGTTTTACAGCATGTAGGAATGTCAAAATAATCCCTTTTCAGGCATAGAGTGATGCAAACATTATGTAAAAAAGAAGCAGAAAACTCTGGGTAGTTCTCAGGTTTAGGTGGGAAGCAGCTCCTGTATAGAGCACCCTCAACACCAGCGACACTCTAGATCTGCTCACTTCAAATGTCTGCATTTCTATCAAAGTCTTTAAGCATAGGATTAGCACAGTGCCATCCACGCTGAGATAGAAAGCAACAAAACCTTTTGCAATTCCTACTGCAAGGTCTTTACCCATAGGACTAGCACAGTGCAGTACAAGCCGAGCTGTAAAATGAGAAAAGCTATTTCTCAATCCAAGAGCAGTATTACAGCTTTGAATTGGGAAAATACCAACCAAGCGGACCTGATACGAGTAAAAGCAACCCCTGACACAGTGTGTTGCTCAACTTAGAACACTTTAGAGAGGTCTATCTTTGTCCAGACAAAAGGAAGCTCCCACTATAAGTCAAAACAATACTCTTTCAGGCATAGAGTGATGCATAAATCATGCAAATAAGAAGCAGAGAACTCTGGGTAGCTCTAAGTGTAGGTGGAAAGCAGCTCGTGTATAGAGCACCCTCAACACCAGCGACGCTCTAGATCTGCTCACCTCAAATGTCTGTTTTTCTACCAAAGTGTTTAGGCATAGGATTTGCACAGTGCCATCCATGCCGAGATTGAAAGGGACAAGCAGCCTGATTCATCAAGCCGAAATCGGCTCGCAAAGGGTCAGATTCTGAGAATCTGGCCCTTTGCGAGCGCTATTTTTGCATTTGGGATTCATCATCCCAAATGCAAAAATCGGTAATAGCGATTTTGCTATTTTGCGAGGAATTACATTTAAGGAATCTCTATTTGAGATTCCTTAAATGCAATTCATCATCCATTTAAAAATTGCGAATTCGCAATTTCGGCCCGCTATTTACCGCGAGGTCAAACCTCGTGGTAAATAGCGAAAACTTAGAAAAATGCTTTTAAAAGCATTTTTCTAAGTTGCATGTTGTACACACCTGTTTCAATTTGCATTTAAGGGGTGCTACAGGGTGTCCTTTGGACACCCCTGGCACCCTTTAAATCGCTATCTTATTTGCGATTAGCTAATTGCTAATCGCAAATAAGGAATACTCCCCATTCATTCCTATGGGCCTTTTGGCCCATAGGCATGAATGGGGAGTTATTCCTTTTTTGCGATTAGCAATTTGCTAATCGCAAATAAGGAATGTGTAGGAATCGCATTTCTTTATGCAATTTCTACATGAATCCCGTTTTGCAAGTCCTTAATAGCGATTCCTTATGAATCGCTATTAGGGGCTTGCAAAACGGGAGAATGATGAATCAGGCTGAAAGTCTTTTGCCATTTCAATAGCAATGTAGGAATAGACTAATTAAAACATTGTACAAAACCTTGTCTAAAAAAAGAAATATTAAATCAATAATGTATTTACACATAGTCTGTTATATGTGTTTCAGCATTGTTTTCATGTAGGAAATCACCAAATGCAAGTTGTGAAAGCAAATTTTAAATCATCTAAGTAATGTTAATCATCTATACTATGTAGTGTGCAGTTATGATCCTACATATGTGAAGGAGACACAGAGAATACATTTAGACAATGAAATCAAAGACGATTATAAACAGTGACCCAATATACCTGAATGGACATAATCTGGATGATAAAATGTTATACATTAGTGACTCATGCACAGACCCATGCAAAATCCAAAGTGAGGTCAAACGGAGCTTACGGAAGATTTCAGAGATGAGCCCTTTTTATGTTTTGTACTGTGATATTTCTAATTGCAAATCCCAACAGAGGTGGTATTATGGCGAGTGCCCAGGGGCGCAACAGGCATGGGCTACCGCTTTGTGTGCCCAAGGGGCACTTCGGTATAACAGAAAGGGCCACAGATGCCTTTGCGGCCTTTTCTGTAATACAGCTAGCGCTGGTGCTATGCACATATTGCACCAGCGTTATCAGCAGAAGATGTTCTCTCATTTTCATTGGACCACCCCCCATGCAAATAAGGGAATCTCTTTGCCTCAGCACCCACGCCGTATTATAGATGTGTACACAGAGGCAAAGAAGCTGTCAGGAGACGCACTGACAGTGCGCCACCTAAAAGGTGGCACACTGACACTGCACCCTCTGTTAGCAGCCCTATAAATGGGGGAAAAGGGCCCCTATGGACCCCCATATACCTGCAAGGAAATCTCTAATCCCCCTTAAAAATGCAGGCAGGTTGCTGCCTGCAAAGTGAAACATGGTGCGGCTGCTTCAAAGCCACTCCATATTTCACTTGAATGTGCTAACATCAGGGCAGCACAAGTTTGCAGCTGCCGTTGGGGGCAGTGCATTCGATCTAATACAGCACACACTCCTTGATACCGTTGAGCTTATCTTTTGAAAGGTGCACCCAGCGCTAACAAGTAAAAAGTGTTGCATTGCATAATATGGCCGCAAGTATTACTTGGAAGAATTTGTGTTTAAAAATTATGTCACAAAGACTGAAAGTTTAAAATGCAATACATCTGCAAATGTGTTTCATACCCCATTCTGAACTTACAAACTCACAATGAGGTGCAAGTAACACTAAAAGTCAAACCACAATTTTACTGTAAAGGTATTTTCCCTCTGGAGGCATTTGCAAATGCAAAAAACATGTGACTTCGAATGACTTTGCAAATCAATTCTGCTCATTTAGTCTGCCAGGATTTTTTTTTTTGGATCACTCCTTTACTGTGAATGAGTCTCACTACCTGGGTCTCACTCACTGCAATTCGATGGTAATTGAACATCACATGTTTCCTACGGTATACAGTCAAAATATTGAGTTGTAAATATCGACCTACACAAATATCGAGTTAGAAATATCGAAGGTAAAGAATATCGATGTCAAGAATATCGTTGGACAGAATATCGGCCCTAAGGTAAGTAATATCGATTTTTTATATATCGATGTAAGTAATATCGAAGTCAGTAATATTGATATCAAATATATCGATGTAGTAATTTCGATGTTACTAATATCGATATTTGTACTATTGTTATGTATTTTAGTACGTATTTAATATGTATGTGTTATATGTTTTTTGTTAAGTATTTTACTTGTTTTAAGTTATATGTGAACTTTTTTCATATATTTATAATGTTATTTTTAAGTCAATTTTATGTTTTAGTACCGGAGCGGGTTGTGGGTTTATAGGGGAATAGGGTGGGAAGTAATTTAATTATATTAAATTAATTATTACTTTTTAGGAATTATAAATTAATTGTAATTAATTTTTGCGATAAAGTTCTGTAGCGGGTAGTGGGTTTATAGGGAAATTGGGTGGGAAGTATTTCAATTGTAATTAAGTAATGAATTATTTTTATTTATTAGTATTCATAATTTATGTATTTTTAAATAATTATTAATTGGCAATTAATAATTGTAATTGGTAATTAATTGTTTTAATTGGTAATTAATATTTTTAATTGGGAACTAATTTATTTATTTGGTAATTAATGTTTGTAATTGGTAGTTAATGTTTGTAATTGGTAGTTAATGTTTGTAATTGGTAATTAATGTATTTAATGTGTAATTAATTTTGTAATTGGTAATTAATTTATTTAATTGGGAATTAAAGAATGTTTTATTGGAAATTATTTGTAAATAATTGGTAATTAATGTGTTATTAAAAGTCTTTTTTGGTCTACAAATAATTTTATTGTTTAATGTTTTTTAATTGGTAATCAATTATTAATAATATATTTTTTTGTTTTTTACAGTATTTTATTGCTTAATATTTATTATTTGGTAACTATTATTTATTAATTGATATTTATTGGTAATTTATTGTTAATTATGTATTTAAATCTACTGTTTTCTTTAATATTAATGGGTATTTTTAAATGATGTTTAGTTATTTAAAAATTAAAACATTAATAAATTGAAATATAAAAATTATTTCTAAGTATGTTTTATTTAATTTTTATGGTATCCAACGCTTTCCCTACTGTTGTACTCTCTGGAGTTGGATTAGTAATGTTTACCCCTACGCTATCCAGCGCTTTCCCTACTGTTTCACTCTCTGGAGTTGGAATAGTAATTTGTACCCCTACGCTATCCAACGATTTCCCTACTGTTGCACTCTCTGGAGTGGAAATAGTAATTTGTACCCCTACGCTCTCCAACGCTTTCCCTACGGTTGCATTCTCTGGAGTGGGAATAGTAATTTTTACCCACCCGCTATCCAACGCTTTCCCTACTGTTGCACTCTCTGGAGTTGGAATAGTAATTTTTACCCCTACGCAATCCAGCGCTTTCACTACTGTTTCACTTTTTGGAGTTGGAATAGTAATTCTTACCCCTACGCTATCCAACGCTTTCCCTATTGTTGCACTCTCTGGAGGGGGAATAGTAATTTTTACCCCTACGCTATCCAACGCTTTCCCTACTGTTGCACTCTCTGGAGTGGGGATAGTAATTTTTTCCCCTACGCTATCCAATGCTTTCCCTACTGTTGCACTCTCTGGAGTGGGAATAGTAATTTTTACCCACCCGCTATCCAATGCTTTCCCTACAGTTGCACTCTCTGGAGTTGGAATAGTAATTTCTACCCCTACGCTATCCATCGCTTTCCCTACTGTTTCACTCTCTGGAGTTTGAATAGTAATTTTTATCCCTACGCTATCCAACGCTTTCCCTACTGTTTCACTCTCTGGAGTTGGAATAGTAATTTTTACCTCTACGCTATCCAGCGCTTTCCCTACTGTTTCACTCTCTGGAGTTGGAATAGTAATTAATACCCCTACGCTATCCAACGCCTTCCCTACTGTTGCACTCACTGGAGTTGGAAAAGTACTTTTTTACCCCTACGATATCCAACGCTTTCCCTACTGTTGCACTCTCTGGAGTGGGAATAGTAATTTTTACTCCTACGCTATCCAGCGCTTTCCCTACTGTTTCACTCTCTGGAGTTGGAATAGTAATTTTTACCCCTACACTATCCAGCACCTTCCCTACTGTTGCACTCACTGGAGTCGGAATAGTAATTTTTACCCTTACGCGATCCAGCGCTTTCCCTACTGTTTCACTCTCTGGAGTTGGAATAGTAATTTTTATCCCTACGCTATCCAGCGCTTTCCCTACTGTTTCACTCTCTGGAGTTGGAATAGTAATTTTTCCTCCTACGCTATCCAATGTTTTCTTTACTGTTTCACTCTCTGGAGTGGTAATAGTAATTTTTATCTCTATGCTATACAATGTTTTCCCTAATTTTGCATTTTATGGAGTGGGAATAGTAATTTTACGTTTTACGATATCCAATGTTTTTAATACTGTCGATTTTTTTGGACTTTGAATATTAGTTTTATTTATTATTTAGAATGAATTTAGATAATGTATTATGTTATTAATTTTAAAAATATTGAAAGTATATTTAATTTTTTTAATTTATTAAAAATAATTATTTACTTTTTTATGTAATTATGTTATGTGTGGAGATCTATTTGTAATGTATAGTATTTTAAATAATTTATAAGTAATTAAAGTAAGTATTAAAATGTATTATTAAATAAATATATAATATATATTTTACATATGTGTTTAATTAATGTTATATTATTATATATCTATTATTTATTAATTTTAAACATTACTAAATATTTTTAACAATGTTTATTTTATTTATAAGTATTATTTACTCTATTTTATACATTAGATTTTAACAGATATAAAACGATATTTTTAATTACGATATTTTTAACATCGATATTTTTGTTTCGATATTTTTGTACTTACCATGTTGTAGATAGGATGTCGATATACTTGCCTTCGATATTCCAGCCTTGATGTTTCTGTAGGTCGATATTTTGTCCATCGATATTCTGTCATAGATCCGTTTCCTACAAGTATCTCTTAAAATAAGGCTGCTGTGGCACAACGGGTATGATTGGTACTGGACTGGCTACACATGAACCTGTGTTCACATCCGTGTGCACACGTTTGTGGGCTGCACATGAAAGACTACTATTAAGCGTAGCCTGATAGCTGCATACAGGCAACCTGCCTTGGCAGTTTATAACTGTAAATTCGATCTGTCAGAATAGCCACTTTTGCAAGCCTAAACCTTCCCTTAAATAATAATAAGTCACGATCCAAGTAGGCCTTTATGCCTATGAAGGTGAAGTGGGTGATATTTAAAAGCAGGAAATGTATGCATTAATGATGATCATGTCCTTACAGTGAAATGTTCCCAAAAGCTATTTTCACTGTAGCAAGGCTGGCTGCATCCGTATGGAAATATTGAGCCACATTGTTACATTTGATAACCTTTTGATTGGCAACAGTTAGAGAAATAATTCAAGGATGCATGAGTAATTTAAAATCCAACTTAATTGTCAAGTAAGAGTTAACTTACTCATCTGGAAATTACACTTTTAGAACATTGTAATTTTCCTGCTTAAATCCAAATGGCCTTTTTACCAATTATCAGTGTCACATGAATGTTGATGGCTTCCCTGCAGGAAGATATGCATTCCTCCCTGACAGTGGACAAAGGGCCCTGTGTGTTTGGAGGGAGTTTCTCTTTTTGACAGGATAGCCTGGGGGCTGTGCGCAGTAAGTTGATGGACTTCAATTGGGCATCCCCTGTCACAGGCAGATGTAGCTGACACCAGGGTGTTCTCTCTCTATTGTCCTGCTTGCCAGCTAAGTTCCAAACCCAATGGGAGGGGGAGGTGCCCTAGAACTGGTTTAGAGTGACTGAAGAGTTGGGCCGGCTAATTTCCAAGGCCGCACCTCTGAGTGAGCGCAGGAGCTATGCACAGGGGAACAAGTGTTCTAAAATGTTGGATTGTACTAAAATTCTGTGAAGGACTGTTGGTACAGGGGCAGAATGATTATGTTGGCATCCTAGTGGTGGCCAGGGATACCTGGCATCTAGAACTTTCCACCCACCCATATAAACCTTTGTTCGAAGGAGAGATGGAATAGCAAGACCCTCTGTCTTGATGGTGAAAATACCAGAATCATAGACAGCTGGAAGAAGAAGCCACCTGATTCCTCACATGGACTAAGAACTTTGCCTACAGCTGACCCCCATGACTAGATGGGTCTCCCTAGGGCCAGGGGCACTGGCCCCCTTATGCCCCCTGAGGACCAGTTGGGGAAGATCTGGATTCTGCTGCCACCCCAAGTGCCCTGCATGACAGCCGGAGGCTCTGGGGCTTGTGGAAACGAGGGTGTTTGCTGGCTAGTAGTGGAAGAACTGTGCAATAGGCCCTCCATCAGCAGAAGAGCACTAGCAGTCAAGAAACAAGAACACTAGCACAGGGTGCAGAAAAATGATCTACCCACAAAGTGCTCCCTTTTATGAGTCAGGAGGCCTAATGACGATGCTCCTGGTGGTTGGAGCTCCCCCCAGGAGGAAAATAAGCTCATGATAAGGAAAATCATCCCAACGTGGCGAGAGTAGTGCACCTTTGGAGCTTGCCCAGTCTAATATGCCACACAAGGTCAACAAGCATGTGGCGCTCTGCCGTCACGTCACAAAACGAGTCCTGTGCAGGGCCACTGTATGTGGCCGAAGCAAGAAACAATTTTGGCACCGGAGACCCCTTGGCCAAGGACCCCCTGCGGTTAATGCAGTGTAGGTGTACCCCACCCCTTGAGCCACAGCAAGGATGAGGACCTATCGCTTGTTGCACTGCCCATGCTCCACATGGGCGGAGGGTATCCACACTGCTCTCATCACAGGAGAAAGACAGAAGGATGGCTGCTCCCACCCTGCAGGACCCCCAAGAACATGCTGCCAGCTCTGCGTGGCCCCCAGAGGACTCAGGCGGCATGCAGGAGCCATCCGAGCAGCACAGGAAAGGGTTGCTCTCGCTTCCCAACATAGATGCAAAGATCAGGGTGTCCTGGGAGGGAATGGGACGTCACTACAGCACCGAAAAAGGAAGTAAAAACAAGATGTGAGACTACAATGAAAATAAATACAGCTATGGTTGGAGCGCCCCATAATGCCTCATGAGGGGAGATTATTTGCTTCTTTATTTTCCCTTTTTGTTCCCCAAAGGGACATGGGCATCACCAATATTATTTAAAGCATTGTGATGTGGCTGTAGGATATGCATCAGCTCTCCATGAAGGATTTAAGAAGTAACACTGTGTCATCCAGGTCAGAGGGGGGCATGACCTAGGGAGACATTGCAGCATTTTATAAGTATTCCTGGAGCTGAACGGTAATGCTCTATAGTTATCGATTGCAAGGATTACCAGAGATGAGTCCTGTAGCTGCATTTTATGCAACCTGAAGTGGTTAAAAAGGCACCTGTTATAATGATTTCCTAAGCTTTATTCAAAAATACTTTATTGACAATGACAGTTCCTGGACATTGTAATGGTATGCAACGTTTATAACGCAACTTTTACAACGCACTACCATTACAACGAAACTTTTACAACGCAAAAACCATTGCAACGCATACTTTTACAACGCATGTTTTTACAACGCATATACCTTTACAACGCATACCATTACAACGTAAGTATTGGTAAGTATATAATTATATTTAAAATGTTCTAGGTTTGGGTTTTTGGGTAAAGGGGTATTTTTAGGGTTCAGGGCTAGGTTTGGGTTTTTGGGTTAAGGGGTATTTTTAAGGTTCAGGGCTAGGTTTGGGTTTTTGGGTAAAGGGGTATTTTTAGGGTTCAGGGTTAGGTTTGGGTTTTTGGGTAAATGGGTATTTTTAGGGTTCAGGGCTAGGTTTGGGTTTTTGGGTAAAGGGGTATTTTTAGGGTTCAGGGCTAGGTTTGGGTTTTTGGGTAAGGGGTATTTTTAGGGTTCAGGGCTAGGTTTGGGTTTTTGGGTAAAGGGGTATTTTTAGGGTTCAGGGCTAGGTTTGGGTTTTTGGGTAAAGGGGTATTTTTAGGGTTCAGGGCTAGGTTTGGGTTTTTGGGTAAAGGGGTATTTTTAGGGTTCAGGGCTAGGTTTGGGTTTTTGGGTAAAGGGGTATTTTTAGGTTTCAGGGCTAGGTTTGGGTTTTTGGGTAAAGGGGTATTTTTAGGGTTCAGGGCTAGGTTTGGGTTTTTGGGTAAAGGGGTATTTTTAGGGTTCAGGGCTAGGTTTGGGTTTTTGGGTAAAGGGGTATTTTTAGGGTTCAGGGCTAGGTTTGGGTTTTTGGGTTAAGGGATATTTTTAAGGTTCAGGGCTAGGTTTGGGTTTTTGGGTAAAGGGGTATTTTTAGGGTTCAGGGCTAGGTTTGGGTTTTTGGGTAAAGGGGTATTTCTAGGGTTCAGGGCCAGGTTTGGGTTTTTGGGTAAAGGGGTATTTTTAGGGTTCAGCGCTAGGTTTGGGTTTTTGGGTAAAGGGGTACAGGGTAAAAATAAAATAAAAATAAATTTAAATTAAATTAATTATATTAAATAAAATTAAATGAAATTAATTTAAATTATTAAATTAAAGTAAATTATATTAATTTTAATTAATTTACATTAAAAAATTATTATATACTTACCAATACTTACGTTGTAATAGTATGCGTTGTAAAGGTATATGCGTTGTAAAAACATGCGTTGTAAATGTATGCGTTGTAATAGTTTTTGCGTTGTAAAAGTTTCGTTGTAAAGGTAGGCGTTGTAAAAGTATGCGTTGTAACGTCATGCATCCCATTGTAATGTATTTGATTAATAGTGCCATGGTACATAATGTTGCTCCTAACATGCAATAATTGTTCTTGTAATGTGGCGGACCCTTGACAAAGCCAATAGGCTTGCTTTATATTTGTAGTTACTCTTCAACAAAGCTAATAGACTTGCCTTATATACTTTGGGGCAGATTTACAGTAACTGGCGCATCCCCAGGGATGCGCCAGTTATTGTGCGCCGCATCTCCGCCACCCATGGTGCGCCGCATTTACAATGCGGCGCACCATGGGGCAAAAACAGCACAGATGCGTGACGCATCTGTGCCGTAAAGGCGGTACATTGCTGGAGTTGCGTTGCAAGCGCGACGCAGCTCCAGCAATGCTCTGGGGGGCCCTATCTGTCCAATGCTGTATCAAGCCTTACGCCTGCTTTAAGCAGGCTCAGGATTTTGGCGCAGCATTGGCCTAAAAGTGCCTGCGTGAAATCTTGTAGATCTTTTGCGAGGCGCACCTGCCCCAGAACGCCCACCCTGCGCCGGAACGCCCACATGTGGCGCAGGGCTTTACAACGTGACGCATCTGCCTAGATGCGCCACGTTGTAAATGGGTCGCAGGGATGCTCCACGTTTACGCCGCCGTTACGTGACGCAACGGCGGCGTAAACGTGGCGCAAGTCCGACATAAATCTGCCCCATAGGCTTTATGTAATATATGTGATGACTTCTTGACAAAGCCAATAACCTTGCTGTATATATTGATGTGGTAATCCTGTGGCAAAGCCAATAGGCCTGTTTATTTAAAGTTATACCCCCTACATTCTGATGTTCTACCTGGCATTGGTGGGGGGGGGGGTAATGTGATGTTTGGGGTCATGACCCAGTAGGGGGTCAAATTTAATTTCAGAATGCCACCAAGGGTATTTCCACCTGCCTGATCTATATATTTGTAAATTGAAGCATTGTATTTAATAGTGTGTGTTTACTAAATGTAATCTTCCTTTTTTAAATATAAAGCACTGACTGGACAATCATGTATTGACTGTTGTTATTTTGTACCAGTGAATGGAGATTACTAGCCCCCACCACTTCCCTGAGTAGGATTTGGACTGCTTTGCTTAGCTACCCTGAGAGAGTCAAGTACTACAATGGGGTACTTGCTTCCCAGTGAGGAGACAATTGTGGACCTCTTGTGCAGACGTCGCATCCTGCACAACTAATTGCGCAATCTTTTACAATAAGCATATCAGATAATAAGTCAGATCAGATGAGATAATGGCATTTGCAATAAAAGACTAAAATTAGCATCGTGGGCCACGGAGGACTGGGGGAGTTAACAACTGGCCTTTGCCTGTTCCCAACTGGTGAACGTAGTACCTTAACTTGTGACTTTCCTATTGTTTTCATTTTTGTGATAGTGCAAGACTATTCAGAAAAAAAGCAATTCTCCTAACACACATTTATGCAAGGATGCGGGCTGCATTCCCTTCCTGACCCTCATGGCAGGAGAATGGACATGTCATCTGACCAGCTTAGCCGCCATGGCTTAAATATAATGTTTAGCTCAACCATGGGGGATGCTAAGGCAAAGCCAGGATGGGAAAATAAGAACCTTGCCTGCTTTAGGGCAAGGCAGTCAGTTACAAATGAATGCAGGATGGGCCAACAGTATTGTCCCGAGGCAATAAGGAAGCAGTCATGACTCTGTGTCAAGGCCAAGGTGTATTGGAACACACCTGGTCCAGGCAAGGTCAGGTGTGCAATGCATTAATGCCCATTTATTTTTGGATCTCGAATTTACAAGAGGGGAGTGTTCTGTCCAGGTATATCTTGTCTGCCCATGGCGTTGTTATTTGGGACTGCATATGTGTCTGTGCATTTGTTTTCTTTGTGTGTCAGCATTTGTGTTTTGACTCTCCCTGACTTGAGCTACCATCCCTATAGAAGTCTACTATTATTTCTAGTTCACCATGAAACCATGAATCCTCACACTATTTGGTACCGCCATCTGACTTATACATTCTCTCCAATACCGCACCCTACTATTCTCTTCTGCATCCTCATTGACAAAAAGTGTTCCATTTATGACACTATCATTCTACTTGGATTACCTTTCTTGTTTCCTTCTTTCTGATTTAAAGTGATATTTAATATTTTAGTGCGACATTAGAGCGCATACAACCCACATATCTGTGGGTTTGTGTGGATGTGTCTCCACTGGCCTAGTATGAGAGAGAGAGTTTGTGTGAGTGTGTGTCTGTGTATGTCGTGTGTTCATACACTATGCACAAATCAAACATATTCCATTTTGTAATACTTGTTTCTATCACGTTGGAGCTATATATAACACGTTAGAAAAACCTCACAGTAAAAGGTTTAGGGCCGGTCCTAGAGCTCCTGGGGCCCCGGGCGAAAGGGAAGATGTGAGGCCCCTCTAATTTGCATGTAACTTCCAGTCGCAGCCGGCATGACTCGCGTGTGGAGGGTCTGGCGGGAGTTCGGGAGGTGGGGAACAGGAAGCAGGCAGCCTCCCTCCCCTCCCCAAAGCCAATCCCAATGTTGCAATGGCATTGCAGCCTACATAGAGAAAGGCCAGAGTGTGCATGACTGGTTAGGTCTAACAGTCAGCACCCTTAGCAGTTGGCAAGGCACTCCTCCCCTACCCTAAAGCAGACCCGCGCGCCCCCAACCAAACACTTATGCTTTCTCGCAGTGTTAGAAGTAGAAACATAAAACGGTAATTTTAGCATTTTGTGTTTCTGCTTTTGCGAGAAAGTAGTGGGGCGACGCTCCTTCGCCCTAGTGGAGGTCCCGCCCTTGGTAACATCACAAGAAGTGACATCTCAGAAAGTGACATCGCAGGACTGTTGATCTTATTTGGCATCACTGAAGAGACCTAACGTGGATATCAGTAACATGGACAAAAAGCTAAATATACAAATGGAATAAGTCGATATGTTTTAAAACTGTTAAATGGATTACATTTGTCTCATTAGATGGAAAAGATAGGTGCAGGTCTCACAAAGATGTATATTATTTACTCCTCCTCCTCCTGATTGTTTCCAGATGAGTGCATGATACACTTTCCAGTTTTGCCTCATAAAGGGGAGAGATCCTGTTGAGGTAATGAGGGGCGGGATCATTCAAAATATAAAATTACACAAGAAAAAAACTCTCACACCATGGATATAATTGCACATTTCAAAAGTCTCCCTTATCTTTCTGTGCCATTATTGTGCCACCTTAGGATGACATTAATACTTGGTAATTTGTTTTAACGTAAGTCCTCTCACCAGAATCCCACACTCCCTTGCTAAGAGACGTAGGACAATCTTTTTTGAGTGTGTGCTCTTTACTCGCCAGAATTATGTTAAGTGCAAAAACACAACACAGAGTACAAAATTACAAGACACCATTGCAAACTAAAGATTGTACATAAACGAAAAAAGACTTAGAACAACCTAGACCACTGTTAAATCGTACATTGACTTGAAGGTATGCTACAGATTCAAGGGGTCGTCAAATCAACGTTTTTGATTTGGTGGTAGAACTGTAGGAAGTAGAAGTGGCCAGCTTTAGCGCTGGTGGAGCCCTGTGCGACAATGTTGGTGCCCCCAATGACTTGCTCTGCCACGGATTCCATCACTACCACCCATTAACAGTGCCCCTCAAGTCTCCATAACTACACTCTCTCTCAGATGCATTTAATTTGCACCGTCACTGGTTTTAGTACTGTGCGCCATGCACACACCTTAGCGCTGAAGCGCTAGGGTGTGAGCATGAGTGTAGCATAGGTTTTGTACAGAAGGGTACCCTTCTTGTGCAAAATACTATGCTGGGTACGATACAAAGCTTTTCCCACTTTGCATACGTGCTGCGCAGTGTAGCGCGCATGCAAAGTCGTAAAAGCATGGAGAAATATAAGCATTTCTCTTGTTAGCGCCTCCTTTCAAGGGGCGTTAACTTTTGTCGCAAAACCATCTTCAAAAATCTTTGTAAATATGGTTTTGCGTCAAACGGTATGTGTGGTTACATGGGAACGCCCATGTACCAATCCCTCGGCGCAAAGTAACGCAAAGCAGTGCTTTCCAGCGCAAAACAAGTTTTCGCTGGAAAGATAATAGCAGCAAAAAAAATTGCGCTGGTTAGCGTCACTCTTGTGATGCAAAACCAGCGCAAAAGGTTTGAAAATATCCCCCTTCATGTTTTATCTCTCTCTCACCTCTACCATCCATTTGCTGTTTCTGCCTCTCAAGCTTCCACCTCTCCCCTACATGCCTTGCTATTCACCACTCTTCTCTCAGGCCTCTTACCTTGCTTCACCACTTGTGCCAGGATGCAATAGAGGCCCCTGCAGCACAGATGGGCCCACAACAATTCTGAGGGCCCCATCTCACCAGGGGGCTCCCATTCAGCCCAGGGCCAATGAATATCTGTGAGATGTGGGAGACTCTGGGGCCCATTATCACATTCTGCAGAACGGGGACCCCATCATTTTGTGTTACACAACTGCTCTTGTGTTACTTTTCAGATGCGTAAAGCAATGAATGGTGAGTGGCTTGAGGGGTTATATTACTTGGGTGTATCTTGGAGAGTTCATTGCACTCCCCTTGGGGTGATAAGGATGAGTGTGGAATCACCCCCCATCCCTTCCCCTAACTGAATGTTAGCATCTCCACTAAACTTTTAAAGACCAAATTGCTCATTCTTCCTTCAATTCATGTCAATTACATGAAAATAAAAAACACCAAGCGCTTATAACTGGAGTTTATTATTTATGTTTAACTCCTTTTATGTTTGTTTTGTATGAACATGCTTGTTTGAGAAAAAAAACCCAGTTGCAAAAAAGAGAAAAGAATAATAAGCCCTTTATCCATTTTCTGTCTTCTCCCTTCCATGGAAGGAGCAACGCCTTTTGTGATGTGAGATCACTCTGTGTTTTTGTGTTGTGAGCCCTGCAGGATGCTCTGCGTTTCATTCATGCAGGGGCAGGGCTCACTTCACACCTCACAGTTCAAGTAGCTGCCTAACTGCTGTTATGGTGATGCAGCGATTAGGCTGATCACGGCCACAAACACAAACCCGCCTTGCCCACTCTGCAGCATCTGAAAGGATGGGGTGTCATATTGCTTTTTCATTCCATGGCAGCCCGGCGAGGTGAGGGGGGCCCCGCCGTTGGCCTCACACACTACACCATGGCTGCAAACGCCAAGGGAGGTGGCTCCCCCCTGTCACTCTTACAATGGCACAGTTTCGAAAGGTTGATGGGCTCGGTAGGGGGCCCCATCACAGTTAGACAGCCGCGAGGCCCTGGGCAGCCGCCCACTCTGCCCATGCCTAGCGCCGGCCCTGAAAAGGTTTACCTATACTCGTGGTGTGTTTGAAATTTTGAACCTAGAGGCAAGTTGAAGTACAGGTTTATGCTCAATTTAGAGCCTGGTCCAAATGGTTGACGTCTTACAGCCGCATTTGAAGCCTTTTTAGGTTTCGCCCTGGGCGTTGCAACTGCGTAGCAGTTGCTCCGCCCATGGCGAAACCTCATGATCCTACATATGTACTTTGGTTCAGCCTCTGTCTACCATTGGCTAGCTCCATAAATGGAGACTAGCCATTGGGAGACAGAGGCTGTCAATCACGCTTTCTCTTGAAAACGCGATTCGGGGGCGTTTCGCGGTGTTTTTTTAAGCCCCGCCCCTTTGTCCTGGGCCGCGCTGTGATTGGCTGCCGGCCCGGGACACCCCCGTGACGTCATTCCTTTCGCTAACCGCATTTAACATTTCTCTTCAAAAGAAGTCCCCTCGATGTCATATACCGGTATTACGCCGATAAGGTCGCGTTTTGCTGGACAAGGCACTAAAACAACGGCATTCCTTCTCCCCCGGGCGCTCGCGCTCCACCCAGTCTCCTCACAAGATGGCCGCCGTGTGGTGTTGTTGCTGCGCCTGGCTGCAGGGAATCAATACAAAGGCGTTGAAGGAACCCAGGGCTGGGACGTGTACCGAGGGCTCAACTCTGCACGAGAAAAACTGGTTTTCATTTTAAATCAGAGAGCGTAAGAGAGCCTATGGTTACGAAGGAAACGGAACCCCCGATAACAGCAGAATAATATATATTTTTTGAAACGGAAACGTTGCAGGTCTTGAATTTTTTTTTTTTTTTGGGCTGTAATTCCCCACCGGGACCCGGAGGCAGCTTCTAAACACCACCTTCTTCAAAATAAAGGTAAATCAAAATGTTTCACAAAATAAAGCTGTATATATAAAAGTGCAAAACGGCGACCCATTAGACTGCAGCTGTTTTAACCCAGAAGGAAATTAGAAATAATTAGAGGTTTAATGAAGAAAGGGAGGGGTATGGCATAACGAAGGTGAAACACAACTGATCCGTGGAGAGGACTGCAGCTGTAATAAAATACGTGCTGCTACCGCTTACGAAAACCCCTTTACAAAAAAAAAAAAACGCGGGCGCCATTGGCAAACTAAAGACGAGCAGGCAGAATTTTTATTAGTAACTAAATGATTTATTGTATACGTACCCCACCATCACAATTACAGCTTCGTTCAGCGTCCGGTGTGAAAAAAATCCCATTAAACATTGAACATGCTAGTCATCTTAAAAATAGATTAAGCCGCTCCCATTTTTTTTCCTTTAGAGTCAACATTTTAGCAGGAGATAGGAGGTTCCGGAGCTTGAAAATCCAACAGGTTTCTTTGTGTGCCGCAGATCTCGGTTGGACACGGGGTGCTGCAAGACAGGATGACAATTTGAAGAAAAAAACAGGAGTCGAAGAGGATGCGTTACCTTTAAA
Organism: Lissotriton helveticus; assembly: GCF_964261635.1. NCBI lineage: Eukaryota > Metazoa > Chordata > Amphibia > Caudata > Salamandridae > Lissotriton > Lissotriton helveticus. The sequence continues at coordinate 1,600,205,985 of NC_136059.1, read as the reverse complement.
TAAATGGATGGACACAAAGTAATCGCATCTAGTGGCGGCAGCCTTTCATTGTGCTTCAATAACAATTCAGCATTCTGTTCAGGCAGCCATAAGCCTCGGAGTTGCATGCATTTGCTCAACATCCACCCCGCCCTTCTACCCAGTACCCCTCCACCTCCTTTCCCCCTTTCTTCCTGTTGATCCTTTGGCTAATTTCAGATCAATCCGCCCTTGATGAGTCGTCCTGAAGTTGCCATCCTTTCATTTGGGTTGGGGTGATATTCAGATGAGATCTCCTTGGCTGTTGGCTTAGAGAGTGAAAGCAATGCGAGACCTAACCGTGGTAGCAAACGCTGTGCAAGCTCGTAATATACAGCATGGCACCCTGGACTCCTTGGCATAAACGGTGGTTCTGAACTGGAACGACCCTCTCGCAGTCCATTATGCAGGAAATAGAATGTTTAAACTAGGTATTTAATTTTTTTGAGTGAGAGATCTGGGTCCCCTTCGGCTTGCACCGTGGTGGGAACTCCAGTTCATGCTTGAAAGGCTGTGAGCCATTCGGGTACTTCCAACTGCGAGAACCGACATGTTTCAAACCGTTCAGTGGTATCTTTGTGCCGCCCCCCCCCCCTTCCAAAGAACGTCCTCGTCTCCCTGCCATCATCGGAGGGTTACAGCCGTTCTCTTGTTTTCCTCAGCGCCCCCACCCCTCAGCGAGCTGCGCCCATATTCCCTTTCCTGCAGTTTGAAATTTGATTCATATGCCCTTTCCGTTGGCGTCCAGACATTTTTAAAAATGTCGCACCTGTGCTGTGTCTCGGGGAGCCTTTGAACCCTGAAGCTTTACAACGTGCCAGAACTGGCCCATCGCCTCGCACTGGCGAGACAACAGTACCTTTGTATAGTTACAGGTCTTCTACAGCCCCACCCCCACTTTTCTGTGGACTGTATAAATCGTATGACTCCCCCCCCCCCCAGTTAATCTCTTATTCTATGCTATTCTTTAGCCTCCCATGTTGGTTACATTTTATTACCAACCCCCAAAAAAGTGTTTACAACATCCCTTTTTAGCCCATGAACTGCGTCCCTTGCACTGAGTCAGATCCGCAGTGCTATTCCGGCGCCTTGTTATGCTTAAGGGGTGTTTGGCGGTGGGGGGCGTGGATGGATGGATGGTTGGCTACCCTCTACCCCTTCTCCAATACACACTCATTGGAAAACGCACATCTCCTCGTAGGAATCAAACTAGATTGCCCTGATAGACACTAGGTAGTTCTAAATGGCGTATTCGTGTATCTATATCTATCTCTCTCTCTCTATATACACACACACACACACACATTATGGACAGTGCTGTAGGTAAGAACATCTGCTCTGTGCTTAGTTTGTAGCAATGCTTTATATAGTCTGTTTTGACACTCTACCTATTTTGCTCTTGTATTAACATTTGTGCTTCTTCCCACTCACTCCCCACCATAAAAACACAGACAATCTTTTCCGAGCGTTACCAGGGGTTCTGCTTCCTGGGATGCTCCTATCCCGATCTCCAAGCTTGGTCATATGCCGGAGTTTTACAATTTGTTTTTTCTTTCTTTTCTGTTAAGTTGCTCATTACTTAACCCCATCATTAGTGCTCTTCCGAGGACATGGGTGAAGAGCAGCCCTGTACCCCTCTAGTTTTGACTTTAGATGCAGTTTTCATGACCCCACCCCCCACAGAGATATACACAGAATCCTTCTTTTGTGCGCCGGCATGGGGGGGGGGGCGTTTAAAAATGCAATTGTTTTGGAAGCCCCCCCCCACCCCCCACACACAGGATAAGCCCATCACGAGTTACATTACTTTCCCGCTTTAACAACAAACCATAAAATGATATCAAATGGTAACGGCAAGGAGGGCACAAGCTGATCCTAACGCAGGCAATGGGCCGTTTCTGCCCCTTCACCGCCGGGCAGGATATTATAAAGACAGTGCTGTCTGAGTTGTTTCTATTTTAGATGCCCTCGCTCCACTGCTGCCCTCCCCAGGATACTCTCACCAGGGTTGGGGCAGAATCTTTTTTTCCTCTTAAAGAAACGATGCTTAAATAAGCCCACCCCCTTCTCTATTTAAATTCTAAGCACCCAGCGCCCCCATATTGGCCCGTTCTATAATGTCTCTTCCGATCGCCTTTCAAGTGCGTTTTTTCACTTTTCGCGCATTCAATACATAGAGGAGCCCTCCCGGCCTCTTGAACGCATTGCAGACTTTCCTTTCTAAAGCGTGAGCTGGGAGAAATAGGGGGCATTTGAAGTACTTTGCCAGACGTTTGTTCTGCAGCTAGACCCCGCGACACCCCCAAACTTGCGACATACAGCGCTTTGAATGATCTGAGTAGGGACCGTGGCAACGGGGGCCCCGGAAGTGTCCCGCCCCTTCCCCCCTGGTCGGGGGTCCAAGAGCCGCTCTCCTTGAGGTGCGAACACCCCATCGATTCTACTCGGCCGTGCATTTTATGTCAAGTCATGGGCGAAGGGAAGCTCGTGGAATAGCTCAGTACACGAAGAGGTATGCTTCCGGGGAGCAACCTGCCACCGGCCCGAACCCGTCACCCACGCCCCCCCTTTCCATTTCAATGCACTACACAGTCTGCTCAACAAAACTACCCCCCCCCCCCGCGCGATATAAATTTCAATCGTCCGTAGTCCCCGTCTCCGCTCCTGGCTTCATGGCTGGGGGTAAGAATACTCCGCTTGCCTACCCCCCCCCCTTCCTCCTCTGCAGCTTTTTAGCTATAGATACCAGCCCTAGATCCAGTGTACTTGTTAGGGCAAATGTCTGCCCCCACCCCAAGAAGACCTCTGTAAGGGGCGGGGGTTGCTTAATTTGTAAAAAAAAAAAGAGCGACTGCACCTTCCCCTTGTATACCCCCTCCACAATAAATAAAACGAGACCGAAAAATGCATCCTTACTCAGCAGAATATACTCTGAAGCGGCTCGTTCACCCCCGCTAGTGGCCACCTCTCTCGTCCAATGCGGAGAGAAGCCTTACTTGTGTGTGCTCCCCCCTCTAACACGGGTGTCAGGCGCAGCTCCTCAGCCCCTTGGCCGAGCACAGCGCCTTCAGGCCTGGTGGGTGTGTTGTGTGTTCAGTTTTTAATGACTGCCGGGCTAAGAACCAGAGGGACCCAATCCCTTTGAATTGACCTTTGAGTGTCAAAGAAGGGTAATGTGGAGTGATTCTGAATGGGAAGCCGAATGAAATCCGTGGGGATGAAACTTTATCAGAAAACAACGCCCCTTCGACCACTGCGCACATCATACTCTTCTGTCCTGAAGGAAGTCCACCACACACTTTGTGGTCTGTCAAGTTGCTTCCCACAAACGTTGACTAAACAGCAAATGTGCGACTGTGAGGGTCTCTTATCTCCGGAGGAGTGGCGGAAATGGAAATGAAGGCCGAAACAACAAGCAACGCGGAAAGCCTCTTTGTACAACTAAAGAGGAACCTTCTTGCAGGTTTCTGTTTTGGGAAGTTGGGGGTTGGGGGGGAGGCTTAACGAAATAGTGGATTTTCCCACCGCCACCCTCTGGGCCTGCCCTACTCAATTATTAGAGCCAGGTCACAGCAGCCCCGAGGGAAGTAGTGGGGGACACATCATGGCACAAGGCTGAAAATTGCCTTATAGACATCTACCCACGGAGGAAGGGTCATGAAGTCTAGGCCAAATTTGCATACGTGGCTCTCATTTTAGCTATATTCAACAACAATTGGTTCATTGGGAAAATTATTTCTTCTACCGTCTCATAAGATATGTAGACACATGGTTACACAGAAACACAAGAACAAGGCAGAATCCAAACGCTAACTCAGTATTTATATACTTTTTTATACATTTTAGTCATTCATAAATACTGGTTTCATGAGTAGATCGCAATCAAGGCTGTACAAAATAGTGCGAAAAGTGCAAGGAGTGACTGAAAGTGCTCAGTGCTTACGGGGCAAAAGGGGTGAAAATTGAAAGGAGAATGTACAATTATATACAATAGAAAACAACCTGTGGTTTTTTCGTGTTATACAATTATCAGAATGTACACAGTATTAATCAAAATTTGGTACATGATATCTATACACATAATCCACTTATTCGTCGACGTTTCGACCCTTAATTAGCAATTTATGTAGAGTCAACAAAGGGTCTTCATCAGGACTGAGGGGGACAGCAAACAGCCTAGGGAATTTAAAAAAGACAGATCATTTGAGAATGGATTCTGCTAGGGACATTTTCAGGGTACCTTATTTCATGTCCGAGTAACCACTCACCTTCATATAACCCAAATGGGCTGAGGTGCATAGGGAGCTGTGTTAATGAGCTCTGTCGGCGTGGCATCAAGTTCCGCCTGACACCAATTTTATTTGATGTTCAATACAATTAGATTGAACAATCTGTAAGAGAAGGGGCAGCTAATTTATAATTTGTCCACCATGTTTCATTCATTCAGTGCTGCCAATGACAGTAAATGGAGGCTCACCTGGGGGTAGATGTAGTTATTCTACCCAGTGGGATTCAACTTCAAAATTCGTATTAGGGTCGGGCTCAGTTGGTCCGTTCTAAAAATTAATTAACAAGCCTTAATTCAGTGAAGCTTCACTTGGCTGACAAATGATCCTACATGGCAAGGCATGTATACTTATATTCATACCTGTTAGTGTAATTGGAAATGGATAGCCCGACTGATGTGGATATTCTCAACCAAAATTGGACCCCCAGCTGAAACGAGATGGGCATTCATTTAATTCCATGTGTGGCCCAACGTACATGAATTAAAGATGGATGTTAACAAATTTCTGCTCACCTGGGTGAGAAAAGATATTCCTCCCAGTGGGGTGTCAGATACGATTTGTCAACTCTGATGAAATGATCAGTAGTGCGGTGGCTAACTCCTCACTGAAATAAATAAATCAATAATTCCGTTATGTAACGGAATGGCCGATATCCTATTTCACGCTGTCTCAAAAGGCGGCCAAGTGAGGGGATCTTCGCTTACCCGCCATGTCGCTCTAACAAGTTGGATGCTTAGCGCCGGGGAGAAACGTCTTACTGGTGTACGCTGCTCCAAACGATTGGTAGTTACACGACTTTGGCTCCGGGCTCAGTTAAAATACGTCATTACAGTTTTGGCTAATGCGCATGCGTTAGACAGCCGTCAGACGTGCGTGGTGACGTCCTCACGCTCGTTGCCATGGAAAAAGGGAACGCTGTTTATGAACAGCAGATATTCTACAGCTCCATGTGTATCAATCCTCAATTAGAGATATCCGAGAGAATGTTTTAAGGATCGAGATGTTTTTAAGATGGAATTCCAACTGACCATTATGGTTCGTCTTCAGTATATTGGCCGCTATCACCATAGTTTACAGTACTCCCTCCATCCGTAAACAGTATTTGCAACGGCCACAAGTGGACATATTATATCATGCAGTTGACAAAACTTTCTAGAATTATAAATGATTATGCAAACATATTTAGGCGCATTATGGATAAAGTGGTATTCAGAACTCTCAGTCTGCAACATGTTACCTGGTATAACATTTTACCTGAAAAATGTTACTTATCAAAACTTTCAGTGTGCAGCATGACATAGTGGCTGACAAGAGGTTACCTGGCATATCATTTTACATGGAATATCGCTTATATATCACAGTATACCAAGTAGTCCTATAATGTCCCACATATCAATGACAATGACAGGGTAGCCTTACCATAAACTATAGTTGACCCATTTGTCTGTTGGTTTCCTCAATTTCGTTCAGACCATTTCTCACAGAATCCAGCATATGTATCCAATGGCATTCCTTGTACTTTAGAGAATGTGTGATGGACCCACCCCTTGGATTACTATGCACTTTTTCTAATACCCACCATTTAATCTCCTGTGGTGTATGATTATGGTGGTTAAAGTGTTCGACAAGAGGTGCCCCTTGTGTCTTACACTTTACTCTACTCTTATGCTGTAGTATCCGGGTCTTTATTTTCTGTGTGGTCTGACCTACATATATCTTTGCACATGGGCACATTATTGCATAAATGAGGTTCATGCTATTACAATTACTGAAGTCCTTTAACTTGTATGTTTTGTTCAAGTGTGTAAAGGTATCACCTTCTCTGCATTGATCACAGGCCTTACATGTGTGGCATTTATAATGCCCAATGATTGGTGGCAAATTCAACATGGTTCGAAGATCTGGTTGTTTCTCTGGTTCCAGATAAGCTTGTACTACTTCATCTCTCACATTCCTTCCTCTCTTGAATGCAAAGGTTGGCTTTTCTGTGGTCTTCAATTCCCCTGCTACCAAATTCCAATACTTGGATATAATCTTCTTCACCTCATTGCTTTTGATGTTATATGTGGTAACACACACGATCTTGTTGGAATTGTCTTTCTTCTATTTCACTTCTAATAAGTTAGACCTGTGACTGTACCATGCCCTTTTCTTTGCACGCTTCAGTAGGTTAACTGGATATCCTCTTTCCTTCAAGCGTGTTGTTAGTTCGTCTGCTTCCCGGAAAAAATCCTTTCTCTGGCTACAATTTCTCCGTATCCGGAGGTATTGTCCCAAGGGAAGGTTATCCCTTAGATTACGTGGATGGTGGGATTTGTACATCAACAAGGTGTTCCGTTCCGTTGGCTTGCGATATAAATCACAGTACAGCTTCCCCTCCTGTACTTTGAAGGTTATATCCAGGAAATTTAGTGAGACAGAACTGCTTGAGATTGTAAACTGTATATCCTCACTTCTATGATTCAGCCATGTGAAGAAGTTAGCTAGTGATTCTTGGTCCCCATTCCAGATCATTATGACATCATCAATATATCTTTTCCATATCTCAATGTTATTGAGATATGGATTCGACTCCGAGTACAGATGTTCCTCCTCGTAATGGTCCATAAAGATGTTTGCCAGACTAGGAGCGTAGGTGGCCCCCATCGCCACTCCCTTGCATTGGAAATAGAAATGATTATCGAAGATGAAAAAATTCTTTTTCATCGCTATTTCCAGTAATTCAACTAGAAAGGATGTGGGTATCCAATGTGGTCTTATTCTGCGGTCCAGGACGTCCCTTGTTATCTGGATTGCTCTGTCTTGAGGGATCGAGGTGTACAATGAAGATACATCCAAGGTTACCAGTATATTCCTCTCTTGATCAAATGCTCAGACAGAGCTCATTAACACAGCTCCCTATGCACCTCAGCCCATTTGGGTTATATGAAGGTGAGTGGTTACTCGGACATGAAATAAGGTACCCTGAAAATGTCCCTAGCAGAATCCATTCTCAAATGATCTGTCTTTTTTAAATTCCCTAGGCTGTTTGCTGTCCCCCTCAGTCCTGATGAAGACCCGTTGTTGACTCTACATACATTGCTAATTAAGGGTCGAAACGTCGACGAATAAGTGGATTATGTGTATAGATATCATGTACCAAATTTTGATTAATACTGTGTACATTCTGAGAATTGTATAACACGAAAAAACCACAGGTTGTTTTCTATTGTATATAATTGTACATTCTCCTTTCAATTTTCACCCCTTTTGCGCCGTAAGCACTGAGCACTTTCAGTCACTCCTTGCACTTTTCGCACTATTTTGTACAGCCTTGATTGCGATCTACTCATGAAACCAGTATTTATGAATGACTAAAATTTATAAAAAAGTATATAAATACTGAGTTAGCGTTTGGATTCTGCCTTGTTCTTGTGTTTCTGTGTAACCATGTGTCTACATATCATATGAGACGGTAGAAGAAATAATTTTCCCAATGAACCAATTGTTGTTGAATACAGATTAATTGCCCAGGTTCATAGGTTTACTGGGTGTACCCCATTTTGTTGTTTAACTAATCTCATTTTAGCTAAGCGCAGCATCACCAGGAGGTGGAAATCTGCTACCCCTCCTAAGACTCTGGGTGTGCCTCATCAGCCAGGATAGCTGGATTCCAGTGGCATGAGAGCACGGGACTCACGTCTGAGCATACCCATCCCACTAGGGGTGCCTAAGACTGGCATGGAGAAAAGAGATGGAGAACTAGGGGCTAGCATAGAGTTGTGCTATTCACAGGGGCCTATGGAAAAAACCTACGGCAACGAGATGGGAACTATTACTAAAGTCCTTTAAAGCTTCAGATATATTTAACATCTAATGACAGGTCGTTCTGCTATCTTCACGGCATGACATGACCAATTATTGTTGGCCTGACCACCTCCCCCCCCCCTCACCTTCCTTACTATTAGATACTGAGGGCCAGATGTAGGAGATGTAGGAGCCCAAATGATGCATGGATGTATGGATGGATGCATGAATGGGTTGTTGGATGGGTTGGTGGATTGCATACATTGTTGAGGGATTGGCTGTATATATGCATCTATCCATCCACCCATTTATGCATCTATCCATACACCCATCCATACACCCATCCATGCATACACCCATGCATGCATCCACCAACTCATCCATGCAAGCATTACAACAAGAGCCCGCAGCTCTCCTTCGTCTCTCCTCGCCCCCCTTTCCCTGAGCCCGCAGCTCTCCTTCGTCTCTCCTCTCCCCCCTTCCCTGTGCCCTGCCCTGCTATTGTAAATGTCAATGCCAATTATTTATGTTAAAAAAAAACAATCTAATGCAGAGGAGGAACTAAGTATTACTTTTTATGGGGTCGCGGTACTTTTAAAAATCGTACTGAAATGGTCTGCCGTGACTTCTACGTGCCCTCCAGCCACCTCCTACACAGCTGTTAGCCTCTAGCGGTGCAGACGCACACCTTGCCAGCTTACTGACTGCTCCTCCACCCTCCCCTCCTGCGCCCTCCCCTCTCTCCCCAAGCCCCACCTTCCCCGTGGGTGGGTTGGTATCTCCTCATCAGCCTCGCTGAGCCCTGCGCGTGCAGTGGTAGCCCCTCCCGCATGAATATGGAATAGGCTGCACGAGGACAGCTATTGACATTGTAAATGACAATGCCATTTATTTATCTGTTTTCAAAACCAACACATAAATAAACAATTTGTCAATTACAATGCCAATAGCTCTAACTTTGTCAAAGGCGAAACCGTTGCATTGTAAATGCTTGTTTATAGAGAGGTGAATCGGTGAATGTGTTACTTCTGAGGATCATGACGCAAGATCCAATATGGCCGTCTTTGTGTTAGTATCTGTAGCATTAGTTGTGTTTACCATCCGTGGGTTGTTGATTCTCGAATTGCCACCTGGAACATGAAATAATAGGATGAATGGTTACTTATGCGTTCGCAACATATTGTGAAATGTCGAATTAAAAAATTAAAATAACTGCACGGCTCTGAAACAATACCCGATAGTGTTGTAGGCGTGTACACTATTTTCTGCCTCAGTACACTGCTATTGAATTTCAGGTAAAAGTGTAATGTTTTTTAATGACAATGTTGTCATGCTGTGTACATAATCACTCTTCTAAAATATAAGGTGGTGAATAATTGTGACCGGAGGGGAACCTGTCTAACAGCAAATGAAATAAAGAACCAAAAGGCTAAAGGCAGCAATTGTATTATGCTTTGGAGGTCACACGGTAATAATGTATAACCTCAAGAGTATTTTTTTTTTACCGTTGGTCTGAGAGAAAATCATTGATTTGTTATGATCAATATAAACGTTGCAGGTTATTTGCAGGAAATGAAATTACTCTAAAAAGCGGAGTGATGCATAGTGTGGATGTTTGCAAGGGTCGTTAGCTGTCTTTTCAGACATATTCGAATTTAAAGTCTGTTTTTGACTTTAAAAAAAGCTTGGGTTGATTCCCAGAGGCTTGATAACCAAAGTCAAAATGTAGATTTTAGTGCATATGCAATACAATGAAAAGCACATTTCGAAAAAAAGGTCTAATTTAGAATTTGGCAGAGTGGAAGTACTTGCGGTGCTCCCCACTTTATTTCCCTCGAAGAAAGTGCCAGGTGTACTCCAGTGAAGACTCTGCTAGCTACAGCGATGGCCCCTCCATTAGTGCGGAGGAGCGCCGCCCCACTGACACAAGCCCCAAGTAAAACCGGTTTTATTATTGTTTTATTTTAATCCACCTGGACCCGCCCCCCAGGACTCTCACGAGTCTTGGGAGCAGGTCCAGGGGGATGACACTGTGGTGGGGGAGTGCTAGTGCACTCCCTTGTCCATTCGCTGCACATGAGGGGGCAGATTTATGTTAACTGGCGCATCCCCAGGGATGCGCCAGTTAACATGCGCCACAGTGCGCCACTGCTCCGCCACTCATGGTGCGCCGCATTTATGATGCGGCGCACCATGGTGCAAGGAAGTGAGGATGCGTGACGCATCTCTCAGCGTACGGGCGGCGCATTGCAGGAGACATGTCGCTAGTGCGACATGACTCCTGCAATGCACAGGAGCCACCTATTCCATGCATTGTGCGTCACCCTTACGTCTGCTTCAAGCAGGCGTAAGGAATTGACGTAGAAAGTGGCTGAGTGAAATCTCATAGATTTCACTTAGCCACTTTTAGGAGGCGTTCCTGCGCAGGAACGCCCCCCCCCGCGCAGGAACGCCTCCTTATGGCGCAGGGGTTTCCAACCTGACGCATCTCCTAGATGCGTCACGTTGTAAATAGGGCGCATTGTTTGCGCCGCTGTTGCGTCACATTACGTGACGCAATTGCGGCGCAAGGGCATCATAAATCTGCCCCGAGGTGTTTTGCCGGTGCGCAGTGAAGCTTTCTCCAGCCTCAGATGCGTTGCTAAGGCTAGAGAAAGCAGGCACAGTCTCCCTGCCTGCCTGGGAGAGCAAAGTTGCAGTGCTCAGGCTAATCGTGACATAGCTTTCCTGTAGCCTCATGATTGGCTCCAGTGCAATCTGGGACCCTGACCCAGAAGCAGGAACAGAGGGATGGAGCGGACGGCGGAGGCAACCAGGCAAGTTTTTATCCCCCTAGGCACCCCCAACCCCAGCTCCCTCCTCTGGCCCATCCTGCCACTTTGGCAGTGGGCGGACCGCAACTGGCTAGCTAAATGGGTGTTGAACCCTGATATGGCATTACATGCGAATAGGGGTTACAGGTTATAGTGATGGTCATCCTGTCCTATGGAGGGTGGAACTACTGTCACCCTATTTGCTGTCCCTCATGAGCAGAGAGAAAAGTGCCTGCATGTCGAAGCCAGTCTTATTTTTCTTTTTTCAGATAAAACAAAGTCCTAATTTGGGAGGATTTCTCTCTCTACATATTAACCAAGGAGGCGCTTTACATATGGTGCCTGCTTGGCAAAAAGCAAGTGCTGTAAGGAGAGCTGCTATGGACACCAAGGGGCCCATTAGGATCACGGGCCCCTTAGTGTTTGGAGCTTCTGTTGTCCTGCATCATGCAGGGTGATGCAAGGAAAACCAAGCCCTTAACTGGGATTTACTAAGCAATGCAATGCCACCTTGCATGGATCAGTGTGGCTTAGTAAATCTAAGATCACACAAGGCAGTGTATTATGCGGTCTTGTGTTATCTTGCAATAGGGAGGCATTCCATTGGTCAGTGTGGGCATGCCGACCATGGACATCATTTATGGTCACTAGGTCTCACAGCTGCAACCCCTTGCTTGCCCCTTGCAAACCCAGATAGCAATTTTGTGACCCCTAGCCTCAGAGGTAGAAAAATCAGTGCCATAAACACAGAGGCGGCTCCACATTCCTTATTTTCAGCATGTTTTAGTTTATACTCACAGTGAATAATTTTCTGGTATTCACTATTAGTATAATAAAACATGTAGTTGGTGGCAGTTGAAGTAAGTACAAATATTTTCAAATGTATGTTGTGTGTGTACTAGTGGGTCAGAGAGTGTTTATGTGAGATAGGATCGTGTATATGTGTCAGCTGTGCCTGTATGTGTAACCATGCATGTGTGAATGAAAATGAGTGAGTGTCAGTGACAGATAGTGAGTGAGATTGCATGAAACTGAGGTCCAAATTTACTATTCTTTGAAGCAAGTCACCACTGCACCAAAGATGCTGTGCTGCCTTGCATTAAAGGGAGAGAAACAAATGCACCATAGTTACTAAGATATGGTGCATTATGGAGTAGCATAATTTTGGCTCTATTCTTTTACTTTTGGCTAGGCCACATACAAATTTACATTTGGCCAGATATACTCATGTGATGCAATAATACTAAAGACATATGGGGCCAGATGTAGGTAGCCAAATACCGGTCGGTAATGGCCGAAAATACCAAATTCGGGTGTTGCCGACCGGTATTTGACTTTTGAGATGTAGGAGCCCAAAAAAGGCCGATTCGGTAAATATGAGTCAGTAATTAACCGAATCGGAATATACCGAATCGGAATTTACCGAATCGGAATTTACTGAATCGGAATTTACCGAATCGGAATTTACCGATTCAGAAATTACCGAATTCTTATTTACCGAATCGGTAAATAAGAAATGGTAAAAAAGTAGTTTTGAGATGTAGGAAACCTCTAAAATACCGAACTTCATGAAATTCTGTATTTAATAGCCAGTAATTACCATGGATTGAAAGCAGGTGGTAACCAGGTGCAGACTATAAAAAGGGCCCAAAATGCAACAGTGTGACCAGAATGGAGGCATTCTATGTGATAGCAAGGCGGCTACGGCTACAGGCAGCAGTAGAGAGGGTCTGGAGAAGGGAGGAGCAAGTCTACAGACAGAGGATAACGCTCTTCCAACTCACAGAGGCAGAGATATTACAAACGTACAGGCTACACCCCCAAACCATCTTGGACTTAATCAGGGACCTGCACCCACTCCTGGAGCACCCAAGGGCGCATGCCATCCCACCCCTTGTGCAGGTGCTCTGTAGCCTACACCTGCTTGCATCTGGGAGTTACCAGGGGGTGATTGCTGCGGTAGGTGGGGTGTCCCAGAGCTGCCTGTCCCGTTTTTTCCGGAAGTTTTCAGAGGCATTGATGCAGATAATGCACCATTACATCAGCTTCCCTGACACACATGCAGATCTGCTAAAAACCAAGACTGACGTCTATCAACTGGCACATTTTCCACACGTCATTGGCTGCATTGATGGCACCCACATCCCAATATGACCACCTGCTTCCGGGAAGCACCCACGACTCCTACATCTTTCACAACAGTGGGATCTACACACGCCTGACAGCGGGGGAATTCGGAGAAGGATACCTGCTAGGTAAAACACTGTGACACACCCTGATAGACATTGCAGATGTATGTGTTGTTGCGCATTTGAGTAATGGTTCTATCATTTTCAAACAGGTGACAGCGCATATGCCGTCCGCTCGTTCATCCTGACACCCTACCTGAACCCATCCACGCCAAGCCAGAGATGATACAACGTGGCACACAAATCCACAAGGAGCGTTGTGGAGTTCACCTTTGGGCTGTTAAAAAGCAGGTTCCGCTGCCTCCACAAAAGCGGAGGTGCACGGCAGTACTCACCTCTCATCTGCTGTAAGATAATTGCAACATGCACAAAGTTGCAAAACCTTTCTACAAAGAAGGGCATAGAGGTGGAATGGTGTGATTTTCAGGACCATGATGATGAACATGCACTTCCTGACCCCAACACAGCAGGAGTTGTGCCAGCTACAGATGGCAGACAGAGACGGGCAGAGATCACACGCAACTACTTTTGAGTAAGTAAAGAGGTGGAGTATGTACCCAGCGTAGTTCAATTTTCGGCACTACGCAGGTACTCAAAGGTACAAATGTGCAACACAAATGGTATCTATTATTAATGGAAGTCCTGGCTCACTTCCCCATTAAAAGTCATGGAGTGTGGGCAGCATAAGTCATTTTCGGCAACGCCTACCGGTGCCAGATGTAATTGGCTGGCTGTCGTCACTAGGTGTGTGGACAGTTGGAGCACCATGGAGCCTGCTGCTACTCCGTTGTCGCAGCAACAGGGGGCTTGTCATGCTGCTCCTACTGGTGCTTTCCTCGCTCTCAGGTACATCCAGAGCAGCAGTATGTGCTGATTGAGCATTGAGCAGCACCTCTACAGCACTCGTTATCCTTGCTAGGCCCCTGGACACCTCATTGCTGCTGGTTGTCCTTCTTGCATGTTGACGCATCACCTGCACAGAAGGGAAGTTGCAGTGGCAAGGCGGACTGCTGTGTGGCAGTGCTTCCTTCCCCAGCCAAGGTTGGAGTGTCATCCTCCTCCATGTCACCTGCTGATATTTCCATTTTGACTAGTGGGGCAACTACATGCCTCCTGCTACTTTGAGCTGCAGGTGTTGTTTGCGGCAGTGACGCAGGCAGTTCAGGTGAGGACAGTAGCAGAGGGGATCCTGAACGCTCTGGGGAGGCCTGCAGCTGTGGAGACATTTCAAGGTCTTGGGATGGTGGCTGTGTTGTTGCTGCACCAGTGTCCTCTGTGTCATTCCCTGCACTTGTGCCTGCTTCCTGGCTGTCGTCCCTCTGTGGTGCACTGCCTTCCTTCTTCCTGGTACGCCTGCAAGATGTCTCGCCTGTGGACATAAAAGCGTACGTTAGCTCTGTGCTTCTGCCTCACTGCTTATACAAATACATTCCTCTCACTTAAACACTGTACATATTGCCTCAGCTTGATCATCACTGATATGTGTTGCATAACTTGTTGCTTGGTGTGCTGTATGGAATAGTAGATCTTTCAGTGACTACATCTTCCATAATGCATTGCTGCTGTACACTGCTACCTCTACTGGAGTGGGGTTTACACTGCCACATAGGGCAAAGGAAATGTGATGAGGTGAGGGTGATTGCTGTGCATGCTTCTTACCTTTTCTGGTGGCAGCTCTACCTGAGCTGTCTGCATCTCCCAGAGCCTCCGGTGTGCTCTTCTTGGTGAAATAATTGCGCTGCATGCCGGAACTTGTGGTTTACATTTTAAGTTAGTTCAATCCTCTAGTGGATGTGTGCAAATTCAAAAGGCCCACTGGAGGGCTTTTATTGGGTCCTGGCAAACTTTCGAATTTGCACACATCCACTAGAGGATTGAACTAACTTAAAATGTAAACCACAAGTTCCGGCATGCAGCGCAATTATTTCACCAAGAAGAGCATACCGGAGGCTCATTAAGCAAGGTAAAATACAGGGAACTGTGGGAGAACAAAATGTGCACACTCAAACTGCCTCTGAGGAAAGAGCTTGTAAGCTCTGAAACGCGTCAGGCAGCAGGACAAAAGTATTGTAGTAAGGATGCCTGTTCCTTTAGAATAAAATGGTTTTGTTTTAAATCACCAGCTGGAGGAGTGCGTGTCCGAATGCAAGGGCATTGTTTGGGAAGATATACATATACATATATGTATTTATAATTTTTAATTTGTTTCTAACAATGTATAATTTAATAAAATAATTATTTATTAATGTTATTAAGTAAATATATTATATTGTATATATATGTATGTTTATTTTCTTTACATTATATGTAATACTTATCATTTTAAACCTGTTCTAATAATTCTACCTTTTTTTATATGTATTATATTCTTTATTTTACATTATTTTTTAAATATTCAAAAAAATTCCATTTAACAACAATATTTTAGACAACAATATTTTTTTTCGATACTTTTGTACTTACCATTATGTAGATAGGACTTCGATATTCTGGCCATCGATATTTTTGCATCAATATTTTTGTACCTCGATATTTTTGATGTTGATATCAGTGATCCTGCTCCATTAATATCTCTTTAGCCTTTGCCACTGGGCACTATGGGGGTCATTAGGATGGCGGGCTGATCGCCACCGCCGGCTCGCCGGTGGCGATCCACTCACCATCCCAACTTGATTTACCCGGCTATATTGTTATGGTGGGGGTATTGCGGTGAATGCAAAGTGTGTCTGCCGCTTTTAGGTGATAGCAAACGGTTTGGGGCCCGCTATGCATGTCAGCGATATTTATCACTAATGACATGCAAAGTGGGCGTACCCAACCTGTTAGCAAATAAAAGCAGTAGCTAACATTGCTATCGCCTATTATCAACGCAGGCGTAGCGATTAAAAAATTTACGCTAAGCGCGAATATCGCTGACATGCCACGTCTTAACCTGTATATCCAATGGGAGTTGGATATTCAGGTTAAGACCCTATTGGCATTAATGCCTGAATATCGCTGGATATCCAGCGATATTCATGCATTAAGCCGCTATCGGCAGATATTTTATCGCATTGGAGATAAACGTTGCTAATAGCACGTTATCTCTGCGATAAAATCCGGCGATGCACAGCGATAGAAAAATTGTCGATAAAATTATTTAGCGATAAATATCGCTAGTTGTTGATAATATGCCCCTCAATGTTCTCTACTGCCTCCCTGATTTATTTGTTGGGCATCTCTATCTTCGGTTCCCTTTTTTCAATTATTGATGCAAAATGATTAGAGACCTCTATTACCCTACACCCTCTCTCAACTAAGGAAGCCATACCTGTTAATTATTGTTTATGATTCCGGCTTCTCTAGCATTGTTCTAGAGATCTCTGAAGTTTTGTAGAATCTTCTGGTCTCCATGTGACATGCCAAGGCCCCAAAGGGGTGTTTTATCCATTAATGGCTGTTGTCAGAATATTAATTATTTTCAACTTAAGCTATGGGCCATTGCTCCATATAAGGCTTCACCAAGAAAATACTGCTAGAGTTTTGTCTCGTTTTGTGCATTTGAAGTGTTTGTGTTCTAACATATAGGGCTCTGACATTTCTTGGCTTTCTCAACTTTTGTTTTTTTAGCCACGAACCAGAGTAATAGGTATATGATTTAATAGACATCCATGTTCAGGGCTTCACTGGGTATCCATACGCAGCATCTGTAAAAATGCTAAAATAAGCCCGCTCCCTTCCTCTCCTTTATCTTTTCTACCATACATCATTTCTCCTGTTCTCTCTTGTCTCACTTTCTAGTTCCTTTCTCTCTCTGCATCCCTCTCTCCCCTTCTGACTCTTTTTTGCAAGGCCCTTTATGTTTTCTCCAGTTAATTTTGAGAATCTGAGAAAAGTGACAGAGTCAGAAGCAGCAGTCCTGCTCTCTTAAACTGATTTCCAATGTCGCCAGCCCACTTGGGAAATGCGCTGGGGAAATAAAGGCCTTTCCGGACCTGTCCACATTCCTCTGCAGCATTGCCTGTGCTGAAACTCCTTGTGTCCTGTGCCTAACTCTAAACGTATGACTTAATATTCCAGAATGCTCCCTACACTTCCATCATGCTCAATGCACTTTAGGGTCATACAATTCTTCAACTCTTCATTCCGTAAAGCTCAATCTAGAAATTAAGAGCACAGAGTGCATTTTTAAGTGCAGAAGTACCTCTTTGGTGCTAAAGAAGTGCAAACTGAGTATCATTTAATTTGGAATCCACAGTGTAGGAAGCGCAGAGACTGAAGTTGCTCAAATTACACATTTATCACTCATGCCACCATTTTGCCAGTGGCGGCTATTAAGGAATGCGGGTGGGGTTGGGTGGGAGGTATTTGAAGTTTTTTTTTTTCAAAAACCTGCTTTTTCCAAAGATTGCGTCCCTCCTCCGCTTCTCTGCTCTTCCTGACTCCAATCCGGACGAAGTTGCCAGCAGCACCCGGCACACAGCGTCCCCTGAGCCAATCACAATGCTGTAATGCTGCTTGTGATTGGTCTGAGCGCCGTGGTTCAGCGCTGAAATAGGGACAGGGAGCCTGTGCATATTCCGTACCAGGCTGTCCATTACAGCCTTGTGGGGAATATGCAAAGTGTGCATGACCTCTTGGCCGGCAGAAATGCACACTGAAAGCCTCTGCCCGACACCCTCTCAGAATTGGGACTGACGGACTCGTGGTCCGCGGTTCTGTCCACCCGATTACGATGTAACTGAACACTGCTCCTTATGGGATTTTGTGTTCTGCCCAACAACCGGTCGTAACACAGACTTCTATGGAGAAATGGGGTGTGTGCAGAAAACACTGCACCCTGTTGTAGGCACCCCATTGTGCCTGCCACACAGCGCAGGAATTTACAGGGGGATCCCTTAGGTACCCCCAAGGCCCCCAACCGGAGGCCCTAGGAGGATGTGGGCCCTACAAGGGGCCCCCAAAGTCAATTTCCGACAACCTTTTCATGTTGGAAAGGCCAGCACGGAAAGGCTGTTGGAAACGGACTTTGTAAGCCCAAGGACAGCAACCCTGTGCATAGGGGTGTACGATGTGGGTCCATCCATCATGGATACTCCAATAGCCTGTCGGAACTGATTCAGAATGACCGTGCGGTTTACGTTCCGACCGCGAACATTTTAATCAGTCGGTCGGAATGTAAACTGACCGAGTTAATCGGAAGGATTCGGACGCTGTCAAGGAAATTCCCCTTAATGGGCATAGTCCACTCTTCCTTCCACATTGAGCCACGAGCCCAACCGCACACTAACCTAGCTGCCAGCAACCAAAAATAAAACAACAATAACCTTCTAATTATCATTTTATTTTTCCTTTTTTCACCTCTCTAAGTGCAGTGGGGCGGCACTCCTCTGATTTAGTGGATGAGCTGCCACTGCATTTTGCATTTAGAAATGATTGCCAGTGTAAAATATGTACACAAGTACAGGGATTAGCGAAAGATAGCCAGCTGGAAGGGAGCCCGAATATTCCTTATATGTTACAAGCAACATTCATGAGGGGACAAGGATATAGCATTACGGCCAGAGCTGCTTTGGAATTGGGCAGCCAGGGTCCAGATTTTCAATTACATTGTGTCTGATTTGTGTTACTTTTTTAATGCAGTCCTGAGGCAAAGTCTGTTGCCAGGATTTGCAATCCACGATTTACTTTGAATTCTAACCCAAATTAAAACAACAGAGCTCATGCGCTGCCTTACGGTATTTTGCATCAGGGGGATATTACACCTATGGGTTTTGACACAAGTCCCTGCCTACAAAAAATTGTAGACAGGGATTTGCACCAAAATATTACACCCCCCTGAGGCAGACTTAACAAGGAGAAATGTTTTAACTGCTCCTTGTTTTTTCCAATTTGCACGTGCTGACTATGTTAGTGAATGACAGCCAAAAGAGCACCAGTGCATAGAGAGAGCAGAAGTGCGCCAATTATTTGTAGATATGCCGCCATATGTATCATCAAACTATTTTGCATTTCCTAAATAGCGAATTTTAAGGAATCGCTATTTAGGAAATGCAAAACGGTATGTATGTACAAAATCGCTTTCCAATAGCGATTCCTTAGCATTCCTTAATTTGAGATTAGCAAATTGTCAATCGCAAATTACCCCTTCATTTCCATGGGCCAGGAGGCCCATAGGAATGAAAGTGCAATTTGCAATTAGCACTTTGCTGATCGCAAATTAGGGATGTTTCCAAGGGTGCAGGGGTGTCTCAAGAACACCCTGCTGCACCCCTGAAAAAGACATTTGGGGGCATATGGCGCACATACATGCCCTAAGGGCATGTATGGGCGTCATATGGCACCTTTGGTTTTTATCAAAAAAGATTTTTGATAAGAATTCGCAAATTACCACCAACTAGAAGTTGGTGGTAATTTGCTACTCCTTAATGGCATTTTTTGCATTTTATTTGTTTGATACATTGCATTTAAGGAATCGCAAAATTTGCAATTCCTTAAGTGCAATCGCAAAATAAGGATTAGCAAATTTTGCTAATCCTTATTTTGCATCAAACTTGTTTGATACATTCCATTTGTCTATTTAGCATTCGCAAAGGCCGAAATTCGCAGAATTTCGGCCTTTGCGAATGCTAAATAGCTTGATACATATAGCGGATGGTTCGGCTCTGCTCTCTCCCACTTACATAACGCAGCACAGCAACTTTACTTACTTTTTTGTAATGTAACTGGTGCCTATGTAAAGTGCTCCAGGGCCCTTGAGCTGGCTTTGTGCTAGGTGAAACCGCAATAAAACAAGCATTTAAAATGCAATAGGTCCCGCATTACTGAAAATTTGAGCTATTGGTGTTGCATTATTATCAGTAACGTTATAGTTTAAACTTTTAGTAACACAACACCTATTGCATTGCAAATGCTTGTTTTGGGAGCCCCCAGGCCTAATTGTGATACCAATTCGACCCTGCCTCTTTGATATCATGGGTAAGCTTTTAACTTGCAGAAAGGATGTGGTGTAGATGTGGTGTAAGGTCCCGAGCTGCCGACTTTGAGTCTCTGCTTAATCATCAAGTAATTTTAGGAAAATCACCTAATGCCCTGAGCCTACCAACAATGAATGTGTCCTTTTGTGCTGTAACTGGTGCTTATGTAAAGTGCTCCAATACCTTCGGGTCGAGTTTGTGCTATATAAAAGTGCAACCAAAAAAAAACATGCTGGTAAAGCTCTTGGGAAGTTGACGCAGTTCTGCTAAAACCTATTAACTCTAGGGCTCAAGTCTCTGACAGAGTCCATGGTTCTTGCGAAACAGACACGTCTTCCTCAATCGAACACAACTCCGAGTCACCTGAGTACAGCTCTTGTACAGCTTGGCCTACTTGTCCGAAGGATGGCACAGCACCGATGCTGCTTGGATCGGTCTGCAGCAGGCTGGTTCAGTGGTGTGCAGCTGCCACTGCACCTGAGAGCTTGCAGCTAGCCTGGCAAAGACCTTGTGCAGCTTGGCACGAAACATAGCTCTCGGGAGAAAATCTCAGCTCTCGCGCTGTTTGACATGTCTCCCACCCTGAAGATAAACCCTAGAGAAATGTTTGCATCACAGTTCCAAACAGGTGTGAAGCCTTTATTGAAGTTGCTATCACGGACGAGAAGAGCAAGATGGAGGCTGTGGGGGCAGAGAGCAAGGGAACCGAGATGGTTAGAAGCAAGCAGTGAAGAGAGAGAAACTGGGCAAGAAAAGTGAGGAAATGAGAGAGAGAAAGAAGATGGGACTAAAATGAGGCAGTGAGGAGGAGAGAAAACAAGCAGAAGAGAACTTAATGACAGAAAGGGTAGATGCATATAGAGAGGTGGGAAGGGATTTAGGGCCATATGTATCAAGCAAAATTGCATTCGTAAACGCCGAAATTTCGGCGTTTGCAAATGCAATTTGGCCAAATGGTATGTATCAAGCAAATCTGCGTGCAAAATAAGGAATTGCAAAATTTGCAATTCCTTATTTTGCGATTGCATTTAAGAAATCGCAAATTTTGCTATTCCTTAAATGCAAAGTAAGAAGCATTAAAAAAAATGCAAATTGGCCTTAAGGAATCGCAAATTACCACCAACTTCAAGTTGGTGGTAATTTGGCATGTATGTGCACCACATGTGCACCCATGCAAATTTCAGGGGTGCAACAGGGTGTCCTTTGGACACCCCTGCACCCTTGAAATTATTCTCAATTTTTGATTCTCAAATTGCGAATCGCAAATTGAGAATAACTTCCCATTCATTCCTATGGGCCTCCTGGCCCATACAAATGAATGGGAAAGTATTCCTTAGTTGCGATTCGCAATTTGCTAATCGCAAATAAGGAATTTTAAGAAATAGCAAAAAAAAATTGATTTTCTACATACATACCAATTTGCGAATCTCAGATAGCGATTTCTTAAAAATCGCTATTTGAGATTCGCCAATGGGTACCTTCATACATATGGCCCCTACAGCGTGAGAGGACAAGGGCCAAATGAACCAAGAAAGAGGAGTGGAGGAAAGGAGGACTGTTGAGCAGAGAAGGGGTAGAGCAATGAGAATGGGAGACTTCAATAGAGATCTGGTGCTAAGGGTGGAGAAAGGGAAGTGGGGATCTGAACAAAATGCAGTAGGATAAAAAATATAATGAAAGCAGGGGTGGGAAGTGGCATAACGTGCGACAGGAAATCAATACACAAGGGGAGGAGAGAAGGGACAAGGAGAAAGTTGGAGTCAAGTTAGGAACGGAGCCGAGAGAAATACTGAAAGGCGGTAGTGTGAGGAAAAAGGCAGAAGTAAATATAGTGCAGCTGGCAGATGACGGCGGCGTGGTGATCAACAGACTGGGAAAAGGCGGGATGCACGGTAACACGTTTTCATTTGGACTTTGCCCGAGGTCTCAATCGGTAGCGTGGCTCTGTGTGCCGCGAGCAGAGTAAAGTGTTGCACAGAAAACCCTCCTGACTCTGCCCTGCAGCGCATAAATACAAAAGCGGGTCCAGGCTGTATATGAGAGACACAGAGGAAGTGCTGATCAGTAAACCCCAGAACCCCCATGTGCTTTCTCTGATCACAAAGAAAGTAAAGTGTTTCACTTTTTACGGAGTCGGTTTTCACCTTCTCCTCTTCCATATCTGAATGCTGCTCACGGCATTTCACAACCAATTGGAAACACCTGGCTGCGGTGCTGTTCTTTGCTGGTATACTATGCGCATTTGTCATTCACAGGTTTGGGCTTGTTGGCCTTTGTCAGAGACGCATGTAGTTGGCAAAATGGGGTGGTGGCTGCTGATACTAGTGGCTTTCTTGTGGCTGCAGTTGCTGGAAATATTAGCCGGTGGGTGCGATGTTGGGCGCCCGGGGAAGCAGAGTCACAGACTAGTTTTCCCCCGGGGTATTTCGCCGAGACAAGGTCAGGCTGGGGGTCAAGGGGTGGGGTTTTTGGGGTGGGTATAAGAATGCAGGGGAGGAAGGTGGTTTCCTCTTCCTGCATTCTTTGCACTGTCTGGAGGGTTTAGTTTTCTGAGGGGACAGTTCAGGGCCTAGTTAGGGATCGGGACAGGAGGCATTCGGCAGTTTGCGGAGCCACTGGTCGGTGGCTTTGAGGGTCGAACTCACGGAGCAAGCGGACGGCGCTGTGCACGATGGCAACAGTGACACCCGATCAGGTGAGGGAAGCCCTGTAGTACCTGGGCTGAGCCGGGCGGGAGGATCTCCTCCGGCCCAGTGTGTTTGACGAGGCGTGGGTGGGCATGACGCGGGCCCCACGGGCAGCTTCCGTGGGTGTATCGTGGTGGAGGTCACATGCATGTACAAGCCACCTCTGCCCCGGAAGTGCTGGACTGGGAGGGGGCGGGGCAGAGGGAAAAAGAAGTCTATTGCTCGCAGGGGACGGCGTAAGAGCTTTCCCCCGCGTTTGATATCCGAGGAAGCGTTTGCTGTCGGCCCTGCAGGGGTTGATAAGCAGCTGGCAAGCCCGCTAGGGTGGAATGACAATACAGAGGAGGCCGGGATGGGGGGGGGAAGCCTCGTTTTGATGCCGCTGGAGTCTGCTGAGCCTGTCGTGCTGGGAGGGGGGCCAGGAGTGGGACCTGGGCATTATGAAGGCCAGGAGCCTTATCTAGAGCGGGCAGTTGGTTCAGCAGTGAGTTTCGGGCGCCCAGGGATGTGGGGCAACACCCCCATTGACCTATCCATTCACTCCTGGGAGACCACGCCTGCCCCCACCGTGGGTGCTCCCATGCCTCAGGGGGATCCAGTGCAGCAGGGGGTCCCCATACACGACCATAGTGGGTTGAGGTTGATGGGCCCGAAATGGGGTGGAGGGCCTCATGGGTATTGCCCCCCCCCCCTCATGGGATGCCATGCGTTTGGAAGATAATTTCAGGGAACAGCGACTCCTGGTCCAAGAGACGGAGGATCGTTGGGATGCAATGAATGCGGCCCGGGGTGGGGCAGTATGGGACGAGGTGGCTGTAGGGCCTCCATGCCCACCTCGGAGGAAGAAAGATGGGCAGAACAGAAATAGAGGGACAGGGGTGCCAGGGGCCAATAAGACTGGTCTGGGGAAGTAGGCGGGCCTCGGGATAAGACAGGGACAGGTCCCCTCACCCCCCAGGTCGCTCCAACCCGGGCGGGAACTGGCGACAGTGCCAGGGCCCACCCGGGTTGGAGCGACCTGGGGGGTGAGGGGACCTAAGCCGGCGGAGTTCTGCAGAGTGGGTGATGGCACGGCAGGGAGCAAGACGGCCTCCAGGCGCTGGCCTGAAGTAGTAGGGGGGTCCGCGGTGGCCTTCCCTCCGGCCCGGGAGTGGGCAGCGGCATCCTATGTGAATGTTGGAGGTGGCATCGGTGCGAAAGGGATTAAAGGTGTGAAGAGAGATGCGAGAGAGGTGCTGTTGACGCCTGTTGACGTGGAGCCTGTGGTGGAGTTGGATTATGACTCAGAGAGTGATGGGATGGAGGACGGGGAGGTGAGAGATGACGACGATGGTACGGTAGGGATGAAGAGCAACAGTAAGATTGGTGTTTTGCAGGTGGCGAATCCTACAAAGTCCAAAGTTCACGCTGAGACCTCCAAAGCAGGCAGCGCAAGAGTGACCTCTGGAGTGAAAACAACGGCATTACAAGGTGAGGGGCCTGGTGGGCAGCTTGGGACGGGGGGGCCTAGAGGGGGACGGAAGAAGGCATGCAGATCGGTGGGTGTTGGGGAGGGGTCGGTGAGGTATCCTGTCGAGGTGCCGAAGGTTATGACTGTGAAAGGGGTCAAGGACTCTAGGGAAGGTAAGACGGTGGCAGTGGCGGAGGTGTAAAAAGACAAGTCAGACGGGTCAGATGACAAGAGCAGTAAAGGGGAGGACAAACATCCCAAAAAACTGCCATATATGGGTTGGCAATGCCACTGGGGTACAATTTGTCGGAGAAGACTAGGAAGAGAATCTGGGACCACGAATATGCGGATGTGTTTAAGTTGTTACACAGGGAGATACAAGCAAAGGAGGGTTCTAAAGAAGAGGAATGGGAACTGACTAGGCGGCCCAGGGTCCCGGTGAATAAGGAGAACTGGACGTCAGCCTTTCTCATTTACGTTAGTATTTATTGCGAGAAGCATCTAGATTGGGCCATTGCACTTCTCAAATGCATGGATATTATTAGGAAAGCCCAGATGCATTTCAGTGGCTTTGCTTGGCTGAGTCATGATGAGGAGTTTCGGGCCAGGATCAGTGTGAACCCTGATAAGCCATGGGGGAAAGTGGACCAAGAACTGTGGATGCAGTGGATGTCCTCCACATATTCGTCGGCCTCTACTCACATGGCTAGCAGTTTACCGGTCCCTTATCGGTCCTTTCCACCGCGTCCCGCCCACAGGGGCAGGGGGACTTCCTGCTAGTACAGGGACTGCCGGGCCAGCAGTCAGACCGGGTAACAACGCCAGCACCATAGGCGCGTGTTGGAGTTACAACAGGGGCTATTGTTCACAATACCCCTGCAAGTTCAAGCATGAGTGCTCCAAGTGCGGTGGACAACATGCTCTTACCCAGTGTTTCACCTTGGCCACTCCTTCGGAACAGTGGAAGGCGATGCAGGGGAGGGGACAGTCTGAGCCGAAGAGCACCTACGCAAGTTAAGGTGGAGGCAATTGGACTGTGGCTCTCGTGTTACCCCGACAGGGAAGCGGAGGTGAAAATGCATTGGGGTTTCTTGGAGGTTTTTCAGGTGGGGTATCAGGGCCCCAGAGAATGGACGTGGGTGGAGAATCTGAAGCAAGCCAAGGAGTTGCCAGACGTGGGAGCTGCCAAATTGAAGAAAGAGGTGGCCGAAGGCAGGGTAGCGGGCCCGTTTGTTGATTGGCCTGTGGATGACCTGATCATCTCCCCATTGGGAGTGGTGCCTAAGAAGGAGCCCGGTGAGTTTTGCATGGTTCATCACCTCTCGTGGCTGGAAGGGCAGTCTGTGAATGATTTCATCACTAAAGCAGACTCGAGGGTGCTCTATGCCTCGGTGGATGATGTGATCCACCTGGTGCGGGTGTGTGGGCCGGGGGCGGATATGGCAAAGTGTGATCTGAAATCGGCTTTACGCCTGCTTCCTATAAACCCTGCAGATTTCTCTCTGCTGGGCATGCAGTTCTCAGGGGCCATCTATGTGGACAAAGTATTGCCCATTGGGTGTGCGATTTGCATGTTCACTTTTCAAAATGTTCAGCACCTTCCTGCAGTGGGTCTTTACCCAGATCAGCAGGCATCGGTAAGTGTCTCACTACTTAGATGATTTTTTCTTTGTGGGACAGGGGCATTCCTGTGTCTGTGGCAGGGCCCTGTTACAGTTTCAGGAGATGGCACATCAATTTGGAGTTCCGCTGGCTCCTGAAAAAACAGCTGGGCCCAGCTGTAGCCTGACCTTTTTGGGAATTAAACTGGACTCCAGTCATTGGGTAGCTCGAGTCCCCGAAGCAAAGGTGAAGGATATTATGGCTTGTCTGTTATGTGGCAATTGGAGAGAAGAGTATTGCTCTGAGAGCTGGTCAGCAGCTGTTGGGTTTCCTGAACTTTGCATGTAGGGTGGTGAGGGCAGGACAGACGTTCTGTAGACGGCTCAGCATGGCCATGTCGGGTGCAGTCTAACCACACCCCAGGGTTCGGATTTCCATGGGGGTCCGGGCTGATCTGAGGACATGGCTGACTTTCTTGACTACCTTCAATGGGGTGTCGCTGGACTTTGATGAGGACAACATGGTTTGGCAAGTGTAAATTTACTCTGTCATGCGTCTGGGGCAAGGGTGACTGAGGCACAACTTTTGGCGGTGTTGCGCATGGCGTTGAGATGTCTAGGTTTAAATCTTGCTGGCTTTGGGACTCACTCTTTCCCTATCAGGCTGCTACAGCGGCAGTGCGTCTGGGTTAGTCCTGCGATAGGATTCGGTAGATTGGACATTGGAAATCTAGGTGCTGTGAGCGCTATTTGCATAAATGAGGGATCAGGACTAATGCCTTTTTCTCATTGTAGGTTGTGTGGGAGGGCCGGGGGCCAAGACGGTCATATGGATTGTTGGTCATTCATTCGTGCATTGGGTCTCCAAGTATGCAGAGCAACAGGTGTAGGGCCGTAACCTGGGACTCCGAGGAAGCCACCATGAGGTGCATTGGTGGGGAAAATGGGGGAATGCTTTCCGATTTCTGTGAGGAAGTCTGAAAGATACAGGAGGAACGTGTATCAGTATCTTGATATCTATCAGGTTTTCTCAAATTATCCCTGTTCCTGAGGTTATACCTCTTTTCAGAGGGCTCCTTTTGAGGAGACCTACCTCTTGATTGAGAACACTTCTCCTTAGGAAGTGTCTGTCTAGTATTTTCCCACTTCTTTTTAGGAGTGGTTAGATTGTTTTTAATAAATCCTTTTTCAGGATTTTCTGTTAGTTCAGGCTTTACTGGTTTCCCACCCAAACTATCTCTTCCTTGTTCTTCATAGGATTTTTCTATTATTCTGGCCAGTTCATATGGTTGCTCAGTTACATCAAGTTCTTTTAGTTTTTGGGGGATTGCCACGGATGCTGCTTCACCTTTCATATTAGCTAATATTATAGCTGTGACCTGTTTGAAATGCTTCAGTAACTTCATACCGAGATTTACAGCAGGCTCTGCCCCGTATTCATTTTGAATTTGTTTCAGGACGTCTGGTATTACCGCCAGGGACAGAACACCATGTGTTTTTGTGTAGATTGCAGCAAAGACTGTACCCCAAGTGTCACAGTTCTCCAGGTGTGGTGCGATCCCCATTGGTAAACAGATTGTTAGAATCCTATGTTTCTCATGAGGTGTACTATCAGGAAATACTGCCTTGATTTGAGTACATTTTTTATCTAACCAGAATGGAATTTGTTCTCTTTTTATTGGTAATTTACCAATGACTGATTGTATAGTCTGTGGTGTAATTTTGTTTGTGTTCCCCTGATGAGGGGTGTGCTGTGGAATCCTGATAGTCAGTTGGACTGTTAGAGTCCGCATGACATATTGTACCAATTGTCTATCTATTTTAATTAATTGTTTTAGCTGAGCTAATAATTCTACATCTGTCATTCTTTCAATGTCAGGATGTGGTGTATAGTTGGCTAGTACCGGCCATGTTGCTCCTGGTCCACCTAGTGAACTGAGCCTGGTAATGTGATTTTGATGTTGTAGGGCGCCTTTGAACCAGAGCTGATGCTCTTGGTAAGTGAGTGGAATTTCAATGTCCTCGAAAGGAACGTATTCCGCTGGAGGTTCCTCTATCTTGTAGAAGTGGAACACTTGTGTTCTTGGATTTGCTTCAGGGAAGATAATTCATGAATATAATACCTCTGTCTGCCGATATTCGTGTGCCTCTATGACAAATATAACCCTACCACCTCTTGGTGAAAGGCCATTTTCTATAAGCTTTACAGCTATTGTTTTCCGTACATTTTCCGGGGTGATTATAGCATCCGCATCGTCTTGTTGGAAACCTGTAACGTCTAAACCCAGTTGGTCTGCATTTATTGCAGCTCCACCGGTTGCATTGTTGTCGTTATTCGACATTTTGTTGAAAGTCCTGCAGAGCAAGTTTCAAGGAAACAAAGATAAGGTGCACAATATTTTTGGAACACTGTATCCTTCAACGTTGAATAAAACCAAAAACTAATACACAGGATTTTCGCCCTACTCAGTTTTGGCGGATTTTATCCTTTAATCCAGACATCTATTGGAGTATTTTACGGGAACAAGGGGTCTCTGTGAAAAGCACGACTGAGTTACTCTAGTATCTAGCATTAAATTAGAGCCTTAACAAACGTTGGGCGCCATGTAGTGTAGTTCCTATATTCCCAATAGGCTCTGAGCATTGGAATAATATATCCTATGGATGTGACGTAGGACTTATGTCTACTAGGTCTCGATCGAATATATTAAACTTAATTGTGAGGGCCAGCTAGCTCAGAGGTCACTAGAAACTTTCTCGAATTCACAAGAAGAGATTAGTTTCTGACAACCGCATAAACATGACAACTTTGTTTCCCCAAGATAAAACTGATCTTCAGAGTCGTGGAAACAATGGGTAGATGTTTTACTCTGTCATTCGTGCATGCTTAGTTTCATCAGAGGTGCAGAGAAAATAGAAAGACGGACGTTTTCAATAAAAAGTATTTATTGAACAGTCTTCTTTCTCATGCAGAAGAAATGAACTGCTACAATCGTAATACTGGCTGTAAAGTATAATGCGTACAGCAAGAAGAGTATTATGAAATAATAACGAAAAAGCATGGTAGGGTTTCTAAGCCATAAAATACATACATAAATGAATAAAGACTAAAAGTAGTCAACTGGTGCTTCTAAAATACACCTGATGTACCTAACCTAAGTCTAGTACGAGGGAAGAAGTGAGTGTGGTGCAGCATAAGTTTAGTATTCTTTTGCCAAGAATCTATCCAAGATTTCGCTTAGGGTCTAATCAGCTCCGTACCTTGGTTTAGAATGAAGGAGGTCTAGTATCTCTCTGTCTCAGGAATTGATTTCCCAACACCCCGCAAGGGGAGCTTGTAAACACTGGAGCTGGATTTCTCGGCAGGAGAAAAGACAGCGTCTCTCTCAATGTATCTGCTGGAGGGTCGGCTTCCTTCGGCACTTGCTGTAGCGAGAAGCGTCAGGCAAGTAGATAGTCGAACTGCTCCAAACCACGGTGTGTTTGCTTGGGCAAGTGTGGGCATATTTATACCTTGAAGGTGCCGAGTTTGACTTAAAGGTGGACATAATAACGTCATCAAAGAGTCTCAGTTCTTTGAAAACTCCATGAGTTCCTGGACAAATCAATATTCAAGCAAGGTGAAGTCCCTAACTGCTGAAGCCGAGTGTTCCAAGAAATCGTTGTGGATTTTTGTAACTAGTGGAAGTAGCCATGCCGTATTTGGACTGCGTGAGCTATGTCTAAATATGGTTATGATTTTTATGCCTATATAAGGACATGGTGATTTATACCTATATAGGGGCATGAATCGGGAAAATTACACTAGGGTCCTAAAATGCTATACAACATTATAAGCCTTGATTGAGATGCTCAGCATCAATGTATACTGTACAAACTGTAACAATAATGTATTCATTTAAAGCTATCTTCTCTTATTCTTATCTGTAATAGAACTCCGATTTGTGATGTTAACCATTAAATGGCAGTTATTTTAATTAATTTGACCTTAGAAATTGTAAATTGACAAAATTCACACGCAATCTAAAAAAGATTTTCCATATGCTTCTCCTGTGTTTCACATTCCCACTACCAGTGTTTTCATCCAACGGGTTTATGCCAAATCTACAACTATTTCAAGATATTTTGTAAATAAGGTTAATATGTAATTTGATAAGTGTCTTCATGTGATGATTCAATGCGATACTCTGTGTTAGCGATCAGATATAACATTTATTGCATAGCTTAGAGGCACTGCATGGCAAGAGGATCTAGACCCAGCTGACAAACCATGAAGTACCAGAATATTCATGTAAACAATTTGTGACATCTATATTGTCAGGGATGCATGGATCTGCACTCAATTTGAATGATTAGTGGGCATTACCTTCCTAAGAGCTAAACAATAAACCAACTTTGAATTCTGTTTTTCCCCAACCTCATAAACCTGACTTTGATCAACTACACGTCTAACGTTTGTATGTTTTCTACCCCTACAAAGCCTATCCAAAATGTCAAAGTTTGTTGCATTTGTAATTCATGGAAATGCCTCTCTGACATTTAACAGATGGTGTATGTTAAAGTTTGGCTCCGAAAAATTTGTTGACAGCAGTCCAAATGCATGGCGTCTTCTTGTATAGCTTCTACAAGATTTTTACCTGGTAATACACATTCTTGGAAAAATTAAAGGTGTGTCTTGCAGCCAATTGATTATGTATGAGTTGGGAAGTGAAGCCTTCAAACTCCCAATAAGATCACAACGCTTTCAATACAGTAGTATATATGTGGTAACTAACTTGTAAGGTTTTTGTACTTTTGTGAAAACAAATTACTGCAATATGCAACTCGATCTTCTTCTCTTTGAGGTACACTTCAAGCAGTTCACTGCAAAAAGATGGAATTACTACCTCAGTTTTGGCAAGATTCCTGATAGAAATGTTTACAGGAATGACCAGCTCCCAGAAAAGAAAACATAGCGAGGGGGTTTGCATTACTCATAATGCTGACCCAGTGTTGGCCTCTGTGATTTGCAGACAATATTGATTTGGATGAATTGATGAGCATTTGCTTTCAAAGTAAATTTCAGATATGGTTAACTGGAATTATATCATATTCTGTGTTCAAAGACCACAAGCGGTGTTCATATGGTGGTGAGCCTTATTTAGATATTGCTAAATTTAGAAATGTCTGCAGGGCTGATGGACATTTTGGGCATTCAAAGGATCCTCCATTAAGGTTGTTCCTGTGAATATTTTGTAACTTTGATGTATGGCTCCATCAAACATGAAGGAGCCATACAGCATAGTTACAAAGTTTTCTTTTCTCAAAAACAAAACACCAAAGTGGGATTTAGTTTTAAAAAATCAGTCCCCCTCCTCACCATGGGAATCATCTCCAATGGGGAGGGGGCATTTTTATGTTTCTCCTGCCTCTTACCACCAGGGTTTTCCTAGCGGTGATGGGCTGTAAAAACTACTATTTGTCCAGCCAGCTACATTGACTGGGCGGCCATATACAGTCCCCACTCCAACAGGCCATCAGAGTTTGGCCATGGCGGAGATGGAGTAGTCTCCGCTATCACAAAACATTGGTCTGCCCACATTTAGATGTGATGGGCGGAACATTATGTTGGTGAGAATGGTACTCAGTCTCCATTGCAAAGGAGTACATTTTCGACCAACATATAGATCAGGCCCTAAATCTGTTGCCAATGAAAATGAAGTCTTGTGATTAATCTCTACAGACAGATTTCTGGAACATCTTCTGCAAAGCCCCTTCCAAATGGGGTTTTCCTCTTCTACTTTAGTTTTAGGAGGTGCACAACACTTGTTGTTTATGAGTAACAGTTTTTTTAAATACAAATTGTAAACAGTTTAAGGTGCTCCACAGGTAACGTATCCGACCTTTACGTTAATTCTTATCCTTTGGTTAGTGCACACGTGCCATGTGTGTGCATCTCTGATTTGGGCACACTTTAGGTTCTAAATCAAAGACTCCAGTTTGTGTTTTCAATTGATTTCTGGATTTATTTCACATAACAGGTAAAACATCATAGTTTCATCTTAGTTTCATCTTTATATTCAACATTTTTGTAGCCGAGCTCCAATGCATTTCGGGCTATCATGCCCTTTCTCAAGGAGCATAATCTGAACTAATCAAAAACAAAATCAAATATAACCATCACATTACTGGTATATTAATCGTGAAAACATCTGTGTAATACATCGTTCAGTTATAACCATTGATAAGCATAGCGTTTCATATAATGATATTAGGTGACGAGAGTCCGTTTAGTGAAGTGAACCGATAAGACCGTGGGTGAGAAAGTATAACATGCATATAGTGCACTTACATATCAGGCTGTTCCAAAACATGTGCGGTAAAGTTCTGAAAAAGAACGGTAATAAGAATGTATCTTAATGAGCTGCGCGAGGCCTCGTGATTACCACTAATTTTGTACCGTGGCGGTCCAAGACCGACTTACTTAGTTGTGGTGAATGATCTTTCGTGCCCGGTTCGGTTGGCTTCAGATCCACCGAGAGTTTGTTTGGAAAAACGGTCCTATGTTATAACGGGTGTAGCGATTGGTTATCGTGATAACGCTACGTAGTGTGTGTAATGAAACTAGAAAACGGACTATGTTCTCGCGGCCATATTGGATGAGGGAAAGGTTTTAGAATGATGTGTTATACGTATGTATTATGACAGCTAATAAATATATGTTGTGATATGTGAGAGTACAGAAGAGACAATATGACATCAAGAAATACCACAGGACGTAGTTATAAAAAACAACTTAATTCCACTCTGTCGTTAGTCCCAAATGGCTTCATAGATTGAAGTTGATAAATCCAAGTCGTTTCACGCCTAAGTAGGGTGTTATTATTGTTCATACCCTCTTTTTTTCGATGATTTCTAGAACCAAGAATTTCAATTGCGCAATGTTGTGTTTCTTTTCCATGAAATGGGTAGCGATATTTGATTTTTCGTTTTTAGTTCTAATGTTTGATTTGTGCTCGTTCAAGTGCACTCTTATTTTTCGTTCAGTTTTTCCCACATATATCATACCGCATGGGCATTTCAGCATATATATGTGGTTAGTAGAGTCGCATGTGGCATTTACGTTGAGTTTGATTTTGTAACCTCTCATGGGGTGTGATATCGTATTTCCTTTTATTACATTGTTGCAGCTGTTGCAGTTCAAACAGGGTTTTGTCCCTTTAGCTATAGTCGGCCTTGTCGTATCCTTCGTGAGAATTTCCTTGATGTTGCTGTTGCGTGTATACGTGAAAATTGGTGGGACAGTGAACAAATTATTGAGTTCTGGTTCAGCTGTGAGGATTGGCCAGTGTTTTAAAATAATTTAATTATAAGTTGAACTTGAAGTTGAAAATTTCAAAACTAACACCATTCTGGTGTCTTTTGGTGTTTCTGTTTTAGTTAGTGCTTGTTGTTGGGTGATTTTTGATACCCTATTGGTTGCTTCTTCAATTAAGTTTATGGGGTATCCTCTCTCACGAAATCTTTCGCCCATTTCAATTATGCGTTGTTTTCGGGTGTCTTCTCTTGAGGTGATACGTGTGGCCCTTAACATTTGTGAATATGGCAAATGTTTTTTTACGCACCCTGGTGGAAACTGGTGAAATGTAAAGCATTGTTACGATCTGTTCTTTTTCGGAATAAATCCGTTTCGAATCCCTGAGGTGTTCTTGAAATTAAAACATCTAGGAACGTTATAGATTTTTTACTCATTTGGCATGTTAGTTCAATCCTATCGTCTTTAGTGTTCAAATCCAAAAGTGCGTTTTCTAAACTTTGTTCGCTGTTTTTCCAAATAAAAAACAAATCGTCAATATATCTTACAAATAATTTCAAATTATTGGACCATGTTGGGTTGTCATAAATGTGAGTGTTCTCAAATTCCATCATGTATATGTTGGCGTATGTTGGCGTAGCGCAATTGCCCATGACATCCCGGACAGCTGTAGGTACCATGTTTTATTGTATTCAAAATAGCTATGATAAAGAGTAAACATCATTAGCTCCATCAGGAATTGTTGCATCTCCGGTTCTATGTCACTGTTCAACAGAGGCTT
Source organism: Lissotriton helveticus (assembly GCF_964261635.1). Classification (NCBI taxonomy): domain Eukaryota; kingdom Metazoa; phylum Chordata; class Amphibia; order Caudata; family Salamandridae; genus Lissotriton; species Lissotriton helveticus. Next base: position 1,600,172,121 of record NC_136059.1, on the reverse strand, counting down.
TTCTCTAGCCTCTATTCCCCTCCGTGGGGGATAGACGTGTACAAAGATTTTACGTCCGCTGTACATAGAATGAGCTGTTCATTCGGTTCCACTGTAATTCTGTGAGTTTCAATAAAAATTTGGTGGTGTCTTTCACGTAGCTTTGCATGTTTTTTACCATAGGTTGAAGGTATCTGTCCAAGAATTTACCCACCGGTTCATGTAGAGAGCCCCTGGTGGATACAATAGGTCTAAACGGTGGATCATCCATACTTTTGTGGATTTTCGGTGACATGTGTATGCTTGGACTTTTAGGATATTCTGATAGGAGGTATTTTTTTGTTCTTTCATTAATTGTTCCAGATTCTTGTGCTTTATTGACTAGATCTCCAAGTTCAGTTCTGTATTGGGTAGTTGGATTTCCTTCCAATTTGATATATGTAGTAACATCTGAAATATGTTCTTGAATTTTTAATTCATGCATCTTGGTGTTTAAAACCACCAATGCTCCTCCCTTGTCAGCTTTAATACATTTGATTTGTTTGTTGTTCGCTATTTTTTTTAAATATGCCGATTCTTTTGGGTTGTATTGTGAATTACTTTTTTTCGGTAGTTGATTTTGAGTAGGTCTTGTTTAACTAATGTTTAATATAAGTCAATGCTTTTGTGACTTCCTGGCGCTTGATAGGAGCTTGAAGGACGTAATCCCATTAGTGGGTCTGCCTTATCTTGGGTCGTGGGAGGTAATACGTTTTCAAAAAAATGGCGAAGTCGAAGCTTGCGAGTGAATTTGAATGTACTTGTTTCCAATTCTGATAGGTTCGTTTGAGTTGTTGGTATGAAAGACGTTCCCTTTTCCAGTAATTTCATTTCATGTGTGTTTAGTGCATTATCCGAAATGTTAATGACTAAGTGTTCCTCTTTTTTAGATCCATCTTTAGGATTGTACTTCTCGTTTTGGGTGGACTCTTTTCTTTTTCTTTTTCCCCTCCTGGGTCTCCTCTGTCGTCTGGGCCTACTTCTAAAAAAGGTTCTGATGTTGAAGGACTGCTTTCATCTGCGGTTTGTGTCACTTTGGTTTCATCCGGTTTTTTATATGTCCTGGTAGGTTTATATGGTCGTCCTCGTTGTGTTTGATTTGATGACTCACTGCCAGAAGATGAAGTATCCGTTGGTTGACTATACGGTTTATTTCTCAGTTTTTGGGCGTACACCTCTGCCCAGGTGTATACTTCACCTAGTTTGTAATCCAGGGTATCTCTTTTAAATGTACGTAATTTTCTTTCATTAATGTCTCTGGTGTGTTTATCCAGCTGTATCTTGATGTCATCCAAGGTCTTAGACCATTCTTCTGCCGGAACTGTGTCCTCCAATTCTTTCTCAATGTCCTTGATTTCAGTATTGAGTTCTTTTAGAATGCTTGACAATTCTTCTATAATGAGAAGTATTAAATGTAGGCTGCATTTGTTCAGAATAGCATTCCACTTTTCTAGAAAATCTTTGGAGTTTTTGCATAAGGAGGGTTTTAATGCAATCCTGAGTCCACGGGGAATTCTTGCTGCTTTGTGATATTTAATGAGAGTATTAGCGTGTAGCTTTTGATTGACTTGGCGTTTTAAAAAGTAAAGAAGTTGTTTGATGCATTGCTCTTTTGTACGTGGGTTATATCCTCATCTATTAATGCGTAGATGCGTTCTGTTTCTGCTTCATTGTATACCAGAATATTCGCTCTGGCATCGTAGTTTTTGTTATCTCCTCATATTGCATTTTGTGTTTGCGTGCGTGCTCCCTCCCGTTTTGGGCGGTTAGGTATTGAAATCACTTTAGTTTTAGGAGGTGCACAACACTTGTTGTTTATGAGTAACAGTTTTTTTAAATACAAATTGTAAACAGTTTAAGGTGCTCCACAGGTAACGTATCCGACCTTTACGTTAATACTTATCCTTTGGTTCGTGCACACGTGCCATGTGTGTGCATCCCTGATTTGGGCACACTTTAGGTTCTAAATCAAAGACTCCAGTTTGTGTTTTCAATTGATTTCTGGATTTATTTCACATCACAGGTAAAACATCATAGTTTCATCTTAGTTTCATCTTTATATTCAACATTTTTGTAGCCGAGCTCCAATGCATTTCGGGCTATCATGCCCTTTCTCAAGGAGCATAATCTGATCTAATCAAAAACAAAATCAAATATAACCATCACATTACTGGTATATTAATCGTGAAAACATCTGTGTAATACATCGTTCAGTTATAACCATTGATAAGCATAGCGTTTCATATAATGATATTAGGTGACGAGAATCCGTTTAGTGAAGTGAACCGATAAGACCGTGGGTGAGAAAGTATAACATGCATATAGTGCACTTACGTATCAGGCTGTTCCAAAACGTGTGCGGTAAAGTTCTGAAAAAGAACGATAATTTATCTTAATGAGCTGCGCAAGGCCTCGTTTTCCTCTTCTAAAACATGTACTACATTATGGAAAATTTCGAAATAACATATATGGCTACTACAAAATCAGTGTTTTATGGCCTTGTACTGATAGGGCAGATTGAAGAAACAGCAATGGCTGCACATATTCCTTGCAATGCTGCAACAATATGATGTTAGGGACTATTTGATTTATGCTTGGAAATTGGGTGTGCTGCAGAATGGGTATGGGGTGCACACTTCATTATCACTGTAGATTTTTTGTTTACATTGAAATGTTCCATATATGGGAATGTTGCTTGCACTGAGATCTTTTAATCAATTTCCTTGGGATTATAAGCTGTGTGTGGGCTGCTAGAACTTTTCACATGTTTTGCTTTACCCGAATCGGCCCTGATATGTATTCATGATAAAGGTTGTGACTGAGTTATAATTTAATTTTCCTTTTCCTACTTCAAATTGGTGGCCTTATAGTAAGTAGTTTCTAATGTATCTTTTCCATTTGGATTTTCCTCATACTGATAATGGTCTACTGTGGTATCAGTGCCTCCATTTGTTATTTTATACAAACTGCCCGGATGCAATCTTCATTCAGAAAAGTTTGCACATCTAGGAGTAGGGTAACTACGGTGTGTATAATTCCTAACAATAGATAGAAAGAATAAATGCAGAGATACAACTATAGCCCCAAATACAAGTTGAGTGATTCAGAATTCCACTTTGAAAGTCTGTTCCACACAATGAGGAATGGGTCTTGGTGAAAGATCAAACCCAAATTTACCAGTCAGAAAATCTGCTGTGGAAATTGAATTCAACGTAGCCTCCCCTTTCCTGTGCACCCTCCTCACCCTCTATCAAAAATTTCCTATTCTTCCCTCTCCAATCTTACTTATCCACCATTCACCCCACATTCCCCACCAGTTACACACGCTGACAATTGACAACTGATCAGCATATGTGATCAATCTGAGTGTTATTTTCCTCAGAAAATAAAATACAATGCCTAATTCTGCCACAACATTTTGTTCCACACAATTATTGCTCATTCTGTGAGGTTTAACTCATAATAGCGCAATACTAACAGGTGTTGTTGCATGATGTCTGTGTTTATTGGTGCAGGGTTTCTACCCCAACAGAATTGTGCAACACTTAACCAGGGCCTAAGTGTAGATGTACAGTGTAATGCCCCATTTCACCCATGCAAATCATGCAGAGAGTAGAAATAAGTTGGAAATGTCACATATAATGCTACTACATCTAACATTATGTTTATATACTGTGTGTACTACTGTAAAGGTTATGTGGAATAATAATCATCAAACACATAGGCTATGTATTATTTGATAGCTGAAACATGCTACAATTTAAACACACACACAATATGCAGAAGTCACAATCTAGCCACGTGCATGCAAGCAACACCGAGGGGTCTGTTCTCTCCAGGTGATTACTCATGTTTTAGTAGCCAGTCTGCCTCCATACCTTGGAAGATGCAGACCATCAGACTTCCTCAATACCATCACATTTAAGAGTAAAAAGTAAACTTCAATGAGGAGGTAGAAGACAGTGTTGTAAGCTTTGTAGTTCGCTACTATGATTAACTAAATGACATACCACCTCACACCCTCAATGGAATTATACAGCTTGCCATATGGCAGAATTTCTTTATTAGGGTGAATATTTTGGGGTGGAAGATTTACCTTGGGGAAGTTAAAAAGTAGAAAGAAGAGAAGAGGTGTGAAAAGTACAAGTTCACCTGGATACAGGTGGCAGCTGTACTCTCTAAAGGATGATACAGAGTACCCCAACTGTGGAAATGTGCCTTTTGAGGGGCACACTGGTGCAGGGGTCACCCTTATCTTTGTCCACGGGTCCTTAGAAAAACAACAAAATACAGATTGACACTGAAGCTGAAATTCAAAAGAACAAGTTTATTCACTCATGAGTGAGACCACATCCATACAACACCCTCAAGTGTTCCAGGAGGTAGTAGCTTGAATACACGGACCATAGTGCTTTTATACAGGGTTTTCTGCACTGGTAAGCATGTAGTTACAAATAGAAGGGACAGGCCTACACAGGAATAACTACCGACAAACATGGGCAAATGGGAAATCACTTAGTCAGCAAAGTGGGAGGGGGAGCAGGAGTGCTTATGGCAGCACTAAGAGATTGACAGTTGAGTCTGAGACCAGGTGTTCTGGCAGCTACAAACTCTTTAGCATGCATATTGCTTTTAGCTGAGTCAGAAAGTTAACTAAAATAGACAGCACAGGCAGGGCAAAAGAGAGCAGCAGAGGATGGAAGAATTACATAGTTGACAAAATGGATACCACAAACAAGATGGTTTCAGCTTATGCTAGCAGAGATTATTTGGGATTTACACATACAGTTCTTTTAGCATATGCTGAAGACATTTACCTATACTTTTGAGGGAGTACAGAAAACATTGGGCACATCTATCTGCATTAATTCAGTAATATCTTGGTCCATTGCCAAGCGAGCATTTACATTTGTGACATTTCGTTTAGTCGGTATGCATGAGGTACAAGTAGAAATACATAGGGAACAGAGACAGGGCCACATTGTATACAGAGGCAGCAAATGAAGAGAATAGCTAGAAATATACATAGGGCTGACAATAATTCCCAGCTTCATACAGTAAACATAGTCCATAGCCATTCAGTCAAAGTCCATGTTCCTGAATCCTAAAGGATTTCAGTGACTATTTTGTGCAGCTTGGAAATCGCTTCAAAAACTGAAGGGGCGTGGTCAGGGATATACACACAGCAGCTGTTCCCAATGATGTGGCATGCTCCACCATGGTTGGCCAGAATAACGTCAAGGACCCTCTTATTTTGGAGCACCACGATTCTCGCAATTTGTAGTTCTGTGATATTTCCAATTGCCATGGCTGTCTGATTGGTTACAGCCTCTATAACATTTGTCAAGCGCCTTATCTTTCTGTTGTTTAAGGCTGCACCAACAAAGAATAATAGTCCCAAATTAAAGTCAACGTACTGCTGCAGTGCAGTATCAGTTTGATTCACCTCATCTTGATTTGTTGTCCTCTTAAATCGGCTCTTAGAAACGTCATTTTACAGTTTATAGTATTTATGGTAGGACGCAGGTGCCAAAAACACAGGTGGTAACAAAAAGGACACAACGCAGCTACCTGACCACCCAATAGGTAGGTCGTAATAACCTTTATTTCCACAAATAAAATAGGTGTTACGTGAGGACAAAAAATGACTATTGTTTATTCCAGTAATGTTCAATGTTATAGTACAGTCACTTTTTCCCACAGGGATACTGCCAATACTACTCACAAAAAGGTCTGCTTGAGCTCTAGTAACAACTATGCCAGGAGGTCCATTACCCTTGATAGTTCCAGTGTCAGGGAAAACATAGCGCACAGATGAATTTCCTCGACAATACTCCTCCATTTCCCATACAGTTCCTTTGGCTTGTGGATCTCCTTCCTCATCAGGGTAACAATCTCTATTTAACTGAAAGTTTAAAAAAACAAAAGCGACAGTGGAGACTTCCTACTTTTAGCACATAACACAAGTCACCCCCCAATTTATTCAATCGCCCCTAGTGGTTTGTATGGGCAAGGTGTGTGCACACTGGTTAATACCCACTGTCACAATGCTAGTTCATCCAAGAACTTATACAGTAAATACAAAAAAGCAAAGGTGCACCACACAATTGTAAAACTACAATGTTAATAAACACAGACGTAGGTTTTCTTAGTCGTGATTTTTCTTTTATTCCAATATAAAGTGTACAGGCAAAACACAGTTGTTCGCAGCCGACGCGTTTCGTCCTCAAGGAACTTCTTCAGGGCTGCCATAAAAACATATAAACATACAATTAAAATCTAGGTTAAAAAAGTTCGTTTACAAATAGCCAGACTTTACTACAATTGATGACCCAGAGGTTATATTATTTACAAAACGGCCACTTTGGTCAAGGCACATTGTGGAATTATGAACCAATTTTTTCATCAATAGCTGATTTTCATTTGGGATGGGAAGGCTATAACATATAGTTTTTTTAGACATCATATATATTTTTTGTGTCATAGTTAGTCTAATTCAATGTACATGATGATTCTATTGATGAGGAACAATATCTGTAGATGGATGAATAAGTCTAGGGAGAGAAATGAATGAGACAAAGAAGGATAGGGGTATCAAGTTCCAGTGGTAAATAGATGTACTATGGAGGAGAGGAACCAAATAATGTCTCCTCATGCAGTTGAAAAGAGAAAAGGGGACAAGAGAAAAGGGGGTACACAACATACCAAGTTACTTTGGGTATTTGGAATCGTCGTATTGGATAATAAGTTCTTTATAGATAGTTGTTTCCACAGATCTTTTTATTTAGTAGTATTGGGAAGCCTGAGGGAAGGATGGAATAGAAACATATTAATGGTTTACCCAAGGGGAACACATGCACCTAAATATCCATCATAGCATAGTAGTTCCCAGACCAAGAAGTCCGGAACTCCAAGTCTTCTATTGTTTTTATATTCAGTGTCAACAAATATCCCTAAGACACCTTAGAAATCCACAGAGCTAACTGAGGTTCTGTATACCTCAATGATAATATTGTTGTGCGTGAAAGCACTTTATTTGTGAATTTCGACCCACTTGAGGGAAAGTGCATAAATATGCATAGCCCTCATTGGGTTTCAGAGAACTTTTACATACATAAACCTAAAGAGGATCTTAGTTACTTCATAATGGTCTGGCATCTATAAATGCCATCCTGGTGCTTTATTTTGAAGAGACACAGTATCATCGCATCATTACTCCAAACTATAGCTATGAGATGAGGTAATGACTCACCCTAGGCTTATCTGTACATGCGAATTTGAGAGTCAAAATTTCAGTCGTTTTTGAGGGTTTTGTTTATGGTGTAAAAACGTAGGGTTTTATGCCAGGAGCACTCGCGCCGCTGGAACTACAGTAATGGACGTTCTGACATCATTCTGTAGTTCCGCGGAGGGATACGGGGACCCGACGCTCACACTAAAGTGCGGATGGCCACGTAATATCCATAACGTGATTTGTTAGCCTTTGGTACATTTTTGCCACTATTTGTTTAGCGCGAGGGGTGTACAACATAAAAGACTCACTACTGTGAAGTCTAAACATAGTTCAAACACAGATTTAAGACTGTTAGGACCAGTCCCGACATGAAGGAAAAGTAGTTCCCTAGTTTGCTATAGCATTTAACTCTACACCTCTTCCGTTTCGGTGCCTCCCCCAAGCCTCAGGCGAGTCTGGTGGCACCGACGGATAGGTGAGTTTAGCATCTGCTGTGTGTTGGGCAAGCTGGTATAAATAGAGACTACTATGTAGGACTGCACCATTTCTGCCACTTTGTGGCGACTGAGCAGCTATAATCTAGATCATTTCGATTGTCTAATAGTAGGTTCTATACTTTCAGCATGATAGTTTTTTATTTATTCCATTTATTTAACACCTTTATGTGGACTGCATGACTCTTGCAATTTAGCAGCCATTATGCAGTTCATTTTTGGACGGTCTTTTAGTGGATCACATATTAATCATGATAAGTCATTCTTTTGATAAACATGATAGTATCAACATGAGAGTCAATTATTTTACATTTGGTCAATGGGTCCCTGCTGTATGCCCGGGGTGTTATTCCACCATTAAGTTTATAGGTGGACAGATGCGATGTTTTGCTACAGGGTATAAAATTAGACATTTGTAGACTCTACATGAAGCATTGAGTTTGATGCCTTTCCCTGTCCGCATTTATCTGTTCCACAGTGCGGGGCTCGTATACCTGAGCACGGTCCAGGTGAGGTTTAGGTCCAGTCCCCTGTCATGTTGGGTGAGCAAATTATTAATTTTAATACATTCTTTTGTCGAATGGTTTTCCATTAATGTGAGAGAAGATGAGAGCTCGAGTGTGATAAGCTCTGTTATTAATATGAGTTTAACTCATATGTTTTTCTAGATCGCGTTGAGCACCTACTGACAAGGAGGATGAGTAAATAACTGTAGGTACAGGTTGTATCGTCCCTACTCTTGTATTCTTTTTCACTGAATTGTCATATACATTTTTGTTTTCACACATACTACAGTAGCAACTTTTTAGAGCAGTGGCCCTGACGAAAGCCATGGGACGTGTTGCCCGGTAGGCAGAAACATGTTGGCCCTAATTGTGACAGTCATTTGTTCCATACTGTCGTTTGCGCTGTTCCTATATTTTAATTAGGGGATGTGCCTGGTTTCTATTAAAATATTTGTTTAGACATATCACCCTATTTTATAATCACCACTTTTTTGTATGTTGCACTGTATTTTCACCACTCTCTACTGACCATCACAATTTGACCAACAACTGGAAGTACACTGTGGACCGCATCCAGTACTTACTATGACTGTGTGGCATATGGTCTAGATGATCTAAGGACCCGCCAGGTCACAGTGTGGACGACCAAGTGATAGGACTGATCATTTGGTTTGTTTGATGGTTATCCACAAAATACACATGTACTGGATTTGGTTTGCATAGTTTTCCAATTGATTACTATATATCACCACTCCCTTGTTCTCTTCTCTTTCTCTTTATACATTGTTACATGGTGACTGCGGCACCAACTGACATAGAGATAGACCTGTCAGTTTTGCCAGTGATTTGCTTGGCTTATAGACCTCCTAGGTTCTTGTGTGTTATTCAATTGTTGTTACTGGGGAAGCGAACCAGTAGTAGGTCTTTAAACTTTTTCTCTTTGACCCTATCCTCCCTGATTGTTTTTGATCATTACACACACCCAACAGTTGGTAATGTTCGTAGCATTGTGGGTGTGATGCACCATTTGAATAAACGTATTGTTAATATATTCTGTGCTTCTGCTCATGATAAGGAAGAGCGAAATGGTGGTGTTCAATGGGGACAGGAGTAGTAGCAGTCAGTAGATTTCGAGCAGGAGCTACTCCCTCTACAACCCATGTTACTATAGCAATGGGAACAACAATTGAAGTGAGTCCAATAATGAACATACTCTTTCGATCACAGACTCTTGCAGCAGTTTGCTTAGTCTCCTTAGGCATGTTCATCTCGTCGTTGAACAACAAAACAGATGGTGCCCTAAGGTCCTGGGCAGATGTTTGTTTCTTCGCTGAGTTTGAGACGACCAGTCACTAAAAGGCTCCCCCTTTGTAATTAGTCTTTAACCACCCAGGACAGTGGCTCAAACAGTCTTTTTTAGCAACAAAGTGTCTTTCTTCTGGGGTCGCAGCTGATATCGAGATGTACCAGGGATCGTGTGGTTCGGGAAGACTTCCTCAGGTCCTTCAGGTGATGTAGCTTGTCCTTTCTTGGTGTCCAGGATATCGCGGTGATCTGCCAACACAGCTGGGCTTACTAGGACCCTGCAACACCTTCTGACAATGTGTGTCGTGTTCCCAGTTCTTCTGGTTGGTCACTCAAACCACAGTCCTGGTAGCCATGAGCACTTGCTCAGGGCCTCGCCTTTTGGGTGCTAGGGAGCTGGCTCTCTGAAAGGATTTTGTCAGAACCCAATCTTCAGGGCATAAGGAGTGGCCCTCACCTTGCGACCTGTCTGGAAGAGTCGCCCGAACCTGTTGATAAATAGAAGACAAACTGTCAGTCAACTGAGACAAGTAGTCGTTCATCAATACATGGGGTACATCATATATAGGGCATGGCTTAGGAATCCACTAAATATTCATTGGCCTTCCAAAAACCTCCTCATACCGTGTGAGGCCAGATCGTGTATGTGGTACTGATTTTTTCATAAGCATCTCATCAACTTTTTTGCGCATGTACAAACAAATATAAAACATAAAATATTACACTTAGGTACGACAAAATGTCAATGTACAATACATTTACACATTTTTAACACGTCCTACCCACATTCTGGCCAATCCATTCATCCTTCACTCATACAACAAAACAAACTCTTTGGACCTATTGTCAGCAATGAATGATCTATCCATTTAGATGGTTTTTGTGCTTCATAATTTGCAGTCTTGTTTGGTCAGATAAATCGTTTGGAAGCAAACCCTGTTATTCAAACAAAATTCCCTCTTAATCTGATTGACAATAGGCACCGAACCAGGTTGACGCGTTTCGAACCCCCAATTACGGGGTTCTCCTCAGGACCAACAGTCTCTACAAAACAAAAAATGCTAATTTAAAAACTTGCTACAAACAACAGACTTAATTATTGACACTGGCACCACCCTTCGGTACCCAGCCACCCTGCCTTGTTAATGTGGAACGCAGTCCCTTACTAAACATGAAGTTGATTTAACACGGGTCACAAGACACACTATACAGAAGATAAGAAACAGAACACACAGCACAGTCATAAGTATGTATAAATCGCGTGTTCAGTATAAATACATACAACGCTGTAGAAACACTCACCTTATTTAATTGTGTGGGTGCATTTCTGTCGGGGAGGAAAAAAGAAAGGATGGATGAACTGCTCATGCTTACCAATGTAATTAGATAAGACAGCGAAACTCCTAAAGGGGAGCTTAGCAAGTCTGGGTACAGCTGTAGTCAAAACCCAGTGGTGGCTTGTCGCAGCGCGGGTTTCTTAATTTTCGCTCTGCAACAAAAAACGGGCCTGAATGTAAAAGAGATCGAACTACGACGAGAATATAGTGTTCCACTAGTGAAAAAAATGAAATAATAAACTAGTGACGGAAACTAAAAAACGGACCGGTATGTTTCATTTATAAAGGTCAGTATAAAAATGAGATAGTGATGTCCAGTATTGGCAGTTGTGTTGTTCTTTAGTTACATTGGGCTTAGCCTTACTGGGTCAGAGCCACGACCCTGTGTTGTTTTTCCTGATTGTGGGTGAAAAGCAGCATGAAACTTCTGCTTAATTCCCAACCCTTTCATGAGATACTCAACAACTTGCCGAATAAAATTGGGTCCGTTGTCACTCCACAAGACTCGACAAATGCTGAATCTGGGGGGAAAATCCTTGAGGAGCACCTTTGCTATAGGGTGAGCTATATTATCTTTTGTGGTGTATGCCTCCACCCATATACTGAAGGCACAAACAACTACCAGAACGTACTTTAGATTATTACAGCATTTAAGCTGGATATAATCCATTTGCAGGACTTCAAAAGGTGCAGTAGGTATTGCAAAACCCTCCTGTTGGAGTTGGTGTTTCCTTTCCAGGATTATACTGAAGATAAATCAGACAGGACTGGACTAGTTTCTTAGCTGTGCTGACAATCTCTGGATGATCCCAAACTTGAATAAGTTGCTTTGCTATTGGGGATGCTCCAGCATGTGCTGGCCCATGTGCCATGTGAATTATAGGGTGTAAATAGGCTGAGGGTAACTTCCATTTGGTAATATCTTTATTCCTCCAACAGCCCTTATCATCCAGTGTTCCCTCCTTTGACCATTGGTCCAATTCATCGACAGAGGCAGATTGTTGCATGTCCAGCACCTCTTGTCTGGCATCATGCCATTGTTCAGCCTGTGATTTAACTACATACAGGGATATAGTACTTCATTGCATTGCATTCTCACAAGCTGTGTAGTCTGCAAAGGCGTTGCCTGCTCCTATTTTGTCAGTCACTTTCTTGTGTGTGCTACACTTAACAATTGCCACTTCTTTGGATATGTCAAGGCAGTAAGGAGATTACATGCTAAATCCCGATGCACTATTTGTGTCCCATGTGAAGTGAGAAAGCCTCTTTCTTTCCAAAGGTGGGCAAAGCTATCTACCACACCAAATGCGTATTGGCTATCAGTGTAAATGTTAACGAGCAAATCTGTACTAAGCTCACTTGCTCTTGTCAGTGTTATCAACTCAGCAGCTGGAACTGACTAATGTCTGATGTGTTGTAATTGCATAAGCAGCAGATGATGTGCCGTCGGGCAACTTCTAGCAAGACCCATCAATCCATAATTTCCCATCAACACTAGAAAGAGGTGTATCTTGTAGATCAACACAACCCTTTGTTTGTTTTTAAGTAAGGGATATACAGTCATGTAGCTCCTGTGACTGAGACTGAGTAGCTGGGAATGGCAATAATGTAGCCAGATTCAGAGTCAAGCATCTTTTCACTGTGAGATGGGAAGCCAAACGTGTCAATTCATATCAAATGTTGTGTTTTCGTTTGATTTACTAAAGCATCTACTGAACGGGGTACTAAAACAAGCAATCTATGTGACAAGACTATTCCCTCACTTTGATGTATGGACACAGCTGTCACTGCCACCGCTCGAAAACAACCAGGCAGAGCGTGGGCAACTGGATCAAGGACATTTGAGAAATGTACACAAGGACGCTGCTTATCACTGCGTGTCTGTGTTAAAACTGAGAGAGCACAGCTGTCCCTCTTGTGTGCATAGAGTGTGAAGGCCTTAGTGTAGTCTGGAATTCCTAATACTGGTGCAGAACAAAGAGTATGACGTAACTGTTGAAAAGCATTCTGGTATTCAGTGGTCCATGGGAGAGGCATCGGAGTGTCTTTAGTCAAAAGGGCCAACAAAAGTTTAATAATGTGATAAAAATTAGTGATCCACTGCCTACAGAAAGAAGTAAGGCCAATCAGTGCACAAACATCCTTCTGAGTACAGGGCACAGGCATTTCCAAAATAGTTTGAATGCGGTCTGGTGTAAGTACACATTCCTCCTTAGACAGGAGGTGACCTAAATAGGTAACCTGCTGTCTACAATATTGCATTTTTTTCCGAGAGACCTTATGATGATGAGAAGCAAGGAATGAGAGCAATGACAATGTACTTTCTTCACACTGTTCAGGGATATTGGCAGCCAACAAGATGTCATTGGCATATTGAATAAGAGCTAGCCCTTTTGGTACAGGAAAGGAATCAAACTGTCTTTTCAATGCCTGGCTATAAATGCTAGGACTCTCTGTATACCCTTGTGGAGCTCTACAGAATCTGAAGGATCGATTATTCAAAGTGAAGCTGAACAAATAGTGGCTGTCAGGATGAATAGGTATTGAGAAAAATGCATTTTTTCAAATCAATGACACTAAATGTAGTTGCAGTAGGAGGAACCATAGTAAGAAGTGTTGTGATGTCAGAAACTACCGGATATTGGGGCACTAAAATTTTGTTGACTTCTCATAAGTAAATGATGAATCGGTATATTTTAGAGTCAGTGTCTTTTTTCAAAATGGGAAGAATATGGCTATTATAAATGTTATAAGGGACGTCTTCCACAACCCCCACTCTGATCATATCCTGAACAATATGTATTAATGCGTCTTTGCCTTCCCGAGATATTTTGTACTGGGACAGTCGATGCAATGACGCACCTTCCTTCAGTTGAATATGTACTGGTGGAATAACCATTTGTACCACATCAGTATCTGATGTAGCCCACAAAGTACTAGGTAATGATGCCAGAGCAACACCCTCTTTAATGGGACAAGACCTCTCAACCATTGGATAGTTATCATTTAAAATATCATGCACACCTTCTGGGGAACAACGTATTGTAGCATGGAAATGTTTAAGCATATCGATACCCACAATGTTTTTCGGCGTGTTAGGGGAAAGCAAAAATGGACATGCTGCAGTGAATTTATCAAGACTAAGTGCAAGTGGCTGTGACAGTGTGCTAAGTGTAGGTGTACCATTGAATCCTATCGATGTTATCATTGCACCAGACAGGGAAGCCCTAGGAACCAATTTTTTACACAGAGCACTACGAGTAGCTCCTGTATCAACCGGAAACTGATCAGTAGAGCCCAAGAAATCAACATAAGGACCTTTCTGATCTACTGGCACCTCAACCGGTTCCTTACCCCATACTAGGCATTCCTATGCTTAATTAGAATCCCTAAGACCATCAGTCGAATAATCAGACATTTGATATTGATTTTGTCTATTGAAAGTATTAGAATAATTTGGGTTGTGTTCAGCTGCCTCAAATCTGGTACGATTTCCTATTCCTCCCCTTTGTCATGAGTTCCCTGGGCGTCCTCTCATGCTGCCTCCACCCCTTTGATACTGCTGACCTTGCAAAAGGGGGCACTCAGAACACCAATGTCCAATCTCTTTACAATAAGAACACTGATCAGAATACAAAGTTGCTCGAGAGAAAGGGGGTACATCAGGAGTATATACTGCGTGTCCGCCTCTACCAATACCTCTGAATGGTGGACCATAGACTTGAGCCAACATAACTTTCATCTTTAAATCCTTAACCTTCTTTTCCTCCTTGCCTTTTGCTTCCAATTCCTGATGCTCATAATACTGGTGAGAAACAGAATGGGAGAGAAAGGGTATTTGTCTTTATGTAGAGAGGATACTCCTGGTCCCCTTGATCAGTTTTAAACAACAAATGGAGGAGTACCCCAGGAGGCTTCTAAGTGCCACAGTCCAGAAAATATTGATGTGCTCACGGTGACAAAAGTAGAGGACAGGTTTTGCCCTTTGTTAGAAACCTCCTCACTCACCAACCTTGTTGTTGACATGCTTCATCATTGGGGTCCCACCAGGACAGCCGAGTGCCATCCGGGTGTGCTGCGACACTTGACTTCAGTGGAGCGGGTTTTGATTCTTATATGTGAAAGAGAAGGATTGAAAGTGAATATTAAAAATTATCCAATAGACTACTCACTAGTAGAACTTTATTCCGGAGCGATTTGGCAACAGATAAAATTTATAAGTGGGACACCTTTGCCTGATTAGGTAGGCTGATGGTGTCAAGAGTCGTGTTGTGAATTAATAGTTTGGTCTACATGTTTCAACCGTTATGCAAATGTAAGGTTTTGGTCAGGACCAGTGGTGGTAGCCCCGGTGGTGTACACACGCCTAGGTGTACCCTGCCCTTGACTACGTGACAAAATGTTGTGGTCGTTAAAAAGCAGTAGTTCCTCTCCAGAGTTCCTAGAAAAAAACTCAAAGCGCTTAGTGAGCAAGCTTCATGGACGTCCGGGCTGCTGCACATTAGGCGAATCTGCCTTCTAGACTTTCTTCACAAATTGTGGCATGGATTTCTTGCAGCAACCCGGACGCCCATGCTTTTTAAATTTGTGGTCATGTGTTTTGTCACGTAGTCAAGGGCAGGGTACACCTTAGCTTGTGTACACCACCTGGGCTACCACCACTGGTCCTGACGAAAACCTTACATTTGCATAACGGTTGAAACATGTAGACCAAACTTTTAATTCACAACACAACTCTTGACACCATCAGCATACCTAATCAGACAAAGGTGTCCCACTTATAAATGTTATCTGTTGCCCAATCACTTCAGAATAAATTTCTACTAGTGAGTAGTCTATTGGACAATTTTGAATATTCACTTTCAATCCTTCACTTTCACATATAAAAATCAAAACCCGCTCCACTGTAGTCAGGTGTCGCAGCACACCCGGATGGCACTCGTCTGTCCGGGTGGGACCCCGATGATGAAGCATGTCACCAACTAGGTTGGTGAGTGAGGGGTCTTCTAACAAAGGACAAAACCTGTCCTCTATTTTTGGCACCATGTGCACCTCAATATTTTCTAGACGGAGGCTCATAATACTGGGCCATAGTCAAAGGGGAGAATGGTGAAGACGTAGTCCATAAACTCTCGCTGGCCTTTAGGTGACTAGCTATTTCTGGCAACATGTTAGCGACAAATTTGTCAATGAACAGATGCTTATCCGTGTCATCTGTTAATGACTGCCCACTAAAGTCATGGAATGTCTCTTCAAACTGTGTAAAGAAATTGTAAACTGACTCATTTGCTTTCTGTTTACAAGACTCTAACGTTGTCCAATCTATTTTCTTAGGGGGTGTAAGAGTTTTAAACTTAGTTACAATAGCTTTGGGAAGATCTAATATCACCTGTTGTGCTTTGTGCGCAGGTTCTCTAGCCCCATCTATTTCCTCCAAATGCACCCAAGTATCACCATGAGCTGCAACATCGTTTACCTTTTCGCATTGTTGTCCACATATCAGGGGGAAAAATAAGTGTTGGAGTTTGTGCAAGAAATCTGGCCCAGACTCGTGCCTTGAATTGACTTTGTAAGTTGTTGTGGTTTGGCAGCATATTCTTTAATTGTTGTGAATTTAGGTTGCCTTTGTATATATTGTGCAGTTGCTAAACTTTATTTAATCGGAGCATTGTGCACATGCAAGCAGTATAAAACCAAGGAAATAGCACGTGATAAAACTAATTAGGAAACTCAACACGTTTCTTGGCACGTTCTGTCCTTCACAGCACGTTTATTCCTACAGAGATCGCTGAGTCATGACCGTACGTGTTCAAGGCCCCCCCGCTACATTAGCTATAAAAGACCTGTCAATCCCAAGAAGCGAGTTTGCGTTTGTTTTTCTTTCAGCCCTTCCTTACCTGAACTTCCTTTTTTTTTTTTTTTTTTTATTGAGCATTCTTTAGATATACAACAATGATCATGTATAGGAACGCATAAAAGGCTGAACATAATACGTTAAATGCAAATACAAATGCTGATACACATTACATTTTGGATGTAGCAGATATGTGGCAGATATGATAATATATTGATAATAGAATTAGCTATGAGTAAACAATAAGCATATAAACAATAACAATAAACATATAATGTATCCTCATTTTCCTACTCCACACTTCTGTATAGAAGTGACAACTATTACTAGCTAGTTTAAATAGCTTTAAGGTCAGGCCCTTTGCTGTTCATACCAATTAGCAACGGAGGCCCAGATCAATTCCCCTTTAGCTCTAGATTTTTTCCCTCTGGTTTTATAAATTGCTATTTCTTGTTTGTATATTGCCAGGAGTCTATTAATCCATCCTTGAAATGTGGGGGCCTCTGTATCCTTCCAGCGGGCTGCTAAAATAATTCTGTATATGACTGTGCATAAGTAGATTGTGTAGATTTCTGAATTATTGAGTTCTAGGGAGCTATCAAAACCTAATATAAACAAGGTTGATGAGGTTTGAATCTCACGACCAAAGATCTCGGTCCAGTATTTACCTATACTTTCTTTTAGTTGTTTGAGTTTCGGACAGTCATAAAACATGTGTATTAAATTTGCGGGGCCAAGTGCACATCAAGGGCATTTATCATGACTAGCCTTACCCCATAAAAATAATTTAAATGGTGTGTAGTATAAATTACATACCGTTTTATAGATTTGGGCTTTTAGATTACTTGCAAGTATAACTTTAGAAGATAGTTGTAGCACCATATCTATGTCAACATTAGAATTATTTAATTTATTAGCCCAACTTTCTTCTATTCTTTCTAGATCATCCGGGTGGTTGTTTATGAGGATCCCATAGATATCGCTAATTCTAACTGATAATTTTTGCATCAGGTCTAGTAGTGATGGCGACTGTAACTCGGTGTTTATGATGTATTGTCTTAGTGATGTGTAAATTTGAATGAATTTAAGGTAGTCTGCGGGGTGAATCTGATATTTGAGGCGTAACTCATCGAAAGTTGTTCTGCCATCTGAGTTTAGGATATCGCCAATAGTGACAATACCTAAGTTTTCCCAGCGTTTAGTGATGTTATCATTAAGATACTGGGGGATTATAAAACTGTGCCATAAGGGTGTATATTTGGTATATTTAGGTATTGATAGTATTTTAGTGACTCTGGTCCAAATTTTAAAAGCGTCTGTAACTATTTTAAATTTAATCTTTATATAATATGAAGGCTCAATTTGTCTTAACAATAATCCTCGTGCTGTATTTCCTAATGTCAGTTCATAGATAGAAGGGATGTTATGTAGAGGTCTGTTCTGATCTGGATTTTTAGATGTGATCAAAAAGGCCATCTGTTGTAGAATGGCGGCCCACATGTAATAGGTTAGATTTGGCACTGCTAATCCACCTCGGGCTGTCGACAGCGCTAATTTGGTTATGGCCCTTCTTGTCTTCCCATAACTCCAAATAAACGATGTTATTACTTGGTCTATCTACTTCATATAAGTATTGTCGATTAAAAAAGGGATTGCTCGAAATAAATATAGTAGTTTCGGAAATATTGTCATTTTGATATAGTTGGTTCTACCAATTATGGTTAGGTGAAGGTTATTTACTCTAAAAAGATCTTTTTTTATTTTTGTGACTAAGGGGTCGTAGTTTAGTGTGATGATATCGTTAGTATTAGGCGAGATGTTAACCCCTAAATATTTTGCGTTTCCTACTCTATATTGGCCTGTGTATGGGGTGTTATCGGTACAGACTACCATCGTTTTGTCTTGATTTAATGAGTAGCCAGAATACAGACCAAATGTTCTAGTGACTACTTCTATTTCATCTATGGCCTCAGTAGGGTTGGTTGTTAGAATCGCTACGTCATCGGCATAGGCGAGTATTTTTGTGTTATATATGCTAGTTTTTACTGGAATTATCGCTGACGATGTTAATAATTTAATAATTAATGGGTTAATATATAGTGCAAATAAGAGTGGTGAGCACGGACACCCTTGTCGAGTCCCAATCTCTGAATATTTATATTTTCGGACTCGTTACCTCCAGTCAAGATTTTGGCTTTAGGTTCTACGTATAGGGCTTTTACTGATTTTATAAACCCCGGACTGAAGTTATTAAGGGCTAAAAGCTCCCATAAATACTGCCAGGAGACCCAGTCAAAAGCCTTTTCGGCGTCTAATAAAATCAAAGACATTTGACCTTTCTCTATCTTCATTATATCAAAGAGTGTTATTACTCGGCGTATATGGTCGGTGGTGCTTTTGCCTGGTATAAACCCATGTTGCCAGGGAGACACTAGTTGTTCTATGTATTTACCAAGTCGGTTAGCAAAAATTTTTGCGTAGGTTTTAGAATCTGAATTAATCAGCGAGATCGGTCTATATGATGTTGTTAGTTCAGGGGGTTTGTCCTTTTTCCTGAAAACTGCTATGTTTGTTTGTTTCCATGACTCTGGAGATTTTCCGTGCCATTGGATACCTAAGAATAAATCTTGAAGAAATGGAATTATTATCTTACCTAGTATTTTATATAAGTCTAGAGGTATCCTATCAGGCCCTGCGGCTTTCCCTGCGGCTAGTTCTGCTATTGCCAGCTCAACCTCCGTTCTAGTAATCTCTTTCTCTAATTCTTTCCTTACGTCATCGTCAACAGGTTGTAACATATTAGTTTCACTAAGCCAGCTAACTAGGAACTCCTTAGTCTCGTGAGCCGTATGTTCATCTTCGTTCTGATATAACTTTTGGTAATATTCCTTGAAACAATTAGCAATTTCTTTCTGGGTGGTATATTTATGTCCACAATATTCAATACTTTGTATAGTGTTGTGGGATTGAGTCTGTCGTGTTTTTAAGGCTAGATGTCTCCCAACGTTTTCCCCTATCTCGTATGACTTGTTTTGGTAAGCTTGGACAGTTTCGGCGGCTTTAACAGCTAGCTCATTATTTAACTCTGCCTTAAGCACTAGGATCTTGCTTAGAGTATCCTCAGCCTGATCACCATGTTGTATTTGGTTGGCATGTTTGTATTCTAGTAGTGTTAATTCGTTTATCAGTAGATTATGAGTTTTCATTCGTTCTTTCTTGCGAGTGGCAACAAATGTGGCAGTTTCCCCCCTTAGTGCAGCCTTATAGCTGTCCCATACGTTGAATCGTGAAGCACTATATTGGTTTGCATCAAAAAATTATTTTGTCCATTGGGCTATGTAAGTTATATATGCCTGGTTAACTAGTAATTTCCTATTGAATGTCCATTGTGTGTGGGCTCGATTGTATCCAGGTATTTCCACTGTAGTGTAAATAGAATTGTGGTCGGAGATTGTCTTCGGGTCTTTAAAGATCAGGGTATTCAGAGCAACATCGGGAGTTGCAAAGAAATAGTCTATGCGAACATATTTCCGATGTGGATAAGAGAAGAAGGTGTACCCTGGATCTTTACCATTTCTTAACAACCATATATCCTGAAGGTTATGGGTCTGAATTAGATTTAATACTGCTCTGAACACTCTGGGCTTCCGCCCGGAGTATGTATATTGGTTCTGAAGAGACTGGGTTTGGTTAAATGTTAAATTAAAATCGCCACAGAGAATCAAGGTGCTTGGCCATGATGCCAATTCCGATTCCAATTCAACAAATAGTGTGGGGTCGTCAAGATTAGGGCCATAGATAGAACATATTGTAATACCCAGGTCTAGTTGGACAATGGCCCATCGTCCGTGGTCATCAGCTTTTTTATGTACCGGGCTACCTAATCTTGTTCTTGCTAACAGTGTAACACCCCTAGTTCTTGTAGTTTGAGTTGTTGTGATTAGTATGTGGTAGCCAGGTATTTTTAGTTGGTTAATCTCTCCTATTGGAATATGGGTTTCTTGTATGCAAATGATATCCCAAGTGCTATGGGCCATTATTTGACAAAATTGGGCCCTCTTTCCTCGGTCGTTTAGTCCTGCCACATTCCAACATCCTATGTTTAATCTACCCATTTGGTTGTACTATTTTTGGATCAATATTCATCAGCCAGCGTTCCCTCGTAAGTATCAATTTGCTCATTTTATAGTTCTTTGCTCCCCCCCTACCCCAAGTGCACTCGGTGCACCCTGATTTCCACGCCCCACCCTCCTCTCTCCACTCCACCCTCCCCACCCCTTGCCCTCCCAGAACAGGCGTTGAGACTCCATTAGAGTCTACAGTGATGGATTAGCCTACTCTGATCAGGACTAGTGCAGCATGCATTTTACGGTGTACAGGAAAATGACAATTACCAAAGACAAGAAGAAAGTTGTAAAACATATTGTGAAACATATTGAAGTAGAGAAGTTAAAGAATAAGAAAAAGTAGGGAAAGGTGGAGAGATTAATAATTGAAGATTGTAGATAAGATCTGATCGATTTCTTGAATCTTATTTTCTTATTTTCAGGTACGACAGTTGATGTTCTAATATATTAGGCTATATAATATATATATGTAAAACCAGTAGCCTAAGTCTATTTCTATCCCAAGCCTACTTCGGATACCTCCTACTCACATATGTGTCCAGCTGTTCTTTCATAAGCTCTCTAAATATTCCTTAGCCTTGACCTCGGATGTAAAAAATTTGGTTTGTCCCATGTGTATTACTTTTAGCTTTGCTGGATTGTTCAGGTATACTACTGCTTTCTTCTCTTGAAAAGGTTTGATGAGTTGCCTAAGTCGCCACCTCCTTTCGACAGTCCAGTGGCAGAAATCAGGGCGCACGAAATATGATATCGAGTCCTTTTTGCGGTGTTTATCTGGAGTGACTTTCTCCGCAATGGCCTGGCGAAGCAGGAAGTTTCCGAAGTACACTAGGACTGCGCGTGGGTATTTACCTGTAGGTGCCGTAGGTTTTAAAGATAATGGAACCCTGTGAGCTCTCTGCACCTCGTATCCCCAGTCCCAAGTGTTTAGTTCAGGAAGGGTATCACAGAATAATTGTATTATAAAGGTGCGGCAGTCATCACCTTCCATTTTTTCTGGAATTCCCAGCACCCGTAGATTGTTTCTGCGAAGTCTATTTTCGTAATCTTCGAGCTTCCATCTGATGTCGTGAACCTGTGCTTCGGTGGCTTCAAGTCGTTCATTTGTAGCTGCAGCTTCTGTCTCATTAACCACAATGCGATCCTCTATGTCGTTTAACCTTTCTGTGAATGCACCCATGTTTTTAGAAAGTTTATGGACCACTCCTTGAACTTTTTGTAACCCTGCTCGAGCTTTGCGACTATCTTTAGAAGTTTCCTCTCGGTGTGATGCTAAAGCTTGCAGGACTGTCTCCATTACTTGTGTTAGTGTAGTTCCTGAAGCCTCGAGAGTTTCTTTGTTTAAATTTTGATCTGAAGATGGCCTTTGAGATCTTGGATCAGGAGTATGACTCTGGTTTAATGCTAGGACTGTTGGAGTGTAATCCCACGATAATTCATTGGCACCATGATGTCCAGTTTTTTTCCTTTTTAGTATAGTTCTTTTTTTGTCACGTTGTTCTTTTGGTGGATTGGGTTCAAAATCTGAACTTAAGTTAGAGTCTGAGTCGTTCTCCAAGTCTTCCGCATCCTCTAATTCGTCCGTATCACCTGACCAGCTGATATCCTCGGAAAAAGAGTAGAAATCGGTTATGTCTTTATCGGTCTCTAGTACCTCGATAGCATCGACGGGGTGTACGTCTATTGTAGAACTAGATTGTGGTATTTCTAAATCAGGTTTGAGTGTTTCTGCAATTTTTAGAGTCTCGTTCCCTTCCCCCCTCTCAGGGGCTTTGCTGATCCCGGCTTGTGAGGTGTGATTTAGGTTGGTGAGTGAATTTGGTTGAATATCAGTTATTAAACTCTCAGGTAAGAGGTCTGCAGGCATCTCCGTGGCACTTTTAAGGTTTACAGTAGGGCCCTGGTTAGCATTCCCATTGCCCGTACTGCTTTCGGTGTGTAAAATGGAAAGATTTGTAGCCTCCTGCTGATCGAACTGTTGATTAACATTCTTAGATGCAGGTTCAATAGTTACATTGCGATTGTTATTACTGCCCTCCTGTTGGTTTGCTAGGCTATTTTTATCCACTGAGTCCTCGTTATCTGTGCCCACCTGGTCGTTAATACCGGATCTAGGGAGTGCAGAGTTAGAAGGGGTAGGGTGGCTTACCTGCCCTCCAGTAAGACCGGGTCTTTCGGGTGCACTGCTGGACACAGTCTCAGTCTCTTGTCTTTGCTCCTGCTGCATCGCTGGTGCTTTCAGTGCCCCCGTCTGGCCTGATACATCATTACCATCAGCCAATACTGATACCGTGGGGCATGTCTCACCCGATATTCCCGTCATAGCACTGTTACTTCCTTTATCCCCTGTGTTTACTGACATACCGCCCCCCTCCATGGGGGCAGTCACTTGCTGCTTTTCGGCGTTCTGTTGTGTCTCTTTCGCCACCATTCTTTGATTAGCAGCGCGAAACATTGTAGCCACTGTTGTAGTATTTGTTGAAGCGTTCTTAGCCGGTTGAGACACTAGTGGTGTTTTACCAGAAGAGGCCCCCCTCCGGGCCGGCGTTTTTTCCACCGTTTTCTCAGCCACCATTACTGCTGTTTCTACGTGTGTTCCTTGTCCTTGCACTCCCCCACTTGTGGCACCACGCTGCTGCTTACTTGTCTCCTGGTCTCGCAGCGCCTGGCGTGCAGCCCTTGTCGTGGCCGCTGCCGAGGCTACCGCCGCCGCGTTTTTCGGGGCCATTGGTGATGACAAGATTAGCACACTGCTGCCGGTTGCAGGTCTCTGGCTTTCCGTATCAATCACGGAGTTCACGGAGTTCACAGCATCTGCGGAGTTTGTTCGATAGAGCCAGCATAAGGAGCGCAGTACACTCATAGATCGGTGATTGCCGATCAACAGACGGAGAACAGCATACCCAATTACGGAAGAGAGGAGTGAAAGCGGCGTCCTTGTGGAAGGCGGGGCCGCTGCGGGTACAGTTTCCAGTTCGTAAGGCTGCATTAGTCGCATTAGTCGCATCTCGGTATCTCTCGGGACTTTGGCACACTCATCCGTAAGTTTTAGTCCATTTCCCTCTTGGTCGGAATATCGGTCTCTGGGTTAATTACGGCATGCTCCGCTATCCTGTCCAGAGCTGCTACCGGCGTCTAGCCTGACGCCGCCATCTTGCCCCCAGGAAAGGACCTTACCTGAACTTCCAGCGTTAGACTTCAGATGACGCGACTTCTCCGACACAGCTTCCCTGATCTTCGATCCAGCACCGGAGAGCTTTCTGTTTCTTCCCTCATCGCTTGGCAGCCTTTTAGGCATCCGCGAGATTCCTGTTTCCTTCCTTTGTCGCTTGGCAACCTCATGACAACAGAACAACTTCCGGAACAGCTCCGGTCCCGCACTGGAAATCCTCCGGTCAGCTGAAATTAGAAAAGAAAAAACACAAGTAAGATCTTTCCTTTTTTTTGTGAAAATAAAGCGCGCGAAAACATTGTACTCTTGAGAAACTATAAAAAGGAAAAATACTTATCTCCAGTTTGTTGTACTCCCGAACTGACCTTGTTTTTTGCTACAAGGCGAACCTGAAAAAAGACGAAAGATCAAACAGAAAAGACATAATATGCAAAGTTAAAGACTTCTTCGAGAACGTTTTAAAGAAAACAATATGAATGTTCTTGATCACATATTGGTGTTGTCGATACACAATGTTATATAAGAATTATCAGTAAGTTGTAATTTATGAAATAATGCTCAGGTTTCCAAAAAGGAAAAGGGGGATTTTTGGATATTTAGCTCAATAATGATTTTCTATATTTTTTACAGCATTACTCAGGATAGTTTCACAACATCAGTACAAGTCTGCCAATCACAGTTGAAAGAAAAAGATTAGGCAATGTTTGACAGTTTGATTAAGAAGGTATTAATAACATAATATTAGTCAATATAAATGATAATTCGCATAAAGTAAAGTTCCAATAATTCATAAATATTTCTTATATCGTTCTTGACAAAATACACAAACATCCTTTGAAGAGTTAAGGAGGAAGTATCGTATTAGACAACTGGTAGTGCTGGAGTGTTATATCTCACTTTTATTTTTGTTATGGTTATTTTGTCCCTTTATACCCATCCCCTGGAAATCTAATTTAACCAAACTTGTTATTTAAAGTCAGTTTAGGTTGACATAGGTTATTGGGGGCTTTGGCAACTATTGGTGAATCTCTGGAATTCAGGTGAGTGAAGGTTAACAATAAGTCCAAAAACATATCGATATCTGGCAAAGTCGTAGTACAGGAGCTAATATCTCCTTCCACTTCTTCATAAAAAGCGGCCAGATTTTTCCGTGGGTCGGGCAAAGCAGCATTAAGAGCCATGACATCCCCTCTACTCCAAGGGGTATAAACCCAATTATAAAAAAAAATCCTTTTGCGTCATCTGAAGTTTTATCGTCTTCTGTGCCCGCACCCTTCGGAGGAACATACAGAGGCGCAGCTTCGCACATTGGTTTGCAAAGTAACTACAGTATCACTAGTGTCTTTATCTGTCCCTGCAGTTCCTTCTTGTTGCGCTGGGAACTGAACGGTTTATTCAGTTGTAGCTTTGCTCTGTGCTTTTTTCGCCTCTCACAGACGGAATGCGTCAGTTCTCATTTTAACCACTCGCTTAATGAGATCGGGCACCTGTGAAGAAAAATAGGTCCCATCACTTAATTGTTTATAATCAGAATTTATATCATAGGGCTCTAGATCACCAGAATGTTTTCTAAAACTGAGTATTACTTCCCAAGTAAACGTCTCTACAAAATATAACTGCTCTAAATCTATCCACTGCTGAGCCATTGCTATGAGTTCTGGAGCAGAGGCATTCCGACGAGCTGCTTTAAGACCAGCGGATCTAAGAGTGGCCTTGCATACAGTAGTTAAAGTAGAACGAGTCAGGTGCCCATCTTGCTTAACTATATCTTTCTCATCTGAGGACAAATGCTACTCGTTAGAAACCTCATTCTCAAGGGCACTAGGGAATTTATACGGGGATGGAGGTCTATCTAACAGGATAGAATAATCTTGAGGTTTATTAAGTATGGGATAAATAGGGCACCTAACAGGGTACTGGCCAGTTACCTCTAAACGACGCTCCCTTTCCTCTTTTTTCTTATTTCCTTCATTTCCTTATTTTGTAATTCTAACCCTATTTGATATATTGTTTTTGCTGTTCTTTTTCTGCTATAGCTTCTTCTTTCCTCACCCTCTCATGTACCTGTTTCTCCCACATTCATACACAATCAAACATATCTTGTCGAGTTTTCTTCTTCAATAAACACTGCTCTAACTATTGACTCTTTTTAAAGTCAAATGACCCATTCACCGGCCATCGTAAATCAGGATCCTTTTTCGTATATTTGTTCCACAGTGTACTATACATGATGGAAAAAATACAGTATTTAATGTACATATGCCTATTAAGTGTTCCCTCTGGGAGAGCAGGTTGACTTCTTTCTAAATCCATTTTGGTACCTCCAAGACAGCAACCCAACCTGCGAAGTGTGCTAGGAGCAGGCATGCTGCCAAATTATAGCAAAATATCACTTAACCCAGATATATCAAAGTAGAGAAAAATCTCCACATTACCTGCCTTTAACTATTGCAATAGGTAAACAAACAAACAAAACCAGAATCTTGGTCAAAGAAATCCAAAATCAAGAGTGCTGCTTCAGCGACCTTACCAAACAAAAAATCTCCAACCTCCAATTGCCAATCTCTTGGTCGACCTAATGGTCACTGCAAAACTTGCACCAAAGGAAATCTCAGTCGGGACCGGCCACCACCTGGAGGGTCAATATTTATTGATTTTTTATTTTTTTTGAAAAGCCTTTATTAGCACTTCCAACAAGTACAAGTATGGGCCTACAACCATCAGGGCCGGCCGCTAATTAGGTCCACCACAGTAAGGTAATCATAGCACGATTCAGCAGCCCATGACGCAGAGGCACCTTAGATTCGATTGAGAACGTGCCATCGAGCGTACAAACTAGAATACGATATTCAAAAGGCTCCATTTTATAATATGAAAAATGAAGGATCAGGTGCCATACAATAAAACAGCATCATAGGAAGGGCGGGCCAAATAGAAGAATAATCGCAAGTAGAACGATCATAGTGAAAACAGTGACGACAGGATACACGATTCTGGATAAAAAGCATTCAATCACATTTCCAACAGGTTAAGCGCCCGCCCAGTGATACAAACAGTATCATAGTGATATTGGCACAATTAAGAAGGATCAATAACAAACACAAAAATGAACCCACCATACTGACCCTAAAAATAGGAAACGAGAGAAAGGAAGAAAAGAGCAAAAGAGAAAAAGGCCATAGAAACAAAGAAAGGCAAAATAAAAAAAAGAGATCCATCCCCAACCCCCCACCCAGCACCCCTGCAGGTGACTACGGCCTAACCCCCCTAGCAGAGTGCCTGTCGCCCTAAATGACTAAAGCCCGAAATATAGAGAGAAGAAAAAGTGTAAGAGGGGATTAAATCCCTATCCTAAAAGTAGGAATGGAGGGGGACAGTAACGCACGCAATCCAAGCCACCCCCCCGCCCCAACAAAATCCCATAAGTAAACGCCATCACGCCAGATACAAGAGGAGATCATACTGAAGGAAGCTGGAAGCCCCGCCCAGTCTCCAACGACCAATGAATCAAATCCCGTCACCGATTGAGCCTCTACAGTAAACCCAAAGCAATAGTCTCAGCCTTGTCCCCTTCGATCGAGCGTGCTGTCCCCTCCTGATAAGTCGGACTCGCCCCCCAAAGTGTCAAAATATATTTAAAAGTCGCCGAGATACAGTCTAATAGATGAAGGATAGATGGCAAACCCCAAAGGACTTGGCCGATGCCGACGGTACTCCTCCCAGACTGTCCGGTTCAACATGTCCTCC
This sequence comes from Lissotriton helveticus, assembly GCF_964261635.1. Taxonomy (NCBI): domain Eukaryota; kingdom Metazoa; phylum Chordata; class Amphibia; order Caudata; family Salamandridae; genus Lissotriton; species Lissotriton helveticus. Next base: position 1,600,144,327 of record NC_136059.1, on the reverse strand, counting down.
TCCGCCATCTTGGTGGACCAGCCGGGAGGGGGGTGCAACACAGTCTGATCCATTCGACAGTCTCGACACAAAGTTACCAGAATGGGTATAGCGGCTAAATGGTCCACTGATAGCGAAACCAAGAAGTCGAGACCCACAGTTGACAAACAGAATGCAGCATGATCACTCAGTAGCACTTCTGGGGGGGTAATCACATCTCCGTGCACAGGGACTAAGTGCGCCACTGGGGTGTCTGCCGAAAATAAAGGTGTCCATCGAGTCCCGTGCGATGAATCAGCGTCCGGTTCCAATTGCCGTATGCCGTCCGCCGCCGATAGCAGTTTACGGAACCGGGCTGCCGTTGTCGCTAGAAGTTCCTCGAGAGCTGCCAGCACAGCCCGCAGCGTTGGGCCGCCCTCAATCCGCCCGCCATGTTTCGAACCGGGCAGCAAATTGGCAGCCAAGCAGTCTAAAGGATGTTGAAAGGTCAACGGACCGGACCCAGCCGCCCTCACCAGTCCGCTGTCGTTCGACTGGGATCTGGCAGGGCCACCACTCTAGACCCCGGCTTCCAGAGAGGAGCAGGCCTCAAGATCCGACCTCAACGTTACTCCTCACCACCATATCGGAAAATTACGGGATCGCCCCATCGGGCTGTAGACCCGTACTTAGACACTAATGTGTGGCAGAAAAGCAGGAAAGGGGACAGAATCCGTTAGCTACGGACGGAGGTCCGGGGGGAAGCCAGAAGACCAAGCCGCCATCACGCCGCCGTCGTAGCTCCTCCTCAGATAGCTCAATCTTAACGTCCCGAATGCTGATAGTAGTACCCTGGTTCAGATTGGGACTCGCAGCTGTATCAGGGCGGCAGTGCTCCCTCTAGTCACAGAGTCAGCATTTGAACAGGTCTGAGCACCCCCCTCGCCATCCATTACCGTCCTGTGTCCAGGACACAACCGGCAACACTGCTCCTCTCCTCAGCGCTAGGCAGATACATCCATTTCGCCCCCCACAGAGTATTAAGTGTCCAGTCAGGGCCCATACATGCAGACGTAGTGTTTCGCCGCGGCTTCCCGGGGGATCTTTCCGGACGGTGCCCCCGTGTGTTGGAGGCCCAGGGGCTCAGGAGAAGCCGGGGGCTAAATTAGGCTGTGCACTCAATCTGTTGCCTCTGGCCTGTGTGACACACACAGTCCGGCCCCCTTCTCCGAGACTCCTCACCAGGGGCGCTGCTCAATCTCTTCGCGGTTCAGGGTCAGGTATTTCGAAATTCGAGCACCATCAGGCGATGGCAGCCGTGGGGTGTACCAGCGCAGGCTTATCGTCTTCTTCAAGCCCGGGGAGCCGCGTAGCAATCTGCCCCGTCCGGTGCGTGTCCAGGCCCTCAGGAGCGCTTCCAGCTATCGGTCTGAGAAGCAGATCGGTTCTCGTGTGTCCCCAATGCTCCGGCATGGTTAACCCTCGTTTTACAGGCAGTGTGGCACTGGCAAAGCAGGATATTTTACAGGATGTGTAGTGCGGCGGAGGAGCCGATGGCTCAGGCGGCCATCTCTGTTGCAAGCTAGCTCTGCCCTGGAGGGTCAATATTGAGAAAACTGGAAAAACACTTTGGTCTGCAAAGACAAGGGTCTCCTCATATCAGGGCTCACAGGAGGTTTCCTCCTCGTGGCCCTGTTGTAGCCACTATTGCTGCCCCCTTTCCACGTTCTAATGTGCTGAAGATCTGTCTTGCTTTGAGTTGGTGAATGTGCTGGAGACGCTGGTCATCTAAAATGGCCACCAGCACACCCGCCGTTTAGCGTTCTAGTTATTCTGCCCCCTTGATTTGGAGTCTCAGGTGAAGCGCGCGGTAACGTTCTGTGGCGCACTTCACCGAGAGAATCACCCGGTTCAGACCTACCTTGGAGGCGTCGCGTGTAGTAAGTTACGCAGCATCTCGGGGAGTCATCGGTTTATCTCCGTCGGGCACCAGAGTCGAGCAACCACAGGTTAGTGTTCCTGCGAATCCCTCTGACAGGCAAATAGCGCATGCTCCCAATATTAGTGTTTCCTGAGTATCGTCCTTCACGCATGTGTCTTGAGGTTGTTATGAATGTGCGTACTAGAAACTGCATTCCCGTTGTTTGATAGCGAAAGCAACTTCAAGAGCAGCAGCGTTTGGATATTTTGGTACTTGTTGAAATGGAGCACATTACTTGGATAAATAACCTATCCTCAGGCCATTGAGTTTAGTTTGGGCAGTTGCGTCTTGAATTTGGTTTAGTTTCTTGACGAAGGTATTACAAGGAATTCCTTTGCGTTTCATCTATAAAGTAGCAATAGGTGTAGCGCAATATAAGCTTAACTTTTGGAGTGTTAATATAGTTGTATAAGAGGCAAACTTAAGGCAGAGGGTCACTACGTAGTATTTGGCAATAGGAGTTAGTTTGTTACCTCATGTTCGATGAAGCCTTAAGAACCACTTGAGAAAGAAATCATTTCTACAAGTTTAAGTATAGAAGAAAGAAAAGACCTTATACATTACAAGTAAGTAGTATAGAGATACAATAAGTCTAGGTAAACATATCTGGTGTATAAATACTTACCTCGTCCACTTCTCTGCAAGTAGATGCTGAAACCAGTCAGGACCTGAAAAAAATAAGAAAAGAAGAACGTATATTATTAAAATAAAATATTTCAGCACAATAACAGAAGAGAGGCAAGCCCATGGGAATCTTCTGGTAAGACATATTAAAAAGGTTAAAATGATGTGCTAAAACTAAAGGTTAAGTTGTAGGTGAAAAGTGAAATTGCCAATTGCAGCCTGAAGAAGAAGAAGACGAAGACAAAGCAGAGAATTCCAAGAAGATAACAGGGCAGTATTTTCTCTATCCCACTCCCCTTCCCCCCCTTGGTACTTACCTGCCACGGTGTCATAATACCTGGCGGATGAGTGGCTAGGGCATCATTCTGCTCCTGTATGTTAGTTACAAAGTTTATTCCTGACAGAGTGAAGTGCCCAAGTAGGCATTGACACCTGAGCAGAATGACTGAGACATTTGATCTAAAAAATTTAGGAGACATTCTACGTAATATCCAACGAAGCTTAGAAGCAGTCAGAGAAGAAAACCAAATACTTAGACAAGAAATAAATAGTCTAAAATTGGGAGAAGCAAGCTCAGGAACAAATTCAAAAACCTTCACTTTTGAGAACCAAAGAGCAAGTCTTAGCTCATCAAATATGGCCCCAACACAAGTTATTCACTCCCTATCCCCAGTTATTCCACTTGCACTACCAGAGCAATTCAATGGGGACCCACAAAAGGCTCAGACCTTTTTAACCCAGTGTTTTTTGCACTTCATGTGTAGGCCAACAATTTTTCCCGATGCACAGACTCGTGGAGCATTTATACTGTCGTATCTCAGTGGAGACGCGGCCTCCTGGTCCATGCCTCTAGTGACCACTATACAACTTGGAAGATTTAAAAAAGGAATTCCTTCGTTTATTTGATAGGAGAAAAGCATCATCGGCTACAGACAACGAACTACTAGAGTTAAAACAAGGAAACAAAGAACTGGTGACTTACCTTGCTCAGTTTAACAAGTTAGTGGTGGAGACAAATTGGCCAGAAAATAAGAGAGTGGCAGTCTTCTATAGGGGTTTGCGGGACAAACTGAAAGAGGCCTTAGCACAAATTCCTAATCGCCCTACAGGGATCTCAGAGTTGGTAGATTTGGTACTAGAACTCGATTTTCGACAGACTGAGCGAAAGGGTGAAAAGAGCAGAGATTTCCATCCCAGTGTTTCTCGTTTTGATAGGATGAAAACAGAAACTTCACGAATCTCTGTGGGAGCAACTGGACCTGAACCCATGCAAATCGGAATTGTCCGGGGGCCATTGTCCAAGGAAGGGAAGGAAAAGAGATGACAGAATAAACTCTGTATGTATTGTGGAGGAAGTGGGCATTATGTAAAGACTTGTCAAAAAAGGCCTAAAACACCTCTGAGAGAGAAGGAAAACTTGTAGCACCACCAGTGATGGGAGTTGGGCTGGTAGATGCAAGTGATAAGACAACTCCAGTGAATCATCAACTAGCTGATACCTTACAGGTCTCTTCGCCACATTTGGCTCTATCAGTGACATTAAAATTTAGAAATGTGGTGTTAACTGAAGTTATGATCATGGTGGATTCCGGGGCCACAGGCAATTTTTGTGACCAGAAATTTGCTAAACATATAGGATTATTGTCCATTAAGAAAGAGAAGAGCGAAAGAGTCAGAGCTGTAGATGGAACAGATTTAACTTCTGGCCCAATTACTGAAAATACAGAACCAGTGCATTTGGTAACTATTGAAGGTCATCAAAAGATCATACAATTTAATCTAATAGATGCTCCACAGTTCCAATTAATCCTGGGGTTACCATGGCTAACGGAAGATAATATGTTAATAAATTGGGCTGCTAGAATTATCCAGTTCAATTCGGACTATTGCACCGAACACTGCTTCGAAGAAAAGGAATTCCAGCCAATATCCAGTGTTGTTTCTCGACTTTGCGAAGATGGAGCATCCGTATGCTTGATCCAAACCAACGAATTGCCAGAAGAGTTGAGAGATTTTGCTGATGTATTTGACGAGGCACAGGCAGAGCAATTACCACCTCACAGGTCTTATGATTGTAAAATAGATCTGGAGCCAGGAGCAAATTTGCCTTGTAGCAGAGTTTACGCCCTGATCGAAAAAGAGAATCTCCATTTAAAAGAATATTTTAAAAAAAATCTTGAAAATGGTTTTAACAGACCATCACAATCTCCGGATCTTCTCCACTTTTTTTTGTCCCCGAAGAAAGGAGGGGATCTCAGGTCTTGCATAGACTGCCGAGGAATCAACAGAATAACAGTCAAAAATCGATATCCACTGGCACTCATTTCCATCCTTATTGATCAAGTGAAGGAAGCCAAGGTGTATACTCGATTGGATCTGCGGGGGGCTTACCACCTAGTCCGTCTTCAAGAGGGTGATGAGTGGAAGACTGCGTTTAGGACCAGATATGGGCTTTACGAATATTTAGTGATGCCATATGGTCTTTGCAATGCGCCTGCTGCCTTCCAATATTTTATTAATGATGTGTTAAATGATTTTATCGATCAGTGTGTAATCGTATACATTGACGATATTTTGATCTACTCAAAAAAGAAGAAGAGCACCAAACACAAGTCAGAGCAGTGTTGCAACGTCTAAGAGAATACTCACTGTACGTCAAATTGGAGAAGTGTCTGTTTAAAACCGACACTGTGGAATTCCTAGGATTCGTCTTATTACCAACAGGAATAACCATGGATCAAAAGAAGGTGCAAGCAGTTATGAACTGGAAATCTCCCCAAACCATTAAAGATGTGCAGAGCTTCATTGGATTCTCCTAGTTTTACCGAAGATTTATTCACAATTTTTCCCAGAAAATCTTACCTCTCAATCGCTTATTAAGAAAAGGAGTTCCCTTCCAGTGGTCGGATGAAGCAGAAGATGCATTTAATCTACTAAAGAAGAGTTTCACCACAGCTCCAGTTTTGCTACACGCAGATCCTAGTGCACCATTTTATGTGGAGACAGATGCTTCTGATTCAGCCATTGGAGGAATACTTTCCCAATGACACAAGGACACTGGGCAACTACACCCAGTGGCCTTCCAATCTCGTAAGCTAAACCCAGCTGAATGCAACTATACCATCACAGAAAAAAAGCTTTTAGCTATAAAGGATGCTTTTAAAGATTGGAGGCACTATTTAATGGGCGCTAATCATACTGTGAGTGTGTTCACTGAGCACCGTAATTTGAAGTTCTCGGGTTCAGCCCGAACTCTCACTCCACGCCAACTACGTTGGTCACTTTATTTTGCAGATTTCGATTTTGTAAATTACATTTTGACCTGGAGTAAAAAATGGAAAAGCGGACGCTCTTTCTCGATTCGATAAAAACGATCACAAATTAATTGTCGAGAGTCAACCTATTATTCCTGATGACAAAATTGTAGGGGCTATAACTCAAACTTCCTTTGAAGACCAAGTGCGAAAAGTCATGTCAGACACGGAAGAAGAGGCCTGGTTTGCTGAAGACACACACAGCTCTATCCAGGATGGTCTACCTTATCATGGAAGTACCATGTTTTTGCCTACAAAGAATTTTCAAGACCAAGCAATGAAAGAATGTCATGGCCATCCTTTGGCCGGTCGTAAAGGTGTACTAAAGACCGAGGGATTACTCAGACGTCGCTTCTGGTGGCCTCATATGTGTCGCAACATCCGTCAGTATGTTTTGGGATGTGAGATCTCTGCACGAGCTAAATCGGACAGGCAGGCTCCTAAGGTGCTTCTGCGACCATTGCCAACACCACCCTACCCTTGGCACACAGTTTCATTAGATCTAATAGTGGTTCTCCCCTCTTCCCATGGGTATAACACTATCTTGGTATGTGTAGATACTTTTAGCAAAATGACACATTTTATTCCTCACAAGGGCACTCCAACAGCTAAAGAACTCTCCACACTTTTTAATCAACACATAATCCGACTCCATGGCATTCCTAAGATATTAATCACAGACAGAGGTTCACAATTTTTGTCTCATTTTTGGCAGGCCTATACCAAATGTCTCAGAATTGATCACCGTTGTTCCACAAGCTTTCATCCGGAAACGGACGGTCAAACCGAGAGAACCAACCAAGAACTGGAACAATACCTTAGACTCTATTTATTAGATAAGGAAGGGGATTGGTCTGACTACCTCTGGACTGCATAATATGCCCACAATAACGCCCAAAATGTGTCTACAGGGTACTTACCTTTCTTTCTGAATTCAAGTAGACATCCAAATTCCCATGCAGAGTTTGCTAACACAAATGTTCCAGCAGTACTTGATCTGGTCCAACATTTTTCGAGAATTCATCACTCAGCCACACAGAATCTGAACTCTGCTAAATATAAGCACTTTGCTGATTTAAAACGCAAGCGACAACCTGCCCTCATGGTAGGGGATAAAGTTTGGCTTTGTACCAATAATTTTAAATTGAAGGGTACTCATAAATTTCAGCCATGTTTCATTGGCCCTTACCCTGTAGCAGAAGTTATACATCCAGTCACCTTTTGATTGACTTTCCCCAGTACTGCCAAATTTCACCTAGTTTTTCACATCTCTCTGCTCAAAAAGGTCCACTCGAATCTACAACAATTGCACTCACCTCCACCTCTGGTTCTTAGTGGCGAACTCAAATATGAGGTTAAACGAATTTTGGACTCTAGGAAGGTTTGTACTGATCTCTTCTATCTCATTGATTGGAAAGGCTACGGTCCTGAGGAACGCTCCTGGGAGCGTAGTTCTGATGTTCATGCTCCTCGACTGATTAAAGCCTTTCATGCTAAATACCCTACTAAGCCTAGATTGGGGGAAACCCCGTTGGAAGGGGGTACTGTCAGTGCTCACTGGAGGTTTCCTCCTCGTGGCCCTGTTGAAGCCACTATTGCTGCCCCCTTTCCACGTTCTAATGTGCTGAAGACCTGTCTTGCTTGGAGTTGGCGAGTATGCTGGAGACGCTGGTCATCTAAGATGGCCGGCACCACACCCGCCGTTTAGCGTTCTAGTTATTCTGCCCCCTTGATTTGGAGTCTCAGGTGAAGCGCTCAGTAACGTTCTGTGGTGCACTTCACCGAGAGAATCACGCGGTTCAGACCTACCTTGGAGGCGTCGCGTGTAGTAAGTAAGGTGGCGTCTAGGGGAGTCGTCGGTTCATCTCCGTTGGGCACTAGAGTCGAGTAACCACAGGTTAGTGTTCCTGCGAATCCCTCTGACAGGCAAATAGCGCATGCTCACAATATTAGTGTTTCCTGAGTATCGTCCTTCGCGCATGTGTCTTGAGGTTGTTATAAATGTGCGTACTAGAAACTGCATTCCCGTTGTTTGATAGCGAAAGCAACTTCTAGAGCAGCAGCGTTTGATTATTTTGGTACTTGTTGAAATGGAGCACGTTACTTCGATAAATAACCTATCCTCAGGCCATTGAGTTTAGTTTGGGCAGTTGCGTAGTGAATTTGGTTTAGTTTCTGGGGGTATTACGAGGAATTCCTTCACGTTTCATCTATGAAGTAGTAATAGGTGTAGCGCAATATAAGCTTAACATTTGGAGTGTTAATATAGTTGTATAAGAGACGAACTTACGGCAGAGGGTCACTACGTAGTATTTGGCAATAGGAGTTAGTTTGTTCCCTCATGTTTGATAAAGCCTTAAGAACCACTTGAGAAAGAATTCATTTCTACAAGTTTGAGTACAGAAGAAAGAAAAGACCTAATACATTACAAGTAAGTAGTACAGAGATACAACAAGTCTAGGTAAACATATCTGGTGTATAAATGCTTACCTTGTCCACTTCCTTGCAAGTAGATACTGAAACCAGTCAGAACCTGAAAAAAAATAAGAAAAGAAGAACGTATATTATTAAAATAAAATATTTCAGCACAATAACAGAAGAGAGGCAAGCCCAAGGGAATCTTCTTGTAAAACATGAATAAAAAGGTTAAAATGATGTATTAAAAATAAAGGTTAAGTTATTGATTAAATTAAGTGAAAAGTGAAATTGCCTATTGCAGCCTGAAGAGGAAGACGAAGACAAGGCAGAGAATTCCAAGAAGATAACAGGGCAGTCTCTTCTCTCTCCCACTCCCCTTTCCCCCTTGGTACTTACCTGCCACAGTGTCTTAATGCCTGGTAGATGAATGGCTGGGGGAGAGTTGGGAAAAGGCATCATTCTGCTCCTGTGTGTTAGTTACAAAGTTTGTTCTTGACACCTCATGCAGGACGTCTCAGCAAGATTCCATTCTTCCGTCAAGACCACTCCTTCGGTGCTGCCGTGTCTCCAATGAGCCCCACGAGTCGGGCGCCAAAACTGTGGAAATGTGCCTTTTTAGGGGCACACCGGTCACCCTTATCTTTGTCCACAGGTCCTTAGACCAACAAAATAGAGATTGACACTGAAGCTGAAATTCAAAATAACAAGTTTATTCACTCATGAGTGAGACCACATCCATACAACACCAGCAAGTGTTCCAGGAGGTAGTGGCTTGAATACACAGACCATGGTGCTTTTATACAGAGTTTTCTGCACTGGTAAGCATGTAGTTACAAATAGAAGGTACAGGCCTACAGAGGAATAACTACTGACAATGATGAGCAAATCAGAAATCACTTAGTCAGCAAAGTGGTGTTGCAAGGATTTCTGCTCATACACAGAACTGTGCACAGAGACCTAGGAAATTAGTGAATTGTGGTGTACCAGAAACTCACCTCAGTACCTAGAAACCCCAACCAGCTAGCAATCAGTGTCACATTAGCTCTTCATCCTATAGCAAAGTAACTATTGATTAGACAACCTAGAACATGCGACTTAGGATCATCTCAGGAATGGTGGGAAGTGAGAACACTCCTTTGTTATACCCTCATACCAGTCCACAACAGGAGTAAAAAAGAGACACTGTAAGGTTAACATATATATTTTAACGACATGATCTCATGCGCAGTATTTTAGTCAACATAAGCAGGCATACACTTAAAAACAATATGGTCAGCATGGTTACAACTCCATAAAATAAAAAAAAGGAATCATATTACAATGATAGTACAAACAGGTGATATAGCGCCTAGTTTAAACACCCTCCCTATATAGGAACTATGTATTATAAAACTATAGAAGGTCTCTTGAGCTTGTTTTGGGAGACCCCATTACCTGTCCGCTCAGTAAGTGTAAAATATATCTGGATCGGCTAGTCTCTTTGCATCCCTGGAATCTTCTAAGTGTGTGAAATTATGGCAAGTGTGCTCTGATAAAGGCGCCAGAATCCTACTTGGCTTGCAGCTGCCAAAAATGTTGTGTTTAGAATGTGTTACACGGACACGCCGATGAACAGTCTCACATGTTATGATAACCTTGATGGCTTAGCACTCACTGTACAGTCTGCGGGCACGATGTCTGTCTAGAGATGTCGAAAAACAAACCCTTTCTCATGTATAGACCTTCGTGAAAGCTAACTTTGCAAAAACAGCTAAGCAGTGTCGTGTGCAAAAAGCAGCAAAAGGTAAAATGGCGTTTAAACTTCTAATAAGCCATGCTAACTTAACATGCATGCAAAAAGAGTCCCATAAACCATACTACGGTGGAAGGGGAAGCACGAGTGCTTATGGCAGCACTAAGAGATTGACAGTTGAGTCTGAGACCAGGTGTTCTGGCAGTTACAAACTCTTTAGCATGCATATTGTGTTTAGCTCAGTCAGGAAGTTAACTAAAATAGACAGCACAGGCAGGGAAAAAGAGAGCAGCAGATGATGGAAGAATACCATAGCTGGCAAAATGGATGCCACAAACAAGATGGTTTCAGCTTATGCTAACAGATATTATTTGCGATTTCCACACAATGACACATCAAAATATAGGAGGGCTTCTTCAGCACCGTGGCATTGCAAATGTCACATCACCATACCAATAAACAATGTACTATTTTACACAAGGCTTAGCCTGACACATTCAACACTACACACAAGCACAGACACATACAGATACACACACACACAAGAACTCACCACATAGGCAATATTTATATTTCACATGTTAACAATCACCTCCTTTACTCTACCCTAATACCCTATGTCCACAGCTGTCATGTTCATTCAGTTGTACCGAACCACACCTTAAATAGGGGTGTGCAAAGTTCGTGCAATTTGCTTTTGCATAATTACATCAAAATTACACAAAGTTATGCCTAATTATGTGACCCTGCTATTTTGAGCTATATTTAAGCTTTACCATTTTTGGTGCGAGCATGCACTTAAACAAGAGCATCACAAACAATAGCCATTCATGTTCTGTTATTATTGCGTGTTTGAGTAAATGTTACCAAAAATTCTGCCGTTTGTGGTAATTTTTTACAGCGAATGGTACATAATTATGTAATGTGACGTAATATCAGGATTTTTACATACAAGTGTAGAGCGAATTTTCCCAAATTATGTGAATTAGCCTGCTGTTTTTTAAGTTTCTTCCAGGCCTAATCCTAAAGATCAGTGCCAGAAGTGTGTTTGCAGGGCTCTGTAGCCTGTACATGTTTTACCTGTCACAATTACGTCTAACAACCATCTGCTTATGTCAGTGCACATCTTAAGTTGTCATTCTAAGTGTAACCCCCACACAAATACATCCCAATCCAACTGCATATGGTCTCTTAATATCACCTTTGCAGGACTTGCTTTGCTAATCAATCCATAGTCACCTCCCACCGACACCATTGCTGCTCCTTTTCCACCAGTGGCAAACGTACTAGCAGCTCAGACCAAGTGACAGAGCCTGGTAACCTCTGCACCCAATTATAAATGTTGCCAGTCATGGAACACACCCAATAAACCTTACTGAGTTTCCAACCACAATTGTCACTTGGTCAAAGCAGGAGCAAAATGCCACAGACCCATGCCCAGACCAGGGTAACATGCTGTCCTGGACGCAGTTAAACCTGCTACATCATGTTTTCCATAATTCCAGTACCCACAACTCATAGTGGCTGATAATTGGGGCGGGGATACTATCCACATTCTTTTTCCTATGCCCCAATATCTCCACCTCAAGTTACCAACCTATTCATTAATGTTCCATAATAGTCCTTCTACTTGAATAATTATCACCTACATGTACACCTGAAAGTGTGTCGCTAGGACACTAGCTTATGCAATACATGTCTCACATATTTATTTTGTGGGTGTACACACGTATCATATTCACGGTCCTCACAAAATACACTCTTATGGTAACTAGTACTAGTGTCACCATTCTCTTCGTGTGCTAACTAAAATGTGTGTTGCCAAGTAGTGTGGTTAGGCTTATTAAATTTCTCACTGATTTTAATCGCTTAAAAGCCATTGGTGTCCTAATATTATGTAACAGATTGTGGATGCCTGATCCATGTACCTGATCAACAAATGTGTTCACTCTTGGTTTGAGATGCTACTGTATTTACTGCTGAATCTGAATGTGTCACAACAGCAACTGTGACTCTCTTATATGTAGCAAACCCAACAAGATGATGGACAGAGTGCTGATACTTTTCAACCACTCACCCCCAGTCACAGATCTGGGTTTAATCCATCATACTTTTGCTCACTATGCCACCCCAGTTTAGACCCAGCTATATGCAAATCAGAGTTAACCCTGCTACTCATGGGAACAGTCCAGCCTAACCTTCCCGGCCAGGTCCTCCCTTGACCGCAAACAAGCATCGTTGTACCAGTTTTGGGGTTTGATCCCTCATCAGACAGGCTAGCCTGAATCCAGTGACACAGCAAGCAAAGGGCCCACATCTGGGCATACCCATGGCCCCTTAGGACAAACATAGCAGATACAGCAAGATGATGGATGGAGTGCTGAAACATTTCAACCACTTACCCCCAGTCACAGATCAGGATTTCATCCATTGTTCTTTTGCTCACTATGCCACCCTGGGACCGGTTACGGGGTTTCACCCCTCTTCAGCCAGGCTAGCTTGAATCCAGTTGTACAGAGAGCAAGGGACCAACGTCTGGGCATACCCATGGCCACTTAGGGCAACATAGCAAAAATTGAGGGGCATAATAAGCAAAATAACAATGGATTAAACCCAGATCTGTGACTGGGAGTGATTGGTTGAAATGTTTCAGAACTCCATACATCATCTTGTTATGTTTGCTATGTTCACCCTAAGTCCCAAGGGTATGCCCAGAAAAGTAGGAAGGGATGATCACATTCACTGGAATCAACACATTTACTGTTGTGGTCAGTTTTGCGTCTCAGTATGCATAGTTTCCCTCTAATTTGCCAATACAGAGCCATAGCAGCATGTGTATCCCCCTTTTTCAATTCACCCTCCCTGTGTGCCCATAGTAGTATCTTTATTTGTGTTTCAGATTTTCTTTTTATTTCCCCACATCAATCTTCTACAGAATTAATAAAATCCTTCTATACACTATGTAAAGGACAAGTCAAATTATGTTGTTGTGCATACACTGTATCCATTGTCAAGGTAGGTTGGAGAAATTCTTTCATTATCTCATCATTTCGTGCATCTGGTACTACATTTAAGTTTTTCTTAACTGGAACTTCTGAAAGGATCAATTCACAATTTGAATATTAGTACTGAAACTGCCCTTTGCAAAAGAATAAACTTGTCAGTACACTACAAGAAATACCATAGGTCAACGGTAGTTGATGATAAGCCACCCCCTAGATGCCAAATAATGTAATTGCATGCACACATAACAGTCTCTTGCATCCATAGTGTCCACATATTCATAAAGTAGTTTAGTAAACACATTTAATGAGAAATCGTTAATAGACTGATCATGATGCATGTTCAACCACTCCGGGTGCTTCATGTCAATAGGCACAATGAAACCTGCTCAATTTGCAGTGCAGCACATAACATTCACACCACTTCTTTATTAAAGTGAGACCCTCTATCTGATTCCAAAGAGATGGAAATCCAAACCTCATTCTGAACTCTCTAAGAAGCAGTTTGGCTACTGTTAGACTATCATTGCATCTCATAGGATAGGCTTCCACCCAGCGATAAAAAAAACACATAATCACCAACACGTTTGTTAATGCATTGCAAGGGGGCATCTCCTCAAAATCAATTTGCATTCAAGTGAAAGGACCCCCTGATTTCCCTAAATAACTTGTAATGACCAGTGTTTTTTCTCCCTGCATTTTGTTGTTGATATACCACACATCTCTGGCACAAATTCTCTGCAATGGCTCTCAATAAGGGATTATACCACTTCTGTTGAAAGAGACATAGCATAGCATCTCTTCCCAATGTGCAGGACCATGACAATTCCTTGCCGTAAGTGACAGCAGATTGTCTGCTAAAACTGGTCTTCCATCAGTGTACACCCGCACCCCGCTTTAATCCACCCTTCTCTTTCAACTTGTGGCACTGAATCCTGTCATTCTTTAATCACTTCCCAGGTTTCCCAGGTTTCTACAATTAACATTATTCTGCATTATGTGGCATCAGATTGTTCCTTCAAAGGCTCCCAATTGAATGCATAGAAATTTAGAGCACAATAGTGCACTGCCTCATCCGCATAGCGGAACACTTCACTGCCGGAATCTGCTCCGGCAGTTGTAGTGCCATCAATAGGTTTTTCATGCTCTCTCTGTTTCGTATAGTGTACCCAAAGAGGTCACGTACCCACGTTGAGACCACAACTGCCCAAAATCATGGACAACTCCAAATCCATATTAACTGTCCGTAAATATGGTAACTCTCATTTGTTGAGTAATGCTGCAAGTCTTGGTAAGTGCAATAAACTCAGCCACTTGTGCTGAATACACTCCTTTCAACCATCATGCTTCAACGATACCCACCACAGTACAAATGGAAAATGCAATATGCAAGGTACCTCCAGAGTCTCTCAGGCAGGATCCATTCAAAAAACAGCACATGATCTGATTCAGGCAATGCAACATCCTAAATGTCAGGACGCGGTTTTGTAAATAATTCAGTAACATTCAAGCAGTCATGATCTGCCTCATTTTTCACAACTACATGTTGGGGTAGGGCCATCAAGGTAGCTGGATTCAAACTCATGCATCTCGTCACTGTCACATTTTCTGCTCCCAAAATCAACTGCTCGTACTTAGTCATTCGACTACTTGTGATATGTTGTGTCCTGGAACGAGTAAACAAGACCTCAACTGTGTGTGGCACATGTAATTTCAAAGGATGACCCATTAGAATGTTTTCACACTATTCCAGACTCAAACAGGTTGCAGCAACCACTTACTTTCAAACATCCAGCAATGCAGCAGCTATGGGACCTAAAGTAGCTGAAAAGTAAGCAACAGGTCTGCGAGCAGTTCCATCTGTTTGCGTTAAAACTGACAGTGCTCATATTTCATGCTCACTGCAAAACAGGGTAAAACTCTTGTTGAAGTCGGGCATTCCCAATACTGGAGCTCGACACAAACTGTCACGCAGCGCATGCATTCCTCATCCCAAGGGACTGGATCAGACACACCCTTGTGTGCAAATCTCTGAAATGTCTTAGCTATCAGGGAAAAGTTTGGGATCCACTGCCTGCAATAACCAACCATTCCCAAAAACATGCAAACGTCCTTTTGTGTACTTGGGGCATTCATTTTCAAAATAGCATTAATTTGATCGTGTGACTTTTTCTGACACCTTTTTCAACGTGGTGTCCCAAATAAAGAACAACTCTTCTGCAAAATTGGATTTTTGATGGTGACACCTGATGTTCACTTATTGCCAAATGATTCAACTAAGCAATAGTGTCATAAACACAAGCCACTTTGACACCAAATGCAACCAACAAATCATCTATGTATTGCACCAACACAGAGTTATTTGGCACCTCCAATGATTCCAGATTATTTTGCAGTATATGGTTGAATATCGATGGACTTTCTGTATACCCTTGCGGTACTCAACAACATGCCAAGATACGGTTTTCGAACCGGAAAGCAAATAAATATTGGCTATCCAGATGCAAAGGGATTGAGAAGAAGGCATAGCATAAATCAATCACTGAAAACTATTCAGCCTCACAAGGAATCTGATACAGGATCACAGCTGGATTTGGTACAACAGGACAACATGATATCACAATCTAGTTGATTTTGCATACATCCTGCACAATTCTATATTTCCCGTTTGGTTTTCGAATACCCATGACAGGTGAGTTACATGGACTCCCTAAAATCTCTCTCAAGATTCCTTGCTCAATCAAAGTCTCAATCAATGGTGTTGTGATTACAATGGTTTCTGGACTTAAATTATAGAATGAAGTTCTTGGAAATGCTGAATTTGGTTTCAATGTGATTTAGATTGGGCCTATTCCTTTCATAAGACCAATATCCTTTCCTGTAAAATCCCAAATCTCTGGTAAAACTTTATCTCATAACTCAGGTTGCAAATTATTTTCTGTAAGCAGGGGATACAATCCTTTCACTCCCGTTTTCTGTTTGGCAATTTTAAATGCCACATCTTCATCATTAGTATGGAATTCTACTCCCTTAGGTGTACAATAGATGGAACAATTTAATTTGCACAATAGGTCTCACCCTAGTACATTCACTGAACTAGAATCACACACCACAAATGTATGTATGTCTTCAAAAGACCCAGGGCCTCATTTATGAAAAGTGATGCATCGCTGTGAGAAAACAGCGATACGTCACTTTTCATTCCGCCCTCCTTGCGACTCCAAGGTGTTCCATTCACCTTGCCATCCACATAGAGAGCATTCTGATCTAACTTTAAGGATTTGGCAAGTACGAATTACTCCTCCCCTCTCAGGCACTGTCATTGGGACATCTCTAAATTACAGTTCTCGATCTGTACCAGATGCTGTGATGCTGCTTGCACATTTGGATTTATTTGAATATTGGTATAAAAAACCCAGGTTTGTACTGTATCTCTTCACCTGTCCATTCAATTGAGGCATAGGAGCTTATGGCATATTCTGATTTTGATTACTCTGTCTCAGCACTGACTGATTCTGCATTTCATTATTCATCAGAGACAGCATTGTTACTCCTGATTATGTCTGCCCATTTATCTGATTAACTGTATTGAACTAACACTTGTGCTTCCAATGCCAGGACTTTCCACAAATATTTCATGGATACGTCTTTTTCAACATCTCTAATTAAGCTCCCTTTCCTCTTCCTTGAGGCACAAAAGTCTGCGGTTGACTTCCTGCTACACCTAGCATTCCAGTGGTCATCTGACAATTTCCTTGCACCATACCTAAAAGTCTGAATCAGACCCCACATATCATTTCTTTGCCGCCTTTATCTGAGCCAACATCAATTTCTCTTTTAACTTCTTATGACGTGAATATGTCATCTCCACAATATTGCGCATTAGCGAATAATTTCATCAATTGGTTGACTTTACCAACAGATCAAATGTTGCTGTATCATGTCACTTATCTCAGGTCTCAAGCTATACGCAAACTGATGTACAAAATGTCCCATAACCTTTTCTGTTACGTTCACAATTCCATTGTATTGCTTAAATGCCTGTAAAAGCCTTTTGTAAAACGCATGTACAGATTCCTTTAATTAATGTGTAGTTCTGTCTATTTTTACCCAATCCATTTCTTTCAGTGAAATCTTTCCCTTAAGATAGGTAATAATCTGATTATATTTTCTCTTTACTTCTGCAGATGGCGCTCCAGTTTTAAAATCTCTTGCAGGCTCTGTTTCCGGCCAATCAATTGCAGTCTTACACTAAGTCCATTAATCGGCCGGAACTACAATATCAAATAAGGTGTCTAAATCCTTTTAAGAAAACTTTTGAAACTTTACAAATCTCGCTACCTGATTATGCCACTCAACAGGCTTATCTATCAATTTTGAGAAATCATTTGTGAAGGACAAAATGTCCGACCTAGACCAAGGAACATGGGCATACCTTCTTCCTGGTAATTCTCTCATGGGATACACTTTTATTTCTGCTTCCCCCTTTTCTCTCTCAATCATTGGGTACAAGGACAAAGTTACTACTGTGTCTTCTTTCTTTTTAGCCCACCTGCCTTCCCATCTTTCTACATCTCCCCAAGGTAGCTAGTAACTCTTTATTCCGTAGTATTTTCCCTGATGGGTTTAGACTCTCTAAATCTTTATCACTAAAATCCAATTGCTATGTCTTTTGTAATGCCTTTGCTATCTGGACATCCACTCCATACTTTTGAGCTACCTCTGCAAACCTTTCATGAGTGTTCCTATCTTTTTGAGTTTTATCCTTGCACATGAACAATTATTTCTCATCACAGTATTTCAACAATCGTTCTGGAATAATGGTTCCCCATATAATTTCTTCTAATTTCAGTTTTAACCTGCTTATGTCCAGATTGCTATTTTTACCATTTCCCACAAATTTACCATCCCCTCCTGCAATATTATTTGTACTAGTGGATGGAGCTATACCCCTGATCCAGTCATCAAGTTCTTCAAGTGTTGTGCCTATAGATGTGCTTGTCTCTCCTCTCTGAGGCACCCCACCACCAATTTCACCTAATCGTTGTGTCACAGGTGTGTCAAATGTCTGAGTTCCAATTTGTAAGACCATCCCTGTTATAACCTGTGGACCTCTATTTGGCATTTCGGTAATTCTCTCAGTGCTGTTAATTATTATGTCTGTTCTCCCTTCCATTGTGGTTATTATCTTTCCACTTTTTCTCACATCACTCCCTCATATTGCTGTATTTTCTCTTGCAGATACCACATTCTGATGCACTAACTCCTTTTTTAATTCTTGGGAGACGCAATTCATTCCTTACAACCCATTAGGTATGGTCATTGAATGTACGTGTGATACTCTTCGTCCTGACTGATATAATGAAACAATTGGGCCTATAGTAACTGGAAAACCTAGTTCATCTGGACCAGTAATCATAACAGAATTATTAGGTCCTACTTCTTCAGGGGATCTGTCCTCTAGGCAAAAAGACATTTCTATGAGCCAAATCTAAAGGCACAGGTAGCACCTCTGGTGTCATTCCAACAAACAAGTTTGTTCCTGAATTCGTCTGCTCTTCATAATAAGGTGGAGGTCTATTCATTAACAATTCATTCAATAATTCATCATCTATTTCATCCAGGCTCTCCTCTGTTAATATAGGAACATGAGCTTGATTTCCTCTACATGTTCCTTCTTTTCTTTACATTTATCTCTCTCCTTATTCTCAGCTAACATTACAGGATACATTTGTGCAGCCATTGCAAAATCTTGTCTCCACATCTTTTTCTGTGAATCCCATTTCACTTCCGCATATCGATTTAAAGTATTTTTGTATTTGCCCTTATATTTCTCCTCTCTCTGATGGGCGTCATGTTCTAATTCTTTGAGAGCCTCATATTGCATTGGTCTTGGTGTTGTTTCCATATCATTCATCTGTCCTCTCAGATTTTCTCAAATCCGTACATTAAAAGTTCCATAATGTCGGAAAGCTAAGGGACCATCTTTCTCAGTATATTTCTCTAACCAGGTACAAGTATGATATCCTATCTCCTAGGACATATGTAAAGCTGGTGTACCTTCCGTAGTTACAGGAACTCCCTCTCTAGTAGGTATAGGCTTGTCTTTATGTATTAAAGACCTTAATCATTTAAATAATTTCATGATTTATTCCTTTAATTCACATCAACCTTATTTTCTGACTGTTTTGATTCCGCATCATCGTTTCAAACTTCCAATCACTGCTCATTTTCACCAACGAATCATAGCACGGCTCCACACCAACCACCCTATCTCAGCGCGGTACTTAACGACCCCAGTCTAACTCCTCACAGCGACAGACCCTCACTTTACAATTCTTGTCTTCTCTTTGTTTTCTCCTTTAAATTATTTCACCCAAAGCAACATCAAACATAAAACAACTCTTGTCTACTCCACTAAAAAGAATTGTTGATCCTCCATCAACCAGAAAATTATTTTCATTCACACACAGTAAAATCTCGACCAGCACGATTTAACCCTTTGAGTGAAAATCCTTAGTATGCACTCTAGAAGAAATCCAATAGAATTTTAACTCAACACACTTCCAAAAAGTTCCCTTCACTGGTGGCACTGGATATGACGTCTCAAGAATAGCACCATCAAAACAGCAGACAAACTCACTTATTGTATGCCACACTAAGACCCACCC
This sequence comes from Lissotriton helveticus, assembly GCF_964261635.1. Classification (NCBI taxonomy): domain Eukaryota; kingdom Metazoa; phylum Chordata; class Amphibia; order Caudata; family Salamandridae; genus Lissotriton; species Lissotriton helveticus. The sequence goes on along the minus strand of NC_136059.1, from coordinate 1,600,124,627 downwards.
GTAGGTGCATATCCCGGGATCGTAGGCCACGACGGACCCAAACTCAACTTCAATACAAGACAAACATACATATTTCACAATAAGACATAACACTTCTGTCATCACAATTCCACACAAGTCTTGTTACCTTTTAATTCATCAAATAAAGCTCACTAAACCCTTTGGAGTACAGTTAGAATAGAAATTCATGTTTGCGCATTGTTCTATGTAAGCTAGCATTCGCAGCACCATTTTCTATGTGGGCGCCATTTTGGATTATAATGGAAACTAATCCTTCATCATTTCTGAGAAGAGGCCTCTGCTGGAATTCAATTCCCAGAGGCTGGGTTTTGCTTCACTAATTAATACATTGTCCTCATTAGTGCATACCTTGTGATTGATTTGCGCAAAGTGAATAAAATATTGGTTCTTCAGTTTCCTGTGGTTCCCGATATTACAATGCTTTTGAAAATGATTTCTTCCACTGCTAAATTCTTTTCTGTCATTGATTTGAAAAACTCGTTTTTCAGTAATCCTATTCATCCCAATAGCATGTATGTGTTTGGGTTTGCACTAGCTGGCAGAAGCTTTAGATTCTGTTGAGCTCCTCAGGGCTATACTGAGAGTCCAAGTATCTATAGTCAAGCTTTAAAGAGTCAGCTGGATTCCCTTTTGCTTCCCGCAGGTAATGTATTGGTGCAGTATGTCGATGACTTCCTCATTGCTTCTGATATGGAACAAGGTTGTAAAGACAGTACAGTTAAATTATTGCTGCATTTAGGTCATCATGGACATAAGTTTCCCTTTCTAAATGTCATTATTGTCAACAGGAGGTCACCTACTTAGGTCACCTACTGTCTAAGGAGGGTAGGAAGTTGCCCCCTGAGCGCATCAGTACCATTGTTAAAATGCCCATTCCGCAAACTCAAAAAGATGTGCGTGCTTTTATAGGTATCATTTCCTACTGTCGATAACTAACTATTCCTTACAAATCAAACCCTTGCTTGCATTAACAGCTAAGGAAGTGAATGACTGAGCCTTTGCCTTGGACACCTGATTGTCAGCGGTCTTTTGAGCAATTAAAACAGCGCTTTGGTCGGCTCCCGTGCTTGGCACCCCTAACTATGCTAATCCATTTGTGTTGTATGTCCATGAGATGGCAGGTTGCGCGCCTTTTGTTCTAACACAAAAATTTGGAGATAAGGTTGGAGATAAGGAACGGCTGCGTGCTTATTTTTCTGCTGTCCTTGATCCTGTTGCGAGAGCTCTCCCGAGTTGTCTAAGATCAGTCGTGGCGGTTGCCACTTCAATCAGACAATCGGCTGGAATCATGCTTGATACTGACCTCACAGTCATGGTACCCCATGCTGTGGACACACTCTTGAATAATACAAAGACACAGAACCTCACAAGTACAGATCTTACTGGCTATAAATTGACATTGTTTGCTAAACACATCACAATTAAAAGATCTGCTACTCTAAATCCAGCCCCGCTACTACCCCTACCCTCTGATAATGATGGAGTTGATAAACTTGATTGCATCTTCCAGTTGGAAGAAGAGACGAAAGGACGGGTAGACTTGACTGACATTCCCTTATCTGACCCACTAGGGGAACTATATGTCGTTGGGTGTTGTTTTAAATTACCAGATGGCACTACCACTGCAGCTTATGCTATCACCACACTACGTATCGTTGTAGAGACATCATGGTCCCTTATCTATCGGCCCTTATTTACGCTTGAGAATTGAGTGAGGGACTGGTTGTCAACATCTACACTGAGAGCAAGTATGCCTTCGGGGTCGCGCATAATTTTGGCCAACTCTAGGCTGAGAAAGGGTTCCTCACTTCCCATGCACATCTTATATTGAAGCTTTTGCCTGCTTTGACACTCCCCAAGAAATTAGCAATAAAGAAGTGTTGCGCACACTGGAAGGTTACTGATGATGTAGGTAGGGGAAATGCCTTTGCAGATTAGACAGCTAAGGAGACGGCCCAGACAAAGATGAAAAGAATGTTTGTGGCAGGTCCGGCTAGATGGGTGCCTGAGGTTGTCATGTTTGAATGTAAAAGAGATAAAGGTGAAGCCACAGTAGAATAATTAGCAGTGTGGCAGGAAGGTACCGCACAATTGAATGATGAGGGATGTTGAATCGATAAGTCACGGAAGCAGAGATGGATATTGTCAGGTGCATATGTTTTTCCTGTAGTCACTATGGGTCATGGCCCAGCTCATGTCAGTGCTAAAGGCATTTGCAAATTGTTAGACCATGTATAGCAGAAAGATAACATCTCTTAGACAGCTGCACACTTAGTGAAGTATTGCCTAGTGTGCATGATGCATAAACCAGGAAAGGGTATCCCTATGCCGCCTGGTAACTTTGCAACACCACTTTTCCTTTTGAAGTCCTTCAAATGGACTACATAGAGCTAGAGAGATGCAATAATCTGAAGTATGTTTTAGTGGTTGTAAGTACATTCAGTAAATGGGTTAAGGTTCGCCCCACTAAAGATAACACAGCCATCACGACAGCAAAGGTACTCTTGAATAATTCTTTCCTTGTTTTAGCTTGACCCATGTGATATGGAGTGTTAACAGAAGTCATATTAATGCAAAAGTAATTCAATTGATTTGGGAAGGTTTGCACATAAGGCAAAAATGTCATGCTGCCAATCATCCACAGTCAGCAGGTTTGGCTGAGAAGTACAAAGGTACTCTCAAGCTCAAACTGTCAAAGATTCAGGAGATGTCAGGGTTAAAGTGGACAGATGCTTTAACATTAGTTATTTTGTCAACAAGAATAATAGCACATTCTAGAACAGGATTGTCACCATATGAGGTTGTGTTTGGACTCCCGGTAAATGTCTGGGGCGTTCCACGCCCTCAACGATTTTCTGATATTAAGTATCCTATGTTAGTTGACTATCTCAGCCAGTTAACAGAAAGTTTACGCTCTATTCACCAACAGGTCAGGAAGTCCCTGCCTTCTACGCCAGAGGGATCCAGTCACGACATTCAGCCTGGTGATTTTATACTCATCAGAAATTTTCAGCGGAAGAACAGTTTGGGGCCGCGGTGGAAGGGGCCAGAGCAAGTCCTTTTGGTAATGCGTACTGCAGTGAAAGATGCTGGCCCTAAGAACTGGATCCATGCAACTCACTGTCGTAGGATCCCTCTGCTTCTGCCCTAAGACCAGTGAGTAAAAAACAGCATCGGGGACTCCGAGATAATACCTCAGTTTGTCCCATTTACTGATGACCAACTGACATGAATGCAAACGGATAAAGCAAATGTTGACGTGTTGAATGCAGCGGTTCCTCCAGAAATACAAGCTATCCAGGAGCCCTTGTTTGGTGAGCCTACTGTGCCATGGGCCACCAGGTACAACTTGAGTCCTCGGCTGAGAGATGGTGCACCAAAAGAGAAGAAAGATTAGTTATAGATGGACTGTGTAAGTGTACTTTGTTATAATACCACTGGAGCTAGTTCAGGTTGATGGGAGCTTTGAGCACTGTTTGAACATTGGACAGGATAGATCAAAGTATACCCCGGAGGTATACAATCGTGGTTGACGTGGGATATGACTCATATGAGCTAAGGCCATAGCAAGTGCCACCGCCAGTGCTCAAGAGCGCCATCATATCATATTGATGAACAATAGGAGCCTGCACCAGTGAGGCTCTGAGGGACACTGGAAACTTCTATATATCTTTTACATTCTGACCCCTTTTTCTCATCATTTATCATGCATCCTTTTTGCAGAATGGTTGCTGAGGAGTAGCAACCAGTGATTTTCTTTGCCCAAACTAATGTAGTGTGGTCCAGAAAGAAGAAAGTTGTAAGTGCTGCTCTTATGATATTGTTGTTAATAATACTGTGTTGGGTTTCCTGAGTTTTGGAAAATGGTCAGGATGCATCTTTACACACCAAGGGTAAAGTTATCCCTCGGGCACAACAGAAGATGACAACACCAAGTAATATGTTTTTAGATACATATAGAAAATTCTTTGGAGAAGGGACTGCATGTTACCCTACTGAATCAGTTACTGGTTTATGGACTGCCTATCCATTGTCCCTTGTCAATTATACTTGCTCTTGCCCATCACAATTTGTAGAGGTTAAAGGGGTGTTTGGCCTGGGTTACCTAGGTACCTGCCTCTGTTACAGAAAGCCACAGGGAAAGTGTTAAACAGGGTGCGATAGCAATACCTATTGTGATAACGATTATATGGAAGAACAGAATGTTACTTTGGTGGGTTTGCATTTTCAAGAATTAACAGTCACACAAGAGGCTGATTATTATCCTGCTTGCCCCCCTATCATTAACAGCATGGATACTTCATTGTGTATCAATTGTTCAGGAATAGTGTTGTATAAGAATACAATGTCCTTGGTGAACTAAAAAGATCTGAGTACATTTGGAATGAATACTTGATATGCTGCAGTAGATTATGACGGACCTGTATCCGTATAGTTATATTTCCATGGCTAAGGCTCTTAGGACCCTACACACAACTAAGGGTTGAAACGTCAACACTACTTTGACGCCAATAACATCAACAGTACCTGATCTACTGTGATTTGTTGTATTACACGTCTATGTAATAGACTGTATGAATTATTCCAATTGTTGTACTATTTGACTGTTAAATGTTATGCCGAATGAATAGTAAAATTCTATAATGCACTATTCTTTAACTTTCACGTACCCCATTACCTTATTTATTTATTTATTTATTTATTTATGGGTTTGTAACGCGCCGGCATCACACCCGAAGGTGTATCTCCGCGCGGTGCTATGAAGTGAACAGGTCGGGGCATGCGCTCATCCTAGAACAGAGTTGTCTTTAGGCATTTCCTGAAAGCTAGATGGCTCGTTCACTCTCTAAGGGAAAGGGGAAGATTGTTCCACAGACGAGGGCCCATGATGGAGAGGGCACAACCTCCCTGTCTGGTCTTATTATGTCTAGGAATCTGTAGTAACAGCTGATTGCTGGACCTCAGATTACGGGAAGGACGGTGGTAGACAAATTTTTCGGCCAGGTAGTGCGGCCCTACGTTGTGGAGACTCTTGTGCACCACACAGCAGATCTTAAATTCCACCCGTTTCCGGATGGGAAGCCAGTGGAGGGCTTTGAGAAGGGGCAGGGATGGCGTTCTGGGGGGGGCATTGGTCACCAAACGAGCCGCGGTATTCTGAACAACCTGAAGTTTGTTAAGCACTCCTTCATTGGCTGCTAGAAATAGGCCATTGCAATAGTCCAGGCGGCTCAGAACGAGGGCCTGGACCAAGGTCTTTCTTGTGTTGTCAGGGAGAAGGGGGAACACTTTCCGAAGGAGGCTAATAATGTGAAAGCAAGATCCCGCCGTGGTGCTGGCATGATGAGCAAGGGTGAGATCGTGGTCAAGACGGACCCCCAGGTTTTTCACCACCTGTTTAGGGGAGGGGGCCTGACCCAGACTAGTGGGCCACCAGTCAGGGGTCCACAGGATTTTTGCCTCTCCAAATAACATGACCTCCGACTTTCCCACGTTGCACTGGAGAAAGTTCTTGGCCATCCAGCTTGCGATCGCAGTCATGCCGTTAGAGAAAGCTTGTCTTATCTCCGGGGTAAAGGTTTTAAAAGTAAACAGCAGCTGCGTGTCGTCAGCGTAAGAGATGGGCATAAACCCGAAAGACCTCATAATGTTGGCCAGGGAGGAGACATATACGTTAAACAACGTAGGGCTGAGACAGGAGCCCTGCGGGACTCCTCTGATGATGCTGGTAGAGGTGGAACTAAAGGAACCCATGTTTACCTTCTGGGTGCGCTCAGCGAGAAAGCTGGTGAACCACGCCAGGGCAGATTTGTCAATGCCAATCAACCTTCACTCAAATCACTCACTTTTCCTTATTCCGTGCATCACCCCCGAATCGGGCACTCAAAATGGTATTTTACATTAATTCTATAACTGAGATATATGTTCAGTGTGATTAAATAGCACTGCTGCAATTTTTATTTTCCGCTTGATTTCTCTAGTAATGTAAGATATGCTTTATTAACACTTTTTGATGTTACAATACTGGGACCACCCTTTATTATACTGAAAGTATGGTGTGTTCATCAGAAAGTTCCTTGTGATTTTCTGTTTTATTGATTCATATGCTCTTTGCTAGAAAGTGTTTAGCTCATGCTAAAAGGAGGGCCCGTTAAAATAGAAATTCATATTTGCTCATTGTTCTATGTAAGTTAGCATTTGCTGCACCATTTTAGGTTGTAATCAAAACTAATCCTTGGTAATTTATGAGAAGAGACCTCTGCTGGGATTCATTTCCCAGGGGCTGGGTTTTGATTCACTAATGAATACATTGTCCTTATTAGCACATACCTTTCCCTCTAAATAGAAGCCTTCTCCCACTTGTCTAGTGGCGGGCACAGGCAGAGTGACATTGATTAGTAGATAGTGTGTGCCTGGCCTCAGAATCAAAACTTATTCTCTGTACTTTATTGTCTACTTGCATCTGCCTGGAAAATTCCATGTGGGCGTGCCTTCATTGGTTCTGAAAGGAATTGGGCTCCACTCTGACTGTACCTGAATAAACAGATATTGGTTTGTATTCTCTACTGTCTGACCGACTCTTCATTTTGTATGGAAGGCTGAGAGGTGGTCATTAGTGACCCAGATGACCCTAAACAGGTAACGTCCTTCTGTACAAAGAAATCCACATGACAGCATCTCTGCAAATCCTAGTTTTAATTAGTCAGTACTAAACCATCCGACTTGCTCCCAGAAAACTGTTGCAGCCTAAAGCTTACCAAATTGTTCCCGCCACACATCTCAATCTAATGTCACTAGGTTTATTTCCTAACACCTCTAAATGTCATGACTTAGGTCGGCCGATGGATATTTTTTGTTGAGCTAATAGGGACTAGAATACTCAGAAGATGTAAGCAATTATCCTATGAGGAACTGGAATAGATAATTGCACACATGACCATAACCTTCTCAAGTCTAGAGCAAAACCTTCTTTAGCCACATGTATAGACTCCTTGAGATAGTAAATAAGATCAGAAGAATGAGATAGAATGGATAAAGATAATTGAGGAAAAATATTTAACTAATGCCACTAATTGTATAGACTGAACAGGAATACTTGTTAAAATCAGATTTAATGACAATTAGTTAAAGCAAGGAATAGCTCACTTCGCACATATCATTTTAACTTTCTGCCAAATTTGGAGTGAATCCGTTCAGTAGTTTGGGCTGTTGCTGTGTCTAAAGTTCCTATGGAAAATTTTATTGAAATTCATCAAACGGCATAAAAGTTATCAGCAACACTAAAAGGCGTTTCCTATTGAAACATAACCCAAACTATAACTACTTAGTGGCGGCTGCCACTGGGTAAAATATATATGTATATAAGATTGGCTGAAAACATGGTTTAGTATCTCGGCTTCATCAGTGAAAACAGATAGGATACCTAGGGCCTCATTTATGAGGCTGTGCGTCACTTTTACGCCGCTTTTGTGACGCACCAGTGGCGTAAAAAATGTTCCTTGTTGCGCAATATTTACAAAGTGACGCATCTAGGTAGATGCGTCAGTTTGTAAACCCCTGCGCCACATCATACCTGCACCACATATAATGTATGCAAGGGGGGGGTTTGACGCAAGAAAGGGTCATGGAAGTGACGCAGTGAAATCTATAAGATTTCACTGCGCCATTTTTTGGCCACTAATGCGTCAAAATGTTACGCCTGACGCAGGCACTAACAACATGGGACTTGCCGATGTGAAAGTACACATTGTTGGAGTTGCGTCGCTTTTGTGACACACTCCAGCAATGCGTCACTTTTGCACCTACAGATACGTCAGAAATACTGACGTATCTGTAACTCCTTGCACAATGATGCGTCATACTGTAAATATGACGCATCATTGGTATCGCAAGGAGGGCACCATGAAAAGTGACGCATCGCTGTTTTCGCGCAGTGATGCGTCACTTTTCATAAATGAGGCCCTTAGTTTTGGACTTCACCCTCTCTGCAGGGTCACTCCCACGCTTATTGCTTTAACTCATTCTGTTTTCTAAACTCGTTTTTGTTGGCTTTTAGGGCACTGAGCACTTTACCACTACTAACCAGTGATAAAGTGCTTGTGTTCACTCATTTAAACTTGGCAAAATTGGCCTAGACCTGGTTGGCACATTTAGTAGTACAACTTATACTCAATGTCTGCAAATTAAATGTTTATAGTAGACCGTGCATTTAACCTCATCCCTGCTTGAGGTATTCTCCTGCTGTGCTGGACAGCAATAAAAACGGGTGTGGTCATGACGAGCTGAGCTCGTCATGAGCACAGGAGCACTGTACTGCATGACGAGCTGAGCTCGTCATGAGCATTGAAGGCGTTAAAAGGAAACGTTTTTGGGGATTTGTTTTATAAGACACTGCTTCCTCCTAAACAAACGTTTTTTTGCATTCACAAAGAGGAAGGGGGTTACCATTGCATGCTTGTAGTCGGTAAAGTATTAATGTTTTGATACCGGAATTTGGTTACAAAACATTAATACATACAATTTCAATTTGGTAATTGGAGGAGAAGCTCCTTCCAAATACTGAATTGGTATTTGGTTGCAAACCCAAATTGTGATTTGGTAATGTGTTACTGAATCACAGTTTCTGTTTTATACAACCCAAAATGCTTTTTTGCCCACTCAAACCAGTGAGCGATTCTGCGAATAAGAATGTTTGTGAACGTAAAAAGGCTTAGTACATCAGGACCTAGGTTGCATCGCTGCGACAAAGCAGCAATGCAACACTTCTCAGTATGCCCTCCTTGCGACACCATGGATCCGCCGTTTTTACAGTATGGCACATCATGCAGCAAGGAGTCACAAATACGTCAGTATTACTGAAATATCTATAGGCGCAAAAGTGATGCATTGATGGGGTGTGATTGAACACAGACGCAACTCCAGTAATGTGTACTTTCACATGGGACAAGCCCCATGTGAAAGGGCCTGCATCACCCTTGAACCTGCCATGAGGCAGACGTAAGGTTTTGACGCAATGGCATTCTAGAAGAGGAGCGCTGAAATGTTATCGATTTCAATGCGCCACTTCTATCAGGCTTTGATGTGGGGGAACTCCCACCCTGCAGACATTATACCTGACACAGGTAGCACAGGGGTTTGTGAAGTGACGCATCTGCCTAGATGCGTCACTTAGTAAATAGGGTGCAACTTGGGTGCAACTTGGGGCATTATTTACGCCGCTGCAGCATCACAAAAGTGATGAAACAGCAGCATAAATGTGACGCAGGGCTTCATAAATAAGGCCCTAGGTCCATAGATGTGTCTGTAAACAAATTATTCCAGAATCAATCAGTAGATTTGTAGAGTGGGACTTGTCACCCATGAGGGTAACCATGTGCTGGCAGGGTCCAGTTGATTAGCTGAATAGCATGGTCTTTAGGGACTTTCGGAAATCTTGAAGAGATACGGAGGTCCATAAATGATAGTGTATCTCTTTCCATGTCTTTGCTACTAGGTAGGAGAAGGAGCAACCTCCACATCTGCTACGTCAGATGTGGGTGTGAGGGTTAGAGAAAGGAATGCAGAGAGATGTCTGGTGGGGTGATGGAAGTTCAGTGTTTCAAGTAAGCGGGTAAATCATTTGATTAATAATGTAATTTAGTTTCATGTCATAACTCAAATCCTCAGCAATCATATTAAATCTATAGTATTCAATCTAACTTAGGTCCAGATGGTAATTTCCTTATTAATTACATATATAATTTAAGTTCTCACAAGAAACAAATGTAATTACTGATTTGACTCCTTTCTCCGGATGTGCAAGACTGTGACCCGGACGCAGGGGGCTGCAGAGTGCGGACCTGTGGTGTGCCTGTGGACTTTTCGCCCTGTGGTTCGGCTCGGCGCCCGATTGGCCCTGATTGGCCCCGGTGAGTCGCGGCGGTTCCTGGCTGATGGCAGAGGAGCTGAATTGTTGAATTGTTGATCAGAGGACCTCCCCTGCTGTGCTTGACGGCTGCCGCGTGGCCTTGGCGGCTGTACTATCCCCTGCCCGCCAGCCACGGCCGCCACTGTGATCAACCGGGACTGTGCTGAGGTGAGGTGCGGGACTCCCATTGCCTAGGGTCTTCTCTGCTGCATCCGGGGCTGCTGCGTGGAGCTGTGCTAACCTTTGAAGTGGCCGTGAGCCCGCGGCCGGCGATACCGGCGATACTGGCGATACCGGCGATACTGGCGCCTATTGCACTGCACCTCGCGGCCTGAATTAGAGGCATATTCTCGATTGGGGCTGGAGAACTGCCATATGCCGCTGCTTCCTCCTCACGCTTACTCGCGCTTGGCTGTGCGCCATTTCTTGTGCCCCTGCGTAGAGGCCTGATCGGTGGGGCTGGGGACGTTGGCGCTAAGTGCACTTGGTGACTTCTTGATTGTTTGGTTCTGTGCTCATCACCGGCACTGTGCCTGAAAATTGCGGGGGGTGAACCTCACTGGATGTCCATATATTAATACCTCCACAGTGTGCATCCTGCTGCCTGGCTGTATTGCTTGACTGACTCACCAGGAAACCAGGACTCCAGCACCCAGAGAGCTGCGGGGGCTGCCACGAGACCGCCCCGCCCCTCCTTCTGCTCCGGAAGTACTTTGGGAAGCATTTGACTCTGCAGCGCGGATGCGCCCGTTATTGCCCGTTGGTGCCCGGGGAAGGCTGGGCTGGGCCCCCCCTCTAACATCTATTGTACTCTGGACCCTGCTTTAACCCAAGGTAGGAGTAGCGGTATATATTCTGTCCTAGATTGTTGATTAAGATGCCTTCCCAGGAAAAAAGGGGGAGGAAGGGTATTGGCGTAAGATACGTGGCTGGTACATAGGACCAATTTACTACGAGGGCTTCCTATGTCCTCGAAAAGGAGATCGCTATAACCGAAAGACGCCTCTCGCTGAACCCTGCTTTTAATACGCGCTCTTCCTTGGGGGGTCTCCTGAGTGTTCCATCTCCCGTGACAGACACGCGATTGGCCTGTACTACTCCGCCCAATATAACAGGCCGTGGTGTCTTGCACGTTGTGAATGCTGAAGTCAACTTAGTGGGGGTGCATGATTATTCAGTTTCCCCCACTGCTGATATCACACCGGATTTGCATAGAGGACCTGCGACTCGTGCAATGGACACGGTAAGGCCTAAATTGCCACCCCCTGAAAAGTCGCTGGGGGCAATCCCGAAGAGGAAACGTGGAGGCACACATCAGAAGGGGAGGAATCCAAAAGCGTTTAAGCCAAGTAAAAGTAATAATGAAGTTATACTGGACTCTTCCGTAATCCAAATAGTCCAGGATAGCAATTCTACGGCTGGTACACCTAAGGGGACTGATCCTGACACAAGACTTTTTCACATAGATGATTCTAACTGGCAGAGGATTGGTGGGCTTATCACTTCGTCCCTGAAACCACTAATAGATCGATTAACACACATTGAAAATAAGCTGGAAAAACTTGAAGGACTGATGCTGTCTAGTGTGGACACTATCAAGAGCACCATAGTAAATCTTGATAGACCAAATGCTATTCTGAAGGAGGGATCCGGGGATAGTGGAGGCCCTCCTAGACTCATTCGCAACGAGATAGTACAAGTAATGGCCCCAAGTGCTGTAAGCGATGTAGGGGTTAACATGAACGTAAATAATGGTGGTATTCGGGAGAGGGGTCATGAGGGAAGGTCCCTGGGGGATCTAAATATGCAAAGAAAGTCTATGTCTGGCCAGCGAACTAATAATGGGATGGCCGCAAAGACTAATCAGCCCCATTTGGATCTTCCCCCAGATTGTGCGCCATACGAGGCAATATTTTTGAATTAGAGTTCAGCGATGGGTTTATGAGTGTTCAGGAATAGAATGGCGCACTACAGGTAGTGGTTGGGTTCAAGGAGAAATGATAATTATGGTTAGTGCATCTTGGACAGAGCAATATTGACGGGGGTCCCAGAACTGGAACGGGGAAAGCCGGAATCACATGACCAGCTCAAATGTAAAATGATCCACTGCCTAACGCTAACAGACCCCTTCCGGGTGAAGTTCGTAGCCAGAAATTGTGTGTGAGGAGAGTGAGTTGGGTGGGGAACCAACCGAAAAACGAAGTGGGGGATTGCATCGTTTTAAATTTTAGAGACCCGAGAACAGTGAGTCACGTATGTGCATGGCCGTTGAGACCCACAGGCACAACTATCAGGGCCTACAACCTTAGCCACTTTTACTGCCCTCTAAATCAACTCTCTTACTATGACCATCAAGAAGGGAATAGGGTAGGATACAACAGTTTGGAATACATGGTCCCAATCAGTAATAGATTCAGTGGTTTAGATCTGGTGGACTGACTAACCCCCGTGCTCACTAATGGGCATGTTACGCCAATTTTAAAACCAATATCTAGTGGGGTTCAGGGAGAGGGATATTGCCTCGAATTGTGCCAAAAGTAAACGAGGGGCTGGCTTTGGATGATTTAACAGTGCGGTCCAATACGGCTGATGTGGGGGAGAATTCCACCAGAACTAATGTCCCCTATTGTGAAGACCCTGTGATTGACCAGGGACCTAGAGGAGACGGGGAAACTGTTATCCAAGGTCTGGCGAGATACTTGAGATAGGCGCCCAACGGGAGAAAAGCCGAGATGTAAGTGGTCTTAGAATCTTATCCTGGAATGTTGCAGGTCTGGTGTCCAAAATGGACCAACCGGACTGGGGGGCCTTCATTGATGGACATGGGATCTGCTTATTCCAGGATACGTGGGCAATTGATTCTCAGTATAGAACAGGATATGTGGCATATTACGAAGCAGCATCCAAGGGCCCCCTGGGTAGACTATCAGGAGGACTTTGTATATGGGTAGGTACCCACCTGGGCTTTAAAATAAGGCGGGTAGACACGCACTACCTCGATATTATGTGCATTCTCCTGATATACACAGTAACCTCCCTAGACTAGCTGTTGTTAATGTCTCTTCGAGGCCAGTACAATATGGTGCCACATCCCCAACTATAGATTCCCTGGCAGACTTCCTCGGCACACTTGAGGGTGGCATCCACCTCATTATTGGGGGGGATTTTAATTGGGGAACAGCGTTTACTACGCAACTTTTACAACGCTGTGCCTTTACGACGCAACTTTTACAACGCAAGTCGTTACAGCGACTTGCGCTGGGGGGGGCGCTCCAGGATAGGGAATAGTTTAATTTACTATCCAACTCCTTCCCTACTATTCACGGGGACTGGAGTTGGAATAGTAAATTAAACTATTCACTATCCAGCGCCCCCCAACGCAAGTCGTTGTAACGACTTGCGTTGTAAAAGTTGCATCGTAAAGGCATGCGTTGTAAATGCATGCGTAGTAACGACATAAATCCTTTTAATTGCCATTATGAGCCACTCAAAGTGATGACACAGTCAATAAGTTCCGAAGAGGATTTAGTATGGTCAATCCCCCCTTCTAATAGTTATCCCACTAGGGGGTGGACACCTCTCGTTTTACAGTTAACAACCCTTACACTGACCTACTCATTAAGAGCATGTAATGGGAGGTTTAATGGAGATAATCCAGGTAATCCCACATTCAGGTCAGGAGATGTATCGTCTATATTTGACTACTTAATGCTTAGTGTGGAACTTTGGCACCATGTGACTGATTTTAGAGTAAACATGATCAGATAGTATTGGCACCATATCTTTTACTGTTGTTTAATGAGATACTCCATGGTCTTCCATTACCCTCAATGTGGGTGGGGGGCAGAGGTTGTCCCCATTTTTAAAAAAGGGTCGCCGATTGAGCCTGCGAATTACAGACCAATCAGTCTCATCGATGTCACACAGAAAATCTACGGAAGGATGTTATTAGGCAGATTACAGGAATGGATTGAGGACCGAGACATATTAACTCCATTACAAGCAGTATTCAGATCGAAAATTTCGACTACAGACCAATTATTCAGGCTCCAGTTAATTTACTGGAAGCATGTAGTTTTAGAAGGGGGGAGCTTGTATCTTACATTTGTAGACTTGAAGTCGGCATTCGATATGGTGGACCGTGACCAGTTATGGAAGATCTTACTGGACATGGGTGTTCCGCCATATCTTTGCTTCCAATTTAAACACCTTCATGAAAACACTTATGCCAGGGTAAGATACGGGAAGAACGGTTCTCTAACAGCGCCCTTCCCAGTGGGAAAGGGTGTCAGACAAGGCTGCGTATTGGCCCCGACACTCTTCTCTTTATTTCTAAATGGTCTTATAGATGACCTGCTCCTCGCAAAAGATGTAGATGCCCTGAGAATCGCGTCATCTAAATTTCCTGCCCTAATGTTTGCAGACGACACCCTGCTCCTCTCTAAGTCATCAATGGGGATGCAGAAGGTGTTGAATGTATTTTTACAGTTCTGAAAGAAGCGAAAATTGGTGTTCAATATTATTACAATAAAATATATGGTCTTCAATGCCACTACCACTAATTGCCCATATACTCTGATGGATGATAGACCGTTAGAGCAAGTTAAAACATTTGACTATTTGGGTCTGTCACTAAATGTCAAGATGGGATGGAGCACCCAAATTGCCAAGGCAAATTTGAAATTAATACAAGCTGTAGGAGGTTTAATGAAAGTCCACAAGTCCTGCACGACAAAGATTATAAGCCCGTTACTCGAGATTTATAAAGTCTATAAAGTCTTGCTTGGACTTATAAAGTCCAAGCAAAGTCCACTTACGGGGCATAACTTTGGGGCCACTGCTCGCCTAAATGCCTCCAACTTACAGAAAATAGGCTTATAGGAAACATTCTAGCTTTACCAACAAGTACCCCCTTGGTCCCGCTACGAATGGACCTGGGAATTCTCCCAATAGAAGATCTTATTTTGGCTAGGCCACTGCTATATTGGTGGCGGCTGTGGAGCACACCTGAACTAAGGCATTATAGGGATGAAATGAAGGTGGTACTTTCAATGCTGGGGGCTGTAGGCCGTATTCCCTGGTTCTCGTTTATTAAGGACTCCTTTTGTGCCATGCACATGGAGGACCTATGGACTTCGCCTGAGGTAGAATGTCTAGCTATCTCCAAAAGTCAATTATCTAAGACTGTGAGAGCTTACAAACTCACAAGAGTAATACAGGGAGTAGCTATGACAAGCTTAACACAGGTGTTTCTGGATTTTGAGTCAGTTTATCAATTTGAATTGATTTTAGACCAGATTCAGCCACCGTTAGCAAGGAGGCTATACTTGCAATTCAGATATGGAACCCTCCCGCTTCATGCAGTAACTGATAAGTGGGCTGGACATACAAAGTCTTTATGCCCAGGCTGCATGGTGGAGGAGGAAACTCTGATCCATGTAATGTTCTTTTGCCCTGCGTACAAAACTTCTAGGGCAAAGTGAATCATTCAATTGTGTAAGAACATGGGCATTAGAAATCTTCTAAGTATTCTGAAATCTGATACTGCATTAGTACATGCTGTGGTCTGCTCAAAATTTCTCTTTGCAATGTGGCTTAAACGTATGTTTCTGGTAAAGGAAGATATGTAGCTACTAGTGTTTTTCTTTCTCTGGATACTTTTTTATGTATTATGTTGGGATGTTTTGCTCTCTTTTTAAAATTATATTTCGCTGATTTTTAGATTTCTTTCTAACCTTTTAACTTAAATTATGT
The DNA here is from genome assembly GCF_964261635.1 of Lissotriton helveticus. NCBI lineage: Eukaryota > Metazoa > Chordata > Amphibia > Caudata > Salamandridae > Lissotriton > Lissotriton helveticus. Next base: position 1,600,108,945 of record NC_136059.1, on the reverse strand, counting down.
TTTTATGGCCTCAATCATATGGTTGACTACCTGCACTCCCACTGCGACTTTTTGCACAATGTATGAATTTATATGAACTGAAACTGCAATTGACAATGTTGCTATTGATTATGTTTTAATGCATTGTGCTTTTCTGGCTGAAATAGCCGCAATAAAGCTTAATGAATTAATGAAACTTTGTACCAAACATATTATTCCTCTTTCTATACTGATCATCACATCGCCATATCTAGCAGGCTTAACGTCACACACTCCACAATTTAATAAATAGCCAATTTACCATTTTAACAATTAAAGACCATCCATTGTTTTCAAAAGAAATACTTAAGTTCTCCTTGACCTGCCTGAATACTGTGCATACTCCCTCATCCAGTTAAGAACTGCTTTCCAAATCCAGGCCATGGTCGGTACTGCACAGCCAGGGATGTGGATGTTTCCTGTGGGTGTGGACACCACTGCCACCAATTTTGTCACAAGTTAATCAACACTTACATCTCACACAACATTCCATACCCTTTCTTGCATGTGTACATTTCACCAACAGGAATATATAGACACTTAACCAACCCCACATTTTCTTACAATTAAGGTTTCTATGAAAAGTTGTATACCACCTCAAATGTTTTTCACTTGTGTAAGTGTGTCATATTATGTGGATTACCTGTGGACGTTTTTGTGCAAATTTTGGTCAAACGTATGCCACATACAAAATAAAACTGTTGCTGTAACACAGACAAGTATCCCAATGCAGGATGCACACAAAAAGCATAAAAATAAAGTTAATTTCCATAACAAAGATAATTTAATAAAAAGTAGAAGTGTTAGGAAGGAGAAGAGCAAATTGAAGACAGGATGTGGGGTGATAGGAGTTCAGATCTATATAAAAATGTAAAATACATTTGAAAAATACACACTAACACCATGAAGGGAATTACAGTTGCAAAAACAGTGCACAAATAAAACTTCCCAAAGAAATTTACAAAAAAGTCTGATTGCAAATTCCAAAACCAAATACAAAGTTCAGCTGAAATAGAAATTCTAATTAAAACATCAATCCCCTACCCTAGACATGATGCTTTATTGGGTTTCGTGTGGAATTATGTAAGTACCATTCTGATGATCCAATTATGCTATAACAAACACTATTATCTTCAGCGCAGGCATGTAACCAAGGGCAGCAATGCCGTAGCTCCACAAGGGGTATAAAATGTAGGGTCAGGAAAAAAGGAGATAAAATTGTTAAGGCTAAGAAAGACACCAGGTGGAGAAATCTTGCAGCCTAGGATAGAACAGAGAAGAAGTCCATGAAGAGAGATGGAAGATACGTAGCCTGAATAGAACTGTGGCGAGAGGGGGAGGCATCACAATTATACATAAAGCAGCCTATACCTGTAGCCTCATACCTGAAGATATCCCTGACTGTGAAAGCGCACTCTTTAAAATCACGCTGACAGCTAACTTCACACTTTCTGGACTACGTATCTACCACCCACGGGCCCATCAAAAACCTTCAGTGAAGCCCTGGCCACTGCTATCACCACATTAGCTCTTCAGACAGCCAACTTCAATGTTATAGGTGACCTGAATCTCCACCTAGACCTCCAGGAGGCCCCTGACATTGTCAGCTTTCTTGGGGACATGCCAGCTTGCCAAATGGCCCAATTGTTCCTGGGATCAACACACATTGCAGGTCTTCTTCTTGACCCGATCTTCTCAAATCTCCAGTCTATGCGGCTATCGCTAGTCGGCACCAAACTACAGTTACACCGCAACCACTCACTGAAACGCCCCTGGCACAGACTAGATCATGCCGACTTCATGGCGGCCCTACTCACTCAACTCCCAGAAGGGTACGGTAATATTGAAGAGGCCAATATGCTCTTTCAGAGGTCGGTTACCCCAGCCTTTGACACTTGCATCCCGTTTAATCTCACTCATTCTAAAAGCGCAGAAGTCAATGTGTGGTTTAATGAGTCTTTGACTCTAGTCAGGAAGGTCTTAGAGCCAGCCTGGAGGCAATCACATGAACCACTAGCTAAAGTACAGTATAGAAGTGCGATTAAGGCATACCACAAATTGGTCCGCAAGACTAGGGCAGCATATTACACCAACCTGATCACCACAAGCAACAACCCCTCTAAAACCATATTCTCTCTTTTGAAGGATCTGCAAAAGCCCTCCTCTGCTTCGGACAATACTGTATCCTCTAGTCTGCAATGTAATGTACTGGCTAAATCCTTTCCTGGAGAAGGTGGAAACCATCTACAGTAGTTTCCGCCCAAGGGACACCTCCTGTGGCACAAAGAGGAACTTATCCGCGGGCTCCGAGACCTACTCACTCGCCTCGCTCCCTCCTATCTCCCTTAAAGCTATGGAAGCACTGTTTGTTAAGGTAAAATCAGGGTCCCCAGATGACCCCATGAAACCCGAGGCTTTTAGAAAATTCCAACAGTGTCTACTGCCTGAATGCATTGGAGCTACTTAATTTCTCCCTAGCCTCGGCAGTGGTCCCTAATCCCTGGAAGCACACCAAGGTAGTTCCCCTACTGAAAAAAAATAACATTAGAAGTGTCAAAGCCAGAAAACCTTTGACCAATCTCGCTGCTCCCGTTCCTATCCAAAATCACAGAATCACATGTTAATTCGATTCTAACTCATTACCTGGAAGCAAACTCTATACTAGACACATCTCAAAATGGGTTCCGGCCTCGACATTGTACAGAGTCTGCTTTGCTGGCGGTCATAGAACAGTTATGGACCTCCTTGGATGCAGGCAGAACTACAGCTGTGGTTCTGCTAGATCTGAGCACTGCCTTTGACATGGTCTCCCATGAGATCCTGCTCCAACATCTGGAGGAGATCCGTGTCAATGACAAAGCCCTCTAGTGGTTTTAGTCCTTTCTGGATGGACGGACCTTCCAGGTAGTTGCCCTTCCTTTCTTCTCCTGTACTCACCCATTATGCTGTGGAGTGCCTCAGAAGTCAGCATTGAACCCTACCTTATTCAAAGTTTACCTGAGAAGCTTCTGGTAGGTAGGGATATTCCCATATCTGGAGTAATAACTGGTGGCCTCCTGCTCTTGGAGTGCCCTCATACCCAAATCTGTGGTGAAGAATTTAGGAGTTATGATGGATAAAGATCTCAACTTTGAGGTCCACGCCAAATCAGTGGCAGGGAAATGTTTTGGACTGTTGCGTGGCCTAAAGCCAATACTAGGTCTCTTTTACTATCAAACTCGGAAGCTGATCATCCAACGGTCCATCCTGGCCAGATTGGACTACTGCAATGTGCTACTTCAGGGCACCAACAAATTTGTGATAAAAAGGTTGCAACGTGTTCAGAACGCTGTGGCCCGCACAATCTTCGCTCTTCCTAAACACCGTCATGTCTCCAAACTCCTCTGCCACCTACATTGGCTACCTCTAGAAAAGAAAGTGTACTTCAAAATGCTGTGTATCAGTCATAAGATTATTTTGGGCATTGGCCCAAGAATCCTGAGTGATTTAAGTTCCTACTATGCTCCCACACGAGCGCTGCACTCATCAGATCTGCTCCTGGTCAGAGTCCCTCGGATACGGAGGGCCAGAGCGGGTGGTCGATCCTTCAAGCTGTTGGCTCCCGCCCTATGGAACTGTTGTAAATTGACAGCAATGGGTTAGCATTAGCAGAACCAATCAATAAACAAGACAAGAGTGTTCCATGGTAGTATTGAACCACCGTTAGGAGCAGGTAAACAACTTCACTTAAGGCGTTAAGGAAAGCCTTCACTCACCACCTAGTGATGACATGCTTCATCATCGGGCCCCACAAAAGAGACCTAGCGTCTCTTTTGTGTGCTTCAACGCCAGATCTACTGCGGAGCGGGTTGGTGGGTTAAGGCAGTGTTGTGCAAAGAAAATTAAGTGAGTGGTGAATAGTTTAAAAATAGTCAGTAGTGTATCAAATTTAACTTTATTATAATGATCACTAAGGACTTATGGATTAAAATTATGTGTAGGAAATTCGTCCACAGTTAATTAAGTGGTAGTTTCCTAATATCAGTCAACATGTTTCAGCCACGAAACGGTATGAATTTACCTGGCATTCATCAGGACTCAGTGTGTATTAAACCCTGGTGGTATGGACTCTCTAAGGCCCACCCTTACCTAGGGACGTGAAAGTGAAAATTAACAAAAAAAGTGAAAAGTGCAAAAAAATTAGGAGGAAAATAGTGTCTTCTTAATTACTCCTGGTTTAGGAGGCTTCCGAACTTACGGTTTCTGCACCTGTGGGAAAAAAATAACAAGGACAAACATGTAGGACAAAACATACATTGACTCATGATGCTGATCACTTAATGTCAGTCCATTGTGCTCCAGTTAGTGGTTTCAGAGACATTGTGTGGCAGAGTAACAATATAGTTATCACCACCATGGTCCCCAGACTTTTAGAACGCTAGAGGTGGGTAGTGATGTGTACTATATGTGCTATATACAAATAATGCTATTCACAAGGGGAATTTATTTCAGAATCGCTATCAAACTAAAATGTAGGCGCGATCCCGATCGCGCTAGCAGATGAAAAATTCTCACTTTTTTGGTGTCAAGGATTCACACCATGGGTCACAGGAGGGGGGTGGGAGCGTAATTGGCACACCCTGCAAATTGCCAAAACAAAGGGAATAAGCGTACAATCAGTCATACAGCATTGGATTGGTACTTAGCTTAGCGAAGTAATCGATGGAAGAGTTCTGCCTTTTTTACTCACGCCCTCGACGCTCAGCACCCGCTGTGTACCTGCATCAACCCTCAACTGGACCCCGAAGATGTGAACGCGAGGCCGCGAGAGCGTTAAGTAAGTATGTTGCGGTAGTATGCTTCCGGGTGGGCGCGGTCGGGCCACATCGAGGCATAGGTGTGGGCCAATCGGCGCTTGCCGTCGCAAAGACACGTGGTTGTATGAGCCAATGAGGGGTGATGTTGTCGTCGTTAGGGACAACCAAGTAAGAACTCGAGAGATTGCTTCTCAAACGAGTGATGCAGAATAGGACCGGTTCGCAAATAAGGAGCCCGAGAGTTCTGCTGACATTCATTAACATTTGGAGATGACAGATGAGTGAACAGTGCAAAGGCATGGCCACATCAAAGTATGGGTGTGGGCCAAAACGGCGCTTGACGTCGTTTTATCACGTGGTTTTATGAGCCAATGAGGGGTGATGTTGTCGTTGTTAGGGACAACCAAGTCAAACGTTAACATGGATGGGTTGATTAGATGGGGACGTTAAATAGAACGTTCCATTGACTGTCATATGTCGAGGTGGACATATGCTACAAGTAGCAATTGAAATAGTTGATGTACAGTAGTCAATCTAGGGTTATGATGAAGTGTCCCATTGGTAAAGGAATGCCCAGAAAGACACGGTCTAAGGGATACCCAGAATGACACGGGCTCCCTAATGTTCACTTAAAGACTGAGTTCCATGGGATATCGTCATTTAATCCGAGAATGTGGGTCCCAAGTCTGTAGACCCACCGCTGTTCTTTTTTGAAGAGGCGGTGATTGACGTTGTTGCCACTGCCAATGTGTTCAATGACTGTCCAGTGCATGTCATTTGTAGTGTGATTGAGTTCCAGAAAATGTCTGCTCATTTTGGTGGTGGATTTTTTACATCTGATGTTAGACCGATGTTCACAGATTCTCTGTTTGACCTTTCTGCTGGTCATACCTATGTAGCATATGTCCACCTCGACATATGACAGTCAATGGAACGTTCTATTTAACGTCCCCATCTAATCAACCCATCCATGTTATGTACTAATAACCTCTTTGTCAGTAAACCCCATGTGCACAGTGCTAACACCACTTGACTCTCTGGCACACATTTGCCTGCTATACACTGATGAGACATCTGTAATCTTCTTTGTACAGTGAATGTCAGCAAAAACCCTCGTGCTCCTCAGTGGAGAACCGGCTCTATACTCCTTTTAACGTTTGACTTGGTTGTCCCTAACAACGACAACATCACCCCTCATTGGCTCATAAAACCACGTGATAAAACGACGTCAAGCGCCGTTTTGGCCCACACCCATACTTTGATGTGGCCATGCCTTTGCACTGTTCACTCATCTGTCATCTCCAAATGTTAATGAATGTCAGCAGAACTCTCGGGCTCCTTATTTGCGAACCGGCCCTATTCTGCATCACTCGATTGAGAAGCAATCTCTCGACTTCTTACTTGGTTGTCCCTAACAACGACAACATCACCCCTCATTGGCTCATACAACCACGTGTCTTTGCGACGGCAAGCGCCGATTGGCCCACACCTATGCCTCGATGTGGCCCGACCACGCCCACCCGGAAGCAGACTACCGCGACATACTTACTTAACGCTCTCGCGGCCTCGCGTTCACATCTTCGGGGTCCAGTCGAGGGTTGATGCAGGTACAAAGCGGGTGCTGAGCTTCGAGGGCATGAGTAAAAAATAAAAAAAGGCAGAACCCTTCCATCGATTACTTCGCTAAGCTAAGTACCAATTCAATGCTGTATGACTGATTGTACGCTTATTCCCTTTGTTTTGGCAATTTGCAGGGTGTGCCAATTACGCTCCCACCCCCCTCCTGTGACCCATGGTGTGAATCCTTGACACCAAAAAAGTAAGAATTTTTAATCTGCTAGCGCAATCGCGCCTACATTTTAGTTTGATAGCGATTCTGAAATAAATTCCCCTTGTGAATAGCATTATTTGTATATAGCACGTATAGTACACATCACTACCCACCTCTAGCGTTCTAAAAGTCTGGGGACCATGGTGGTGATAACTATGTTGTTACTCTGCCACACAATGTCTCTGAAACCACTAACTGGAGCACAATGGACTGACATTAAGTGATCAGCATCATGAGTCAATGTATGTTTTGTCCTACATGTTTGTCCTTGTTATATTTTTTCCCACAGGTGCAGAAACCGTAAGTTCGGAAGCCTCCTAAACCAGGAGTAATTAGGAAGACACTAATTCCCTCCTAATTTTTTTGCACTTTTCACTTTTTTTGTTAATTTTCACTTTCACATCCCTAAGTAAGGGTGGGCCTTAGAGAGTCCATACCACCAGGGTTTAATACACACTGAGTCCTGATAAATGCCAGGTAAATTCATACCGTTTCGTGGCTGAAACATGTCGACTGATATTAGGAAACTACCACTTAATTAACTGTGGACAAATTTCCTACACATAATTTTAATCCATAAGTCCTTAGTGATCATTATAATAAAGTTAATTTTGATACACTACTGACTATTTTTAAACTATTCACCACTCACTTAATTTTCTTTGCACAACACTGCCTTAACCCACCAACCCGCTCCGCAGTAGATCTGGCGTTGAAGCCCACAAAAGAGACGCTAGGTCTCTTTTGTGGGGCCCGATGATGAAGCATGTCATCACTAGGTGGTGAGTGAGGGCTTTCCTTAACGCCTTAAGTGAAGTCGTTTACTTTGTTTGAACGGCGCAACGTAGAAGAGTACCTTAAGCGCTACTTTGATTATATAATATTTGCATATTTTGCAATATTTTTGGCATGCCTGTTTCAAGCACACATCAAAGAATGTGTTGCTTTTTGGAGGTACCATAGTGAGATGTGAATTAAATTAGCCGGCTCCCTTGAGGGAATAGCTAGATAGGTTTAGGTATAAAAACATATTTCTTCCTTGGTGACTTTTCCCCAGGGAATTCAAATATTACAAAAATAGAGACAAGAATCCTTTTTCTACACACGTTTCTGAATGGAGATATGCAGAGCAATTTTTTGGTGTTCTGCCAGTCAAAGCTAGTGAATTGAGTGTATTTTGGCTTCTTGGAAATAAAACAGTCTATTAGGCTGTTTTTGCAGTCTTTTGGAACACTATTGAGAAGCGCTTCTTGTAAATATGACTTAAAACTAGTATTTACAAATGGTTTGGTTTAGGTACAGTCTGTGGGCTGTCCTTTGTTTCTGTCTTAAGTGTTGATCTGTGGGTTAAATGTGTGTTTAAATATCTATGTTGTTCGTGGTTTTACATTGCAACTTCTGTAAGTAAATAGCGATTGCACTCTTTGTATAAGGATTGCTAGCCTTGAGCGCAATGTATTGTGTGTTCTGAGTGTTTTACCCCCTTCTGTATATGTCTGGAATGTGCTCAACGTGTGTGTTTGTGTTTTCTTTTTGCTGTCATTAGTCTGTTATGCAAAATGTCATTTAATTAATATGAAATAAGTATTAAATAAATATCCAGAAATGAACCATATGATATGCTAAATAACTGTATGTTATTATTAAATTGATAAGAGTAAGCAATTATGCACATGTACAAATTGCCAATGCTTAAAAGATAAAGTTAGAATTCCCATTCAATAGGAATAAAATAGGCCTCAAAAACGAAATTGTGTGTTTTGCAATAAATAAACTTACAGCATTTTTCTTAGATACATTGTATTAGATATCAACAGGCAGCACTTCATCTGAAGTAAATGTTTGCTGAACTAAAACACATATTATAGAACATGCATTGAAATGCCTCAGTTTTAAACCGACTGCCACCGTGCTTACATTTCAACACTGAAAAAAGCTTTCCCCCACCTGTGTTTTTACTGCCGCTAAGCAACCAGCTGTTGTTTTTGTAGGCCACGGAGAGACAGGGATGTTGATTCATCCAGGATTTTGCAGTGCTAGCATGGTGTAAAATCCTGCATTTCAGACTGCTGTTTTAAAAATTTACAAAAATCAGGTTCATTATTTGAGATACCAGAATAATATTTAACGTAGAGATTTCCTTTCTTGAAGTTTTTTTTACATAAGCATATTTGTGGTTCTGATGTTAAATAATGACTGTCCTTTTAAAAAAGTGGCGCAAAACTTTTCATGTTTCAAGTTAGGCTTCTGTGCTTAGGCTTGTGAATGAATGCGTCTAAATATGATAGGCAAGGGATGCAGCTTGCTTTTCATGTGGAATTATCAAAAATGATTGGGTTCATTATTTTTTTAATTAATTCTGAAAAATTATTAAGAAAAATAAGTGCTTTTAAATTCGTTTTTATATATTTATAAAGCTTAATACTCATACTGTGACCTCCTAGCATTAAAAGTAAATTCAAGTTGTGCTGTACAACATAATGATGATATTTGCTCATGGAATTTCACTCTGCGCAGGAGTAAAAAACTCATTTTTAAAAAGGTATATATGATTATTTTCAATTTCTAACTCCTGGGCTATGTAATGAACATTCTGATAATGAATATTATGCAAAGAAATGATAGGATATTCATTTTGAAGTGCCCCAAACATCAAAGTCAAAATTGGGTAAATTTCAATATTTAAACAACATTTTTTTCCATTCAGAGCAGTTTTAAAGTGCTTTAGGCTTCAGTAAATGCATACATTTAGGTATAATACAAATAGCTGACTTCAATATGGTTAGACAAGTATATTGCACACTGCTTTTAATTGAAAATATGTATAAAAAATCAGCAAAAGTTATTCTCTTAACTGTAAACTGACAAGCATGGGAATGGGGCTGCATTCGCACACAGAATAGGACAGCTAGGAAAAGTTAAATGTCAGTTCTATATTTAGAAGCCTGGCAGGGCTCTCAGAGCAAGGTCTGCGTTGCCATTTTGACCTCTGAAACTTTTTTGAAAGAGGATAGGGGAGAAAAGGAGAAGTTTTACTTTTTTTGGCAAAAAAAACCAAGCACTTTATGCACTCATGTGATAGAAAACGATATAATGGTATATGTGAACTTTGATTAACAGATAAGCTTTGCCATATTTATACAGCACTAATGCTTAAAAGCTGAGGGGTTTGGGTATTCATGTTGTTTTAGCCCTCTCAAAAGTGATATGTACCTCCTATAACTTTGTTTATGCCCAGTTGCTACAAATAGGGGATGATAGTGTTGACAGAACTGAAACCTGTTTCAGGTTTCCAACTTTCAGATTGGGAGAAGGAGGCTACCTCCTCTACAAATTACGGCTGGGTAATAGGTATGTTGCTCTCTCCTTTTCTCAATTTTGTTTTAGCCTGTCAAAATTGTTTGTGAAATAGCAATGAGACACTTAATTGACTATTCAGTAATACTGTTTTAAACATTGTTAGCATTAATAAAATTAATATTTGTTTGATGAAATTATGACAGGATCAGTAGTCTGGATTGTTGTTCCCTTATTTTGACCTTTAAGGGGAGCTAGATGTGGGTAGTTTTTGTTCTAAAATTCTTAGGTGATAACACCAATATTGTATGTTATTTCATGCTACATAGTTTTGCAAGGGCATTGCTAGTTTTGTATTAGCTAGTCCGTGTAAATAAACTGACAGTCCTTATTAGAGCTGATGTTGCATAGTCTGGATCATGAAAAGTAGAACGCAGGGAAGATGCCATTGTGATCCTTAGCAAAAAATGTTTTGAAGAAAATGTTTTATAGATAAAAAAACCCTGTTAAATTAGCAGTTTTAGATTTTCCTGCTGCTCCTATAACATGAGAGCATGGTCCTAAAACGTACAATGTAGGTGCTTTTATTAAGAAGAATCATTTTAGAAGTGTCTGCAGTCTTGTATAAGTAATGTAAAGTTTAGGAGCACAAGTGTAGAACATTTCCTTTTTTTAAGGGTTTTCAGATTAACACCCAGGAATACACCAATGTAAGGATTTGGAGTATGTCTGTGTTGTTTTTCTCTTTTTCCTCTGAATTTAGAAAATGAATACAGACTTCCTTGGCTGCTTGGGATTGGGTGATGTATTACTCTTGTTCACCAAAGAGTTCCTTTTATATTTGCCAATAGGTCCAGGCTGTTGTTCTTTTACTCTCACATAGATAAGATGAAAGTGGTTCTTGGGTGCTTTCTAATATATGAGGCGTCCCAGGACTAGGAAATATTCTAACACTATCCTCTCTGTTGATAGAATGTTTCTGTGCCTTGTCTAAAGACCTTTTGTTCTGTCCACCAATAGATATTTGCTGCTTTACAACCATTGCCAGAGCGGCCCGGACATCAGATTCAGCCTGGGGAGTCAGCGTCAGCACCAGTCCAGCTTGAAGCCAAAGTGAAGGTAACCAGCGCAGGCATTGCTGGCAACAAGGACCTCAGTGAAGGCGGAAGCCCTGTGATCAAATGTGTACCCCTGCCACTGTCTCGGGCGAAAGACGGGGTCACAAATCAGAAAGGAGAAATTATATTTGATGCCCAGCTGAGAGTCACAGACCGACCAGAATGGCGAGGAGGCTTGGCTTGAGGTGACCCCTTTTGAAACAAGGGTTGCTTCAGAGATCCTAGCATCAGGCCTCTGAATTCTGGTCCCGAAGTGAATGCAAGTTTGCACCTTTGTTTGTTGGTCAAGAGATACCTGGGTACACTGGATGCAATATTTGGCCCCAACGAATGAGCAGTGCGCCAACAGAGCAATACAGGAGTTATGGAAGGACTTGAGATTAGGATACAGGTGCTGTGTCTCCGGTGCCTGTTAGATTGAAGTGAAGAAAATTGGTGCACTGCCTGAGACACTGGACAGGATCGCTAAGAGCATTTGCCTGTTGGGTGTCTGCCCTATCCTGAAAGAATAGACTTTTCCCTTGAAACTGGGCTGTGATTCTTGAGTTGCGAGTTTTGCAGCTCCACCGTGGAAACAACAAGAGCCTGCCTGTGAGGCTCAAACGGACACAGGGAGAAGACTCCCCTCTGGTTGGTTGTACAGCAGCTTCATTTTCCCAAGGACTTCTTCTTTTTCTTGTCAATAATGTACCCTTTAGTCGTCCCATTTTTGAGGATGAGCAGCCCTTTGCAGCTCTTCGTTCTAATTCCTATGGCCCTGTGTGGTCCTCCTGGTCCCTGGGAGCCAGGATTGTTTTTGTAATAATATGTTTAGTCGCTTTATTATTTGAATTAGTTATACTTATTATGCACGAAAAACATTTTTCTGAGCAATTGAAAAAGGTGACTTTGCCCTTTCCTTGAATGTATTAATTTGATGTTCTAGCCCTCATAAAAAGAAAATGTAACAGTAAATTGGAAAATGTTTTTTATTAGAGATGTCCTGTTAGTTATTTTTAAATGTATGGTCATTGAAATGCATAGGAGCCCTGAAAATGTTTACTAGATGATTTTAGGATTTGCTTTTGCTTAGGACTAGAAAGATGATAATTCTGTTTGCAATAGTGGTCATTACTCTCTCCTGCAATCTGTATGTTAATTATGACCTGATGCTCCGTTCCCTTTGTATTCCTGCCTATGCTGATATATACCCGTTTAATGAAATGTTTAGAATGGAAAATGACCACCTAGCAATGAATTAGGAAATTGATAAACTTATGAAAATTAATGTGCAAATATTTTCTATGTTCCTACTGGATCATAGGAATGTCTTCAGCTAATGCTAAAACAGGCGTCTGTTGTAAATTGACAGCAATGGTTAGTATTAGCAGAAGCCATCCTGTATTTAGAAGTTATCTTATCCATTTTGTGAAAGCAATTTTTCATTTCTGGCAGCCATTTTAGTTTGCCATGTACTGCCACGTGCTCGCCATGTGCTCTGTCCTCCCTCAGTGTTGACTGCTCTTGTAATCTGCCTAGGAACAAACTACATTTAGCATCTTCCACCTTCGCACATGCCCAGAAGGGCCTAGCTAGTAGAATGCACCTGCTTCTCTAGTATAACTGTCAGGCTATTTTTACTGCTGTATGGAGAAGTAACTCTCCTCCCACTTTGTTAAGCAAGCAGATCTTGTATGCCAATCTTAGTAATTTTTACATGCTTACATGAGCCAGGACTGCCCCTTGGTCTTATGATGACTATGTAACCCTAAGCATATATAAGGCCCCAGTTTTCTGTACTCCTCAGACTGCCTCATTCAGTTGCTAAGGCTTCTGTGTGACGTAGTCTCACTCATTTGAGGTTAATAAAGATGTTCTTTTATATTTCAGCTTCTGTGCCAATTTCTTCTTTTGTTGGTTTAAAAGGACCAAGTATCAGTGGGACCCCTAAGAAGGTTTTTTGATTTCTTCAGAACTCCCTCCCTCTCCACATCTGTGGCAATCCTGGTCACCTGACCTTTAGAAGGTGAAGACCTGGCTTTTCTCCCACTGTTAATTTTCTTTCCTTGTCTCCTCACTCTGTGTTCAACTTTAGTGCTGGGATGCCCCATGTTGGGGCAGCCATGTGCTTTACAAATACTTTAACATAACATAACATTATCACCTCTCCAATCTCTGTGCCCTCTTCTCTGAGCTATATGGATTTCTATTTTGATAATAATTTTCAGCGTCTTAGGGAGCTGGCGCAGCAGAGCAAGTAAGAACTCTTCCTCCTGCCCCTCCATCACCTATTGCTGTATGGCTATGATGGTGGATGCCTGCTCTGTGGCATAAAATAAAGAGTTTCGACATGCATGTCTTAGGGAAAAGTCCCTAGATAAGTGGTGGTCAGAGAGCAATCACCCAGTTTACTCTGACCCTTTCACCATATGGACAGACATTTTTTGAATGATCTATAAGACAGATAGTACTCGTTTCTTATTGTACATTAACAGTTCTAGGCAAAAGGTATGTATACCAAGCTTACTTTACCAGAAGATTCACCCAAGTTTAGAGTCACCCAAGAAGTGTCAAATGTATCAAATTTCGTGAACAATAGTACCGTCTTGCCACACGTGTAAAACAACCTACAAACAAGAGCTTAGCTAATCCAAATTTCCCACAAGGCTCTGTATAGTGTCCGAATTCTCAGGTATATGGCAATTCAACTTTTTTATAGTACATAATAAATCTTCATTACTAGTGCATGCCAAAAGGATAACCAACCAACAGCATCTGTGGCACCCCGCCCTTCCCTCCAGGAGGTGTCTTCTCCCATGCTTAGCCTGCCTGTGCCACTTCGCTTGAGAGGAATTGGCCCCCTCCTCCTTTGGACATCCATTGGACCACATTTCCCAGCAGCCCCGGAAGCAGGCCAGCTGTGTATCACTTTTTCGTGCCTCCCGTTGCCAAAAAAAGGCTCCCAACGGCCCACGCATCATGACAAGCGGCCTCACCCTTCCCTGCAGTAGGTGCTCTCCTCCTGCTCTGTCTTCCACCTCGCTTGAGAGCTCTTCACCCCCCACCTACATTGGATCATATTTTCCAAGCAGCCCCAGAAGTGGGGCCACTAGAGTCTCACATTTTCATGCCTCCTGGCACTGGATAAGGACTCCCTGTGGCTCCTGTATTGCAGGAAGTGCATGGGCAAAGCGCGGGACAAGGGCGGGCCTATCTGCATCTGTTAGGGCCCAGAATAGGAAAGCCTGGGACACCACTCTTTCTCCGGACCCCAGCTTACGTTACTGTGCCTGCCCCTCAGCCCTGCACTGCTTGCTATCTCTGCAATGCCTGCTCTCCCTGCACTGCCTGCTGTACCTGTCCCTGCACTGCCTGCTGTCCTTCCCCTACTACCTGCTGTCCCTGTGCTGACTGCTGTCTCTGCGCTGCCTGCTATCCCTGCACTGTCCCTGTCCCTGTGCTGCCTGCTGTCCCTGCACTGACTGCTGTCCCTGTGCCGCCTATTGTCCCTGCACTGCCTGCTGTCCCTATCCCTGCCTGCTGTCCCGGTTCCTGCACTGCCTACTGTCCCTGCGCTGCCTGTTGTCCCTGCACTGCCTGCTGCCCCAGTGCTACCTGCTGTCCCAGCACCGCTGGCTGTCTCTGTCCCTGCACTCCCTGTCCCCTTCGCTGCCTTTCCCAGGTCCTTACTTGGTGCCCACAACCACTAGGACCACCCACCAGGACCACAATGGAGGCCGCTCCACGGCCACGCAGCGAAGTGACAAATCCTAGCACCAGGACCCCAGCCCTCCTGCCACCAGCCGGTACACCACCACGGAACTCCTGGACCTAGACCCCAGATGCCAAAACAACAATTATGTTGCCTCCTCCCCATGATCCACCAAAGGACCCTTCACCTGCAGCACTTCCACTTCTCCTGTGACACAGTCTATGAAACATCCCACACCACTCCTGCCCACAAGACCAAGAACACCCCGCAACCAATCCAGCGTGTCTTGCTCAACACCTGATCACTCTGGAAACATGCCACATAAATTTGGGACAACATCACCACTCTCTCCATGGATAATGCCTTTATCACCGAAACGTGGCTCAACCTCTCCTCTCCCAAAGGCTACAAGATGATACACCAAGACGGTGCCAACAAACATGGCAAGGGCATCACCATCATTTTCAATGAAATCATCAGATGCACCATCACCAATGACAACCCCATACCTCTCATGAACACCTCAACTTCCTCCTACAAACTGACATGAAGACCACAATAAGAAGCACCCTCAACTACAGACCCCGTAGACCCCAAGCAAAATTCTGCGAGGCCATCCCCAACATCATCTCCCCAGGAATCGACTCTCCCCACTATGTCCTACACAGTACCATCAACTTCCACATCAATGTCCCCAATGCAGCCAACTCCATCACCCTCTTGGAGAACCTCAACAACATCGGCCTCACCGAACCTGCGTACAAAGCCAGACACCCACTCAACCCCATTTTCACCTCAAGTGTCAGAATCTAATTCAGCCACACCACAGAAATCACCTGGACTGACCACACCATTGTACCCTTCACCATCACTCATGACCAGCACACCATCAACAGGCATCAGATCTCCTCCCACAACAGCTGGAGCAAGGTCACCAAAACACAGTGGCCACAGGCATCACCACCTCCCAACATACAAAAACAAGACCTAGACTTGTCGGGCACTTATAGACCTATCCTTCTATTGTAGGCATACCAATTTTCGCAATAATATTGCAAGAAGCCACTCCCCTATCATTAGTTTGTTGGGGTAGTAGGTATAGCCCTCACAAGTCCTCAACAAAGGTTTAGGGTTGGTCCCCACACCCACGCACGACCCTTTTAAATGTAGGTTGGAATTTTTCGAAACAGTTCGGAAAATAAAATGTAAGAATTTTTTTGCCAATCAACCGCAAGATAAACAAGAAAATTTCAATACAAATTTACGTAAACCTTCCACCTTTACACCATCCAGTGCAGTTGTGGGCCCCGAAGTTGTGGTTTTTGAAGCAAAGGTCTTACAGGACATTGAAGACCTGGAATCACAAGATAGGAGCAGGGTATACAAAAATATGTCTAAAGCGGATTGGGAAGCGGTTAAGACCTTACAAAATAATGTGGACATAACAATAAAGAGTGCGGACAAAGGGGGTGCGGTAGTTGTGCTGAACACCAGGGACTATGAGGCAGAGGTATTACCTCTACTCAATGTCAGAGCAAACTACCAACCCTTGGCAGGGGATCCCACGCCTGAATTGCTTAAGCTCATTAAACAAATGGTGGGCGAGGCACGTGACAAAAAATGGATTACCACAAAAGAAGCAGAGTTCCTGGTGAACACCAACCACAGGACCCCTGCGTTCTATATTTTACCGAAAATACATAAGCCTGCCAGGCCCCCCTCGGGCAGGCCTATTGTGTCAGGGATACAATCCGTCCTAGAGCCGCTCTCGCAATTTGCCGACTATTTCTTGCGGGAGTCTGTTGTGACTCAGAAGTCCTTCGTTAAGGATACCACGGACATCCGCAATGTGATCAGTGAGATGACTTTTGACTCCACACATGAATTGTTAGTCACGATCGACATAGAGTCTTTATATTCTTGTATACCCCAGGATGCCACACTGGTGGCAGCAGCAAGGGCCCTGGGGGAACAAGAATGGTTTTACGATGCGCCGCAAACTTTTGTGCTGCAATGCATCGAAATGGCACTCACACGTAATTTCTTCTGCTATAAAGACAAGTTGTTTTTGCAAACTACGGGCACTTCCATGGGGGCTACCATGGCTCCTAGTCTGGCCTGCATTTATGTAGGCCAGTTTGAAGAGCACATCATCTACCCTGACACCAATCCCTTCAGAGACCTTATCCGTCTCTGGAGGAGATATATAGATGATGTGCTCTGTGTGTGGACTGGAGAGGAAACAAAATTGTTGGAGTTCCTCAACTGGCTTAATTGGCAGGACCAAAGTCTCAGATTTACTTGGTCCTATAGTCGTGATGCAGCAGAGTACTTGGACTTGGACATCAAAGCCAGGGGACAAACCCTGAGTACCAGTGTACATCAAAAAGCAACGGACAGGAATTCATTGTTGTCTTACCAGTCATACCACCCTCGGTCCCTCAGGGATAATTTGCCTGTGGGCCAATTTCTCCGAAGAAATTGCTCGACCACGGAAGTTTTTAGCGAACAATCACAGGCCCTAGGTGATAAACTTCTACAGCGGAATTATCCACCGAAAATCATTAAAAATGCTAAGAAGAGAGCGTTGAACACTCCTGGAAGTGCCTTATTGGAGAAAAATAGAAAAGAAACCAGTGAATGTTTGCCTGTGGTATTGACCTTCCATCCACTGGCAACGAAAATAAGACAGTCAATACGCAAACATTGGGCTATCCTATCCAATAAAGATTTCAGAATGCCGCCCCCCAGATTCACTTTCAAGCGTTCAAGTAACTTGAAAGACAAATTAGTACACACCCGGATGCAGAATCCCAGAGACACCGGTAGAACAAGAATTATGGGTCACCATCCGTGTGGCACGTGTTCGATCTGCCCACTCACATCGAAAGTCAACAGTGTCACCTTGAGGTCAGGCAAAGAATGGGAGTTGAGACAGTTCAGTAACTGTAACACCACCAATGTGGTATACAGGCTGGACTGTGAGTGTGGATTACAGTATATAGGTCTAACCACACGTAAAGTCAAAACTCGCATCCAGGAGCATATCAGCACCACAAAAGCAGGGAAACTTACGACCAAACTGGTACAACACTGCTACAGTAACAAACATATTTTTAAATGGCTGGTCTTGGAAAAGGTTACAGGAGATACCAGCACAGTGGAACGATTGCTCACCTTGAAGGAAGCCAAATGGATTTTTCAGGAGAAAAGCGAGACTCTTGGCCTGAACGATCTTCTTGAATGGAACAAACTACACTGATTTATGCATTTGGGTCTCCTGAGTTTGTTTCCCTTTCTGTTTCCTTCTTAAAGTCTCTGCTTTTCTGAGCCTATGCGCAGTTGTGGACATGGGGTGGACACTGCACTTTGATCACATTAGTTTGCGACCCATTTCCTTATAGTCCCCACACAGTGGGTTTTCGTACCGGTGAGGCTGGTTCATGATCTGGTCCTTTTGACTCCGTTCACCAGCTGACATCCTCATAGTATATGTTCTTTTGGTAGATGTATGAGGCTGTCACCTCCCGAGTTTTCTCCATTCAGTACCCTCTATAAACATCTGTATGCCACTATTAGAGTAATGCCAGGGATCAAAGGACAATGTGACATGTTGCAAAACAAAACATCCTTTAAGAACATATAAAAAGCCCCTGGAGTGTGTGTTCAATTACACTACAGAATAGTGTAGTTGAACTCGTGTTCGATCTTGACACGAAGAGGGAGATGAAGAAAATGAACCTAGCTGGTGCTTAATAAAATCGATTTTTATACGAAGAGGGAGATGTAGAATCTAGTTGGTGTTTAATAAAGTTATCTTTGCATTTTGAATTTTAATATGCAGGGCCGAATTCCCACGAGAGTACACCTCGTTGTGGTGTTTTTCGTTGTCTCGAATGGATAACAGCCCGATCCAAGATGGCGGCGTTGTTATCGCGAGACTACGCGAGAACAGTAACACATATCCCGGAACTGTTTTCCGGAAAACAAACACGGGCTGAGTACATGCCAGAGGCTTTCCACCTATGCGGTAAGAAATAGGGGCTCCGGTATACGCTGCGAGATTGCCGAGCAAGCGTGGGGCAACCCTAGAACAAGGGATGACGAGTGGGAGGCGCAAAACCTGAATTATAGCGTTAATGGGAGTACAGGCGGAAATTGCTTGGAACTTCGGCTATTACACGCCGGGTATGCCCAGATTAAGATATCCCGAGTAACCATCAATTGAAAAAGAAATAGCGGCATAAAGTTTTTTTTAAAAATTTGAAATTATGTGCAGGATATACCTGGGGCACGTTGATTTCAAAACTCCATGATAAAGACACTATATGAGGGTTAAAATGATCGCCAGTTGGGGTTCGACAAGCGAATGTTGTTGAAATAACAAATCGCATGTTTTTATTCCCCCTAGCACTTGTGTTTGAAAACTGAATTTTGGTCTGTTTGTCTCGCAGTAAATTGATGGGGAAGGTCCTTTTATGAGTGCTGCAGTTACAGTTTCATGAGAAATATATCCCCCGGCCGGTACGGGTGGAAATGGCCGCGAGAGGGTAATTATTGGAAAGGTGTATGCTATTGGGTTTAAGTGGCTTGAGCCCCACACACAGGTTGTTTACGAAGGTGTATGTATTTTTATTTCATTTCAGTTGTGCAGACTAAATTGTCCATATGCAGTGGCTTTAATATATATGACGCCCTGAAGAAATTGCCCAAATCTTTGTATGGCAATCAAACATGTCGGCAAGTATAGTAGTGGTGGTTGGATAGTTAGTGACCTCACTTACTATTTTTAGATTCCCACACCCAACACAAGAGAGAGAATAAAGTTACATATCTGTGTTGCTGTGCGATGTGTTTTTACATGTTGTTGGACTCTTTGTAGATCACTGTTTGATCTTTTCTTTTTTCACTGCATATTTCCTGACACAATTTCTTTGTGTGTTCTGGACACTTTACTTTATTCTTTTCTGAGCTTGAAAGCACCAATGATGACAACAGGGCAATCCTGGTGAGTACCTGCCAGGTTCCCGTTGGTGGTGCGCCCGTGAGGTGCTTTCTCGCTCTCACTCACATTTTTTTGTCATTTATGTATCATTGGTTGACACTAAACTGTTTCTCTTGGAATGGGCGATTGTTAAATAAGGCACCATCCAGGGCTATACCTACTACCCCAACAAACTAATGATAGGGGAGTGGCTTCTTGCAATATATTGCGAAAATTGGTATGCCTACAATAGAAGGATAGGTCTATAAGTGCCCAACAAGTCTAGGTCTTGTTTTTGTATGTTGTACCATGAGTGGAGGGCGACCTATGACTAGCTTTACCCTCTAAGCTCCTGTGTGTTTGAATCACCACCTCCCAACCAATGACCTCAACAGACCTCGATCAGGCCATCCAGAACTTCCATGCCTGGATCATCGACAGTGCAGACAGAGTTGCTCCTATGAAACCTACAAAATCCAACTGGACCTCCAAACATCATAGCTGGTACACCCCAGAACTCTGGACCATCAAGGGCAACTGCCAACAACTCAAGAAACAATGGCGTGCCACTAAGGACCCCACTGACAGATTACCTCACAAAACAGCCCTTAGCAGCTATCACCAGCAAATCAAAGAAGCCAAAAAAGAAGCCATCACCACCCACATCAACCCCACAGTCAACAACACAAAGGAACTATTCAAAATAGTCAAAGAATTCTCCAACCTGACAGCCATAGAGAACACTGGCCATCCCTTCCAAGAACTCTGTGAGTCCCTCTCAGACAACTTCCACCAGAAAGTCACCAACATCTGTAACACTTTCAACCTCTGACCCACCACCCTCAACCACAAGGACCTCAACCAACCAGTGAACATCAGCCAAACAATTACCACCTGGTCTCAACTCACTGCCTGGATCGTCTCCCACCACTCGGGTTGCCCACCGACACCTGCCCCCACCACGTCAACAACCTCACAACAAACCCAATCTGCACACAACTCACCAGAATTCCGAGCACCTCTATCTCCACAGCAACCTTCGCAGACAGATGGAAACAAGCATATGTCAGGCCCATTCCAATGAAAGCCTCCACAGACCCCAGCGATCTCAAAATCTATCAGCCTATCTCATTGCTCCCCTACCCACCAAAGTACTTGAGAAAGCCATCAACCAGCAGCTCACAGAATTCCTGGAGCAAAGGCCCCATCTGGATGCCTCGCAATCAGGATTCCATACCAACCATAGCACTGAGACCACGCTGATTGCTGCAACAGATGATTTCAGAACACCCCTCAACTATGGAGAAACTGTGGCCCTTATCCTTCTTGACCTCTTTGACCACTGAACTTCTAACCCATTATAGTTAGTTTTCTCAGTGTATCACCCCCTTTTAGACATACCAACCTAGGAGTGATAGTAAAGTATTTTAGCCCACTAGCAAGGTATTTTTAATCACTGTAACCCACTCCACCACACTGTGCACTACACATAGTCTTCCACTTAAAGTGCTCCTATGTATTTTCCGCAAGTTGCAGCACGCCCCAGTTCATAGAGAACTGAGATGGCACTCAACGATGAAGCATGTCAACCTGGGGAAACTCTGGTGAGTGATGGGACTCAAGAAAGACATTTTTCTTTCCTGAAGGCAATCTCTGGTCGCATTGATCGGATGCCCTATCCTTACCCTATTACTGGGTCCTCTAACCCGACAACTCGGGTTTCAGTTGAAGTATAAACAAAGGAGGGCGGACCTTGCTCTATTAAAAAAACTCTACCTCCCTTTCCTTTTTGTGGACTACTACATTTGGCCAGAGCACTTTAGGCAGCACATATTGGCTTGGTGGCAACATTCCACAGAAAAAAAGTCAAACGCAATCTGGAAAACTTCATTTCAATCATTGTGCAAGTTGTCTTTGTACAAGATATGTACACCCAAAGTCTCTGTGTGTATTTCAC
This sequence comes from Lissotriton helveticus, assembly GCF_964261635.1. NCBI lineage: Eukaryota > Metazoa > Chordata > Amphibia > Caudata > Salamandridae > Lissotriton > Lissotriton helveticus. The sequence continues at coordinate 1,600,087,253 of NC_136059.1, read as the reverse complement.
AGGTTCAACCCATGCTCCCTTTGTACTTCGCAACAGCAGCACATGACTGAAAAAGTCCCAATTTTGAAATGTCCAAATGAAGATAGCACAGTGAAGGAACCTAAAACAGATTTTTTTTTAAAGCAATTAGTTGATTACATTATAAAATTTTCACATATCTAATTAAACAGTTTGAGGACACATTTTCGAACAACAAATGAACAGAGTACTCAATGTATCAAAACTTTGTTCAACAAAAACTTTGCAATGTGTTTTCCTGAACTTGTTCCTTCTAAAACATTTCCTGCACACTGTCATCCTCATCAGATTAAAAGTTAGCTTAAACTAAAATGAAAAAAATGTAAGTATTTGCTCACACTCATGTGAAGAAGTTGTCAATAACATCTTGACATAGGTCAATTCCTTCCGCTTGAGAACTATCAACTTCATGTGACATTTCAACATCCTTACCTGGTGGCTTTTCATGGTTTCCATCCTCTGTAATGTATGAGATGTTCCGTTGCAGGGCTATGTTGTGTAATATGCAGCTGGCCATGGCGATGTGGAACACCTTATCGTGAATAGAGAATGACTCCACCATCTTATCCAGATATTGAAATCTGGCCTATAGGAGCCCAAGAGCCCCTCAACGGGCCTCTGTGTTCTTCCATGGATCTCATTGAAGCGGACTTCACCTGGTGTTATTGGATTCCTCAGTGGTGCCAACAACCATGGTCGGAAAGCTGAGTCTCTTATAAGAAAAAAAAAAGTTATCCAGAAAAGTTTACAATATTTTAGATCATTAAACTCAGAATTAATCAAGCAATATATATCGACAGATTATACTTGCCAACAAGCTAGGCCCTCTCAGGTCCAAGTTGGGACATTTCCAGGGGTATGCTGCTGCTCTGTAGTACAGAGGAACCATGGGTTGATCCAAGAAAAGGTGCACACCCACTTGTGATGTACAAATTAGGTAAGCAGACAACTTGACATTGATTGAATGGAAGTTCTTTTGAATGCAGTAGACTCATTCCCTGGCATGTAGTGTCCTTAAGGCAATATGTGTGCCATTAATTGCACCAAACGCATGTGGTAGGTGACCCAAGGCTTAAAAATCCCCCTTCACATTGGCAAAATCCTTATTCACTGGAAACGTTATGAAGGCTTTGGGGTGTATCATCATTGAAGAAAAAACGGTTTGTAGCACACTACTGAAAATTGGTTGTGACATTCCACCAGATGCTGCCACAGTGTATTGGAATGATCCTGTGGCCAGAAAATGAAGTATTACCATGATTTTGACTAGTGGTGTTATAGCTGCGGGATTCCTATTGTCAGTCAGAAGATCTGACTCCAGCTTATGACACACATCAAGAATTGTTTGCCTATTCAAATGAATTTTTCTGATAATATAGCGTTCATCCACGGGGCAAGGTCTGGAAATGGTCTAAAATTTTGACGTTGACATCTTCTCTCTCTTCCTGGGTTCATATGACTGCATTAAAAAAAATAATTAAATATAGTTTGCAAACAATTTTTCTAGATTTAACACAAATCTCATGTATATGTAAAAATATAATTAGTTATTCATCTGTACACAACATTTCTTAGTGTTTTCTTTTAGTGAAACTAACATTTTGGAATTCTTTTTTTTCAGTGTAAATAATACAATTTAAATGTGCTATTTACACTTTTGTAAAAAAAACTTGTCATCTAAAAAGCAGTCAACTGCAGTATAAACAAAACCGTGCAATGTAAGTATTTTGCAACTGTAAACAAACTAGCCACTATTTTGTGTGGTGGTGACATTATTTACATGCACAAACACACATTTAAAAAACCTAAAATGACTGGAGCCTGACCTCAGATGGCCGTCGGCGGAAGTTGACCATGTAGTGGGTGTAAACCTTCATGACAAACACAGCCGTAGGCTAATGTTCGTGAAAGCAATGTACAAAAGCCAATGGATGTGTCCATCTCTGTTTACGATCGTGCATGTCGTGTACATGTATGCAGAGTTTAAAAAAAAGCTATTTCCCCTCATAACTCTGCAGCTAACAACACCTCTTCAACTTGTGCTACTGTTTCTGACCTCTGGGAGACACAATGCCAGGAAGAGCAGGTTACAGGGTCCCAGTCTTCTTGACAGAGGAGCTGAAATTGCTGTCTACAGAGGACCTGTTCCTGTACAGCCAGCTCCATGGCTCACCAGAGGAACAGTTACATGTTTACAATAAAAATGTTATTCTGACTTACTTGTTTTTTTTAAAGACAGGCTAAAATGTTTCTTTTAGTTTTCAAGGGAAGTGTAGTGATTGACGTAAATGTTCTGTTCTTTTTAAATTACATAAAACAATGATGGTATGTATTGTTAAACACATTATGGGCCTCATTTGGATCTTGGCAGAGGGGTTATTCTGTCACAACAGTGACAGATATCCCATCCTCTGAAATATAATTCCCATTATATCCTACGGGATTTATATTTTGGCAGCCAGGAAATCCTTCACCTTAGTGATGGAGTAACTCATCCACCAAGATTTGAATCAGGCCCTAAATTTGACAAAATTTTTATGTGTTGGGTATTTGACACCCTATATTTTATTTGGTGTGTATTTCCATGTAAATATGTATGCATATTTGAGAAGCTCCTGTGAAATCCACTAAATTAATGTTATGTTGAGTTAGAAGATACATTACATTTCCAGTACAAATTAGCACATATATATTTTACATACCAAATAAAAGTTGTGTTTGCTATTTGTATTTTCCCACAATTCACTCAGCCTCCAACCAGTTGATCATGACCTACCAGTAACTTCCAGACACCTTCAGAGTAGCTCAGAGTTTTCAGTGTATTTTTAAAATAGCAGATGCTCATATCTATCTTTAAAAGCTAAGTGAAATCTGTGTTCATTTTATATTATTGTCATCAGGCTGCAGATAGCATAGCCTGATAATGAGTAGTGCAGAGTCAGAATCATGCCCCAGCCTGGGCTAGGCGTAGGAGTGTCTGTTAATGCACAAGCTGTTTATTCTTCAGTGGTTCTCGATGATTTGCACTGATTGGAAGTAAAAGAAAATGTTATAGACCTCCGGCCTAGATTATGTCAGTGGCCTGGATTAGTGAGATAAGGACAGTACAAGGGATAAGGGTACTCAACAGGTTAATGACAATATTGTTTCATTGTATTAAAAAAATGCTCATAACATTTCAGATGGAACTTCAAGCTAATACTTGGCAACGATCTCCCAACGCTGTGTTACATCAATGCAAACAAAGAAAAAGTCGCAAAACAATGTTTTTGTTTCTATTGCTGTATCCATACTGGTCTTCACACTTGAGAAGAAATCAATATGGAAGGCCATCACCAATAACCTGCTGACCCTGGGGGTCATCAACCGGTGCAACATCTCTTGCCTTAAGAGGTGGGAGGACCTACGACACTGAACCAAAAAGTAATCTGATGTCCAGCTTGGACAGTCTTCCCTACATGAGAATCATGTGTGCCATACCCTGAACCCCTAATCGCCCGCATACTTGCAGTGACCTATCCCTAGCTTGATGGGCAGTTGAGAGCCCAATAGCAGGATCAAGGGGGTAAGCTCTTTTTGGAATTTTTCATGTTACATAACATTTTTTTTGTTATGGCGAAATAATTATGGCATCAATGGGTGACACATGCCCAATGCAAAAGAAGTGTTCTTGGTAGTGTCAGTTTTTGCCCAAGGTGTATAATGATGGTTTTTGTATATGAATTTGTGGGAAATAATTCCACTAGATTTCTGGTCAGTACCAAATGACTGTTCTGAGCAGACACATGCCTACCTAATCAACATATATACCTGAAATTGGTATCTGTAATAAGGGGTGGTTGTACCAACCAGGCCACAAGTTATCATTGTGTCAGGTGTGATGCTCCGTCACAATTGTGAAGGATGATAAAGTAGCCCTATTGCAGGTAATATTGTATAAAATATGCTCAGGATAGAGTGGATGTTTCAAACGTCACATTGTTGAGTTGGCATTTTAAACAAACAGTAGTGAGCATGCAGACCAAAATGACTAAAACAATAGAATAAATACATACATTTGTGATTAAAAACATCTCACAAATATGTTTAGAATCAAAAAGACAATTTAATTTATGTATAAATTGATGGGTTTGAATGATGTCTAACTCCTTCACAAATGTGCATTTAAGCCTGTCTTTGTTTTTTAAATGTTTGTTTGGCATACATTTTTAGAAGAGACAGGAATGTGTACACATTGATGACAGAGTAACGCATATCCAAAAATGCATTTTAGATATCCATCATTATGTCCAGATGATATATCTATGATGAACAAAAATAGGATATTCAACGGGACTTTTGCAGATGGACTGTTGCATCACATATTTGTTGGGGTATCCCATCTTGAAAACTCATAATCAGCCACAACTCATTCCTCATTAAGTAATTGCAGGAATACGTCCAGATTTGATCTGTTGCATATCGTAATTTGCATTTTAACATTTGAATCAAAAATTGTATATGAACCAGTGCATGAAATATTTATTGTGATGTGCCAATTTTTGCTTAAAGTTAAAGACAGCATATTTAAAAAATGTTTCTACAATTGGAAAACAAACTGGGAATTATATTAGATGTTTTGGATTTAAATGAAAAAATGTTTTTCTTCTGTAATAAAGTGGATCAGAAATGTATGAAACCCTGTGTATTTAGTTATGCTGTGGAGGTCATTTGCAAATCCCCACAAAATGGTTTTTTTATTTCTTCTACAGCGAAAGTGAATACCTAGTGCGTGATTCATTGATAAGCAACTTCAGTACTGAATACATTCAATATTTTAGACTTTTTTGAAAAGTAATTAAGTTACTTATTGTAAGTGTTACCATTGTGAAATGCACAAGAAGTGGGAACATGCTTTCAGATTCAACAAATATTGGTACAACATTGTAATAGTTGTTAACACATATTAGGAAATGTTTGAATACATATATTTCAGAATTGTTTGCCTTGTACACACACTGTACAAAAGGTATTTTCCCATTATATAATTTTTTATGACATAACTTCACTATTCAAAACCACAAATCAAAACCATTCAGAGGTGATGCATACTTCCTGGAGTGAATTTAAAATGGTTAAGAGACAAGATCATAAACGAAATAAGAGCAAGAAGAGGTCTTTCAAAAACTGTGACCAAATGGTTTCTGAAGTTGTTACCTACATGCATGAGATTATTATAAACATGAACTAGAGTTTGAAATAGTTGAAGCAGGTGAAATCTGAACCTTTGGAAAATGTTTCGAGAAAAAAAGTGCTATTTACAAAGGTACAACAAAACTATTGTATATGTCTTTTCAGCATCTTCAAGAGCAGGTGCAGGGGACGCTGGCCACGAAGATGGAAATGCAGGTTACCATTGTGCTTCATGTACTGAGACCAACGACTCTTCCGAACACACACCTACACACAAAACAAACCCCCCAAACACATATGCATACACTCCCCAAACAGCATACACCTGCCAAGAAACATGCACCAAAATATACACAACATACACCATACCCACATGCAATTGCTCAAACACCAGGCACTTGCTCATCACCCACTAAAACTCCCTCTACCTTCCAAACCCAATCCTCTCCTACCCATTCTGTCCTTTCTCCTCCTTCAGTTTTTTAAGCAGATCTGTCTCTCGCCCTTTCCAAATGCAAAGCCAATCCTCCCAAGAAAGATCAGTGAGGGGCCTGTTCTGTGCTCAATAGTGTCCCCTTTTTGAGAAGGATCTCCTTGGCAGTTTCACAGGAGGAAAGTTTGCTGCAACAGTACAACAGTTCAGTTCTGGACATTTTTTTGTTTTTATATTTATTATTTTATTCTAATAAATGTGATTTATAAGAGAAGTACTTCATTTTGTCCAAAAACAACTATTTTCTTTTCACCAAGTCTGTCCTGACATTATTTTCCCTTTTCAATTATTTGATTCCTAGAAATGTTACTGATTAAAATGTGAAGAACATATTGTTACTAACCATTTGGACAGGAAGTTCATCATTTTTTTAAAAATGTCTACTTTATAAAGTCCATACACTAGTTTAAATAGTATGTGATTGACACTTACATTTTGGTGTAAACATTAATCATTATAATGGACACTTCCACCAACACAGTATTGTTTCAACTTTGTTTTTACGTGTTCTACAGATATGTTTATTTGAACTTGATAAGAGTTAATAATAAACACATATGTCTTACACCTTAAAAATTATGTGTGAATTAAAATATAATAAATTACCAGAAATGCACTAGACAAGGGGACATGTTATATTACTAATATATTATCTGATTTAAGTTTAGGACTGGCATTGGTTTTTTAGTAATTTCAAACTAAATGTTACACCTTATCTATATATATAAAAACAAAAGTATGTCTGTTTGTCCTTTATGTATTACTACACCATTCATACGATCGCCATGAAACTTTGGGAAGTTGTTGAGTACACTCCCGCGTAGGTTTCTGGGGGAAAAAAAAGAAAAGAAAAATGTGTTAAGTTACGGTCCCCCAGCCCCCCGGGGCCCTCATAATCTTTCCAATACTGAACGTTTACAGTTTACGGTGCGACTCGCTTTTGCAATGACCATCAACAAAGCACAAGGACAATCGCTGCAAGTGTGTGGACTACATTTGGAGAATCCGTGCTTCTCACATGGACAACTGTATGTGGCCAGCTCACGCGTCGGAAAAACTTCTGATTTATTCATGTACGCACCAGACAGAAAAACAAAAAATACCATGTATCCGCAAGCACTCGAATAAATAAACAGAATTAAAACAACACGTTTAAATGTTTTCCATATTAAAATGAATACGTTTCAATGAAAATGACACAATGCAAATTGAATGTTATCATAACAAGTTTCCTTAAATTTCCTTTCTTCTGAGATTGCAGCAACGCGCGACGGGTAAGCTATTCCAGAATATTTACTACATTTTATTACATTTCAGTTATCCAATATTGAGTAATCCATACATTTTCAATTTGATAGTTTACGAAAATTAATTAAACGCACATATATGGTCACTTTTTGATTTTTTTATTGTTGTCCATTTTAGTGTAAGTGTCCATTTTCATGAAGGCAGCTTGCACCAAATGCAATAATACATTCAAATTGTGAAGTTGGTTTTCTTTATAGTTTTTAAACATCAACATTACACACATATGCATTACACACTGGTATGTCATTTCTTGTAGGAGAGATTTAAATATGTATGAGTCCTAAGCAAATGCTACCTTTTGACTTCTCTATTTAGAAGTTAAAAGTAGCAGCTTACCTTCCATTCCAGTGATGACAGAGTTGATTTGCATCGTGGTCAAGTACCAGCAGCAGTGGCAGGACTTGCACAATAGGGTCCATGATGGAACAGGAAGTGTGAAAAAGAGAGAAGGTAGGATTCTGCCTTATATCACTTCCAATCCACCAATTCAAGTGTGGAGGTTTCCCCGCCAAAGTTGATTTGGAGGGAAAGCTCATCATGATTGACCCAGTGGACAAAGTGGCTGTACTCCCTCCAGGAGCCCCTATTGCCTATGGCACTGTCGGCAAAAGTAGAGAATTCTGATGGAGGCAGCACCACTCTGACGGTCTTTTGTCCATGGACCCATCAGCATCTAAACAGAGTTAGAGGACCACCAAGTTAGCTGACTGCGGATCTGACGGAAAATAGACGGTGGGACTGAATCCGCCAAGATCTATATCAGGCGCTAAATCATAAACTCCTCAATATTTCACATATATGTTACCTCTAATGTAAAATCATGCATGTTCATTTAACCACATTTCCCAGTACTAATTGGTTAATATATAGCTCCAGCCGTGGTGCCACCAATGCTAGATTAGTATGTACATTGTGTTCATTGTAAAACCAGTGCTAATAAAGAAAATCAGGAAATGGTGCCCCTTACTTGTGCTATCGATATCAGCATATCATACATAACATTTGTAAGTCCCCAATCTTAGTATAAAAGAATGCATGGTAAAGAATGTCAACAGTAGTTAAAACAAGTGAAATGTGGTCAGTCCCATATAACGTGAATGAGTGCCCAACCAGAGCGCTTACTATCATTCACAGCTAAAGGTGAAAATGAAATATTTGTGAAGTAAAGTGATTACTAGAAGCAGCATAACTCAGTGGTTAGTCTGTTTATATTAGTTTCTTAGTTCCGATACAACGGGTGCTTCCAACCTGTACTCAGAATCTGTCCTCCCAATGCAAACGTACACTGTTTAGTATGAGTATGTGTCCAACCCCATTATGTGCTGAAATATTGCCTGAACAAATTGCTGCATAAAATACAATTTTCCAATAAGGATGACTTAACAGTACATATTAGGACTCTGTACCTGGGAATAGTACTCCCGCCCCCTCATAGAATACTTAAAGACGTAAACTGGCGAGCAGCATGGCTGCCATCTTTTTGCTGGTATTTATACCAGTAACCTAGTATGCTGCACCAGTGAGTCAAAAACTCCTAAGTATCACTTTGGTCGCAATGTGGGAAGGGGAAATTAAATCCCTAACATTAAACTAGAGAACAATATCATGTAACAGACACATCAACCGCAATAAAAAACAAAAATGCATGTGTGATACATATTATGAATTGTCATGTCCGTGACCATATGAAGTAAAACGATTGTCAAGCTTTACCCTTATTTATTTTATTTATTTATTTGTACTTATAATGCACGGCAGCTACTCAAAAAGGGTTTCCCTTCATTACATAAACATTCCAAATATCTAGTTAAGGCATGCATTTTCAAAGGTCTGTTGGCCTGCATTTGAGGTGTGAGAAACATGAATGAGGTGTGTTCTCACCTCACTGTTCGACAGATTACAACAGCCCCACTAATTATACATTATTGTAAAGTGCTTCTCATAAAGCTACATTGCTATGCCTCTCATCACAGACCTAATCTCCTGTCTCTAGTGCAATAAACCATTAGAGGGACAGTATAAATAAGATAATAGAAGAGTTAGCCAAACATCCCACCATGGTGGCAAGTGCAAAAGGACATGGAGCGAAATACAGTAACAAGCCATCTTCAAATCTTGGTCATAGCATATATCACAGAAATTTGTCAAGGTGCTTAATGTATTAGAGTTTAGCCAGACTTAATAGAAATTATTACAGAACCCATATGTACAGTCAAACAAGATTATTCGAGTGTGGGGGTAAGCAAGGTAGATCACAGAATTCAAACAGTTGTTATTAGTCTCCTAAAAAGTAATGACGTTCGTGGTTGATTTTCAGAAACTCACCCATTGGTTTAAGTCTCATTATAAATAGAGCTTCCTGTATTCTAACTTGTAATTCCCAATTGCCACCCCTCCAATCTCATCATACTATTTCTATAGCATGAAACTGAAAACTCAAATGATAATCTTGCTGTTCATGTCTTAGAGTGTGCAATGTAGATAGGTATTGTGCCCTGAAATGTTCTGCTATCTACTCTCTTTCTAGTTTCATTGTGCTGCCTACGGAAATTATATTGCATTTACATATAAGGACGTAGACCACAAAATGTGATATTTAGTTAGGGCCAGATGTACGACCCTGAATGGTACGTGCAAACGGGTTTGCGACCCATTTGCGCATGCAAAAACGAATAGGGTCATGTACAAGTCCTATTTAGCGAGTCACAATTTTTTTGGGGACTTTCTAAATAGGAATTGCGACTCGCTATTAGAAAGGGGTATTTAAAGGGCGTCCCTTCCTAATATCGACTCTCTACCCCATGTATGAATGTTTTGCAACTGCAATTGCGGTCGCAAAACGCTTGCAATTTACCACCCTGTTCAAAAGGGTTGAAAAGGCACTCGCAAATGGAAAGGGGCCCCCAGGAGACCCCTTCCCCTTTGTAAATACAGAGGAAAACATTTTTAAGGGCAGGCAGTGGTCCCTGGGACCACTACCTGCCCTTAAATAATGAAATGAAAACGTTTCATTGAAAAAAATACATCTCGTTTTTCTTTAAAGAAAGTGGGCAGCATTTAAAAGAAAAAAACTGCTTTATTTACAAGCAGTCCCAGACATGGAGGTCTGCTGAGCCCAGCAGGCCACCATCCCTGGGTGGGCCAGCCATTCCCAATGGGGTAGCAAATTGCGAGTGCCTCATTAATATTGATGAGGCATGCAGTTTGCGACCCAATTGGATATCGCAAATAGTGTATCAGACACTGTTGTACATGGTATTTTGCGACTCACAAACTGCAACTCGCAATTGAGTGCAATTTGTGACTCGCAAAATGTCATGTTCGTACATCTGGCCCTTAATGTTGTCCTTAATGTAATATGTACGGCTGTTGTTGTAGCTGAATGAGGTAACATCTCTGGCAATCCTCCACATTGTGCAGTGTCCACATTTATTAAAACCTTTTGTGTGGTGGGGCAGCCAGGATATCTTCTGTTTAGAACCTGGATAATTGAAATTTCGAATTGTTTTTCTCTTACAGAAGGTAATGTGTGGGTACCTCGTAATGTATGGACCTATCTTAAGATCCTCTCACAGTAGGTGCCGGTGTTTATTTAGCACTCTACTTACTTCATTCACATTCCTACCATACTTGATAATAGGAGCAAACATATGTGCAATCTCTTTTTCAATTATCCCTGTCGGTTTTTCATCTGTCCAAATTCAATGCCCTCTTACTGGCAGCCTTTACTGTCAGTAAATCACATTCTCTAATAAGAAACATCTGTCTTATATACTTAAGGTTGTTTTTGAATTCTGTGTCGGAGCTACAGTTTCTCCTTGCCCTAACCATCACCCCATATGGGATGGCTGGCAATTGATAATCAGGGGGAGTGCTTGTTTCATGAAGAATGAAGTTGCAAGATGTCTCCTTCCTATGCATGTGGCTCAAAAGGTTGGGGCCCCAAGTGTACAGTTCTAAATCCCAAAAATGTATTTTCTCACAATCATAATTCATGGTTCAATGACATGTTCCATGTGTTGGAGCTAAGATAGGTAGCAAACTCCAACAATTCATCTAATCTCCCAGTCCAGACCATCAGAATAGTGTCACCAAACCTGACCCAGTAATGGATTTAGCACTACCAAGGCCCCAGACCCGCTCCTCCTCAAACCATCCCATAAAGAGGTTAGCGTAAAAAGGAGTAAAATTAGAGCCCGTCGTAGCCCCGCATAGCTGATGACACTGTTAGACTCGGCACCCTTGGTGTGGCTTCCCCTCTCTTTTTTTACCTCTACCTGCTGCATTTATGGACTGTGTACTGAATTTCTTTTTGCTGGTTTAGGTACTCTTGTTTCAGTAGACAAGGGAAACCCTAGGATGATAAGGGCCGAAGGGTACTGAAGTATTTTTAGGAACAATGTTCCATTAGCAAAGATGGAAAAGTAATCACAATTAATACAATAATAAGTTCCAAACAGTTTTGATAAACAATATCTAAAATATTTATTTTCAATACATAAATTCAACCAAAACATATACACATGAGAGTTGCCCTCTCCAGAGTAATTACAAGAAACAAAGAAAAATAAACAGGTGTTAAACATGACAACAAAAAAAATGTAGACACATACAGGCAAAAAATCAAAAATCTGTGACTAACATTTGTACATAATACTTAAGTCACTTAAGTCACTTATTGCATAGCCCAAAACACTGCTGCACCCAGAGAAGAAATAATTTCAAACATAATTTTAATGGGTCAAAGTGTATGTTGACTGCATTTCAATCCCCTGAAGATATGGGATCATCATCAAGACTGGGGGGTCAGTTGCCTGACAAAAGTACCAATGGTTAAGATCTCAGAGAATGTAGCAGCGGACCCGGACCCTACGGTGCCGCACCTAAAATCCAGTTCCAGAATAAATCTTTAAAGCTTTGTGCTGCCAACCCCAACCCCATGCTTTCCAGATCAAAAAAGATACTCAATTCAAATTTTATGGGGGCGCACCAAGAAGAAGTCCAAAAAGGAAGTATTGCTCGTGTAAATAGAAAAGATCTTTATTTATTTTTATCCGTTCTTTTAAAATACAAATCACCAGGCACTTTACAAAACAGATCAGCCAACGCGTTTCACTCCCTTTCCATGGAGTTTCTTCAGGGCTGAAAACAAAATAGATAAAAGAAAGCTACCATAAGTTTCATAAGTCATGGTTCTTGTACAGTTTTCCTGTTTCACATTCCATCTAAGTTAAAAAAATGGAAGACATATGACAACTAAGGGGGCGCAGTGTCCAGTTTTCTTGAAAAGACTACTAAAAACAAGATACAAAGTATCATACAAAAAACAGATCGCCAAAACCTCCATATAACATTTGATAGTCCTTTTGCACTTATTAAAGATACATGGTAAATATAGTTCGAAACAGACACAAGATAGTTCCCGACAATCCCTGTCCTAGTATGGGCTTCCGCGGAAGGGGGGAGAGGAGCAGATTACGCAGAAACACACACAGGGGGAAGGAAAGTCCAGAAACAAGTAATAAAAACAGCCGGCCAAATTTGTCAAGTTCAATTGCTACACTTCTTTTCAAAATACAAGATGATTTTCAATTTTTGTGCTATATTATCACTATCAGCACTTTATTATTTCTTTCAACTCTATGCATCTTATACCTTCATAGAAATAACAGTTTCATACATAATATAGTTTTCACCACCTCGCTATTCTATTCATTAAGAATTTCACATTTACTGAAAATGAGGGAACGCTGTCCAAAACCTCGTTTAAGTTTTATATGTTAGAAGAAAGGTATGAGAAGTGGAAACCAAGAAAGAAAAGAAAGAGGGAATATAAACATAGACTCTATGGTGGGATCTATTAGGGAGGTTTGTAACGGTTAACCTAGCTCAGAACGAGGAATATATCTATTTTCATGCAGTTACGACATAAGTTGTCCTCAAAGTATGACCCATGTTATACCTCGAGGTATCTAGGTCCTGCTGATCAGTGTATACAATTATTAATTGAGTAGCTGTTCTTACCAAATAGATGTTTATCAGGATACATATGAATAAAACACTCTAATTCTTGTTCTCGAATACTGTCCCTTTTTCCTGCCCGTTTAGCAGTTCTTATGTAGGTCTAAACAAGAGAAGAGAATATTAATATATCCCTCCAAGTGCTTTTTCAGCGTTTCCTAGATTGTTTGGTTTGTTAATAGGCTCTCATGCGTACCTGTCATGTGGGGCGGTGTAGTCTTCCCCACATGCATATCACATTCCCAATATCAGGCAAACGTTAATATCCTGGAAGTTAAGTCTCTTCCTCGTCCTGACCGTATGTAGCGGTATTGTCGTAATGAACCTAATATAAAAGAGACCAACAGTATTGATTAGGTGGTCTCAAATTAATTATTATTGATCTAAACAGAAAAAACGTTTTCTAATTTCGAGCTTTAATTATATTTAAAAGTTCTACATTCAACTAGAGACTCCAGCATATCATGTACTTGACAGATAATAAAGTCAAGTAGGCTTAACAATATATCTGCACAACCCACAAATCACTGCCATATTGAAAATCACTTTCCATTATTTACAGATGCTCTACGGTGTTCATATGGAACAGCGCGGCCATCCCCGAGATTATGGGTTTGAAGTGCAGGACAACAACAGTACCCGGTTATGACACCAATGTATAGGGCGTTTCCAATTATCGCAATTGTGGCAGTTTTTGTATCTCATTATTTTATATAGCCATTAGCTCCTACCCCTCCATAAGACGCAATAAATTACTATTGACGCCTAGTGTGTCTATATATAACCTTCCAATTGAGAACAGAAACGAAAAACGAAAGCGTCACTTGCCACATAGTTTGAATTTATTCGTGCTGGTTCACCACAATACACAGGCGGTAATCCTACGATCGATAAAGTGGGCCCACATTAACCCCTGGCGATAGCCCTACCAGGCTCCTCACCTGTATGAATAGAAGTGGTTGTTTCACTGTCGCGGCATGGATGGTCCCAAGCTGGGGCCGCCATGTCGAGAAACTCCTTAGATTCCAATTTACTCTGCACTAATTGAGTTGTGACACTCCAACCGGAAATCAGTCAGTGTGTACCGTACAAGATGTGCGTCACAATAGATGCCATATTGGAGTAGGCAAATGTCGCGTAAAAGCTGTATAACGCTACATAAAATATATCACCAAATTATACATTTAGGCTAAATTTTCGTCGATTCGCTACTCTTTTAAATTCCCTTATCTCCATAGGAGACCTTTCCTTGGTCATATACACATGGCGTGGTCGACCCTTGAGCAAGTCTATGAATGGGCGCCATTTTTAAGTGGTTTTCCCGCTATAGTAAGAGGAAAACTAGTGGTGTTTAATATAGCCTACGGTTGGTACATAACTTATCACTATCAATAATAGTCTTTCAGCATATCGCTCAATTCCATATCCTCACATTGTAGCATACAAAGTTATGAATAGTATGCCTAGGCGAAATAGGGAAGAGTATATTCATTGCTCTAACTCTTTCATACTGCCACCCGGTTTTACGAGAGGTTGCGAATATCACATTGTATATCATAATGTGTATCACTTAGATGGAAAAAGCAGGGATATAATAGTCCAAATAGGTCATCCCAGAGACATCACACTCCTTTTGGTGTATAGAGAGGTGTATATTACATACACTTACTTTTTCTGCAGTTCCATTAAGATTATTTTGGGAGGTTATTCAGACCATTAGTTTGGTTACCATATTGCTAAACATAATCCAGCTCACGAGGGAAGAGAAGTAGTAGGGTAAAAAGGGGGTTTGACAACAATACAGGAAATGTAGGGTTTCAAAAACAGATGGAAAAAGGATTGTTTACAGAAAGGAATCATGCATAGCCATAACATTCTACACATGTCGATGTTAAACTCATATATATGAGGCTGTCTATTCATGTTTGCATGTCCCTACACATTATATTCCTCCTATCATATGGTTTTCCACTGTAATACTATACATCATTTCAAATTAAGTTAGAAAGTGGTGCATTTCATCATCTAAGTTCATACCATGTCTAATACACTGTAATTTGCAAATCCATCTTGCCTCCCGCTGTCTTAGCAGTAGCTCACGGTCCCCCCCTCTTGTGAGCTGTTGTATTTGTTCTAATGCATGGAACCAAAAGTCTGGTTTACCCCCATGTTTTTCCCAGAAGTGTTTTGTGTGGGCATATTTTTCATCTTTATTCAAGATAGCTCTTCTATGTTCCTGGATTCTTATCCTCAGATTACGTTTAGAGCTGCCTACGTAAATTAGGCCGCAGGTGCAGCCCAATACATACACCACATAAGTGGTAGCACAGTTTATGAAGGATAGAATGTCATAATTCCGTGAGCCATTGTATGCAAACTGCTTGATTTTATCCCGACCATATTCACAGATGTTACAATCCCTGCATTTTCTTTCTTGGTTTCCACTTCTCATACCTTTCTTCTAACATATAAAACTAAAACAAGGTTTTGGACAGCGTTCCCTCATTTTCAGTAAATGTGAAATTCTTAATGAATAGAATAGCGAGGTGGTGAAAACTATATTATGTATGAAACTGTTATTTCTATGAAGGTATAAGATGCATAGAGTTGAAAGAAATAATAAAGTGCTGATAGTGATAATATAGCACAAAAATTGAAAATCATCTTGTATTTTGAAAAGAAGTGTAGCAATTGAACTTGACAAATTTGGCCGGCTGTTTTTATTATTTGTTTCTGGACTTTCCTTCCCCCTGTGTGTGTTTCTGCGTAATCTGCTCCTCTCCCCCCTTCCGCGGAAGCCCATACTAGGACAGGGATTGTCTGGAACTATCTTGTGTCTGTTTCGAACTATATTTACCATGTATCTTTAAAAAGTGCAAAAGGACTATCAAATGTTATATGGAGGTTTTGGCGATCTGTTTTTTGTATGATACTTTGTATCTTGTTTTTAGTAGTCTTTTCAAGAAAACTGGACACTGCGCCCTTAGTTGTCATATGTCTTCCATTTTTTTAACTTAGATGGAATGTGAAACAGGAAAACTGTACAAGAACCATGACTTATGAAACTTATGGTAGCTTTCTTTTATCTATTTTGTTTTCAGCCCTGAAGAAACTCCAGGAAAAGTACCAATGGTATTTACATTAAACACCGGTTTTCATAACAATCTGTGATAGCGTACACCAGGGCACATATAATTCGTGCCTGTGAAGAATTCTTTATAAATTTGAACCACCTTGGTCGGAAATGATATCCTTATACAATAATGCATAAGATTATATTAAACACTTTCTGCCCCATTGCCCCAAAGTTACAAAAGTTACAAGGGTGTCTGCGCTAGGCTGCTTTTTTTCGGCCGGCACAGAATGAGAGGTGAGATTGTTGCAAAAATGGCGCACTCCTGCACTTAGGAAATGATGCAGCTCTGTGCAGTAAAGTTGCTTGCGGCACCAAGCTGCTCCATTTTCTTGTAAATATTATGTTATTTGAGAACCAAAAACAAAATTTTAAAAAACACCAATTTCTGCCACTTTATATCCGTTTTTGCTTGTTGCACTTTATTGTGGAAAGGTTCCATAAGTGATTGGGACCAGAGCAACACAAACAAATGCTATCACCGCGAGTCTGACTCGATTGTTGTGGAGGGAGATAAGGTAACTTCCGGTTTCACAGGGGAGATCGGCGTTCTAGCAGCCCGGCTCCCTCTATAAAACCAGATGCTCACTACGATGAGCCGCGGCCGCGAGCACCGGGCGCACCGGCGGCGCGTAAAAGGCAAGCCCATCTGAGCCCGTCTGCGGCCGGATGGGGCCAGGGGCTACAACCCCTGCTCCAATTTTTAATGGCCAGAGAACTTACTCTCAGAATTTACTTCATGCCCTTCGGCCTAAGCCAGGTCCTAATTGTATGCCTCTTACTCCTGGCAAGTCCACTTCTAGATGTCCTTGCTAGGTTTTCTCTTTCTGCACACTACCCTGCAGGATACCTACTCCCAGCAAACATAAAATGACGCTCCATTCTGCTAATAAGGACACAGATCCCCGAACTGTATTTGTTTTTTTCAGTATCAATTGTAGGTCACTCCCTAAGCATAAGGAAGACATTCATGACCTTTTACTGAATTCACAACCGGATGCCATTTTCCTCATGGAGACAGCTCGGGACCCGATATTGCAATTGCTCTACCACCTAACTACACGATCCTTAGGAAGGATGGTGCGGACAAAATCGGAGGGGGTATAACAATAATTTTTCAAAGTGCGTACACCTGCAAATGGGAGGACCTATCCTTTAAGGGTTGTGAAGCCAGTCTTTTTAAAATTTTACTCTCTCCTAATTTCACTTTTTCGGGGGTTTTTATCTATGGCCCGCTAGGAACAGCTGGGGCATGGGCAGCTGCACTCCCAGATCTCATTGCCCCTATACTGTTGGAAGCTACAAATTTTACTATTCTAGGTGATTTTAACATACATTTATTGAAGCCACCTGTACTATTAATTCCACCCTCATTACTGATCTCGCTGCAATGAATGTCTTTCTTTGCAACTTAGGCCCCACCCATAAAGCAGGGCATTTAGAAGACCCCATTTTCTCTAACCTAGTCAATATTTCATGCCAGACAACTATCCCCATTTTATGGTCTGACCACTTTTTGGTCGGCTTTAAGGTGAAACAGGAAATGTGGCATGATAACCCCTCTATTCCCTCTAATAAATTGGGGTCTAGAAACTGGAAAAAGCTAGATGTTGATTGTTTTAATCTTCATCTTAAAGACACCATGCCTGCTATCACCATAACACATATAGATGATGCTGACACTGTTCATAACTGGCTGACATCGTCTATTGATGCATGCCTGCCTTTGACTAATAAAAAATGGAATCACCATCGCCCTCCCGCCCCCTGGTTTTCTGAAAAACTAAAGGCAGAAAAAACGAAATGTAAAACCTTGGAGAGACGCTGGAGAAAAGACTGTGAGCCGGCAGCTAAACTTAAGTATAAACTAGCTTTAAAAGGCTATCATGCTCTGTGCAACGCCGCTTGGGCTGAGCAGGCAAATTACACCATTTTAATGTCTCATAATATCCCCAAAGTTCTGTTTAAAGTGGTGAAAGAACTGTCAGGCACAACTTGCCAACCGGAGCCACCGGGGCTAGATGCTACGCAATGCGAAGATCTGGCTGAATTTTTTGTTGACAAAATTGATAAAAAGTATACAGAATTTAATAATACCACGACAAACGTGGAGTTGCTATCTAAGACCTTCGCCTCACCGTTCAATTATGCTATCTTGACCCTGTCACAGGGCACTAATGCTGGACTAGGTAATTCACTTGCTTACTGGATACCTTTCAATATTTCTTCTTTTTGTATTACTTTAACAAGCATCAAATCCGGTTCTCCTAAGGATCCCCTCCCCATCTCTATTCTGCAAAAACTGGATTTACCAATACTCAATATCAATATGGACCTCCTTAATGCATCACTACGCAAAGCCAGGATTCCTGTGGCTTGGACACATGCCATGGTCCTCCCCTTACTAAAATAATCTAATTCTGTTCCAGAAGTTCTGTCCAACTTCTGTCCGATCTCCCTCCTTCCAGCTTTCTTCAAAATCCTGGAACAACACATCAATCTTCAGCTGACACAGTTTGTTGACTTTCAGAACATTCTACACCCATCCCAATTGGGATTTAGAGCTGGCTTCTCTATGGAATCTAAGCTCTTAGGAGTCACTGAAGCTATTCGCCAACGTGTTGATAAGGGAGATACCGTGGCACTCATTTTACTTGACTTGAGTGCGGCGTTCGACATTGTATCCCAAATGACTCTTTTACAAGTATTACATTCTAGGGGCATTGTCGGATCAGCACTCAAGTTGTTGTCTAGCTTTTTGTCCAACAGGATCTTTCAGGTCTTCTCCCCAACTGCACGCTCTCAGACCCATGCTTCCCCGTATGGAGTACCTCAGGGCTCTATACTCAGCCCATTAATTTTTAACATCTATGTTAGCCCCCTGGTCACTATAGCAGAGGAGGTTGGGATGACCATATACTCTTATGCGGATGACACCCATCTTATTTGCGCCTTGTCTACCAAGGAGACTTCGAGCATGTCCCCTCTCCAGGTTGGGGTGCAAAAGATAGCTGGCTAGATGCACACAAACAGGTTGAAACTTAATGGAGGGAAAACGGAACTTCTCATGTTTGGTGGAAATAAAACTCTTTGGGGTCCAAGCATTCTCACCTCAGATAGGTGACCTCCACACCCCCTCACAATCTGTTCGTAACCTCGGTATAATCATTGATGACGAGCTGTCCATGAAACAGCAAGTGGTTAAAGTCGCCTCAACCTGTTTTACAATTTTAAAATGGCTCAAGAACATTTTCTGGATGCTTCCACCTTCCACTCCAAAAAACGTTATCCAGGCTCTGATTGTGTCCAGACTGGACTACGGCAACGTCTTGTATCTGGGCGCAAGTAAAGAGGTGTTTCGGAAGCTGCAAGTGGTCCAGAATTGGGCGGCAAGACTTTTATGCCAGCTACCTAGAATGGCCCCTATTACAGGTCCACTCCGTGATCTCCACTGGCTTAGGATGGAAAATTGCTCCAAATTTAATGCCCTATGCTATATAATAAAAATGTGTTCAGCACCACATTATCTTGGTGCCTTGGTTCATCCATATCTTCCCTCACGTCTCCTGCGATCCTCTAATCAGTTAAAATTTCAAGTCCCCAGTATCAAACAAGCATCATCACAGGATCATTATGCTTAGGAGATTGTGTTACATTGCACGTTCATTTCCGGAATCACAAGTGATGGGAGTACCTCAGATTAGGCAGCAAAGTATATTAACTCTAACTCAGAAAGAATTCAACCACCTTTTCCAGTGACAGGCAGCTTTTTATTCTTGCACCTCTAGGTCGATTACATCCTCATATAAATGACCTGATCGGCCTTTAAAAAAAAGGACGTATTAAAATAGGACGAGGATGTAGAGAAAAATAAATATTGAGCAATGTTCATTATATTCATCCTCCCAACTACTGATAGATATAACTGAGGCTTTTATTCAGACCTATAAGTAGAAGATAAGACACAATTTAGATTCTGCTACATTCCTCGCTCTAAATTACAGAAAGAATGAATGGGCAAAGCTTTTATTAGTGAATCACAGCATTAACAATTGATGGTCTGCATGTATGTTTTTTCTGAAGAAAAAATAATTCCTGAAATTCCAGTGTTTGTTTAACACTAGTATTTCTTAAAAACACGGGGGAAGTGCAAATATGCCACAGTGCATTCCTAGGGCGTACTGTGAGCAGGTAGAAACATGTGTATTACTTCCATTTAAGTGAACAGCTTGTTCGCTGTCTTCTCAATGTACAGCCTGAAGAGTTCCATTCACGGCGGAGGAGGCCCCGAGGAGCAGAGAGAGCATTGCAGCTACTCGTCGCTATAATGCGAAGTTCAAGTTGAACATCAAGAACGGTTGTTGCTGGAGCCCGTGTTGGTGGTCACAGTTGGCTATCACTGCTGTAGCACGAAATGCAGATTTTGCATTGCCAGTTGTCTCTATCGGTCGTTGTAGAGCAAAGAGTCAGGTTCACTGGAGCTTCACGTTGACAGCCATCACCTTATTTCACCGAAGAAGCTCAACTGATGATTGCCAAGTGTCCAGGACCTGGGCAGGTCCAGCTTGTAAAACTAAAACCCATATGTCTTACTTTTAAATTGAATTCACCCTGCCTTATGAGCCTCTAGGGCCCACCTTTGGGGTGACATATCTGTATTAAAAAATGGTTTCAGCCTTACAAAATATTTACTTAGCAAATGTCAAATGTGCAGTTTAAAACTGCACTACAGGCTGCCATTACAGGCCTGACACAAGTTTTAAAGTACTACTTTAGTGGGTGGCACAATGAGTTCCTCTAGGCGCTTTAGTAGCATTTATTTTTACAGGCCCTGAGTTCATATTACAAAATGCACTAAGGAATTACAAGTAACTTAAATGTGCCAATCATATGTATTGACAAAAAAGTAAGAGGTGAGGGTGCACTGCAAAAGTAGTACAGATATAGTAAAACTTTGCCAAAAGTTAATCAGGTGGGTGCACTTCTTGGATGCGTTTCCGTCAAAACGCCTGGAATATTGATCAAAAGAAGTTGTGTGCGCATGGACCATGCGGGCACATCCCAAGGAGGCACACCGGGGTGGTTCAAACAAATGATTCCAGTGTTTTCAAACTTGATTATTTATTTTCATAATGATGAATTATTTTTTCCATGATATTGTCGTCATATCAATAAAAATTCATGATATTCAATCCATAATGAGAATGTTCAACGAAAGGCTCCGATGCATTTCGGGCGGGCTTTTTTGCCCTTTATCAAGGAGCACTGAAAGAAGAAGAAATGAGGTCTAAGGGAAAGAAAAATAAGATGGCTAGTAAAACGTGCGTATGGGAAGGACTTGGTAAGGGTATTGTGAACGGGGTGAATGAAAGGTCAAACGACGTTGGCTAGAAAATGTGCGCGAAAATCAATACCGTTTGTGCTTAAAAGTGGGTGAGTAAAAACGTATCGAATTTGAAGTTATTACGTGGTCTACAAGCTAGGGGTAGAAAGTTAATGTTAAATGGGCGGGTGATTTATTATTCAAGAGTGCTGTAATAATAACAAGCTACGTGATGTGAGGTGTAGCGCTCGAAACAGTGAGTGAGATGGTTAAGCCATGCAGGGTTTTAAAGGGAGTTAACGATAAACAAAAAGATATTACGGTCAGTGCTTACTTCGTGGTGGAACGTCAATCGGCTCTGGTGCAGTCGCTCGGAGGTCGTGTGATGAGTGAGCTAAACCGGGACTTTCAAATAAAAATGTGGTAATCGAAAAGGGACTAATGGACAGTGAAAACTGTGGCGGCCATCTTGGAATGGTTCAATGAAAAAAAGAGATTATAGGTGGGAACAGTAAAAAACATAGAACAATGCAAGATATCAACCAAACAGTATGTACATCTATAGATAGCAGCTATATTCAATGCGAGTGTTTAGTCCATGTGGTTTAAAAGTCTGCAAGCGATATATCCATTCAAGTTCTCTTTTAAGAAGGAGTTTGCAATTGTCTGTTCCCTCTTTTTTGGTAACAATTTCCAACACAATGAACTGTAGTTGAGCAATGGTATGGTGAGATTCCTTAAAATATACAGCTACGTTGGATTTCTAATTTTTTGTACGAATATTTGATTTATGTTCATTCATACGTGTCTTAACTTTTCTTTCTGTCTTGCCAACGTATAGTTGGCCGCACGGGCATTTGATAGCATAAATCAAATTCATGGAGTCACAAGTGGCATTGACGTGGAGTTTAATATGGTAACCTTTCATAGGGTGTCTTAAGATGTTGCCTTTGATTACACAATTACAGTTGCTGCAGTTTCTGCATGGCGATGTTCCTTTGTAATCAATATGAATGGTGTTTTTTTTTTTAGAGGATTTCCTTAATGTTGTTGTTGCGGGTGTAGGCGAACAGTGGAGGAATTTGAAAACAATCCTTGAAGTCTGGTTCCATTTGCAATACTGGCCAATGTTTAAGGATGATTTTCTTGAAGGTAGCACTGGCTGTTGAATATTTAGATACTAAAACCATGCGTTGATCAGAGGTTTTAGGTTTTTTAGAGAGACTTTCTTGTCTACTGATGTTTGTGACTCGGGTGTAGGCTTTGTTGAGGATGGTTTGGGGGTAACCTCTATCCCTGAATCGATCTTGCATTTCTTTGAGTCTAATGTCGCATGTGTTCTTGTCTGAAACAATGCGTTTCACGCGTAGCATTTGAGAAAAAGGTAAGTGCCTTTTAAGGGATCCTTGATGGAAGCTCGTGTAGTGCAACGTATTGTTGCGATCAGTGGTTTTGCGATGTAGGTCTGTGGTGATCCCTTCGTTGGTAATTTTAATGATGACGTCCAGAAAAGAGATTTCTGTGTCGCTTATCAACCAGGTAAGTTTGATGCGTTCATCTTTAGTGTTCAATTCGCTTAGAGCATTATTGAGGGACTCCTTGGTGTCTGTCCACATCAGGAAAAGATCGTCAATGTATCTGACGTACATTTTAATCTTGTCATTGAAGTTGGTGTTCCCGTAGATGTGTAGATTTTCGAAGTTTTGCATGTATATATTCGCGTACGTAGGAGCCGCACAGTTTCCCATTGCCATTCCTGAAAGTTGAAGATACCACTTGTCATCATGTTGGAAATAACTATGGTATAAAGTATACACCATAAGTTCCAATAAAAACGTTTGCATGGGCGTTTCAATGTTGCTGTTTAATAAGGCTTGTTCAATAGCCTCAATACCCCCTTGGTGGGGTATGGAAGTGTACAAGGCATTAACATCGGCTGTGCAGAGGATAATGGATTCATAGTTGTTGATGTCCATTTGCGCCAGTTTCAGTAAAAATTCAGTTGTATCTTTAATGTAACTTGTCATGTTGGTGACCAAGGGCTGCAGGTGTCTGTCAATAAATTTACGAACAGGTTCATGTATGGATCCTTTGGTAGAGACTATTGGTCTAAATGGTGGGTCCAGTAGGTTTTTGTGAATCTTGGGCGACATGTGTATGACGGGGCTTTTGGGATGGTCGCGAAGCAAGTATTTTTTGGTGCGGTCTTCAATTATGCCAGCTTCGTGATCTTTGATTACCAAATTCTGTAAGGTGGTTTGGAATTCCCGAGTGGGGTTGTAATCAAGTTGTATGTAGGTGTTCACATCTTGAATGTATTCTTGTAAACGTTGAGTGTACATGCTGGTGTTCAAGATCACGAGGACGCCCCCCCTGTCTGCTTTGACGCATTTTATTAGTGTGTTACTAGCCAAGTTTTTGAGAGTGTCTCTATCTTTTTGTGAGAGATTTTTGCATTTGGATGTTTTTTTGAAATTTATTTTAGACAGATCCTGACAAACCAAATTTTCAAAAAGGTCGATACATTTGTGACTGTTCGGGGCTTGGTAAGTGCTTGGTGGACGTAGGCCTCTGAGTTGGTCTGGTTTTTCATTGAGGTTAGTAGAGAGAATATTGTCAAAAAAGTGTCGCAGCCTGAGTTTGCGGGTTAGTTTGAAAGTAGATACTTCAAGTTCGAGTAGATTGGTATGTGTGACGGGAATGAAAGACGTACCTTTTTCTAAAAGATCCATTTGATGGTTGGTGAGGCTTGTATCGGAGATGTTGATGACTAAGTGGGTTTTTTTGGTTTGGGATCCTTCTTGGTGACTGTACTTCTGTTCATGGGCGGGCTTTTTCTATCTCTTTTCTTCTTGCCCCTCCTGGGTCTTCTATGGCTTCTTGGCCTGATGCTAAAAAATGAACCAGGGATGGTTGTTGAGGTTCTGTTGTAGATGTGCTTGCTTGATTGTTGGTTGAAGTTACACTTATATTGGTGCCCGTGGTGGTCTTTTGTGCCGGACGGTATGTGGAGTCATTGCCGGATGATGAAGTGTCCGTTTGGATGTTGGAGGGTCGATTACGGCGTCGTTGGGCGTATACATCGGCCCAGGTGTATACTTCATCTAACTTATAGTCTAAAGTATCTCTCCTGAATTTCCTAATTTTAAGGTCGTTGATGTCTTTACTGTGTTTCTCCAATGTACGTTTGATGTCTTCCAGGGTAGTGGTGAGTTCTTCCTGAGCCTATCGTTGAACATTCTCATTATGGATTGAATATCATGAATTTATATTGATATGACGACAATATCATGGAAAAAATAATTCATCATTATGAAAATAAATAATCAAGTTTGAAAACACTGGAATCATTTCTTTGAACCACCCCGGTGTGCCTCCTTGGGATGTGCCCGCATGGTCCATGCGCACACAACTTCTTTTGACCAATCATATGTATGCCAATTTTACCATGAGTGGAAGACAGAGCACAAGCACTTTTTCTTTGGTTAACAGTGGAATGACAGCTTGTCAAGTCAAGTCAACAAAGCTTTATTTCGATATAGAATATCTTAAAAGCACATGTACATTTAAAACACATTTCAGAATAAATATAGTTAAAAAAGAAGAATAAAGAGAAAAAACATTAATAATCATTCCTACAGTGAGAATATAAAAATGTATTAGTCAAGTCAAGTCAGAAACACTTTATTCGATTGTTTTAAAATCATAAAAGTATGCTGCAGAACAATAATCAATCATACAGACAAGTTTTTAAAACAAGTTAAAAAGTTAAAAATTGCTATACACATGCAAATTCATATAAAAATCATCTTTACAATACATATTTACAATAATCACAGTCTCATAATCTTTTAGCAGTAATCGGGTTATAAATACAGTACAAAACTAGAAAAAATCTTTACAGTTTAAGATACAGAGGATGCTAGCCACCAAGAGCAAAGTGCAAAGCGTGCAGTTTTTAAAATCAAATTTAATGCGACTGAGGGTTACATAACCAAAGGTCATTTATTCAATACAAGCAATTTAAAGTATGCTAATTACTTGATTTTAGTCTTGCTTGCTTTGACCGAATTGACGTAATCAAGAAATTTGCCACCCCATACATTACTACTGTAGTTTCCATAAGTTGCAAGTACAGTAGGGCTGGTTTAATCTGCACGAAACCTCTCAGAATTGGTTTAATATATCTTTCTCTCCCATTTTTATAAAAGGGACAGAAGAACAAGAAATGCAATATGTCCTGATCTGAGAAGTAATCGCATTTGCAGGGAGCATTTTCGTGAGGCTTACACCATTTTTCAAATTCACCCAACAGAAAATGTGATTGATCGAAACGAAATTTGGTGAGGACCCACCTATGATAAGGTTTATTTACTATGGTTAAATAGGATTGCATAGATAACGAGGCAATCGTCATATAGTGAGCCCTAACAGTTGGTTTTACAATTTCGATAGCCTCTCGTTCTAAGACCTTTTTCTCGATAAAATTTTTCTTTACCCACTCAATATCCTCTCTCATGATACTCTCGGGGCATGTATATAACTCCGGGCGGCCTAGGTATTCTGTTGTTATTTTGATGTATTGTAGCCACCCGATCTTAGCCACGTTTTCTCTCCCCATGCAGTCCCTAATAATCAAATGTATTAAACTATGCAAGCTTTGATCAAGACTTAAAAAATGATAATCATAGAATATGCTGAATTCCTTTTTGTAGTAATGGCTGTCTATAGACTAACATTAGCCAGGGCATGGCTTGATAAAAACCCTCCGAATATGCAATGCTGGCTGGCAAACACTCTATATGCATATAATATAGAGGAAAACATTTTTGCCCGGAAGGGAAGGAGTGGAAGACGGTTGGGGAGAAGAATCTGGGAGCCACTATGCAAATGGAAAGAGGGCCAAAGAAGGAATAGCTAGGGGTAGAGGGAAGCAGTAGCCTTTATTCTTGATGTTAAATGTTTGTTTTTTGGCTCCTTCTTCGTTGATCTTAGACTATGTTTTTTTTTTAACCTTAGAAGACTTATATTACTGTGTACTTTGTGTTTGGCCAAAAGTCTATTGTATAATTTAATTTTCAATATTCAATGCTTGTTGTATTTGGAATGCTCATAATTAATTGTTGTAACAAAGAAAAATATAAAATAAAATATTAAAAAAAAAGAAAAAAAAAAAAAAAAAATGATAATCATAAAAATTCATCGTAGGGCTTTCAGTCTTAGAAGCCAAGCCCAACTTAGGAATTTTGCCACCCCGCAGACTAAAGTTGTGTTTACATCTGTTCGAAGGATTCTAAGAGCAATAGAGTGGTTCCTGATTTCAAGCTGTCGGCACACAGGTTTTAACCATTTCATTCTGGGTTTGATATAGGCCGGACATACAAAAAAAAGGTGAGGAATATTTTCAACTACACCTACACAGTGTGGGCAAGCAGCAGCTGTTTGGCGGGGGGGGGGGCTCCATTTGCTCGTGCGTTCATGAACCGGGAGTGTACCTAGTCTAAACTGAATAAAAAGGGCCCTATCTCGCCGTTTCTGAATAAAATCAAGATAAGGCTCAAGACGAGGCACCAGCTTATGTAGACGAAACTCGTCAGTTAGTCTACCTAAATTGGGATCTCTGTGGTCCTGGTTATCAATCCATGTCCAAAATGCTATCTTAATTCCTCTTTTGGACAGCGGGGTCCCTGTTTCCCAAGCCATATTAAGACCAGTGGCCAAAAGAAGCCTTTTTACATTCGCTAATCAGCCAATCTTATGAGATCCCTGTAGGTTCATAACTTCTCTAAGGCCATCAGTATAACTGGATAGCTCGGGGGTGCGCCATAATCGAGCCCAATATAGCAGAGGACGCAGAGTAATTAAGACCTTGATTGACCCAAATCACTCAGTAGTGGCTTAGTGGGGGCCCCCCTGGGAACCTGGGCAAGCTCTCTAAAGAACTTGTTTTCTGCTGTGACAAGCGTATCTACATTGCTGAAGCCCCAGAGTTCGGCCCTGTATAGTGCACAGCCCACAGCCTTTGCAGCATAAATATCCAGGGCTGGAGCAATAGGCCTGGAATTTGAAGCACAATGTTCCCTCCCTATCACACCCACGACCCGCTTGTGGCTTAGGGCCATTTTTTCGATGTGCGGCTGCCATTTCAGATTGTCTGAAATTCTGATCCCCAAGTAATCAAAGACTTTCACACGCTCTAGAGGTACACCATCAAGTAATAGGGTGAGTTTGGACGACCTGCTACGGTTGAAATATAGGAGTTTCTTTTTCGAGGTATTGATTACAAGGCTCCTCAGCTTACAAAAGAGACAAAACTGATCTAATAGTTTTTGTAGACCCACTGGAGTTTTTGATACCAGCAGGGTGTCGTCCGCAAAAAGTAATGCGGGGACTTTAACACCTGCCAAAACGGGGGCATCGGCGTTAATTTCCGATAAAAAGGAGACAACCCCGTTCACAAACAACGTGAACAGGGTTGGCGCCAACACGCATCCCTGGCGGACACCTCTATTCACGGGAATTTTAGCTGTTTTTTGTTCCTGTGTACCCCATCTAATACGGGCATAATTTCCTTCGTGCATGCGGACCAGGAGATTCAAAATGGGCAGGGGAAGCCCCATCTCCTGCAGGACCAGCCATAGGCAGTCTCGGGAACCAGGTCAAAGGCAGTCTTCAAATCAATAAATGCTAAATAAAGACCGCCTTTGCCAATGGTTACCACCTTCCAATGTAAGAGCACCAGCCTAAAAGCCTGGTCTATTGTGCTTGTACATGCCCTAAACCATGCCTGAAATTGCGAAATAATGTTGTTCTCCTCAGCTCACGAGAGGATGCTCTCCAGGAGGACCCTACCAACCACCTTCTGACCGATGTCAATAAGGCTGATTGGGCGGTAATTGGCAGGGTCCCCCCTGGACCCCTTTTTGTAAATAGGTACCACTTCTGCTCCCTTCCAGGAGTCTGGGACTGGGGATCCTTCTAGCAAGGCATTGATCAGGAATACAAAATAGGTGGCCTAATCCTCGGCGTTTGCTCTGAATTAGTCTCCCGGTATACCGTCTTGGCCCGGGGCCTTGGCTGTAACGATTTTATTTATGGCGGCCACCACCTCATTTTACCCTATGGGGTCAAAGGAGCTCAAGGGGATCGAAGAGGATACCTTAGGACAACTAGAGAACCCAGATCTCTCCAAGGTCTCCTCCCCTGCATAGAGTCTCCTAAAATGGTCAAACCACTCCCCATCAGTAATATGATTGGGGATTTGGTCCGGGTCATGGCCGTTGGATCTTCTTACCAAGGTCCAAAAGAGCTCACCATTCTTAGATTGGCTCGCTACCTTTAAGCTAGTCCAATAAGATTCTTCCCATGCCCTTTTCGCCTCTGTGATGGCTCCTCTATACTGTTGTCTCGCCTTACGTACCTCAACAGTGTTGTGAGATTTGACGGCAAATATCAATGCTGTCTTTTTCCTCCTACAGTCCTTATCGAACCACTTCTCCATTGGCTTGGTGCTCAGGGAGCGCTTTTTAAGAGTCGAGGCCTCTAAGAAAAGCGAAGCCATCAGGTCGATTGTTTCAACGTGGATTATCTCCACCGCTGAGGACCCGGGCTCACTCGTGCATACTACAGAAAGCTTAGCGGTCTGATCTCTTAGGATTTCCCCTAAAGCTATGTTTTTCTGTTCGTTCAGAATAAATGTTGGCCATTTGAGAAACCTTTTACGATTGGAGGGTATAATTGACTTTGTTGACATCCCAGGGCTAGCAATGGTGCAAAGTTCCATATTTTGCCATAGTTCCAGCATAGAAAGAGATAGAGGATTATGGTCACTGTCAATGGATGGTATAACAATCATATCACTCACATATTTCCATAACCTCTTATCAACCAATATATAATCAATTCGACTCGGACATGAGACCCTGTTGTATGTGTTAGCTCCCAAGACATCGGAGGGCATTCGTCCATTAGCAGCTCTTAAAGCAAGTTCCAGCGTAAGGGCATTCAATTGAATGATCACCGGTGACCATTTCTTCACTGGCAAAATCGACAATGAAGGTATGCCCCATCTTGCATCTTCATCATGGATTCCCAGGATGTCATCAGTTGCCAGAGGTTCAAACGTACAATTTAGGTCGCCGGCAATCAAGATGAAAGAATCAGGGGGGCAAGAGAGGAGCACTTCAGACAAGATGGAAATAGTTGAAGATTTAGCCCCCCCTTGTGTCCCTCTTGCATAGATGTTAAAAAGTTCTAGGGTGATATTGCCCTTTGTGCTCTTAATTGTTAATCTATTCAGGTCTGGTGTTGGACAAGGGTGGTGAACGGTTTTGCAATTGAGCGCAGCCTTAACCCAGACCATGAGTCCTCCAGATGGGCGTCCGCGTCCCGAGGAGATAGCTGGTGTGTGGAAGCAAGAGTAACCCGGTTTGTACAGTGGCTCAAGACTCCAAGTTTCCTGGAATACATAGAGGTCATAATTGTCAATAAGAGAGTTCCAATCCGGGAGGGATAGCTTGTTGCGTAGACCCGCAATGTTCCATGAAACAATTTTAAAGTTCCCAACAGAACCTCTATGTGGGGTCATACCACCTTGGGGTTGGTTGGGGCCCGTCCATTCTCTTTATTAACCCCCAATGTTACTGGGACAATAGTTGACAATTCGGAGCCTGGACACAAGACTGGTTGGGGTGGGCTAACAGTACTACTAGTGGGTGGAAGAGAAGTGTTTATAGGGGCCCCTTCATGGGTCTGAGGTCAATCAACGGCCTCCAGACCGCTAAACCGATTTTGGATAGAGATTTTGCTCATGATTGGTAAAGACCCTGGCCTGCCCCCGTTAAGCAGTCCCCTCCCATTCCGCTTTACAAATGGCCACCCAGCATCTACAGAGGGGAACTAGTCCCGAGGATGAAAATAGGACAGTGGAAGTGATAAGATGGAAGCCCCTGGTCTATGGTATTTCCAGTTGCAAATATGCTCTACTGTCCTTGGATCTTTAAAATTAACAAGGACACAATCCCCCCTGATATCCTTAGCCATGTGGCCCACCCAAGACACCCTTCGTACCATGAGAATTCTGCTCGAGATGTGCATTGGTAATGGTCTATATTTGTTTAACCAGTCCACTACTTTATTCGTCAAGGTCATGAATGATTCTTGGCCAGGATTACTCAAAACCGGGACCCCTGCTAAGACCACCAAATAAGGACTTGTTTCCGGGGGCAAATCGATGTTAGTTACCCCCCCTGAAACCTGTACTACAGGGTCCCCATCTCCCTCTTTTGGCTGTGATAGTTTGCACTCAGTTGGTTTATTGGCTACTAGTACAGCAGGTACCTTAGTTGGAGGGGCAGCTGGTGTCTGAAAAGTGGTAGTCGAAAGTATCGGGATTACCCGATCATTAGCGACATTCCCTCCCGGGGAGTCGTTTGAAAGAACATTAACCCTCGGGGAAGTTACCATCTTTAGGGAGTGAGCAATTGCCAATGATACAAGTTCAATCTTGCTTAATTGCTGTTCAATCTTGGCTAGTCTGTCTTCAACTGGGCGAAGAAGCAGTTTCAATATGTCACCCATTTTGGCCAATAGGGGATCCTCCATCACCTCCCTTCTCCCTAAGCTCCATGAACTCTTACCCACTGCCTCAGCCTGAGATACCACTCTCATGGGTGTTTGGTCTCCACTGGGTATAGCTTTAATTACCAAAGTGGTCGCAACCACCTGATCCCCTGCGGCAGTAGTTACTCGTTTTTTTTTGCTCAACTTCCCTTTCTTTCCACCAGTATCTTTAACCTGCCCTTGCTTCTGCTTTGGGATGGCCCCCTGGCGTCTCTCTCGTAATTGCCTCGTGTTATACTCCTTAGCGGGACTAGCCGCGATAGGTAGCTCGAGGGGTGTCATCAGTAGTGATTCGGAGACAGTGGACTGGTCCCCTGTGGAAAGAAGATCCAGGTCGTCAACTGCCAAATGAGTATTTGGTGATTCGGGCATCACGGATGCACCGATACCACTGATAGCGCCATGGTGTTCTGGTGTCCGTGCATTGGCAAAGTACCCCATTGATGACCTTCTGGCAATTGCTAAGTCCTGTGAGACCTTCCTCTCCATCACCGTGATTCCTTGGTCTATAACAGAATTAACCCTGACAATAAAATTGTCCATAGTACCAGTTAGGTTTGTGTTGGCCGCCTTATCCTGCCCTCCTTAGCTGCCATGTTGTTACAGGTAGGACTTACAAGGGGGTCCCGGAGTATATAGATGAAAAGGGGGTAGCCCGTCCCGTCCTTAACCTGTCTTGAACGGGCTTAAACGGGCCCGCCCTTGGCCCGGCGCGCGCTTGCGCGCGTTCCGCGATGCTGGAATGTCAGACACCTATATACCTCAGCAGGCAGGGGGCGGTATCCGGGAAGAGGACACAGCTGAGGCGGTCCGAGGGCCGCTGGTCCTCGCAGTCCCTGTTGCTCCAAACTGCCCAGAATCAATGAGTAAGTCCAACCGCTGCGAGCGGCTCCCGCGAATCGGGGGCCTCGAGCGGTTAAGAAGCTGCAGGCGGGGGGCGGGATCCGGGAAGAGGACACAGCTGAGGCCGTCCGAGGGCCGCTGGTCCTCGCAGTCCCTGTTGCTCCAAAGTGCCCAGAATCAATGAGTAAGTCCAACCGCTCTGAGCGGCACAGTGGTAAGGTGCACAGATCAATAAGGACAACAAAAAAGGAATTCAGCAACGCAGGAGGGGAGAAAGCTGAAAGTTTGGTTGTAACCCTGCAGAAAGGGCAAGGTCCAACAATAGGCAAATTGGAAGTTATCATAAACGCATATGAATTTGAAG
Source organism: Lissotriton helveticus (assembly GCF_964261635.1). NCBI lineage: Eukaryota > Metazoa > Chordata > Amphibia > Caudata > Salamandridae > Lissotriton > Lissotriton helveticus. The sequence goes on along the minus strand of NC_136059.1, from coordinate 1,600,054,957 downwards.
CTTGGGGTCTAATTAATACCGCACTCTCCAGCCAACTGTATGCCTGGCATTATGATAGTCATGTATGGTGGATTGTGGGCATCTCAGACATGATGACATCCCCTATTGCCATAAAGTGGGCCCTGGCACATTAGTTGTATGTATTGGCATTGTGGGAACCAGTGACCTGATAATCAGTAGACTAATGTAAATGGCACAATTTTAACATATTGTGGGCATTCTTGACAGAACATCCACATTCACAAACATAATAGAGGTGGAACCTCCTTATAGCTTATAGACATAAATTGTCTCAGATGGTGATGATACAAGTATTTCAGTGCAAACATGTATTTGATAAAAATAACATTCTGGTGATTTAGGAAATAATACTTGTTTTTTCATTGAAATTGAGCAACATAACAAGCTTTTGGTATGGAAAATAAGTTATTTACGCAAAAAGAACCGTTTGATAGCAGAATATGTGTGTATTTTCAGAAACTGACAAACTGGTATTTCTTAGGGGTGTGTGAAATGCCAATTCAGCAATAGGCACTATATTTTAGCATGAAATGTGTCACAATGTCCATTTTTTTAAGTTAGGACGCATTTTGGCCCAAGAAATAGTGCTGCAACAACGGCTGCTCGTGCTCTGATTGTTTGCCTTGTTCCCATGCTCCCACACTATAATTGTGGCACGAAAAGCAGAGTATTTACATTACATGGCGTAATGGTATAATTTTGGAATTTTTGCATAATATTCACAATGCAAATTTCCCCAAATTATGCAATTTACCAGGAGTAGTTTAAGTTTCGAGTGTGCCTAATGTTTGTGTAACTAATTCTATAGCTTCTATAAAAATTGCCTGGTCATAATAAGTAACTGGGAATCAATTTGGAATTGACATTATGGAATCTTGAATGTAAATAGAATCTAAATGTGAAAATAATTTTGTGTACATTTTTAAAACAAAAAAATTTGGCTTCTTTTGTGTTCTACCTGTAATACATTTAAGGCCTTATTACGAGTTCTGCGGTCCAACTGCCGAAGGACTATGTCCATGACCGCTAGGAGACTACTGCGCCTTTGGCCGTCCGACCACCGTATTACGAGTTTCCCCAGGGCCTGGTGTGGCTCCTGTGGTCTTCCGGCATCAAAGTATTTCTAAATATTTCAATGCCGTGAGTGCCTTCCAACTGCATCAGTGTCGAATGCACACATATGCATGATATATGTAGAAAAATACCACCTACCTATTGCTGGAGTCCGACCCATATGTGGGCAGTCCCGATAATGGGCACATTGTACCAAAGCACTTACCTGTATATTGTCAAAGAAGGGATCTGATTAATTGGTGTGAAGATGCAGCTGTGTAGGGGGGACCTGGAAAAAGGAATCCACCTCAAAATCTGCTACAAAGAATTGGAAAGGGCTGAGTATGCACCCCAAATCCTTCGTCTCCACATACCTTTGGGCAGTGGACAGAATGCTGTGGTTACCTTGTGAGAAAGCCAGCACGTAACACTGGCAGCAGCTTTGCACCTTTGTACCACCCAATGGAGGCTGCCTTCCCCCGACCAAGACCCAGGCGGTCAGTGGTGTGCTGGCGGTGCCGGAAGCTCGGCAGCGATCTTCTCAAAGTCAGCCCACCAAACTCGTAATATGGCAGACAGCTCACCACTGCTGGACTGTCACCGCCGGGATGGTGGTCCATGGACCGCCGGACTCATAATAAGGCCCTTAGGGCCAGATGTGCGACCCTTTCATTTAGCACCTCGCAATTTGCGACACATTGAGAGTCACAAATTGAGAGGCGCTAAATGAAATATACAACAGTGTGAGGCTCATTAATATTAATGAGCCTCTCGCAATTTGCGAGCCCATTGTGAATTCCAGCCCTCCGCTTTTTAATAAAGCAGCTTTTTTTTAAATGCTGCCCATTTTCCTTAAAGGAAATTAGGATGCATTTAAAAAAAAAACTGAAACGTTTTCGTTTCATTTTTTAAGGGCAGGCAGTAGTCCCTGGGACCACTGCCTGCCCTTAAAAATATATTTTGCAAGCATTTGCAAAAGGGAAGGGGTCCCCTAGCATTACCACCTACTTGAAGTAAGTGGTAATTGCGAGTGTTTTGCGACCGCAAATGCAAAACATTAGTACATTGTTTTGAGACTCGCTATTTGGTAGGGAACACCCCTTCCAAATAGCGAGTCACAAAACCTATTTAGCAAGTCGCAAAGAAATTGTGACTCGCTAAATAGGCTATGTACATGGCCCAATATGTTTTTGCATGTGCAATCAGGTTTGCAAATCTATTTGCGCATGCAAAAATGGGGCGTATATCTGGCCCTTAGTCTTGAAGTCAGTTTTTAGTGCATGTGCTAAAAAATGCATGATTTTGCTACCACTTCTTCATAGCTGACTTGGGGAGCATGATTGCCCAACACCCCTACGGAGTTTCAAGCTTGCTTGGCACACCATAAAAGTACTTACATAGTTCTTTAGTGTTGCTTCAGAACCTTTGCTATTAGGTAATTAGTGGGAAAATTGTGCAATAGAATGTATTATATGGATATTTTTTTCTAAATGTCTAAAGTGTTTGTTCTGCTCGATTGAGTCTATTTGGAGTGGATATTTACGCTCCACCTCTTAACACCTTGGCTGCTTCGAATGTTCCGCGCCAGTGCGGAACGTTAGAAAAACGGGTCGGCCAACGGTCGTTCGCAGCACCAGCCAGGTAGTGCTCCCGTCGGCCAACGGAACGGGTTAAACTAGAAATTGCAAAAAAGGACGAGTCGTTTAAAAATGATAGACGTTGATATAACCACAGAGGACAAAGAGCTCTACTCGGTGCTCATCTGATAGCCAGTTGTTGACAGGAAATAGTCTCTCCAGACTCTTGCAGATGTATTTTAAGCACATTATAAGTGAGGACATGTGCAGTTAATAGGTCTTACGATATATACTTGATGTCAAGAAGTGTTTGGGAAGAGTGACCAGGTGGCTTTTGGCAGACTATAAACAGCAGCACTCCCCTTCTGCGAGGTTATATTTCGATTGCTAAGGGTGCCCAGATTCAAGAAGAATGACCTTTTCTCGGAAAGGAAGTCGTGTCATGAGGATTTTTGTACTCTACAGAAGGGAACATATTTATTTACGATTGAATGTCGCAGAAGCATCACTCACATTAGCGTGTTCTCCACTCTCTTTCCTCTGATTGTAGTACAAAAAAAGCCAACAATCTTATATTGTGCTTTATAAAATAGACCACAAAAAAATGCAAACTAGCAAAGATTTACTTTAGTTTTACAGGTAGAATCTCGCTATGCTACTTTCCATTGATTTTAAAAGTAGGATAATTTTGAGGTACCGATATGTTTTTGAAGGAATGTAATGAATCATGAGGTTATATACTTGAATTTATGTGTGTAATTACTACCAAAGACTCGTGCAAACTGGTTTGTACATCTTTTGTTTTGTTAAACTGCATTCATAGGGGAACATTGTGCATTTGTATTGGAGCAAACAATATATTTTGTTATCCAGTTTTTCCAGCTACCCTAATAGGGAAAGCACATACATTTTTTTTACTTAACATATGTTTTCTTAATAAATGATTTTCTGGTTTTAATCGATATTTTGCAAAAGATTACAGATGATTCCTAATTAATTAGTTTGGGAAAAATGAGGCAAAGTAATTGTGCTCTAATAATACTGCTCTTATAAAAAGAACAGACAGGAACTGAGTTTGCCTCAAACTTACTTATGTCTTTCAAATTTGGGTGTATGAATGTGTTTTATCCATTTCTTATTATCTAAACACAGCAAAACAAAATTCAAATTCACATGACTTTACTTTTTGCCCTGTTTTGAGATTCTTTGGCTCAGTATAACTATGGCCTTTAAATTCTCGCAATAGTATTTACTATCCAGTGCAAAGGGCATTTTCAACTGTAAAGTACCCATTTCTCAGCACATAAAAGACGTTGTTCTTCTTAGCATTATAAGTTATTACTTGGGCAGATCAGTACTATTCACCACCGGTTTTAATGTAAACACAACCTTCTAAGATACCAAGACTGCCTATTGCATAAAAACCCTCCTAGTACGGGCATTAACAAGGAAAATTTGTTTATTCATACAAAAACGTAATAGATTGCATGTGTGCTGCAGTGCACAGAACACATTGAATGCATGGGATTCTACTGAGTTTGCCTAGGCATAGGAATATGTCAAGTCAAGTCAAGTATTTCTTTATTCGAACTGAGCAATGCAAATCATAAAAGTACATGAATACATACATCATTTAATAACATAGACTATAACAAGGTTAAGTTCACTGATAAAAGTTAATTTCATCTCATAGACTTGAATTTAAAACTTCTGATAAAAATCCATGATAAATAAAAACATACATTTGCGGTACAAAAAAATTGCTGGATGCACTTGTCTGAATTTCATCACCATCAAAAGCCCTAATATATATTTTCTTCAAAGAATGTTAAATCTAGAGCAGACAATGTGCCAAATATCCATAATAGAAACCATACGATAGGTACAAACAGGGGTCTCAGAAGTCTTACGCCATCCAAGCATGAGCTGAGGAAACAAATTCAATCTAAAATTAGTTAAAAGTCTCCTCAGTGTGGCTGTTACCCTGGAGGACCAGGGTAACAGCCACATTGAGGAGGTCAAAATATTGCAACAGGAAATCCTGCAGCTCAGAGACCAGCAGCTGGATTTGCAGGCCTACACTGAAGACCTTGAAAATAGATCCCGGCATCATAACATCCGCATCAAGGGGGGCACAATCCAAAATAGAAGACGCGGACATTAGAGGCTTCCTCAATGACCTATTTTGCTTCTTGCTGGATGCTCCACTGACCCTCAAGATCAAGAGGGACCGTGCACATGGAGTGTGCCCTCAGCAGACTGGGGGGGCTCCTCCGGTAGACATCTTAGCCTGCCTTCAAGACTTCCAGCTGAAGGAGGAGATCCTATGCAAAACCCATCAGCTTTCAAAATCAATCCATAACATTGTACTAGGACCTGGCAGCATCCACTCTACAGAAGAGGAGTACCTTCCGCCTGGCGACTACATATCTGCGTAATAAAGCAGTGGCCTGTTCCTGGGGGCACCCCTTCTGGCTCATTTTCTGTCTGTAAGTTTTTCATTTTCTCTATTCTAGTTTTTCTTTATTTACATGCATGTTTAGGGATTGGAGGTTTCGGGGAACACACGTCAACTATTTGCATTCACAACAACTTACACATACGGGAGCCACTGAATATGTGGGGCCTACGTCCTGTGTCCCCTTCAGGACAAAGTTTTTGCTCCAGCTAGGCGGGGCACAGCTTTACGGTAACAACTTCAATGGGTAGTCCAATGAAAGTCATAACACTAAACATTAAGGGCCTTAACAACCCTTTCAAAAACAGAGCTGTACTATCATACCTAAAAGTACCAGAGCGGATAACTGTCTCCTTCAGGAGACTCATCTCTTGCCACAAGATTACCATAGACTTCGATCACGCACATGCCTACTCCAATATTTCCCCTCCACTCGCACTAAGACAGCAGGATTCCCCTTTTTGTCTCACGTACTTTCAAGGGCTTGATTGGCAATAATTTAGTGGAAATAAAAGGACAATTGCTTTCATTCTATGTGACTGTTGCCCCTTGGTCCTGTGTAATAGCTTCTCTTTACACACCGAACGAAGAGCAAGAGATACTCACACAGACAGCACTGGCAGATGTTCTATCAGCGCAGGATAGACAGACCCTTATAGGCTGGGACTTTAATTTAGTCCTGAACAACGACCTCGACAGATCCACATCTAGATTTTGGGCAATCTGGGGCCTTATCCCCTGGGGGACACCGGGCGCTCAGAGACATGGGCCTTCAAAATATCCAGAGAACACTGCACCCACAATCACGAGAATACTCGTACTTCTCACAAGCACACAAAACATACGCCAGACTGGACCTCTTTATGGGCACAAAAGACATCTTAAACCTCACGTCTTCCGTTGAAATCCTCCCAGCGTCACTATCAGACCAGCAGTACTCTTTACACTCGACATTTCCCCAACACGGCAACTCGCATGATCATGGCGGTTGTGAGACAAGCTATTACAATGCCCAGAAGTGGTGAGTCAAATAGAATAATCCACCACTGAATAGCTGACATTTAATGACACAACAGATACATCAATCTCCACATTATAGGAAGCACTGAAAGTGGTTATCCGAGGGGAATTCATTGCAATATCAGCTACAGACAACAAGGTACACAAAGAGAAGAGGATTCACTTAGCAAAATGGGCAAAGGAACTGGAGGGTGTACATCAACAAACAGGGGCTCCACAGATATGGAAACAGCTGACTGCTGTGCAAGCACAACTAGCTAGCATTGACCTAGATAAAGCTGAATATACAGCCCTCCGACTACAACACAATTTATATATGAGAAGAGATAAGGGAGGCCGCCTGTTAGCAGCTCATCTTAGAGCATGACAACAGCATTTTGAGATCCGGTCGATCCGCAGCACAACCGACACAGCTCTCACTGAGGACGCTGCAATTTCATACTCATTCCATGACTTCTATGCGGAATTGTACTCTAGCTAGATTTGGAAGCAAGTCCTGCATACCTAAAAGGGTCCCATATCTCATCTCTTACCGCAGATCCTTTGGAAGTGCTACATCAAGACATTAGAGGTCATTACAGAAATCTGTAGACGAAAGCTAGCCAAATCCTCAGGCCCAGATGGTTTTACCCCTTTTTTCTATAAGACGTTTTGTACAAAACCGGCTCCCATCCTATCACATCTATATAATAGCTTCTCACATCTGGAGGGATTCTCCCTTTGATGCTTACCGCCACAGTCTCTCTCATTCCCAAACCCAGTAATGATAGCCAGATATGCAGCTCATATCACCCAATATTGCTCCTTGGTGTAGATCATAAACTCTTTACCAGTATCCTAGCCTCAAGAGCTGGCCCCCAACTGCCCTATTTAATTGATCCAGACCAAACAGGATTTCTTCCCTAGTACCAAACAAACTATAGCACTAAGAGGGTGTTACACCTTATAGAGCAAGTCTCTTACACCTCGAACCACCATATGCTCTTGACAGTCGACGCTAAGAAAGCTGTCAACAGGGTGCATTGGCCCTTCCTAGAGCAAGTTCTCGTCCATTTGGGTGTTGCCCATAGGTTCTGCACCTGGGTACAGAATTGCTATTGTCTCCCTAAAGCCTCAGTGAGAGTGAACGGACACTCATCTACACCATTCCCCATCTGTAGGGGGATTCGCCAGGGCTGCCCACTGTCCTCATTTCTATTCGCCCTATTCATGGAACCTTTTTGCCCAGAGGGTCAGAGACAACCCGGAGATAGTGGGCACAGTTTTTCTGGGGAGAACAGCATAAGGTTAGCTGATGTGCAGATGATGCTAGCGATGTTGGATAAACCATTCACATCCCTACCCACCTTCATAACCGAGATGGAGGACTTGGGCGCAGTCTCGTGTTTTAAAATCAACCTTACCAAATCACATGCGCTTAGCCTAGCCCTTACCCCAGAGATGATGGCCACACTAGCGAAGCAATTTCCCATACCTTGGGCAAAAGACTCACTGTTTTATCTTGGAATACGCTTAGCACTTTCACTATGTAAACATCTGTTATTAACTACCGAGCCTTATATAGACAAGTTAAAGTGGAGCTTGGGCAATGGGGACAGTATCCAATCCCTTGGCTCGGGAGAACCACAGCCATCAAGATGACCATCCTGCCCCATATTTAATTTATTTTCCAAACACTTTCCCTGGCACCCCCAAAAGGGATTATTAATAAAGTGCAAACTGAAATGCATTGCTTTGTTTGGGTAGGGGAAAAAACAAGAATGAGGAAAGAACAGAGCTATATTCCTACAGCCGCACGGGCCTAGGACTCCCAAACCTCCACCTCTACTTCCAAGCCTCTCAGATACGGTACTAGGCGGAATGGAACAAATAGGGTCAGAACGTCACTGGCTTTTCAAGGACAGGGCAGTTGCTGGAACCTCTCTTTGGAAGATTCCCTTCCTGAAGAAAAGAAACAGGCCCAAGAATCCTTACCTTTCGTATGTCACAAAGACAATCATGCAAGCCTAGGACAGATGCAATGTATGTAAATGACTCACATCCTAATCCTCTCCAATGACACCACTATTTGACAACCCTATTATTATGCCGTGGGTCTTCCTCGGGCAATCCCCAAACGGTGTTAGTCTAATTTCCACTCAATGGGACATATGATAGACATATACCATTTATGCAATTATGAACATATTTCGAAAGCCTACGGTACTTACAACTCCAACACTGGCTCTTACATCCAGACGACAAAACTAACACTCCAAGACACCTTACTGAATATGCGAAGTTGTAAGTCACCAAAACATCTGACAAGGGCTTGATCTCAACTATGTATGCCCTGTTATTACAGCACTCAGTACACGAACACAACACCAACCAAACCAGATGGGAGAAAGAATTAAGTAGATCCCTAACCTATAGAGAATGGGAGAGCATATGTTACAGAGCTTGCTTCACTGCTCGTCACACAGCCCTTACTGAAACATTCACTAAGATAGCAACATATTGGTACCTAACCCCAGAGCGGCATCACAAAATAGACTCAGCCAAAAGTCTGAATTGCTGGAGGGGCTGTGGGGGACAAGGACACTGGTACACATGCTTTGAGACTGTCAGCAGATCCAAGACTGCTGGTCACAGATCTTGGATGATGTAGATCACCACCTAGACATGCAAATCCACAGATTTCCTTCCTACATCCTATTGGGTTACCTAATCTCCTTTCTTACCCATTGAAATATATGAGAGGACGGCAGATTGGGATCACCTTGAGGGCGACCCTACAAAATGTACTCTTACATTGGGGAACAACACACAACCCGACTCAGCTAGGATGACTACATCACCTTTGGTATGTCCTTGGCATGGAAAAAATCACACTGACATCTAGCAAGGGAGGGTCATCATTCCAGGATCTCTGGAAACCTTACATATCTCTTCTGTCCCAAGAATTTCTGTAATTGACATGTCCTCGATACCTGCATGTCCTGTGGCTCTTGGATCCACCCGTCGGCATTGACCCCGGATCTGAACCACAATGCGATATGAATTGTGAAGAATAAAGCAATAAACAATGGTGAGTGGGTGGGGGGAGGGGATGGGGATCTGTGAATATTCTGTTTTTCTTTGTTTCTATTGATACTTATGTCATGACACTGCCCTTTGCTAAAGCTGTATTTGCATGAGAAGTGCCCTTATACCTATACCTTGGCATAAACAAATAAAAACATTTAAAAGTTAAAGTCTTCTATGATAACTAGACATATCTAGGGTCAAATCAATTTCCATATTACTCATTGATTTCACCATATGATAATGAGTCATTGAGTGCTTGGTCAATGGTAGAATTTCCTTCTCCATGCTCACCTTAACAAGAAGTGCATGTTTGTCCCACAAGACCTCTTCCTCAGTGATACGATTTGGACCGAAAAAAAAGTTCAGGTCTTCCAAGGTCTCTCATAGTGCACATAATATAATGCAACCTGGGAATACCACACACAATCAAAACCCACACAGTCTCTTAAAATGTGTTTGTTAAATTTAGTTAATCTTTTAGCCAAACCAATATCCACAGAAGCAGCGGGCAGATGAGAGTACATTTTAAAATGTATCCCACGCAGACTTCCTCATGGGCGGTATCAGAAGGGATACATTGAGGAATCATTAATAAGTGCCTTAAAAATGTGTTTTCTACCCTCTGGGCAGTGGTACAGAGTGCATATCCCCAAATTTCAGACCCAAGCTAACTGTGGGAATACATTTAGCTTTATAATATCAACGCTTGACTTGATGTGAGTACGTACCAGATGCTGAGAAAAATCACCTACTATAATCGCAACTCTTTTAAATGACAGAACAATTTAGTCAAAGATGGGAGACCAGTTAAACTGCGAGTCCTGTAAAATACCATTATAATGAAAGTTATCAAATCTGCTGATATACTGACCCTTCGTCTTGAATTTTCTGGTTTTTGGTGCTTTTAGGTCCATCCACCTGAGTATGAGCTTTAGAGAAGTTAGTGTGGCGGTCCAAACTATCCATAGAATTATTGAAGTGGTCTAACAGAGGCTGCAGGTAATTATCTGTATGTCAAAATGGTATCATCAACCTTTAACAGGGCAGGCATACGTATACTCCTGATCATAGGAATGTCCTGGCACTGCACTGTTAAAAGGACTCTAGCAAGGTGCTAAAATGCATCCCTGTCAGACACCTTGTGCAAATTGCAGAAAAACATGATGAGCGACATCTCAACCTCTAAGGATTTGGATTCTGTCCCACTAAAAACATAGACTGGTATACCACTAAGATTGATTTGTATAAATTTGTACGGTTGTTGAAGCTTAAAAAATGTTTCTCCAATAAAGAGGATGTAGCTGTTAAAACTCTCAATAAACCAGCTTTGAGTGAATTAACTATTCAAGAATTGTATGATACTAAACTACTGCTTTCACTGACGGAATCAGAAGAAGACCCAGTAACTATGAATTCTCTCTTACATGATTTAGAGATAAACCCAAGTCTTTCATCTAAGAGTGGCTTTAAAGAAAAATCTAAGTGGACACCTCAGTTGTCCACGGGTAATGTGGTTGACGCCTTTTATAAATCGGTTAATTTGGAGATAGACAACCTGATCAAAAAAGAGCACCATCATAAAAGAATCTTTTTAGACAACTTAAGAATGGATAAGAGGGAAGCATTACGTAAACTCACAGACCACCCAGAACTAATAATACGTAGAGCTGACAAAGGTGGCAACATTGTTGTTATGAATCGGAATGACTATAATGGTGAAGTATTGTCACAATTGAGGGATAGTAGATACTATGAGAGGATTAACTTTAATCCTCTGGAAATGATCAAGACCCATATAAATACGAAACTGAAGGTCTGGTATGAAACAAGTTTATTAGATCACGATGAATACTTATTTCTCAAAATTGACTCCCCTAAAGCCCCTTGTATGTACTGTCTTCCCAAGATACATAAGAATAAAGAGAAACCGCCAGGGAGACCAATAATCTCAGGCATAGGGGGACCCACTGAGAAACTCTCTGAATTTATAGACTCATACCTTAGACCTTATGTGCAGAACTTACCGTCACATATTGAGGACACGAAACATGTTCTCAATATAATGAATGATGTGATGTGGGAGAATGACATGATTCTAGCAACCTTGGATGTAGTATCTCTTTATTCTAATATTGACCATGACAAAGGAATACGAGCCATAGAAACTTTCTTAAATGGTAGGCCAGTTGAATATCTGAATCATACATCCATGCTACTGGAGATGACTAAAATTGTACTTGAAAACAACTATTTTCTATTCGAATCTACCTGGTATAAACAAAAGATTGGGACTGCGATGGGTTCCAAATTTGCTCCGTCCTTCGCGAACCTCTTTATGGGGAGACTGGAGGCGGAGCTTATTTGGGGCCCTAAAGGCTGTCAATGGATTGATCACATATACTACTGGGGTAGATTTATAGACGACTGTTTATTATTTTGGAGAGGCACACCAGAGGAACTAGACAGTTTCTTTCAGTACTTGAATGCAAATGATATGAACATGTCATTCACCACTCAATACAGTAAAGAAAAACTGACCTTTTTAGATATTGAACTTTTTGTGGAAAATAATAAACTGGGCAGTCGCATGTTTCGTAAAGAGACCAGCTGCAACGCACTACTTAGAGCAGACAGTTGCCACCCGAAAAGCCAAATTAACTCAATCCCATATGGGGAAATGATCAGAGCAAGGAGGAACTGCTCTAAAGATGAAGATTTTCACCTAAATGTCATTGACATGACTAAGAGATTTGTTAATAGAGGATACTCAGATAATGTAATCACTAAAGCAGTTCGTAGAGTCAACAGGTTAAAGAGAGATGAAACTTTGAAATCTAAAAATAAATCTGAGGTCCCATCTCATGATCAGAAACTTCGAATGATTACCAACTTTGGCAAGGGAAGTCACAAACTTTTTAATATCATGAATAAATATTGGCAAATGCTTACTTCTGACAAAGACCTAAAACCTTTTTTAACAGAACGTCCAAGTATAACATACAGAAAGGGAATGTCACTTGCTAATATTGTGAGTCCTAGCTATCCTAAACCTATTATACCAATAAGTCAAAGTGACTGGCTTCGGACATGTCCAAAAGGATTTTATCATTGTGGAAACTGCAGCTCATGCAGATGGGCAATGAGAAAGGTACAAACTTTTGAATATAATAACACTGGGACATTCCGTATCGAATCCTTTATCAACTGTGAAACATCATATGTTGTATATGTAATTGTCTGCCTATGTGGTAAAATATACGTAGGCAGCACTGTGAGGAAACTGAAAGACCGTATGATCGAACATTATCGAGCACTGAAGAATGATGATACCAGGTATCCAATTTCCTCAAATTTGATTCAAAATGATAATGATTCTGTAAGGCATAAATTTTCATATCATGGAATCGAGCAAGTGACATTAGATAGACGTGGTGGGAATAGGCTACTGTACTTAAGACGCAGAGAGGCAAGATGGATTATGGTCCTTAGAGCAGTCGAAGATGGTCTCAATATTGACTCTGAGCTTCAATATTACTTAGGAGATCATTAAGAATATAATAATATCATTGTATAGGAGACATAACCTACCTTTTATATCTGTTGCACTTCATTGAATTTAATTAAGATGCAATATAATGAGATGTGATAATACTTCTGCTTTTGCCTTTAATCCTCCAAGGTTGTTATGTCTAATATCTTTAAGTAGAGATTGTAATGGAATGGTGTGTAGTGCCGACAGCTTTGACATTGGGGGTCACCGCCGCGCTAACCTTATATGATCTTATTTTCACTTCTTTACCACTGAAATATATTGATAGACTCACCACTCCAATATGGTGGAATGAGGTTAAATACACTGTAAGTAGGTTCTGTTTTCTACTGCTTCGTAGACAGCACAACATCATCATATAGCCATATTGGTATTATGGCTAACTGAAAAGAATAATTTAATTTGGGTCAGACAAGGTCAGACAAGTTACAAATAAAAAAAAATGTTGATTTCAAAAACTTTTCGTAAATCTATTCTAAATATAATTATTTATCATTGCGATCACACATAATAAATATCTGTTCAGAAATAAGCGTAATAAATAATATAACACAGATTTGACTATCTTGGGGATAGGTTTACTTGTAACGCGCTAAAATTACGCTACGACTTACATAAGATGGCTGCCACAATATATAGTACAGCAATATTCAGTACAAATTGCACAATGTTAGAATTATATGTAGTAGCACACTAATTCCGCTACTATTTATATAAGTAAGCTGCAACAATTAGTAATATGCGGCTCAAACTGTATAATGTTAGGTTTATATGTAGCGTCCTTAACCACGCTACTACTTACACAAGATGGCCGCCCAAAACACTGATACGCGGTACAAACTGGTTAAACACTTACTTAATCAAGATGGCGCTTGGAACAAACGCCGGTAATCGAACACACGGGAAGATGTAAGAGAAGATAGATACTCTTACTAGGTGAGTGTAACTGCTTTCACAGACCGTCTATTTGACTGTGATACTTTAGCATATATAACGAACATAGATCTAACTATTGTTCTTACAATTACTTTCTTATAGACTTTGATATGTGAATAAGAAGTGGAAAATAATAATAAAGATACGAGTCATACATGAGAAAGAACCCTAGATTTTCGTTTGAGGTAAGCACTATTGCGAAAATAGTTGCAAAAATGTCCTAATACTGTTAACCACAACATTGGATATAGGGGTAAGGCTTGATTTTAATTTACTCCCTTATAGCTGAAACACAGTTACCGGTACCGCGTCTATAAGAGAAAAAGGTGAACTTTGGAATTTTGACTGGTAAGCCCCATCTTAAGTTATGAATAATATTAACTTTGATTCAACTAAGGACACAGACGTATAGTCATGTCCTTTTATCTTTACAGAACCTGCAGAATAAAATCGAAAATTAATTTTAATGAAACGGAAGGACCACGCTATTGAATTGAAAACTGAGACTAATAGAAAGGTAAACGAACTTCATCTTAAATTGTAGGAAAATAGGCCTAATGATTTTGAGTAGACATGCTAATTCTAATAGAGCAATACAGCTGCTCTTAGGGTTGGAATGGCGGTGATTAACAGGACGAAGCGGGGGGTTTCTCCATACCACTCCAGAGACTAAGATAGATGAGAAAAGAATTTTTGTAAAATGTATGTAAAAGTTTACACATCTTATACAGAAGGCGAAAGATCCGAATGATTTTGATGTGTACCATTATGTGACACCGGGAATCACAAATTTATAAATTTGAGACACGAATGTATTGGGAACTCTATGCCTTTCTTTCACCTAGGTGGTGTTAGATTAATCAATATTAATACTTTCAAAATATTGTAGTTGGGTGTAAATAGTTAAGTATACAAGTTTTTTATTTTATATATTTTTTTGGCTTGCAGCCCTGATGAAGTTGTTTTATACAACGAAACACGTGTCGGCTGACCTGCTCATAAGGCTGATCTGACTACTGAAAATATTGAATTTGATGACAGAATAATTGAATCGTGTGAAGTGAAATTGAAAATAAACACGGATCAATCTATACTAGGATTCTGGTGTCTAACTGGCTAATGGATCTAATGGACAACATATGAACATTGTGACTAGGGTTTTTGAGAGTGTTGTTACTTAACATATTATTTGCTCGGCAGAAATTTTCGAATCAACCTCTAAGGACTTCAGAACAGTCCAGAGCTTATCTCTGTTGACTGAATCGAAAGCCATGCAGAGATCCATAAAAAACCAAGTGAACAGCTCCCTTCATTACTCTGGTGTATTTACTAATGAGCAAATATAGGTTTAAATTCTGCACTATAATTCCCTGCCCTGGTCTAAACCCATATTGAATATCGGATAAAAGTTTATGATCATTAGCTCATGCTATTAATCGATTTAACACTGCTTGTCTGAAAATTTTAACTTCTGAATCCACTAATGATATAGTTCTGTAGCAAGCGGGATCTGCTCTATTCCCTTTTTTAAATACTGGGATGAACACTGACTTATGCCAGGACACACAAATAGGGCCTCAGACTGTGGCATTTGAATGCAAGGTTACCCATAAACCAATACAAGAATTATACAAGTCCTCAGGGACTCCTTTTGGGCCCAGAACTTTCCCAGATGTGAGGGCTAGAATGACCGATGTTACCTCCTCCCAGACGAAATTACCCTCCACCATCTCACCGGGACTAATATAAAGGGATGGTGATCCCTCATGATAATAAATGGTCTCAAAATGGATGATCCAGGAATGCGCAAGAACTGTTAACACTAAGGGCCCTATTACGATGCTGGTCGGTAAGCCTCTGACTGCTCGACGGATGCTTACCGACAAACTGCGTAGTTTATATTCTGACCACCAAAGGATAATGTTGGCTGTCAGAACGTAAACCGGCTGGTCAAACTTACTGGGTTCAGACTGGTTCAAGGAGCCCATCAGCCAGTCGAAATCCACACACAATCCCTAACGGAGGGTGTTTCTGCCATCAGGATTATGATGTTGGCTTCTGACAGCCTTCCCATGTCGGCCTTTCTGACATGGAAAGGCTGTCGTAGAGCAATTTTGGGTGTGGCAAGCACTGCGAGGTGCGTGCCACATGGTGCAGGGATGTTCAAAAACTACCATTTTCACAATGGAAGCTGGTGCGGGGGCGCACAAGCTCCCACTGTAAAATGCAAATTTGCAACAGCACCATGTGTGGTTGCATCCTAATTGCGGTTTTGGGACCGCCAACCTGGAGGTCAATCGGTTCCGCATCCGCGATGATGTTAGTCAGAGGGACCTCCAACCAACATCGTAATGAGCCCCTATGTTAGATAGGCACTCTGGGTTAAGGAGCGGGCAGTTCAACACTTCTCAGAAAGCCTCAATATCCGTTAAAGACCAGATAACAAGAAAATCCTCCCAGGCCTCCCTTCTTTTTATACTTAAAAAAACAAACAAATTAAGTCAGATATGATCAATATATACGAGTTGAAATTCAAAACATAGGGGAAACACCCCAATAATAAACATAAAAATAAAATTCAACATTCAGGGTTTAGAATCTAGGCTAGAGTATAGAAACCCAGTAAAACATCATGATTACACCAAATATCACATGATAAACCTTGATTTATTCAACAGTTTAGTTTAAAGGATCCCAGTTAAAACCTACCTATGTTAGATCACATTGTCTAAGAGAAGAGAGACCTCTAGCTTAGCCAAAGCAAGTTCAGACAGATATCTGCTGGAAAGAAGCCCACCAATCAGCTGGCTTTAGAGGGGAAGAAGAAACCATGACCTAGCAATACAGAGATGAGCAGAAAATATTATAATTGAGAGCATACGTTTAATACCCCAGTCATGTTCCAGCTTAACACTCATCACTATCTCTTTATGAGTCAGTTGGACTTCAAAGCCTAAGCCGGATGATATTAGCTTGGTCACACCATCCCAAAACTCCTGTAATGCAGGGCACGTTGCAAACATATTTACAATTTATGGACATCTTGTCTTATCAGTACCCATGTTCGCACCCCATTTAGAGATTTTCTCTGGTGTATAGTACATAAGCAGACATTCCCAAACTGCTGTAACTTCAAGTTAGTAGAGTGTACCAAACATTCAACAATATCAAGCGAACTCTGAATTTCAGAGGCAACGATATCTGATGAGAGTAACCGACTCCACTGTGTCGCTAGTAGCGCATTATCATCAGTTCCAGGCCTCCCTTCCAAGCACATTTATCTGCTCTTTACAGGCTGCATTATACCAGATCATAGCATTCCTTACCTACTCCTGTGACTGCAGCTTGCTGCAAAAGGCCATAAACACATTTTTATAAGCCTTAGAACGTGTTGGAAGAGGAGTCATTCCCTTCCTAAAAAGTGCTGACTTCACTAATCTACAGATATTAATGAAGGACTCCAAGATGCTACTATCAGAGGTGTCCTTCTTAAGGCATGTAAGGATACCTGAGTGGCTTGGCATAATCTGACCCTTTAGGAAATCTGCAGTAACAACCTGTGCCCAGCTGATCCTCCAACCCTGTTCTTTGGAGACTACTGGCTCCTTGTAGATACAAGGATTAGTAATCCTTGAGTCCTTCCAACAAAAGGCCACAACGATTGGGTTATGATCACTGCGGACATCCCATATCATCATAAAATTGATAAGGGATGGGAAAAATTAGCTTCTAGAAAATATAATTGGGAGTTGTGTTATAACCCTTCCCTTTGAATGTAGGGACTAAATCAGCTGCACTAAAGTCATCCCACATCAGCAGATTGACAAGATTTGATTCTGAAAACAAATCACCTTGCCCTGGTATGTGTGTTGAAAGACCATACAAGGATGCAAATTAACATCTCCTAGTGACATCATCTGGCTGAAATTGGTCAAACCAAGGAAATAATAAACACAAAAAGTTCTAAGCTCCATAAATAAAACATCACTGGTTGAGGCAGATGTATGAACATTTATTATTAAAAGCCTGAGATTGTTGGATAGGGTCAAAAGAACACACAAACTAATTGACAATTTAAAGAAAACCTTCTCAGCTTTGCCACCCAAGCCCAAGTTCGCAAGTGTTGCTATACCCCCCATTTGGTCTTCCATGGGAAGATGATGTAGTAAGGAGTGGAATAGTGGCCAAGCCATCTAAATGTAAACTCCCATGAACAACTCATGTCTCTTATAAACAAACAATATAAAAGCTTATTAACTGACTCAAACAAATCTCATCCTAGACTTTCCCACTGCATTTCAACTAAATGTTTTGAGGAACCTAGGGGAAAGGGGGAATCATCATCAAACAGGGAATCTGCCATCACAAGGAGAGGGAGTCAGTCTTGATCCACAAGCAGGGTTAGCGGTTCAAATCTAATGTTAAGCTGAATACTAGGGTACAGACCATTGGAAGAGGAGGAAGAAGGACCACCAATTGCTAACCGGGTCAAAGAACCACCCACCAGAGTCCCAACATGATGTGGAGGATAGAAAAATCCCTGAGGGTAAATAGAGATAATGCTTCCCATTGCCGTAATAGTCTCAATGTTGAATAAGATGTACCCCATCCATTTGGAATTCCAGAAATGTACTATAATACAGTCACTCTGGCCTGATTTCATAGTGTTCCCTACCAAATCTGCTCTTCGTGTCATGATATATCATCAAATAGAAGCGATTATGTATTAAGCTGGGTCAAAAGCCAATAGATCACCTTATTTTTTAGTTGATCGTGACTCTCAATATCATTCCCTTTGAGTGGTGGAACATTTGACATAACAAAAACATATGGGGTTGAAGTGGGACACAACTGGATGACCACCTTAGAAGGATTTATACAAGCTACAAACTCCCGGGTATCAATCAAGGTGGATAAGTGAGGAGCGGTCCCCCACTGAAGACAACCAGCAACAAGTTCTGGAGGATCTGAAAACCAGACACAGGGGCAGATGACTATTATCTCTAGGAAGATATAGCTGAAAATTTGGTCGCTTATGAGTGTTACGCGAAATGACAGCCATTAAAGACTCCCTAAAGCGTACTAAGAATGGTGGGTCCCCTAAAATAAAAATTTGATGGTGCCTCTAGGTGGGGATTATTAACAGTGCCATGGGGGGCATCAGACTACCGGTCTACATGGTGCATACCACGCTCCAATTTCTCCACAATTCAAGAGATGTGACCCAATGCCCCTCCCCACCAACTTAACCATTATGTTCTCCAGGTTAGTCAAACGGACATTAAGAGCACCTAAGGGTTCAGGGCGTTTCATGTCCAAACCTTGAGAAATTACATGACAGTTACAAGATACCATGGTTACAGGTTCTAAGGTATTTTTTCATTCTTGCTCTTTTTCCCTGGTTTGATTTCTAAAATACTTTGACTGGGGTGATGCAAGAGTCCTGTTTCTAGATATTTCACCTACATTTGTAGGTCTGGCCAAAGAAATACTGGGAGCATCTTTTATACTCTTATGTGGCTCAACAACAGCACCCCCTATCAGAAGAACCAGCAGTACTAGTAAAAGAGGACCGATCAGAAGTTGTGAATGGCACGTCTCTGCTTGGGAAGATATAGAGTTAGCCTCAATGATTAGTTGCTAATTGGTCTTCCACAAGAGAAGAGTAATATCTTCCAAAATGACACTCATAGCATTATTAAGGAAAGTCAGTATTGAGTTCTGTGGGCCAGGTCTCTTATCAACCACATTCACAGAATCCCCCTTCCTTTTCCTGATCTCAAAAGCGAGTCCAGAAAAGACAAAAAAGTGTCCTTGCTTCGACCTGTCACATACAAAAAATAAGAAATAACTAACAGAAAAACAAATAAAGTACAGCAGACAGTCCTGTTAACTCCACTCAACAGAAAGCCAAGAAGCATATGTAAAGGGGGTGGCCCAGCCCACCCTCCTTTGGGCTCTGATGGGCGCAGGAAGGTCCCACACTTCGCCCGGTCACAGCCAGCGCAGCAGAGAGTCAAAACTGCTTTATAGCTATAAAGGGCTCCTCCCCCTCAACATGGGTGCAGTGTGCCTCCAGGCACAATGTACTCTGGGGTTGGAAGTCCCCAAAGCTGTGGCAGATCTGATCCTGCAGATAGGAATAAGCACTAGAGGGATGTGCTTCTTGTACAAATCCTATGCTAGAAAAATTAGTACATCCGTCCCTTATATATTATTCCACAGGGTAAAGACTATTTGCTCCATTTTGCATTAATAAACAAAAACAGTGTAAAGAGTGTTCACAGTAACAACAGATATCCTTGCTTTGCAGTTTTCAAGTTGTAAACACAACAACATTTCCCCTTGTTTGTTCTTCTGTGGATATTTAGCAAATTATTAGTTGAAACAGACCAGAAAATAGCAGCCTTTCCCTAACTGTCCCCCATGTCACACTCAGAATGATCATGTATTTAAAACAGTTGTTGATCCAGAAAGATGCAGAAAGAAAACAATGCAAGGCATTGTGAGGACACTAAGTTGTTACTACAAGCATTTCATTTAGACATGCCAGTGGAATTGTTTCTTCCTCTCTATGAAAACATAGCACCATTGCCTAGTAATGACAGTGCTATGTTCGTTGATATTTTTAATTGTCACTTAAGGAGGCATCTTATCATGGTGAAGAAATGGCAAAAATCAACATAGTGCTAGTATTAATGCCATTCTAGCATTTGTTTCTTTGAATCAATCAATTAATCATTCAATGAGTACTTGTTGAGCGTGGCTATTCACCCCTGTGGGTATCCAGATACTGCAGTCTCCCTGGTCTCAGTCGAATAGCCAGGTCTTGAGTCTCTTTCTGAAATCTGCGAGATAGCTTGTAGTTCGTAGGTGTTGGGTAAGGTTGTTCCAGGACATGGAGAGGGAAGAAAAGGAACAACTTTCACTGTAGCTTCACCGAATGTGGGGAGTTTGTGCTAAGGCGTGGGAGGCAGAGTACAGTTGTCTGGCGGGTTAGTGTTTTTTGAGGCAGCGGTTGATGTATGCTGGTCCCTGGTCATGGAGGGCCTTGTAGGCATATGTCAGCATCTTGAACTGGCATCTATTCTGGCTAGGGAGCCAGTGGAAGTTCCTGAGGTGGGGGGGATGATGTGGGTCTGTTTGGGGAGTTTGAGGATGAGTCTGGCCTCCGTATTCTGTATATTTTGGAGTCTCTTGAGGAGCTGGGTGGTGATTCCAGTGTAGAGCGTGTTGCCATCGTCCAGCTAGCTGGTTACAAGGGCTTGTATGATGTTTTTCTGTTGTTTGCAGGGATCCATCATAAGAATTCTCAGAGCTTGCGGTGGCTGTGGAAGCAGGCAGAGGAGACGGCATAGACATGGCGCTTCATAGTGAGTTTGTTGTCCAGGATGATGCAGAGGCTGTGAGCGTGGTCAGACATGGTGGGAGTGTGTCCGAGTTCAGGGGGGCCAACAGGTGTCATCCCACGGGGAGGTGTTTTTCCTGAAGATCAGCACTTCCATCTTGTTCGTGTTGAGCTTGAAGCAGTTGGTCCTTATCCAGTCGGTGACGCAGGAAGTTTTTTCTGGTGGTGATGGGGTGTTCCATGAGTGTGAGATTAAGTGGGTGTCGTCTGTGTAGAATTTGATTTTAAGTCCTTGGGTTCTGACAATGTTGGCCAGGGGTGTCATGTCAGTGTTGAACAGGGTGGAGCTGAAGGATGAGTCTTGGGGAATGCTGTAGATGATGCTCTTGGGCTCTGAGGTGAAGTGTGGAAGGCGGAACCTAGGTTGAGTCCTGTGCGGAAGTAGGTGATCCATTAGAGGGTGGCTCACTGGATGCAGACATGGTGGAGTCTTCTATTGAGGGTGTGGTGAGATACAGTGATGAACACTGCTGAGAGGTCTAGGAGGATGAGGGCTGCTGTTTCATCCCAGTCGAGGAGGGTTCTGATGTCGTCGGTGACAGCAATAACGGAGGTCTCGCTGCTATGGTTGGTGCGGAAGCTGGATTTAGAGGCACTAAGTAGGTTGTTTCTTTCTAGGTCTATATCGAGCTGGTAGTTGATGGCCGTCTTGAGTACTTTGGCAGGGAATTGAAGCATAGAGATGGGACAGTAGTTTTTGAGCTTGTTGGGGTCAGTGGAGGTTTCTTCAGGAGGGCTCTGACTTCTCTGTGTTTCATCTGTCAGGTAAGGCGGCTGTGGTGATGGATGCATTTAAAATAGAGGTGAGGTTGCCACTGTTTACCTTGTGCCTGATGGGTGAAGAAGCAGAGAAGCAGTCCATTGGTGCTCTGGAGTGGATGGGGTCATGATGGCCATGGTGTTCTGTGTGGTAAGTAAATTCAAGGCAGTGAGCAGGGGGCTGTGGGTGGTTTCTGTTGATGTGAGGAGGTTGTCAATGTTGGTGGATTAAGGGCTCACAGTTGTTGTAGATGGTCGATATCTTGTTATGAAAGTAGTTTGCCTTTAGGTCAAAGAGTTATTGGGAAGTGATGAACATGTTCTCAGTGCCTGAAAGGCAGGAGATTTATTTGACAATGCTGAAGAGTTCCTTGGTGTGGTTGGTGCTTTCTTTCATGCAGTCTATCAAGGTGTCTTTTTTTGTGTCCTTGAGGCATTGGTGGTATTTGTTGAGGACTGACTTGAAGGTGGCTTGGTCTGTGGGGTCTTTTCTGGAGTGCGATTGTCTTTCTATTTGCTTGCAGTAGCGTTTGATGGTCCAGAGTTTTGGTGTAAACTAACTGGCTTGCTTAGTGGATCTGCTGGTATTGTCTGGCTTCATCTGGGTGACTCTGTTGGTGCTGTTGGTGATCCAGGTGGAGAAGTTCTGGATGGCCTGTACCAGTTTGCGGTGTCGGGGTGGGTGGTATTGAGGGTGTCCGTCCATTTTGTCTCTGTCAATTTGTTCCAATTGGAATGGTGGGAGTTCGGAGGCCTGGTGGTGGTGTATGGGGGCCTGGGATGGTGAAGTGGACAATGGCATTGTCGGTCCAGGTGCGTTCGGTGACATGGATACTTGACTCTGTCACTGACTGTGGAGATTGAGTCCTACGTGTATCCTGCGCTGTGTGTTGGGTTTCGACCGGTTGGGTGAGGCTGATGTTGTTCGTGCTTTCCAGGACGGGTCATCAAGTTGGAAGCTGAGGTCTCCGAGATAGCTGCAGTGCTTGGAGTCGATGGCTAGTGGGGTGATGAACTTTGAGATGACATCACAGAACACGGGGAAAGGTCCTGGGGGTCTGTAGGCAAGGGTATCTCTGATGTTTGTCTTGGTATTGGTTTGAATTTGGAAGTTGAGATATTCCACGATTGGTGTGATGTTGTCTTCAGTGGTGGTGCTTCAGATGGTTTCCTTTAGGATGATGGCAATGCCTCCTTCATTTTTGTTGGTGCGGTCCAGTTGCATGATCTTGTAGCCAGAGGGTGTTTCATTGATGATGTCAGGGGTTGAGCAAGGTCTGTCAAGGAGTCCTGAAAATCTATGAGGTGGAGCTGGCACATAGACCTTCTCAATGGGATCGAGCAGTGGCCTCCATTAAATAGGTCCTTGAGGAAGGAGGAGTGCTGGCCGGTGGGAAGGGGAGGCAGGAGAAACACAAATGGCAAACACAAATGGCATAAACGGCAGGAAAGCGAGTGGCAAGGCAGATGGCTCGCTTCAGGCAGACTACAATAAGCACAACAATTACAAGGATACTGCACAATGGAATAGTAAAACAGGTAAATGTGGCTAGTGTCTAGCTAAACAGGAAAGGAATTGCTAACTGGCATAGTAATCAGTGGAATCAGAGGAAAAAAGCACAGACAAGGTGGCAAAATAAATAATTAACGTGGGAGTGGTGCAAGGTGGTGAGAGGGGAGGCAAACAGTCACAACATTAGCACATGGGCATCCCAACAGCTGGGAGCAGGGATGCATAAGATGCTACAAGGTGGAGCTGGCACAAGGACCTACGTTGCCTGTAGCATCCTCCGAAGCATGGAACCATGCAAATGAATATGCTATACACGGAGCTCTGGCTTGTGCATCTTTATTCCTCTGCATACAAAAGCACAGTGTTATCTGATTACATCATAAACGTTAAGAACCACACCTTAACACCTCCCAAACCAGTTACGTATTTCCTCTGTTGAGTCCACCCAAAACCTCAAGGGGCATGAGGGTCCTAGCACACAATGTCTCATGACACTGCAGTGTGCTGTGTGAGATTGAACATAAGACAGTAGGCTCACTGAAATTGGGTGGTGACCATTCTGTATCAAAAAACCCTTAGATTTCCCTTGCCCCAACTATTTTAAACACACAGCAATTGGGGGGGGGAGGGGGTCCCAAGGTCTTTGGATCATGGGTGAATGTAGAGTTTATGGGGTCCTCAAATCTTCATAGCTCTCCAATTTCCATTTCTTAAAATTGCATCAAACATATTATTTGTTAATTCTTGCCAATCAGGTGATCCACACAGTTTGAGAGAGTCCAGTGGAGGATATACCACAAGAATGATACTGTGCCACCCACTATTTTATATAGTCATATGTCTGAACTGCATAGCAGCAGATATACTAATATATGAGACAAATGCATCCTAGTCCAAACTGGCTGTGGATGGGTTAAATGGCCATTCTTTGGGGATAGGTAACCTATTTTAATGATGTGGAAATGTGCGTTTTGCTCCCTACATTATATGAAATGTCTGGAAAAGTGCACTTTGCTATATTTTTTGTTAAAAAATAACATGATGGCACACAAGTCAGTCGAGATACTGGTAAGGGGACTGGTCAACTGCGAAAATGTCTGTTGTGACACATTTTTGGTCAAACCTATCTCTTACAAGATATTTTCTGCCCAAAACAGTCCTCTGCAATACAAATGAGCAGAAATTCATGCTGGTGTAATTTCCAGCACTTCACATAATTTACCTCGCACGAAACTGTGGAAAATATGCAACTTAGTGGCCTGATTATGATGTCAGGCACGAAGGCCTCCGATAGCTAGTTGAAGGCTTTCAGCCCGACATCGATTTTTTTTGTGGAGTTCATATAGTGCAAACTTGACCCAAAGGTATCAGGTATCAGAGCTCTTTACATGAGCACCAGTTGCACTACAGATGGACACATTCAGTTTTGCTAGGCACGGGGAGATTAAGTGCCCAGAAACACAGGATGTCAAGCGTCCTTGCTGAGACTCAAACCTGGTTCCCCAGCTCTGAAGTCCACCGCCCTAGCCGTTAGGCATATCCCCTCCCCTGAGAGGATATGAATCAAGGATTTCCCTCCGACTGCCGTTTTACAATAAATGCGGTCGGAGGGAAACCCACAGGGGGATTCTGCTCCACTTGCGACGGGCTCCGTCAGGGTGTGCAGGCGGATTGGTAATCCACCGTTGGGATTGCGATGTAGCGTTCCACTTGCCCTCTCAAGGCGGTCCGCCCGCCATGAAAGGGCAGGTGGAAAGTGACTTTGGGGGTCCCTAGAAGGACCCTTTTCCCCCTAGCACTCTGCTATGGGGCTTGGACGGCACCTATGTTGCTCCCCTAAACATCCTTGCACTGTGTGGCAGGCACCACATGGTGCCTGCCATACTGTTCAGGGCTGTTTGCAAACATTGATTTTACGATTGTAGCTTGTGCTGCTGGCCTTTTCTACCCGCTGCACAGGCTGCAATTGTAAAATGGATGGTTCCGACAGCCCATAGGGCAGGCGCATCCAAATACAGCGGGTGGACCCGCGACCTATGGTCAAGCAGTTCCATTCTGCTATGATGTCGGTCAGACACTCGTCCAACCAACATTATAATTAGGCCCTTAAATGAGTTATGGAAACTTTCTCACAAGCCTAATGGCAATGCAAGATGGCTATGATCTGGTGTCAGTTGCTTAGCAGGAACAGGTAACTAGAAAAAAATTGCTTCAAAAGTCCTATTTATGCCACCGCTACAAATTCTCAGTAAACCTCTATGCTAGCCGGAGAAAATGCGGATACCGATTGATGTCAGTATACTGACACTAATCCCATTAATTATTGGAAACACAAATTACCCTGACAAAGGGGAAAGCAAAGGATTTCTTTCATCTGTTTCACCCTGTGGAAGATAATCGAGCAAATTCCCTAAGGCCCTGAAGGAATGAGTGAGGGATTCCTAACTTCAGGCTTCTCTCAGGAAGTTCTTTGGGCTCGACTCCTCGTCGACCTTCCCAGTTAGACATTCTATACTCACTATTAAAAGTGATGCAGGATTGGCTACAGGCACATGTTTTTAGTGGTTTTTTTTTATTGAATGCCTCTTTAAATCACCTGCTGCAGTCACATGATGTAAGAACATGCTTTCTATTTCCCTCTCAGTTTTCCTATTGAGTCTTTTCTGTTCGTTGCCTTGTTTCCCCTAAGGAAATACGCTACGGTTTGATCAAATTGCTAAACTTTTATTTCCCAAAGGTATTTTTTGGGGGGGATACACTTTTAATAATTTTATGCACTTCTACTAAACAACGTACTTTACCTTGTGACTCCCATATTTTTTGCATGACATATTGGAAAGATGTCTCGTTTTTGAACGCTTAACTTTCCCCAGTGAATTATATATGAAGTCAATACTGCCAATGTTTCTACGGAGGGATTTTGAAACAGCATTTCGGGTGCCAGTTTATAACTTCTCAACTGATTACCAAGCACTGAGCCCTTCTGTCTCTTCTAACAGGACTCCCAATAAGTCCATAAAGCGTCAGCTGTTTTATTACCTAAACAACTTCCAAAATTTTCTACACCCAGCCAAAGCTCGACACATTCAAACGCTGCAAAGTTGTGATGTTT
This sequence comes from Lissotriton helveticus, assembly GCF_964261635.1. Lineage (NCBI taxonomy): Eukaryota > Metazoa > Chordata > Amphibia > Caudata > Salamandridae > Lissotriton > Lissotriton helveticus. Next base: position 1,600,028,481 of record NC_136059.1, on the reverse strand, counting down.
TCATTGCCTTTTCTACAAACTTTATATCGCAGCAATTTTTCAGTTTTTGAACGCCAAATATGGATATCATGTTTATTATGAATGGAAAAACGAAATGTTGTTTGTTATGTTATGCGAACTAACCCTTTATGACCCATCGCATTTATTATACAGCCCTGCTTTTAGTATATTTTGGTAACACATAAAAACACCCATATCTATAAAGTCCATGTAAAGTACTCCTGTTACCGGAAATGCCACTGGGTGTTTATTTGTAGTCCAAACGTCAGTACAAAGATTCACAAACTATCCAAGGAACATGTTGTGCCAGTCAAAGAGCTGGACATTTACACCCCTCATCCATCAACGTGTAGGGAAAGTAAAAATGTGCAGAAATATTTACTGAAGGATTTAGTGGCCTACTTGTTGTGCACCGATGTGCTATGTGGAGAGACCATCGCAGAGCTGTATCTACTAGAACATGCTGCCTCTCCTCTCTTTCCCTGCGTTGGTTCACTAATAGCCTGCCCAACACCATTAGCACCTTTGTAGTATTCTGCAATGGTTTGTGCTTGATGCCTAGCCTAGTTATTGTACTGGAAAGGTACTCCACACAAATCACAACATATCATACTTAGACATACTTTAAATCTTTTCCGACTTTGTAAGTTTGTGGTATAGTAATGCACATATGCGATGAGAGACTATTTAAGGGGGCATAGAAACATTTCTCCTTGTTAGCGACTATCTTGAAGCACTGATGGTCGGTGCAGGTAAGCGCAGTGGTGAGGGAGAAGGGGAGTCGACAAACCACGGAAAATAAAATTCAAAAAATGGAAAAGCACTTACCTTGCCCTCACCGCATCGGCGAGCGCAAGGTAAGTGGTTTTCTATTTTTTAAAGTTAAGTTTCCCTCATCATCGTCTGTGGTGCAAAGCCTTGTCTACTATAGTTGTTAGAAAGGACACTGCAACAAAAACCATGGGTGTCGGCATGTGAATACCCTTGAGATGCCCCCTTGACTCAAATAATTCAAAGAAGTCCAAACTTTTGCAAAGTTTCTTTTAGGGCTACCTTCCAGTGCAGAAAACGTTTTGCACACAACAGTAAATATTTTATCAGCATGTTGTACCTGTTTGCTTCATTCATTGTGAAGTGTTGTTAAATCTGCCCCTAAGTATTGTCATGCATACACCAGAAACATACAACCAACGTAACCAAATCAAACTGCAATTCCAAGTATGGGAAGAAATTGGGATCAAATAGAATCCATCAATAATGAACTGGTGTGAGGAATTATTTTCATCCGATGACTCATTTTTCCCATCTACCACTTTACATCAAATCTGGAAATTTTCAGGAGACGTGACTGTAATACTCCTCTCACTAAAGTTGGCAAATGTTCCACTAGGTAAAGGCTGCTGGAATTGTGAGGCAGATATTACCAGGGTAAAAATATTATGGCTGCTCATGCTCACAAATTGAAGGCATAGCACTAAATACACAGTGGTTGATGCGGATGAATCTATTATTGCTATTAACTCTATTTGTAGCTGGTTTAATATTCAGACTCTAAGAAGTCATCCACGGGAAATGGGTGTTGGGTTGTGGTCACAGCAGTGCAAATCATAAACAAACTCCATGACTCCGAATTGAAATAAAGTGTGGGCGTCCAAGCACTTGGATGTGAAATAGTGAATCTCAGAATTAGCTACTAATTTCTGGTGTTATTCCTATTCTGGCAGTCATATGAGAATATTTATAATATCACTGTAATTTTGCATCCCAGAGTTACCAATTCACCTGTTGAAAATGAATCTAGGACCCTAGTGTAAATTTTCCAGATTCATGCCCTTATATAGGTACGGATTATCCTATCCTTATATAGGCATAGAAATCATTACCATATTTAGACTGAACCTATGCAGCCCAAATACGGCATGGCTACTTCCACTATGTTCCAAGAATCAGAAACAATTTCTTAGAAAAACCCGCCTTCCGCAGCTAGGGACATCCCCTTGCCTGAATACTAATTTATCTAGGAAATCATGGAGTTTTCGTAGAACTGAGTCATCTAAGACGTTCTTAAGTCCAATCACACGTCAAACTCGGCACCTTCATAGTATAAATATGCCCAGATTTGCCCAAGCAGAGACACGGTGGTTTGGAGCAGATCGACTAACTACTTGCCCGACACCCTGCAGCACCAAGTGCCGAAGGAAGCCGACCCTCCAGCTGATGCACTGAGAGACTCTGTCTTTTCTCCTGCCGAGAAATCCAGCTCCAGTGTTTCCAGGCTACCCTTGTGGGTTACTGGGAAATCGAGTCCTGAGAGAGAGATACAAGGCCTCCTTCATTCTAAACCAAGGTACGAAGCTGATTAGACCTTTAGAGAATACTTGAATAGATTCTTGGCAGGAAATACTAAACTTAAACTACTCCTCACTTACTTCTTCCCTTGTGCTAGGCTTAGGTCAGGCGTATTTTAGAAGCACCAGTTGAGTACTTTTAGCCATCATTTTAACACTGTATATATTTTATCCGTTTTAAGGCAATTTATGGCTTAGAAACCATATCATGCTTTTACAGTACTATTTTATAATACTGTTTGTATTATATACTCTGTACTTTATTACCAGTATTACGATTGTAGCAGTACATTTCTTATGCTTGAGAAAGAAGACTGTTCAATAAATACTTTTTATTGAAAACGCCCGTCTATCTATTTTCTCAGCACCTCTGGTGAAACGAAGCATGCACGAATGACTGAGTAAAATAGCTATCTATTGTTTCCGCGACTCTAGAGATTGATTTCTTATTCTTGGGAAACAAAGTTGTCATGTTTATGCGGTTGTGAGAAACTAATCCCTTCTTGTAAATTCGAGAAAGTTTCTAGTGACCTCTGAGCTAGCTGGCACTCACAATTAAGTCTAATAGATTCGGTAGAGACCTAGTTGACCTCAGTCCTACGTCTAAACTACAGGATTTATTATTCCAATGCGCAGAGCCTATTGGGAATATAGGAACTACACTACATGGCGCCCAACGTTTGGTAAGGCTATAATTTAACGCTAGATACTAGAGTAACTCAGTCGTGCTTTTCACACAGGTCCCTTTCTCCCGTAAAAACTCCAATAGACGTCTAGAGTGGGTGAAAGGATAATCTCCGCCAGAACTGAATAGGACGAAAATCCTATGTATTAGTTTTTTTGTTTATTCAATGTTGAAGGATACAGTGTTTCAAAATATTGTGCACCTAATCTTTGTTTCCATGAAACTTGTTCGGCAAACTCTTGAATCAGTAAAAATAATGGTTACTGACGAAGAATTAGCTGCAGCAGCAGCACAAGCAGATTTAGATGACAGAAATAGGCTACAGAATGACCCGGATGCTATAATCATTCCGGTAAACGTAAGGAAAACTATAACTTACAAACTCATAAACAATGGAGTATCATCGAGAGGTGGTAAAGTGATATTTGTTATAGAGGCACATGAATATCGGCAGACAGAGGTATTCTATTCATGGATTCACTTTCCTCCAGCAGATGGTGGAACACACGAGTTTCACTACTATAAAGTAGAGGAACCTCCAGAGGAATACGTTCCTCATGAGGACATTGGAATTCCATTAACTTACCAAGAGCATCAGCTCTGGTTTAAAGGCGCCCTAAAACATGAAAATCACATTACCAGGCTCGGTCCACTAGGTAGACCAGGAGCTACATGGCTGGTACTAGTCAGCTATACACCACATCCTGACATAGAAAGTATGACAGGTAGAGAACTGCTAGCACAGCTGAAACAGATAATTAAAATACATAGACAATTGGTTCAATATGTTATGCGGACCTTAACAGTACAACCTACTGTAAGGATTCCACAGCACACCCCTCACTGGGGGAACACAAACAAAATCACATCACAGACTATACAATCAGTCATTGGTAAAATGCCTGCCAAAAGGGAACAAATTCCGTTTTGGTTAGCACAAAAAATTACTCAAATTGAGGCAGTATTCCCTTATAGTACACCTCATGAGAAACACAGAATTCTCACAATCTGTTTACCAATGGGGATAGCACCACATGTGGAGGACTGTGACACTTGGGGTACAGTCTTTGCTTCAATCTACACAAAAACACATGGTGTACCATCCATGGCGGTGATACCAGACGTTCTGAGACAGATTCAAAATTAATACGGTCCAGAACCGGCCTTAAATCTAGGTATGAAATTACTGAAAGATTTCAAACAGGTCTCGGCTATACTATTGGCCAACATCAAAGGTGAAGCAGCATCCGTAGCAATCCGCCAGAAGTTAAAAGAAACAGATATAACAGACCAACCATATGAGCTGGCAAGAATTATTCAAAAATCATATGAAGAACTAGGAAGAGATAGTTTGGGAGAGAAACCATTAAAACCCCAGCTAACTGAAAATCCTGAAAAGGTATTTATTACAAATAATCTCACTACTCCTAAAAAGAAGTGGGAAAATACTTAACAGACACTCCCTAAAGAGAAATATTCTCAGTCCGGAGGAAGATCTCCCTAAAAGGGAGATGGGTCTCCCCAACGGGAACCCTCTGAAAGAAGATATAACCTTAGAAATAGGGATACTTTAAGAAAGCCTGATAGATATCAAGATACTGATACTCGTTCCTCTCATAACTTTCAGACTTCTACGCAGAAATCCGAGAGGAGAGGACGATCAGAACAGAAAGAGGAACGCATGAAGTCCAAAGAAGAACAGCACGTTCCAAAAAACAAGAAAACCCAATTCACAAAAAAGAATGTAGCAAGCATTACGATCAGACATGCCGAGGATCTTGAGGACACAACTCAAGAACGGGGAGTGGGCCCAGACAATGATAGACAGCGCAGCAGAAGTCACAATAGTTTGCAGGATCCTGATGGATCATCTGGAGACAGTGGACTTGAATAAATGCATTCAGGTTGAAACTGCCGACACCAGTGTTAGTGTACCTCACAAGTTATATGAAGTAACACTCCGGACGGAGGGGGACATAACTAGAAAAATAAGAGCACTCTTTTGGGAGAAGCTCTCCAAGGGGTATGACATACTTCTAGCTGAAAAAGACTGGCCACCTGAATTTGTTAGGGAGTGCCCACATGGCGAGGAAGTAATTATGCCAGCCTTCTCAAATCACATTCCTATTCATAAAAAATACACATATGCCAAAAAATGGGCTGTGGCCCAAGCTCCAGCATTATATAAAAATCATACAGGATGGGATGAGGATTCCCCTCTCAATAAAATCCAGTTAAAAACTCAAACCTACTGCACAAAGGTAGTATCCAGTTAAGCAAGAAGCTAAGAAACAAGTAAGGGAGATTTTAATTCAACTTGAATACCAAGGGGTGATTGCAACATGCACCTCGTCAATGAACAATCCTTTGTTTCCTGTCTCCAAACCAGACAATTCATATTGTCTGTTTTGGATTACAGACACTTAAACTCCTGTTGCAAAACATTTGCAGTACAAAATGCACATAGTGCAGCACTGATGAATAACATCGTGCGGAACAAATATAAAACCACATTAGACTTTTCAAATGGGGTTTTCTGTCAAAATATTGCACCTGAAAGCAGGCATTTGACCGCTTTCTCAATAATGGGGACACAGTGACAATTTTGCCGTCTCCCCAAAGGATTCAAGAATAGTCTAGGGTTATTTTCAGCCAGAGTAACAGAGTTACTACAAGCATACGATGATGAGGCATTATCATTTGTCGATGACATCTATCTATCTTACAGATGATGATTTGGACTTGCACTTGAAAAGAGTGAACACCATAATACTTGGGTTTGCTTCTGAAGGGTATAAATTCAATTTTAAGAAATCACAAATTGCCCACCTCAATTTCCTATTCTTAGGATACGAGTTATCAAGTGAAGGCAAAAGCCTGGCAGCAAACTTTCTAAAGAAATGTGCGCTGCTCCAAACTCCAAGAACGCTGAAGAACTTACAGTCAATTCTAGGTTTCCTGAATTTTGGAAGAACATATGTTCTGAATTACTCAGAAAGGGTTAAACCTCTCTACGAACTAATCAAACCTGATTTCAAACCAACTAATAGGACTAAAACGCACACAGAAATTGTGCGTTCAGTGCAAACAGACATAATAGCAAAAACACAATTACATGCACGTGATAATACACGCAACCTTGTGATCCGAATCATCCCAGGGAGATGCGGATACACATACCTGACGTTTAATGAAGGTGAAAAGGTCCCAATAGCATATAAATCACACCTGTACACACAAGTGGAAATAAAATTCACTTCTACAGAAAAAAATTCTGACAGCACTTCAAACTGCAGCAGCAAAGGAGAGAGCCCTGGCACAGGGTCAACGCATAATGATTGTTACACCTGTACCTGCCTTAGAGGCAGTAACAAAAGCAAGCATTCCGAATGCTAAAGCTTTACATCAAAGATGGATACAATGGGTTAACTCTCTTGCTGCAACAGACGTTGAATACGTGTTTGACCCCTACTTAAAAACACAAGAATCCTTACAATACGAGTACGAATGTCCCCTGCGGACCGAGATTCTGCCTCTAGAACATTACGGCTGTATGATTTATACAGACGGATCAGCACAGTCCGTAGTTGGGGGTAAACAAGCCTATAGTGCTGTGTGCGCGATCGTTAAAGGTCGTTGACGCGAAGGTAAATTCAGACCTATGGTCACTAAAACTCAATCACTCGGAGACTGTACAGCTCAGCGACCTGAACTACAAGCTTTTAAGATGGTACTTGAAAATACCGATCGCAAATTCCCCACACTAATAGTGTGCGATTTGTATTTCTGCGTTGAATCTTACGAACACTTGCAGAACTGGGTTCAAAATGGTTTCAAAAATTCAAAGGGTGGCACAATTAAGCATAAAACGCTTTGGTAACACGTAGTTCCTTTGCAGAAAGAACTACAAAAGACTCACGTGATTCATACACTGAGTCATCAACGTAATGGTGTTCACGTTACAGGGAATTCATTGGCTAATGAAGCCGCTGCTGTGCAAACGGCTTCCGTAGCTACAATCACTCGTTCGAAAAGAGTAATAGACGGTGAAACGTTACTAGCAGTAAAAGCCTCAATGGAAGGCAGCTATGCAGCGTTACCTCTAAATTATCCACTCACAAATACATACATAATTGATGCAAACTCCTTTCCTTTTGCTAAAATCCCTGTAGTGGGGGACAGAGTAATTCCAAATAGGAATCGGGGAGCTGCTTTGGTACACGAAACACATATGGGAGAAGGTCTGAGACATCAAGGGATCTTAAAATATCTAATAGAATTAGAAAAGATGTACTAGTGGCCAGGACTGGGAGTTGATGTGTACAATTTCACAATTTATTGCCCTAACTGCAACAGAAATCGCAGCAGCGAAAGCCACCAGATACCTGACTACAGAGTAGCCAGCCCAGTTCAGATACCACTGCTAGACAGCATTAGACTATCTTCACGCAAACGTTATATTGAATGGATGCGGTCCCACAACTACTAGCACAAGATTTATTTGGATGTGGCCCCAGCGCTCGGCTGACGCCAGAACTGTTATAAAGGATTTGTGAGTCATTATCGGCACAAACACAATAGGCACGCTACATTCTGACCAGGGTCCTGTGTACAGCTCTCCAGGTTACAAGGAGGCCATGGCTAGTTTGGGCCTTGCATTGCGGTATTATAGTCCCTTCCATCCTGAGGGTAATGCGGTAGTGGAAAGAAAAACCATGACATACAGCAATCCATAACAGCTAAGGTATTAGGTTCGGGTGATGGCTGGGTCAAACATCTAATAAGTGTCCAACGTAGTCTTAACAATCTGCCAAGAAATTCTCTGGGTGGAATCACTCCGTATGAATTACTGTTTGGTACTAGAATGTTAATCGAAGACCTCGATTGTCAAACTTCAGTGGTGGAAGAAAAACCCTTTGATGTCAAAGATCGTTTGGCTGTTTTACAGGACTTAAATGAAACAAGAAGAAGTCTAAGTAACACAACACAAAAGCCAACATCCACTGAAGAAAAAACAACTGTCCCAGCAAGATCTGTCTGGATTTCGAAGATTGGAGATCTAGTCAGAGAGAGGATCGCGGTGAAGAAGGAATTTGGACCTTCTTACAGAAAAGCAGTACCTGTCTTGGCAATCCAACAACAAGATCAGTAGTACTGCCGCCCCTTGCTGGTAAAAGGGAGAACAGAGTTGTGTCCATCGACCTGGTCAAACCACAATCATGTGGCCAATATTAAGTAGTAGGCCCAGTGGACTCCCAAGAAGTAGTAGAAGACCAAATCTCGCTACTATTCAAGAGGTTCAAACTGAAAGATTTATCACCTTTGATAAACCTGTAGTAAGAAATAAAGGACTATGCAACAAAGCCATGGAACTCGTGCCTCTTGAGACCCAAATAACAGTTCGTCAAGAAACACCTGTCTACAATGATGTAGCCTTGGACTATACAAATATGACAAAGGAAGAAGCAACTCGAAAGATTAATAAAAATCCTGATGCAATTCCAACAAATGACAGAACTGCCTCTGGCTATTTCATCAACGTTGATACATTTTCTGAGGATCCCAGTGAACCTGAAGATATGCCAGCAAATAAAACTTTCAAAAAAAAAATAACAGAGCTCTTTCATCAACTTGAGAAAATATATCTGGTTTCACCATGGATTGAATTTTGGATTGTGTTAGGTGTACTTTTCCTCCTGCTCTGGCTCATTTTGGTTTTAAGTTTGGGAAAAATGATAGATGGAAAATATAATACAATGGACACAGCAAGTCAGAAAATCAACTTGGTCCTGAAACCTCACAAATCATCCCATCGTGAAAGAAGAGATCTGTCATCAGTGAACATCACAGCCGTTCCTATACCTGGTGGTATAGCATGGGACAGCACTGATTATGACATATATGGCCCGGTGGAGCAGCTGAAGATTCCACACCTGTTCAAGATTTCTTTAAGTGACTTTGTATCACCCATCACATTTTCTGATGATTGGGACTTTGAGACTATTAATAATATGATGTCAGATTTAGAGATGTCAGCTAAATTTACAGAACATAAATACACACACGGTTCATCAGATTATGAACAAATGTATTGTTTTAATCATTATGGTCACCATTATGTGCATAAATCTGCGAGCCCTAGGAATGTTTTTACATATAACCAATGGGAACATTGTCCAATGCCGCCAAAGGGCAGCTCAAAGACATTTTAATGAGAAATGTCCATACTTCACATGGTTTAATGTTACAAATCCAGAAATGTTTTATTTAAAAAATGTAAATAAGACAGATGGGGGAAAACATGGCGGCAGGCTAGCATCGGGTCGCGGGTGCTGTGAAGCGGTATTCGTGCGGTGTGAAGCATTTTGCCTACGCGTGACATAGATGTTCGGGCTATTGAACTCGGTTTATTAGTAGCTTTCTGCCTGGGTTACCGCGAAGCGAACGAAGGTCTCCCTCGGGCACGGCTTTTCTTGCGGCTTTGGCACTGCATGGCGTCTCAGGAGGCTGAAGGCTCACAGAATCAGAGAGAGGTGGAGGCGGAGCCGGAGGCAGGGACTGAGCTCTGCTGCTGGGGGAGAGCAGCGTTCGAGCTTGGAAGAGGTCGGCGAGCCGCCTCCAGGATTGTGTTTCGTGGCGGTGGGGTTCGTGGAAGGGGCGCGGAGACAGTGTTTTTGGAGAAGGAATCGTCTGAAAGGCTGCCCCCTGTTTTGAGTTTTGCAGGCACTGTGCAGGTCCCTCAACCCTTTGAAGACACACAAGGTACTGTAGCTTTAGACCGAAAAGATAAAGTGGATAAAGTGGAAGTCAAAAAGCAAGCTGGGTGTGTAGGGGTTTCTAGATACACCCTGAGGAGTACTCGGAGGGGGGGTGAGAACTGAGAAGTTATTAGCTAAGCATAGTGGCTCGCCTAAAGCAAAAACCAAAAGCTCATTGGATACTAGCCTTAAAAAAATAGTTAAGAGAAACAGCAAGCAGGGCAATAGTTGTAATAATCTGGGGAAACAAGACGTACTGGAGCGGAAGTTAAAGACCACCCCCTCTTTTAATTCTTTCTTTAAACCAGTACCAAAGACCTTGATATTAAAGGCTGATTCCACACAATCCGTGCAGAAAATAGACGGCAGGGCGGAGAGAGACAAGGTTAGTTGGGGGTCTCCTGGGGTATTAGAATTGCAGGATTGGTCTATTCATGTAAGCCCCAACCGTTACCGGGTTCTCTCTATAGGTATGGAGGAGGTGGGACAGGATCCGCAGGACAAGTTAGATGTAACAGGCAATGCAGAAGCTAGTGTAGACCAGCTACCCCTCCCCTCTGATTCAGTAGTTCCATATGTGGGAGGTACTGTAGAATTTCTTGTGACCACCAGCATTCCAGCTATGGAGAGTAAGGTTCTGGAGGAGTAGAATCCTTTGAGTTGTCATGGCGATGAGGGGCCTGGGATAGACCCCGAACCCGAAAACCCAGTTCTCCCAGTTATTGCCCTCCTAAAAAAATTGAATGTTGATATGCATAAGGGTTTTCAGGTTTCCAAACTGAACCAGGAAAGTATCAGAGCTTCTTGTAGTTTATTAGAGGCACAATTTGATGAGCTGAGCTCTCGCACAGAAACGTTGGAGGCTGAAGTTAAAGAGATACGTGAGAGAGTTATGGATAACCGTAAGGAGATTGAGGTTATTAAGTTTAAAGAGAGGGAGCATGAAGAGAGGGTAGAAAGGTTGGAAAACATGCAAAGGAGGAACAATATAAAGATTTTGAACTTACCAGAGGGAAAGGAAGGCTCTGACATCAAGAAGTATGTGGTACAGATACTTAAGTCCGAATTACAGCTAGAGGAGGCTGAAAATGTGACCCCTCAGGTTGAACCCAAACCGTTCTAAGCCCAGGAAAATTTGGATGAATTTTTTGACGTACTCTGAAAGAAAAAATTCTGGCAGCTGCTCTCAAAAAGAAAAGTATCATGGTGGATGGGGCTAAAGTCGAGGTGAGATCGGACTTGTCACCAGCGACTGCCAATAGGCAATGGGAGCTAGGTAAGCAGATGGAGGCTCTTAGGAAATTGGGTGCTACGGTTCAATTGAAGTTTCTGGCTTTTCTAAAAGTTATGTGGCAAAACAAGATGTATTCTTTTCGATTTGTTGAGGAGGTGGATAGCTTTTAGGAACAATGTCAGGAGGAGAGTTTGTAAGGAATAGATCTGCTAAACTAAGTTAACTTTTAAGAGTAGGTCTCGGTTAGGCATCTAATCATTATTTACTTTTATTTTTTGTGTGTATCCGCACCATTTACTGTAGGCACTCAAATGGCCGCAGCCATAGGTAGTTTGGTTACGTTTTCTGGGGTAGGGGTGGGATTAGTCGGGGGAGGGGGCACTGGGGTTGGGTGAGGGTAAGGGTAAGGGTAAGGGAATAAAAACTGAAAAAATCCACAGAAGCGTTTTTGTCGTCAGGTTTAATGAAAAAGTTGGCTCTGGGTGTTATGAGTGGGGTTAACTCAACTGAATTGAGATTCTTATCATGGAATGTAAATGGGCTACACGTGAAACCTAGGAGAGAGTTAATTTTGAAGTATTTTGAGGATTCTTTGGCCCAAATTATAGTTTTACAGGAGATTCATTTGTCTGCGGATGAAAGCATGGAAATCTTTTCGGCTCGGCAGTGGATTGCCCATTCTTTTTTTACTTCTCAAACAGAGGTTCAGAAAGGGGTTGCAGTTTTGATTAGGCAGGGGGTTAACATTTCAGTGGAATGTAAAGCAGCTGATGTCAGAGGTAGATGGTTGATTGTGAAATTGAAGTTGGCAGGGGAAATTTTGATTATTATCGGCTACTATGGTCCCACTCAGGATGATGTGGGTCCTTTAGATGCGCTGGCTAGGGAACTATTACGTTTTTCCAGAAAAATAATTATGGCAGGTAATTTCAATACGGTGTTGGACCATAAGTTAGATCACTCGGAAAAGAGTAGAGCTTTGGTAAAATCTAAAATGTCAAGTAGAGTTAAGACAATGATCGGCCAGCAAGGCTTGTGTTATATTTGGAGATTGAAGTCGGGCCAACAGTTAGGTTATACATTTTATAATAAAAAATACAACAATAAATCTTGTATTGATTTTCTTTTGGGTGATTCTAGTCTTAGGGATTGTGTGAGTCAGGTGGACCATGTAGGTGTGCATCTCTCTGACCACTCAGCTATCTCAATGTCTTTGGAATTAGGGATCCGCGTGTCAGGTTCAGCCTGCAGGTTAGATCGTATGGTCCTCTTTGAACAGGAAACCCTAAAAGTTTTGAGTAAAGAGACTGAAGTCTTTTTTGATAAAAATATGGGTTCGGCTAGGATCGAGATTGTGTGGGATACTTGTAAGGCTTTCTTGAGAGGGATATTAGGTGCTATTGGAGCAAAGAAAAGGAGAATATATTATAGTAAGGTTTCAGAATTGGAGGAAAAAATCAGCTCGTGTGAGGCTAGTATTGTAAACTATGGCGGACCTGAGACTGATGAACGGGCATTGCACAATCTGACGGGGTTAAAATAAGAACTGATGGTAGTATTGACCCAAAGAGTTAAGGAGAAATGGGATGCTAGTCAACTTGCACATTTTAATTATGGTGAGGGGTGTAGTAAACTCTTAACCTGGAAAGCGAAAAAGGATCAAGACCGAAATCGGATCAAGGAAGTTAGAGTAGTGGAGTCAGGGTTGACCATTACAGATAGCAAAGGAATAGCGGAGGCTTTTCATGATTATTTTGTGAAAGTATATAAGGAAGACCTTAGTCCAGATGACTTAGCACTTAAGGGTTGGTTAGAGTTTTTGGAGCCGTTATCAGCTGACCTTCAGGAGGTATTAAATCATGAAATATCTCAATTAGAGGTGGAAAGGGTTATTAAAGGGGGAAAGAGAGGTAAGGCTCCCGGACCAGATGGCCTTCCAGGCGAAGTTTATAAATCTATGATAGGTATCTTTGCCCCCATTATGTATCAACTATTTAATCAAATCTTTTTGGGTGAGGCCTCACTACCTTCTTCATGGAATGATGCAATCATTACACTAATACCAAAGCCAGGGAAGTCACCTAAGTATATGAATTCTTATAGGCCCATATCGCTATTAAATTGCGATTATAAATTGTTTGCAAAAATTATGGCCGATAGGTTGAGTATGGTTATTCCAAAGTTAGTCCATGAGGACCAAAAGGGCTTTATAAAGGGCAGGTTTTTGCAAGAGTTAACTTTTTCACTTATTGGCGCAATAGACATGGCCTCGGTTTACAAACTCCCCTTGGCGGTTATTGCACTTGATGCCGCCAAGGCGTTTGATCGTGTAAACTGTTTTTTTACAGGCTTTGTTAGAACATCTTAAATTAGGTCAAAACTTCACTAGCTCTCTTTTATCTTTATATCATTCCCCCACCTCTCGAGTGTTGGTCAATGGGATACTAACTCAGCCCGTCACGATCATGCGTGGGACCAGACTGGGGTGTCCTTTGTCACAATTGTTGTTCGACTTGTATATAGAGCCCCTGGCCTGCAAGATAAGATCTACAGAAAAGATCCCCCCTTTTGTTCTGGAGGGTTGGTCGAAAAAAATCAGGTTATATGCGGATGATATAATTATCTACACCCCTAAATTACAACAGTCAATGGAGGGACTTTTAGAACTCACTAAGGAGTTTGGGGCTGTGTCAGGTTATGCGATAAATGAAGATAAAACCGAGATTATGGCCTGGAATTTAAATGTCGAGAGAGTAGTGTGTAAACCGGAAATTAGATATTTGGGGGTGAGGATAACGCATGACATTGGAGATCTTACCAGGGTCAACTTTCTAAAAATAAAAAGGGAGATAACTGTCACTCTCCGAGGATGGGCACACCTACCATTATCTTTGTTTGGTCGCACGAACTTGGTAAAGATGATGATTTTACCGAAGATACCTTTTTTGTTTGAAACAATCCCGCTGGCATTTAGGAAAGAATGACTTGTAAAGCTACAGAGTGAGATTAGCTCTTTCTTATGGGCTTCAAAAGGACCTAGTCTTTCTTTGAAGAAGCTTAGAAGAAAACTTGTCAAGGGTAGATTGGCGGCCCTGACTTTCAAATCCATTTGTGGGCCTTTTTGTTAAAAAACTGCAGAATGTTGTTGGGTACCCCGACCCTTTCAGTGATTGTAGAATTGTTTGCTGCAATGCTTAGGAGTAGTAACTATAACAAGCACGTTTTTTTGTATAAGTTTGCGGATCTGAAATTTTTTTAGAAGGTCCGGCTCAAGGTTCTAAGAGATCTAGCGGAGCTCTGTTTTAAAATTAGGAGGCTAGTAAAAATTCCATATTACAGTTATATGGCTTCGATTTGGGATGCTCCAGGGTCACCTCCTTGGGCAAAGGATGCTTTGGCTAAACCACTAAGAGAGGCGGGACTTCAGCGATGGAATGAGCTATTCCCAGAGGGCAAGTTGATTTCTTGGAGACATTGTGAGAAGGATTAGGGCTGGAGCTTTCAAGGTTTAAATACCTGAAGATTCAGAGTTGGGCAACCGAAACGGAGAATGTAGTGGGAGTTCATAATGAATTTGAAGAAAAGCTTTTTTCAGACTGTTTGTTTAAAAAAGATGTGGCCCTCTGGTATTGGCTGATACTTGAGAAGGAAGATGGCCCCTTCAGGCTTCCCGAGTCTCTGCGGGGCGATTGCTTGCCGGAGATTGTGACGGAGGACCAATTGCAAGTAACAATGGCTATGTTATATAAAACAGTTAAACCTGCAAATTTAAGGCAGAATCATTTCTTAACGATTCACAGGGCGTATTGGTCTCCCCACAGACTCTCGAAATTTAAGACTGGTGGTGTCGTGGTCTGCCCAAAGTGCAAGAGCTCCAATGAAGATGACCTACCCGAACATAAGAGACTTTTGGGTGGCCGTGAGTAGCTGTCTGTCAAAAGCCTTAGGCCAGCAGATTGAGGTAAGCCCTGAATTAGTCATAACCGGGAGACTGAATCTGCAAGGTATGGGCACAGACGACAATGCTAAACTTATCTTTTATGCTATTTTGTTGGCTCGGAGAGAGATATGTAAATTGTGGGTCTCTCCGGTATCTCCGACAGAGCTGGGCTGGTTACGAGCTATGAGATTTATCGCCAAACTGGATATTTCGGATCAGACTAAGAGAAGGCATAGATTTTGGTCTCCTTTTCTGTCATGCTTTGGGTGAGGGAGTGGGTTTTTGTATATGTTTTTTTAGCCAAATAATACAAATCCAATGATTAAGCCTTCGCCTATCTCGCTGGTAGAATCTCCCAAGTTTGGTTGGAGATTGGAGGATAAGGTTGGCTGCGCTCTGGAGGAAGACTCATTATCCCTGGTTCCGTATATAGGGAGGTTACGCGGGAGAAGGGTTCTAACTCTAAATAGCGCTGCACAAACCTTTTTCCTATAGCCAGTACATGAGATTAAAAGCCCATGGGTGGTTTGGTTGAGCAATGGGGGGCGAGAAGGCCAATAAGGATAAAAAGAAATGTAAATAAGACAGGGATGAAAACAATGTTGACCAATACAAAACAAATTTATTCTGCAAACTTTTATGCTCAGCTGTCTACATTAGGTTTTGACTTCTGGAAAGACACCATTGAGACAAAAACTGACTGGGGCACAAAAGAATGGCAGGTGCGAGGTTTAGAAGCCCTGTTCAGAGCCTGCGTTATACCAGAACAAATAATGTTTTTAAATGACACTTTTCAACAAACTTCTTGTCTTGGCTTAGCTAAGATAAAAGATTTAAATAAACCGGCTATACCTAAACCCACATCTGACAGTGATAATACTACAGAAAAGGAGGTAGACGTACCCTATATTTTTAAACAGAACAAAACTAATCCTGATTGGAGAAAATGGTTAATCTGGCCCACATACACTAATAAATGTCATGATAGATTCCTGAACAAAACACAGGGGTTCAAAATGAACAGGCCAGATCCAAGATATTCCCAGAGACAACATCCAGGGATAGTAACAACATACAGTGTAGGAAAACTATGCCTCGAATGGCTACAGACATCCACACTTCCGGAAATCAAACAACACTTATCTTTACTTAAAGAAGGCAATGATTTGAGAGATTTCTTAATGGGGCCTCGCAAACCACGACAAAAACGTTTCATATACGCCGGTATATATGCTGCATACAACGAAGCTTGGAAAATGAAGCAAATAGAAACTGCAGAAAGAATAAGAGAAATTGATTGTATTCATTTAGAGAAAACTCTCTCTGTAGTAGACAATGCGTTAACGACTCTGTCATCCAGAATATATGCTTTGGACAGCATTGTATCCTCTGCAATTGACATAATAGAGCAGGACTTGCTAATGTTGCAACATGGCCAGTCTCAATTACGTTCTATAATGCAGGTAGGCTGGACGTTACAAAATCTCCGTTCAGGCTACGTGCAATGGCGTCTAATCAACACAACGTCATTGTTTTCTGTATTTAACCTTACAGATAAACAAATCTCTTTGGAACAAAAAGGAGCAGACTATACGGTGCTGAGCATTGAAAAACTGGAAAGATTACCATTAACAGTTTCTGAGAAGCCTGTCATTGAATGGATAATACATGGCACCATTACGATACCTGTGACGATTTTCCAATTTCAGTATTGTCTACAGCATATACCAGCGGGTCTGTATGAAAGGTTGGGTAAAGAATACATTAAGTCGACCAGGACTTTATCTTACACACATAAATGTTGGAATAAGGGGAAAGAGGTATTCCTTAGTGGTAATAATTGTATGAACTCACTAAGCGGTACACGTTTGTGCAAAGGTATTAATTTACATGGAGCCTGCGACGGTTCTGCAAATAACCTTTCATGCCATCTGCACGGGGCACCCTCCACAGTGATAGAACACATTTTTAGGCAACTATCCAATGGCAGGTACGTTATGCTGAATGATCACAGCTGTTTTGGCATGTTGCCAGGAAAAGCTTATCTAGTTAGTGTGTCGTCCATGGTCACTTGTTGTATGCAAGTATTGTATCCAACGCACAAGGCACACAGAGGGACGGACTTATGGCCTTCACTGAATATCTCTTCTATACAAATTGATACTTTAAGCAGAATGAAAGTCATTATTTTACAGAAAAATGTGCCACTGACCTCGTCTAGAGAAACGTATGATCTGCAAGTTGCAAGGTATTCTGCAGAGATACATGCATTATTATCAACAAACTGCCCAGTACATTACGCAGAAATGTTAAGTCAAATCTTAAACATGTCTGATACCAGCGGCATCGCACGCGTATTTTTCAGACGATTTTTTTGGGACTGTTAACACCATTTGAAGCAGTCCTCAGCATTTTTTCAAATTTCGTGCACTCTGTGTTCGGCGGCCTGCCTCTTATCTTGAGACTAGTAGCAGGAATTCTATTTTTATTCCTTCTGCTCCGATAAGGCAAGTCCGGCCACCAGCAACACCCAGATTACCATGGAACAATGCCTCCTTGCCATGCAGGTATCGTGATAGAATTTCACAGATTCTTGGCTTGGCTCGTTTAAGAGATCTGAACACAACCTGGTTTCTATCGTTCAGACCAATCTGGTAAGATTGCATCTTACCTATTCTTTGGTGCCTGCTTTGCGGACAGGAATGCGTGTTGGACATTTGTCTTACACTTACTGCCATCGGATGTTGACGCTTTGCTAGGTCCAGTAACGGCTTATGCATCTTGTTGCCCCCAACGGCTGCCTATTCTGATGACGGCATTCATAGAGGTCTCACCGGCAAGTCTAACTGAGGGTGAGATACGAGGAACTACAGGCATATAGATACCATCTACTACAGAAATTTCGAATGCTTCAAACGCTGACGGCGATGATCCACACTTCTGCACTTTTGATCTGCTAACTGAAATGGTTCCACTTTCACCTACTACGGTGGACGGTTTCTTTGCCAGCCTAGACGATCTGATGTTTTCTCCTGATACTCCTGAGAATATCTATTGATTATTTCACACAGAGTTCTCTGAACTCTGAAATTTGGCCTTCATTTTTCAAAACAATCTGCTTAAAGTAGAACTATTCTTAGAGAACAAGATTTCTTTTGAAAAACTTCCTAATGACTATATTTGGCCTAATAATCAGAACAAAAACGTCTTATAAAGTATGATATGGGATGGTCTCGAAAATTTATTTTTCCTTTCTGTTAAACTTCAGAGACATTTCATGAATATATTTTACAATAATAGAATGTATACTATTCTTCATGTCTATAAAGACCTGCTTATTCTATACGCATTACATTCAAACAAGCCTTTTCAAATGCAATTTTGTATGTTGTATTTTGGGTGGGATTGTATACACCAGCTTTAGATATGTTCAGTGCTTACAAGTTTAGTTTTATTGAACTTAAGATCGTGGAGTGGGTGTTGTAAATGAATCTAGGACCCTAGTGTAAATTTTCCCGATTCATGCCCTTATATAGGTACGGATTATCCTATCCTTATATAGGCATAGAAATCATTACCATATTTAGTCTGAACCTATGCAGCCCAAATACGGCATGGCTACTTCCACTATGTTCCAAGAATCAGCAACGATTTCTTAGAAAACCTGCCTTCAGCAGCTAGGGACATCCCCTTGCCTGAATACTAATTTAGCTAGGAAATCATGGAGTTTTCGAAGAACTGAGGGGCATATTATCAAGGGGGTTTATCTCCGCTTTTTTGGCTTTAAAAGCCAAGAAAGCGGAGATAAAATTATCTCCCTATTACCAAGCTGTCGCTAACACCAGTTAGTGACAGCTAATAGGAGATAGCGACCATCTTGGGCCCCGCTTTGCATGTCAGTGATATTTATCACTAATGACATGCAAAGTGGGCGTGCCAAGATGTTAGCGACTGGAAACAGTCGCTAACATTGCTATCTCCTATTACCAACTTTTGGAGATATTCGCGCTAAGCGCGAATATCTCCAAAAGCTAACACCTGCCCTGAGCAGTTCTTCGCCATGTTATCCAATGGGAGGTGGATAACATGGCTAAGAGCATTTGCTCGATAATGCATGAATATCGCTGACTTTTCAGCGATATTCATGCATTGCGGCCGTTTTTTATCGCATTTGCGATAAACCTTGCTAATAGCAAGGTTTATCTGCGATAAAAATCGCCGATGTGCGGCGATAATTTTTGTCTCTAAACAAGTTAGAGACAAAAATTATTGCTAGTTGTTGGTAATATGCCCCTGAGTCTTCTATGAAGTAATTAAGTCCGATCACACGTCAAACTCTGCACCTTAATAGTATAAATATGCCCAGATTTGCCCAAGCAGAGACACGGTGGTTTGGAGCAGTTCGACTAACTACTTGCCCGACGCCCTGCAGCAGCAAGTGCCGAAGGAAGCCGACCCTCCAGCTGACACACTGAGAGACTCTGTCTATTCTCCAGCCAAGAAATCCAGCTCCAGTGTTTCCAGGCTACCCTTGCGGGTTACTGGGAAATCGAGACCTGAGAGAGAGATACAAGACCTCCTTCATTCTAAACCAAGGTGCGGAGCTAATTAGACCCTTACAGAATTCTTGGTTAGATTCTTTGCAGAAAATACTAAACTTAAAGTACTCCTCACTTACTTCTTCCCTTGTGCTAGGCTTAGGTCAGGTACACCGGGGAAGGCATATTTTAGAAGCACAAGTTGAGTACTTTTATCCATCATTTTAACACTGTATGTATTTTATCTGTTTTAAGGCAATTTATGGCTTAGAAACCATATCTTGCTTTAACAGTACTATTTTATAATACTGTTTGTATTATATACTCTGTACTTTATTACCAGTATTACGATTGTAGCAGTACATTTCTTATGCTTGAGAAAGAAGATTGTTCAATAAATACTTTTTATTGAAAACGCCCGTCTCTCTATTTTCCCAGCACCTCTAGTGAAACAAAGCATGCACGAATGACTGAGTAAAATAGCTATCTATTGTTTCCGCGACTCTAGAGATTGATTTCTTATTCTTGGGAAACAAAGTTGTCATGTTTATGCGGTTGTCAGAAACTAATCCCTTCTTGTAAATTCGAGAAAGTTTCTAGTGACCTCTGAGCTAGCTGGCACTCACAATTAAGTCTAATAGATTCAGTAGATACCTAGTCGACCTCAGTCCTACTTCTAAACTACAGGATTTATTATTCCAATGCGCAGAGCCTTTTGGGAATATAGGAGCAACACTACACACCCAAAAGAGATAACTGAGGATGATAAATTAGTGAGTGGGTCAGAATGGAGGCCACATGGTCATTATTCTTGTTTCATCAAGCTAGCCAGGTTGAAAAACTTCAGGGATACAATCATGTAAGGCAAAGTTCATGGAAATGGCAGCAGTGTGCCTAAATTTTCACACCCAGTGTCAACAGACCACTAACAGGACTTAACCAAAGACTCAGATGGATTGAGGTCAGCAGAACTATATTAATTGCTACAAAACCTCCCTAAGAAAGAACCAACACCAGACCAGTTCAACATTCAGCAGGTAAGGAGGTATGTGATCTCCACTGAGGTAAATAGTTCTCTAAATCTTTAGGGCATATTTGAAAAGAATTAATTTAATGCAGAGCAGCAATTAATGTTGGTACACTGCATTGTGGGAAAATGAGAGAGCAGAACTGTGCAATTTCTACAAAGAAATGGCACAGTTCCATTTTCTCTTTTCACTGGCTCACTTGCTTCTGCCTAATGCCGACGCAGACACTGTTGGGCCATATTGCAAGGATGTCTGCATTATGGTCAGGATAGTTCTTGTGCAGAAAGCAGTGCCTTCCTATAAAAAAAAAACCTATCATTGGCGGCATTTAGCTCTATGTGTGCTGCTGAATGCAGCACACTTGCAAATAAGAAGGAGAAATAAACATATTTCTCCTTCTTATGCCAGCCTCAGGCAAGCGCATAATTTTGGCGCAATCTCAAGTCTTTATCACAATGTAAATATGGGATTCCATCACAATCCATGGGTGGATGCGCAAAAGTGCCCATGTACCACCCATGATACTCCTACCTGAGACAAAGAAGTGCAAGGCAGCACAATGCACTGCATTGTGTAACTTTTCCTTACAAACTCCCACAAACTGGCATGAAATACCACAGAGAATTCTGCTTCAGGCTGCGTCAAAAAAGAGAAGCAACACCAATGGGAAAGCTTTGTAAATCTGGGCAAAATATTACCGTAAACGCGTTGAGTGCGTAGTTACTCCGATTTAATGAAATAGTCACTGGATAACAGCGGACATGCTTGTGTCGCGGATGTTGAATCTCTGTCGGATGAAATATAAGTTATCATTACCAATGAGTGCTATACAAGGTGTGTGTCCCATGATGCATTTTCTTATTGTTGTGCTGAATGAAACATTTGTTTTCTGTAGGTAATCCATGTGTACACATTCCAAAGTGCTCCATGTCATTTATTTTATATCAGGAGAATATAAATTATACAATAATCGGCGTGCAACACAATAAGGGACTGATCACACTGAGGATCCGTACTTCACCCATCCTGAGACTGAAGCATTTCATGTTGAATCGAAATACACAGGAACACTGTGAATTTCAGCTCTAACTCCACCCTGGACGTCTAGTTTTTCGGGGAATAGTCAGTCATGTCATTCAGGTGGCTCTAAATGACAATCAGTAATGTACTTGGCAGGCTTCACTCTGAAATGCCAGAAAAGCATTGACAGAGTCCGTTACAACTGACTTTTTGTGAAGAGCTGGTCCAGTAGATTAAAGGGAACATGCCGTTCGCTCCCCTACCTTAACTTGTCTGACCATGACCTCCTCAAAATGATCTTTTTTTGCCGAGTAAATCTTTCTTGAATTCGTATCACAATCGCAGGTATACAGCGGGCTAGCAAATCAGTGCAGCCCTCCCAACCAAACATTGGTCCTGAGACATCGAGACAAGACCCCCCTCGTATACATCACAATAACAGTTAACAGACGCAGGATGCAGTAACTATCAACACCTCCTGTGTCATTATCGACGTCTAGTGACAGTCCTATACTCCGAGAGTCATTGCAAACTTGGTTAAGACATTAACAGTAAACAAATACCGTTGTTTGGTGCTGTGACTGCTGTGGTGTAAGATACTTTGTGACCCAGGGCAGGACGGGAAGGGAGGATGAAGAGAGGGCACCTCTGGTACGGGGACAGAGGGATGAAATGCCCCTCCCCCAGATGTTACCCATGATCCTATTTCAGAGGTCTTCAAACATTTTGATGCCAAGATCCCCCCTGTCAAAACATTTTAGGTGTAAGGACCCGCTCCTGACAAAAATTTCCGGAACTTGGTCCTCCTCATCATTGCCAACTGTCGACAACCATAAATGTCCCCAATTCCCACATCAAATCCTTTTTACATTGTGGAAATAAATTAAACAATGTTTAGAAAACCAAAGGTCAGTGAGCGTGAGGACATGGTCAAAGGTGTGGCTAACAACGACATGCCTAATTTATGAGGCATTCGCGTAGGGCAGCAGCACAAGTATTCTCACAGGTGCTGCCCTACGCCAGTGTGAAATGGCAGAAATGCACCTTATTTATGAAATATAGTGCAATCCTGTCCTTTCCCTCTGCGTTGGTGCTCAAATTGCTGCATAGCGCCAACAAAGGTAAGATTGTTTTGTGCAGGAAGGGGCTACTTCCTGCACAAAAACAATCCTGCAAGCGGGTTTCCTCTTTCTATGTGTGCTGTAGATTACAGCACACATGGAAAGAGGAAAAACAAGGAGAAATTAAAACATTTCTCCTTGTTACGTCTGCTATGGGGAGGTATAAGGTTTTGGAGCTGCCCCAGGATTACATGTTTTTCAAATCTGGGGCAGCGTCAAACCCATTGGTGTTGCGTGGGAGCACCCACTGCAATGCGTATGGAACACAAACTTGACAGAGAGTAAGGCAACGCAGCGACTTGCACAGCTTTCTCTTACTCCATATCTATGAGAACATGCAAAGCCACGCAGGGTGACTTTGCCTTGCATCATAGATATGATTGAGACTCTTGTGCCACCAAAGCTCCAAAAAACATTACGCTCTCGCAGCGCAAGCCTCTCATAAATCAGCCCTAAAATATTTTGTTAGTTTTTTAGGTCTTTCACCATCAGGTAGATACAAATAAAATAATGGGTAGCTTAAATTAAAAATGCATTTAAAAAGTTGTTACTCAGTTGGAAATGCACTATTTTATGAAACCTCTTTTATTTAATTCACTGCATAGGTCTGTGTGTAACCAGAGCCATAGAATTACATTTGGTTGGTGTAGCAGGAATAGTGGCATGTATTTTTAGTGCTATGATGTCACAGCCTGTGACAGTAAGCAGTGTCAATGTGTAAGTTATTATTTATTACTTGCAATGCATACATTATAAGATAGATAGCTACAAACTGCAAATTGTTTTAGGATAAAATGGAGCTTACAAAATGTAGATTTGAGAATTTTATCATACCATAAGTAAGGCATTTTTGTGCATAACTGTCCCTCAACTCCTCCTCAGGGGTACAAAATGCTGTGTTAATACAGTTACCATTAAACGCACACACTTTACATTCCAGTTGTTAACCAGCATGAAAAAAACTCCAAATCTTTGCCATCACAGTGCTTGGAGTGATTCGAGCAATTAACGCCAGAACTCCTCCCAAGCATTCTTTACATTTGTATATTAACTCCTAGCGCACATTTGCATTTCATTCAGGCAAGCAGGCACCATGGCATGTAGGACTGTTTGAAGAATTGTTTTACCTGTCTTTTGGGCTTCTTCCTTTTACAGCACATGAGAATCAATTTACTTCAGCTGAAGCATTTTAACGATCTAGGTTGTCTTTTTCCAAAAGAAAGAGCACATGTTTTGTATTCCAGGCAGAATTTAGGCCTGGAAATGATCAACCTCCTTCCCAGGACTCCACGGCCCCCTGAGGGTTGCGCCCCACAGAATGAAGACGTCTGTCCTATTGCCATTACTAATACCCAATGGGCACACATCTGCTGGGTTCACGGCAGAATGTCACATTTCTAGGAACTTGTCCCTTATATTTCCATGGTGGGCCCTCTCACCCCTAGTGTCTTACTGTACCCATAGGATCGACTCCAGCTCTTGCTCATTCAAAGAGATCAAGAAGCCAATGTTTCACAAGGGAACCTATTCTGTGCTTCACGCAGGTGCCTGCTTAATCCATGAATTTTGCCATATATTAAATTTTCTTGGGTCGAGGAATCACCCCTAGAAAGTACAGAAGCAGTTCTGCCATGACAGGATATGCGTTATTTTGGCCATCAATGCTATAGTATCAGACCAAAATAGTGTATTTTACTGGCATGTCCATAACTTGCGGTGAAAATCTGCTTTGGCGCTTAAACATCAAGAACAGATGGGTGATGTATTTGGGTACATATGCTTGAGCCATTGTGGCATGAGATTTGTCTGATGCAGGCAATTAAATTAAGTGTGGGTGAGACACTAGTTCCATGAGACTCCTTTTACCCTCCCAAACGCCATTCTCCATTGCTTATCTGTTAACCCCGGTCCAAACGCAGCAGTCCCTTTCTCCCTGAGTATGGGGAAACTAGAACTGGGTTTACCAAGCAGTGCCTTATATAATAGTGTGATCGCATGACAATATGTACCGTGCTCAAGCTTTAAGGTTAATGTTTCATCCATATCCGGTTTATTCCGATCAGCTCCTCATTTAGCCGATATGGCCCTAACAAGCACATTGTAGTTCAGGAAATGTCCACCCCCTGGATTATACTGGGTAGCTAGTTCCTAGAACGTTTTCATCAGTTTAGGGGCATATAGGTCCCCCGGCAAATATAAATGTCAAGTTTTTTATTTCGACAGGCAATATTATCGAGTCCAAAATTTCAGAGTGACAGAATATCAGAATCACGAATATCAACGACCTGAATATCAACCTGAAGGTAAGAAATATCGTTTTTGTTAATATCGAAGTTAGTAATATCGATAGCAAAAATATCAATGTCACTAATATCGATATTAATATTAGTGTTATGTATTTTATTTTATATGTTTTTTAAATAATTCTTGTTTATTATTGTACTAGTTTTAAAATAAATATATTACAATTTTAAAGTTAGTAATAATTTATTTAAGTAAATTATGTATTTTGGTTCCGTAGAGGGTTGTGGGTTTATAGGGGAATAGGGTGGGAAGTAATTTAATTATGTCAATTAATTAAATATTTTTTAGGAATTATTCAATATTTTTAAATACATTTTGCGTTTTAGCTCTGTAGCTGGTTGTGGGTTTATAGGGGAATAGGGTTGGAAGTAATTTAATTGTAATTAAGTAAATAAGTAATTTTTATTTATTGGTATCGATAACTATTTAATTTTTAATTGGTAATTCATTTTTATTATTGATAATTAATTGTAATAATTGATTAATTGGTAATTATATTAAGTGTATTAATTTATTATTGAAGTGTGTTGTGAGGTTATAGTGTAATAGGGTGGTAAGTAATTTAACTGTAATTAAGTAAATATTTTTTTTTAGTGTTGAGTATTGATAATTAAATTGTTGTTAATCAATTATTAATTGGTAATACATTTGTACTAATTATTTTTTTAAATAATTGTTTATTAATTATGAATTGTTTTTTTTATTATAATTGATTGGTATTTTTCAATAATGTATTGTTAATTAATTATTAATTAGTATTTATTTTTAAATAATGATGTATTGATATTGTTAATTAATTTGTTGTAATTTAATAATTAAATTGTTAAAAAATATATATATTATTGTTAAGTTGTTTTGACCCCTATGCTATCCAACACTTTCTCTACTGTTGCACCCTCTGGAGTTGGAATAACAATTTTTTACCCCTACGCTATCCAACACTTTCCCTACTGTTGCACCCACTAGAGTTGGAATAGTAATTTTCACCCCTACGCTATCCAACACTTTCACTAGTGTTGCCACCCCTGGAGGTGGAATAGTAATTTGTACCCCTACGCTATCCAACACTTTCCCTACTGTTGCACCCTCTGGCGTTGGAGTTGGAATAGTAATTTTAAAACCTACGCTATCCAACACTTTCCCTACTGTTGCACCCTCTGGAGTTGGAGTAGTAATTTTTACCCTAACGCTATCCAACACTTTCACTACTGTTGCACCCTCTGGAGTTGTAATAGTAATTTTTACCCCTACGTTATCCAATATTAATTGTTTTAGTTAATGTAGTGTAGTTTTATTCATATTATTGTTGTATGTGTATGTATGTATTTATAATTTATATTTTTTTCTAACAATGTATACATTATTACAGTAATTAATTGTAAATATTATCAAGTAAGTATATATATTATATTTTATATGTATATGTTAATCTTTTTTACATTATATGGATTACTTGTAATGTTGAATATATTTTTAACTATGTTTATTTTAATAATATGTATTATTTAGTTAATTTTATATTATTTTTAAACTTAAAAAACGATATTTTTTACAATGATATTTTTAACAATTTTTTTTCTCGATATTTTTGCACTTACCTTAATGTAGATAGGACTTTAATATTTTTGATGTCGATATTCGACCTCCGATTTTTTTTACATCGATATTCTCGACATCGACATTCTGTCAGTGAATCAGGTCCCGCAGGTTCAATGCGCTACTGTCCGTTCATTGCCTAGTGATATGATAGTTTGGTATTTTCCTGAAATTTAGGTGCAGCCAGAGCAGAAGGACCTGGGAGTGTGGCATACTGTCCGTCCAAGGCTGTACGTATTTTAGCCAACAGCATTTGGTGACTTTGGTTAACTTGATGGTAGTTTGGGACTGAAACGCAATTATCTCCCAATCCTCTATCCCATGCCTTACATGCAAGCCCTCTGTCCATATCCATTTCATTGGCCATTGGAGCTGGGCCACTGCATAGTACAGTTCGCCGTGTGGCGCAACCATTCCACCCCTGACCATCTGATTATATAGTTTTCGAAGGGCAACCCCCCTGCTTCCCTTCCCCCTTAATAAATCGGACAACATCCTATTAAGGGCTGTGAAGTAGGTACTAGATAGTTGCACTGGGAAAGCAGAAAAGTGATATAATAGATGGGGCAGGATTAGCATTGTAACAATTGCCATCTGCCTATGACGGGAGAGTGGTAGATTGCGCCATAAGATAAGCAAGTGTCTACAGATTTGCTCTGTGTATTATCCTCGTCTGTGTGATAAACATTCACTGCGAGATAGTGGTGTATAACAGTGCTCCATTTAGTGGCAAGATGTTATAGGGATTTCACGTTTAATTGCCAAAAAACGCTTGAGCGGAAAACGGCACGTCTTGGCCCTGTTTAACCGCAGACCAGAGTGGATACTAAACTTGTGTAGCAGTGCTATTATGCTATGAAAGTCCCCATGCAAATTCCTTAGGTATTGTAAGGTGTCATTTGCTTACAGGGAGACGATTTCCCAGTTGTTGACGCTCTTTACCCACCATTCTGGCCTTCTTTGCCTGATTCCATCTGCCAGATGTTCCGACGTGAGAGTAGATATTAATTGGGGAGAGCGTAATCCGTGATGTGTTCCTCAGCTGATCTCAAACACCAATGAGATCTTGTGCTCCTTAAGAACCCTCGCCATGGGGCCAGCATATATTAAGAGTATCCACTGCATTATTTTGATGCCTAACCCCATGTGCTCAAGTACTGCCATAATATAGGGCCATTCCAGTATGTTAAAAGGTTTTTCAATACCCAGGGACATTGGCGTCCTTGCATGGCTCTCCTGGTAGTTGTAAGTTTAAGAAAGTTTTCTCACCAGGAATAAATCAATTTTGGTCTGGATGGGCTAAGCTGGGCACACACTGAAGTAGTCTTTTAGCAATGACTTTCCCAAGGATTTTACAATCTGAGTTTAGAAGGAGAAGTTATGCAGCTCAACAATCAGCACAGCTCTAGTGAAAGTAGGGACCGCTCGTAGTTCCCATGCAGCTTGATAAATTTAGAGTAATTTAGAGGCAAGCATGGCCTTATAAGTGGAATAGAAATCCATGAGCAACCCTTCATTGCCTGGGGTTTTATTGTGTGCCAATTGATCAATGTTATTTGTTTCTGATCTCTTCCACATTGACAGGCTCATCAAGCTCCTGTTGCGACAGGGGGTCACAACATGCCATTGAAATTCCCACCACGTAGGCCCAATCGATGATCTTCCCCCACCCTAAGCATCATGTAGCAATTCAGGAAGGTATCATTAATGCCTGCATGTCTATTTGTGATGTCTCCAATGGGGGTACAAAGGTCAGTCAGTGGTGGTCCATCCAAGTATGACCATAAGAGCCACACCAGTACTGGACCAGCCTTATCTTCCTCCGCATGCTGACAGGCTATATATTCTTTATAGTCCAAACCACTCAATATAGTTGTTAGAGACTTGTGTTCTCTCTGAAGTTCACTTATAACATGTCAATCTCCTATTCCTTGTCCCAGGGCCACTTCAGCCTCTCTTATGTCATGTTGAAGTATAGATAATTGCTTTTAAATAGTAGTGCTGATGAAGCAGCTAGTTTTAATGCACAGCCCATGCAGCAGCACCACCTTAATGGCATCCCACTCAACCTCCTTATTGGCCACTGATCCCTGATTTTCCTTAAAGTAATGGTGAATGTGTGCCCAGATGCCCTTGTGAAATGCAGAGTCATGCAGCGCTGTTACTTGCAGCCTCCATGTAGGTATTGGTGCCCGAGCTCTGTCTCATGATATCCCAAACTTGAGTGTATTATGATCCGATAATGTGCGACCTAGGTATTCAATGATGTGGACATTCAGAACCATCTCTGAATTACAAATGAACAGATCTAAGCATGTGTGTAAATGGTGCACATGTAAGTAGTGTGAGAATTTCATTTCCTGAGGGTGCATGGAGCACCATATATCATGCAGTTGTCTGTGGCCCTACCATATTTGTAGAAAGCCAGCAGTTCTGGCACTCACTGCCCATGGTAAAGGGGTTTAACCTGTTGATTTTGTGATCGGGCATGCAAGTGCAATCACCATGCTTCCAAGAGACAGGGTGACTCTAGGTCCTGTACCAATATAGGTGGGAGACTGTCAACAAATTGAAGGTAGTTTGGGTTGAGGATATGCAATGCCACCAGGGTAAGACTGCTCCCATCCAGAGTTCCTTCTATCACTGCGTATCAGCCATCTGCATCAGTCAGCCTCCTATTAATCACCAGGGGCAGCCCAGGTGCGATTCAGATCAGGTCCACCCCTGTGTATGCTGAGCAGATGGTATCCACTATTTCATCTCACCATTTCTCAGAGAGCAAGATAGTTCTAGGGCAGTTATTTGGGTTTTTGGTAGAAAAGCTATATTGATTTGTCTATATTTTAGGTAGGCATGAATCTGGTGGTGCCATTTTGGTGTTGCCATCCCCCTCAATGTCCAAGTCAGTACATTGAATCTCATCAGCATTTGTGTATGTTAGTGTGTAGTGTGACACTTACAGCTGGATTCATCATTGAAAAATGGGCTCGCAAAGGGCCAGATTCTGAGAATCTGGCCCTTTGCGAGCGCAACTTTTGCATTTGGGATTCATCATCCCAAATGCAAAAATCGCTACTTGCGAAATCGCAAAATTGCGAGAAAGTGCATTTAATGAATCTCTATTTGAGATTCCTTAAATGCAATTCATGAACCATTTTGGAATTGCGAATTCTCAATTTTTGGCCGCTATTTACCGCGAAGTCTGACTTCGTGGTAAATAGCGAAAACTTAGAAAAATGCACTTTAGTGCATTTTTCTAAGTTGTATGTTACACACACACACATGTCCTTTGGACATGTGTGTGCGCAACATCAGTCTACATTTTCATTTCAGGGGTGCTACAGGGTGTCTTTTGGACACCCTTGGCACCCTTGAAATCGCATCCTTATTTGCGATTAGCAAATTGCTAATCGCAAATAAGGAATGACTCCCCATTCATTCCTATGGGCCGTTAGGCCCATAGGAATGAATGGGGAGTTATTCCTTATTTGTGATTAGCAATTAGCTAATCGCAAATAAGGAAGCTGTAGGAATCGCAATAAATATTGCGATTTCTACAAGAATCCCATTTTTAGAGTCTGTAATAGCGGTTCCTTAATAATCGCTAGTACAGACTCACAAAACATGCCGATGATTAATCTAGGTGATAGTCCCTACATCCCCGTCTGGACCCCATGAGCACCTCTCCACCTGCACACTCCCACACCTTCCAGTTAGGTCTCCAGCACTTAACAAGGCACCATTGAGGGGCAACTCCGTTGGCAAGGGTCGCAACCTTAGGGGCATATTTCATCCATGTTTCTCACCCCCCCTCCGGGATGGTTCAGCAATTCTTTAGGCCGATCAGCCTGAGGGGTTGAATCTACTATAAGCTGGGGAATATTCTATAAGGATGATTGCAGAGAGACATTCCTTAGGCAAGAATTGCACTTTGGGGGGATGGAAGACCACCAAACCACCAGGGATTGTTTTCTTGTTTGGGGAGTGAACCCTTGGGCCTGGGTTACTCCACCTGGAGAGAATAACTTTTAGTTACTCCACCCCATGCCCCCCCCCCCAGGGCAGATCGCACGCTTTTAGGCCATTCTGTCCCCTGGGGAGTGGAAGCCCACTAAACCACCAGGGATTGTTTTCTTGTTTGGGGATTGACACCTTGGGCAGGGTTGCTTCTCTTGGGGAGAATTATTTTTAGTTATTCCACCCCCAGAGGGCAGATTGGCCATTTTTAGACCAATCTGCCTTCTGGAGGGGGGGGGGGTTGTAAGTCCACTAGACACCAGGGATTTTTTTTGTTCAGGAAGTGACCTCTTGGGCAAGAGTACTCCCCGCGGGCAGATCGACCATTTGTAGGCTGATCTGCCCTTTGTGAGGAGTAAGCCCACTAGGTACCAGGGAGTTAAGCTTTGAAGGGGAATGACCCCTTGGGGAAGGCGCTCTCCCTTGGGGGAAGCATATAAATATCAAATTAAAACAAAATATGCCACCCTTCCCTGAGGGAAGAATGGGCATTTTAGGCCTATCTGGACTCTGGAGTCTGATTTTGCCCCTTTGAGAAGTTTGTGAGTGGATTGAGCCTCAGGGTGAGTGGTAACACTTGAGGCACCTGGGAATAATGTTATGTATGTGTTGGGGGATCTGTGTCTGGAGTAAGGTTTACTTCCATCAGCTGGCGGCACATTTCCTTTCAGGGGGGATATCAGTGTCTTTTGATATTTTGTTATCATTTTTATTCATGTTTTAATGTTCTTGTCTTTTTTTCATTGTAGAGCCAACTGTTTTCGTTACTTTGTTGGTGAATCCTGCTTGCGGGTGCAGCTTTGGCAGATTTGCAGTTTGTTGAGTTGTGGTTGGTAAGCAAATCATTTCATAATCTTTTCATCTATTGTGTATCCTCCACCTGTTTTGTTAGCTTTTTGTGTGATTGTCTTTCAAAGTAACATGTTGATTTGTGCACGTTCTTTACTGTCTCGT
Source organism: Lissotriton helveticus (assembly GCF_964261635.1). Taxonomy (NCBI): domain Eukaryota; kingdom Metazoa; phylum Chordata; class Amphibia; order Caudata; family Salamandridae; genus Lissotriton; species Lissotriton helveticus. The sequence goes on along the minus strand of NC_136059.1, from coordinate 1,599,996,938 downwards.
GTGTAATATTTTTTTCCTTTTCTTTCCAGTGGGACTTCTTTAGTGCTTGCTGTGTCTGTGTATGGTACGTGCAATTGATCCTCAGAGTTGCTGTCCCTGACAAGTGGGTGGTATAGCTTTAGAGTAGATAGGTTCTTGTGTGCTTTGTATTTGGTTGACTTTTCCTTCTAGATGTTTCTATATACCAGTAGTTTTACTTTCGTTTGATAAAGCCACACTTTGTGTATTACCTATTTTATAGAGTTTTGGGTATTGCTGACTTGTTTTTCAAGTTACATTTCTTAGTAAGGATTATGGTTAGCCACAGGATGACTTCTCAGAAGGTTGTTGGTATGCTTCTTGAGTCTTCTTCTAACCATGATTATGAGAATGACTCTGCATCTGAGGCAGAGGAGGAAGGCCAGGATTCCGGCAGTGAATTTTCTATCCAAGAGGAATCATCTGATGATGAAGCCACTCTCAGTGCGGATGAAGTGCCGCTTTTAAAGAAGACACTGATGTGCCTATAGTGCAGTTAGAGAAATTTGGATTGCAGTGGTGGCTGAAAGGCTGATCCAGCGGCCTATAGAAAATATATCATAAACAACGCTACCCAATTTCATAATCTATAAACGAAATTATATACTAAATTATGGACCCATTTATAAACCTGACATATTTTGGGCCTACTGAATCAGGTGGTCAGATTAAATCTATATACACATTATCTACAAACTATATACAATTTTATACATCTGCGGAAAGAATATTGTCATTAGAATAAATTCTAACCATTTAAACGACCACCATTGGCGACGTGATCTAGCTAATAGTAACCTACACTTCTGAATAACCAAGACCAGCTTGTTTGTCAAAAGTAAGATTTTATTTACTAAATTATGGTATTTTAATTGATAGTTTTATAGAAATTATTTATTAGCATTGAAGCAAGCATGATTATAAAGAGACATGAAAAAAATACAATTTAAGCAAGTGAATCAAAATCAAAGTGAATATTTAAAGTTTAGCATTTTAAAACCTAAGTCCCTAACTGAGCTAAATAGATAGAAATTAAAGAAAAGTTCTTTGAGGATTCTTACGTGCTCCACGCAATGTCCGACAGCACTTCACCCTCATCGGAAAGTCAGAAAGCAGCAGCCAGCCCATCCCTAGGGGCATGACTTTTTATACCTTTCTATGCTAACTAAACTACGCAAAGGAAAGTTTTCAGAAATCTTCGACGTCCCATTGGCTGAGAGTGACAAGTGACATGTCACCCACATTTCAAAAGTTCCATTAGGTCACTTTTCTTAAGGACCATTGTCTTTTCTGAATGCAACCAGGATCTTCCTAGGTTTGCAACAAATGTATATTAATGTTCTCATGACTTCCAATTGACTTCCGCGGATGCCAAGTTAAGGGCTGACAAAATGTTCTTTTTCGACCTTGGCCATGTCCGACAGAATGATGATAGCACGTCAGTTTTTGCTTTGTGAACGCAGCTTTTGACGAACATTTTATTTCAGAATGGGCGTCTCGTGACTTTTGCAGAAGTAAAATTCAGTTTTTTGTAGTTCGAGTAAACTAGGCCCAAAAGCAGGCAACTTATGCTTTCTAGTATAAAACAAACACAAGAAAAGTATTAATGTAAGAAATAATGTAGATTCTGTATCCACCCCAAAATTTACTAATTAATTAACCCACCCGATTAATCAAATGTTACCTAGCAAATGCAAACAAATAAAGCAGCGTTTATATCTACCAGTCTTCATTAATCCAAGAGACTTATGTGCATCTAGAATAGTAGAAATGACATCACACAGACAAGGAAAAGCAAAACAAGCACATGCTTCTTTTATGTTTGCAGCAGTTAGTAATGACAAAAACGAAAACAATAAATTATTTTATTATTTTGCACGAACAAAAAGATGCAACAATTATGCACGTTTATGAGCACACATGTTAGTCCCCCCATGTGTAAAGTTTAATCTAAGTTGTATTAGCACGACATATCACAAATCATTAATATTATTATTCATGTTATGGAAATGTGACTTCACGAGTTTAAACAAAATTTTGTTTTCTATCTCGCTCCATCAACTCCCTCATCTGGTGATTAACAAATCACCACACCAGCACTCAAAATTTTGATAATTTAAACTTCCAAGAAATCGATTCAAATTCATTTGTATTAGTAAACCTAAAAGTCTGTTTCTGCATAATCTTTGGAATTAGCATAACGCTCTCTATGTAACTCCTGTAATTCGATCTCCCTTTCTTCTTCTTTTCTAAGTTTATAGATTCTTTTCTTCTCTTTCAACTGCTTCTTTCTTTTATGTAACAAACAACCTATTTTAGTTAAAATAAAAATGAATACTATTACTATCAAAGGTGCCAAAATCTTGCCAAGAATTGAACTTCCGATATCATGAAACCAGTTTTTAATTGCTTGAAACCTTTTTGAAAGTTTCCCTGTAAAATCTTCTTCTTCTAAAGGAATTATCTCTGAATGCATTTGTGTAATATTCTTGATATACATTTCAATATTCTTACTTTCGTCAGGTATATATGTGCAACAATGTTGTACATGTAAAATGCCACAGACTCCTCCTTCTTTTGCTAGGATTATGTCTAAAGCAAGGCGATCTTGAATCACCATGGATCTAATTGCAATAACTTCAACATTTACTAATTGAAACCCATCAGCTGTGTCAGTTGATAATCTATCAACTATAGTGGACAATTTTCTAATTCTCCCTGCATTTAAGGTTATACCAACAAAAGGTATTACTGCTTGAAAAATGTCTCCTAGAACTTCAGTAAAAGTTTCTCTTTTAACTCTATTTACATAATTATGAATTTTAAACAATCCTTCTGAATCTCTGTCAACATGAAACACTTTAGGAAAAACAATTCCCACATAACAAGTTCCATACCAATGGTCTGGAAGGTTGTAGTAGGCTTTGTCACCACAAACAAAATAAATCCCAGGAAAGATTGGATCCTTTCCACCTTTGAATCCCCAACCTCCCATAATCTGATAAGTATCTTCACAGTTACTTGCACCTACAAAGTAATTATCAAAAAGTGTGTTATCTCTTCTAATGCAAAGTTTTCCACTAACTGGTTTGTCTATGTGAATTGCAATATTTTCAAGCATTTTGCCATTTAACTTCTCATCCTCTTTCTGCCAGAAATTTGACTTAGTCTGCTTGACTAATTCATTCCTCTTATAAATTGCTCTTCTCTCCTCTACCATATTCAAAAATTTCTTTCCTTCAGCACTTAATTTGCAAGTTAGATTATTTTTATAAGCATACTCATAAGTAAGTTCGTTAGTAACAAGGAAAAATTCTCTCATTTGCTTTGCTTTCTTATGCTTATTTAAAGCATTTTCAATTTTAATATTTGCAAAAATTTCATCATAATTTGAATAGTAATATTCTAAACGTCCAGTTTGATAAAATAAACTAGTTAACACACTACATGTTACAGCATAAGTGAGAGGAAGCATATTATATGTTACTCCCTCAGAAACAGAAGCAGGTAACTTAACGCAGACGTAGCAGTCTTTTGCATCCATTACCTTAACATATTCACTCAATAGCTTTGTGAATGTATTACTTGAAAAATCACTAATTGATTTATCTTGATGAATGTTAGGCTGATGATCAATAACTTTTGCAGACGCACTATGTTTAGTTTGGCTAACCAGAGCTTTGTTTGTTATGTTAACTTTGTGTAATTCTCTATTCATCTCCAAAGGGATAATCACAGCTAAAACCAACCAGAGCAGAATTAAAATGAGCAGACACACCAGAGTCATCTTACAGCATCTTTTAAAAACAGAACACTTTGAAGTGCTCTCCTTAACATAAGGCATTTTTGGTTAGTTTAGCCTCAAAATAAAATAAAATAAAATTTTTAAAATCTAAATTTATATTTACACCCCCCTTTTAAAATATTTTTTTTTTTTTTTTTTTTTTTTAAAAACCCTAAACAAGATTTCTTCGACCTTATGTCATACATAAGTTTTCTTCAACTAAACAGTTTTTCTTCGACCTTATGTCAACTAACAAATTTTCTTCAGCCTTTTGCCAATTTAATATTTCTGTACTTCAATCATTGTCACTAATTTCTTGGATTTCGTTTTCTTCTTCACTACTATCATATATGTCAATAACAGGTGGAATTACTAAGTAAGTCCACTCAGGAGACTTGTATTTTTGGTTTGGTCTTACTATTCTTTTTCCTTTTCTCGATATCACTTCAATTTTCCTTCCAACTCCAACTTCTTTTCCAGGACTCTTTTGACTACTGATTTCTTCAACTTGTTCTTTTGGTTTCTTGATCAATCTGACTCTCAATCTTCCACCAGGCCAGTAGTCTGCTTTTCTCACGTACTTCTTTTTTGGTTCAGAATTATTTGATTCTGACTTCCAAGTCCTTTTCTTTCTGTTTTCACTTTCACCATCCACGTCACTTTCTTCAGTTTCGTAGTCTGAAATTTCAATTGACTCAGGAACTTCTCTATTCGGCAATTTCACTCCTTCAGGAACTTCACTTTGTCTTCCATCACTGGTACTCGGTAATTCGTCTTCCTCCTCTTCTTCAATTACCTTCAACTTCCCAGATTTCGGATTTCTGTTCCTTACTTCAGAGTTTGTTCTCTGCCTTTCGATACTCTCCTGGTCTGAAACTTCTTTTTGTTCTGCTTCTTTGTCTTCGATATAGACAACCGAATCCTCAGTTATCTTTCCTTTTAACAGATTCTCTTCACCTTCAGAATCTATTTCAATTATTTCCAAGTCTTTTCTTGTCAAATTTCCATTCACTGGCACAGTTTCCAGATGTCGACTTTCTTGTCGATCTTCAGAATCTGGATTTATTTCACCTTCTGTTTCGCCTTCTGCTTCAGAATCAGAATCATCTGTGGTATCACTTTCAACATCAGAACTCTCAGGAGTTGGTACTGGAATAGTATGACTAGGATGAATCCAGCGTTTCAATCCTCTGCACTTTACAGCATTAGTAGTGATCAAAATTATCTGCCTAGGCTTCTGCCATCTAGGAGCTAGACAATTCCTTCTCCGATGTACTTTCGTTCTGACCCAATCGCCAGGTCTCAGATCATGTGTCAAAACCTTTTCATTTGATTGTGCTTCAGTTCCCACCTGATTAGACACAGAAGTTACCATATCAGATAACCTTTTACAGTAATCCAAAATAGCACTGTCATTTATGCTCAACAGTTTACCTACAGGTACAAAAGCTTGCCTCATAACTCTTCCCATTAAAATTTCATGAGGACTCAAACCTGTCTTTTTATCTGGTGTACTTCTTAATGACATCAAAACAAGTGGAAGAGCATCAGTCCACTTTACACCTGTTTCAAGACACATTTTTCCAATTCTGTTTTTAATTGTTCCATTAATTTGTTCAACCACTCCTGATGCCTCTGGTCTGTATGCACAGTGTATTTTCTGCTCAATGCTCAAAGCTTCGCAAATTAACTTCATCAGTTTGTTATCAAAATGGCTTCCTCCATCACTCTCAATAGTGACTGGAAAACCGTACCTTGGGATTATTTCTCTGAGCATTAGTTTTGCTACTGTAATTGAATCACAATGTTGTGTAGGGAAAGCCTCTACCCATCTTGAAAATAAGCAAACAATTACAAGCACATATTTCAAACAATTGTGTAAGGGCATTTCGATGAAATCCATTTGTAATCTGGTAAAGGGACCACCCTCTCGACCAATTATTCCTGTCCCCACCACTGATTTTCTGTTTGGGTTCATTTGTTGGCATGACAAACACCTTTGACAAAAAGATTCTGCAATAGTTCTAAATTTAGTATTGAACCATGTTTCTCTAAAAAGTCTAACCATAGAATCTCTTCCCAGATGTGCTGGACCATGATATAATCTGGCCATGTCAGCAATCAAGCAATTTGGTAAGACTACTCTGCCATCTTTGTAAACCCACACTCCATCTTCTTCACGTGGTCTACAATCTGATCTTAACCACAAGTCTTTTTCTTCATCATCTGCTTCATTTTGTAAATCTCTAATCTCATGCCATGTTTCTACAACTGTTGTTAGCATTAATGAATTTGAATCAGTTTCTTTACTCCTTTCCCGATTGTATGCATAACCTTTTCTTGCACAGAATTTAGCCGTTTCATCTGCAAAGGCATTGCCCTTGGAGATATAATCAATTCCTTTAGTGTGCGCTGCACACTTAACAATGGCGATTTCTTTTGGCAATTGTATTGCTTCAATTAATCTCCTAATGAAAACTGCATTTTTAATTGGTGATCCTGCTGATGTCATATATCCTCTCTGTGACCAGAGTTGTCCATAATCATGCACAACTCCATACCCATACTGACTATCAGTAATGATGGTAACTCTTATATCCTTTGATATTTCACATGCACGAATTAAAGCAATTAATTCAGCCACTTGTGCTGAACGAACTCCTTCAAGACATGATGCTTCTTCGACATCTTTGACTGTACAAACTGAATATGAAGCTTTTAAGACACCTCCTTCGGATCTTAAGCATGAGCCATCTACAAAGTAGACGAAATCCGATTCAGACAAAGGTCTGTCTTTGATGTCTTTTCTTGGTTTAGTGCAGAATTCCATGACATCTAAACATTCATGTTCTGTTTCAATGTCATCAACAATTTCAGAATCAGGCAGTAATGTAGAAGGATTTAGATTTAAACATCTTGAAATCGAAACATTATCTGCTCCTAGTATGATTTTCTCATACTTTGTCAATCTGCTACTTGTTAAGTGCTGAGTCTTACCTCTTGTCAGTAAAATTTCTACTGAATGAGGCACAAAAACTTTCACAGGAAATCCCATAATGATCCCCTCACTTTGTTCGAGACTAATACTTGTAGCGGCAACTGCTTTTAAGCAACCTGGTAATGCTTTTGCAATTGGATCAAGAACTGCAGAGAAGTATGCAATAGGTTTCTTTAAATTTCCGTGTCTCTGAATTAACACAGATAATGCACATCCTTCTCTCTCACTGCAATACAGTTCAAAATCTTTCTCATAATTTGGCATACCTAAAGCAGGAGTTTGGCATAAGCTCTTTTTCAGGTTTTCAAAAGAATCCATCTCAGCATCATTGAGAATAATTGGATCCTTTACATCTGACTTTGTCAGTCTTTGTAGTGGTTTTGCAATTACTGAAAATCCACTTATCCATTGTCGACAGTAACCAACCATTCCCAAGAACATTCTGACCTGTCTTTGTGTTCTTGGTGGTAACATTGCTTGAATCATTTTTATTCTCTCTATTGTTACTTGTCTTTTTCCCTTTGCAATTCTGTGACCAAGATATTTTACTTCTTGTTTGCAAAACTGTAGTTTTGCTGGGGACACTTTATGTCCTTCTTCTGCAAGGCGATTTAACAGAATTATTGAGTCTGTCACACAATTTTCTCTTGTCTTTGCAGCTATCAACAGATCATCAATATACTGCACTAACGTAGACCTACCAGGTAAGTCTAGGTCTTCCAATGATCTTTTTAACAGTTCATTAAAGATTGAAGGACTTTCTGTATAGCCCTGAGGGATTCTTGACCATCCGAGGGTCTTACCTTGGAATCTGAATGCAAAGATTTCATAACTGTCTGGATGTAAGGGAACAGTAAAGAATGCATTGCAAAGATCAATGACTGTATACCATTCAGCATCATGTGGAATCTGGAATAGAATTACTGCTGGATTTGGAACCACAGGACAACATGGAACGACAATTTGATTAACCTTTCTCAAATCTTGTACGATTCTAAACGTTCCATTTGACTTTTTAACTCCCATAATTGGTGAATTACAAGGACTACTCTCCATTTCTTTTAATACACCTTGCTTGATTAATTTTTCAATTATTGGTGTAATACCTTCAATTGTTTCTGTTTTCATTTTATACTGTGGAATGTTTGGAAATTCTATTCCCTGTTTTAATGTAATTTTTACTGGATCTACGTTTTTCATCAGACCCATCTCATTTCCAGTAAAATCCCATATATCAGATTTCACCGTTTCCTTGAGCTCTTCAGGTAAATCTTTTTCTTCAAATGCAGGAAACAATTTTGTTTCTTCTGCTTCTATCATCATCATTGTCATTCTGTATAAACCATCTTCCTCCATTGTTTGTAACTCAACTCCATCCGGAGAACAATATATTCTACAATTCATTTTACATAGGATGTCTCTGCCCAATAGATTCACTGGACTACTATTACAAACCACAAATCTGTGTTTGTCTCTGTAATTTCCAATTTCAACTGGTACTGGATCAGTTAAGTCAGTTTTAATTTGCTGATTACTTACTCCGACAACTTGGATGGTATCCCCAGAGAGAGGTAGGTTTTCAATTTCCACTGATCTAACAGTAGAACGGGTAGCACCAGTGTCCACTAGAAAAGTGATGTCTACATCATTAACTTTCCCGTTTACAAAAGGACCAGACTGGTCAACCTCAAGAGTGGCTCCAACAACACACTCTTCCTCCTCTCTCGGGCACCGTCAGCAATAATCATCAGAATCGCTGTCTTGACTTTCTGCTAATAAAAACTGTTGTGAAGCATTTTGCATTTGAACTCTTTGCTGCTTTTGCTGTTTTTGTGGTTTTATTACCTGTTCACTTCCCTGAAATCCCACGTTTGGATTATATTTTAGAACTCCCCCACAATTCGGAAAAGGTGGTTGTGGCAATTGGTCTTGACGATTATTCACCTGTTGCTGTTGCTGTTGCTGTAACTGTCGCTGAATATTTAATTCGTTTAACCCCTGTTGCATCTGTAGCTGTCGCTGCAGGTCAACACCATTCTGCATCTGTGGGTTCAATAAGGGATTCTTTAAGTTTTTAGGAGGATGAGGACACTCGTCTCTCCAATGTCCAATTTCGCCACAATTAAAACAAGGTAATCTTTGTTTCAACTCCTCAATCTTTGGGCTAAATTTCTTTGGGAAATTATTACTTTTAAACTTTCCTTGTATCTGGTTTGTATTTCCAGTTTGAACAAAATTAGTGTTCTTATTACCCATGCTGGCGATCTGTTGCTCAGCCACTTTTACCTGAGCCCACATGGCTTTCTCCTTGAGCTTCTTCTGTTTTACTTCTATTTCATCACTGCAATACTTAGCCTTTCTTAGAATATCATCTACAGATAGTGATTGCCATCCTACAATGCTATTTCTGATCATTTCTCCAATTTCAGGTTTTAGTCCATAAACAAATCTATAGACAAAATGGCTCATGTCTTTTTCATCTAGTTTTTCATAACCACTGTATTGTTTAAAGATTAGCAGTAGTCTTTCATAAAAAGAATGAACTGATTCTTTTGTTTCCTGTTCTGTCCTTTCTATTTTAACCCAATCGACTTCTTTGGGTGGAATTTTGTTTTTCATCCAAACAATCACTTTTTCATAAAAATCCATTACAAGTGGATTTGGAGCACCTGTTTCTTTGATTCGCTCAGGTTCTGTTTTTGGCCAACTAATCGATATTTTACATTCTGTCCAAAGATCTGATGGAACGACAATGTCAAAAAATCCATCTAAATCAATCCACAGAACTTTTGACACTTTGATAAATCTATCTACTTGTCTGTACCACTCAACTGGTTTTTCCCTTAATTTAGGAAAGTCATTTGTAAATAACAGAATGTCCTGTCTTGACCAAGGGACATGAACATATCCTCCACCTGCAATTTCTCTCATTGGAAATTGTTTTGACAATTTTTCCAATCTTTCATCTTCCTTCTTTTTCGTCCATTTCACTCTCCATTTATTCAGTTCTCCTAGCTTTTTGATATAAACAATCAAATCTTTTATATGTACTATTCTTCCCATTGAGTTCAAACTCTCAATGTCACTTTCTGAAAAGTCTAATCTGTAATGTTTCGCAAAATTCTTTTGTTTACTCACATCGATTTCAAGTTCTGCTGCTAGATCCTCTAGTTGATCATATTTATTTTTTGTTTTCCATTGAATGCTTTTGCAAATGAACAGTAGTTCATCATCTCGATAGTAATTTAAACTATCTGGACCAATTGTTCCGATTATTAATTCTTCGATATTCGCTTTTAATTTGGCCACATCAAGTTTTGGTGTGGTTACCCTGACTTCAGGACTCCCTATATCTGATATAGCACCCATTGGTGTTTTTGGAGACAAATCCTCATTAAAGGTTAAATCAGGCATTCTTGATTTAGAAGAGTTTATTTCAGATAAGTCTGAATAAAATTTTTCAGTAACCTTTTGAATCTCTGCATTTAAAGGAATAGTTAATCCTGTCTTGTTTGTTTCCTTTTGGTCAAATACAGGCTGAACAGGACCAATCGTTACTGGAACTGTCACAGCTTCCATGCCTTTTGTCATTCTTTTTATTAATTTTTCTTTAGATCTTAAATATTCATTATAATCAACATCTTCAACATTTCTTGCCTCTCTTGTATAATCTTTTGGAGCTTCTCTTGCCCTTGGAGCCATTGTAAAATGTCTACCTTCATTTCGAGCATTTTCAAATTCTGGTCTTCTAGGAGTTTCAATGATTTCACAATTATTTGGATAAAGTTTAGGAGCTTCATTAATTGGAGGTGCACTCGGTGAAGTTTCAGTAGAAACCACCGGAGTAGACCATGATCTAGGAGGTCTCAAAGGCTGATTCTTTCTAGCTGTTGTATATATTTCCTCCATAACTGCATCCTCAGATTCACTTTCCATAGATTTCCCTGTAGGAGTACCCATTACCATTTCTTGTATTAAATACAATCCTTCACTCATGTTTCCCTGTCTCCACATTCGCAATCTATCTTCATGAGTTTCTCTTCTCCAAGGTGGATTTTTAGAAGGTCTTTTAATTCCACTAGCTTCTCTTTGTAACTGATACATCTCGTCTTCCCACTCAACTAAAGCTTCAAATTGAGTTGGTCTCGGTTTTGGAACAAGAGCATTCATTTTCTCTCGTAAATTTCTCAAGACTTTTACATTAAATGAACCATCATCAGGCCAAGTTAAAACACCGTCGTTCTTAGTATAGCGTTTCCAACTATCGAACCATAAGACTGTATGATATCCATATTCACCTTCCATGTATGCTGCAGGTGTTTTATACTTATGAAGTAATTTACCACCTCGCGTTTCGATTTTCTTGTCAGGCGAAAATAAATTCTTAAACTTCTGAAATAATGTTGGCTTTTTCTCAACATGTTTAAAATGATAACTCATTTTTAAGAGTTAAATCTAATTCACAAAATCGTTCGTAAAATATTTCCGGGATGTTCCGCAAAACAACCAATCCGTGCGCGAAACACACTAACAAGCCAATGACAGTTGAGCTACGTCACTTTTCTGCTCAACCAATAAAATTGGAGTTTTTCTGAAGGACCAATCAGCTTACAGATCGTCAGAGACTCTAGGGCCAATCAGAGTACAGTTGGTGACGTAGGTCACCCAATCCCAGCGCGGCTCTGTGACGTACACAGCAGCTGCGGTTTCTCGTTTCTCACTCCTGGCGCTTACCCCTCCTTCACAAAATCTTTTCACAGCGCCATTTTAAGAACACTTTTCAGTGTATATTAATTCTTAACAATGACTATAAAGACATCATCTGTTCGTTTCACTATTTAGGATAGTTTACATACATTCAAGTATCCACACTTCGGAATAGACGGCGCTATTCACACTAAGGATAATATTCAGTTGTCAGTAGAGTAACCCTTACCCCACCCTTCTAACACGTATAATTATGAACTCGCTTTGCTCTGAACGCACCGCGAAGTGACAGTTCTAAGAGTTCCACTTGAACATAAAATACAAATCAAACTCGCACTTTCACACTGAAAATTCCCTAATTTCAAACACACATGAAATCCGTACAGGACTCTCACCTGTTTATAGAGATCATGCACCGTTAGCAAAATAACGATGTTATCCGTACAGGGCTCTCACCTGTTTATAGATATGAAACATGTACCCGTACAGGACTCTAACCTGTTTATAGATAATCATGCACCGACGCTATTTTACCCTTCACTCAAGCTCGGATATAACTAATACTCTTATCACAGTGAGTTTTATGGAAGGCGCTTTGTCCCTATTCTCATGCTGCTTTAATTTCTTAGAAAACCCTCACTATACAAGATTCACACCTAGCCCTAAAACTGTGCTGCTCGGCGACAACACTATGGTACACGGCGATACCTCTTGTGATACTCGGCGATATCACTACAAACAGAACAGATGGCTTGCGTGACTAATTTCTCGCCACACAATCTATACCGGTATAGCTTACAGATAGCACGAAAAACGAACTCAACATGTGTTAAAACGTCGATCCTATTTCCATACCATAACACTTTAGTAACCCTTAGCAACCAACATATTACCTTGGTTACTCCTAGCAACCATCAATTTCTGCTACCAGAGAATTGATCCAGCGGCCTATAGAAAATATATCATAAACAACGCTACCCAATTTCATAATCTATAAACGAAATTATATACTAAATTATGGACCCATTTATAAACCTGACATATTTTCGGCCTACTGAATCAGGTGGTCAGATTAAATCTATATACACATTATCTACAAACTATATACAATTTTATACATCTGCGGAAAGAATATTGTCATTAGAATAAATTCTAACCATTTAAACGACCACCATTGGCGACGTGATCTAGCTAATAGTAACCTACACTTCTGAATAACCAAGACCAGCTTGTTTGTCAAAAGTAAGATTTTATTTACTAAATTATGGTATTTTAATTGATAGTTTTATAGAAATTATTTATTAGCATTGAAGCAAGCATGATTATAAAGAGACATGAAAAAAATACAATTTAAGCAAGTGAATCAAAATCAAAGTGAATATTTAAAGTTTAGCATTTTAAAACCTAAGTCCCTAACTGAGCTAAATAGATAGAAATTAAAGAAAGTTCTTTGAGGATTCTTACGTGCTCCACGCAATGTCCGACAGCACTTCACCTTCATCGGAAAGTCAGAAAGCAGCAGCCAGCCCATCCCTAGGGGCATGACTTTTTATACCTTTCTATGCTAACTAAACTACGCAAAGGAAAGTTTTCAGAAATCTTTGACGTCCCATTGGCTGAGAGTGACAAGTGACATGTCACCCACATTTCAAAAGTTCCATTAGGTCACTTTTCTTAAGGACCATTGTCTTTTCTGAATGCAACCAGGAGCTTCCTAGGTTTGCAACAAATGTATATTAATGTTCTCATGACTTCCAATTGACTTCCGCGGATGCCAAGTTAAGGGCTGACAAAATGTTCTTTTTCGACCTTGGCCATGTCCGACAGAATGATGATAGCACGTCAGTTTTTGCTTTGTGAACGCAGCTTTTGACGAACATTTTATTTCAGAATGGGCGTCTCGTGACTTTTGCAGAAGTAAAATTCAGTTTTTTGTAGTTCGAGTAAACTAGGCCCAAAAGCAGGCAACTTATGCTTTCTAGTATAAAACAAACACAAGAAAAGTATTAATGTAAGAAATAATGTAGATTCTGTATCCACCCCAAAATTTACTAATTAATTAACCCACCCGATTAATCAAATGTTACCTAGCAAATGCAAACAAATAAAGCAGCGTTTATATCTACCAGTCTTCATTAATCCAAGAGACTTATGTGCATCTAGAATAGTAGAAATGACATCACACAGACAAGGAAAAGCAAAACAAGCACATGCTTCTTTTATGTTTGCAGCAGTTAGTAATGACAAAAACGAAAACAATAAATTATTTTATTATTTTGCACGAACAAAAAGATGCAACAATTATGCACGTTTATGAGCACACATGTTAGTCCCCCCATGTGTAAAGTTTAATCTAAGTTGTATTAGCACGACATATCACAAATCATTAATATTATTATTCATGTTATGGAAATGTGACTTCACGAGTTTAAACAAAATTTTGTTTTCTATCTCGCTCCATCAACTCGTCCCATTAAAAGTGCTAGACCCTGGATTGGAGTGAATGCTGAAAACTTTTTGCCTATAAAATTCTTTCAGTCATTTATGAATGATTCATTTTTGGATGAAATTGTTGTGCAGACTAATTTGTATGCTGAACAGCATTAGATGGACAACAGTGCCAGACTTAAGCCCCACACCATAACTACCCAGTGGACTCCCACAAATCTGGATGAGTTGAAGAAGTTCTTGGGTTTAACTTTTTGATAGGAAGCCGTCACTGTCTTCATATTGGTCTTCTAGTCCCTTGATAGCAACAGCTATATTTCGCTTGCAACCATAAGTTGTAATCCAATCCAATCCAAAAATTCTTTATTTCGGTCGTTTAGACCATAAAAGATGCAAACAAATACACAGTAAAAAGACTTAACTGTTATAAAAACACATTACATACAGTTCATACGGTTACTTCCCATAATAATCCAGGCATAAAAGGGGTTTAAAAACAGTTCCTACCATTATCCGCACATTAAGTAATTTTTCTTTCTTATCTGCCACATGGCCATTAAGAATTTAGCAACTGCAAACACAATGTGAGGCAGAGTACTGGTTTTCAGTATTCTATACGCAAGCAGGTGGCTCCTAAATCCCACATTTTTACAAAGCGGCACCAGCCAGTATTTTCTGGGTCTATTGTATGCGGGGCAGAAAAACATGAGGTGAATTTCATCTTCCTCGTGAATGTTACAGCATGGACAGGTTTTGTCATTACCCTTTAGCCACTTACAAGTGAAGGTTTTAATGGGCAAAGTGCCTAACCTCCATTGTATAAACAATTTTCTTGCTAAAATGGGAAAAATAAAATCCATAAAACTTTCAAATACATAGGAATTTTTAGAATCCAGGAAACGGCCAGTTAGAGTGCCGCTGTTTCGTGCAGACAACAGTAGTGCTAATCTTTTTTCATTATAGGTTTGTACCAGTCTTTTGCGGGAAACCCTTCGGCAACCTTGTTCAGGATCCTCCCACAACTCAGACAAATTCATGGAGTACAGTTCTTTTTTTACAAAAGCAAGGCAGGGGATTCTGTCTCGTTGATTCAGGTTCATGACATGGATAAGGTCTTGCCTATAGTGGACAAGTTCACTGGTAGACCAAAGCCTATGCCAGAATCTCAATGACTTTGACTCAAGCTCCTCAGCAATAGAAGGGAGGTCCATATCTAATCTTAGGGGCAGCAGCGGTGTGCCTCGAGGGAGGGCCAAAAGGCGTCTGAGGAAGTTATTTTCCACTCTTGCAAGTTCTTGCCCTGCTTTATGCCCCCATAGTTCACTCCCATAGGTTGCAGCCGCCTTAGCTTGGGTTTTGTACATTTCTACTGCCGGGCTAATAGGCTCAAAGGTTGAGGTGTTTACGACCTTCAAAATTGCGCCCGACAGTTGGGACAACTTGAGCCTAGATCTTACTATCTGGGGGGTCCCAAGATACATTTTCATGTAGTGTTACCCCCAAATACAAAAAAGTTGTTACCCTCTCAAGGCTGGCTAAACCCAATGTAGGGTTAGGTCTGGTTTTAGGGGATGGATTAAATATCATGAATTTGGTTTTTTCTGTATTGATCTCTAGACCATGTTGTCTACAGAAAAGGCCAAATCCATCTAAAATCCGAAAGCAGGAGGGTGTCGTCGGCAAACATAACAGCCGGCACCCTCCTGCCTGCCAGGCAAGGGGCGTCATTGTCCCTAACATTGTCTAGATGGGATATGACACTGTTAACAAAGAGGCAAAACAGGGTCAGCGCCAGGACGCAACCCTGCCTCACCCCCCTGAGGACAGGAAACCTTGATGACAGGACACCATCCCTCCCACACCTAACCTGCGCGTAATTACTGTCATGGAGCCTAATTATGGCATGTAATAATTGGGCGGGTACCCCCAACTTCTTCAGGACCTCCCACAGTTTCTTACGTGGCACCAGGTCAAAAGCTGACCTCAGGTCCACGAACACCATGTACAGCCTCCCCCCCTCAATCCTCACCGTTTTCCAGTACAGCAGGACGAGGCGGAAAATCTGATCCATGGTGGACGTGTTTTTCCTGAAGCCAGCCTGGAGGAGACTCAGGATTTCGTTGGCCTCTATCCAATCTAAAAGGTGATCTAGGAGAAGGCGAGAGAATAACTTTTGGGGGACATCTATAAGACTGATCGGCCTGTAGTTGGCTGGGAGCAGAGGAGAACCCTTCTTATAGATAGGCACAATCTCCGCCCCCAGCCAGGTACAGGGGATCTCCATACCTCCTATGATGGCATTGAAAAGAATAAGGAGGTATGGGCCCCAGATCTCGGGGTGATGCCTGAAAAGATCACCAGGTAGTCTGTCTAGACCCGGGGCCTTCCCCATCGCCAATTTCTCTATTGCACTGACCACCTCGCCAAAGGTAAATTCCAGACCGGCAACAGGGATCGGTGGGGCCTCAAGGGCCACATCGTTGGCTAATAAAGTGGTGTCTTGATACAAATTGCCATAGTGGGCCTCCCAAACAGAGGAGGCAATGTTAGGCTCCACTGCCGCTTTGGCTTCTCCTGTACCAGTATTTACCAGAGACCAGAATGTTCTAGAGTCTTTTACTTCTATTGCATTAGAGAGGTTGTGCCATCAGTTCCAATCCCACTCCGACCTTGCCGTTGCCATGGCCGCCTTGTAATCCCGCCTAAGTCCAGCGACCTTAACCTTGTTTGATCCTGCTTTAATTGTGGCAATTAGCTCGTTGTAATCTGTATTTGATTCTTCTTCAGATGCTGCATTTTGTTGATAATGCTTTAGAATTGCCACAAGATCACCCTGATTGTGAGCATCTTTTTATTTATTTATTTATTTATTTGCTGGTTTTTATAGCGCTTGAATCGACTCCAGATGGAGTATCTCTGCGCTTTTGGTGCCGGCTAAACAGAAGATGTGAAATTGGAGCAGATGCTAGATCTCATTTTTAAATAAAACAGTTTTCAGTTGCCTTCTGAATTTCAAGTGCTCAGTACACTGTCTTAGGGACAGAGGAAGTCTGTTCCATAGTGTGGGTCCTGTAATTGACAATGCTTTATTCCCATGCCTCGCTTTCTTGGCGCGGGGCACCACTAGGAGCAGATTGTTGCTTGATCTTAGCGTTCGAGATGGCATGTAGGGAATACATTTGTTTTTAAGATAAGCAGGCCCTTGTCCATGAAGACATTTGTGGATCAGGCAAGCTATCTTGAATTTTGTTCTTTGCCGGATCGAGAGCCAATGTAATTGCTCAAGGAGGGGTTTGGATGGAGTCCTTGGCGGGGCATTCAGAACTAGTCGGGCCGCTGTGTTTTGAATGACCTGGAGCTTAGCCAGCACTCCTTCATTGGCAGAAAGCAGCAGGCCATTACAATAATCGATCCGACTTAGCACGAGTGCCTGTACTAGCGTCCTCCTAAAAGAATCCGGCAGTAGAGGGAAGACCTTGCGCAGCAGGCTGATGGTATGGAAGCAAGAACCCGAGATAAAGTTGGAATGCTGTTTTAGAGATAGTTCTTGGTCCAGACGGACCCCCAGATTTTTCACTATCTGCTTTGGTTCTGGGGCTGCTCCCAAGTCCTGTGGCCACCAATCTGGGGCCCATAGCATCCTGGCTTCTCCAAACAGCATGACTTCCGTCTTGCTGACGTTGCACTGAAGGCAGTTGGAGGACATCCAATGTGCCACTGCCTTCATGCCTGATGAAAAGGAGTTTCTTACTTCAGCGGAGAGGGTTTTAAAAGGGAAGAGGAGCTGGGTATCATCAGCGTAGGATACTGGGATAAACCCGTACCTACGCATCACTCTAGCCAGGGGTGCCACATAAATGTTGAAGAGGGTCGGGCTAAGACACGAACCCTGGGGCACCCCTTTTGATATCTCCATCTCCGCTGAACGATATGCACCCATGGTGACAGTCTGGGTGCGCTCGGATAAAAAACTCCTTAGCCAGGCTTAGTTCCTTAGAACTTAAGGTTCACCCTGTCCTTGATCACTTTGTAGATCAAGTTTCATAGATCTATGTTCCAGAAAAAGAAATAGCTGTGAATGAGTCATTGGTCCTGTTCAAGGGCTGATTCGTTTTTAGGCAATACAGTCCTAGCAAGAGCACACGTTATGGAATTAAGATGTGTATGCTATCTGCAAAAATAGTACTGAATTTGTCTATAATTTCAGGGTGTACAGCGATAGGGAATTCAGTATTGACCCCCACGGTTGTCCATTCACTTTTGGAATTAGTGAGAAAATTGGATGGGAAGTTGGTAGAGAACTTTTTTTACAAAGGCCACCATAACTTTTACACTGGTGTGCAATTTTGGTTGCTAGGAAATGTGTCTCAGCCCGGTAATCCCACAACCTTGCCTTACAGAAATGTTATGAAAATATGATTGAAATTTTTCATAGCTAAATTTGAATTTCGCATGGGATTCTGGGGCAGAAAACATTGGGGGATCCACGCAAGCCACACCTCCCTGGACTCTGCTGGGTGTCTAGTTTTCAGAAAGTCTGGGTTTGGTAGGTTTCCTTAGTTGGCTGCGGAGCTTGGTACCAAAAATGCTGGTTAAACCAGGTCTTTTTGTGAGGGATAATTTTGATATCTCCACAGTATGTTTTTGACCGTTTCCTGTTGTGTGCACTAGGCCTACCCACACAAATGATGTACAACTTTTATCAGAAGACTTAGGGAAATGCTGGGTAGGTGGATGTTTGTGTCTCCCCACAAATTCTGGAACTTTCCATCACAGAAATGTGAGGAAAATGCGTTTTTAGACAAATTTGGAGGTTTGCCAGGGATTCTGGGGAACATTACTTGGTGAGAGCCACACAAGTCATCCAATCCTGGATGTGATTTTTCTACTTTGTGTTTTGGGCCATTTCTCGTTTAGGTAACTAGGCCTACCCACACAAGTGAAGACCTATGTTTATCAGGAGACTTGGAGGAAGGCTGGGTGGGAGAAAACTTTCCATCTCTGAAAATGTGTTTTTTAGACAAATTTGAGGTTTGCAGGAAATTCTGGGTAAAAAATGTTGGGGGATCCACACAATCCACACCTCCCAGGACTCCCCTGGGTGTCTAATTTTCAGAAATTACTGGGCTTGGTTGGTTTCCCTTGATGGTCGCCGAGCCAGGGAGCAAAAATGCAAGTGACTCACTTGCAAACCCGGGTCATTCTGTGAAAGATAATTTTGATGTCTCCATAATATGTTTTGGGCCCTTTCCAGTCACAAGCACTTGTTCCACGACACAACTGAGGTACCATTCTTATTGGGAGACCTACGGGAACGCTGGGTGGTAGGAAATTTGTATCTGCCTAGTGATCATACAACCTTGCCAAACAGAACTATAAGAAAAATGTGATTATGATTTTTCTTACCAAAATTTGAGGTTTGAAGGGAATTCTGGGTAAGAAAACATTGGGGTATCCACACAAGCCACACCTCCACAGAATTACCCCTTTGACTAGTTTTCAGAAATGACTACGTTTTGTTGGTTTCCCAAGATGGTTGCTGAGTCTGGGACCAAAATGCAGATTACTCCTTTGTAAATCCAGGTAAGCTTGGGCAGAGCTTGCAGAGTTGAAGTACGTGGAATGCTGCAGAGTTGCAGAAAAACTCAGTAGAAGTCTGCCGAGTTCCGCAAGTGGGCAGAGTTGCTCCACTCGCTCACTCTAGCAGCTCTAGCAGGAGTGCACTTACCATTGTGGGCACCAAACCATGGTGGCATGATGTGTAGGGGCAACGCACCAACCAGCAAAGCTTAGGGCCCAAGTTAAAGCAGCTTATCCTGGCGAGGTCCATCAGGGAGCCCTGGCTACCTCCAGGAGTCCAGACTGCTCCCCGCTCACCCATCCACCAGACAGTCGAAGGGCCCAGCAGGTTCAACGCCCAGAGTGACCTGCCACAGAGCCGGCCAAGCTGCTGCGCAGAGCCATGGTGGCCCCCTGCCAGCAGGTACTGTCCTTGAACATGCCGGGCCAAGCGAGGTGGTGCTTTCCTCTCAGGGCCAGTAGGCTGGCTTCACTTACTGTCTGGTGCCTGTGCCCGCACAGAGAAGAAAAACAACATGTCTCTTAGCTGGAATGCATTGTGCAATTCAAGACTCATTATCAGTACGTTTCCCTTGCAAACTGAAAACAAGGCTTGAACTGCACACAGCATTCCAGCTAAGAACGCTGCAGGCCCTAGTTGTCATGTTACTAGCGACTCGCTGAATGCTCCTATTGATGGGGCAGACTCTGCTACGCGGTGGAATCAGAGTTTTTTTGATAGAACTCCGCTCTCCGAGCAGAGAGCAGAGACACAAAATTCCACAAACTCCAACGGCGGAGCAGAGTTAACCACTCAGACTTAATTATAAGAACAAATGGGTTCAAAGAATTTCTCTTTAACTTCCAAGGCTCGACTAACTCCATCTGATCCCTAGTCGGTCTTCACCACCAGTGGCCCATGGGCACCACACTCTGCACTGCCTCACCTCACTCAGCCACCCTGTTGTCCCCACACCACCGTTGCCAGCTGACATTGCTGCAAAGGTCTGCACCGTGGTCTGGGGGCCACCCTCTTATAAGCTACACGAAGCACCACCCCGTCCCACACCACAGCCACTGATACTGGCCCCATCGGCTGACGATCTTGCACCATCCCGCTTCACACTGCAGCCCTGGTCTCAGTGACACAGCTGGATGACTGACGCAACCTGAGGGCACCCGCACGCCACACCTCTCCACTTCACACCGCAGGTTTGATGACCGCCATTGCCGGGCCACACCACCATGATCAGCCGGAAAAAAGAGTACTGTTTACAAGTCGCCTGACACAGACACTGGTCCACACTGACACGGTCGACTGAAACTGTTGGATTTGGTTGTCTTTAGCACCGCAATAGCACATAACGAAGCTACCAACTTAATGGAACTGAATTTTAAAGGTTATCCTTACAAAGTGCATATTTTGATTATTGCATGTTGGATCTTTATCATTTTGGTTTTATTTTACACAGATAAATATAGGATATTTCTCAAAACTTGTGTATTGTCCCTTTGTAGTGTTCTCACTGTATTACTGTATGTTATGTGCAAATGCTTTACACACTGCTCGGAGATAAGACTGACTGCTCGTGCCAAGCTACCAAAGCAGTGAGCAGGGGTTATTTTAGGAGTGTAACTCCCTTATCCTGACTAGGAAGAAAGATCCATACTTGGACAGGGTAACAACCTGCCAACTAGAGACCCCCATTTCTAACATTGGTTGTTAGCGGTGAGGATAGGACTTGCTTTTGCACTTGACCTACAGTGATTTGTGTGCACCACTACCATATTGCAGACCATTATGTACCACATACTCTCCCTGTTTACCTTCTGGATGTATTGTTGATAACTGGAACCTCCTTTTAGTTGTTGTACCTGTGAGGCCTTCATAAAATGGAAATCAACTTTTGGCACTATACGATGAAGGAAATACAAGTCTTTTGCAAGGAGAGGGAGTTGCCTGTGAAGAGGAGATCCACAAGGTGGAATCTTGAGGCAGCCCTGTTTTATCATGAGGAAACACGTTGGGTAGCAACCCTACCAGATGACTCTGAGGTGGAGTACTAGGAGGGCAGTGGCCCTGAGAAGGAAACATGGGGGGAAAGATGGACTTAGGATGAAAAGAGTAGGATCCAAGCTTTTGATCGGGGACTGAGAGAGTTCGACCGGAAACTCAGGAGGGATGACGCTAAGAGATCCTTAGCCCAGGTAAAAGCAAGTGTGTTGCACAGGAACTGAGCTTGGCTGGGCTGGTGTTAGAAGCGGGGAGGGTGGAGTCCAGCTCAGATGGTGGTAGCAAAAAGGTGGGTTTTAGTGCTGAGGGAGATATACACATATCCAGAGATGTGGCACCTGACTTGAAGGAGTGGGTCATCATGTACCAGTGGGTTCAGGTTTATGAGGTAGCTCCAGTGTTGCACAATGTCCCAGAGGTGGATTGGGTACCTGGCACAGGGGATCGTATTCCTAGCACATTCTATGCGTCGGATGGCCAGGAGCTGTCTGACACCACAGTGCTCATGTGTGTTGGAGGCTCCCAGCCACGAAATCCCTCTGGTGAAAGGGACTTCCTTTCAAGCAAAACAGCCTCGGGAGCTGGGGAAGAGCTTCTCCAGCTCCCGCTGTTCTGATTGTTTCTCTGAAATGACGATCTGCGTGCATGTATCATATCAGAGAAACCGAAACTGAAATGAGCCAATCGCCTCATTTTAGTTTCACTTCCTCTTTGCTCAGCGGGCTATCTCAGCCTCCTGAGCACTGAGGCAGACGGGAGAGGTATCATTCCCTTTCCAATGGTATGCCTCCCTAGTGGATCTATGCTTGGGGATCGCTGCAGGGAGGCGATCCCCAAGCAGGGATCCACCCACTAGACCCCAGGGTGGGGAGAGCGATCCTTTGGGCAAAGGCTTTTGGTCCCCCAAGTTTTTCCCTAAAATTCTGGCATTTCATTTTCTGCCACACCCCTGGGAAGAACAACCTGACTCTGTGGGGGGGGGGGAGGCAGAAAGCACACTAAGCACCACTGATTTTTTGGATTTTTTGTTTTTATGTATATAGGGATAGGGGCTGCCCAAAATGGGCAAGCCAATGCCTACACCCCCACCAAAATTCCACACTCATTCTGCCTCCCCAGGGGGGCAGAAAGTACACTAGCCACCACAGATTTTTTGTTTTTATGTATATACGGGTGGGGACTGCCCAAAATGGCCCACCACCAAAAGAAATTCCACAATATTTCTGCCTCCCCCAGGAGCAGATGGGGAAATAGCCCCTGATCTGCCCTCCGGGGGAGCAGAAAGCACACTAGGCACCAGGGATTTTTTTGTATGTATATAGGGGGAAGCTGCACCAAAATGGGTATGTCAATGCCATTCCTCCCAAAATTCCACAGTCTTTCTGCCCCCCCAAAATTCCACTCCTCCTGGGAAGCAGATGGGGGCAATAGCCCGCGATCTGCCACCTCCGAGGGGCTGAAAGCCCACTTGGCACCAGGAATGTTTTTCATACATAGGGGTGGGGGCTGCCCAAAATGGGCATGCCACTGCCCCACCCCCAAAAAATGTTGACAATCTTTCTCTCCCCCAGGAGGCAGAGAGGCGCAATAGTCCCTGTCTGCCACACCAGGGGGTGGCTGAAAGCCCACTAAGCACCAGGGATTTTGCTTTTTTATACGGAGAGGTGGAGGCTGCCTGAATGAGCATGCCAATGCCCCTACCTCTATAAACAATTAGCCAAAGTCTCCAGATGGAGCAATAGCCCTGGGGCAGAAAGTCCACTAGGCACCAGTGAATATGTGTTTTTTTATACATAGGGGCATCTGGGCAGCCCCCACCCCCAAAAAAGTCTTTCTGTTGCCCCCGGAAGGCAGATCGGGTCAATGATCTCTTTAACTGCCCCCTGCAGAAAGCCCACTAGGCACCAGGGATATGTTTGTGGGCATGTCAGGAAGAAGCCCAATAGGCAAGGGTTGCGCCCTTTTTTTAGGCACACATGTTGGCTGTTTCAGTGATATTTTTAGTCTTGGGGCAGAAAACCACTAGATACCAGGGAGAGTTTGTGTGTGTGTGAGTTGGAGTTTGGCCGACGGTCTGTGTTTACTGACCATTGGTTGGCCTTTTGATGGCGGTATGTGTTTGGACTTGCACTTGGCTAATGGTGTGTGTAGAGTCACACTTGATGACGGTGTGTGTAGATTGACACTTGCCTGTTGGTGTGCATGGAGCGGCTCTTGGCTGGCGGTTGTACGTGGACTAGTGCTTGGCTGACGGTGTGCATGGGTAGTGCTTGGCTGGCAGTGTGCATGGATAGCGCTTAGCTGACTGTGTGCATGGATGGCACTTGACTGGCAGTGTACGTGGATGGCACTTGGCTAGTGGTGTGCATGGATGGCGCTTGGCTGGTGGTGTGCATGGATGGCGATTGGCTGGCGGTGTGTGTGGATGACGCTTGGCTGGTGTTTGTATACTGACTACTGGCTGGCAGTGTGGCTTGCATGGATCCCCGCAGCAAACCTCCAATTTACTTACAAAATCACATTTTCATCACATTTCTGTGTAGATAAGTTGTAGGATCACGCACAGGAACACATTTATACCTCACTTGTGTGGGTGCTGATAGTAGTGGCAGCCTAAAAACATATAAACAAATTCCCCTTTTGGATCCGCTTTGGGACCCTCTCAATCTCTACATGTTTTTGGCCCTACCATGTCTTAGGCACTTGGTCCATCCTCACAAGTAAGGTATCATTCCAATCAAGAGACTGAGGGAAACGCTGGGTGGTAGGAAAGTTGTGCCGTGCACTGATCCCACAATTTTCTGACACAGATATTAGAGGAAAAAGTGACTTTTTAGCTAAATTTGAGGTTTGCAGCAGATTCTGGGAAGGAAAATGTTGAGGAATCAACGTAAGCCCCACCTCCCTGGACTCCCACGGGTGTCTAGTTTTTAGAACTGTCTGGGGTTTTTAGGTTCCCCTAGATGTCTGCAAGCCCAGGGCCAAAAACAGAGGTGTCCACATATCTATCACAAAACTACCTGGTCTTTCAAGGGGTTCTTCTGCGTTTTCTTGGTCCGGGGCTCAGTGGCCATCTAGGGAAACCTACCAAAGCCAGACATTTCTGAAAGAAATTGCTGGGTGTGTGGAAGTTTGCGGCTCCCTGCAGTTTCAAAAACTTTTCAACACAAGAAAGTGGGGAAAATCTTTTTTTTTACAAAGAGGTTTGCATGTTATTCTTGGTAACAGAACCTGGTGAGAGCCACACAAGTCACCCCATCCTGGATTTCCCTGGGTGTCTAGTTTTCAAAAATGGACAGGTGTGCTAGGTTTCCCTAGCTGCCGGCTGTGCTTCGATCCAAAATCGACAGCTGGGCAAATCGTGCAAAAAAAGGTCAGTTTACACTGTAATATGATAGGTCCACGTTGTGCTTTGGGCCGTTTTCCAAACTAAACTGGTGTATTGTCCTTTTGTATTGTTCTCACTGTATTACTGTTGGTTATGTTCAAATGCTTTACACACTACCTCTGAGATAAGCCTGACTGCTCGTGCCAAGCTACCAAGGGGGTGAGCAGGGGTCATCTTCTCTGTGTAACTCCCATGCCTTGACTAGAGTGGTGGGTTCTGCCTAGCTTAGGTGCATACCCTAGCCAACCAGAAATACCATTTCTAATGGACGGCAACCGCCACCGAGCCGCTTCTTGGACTATGACCTGTGAGCACCTCACTCCGCACTGCCTCACTTCACTCCGCAGTCCTGGTCTCACTGATGATGACATGGCCAGCTGGCAGCACTGCCGAGGTCTAAACTGTGGTCTGGGGGTACCGCTCATAAGCTATACGAAGCCCCGCCTGTCCCACACCACAGTCGCGGCTCACCGATGCCAACCCCATCAACTGCTGGTCTTCAATGGATGCCACCACGTACACCGTGACCGTCAGCACCGCAACAAGCACGGCCTGCTTCGCACCGCAGCCCTGGTCTCACTGACGCTGCTGTACGACTGCCACTGCCTACACTGCGACCTGAGGGCACCACATGTTGCACTGCTCCGCTTCACACCTCCGCCTCGACGACCACTGTTGTCGACCCACACACCGCAATCAGCCAGGGCAAAAGGTACTGTTTACAAGTCTTCTGACACCAACGCCGGTCCACACTGACACGGTTGATGGAAACTGTTGGATTTGGTTGTCTTCAGCACCACGGTAGCACCGGACTGAGCTACAGACTTCAAAGAAATGCACTTTTAACGTTATTCTTACAAAGTGCATATTTTGATTATTGTATGTTGGATCTTTATTGTTTTGGTCTTGCGTGACACAGATAAATATTGGATATTTTTCTAAACTGATGTGGTGTCCTTTTGTAGTGTTCTCACTGTATTACTGTATGTTATGTGAAAATGCTTTACACACTGCCTCTGAGATAAGCTGACTGCTCATGCCAAGCTACCAACAGGGTGAGCAGGGGTTATGTTATGAGTGTAACTCCTTTATCCTGACTAGGAAGAAGGGTCCCTAATTGGACGGGCTAATAACCAGGCCCTGGCAGAGTTTGCATATTTGCTCTACGCAGATCTCCATGAAGTGGAAAAAACACTCTGCTACACTATGCAGAGATCCGCAATTAGGCAGAGATTTGCTTGCTTGGCCACCGTAACTGCTGCAGAAAACAATTAAAAAGTCCTCCTGCTCCCTCTACCATTGAGACAAACCGCACAAACATCACCAAGCCCAGTGTAGTGCTTTTAATCTTGAGGCAGTGGAAGGCCAGACACCATGTGGGCAATGCAAAAAAGAAACCTAGATTGTTGTGGATGAGTTAGCTGACTGCCCTTCTCCCCACCCCCTCCCAGCCTGTCCCCTCCTCCTCCCCAGACCACCCCCCAATACCAACACATATCCACCTACTGAAGATAGATGAATGGAACAACTGCAGCGGTGTTGGGTACCCTGTCTTTCTCGATCCATCTCTGAGATGGTAAACTGATAGCCTCCTCCCTCTTGCTTTTCTCTGCACAGAGCAGATCGGACATGCCATGCCCAATTAGATTATATCACATCAGACATTATGGAGGCAGCCAAATAGCCAATGCCTTATGTGCAGAGGCCCGCTGCAGCAGCATGACATCTGCGCATCCTCAAATGTGTGTCACTAGTGGTTGGGACTGGAGGCTAGTGCTTCGGCTTTTGTAGTGTGCTGCAGCCTGCCAGGTGTCTTCTGTCATGAGATCAACTCTCTTCTATGACTGCAGCCAGTGAAAGCAGGGAGGAGCAAGCGAGCGACACCAGATGTGTTGTTAAACTCCGCTCCGCAGGAGTTGTAGAGCTTTTGGCAAAGCAGAGCGCAGAGTTGTAAAAGCAGAGTCCACCACCCATCGTTAGTAACAACCTGCCAACTAGAGACTCACATTTCCAACAGGAATACAAATCATGGCAGATATAAAACTCAAACAAAATCTTATCCTGAGCAAATGTTCAATCCAAAGTAAATCCAGCAGTACGTAGTTATGGTAATTTCTTTGTTTATTCCAAATGCCAGAATTCCAAATAGGTAATATCACAGCCAGTTTGAACAGAATGCAGCCAACACATGATTAGTCTTGTGAATATTTTCCACCAACTTCATCAGGGCTACAAAAAATATGTAATATAAAAGTATATAAGCAACAACAACCACTATTTCATTGGCCTAATAATAATAATAATAATAATAGGGGCATTTATAGAGCGCTGAGTTACGCACACCGGCGTGTCCTCGCGCTGAGAAGTGGGAGAGGCGGCAAACAGGGAAGAACAGCTGCCAGGCAGGCATTTATCTAACATAGAGGTGGGTTTTTAATTTCGCTCGAAACCTCATTTCTTCAGGTTCCAGGCGCAAATCCACTGGGAGTTTGTTCCAGTAGTTTACCGCTAAGTATCTAAAGGATCTCCCTCCCATGCGCTCTTTCTTCACCTTGGGGATCCTCAACAGTCCCCCCCCCCGCAGATCTGAGCGCTCGGGCCGGTTCATGGGCATCAATCAGTCTCTGTAATGGACGAGGTGCCCTCCCATTCAAGATCCTGTGACAGGTGCAGAGTGCCTTGTACTCGACTCTGCTCCTCACAGGGAGCCAATGCAATTTCTGCAGGGCCATCCTCCAGGATGCCCTTTTAGGCAGTCTAAGGATCAGGCGCGCTGCCGCATTTTGCAGCACTTGAAGGCGGGCCATGCTTTTCTCCGGTGCCCCCAGGTACAACAGGTTCGCGTAGTCTAACCTAGTGGTCACCAAAGCATGTACCAGGGTTTGACGGGCCTCCCTCGGCAGTAAGTCCAAGACTTTCCTCAGTCGTACTAAAGTTAGTGAACATGTGAAAAAGCGAAGAAAAGCTACAAAGGATCGTGATTTGTGGCTAATAACACGTGAAGAGAGCATAAGGATCCTTTTGTAAAGAATAAAAAGATATCAATCATTTCATATGTAAAGCGCGCTACATACCCGCGAGGGTGGGGGGCTGCTACTGATCGAAAAGCCAGATCTTGAGAAGTCTTCTGAAGGCCAGCAGGTCCTGGGTCTGTCGTAGGCTGGTAGGGAGAGTGATCCAGGTCTTGGCGGAGAGTTAGGAGAAGGATTGCCGCCGCCGGTGGTTTTCTGTATGCGTGGAACTGTGGCGAGGGCGAGTTTGGCAGAGAGGAGGCTGCGGGTGGGGGTGTAGAAGCTGAGTCGGTCGTTGAGGTATGCTGGTCCGGCGTTGTGTAGGGCTTTGTGTGCGTGGATGAGGAGTTTGAAGGTGATCCTGTTGTTGACGGGGAGTCAATGCAGGCCTCTCAGGTGGGGTGTGATGTGGCTGCGTCGGGGGACATCGAGGATCATTCGTGCCGAGGTGTTCTGGATGCGTTGCTGCCGTCTCAGGAGCTTGGTTGTTGTTCCTGCGTAGAGGGCATTCCCGTTGTCCAGTCTGCTGGTGACGAGGGCATGGGTGGCATTTTTTTTCGTGTCGGAGGGGATCCATTTGAAGATCCTGCGGAGCATTCGGAGGGTGTTGAATCAGGTAGCGGAGACGGCGTTGAACTGCTTGGTCATGCAGAGGGCGGAGTCGAGGATGACCCCCAGGTTGCTTGCGTGGTCGGTGGGTTCTGGGTCTGTTACTAGCGATGTTGGCTACCAGGAGTCGTCCCAGGCTGAGGGGGTGGGGGCCGGGGATGAGGACCTCCGTCTTGTCTGAATTCAGCTTCAGCCTGCTGTCTTTCATCCATTCGGCGACGGCCTTCATTCCTCTGTGGAGGTTGGCTTTGGCAGTGTGGGGGTCTTCAGTGAGGGATATGATCAGCTGGGTGTCGTCAGCATAGGAGATGATGCTGAGGCTATGTTGTCATGCGACGTGGGCGAGCGGTGCCATGTAGATATTGAACAGCGTCGGGCTGAGGGATGATCCCTGTGGAACGCCGCAGATGATCTTGGTGGTCTTGGAGCAGAAGGGTGGGAGGCGGACGCTCTGGGTTCTGCCGGAGAGAAAGCATGTGGTCCAGTCCAGGGCCTTCTCTTGGATTCCGGCGTCGTGGAGGCGTGCTGTTAGGGTGCGGTGGCAGACCGTGTCGAAGGCTGCTGATAGGTCCAGAAGGATGAGGGCGTCTGTTTCTCCTTTGTCCATAAGGATCCTGATGTCGTCGGGTCCAAATTTATCTTTGGGTTTTAAGCCCCTAATCCACCTTAAAATTGTTGTGCCAAGTCCGTTTCACCAAAAGAGAGTGTGCAAGTGAGAACTGAACCACAGCCACCAATTCATCCATTTATAATTTACCTAATAAGTCATAATCAAGTTCTGTCCTCTGTAGTAAAACATAGGTTTTCATAAGCACCTAAACATTAATAATCATGATCAATACAACCATTTACAACCATAGTGTACAAAACACACATAGGTATTATTATATTGTAATCCATACCTACATCTCAGTACTTAATCCCTTAATTCCTTATTATCTTTCAATCCAACAGTCAGCAATTCATGTATCTGTAAAACATAATCCACACGGTATATTCAGGAGGTGCAAGAGGAGGGTCCATGTTTTAAGCAATTCAACCAATCCAGTATGATTTGTGTTTAACGTTAGCTAAAATTAAATGGCGTGAGGGTCATATCCAACAATCTATAGCCTTTCATGAGAGAGCATCTGACTTTTTATTACTGAAACCACGTTTCAAGTTTCACGATTGAATATAAATACCTGCCTTAAGCACATGCAGCGGTCAACAACGCTGTCCATAGACTGAAATCAAGTAGGCAATATAATTACACTAAACAATGCAGTGTTGCATCTTCTAAATCTGCTAGGGGGGTATTCCACATGACTTCCAACTTTTCACCCTCGGAACACCTGAGTACCGAGTACTCCAATAACATATTACAAATAAGTAAGCTCAAAGACGGCAAATACACATAATTCAGCAACTTTTTAAAGTAATTAGTAATAAAAACACTGTGCAGTACATGGTCATACCTGCCAACAATGGGGAGAGTGCTCTTCAAGGTATCTCAGCTTCTAGCATGGGCACCATTTTGAATTGCCATTTTATATACCTGTATGGTGTTAATAAAAAAAGACTATCATGGTCAATGTGTAACATGTAAACACAGACACCATATTGGAACAGCAGCTAGAGGTCTCAATCGGAGTCATTTCCCTCAAAGCAAACTATGCTGTCCATAGACTAATATCAAGTAGGCAATGTAATTACACTAAACAGTGTAGTGTTGCATCTTCTAAATTTGCTAGGAGAGTATTCCACCAGACTTCCACCTTTTTACCCTCGGAATACCTGAATGCCAAGTACTCAAATAACCTATTACAAATAAGTAAGCTCACACATGGTAAAAACACATAATTCAACAACTTTATCTGGTAATTAGAAATCATTTTTAAAAATGGATATAAAACTCTGATATTCTGTCTGCTGTAAGTTCACATTGGGAAAAAACATGCACTGTAGTACAGGGAAAGGAACGGGATATAGGTTTTGTTTGGAGTGTTTGTTACAGAGTATCCCATATGCCAAACACTAAATCAGGCACCTAGTCCCAGTTTACTTCCTGGCCTCTGCCTCCACCACAAATTATTTGAAACAAATACCTTCGCTTGGCAGTAAGGAAACGTACTCTACTGCAGGGTAAATTAGAGGGATTAGGCTAGGTAGAGGTTTTGCTATAGAATAATGGGGTGTCGGAGACGAGGCAAGATGGCGGCGGAGTGAGAGTCACTTTCACTCACCTCTGTACCGCTCCGCATCTCACTGTACCCACCCCGAAAGCAGAACCGCTGCAGAGCCCCAGAAAATCCGCGGAGCAACAATAGAGCAGTAACGACATCTCAGGTGGCATTATGGAAACTTTGGAAAAGTTGACACTCCGACATGCATAATACGGCAGGGAGGAAATCAGGATGGCGCTAAAAACCTACTGTGGGAGATGCGAAGACCGGCAGCATTTTCCTGGAGTTGGTGGCTGTATAGACTGAGCAGCACTTACCCCGATTGACACAACGCAGTCTGCCCCACGCGCTGGAAATCTATCACTTGTCTTCTGCTAGCAGCCGCTGGCAGAAGGATTCGCTCGAGCTGCCAGCTGGGGCTGGGGTTGCCTAGCAACGCTGCGAGCGAGAGAAGCTTAAAAGGAGAGCATACGGGGGCCATGGCTGCACGAGAAGGATGCGGCATATCGCGCCTAAACACTCACATTGGGTCTCGTAAAGAGAGCCAGGAACTAAGACAGAAAACAAAGCAGATATCAAGAAACTGGACAATCGTGGCAGCAAAGGGGCAAAAATTGGGAAAGGAAAGGAGAAGGCAGAGGTTCCCAAATGCGGCAAGAAAAATGAGTTAAAAGGTACGTCGCCAGGCTGACAGGGGGAAAAGAAAAAACAGGTGGCTATCACAAGCATGTTGTCCCCCATGGAGGGCAACAAGGAACTGGGGGGTCCAGGAGCACTGCAAATGGAAGACTTAGGTTCCTATGAAGAAACAGCATCCACTGAGAGTCCCCAGGGATCCCCCAGGGCGAGCCCCTTAGTGCACGCAGTGGAAGGGGAAGGGGAAGGGGAAGGGGAAGGGGAAGGGACACCCTCCTGGGGATCGTGTATGGAGAACACAGTCCTTGGGAGCCCAGATGTATTACCCAATGACACCCAAGACGAGACATATGCCGACCCAGGCAACAGGCTAGAAGAGAATTTCCCTACATCATCGGAGATACTGGGGAAAGAGAAGACTGTAATCACGCCGCCAAATAAAGATGCCAAAAATGAAGAAGCAATCCCAAAAAGGACACATGACACAGGGTATCTCTCCCGAGACTCTATGGAAAACTTTTACTCATTGAATGAGGAATCGGCCGAGTCAGTATCTGGGATCTCTAGCAGCAGTGAAAAAATGGAGGGAGAAGAGACCTCCACAAGTATTGACAGCCAGCAAGACGAAAGGCAAATTCAGAAAAGAATGAAACGGGGTTCAGATTTGAAGAAAAATAGATCTAAGAAAGACGGGGACGATGATGACGAACTCAGATGGTACTACTGAGTAACACAACTAATAGGTCCTGGCAACAAGAGCGCGACAGGAAGAATATCTAAAGGACAATACCTCGACCAGGCAGAGACAAGATCACATGCGGAAACCCCAGAGCCATCCCTGTCAATGATTTTTCAATCCCTAAAAACGTTTCAGGAAAAAATCAAGACTGAGAACCGCCAGTCACGACTTGTTTCAAAAACACTCCAAGGCACAATGCGCAAAGTTGGGAAAACATGTTCAGAAATAGCAGACAGACTGGGTATGGTGGAGAAGCGCAGGGAGGACCTTGAAAATACAGTGGTTACACTAAAAGAACAGGTGTCCTCCCAAGATTGTATGCTAAAGGATGTTATGTGGAAGCTAGAGGAGGCTGAAAATCGGCAGCGCCGGAACAACCTAAGGCTGCTTGGAATTCCCGAAAATGTTAAAGGAAAAGATATCAGGGAATACACGATAAATCTATTGAAAAACTCTCTACCAGAGCTTGTGCATTGGGACTGGGATAAAGAGGTCCAACGTGTTCACAGATTCCCCATGTCAATACCCAAGGGACCAGCAAATGCACAAGGGTACCCACTGGTGATTTTAATATACTTTGGGAATTTCCTACTCCGGCAGGCAGTGTACGATTTGGCCAGACCAAATATGAAAAGAAAAGGGGAAAACTTTATGTACTTTGCGAAACCAGATTTTGCACACACCACCGTAGAGAGAAAATGGAGACTCCAGCATCTCATAGCCCCTTTTCAAAAGGCAGGGGCATCAGCTTTTCTCCAAAATCCAGCAAAATTAAAAATTATCCATCAAGGGCGGAACTTCGATTTTACCTCTGAAATACAGGCTCAGAAGCTATTAGATGCGATTCCAACTGGGGGAAGGGATCAGTTGAAGCTAGGGAAAGTCAAGCAGCCCCGAGAGTACAATCAGTTGGCAACAATGAAACAGTAAATCGTATACTATGTCTGCCCTCTCTGGTTGATCTTAAATTGCGATAGAACTGAAACGCTTAATGAGCAACGTTTAAAGCATTGATAGGCAACTATGGCAGATAAAGCCTCATTTGTGTCTTAAGATACTAGTTCTGTTTTTTGGTTTTATGCTTTTTGGCTTTATCACTTTTAACTATTGTTCTTTCTATTATCGTATTATGGGTTCTACGGTTAGGAAGGGGAGTACAGGGTGTCAGGGTGGGTTTGCTGAGGGGGGGTAGGTGTGGGCGGGACAATCCAGACGTCATCACACAGGCTCAGGATTGAGTCTGGCTACCTCAAGAGGGAAAGGGGCAAGGTGTGGGGAAGGGGGGAGGAGGGGTGGTGGGCCGAAAAACTCAGGCATTTAATCAGTATAGAGTACATAGGCAGGTCAGGTCAAATCAAACAACATATCTACTCAGGGGAGAATAAACATCAGGGGAAAAAAGGAAAAAAGGAAAAAAATGGTAAATCAAAAAGAGGGCTCTTACTCAAAATCTTAAATGGCTAAGCTAAGACTGTTATCTATTAACATCTGTGGGTTCAATGACCCGAAAAAAGGACAGAGAGTAGCAGTGGGATTAAGGTCAATAGGGGCCAATATTATATGTCTGCAAGAGACACATGTGGAAGGGGCCCAACGGCAGCTCTGAAAACCTTCGGGTATAGAATGATTGTAGCCACAACACAGGCAACTAAGACAAGGGGGTGGCCATTCTGGCAACAGGAGGGGGATTGCAATTCGCCAGATCAACAGCCGATAAACTTGGGCGGTGTCAGTATAATGATAGGAAAAAAATAACTATATGCTCCATATACGGGAGTGTCACCGATGATCCTGACATGCTAGGATTTATTATGAACAAATTAGCTCCCTGGTCACTCCCTTTGATTGTTAATCTGAACCTGCCGTCGGACTGGTCATCGGGCCTGGTTTTGTGTAGAAAGGAACGGAAACCAAGGGTATTTCGAGCACTCAAAGAGCTATGCTCCACTCTTGGGTTATGGGATTGCTGGCAGGCTAAACACCCTAATAATCCAGGATTAATGTTTTTTTCAAATCCGCATGCTAAACTTGCTAGGCTAGACTATATATTTGTTTCTAGCACAATGATCTCTAAATGTTTAATAGATAGACTACCCCGGGTCCTTTCGGACCATAACCCCCTAATTTTGAGTATTGACAGCGAAGGGATACAACAAGATCAAAATGTATGGACGTTCAAGATGGCCCTACTCCTGAATACAGAATATTGCCAACATATAAATAAGTGGATACCTTTGTTTCTAGAGGAGAATATGGGCAGCGCATCAATAGAAACAGTATGGGACACTCTCAAGGCAGGGAAAAGGGGAGAAACATTGAGATTCTCGCTCAAATCTAATAGAGAAGCTAAACAAAAATTGGAGTGCTGCAGGGGAAGTTGGCGGAAGCCGAGGAGGGACTTATAAGGGCAGTACAAGCTGGACAGGACATTGCAGAGGCGTTACGCGGGGTGGCTATTGCTAGAAACAGGATCAATGATATCTTTACAGAAAAGGCAGTGTCCAAGGCTACATTGAATAAAGAGAATACGTACAAAATGAGAGAGCAAGTGGGACATCAACTGGCAGTCCGTATAAGACAGCAAGGCTCGGTAAACCTAATCAAGGAGATTAGGGATCCTAAAGAGGGGGCCTTAAACACGACCCGAAAGAGATAAGAATGGCATTCCAAACCTTTTATCAAGAGCTCCATAAGGAAACTAAGGAAACTAATAAAAGACAAGACGAGATCGAGAGATATTTAGAGCAGACGATAGTATTTCAGCTGCCACAGGAAGATCAAGTTAGATTAGATGAAACACCACACTGGGAGGAAATATTACTGTCAGTGAACAGCTTAGCCACAGGGAAGGCTGCGGGGCTGGACGGAATACCAACAGGATTTTATGTTACATTTTTAAACCACTAAAGGAAATTCTAAGTGATCTAATCACTCATGTTTTTCAAGGTGGCCGTCCGTCGGGATCATGGGCTCGGGCAAAAATTATAGTATTCCCAAAGAAAAATAAAGATCCAAGGGAATTGAGATTATATCGCCCAATCACGTTAATAAATTGTGATTTTAAAATCTACTCAAAACTATTAGCTAGACGACTTGCACCAATTATACACAAAATGGTGTCACCTCGCCAGCATGGGTTTATCCCTGAAAGATCCACCACTGATCATGTACAGAGGGTGATTACACTCTTTGACATAGCAGAGGTAGCAGAGGACCTTATGGCACTCATACTATTAGACGCTAAGAAAGCCTTCGATAGGGTCTCCTGGCAGCACCTATGGTCTGCAATGTCAAAGAGTGGAATTAGGGAACGGTTCATAAACGGCATTCGCAAGCTATACAAAAATCTCAAAGCAGTTGTAATGATTAACAGGGCGACGTCAGAAAAAAAGAACGTGCCCCTGCTCCACCCTACTATTTGCAATTTTTATCGACCCCTTTATACACAGATTAGAGACTAGCCAGGCAATCCCACCAATTAAAACCCCTAATGGTGACACCAAGACTTTAGCCTACGCAGATGACATCGCGCTGGTCACAAGTGATCCCAGAGAAGCTGTTATAGCCATGGAAGAGGAGGCTAAAACATTTGGGGATATTTCCGGGTATAAGCTGAATCAGGATAAAACACAGATAGTTATTAACGATAAAATTACCCATAGAGATGATAGGATAGTGGAAAACGCTACATATATCGAGGTCAATATTACAGCCAACTTAGATAAACTGGTTAAGATCAACCTGGAACCACTCATGAAACAAACAGAAAAGGACCTCAATAGATTACATAATCTACAGCTAACTATAGTCGGTAGATGTAACACAATCAAAATGATATTTTTTCCCAAATTCTTGTATTTCTTTCGGCCATATGTCTAGAGTTTACCCCACAGATTTTTAAAGATATCGATAATATATGTTCTCGATTCATTTGGCGTAGGACACTTAGGTACATTTCACTCCCAAAAGATAAAGGCAGTTTAGCCCTGCCAAATCGTAAAGTCTATTGGTGGGCTACAATCCTGAAGTATGGTACTGTACTATTTTCCCCTAATGGGAGAAATAGCCAGGATTGACATGAACTCGTCTTGGGTAACGAGGCTAGCGAGTATCCATGGCGACTCATATACAACTGTTACTACAAAAGAGTGCGCTTTAAGACGTTAGCATTGAATAGTTAAGGAGGTAGGTCCCAGGACGTAGGGTCAGCAGGACCATATACTATATTTAGAAAGAACAAGATGCCAACCCCACCACTTTTCAGATGCTCATCAATCAGAGCAAACAAATCAAACTAAATTCGAGATTTGTTTGGTATATTTTATTTATACCTTTTACTTTAGAAATTTCAAATACTTAAGAATGATCCTATGTCTGAGAAATCTCTGGTCAAAAACTTGGGAGTATGGCTAGATTCCGCGCTGAATTACCAAACACATACCAAAAAAGTAGCAGCTACATGCATTGGGTTGCTAAGAAGCCTTAGCCCCATCTTAGGCTTCTTTGACCCCAAAACACGGCAGCTCATCGTCCAATCCACCATTCTTGCCCGGCTGGATTATGCGAGCGTCCTTTTATTAGGCGCTAACAAAGCCGAGACAACCAGGTTTCAGCGAATCCAGAACTCAGCGGCCAGGGCAATTGTAGGCCTTCCCAGAAGATGCTCTGCTAGAGCCACTATACAGAGACTCCACTGGCTTCCTGTGGAAGCTCGTATTCAGTTTAAGGCCCTTACCACGGCTTTCAAAATCCTTAAAACTGATGGCCCCAAATTCCTTCAATCGCTGTTAACACCCTACACCCCCCAACGCAATCTTCGGTCCAAGGGTCAACACTTAGTAGTGGTCCCTCGCACAAGGCTTTGCCGGATCGGGGGGCGTTCCTTCAGACTTATGGGAGCAAAACTGTGGAACTCCCTGCCCCCCCACATCCGCTGCCTCGACAACCTGTCTGCTTTTCGCAAAGCTATAAAAACTCACCTCTTTTCATCACTGTAACCTTCACTCTCCCTATCCCCTCCCCAGTAGGTGTGCTTTGGTTCTTAGCGCCGGGACGCCCCGTTGCTGGGGCAGCTGTCGCGCTCAACAAAACCTATAGAATAGAATAGAATAGAATAGAAAGACACTCAACACATAACGCACTACAAAAATGACAAATACATAACCAAGTTATTTAAACAAACAAAAACAATGTTGTACACCTTTTCTTGTTGAACAAAAAGCAAACAGTAAATCTTTGCATATATTCAAGAAAAAAATATTTCACAATATTTCAACTCAATGATAGAGACACGTTCAAAGAAGAAATCAAAGAACACAAATCAATTAGGAGCATTAATCAAGATTAGAAATTAATCCTGTGTGATTCATGTATTCTTTATATTCTGCCGATGCGTTTCGAATCCGTGGACAAAGTACACGGAATCTCATCAGGGCTCAATCAATGGGGTTCTGTGAGGTGTATTAAAAAAAGAAGAAAAGAGAGCACTGCGTCACCAACCTTCATTCAGTACTGGGTGACCGACCCGCCTTCCCCTCTATTGCCCTCCTGTACCTGTGCATCAATCAGGATGCAGTTGTCACGGTGATCCTATGGTGCCACCACTTAAGCGAGACAGTGTTATCTGCAAGATAACAATGAACTAAGTATATGATGTCATAATACAATTCGTGTGATGTGTGCCACGAAAAAGCACAAAGACGTTCATACCTTGGACAGGTCTATGCAATCCTCCCTTTCCAGTTATTCAATTTATTATTGTCAGTCAGATTTTTATGAATTTTTGGCAGGAGGTATAACACAGGGGTACGTGGAAACTTCTTCACAAGATATTCACTTTCTTTTGCTCCTACGTATCCACTCTCCCTGCCCGCCTGTACTAAATCCATTATCGCTCCCTGGATCTCCTTAACTGGGTCTCCCTGTAGCTTCCTGTACCAAGTCGCGTTATCAACTTGCAGCTGGCCTTCCAGCAGATATTTGTCTTTCGGCCATATAACCACGGCCCCACCCTTATCCGCTGGTTTAATCAGAATTGACGGATCTTCTTGTAAATTCTTCAATGCTTGCCTTTGTCCTTTACTCACATTCGGTTGGACATACTTTTTGCTTTTCTCAAATTTATTGATGGACGAAAGTAAAATTTGCTCAAATGCATACACTTGTTTAGGAATATTTTGGCTTGGAATAAAATTGGACTTATTTCTAAGACCAGTTGTCTCGCTATTCACACTTGGTTGCTGATTTGCAAAAAACGCTTTTAGTCGTATTTTGCGGCAAAAAGCAATCATTTCCATCTTTGTTTTCGTGTAGTCCGTTTGTTGGCTTGGAACAAATTTAAGTCCCAAATTTAGCACTGATTCCTCGTCCTTAGTGAGTATTTTGGAGGACAAATTAACTATATTAGTTACGGCTGCTATGACTGGTAGTGGTTCCTGCGCGTACGCATCTCCCACGGAACTTTGTATCTTGTCTTGCCCTGTTGGTTTTTGTCTAAAAAAGAAACCTTCTTATTAGGGTTGCCTTTTGGGTCAGGCCCAGAGGAGTCAGATGAGGAGGATGTTTCTGAGAAGGTCTTAAACCGATTCCGTGATCGACCCTGGTATTTTTGAAGTGCTCCACGCGAGTCAACCTGAGTATAATAATCGTCCTTCAAAAAAGGATATGCCTTATCTAAGCTGAAGGATTTACTATCTCTTTCGTATTGCGAGGTTTTGTTGTTAATTGTATTGTCCCTGAAGGACAGAATCTCCTTTTCTATTTTCTCTATCAGTGCTTTAGCGTCAGGCACCACTGAGCTCTCCAAAATACTTTTGGTGAGTTCCTGAATCTCTTCTAATTCTTTCTGACAGAGTCGTTGTGCTGTCTCAATCGTGTGGACCATAAGGTCCCAGCTACACTTGGTGTTGATGCAGCTGAAGCCTTTTTTATACTCAGCGTCTTCAGTGAATATTACCGGTACATTCTTCACCTGGAGACCCCAGGGGATTGTACCTCTCCTTAGATGCCTAAGCAAAAAATGACCATGTAATTCCGTGCGGATATGTTTTTTGCTAAGTCTAGTCAGTTTATCGGACTCATTCTGCTGTTGTGCAGAGGTACTGAGGGCGATGTTCGAGAAGGGGTCTGAATCCAATAAGGACTTGATGTGGCTCTCTGAGAATGATAGTGTCTTTCTCCGACATACCCTTAGGAAGGAAAAATCCTTCCAAGCACAAATGGAGCAACTAGTTAAAGAACACGTATTACTTTAATGCCCTCTACCCTCTCGCGGGTCAATGAACCCGCCCTAAACTTTGAATAGTTAAGGAGGTAGGTCCCAGGACGTAGGGTCAGCAGGACCATATACTATATTTAGAAAGAACAAGATGCCAACCCCACCACTTTTCAGATGCTCATCAATCAGAGCAAACAAATCAAACTAAATTCGAGATTTGTTTGGTATATTTTATTTATACCTTTTACTTTAGAAATTTCAAATACTTAAGAATGATCCTATGTCTGAGAAAGACACTCAACACATAACGCACTACAAAAATGACAAATACATAACCAAATTATTTAAACAAACAAAAACAATGTTGTACACCTTTTCTTGTTGAACAAAAAGCAAACAGTAAATCTTTGCATATATTCAAGAAAAAAATATTTCACAATATTTCAACTCAATGATAGAGACACGTTCAAAGAAGAAATCAAAGAACACAAATCAATTAGGAGCATTAATCAAGATCAGAAATTAATCCTGTGTGATTCATGTATTCTTTATATTCCGCTGACGCGTTTCGAATCCGTGGACAAAGTACACAGAATCTCATCAGGGCTCAATCAATGGGGTTCTGTGAGGTGTATTAAAAAAAGAAGAAAAGAGAGCACTGTGTCACCAACCTTCATTCAGTACTGGGTGACCGACCCGCCTCCCCCTCTATTGCCCTCCTGTACCTGTTCATCAATCAGGAGCAGTTGTCACGGTGATCCTATGGTGCCACCACTTTAGCGAGACAGTGTTATCTGCAAGATAACAATGAACTAAGTATATGATGTCATAATACAATTCGTGTGATGTGTGAGTCGACAAATGAAGAAAGGGAAAAATATGAACAGGATGAATCTGTTATTGAAGTCATAAAAAAAAAATATATATATATATATATATATATATATATATATATATATATATATATATATATATATATATATATGGGACAGAACATAGAACTAGTAAGAAGTAACTGATTGGGCACTGGGAAACACACCCTGTATCAGTTTGTGATCCATTGAAAAATGCTGCATCAACTGAATCAGGCATACATTGCACAGCCAACACAGCAGTGCCGAATTGAAGGATGCTGCAGTTAGGCCACATCCCGAGTGAGAAAATGCCATGGGCAGGGAGGTGATGAATGAGTGTGGGTGGAATATCTGCCTCGCTTAGCAAATACAGTGGGTATATATCATGTGTCAATAAGCAAGTGATGTGATTTACCACCAACCATCTGTGCTGCTACTAGGATTCCACCTCCAGCGCCAACTGCCTCTTCCACCTCCGGCCCAGGCACTGGTGGTGTGTATGACTTGAACAATTATAACACAATTTAGACACCAAATACACCTCCCCTTATTATAATTTTTGTTAACAAAATACAAACACAATAGCTCAGTACAGTCTGGTTAGGAGTATCTTCTATCAAAACTATCACTTTGGGTGGTATATTACTGTTGGTTGACAATGTGGTAAAAGCCAGGTAATCAGGCCAACCAAAAACATTTTGTAATGGAGGGGCAGAGCTACAATGACTAAGTCTTTGAAGCGCAATGAAGGAGTGGAATAATAGTCAATGAAGGACATATGGTCTTGGTAGGCAAATGCAATATGGACCTCATACATTCCTACCATGCTGCACTGTCATGAAAACTGCTGGTATACAAATGAATTATAGCACAATATTGGGGAGGGGTCCACCATAACCATGGCCATGCTCTCCTTTTAACTGCTTGATCGCGACTTGTAAAAGCTGCTCTAATGCTGCATCTTGCTCCCTGGTGCTCCGACATGGTGCTGGGATAGAGAAAATCTGAAAATAAGGAACCGAAAGAGATAGGAAAAATGCAACATACACAAACACAACGACATACGCTGAAAAAAAAATGTAAATGAAGGATGGATGAATGGGATGGGGAAGATTTGAAAAGTAGTCAAAAAGCAGGCCTAGCACCATGTAGAGAACAAAGAGAGGAAGTGCGCATCCAGCTTCTGGCATGTAAAAAATCAATGCGGGTTGCTGATAGGC
The DNA here is from genome assembly GCF_964261635.1 of Lissotriton helveticus. Classification (NCBI taxonomy): domain Eukaryota; kingdom Metazoa; phylum Chordata; class Amphibia; order Caudata; family Salamandridae; genus Lissotriton; species Lissotriton helveticus. Next base: position 1,599,955,572 of record NC_136059.1, on the reverse strand, counting down.
CATGGTGGTCTCAGCCACACAATCCACCCCCCCATTGAGTTGAATGGACAAGTCAGGTTTTGAGCAGGTGTAAAAAACCTGCGATAACCGCGGTTAGCGCTACTTTCATTGTTGCTAAACGGGTCCCAGGGTCGCATTGCTGATAAGAGTTTGGTGTGTTTGCGAGTGGATTCCTCTTGTTTTCATGGGGCTTGCCTAATTTGCATGTTATTAGCGATCAATATCGCTGACATGCAAAGTGGTAAGGGAAACCGTCGCTGTCACCGGAAAGCTGTCGCTAACAGCTGTTAGTGACAGCTTGTTAATTGGACGATAATAATATCGCCACTTTAGCGGCAGAAAGTGCCGCTAAAGAGGCATAAATGCCCTTGCTAATATGCCCAATCTGTGAGTTCTGTCCAGGCCTACTGTTACGTGTCATTTTTGGCTGTTGTAAATTTAGAAGTGCTGTTTGTGAGTAGTAATGGTGTTACTTTTTATTGGGTGGGCACATATCCCTCTCTAAACACACAAAGCCCTTCCTAAATCCCTCCTTATTCCTTCTTAAACCCATCCCATTTAGTAGTAAGTATGCCCCTTTTTTTGTCACTACGCCTGATCCCACTCGCATTTAATACTAAGGAACCAATACCGATGTCATTCGGAAAGGCTCCAAATGGAATTCGGTATCTCAGAATCCGCTTCAGAACCCGTGTTTCTGACCGAATCGTACACATTTCCCAACGACTGATTACGATGCCGAGAAACCGTTTGGGGGTCCGATTTGGTTCCAAAAGGCATTCGGACAGGCTGAGTCTTTGGGAGCTGAACGGTACAGCTCTATGGGCACAGTTTCCGAATGTGCGATTACGATGACCGATTTGGATAGCTGTTCCAATTCAGTTTGACTGACACAAAATTCCTTTTGGTATTTGACTCTGGGGGCCTGTAGAAGGCCTCCTTTCACCTACGACCTTCTGAATCAGTCTTGTGGGGGTACCCATGGGACCTCTCTTCACAACCATACACAGTGTGGCAGGCACCATGGGGTGCCTGCCACAGGGTGCAAGGTTTTGCCAGACCACCCCTTTTTGTCAATGGGAGTCTGTGTGCTTGTTCAGAACACAGGCTTTCATTGAAATCAATGGGAGTCTGACCAAACGATGTTGGGATACATCGTAATTGGCCATTTGGACTCAAAGGACCCGTTTAGTTCGGAAACGATTCCAAGACTGATTCGATTGGAACAGTTTCTGAACGGCATCGGAATCGACTCCAAAGTAGTAAACTAACATGTGTGAAGATCTCCCATTAGAAAAGATAGGAGAGATGTAGATTTATGCTAGTAGGTTTTAAATTGCATTCTGTAGTAAGTAAGTAGTACTACTTTAGTACTTTATTACATTTATGGATCTGGCCAATTGTCTTTATAGCAGGAGAACTCAATCCTCACAATATATTCTTTTTGAAAATAGGTGATATTCTTGTGGTTTATACAAATAGTTCCACACAGCACTGAATGCCTTTGTTCTTTTAATAAATCTGCTGGTTCTAAATGTTGAAAATAAAATGGATTGCTACATAGAAACCTAGGACGCAGATTTATGTTGAAGTCACGCAATGCAGCATAGCAGGTAAATTTGTAGCTCTGCTTTGCATGAAAGGGAGACAGCAGAACAGTGTCACATCTACTAACATGTTGCATTGTCCTAATCTCTCCCTTCACAGGCGCTCTTTGGTTTTAGGGCCATAGTGCATTGGTGTCTGTGTTGTTGGAAGTATAGGTTATGCACTGGAATGAGGTCACCCTCCAGTACAAAAACTATGCTGAAAGGCATTTCCCACTTTGCATGTGTGCTGTACAATGCAGCACACATACAGACATACAAAGCTGAAAAAATGAAGAGAAATGAACTCAGTATCCCTGCCTTGAGGAGATGCAGGCTTTTGGTGCAAATCTTTGTCTACAATATTTACAATATGCTTGGCGAAACTGCAGTGGTCTCGTCAAGCCTTTTACGAGTTTCCTCTCCGCCGGTGGTGTCATGGAGGTTCCTCCTCAATGTACACCATGGCAAAGAGAAAACAAAGGGGGAATAACACGTGCCCCCCTGTGTTCATGCACACCAGTTCCTGCATGCCATGGACTTTTGAGTCCATGCCATGCAGGAACCTTGTTATGCGGTCCAATAGCGGCACCACAGTGGGACCATCATGCCCTGCTCCCGCACTGCCAAAACTTTTAATCTGTCCCAAAAGGTTTGTAAATATGGGCCTTGGTTGCTTATAAAAGTTATAGAGCCTCATCTCATATGTCTCAGCAAACCAAGGGCTTAAATAGTGATCTCGCCGTTGTTTTACAGGCAATAGGGGTTGGGATCAGAGATAACCTGGATTCTTTGGCTCTTGGTTCGCTGGTTAAAGTGGGCAAACTCCTGGTTCCTCTCTTTCTCTTTTCTGCACTTGATTTGCTAATGGTCTTCTTGGCGGAGTTCCTAGTCATCAAACAAAAATCAAAAGTATGCATAACAAATTACTAACGTACTAGAATATTGCAATTATAATTCATACTTTTTCTTACTTTTCATGCTATGCTCACCTGCTGAGTTTTTGACGGTTTCAAACTCTGTTCCTTTTGTTTTCTCTCTTTAAAGCCTCTTTCGCCTCCAGACATCATTGGATTCCAGATAAGTATGGTTTTCTTAAGGACAGAGGTCTAAACTGGGCGAAAACTGAAAGCTAAGTGAAGCTTGGAGGAGAGGGTGCGATATTTATAGTACCACACCTTTAAGATATCTGCCCTGACATATGATATCCTTCAAATCTTAAGAGCGCATCCTTACCCAATACGATTGCTGAAGGGCCATGTCCCAGAGAAGGCAAAATGAGGCCTTTCACATTATAACTGATATGCGGGAAAGGAGGGAAGGAAAAAAAAAGAGGAGACATTGATGTGTACAGGCCTATCACTGTGTACAGGTGAAGTAAGTTATGACATTTGTAAAGACTGGCATAACATCTGTGGATTTGAGAATATAAAAATGTATAGTAATTATGTGTTTTAATGTTTGTATAAACATGTTACCTTTAAAGATGTAAGTAGCTAAACTCATTAATGGAAACAGTTTTTTTGATAGTATGGAAATTCTATGAGGACATCTTAAAGTTTAGTCACTTCTGTTACAGGGACATGTGCTAAGTATAAGTTTTTTTTATTTCATGTGCAGATTCTAGGTTATTTAAATATTCTACTCTTGGTAGATGTTTGTAGTTGCCTCCATATGATCTGGTTAAAATGATAGTAGCAGCCCTGAATTAAAGCGTGTGGTTATGTTTTCTGTATACTGTTAATCATTGTGTGTCCTAAATACATTGATATTTTTTGGGTTATAGTTGTTTTTTTATATATATTTGCAAGCAATTCAACTTTAATTGGACTTTGTCTATTGAGTAACAGTGCACACGCCAAAGGGATGTTTGTCTTTTGCTATTGACCATGTATTGTTTAAATTTAACTGAATGATGGAGGACAAATTAAATGTGCCATCCATAATCCATATTAAATATTGTGCCAAATTATATTTGGTGCCAACTTGTTCCAGAGTTTTTGTGTTACTTTTTTTAAAGAAAGTTTTATATAGCGCTGGCTAGACCCGGGGGTATCAGAGCGCTTTACATGAGGATCAGAGAGTTACAGGATACATAGTTAGATCAGTTGAATCAGCGATTTACAGGTTACATAGTTACATCAATTTGAATCAAAGAATCACAGAGGGAGGAGAAGGGGGAGGGACGGAGACACAAACGGGGAGACGAGGAAAAACAATGTCTGAAGACTGGCTGGGTAGGTGACGGCCAAGGGGCCAGACTCCTCTATATCTGTATAGGACAGTTTCACTGGGCATCGGCCAAGGTTGCTCGGGCTTCGCGGTAGGTAAAAACTGTTTTAGTGTCCGCCCAGGGTGCATCGTCATAGTTCCATTGAACGGGGAGGGAAAGAGACACATACGGGGAGACAAGGAAAAACAATGTCGTATGACCGGCTGGGTAGGTGATGGCCAAGGGGCCAGACTGCTCTGTAGCTGCATAGGACAGCTCCACCGGGCATCGGCCAAGGTTGCTCAGTCTGCACGGAGAGTTTTGGTATCCGCCCAGGGGGCGTCGTCATCGTTCCAATGAAGGGGAAGAGAAGGAGACACAAATGGGGAGACGAGGAAAAACAATGTCAGATGACCGGCTGGGTAGGTGACGGCCAAGGGGCCAGACTCCAATACAGCTGCATAGGACAGCTCCACCGGGCATCGGCCAAGGTTGCTCAGGCTCGGTGGTAGGTACAAATTGTTTTGTTATCTACATCAGTTGAATCAGCGAATTACGTGTTAGATAGTTACATCAGTTTGAATCAAAGAATCACAGAGGGAGGCGGAGGGAGAGGGAAGGAGACACATACGGGGAGATTGGGAAAACAATGACAGATGACTGGCTAGGTAGGTGACGGCCAAGGGGCCAGACTCCTCTATAGCAGTATAGGAGAGCTCCACCGGGCATCGGCCAAGGTTGTTCGAGCTAAAAACAGTTTTGGGGTCCGCCCAGGGGGCGTCATCATAGTTCCATCGAAAGCATCTGGTGTTTCTGACTGCTGGGTTGGAGTTTGAGATGGGCGGTGGGAGCTTAGACCGATCCACGTAGAAGCCTGTTTTGCTGCACCCAATGCATAGGCACCATCATAGAAACAGCTTACAATAACACGAAAATACCTTTTTTGGTGGCATATATGCAGCTCAGTGAGTTCTCTTTACTGGGGCCGTGTATTCCCCCTCCGGTATGCGGCTTCTTTGCGTAGATGAGGCACGTACGTAATGGTGTCTATCTGTATGTAGAGGCCAAGTCAGTAGCACATTGCATTAATTGTGAACCAGGGTGGCCATCTTAAAGTCAGGCATGGACTGTGGCTCTGTGTATCATTTCTCTGCAGTCCGCGCTCTTGCTGGTGAGTGTGGGGTGTGAGGGTGTCTCCACTGGCCTCTTAATCGGTCACTGCGCCTGTATCTCAATGACCCGTGGCCACAAGTCTTTCAGGCTCTCTCCCTGCGGGTGCCATTTTGGAGTCAGGCCGCTAGTCTCACCCCCATCAAAGATCTAGGCCTCTAGCCTCAGTAATCTGCAGGGGGGGGGTCATCCTCCCGTGCCGTAATCCGCTGCTCTCGCTGCTCCCCCTTTCCACCGCTTCCTCAAGGTGCCGGGTAGGTTCATTCCACGGCAGTCACAAGTGCACCTGAGCGCCGCGTCGTAAGGAGGTATAACTCGCTGAGATCGTTTCTCCCACTGTATCATGCTTGCAGAGAATTCACCGGCGACTCTGCTCTCTGCACGGATGCCGTGGACATCAGGTGGGGCTTATGCACAGTTTGCGCCTTTCGTGGGAGCCATTGCCGCCGCCATGTTATCGCCTCAGCATCTCACGGCCTCAACTTCAACTGTCCGTATTGCGGGGATCTCGGCAATGTCGTAGTAGATATTGCTGCTCCGCTTGCTCCAGCGACTGAAGGAAATGAGGTTTTTTTTAAATATGATTTTGTCACTAAAACTGATTGAATCCTTGATCAAACTGACTTTACTTGAATGTTTAAGGGGATACATCAATGATTATTACTAGGATTGAAGACGTTGTCAAAATTATCCAAACGATTTTGAAATTCTTCATGGATTTTTGTGACTCTCATCCTGCTAACTCAGCTATCATGTCCTCACAAGACATGTGTGAGAAAGTGAATAGTTCCTTTATCACTAAAACCTTTAATATTCATAAAAAGACCTTACTTAACTGACATCTGTTACATATCATGATTTTAACCTCCCACCACCACTTCCTGTTGATTACCATTGATGACTGAAGATAAGTTTGTCCTGATAAACAGGAAGAGGAAGACATATTCTTATACTGGTAACTGTCCAGGAAACATTTTGAAGCAAATGCCCAAAATATTGCCTCCGTGCTCTGCAGTAGAATGTCTTAGGGGCATATTAGCAAGAACCTCGTTAAAATGATCGCCGTTTTAGTGGCAGGAAACTGCCGCTAAAATGGCGATAATGGGCTTGCTAATATGCGGTATAGAATTCCAATAGAAGCCCAGGTTTGATGTCCTGCACATCTACCATGGGCTTCTATTGGAATTCTTTAACGCATATTAGCAAGCCCATTATCGCCGTTTTAGCGGCAGGCGGCGATAATTTTAACAAGGTTCTTGCAAATATGCCCCCTAGTGTGTAGGATACTTGCTAGTGGCAAGTAAAAATCCTCTCAAGGTCACAAGTTTGAATCCTGGCAGGGCAGACTCTTTCATCCTATCGAGGTCAGTAACATTGAGTACCATAAGAAACGTTTCAGTAACATTTTGTATCGCTTAGAAACGACAGAAGTGTGGAATGAAGCGTTGTTTAAAAGCACACTATTATTAATGATTATATTGTCAGTGTGCAAATTAAATACGTTTTTCCTGAAAGATGTCATGCAGCCTACTGCAGTAGCAGAGCGGTATTTTAGGCCAGTTTTTACACAGAAGTTAATTGACACCCAAGGTGAAGGTTTGTCAGTACTGAGTCAAAGACCATTTAGACCTCCATAAGCAGTTAATTGTTTTATTACCTCTAGCTGCGAATGTGTAGAAGATCAGGAGATATTTCCAGTAGAGCACATTCACCTTTGTACTTTCCCAGAGTTAAAGGAGAATGCATAATTAGTGCTTCAGAGAAATGCAATTAATCCTTTTAGTATGAAAGAGCCCTTCATGCACTAATTCCCCGCGGTTAAATGACACATCTCACGGGCACATATTTAACATTTCCATTCGAAGAAACTATGTAAGCTTGACTTCATTATAGCCTGTGACGATGCACACACAGTAAAACCGAGGCTACGAATGTGTGTGTCTGCTCAGCAGGAGAATTTCGGCAAATCGCAATTCTGCAAAGAAAATCACTTGTCAATCCCAATACTACTGCAAGAAAAGCAAGAAACACCAGTAAACATTCTTATACGGATGTCGTCCAAATTACCCTCTTGCTCATGCTTCCACTTCACTCCATGTAAAAAAATAAAAATTTCTCTGAAGACAGTTTTTGTAATAGAAATGTTCAGCTGGGAAAGGGGCATTTTCCCATAGCAAAAATACGTGGCACTCGTGTTGTGCTGCGTACTCTAACCAATGAATAACGTTATAAGGAGATTAAACTTCCTTAGATTACACCCCCCCAAATATCCCACAACCGCACTTGGGAACATAAGGGTCATGGTTTCTGGCGTGTTGGAAATCAGGGGCCTCATTTATGAGAAATGACGCATCGCTGCGTGAAAGCAGTGATGTGTCACTTCTCAGTCCGCACTCCTTGCGACATGATTGATGCGTCATATTTACAGTATGACGCATCATGTCGCAAGGAGTTACAGATACGTCAGTATTTCTGACATATCTGTAAGCGCAAAAGTCACGCATTGCTGGGGTGTGTCACAAAAGTGACGCAACTCCAGCAATGAGTCCTTTCACATGGGGAAAGTCCCATGTGAAAGGGCTTGCGTCAGTCTTACGCCTGCTGTGAGGCAGGCGCAAGATTTTGACGCAACAGCGTCCTAAAAGTAACGCAGTGAAATCTCATAGATTTCACTGCGTCACTATTACGAGGCTTTTTGCGGGTGAATGCCCCCTCTGCATACATTATACCTGACGCAGGTATAATGTAGCGCAGGGGTTTACAAAGTGACGCATCTGCTTAGATGCGTCACTTTGTAAATAGTGCGCATCAGGAGGCATGTTTTACGCCGCCGATGCGTCACAAAAAGTGACGTATCGGAAGCGCAAAACTCACGCAAGGCCTCATAAATGAGGCCCGATGACCTGTTTGTAGTGTCCCTCCACTTTTTGCCCCATTGACACCTCTAAATTCTGTTTTTTCGGACTCTAAGAGTGCCCTGGGCTCTGCAGGGCAGGCCCAGGGCCAGTGCTTTGTTGAAAACACTCACTGTTATGTTGAAACGCACACGTTTCGGAGGTCTGACTTCCAGAGTTTGACTGGGAGCTCCCTGGAAAGCAAGCCAGCGAACCCTCATTGAAACTGGACTTGTGAAGAGCATTGAGGGAGCCCGACAGAAAGAGTTCCACAGACGTTTCTAATTACGAAGGTAAAATCTCGACCACGGCCTATCGCGAGAGGTATCCGCACAGAGTTCTATAGCAGTTGGCCTAAAACTTTGACTTTGTCCCGGTCAAGCGAGACCAGATGTCCCAAGGTGGCGCTATAGGTTTCTAAGTGCTAAATAGTTCTAAATCTTTAAAAATTCACATCTCTGGTTCCCTACTTTGGATGTTTGGCACTTTGGTGTCATTTTATAGATAGAATTATTTTCTATTTGCATAAACTGGTGTGAAATGTTCCCAGGCCATATAAAACATCTTTTATAAGGGCCCTCCTTATAAGTACCTGACCCCCCCCCCCCCCCACTCCTGGGAAACATAGGGGAGAACCTGGGGGTACATAATCTGCCTAAATATTGTAGTTTATCGCTTTTTAAGTGCTCCTGACACCAGAGGCAAGTTTGTGCACAATTTATATTTAAAAGCAGTGTTTCAACAGAGCTGGTTTTAAAATGACCTTAGACTCTCAGTAGTACACACATGCATGTGCAGAAAGAGGTGCCTCCAAATTTCCATGCCTTATTACATATACTAAGGACTTAAAGGTAATTTCCATCCCCCTGTCCTATTATGTACTAGGGACTTGTAGGGTATGCCATGCCAATTATTGGGGTACCCTACCCCATTGTGTACCCTGACGCATGCGTGTGGTTCAACATACCAGTGGGTGTTTTCAGCATAGCACTGTCGCTGGGCCTGCCCATCAGTGCCTAGGGCTATCTCAGAGTCAGAAAAAGAAGCATCTAGGGGTCTCAAATGAGGCAAAAAGTGGGGTGGCACTACAAACAAGTCCTGGTTTCAAAAATGGCGATACCATAGCAATCTTCAGAAAAGGCCACTGTATCATGCAAGGCACAATGGAGTCAATCAGCTGACAAACAGGAACGAGGGAATATATAGTATGGCTAAGGGAAATATTTTAAAATGTTCAGTTAGTGGTCATCAGAGCAATGGAGAAGTGATTCATGCCAATGAGAACTGTGCCCCCAGATTTTGTAAGGATTGTTTAGAGTTTGGTGTATCTGTGACATCTGCCAACATTGAGTGGCTTTCCTATCTGCCCTAATTACAGAGTATTCATGCGTACAATTCAACTTACATCATGATGAATATTGATAACATTTACTCTGTTGTTTGAGAAAATCAGGTTCTTCCATTATTGCCTTTAGAACTAGAAAAGAAAAAAACTTGTTTTTTCAGAAAACTCTGATTTGGTTCTGGTCTAACCATTGCAATTCATGAGTCAGAATTATAGAGTTAAATAATGTATATCTTAGCTCATTCTGTAGAGAAAGTGGGTTTAACTGTTTAGAATTCTATGTAAAATGAATTGTGCATTTATGTCATTCTTAGCATCCTGCTCATTTTAATTTCACTTTACTTTCTAAATAGTTTCTGATTTCCAAAAGTGCAAATGATTGTTTTTAAGTTGTTTGCAGACATTTCCAGTCATTTTCTGATATATGTACAACCGCGCAGTTGATCCTGACATAGGCGCAACTTTAACTTTTTACACCCAACTTTTATTTTAACTATGAGTAACTAACTGGCCGGGGGGAGTCAAACGCTGCTATTTGGAATCTGAGGACCCTATTTGAGACAGCGCAGGGGGGTACCATACCTTGCTGGTCATTCCTTGTCCTGACGCTACCGGACGCCACCATCTACCGCGCCGCGCCCCGGGACTACATCTCCCGGCAGCACTAGCGGCAGCGCGCACCTGACACGCGACGAGAGCGCCAGGAGGCGCATTACACAGCGAGCACCCCGGCAGAGCGGTGGGGTAGTCAAACATTGCTAATGGTAGCTGAGGACCCTATTTGAGACAGCGCAGGGGGGTACCATACCTTGCTGGTCATTCCTTGTCCTGACGCTACCGGACGCCACCATCTACCCCGCCGCCGCTCCGGAAATACATCTCCCGGCAGCACTAGCGGTGGCGCGCACCTGACATGCGACGAGAGCGCCAGGAGGCGCATTAAACAGCGAGCACCCGGGCAGAGCGGTGGGGGAGTCAAACGCTGCTATTTGGAAGCTGAGGACCCTATTTGAGACAGCGCAGGGGGGTACCATACCTTGCTGGTCATTCCTTGTCCTGACGCTACCGGACGCCACCATCTACCGCGCCGCCGCCCCGGGACTACATCTCCCGGCAGCACTAGCAGCGGCTCGCACCTGACACGCGACGAGAGCGCCAGGAGGCGCATTAAACAGCAAGCACCCCGGGAGAGCGGTGGGGGAGTCAAACGCTGCTATGTGGAAGCTGAGGACCCTATTTGAGACAGCGCAGGGGGGTACCATACCTTGCTGGTCATTCCTTGTCCTGACGCTACCGGATGCCACCATCTACCGTGCCGCCGCCCCGGGACTACATCCCCCGGCAGCACGAGCAGCGGCTCACTCCTGACACGCGACGAGAGCGCCAGGAGGCGCATTAAACAGCGAGCACCCCGGGAGAGCGGTGGGGGAGTCAAACGCTGCTATTTGGAAGCTGAGGACCCTATTTGAGACAGCGCAGGGGGGAACCATACCTTGCTGGTCATTCCTTGTCCTGACGCTACCGGATGCCACCATCTACCGGGCCGCCGCCCCGGGACTACATCAACCGGCAGCACTAGCGGCGGCGCGCACCCGACACACGACGAGAGCGCCAGGAGGCGCATTAAACAGCGAGCACCCTGGCAGAGCGGTGGGGGAGTCAAACGCTGCTATTTGGAAGCTGAGGACCCTATTTGAGACAGCGCAGGGGGGTACCATACCTTGCTGGTCATTCCTTGTCCTGACGCTACCGGACGCCACCATCTACCACGCCGCCGCCCCGGGACTACATCTCCCGGCAGCACTAGCGGGGGCGCGCACCTGACACGCGACTAGAGCGCCAGGAGGCGCATTAAACAGCGAGCACCCCGGCAGAACGGTGGGGGAGTCAAACGCTGCTATTTGGAAGCTGAGGACCCTATTTGAGACAGCGCAGGGGGGTACCATACCTTGCTGGTCATTCCTTGTCCTGACGCTACCGGACGCCACCATCTACCGGGCCGCCGCCCCGGGACTACATCTCCCGGCAGCACTAGGGCGGCGCGCACCTGACACGCGACGAGAGCGCCAGGAGGCGCATTAAACAGCGAGCACCCCCGCATCGCGGGACAAGCCGGGCGAAGCCCGGGCAAAGGGCGGGCCCTCTTAGGCCCTCAGAGGCCAGAAGAGGCTGGGCTGGGCCGCGGACTTTGATTCTTCGTTCAGGAACTTGCATTCCCAAGTGAGACTTTATTTGTATTTCATTGGTCTAAGGGTAAAGTGCTTACTGGGGTTTGTTGTATTATCCATTACACTGAAGATGTCTAAAGCTAAACAAGATAGGACCACATCTGGGTTAGGCACTATGGACAACTATCTGGTTAAAAAGGTACACAGATTAACAGCGAGCGTAGGGCTTCATTAGGCCGTGGAAGTGATTGGGTGCCAGACGACGACATACCGTTATTAGTTGCAGACCTAGTCATAGTTGATATACCAGAAGTGAGTAATAGGTCTGTCATAGCGGTTGAAGCGCAGGTTCATGCTGACTTTCAAGAAAATGTTTCCCACATATCTACTGAGGCATCAGATCAGCCTGTGCCTTCCCCTTCCCCCTCCCCAAGACCAGTGAGATCATGTAGAAAGCCACTGACTAAACGTGGTGGGAAGCATGGAACGAAAAGAGTAGAAATAGCGCAACCGGTGCCAAATAGGGATGTATGACATTACAACGCATGCATTTACATCGCATGCCTTTACAACGTAAGTATTACAACGCAGTCCATTACAACGCATAGTGCTTTGGGGTGCTGGATAGTGAATAGTTTAATTTACTATTCCAACTCCAGTCCCCGTGGACACTAGGGAAGGTTATTGGATAGTAAATTAACCTATTCCCTATCCTAGAGCGCCCCCCAGAGCAATGCGTTGTAATAGTTTGCGTTGTAATGGTTGCGTTGTAAAGGCTCTGCGATGTAAAAGTTGCGTTGTAAGTGTTGTTCACCGCCAAATAGCCATGCTAGTGGACAGGATTCACATGTAGGTAATAATGCAGTTGGCATAAATACTTATTTGGAGCAATTTGCCTTATTGATCAGTACTCTTGAAGAAAAACTAGAGGCAAAGATTATAGAGTTATTGAAACCTCTGACAGCTAAGTTGGATAGTGTGGCCCTAGAAGTTAATAGACTAGGTGCACTGATAACAACACACCTGTCGTCTACCCCAGCCGCAAAACCTAAGGCTTTGGAGAAGGGCCACAATAGAGATGGCCAGGGTACTGGTAGAACTCCTTCGCAGCAGATTAGTCAGAAGACTGCTGTAATTGAATCCACACCACTTAGTTCTACATTTATAACCGGTCAGAACAAACGAGCTATATTAACTCCCGAGGGTAACCCGGTTATTAGACAAGTAAAGAAAAGTCGCTATATCAATCTTCCCCCTGATTGTGCACCTTATGTGGCTGTTTTAACAAATGTGCCGCCCATTGATTTTCACTCAGCTCAGCCATTTGAGGAATCCCATGACTCATTAAAAAATAAAACGGTATCATGGCTGAATAATAAATGTGGTTTCCCAATTGCATATTCTGACCAAATCTTGTCAACTCGAAGAGTGAACTGGATTGGCCCGTCCTCAAAAACATCTTAGGGGGATTGTGTTGTAATTAATTTTAAACATCCCCAACACGTGGCTACAGTTTTACTAAGAGCAGCCTCTCTAATTCAGAATGCAAACAGCGTGTGTGTACGTCCCCTTGGTTACTTTTATACCCATCTAATTAAAACCCCTCCTTATCTTGGGAAAACTGGTCAATTTATCCCTACTCAGCCCCCGGTTCCTGAAGCTGCATATCGGTACAATGTTGATAATCTTGGCATGAATGGGTTCAATGTTGTAACGCAGAATAGATTTGATTCACTCTCAGGCCTGGAGGCGTGCGATTGACCTGAGGAATTTGATGGACAAGTAACAGTGACTTTGAATGAAATGGGACATGAGGAAAGCACACGGGCAACACTGAATGGGAACAATGTAATTTCTTGGAATATTGCTGGATTGGGTGCTAAAATGGAGGACTGTAACTGGATTAGGTACATCAAGCAGTTTCAGGTTATTTGTTTGCAGGAGACTTGGTCAGTCAAATGTAACTACTTTCTGGAAGGTTACAAAGCATTTTATGTACCTGCAAAAGCAACAACTAGGGGAAGACCAAACGGGGGATTGGTTACGTTCATCTCTGTTGCGTTATCGTGTAAAATTCAACGAGCCATAACAAGCAATTCTGGTATTATTGGCCTAATTTTAATGGGAGAAAACTGTATGGCTGGTATGGTCAATTTTTATAATGCTGTCAATCCATGCTCAGCTAACAGTCAGATATCAGCACTGAATGTTTATATTAGAAATTCAATGAGGGATTGTATCCATAATCTTATGATAATGGGAGATTTTAATGTTCACCCTTGTGGGGATCTTCTTCTGAAAAGTATTTCGGATCTGCATTGTCCGCGTTTAGAGGGTATGCATCTGGAACATATGGCAGAGGGGGAATTTTTTAATGATCTACTGATCGATTTAGATCTTTCATTGACCATGGAACTGATGGACCCTACAAAGTGTTTTGAGATTCCATCCTTTAAGGGGCATGGCAGGGGAACTTTTATTGATTATGTATTAATAACTTCGCCAATGCAATCCTTTGTGGATTCCTTTGTTATTGAACATAGTGAATTCAGTGATCACAACCCACTCACTGTTCACTTGAGGGGTCCCTGGATAGCTAACATAGACACTAATCTCATTACCGGTAGGGTAAGCACAACTGATGGGAGACGTCGTCTAAAATGGTCTACAATTACCCCAGATTTGTTGTACAAAGAAATTAAGACCACTTGTGCAGATTAAATTCTGGTCTGCACACAAGAAGGTCCACAACCGAGGAAGGTTCTTGAAGCCTACCAAAGTCTGTCGGTTAAGGTGACACAGTTATTGTAGGTCCCAGTAAAGAAGTTAGATTCTGTGGGACCTAAGTGGCTTAATCGAGATTGTTCTAAAGCAGCCAGAAATTTAAGGTTGGCACTAGCAGCTAAACAGAGAATACAGGGGACAGTTCAATTGTGTTGTAAACATTATAAATCTACCATCATTAAACATAAGGAATTCCTTAGAGAGGAGGCATGGAGAGAGATTCTTGACCCTTCTACGTTGCGGTGTAGCTCTAGATTCTGGGCAGGAATGAAGAAACCGTTCCTGGTCCAGGTACCAAGTGATGGCCTGGAATGCTTTATTTCGAAGGAGGAGTGGGAATTACGTTTCAAGCAATTGTACTGTAGCCCAGTGGATGAAAGGTCCATCCCCGCCCCGAGTGACAATGGCCAAATGATTAGTTTCTCTATGGGGGAGGTTATTGAGGGCATTGAGGGTCTTACAGCTGGGAAAGCTCCTGGTCCCGATGGGATTCCTCCGGATCTATTTAAATCTGAGCCAAGTTTTTGGGCACCTATTTTACAGTCTGTCTTTAATGCAGCTGTAAAATATGGTTGCCCACAATCTTGGGGGTCTCCACGATTGTCCCTGTCTATTTAATTAATAGACTCCATTGTCAAAATCATAGGAAGAATCCTGCTGCAGAGACTTTCAGACTGGACGTTGGAAAATATTATCATGTCCATCGTGCAGTATGGGTTTTGTAGTGGCCGATCAACAGTGACGCAGTGTCTCAACCTTTTTTTAATACTTAGCAAGTACACTGTGGTTCATAGGGGCACCATCCACCTCGCCTTCATGGACTTGTCCTCAGCCTTTGACTGTGTAAACAGGGGAAGGCTTTGGCTGTCCATGAGGGTGAAGGGCCTAGATAGTAGAATTGTCAATTTTCTGGCCGACCTACATAGTAATACTAGAGCTAATGTGAGATACTCCCAAGACCTGAGCACAACAGAAAATGTTGACAATAGAAAGGGTGTTCGCCAAGGTTGTATCTTGGCCCCCTTCCTTTTTAATTTTTATATTAACGACCTTGATAGTTTGTTGCAGAATGTACAGTCCGACTGTCCTAGAGTTGGCAGGCGGGGGATTCCTGTACTTTTATATGCAGATGATGCGGTTAATATTTACAGAACTGAGAGGGGCCTTCAAGCTTTATTAAATGCTTTTAAATTGTTTATGACGGATAGAGAGCTTATGGTCAACAACTCAAAATCATTTGTCATGCATGTTGGCCAACAACCAAGAAGGAACTTTTCATTTAAACTTGATGATGTAGTGATTCCTACAACAAAAACATTTTCGTACCTTGGGGTCCTTTTTGACTCCAAGCTTAATTGGGGTCCTCATCTTGCAAAAAAGAAAGGGGAACTGGTCAGGGTTAATGCCTCCATCTTTAATTTCGCATCGAAATTGAGTAAAAAACCTACTAGTGCCATGTTAAAACTTTACAATGCAAAATCGGTAGCAACTGCTACTTATGGCAGCGAAATTTGGGGGTACAATGACGGTGAGCAGTTGCAGATTGATGGATAAGTTTTTCTGAAGCGCATTTTGTGCGTTCCTGCAGGCACACCTAATCTCTCTGTACATGAAGAGCTAGGGACGCAATATTTAAGTGACATTTTTTCCTTACGCCCATTAACCTGTTGGCTTAAACTGTGGTTAAATCAGGATATACCCTTGACACACCTGATTGTGAGCGACTATATGACCCAGGACAAGGCAATGGGTTCCCCTTGGATAAAATATGTGAAATCTTGCTTTGCCAAGCTTGGTCGTTTGGAATTGTTTGAACACCCTAGTAAGATTGTAAAGGGTGATCTGGAGGTAATTAAACGGGATTTCCTTTTGGACAGGAAGACCCAGAGGGAAGAAGTTGAACTCCAGAAACAAAGTGTGAGAACATTTGTCATGTTGAAAACATGTGATACTGCAGAGCCATATCTGTTGGGCTCATTGACCTCTCATGATAAGTTCCTGTTAACAAGGTTCAGGTTAAATCTTTTTCATCATCTGCTGATTAGACCAAAAACTGATGTTTTTAACAAATTGGCAGTCTCCACAGGACATGCTGCATTTTATATTTTTATGTAGATTTTATGAATATCCACGCAGGCAATATATGGTCACTCTTTTAAAAAAACTCAATTTTACTCAGATCAGACCGGCCCTAATGTACTTACAACTTTTGCATAATGACAGTATTCTCCATATTATTGAATTTTTAAAATTGACTGTTAGGCTAAGAAATTGCTTGGACATGTAATGGTCCTTTGAGATGAATGCACTTGTCACTTTTTCCCGCTGTAAAGATGATATTGCACTTTTTCACTCTGGCACTTTATCTGATATGTGTTTATAATGAATGTGCTTTTAATTGATTTTAATGTATATGTACTTTTATGGTTTGTGCAAAACCGAAATAAAGTTTTTGAATTAACTGGCCAAGGGAGGTTACAGAATCTTAACATTTCTGTGGGAAATCCCATGAATAATCATGCCAATGACTTGGTAGTAAAAATGGACATAACTTAATGCCACAGTAATACATTCAGAGATAGTGATGAAAGAAAAGTCATCATATTATCAGGAATGAGCAACAGAACTTAAGATCAAGCATGATTTTGGGAACCTGCAATTTTTGAAATTATATCTTTTATGACGTACACATTGTCACAATTACTAATGAGACACAATGTTTGTTCCTATTTCAGCGTTATTTTGCTATGGCACTAATATTTTCTTACTTAAAGTGTATTGTACGATTATATCTTTTATATGAGCCAGGAGTCAGCAAGACTGGCCTGACTGAAATTGTGTCCCAAGCTGGAGCACAGGGTCTGGGCACTACTAGCTCTAGCTAATGGATATTTGGTACATATGTCTATGGCACTACAGCACATAATTATACCAGAAATAAATAATCAATTTAATACTTCTATCATAAAGTATGTAAACAAATAATATGATCTGCATTTATATATTCTTAAATGTTGCAATATAAATTCTGGAGAAAAATATTTACTATAGGCACTAAGCCATGAAGGGTGCCAAGTGAATTCATTGAGCCTTATTCTGGAATAAGCTGTATCCATCCCCTAATGCAAATTCTCACTTTTGTTAAATAATTTACAATAGAAGTAGTAAAATGCGAGCCCAATAGGTTTAAGCAAGCACCATGATTGATTGGTCTCAAAAGTAGTTCTACTTTTCTTCTATCATTGAAACATTTAAAATTGGATGCCATTGGAATTTCATCAAGTACTTTAAGTAGTGGATTGCTGAACTTTGTATTACTGCTGAAAGAGGTGCCTCTGGGGGTGGTTTACCAAATTTACTTCCAACAGCAACCTATCAGAGGAAATATTGCCCGGGTTTATGAAAGCTTACAAAATGATCCATAATATGTGACTTTACTTGAATTTCCAATAGACTCAATACTAAAGTATTTATTTAATTAATTTTACACCTAAGAATCTTCGAACGATATCAAACCATATATTCTGATCAATGTGTGAGATGTTACACCATGGTGGGGACTTGAGCCCCAGTGCTCCGGCCTTATACCATTTTGTATAATTTTGGACAATTACATTTCAACAAATTAGTGAGATGCTTGACACATAAGTTTCTCTGGAGACTGCTGTCACTCCTCCAGGGCACTGACATGAATATGTACGGTACACAAAATACTTCCAGTATTTTGTAATGTTTGTCACACGCTGCATTTTTTTATGTTGCTATAAATTGGGAGGAGGGGTTGTAGATGCCCAGTCTTTGGTTCCTAGCGTGGAAACCATAAATGGAGCATGCATTGTGAAATGGTTTGCTGTCAAAGAAGGGGTAAATTAAGAAAATACAATGGTAATTTGGGCCACTACACAATACATATCTATGATGCACTAACTCTATTTAGAAATAGTTTGTTTACTGATGATGAAGGAATTGTTAAGGAAAGGATAGCTTGGAGGCATTTTGTTTGAGTGGGTGACCTTCATTAGCAATATTGGCACCAAGCTACAATGTTTCTGATGAAGAACGAGTACTCTATAAGATCATGGGCCCACTGTTGTTTTAGGTTTAATATAATATTTGATATGGTATTTAATATTATGCTATTTTATACTTTAAAAAATATAATAAAAATGTAAATTGAAGGAATTATTCATATGTTTTCCCAGACAAGTATTTAAAAAGTACCTCGCCTGAGGTGGACTACAAGATCTGGCACATTCTGCTTTGAAATCTAATCTTTATAATAAAGACCAATGGAAATACAATGGAAACTTTACATTGCTTAGTATTAAAAAAGATGGATAATCCAGATGTCAGCCAAGTGCTGGTGCACCACTGAGAGCACCACAAACATAGTGGTACTAGTCAAGGTAACCTCACAAAAAAGTGTTTGCACGGACACCTCTTTTCCATCACAAAAATGAACTTTTTCTAACAATTATTTTCTTCCAAGAACATAAATCCCTGAGTACATTAATGTTTTTCTTAAAAGTATTTTTCTTGCAGATGGAGTTAATCATTCCATCATTTTGTTTACAGTTCCAGCTGAATCCATCTTATTACATATCTATTTCATCTCTGTCCATGCCAACACATGTTTTGCTACACTTTTTCAAGGAAGAAATGCGAGGAGGAGAATCATCAATATATCTACTAGAAACAAATATATTTAGGTTATCAATATTAAAAACTAAAAAATTAATGTTATTATTTTACTGCTTATGTACATACGAATCAAATTGATATTCGATTCATGCGTTTTTTGTGAACTATCTTTGAAGGTTAAACCATTATATTGAGCTCAATATGTGATCTTAATTTAAAATGCTGGAGACAGCACACACCCTTTAATTTGGCATGGAATTCAATTTCATAATTTTGTGGGAAAGATATCTTAATTACATAAGTACTGTAATATACATTTTGTAGGTCTGATTATCACATATCTAAGATATTTTGAATAAAAAATATGCTCATTATGCACAAGCCTAAATGATTCACACATACGATGGCAGATCGTTCAATCAAATTATGTATTTTCAGTGCAATATAGTCATTAGTTTATATCTTGGTGCAATGTTTTGTTCTGGGGCAAATATAGTAAACATCCAAATAGACATTCTTCTAGTTAGCTTTGTTGATAATGACTATATTTTACGAAGCTACTTCACAATTAAAACAGCAAAAGTTAGTCATGCTAAAAGACCACACGCTTATGTCTTTAAATATTTGCATTTGCTTAATATTGTTGTGCCTTCCCCTTAATTCAGAACTTTAAAATATGTGAATTGTTACTTTCAATATCTAGACGAAACAATAATTAAATTTACTTTTAATTTAAGAATGACAAAGTTTTATTCTAGCAAGGCAATATTTATATATAATGTTTGCGATATGATCCAATGTTGCAAGAATAATGTAACGCATTGGAATAATGAATATTAATGAAAGACGTTTTTTTCACCCACTTTACAACAATCAGGATTACAGTCGTAAACTGATAATAACTATAATCCTGATGAGTCAAGTTCTCTATATCTTCTAATCCATTCAAGCTAACCAAATATACTGACATGTTTTTTTTATGTCATACTTAATGTTTTACAAAATAAGCCTGTCCCTGACATGAGATTAGCATAGTCACCCTCCTTTCTGTTTCGGCTTGAACAAACTGACTTCCCAAAAGAAAGCATCAGATATACCTCTAAATGCTAAACATAAAAGGGCACCCAAAGTCTACTAGGGGTTCCAAACCCAGATGTTGTAAACAGTCCTTTTATTATTTTCAGTGAGAAGATGATTTAGCGTATTCAAACAAGAGCACATGTTCTTAATACTGAGCTTACTGGGAAAGACAAAAGTAGTTTTGTCAAACATTAAGCATAAGCAAACTGGTCATACATTAATATTTGCTTTACAAACTTTGCAGGACAAGTCATGTATCATTACCTCATTTATCTTTATCATTTACTTAAGGAGATCAAACAGAATGGTTATATTACATCCCTAAGTGCATCTAAGAACTCTTACCTAAGAGTATAAAAGCCAGCATGACTCTGTAATCCAAACTTGATGAGAAAAGGTTGTTAACAAATCTATAACATGGATCCAAGAGGGACAGGAAACTATCAAACATTGTATAAACATTTGAAAGTCTTAGTCTGTTAGCAATTTATGAATTTTTAATCATGAGCAACGGTAAAACAGGGCCACACAGTGGGACATTTTCAAAAAATAGCTCTAGAATATAATCTGCTTTAAGCTATTTTCCTTACCATGTAGACTGTTGTGCGAAACTCTGCAATGCTGATGGACAAGAATTATAAATATCCCACCAGTTTTATTCCACACATCCAATTTCACAGGGGTGTGTGTTAGCTCCCTTACTTTTTAATCTTTCAACTTTTCACTGGCACATCTTAAACCTATTTTCTTGATGTCATACAAGGTGCTTAATAAAAAAATGTGCATTCTTGTATATGATTATGTGGCAGCTCTTTTGTTATGACACCTGCTGGCAAACAGCGCTTAGCATATTGTGATATAAATTTTAGGGAGGTTAGAGACTTGTATCTAAATGCCTTAACATCTAGAGTAAAACTTGCATAACCCTTCACAAGTATCCTTGTTTGTTGGGGGCATGGCCTGACGCCGATGGAATGACCAGCGTTGTTCACTGGCTCTGCCGAGTCGGCTGCCATTCAGCTTTATCCTGTGCAAAAATGGATGCCCAGCCACCCGGAATGAACCCCAGGGCTCAGCGTTAGACGAGGTGCTCTGGGCTGCTAAGTATGAGCGGCGCCTGGAGTGAGGGAGCTGAGTTCAGCAAGTGCACCTGGCTACTGGGCTCTGACCTAAGATGGCAGAGAGGCTGAGCGACACTTGATCCTGCAGGGGCACAAGAGGAAAGCTCTGCCTGGAGTGCCTGCAGCTCCCGTAGAACCACTGTATCCTAGGAGCCACTCCAGCAAGGAACCATGATCGGGACCAAGGGGAAGTGCTAGACCCCAGGGGCATTGGCTGTGGACAAAGAGGGCCGTCAGAAGGACAGCCCCTGAGTGAGGTAAAAGCAGCGGAGCAGTGGACAGGCAGAACAGAAGGAGTTCCCTGCCCTTGCAATGTGCGAGGCTGAATGCTTGCGGCACGTTGCTAACGGAGAGCCCTACCCTGCGCTGGAGATGGAGAGCAAGGCCAGGGGAGACCACTGTTTGCGAAGTGGTTGCCTGATCCCAGGACTTTTACTTGAGGAGAGGCCCCAATGGGAGGGGATGTCTCAAGCAACTGACCTTTCAGGAGCGGTGCACATACAACTTGCAGGCCTGATCACAGCCTTGGTGCACTCTCCCCAAAACAGCCTATATTGAGAGGGCTACTACTGTCAAGCGCTAAGGCCAGAAGTGAAAGGTGAGACACTGCCTCTGAGGCTTGACGTGGCCAGACTGAGCAACTGGGG
This sequence comes from Lissotriton helveticus, assembly GCF_964261635.1. Lineage (NCBI taxonomy): Eukaryota > Metazoa > Chordata > Amphibia > Caudata > Salamandridae > Lissotriton > Lissotriton helveticus. The sequence goes on along the minus strand of NC_136059.1, from coordinate 1,599,933,924 downwards.
GTGCAACACCCTATTTGGGGAGAAGGGGACCATGAGAGGCCACTGCTGATGCCATACATCCTGACCAGGGCTGGCCTTTACCCAGCTTCATGGACCCTAGCTGTTCAAGGGAGATACCCTTTATTTGGGAGATGGACTTCACACCCGACTGCAAACCCGCACGGAGCCAGGACCGAGAGTGTCGGAGTCAACCCCTGCGCTTCCCTATGTTTGGGAAGATGTGCTGGAAACACGAGCAAAGTGTGGGCCCCGAGCTGGGACCACATGCTGAAGTGGATAGCCCAGCTGGCTCATCGGAGACCCCCCCCCTGCTCCACTGCTACAAGACATCTTGCAGTCCATCACGGCTTCCAGCGAATGCCTGTAAACGAAGATTGATGCTATCAGTACTGACCTGGGGATACTGCAGAATAAACATTGGCCTCAAGCGGAAAGGGTGAATGCCAATGAACGGAAACTGGCATTATCCACACCTGCCTTATCCACTCTGAAGGAACGCCTGATGGCAGATGAAGCAAAGGTATGCACTCTGGAGCTTCGGGCATAGACGACGAAAATCATTCTCGAAGAAATAATATTAGAGTGGTGGGCTGCTGGAGAAGGAGGTGGCTACAGAGGGGTTATTCCCCTTCTTTGCGCTGGAGCAGGAACATCGGGTCCTGTTAAGGCTGCCTCTGACTAGCCCCCCGCCCTGTGATTGCATGACTACTGCACTACAGGGACAGAGACCACATCCTGGCACAGGCACGGAGAAAAGGGGACCTCCAGATTGATCATGTAGTGGTGTGGATGTTCCCTGACTTCTCTAAAGAAGTGCAGAAGCGGAGGGCTTCCTTCCAAGAAGCCAAGAAGGAGCTCCGCCAACTAGATCTTCAACATGCCATGATGTTTCAAGCACGATTGAAAGTAATGACCCCGGAGGGAGTGAAATTCTTTCATTCCCCACAGGTGACCTGGGAATGGCTGGAGACCCGATGCTGGATGGAACCTCACTGAGGCCCTGGATGGCAGCGAATACCATGAAGGGGGACCTGCAAGTAACAGAGGATAAGAGATGCCCATGCCCCTACCTCAGAGGAGGTGCAGATGGGGCGCAAGAGCACAATGGAGGTGGTAGCATTGATCAGTGGGAAGGAGGTGGGTCCACAGTCACCAGAGAGCAGCAAGTCAGCTCGGGAATCTGACTATGACCGTGAAAACAGTGTGTCAGACAGTTTGAGAATGGGACTATCTTGGGTGACACAAAGAAGAGCCGAAGACATCATCTGAGTGCCGCAACAGACTGGTAAAATGAGGGTATCTCCTCATACTCTAAAATGCTATATTAGGGAGACTACTATGTGAAGCTTGTGAGTGGCTGGGGAAACCGGTAGCGGGGTCCCACTGAACTGGATGGGTGTCGGACCGGCTGGCAGGATTGTGGCCTCATACATTTTTGCTGGAGGCTGTATGGGTGACACCCCTCAAAGGAATTTGTCTCTAGACTTGTCCTGGGGTGGAGGAGTTGGGCCGTTTACTTTGAAATTGAAAAGTTGGGGATAACATGGTTGTACATCACTGCAAATATTTGTATTTGATGATCATTTTGGAGCAGGCGAGTGGAGCGTGGGGAGCGGTGTCCCCGAGAGGCTGTGGGATGCAACTTAGATCATGGCAGACTAACTAACATACACCTTCTCTCCTGGAACATTTGGGGGATGCAGTCAATGACCAAGAGGTATAAGGTGTTCTCCTACTTGAATAGAAGTGTCCAAATAGCCTTCTTTCAAGAAACGCATCTTACTGCCTAGGAAGGGATTGCCCTACAGCATAGATGGCAGGACAGGTATATTACACAACATATTCAGCGTATGCCCAGGAGGATTCTTATCTGGATCATGGCAGGGGTCCCCTTTCAACTAGTTGACCAAGTAGTGGACCCTGAGGGCAGATTTGTGCTACCCTACATCACTACCTCAATGGTATGGGGGGGACTTTAATTGCGTGGCAGTTGTCTATATGGACTGCTCTCAACCCCCGTACAGGATTCCCAGACGGTGCACGAGGCTTGGGCCTTTAGGGACTGGCAACGCCTCTGGGGACTGACAGATTTGTGGAGGCAGATGAACACAACTGGGAGAGAATATTCCTTCTTCTCAGGGCTTCATGAGGTGCATTCTCACTTGGATACTTTCCTGTGTACCCAGGGAATGTATATCCTAATACAGACCGTTCAGTACTTGCACATACTATATATGACCATAACCTTGTCCTTATGATACTGTGATGGACCCAGCCTCTGCCATCCATCCCCACATGGAGACTTAAACTAGAGGCCTTAGAAGACCAAGATTTCCATGAGTCCATACGGGAGAAGGTACTCAAGTTCTTTGCTGTTAATGCCTCTAACCCATCCTCTCCGCAGATGGAGTGGGACGCTTTTACAGTGGTGCTCCGCGGCCACTGTCTGATGTAGGCAAAGGGCATTCAACACATTCTACTGGGGGAGATCCGAGTAGCCGAACAGGCACATAGAGAGGTAGAATTAAACACCCAAAGTGACCAGACTTCCAAACGGCTCTCCTGGACGCAAAGGAGGCAGTGGTGACCCAGATTAAACGCCTTAGATGTTTCAACTATAAACAATATGTGGATAAGACTCATGCTGAATGAGATAATTCCAGCTCCCTGCTGGCCTGGCTGGCTAACCCCTCTAAAAAAGAATCATCCATATTGAATACGGCTGATGAGGAGGCGAATGGATATATTCACAAGAAGGTATTAATGGTGTCTACACCAGATACTATTCGATGTTATACATGAAAGGTGTACCAGGAGACATGACAGTGGTGCGGGAGACACCCCTACCAAGTATTAGTGAGGAAGATGCGAGGGCGTTGGGAGATGATAATTCACCGCAAGAAATAACAGGCGCTATTCACCATATGGCACAAAATAAGACCTCCGGGACGGTCGCATTCTTAGTGGAATTCTAGGTCACCTACTCTCTAGAGCTAGCACCCACGTTGGCAGAATTGTATAATGTGGCCTATGACACTGGTCTCCTACCCGGATCTACTAGGGAGACAGTAATTGTCCCCATATTGAAGCTGTGGAAACCATTGCATGACCGTGCGGCGTATAGGCCACTGTCAAAGTTGAATATAACATTTTGAGCAAGATCTTAGCAACCTCCCTTCTTAATCATATGATGACCTTGATCCATCCCAATCAAACAGGATTCATTCCGGGCCGTAAAATCAATCAATCAATCAATCAATCATGCCATTTGTATAGCGCACTACTCACCCGGGAGGGTCTCAAGGCGCTTGGGGGGAGGGGTATGCTACTGCTTGAACAGCCAGGTCTTGAGTTGTTTCCTGAAGGCGAGATGGTCCTGGGTCACCCGAAGGTGGATGGGGAGGGAGTTCCTAGTCTTGGCAGCCAGGTAAGAGAAGGATCTTCCTCCGGCGGTGGCTCTTCGGATGCGTGGTACGGCTGCGAGCGCGAGGCTGGTGGACCGTAGCTGGCGGGTGGGCGTGTAGAAGGTCAGGCGGTCGTTGAGGTACTTGGGGCCCAGGTCGTGGAGAGACTTGTGTGCATGGGTGAGGAGCCGGAACGTGATCCTCTTGTCAACGGGGAGCCAGTGCAGGTTCCTCAGGTGGCTGGAGATGTGGCTGCGTCGGGGGACATCCAGGATGAGTCGGGCGGAGGCGTTCTGGATGCGCTGGAGTGTTTTCTGTAGCTTGGCTGTGGTTCCGGCGTAGAGGGCGTTTCCGTAGTCCAGTCGGCTGGTGACGAGTCCCTGGGTGACAGTCTTCCTGGTCTCAGTCGGGATCCAGCGGAAGATCTTGCGAAGCATACGCAGGGTGTTGAAGCACAATGAGGAGACGGCGTTGACTTGCCTGGTCATCGAGAGGGAGGGGTCCAGGATGAAGCCCAGGTTGCGTGCGTGGTCGGTTGGCTTTGGTGCGGTGCCCAGGGCTGGGGGCCACCAGGAGTCGTCCCAGGCGGAGGGCGAAGATCCCAGGATGAGGACTTCCGTCTTGTCCGAGTTCAGTTTCAGGCGGCTGTCCTTCATCCACTCGGCGACGTCTTTCATCCCTTCGTGTAGGCAGCTTCTGGCGGTATCGGGGTCTCTGGTGAGGGAGAGGATCAGCTGGGTGTCGTCGGCGTAAGAGATGATGTTGAGGTTGTGCTGGCGTGCGATGGCTGCGAGAGGTTTCATGTAGATGTTGAAGAGGGTGGGGCTGAGTGAAGATCCTTGCGGGATGCCGCAGATGACTTCGGTGGCCTCGGAGCGAAACGGGGGGAGGCGGACTCTTTGTGTTCTTCCGGCGAGGAACGAGATGATCCACTCCAGTGCCTTCTCTTGGATACGATGTTGCTGAGGCGCTGGACTAGGGTGCGGTGGCAGACCGTGTCGAACGCAGCGGAGAGGTCCAGGAGGATGAGGGCCACTGTTTCCCCCTTGTCGAGCAGGGTCCGGATGTCGTCGGTGGCTGCGATGAGGGCCGTCTCGGTGCTGTTGTTGGCTCTGAAGCCGGACTGCGAGGGGTCGAGGGATTCGTTTGTCTCGAGGAATGCGGTCAGCTGTCTGTTGACGATCTTCTCGATGACTTTAGCAGGAAAAGGGAGGAGCGAGATGGGGCGGAAGTTTTTGAGATCGGTGGGGTCCGCTGTAGGTTTCTTCAGGAGGGCGCTGATCTCGGCGTGCTTCCAGCTCTCCGGGAAGGTGGCGGTGTTGAAGGAGGCGTTGATGATGTTCCGGAGTTGGGGTGCGATGGTGGAGTCGGCCTTGTTGAAGACGTGGTATGGGCAGAGGTCGGTCGGTGATCCGGAGTGGATGGTGTTCATCGTGCGGGCTGTGTCTTCGGTGGTCACCGTGGTCCAGGTGTGAAGGGTGGCGGTGGGGGGCGTTGGTTCGATGGTTGGGTGTGTGGGTGGGGCGCCGAAGCTGTTGTGGATGTCGGCAATCTTGCGGTGGAAGAACGAGGCGAGGGAGTCGCAGAGGTCTTGTGACGGAGTGATGTCGTTGGTGCCGGTGCTGGGGTTGGAGAACTCCTTGACGATAGTGAAGAGCTCTTTGCTGTCGTGGGCTTTGTTGTCCAGTCGTTCCTTCAGGGATTTCTTCTTGGTGGTGCGGATGAGCTGGTGGTGCTTGCGCGTAGCGTGTTTGAGGGCGGTCATGTTGTCAGTGGTCCGGTCGAGGAGCCAGGCTTTCTCTAGGGTGCGGCAGGTCTTCTTGGGGTCCTTGAGGTCGTCGGTGAACCAGGATGCCTTCTTGCTTCTGGGTCTGCTAGGAGGGTTCTTTAGTGGCGCGAGGTCGTCGGCGCAGGCGGTCAGCCACTGTGTGAAGTTGCGGGCTGCTTCGTTGGGGTCCGTTGTGTTGGCGGGTGGGCTTTGGCTGAGGGAGGTGGTGAGCTGGTCTGCGGTGATCTTGCTCCAATTCCTGTGAGGTACCTGTTGCGGGTGGTGGTGGGTCGTGGATCTTTTGAAGCTGAAGTGGACGCAGCTGTGGTCGGTCCAGTGGAGTCCGGTGGCGTGGCTGAAGGTGATGTACTTGCTGGAAGAGAAGACGGGATCAAGCGTGTGGCCGGCGTAGTGGGTGGGGGTGTTGATCAGTTGCTTGAGTCCGAGGTTGGCGAGGTTTTCCAGCAGGGCGGTGGTGTTGTGGTCCTTGTTGTTCTCCAGGTGGAAATTGAGGTCCCCGAGGAGGATGTAGTCAGTGGAGGGGAGGGCGTGCGGGCTGATGAAGTCTGTGATGTCTTCACTGAATTGTGTGCGTGGTCCCGGGGTCTGTAGACGAGGGTGCCTCTGAGGGTCGTCTTAAGGTTGGTGTGAATCTGGAAGTGGAGATGTTCGGCTGCGGCGAAGGAGCCGTTGGCGTCGGTCGTGATGCAGATGGTGTTCCTGTGGACGATGGCGATGCCACCTCCGGTCTGGTTGATGCGGTCCCTCCTGATGATCTTGTACCCGTCTGGGATGGCGATGGCGATGTCGGGTGCAGAGGAGGCGTTCATCCAGGTTTCCGTGAGGAAGGCGACGTCCGGTGATGTAGCGTCGAGGAGGTTCCAGAGTTCCACGGCGTGTCTGTGGACGGAGCGGGTGTTGATCAGGATGCACTTGAGGTGGTTGCTGCTGGTGTTTGTCTTGGCGGGTGCGGGGCAGGTTCGGAGGCAGGTGAACTTGCAGGTGCAGCAGGTGAAGGGTCCGTGGGTGCGTCTCGGGGTGGCTCGGCAGCAGGCGTGGGTCCGGCCGGCATTGAGTGCGTTGAGAGTGGCGGCGTCGTAGGTCAGTCGGGTCGTCTTGCCTCGGCGTGGAGGGCCAGGGGTGCTGGCGCTGGGCGCGGGCCAGGCGCAGACGGGCTTACCTTTGGCGCACCTTCGGCGCTCAATCGGCGCTCCCGCTGCGCGCGTCCGCTGCGCGGTCGCTCTGGGGGCGTCATAAGTAAGGAGCAGCTGGGTAGCGGGAGCGGGGCGGCGAATGGAAGCACAGGGGGGCGGGGCCGCAGGGAGGCAGCGGCTGTAAATTCCAAGAAGCAGCGGGCAACGGGAAATTCCCAGGAGCAGCGGGAAATTCCCAGGAGCAGCGGGCAGCGAGCGAAGGAATCTGCAGGCAGGAGGCGGCAAAGGCAGGCAGGAGCGGCAGCAGTGAGTGGGGCGACCAAGCCCTGTGGAGGGCTGAGCGGTCACACTCTGTGGTGCCCTACGGTCCCCTTAAATAAGGAGCCGGGAGGGAGGAGCAGCTGGGTGGCGGGAGCGGGGCGGCGAATGGAGTCACAGGGGGGCGGGGCCGCAGGGAGGCAGCGCCGGGAAATTCCAAGAAGCAGCGGGCAGCAGGAAATTCCCAGGAGCAGCGGGAAATTCCCAGGAGCAGCGGGCAGCGAGCGAAGGAATCTGCAGGCAGGAGGCGGCAAAGGCAGGCAGGAGCGGCAGCAGTGAGTGGGGCGACCAAGCCCTGTGGAGGGCTGAGCGGTCAAAATGGTGAATAATATCAGACATCTGCTGGCAATTATGGAGGCTACCAATTGGCCTAGAGCGGAAGCAGCTATTTTCATTATTGACATTGAGAAGGCGTTCGACAGGGAGTGGTTTGTTGCCTGGATGTGATTGCTATACACACGGCCGACTGCTAGAGTACGCACTGGCAAAACTATATCTGACAGTTATGCAGTGGTGTGGGGGACGCATCAGCAATGCCCACTGTCTCCATTGCTTTTTGCCATTGCCATGGAGACTTTGGCGGCAAGTGCAAGGATGGGTGAGGCATTTGGGGGTTTGAAAATCCAGAACCACTGCCACAGGGTATCTTTATACACAAATGACTTGCTGCTCTTCTTGAATGACACTGACGGAGACTTACAGGGGCCAAGAATATGATGCAGAAATGTGTCCCTTTATCTGGGCTGCGAGTTAACTGGCAGAAATCCAGACTTTTCCCTGCAATGCAAAGGGAGGATCCACTGCTGCACCTGTCCAGTGGGAGCCGCAATATCTGACTCACTTGGGGGTTAGGATCTATCACAACCATATCGATCTAGTGGAGGGAAATGTGGGGAGAGCAATTAGTTCCCTGAGAGCCTCTTTGAACTTCTGGATGTCGCTCTCATTATCAAAATGCTGGCCCTGCCTCTGCTTCTTTATTACTTCTCAACGCTGCCCTTGTGGATTCCTGGGACAAGGTTCAGGGAATTGAAAACCCTGAGCACTGAGTTCATCTGGAATTCGGGCGATGCAGGGTTGCATTGGCTATAATGCAATGCCCAACGGAAGAAGGGGTACTGGTGGTCCTCGATTATGAGCTCTATTATCTTGCAGCCCAACTGCAGTGGTTGATACAGGGCATAGTATGCAGGCACCACCCAGACCGAATTCCTGGTCCCTTCGTGCCACCACTTTCTAAACACCTTAGAGTCTCTCTGAGGGTGAGACAGCCTAACTCGAGTGTATCTTATGAGCTGTGGGTGCTGATGAAGTGCTGGCACAGGGGGCTGCAGAGAATGCAGGTTAAAACCCCAAACACGTCAGAATTGCCCATGGGATTCCTGCATGCACTCTCACATGGGTGGAGATGGGGGGACCTGGGCCAATGGGCAGAGGCAGGAGCATCGAGGGTGGGAGACTTATATAGGAACTCTTAGCTGCTCTCATTTGAGGACGTCAGAATGGAATATGAATTGCCGCAGTGACATTCCCTTCTTCATAGGGCAGTTACGGTGGAAAGTAGAAAGCACTGGGGGAAGGGGTCGCTGGAACCTACTGTCAATATATTGCACTTTTGGAACATGTTATACGGACGGTCTGATGTCTTAATAGGGCACTGAGGACAAACCAGCAATTGCCACTGGACGCACTGAAGGCCAGATCGGAGGAAGACCTAGACCACTATTAGAAGGAATGAATGGGACAAGATATTAGAGCAAGCACACAAAGCCTCTAGAAACGTGCTCTTTAAACTAAGCAACTATTACATACTGCACAGGGCAAACTTGACACCGGAACAAATAGGTAGATACTTCCACATACTGGATGCAGCGTGCCCCAAATGTGATGCTGTTGGACCCATTTTCCTGCACATGTTTTGGAGTGCCCGAGTTACACTCTTTCTGGGAGGGAGTGTTACAGACACTTGAGGAGTGCACTCAGAGGGAGATTCCACAAACCTAGGGGAACTGCCTGCTGAGTTGGTTTTCCCCACCCAGCAAGGTCCAAGATTACAGGGAGGTTTCAAGACCTAGCGTATATCATTGCAAAACGCGAATTAACTAGGAACTGGAAGGCTGCAGAACGCCCACAATTTGTAGTATGGAAGAGAGCATTGCTTAAATGGGCCGGTAGAGAGGGCAGGATACTCATGAGGGAGGTGCAGAAGTGTATGGGAAAGATGGACAGGGCACGAGCCTGGGGCCTCCAGAACCTGACTCACCGGTGGGCTTGCTTGTCGAATCTCTGAGATTATTTGAACGCTCCACGTTTAATGGTGCAGTCCCAGATACCACTCTTTATGACACATGGGTCATGGTGGAGAAAGTCCTCTGGCCTGGCCCCCGTTGTTAGGATGTGTGACTTACTTATTTTTCCAACATGCCAACTGAGTTGTCATCTAAGAGATGATGTACTGACCCACGTTGGGGTGGAAGGTGTGGGGGGAACTGTTTGATTGACTGTTATTTTTGATTCACTGAAACAGATTTGGCTGCATACTATATTGAGGTATCACATGCTGTACTCAGATGTGCTATCACTGCTGAATGTATTACATGCATCTAAAAACCTAAAAATAAGTTTAAAAAAAAAGTATTCTTGTTTGTCTTCACAAAGGCATTACAATCATTTTGACATGGGGTTCTCAAATAAAAACATGTGAAATAACCAAATAGCTGCTGTTACACACAACAATTGACCACAAGAAACTGTAATATACCTTTCCATCTTATCATTGTGATGACTCTGCACAAGCCATTTAAGGAGTGTTCATGGCTAACACACAGGCAAGAGCCAGTTGGTGGAATATTATATGGGGATCAGGTCTTCAAAACGGATGTATGACATTACAACGCATGCTTTTACCACGCATGCCTTTACAACGCGGTTTTTACATTGCAAACCTTTACAATGCATAGCGCTTTGGGGTGGTGGATAGTGAATAGTTTAATTTACTATTCCAACTCCAGTCCCCGTGGACACTAGGGAAGGTGTTGGATAGTAATTTAAACGTATTCCCTATCCTAGAGCGCCCCCCCAGCGCAATGCGTTGTAATGGTTTGCGTTGTAAAAGTTGCGTCGTAAAGGCACTGCGTGGTAAAAGTTGCGTTGTAAAGGATGTTTCCCCTTCAAAACAGCCTTAGATGTAAGAAAAAGAAAATTACAGTTATTCTGCTTGTAATTTCACCACATATTCCATTCTATATTATGCACCAGTAGTTAGGAGTCAGTAAGTGGAACCTCCACATTTTTATCTATCACTGTTGACCAATATGAAATTTAGATCAATATAAACCTTGCTGATATCCAGATTGTAGCAACTGTCTATAATGTCCCTTGAGTAAATATATTCTGGCAAATAACTATATTCTCGCTATCTCTATTGTCCTGTAACCCCTCACTGTTTACAGCAAGTGCCAAATTGGTGATAAACAACATTTATTATGATAATCTCACTATGGTTAGCAAAGAATGCATTAAATATATATTTGAACTATATACCTTGCTTAACAAGTAGGAGACCACTCTCTTACTTGCTGAAAACTGACGCATGTACTATTTATTAGCCCTATTACATTAAACAACTCACTTTTATATAAACAATCCTGAGTAGATTAAAATGAATCAAAAGTGTGCCCTTTCAGTAATATATCACAGGATACACAAAGCACTGTCTCTTCTCAATCTATTAGAGAGAAGTTGGAATACATATTATTGTAGCAGTCTTAAATAGCAGAGGATATTATCAATGCAGTAGACAATATTTTTAAAATGTATTACCATATGATAGTTTCGTATGCTACACTGTAGACATTGTTTTGAATCAACTGTACAAATTAGGGTTGAGAGTGATTGTAAAGTTAATGTGAATGATGGTGTAGGTAGCACTTCCAAGACAGCCAATATTATTTTAATAATGTTTACATTTTGGGGCGCTAGAGGGCGCACAAGCGGAATGGCTGCTTAGGCAAGTAGCTCCCACGCCTTGGCAAGCTATCCTTAATTTATCCTTGGCCACAGGAAGCCGAATCGCCGTAAATACCCCTCATATGCTGCAGGGAGGTGCCATCTACACTCGACCCAAGTTTGGGGCCGCTACGAAGCTCGGAGCCGGAGTTACCACCGTTCCGAAAATCACCGGAGATTGGCCTGGAGCCTGCGAGTGGAGAGAGCCGGCTGTGGCAGTCTACGTGACACCGGGGTCGGCCACGAGGGACTAGGCCGCGATTTCGGGCGGCCGCCTAGAGTCGGGACAGATGCTGTGTTGGAACCTGCGGCTGGGGTGAGGTGTAGTCGCCCCTTCACATGTATTGGTCCCCCCCCCCCGCTGCTGCTGACTCTTGGAGCCCGGACTGCGGGTGAGCTGCCTTTCATACCCGAGGAGGCGCCGGGCGGCAGGTTGACCCCCGAACGTCTGGAGAAGCCTACAACAAGCCGGTCATCTCGACGGGGTGGTGGAGACCGCAGACTGCCCAAATCTGACGACGGCGGCCGCATTTTTGACATCCTCTGCGGGAGGGGTTGCAGCGCTCGGCCATTTCTGTGAGACACCTGGCCTTTGCACATTGCACCGAGTGGGCTGCTGAACATTTATGGACTCATTGGTCTCATTGGGAGCGGGGCCGGCCCCCTCGGGCTGGCTGGCCTACATCACCTCCCGCTAGCGAGCTGCGCGGTTGGGCTCTGCTCTGTGCCTGATCGCGGCGGCTTCTCCGCAGTCACTGTGATCGTTCTGGACGCTGCCCTCCCCTGTGCCTGGTGCCGGCGGCCGTCACATCTGCTATTAGATTACGGAGCGGCACCCGTGGCCCGCTCGGTCTGTGGGACGTTTGAAGCTATCTCACCGGTGCCCCCTGGACCTTGTAACCCATCATCGCTAGAATGCCTGGGAGCACGGGGAGTGCCAGAGGCCTGTGCCCTCCCCCGACGACTACTGCCCCGCATCGTCGCCATCTTCTCCAGCGGCTGCCACATTGAGATCTGCCTGTACGCGCCAAGCTCACTTACTGCTTTTGTGTCTAATTGTACGACCACTGGACCCATAGGGCCGATGAGATACACGGCAACTGGGCGCCGCGACCTGCTGCCACCATGGTGCACCCTGATAATCGTCAAGCGAAGCTAAGTTTTGATGGCGCCAAGAAAGGCGCGAAATCAGTACCTGCTGGTCCTGGACTGAGCGAGGCGGCTTCGAAAGCCGTCGCGCCCCCCGCAGCAGACCTTGACCTACACAGCCTGTTCCAGGAGATGAGGCAGCGGTTTGCAACGGTTGTCGAAAAGGTCGACGGCGTCACTGCACGACTGGACGCCATGGTCCATAAGGTGGATCGCCACGAGGAGCGGCTAACGGCTGCGGAACAACGCGTATCTGATAATGCGGATGTTGCCTCGACTCACACGACGCAACTAGCTAGGATGGACAATCTGCTCAGAATCATAGCGGCTAAAAATGAGGACTTGGAAGCCGCAGCCGCCGGAACAATATACGCGTCACGAATGTGCCGGAATCTACAGACACGGGCAGGATGGAACTCTATATCGAAAAACTGCTTAAAGGTTCACTCGGAGAGGACGCCTTCTCACCCCAATTCATTGTTGAGCGAGCATACCGTTCCTTAGCACCTGTGCCCAAACCCGGATTGCCGCCTAGGCCTATTATTGCCAAACTATTGAACTACCGAGACCGCAACACTGCATTGAGGGCGGCCCGATCTCAACGGACCTTGCAATACGATGGTATCACCTTCTCCATATACCCGGACTTCACACCGATGGTGCAGGAAGAACGACGCAAATTTCTCCCAGTTAAGAAGAAGCTGCGGGTAGCCCAAGTGGACTATGCTCTCCTGTACCCGGCAAAGCTGCGGATTACATATCAGGGAAAGCAACGTTTTTTCACGAACCCGCAAAAAGTGGAGGACTTCCTGAAATCGCTCCGGAGAGCAAGTAGGGAAGAACGCGATGCTGCAGAAGAACTGGGGGGCGAAGACCTACCTCCGGGACCAAACGATCACTGACTGCTTACACTGGCTGTGCTGGATTCTTCACCTGCACTGTTTGAATGTTGCTCCTTGCGCTACACGTAGATACTGAGATGACTACACGCGATGGACATACACGGCCTCGACATTCCTGTGGTAACGTAAACCAAGGACCACTCTCTTGGCCCTAGGCTCCACCGAGGGCGGTACAGACTGGAGCTATGGACCGGGAGGTGGCTGTACGTACTCTATGCTATACCCCTATAGGGTGTTCCCCTTAAGACTGCTACTGTTTTTGATGTTGTTGCAAGGGTTGGAGGTGGTGGGGTGGGGGGAGGGATGTTGGTTGGGGCTCAATGGCTACTGGCATGATTGGGATGCCGGGGTGGGAGGGGGGTTGGGATGTTCTATGAAGAGGCATTTATTGCTTGGAATGTATATGCAGACTCTACGATGGTATGTGCACCTATGTTGGTGGGGTGGAACAGGCCCTATCTCATTGCCTTGGATGGCACTACTGCTTTTGTTGTTGAGCTATTTATGGCTGCTCTGAATGCTAACACACAATTGACTTGCTTGTCATGGAATGTTCGCGGTTTGAACAATGCTAAAAAGTGTCGCAATGTCATTGCCTATCTTGATAGACATCACGTTCAGGTGGCCATGTTGCAGGAAACCCATTTGCCACCACAGGATAGGACCACCTTTGCGAGCAGATGGGCTGGGGACCGTACTTTTTCCTCATACTCCACTTATGCGACGGGGGTGGCTATCCTTATAGCCCGCAATGTACCGTTTCACAGATACGGGGAACTGGTCGATAAGGAGGGGCGTTATGCATTGCTGTGGGGCAGACTGGGTCGGGACACCTACACATTTGTTGTCGCATATGCACCGAGTGTGGATACACCTGCTTTTTTCACCACACTGTGGGGCAAGATCATAGCCGCAGGCTCACGACACGTCATTTGGGGTGGAGATTTCAACCTGGCACTGGTACCTCAACTAGACAGGGCGGACGGAGTTTGCTCCTATAAGCCTAGAGCGCGAGAGGCGCTGGAGGGAGTCCTCGCAGAGGGCGAGCTGTTCGATGCCTGGAGACACTTGCACCCATATGGGAGGGAAGGCACACACTTTACCTCACACACGGGAACATGGGCACGATTGGACCACTTTCTAGTCACCAAAGGGATCGCCATGGAGTTGGTAGGGGTGGCGCACCTGCCGAGAACATACTCTGATCACAGTCCCGTTCTGCTTCACCTCCGTACACTTGGGTGGGATAGCCCGAGGCCACACTGGAGACTCCGCCCTGAAATCTTGTTAGACAACCTGTTTCGCACTGAACTAGGGGAAGAGATAGCTGCCTTTTTCCCCAGAAATAAGGGATCAGTGGACTCGGTTGAACACATTTGGGAGGCATTCAAGGTAACCATTAGGGGCTAATGCATCTGCAAGAGCTGTGGGGTTTTGCGTGACATCCTCTGTACTATTAGCACACTGGAGAAGGAGCTGCAAGCTCTGGAACTCCGTATGGTGGATGAGACTGGACCCGAACTGCATGCTATTTTCAGGGAGACGTTGTCAAGGTATGAAGAAGAGGCTGCTAGGGAGGCTAAGTTTCGTGGAAAACACTGGCAAGCTCGGAAATACTGCAAGGGAGATCGGCCTGGGAGGGTGCTCGCCGCGCTCACACAAACTCCGAGAGCACGTAATGTCATATTTGAACTCACGGATACGTGCGGCGCCACAATCAGGGACACGGATGAGATCCTCAGTGCATTCACAGCACATTATCGCTCGCTCTACAATTCCAACGTAGGGTCCGAAACGTCTTATGCTGATTACCTAAAAGATGTAGCACTGTGCTGGCTCAGTGATGGGTATAGGGCATTCCTGGTGGCACCCTTCGAGCTAGACGAGATCCGTGAAGCCATCATGTCCCTCCAGAACGGTAAGGCCCCAGGCCTTGATGGCATTCCTGCCGAGTTTTATAAAGCATACATTGATATCATGGCTCCTGTCCTACGCGAGGTCTACTCGGAATCACTTAGCGATGGCGTTCTTCCTTGCTCCATGCGAGAAGTGGTAATCACCTCTCTCCTAAAGCCTGACAAAGATCCCAGCTCCTGCAACTCTTACCGCCCACTCTCCCTCCTAAACTGCGATGTTAAAATACTCGCTAAGGTTCTGGCTACCCGACTATCACTGCTGATGACTAGAATTGTGCTGCCCGATCAGTCTGGGTTTGTGGCTGGCTGGTCTACTTCACACAACCTCCGTACCCTGTTCTCTCTACTACGCACAGTTCATCCCGAAGTACCTGTCGCAGCCGTCTTTCTTGATGCATCCAAGGCTATCGACTCGGTCGAATGGTCTTACTTATTCTCTGTATTGGCTAGCATGGGATTTCCGTCCTTGTTTATATCCTGGGTTCGCCTGCTTTATACTCGGCCCACGGCGAGAGTATTGGTCAATAATCGCCTGTCACAAACTATCGACATTACCAGAGGCACGCGCCAGGGCTGTCCACTTTCTCCCCTATTATTTGCCATAGCTGTTGAACCTCTTGCCTGTCGCCTGCGTCAACTACACCGAGACGGAGCGGTGCAATGCTTGCAGCGACAAATAGATGTGTCCCTCTATGCGGACGATATTACGCTATATGTTAAGCACCCTGAGACGCACCTCAATCCCTTACTCAGGGAGTTTGTTATGTTTGGCGGGATGTCAGGTGTGCATATTAATTGGTCCAAGTCCCAATTCTTCCCTTTAACAGATGCGATTGATGACTTTCCCCTTGACTATCCACTAGAGTGGTGCCGGACAGACCTCCGTTACCTGGGGATCCGTATCTCCCTGGATAGGGAGGAGACATTACGGTCCAATTATGGAGTGGCAATCACCAAGCTGACTGCCTCTGTGGATCGCTGGATCACCCTACCGCTTTCCATGGCCGGAAGGGCGTCCCTTATAAAAATGGTTATCCTCCCCCGTTTTCTTTATCTCTTCCTTAACATTCCCTATTTCCCCGGCGCTTTTTTCTTTAAAACCCTGAAGATGGAGCTGCGCAGGCTTTTCTGGGGAGGCAAGAGCCCACGGCTCAAATGGTCCACGCTTACCCTCCCCTATGACAAAGGCGGCTTCGATGTCCCTGACTTCGAGGAGTATTATCAGTGCGCGCAGGCACATTTCGCCTACCACTGGATGGCTCCTACGCCTTTCATGCCACATGTTGCGGTGGAGGACTGGATAGTGCATCCCCTTCCGCTCAATGGATTGCTTCACTGTCCGGAATCGTCTATCACCACGCCGAATACTTCAGTCTCATGCACAATGGATGCATGGCGCCATATAGCCAAGAGTTTGTCTTGTCACCTACCCTACTCACCTAGGTTGCCACTTACCTATCATCCTAATCTCACCCTGCTGTGGGAACAAGGATTCCGCAGCCTCTGTGCGAGGATTCATGTCACCTGCTGGGGTGACTTGTTCTCTAACGGTCAGTTTAAATCGGCGGAACTTTTCTTCGCGACACACAGCCACACCCCTCTTGAGCTTTTTTATTACATACGCTTACGTGCGGGGATGAGAGACATCCTGCCCAACTTCCCTGATGAACCTGAGGTCCTGCCTCTGCTTCATTTCCTGTTAAGCTCACAGGATGGGGCTCATCTGGTCTCCGGCCTTTACCGTCAGCTCAGGGGCGCAGCTCCGCTGCCGGAATCCAGTGCTCGAGCGCGCTGGACTACTGAACTGGCTACTGACATCACTGACGAGCAATGGCAATACTGCTCTGCGCTCACCTCCTGCATCTCTGCCAGCAGCAGATTGAAAATTATACATTACAAATTTCTCCAGCGGCTGTACTATACGCCGGTGAGAAAACATAGATTTGGCTTGGCGGATGATGATCGTTGCATACGCTGCCGTGCCGAACATGCGGATATTCTGCATTTGGCATGGGAATGCCCTCAGGTAGCGCACTACTGGCAGCAGGTGACAGGTGCCCTCGCAGACATGACGAGAGAAACTGTGCCCATAGACCCCCTGGTGACACTTCTCGGATATACTTTGCGGATCCCTAGCTCTTGCCGGAAATTCGTTGATACTGCGCTCCTCTTGGCCAAGAGGCATGTGGCTTGTCGTTGGGGCCGGGGTAGGGCGCCCAAATTTAAGGACTGGCTAGCGGACTTGACCCACTGTCAAGACCAACATACTACATTCGCCGAATTATTACCCATCTCCAGTCGGCCCAAGGACATTTGGGGTCCTCTAGTAAGCTATCTGCTTGCACGTTCAGACGATGCGGACACGCCTGAAGAAAACCCTGCTGTTGTTTGATGATATGACTTACAACTCTGGCACAGACCATCAATCCCAATCCTACGTCCACATCTCATTGTGGACAGCCCTCAACGAGACCTATTATTCTTGGACCGCGATGATTCGACCTACCTTTCATGCCCCACACGGTGCCCAACATTGAAGGCCCCCTCCTGATGGCGACTGCCCCCCCCCCATGGTAGTACGGGATCCCCTACACCACAATCAGCATATACTCGCAGTTTTTTTTCTATCACACCACACCTCATGCCTCCACACACGTCGCTATCAACGGCGTTGATGTTTAACTGTTGGGATTACTGGGGTGCGGCTGCTGTGACATGCATGACTCTGCCTATCTGGGTTGCCATACCGGTTTGATGCCTTTTATTTTTCGAGGGAGAATGAATTGCCTCTTCGTTTCTTTACTGTTGGGAAGTTCTTTGACTATTATGAAACTGAACGTAAATTTGTTAACACTGTTCTGCTGCTGTTCATCCTTCCAGTGCCCCACGACACCGGCTACTTTACCATCCTCGCTCACAGATATGCTGCGCCGCCGGGCCTCAGGGATGCCGGTCACAAGGCTGTGTTATAATTACTACACTACGCTGCCAGCCTCCGGGTTGTGGGCGCGAAAAGCTGTGTACTTTGTTTCATCTTATGCAATAAAGCAGTTTTGAACAAAAAAAATATATATATATATTAATGTTTACATTTTTTTTGTTGAGATCGCTTGCATTATAACTCCCGTTTTTTATGTTTGTTATTCAACATAATGATTGTAATATTTGATGGACATGACTTTGTCCAATCAGAATGAGCATATATGACGTTGCCATAACAGGAAAGCTGTGTCCTTGGTATACATATTGGACACCACATTACAAACTGTATCAAGAGAGTATCCTTTAATTAGGGATTTATTAAGCCTGTACAAATGAATTTGATTCAGATTTCACAGCATGCAATCTGCACCACAAGAAGAGTTGAAAGAGGATTACTTCAGCACTCTTGAAAAGGCGGAACCCTGATTGTAGTTGATCTCAGAATCAGGGCCCCAAAGGGTAGTGTTTTTCAGAAGGAGGGAAAGGAGTGGCAAAATGAGTGGGTAAAATCTCCAGAGGAGAGAGGGCATCCCCAGAGAGAGACGTCTCTATTGGATATGGCGCAGGAAGTACTGTCTGCTCCCAAACCCAGTCTGTTGAGGACCTCAAGGACAGACAGGCAGAGTGGAACTTGAGGCTACAGCTGGGCCAGCTGGGTGCAGAGGAGAGTAAATGTGAGGTTGAGAGAACCTAGGAAGAGAAAATTTTCTTGCGGACTGAAGTATTAAGGAGGTACACTTGAAGGCCAAATAGCTGCTAGAGACTAGCAAAAAATATGGGAGCATCAGTACTGTCTCCAGTGCAGAAGTACTTGGTACCTGACTATAAGGAGGGTTTTGGTCTATACAGGTTATTTCTGGCATAATAAGTAGCTGTAGTGGTACAGAGGATCCCTTAGGAGGATTGTAGAGGTGCCTTTGAAGTCACATTTCTAATGATGGGATGGACAACATACTGGCTCTAGAGAAAAGGAAAACATTGATGTATCCGACTATAAAGGAGGTCCTTGTCAATAAGTATGAATTCACTCCAGAGGAGTGCAGGTTGAATTTTAGTTAGTCAGAAACTGTGCAATTACAACTGGGAGGAGTTTGTGCTGTAGTTTTGAAATGTTTGTTAAAGGTACTGTAGATTTTTAAGAAGGTGTTTCTAACAGTTGTATACTTTTTCTTTTTTTTTTCTCAAAGAGAAGTTGTTGTATAGCATTTTAGGACCCTAGCGTTATTTTCCAGATTCATGCCCTTATATAGGTATAAATCACCATATCCTTATATAGGCATAGAAATCATAACCATATTTAGACATAGCTCATGCAGTCCAAATACGGCAGGGCTACTTCCACTAGTTCCGAAAATCCACAACGATTTCTTGGAAAACTCGGCTTCAGCAGCTAGGGACTTCCCCTTGCTTGAATACTGACTTGTCCAAGAACTCATGGAGTTTTCAAAGAACTGAGACTCTTTGATGACGTTATTATGTCCACCTTTACGTCAATCTCAGCGCCTTCAAGGTGTAAATATGCCCATACTTGCCGTAGCAAACACGCAGTGGTTTGGAGCAGTTCGACTATATACTTGCCCGACTCATCCTGCTACATCAAGTGCCAAAGGAAGCCGACCCTTCAGCAGATGAACTGAGAGAGATGCTGTCTTTTCTCTTGCCAAGAAATCCAGTTTCCCTTGCGGGTTGGTGGGAAATCAAGTCCCGAGACTGACCGCCTTCATTTTCAAACCAAGGTACACAGCTGATTAGACCCTAAGAGAAATCTTGGATAGATTCTTGGCAAAGAATACTAAATTTATGCTACACATCACTTACTTCTTCCCTCGTACTAGACTTACGTTAGATACATCGGGGTAGGCGTATTTTAGAAGCACCAGTTGAGTACTTTTTAGCCTTTTGTTATTTATGTATGTATTTATCTATGGTCTAGGAACCATACAATGGTTTTACAGTATTTATTTTACTGTACGCATTATACTTTGCAACCAGTATTCCGATTGTAGCAGTTCATTTCTTCTGTATGAGAAAGAAGACTGTTAAATAAATACTTTTATTGAAAACGCCCGTCTCTCTATTTCTCTGCACCTCTGGTGAAACAAAGCATGCACAAATGACTGAGTAAAATATCTATCTATTGTTTCCACGACTCTGAAGATCAGTTTTATCTTGAGGAAACAAAGTTGTCATGTTTATGCGGTTGTCAGAAACTAATCCCTTCTTGTGAACTTGAGAAAGTTTCTAGTGACCTCTGAGGTAGCTGGCACTCATAATTAAGTCTAATATATTCGATAGCGACCTAGTAGACATAAGTCCTACGTCACATCTATAGGATAAATTATTCCAATGCGCAGAGCCTATTGGGAATATGGGAACTACACTACAAAGTGAGAAGAAGCAGCTTGAGGAAACTTCTCTCCATATATTTATTGGACTTCTTATGGCTTGTTTCATCTGATACAATTCAGTGGCATCCCCATAATATCTTTGGAATGTAGTAGATGGATACTGTGATGCTCATATATTTCTTCAGGTCCACTTCTATCCACTTTTTCAAACTATCCACTTGAAGGCAACATTCCTTCCATTATGCAACTTCCATGCTATGGAACATCTACATCTTTATTACACACACACTTGTGTTTAAGATATCATGTAGCTTTCTTCATCCTATTTACATCCACTAGTTCCTGTCCAATGTTTTAGTTTTTTCGTGAGCACACCATTCACTAGAATAACCGGTGGTTCTTTCCAATCTGTTTCTACACCCGCAGTTTCCATATGGTATTTCATATCTAAAGGAACATACACCACTGTATATTTAAGACCTTTCAGAAGCTGAGTGGATGATACATTTATTGAGTTTTCTTCTCTCAGAAAGTAATGTAAGTGATCTCATGGATATTCTGGTGCACAAACAGAATATCGAGTTTTAATTGTGACATACACAAAAATCGAGTAGGAAATATCGTGATACAGAAATATCGACAGCAAGAATATCATGGTCAAGAATATCTACTTGCAGGTAAGAAATATCGTTTTTGTAAATATCAAAGTTATTAATATTTGCAAAAATATATATTTTTAAATATTGATGTTTTCAATTAGTGTTATGTATTTTAGTAAGTATTTTAAAAGTATGTGATCTATTTTTTATAAGAATTGCTTTTGTTTTTTTATATATATGTTACATTTTTAGTAGCGATTAATTTTATTTTAATTAGATTTACCATTTTTTAGTGTTGTAGCAGGTTGTGGGTTTATAGGGGAATAGGGTGGGAAGTAATTTATTTAATTTTGGTTTATATATTAGTTTTTATTTAATTTAGATTTTATAGTGTTAACTGTGGGAATGAATTTATTATTAATTATGTATGTATTCATTGGTTGTGAATTATTATTAATTAATTGGTAATTATGTTAATTGTGGAATTTTATTAGGAGTGGTTTGTGGATTTATAGGGGAATAGGGTGGGAAGTAATTTATTTATAATGAATTAATAATTGTTAATTAATGCTATTTAATTAATAACAATTTAAATATGATCATTGTTAAATTAATTTTAGATGTAACTTGTGGTGTTTATAGTGGTAAAGGGTGGGAAGTAAATTTTTAAAATGTATTAATAAGTTGTTAATTGATATTAATTTGTTAACGTAAACTTAGTTATGGAAATTGTGTAATGATTTTTAGGTGTGGGTTGTGGTGTTTATTGGGATAGAGGGTGGAAAGAAATTTATGTTTAATTAATTAATATTTAGTTGATTATTAATGTTAATTATTCAATTGATAAATATTTATGGTAATTGTTTATTTGTATATTGTGTGTGGATTTTGGTTTTATAGGATAACATTTGGGGAGTAAATACATTTTTATATGTTTGATTTGTTTTTAATGAATATTATTTCTTTAATTAATAATTAATATATTGTGGAGGTACATTTTAAATATAATTTAGATGTATGTTGTGAATTGTGTGGTGTTATAGGGTAGGAAATAAAAAAGACTGCATTTATGTCATAATTAATGTTTTTGTTTATAAATAATTTCTATTAACAAATAGGTTTTTGTTTGCAAACTATTTTCAATTATTTTTGAATATTCTTTCTAGTTAATTGTTAAATCTTTTTAACATTATAATCTGTTTCTATCTTTTGTGATATTTAATATTTGTATATGTTTAATTTTTTTGTTTTTTTAAATCTTTTGTCTTGTTGTTGATATTTTGTTTGTTTTTAATTTTGAACTGACTCCAGTGGAAATATACATTTTTAACCCTCTGCTATCCAACACTTTTTCTATTGTTGCACTAACTGTAGTGGGAATAGTAATTTTTACCCATCCGCTATTCAACACTTTCCCTATTGTTGCACTAACTGGAGTGGGAATAGTAATTTTTACCCCTTTGCTATCCAATATTTTCCCTATTGTTGCACTAACTGGAGTGGGAATATTAAGTTTACCCCTCCGCTATCCAACACTTTCCCTACTGTTGCACTCACTGGAGTGGGAATAGTCATTTTTCCCCCTTTGCTATCCAACATTTTCCCTACTGTTGCACTCACTAGAGTGGGAATATTAAGATTTACCCCTCCGCTATACAGCACTTTCCCTACTGTTGCACTCACTGGAGTTGGAATAGTAATTTTTACCCCTAAGCTATCCAACACTATCCCTACTATTGCACTCACTAGAGTGGGAATAATAATTGTATACCCTTCTGCTATCCAACACTTTCCCTACTGTTGCACTCACTGGAGTGGGAATAGTAATTTTTACTCCTCTGTTATCCAACACTTTCCCTACTGTTGCACTCACTGCAGTGGGAATAGTAATTTTGACCCCTTTGCTATCCAACACTATCCCTACTGTTGCACTTACTGGAGTTGGAATAGTAATTTTTACCCCTCTACTATCCAACACTTTCCCTACTGTTGCACTCACTGGAGTTGGAATATTAATTTTATACCCTTCTGCTATCCAACACTTTCCCTACTGTTGCACTCACTGGTGTAGGATTAGTCATTTTTACTAGTCTGTTGTTCAACATTTTCCCTACTGTCACACTAAGTGGAGTGGCAATAGTAATTTTCACATCCTCCGCTATCCACCACTTTCCCTACTGTTGCACTCAATGGAGTGCAACATTCTAGTTTAAAGACTGTTAAATATTATAGGGCCAGATGTAGGTAACTTCCTTTTAGCGAGTCCTTAATAACGATTATTAACGAATCGCTATTAAGGACTCACTAAATGGAATGTAGGTAGGAATCGCTAAAATATTTGCGATTCCTTAACATTCCTTAATAACGAATCGGTAATTGAGATTCATTATTAAGGAATACCTAGCCATTCATTCCTATGGGCTAGGAGGCCCATGGAAATGAATGGAAAGAGATTTACTATTAGCGATTCGGTATTATCGAATCGCTAATAGTGGGAGCTATTTCAAGGGTGGCACATTTCAAAAAGCAAAAAAGTGCTTTTTGAAAGGAAATCGCTACTTACCACCAACTCGAAGTTGGTGGTAAAGAGCAATTCCTTAAGGCTGAAGTGCACTGTTTTTAGTGCTACGTACATTGCATTTAAGGAATCGGTATTTCCGATTCCTTAAATGCAAGAGCAAAATAAGGAATCGCTATTTTGCGATTCCTTATTTTGCATGTAGGTTTAAAGTCACCTACATTGCACTCAGCCAAATACTGGTCGGTACCGCGGAAATTTAACGAATTTCGGTGTTACCAACTGGTATTTAGCCACCTACATCTGGCCCTTAATGTTTTAATTTATAATTAGGGCTCCCGGTTTTCCATTTAAACGGATTTTTACATATAAATACAGGCGGGAAACAAGTATTCCTTTATCCGTATTTATAGATAAAAACGGGAAAATACTAATATATTTAGTCATTGACTTCAATAAAATCACACCCCCAACCATCTGGTGTCTCCCCCTCCTTAGAGGGTTAAGAGGTGTCAGCCCGGCTGAGACAGCATCCCGGCGTGCACACAGCCGCACCTGAGTACTTCACAGGTCTTTGAAAGCCATTTACATGTTAATGAGGCTTTGTTGTTCACCCCTCAGCCCCTGCCTCTTCACTCTTAGGATTGCTCCAAGTATAGCAACCAGGGAAGAAAACTCTCCAGGCCAGCCTCAGGGCTGGCTGCAATTTGGTTGTCAGTTAAAATTGTGTTTGATTTACTTTGGGTGCTTCCCCCTGTACATGATAACATGTAAGTATTAAAAATGTTAGGTATATCCAATGCAATGCAAAAGAAAGGTGATGGCATCTTTCTTGCTTCCTGACTATTTCGTGTCTCATAGCTATTGCATATGCTTGATTTTCCAATATACACACATCTGGAATTACAGCAGCATGACCTGGGTGAGATGGCCCATGAAGCTGCCTACACTCTTCCCAACAAGGCCTGTAGCTGTATGCGTTACTGGGTAACTGTAAGAGTTGAGACCTATATGGAGGGCACCGGATCCCTCTTCACGTGGCCAGCAGGGAGTGTCTGTCTCATCTCGTGCTTCGAGATCTATTCTGAGACGCCTCCTGGGATGCAGCGCGCGCATCCTCTGAAGGTTTTCATTGAGATGAGAGTGCGCCTCTCTGCCGCCTTGACCTTGTAGCTGAAGAAGCTTGTGGTAAACAGTGAAGTCATATTTTATAGCAATAGAGGGACTGGGTGAATCTGTGTGGGTCATCTGTTCTGCCTTCACACAAAGAGTCTAACAACCTTGTATTACAACTTCAACCAGCTTGGAGTCAGGGCAGGGGAGGCAGGAAATTTCATGCACTTTAAAGCCACTGTCTAGAAGCTTCTCCCACTTTACAGAAGCATATAAAAGAAGGACCTCAGACATCAACTCTTAAGTACTCTTGTGAACCTGTGGATACTCTGCCAGGAAGAAGGACTGCTGTGCTTCTACAAGGACTGCCACATTGCTGGATTGTTGTTCTAAAGAAACTGCTGCACTACTGTGCTCACCTGCTGTCCTCCTGCGTGGGGAAGAAGAACTGGACCTGCAATCTTATTTTGAACCCTGGACTCCAGAGTGACTCAAAGGGCTAGTGTGCCGTCCTCCGATCTAGACCTCAGGTATCTAAAAGGCTCACAAGCCAGCTACTGGACCCAGCTGCAGTAAGTTTCTGACCCCAAGCGGTGCCTCTCAGGTCCTGAGCACTTGGTGTTGCTCACAGGCCCTTGAAATCATGGTTTTGGGCTCTTTGTGACCCCAAATGGGCCAGTTCACCCTAGAACTATTCCATTTGCACCAAATGTCAGTGCTAGCCGCTGTCAGCACATCTCTTCACACAGCAAGAATTGATCTCCCATGGAGGACTGCCAACGTGAAGCAATAGCTCACCTGTCCGCCATGCCCTGCCTGCTCTTCACACCATTACGACCACCACCAGCAATGCTTTTCTTTCTCCCTGTGGCCCTCTCCAATGTAACTAGGACTTCGCTCAAAATTTAAGAAGGTAAGCCTTCAGCGGAACTAATCAGGGACTGTCTCTAACCTGCACTCCATCGCCGTCGGGCTGAATGTTTGACATTGACCCGGTCCAGTGCAACCAGATGGCCAGGGTTGGCGGTTTCTGCTTTTAGGCGCTATTAGACAGTTTATTCTTCAAAAATTCATAACCCCAGTTCTACTTATTGGATTTTTGTCATTTTTGCCATTTTGGTCTTTTTTCAATTATTGAAATATTCTCTATTTTTCTAACCTGCTGTGGGATCTTTTTGAAGTGTTGCACAAATACTTTACACATTTCCTCAAAGTGAAGCCTGACGGCTCTGTGCAAAGCTACCAGGGGTGAGC
Organism: Lissotriton helveticus; assembly: GCF_964261635.1. Classification (NCBI taxonomy): domain Eukaryota; kingdom Metazoa; phylum Chordata; class Amphibia; order Caudata; family Salamandridae; genus Lissotriton; species Lissotriton helveticus. The sequence goes on along the minus strand of NC_136059.1, from coordinate 1,599,908,491 downwards.
ACAAGTTAATTTGGGGTTTGCTTGTGCGTTTCACCGACTAGCATTGTGGGTGCTACTTGACCAGGACTCAAATCATAGTCAACCGGTAATCCAATGTCCAACAGTCATATAATGATTTTCGTCTAGGAGGGCTTTGAATGTTAGTATTGAGTTTTTGTAATATTTATTGATTTCCTATTTTAATTTGGATTTGTTGATTCATGTTGCCTATATGTTTTGCTATGATTCTCATTAATCTTTGCAATATAGATCTATATTTTGACATGTAATGATGCATTACAGGAATTATGTATTAACGGTCTGCAAATACTTTTGCTGCTATATTCTTCACTATATCTATATCTTTCGTTAACTATTCAATTTTTAGATAACAATTTTCCTTTTGTACTGTACACACACCGCTATTTCTCCTTTGAAGATTTCATACAAAAAGCTATAGCAGAATCCCTAGAAAGTAGGAAAATACCTCTTTTATTCGAGCAAGGAATTCAAATGCAGGGACTTATTCTAATAGTCGTGGAGAAGAGGTATGGCTGTAAATGGATGGCATAAAAATATGCTGTTTCCAGCCAACCAGAAGAAAATAATTACCTATTATTATAAAACACTGAAAACTTCTGAATGACATCAGACACTGCAGGTGTAATGAATTCAAAGTCAGAAGTAATCTACTTCAAAGTGTGTTATTATTTCCCGACAGTGCCTGCCTGTTTTCATCTTTTTTACAATTAGAATGGTTACAGATCTGCTTTGCTTGTTTGAAGCTAGCGCTGTCAGAGAAGGTCGACATTTCCCTGAATGAGAAATTGTATTGCTGAATATTAAGCCCCTGCAACTTCTTCTCTTGCGCTTGTTTGAGGGTTTACTACAGATTTTGGGGTAAGGATAGATGTGCTCCTAAGACTGTCAGGACTTGTAGAAATACGACAGGAATGGAAGTTGAATTATTCCCGAAGAACAATATATATTCTTAATTGTGGGTGTTCATAAAGAACTTCAAATAGTTAACCGGCTTGTCGCTCGTTTATTTTTTTTTCTCCCAGGGGCCCAGACTTGAGCGCTTTGTGCATGCATTCTCTTTTGTTGTTTTTAGAGGAACGAAAATCTAAGATGCGAACTGGAATTGATGGAGCGGGGATCTCATCTAATTGTAGGGGTGCATTATACCCACGTGTAGAATGCATTCATATATGATCATGACATTATCATTAACATGAGATATTATAATTGTGAAATGTATTAACGCAATAATGTGGTGTGCTTTCGTTTTTCAGTAAATGTCATGGAGAATCGACAAAGAAAATAAATGAAGCTAGTCAAAAATTTGTGTTGTGCAACTGACACATATGTATATTGAATGTGCTTATTAATTAAGTCATTTAGTTGAAATTACATTAATTTTATGGTAAGTCATAAAGTTTATATGCTGGTTATCTGACCTTAGCTGAAGTCCTAGGAATGAAGTGCTAGTCCCTGGAAACTCTTGCTTTAAACTAATAGTTGATTATATTAGCATTCCTGATGCTGTTCTTTCTCACGTTTTCTTTGCAGGTGGAGGATTCATTCTTTAGGGAAAGTAATGTCTTTCTTTTAGTAAGCTAGGCAAGGAGAGATGAAGTTACAATCGTGTGTGGCTTGAGTCAATAAAGGAAGTTTATTGTGCTTCACAAAGGAGAAGGCATGGTAACCAAGGACAAATTGGATCGAGAAAGGTACACACAGTCGACATAGTGGAAAATTACCTTCAGGACTGTACCCAGAATGGATGGTGTGATCCAAACTGCACCACGGGAAGGTTACCCCAGAATAACTGGTTTTTGGAATTAGGGATAGCGCACCACTCTAATCTTGCCTTCAGAGAGAGAACATCCTAGAACAAGCTCTGTCCTTGTAGCTTCATGCTACTTGCCCTATTGACTTTGGAGAGACTTCTTATGGAGGCTCCACGTTATGATACCTTTAACCCTTCTTCTAGAAAATGCTTATTTAGGGATGTCACTTTAGTGCTAGAGTAGGGACAGATTTATACTTATCACTCACCAACCCTCGATGCATGGACATTTGGACTAATGCTTCCTGATCTTCTGTATTCAACTTCTTGAAATAATTGTGTTGTTTATGCTGCATTGTCTAAATTGGATACACAGTTTTGGCTTAATGCTAATTCCTATTTATTTCTATACTTTTGCTCTGAGGTGTCTCTATGTTCAGTTATTCTTGGCTTTGTAATAAATTAAATAACCTGAAGTACGTGTCCATGGGTTATTATGTATCCAGGAGAGTTATTGGCAAATTGATTTGTTTCTCTAATGATTTTCCTCACCCTCAACACTTTCATGCTGCTCAAGAGAACCATTGGAATGAGACTCTACAACGGTCTAGAATTTATGGGCCTGGTCCTTTCAGAAGCATCTAACCACAATTCCCTCTCATATGCCCCAATTTTATATGAAGGATGGGTTTAAACTATCAAGAACCAGAAAACAAATGGCCTAAAAAAATCACTCTTTGATACAGAGAGGTCCAAAGTCATGAATGTTTTATAGTTATGGGTGGCAATTGTAGCCATAATAAGACTAAGCAAAGACAGATGCATTAGTATATAAGTGAAATTGCTACCTCATTGATGGTGAGTGTGGTTGTGTGGGTGTGTGAGTGTATGATGGGCGAATGAGTGGTAACAATTCAATGGTTATTTGAAAGGACATATGGTCAAAGTCCATTTTATTGTATGGTAAATTGTATTCTTTTGAGTTAGTTCATTAAAAGGAAATATTTTTAGAGCGTAATCGTTCAAAACCATACAATAGAGATAAAATATCAATTTAATAACGATTTGTAAAAAATAGTAAACAAAGAAACACAGGTGATTACCCACATCTATTACTGCTTCATTACAATATCAAATGCTGCATCTCTTTATATGGCTCTAAGTTGTAAAGGAAGGTACATCTAATAAAAGGGTGTAATGCATTTTTTCATACTTATGTTATTCTTTTGGCATCAGAAATAGTGCATTGTAAATTCATATAAAAGACAGAATATTACCAACGGCTATTCGTGACACATTATGATATCAAGTGCTGCAACTTTTTTACATAGCCCAATAACTTAAAGCAAAGTTTATCTAGCAAAGTGCATAATGCGCATACAAATACAATTGGTATTAAAAAAAGTGCATCAGAAGGAAGTGCAAATGAGGAGTGGTAATGGGGCTGTGTTTTTCAAGACTGCAAAGCATTGATGGCAATTCGTTTTTGCCAGCTAAACTTAAAAATGTTGTATAACAACAGTTTAACATGGGGTCCATAGATTTTAGGCTTGCGATAACTGCCTGCAGGTCTGTATCCCACATTGATTAAATGGGACTTTCAGTAATAATTTTCTTTCTTGTAGTAATGGTGGGCATAAACATGTGATATACCTACTATTTTCTTTGCTTGAGTTACACCATTTGCAAAAAACCTTTGCAGTCAACCTTTTCCACAATTTTCTATTGATTTTTCCTAGGAGCAGGCCAAAGCAATAACATATGAAATACATTTTAAAATACCTTGACCATCCAACCTCTAAATAAAGTTGTCGCTTAAGTATCTTATAGTCATTAAGGGCCTCATTATGATGGCGATGGGACCGCCACTATCAGGGTGTCTGTGGCAGTCCCACTACCATTGGACCACGCAAGCCCGCCCACCGCATTATGATGGCGAATGGATGGGCGGCGGGCGGAGTGACCGCCCTACACTAATTCGACGGGCTCAAGGAGCCCGTCGGACCGTCGTACGAACTGTAATCCCTACATGTCCTGCACTAAAAAATCAAACAATCAACTGCTTTCACTTCAAACATTATAAATATTAGAACCTTTTGTTCAGCACTCTCTTTTAAGTAAACCAAAGACAAATTATTCCTAAGTATGATCACAATGTGGATTTAGTCGTCTACAATATTTCCATTGAAATACAAAGATCCCAAGTTGATATCTTCTTTTCTCATGAACAAAAATAATTTTTAGGAGTTGAAAAAGTTTATTGGTTCCATTGTTGATTTATTATTTGTGTAATTCAGCAAACATCAGCCGACACGTGTTTCGCCTTAATCAAAAAGACTTTTTCAGGGCGATTCAAAAATTCTTGTTTTCTAAGGCATCCCTGGCCTTTTGGTACAACTAACCCAAAGTGTCAAATTGCATATAGGCAAGTCTTTTCAAATTAAAAAAACTCCATGTTGTGGGTCCTAAAATGTAATACGTCTATGATTAAGTCCTTCAATATTGGTAATAAGTCCATACACACACGAGAAATGTAGTTATAGGCACAGTGCCGAAAAGAGTCCTAGATAAGCCTCCTCTCTGACCGGAGCGTGTATGATCATACCACCACACGAATCTAACGGTCTACCCTCTGTCAATTTCACTTCAAACAGGGTGTTGTTGAAATTACTGGGCCCGAACTAAGCAGACCACTCTTTTGGATTAGGAGAAAGTTCTTAATTCAGATATTAGATAGAAATAAGAAGAATATTGCCTAAGGTGCAGTGGCTGCTTCAAGCGGTCCCCGTGTAGGTAGTAACAATAAATATTATTTCGCAGAGGGGCAGAGTCGTTGCTTTATAGTTTACTGTGTTGTGCTGAGCTTAAATTCTTAGAGAAAGACTCTAAGCAGTGGTTGTTTCTTCCTCCTTCCAAGGGCTAAATGCCAATTTATATGTACGTGGGGGCTCTTCTGGACGCAAGATGCACTTAGCCTAGCTGAGCCAATTCTGTGACCTCTGGCTGTACCTTTAGCAGTGAAGACTAAAACACTGCTCCGTCCCTTTAAGATACGCTCCACATGGTTAACCAGGACTCTTAGGTTCACCAGCAATAGCTATGGAGGTGACTTGCCTTCACCCCAGGTGGACATTTCAGTACTGTCAATTATGGTCCTCACGCTCCCTTGAGACATGCGAGCGTGTTGCAGGAGGCACAAGCACGCCAGCGCTAGTTTGTATTTACTTCCGCTTGCAGTTCCAAAAGGCTTCAGCAGGGGAGGATGGAGACCCGAACTGCGGGCAGCCGCCATGGGCACCGGACTCTCGAACAGTACCCGTCGGCATCAGCTTCCATCAGCTGTGGAAGGGCATAACAAAGAGTTTGGAGCAGTGAGTGTCTTTCTCTGATTCTTGAATCGCAGTAACGAGAAAGGACAGATGAGTGAATCCGTTGATTTTAGCCTGATACACCAACACCTAATGCTGTCAAACATCTGTGCTCACTTTGACAAGTAAAGACTACTACCTACACTGCCAAGATCCACTACCTCTCACATCATCGTCATCACATTCAGCCACACGCCTCCACAAACTGTCAGGCCCCACACATCAACCTAGACAAAGCCCCACCCTCAGAATTAGAACATTTCAGTATAATTTCTTCAGGTACACTTAGTCACACGCCATCAGACACTCTTGAAAAATGGTATGCAGCTACACCACTAAACTCACTTTCGCAAACCCACTTTCTCACTCTTTGGATTCAACACTCACTCTGACACTTTCATACATGACATTTACAATGTAAAATGTACAGGAATTTATATAGCGCAAATCACCAAGCGGTTTCTAAGCGCTTGCTTAGGGAACCCGTCCTGGTATTCCCCTGTGAGATAACCCCGGCAGGGTATCCGCAAGGTGAAAGCCAGGCATCCCGCCGCGAGGGGCCGTTGTGGAGATTAAGCAAGCTATTGCCCAGAGTCGCAGAGTGTGAACCCGTGAATCGAGTAGGCACCGGAGCGAGAATTGTCGAGTCCATGGACATTTTTAGGACTCAAGACCCCGCCGAGCCGGGAATTGAACCCTGGTCCCGGGCTGACCTCTGCTTCCAGGTCTGCCTCCTCTTACCAGTGAGCCACACTTCTCCACTGTACAACAATAATCACTAAGGCAAACGGGCTCATCATAAGACACTTGAATTCATAACCACTAAATTTCACTCTTTAATACCTCTAATGTCCCACTCAGATAACTTCAACCACTTTAAGCCAGATAAGCGCACCCTAAGATAGAACCATTCACACTTTAGACACCCCCCTTTAGCGTGAGATTCCATCAGTGACTTAACAATATTCCGTGGCAAGTACACTCCCGCACAAGCCCCCAACACCCAGGGGAGGGGGACACTGACTTCAGGGAGGGCACTGTATTTAGCAATATTTTATGATTGGAAAGATGAGGAGCAATTTTGCCCGGTGGTAGTGAGAGAATCAGAGGAAACAGTCATGGGTTGTGGGGAGAGCCAAAAGTGATAGTCGCACTGGGCACCACCAGCGCTAAAGTGGGCCCTACCAACACCTACATCCTCACAAACTCAGACTCAACAAATATCCAGCAAGGTCAATAAACAAACCATCTTAAATACAACTCAACCTAAAACTATCTCGCAAAGTGCACGTCTCACACCTAAAGATACCCTGAAAGAATACCTTTTCAGGAAAAGTTCACATAACCTGAAGCAATGATTGACTTAGTCACATACCACGAGGCCCTGCTGTGCTTTGGATATTTAGAGTCGGAATCAAGTATCTATGTTTTGTTCATTTTATATTTTCTAGAGTGCAGACGTTCATCCCTCGGGGCATTTTATATCTCCTAAAAAATACAGACCAACAATAAAGCAAGCCGAACATTATTCATTGCTTCTTCTACAAAAGGTTTTGACATGTTCGTGAACGAGAAGGTGATTTGGCAGTGTGCAAATTGAATGTGCCTGGACATTTTACACGAATAAAAAAACATACAATGCTTTACAAATTCAATTAAATAGTTACACTATGTAAACCATGCTTGGGCCCCTTCAGAGTCCTGTGTCATTTCTGAAATCAGGCGCAGACAGTGTATTTCATTTTTAGACCGGAAGCTGAGTAAAATTTGAGTTTATACTTCATCTCCTTGCTGCTATTGTATTCATTTGCTGCGGAAGACAAGAACGTGGGAACCAAGAAAGTGAAAAACGTGTAGCTGCAACATGCACTAAAACCACAGCTGAATATTATTTCACATTCTGATTTGAAAAACATGAAAAGTAGGAAGCAATAGCCACACGAGGAAAAATGTCAACCACGCTGTAATTGTATTTCCCTCAGGATTTTTTTTGCACGAACAAAAACAAGTGATTCCTTTTTTTTCATCTGCACCCGTCCCTGGAAGGACAGATTGTGGTACGTCCATTTCAGATATTCCTGTATGCTTCGGGCAATCAGCGGGTAACAATTGAAGCTGTAGATGTTTAGACGTCTTATTTTCACTCCTGGTTTCATACACAGGAAACATTTTTGACATTTGACAACAAGAATGCAACCCAGTCAAAAGTTAATTTTCATCACTTGAATGTGCTCAACTATATATCTTAGGGAATACAACACAAACAGAATTCTGCTTTTAAAACATGGACATCAGCATAATTCAGCTAGCCACCCACTGACATGGGTCACATGTCAGTCTCACAAATCTTATAATCATATGCTCCCTGCACGAATGCACTCTATCAGTTCAAATACACCAAAATGAAAACAAGATTCAAATATTGTGAAGGTTAGTTTAAGTTAAGAAATCTAAATTTGATGTAAAATGATCCCAGCGTTTGCGGACAAGTTAAATGCTGCTGGAAGAGTGTACTCATGTTTTTTTTAAATGGCTTGTCTTTGATTTGTACTCACCAGAGGAAACTGATTGGTGCCTGGATAGATGAAAGCAATTAATGAAAATTGGTCTCATTTACATTAATAAAAATAGCAGTGCAAAAGGACTTTTTTAACCACTTAAGTCTGTTTCGCACTCAAAAACGCATCTTCTCTTGCAGAGGTTTCCTGAAAGGAATGCTTCTCCTTCTGGTAGAGAGGGGGCATTTCAGGATAGGAATGCTGTAGATCTTTGAGAAACAAACTTATCCATTTGTGGAATTTCATAAACAATTTTTGGATCACATTCAATCCGGTAAGTCATGGAGTATCCTTGTCAAGGCTAGGAATTACTCCCTCTCTAATATGGTAAGGGGCTCAGAACACCCCCAGAATGTCCACATTTATAGGTAAAGTCGCTTCTGCACCAAGAAAAAAATCCTGTGGGTTCTCGCAGTTGCCCTTTTTGTCATGTATGACAATGTACAAGTGGATGTTTCTGCACGCAAAAGAAAAATTTGCAAACTTTTTCAGGATTATCCCCCAGATTCATCAAGAACACATTTTGCTATTCCTTAATAGCAAAAAATACCGATTCGCTATTAAGGAATCGCAAAATGCTATGCATCAAGAAATCACTAACAAAATAGCAATTTCTAATAATTCCTTAATTGCGATTCGCAAATTGCGAGTCGCAAATAAGGAATATCTCCCCATTCATTCCTATGGGCCTAGAGGTTCATAGGAATCAATGGGAAGACAATCTGAATTTGCTAATTGCAATTAGCGATTCGCAAATTGAGATTGCGATTTCAAGGGCGCAGGGGTGTCCAAAGGACACCCTGTTGCACCCCTGAAATTGATGTGTGCACATATGTTGCGCACACACATGCCCTTAGGGCATGTGTGTGCAACATGAAACTTTGAAAAATGCACATTAGTGCATTTTTCAAAGTTTTTGCAAATTACCACAAAGTTGTACTTCATGGTAATTTGCGTGCCCTAATAGCGAATTCGCTATTTTTTTCACTTTCATGCATTGCATTTAAGGAATCTCAATTTGAGATTCCTTAAATGCAATGAATCACAATTTAGCGAATTCTTAATTAGCGATTTTTGCATCTGGGATGATACATCCCAAATGCAAAAATACCGGTCGCAAAGGGGCAGATTCTGAGAATCTGGCCCTTTGCGAGCGGATTTAAGCTTGATGAATCTAGCTGATAGTCTAGAAGGCTGCCAGTGACTCAGGTTTCCACAGGGAACCTCTAAAAGATTTGTGAATTCAAAGAAGCCAAAAAGAATTGTGCTACCATACAGGTTGGAAACACAAATATACAGATTATCAAATATTTTTAAGAATCTGCCCTATTGTGTTTTTGTGAAATCTCTCACCACAATATCATTATTTTGTGTTATTATATGATGTGTTTCTTGGCTACAAAATATGTATTAATTTAGAGCAAAAATTGACAAAACTTCAGTCGAGCAAATGCAGTAGCACCTGGTTCATGGAAAACACATCACGAGTCATGGTCAGTTCACTAAGAATACCGATCACTGGATCGGATATTTTTATCTGGAGACAATTGGAATAGCACGTAGCTAAATTTCACTCACTGCTAAGACACATGGTTTGCATAATTTAATTGTCTTTTTCTCTAATAGGGAAATAGTTAGAAGTTAATTGTATAATCACATGCATGCTGGTATCATTGTCTGATTTGCTTATCCTCAATAAGGAAGGGATTGAGGTTTATTTAATCAGCATTGTCTTGATAAAGACTTGAAATTTTGACTGGAATGACAGACACGATATACTGAGTTTGAATTGTCAGGCGTGTATAGGCATGCATGTCAAAATGTCAGTCAATAATTGCCTGTTCATAATACTTTTAGAATATGATGTTCAATCAGGCGTCTGATGTTTTAGTTAGTTATCTCTGGCAACCTTTGAGAAACCTTGCAGCACATCAAAATATGTTTTGTTTGTGAAATAAGATGAATATCCTCGAAAGGAGAAGAAATAAAAAACAAGAGTATGCACTAATAATATAAGAAGGAGGTTGCAACAATACATGCTATCCGTGTAGTGTTGTAAAGCTAAAAATTATTGCACTTTGTAAAGTTTGCACAGCTTGTTAATTTAGCAAACCTCTTTTTCAAAAGTAAAACTACCGAATTGCTTTAGATATATTTATCCAGCTGAGCGTGGGCTTTCGCCCCACACAAAGCAAAGTGTTACTTTTCCAAATTCCCGGCTCACCTTTGATGCAATCTACCACGGATTGAATGAGGCAAAAACAGTGGCAAGGAAAAGAGTACGGATAATATTTGGTGCCTGAAAAATGCAAGGAACGAGGAAGAGTAAGAAGTTCCCCGGTTGCATAAGTTCAATCTAAATAACATGACACGTCATACTTTTCATCACTAAACTCTCTTGAAAGAGCAGCGTTAGACCTGGCAATCCAACATTCTAGCACCTTTGTTTTTTTCCAAGTTTTTCTTTACCTCTGGGTAATCTGAGATTGTGAGTCTTTTTTTTAACAAATGTATTTCTTTCCTGGAAAACAGAAAAAGAACCACTTGGTGGAGTGGCATATACAAATCTTGTTGCAATGCATTTCAAGTGAAAAGCATCCAATACCAATGACGCATTAAAAGGACTATCATTTCTGAAGTCCAGCTGCAAAAAGTGGATGACAATTATACAATTACTTTTTTCGAATGTAATAGATTTTGCAGACTGACCTATGCACAAATATGTTGGTTCAGTTCACTAGATATGGAATGGTAGCGTGTCACAGAATGGCCTGCCTCATTAATATTCATTAGGCAAGTCTCTATTTGCAACAATCTGTGATTAGCCACAAAAACAGGGACATTCTGATTGTGGTGAGGAAAACACCAAAATCTGGATGCTATTCCGCCCTATAATGGGAAATTTATAATTGGCAATAATTATCACATCCAATAAATTCCATTCCCAACAGCATTTTTTTTATCAGGTGCAATACATTTTGCACCAATACTGCCGCACTTGTCATTAATTGAGTCATCAATATCTTGATTGTCCAGTCAGTGCGAAGGAACCTCACAAACGTATTGCTGAATTCCAGTATCTGGAATACTCTATCTCCAAAACCATCCACCATCTATGTCAGTCGCTAGCAACATATATTCTCCAACTCCAATGAGGCGAACATATCAAAAAGCAGCGGCCGACACAGTTAAGCCCTGTGAGGCGTGTGCAGCCGGGAGCGAAGTCGAAAGACAACAGAATAGGTATTATTTAATTATACCTATTCTGTCGTCTGTCGAGTTCCCTCTCCTACCCAGCCCCACTCGCCCCGCCCACCGTGATTACCTGTGCTGGCCCCCGCTGATATCAACTCGATCTTATGGTTACCTCTCAATCCAACTATATTAATCTGCTTCAACTATCTCTCTTCAGATGACATTTCTAAACTTGCAAATGACTATAAAACATTAGAATCATTGGCATGTATATATCGAGAATACATAGTAAATGATAAAAAGTAATAAAAGTAATCTGGATAGGAGCTTTGGTTGAATAGTAGAATCCCATTACGGTTTACCAAGAGTGTATTTCTCTTTTTTGGGTGATGGCATATTTAAAAAACAGTTATGTTACTGAAAACAGTATTTTATACATTTGCATACAAAATTCTCCATTGACGTGCAAAAAGCATAGAACTTGGTAATTCACAAGCACTGATCCTTGAGGAATGTTTCTAGAGAGGAAGGTGTCCATGGAGCAGCAACCCTAAGAAGGGTGCTCTTCTTTCATCACTCAAATATGAGAATGGTAGGCCTCATCCAAAACATACATATATATTCACAAACCACGTAATACATATGCTAGATATTTATTTATTTATTTATTTATTTAAACTTATAATGCGCACAGCTACCCGCAGTGGGTTTCCCGGCGCTCAGGGACAGACTAGAGAAGAACAACTTGTATGCTGGTTTTGCTGAGGAGAGGCTACAAATTACTGTTGAAAGAGCCAAGTTTTAAGTCCCTTGCGAAAATGCAGAAGATTAGTTTCTGTTTTTAGGGTCACAGGGAGAGTATTCCAAAATTTGGGACCCAGATGGGCATATAGCGGCCTCCCATTTTTGCTAGCCTAAATCTGGGATAGCTAGGGATCTGTAAACAGCACAACCCCAAAGAAGCCTTTGGCCCTATCAGACACTTGCAGAGGCTAAGACATGGTATGGGAATGCATGAACCATTGTTTTCAGCAAACATCCCAATATAACAGTTTTTAACTATAACATGGGTACCCAAAACATAAAGGGAACTACACTGTCGGTATTCCCTAAGGTATTTTTAATCACTTGATACTAGCTCCTATCTTGACTACTTTTTATGAGAAACTACCATAATTGGTCAGGTCCTTCAAGGTAGTCCATACCTACTTTGATTGGGGAGAACACTGATAATGAAGCATGCCACAATGATTTGGGTGAGGAATTCTCATCCAATATCTGCTTATAAGACGTAAAAAAATAGGTTCTCACAAATGAGGACCGAGGTACCTGTTGTGTTTATTAATTAAGGGTGGGAGGCTGTGCGCAGATGTCATTTCCGCCTCACTCTCCCTCTAGTGTAAAGTTATGTATTTATCCAAAATAAATATTTAAGCACATCTTCATCAATAGGGCAACAATCATCCCAACAAGGGCTCTCCTCAACCCCTGCCTAGAATCTGCCCTTTTCCTGAATGAACATGAAAGTCTGAGTCATCCACATTAGGAGCATAAACATTAACCAGTAGCATTGTGTTCCCAAAGAGCCATCCGTTTACCAACAGATATCTGCCCGCTTGATCCAAATATACTCACAATGTTTTGAAGGGTATGCGTTTATATATGATGATCAAGGCTTCCCTCGCATAGGAACTATAACCTGCAAAGTAGGGAGCAGAACCCCAACTGGTGGCAAAACTCATGGAGCCATGTGGGCCAGGTGTGTCTCCTGTAAAAACGCTATGTCTACTTGGTGATGCTGTAAATAGTGCAATACTTGTGTGCATTTGCGCGTATAATTAGGCCCTCGCACATTCCAGGTCATAAGTTGAATTTTTCCATTGCTTCTAGTGTCAGATGTCATAGACAAACTGCAAATTCACTCTACAGTGTGAACCAACATTAATCTTGTACCATATGTGCTTGTGCCTATGAATGAAAAAAAGAGATAAACAAATATGCTCCTTGAATTTCCCCTCCCTCACCCATCCCCTCGCCTCTACTACAGGGGAAACCCCATCCTTCTTGTTGTAACCTTATGAACATCTGTTGCACGTGGGAGGTGGCAACGCTACGCCTTGTCCCCGGTTTGCATGTATAAAATAACGTACCATTATGGCGTTCTCCATGGCGGCTGTTCACATTGAGCCACAGCCTAAGTAATTACATACCCTTACTGTTCAGATGCAGAACAAGTCAGTCCTCAGCTGGTGGAAAACAGTTCCAAGCTAGTGCCAGAGCCCGGCATCCGGGGGGATCTGCCCGGAGATGGGTATTTCCGGCCGGGTCCAGCATTGGCTTGCGCCTTGAGAAAGTCTTGGACAGCTGCAGGGTAATCGAAAATCCTAGACCTGCCATTGACATCCACCATTAATCTAGCGGGATACAGCATCCCGTATTTCAGCACTTCCTTTCGTAGTGCTGCCTTTACTGCTACAAATTTCCTCCTTCCATCTTGCACCACGACTGTGAAGTCTGGGCACAGGGAGATTGAGGACCCTTGCCAGTTTAGTGATCCCTTTTCTCGGGCTAGTCGCAGCTCTGTGCATCTGTCCTTGAAATTCAAAAACTGGACATAGATTGGTCGAGGGGAGCTGCCAGGTTTCGGTCGCGGTCCGAGGGTACGATGAGCCCTTTCTATCACAAACGTGGACGTTAAGGATTTGCACACAAACAGGTCTATCAAGAGCTTCTCCAAAAACTCATCAAGGTGGGCCGTGTTTGTAGATTCTGGAACCCCAAGGACTCAGACATTGTTATGTATTCCTCTGGCTTCCAAGTCTTCATTCATTATGGCTATAGTTTTGAGTACCCATTCCATCCTCTCTGTCCTCTTGTTGGCCTGAGCTGAACCATCTTCCATGTCGGATATTCTGCCCTCCGCTGTGTCTAATCGCCCTTCATGCTGATCTAGCCTGGATCCCATTTTATCCAATCTGCCATCCAATGCATCGAAGTGAGTATCCAGCGCTCGGAAGCCAGCCTGCAGTTCAGCCAACTGCGCTTCATGTCCCTGTGGGGTTGCATGGGGTGGTGCAGTGGCATCTCCTCTCTCCGTCATGGCAGTACCGTTGTTTCTGCACCTCCACCTAACTTTTCAAACAGGAGGCTCTTCGGTGTAGGGTCACTCTTTCCCATGGCCCTTTGGGTAGCACACCCCTGTGTGTGTCCCGGTTCGAGGCTATATAAGCCATCTACTGTGACTTGCGTAGTTCTCCAGTCCGGGAGATGCACCCTGCAACCTCCTCCTTGTCAAGTAGTACTGTGTGAATTAATTTATTACTAGGCGCTGTGTCTGGTGGCTGACCATTTCGGTCTCAGTTGGTACTGCACACATAAACCTGGCGCGCAGTAAGGGAAAGGTAAAAGGATTGAACCGCTGTGCCGGTTGCGTCTCTGCTGCTGCTAAGCGGGCCTTGGGGTGCTTCTGCTCAATTCGCTTCTTTCCTGTGCCCGGCCTTCCCGCTTCCCACAGGACCGTAGTGGCTGCCATCTGTAAATACCTGCCAGGGCCGGGAGATCCTCCTCACTGTCCGCCTCCTCTTTGCCTGTTTATGTGTTCTTCGTGTCTCAGGCCGAGCTGGGACCACCTCCTCTTCAGGGTGTGATGCCATCACCGTACTGCATAAATTAGTCTGTTTTCGGTGCTGCATTCGGTGGTTGACTGGGGCAGGTCCCAGTTGGTGCTGTACCCACAATCCCAGTGAGCAGCGCAAGAAAGGGAGAAGGATCAATCTGTTAAGCAGTTCACATCTTTGCTGCTAAGCGGGCTTGGGGTGCTGTGGCTCGTCTCACTTTTGTCCGGTGACCGGCTTCTTCTCTGCCTGCTTGCGTGTTCTTCGTGGCTCCAGCCAGACTACTGTCACCCCCTCCTCAAGGCGCTGGGCCATCACTGCACCATGCAGCAGCTTCCGGGGTCAGAATTTACGCTTCTCGACACTCAAGCCCCCGGCTGCACCCCACCTTCCGGGCCTCATTACGTCTCTACAAATCCACTTGCGCCGGGGTCACAAACCAGTCCCTAGACAGACCGCTGGATGGGCATTCACATCTGGGGTGCTGCCGATGCTGTTCCACTGGTCATGTTGCACTGTAGCCGACCGTGAAGCAGATTTACCCCGGGGGACTAGGCGGAGCTCCAAAGCTATGCGGCCACCTTGGTCCTCTGCTTGGCAACGCCCCCCCAAAAATCCTTCTTAGTTCAATTTGTTACAGAAGGGATCTCTATCACTTCTACATTGAGAACCGTTCAAAAGCCCCTTGAATGGCATAGAGCATTAAAAACTGGCTCTTATGACACACTTAACTTCTATGATGCAGTCCACTCCTAAATAAATGGAAAGGTAACTACATGTGTGGTACCTTTATTCTCACATTATCCTTCAAAAGCATCATAGTTTCGTTAAACTATTTTCCACAATGTGTTTAGAGTACTCCACGCTCCATTACAAACTCATTCCATATAGTCTTGCTTACAGCTAATACTCATTCAACCATATACTTCAAAGGGTACCTGGGACCCCATTTAAATCAGAACACTAGGCGGGGCGTCAGGGGTATGAAGAACTATTGAAATTAAACAATACAGTACAATACTTCTGTGGGATTTGCTTAGACTGGGACTTCTTTAATTCAGACTGTACTCACAGACCCTCTCTAGAGATATCTGCAGATTTTGTTTGTGTGCATCATGAGCACCTGGGTGAACACTATTGACCCTTTATTAAGGGTCCTGCTTAAGTAACCATTTTTTAAGGAGCACCTGGTGGATGATGGTGTCAAAGGAGAGCAAAAGGATCTAGGCACAGGGATGATCTGGTGTCAGTTGTTGAGCTATTCTTCTTTGATGTTTAATAGCATATTTTCTGAGTCAACCCTTAATTTGATTTGATTTATGAAATACTCAGGGTGGTACCAACAGCATTCACTCTGTGAATATCCTGTCGTACACCCTGTGTACTCGGGTGAAATGATGATATATCCTTTGTGGATAGGGTAAAAATGGCCACTTTCCGGAGTTTTCTACCTCCACTTGAAAACCAATCCTCAAGTGAAAGACTTTGAGAAGCATTAGTATCTGCAAGACCCAAGGATGGATGAACACCACAAACATAAGCTCCTAACTAGATTTCACCTGGGTGAACATTATCGACACTTTATTAAGGGTCCTGCTAAAGTAACCATTTTTTAAGGAGCACTTGGTGGATGATGGTGTCAAAGGAGGGCAAAAGGATCTATCTAGGCACAGGGATGAGCTGGTGTCAGTTGTTGAGCTATTCTTCTCTGATGTTTAATAGCATGGTCCACAAGTCTTGATGGCTGATTTAAATTTGTTTGGGGAGCCTTTTTACTCAGTTTGGGAGGAAAATTGGCAAGTAGCAACTGCTTCTAGTACATTCGCATAAGCTGGCAAGATTGGTATGTAGTTAAATACAGTATCATTGTCAGTCGTGGGCTTCCTTAGGAATGGTGTGATAAAAGAGTATAACATGAACGTGAAGAATGGTTTCGGACCCATTTAGCCTCATTTTGTTTCTTTGCTTTTCGTTTAGCTGGTTTTTGGATCTCTGCTGTGAGTGAATCTCACCACCCCAGCTTCAAATATTATAACAGCCGTTAAAACGGATTTGAGTGCTAACTGTCAGCGCACCTCTTAAAAACAAGAATTACTTCAGCACAGCTTGGGTAAGACGATCTGGGTTTCAAAAGATCTAATGTGCAAATGTGTGTGAACTTAGCAAGTGGGACTACAGTCGCACTCACATTGGAAAAGTAGTCTGTCACAAATTATTTATGTCCCATGGAGGTCTTATATTATAATATGGTGTTCAATTCCCATTTCTTTATCACTATGGTGTGAGCCTGTAGTGATTCACTATAAGTCTGTACTGCGTTACTGTAGTCATACTGTAGGGGACAGCTGAACCAAAATTCCAATTTTGCATTGGTTGAACCTTAAGAAAAGTTTAATATGCACTTCCCTTGGCAAACAAAGATTTCAGGGGGAAAATATAATAATATTTAGCCATATTTGAACTTTATGTACTTTGAGATTGGTCATATATTTCTTGAGTCAACCCTTAATTTGATTTGAGTTATGAAACTCTCTGCTGAGATCAGTGAATTACTCTGGTAACCAACAGGTAGATCAAAGTCTTCCCAACACAGTAGGCTCATGTGGAATGGGTTAAGGCTGTTCCTTGAAGAAGAGGGTGGGGCTGAATCTGCATAGCTTAATTATATTCATACTGCCTAACAAGCCTAGTCTTGCTTGTCAGAGAAACAATGAGGGAGATGCAGGACCTAAGTCTCCAATCTGTCCAGGAGGCCCCTTTAAATTTTCATGGAAAGGAACCAGTTTGGCAGTGGTCGTTAGGGGCAGCATTTAGAGCTGTCAGAGAGCTGTGACCATTGGCCAATTGAACTCACCATATTGAAATGTCCCAAGATTCTATGCAATACGCAGGGTGGTACCAACAGCATTCAGTCTATGACTATCCTCTCCTACACCCTGTGTACTGGGGTGAAATGATGATATATCCTTTGTGGATAGGGTAAAAATGACCACTTTCCGGAATTTCCTACCTCTACTTGAAAACCAATCTTCAAGTGAAAGACTTTGATAAGCATTAGTATCTGCAAGACCCAAGGATGGATGAACACCACAAACATAAGCTCCTAACTAGAGTGACTGACATTTGAGATTTACACTATCTTGGATTTTGTGGATCTGTCTCTTTACAGGCTGTGGTACTGGCCTCTTAACCTGTTTCTGGGAATATTAGAGGGTGGCCCTGCTTGATACCCTAGTGGAAGTGGTTCCCCTGGAACTTTGGTAGACTGGTTCAATATGGGGTGGTGACCTATTTAGGGGAACTTCTTGGTTCTTTCTGAGCAGACAGGCAATAAGCTAGGAGAATGTTCTGTCTGGAGAGTATAACACAATGATAAAAAACAAACGATTCTTTATGAGGATAAATCACAAACTGCCTATAAAAGGCAGGCATGGCAATAATGGCCATGATCACTACTGGTTAAGTTAATTCTTATTCTGCCATGGCTAAATCTGTACATCTTCTCTTAAAGGTATCACAGCATTCCACATATCTACTGTTTAATGCAAGGATGCCTATACGTTTATTTAAATTCATTGATAGTCCTTGTAATCGATTTGTAGAAAAGTCTTGTATGCCTTCTTGTAAATGTCCTCACAATTCATTTCAAGTCAATCTGAGTTTTTCATATTTTCAAGGAATTAGGAACTCCTCATAATGTACAGGTATACGTGTTTTGGCCTGTTGATTTGGTCTCCCACAGGACATGAGGAACAACAATTAGGGTCTCAGGGCATGTTTAAAGACCAGGGGCCAGATGTAGGTAATTCTAATTTACCGATTCTTAAATACCGAATTTTACCGATTCGGTATTTATGAATCGGTAAAATAGAAGGTGGGAGATGTAGGTAATTTCTAAATGTGAATTACCGATTCGGAAACATTCGGAATTTACCGATTCGGTAAATACCAAATCGGTATTTTCCATTGATTCCTATGGGCTGTGAAGCCTATAGGAATCAATGGGAAATACCGATTCGGTATTTACCGAATCGGTAAATACCGAATCCTGCAAGGGTGCAGGGGGTGTCACTTTGAAACCCTCTAGCACCCAGACTACAGGCATGTGTGACATGTGGCACACATACATGCCCTAAGGGCATGTCTGTGTGTCACATAGCACAGGTGTGCATGCACAGATGTGCATGCACACCTGTATTCGGTATTTTACCAACCAATAAGATTGGGTGGTAAAATACAGACTCTTAAGGGCCTGTGGCACTCTTTGAAGTGCCACCTACATCTCATTTACAGAATCAGTAAATTTACCGATTTGGTATTTTACCGATTCTGTATATTTACTTAATCGGTAAATTTACCGATTCTGTAAATGACATGCCCTCTACATGCCGATTCATAAATACCGGTCGGTAACGGGTGAAATCGTCCGTTACCGACCGGTATTTTGGCTCCTACATCATAGACACAGCCCCGATAAGCAAACATATAACAACACAATAAATGTCTATGGGTCTGTGAGAAAGGCTTCTAAAGACCTGATATAGCGTGATCTACTGTTAAGAGTAAAGAGAAATCATACATGTGTGTATTGTTAGCACAACATGGTATCACCAGGGTGAGAAAAATACCCATCAGTTTTCGTTCTGTTCCGCCCTTGTCATCATTTGGGTTCTCCCTACACTAGGCAGAGGATGTTGGCAATCAATAGGAGTATGATCAAATGCCAATCTTTTTTAGGCGAAAAAGGAAATGGTGTCCAATAGAAAAGGACCAGGGAAGACATGGCTTGGCAGTTCGGGCTGGACTGTTCCCATAAGGCACAGGGTCAGACTGATTTGCATATAGCCATGTCTGAACTGGGGTGGCTGAGTGAACTAAAGAATGGTGATGGATTAAACCCAGATCAGTTGACTGGGGGTGAGTGTTTTATTTGTTCAAGCGCTCCGTCCATCATCCCTTTTTGTATCGCTTTGTTCGCCCTAAGTGTGGCAGGGTATACTCAGACGTGAGTCCCTTGTTCACTTGGCCACTGGATTCAAGATAGCCTGGCTGATGAGGATTATGAATCCGATACCGGTCCCAGGATGCTTGTTTCCTGTCGAGGAAAGACATGGCTTGTCAGTTCGGGCTGGACTGTTCCCATAAGGCACAGGGTCAGACTGATTTGCATATAGCCATGTCTGAACTGGGGTGGCTGAGTGAACTAAAGAATGGTGATGGATTAAACCCAGATCAGTTGACTGGGGGTGAGTGTTTGATTTGTTCAAGTGCTCCGTCCATCATCCCCTTTTGTATCGCTTTGTTCGCCCTAAGTGTGGCAGGGTATACTCAGACGTGAGTCGCTTGTTCACTTGGCCACTGGATTCAAGATAGCCTGGCTGATGAGGATTATGAATCCGAAACCGGTCCCAGGATGCTTGCTTCCGGTCCAGGGAAGACATGGCTTGGCAGTTCGGGCTGGACTGTTCCAATAAGGCACAGGGTCAGACTGATTTGCATATAGCCATGTCTGAACTGGGGTGGCTGAGTGAACTAAAGAATGGTGATGGATTAAACCCAGATCAGTTGACTGGGGGTGAGTGTTTGATTTGTTCAAGCGCTCCGTCCATCATCCCCTTTTGTATCGCTTTGTTCGCCCTAAGTGTGGCAGGGTATACTCAGACGTGAGTCCCTTGTTCACTTGGCCACTGGATTCAAGATAGCCTGGCTGATGAGGATTATGAATCCGAAACCGGTCCCAGGATGCTTGTTTCCGGTCCAGGGAAGACATGGCTTGGCAGTTCGGGCTGGACTGTTCCCATAAGGCACAGGGTCAGACTGATTTGCATATAGCCATGTCTGAACTGGGGTGGCTGAGTGAACTAAAGAATTGTGATGGATTAAACCCAGATCAGTTGACTGGGGGTGAGTGTTTGATTAGTTCAAGCGCTCCGTCCATCATTCCCTTTTGTATCGCTTTGTTCGCCCTAAGTGTGGCAGGGTATACTCAGATGTGAGTCCCTTGTTCACTTGGCCACTGGATTCAAGATAGCCTGGCTGATGAGGATTATGAATCCGAAACCGGTCCCTGGATGCTTGCTTCCGTTCCAGGAAAGACATGGCTTGGCAGTTCGGGCTGGACTGTTCCCATAAGGCACAAGGTCAGACTGATTTGCATATAGCCATGTCTGAACTGGGGTGGCTGAGTGAACTAAAGAATGGTGATGGATTAAACCCAGATCAGTTGACTGGGGATGAGTGTTTGATTTGTTCAAGCGCTCCGTCCATCATCCCCTTTTCTATCGCTTTGTTCGCCCTAAGTGTGGCAGGGTATACTCAGACGTGAGTCCCTTGTTCACTTGGCCACTGGATTCAAGATAGCCTGCCTGATGAGGATTATGAATCCGAAACCGGTCCCAGGATGCTTGTTTCCGGTCCAGGGAAGACATGGCTTGGCAGTTCGAGCTGGACTGTTCCCATAAGGCACAGGGTCAGACTGATTTGCATATAGCCATGTCTGAACTGGGGTGGCTGAGTGAACTAAAGAATGGTGATGGATTAAACCCAGATCAGTTGACTGGGGGTGAGTGTTTGATTTGTTCAAGCACTCCGTCCATCATCCCCTTTTGTATCGCTTTGTTCGCCCTAAGTGTGGCAGGGTATACTCAGACGTGAGTCCCTTGTTCACTTGGCCACTGGATTCAAGATAGCCTGGCTGATGAGGATTATGAATCCGAAACCGGTCCCAGGATGCTTGTTTCCGGTCCAGGGAAGACATGGCTTGGCAGTTCGGGCTGGACTGTTCCCATAAAGCACAGGGTCAGACTGATTTGCATATAGCCATGTCTGAACTGGGGTGGCTGAGTGAACTAAAGAATGGTGATGGATTAAACCCAGATCAGTTGACTGGGGGTGAGTGTTTGATTTGTTCAACTGTCCGTCCATCATCCCCTTTTGTATCGCTTTGTTCACCCTAAGTGTGGCAGGGTATACTCAGACGTGAGTCCCTTGTTCACTTGGCCACTGGATTCAAGATAGCCTGGCTGATGAGGAATATGAATCCGAAACCGGTCCCAGGATGCTTGTTTCCGGTCCAGGGAAGACATGGCTTGGCAGTTCGGGCTGGACTGTTCCCATAAGGCACAGGGTCAGACTGATTTGCATATAGCCATGTCTGAACTAGGGTGGCTGAGTGAACTAAGGAATGGTGATGGATTAAACCCAGATCAGTTGACTGGGGGTGAGTGTTTGATTTGTTCAAGCGCTCCGTCCATCATCCCCTTTTGTATCGCATAGAAAAGGGTGGCACCGTATGATAGGGTAGTTTGTGTGCAGTGCGTGAGTGGAAAGGAAAAAGTGCATCTATAAAATTGGAGAGTGGGGAGAAAATATTTTATTAAATGTCTCCCAAACTTCCAAAGTTAAAAACAGTGCAAAAATAGAATAAAGCAGGTTTACCAAATAGCTGCTTATTCAAAGTTTGGTCAACATGTTTCAGCTCTTGTGGAATTTTCCACAGCTTTCATCAGGATCGTTCGCTACTGCAATAAGTGACAATCAAATTAAAACTAGTAACCATATCACCTGGTTCAGGTCATGGTAAGTCCTCGTAGAAGTTGCTTATAGCGAACCAGAAGAAGGATCACACCAAAGCAGGGCAGAAGAAAGAGAGAAAAGAAGAAAAGTCAGAGATTGTATAATACATACCGTGATAGCTAGGACAACCACAAGGACTCAGCAATTTTCAGTAGTACCTAAAATGGTATATATACATACAACGATCATCAATCTGATTACTGAGGCTGATTACAATGACATTGTTGTATATTAGATTTTACATCCTTCCATTGCTTATTAATTTCTACAGTGATTTGTGTTCATGATATTTTCTCTTACTAACAAGTCTGTCATGTCACAGAGATAAAGGGCTCCGTAGTTGGGGGTCCAGATTATCAATCAATCAATCAATCAATCAATCAATCAGGGGAATTGTAAATGCGCTACTCACCCGTGGGGGTCCCAAGGCGCTGGGGCGGGTCAGCTGGTTTGCTTAGCCGAAGAGCCAGGTCTTGAGTGTCTTTCTGAAGGTGTTCAGAGAGGGGGCACGTCTGAGGTCTTCCGGTAGCTCGTTCCATGTCTTGGCTGTAATGTGAGAGAAGGATCTTCCACCTGCTCTGGCTCTGTGGATGAGCAGGGTTTTGGCCAGTGCAAGGTTGGAGGATCAGAGGTTTCTCTTGGGTACGTGGAAGTTGACTCTGTCGTTGAGGTATTCGAGTAAGTTGTTGTGTAGGCATTGGTAGGCGTGGGTGAGGATTTTGAAGGTGATTCTTTTCTCTACGGTGAGCAAGTGAAGTCTTCGTAGGTGTTGGCTGATGTATTCTTGTTGGGGGATGCCAAGAACGAGTCTGGCTGCGGTGTTCTGTATGGTCTGGAGTTTGTGAAGTAGGGACTTGTTGATGCCGGCGGGGAGTGCATTTCCATAGTCCAGTCTCCTGATGATGAGTGCATGGGTAACTGTCTTTCTTGACTCGGGGGGGATCCATTTGAAGATCTTATGGAGTATGCAGAGAGAGTTGAAACAGCTGGATATGACGGCGTTGATCTGTCGGTTCATGGTGAGTGAGGAGTCGAGGATGATACTCAGGTTCTTGGCATGGTCTACGGGGGTAGGAGGGCTCCCGAGGGCGGTTGGCCACCAGGTGTTGTCCCATGCTGAAGGGGTCGTTCAAAGGACGAAGACTTCTGTCTTCTCTGCATTTCAGGCAGCTGTTGGTCATCCACTTGCATTCCTTTCTGGAAATTAAGTTTGGTGGTGGTGGGGTCTAGTTTGAGGGAGAGGATGAGCTGGGTGTCGTCAGGGTAGGATACGGTGCTGAGGCCATGTTTTGTACGATAGATGCGAGTGAGGCCATGTAGATATTAAAGAGGGTCCGGCTCAGTGAGGATCCTTGTGGGGCTCTGCATGTGATTTCCATAATTTCCGAATGGAAGGGTGGTAGCCTGATTCTCTGGATTCTTCCGGGGAGGAACGATCAGATCCAGTCTACGGCTGATCCTTGTACGCCAGAGTCATGTAGTCTGGTGACTAGTGTGCGGTGAGAGACGGTGTTGAACACCGCTGATAGGTCAAGTAGGATGAGGGCTGCTGAGTGTCCTTGATCCAGGAGGGTGCGGATGTCATCTGTGGCAGCAAGTAGAGCCAGTAGGGCAATCTCTGTGCTGTGGTTTCTTCAGAATCCGGATTGGGACGGGTCGAGGACTGAGTTCTGTTCCATGAACCGTGCCAGTTTCTCTGCCACTTTGGCAGTGAATGGGAGGAGCGTGATGAGCATGTCGTCTTTGAGGTCGGTCAGGTCCGCTATTTGCTTCTTGAATAGGGTCCTGACTTTTGCACATTTCCAGACATCGGGGAAGGTGCCTGTTTCGAAGGTGGTGTTGATGGTGCATTTCAGTTTGGGTGCGATGGTGGCTGCAGCTCTGTGGTAGATGTGAGGAGGGCAGGGGTCGTGGGGGTCCCGAGTGGATGCCTTCATGGTTGAGGCAGTGTCTTCGGTCATGAGGGGTTTCCAGCTCAAGATGGTTGGTTGTCTGTTATCCTTGGGGGGCAAGGGGGGAGGCTGTGGTGTCTGGAGGACGGTCCATGAAGTTGTCATAGAGGCTTTTGATCTTGTGGTGGAAGAATGTTCCGAGCTTATTGCAGAGGTCAGTGACAAAACACCCCAGTTGTTACAATTGGGGATATCCTCACTGGGACACCCCAACCCTAATTAATGTCACTGATTGCCAGCTCCTGGATCTCTTGTTTTGTTTCAGCTCTCAGTAATAACATTAAGTTCAGGTTTTTTGCAATATTAATTATGCATAAAGGTGCAATTATCAGACCTGACCTGCTTTGAGAGGAGTTAAAAGATTTAGTTTACTGAAATTAGGCAGGAGGAAGGAAGGTCCCCTATGCCTTTTGTGAAGGCACTTTTGAGTGTTTTTTAGACTTCACACGTTATGAAAGCTTTACATTTTGGGACGAGATTATGGTTGGAAGGGTACTTACTTATGCAAATGAGAGGGCAGAAATATATCAGTTTGCAGTTTAATCTAAAGCACTTGTTTTCATGAAATGTGTTTAGTGCCGCAGGACATTTGCAGCTGATATTCATGTGGAGTAAGCACAAAGGGCCAGATGAATCAAGCAATATTTTTGCGATTCTAAAATAGCAAATTTCACAGATTCGCTATTTTGGAATCACAAAATCCAATGTAGGTAGGAATTGCAAAATATTTTGAGATTCCTTAACATTCCCTAATAGCGAATAGCAAATTGTGGTTTTCTATTAGGTAATGCATTCCTGTTCATTACTATGGGTCTATAGACCCATAGTAATGGATGGGAATGCATTCGCAAAGTGCGATTACCATATTGGTAATCGCAATTTGTGAATGCACATCCAAGGGTGCTTGGGGGCCTAAGGACCCCCTGATAGACCCCCCAAAAAGGTAAGTGTGCACATATGTTGCGTGTGCCACATGGGACTTTAAAAAATTCACTTTTTTACATTTTTCTAAGGATTTACAAATTACTATCAACTTGAAGTTGATGGTAATTTGCGATTCCTAAATGCAAAGTCGCATTTAGCGAATGCAAAATGCATTGCATTTAGGGAATCGCAAAGTTACAGATATAGAAAATCGGCCCATTTGGGAACGCAAAAAGCCTTGATACATCTTGCCCAAAGCTTCTTACTTCAAAAGGACACATTTTAACAACCCATGTTATGGCAGTGCCACCAGTACAGCAAGTAATAATTATTCAGTACTATTGACCCCATTGTGGCTCAGTACTAAATATATATATTTATATGTATTTATTTTTTCTCTGGAGAACGGGAGGCAACATCAAACATAGATTTTTAGTTTTAGTTTTCTTCTTTTCATAATTCTCTGCCAGGAGGGCACAATTCAATGAAAAGTTTTGATCGCGGGAATTCAACTTCCACATTACTTGATGATAATGTGGAGTTAAGATATTGCTCCTGACCCCATCAATACAGCTTTAAACAACATTTGGTATTGCAGATGTATTCTTAGTTCTGATAATTACCTGTGTTACTAACAGCAGCAAAGAAGTGAAGTCACATTCGTGATTGATAGGATTTGTTGTGAAGACAGCCCCTATTACACTCCTCTCCTCAAAAAACTAGTTCTCTAATAAAACGTTTTTTTTCTTTTGTAATCTGAAAGTCGCTCAAGCCTCTAAGAGCAATTTTGTCCTAGGCAAAGTATTTCTTTTTGAAAATGTGCGAGACAATGTTTTATTTTGCAGTTTTAGCAAACACAATATCTTTCTTAGAAATACAATGTATATTGTATTTCAGCTCATTACAAGATAATGATGTGCAATGAGCAAATGGATTCTGACTTCGCAAGGTTGGATTTTTACTACCAATGTTACAGCAGCTTTCCTCTAACTCAAAAAGGACCTCCAGTCATGATGTTTGTTACCGCAGCCTACAACAAAATGGTGTAATATGATTGGTTATGGCCAAAGGTTACTGATTAGTCAGCCTCAGTACTTCCAACTGTCAGAAGAGATGTCTTTGCAGCTTCCATTGGACAGCTCATTATGTTATGTACTATTGTGCCATTTTTGGTTTGTGCTCTGTTCTTTTCCACAATGAAGCCTGATCTGTCAGATCATTTTATTTTTTGTCATTTGTTTATTCTTGCATTTCCTTTTATTCTTTTTTACACTGCTGGGATGTAAGAGCCCAAAGAATAGTTTTGCTCCCATGCAGTACTTACTTTTAAAAAGTAAATCTATGTAGAAATGTATTTTTTGCAGTATCTTCATAACATATAGTTCATTAAAAAATATTTGGGCTGTTCAAGAAGGTAACTTACACTTGTGAGTGAAGTAATTGTGTACAATTAATCTTACACTTTTAGATAACTTTACTGCTTTCGGCTATTTACAAAATTAGACTGTGACATTACTCAAAATCCAGTCTTACATGTATCCGCCCACTACAAAAGGGGGTGGAGCCAAATGTTCGAGTGTAATTATCTATTGCTAAAAAGAAACAGGAACTCTAGCAACACATGGACAACCTCTAAAACTGGAAAACCCTCTCATAGGAAATAATGAAGATAATGACTAAAATAGAACACTCTAGGAAATAATGTTAAATTAAATGTAATTATTTAAATGATTTGCAAATAAAGTAATAAACTATCATTTAATATTAAAAAAATAAAAAATAAACATATTTAATATTTAGTTATGAAACATTTTAAAAACCTTTTTCGAATTTAAACATTATTGTAACATTACATGTTAATAAAACAAATTATATGTAATAGCTTTTACCTTACTTTTAACAACTATTAAGAGATAACAGAACATTTTTTTTTTACTTTACATCTGAATTTGTTTTTTAATTTAATCTTCAGTGAAAAAAAATTATGTATAAAAAGTGCTCGCATATTTAATTGAAAATTCAAATAATAGCCCTGTAATATTTTGTTCATTCAATGATCTTTAAAATAAATATATCAATGTAATTTACAATAATGTTTAATAGAAATATATTTTTAATAAATTGTTCCATGTTTTTTAAAATATTTAGTTGTTTATTTTTATGCATTTTTGCATTCAATTGTGTTTATTTATATTTGTAATTATTTTAAATATTTGTATTTAATTTAACATTAGTTCCTATGGGGTTTTATTTTATATCCCTACCTACATTCTTTTCTATGGGAAGGTGTTGGAGTACCAATGGTTCCATGTCTGGTGCTGGATTGATTTCACCTCTGGGTTGAAGTTAATTGCTACAGTACTAGGGCTCTTTCTGGATGTAGTAGCTTTTGAAGTGCAGTTTGTGAATAGCAATAGGCTTACTCTTTTGTGGGTAGGTACATGTCCGTCTATGAACCCCTCTCAAATACTTCCTAAATTCCTCCTTCTCCTCTAATCCCCACCTGTTTAGTCATAAGTATTCCTCGTATTCCAGCCACTCCTCTTTGGCTCTTCCACATGTACTGCTAAAACACATACTTGTGTGTGGGGAGACTTTGCAGACAGGGGGAGATCTCCTTACATAAAAAAATAGTAGAGGCAGAGTCGGAATGGCATTTTTGTAGTACGGTAATTGCACCATTGTAGTACTATTAAATATACTCTAAAAAAGAGTTTGCGAATAGTCCTTTTTGAGTCCAGTAAATCTGCCTTTTTTATTAGATGCTAACAAGTCAGAAGAAAGCTTATGACTTCAGAGATATTGTATGACACAATGTGTTACTGCTACAATTTACAAGTTAATCTGGTCCACTAGGTATGTCCTATGTTAGCTGTAATTAGTGCAGTGAAATCTTCAGTTACTCTAGTTCCCAGGTGAACCAGCATCACAATTGATGTATATTTGCATGCTATTCAATGATTGTCTGCAACACAAGGACAGACACTATTTTTATCATTTCTTGTGCTCTCTTTTTGCATCAGGGAATATATTTATTTATATTGTTCTTGTGTAACAGGATCTCTGTGCCTTAACTGGCTCCAGTCTTGCTGTGTCTCAGATCAACTGGAGGCCCTTTTGATGTTGTAGTTGTATGCATATCAGTGAGTTGACTGTGTTGCAGAAGATGTCTTTTTGTGTCATAGAAGTACAATTGTAAATTAAGTAGGCCTCCACTCTTTGCAATTTGCTAGTTGGTTGTCTAAAGCTATTTTTTTAGGACCTGCTTCCTTTCACCTACTGTAGTGTAGTTCCTATCTTCCCAATAGGCTCTGCGCATTGGAATAATACCTACAGCAGTAAAGGCCTAGGCCAGACGTTAACTAGGTCTACTACTGTCGATACTAGACTTAAGTTTTGGGTTTACCAGCGTAGCTCAGAGTTCGCTAGAAACTTTCTCGAATGTTCAGGAAAGAATTAACTCCCCTGATTAGACAAGAAGGGATTTAGTTTCTGACAACCATAGAACATGACAACTTTGCTCTCCCCTAATCAAGAGTGTATCTCCAGAGTCGTGTGAGCACAAGGCAATTATTTTACTCAGTCAGTTCGTGCATTCTTAGTCTCATCAGAATGTAGAGAAAAGGAAGAGACGGGCGTGTTCAATAAAAAGGTGTTATTTATTGATCAGTCTCTTTTCTCGTACAAGAGAAATGGATCGATATTATTGCAATACTTATAGTTAAGTAAAGTGCATACATTAAAAGCAATAGTATAAAATAATACTGTAAAAACATTGATATGGTTTCTGAGCCATATGATGTTTAAAATGATTAAAATATATTTACATACACATATACATTTGACTAAACGTACTCAACTGGTGTTTCTAAATACGCCTACCCCGTGTACCTGACCTAAGTCTAATGCGTGGGCGGGAATAGAAAGTTACAGTTTAAGTTAAGTTTGTTTTTGCCAAGTGAATAACTAAAGAATTCTCTGTGAGGGGTTATTCAGTTCTGTACCTGGAATTTAGGATGAATGAGGAATGGTATCTCTTTCTCTGTTCTCGATATTCCAGGCCGCCTGCGAGGGCTGCCCGAAAGCGCCGGTGCTGGGTCTCTCGGCAGGAGATAGCAGCGCGTCTCTCAGCGCGTCAGGAAGGCGGGGCTGCTGCCAGCGGGGTCTGCTCTGCTCTCGGCTTCGGCAAGTATGGCTGCTCCGTCTCGTCACCACGCGTGTGTTTGCATAGGGCAAGATCGGCAATATTTATACCTTAAAGGTGCCGAGATTGACGTAAGGATGGACATAGATACGTCAATAAAGATGTCATACGACTTGCTCGTTAGCACATTCTTTTACTGAAGTTCTCTGTGAAATCAAAACAATGGCCGCACGGATTTTCCAGGTTGTCATAGGTTTGATTTGTTATGAGAACGTCGTATGCCTTATCAGGGGCTGGAGGAATGTCGCTTGTCTAATTAGATCTCAAGCGTTATGACCTAATCAGATAACACGTTCCTGTGCCGTAGTGTGACTGCGTCAGATAACGGTATCTGCATCATGGGGGCTTGTCTTGCCTCATGGGCTGACTGTTAGTTAACTTGATAGTTAGTTTAACCAGAATAGGGTCAGGAATAGGGGGATCAATTCAGAACCTATAGGAATACATGACACTACAAGATAATAGCTTTCAACTGCCATTTCTAAAATGCCATATTCATGATATTTATATCACCCTCAACAAAATGTGGTTTATTTTGGCCTAACACAAATCAGTTTTGTGGCCCATTAGTACATCTTCCTATTATAACGGATGAAGGCATGCTACCTTGTCAGAATCTACTTTTTATTCTGTGTACTCAGGTTTGGATGGTTTGTATGTGCGGAGTTCTGAAAACTTTACGCAAATGTCTACAAATTATACATCAGTTGTGTGGTCTTATTTTGTAGAACATGAAACTTAAAGGTGGATGTAGACACCCAGGGTAGTATGGTTGCTCTAGTGTGATGAGGAAAACATGGCTGCAGACCTACTATTGTAGCCTGGCTGCTGCTGTAGAAACTTGTAGCCTAACCTGAAAAAATAACACTTTAACTGAGGCAAAACCCTACCTTTTAAAAATGAATGTCATCTTTATGAAAGAATTATAGCCAATGAGGTAGGACAAATGGTATTTAAAGTGGGACGTAGGTAAAATTAAAAGGCTCCAACTGTCCAATTAAGAAGACTACAGTTCAGACTAACATATTATTATTTGCTATCTCAATTTTAGGACAAGCTAGGAAAAAAGTACAACCACTATTTTTTACATTTTTTTTTAAATCCAGGTCAATGGTCATTTTAGATTTGTAATGAATATTTAAGAAACGTAACTTTTAGAATGCTGCCTTTTCCCTGCCTATAGCTCCTTGAAGCCAATTTGCATTAGCCTGCCAGCTGCCTTTGCCAGTGTTTAGCTTTAATGAGGATTTCAACTGCTTCCATGGTCAACAATGGCTTACAGCATGGGCTGGGTGCCCGCCATATGATCCCTATCAGCTCAGTAAGGACAGCTGGGGAAGTTTATGGACTGTCGTTACCTTTAAAAGAGCAGAAGTGAGGCCTGCCATTCATAGTTTAGTGTAAGGAGAGACCTAAGAGTAGGAAACTCCTTGAACCTAGGACACATGGTAATCAGCCTGGCTCCATCCCAGTGGAAGGGGGAGCTGGTCCCAGAACTAGTTTGGCGTAGGCAATGGAGAGGGGACTGGTCACTGCCCTAAACGCACCCTAGATTGGCACACATCCTCCCTCCATTGGCAAAAGGCTTGAGCAATCTTGTATTTCCATTAACATAGTGCACTATGATAGAGTTTGCAGTAAGGCAAACAGCAATGTTGTCAAAGTGGGTACGTTAGGCCCTAGGAGCTATTTCCCCATTGGTCAGAGAGTGTCCAGGAATTACCAACACTCAGTGGCTACTAAACTACACAAAAATGTGTTTAACAATCAGCTCATTAGACCACTTTCTAGACCACCGGAAGAACAGAAGAGGACTGAACTTGCTGCCTGAAACCTGTGGCAATACCTAAAGGACTAAACCTCCTTCCACTTGTAACCAACACAATGAAGTGGATTCTGAGGGTCTGGTGTCTAAACTCCTGTGTGGCTACAGGGACATCAACACTGTTAGTGACCTTTTTCCTGGAGTGACCAATGACCATTTACAACTGAAAGAGGGCTGGACCTTGCTGGTAGCCTCCCCTGGAAGGAATCCTAACCACTAAGGGCCAGAATGTGAGCTTGTCGGTCCCACTGCTTCTATAGCTTCAGGGTTGGATTCGCCACCGCCAACTAGGCCGGTCTCCTGCCGTATTACGAAGTTATCAGTTTGCGGAACGCCGACACTAACAGCCATTTGCTGACCGCTGCAGAGTCGTTCGCAGGAAAGCAGTTGTGTTAGGGTGGTGCAGAAAAGTTTCACAGCTGTCCAATTTACAAGTTGGCTTTCCGACGACCTGACCATGGCGGTGTGACCACCGCCATGGTCACATTCAATTCTGATTTTGAGTAATCAGAATTGAATGTTTCGTGGGTCACCCATTTCCTTTTCTTCCCTTCAGTCTCCGACGTGAATCCCTTCCTCCAGGTCCCCTCTTCACAGCAGCATCTTGACCCTGAAGAAAACAGTCATATTGGCGCCAAAATCCAGGTTTGTCCATTTTGCATTATTTATCCATTGACTAGACTAGGCACATATGGTCCAGACTCCAGCAATTGGTAGTAGTTACTTTTTTATTTGTGTCATGCATATGTGTACATTCAACACTTGTCAAAATATACACACATGCATCGACACATGACCTCCACTGGCCCATCAGGAGCATCATAATATGGCCGGTGGGAGACCTCTGCCACAGTGATCTTCTTCAGGACGGGCAGTACCGCAATCTGACCGGCGAACCTGTAATCTGGCCATAAATTCTGTTTCTGAGGGGCTGGGGTCGAAAAACACTTATTAAGTCTGACATCTCTGAAAATCGTGGACATTCAGAGCTTTAGAGCACTAGCCATTCAAGTTAATCCACTCAAGGAGCAAACTCGCTGGTAAAAAAAAAACAGGGTGGTAAAACTCAGAGATATTGCTGCCAGATCATACTGTTTAGTGTACCGTTGTGGCAAGCCTATTCAACTTTGGTGCAACATTCCTGGATACAGTCTGATGCCTTGCCCTGCTGAAGAAATCCAAACTCCAAAAAAAGGACTAAGTCTGAAGGTAGAAGTCTTGGCTGGTTTAAGGTGGCAAAAGTACACTTTTTCTGCACAGAGATTTTTTCCCCAAAATCAATGGTTTCAGAAGAACCTCCCATACCACTGATTCCACAGGGATCCAACCTGAAACATTGCTCACTGGATGATTCTTAGTTCTATTTCAAACTCTAAGTCTAAAGATATGAGTTTGGCAGTCTGACCTCCTAAACACAGTGTTTGTGTCATCTACGACACTGCTGGCTGGCAATCTACCACCCGCCGTATTTATTATGAGTTGCGCTGTCTAAAATTCAGACTGTGGCCACAGCAGTCTACCTGGCGGGATCACGGAGGTCTGCAATGTTGGCAATGCATCCACAGACAACATCAGGTCCACGATCCACCCACCAAGTGTATTCACATACACAGTTGTACTCGAAAACTTCCAGGGGTGGTTAAAAAACGGCAGTTGTCCAACGGCAGTTGACCGCTGCGGTATGTATGAAAAAAACACCAAAACAGTGACCAATGGATGGAATAAAAAAGTACACACCTGATGTGCTTTGTCAACTGGTTATGCCTGCAAATCACACTATAAAACACACCGCATCATTCACCAGCATTGTTTGCTTTACAATTGCAGCACAGCAAGACAGACAGACATGTATTCTGCTACCCATTTTCATCTTCCCATTTAGGATTCTCCACCACCTTTAAGTTTGTTTTTCATCTTTTTACCTCTACAACTTGTTTGTATTTCATTCATTACTCACTCACATTTTATTTTTTTCACCTTGCCTGAAAAAAAACACACTTCACTGAGCAGGAGATGACAGTCATGGTGGATGAAATCATTAGAGTAGAGGCACTCATTTTTGGATCCCAAGTCCAGCATACTGCTCTCAGGAGGAAGACTGAAATGTAGGACAGGATAGCCACAGAGTGAATGCTGTTGGTACCACCCTGCGGTGGAAGGTCCTCAGATTGAGGGTGGTTGCCAGGTACAACAACCACCACCTGGAGGCTCAGAGGACTAGCGGTAGTCAACCTTGTGCACCATTAAAAGTCTTTCCCTGGGAGGAGATGGTCTCGGCTATCCTGCATTATAGGGCTTGAAAGGAATAGAGAGAGAAGTAGACTCTGGTAAGTTACACTTTAATACCTGCCACAATATCACAACCTGTTTGCTGTTCACTCCACTTTTGCTATGGTGTTCTTTATCTACTTTCCTAACATGCAATACTCAAAGTGTCTGAAATATTGGTTTGTCTGTGGCAGTGTGTATTTATGCATATAAGAGCACATGTATCCAACTCCATGACATGACGCATGTTGCAATGCTGTTTGTCAGTGCACTACCTTCAAAATATCAATCCCGGACCCATGATATGCATTAAAGTGTAAATATATGGTCCATCCAAATGCATGTTTTCAACAGGTATGGCACACTAACCATTTGTCAAGTGTTGGTAAAGTGTAATTGAAGTGATAACAACTACCATGAGGCCCTTTCACTCCAACTCTAACTAAGATGTTCGAATCTGTTTGCCCCTTCTCACTTGTTTGCCATGTCACTGCTGCTCTTCACTAGTCATGCAGGTTACCATTTCTCAATTGTTGGTAAAGTGAGATTGAACTGACTACAACTACCATGAGACCCTCTCACTCCAACTTTAACCAAGGTGCTAGACTCCTTTTGCCCCATCTCACTTGTCTGCCATATCACAACTAATCTTCACTTATCATGCAGGTTACCATTTGTCAAGTCTTGGAAAGTTCAGATAGAAACTCTATCACTACTACTGTGAGGCCCTCTGACTGCAACTCTAGCCAAGTTGCCAGACTTCTTTTGCCCCTTCTCACTTGTCTTCCATGTGACAACTGATCTACCCTTATCTTGCAGCTTACCATTCATCAAGTGTTGGTAAAGCAACATTAAAGTGACTACAACTACCATGAAGCCTTGTGACTGGAACTCTAAACACGATGCTAGACTCCTAATGCCACTTCTCACTTGTCTGCCATGTTACTACTGATCTTCACTCATCATGGACTGTGCAATGTACAGACAATACTCCACTCAGATATATCTGAATACTTTGCTTGATGGTGTGCTGAAACCATGAGCTGAAACTATTGATGGCATGAGTGACACCATCAAAACGGCGTACACCTAATATATGTGAGCCATGAACAAAACTCAGCTGATTAGCAGTGCCAGATGACCCCTAGATTCTACACTTCTCACATAATCAACAATGCTATATATATAACCAAGATGGATATTTGCCTGTATGAGACACAACGAGGCCTTGAAATGGACAAGTACATGTTATGACTACATTTTGTTTGTAGAAGAGTTTTGAA
Organism: Lissotriton helveticus; assembly: GCF_964261635.1. Lineage (NCBI taxonomy): Eukaryota > Metazoa > Chordata > Amphibia > Caudata > Salamandridae > Lissotriton > Lissotriton helveticus. The sequence continues at coordinate 1,599,873,954 of NC_136059.1, read as the reverse complement.
GATGTCATGTCTATCCCTAAAGTCAAAATGCTACATATTTGCACATCTAATGAGCTGATGAAATTCACTACATGTATTGAATATCTAGTAACCAACTTCACCTCCACACAAGTAGATGACAACACTAGTCTCTATCTATTTTGTTCCATTCTAGATCCCCATTTCATGTGACCAATACAACGAGGATGTACCTACCATACTTCCACCATAAAAAATGTTCTCTTTCTCAACCGGTCAATCGCCACTGCACTTGCACAGAGGTTGGAATTTAGAAACCAAACAGAGTTTCTATCCACCCCAGGATGAGGCCCTTGGTGATGACAATGCTCCAGAAGAGAAGGACGTGGATGATGGTCGAGTCCATCGGGTCAGCCTAGGCAAATGCTAACAGTTGACATCACTGTGCCCACAGCACCTCCCACCCAAGCTCACCTCCCACCCTTGTTGCAACAACACAGCCAGCCACTGCCCCCCAACCTGCGCACCTAGCACAGTCAGGAAATGAAGGAGCTGCAGAGGGACAGATTCCAGGAGGTTGCTGCCATCCACACCGAGGTGGCCGGCATCCACACCGAGGTGGCCGGCATCCACACTGAGATGGGCGGCATCCACACCGAGGAGGACGGCATCCACACTGAGGTGGCCTGCCTGTTTGGGGTGCTGTGGGACATCAACATCACACTCTACTGGCATTTTCCAGCTGCATCTACCCCTTCCTTTTTTTATTCCTGAAAGATATAAAAGAAATATGCAGTTACAGATATATCAAATTCATCAATAAATAGATTACTTATTTCATTATGTATACATATATAATACCATAAATATTTAACTGTATGTCCATTACACCTTGGGGTTTACCTTAATTAATCTAGAACATAAAATTGTACTACATTATTGCATGCTACAATAGATAAATTGCAATGGCATATTATAAAAGGATTACGATCTCCTGAATTCGAGGCATATATCCCTGTTTTCTTGGCTAACACCTAGAGTAGTATGATTTACCCTGCCTTGTTACTAAGCCACATTGTCATAGGTGCCCACATCTTTCAACCCCTCTCGCTGGTCCGCAGGCATTTGCTCTTATATATAGCATTTTCATGAACATAGATGTTTAGCAAGCGATAAAACCAGTCTTGATGGGTCGGGGGTTCAAGCTCTTACCGTGCCGTAGCAATCAGTAGCTGGGCCACAGCTACTGTAATAAATACAAAATCCTTTTGTGCTGTCTTTAAGTTAGCAGGACCATTACATCCTAGTACCATCAGAGCTGGGCTAATAGAGATTGCCTTATTGATTGTTTGCTGCCAAAGGTTCTCTATGCCAGTTTTTAAAGGCATCAGTTTACAGACATAGAACATAGGTACACAGTCAGCCAGTTCTATGTGACATCTAGGACGTTTATCATTTTCCTTCTTCCCCCAGCCATACAGCTTCACAGGCGTATAATACAAGTTAAAGATTGTTTTATAATGCTTATTCATCAGATTTGCTTATCAAATGATCTTTATTCCCATTTCAATCGACATATTCAGGTCCATCTCTGAATCTCCCAACTTGGTTGCCCACTTTACCTCATTTTTCTCCACATCGTCAGGGAGAGTTTCTATTAAGATTGTAGAATAGTCCCTAATCCTACCAGCCTCTCTTCCTATTGTATCAAATATAGTTTTTTAGCTTGATTGAGGGGCCCAATGGGCAAACATTTAGGACATTCCCTAATCTGCATATATTTGAATTGTGTTCTGCTGTCTATCCCTACATTTTGCACCAGCTCTACAAATGGAACAGCATCTGCATTATTATCAATCAATCAATCATGTCATTTGTATAGCGCACTACTCACCCGGGAGGGTCTCAAGGCGCTTGGGGGGAGGGGTATGCTACTGCTCGAACAGCCAGGTTTTGAGTGGTTTCCTGAAGGCGAGATGGTCCTGGGTCAGCCGAAGGTGGATGGGGAGGGAGTTCCAAGTCTTGGCAGCCAGGTAAGAGAAGGATCTTCCTCCGGCGGTGGCTCTTCGGATGCGTGGTATGGCTGCGAGGGCGAGGCTGGTGGACCGTAGCTGGCGGGTGGGTGTGTAGAAGGTCAGGCGGTCGTTGAGGTACTTGGGGCCCAGGTCGTGGAGAGACTTGTGTGCGTGGGTGAGGAGCCGGAACGTGATCCTCTTGTCGACGGGGAGCCAGTGCAGGTTCCTCAGGTGGCTGGAGATGTGGCTGCGTCGGGGGACATCCAGGATGAGTCGGGCGGAGGCGTTCTGAATGCGCTGGAGTCTTTTCTGTAGCTTGGCTGTGGTTCCGGCGTAGAGGGCGTTTCCGTAGTCCAGTCGGCTGGTGACGAGTGCCTGGGTGACAGTCTTCCTGGTCTCGGTCGGGATCCAGCGGAAGATCTTGCGAAGCATACGCAGGGTGTTGAAGCATGATGAGGAGACGGCGTTGACTTGTCTGGTAATCGAGAGGGAGGGGTCCAGGATGAAGCCGTGGTTGCATGCGTGGTCGGTTGGCTTGGGTGCGGTGCCCAGGGCTGGGGGCCACCAGCAGTCGTCCCAGGCGGAGGGCGAAGATCCCAGGATGAGGACTTCCGTCTTGTCCGAGTTCAGTTTCAGGCGGCTGTCCTTCATCCACTCGGCGACGTCTTTCATCCCTTCGTGTAGGCAGGTTCTGGCGGTGTCGGGGTCTCTGGTGAGGGAGAGGATCAGCTGGGTGTCGGCGTAAGAGATGATGTTGAGGTTGCGCTGGCGTGCGATGGCTGCGAGAGGTTTCATGTAGATGTTGAAGAGGGAGGGGCTGAGTGAAGATACTTGCGGGACGCCGCAGATGACTTCGGTGGCCTCGGAGCGAAACGGGGGGAGGCGGACTTATAGAGGTTAGCTATCCTAGCTATACCAGCCTGCTCCCAGCTTCTACCCATTGCATCATACATTGTAGCTGGGAGGAGAGCGATAGGGATGTGTGCCTATTGCATCTTGGAATTTTTTGCAATCCAACTATTTTACCCCAGATCATCCGGGCCACCATTATGCACATAAATGGTGTCTTTTTATAGTAGCTAGGTTCTAACTGTCTGAGGAAGACCCCCTCCGCCTCTTTTCACAAAGCTAGATGATAGATAGTGGGCAAATCTTGGTTGACACTTCTTATATTATCGGATATAAGGAGACTGCTCATCTGCTGTAGTGCAGCTGCCCAGTAGTAGAACGATGGATTCAAGGTGGCTCACCCTCCCCTAGTTCGAGAGAGTGTCATTGTTTTCCATGCTGGTTGAGTTTTTTGATAATTCCATAGAAAATTAGAGAACATTGAGTTCATTTTTTGTATAGTGGCATCTACTAGTTCGAGGGGGTTGGAGCGAAACAGATACAGCACTTGTGGGAATATTTTCAATTTTAGTGCATTGGTCCTCCCTACAATTATCAAGTGTAGCTTGGCTATGTGCCTTAGTTCCACTCCTATATCCTCAAGGACCGCATCTAGATTTATAGGCCACATCGCATCCATATTGGGGCTTATCATAACCCCCAGGTACATGGCATACTCGGTTTTTGGTTGGTCTTCGAAATTGCATTGCAGCGAGCACACTATTTGTGTCTTTCATTTACTTAGAAGGTACCCAGGTTTACTCCCAAATACCTCCGCCATGTCTTCAACTTCCTTAATTGCCTTCTTCGAATCTGGTGTAATGATAGCAATATTGTCCACATAGACTAACATCTTGGTCTCGTATCCATTAGTTATTACAGGTTCAATTGCTGGGTTTTGTAGTATCTGATTAATAAAAGGTCAATATCCATGGCCTAAGAGAATTGGGGAGCATGGGCACCCATGCCTTGTCCCTCTAGCTACCTCAATCTTCCCTGATGTTTTGCCCATCACCTGCAACCATGCATAGGGCTTATAGAACATCACACGGATATCAGTTATAAGACGTGGTACAAACCCTCTGTCGGATAAAACTCCCCAAAGATATTGCCATGTCAACCAGTCAAAAGCTTATCCAGCATCTAGGAGGATCCCAACCATATTGCTCCATGTTACCCCAGCTATGTCCAGTAACGAGATAACTTGTCTGATATGGTCTGTAAATTGTAAATTGATACTTGTATAGCGCACTACTCACCCGCAAGAGTCTCAAGGCGCTTGTACGAATACCGCTGTGGAACCCATCCTGCTTTCCCTGTGATGTGTCCACTCCTGGGCACCCCCAAGGTAGAGGCCAGGCATCCTTAGCGTTGTGGGGGCCGTTGTGGAGATTAAGCAAGCTATTGCCCAGAGTTGCAGAGTGGGACTCCATGATTGGAATGGCCACCGAGGTGAGAATTATCAGGTCCGTGGAATTTTGAGCCCAAGACCCGCCGAGGCGGGGAATTGAACCCTGGTCCCGGGCCAGACCTCTGCATCAGGGTCTGCCGCTCTAACCATTGAGCCACACTTCTCCACTGTGGTCTGTGGTCCCCCTGCCTGGAACAAAGTTATGTTACCATGGTGAAACTATTTTGGCTATGATCCCCTGCAGCCGATTAGCTAAAACCTTTGAGTACACTTTGGCATCAGGGTTCATCAAAGAAAAAAGGCGATATGAAGCCGGTAGTGCTGGTGGTTTCCCTTTTTTAACAAAAATTACAATTTCTGCTCCTCGGCATGAGGCAGGTGAGTTTCCAAGATGTTGCACATCTAGAAAAAGTTGTGCATTATCGGAGCCAAGTTCGTATTGAAGCAACTTGTATACCTCCAAGGGAATTTCCCGTCGCCTTACCAGAAGACAAGGAGCCTAGTACATCCCCTACCTCTTCCAGTGCAAACTCTTCTTCCATTTCCTAATATGTAGCCTTATCAATTGTTTTAAATTCTGACTGTTGATCTACTGCTCCCATTAGACTGGGCCCAGGGGGGTTTGCCTGATGCAGCTCTATATAGAATTGTTCAAAGACACACATGATCTCTGTAGGCCTCGTTTCATACTGCCCCTTATAGTTCTTAATCTGAGTTATGTCATTTCTGGCAGGTTTCTGCCTTTTGCATAGGGCCAGCAGCCGTCCTGATGATTCCCAATATTCATATATCTCACATCTGTGTGTTTGATACATTTGGGCCACTTTAACCTAAAAATAGTTATTAATTTCAGTTTTTGTTATAGCCAATTTTTCTGTATGCTCCCTTAGTTCCTCCTCATGTTCCCCCTCATTAATCAGTTTCAGATGTTCCACCTCCAATTGGGTCAATCGTGCTATTAATGAATTGACCTCTTCCCTCTGCTGCTTACATTATTAACCCACATAGCTAATGACCTCTCCTCTCAACCCAGCTTTAAAGGAATACCACACTACCCATCGTGATACACTATATTGATTTATGTCAAAGAATTCCTTTACCCATTGTTTTATATAAATGGCAAATTCTTCATCAGCTATTAATTTCCTGTCAAATGACCAGCTTAGCTGACTCATCTCTAACCCCTGACCTATTACTTCCAAAAGTATCGGTTTATTGTCCGAAAAGAGTTGGAGAAGTTTCATAATTTCTTCTTCACCAAGCATAGTCGTCAGAACCAAAAACTAATTTTTTTATGAGGGTAAGAGAAATAAGTATATCCTGGATCGATAGAATTTGTATGCGGCCAGGCATCAGTCAATCCATGACTATCCTTATATGCATTATCAATGCTCTATATACTTGAGGTTTCCTCCTGCTGTATTTTATCAAATCATCCTTTGAAACCCCGAGATGTACATTCAGGTCACCGCAAAATATGAGAGAGGCCAGCCCGGAGACTAACTCAACCTCCAGATCTTCCCAAATTTTTGGATCATCCTGATTAGGCCCATATACTGTCCCTTCCATCAATCCGGTGGGTAAGGAGACTATTGCCCAGCATCCCACTTATCAGCTAAAAGTCCACTTTGCTACCTGGGCTTGATGCTTAATATATATGGCTACCCCTCTTATCATGGATGTCTGGGTAGAGCTTACAGCCAAATCATATCCCCTTATCTAAAGAGTATCCTTGTTTCCCTAAGGAATATGTATCTCTTAAAGACACATTATTTTGGGGTTGATATCTTTCATTATCTCATATACTCAAACTCTTTTGTTTTTGTCATTTACATTGACCAAACAAATCCTCAATGTAGCCATAATTATATACAACAACCTTCCATCTAAGCCATATTATTCTAATATGTCTTCCTATCTCTTCTTTTTTTGCTTTACTTTGATGTATTATTACTCCTATAATTCTACAACTATCCCCCTGAGCCCTCCCACCTACCAGCTCCCCCCATACCATACCAACCCACCCCCTCCCCCTCCTCCCTACCCATGGAAGCTTCCAGACCGTGGTGTTTGTGATGAAGCAGCGTTACACCTAGACCAGTGAAGCCCCCCTGATTTCCCCATTGTTTTCAAACGTGAAGAAAAAAAAACACACAATAAAATATCCCCAATTCCCCCATGACACGATTTTATCATCCTATCCTCCTCCCCGTATTGTGTTACAGAAGAACAAAGAAAGGGAGAGAGAGGTAGAAAGGGAGCAATATTTATTCAGTGCATGTGTAACCCTTACTGATCCCTTCCTACTCCACCCCTTCAGTGCTAATCTCATCTAGTCTGGTTCCTACATCCTAGCCATCCAGACTGTTCAACAAATGTTTTTCATAATCATGGCTCCTAACCCTGGAGTTCTGTCAAGAGTTCCCTTGCTTTGATTGCAGATGTATAAAAATGAACCTTGCCATCAGCTTTTACTTTTAACTTTGCTGGGTTCATGAGATAAACCTGCACCCCTTTTACCTGAAATGGGGTAATTATCTGCCTTGTCTCCAGCGCCTTTCGACAGTTATATGGCAGAAGTCCAGTCGAACAAAGAATGCAATATCGTTCACCTTGTGCTTGTTTTCCAGTTTGGCCTTTTTGCAAATATTCTGCCCAAGGAGGTACTTTCCGAAGTACACTATAACAGCCATAGGCTTTCCATCGGGCCCGACTGGCTGTTTCAAAGTCAGGGGGAACCGGTCGGCACATTGTACTCCTGAGTCCAGTTCCACCCCTCCAGATCAGGAAAAGCCCTTCTTGGCAAGTCTTCCATATAGAGATGTATGTCTGCGCCTTCCCTGTTTTCGGGGATAACCTAAACTTACAAGTTGTTCCGGCGCTGACAATTTTCCTGATCTTCCAATTTTCATTGGATATCGCCTAGCCTAACCTCATGCAATTTCGTCAGGTCTGGGCTGATGCAACATCGGTCTTGAGGGTTCTAGTTCTTGTCTCGAGCTCTGTTAACCGATCTGATATATTGCTACATACTTTGGCATCTTTAAGCACAGTCCCTTAAACCTTGTGGATTGCTGTCTGAGAGCACCTGCTATCCGGCCTTGCCTCTTCCCGATGTGCCATAATAGTATGTAAAATAGCATCCAATGTCGTGGTAACACTGACTACCACAACAGCACCCATTAACTGGTTAGTTGGAGAATAACCCCAGTTCAAATCTTTACCTTTCCTTTTGGCCTGAACCGAGAGCCCCGATTTCCTGCTAGCATAGCGCATAGTTGCGGCAGAATCCTTCCCACTGGTGTCAGGAAGGCTTTCACTCCAACTCCCACTCATGTCCGACGATGACACAGAATCATTCACTGAGCAAGTGTCCTTAGACAAAGAATAGTAGCAATCCGTTTCCTCTACATAGGTATCTTTCACACCTCTCCTGCCTCTTTTATCGTGCTTTCACAACTGCCATCGTAATTTCACCAGAGTCTCATCAGGAGCTTTCCTGCTTTGTCGAGAGTTTTTAGAGGGAGCTTCAAAAAATTCTCATTGTAGCACCTTCTCCCCTCCTTCTGCAGCACTGTTTATTATATATTCAATTTGGGCAATGTTGCTGAGGCATTTGCTGCTGAGGTGATTAGATGTACCCCCATTCTGATCATCCATGCCCTCTTTTTCTCTCCCCTCGCACCTAGCTGTAGCGTCTGTTTGAGGTGACTCACCCCCCCTCATCCCTACTGTCAAGAGTCGGTCTTCTGCCAGGCTCCCTTTGGCTGAGGACTATCTAGGAGTCATTTACCTGCAAATTTGCTCTCATTGCTGTCTCCAGAGCATCTTTGACCGGGACCCTCCCCTCATCATACTCCTTCGTGGGGCCACCAGATCTGTTCCCATCTTGGGGCTCCAAAATCTGCATGTCTCAGTCCCAGGACCTAATCCAGGCCGCAATTTAGGGCCTCAGAGCAGGTCCGTGATTGTAGAACTGGGGAGGTGCTGCTGGGTCACAGCTCCTCCCTCCCCTTCTTTTCCCGGAGGTTATTGTCTGGCCTCGGCCTCCGTGTTGCCGGGTTGTTTTTTCCACTCCAGCGTCTGTCTCCGCACTGGCTGGGACGGCTGTCACATCCACTGTAGGACTATCTATGTGTGGGGTTGCGTTCGCTCTTCCTCGAGCCACCACTGGTATCTTTTGCTTCATCGCAGTTAGTGAGTGCAACTCCGGACGACCGTAGTCGGGGTGGGTCAGAGCAATGTACAGCTATTTGCACACGAGTAGCAGCTCCTGCTGTCCGGCCGCAATCTTGCATGCAGGTACAAGTTCCTTGTCTCTTCATTTAAAACCCTCAGCAATGCCTCTAATATGTCCAATAGCATTATTCATATGCTGCATGGGGGGTATCAACAGGGGGCCTCGGCACGACTAGGTGTGGAGAGCCGCAAGTGGTTGCCTCAGCTGACCGCCTTCTTGCTTTCCCCTATATTATCACATCTTCCCATCTGCTGCAGCCATCGGAATGGAGGTCCTGTCAGAGGAGGACATGCCTGTCTCAGCAGCTCCAGATTCCCCTCTGGCAAACCAAGGGGACGTCAAAACAAAAATCCAGTAGCTCAGGATGGAAAGATACCCACCACCACCAGGAAGAAATGTTGCCCCTAATGTCCTCCTGTGTGTGCAACACATTCACTTTGTGGATTATTCTTGTCCACTTTTCCATATCTGATGGGAGGAGTATGTTAGACTTTGGCTTCTTGACAATGTGGATTCTACTACAATGGTTTTATCCACCATGACTAAAGACTTCACTTTTTGTTTGCACTGTGCAATTTCAAGTGAATCTCTTGATCTTATCGACTTCATTAAAAACACACGCCACCAAAGAATTGTCTCCTGCTGTAATTCTCACATATAATAATGTGAATGCACTACCATGTTAACTTTGCAATGACAAAACTAGGGACTTCTGGAAGCATGGATATGTTCTTTGTAAACAATGTTCAACTCGGAATCACTACCATGTCACAACAACAAATACATTCAAGGGTCTGGACTGAGAAAATCTTTATTTCATTGTTCAATTCATAGGCTGATATGATGTCAGACACATAGCAAATAAGACATGACTTAGGTGTTCTGTTTCAGTGATCACATAATCACTTGCAGACATTCACAACATGGAAGGAGGGGATACATCTGACAATATCCTACACAATAGACAACAAAAAAATTAGGTCTACATCCTCAGCTGGAGCAATATTTTCTGCATCACAAACGGAATCCTACATCAAAGAAAGATAAAAGAAACATACACATCAGTAGAACAGTTTCTGATCTCAGGGTAATTTTAATCCAGTGTTGCTTGCATCTGGTGGAATGTCACAAAGAAATGTCAGTGATGTGCTACAAGCACTTTGGCCTACAATGAGGAGACACATCAACAGATACATCCAGTTCATAGACAATGAAGAATTAGCCAATGTGAAGGCAGGATGTAATTGGTGTGATATGGGGGCACATACAGCAATGAGTCAACACTGTATAATTCCCTGGTGGCACTGGTAGGACCTTCATGTGACATGTGTTTCTGCCAAACCGACAAGCAGCAGAAGGCATGTTGCTATGGTGCACCTGTCATCTTGTTTTAGAGCCGTCGCATTCCATATTAAGCCATTCCCTCGATATGCAGCACAAACCACTTGGATCCAAGGACAAGGCTATTTGAATCTTGCTCCCACTGCCTAAGGCACTTGGCCTCGTTGGATCTCTCTCATCTGTACTCCAATCTTCAGCTCTGCTCTGGATAGTTCCAGCGGTGGTCCTGATTCCTGCCTTCAGTCCTGCTGAAGGATGTTAATCACTCAGGTACTTTAGTGTCTTCCTAGGTGCTGCTACAAGATCTACTCAATGTAAAGTATTTGTTTTGCAATTTTACCGCTCACCGTGCCAGGGACAGTGTGTGGTGCAAGAACTGGTGTGATTGAACTAGGTAATACTCTGTAACGGATGTGAAGGATTTTTAAAGAACAAGTGACATTTCATGCTGTGCAATTCTAACAATGGACTTTGGCATCAAACTAAACTGAACTGCGCTCTCATAGCGCCTAATGGTTACTGAGAAGGAATTTGGTTACATGGCTGTTGTTACACAGTACTGTTTGGCTCATGACATGCCATATGGAGACTTAATACTGGGTTCCAATGTGCAGTAACACAGTGAGTTCAATCAACCAACCATAGAATACTTGTTTGTAGCATCCAGAGACTGATTGATTTTTGCATCCCAGTCCAAAAATAGAAGCCTATTGCTGAGTGTTACATTTTGGTTTATTCTTGTACGCCCAGGGTATTTGTAAAGGTGCACTGTTAAACAATTGTTAATGCACTTTCTTTTGTCTTTATGAAAGCACTATAGAGTTACCTATTCCCATATGCATACAATCAGGGCCGGACTGGCCCTAGTGGGCACCAGGCTTTTCTCCGGTGGGCCATCAGGGTGGGGGCCAGTTTTGGGCCCCTGGGTGGCTGTTTTTGTTACAGGGCCATTTTTTCAGCACAGCTGCAATATGCCCCCAGTACCAAAATTGGCCAAAACCGGCCCTGGCAAACAGCTTAACTGCACCCCCAACAACCCCAGGGGCCAGCCGAGAACTGTGCCAGGGCCGGTTTTGGTTCCCAGTCCGGCCCTGTATACAACTGAGCTGTGTGCCAGGTTCCCATACCAAATGACACCAGCATCATCCTGAGACTGCCCGGCCTACTGGACCCAACAAGAAGGTGAGTCCGGTCCAGTGCAGTTTGTCTTCTTTCTCTCTCCCAAGCCCCCCTTCCCTTAGGGAATTTCCACCAGTGCAGTTTGCTACTTACTGCTACTAAGGTTAGTTCTCAGAGGGTGTAGAGTTGAGTCGTCACCCGATCTGAACTGCCTGGAGTGCAGGTGAGTGGCTTGTGACAGACATAAAAAGCTCAAGAGGCTCCTTGCAACTGTCCAGCTGACCTGCTGCGTGGTCCTGTAACTGGACCAACCTGAGCCATGCTGGCCTCTGCTGGAGTGAGTTCCTGACCCCCAAGTCGAGCCCCTCAGGTCCTGGATCTTTGGTGTGGCTTAATTGAGCTACTCTGAAGATTTTGGGCTCTTCGCTAATGCAAACGGGCCAGTCCATGCCAGGACCACGCCGCACTTGCCAACAGCCAGCGTGAACGTCCGGTGAACCAACTCTTTGTGCTACAGTATTGACTTCCCCTTGTGACTGCCAATGCGCAACTCCAGCCATGACTATCCGCAACACCAACAGGATCTTTGAGCTACAGCCCTGACCATCTGCGACACCCGTCCGGTCCTTCGAGCTACTTCGACTGACATCTGTAATGCTCTCAGATCCCTGAGGCCCTGTTCACCTCAAATGTAACTCTTGGTGCTGAACTGAGAAGGCAACTCTTTTAGTGGGTCTAACCTGGTCCCTGTGTCTTACCCATGCTCCATTGTGACTGACCCGAAGTTCTAACTTTCTCTGGGTTTTGCATGACCAGATAGTCGCCTGTGGTGCTTTGTGTTTCTTGGTGCTGTTTTCACTTACATATTTAAAACTGCATAAGTCTCAGACTTCTGGGTGGTTTTTGCCATTTTGGTCTTTAGTAGTAAAATTGTACTCTATTACTTTAAATTGTTGTGGGATTTTTCTTGTGTTGTGTTTTCAGTTGATTACGCTTTGAAGTACTGCATACATACTTTACATATTGCCCCAAAGTTAAGCCTAACTGCTTTATGCCAAACTGACAGAGGCTTGAGAATAGGTTAATTTGGGGGTTTCTTGTGAGATGACTTTACCCTGACAAGGATTGTGGTTGTTGCTTGGGTAGGGTTTTAACCTCCTCAACCAGTAACCCAATTTCTTTCACACTCACATTCTTGCATGAACATTTCAATCCGCCACCCGAGGCTCCATTCCCTCATGCCGAACAGCTCTTCTTCCTACGCATGCCTGTGTCCCACTCTTTCCGCTTGAATTCCTCCAAATATAGGAACTCCTCTTTTGTGTAGATTTAGATTGCTACATGATAACAAACCCGCTTAAAAAGTGCTTGAAACTGTTTTTTTAACCCTAAATTTTCTGCCTGTTCTTTGTGGATTATTGCAGGGAGTAGAGCAGGGGCTGTACTCCACAAAAGGCACCGTATTATGATGAATGTACTGCCCCCAGGGCAGCCACGAACTTGTGCTGCCCTGGGGCAGTGCATTCAGGAGAAGAAACTGAGTGACTGCTTTAAAGCAGTTCTGTGTTTTCACAATGCTGGCTGCAACTCGCCTGCACCTTGAAGGGGATCAGTGAGTGACTGCAACCGCCTGCAAGGGTATGTCTGGGTGGTCCATAGGACACCACTGACCCTCTGCAGTGGGCTGCCATCAGGGGGCGCACTGACAGTGCACAACTTTTTAGCTGAGAGGTTCTTTGCCTCTGCACCCATATCTGTAATAAGGCGCGAGTCAAATGGATTCCCTCATTTACATTGGGCTATCCCCCATGCAAATGAGGAAACGCCCTCTGAAGATAGCACTTCTTTAATATTCCCCCAGGTTGGAACCCAGATATGCATATTTTGCTATTGTGGCAAAATAAAACAGAATACTAACTCACCGTTCCATTATCACAAAATATCTAATTTCCGAAAAGTTTGCCCATTTTATGATATGCTGCCAAAGACTATTTTATTCTACTGTAATACTGTAACACGCGAATCCTGATATTGACACTTCTGGTTGTCACATATGCTCTTATATTCTTTTTTGACAGGAAGATATAAGATTCATTACGTTTTATGGCTTCTCAATACGGTAGGTAAAATATGTTGCAGCTTTATTTTTTCCTTCAGATTATTATGGAAATATACCTTGAAATCTTGAGAACGAAATGGCTGAATGTGAATGAGATAATTAAACTTTTGGATTTGAATCTAAATTAAAATACTGGATATTGTTATAGCCAAAAACACACTATTCAGTCTCCCTTCCTAAAACCCTATGAATTAAATGAGCGGCATCTGCGAGGAGGAAAAGGTAGGCTGCTGGAAAAGACAAAACTCCTGATTTTAAATCAAAATGTCGAAAATAAAATTTTCCATGCATAAAATATATTTGTAAATCAATGGCTTACTGAAAAAGGAAATATATTACCGCATTTATCTATGAGACCACAGGAAGATGAAAATAGGAATGCATTTTTATATGAATTCCACATTTCCATTAAAGCTCTAAAATTCTGCCGAGGATTGAATAAAACAATGCGTTAGAATGCACAGCCATGGAGAGCAGGCATGTTTACTGTCTTGGAATTGTATCTATCTGATTGCTACATATTTTATTTGCAAGCGCAACGCTCTTTGAAATGTTTTCTATACCATCAACATAAAATGAGAGGAGGCCTTCCCAATCAAGGAACAGTAAAAATACTTTCAATTGTTTGAGACGATTATAACTGAGCGCACTTATAAACGTTTAAATATAAAGGATTTTACTGGAGATTATCAGCATTAATGAGAGTCACTTTGAATAATTAACATTTTTCACTGGGTTATAATATCCAGTCCTAAGCATTTTCTTTAGATTTTTTTAATTTAAAGAATAATCTATTTGCAAGGGAGTCAACTTGGCTATTTAATCTGTCAATCAAGATTTTAAAAAAAGATGAGTTGAAATAACACTATCAAAAAGAGGCAAACCCAAGCCAGTGAGTCTTACATAGCCGCCCAACAACGCATTAGTACAGGGTTGCTTCGTTGTTGAATGAGGAGCGAGTCTCCAAATTTGTCCCGGTAAGCACCCAGCTTCATGTGTAAGTTTTGCTGATGACTGCCCCATCTGAGTCCTGTTGATTTCAGAAAATTATTGATCCTGATTCACAAAGGTAAACTTAGACCAAAAGTCTAGGTTTAGACCCTGAAGTCTAACTTTACTACTACTAAAGGTAGAACAAAAGTCTAACTATACTACTCCTAAAGTTAGATTTTTGGTCTAAGTTAGACTTTTGGTCTAAAGTTAGACCAAAAGTCTAACTTTAGTAGTAGTAGAATTTAGATTTTTGGTCTAAGTTAGACTTTTGGTCTAAGTTTACATTTGTGAATCAGGCCATTGTCTTTATCCTTCAAAACTGTCAATGGGCCATCTCATGGAATATTGGGTTCTCTTCATAAAGGAATTCCAATCTTAACTGTATGTATCCAGAAAAAAAACATCATTTACATCTGCCAGAAAAACACAAAATGATTTCTGTCTAGCGTAAATGAATTTACTAACGCAGGTCAATTCACCATGAGATATTCACAGTAGCAAACAACCTGCAAAGGGTGGAAAGTGGGCACTACTGGTAATTAGAAGTTTGTAACTGCCCACAAAGGGGTATGTTTGTGAGCATTCACAAACTACGTAGCGACCCCTTTCCACCCTGGATGTGTTTGGAAAGTTAGAGGGCTGGAGTTACCACTTTTAGAAGGGGAAGATATCTGTAGTGGAAGGACTCTCTCCATGTAGAAAAATGTTTTTTAAATGGAAAGAAATGTGCTTTAGCATAGAGGGCTACTTTCCCACTGCACTTGAATCCTTGGTAAATCAACCCACGTTTCTGCAGAATACATTTTCTGAACCTGATGTACACACTTTCCTCACTGCCTTACACTTCTTGTGGCTCAACATCCAGAATCTAATTTATTTCCTCAGTGTAGAAAACTCAATGTTGCATTTTGGATTTTTTGTACTGTTGGTCACAGTTAGAAATGGGATTTCTGGTTGGCTAAGGTTTGCGCCAAAGCCAGGCAGAAACCACCACTATAGTCAGAGCGAGGGAGTTACACGCTGAAGAGAACCCCTGCTCACCCCCTTGGTAGCTTGGCATGAGCAGTCAGGCTTATCTCAGAGGCAATGTGCAAAGCGTTTGCGCTACACACACTAACATCAGCAACACACTAGGCACACCACAAAAGAAACTCCACACAAGGTTATAAAGAAAATAGCCTTTGTATTATCATAAACACATTAGAAACATAATCACACATTTACACTGTGCCAACTGGCATGGGCAATATTCACAGGGGATTATATACAGGACCGGGCCAATCAGGCCACGGTCAGAACCATCAGAACAGATAAGTAAATGTAACTACTGGTATCATAATGACCTAAGTATTATCACAATAGCATTAGACACCCCCCAAAGCATAAACACCTTACGCATTAGGCCTCACCCGCATAAACACATTATGCCATAACCTCCTGAGCATAAACATCATTAGTGGCATAAACCAGGGTGCAAAAATCACATTTGGCACCTAATACATCTCAAGCCGGAACTCAGTATTGCACCGCAGTAACAGCACTACCAGGTGCATACATCACCTTAGGGCCTTGTACCCTTTCACCATCCTACCTATGACCCCAGTCCAACAGGCCTTTTCAAATGGCTCAATTGCCCTATGTCCAGCAAAGTCAGGGCTTGTGGCTGTCAATGCAGCCACCTCACAAAGTGCGCCATTGCACAGACCTAAACGGTGCAGGTGAGGCTAATTGCCGTGCAGCTGGGATCATCACTGGCACTCACTGTGCCCTCCAGTCCCAATCAGGGTCTCTATCACCATGGGAAATTAGGCATGGGCACCACTGGCCAGTGGGGGTCCTGAAACGACTGTGCCTCTAGTTGGAGCCACACAGGCTCTTGAAACAAAACATGCCCCACGTTGCAGCTGCCCTTAGTCTGGGCGGTGCAGCTGAGAAAGCAAAGTGAGCACTGGCACTAACTGTGCCTCTTGAGCCCCCCTTCAGGACTCCTGGCAGGTAGAACAAAGGGATGCCACTGTAGGCACCCACAATACTCACCGGGGTTGCTCAGGGACTCCTCCGGTCTCTGTCTCTGCGGAGGGGCAGGCACCCACAAAGTGCCTTGTCCAGTCGTGTTACTGGGGCTTCACCGGATTGGCCCGCTCTTTCTCCTGCGGTCCCTAGAGCCTTCAAGGCTCCCACCGTGTGACTCCATAGATCCTCTTGCCCGCAGGGACTACACAAGACTCATCCCTGCCTCCAGCACCACCTGCTGACCCGTGGGGCTCTCCTCTTCCTTTTGGGGAGCCCCGCCCACTGTCAGGCCAGCGCCGCCTGACTTCCTGTTTCGCCCTTGTTTGGCTTCCACTTCTTCAGTCGCACGGAGCAAGGTCTCTACAACTTCTTGGATTGGGGCCGGGTGACCCACAGCACGGACTCACAGCCCGGGGTCATGTAACAGAGCCCCGGCTGCCAGCCCTTATCTCATGCAAGAGGCAGATAATGCAGGGTGGGCTACCGCTTCGGTTCCCAAAAACGCTGAGCTTTCTCTGACACACGGGCGCCCCATTTGGAATGTGGCCCGGAATGCGGGGTAGGCACCCGCTCTTAGTTAATATAAACATCGAGGCGGGGTGGGCACCCGCCATCAAAATAAGA
Organism: Lissotriton helveticus; assembly: GCF_964261635.1. Taxonomy (NCBI): domain Eukaryota; kingdom Metazoa; phylum Chordata; class Amphibia; order Caudata; family Salamandridae; genus Lissotriton; species Lissotriton helveticus. The sequence goes on along the minus strand of NC_136059.1, from coordinate 1,599,857,233 downwards.
AGCATAAGCGGCACGGTGAATCCCTACACCGGGGATTCCCTCTCCAGAGTGTGCAGCTCAGCGCTGCAGCGTCCAGCAACAAAATACATTCTCCTCTTCTCCTGAGTTTAAAAGTAAAGTGCTGCCAAGACATAAGAGTCCTTTAAAGTCCATGGGGCATGGCTGGCCAGGGGAGGCCAGCACACAGGACCCTCCAGCAGGGAGGCAAGCTTCCATGGTGGTTCCTCCTGGGCCCCAGCAGCAGTCAGCCCCCAAAGGTCCAGGAACAGCACAAAAACTCGGGGTCACAGCCCCTACCTTTATACCAGCATTTCCTTTGTCTGCAGAGCACAGGGCTTGGGGGGACCAGCTAGAACTGGTTCTGGAGCACTCTGTTTACCAGGCTCCTCTTCCCTATTGTTAGGGGCGGGCTCGTCATGAGACACACCACTGGGGGGCAGAGCCACCATTCACTAGGGCAGGCACAATCCTATTCAGGGACCAGGGGCTTCCCCTCCCACTACTCAAAATGTAGATGTTCCATTCAGCCTAGCACTGCCTCACCCTGGCCCTGCTGGAGCAGCACACATCTCACCAGCCCCTGTCACTCAAAAGCCAGACATGTAATTCACACCAGGCAGGCAGACACATATCACACAGAAATGCCAAATTCTAAAAGTGGCATTTCTAAAATAGTTATAATAAATCTACGTACACCATTGCACAGTATTTATTATTGCTATTTCAACCATACCAAACTAGACCACGCTGCACCTCTCATATCAGGAATTACCACTGAAACACTTATCAGGGATTCTCCAATGCATTCTTATGGGAGGGCAGCCCCACAGTAGTGAGAAATCAAAATGGCTGTATGTCACACACTTAAGGTACATATCCTATCTTTTACCTACAATGCACTCTGCCCATAGGGCTAGCTGGGGCCTACCTTAGAGGTGACTGACATGTAGTAAAAGGGGGGTCACGGACATTCCACACACTTCAGGCACCACGTCACAGCGGCAGTGACACTGCACGCAGAGGCCATGCAGTGGCAGAGGCCTGGGATAGGTTTGAAAGGCTACTTCAGTGGGTGGCGCAATCAGCGCTACAAGCAAACCAGTAGCATTTAATTTACCAGCCTTGGGTATAGGAGATACCACTTTACAATGGACTGACAAGTAAATTAAATAGGCCAGACAGGTGTAGACCAATCTTACCATATTTAACACAGAGAGCACACACACGTTACACTGGACAGCAGTGCTAAAGTGCCCAGAGTCCTAAAACCATCAACACCATGTCAGAAAAAAGGCTAGGAGAAAGGCATAAAGTTTAGGGATGACCCTGCAAAAAGGGCCAAGTCCAACAGTCACTGTGACAGAGTTTGGTAAATGTGGGCCTATCATACATTTTTACTTTGCTTCTCCTGTGTCTGTGTCCTGTGATCATCCATATCCCCCTCCTGGTTTTGTGTTTACCGTCTCCTCTTCTACACATTACCCTGACATGTTTTACCATAGCAACCCTGTGTCCTGTAAATTTCTTTGAATGATTCCATATTGTCATAAAGCAATCTACTTATCCTTCATTCATTGTAACAGCTTTATTGTAAAATCTAGACCCCAATGCATTTTATACCAGGGGTGGTCACATGGACATTTCCGGTGAGAATCCGCAAGTCTGACATATTTATCATAATAATAGACAGACGTTGCTGCATGAAGAGGGAGCTTGTGCCACATTTCCAACGCAGAATGATGAGAACAACCACATCCTACAAAGCTACATTCAAGGTCAACAAGGAAGATACTATCAACATCCTTCCCACCGTAATGCAGACATCTTCTGGATACAGAATTCACTGCAGTGGGCCCATGCAGTTAATGGGCCTAAATATTCAAAGGTGTGTGGGTACATTTGATTGCTTTACCTAACACTTCAAGCCTCCAGCCTGTAACTGTTCTCCCATCTGTGCATCTTCCACCAACCTATACGTTATCTCCATTAAATGTCTTACACATCTCATTAGAACTCTTGAAAGGCTAGGCCTACTCCTCCCATACAGTACCATGGTACACCTACACCCAGGATCAACGAACCATCGTAAGCCCACTGCTACATCTTGAGTCGTACACTCACATATATGTTGCTCCAGAGCAGAATGGTGATAGCCAGGCTTCATCAGCCAGCGGGATGCACAGAGAGGATTACAAGCCATACTGAAAGGAAGCCGTAGTACCTTGCCAGAGATATGGCCGACCACAGCAAACTAGACAGATTTTTAAAAAAAAATGAAGCAGACCATTAAGAAACAGAGGGCAGTAGATGACAGAAAAGCACAAGGATATCATGCAACTTGTGCAGACTCCTGCAAAAGATGAGCCCTCCTCCTGTGTTGATCCTTGAGGTGCTTTTCCCAACCTATCTCTTCTCTCTGCCATGGCATGGTACATGGGCTGCTTTTGGCTTTTTTATGATAGCCTAAGTACTAGCATCTTTATTGTTTGTGTACCATACTTTTTAGTTGTTTCATTTAAGGCCTTGTATTTAGGATCCCCTCGGGAAACCACTACAAAGTTGCAAATTACTCAGAACTGTGCAGCACGTATGCTCCTTAAGACTCCTAATAGCCAATCTGTGAATCCTGCATTGAAGGCCTTACACTGGATGCCTATCATGCTTGTTTCCGGTCCATGGAAGACATGGCTTGGCAGTTCGGGCCAGACTGTTCCCATGAGGCTCAGGGTCAGACTGATTTGCATATGGCCATGTCTGAACTGGGTTGATGGAGTGAGCTAAAGAATGATGATGGATTAAACCCAGATCAGTTGACTGCGGGTGAGTGTTTCCAATGTTCAACAGTCCGTCCATCATCCCCTTTGGTATCATGGAAAGAATACAATTCAAGTCCTTATGCATTGCCCATAAGTCCTTTTGGAAGAAAGGACCATCAATCAGCCAGACCATCATCTCCCCCTATCATCCAAACAGATGCCTTCGATCTACTAACCTCTACCTAGCCTCACTCCCCAAAGTTAAAATGGTGAGAAGCGGCGGTAAGTCCTTTTGTTATAATGCTACCAAATTGTGGAATGCCTGTTCCTCTTTAACCATGCACAGAGTCTAATCTTCTGGCTTTATGTAAGCTTTTTCCACAATCCCACCGTTAACATGCTGCTGTCAGCCTGTTGTCCCCGCTAGCACTGGGGATGTCTACGGGCAACTACGCACTTTATAAATACTTCTAATAATAATAATAATTTATACTGCCTACTACTCCGAAGGGGTATCTCAGTGCAGGAGCTTTCTGACCACAAGTGGCAGTTACAGAACATGCCCTAAAACAATTCAGTTTTGAGTAACTTCTTAGATGAAAGATGATCCAGGCAGAAATGTATGCAGGGCATTCCAGTAAAAGGGGGTCAGATATGAGAACGCTCTACCCTCGGAACGAGACGTTTTAATCCAAGGGATTGTAAGCAACATTATGTCTTGTGATCAGAAAGCTTTCCCAGGAGTGTAAAGGGTGAGCTTCAAGGCTAAATAATTAGGCTCTTTCCCCATATGTGCTTTGTTGGTGATTCAACAAATGTTAAAGACAATCCTCTTGTCAACTGTTAGCCAGTGTAAGAAGCATAAAAAGGAGCAGATGGAGACCTCGCAGGAGCTTAACAGATAGGGCGTGCTGCCGTATTTTGCACCATCAGTACCCTCGATAACAAGGACTCGTTTATTGAGGCAATTAGAGTATTGCCGTAATCCAAGCGACTCACCACTAAGGCTTGGACTACCGGTCTTTAAAGGCATAATAGATGGAATAACGAGCTAATATGGAAAGAGATGGACGGCCTGTCTTTCCTTCTGTCACAATGTGTTAAAACACTCTGCATTACTTATTGACTGGTTGGTCTTTGAAAGGCAAATGTGTTCTGCTTTGGTGGCCACATCTCCAAGGGCAGCAAAGGAAATAGAAACAGAATAGGCGGAAATTACAAATGAGAGCGCATATGATAAAAAAAAAGTAAGAACACAATGTATGTAAACTGCATGAGACTCAAGACAGGATAAGTATATTATGATGGAAGTGTTTAGGTATTTAATTGGTATAAACACCAGCTGAGTACTTGAGCCTATTCCATCAGAGGTGACTTATGGTCACAAGATTATCTGAGTGTATATTTTAACAGGAGGTTAGTGCATGTGAATGACTTTCAGTTGGAGTGGCAGGTGTTCTGGCTATACATTCAATAAATTAATTTAGGGGAAGGCGGCCAAACAGACATACGGGAGAGGCTATAGTCAGAACACACACTGAGAGAAATCCAGACAGGCATATGGACGTGATAGTGTGAGTGCAGATATTGAATAAGTGTAAAGTATAATTTGTGGTGTAGCAGAAGGATGAGGGATGGAATGGTTATTTGTGTATAGTGACTCTTACGTTAGCCAGTATTTATTTTCGTTTTACTTTTTTAAACATTAGACTGTTTCTACAAGAACTGCAGTACATAGCATAATCGTTTTGATGTATATATTTAAGCCTAGATTGAAAACGATTTCGTGCTGGAATTGCTTCACCTTTTTAATGCAAAATACTTTTGGTATTTAGAAATCCACACACAAGTTGAATTGCTTGGCTTTTTAAGATAAATTGACAGAATGCAACACATTCAGCTGCCTTGTGCTACATTGTGTCAGGTAGGCATTCCATGGGTGGTGCATGGATGTTCCTGTGCATCCACCCATGACTTTTGATGGAAAACCATATTTACAAAGAGTTATATACATGGGTTTGCACAAAAATAGTGTGCTTGCCTGAGGCTAACTTAACGAGAAGTATCTTTATTTCTTCTTCTTAATTCTGCAGCACAAATACAAAGAGGAACTAGCCTCAATGGATAGTTTCTGTGCAGGAAGGTACATTTCCCTGCACATAAACGATGCTGACCACAACGCAGACATCCTTGTGGTATGGTGCCTGCACTGGCGCTGGGCAGCTCAAAGTGCGCCAGCACATGGAGTGAGCAGAACTGCATGATGTCTTTAAAGATGCGGTGCAGTACTGCCTTCTGCAGGTCAGGCAGGCAGCAAATTTGCTAGCTGCACTGCGTTCTGCCACTTCTTTGTAAATATGCCCCTAGAGTGTAATTCTCAAAAGCTTTTGTACTTGCAAAATTGATCTCACGAGTGTAAAATACCATTATTGAGTTACAGAATCATGAATGTGGAATGTTAGCCTCACAGAGTTGCTTGCAAAGAAATAACACCAGCATTATAGTTTTGTGTGTGAAAATGCAGTACCAGTTATGGGAATGTAGGGTTCCTTGGTGGGTCCATTTGTGGTAATTTGGTAAACAGTAGCAAACTCACAAGTTTCTGGTATTCACCAACAATTTGCAGATAGAGTCCAAACCTAAAACCAATTGGAAATACATTCCTTGCAGGGGATCAAAATAATGTATTTTCAGAGTGGGAATAGGGAAGGAAATGTTTGATAATCAATGGTGGTGCTAGGGAGTAGTTTCTCTACAAAAGATATTTTTTCCAAGGGAGAAAAAAGAAAAATAACTTTTTTTTAAAGTACAAATACTCTTTTGAATCAGTAATATGCATTTAGAATTGTACTCTAATACAATTATGCAGGTGCATGCAGAATTGCATACACATTTTATTTATCATGGAAATCTACATATATTCTTGGAATTATTTCAATGTTTTCAAAAAGTTGCATATTTACTACTAAAATTAAATTTTTCAGTTAAATATTTACCCAAATGGATTGTCTGGGTAATTTCTGGAGTGTGAAATCCATTTTGCGTAAATACACGTATATATACACAATTTTCTGGTAATTTTGCTACAAAAAATTACAGAAGTTATGCCCACCAGTAATTTTTACTTGAACATCTGTGGAACACAAATCCAGCCCATCAAATGGTGAACTGACACCAGAGCTTATTGGTAACTGTGCACCACATATGTCCTATTCCTTTTTTCTCTGTCATTCTCTCCACACACACAGTGCCAAATAGATACAAAATCCCAAATCATAGCCTAACAACAAATATTTATTTCCAAACACAACAGCAAAAACTTCATTTTTTTAATAAACATGGAAATGATTTCACAAATTCAAAATAGTTGTAACAGCTATTTTAACAGTTCATGCTTCACATTATTAGGGGCATCCTTTAAGGGTGCGGCAAATGAAAAGAAACTAAGAAATAGAGGATACAACATACAAGTACCAGCATATTGTATTGATATAATCCAAGAAACAAAGAGATAAAAAATGGGGCACATTTACAATGAAATGTCAGAGCACAGAGCTGGCTCAATTCAGGCAGCGATGCACTCCGACATTTTCAAAAGACTGGGATGCACCATATTTACAACAGTATAGAGCAACCAGTGTTTTCCCTAGTGCTGATGCTAAAATTAGCTGCCTAGTGCCAACACAAGCACCATTGCACCCTTGCAAGGGTGCCTGCGTTGCAGGGAAGGACTGTTAATGTCCTGTATGATGTCCCTTCCTCCACATAAACTATCCATAAAGGTGATTTGTTACTTCTATATGTTCTGCAAAATGAACATAGAAGTAGCAAATCGTCAATATTTAATGACTGTTAGGTGCAGGAAGGGACACCATCCTGCACATAAACAATCATTAGTGGCCTTTTGCTCTTTCTATATGTACTGCATAATGCAGCACACATAGAAAAAGGAAAAACAAGATAAAATAAAGGTATTTTTCCTTGTTTCGTCATTCTAACACCTGCTTTTGCATGGCCTTAGTTTTTTATGCTGCCTCAGATTTACACTTCCTTGTAAATTTGGGGCAGCATCAAGAAGCAATGGGTGTTGTGCTGTACCACCCACAGTAACACCCATTGCCCGCCCCTTTCATACTAGGTGATGCGTGTAAAAGGGCTGTATTTACAAGGCCTCATGAAGTGGTTTAATTCCGCTTTGTAAATATGGAGAAGGGCATAGCGCCACCAGACCATTGCTAAAAGGGATGTGATGGTGGTGCTATGCCCTTGTGAATATGCTCCGCAAAATGTTGATCTTCAACTAAAAAATGGAGGAGAACTCGATCTCGTCTCTCCAGTCTGCCGGCCTCTCAGTTTATTCTTTCCCACCTTCACTCAACTATTTTGGAAACATTTTCTATGATGGGCTGATTCACAGAAGTCAGCAATGTGAATATGTGTGTTACTCATAGGTTTTTAGAGCCTGGAGGTACACCACATCCAGCTGCTAGCCACGATACAGCGCCTGGCAGACGGCAGCGTCTAACTGCACAAGAAAAAGTGTTCATACTATTAGAGGTCGACTGAGTTCTTTGGATATGTATTCCCACGAGAGGGGCTCCGTGTGGACCCACACAAGGCAGATGCCATCTGAAACACCCTCGTTCCCTAGAACCCAATAAAGATAAGAAATTTCCTTGCCATGGTGACGTACTGCAGGAAGTTCATCCCTGGTCTGGCCATGCTGTCTGAACCCCTGTGCCAGCTCATGAAGTCCTGTGTGCCATGGGCCCCAGAGAAGAGGCCACATTCAACAGTATCAAGAAGGCACTATCGGATCAGACGACCATTGCGTGCTTCCATCCCAAGAAGAAAACAGAGCTAGTCATGGATGCCACCCCCGTAGGGCTTAGGGCAGTCATCCTGCAAGAAAACAAAAAAGAGATGTGTGTCCCAGTTGCGTACGGCAGTTGGGCGCTGTCGCAGACAGAAATTCGCTACCCAGTGGGAGGGCCTGGCCATCCGGTGGGCGTGCAAACATTTCCATCTATTCCTCTGCAGCCATCCATTCCAAATGTGGTGACGGACCACAAACCTCTGCTACCCCTATTTAATGGGACACCTCACCTAGAACCACAGAGGATAGAGAGATGGGCTATTCAGCTCCAAGCCTACTCATTCCAGCTTATTTACAGGCCGGGGCAGACAACCTGGTGGATTTCCTGTCGAGGCACCCACCCCCTGGCGGATGACAAGCAAATGATTCATAAGCATGGTGGAAGTCAGTGCCTGCCCAGTCGCTATAATGCAAGAAGACCTATATAGAGCCGCAGACACAGATCACACCCTTGCAATGCTAAATGAGACTCTGGTGCGCAGACAGTGGCATTGATTCCTTGACAGCTCCAAGTCACTAATAGTTGTAGAACAGAATGTCGGACGGCCAATCTGGAGGGTGCAGCATGAGCTAAGCATCAGTGGTTCCAGTTTGGTACTATGAGGGCGAAGGATTGTCATTCCAAGAAGCCTCCGCAGTTGCATGGTCGCACCTGCCCATCAGGGGCAGCAAGGGGCTGCAAAGACAAAAGCAAGGCTCCGTGCAAAAGTGTGGTTCCCCAGCATGGACGAGATGATAGATGAAGAAGTTAGACACTGCCACCCCTGTGCAATCACTGGCAATGAATCAGCTCCGGCGACCGTGCTGATGGAAGAGCCCTGCCTGACCCCCTGGATGAAAATCAGCCTCGGTTTTGGGAGCTTCCCAGATGGGCGGCACACAGTGGTGATCATGGACTTGTTGTCAAAATTCCTCATAGTGGAACTCGTGCTGACCACGTCATTTGACCGCGTCCAGCCAGTGCTGGAAAAGATCTTTGCACTGTTTGGGCTCCCAGAAGAGGTCAAGTCAGACAACAGGCCACAGTTCCAGGGGCAGGACTTTCATGATTTCCTGCCACAAAGAGCCATCAAGCATCGCTGGATCACCTCACAAAGGCCCGAAGCCAACAGTGAGGTGAAGCGGTATATGAGGACGCTGAACAGAGCCCTCAGGATCGGCATAGATGAATACCAGGACCCCGAAGTGTGTCTGCAACAGTTCCTGCTCGCATACTGACAGACACCTCACTCCACGACCAGATGGGCTCCTGTCTCCCTACTTCACAAGCATTCCCCATGGTACATTATCCCAGAACACACCAAGTGGACACCTCCCTGCTTGTACATCGAGAGGGCCCAAAAGTAGCGGCAAACAACCAACGAAAAGGCAACCAAGGATCTGAGAGCAAGGACTCCGACACTGCGCTTAGGGACCCAGGTGGTGCTCAATGATCACCACCCAGGATGGAAGTTTTTTACTCCTTATGAGCCTGAAGTGTGAACAGTGATCCGAGTGGATGGCACCATGATTGCGGCACAATGTGGACAGCACACAGTAGTGAGGAACATGTCCTGGTTGAAGGCTATACATAGTGACGCGCCCACGCGATCACTCCCGAGAAGAGGGGTGTGGGCCTGAAAGCAACAGTGACATGCTGACCGTGGCTGGCAACCAGAGCCCAGCACCCTCTTCCCAGTCTGCGGCAGCGCCTGAAGACAGTAGACGAGAAGGATCACGTCCAGAAGTACCGGTGAGATCCGCGGGGGCACGCCCGATCCTAGTCCAGTGGTGGAGCCCAGGGCTATCTGTTGGAGCCCAACCCAGCACCAAGCCAGAGACTGAGAGACTTTATGTGCTGATATGCCCGCACACCGTCCACTGGCTATTCTCTGCTTCCTGTTTTTAGTTTTCTGTTCTCCCCCTCCTTATCTCCTTTTCTGTCTTCTCTTCTGTTTAGCTTCCCCCTCCGCTCTCCTGATATCAAGCTAAAAGAAGGGAGGAATGAAGAGAGTGACCCGGCCTCTCCATTACAATGTATCACCCCTTGTGACCAGGCTCAGTCCGAGGGCATAAATAAATGAGCCAGGGTCACACGTGACCACTCTCTGAAGAGAGACTAGAGTGTTGTGTGAGTCTCTTTGTTATGCTGTGAAGCAGAGACCTGCACCACCACGACACATGCTGTTACACTTGATGCCAAATGATCATGCAGTGGCTTGGGGTTGATGATACTTCAAATCATTTGCCAAATAAACCATGCGGGGAGGCTGAAAAACACCTTATAGCTCAGGTCAGTGTCAGCTACACCCCCATTAAGAGGTATTCTGGGTGCCCCACTCTCTGGTACCATGGCTGGGCTTTCCCTCCTGCACAGTATCGACACAGTATCCACTCCTTCTCTCTCTGAGCAGGCTGTCAGGCAGGCAGGCAGGCAGGCTAGGTATTAGGCAGACCCACAGGTCTCCAACAAGCTGCACAGACCTGATCTCCTGTCACAGCCCTCTATCACAGTAGTTTTTTGAGTACTCAACAGAGCACTTCCTGATTCGTCAAAAACAACTTGGAACTGGAAAAAAGTGGGATGGTTTGGGTCCCACTTTTACTTTGACTTTCAAGACAGAAGACACACACTGGCAGCACAGGGTTATGGGGCTTTGTAGGCATTGCACTCCATCTGAACCACAGAATAAGATCTACTCAGTAGTGGAATCAGACAAATTGGGTCACTAGAAATTTATGTCAACAATCTGTGGAATTAAACAGTAGTCCCATGTTGATTAAGAAGGTACACTTGAGATACTCCTCCAGGCGACAAAGTTGGTGCTAGACCTCAGAAAAATCACTGACTGGCCTAGGCCACAGCGTGCACACCAGATTACTGTGTTAGCTAGTCCGAAGATAGTTCAAGACACCAGTTTTCCATGCAGTCTGATCACTCAGGGCACAGGTGCACTCCTACCATGGGACATGCCAATCCCAACTTACAGGCTCATTGTGAAATGTATACAGCTCAAAAAACACCCTCATGGGGCATTTGGTGCTATGAGCAAACAGAACATGAAATTCAACACAATTTATAATAACAGAAGTCTAACCTCCTAATTGAAAAACCTGTTTTTCAGTAGTTTATGAAAACTGATATTATTTTCCTTTAATGTCAAAGGTAGAGGAGGTCATTCAAAGACTTGCCGGCAAGTACTGAGATTGAAAAGAGACCACTTTTATTCTTCTGACTCTCAATACTTCCACTAATGCTGCACTGAAGGTAACACCATTTAAATTCTCTACAACAATTGATGAATCCTTTAACATAATTACCTGTGTGCAATACATAGGGAATGTGCAATACATAGGGGATCATACACTTCTTAACCTTGGATCAATGAAATAAAACTGTTGTTATTAAAACCTGGTTTCTCCTCTTATGATTTACCAATCTATGCTACAGCATACTTCAAACATTTGTCAGCAAGTAGTCCTGTAGCCACTGAAATGATCTATATGGATAGTGCAATTTAAACCGCATCAGTGCCAACAAAACCTGGACCCTGTGATAGACGTTTGGAAATAGAAAGATTTAAATAACCATCTTCAAGTGGAAAAACCTCGCATGCACCATCATTGTCATGAAAGTTTTTAGTAACGAATCTTGATCTACTTGTTGTCTCAATTTCTTTTAATTTAGTAGGTTCTGAATATGTTGCCGAGATTGCAGGTCACAACTCTAAAGAAATTTGTCTGTCACATAGGCAGAAGTTCCCATTTTTAAAGTGGACTAAAATAAGTACTTTTGAAGAAGGCAATTGTGTGTTTTCATTTGAATCTTCAGAGAACTCTTCTTCACTGGGTTTGTGGGAGAGCAGGTTGCAATTACAGCATGCATAAGCAGACTTTCATTCATCCTCATTTGCCTAAATGAGTACTGTAAGGTATGTAACATCAAAAAAGAGGGCCTGCTCATGGGGTACCTCTCTGTCTCAAAGGCATACATTCAAGTCAGAGGCAAACACATGATTATTACATTTGATTGTGGCATTAGTGAGAACCCTCATTTTAGAAGGGAGAGGGTGAGGTTTTTACTTACATTCGGGGCCTGGATTATGCTCCAGTTGCTGGTTTATACATAGGAAGCCTGGCAGCCATTCACAATGCTCCACCCACAGTTCATGAGCAAGACATGACATCTATTTTTGTTTAAAAAGGACTGGATAAATCATATCAATATATTAAGTGATCTGAGTCTTATTTATGCATACAAATCACACAGAATTTTCTTTTCTCAATGAGGACTTATTGTGTATTTGCTGATCACTAAACTACTGAAGCCAATTGTATTTTTAATGTATTTTTCTTTCTCCTTTCCCAAAACTTCCCTCGACTACAAGCCCCTGGATTCTAATATCCAAGCACTCTAAGGTTGTTGTAGGCAGGTGTCATGGACTAACATCGGAGTCCAGTGACCCTGTGGAACCAGGGCCGGACTGGCCGTAGCAGGCATCGGGAATTTGCCCGGGATGCTGGAAGGGTGGGAGGCAGTTTTGGAGTGGTGGGGGCCGGTTTTGTTATTGGGGGCTGACTTTGCAGCTATGCTGCAACATCGTCTGCCAGTAACTAGAGTAATTTTAAGTAACAGTGCTTCACCCTTGCCACGCTGTCCCCTGGGGGTGGGCGCTGGTCTGACAAAATTACCAGGGCTGCTGTGAGTTCCCAGTCTGGCCTTGTGTGGAACCTGCTTTGCAACAGTTTGCCAGGCTCACAGACAGGTTATTAATGATTTTGATGTTAGTCACAAGGAATCTATACCTCAGGTCTACAATAAGATTCAGAAAGAGCAAGAAATATTCTCAACATTAAAGAACATTTTAGCTGGATGGGATCAATCAAATCAAACACTTCTCCTCAGGCTTTGCTTGCTATAACAGTAGTTAGATATAGCAGTGCCAATGCCTGTATTAACGCTTCCCAGAATGAGTTCAGGCTATGACTAATTTTACTACATGAAAAGGCACAGGGATAACTTCCCGAGAGAGGTTTGCTGGAGACTCCGGGGCATTTCACACATGTATTTCTCATTGCAGTCTACATTTTATGTCCTGCTAACAAGCTTTTGCAACAGACCAAACAAAGCTAATATTATTCTTTTTTATTTAACTAAACATGCTTTTGTATGGACAACACTCCTTATTGTGATCCAAAATTTATTGTTAAAAAAACACTGGAATTTATAGAAGAATTTAAAGCTGAATTAAGCAAACCCCAGGCTCAATAAGGTGATCCCGTGGGCTTACTGTCTTTAAACCAAGAACCTCTTGATGTGATATCAAACATCAGCCAATTCAATCAAATATGGGCTGAGACAGCCTGTACCACTGAAGCTGATGCTACAGACATTTACCATGGACTTTATGAAGAATTTAGAAACTCCCTGACCCTGGTGGTGACTAGACCATCAACATACACTGCTATTATGATCTTTCGCAATATATTGAGGCAAGGCAGGTAAATTCACCACAGTGATCAAAAAGCTGTCCCACCCAGTGGTGACTACATCACAGAAATTTCGAGAATCCTGTGTACCGTTGAAGAACCTATGTAGATAGGCAGTCTACAAAATCCCTTAGTGTGTGAAAAATGTGAGCATAGCAGAAGGGAGGGGTAGTGAATATACTGTAGCAGACCCAATCATTTCCTAGATACCTGTCAGCAGTGCCTGATAGGTTATGTTAGAGTTCACAGCCTTTCTGCAAAATTTAGTTCATTGGCTGGACACTTTTGAGTAGTGTGTTCCCTGTCTATGCAAACCCTCATTCAAGATACCACTGACACTCAACTGAGTCTGGGACTGCCAGCTAATACTTTGGTGAGAAAGACTCTGCGTGAGATTCACACTCACCAAGTACAAAGCAGTCAGTAATGCCACTTTGGTGAGAAAGACTCTGCGTGAGATTCACACTCACCAAGTACAAAGCAGTCAGTAATGCCACTTTGGTGAGAAAGACTCTGCGTGAGATTCACACTCACCAAGTACAAAGCAGTCAGTAATGCCTCCAGCATTGCTTCTTGACACTTCTGTGCAAGTAGTAGAACTGACAATCACACGGATAATGCAGATCCTTGATAGTACCTTGTATGGCTAAGTAATATTAACATTCTATTGTTTTGGGCAGCTGTATTCATTCAGATGCTTCCCAATTCTTCATAACAGATTATTACAGTTATAATAAATCCAAACATCTAAAATTAATGTTTTTCCTCATGATATGTCTCATGAAAAACTCACAAAATTTGGTCATCAGAAATGTATCAAACGTTATTGTTGAAAGCCTTATTTACTTTTCTCTAGATTTGGACAGGTACTTACTGATATTTTAAAAGACTGAAGTTCAGCAAATTGAAACTTATAGTGATATTCCTATTTAGTGATTTTAGATCTATGCTGGGTCTGTGGCCTGGAATGGAAGCTTAATTTGCAATCTGGTTATTCATTTTTTCTTTCACAGATTTACATTGGTTTGGATAGACTACCCAAAAAAGAGTGAAAAAATAAAAAGAATGTCCAGCACACTATAACTTTTCAGCCAATTGCTAGGATTTACTCCGATCATTAAAGGCACTCTATCAGAATTGTGTAGCCCAGGGCAGAAAAGCTATAAATCTACTTGACCATTACATCCTCTGAGAATAGAATGTGCTAATTAAACACGGAAAAAAAATAAGACAAGCGTTGCAGTGTTGAGTTGAAGACCTATACCTGCCATTATTATCTCATTTGTCTCTCTGTTGCCTTTAATAAAGCTCCAAGTAAGGCAATGTTCTAATTTTAGTCACATCATACACAAGTATTAATTCTGTATCATTAACTCCTGTGTCCTATGGCTCTAGTATGAAAATACTTTATTGCAGTTGCAATATTTATTTTTTCTGAGCAGACATATTTATGTTTGCGCTTCTTTAGAGTCTGTAAAGTTTGTTAAATCTATAAAAAAGAAATGTGGCTGTGCTGGTGTGATGACTAGGTGCCTTATTCAGAGTTTGACACAGTAGGAGTGCTGCCATACATTTGTGTTGCTGTCAAACTGTACCACTCTATTGAGTGTTGGGGTAAGTGCCATGTTTACAACGACAAAGCCTCTGCTGCCTCCACCTCTGTAAACCTCTGACTTGGTGGCCCATCTGTCAATGGGCTGCCAGGTCACAGTGATGGTTGCCCCTCCTTATTAAGAATGTGGCTACCATTACTGGCTTTTCCTAGAAGTGTCTGCCAGGAACATGGGCAGGGTAAATGCACAATGGCACTCGTGAGCAGTGAGAAATCTCACTCTGAACCTTGCAAATTTGTTTTGTTTAGAGAAAGTAAACTTGTGCCTTGGGAGCTGGTTTGGAGTGGTACAAGAAAAGAATTTTCAGAATAGCATGTGACATAGGCATTGTGGCCTTAATATAATTTACAGAAATATCACCCGATTGAAAGTATATAAAAGAAAATATGCCCCGCTGATACAATATTTTGGTAAACAATATTTAGGACACAATAGTTATGACAAAAGGTATTTCTGTATAGAAAATATTGATATACAACAGTTTGTCACTAGGCAGATGTATGTGATTGGTAGCAGGATTCACCTCCTACGGATTCATAAAGATTTGAAAAGTCTGTAAATATTGTTGCCTTAAAAGCATCAGAAAAATGAGTTACATCTAGGGTCGCGATCTTTTCCAAAGAAAGATGATGGCCATTTGTTCATGGTTTGACTGGTGCTCCTGGTACTTCTTTTACTTCTTTGTGCACTTGAATACCTTCAAATCGGCAAACAGGGACAAATGCTCCTACTCGCTCCCATTCCCTCCTCCAGTTTTAGCAAACTTTTAGAACAAAGGACGCCGCACTCTTTCTGGATATTTCAAGGAAGTCAATTTTATTGAACCATCTTCAAGACCCTCCTACACGTTTCGGACTTCAACAGTCCCTGTTCACGGTAGTTATACAAGTCCTACATTGTTTCTTGATATTTATACTATGTCTCCACTATCACCATTATGAAGCATTGTGGGCATAGTAGTTTATGAAAGGTTAACTTTTATCAAGGTCGTCACCAGTAGTTTGGACGTTTTTCCAATCACACGTTTGCAAACCTGAGTGGTTTAAAGTGCATAGAACATAAATCCGCTCCTAAGAGCAAGATAATGTCTCACAAATAATTATAGTTGAGAACTATATATTATACGGCTAAGTGCCTGTTAAGTTCAACCCACAACTTTTTTTACGGGTGAATCAAGAAAAATCCAAGCGGATTGTACTCAACGTCCCCTTTACTGGTGGCATACCTGGATACAGAATAATACTACTGAATAACAATTTACATTTTCTAAATCCTGTATTGGGTTCTACTCTATTGTGCTCTGAATGTTAGCACACTGTAGTTTGCTATGGCAGGGCGAGAGCCTGGCGGCCCCACCCTTGCCATAGCAAACTTGGTTTGCATTTTATAAGAGAGAGCAAGGCAACCTGCTCTCTCTTTCAAAATGCAAACCAAATTGCTTTTCCACACGGGGAGCTGCATCTTAGCAGCTCCCCATGTGGAAAAGCAATGCCGGCTCCCACAGGAGGCGGGGAGATGGCTGGGACCGTGGGGGGATTGGGGACCCTCCCCCACGGCACCCAATGAGATGCCAGGCCCCAGGGGAATGGGGTCCCGGGGCTATAAGTGGCCCATGAGGGGGGCCACGAGACCCCTCCCCAAAATATAATTAAAAATATATGTATATTTAAAGAAAGGCTGGCCCCGGGGAAGGGTTCCCCGGGGACATAAGTGGCCTGAGAAGGGGGGAAACGCAGCCCCCTCCTAAAGATTTTTTTAGAAAAAGGCCATGCCCCAGGGGATGGGGTCCCCGGGGCTAATTAAGGCCTTGCGAAGGGGGCCACATGCCCCCCTTCCAAATTATTTAAAAAAAACATGGGTCAGGCCCTGAGGAATGGGGTCCCAAGGGCCAACAACATAGGAAAAGAAGGGGAGGCCACACAGCCCCACTTCTTAAAAAAATGGGGAAAAAAACCTGGATCGCGCGGAGGCGTGTTTGCAGATGGGGAACAAATTCCCCTTGAATACTGGGGGTCCTTGGGGGCTCTCAGCAACGCAGCTCTGTGGCTCTTAATCGAGGTAGCTGGTGGCCTAGTTGCTCCCCAGGGACCCTCAGGATTCAACAGGAGTTAATTCCCCAACTTAACTGGGCGCGTTTGCACAGTGGTGAAGGGAGTGAGCGGGCCTGAGGTGATATGGGTGCAAACATGCCCTGTGGCACGTTTTAAGTTGAGGAATTAATTCCTCTTCAATCCCGAGGGTCCCTGGGGGCCAACTAGCCCACCAGGTACCTCCAATAAGCGGCGCAGACCTGCGTTGCAGAGTGTTGTAAAAAGGGCCGTGGCTTCTGAACACCTCTGAAGAGGAGGAATTCATTTTCCAACTTAAAAAGCACCACAGGGCGTGTTTGCAGACATGTCACCCCAGGCCCGCCCCCTTCCTTCACCATTGTGCAAACGCGCACTGTGGGGCATTTTAAGTTGAGGAATTAATTCCTCTTAAATCCTGAGGGTCCCTGGGAGACAACTAGCCTACCAGGTTCCTCCAGTATGCGCGCAGGGAGCTGCGTTCCAGAGAGGTGTTCAGAGGCCATGGCCCTATGCAACACAGCTCTGTGGCACTTACTGGAGGTACCTAGTGGGCTAGTTTGACCCTAGGGACACTCAGGATTCAAGGGGACTTAATCTCCCAACTTAGAATGGACACAGGGCCCATTTACACAGGGGCGAAGGGAGGTGACGGGGCCTGAGGTGACGTGTGCAAACACGCACTGTGGCATGTTTTAAGTTGGGGAAATATCTCCTCTTCAATCCTGAGAGCCCCCTGGGCCAACTAGCCCACCAGGTGCTTCCAATAAGTGCCATTGTGCTGCGTTGCAGATAGGTGGTTAGCATTAATAAAGAGAATAAATATATATATATGCTATGTTACTGCCCATCCTGCCTGATGAACATATGAAAGGATGAGTAGTCTAGATTGCTGTTCCCTTATTTGACCTTTAAGGGGAACTAGATGTGGTTAGTTTTTGTTATAAAATTCTCAGGTGATAACATCATTATTATTAGCTAGTCTGTGCAAATAAACTGACAGTCCTTATTAGAGCTGATGTTGCATAGTTTGGATCGTGAAAAGTAGAATGCAGGAAAGACGATCATGCGATCCTTAGCACACACATGTTCTGCTGGAGAAATTTATGTACCCACTATGTTGACGTTTTTTTTTAGTTCTTTATGTAATAAGAATCCCTGATAAATTAGCAATTTTAGATTTTCCTGCTGCACCTATAACATGGGAGCATGGTCCTAAGCGTACAATGTTGGTGGTTTTATTAAGAGAAATCATTTTAGAAGTGTCTGCGGTCCTGTACAAGTAATGTAAAGTCTATGAGTAAAAGTGTAGAACATTTCCCTTTTTCTTGAGGGTCTTCAGATGAATAATATAGGAATAGACAAATGTAAGGATTTAAAGTATGTCTGCATTGTTTTTCTCTTTTCCTCAGAATTTAGTAAATGAACACAGACTTCCTTAGCTGCTACAAATAGAGTAATAGGTCCAGGGTTTTTACTCTCAGATAGATGAAGTGGTTCTTGGGTGCGTTCCGATATATGGGACCTCCCAAGACTAGGAAGTATTCTGAGACTATCCTCTCTGTTGTCTAAAGTCCCTTTGTTCTGTCCACCAATAGATATTTACAACCATTGCCAGAGGGGCCCAGACATCAGATCCAGCCTAGGAGTCAGCACCAGTCCAGCTTGAAGCCAAGGTGAAGGTAACCAGCACAGGCGTTGCCGGCAACTAGGACCTCCATGAAGGCGTAATCACTGGGATGTGAAGTGTGTACCCCTGCCAGTGTCTTGGGTGAAAGACGGGGTCACAAATCAGAAAGGAGAAATCGTGGATCAAGTTTTTGATGCCCAGCTGAGAGAGTCACGGACCGACCAGAACGGTGAGGAGGCTTTTGCTTGAGGTGACCCCTTTTGAAACAAGGGTGGCTTCAGATATCCCAGCCAGAGGCCCCTGAATCCTGGTCCCAAAGTGAATGAAAGTTTGCACCTTCGTTTGTTGATCAAGAGATTCCTGGGCATACTGGATAATCTTTGGCCCCCAACAAAAGAGCAGTGCGCCAGCAGAGCAATACAGGAGCTAGGGAAAGACTTGAGTTTAGGGTAGAGGTGCTGTGTCTCGGGTGCCTGTTAGATTGAAGTGAAGAAAACTGGTGCACTGCCTGAGACACAGGACAGGATTGTTGAAAGACTTTTTCTTCTCAAACTGGGTTGTGATTCCTGATTTGGGAGTTGTGCAGCTCCACCGTGGGAACAACAAGAGCCTGCCTGTGAGGCTCAAATGGACACAGGGAGAAGACTCACCTCTGGCTGGTTGTACAGCGGCTTCAGTTTCCCAAGGACTTCTTTTTTGTTGGTAATGTACCCTTTCGGACGTCCCAATTTTGAGGAGGAGCAAACCTTTGCGGCTCCTCGCCTTAATTCCTATGGCCCTTTGTGGTCCTCCTGGTCCCTTGGAGTCAGGATTATTTTTGTAATAATTTCTTTCACTGCTTTAATATTTGCATTAGGAATAATGTTTTTTGTGTGAGAGAGACATTCTTCTGAGCAAGTGACAAATGTTACTTTGCCCTTTCCTTGATTATATTAGATTGATACTATAGCCCTTATAAAAGGAACACTGGAAAAGTCTATTGAAAATGATTTTTTACATAGAATTAGATTAGATGGTTCTAGGATTTGCTTTTTGCTTAGGGCTGGAAAAATATTGATAATTCTGTTTGTGATAATAGTCATTACTCTCTCCTGCTATCTGTATGTTAATTACTACCCAATGCTTCGTTCCCTTTGTACTCTTGCTTATACCTTATATGTACCCGCTTAATGAAATGTTTAGAATGAAAAATTCCCACCTAGAAATGGATTAGTATAATGATGAATTTGTGAAAATAAATGTGCAAAATATTTTCTATTTTCCTACTAGATCATAGGAATGTATGTAGCTCATGCTAAATGGACCATCTGTTAAAGATTGCAAGAATCGCTGTTAGCATGAGCTGAAAGCCATTTTGTACTTGGCAGCCATCTTAGTTAGCCATGTGCTTGCCATGTGCTTTCTCCCTCTTCTAGAGCCTTGCACATGCTCAGAAAGGCCTAGCTGTCAGAATTCAACTGCTCCTACTATAGAACTGTGAGACTATTCTTGCTCATGTGAGGAGAAATGTTTCACTTCCCATTTTGCTGAGCAAGCAACTTTTGTATAGCCATATTAGTCATTTTGCATGCTGGCATGTGCCAGGACCTCCCCTTGGTTTTAATGCTGACTAATGTAACGTATGCATATAAGGTCCATGTTCCCTGTATTCCTTAGAATGCCTCCTACAGTGGCCTGAGGGTACCATATGACGCAGTCTCCCTCATCTAAGGTTAATAAATGAATTATTTTTCTATTACTGCTTCTGTGCCACTTTCTTCTTTGTTGGTTAAAAAGACCAGGTGTATCAGTGAACCCCTTAGGAGGTTTATATTTCTTCAACGCATGTGAAGTTGTATGTACTCTACAATGACAAAATCTATACTATCTTTCAGATCACTAAAGTTGAGGGTGCGCTATGTCCCGGCACTTTGTTGGAGACACACCAGTGGTACAAAGGTGAGCTGAAAAGATTTTCTCCAGTGTCAACACTCCCTCTCCATCTCTTCCTTTCTCACTCTCACACTTTCTCTCTTTCTCCCTCTCTTCCTCTCTCATTCTTTCTTTCTCTCTTCCTCTCACTCACTCTATCTCTCTCTCCCTCTCTCTCTCTCACTCTTTTTCTCCCTCTCTTCCTCTCTCTCACACTCTTTCTCTCTTTATCTCTCTCTCTTCCTCTCTCTCATACTGTTTCTCTAGTTGTCTTCCTCTCTGTCTCACTCTTTCTCTCTTTGTCTGTCTTCCTTTCTCTTTCTCTCTTCCTCTCTCACTCTTTCTCTCTTTCTCTCTCTCTCTTCCTCTCTCTCACTCTTTCTCTCTCTCTTCCTCTCTCTCTCACTGATTCTCTCTTTCTCTCTTCCTCGCATCTCACTCTTTCTCTCTTTTTCTGTCTTCCTCTCTCTCACTTTGTTTCTCTATTCCTTGTATCTCACTCTTTCTCTCTTCCTCTCTCTCACTCTTTCTCTCTATGTCTTCCTCTCTCTCACACTGTTTCTCTCTTCCTTGTATCTTTCTCTCCCTTACTCTATCTCTTTCTCTATCTTCCTCGCTCTCTCACTCTTCCTTTCTCTGTCTTCCTCTCTCTCACTCTTTCTCTCCTCCTCTCTCTCTCACACTCTTTCTCTCTCTATCACCTTTGCTGGACGCATGACGCACCATCTTATCTTTCTTTTTGTCTTGCAGGTTGTGCTTCACAAATGGACCAGCGATGACATGCCACGGCTGTACATAGTTCTATTTGTTGTTGTTTTGTTTTAATAAAATGTTTTATCTGTAAATCTATACATGACTAAGATTCTTATTTGTCCAACCTCACAAGCATCTTCTTATTAATGGCTCACAGAGGGATATTCCGGGCCCAAGAAGGTTGTTGGGGGTATGCTGGTAAGGTGGAAAGAGGGTGCGTTACCTGCCAATTGGAGAGATGCAGTGCGAAAGGGGTATCTCGAACAGAAAGAGCTCCGGTATGTTTTCAGAAATGCCTCAGACAGATGGCAGCTGAAGGACTGAATCACAAAATGGCTTTTCAATGCTAATAAGTGTGACTTATGAACAGTTTGCACCTAGGCTCGCAGAGGGACAACTGCAGCCCGTGCGCTCAACTCACAGAGGTAGAACTACAAGCCGTCTACTCCCAAAGGAACAGCAACGTAGTAGCTCGCAGAGGTAGAGGCACACCAGCGTACTAGCTTGCAAAGGTAGAGATCTGCGAGCCAATGGACTGGCTTCTAAAGGCATAGCTGCGAAGTGGTGATGTTGGGCACATGGAGCTTGAAAGGGTTATCTTCCTACTGGTGTCCTGGAGTGGAAGTAGTGCTGCCTGGCGCTCACCTATTTCTCCTTTATTGTTAATAAATCTTAAACCTTCACTGCGTCCAAATCATCATTACACAGAGCTTCGCTATAATAAATTGCCCCCGGAACCTTTCTTTTATATTTTCACTCAATGCGATGGCTGTTAACACTTCTTCCCCCCCTTCACCAATCGCCCCTAAACTTTCAAGATAGGAGCTGATCAAAAAAGAAAAACTTTTTTGAAAATTTCGTAGACATTCGTCAAACAACGCTAAAGTTATGACCACATGGACGGCTCCAGGAAAGGTGCCGCACAACACCCCTCCCAACATGAGTAAAGCCCTGGCATTGCAGGGACCCCAGCAAGCCCCGGGACTGTGGGGACCCCAGTGGCCCTGGCTGCCCTAGCAAGCCCCCACTCTTTTTTAGAAAAAAAGAATTCCCCCAAGACCTAGCCTACCCCAGGGTATCATTAAAATAAAAATAAAATGCAGGAACCCGCGAAAAGTTATAAGCGCATGGAGGGCTCCAGAAGAGGGGCCGCGCAACACCCTTCCCAATATGAGTAAAGCCCCAGGACTGCGGGGACCCCAGCGGGCCCCGCAGCCCCAGCGAGCCCCCGCTTTTTTTTTTAAACAAATCCCCCCGAGACCTAGCCCACCCCGGGGTCTCATTCAAATAAAAGGCAGGAGCCCGCGACCCCAGCTGATTTTTTTATTTTTATAAAAATGATTTCTTTGGCCCTGGGGGTCCTTCTGAGACCCCCTAAGCATGCCTATGGGGTCAGGATGTTTCTATCCTACCACCTTCTCTTGTTTTATACCTTTGTTTCCCTGTTTTATGGTGACTCGCTACTACCAAGACACAAGATGGCTGCCAACACTTGCTGGTTTGGAGTGTTGCCAGCCAATCACAGTGAAGCTCGTGCACAGGAATTAGGCTCAGCCCAGATATTGAAACTTTTATTTTTCTATTTTCTCAGCAACTACTGAATGGATTTACACCATTTAAAAAAAAGGTCACTTTCTGATCCAAGCTCTACCTTTTTTTGCCAAATTTAGGGTAATTCCGTTCAGTAGTTTCGGCTGTAGCCTTGCACAAAGTTTCCAATGGGAAATTGATTTTTTTCCCTCTTATTTTTTGAATTTCCCGAAAACTACTAAACGGATTTACAGCATTTAAAAAAAAGATTGCTTTCTGAACCAAGCTCTACCTTTCTGTCAAGTTGAGGGTAATTCCATTCAGAAGTTTGGGCTGTAGCTCGTTGCAAAATTTCCTATGGAAATTAACATGGGGAAAACACGTTTTAGGACCCCCTTTTTTCTCAGCTCCGCTTGACAAATCACTCCCAAACTTTTAGGATAGGAGCTGAGCTGGATAGATTTTTGTTTTCAGTGAATTTCGCAAAGATTTGTCAAACGACGCCAAAGTTATTAGGACCCTTGCGTCTAGTCAGGGTAAGGGAGTACACTCCTAAAATAACCCCTGCTCACCCCCTTTTATTTATTTTATTTATTTAAAAAGTTTTATATAGCGCTGGCTAGACCCGGAGGTATCAGAGCGCTCTACATGAGCATCAGATAATAGTTACAGGTTACATCATTACAAAGGTTACACAGTACTTGGAGAATGGCAACATAGTTACATATAAGGTCAGGATAAACAATAAGCACAAATACGTGCCCCATTGGCAGCTTGGCACAAGAAGACAGGCTCATCCCAGAGGCAGTGTGTAAAGCATTTGTGAACACATACAGTAACCAAGTGACAACACTACAGATGGACACCACACAAGTTGTATATCAAAAATAAGTATCCTTTATATAGATTTAAAACAAAACCACAAACGACAAAAGTCCACAATACTGTACTTAAAATGGTAAAATTAGCTTAGTTCTCGCTAGATCTTAAAATGCGACACATTGAGTCAGTGGGCCCGATTCACAGAACTAACTTAAGACAAAATCCTAAACTTACTACCATTTTCGTATTCACAGAAGGCACTTACTCATTTTGGTATTAACAGAAGACACTTACTCATTTCGGTATTCACAGAAGTTAGGAGTCCTAACTTTAGGACTCCTTAATGCCTTCTGTGAATACCGAAAGTCCTAAAGTTAGGATTTTTCTCAGTTAAGGAGTAGTAAAGTTAGGACTCCTAACTTTAGGACTCCTAAATGCCTTCTGTGAATACCGAAAATCTTAAAATTTGGATTTTTCTCAGTTTAGTGGTATAAAAGTTAGGACTCCTAATTTTAGCACTTCTAAATGCCTTCTGTGAATACTGAAAGTCTTAAAATTAGGATGTTTCTCAATTTAGTAGTAGTAAAGTTAGGACTCCTAACTTTAGGACTCCTAAATGCCTTCTGTGAATACCGAAAGTCTTAAAATTAGGATTTTTCTCAGTTTAGTAGTAGTAAATTTTCATTCCCTATACGTAATCCAAAGCGACACCTACACGGGTCACATCACACGTACCCGGCATCAGCGGCTCTACGCGGCGGCCGCCGTGCACGATATAGAGGAAGCCGGAGCGAACCGGTATTTGACTGAGATTTAAAATAGAAGCCGAACGCGCCCGTTCTTTGTCATTGCACCCTTCGAGAACTGATACATGCGTTTCTTTTGCTGCAGAATCGAGTAAAGAAAGGTATGTTCCATGCTCGCCCTGGCTGCCGGACATAGCGCATAGGGAAATTTGGTATAAATTGTAACCTACCCTTAGCAGAAGCATCTCTTGGGCAAGAAATAGCATATTCCTATTCCTACTAAGGCCACAAACATCAAACAGATGGGAAGTACTGGAACTTAAGGGCTAATATTAGAAAACAAGATAGCAAAAAATGGCTAAATGGTTTCATTAAACTGAAATCAACACCATCGGCGGTGACTGCCATTTGCATTAACAATCTAGAGCTGGCAAATTGCAATCCTTCCATGAATCCAGATATTAAATATATAAGTACTCCTCTATTAAATGGAAATCTAATTGGAAACAGACAGCAACTAATGGGCCATTGATTTCCTAACTCAGAAATCTATACAACCCGCGGTGACTGCCATCCTGGGCCCGCGTGGACAAAAACACCAGCATCCGGTTAATGAACCTTCCAAGTACCAGCCCGAAAACCAAGAGGACAGCCATTGCTCATCCGAGAATTGCCAAAATTCACACGCTCAGTAGGGGTAAGTGACCTAGGATCCTATATTCTCAAGATACTACCAGCTTATCCTTGTACTCTCCTTCCTGCTCTCAATCCCCCCCTCATTAACGTCTACTATGTTTTTGTTTTCCTTAACAGAACCCAGCTAGGTTTCTTAGTGAGTATTTTAATTCACCTGCACACGGTTTTCACGCACACCACAGACATTCTAGCAATTCCTAAATCAGGCAATTTCCAGCCCTTAATTCTCTAAAGTTCAACATACCACAAATTAATCCTAGATTCTAAATACATATCTCCATTTCCCTAGATGTCCCTCACATCGTAGGTCCTGAAGAGACCCTACATCCATATTAGGGTCGTAACTCCTTCGACAACTGAGAAAAGCGAACCATTATCACTGGCATTCTATTATTATATAGATGTTATGTATTTTGAAATAAGAAAGTGGTCACTTTTGTAAAACCAACAAAGTTTATTTGAAACCTGTCACATATTGCTTCACAAATGTTATCTTTATGTTTTGGTTCATAATTTCACTTGGGACACAGTACACAACTGTAAATATTTTTTGTTACAAGTGTAAAACTTTTTCGCTACAATATAAGTATTGAAGAACTGAATCAGTGTGTTTGAGTCTCTTTCTACCTGGCATCTCAATTCAATCCCTATATATATATGCGACTTTCGCCCTTTCTCTAAAAATTATTATTAAGTATCTCTTCCACAGGAGCCACTGTTTTCCTTAAAATACTCGTGTTGTGAAGCGGCAGCGGCAGTTCGGCATCACGCTTCTTGATCGTGAGTCACGTTTCCAGCTCCTTGCGTTGCGCAGTTCCTCAAAAAGTCCAGCACAACTGCAGGTACTTCCAAAGAACTCTTGGGGAGCTGCTGGGTGAAGTCTGTTGTCCCTGAGACTTCAGCAGGAGGCAAGCTTTTTTCTCAAGCCCTTGGAGATCCTTACAAGTTGATGAAAGTACACACAGTTCCTCTCTCCTTTCTTTGGCAGTCAGGCAACCAGTGCAGGCCAATCTCCCAAGCAGCACTTCAGCTTAGGGATAGTCTCTCCTCAGTCTCTCTGGTTCCGCTCCTCAGCAAAAGTTTCTTCTTGTTTCCCAAAAGTGATCTAAAGTTCTGGGGTCTGGGTCCCCTCTTTTATACACAGTTTCTCTTTGTTCTCTGAAGGCAGAAAGGCCTTTGCCTAGTCCAAACCAGTTCTGGTTAGTCCTGGAGCACTCTGTTTACATGACGCCTTCTTTCCTTTCATAGTGCAGGGCAGAAACATCAGACGCACCACAGGAGGTGGAGCCAGCATTGTGGATGGAAGGCACAGCCCTATTCAGGTCCCAGGTGCAACTCCTCCTTCCCATCTAGATGAAGATCTCTCTTTTCTGCACTGGGCTGACTCACCCTGTCTCCTGGAATCCCCCAGCCCCTGACACTCAAACTCCAGACAAGGATTACACAACCTAGCAGAGGCAGGCTTGGATAGTTAGACAAGAAAATACCTACTTTCTAAAAGTGGTATTTTCAAACACAGAATATAAAAATCACCCTCACTAAAAGATGCACTTTAACAACCTGAGTTCAGGCATACTAAACTTTATTTTCCTATCTGGTTCCCAGGGGCAGTTATGCTTGTAAGATAATATAAGCAATCTCCCTATTCTATCCAATAGGAATAGGTAGCCTTGCAATAGTGAAAAATGTCATTGGCAGTATTTCACTATCAGGACATGCCACACACACCAGGGCATGTCCTACCTTTCACATACACTGCACCCTGCCCACAAGGGTACCTTGGGCCTACCTTGGGGGGGACTAACATGTAAGAAAAGGGAAGGTTAGGGCCTGGCATTTGGGTGCAGTTGCCAAGTCAACATAGCAGTATTAGAGTGCACAGAGGCACTGCAATGGCAGGCCGGAGTTACATTTTCAGGCTGCTTATGTGAGGGGCACAACTAGTGCTGTAGGACCACTATCAGCATTTGATTTACAGGCCCTGGGCACACACACACTGCACTGAACTAGGGACTGACTAGTGAATCAAATAGGCAAATTATGGAAACCCTAATCCATACCAACGATTTACAGTGAGAGCATATGCACTTTAGCACTGATCAGCAGTGGTAAAGTGCCTGAGTCATAAAACCCAACAAAACCAGGTCAGAAGCAGAAGGCCACAAAGCCAAAAATCTGGACATAAGCCCACTGTAAAATCAGGTCTAACACAGGTGTACTTAGAAAAGTTATGAATCCCCTTTTCCTTTTTATGAGCATCATAGGAAAATATGATTCTTATTAATAAAAGAAAAACACTTATCAGCTTTGAATTACTGTAACATAAAACATAGGGTCTGATATAAAGCTTGGGTGATGGGTTGCTCCATCACAAACGTGGGGGGTAGTTTGTGCCCCAAGTGCCATAGAATACAATTCACTTGTAATAAAGCACTCTCAATAAAGCTGATGGGGCATTCTCTAAATCAGGCCAATAGTCTAAGCAGTTAAGGATGACTATAAAATAGAAAATAGGCTAGAAATTGAAAATAAATCACTTGAAAAGTAAAGTGTTAATTCACAAAGCCGGAAGCCCTCTGCTTTTTAGGCTGATGTACACATATGATCAGGCAAAATGCTGTCACCCAGAGTCCAAGAACACCAATGGCTGAATTGGGCTGGCCCATTGCCCATTCTGTATGTTTTGTTTGGCGAAAGTAAAACTTGAATTGCAGTTGAACTGACTAATGGGTGATGACGTGTTACCAGTACCATTCTAGATACCTCTATATGTATGTATTCTTTATGCAAGGGGTACTCATAGTACGGCCCGCGGGCCGCTGGCGGCCTGACAGGCCTTCGCTGTTGACCCGCGGACCTTGTTACAGTACGAGTCCTTCCCATTAAGTTTAAACGGAGAAGATGGCCGCAGGCACATACGTTGTGAATACGTATTCAATACGTATTCACAACGTTTGTCCTGCGACCATCTTCTCTGCTTATGCCAGCCCCCGATTGGCCTGAGCCTCCATGACATCACACCCGGCGCGAACCACAGGCCCTTTAAAAGTCAGCTGTAACTAGCGCTTGTACAGCTGACTTTTAAAGGACCTTTTAAGGAGCTTCCTGTGTCCGTGGTGACTACGTCGACGTCCTCCCAGCCCCGGAGAATATTCACTGCAGCAGGAAATACTTCAGCGTCAGGTAAGTGTAACTACGGGCAGTACTATAGGTCCTGTCACCTTTTCCTTTTTAGCCTCCTTATCTCCTGCAGTTTCACGTGTTCTCTTCTTACCCCCTAAACAACACTGCAGTATTACATGCTGGATGGCTAAAGTTAATATTCGTATTGCCGCATTTCGCTCCCAATCCCTTGTCTATTCTATATTCTCTCTTTTGCACTGTCCCCGACCCCTATTTCAATACATTCTGTCGTTTTCCCACTTTACTTCGTCCCCTGTCTCTCCCCTCATGTTTCCAACATTCCCTTCCTCTTCTCTTCTCGTCCATGTTGCCTCGCCTTCTCTCTGCCCTTGCTCCTTTCTCCTATTGTATTTCCCAGATACCCCCCACACACTCACCTACACCCCACTTTTGCTTTCGTGTTTTTTGTAGCAAGGGCTCAAATGATATACTCAGCCGTGGATCAAAATGGAGTGGACACCCATGGGGAGCAGGTTTCAGGACGTAACAATACGGACCTTAACAGGGGCTTTGTCCATGAAAAGTAGTTCCCCCCCTTTCCCTCCAAACAGTCCTGCCGTTTCTTGTCATCCCGTACCTCACCCTGCTCATTCATTTGTTACAGCATTCCTTTCTGTGATGGAGCTCTTGCTGCAAGGGATCTCTGAAGTCTCTTTACGAGCATGGCTGCTCAGCTGTCCATGGCAGAGCCTGCTGCTTTCCATTCCCCACTCCTGCATCCCTCTCCTTCCACAGGCTCCAGTTTTCAAACACACTCTTCTACTTCCTTCAAATGACTTTAAGAGCCGCAGCATCAGCCTCTAATGTGGCAGAGCAAGGTCATGACGTGGCTGGTGCATCCATAACAAAACGTTAAGCAACAACCTCAAGGCCACCTATTGGCGATAGTAATGTGATACAAAACACCAACAAATTGCCATTTTACGTTTTTGAAAAGTGCTCAAGGAGGCAAATTTCTATGCTACCTGCAGTGCTAAAAATCCTTACCCTGTTCCTGGTTATCGATGTGGCACATTAAAGCAATAGTAGGCAGGTGCTTTATGGTGCTGCCTTAAATGGATGCTACTATTCAACTCGAGCTTCACACATGGCCCTGTTGAAAATGGCAGAGGAGCATCAAAACAAAGCCAGAGGCTCTGAAAATAGCAACAATGCCAGGTCATGCTCATAACATAAGCATACCAATGAATCACCTCAAGCATGTTTTGTTGTAGCAATTTATAAAATCATGTAGACAGCACACACAACAATCTGCTGTTGCTACATTACAGTGTACCTTTTTTTTATGAGGAGAGAATCCCGGTTGCCCAAAGGTTGCTACTAAACTTGCATGGGGTGAAAAGCGATAGAAAAGAAATAACCAAGCTGTCAGTTTTCAAAAAATGTGAATCATGATTTTTTACACCATGCCCACGAAGAAGCTACATAGATGTTTTCTAATGCTATAGAAAGTGTCTTGTTTCTTTTTTCTATTATATATCTCATTTCAGATTGGCCTTCCCTGCATGAGCTTGCACCATGACATGCCAGCACCTATCTTGGAATTGACTTTACCCAGGAAAACTGATCATTCGATGATGGATGTTTGTTTGGTTGCATGTTATGTACCGCTGGCCATTTTCATATAAAAAATGTTTTTATCAGGGCCTGCCAAACAAGCACTGGCAAAGCAGATAGCCTAAAATGTAAAGTTCAGTCATATTTGCTTTTCCGGTGCTTGTTCTGTCTGAGCTAGGACTCGCAAGTCTGTGTGTACGTCCACATGACTGTCTTTTTGGGGTTATCCCCATGTCTCTTTTTTGGTTATATTGTTTTACTTGATGTGTGTGTCAGTGTACCTCATCTCTATGTTTGGATTGTCGTAAACTCATAAATGTGTGTTTATTGGTGAGTGTTTTTGTGCAGCTGTGTGTGAGTTTGTCTCTAGCTGTGTCGGTCTATCAGGGCTGTCATGCGTGTCTGTATGTTTGAGATGTAGCATGTAGGTGTAGCTGTGTTTCTTAGTTGTGCCCTCACTCTACCACTCTACCACTCTACCGCCCTCACTCTACCACTCTACCACCCTCACTCTACCACCCTCACTCTACCACTCTACCGCCCTCACTCTACCACTCTACCGCCCTCACTCTACCACTCTACCACGCTCACGCCCTCACTCTACCACTCTACCGCCCTCACTCTACCACTCTACCGCCCTCACTCTACCACTCTACCACGCTCACGCCCTCACTCTACCACTCTACCGCCCTCAAGCTCTCACTCTACCGCCCTCACTCTACCACTCTACTGCCCTCACTCTACCACCCTCACACCCTCACTCTACTGCTCTATCGCCTTCTCTCTATCTATCTATCGCCCTCCATTACTCTATCTATCGCCCTCCCTCTATCTATCAAGCGCCCTCCCTCTATCTATCTATCGCCCTCACTCAATCTCCCTCCCTCTGTCTATCGCCCTTCCTCCCATAGGCAAGACCTTTTGACTTTGACAATGCTTGTTAAAAAATTTAACTGTTGAAGAGGTGCACCAGTTGGAACAACTGGGGCTTGCCTGTGTATAGATACACTCATATATGGAGCTGGAACCATATAGTTCTGTAGTAACGGATTTGGGGAAAAAAAATTCAGTTCAGCCGGTAATAAGCTGTAACTGGGGAATGAAATGCCAAACAAATAGTAAAAATTGGGATGTTTTGCTCTTTCTGGCCACTCCTGACTTTGCCCACTGGCCCAATCTTCTGGTTATTCCCGCCCTCTGATTTTCTGCCCGCTCTACTAACCCCCACCTGAAACCTGTCATATCCCCTCTCTACAGGCATGACCATTGTATCTGAGCCTTTCAGATTGCTTTAGTTTGAGAGCTGCTCCACACCAAATAGCGCTGTCCAGATTAGCTCCTTCCATATGTGTTTTGACTCTGTATCCTTGTACTGTGGGTCCTGGCGGGTCGTGCCTTTCATCCATCTGAGGCCGATAAAATGAGTTGGGTAGCAATAAACATCTGTTATTCAGCGCCAAGATACCTATGGGTGAACTTGTGCTTGTATATACGTGTGTGTGCATGCCATTCATTTCAAATCCCTATTGAGTGACACATATAATGCATAAACCACTGGCTTTAGGAAAACCACCTGTTTTCCATGTACAGGTTTACCCATTACTTTGTATGTTTTAACAAAACATTACTTTGCTGTTGCTCACAGATCTATTGCGAGAAGTGGTGTTGGTCCATCGGTCGTGACGTGGTGTCTGTCCAGTGGTCGTGACGCAGTGTCGGTCCAACAGTCGTGGGACATGTCAGTCCATCGGCCGTGTCGGTCCATCGGTCGTGGGGTGGTGTCGGTCCATTGGTAATCTGATGGAAAATCAGATTCCTGGTTCTTGTTACTTGTTGCATAGTAAAAAACAAGCTGGAGAGCTCCCCAATGGCCCACAGTCCAGTTTCCAAGCCTTGCAAACGAGCCAGATCGACCTCTGGAAAGCAAGGATGTTTCTTCTTGGTTGAGACAGTAATCTGATAAATTGAAGATAGGTATGGAGAGGTCGCCAGGAACTTGTTGGTCACTGCTATTTACTGTGGGGGCCCCCATTGGTAATAGCGATTCCGAGTTTGTCGATCCCCTGCAAATGTAGGTTGATACTGTCGGTTTCTTGTGGAGCGGTTTTGAGGTGGAGGTTGGCCGCGTCCCCGGCCTCTGGCTAAAAAAACAGCTGGTAATAGTGGCTGGGGTCTGTTGTTACTTCCAGATGTTTTATCGGTTGTCATTTGAATTGTCCATTTATGTGCTGTACATATTTTCTGTGGCATGAATTTGTCTTGATATGAATTGAATATTAAGAGACTAAAGATCATTTTTGTACTTCGAACTCCTGTGAATAAGTGTCTCCTTTCCCTGACCATTGTAATGCCTTGTGCATGCAATATAAATTGTCTTCCTATTCATACCTGTTGGGATATTGTTTTTCCTTCAAACTTCTGAACCCCAATCCTGATTGGTTTATGGGTCACACTCCTGTTCTCTTTTACAAAATTCTACCACTGCTAGGGCACACAAGAGGAGAAGATGTACTGGACAGCATGTGCAACTACTTTAAAACAAATGACATACCACTAAACACTCTTGTCAGCATAACAACGGATGGGGCTCTTGCCAAGGTAGGCCATGACAGAGTCTTTGTATCTAAGCTTAAAATGAAGCTCTTAGGACAGACTGTGATAGACTACCACTGCATTATTCACCAGGAAGTGTTGTGTGCAAAATTAAAGCATGGAGAACTGAATAATGTCCTAAAAGGTGCTGTGACAATTGTTAATTTTATCCGTGCCATTGCTCTGCGCCATAGACTTTTCAAAGCAATGCTGCAAGAATCTGAAGCGGAATATACAGTTGTCTTGATGCACAATGATGTGCGTTGGCTAAGCAAAGGGAAGGTTCTGGACCGGTTCATCGCATTGCTTCCTGAAATTGAACTCTTTGTGAACAGTAGAGGCCAATCGTTCCCAGAACTAACCGATGTGAAATGGCTTGTTATACTCCATTTTCTTTCAGATATTTTCACACATTTTAATGCTCTCAATTTGACCCTGCAAGGTAAACAACAGCTTGTGTGCTCTCTCATGATTGGTATTCATGCTTTTCAAAGTAAGCTTGTGCTTTTCAAAGCACAACTGGATGATAGTGACTTCACCAACTTCCCAAAACTGTTGGCTGTGATACAGAGGTTCCCAGATGCACAAGAAATTCTTGCAAACCTCAACCTTGGTGGATATCTTGAGGACATTTCGGGGGAGATCAAACGACGATTTTCGCAATTCAGAGCACGCACCCCTCTGTTCAGGCTGGTTGAAAACCCCTGGATGGTGAGTGCATGAAATCTTGATGTTGTTGCCCTTATTGGCATGGAAAGGGCTCAAGCAGAACTGGAGCTCATTGACATGCAGCAGAATTCAGCCCTCAAAGCATCTTTTTTGGGGCAAGCACCAGAATAATTCTGGAAAATTGTGCCCCCTGACAAGTTTCCTCTTCTTTTTACAGTGGGCCAGAAGGTACTATGTATGTTTGGGTCAACATATGCTTGCGAATGTTCATTTTCCACAATGGGACTGTTGAAGAGCAAACTCAGAAATAAGCTCACAGACATACATCTGGAGCAGCTCTGAAGGCTTGCAGTTTCCAACTTGGTACCAGATTACAGAAAACTAATTGGGTACATGAAATGTAAAATAAGTTCGTAGTGTTTGTCTTTAACCTGTTTTTGGGACTCTGAAGCCTGTGCTGCACTGGGCATGTGCTGAATATCCGGTTGCTGCAAATTGCCATGCAATCCCTTAAGATTGCTATTGTCTGCTAATAAAAAAATATTATAAATCAGTTTCACCATTTTGTAAGAGAGATTTCTTGTTTTTCAATAACTTCTGACTGTTTCTTCATTTTCTGTCTTTGTTTCTTTATACTTCAATAAACTTCAAACTTAAAAAATATATATATATTATAAACATGTGCTGCATGTAGTTACATCTGCTTTGGGAATACAGCATTGTCTAGTAATGTTTTGAAACAGCAGAGATTTTCCCCCCTCTAGCCCCGCCCCCAATGCCCCCGCCCCCAATGACCCGTCCCCCAAAGACCCCCCCCCCCCCCCAAAAGTCCCACCCCCACCGGTGCGGCCCTCGGCCACAAACCACACTTTAAATGTGCCCCCCCCCCCCCCCCCCCAGAAAGTTTGTGAGTACCCATGCTTTATGCCTTGTTGATAACCTGATTGCATGACACTATTGATGCGTCAAAGCCAGACCTAACATAGAGCGTTCACCTAGCTGTGATTGCAGCCATTTATTAGCTTTTAAATCACATGAGAATTGAAGTCTATAACAACACAGGGCGAAAAACTGTAAGAAAGTATTCTCGTGTCGCAGCTTAATTTGTAAGGCTTCCTCGCCATAACACACGCCATTTGACCGGGAAAACTTAGATAACTGACGTGAACTCAAATGACCTCAGACACATTCGATTCTTATTTGAGGTGAAATAAAAAGACAGAGTATAAACCCACTACCATATCAGTATCAGTATATCAGCTGTAGAAAAAAAATAGAACGAGATGTGTTTGTGCGCATACTGAAAGATGCTAATGATTCGGCTTCAAAGAGAGATAAAAGCCATTTACAATGTGGAGAGCTTGCTTAAAATTAAAATATGCTCATTGTTAATTCCTCGTTCTATTAATCATAAGTCGCATTTCTGGGGACGAACGTAAACCTTCTAATATTTTACGGCCTGTTTTTCAGAGACTGTAAAATATTGTTAGTGTGCATAATTCACGGACTGTTAGAGGTGGGTAATGCGCTCAGGGAAAATCAGCATTCCAGGGGGAGTGGATCTAACATACATCAAGCCCATTGTTCAAAGCAGCAGGTTAGCAGTCTGTGGCTGGCACTGGGATGTGAGTTTTGTTTGGCATTAGCTAGGAGGCACTATTCAAATAACAAAGCCATACCTGGAATTTTAATACAAAACACCTGCCTTTGATTTCAAATGTTTTGATAACGATAGAGCATAAGAATGCAAACAAGCTCCGATAAGCATCTCCGTCCCAGAGCTCTTTAATGAAATTGGCTATGTTGATAACATCCGCTTTCATCTTGATTGACGAAACTCTCCAACAGATTCGGCTTGAATTTTTATTTGAAGAGTTTTCTTTGAATTTAAATGCAAGTCCCCAGCCACATGCACAATGTCAGAGGCTTAGTCACCAGCAACGGCCGCAGGAAATGCATATACTCGTGAGGTAGGCTATTTTTAGAATTAAACCTAAATGATCAATAACAGACTTTATATAGATGCTGGAATACCATGGTGTGAGCAATCCTCTGCTTTGTGATGAAACATTAAATTACGTGATTGTGTAAATATGTTGTCTCTCCTCCAGTTGGACTAGTATTATGATAAGGATATGTACAGAAAATTTACAATATAAAATATATGCAAAACTATTTTGAGGGTATATTTGCAGCCAAAATCTGTATTTCAACATCTGAAAAATCTCTATTTATGAGAAAATCAAGAGGAAAGGAAAGGGCATCATATACACAACGTCCCTTTCCTCAAACACATTAGTGACATCTGGCAAGAACCCTCTACAGACTGCCGTGGAAATGGCATACCAAGACATGAGATTATTGGAAGCAACTATGCAGTAAGTGTCATAGTTGCTAATCCATGCCATACAAAACCATGCGGTACAAACAGCACTCCACTAGTCTCATTTCTGACAATACATAGGAAGTGGCATCTTAGGCAGTAATTATGTAGTACATGATAAAGTCAGTGACCACCACCAGGGCTTACAGAGTCAAACTGCACTCAGTCATTCTAGAGCGTTCCATCTTGCAGTATACAGGAAGTGGCATAGGAGGAAGTGATTATGCAACAAGTGATGTCATCCAATCTTAGCATCCCAGTTTCATTAGGGCAACTTTCATCCCATCGTTAACTTGGGTCCTATCATGGAATGCACCATCCTCTTATTCGCCTCCGTCAAGGAATTACTCTTGCTAATACAGCTAAGCACTTACGTACCCTTAATTTAACACCAACAGCCATGTTCACCACTCTAGTAAGATACCCACTTTAAGATATCCTTTGCTCACTCCTATTCTCCCCATCTGATTACCCACTTATTTGAACCCTCTTTTTGAATAACATGAATTTTGCTCCCATTGTTTTAAATGTCATCCTCCCTATATCCTAGAAAGAGTACAAAACCAAGGGCAACTCACAGTTATTCATATTTAACATGGTAAAACTCAAACAAACAACATGAAGGCAACAGCAAAAACGTGAGAGATGTATTCAAATCATTCATAAAATCTAAGCAATACAAAATGTATTACATACTAAGTCACATCCACACTCCAATCATATCTGCATTCACACTCAATTCAACCACATAATAAAAGCAAGGTACACAGACAGGAACTAGAACACATTTGAAAAGGAAAGCATTAAAGTTTGTGCTTAATTCTTGTGAAACAATAATGTTCCATTGAGACTAATGATATTTAACAAATGGAATTATTTGATCAAGGAAGCAGTCGGTGGCTTAACAATAAAGTTTCTTTCATCCTCCCTATATCTTGCCATGCAGGATACCATATGCTCCTGCAATCCTTCATTGTGTTATCGTACATACCCTCATCTACCACCAGATGCCTCCCATACTCTTCACATTTCTACCAACAATGTCACATCTCACATAGCACCTACTCTATTGATGTCTCCTGCATCACCTGTCCTCTTGCAGACTTTTTGTCTCCTACCTTCTCCTACTCTTGCAGCCAAACCCACGCGACACCTTCGTAAAATCATTCTCCAGACTCCTTCTTACACCGTTCTCTGTGTACTTCCTCCTGTTTTCTATCCCCAACACTTTTGATCTCCTGCCTACCTCAACCCATTCCAAATGATCATTCCCACCTCATTGTGTACCATTGCATGTGGAGACAACAGAACCACTTCCTGTTTCACATTTTCTCCCGTGCTCATTCCTCCCATGTGAGCATCGCAGCTACCTGCTGATACTTCCTATATTTATGTACATGTTCTTTCATCCCCCTTTTAAACTCATGCTGACAGCTCAAAACCAAGCAATTAACGAACATCTAATTGAGGCTTTCAGACTATTAGGCCTCTTGTAAGACTCTCCAATTCCAAACACACCAATCACCTTCAACAAATGGTGGAAAAAGCACAAACCAAACGCTCATGATTTCTCACCCTCTTAAAGTCTCTCCCTCTCCACCTCATTGCTTCTTTTTCAACCATTGATACTCACTACACCTTCATTCCCAGCTCTCTAATTCCTCAGAAACTAACCAACCTCACCACCCACCTTCACCTTACCCAACTGACTCAGTTAAGTCTTTACTCAATCTTCTTGAGTAAGAAGTAGAGCATCCAGTCGATAACGCCGGCTTCTCTATGTACTCCTCTTCTTTGCTCAAATCTCTCCCATAAACTCTCCTCACATCTAGCATCTTCATCCCAAAATGCTGCATTACTAATGACAATATTTGTCTTATCTACTTCCCACTTCCCCAATCCTTCTGTGAGTGGTCGGATCAATGAACATTTGATGTGAAAAACACAAATCATACATCTTCGATCTGATTAAAACTGGACATGCTGTTCATAACTGTTGGACTTGGCCCTTTTTGGCTAAAGTTCCCTATACGTTTTGCTTTCCTCCTAGACCTTTTTTCTAACATGGTGGTGCTAACTTAGATGCTTTGGGCACTTTTACTGCTACTCAGTGTCAAAGTGCAAGTGCTCCCTGTGTAAAGTGTAATGGTAATTGGTTGTCCATGATTGGTATGGTTGACTTACTAGTAAATACCCTAGTAAAGTGCACAATGTGTGCCAGGGCTGGTAATGCAAATCCTACCAGTGGCCCTGCAGCACTAATTGTGCCACCCACACAAATAGCCTTAAAAGAGGAACCTCTGCCAAGGCAGGCCTGCCACTGCAGTGCCTACGCGCTGTTTTTAAACTGCCATGTTGTCCTGACAAGTGCACCCACTTGCCAGGCCTTACCCTTCTCCCTTTCTATGCACATCAGACAACCCTATGGTAGGTCCAAGGTACCCCCTGGGCAGGGTGCAGTGTATGTGAGAGGTAGGACATGCACTAAGGTATGTACCATGTCCTGACAGTGAAATACTCTCCATTTTGTTTTTCACTGTTGAAAGGACATCTTGCCAATAGGACAGATTGGGGAGGCTGGGTAATATGTTTCCAGCCTATATTCCCACATACTTAAGATGGAGAGGTGAAGTTTAGTGTGCCTGAACTCACAATTCAATAACACATCTTTTTGAGATGGTGGTTATTGCATTGTGTGTGTTGAAACCACTCTTTTAGAAGTGGCTGGGTTTTTATGCACTAACATTCCCGTGTGCCTATGCCTGGCCGTGGATTGACTGTCTGGATTTGAAAGCGATAGCCTCTGGGGAATGTCTTGACCCAGGGGAGGAGGTGAGACAGCAATAGGCTGACCTGCATCTGGAGTGTAGGGGGAGGAGTAGCCACTGGAGGT
Organism: Lissotriton helveticus; assembly: GCF_964261635.1. Lineage (NCBI taxonomy): Eukaryota > Metazoa > Chordata > Amphibia > Caudata > Salamandridae > Lissotriton > Lissotriton helveticus. The sequence goes on along the minus strand of NC_136059.1, from coordinate 1,599,819,088 downwards.
GAAGAGGCCTGGGCTGCTGCCATGAAACAATGGCTCCATCACCTGCTGAATGATTGAGGATCCAGACCCCCACTATCAAAGGAAGAAGGTGTCACTGGTTTGGAGACTCCCAGAACTGATTTAGACAGGGGTCAGTGCCCCCTGAGCACAACGACTTCAAAGGCTTTGAGGGGTATAAGTAATAGATCTCCGTGTGTTTGGGTTGTTCATCTGGAGGAAGAGAATTGCTGCTACTGGGTCCCAGGAGGAGACCACCATGATGGACTGCCTCCCTGCTTGGCCCCAGGAACTTTGGGGGGCTTAGCGCCTCGTAAGCAACCCTGCAGCTCGGACTGCAGACGTGCTGCAAGGGAATGCCAGGGTGTTTTGGCAGCAAGAGCGGGTTCGCACCCCACATCCATGCTCCTTCCTGAAGCGGGGGACCACGCCGCACTTCAGAAATCGCCGAAGGGGCTCCCACTGTGGGCGGGGCCGCGAGACGCAAGTGGACGCCAACCGGGAGTAAGGAGAGGTGCTGCGGCTGGTCGGCGGGGCCCCGTGGTACCAGGAGAGAGAGCCCCGCGTATGCCGAGCTGCTGTCCCGATGAATGAGGGCGGTGCATGTGGCAGTGTTGCCGCTTCCGGAGGCAGTGGCAGTGCCAGTGCTGATTTCTGCAGAAGAGCCTAGGTGAGCCTCGTAGGCTCACCAGATGTCGAGGAGCGGAGTCCACGAAGGAGCCCCGGTGAGTGGGGGCTCTTTGATGCATAGTGGGACTCCACGAGGTACGTTGTCGGTGCCTGGAGCCATGTCGGTGCTACTTGGGGCACCGGATGGTCGGTGCTGATTTCCTTTGGGGGTAAATTGGTCCCTAGAAGTGGAACTGGAGAGGTACAGGGGTGAATTTGGTGTAGGGGGTTGTGTCATAGCATATTGTCAGTGCCCGCCCACCCTGTAGATGCCCGGGCTGCTTTCACAGCTGCCCCGCCTGACAGCGGGTAGCTGCAACGTTTGGGGCCATTTCTTCTATGAAGGAAGGGGTGAGTTGCACCCTTGCCCCAGGGCATTGCGCACCGTGGTGGCCCTGACATTCTGGACAAGAGGGCGATTGAGCCCGTGTGACAGGCCAGTTGGCCTGGGGCCCCTTTTGTGTGATGGTTAAAGGGCACAAGGCCCTAAGGTGATGTACGCACTTGGTGGCAGTGTTACTAGGGTGCACTGCTGAGTTACTGCGTAATGTTTTTATGCCTATGTTTTTAGGATGATGCATAATGGGTTTATGCATACTGCTTATGCCTAATATGATTTATGCAAAGTGACTGTGCCAGTAGTTACTGGTTGTTTCATTTTACTACTATGTGCGTTCTAATGGTTCTGAGAGTGGCCCGATTGGCCCTGTCTTGTATATAATCCCCTGTCAATATTGCCTAGTGCCAGTTGTTACAGAGTATATAGTGTGATAACTATGCAAATGTGTTTTGAATATTACAAAGGCTATTTTTATATATAACTTTGTGTGGAGTTTCTTTTGTAGTGTGCCTATGGTGTTGCTACTGTGTGTGTGTGTGTTGCGCAAATGCTTTACACATTGCCTCTGGGATAAGCCTGACTGCTCGTGCCAAGCTACCAAGGTGAGCAGGGGTTATCTTCAGCGTGTAACTCCCTTGCCCTGACTACAAGCAAGGGTCCGTATTTGGACCAAGGTACCTACCTCAGCCAACTAGAGACCCCCAGTTCGAACAATAACAAAAAGCTTAACTTGGACAAATCAGTTGTGACAAATCAGTGGTGCTCCAAAATTCAGTGCTAAGAGTATATCAAAGCCATACACATAATTGGCTGGAAAAAGCTGGAGAATGGTTAGCAGTATTGTTCAAAGAAACATTACAAATCACAGAGATTGAAGAAATGTGCCCAACAGAGTTAACATTCCTTCTAGAGCATTGAATGCCCACTTTGTGCATTCCTACTAGCATACAAACCACCATCAAACAAGAGACAAGTTCAGGGATGCCATTTTGGATGCCATATCAGACTCCCCCAACGAACAAATCAAACAGTGCAACCTTGGAAAACTGACCATTTTGGTTTGGGCAACTATGAATGCCACAGCCAAGAGCCATTATAATGATTCTGGAAGTTCCTACCATTTGTCAAGAGGTCACTTGAGCTGGCCTCATTAAAGTAGTACCCAGCACAACGTATGCAGCCACCTGGAATCATCACAATCACATTGAACAAACTTATCTGCTGGAGTGGCGACCACCTCCTTCCTGTGACTTAAAAAATACTAATGCCAAAACATCACTGAATGAACCCACCTACAAACACTACAACAAACTTGACCTGGTAGATGTTGACTCTCATCTGCCTGAGCTCTACAAACCAATATCTAATTGATCTCCTTCAAAACATCCATGCACCTCAAAGACTCTAGCTGACTGTAACATCACTGCAGACCACGTTGTAGCCAGTGCGAAGATGTTGGAACTTCTTCTTTCTAAAAAGACATCAGGCGACAAACCAATTGAGGTCGAGACAAAGAGAGGGTATGCAGAAGAAAGATTACCCTACATTTATGTATTTTAAGCAATTCTCTGCTCTGAAATTACACAATTTGGACTTCTACAAAGTGGAAAAGTGTTCTCACCATAAGACCCTTTTCGGCAACAAACCTTCAAGAACATCATGCTTTCTGCTAATACTAAAGAACGAGCAATGAACATCATCAACAATTTAATAATCACAAACACTTTCCTGTACAAATAAAGATATCCAACAATTAGCCGCTCCTCTAAAATAACTCAAAAAAAATAGCTCCTCCTGATCCTGCCAGCTACAAGTCAATCGCCAGTGGCCCATTCCTTGGACTTTGTATACAAAGAGCAGTATTCCCATAGATCTGTGTTTTAACTAAAGAGAGAAAGCTGCTTTGAAACTTGGAAACCTAGGGCCAGATTAATCAATGATTTGCATCACCCTTGCATCACACAAGGGGGCACAAGAGCATCAGAAAAACCTAAGTGAGATTTATGAAGCCACGCAAGGCCACCTTGCATTGACTTGCATGGCTTGATAAACCTAGAGTAATGCAAGGCAGCGCAAACTGTTACCTTATGTTACTCTGCAGCAGGAGGGTGTTCCTTTGGTGGAGTGTGGGTGTTCCCACACATTCACCCATGGATTCTGGTGCATACCCATATTTACCATTAGTGGTAGGCCCTGGAATGCATCAAAATGCCACAGGTGAGGCATAACAAGGAGAAATATTTTTATTTCTCCTTGTTTTGTCCTCTTTCTACAAGTGTTGCATTTTGCAGCATACATAGAAAGAGGAAAATGCCTCTCAGGAACGTTTTTGTGCAAAAAGGTGTCCCTTCTTGTACAAAAACCATCCTTCTTGCAATGCAGGCACCTTTGCACCATGAGGCAAGGGTGCCTGTGTTGGATTTAGGCAGTTATAAGTGCAGCAGTTTTAGGAAAGAACAGGAATGCACTACATAATGGTAAATACAATGTATTCCTGCCCTTTCACACAGCGCAGCAAGGTGGCTTGCTATGTTGCGCTGTGTGAAAGAATGATAAATCTGGCTTTAAGTGCCTCCTAAAAATATGAACAATATCTGCTTTGATACCCAGCCAGGATGATCTGAAAACCACTGTGAATAGGACTGAGATTGTGGCACTTCTACTCTGCCTATCTGATTCTTTTGACACAGTTCTACACATTAATTCCTAGAGATACTAAACAAAACCATATTTGGATACACATCCTTACATCGATCTTCTCCAGCTTCATCAATGAATTGAGGATTATATTGGTACCTTCAATCGCATCCACATCTTTCAACATTCAAGTAGGCATACTTCAATAATCAATCATTGCTTCACTCCACTGCACCATCCACCTGAGCCTACTACCACAAATCTTTAAACATTTTGACCAAATGTGTTACTACTATACAGATGACATGCAAATCTTCTTCAAAATTGTAAAATCCCATGTCTTGATAGCTCATGAGTAGAATGCTGCTGCCTCTCAGCTTCTGACCAATGGATGCTTACAGAACATCTTAACCACTTGCGTGCAGGAGCACTACGTCGCTAGTGCTGCCGTCAGCCAACGGCTGACACGGCCCGCCCATTTTTCGGAAGTGCCGCACTGCCGCGAAATCGCGGCCGCGGCAAAGGGGTTAAATGCAATGCATCCAAAACAGAGATCAATGCATGTGTGGATTCAAAGAGCGACCATTCTCTGATAGTCTGGCTGCTGGAACTTTTAGCACCACCAACAATATCATCAGAAGTGAGACATTTGGGAATGATTTTGGATTCCAACTTTCCATGGCTCTAAAAACACATCAAGCCATGGGAAGAACCTTCATATCTATACAAACCCTAAGATTAATATTTCCTCATCTGGGATTCCTGCAGAAGCTCCAAGTGAATATCTCCTGTGTCATGTCGCAAGAGAATTGTTCAAATAGAAGTCGCAATGTACTATGGCAGCTACAGAGAATTAAAAACTGCAGCAAGAAGGCTTCCATACATGCATGTACATGACTATACCTCACTGGCCTTATGTGCCTAGTTGCTGTATAGCTATCAGTGACCATATGTATGACATGATTCTTCTTGAACTTTGTTAGAAATGGGGGTCTCTAGTTGGCAATGGTTTGCATTTTGACCAAATAGGGACCCTTGCTTCTAGTCAGGGAAAGGGGGATACACTTCTAAAATAACCCCTGCTCACCCCCTTGGTAGCTTGGCACGAGCAGACAGGCTTATCTCAGAGGCAGTGTGTAAAGCATTTGTGAACACATACAGTAATACAGTGAAAACACTACAAATGGACACTATACCAGTTTAGAAAAATAAGTAATCTTTACTAGACTTAACACAAGACCAAATTACAAAAATCAACAATACAATATCAAGAATATGACTATGACTTTAAAATGGTAGAAATACCTTAGTTCAATGTAGATGGTAAATGCGACACATTACTCTCAAAGTACCTTGGATGCGTCACGCAAAACAAACAAAAGTGTCGTAGGGAAGGTGATGTGTCAGTTCCTTGCTTCGGGAGAGGCGGCGTACCTGTTCCTTACTGCGGCACAGGGGAGGTGATGCGTCTGTTCCTTACCGAAGAGGAGGCGAAGCGTCTGTTTCTTACTGTGTTCCGGTTACGATGCGACAAGATGGCGCCTCGATGCGTTGTGACGATCTGATGCAAGGATTCAAAATCGCGTCTTTGATGACATGCGACAACTTGGATGTGATGCATGCACGCCCGACGGCCTTGCGGCGAATCCGGTGAACTCTGGAGCCACGACAGGCCCTGCGCCACGCTTCCCTGGTGATGCGACGGCAACCTCTGCGGCGGCGACACGCTCCTCCGGCGGTTCTAGCTTCCAATGACACGCAGTCTCTAGAGGTCCCAAAAACAGCAGCAGGCACCTCTCTGCAGGCGGAAATCCCAGCAAGGAAATTCAGGGAAGCTGGTAGTGAAGTCTTTGTGTCCCTGAGACATCAGAACAGGAGACAAGCTCAGCTTCAAGCCCTTGGAGATCTTCTTCAAGATAATAAAGTAAACACAAAGTTGTTTTTCTCCTTTCCTTGGCAAAAAGTAACCACTGCAGGCCAACCCCAAACAGCACACAGCAAAGGGCTCCCTTCCATCAGCTTTCTTGGTTTCTCTCCTTGGCAAATGTTCATCTTGATTTGTACTAAATCCTTTGTTCTCTGAAGGCAGAGAGAGTCTGAACCTAGTCAAAACCAGTTCTTTCCTACCTAGTGCAGCTTCCGGGCAGGAGGTGGAGACAGCATTGTTGAAAGCTGACCTGGCCCACGTAGCTGAAAAGAAATCTCCTCCCCCTACTCTCTATTCTATGTAGGCTTAGGCAAGGGAAAAGAAATCTCCTCCCCTTACTCTCTATTTAACCCAGGTCCTATTCAGCCCAGCCCTGACTCATCAGACTGCTGGAGCCACAGCCCTCTCCAGACCCCTGTCACTCAAAAACCAGACATGGAATACACAAACCTAGCAAAGGCATACTGGATGGTTAGGCAAGAAAATACCTACTTTCTAGAAGTGGTATTTTCAAACTCAGAATGTAAAAATCACCCACACTAAAAGATGTATTTTAACATTCTGAGTTCAGGCATACTAAACTCGTTTTTTTACCTTGTTCCCTGGGTCAGTAAGGATTATAAGATGATATAATCAAACTGCCCATTCTGACCTATGGGAATGGGTAGCCTTGCAATAGTGAAAAACGGATTTGGCTGTAATTCACTATCAGGACATGCCACACACACCAGGGCATGTCCTACCTTTCACATACAATGCACCGTGTCCATAGGGGTGACTAACATGTAGAAAAGGGAAGGTTTAGGGACTGGCAAGTGGGCGCACTTTCCAAGTCGCCATGGCAGTCCCAGACTGCACACAGGCTCTGCAATGGCAGGCATGAGCCACACTTTACAAGCTGTTTCTGTTGGTGGCACAACCATTGCTACACGCCCACCAGCAGAATTTGATTTACAGGCCCTGGGCACACATGATGGACTGTACTAGGGTCTGACAAGTAAATCACATAGCTAATCATGGAGTCACTAATCCATTACAACAATTTACAATAGGGATCACTTGCACTTTGGCACTGAACAGCAGTGGCAAAACTGCCCAATGCATCTAGTCCAGCAAAAACTTAAACAAAAATACAGGGGGCAAATGCAAAAAATGGAAGGGAGACCCATGCCAATGGTGCCAGGTCTAACAACCATCCTAAAGGCATTTACCCCATCACTGAATTCCCTTTATCAAACCCTGTTTGAAAGGCCACACGACAGACGGGAGCCATTGTACTGCAAACTGATGTGGATGAGGTGTCCTTCAGTGCATTGTACTATGGCTCTCCAAACTAAGCCAAATAAACCTCTTCTCTACTTGTCTCTGATTGGAGTAAGTAGTAAGAGGCTTCTCAAGGAGGCAGTACTTAGGAAAGATACTCAGAAATCAAACAAACTACAGAAACAATAAATCATTGTCCAGCCCAGTGTTTGTCTTTAGTAAAAGAAAATAATTAAATATCTCAGCAAAATGAAATATTACAGAATTAGATGGGGGTACAGTTATCGGATATACAATCTCACCCATGGGTTGTTAGTCAAGATCAAGTTCAAATAAATGTTATTTGCTCTTAAGGCCAAAACGATGCAGTAAACATTGTACACAACATTAAATAAAAAAAAAAGTGCAAGATTACAATAAATAACACATTCAGTGTAACATGTCAAAGACACATATTTTTCCTAATCCTAATTCAAGAGCATATAAAATTGATGACTGCATGACACACAAAAACATATGGTAGATGCTGCAATAATGTGACACTCTCTTTAGCAGAACAGCACAAATAGGCATGTAAAATGGGGCATAACAATTTCCTTCTAAGAGCAGAATAAAAGCTACACAGACACATAAAAGGCAGACAGGATTGCTAGCTAGTGCCTTTACATGGACAGCAGGGAAGAGATGGAAACCAGCTGCTCTGTAAAGGGTAACCAACCAATAGGTGAACAAGATTCAACCTGAAATGTGTTAACTAAAAACGAAGCTCTGTATTAGGAATCCAGTCCAGGCCGGAGTAAAAACCTCCATGCGATAGCTCACTGTACCCATCTCAGAGAAGTTGTTTGACTGGATTCATTTGAATTTACTTAGAAAAAAGGACTGAAACAGAGCTTTTGAGTTACAATATATTATATTAGAAGATAGCAGAATATCGAAAGATGATGCATCGCGAACACTTTACTACATTGACCAGAGTCCTTTGGGGCGACACCGCCGGTGTGTGAGTAGTGTGCGACCCAACCCCCATTTGTAACTTTAAAGCTCCCTTGAGCAGTGGGCTGACGAGCCGGGGATCCCGCACCTACGCGCCTGAGTGGTACTATACCTGGCAGATATTGGCAGCCATCGGCAACCCCAGTACACGGCCTATCCCTGCTGATGAGGGGTAATACCCCGAAACACGTGTCCAGGGATGGCGAAGACAGCGAAGATAGCAGAAGATCGAAAGATGATGCATCGCGAACACTTTACTACATTGACCAGAGTCCTTAGGGGCGACACCGCCGGTGTGTGAGTAGTGTGCGACCCCACCCCCATTTGTAACTTTAAAGCTCCCTTGAGCAGCGGGCTGACGAGCCTGGGATCCCGCACCTACGCGCCTGAGTGGTACTATACCTGGCAGATATTGGCAGCCATCGGCAACCCCAGTACACGGCCTATCCCTGCTGATGAGGGGTAATACCCCGAAACACGTGTCCAGGGATGGCGAAGACAGCGAAGATAGCAGAAGATCGAAAGATGATGCATCGCCAACACTTTACTACATTGACCAGAGTCCATAGGGGCCAAACCGCCGGTGTGTGAGTAGTGTGCGACCCCACCCCCATTTGTAACTTTAAAGCTCCCTTGAGCAGCGGGCTGACGAGCCTGGGATCCCGCACCTATGCGCCTGAGTGGTACTATACCTGGCAGATATTGGCAGCCATCGGCAACCCCAGTACACGGCCTATCCCTGCTGATGAGGGGTAATACCCCGAAACACGTGTCCAAGGATGGCGAAGACAGCGAAGATAGCAGAAGATCGAAAGATGATGCATCGCGAACACTTTACTACATTGACCAGAGTCCTTAGGGGCGACACCGCCGGTGTGTGAGTAGTGTGCGACCCCACCCCCATTTGTAACTTTAAAGCTCCCTTGAGCAGCGGGCTGACGAGCCTGGGATCCCGCACCTACGCGCCTGAGTGGTACTATACCTGGCAGATATTGGCAGCCATCGGCAACCCCAGTACACGGCCTATCCCTGCTGATGAGGGGTAATACCCCGAAACACGTGTCCAGGGATGGCGAAGACAGCGAAGATAGCAGAAGATTGAAAGATGATGCATCGCGAACACTTTACTACATTGACCAGAGTCCTTAGGGGCGACACCGCCGGTGTGTGAGTAGTGTGCAACCCCAACCCCAATTGTAACTTTAAAGCTGCCTTGAGCAGCGGGCTGACGAGCCTGGGATCCCGCACCTACGCGCCTGAGTGGTACTATACCTGGCAGATATTGGCAGCCATCGGCAACCCCAGTACACGGCCTATCCCTGCTGATGAGGGGTAATACCCCGAAACACGTGTCCAGGGATGGCGAAGACAGCGAAGATAGCAGAAGATCGAAAGATGATGCATCTCGAACACTTTACTACATTGACCAGAGTCCTTAGGGGCCACACCGCCGCTGTGTGAGTAGTGTGCGACCCCACCCCCATTTATAACTTTAAAGCTCCCTTGAGCAGCGGGCTGACGAGCCTGGGATCCCGCACCTACGCGCCTGGATGGTACTATACCTGGCGGATATTGGCAGCCATCGGCAACCCCAGTACACGGCCTATCCCTGCTGATGAGGGGTAATACCCCGAAACACGTGTCCAGGGATGTCGAAGACAGCGAAGATAGCAGAAGATCGAAAGATGATGCATCGCCAACACTTTACTACATTGACCAGAGTCCTTAGGGGTGACACCGCCGGTGTGTGAGTAGTGTGCGACCCCACCCCCATTTGTAACTTTAAAGCTCCCTTGAGCAGCGGGCTGACGAGCCTGGGATCCCGCACCTACGCGCCTGAGTGGTACTATACGTGGCAGATATTGGCAGCCATCGGCAACCCCAGTACACGGCCTATCCCTGCTGATGAGGGGTAATACCCCGAAACACGTGTCCAGGGATGGCGAAGACAGCGAAGATAGCAGAAGATCGAAAGATGATGCATCGCGAACACTTTACTACATTGACCAGAGTCCTTAGGGGCGACACCGCCAGTGTGTGAGTAGTGTGCGACCCCACCCCCATTTGTAACTTTAAAGCTCCCTTGAGCAGCGGGCTGACGAGCCTGGGATCCCGCACCTACGCGCCTGAGTGGTACTATACCTGGCAGATATTGGCAGCCATCGGCAACCCCAGTACACGGCCTATCCCTGCTGATGAGGGGTAATACCCCGAAACACGTGTCCAGGGATGGCGAAGACAGCGAAGATAGCAGAAGATTGAAAGATGATGCATCGTGAACACTTTACTACATTGACCAGAGTCCTTAGGGGCGACACCGCCGGTGTGTGAGTAGTGTGCGACCCCACCCCCATTTGTAACTTTAAAGCTCCCTTGAGCAGCTGGCTGACGAGCCTGGGATCCCGCACCTACGCGCCTGAGTGGTACTATACCTGGCAGATATTGGCAGCCATCGGCAACCCCAGTACACGGCCTATCCCTGCTGATGAGGGGTAATACCCCGAAAAACGTGTCCAGGGATGGCGAAGACAGCGAAGATAGCAGAAGATCGAAAGATGATGCATCGCCAACACTTTACTACATTGACCAGAGTCCATAGGGGCCACACCGCCGGTGTGTGAGTAGTGTGCGACCCCACCCCCATTTGTAACTTTAAAGCTCCCTTGAGCAGCGGGCTGACGAGCCTGGGATCCCGCACCTATGCGCCTGAGTGGTACTATACCTGGCAGATATTGGCAGCCATCGGCAACCCCAGTACACGGCCTATCCCTGCTGATGAGGGGTAATACCCCGAAACACGTGTCCAAGGATGGCGAAGACAGCGAAGATAGCAGAAGATCGAAAGATGATGCATCGCGAACACTTTACTACATTGACCAGAGTCCTTAGGGGCGACACCGCCGGTGTGTGAGTAGTGTGCGACCCCACCCCCATTTGTAACTTTAAAGCTCCCTTGAGCAGCGGGCTGACGAGCCTGGGATCCCGCACCTACGCGCCTGAGTGGTACTATACCTGGCAGATATTGGCAGCCATCGGCAACCCCAGTACACGGCCTATCCCTGCTGATGAGGGGTAATACCCCGAAACACGTGTCCAGGGATGGCGAAGACAGCGAAGATAGCAGAAGATTGAAAGATGATGCATCGCGAACACTTTACTACATTGACCAGAGTCCTTAGGGGCGACACCGCCGGTGTGTGAGTAGTGTGCAACCCCAACCCCAATTGTAACTTTAAAGCTGCCTTGAGCAGCGGGCTGACGAGCCTGGGATCCCGCACCTACGCGCCTGAGTGGTACTATACCTGGCAGATATTGGCAGCCATCGGCAACCCCAGTACAGGGCCTATCCCTGCTGATGAGGGGTAATACCCCGAAACACGTGTCCAGGGATGGCGAAGACAGCGAAGATAGCAGAAGATCGAAAGATGATGCATCTCGAACACTTTACTACATTGACCAGAGTCCTTAGGGGCCACACCGCCGGTGTGTGAGTAGTGTGCGACCCCACCCCCATTTATAACTTTAAAGCTCCCTTGAGCAGCGGGCTGACGAGCCTGGGATCCCGCACCTACGCGCCTGGATGGTACTATACCTGGCGGATATTGGCAGCCATCGGCAACCCTAGTACACGGCCTATCCCTGCTGATGAGGGGTAATACCCCGAAACATGTGTCCAGGGATGGCGAAGACAGCGAAGATAGCAGAAGATCGAAAGATGATGCATCGCCAACACTTTACTACATTGACCAGAGTCCTTAGGGGCGACACCGCCGGTGTGTGAGTAGTGTGCGACCCCACCCCCATTTGTAACTTTAAAGCTCCCTTGAGCAGTGGGCTGACGAGCCTGGGATCCCGCACCTACGCGCCTGAGTGGTACTATACCTGGCAGATATTGGCAGCCATCGGCACCCCAGTACACGGCCTATCCCTGCTGATGAGGGGTAATACCCCGAAACACGTGTCCAGGGATGGCGAAGACAGCGAAGATAGCAGAAGATCGAAAGATGATGCATCGCGAACACTTTACTACATTGACCAGAGTCCTTAGGGGCGACACCGCCGGTGTGTGAGTAGTGTGCGACCCCACCCCCATTTGTAACTTTAAAGCTCCCTTGAGCAGCAGGCTGACGAGCCTGGGATCCCGCACCTACGCGCCTGAGTGTTACTATACCTGGAAGATATTGGCAGCCATCGGCAACCCCAGTACACGGCCTATCCCTGCTGATGAGGGGTAATACCCCGAAACACGTGTCCAGGGATGGCGAAGACAGCGAAGATAGCAGAAGATCGAAAGATGATGCATCGCGAACACTTTACTACATTGACCAAAGTCCTTAGGGGTGACACCGCCGGTGTGTGAGTAGTGTGCGACCCCACCCCCATTTGTAACTTTAAAGCTCCCTTGAGCAGCGGGCTGACGAGCCCTGGATCCCGCACCTACGCGCCTGAGTGGTTCTATACCTGGCAGATATTGGCAGCCATCGGCAACCCCAGTACACGGCCTATCCCTGCTGATGAGGGGTAATACCCCGAAACACGTGTCCAGGGATGGCGAAGACAGCGAAGATAGCAGAAGATTGAAAGATGATGCATCGCGGACACTTTACTACATTGACCAGAGTCCTTAGGGGCGACACCGCCGGTGTGTGAGTAGTGTGCGACCCCACCCCCATTTGTAACTTTAAAGCTCCCTTGAGCAGCGGGCTGACGAGCCTGGGATCCCGCACCTACGCGCCTGAGTGGTACTATACCTGGCAGATATTGGCAGCCATCGGCAACCCCAGTACACGGCCTATCCCTGCTGATGAGGGGTAATACCCCGAAACACGTGTCCAGGGATGGCGAAGACAGCGAAGATAGCAGAAGATCGAAAGATGAGGCATCGCGAACACTTTACTACATTGACCAGAGTCCTTAGGGGCGACACCGCCGGTGTGTGAGTAGTGTGCGACCCCACCCCCATTTGTAACTAAAAACGAAGCTCTGTATTAGGATTCCAGTCTAGGCCAGAGTAAAAACGTCCATGCGATAGCTCACTGTACCCATCTCAGAGAAGTTGTTTGACTGGATTTATTTGAATTTACTTAGAAAAAGGGACTGAAACAGAGCTTTTGAGTTACAATATATTATATTAGATGAGTGAAAGAACTGTGGCATGCCTAAGTCAGTAAACACGTTTTTAGTATAGGCCAACCATGGAACGTTAAAACCATGGTCTAAAGTGGTGGGGGGCTAATTTAACAGCATCCTTAATGTATGCCAAGTTGACCTCTGTGCGAGTATTACACGTGGCAGTGCTCTTTGGGACAGCCAATGATCTAGCGCAAAATCTATTTTCCATTGATAGTAAATTACCTGGATTGGCATACCCCCACACCCTGCCCCATAAGTGCCCAAGGAAAAGCATCTTTGAAAATTAGATCCCTTATAGGTTTAATGTTTAATTTCCTGGCAAACAAATAGATTGCATACACCCAATTGCCTATTTTAAGGTTGCACTGAGGCAACAACTTATCCCAAATAAAATGTGTATCCCATAACCCGTTCGCTGCTGCCGTCGGCCGTTGGACATTGCGTGAGCTACCTCCCTGGTGCTGCGCACGTCCAACGGCCGACGCGGCCGCACTCGTTTCTTCGAACGTTCAGCACTGGCGCTGAACGTTCGAAGCAGCAAACGGGTTAAAATTCCTAGATAATTACAATTTGGAACATTTGTAATGGGTGATTTTCAAGTTCAAACCTACCTGAATGGGTAGTTCTAGGCCCACATGTCATGATAAAAGATTTGGTATGGTTAACCTTCAGACTCAAGTTGATCATAAGGTAATTAAAAAACATTCTGTAAAAATTGTAACCCATTTGCTGTACTTAACAACAACACTGCGTCATCAGCTTATAGAAGCACAGGCACTAGCCTGTCTCATATTCAGGGAAAATCCTTTCCAGTTGTCTGTAAAAAACACTCCAAGGAAATAATATAATAAAGAAATAAAAAGGATACACCCCTGTCTAACCCCCTTAGTAACTTTAAAATTGGATTTGCCTTCACCAGCTACACCATAACGGAACTGAGTCAAAGTGTCCTAGTGCATTCGCTTTAGCAGTTCAATGATTCCTAAATCAACCCCAGCATCACACATCAAGGTCCACAACGTAGCCCTGTCAGTGAAATCAAAAGCGCTGGACAAGCCCATAAAAACCAGGTGCAAAGCGCTGCTCTTAGTCAAGCACTATACACTCTATGGTGCCCTTTCCCCAATATCTGTGGTGAATTTTCATTGGTATGGATATAGGTAAAGTTAAGGCACGGGTGCATATTCACTAAGCATGGACCATATTGGCAGTTCCAGGTCAATTTCAATAGTTATTGAGTCAAACACTGCTCCCTGACAAAAGGTTACTGTTGGAAAATGGCCCTCTCTGAAGGTTCACCCCAAACATTTTGACTTCCTCATCCTATTTTTCTAACCTTCTTTTTGTTGGCCTTAGTACTCTGAGTACTTTACTACTTGTAACCAGTGCTAAAATGCATGTGCTCTCTTCTCTAAGCATGGTATAATTGGTTTGCACCTTCCTGGCATACTTAATTTACTGGTAAGACCCTTGTAAAGTGATATACCAGATACTCTCGACCTGTAAGTTAAATGCTACTAGTGGGCCTGCAGCACTAATTGTGCCATCCACACAAGTAGCCTTTCAAACCTGTCTCAGGCCTGCCACTGTAAGGCCTGTGTGTGCAATTTTACTGCCACCTCGACTTGGCATTTAACACCATTTGCCAAGCCTTAACCTCCCCTTTTATAGTACATAGGCCACAGGTAGCCCATAGGGCAGGGTGCTGTGTAAGTAAAAGGTAGGACATGGACTTTAAAGTTTTGAATGTCCTAGAAGAAGGGATATATAGGGGTGCCACAGCTTCCCGAAGTCCTTACCTTGATTTGTGAGTGTCAAGGATATTCTCTCCATGCCCAAAATGGTCCATAGCCTATGTAGCCATACTATGTGGGTAGGTAATTGTGGTGTGCCCCAGTGTGTTAAAATGTTCTGAGACGCTGCCCCTAGCGCAAAGCCTATCTGTCTGCCCGTCTAGATTTGAAGGGATATGTTAAGGGGTTTGGTAAACCTAATAGGACGTAGGCAGTGAATCTCGGTATTTGTGTCTCAATGTGAGTGTCTATCTCATCAATTATTTGGATCCAGTATGGCTTGAGTCAGGGACAGTCCTATAATATGTGCACTAAAGTCCCCTGGTTTCCGCAGTTCCTCCAGCACCTATCACTACAGTTCGGATACATTTTATGCAAACTAGATGGTGTGAGGTACCAATATGTAGTGACTTTGACAAAGGTTACAGTGAGGGAGGTGTTGCTGGCGGTGTGTCATGCTCTTTAGTATATATTGCTCTATTCTCTCTCACCTACCTGCCACCTCAGTTCCTGCTCCCACCTGTGTTGACCAGCTTTTTATGTGTGCTTGTGACTCTAAATTAGAAAAGCATAGATCTCGGAAAAGAGACGTTTATCTGTGGTGCGAGAGACCAGCCAATACTCGTATGCTGTAAAGGGTCTCTGAATGGAGCGTGTGGTACTAGGGTGCAATAGCCAGTGGTGAAGTTGTAGATAATGTAGTCTTTCTGATCCAGGGAGGGTAACATTTTTGCTCAAGTGCTGGAAGGGAATCATCCCTGCCTCATATATCACATGCCCCATACCCCGACACTCCAATCGTAGTGGACATTTATAACTCACAACCCTCCATATACTCTCCAAATGCTCCACTGTCCCTTCGTTAACTCTGAAAAAATACTTCACTGGGTTGTCTTGGCACAACAGGACAACATGTTGAGGCAGCCATTACAGGACTCGGGGACATTGTCCATATTGAAACGCATTGTAGTGAATGCTTGTCTTTGACTGTCACAATAAGGAACCCACATGAAGGGGGATAACTGGTTTTAGTCATGACATAAATTGTTTGTTGGTGGTACCATACCCATTTTAGGAATTGTGGTATGCTCTTAGATGATTTTACCCTGTGAAAAATACTGATCATCTGCTGAAATTTGATTAACCATACGTTTCTCACTAAGGTGATCGGAGGTTCTCCAGAAGCCAAATTACATCACATTTTGTAGAATTTCACACTCTAATCTTCTTGTATTAAAAATTCAGATATTCTGAGCAAAACATTAACTTCTAACTTCAGCAGCAGTCTTTCAATTGATTCCCCTGTGTTTTACTGCAGCTTCACCTCAAAGTTCTAATAAATATCTAGTGCAATAATATTTTGTATTTATGGCAAAAATGTCATTTTGATGGAATCAAATCTATAAATAAAACTCCAAACTTTTCCTTTAGAATTTTGCAAAATGAGAGACAAAGTTGTCACAGAAAGTATGGTATGTGCTTAAGGAAGCTAAAATCAGGACACATGTTCTATAAATGCTCAATTATTTTTCACATCTATACCAGTAAAACATTTTGACATGCAGAGTGAAAAATGTACGTCCAACACCAGCAGCAGACTATCAGTTACCTCTCTGGTGATTAACTGCAGATTCACCACAGAGTTCTAATGGTCAGTGGCTCACAATGAACCGCCAGATCAACGCTGGATCGCCATCTTGCTTCCACATGCTCCGCCTGCTTTGACAGACATTCAGATGGATCCCACAGAATCCAGAAAGATGGTCACCCAAGCACTCATCACCAGCAGACTCGTCTACGGCAATGCACTCTACACCGGCATCACCCAGATACTCCTCAGGAAACTACAGAATGTTCAAATGCCGCAGCCAGACAGGTCCTCATCATCCTCGCTGCAGCCACATCACCAACAACCTTCAAGAACTCCACTGGCTTTCAGTTAACAAACGAATCACCTTCAAGCACCTCACACACGCCTACAAAGCTCTCCACTATGCAGGACCAGCGAATCTGAACCACCGCCTCTCATTCCGCACACCCTCTAGACACCTTTCCTCTGCCCAACTGGTCTCGGCCACTGTCCCACAGGTCCACAAGACCAGAACCGAAGTAAGATCCTTCTCCCACCTCGCCGCCGAGACCTGGAACACCCTGCCTCTCCACCTCAGGAAATCCCTGTCGCTGACCCAATTCAGGAAGGATCTAAATACCTGGCTCTTTGACTGAACCCCTGCAACTCGACGGATCAGCAGCACTTGACCTGCCCCAATAAGCACCTTGAGACCCTCATAGGTGAGTGGCTGCACTATACAAACCCATGATTGATTGATGGATTGATTGAATGAGAGTGCCACAAATTTGATATTCAAGACTAAAGGGAGGCACTTCTGAAAACCATTTAACTGGATTAGAAGTTGTTGAATTGAAAGTCTTTACTAAGCAGCAGGATGAAGTGAAAAAGCACTGAGCCCTTGATGCAGGTATGAGACCAGCAGATAAAAAATGTGAGGGGAAGTATCTCTTTTTAGTAATTTGAGGCATTATGTATTGTTAAAGAGGCTACAAAAAGCTAAAGAAAGGGACGTAAGCTGCTCCACATCTGTTTACTCACCCTACCCACTTTCTTAGTTGTTTAACAACTCCCTGTTTTAAAATAGTAACATTTAGGTAGACAAGAATTGCACACAATAAGGAGTTCCGCCCAAGAAGGATTGGGAGCTGGGCCAATTTAAAATGTGAGATAAAAAATATAAATTTACTAAGAAGGACAAAGTTTAAAGTGGCATTTTAGATGGGTTAAGTACAGCCTGTACTTGTATTAAAAAAACAGACAATCACAGAAAACAACAAAGGTTAAAAAATTACAATAAAAAAACTACTGAAATACACAAGGTATAGTTTAGGCAAAAAAAGTTCACTATGACCATGAGCAGACAAGAGATGCCATTTCTAGAACTCAGATTCTATCCAGCGGTAGGGGCATTTAAGACAGGAAAATACCATATTCGCCTACTTTGCTATGAGATTTTCCACCTATGCTTACTGAGAGACGGCCTTCGCATTGGACAATTTCTGAGACATCTATGTAACTGTCCAGACATCAGTATGTACAATCAACACACTGAAAAACTGACGTGAGAAACACTACCCTTGGAGAATTATTAAAAAAGTTCAGATGGAGGGAACGCAATAACAATAGGGACTTGATACTTTTGTTTAATTTTTTTTGTATTAGTTTTATTGTATGCATAGAAATCTTATACAAAAGATACACCAAACCGGGCACTTAGCACGGATTCATAATGAGCATTACAGTACATTTCAAAGTTACACAGCATATCTAATTAATCCACAACAGTGCATTCTGTAAGTGATGCAGTTACACAGTTATGTTTTTGAAGGTAGTCTGTAAACGTCATCCAGTAATCCCTTGGTCTCGATCTGTGGTAAATAAATAAATAATACCTCTCTTTTTGACTAGATATAACAATAACAGATAGCTCAATAAATAAGAGTCAAGATTCGAGGTAGTAGGAGTTTGCAGGTTTAATACAGCATAAAGGACAGGAACAGGACAACCTGCACGGGAATAGGATGGCAGCGCTGCACACCTCTTTAATAACAATGCACAAGTATATATACTAAAACAATTGCATTACAGTACATACGATAGGCGGAGCAGTGGGTGGGGTGCGTAGCAGTCGCGAAAGATAAGGGTGAAAGTAGGTGTAACAAGAGGCGTGAGCATAGACATGTGATGTAAACGTAACAGAATATGTCATAAAATGGGGCGGAAACATGGAGGGGGCTACCTAAGGAGCCGGGACCTCTAACCTAATGGTGCGCGCAAACTGACAATGACGTGTTACTAGGAGAAGCTGGGGGCTACGACTTCTGCGCTAGAAGGAGAGACTGAAGTCTGGAGAGTCAGAGCGACATGTACCTAAACACTATCTAGTATCTGATGTTTAGAGAACATGTTGATAGAATCCAAAAGTTATCGGGGTAAAGGCTAACAGATTCTAAGACTGGTGCATGCATTATTCTACATGTAGTGCGTGTTGAGGAATATTAAATGACCATTAAGACAGTATTTCTCTTACATGGAGACGTAAAGGCTAGACCATGACGGAAACTATTGATGCGATTCAGTAGCTTAGGAATGCAGAGAAGGAGGGCTGGACTGATAACTAGAATCATAACATACTCTTGGCAGACTGGCAGGCAGAGCCAGGCCGAGCCGGGCACTGTGAGGCAGGAAGTAAGTGAAGGGTCAGGAATACAGTTGGGGGCTGTATCGCTCCTCAGCGAGGGCTCAGGAGACAGGAGCTGAATCTGGTGTCCGGGCCCTTTTGAGGCCTAGAAACGGGGACTTTTCAATGAAATAACGTGCACACTGAGAAACGTGGCAACGTAACTTTACATAGGCCTAATATTCGTTGTATTCACGAAAACTGGAAACTGGTATACTGGAGATGGACACAACTGTAATTGCGTCTTTAATCGAACATGGGGAATACATATGCATATTAATCATGCACACATAACATAAGATGGGGAACACGTAGGGACACAGAACATGGCAAAATTTACTTTTCCACATTCCCTCCTTGTCACTACGTTTCCATCAGGAAACATCAATACTCATGATACCATCTATCATTTCATACAGTATCATTTGCTCGTCTCGAATTGTCTTGGAACGGGATTTAGGACGGGGCTTGGGACTAGGAATACAAGAGGTAGCACAAATGCCGCAAATCGCAGGGCCACATTGTATACAGAGACAGCAACTGAATGTGATCGCTACTGCAATACCTAGAAATGACAATACTTTCCATCCCCAGGCAGAAATTATACTCCAGAACCAACCGGACCATGTCCAGGTGCCTGGATTTTGGTGTAACAGATGGGCAATTTTATGCAGTCTGGTTATAGCTGAATAAACAGACGGCGCGTTATTAGGAATGAAAATGCAGCAACTAGATCCGATGACTCTACATGCTCCTCCTCTATCGGCCAGTATGACGTCAAGAACGAGACGATTTTGGAGCACGACAACTCCCATAGCAGATTGCTCTTCGGTTAGGTTACCTAGAGCAGAAGTAGTTTCAGTCACTACCGCTTCAAGGGTTCTGGTTAATCTACGTATCAATTTACTATTCACGACAGTACCTAAGTAGGGAAAGAAACCTTTATTGAGATCTATATATTGTTCTAGAGCAGTTTCAGTATAATCAACAATCGGGAGGTCTCTCTTGTGTCTAGTATGTACTAGGTAGGAGTTCCTATGATAGTCAGGTGGGGCTAGGAAAACTGGTGGCAGTAGGAAGGCAATGTAACAGGTTCCCTCCCAATCGAGGGGCAGGCGAACATATGCGGTCTGACCACAAATAAAGTAAGAATGACGTGAAGCTTTGAAAATAGATTTCCTACTGTCACTATACTTGACAATAGTAGTACAATCACTATGTCCTACATGTACGGAACCATTATTTCTGACACATAATTCACCTTTGACTGGTAATACTGACATAGCAGGTAAGTCTGGAGTAGAATCAGACTGAACATTCAGGACCATGAAATTCGAAGAATAATTACCCAAATTATAAACTTCATTTTCTAGATCTAACCCTGTTCTGTGGGGAAGACCTTGCTTGTCTGGAAAACATGTACTGTTCAGAAAGGACATATCAGTTGAGGATGACGTTAACGTGGACCATGCTCCACATGAACCGTTATGTGAAAATGGATAAGGAAACAGTGGCAGAACTCCCTTCGATGTCTGGAAAGGGGGGAGTCGACCACACACCCAACAATTAGTGGCATTGCTGGTCTGGTGTGAATAATGTAGCATGCGGATAAAGGAATTGTTGCGCATAGCAAGACGATAAGATAGTTCATGAGGAGGCAGATCACTAAACGTGTGCTCTACTGTAGCATTAGAAGACTTATTTACATGAGAAATTGGAAAACATAAATGAAATGCATAACTCGTGCAGGTAACCATCAGGCTGAGAAATAATATGAAACTGAGAAAAACGATACATCGGATTGAGTTTTGACTAACTCTCTCACTATGGGGGTCTATTTCATACATGTCAGATACCTATTTAACCGTTTCACCTAGGGGAGGACTTAGACAATTAAACTGGCTGACTTATTTTACTAGACCGTAATTTCTTCTTATACTCCTGCTGCGGAGTTTCCTCTAACAGGGGAGGCTTGGTATCAATGTCATTTGCGGGACAGTCCTTAAGAATGGTATCTCGGCAGTCTTTAAAATCTTGGCAATCCTTGGAAAAGTTCTTGGAAACAGTTCGTGGTCGGAGTCCGTGAAATGTCTTTACATGCGACAGGTGGACCCACCCCTTCCTGCCTTCCAACTTGACGGCAGTACGGGTGGTTAAGAGGACCAACTTTGGCTCCTTCCAACGAGGCTCCAGCGGACTTGAACGATCAAAATTCCTGACGAGAACAAAAGAGCCCGGAAGGATCTCGTGTGGCTTGACTTCAGTATTGTCGGGAAATGCAGCGGCAACCTGTGAACGACAAGAGTGTAGGGCAGACATCAAGGAAGCTAGGTAATCTGTCAGCATATTACTGGAAACATCTGTAATACTTCGGGGTCTAGGTGTACCCCACATATTTGGAGGGCGGCCGAAGACGACCTCATACGGGGACAGACCTGATCTGGAATGTGCGACCATGCGCATATAAAATAAAGCGACTGGCAGAGCAACTAACCAGTCTACACCTTTTTCTTGACAGATTTTAGCAATGCGGATTTTCAAGGTTTGATTATGTCTCTCTACGAGACCGGCTGCTTCTGGATGTCGTACACAATGGAACTTCCACTGGTACCCTAACAAAAGGGAAACGTGTTTCATCAGTTCAGATGAGAATGGCTGGCCGTTATCAGAATATACGACCCTAGGGAGTCCATAACGGGGGAAGAATTCACGAACCAACTGCTTGGCAGTGGTCGCGGCTGTGTAATCTGGGACTGGATATGCTTCTGTCCACCTGGACAAAGCGCATACAACTACAAGGACATACTTGAAACCTCGACATCGCTCCATCTGAATATAATCCATCTGGAGGACTTCAAAAGGGTGGTCAGGGGGCTGGAATCCACCTTGTTCCACCGGGACACTTTTACCTGGATTGAACTGGCAACATATCATACAGGTACGGACTTTCTGCTTGGCTGCAGCTCGTAAATGCTTGTTAAACCAAATGTTCTGGATACTGTCTAACATGGCTTTTTCTCCTAAGTGTGCTGGACTATGTGCAGTATTGATAATGACTTGAACCATTGAGTCGGGGAGGAACCATGTGGCTCTACCCTTCGTCAACCATCCCTGATCTGTCTGGACCCCTCCTTGTTCGGACCATTTCTTGATTTCATCGGGAGTAGCATGTAACTGGATATCTATGACATCTTGAGTGGGGTCCTTAACTGTCATACAGGTAGTCTGTTCTAGAGTGGATGTCGGTATCTTGTTAACTGGTATGTCTGGTGTCTGTGCTGTAAGCTTGGCTGTTCGATCTGCTAGATCATTACCTTGAGAAATAATGTCTGTAACTTTCGTGTGTGCTTTGCATTTCATGATAGCAATAGATGTCGGTAAATGTATTGCATCTAACAGAGCTTGAATAAGGAGACCATGCTGAATCTTGGTTCCATGAGAAGTCATGAAACCTCTCTCCTGCCAGAGCACTCCGAAGTCGTGTACAACTCCGAATGCGTAGCGTGAATCTGTGTAAACATTAACTTTCAGGTTCTTGGCGTGTATGCAGGCTTGGGTCAGAGCAACTAGTTCTGCTGCTTGAGCAGACAGGGTGTCAATACGGTGTGTTTCAATAACTTCAGTGTCAGTAGTCACTGCATACGCGGCTACTAGTTCTCCTGTGCTTGTTCTCATACATGAACCATCCACATAAAGTGTCAGGTCGGGATCTGGTAATGGAATATCTGTCAGATCTTGTCTTGGCTTAGTCATAGTGTTAACTACTTCCACACAGTCATGTGTGGCAGGATTCGAAATAACTGACGGTAACAGTGTAGCAGGATTTAGAACGTTGCAGCGTCTGATTTCTATGTGTGGCTGGAACAGTGTCAGTTCATAACCTGTTAAACGTGCAATTGTCAAGTGCTGAGTCTGTGTTCGGTTTAAAAGAACTTCCACGGAGTGTGGAACTTGTACTGTCAAGGAGTGTCCTAATACTATGGAATCACTTTGTCTGATAGCTAGTGCTGTGGCTGCAACTGACTTGAGGCACGCAGGCAGAGCCTGGGCTACAGGATCTAATGTGCTCGAAAAATAAGCACAGGGCTTGTATTGTCCTGCTTGATCTTGTGTGAGAACAGATAATGCTGTACCATCACGTTCTGTGACAAAAAGTGTAAAAGGCTTACTGTAGTTCGGTGTAGCTAGAACAGGAGCTTGGCATAGAGCTTTCTTTAACTCATTGAAACTAAGTGTATGTTCAGATGTCCAAGGGAGAACAGTCGATACGGCTGCCTCCTGTGTCGTTAACTGTATCAGTGGCTTAGCTAGAAATGCATACTGAGGAATCCATTGTCTGCAATAAGAAGTAAGGCCGATAAAAGCACGTACCTCCTTCTGTGTCTTGGGCTGAGGAAGACTCGCTATTAACTGGATACGATCGGGTGTCAACTGCCTACCCCACTTGGACAGTAAGTGGCCTAAGTAGATCACTTGCTGGACACAGAATTGAAGCTTTGAAGGGGACACCTTGTGCCCCATCTCGGCAAGGAAATACAAGACTGTAAGTGATGCTCGCTCGCAAGCACGTTCAGAACGGGCTGTGATCAATAGATCATCGACATACTGGAGCAGGGCAGTGTCAGCTGGCATGTGAATGTTGTCTAGTTGTCTCTTAAGTGCTTGATTGTAAATGCTAGGGCTTTCTGTGAAACCTTGACGAGCTCGTGTGAATTTATAGCTCCTTCCATTTAAACAAAAACCGAAAAGGTACTGGCTGTCTGGATGAATTGGAACACTGAAAAATGCGTTCTTGAGGTCGATTACGGTAAAGAATATTGCCTCAGAATCAATGGCTGTCAACTGGGATGAGATGTCTGGAACAACTGGATACTGGGGAATAATACATTTATTGAGTTCTCGAAGGTCAATCACTAATCGATATACTGGGGGTGCATTTGGATCAGTACGCTTCATGACTGGAATGATCGTAGAATTACATACATTGGAGTCGGTTTCTACAACTACTCCTTGAGCCATGAGCTCGTCAATAATTTTGGATAAGGCTGCTACAGCCTCAGGTGGCAATCTGTACTGTCTGATTCGTGGCAGGACTATACCTTGCTTGAGAGTCACACGATGGGGTGTGATTTGCATGAAACCTACATCAGTTGGACCTTGCGCCCATAGATGCTGCGGGACATTAGACAATCTCGGATCAAAATCTCGTAATACATAGTGACCCTTGAAGTCACGTAAAAACAAACGTATTCCCTCTGGGGAACAGCAAATAACTGCACCTAATTCTTTCAGTGTTTTAATGCCTAACACATTTTCTGGACATGATTTCGTAAGCAATAGATCAGTAGTTCGGGACAATGGACCTACTTCTAGAGTAACTGGCTTAGAAATCTCGTTTACAATAGGCTTTCCTGAAAATCCAAGGGAAACATTTCTAGAGCCTGAGAGCGGAGCCCCTGGAACCTCGTCGTGACTTATGGTAGTCCTACTTGCCCCTGTATCAATCAGAAACTTTCTGTCTTTCCCTAATACTTGACTATGAACATAGGGACCTTCTTGATCTACAGGAATCTCGATGAGAGGCAAGCCTACCTCCCTCTCTAGGCTGTTTCATGAATACTGTTGATACTCTGGATACTCAGACTGTGCATACTGGTACATCTGCTGTGTAACATGCTGTGTTGCAGCAATAGGCTGCGGTGCTGGAACTGTCTGTTGTGCATTCTGAGGCTGAGAAGTCTGTGAAACTTGTTCTTGTCTAGGCGGACGTGGTCTTTCTTTAGTTTTACCAGTGGCTATATTGTGTTTCAGAACTGCACACTCGTTTATAAAATGACCTGGCTGTTTACAATAATTACATGTCCCTTTAACGGGAGCTGCAGGATGACTGGCTTGATTCGGACCCCTCTTCTGACTGTCTTGTGGGACAGACTGTGCAACTAGTACTTTCATTTTCGTGTCTTTCATACGTCTTCTCTCGTGTTCTTGCTCTTCTCTGATTCTATTCTGGTGATACTGGAGCATCTGTAACATCTGGGACGGGGTACTAGCTTGCCATGTACTTTCGACTTTCAAAACTCGATTCTTAACTTGTGGACTTGAATTCTCGACTAGTTTAGTAACAAAAAGATGAGGGTATGACTCGCTACTCGTCTTCAAGCCGCTGTTTATAATGAAACATTTTTCAAATCTAGAATAAAAATCACTAGTGTCTTCGTCTTGTTTCTGTTTACAGGCTGAGATTGCATCCCAGTCTTCCTTTTTAGTGGCTAATAATCTAGGCAAAACTTGTATTAACAGTTCAGGTAATTCTTTACATTTATCTCCAAGACCGGTACCTGGTACTCGTATCTTATCTTCGGCTTCTAGAACTGCCCAATCGATCTTTTTCTCTCCCACCTCCCAATCTTTTTCCTTGAGTTTCTCATATACCCCTGCGGGCAACAGGACTTTTAACATTTTAATAATATCTGGATACGTGTATTCTCCCATACGGAGCATGTCTTTTAATTCTCGGTGGAACCCTGCTGGATCTTTATCATGACAGGGAATTAATTTCCTCATCTCTAAGAGTTCCATCTTGGTAACTGGGGTGTAAACAAATACTCGTTGCATCTCACCATCCGCTGTCCTAACTGGGTGTACTTCTCGTAGCGGATTCTGTCTGTCTATATAAAACGGTTTACTTTCTGGAGGTGAGACATGAACAAAATGTGGGTTCAAAAACGTACTATATTTGTGGCGCTGTTCTAGAATGACACTAATTAAATCGGTACCTAAACCTTTCCACCTATACTGGAGTAACTCGTTCAGGACATCATGTAACGGACCTGGATCAGAATGTTGACCCTCATACAATGTAATGAGGTGCTGGATCATATACATACCCACCAGTCGCTGCTCGGCTGGGGGCAATTTCAGGAACATTTGTGCCACTATTTCGTCTGGAAAAGTGGTAGAATCAGTAACCCATCGGACTGCTGATCGGGCTAGTTCTTGTTCATGCATGGTACTTAACTCACTATAACCGATTCGTGATTTCAGAATGTGATCGGTAGCTTGAAACACTTGCTCTAGAGAGCCTTGTTCTGGTGCTGGATGATGAAAGACTTTCTTGTGTTCTAGGCGTAAATGGCGGTCTGGAAATCTAGATTTACCTACATACGCTATTCTGGCAGTATTCTCGTCCTCTACCTCTTCAGTAAAAGAGTCATTTTCTTTCTCGCTCCCTAGAGCTTCACTGCGTTGTTCGTGTATCCTTATTATTTCTTTACGAATTTTCTTGTACATATGCTCTATACTATTGAGTGTCTTGTGCTTACCCTCGGCTATATTATCACTCCACTTTGTCAGGATTCTCATTTCGGTCGGATCTTTAGTCGGGGAATCTTGTTCCCGTATTAAACAATTGATCAGAAACTTTAATAGCATGGACTGGGTTTCGGCTTTCCTGTGAGACATGACGTCAGCAATACTTTCTGGATCTTGTCCTGTACGAATGAAACGATACATTCTGTCTAGATCTTCTTTCATATCCGGTAGGGTGACCAAATACTCGGACACCTGTCTTATACGTATGGAATATATAACCATGCTATCCTCGCCTGGGACTGGATCATAACAGCATTCAGTAAGAGCTCGCCTGATTTCTGCAACGGACTTAAATTTGGGCGTACGCTGTAACGCACGTTCATGTAACTCGACTGCTCCTAAACGCCTACTTGGCGGCGGGGTACCAGGAGGACCTCCTCCTGCGGCCCCTATACTGGAATCGTCGACTGATACTCTTCGTGCTGGCAGAGTGACTGATGTGGCGGGAAGTTGTACTATGGGCTGGACCGGGGGTACCGTAGCAGGTACTGCAAAAGGTGCCCCGGTGTCTGGAGGAGCAGGAATTACATGATTTACAGGAACTGGCGGAACAGGATTTGCATATTCTGGGACTGTGTCGTCCAAATAGGACGAGATAAAAATATCAGCTGCGGTCGGTTTGTGACGTAGCTTGGTCGGAACTAAGGGTGGCGGAAAATGACTGGATGCCTCCGGGGTTGCTTTTGGCAAGCCCTCGGCAAGAAGAGGATACATACCCTTAATGAGGGCATTCCTCTGTCTGTCTGACTGTTCGGTTTTAACTCGTTCACCTATTTCGATTAATTCCCTTTCTTGGGCTCTTTCTATGGATTCTCTACTTAATTCTGACTTTCTGATTTCTTTTTCGGTTCTTTTATGAGATTCTTTGCGCCATAACTCGATGGCATCTTTCTGTGACTGTCTGGCTTTCTTTTTCCATAATGCTTCTTCTACTCGCATGATGCACTCGGCATCCCACGTACCTGATACGGGCCACCTATACTTTTCTTCTAACTGTTTGGTGTACTCCACCCATAAATCTAGATACAATATGGCACTTATGCCATGCTTTTGATACATAAAATGACCTGGACTGTCCCTAGGCGGGACAGGAACTGCTTCTTCTAACAGACCTTTTCTAGTTTTTAACTGACGTAGTTTGGAAAACAAAGGCATGACTGAACTGTAGTCTAGACACAATACAATACACAATAAAACACGATAATTACACCACTTTCATACCACGACATTAAAATACATGAATGACATTTAAAATAACAGTTCTGACAAAATACTACCTGGAATACTGAAAACAAAATACAGACTTCTCGAGAACAGAACGGACTAGAACAGAAACTAGATGCACTGCTGAAACAGTACGAAACTTACCGGTCTCATAAAGAGACGCGTCAGGATCCGCATCCACCGGAGTGGACACTTCGTGTTGGGTCTGTGTACCACCAAACCCACGGACCAGAGACAATTAGATTGACCCTGTCTAGATACTACCCCAGCAACGGTACTCACCGGGCAGCAAGAACGGAAGGCCTCGGACTGGACTGGACTGCTTCGACGCCGGACGGACGAACTTCGGACTTCTGTTACGGGTGGGCCTCCGGATACCTCGGACCTTGGACTCTCGGCTTGGGCTCTGGTCGGGACTCGCCGCGTTCCTCCACCGCCTCGTCTGGATGCTGGACCGCAACCTCCGTCTCCTCCGTGGGCCTGAGGGATACTTGAAGCAGAAATATCTGCACGTGCACGGTATGGTTCCGTCACGGCTGCAGAGGATCAGGGGGCTTGCGTGGCTTCACCGGCGCGTGGGGAAAGGGCAAGTCCCTATTCGGGCGCCATTATGTGGTAAATAAATAAATAATACCTCTCTTTTTGACTAGATATAACAATAACAGATAGCTCAATAAATAAGAGTCAAGATTCGAGGTAGTAGGAGTTTGCAGGTTTAATACAGCATAAAGGACAGGAACAGGACAACCTGCACGGGAATAGGATGGCAGCGCTGCACACCTCTTTAATAACAATCCACAAGTATATATACTAAAACAATTGCATTACAGTACATACGATAGGCGGAGCAGTGGGTGGGGTGCGTAGCAGTCGCGAAAGATAAGGGTGAAAGTAGGTGTAACAAGAGGCGTGAGCATAGACATGTGATGTAAACGTAACAGAATATGTCATTAAATGGGGCGGAAACATGGAGGGGGCTACCTAAGGAGCCGGGACCTCTAACCTAATGGTGCGCGCAAACTGACAATGACGTGTTACTAGGAGAAGCTGGGGGCTACGACTTCTGCGCTAGAAGGAGAGACTGAAGTCTGGAGAGTCAGAGCGACATGTACCTAAACACTATCTAGTATCTGATGTTTAGAGAACATGTTGATAGAATCCAAAAGTTATCGGGGTAAAGGCTAACAGATTCTAAGACTGGTGCATGCATTATTCTACATGTAGTGCGTGTTGAGGAATATTAAATGACCATTAAGACAGTATTTCTCTTACATGGAGACGTAAAGGCTAGACCATGACGGAAACTATTGATGCGATTCAGTAGCTTAGGAATGCAGAGAAGGAGGGCTGGACTGATAACTAGAATCATAACATACTCTTGGCAGACTGGCAGGCAGAGCCAGGCCGAGCCGGGCACTGTGAGGCAGGAAGTAAGTGAAGGGTCAGGAATACAGGTGGGGGCTGTATCGCTCCTCAGCGAGGGCTCAGGAGACAGGAGCTGAATCTGGTGTCCGGGCCCTTTTGAGGCCTAGAAACGTGGACTTTTCAATGAAATAACGTGCACACTGAGAAACGTGGCAACGTAACTTTACATAGGCCTAATATTCGTTGTATTCACGAAAACTGGAAACTGGTATACTGGAGATGGACACAACTGTAATTGCGTCTTTAATCGAACATGGGGAATACATATGCATATTAATCATGCACACATAACATAAGATGGGGAACACGTAGGGACACAGAACATGGCAAAATTTACTTTTCCACAGATCTAGAGGGAAGTTCCTGCTCATAGGTCTGTAGATTGTCTCTGCAGTATGCTATATCTTGAAGCCATTGTCTTAAGCTGGGATGTTTTCTACCTCGCCAGCACATTGACACCCTCCTCTTTGCCAGTAGCAAAGCTAACATACAAAATATTCGTTTATGGGATCTCAAATTGGAGACAAGTCCTAGTAAGCATACTCGAATTGTGCATTTCTATCTGTATCTCTAGCATTTCTCTCAGTATTTTCGTTACATTTTACCAGTATGTTTCAATATGGGGACATTGCTACGCTAAATAAAGAAAGTCTGCATCATCAGTGCTACATCTTTGGCGTCGTGCATCTTGTCGGAGTCCCCATTTATGTAGTTTAATAGGCGTGTGGTATGTTTGATGCAAATATTTATAATGGATTATACGCATTACCATTTGGAGTGAGCATTTCAATCAACGAGCAGCTAGTATACCATTTCTCATCTGTAAGTTTTGTGTCTAGTTGTGCATTCCTTCTGTCCAGTGCTTTGGATGCACGTCCCCCAATGTCTGCTTGCATCAGTACATATAATTTTGTGACTAGATGTGTATTGTGTGGATTCGTAATTACCATTTTTAATGCCTGTAATATGGGTGGTTCCTGTGGGAATCACGGGTGTAACTTTTTGATGGCTCCACACCATTTATGACATGTAAATTTGAACAGCAATGTGGGATTGCTAATATAATCGAGATCAGCAGCGTCTGTACATGTGCCGTTAGTATAGAGATCTCCCTATGTAGCTATTCCCACTCTCTGGAGTTGATCCATACCCACCTTGTCTTGTGTTACCCATAAGTCTGGATGGTGTTGCAGCTGTAGTGCTGGTGTGTATAGTGGCAATCTGTTTGCCAGTTTGCCCATCCTCTGCCATGCCAGATTAGTGGTGCGAATTGTGTTTATTTTTTGTCTTTTTACATGGGCGCATGGATATGGTAGGATATTGGAAAGCGGTATTGGTGATGCGTCACCATCTTCAACCACCATGTGCGGTAAATATCGAATCGGGTGGTACCAATAATGCGCATATTGCGCTTGGGCACACAGGTAATACAGCAGGAAGTCAGGTACTTTAAACCCGCCTTCCGAATAAGGCAGCGTAAGAGTATGTAGTTCGACGCGTGCCTGTTTCCCAGCCCATATGAGTCGGGTAACCGGGTTGATAATCTCTTAAACAAAGCCGAAGGTGGCGTAATGGGGACATTATTGAAAAGATATAGAAGTTTTTGCAAGATAACTATCTTAACTATGGCCATTCGATCTGCAAGCAAGAGCGGTAATTTTAGCCATTTTTCCACCTTCTCCTCTAGTTTTCTAATGACAGTACCATAATTTTCACGTATACCCACCTCAGGGTTTCAGTGATACCAGATTCCCAGATATTTAATCAGATCTAATTGCCATTCCAGTGGGAACTCCACCAAACAGGGTTTGGTAGCTTCTGTTAGGTGGCTAATTGTCGATTTACTCCAGTTTATTTGGAGACCCGCGTGCCTGCCAAATTTAAGATATTCCCTAATCGGGGGGAAAGATTAACTTCAGCGTCTCGGATATACAGCACCATGTTATCGGCATATAGAGAGATATTCAGCGGTTGTTGCGGAAATCGTAGGGCTGAGTATTTATGGCATTGTCTTATTTTACATGCCAGTGGCTCTAGCGCAATGGCAAAAAGAAGCGGTGAGAGTGGGCAGCCATGTCGAGTGCCCCTCGTTATGTGAATTACCTCTGAGACATATTGGTTTACTTTTATTCTCACGGCTGGCATTGTGTATAGTATATTAATCCACTGTATAAATATGGGGGGTAGTCCCATTTTATCTAAGACTGTAAATAAATAGGGCCTTTCAACTGCGTCAAATGCTTTTGCTGCGTCTAGAAGAACCGTAGCTGCTTGTAAGTTTGGATTTAGCTGATGAGATGAGGCAAAAAGGGTTCAAATCTTGTGGGATGCAGAGCGGTGTGGCACGAACCCTGCTTGATCTGGTAGTATAATGTTGGGCATCAGGGATTGAAGGCGAGTGGCAAGCAAATCAGCCAATATTTTAGTATCTGTGTTTATCAGTGATAGTGGTCTATAGGATTCACATACCTCTGGGTCTTTACCTGGCTTCAAAACGGCTATGATCGTAGCCTCTCTTAACGTGGGTGGCAGTATCTGCTTATCCGGGCGTCACCATACATTTCTACCAGACGTGGGGCTAGTAGGTCAGCATATTCTTTATAAAATTTGCTTATGAAGCCATCTGTGCTGGGTGCTTTACCACTGGGTATCGTTTTAATCACGGCTGTGACTTCTTCCAATGTAACAGCTTGTGATAGATACTCCAGTTGGGCATCCGAAAGCCATGCTATTGCAATGTCTTCAAGATATTGCAATATTTCTGGTGAGTGAGCTCTATCACTCGAGGCTTACATGTCCCCATATGTGTCCATTGATGCGTGTGGTATGCCCGCCGTGTCATAGTGTAGGTTATCTTGTCGATCTTTAACATTAAGTACAATGTGAGTGGTGTGTCAGGTACATATCTTACGCGCTAATACTCATCCCGGTCTATCACGGTCTACCCCGTTCTCCGTAGGTCCGAGCAGTACTGCGTTTAGAAATATATTTAAGGTCGTCATCAGTATAGGTTTATGATCAGACAGTGTTTTCAACAGGTGTTGTGCATCCTTCGTCCACATGGCAGTTTTTTCTTTTAGTAACCAGAGGTCTATGCATGACCAACTGTTATGGGGTGTGGAGTGGTGTGTGGCTTCTGCGCAGTGCGAGTTACATATGCGCCAAACATCTACCATGTTAAATTCTGCCATACTGTCCTTAAC
The DNA here is from genome assembly GCF_964261635.1 of Lissotriton helveticus. Lineage (NCBI taxonomy): Eukaryota > Metazoa > Chordata > Amphibia > Caudata > Salamandridae > Lissotriton > Lissotriton helveticus. The sequence continues at coordinate 1,599,786,857 of NC_136059.1, read as the reverse complement.
TGCCTGGACAGCCCGGTTATGTGGTTCTTTTGTAGGCCCTGATCTGTCCAGATCCTCTTCAAGGGCCAAGTTAAAATCGCTGCCCCACATTAACTCTACTTCAGGGAAGTACCTAAGCCTACGATATATGTTCTGGAAAAAAACTCGGGATCATCTATATTTGGACCACATTTATTGCTCAAGCCTACATGATGTCTTCGAATGTGTCCGGTTAGTATGATGAAGCGGCCATATTCATCTGTTATGGTGTGGTCTACAATAAATTGAACGCCTCTTGAATAATTGGAGTATGACAACAGTATAACAGTTTCGGACCATTTACTCCCTAGTGGGTATTTGGTCGCTTTTGCAAGGTGAGATTCTTGTAGCCTTGCTACATCGATTTGGTGTTGATCGAGATATGCAAAAACATGTCGTATTTTCTTAGGATTATTTAATCCTCTAATGTTCCAGGTTAAAAATCTGAGATGCAACAACTTTAATTTAGTTGCAATAGCCGAAGCTGGAGATATACATGATAGCGTTTAACATAGGCGACCCAGTGGCGCTCGTGGAGTGTAACGTGCACCAGATCTAATAAAATACGTACGCATGCATGTGTTGTGGTGCTGTGCATGGTGTATTCCGTTTGTAGAAGCCCATAAATAACAATAAACTGTCCCACAACCCTCCACCCACTTCGGCATCCCAATCATGGCAAAGCCATACCATTATAACCAACTGTGTCAGTGCACTAACATTTCTGGGTAGCACCCTCAGGGGGGGGATCGATGAGTGCATGTCACACCATCCGTGCGTACGGATGTTGTCAGGTTTTACGTATCTGGTTGGTGCATAAAATATAACATATAACAGTGACATGAACTGCAGTACAGTACAAGAACCAAGATCTATTTGCTTTGCTAAGATAACGGTGTACAACACCCCACATCATAGATTACAGTGTGCGATATTGCATAATTACGACATAGTTCAAACTCAGAACATTTTTACATCTCTGTTCCAGCCTTTGAGCTATAAAACCTGTGTAATATTATAGTTCCAACATGACTTAGCCGGCAAGAGGCCTATAGAGCAGAACAGTCATCTACAGCTTACATGTGGCTAAGCGTTACCCACCCTAATTCAGCAGCCCATACACTCCTACTTTCCTGTGAGCATACAAGTAAAGCATATAAGTAAAGCAAAAGCTAAGCTATTACGGTCTACCATGAAATTGGCTTCTGTTTGAAAAATACGTGGTCTAAGTGCATTAGCGTTCTATATGACAAGGGAACAACCGGCCTAAGCCATGATATAAAAGACCATGTTACATGCATGTGGTGAGGACATAGTATCAATAGCTGCAGAAGTCTTTTCCTGTGTATCAATTACCCCACAGTGCACAGGTTGAGTTTATACACCGACGCATGCCAAGTCATTGCAAATAGGATGCAAAGGTAAACAGTCAATTCCCATGTATATCCTCAAGTGAATAGCAACTTATATACGTTACCACTAGCAATAGCACGTTTAGTCTGAGTCTGGATCCAAGTGCATACGTTTTGGCATCTTACGGCTGGAGAGAGTCTTTTTGATGAGGTCCTCTGCTGCCGTTGGTGTTGGATACATTTTCGTTTGTCCCTCATGTGTGATGCGCAGTCTTGCCGGATACAACATCATGTATTCAATTCCCATCTCTCTCAATTTCTTATTTGCTGGATTAAAGTCTTTGCGTGCTGCTTGCACCGTCACTGTGAAATCCGGATAGAAAGAGATATTATTGCCTTTGTAGTTCACTTGCTTCTTTTCCCGCACAATGATGGGCCTATGTGGTGGTATGAATGCACGTGATCTATGGGCTCGTTCAATGATAAGCATAGTGGAAAAGTTTTCAGCTCCAAAAATATTTTGCAACATCCCCTCCACAAAGGTTTCCATTTTCCCTGTGTTGGTACTCTCTGGAATCCCCATTATGCGCACATTGTTTCGGCTGGATCTCGCTTCTAAATCTTCGTTCTTTTGTTTGATAACATCCAGGATTCTTTCAATATCTTTACATTTATGCGCCGTCATATTAGAAGTGTCTTCAACCACCGATATACGAGCATCCGCTGCGTTCAGTCTTAAGCCCTGTTTATCAAGCTTGAAGGACATGTTGTGCACTCTCTGCGTGATGGAGTCGAGCTTACCATTGATAGCTTGAAGACTATGCTGTGTGGCTTGTAGGGCGGTGTCCATCTTAGACTGTTGCGTGTGTTCCGAGTCAAACTCGGTGTCCAAATGTGCCACCGTCTGCTTGGTGGATCGTCGATTATGAAAAGACTTTTTTAGTTGTTGCTTGTCTGATTTTCCCATTTTGGCAACGTCTAGGCAATTGTTATGAGTGATACTGTAATGTGTAGGGCCTCTGAGATCCACACTCGCTGCAGCTTTTCTTTTTTTTACACTCGGCACTGGTCTATCTGGGCGTGGCGGAATTCGCCCAAGTGTACACAGGGTAGGAGTGTCTTCGCAGTGTTGTTCCGTAGGCTGCTGAATTGTAAGTAAAGAAAGAAAATGGCAGTCTATAATGTGTGGTGCGTAGCAGTACTTTTCTCTGGCAATGATCCGCTCTCTCTGCACCGTCTATGGGACCCTCTGCTATAGAGGAGTTAGCGCACCATTTCCTATATATATGACAGCATGGGCAGTGTCCGGATATCGAAGCTTGGTTGCTTGCACATCACTTTGTTAAGCCGGGAGGATTCACAGGTTTTCGTTGCCGCTGTGGTGCATCATACAGCAGTGGTAGTGCACATGCATATGGATCATTCAGGGATACTCGCTGGACAATGTATGATACAGGCATCGGCGCTATTATCGCCTATCAATAGATTATATTTGTCCTGGAGTGTTGGTGTCTTCATTGCCGCACATTAGCACCACAGTGGGGTACTGCGCCTAACGAGCAGCGCCGCCGGCAGATCCCACACATAGGCCCCAGGAGCCGTCACCATCTCTCACTATGTCAGTTATAGCAGCACAGGTACAGCAGACATCGCATCAACAGTGGCTTACCTTCTGTGTTGTTTGTGTCAGCATACCACTCCTGGGAAGTGGTTCACGGCGATCTCCAGCACACAGCCTCACCAAAGTTATCCATATATCTAATTGCTGTCTATTCTGTTACATGTGCCGTCCCCACTTTGAGTAAGCTTCTCCGACCACCGGGGATTTCCTTTCGAGTCAGATTTTTCTGCAGTGGCACACCAGATCACACATCTGACGCTAGAATCACAAAGCAGGGTGAGGAACTGAAAAGTATAATCCAATTCGACACCATCAGGAGTGGGCTCAACAAAAGTGAGGATTGGACTACTCTGATATAACTAAGGACAATACCTCCTCAGTGAAAATGTACATCTGTGTAAATCATTGCGTTAACTGTACTGTTGAATCTTAAAAACATCACACTGTCACTACCTTATTGCATGAAACTACCCGTCACCATCACCACTTCAAAATGGCGGCCGCCTTAGACCTTCCTTTACACCTGCACCAACTCGCTCACTGCCCCTCCCGCCCTGGTCACATGATTGCCAGAATGCACGCATTAACTGTCACGGCTTCCGCAGTCTTAGTGCAGCAGACAACCGTGGGAGCCTGCGCAACCTGGACGGACATCTTTCCGCCAATCTGGTAAGTCCCGAGCGCCTCTCAATGCTAAACCCGCTAACTTCAGCGGTCGTACGTTCCAATACTAAAACGCCCTTCCTCTACCCTCACAGCGGATCTAACACTTGAAGGACCGCTTTTTTATCCAGAGGACCACTGTGCCCTAGTTCACTGAACCTATCCGTGAACTTCCCCCGGTATGATCACCAATAACTTTCATCACTCGCATGATCACTCACTTTCATTTTCCCGCCACACTGTAATGCTGTTTTATTTTAACAGATACAACGAAGCAACCGTGCCATCACCCGTAATCCGGCTCCTAAATAATCCGGTTGCACCTTCAAGGTAACCCTATTGCCATCTCTCCCCGGTTTTCATAGTTACTAGCCCTAGGTCTTTGACACCCCAATTTTATTTATCCACCTACAGAAAGACCGTGCCAACCCGCCGGTCGATTACCAATCTCTTAACTTCATGAACGCCGGACTGCACCTTGGAACATACCAAGCTCGCCCCTAGCACAGAGGTAACTGCTCAGCCACCTAATCTCTTGCGTCCACTGGCATGTCAAATCACCCCCCGTACGATCAAGTTCACTCCAACCGCCGGTTCCTCGCACAATCCAGCACTAATTGCACTGGAAGTGTCGTCATATGCTCCAAATCACTGCGAATCCGAATGTAACGCGTAGTAAATGTTTTTAAGATGCACACTGGAATCTCTCTTCCTTCATGTTTTTTTCACCAATTCAACCGCTGGCTTCTCACCATACTTAGCCGCACGTTCACGGATTATGCTCCACAAATGCTCAAGCTCACTGCGAATCCGATTGTAAGGCAATGTAATCTGTTTTTAGGACGCATACTGAAATCTCTTTTGACCAAGCCTTTCTCTAAATAACTAACTGTGAATGGTCTGTCTCTGCCTCTCCCTGTTTCCCTTCCCATACAGGCGCATCAATGTTCAAACCAGGCATTGTAATTTAATTAAGTCCTGATGATGATCCCTATGTAATTTAGAGCGCGGGATCGAAACGTCGACCTTTTTAAGTAGCCATACAGTGTCACCATTTCTTTGTACCAATTACTGTATGTACTACTCTGGTATACACTTGTAATATTGATTTAAAAAGTGCGCCAGTCTGCTCTACTCTTCTTTGCCTGAAAAAATCTTCCTTTTTTACTTACTATATCTCTCTTTACTTTCTGTTATGAGTTTAGCACAGGATTGTGCCCGTCATTTTTGAAACCCTGTTTTCAAATTGAAATGTTATCTCTTGATTATTGTATATTAATAAACTCCTTGTCCGGCTGGACATGGACAATCTAACAGCAGCCTATTATGGTCTGACTAGCATCTAATGTTTATCTATGAAAGTGCTCTGGACCTTCTGTTCCTCTTTTACTATTGGTTCAGACATGAGCACCAAATATAGCAGGTAATGGCGGAATCTCGTCTCCGGCCGGTGGAGCAGCACTATCGTGTGGCCATCACAGCACGCCCTCTAGTGCCTCGTCCTCCCCCCCCCCCCCCCCCGCCCCCCCGGCCTTGATACTTACTTCGAATGGAAAGCTGCCAATTACAATGTCTATTTGTGTGACAATGTACTGGCAAATTAAATCAATTGATCAACAAACATTGGAATATTCTGACCTCAGGAAGTCTGAAGATAGAGATACCGATGTTCTCATTCAGGAGGGGTCATAATCTCTCAAACAGATTGGTACACACGTGTTCAAATAGACAGATAGCTGAAAACAGTTTAGCCACCCTTTGGAATATACCATCAACTAAAGAGCACTATTCCTGTGGGGGATGTGCTGTATGTCCTTTCACTAAAATACAGGGCCTGGGACCTTAGGATCCAGAATATATGGATACTGGGAAGCCAAACAAAATGCAAATCAAATAACGTAATTTATATGCTAAAATGCTATGCTCTTTAATGTATAGAGATATGACAACTCAGAAAATACTGGTGAAGATAAACGAGCAGGCTAGATGTAAAAAAGACAACACATGATTAGCCAGACATTATGTCGAACAGAGACACACTGAAGACGATTAGAATGGTATGTCATTGATAAAGTAAAGCCAGTACAGTCAAACATGGCAACAGCCCTTCTCAAATATGAACAACGATGGGTAGATAGGCTCAAAACTGACGCTAGTAGCTTTCCTACTAGTAATTCTACTAGTCGTAACTTTACCTTTCTGAGTAACAAAAAGTAGCAAAGTTAGATATTTGGTCTAAGTTAGACTTTTGAGTCTAACTTTTCCTTCATGAATCGGGCCCTCAGTGTAGTGGTACAGACCTGATATGGGACATTCTCTTCCTAACATTGAGTATTACCAGCAACATATTGTCTGAAAACCAAGGCACATGGAGTTTTGTCCCAAATGGTCATTTCTTTGTTCGGGTCTGCCATCACTTTCACAATTGTCTTGAACAGGTAAAACATATGACAAAATGACCACACTAAAAAGGGAAACTCAGTAACATACATTATCCTATGGACCAGTAGCAGCAGTCAACGAATTTCTGAAGATGGAACCAGCAGAGGCTGTGCCATTCGAAATCTGGTGCTAAAAGAGTGACCCAGGTTTCAAAATCAAGGCAGTTTTGAACTCGTAAATACATGCTGTATAAGTGGTTTGCGATACATAAATGACTGTTTGGACTTGTACTAGCTGTAGGCAATGTTTCTGGTAATATTAGGGAAATCAACAGTAAAAACCGGCCCAGCAGACCATAAAACAGGCGCACAATAAGCCAAAAAACCACCGGCTGACACACTGGTCTGTTGGACCAGCCCAGCATACACTGCCTGGTTACCTTGTAGGACAGTAGACTGAACTGCATTAGCATACCTATCATTAAGAAAGTTTATTTAAATGTGATTTCTGTTACTATTCTATCCCACACCTACCGACTTTTGACAACTATGTTGACATGTGGCTCACTGCCCCAGTCAAACTTGCCATCAGAGACATGCTTCACATACAAACCTCTGCTGACTCATACAGGCTGACATTTAAGAGCTGAGTATGACCTCTTAGTGAATTTACCTCAATCTACAGTTTTTTTATATGAGAACTGTCATTTGGCTGATTCTGCTCCAGCTTACCAGACTTTCAGAAGTTTCTGTAACATTGGGATGATTCTGTTCTAGCCCTTCCGAGGACCTCCTGATGAACTGCCCAGGCTCTATCAACATTTAATAAGAGATTTTGATGTTTCAGAAGGATCTGCTACACCACTGCTGGTCAATGAAAGCCTTGCTTGCCTGACCTTTTATTACATATTTATGATGTCTGTTGGTTTGCTTTAATGAAAGTGGCCTGCGACTGAGTGAGTGGATGGATACATGAATCAATTAGTAAATTGATGAGTGACTTGTAGACTGGATGAGTGGGCTATCCGTCCGTTCACACTTAAGCAGTCATCTTTCAATCTGTCTATCTGCCAACTCTCATATACTCCCTCTTGCATCAACCTGTATGCTCAGCCATCCCACACAGTCCTTCTTATCACCTATTCATCCACCCGTATTCGTGCATTCCTTTGGTCATCCAGGTCCCTGCTCACAGTCAATTATCTGCTGATCATACATGCCCACCTGAGCATGCATGTCTGCATGAACGCATGTATTCCTAATTGTTTGTCGGGTTCCTTGTATGTTGCTTGTAAGTAAACCGAGTGTATGCCTGGTTGGTTCTAGGTGATTTGTTCTTACCCCTAAGTGCCTATGTGTTAGTGTTTGATGGTATGAATGTATGAATGCTCAAAAGTGTGTTTTATGTCTATCCTGGCCTGTATTAATTTGTACTAGTATATATGTGGATTTGTACATGTTCATAAATACCTGTATGTATGTTTCTGTGCAGCTGCATGTCAGTATACGTATATGGTTTGTGTGTGTAGGGGGGCTGTGGGGGGCACGCGTGTGCCTTGATCTCTGCATGTACCTTTCTGTGCATTCACTGTGCAAGAGCCAATCAAATGGTTGCCATTAATAGCCTCTTTACCACTACATTGCCTCTTCTATCACCTAGTGGGGCAGATTTACAAGCACCTTGCGCCACTTTTGCGTCACTTTTAACATGGGAAAAGTTACGCAAAAGTGGCGCAAGGGGCTTGTAAATCTGCCCCAGTGTATTTTAGTAAAGGTGGATAAATCATGCGCACCTTGACACTGCAACAAAATTCCACAACTTATGTCCGGTAGGCATGACAGTAAATTGGGAAACAGAAACATTTGGCTGGTATGCTACTAGACAAAAAGAAAGCTATGCGGGGGCAAGAAACGATATTTAATTGATAAAATAGCTGTCAGCGCTGAAATGTATTCATTGTTTTATCATGTTGTATTGAAAAGAACCTGCACGTGCCCTGGAGAATATTATTATCTTTTTCGCTAAAACGCGATAAGAGCTCAATCACGCCCAATATGAGCATTGCATCACCTGCCAAGATATGGTCCGTGATTTGGCATGTCATGCTAGGCTGCTGTCTCCATCTGGGATCCGCTGCTTCCGGCTGAAGCAATGGTAATCGCAAGTGACATCTCTGACAACTTGCAAAGATGCATCGGAATTGCAAATGCGCTTGATGTATTGTGGATGTTACAGGAGCCGCGGCAATACACTGCAGCATCATTTCAGATGAAATATACCGTGATGGCAAATGCCAACAAATCCGAGAGGAGACCCCCACGCAGATGAAGAGACTCCATTAAATCTCAACAGATGCAGTGGTTCGCCATATGGCAATAAGACATCAATGTGATGTGATGCCATAACGCCGTTTGTGAAACCCAGGACACTCCAGCTGTTTTATCTACAATGTTTGACCCTAGAAGCCTGATTCAGCTGGTCCCCAGGCTGTATTAATAACAGTTTTCCCTCCTCAGATATTTTGCTGATAAACGATCGTTTATAAACAGTAATTGATACCCGCACACGAAGCTCTGTTTCTATCCGATTAATTTCAAGTTTAGCAGCTCCATTGTCATTTCAACTTTGCTTTTATTATTTGATTATTTACCCTTTATGCTTTCTCTATGTTAAGCGAATGTGATCTGCTTTTGTATGTATTATGGATGTGTGCGTGAGCGATCATGTGCAAGTGTGTGGGCTCAAAGTCAGGTTTAAAGTTTCCTTTCTAGCCAGCTTGGAACATTTTAGCTGAGAGAGGTCCAGTTTCCACCAAGTCGCTTATCGGCAATTTGCACTTTGTATATATGTTTGATTGTGTGCTGAATAACATCAGTCGATTCTGAACTGCAGTATTCACAGCATGCGGTGGTGACTTGGCGATAAAAACATCTCTGGCAGACGATTGCTTTGAGCGGAACTCTCAGTTGGAGATGGAATCTCGAGGCCGAGTATATGATGTGGCCAAAACATAATAGCAAAAAAAAAACGAGGACAAAATTATCGAAAAGCTAAATTCAAATCGAAGACTTTAGATTTACTATTCTTACCTCCAAATCTATGCACCTTGAAGATATATATTGTCAAAGTACATATATGTGCAGTTCACATAGCAACATTTTGCTTGGCCGTAGAAACTTACCTTTGTGATATTCTTTTGTTTAATTCTTTTTTTTAATAGCCCAATCATGTTTTAATATTTGCAGACATTATTTTAATTGACATTAATGTCCATTGTGGTAATCATTTTTTCAAGGTTCCCATTTCAGCAAAGCTGTGTAATGTATTTGGTGGTTAGAGGAGATGTCAACCGCTAAGTACCTCCTCTCAAAGTTAAAAAAAATATATTGTTATTATATATTTTTTAAAACACAAATAAATAAATAAAATAGGCCATAACAAAATCAGGTACAGTCATGCAGTGTCATACATTAGTAAACCATACATCAGATAGTACCACCGTTATTGCCATGTCGGGCCATTTGAGAAATCATCTTTATAGAGCCCACACATTTATATTGTGTTTCCGTGGGGTGTCCCTTTCCCTTAGGTACTTAGGGGCAGATTTATGAGGCCCTTGCGCCACGTTTACGCCGCTGTTGCATCACGCAAGGTGGCGTAAACGTGGCGCATCCCTACGACCGATTTACAACGTGACGCATCTAGGCAGATGCGTCACGTTGTAAAGCCCTGCGCCGCTTGTGGGCGTTCCGGCGCAGGGTGGGCGTTCCGGGGCAGGTGCGCCTCGCAAAAGTGGCTGAGTGAAATCTATAAGATTTCACTCAGTCACTGTCAGGCCAATGCTGCGTCAAAACCATGCGCCTGCTTGAAGCAGGCGTAGGTCTTGACGCAGCATTGCAAAGATGGGGCACCCCCGAGCCTTGCTGGAGCTGCGTCGCGCTTGCGACGCAACTCCAGCAATGCGCCACCTTAACGGCACAGATGCGTCACGCATCTGTGCCGTTTTTGCCCCATGGTGCGCCGCATTGTAAATGCGGCGCACCATGGGTGGCGGAGCAGCGGCGCAAGATAACTGGCGCATCCCTGGGGATGCGCCAGTTATCATAAATCTGCCCCTTAGGGACTTTTGCTGATCATGGAGTCCAAGAGGAACATCCTTCTGGGATCCAGCTAGTCTTCACCCACTGCAACACCTTTGTGATATTCTTGTCCTCGATATTCCTACCACGATATTTTGGCCACATGATAGTGCATTTTATCTTCAATATTTTTCTCAGACAGTGTTAGTCCCTTGGGTGGCAGTCCAATCTATTGCACACACCTGTTGCTGCAGTATGTGACAGTTGATTGCAACTGTTCATCCAGTTGATCGTCTAAGTCAAACAATCAATCAGCATTTGTAGAGTGCTGCAATGTCACCCCTGGGGGTATCTGGGCGCTGGGGTGTGAGGTCTCTGTGGAAAAGCCAGGTCTTGAGGAAATGGCGGGAGGAGGGAAGAAACGAGCAGAAAAAGACAATACAGAGGGCATAAAAATGAGCGGGCAGAAAAGGAAAAACAGAGGGCAGAAAAATGACCAGAAAAGGCAAAACAGAGCAAAAGAGGTCAATACAGAAGGCAGAAAAATAGCAAAAAAGGCAAAACAGAGCAGAAAAGGTCAAAACAGAAGGCAGGAAAATGAGCAAAAAAAGTCAAAATGGAGGGCAGAAAAACAGAAAAGGCAAAACAGTGGGCAGAAAAACGTGTGGAAAAGACAAAACAGAGCAAGAAACGAGCAGAGGAGGCACAAACAGAGGGTAGCAGGTAGACAGGCAGAAGCGGGCAGCGTGCTATGGACAAGCTGTACGGGAAATCTGTTGCGGATGGAGCTGGCACGTGGACACACACAGGTGTAACATTTGTGCTAAACATGGGGCCCGTATACAATGGCAACATGATGTAAGCTGCACCTCACTTATAAGGACCCTTGTAGCCTGAAATCGGATTGGGGCTGCATGTGTTCCAATCATAATTGAATATGATTGGGCCTGGCCTCACAATTTGGACTCCTCAAGGTAGATTTGCATATGTCTTTCTGCAGTCGATTGTCTGTGGTGGCAAAGTGGCAAAATCAATGGACTGGTATGCTACTCTGGTGGCTCTAGTTTTCCTCAAGAATTCCACTTAGGACTTTGTTGCAGCTAATTTGCGAGAGGTCGCTATTTACTCTTATTCAAATTGAAGGGGCATTCCAGATTGTGACAGTGAGTATGGAAAGGACATAACATACCTGTTTGTTTTATTTTGATTCTACGACCTAGTGCAACCAGGAAGGAGGAATTTGAGGTAATATCCGGAAATGTGAAAAGAAAATTAATAAAAGAAAAGTGGTGACTTTGAGCTCAGAAAAATTTCAAAAGTATATACATAGCCTTAATCGCTACCCTGTTTGCTTTGTAGGATTCTTTTGGTGCACGGACATTCACTGATGCATTTAGGCTGGCAGTGAGCAAAGTTGTAAATTTGGTTCATGGGACAGAAAAAAGTGGAACGACCAATGTTTTATTAGTGGTGTACTGAAGGACTTTTCCTTTCAGTTTACAACTATATTTAGGCAGAGAGAGTTTGCCTACATTACAAGTGGGATCATGGCCGAGCCAAACATACTTGACATTTGATCAAGTATGTTTGTGGCTGGAAATGTGGTGCTAAATGGGCAAAACACACTTACAGAAAACACTCACCCCCTTTCAGAACTTGCTTCTGGATCCCTGTGTTGTGAAGGTAGGTTGGGCTATTGTACGACTGCCAATCTTTGAAGCAGCTGACAAAAGATGGTAAATGAATGGAAAATATTCAGCTGTGTTCAAAAGTCCCTAAAAGTGCAAGTTTTCAGAGCGGGTCCCCACTTAAACATTTTGTGTTAGAGCAAGTTTTACGCTTTTGTAGTAAATATTGCAGAATTTTATCACAATACGCCTCCCATCTGTGTACACCTTAGCCAATGTCTCAACATAAAATTCAATAAAGTCAAAAGTTCCCGTTTTAGAGTTGGCCGATAATGGAAAATCCTCCAAATGCTAAAGCCAGAGATTTCACCGACTGGATTCCCTTGACATTACAATCCCTATGGTGGAGGAAATTCTCCAGTGGATTTTGGCTCGCTTAGGCAGTGGGAATCGCCTAGCGAATTCAACTAGCTTCTAGGTGTTCCAACCTTTCCCCTAATTTTTACAGGCCTGTAACTCATTTTGCCAACCCCAGATAAATTAAAGTGGTATTCATAATTGAACCCTAAATGGTAAAGTGTAATGACGCGTTGACTGTTTGATTACAAGAAACCTCAGTACCTATAGCTGCTGGGAATTGGTCACTCTTCACCTGTAAATTCAATGAATATTTTCAAGCTTGTTTTGCCAGAGTGGTTTAATTACTTTGCAGTCTGTCAAACCAAAGACAGTGTAGTCAGTATTAGAAAACGTGCAAAAGATTTGTACAGGTAGATGTGAAGGTCCTGATTTTTTACTTGCTTCTGGACAATGTTGCTTTCATTTTAATACACTTCAGACCGAAAAATAATAGCTGCTTTAATCAACGTTTGTAAAATCTCTTCTATAAAACTAATATTTCATTAGAACTAATATCCGCAGCTGATGCATTTCTTTTTGTGTTTAAGAGCCTGATGCACAGTGATGGGTTTGGCTGACGACCACCCTGAAGCTTAATTGGTTTCTGAGTATCAGGGGCCGTTTGAATTTGGTGAGCCTTGCAATTTCAAACTTAAAACATTTGGGGCCAGGTGTATAACCATTTCATATTGCGAGTCTCTAATTGCGATTTTTAGTGACTCGCAATTAGGGACTCGCAAAATGTGATGTACTAATGTGTCTCCGATACACTTACCGCCTGATTCATCAAGCTAAATTGCACTCGCAAAGGGCAAGATTCTCAGAATCTTGCCTTTTGCGAGTGCAATTTTTGCATTTGGGATTCATCATCCCAAATGCAAAATTCGCTATTTAAGAATTCGCACATTTGCGAAGAATTGAATTTAAGGAATCTCTATTTGAGATTCCTTAAATGCAATTCATGAAGCATTTTAAAATTGCGAAATTGCAATTTTGGGCCGCTATTTACCGAGAGGTCAGACCTCTCGGTAAATAGCAAAAACTTAGAAAAATGCATTTAAATGCATTTTTCTAAGTTGCATGTTACACACACACATGTCCTTTGGACATGTGTGTGCGCAACACCAATGTAGATTACATTTCAGGGGTGCTACAGGGTGTCCTTTGGACACCCCTGCACCCTTGAAATCGCATCCTTATTTGCGATTAGCTAATTGCTAATCGCAAATAAGGAATAACTCCCCATGCATTCCTATGGGGCTGTAGGCCCATAGAAATGCATGGGGAGTTATTCCTTATTAGCGATTAGCAATTAGCTAATCGCAAATAAGGAACATGTAGGAATCGCAATATTTATTGCAATTCCTACATGAATCCCGTTTTGCAAGTCCTAATAGCGATTTGTTATGAATCGCTATTAGGGCCTCGCAAAACGGGAGAATGATGAATCAGGCTGTTAGTGATTCCTAATGGAAGTCACAAATTACCTACCTCACCTAAATTAATTAGGTAGATCGCAATTTGCGACCCATTGGGAATAGCCTTTAATCACAGAGATGATGGCATGCTGAGGTCAGTAGACCACCACGTGTGTGATTCCTTTTTAAATAAAGCAATTAAAAAACAAAAATGCAGCCTGTTTCCCTGAAAGGAAAATGGGATGCAGTTAAAAAGTAAAAATTATGTTTCCTTTTGATTTTTTAAGAGCAGGCAGTGGTCTGTGCGACCACTGCCTGCTCTTAAAAAATGTTGGCGCCCACATACACAACGGGGGAGGGGACCCATTGGGGATGCCTTCCCGTTTGGGAATGGGTTACCACCTCCTTCACGTAGTCGGTAATATATAAATGTTTTGTGACCGCATTCCAGTTGCAAAACATTTGTGCACGCCCCTGCGACTCGCTATTTGGAATGCCCTTAAAATGCCTCTTCCTAATGTCAACTTGAAAATCCTAATTTACGAGTTGGTAATAGGTTACCAACTCACAAAACAGGGTTAGCACATTGGAAAATACTCTTTAGCAGTTGCAAACAGCCAGCTTTTCCATCATTGAGCTAATTCACCTCTGCATCTGTTGCAGACTATGGTCTCTGACAGAGTTGTGGGCCGACTGCTGTTTGAATTGAAGTGCTTGAGCACTGCTATTTTTCAACTTTTGTTAATGATGAATGGTTGCTTGCCTGGTAAACCTGTCAGGCATGAGCTGCTTTTGGCTACAAAATGTAGCATGTAAATACCAGGACGTAACACAGTAACATACACAATCTAATGTAACGCAAAAACATGACAGGGAAAAACACAATAAAACATAACACAGCACACAGCACAACAGCATGAAAAAACAACACATTGTAAAATGGCAGCATAAAAACAACTCCATCACCACCACAATAAAACAACACATAATACACAAATACACAAACTTTCTTGTGACACATTATCACCCCGGAAACCTATTTTCAGAAAAAGGTGGTAAAAGGAGTATGCACTAAGCACTGCCTTAAATTACTACCTAGGACAAGAAAAAGCGTCACTCATTAATGTTTCGTGATCCGGTGGTCCCTTTAGTTATCTTAGCGCTTGGCTTCGGACTCTTGATTAGAAGTTTATTAAATGGGATGAAGCCTCTGCCTGGAGGGAAAGAGAGTGTCTCGCATGTCTAGATATCGAGATGGAAGAAATGTGATGGAACATGCCACTGTCAAAGCTCTGGGGTTCTGATTAAGACGAAAAGATGTCGTTTCCACAAAATTAACACCCTTGAGAGTCTGACAGCCAAGCCCCCCTATCCCCCAGCCTGCTTTTTATACAACATACATGACAGCTGCATGACAAAGCACAGGCAGGCAGTGTCAGCTGGGACTGTATCTGAAGTGTTCAGTTATGGCACCTGGCATAGGAGTGTCACGAGCTTTATTTGGCACTGAAAACCATAATGACGTCTTTTATCAGTGACTGTGTCTGACTAGGGAGTGTGTTGTGCAGCTGAGGCGCATTCAGCAGCATGAACGGCTGAGTCGGAGGGAGGCAGTTTTCCAACGAATTTATGTTGTTGACGTAGATGGACTTCCTGGACACTCATGAGCTCAATGGAAAATTCTACATACGTAGCCAGGCTTTTATTGTCACCAGAATAGAAGAGATGAAGCAACCTCTAGCTGTATCATGGTGCCGTGTGTCTGCGCTAGGTCGGCGCATGAAGGTTCTGTGCACTTCTTTCTGATGGCTTAAGTGCGTACATTAACTCGAAATATCTGCAAGTTAATGCATAAGTTGCTGACTGTAGAGCTTGAAAACGCAGTCCTGTAATTGCTTCTTCGTGTTTCTGAGCTCTGCGTCAAAAAAACATGCAACAACTCTGAGATATGTCCAGTTATTTAATGCGCTCAAGACGCAGAAAAGAAGCACAGAGATTTCTTCTGTACGGCGCTGAAAACAGCATCATGATACATACAGCTCAAGAAATGAATTCTAAACAGCAAGGGCCCTATAATGATCAATTGCCATGGGTCAGGGCAAAGCCGATCGCCTGTTTTAAGATCTTGGGCCTCATTTATGAAAAGTGACGCATCGCTGCGTGGAAACAGCGATGCGTCACTTTTCACTGCCCTCTCCCTGCGACATGATTGATACGTCATATTTATAATATGATGCATCATGTCGCAAGGAGTTACAGATACGTCAGTATTTCTGACGTATCTGTAGGCGCAAAAGTGATGCATTGCTGGAGTGTGTCACAAAAGTGACGAAACTCCAGCAATGCTTCCTTTCACATGGGGAAAGCCCCATGTGAAAGGGCTTGCGTCAGTCTTACGCCTGCTGTGAGGCAGGCGTAAGATTCAAACGCAACAGCATCCTAAAAGTGACGCAGTGAAATCTCATAGATTTCACTGCTTCACTATTACGAGGCTTTTTGCGGGTGAACGCCCCCTCTGCATACATTATACCTGACGCAGGTATAATGTAGCGCAGGGGTTTACAAAGTGACGCATCTGCTAAGATGCGTCACTTTGTAAATTGTGCGCATCAGGAGGCATGTTTTACGCCGCCGATGCGTCACAAAAAGTGACGCATCGGAAGCGCAAAACTCACGCAATGCCTCCTAAATGAGGCCCCTTGTGTTTTCTAAAGTGCATTCATTTGACGTTATATTTATCCGGATGTGTGTGTTTTCTCCAGACAACACAGCTCTGAACAGAAAGAGACAAACACTGCTAAATGTTTTGAAGATGTGCAGTCAGAAAATTGTGTTCCAACTCGGAGAAATATCGGGTTATATGGATGTCCTTAAACGTTTTTTACCACATAAATTCATGCACTCGAGTCAGTGCTGAGGTGAGGTAACTGATCATCACACCGCCCCAAGGAAACATGGTGCCCAATGCAAGATAAGAGGGTTAGGCATTGAGCAGACCAGAGAGTGAAGCGAAGCATCAGATTGTTTTCCTTACACCTCAGCCAGGTTCCATATACCTTGTGTCAGATGACATGAGCACGCTGGTGTTATCAGTCAGCGTGGCTACCTTACCCAGTCTGTGGCACCAGTACCTTAACACTCAGATAGCAATTTCTTAGCAATTAATAACCCTCTGGCTAGAGGTATAGGTGTGTATTCTCTCCCTTGTGCTTCAACCCCTTGTTTCACTGAGCTCTGTAGCTGATCTTTGCCAGTCCTTGGTACAATCAGTGCTTGTGCCCTACTTTTTTAAATTTCCTTTACATTTCTTTTGAATTGTTCCAGCTCTGTCTGTTTGGCCTACAGTTGACTAGTCATGGGATATTCATGTTTTTAGCATTAAAGAGCCTCTCCCTTAAATACCTTGTTATACACACCTCTTATCTTTCCCCCTCGGACAGAGTGCATCTTGATCCTTATGCTAGGGTATCATGAGTTGAGACATTACAACCGACATCTGCGGGTAAGCTTGTGTGATTTGAACAGGTGTCACAACTGAAATGTAGTTGAACACTTTATTGGTGGATTCGTTTTTCCACTTTTTCGTTTGTTGGTGGCACTACAATTTGATAAGTGAGCCTAATACTTTTGCTATAAACTAGATGTACTTATGACCATGTTTATATGTACTGATAGGTCATTGTAAAGTTGATGCGCTGATAAACCATGGGTGGCCACTTTTATGGATCTGTATTTCCTTTTTTTTCATTGCACATTTTAAGCAGAAGTATATTTTTCCAAGATCCTGACAAATTCCCTTACACCTTGGCTAAAGGTCCTGGTGTCAAAAACATGCTGACCATGACACAACAAGGCAATGATATTTGAGTTCTGCCATGTCTTTTTATTTCTTTTAATCCTGAGCCAGGCAGATGAGAATAAAGTTGAGCTCCTGCTTTGGAGTTAGTTTTAACCATGTTTTTAACATCACTTTTTGTTTACACATAACACACTTTGCTGACCTCACCACCCTGTTGACGTCCTAGGGATTATTACCAAATCCCAAATGCAAAAACATCCGTAGAGCTCCTCCCGATTAGAGAGGGAGTTGTAACCGGCACTTTCTGTTACAGTGTGAGGAGAATCCCTACGATGAAGCATGCCTCCTCTGATGGGTGAGGGATTTCATCCTAATAAAGGAATACTCCTTTGATATTCTAGGTTCCTAGTGTTCTCAGTGTTAGACCTGTTTTTTTATTCGTGTGAATGATTCATTAATTTTGACCACTGTTTGTGCCAGGTGGAGCTTTCACTCTTACCCAATCAGCCACTTTAAACTCGAAGGCTTTGGTGGTCTTATGTAATTTGTCAAACCTCTCTTTGCGGTCTGCCTACAACTCCAACTCCATTTTTCTGCACTGTTGGCCACCATCAGTCCTCCTCTAACCTTTGTGCCCCTTCATCCACCCAGCTACCAGTCTAGAATCAACTTCCTGCTCTTTAACAACTCAAAGGGAGTCATACCTGTAGACTGATGAGGAGTTAAGCAGTAAGCCTCTGTTCACCTACATGCTTCATCTTTCCAGCTCAGCTTATTTGATCTGAGGTCGATCTGATGTCAGAGAGAAATTTGATTTCTGCACATCATGAATATATGTTGACTATACCTGTATTGTATAGGGAATCTCTTTCATCAGTGGCCCAATTATATCCATTGAGGGACCTTCAGGTAGGGTGCAACACTACATGGATGGAGTGTGCAAATTTGTTAACTTATCACTTGTGGCACAGGCTATGCAATTTTGTATCCCTCTCTTTCAAACAGTTCATCCATCCCTGGTCACCTAAAGTCTAACCTCAACCTTTGCCTGATTTTGGTGATCCTTAGATGCTTTTGTGTGCTATGACATTCAGTTTTATCCTGAAGGTTTCAGGAGGTATCATTTTTTTACCTCTGAAAAGGCATCCATCTACTTCTGATAATTCTTCTCTGACCATCCAATATGACCTCAGCAACTCTTCATTCTTTTCTACTCCATCCTACCATTGTATTATCAAATCTCATACTTAACTTAGAATGGGATATTTTTCTACCTGTTTTTTCCAATGTTCTTCCTTAACTACCCCTTTGGTGAACACAAACACATTTACTTCGAGCAATTCTATATCCTCACTTTGGTTATCACAGGCATTCTCTTCCCTATCCATGTCATCAACCAAGTGGGACAAGCAATCTGCTGCAAAGCTATGTGTGCCAGGGATTTATTTTATGTCAAATGTGTACTCTTGTAGATTAATGACTCACCTTTTAATTCTAATGGAAATTACCTCTAGCCCTTTTTTTGTAAATACGTCCTTAAGGGGCTTGTGGTCGGTTTTTAACTGGAACTCAGTTCCCCCCAAAAGTTCTCGAATTCGTTTAGCGCCCAGTACACTGCCAATTCTTCTTTTTTTATTACAGTATAGTTGAACTTAGATTGCCTAAGTGCTCTTGAGGCAAATGCAATGGATTACTCACATTTTTCACTTTCTTGTAGAAGTACAGCTCCTAGCCCTTTTGAACCGGCATCTATTGAAATTATATATTTTTTTCTAAGAACAAACGCTGTCAAGACTGGTGCAGTGGTCAGAACATTTTTAACATCTTTAAATACTCTTGCACAATGCCCATCCCACTCAAAAGATTACCCTATTTTTCAACAATTTGCGCATATGTTGCGTTCAACTGGCAAAGTTGCTGCTTAATTTACTATAAAATGTTATAATCACCAAAAAGGACCTAAGATTGTCTTCCGTTTTTTGGTGCAACTGATTTTATTATGGTGTAAACTAGATCTTCTTTGGGTTGTACCCCTTCAGGAGTGAATTTATGCTCAAGAAAGTTTATTTCAGTACATTGAGGTTACCTTTCCTTACTGTAAGGCCATACTCTTTGAAACTGTCCAAAACAAGTCTAAGTCTTTCATTATGTTGTGCTTGAGAGGTCCCAAATAACAGCAAATTGACCTGATAAGAGAACACCCTCAGGATCGCAGACAGTATATGAGACATGACTCTCTGAAAGTCAAATGCCACTGTTACAAGAAGCATGCATTTAAATTTGTATGCCGGGTATGATGAAAGCAGTAAGCTATTGAGAGTTGAGGTGTAGACGGATCTGCTAATAGTCAGATGTTAGATCTAATGTTGAGAAGAGGTTTGCTCCAGTTACAGTTGTGATAATCTCTGTTATGTTTGGCAAAGGGAACTTATCAACAACTACATCTTGGTTGAGGGCCCTAAGGTCAACACACAGGCAATTTTTGCTGCCTGCTTTTCTTGTTTCTACATTGGGTGCCAACCATTCAGTTGCTTCAACAGGTTCCATTACAGCCAGCTTGCACACTTTTTCTAACTCTTCTCTCACAGCATTCTGTACACTTAAGGAAAGACTATTTACTTGCCTACATACTTTAGCTGACACAGGAACTGCTTTCTATTTAAATTTTATCTTGTGCACATGTTGTGCTCAGCATGCACCTCTCACAACAGTTTGTAGCTGATTGTGTGTGGTGTCAATCATCCTCAGATTAGTTTGTAGCCACTAATGCGATGAATTCTCATGCTAAGTGCGAACACTCAGTGAGCAAGGAATGCCAATGGAGGTGAATTCTCCTGCCCGGTGTGCACCCCTCATGCTCACAACAGTTTGTTGCTGCATGTATGAGGTGTCAAACATGCCCCAATCAGTTTATAGCAGCCTACCTTCAGTGATACAAAAGGAGGGGATTCCACATGAACAGTGCACACCCTCATCAGAAAGCTGCACACCCTTCACGCTGATGTCGGAAGCAGAGAGCGGCATGAGATAGTCATCTACCATTCTAATTGTTTACACCCTCGACAGGGAATGAAGTCACCACATCCCTCTGGCACACAGTTTCTTTCCCAATTCAGTAACTCAAGAGGTGAACAGTGGTCACATTGGGATGACTGTTAAGTCACCACAGCAACTGCTGCCAGTAGCCAATTACTTGCTGGCCATGCTCACAGACAACACCCATCTGCAAAAGTACTCATTGTGTACAGAGTCAGTTTGATAAAACAATCCTGGACTTATCATGTAAACAGGGCACCTCCCTGAATACCCATCAGTTCCTGAGAGTGGCCACCCTCCATCTTTCTTCTGCTTCAAGTGCATGTCGAGGTGTACCTGGACATATCCCATCCTCGTTGCCAGTGTCTAATGCAAGATAAAATGATTGCACAATATGCATACCAGAGAGTGAAGAAAAGCACCTGGTTTATTCCATACACCTCAGCCTTAGCGTACCAACTGCCAGTTCAGGAGTGCGCAGATTCCTCACTCTACATTCTAGAAACTGGTGACCATACAATTCTACTGTTCTAGTCTCTTCTACAATGTTCTGGTATCTTCCACAGTGCAAATGAGACAGATACCACACATGGTTTATTTCATCTGCACTGTGCTTTAATTGATCATTTTGAAAGGTGGAAATTTCATGTGCAGCTATTGACCAAACAAATATGCAAACTTTTAAAAACCACAATAAAAACTATGATAGACATGTGTAACTTCCTGCATCTTTACATTATGAAGGAAAGGCGCATCTCTGAACCCTTTTCTGAAAGCATCTCTAATTGTCAAGGATTTGACCAGGCCCTCATCTAAACATTAGGTTTATGTACAATTAGATATAGCACAATCAATATTAATATGCCAGTACCTAATAGGCTAGGACTTACAATTCATTCAGGCCCACAAAACAAGTATGAGAAATGTATTACATTTTCTGAAGAGATTTCTACAGAAAAGGAACAGGTATAAATAATGTGTTCTTGACCTAGTTTTACCAACATTCATATTGTTTTTAAACCCATTTTGTACTGCCTTCCAGTGAATTAATTTGTAGGAGAAGAGAAATGCAAGTTCACTTGGCTCTGCCTAAAGAGTTTGCAAATCAAATTATGCTCATGAATATTTAGAATTTACTCCTCAACGAAAAATTATTCAATTATGTGACTATTTGCTTACAGTCCAACACATTTTATAACTTATAAGCATAAATAAGTACAGTCTGTTGGAGAAAATGTGGCTGAGTGAGTAAAAAAACTCTAGTGCATACTAAAAACCAGTAATAGCAAATAATGATAAGTATGAGCCTCGTCGTACAAAATGTTTTAAGGGTTACAAACCCTCAGATTCCATAAATCTGAGGGTTTGTGACCACCAAAACACTTCTTAAAAGGTACCAAACCCAATCAATGATTTGCAAAAGCTTTTGGGAACAATTAAATGGCTTTAAGAAGCATTCAAAATCTGTATGTAAGTGACTTGTTTGGAGCAACCCTTCTAAACACTGATTCCTTATGGTATGTTTTAATGTTTTGCAACAGAAATCCAGTCCAAAACATGAATATTTTCCCACCAACTTAAAGGAGGTGATAACCATTATGCAAACAGGAAAGGGTCAACAAAGGGGCCCCTTCCCCTTTATCAGTTTTGACAGAAAATGTTTTTTAGGAGTAGATGCCTACTCCTGAAAACTGCAGAGTACCCTTTTTCCCCAATGCATTCAATTTTCCTTTAAGGAAAACAGGTTGCATCTTTTTCTTTAAAAAATGCTTCATTTAAATCAATCATAGACCTGGAGGTCTGCTGACCCAAAAAATGTTAGCAATCCTGTTATTGTGGCCAATCATAGTAGGAATCAATTTACAACCAAACTCATGAATATTGATGAGGAAGGTTGGATTGCGACCCAATACAATTCTGTATTTTGTGAACCAACTATTAGTACACAGGTCATTTGTAAAATTAAAAATTATTTGGTGAACGCTAGTGCATGATTTGCAACCACTCTTACTGAATTGATTATTTGTGCATGGGGCCCTGTGTTTCATCCAGGAGTATCTATTAGAGAACATATCTAGATATATAGATTTTTACCGTCATATCTTAAAGATACCAAAGATTTCCTTAGAAGGGTGAAGGGCATTTAATGTGCTAATGACTACCTTCTTATGACCCTGGACTTCTGCTCTCAGTATACTAGGATCAGTCATGACCAGGGTATTCCGGTTTGCAGACACTACCTGAGAGTGTGTCCCATTCACTTCCTGTCCCACACGAACATGCTCTTCAACATGATATGTCCATGTATAGAGAATATCATTTTTCTCTTTAATGGAGAACTAGTCAGACAGAAGACCGGGACTGCTATGGCCACCTGTTTCAATTCCAGCTTCACAAATTTGTTTGTGGGTGGGAAGAGCAGGTGGCCATGGCAGATGACACCTTGGAGGATATGGGTCAGCCATTTTGTGGCTGCACTATATAGATGTCTTGACATCATATAGCAAGGCACTGAAATATCTGCAAGGGATTTTGTCTGCAAACTCAAAAGGAACAACTTGGACCCTGAGTTTACTGTTAATATAAGCAAAGAGAAAATGGAGTTTCTTGATATCGCTGTTGAAAACAAGAGAGGGACTCTCACTACATCCTTACACAGGAACACCATGGCAGGAAACAACATTTTACATGCTTTGAGTAGTCACCCAAACACCATGAAATGAAATATTCCCTATGGGTAACTTATCCATGCAAAACTTAACTGCAGTGATTCCTCACCATGTTTGAAAGACGAGAAGTGTATGTGTGAGAGGTTCAAGGAGAGGGGCTAACACGACTGGGTCCTCAACAAAGCTAAGAAACGAGTCAGGGCACTCACTAGAGATAACATTCTATTCATCGAACCCCCCAAATCACTGAAAAAAACAACGCCAATACCAGATTCAATACTACATAAAGTACTGTCACGAAGAAAGTTTTAAACATTGTCAAGAAACACTGGAATATTCTAACCACTGATTTTACCCTAGGCCCTTTGATGCAGGAAAAAGCTATAGTAAACAAAATGTACTAATTTACCTTTTTTAGTATCTTACTATATATCTTTAACACTCAGCAACGTTTGGAAAACACTCACAATCACTGGAGGATGTCATCAGTGATGCCATTTGAGATGCCATCAATGATGTCAGGAGTGATGTCACTGACCATGTCATGATTGGTGTAATATGTTAGACCATAAGAAGTGCATTGCAGGAATGTAAGTTATAGTTAGCTCAGGTAACTATAAATGCTTCATCTCTATGGTTTTGTACAAGTGAAATCTGGGCTTAACTATGACATCTCTGTAACCTTTAGTTTTTCCAGTGAATTTTTAAGTTTTTTATATTTTATTTACTAACTGTAACCTGTAGCCTTTGAGAGTGAGTGTGCGAATGAGTGAGTGAGTGTCCCAGTGGATGTGCGAGGGAGTGTGCGAGTATCTCAGTGGGTTTGTGAGTGGGTGTGTGAATGCCTATGTGGGCCTGGGAGTGGCTGCATAAGTGTCTCACTGTGTGTGTGAGTAGGTGCATGAGTGTCTGACTAGGTGTCTGACGGGAAGCGTGAGCATCTGAGTGTGTGTCTCAGTGGGTTTGTGTGTAGGTGTAAGAGTGTCTGAGTGGGTTTGCAAGTACCTTCATGAGATAAGTGTGTGTCATGAGTGAGTGCATCAGTCTTTGAGTAGGTCTGGGAGTGGCTGTGTGAGTATCTGTATAGGTTTATAAGTGGGTGAATGAGTGTGTGAGTGGGTCTATGAGTAGCTGTATGTGACTGAGTAGGTCTGTGAGTGGGTACATGAGTGTCTGAATGGGTCTGTGAGTGGCTGTGTGAGTGACTGAATGGGTCTGTGAGTTGGTGCATGAGTGTCGGAGTGAGTAACTAAGTGTGTCTGTGAATGGGTGTGAATGTCTGAGTGGGTCTGTCAGAAGGTATGTTAGTGCCTGAGTGTTTGCTCACAAAGCACTCCATGACGCCGGACCTACATACCTCAACAAACAACTCACCTTCTACACTCCTAACCACCAGCTTCGCTTTGCTGAGCTCGCCCTCACCACCATTCCATGCATACACCGAACGAACACCGGCGGCAGATCCTTCTCCCACCTCGCCACCAAGACGTGGAACACCCTTCCCACCCACCTGCAACAGACCCAGGACCTGCTGACCTTCAGGAGACTTCTCAAGACCTGGTTGTTTGAGCAGTAGCAGCCACCCCCACACAGCGCCTCGAGACACTCGTGGGTGGGTAGTGCGCTCTACAAATGCATGATTGATTGATTGAATGACAAAATTCCATTTAGTACAACCAGAGGTATTCACATTTAAAGGTTTTAGCAAAAGACACAAAGAGCCAACTGTAGATGTATGGTTGCACCAGACCAGAATAAAGTCACAAGTTCAGGCCGACCGCAATAGAGTGCGGGCCATTTCAGGGATCCAGTTAGGCCAGCAGAACATAATACTGCAAACCCTGGTTTGTGGGGTGTTGCGAGGATCCGACTCTAAGATGTGTCATGAAGCCAAAGCCATGCATTGGCGAAGCTGTGATGCTAGGGCCTACATCGTCATTGACGATCCCTTTGATGGGGCTAGCGGTTGGGCTAGCAAAGAGAAGTCCGGTGTCAAGGATTCGAGCAGTGATATAGTGAACAGAGTCCTAAGGCCAACAAAAAAGAATTCATCAAAAGGTAGAGGCACAGGCAAAACATTAGGGGATGGCCCTGCAGAGAGGGTCAGGTCCGATAGATACATAGATAGATAGACAGACAGACAGACAGACAGACAGACAGATAGATAGATAGATAGATAGATAGATAGATAGATAGATAGATAGATAGATAGATAGATAGATAGATAGATGGATAGATGGATAGATGGATAGATAGATAGATATACTTCAGTGTTTTTTGCGTTTTAATTTTAACCATACCTGTACTTCAACTGTGTTTTGGGTGAATTTTAAGAATTTGCTTTAAGGTGTTAAACACAAAGCTGACCCTAACTTCACTGTGTTCTTTCAGTTCCTTTTTTATGATATACCAAAAGTAAAAGTTCAATCTGTCCAACCCTCTGTGGGAGGCTAAACCCCCCTGCACATGGCCTTTAGTTGTACGCAGCTGGAGGTTGGCCCCTACCCTCTGTGGACGAGCAACTCCAACTGCACATGGGTATCAGACATGTATACCTGGGAAATGGTCAGAGGGCCTTGTCTCTGGTAAAGGCCTGTGCTCAGTCCTCTGCGGGCAGCTATGAGTTGACAACAGGGCTTTGCATTTGGTCAATCCTTGCCAGGGCCGGACTGAGAACCCAAAGCTGTCCTGGCAATTTTGTCAGATTAGTCCACCTCCCACGGTGAGGCGGAAAGCGCGAAGCACTGCTACTTATCAAAACCTCTGCAGCTTTTGTTACTGGGGGCCGATATTGCACATTCGCTGTAAAACTGTACCACAGTAACAAGCCCGGCCTCCATCAGTCTGAAACAAGCCCCCACCCATTCAGCCCTCCTGGCAAACACCCGATGCCTGCTATGGCCAGTGAAGGACTGGACTTTTTAACAGTACCAGCGGTGCCAGGGAACAACACCTATAACCTTCATGGGATACCTGTTTCGGCGCACAAACTACAGAGACACGGGACACTTCCTTCGGCGTCAAAGATTCAAGGTTTATTGCAGCAGGGAACACAGAAGTCACGACAAGTACAACACGTGCAACTTGGGGAGACTGCTTCAAATTGGTTCTGTGGATCGCTCCTTTTATACAAAATTAACTCATAGGACAACATGGTACACAAAAGTTTACAACCTGGTTCCCATAATTATCCCCCAGAGGGGTCGCTTTGGTCACTTTGGTACACATAAGGTCCGGAACATAAGTGCGGAAACATTTGGCGGTTCCCAACTGTAAAAACCCATCTTCCCAACATTAGTGAATTCCAATCGGCAGTAAAACAGATCGAAATAGGGACAAAGACAGGTGCAGAGGGAGATGGAGACAGTGGGGAAATCGAAAAGGGTGTAAAAGGGGAGGTATCGGGAAACACGAGATACAGGCATCAAAGGGACGTGCCTAATGAGATGCACGGCTGAGACAATAAACCGGACGGCAAGATGAGCCTCGAGCGGGGCCATCTGCCTTACAGTATCATCCCCCTCATCGTAAAAGATATTTACAAAGTACATGTGTCTTCCACAAATATCCTGAGAGTCCAAGGGTGACGAAGCGGACAGTGTCCGTTCGCTGGCTACTTGAGGGCAAGAGACAAAATGGATGCCGTATCTAAGATGGAACCCGTGGGTACAGATGAAAAACCCACATATCAAATGAACGGTTTAAGTTAGCACAGCGAAACTGCGCACACTTACTAAACTCGTCATTTGCGGTTCTTAGATACCAGACTCGACCATATTCGTGCGAATCAAAAAACATCACTTAAAATTGTCACGGAACCTCAGACGCTCCTTTTGCCCTCATGTAGGCAAGCACTAGTCGGAATCATATTCGATATTCATCAGACCCTCGAGATGTTGCTGTAGCATAGCTCTGTCCAACCGAGACCCTTTGGTAACAGGTGGCTGTCTCATACACGTTGTAGCACAGAGGCCACATAAGGCAGGACCGCACTGCACGCAAAGGCAACAAGTGAACAGGAACACTACAACGACTCCAATGATCGTCAGAATTTTCCAACCCCAAGTCGACATTAGGCCCCAAAACCATCCAAGTAGCGTCCAATCCCCTACATCCACGTGTATGGATTCGGAGATCTTATGCAACTTCGAGATGGCTTGATAGACAGTCGGAGCGTTATCAGGAATGAAAATACAGCAGCTCGAATGGATCACCTTACATACCCCACCTCGATCTGCTAAGATCACATCTAAAACCATACGGTTTTGTAACGTCATAAGTCTATCCGCCTGAAGTTCTGTGGTGATATTACCAAGGGCACTGGCAGTAATATTAGCTGTCGATTCTACCACTCGAGTCAACTGTCTTAGGTTCCTACTATTAACCATAGGTCCCCAAA
Organism: Lissotriton helveticus; assembly: GCF_964261635.1. NCBI lineage: Eukaryota > Metazoa > Chordata > Amphibia > Caudata > Salamandridae > Lissotriton > Lissotriton helveticus. Next base: position 1,599,759,394 of record NC_136059.1, on the reverse strand, counting down.
ATGGGAGGAAACCCTTGAAAAAGTCTCCTGCCTCTTGACCGGCAGTATCCTCTTTGCTAATTACGCCCCTCACAACTCTAGTTTTGTGATAATCTGCATCTACAGTAAACGTCGGAGGCAACAAGTTTGCGATAAAACATGAGCCCATGAAGTCAGAGGGCAACCATGCACATGCACGATCATGACAAATAAAGTATGTACCCTTGGCAGCCAAAAACACAGGGGACGAGACCATTGGCAATATATAATTTTCAGTGCAAGCACTCTCTCCAAGTCGGGCTTTCGATCTACGGCCGCGACCTATTAAACAAAAATTACCAATGTGGGGTACGACCCATATCGGAGGCGAGCTTTTAAGCTGTTTTTCACCAGTGAACACACTATATTCGCCTCTACTTAGGACCCTATAGGCTTGTACCTCTTCTTCAGGGATAAGCGAGGGATCATAGATATCGCTATCTAAATCCTCTATAGCTATAGACAAAGATTTTTGGTACGAGGTAGGACCAGAGTAAGGGGAACGTGGTTCTCGAATGGGGTGGAAACCCAGTGCGCTTCGAAACATTGTTTGAAATGCTCGAGCAGACCCTTGGGAGCTATACGGTAACACCAGATATGGAATTCCCTTATCCGTAGTATGTGGCATCAACCCACACACCCAACAATTAGTAGTGTTAACCACTAACTGATGCTGATGAAGGAGTTGAATAAAGGAATTGTTGCGGAATTCTGCACGTCTAGCCTGCTCGTGTTCAGGTAAGATGTGAAAAGAATGAGGAGAGTCAGGGGAGATGAGTTTAAGATTAGGGGTAGGAGTAGGTATAGTAGAAGGCAAGAAGTAAGACATTGTGTAATACACTCCACCCGCTAATAACGCAGAACCAGTCACAAACAGTACAAATATTTGGAACACAAAACATTTGGTACGACTGAGTTGCTGCAGCTTGAATCTTTGTGCTTGAGCTTTTTCCAAGTCCATCAGCTTCAAAAATGCCATTCCCTATGACCGTCCGCAACGTTTCTTGACGCACTTCGTTCTGTGTAGCAATAGTCAATTCCTAGGAGTTCCCAGGAATCGACGGTCTTTAACCTAGCGTCAAGACCTACTAACCAGGAGGAAGTACACGCGCGGCCCTACGGCCTTTATTTCACAAATATATATATATATATATGTATAAAAACAAATGTCTCTCAGCTGTGGAAACAAAAAGTGTAAGGAACGAAGCTCAATGAATATATACAAAATAATTACAATGGTATGAGTGTTCAAACTGATCATGGAAAACGGGATAATGCACTTGTCAAGGGACAGAACGGGTTTTTTTATTAGTCTTTAGTGCTGGATCTTAAAAAATATCGGGTTTTCCCAGGACGTGTCTGTTCGTTAAACAAAAGATCCATTGAAGGGACAACGCCCTGTTGATCAGCTGAATGTTCTGGTCTTGAGTCTTCTGATGACAAGTGTTCAATAATGCCTTTTTGCTGCACTGAGGATTCTCCGACAGGTTGTGCGTCGCTGAAAGGTACCAACGCCGGCAATCCTTCGGTTTCAGTTGATGCAATGCCTTTCCTTACCCACGAGTCTGCTGGCAACGGAATGGGGACTTTCTTGGTATGGGTGGCATGCACCCAATTTTTCCGCCCCTCAAGACGAACTGCAGTTCTCGTGGCAAGGAGGACCTGATAGGGTCCAGTGAACCTGGGATCCAAATTGTTCTTGCGCGAAAAATTGCGCGTTACCACCCAATCTCCGGGCTGGAGCTGGTGGCCTGGACCCTCCGTCTGTGTCGGCAATGCTTCGTGAACCTGTTGGTGAATTAACCTCAGTTTAGCAGTCAAGTCATGAAGATAATCGATTAACATTGGATACTCAAGTTCGCAAAAGGCACCCGGTCTAGGGACCCCCCAAACATTGGCAGGACGACCGAACACTATTTCATAGGGACTGAGCCCTACTCGGGAGTGTACAGTTGCCCTTGCTGACAGCAATGCTACGGGTAAAGCGTCAGGCCACGAAAGACCTGTCGTGGCCTGAATCTTTGCTAGTTTTAGTTTAAGGGTGCCATTGTACCCTTCAACCAAACCGGCTGACTGAGGATGATTAATTTGGCACTATGAAATTTCTGTACAATCCCTAACCCGCGACACACACTCTTCATCACGCTCCCAACAAACTCACTTCCGTTGTCTGACCACACAACCCGAGGCATTCCGTAGCGGGAAAAATACTCTTTGAGTAAAATTTTTGCCGTGGATAAAGCCGTATTATCCTTAAGGGGGTAGGCCTCAATCCACCTAGAAAATGCACACACCACAACCAGCACATACTTCAAATTATTACATCTCTCCATGTGGATAAAGTCCAACTGGATAACTTCGAAAGGGTACGCAGGAGGGGCAAAATGGCCAGGTGGAGTGGGAGTGCCCTTACCAGGATTGTGCATCAAACTCACCATACAATTCTTAACCAAGCGTTCAGCACATTTCGTAATACCATCATTCTTCCACACAGGAAACAGCAATTTACAGATACCTTTCGCGCTAATATGTGCTAACCCGTGTGCCATAGTCACAATAGCCAGCACATACGCATCAGGCAACATCCATCTTTTCTGTTCCGATAAGTCAGTCCAACAACCATTCGCATCCAACTTTCCCGTACTTTCTTTCCACTTCGTCTTTTCAGTCTCGGTGGCCTCATTCTGAATTGCTTTCACACTCTCGATAGTGTTCTCACACATACTTGATTCTGCAGGCCACCTAACCGAACTCGTCACATACATTCGAGTGCTAAGGTTCCGGGCAGTCTCCTTAGCAGTCTCATCCGCAAACGCATTACCACGACCAACATCATCCATCACTTTACGATGCGCACTACATTTAACAATCGCCACTTGCTTAGGTAACGTAAGTGCATCCAAAAGATCATTTACAAGCTGGCCATGCTGAATCTTCGTACCATGTGACGTAAGGAATCCTCTCTCTCTCCACAGTCGTCCAAAACTATGTGCCACACCAAATGCATACTGGCTATCTGTAAACACATTCACCCGTTTATCTTTAGACAATACACACGCTCTCGTCAAAGCAATTAGCTCAGCAGCCTGAGCCGAATTTTGATTTAATCTTGCACTTTCCACAATCGTTCTCAATGTAACTACAGCATACGCAGTCGTCACATCACCGTTCGGCAACTTGAAACAAGAACCATCCACATACAAAGTACCATCGGGATTTGTCAATGGAGTATCTTTTAGGTCAATGCGACCCTTGGTTTCCTCTTCAGTTTTGAGATAGCAGTCATGTACTGCTTCACCACTTGATTCTGCGTCGATCGGCAGCAATGTTGCTGGATTCAACACATTACATCGTTTTATCCGTATATGACTGGCCAGCAATGTCAACTCATATCCAGACAATCTTGCACTTGTCAGATGTTGAGTTTTCGTTCGGTTCAATAGAGTGTCGACTGCATGCGGAACCATTACCGTGAGCATATTATCCATGACTAGACCTGCAGACTGTCGAATGGACGCCGCAGCTGCCGCTGTTGCCCTTAAGCAACTTGGCAAGGCTCTTGCTACTGGGTCTAAAGTCGAAGAAAAGTAGGCACATGGGCGTTGCTTACCACCAAAAGATTGTGTCAAAACACTCAACGCGCAACCATCCCTCTCGTGAACGTATAGTGTAAACGGCTTACTGTAGTCAGGGGTACCCAACACAGGAGCCGAACACAGCGCATCACGCAATTCAGAAAAACTTTTCTGACATTCTTCAGACCAAGGTACTGGGGATGAAACATCCTTGCACGTAAGGGCTATCAATGGTTTCGCCAACAATGAAAAATTTGGAATCCATTGTCTGCAGTAGGACGTAATACCTAAAAAGGCACGAACATCTCTTTGGGTTTTTGGCACAGTCATTCGGGAAATCGCTGCAATTCTCTCTGGGGTCAACCTTCTCCCTTCTCTTGACAATAAGTGACCTAGATAGGTAACTTCTTGGCAACAATACTGTAGCTTTGAAGGTGATACCTTGTGGTGCAAGTCATGTAGATAGTGCAATAATGATACTGTAGCCGTTTTGCAAATAGCTTCTGTATCAGCTGCCACTAAAAGATCGTCAACGTATTGAATCAAAGCTGCACCTTTAGGCAATACAAAGGCATCAAGCTGACCTTTAAGTGCTTGGCTGTAGATTGATGGACTCTCACAGTAACCCTGTGGAGCGCGTTTTAGCCTAAAACTGCGACCTCCTAATGAGAATCCGAACAGGTCTCTGCTTTCCTCTGCAATCGGAATGCTAAAGAAAGCATTCTTTAGATCGATCACTGTGAACCAGGAGGCAGATGCCGGAATCATTGTTAATAAAGCCGTAATGTCAGGGACCACAGGAAATTGCGGAACCACTATTTTGTTTACCTCTCTCAAATCTATAACAAAACGATACACAGGAGGTTTAGTTGGGTCAGTTCGTTTCAGAATTGGTAATACAGGGCTATTGCACACGTTTCCACGAGTTTCTTCAACAACACCTTTTCCAATGAGATCATGAACGATTTCTAACAGCGCTCGTTCGCCCTCAAGAGAAATACGATATTGAGGTAAACGCGGTAATCGCGCATTTGGTTTTAATTGAATCACATAGGGTGGAATGTCTAACAGGCCCACGTCATTGGGACCTGTGGCCCATAAGGACGCAGGGAGGGAGTTCAATTCCGGTGGGAATTTATCAACCGATAAATACATGGGAGAGATCACTCTCCTTCCCAATGTAAGCTCCACTCCTTCAGGGGAACAATACAATGTTGCATATAATCGTTTCAACAAATCCAGGCCCAAAAGATTTTCACCACAACCTGTAGATAGAATCAGTGGAGCCGTTAGCTCACGAGATCCAATCATAAGAGGCAAAGGGTTAGAGACTGGGTTACTAACAGGGGCGCCAGAGAATCCGACGGAAACATTCGTTAAGCCAGACAAAGGTGCGCCAGGGAGTTTTGAATGCATGATGGAACTTTTCGTCGCACCAGTGTCTAACAGAAAAGGCTCAACTACACCCGATGTAGTCACTGCAACGTAAGGCCCACTCTGATCGACCGGAACTGACACTACTCCCTCTCTTTGTCGTTGGCTGTCCTAGTAGTGGTCATTTACAACAGTCTCGTGGTCTATATAATAATCATCAACATTATACTGTGCAGATCGAACTGACCCCGCATTTCGCTGGTCAAAATAATTATTTGCATCCGATTGATTTTGATGACGATCAATCTGATTGTGGGATGAACCACGACCTCTACCACGTGGTGCCTGCTGAGGACCACCGCCACGATTTCCTCGTGTCGACACACCATTCAGACGGTCCCGTAAAGCAAGACAATCATATTTTAGGTGTCCCTCTTTCCTACAATATGCGCACTGATTATACCCAAGTGAAGATCTGGGATCAAAGTTGTCAGAGCGCGGCTGTGTTCTATCGAGCTGTGCTCGTGGTCGATACTGCTGTTGTGCATCATTTTGGTTTGATCGTGGAGGGTATGCTTGCTGCAACAAAACCTTCGTTTTGAGTTCTTTCGTTTTCTTTTCTACACGATCACTTTCTTCCTTTTCCCTATTCTCATAATACTGAGCCGTTGCTAATATTTGCGCAGGGGTTGAAACTGCCCACGCACTTTCTGAATTCTTTAATTTGTTGCATAGCTCAGGCAGCAAATTTGACACAAATTTGTCAACGAATAACCGCTGACCTCCCTCAGCGCCCATGTCCTGGCCGCTGTGGTCGACAAACGCTTCCTCAAACCTTGTAAAGAAATCCGAGACACTCTCGTCTTTCTTTTGTTTACAAGCTGATAACTTATCCCAGTTCACCTTCATCGCTGGCATGAGAGTTTTCATGAGCGTAATGATTTTCTGAGGCAAATCCAAGATCAACTGTTCAGGTTTAGCCCCACCAACTTGTAATGCATCAGCTGCTAGCAGTGCAGCCCAATCACCCCCTAATTCAGCTGCGTGATTGGCTTGACGAATTTTAGCCCAAACTGGTTGCGGTACAACATTGCCAAACAACATGTCGATGTCTGCAATATTCATAATAGAAGCTTCTATCAGTTGTGATAACTCCTTATAATAACCAGCCGGATTTTTACGCGGATCGGGTAAGGATTGCTTCACTTGCAAAACTTCCGATCGTTTCCATGGAAGATGTATCCACACCCTTCGAAAATGTGGTAAAACCGCAGGGTTAGCTTGCGGATCTCCAGGCACCCACAGTGGCGGGACTTCTCTCATGGGATACTGACCAGGAACCGCTTTCCAGTTCTCAGTGGTATCATCTAATGACACCCGAGAATGTGCTGTGGGTCTGAATGCTAATAAGCGTTCCACGGCACGTCGTACATCGTCTCCTATAATCATACCGTTCGAAAAGTGACTCTGGAGTTCAATTATGTCGGACGGTACATCATCTACATCATTATTGTACCATTCTTCTCTCAAAAAGTTACACATTTCCTCAAATACGAATCTCTGCGTAGGCTCATTAAACTGAGAAAACGTATCAAATACTACACGCGGAGTGTAATTAGTAAGCATGGGCGTAAAATCCGTTCCGCTCGCGTATTTTGCGTATTTTCGGTAAATTCGCAATCCGCGAACTCTCGCGAACTTACCGAAAATTCGTAAATCCGTGCGAAGCGGATTTTTTTGCTTGGTCGCACTTGCCAAATAGAATACTATACAATTTCGCGGGAGTAAACACTTGCGAAAACGTAGATGCGGCGGGCAGCGACAATCTCGCAATTGCGAGATTGCAAAATTTGCAATTTCGCACAAGAAATCCACCAGCTGGCAGCATAAACCTTGAAAATTATGATTTTTATCAGATTAACTCCTCAGGTTGACATTTGCCTGCACTTTTTTTGGCAAGGAGTCCATTTTGGGGGGGGGGGGGGGGTGGGAGGAAGGAAGTGCCCCACAGTCTCCAACTTCCTGTTCCTGTCCAGCAGGCTCCTCTCAGTGCTTTCTTCATGTGCTGGTCACTTTGATTTGGATCTTGACCTGGAAGCACTCAGCAGGTGCAAAAGTTCAATCTTATCATTAGTAACCATTCCCTGTAGTGCCTGGAAGGATTACTTTTTGTGGATGCTGCTGGATATTTGGATTTTTGCTAAACTGAAAGCACTCAGCAGGTGCAAAAGTTCAATCTTATCATTAGTAACCATTCCCTGTAGTGCTTCCTGAGGGGCCCCTTCAGAGTTCAGTTGCCTACTTGCAACTATTCTATGACCCTGCTCTGACCCTCACAGCAGGCTCAGAGAAAGCGAACTTACCGAAAATTCGTAAATCCGTGCGAAGCGGATTTTTTTGCTTGGTCGCACTTGCCAACTAGAATACTATACAATTTCGCGGGAGTAAACACTTGCGAAAACGTAGATGCGGCGGGCAGCGACAATCTCGCAATCGCGAGATTGCAAAATTTGCAATTTCGCACAAGAAATCCACCAGCAGGCAGCATAAACCTTGAAAATTATGATTTTTATCAGATTAACTCCTCAGGTTGACATTTGCCTGCACTTTTTTTGGCAAGGAGTCCATTTTGGGGGGGGGGGGGTGGGAGGAAGGAAGTGCCCCACAGTCTCCAACTTCCTGTTCCTGTCCAGCAGGCTCCTTTCAGTGCTTTCTTCATGTGCTGGTCACTTTGATTTGGATCTTGACCTGGAAGCACTCAGCAGGTGCAAAAGTTCAATCTTATCATTAGTAACCATTCCCTGTAGTGCTTCCTGAGGGGCCCCTTCAGAGTTCAGTTGCCTACTTGCAACTATTCTATGACCCTGCTCTGACCCTCACAGCAGGCTCAGAGAAAGCAATTACAGATAAGGAAGCAGGTTCCAGCCAGGAAGTTCAAATTCAGTAACACATTAATCAGCCCCTAATTCATTTATGTCAGTTGAGGCAGGGCAGGTGTGCCCTACAGGTGTAATCTACAGTGATGAACTAGAGGGTGGCATGGGTGAGCCAGAGGGTGGCATGGGTGAGCCAGAGGGTGGCAGTGGTGAAACAGAGGGTGGCAGTGGTGAAACAGAGGGTGCTGTGATGAACCAGATGTAGAAACAACATGTTCGCGACCGTTGCTACCCGAAAAGTAAGTTCGCGTTTGCGAACTGGTACAAAATCCTCGCGAACTGACAGAAATCCCTGCGAACACAAAAAAAAAAAAAAAATCCGCAAATTCGCGAGAGTTCGCGGATTTTGTGGATTGCGAATCCGTAAATACGCAATTTCGCGGATTGCCAATTCGCAAAATCCGCCCATGCTTAGTAATTAGCAGGATGTCTTATCCACCTATGTGCCATTGTTACTAACGTCTCTTTCTCCCTACCACTAGGGATCTGACTCCGTCTCTGAGGAGTTTCAGATGAATCAGACGAAAATAACGGACCGGAAAGAGGTGAATAAAGGGTAGCAACAGAGTTAGGAACACGCTTACGAACAGAAGGAGAAAGAAAAACAGGAGCAACAACACTAGAGGTGAAGGAAGGCATAGTAGGAACGGACAAGATAGTCGGAGTAGCAGAAACAACAGTCTGCAAAGGTACAGGTACAGGAGCAGTAGGAACGAGGACAGGTGGTGGAACAAACGTAGGGTTAACAGCGGGCTGGCCCGCAGCCGCTGGAGCAACAAGAGGAACAACAGGAGGAGCTATAGGAGGAGCTACAGGAGCAGTAGCACCCTGTACATAAGGAGGTGGTGATTTCATCAAGTATGATAGCAAGGAATCCTCCTTTAAATCTTCTTCTTTCTTTTCTAGATTATTCGGTAAGACTGGGTAACATTTATCTATTTTCATGTGATGCAATCTAGTAGCGATTTCCATATCTTTTTCTTCTTTGTCTTGTCTACATTCTTTTATAGCTTGCATTATCGGAACAAACTCTTGCTTTTTATCCTTTTTAAGTTGTTTGATTTCTTTCTGTTTGGCCTCTTTACGCCATATCCGAAAGGAATCAAACATAGCTGGCCTAGCTTTCTTTAAAAATAATTTAGCCTCAAGATTATCTAAAATCGAAAGTTCAAAAGTTCCGTGTGGTGGCCATCTAAGGTCACCGTCTTTCTTTGTATAGCGGATCCAGTAATCATTATAGATTATAGGACCCACCCCATGTCGACTATATAGATCATGTATCGGAGTTCCAACTGGAGGTATCGGACACGAGTCCTCCAACCGGGAATCCATTGCGCAACATTTGAAAATACGAAACAAATCACTATGGCTAGGCATCGTGCACACTAACCTAGTATCAAACTTCAAGGATTACCGAAGCAATAAAACCTTGTGTAAGTCAAAACCCTCGGTTTTTGGCAATTGCAACTGTCAAATAATACTAAGAACCAATACTAAGAACCACAAATGCAATGGAACCATGCAATACAACAAAGCCTTAAGGCTATTACAAAGCTCGGAGAGCTATTACCACAAAGCCTTAAAGGCTAACCACAAAGCTTTCAAAAAGCTAGAACAACCACTAAGGACTGGGAGCGACCCACAAATACTTAACTCAGAACTTCAATGGCGTCACCAGGAAGGCCCGTCTATCGTCTCGCTTGTACATAAGGTCTACGCCGGGCGTCGAAGACAGGTCGACAGTCAGGGCATCGGTCCGTCGCAGCCGTCAGGAGGCGGGAATCTTCGCAGGGAAAAACTTCGGGCCACTTATTTCGACAACAGGATCGATGAAGCGGGGTGCACCTTCCCTCGGAGATTTCACACGAAGTTCCTCACGATCATCAGGCTTTGGACCGGACCGGTACCGCTGAAGTCGCCCCACGTTGGGCGCCAACTGAAGGACTGGACTTTTTAACAGTACCAGCGGTGCCAGGGAACAACACCTATAACCTTCATGGGATACCTGTTTCGGCGCACAAACTACAGAGACACGGGACACTTCCTTCGGCGTCAAAGATTCAAGGTTTATTGCTGCAGGGAACACAGAAGTCACGACAAGTACAACACGTGCAACTTGGGGAGACTGCTTCAAATTGGTTCTGTGGATCGCTCCTTTTATACAAAATTAACTCATAGGACAACATGGTACACAAAAGTTTACAACCTGGTTCCCATAATTATCCCCCAGAGGGGTAGCTTTGGTCACTTTGGTACACATAAGGTCCGGAACATAAGTGCGGAAACATTTGGCGGTTCCCAACTGTAAAAACCCATCTTCCCAACATTAGTGAATTCCAATCGGCAGTAAAACAGATCGAAATAGGGACAAAGACAGGTGCAGAGGGAGATGGAGACAGTGGGGAAATCGAAAAGGGTGTAAAAGGGGAGGTATCGGGAAACACGAGATACAGGCATCAAAGGGACGTGCCTAATGAGATGCACGGCTGAGACAATAAACCGGACGGCAAGATGAGCCTCGAGCGGGGCCATCTGCCTTACAGTATCATCCCCCTCATCGTAAAAGATATTTACAAAGTACATGTGTCTTCCACAAATATCCTGAGAGTCCCAGGGTGACGAAGCGGACAGTGTCCGTTCGCTGGCTACTTGAGGGCAAGAGACAAAATGGATGCCGTATCTAAGATGGAACCCGTGGGTACAGATGAAAAACCCACATATCAAATGAACGGTTTAAGTTAGCACAGCGAAACTGCGCACACTTACTAAACTCGTCATTTGCGGTTTTTAGATACCAGACTCGACCATATTCGTGCGAATCAAAAAACATCACTTAAAATTGTCACGGAACCTCACCAGTCCGGCCCTGGTCCTTGCACCCAAACCTCCGTGGGTGACCAAACCTTAATGTTCACTGCCTTTCACCATGTGCAGCAGTGGGTTGGCCGCAGGGCCTGGCCTCTGGCCATCCAGACAGGCTAGGAGCCCAACAGTCCTTGGGAATGCCCCCTTTAGCTGTGTGCAGTGGGAGACAAGCCATAGCAGGTCCCCTCTGAGGAACATACATTGCTTAGGTGAATGATTCACAGTTCTAGTTTGGGACACCCTGTTGCAAGCCCCAGATGAATATTCTACCCTATAACACAGGTATCTTAATGCAAACACATTACAATGTTTTTACTAACAATGAAATTCTGAAGTCGTATTCCCCTCTGGAACAATCTTCTGTATATTTTAAATGCACAAAACGGTAGCCTGCCATGTCCATTTACGAGCAACACAATTTAATGTGGACATCAAGTAACTGCTCTTTCTTCCTACCTGTCTCATGCTTATGAAATGGAAACGTTTTTCTTCGGTCCTCCATAGAACAATCTTCTTTTTAGGTGTCAAAGAGAGGACTAGGACATAGTTCCGCTTAGTTTGCATTAGTGTCTTAAAAGACAGGCAAGCAGTTTAAGATATTGTCTTTTTCAAATTTATGTTAATGCTATGGTTACTTCTCCTGTTTAAGGTGTATGAAAACCCTGTCAAAGACAGGCCTGCTCTGCAGGCCTATGCACCTATCCATATACCTTATTCATAGTTGTGGGCTTCTCATTTTAAACAGGGCCCCACTGACCAAACCTACAGTATGCATAAATAGCTGTCTTGTGAATGAATGAATGAATGAATTGGGGATTTATATAGCGCAACTAAGCCAAAGGCATCAAGGCGCTAGAAGATGGTACAGAAGTTTGTGCTGAGGGAAGAGTGGAAAGGCTATACATAGGCTTTCAGGAAGAGCCAGGTCTTAAGTGCTTTGCGAAAAAGTGCAAGAGAGGCAAGTCCCTTGAGGTCGTCTGGAAGTGAATTCCACAATTTGGGTGCAAGGAAGCAGAAAGCCCTTCCTCCCCATCTGGCCTTAGAGACTCGGGGGACGGCAAGCAGTTTTTTATTGGTGGAGCGGAGAGTCCTCCCAGGAGCATAATAAGACACAAGGGACTGGATGTCTTCAGGTCCCGTTCCATGCAAGGCACAGTGCATGAGACAAGGGACCTTGAAGTTGATCCTAGCCTGCATGGGGAGCCAATGCAGATCCTTCCTAATGGAGGAGCCTGAGGAAAACTTAGGGGCATCTGCAACAAACCGGGCGGCTGCGTTCTGCACTACCTGCAAGCGCTGGATCAAGCCCTTATTAGAGCCTAGATACAGCGCATTGCAGTAGTCCAGCCTGGATGATATAAGAGCCACCGCCACTTGTTTCCGGGCTTCGAAAGAAAGATAGTGGGTAATCTTTCTCAAGATCCTTAAGACTCCTCAGCAGGTTGACACTGTCCTGTTGACTTGTTTGTCAAAAGAAAGGGTCGTAACCAGGATAACACCCAGGTTGTGGGCGGATGATGTGGGCATGGGGCAGGCACCGGGAGCAGAGGGCCACCAGTCGAATGACCAGATATCCTACCTGCTTCCGAAGATAAGGACCTCAGATTTCTCCCCATTGAGCTTGAGGAAATTCCTAACCATCCAGCCTGCGACAGCCTCCATACAGTTCCTAAAATTTTGGGCCGTAGCATCGACTGACTGTGAAATGGAGACCATGATCTGAGTGTCGTCTTGTACACTGGTTTCTGATAAAACAGAACTGAAGGTAAATGGATCATTTCTGTGAACTTCTTATTCATGCGGTTTGAGATTCCTGCCATTCTCACAGCAAAGGATGAGCTGTTTACACTGCTGCTGTGGCTATTACTTAGCTGCTTTTGTCTGCTTTGATGAGCATATATGCACCTTATAATTTCATAATGCTAGCAATACTAGCCATTTACTTTTCTCCTATCTGTTAAAAAGTGAAAGAAAAAAACACATAAAGAAGAGTATCAGACCTTCGTGGGTGATTTCAATCTCCACTGGGGCTCCCTGCATGACTCTTCTGCTAACTTGATGGCCACCTTCCTCTCTACAAACGATCTTATCCAACACTGCACAGAATCAACACACTCTAAGGGCTCAATCCTGGACCTTGTTATTTCTAATTACAAAAAGGGGGTGGTGATGGACAGAGTATCTGAGTTAATCAGAACACTCCTACCCAGTCAACAGATCAGGGCTTGATCCATCACCGTTTTTTAGCTCACTGCACCATCCCAGTTCAGAACCTGGCTATATGCAAATTAGTCTGTCCCTGGCCCAGTGCATCATGGGAACAGGGCAGACCAAACTACCAAGCCAATTCTTCACTGGAAAGGAAACAAGCTTCCGGGGACCGGTTTCTGGCATTACAGCCGTCTTCGGCCCGGCTTGCTTGAATCCTGATGGTGCAATGAGCAAGGGACTCATGTCTGAGCATACCCTTCCACACTCATGGTGGCCAAAATAATTACAAAAAGGGGGTGGTGATGGACAGAGTATCTGAGTTAATCAGAACACTCCTACCCAGTCAACAGATCAGGGCTTGATCCATCACCGTTTTTTAGCTCACTGCACCATCCCAGTTCAGAACCTGGTTATGGAAATTCCTAACCATCCAGCCTGCGACAGCCTCCATACAGTTCCTAAAATTTGTCTGCTTTGATGAGCATATATGCACCTTATAATTTCATAATACTAGCAATACTAGCCATTTACTTTTCTCCTATCTGTTAAAAAGTGAAAGAAAACAACACAGAAAGAAGAGTATCAGACCTTCGTGGGTGATTTCAATCTCCACTGGGGCTCCCTGCATGACTCTTCTGCGAACTTGCTGGCCACCTTCCTCTCTACAAACGATCTTATCCAACACTGCACAGAATCAACACACTCTAAGGGCTCAATCCTGGACCTTGTTATTTCTAAAGCAGGCATGCTTTCTATCGCTACCCCTATTCACGTAGACTGGTCTGACCACCTCCTCATCCCATTCTCTCTTCACCTAGCTCACTCTATAACTCTGGGCCAACCTAAGAGGGCTACCTCTTGGTTCGGTGACGCTAAAAATATTGACACTGTTTCCCTCAGTGAATCAGCTTTGCTGTCACTTCCAAGGCTAGACCCGAACCTAGATGTTGACGATCTCACCTCACAATGCCTCTCAGTCCTTGCAGTCGAAATCAATAGCGTCGCTCCTCTCCAAAGGACCTCAGATTTCTCCCCATTGAGCTTGAGGAAATTCCTAACCATCCAGCCTGCGACAGCCTCCATACAGTTCCTAAAATTTTGGGCCGTAGCCTCGACTGACTGTGAAATGGAGACCATGATCTGAGTGTCGTCTTGTACACTGGTTTCTGATAAAACAGAACTGAAGGTAAATGGATCATTTCTGTGAACTTCTTATTCATGCGGTTTGAGATTCCTGCCATTCTCACAGCAAAGGATGAGCTGTTTACACTGCTGCTGTGGCTATTACTTAGCTGCTTTTGTCTGCTTTGATGAGCATATATGCACCTTATAATTTCATAATACTAGCAATACTAGCCATTTACTTTTCTCCTATCTGTTAAAAAGTGAAAGAAAAAAACACAGAAAGAAGAGTATCAGACCTTCGTGGGTGATTTCAATCTCCACTGGGGCTCCCTGCATGACTCTTCTGCGAACTTGCTGGCCACCTTCCTCTCTACAAACGATCTTATCCAACACTGCACAGAATCAACACACTCTAAGAGCTCAATCCTGGACCTTGTTATTTCTAAAGCAGGCATGCTTTCTATCGCTACCCCTATTCACGTAGACTGGTCTGACCACCTCCTCATCCCATTCTCTCTTCACCTAGCTCACTCTATAACTCTGGGCCAACCTAAGAGGGCTACCTCTTGGTTCGGTGACGCTAAAAATATTGACACTGTTTCCCTCAGTGAATCAGCTTTGCTGTCACTTCCAAGGCTAGACCCGAACCTAGATGTTGACGATCTCACCTCACAATGCCTCTCAGTCCTTGCAGTCGAAATCAATAGCGTCGCTCCTCTCCAAAGGACCTCAGATTTCTCCCCATTGAGCTTGAGGAAATTCCTAACCATCCAGCCTGCGACAGCCTCCATACAGTTCCTAAAATTTTGGGCCGTAGCCTCGACTGACTGTGAAATGGAGACCATGATCTGAGTGTCGTCTTGTACACTGGTTTCTGATAAAACAGAACTGAAGGTAAATGGATCATTTCTGTGAACTTCTTATTCATGCGGTTTGAGATTCCTGCCATTCTCACAGCAAAGGATGAGCTGTTTACACTGCTGCTGTGGCTATTACTTAGCTGCTTTTGTCTGCTTTGATGAGCATATATGCACCTTATAATTTCATAATACTAGCAATACTAGCCATTTACTTTTCTCCAATCTGTTAAAAAGTGAAAGAAAAAAACACAGAAAGAAGAGTATCAGACCTTCGTGGGTGATTTCAATCTCCACTGGGGCTCCCTGCATGACTCTTCTGCGAACTTGCTGGCCACCTTCCTCTCTACAAACGATCTTATCCAACACTGCACAGAATCAACACACTCTAAGAGCTCAATCCTGGACCTTGTTATTTCTAAAGCAGGCATGCTTTCTATCGCTACCCCTATTCACGTAGACTGGTCTGACCACCTCCTCATCCCATTCTCTCTTCACCTAGCTCACTCTATAACTCTGGGCCAACCTAAGAGGGCTACCTCTTGGTTCGGTGACGCTAAAAATATTGACACTGTTTCCCTCAGTGAATCAGCTTTGCTGTCACTTCCAAGGCTAGACCCGAACCTAGATGTTGACGATCTCACCTCACAATGCCTCTCAGTCCTTGCAGTCGAAATCAATAGCGTCGCTCCTCTCCAAAGCAAAAAGAAAAGGCCCATTCCCTCAGCACCCTGGTTCAACAAATCCCTATATGAAGAAAGGAAGCACCTAAGACTCCTGGAGAAACAATGGAGGCAAGCACCCTCCACCGATAATTTGGCTACGCTTTGTTCAGCAGGATCCAAGTACCACAAGCACATCTTCCTGGGGAAAGCATCACACTTCAGAACCCTCCTTGACTCAGCCAAAAATAGACCCAAAAAACTATTTGATCTCATCAAGAATACCAACTTCGCTCCCCCATCCTCCAAATTGGAGGATTCTACAAAGAAAGCTGCGGATTTCGCTGTATTCTTTGACGAAAAAGTGAAATCACTTTTGGCTCAGGTCGCTCATCCTACCCCTCCAGAGGAGCGCAAATCACTAGCCATTTGGCAGAACTTCGACCCCATCTCTGAAGATGTCCTCCTCAAGTGCATCCTCGAAACTAAGCCCTCCAACCACTCGCTCGACCCCATCCCTAGTGCCATTGCCATTGACTTCTATACCCATTCTCTTCCCTATTGGACCACTCTGGTCAACCTCTCACTCTGTCAATGCTCCCTTCCTGTTCCCTTCAAAACTGGGCAGGTCACCCCTCTGCTTAAAAAACCCACTGCGGATGCGAATGACCTCAACAACTTCCGCCCTATCACCAACCTACCCTTACTTGAGAAGATCACAGAAAGATGTGTTGCGAAACAACTCTCTCGTCATATCAAGGACAATGATCTTCTTGACAATTTTCAGTCCGGCTTCATCCAAAACTGCAGCACTGAAACTGCCCTGCTGCAAGTGATCGATGACGCGCTGCGAATACTAGACTCGGGGGTCTTGTCTTCTAATTCTCCTCGACCTTTTGGCAGCCTTTGACACTGTAAATCACAACACCCTCCTCAACACTCTTCAACAGAGAATGGGCATGGAGGGCACTGTGCTGAAATGGTTTGCTTCTTTCCTCTCTGATAGATCCCAAATGATCAAAATAGCAGACAGTCTTTCATCTCCTTCGGTGGTGGGTCAAGGTGTTCCCCAAGGCTCTATTCTTGCACCCACATTGTTCAATCTCTATTTGGAACCTCTGGGAAATCTCCTAAGTAAATCTGGAGTCAACTATCATCTCTACGCAGACGACACTCAAATCTACCTCAAGGTTGCCTCCACTCACGATCTCTCCATCCTAAGCTCTACCCTCGACTACGTTCAAAACTGGATGTCAACACATCAACTGATTCTGAATCCCTCCAAAACAGAATTCCTCCTCCTCTCCTCCTCACTTTCTCCTCCCCCGGTTCAATCATGGATGGACCAGATGAATCTGCTGAACAATAAACCCATCATTGTTGACAGCGCAAAATCCCTTGGTGTCATACTCGACACAAAACTCAATCTACTCTGCCATATTGATTCAATTGCAAAGTCTGCCCGATACCAACTGTTCCTTCTTTGGGGGATTCGTCGCTTCTTCCCGGAGCATGACCTTAAAACCCTGGTCCAATCGCTGGTCCTCTCCAGACTGGACTATTGCAATTCTCTTCTGACTGGCCTCCCCAAATCCCACCTGTCCCCCCTTAAGTCGTTTCTCCATTCAGCAGCTCGTTTCATTTTTGGGGCCAAAAGAAGCGACCACATCACTCCCATGCTATCCACCCTCCGCTGGCTTCCCATCGAGGCTAGAGCTATCTACAAGACTACCTGCATCACCCACAAAGCCTTGCACTCCTCCTCCCCGCGCTACCTGGCGAATAAACTGAAACTCTCTGTAGGCTCTAGACCATCACGAAATGCGGAAAATCTACTGCTTGAACCTCCCACTTTCAAGAAGGAAAGATCGATGGCCCAATCCTTTTCTGGCAGCGCAGTGAAAATCTGGAACTCACTTCCGCCTCAGCTCCGGACCACCACCTCCTCACAGGCCTTCAAATCGGACCTCAAAGTTCTCCTCCTTCAAAGACACTTCCAAATGTAATCCATGCCCTCTCTATTATCTGAAGGAAACCCTTCCATTTAGAAAATCTACTAACTTGACTTTGGAAGTGTCTTCCCAGTGTGTTCCTGTGATCTTAGAGTCTGCCATTTTTTGCAGTATTATCCTTCTACCTATGTTTTGTACTCGTGTGTAACATGCACCCGTCACTTTCTTTTGTAACACACTGTTTTCTACCTCTTACATTTGGTTCTTTTCGATAACTGCACAAGTGCCACCAGTGCCTACGTAACGTTTGTTCTTGTGCTAGAGTGTCCTCCTTATATTGCAGTATTATACCTCTATGTTTATTTTGTACGCTTTTGTAACCGGCACACGTCACTTTTTACTCCTGTAATGCACCATTTGCTACCTCTTGTATTTTGTTGGCTCACGATTGTCACTTTTGTAATGCACCGTTTGCTACCTCTTGTATTTTGTTGGCACACGATTGTCATTTTTACCTCTTTTATTTTGTTGGCTCATAATTATCATTTTTGCTTCATTTAATGTAACGTTTGCTTTTGTATTTTGTTCACTTGTAATGTTCTCATGTATCAGTTCTGTTCCTATTGTGAAGCGCTCTGACACCTTCGGGTAAAGTCTGCGCTATATAAAAATACATAAATAAATAAATAAATAAATAAATAAGTATTGTTCTTTCTGGTCCTTTGACTCCTCTATTGTACTTTAGATGCTTATTGACTTTGAACCACTTGGACCTGGCTGCGTCAGCACTGTGGGAGCTCACCTTTTAGTCTACAGGCTGAGATCTTGCTGAATTGGATCTGAGAGAGGAATGCCTCTTCTTTCATTGGTGGATCCCTTTCTGCACATGGTGGTTGAGGTAGCTGTCACACGAATGTCACTACTGCTATTCAGATTGGAAAAGGGCACCTGCTTTACTTTCATGATTAATGAATAGGGATTGCTTTATGTTGCCAGGTCTTATGTTTCATGGTTCATGTATATTTCTATGTAGTAATATAGAAACAGTGTTCCCAAGTGGTTCATAAATCGTGCTTGCTTTGAAGTAGCCTAAAAAATGGCACAGTTCTATATATCTTTCTTTGAGGGGTGTGATCAGGACGTGGGATAGGAGGTGTATTGATATGATTTTCGTACTACAGCAGATGTCATGGTGCTTAATGCCAGCAAACTAGGTTGCAAAATTAGTTGAGAGCGAAGTTAAAAAAGAACACCTTTTATTGGTAGATTTGGTGATAAAATCGTTATCAGAAATCTAAAGTCCTAGACCACAAATGGGGGCATATTTATCATTGTTGCGGCACCCATGCCTCATACGAGTGGTGTGAGGGTTAAACAACAACAAAGTCAGATTTATGAAGCAACACAAGGCTACCGTGCATGGCTTGATAAAACTAAAGTAACGTAACACGGTGCAAATTGTTGCATTGCGTTTCTGCTGCTCCAGAGAGGCGTTCCATGGATGGTGTGTCAGTGTTCCCATGTATCCACCCATGGATTTTGGTGCATTCCCAGAGTTACCATTACTGGAAGACATCAAGAATGCGTCAAAATACTAAGCCTCCCATGTGAGATGTAAGAAGGAGAAATATATTTATTTCTCCTTGTTTTTCCACTTTCTGTAAATTTGAAGAGGAAAATGAATCAGAGGATTGTTTTTGTGCAGAAAGGTGCAGAAAGGTGTCCTTGCCTGCACAAAAACAATCCTGCTTACAATGCAGGCACCCTTGCTCCATGGTGCAAATGTGCCTGCATTGGTGCTATGTAGCCATCAGTACGCCAGCGCAAGGAAAGGGCAGGACTGCACAGTATAATTTTAAATATAGTGCTTTCCTGCACTTTCCCTTTCACTCAGCACAGCAAGCTGGCTTGTTGCATTTTGCTGTGCGAATTCTTGATAACTGTGCCCATAGATGTGTAATTCTGAAAAGGGAAAGTGAAAGCTAAGCTCATAAACATAGCACACTTGTCCTTTAGGGCCATCATTGAGGGGCAGCAAACATGTAAGCTATGAGAGAGGAGTTGAAATCTAGGCTTACGATATGCTCAGGAATGAGCAGTGAATTTCAATCAATCAATCAATCATAACACTTGTATAGCGCGCTACTCACCCGGAAGGGTCTCAAGGCGCTTGGGGCAAGGGGCCGCTACTGCTCGAACAGCCAGGTCTTGAGTTGTCTCCTGAAGGCGAGATGGTCCTGGGTCAGCCGAAGGTGGATGGGGAGGGAGTTCCATGTCTTGGCCGCCAAGTAAGAGAAGGATCTGCCTCCGGCGGTGGCTCTTCGGATGCGTGGTACGGCGGCGAGGGCGAGGCTGGTAGACCGTAGCTGGCGGGCGGGCGTGTAGAAGGTCAGGCGGTCGTTGAGGTACTTGGGGCCCAGGTCGTGGAGAGACTTGTGTGCGTGGGTGAGGAGCCTGAACGTGATCCTCTTGTTGACGGGGAGCCAGTGCAGGTCCCTCAGGTGACCGGAGATGTGGCTGTGTCGGGGGATGTCCAGGATGAGTCGGGCAGAGGCGTTCTGGATTCGTTGGAGTCTTTTCTGTAGCTTGGCTGTGGTTCCGGCATAGAGGGTGTTTCCGTAGTCCAGTCGGCTGGTGACGAGGGCCTGGGTGACCGTCTTCCTGGTTTCGGTCGGGATCCATCTGAAGATCTTGCGAAGCATGCGTAGGGTGTGAAAGCATGATGAGGAGACGGCGTTGACTTGTCTGGTCATCGAGAGGGAGGAGTCCAGGATGAAGCCCAGGTTGCGTGTGTGGTCTGTTGGCTTGGGAGTGGTGCCCAGGGCTGGGGGCCACCAGGAGTCGTCCCAGGCGGAGGGCGATGGTCCCAGGATGAGGACTTCCGTCTTGTCTGAGGTCAGTTTAAGGCAGCTGTTCTTCATCCACTCGGCGACGTCTTTCATCCCTTCGTGTAGGCTGGTTCTGGCGGTGTCGGGTCTCTGGTGAGGGAGAGGATCAGCTGGGTGTCGTCGGCGTAGGAGAGGATGTTGAGGTTGTGTTGGCGTGCGATGGCTGCAAGAGGTCTCATGTAGACGTTGAAGAGGGTGGGGCTGAGTGATGATCCTGGCGGAACGCCGCAGATGACTTCGGTGGCCTCGGATCGAAACGGGGGGAGGCGGACTCTCTGCGTTCTTCCGGCGAGGAACGAGATGATCCACTCCAGTGCCTTCTCTTGGATGCCGATGTTGCTGAGGCATTGAACTAGGGTGTGGTGGCAGACAGTGTCGAACGCTGCAGAGAGGTCCAGGAAGATGAGTGCCGCTGTTTCCCCGTTGTCGAGCAGGGCTCAGATGTCGTCGGTGGCTGCGATGAGGGCGGACTCGGTGCTGTGGTTGGCTCTGAAACCGGACTGCGAGGGGTCGAGGGATCCGTTCGTCTCGAGGAAGGCGGCAAGCTGTCTGTTGACGATCTTCTTGATGACTTTGGCAGGAAAAGGGAGGAGTGAGATGGGGCGGAAGTTCTTGAGGTCGGTTGGGTCCGCCGTTGGTTTCTTCAGTAGGGCACTGAGCTCGGCATGCTTCAAGCTCTCCGGGAAGGTGGCAGTGTTGAAGGAGGTGTTGATGATGTTCCGGAGTTGGGGTGCGATGGTGGAGTTGGCTTTGTTGAAGACGTGGTGGGGGCTGGGGTCGGTTGGAGATCCGGAGTGGATGGTGTTCATCGTGCGGGCTGTGTCTTCGGTGGTCACCGTGGTTGAGTGTTGTAGGGCCATAACATTCCTTAGCTTTGTGGTTATGTTGGGATCTATGACTGTGCTGCTGTTCTTGATACATTAACCGGAAAAAAAAACTATAATGGCTAAATGGCCTCTGACATAGACCAACTTGCACTGCTGTTGTTTCCGCTCTCTTTTTGAATTCCCAACGGAAAGCCAGGCACTAAAGAAGGGCCTTGTTGATGGAGGATGTTGCCTTCATCCAATGCTGTACAACGTAGTTGTCTATGGGAACTTCAGTGTTTTCCATAGTTTGTTTGGCACATCGTAAACAGAGTATCGAGGGATTTTGGGCCTGCATTTTCCAATGCTGCTTGCCTAACATCACGTCATTCCTGCAGGTTGCTATATACTTCACTTTTCTGCCACACAGGAGGCTTGTCCATAAATAAATTGCTCCAAATGACAATGTGTTTAATGACTCAATTAATTTTTCTATCTTTTCAGGGTTGGACTAGCACAGAAAATATGCCGGGTACCACAATAATAGGGACCCCCTCAGTAGCCGATCAGATAGCTGAAAACTTGGCCCATGTTTGCAAATCGTGGCAGTCAGCAACTCACTCATCCAGAGTACCACGTAACATCACACATATTCATAAAGGGGTACTGATTCTGGAGAAAAACTAGATTTATTTCAGACCGACAATCAGAAAGCCAACAGCTATATTCACTCAATAATAACAATGCACGTGGTCATTCATGTTACAAATGCAAATGGTCATTTGCAGAACACACACAATAGACGGTTCCATGTCACCTTCATATGCACAAAATGCACAAAAACCATGAAGTTGGCAAAGTGATAGCAATCAAATAAATGTTGTTTGTCCAGCACACGAAAATACACACTAGAACTCTCAGATAAAACTAGCATCGGTCGGTATAACACACCATCATGCCCACAACATCTCATCATAGTTGTCAACCTGGATTGTGACACATGCATAGAAAGCATTCCACCCTGCCTGAGAAATGGAACACCAACAACCCATTCCAAAAGAAAAAAAAGGAGTATTTCTTCAAGTCATCCATTCATACACTTAAGACTCTAGGTTGCTATTTACCAGAACAAACTTATTTTACTTTAACTCTCACCTACACAAACCACTTTTCATCTAAACATTGAACATGCTTTCCACTAATCTCACACAGCCAAATGCCAATAAAGAAAAGTCTCACACCAGCAATTACGGTGCATGATCCAAAGGATAGGGTATCCGGAGTAGTGATATTGTGCCATAATAATGGACAATAATAATGAATAAAAGTTATATTCAAGTGCAAAAAATAAGTTAACTAATGCTAAATCTCGGTTGCACACGGATGATGTCTGACTGTGAAAGACTCTGGCTTTTGAAATCTGTTGTTGAGTGTTGTAAGGTCCTCAGCAACAGATTGTCTGAAAAGTCTGGGCGATTCTGCTCGAGTTGTCATTGCAAAAAGGCAAGTAGGGCAGATGGGGACCTTATACTCTTGCCATAATTATTCCATAGATTCCACTCTTTATGAGATTTTGTTTTTTGTTGTTGTACTTGGTAAATATATACCTCACAATTGGCTTCTAGTCAGGCAAATCTATGCACTTGGTAGACCAAGCAGTGGGTAACAAAACTTGATGGGGCCCCCTTGCAAAGATATTGGAGGGGCCCATGCTACGGGCCCGGACAGGAGCTCTCAGACCATGTGACAGTCACCCATGCACGGGCCAGAGGATGCTCCGTTGATCTCAGGGGTCTCGCGCATCACGGGGGTTGTGGGGGCTATTGTTAAGCCCATGGTCCAAGGATGACTGTCCAAATGGTTTCAAGCTTACCATGACAAAGTGGAGTTTAAGCAGCTTTGTGGTGATGTGCTCTACGAAGGTAAGAAATGTGTCTTTGTTAAATCAGTGCTTCACACTAAATGAGCTGTGGGTTTCAACGGTAAGCATTTACAAGCATTTAGGGGTAATTTACTAAATTCTCACCCAATGCAGCACATACGCCAAAAATGCTGCACTGCATTGTGTCAGAAGAAGAGAGCAGGAAAGCACCATAACTACAAAGATATGGCACTCTCATGCTCTTCCCCAGGTGCCGGCGCACAATCAAGCTGCCAAGCGCCCCACATACAAGGTATCTGTGTGATCCTAGTATAGGTTTTGTACTGGAATGGTACACTTCCGGCACAAAATACTCTGCTTACGGTAACTTTAAAACTTTTCCTACGTTGTGTGTGTGCTATACAGTGCAGCACACATGCAAAGTCTGAAAAGAAAGGATAAATAAAAGCATTTCTCCTTTATAGTGTCTATTTCAAAAGGGTGCGATTATTTGTGCAAAACTCTCTATACCTTTTTTTAGTAGATAAGGCTTTGCATTCAAAAACATGGTGTTTGTAAGGGATTGTCCATGCACTATTCATTGTGTAATAATACTGATTTGCACTACTTTCAAGTGAATTTCCAGTGCACAATTATTTTTGCGCCAATTTTTACGTCAATTTGCTTTACTCTTGTGGCGCAAACGACACACAAAATCTTACTTACTATACCCCTAAAGCTCTTATTGCGAGCACTTGAGTTGGATGGTAATTATTATTGCACTTTTTAAAATCTATCCACTGGATTGGAATTTAAAAGATCTGATAATTATCACCTGTTACAATTTGTGCTCTTTAAAATGACTCATAGCAAGTGAAATCAGTATTTAATATACTAAATTCTGCATGTTTTGCCTTTATTACGGGCCATTTTCTCTAATAAGTTTTGGCAGGTTTGACCTGCAGGACCGTATCAGGGGAAACACGGAGGGGCATATTCTCAAGAACGTGTGATAAACATCGCAAAAGTAACTTAACGCAACTTCCAACATCGCACTGTATTGTGGGACAATTACGCCATGTTAACCAAGCATTCTCAAC
The DNA here is from genome assembly GCF_964261635.1 of Lissotriton helveticus. Lineage (NCBI taxonomy): Eukaryota > Metazoa > Chordata > Amphibia > Caudata > Salamandridae > Lissotriton > Lissotriton helveticus. Next base: position 1,599,735,164 of record NC_136059.1, on the reverse strand, counting down.
ACGGTGGTTCCATGCAATAGTCTCCAGATAACGCGTCAACTGACCGCGTTAAAATCAACGCCGCAAAAAAGCAAAACGCGATCGCAAAAAAGCTGCTATGAGGCCAATCCAGGGCCGGACTGGCTGCCAGTCGTTTTGGTGTGCTTCCAAGCTGGGGGCTAAATTCACTGTGGTGGGGGCTGATTTCGTTGATTGGGACCTGCATTTGCTTTGCAATAAACAAAGCAAAATGATTTCTATTAAAGCATACTTCAAAACCATCAATGAAATCAGCCCCTAGCTTGGCAGCACACCAAAACGCCCTGTAGCCAGTCCGGTCCTGAGCCAATCGTGATACTAAAATCAGCGAAAACCAGTACAGGCCTGCAATTCACACCGTAATGCAGGAAAAATCACCATCAAAGTAGAAAGTTGCCAGAGCAAGTACGGAGGAGAACCAGAACCCCACAAGCCCCCGGAGTACCTTCCTGGGACCTCGGGGTCAGGGAAGGCCAAGGAGAAGAAGAGTAGGAAGAAGCGCTTCAGTCCGCAGGAAGACAGGATCCTGATAACGGAGGTGGTTGAACACCATCAAAAACTGTTTGTCATCTCCACTGTGTCATTGGCAACAACAAATAAAGTAAAGTAAAGTAAAGTCCACATTTGTAAAGCGCACAATCACCCGTAAGGGTCTCTAGGCGCTGGGGGGCCGTCGGGAAGATTAAGCGAGCTATTGCCCAGAGTCACATGGTGCTGGGCTGACCTGCCGCCGGAGCCGGGGATCGAACCGTGGTCCCCAGATTCCAGCGTCAGTCGCCCTGGCCGCGGCGCCACACCTCTTCCGAAATGGACTTCCAAATGGACTATGGAAGTCCACTGTGGACAAGGTGAATGCAGTGGGAGTGCTGAAGAGGACAATAGAAGAGATCAAGAGGAGCTGGAATGGCATAAAATGCAAAACTAGGTTGAAACTCGCCAAAAACCGGAAGGCGGCAATGAAGACTAGAGAAGGGAGTTCTGCGCCACAGGAGGAGCTGGATGACATGGAGGAAATGGTGTCAACAGTCATCAGTGGTGCGATGGGGACTGGAGTCGGGAGATCGGACACTGCTCAACATGACCGGACACAACAGCAACAGGGTGAGTAACGGCCAGGGACTGGGGAGATGGGGGAGATGGCCACAATGGCACACATGCACAATTGAGCTGAGTAAATCTGCGGACAAACCATGCCCTAGACCCCAACTCCCACCAAGAGACCAATGTACCCAAGTATGCAACATCTCAGCACTGTACAAGCACAGAAGGCACAGGCACATCGCAGAAAAGGGATAAGGGGCAGCAAAACAGAGCAGCAGGAGCCACCTCCCCAAAATGCAGCACACACACATAACAAGCAGAGCACAGCAACACTGACAACAATGTGGCACAAACCGCAACACGTCCACAACAGAACACAGGACACAACTAGTGCCGACTGGGTGTAGACACTGGCCAGTCACAAAAGACATTGCAGGGAAATGTGAGATGACAATGTACAAGTACAAACACACACACGTCTGTTGTCAAAACGTTCACTGCCCTCATCAAATAGGCAGCTCCTCCCAAACAGCCACGATGTACACTCTCATGCCTTCTGTGTGTCAACATGTACAATGCGACAACACACTTATGAACACACTGTTGAAGTGCATTTCTCTTTCACATTGCAGAGGGACAATCAACACCTCCTGCAGAGCAGCCTGACCCTCTCTTCTCTGATGACAAAGAGGACCACCACAGCTTCAACTCCGACACCCTCCAAGAGTTCATTGACAGCCTCCGCAGCCCACCTCCAGAAGCAGGGCAGCCCAGCTGCAAAGAAGAGACCCCACCCCCTGCACAGACCACACAGCAGGCAGCACCTACCACCACAGCTAACTCCCAAGACCCCCACGAAGAACACATGGCCTTCCAATGCAGTGTGTTGGGATGCCAGGTACAGCTGGTTGAGCAGGCACGGGTGGGGTTCGACCATGTGGCAGACAAACCAGATGCCATACATGGGTGTCTAAGTCCTATCAGGGACCACTCACTGTCCCTTACGGACACCCACAGTCCGCTCCATGCTCTCCAACAAACCATGGCGGACATCGCCAGAGTCCTGACTCAGAGACAAGAACGACTGACTAGTCAGAGTGGCTCCAGCGATCTCGCCTGGGAGGTGGGAAATATGCAGAGGCTTATGGAGACCATGGAGCGGGCCAATGCGGAAAGAGTGGCTGCCACAGCTATACACCAGCGAGTGGTAGCTGGGTTCCTGAATTACCTCAAAGCCATCGTCATGGCATTGCTGCCACAAGGCCTGGCGCTGATGCATGCTACTGCTACCAGCACATCCATATCTCTGTCCCCTGAAGTGTCAGTGCCACACAGTGCGGCAGACATTCCACCTCCAGCCCCTGATTTGTCACTGCCACACAGTGCTGGAGAAAGGCCAGTACCACCCACACGTGAGGCACATGGAACAGCAGGGGACGAAGAGGCGGATGAAAGCGTCATTGTGGTAAAAAAGACGCAGTAGTATTTATCTCCACCATCTGGCCGGTTTCAGCTTGGTTCTGCCATCTGCAACATCACCTTCCACTGTCCCCCGATACACTCTGCCACACTCACCTTGGACCTCTCAATGGACAGCCATATTCTGTTTGATCGCCAATGACACAGCAAACAGACTGCCAACTAAACTCTTCCACTTCCTTTGCACTTGTCATTCCCTGAAGGACTCTGGCTGGACCTCCACAGGCTAACATTGTAAAGTGGCGTTGGCATTGCCCTGTACTGCTCCAGATGCAACACTCCACTGAATGTGCATTAAAAAATTCTGAATCACACAGATGTGTTGTGTCTATCGTCTTTCATGTGTGGTAGTATTGACAAATGTAGGGTCAGTGAATTCCCCCTACATCCATGTGGCTCATGTCGTTGTACTTAGGTCACAAGGGGACACATTGCCGAATGTTGTCCAGGTGGCGCCGACTCAACAACAGCGACACACGCATTTTTTACTTCCTTGTCCAGCCTCATACACAACCACCCCCAGATCCCCAGGTTCAGTGTTCAAACCCTTATACTGGATTGGCATATGCCAGGCCAGCCCACTACACTTATGCTCCAGGGATGGACAACAACGCTACATGTGACAGGACTTCCCTGTAGTGATCTGCTGCTCACAGGTCTAGTTGTCAGCATGCCACAGCCACTCCCTCATGGCTGGTTTACACCCACACCACACCCATCCAGCACATGCGTCACAACACATGTGACCTTGCCAATAAAAAGGGCCAGGCACCTGTGCACGACGCCATTTCCAACCTCTCTCGGGGTGTATCCATCTGATGTGCATGTAGGCTTGGGGGCCCTGGGGCCTGCGACATCACATTCCGCAGGCCCGGAGGTGACATGATGGCATCCACACCACAATACCCAATCATAGAGGGTCTATGACTAGCGGGGCGCAGACTTGGTGGCACCGGATACATTTTTGCCGGCACAGGCACACACCCACTCGACGGTGACTTTCGGTGTACTGAGGTAGGGGCACCTTAAGTGCTGAGCAGGTGTGCAGCCTACGATGATGCCCTGTCCCGGTGGTCTGCCCGGCTCAGGTTTTGTGTGCCCTGCTGGACCGCAGTGTAAGCCTGAGCCAGTGGGCAGTGCGGGCTTACCGCCATGTGGTGTTGCCTCCTGGATCACAGAGTTAGTGGCACCTATAAGGCTGAGCGGGTATGCATCCTGTGATGATGCCAGGTGCACTGATATGTCCTCTGCCATGGCGAAATCAAGACTCAGCACCAAATGTGAGATGTGGTGGCCTGCAGAGCGGGGCTGCATGATGTAGAGGGTGCCATGTCCGCAGGTCCCGGGCTTGTGCCTTGCAGCGGCAAGTGGCGGAAGGTGAGCAGTGAGCCCTGGTGGTGCAAGGGCGGTTAAGCACCACTGGGTGGTGGGAGGGGCTGGGGTGCAGCTGCCTGGGTGACCAGGGGCGGACATGCACTGCTGGGCAGCGGGAGGGCTGGGGTGCAGCTGCCTGGGTGCGCAGGGGCAAACAGACAATGATGGTGTGTTCAATTGTTTTTTTTAAATAATTTTTTTATTGAGTTTTTTGGGCAGTGGTAAATTGCATATATTATACAGCATATATAGCGTACAGTACATATAACAAAAGAAGGCACAATTATTCATAACAATAAGACTACAGAAAGAAGAAACACCCTAAAGAAAGAAAAAGAAAAAGAAAAACTAACCAGAATACTCATATCCAAGTTGCGATCGGTGACCATAATTTTTGGCCAAAGATCTTCCTTTTCCGACCCTTAAATTTGTAAACGGCATTCTCCAGCCTATAAATATTTAATAGTTTAGATTGCCAATGACAAAACATTGGCGAATCCGTGTCAAGCCAGCGGGAGGTTATGCAAGATCGTAATACTGCCATTGCAATAAATAGAAAACCTTCTTCAGCTGCCGATAGCTCGGTAAGTTCCGTTTGAATTCCAAATATTATTAATGCAGGTGATAAGATAATATTGACATTCAACACAAAATTTTCAAAAATTCTTGAACTTTAAACACAAATTGCAAAAGTTTCGGGCAACTAAAGAGCATGTGGTTTAAATCAGCGGCAAAAAGCCCGCAACGGCTGCATCCAGTCCCCTTTAGAGCTTTCCATTTTGCTAGTTTTGATGGTGTATAATACAGGTCCAAGACAGACATAAAATGCTGGCTTTTAAGGGAACCATTAACTAGAACCCTATTACCCACCTCTAGAGCCCTAGAAATATCAATTCCCTCAATTCCCAAACTTCTTTGCCATTTCTCCACATAGAAATCTAAGTTATCTGGCATTCTGTTTAACATTAATTGATAAATTACACCGATTTTATTTTTCTTCCTACAACTCTCCAAAACGTCAGACGTGTGCATTAAATCAGTGTGTAGTAAATTATTAGATTCCAAAAAACTGCGAATCTGCAGAAATTTAAAAAAATCGCCTCTAGTGAGGTCAAATTGCATCTGTAACTCAGCAAACGAAACAAAAGATCCATCTTGATATAGCTGCCCAAGTGAACAAATCTGTAGACCGTGCCAACGGTGCATGACAGGATCAGAAAAAATCCCGGGTAGTAAAGGGTTCCCAAATAGTGGCGTATAGTAATTCAACTTAGATAGGAAATAAAAATTCTTATTGGTGTGTTCAATTGTATGTACTTTGTCATTCATGTATCTTGACTCTGTTTCAGATGATGGGTCTGTCTGAGATGTGGGACCTGGTGAACTGCACTACATACCGGCACGTGGTTGGAGACACATCGGCGGCAGCAGGTGAGCAGTGTGGCCTGGGTGTGCAGTGTCGGCACTCTCTCTCGCTGTCCCTCTCTTCTTTTCTCTATCTCTCTCTCCCCCACTCTGTCCGGCTATCTCTCTCTCTCTCTCTCTCTCTCTCTCTGTCCGTCTATCTCTCTATCCCCCTCACTGTCCGTCTGTCTCTCTCTTCCACTCTCTGTACGTATATCTCTCTCTCCCCCTCTCTGTTTGTCTATCTCTCTCTCCCCCTCTCTGTCCGTCTATCTCTCTCTCCCCCTCTCTGTCCGTCTATCTCTCTCTCCCTCTCTTTTTCTCGCTCTCCTTTATCCTCTCTCTGTCCCTTGATGTGTGCAGGACACACCTTTCCATCATGATTTTTGTCTTGCAGGCTGTGACCTACGGATTGTCCCAAGGGGTGCCGCCATGTGTCTTAATTTCTATTCTCTGTTTGTTTTAATAAATTTTCATTTGTTGCTTCGAAGGTGAATGTGTGATGCTTATTTTTGTGTCGACACATGCATATAACCAGATGGGATTGTGCAATATTTGGTACATGGTTCCATGTAGTTGATGTGGCATGTGTTTGTCCGGGGAGGTCCTAAGCGTGTTGTGGCCCTCTTGGGTGTCCAGGCTGCATGACCAGTGGCTCCATGGCCTCTGTAGTTCTTCAGGGGTGGCTCTGGGCTGGGTTCCTGTTTGTGGTGCAGGCTGTGGTCTGACTTTACACCAGATCAGAGCATGTGTTAGTTTCCTGCTGCTAACACGCCTTATCACCGATCTGGCTGGTTGTTGAGAATGTTGTGGAGTGGTGTTGTTGTGGCTTTTTGTTCAGAAACGCCTACTCTGCATCTCATTAGCGATAGTTCCGGGGTCATCTGTGGCAATGTTTTTTGAGGCTCCTATCACTGGTAAACTGGTGCTATGAGCTGTTAGCACCAACTTGTGAATGGGGCGATAAATTTATCTTGACTTTGGCTGCGATAAAGTGCCGCTAACTCGGCGATAGCGCCTTGAGAATATGCCCCGGAGTGTGTGATAATTATCACACAACACCTAATCATGACCCCTCTGTATATGCGTGTTTACACAGGGATTGGAATTTAGCACTTTGTTCTTAATCAGGGATATTTAAAAGGTACTGTCACATATTATGCTAGTAGGAGTTTGGCTGTGAATATGTGTTGTTGTGATCATGTTGATACAAACTAAATTGGCATAGGTAATGTCTGCTAAGGGAAGAGTGTAAAAAATATGTAATTAATGAAACTCACATTGAACTCAGATAACATAAAAACAGACTTGTGCAATCAAGCTAATTGTTCCTGGGCACCATCCTGATAAAAGCAGTCAACATCTAAAGACACATTTGCTTCTCATTGAATCGTGAATATCATTTACCGCAAATGCTGCCAATCATTAACTTTCACAAGGAACAAGGGAGAACAGAATTTAAACCAACAACCATAATTCTGTCCCTTTGACCTGTAAATGATTATGCAGCTCTCTCCTAGTCACAAGGTGTCCTTATTAAGATTATTCATGTTTCTTTTTTAATAGGGCATGTCTCTTGGAGCCATTGAGTAGTAAAATCTAGTCGAGCTTCCAATAAAATGCACTGTATGTACATTGGCCTCACACATATTCATCATCAATATCCTAAGAGTCTGACTGGATTTAACTATGTATTTTGCCATGCTCACAAATCTGCGTTTTAAGGAAGGAACAAATACATTCCTAAAAATGGTCAGTTAAGAATAGAGCTTTTCAAGGACAACCGTCATTTCTTTGAGCCATGGTGACACTTCCTTTTTCAGATTATATCCAATGAACACCATTCCATCACAAATAACTAAAATTAGTGTTTTTTTATTTAGTCTTTGAAAATTGGCATTAAGTGTCACCGATTCACATCTTCATTCTAAATGATCACCCTCCCTATTGCTGTATTAGCAAGAATACTCTAAGAGGAAACAATTCAAATATAGAACATTTATTTTCCTATTAAACATCTAGGCTCCATTTTAAATGACATTATATTATCAACATTACGGCACTGGGATGACTTGATCAGGGGGTTAAAGTAAAATCATATGTAATTTTGCTGCTGCCTGACTATGTGTAACTCATTATCAGGTATATTGTAGAGATTTAATTGGCCAATAGGAGTGCCACTGTTAGACAGCGCATATCAGAGTAACAGGTGGTTTGCAGGTTCAATTCAAGTGTATATCATTCAAATAATGCACTGACTCTTACTGTCATGGCTATTCACAGGTGCTCACCCCTACTACCATACACCTCTGGCCCTGGGTATTTTTGTCACCACTTACACCTCTTGCCCAGGATGTTGCCAATCAGGTTGTCTTACATGCTAGCATGACATGAGACATGTCACCCAAGGTTGCAGTAGACACATTGCCCAGTTGTCACCTCTCTCTTGTCTCACCTGCACAGCCAATCCTATCCCCTTGTTCCCCAAAAACTGTGGTTTTATGACCCATCTGGGTGGCAGGCTATAGTGAGATTCAAGGATCTTCCACAAAATTAGAGGTTCCCGGGTTTGAGGATCTGCAGCTGTATTTGATGATCCTGCAATTAATAAAAAAGCCAAGATGTAGCCAAGTGCTTAGCCTTCCTCCCTGTTGATGGGAAGAACCCTTTGCTTGGGTTCTGCTCGTCACCTGTTATCCTGGTTCTCCAGCTGAGACCATCTGCAAGGCAGTTTCCGAGTTCATCTTCTCTAACGTTATCTGCTTGTGGTTGATGTATTTTAAGTTGAGCTGTAATTACTGGCTCTTGGGACTTTGCAGAGTTATTTCAAATCCTGACTGAAACTTTGCGTCAGTTTGGTGCCACAAGTCCTGAAGCTTTAGCAACTATGTAAAGAAAATCAAAACAGAGCCAGTCTCATGATAACTCTCTTGCTTCTATCAAAATAAATGTATTGTGACATTGATACGCTGAATGTTTACTATAAAATACATCTTGCTAGAGTGACTTTTGTTTTTTGGTATGTTTCTGTGGAATATTTTCCATTCATGTGAAATATGTGTAAAAGAAAGATATTTTATGCAGTTGAAATTGAGAGTAACAGTAATCTTGTGTTCCGTATAGTATAAAAAGCAGTCACTTGTAAGAAACTGCAGAACACCTGAGAGATTCTTCATCTTTCTGCAGCAACATTGAAATCTATAGGTTAGTAGTAATTTGAATCTGACATTTGCATTGTATTGTAACAGAAAATTAGAATACACACCTGCCCTAACTATTGCATCCATTTGCATTGCAACATTACAGGGTGCATTCACACCCCCTATTGTTTTTTAACAGTATCAATATCTGCAAGGACAATAAAATGAGCAGATATCATCACTTCATATAACGTAGATACAATCTGTAACAAAGTCATTAAGAGTGGAACGGTGAAAGACACTGAGTGTTCTTTGCAGTACAAAAGTATCATGCTTACAATCTGTAGTGCTGGTTTATCTGCACAGAGGGAGCATATGAGCAGCAGCATGCAGCACAGATGCAGCAAGCAGCAAAATGAAAACCTGGCCAGATCAGGATTAATTACATCACATTCCAAATTCCAAAGGCAGGCATTTCAAGAAGCAATATAAACAATGTGGACAAGCCCACTATGTGGTAGTTTTAGTCACTGTTTTCGTGGCCTGAAACTAGGACCCACTCGGTGTTTTAAAAAACCCCTTACACACCAACCTGGTTGGTGTCATGCTTCATCATCGCGGTCCCAACCAGGTGGCCGAGTGCCACCTGGTTGTGCTACGACGCCTGCTTACAGCAGAGCAGGTGTAGGTGCAACAGTGTGATGTGAGTGTTTAGTTAAAAATAGCTCTGGGAATCCTTGCCTTTGTATTTTAATGTTGGCTGCCCAGGGTATCGATTAAAAATTATGTGTAGTGCAACTCCTGAAGGAGTAGTAGTCCTACGAGTTGTCTATGTGCAGCGGTCTACATGTTTCAGCCCCTTGAGTGGTTGTAAGGGCTTTCTTCAGGACCAAGGTGGTAATAAGTGAGTGGCAAAGTGGATGGTGCCACGTGAAATGTGAAATTCCTACACACGCACTAAGGTGTGTGGAAAAGGAAAGATAGTATGTGCTGGTGTACTCACTGGTACTCCAGAGTAGCAAAAAATCCTGTAGGGAAAGAAAAGGACAATACAACATATACATATGCATACATTCAGCAACATAAATGCAATCTTAAGTTGTGGTATTAGATTGTATCGTCGTCGGGCCTTAGAAAGTGACTATATGTTGGATCATGCGAAAGGGCATGCACTGATACTGTGGTTTGCATGCCAATCATAATAGTGTCGCGCTCAACAATAATGTAAGACCTTGCATGCGCGGTTGGTATGTCAATCATATTTGTTGGTTAGCAATAATGAGAGACTTTGCATGTGAGGACAGTATTGTGGCGCAGCGACATTGTCGGGGATTATGGCACCGGGTGCGTGCATGGGGGCTGCTGGGAGGAGGCCAGGCAGTCCGTGGAACGCTAAGTGCGATTTGTGATGGCATGCTGTCGAGTGAAACAATAATATATCACCCGGAAATGCCAAGTCCTGGTAAATAACCGCCCGTGTTGCGGTATTTGAGTGATACCTAAAAATAGTTACAGGATTAACAAGGGTTTAAAAACAGTAATACACCAATATTTACAATGCCACTATGTTCGTTGCAGTAGTCGGGGCTCAGGGGGGAGGCACTTTCTGTATCCGATCTACAGGGAACAAAGATTGAGTGCTGCGGTAAGCTTACTGATGTCGATAAGTATTATGCGTTTCAGCTCACGCTATTACTCAAGGCCTTACTTGGTAGACGGAGTGTCCTCGCTTGGAGACCTATCGTTGGTCCCCCATGGTCCCGGCTGGTGCCAGGGCTGCGGGATGCGGCCGGTTATAAGCATTGGGAAGGATTGTCCCGTCATACTTCCAGGTGCGCTGACTGTGCACTGCGCGCATACGCTGGGACTATGGAGTGGAAGTGTCACTCTGGTGGCCATTTTTAGAGTGGACAGTGGGGCCAACATGAATGTTATGATCACAGTGTCTCTCATAGGTGGAGTTTAGGCGTCAGTGTCTCTCACGAGTGGGCAATTGGGTAGTGGCGAAAGTGTCACCGTGCCCAATATTTACTAGGAATGATTGGTATTAACTGAACATGTAGGAGTTAGTGTTATGGCAAAGATAGGGGTAAGAGTGAACCGCATTGAATTAGTGGATTCACAGGGCAGACATTCTGGGGGCTATTGCGACAGGGGGCATGATTGTTCTCTGGATCTGGGGGTCCCATTATCAACATGTCATGGGGGTTTATAATGGAAATAGCCCGTATTCAAGGTATAATTAGTGTTCCCATGGTATAGTGTATGGTGGAGTAGTCAAGGTACAGTTTTAATGTTGACTGAGGTTATTCCATGGGATATTATCGTTAAGGCCTGTTTTGTGGCTCGCTAATCGATAGATCCATCTTTGCTCTTTAAGCAGCAGCTGCTGCTGTGCATTGGGTATGTGAGGGTCCATTGCTTCAATGATGACCCATGCCATGCCGTTGGTGGTGTGTCCTACTTCCAGGAAGGGGTTTGTCATCTTTGTTGTGTTATTTTTGCACCGTATTGTACTGCGGTGTTCACATATCCGCGTCTTTATTTTTCTGCTAGTCATTCCGATGTAGATGAGGTTGCATGGGCATGTGATCCGGTAGACCACATGGGCTGTGTTACAATTTGTGTGAGAACGCAGTTCCCATGTCTTACCCGGCTCTAGTTCCAGTGTTTTTGTGGGACTCGTGAGATGGCATACACTGCATTTGCCGCATGCGAAATGTCCCACTACTTTAGGAAGACCCCACGCATTTAGGACAGTGTTTTCTTTTCTCTGGGCAGGTGGTGGTCTAGTGGAGACAATTGCGTCTTTTATTGATCTTGCCTTTTTGTGCGATATTAGTGGTGCGTTCCACTTGAGGTTGCCAGTTCCAATTATTTTCCAATGTTTCTTTATGATGGTGGAGACTTGGTTAGATACCGTGTTGTAGGTGGTAACGCATGTTAGGGTTATTGATTTGGTTTCATGAGTGTCTCTTATGCTTTCTTCAATTAGACACTCCCGATTTTGATCGCGGGCTCGTTTCTTGGCTTTTGCTGTGATTTTCTTGGGGTAACCTCGGTCTTCCAGTTTCTTTGTCAGGTCTCTTGCTTGTTCCTTATAATCCATCACATTGCTGCAGTTTCTCCGTAGGCGTAAGTATTGCCTGTATGGTAAGTTTTCCCTCAGTGGTCTAGGGAGGAAGCTAGAGAAATGTAGCAGTGAATTACGTGATGTGGGTTTGAAATGGGTTTTGCTTTTTAGGAACCCATTTTCCGCCTCGATGTCGAGGTCTAGAAAGGTTGTTTTGTTAGAGTGGAGACTGTGGGTGAATTTGAGTTTGTGGTCACATGTATTGAGCCATTGGCAGAACCTGTATAATGAATCTGTGTCGCCTTCCCAGATTAGTAAAATGTCATCAATGTATCGTTTGTAGAACTTTATCTCAGGAATGCAGGACTCATTGTCCACAAAGATGAATTGTGTCTCAAAATGGTGTACATATAGTCTGCTGTACTGGGGGCGAAAACGCTCCCCATGGACGTGCCGTATCTTTGAAGGTATAGTTGGCCTTCATACTCAAAGAAGTTATCTTTGAGAGCGGGTTTTGCGCAGTCCCAGATGAACTTAGTTGTAGTTTGGTATTGCCATTCTGTTTTCTCAAGGGCATCCTGTAGAACTTTCAGTGTGTCGTCTTGGGGCAAGCTCGTGTAGAGACTTTCTACATCCAGGCTGACTAGAAATGAGTTCTCAGGGTTGTAAGGTAAACCATCCAGGAGCCGGAGGAGGTCTTTTGTGTCTCGTAGATATGTGTTGGTTTTCTTTACCATAGGTTGGAGGAAATGGTCACAGTAGCGGGATAATGGTTCCAGTTGCGACCCTATGCCTGACACGATGGGGCGTACTGGTGGAGGGTTTTTGTTTTTGTGAATCTTGGGTACTATGTAAAAGTACGGAATCTTGCTTTCCGTGGTGGTTAGGTATTTGGCTTCACTTCCAGTTATGAGACCTGCTGCTTCTGCATTTTCTACCAGCTGGCTGATGCGAGCATTTAAGTTGTCACTGGGGTCGTGGTTGAGTTTTTCATAGTTCTTGGTGTCGCTGAGTAGTCTCAAGCACTCCCTTCGGTAGTCTTCTCTGTTCATGGCGACTGTGCCTCCGCCCTTATCGGCTGGCTTTATGATGATGGATGCATTGAACTTGAGCGAGTTGAAGGCGGCTCTTTCTCCAGCGGTGGTATTATGGAAGGTGTGTGGCGCGTTCAGTTCTTCTATGTCCTTGAAAACAGCTTGTTCATATACTGTTATTTCAGGCGGTATTGCCGTGGGAGGTGGCATAAAAGTTCATTTGACTCTCAGTTGTGTATCCCCTGCCATTTCTTGGGACGGGTTCTGTGTGGTGTTTTCAAAGAAAGCCTTGAGTTTCAATTTTCTGAAGAAAAAGACCAGTTCGCAGTGTAGTTGGAATTTGTCTAGTCTTGCCGTGGGGACAAATCCTAGTCCTTTTTCTAGCACCGCCTGTCCATTCACTGTAAGATTGTGAGTTGACAGATTTGTGACCAGGCTTACCTCGTGCTGGGTCCTGGTTGTTGGTCTTTTGCTTTGCTCCTGGTCACTGCCCCCTCGTGTTGGTCTTCGCCCCAGTGTACTTGGTTCCCTCGTAGTCTTCTTCCTCGGCCTCATGGGCCTACTCCTAAAAAAGGAAACCTTTGGTTCTGGTTAGGGTTGGGGTGTGGTGGTGGGGGTCCAAAAGCCATGTTCCAGCTATATCAGTATGGGGGATGCATCAGTGGGTATTGTCCAGGGTAGTGCATGTTTGGTCCTGGTGGAGCAGGTGTCCAAGGTTGTTGCCATCCTGTGTTTCTACCTCTTCCTTGTTGTTTCTTTCTATAGCTGCTGGAGCTTGAATTGCTGCTTCCCGATGAGTCCTCATCGAGGATCCTCCTGAAGTGTCGCTCTTTTTAGGAGCATTGTAGTATGGGTCAGAGTAGGGGTATGTTTTAGTGTATGAGAATTTAATTTTGTGATTTTGCTTTGTGTCAGGCTTTCTTTGTATTCATTTATTTCTTTATTAGTCTCGTCCAGTCGTTTTTTGTAGGACGTGAGGGTAGCTTTAAAGTGTGCTTAGGTAGTCTGGATTTTGATTAGGATAGCATCCGAGAAACGTATACATGTTTGGATTATTAGAATGATCCAGTCTCTCGTGCATCTCCACGCTATTTGGGCCCAATCCTTGCGGAAGGTAGCGTCATCCAGACAAATTTGTGGGGCATTTGTCACTATCAGGCCCCTTGGGGCCGTGTTGTTCCTCAGATATTCCGTGAGTATTACACCATGTAGAATAGTCCTAATGCGGTTGTGTTTTTTCTCGTTCAGACTCTCCCAGTCTGCTGTTTGTGCAATTGATGTTGCCATGTTAAAATCTGCCATAAGCGGTGGGTTGGCCAAAATACTGTTGACATTGTCTAGAGTAAATCCTAGGCCTGGATTTTCTGCCATGGTGGTTGTGATTATCGGTGTATTTGCTGGTCGTAAAATGGTAGCTTTCCTATAGAAGGAGCCCTCACAGCTTCGCGCTGCTCAATACTCTGGGTATCTGGACACGCCCTAGTTACCCTTGCTCTCTCATTGTTTCCTGAAATTTTAAGAAGCAACACATCAGCTTCTTATTCAAAATTGTAAAAAAATAACTACAAAAGGCTTAGTGATATCCATTCTGAGTGGATCTGCATTGACCTAGCAAAGGGAGCCTCAGCACATCTATAATGCCATCCATATTTTATAGTTTGTTATATATTGCAGAGATTCTCCATCCATATACACGAGATTGGTTAAAACTAACCGAACTAAACTTTTTGAACGAACGAACGAACGATACACGAGAATGCCGTTTACTCAGGGCACTTGAGAAGAAACCCAGGGTCCAATAATGACTAAGGGGCAGATGTATCAACACATTATTTAGTCACAAACGCTGCGAATCGCAAAAATACAGCGTTTGCGACTAAAAAATAAGAAAATGGTATGTATGTAAGAGTTCGCATCGCAAATTAAGTAATCGCTATATTTGCGATTTCTTAAGTTGCGAGAACAGCTTTTCTGAGAATTTTTAGCGATTTCTTATTTTGCGTGGTTCTTTATTAGTGAAATTCGCAATGTAGAAATCGCATGATAAGAAATCGCAAAGAGATGTATGAAAAATTTGCAAATTGCGAATTCATGAAAATCATATTTTAAGAAATTGCAATTAACACCAACTACATGCAGGTAGTAACCAGGTTGAAAGTATAAAAAGGAACCCACAATGCAATGAAAAGTTTCAAAATGGCTTGACTTTACCTGATAGCCAGGAGGCTGCGTATCCAAGCCCTTGCACAGAGGAGTCAGAAACAGGAGTGAATATTCAGACTGCGCATCACGCTGTTCCAGCAGACTGAAGAGGACATCTATGACAAATACAGACTTCACCCACACACTATTTTGGATCTCATTAATGAATTGAAACCTTTTTTGGAGCATCCAACAGGCAGGACACAATCAATCCCTACCCATGTGCAGGTATTGTGCTCACTGCACATTTTGGCTTCAGGGTCTTTTTAAAGCGTCACTGCTGAGGCTGGATGGGTTTCCCAGAGAGCTCTTTAACGTTTTTTTTAATGCCTTTCTGGATGCAATGCTAAACAGGCTACAACATCACATCTACTTGTCAAACACCCAGCAAGCCATGCAAGAAACAAAACTGGATTTTTACAAAATTGTACGTTTTCCCCACATGCTTGGTTGCATTGATGGCACCCATATTGCCATCACTCCACCAGTACCCACAGAATATGTGTTTAGAAATAGGAAAAGCTACCATGCCATCAACATCCAGATTGTGTGCAATGCTAAATACATCATCAATGATATTGTGTCAAAGTACCCGGGCAGCACACATGACTGCTTCATTTTCCGACATAGTGGAATTCATAGACGTCTGAGTGCTGGACAGTTTGGAGAGGGATAACTGCTAGGTAAATGAACCTCATACATCCATCTATCTATACATTAGTTAATTTTGATTGGAACACACAGTCACTCTTCCTTTTCTTCCATGCAGGTGACAGTGCCTACGCAGTGCGAGACTTCATCCTAATGCCATATTTGAACAGCCGCGGCCGGTAGTGGGAGTACCGGCCGGGCGGTGACGTGGGGAGGGAGAGGGGCAGGGTTGGGGGTAGTAATGTATGGATCACAGGCTTTTAAAGGTAAGTAAACATAAAAATAAATAGAACGAATTTCGTTGCACACACTGCATCGCATTTGGTGATGCAGTGAGTGCAACGAAATTCGTTTTATTTA
This sequence comes from Lissotriton helveticus, assembly GCF_964261635.1. Classification (NCBI taxonomy): domain Eukaryota; kingdom Metazoa; phylum Chordata; class Amphibia; order Caudata; family Salamandridae; genus Lissotriton; species Lissotriton helveticus. Next base: position 1,599,719,388 of record NC_136059.1, on the reverse strand, counting down.
TTTTTATGTTTACTTACCTTTAAAAGTCCGTAATCCATACATTACTACCCCCCACCCTGCCCCTCCCCCTCCCCACGTCACCCCCGGAGGGTACTCCCACTCCTGGCCGCGGCTGTATTTGAATCCATCAAATGGAAGTGAGAGAAGATTCAATAGGGCACACCGGTGAACGCACGGCGTCATTGAACGCACATTTGGTATTTTAAAAAGCCGTTTCCGGTGCATACACAAAAGTGGAAGTGCATTGCAGTACAGTCCTGAAACATGTTGTAAGATTGTAACTAGCTGCGCAATGCTACATAACATGGCTATGAGAAAAGGCACAGACATTGAAATGAGTGACTCAGACACATCTGATGATGATGCTATACCTCCACCTAGAAGGGCAACAGCAGGAGTAGGAGTAGCGGCAGGCCGGCAAAGAGGGTCTGAGATAACACAAAATTACTTTTAGGTAAGACAAGTACTCTCACAACATATCTTTTTTTTGCAAGTGATATTTTTTAATCACAAAAAAAACCTTACTACTGTTTGAAAACATGACATGTTACTGCACAGTCATGCTAAGGTACGATAAATGTGAAAGAAAACATGCAGTAAGGATAAACTATTGCAATGTACATGTTCATTTTTTGCGCTGGCGGCTTGGTGCAGGGCTCTGTTCACATTCCATGCTCTCAAACACAGGTGTACTTGCAGCATGTCTTCCACTTCTGCGCTGCATCATTTGAGAAGTTGGAGTGGGGTTGTTGCTACTCCTGCTGGAGGTGTCCTCGCTGTCTGCTGAAACCATTAGGGCGCTGGCACCAGAGTTTGCAGTTTGTAAAATCTCAACAGCAGATGTAACCTTGTCCAGGCCTTTGGCAATGTTTTGAGTGCATTCACTCATCTCCCTCTGCATATTTATGCTGCGCCTAGTGAAGTTACATGTAACTGTACAAAGCTGGTTAATGGCTTTAGTATACCCATGCATTCTGCTATGTGCACGGTGAACAGCCCTATTCCGAGATGATTCTGTGCGTTCAAGTGTCAAGCACAGTCTTTCTATTGAAGCTGTCATACACTTCATGCCCTCACCCATGCTTTGTTGGTTATTGTTAAATTTTGAAAGCTGTCTATTGATTGAACGTAGGGCCTTATGTTGCAGGCGCTGCACATGAAGCATATCCTGCTCTAAACCAGCAAAAACTGTGGGTGTTTCCTGATGACCACTGCTGCTCATGGATCTATCCAAACTAAAAGTACGTGGCCTTCTTTGCGTTTGGGGTTGGTCTTGGCTATCCACAAGGGCCACTGTGTCAAGGCCACTGTCTCTTGTACCCCCTTCAATGTTAAGGTCATCTTCCAATGGAGGCAGAGGGGCCACATGTCTGCGCTTCCTGCGCACAATTCCAGTAGAGACAGTCTCATCACTACTTCCTCCTTCTGCACCGGAGACAATATGGAGTGGTGATTCATCGCCCTCTGTTTGATCCCTTGCTTCCCTTGATTGTGCTGTGGATGTAGAGTGAGACATATGAGTTTGTGTTTTGCTGTGCAACTGGAGACAAATAAAGTTTTTCGATTTCAAAATCTGGCATTATTTACACTCTATTTCTGCCTACCAATTAAACCACAATGTGGGCCTGTGTTTCTTTGATGTCAGAATAAAAATGTTCAAATTAAACTACAACTCCCATAATGCATTGCTTACTGTATGTTAAGCAGTATTCCTGAACTTACAAATTCCTTGCACTGAGTACATCTACCAGACCTATGCACATGCATTACCCACTAATATTGGACTACATTACATGCATCTTACCTTGTGCACTTTGTGTAGGGTCAGAGCTGTCTATATCTGCCACTCCACTCACACTCTCAGGCAGGAGAGTGGCCTCCACAAGTTCTTCGTGTGGTGTAGGTTGCTCTGTTGTGGAAGTTCCACCTCCAGTCTTGTTTGCCTCCTTTATTCTTTCAGCCACCCTTCCTTTTGATCTTTGGCGCATGTCGTACCATCTTTTCCTAAGTTCTTCTATGGTACGGTTGGTCACTCCCACTGCATTCACTTTTTGCTGTATATCCAGCCAGATCTTTCTTCTTCTGGATTCAGGCACTTTTAATGCTTTTTTGCCAAAATGCAACTCATGGCTGCAAACCATCTCCTCAATTAGGATTTCCTGCTCCTTTTCTGTAAACTTATGTTTTCTCTTTCTTTTCTCACCAGCCATTCCCTCCTGTGTGCTCTGGGACTCCATTTCACAGCAAGCAAGTCTGTTCAGCCTCCAAACAGTCTGCCAACTGGCACTGGGTGTGGCTCAAGCAAGCAGGTGCAGGTAATCACTCCCGCTTCCTGCCTGTAATGTCATCAACCTGCTCCTGCATTGCAGATTCCCGTTTTTTTGCGATTTCTTAACTTGCGAATTTCGCAATTTAAGAAATCGCAAAGAATTCTGAGAATTTTTTGTAATTTTTAAGAAATCGCTAAAAAATGACTAAAACCTACATACATCCCATTTTGCGAATCTGCAATTGCGAATCGCAAAATATCCCAATTACAGAATCGCAAAACACAATCTTGATACATCTGCCCCTGAATTCTTAGTAGAAGTGAGTACAAAAAAAACGTGTATTCGAAACAAGGGCCAGGTTTGTTTTTAAAAACATGCAGGAGTAAAATGACCAGCTGCAATCACTTCCAACTCCTCAGAGGTAAGTGATTACAACAAGTAAAGTCTCCATTTCTTTAAAAACATGAAGATTTTTAAACTGTGAGGATCGAGGTGTACACATTTTAGGAGCTTATTAGGCAGCATCCCAAGTACGTAGGTCGAAGTGTTGTTTTGTTGGGAAATGGGACAAACTTATTTTGGAGAATTGCACAAGTGTTGCCTAGTTTATGGCATAAAGTTTTGAAAGGCAGTCACAGATATTTATTTATCGTTATTTGTTTATAAAATGTATAAAGTGCTCTGCCACCCAAACGTATCCTGATTCTAGCCAACAACAGAAATAAGAGAGGTGCAGAAAGTTAGAAAAAGATTTTTAAAAAAGCCCTAAAGGACCTGAAGGTGATAGCCTGCCAAGACTCAACTCATTACTTAGGGAAGAGCCAGGTCTTAAACTTCCCCCTAAACTGTAACAAGTGAGTAATAGATCTTAGTGAAACAGTAAGTGAATTCCAAAGGTTGGCTGCACTAACCATAAAGGTCCGGCCACCTTGATTGCATTTCGTGAACTTGGTCACGCATAGCAGATAGGCTGATCTACATTGAAGAGCTCTGTTGGGAATATATCTTCTATGCCTCTTTCACAGGGGAGCAGGGTCCATCACCTGAAAGGCTTTGAACATGATGCAGAGTGATTTAAACCAAATTCCTTGCTTGAGCCGTAGCCAAGGTCGCTCCTTCAGAGCCAATGTTGCAGATGCTCTCCAAGGGCTATTAAGGGCAAGTTTGGCTACTGCTACCTGAACCCTTGACAGATGAGGTAATAGATGTTCCAGTGCATGCAAGAGAAGAGCATTGCAATACTCCAGTCAAGTAAGAATGACACAATGGACTACCAGAGCTCTAGAGGAATGGGTAAGCACTCGCAGAATCTTCAGCAGAGATCTCAGATGCGCAAAACAAGTGCATGCAACTTTATTCACATGGCTCTCCAAGCTGAGATTATTGTCAAACTTGACTCCCAGATTCCTGACCACTTTGACGGGGACAACAGTACATCAGGAACTTTTTGGGCTTGGCAGCAGAGCAGCTCCCTCTTGTCACCATTACATTTTAAGGAGTTTAGACTAAGCCATTGAATGATGTCCTTCATACAATCATGAAAAAGGAGAGTTGCCGATAGCTTGCAAATAAAAGAATGAGCTGAGTGTCAGCGTAAATGACCAAAGTCACCTTATGAGACTTAGTGAGTCTAATCGGGGAGGCCATAAAGATATTAAACAGAAACAGGCTGATATAGGAGCCCAGTGGCACTCCATGCTTGATAACCCTGTCTTGGGAGTGGAACGGAGGGAGAACAACTACTTTTCTCCTGTCCAGAAGATATGAACAGAACCTTTCCAACACTGTTTCCCCCATTCCAATGGTCTACAGCCGAGCTAGAAGTGTGGTTTGACCAACCGTATCAAATGTGGCCAAGAGGTCTAGTAGAATCAGCAGAGCTGAATGCCCCTCATCTAGTAACATCCTTAACTCGTCTATGGCTGTATTCAGGGCTGAGTCGGTCACAAGACCAGTCCTAAATCCAATTGGTCTTCCTCCAGACAATTATTATTTTCCAGATATTGGGGTAATGCCTTAGTAACATTATGTTCCAAGATTTTTACTGGGTAAGGCAGGTGTGAAATGGGTCTATAGTTGCTCAGAATAGCTGGATCCAATGATAGCTTTTTCAAAGTGGGAGTTGTGTTCATTATCTTCCATACAGGCGGCATCATGCCTGATTGCAGAGATTGGTTACAGATTTTCCTAAGCAGGGGAAAAAAACTGGTGCTTGATCCTTCAAAATTTTGACTGGAAGGACATCCAGGGGGAAACAATATGAGGTTGCCATGGCCAGGGTGTGGAAATCTTCCACAGAGAGAGGCTCAAAATTTTTAAAAATTACATAGGGCGGTTTGGACATCTCGCCTGGCAGCATCTGATACAGACTATCAGTCTGAGCAGCCAAACGGACCTGAACATGATTTGAGGAATTGATGCCCTCTAAAATTGAGTTTGTCTTATCTTCAAAGAATACTGCTAAGTCATCTGCAGAGTTTGTGTAGGTGCAATAGCACGACATAGACAGACAGAGTTGTGCATTTCTCTTAAAATGTAAAACACCTTCCTGGTACTACTGGTGGATGTTAAAATGGCATTGACATAAAATTCCACTTTGGCCTTTGCAATGCCTAGTTTATATTCACGTAGAGCATCTTTAAGGGCTCTTTCTGCCTCTTCCTTAAGTTGTAAGCCACCGCCTTTCTATATTTTTACACTGTGTTTTAACAGACTTAACGAGATGCACAGGGCTTTTGATCCAATGTAATGTCCTTTAACGGAATGACTGAATCAATGCTTTCTAAAATATGCTTCTCCAGGGTAGAATAGTTATCTTTCACTGAACAGCCTGAATCAGTGGCCAATAATGAAAGGGATGTAAGATTATCTAGGGAAGGTCTCCTGAGTTTGTTGCATGCTCTACCATAACGACTACTAGCTTGGGGTCCTTTGACTTGGTGAGCGTCTCTGCCCAAGAGTGAGAATATTATCAGAGCATGATTGGTCCTACAAAGTGGTAGAATTTTGCCCACAGTTGCCAACCAAACAGGAGAAAAGATAAGTTCAAGGGTATGACCCCCCTTGTGTGTCGGGCATGCATTAGTTGCTCCAGTCCCAGGATGTCCCAAGATGTCACATGCAACTAACAAATCCCTCAGTGCAGGGGAGGAAGCTTTATGTAATCAAAAATGAAAGTCACTCAATAGGATGAATTTGGAGTTAGTAAGCGCCATGTTGTTAAGCAGCTCCAAGAGAGATGACAAATACAGGTTAAGATGATCGCCATGGGTGGTAGCAAAGAATACCAAAGCATAGACATCCTTCTCCAAAGATCAGTCCCAGCCTACTCCTCAAGACTAAGAAAATATAATTCCTGTCACTCCGAGGTTTGTAAAAAATCTTGCAGCCCAAGTCTACAAAGGAGTTGGGAGAAGTCTAAGTTTCAATTAAAAAGAGGGCATTGAAATTGCAAGTATTTAATAACAGGCTGATTTTCGTTCCATGTTTGACAACCCACAGTTTAAAGTTGACGCTGAGAGGCTGTTTTCTCGACAGAGAAATCGGGATAGACTACCTCTCTTATTGAAGTCATGCATGAGGGGGCAAGCGACTCACCAATAACCAGTAGTTGATCTCTGGAGTAGCAGGAACTTGCCTGTAAGCATTCCATGTCTGCTTTAGAATTTACGGCAGCATGGCTGGCGCTGTGTGTGACCGGTGCTTGGACGGGCGCAGGCGGGCTTGCCTTTTGCAGTTGCGCTTGCATCGGTTTTTCCTATAGTTTTCTAGAAACTAGATTGATAAGAAAAATGGCAGCCGAGAGTGACATTCCATGTCAGGCAGTACACCACTCAGCATGAAACACGCTATGTCAGGCGGTACACCACAAAACCTGATTAGACAATTTAAGAAATGTAAAAGTACAAAGTACAATTTACAATTTTAAAAGTCACAGCTTAAAAGCAGTAAGTGCCAGGTCTCACATGTCCCGTTATGGCTGCGCAGTCGTGCTTGCATCAGTCTTTTTATAGTTTCCTAGAAACTAGACTGATATAAAAAATTGCGGGCGAGTGTGATGCGCTCTGCAGGCGTTACACCACTTATAAGTAAAATGTAAAAACTACCATTTTAAAAGTCACATCTTTAAAGGAATAAGTGCCAGGTCCCACGATTACCATTATGAGAGGTCTTTGCACCCTCACTCCTGTACCATTGCAGCATGGTGATTTTATTTATGCTTTGCAAATATCATGGTGTAAAGTAAGGTCTCACTCAACAGTTCAGTCTTACACAACACATATGACCTATATTTAACATAATGAGGGTGCGGATCATGGACTTCTATAAAATACTGTTGGTGAGAGGTACAGACGTATCTTAATATGGTTTTATTGGGGAGTGGGAGAGACCCCACTTGAACAGAAGCTTCATTTGAGGGGGAGGAGAACCATTTTTAAAGTAGCACTCTCATAAAAGGACGTATACTGTCCCCAAAGTGCAATCTCAGGGAGTTTTGCTGTCTGATCAAAACAAATGCCTCAATTCACAGTGTAGATAGCTACTAAACGGCTGCTTCAGAAAGGGGAAAATGTATGCTTCCTCATTACTGAACTTCTGCCAGAAGAGTGTTTCATGTAGGAGATGGGAACTTATCCTGGATGGAGTGTGACATCTGATGAAAGGAGATAGTTCAGATGTCAGTACCAATGTGATATTAGTTAATTGGAACATTGGGCTGTACTCACTTAATAATATGCAAATGTAGGTTTAACGTGCCTTTATAGGTTGGTATATGAAAGGAAATGCATGTTTTATTCCCATGTTATGTGAATATGCAATCAAAATGCAGTTTGCCCACATGTAATACTATTTCAGTGTGAGACCTAGCATTTTCAGCTGGTTTACCCCAGACATTTTGCTTTTGGGCCTCCTGTTTTTGACCCTATTTTTGTTGGTATTAAGACTCTGGGTACTTTACCACTGCTAATCAGTGCTAAAGTGCATATGGTCTCTGTGTAGATTGTTATTATAGATTGGTGTTTCCATAATTGGCTTATTTGACTTGTTACTAAGTAGCTAGTACAGTCTACTGTGAGTGTCCAGGGCCTGTAAGTCAAATGCTGCTAGTAGGCTTGCAGCACTGATTGTGCCACCCACATAAGCAGCCTTGCAAAAGGTTTTCAGACCTGCCACTGAAGTGTCTATGGGCAGTCTCTACTGCCATGTCGACCTCCTGGTAAGTGCACCCAGTTGCCAGGCCCTAACCTTCCCTTTTACTACATGCGAGTCACCCCACCCCTAAGGTAGACCCAAGGTACCCCTGTGGGCAGGGTGCAGTGTATGTGAAAGGTAGGACATGTATTGATGTGTGTGGCATGTCCTTATAGTGAACTACAGTGTATTTTGTTTTTCACTATTGAAAGGCTATCTGTCCCATAGAATAGAATAGGAGTTTACTTAGAACATCTTTTATAACTTCCCATTTGACAAGATAGAAAGATGGAGTTTAGTATGCCTGAACTCAGAATATACAAATTCATTTTTTAGTAAAGATGATTTTTATATTGTGTGTTTGAAAATACCACTTTTAGAAAGTGGGTATGTTCTTGCTTAGCCATCCTGTGTGCCTCTGCTGGTTTGTTGAGTGAATGTCTGGCTATGGAGTGACAGGGGATGGGTATGTGCATTCACCATAGACAGCCACTGTGGGGGGGGGGGGGGTGAGGTGTCCTGCCTTCCCTGAATGAGTAAGGGCTGGGCTGAATAGACCTGGTCTGCATTTAGAATAGGGGGAGGAGATTTCCTTGGACCTGAATGGGCCTTGTCTGCCTTACACAATGTTTTCTCCACTTCCTGTAGCGAAGCTGAAACAGAGACGATAGAACTGGTTTTGACGGAGCACAGAGCCTCTATGCCACAAGAGAGCAAAGAGAAATGCTGCATAAATATTTCTGCCCAGACCCCAGAACTTTAGAATACTTCTGGACTCAAAAGGGACGTCTGCCAAGGAGAAAAGCTGGGAAAGCTCCAGGAGAAATAATGCCCCTTTGCTGTGTGCTGTTTGGCGTTGGCCTGCAGTGGTTGTTTCTGACAAGGACAGGACTAAAACTTTGCTAAGCTATGTATCCTTCTTGAAGAAGATCTCCAAGGGCTTAAAGTAGTTCTGAAGTCTCAGGGACACAAAGACTTCACCACCAGCTTGCTGGGAGTTCTGACCAGCCAATAGGTACCCGCTACTGTGTTGGGCTTCTGGTCGTTGTTCCTGCTGTTAGGAGCTGGAAAAAAGAAGAAACTAAGAAAAGAGTGATGCATCCACACCCATTTCCGATGCATCGCCGCCATGCAGGATACATTTCCACGCATTGCCATTGTGCCTCTGAAGAAACCGATTCAGCGCATGCCTGCAGCTGGAGAAATAACTGCACACAGAATCCCGTGCACCAATCTCCAAAGTCTGAGATCATTGCACCAATTCTGATGCAGGCCCTGCTGTGCGGCAGCAAGAACCGATGCATCGTGGGACTGCAGCTGGAGAGACCCACACAGCGCCATTGCCACTGCCACAGCATCAAGAACCAATGCATCCCCGATCCCTACGTATCACACTGGAGCGCCAGGTCTACATCAACTCTGGGGCTGCAGTAAGAAACTGATGCATCACTTCCCCTTCAGTAAGGAACCAATGCATCATCGTCCCTACGTGGCAGTACGGAACCAATGCATCACCTCCCTTGGAGCAAGGAACCAATGGATTACCTTCCCTGATTGTAAGGAACAGACGCATAACCTTCCTCGCAGCTGTTTTGTGTATGATTCTGACGCAATCAAGGTAACTTGTGTTGAAAGTGCTGCATCTATAATTTGCTATGGACAGGATTATTTTTACCTTCTAAAAGTCATATCTTGACAAATGTACTGTGGAATTTTGTCATTTTGGTCTTGTTTGGTTTAGATAAAGATTACTTATTTCTTTAAACCATTGTGGTGTCCATTTGTAGTGTTTTCACTGTATTACTGTATGAGTGCACAAATGCTTTACACGCTGCCTCTGAGATAAGCCTGTCTGCTTGTGCCAGACTACCAAGGTGGTGGGCAGTGATTATTTTAGAAGTCGATCCCCCTTACCCTGACTAGGAAGAAGGGCCCCAACTTGGACAATGGTGCAAACCATTGCCAACTAAAGACCCCCATTTCTAACAATCGGTATTAAATGGAAGTGAATGTAGCCAAAGGGCAGTAACTTTTCATTCATTGTCGGAATGCCATGAAACATTTGTGAGCATGGCAAACCTGGAAAACCCTTAGGTGTAGGGCAGAAGTAAATGCATTTCAAGGATGGGAATTGGCCAGGAACAGATCTAAAAGTAATGTTCATAAAAGGGAAGGGATTTCTCCATGGCCAAATTTCCACATGGAGAAAAACGTTAAAAATAATATGTGCATTGGTACTGTGTCAGAGATACATTCATGCGCATGTAAAAAAAGAACTCATAAAATAATTATAGGAACACATCTTAAAAATAGCAACAGTCAATACATTTCGAATGGGCCCTTTGATTCTGCTTTTCACAGTGCATTTGGTGTTATTAGCTTTCTATTTTTAATGTTGCTCTAACATAGCCCTGAATATTGACCTGCATAAACTATCACAATATTAACTACTTCTCTAACAGCTATTGGTGAGGCGACCTTTATCCATGTTGGTATCTCTTTGAATCCTTCTTGCATCACTGTCATATATTTCTACAAAGTAGATTGATGCAAATACTATTTTGAAATATATTACAAACTATCTCCTTAAGTCATCTACAACATTCCCATGTACATTTACAATCTGGTACAAATATCAAAGCAAGTATGAATCATATGTAAATATAATACTTATGATAAGCCCACTGCTTGACTGAAATCGTCCTCTGGATGGAAATCAACTGTCTGAATCTGAACACTGACAAGACATAATTTGAAGAGAACATCACATTGGGACTACACCTGGTGGCCAAATCAGCTAGAACCAACACCCATCCCCAGCACCCACATCAAAAACCTCTGGATCACCATCAACAGCAAACTCAACATGACTGCCCAAGTAAATGTCATGACCGCCTCATGCTTCCATACTCTGAAGATGCTAAAGGAGATTTTCAAAGGGCTCCCAATCAGCATTCAGAAAACCATCATGCACGCCTTGGTCGTAAGGAAACTGATCCGGAAATACCCACTCTGCTAGGACCAACAAAAATAACACCAGAAGGCTTCAGATCATTCAGAACTCGGCAGCCAGAATCTCTCTTAGCTTCCAATGCTGCACTCACATCACACCACACCTGAAGGAGCTCCACTTGCTCCTGATTCCCAAATAAGTACAATGCAAACTCCTCACACACACTTTCAAGACACTTCAAAGCTCTTGCCCAGCATACCTCATCAATCACATCTGCTTTCACAAACCTTTCTGACGCCTCCGCTAGCCTGGACCCCATTATGCACAAATCGGACTCATATGGGAAACCAGATCCATCGGTTGAGCCCTCTTCTACATCGTTTCTAAAGCGTAGAATGGCCTGCCGCTACACACAAGAGCCTCCTCCTCACTTCTTGAATTCTTGCAATAAACTTGAAGACCTGGCTTTTTGAGTAGCCCCATCAGGCCTTATGTGTGTCTAGGCTCACACCTGTGCAGTGCCAGGATACCCTCCTAGGTGATAGTGAGTTCTACAAATCTGCATAAAATAACATAATATAACACAGCTTACCAGAATGTAACATAACACAACATAGCATAACATAACATAACATAACAAAAAAGGTTTGGTGTATGGAATAATCGTATTGCCTTAATAAATCTGGTGGGCCAAAACATTGTTTTTAATTTAGGTTCCTAATGATCATTCTCGTTTCAGTTAAAGCGTGAATCAGTTCGAAAAAAAGTTGGGGACATATGGATTGTGTGACTCGCTCAAAGAGTGCATTTGGGGGCAGGTAGAAATACATTTTTTGCTCAGAAGCTTAGAGACAATCTATGTGGCTTGGGTAATTATCATGGATTGCATCTTAAGAAAACGTCTCACACTCTTACCTTCTGAACAGGGCAATAACACATACATTCATGGCAACTTTCTAAAATCCTAGGAAATATGCAAAGCTTTCGATACTATACTGTACAGTGAGCAACCTAAGATAACGTTTGTATATGTTTTCACACAAATAATGGAAACCTTCTCTGAAAGCATGTAGGCAATACAGAAAGGGAGATTGAACTCATATAAAAAGAGTGAGGCCGCATTTATCATGTTTTTTTATAACATTCCCCAGAAACATTCATAAAAAAATGCATGAACTTTTCGGCCTGACTTTTATTTATCTCATATTGTGTTTGTATAAGTTTTTCAATAGATGGCAAAAAAATAGCTTTGACAGCAATTTCCATATTGTTAGAATACATTTAGCACTGAAAATCAAATATCCTCTCTGTAAATATGCTGACTGTGACCAACTTCATCTGTTGGGAATGTTGGAAAAAAACTTTTCCTGAGGCAGAAGTTTTAGATTTACTGTCCAGTACGAAACACGCTTTACTTTTACTTTTTACAAAATCGAAAACCTTTGGGTTTCAGTGAGCAGGCAATACAATCATATGCTGTTCTTCCCAATCTTAATACCCTTAACACCTTTTATTTTTTCTTGCTTTGCTAAAAGCTCATGGGTCTAAAAAATCATTCAAGGGTTCTTGTAGAAAAGGGATTTTGAACATATTCAAACATCGTCGTGTAAAAAAGACACGCCAGTGAATAAAAATGACCCTTTATAATGTTTCAGGTTTGCAGCTACTGAAGAGCATGCACTGCACATGTGTGTACATTCCTGCAAAAAGCCATGTATCTTGGACATACTTCCTCTTTAAAAGGATCTGATTGCATGTATTGTTTCAAAATAATTTTCAAGCATGTCATTGAATAATTAATTCATTTCTAGCCTTAAATCATTATAATAGTTATAAACTTCTTACAAATATTCATAATGCTTAATTATACCGGATCAGTATTTTTTACAGTGAACAATTAGACAGATATTTCATTTGCATCTGTTGGTCGATTTACAGTTTATAAAAAAATAACTGTACTATTGATTCCAGGCAGACCACAAGAAATGTGGGCTACATAATCCCTCAGGGAAATGTTTACGAATGTTCTCTTTCACATTGGTTCATATTGTAATTAAGACATTAATGTAGTACTCCTCTTTCAGCCAAAATTACACAAATGTCTTACGTTTTGCCTTACTACTGAGATACTGGGATAAATGAGACCCAGACCCGTAGATATGGTTCTTAATGGCACATTGACTTTGATGATAGGTGATTCACAATGCACAGAAGTCCTCCTAAACAGACTTCATATTTCAAACCAATTTAGAAAAGTAAACAAACTTGCAATCATTTTAGGTTTTCCCTAAATTCTTTTTTATTTTATGACTATTCCACAATTTAGTTAACTGACTTCAAGACTCAGGTTTTCAAATATAACCGATTTCAACTGCAGAGATTTAGCTCCAATAAGTACAATTATACATTTACTATTGATACAATTCTCACAAGGCCACAGATCTGGTTTCAGGGCAGCAAAGATTTTACACACTTCATTCAGAGGTAATTAAGTGGTGGTAATATCAGGAAGGGGATGGGCTGATTATGATGACCGCTGGGAAAGACATCCCGGGAAGTCACAAACATGAACCCCAGTAATTCTGCCGCTCGAGGCTGATCTGGTTGGACTCTGCCAGTTGGACTGCTGTTTCTCCGCACCCTTGGGAGCTGAAGTCATCTGTGTGCGACAGCGGCTGGAAGAGCGGGACTGCGAGTCCCAGGAGCGCCAGCGGCTTGGTTGTTGGCCGCACCTGAGAGACTCTTCCCCTTTGACCCCGCCCCCTCCCGGGACCTTAAAACTCACGCTTTGCGGCCCCCGCTTCGCAGGAGCCGCTCGAGGCTGATCTGGTTGGACTCTGCCAGTTGGACTGCTGTTTCTCCGCACCCTTGGGAGCTGAAGTTATCTGTGTGCGACAGCGGCTGGAAGAGCGGGACTGCGAGTCCCAGGAGCGCCAGCGGCTTGGTTGTTGGCCGCACCTGAGAGACTCTTCCCCTTGACCCCGCCCCCTCACGGGACCTTAAAACTCACGCCTCGTGGCCCCCGCTTCGCGGGAGCGGCTCGAGGCTGATCTGGTTGGACTCTGCCAGTTGGACTGCTGTTTTTCCGCACCCTTGGGAGCTGAAGTCATTTGTGTGCGACAGCGGCTGGAAGAGCGGGACTGCGAGTCCCAGGAGCGCCAGCGGCTTGGTTGTTGGCCGCACCTGAGAGACTCTTCCCCTTGACCCCGCCCCCTCCCGGGACCTTAAAACTCACGCCTCGCGGCCCCCGCTTCGCGGGAGCGGCTCGAGGCTGATCTGGTTGGACTCTGCCAGTTGGACTGCTGTTTCTCCGCACCCTTGGGAGCTGAAGTCTTCTCTGTGCGACAGTGGCTGGAAGAGCGGGACTGTGAGTCCCAGGAGCGCCAGCGGCTTGGTTGTTGGCCGCACCTGAGAGACTCTTCCCCTTGACCCCGCCCCCTCCCGGGACCTTAAAACTCACGCCTCGCGGCCCCCGCTTCGCGGGAGCCGCTCGAGGCTGATCTGGTTGGACTCTGCCAGTTGGACTGCTGTTTCTCCGCACCCTTGGGAGCTGAAGTCATCTGTGTGCGACAGCGGCTGGAAGAGCGGGACTGCGAGTCCCAGGAGCGCCAGCGGCTTGGTTGTTGGCCGCACCTGAGAGACTCTTCCCCTTGACCCCGCCCCCTCCCGGGACCTTAAAACTCACGCCTTGCGGCCCCCTCTTCGCGGGTGCCGCTCGAGGCTGATCTGGTTGGACTCTGCCAGTTGGACTGCTGTTTCTCCGCACCCTTGGGAGCTGAAGTCATCTGTGTGCGACAGCGGCTGGAAGAGCGGGACTGCGAGTCCCAGGAGCGCCAGCGGCTTGGTTGTTGGCCGCACCTGAGAGACTCTTCCCCTTGACCCCGCCCCCTCCCGGGACCTTAAAACTAACGCCTCGCGGCCCCCGCTTCGCGGGAGCCGCTCGAGGCTGATCTGGTTGGACTCTGCCAGTTGGACTGCTGTTTCTCCGCACCCATGGGAGCTGAAGTCATCTGTGTGCGACAGCGGCTGGAAGAGGGGGACTGCGAGTCCCAGGAGCGCCAGCGGCTTGGTTGTTGGCCGCACCTGAGAGACTCTTCCCCTTGACCCCGCCCCCTCCCGGGACCTTAAAACTCACGCCTCGCGGCCCCCGCTTCGCGGGAGCCGCTCGAGGCTGATCTGGTTGGACTCTGCCAGTTGGACTGCTGTTTCTCCGCACCCTTGAGAGCTGAAGTCATCTGTGTGCGACAGCGGCTGGAAGAGCGGGACTGCGAGTCCCAGGAGCGCCAGCGGCTTGGTTGTTGGCCGCACCTGAGAGACTCTTCCCCTTGACCCCGGCCCCTCCCGGGACCTTAAAACTCACGCCTCGCGGCCCCCGCTTCGCGGGAGCGGCTCGAGGCTGATCTGGTTATACTCTGCCAGTTGGACTGCTGTTTCTCCGCACCCTTGGGAGCTGAAGTCATCTCTGTGCGACAGCGGCTGGAAGAGCGGGACTGCGAGTCCCAGGAGCGCCAGCGGCTTGGTTGTTGGCCGCACCTGAGAGACTCTTCCCCTTGACCCCGCCCCCTCCCGGGACCTTAAAACTCACGCCTCGCGCCCCCGCTTCGCGGGAGCCGCTCGAGGCTGATCTGGTTGGACTCTGCCAGTTGGACTGCTGTTTCTCCGCACCCTTGGGAGCTGAAGTCATCTGTGTGCGACAGCGGCTGGAAGAGCGGGACTGCGAGTCCCAGGAGCGCCAGCGGCTTGGTTGTTGGCCGCACCTGAGAGACTCTTCCCCTTGACCCCGCCCCCTCCCGGGACCTTAAAACTCACGCCTTGCGGCCCCCTCTTTGCGGGTGCCGCTCGAGGCTGATCTGGTTGGACTCTGCCAGTTGGACTGCTGTTTCTCCACACCCTTGGGAGCTGAAGTCATCTGTGTGCGACAGCGGCTGGAAGAGCGGGACAGCGAGTCCCAGGAGCGCCAGCGGCTTGGTTGTTGGCCGCACCTGAGAGACTCTTCCCCTTGACCCCGCCTCCTCCCGGGACCTTAAAACTCACGCCTCGTGGCCCCCGCTTCGCGGGATCCGCTCGAGGCTGATCTGGTTGGACTCTGCCAGTTGGACTGCTGTTTCTCCGCACCCTTGGGAGCTGAAGTCATTTGTGTGCGACAGCGGCTGGAAGAGGTGGACTGCGAGTCCCAGGAGCGCCAGCGGCTTGGTTGTTGGCCGCACCTGAGAGACTCTTCCCCTTGACCCCGCCCCCTCCTGAAGGACCATTGGCCATAAGAATAAGGCAGGCTTACGCGCCACGTGGGACGCGCGCGGGCTAAGCCCGGGCAAAGGGCGGGCCGTTTGAGGCCGTTAGAGGACGGGAGAGGCCGGGCCGGGCCACCCCCTAACGCCTCACTGTCTTTGTCATCCCGTGTTGACTGGCTGCTATCTTACAGGCGGTCGCCCTATACTGGCGAGCAGGGAATCAAGAAGTAAGGCCGCCCATGTGGTCTCAGGTACATTGGACAATTTCTTCCACAAAGCTACCCCTGTTGTTAGCAATGGTTCTACTGTGTTAGATAGACTAATTGAAGAGGATGCAGAGAATACCCCCCCGACTTCTCCGGGTCTATCCACTAATGCGAGCACACCTCTGCTGCTTGATGCCACTCATTTGTCATTAATGGATAGCATTGACCAGACCATAGAGTCAGTCTTCCAACAACTAAGGACACCGTCGACTACGCATAGGGATAGAGCCCCTTCACACATCCATGGTGATATGGAGCCCTCTCCCGCCGCGGAGTTGTCACAGTCTGAGGCTCAGGTGGAAGGTCCTATAGTAGAAGAACACAAGGGTAGTAGAGGGAATCTTGCATTGAAAAGGAAGAGATCCAGGAAGCCTAAAGGTGCCAAAAGGGCTAAAGTTGATTCTATAATGCCCATTCATGTAGATAATGTAGATCATGTGGGCGCATTTGGTACACTGCCCTTGATAAATGATATGGAAGCATCTACCATTACAACTATCACAATTGTCTCCCCTCTACCGGTGCATACTGGGCCATCTATCTTTGGTGGGGCTTCCCCGACTACTGCAGAGCTCCTTATTAGTTCACTCACACTCACTGATATCTTTAAAGACCTCCTAAAGCCTCTTTCAAACAAATTGGATTTGATAGAGGCGAGACTGAAAGCCATAGAAAATCAGAGTGCTACCAATCGCACTGAGTCAGGGATAGGAGCAAGTAGTCAGGGGGCACATGGGTCAAGTCCTGGGTTTACTCACTGTCCCACCGCCTCAATCACTCAGGCTCCAATTCCCTCATTAGCTGTGTCCGGGGAAAACACCAACAATAGCACAGTACCTGTGCTTCTACCTGCACCAGCACCATCTCACAGGGTGCTGCCCCCGGTACCAGCTCCTAGAAGGTCGAAGCAACTTGCTCCGGCCAGTTTACCGAGCCAGGGGAGACCAACCAATGAGACAGTTAACGGTCCCAACCAGTTGGTTAGCCCTAATACCAGGCGTAAGTCAGTAAACCTGCCCCCCAGAGGCTGAAGCCTACACAGTGATCCTGAAGGGGGTACCAGAGCTTACAGGAGGGGCAATTGAATCATATGATTCCCTACGCAACAAAGTAATTAGCTGGCTCAACATCCAAAGACCACTTCCACCCTACCTGAAAGGTGATATTCTAATGGTTAGAAGGGTTCCATGGGTTGGGTTCACCATTAAGAATTGTGTGGGGGACTGCATAATAGTTAGCTTCAGGAACCCACAGGTCACTACCTACATCTGCAACTGGCTTGGGAGTCCTGGTAAAACTTCTATTGAACTGGTCCCTTTTTCATATTTTTACCCAAATGTACGTAACTCAGCCTTGAGGAGGGAGGAAGGATGGACACGGGTGGGTTTTGCAGTGGATGGGTCACGCTACAGGCCAAGTATAACCCCCCGCCTGCTTATAGATTCTCCTGTCTCGATTGTGTAGATTGACCACAACAGGGTGTACCCTCACAAGCTAATCCAAACATTGATAGCGGATGTGTAGGCCAGGGTATTACGCGAGGCAACACCAAGATTACCAAACGAGAATCGGAACCCGAACCAAGGGGTAGCTCAGTTACCACTAGTCCGCGAGGTCAAGTGGTTACTTTACCCCAGAGCCCACTGGGTAGCAATTTTACTTCTATAGCTGTATGTGCTCCTAATTTAACATCACCTGTTCCACCTGTCCTGGATACTCCGTGCATGTGCCCATAGCTCCTTCAATCGATAGTGTGTTAGAAACAACTGAGGGGTTGGGAATAATAGTCCCCACTGAAACGCTGAAGGTTCTCTCCTGGAATGTGGCAGGCATTGCAAATAAGATTCATACACCTGACTGGGATCTCCTAGTAGGGAGTAGCGATGTCTGTCTTTTCCAGGAGACATGGGCCAGGGAACCCCTGAGTAGATCAGGCTATGCGGTTTTTGAAATTCCAGCCCAGTGGAGCGGTAAGGGGAGGCCCTCGGGTGGTTTGTCGGTTTGGGTAGCTAGTCACATTGGATGTAACGCGGAAAACGTTAACACGTTCTCGCCCGACATCCAGTGTGTACTACTCAAATGGCCTGGTTTTCTAAATTTGGCAATTATTAATGTATACTCTCGTCCAGTCAGTGTGGCCATGGATTCATCTACCCTTGAAGACTTATCGTCTTTTTTGGGCCAATTGCCTAGTGACTATAAGTTAGTGATGGGCGGAGACTTTAATTGCCACTTCGAACCCCTAGAAGGCTTAAAAGAGGGTGCCCTTACTGCGGAGGATGATTTCTGGGGTGTTCCACCATGCTTATCTCCCCACCCTAAATCGTGGTCCCCACTCGCATTGCAAATTATGTCACTCACCCTAAACTTTTCGATAAGGGCTTGCAATGGTCGTACACCGTCCGATAGCCCCTCATTGTGTACCTTCAATAGGAACGACCATGAGTCGAGGCTGGACTATATTTTTATAAACGTTAGTTTGTGGTCTAAGGTCCAGGATTTTAGGGTGGTAACTAGAACAGATAGTGACCACAACGCGCTTCTACTGGAGTTGCAACATCCAGCACCGACTGGTGGGTCACTATCCTCTAAATCGAGTGATGACCCAGGGAATCTGGTCCTCACCTCCAATAGACGAAGAGTAAAATGGGGGAAACTGATAAATGCAAAGGGGAGCATAACCAGAATCTATGAAATAGTACTCCCCAAGTTCGAAGAATTGGATGTACTGATTGAACAACCCAGACCCCTAGATTACAATGAGAAACTAGGTCAAATCCATGCGGACCTAGTAGGAGGTCTCGGCGAGGTTTTTTACCCAGTTGTAGCACCATGCAACAAAAAGACCCGAAATCCAACTTGGTACAACTCTACTTGCAAGAGGATCAAGTCAGAGTTAATTGCCACAATCAAAGCAGGTTCAAATAGGGTTAAGGTCGCTGAACTTAGGCGGGACTATAAGGCGGCCATGTCATTGGCCAAGTCCGAGTGGGACTGGAATCGATGGCACGACCTTTCCTCAGCATTAGAAGCTAAGGACTCTAGAAAATGTTGGTCCCTGGTGAATACTGGTACAGGAGAACCCAAAGTGGCAGTGGAGCCCAACATTGCTTCATCTGTGTGGGAGGTCCACTTTGGCAAACTGTATCAAGATACTATTTCATCTGCCACTGTTGTGGCCCCTGAGACCATATCTACTCCTTCAGTTGGCTTGGAATTCACCCTTGGTGAGGTGGTCAGTGCAATAGAGAGATTGGCAGTGGGGAAGGCCCCTGGTCTTGATAGACTAACTGGTGATCTTTTCAGACACCTACCGGAGATTTGGGGCCCGTACCTCCTTATTCTTTTTAATGCCATCTTAGGCGGCATGGAGATCCCCTGTACTTGGCTGGGGGCGGAGATAGTGCCTATTTTCAAGAAGGGTTCTCCTCTTTTCCCAGCCAACTACAGGCCGATCAGCCTTATAGATGTTCCCCAAAAACTATTCTCTCGCCTTCTCCTGGACCACCTCTCAGATTGGATGGAGGCCAATGAAATTCTGAGTCCCCTTCAGGCTGGCTTCAGGAAAAACACGTCCACCATGGACCAGATTTTCCGCCTCGTCCTGCTGTATTGGAAAACGGTGAGGATTGAGGGGGGGAGGCTGTACATGGTGTTCGTGGACCTGAGGTCAGCCTTTGACTTGGTCCCACGCAAGAAATTGTGGGAGGTCTTGAAGAGGTTGGGGGTACCTGCCCAACTACTGCAAGCTATAATTAAGTTGCATGAGAGCAATTATGCACGAGTTAGGTGCGGGAGGGATGGTGTGTTGTCATCAAGGTTCCCCGTTCTCAGAGGGGTGAGGCAGGGTTGTGTCCTGGCGCCAACCCTGTTCTGCCTCTTTGTTAACAGCGTCATATTCCATCTAGACAATGTTAGGGACAATGATGCCCATGTTTGGCAGGCAGGAGGGTGCCGGCAATTATGTTTGCTGACGACACCCTCCTGCTTTCCAAATCCCCGAGGGGGATCCAACGAATTTTGGACGGATTTGGCCTTTTCTGTAGAGAACATGGTCTAGAGATCAATACAAGGAAGACCAAATTCATGATATTCAATCCTTCATCTAAAACCAGACCTAACCCCACACTTGATTCTGTCAGCTTGGAAAGGGTAACAACTTTTCAGTATCTGGGGGTAACACTACATGAAAATTTATCCTGGGACCCCCAGATAGCAATATCCCGGTTAAAGTTGTCCCAACTGTCGGGCGCAATCTTGAAGGTTGTAAATACTTCAACCTTTAAACCTATCAGCCCGGCGGTAGAAATCTACAAAACCCAAGCAAAGGCAGCTGCAACCTGCAGTAGCGAATTATGGGGGTATAAAGCAGGGCAAGAACTTGCCAGAGTGGAAAATAATTTTCTAAGACGCCTTTTGGCTCTCCCTCGAGGTACGCCACTGCTCCCCGTAAGATTAGATATGGGTCTCCCCTCTATTGCTGAGGAGCTTGAGTTAAAGCCATTGAGGTTCTGGCATAGGCTCTGGTCTATCAGTGACCTCGTGCACTATAGGCAAGACCTTGTTCATGTTATGAACCTGAACCAACGTGATAGAATCCCTTGGTTGGCTTTTGTAAAAAAAGAATTGTACTGCATGAAATTGTCTGAGTTGTGGGAGGATCCCGAACAAGGCTGCAAGAGGCTTCCCCGTAAAAGACTGGTACAGATCCATAAGGAGAAAAGACTAGCACTTCTGGTCTCAGCACGGGGCAATGGCACTCTTACTGAACGCTTTCTGGAATCCAAAAACTCTTATTTATTCGAAGGTTTTATGGATATTATTTTTCCCATTCTAGCAACGAAATTGTTTATGCAATGGAGGTGGGGCACTTTGCCCATTAAAAGCTTTACCTGTAAATGGCTTAAGGGGGATGATAAAACTTGTCCATGCTGTAGAACTCAAGATAAAGATGAAATTCACCTCCTGTTTTTCTGCCCAGCCTATAATAGACCCAGGAAATATTGGCTGGTGCCGCTATGCAGGAATTTGGGCTTCAGGAGTCATCTGATTGCCTACAGAATACTGAAAACCAGTACCCTGCCTCAAATAGTTTTTGCGGTTGCTAAATTTTTGATGGCAATGTGGCAGATAAGAAAAAAATCACTGAACGTATGGTCAATGTCATGAACTGTTGCAACCCCCCTCTATGCCTGTACTATTATGGGAAGTAATTGTTGTATTGTGTTTTTTTAAGAGCCAAGTTTTAACTGTGATTTATATTGCATATTTTATGGTCTAAACGACCGAAATAAAGAATTTTTGGATTGGATTGGATTGGCTTCATAAAGAGCTCTATACCCAACTCTTGTTTAATAACCAAGATTGGGGGAAGTACCTCCCCCAAGTTTAAAGTTTTATGTAGA
This sequence comes from Lissotriton helveticus, assembly GCF_964261635.1. Taxonomy (NCBI): domain Eukaryota; kingdom Metazoa; phylum Chordata; class Amphibia; order Caudata; family Salamandridae; genus Lissotriton; species Lissotriton helveticus. The sequence continues at coordinate 1,599,698,070 of NC_136059.1, read as the reverse complement.
CAGTAATTTGAAGGAGCTCAATAAGATGGTTTGAATGTTTTAGATTTAGAAAACCCATTCCCCTGACCCCTTAAACTTAACACTCTGAAACTATTTGAAGGCAGTGAAAGTATGGCATTTTTTATTGAGTAGGACGATTGAATGCGATCAGGTCCACTCTCAAAGACGTCCTATACACATTGCTGAATGGGGCCTGTAAGTAAACAAATACCAGCTAAAGAGAACATTTCCTTAACTCTAAATATTTGGAAATGACCAGAGAAAGTCTATGATGTTTATGAGATGTACCCATGGATATCCATACCCAAGCCTAGATGTTTGCTATGGTCTTTTTTTCTGGTGGAACTTCTTTAATGCAACCACTACATAGCTTCTCACATAATTTGCAAATCCCTGTGAGATAGAATGGTAATTTCTTGGTTCATTCGGTCACCTTTTATAAATATGGAAATTGTTGCAACTTCAACCCATTTAACGCAACATGATTTTAACCTTCGCTTAAATTGAGTAGATAATGGATCCTTCCTGATTAACATCGAATGAAAATATGATATTAGCATAAACTAAGGCCCCAGGGTATTCCCCTTCTTTTGCTCACCCAAAACGTTGTGCAGTTCTAACAAAGACAACAAGCAGCATGCACAGAAGGACGAATCTCCAACTGAGTGCTTTGGTTCACTAACTACTGAGAGTCCATGTGGTGAGGTCTTGTAATAAAGGTATAAAACACCTGATTAAAATGAATGTATGCCAGGGCTCCTGCATACACAGAATTCACCCTCATACAAGAAATGCTGGCCTTACCTTAGCAGCAGACAAGATTCAATTTGGTGCCTGACATATAAATTCCTTTCCTTTGGCCAGAGGTCATATCTATGAAACTGTGTCTAAATCTAACTTGCTAAATGTAAGAAGTGTTCAACTGCTTGTGGGTGGCAGCCTGAATGGCCTCATCTTCAAGGGAGCTGAAGAAGCTTTCAGCATTTTATTTAGACCTCCTGCATCCTTGATTTCCACAAACAACCTTGGATATTGCCTGAACATTCTGCTCCTTTTTCCTGATATAAAGGTAAGAAATCCTTTAATAAAGACTGAGAAGTTAAGTTGAATAAGGGTTAGCCCTCACAGCTAGATTTAAACTTGAATAATATTATTAACTTGTGTTCATTCATGAATGTTTCGTTTAGAAAGTGCTGTGATAAGCAGGTGTTATGGTTACTCATTTTAATGGTATTCAAATTACTGTGTGGAATGATGGAAAGATGGATGAGCACCCACTTTCTGGATCATACTCATGACCTGCAGACCACAGAAGAATTCTGAGCATGTTTTTAAGTCACTAAGCAAACTTGCCTACATATGATGTTTTACAGAAGATTCCTAACTCTTGTTGATGGGATCTCCTTGCGTCGTGTACTCAGCAAATATTGAAGATCATGGAGTCAAACTGGAGAGCAATATATAAATCTGAATTATTTCTGTTAATCATTCGTAAGCTATAAATGATGATTAAAGCCTAAATTTGAAATGAAATGTATTAGTTTAATTGTATCTAGCTTTCTTCAATCTCTCAAGCTCACAACCTTCTATGAAGAAAGGAAAGGAAGGATTGCTCTGGCCGATTGCTTTAAATGCTCTACACAGCACCTTTGGCTGATTGCTTTAAGTGATGTACTACTGTCCCAGTGGATCTTCTAGAAACTGAGGATCTGAACATCACAAATTAATGCTGGCATGCAACAAAATGTAATTTTCATTATATTCTGCCTGCACTTCGTTGCTTCTGGAGGGAACACATTCTGGAGGAAGACATGCCACTTCCTTTGGACTTTTTTTCTTCCTTTTCTTGTCTCTGAAGCACTCATATAATGCATCTTGTGACTCCCCCTAAATATATCTTCTGACACCTATGGAGGTGATGCCAAATCCTACAAGGGACATTTTTTCTATCCCAAATAGAAGAAGAGAGAAGAGGAAACAGATGCACCAGAGAAGTCCTCCATTCTCCTTTGTTTTCTCTCTCTAGTGTTCGATTCTTTCCTTGTTTTTACTGCTCATTCCTGAAATATTTTGCCACACTGAATGCAAAAACTACTATCAGCACCAACATAAAAAAACATCAACAGATGCGCTGTGCGCCCAGTGGTATTTCTTTTATTACACATATGCACTGTAGTCTACAACCTGTGGGTGTGCCCCCTGAATATTGACGGGGCACAATATCAAGGACACAATATCTATATATATAACAACGAAAGGATATCTGTCTGTCCGTTTGTCCTTTATGCATTACTACACCATTCATCTGATCGTCATGAAACTTTGGGAAGTTGTTGAGTACACTCCCGCGAAGGTTTCTGGCATAACATTTTTTTAAATATCGGCCCCCCAGGGCCCTCATAATCTTTCGAATACTGATGTATGCACCAGATGGAAAAACAACAAATCGTGTATCCACAAGCACTCGAATAAATAAATAGAATTAAAACACCATTCATCCGATCGCCATGAAACTTTGGGAAGTTGTTGAGTACACTCCCACAAAGGTTTATGCCATAAACATTTTTTAAATATCAGCCCCCCAGGGCCCTCATAATCTTTCGAATACTGATGTACGCACCAGACGGAAAAACAACAAATCGTGTATCCACAAGCACTCGAATAAATAAATAGAATTAAAACACCATTCATCCGATTGCCAGGAAACTTTGGGAAGTTGTTGAGTACACTCCCGCAAAGGTTTCTGGCATAACATTTTTTAAATATCTGCCCCCCAGGGCCCTCATAATCTTTCGATTACTGATGTACGCACCAGACGGAAAAACAAAAAATCGTGTATCCACAAGCACTCGAATAAATAAATTGAATTAAAACAACACTTTGAAATGTTTTCCATAATAAAATGAATACATTTCAATAAAAATGACACAATGTAAATTGAATGTTATCATGAAGAGTTTCCTTGAATTTCCTTTCTTCGGAGATCGCAGCAACGCGTGACGGGTAAGCTAGTAAATAATAAAATACTGACAGGTGAACAACTCTATATTTTTTTATAATTAATTCCAAATATATGTACACATGCAGTACATATATCTTCAAGGTATGTAGATGTGGAGTTAGCAATAGTAAATCTATACTTCCCTCTATATTGAACAATATTTTGTCCCTCAATATTCTGTCCTCGATATCCGTATGCCACATTATTGTTGGTGTCGATATTCAGTAGTACAGTCCAAACCGTACAAATAGGCATCACCTTCTTGACCAAAGCAATTGTCTCAAAATGTAGACCAACCAACCCATCCCCATTAAAAAGGTCACCTGCACTAACAGTGTAGTGGTCGGTAACTGTATTACATTAGTATATAAAGCACCTTCTGCTGAGTGAGCATTTTTAAATATTTTAAATCTTGGGGCAGTCTTGGCCATTAAAGGGAACATGAGATTGTCCTAGGCGACTTTGATATCTGGGAAAGATATGACAAAGCCAAAGTTTTTTTTCAATCAATGATATTGCTTGATTTCACTCAGAAAGTAAGCTGTCTCATGTAGGATACACTTGGACCTGATTTTCTCTTCTTCTGATATTAGAGAAACATCACAAACTCTCCCCTTTGATGGACAGGCCACACTCTTGTTCGTTTTTCCTGTGACATTAAGTCTCTCCCTCAGCTGAGTCACCCACATGCTAGTAAAAGTACATGACTTATGTGGAATACATTGGTATTGCTAGATGCTGTGTTCTTTTCAACTCTTTCTGTAGTCCTATTATTTCCTCTGGTGATCATGAATAACTATCCCAAAACCTCACTGCTTGTCTCACAGAAATTTTCACTCAACTTCATCTCCTTAGAGGAAATTCTAAAGCTACATAGAAGTTAGAAAGGAAGGTCTTAAAGTCAGTTAAGCTCAGCAACTGTGACATTGCTTCTAAGCTGAGGAAAGTAATGTACCATTATGCTTGCATTTAAGAGACTGTATTCACCCTCTAGTCTCCACAAAGGTGTCATTTTATGGGAATATTGCATTATTAGGCTGCCAATGCCTCCAGGGCTCTTTTCCAAATGTTTTCTCAACTTAGTAACCCAGGTTGTACAACCATGTCTATCTCTCTTTCCCAAGTCTTCTGTGATGCATTGGCCACAGTTTTGCAAGGTAACACTAAAATATCCATGACATTATGTCTCAGTCCCATGGTATCAACCATTCTGTTTGTTGGGACCTACCCTGTTACCTTTAAATGATCATCAACCCTATGGAAAGTCTTACTAAGGCATTAGAAGTTGAAGTTCACGCCATACTCATTATCTTACAATAGGGATCCCACCAATGATATCTGCCCCAAGAAGGCGATTTAAATGTCAGTCTATTCCAAGGTTCTGGATCATAACAACATGAATAATGCTTCCCTTTCTTTAAATAATGTACCTTCCCAAACAGTGGTTAAACAATTATTAAAAAGTATAATCTTAATTGTCGCTCCAAACCAACTATTGACCAATCACGCTTCTTCCTAGCTATCTCTAAGATAGGTGAGAAAGGTTTTAACTAATTGGCTATCTGGATTCCAAGCACCCAACAGTTACTTGATCTCAGTCAAATATCACTTAGACCCAGAAGGGAAACTGAGACGGCACAAATAGCAGTAATTATTGAATTTAGACAAAGAGTTAGATGTTAACACTCCACCTTGACTCATTTAGCTGGATCTCTCAACATTTGACAAGTTTGAACATTCCATCTTGATCCAATGACTAGAGATGGTGGTCAGTGGGGAAAAGCCAGGCAGTAATTTTATCAATCCTATCTGAACAGAACCCTTAAATATTCCTCCTTTCAGTTCATGCACGCAGACTTTATGTGTGGTGTCCCGCAGAATTCTCTCCTTGCTTCTATTCTGTTTAATATTTACATCAGACCACCTATCAAGATCATACAAGCTTATAGACTGAAAATGATATCCTACACAGTCGAAACTCAGATTATTCTGAGAGTCAATAAATCATCAGGATATGTGAACAGCTGGACTAACAAATGCCTATTTGCAATTTTTCATTGATGAATGAGCAATTTCTTAGTTCAATCTAAATGCATATAAAATTGAGGTTTTAATTCTGAGACACGTTACTTATTCCACCCTCTAAACAGGAGAGGTTGCAAGATCAGAAGAAAATATTAAAATCCTGTGGATACTGGTGGATTAGGTTCTCAATTTTAACACTCAGATTAACTTTCTCATTTCATCTTGCTGCCACCCCAAGTAGATTTTAAGACAAATTCTTCTTTTTATACCAACACACTTTAGAGCCTTCTTGGTGAATGGTAAATGCTTGAATGCTTCAATTATCTCCTGACTATGTCATTGCCTTCTATCTAGACCTACCAGCTTCTGCTCTCAATGGGCTACAATGAATGCAGAATATGATGCAACAGATAGTTTGGGCTCCCTGAATGTGACAGAGATATGGACATTTCTCAGTGTTCCTTGGTTGCCAATCACTATTCAGATCCAATTCAAGACCCTCTGCAAGGCTTATGAATTATTTCATGGTATTAGGCGTCTTCAGATATTCTCTGCCAGACAGCCTCTATGATCAGAGACCCAGCCCTTATAGACTGTACAGTATTTTAAAAAGTCTGCAAGGGAGGATGATGATACTTATTGAGTGCACTTTCCCTCTGCAAACTACCTATCCCTTAACCTACAGAAAATTAAAAGCTGCAATCCTTTTTAGAGAATATTAAAGGCCATGTTGTCCTGTTAAGTTGTAATGAACAGATAGTTTTTGCTTTGTGCCATGAAGACATTGGGAATAGGTTTTGCCCTTGTATTCATTATTCTATTCATTAATTCTATTGCAGGGTCTCCTTTATCGTGGCTATGGAGGGAAAGATTGACCAATCACCCTCATCCTGGCGAATCCCCATGAGACCTAAAAATACAAATCTCTCCACCCTTCTCTGTCTAAGACCAATCCTCATCCATATTCTAAGGATTTCCTTCCTCCTGCCCACAACAAATGAGTGTGGATAAAAAAAATCACTGCTCTTATAGAAGCCCAAGTCTAGTAAAAGTTAGTTGACATACATGCTTCAGAAGAGGCAGAAAAATTATTTGGACTATCACAAGAAATTTGACACTTTCAAACCCATTGCTGCACCACGGGCTGAATCACGACGTGACGCTGCCTGTTTCCTTCTCATGTGCCGCAGTGCAGCCCATGACACCTTTCTCTCATCCTCGAACACGTCACAGTGCAGCACTGTGGCCCGCTATATATCTTGGCATTGTGGGTGCATCACACAACGCCTACTGCTTTTTGAATCTGGCACACTGCGGACTTGCGCGGTGGCCAGTTGGTTGTTTATTTGTATTTTAGGAATGCGGCAGCTCCCAGATGGGGAGTGAGGCTTCCTATAATATACCTTTCAGGGCACTTGCACTTATCTTTTCCATCATGGCTTCCTATAATTCACCTTCCTTGGGGGCCATCTTAATGCTTGTTACCCATCCACTCTTCCAAACCCATGCTCCCAGAAGGCCTCGGTAGGTTGTTTTACCTCTCTAAGATGATGACCTTCCTATGCCGCACTTCACACCTATCCCTATCCAAAATGGTATCGACTTCCTTCCTGTTTTATCACTTCCTGTTCCTGATTTATAACTTCCTGTTCCTGAGTATAAAACGGGCAGAACCTTTTTTTTTCTTTGCTTTGCAATACTCCTTGTTCCTACTGGTGTGTCCTCTCTCCTGTTGGTGCATTTGCTCCTGCTCCTGTTCCTTTTGCATCTCCTGCTCCAGTTTGGGTTCCTGTAGCATCCTGCTCCATCCTGGGCTTCTGGTCTTCGAGTGTCTACCTTGCTCGTTTTCTTCTCCTTCATTTGGGTTTCTGGAGTCTCCTCTTCATCTGAGGTTTTTCCCTTTAGGGTGTTTTTCTCTTGGGACTCCTTCTGGTAGGCACTGGCTGCTTAGGCTTCTCACTGTCAGCAGCACCATAGCTACAGGAAAGGATCGCCCATATCTCAGACAAACCAGAATTTACAAGAACTGAAGCCACGATCTATCCCAACATATAAAGACTGGTAAGAAAGATTCCAAGTGTGACACACATTCCTGCTAGTTCGATTTTTTAATGTTCTTTTCTGTCCAGTTTGTGGTAGATATCGGTCCACCTCATTTATGTAAAGGCTGGTATGAACTCAATGGAGGTAGAATGTATGAGATGCTTGCTAGGTACATCTGTAAATGTCCCAATTACATATTGGTAACCTTCGTAACTCTGAGTCTAGTCTTCCTCAACATACCATGAGATTTGCCTTTTTACACAGACCTTTGCAAAAGAGAACACATTAGTACCATTCTTCACACCCTCCAGTGGATGCAAATCTATTCTCAGAGAATTTTGTCAGCCTTATCAATTGTCCATCAAGTGACCAATCAACAAAGAAATCTCAAGTGCATGGTATCAAACCTCACAACATGCAGGTCCGGTCATCATATTTGATATTCATGCCAGAACCATAGCATTCTCTAAAAACTGAAAATTCATGTTTGGTGATATAGCTTTGTTTAGAGACTTTGTTAAAGCCTGGAATAAGCCTCCTACAGAACTCAGGTCAGATTTGTTTATATGGCTTTTCAATTTGTAATCTTTTTTATTTGCTTAGGTTTTTTCTTCCACTCATTGTCGAATCGGTAAAACTGTCTGCTTTGTGCATCAATTCCAGAAAACCTTCATCATCTTCATTGTAATTGATTCAGTAAACTGATTTAAACACATTTCATGTGACTGAATCAATTTTTCTTCGGTTTTCAGGATCAGAGAATGCATGTTGCTTAAATCACCTCAGGCTCTCTAATGATGTACTGATGATTTGCTTACTTGTGCCTTGTGTTCTTTTCTGCACAATTTTGTACTACAAAGTTATCACACGATGAGAGTTAGTGCTTTACATAACTAATACATAAATAAATAAGCTGTTTTTATTTTACTCGCTCGCAGAACATGTTCTATCCACTGATTTGGGTTTTGTGCTACTCCTGCCAATTTGTATTACCACGTGAGGTGTCTGCATCTTCTGTTACACGGAGAAAGCCGTTTCATGTAGTTTGTGGTCAAATTTAAGTGGTGCCTCCCCAGCACGGCAGTGTACCTAGAAGATCTCTGGGATCCTGTGCAGTCAATCATAAAGGCTTCACGAGGGATAGAGTTTCTGTTTAGGGTATTTTAAACCAGGCACATGTGATGTATGTAACTGTCATTCAAGAGTTAATGTAATAAAGAAAGAAATATATAGAGAGAAGGGGTTCGGGTTGGCCCACTTAAGCTATTGGTTGATGGAACTACATTTTGGATAAGCTAACAGCATAGGGCCTCCATTATGAAGGCCTTGCGCCACTAGTACATCACTTTTTCCCATTTTAAAAGTGACGCACCGGTGGCGCAAGACCTTCATAAATAAGGCCCATAGGGCCTCATTTATGAGAAGTGGAGCATCGCTGCGTGGAAGCAGCGATGCGCCATTTCTCAGTGTGCCCTCCTTGCAACACCAATGATGCGTCATATGTATAATATGACGCATCATGTTGCAAGGAAGGACAGATATGTCAGTAAAACTGACGTAGCTGCCAGCGCAAAAAGTGGCGCATTTCTGGAGTTGTGTCAGAAGCCTGACGCAACCCCAGCAATATTCCTTTCACATGGGGAAAGCCCCATGTGAAAGGGCCTGCGTCACCCTTACGCCTGCCATGAGGCAGGCGTAAGGTTTTGATGCATTGGCGTTCTAGAAGTGGCGCAGCGAAATCTCATAGATTTCGCTTCCCCACTCCTACGACCCTTTCTTGCGAGGTTACACCCACCCTGCAAACATTATACCTGGCGCAGGTATAATGTACTGCAGGGTTTACGAAGTGACGCATCTACCTAGATGCGTCACTTCGTAAATATGGCGCAACATGGCGCATTTTTTACGCCACTGGTGCGTCACAAAAAGTGACGCACCGGTGGTGCAAAAATGAGGTAGGGGCTCATTTTGGATCAGTCCACAAGATAGACATTCGATGACTGGTGCATCAACCATTATAAGTGACTTCTTTCTGCCTGTATGTATCTACATCTGCATCACTGACAGTATACTGTAAACTATAATATTGAGATACAGAACTATCATGTAAAAATACCTACTAAAAAAATGTAATTTCCACATACATATAATGGTAAGCAGTAAAATATTTAGAAAAATATTGTTTTACAGTAATATCGTTAAAAAACATAGACAAATATTGTTTTTGATATATATTAATATACAACATTAATATAATGTAAATTAAAGAAATGTAAATAATATTTAATACTATACATAAATATATACCTATATACACACACACATATACCTGTGTGTGTATGTTTATATATGCATATAAATAATGCAATACTATTATTAAGAATATGTATTTTGCAGTAGTAAAATCATTGGCCTTGGGAGGGGTTAAATAACTATTCCCACTGCGGTCTGTGAAACAATAGGGAAAGCGTTTGCCTTTGTAGAGATTACATTTACTATTTTAACTTCAGCTTGTGCAACGGTAGGTAAAGCATTGGACTGCAGAGAGGTAAGATTTATGGCCCCATTACGACTTTGCTGGTTCTCCTGTAGGATCGCCAATGCTGTGCCCTCAGGAAGACTACCAAGGCCTTGATGCACCCATCCGCCGTGTTCCAAGTTGCATTTAGGGCGGGCAGGTGGTGAGGCAACGGTCTCACAGTGGTGATATGTTAGGCTCATAGGAGGGCTAACATGCAGACCACCGCCGTGAGAGCACTGACTGCACATTCCTTCACGGTGTGGCATGCACCATGTCGAACATGACACACTGAGTAGCAACCAAGGTGCAGATGTTGCCTGTCCATGCATTTCTGCCACCCTTTTTTGATGGTGGGCTCCCTGCCATGACAAGGGCAGTGGAGAGACAAGTTGTATTATGCTCGGCGGTGGCAGCATTGGCATTGCATTGGCACCAACAGCATAATACTTCCCCTGTCGGCACCGCCACTGCCAACGGACCCTGGGTTACCGTGGAGATGGCAGTTCTGTGGCAGTCCAACCGCCACACTCAAAATACTGCGGGCGGAACCGCAGTGGTGGTCGGATTACCACTAAGAGTACCGCTGTCCTTGGGGCCACTGTACTCAGAACAAGTCCCTTAATATTACTAATTCAGTCTGTGCAACAGTAGGGAAAGTAATTCACATCAAACACATTACCTTTCGATTAACCTTATTGGTGTACAACAAATATATAACTCCTAATGTTAACATTATTAATTAACCCCCCCAGAAATGATATATCTGAAAATAAAAAAATAAACAATTTATTTTACAATTTAATAATTATCATTTAAAAACTTTGTATATAATTATTACTGAATTATCTTCCCACACTATGCCCCAACAAACCTCGCAGCCCACACTTAATATAGAACTAAAAAAATAAGCATAACACAATTTGCATAATTGATAATCAATTAAATGAAAGTCATTAATTATTTGTTAATTAATTATCACTTAGTTAACATTCCGCCCTATACTCCTACAAACCTTGTAACCTACAACTAAAATATAACTAAAGTAAATCAATATTATGTAATGTTTATAATAAATAAGTGAGAATTATTGACTACTTAATTAACTTCCCTCCCTATTCTCCAACAAACACAACAGCCCACACCTAAAATATAACTAATATGCAACGTTATTACACAATTTTCATATTTAATAATCATGTAAATATTTAATAATGAATTGTTAATTAATTGTTACTTAAATATATTCCCGCCCTATACCCCTACAAAACCAGCAGCCTGCACCTATTATATAGTTAAAATGATATTTATTACACAATTAACATAATTATTACGCAATTAAATATTGAATAATACATTTATATTTAATTATAACTTAATTAACTTCCCACCCTATACCTCTACATACCTAGCCACCCGCTACAACACTATAAATCACTGTTAGGTTTTATATTGAAAATTATAACTCACTTAAATATACAAACTATATTTACAAATAATATTAACATTTATACTAACAATAATAGCACATAAAATTGTTATATGAACTAAAACACACTAAGATAATTAAAAACACTATTTCTCCAGCTAAATAATTGAAAATTATATTAACAATGATATTCTTAACAGAGGCGTGACAGCCAATGATGGCGGCGCGTGAGCTTGCTGCTCCGCATCAGTCCACTACTTATCCTGTCCCATCCAGTGCAGACCCGGCCCACGATAGATGGTGGAGGGTAACCCAAATTCAGGGAGAGCTGTGGGAAGTGTGGAATGCTGCTCGTGAGCAGGGAGTGCCCGGGCGGCTTAGTTCTGAGGAGTCGAGAGTCGGGCCTACACTTTCAAGATAGAAACCCTGGGCCTCTAAGCAGAGGAGACAGGGAGGACCTGAGCTGATGTACGACACCTGACCTTACTACGCTTGGGGTCTCCAGATACTGCCGGACCCACTGCATGGGTCCCGTGCTTCTGAGGAGGGGGCTACACCATTGCACTGAGTGACCTGCGTAGGGGCGAGGCCTCTCGTAGGACCACACTCGTTGTGGCACAGGGAACTGAGAACCAGACATATCCTGCTGCTCCATGGGAGAGTCTACAGCCCTGGTCGGCCCTGACACAGGTACACCTGCATCTGAGAAATGGAGCAGCGAAGCACTAATTGGCCAGGTGGATGACTGACCGGCCCTTACGGAGGTGCAGTGAGCTGGGGCTGCTTCCCTGCTGGATGGCAGACACTCTGGCCTGAGTCTGTGTCTGGCAAGTGGCATGGGGCTTGGTGTGTTTGGGCCTGCCCCCGCCCCTTGCTTGCCTCTCCTCTCCGGTGCAAAGCCTTGGCCCTTCTCTGGGCAGAACACAACACTGCTACACTGACAGGCTTGTGGTGGGTCGGGCCACTGTGGGAGCCACAGAGCTGTGATAAAGAAAGGTAAAATGCTGGTATGATCCTCTGTGGCCCAGGGAGGGCCTATTGCCCTGATGGACCTGGACGCGAGTGATCCACCGCCTGGGAGCAGAGTGTGGGAGCACTGATTGATTTAGCTGGGGGTTACAGGCCCCCCAGAAGTGTGGTGTGGAGGCAGCCTCCTTGTGGGACAGCAGATACTAGGGGCCTGGGTTGGGGCTTGGCATAAGGAGTGCGTTAGACATGGCTTTGGCCTGGGGCCCCCTCTACATTCCTCTTCTTCCCTCTGCTATGGAAGCTCTCCCATGCCAGACATAGGACCCTGATTGTGATGGGGGTGCGGAGGCGAAGGAGCATGCGGCCTGGAGTGGGGCTGGTGTTGGAGACTGGCATAGAGGCCTCTTGGCCCCAGGCTGCGGTGAAGATGCTCTCTTGCTGGGACTTGATTTGGGGCATGGTGGGGGTCTGATTGATGAAGGACACCTCCTGGGTCTCCTCTCCTCATTCCTGCAGACAAACCCCCACCCGTTTGGTGCTGTGAGTCAGGGCCCATTCTTGTTACTCTGGTCCTTGGTCTGTCCTGGAAGCCTGTACAACTATGAATGAACTTTTGAGCTACACTTCAGACTCACTGTGCTGAAGAGGCTGAGACATGAGTAGAGGTTGGGGCCCCGTGGTGGGTGGTGACCATGAATGGTTGACCTTCGCCCTGCTGGGAAATTGATGGACTAAGCATTTAAGGGTGATGCTGTTGAGATCTGTTCTCTGAACCTGAGCTCTGAGATCACCCCATGTGCAGTGACACCCCAGTGAGGGTTGACTCATAGACGTAACTGCAATAGCAGCTATTGGGACCCTTCCTTGGGCCGGGATGGGCAAGGCCAGAGCGAAAACAACAGGAGTGCCCCTGGATCAGGAAGATGACTCCCAGGAGGAGAAAGAAGGCAATCCGGGAACCTCTGTCTTGGAGGACCCAGTTCAACAACAGTTGACTTGAATGTTAGAAGCCATTGCCGACACTAAATCAACATTACACCAAAATATTTGTACTGTGTGAGTGGTATTGAGGCTCAATTCAGCAGAACATCATAAGTTGGCTGAAATGGTGAAAGTAGCAGAGTCCTCAATTGTTGCGCTTAACCCAGCACAGTAGGTATTGACAAGTGCCAGAACTCTCTGACAAGGTCCGTATCCTGGAGCATATGGCTGAATCTGTAGAGGTCCAAAATAGAAGAAATAACATTAGAATGGTGGGCCTGCCGGAGGGAGTGGAGGGCGGAGGTATGATTGCATACCTTGAGCCTTGGCTCCCCACAGTAGCCTCACCAGTGGGTCTGTCACCGTTCTACACTCTTGAAAGGGCTCACCGTTTTCCGGCCACACCACCAGCATAAGGCCGCCCCCGAGCAGCCTCCCACGCCTGGTTGTAGCTAAGCTTTTACACTATATAGACAGAGACATCCTGCTGCATAAAGCACAAACTGATGGCCTCTTTGTGCTAGACAACTGCAAGGTCTCCATATTTTCCGATTACACACTGGAGCTCCAACGAAGACAAACCTCTTTATTTGAAGTCAAGAAAGCCCTACGGGAAGAAGGTCTATAATACTCCCTAATGTTCCCTGCCTGCCTCTGCATAGTTTTAGATTGGAAGATTCCTTTTTGTGAAGACCTCAAGGTGGCGTGGGAATGGATTGAGGCTTAGAGATCTGATCGACCACCCACAGGGTCCGGCCACATCGCAGTGCCTCGGGATCTGGAACCCAGAAAGAGATCTAGCAAGAGGCCCAAATGGGGTCCACCAAAGAAACCAAGTCCATGTCAAACCAAGAGGAAAAGAGCTACGGACATTCAGGCAGTGGCTGAGATTATATAAGACAAAGGAACCCTCTTTGAGGCTGGCTCCCCCGCTGTGAAGGGGACGAGGGGTCGGACTCAGATTCCTCCCATAGGGTCTGTGTTATCCTGCCGATAGTTACCCCAAGGACAGCAAATGACAGTATCTGAAAATGGAACATACAAATAGAGTGCTTGGCACCCTGTGATAGGCTTCACTCCACCGAATCGTTTCAGAGTCTAAGGGGGCTGTGTCGAGAATTGGGCAGGTACAGCTTGTGTATGTGACTGTTCCTTTTAAACCTGGCTGTACCCCCTAGATGGACCACTCCTCTGGTTGGTGTCAGTCCTCTTTGGAAACTGATGGTTTATCTACATTTTGGGTGGCTGACTGTTGCCAGACTGCTCTGGGAATGGGGAGTTGTTGACTGTGGGTATTTTTCTTATGGTTTGATTTGTTTTGTTTGCAGGAATAGAAATTAATCATTTGCTGGGGTGGGGTCGGCAGGTAAGTGGAGAAGGGTGAAATATGGGAATTTACTTTTAACCATAACATCAACACACCATACATTGAAGTTCCTAATATGGAACATAAAGGAGATGGGGACAGATGATTAAAAGACCTAGGGCCAGATGTAGGACGGCTATCACCGGTCGGTAACGGCCGAAATTAACTAATTTCGGCCGTTACCGAGCGGTAATAGACTTTTGTTATGTAGGGGGCCAATTTAGAGATTCGGTAAATACCGAATCAGTATTTACCGATTCGGTATTTACCGAATCATCATTTACGTAAATGACATGTAGGAAGCACTTTAAACAGTGCTCATGTGCTTTAAGGATTCGTTATTTACCACCAACTATTAGTTGGTGGTAAATAAGGAATACCTTAGAAAATGCAAATCAATGCATTTTCAACTGTGCCATGTGGCAGACATACATGCCCTTAGGGCATGTATGTGTGCCACATGTGCACACAAGCACTAATCAGGGATGCAACAGGGTGTCAAAGTGACACCCTGCCACCCATGACTCTTTCCCTATTTTACCGAATCGGAAATGGGCCTCCTATGGAGGCCCATAGGAATGAATGTCAATTACCGAATCGGTAAATACTGATTCGGTAATTACCAAATCTTAACGATTTGGTCATTTTTACCGATTTTTTATCTACATAGCAATTACCGATTCGAAAATACCGAATCGGTAAAATTCTGTATTTTCGAATCGGTAATTTACAATTACCTACATCTAGCCCATAGTGTGCACAGCTATTTGAGGAGGCGGAGCATAAAGGTAGCTTTACTGCAGGACACCTACCTTCTGAAGGGTGAAGTGGAGAAATTACGTAGAAGATGCAGATGGCAGATCTTTGCAACCTCTTTTTCAGCCTATGCTCGGGTGTGTTAATTTGGATACGGGCTGGGGTTCCTTTTGAACCAGTACGTACCCTAATAGATAAGGAGGGCAGATAGGTGTTACTTATTGGGCGACTGTTTGGCCAGGATATTATGCTTGGTAGTGTATAAGCCCCCACTCAAGATCAGGTGACCTTCCTTTATGACCTCTCAGCCCAGATGGCCAGCCTACAGCAGGGACCACAATACTTGGGGGTGATTTCAACTGTGTCGGAGATATTTCGCTGGACCGTTCCCATCCCCCTCTCGCAGCGACCAAGAACTACCATACAGCAATGGGGTTCAGAGACAGGAAGAATCACTGGGGGCTAGAGGATATTTGGAGGGTACAGCACAAGGAGGATAGGGAAATTTTCTCTCCCAAGCATCAGTTACACACAGGATTTAATGCCTTCCTGTGCTCCCTTGTCTTTAGTTGTTCTGTTACACACACTGAATAATTTGGGTGTAAATTATCAGTAATCCACAAAAAATATTCCAAAATGGACCAGCATGTGGTCAGTAGAAAAGATGTCTAACTATAAAAAAGGGGGAATTATCTAGTGTAAGAATACACCTAACTCAACCTGAACGGGAGGAAGGAAAACACTTTTTGTTTAATTACCCTCACACACCCTAGTGGTGTCATGCTTCATCATCGTGTCACCCCGACGCCTACTGGTCGGGGTGGGCTCACTCACAGTGTTGGGAGCTCTTATGATAAGTGAAGACCAGGGGGATTAAAGATAAAAAATCCTCAGGCAGACCCCTAGTTTTCCTTTATTCTTGGGTCTGTCAGGGATGTTAAAAAGTCTAAAAAACAGGTCAATGGAAGTGTTATGGTCCTATGACCCTAGTGCCAACATGTTTCAGTCCTTGGTTGGCCGTGTAGGTTCTGGACTTTCTTCAGGGCAAGGTCACCCCCCTCGGGAGTGCAGAGAAGGGAGTTCCTATCCTGTTAGTAAGGAGAGGGCAGAGTAGCTGCTCCTTAAGTGTACGTAAAAGATAATTTATCCGTTATGTGTGATCCTCCATTCCCATTGGGGAGGCAACATGCTTCGCATAGGACCAGTAGGCTAATTTGGGTGGTCTTAGTTAAAGGTCCTGCCCAGCCTCTCAAACCTACTTGGTCCCGGTCCTCGGCTTGTACTTTTTCAGACCACAGGCCATTAATGATGACTCACCAAGCCCTGGGGATGCACCCTCCAATTCCATTATAGAGACTAACGGCCACATGCATCAACCTATTTAGGAAGTGCAAACGGTGCGAATCGGTAAATTCGGCCGTTTGCGCTTCCTAAATAAGTTTTTTGGATGCATGAAACAATTTTTGAAAATCCGCATTTTTTTGCAATTCCTAGAAATGCATATGCATTTAAGGAATCGCATTTGTGCGATGCATGAATTTGTAAAAAAATGCGAATTTTGAAATAGGAAGTGCAAATTAACACGAGGTTGAACCTCGTGGTAATTTGCGAAATTCTTTAAAAAAGCACAAAAATGCATTTTGGAAAGTGTCATGTTACACACACACATGTCCTTTGGACATGTGTGTGTGAAACTTGCACTAAAACAAACATTTCAAGGGTGCAGGGGGGGTCCTTTGGACCCCCCTCAGCACCCTTGCAATGCATCAACAAAATGTCATTGGCAAAAAAAACATTCGCAAAAAGGCATTGATTCCTATGGGCTTCTAGGCCCATAGGAATCAATGTAATGCCATTCCTTAATTGCGATTCGCAATTAAGGAATCGCAATTTCCAAAAATTAAGAAATCCTAAAAACTTTTAGGATTTCTTGATGCATAGGATTTTGCAATTCCTAAATTGCGATTCCTTAATTTTCGCAATTTAGGAATTGCAAAATCCTACAATGATGCATGTGGCCGTAAGCCCCTTGATACAGGAGGATATTCCCTTTAGGGAGTCCCTGGGCAACTTTATCAAAACCTTCTTCAGCATTAATGCGCATACAGCATCCACAGCACTGGTGGAATAGAAGGCATTTAAGGTGGTGGTACAGAGACACTACCTGGGCCAGTCAGTTGGGGTGCAGAGAGAACTCCAAAGGCAGTTGGAAGAATTAGAGGACCGATTGCACAGACTGGACAAACACACAGGTAGCGGACACCGCAGTTTTGACACACTTGCAGGAAACTCAAACACTTTACAACGACACACTAGAAACGGTACGATGCCATGACTTTAAGATATACCTTACTACTGTACAGAAAGAGGAGGGGAAAGCCAGCTGTCTACTGGCATGGCTAATCAGACCAGAGACCCAAGGGGCAAAGATCATACATGTCTTGTCTGAGGCGGGTGCACCTGTCTATGAGCCAGAAACAATTAACGCTTTATTCCGGGAATAATATGAGATGTTATATACAGCTCCTGCTCAGGTCTTGCAGAAGAAGATAAGAGACATCTTGACTCCCTTACAGCTCAGAGCGCTAGATAGACAGGTGCAGGAGACATTGGGAGGCCCATTGACATTACAGGAGGTCTGTGAGGCTATTACAACTATGGCCACAGGTAAAAAAAGCTGGGACCAGACGGTCTCCCTGAGGAATTTTATTCAATGCACGCTTTCAAATTGGCACCCCACTTGGTGACTCTCTACGACAAGTCCATGAGACTCAGAAAGGTTCCTGGATCCACACAGAATGCAGTTGTAATCCCGCTTCCCAAAACAAGTCTTGAAAGCCCGGGTAGCATGGATGTCAAGACACTTAGGTAGGTTTTGCCATTCCAATTGCTACTGTATATGCAGACCCTACTACATACTGGCCAAAATGGTTTTACTCCATCTCGAAATACCTCCTTCAATCTGCATAGACTCTATTCTGTTTTGTATCAGGGATGATCTCGCGTGCAGGTGGCTATTTTATTGTTCAACTTTGAAAATGCTTTTGATACAGTAGGCTGGGGCTATTTATTCGAGACCAAGACACGTATGGGTCTTAGGGAAGGTCGGGTGAAGTGGGTGAGAGTCCTCTATGCATGTTCTATGCAAGAGTTAAGACAGGCAAAACAGTGTCTGTACAACATGCGATTTCTCATGGCACTCAGCAGGGATGCCCTCTGTCTGCAATTGAGCCTCTAGCGCACTGTTACGACAGGGAGGTGAAGGGATGGGGTTGATAGTAGAAGGACGAGACTATACCATCTCTTTATACGCAGATGATCTCCTGATTTGTTTGAAGGCTGCTGTGGTGGGTTCTGGCACAGCCTTGGGCATTCTGGGATGATTTGAATTCCTGTTGGGTTTCGGGTCAACAAAAACACAACCTACCTGTTTCCTGTGGCTGGCGCCCTACCCGACCCCCAACCTTATCTGTAGACCTTAATTGGGCACTCAAAACATTCAAATACTTGGATATTCATATTTTCCAATCTCCGAACTATCTGAGAAAGGGTAACTTAAATAGGGTGCTTCGTATCCTCCTGTCCTGTGTGTCTTTTTGGAGATCCTCACGAATACCTATCATGTCTAAAATTTCCCTGACTAAAATGGTCTTGTTATCCCGTCTACCTCCCAATCTTAATGCCTACGGGATAGTTTTGACAATTGGACAACTTGCTGCAGGACCTTATCTGTGGAGATGGGTGGCAGAAAGTTTTATTGAAGACACTACAACGCCCCATGACTGAGGGGGTTCTATCAGTGACAAATGTCGAGCTTAATCTCCTGTGTTCCCAAATGCAATGGTTGGTGCAGTGGCTAGAGGGAGTAAACACAGAGGGAATGTTCCTGATGGAGCCAGGTACATGTGCCCAGCCTTTTACTAGCTAAGCTTCTTGACCCAACAGTGACAGTTTCTTACCGGTCAATACTGCAGACCACGGCCCTGCAGTGTTGAAAACAATGCATGGCCAAAATGACTGGGATCCCTCAATATACACCAATATGGTCTCTGGTAAGTTTTCCCCATGGTCATCTGCAGTCAATATTCATATCCAAACAAAAGATAGCCAGGACAGGGCAGGGCTGAAGATAGTGGGTGACTGCTACCAGGAGAAAGTTTTAGTCCCATTTGAGAAACTAGTGGAAAGATGTGGTCTTCCGCCTGGACAGATCCTGCAGTTTGAAGACCTGATCTGCACTCTCGGAAAGTTGTGGTGAAAGGGCCAGGAGGAACCTGAGAAACATATAGTGGAGAAGTGTGGCTCACTGGTTAGAGGCGGCAGACCCTGAAGCAGAGGTCAGACCCGGGACCAGGGTTCAATTCCCGACGCGTCAGGGTCTTGAGCCCAAATATCCACGGACTCGATAATTCTCGTTTCGGTGCCTACTCGAGTCACAGGTTCACACTCTGCAGCTCTGGGCATTAGCTTGCTTAATCTCCACTACAGCCCCCCTGCGGCGGGATGCCTGGCTTTCACCTTGGGGATACCCAGTACGGGTATCTCACAGGGAAAAACCAGGACGGGTTCCCAAGGCAAGCGCCGAGATGCCTACGGGTAATCGAGCGCTATATAAGAATGCTTAATATTAATAATAATAATAATATAGTACCACACTGACTACTTCTATTAGGCCCAGCTGGACATCAGGTAAAATGTTTTTATGCTTCATTGATGGGATTGTCCCTTTCTCCACTGTACACACTGCGGAGAGGATGGGAGTTGGTTTTAGATAAAGATATTACTGACTTGGCATGAGGCAGAATCTTGGCATCCCCCAGAAGGGTTTGTCGCAACACGAAGTAGAAATGTATACAATTCAACTTTCTGCACATGACTTATATGACTCCCCACCACCTACAAATTGCATACGGTGGGGAAATGCGTAGCTGGCCAAGGTGTAATCACAGTGACATAGACTTTATACATATGACCTGGGCCTGCACCATGTTGCATCCATTTTGGGATGAAGTATTATCAAGGATCAATGATACACTGGGGCGCAAGTTAAGCGCCACGGTCAAGGTATGTTTGCTGGGTTTTTTCACCCGATCACCAAAGCTGAAGGTGGGGAAAAGATTTGTAGAGCTGGCCGTGTCACTAGCCAAAAGGAGGATAGCAATGTCCTAGAAATCTGCCAATGAGCCACTGCTAGGAGCCTGATAACGAGATGTAATCAGCTAGGCTGGGTTAGAAGATAGGGCCTTAAACAGAGAAGAATCAAAGGGATTAAGACTAGGGGTGGGCGGACATTTCCGTACCGCCCACGGAATGGGCAGAAATTTGCACTTTCCGCCTTCCGCAAAGAAGGCGGAAAAACGGGGCAAATTTTCCACCCATTCGCGGGTGAAACGGAAGTTGGCCGCACGCCCGCCCGCCTCCCGCTTTCCGCCCGCCTGCCTCCCGCCCGCCTTATTACATTAAATTAAAAGGCTCCAGCGCATGCACAGTTTCCAAAGATGAATCTGCGATTGGGAAGATTGCGGCGCAATAAGGTAAGTTTGATTTTAAATGATATTTAGCTATTTAATTTAATTTAATTTAATGTAATAAGGCGGGCGGGAGGTGGAAGGCAGGTGGGCGGGAAGCGGGAGGCAGGCAGGCAGGCAGGGGGCGGGCAGCCTCGCGAAACGGAAATATCGTGGAGAGGCACGGATATTGTTTCAATCTCCGTGCCTCTCCGCGATAGTCCCTTCCGCGACCTCCGCCCACCCCTAATTAAGACGCCGGCACATAGCTGAACAGTGGAAGGAACAACTTGTTGCCTGGGAACACCCGACACAAGCATGTAGTGAAGAAGAGAGAAGCAGGGATGCAAACTAGTTAGAATAAGTAGTTACAGACAGACTAGGAACCTCACACCCCGACACCCCCCAACCACGCACGCAACCTTGGCTTCATCCTGGACCCTCTTCATGACCCATCAAGTCAATGCTGTCTTCTCCTCCTGCTTCAACACCCTCCGCATGCTCCACAAGATCTGCAGATGGATCCCCACCGAAACCAGAAGTACGGTCACCCAAGCCCTCGTCAGCAGCAGGCTAGACTATGGCAGCGCTCTCTACGTGGGGACCATGGCCAAACTCCAGAAAAGACTCCAATGCATACAAAACGCCTCCGTACCCCTCATCCTAGGAATCCCGCACCACAGCCACATCACCGCCCACCTGAGAGACCTGCACTGGCTCCTGGTCAACAATGGGATCACCTTCAAGCTCCTCACTCACGCACACAAAGCACTCCACAACGCAGGACCAGCATACCTCAACGAATGACTCACCTTCTACTCCCCAAACCGCCAGCTTTGCTCCGCTGACCTCGCCCTCACCACCGTCCCCCACATCTGTAGAGCAACCTCCGACGGCAGATCATTCTTCCACCTCGCCGCCCAGACATGGAACACCCTCCCCACCCACCTACGGCAGACCCAGGACCTGCTGACCTTCAGGAGACTTCTCAAAACCTGGCTGCTCGAGCAGTAGCAGGACCCCCCACCCCCCCAGCCTTGAGACCCTCAGAGGTGAGTAGTGCGCTTTAAAAATGCATTGATTAGTTGATTGAAATATATATGGTCCCCTGGGGTAGCGCCATACTGAGGGGACTCTAGAATTAGATAATATGTGAACTGGGCTGGGAAGGCCAGGGAGGAGAAGCGTCAAGGTGCCCCTTGGATGCTGGTACTGCTACTGTAGCCCCTCTAGAGCAAACGCACACTGCACAGTATACAATATGTTGGTCATAGACTTGACTAAAAATGGCTAGAACCCCTCTTTGTCATACCCTACTTTCGAACTGGGACCCCCAGGCTAATCCTCAGGATTACCACATCTACCACCTTCTTGCATATGTTAAGTTAAATATTTGTTCTTAGTTTTAGATCACTGTGCACAGACGGCATTTTATAATTCCCTTTCCGAGCTGAATTGATCAGTCTTGAGAACAACGCAACTATATAAAGCCAATGTTGCACACTGTAAAGCCACGCTCTATACTGAACATGTGGGAGGAACCAAATAACATCCTGGCACTATATAACATGCATATAATGGGTTTAGAGATACAAGTTAAGACTGGATTGAACCATACAATATTTTATCTAATTAGAAATTTGCAATGAGGCTTGTACAATGTTGATAACCTGTCTGCTATCTTGCCTAGATGATAAATGCCAATACAAATAAGTTTTTAAAAAAACAATGATATTCTTAACAACAAAATGACTTAGCTGAACAAATCTATATTCTTGACAATGATAATTCAGCATTGCTGTATTTTTGTATCACAATATTTATTTCTGATAGTTCTGTATCCCAATATCTATAAATCAATATATTGTCCAAATACCTCGGCATTGGAAGGACCAAGTATCAAGAAGCAAAAAAGCCTACACCATAAGGAGAGGCAGCTTGAGACGTCTGAGCCATAACTCCCTTCCACTTTCAGATACCTAGGGCCATATTATCAAGAACGGCGATAACATTATCGCTGCTTTAGCGGCAGGAAACTGCAGCTAAAGCGGCGATAAGGGGCTTGATAATATGCCATTGAGAATTCTCATTGAAGCCAAGGTTTGATGTCCTTCACACCAGGACCTGGGCTTCTATGGGAATTCTCAAGGGCATATTATCAAGCCCCTTATCACCGCTTTAGCGGCAGTTTCCTGCCGCTAAAGCGGCAATAATGTTATCGCCGTTCTTGATAATATGGCCCCTAGTTATTAGCCCCAGTGTTACAGTGCCAACCTTTCTTACTGTCAAGTTATGACATGACCCCTTCTTTACAAGTTAACAGCACTCTTAACCTATCAAGTTCTACACTGGGAGGCTGATTCTGTTACAAAATAATCATGATTTAAAGAGATGCAGGAGAACAGTGACCATGAGCAGTCTCCTTTGCTCCCTTGTTTGTTAGGGGCATAATTACAATGAAATGTCTGAGCGTGGAGCTGTGCCAAATTTGGTAGTGCCACGCTCTGACATTCCCAAAACGCAAGGATGCACAGTAGTTACAAAAATACGGCACACCCGTGTTTTCCCTAGTGCTGGTGCTAACATTGACTATCTAGTGACAACACAAGCACCCTTGCACCACAGTGCAAGGGAGCCTGCATTGCAGCGAATAATTGTTTATGTGCAGGAAGGTGTCCCTTACTGCACATAACAAATCCATAATAGCAATTTGTTACTTCTATGTGTGCTGCAGAATGCTGCACACATAGAGGTAGCAAATAGTCAATATTTAATGATTGTTTATGTGCAGGAAAAGCCTTCCTGCACATAAACAATCATTCATGGTGTTTTACTCTTTCTATGTGTGCTGTAGAATGCAGCACACTTAGACAAATCAGAAATGAGGAGAAATTAAAGTATTTCTCCTCGTTTTGCCATTCTAATGCCTGCTTTTGCATGGAGTTAGTTTTTGGCACCGCCTCAGACTTACACATCCTTGTAAATATGGGGCAGCATTAAAAAGCAATGTGTGTTGAGGTGGAACACCGACAGCAACACCCATTGCATGCACCTTTCACGCTAAGTGATGAGTGTAAAGGTGACATATTTAGAAAGCAGTGTAAAGCGAAAAAAAGTGGCTTATTTCTGATTTTTAAATATGGAGAAGAGCAAAGCGCCACCAGAACGTTGCTAAAAGTGATGTTCTGGTGGTGCTATCCCCATGTAACTATACTCCTCAATTTAAGCATCTCAGTAATCTCATAAGTTTTGAAGGCAACATCAGCATTCTTTGCTGTGACAGTATATATTGCTGAGATTTTAAAATGGGAGGGATGCATGTATGTTTTCTTCTGTGATGTCAATCTGGAAAACTGAAGCTCAATCAGCAGTGAGCTAGAGAAAGAAGGAATTCTGAATCAGGCAGGAGTTCAACTACAAGAGAGAAAATATGCTCGATCGGACACTAAACTAAGGAAGTCTAAATATAAATCAGGTGCATCAAATCAAATCTCCTCCTAAAGCTCTACAAGAGAGAACCCTGGGATAAACTGGGAGCCACTCCTATTGAATGCCTAAGATGGACACAAAATAAAAGCTGTTGGGAAATGTGCAGATCCTAAGGCCCTGCCTTGAAATGAGTAAGAGCCAAACTTTGGGGCATATTTATCAAATTATCAAACAGTGCAGCAAGCCAGCTTGCTATGCTGTGTGATAAGGAAATGGCAGTAATGCGCCGTATTTATCATAATATTACGCATTTCTGTCATTTCCCAGCATTGGCTAACAATGTGCTGCCTAGTGCCCTGGTTGAAGGGTGCCTGCGTAGGAGGCAGGAATG
This sequence comes from Lissotriton helveticus, assembly GCF_964261635.1. Classification (NCBI taxonomy): domain Eukaryota; kingdom Metazoa; phylum Chordata; class Amphibia; order Caudata; family Salamandridae; genus Lissotriton; species Lissotriton helveticus. The sequence goes on along the minus strand of NC_136059.1, from coordinate 1,599,673,655 downwards.
TTTTTGTGCAGGAAGGGACACCTTCCTGCACCAAAACAATCTACTGAGGCGTTTTCCTCTTTCTATGTGTGGTGCAGAATGCACCACACATAGAAAGAGAAAGTAAGAAAAAGAGATAAATATATTTTGCCTCATTACCGGGTAGCATTTTGACACATTTCCAGGTTTACCATTGGTGGTAAATCTGGGAATGCGTCATAATCCATGGGTGGATGAGTGGGAACACCCATGCTCCACCCATGGAACGCCTCCCTAGGCCGAAGTAATGCAATGCAGTGATTTGTGCTGCAATTGAGGTATTCTAGATTCATCAAAATACGCTGGGGGTGTGGCTTGGCCAGTGGGCAAGATGGCTGCTTGCTAGGGCACCTCTGCCGACCAAGCGCTTTGATCCGGCATTACCCTGCAGACAGCCGCGACTCGCGCTCAAAATAAAAACATCTCAGTGCACCGGAAAACCTGGGGAGATGACTGGCTGGACGTGGGCATTGAGGACGCCAACAGACCCAAAAATCTGGCATCTGTGACCCACCATCCTGGCAGCCTATTCAAAATGGCGGCCGTAGGCGGTGCTGGGTACTAACAGCAGTGCACTGCGGCCTGACTCTTGATTGTGTACTCGACTGTGGAGGTACTGGAAACTCCCCGCGCAAATCAAATGCTGGCAAGCACTGCGAAATATGGAGCCAAGATAGCGGGGACCGGTGAGTCCTGACCTGGAGCACACCGAGTGGCCGGAGCAGGCAAAGAGTGCTACCAGGCATTATAAGCACTGAAGGGTGGGCCAGAGACATTGGTATACACGCTCCTGATGGGCTGAAGATCAACTGGAGAGCAATGTAATAAGAGGTTTGCTGGTCAGCTCATGTCGCAGGGAAACCCACTGGCTCCAAGACAGTAAGCAGAGTTGTGAGACAAGTAGTTTGTAGGACTTTTATCTTGGTGGCGCTAGAAGAGTTTGGTCCTGAGGCAATTGTTTGATTGAAGGCCTGGCACAACAGCGTGCAACCAAGTCCTCAACTGAAGACTCAATTTCTGGGATGAGACTGGGTTGTGGATCAGCAGAAGTGATATTTGGCGGCATATTGCGAGGATTTGTCACCAAGGTGTTTGGATTGTACACACCAGAATTCTGGAGCAGAGATAGTGGGTTTGTTGCTGGTGGTATGATCTCCTCAACCGCAGTGGGCTGTTACTAAGCTGAAAACAGTAAGTGCGTGAGGATTTGCTCCAATTGCTGCCATGAATTTGTTGCGGTTTATGACCTGTGCCGCATTCTTTGGCGTTTGAACACTTTTGCGCTATTCCTCACTGAGGCTTTTTTCCACTGCGCCGGCTGCGATACTACAAAGATGGGCAAAACAGACAAACAGCAGTCGCGTCTAACCTTTGAGACTAAGAGGCTAACTAAATCTCAACAGCAGGCGACATCGGATTCAGAGGCGGAATTCCCAGAGAAATCGTCTTCTGCTCTGGAAGCGACTTTAATGGCAATGCAAACTAAGGGTGGGTGGACAACTCCGTTCCCCCCATGGAATGTGCGGAATTTTGCCTGTTCCGCGTTCCGCGAAGTAGGCGGAGCAGGAAAATCTCTGCCCACTCGCGGCGGAGCAGAGTTGGCCTCCCACCAGCGCTATTACCAATGTACTTTATGTTTAAAAAAAAGCGATTTAAGACTATAAAAACTCTTTACCTTATCTGTGGCGCCCCTCTTCCTTCATCGCGACTTTCTCAAGAAAACTGCACATTTCTTGCGAGGAATGCGCATGCTCGGGTGCCTGCCCATAAGCTGTTTTCATGCAGAAATCGCGATGGAGGAAGAGGGGCACCACAGATAAGGTAAGGAGTTTTTATTATCTTAATATCGCTTTTTTTAAACATAAACTACTTTGTTAATTGCGCGGGTGGGAGGTGGGTGGGAGGCGGCAGGCCGCGTATCCCCACTATGCCCACTACGCCCGCCCTTAATGCAAACTAACTTACAGTCAATAGATGGGAAAATGGATGCCCTTAAAATACATATGGATTACTTCACTGCGTGGCTAGATACGCAGGGAGTACAACTGGATGAAGCGGAGCAGGGGATTTCCACGGTGGAGGATGCCATCCAGGCAGTGACAAATAAAAGTTTGCACATGGAAAATGTTCTTGCAGTTATACAATTAAAGTATGAGGACCTTGAAGCGAGGTCTCGCCGAAAAAATCTCCGCATTCTTGGTCTGCCTGAATCAACCAACACAGGCATGGAGATATATATTGAAAAAATGATTACGGATATCTTTGGGCCTGAAAATCTTTCCAATGTAACGTTGGTGAAGCACGCACATAGATCGCTGGCAGAGCGCCCGGTACCAGAAGCCCCGCTGAGACCAGTGATTGCTTGTCTCCTGAATTACCGGGATTGGGATGCGATCCTCCGCATGTCCATGGAAAAACAGAAAATAGCGCATGAAGGCAATGTAATTGAGATTTATCTGGATTTTACAGCCACTGTTCAAGCTGCCAGATGGGAATTTATTGCTATGAAGAAAAACTGCAAGCGGAAAAGATTCCCTATGTTCTCCTTGGTTCTTGAACCTCTGGCATGTAAGATCAGGCCGCAGCACACGTATGCAGCGTTAGGATTCAGGCAGAGGCCACTGGCCATATCACTGTAAGCCAATGATATGCTGTTGTTTGTCCGGGACCCAGAGGCACGTCTTGGGCCACTGCTCAGGGAGTATGTCAAGTTTGGGGGGTTTTCGGGATTAATGATAAATTGAAGCAAATCTGTGGTGATGCCCCTTACTCAGAGCAGAGCGGTACATGGGGTGGAATTCCCATTGCGGTGGGCACATGATGCTGTTAAATATCTTGGGGTGGGGTGCACAGGGATCCAGAAGTAGTACTCCAGATGAACTATAGACAGGCAATGTCTGTATTATCTGATAAGGTAGCCGGGTGGATAAGCCTGCCGCTCTCCCTGGCGGATAGGATTGCTGTGATCAAGATGAATATATTGTCAAAATGTTTATATTTTTTTGTTAATATTCCTATCATACTGAACAAAGCCTTGTTTTTAAATGCTGCAGTCATGCATATAGACATTGACATTGTAGGAGAGTAGGGTCTGCTTCCTATGGTTACCTCCACTTTTTGCTGTGATTCTCTGGTTTTTCGACTTTAGTGTGGCTGTGGACCTGTTAATCAAGCCCACAGCCCAGCTGTTCTCTCTCTAAATTGATACCATGTACTTTAGGTTCATACCAGATTGGTTACTGGGTCACCCGTGTGAGCCTCTGTATAGTGTACCATAGGTACCCAGGGATAGGTGCACCCTAGGCCTACCAGGGGCTGCAGCATGTATTGTGCCACCCCTGGTTTGCCTTCCAAACTGACACCACAGGTCTGCTCACACAGCCTGGGTAAGGTGGTTTGATCACCCCTTACTTAGATATAGTATACCTATATCTATATATACATATAGACACATATACACCTATAAGTCACTCCTATGGCAGACCTTGACAATCCTGGAGGCAGAGTGCTTGGTTGTATGTGAAAGGGTGCCCTAGCATGAGCTGAGCCCCTCTGCAGCTTTCGAAACCATCTCCTTATAGCTGTTCTATGATATAGCCATACCATATACTCTTAAGTGCAGTATAATCCTCGTGGTTAATGCTAACTTTGGTTTGGCTTCATCAAAACATGTTGTGTAAGGTGACAAACACCTTGGAATACTACCCACCCTGCCAGTCCTTGCTGCGGGGGTAGCATTCCACCCTTCTAGAGGGAGAAGACATGTAGTTACTGGTTTTTACCCGGTTAAAGTTAAACAGAGCCTCAGCATCACAAAATGGATGCTGCTGGCACAGACATGAGTCGGTGCTCCTGCTGCTGGACAAAACTCTGGCTGGGGAGGTCTGGACCATAGGTTTCCTGCCCAGGGAGGTGCTGGCACCTCCCCAGACAGGCTCTTTGTGTATTGGGGCAGGGAGGGCTGCATTCAGTGAATGCTTTCCAGACACTGCCTGGGGCACACTAGGTGCTCCAAGCATTTCCCAGTTCAAACCGGTTGTTGGTGCACTCAGCCCCAGCTCTGGCACGAAACTGGACAAAGGGGAAGGGGTGTAACCACCCCCACCCCAGGTCCACCCATAGGAGGGATCTTAAAGTTAGTCCAACCCCTAAACTTAGTATAAGTATAGGAACCCAGTCCCTAGGACTTTAGACTACCCTCGACGAAACTCTGAAACATATATCCTGGACCTTCGACTTTCCATTTCCACTGGAATACGGAAGACATCTCCCTTGTGGTCAAGGAGTGACCACCCTGTTCAAACAGGCACCAAAAGCATCTTTGCCAGTCTGCATTTTTGTGGCTCCTGCTGGATCCCGAAGAATCTGTGACACAGGACACAGACTTCCAGACATCTCTGACCCCGAACTTCGCTCACAGCATAGCTGAGCCTGACCTGTGGCAGACACAAGAGACGTGGGACTTGAACTCCTGGACATCCTGCATTTTGCTACCTGCATCAACTTGTGGAGGTATCCTGAAGTTGTGCATTGAAGCCTCAGACCCGTGCACCTTTTTCACTGAAGCTCAGAGCTCCACACTCCACGAGTGGCCTGTGGGCTTGCTTTGTGCATTTCCGCTTGATGCGTCATTGCATTTCCTAGTACCTTGGTTAGTGAGCCCCCAAGAAGACAATCCTTTATTACAACTTGCTTTCCTGGTTGCTCCAGGCTTGCTCAAACTTCCCTGCAAAGGAGAAGTTGCACAGACCTTGCTGGTCTGCACCGAAGCCCATCTCGACATCCTGCGTGGGTTGCGTTTGCCAACGCTTGTGGGGTTGAATCCGGATACTGACACTGCAGTCAACTAGATCCTTTGTGGGACAGCCCGAATCCAGCTCATGGTTGTCGTCGTCGACGCCTACTGGTCCTCATGGCTGAAGAGACAATCTTCACCTTTTCACCTGAAATCACCCGACATCTGGTGGCATCTTTCTATCGCCACCCTGGTCACTGGCAAGTGGCCCAGACTCTGTTCCTTTTGCTTTCAGGTTCCACACATCTTCAATCCACCCTTGGATCCACCTGGGCACTTTTCCTCTGGTCGCCTGCAGCACTTCTCTGCAGATCTCCATTGAAATCGACGATGAAACCCGACACCAAAAGAGACCTATGCACCCGACTTCCGTGGGTGAGGTAACACAAGTACTTTGGTAGTCTCGAGGGTATTGGCCCTCCTAGTGTCTAAGTCTAAAAGGGTTCCATCGTAGTCCATTTAGAAGTGTCCTTAAATTGTAAAATTGTAACTTGTTCGTTTCCCATAGAAAGTCAATGGTAACCCACGGCTGTGTTTAGGCACTGCACGCGTCTCCCGTGGGCCTCCTACATCCAAAACTTTGGTTGTTTAGAGTAGCCCCAACGATTCCACAGGCCCCAGGCCTGCTTTCTAATTCTCACGTGGTTCTTATACCACTATTTTAGTATTTGGTTTGTGAGGCCCCCAGGGCAAAACGTATACTGTGCAACTTATCGTATTCTAATTAATTAACTTTTATTGTACTTTTACCTCTGACCTCATAAAGAGTGCAAGCTGGTTGTTTTTAGAATAAATACATATATATTTGATATATACCTTGTGTGGTGTGCTTTCATTTGGTACTCAAGGGATTTAAATTGTTAAAACAACTCGCTTAATTCGCTCTCTGAAGTCTTAGCCTGAAGACTGCTCGTCAATTAGACTGGTGCAAGGTGCCCATTAGAACTGGGGTGGCAGAGTGGGCTAAAGAACGGTGATGGATTAAACCCAGATCTGTTGACTGGGTGTGAGTGTTTGATTGGTTCAGATGCTCCGTCCATCCCCACTCCCTTTTGTGCCATTTTGTTCGCCATAAGTTGGCAGGGTATGCTCAGACGTGAGTCCCTTGCTCACTTTGCCACTGGATTCAAGCAAGCCGGGCTGAAGACGGCTGGAATGCCAGAAATCGGTCCTCGGAAGCTTATTTCCGGTCCAGGGAAGACATGGCTTGGCAGTTCGGGCTGGACTGTTCCCATGAGGCACAGGGTCAGACTGATTTGCATATGGCCATGTCTGAACTGGGGTGGCAGAGTGGGCTAAAGAACGGTGATGGATTAAACCCAGATCTGTTGACTGGGTGTGAGTGTTTGATTGGTTCATATGCTCCGTCCATCCCCACTCCCTTTTGTGCCATTTTGTTCGCCATAAGTTGGCAGGGTATGCTCAGACGTGAGTCCCTTGCTCACTTTGCCACTGGATTCAAGCAAGCCGGGCTGAAGACGGCTGGAATGCCAGAAATCGGTCCTCGGAAGCTTGTTTCCGGTCCAGGGAAGACATGGCTTGGCAGTTCGGGCTGGACTGTTCCCATGAGGCGCAGGGTCAGACTGATTTGCATATGGCCATGTCTGAACTGGGGTGGCAGAGTGGGCTAAAGAACGGTGATGGATTAAATCCAGATCTGTTGACTGGGTGTGAGTGTTTGATTGGTTCAGATGCTCTGTCCATCACCACCCCCTTTTGTACCGCTTTGTTCGCCATAAGTTGGCAGGGTATGCTCAGACGTGAGTCCCTTTGCTCACTTTGCCACTGGATTCAAGCAAGCCGGGCTGAAGACGGCTGGAATGCCAGAAACCGGTCCTCGGAAGCTTGTTTCCGGTCCAGGGAAGGCATGGCTTGGCAGTTCGGGCTGGACTGTTCCCATGAGGCACAGGGTCAGACTGATTTGCATATGGCCATGTCTGAACTGGGGTGGCAGAGTGGGCTAAAAAACGGTGATGGATTAAACCCAGATCTGTTGACTGGGTGTGAGTATTTGATTTGTTCAGATGCTCCGTCCATCACCACCCCCTTTTGTACCGCTTTGTTCGCCATAAGTCTGCAGGGTATGCTCAGACGTGAGTCCCTTGCTCACTTTGCCACTGGATTCAAGCAAGCCGGGCTGAAGACGGCTGGAATGCCCGAAACCGGTCCTCGGAAGCTTGTTTCCGGTCCAGGGAAGGCATGGCTTGGCAGTTCGGGCTGGACTGTTCCCATGAGGCACAGGGTCAGACTGATTTGCATATGGCCATGTCTGAACTGGGGTGGCAGAGTGCGCTAAAGAACGGTGATGGATTAAACCCAGATCTGTTGACTGGGTGTGAGTGTTTGATTGGTTCAGATGCTCCGTCCATCACCAACCCTTTTGTACCGCTTTGTTCGCCATAAGTTGGCAGGGTATGCTCAGACGGGAGTCCCTTGCTCACTTTGCCACTGGATTCACACAAGTCGGGCTGAAGATAGCTGGAATGCCAGAAACCGGTCCTCGGAAGCTTGTTTCCGGTCCAGGGAAGGCATGGCTTGGCAGTTCGGCTGGACTGTTCCCATGAGGCACAGGCTCAGTCTGATTTGCATATGGCCATGTCTGAACTGGAGAAGCAGAGTGGGCTAAAGAACGGTGATGGATTAAACCCAGATCTGTTGACTTGGTGTGAGTGTTTGATTGGTTCAGATGCTCCGTCCATCACCACCCCTTTTTGTATCGCTTTGGTCGCCATAAGTTGGCAGGGTATGCTCAGAAGTGAGTCCCTTGCTCACTTTGCCACTGGATTCAAGCAAGCCGGGCTGAAGACGGCTGTAATGACAGAAACCGGTCCTCAGAAGCTTGTTTCCGGTCCAGGGAAGGCATGGCTTGGCAGTTCGGGCTGGACTGTTCCCATGAGGCACAGGGTCAGACTGATTTGCATATGACCATGTCTGAACTGGGGTGGCAGAGTGGGCTAAAGAATGGTAATGGATTAAACCCAGATCTGTTGCCTGGGTGTGAGTGTTTGATTGGTTCAGATGCTCCGTCCATCATCACCCCCTTTTGTACCGCTTTGTTCGCCATAAGTTGGCAGGGTATGCTCAGACGTGAGTCCCTTGCTCACTTTGCCACTGGATTCAAGCAAGCCGGGCTGAAGACGGCTGGAATGCCAGAAACCGGTCTTTGGAAGCTTGTTTCCGGTCCAGGGAAGGCATGGCTTGGCAGTTCGGGCTGGACTGTTCCCATGCGGCACAGGGTCAGACTGATTTGCTTATGGCCATGTCTGAACTGGGGTGGCAGAGTGGGCTAAAGAACGGTGATGGATTAAACCCAGATCTGTTGACTGGGTGTGAGTGTTTGATTGGTTCAGATGCTCCGTCCATCACCACCCCCTTTTGTACCGCTTTGTTCGCCATAAGTTGGTAGGGTATGCTCAGTCGCGAGTCACTTGCTCACTTTGCCACTGGATTCAAGCAAGCCGGGCTGAAGACGGCTGGAATGCCAGAAACCGGCCCTCGGAAGCTTGTTTCCTGTCCAGGGAAGGCATGGATTGGCAGTTCGGGCTGGACTGTTCCCATGAGGCACAGGGTCAGACTGATTTGCATATGGCCATGTCTGAACTGGGGTGGCAGAGTGGGCTAAAGACGGTGATGGATTAAACCCAGATCTGTTGACTGGGTGTGAGTGTTTGATTGGTTCAGATGCTCCGTCCATCACCACCCCTTTTTGTATCGCTTTGGTCGCCATAACTTGGCAGGGTATGCTCAGAAGTGAGTCCCTTGCTCACTTTGCCACTGGATTCAAGCAAGCCGGGCTGAAGACGGCTGGAATGACAGAAACCGGTCCTCGAAGCTTGTTTCCGGTCCAGGGAAGGCATGGCTTGGCAGTTCGGGCTGGACTGTTCCCATGAGGCACAGGGTCAGACCGATTTGCATATGACCATGTCTGAACTGGGGTGGCAGAGTGGGCTAAAGAACGGTAATGGATTAAACCCAGATCTGTTGCCTGGGTGTGAGTGTTTGATTGGTTCAGATGCTCCGTCCATCATCACCCCCTTTTGTACCGCTTTTTTCGCCATAAGTTGGCAGGGTATGCTCAGACGTGAGTCCCTTGCTCACTTTGCCACTGGATTCAAGCAAGCCGGGCTGAAGACAGCTGGAATGCCAGAAACCGGTCCTCGGAAGCTTGTTTCCGGTCCAGGGAAGGCATGGCTTGGCAGTTCGGGCTGGACTGTTCCCATGAGGCACAGGGTCAGACTGATTTGCATATGGCCATGTCTGAACTGGGGTGGCAGAGTGAGCTAAAGAACAGTGATGGCTTAAACCCAGATATGTTGACTGGGTGTGAGTGTTTGATTGGTTCAGATGCTCCGTCCATCACCACCCCCTTTTGTACCGCTTTGTTCACCATAAGTTGGCAGGGTATGCTTAGACGTGAGTCCCTTGCTCACTTTGCCACTGGATTCAAGCAAGCCGGGCTGAAGACGGCTGGAATGCCAGAAACCGGTCCTCAGAAGCTTGTTTCCGGTCCAGGGAAGGCATGGCTTGGCAGTTCGGGCTGGACTGTTCCCATGAGGCACAACGTCAGACTGATTTGCATATGGCCATGTCTGAACTGGGGTGGCAGAATGGGCTAAAGAACGGTGATGGATTAAACACAGATCTGTTGACTGGGTGTGAGTGTTTGATTTGGTTCAGATGCTCCGTCCATCACCACCCCCTTTTGTACCACTGGAACTAGTGGACATCATATGCCAGGCTAACTTCTCACAGACATGGGCTGGAAAACAGCCACGGTGCAGTTGGGATATTATGGCACAGTCGTATGAAAGTTAAGGGTTTGAGGTGCCAGACATGCAACTATACTAATTGTGTGCACAAGCAGAGTTTGCTCATTATTGGCAGTTTCCGCAGAATTTTCTTCCTCACTTGGTGGTGGAAGCGGACGACGTTCACCCAACTCCACCATTTGCTATGCTGCTCTGCTACATACTAGGCCATTAAACTCTAAGGTGGAGATAAATACAGTCACCTTCACTGTCCGAGCGTGGAGGGAGCTACAGGCTAGAGCGGGAAGGGAACATATATATATATATATATATGCACCAGCATTACCTCTGAAAAGCGCATATCTGTCACCCAAAGGCAAAGGAACTACTGGGCAAGGCTGGGATAACTACATTGGGGGATATGTTTCAGAGTGGCGCTTTTGTCTCGCTGGAGGATCTCACAGCGAAGACACAATTTTCAACCATGCTGGGGTATATTTATGTTAGGTTACGGGCGGCTGTGCTGGCTAAATATCCTGAACACCCGGCGGAGCCACGGATGTTGAAGGCACTCCAGACGCTTTTGACTGGTAGTAGCAGAAGGGGTGTGATGACTAGGCTATACAGTACTTCGCTGGTGAAGAATAAGCCTGTCAACCCTGCATCGTATGAAAAGTGGTTGGTACAATTAGATGAAGCATTATCCTGGGAGAACTGGACGATATGCTGTACGCTGACGGGTAGACTCATGGTCAATTGTAACTTGTGGATAATTGACTTCAAATTTTTACACCAAATGTATTATACACCAGCTAGATTACACAGATACGGGTTGCAAGAGGACTCGCGATGTGTGAGGTGTGGGGTGGCAGACGCTGTCTTCAAGCACCTAGCCTGGGAGTGATCTCAGGTGTCAAAATGTTGGGGTAGAGTTACAACACATTTAGCAAAGATATTGATGGAATATGTCCCAATGTTATATTATGTTATTGTAGACTTATAGAGCGCATTATCACCCAGGGGCATCTAAGCGCTATCAGCGGAGCATACTACACCAGCGAGAAACGCAAAGCCACCAACTCAGCATGGCCCCCAGGCCTCCAGGAACAGCACAGTTTTCAGATTCTTCCTAAAAGGGAGGAGATTAATTAGTTTCTTTCCGAAGTTTAACTGGGAGGCGATTCCAAGCCTGAGGGATAGTGCTGGAAAATGCTCTCCCGCCCATAGACACAAGGTTAAAGCGGGGACAGACCAAATTACAGGCCTCAGATGACCGAAGGGCCCTACTAGGCCTGTAGCTGTTCAGTCTGTCCTTGATATAACTAGGGGCTGAGCCATAGATGGCCTTGTGAGCTATACAGAGGCTTTTGAATGTGGTTCTCTGGGTGAATGGCAGCCAATGAAGATCCTGTAGTAGGGGCGTGGCCCGGGTTCGCCTAGGTTTTTTAAAGATTAATCTGGCAGCATCGTTCATTACAACCTGGAATCTAGCCAGGAGGTTGTTGGGTAGACCATAATATAAGGAGTTGCCGTAGTCAAGACGTGCCAGAATGAGGGCAGAGACCGCAAGTCTAAGAGTGGAAAACGACAGCAGTGAGGATAGCTTCCGGAGCTGACGTAGCAGGCTAACATATGTACCCACCACAGCCGACACCTGCTGTATCATGGATAGCCGGGCATCGATTTTGATGCCCAAACTTTTTACTGCCACTGCCGGTTCCAGGAACGGCCCCAATTCTGCTGGCCAGAACAGGTCACTCCACGGATTTGAGGCTGTGGTGACTGCTAGGACTTCGGTTTTAACCGGGTTTATCTTTAATGAGTTAGCCGACATCCAGTTGATGGTGAAATTGAGAATGTCTTGCATTCTCACATGAGCCGTAGGAGAGTGGTCAATCTGGATCAGAATTTGAGTGTCGTCGGCATATTTATAAACCCTGCAGTCCATGAGGTTCAAAGCTGCTATCAAAGGCTGCAAATAGATGTTAAAGAGCAGAGGTGATAGGGCTGAACCTTGAGGCACTCCACAAAGTCATCCTGGCTGGCTTGGACACTAGATCCGCTAGTTGAACTCGCTGGAAACGTTCTTTAAGAAAGGAAGTCAGCCAGGCCAGAACTGTGCCCTGTATCCCTTGGTCCTTAATCCGCGATAGTAATCGGCCATGATTGACGGTATCAAACACCGCGGATAAGTCCAATAGGACAACTGCACATGGAGTTTTCTTATCAGCCCTGAGTCTCAGGTCATCCAGGACGGAAAGCATAACCAATTCCGTGCTGTGATGAGCTCTGAACCCAGCCTGATTGGGCTCAAGGAGATGGTTGCCTTCCATGAAGTGGGTAAGAGAGTGTAAAACATGCTGCTCCAAGATTTTAGCCAGAAAAGGCAGCTGAGAGATTGGCCTAAAGTTCTTTAACTTTTTTGGATCTGCACCTTGTTTCTTTAAAAGAGGAACCACCCGTGCTTCCTTAAAATTAGAAGGGACCAGTCCCGTCTCCAAGGAACGGTTCAGAAGGCAAACACTTTATCCTCCATCCCAGCTTAAAAATTTTAGGAGGGTATGGGTCCGCTGGAGAGCCTGATTTCACCCGGCCCACTATGGTGGACAGAGATTCCTTGGTAAGGGCGGGCAGCCTAGTCAAAAGGTTCGTTGTCAACCTAGGGGGAGCGGTAGGAGGTACGATTGAGCAAGGAAGGTTTGGGGTATGACCAATCTCTATCATCAGATCCTTTATCTTGTCCATGAAGAAGGTTTGAAAATCTTGACAGTCCTTTTGATTAAAGGTTGGGTTGAATTTGAATTTGAATTTGAAGGGATTTGTAGAGCGCTCGTACACCTGGCGGTTTCTTGGCGCTAACTGGCGACCACTACTCGGTGGGTCGGAAAAGGGGGAAAGGTGAACATTCAGGATGGGAAGGCTTGGGTGAAGAGGAAGGTCTTGAGGTCTCTGCGGAAGAGGGGGTACTGGGTGCAGGTTCTGAGGGACAATGGGAGAGAGTTCCAAAAAGCTGGGCCCGTGGTTACAAACTTGGAACCACCCCACTTCTTCCGTTTGAAGCGGGGAACCAAGAGAAGGTGGTGAGAGGAGGATCGGAGGTCTCGTGAGGGAGTGTAGGTTTGAATAGCCGAGTTGATGAAGGAGGGGGCAGAACCTGTCCTGGCTTTAAAAATGGTGCAGCCGAGCTTGAATAGGACGCGCTGCCGAACGGGGAGCCAGTGCAGGGAAAAGAGGAGAGGAGTTACATGGTGTGATTTGGAAAGGTTAAAAACCAGCCGAGCGGCCTGATTTTGAACCAGCTGGAGACACCTCATAAGGTAGTCGGGCATGCCATGGTAGAGGACATTGCCATAATCTAGGAGAGAAGTCACCATGGCCAGAAGAATTAGTTTGAGCGCGTCTGGGTCAAAAAATCGTGAGACTCTGCGGATAGTCCTGAGTGAAAGAAAGGCTGAGGAAACCACAGCAGAGACTTGAGAGTGTAGGGAAAGTTGGTTATTGATTTTGAAACCAAGTGTTTTGACAGAGGATACAGGAGTGGGTGGGGGACCTAAGGAGGGGGGCCAGAAGGAGGGAGACCAGGGACTGGAGCAACCACCTGTCAACACCAGCTCCGTTTTATCGGGGTTGAGTTTCAGGTGGTTGAAATTCATCCAGTCCTGGATGAAGGTCATGATGGACTGAACCTTCGACATAGACTCAGGGGCAGAGGAAAGGTGGAAAATGAGCTGGAGATCATCTGCATAGTTGTACACAGAGACCTCCAGTTGCTGTAAAGCAAAAATAAGGGGGGCGATGTAAAGATTAAATAAGAGGGGGGATAAAGAGGAACCCTGGGGGACACCACACTGGATGGGTAAAAATTCCGCAGAGAACTCTCCCAGACGAACCGCCTGAGTCCGGCCGCTCAAGAAGGAGGATAGCCATAGTAGGGCTGTTCCTCGGATTCCCGCCGCCTCGACACGTGAGAGTAAGATGGTATGGTCCACTGTGTCGAATGCGGCGGAAAGATCTAAGAGGATCAGGGCCTGATGTTGATTGGTGTCCATTCCTTGTCGGAGGTTATCCAGAACCGATGTTATAACGGACTCAGTTGAGTGGGCTGGGCGGAAGCCGGCCTGTCTTGAAGCCAAAACACCATGACTTTCCACGAACTCACTCAGGGTTTTTACCACGTGTCGTTCCAATACCTTTGCCAGGAAAGGCAAGAGGGAAATTGGGCGGAAGTTGGCTGGGTCGGAGGGATCCGCTCCAGGTTTTTTTAAGATTGGTACGATCACTGCCGATTTGAGTGCAGGGGTAACGATGCCCTGAGAAATGTGAGCTATTGAGAAGCACTAAAGGTGGTGAGGGGCAGAAGGTATAGATCTGCTTTAGGATGTAGGCAGGGCAGGGGTCCAGCGGGGAGCCGGACTTGACCAACGGAAGAATGGAAAGAAATGAGTCGGTCGATAGGGGGGGAATTGAATCCAGATGTGCAGTGACTGGAGGACGTCGGGGGTCGGTGAAGGTCGGGGATGGAGGAGGAATTTTAATTTTGCTGATTTTGTCTAGGAAATAGTGATTAAGGGAGTCGCATAGTGATTGAGAGGGTGATGGTTTGAGTGAAGCTCTATCGGAAAGGCAAGGTCTTGGACGATAGAAAAGATTTCTCTTGGCCGGTTCTCCGCGAGTTGGATTTTAGAGGAGAAATAGTTTTTCTTTGTGTCTAATATAGCTTTCTTATACTGAGTGAGAAGTTCAGTGTACCGGGTTTTAGCCAAGGGGCAGTAGTTTCGTCTCCATTGTCGTTCAGCTTGGCGGAGAGTGAGTTTTTGGGTCTTTAGATCGTCTGAGAACCAGCGGTTTGCATCTTTAGGGCGTTTAGTTGCGATGCGTTTTAGAGGGGCGATGGTGTCGCACCCAGCTCGCAGCCAATTGGTAATAGCATCTACCTGACCAGAGGAGGGCAGCGCGGTCAGATCGGGGCTGGAAGAGGAGAGGAGGGTCAATAGGGCTTCGATGTCAACACGATTCCATGAGCGCGCCCAGACATTCCTCGCAGGAGCGGGCTTAGATGGTGGAACGGGGGATAGGGATAAGGTGATCAGTGAGTGATCCGACCATGGACATGGGGAGATGGAGATAGGACTAACCGGGCAATCGCGTTGCCAGATTTGATCCAGAATATGTCCCAAACCTGTGTGTGGGAGCATTGACGACTGACGTAAAGTTGAGCGACTGAAGAGAGTCTGAGAATTCCTTGGACGTGGCGCATTCCGCAGGGTCGGAGGGCCAAAAGTTAATGTCTCCCAGAACAATGATGGAGGAATGGTTGACAACCAAAGTCAATTAAATAAGTAAAAAGGGAGGTCTCCTCTCAATCCGATAGGGGACGAGGAGAAAACAATCGTTACAACGAACAAGTAGTCCCTAGCTGGCCTATAATTTAGGCAGAGAAGGAAAATTTCCTCAGTTAAAGAGATGATAAGGTGGGGGGGGGGAGGGAAAGCCATTGGCCAACAAATACCATAACCACATGCAAAATAAATCACAAATGTTGAGGGAAAATTCCAAAGACACAACCAAAGTCGCCATTAGGTCTTGAAAACAGGGGAGGATCGTTTGAGGGGAGGACGGGGGACGGTACACAAGGACACAGGTGAGAGGTGGAGTAAAGGAAAGGGATCGAACCACTAAACAGTCTGAGATTCCCATGGAGGGGGAGACTAGAGGGTGGAAAGTGAATTCCTTACGGGCGATCAGGGCTACCCCTCCACCAGGCCTGCCCGAAGGGCGGTCGGCTCGAATGGCATAATAGGTCGGGGGGAGTATCGCCAGCAGGGAGGGAAGAGTACTGTCCGAGAACCAGGTCTCGGTGAGAAATAATAAATCAGGTTTATGGGATTCCAGTAGGGTGAAAAGATCGAGCTGGTGTTTTACTGCCGATCTTGTGTTTAAGTACATAGCAGTTATTGCTGTGGGGGGGAGGGCGTCTGGGAGAGGATTAGAGTAACTGGTTTTTAGGGGCGTGGACAAGATGTTGGTGTGGACTGAATCATGTGAAGTTCGTAGTCCAAGATCAGAAATGCGAGCTAAGATAGCGGCAGGTAGAGTCCACTTGCCTTGATGGGCAGTGAGTTGCGAGTGGGAATATTGAATGCGAGGAGCAGGGTGTATGGCCTCTGGCCTCGGGCGGTCGCGGACGGGCGCAGACGGGCTTTCCTTAGGCGCGCCTTCGGTGCGCAAACGGCGCGCCCGCTGCGCTCGTCCGCTGCGCTTCCTAGGGAGGCACATACTTATGGAATAGTGCGTAGATGGGCGGTGGGCGTGGCCTCCAAAGGGGGCGTGACCTATCAATCGGCCGAGGCGCTGGCAAGCGTTTTGCGCGCCGGTTTCTGGTCAGCGGAGGGTCCGCTTCTGAATAACAGAGGCTTGGGGTGAGTAGAGTTTGATTTAAAAGCACAAAATCACACAGGTAAACAATTTTAAAAAGGAGCGCTCTCCCGGCTTTTCGCCTCAGGAGCAGCGTGTCATCAGCTGGAGACGCTAGTATTCAGCCTCTCTTTTATGCTGTGGGCGGTGGGCGTGGCCTCCAAAGGGGGCGTGGCCTATCAATCGGCCGAGGCGCTGGTAAGCGTTTTGCGCGCCGGTTTCTGGTCAGCGGAGGGTCCGCTTCTGAATAACAGAGGCTTGGGGTGAGTAGAGTTTGATTTAAAAGCACAAAATCACACAGGTAAACAATTTTAGAAAGGAGCGCTCTCCCGGCTTTTCGCCTCAGGAGCAGCGCGTCATCAGCTGGAGACGATAGTATTCAGCGTCTCTTTTAAGCTGTGGACGGTGGGCGTGGCCTCCAAAGGGGGCGTGGCCTATCAATCGGCCGAGGCGCTGGCAAGCGTTTTGCGCGCCGGTTTCTGGTCAGCGGAGGGTCCGCTTCTGAATAACAGAGGCTTGGGGTGAGTAGAGTTTGATTTAAAAGCACAAAATCACACAGGTAAACAATTTTAAAAAGGAGCGCTCTCCCGGCTTTTCGCCTCAGGAGCAGCGTGTCATCAGCTGGAGACGCTAGTATTCAGCGTCTCTTTTATGCTGTGGGTGGTGGGCGTGGCCTCCAAAGGGGGCGTGGCCTATCAATCGGCCGAGGCGCTGGTAAGCGTTTTGCGCGCCGGTTTCTGGTCAGCGGAGGGTCCGCTTCTGAATAACAGAGGCTTGGGGTGAGTAGAGTTTGATTTAAAAGCACAAAATCACACAGGTAAACAATTTTAAAAAGGAGCGCTCTCCCGGCTTTTCGCCTCAGGAGCAGCTAGGGTTAGGCACCTTAACTGACCGCAGGTCATTTAAGACCTTAAACACTTCTTTCTGCGGGTTGGCAGCCTCAGAAATTGTCGCCTCATAAAATTCGGCCTTTCTCAGGCGGATGGCTTTTTTATATGCAGCGAACTTCAGTGTATAAGCAGCAAAAGCACTAGGTTTGTGAGACTTACGCCATGCTCTCTCGCATTGGCGGAGAACTTGTTTTGGTTCTCTAAGAGCAGTATTAAACCATAGTGCCCCCTTACCCTTGTCTATCAATTTGACTTTATGAGCCGGTGCTACTACCTCGATGGCGTTCTTAAGTGTAGACAACAGGGTAACACTTTTAGTCTCCAGATCGTCTTTCGTGGATGGAGGGTACTCAGAGTGTAGTAAAATAGCTGTCAGGTCAGTCGCTTTGACTTGTTTCCAGCTACGCAGTGTTTTCCATTCTGGTTTAACTTTTGCTCTTCTATTAAAGAGTGGATATTGGCCTTGAATCAGATAGTGGTCTGACCAAGAACACGGAGAGACCACTAATGGAGCTGTAAGTGGGCAGGTTGACCGAACCAGATCCAGAGTATGGCCCCTCTCATGTGTGGGCCCACCCACCATCTGACTAAATGTACTCCTCTGATATGTCTGTTGGGCGGTTGTAAGGCCTTAAAGGCGTGCAATCGTAGATTCATGATTGTTTCCCTGCTGTTGTCCAAAAGAGTGGTGGCTAAATGCTGGGGGGGGGGGGGGCGGAAGAGCCGCACCTACTGTTGTCTCTTGGTTTAAGGATATTGCATATTGTAGGGAACAACTGAACATCTATGCTGAGTAACTGCCGATCGCCTCGAGACCCAAGGACATTTTGAGTCCGGTTGAGGTGTATCTTATGGAACACCCTGATGTTTTGGAATAAAAGTGTCAGTTGGATTAAGGAATGGCCTTGTCTCTCGATTGCTCTCTATGTGACAGGCGAAAACAAAAGGCTATGCATATGCTGTACTGTGGTGCGGTTGCTTTGTTGTACTGTTTTTTGATAATTTTGTTAAAAAGGTGCTTTATATCTATGCACTGTGGACATTTTATAATCCTTATGTAGGTATTATAATGAGGTATGGAAAACTCAATAAATATAAAAAAAGAAAGATTTATCAAACTACGCAAAGCCACGCAAGGTGCATTATTGTTGGGCCCCTTTGCGCAAAAGCGATGCAGCCCTTTGTTAAATTTGTCCCTTGGGCTATATTTTGTGAACCAAAGTTATGGATTTTTTTATTGTGATATCGTCATCATATTATAATATAGACATTTCGTTGCTAATATCTATGTTAAGGTCTAAAGTAAGCGGATCAATAGTTTCCAAATTCCAGATTAAAATAAAGCATCCCAGGTGTGGCATCACAGTCGGTGTGATAAAAGATAAAATAAAAAGATTCAAAATTCTCACCACAAACTTTTTTACCTCCCACACTCGCCCAAGCGCAGCTTAACCAGTTCAATAGAGGCGGCCCAGAATTTTTCAGCAAAAAATGCGCATCATGTTTTCCTCCTTTGAAAAAACGCCTCCAACATCGTCACTAACGCTTATTTAATGCTATCGTCTATTCTGGAAGCATGCCATCTTTTAATGGCCAGTGAATATGCTATCTCTGAAACCAATTTACAGCACCACGTTAACTCCTCTTCTCTAATTGGTACAAGGCTGTTACAAGAAACAAAAGGGGCAGAGTGCAGATCGAGGTTATGTCTGAGAGATCTATCAATGTCTTCTAAGACGGTGTAAGTGGGTCCCTCGAGTATCCGGGTCAGAGTTTACTTAGCTGCGACTGCTTTCGCTATGAATAATCAATCGAACCGCTTCCACTATTTATCAGATGCTGATAATTATCATTTCACTTTCTCTGTACTTCTCTAAAAAAACTTCCCAAATATTGTTTCTTTAACCCAAAAAATACTGTTAAGACCTTTGAAGATTGACGTTTGAGGTGAACAGGTCAGAAGACGCATAGGGCTGTTTTAATCATTTATGTGTTTTTGTTGCACATAAATCAGGATTTATTTATGGAAGATCCTTTAATTACTGTCGCATAGCCGAGAAAATATTCTAGTGGACAAGGGTTATAGATTCGTTTTCAGCCACTGTTTTGCAAAATCGGGACTTTGAGATTCCCTCTATCTTTTATTTCGAATTAGAGACAATGATTGAAAAAAAAAACTATTTATGATATATTTCCAGTAAGACTACAAAATAAATGTATCGGATATTTATTTTATGAGTTCACCATTCAATTAGGGCCTGCAAAGTGCCACTCAGTGTGACACATGTTCTGAAATCAATTTACCACATTCATTAAGAAAATTCGTTTTTTTTTTTAGAATGGACATGCATCTCATAACCTCTGGCAGATACTAATGCAAATGGAATACTAAATAGAGGATTATACCAGTGTCAGTCAGATTGACTAGTGCCCTCAGTAGATTAATGCATCTGCTGCATGGGTACAGGTCGCAGGTGGGAATCTCCGTTGGCACCAACTCCAAATTTAATCATGGTAAACCAAAAATGGATCCCCATCCTGTTATACGATGATGACGCCGTATTGGTAGCTCGGACTGGCTTACTTAGCCTTGCAAAAATTAATTCATAATTCTGTTTCCTACATGACTGCACTAGATCTCCAGGTTCATGAATCCAAAACCTGTGTTTTAATCGTGGGGAAACATTCCAAAAGATTACCGTAGTTTTTTATTGCTTTACGGAAAATTGAAATTACTAAGACCTTTTACTATACTTGGGTGTACTTTTTAATAGTTCGGGGACATGGTCAAACATGGTAGAGAATAGACGTTATACACTAGAAAAGAGCGTTATGGCTATATTAAACTTCACGAAAAACTTGGGTACAAAGCCACTCGAACCAATTAAAAAGATCTAGGGCCATATGTATCAAGGAACCATTTTGCGATTCTGTAATAGCGATTTTTAAGAAATCGCTATTTCAGAATCGCAAAATGGTATGTATCAAGAAAAACACAATTTTTTTGCGATTTCTTGATATTCCTTAATTGCGAATTCGCAAATTGCGAATTCGCAATTAAGGAATACTTTCCCATTCATTTTTATGGGCCAGGAGGCCCATAGGAAGGACTGGGAATTTTCTCTCAATTTGCGATTCGCAATATGCTAATCGCAAACTGAGAATAATTTCAAGGGTGCAGGGGTGTCCAAAGGACACCCTGTTGCACCCCTGAAATAAGCATAGGAGCACATCTGGTGCACATACATGTGCTCAGGGCATGTATGTGAGTCACATGGCACTTTGAAAAATGCAAAAATTTGCATTTTTCAAAGAATTCGCAACTTACCACCAACTAGAAGTTGGTGGTAATTTGTGATTCCTTAAGGCCATTTAGCAAATTTTTTTGCCTTCTTACATTGCATTTAAGGAATTGCAAATTTTGCGATTCCTTATTTTGCATCAGGATTTCCTTCATACATATCATTTTGCGAATTCGCATTTGCAAAGGCCGAAATTCTGCGAATTTCGGCCTTTGCGAATGCAAATTTCAATGATACATATGGCCCCTACTCTGCTAAAGCGATTGCATCAGCCATATGTGGAGCAATGATATATGGAATAGCTAAAGCTGATTCAATACAACAGAAAGAAGACAGCTTTAAAAAAAAAATCCATTTCCGAAAGGTTGTTCAAATTACACTATACATAAAGAGCTAAATGTCCCATTTATATCAGATTTAATATGTATTGCCCCGTCCTACTCTGGCATTCAGTCTGGAGGAGGGACACAGTGGGACTGACCCAAAAAATTATAAGGGACTGTTTAACCCTTGAGCAGGTGCACAAGGTTCCATGGCTTCCATATGTAAAGGATACTTTGTAAACATTGGGCTTTGAATCTCATTTTATGACCCACTTAACTGTTTGAATACCCCAAAAGCTGAAATTAAATCACGCTTGAAAGTGTACAGGGGTAAAGAAAGGCATGCACTTAACTATAGTAAAACCATGGTAGCATTCAATTTTGGCCTTCCCCCTACTCTCGGAGAAGCTAATTCATACCTGGGTTCTGTGAAAAATACCGGTCACCGATATGTACTGGTGCAATTCAGATAACATCTTATTCCTTGCATGCTGGGTTTTCCTGTGGGGACATATTCAAATAACTAATTGCCAGTTTGCCCTTGTGATGGCACCTCCCCTCAATCTAACCTTCATTTTATATTTTCACCAAATGTTCTATATATCTGAGCGAAAACAGTACATCCGGCCATTGTTTCTGAAATATAACGTTGTACAATGTCACACAGCTCTGTCTTTTCTCCAAAATCTCCCTGACCCTTATGTCAATTTTTCTTTTGCATCTTTATTATGTCTGGTGTTATTTAATAGGAGATCGATCTGCTCGTTATTTGCCATTTAACTGACTGTGGCACTGTCTTGCACTTTATATCTTATACTGGATGAATTACGCATGTCTTCAACAGAGTGCTTTTTTTTGTCTTAGCTTTTTAACTGGTTTTATCTGCATTTATCTAGTTTTAGCAAGTAGAAGATTGATTGGCTTATTGTCTGCATTTTAATTTGACTTTGGTACTGTCTTGCCCGTTTTATTATACATTGAATGAACTCAGTAGGTATTCATATAGTGTTTTAATAAACGTTTTAAAGATGGTTCCTATCTCTGTTTATCTATCGAAAAGTGTTGGAATGTAACATTTCACAAAATATGTATTTCATGAAATATTGTTTTTGTATGATCTTATTGTGTAAGGTCGAATAGAGTTAATTGAATTGAAAAATGAGACTCTTTCACTGCACTGGACTGTGGGAGCTCTTTTCCAAAGTGAAAGCAAAATATATATTTTCTACATCTCATCTCAGAATAGGAAATAGCTACATAATTTATCTGCACCTCATAATGTTTAACAAATATTTATTTCAATGGAAAGCATAGATGTTGTCAAATATTTTACAAGGTGATTCTATCAAAATAATGTTTTTACTGCCAAGTCTGGGTAGTAATCGATACCGTTCTGACTATTCTCTCCTTGTTTTAGTCGCACTCATGACTTCTCTGAAGATAGTAAGGCTGAAAGTAGGAAATTGCAGGATACTACAGGCCATCTAACACGTGTTTCTTGAGATGTGGAGAGAGGATTGAAAAGTCAAGTCAAGGAAAACTTTATTCGGCTGCTATTTAGAACAGTCATAAAAGCACAAAATACAATGTACAAAAATAAATTTCATATTATTTACAACAGAATAGAAAATACTATTAATTTACAATTAAAAAAATAAATACATAAATAACAGTAGATGACATCACAAGGTTCAGGTCGGGGTTTGGACATGTTGAAAGTAAATATGGTCCTGATGTGAGGAAGGAGTTTTATGGTGGTCGGTTGCCCAGCAACCTGTCTCCCCTAACAACAGAAGGAGACTTTTCTTCAGAACCAGTCTGTGCTGCATTTGAAGGAAAGTACCCTCCTTTGTTTAGGACTGACTCTGGGTGCGAATTAAGACACACACACACATGCTCCTGTTCTCTTCAAAGCTCCCCCGGAGCAAGGCTTTCCCAGACTGTTTACAATTTAAAAATAACAGACAGTGTTGCAAGGATGTGCTGGTTTAGCTATGAGAATCTTCTTATGATTGGATTAAGATTCTCACTAAACTTTGGCTGATGTGAACAAAAATAAAATATTCCCATCACAAACACCTTAAAAGCATAGCTGGATGTAGAAGAACAACAAAAGAGGTTGCTGGTTTTTCCTGGGGAAAGATTGGGGCGTTGAATAATCCTTCCCATTTACCCAAGATTTTTAAAATGATTCTCAATGGTCAGACTACCAAGCCTCCAATAGCTCGAGGGGAATAAAATGCAATGGCATAGCATCTTGTAAGAAGAACTAGCAAATTACGTTGTACATTGATCTGTGCTGAAAGGGCAGGTGGAGAATGCAGTTTGGTCTGCTTCTCACTCCTCTCTGTGGCCTGGTAGAAGTCTCTGACCTCTCTGGGAGATAAAACAGTGACCTTGAAGAAATGATCCAAAATTAATCGAAATTGTACCAGGAAGCAGAAGTAGGAAGTTCTCCCCCCCCCCCCTGCCAACGGCTGAAGTACATCCAGAAGAGTTCTAGGAAGGTTGGAAGTACTCTGGTAACATTTGTTGGTGCATTTCTTTGTGCAAAACTTTCCTTCAGTAATATGTTTTTGTAATGCATTGGTATAAGCATTGACCGTTTCATCTCATTATTCCGCTTGGCGTTTTTTGCTATTTTCTTCGAAAATCTATATCTTCTGACCTACTTGCCCATTTTTTTTACAATTTCAGTCTTGTATTGTTCTCAAAACTGTTTATTGATTTAGTTTGGGGATTTTACTGATTTCCGTTTTACTGTTATTACTTAACGTTCATCTCTTTGTGAAACTCCATCTGTTTTGCATCATTACAAGAGGAGGATAAACTCAAGTTTTTTAACTGAAACTTACTTTGAAAATAATCCAGTGGTTTATTAACTTTGTGGCGGTGCATACCTTCATACATAATCTCACACTAATGTATTAGAAAGTTACTAAAGGGCCTGAAGGACATCAAACACATCTCTAACCAAGAACAAACAGTTCTGCTCGATATAGGGTTTGTGGGGATAGTTTCCCTAGAGCTGCTTTCAAAAGCGATTCAAGGGAATAGCTTCCATAGCTAACATCAAATCTCCTTTGGCCATTCAACCAAATCAATTTTGAAATAAAGTTGAAGCCCAAAATTTTATAGGAATGCACCTGCTCTAAGGGCTAATTGTTTATATCACTAAATGTTGCGTGCTCTGACTAAAATATCAAAGTTTAGATTTTACCTGCATTAGTGTTCGAATTTTTCTGTTTCTGATAATACCCCAAACTATGACATTTTTTTGAAGGACAACCGGAGTAGAATCCAGCTAAATTAAATTAGCCGCCTCCATGAGGCATGCACCAATGCCAAACAATGATCAATTTGGAGTAATATAGATAAAAACCACCATGCCCTTTTTCCAGAGGTATTGAATTTACTTTAGCAGGCCAGCATGTTGAGCATTTTAAAAAGTAATTTTTATAGATTTTAGATGTAGCATTGAGCAGAGAGATTAAACTTGAATTAGTAGGCAATGAGCTATCACCACTATGGATCTAGTTTAGGATTGTACCAAGCCAGGAATCTGGAATGACTCCTTCAATCGTGGAACATTTGAAAAAGGTACTTGAAACAGTGGTCCACAATATAGACTCAGTTGTAGGAGACTATCTGGGCCACTTTCACAGATATTAACGTATTTTTGATAGGGAGCCAACCTCCACAATTTTAAAAGCCCCAAGTCAGACTAATAAGGCCTTTCTGCATGGAATGGAGTTATTTCTTTCAAGATCCTGAGGGATAAAATCCGATTTCCCCTATGTTAGTGGTATTAGACGCATATATATATTGTATTAGCATGATGTATCTAAATGCTTTTCTTTGTGAGTATGCATTAAGTTAAACATATATCTGATTTAGCTAGTAGGTAAGGGTATACATGGTTCTTGTGTATTGTTTACTTCGAGTAGGCCAAAAAATCATACAGACGCCATCTTCCCTGTAATGTTAGACACAAGCAGTAATCACGTGTTACCTTCCATTAATTGTCAGGCCCCGGCTCAGTTGAATTACTGAAGGCAGCTGAATGCACGCTATTCTTTCTCTGCCCTGGGACACAAGGTCGCATCTGGCTTCGGGTGTGATAAGCGCATTCATGAAGGCGCCGTGCCTGCACTCCCGGGCACCGGGACGAAAGGGAGTCACCCCTCCTGACCTCTCCAATAATAACCAAGCAGAGTTTTGAACTAATCATGTGTGCCATGTATGGTCCTTCCTGGAGGACCAAGAGCCAAGTAGTGGTTTTCCATTTACGGTGACTTCACGCACCTTACTGAAAGTATATGTGTGCTGTTTTGAATGTAAGCCAGCATTCTTTTCCACGCACCTTGAGGGGTGAGGATGGGAGAGGCTCCTCTATAGAGTATTTTGCATAATAAACGATTGACCTTTCTTCACTGCCGACTGACTGCTTATTTGGTAATTGGTATTGGGGCTATTGGTAAGTGTAGCTCCTTATGTTATTTTTTATGGTACGCCAATCTGATATATATATAGCTGTAGAATGTAATTCTTTTATTTTTTCCGGGATAATACTCTCTGTAATGAAAGGGAAATGGTGGTCTTCCTATTAACTAGTACAGAAAAAATTCCTTGAATTCCCTACTTAAAGACTGGACTGTATCTCCTTGCAACGCTCTTTATTGTAATACATTTTCTTGTGACTGAATGCTGCTAAGGATAGTTCCAGCTTCCTGACAGTTAACATTAAAATCATCTGTGACACTTTTTTTTTAGCGCACATTTATCTGGCCGCCCAGTGTTATCTTTAAAACCCTCCGTGATGTAATACACAAGTTCCACAATAAGTCATATTCTCCATCATTGCTTTAACATCATTTTTAAAATTCACATTTCTGATGTTTTCATGTTGGACCACTTCTCAAGACCCTACCTGTGAGGAACTTTGTCGTGGAGGAGAACCTGCCCTTGGAGCTACGGACCTCGCCGCACCCGCTCCGCGGGTGCCGCATCGCCTGGAGGCGTGGGAGGGGCTGCTTGTCTTGCCGTGAGGGGCCTGCGGTCTGTTGGAGGTGAGCGGCGGTAGTGAACGGGGCTGCGAGCGCTGCAGGGACTCCATTTCCCAGGAGTCCCTACTTGACCGATTACCAGCTTCCGGTCCGCTCTCCCTGTTGCTCCGCCCGCTGCCCACCTGTTGCCATTTAAACCCCCAGTGCCCTTCTTCTTGTGGGACCACTTCTCAAGACCCTACCTGTGAGGAACTTTGTCGTGGAGGAGAACCTGCCCTTGGAGCTACGGACCTCGCCGCACCCGCTCCGCGGGTGCCGCATCGCCTGGAGGCGTGGGAGGGGCTGCTTGTCTTGCCGTGAGGGGCCTGCGGTCTGTTGGAGGTGAGCGGCGGTAGTGAACGGAGCTGCGAGCGCTGCAGGGACTCCATTTCCCAGGAGTCCCTGCTTGACCGATTACCAGCTTCCGGTCCGCTCTCCCTGTTGCTCCGCCCGCTGCCCACCTGTTGCCATTTAAACCCCCAGTGCCCTTCTTCTTGTGGGACCACGTCTCAACACCCTACCTGTGAGGAACTTTGTCGTGGAGGAGAACCTGCCCTTGGAGCTACGGACCTCGCCGCACCCGCTCCGCGGGTGCCGCATCACCTGGAGGCGTGGGAGGGGCTGCTTGTCTTGCCGTGAGGGGCCTGCGGTCTGTTGGAGGTGAGCGGCGGTAGTGAACGGGGCTGCGAGCGCTGCAGGGACTCCATTTCCTAGGAGTCCCTGCTTGACCGATTACCAGCTTCCGGTCCGCTCTCCCTGTTGCTCCGCCCGCTTCCCACCTGTTGCCATTTAAACCCCCAGTGCCCTTTTTCTTGTGGGACCACTTCTCAAGACCCTACCTGTGAGGAACTTTGTCGTGGAGGAGAACCTGCCCTTGGAGCTACGGACCTCGCCGCACCCGCTCCGTGGGTGCCGCATCGCCTGGAGGCGTGGGAGGGGCTGCTTGTCTTGCCGTGAGGGGCCTTCGGTCTGTTGGAGGTGAGCGGCGGTAGTGAACGGGGCTGCGAGCGCTGCAGGGACTCCATTTCCCAGGAGTCCCTGCTTGACCGATTACCAGCTTCTGGTCCGCTCTCCCTGTTGCTCCGCCCGCTGCCCACCTGTTGCCATTTAAACCCCCAGTACCCTTCTTCTTGTGGGACCACTTCTCAAGACCCTACCTGTGAGGAACTTTGTCGTGGAGGAGAACCTGCCCTTGGAGCTACGGACCTCGCCGCACCCGCTCTGCGGGTGCCGCATCGCCTGGAGGCGTGGGAGGGGCTGCTTGTCTTGCAGTGAGGGGCCTGCGGTCTGTTGGAGGTGAGCGGCGGTAGTGAACAGGGCTGCGAGCGCTGCAGGGACTCCATTTCCCAGGAGTCCCTGCTTGACCGATTACCATCTTCCGGTCCGCTCTCCCTGTTGCTCCGCCCGCTGCCCACCTGTTGCCATTTAAACCCCCAGTGCCCTTCTTCTTGTGGGACCACTTCTCAAGACCCTACCTGTGAGGAACTTTGTCGTGGAGGAGAACCTGCCCTTGGAGCTACGGACCTCGCCGCACCCGCTCCGCGGGTGCCGCATCGCCTGGAGGCGTGGGAGGGGCTGCTTGTCTTGCCGTGAGGGGCCTGCGGTCTGTTGGAGGTGAGCAGCGGTAGTGAACGGGGCTGCGAGCGCTGCAGGGACTCCATTTCCCAGTAGTCCCTGCTTGACCGATTACCAGCTTCCGGTCCGCTCTCCCTGTTGCTCCGCCCACAGCCCGTAACCCCCATTATAAATCAGTCCTAGTCTCCCGCAGCTCGGGGCGAAGTCCGGGCAAAGAGCGGGCCGTTTGAGGCCATTCGAGGACGGAGAGGACTGGACTGGGCCACCCCTCTTGTTGCTTCTATATATTGTATAATCTATTTTTGCTTACGGGACAATATGTGCACACGGAGTAGTCGTAGTAAAACTGCTAAGGGAGGGCATAAGCTCAATGGGACCCTTGATGATTTCATTATTAAGACTAATACGGCTATTGACTTAGAAATTAGTAAAATGCAACATAGAGTATCCATAGAGTTAGAAGCGGCACAAAGATTATCCCAGGACTTAGCCCTTTCTAAAAAATCATCTTTAGGAAACATCGCCTCCGCAAAAACGCCGGAGCGCCTGTCTGGTCCTCGGCCATTAATAATCAATGCGGATATCCATTGTCCCCCGCCAATTCCACCTTTAGTGCAGCCTATTATTCCAGCAATGGCATCTCCAAAGCCCACCCAGACTTTGTTGTCAAATACATCTGGAGTGGTCGTAGGTATCCCTAAAAAATTTGAGATGTCTAAACCATCTGTAAGTATCAATAAAAGAGATGCTATACACAAAAGGAAACGCCTTGCGCGACTAGCTTATGCCCGCAAAAAGGCCAAAATTGCTAGGGCACATTTCTTTAACAACCGTCGACACCCAGCGTTAAATAGGGTGGGCAATGAGGTTCCCCAAGCAAACATCTCATTGAAGGGCGAGGACACTGGGAACAGTACAGACAGTGAAGAATTTGATTCAACCGTGGGGGACACCATTCCAGAATTAGTTGAGGGGGCTTTAGAGGGTCCGGTAGGTGAGCCTGGCGAGCAACAGGGGGGTGATGAAAGTTTCCTTAAAATTGTATGGGAGACAATGAAAAAGCTTTTATCCCCCTTGGAACTCAGACTCTCTAGAATAGAAAACAATCTATTAGAAATGGACAAGACTATTGTTACCTTAGCTAGTCTTAGTCTAAAACAAATGGAATCTAACATTTCACAGGGCGATGAGAGCACCCCACAGGCCCTAGTAGCAGTTACACCAGCTCAGCCCCCCCCAATTCTAAACCCATACCCAAACCTCGGACAAAGGTCTGTAACCCTACAGTCTCCACCCCACAAATCAATGCCTCAATCCATCGCCCTGCACAAGGTACACATCCTGCAAAATTTGGGTCTCGGGTCGTGGGCCAACAACCTAATAAGACAGTGAACCCTCGCACACATTTTCAGGGACCAAGAAATGGAAATATACATAATTTTCGGGGGGGTTTTATAGATCTACCACCTGATGCTAGGCCATATGTTGTTGTGTTAGCTGGTGTTCCCGTTTTGGAGCCACTATCTCAAGAGAACCATTGGTCATTAAAAAACAAGGTTGTCCATTGGCTTAACGCTAATAGACAGTTACCCAGCCACTTACGAAGCAACATTCTAATGGTACGTAGGGTTCCTTGGGTTGGTCCTACTCCCAAATCTATCCAAGGTGATTGCATTGTTGTCTCCTTTGCAAATGCATGTACAGCACAACATCTTTGCTCATGGGACGTACGAGGCGACAGCTCTACTATTGTTGTTAGGCCACTTACCTTTTTCTACCCCCCACGGCAGAATGCAAATACAGAGGGGAACTGGTCAACAGCGCAAAACACTGCTCGAGGCGGGCGAAGGGTAGATTGGCATGGTCAGAATGTAAATATAGAGGGGAACTGGTCAACAGTCCAAAACACTACACGAGGTGGGCGAAGGGTAGATTGGCAAGGTCACAATGGTTGGTGGGAAGGGGCTCCAACCTCCAATATGTTTGGTTGTCTAGATGAGGTCGATTGACTTCAGGGGGTAAATGCTTCAAATCATGATCCCAAACCTACTCCTATTTCTATTGGCTCTGTCTCGAGCCCGCTAGAAGTAGGCTTAGACAGAGCTACTCCTATAGAAAGATCATGTACGGACCCACCCCCTGTAATTAGGCTTGATGAGTCCAGGGTGGAAGATGTAGGCTCACCAGGGGGTATTCCTATCAGCAGGCAAGTGGGATTACTCAAAGTTATCTCATGGAATATAGCAGGGTTAAGGGGCCGCCTGGATAATGATGATTAGGCAGATTTCATCGACACCCATGACATTGTTGTATTCCAGGAAAGCTGGGCAACCGTCCCCTTATTCGGAGTGGGGTACTTGAACCACTATAAGCCTGCTATTCAGGGCCCTAAAGGAAGAGCCTCCGGAGGTTTGGTAGTATGGATCAGAGATTCCTTGGGGTATCAATCCTCGGAAATCATGGTAGATAACACCGATCTCCTATGTATTAACCTTAGGAAGGGTACTAACAAGAACATAGTATTAATTAATACCTACGCCCGAGGTAGTCAAGGTGGCCGCAAGCAATCGGTTTTGAATGATCTAGACCTCCTATTGAGGAAATTAAGTCGAGACTGTTTCCTCCTAGTGGCAGGGGACTTGAATTGCTCATTCGAACCCATCCTTAGTTTAGCTGAGGATGTGGGAGCAGAGGAGGACACCGTTTGGAATATTCCTCCATTAACCATAGGTAGGGGCATTAGGGGAACCGAGGCGGCCCTCCACTGGTTAGGATTTTGCATGGAGTGGGGGTTGAGGGCAGTTAATGGCCGCACACCCTCAGATAAGTATGGCCAACCAACCTTCGACAACGGAATCAGCAGTAGTCGAATCGACTACATCTTAGTTAAAGTTGATTTCTGGTCATTCGTGATAGATATGGAGGTAGTGGTAAGGCCAGAGAGTGATCATAACCCCCTCTCTTTGGGCCTCAGGGTACCCGGTCTGGGTGAAGGACCCTCTGCCACAACCTGCCCGACGTCTGAAATTATTTTGTGTAATGACAGAAGACGGGTAAAATGGCCTAGGGTCATATCGGAGCCTCTACTTATCAAAGAAATAGAGGAAGTGGTCTTGAGCACAACGGTTAAAATGGCGGACCTACCTCCCTTTAGTGGGGTTGACTCTCCAATTATTGATCTACATGAGAAGTGCTTCATGGAACTAAAAAATCTGCTCACAAAACCATCGAGGCCCAAGAAAGATAATGTTCGTAAAAGGTGGTACAACAAGAGTTGCAGGGAAGCACATACTAAATTAATAGCTGCAGTTAAATCGAGGACCACTTATGACATTAAGAATGCCAGGCTAATCTATAAACAGGTCTTATGGTCAGCTAAGAGGGAATGGGACGACCTTTATTGGTCCGAACTACTCCTGGCGTGTAGTTCATCTAATCAAATGAAGTTTTGGGAGACAGTTAAGTGGGGGAGGGACCAGGATTCCCAAACACCTGTTAACTATGTCTCTGCATCTGATTGGGTGGGTTTTTTCACCGCTCAATTTGAAGACTTGAGTGTAGTATCTGATATACGAAATAAGCCTGCACTGGACACAATTCCCAATAACGTTGGGGCTGTATCCACCTTCTCCTTCCTTGATACAGAGCATGCCCTTGGTTCTGTTCAGCCAGGGAAAGCACCAGGACTGGATACTATCCCTGCAGACCTCTTCAAATCAAACCTCGAAGTATGGGTTCCATATATAACCATGTTGGCAAATGCAGTTGCAGCAGGGGCCAGGATCCCCGAATCATGGAAAGGGGCAGAGATTCTGCCTATCTTTAAAAAAGCTGACCGTTCATCGCCAATTAATTATCACCCCATAAGTCTGATAGACTCACTCCAAAAAATAATCTCCAGAATGGTTCTTACAAGAATACAGGGATGGATAGATCAGGAAAATATACTATCCCCCATGCAAGCTGGGTTTAGACTGGGCACAAGCACTATAGACCAGGTGTTCAGACTCACTACGCTCTATTGGAAGGTGGTTTTTTTAGGTGGAGAGGTTATTTATGCCGCCTTTGTCGACCTTAAGTCGGCTTTTGATTTGGTCCCCAGAGCAAAACTATGGGATTCCCTGCGATTTATGGGCTTACCCGTCGACCTCTTGGAATTAGTCATGAGATTACATGAGGACAACTTTGCTCGAGTGAGGTGGGGTAAGCAGGGTCAGGTGACTGGCAGCTTCCCGGTAAAACGTGGGGTGCGCCAGGGATGCGTGCTGGCCCCCACCCTGTTCCTCCTCTTCATCAACCAGGTTGTCAAATTCTTCACTAATTCCCAGACCGATGCACCATCTCTGGGTGGGTCTAAGTACCCGATGTTAATCTTTGCTGACGATACCCTGCTTCTCTCCAAAACCCGTAGCGGGCTGCAATCTGCCCTGAATAGGTTTGCAGAGTTTTGTAGGGCAAACGATCTACAGATTAATGTAGACAAAACCAAATTTATGGTTTTCAGCAAAAAAAAAACGATCTCAAGTTCCGTTAGCTCGAATGGTGCTTTTATCGAACAGGTGAAGGCAATGTCTTATCTGGGTGTTACCCTGGATTACCAACTAAGTTGGAAACCCCAGATAGAGGCATTAAACCTTAAATTTGCTCGTCTTACGGGCTGTCTATTGCAGGAACAGAAGAAATCCCTGACCAAACATATTGCCCCAGTTTTAAAGATATACGAGGCTAAGATCAATACAGCTACCTTGTATGGTGCAGACATTTGGGGTTACAAAGATCTGTCAACCTTGGTTATAGCCCAGAATAAGTTCTTGCGAAATCTGGTAGGGCTCCCTCAGTCTACACCCACCAAACCATTGCTGCTAGACTTAGGTTGTAAACCTTTAAATGAGATGGCCCGGTTTCGCCTTGTGGCATTATGGAGACGGCTCTGGACGACACCTGAGCTTAGCCTTTTTGCCAAAGAATTGGAGGAGGTAAAATCGTTGTGGGGCGCTAATAGAATCCCCTGGCTCAGTGAAGTTAAACACATCTTGTTTACTATGGGTCTCCCCGAGTTGTGGTCTAATCCGGGGGGTTCCACATTCCCATCTAAACAAGACTTTAAAGACCAATACTGGGCTTCTGTTAAACCAAATCTAGTTACCCAATCATCAGATGCCAATAGAACAGGGCTTTTTTTAACCCACAAACTGACACCTTTTTTAGAGCCCTATTGGGATTTGATATGCAAAACCCTCGACCGGAAATTGTATCACCAATTCCGAGTCGGGACTCTTCCCATTAATTCCTTTACTGTAAAGTGGGCGGGGAATGTAAACAACAAATGTCCCTGTTGCCCGGATCACGTGGAAAGTATTGGCCATGTGTTTTTCGGATGTCCAGCCTATCGAGCACCGCGTCTAAAATGGCTGAAACCCTTATGCAGTAGATTGGATTGTAGGGGGAGCCACCTTGAAGCCCTACGGAAGTTTCGAAATATTAGATCTGAGTCCGTTGTGGTTTGTGTGGCCAAGTTTTTGGGAGGAGCTTGGTTGATACGTATTAGGAACTTGAATACTTTTAAATATGATAATGTATGAATGTCTTCTTTTTGTCAAAGCCTTTTTGTAATGTCATTTCGAATGTTTAATAACTTTTTAATAATATTTTATATATAAAAGGGGGGGGTTATGAATTATGAATTTTGTTACTTAGTATTTGATGTATTGTATGCTGTCTTTTATGAATTTTACTTCGAAATAAAGACATAATGACCTGACCTGATGTTTTCAGGATGAGACATAGTGAGATGGATAATCATCCTCTGTGAATAAATTGAGAAGACAACTATTGGAAGCTTTGAAACATTATGGTCAAGATTTATGAAGAAATATTTTGGCGGAAAACTGGAAAACGAATTAAAAAACAGCTTTTTTCAAATATTAGCTAGGGCCTGAAGCTGGACTGTAACTCATGGGATTTTACAACCATAAAATCTTAAAACTCCTGCAGTACACCATTTGTCTCATGATTCCGCTGAGGGTGGCCAAGTAATTGCAGGTAGTCGTCAAGGGCCAACACAGTCACTGAAGCATATTACATGATGCTGGTTGGGAGCAGCTGGTTACTGTAGGAAGGTAGACTATTATGTAGTGATGCTGGTTAGGCTTCACTATGGAATATTCTCACAATACCCCATAAATTACCCTTGGATTCACAATAGTACATTTTCAGCACTGTCTTGCTAGAGTGGGGAAGAGCAGTCAGGCTTTACTGAAGGAACATGTGTTAAGCATTTCAGAGTACCAACATGATACCAACATGGATGATAAGTAATTGACACAACTCTAAAAAACTAGGGACCGATTCACAGAGGTAATCTGAGTCAAAAGTCTAACTTTATGACTTTTGGTTTTCACAGAAGTCATTTACAACTTCTAGTATTTACAGAAGTCATTTACAACTTGTATCTTTACACAGCTCTTGGAGTGGAATCTCCGCATACAGATCGGAATATCTGCATCCGACCCGTAATATCTGAACTCGGGCTGGATGGTTATTCTCTTCACTGCTAAACACCTGTGTAAGTGCTTACAATCCCCTCTGCTCCAGCTGAAACACTACAGCCCAGTGGCCAATCCCAGCCCTGCAGAAAATAAAAAAGCAGAGCTAACACATACAAACCTTCCAACATGTCGCTGAATGTGTTTGTTGCTCTACCGCTTTACAAGTGGCAGGAAGAGTTAAGGAGAGTAGAAAGGATTTTCAGACAAAGGATTAACGTGTGTGGGATGTCCAGCCAAGATGTCAGGGCCAGATACCATTTCCCCCAGATATCCTCTTGGAGACAGTTTGTGAGTGAGAGCAGGAACTTGACTCTGTGACCTGTCGCTCCCATGTCATCCCAGCCTATCTCAAGATCCTTGCTGCTCTCCATTTTTTTGCTATGGGATCATTCCAAAGGGGTGCAAAAAATTGATGCTGAGGC
This sequence comes from Lissotriton helveticus, assembly GCF_964261635.1. Lineage (NCBI taxonomy): Eukaryota > Metazoa > Chordata > Amphibia > Caudata > Salamandridae > Lissotriton > Lissotriton helveticus. Next base: position 1,599,639,575 of record NC_136059.1, on the reverse strand, counting down.
CACTACTGGTGTCAGATGAAGGTGTTGAGGGGATTCTCTCGAGCTGGAGCATCGATTAAAGTTGATGGTTGACGAACTAGTCAACCACAAGCCTTGGCAACAGTAAGCTCAGCAGAATGTTATTTTGACATGTGGAGATCCAGGGGGAAATAGTAGTCACTTGAAACTTACTGGAGGGCGGGACTATGTCCCACAATGCACCAGATCATCTACTTTTGGGCTATCCCCAGAGGGCCTGATGGCCAGCAATTCTTTGGTTCTGGTATGTTGTTGCTACTTGTGGACTGAAGGACACAAGTGCTACTAGTTCAAGGGAATCTGGAGTTGCCTTTGGCTTTCAAATAGGTCCCGCTGACTGGGAGAACCAGTCTTTGGTCCGGGACGAGTCACAGTCATGCAGTTCCAGGAAGGTTGCCACAGGTGCAGAGTATCACACCTTTGCTTTGTGTAGCTACTGTTGTTGATGACTCTGGTATCTAGTCAGTCCTTTATTGCAAGTCAGATCAGAACTGAGGTTATGGTGTCATCTTAATTCCTAGATTTAGGGGTGTTAGTGGTGTGGATGCAAGTGGCCAATGGGATCCTAACCCCAGCAGCTAAATGACCCCTGAGGTGACCACATCTGCGGGTGTGTGTCACATTTTCTACTCAGAGTCCTCTAGTCTGCCAGATTTACAAATGGCAGAAACATTCCTTAGTTGTACAGGCAGCCCACCCCAAAGGTGTGGCTAGCCTTCTGGGAGTTTACACCTCCCGAATACCTAATTTTCACACATACCTGGGTGCAAATGTGCTTGGGTGCAAGGGGAAGGCTGTTTCCTTCTTTGGGGGCAGCCTAGTTACATATCATAGACGGTGATGGCTTTGAAATTCATCCCTCTGATGTGCCACTTCCCTAGCCATCCTGTCAGTGGGGGTAGTGTGACCTCCTTCCCATCCAGGCCATTGTTTCTGACTCCTCGTAGGGGTCAAATTCCTTGGCAGAAGCAGCTGCGAGCTGGCATCCAGAGCAGAGGAAAGGCTGCGGTAATGAGGTGGGCAATCTCTAAAGTACCCATCTGGAGGCATGCCACATCCTCCTCAATATGAGTATCATGTCAGGGGTGATGAGGTACGTTGTTTGATACCAAGCATGGCATATTTTGGCAGTACCAACATGGAGTTGCCAACCTTGGAATGCCCTGTTGACAGCCCATATTATTCCATGGACCGCATACCACTTATAGTAGCCCTCATTAGAAAGGGCTATTATAGGGATATTTAAGCTTGCACCTTTATATCCTCACCTTTAATATAATACACGCTGCCTCCTGGTCACAAGGGGCCTTCTTTAGCTGTGAATGGCATATATTAAAAATAGTGCATTGACCTTGACACAAATGGTGAGCGCAAAGTTGGGTTCGAGCTGTTTGCACTTCTTCTGCAGTCTGCAATGGCAGGAGTGCTGTCATCTGTTTACCTAGGTCACTCTAGGTGGCACAGAAAGTGCTTCAGGCCCTGGTGACCCCTTTAACTACCATGCCCTTGGCACCACTGGTACCATATACTAGGGAAATATAAGAGGGCTAAATTCCTTGCCAATTGGGGCTGAAAATTCACATGTATCTGCTTTAGGGAGAGTGCACTGGCACTGGGGTCTTGTTAGCAGACTTCAGTGCATTGAGTCGAAAACCAGCATCTAGTTGTCCAAATGGGGGCAAAAGTGGGGGAAACCTGCAAAAAGGGCTGATTTCTTACAGTTACTAAAAACAAATTAAAAAGTATAATGCAGGCAACCTACAGCACAGCACAACACCAGTTATCATTGTGTTCCCATTGTGTTCCCTATTAAGTTTGAAGGACTGGGGCCTTTCCTTTGGATTTAGCCCTAGCCCTTATGCCGCCCTGACCAAAGGCCACAATGCTAACTTAGCCCTTCACCTCTACTCCCAGTACTACCCCCAAGCTCTGACTTCTGCGAGCAGTTGAACCCCAGGCATGATTTTCCTACCATGAACTCTTACTGGCCTTATTGGTCACGGAATAGACACTTCCCTGGCCACTCAGCAACTCCACAGTTGATCAAAAAGCATCCAGCGTCCAGCAGGTGACCTGGGTGCTTCTCTCAGTGATGCGGTGCAACATCACAATACCAAAGGGGAGGATGGATGGAGCGCTGGAGCAAATCAAACACTCACCCCCAGTCAACGGATCTGAGTTTAATCCATCATCATTCTTTAGCTCACTCCACCACCCCAGTTCAGACATGGCCACATGCAAATCAGTCTGACCATGTGCCTCATGGGAACAGTCCAGCCCGAACTGCCAAGCCATGTCTTCCCTGGACCTGAAACAAGCATCCTGGGACCAGTTTCTGGCTAATCAGCCGTCATCAGCCAGGCTAGCTTGAATCCAGTAGCAAAGTGAGCAAGGGACCCATGTCTGGGAATACCCTGCCAACTTAGGGCGAACAAAGCGATACCAAAGGGGATGATGGATGGAGCGCTGGAGCAAAGCAAACACTCACCCTCAGTCAATGGATCTGAGTTTAATCTATCATCATTCTTTAGCTCACTCCACCACCCCAGTTCAGACATGGCCATATGCAAATCAGTCTGACCATGTGCCTCATGGGAACAGTCCAGCCCGAACTGCCAAGCCATGTCTTCCCTGGAACTGAAACAAGCATCCTGGGACCGATTTCTGGCTAATCAGCCGTCATCAGCAAGGCTAGCTTAAATACAGTGGCAAAGTAAGCAAGGGACCATGGGGCACAGGGTAAGGACTGATTTGCATAAGGCTGGGTTCAAACTGGAATGTCATGGTGAGCAAAAAAACGACGGATTTAGACCCAGATCTCTGTACCGGGGTGAATGTATGACATTGTTCTGCATTCTGTCCATCAACTGTTGTTTTTGCATTTGTCACCCCGAGTGGGACGGGTATGCTCAGACGTGAGTCCCGTGCTCTCCATGCCACTGGAATTAGGATATCCTGGCTGATGAGAGATGAACGCACGAAACCGGTCCTAGGATGTTTCTTTCCAGTCCAGGGAGGACCTGGCTTGGCAGTTCAGGCTGGACTGTTCCCATGGGGCACAGGGTCAAGACTGATTTACATATGGCTGGGATCAAACTGGAATGGCGAGCAAAAAAAACATGGATTTAGGCCCAGATCTCTGTACTGAGGTGAATGTATGACATTGTTCTGTATTCTGTCCATCAACTGTTGTTTTTGTGGTGCAACATCACAGCCTTTCTTGCTCATATTTTAGAAGCAAACAAATGTGAAAATGATGAACCTTTTAATACTTTTTTCTTGTTTGCCGTTTTCTCCGAGAAAAATTATGTGGAAATGCTGCGAATTTCCTATTTCCTATGAAGTGGGTTATGTGGAAAATGTAGGCTGCTTTGCTTAAGGGTGAATTAAATTAGCTCAACCATAGTTCATGTATTGTAGTGTCCCAATTCTGCTGGAAGCCTTTCAGCAGGTATTAAAAAAGCTATACTTCAGATGCCAATCTGTTAAGCCATTTTTACTAATTTTCATTAGTACTTTGGAAGATATGAAGCCTGTTATTGTGTTAACCATTTGAATAGGGTTATTTTGATTGGTGCTATATTTTTCCTAACAAAACGTCACAGGAAAAATAACTAGTATTCCATGTTTTTACAGGAAAATGCTATAACCAAGTGGCAAGCAACGTCCGTTTACCGAACGTTGCACAAAATCAACATGCTCCATTTCTGCCTTGGAAATATTTGCGATTTGCTTAGTTTGTGTGCTACTTAGAAGTGATTTTATGTCTTACTTGACTAATGTTAGCATTTTATGTTTTTGTACTTAGTAATTTTTCGGTTTCTAAAATGCAATGCCAATTCCCATTACATAGTTCTTAGTGGGATGCATTACGTATGCAAATAAAGTATGTAATTGGATTTCAAGCCAATTTGTGTTTCTGTTTGTAGCTTGCCTTTTCTCTGAATTTAGTAGCAATATTTCTGAAGCTTTAGTACCCCAGGAGATTGAAATCTATTTTAATACATTTGTTCTATTAATTGTATATTCCTTTCTTTTCACGTGCCTTGGGTCATTTATGTTTCTTAAATGGTGATTTAATTGTATTGGCTACAAAGGTTGAACACGAGATTTCGTGTAGTTTAATGTTTATTCACTCAGAGTTGGTTCTTGCTGTTATTTTACCTTTCTTTTGTCTCATGATTGGTAGGATAGAGTTTCCTGCATTGGAAACAGAACAAATAACGAATTCACACATTTACTAAAGGCTACAGGGAACAGGTCTGGGCCTCAAGGCAGTCGTGGCTTGCAGCACACGCATGCGTTTCGTCTAATAGTGGGCCCTTTTTCCTGTGAAAATGATTACCTTAAATAATGGAAGTTGTGGATGATTGACAAAAGGAGAACTTATTTCCAAAGGCAATTACGTCTATTGTAAAGTGTTGATTACGCATGCTGGGAAAAATTCTCATGGACAAACCACAAAACAAAAATCAGCGTCTGTGCCTTCAGGTTTACTACCTGCGTAGGCGAAAAATTCCTAATTTTAGACTTTAATCTATTCTATACATTTTATCATCGTATCTTCGATGTTTTGTTCTCCTGTGATTTGAAAGTGTCTTTATAGTGAGAATGCTATTCTGACATGATGGTCTGAGCCCCAAGGAGTGAGTGTCTGTTCGTTCCCACTGTAATCTGGAATTCGGTCCATCTCCATGGTGGGTGAGTGAAGGCTTTCCACTAATATCGGGCTCTATTCAAGGACCTAGCATGCAACTTGGCGTTCTGGAAGGTTATTTACATTTTATTTTATAAGTCCACCTGTGTCAACTTTATCCAGCTGCACATGTTGGATCAAGGTTTGTGATGTACCTTCTTTTACTTGTTTTTCTGGTAAATGTGTTTATTTAATGCATGACGTATTTTCCTGGACAATAAATAAATGACACCTTTGCCCTATTGATTGTCTTACAAGACTTGCATTTTTAAGTAATACTTAAAAATACATTTAAAAAAAATAGTGATTCTGAGGTTGGTTCGGGTGGGGAAAAGCTATGAGACTAATTTAAATGGAATGCATCCTAATGCACACGAGTCCCACCTGCCATTGAGGTCTGCTGGCAGTGATGGGTGACGTGTTCATGCAGCTGGCTGTCCATCACAAATGGAATGATATAGTGGGCAGAGGTGGTAGGCATTATAGGCCTCCCACCCAAAACATTTATGTGACTGTATTATGTGTGAAATGCATTATTTTCATATTCTGATGTCTCGCATTGATTGATCATAATAACAAATATCTCAAGGCTCTGAGGTTAGAGTTTGTGCTTAACACAACACTGCAAGTGAAGTCAGTTGCCTCAATATACCAGGTGGAAATCCCAGTGCTAGCACACATGGATAATTCCCAGCCTCTAAGAATAATAGGTTTAAGAAATTAGGTCATTAGCTGTCCATGATACTGGGAAACAAGTAGTCTATTTTATTGAATTTCTTAGGGTAGTGAAACATATCAGTCCAAGGACTACTAAGGGAAGTGCAAGTGGGATAGTAATCTCCATCTGTCGGCAACAATAATAACCCTCAATAAAGTATTGTTTTATCAGTGCGTTTTCTTTTAAAAAGGAAAAGTAAATTTAATACACGTATTTCTAAATGCTATGCCTTCATTTACAAATATATACATCAGGCAGATTGAAATACCTTTGGGGATATTCTGAATTCGCATTTGACCCCTAGTGAGTCATGGCATCTATAACCGCAATACCCCCCACTTATATTAGATCCAACATCCCAATTTAATGAGGTGTCATTTTAAATAGAGTCGGACCATTGGCTTTGTCAAGGGATCACCACTTCAATATCTAAAGCAATCTTATTGGCTTTGTCAAAGGCTAACCACATCAATATATAAGGAATTTCGATTGGCTTTGTCCAGGGGTCCTCGCATCAACATATAAGGCAAGCCTATTGACTTTGTAAAGGGGCCACTGCATCAATATACAAGACAAGCCTTTGGTCTTTGTCAAGGGATTACTACAGCAAAAGAACAACCATCATTTACAATGTATGCATGGTGCTGATGGAAGACGTGAACCATAGACCAAGATATTTTATTTGTTGTGCATTCCAAATAAAATTAGAGATCAGAAAGTCTCGTTTGAAAGTTAATAATTTTAGGGTAGTATCTCACACTTATCATTATTTAAATTATAACCAGATAGAAGAGCATAAGAGACAACTTAATTAGAAAAAGGTGTGAGAGATGATTGAGGATGTGAGATAACTAGCAAAATATCATCATAGTATGCTGCTAATTTAGTCTGTTGACTGTTATAAGTAAAGCCATGGATATCTTGATTCTGTGTTAGTTTAAATAGAGATGGTTCTACTGCCTAATTAAAAAAACAAAGGTGAAAGGGGACAACCGAGTAAAATATGAAGAACTGAGTCAATTTGCAAAGATGGCTGCTTGAGGAGATGTATATAGGAGAGATATCAGGGCAATCATTTTTGGTCTGAACCGAAACCATTGAAGAGTGTGAAAAATAAAAGACCATAGAATTTGGTCAAAATCTTTTTCAGTATCCAAATTGGTTGCTGTTAAAGGTTCATGCACAAGAAACATCAAATAATAGACGGATGTTATCATATATTTATATATCACTTTAACAAAACCTGATTGTTCCTTACCTAGGAGTTTGTGCATAAAGGATTCTAATCTTAGAGCTAAAGCTTTTGAAATCATTTTGTAATTGATATTGACAAGGGAGATGGGTCTATAATTCTTACAATAATGAGGATCTTTTCCCTCTTTTGTGATAAGACAGATAAGGGCATCTAGGAAGGAATCAGATGATTTGCGTAAGTGTGAGAAGGAATTTATGAGGGTATGGAGTCTAGGGATAAATAATTTGGAAATGTGTAAAGAATTCAGCTGTGAAGCAATCTGGACCAGGAACTTTATCTTTCCTCAGCACATTTATTGGAATATGGAGTTCTGATTATGTGATATCTATTTAAAGTGATGCAATATCAAACTCAGTATCAAAAAACAATGTAAAAATAATTTATAATGTCAGAGTCAGATAGGGACTCCTCTGGTGTATATAACACCTAATGAAAATAAACAAACTCATAACAATTTCTGAATCTTTATGTTGTGAAATCTGATGATTATCTGCGAGGGATGTATGACGTTACAACGCATACTTTTACAATGCATACCTTTACAACGCATTTTTTACACGCAGCATCCTTTACAACGCATGCCATTACAATGATTTTTTTAAAACTACCTTTACAACGCATTCCATTACAACGCATACTACCTTTACAACGCATACCATTACAACGCATACCATTACATTGCATGTATGGTAAGTATTGGATAGTGTAGGGGTAAAAATTATAATTCTAACTCCACGGGGGTGCAACAGTAGGGTAAGTGTTGGATAGTGTAGGGGTAAAAATTACTATTCTAACTGCAGGGGTTGCAACAGTAGGGTAAGTGTTGGATAGTGTAGGGGTAAAAAAAAACTATTCTAACTCCACGGGGTGCAACAGTAGGGTAAGTGTTGGATAGTGTAAGGGTACTATGTGTTGTAATGGTATGTGTTGTAATGACTGCGTTGTAATGACATGAGTTGCAAGTGTATGCGTTGTAGTGTCATGCGTGGTAATGGTTGTGTTGTAATGGCATGCGTTGTAAGGGATGTTGTGTTGTAATAACTGCGTTGTAATGGTAGTGCGTTGTAAAGGTTATTTCTCTCTGTGAGTGATTCAATCTTTAGTTTTTTTGTTTGATTTGGAGATAATTTGCAAATAGCATTTCAGATTTATTTTGGCCTCCATTACATTTGGTGCTGGATTTAAGTCTAGCATTAATCCGGTTTTGTAAGCATTTTTTTGATCTAGGAGTATAATATGACTGTTCTAATTTCTTAATTGTTGCAAAAACTGTTTCAGTTTGACTGTGAGATGATTTTCTCTTGTTAGGTACATAATTAATTATAAAGTCTCTGGCTGAAGCCTTACAGGCATTCCAAACAGTGTGAAAAGCAATATTATTTGTTTGATTAAAATGGAAATATTCATGAAAAAAATTAGGGAAAAGACGAAGTACATGATGCATTCATTAAATAAATAAATAAAGTAATTTTTTATATCGCCATCTTTTTGGTAAGGTGGATTTAGGAAGAATATCAAATTGAATAGAGATGAGGACATAATCTGAAATTAAGATAGAGCCTATATCTGCAGAGTGTAGGATCTGATATAAATCATGTCAGATGAAAATGTGATCTATTCTCGATTGTGTGTGATGCCTTGAGAAAAGTACATGCATTCTTGTAAGGTGAGGTTGCATAATCTCCATGCATCAATTAACTTTCTCTGCTTAAGGACAGGAACACATATTTTTTGTGATTTGGTAGGAATATAGTGAGACGTAGAATTCCTATCAATCAATAGATCAACAATATGGTTACAATCTCCAGCAAAAACAAAGTTACCTTCTGAGCATTGCAAATATTTTATTGCAACATTGGACCAAAACTAACAATCACTATCAGTGCGACCATAAACATTAAAAAGAGAACTAGGAACTTCATCAATCTATAATCTGAGGAGCAACCATCACCCTTCATTATCACTGTCTTGGAATATCAAACGAGTATTAAAGGAATTGCGACATAAAGGTATAACTACATTTTTATTACTGTTACCCAGAGAAAAGAAACATTTGTCAACTCAACCTTTTTTCAAGTTTCAGAGACTTCCATTATGTACTATGTGATTTTTGCATGAGCGTAATATCTGCAACAAGTTTTGAAAAATTACTCAAAACTAGCTGCCTTTTAATTAGAGAATTTAAACCCCAGACATTCTAAGACACTGTTTTCAAAGGCATAAGAGGAAAACCTGTTGAAAATGGAGATCTGATCTAGCACTGAGGAAAGTTAATGTGAATCATGTAAGAACAAATGGTTTTGGTAATATGAACAAAAAGCATTGAAGAAATATATAAAAACAACAAGGGAGTAGTACAATGGAAAGATTGAGCAGAAAGTAGAGAGAAAAAAGAGAAGAGGTAGAAGGTGAGATTCATAAACACATGGAAAATGAAACAATATATTAGCGGTAAGGAGAAAGAGAAACATATCTAATAACATTTTTTAAAGGATGGGGGTGGGGAGGCCAAATGGAAAGGATGACACATACGGACTCCAGGAGGACACACGCAAGAAGGACTGTAGAACATGAAACGAAGAACAAGCACAGGCATAAACAAGAAGGCAATATCTGTAAGAGAAAAAACAAATTAACTGGGAACATTAACAAGTGAAGATATATATAATCTATATTATGATAATGTCATATCAAGGTAACAGCATCTCTAGATAAATAAGTTAAACTAGCTAACACAGCTAATGTTTTGATAAACAGATACGGTAGCATGTACAATTAGAACTTAAGAGATCTTGAAGTTTCCATGCTCTCAACTCTGCAAGTCTGAAAAAAGACCGTAAATCGATTTGGATCTTCAAATGTTGTTGTTTTAGTCTTGTAAGTCAGTTTAAATAAGCAAGGGTGGAATATTTTAAAAAGAGGACTGTGAGAATGAAGCACTGGTTTCATATTCGGAAAGTCTTTGCGTCTGTCTGCAGTGTTCTTGGCATCGACTTGAGAGAAGGAGATTATGTTTACTCACCACAAAAAAACAGCAGAATGGATTTTGAGTAAGTCTGTATATTACGGGATTTAAATAATAACTGCTCTTGGTTTATTGGAAGTAGAGGCAGCAGTAGGTTGGCCTAATTGATATGCTTATTTGATATTGAGTGAGGGTGTTTCTGGCATATTCAACAACTTAGGAAGTATTTGAAGAATGTAAGAGGGTCAGTACCTTCAGGCAAACCATACATAAAAATAGTTTCTTCTGTTTCTATTTTTAAGGTTTTCAACTTGTCTCTGTAGAACAGAAACCTGTGTTTGAAGTGTATTTGCTTCGATGGCAGTATCAGTAAAGACTGTAATGTATTGTTCAGGTGTTGAGATCCTCTCCTCCATATGAGACCGTCTGTCACTGAGAGTTTATCATTTTGCATTTGTCTCCTCCATGTAAGGACGCAAAGCCCTGAGCTCTTCCAATAGAAGATCTATTGATACAGAAGAAAGAGATTTTGGGGTAGAGGGTCATTCTATTTAAAGATTTTTAATTGACACTTTCCCCATACCAAGTGATGAAGGTGCTGCAGATAGGGATGCGCTTGAGGAAGAAGCAGTGCGCCCATGCAAAGGTATGCATGAATCTTCCATTGTTAAGATCTGTGAGATTGCTAAGGAGTTTTTAGTATACCTATGAGAACAGCACTTAAGTGGTGTTTTGATTGTTTTGGCTTACCCATAAATAGGAGAATAAATCATTTTCAGCTCTTAAATGACCAAAAAATAGCATATACATAAAAGCCTTCTTGTTGCAGGAAAAGTATGCAGCCTAAACGTTACAATGAGGAACAGGTGAAAGGCTGACAGGGCTATCAGTGAAAGTACAGTGAAATGTGCTTCTTCCCAGAATTAAAAAAACATGGGTAGAACAATGTTAAATGATAAAAAATATGAGGAGATGCAATGGATGGACAAATATGTTGAAATGAACCTCATACAGTGATGAATATCTACTATGCACCATTACATATATATCATAAAAATGCCAATTATTTGAAAAGTCCAAGTTATTGAGAGAACAATGTTAAATAGTCATTCTGATATAAACCTTCATGAGAAGTGCCAGATAATAAATACGTTCCTGAAAGCAAGGTTAAAGCAAACCTTGTGAGCAGCAGGAGCCAAAGTAGAGAAGAACAATTAAATGAAGCACCTGATCACTGTTCAGCATTATGGTGATAACATAAAATGTCAGGTGCCTCGTACGGAAAGAAACAAACCGCCATCAGTAAACATGGTGTGTGTCTCTCCCTGACAACGAGTAGCATAAATAATAATGCTGTACTACAAAATGAGCACTATGCAGTCCCAGAAGAGAGTCGTTGATGGGAGAGCCTGGCAAAATGCAGCATTTCCATCACGCCTTCCTGTGGAGAGTCTCTTGCACGCCACCATCTTCCTCAGGCATTAAGCCGTGGGTCCTGGGCTCACTGTGCCACTGGAATCAAGCTATCCTGGCTGAAGATGGGTGAAACACTGAACCCTGTCCTAGGATGCTTGTTTCTGGTCCAGGGAGGACCTGGCTTTGCAATGCGGGCTGGACTGTTCCCATGAGGCACAGGGTCAAGACTGATTTGCATATGGCTAGGTCTAAACTGGGGTGGCATGGGAAGCAAAAGAATGATGAATTCAACACAGATCTCTTGACTGGGAGTGAATGTTTTGATTTGTTCTGCATTCTGTCCATCAATTGTGTGTCTTTTGCTTTCTTGCTCTAAGTGCGCCAGGTATGCCCAGACGTGGACCCTGGGCTCACTGTGCCACTGGAATCAAGCTATTCTGGCTGAAGAGGGGTGAAACCCCGAAACTGGTCCTAGGATGCTTGTTTCCTGTACAGGGATGACCTGGCTTGGCAGTTCGAGCTGGAATGTTCGTATGAGGCACAGGGTCAACACTGATTTGCATATGGCCATGTCTGAACTGGGGTAGTGGGTAAAGAAGTGAGCTAAAGAATGATGATGGATTGAACCCAGATCAGTTGACTGGGGGTGAGTGTTTGATTTATTCTGCATTCCGTCCCTCAATTGTGTGTCTTTTGCTTTCCCATAGTGTTGCAGGCTTAACAGCAAATACACTGTCACATCTGAACTATTTAATGCTCTACAAAACAAAGTTCTTCATAATTCTAGCGTAAAACTAGAAGAGTATCTGCTCAACTTAAATGCACAGAAATAACTTTGTGGTTCGAATGACTTGGTCAAAAGCAGTACGGAGTGTTGAAAAGATGCTTTCATAAAATAACACCTTTTTTTAGCGAGGCTAAGCTAAATAAAGTTTCCTCACAGTGAGGGCCCCTCTGGCGTCTCAACATCATACGCCACTTCCCTCCCATTTCAGTAACTGAGGATTAGAATGCATTGCGGTTGCATGAATTGAAGACATGACTACAAGTATTGGGTTCCTTCCTTCAATTTCTTCATACACTTTATAGCCCTTTCAATGTTGTTTCTATTAGAATGCTCACACATAGTTACTAAAGGAATCAGAAATAAATAAAGTCAAGTCCCTGTAGCTAGATTGTTTCAACAGAAAGTATTTCTTCACCCGCCCCTTGTGCTCCTTCTTAATGGAAGTTGGGTCAGTAAATAGCCTGGGTCTTCCAAGATTAGAAAAGGTAGTCTGTAAGTAGCCATAGTACAGAAGAGCCCTTTGCACATGCCAAACAGTGTTTGACTACCTCTCTGCTAAGAGAGGTCTGCTTCATGCCAAATAGAACACCACAGTAAAATCATGATTCAATTCCATAATTGATGGTCTGAATGAAATGTTAGAGTAATGACTTACAACCTACGTGAAAATGTAACTCTGGACATTGAGACCACCGATTGATGGTCAGACCATTTGGACTCCAATTCCCCGGAGCTGTCGCAAATGTCTTTATACACTCCTGAAGGATTCACTAGTTGCTGTGAAGATACAAGTCCACTGTCTAGATGCAAGTCCACTTTGGTCCCATAAAAGAGCATACATTCTGCGATGTCATCATATACTTCATGAAAGGTGGTAGCACCACAGTGTCAAAGCGTTTCTCATTTGGCAAGGTACACACATAGCTTCACATATAAAAACATATACAGACCCTTTTCAAATGCTCACTAAAGTATTCATGGAAGTACCAATCCCAACCAGTTTATAGTTACATTGACATATACCAGAGTTGTCTCCCGTGTTGAATTTTCACCTAGGTGGTAAGGAACAGATGTAGTTGGCAAAATACCAAGTGTACTACGTTCGCAAATTGTACAACTCTGACATTTCATTCAGACTGTGGTTACGGAATTGAATTTGACCCTCACCAAAATGGAAAATCTTCACTTAGTGTGATTCCAGTGGTTACAGCGGTATTCATTTACTATTAAAATATAGTATTTATTTAGTATGCATGCAGACTATGTAGTATGCCCACAAGCCGAAATATGCAAATGAGGGAATACTAGTTCTACTCAACTACCCTTCAAATACATAATGAACACTTCAATTGATTGCTAAACGAAGACTAGTAGTATTTTAGAATAATAGTATTTGAAGCTTAGTAGTAGTCAGTTAGGGTTTATTTGCAGCTCTTGTGCTAGAGCAAAATGAAGGCTAGTCTCATTGATTGTGACCACTGTTTGAAGACTAGTGGTATTCTTTGTGAGCAATATCTGAATACTAACGGCAATGATTGTTAAGGGGGGGTGAAGAGGAGGTTTTTTGGTGGGGGTTTGTGCAGGGGTGGGGGTGAGCCTAGAATCAGAGGATGGGGATACATCCGTGGGACACAAACCCGGGCACCCAGCTTCAAAGTCAGCAGTTGTAAATGTAAATGTAAATGTAGGTGTACTTATATAGCGCAAACCTGTCACCCAAAGGGCATCCTGGCACTTGCTTAGGGAACCCGTCCTGGTATTCCCCTGTGAGAAACCCCAGCAGGGTGTCCACAAGGTGAAAGCCAGGCATCCCGCCGCGAGGGGCCGTAGTGGAGATTAAGCAAGCTATTGCCCAGAGTTGCAGAGTGTGACCCCGTGATTCGAGTAGGCACCGGAGCGAGAATTGTCGAGGCCATGGAATTTTTGAGCCCGAGACCCGCCGAGGCGGGGAATCGAATCCTGGTCCACGGTCGATCTGTAAGACCATACCATTGATGGTACGGCGATACAAATTCCCACATTCAATCGCTACCACACATGCTTTTTATTAAGAGCATGTAATTCATTTGAGCTCGAAGCGCCAATGTTGAAAGGGGATCTCAGACACCCTGCCTCATTTCGAAGTCCCACATTGAATGCCCTGCAGCGTCCTAATAGCCCACAAAAAATGGGATCCACCATAGCTGGCAAAGTTTTGTATTGCTTATGTGTGGCGTTTTCTGAATTTCAGTGCAATTATGAGTGACATTTCAATGACTATGAGTGACACTTTCTCGCGAGCAAAATCAAGCAATGAAGAAGAGGGAAACAGAAATTTCAGAAATTACAACCATTTAAGCAACGAGAAACTCTAAGATCATCTTAAAACTGCTGTAAAGCACCAGGAATGGAGGAGCTTGACATCAGGGTTTTAAGTTGGATGAAAAACAAGCATTTGCAATGCAATAGGTCTCGCTTTTGCCAGAGTTTAAATTATTTGACATTGTAAATAACAATGCCTTTTATTTATCTGTTTTGCTAATTAACACAAAAAAATGTACAATGCCAATAGCTCAAACTCTTGGCAATGCAAGGCCGCAATTGTCCCGGGCTTCTCGGAAAGGGAAAGCATGCATGGCGCGCTGAATGCATCACATAATTGCCCTCCCTAACATCCTGACTTTGTTAAAGCATTTAGGGACACTACTGACCCTTCCCTGAAAAGTCTGAAAATATTTGCCTATGTAAGGTTTTCACAGGATTAACTGGGCTACCATGTTGAAGGAATTAACTCTGAAATGACTAAACTGTTGGAGAAGTTGGCGGATTCTCCTACAGCACTACGTCCACCACCAGGTAAACAGTAAATAGAACTAGTGAACCACTGGATGTGAGACCTATGCTTGTTTGAGCGGATTCTCCTTGACTGCCCTCCACTAAATTAGGCCAGAAGTCTTTTTCATTCATCTTTCATAGGTATCATTAGGCCTAGCAACACACATAAAAACAACATTTGCAACCACTTTGGGGAAAAAATGCTTTGAATAATTTGCAGCTCTCCATGGGGTGGAATTCTATGAGCTTACTCCAAATGAAAACATTTCCGCGAAGATTCAAGGAACAAGCTGGGAGAGTTTTTTGACTAGTGGCAATGACAGATAGAGGATTAACCCTTCCCCGTAGCCGTGTTCACGACAAGAGTGGTACAAACTACAGAGGCTTGGCAATGTTAAACACTTAAAATGTACAGCATTGAAGGCGAGCAGTACTGAAAGAAAAAGACTAGAATCTAGCACTTGGGCATGAGTGCAGCATCCGCTGTATGGCACTTGTTGCATAAACTGAACCCGTCATCAACTCTTCCCTCTTCCCTCAAAGCCTCCACACTCAGACAATCTTTTCTAATCCAGGAGATGCAAAAACATAATTCAAACTAGTAATGGACCAAAACATAGGAAAGAGAGCTAAGGGAAGGGAGCCGAAATGACCGGGCGTAGTTTCACATGATAAATACCGATCCACGCTCTACTCATTTTCACGAATTTACTAAGTCAATAATGTTTCTTACATCATATCTACATATCTGACCTCCGTTGACCTCGCATGACGTTGCCACCTAACTGCTCTAGACAGACAGGATGTTTGTAATCATGCCTGCAATGTTGACTGATATGTATGGCACAGCAGGTACTAAAAGAAAATTGTTAGGCAACAACTTTTTTTAGGCATAGGTGTCATGTTTAGCATTGAATGATACAGGAGATTCCCTGTTTTATGTTCAACTGATTAGATTTTCACTCAGGGGCTGCATTCCAATTTCTTACCAAAAAAACACGCAGAGCACTTATCTTCTAAAATACATTCTGGAGTGCGACCGATTTGTTTCCTGTGGAGGACGAGAAACACACTGTTTAAAAGTGTATGGGTTTTCTTAGCTCATTAATCGGCACCTTTGCCGGAGGTGGATTGGACTAGGTGGAGAAGAGGCACAGAGTTTTCTTTTCTTCTGTTATTTATATTTATGTTTGTGGGTGTGTGCGCGCACGTGTGTGTGTGGGTGCGTGTGTGTGTATAATTATTTGAGCTAGTACTCTTTATGACTTTGAGTTGCCTACATTGAAGAAAACTCTCGTTTTGGAAAGTCAGATATTGTTAAATAAAGCATTGTCTTTTTAAATACAATGGGGATTCCTTGAGAAAATGCAAATGAGCGCTGCCATTCTGCTTGCCACCCGCACACTTGAGTAGCAACAATAACTGATAGTGGCGCAGGGGGCTAGAGGCAAAGGCACGTCAAAACACAGCACAGGGGGAGCTGTCAGGATCGAGGTAGCACAGAGAACGCTACCATGCACCCGAGTACGATCTTGTACTTGCTGGCTGGCTGGCAGTAAGAAAGCTTAAACTTGGAGGTTAAGGCAAAATGAACGAGCTTCCACTGTTATTGTAACATGCATTTGTAATCCCTGGACGGGGGTCTACTGTACATAACCACTCACAATAGAACACTTACTGGTTTCATTCACTCCAAACGTCTTGATAATCGCAGCATACTCACAGTTTGTTTTCTTTACCCCAGGCTGTCACTGGTTTCGTGATCGTGACAAATTGCCCATTCATTTTGAATCCACCTCCTTCTCTGCAAATCTCGTGAATCGAAAGTTCAGTTCGCGTGATGTATTCACCAACACTAGGTCTTAGACAGTGAAATAGGTCCAAGTAGGCGGCCATCTTTCAGTCACTACTCATTTAGGCATTAAAAGAACGAATTTGTGATTTCCTTTCGTATGACAGGCTTGATGTTTCTCTCTTCACCTCACCTTAAAAAACAAACAAAACAAGAATACCGGGCACAATATGTAGATGTAAATAGCGCTGTTACATAGCTGCCAAGGTTTCAGGCTGCTATATGTGACATTTTCATAATTTCAGTGTAATAATGAGTGATATTTCAACGACTATGAGTGACATTTTTTTACAAGTAAAGCAAGCAATGAAATGCACGGAAAGAGAAAAATATCAGCAATTACACCCGTTTGAGCAATAAGAAGCTCTGAAAATGACTTGAAATAGCTACAAAACCCCTGAAAAGGAAGACTAGGTTTATAATGAATTCAATTAGGTGTCATCAGCCTAGAGAGACTTGGGTTAGTGTTTGTTCTAATGAAAGTCATGCCTCAGAGCTGTAAATAGTGCTGCACTGCTGCTTATGCCCTCCCGTGTCCTAGCAGGATTCAAATACACCTGTGAGCCCCATTGGATCAAACTAGAATCACAAAGGCCCAAAGAGGATCTGAGAAGACCCAGACTAATACCATGTTGGCACTTTGAGAGAACGTGTCTGTTAGTCCCGTTGTTGTCTTTACATGGGGCCACTGGAATGTGCGTGCCAGACACATCGGAGGGCGTTTGATATTAGTGGTTGACATGAGGTTAGTGCCCCTCACCAAGGCCAGTACATGTGCATAAGCAGGTAGGTAAATTACCACCGCACTGCGAGATCAGTCGTGAGAGGCTGTCTACTAAAAATTGTTTATCTGTCTTCATTTTTGTGTCACATCTTTCACAACTGTAGCATGTTTCATGCAGTTCTCGAATAAACAAACATAAAAGAAAGCCGTCACTTCTGAGAACTCCGCAGCCCATCTGAACCCCAAAGTTCACAGCCAGCCAGGGCGCCCGAATCTCTCAACGAATTCATAAACACAAATTCCTCTAAATGCCATAGATCACGCTCTTTTAGATTTTGATCTTCAGATTCTTTTTGGCCTCAAAAGTCCTTTTTATTGACTTGGGGCGACAATTTATTTTTGTTGTTTACTTCAAATTTTTTTTTTGTGTTTGGCATTTCCTACATCAGATATATTTACACGTCTCCTTTTGTCATATTAACACATTAAAACATTTATATACAGAAACACTTGTATGTGAAACATATACATGAATATAACATTTAAACACACTCAAAAAAAATTGGACAAAAATATACACAATATTTGACAAACCTCACTAAACAGTTATATTTCACAATCTACCAAAGAATGAAAAGCTGGCTCTAGATCAACTTGCAGAAAACAAAAATCTGATAATCAAGCCCGCCGACAAAAGCGGTGGAATAGTGTAATTACCACGAGACAAGTTTGAAGCAGAGGTATCAAGACAACTTTCAGAAGAAAGATATTACC
Source organism: Lissotriton helveticus (assembly GCF_964261635.1). Classification (NCBI taxonomy): domain Eukaryota; kingdom Metazoa; phylum Chordata; class Amphibia; order Caudata; family Salamandridae; genus Lissotriton; species Lissotriton helveticus. The sequence goes on along the minus strand of NC_136059.1, from coordinate 1,599,621,556 downwards.
GCAAGACAAATGAAGACTGGAATAAAAAGATAAGAACAAAATTGACTACCCTGACAAAAATGGAGAAAAGGAGGGATGGCTATCAAAGAAGGAAGCAGCGTACCTCATAAATAAGCACCCCAGGACTCTAATTATGTACGTCCTCCCTAAGATACACAAAGACCTGAGTAATCCACCGGGAAGACCAATAATATCGGGGTCAACTCAATATTAGAACGACCAGCCAAATATTTTGATGTTTTCTTGAAACATCTAATATGGGATACTGCAAGTTCCATAAGAGATACCATGGAAGCAATCACCGTCCTGGAGTATCAACCATTCTATGAAGAAAACGAAATCCTAGTGACATTGGTCATAGTCAGCCTATATTCGAACATACAACAAGAGGCAGGCCTTGAGGCAATTGAAGTCTTCCTAGAAAAATGAGAGAGACCACATAATGTACCAACTGTATTTCTGTTACAACTAGCAGAGTTATGTTTGAAGTACAACTTATTTACCTTCAATGACACCCAATTTTTACAAATGATGGGAACTGCGATGGGTTGTCCTATTGCACCAGAAATGGCCATAATGTTCATGGCACTATGAGGACAAGTGGATATACAACAACAATCCATACGAAGGACATATCAAAATATGGCGCCGATATATCGACAATATTTTTTTGCTTTGGCGAGGACGAGAGGAACAACTAAATGGATTTGTAATCTGGTTGAACAACAGGAACCCAGATATACAAAACAGAAATGAACTTTTTAGACCTCCTCATAAAACATGAAGAAGGCCATCTATATACCACCTTGTACACAAAAAAACTGACCGAAACACCTTTTTAGATTTCTCAAGCTTTCACCAGCGGAACCTCCGAGAAATTTTACCCTTAAGTCAGTTCCTTAGAATAAGGAGAATTTGTACCAAGAAGGAGGATTATTTTGAGAACGCTACGGAACTAATAAAAAAACTTTTGGAGTGGACTTATCCAAAGAAGCTACTCAAACGGGCCATGAAGAGGGTGTGGTACACTCCCTGTGACTCACTGCTGAGCTCTAGAACAAAGAAAGAAGATATACCTCTCGTGTGTTACCACATTCTCAGGAATAACCAGTGAAGTACAAAAAATCCTTAGAAGGAATTGGAACACGGTAAAAGGCTTAAAACCCTTTCAAAGACTCCCATCTTTGCATTAAAAAAGAACAACAGCATAAGAGATAAACTAGTAAGGGCAAATACCACAATTAAAAAACAGGGCACCTCTTTAAGAACTATGTTGGCCTTGCCACCCATAAAAGGATACAGGAGATACGGTAATTGCATGTCCTGCGACAGTACATTGGAAGGTACAATCTTCACATATGGCAAAAAATATTTGAAACATGAAGACTTCACGTTCTGCAATACCCATAATGTCATCTATTGCATTATCTGCCCATGCGAAAAAGCATATGTTGGAAAAACAAGTCAACCTACTAAGATAACACCACACAATGGAACGGCAAAAATAAAAACTTAATTCACAAGAACAATAATAACATGGTTTATTTACAACAACAAAAAGCAACTTAAAACAGAAGCACGAACAGAGGAAGGACTGAATCTACATGCCCTTTTCCTACCAGGAAACACCTTTCAGAACAGAAACACTGGAAGGACTGAACACACATAAGCTTGGTAGGTCCCTTGAACTCTAGACTACTTATTGAATAGTTTTATAAGATACTAGATTAATGGAATTGTTTCTGATCTTTCGTTCCAAACAGGCAGGAAGCATTTGAGTGGGCGCATTGCAGCGCCAACTGGGTACGTGAGTACAAACCACTATAAATATAAATGTATAGTTATGTTGACAGGAAAACACACACTAAACAAACAATTTCATCACCCCTATAGGTGCAAATGATGTCCTATCAGAAATAAAGCTCAGCCCTGAAGAAGACCTTTATGACATGGAGTGTCTGTTCCCACTTATATAAGGTTCAAACGCGTCGGCATTGAATAGATAGCGGTTTGAAGCAAGCTAGGATAAGGAGATACTGACCCTGTCTGGGCAGTCAAGTGGAAACGTTCGTGTTCCCTCATAACATCTTGTGTAAATAATCTCCGACCCTATACAGGACCTTGAAATTAGGCCATTCTGAGGACTTAGTCATATTTGGTCCCAGTATATTTTTGTTTTTTAACAGTATAGGACAACAAAGGCGAATTGAAAATTTAGTTTGTGCACTCAAAAAAACGTTTGTGAAATATAACTGTTTAGTTAGTCTTGTCAAATATTGTGTAAATATTTTTGTCCAATTATTTTTGAGTGTGTTTAAATGTTACATTCATGTATATGTTTCACATACAAGTGTTTCTGTATATAAATGTTTTCATGTGTTAATATGACAAAAGGAGACGTGTAAATATATCTGATGTAGGAAACGCCAAACACAAAAAAACCTATGAAGTAAACTACAAAAATAAATTGTCGCCCCAAGTCAATAAAAGGGACTTTTGAGGCCAAAAATAAATAGCGTGATCTATGGTATTTAGAGGTATTTGTGTTTATGAATTTATTAGTATATGATTCCAGCCTCTAAGTTCCTAAATTGAATCACCCCCTTGTTATATACCCAAATCTCTCTACGGCCACTCTTCAGGCCCAGTCCTCTACAGTTTCTCCAGTCAAGCCGCTGCCAGCAAGACATCAGCCCTTTCATAGACGGGAGCTGAAAGGAGGTATAAAGAGGAAGGCTGAGTCTCAGGCGCCCATTGTGATGTGGATAGCTTTGGACAGTAATAGCAGGGGCATTAGGAGGGGCATTGGAGCATAGACGGAACAGGAGTCAGGCCATCAGAATGTAGAGGGAAAGCAGGCCGCCACCAAGCCTCAATAGTGGCCGATCTGTGCACCAGGGAGGCATATCAGGAGGGGCTGCAAGTAGATCGAAAGGCCGGGCATGTGGGACAGGCGGGTGCACACTCACAGTGACCATTGATTCAGCGTGGCTGGCAGCAGGCGCCCATTGGCTGAGCGTGCCCCAGGAGCTGCAAAGCCCTGCAAGCGATAGCGGCTGCAAGCACGAGGAAAGGAGGTGTCCAAGAGCACAAGCACAGCCTCGGCTGCTCCGACCTCCGTACCATTCTCAGGCTCAAGAGCAGCAGCTGCACAGTGCAGCGGCCGCAGCGGTCCATGGGTTTAGAGTTCGGTCCAGTCCGGTCACGGAGATTGTTCCCATTGTTTAAAAAAAGTTTTACTGCATGCAAGCTGCACCGACATTGCCACTGGCTGCAGCCTCCCACAACCTAACATCATGAACTCCAGCTACCCTTGCGCAGCTGTACTCTCTCATGATGTAATCAATCAGGAATGCCAGCCGCATGAATCCTATTGCTACATTGTAGCAGTTAGAGAACTGCAGAGCACAGAAGTCCCCAAGTTTGCCGGGCCCCGTGCACTGCAAACTTCAGCTTTAGTTTCAATCAGCATTAATTGCGGATGATTAGTAGCACTATGATTTCACAGCCCAGGAGGTGCTAAGCCTATTATGCGTGACTTGGTATTTCAATGCGGTGATGCGGACCTCCACACTGAAATGTAGTAGTCTCAAGCCTAATGTGTGATACTTGGAAGGGCTGCTGTTGTGATGCAAAGCTTGAGTGATGACCTCTCCGACCCGGATACCCACCTCCAATGTTGACCGGTCTAGCCTTTAGGCCACATCCTCTACTCTTTTGATTTTCAATTTTTCTACACTTTCCCAGAGAAGGTTTCTAAAAAAAAAAAAAATGTCGGACATGTTCCTGAAGCAATCAACAAATCATCCTCAAATTATCATGAACAAGTCTTTTTAATTAGAAAACTATGGTGCTAGTCAAGTAATCCAACAGTAATTTCCAAATAATCCTAAAACCATCAGCAGCAATGCATTATGTGAAGTAATCAGGTACTCAGTTTTAAGTCATCCTTAAATCATCAGGAACAGTCAAACTTTGTGAAGTCATCAGATAATCATTTTCAAGTCATCCTAAAATCATCAGGCTCAAGTTTCTAAACTCCGCTGATGACTTTAAGAGCTTGATGATGTCTGATGACGTGAAAATGACTTCAAATGTAGTTGGATGATTATCCAAGGACTCCGGGATGGCTTCTAAAGTCATCCTGTTTGACCTGGGACTACACTTACACCACAATAGTATAATAAATAAGGCATAACAATTGTACAATAAATAAGGCACAGATCTATCATTCAGCATGCAGCTTGAATAGAATCTTAATAGTAGTCTGTGTAAAGTCCAGTAGTATTCAAATTGTTTGTATTCACTAAATGTTCTGCATTGTAAATGAAGACTATGCGATTACAAATGAGTATGTGCTTAGTATTCTGTTAGTATTCAAGAAGTACCACTCACATATCAGTAGTCTTTATGCACTAGCCTTCCCAAAAAGAACACTATTGAATACTAAAATTGGCATAAAATAGTCTTCGAATGCTATAAAAAGACCGGTTAACCACTAAATGTAGTATTCAACTTCGGTAAGGGTACATAAGCAACGCCTCTCTATCAGTCAATAATTTCTCTAGGTCAACTCCTAATGTTTTTACATTTTGTGAAACTCACAAGGCCTTGATGGAAAGAGGGAATGTTTTCACAGCCTTGGGGCCACAAACCATTACATATGTTTTCAATCTGTTTGTTTCCAAAAATGAAGCGCTCTATAAAGCTTAAGGCCATTGGGGGTACTGACTAACAAAACAGTATCATCTGCCTAGAGAAGCACCAGTGCAATTTTATTTTGGATTCTAGGAACGTCTACACCTATACCGGTCAGGACAGACTCCAACTTGCTAATATACAGGAGGAAGAGGATTGATGCTAAGACACACCCTTGCCGAATCCCGCACTAAAGACTAAAAGGTTCAGAACATTACTCTTGCATCTCACTCTGGCCTGGAGGTTCACATGCAGCTCTCTAAGGACAGGTACCAGCCTCTTCTCAATCTCCATAGAGGCTCTGAGGTCCAAAGCTTGTATCTATTGCCACTGTCAATGCACTTGACAGGTCCAGGAAAGCTAGATGGATAATGTCATGCTTGAGCAATTTGTACTTACAGATTATAAGGTGCAGGTCATATATTGTTTAATGGTCCCCAGGCTAGGGAGAACCCTGTGCTGGTCCTTTGACAGGACCCATTTTTACTGATCCAGTGTTTTAGCCTATGCATCCTATTATCTTAACTGAGGAATCTTTACCCAAAATGGGCCGGTAACAAGTTGGGTCCCGTCTGTCCCCTTTTGTGAAAACTGAATCAATGGTACCGGACCTCCACGACTCAGCAAGTCCTGCTACACAAGTGTTGAAAGTATTTGTCAACAAAGTGGTCCAGAAGTTGATATGGTAAATGAGATTAGATGAGGACCAGCCCACTAAAATCATTCCCCTTTGGAGGATAAATGTGCAGGAAATTATTCACCCAGTACTCTGGGGCAATAATATACTTCAGAGCTGCATTGGATGCATCTGAATTATTGTTAATTAGGTTCCAGAAGGTCCTAAAATCCTCTAGAGCACAGACCTGAACCAATAATGATGATGATGAAACGTGCACACATGCTGATTGAGCTTAAATGCATATTTTGACTTCTAAAAATATCGTCCCAAAAAGTATCTGTTAACTATTATGAAGCAATTACTTTTTATTACTTTGTAAATATTTTTTATACTGATAAAGACAATTGCTATCACAGAAGTTGTTTTTTTCTAAATACTGTAGTTGTACCCAATGTCTGTATACATTGTAATTTTTTTCACAAGACAATCAAAAAGCTCACCACAGTGAGCATCACTGTGTTGATAGGCCCTTGGACAGAATAGGCTTGCTTGTGCTAATACAGTTTGCACTTAGAATTACACAAAATATAGACATGCAGATGATCCACATAAACATGTGCACTTCTTTGCAAAATCAAAATGTGTTATACTGAAGAAATGGGAAAGAGACATGAATAGCATCACCATTGTAAAGTTAAATATAATGACGTGTTCTTAATATAATGGCATGTTCTCTCATACCATATTCTTTGTTGGATTTGCTCCATGGAGGTGTGTGAAAAGCATGTCAAAATGATTTTGTGACAGAGGCAGCCTTAAAAGAATGCCGTGGCAGGATCAGCCTTTTTCACATGGTTTGTGGTTAGATCCAGAGTCAGGCTTGCTGTTTTCAGCACCATCAACATTTGGGGCAGATTTATTATATTTCAGTGCAACGCAGTGTAGCAAACCCATTTTCTGTGCTGTGTTGCATAAGGAATGACAATGCAGTGCAGAGACATAGGTATTAAAGACGACCTGCTGCTGCTGACTAACCCTACACCTAGGCTGCCAAGCGTCACACATAACCTTTGAACCATGGTGCAAAGGTGTGTGTGTGCTGTCTAGCATAGGATGTTTTTTGAAAAAGACCCTTTCACAACAAAATCCTAAACCTATGCAATTTGTTAAACATTTAACACATAGTATATTTGCTGACCAGATCAGCTCGTGTGCAAAATAGAAAGAAATGCAATTACGCAACTGTAAATGCGTTTTCACATACATCTTGTGCACTATTTACAGTAGCACAAGCAAAAAATCTCTAATATGGTCATGAGTAGTGGAAATGCATAAATATTTACGAGGAACACTATAGTAAACCTCCAACTGTTGAAGGTATCTGGGAGTACTCTTAGAAAACCATTGAAAATTTCTTAAAAACTGAAATCTTCACCCATGCGCATGTTCTAATTTTCAATTATTTTTTTTCGGCCCTAAGTATTGTAAAGTATTGTAAATGTAAAAGTTGGCTTCCTTGGGTCTTGTGTTTTATTGAAAGAATTTCCCCTTTCAGAAAAGCCTGTTCTCTAACAAGTACTCAGTATACAATATAACTGCATTCAAACTGAACTATGACACTCGCTTGCTGACTTTCAAATATTTTGAAAGAAGAGTCATAAGCGGCATTGAAGTTAACTGAAAGGAAATACATTACCCCATGAATAATTAAATGAAACAAAAGAGTTGCATAGAAGTAAGATCATGAGGGAATATGTTAACAAGCGTGTGAATACCTATAATGACCGCCATGCACTGGATTTTGGTATTATGGGTTACCAAACCAATGCCTCTATGCAGTTGTGAAGGAGTAGATGAACTGCACAACATATATCATATAAGAGTGTCTAAAATGCAATGAGAAAATATAAAAAGGAAGGACTGTGTTAGACCTGTCAGCCTTAGAGTTGGCTTTTTGCCTCAGTCCTCCATTTTTTGCTGAAATTAGTTATGTTGGCATTAGGACTCTGTGCACCTTACCACTGCTAACCTGTGCTAAATTGCTTGTGGTCTCCCCTTTAAACCTGCTAAAACTGACTTATGCCTCATTGGCATATTTAATTTACTTATAAGTCTTTTGTAAAGTGGTATACCATATACCCAGGGCCTATAAATTAAATGCTACCAATGGGCCTGCAGAACCCACTGGTCCACAAACTCAAGTAGCAACTTAAAACGTGTCCCATGTCTGCCATTGCAGCTTGAATGCAGTTTTTAACTGCAAATTCGACTAGACAATATAACCCCCTTTCTATGCTTTAAATGCCCCTTTTATTTCATATAAGTCATCAATAAGGTAGGCACTAAGTAGTCCATAGGACACGGTACATTGTAATTAAAAGATTGGGCATCTACCTTTAAGTTTTAAATATCCTGGTAGAAAAATACTTCTAAATGTGTTATTCACTCCTGTGAAGCCTACTTCTCTCATAGGATAACATTGGGTTGCCTTTTTACATGAATTAAATGGTATCCTTTGATTGGAAAAAGGTAAACGTTTTATGATTGGTATCAGATTTTAAGTTACCATTTTGAAAATGACACTTGTAGAAGGTTGGCTTTTACTGCCCTAACTATTTGGTGCCTGCAGTCTGTTTCAGGGCCACATGAGTGGGTGTAGTTGGCAGTTGGACTCTGTCTATTCCTCCCAGACAGCCACACAATTCGAGAGATGAAGTGGCAGAATGTGGGTACGTTTCAGCACAGCCTCACATGGATCTGAATAGGCTGTGTCCTACGTCACACAATGGAATTCTCACCCCAGCATTATTCATGAAGTCAGCTTGGAGCCCGAACAGGAGAGGCAGGAATCTTAAGCACTTCAAAGGGAATTCTTTAGAAACGTCTCCTACTTCAAAGAAGGCAAAAGGCATAAAAAACGACCATCAGATCCACTCTTCAATCACTTTCTGGACCTGCGGAAAGACTCTCAGAGGACTGCCTGCTGCTGTGGCCGGCTGTATACTACAGAAGTCTGCTTTGATCCACCTGGAAGGACTGCTTTGTTGCTTGAAGTCTGTTTCAACCCTCAGAGGCATGGTCTGCAGTTGGAGCCCTGATCCATTTCTTGAACCCAGAACTACCAGAGTGACTCCAATGGTTATTTGAGTGTCTTTCTGATCAGAGCCTTAGGGACAGAAAGGGTTTCAAATATATTGAACCGACAGTTGGACCCAGTCTGATTGAATCCTAACCCCCCAAGTGGTGTCTATCCAGTCCTGGACTCTGAGGAGGTGGTGTTAAACATGCCAAGATGGCCGACATTCAAAACTTGGGACATAAAAAAAACTTCTGCCTAAAAACTGCTCTGAAAACTGAGAGGAAACCATGACCAACCTGCTCACTTATCCAACCAAGGTGCATCTCCAGTCAGCCTGACTTTGCGGCAGCTCCTGCTATGTTCTTCTCCACAGCAGCAAATCCTGTTCCGTGGTTCTTCCCAGAAAGGTATCCAGACTCATGAAGCCCTTGTCGGCTACAGCCTTCAGCCTCTTCCCACTGGATATTTTCAACTGAGGGGCATATTTACAAGCCCCTATCACCACAGGAACATCATTTTTAGTAACATTCCTGTGGCTCTATGGGTTTTGCCTTATTTACAAGGCAGCTTAACCCCTTCGCTGCTAGGCCTTTCTCCCCCGTGCTAAGCCTTTATTTTGGGCTATTTAGGGTAGTTCACACCTAGGCCCTTGTAACTTTTTGACCACATAAGGTATCCACCCCAAATTTGCATCCTTTTGTTCAAACATCATGAGGAGTCTAAAGTTACCCAGGTATTGTGGATTCCCCTGGAGGGGACCCAGAAATTAGCCAGCATTCAGCAAAATGTATTTATTCTGGGGGAAAATTGCTGCGAATGAAAGCGTCAGGATTTTTCCCTGCAAGTGGTATCAACAAGGGGTTTGTGGGGCTGAAATCACCATTTACCCAGCTTTTAGGGTCTGACAGACTTTTGTCAGAAAACCAACATTTTTTACACAGGTTTGGAATTGTACTGGGATATAGCTTATTTGTGCTTTTTTTTGTGCATTCAACCTTCTTCCAGTTAATGGTAGAAATAGGTATGAAAGCAATAATGGATCCTGGAAAGCTGTAGATTTTAGGAAAGTAGACACAAATTCAACATTCAGCAAGGGGCTATTTGGGTAAATCCTTCAAGGTTTCTTTATATAAACTAACAGTTGAATATAGGAAAACTCCTAATTATGACAGCTGTTTGAAACCAACATACCGTTACATCTGCTGGATCTTTCTGGTTGTGGGGCTATATAGTACTTGAAGGTTTACTAAGAACCCGACGAACCCAGAGCCAATAACAGAGCAGCGTATTTCAATGTTTTTTTTATTATGTACCGGGTATATAGCAATTAATTTGGGAAAATATATATATGGAAAAATCGGTATGAAAGACACCTATGTATTTCTGAAATTGGAATGAAATATAGAGTTTAGAAACAGCAGATACTTGCACATTTCCAAAATTGTGAGTACCCATACTAGCATGAGAATTATAGAACATTTTTCAAAGTGACTTTTTTGTACACATTGTCTTTCATTTGGAAGGCAGAAATGCATCGAAAGTCGATAGGTAATAACAGCTGCTCTACAATTCTATGTTACCTTGAATCTCCCGATAAAAATGGTACCTCACCTGGTGCCTGCCACAGGAAACGACTCAAAGCGCTGCGTGGACACAGTTTATTTTTACAGGGAAATCTGACCGTTTTTTTGAAAAAGTGCCCAGCCTGAAAACTAGAAACCCAGTGGAATCCAGGATGGGGTGATTTGTCTGGCTCTCACCAGGTTCTGTTACCCAGAATCCCTTGCTAACCTCAACATTTTTTTTATCAAAATACATTTTCCTCACATTTCTGTGGTGGAAAGTTCTGGAATCTGCATGGAAACAGACCAAAACGCAACTTGGACACACCACATTTTCACAGTGAAAACATACCCATTTTTTGCAAAGTGCCTAGCCGTAGATTTTCAACCCTAGCTCTGCCGGCACATAGGGTAACCTAGCAAACCTATACATTTTTTTAAATTAGACACCCTGTGGAATCCAGGATGGGGTGATTTGTCTGGCTCTCACCAGGTTCTGTTACCCAGAATACATTGCAAACCTCAATATTTAAAAAAAAAAACAAATTTTTCTCATACTTCTGTGGTGGAAAGTTCTGGAATCTGCATGGATCCACAAAATTCCACCCACCCTGCATTCCCAAAGTCCTCCTAGAAAAATGGTACCTCACTTGATTGGGTAGGCCTAGTGCCCGTGACAGGAAACAGATCAAAACGCAACATGGACACACCACATTTTCACAGTGAAAACGTACCCATTTTTTGCAAAGTGTCTGACTGTAGATTTTTAACCCTAGCTCTGCCAGCACCTATGGAAACGTAGCAAACATATACATTTTTTTAAACTAGACACAGGAGGGAATCCAGGATGGGGTGTCTTGTCTGGCTAGCCCCAGGTTCTGATACCCAGAATTCCTTGCAAACCTCAACAATTGTAAAAGAAATCCACAATTTCCTCATATTTCTATGATGGAAATTTATTGAATCTGCGTGGATACAAAGATTTCCACCCACCCCGAAATCATGAAAGTCTTCCAAGAAAAATAGTACCTCACTTGTGTGGGTATGCCTAGTGCCCTCGACAGGAAATAGCCCAAAACGCAACATGGACACACCACATTTTCACAGGGAAAACCGACACTTTTTTTGCAAAGTGACTTGCTGTAGTTATGGAACCCTACCTTTGCCAGCACCAAGGGAAACCTAGCAAACCTATACATTTTTAAAAACTAGACACCCAGTGGAATCCAGGATGGGGGGATTTGTCTGGCTCTCACCAGGATCTGTTACCCATAATCCCTTGCAAACCTCAACATTTTTACAAAAAACACATTTAACTCATATTTCTGTGGTGGAAAGATCTGGAATCTGCATGGATCCCCAAAATTCCACCCACCCTGCATTCTCCAAAGTCTTCCTAGAAAAATGGTACCTCACTTGTGTTGGTAGGCCTAGTGCCCGTGACAGGAAACAGACCAAAACGCAACGTGGACACACCACATTTTTACAGTGAAAACGTACCCAATTTTTGCAAAGTGCCTACCTATAAATTTTCAACCCTAGCTCTGCCGGTACCTAGGGAAAACCAGCAAACCTATACATTTTTCAAAACTAGACACCGCAGGGAATCCAGGATGTGGTGACTTTGCTCGCTCACCCCAGGTTCTGTTACCCAGAAGCCCTTGCAAACCTCAACAATTGTCAACAAAAAAACTATTTCCTCACATTTCTGTGATGGAAAGTTCTGGAATCTGCATGGATACAAAAAATTCCACCCACCCCACATTCATCAAAGTCTTCCGAGAAAAATTGTACCTCACTTGTGTGGTTAGGTCTAGTGCCCGCAACAGGAAACGGACCAAAATGCAATGTGGACACACCACATTTTGACAGTGAAAACTGACCCTTTTTTTACAAAGTGCCTAGCTGTAGATTTTGAACCGTAGCTCTACATTTTTTAAAACTAGACACTGCAAATTCCACCCACCCCGCATTTCCCAAAGTCTTCTGATAAAAATAGTACCTCACTTGTGTGGGTAGGCCTAGTGCTCGCGACAGGAAACGGCCCAAAACGCAACATAGACACACCACATTTTCACAGGGAAAACGTACCCTTTTTTTGCAAAGTGCCTAGCCGTAGATTTTCAATCCTAGCTTTGCCGGCACCTAGGGTAACCTAGCAAACCTATAAATTTTTTTAAATTATACACCCAGTGGAATCCAGGATGGGGTGATTTGTCTGGCTCTGACCAGGTTCTGTAACCCAGAATATATTGCATACCTCAATATTTAAAAAGAAAAAACACATTTTCCTCATACTTCTGTGGTGGAAAGTTCTGGAATCTGCATGGATCCACAAAATTCAACCCACCATGCATTCCCAAAGTCCTCCTAGAAAAATGGTACCTCACTTGTTTGGATAGGCCTAGTGCCCGTGACAGGAAACAGACCAAAACGCAACATGGACACACCACATTTTCACAGTGAAAACGTCCCCATTTTTTGCAAAGTGTCTGACTGTAGATTTTTAACCCTAGCTCTGCCAGCACGTATGGAAACGTAGCAAACATATACATTTTTTAAAACTAGACACAGGAGGGAATCCAGGATGGGGTGTCTTGTCTGGCTAGCCCAGGTTCTGATACCCAGAATCCCTTGCAAACCTCAACAATTGTGAAAAAAAACACAATTTCCTCAAATTTCTATGATGGAAATGTATTGAATCTGCGTGGATACAAAGATTTCCACCCACCCCACACTCATGAAAGTCTTCCAAGAAAATAGTACCTCACTTGTGTGGGTAGGCCTTGTGCCCTCGACAGGAAGTAGCCCAAAACGCAACATCGACACACCACATTTTCACAGGGAAAACTGACACTTTTTTTGCAAAGTGCCATGCTGTAGTTATGGAACACTAACTTTGCCGGCACCAAGGGAAACCTAGCAAACCTATACATTTTTAAAAAACTAGACACCCAGTGGAATCCAGGATGGGGGATTTGTCTGGCTGTCACCAGGATCTGTTACCCAGAATCCCTTCCAAACCTCAACATTTTTACAAAAAACACATTTACCTCATATTTCTGTGGTGGAAAGTTCTGGGATCTGCATGGATCCCCAAAATTAACCCTGGGCGTAGTGGGCGTAGTGGGGCTCCGCGGAGCTACGCGGAGAGGGCGAGAAGCTACGCCCACTCCCGCACTCCGCGTAGCCCCACTACGCACCTCCCTCCCGCTCTCCCCTACATACTTTATTTAAGCAATTACACTGATTAAAACAATTTTAAAGCACTTACCTTGTCCGGGGCTCGTCCGGGGCTCCCTCATTGAATAGCGTCTTTTCCTGGATACCAATGCGCATGCGCGGGCGGCCGCGCATGCGCATTGGTATCCAGGAAAAGGACGCTATAAAAAGAGGGAGCCCCGGACGAGCCCCGGACAAGGTAAGTGCTTTAAAATTGTTTTAATCAGTGTAATTGCTTTAATAAAGTATCTAGTGGAGGGCGGGAGGGAGGCGGGTGGCGGCCGACTCGGCTACGCTCATGGAGTGGGCGTAGTGTTGCCGGCTACGCTGTCTACGCAAAATGCGTAGAAGGCAACACTACGCCTACTCCGTGGGCGTAGCCAAATCGGACGCCCAGGGTTACCCAAAATTCCACCCACCCTGCATTCTCCAAAGTCTTCCTAGAAAAATGGTACCTCACTTGTGTTGGTAGGCCTAGTGCCCGTGACAGGAAACAGACCAAAACGCAACGTGGACACACCACATTTTTACAGTGAAAACTTACCCAATTTTTGCAAAGTGTCTACCTATAAATTTTCAACCCTAGCCCTGCCGGCACCTAGGGAAAACCAGCAAACCTATACATTTTTCAAAACTAGACACCGCAGGGAATCCAGGATGTGGAGACTTTGCTCGCTCGCCCCAGGTTCTGTTACACAGAAGCCCTTGCAAACCTCAATAATTGTAAAAAAAACAAACATTTTCCTCACATTTCTGGAATGGAAAGTTCATGAATCTGCGTGGATACAAAAAATTCCACCCACCCCACATTCATTAAAATCTTCCGAGAAAAATTGTACCTCACTTGTGTGGTTAGGTCTAGTGCCCGCAACAGGAAACGGACCAAAATGCAACGTGGACACACCACATTTTGACAGTGAAAACTGACCCTTTTTTTGCAAAGTGCCTAGCTGTAGATTTTGAACCGTAGCTTTACATTTTTAAACACTAGACACTGCAAATTCCACCCACCCCGCATTTCACAAAGTCTTCTGATAAAAATAGTACCTCACTTGTGTGGGTTGGCCTAGTGCCCGCGACAGGAAACGGCCCAAAACGCAACATAGACACACCACATTTTCACAGGGAAAATGTACCCTTTTTTTGCTAAGTGCCTAGCCGTAGATTTTCAACCCTAGCTCTGCTGGCACCTAGGGTAACCTAGCAAACCTATACATTTTTTTAAATTATACACCCAGTGGAATCCGGGATGGGGTGATTTGTTTAGCTCTCACCAGGTTCTGTTACCCAGAATACATTGCATACCTCAATATTTAAAAAAAAAACACACATTTTCCCCCATACTTCTGTGGTGGAAAGTTCTGGAATCTGCATGGATCCACAAAATTCCACCCACCCTGCATTCCCAAAGTCTTCCTAGAAAAATGGTACCTCATTTGTTTGGGTAGGCCTAGTGCCCGTGACAGGAAACAGACCAAAACGCAACATGGACACACCACATTTTCACAGTGAAAACGTACCCATTTTTTGCAAAGTGTCTGACTGTAGATTTTTAACCCTAGCTCTGCCTGCACATATGGAAACGTAGCAAACATATACATTTTTTAAAACTAGACACAGGAGGGAATCCAGGATGGGGTGACTTGTCTGGCTAGCCCCAGGATCTGATACCCAGATTCCCTTGCAAACCTCAACAATTGTAAAAAACAAACACAATTTCCTCACATTTCTATGATGGAAATTTATTGAATCTGCGTGGATACAAACATTTCCACCCATCCCACACTCATGAAAGTCTTCCAAGAAAAATAGTACCTCACTTGTGTGGGTAAGCCTAGTGCCCTCGACAGGAAATAGCCCAAAACGCAACATGGACACACCACATTTTCACAGGGAAAACTGACACTTTTTTTGCAAAGTGCCTTGCTGTAGTTATGGAACACCACCTTTGCCGGCACCAAGGGAAACCTAGCAAACCTATACATTTTTTAAAAATTAGACACCCAGTGGAATCCAGGATGGGGGGATTTGTCTGGCTCTCACCAGGATCTGTTACCCAGAATCTCTTTCAAACCTCAACATTTTTACAAAAAACACATTTACCTCATATTTCTGTGGTGGAAAGTTCTGGAATCTGCATGGATCCCCAAAATTCCACCCACCCTGCATTCTCCAAAGTCTTCCTAGAAAAATGGTACCTCAATGGTGTTGGTAGGCCTAGTGCCCGTGACAGGAAACAGACCAAAACGCAACGTGGACAAACCACATTTTTACAGTGAAAACGTACCCTATTTTTGCAAAGTGTCTAGCTATAAATTTTCAACCCTAGTTCTGCAGGCACCTAGGGAAAACCAGACAACCTATACATTTTTAAAACACTAGACACCGCAGGGAATCCAGGATGGGGTGACTTTGCTCACTCGCTCCAGGTTCTGTTACCCAGAAGCCCTTGCAAACCTCAAAAATTGTCCAAAAAAACCAATTTCCTCACATTTCTGTGATGGAAAGTTCTGGCATCTGCGTGGATACAAAAAATTCCACCCACCCCACATTTATCAAAGTCTTCCGAGAAAAATTGGACCTCACTTGTGTGGTTAGGTCTAGTGCCCGCAACAGGAAACGGACCAAAATCCAACGTGGACACACCACATTTTGACAGAGAAAACTGACCCTTCTTTTGCAAAGTGCCTAGCTGTAGATTTTGAACCGTAGCTCTACATTTTTTAAAACTAGACACTGCAAATTCCACCCACCCCGCATTTCGTAAAGGCTTCTGATAAAAATAGTACCTCACTTGTGTGGGTAGGCCTAGGGCCCGCGACAGGAAACGGCCCAAGACGCAACATAGGCACACCACATTTTCACAGGGAAAACTTACCCTTTTTTTGCAAAGTGCCTAGCCGTAGATTTTCAACCCTAGCTCTGCTGGCACCTAGGGTAACCTAGCAAACCGATAAATTTTTTAAAATGATACACCCAGTGGAATCCAGGATGGGGTGACTTTGCTCGCTCGCCCCAGGTTCTGTTACCCAGAAGCCCTTGCAAACCTCAACAATTGTAAAAAAAAAACAATTTCCTCACATTTCTGTGATGGAAAGTTTTGGCATCTGCGTGGATACAAAAAATTCCACCCACCCCACATTCATCAATGTCTTCCGAGAAAAATTGTACCTCACTTGTGCTGTTAGGTCTAGTGCCCGCAACAGGAAACGGACCAAAATGCAACGTGGACACACCACATTTTGACAGAGAAAACGGACACTTTTTTTGCAAAGTGCCTAGCTGTAGATTTTGAACCGTAGCTCTACATTTTTTAAAACTAGACACTGCAAATTCCACCCTCCCCGCATTTCGCAAAGTCTTCTGATAAAAATAGTACCTCACTTGTGTGGGTAGGCCTAGTGCCCGCGACAGGAAACGGCCCAAGACGCAACATAGACACACCACATTTTCACAGGGAAAACTTACCCTTTTTTTGCAGAGTGCCTAGCCGTAGATTTTCAACCCTAGCTCTGCCGGCACCTAGGGTAACCTAGCAAACCGATAATTTTTTTTAAATTATACACCCAGTGGAATCCAGCATTGGGTGATTTGTCTGGCTCTGACCAGGTTCTGTTACCCAGAATACATTGCATGCCTCAATATTTTAAAAAAAAAAAACATTTTCCACATACTTCTGTGGTGGAAAGTTCTGGAATCTGCATGGATCCACAAAATTCCACCCACCCTGCATTCCCAAAGTCCTCCTAGAAAAATGGTACCTCACTTGTTTGGGTAGGCCTAGTGCCCGTGACAGGAAACAGACCAAAACGCAACATGGACACACCACATTTTCACAGTGAAAACTTACCCATTTTTTGCAAAGTTTCTGACTGTAGATTTTTAACCCTAGCTCTGCCAACACCTATGGAAACGTAGCAAACATATACATTTTTTAAAACTAGACACAGCAGGGAATCCAGGATGGGGTGTCTTGTCTGGCTAGCCCCAGGTTCTGATACCCAGAATCCCTTGCAAACCTCAACAATTGTAAAAGAAAAAAAAATTCCTTACATTTCTATGATGGAAATGTATTGAATCTACGTGGATACAAAGATTTCCACCCACCCCGCACTCATGAAAGTCTTCCAAGAAAAATAGTACCTCACTTGTGTGGGTAGGCCTAGTGCCCTCGACAGGAAGTAGCCCAAAACGCAACATGGACACACCACATCTTCACAGGGAAAACTGACACTTTTTTTGCAAAGTGCCTTGCTGTAGTTATGGAACACTACCTTTGCCGGCACCAAGGGAAACCTAGCAAACCTATACATTATTAAAAACTAGACACCCAGTGGAATCCAGGATGGGGGATTTGTCTGGCTCTCACCAGGATCTGTTACCCATAATCCCTTGCAAACCTCAGCATTTTTACAAAAAACACATTTACCTCATATTTCTGTGGTGGAAAGTTCTGGAATCTGCGTGGATACAAAAAATTCCACCCACCCCACATTCATCAAAGTCTTCCGAGAAAAATTGTACCTCACTTGTGTGGTTAGGTCTAGTGCCCGCAACAGGAAACGGACCAAAATGCAACGTGGACACACCACATTTTGACAGTGAAAACTGACCCTTTTTTAGCAAAGTGCCTAGCTGTAGATTTTGAACCGTAGCTCTACATTTTTTAAAACTAGACACTGCAAATTCCACCCACCCCGCATTTCCCAAAGTCTTCTGATAAAAATAGTACCTTACTTGTGTGGGTAGGCCTAGTGCCCGCGACAGGAAACGGCCCAAAACGCAACATACACACACCACATTTTCACAGGGAAAACGTACCCTTTTTTTGCAAAGTGCTAGCTGTAGTTATGGAATCCCACCTTTGCCGGCACCAAGGGAAACCTAGCAAATCTATACATTTTTGAAAACTAGACACCCTGTGGAATCCAGGATGGGGTGATTTGTCTGGCTCTTACCAGGTTCTGTTACCCAGAATAATTTTCAAAGCCCTACATTTTTCAATCAAAACACATTTTCCTTACATTTCTGTGGTGGAAAGTTCTGGAATCTGCATGTTTCCACAACATTCCACCCACCCTGCATTCCCAAAAGTCTTCCTAGAAAAATGGCACCTCACTTGTGTAGGTAGGCCTAGTACCCATGACAGGAAACTGACCAAAATGCAATGTGGACACACCACATATTCACATTGAAAACGTACCCATTTTTTGCAATGTGCCTAGCTGTCGATTTTCAACACTAGCTCTGCCGGCACCTAGGGAAACCTAGCAAACCTATACATTTTTTTACGTTATACACCCAGTGGAATCCAGGATGAGGTGATTTGTCTGGCTCTCACCAGGTTCTGTTACCCAGAATCCCTTGCAAACATCAACATTAAAAAAACACATTTACCTCATATTTCTGTGGTGGAAAGTTCTGGAATCTGCATGGATGCACAAATTCCACCCACCATGCATTCCCCAAAGTCTTCCTAGAAAAATGGTACCTTACTTGTGTGAGTAGGCCTAGTGCCCTCGACAGGAAAAAGCCCAAATCTCAATTTGGACACACCACATTTTCACAGGGAAAACTGACACTTTTTTTGCAAAGTGCCTTGCTGTAGTTATGGAACCCTACCTTTGCCAGCACCAAGGGAAACCAAGCAAACCTATACATTTTTAAAAACTAGACACCCAGTGGAATACAAGATGGGGTGATTTGTCCGGCTCTCACCAGGTTCTGTTACCCAGAATCCCTTGCAAACATCAACATTAAAAAAACACATTTACCTCATATTTCTGTGGTGGAAAGCTCTGGAATCTGCATGGATCCATAAAATTCCACCCACCCTGCATTCCTCAACGTCTTCCTAGAAAATGGTACCTCACTTGTGTGGGTAGGCCTAGTGCCCGTGACAGGAAACAGACCAAAACGCAGCGTGGACACATCACATTTTTACAGTGAAAACGTACCCATTTTTTGCTAAGTGCCTAGCTGTAGATTTTCAACCCTAGCTCTGCCGGCACCTAGAGAAACCCAGCAAACCTATAAATTTTTCAGAACTTAACACCGCAGGCAATCCAGGATGGGCTGACTTGTCTGGCTCGCCCCAGGTTCTGTTACCCAGAGTCCCTTGCAAACCTCAACAATTGTCAAAAAACCCCATTTTCCTTACATTTCTGTGATGGAAAGTTCTGCAATCTGCGTGGATACAAAAATTTCCAGCCACCCCGCATCCATCAAAGTCTTCTGAGAAAAATGGTACCTCACTTGTGTGGTTAGGCCTAGTGCCCGCAACAGGAAAAAGCCCAAAACCCAACGTTGACACACCACATTTTCACAAGGAAAACTGACCCTTTTTGTGCAAAGTGCCTAGCTGTAGTTATGGAACCCTACTTTTGTCGGCACCAAGGGAAACCTAGCAAACCTATAAAAAATTTTAAACTAGACACCATGTGAAATCCAGGATGGGGTGATTTGTCTGGCTCTCACCAGGTTCTGGTACCCAGAATCCCTTGCAAACCTCAACATTTTTCAATCAAAATACATTTTCCTCACATTTCTGTGGTGGAAAGTTATGGAATCTGCTTGGATCCACAAAATTTCACCCACCCTGCATTCTCCAAAGTCTTCCTAGAAAAATGACACCACACTTGTGTAGGTAGGCCTAGTGCCCCTGACAGGAAACAGAACAAAACGCAACGTGGACACACCACATTTTCACAGTGAAAACGTACCCATTTTCTGCAAAGTGCCTAGCTGTAGGTTTTTAACCCTAGCTCTGCCGGCACCTAGGTAAACCTAGCAAACCTATGCAATTTTAAAAATTATACACCCAGTGGAATCCAGGATGTGGTGATTTGTCTGGCTCTCACCAGGTTCTGTTACCCAGAATCCCTTGCAAAGCTCAACATTTTTAGAAAAATACACAATTCCTCATATTTCTGTGGCGCAAAGTTCTGGAATCTGCATGAATCCACAAAATTCTACCCACCATGCATTCCCCAAAGTCTTCCTAGAAAAATGGTACCTCACTTGTGTGGGTAGGCCTAGTGCCCGTGTCAGGAAACAGACCATAACGCAACGTGGACACACCACATTTTCACAATAAATACGTACCCATTCTTTGCAAAGTGCTTAGCTGTAGATTTTCAACCCTAGCTCTGCCGGCACCTAGGGAAACCTAGCAAACCTATACATTTCTTAAAAATAGACACTGCATGGAATCCAGGATGAGGTGAATTGTCTGGCTCGCCCCAGGTTCTGTTAACCAGAATCCTTGCAAACCTCAACAATTGTAAATAAAAAACACATTTTCCTCACATTTCTGTGATGGAAAGTTCTGGAATCTACGTGGATATAAACATTTCCACCTAGCCGCACTCATCAAAGTCTTCCGAGAAAAATGGTACCTCACTTGTGTGGTTAGGCCTAGTGCCCGCAACAGGAAACGGACCAAAATGCAACACGGACATACCACATTTTGACAGTGAAAACTGACCCTTTTTTTTGCAAAGTGCCTAGCTGTAGATTTTGGACCGTAGCTCTACATTTTTTAAAACTAGACACCGCAAATTCCACACATCCCGCATTTGCCAAAGTGTTCTGAGAAAAATAGTACCTCACTTGTGTGGGTAGGCCTAGTGCCCTTGACAGGAAATAGCCCAAAACGCAACATGGACACACCACATTTTCACAAGGAAAACTGACCCTTTTTTTGCAAAGTGCCTTGCTGTAGTTATATTTAACAACAAGGGGTGGTGATGGACAGAGTTTCTGAATTAAGCAGAATACTCTCACCCAGTCAAGAGATCAGGGCTAGATCCAACACCGTTTTTTAGCTCACTGCACCATCCCAGTTCAGAACCTGGCTATATGCAAATTAGTCTGTTCCTGTCCCAGTGCATGATGGGAACAGGGCAAACCAAACTACCAAGCCAATTCTTACACTGGGAAGGAAACAAGCTTCCGGGGACCGGTTTCTGGCATTTCAGCCGTCGTCGGCCCGGCTTGCTTGAATCCTGATGGTGCAATGAGCAAGGGACTCACATCTGAGTATACCCTTCCACGCTTAGGGTGGACAAAATATTTAACAACAAGGGGTGGTGATGGACAGAGTTTCTGAATTAAGCAGAATACTCTCACCCAGTCAAGAGATCAGGGCTAGATCCAACACCGTTTTTTAGCTCACTGCACCATCCCAGTTCAGAACCTGGCTATATGCAAATTAGTCTGTTCCTGTCCCAGTGCATGATGGGAACAGGGCAAACCAAACTACCAAGCCAATTCTTACACTGGGAAGGAAACAAGCTTCCGGGGACCGGTTTCTGGCATTTCAGCCGTCGTCGGCCCGGCTTGCTTGAAACCTGATGGTGCAATGAGCAAGGGACTCACATCTGAGTATACCCTTCCACGCTTAGGGTGGACAAAATATTTAACAACAAGGGGTGGTGATGGACAGAGTTTCTGAATTAAGCAGAATACTCTCACCCAGTCAAGAGATCAGGGCTAGATCCAACACCGTTTTTTAGCTCACTGCACCATCCCAGTTCAGAACCTGGAAATATGCAAATTAGTCTGTTCCTGTCCCAGTGCATGATGGGAACAGGGCAAACCAAACTACCAAGCCAATTCTTACACTGGGAAGGAAACAAGCTTCCGGGGACCGGTTTCTGGCATTTCAGCCGTCGTCGGCCCGGCTTGCTTGAATCCTGATGGTGCAATGAGCAAGGGACTCACATCTGAGTATACCCTTCCACGCTTAGGGTGGACAAAATATTTAACAACAAGGGGTGGTGATGGACAGAGTTTCTGAATTAAGCAGAATACTCTCACCCAGTCAAGTGATCAGGGCTAGATCCAACACCGTTTTTTAACTCACTGCACCATCCCAGTTCAGAACCTGGCTATATGCAAATTAGTCTGTTCCTGTCCCAGTGCATGATGGGAACAGGGCAAACCAAACTACCAAGCCAATTCTTACACTGGGAAGGAAACAAGCTTCCGGGGACCGGTTTCTGGCATTTCAGCCGTCGTCGGCCCAGCTTGCTTGAATCCTGATGGTGCAATGAGCAAGGGACTCACATCTGAGTATACCCTTCCACGCTTAGGGTGGACAAAATATTTAACAACAAGGGGTGGTGATGGACCGAGTTTCTGAATTAAGCAGAATACTCTCACCCAGTCAAGAGATCAGGGCTAGATCCAACACCGTTTTTTAGCTCACTGCACCATCCCAGTTCAGAACCTGGCTATATGCAAATTAGTCTGTTCCTGTCCCAGTGCATGATGGGAACAGGGCAAACCATCACCACGCCCTTTTCTGAATCGTTGCTGTAGTTATGGCACTCTACCTTTGCCGGCACCAAGGGAAACCTAGCAAACCTATACATTTTTAAAAACTAGACACCCAGTGGAATCCTGGATGGGGTGATTTGTGTAGCTCTCACCAGGTTCTGTTACCCAGAATCCCTTGTAAATCTCAACATTTAAAAAAACAAAACACATTTACCTCATATTTCTGTGGTGGATAGTTCTGGTATCTGCATGGATCCACAAAATTCCACCCACCCTGCATTCCCCAAAGTCTTCCTAGAAAAATGGTACCTCACTTGTGTGGGTGGGCCTAGTGCTGCGAAAGGAAACGGCCCAAAATGCAACATGGACATACCACATTTTCCAAGGGAAAACAGACCCTTTTTTTGCAAAGGGTCTAGCTGTAGATTTTGAACCCCAGCACTACCGGCACCTAGGGAAACCTAGGAAACCTATACATTTTTTTTAAACTAGACACCCAGGGTAATCCAGGATGGAGTGACTTGTCTGGGTCTCACCAGGTTCTGTTACACAGAACCCCTTCCAAACCTCAACATTTGTATAAAAAACACATTTTCCTCACATTTATGAGGTGGAAAGTTCTGGAATCTGCACGGATCCCCAAAATTCCACACACCTCGCATTCCCGAAAGACTTCCTAGAAAAATAGTACCTCACTTGTGTGGGTAGGCCTAGTGACCGCGACAGGAAATGGCCCAAATCGCAACATGGATACACCACATTTTCACAGTGAAAACTGACCATTTTTTGGGAAAGTGCCTAGCTGTTGATTTTGAACCCTAGCTCTGCCGGCACATTGGGAAACCTAGAAAACCTATACATTTTTAAAATCTAGACACCTAGGGGAATAAAGGATGGGGTGACTTGTCTGGCTCTCACCACTTTCTGTTAGTCAGAATCCATTGCAAACCTAAAGATTTGTCAAAAAAACATATTTTCCTCACATTTCTGTGGTGGAAAGTTCTAGAATCTACTTGGAACCAAAAAACTCCACCCACCTCACATTGCCCAAAGGTTTCAGAGAAAAATTGTACCTCACTTGTGTGGGTAGGCCTAGTGCCCGTGACAGGGAACTGCCCAAAACGCAATGTGGACACACCACATTTTGACAGTAAAAATTGACCCTTATTTTGCAAAGTGCCTAGCTGTAGATTTTGAACCCTAGCTCTGCCGGCACCTAGGGAAACCTAGCAAATCTATACATTTTTTAAAACTAGACACCCAGGGGAATCTAGGATGAGGTGATTTGATTGGCTCCCACCAGGTTCTTTTACCCAGAATGCCTTGCAAATCTCACAATTTGAAAAAAACAAACACATTTTTCTCACATTTATGAGGCGGAAAGTTCTGGAATCTGTATATATTCACAAAATTCCATCTGCGTGGATCCACATAATTCCACCCACCCCGCATTCGCCAAAGTCTTCTAAGAAAAATAGTACCTCACTTGTGTGGGTAGGCCTAGTGTCCATGACAGGAAACAGCCCAAAACACAACGTGGACACACCACATTTTTGCAGGGAAAACTGACCCTTTTTCTGCAAAGTGCCAAGCTGTAGATATGGAACCCTACCTCTGCCGGCACCAAGGGAAAACAAGCAAACCTATACATTTTTGAAAACTAGACACCCAGTCGAATCCAGGATGGGGTGACTTGTCTGACTCTCACCCAGGTTCTGTTACCCCGAGTCCCTTGAAATCCTCAAAATTTGTCAAACAAAACAAATTTTCTTCACATTTCTGTGGCGGAAAGTTCTGGAATCTGTATATATTCACAAAATTCCACCCACCCGGCATTCCACAAAGAAAAATGGTACCACGCTTGTGGGGGTAGACCTAGTGCCCTTGACAGGAAACGGCCCAAACCGCAAAGTGGACACACCAAATTTTCACAGTGAAAACTGACCTTTTTTTTGCAAGTGCCTAGCTGCAGATTTTGAACCCTAGGTCTGCCGGCACCTAGGGAAACCTAGCAATCCTATACATTTATTAAAACTAGACACCCTGGGAAATCCAGTATGGGGTGACCTCACTTACGTGGGTAGGCCTAGTGTCCGTGACAGGAAACAGGCCAAATATCAACGTGGATACACCACATTTTCACAGTGAAAACTGACCCTTTTTTTGGAATGTGCCTAGCTATATATTTTCAACCTTAGCTCTGCCGGCACCTAGGGAAACCTAGCAAACCTATACATTTTTTAATACTAGACATCTAGGGGAATCTAGCGCAGGGTGACTTGTCTGGCTTTCCCCAGGCTCTGTTACCCAGAATCTCTTGCAAACCTTAAAATTTGCCCCAAAAAACTAATTTTTCTCATTTCTGTGGTGGAAAATTCTGGAATCTGCGTTAATCCACAAAATTCCACCTACCCTACATTCCCAAAGTCTTCCCAAAAAAATGGTACCTCACTTGTGTGGGTGGGTCAAGTACCCGCATCAGGCAAGGGCTCAAAACCCCTTGAGGTGAGATCAAAATTACCTATCATAAAACAACCTGGTTTTGTAAGGGGGGTGCCATGAGTTTTTGGCCCCGGGTTTGGCAGCCATCTAGGGAAACCAACATATTTCTGAAAAATAGACACCTGGGGAGATCAGCAAGGTATGGCGTGTGTGGGTCCCCCAAAATTTCCCAACCAAGAATTCCCTGCAAATCTCAAATTTTGCGGCAAAAAATCACTTTGTTCTCACATTACTGTTTGGGAAAGTTCTGGATTCTATGTGGATCCACAAATTTCCTTCTACATAGAATTTACCCAGGTCTCCCTATAAAAATGGTACCTCACTCGTGTGGATTGGTCAAGCACCCGCGACAGGCAAAAAAATTACCTTTCAAAAAACAACATGGTTTTGCAAGTGGGGTCATCTGGGTTTTTGGCCCAGGGATCGGTGGCTATCTTTGAAAACCTACCAAACCCACACATTTCTGAAAACTAGACACCCAGGGAAGTCCAGTGAGGTATGGCTTGCAAATGTCTCCCAATGTTTTCCTACCCAGAATCCCCTGCAAACCTCAAATTTAGCTGAAAAAAATCACTTTCTCAAATTTCTGTTTGGGAAAGTTCTAGAATCTGCGTGGATTAAAAAATGTCATACCACCCAGCGTTCTCCAGGTCTCGCGACAAAAATGGTACCTAACTCGCGTGGGTGGGACGTAACTCGCGTGGGTGGGTCAAGTGCCCGCGACAGGCAAGGGGCCAAAACTTATTGAGGCGACATCAAAATTACCACCACAACCTGGTTTTGCAAGGGGGGTCACCTGGGTCTTTGGCCCAGGGCTCGGTGTCCATCTAGGGAAACCTACCAAACCCACACATTTCTGAAAACTAGACACCTGGGGGAGTCAAGGAAGGTATGGCTTGCATGCATCCCCAGCAACCCTCACATTTTGCTGAAAAAATAAACATTTTGACAAATTTCTCTGTGGTAATGTTGTAGGATCACCAGGCAGACACAAATTGCCTACCCCCCAGCATTCCCCCACGTCTCCAAACAAAAATGGTATCTCACTTGTGTGGGTAGGGATAGTGGCTGCAACAAGAAATGGCCCAAATCCTACTATGGAGACTTCAAAATTACCTATAACAAAACTACCTGGTTTTGGTGGGGGGCACCTAGTTTTTTGGGCCTGGGCTCGCTACCATCTAGGGAAACCTACCAAACCACACACATTTCTGAAAACTAGACACCCTTGGGAGTCTAATGAATTATGGCTTGCGGGGGTCCCCCAACGTTTCCCTACCCAGAATCCCCTGCAAATCTCAAATTTGACTGAATTCCATCACTTTTTCCTTACATTATTGCATGGGATCACCGTGCTGGCACAAATGTCCTACCACGCAGCATTTCTCTTGTTCTCCGGAGTAAAATGATACCTCACTTGTGTGGGAGGCCCACCCACACTGGGAGAGGCCAAAACGTAGGGATTAAGGGTATAGCACCAAGAATTCTAAGCGCTACAACATTTATTTTAAAATACATTTTTAGCCACTTCTGCTTTGGATACCCACACAAGTGAGGCATCATTTTACTCGGAAGACTGAGGGGAACGCTGTGGGGTCTTTCACTCTACCAAATGAGGTGGAGCGTAATTGCCCCCCAACCCCAGTCGCACAGCAAAATCATAGTATTCAATGATACTCCAGTTAAAAAAAAAACATCCATTGTACTCCATTAAATGTCACTTTATTCCGGTCTTTAATGTTCTCTCTTTTTCAGTCCACATATAAGGTTACATGCTTTTTCAAAGTTTCAAGAGCACGGCAAAAATGCATAATTCATCATGAGCAGTATTCCGTACTCAAACCCAATGCATTTCGGGCAATATTTTGCCCTTCCTCAGGGGTAACTGCAAATTTGAAAACCACCATAACTACTTAGTTGATCTATTTAACATCAAGAGGTGGTGATGGACAGAGTTTCTGAATTAAGCAGAATACTCTCACCTAGTCAAGAGATCAGGGCTAGATCCAACACCGTTTTTTAGCTCACTGCACCATCCCAGTTCAGAACCTGGCTATATGCAAATTAGTCTGTTCCTGTCCCAGTGCATGATGGGAACAGGGCAAACCAAACTACCAAGCCAATTCTTACACTGGGAAGGAAACAAGCTTCCGGGGACCGGTTTCTGGCATTTCAGCCGTCGTCGGCCCGGCTTGCTTGAATCCTGATGGTGCAATGAGCAAGGGACTCACATCTGAGTATACCCTACCACGCTTAGGGTGGACAAAATGTCCCTGTTCCCATGATGCACTGGGCCAGGGACAGACTAATTTGCATATAGCCAGGTTCTGAGCTGGGATGGGGCAGTGAGCTAAATAACTGTGATGGATCAAGCCCTGATCTTTGGACTGGGTAAGAGTGGTCTGCTTAATTCAGACACTCTGTTCATCACCACCCCCTTTTCTGAATCGTTTTTGGCCACTATAGGTGTGGCAGGGTATACTCAGACATGAGTCCCTTGCTCACTGCTCCATCAGGATTCAAGCAAGCCGGGCCGACGACGCCTGAAATGGCAGAAACCGGTCCCCGGAAGCTTGTCTCCTTTCTGGTGAAGAATTGGCTTGGTAGTTTGGTCTGCCCTGTTCCCATGATGCACTGGGCCAGGGACAGACTAATTTGCATATAGCCAGGTTCTGAGCTGGGATGGGGCAGTGAGCTAAATAACGGTGATGGATCAAGCCCTGATCTTTGGACTGGGTAAGAGTGGTCTGCTTAATTCAGACACTCTGTTCATCACCACCCCCTTTTCTGAATCGTTTTTGGCCACTATAGGTGTGGCAGGGTATACTCAGACATGAGTCCCTTGCTCACTGCTCCATCAGGATTCAAGCAAGCCGGGCCGACGACGCCTGAAATGGCAGAAACCGGTCCCCGGAAGCTTGTCTCCTTTCTGGTGAAGAATTGGCTTCGTAGTTTGGTCTGCCCTGTTCCCATGATGCACTGGGCGAGGGACAGACTAATTTGCATATAGCCAGGTTCTGAGCTGGGATGGGGCAGTGAGCTAAATAACGGTGATGGATCAAGCCCTGATCTTTGGACTGGGTAAGAGTGGTCTGCTTAATTCAGACACTCTGTTCATCACCACCCCCTTTTCTGAATCGTTTTTGGCCACTATAGGTGTGGCAGGGTATACTCAGACATGAGTCCCTTGCTCACTGCTCCATCAGGATTCAAGCAAGCCGGTCCGACAACGCCTGAAATGGCAGAAACCGGTCCCCGGAAGCTTGTCTCCTTTCTGGTGAAGAATTGGCTTGGTAGTTTGGTCTGCCCTGTTCCCATGAAGCACTGGGCCAGGGACAGACTAATTTGCATATAGCCAGGTTCTGAGCTGGGATGGGGCAGTGAGCTAAATAACGGTGATGGATCAAGCCCTGATCTTTGGACTGGGTAAGAGTGGTCTGCTTAATTCAGACACTCTGTTCATCACCACCCCCTTTTCTGAATCGTTTTTGGCCACTATAGGTGTGGCAGGGTATACTCAGACATGAGTCCCTTGCTCACTGCTCCATCAGGATTCAAGCAAGCCGGGCCGACGACGCCTGAAATGGCAGAAACCGGTCCCCGGAAGCTTGTCTCCTTTCTGGTGAAGAATTGGCTTGGTAGTTTGGTCTGCCCTGTTCCCATGATGCACTGGGCGAGGGACAGACTAATTTGCATATAGCCAGGTTCTGAGCTGGGATGGGGCAGTGAGCTAAATAACGGTGATGGATCAAGCCCTGATCTTTGGACTGGGTAAGAGTGGTCTGCTTAATTCAGACACTCTGTTCATCACCACCCCCTTTTCTGAATCGTTTTTGGCCACTATAGGTGTGGCAGGGTATACTCAGACATGAGTCCCTTGCTCACTGCTCCATCAGGATTCAAGCAAGCCGGGCCGACAACGCCTGAAATGGCAGAAACCGGTCCCCGGAAGCTTGTCTCCTTTCTGGTGAAGAATTGGCTTGGTAGTTTGGTCTGCCCTGTTCCCATGAAGCACTGGGCCAGGGACAGACTAATTTGCATATAGCCAGGTTCTGAGCTGGGATGGGGCAGTGAGCTAAATAACGGTGATGGATCAAGCCCTGATCTTTGGACTGGGTAAGAGTGGTCTGCTTAATTCAGACACTCTGTTCATCACCACCCCCTTTTCTGAATCGTTTTTGGCCACTATAGGTGTGGCAGGGTATACTCAGACATGAGTCCCTTGCTCACTGCTCCATCAGGATTCAAGCAAGCCGGGCCGACGACGCCTGAAATGGCAGAAACCGGTCCCCGGAAGCTTGTCTCCTTTCTGGTGAAGAATTAGCTTGGTAGTTTGGTCTGCCCTGTTCCCATGATGCACTGGGCCAGGGACAGACTAATTTGCATATAGCCAGGTTCTGAGCTGGGATGGGGCAGTGAGCTAAATAACGGTGATGGATCAAGCCCTGATCTTTGGACTGGGTAAGAGTGGTCTGCTTAATTCAGACACTCTGTTCATCACCACCCCCTTTTCTGAATCGTACTTAGTTGATCTAGCCACATCCTCCACCACTCCAACTCTAGGAACACTTGCCTGCTCCACTACAACAAGGCTGCCTATCACAGACTCCTGAAACTGAACAAAAGTCATCTTTGACGCAGGAGAACACTCCTTGAACACAACAAAAGCATTAAAAGTTGCTACATTGAAGAGATGGAAGGCCAACTTCTTATACCAAATGTAAGCCTTACGAACGGCAGTGTAAGGTTCCAACCTCCGATCTACTCTATCAACACTACCCATGTGCTTATTGTAGTCTACAATGCATACATGTTTGCGCACTTCAGCAACCTGACCCCAAACAGTCACAGGTGAAGTACACTCATCATGTATGGTAGTCAGCATGTACACATCCCTCCTGTCCACAAATGTCACAGCTAGCAGTGCCTCACTCTGCAAAGAACTACATTGTCCCTTCAGAAGCTTTTTGCAAACAAGCTCTGTTGGGTAACCTTTACGGTTAGAGTGGATTGTGTCACAAGCAAAAGTGTCCACTGTGAACAATTCCTTAAACAATTGCATAGCAGTGTAGAAGTTATCAGGGTACAAATAGTGACCTCTGTTAAACAGTCTTCTAGCAAGATCCCACACAATTTTCTCTGAAATCCCAGAAGTGGGCGGACACCCAAGGGGTCAATAGTGGAATCCCTATCAGTGTACACGCGGAAATTATAGACAAATACTGTCCTACTCTCAGACAACATATACATCTTAATTCCATAACATGGCCTCTTGCTAGGAATGTTCTGCCTATAAACTAAACAGCCCTTGAACAGGACCAAAGACTCATCAACATCTATTTTTTTCCCTGGAGTATAAATCTCTGAAAATCGATCAACAAAGTGATAAAGAACAGGCCGAATCTTAAAAAGACAGTCACGGTCAGGGTGATCTTGTGGCAATGCCAAAGCATTATCCGCAAAATGCAACATCAGAAGCAAAAGTAAATACAGATCACGACTCATAATTTCAGAAAAATTTGGCTGTTGCCATCAAGGGACTGGTAGACCAATATAAAGCCAGGGACGGCTTCCTTATCAAGCCCATTAAAAAAGTCAAACCCAAAAATCTCATCCAGATTTGTGGGACTCCACCGGGTAGCTCTAGAGCGGGGCCTAAGTCTGGCACTGTTGTCCCTCAAAAACTGTTCAGCATACAAATTAGTCTGCTCAACAATCTCAGCTAAAAATGCATCATCTATAAACAACTGAAAAAACTGTATCGGCAAAAATGTTCACAATCCATGCTGCACCATGTTTGAATCAACCCAGAGTCCAGCACTTCCAGTATGAAGCCTTGCATATCCCGATGTCTCTTGCTGCACCACCGACACATCAGTGTCCTCCTCTAAAACAGGCAGCTTCATCTGCACTGAGAGTAGCTTCATCATCAGATAGTTCCTCGTGGACAGAAAACTCACTGCCAGAATCTTGCTCTCCTTCCTCTCCCTCAGACGCACTGTCAGACTCATAATCCTGCTCAGAGGAAGATTCAAAAAGCATACAAACCACCTGCTGAGCAGTAATTCTACAGCTAGCCATAATCCTTACTAATAATGGTAATTTATCAAACAAGTCAATAACAACAAACACTTTGTAAAATAAGCAATAAACAAAATGTGTCTTTATCACAAAAACCTATAGACTCCAAAACGATATCACTCACTTGCCAAAAGCAGCTAGACTCACCACCACCTAGCCTGCACAGGCACAGTAGGATCAACAATATCCCACTAAAATAGAAAAAAAGATAATTACACATAAGACAATGCAAAACACATCACAAAGAATTTCATGCTCAAAACACTAACTTAATATTCTGCATTATGACACCACTTACAAAAAAATTCATTCATGCATGACAATAATATTCATTTGGAGTAAACACAACACAAATGTTTTTCTTACCAAATAAATGCAACTACGCAAAACTGCAGAACAACCTGTTGTGTGTCGATTTAGATACCCGTATATAGGTTTCTCAATTTACTCCCTTATATAGGCACAACTCACATTGCCCTTATATAGGCATAGAAATCCTACCCTTATTTAGGCATTATCCATGTTAACCAAATACAGACATGGCCACCTACATCCGTTCATCCAAGTCACAACGAGTTCTTGGAAAACCAGACTCTTAAGCCTTTAGGACTTCCCCTTGCTTTGGTTATTGATTTCTCCAAGAACTCATTTATTATGCATGAACATCTATTCCATAGGGGTTCATTCATGACATTCCTCTGCCCGACTTTTACCTCAATACTGGCATTCCTAAAACACTTCAAGGTATAAATGTACCTTCACTTGACATGGCAAACCACGGTTCGGCTGCATACTTGAATGGCACGGCTCGCCACGGAAAGTTTGGATGGAAGTCAAGTCCCCGCCTGACACACTGACCAGACGCTGCCATCCTCCTCGCAGAGAATCCAGCTCCAGTGTTTCTTACCCCCCCTTGCAGGGAGTTAGAGATAGAGACCCGGAAAGAGATTCCAACCTCTCTCATTCTAATGTATGGAGCAGACTAGAACCTAGAGGGATTCTTGGCAACTCTTGGCAAAGCTGGATATACTTTAGAAAACAGCACCTACTTCTTACCTTGTACTACACTTGGGTTAGGTAAAATGGGGTAGAACTAGCTAGAAGCACCAGACGAGTGTTCACATTTTAGCCTGTGTTATTTATGTATGTATTTTTTATGAATATATGTCATAGCTACAAACCATGCTATTGCAGTATTATTTTACTCCGGTCCTCCTTCAGAAAAATGTCATAGTTTTGGGGGATTATCAGAAACAGAAAAATTCTAACATCAATGCAGATAAAACCTAAACTTTGATCTTTTAGTCAGAGCAGGCAAAATTTAGTGATGGATAAACAATCAGCCCTTAGAGAAGGTGCATTCCGATAAATAATTGGGCTTCAACTTTATTTCAAAATTGAATTGGTTGAATACCCGGAAGTGAAGATCGGGTAAATATAACTTTTACTTTGGCTACTGACACAAATACCCAACTGAGCCAGATTGCCCGTCAACTGAGAAGCACTGGTTTATACTAAGGGGTGCAATGCAGAGGATGAAAGAGAATGTAATGAAGATTGCAATTCTTATGGGTATTCCTCATGATTTGACGAATGGATTGTGCATACATCAGTGAGAAATACGATAATTCGTTTAGCTCCCCCAGCCCACAAACATCTTATAATGATTTTGTTAATTAATCAAACAGGTAATCCTTTTTCTCAGGTGCTTAAGGCAGTACGTGAATTGGGTGAGTTTGGGGAGTGGAAGGAGATTGAGAGGTCCTCCGAGTCTGAAACTCATATTGATAATAATAGTGTCCAGAAGAGACCTGTTTATGGTATGATTGAAAGATGGGGTGTCAAAGGAAGAAATTGAAGGCATTGAAACCAAGAGTATTTGGGAGATGTATCGTAGGCGAGGGCTGGATAAGAAGGAAGGAAGTAGAAAGGTAAATAAGAAGGATACTAAGCAGGTGGATCAGAAACAGGTAGAGTCAGAGGTGAAAGAGGAGAGAGCAGAGAAAGACAGGGAGAGAGAGGGAGGAAGAACCCCGCAGGGAAAAAGAGAGGGAGAGCCCTGTATGAAGGGGGGGGAAGGATATGAGTTATGACTGGGCAGATGACGACAGGATCAGCAGTAGTGGCAGAGAAGGGGAGTTTGTTAAGATTTTCGGAGAGTTTATCTGGACATGGGCAAAGGTGCGCAGAACATAGTTAGATTAGGGAAGTGGCCATGCTCCGATCCAGGGATGGGATTCCAGAGATAACAGACCCCATGTTAGGTTTGTGATTTTTTGGAAGTATGGGAATATCCAAAATGTGCAAGCCCTAGTGGATACCAGAGCAGAGGCCTCTTTAATGCATGGAAATCCAAAAAAAGGACAAGGTCTGATTGGCAAGGAAACATCAGCAGTACAAACTGTAGTGTATGTGAGAAATGGGAGTCTCCCAAAAAGAGAATACACTATTATGATAGTGCCCATTCTTGAGTACATCATTGGAATTGGTATTTGAAAAGGCATGAGTTTGTATTTAGAGGATGGATGTTAGCAGTTTGCATCAAAACTTTACGTCTCAGTTTCAACCACAAGAGTGGGTCATTTAAAGTATCCTCCAGTGAAGGTGCCCTGGGCTACTAATTCATATGAAACAATACAGAAATTCAGGACGGTATGAAGAAATT
Source organism: Lissotriton helveticus (assembly GCF_964261635.1). Taxonomy (NCBI): domain Eukaryota; kingdom Metazoa; phylum Chordata; class Amphibia; order Caudata; family Salamandridae; genus Lissotriton; species Lissotriton helveticus. The sequence goes on along the minus strand of NC_136059.1, from coordinate 1,599,587,846 downwards.
GGTGAGACCTCACGAGACTTGATAGAAGCATGGATGATGATTCCAATTACTACCGCCTGACATAATACTGTGTGGCCAGTGCCCAAAAGTAATATTTTTTTTATTTTTTTTATTTTGAGAGTTTTAAATAGCGCTGGCTAGACCCAGGAGGTATCAGAGCGCTTTACATGAGAAGCTAATATGAGGCAAACAATGGCATACATGAAGATAAAAAGAAAGTGAAAAACAACATGTAACGGATACAAATCAAGAATAAATAAATGTGGAAAAAGCTAAACACAACCAGTGGTTAGGAAGAAGATGTTGGAAGAAGGACTAATAGTTACCTAACAAAAATAACATGATGATTTGCAGAGACAGGTGCATGTCACAGGTTATGACCCTCAATATTAAATTGGCCAAACATGTCATACAAGTAGATAAAAGAATAGTGAAAAACAATCTGTGAGATATACACATAAAATACCAAAACAGGTTCTTGAATGTCCCCTTCCCCTGGTCATGGCTTCACACTGGGGTAATAAAAGGCTTTACAGGCCGAACTGTACCTTACAATACAACTTCACTATTAAAGTGGAATTTAAATTATGATTCATTTGAGTATCAACAGCATATTTCTATCTGCTCCCAATCTAGAGTTAGTGACAAAGTTCCACTCACCTACATTGACAGGGGGCAGCAGGAGCGATGAGAGTCCTTCCAAACCCACTGAAAACAACCCTTAAAACATGGTTGGTATGTGTGCTGGCAGTACATTTACTGGGGGAAGAGGGTTGGAATGAGATAAGATAAGAGAGAGAGACAGACAGGAGTTCTTCATTCTGGGGTTTTTCACCACCAGGTATTCAACTGTATTGTAGGGGGTTTATGATTCTGATGGATGGCAGGTTTTGTCTATACTCTACTGGGTACAAAAACAAACATATATTTGAATAATCATACATTCAATCAATCAATCAATCAACATTTGTAGAGAGCACTACTCACCCACGAGAGTCTCGAGGCGCTAAAGGGGGGGAGAAAACTGCTACTGCTCGAATAGCCAGGTCTTGAGAAGTCTCTTGAAGGTCAGAAGGTCTTGGGACTGTCACAGGTGGATGGGGAGGGTGTTCCATGTCTTGGTGGTGAGGTGGCAGAAAGATCTGCTGCCGGTAGTTCAGTGGATGCGTGGGATGGTGGCGAGGGAGAGGTCAGCGGATCGAAGCTTGGGGTTAGGAGTGCAGAAGTTGAGTCGTTTGTTGAGGTATGTTGGTCCGGCGTCGTGGAGTGCTTTGTGAGCATGGGTGAGGAGTTTGAAGGTGATCTTCTTGTTGATGGGGAGCCAGTGCAGGTCTCTCAGGTGAGCAGTGATGTGGCTGTGGCAGGGGATGTTGAGGACAAGGCGTGCGGAGGCGTTCTGGATGCATTGATGTCTTTTTTGGAGTTTGTCTGTGATTCCAGCGTCGAGGGCATTGCTGTAGTCTAGCCTGGTGGTGACGAGGGCCTGAGTGACCGTCCTTCTGGTTCTGGTGGGGATCCATCCGTAGATATTGCGAAGCGTGCAGAGGGTGTCGAAGCAGGAGGAGGATACGGCGTTGACTTGCTGGGTCATTGACAGTGATGCGTCTAGGATGAACCCCCTGGTGCTTCCGTGGTTGGTGGGTGTCGGTGCAGCTCCTACCGAGGCCAGCCACCAGGAGTTGTCCCAGGCGGAGGGAGTGAAGCTGAGGATGAGGACCTCTGTCTTGTCCGAGTTCAGCTTCAGGTGACTGTTCTTCATCAATTCGGCGAAGGCCTTCAATCCTTTGTGGAAGTTGGTCTTGACAGTTGTGTGGTCCTTGGTGAGGGAGAGGATCAGCTGGGTGTAGTCGGCATATGAGACGATGTTGAGGGCATGCGATCGGTCGATGTTGGCAAGAGGTGTCATGTAGACGTTGAAAAGAGTCGGGCTGAGGGTGTTGTTCTCTTCGAGGAAGCAGGTCAGTTGTCTGTTGACAATCTTCTTGATGACTTTCGCTGGGAATGGGAGCTGGAAGATAGGTCAGAAGTTCTTGAGGTCCATTGGGTGGAGCTGTTGATGATCTTCCTGAGCTGCGGTGCGGTGATGGAGCTTGCTTTGTTGAAGATGTGGTGGGAGCAGGGGTCTGATGGTGAGCCGGAGTGGATGGTGTACATGGTTTTGATGGTCTCGTCCTCGTTGATGTGGTTCCAGGTGATCAGGAGGCTGATGTGGCTGGGGGGCGGCAAGTCTGATGTGTCGGCGGCTGTCGGGGGGGGGGTCAGAGTGTTAAAGCTGTTGTGGATGTCTACGATCTTGCGGTGGAAGAAAGTAGCTAGCGAGTCGCAGAGGTCTTGTGACAGCGGGATGACGTTAGAGCTGGAGCAGGGGTTGGCGAGTTCCTTCATGATGGTGAAGAGCTCTTTGCTGTTGTGTGCATTGTTGTCGAAGCGTTCCTTGAAGGAAGTCCTTTTGGAAGTTCAAATGATTTGTTGGTTTCTGCAGCTGGGTGGTTGTCCGGTGTCTGTTTATGGCGCCACTTCTTCTAGAGTCTTCGGCAAGCCTGCTTGGGTGATCGGAGGTCAGTGGTAAACCAGATGGCCCTTCTGTCAGTGCGTCTGTTTGAGGGTTTCTTGAACGGGGCGAAGGTGTTGGCGCAGTCATCGATCCATTGCCTAAGGTTTTGCATGGCTGTGTCGGTGTGGTAGGTGGGTGGGTCTAGGGCAAGGGTGGTGATTAGCTGGTCTTCAGTGACCTTGTTGCAGCTGCAGTGGGGGCTTCATTGCGGGTGGTTGTGTGCGGTGTTTTTCTTGAAGGAGAAGTGGATGCAGCGGTGGTCGGTCCAGTGGAGTTCGGTGGTGTGGCTGAAGATGACTTGGTTGCTGGTGGAAAAGATGAGGTCGAGTGTGTTTCTGGCGGAGTGGTTGGGTGTCGTGACGAGTTGTTTGAGTCTGAGGTTGGTGGGGTTGTTGAGCAGGGTGGTGGAGTTGTTGCTGTTGGCATTCTCAAGGTGGAAGTTCAGGTCTCCGAGGAGGATGTAGTCTGTGGAGGCTAGTGCGTGCCGGCTGACGATGTCTGTGATGGAGTCGCTGAACTGTGGTCGGGTTCCGGGGGGTCTGTGGATGAGGGTTCCTCTGAGGGTGGTGTTGGGATCAATGTGGATCTAGAAGTGTAGGATGTAGTCTGTGGAGGCTAGTGCATGCCGGCTGACGATGTCTGTGATGGAGTCGCTGAACTGTGGTCGGGTTCCGGGGGGTCTGTGGATGAGGGTTCCTCTGAGGGTGGTGTTGGGATCAATGTGGATCTAGAAGTGTAGGTGTTCGGTGGTGCTGAGGGTGCTGGTCGAGATAAAGGGTATTCCGGGGGACGATGGCGATTCCTCCTCCCGGTCTGTTGGTGCAGTCCCTGCGTGTGATCTTGTAGCTATACGGAATGGCTATTGCAATGTCGGGCGGTGGCGCAGGGTTCATCCAGGTGACGTCCTGGGAGAATGAGTCAAGCAGGTTCCAGATTTCGACAGCTTGCTTGTGGATGGAGCGGGTGTTGAGTAGTATGCACCGGACTTTGTTTCGACCTGCCCTGGTGGGAGGGGCAGGACGCGCAGGTGTTTGCTGGCTGGTGAAGCTTTAGTTTTGGCAGGTGAAAGGTCCGTGGGTAAGATTAACGGTGGCCTGGAAGCAGGTGGTTGATCGGCCGGCGTTAAGTGCATGGAGGAAGATGGCGTTGTAGCGGCGTCTGGTGTCGGGGAACTCACAGGGGGTCTGGCACTGTTCAGGCATGGATAGGCACAGACAGGCTTGCCTTAGGTGCACCAGAGGCACAGCCATGCAGCAGCCGCCATTAAGAAGGGGAGGTGGGAGGGAGGAGCAGCCAGGAGGCGGTTGGCAGGGTAAATGGGCGAGTGAGGGGGCAGGGCCGCAGGGGACAACTATGAGAGAGCTATGGGGAAGAGGAACCAGGGAGCTACAGGGAGAGGGGGGCAGGACGACAAAAAAATACAGGAAAAGGCAGCACAGGAAGGCCTACACAGTAGCTAAGAAGAGCGGGCAAAAATACAGCGAAAAAGAAAAAAACGAGAGCGGGCACAGGAGGCTCGATCTTGCACTTGCGGCTGCAGCAGTGAGAGGAAGGACATGGGCACAATCAGGTGGTGCTTGCTGTGTGGCATGGGGGAGGACCTACCTGAACACAGGGTCAAGGGTCGCTCTCCTCACCGCGTAGCAGCCACCATTAAGAATGGGAGGTGGGAGAGAGGAGCAGCTGGGAGGCGTGTGGGAGGGCAAATGGGTGAGTGAGGGAGACGGGCCGCACAGGACGCAGTGGCAGGAAAACGATCAGAGAGCTACGGGGGAAGAGGAACCAGGGAGCTATGAGGAGAGGGGGGCAGGACGACAAAAAATACAGGAAAAGGCAGCACAGGAAGGCAGACACAGTAGCCCAGAAGAGCGGACAAAAATAGAGCGAAATCAAAAAATTAGAGCGTCACAAGAGGCTCTAACTCGCGCTCGCGGCAGCAAGGACATGGGCACAATTAGGTGGTGCTAGCTGTGCGGCATGGGAGGTGCCCTGCCTGAGCACAGGGTCAAGGGTCACTCCCCACATTAAACATTACACTCTTCTAACACAGTATTCTGGGCTCTAATTTTATTGTACTTCTCACCATTGACTAGGATTCCTAATTAAGCATAGGATTCAGAGCTATCCTGTACTCCTTCTCTTAAAATGTTAATTTAGATTAACGCTGTTTTAATTAAATAATACTTATTTAGTGTATCACCTAAAGAGTTACAAATCCAGATGGCTGTATCAAATTAACATAATCAAATGTTTTTAGTAGCAGAACAATGATTAGTTCACTGCAATGACCTTGTGGGGAGCAAGGGTGCAGTCCAAATTCGTTAGTCTTTAGTTTTTTTAGGTTGGAGTAGATTGGGGAGCCAGGAGTCTCTTGGAGCAGCTGGACCTGTCGACTGGCTTCAGTAAGCAGACTGAGAAGGGATGTTGGAGTTTTCAGGATCTCAGGTCAGTGCAACCAACCTTCTTGAATGTAATCTCAAAGCAAGCAAGGCTTCCACATGATGGGCTCGGGATTTATTTTACCACTCTGCAGCTGGCTGCTGAATCTCGCTAGATTACAAGATCTTGCAAGATTTCATTAATGTGGTCTAAATGGGGAAAACCCTTATTAAGTGAAATGCAAAGGAGGTGAAGGAGGCCTAGGGCGTCATATGATGCAAGCATATGCCATCTGCCTCAAGTTAAGATTGTTCAACCAAAGATTTGAGCAGATGCCATCATGGTGCTGAAGTGGGATGAGTGGGATGAATACCAAAGTACCAGACTTTAGGAGTTTTTAGGAGTTTTTCACTGACAGGACGTATAAAACTGAAACACAGATATCTACTTTTTTAAATACATAGGAGTGCATTACAAGTATTACAAAGGAAAGTATAGGCCTGGCAAAAGGTTTATTTTTCCAGGTCACAATGGCAGTTCAAAACTGCACACATAGCCTGCGTTGGTAGTTTTACAGAGCTACTTTAGTGGGTGGCAAAATTAATGCTGTTACCTGCTAGTAGTATTTAATTTACTGGCCCTGGGTATCGCTAGTACCATTTACTAAGGACTTACAAATAAATTAAAAGTGCAAATTTTGTATAGTACAATTTTACCATGTCTGAAGGAAAGAGCACAAGCACGTTTGCACTAGTTAGCAGTGGTAAAATGCACAAAGTCCTAAAGCAAACAGAAACAGATTCAACAAACAGGAGGGGTGAAGGTTAAAGGTTTGACGGAACACCACTCCAAGGATCTCATTTTGCAACATGACATATTGACAATACATCATGCAAAAGACTGAGGTCATTTCAAGTTTAATCAGCATTAAAATGACTTGTAGTCTTGCAATTATCACTTTGGGCACACTGACACACTAGTGTGTGTAGCTTGAGATAACATGCACGGTGGTGGACAACAAATGGCATAAGATATATGAGGGCAATCTTGATGTGAGGCCTGCGAGTATATCCGCTATATGGTAGAAAAAGACAAGCAGTGCACATTCAGTTGTGATGTACACAACCTGTCAGTGTCTGTCAACCTTGAAAAATGTGCAGACAGGCTAGATGGCACCACATGAAGACAATAACCTCGGAGGTTGTTGCAGGCATCAGATGCCCAGGCGACAGATGTGCTGCAAGAGAAGTAAAAAAGGGCAATAGGTAATATTGTCTTTTTACAACTGTTACTAGTATTGTTAGTGGATCATATTTATACTAATTGCATGTTAATGCTGCTCAGGAATCACAACAGTGCCAAACAGAAAACCAGGTGCAATCCATTCTCTAGCTGTGAAAAGAACCAGAAGCCCTTGTCTACCAGCCCACTCTTCTCATTTCTCCTACCCCCTTTCTGCATCCTGGGAAAGTCGCCAACACTTGTGGATTACTGCGTGTTGACGGTTGTTCTGGGAGGGCTTGGGTGGGCTATTGTCACTCATGCTGATCCCTGCAATTCAGGTGAGTGGCATCTTGACAGGAGCACTTTACTCGGCATCCACAATGGGAAACGGAGAAGAAATTGCCTTTATTGATATGATCAGTAAAGGTATATTCACGATCAGTAAGGAAAATTAGGGGCATATTTACAATAAAATGCCGGCGCGCGGAACAGCGCCAAATTTTGGAGCACCACGCTTTGACATCACAAGAATACGGTGCACACTTGTGTTTTCCCTAGAGCTGGTGCTAAGTGTAGCAGCCTAGCGCAAACGCAATCACCCTTGCACGATAGTGCAAGGATGTCTGCGCTGCAGGAAATTAGTGTTTATGTGCAGGAAGGGACAGCATTCTGCACATAAACCATCATTGATAACATTTTGCTCTTTCTATGAGTACTGCAAAATGCTAGTGATGGAGCGAGGTGATGAATAATATTTTGTTCAAACTCGCAAAGTTAAACTTCCATAAAAACGTAACTGTATTAACAAGCATGTGGTGAAATTATTAATCAACTTAGTTTTAAAATGCATTTATTCAGAAAACACGTGGGATTAACTTATGTGCTCTATGTTGCAAATGCGAAGAAAATAATAAACTAACCTTGTCTATTGTCTTTGTCAGTATTAAATGCGGCTGTAAAATTAATGGCATGTGCTTATCTGTGTGCTTATGTTATGTCTTTTCTGTGACAAAAGCTCGTGGAGAATCCTTGCGGTCTAAAAGAAGAAGGTAGATATAAATGCTGCTTTGTGTGCTCAGCTAGGTAACATAAATTAAAGGGTTATTAATTAGTAAAGGGGGTGGGTAACAGAATGGGTCTCAATTCTCTAATTAATTTATGTCTTGTGTTTGTTTGAAGAAAAGTTTCCGAATGAGGCCTAAAGGCATGCAAAGAAATGGCGTTACGAAAATCTGTCCAGAGAGGAGCCTTGCACAGAAGTGGAAACTTTTACCACGTTGACATCTTTGTCAGAAAATGCAGTTTAATAAGTTGTGCTAAAACGTGCTCTTGGAGAAAAAGGCTCAAGGACAGGAAACCAGCATGATTGCCAAGGCAAGGAAGTTGTGGACTGTAACTCGAGAGAAAAGTATCTCTTTTGAGGAAGCCAAATGACGCGAAAGCAAAGGACAATAGGGCTTATGTAAAAGCCTGAACTTGGTCTAGAAACGGTGATGACTTAATGTGGACTGACATAAGACAGCCAATAAGAAGTCCGGATTACTAAGAAAGTATACTAAGGTAGAAAAGATTAGCTAGATAGAAAGGTATAAAACCTGACCTCATGGGCAGGAGTGCGCTGCGCGCTTTCCGATTCCTGATTGACGTGACATGCTGTCGGACTTTTGGCTCACTTACGGACAGCAGACTTTAATTGATTTTTCCTTTCTAGGTGAAGAGAGAATAGTCAGGGAAATAGATTGAGGGAATGGAAACTGTTATTTTTGCTAATATTCATACTTTCTGAGTTTGCCTTGGAGTGTCAGTCTAATAAATCATTTCTTATTAAAATGCTGCTTTCATATTTGCTAATAAAATAAAGATTCATTAATGAAAATGCTCTTTCTTTGAATACTAAAGTCAATAAAAATTAGATTTGAAAAGACAAGCTGGTCTTATTTATTCATGGTCTAGTTACCATTAGTTGATCCATTCGCCTAAGTGACTTAATTAAAATGTTATATGTTTAAAAACCATGGTGAGAAAAGATAAACTGCAGTAGAATATAAATTTGTAAATAGTATGTGAATAGTTCTGATTAATTAGGTCACATGATTCAGTCACTCAAAATTGTCTCATTGGTTTATTGCCCTTTGTAAGTGATTCATGATTAATGGTGAGTATTGTGGTGATAGGTAGTGTTGGTGAGACAGTTTTTCATTAGGAGCACTGGATCACTAGCTACCATCCTTCTTTACTTTAACTAACCTTTAAGTATAGGCTTGCCTGTTTATTTAACTTTTTTCTCAGTGTTAGTGCTGAGGCGAGAAAACAGCAGCCCAGTGTTGTGGTTGTTGACTGGGGAGCCGTCTGTAAAGGTCAGAAGGCCACACAGCTAAGTCATTGCTATGCCAGGGACAGGAGCAGATGTTTGTTGAGATGGAGAAAGATTGAAAATGCTGCTTAATTTTGGGTAGAGTCAATCCAAGGTTGATGGATTTTTATATTTCCCTGAAGGAGGTATGTTCAAAGGGGGCTTACTTCAACACAGCCTTTTATCTACTCCTCTTTGGGCCCATGAATGATGATGATGGCATTCTCAATACTAGCCAGTCACAAAATTTCCCACAATGCCTGTTTCCTCCTCAGTGAAATCCCTCTTCCCCTAAAGAGTGATGGTCTGCAACTTCAGAGGAAATAAGATACTCGTAGCAGGATTTAGGGCTTTGCGGCCAGGTTACTTCATCACAAACATGGGGGATGTCCCATTCGCCTTATTACAAATGCATTATAACCTATGGTACTTGTAATATAGTGGACAGGATAGTACTCACATTAGTGATGGAGTGGAGTACCCATTGGCTCAATTCTAAATCAGGCCCTCAAAATACAAACTAATGCGTACAAGGAGAAGAGTGCAGGGATGGCTTCAGTTATGTGCTTAAAATTGATATTTGTGTCTGGTTCATTTAATTTTAATCAGATGTGGCTATTTTCCTATGTCCCCTGGAATAGTATGAAGTTTTAGTATACATTGTTCAATATTCGCTCCACATTAAATGAAAACTGTGCCTTTGAGGGAGTAGTAACATTCACATCATACATTAAGGTATATGTCAATCAACCCCTGATCAATAAACACACGCCTAGGATTATGAGACATTATTAACTAGGGAGCCATATGTATCGTAGTGTTGTGTCACCCTTGCGCCACTCAAGGGGGAGCAAGGCCGATGTAACTCTAAAGTCAGATTTGTCAAGCCGTATAAGGCCACCTTTGTGACCTGCATGCCTTCATAAATCTGGAGTAAAACAAGGCAGCGCAAATCACTGCCTTGCATTACTCTGTCCAAGGGAGACATTACATGGGTGGAACGTGGGTGTTCCCATGCATCCACCTATGGATTTTGGCACATTCCCAGATTTACCATTAGTGGTACACCTGGGAATGCGTCAAAATGCAACGCCTCCCCAGGGGAGACATAACGAGGAGACATATCTTTATTTCCTCTTGTTATTTTCTCTTTCAATGTATGCTGCATTCTGTAGCACACAAAGAAAGAGGAAACGCCTCTCAGGATTGTTTGTGTGCAGGAAGGTGTCATTTTCTTCACAAAAACAATCTTGCTTACAACGCAAGCACCCTTGCACCATGCTGCAAGTGTGCCCGCGTGGGTGAAGGGCAGCCAAAAATGCACCAACAAAGAGAAAGGACAAGAATGCGCTATGTGAGGTAAAAAATGGCGCTTTCTTCCCAGTCGCGCTTTGACATTTTCTTTTGGGAAATGTGCCTTCATGTACAGGTTTCCACTTGTTGTCTACAGTCTGTGAACATCTAACAGGTTGTACTACTCTTTTAGAGCATTTCATATTAGATTGTAGGCCAAGTCTACCGCCACTAATGAGGGCTGCAACTGTTTTATGAGGGCGCTCCGCGTCCCTCCTGACAATGTCTAAGAATATGGTTCTTTGATTGTTATAAACCTCCTTTTAATGATCTGAACTAACCTCAGGCATTTCTGTGTTCACTCATTAAGGAAATGTGATAAGCGTTGTGTGAGTACTAGACTGCTTGTTAGCTTTCTTTGAATAGGGCATTATCATAGACGTGTTCATTATTTCTTTGCACATTAATATTATGTTAGGCCTAAAAAACATCTTTACCTGCCTTATGGGCGGTTTGGTGCTTTGATAAATATTGACACTCTTTTTGTAAAATCCTTGCACTTTAAAAATGTGTCGCCACATAGCCTTTTACACACAATGTGTTAAATTAGGCATTTTTAATTAGTTATATTAGTAGAACATACCTTAGGTTAAAGGATTTGGGGAGAGAGATATGCAAATACAGATTTCACAAATGCTTTCCCACCTGAGACGCTGTCCAGACCGTAGATGCCTGCATCTTAGGTGTTGCTTCTTTTGCAGAATTCTGCAAGTGCAGGGTTTCAGACTGGCGGGCTATTTGTGCATCCCTCCGAGTGTAAAAAAAAGTGAGCGATTTATTATTTGCAGCATAACTCCAGTTTGCCTTTGAGAAAAGTCGATGCTCGAAAAAGTGCATGGAGCAAAGTTTTTAAAGTTCTCCAAAAAGGCAAGAGACACCTTTGTATGTTCTGCACAAAAATGTATCCCTGAACAAACAAAGGGAAAAAGATGAAAGACAGGGATTCATTGTCCGTGGTTTTAACTTTTAATTCATCAGGAAAATTGACACAGTAGTATTCTATTTCGTTGTAGAAATCCTACTACTATTAAACACGTGGAAATGGTGTGAGGAATAAAATATGCAAGCTTTTTTTACATTTAAGTAGACAAACAAGATAGCCTAAAATGTGAGTAACCTTTGTATTTTTGGACACAAAAGTCAGTTGAGGGCATGCTGCTACTAATGCTATAAATCATATAATTAGGTTTTTGGGAAGTTTCTACGCCTGACAGTGCACACATATTTTTTAACTTACAAGCAGAGATATACGCAACTCCTGGTTACCAGGACTCACAAACCACTTCAACCAGCAGCGTTTGCCAGACACCCAGCAACGTTTAAAGCCTCAGGTTATATGTTCTGTGTTACATGTTAAATGTTGCACAATGTCAAACACAGGGAAGCCAAGCTTCTCTAATCCAGGCTATCAGTATCACACCCTGTACAACCAGCGAGTCAAGTATTTCTGTTCTGTACTGTATTATATGTTTGTTTAAAAATACCAATCATCTTTTTTTTAAGACGCTGTTTATTGCAATGGGTGGAGACTTGCCAATTGACAGCCGTCCACCCCATCCCGATCTGTGAGTACCTCCTCCTCCCTCGGCATAAAAAATCCAGCTGACCCCGAGACCTGTGCCATCCAATAAAAAGTTTAGAGTTTCTTGGCCGAGTATTTCATATCCTGTTGACACATCTTGCCCGCACATCTCTCCCTGTGCCCTTTTTGACCACTGAAACTCGTGAGGCTCCCAAACCTGGCAAGCATGCTCCTGATGCAAGCAAAACATTTTCATTGGGGTTGAAGCAAGTCTAAGGGCCTCATTTATGAGGCCGTGCGTCACTTTTACGCCGCCGGTGCGTCACTTTTTGTGACGCAGCAGCAGCTGGACGTGAGTCCAGCCTGACTCCGGTCAGAACTGGTCGCTCCTCTCGCAGCTCGCCCCAGCCATTTGTGCCAGCGACCTGCACCCTGCCCTGCCATCTGTGCCAGCGACCCGCATTGTGCCCTGCATCCTGCCCTGCCTTCCGTGCCAGCGACCCGCATTGTGCCCTACCATAGTGCCTGGTATCGTTGCCTGCATTAACATCTATTGTGCCAGCTGATTGTGCCTGCCTGCGACCGTATTTTATATTGTGCCAGCTGATTGTGCCTGCGATTGTCTATCTTGTGCCCACGACCTCCCAGCATTGTTGTTGTGCCTTAGCCCGTCCACGCCGCCGCTGCTCCCCTGCAGCCCCACCCCCGCTCCCTCCAGCTCCTACTGACTATCCTACCCCGCCCCCCGCCTCCCAGCTGACCCTCCCTCCCACAAACATACCTTAAGCAGATAGCGCGAGACTAGGAGCTGTGTCCAGCCTGACTCCGGTCAGAACTGGTCGCTCCTCTCGCAGCTCGCCCCAGCCATTTGTGCCGGCGACCTGCACCCTGCCCTGCCATCTGTGCCAGCGACCCGCATTGTGCCCTGCATCCTGCCCTGCCTTCCGTGCCAGCGACCCGCATTGTGCCCTACCATAGTGCCTGGTATCATTGCCTGCATTAACATCTATTGTGCCAGCTGATTGTGCCTGCCTGCGACCGTATTTTATATTGTGCCAGCTGATTGTGCCTGCGATTGTCTATCTTGCGCCCACGACCTCCCAGCATTGTTGTTGTGCCTTAGCCCGTCCACGCCGCCGCTGCTCCCCTGCAGCCCCACCCCCGCTCCCTCCAGCTCCTACTGACTATCCTACCCCGCCCCCCGCCTCCCAGCTGACCCTCCCTCGCCCCCGCCCCCTCCACTATCCATTTATGACAGATGCTTTCGCGCGCAGCGTTCACGCGCAGCGGTCGCGCCCCATGCGCACCGAAGGTGCGCCAAAGGTAAGCCCGTCTACGCCCGTCCGCGCCAGGACCGCGCCCAGCGGCAGACACCCTGGTCCTCGCAATACCCTCTCCACTCGCATAACGTATGACGCCGCCACCCTCTTAGCCCTTAACCCCGAACACACACCACAATGCTGCATAGCTACCCCGGGACACACCCACGGACCATTCGCCTGCCAAGCCTGCAAGTTCGCCTGCATCAGGAACCACACCATTTCCTCCCCCGCCAAACACAGCTCCAACTCAAACCACCTGAAGTGCATCCTGCTGAACACCCGCTCGGTCCACAAACACGCCACTGAACTCTGGGACCTACCCGACACCACATCGCCGGACGTCGCCTTCCTCACAGAAACTTGGATGAACGCCTCATCAGCGCCCGACATCGCCATAGCCATCCCGGACAATTACAAAATCAGCCGAAAAGACCGCACCAACCAAACAGGAGGAGGCATCGCCATCGTCCATAAGAACACCATCCGAATCACGACTAGCTCCGATGATAACCTCGCGACCGCCGAATACCTTCACTTCCAGATCCACACCGACCCTAGGACCACACTTAGAGGCACACTCATCTACAGACCTCCAGGAACCCGCACACAATTCATCGAAGACATCACTGACTTCATCAGCCCACATGCCCTCACCTCCGAGAACTACATTCTCCTGGGGGACCTCAACTTCCACCTGGAAAAGAATAACGACAGCAACACCACCACTCTTCTGGACAACCTGACCAATCTCGGACTCAAACAACTTGTTGACACCCCCACCCACTTACGATTCAGAAAAGGGGGTGGTGATGAACAGAGTGTCTGAATTAAGCAGACAAAGTGGCCAAAAACGATTCAGAAAAGGGGGTGGTGATGAACAGAGTGTCTGAATTATCATGCACTGGGACAGGAACAGACTAATTTGCATATAGCCAGGTTCTGAACTGGGATGGTGCAGTGAGCTAAAAAACGGTGTTGGATCTAGCCCTGATCTCTTGACTGGGTGAGAGTATTCTGCTTAATTCAGAAACTCTGTCCATCACCACCCCTTGTTGTTAAATACCCCCACCCACTTAGCCGGACACACGCTCGACCCTATCTTCACCTCCAGCAAACACATCTCCTTCGATCACACCACAGCTCTCCATTGGACGGACCACAACTGCGTTCACTTCAGCTACAAAAAGACCACGACCCACATCCCACCACTACCTATTCCTCGAAGAAACTGGAACAAAATCACCACCGACCAACTCTTCACATCGCTTAACCAAAACCCCCCCGCCATACCATCGGACCCAAACCAAGCTGCCACCAAACTCACACAATGGATCACCCACAGCGCTGACGAATTAGCACCCTTGAAAAACCACCAGATCAAACAAGACAACAAAAAGGCCCCCTGGTTCAACGATGACCTTAAGAAATCCAAGAAGCTTTGTCGTGCCCTCGAAAAAACCTGGAGAAAAAACCCTACCACTAACAACCTGACCACCTTCAAGGACGCCATTCGCAAACACCACCAATTGATCCGATCCACCAAGAAATCAGCATTCAAGGATCGACTCGACAACAACGCCCACAACAGCAAAGAACTATTCAACATCGTCAAAGAATTTACCAACCCCACCGCCGGCACCAACGACATCACTCCCTCCCAAGACCTCTGCAACTCTTTATCCACTTTTTTCCACAACAAAATCGCTGACATTCACAACAGTTTTGATAACTTGTCGTCCCAAGAACAACCCACTCCAACCACCTCCGAACCAAAACAGCACTCTCACAACCTCTGCGCCTGGAACGCAATCACTACTGAAGACACCATCCGTTTGATGAACTTCATCCATTCAGGCTCACCAAATGACCCATGCCCCCACCACATCTTCAACAAAGCAGACTCCATCATCGCACCCCATCTCCGCGATGTCATCAACTGCTCCTTCAACTCCACCACCTTCCCAGAAAGCTGGAAACATGCCGAACTCAGCGCCCTTCTATAGAAACCCACAGCGGACCCCTCTGAACTAAAGAACTACCGCCCCATCTCGCTCCTCCCCTTCGCTGCCAAAGTCATCGAGAAAGCCGTGAATAGTCAGCTCGCCGCCTTCCTTGAATCCAACAATTCACTCGACCCCTCACAGTCCGGCTTTCGAGCCAAACACAGCACCGAAACCCCCCTCATCGCTGCTACAGATGACATCCGAACGCTACTGGACAACGGAGAAACAGTTGCCCTCATCCTACTTGACCTCTCCGCCGCCTTCGACACAGTCTGTCATAACACCCTCATACAACGCCTCAGCAATGTCGGAATTCAAGGAAAAGCGTTGGACTGGATCTCCTCGTTCCTCGCAGGAAGAACCCAGAGAGTCCGACTCCCCCCATTCAAATCAGAGGCAACCGAAGTCATCTGCGGCGTACCACAAGGATCATCACTCAGTCCCACCCTCTTCAACGTGTACATGAGTCCCCTCGCAACCATCGCGCGACAACACAACCTCAACATCATCTCCTACGCTGACGACACCCAACTAATCCTCTCCCTCACCAAAAACCCCAACACCGCCAAAACCAATCTACATGAAGGAATGAAAGAAGTATCCGTATGGATGAAGAACAGCTGTTTAAAACTAAACTCGGACAAAACGGAAGTCCTCATCTTAGGATCGTCCCCCTCTGCATGGGACGACTCATGGTGGCCACCAGCACTGGGCACAGCACCCATACCTACAGATCACGCACGGAACCTGGGCGTCATCCTAGACTCCTCCCTCTCGATGACCAAACAAGTCAACGCCGTTTCATCATCATGCTTCAACATCCTACGCATGCTCAAAAAAATCTTCCGCTGGATCCCCACCGAAACAAGAAAGACTGTCACCCACGCACTGGTCACGAGCCGACTAGATTATGGAAACACCCTTTACGCCGGAACCACAGCCAAACTACAGAAAAAACTCCAACGCATCCAAAACGCCTCAGCCAGACTCATACTGGACATCCCCCGTCAAGCTCACATTTCCGGTCACCTGAAAGATCTCCACTGGCTTCCCGTCAACAAGAGAATAACGTTCCGTCTCCTCACCCACGCACACAAGGCCCTCTACGACCTCGGACCCGAATGCCTCAACAAACGACTGTCCTTCTACACACCCACCCGCCAACTTCGTTCATCCAATCAAGCCCTCGCCGCAGTTCCGCGCATCAATAGAGTCACCATGGGAGGAAGATCCTTCTCCTACTTAGCGACCAAAACCTGGAACTCTCTCCCCACTCACCTCCGCCTTACACAGAACCACCTCTCCTTCAGAAAACAGCTTAAAACCTGGCTATTTGATAAATAATGCACCCTCCCTCCCCCAAGCGCCTTGAGACCCTCTGGGTGAGTAGTGCGCTATACAAATTACTGAACTTGAACTTGAACTCAGACGTGAGTCCCTTGCACACTTTGCCACTGGATTCAAGCAAGCCGGGCTGAAGACGGCTGAAATGCCAGAAACCGGTCCTCGGAAGCTTGTTTCCGGTCTAGGGAAGACATGGCTTGGCAGTTCGGGCTGGACTGTTCCCATGAGGCACAGGGTCAGACTGATTTGCATATAGCCATGTCCGAACTGGGGTGGCAGAGTGGGCTAAAGAACGGTGATGGATTAAACCCAAATCTTTTGACTGGGTGTGAGTGTTTGATTGATTCAGATTCTCCGTCCATCACCACCCCCTTTTGTACCGCTTTTGGCTGCCATAAGTGTGGCTGGGTATGCTCAGACGTGAGTCCCTTGCTCACTTTGCCACTGGATTCAAGCAAGCCGGGCTGAAGACGGCTGGAATGCCAGAAACCGGTCCTCGGAAGCTTGTTTCCGGTCTAGGGAAGACATGGCTTGGCAGTTCGGGCTGGACTGTTCCCATGAGGCACAGGGTCGGACTGATTTGCATATAGCCATGTCCGAACTGGGGTGGCAGAGTGGGCTAAAGAACGGTGATGGATTAAACCCAGATCTTTTGACTGGGTGTGAGTGTTTGATTGATTCAGATTCTCCGTCCATCACCACCCCCTTTTGTACCGCTTTTGGCTGCCATAAGTGTGGCTGGGTATGCTCAGACGTGAGTCCCTTGCTCACTTTGCCACTGGATTCAAGCAAGCCGGGCTGAAGACGGCTGGAATGCCGGAAACCGATCCTCGGAAGCTTGTTTCCGGTCCAGGGAAGACATGGCTTGGCAGTTCGGGCTGGACTATTCCCATGAGGCACAGGGTCAGACTGATTTGCATATAGCCATGTCCGAACTGGGGTGGCAGAGTGGGCTAAAGAACGGTGATGGATTAAACCCAGATCTTTTGACTGGGTGTGAGTGTTTGATTGATTCAGATTCTCCGTCCATCACCACCCCCTTTTGTACCGCTTTTGGCCGCCATAAGTGTGGCAGGGTGTGCTCAGACGTGAGTCCCCTGCTCACTTTGCCACTGGATTCAAGCAAGCCGGGCTGAAGACGGCTGGAATGCCAGAAACCGGTCCTCGGAAGCTTGTTTCCGGTCCAGGGAAGACATGGCTTGGCAGTTCGGGCTGGACTGTTCCAATGAGGCACAGGGTCAGACTGATTTGCATATAGCCATGTCCGAACTGGGGTGGCAGAGTGGGCTAAAGAACGGTGATGGATTAAACCCAGATCTTTTGACTGGGTGTGAGTGTTTGATTGATTCAGATTCTCCGTCCATCACCACCCCCTTTTTTACCGATTTTGGCCGCCATAAGTGTGGCTGGGTATGCTCAGACATGAGCCCCTTGCTCACTTTGCCACTGGATTCAATCAAGCCGGGCTGAAGACGGCTGGAATGCCAGAAACCGGTCCTCGGAAGCTTGTTTCCGGTCCAGGGAAGGCATGGCTTGGCAGTTCGGGCTGGACTGTTCCCATGAGGCACAGGGTCAGACTGATTTGCATATGGCCATGTCTGAACTGGGGTGGCAGAGTGGGATAAAGAACGGTGATGGATTAAACCCAGATCATTTGACTGGGTGTGAGTGTTTGATTGATTCAGATTCTCCGTCCATCACCACCCCCTTTTGTACCGCTTTTGGCCGCCATAAGTGTGGCAGGGTATGCTCAGACGTGAGTCCCTTGCTCCCTTTCCCACTGGATTCAAGCAAGCCGGGCTGAAGACGGCTGGAATGCCAGAAACCAGTCCTCGGAAGCTTGTTTCCGGTCCAGGGAAGACATGGCTTGGCAGTTCGGGCTGGACTGTTCCCATGAGGCACAGGGTCAGACTGATTTGCATATAGCCATGTCCGAACTGGGGTGGCAGAGTGGACTAAAGAACGGTGATGGATTAAACCCAGATCTTTTGACTGGGTGTGAGTGTTTGATTGATTCAGATTCTCCGTCCATCACCACCCCCTTTTGTACCACATTATACCTGCGCCAGGTATAATGTATACAGGGGGGGCGTTCCCCCGCAAAAAGCCTCGTAGAAATGACGCAGTGAAATCTATGAGATTTCACTGCGTCACTTCTAGGACGCCAATACGTCAAAACCTTGCGCCTGCCTCACAGCAGGCGTAAGACTGACGCAAGCCCTTTCACATGGGGCTTGCCCCATGTGAAAGGATGCATTGCTCGAGTTGCGTCACTTTTGTGACACACTCCAGCAATGCGTCACTTTTGCGCTTACAGATACGTCAGAAATACTGACGTATCTGTAACTCCTTGCGACATGATGCGTCATACTGTAAATATGACGCATCAGGTATGTCGCAAGGAGTGCGCACTGAGAAGTGACGCATCACTGCTTTCACGCAGCGATGCGTCACTTTTAATAAATGAGGCCCTAAATATTTATGGTCACTCCTGCAAAAACCCAGAGTGCAATGCTTTTAAGATTTTCTTAAGTTCTAGTCATTCAATTATGTTTAATATTGGACAGTACAGAAAATCTCCAATTTTTTGAGGAAGTATTGCATCCTGAGAAGAATCGATCAAGGGAATTTCCTCCAGAGTGACGCTCATAAGGCGGAGGGAATTCCACTGGTTGTTTCTCCTACGTCTTTAATGTTTCCTCCAAAAATTAGATGATTTTTCATTATCATTCAGCTCTAACTCAGACTACTACCAATAACAGGATAACAGGAATTAAATTCCTGACTGTGCAAGAACTACAATGAATGCGCTTTTCTACGAGGGCTTAGGGAAGCCTGCACAATGAATTCTCTAGATTCCGTTACAAATAATATAGTTTCATTAAAAAGAGTCAGTATTGGGTACACGAAAGTCAATATGTGAGAAATGCATCGACACATTTTGTTTTACGTAGATGGTTTCCTCGAACAACCCACGGCAGAAAGATACCACGGTAGAGCTTCTTAGATGCAAGTGCATCACTGGTGATCCACAGACTTGTTTAACAGAGTTTTCAGATAACAATACAACTCTGATGCTGGCAGTACTAAAACATCAATTGGCATAAAGCAGATTGTGATTCTAGAAAGACCATTGCTACCACACCAGTACAAGTGGTTGCAATCCTGTAGTGCCCATTTTGTTATTGGAAAATGTAACATGAGGAACCGCTGTTGAGGGTCTGTGACTTCAATGTCATCAACCAGCATACTTTTAAAACATGAGGAAAATATATTTCTGCTAAAGAAATCCAAGAATTCAGTATGGAAACCTCAATCCTTCTGAGACTTTTTTCCATGTTGTGATTAATAGTAAGGGAACATATTTGTAGTTGATCAGAAATCAAAGCAGTATCTTCATGTGCCATGCCTTTACTACATATTAATCAGGGTGGGAGCTTAAAGGCGCTGGTGCCTGAAAAGGGATATTGTTTCCACTACAACAGGCACGGCCCGTGCAGGGCGTTATACCGGGGCGGTGACGTCAGGCCGGGGAGGGTCAGGGTGGGGGGTTGTAAAATGCGGGATATGGACCATTACAGGTAAGTACCGGGAAAAAAAAACGAATTTCGTTACCTGCGCTGCATCGCCAAATGTGATGCAGCGCGGGCAACAAATTTATTTTTATTTTTTTCGGTACTTACCTGTAATGGTCCATATCCTGCATTTTACAACCCCCCACCCTGACCCTCCCCTGCCTGACATCACCGCCCTTGTATAACGCCCTGCACGGGCCATGCCTGCACTACAACAGATGTATCTTAAATTTTTTGGTCACCATACAGTTAAAGGTTTGGCCTACAGACATTATTGGTCACAGCTCAGCAATCTGAGCACCGTTTCTGCCACATCACTGAGAGATTGTCCACATTTCCCTGTGTTAGACCTTTCTAGATGCCTGGGAACTAAAGGGGAGTTACCATCATCCAAAGATTCAATTTACAGTATAGCCTATTTAGTTACACAGTGAGGACCCACAGGTCAATAACTGGGATTAAATGTAGGTTTATGTTAAATCTGGCATCCTTGGCATGGCTTCCCCCGACTTTTTGCCTCCTTTATCCAGTTTTGCTGACATCACCTTTGCTGGTTTTAGGATTCTGGGCATTTTACCACAGCTAACCTGTGCCCAAAGTGCATATGTTCTGTACTCTAAACATGGTAACATTGGTTTATCCACATCTGGCATATTTAATTTACTTGTAAGTCCCTAGTAAAGTGCACTATGTGAGCCCAGGACCTGTAAATTAAACTTACTAGTAGAACTGTGGCACAGATTGTACCACCCACTCAGTAGCCCTTTAAGGATGGTGCAGGGTTGCCATTGCAGAGCCCGTGGATGCAGTTTTAAACTGCTATTTTGACTTGGTAAGACAAGATACTTGCCAGGCCCAAACCTTCCCTTTTATTACATATGAGACATCCCTAAGGTAGCCCCTAGACAGTCCTAAGGGCAGGTTGCCATGTATTTAAAATGGTAGAACATCATCATCTTAACAAAGCTTTATTTCGACAACCAGTGTCATAAAAGCAATAAAAAACACACTTTATAAAACAAATACAAAATCATATTGTCGTACCATAATGCGCCAAGAGGTGATATAGTACGTAGTCCCTCCAGGTACTCTACTGTGCCCTCAGTATAAACTATAGTTACCTGGAGCTAAACTGATCATTTTAGTAAAAATATACAAACAGTACGATAAAAAAGGGGAAAAGAGAAACAACGTGTCAATTCATCTTGGATGTAGCCAGGTAACAAGATACAATCCCCCATAAGCCTTGTAAAAGGATCCAACCCTCCATAGGATAAAAAACATATGGAATTAAAAATAGAAAAAAAAGTGCATGCGCATGGCATATTATTTTAAGACTAATAAGATCAGCCGTGAAGCCCTGCAATAATTTTGTGTCAGCTTGTTTCGGTAGTTGGAAGTGCAGTACGCTAAAAAGTGATATGATTTGTAACCTGTCCATGTACTCTGCTGCACCCTAAATATAAACTGCAGTCACCTGGTTCCGCCCTTTTTCTAAAAAAAACGTAAACATGTCGTTATCAGTAAAAAAACATACAAGTAGTGCAGGAAAAGGAGAGAAAGAGAAAAACAACATGGCAATTCATCTTAGATGGAATCGGGTAACCGGATATGGCCCCCCCAAGAGCCCTATAAAAGGATCCAACCCTCCATAGCATAGCAGCACATGAGATTGAAAATGAAAAAAGTATGTGTGCATAGCATATGATTTTGAGACTAGAAGAATCAGCCATAGAGCCTTACAATGATTAAGTGTCAGCGTAGTTCGGCAAAGTGGTGTGCTAATCCTGGCCGAAACTTCTGTCTAATCCACGATGCATGGGCTAGGAACTTTGCCACACACAACACGTAAAGACAGGTCTAGAATCAGTCCTGAGACTGCCTAAAGCAACCTGATAATCATGTGTTCCCTGTTGCTGGCACAGTGGTTTTAGCCACTTATCCCTCAGGAGATTAAAGGCCGGGCAGGTGAACAGGACATGGGCAACACTTTCTCGTGGGGCCTCGCACAAGGGCAGTTCTTTGATGTTTGATGGTGTGACTGCCATTTCGCTGTGATCTCACAAAGAGGAAGTGTGCCGAACCTAAAATGGGACCTGAATAGTGTCTAGAAAGGTCTCGCGACATCTAGTCTGTTTGTGGAGATAACATTCAGCAGTTAGTCTGCATAGGTTCGGTTTGCAGGATTCTTGGTGGTCCACCTAGTCCCAGAAGCTGTGTGTTAGCTCTTCTTTCATGGGTGACTCTTGCCTATCCCAAAGGTAGAACATGTTTTTTCGAGGTTTACATGTCCTGGTAGGGAAAATCTGCTATATTCGTTTTTCACTACTGCAAGGCCTATCTCTCCCATGGGTTAACATGGTAATTGTCTTAAAAACATCATTTAAGAGTAACGTCCTATTGGGAGCAGATAGAAAATGGAAGTTTGGTGTTTTTGGACTTACATTTAAAAACGCATCTTTTAGTAAAGTTGGATGATTTTTAGTGTTTTGTTTGTAACTGTTCCAAGTGTTGCACAAATACTTTACGCATTGTCTTCGATGATAAGCCAGATTTCTCTATGCAAAACTACCAGAGGGTGAGCATATGTTATCCTTGGTTTGTAACTTACATACCCTGACTAGAGTGGTGGGGTCTGCCTGTCTGAGGTGTGTTGGCCTGTGTCTAGAGGACGGGGAGTGTCTGTAACCAGAACTCCGGCGGTCCTGGTGTTGGGCAGTACCGCTCCTAAGTGGAGGGTGCAGAAGTCCTGGTTCGCTGGGCATTTGACCGTCTAGAGTGCCTGACCATTTGTGGGGCCTCTGGAGGTCGTTCTCCGAGGAGGGGGGAGGCCAGGTTCAGGTTCAGCCTAACCTGGAGGGAAAGACATCTGTAATCAGTGTCCTGACCGGTTGTTGGCTTCCAGGGGTACCGCTCCAAGGTGGGAGGGTGCAGAACTCTGGAAGGGGGTGCAGAGGGACGGTGTGCTTCTGACACCGGTGCAACCTGAGGGTTTAGATCCTAGGTTGGGAGATTAGGAAGCTTCCAGGTCAAGAGGAATCTCTACCAAGTGGATCAGCTGAAGAGACTGAGGGGGCTGTCCTTGCTGTGTGATCTGGGGCTCACCTGCAGTTTGTTGTTTCCACTAAGGTAGAGGAAAGGGGACTTTGCTGTGTGCTGTGTCCCCCCACCTGCTTGAAGAGGAACTGTGCTGTGTGCTTTGTACCTCAGAAGTGGAATAGTTTCCAGGTGGTAGACCAGTGATGGAGTGAGGTCCTGATCTGGTAGGAGAATTTGTGTTCTGGTGAGTGCTTCCCTGTGAGGGTGCGGAAACCCAGAAGTAGAGGTAGGGTGGGGCATTCTTGCCCGTGACCTCTGGTCAGCCTGAGGGTATGGTCCCTGGGTTGAAGGATCAGTGGTAGTTGTAGCTACACTGAGAGGGAGAGTGGAGAATGGCTATTGTGTGCCAGGGGTTACTGCCCCCCACTCTGTGAAGTGGTTAGGACCTGTGACATTTGGATGGCCTAGGGCCTGGTCTTGGCCGTGGATGACTAGAGAGTACCAGTGGGGTATCCTAGTTGTGCCAGAGAGCTTTTGTTGAGAGAAATCCATGTGGGTTCAGAGTGGCGCAAAACCGGAGGGTGTCCCTGTCGTGCGGGCCCGTGTCCGTGTTTTGTCGCCCAAAGCAGGGAAGCCCATCAGTGGAGTGATTGGTCTACCCTGCGTTTTGGCTGGAAGGGGGTTGTGTTGGACCTGGCCCTTTTTGGCAGGTTCACCCCAAAAGTTGTTGCTTTTTCCTAGCCTGTTTCTGTGACCTGGTGTTGGTGATCTTAGGCCTTTGCGCCCTTTTTCACTGTGGTACAGTGTAAAGTGCGTGAGCTCTCTGTGTATGTGTGGTGAGTGAACTGCCCTCCCATGGGAATGAATGGGGAATATGTATGCCCATGGTAGTTCCTGATGTGTGGGGAGTGCAGGGTCGAGTTTGGTATGTACGAACTCGTGTGATTAAATGCTGCGTAATGATGTATGTGGCATGAGTGTGTCTGGTGTGGAAGAGCCACTTCTAGACATGGGTGTGCGTGTGTAGTAAGTCTGCTGGCACACGATTGGCTGGCGCGTGGCTCCAGGAGTGCCTGGGCCTGCTTGTGGATTGACTGTCTGGTTTGAGGATGACAGGGGCTGGGGAGCCCCCAGGAGGTTGTCTGAGTCAGCCCGTGGATGAAAGGCTGCATCTGCTGCCAGGGAAGTGGGAGGAGATAGCACCTGGGAGTGAATGAGGCTGTGCCTGCCTGCCACAATGCTGGCTCCACCTCCCGCTGGGCGGCTGTTGCCTCTGCCCCTCACACTGAAAGGAGTTCCCTATAACCAGTTCTAGCTGGTTCTCACACTGCCTGCACCCTTTAGACAAAGGATTTTATAGTATTAAAAGGGGCTGTGTCCCCTTCCAAAATGTTCTTGTTTCTGACTTGAATCCTGCCAAGGGCGTGCTGCTGCTTGGGCCCAGTGGAATCCCTGAGCCCTGCCAAGCCCCTGGACACCTGATGGACTTTCCTGGATGCCTGGAGGACTTCTGGGGGACCCCTCTGCCTTGCCTGGGCTGTTTGGGGGGACTTTGCTTTGCCCCTTGGAATCTCTGGGACCTTTGGCAGCATGGAGAAGCTGCATTTTCCTGCAGAGACCTTTTTCTTGCCTTTACCCAGGCTTGTTGAAGCCTAAGCGCTTGGGAGCGCTTGATTGGTATTTATAGCGCCTGGAAGCGCTGTATTTCCCCCCTGAGCGCCTGGGAGCGCTCTATCTGTTTTCTAGCCCTTTGGAGCGCTTTATTTCCCCCAGCGCTTGAGAGCACTTTATTTTTGCTTATAGCGCTGTAAGAGCTTTACTTTGCCCCCAAGCGCTAGTAGCGCTTTTATTGTTATTATCGAGGGTGCCCACCCCTCATGTTGTGCCTCGAGTGAATCACCGCCGCTGGCCCGGAGATCGATGCAGAGGCGCTGCGCCCGCCTCCCTGCCCGGGGCCGCGCTGCCATTGACGGCCCTCAGACCCGGAAGTCAGGCAGGCCCGGCCGTGACGAAGGCGGGGCCTGCCATCAGGTGGAAGTGAGCGGGAAGAGACGAAGAAGCATGGCGGCTGGTCTACAGGGCTCCCGTGAGCTGAGGGAGCCCTGCAGCAAGAGGGGGTGTTGTGGCCTGTAGCGGGGCTCCCCTGTGCTGAGGGAGCCCCGGAGTAGCTGAGGAGTAGCGATGGGGACGCGGGCACATTGCCGGTGCCCGCCCCCGCCGCACGTCAAAGACCGGAGATGTCTGCCTGCCCGGCCGCCTGCCAGAGTGAAGAGACCGGCTCCAGAGACTGCAGCGTGACACTGCTGCCCTGCCGATCGGAGACTGCTCCCTGCACCTGGAGAGCCTGGTAAGTGTGGGGCTCTCAGTGGTAGTGGTGCCGGGGGGAGATGGAGTCAGAGCGGCCCCGTGTGCTCAGTGGGCCGCTCCAACATGGCGAGAGTTGTTCCCGGGGCTAGTAGGCCCGTGATTGCCCCGCGTTAGGGGCATTTTGTCTATAGGGGGCATGTCAAGTTGTTTAAGGAGCCTGCGGGCTCCCCCGATGCCCCACTAGTTTCCTGAGCCCATGTGTGGCTCAGTGGAGCACATTATTGATTTAGGAGCCAAGGTGCTCCAAGGCCCACATTGATCTTTAGAGTCCCCCCGAGGGACTTGGGGCATATTTGTTTCACAGCCTGTGTAGCTCCAACGTTTGGGGCATGTGATATGCCCAGAGCCTGTATGGCTCCAGCATTTGGCCGCAGTGTTTGGTGACAGAGCCTGTGTGGCTCCAGCAGTGGGCACAGTTTGCACCTAAGGGTCAGTGAGGACACTGTCGCAGTTTTGATTCACAGCTGCCCAGCAATTAGTGGGCAGCTGCACTGTTTAGGTCATGTTGGTGTTCCCAGGTGCCTAGCAAGTAGTGGGCACCTGCAACGTTTAGGTTTTGTGCCGGTGGCGCACCCCTGACTGGCGCTGCATTGGCAGCGCCTCCTGACATTCTGGACACAGGGCTCTTTAGTCCCTTTATTAGATGGGGGCTGGTATGTGATTCTATTTAGGCGCAATGTGATTATCTATGTGATGGTATTTGCCTAATGTGAGTTTTGCGCAATGTGATGTGGTGCTAGGAAATGTAATGCATTTAATATGATTACGCACCTTAATCTTACACCTCTGAATGTTTTTATGCATCATGTGTTTTTGTGCTATTAAGTTATGGTCTGGCACCTCTGAATGTTTTTCTGCATCATGTGTCTACCTTGATTTTACACCTCTGAATGTGTGGTTGATGCATCATGTGTTTTTCCTTCCCTACACCTCTGAATGTTTGCATAATGTGTAATGTGTTCTTGCTGATACCCCTAAATGTATTTTATTCTTAGGTGGTTGTTCTTTCCAGTACAGGTGGTCCTAGGGAGGACCTGATTCCCTGCGTGACATTCTCCTAAGGTGGTTAGGGTTGCGTAGGTGGTACTTACCTGTTACCAGTAGTTACTGGTTGTGATTTATAACTGTTATTTTGTGCTACAGTGATTTTATATCCTTTTATTCTAATTTCTGACAGTATTTCTATTTCTAAAAGTGTTGATTCTGACAGTGGCCCATGTGGCCCTGTCTTGTACATAATCCCTTGTGAATATTGCCCGTGCCAGTTGGCACAATGTACATGTGTGACTTCTATCTGATGTGTTTTTACAATACAGAAGTCATTTTTATATAACCTTGTGTGGAGTTCCTTTTGTGGTGTGCCTAGGATGTTGTTGCTGTTGTGTGCTGGCGCAAATGCTTTACACATTGCCTCCGAGTTTAGCCTTACTGCTCGTGCCAAGCTACCAAGGGGGTGAGCAGGGGTTATCTTGGCCTGTGACTCCCTTGCCCTGACTAGAATGGTGGTTTCTGCCTAGCTTTGGCGTCAGCCTTAGCCTACCAGAAATAGCCAGTTCTAACAAGGTGCATACCCTAGCCAACGGAAACTCAATTTCTAACATTGGTTATCAGCAGCGAGGATAAGACATGTGTTTGTGCAGTGCCTTAGAGTGATTTGGTGTTCACTGCTATTCACATATAGACCAACACGAATTAATGTTCTCTGATCCCCATTGGCATTTTTTTCCTGCTCCATGTAATTTTTTTATTTTTTTTATTCTGTCTGATTGGCATTTTTGTTTTTGCTTTTTATTCTAAATAATGTCTCTGATTGAAGGTTTGAGTTGGTCAAACTAGCAAAGTACACTACAGCTCAGCTCAAAGGATTCTTGCAAAGGGTTGGGGTTTCTATCAAAGGCTTCAGCAAGAAGTTGGAGCTGCAAAAGGTGCTGAGGGCCTTGTTGGAATCAAGGGATTCAGAACATGAGACCCCAGCGGAGGATGATGTGGAGATAAAGGATGATGACGAGGTGGACCAGGATTGAGTCGAGAGTCTTGGACTACCTGTGGGACACGGGTCTGTCAGCCTACAAGGAGAGGTGGTACCCCCAGACCAGGAAGCCGTGTGTCCTCTAAAGGCCTATCCCCAGAGGAGCTGATGGACAGGAGGGAGGAGAGATAATTTAAATTACAACTTGCCAAACTGAAACTGGAGGCAGAACAAAAGAAACAGGCCTTAGAGGAAAAAACAGCTTGCAATGGAGATGGAGGAGAGCCAATGTGGATGAGAAAAAGACAATGTTGCCTCAAAGGTTGGGCCTGAGAGAGTTGAACATCAAGGTCAGATAGGTGGAGTCCACCAGTGATGGCGGTAGCAATTATTTTATGCCTGTTGAGAGGAGGGTCTGCATACGCAAAAGCTGGTGTCTAATTTTGTGGTGGGAGATGTGAGGGTTGGATTCCTATACAGTTGCCCTATAAATGCACAGGGTCCCTGAAGCAGGGTGCGGGTCTGGTATTTGGGGAACTTTCCTCAGAAGGGGAGGGACGCTCTTTTGGCTCTAGAAAAGAGTGAACATATGAGGTACCCCTCCATCATGGAGGCCCTGATCAGGAGGTTTGGTCTAACCACCGAAAAGTACAGGTAAAAGTTCAGAGAGAGCTGGAAGGGTTTCCAACAGACCTGCCTGGATTGTGTGTATTCTTTTTGCAAGGCATTGGATGGTTGGGTGAAGGCAGTGAGGTGAAAGATTGTCAAGGGCTGTATAATTTGTTTGCAACAGAGTATTTGTCCAGTCTTTGTTTTCCAGATCTGCGCCAATACCTTGTTCACAGCAAGCTCACCAACCCCAGAGAGCTTTCTAAGGAGGTGGACCACTGGGTCAGCACCAGGGTCAACAGGAAGATACATGGTGGGTTCACCACAATGGTGGGCAGGGTCCCCATCTGAAGAGAGAGGGGGGCATAATGGACAAGGATTTCTCTGAAGTGCCCCAAAAGATTTCTGAGGGCCAGGGTTCCAATCCCCTGCTCAAAAAAATAAATGCTTCCTTGCTAGTAAGTCTGAAGGGAAGGCTTCTGAGAAGTGCTACGAGTACCAGCAGGAAAGGCACTACCAAGGGGATGCCAATTGTCCCAGCCAGGCATCGCCCCCCACTGGTGGCAGTCATCTGGCCTAACTACTGTTCCGCTAGGAGAGGAGATGTCCCTATATAGCGATTGGGTGAGAGTAAAATTAATCCTAGTGTCCCTGGATGATGCAGAGATGGTACAGAAACCCCACATGCCTGAAAATACTAGCAAATACAGTGAGTGGTATCCATCAATGGGAAGAGAGTGATGGCTCTGCGAGAGACAGGAGCCAGAATGACTATTGTCAGATGTCATCTGTTGTCTTTAGAGCAGGTAGTCCCAAACATGTTCCACAAAGTGGTTGCTGCTGACAACCATGAGAGCCTATACCCCATAGCCATGGCTCCATTAGAGTGGGGGTCTCACGTCTGATGAAGGTAGCTGTGAGTCCATCTATGCCTGTGGATTGTCTGCTGGGCAATGACCTGGAGCACACCGATTGAAAGGAGGTGAAGCTCAGGTCACACTTGGAGATAACTGGCTTGCCTGAGTAGGTGTGCCTGACCATATGGTCCATGGCAATTTGTGGGGGTGGTCAGAAGGACCTGGAGACTAAAATAATGGCCCAGGTGCCTGCCAAAGAAAAAAGGGACAAGGATTGTAGTAAACCTGCCCCTGAAATGCCAATGGACTGGGAGGAGGCGGAATCTGGGCGGGATGACCCAGTGCTTACTAGGTAAGATGTAGCTGAACTGGGGAAGCTGCCTGAGCTGACTAATTGGCAGCAGGAAGAGTGCCCCACCAAAAAAGAGTTCTGCAATGTGCAGAAGGAGTGCCCTTCTCTTGAGGGCTTTTGGTGGCAGGCCTAGGCTCAGGCAGCTGGTGATGCCTCTGGGTAGCACCTGATTGCTGGGAGTATGATCTCCTGTAGTGAGCGTAAGGCTCATGATCTATTGCATGTGTGTCGGTGGTACCCCAGCACTTTAAGGCCTGCCTACTGGTTCTGGTTTATGATGTGCCATTGGCAGCTCATTTGGGGCAAGACAAGACCTTTGACAGGCATGTCACCCACTTTTGTTGGCCTCGGATGAGGAAGATCTCAGATGCATTCTGTAAGTTCTGTCCTACCTGCCAGGTCAGTGGCAAGTCAGGGGGAAGTGCAATGCCTCCCTGCAACCGTTCCCTATCATTATGACCTCTTTTTGCGCAGGTTGTTATCAACATTGTGGGGCCTCTGGACCCCAAGACAGCCATGGGCAACCTATTCATCCTGGTCTTGGTGGACCATGAAGCCCACTACCCAGAGGCTATCCCTCTCTGGACATTGGCTGCTCCAGCGGTAGGTTCCCCCAAGGAGGTGGTGTATGGTCTGGGTACCAACTTCATGTCCAACCACATGAAGGCCATGCGGAAGGAGTGGGAGTGTAGCATTAACTATAAGTTTACCACTCCTTACTACCTACTATCCAATGGGTTGGTTAAAAGAGTCAATCATATCCTGAAAGGCATGATACTACCTGACCCATGAGACATAAGTGGGATGTCCTCATGCCATGCCTTTTAATCACCTACAGGGAGGTTCCTCAGAAGGTAGTTGGCTTCAGCCCTTTTGAACTTTTTTATGGACACTCTGTGAGAGAACCTCTCAATTTGGTTAAGGAAGGCTAGGAGCAAGCTCCCAAGACGACACCCCAGTATGCAGTTAGCTACATGCTGGTATTCTGCAACCAAATAGCCCGCTTCAGGAAGCTCACACAGCAGAACCTTGAAGCTAGCCAGGAGGACATGAGACACTGGTATGACTAGAATACCACTCTGGTTGAGTTTTAGACTGGGGAAAAGGTGTTGATAATGGTGCCTGTGAAGCCCCATGCTCTCCAGGACCGCTAGTTGGGCCCATATGAGGTAAAGGAGTACAAGAGCAATGTCATCTACCTGGTGGACTCGCAGACTCCTAGGAACCCTTTCAGGGTCCTGCACATAAACCGCCTCAAGCCCCACTTTGAGAGGTCTGAGATGGGGTGGAAGAGGAGAGCGTGCCTCTCCACAACCTCCTATCTTCCAAGTGGCAGGATGAGTCAGTGGGGGGTGTCAACATCTCCCCTACACTAACCCTAAATCAAGAGAAGGACTGCCGCCATTTACTGAGGCAGTTTGCCTCTCTATTTTATGGTACCATTTGTACTTCAGCTGATATTCCTCTTTGCCATGAGCTTACAACACATGGAGGTTTTGTGACAGCTTAATTGAGTGTCTCCTACCACATTTTTGGATACTTGAGATAGAAACGTGGCTCTCACCTTATGGATTACGTTATCCTTGGACAAAATACTTCCGCTAACTAATTAAATTCTGGTTCATACAAAGCCTTCAGTACCTTGGTTTTTAGAGGAGCTAGCAACACATAATAAAACATGTAAGGCCTTAGAAGGTCTTTGGTGGGAAAAACTATGGTGCCAGAGTACATTTTTATGTCTTCCATTAAGGAGTACCATTAAGCCAACCAAGCGGCACAAGCCAAATATTATGCTGCAAAGATTGAAATGTCTGCTTATTATACCAAGGAGGTTTTTAATATTGTTAAACCTCTCTTAATTGTTTTAATTTCCTTAACTTCTAGTTCAGCATCGGTTGAAAAGTGCAGTGATCTGGTCACCTTCTTCTTCCAGAAGATCATGGATAAATACTCCTCTTTTCTGTAGAATCGAGGAATTCCACAAATTTGAACCTCAACATGACACAGGGTTCTTGTAAATTCCATCTCACTAACTTTGCTCCTATCTAGGAGGCATCTTTACAAGAACTTTTCTATGCATTTAGATCTGGATCTCACTAATTTTGCTCCTATCTAGGAGGCATCTTTACAAGAACTTTTCTATGCATTTAGATCTGGATCTCCTCTGGATCCGGTTCCTCCACATATCTCTGTTAAACATCTTCCCATTCTGCTACCTTCACTGTGCAATCTACTAAATCTACTCAAGAGACCGCTTGGGTTTCTATACCTTGGAAGCATGGTGTTATCATTCTCCTAAAAAATAACTACCTTGGACACCCCTAAATCGGAGAATTTTAGGCCAATTTCTTTATTTTCATTGGGTGCCAAGTTTTCCAACTTCCAGCTTCATTGAAACACACTGTGTCCCCACTGTACTCTATCTAGATTCTGCTACAGGTCAGAATCTGCTTTTCTGTTGGTTACCGGAAAATATCAGCCACACACTCGATCCCTGAGGTTCGGCAGATGTGATACTGTTAGACCTCAGCCCCACTTTCGATACGGTCTTGCATAAGATCTTGCTTCCAAAACTGTCTGATTGTGGCATCCAAGTATTTCATCTGGTTTGTTTCTTTCTTATACAACCTCTCCTTTCAGGTGGCTATGAATTATTTTCCCCTAAACCATTCACCCTGGCACATGGGATCCCTCAAGATTCTTCCCTGAGTCCAACACTTTTCAAAGTGTACATCCACCCCCTTGCAGATCTTATCGAATCACATGCGGTGATTCTAGTTTCTTATGCAGAGGGCACACAACATTTCATCTCCCCTATGGAACCACTAGCTTTTCAGGCTTCCAAATTGAAGACATGTCTGTCTGAGATGGCAGTGTTGATGAGCTAGAACTATTTTAAACTTAATGGCTCTAAGACAGAGGTTTTGAGGATAGGTAGTCAAGCCAGAATCTGGTGCCCCACTTTGTAGCCAAACTCCCTAACAGGCTTCCTTAAACCAGTGGGGAAGAATCTGGGTGTGTTTATGATTTACATATTATCATTCACACATCAGATTAAGTCGCTCTTTGCTGTTTGTTTCAAGATATTGAGGAGCATGAGAAAGCATCTCAGGATCTTTCCTATCTTGGCCAGGAAAACCACAGTACAGGCTCTGGTTACATCTCACCTGGAATAATACAATATCTTTTACTTAGGGTTTCCATAAGCTCTTCTCAATCATCTTCAGACAGTTCATAGCACTGCTGCTCACCTTCTTTACAACCTCCCTAAATGCATTTCCAATAGGGTGCATTTGGCTCAGTTGCACTGGCTTGCAGTGGCAAAAATAATTCAGTTCAATGCCATGTGTTTTTCCTATAATGTGACTATCCAATACTGGCCCCAAGTATCTTTACCCCTTGCTCACTCTATATAGGTCTTCAAAAAACTCTTCGGTCATGTGATTCTTTCTTATGTGTCCTGTTGTGGCTGGCGCTCCATCACAGTCAGCATAAACTTTGACTTTGCCTCACTCCAGCATTTCCCCAAGTAACCTCTAACGTGCTATTTGCTACCAATAGGCTATTTTTCACTTACTCTTTTGAAATTCAATATCTAAAATGTTATATATTGGATTTTTTTTGTTTTGGTCCTATTTTGCTCATAATATATTCAGCTATTTTTGTGAACGTGTGTGGAGTCTTTTGTGGCCTATTCATTGTGTTACTGTGCGTGTGTGTGTGTGTTTCTGTTACACAAATACTTTACACATTACTTCTTAGATAAGTCTGATAAGCCTGACTGCTTTGGACCAACCTACCAGAGGAAGTGCACAGGCTATCTTTAAATGTTTTCTTAGCTTACCCTGACTCGAGTGGCAGTTCCTGCCTGGCCTGGCTGCATAATTCCACCAACCAGGAATCACAGTTCTAACAAATATGAATATCAAAGATATATTTGAGTACAATAGTTAGTGAAAATAAAGCAACAATTAAAGAAATGTTAGGCTTAACATAAGGATATACCTGTTTGTTTTGTCAGGTTGTGTTTAGAGCCAGCCCTTGTGTTTTGCTTTCCTGCATTACGAAAGAGACCTGCTCTAGGTGGCAACCAATTTACTTGGAATAATGACTATAAGAGATGAGGGAATTATAAAAAGGTATACATTACAACTTCTTAGAATCCAAACATTACATGTTTACCTGCTCCCAAACAAAAGTTACCACTTACTACATATTGTAACCAAATGTTGTCCTATGGGAGAAGTAGGCCTCACAGTAGTGAAAAATTAATTAGTAAGGTTTTCACTACCAGGATGGATAAAACTAAAATGTACATGTCCTGTTTTTTAAATACAATGCACTCTGCTCTATGGGCTGCTAAAGGCCTACTTAGCGGTGACTTAGATGTAAAAAAGGTGGTTTTAGGCCTAGCAAGGGGTTTATTTTGCTAAGTCAAATTGGCAGTTTAAACCTGTACATACGTTGATATGACAGGCATGAGGCATATTTTAAGGGGCTACTTGAGTGGGAGGCACAATGTGTGCTGCATGTCCACTAGCAGCATTTAATTTACCAACCCTGAGTGTATAGTATACCACTTTACTAGGAGCTTAAAAGCAAATTAAATAGGCAAATAAGGTGAAAGCTAATTTGACTATTTCTTAGGGAATGAGTACAAGCAATTTAGCGCTGGTTAGCAGTATTAAAGTGCACAGAGTCCTCAGGTCAACAAAATCAGCAAACCAGGAGCAGAGAAGGAAAAATGTTTGGTGGAAGATAACCCTAAGGCTGACAAGTTGTCAGAAGGCTTTTACCTATTGCTTGCACAGCAGCAGAAACAAAGACTGTTCCCAATACCCCTCCCAAAACACTGTCCGTCCTCCAATTAAACTGGAAAACAGAATTGCTTCAAGGAGGTAAATGAGAGTGGGAAGACAAAGAAGAGACAGCTTATTATCAATTATTCCTTCTTGTGTTTATACCTTCTATCTTTTACTAGTGCAATTAGGACCTGAAAAAAAATACAAACAATTATTACATGCCCTACCTACTCTGCTATGTAGACGTTTACTTTGAACTATTCTAACAGTATGACCTTCTACATAAACAATGTGACTATGGCCATTACGCCTCTTCTATGTGTATTAACCTTTGTATATGTAACATTAGATTATTATTCTTGAAGACTGGATAAATATGCTTTCTGCACTTAGTTGCTTTTCATCATAACTGCCTGTGCTTTTAAGTTTCATTGTTCACACCACAATCAAAATGTTCAAGCATTAAGATGCATTTCTTTTTTTGTCTTTTTCCTCATAGGAGGTTCTTTCATGCACCAGGAAGTGCGACAGCCCAAAGAATAAGACGGCTCTTCAAACTTCACAGGTGAGTATTGATGTGTTTTCTGTAGCCTTCTAAAAAGTCTTATTCTTGTGCTGAATTGGTGTCCTTTGAAGAGGAAATTGCTTTTAACACTAAAGCTTAGGCATCAAACTTTAATTGAAAACTCTATGACTGAATTCTGCTCACAGCAGCCGCGGCCGGTAGTGGGAGTACTGGCAGGGCTGTGGTAAATAAATAATTAATTACCGGTACTATTTTTGAATACAGTGAATAAAACAGATAGCTCAATAAATAAGAGACAGGATTCGAGGTATCTTGAGTCTTACAGGCTTTAATCAGACATAAGGGAAGGGACAGGAACGGGATAGCCTGCACGGAAATAGAATGGATGGCAGCTGCCAGGGAAGGGATAAAGGGTCGGGGTAAAAGGGGTAACTTTCAGTAGCAGTACACAGTATATATACTAAAACAATTACATTACATTCAATACAGTAGGCGTAGCAGTAGGCGTAACTCGTAGCAGTCGCGAAAGATAAGGACAAAATGGTGTAACAAGAAGGCGTGTACAGGGCGTATACATAGACATGTGATATAAACGTCACAGAAGTGTCATAAATGGGGCGGAAACATGGAGGGGGGCTACTCGAGCAGCTGGGACCTTTAACCTAGTGGTGCGCGCAAACGGGCAATGACGTGTTACCAGGAAGAACTGGGGGCTATGACTTCTGCGCTAGAAGAAGAGACTAAAAGTCTGCGGTGTCAGGGCTACATGTACCTATATCATATCTGGTATCTGGTGTTTGGAGTACATGTTGATAGAATCCAAACGTTATCAGGGCAAAGGCTACTTGACACTAAGACTGGTGCATGCATAATTCTACATGTATTGCGTGTGCTAGGAATCTTCTATGAATATTAATACAGTATTTCTCTTACATGGAGACAGAAAGGCTAGACCATAGCTGGAACTATTGATGCGATTCAGTAGCTTAGGAATGCAGAGAAGGAGGGCTGGACTGATAACTAGAAGCATAACATACTCTTGGCAGACTGGCAGGCAGAGCCAGGCCGGGCCGGGCACTGTGAAGCAGGAAGTAAGTGAAGGGTCAGGGATGCAGGTGGGGGCTGTATCGCTCCTCGGAGAGGGTTCAGGAAACTGGAGCTGAATCTGATGTCCGGGCCCTTTTGAGGCCTAGAAACGGGGACAATTCAATGAATTAACGTGCACACTGTAAAATGTGGCAACATAGGCCTAATACTCGTTGCTTTCACGAGAACTGGAAACTGGCGTACTAGAGTTGGACACAACTATAATCGCGTCTTTAATCGATCATAGGGGGATACATGCATATCGATCATGCACATATAGCATAGGATGGGGAACACGTAGGCACATATAACATGGCAAAATTTACTTTTCCACATTCCCTCCTTGTGCCCTACGTTTCCATCAGGAAACATCAATATTCATGATACCATCTATCTGTTCATATAGCATCATTTGCTCGTCTCGAATTGTCTTGGAACGGGATTTAGGACTAGGGATACAAGAGGTAGCACACATGTCGCAAATCGCAGGGCCACATTGTAAACAGAGGCAGCAACTGAATATGATCATTACTGCTATACCTAGGAATGACAATACTTTCCATCCCCAGGCAGATATGATATTCCAGAACCAACCGGACCTTTTCCAGGTGCCTGGATTCTGGTGTAACTGATGGGCAATTTTATGAAGTCTGGTTATAGCTGAATAAACAGACGGCGCGTTATTAGGAATGAAAATGCAGCAACTAGATCCGATGACTCTACAAGCTCCTCCTCTATCGGCCAGTATGACGTCAAGAACGAGACGATTTTGGAGCACAACAAAACGCATAGCAGATTGTTCTTCGGTTAGGTTACCTAGAGCGGAAGTAGTCTCATTCACTACTGCTTCAAGGGTTCTGGTTAACCTACGTATTAGTTTACTATTCTGGACAGGTCCTATAAAGAAAAAGAAACCTTTATTGAAGTCTTGATATTGTTCTAGAGCAGTTTCAGTTTGATCGACAATTGGGGACTCGGTCTCCCTTCTATGTCTAATGTGTACTAGATGTGTGTTTCTGTGATAATCGGATGGGGCTAGAAAAACTGGTGGCAGTAGGAAGGCAATGTAACATGTTCCATCCCAATCGAGGGGCAGACGAACATATGCGGTCTGACCACAAACAAAATAAGAATGACGTGAGGCTTTGAAAATAGATTTCCCACTGTCACTATACTCGACAATAGTAGTACAATCACTATGTCCTACATGTGCGGAACCATTCTTTCTGACACATAATTCGCCTTTGACTGGTAGTACTGAAATAGCAGGCAAATCTGGAGTAGTATCGGACTGAACATTCAGGACCATGAAATTCGAGGAATAATTACCTAAATCATATACTTCATTTTCTAGATCTAACCCTGTTCTATGGGAAAGACCTTGCTTGTCTGGGAAACATGTTCGGTTCAGAAGGGACATATCAGTTGAGGAAGACGTTAACGTGGACCATGCTCCACACGAACCATTATGTGAAAACGGATAGGGAAAAAGTGGCAAAACTCCCTTCGGTGTCTGGAAAGGGGGGAGTCGACCACACACCCAACAATTAGTGGCATTGCTGGTCTGGTGTGAATAGTGCAACATTCGGATGAATGTGTTGTTACGCATAGCAAGACGATAGGATAGCTCGTGAGGAGGCAGATCACTAAATGTGTGCTCTACTGTAGCATTAGAAAACATATGTACATGTGAAATTGGAAAACATAAATGTAAAGCATAACTTATGCATGTAACCATAAGACTCAAAAATAACAAAAAGAATAGAACGATAATACATCTTTTAGAGTTTTGACTAACTCTCTCACTGTGTGGGTCTATCTCATACATGTCAGGAACCTGTCTAACCGTTTCACCCGAGAGGGACTTAGACAATTAAACTGGCTGACTTATTTTACTAGACCTCAACTTGGCTTTATACTCCTGCTGCGGAGTTTTCTCTAACAGGGGAAGTTTGAATTCAGAGTCTGTGTTTGGGCAGTCCTTAAGAATAGGGCAGTCTTTAATAAATGTCTTTTGTCGCAATCCATGGAATTTCTTTATATGACTGGTATGCACCCAGCCCTTGCGGCCCTCAAGCTTGACGGCGGTCCTTGTTGTCAATAACACCAGCTGGGGCTCCTTCCAACGGGGCTCCAACGGACTTGAACGATCAAAATTTCGCACCAGGACAAATTCTCCCGGAACGACTTCATGCGGTTTCACCTCAGTGTTGTCTGGAAATGCAGCGGCAACCTGTGAACGACAAGAGTGTAGGGCAGACATCAAGGAAGCTAGGTAATCTGTCAGCATATTACTGGAAACGTCTGTAATCTTTCGGGGCATAGGTGTACCCCACATGTTTGGAGGGCGGCCGAATACGACCTCATACGGGGACAGACCTGATCTGGAATGTGCAACCATTCTCATGTAAAAAAGAGCTACTGGCAGAGCTACTAACCACTCTACACCTTTTTCTGTACACACTTTAGCAATGCGGATTTTCAAAGTCTGGTTATGTCTCTCTACGAGACCGGCTGCTTCAGGATGGCGTACACAATGGAACTTCCACTGGTACCCTAACAGAAGGGATACTTGCTTCATGAGCTCGGATGAGAATGGCTGGCCGTTATCTGAATACACGACCCTAGGTAATCCATAACGGGGAAAATACTCACGAACCAACTGCCTGGCAGTGGTCGCAGCTGTGTAATCTGGAACTGGATATGCTTCTGTCCACCTGGACAAAGCGCATACGACTACGAGAACATACTTGAAACCTCGACATCGCTCCATCTGAATATAATCCATCTGGAGGACTTCAAAAGGGTGGTCAGGAGGTTGGAATCCACCTTGTTCCACCGGGACACTTTTACCTGGATTGAACTGACAACATATCATACAGGTACGTACTTTCTGCTTGGCTGCTGCACGTAAATACTTGTTGAACCAAAGGTTCTGAATACTGTCTAACATAGCTTTTTCTCCTAGATGTGCTGGACTATGTGCGGTATTAATAATGACTTGAACCATAGAGTCGGGGAGAAACCATGTGGCTTTTCCCTTCGTCAACCATCCTTGATCTGTCTGGACCCCTCCTTGTTCGGACCATTTCTTGATTTCTTCGGGAGTAGCATGTGACTGTATGTCTATGACATCTTGTGTAGGGTCCTTAACTGTCATACAAGTAGTCTGATCTGGAGTGAGTGTCTGTGTCGTGTTAACTGGAATGTCTGGAGTCTGAGTTGTGAGCTTGGCTGTTCGATCTGCTAGATCGTTACCTTGGGAAATAATGTCAGTGACTTTCGTATGTGTCTTGCACTTCATGATAGCAATAGCTGTCGGTAAATGTATTGCATCTAACAGAGTTTGAATGAGGAGACCATGCTGGATCTTGGTTCCATGAGAGGTCATAAAACCTCGTTCCTGCCAGAGCACTCCAAAGTCGTGTACGACTCCGAATGCATAACGTGAATCTGTGTATATGTTTACTTTCATGTTCTTGGCACGTATGCAGGCTTGGGTCAGAGCGACTAGCTCTGCTGCTTGAGCAGACAGGGTGTCAATACGATGTGTTTCTATAACTTCGGTGTCAGTAGTCACTGCATACGCGGCTACTAGTTCTCCTGTACTTGTTCTCATACATGAACCATCCACATAAAGTGTCAGGTCGGGATCAGGTAATGCAATGTCTGTCAGATCTTGTCTTGGCTTTGTCATAGTGTTAACAACTTCCACACAGTCATGCGTGGCAGGATTTGAAGTAACTGACGGTAACAGTGTAGCAGGATTTAGAATATTGCAGCGTCTGATTTCTATGTGTGGCTGAAACAGTGTCAGTTCATAACCTGTTAAACGTGCAATTGTCAAGTGCTGAGTCTGGG
The DNA here is from genome assembly GCF_964261635.1 of Lissotriton helveticus. Lineage (NCBI taxonomy): Eukaryota > Metazoa > Chordata > Amphibia > Caudata > Salamandridae > Lissotriton > Lissotriton helveticus. The sequence goes on along the minus strand of NC_136059.1, from coordinate 1,599,548,749 downwards.
TTCGGTTTAAAAGAACTTCCACGGAGTGTGGAACTTGTACTGTCAGGGAGTGTCCTAACACTATGGAATCACTTTGTCTGATAGCTAGAGCTGTGGCTGCAACTGACTTGAGGCATGCAGGCAGAGCCTGGGCCACTGGGTCTAATGTGCTCGAAAAATAAGCACAGGGCTTGTATTGTCCTGCTTGATCTTGTGTGAGAACAGATAATGCAGTACCATCACGTTCAGTGACAAAAAGTGTAAAAGGCTTACTGTAGTTCGGTGTTGCTAGAACTGGTGCTTGGCATAAGGCTTTCTTTAACTCATTAAAAACAAGTGTATGTTCCTGGGTCCAAGGGAGGACAGTCGATACGGCTGCCTCCTGTGTCGTTAACTGTATCAGTGGCTTGGCTAGAAATGCATACTGAGGAATCCATTGTCTGCAGTAAGAAGTGAGGCCGATAAAAGCTCGCACCTCCTTCTGTGTCTTGGGCTGTGGAAGACGTGCTATTAACTGGATACGGTCAGGTGTCAACTGCCTACCCCTCTTGGACAGTAAGTGTCCCAAGTAGACCACTTGCTGGACACAGAATTGCAATTTGGAAGGGGACACCTTGTGCCCCATCTCGGCCAGAAAATACAGAACTGTAAGTGACGCCCGCTCGCAATCACGTTCAGAACGGGCTGTGATCAGTAGATCATCGACATACTGGAGCAGGGCAGTGTCAGTTGGCATGTGAATATCGTCTAGTTGTCTCTTAAGTGCTTGACTATAAATGCTAGGACTTTCTGTAAAACCTTGAGGAGCTCGTGTGAATTTATAGCTTCTTCCATTTAAACAGAAACCGAAAAGGTACTGGCTGTCTGGATGAATGGGGACACTGAAGAATGCGTTCTTGAGATCGATAACTGAGAAGAACGTAGCTTCAGAATCAATGGCTGTCAAGAGGGATGAAATATCTGGGACTACTGGGTACTGGGGTATGATACATTTATTAAGTTCTCGAAGGTCAATCACTAATCGATATACTGGAGGTGCATTTGGATCAGTACGTTTCAGGACTGGAATGATAGGAGAATTACATACATTGGAGTCAGTTTCTACAACCACTCCTTGGGCAATAAGCTCGTCAATAATTTTGGATAAGGCTGCTACAGCCTCAGGTGGCAATTTGTACTGTCTGATTCGGGGTAAAACCACCCCTTGCTTCAGAGTCACACGATGGGGTGTGATATGCATACAACCTACATCAGTTGGACCTTGCGCCCATAAATGCTGTGGTATATTCAATAATCTTGGATCAAAATCTCGTAATAGATAATGACCTTTAAAGTCCCTCAAGAACAGGCGGACCCCCTCTGGGGAACAACAAATGACTGCTCCTAATTCTTTCAATGTCTTAATGCCTAACAAATTTTCTGGACAAGATTTCGTGAGTAACAAATCAGTAGTTCGGGACAATAGACCGACTTCTAGAGTAACTGGTTTCGATATTTCATTAACAATAGGCTTTCCTGAAAATCCAAGGGAAAAATTTCTAGAGCCTGAGAGCGGAGCCCCTGGAACCTCGTCATGACTGATGGTAGTCCTACTTGCCCCTGTATCAATCAGAAACTTTCTGTCTTTCCCTAATACTTGACTGTGTACATAGGGACCCTCTTGATCTACAGGTATCTCGATGAGAGGCAAGCCTACCTCCCTCTCTAGGCTGTTTCATGAATACGGCTGATAATCTGGATACTCTGTCTGTGCATACTGGTACATCTGCTGTGTAACATGCTGTGTTGCAGCTATAGGCTGCGGTGCTGTAACTGTCTGTTGTGCATTCTGTGGTGGCTGAGAAGTCTGTGAAACTTGTTCTTGTCTAGGCGGACGTGGTCTTTCTTTAGTTTTACCAGTAGCTATGTTGTGTTTCAGAACTGCACACTCGTTTATAAAATGACCTGGCTGTTTACAGTAATTGCAGGTCCCTTTAACGGGAGCTGTAGGATGACTGGCTTGATTCGGACCCCTCTTCTGACTGTCTTGTGGAACAGATTGTGCAACTAATACTTTCATTTTCGTGTCTTTCATACGTCTCCTTTCGTGTTCCTGCTCTTCCCTGATTCTGTTCTGGTGATACTGGAGCATTTGTAACATCTGTGACGGAGTATTAGCTTGCCACGTGCTTTCGACTTTCAATACTCGATTTTTAACTTGTGGACTTGAATTCTCGACTAGTTTGGTAACAAAAAGATGAGGGTATGATTCACTACTTGTTTTCAGACCACTATTAATAATAAAACATTTTTCAAATCTAGAATAAAAATCACTAGTGTCTTCATCTTGTTTCTGTTTACAAGCTGAAATGGCATCCCAATCTTCCTTTTTTGTGGCTAGTAATCTTGGCAAAACTTGTATCAATAACTCGGGCAATTCTTTAGCTTTCCCCCCAAGACCGGTACCTGGTACTCGTGTATTATCTTCAGCTTTTAGAGCTGTCCAATCTATCTTTTTCTCTCCCACCTCCCATTCTTTTTCCTTGAGTTTTTCATATATGCCTGCGGGCAACAGGACCTTTAACATTTTAATGATATCCGGATACGTGTATTCTCCCATACGGAGCATGTCTTTTAATTCACGGTGGAACCCTGCTGGATCTTTATCGTGACAGGGAATTAACTTTTTCATTTCTAAGAGTTCCATCTTTGTGATGGGGGTGTAAACAAATACTCGTTCTAGATCACCACCCGTTGTCCTAACTGGGTGTACTTCTCGTAACGGATTCTGTCTATCTATGTAAAATGATTTACTTTCTGGGGGTGAGACGTGAACAAAATGTGGATTCAGAAACGTTCGATATTTGTGGCGCTGTTCTAGAATGACACTAATTAAATCGGTACCTAGACCTCTCCATCTATACTGGAGTAACTCGTTCAATACATCATGTAGAGGACCTGGATCAGAATGTTGTTCCTCATACAGTGTAATGAGGTGCTGGATCATATACATACCCACCAGTCGCTGCTCGGCTGGGGGCAATTTCAGAAACATTTGTGCCACTATTTCGTCTGGAAAAGTGGTAGAATCAGTAGTCCATCGGACTGCTGATCGGGCTAGTTCTTGTTCATGCATTGTACTGAGCTCACTGTAGCCTATTCGTGATTTCAGAATATGATCGGTAGCTTGGAATACTTGTTCAAGAGAACCCTGTTCTGGTGCTGGAGGAGGAAAAACTTTCTTGTGATCTAGGCGTGAATGCCGGTCGGAAAGTCTAGTTCTACCTACATACGCTATTCTGGAGGGATTCTCGTCGTCTACCTCTTCAGTAGAAGAGTTGTCTTCTTTCTCGGTTGCTTGTATTGCTTCTCGTTTCTCGTGTAACTTTATTATTTCCCTACGAATTTTCTTGTACATACTCTCTATACAATTTTGTGTCTTGTGTCTTCCCTCGGCTATATGGTCACTCCACCTGGTCAGGACTTTCATTTCTTCTTGATCTTTTTCCGGACAATCTTGTTCTCTAATTAAACAGTTAATTAAAAACTTTAAAAGCATGAGCTGAGTCTCGACTTTTCTTTGAGCCATGGCGTCGCGAATACTTTCTGGATCTACTCCTGTACGGATAAAACGATATATTCTGTCTAGATGTTCTCTCATATCGGGCAGGGTGTCCAAATAGTCGGTCACCCGTCTTAAACGTAATGAATATATGACCATGGTACCATCACCTGGAACTGGATCATAACGACATTCGGTAAGTGCTCGCTTGATATCTGTGAATGTATTCACTTTTGGCGTACGCTGTAACGCTAGTTCATGTAGCGTCATACGTTTGTGTTGAGGCGGGGTACCAGGAGAATCTCCCCCGCGGCTCCTAAACTAGAATCGTCGGTGGGTACTGTACGTGCTGGTAGAGTGACTGATGTAGCGGGTACATGTACTGTCGGCTGGGCCGGGGGTGCTATAACGGATGCTGTAACTGGTGCTGTAACGTGAACCGTACCCACGGCCCCGGTGGCTGGAGGAACAGGAATTACATTATTTACAGGAGCAGGCGGAACAGGATTTGCATATTCTGGGACTGTATCGTCCAAATAGGACGAGAGAAAAATATCAGCTGCGGTCGGTTTGTGACGCAGCTTAATCGGGACCATTGGCGGCGGAAAATTACATGGTGCTTCCGGGGTTGCTTTTGGCAAGCCCTCGGCAAGAAGAGGATACATACCCTTAACAAGGGCATTTCTCTGTCTGTCTGACTGTTCTGCTTTAACTCGTTCACCTACTTCGATTAATTCCCTTTCTTGGGCTCTTTCTGAGGATTCTCTACTTAATTCTGTTTTCCTGATTTCTTTTTCGGTTCTTTTATGAGATTCTTTGCGCCATAACTCGATGGCATCTTTCTGGGACTGTCTGGCTTTCTTTTTCCATAATGCCTCTTCTACTCGCATGATGCACTCGGCATCCCATGTACCTGATACGGGCCATCTATATTGCTGTTCTAATTCCTTGGTATAGTCCGCCCATAAGTCTAGATATATTATGGCATCTAAGCCATGCTTGTGATACATAAAATGTCCTGGACTGTCCCTAGGCGGGACAGGAACTGCTTCCTCGAGTAACCCTTTTCGGGTTTTTAACTGACGTAACTTAGAGAACAGAGGCATGCTTAGACTTGAATCCGAACACAATACAATACACGATAAACACAGTAATGACTAGAAAAACAAATCACTCATACCACGACATTGAAAACACATTAAATAACATTTAGAATAACAGTTCGGACAGAAATATTACCTGATATACTGAAAACAGAGACATGAATTTCTCGAGAACGGAACTTACTAGAATTACTAGATGCACTGCTAAAACAGTACGAAACATACCGGTCCCATAAAGAGACACGTCAGGACCCGTACCCACCTAGGTGGATACTTCGTGCTGGATCTGTGTACCCAAACCCACTGGACCAGAGACAAATTAATTGACCCTGTCTAGATACTACCCCAGCAACGGTACTCACCGGGCAGCAAGAACGGAAGGCCTCGGACTGGACTGGACTGCTACGACGTCGGACTACGAACTTCGGACTTCAGTTACAGGTGGGCCTCCGGATACCTCGGACCTTGTACTCTCGGCTTGGGCTCTGGTCGGGACTCGCCGCGTTCCTCACCGCCTCGTCTGGATGCTGGACCGCAACCTCCGTCTCCTCCGTGGGCCTGAGGGATACTTGAAGCAGAAATATCTGCCGGTGCGCAGTAGAGTTCCGTCACGGCTGCAGAGGGTCAGGGGGCCTGCGTGGCTTCGCCGGCGCGTGGGGAAAGGGCAAGTCCCTATTCGGGCGCCATTATGTGGTAAATAAATAATTAATTACCGGTACTATTTTTGAATACAGTGAATAAAACAGATAGCTCAATAAATAAGAGACAGGATTCGAGGTATCTTGAGTCTTACAGGCTTTAATCAGACATAAGGGAAGGGACAGGAACGGGATAGCCTGCACGGAAATAGAATGGATGGCAGCTGCCAGGGAAGGGATAAAGGGTCGGGGTAAAAGGGGTAACTTTCAGTAGCAGTACACAGTATATATACTAAAACAATTACATTACATTCAATACAGTAGGCGTAACTCGTAGCAGTCGCGAAAGATAAGGACAAAATGGTGTAACAAGAAGGCGTGTACAGGGCGTATACATAGACATGTGATATAAACGTCACAGAAGTGTCATAAATGGGGCGGAAACATGGAGGGGGGCTACTCGAGCAGCTAGGACCTTTAACCTAGTGGTGCGCGCAAACGGGCAATGACGTGTTACCAGGAAGAACTGGGGGCTATGACTTCTGCGCTAGAAGAAGAGACTAAAAGTCTGCGGTGTCAGGGCGACATGTACCTATATCATATCTGGTATCTGGTGTTTGGAGTACATGTTGATAGAATCCAAAAGTTATCAGGGCAAAGGCTACTTGACACTAAGACTGGTGCATGCATAATTCTACATGTATTGCGTGTGCTAGGAATCTTCTATGAATATTAATACAGTATTTCTCTTACATGGAGACAGAAAGGCTAGACCATAGCTGGAACTATTGATGCGATTCAGTAGCTTAGGAATGCAGAGAAGGAGGGCTGGACTGATAACTAGAAGCATAACATACTCTTGGCAGACTGGCAGGCAGAGCCAGGCCGGGCCGGGCACTGTGAAGCAGGAAGTAAGTGAAGGGTCAGGGATGCAGGTGGGGGCTGTATCGCTCCTCGGAGAGGGTTCAGGAAACTGGAGCTGAATCTGATCTTTTGAGGCCTAGAAACGGGGACAATTCAATGAATTAACGTGCACACTGTAAAATGTGGCAACATAGGCCTAATACTCGTTGCTTTCACGAGAACTGGAAACTGGCGTACTAGAGTTGGACACAACTATAATCGCGTCTTTAATCGATCATAGGGGGATACATGCATATCGATCATGCACATATAGCATAGGATGGGGAACACGTAGGCACATATAAAATGGCAAAATTTACTTTTCCACAGGGCGGTGACGTGGGGAGGGCAAGGGGCAGGGTGGGGGGTAGTAATGTATGGATTACGGACTTTAAAAGGTAAGTAAACATAAAAAAAATAAAACGAATTTCATTGCACACACTGCATCATCAAATGCGATGCAGTGTGTGCAATGAAATTCGTTTTATTTATTTTTATGTTTCCTTACCTTTTAAAGTCCGTAATCCATACATTACTACCCCCCACCCTGCCCCTCCCCCTCCCCAAGTCACCGCCCGGCCGGTTCTCCCACTACCGGCCACGGCTGGCTCACAGGGATGTATGTCGTTACTACACATGCATTTACAACGCATGCCTTTACGACGCAACTTTTACAACGCAAGTCATTACAACGACTTGCGTTGGGGGGCGCTCGATAGTGAATAGTTTAATTTACTATTCCAACTCCAGTCCCGTGGATAGTAGGGAAGGAGTTGGATAGTAAATTAAACTATTCCCTATCCTGGAGCGCCCCCAGCGCAAGTCGTTGTATCGACTTGCGTTGTAAAAGTTGTGTCGTAAAGGCACAGCGTTGTAAAAGTTGCGTAGTAAACGCTGTTCCCCGCTCACAGTACTGTGCTAAATAGGAAGGGGTTAATTCTGTTGCTAGAGCAAACTCTCGGCCGAAACAGTTCTCTGTTCTTGGAAATCATTGTAATTTACATTGCTCTCCGCCAAGTCAGTTCAATCAAACATTGTTTCTCTTGAAGGGGAGACCAAAGGTAGAAGAGATGCTACAAAAACCCTCCATGACGGACTCTGTGAATAAATGTTAACTCCTCTCACCTGGACTGCCTGACGCAGCAACACTTGTGAACCTGGGTGTCAGGGTACGCTCCGCAGGATTCAGTTGCCGCAAGTAAGGGTCCACCTCCTGATATCACCAACACCCCTGATATAAGACACAGAGTGTTCGAGCGATCAGGCAAGGGAAAGGAAGGGGAAGGGACAGCAGGGGAAAATAACCTGAAATAACAAAAGACAAAGATATAAACAGAGCATGTAAAAACTACTCTCATAAAGTCTCACTAAAATCTTACTATAACTTTTTGAATAGTCCTCAAGCCTTAGCTCAGTAGAACCCCTGGGACATTCGTCAAGTCTTGCCTTCTGTCTGCAAATAGAGAATTCCCATAATCAGTGAATCCATGAGCACAGTATATCATCAGAACATTAATTGTCAGGCATAACCCATACATACCATCATCCAAACAAAAGCCCTCAAGAATGATTTGTAAGTTCCAACTGACGTATAGTGATGATACCTCTCCACGGAATCCCCAAATTGAGGTAAATGAAATGTTAAGTCCCTTCCTATCCAGAACAACTAAGTCCAAATGAAAAGTAAATATGCGCTGTTACTAAGCGCAATCCGCAGTCACTGAAATGCGTGGTTGGATACCACTGCGTTCCGCTCTGAAGGAATGTTCGAACTCTGAATATTCAATTACACTGCAATGCGTGGTTCCTGTCACCACCACGTTCTGATATGCATTGCCAAGACAAACAAGAAGGTCCAAAACGCTTACCAAACACGGCAATGCGTGGTTCAACTCACCACTACATTCCGCTTTGGGAACGCGCTGACCAGATATGAATTCGCCAAAACGCCGATTACCTTAGCCCAAGAATGGGAGTGCTCTCCAGGTTTCCATAACACCCCTGCTAGTTGACTCCAGGCAACTCTAGACTCCCGAAAACCGAAGAAGACAGAATCCTTCTCCCTGACGATGGACGGCTCTCTCCCACAGTGAGAGCAAGAAAGACTACATTTCCGTTCCTTCACTAGCGTGCACTTCACATTCCACTCAGGCTGAGTGAGAGGACAACTAGAGTGTAACACAAGAAATCCGTCTGGCCGCCATCTTGAGGTTCCTTTGCTGCCAGCTTAGCATCCTGCCATCAGCTCTAGTTCTCTTTCATCTTTGAATTCTTGATTTTAAGGCCACAATGCTAATCACTTGTGCTTTACTAGTGGGGATCCTTCCTGGGTTCCTGACAGCACCCCCTCGCAAGGAGGATCCTCCCAGTTGTGGTTTAGTTGGAAAGTTTTTATGAAAGGTCTTAGTGAAAAGAGGGGCATGTATATCAGTGTATTTTTCTACTCTGGTCCATAGCCTTCCAATCAAATAAATAATGTATTTGATCCTTTACTTTTTTTTAATCTAAAATTCTTTTGACTTCATACTGAAAACATCCTTCCAATTGTAATAGTGTCATGCAGTTCCTACTAATCCGTAGGATATGTGCATTGTTTGGATAACATAAACTAAGGGCTTGGTGTCAAGACTTATTCCGGGCACCCCAGTAGAATACATTGGCATATAGACCAGCTAACTCAGAGCCACTGTAAGCTCCCTTAACCTACCAGGGAGCTAACAGTTTGTGGCAATCACTGAACATGACAACACTGATCAGTCGTGGAAACAATACAGCACCTTTCGCTCAGTCACTCATGCTCACTTGTTCTCAGAGAAATATACAGAGATTACACAGTGGGACATTTTCAATAATATTTCTTGTACCAGCGTAATTCTTGCATAACATATGTGTGCTACAATTATTAGGAGACAGAAGCAAATAAAGGAGATTACAAGCATCAAAAGAGTGAACAGTAGATACCTATCTCCCATCGTGCGGATGCAAAGAATATGAAATGAAATACCAGCAATTGTAAAGCGCACAGCTTCCTCCAAAGAGGTGTCCCGGTGCTGGGGGCCGTCGGGAAGATTAAGTGAGCTATTGCCCAGAGTCACATGGTGCTGGGCTAACCTGTCGCCAGTACCGGGGATCAAACCGTGAACCCAATGGTGCGGAGTCAGGCACTCTGACCGCTGCGCAACACCTCTTCCACTATATAATACAATATATGCAGGCATGCATGCAATATGGTAATCTAACCTACTCCTAAAAAGGAGACCCTACTCTAAGTGTACCTAGAGTGAATGTAGAGCCAAGAATACCCCCTAGGGACGATTCATCCCTGATAGGAGAGAGCGAAGGATGCCGTCTTATTCTTGAGTTGGACACCCCTAACAGAATTACAGACCGGATCATGCTGATTTCGCTGAATGCCGGGATGTTCAGTGTCAGCAGAAGTGCCTCCTCTACCAACCTATCGGGATGCCTAATATTTATAACAAAAAGCAGCCTTCGCGATGTGCACGCTAGATTATTAATGTTATAGATATGTGTATGGCACTGTCGCCCCATGGTTGATTGATAATACTTTTATTTGATTTAAAAAAATCATAAAAGGGTGGAACTTACCACCATTTGGTCAATACTTGCATTTTAAAAAAACACAAAATACACTTCAAGTCAAAATTAAACGAAAAAAAGAAATTAATGAAAAGAGAATGTAAAATTACACAGGCTTTTCGGAAGGAAAGGGGACAGTGGACTTTAGGGAAATGATAAAAGTTGGATCAGGGTACACTTTTCTGACATAAATTGGAATACTGGAAAAATGGGGAAAGAGACCGTTAAGAAAATAAGGGCTACACTTTTGTGACATGACATTAGTGGCTAGGGAGCGGAGACTGAAAAATACATTGAGGGAATAAAAATGAGTCCATGGCCGACTGTGTCCGGACCTGTTATCCTGAGGTCTCTTTGCTTGCTACCATGTTTCCCAGTTCTTTGGCGGCATGCTCCAGAAATGTTATAGTATTGCAAGATAATTTTATCGAAGATCCACTGAGGCATATGATGGCGGCCGCCCTACAGGTTCTCACCTGGGCATCTCTTAAGAGTGGTAACAAAAGAACTTTCCTTTGATTCTGAAGTGCGGGGCATATGCATATAAGATGCAGTAATGACTCCGCACCATTGTCACAAAGGCGACAGTTGGATGTTGGCCATGATCGTAGCCATTTAGGGGTGAGATCTTTGCTTGCAAAGCATCCCAATCTTAACAGGCTTAATTTCCTTTTGTAATAGTCCCTAAAACAGTCTTGCAAATATGGATGGGGTTTCAAGTGGATGTATGATGGCAAACTGATCCAGGCGTGGCTTTTGCCAGCCACTGCAGCTTTGTCCATTAGTAATGATGCTTGTTTGATTGCTTTGTCGGTTCGCAGTTTAAAAGCAGTATAAGACATAGGTGCAAGCCAGGTTTCTTCCAGTACTAATGATTGAAGCGCTTGCCTGAGGGACTTGTATGTGGAATTAGGAAGACCTGCCTGTTTTTCAACTTCCAGCCAGCACAGATGGGCCAGGGAATGATCTTCCGTGTACCTCATTCGCCAGTAAAATTTGACTAGGGCTCCTTGTCTAGCCGGGAGCTGATTTGTGAGACCGTATTCCAAACGTATTTGGGATTGCAAAATATAGCGCAGGATTGAAAAAAGGTTTTTGAACAGGCTAGATTGAGCGAGGTTTAGCACTGTGGAGTCCCGGGTTGCCATCTTCTCAGAGCCGTATGTAAGCGATGGCAGGAATTTGGCAGCTACGATCTTTAATATGTGGACAGTAGAATTTCCGTGTAGGTGTTTTTGGACTGTTTTGAAAGCAAATTGAAGTTGTTTAGCTTTTGATTTCCCCTGTTCCAAGTGCTGTTTGTACTTTAGTTGATAGTCCAATGAGATGCCCAAGTATTTGTATTGGTCCACCTGTGTTAGTGTGGTAGAATTTATCTTCCAGACAAATTTTTTTCTTTTCTTGCGAGTGCCAGAGAAACATAAGACATTGTTTTTTTAAAAGATTTATTACCAATTGTGCATTCGAAAGGTACGACGCAAGCTTAGAGATCATGCGTTGTAGGCCGAGAGGAGTTTGCGACTGTAACACAATGTCGTCTGCATATTGTAGACTCATTATGGGCAATTTACCCAATTTTGGTGCATCACCCTGAGTGGAGCGTAAATCGCTATCTAGGTCTGCAGTGTAAATGTTGAAAAGACAGGGGGCCAATACATAGCCTTGTTTTAGCCCGTTGAATGTGCGGAATTTCTTTGTCAGGCATCGGCCGTCTCCTTTTTTCACTTGGACCCAGGTCTGTGAATAAAGCTCTATTATTGCTCCCATTAGCTTTGGCGGTGCACCCCAGGCTTTCATTTTGGCCCAGAGTTTGGATCTTGGCACTTTGTCAAAGGCCGCTTTTAAGTCCAAAAAACAGGTGTACAGCGACTTTGAATTGTCAGTTGCCCTTTTTGCTAGTAGGGTTATCGCAGATAAGTTGGTGAGGGTGCCCATTCCTGGGCGAAAGCTTGTTTGAGTCAGGGGGATTAGCCCTGTACTGCTTAACCAGGCCTCCAATTCTACCAGTAGATTTGAAGCATAAATCTTGGCCTCCACGTCTATTAAGGCTATCAGCCTATAGTTGTTGGGATCGGAGCGGGACCCAGATTTATGTATCGGAAGTAAAATGCTACCCCTCCACGATTCGGGAATGTTCTCAGTTTTTACACTATGACAAAATAAGGGGAGCAATTGACTGGCCCAAAACGTAGGGTCTTTCCTAAATAGGGCATTCGGTGGACCGTTTGGTCCAGGGGCTCCATCTGCTCTCAACGTTTTTACGGTGTTTAAGCCCTGCGTTGCTGTCATCAAGTCGGTGTCTCCAGTGTGCTTTGTTATTGTTGGTTCGCAAGTAGCTTTGAGGTCAAAGGGCTTTGAGTCTGTCGTTGTTCTTAGGCTTGGCAGGACACAATCTGGGAGCAGCACGACTGTATTATCTAGTGGTGTGTTGTGAGTGGAGTTGTATAATGAAGCGATATGGCTGCTCCAAAGCTGATCAGTCATGTCTGAATTGAACTGCCGATGTTTACCGTTGAGCATGAAGTTTATTTTTGCCCAAAAGTCTTTTGAGTTCCGCAGCTTACTAGCGTGCAGTATGGTGCACGCTAGATTCTCCCCGTGCATTCTCTTGGCCAGATTGGTCTCTCTTTTTAGCTCTTTTTTTAAGGCTACAATTGTTTTCAAAGTTTGTTGGGAAAAGTTGGAATCCTTTTTGCGTTCGGCCCTGAGGAATGCATTCATTTGCCTTTTTAATTGTCGCAGCTTTGGAGTATACCATTCCCCTTCTCTGTTTCTTATGGCTTTTTGTCCTCTGTGATTAGATTGAAATTCCTTGTTTATGTCCACTACAAAGGACTCCCAGATCTTTATTATGTCCTTTGATGTGTCAACTGGTGAAAGCAGTGCGTGGCATGACGCCATTAAAATGGGGAGGTTTTCTTCATTCCAATTTAGCCTTTGTAAGTTAAAAATGTGGGTGTTCAAGGATAGAGGCAGGGCTTGCTCAGGCTTTTTTAGTTGGATCGTCAAAATGAAAGTCTGTGTGAAATGGTCACTTTCTCCACGTTCTTGGATATGGAAGTCTCTGATGTAAAGGAATAGGTCAGGGTCAGCCAGAGTATAGTCTATAGTTGATCCTGAATTCTTGGAAACCCTTGTAAGGGCAGCCGGTGTGTCCAGATAGCCCCTTCCATTTAAGGTGTACAATTGGAGGGCTTCCAATTCCTTAGCACATTTCCTTCCCATTGCGCTTTGTCTGCAGTGGTTGCCCTGCCGTGGGACAATGTGGGTGGGGAGATTTCCCTCCTGATGTTGAATTAAATTCACGTTAAAATCTCCGGTTATGAGCAAGTTTTCACTTGGATAGGTGGACTTTAGTGTGTTAATTGCAGTGACTAGTTGTTTTATCCTCTTCCCTTTATGTTTTCCACCGGGGTGCATATAAAGGTTCACAATCAGGAGGCCCAAGTTTGTGGAGATATCAATTATAATGCTTTGCATCCATCTGGATTCTAGGTCAAGCCTACTAAGTTGCCATGGGAGGTGTGTCAATATGAAAATGGATAGGCCTCCTTTTGCCCTGCCAGAGCGTGCCTCCTTATGTGCTGGTGTGAAGAATTCTATATATCCCACAAGAGGCGTGTTTTCGGTCTGCCAAGTTTCTTGGAGCATTACTATTTTAAATTTAGTAATAAACTCTATAAAATCGTCTTCCTCCAGTTTCGCTTTTAGACCATTTACATTCCATGAGCATTTCTGTCGCCCCATGGATGAAGATATGAAGATTTTTGTACCTAGTGCGTAGCGAGTCCTAGTACATGATGTTCAAAGCATTGTGATAATGTTGTGCGAATCTGTATGTGAAACCAAAGTAGTTTCAGAGAAACTAATCCAACATTGATGAGCATGCAAATGTGTGCAAAAGGTCACTGCTGAAATGTTATTTCCTAGGACAATGTAAGGAATAAGCTGCCTCGCTACATGGACCTAACTTGGGAATAATAATCCAATGCTTTTGGAGGGATTCTAATTCTCAAGTTTGATTGTACCTGTTTTAAAAAAGAGACATGAAAGACTGGATGAATTCTGAAATGTTTTGGTAGTTTCAAACAAAATGTTACTGGATTGATGATTTTCTCTATAGAGTATGGTCCCATAAAGTGAGGTTGAACTTTGAGGACTTTCAGTTTCAGATTTTTAGTGCTGATCCATACCTTATATCCAAATAAAAAAATTGGTTCTTTTTTTCTTTTCTTGCCTGCAAGAATTGCGTAATGTTCCTTAGCTTGTGTTAAATGTTATACTGCTGATTGATGTACTGTTGCTAAATGTTGCACTACGTCTTTTACTGCTGGAACTGTTATTTCTTTGACTTCTACTAGGGAATTTGGATGACTGCCATATTTCATATAAAAGGGTGAATAACCAGTGGATACTATTTTTGCATTGTTGTGCTTGAATTATGCTCTTCACAGATATTACAGCCAATCCCCTATCTGATCTAATAGGAACAATCTGAGCTATTGCTCTGAATCTTGATTTGTTCTTTCAGTTTGCACTTTTGATTCTATGTGACAGCTAGGTGAGTATCTGGGTTCTATGGGGCAGATTTACGTTTCCTGGTGCATCCCTGCAAATCAGCAGGGATGCGCCAGGAAAGATGCGTGATGCAAGTTTACCCTTGCGCCACCACAGATGCGCCGCATTTACAATGCAGCGCATCATGGCGCAAGGATGAGCAGATGCATGACGCATCTGCCGGCGTAAGGCTGGCGCAGTGCGGGTGTTGTGTCACGGGCGCAATGCAACTCCAGCACTGTTCCAACTTGCCCTATCCTCAACATGGTGCGTCACGCTTTACGCCTGCTTCAAGCAGGCGCAAGGTTTTAACGCAGCAGTGTCGGAAAAGTGACTGAGTGAAATCTTGTAGATTTCACTCGGGCACTGTACCGAGGCATTTCTGCGACAGAATGCCCACCTTGCGCCGGAATGCCCACATGAAACCTAACGCAGGTTTCAAGTGGTGCAGGGCTTTGCAACTTGACGCATCTCCCTAGATGCATCATGTTGTAAATAGGGTGCAATGTGGCGCATGTTTTACGCCGCCGCTGCGTCACAAAAGTGACGGAATGGCAGCGCAAATATGGCGCATGGGCTCATAAATCTGCTCCTATGTTTCAGTGAAGGCTCTCCAGAAATGGGTTACAAATTGGAAACCCAAGTCAGATATTATCACTTTTGGAATGTCATGATTTCAAATTACATGTTGATTGAAGTGTTCAGCTAATTGTTTATCAGTGGGGATTCCTTTCAATGCAATAAAGTGGATAATTTTAGTAAAGGCATCTACACAAATTGGAATGGCATCATAACCCTGACTGGAAGGTAGATCAACTATCAGGTCTAGTGTCAAAGCGTGCCAGTGATAAGGTGGAATGCGCAGATGGCTGTAAAAGACCCTTAAGAGCCCGTCTTTCTGATTTTCCCTGAGCCAAAATCTCGCAGCTGCTTACAACCTGATGGATATCATTTGTGGCCACCAAAACATCCACTTTATCAAGTCTTCTGTTTTTAGGACTCCTTTGTCAGAGGTCTATCATGGCATTCATAAAGAGCCTTATCCTGCAACTTCTTAGTTGTATGGTAATTGGTCTCAAATTTCTCTCTTGGAATATTGATCCGTCCATTCCTTCATCTCTTTGGAATTAATTTACTCAATTATTTGCATTGCAAGAGTTCCTCTGGTGGTGGCTCTTATTATCTTCATCTCTGTAATTTTTTTCTGTGTTTCAATTGAATTTTTCTGGTTTTCTCTATCAAGTCTTGATAAGGCAACCACCTTTCCATTCTTACTTCCTGGTCTATAGGTGATAACAAAGTCATTGTCAGCAAAGCTTAATGACCATCGAAGTTGTTGTGGTGTTAGCACTCTAGCTGACTTCAAGAATTTCAAGTTGCTATGGTCAGTGAAAACTGTGACTGTTTGCCTTGCTCCCATAAAGTAATGCCTTCATTCCTTAAAGGTGCCCTTAATGGCAAGTAATTCTTTTTCTGTTATGGTATCATTCACCTCAGCTGGAGTTAGTTTTCAGGAACGATGAGCTATAGGATGTAACTGCTCAGTTTCCTTAAGCTTCTGAGACAGATCACGCTCTATAGCCAAATCTGAGGCATCAATCTCCAACTACAATGGTTTGGAAGGCTCTGCGTGTAATAAAATGGTTCTACGGTGAAACTCTTTTTCAGTGACTTAAACGCTTCTTCAGCTTCTTTGGACCACTTAAAGGGTACACCCTTTCTCAGAAATCAAGCGAGGGGAATGATTTTTTGAGCTAACTCTTGAATAAATCTGCAATACAAATTGGCAAAACCAATGCAGCTTTGGACTTCTTTATGGTGATTGGTGATTTCCATTCAGTGACTGCCTTTATTTGACCATGGTTACTCGTGTAGGAGAAAGAACAACTCCCCAAAATTCCACAGTTTTTACTTTGAAAGAGCTGTTTTGCAATTTTGCATATAAATTGTTCTTTATGCTTCACTGCAGTACTGCTATCACCTACTTTTGATGTTCTTCCTCAGTAGCTGAGTAAAATCAAGATATCGTCTATGTGGACAAAGGCACATTTGTCTTTTAATTCACTCAAGACATTGTTGATGTAATGCTGAAAAGCAGCAAGAGAACTAAATAGGTTTCACCTGATACTCAAAAAGGCTTTAATCCAGAAGGCTGTCTTCCATTTGTCTCCTTCTCTTAATCATATCAGGGGTTAAGCTCTTTTTTAGGTCAAGTTTGTTGTACATTTCTGTTCCCTTCACCTGATTAAGAAGCACTGAGATAAGGGGCACCAAATAGAGATTCTTCACTGTGATTCAATTGATTGCTCTGTAACCTATGCACATTCTTGGATCTCCTTCCATTTTTGGTATAAAGAAGAGTGGCAAAGTGACTGGAGACTGGGATGGTCTGATGAATCCATTGGCTAAATATTTTTTAATGTAATCCTTCAAATGTTGATTCTCTTTTTCATTGAGTGTATTGATCCTGCTGCATGGTCATTTTGATCCTAGTTCTAATTCTAACATGCAGTCATAAGATATATGCAGGGGATGTTTTTCTGCCTTCACTTCATTAAAGCGATACAAAAGGGGATGATGGACGGAGCATTTGAACAAATCAAACACTCACCCCCAGTCAACTGATCTGGGTTTAATCCATCACCGTTCTTTAGCCCACTCTGCCACCCCAGTTCAGACATGGACATATGCAAATCAGTCTGACCCTGTGCCTCATGGGAACAGTACAGCCCGAACTGCCAAGCCATGTCTTCCCTGGACCGGAAACAAGCATCCTGGGACCGGTTTCGGATTCATAATCCTCATCAGCTAGGCTATCTTGAATCCAGTGGCCAAGTGAACAAGGGACTCACGTCTGAGCATACCCTGACACACTTAGGGCGAACAAAGCGATACAAAAGGGGATGATGGACGGAGCATTTGAACAAATCAAACACTCACCCCCAGTAAACTGATCTGGGTTTAATCCATCACCATTCTTTAGTTCACTCAGCCACCCCAGTTCAGACATGGCTATATGCAAATCAGTCTGACCCTGTGCCTCATGGGAACAGTACAGCCCGAACTGCCAAGCCATGTCTTCCCTGGACCGGAAACAAGCATCCTGGGACCGGTTTCGGATCTATAATCCTCATCAGCCTGGCTATCTTGAATCCAGTGGCCAAGTGAACAAGGGACTCACGTCTGAGCATACCCTGCCACACTTAGGGCGAACAAAGCGATACAAAAGGGGATGATGGACGGAGCATTTGAACAAATCAAACACTCACCCCCAGTCAACTGATCTGGGTTTAATACATCACCATTCTTTAGTTCACTCAGCCACCCCAGTTCAGACATGGCTATATGCAAATCAGTCTGACCCTGTGCCTCATGGGAACAGTACAGCCCGAACTGCTAAGCCATGTCTTCCCTGGACCGGAAACAAGCATCCTGGGACTGGTTTCGGATTCATAATCCTCATCAGCCAGGCTATCTTGAATCCAGTGGCCAAGTGAACAAGGTACTCACGTCTGAGCAAAACCTGCCACACTTAGGGCGAACAAAGCGATACAAAAGGGGATGATGGACGAAGCATTTGAACAAATCAAACACTCAAGCCCAGTCAACTGATCTGGGTTTAATCCATCACCATTCTTTAGTTCACTCAGCCACCCCAGTTCAGACATGGCTATATGCAAATCAGTCTGGCCCTGTGCCTCATGGGAACAGTACAGCCCGAACTGCCAAGCCATGTCTTCCCTGGACCGGAAACAAGCATCCTGGGACCGGTTTCGGATTCATAATCCTCATCAGCCAGGCTATCTTGAATCCAGTGGCCAAGTGAACAAGGGACTCATGTCTGAGCATACCCTGCCACACTTAGGGCGAACAAAGCGATACAAAAGGGGATGATGGACGGAGCATTTGAACAAATCAAACACTCACCCCCAGTCAACTGATCTGGGTTTAATCCATCACCATTCTTTAGTTCACTGAGCCACCCCAGTTCAGACATGGCTATATGCAAATCAGTCTGACCCTGTGCCTCATGGGAACAGTACAGCCCGAACTGCCAAGCCATGTCTTCCCTGGACCGGAAACAAGCCTCCTGGGACCGGTTTCGGATTCATAATCCTCATCAGCCAGGCTATCTTGAATCCAGTTGCCAAGTGAACAAGGGACTCAAGTCTGAGCATACCCTGCCATACTTAGGGCGAACAAAGCGATACAAAAGGGGATGATGGACGGAGCATTTGAACAAATCAAACACTCACCCCCAGTCAACTGATCTGGGTTTAATCCATCACCATTCTTTAGTTCACTTAGCCACCCCAGTTCAGACATGGCTATATGCAAATCAGTCTGACCCTGTGCCTCATTGGAACAGTACATCCCGAACTGCCAAGCCATGTCTTCCCTGTACCGGAAACAAGCATCCTGGGACCGGTTTCGGATTCATAATCCTCATCAGCCAGGCTCTCTTGAATCCAGTGGCCAAGTGAACAAGGGACTCCGGTCTGAGCATACCCTGCCACACTTAGGGCGAACAAAGCGATACAAAAGGGGATGATGGAGGGAGCATTTGAACAAATCAAACACTCACCCCCAGTCAACTGATCTGGGTTTAATACATCACCATTCTTTAGTTCACTCAGCCACCCCAGTTCAGACATGGCTATATGCAAATCAGTCTGACCCTGTGCCTCATAGGAACAGTACAGCCCGAACTGCCAAGCCATGTCTTCCCTGGACCGGAAACAAGCATCCTGGGACCGGTTTCGGATTCATAATCCTCATCAGCCAGGCTATCTTGAATCCAGTGGCCAAGTGAACAAGGGACTCACGTCTGAGCATACCCTGCCACACTCTGGCTGCGAGGATCTGCTATTCCTCTGCGTCACTGCGGGACATGCGGGGCTACTCTAGCTCCTGCCGCTCCGTTTTCCCGGGGAGGTTTAGGGGCAAACGTTGTTGCCCGTCCTGCGGCTGGACGCCTGCTTTGTCTTGTGTTTCAGTTTCCCGCCAGGTAACTGCTGATGCGAGGCATCTTTGTATGCTGCTGAACACAAGGTCGGTAGGTCGTCATGCCCTGCATATTCATGACCTTCTGGTCAGGGAAAATCCCCTCTGCCTGTTACTGACGGAAACCTGGCTCGGAGAGGCCTCCAATCCGGACGTCTTCTCTGCTATCCCGCCGGAATATAACATCTTCCGTCAGGACAGAGCGAAGGGTAGGGGAGGGGGAGTAGCGGTCGTGGTGAAAAAGAGCGTCCCCTGCTCAGTGCTTCCTTTGAATCCTATTGGGAACGCCGAGTCGATTGACTTTATGATCAGACTGTCCCCGGGCCAGGCTCTGAAGGGGCTGCTGGTCTATAGACCACCAGGTCCTGTGGGTTCTTTTTTGGAGGATCTACAGACTGCCGTCTCAGAGTTGGCATTGTCCACCCAGCACTGCATTGTGGCCGGTGATTTTAATTTCCACTTGGATGTGGCGGATGATCCTGATGCGGCCAAACTGCTGGATGTTACATCTCCGCTTGGTCTTATTCCATGCGTGACAGGGCCTACACATGAGAAGGGGCATACTCTGGATCAGGTGTTTTCATCGGTTCCACTTTTGGAGGTCGCTACTCTGCAGATGCTCTGGACTGATCACTGGTTGATTAGTTTTTTGGTGCTGGAACGTGCGTGTCCGGTTCACAGAGCGCCTGCTTCGCTTAGACCGGCCTCGAGAGCGTTTTATAGAATAACTCCCGCCTTGCTTGAGCAGGCGCTGTTGGAGCACCCTTGTCCTCTCTCGGGCGACCTGGAGAGTGACACGGAGACTCTACAGCGTTGGCTTACCGATCGGCTGGATGATCTTGCCCCCAAGGTTGTCCCCAGGTCCTCGGTGGCTCGGCATTCGGCCCCGTGGTTTACTGAGGCGCTCCGTGCGGCTCGTAGGCAGTGCAAGGTGGCCGAGAGGGCCTGGCGCCTGTTGTACGATGGGGAGGCTAAACTTGCCTACAAGGCAGTGTTGAAGACTTACCATCGGGACATTCTTGGTGCCAAGAGGGATTATCTGGCTAGGAGGATAGAGGCATCTGCGAACTCCTGCAAGGAGATGTTTAATATTGTGAGGGAGTTTACGATCCCCAGCTCCCATCCGCCCCCACCAGCTTCGGCGGATGCCTGGGCATGCGATCTCGCTGGTTTCTTCACAAATAAGATCAAGGCCATTCAGGCCACCTTTGCGGAGGAACCGGATGGAGGCAGCGATGTGAGGCTGGATTGTGGACTGCCGCAGATTTCGGTGGCAGTGCTGTCCGACTTCCCCACTGTTTCCAGTGAGGCCTCTCTCACGTTGTTGGCCAACCTCAAATCTGGTTCGCCACTGGACCCCTGCCCTGCTAAATTTTTGGCCGGGATGGCGGCAGTGATGAACCCTTTGGTCAACTTCATCCTCAATGCTTCCCTGAGGGAGGGACGGGTCCCCAGCTCTTGGAAAAGAGCGATGGTCATCCCCCTCCTAAAAAAACCGGGCCTTGACACCGAAGTTTTGGCGAACTATAGGCCAATCTCGCTGTTACCAGCACTGGCGAAGCTGACGGAAAAACATGCCCATGGGGTTCTCTCTAGTTTTTTGGAAGCCAATAATCTGCTCCATCCATCTCAGTCGGGCTTCCGTCCTAATTTTAGTACGGAAACAGCCTTGATAGAGGTGACTGAGATCATCAGGGAGACTCTGGATGTCGGCGGAAGGGCCATGTTGGTCATGTTAGATCTTTCGGCGGCTTTCGACACCGTCCCCCATAAGGCGCTTCTAACCAGGCTTTATGACATCGGCCTGAGGGGGACGGTGCTCAGGTGGTTTACTTCTTTCCTGGAAGGCCGCCGCCAGACGGTCTGGGTTTCCCAGAGCTCCGCCGAGATGCCGCCATTGGGAGTTGGGGTTCCGCAGGGCTCTGTGTTGAGCCCCACATTATTCAACATCTTTATGTCCCCGCTGGCGGCCTTGGTGGAGGCGTATGGGGCCCAGATCGTCTCATATGCCGACGACACGCAACTCCTCTTCACATGCGGGAAAGATCAAGAGTTTGTGGGAGAGAGAATCCGGGACTGCCTGGCGCTGGTCTTCGACTGGTTCCAACGGAACGGTCTGCGGGCCAACTCAGGCAAGTCCGAGATTTTATTTTTTGGTTGCGTTGCCGATCCGGAGTGGCAGCATTGGTGGCCGTCCGACATGAGTCCTCCCGCACAGTCCTCCGTGGTGGCCAAAAATTTGGGCGTCAAGCTAGACAATCAGCTGTCGCTCCGAACTCACATTCTTGGCCTGGCCGGCACTTGCTACGGACTATTGAAAATGCTCCGCAAATTTGTGCCCTTGTTATCTGAGGAGCACAGGAGGATTACTGTGCAGGCTCTGGTTGGTTCGAGGCTAGATTATGCCAACGCTCTTTTTCTCGGCCTCCCGGACTATCTGGTCCAGCGCCTTCAGGTGGTGCAGAACTCTGCTGCCCGGGCGATCTTTGGCTTAGGGAGGCGCGCTCGAGCTTCCGGCCTGCTCCAGGCGCTTCATTGGCTCCCCATCAGGAAGAGGATTCAGTTCAAATCCTTGACCCTGATGCATAAAGCTCTGCATGGATCAGGAGCGGGCTATCTGCAGCAGAGACTATCTTTCTACCGTCCAGCTCGTTCCCTTCGTTCGGAAGCTCTTTTAAAAGCGGTGGTTCCACGGGTGAGGAAGGCCCATGCGGGAGGGCGGTCTTTTGGCTGCAGAGCCCCCCAGCTCTGGAATCTGCTTCCTTTTTCTCTTCGGAGTACTGTCAATCTGCTCCAGTTCAGGAGGGGCTTGAAGACCTGGCTTTTTAACTCCTAGTCTGTTTCTAATTTCCCACTGTTTTTGCATGGTTTGTTGTCTGTTTTTAGCTGTGTTGTGTTATTTCCTATGAGTTGAGGGTGGAAAGCGTCGGGACACTCCCTGTGAGTAGCTGTACGCTATACAAAAATTGAATAACATAACATAACATAACATAACTTGGGGCGAACAAAGCGATACAAAAGGGGATGATGGATGGAGCATTTGAACAAATCAAACACTCACCCCCAGTCAACTGATCTGGGTTTAATCCATCACCATTCTTTAGTTCACTCAGCCACCCCAGTTCAGACATGGCTATATGCAAATCAGTCTGACCCTGTGCCTCATGGGAACAGTACAGCCCGAAATGCCAAGCCATGTCTTCCCTGGACCGGAAACAAGCATCCTGGGACCGGTTTCGGATTAATAATCCTCATCAGCCAGGCTATCTTGAATCCAGTGGCCAAGTGAACAAGGGACTCACGTCTGAGCATACCCTGCCACACTTAGGGCGAACAAAGCGATACAAAAGGGGATGATGGACGGAGCATTTGAACAAATCAAACACTCACCCCCAGTCAACTGATCTGGGTTTAATCCATCACCATTCTTTAGTTCACTCAGCCACCCCAGTTCAGACATGGCTATATGCAAATCAGTCTGACCCTGTGCCTCATGGGAACAGTACAGCCCGAACTGCCAAGCCATGTCTTCCCAGGACCGGAAACAAGCATCCTGGGACCGGTTTCGGATTCATAATCCTCATCAGCCAGGCTATCTTGAATCCAGTGGCCAAGTGAACAAGGGACTCATGTCTGAGCATACCCTGCCACACTTAGGGCGAACAAAGCGATACAAAAGGGGATGATGGACGGAGCATTTGAACAAATCAAACACTCACCCCCAGTCAACTGATCTGGGTTTAATCCATCACCATTCTTTAGTTCACTCAGCCACCCCAGTTCAGACATGGCTATATGCAAATCAGTCTGACCCTGTGCCTCATGGGAACAGTACAGCCCGAACTGCCGCGCCATGTCTTCCCTGGACCGGAAACAAGCCTCCTGGGACCGGTTTCGGATTCATAATCCTCATCAGCCAGGCTATCTTGAATCCAGTTGCCAAGTGAACAAGGGACTCAAGTCTGAGCATACCCTGCCATACTTAGGGCGAACAAAGCGATACAAAAGGGGATGATGGACGGAGCATTTGAACAAATCAAACACTCACCCCCAGTCAACTGATCTGGGTTTAATCCATCACCATTCTTTAGTTCACTTAGCCACCCCAGTTCAGACATGGCTATATGCAAATCAGTCTGACCCTGTGCCTCATTGGAACAGTACAGCCCGAACTGCCAAGCCATGTCTTCCCTGTACCGGAAACAAGCATCCTGGGACCGGTTTTGGATTCATAATCCTCATCAGCCAGGCTCTCTTGAATCCAGTGGCCAAGTGAACAAGGGACTCACGTCTGAGCATACCCTGCCACACTTGGGGCGAACAAAGCGATACAAAAGGGGATGATGGATGGAGCATTTGAACAAATCAAACACTCACCCCCAGTCAACTGATCTGGGTTTAATCCATCACCATTCTTCAGTTCACTCAGCCACCCCAGTTCAGACATGGCTATATGCAAATCAGTCTGACCCTGGGCCTCATGGGAACAGTACAGCCCGAACTGCCAAGCCATGTCTTCCCTGGACCGGAAACAAGCATCCTGGGACCGGTTTCGGATTAATAATCCTCATCAGCCAGGCTATCTTGAATCCAGTGGCCAAGTGAACAAGGGACTCACTTCTGAGCATACCCTGCCACACTTGGGGCGAACAAAGCGATACAAAAGGGGATGATGGATGGAGCATTTGAACAAATCAAACACTCACCCCCAGTCAACTTATCTGGGTTTAATCCATCACCATTCTTTAGTTCACTCAGCCACCCCAGTTCAGACATGGCTATATGCAAATCAGTCTGACCCTGTGCCTCATGGGAACAGTACAACCCGAACTGCCAAGCCATGTCTTCCCAGGACCGAAAACAAGCATCCTGGGACCGGTTTCGGATTCATAATCCTCATCAGCCAGGCTATCTTGAATCCAGTGGCCAAGTGAACAAGGGATCTGGGTTGAATCCATCATCGTTCTTTAGCTCACACGCCACCCCAGTTCAAACACAGCTACATGCAAATCAGTCTTGACCCTGTGCCTCATGGGAACAGTTGTGCCCAAATTGCCAAGCCAGATCTTCCCTGAACCGGAGACAAGCATCCTGGGACTAGTTTTTGGGTAACACCCTTCATCAGCCAGGCTGGCTTGAATCCTGTGGCAAAGTGAGCAAGGGACCCACGCACAGGATCAAGTCTGATTTTCATATAGCTGTGTCTGAACTTGGGTGGCGAAGTGAGCTAAAGAACGATGATGGATTCAACCCAGATCTGTGACTGGGGGTGAGTGCCCGAAGTTTCAGTTCAGTTTCAGAGATGGTGAGAAAGAAGTTGTATTCATGAAAAAAGGAAGAATAAAAAGTAAGTAGAAAAAGAATAAAAGTGGAAAAGGGGGAAAAGGGGGAAAAGGGGGAAATGGGGGAAAAGAATGAAAAAGATGAAAGATATATAATATAGATGATACAAATTCAAATAAAAAGACATGGGAGGAGGAGAAAAAAGAAGAGAAGAGATAGAAAAGAAAGATAAAGAGTAAAGAAAATGATATATAAAAAGAAATACTCATGAATCAAGGATGGTGAACAGGATATACAATTATAAAACATGACTAGAAAGGAAACCATACTTAAAACCTATAACAGATAATCAAGTAGTAGATAACCTGCAATTTCCATGTCTTCCTCTTTGCAATTCTCCAAGAACCACTGTAATAGAACAGCGTCCTCATAGCTTGTGGATTTATTTACATAAGCCACTTTAAAAAGACAAGGATAAAAAAGACCAAATCTGGCATTTAGATTTTATATCACAGATATCATGTCCAAAAATGTCTTCCTTCTATATGCCATTGCTTTAGCATAGTCTTGAGGAAAGAAAAGAGTGGATTCCTTCTTTGACATTTTTCAGTTGAGTTCCGCTGCTTGTAAACCTTTTAGTAAATCAGCATATTCTAAAAAGTAAAGGATGATGCCTCTTGGTTTATTAGAAGAAAATGCAGTATTTGGCTGTGACCTGGACAATGCACTTTTTAAATATTTAGTACTGAAGAATCTTCCAAGAATCTTTGGAAGAAAGGATTGAAAAAAGGACAGACGATTAGAGCCTTCGGGTCCCTATGCTATTACATAAATACACAAATTATTGCACCTTTTGTGATTTTCAAGGTTCTCTACTTGCTTTTTAAGATGTGAGATTTCCATTTGACTAGAGGAAACATGACTCACAACAGTTTGAAAAGAGTCTACTTGGTGATCTATTTGAGCAACTTTATTCTCAGTACTGGATAATTTGTCATCAAGATTTTGAAGATGTGTATTTGTTGCTTCCATATATGGTCTGAGAGCTCATATCTCTTCAATAATTAACTCCACAGATATTGGTGGAGGAGATATAGTAGTTGAAGGCGGGTCTTTTTGAGTATGATTACCTTATGAAAGCATTGAGGAGGTAATCAACTTAGATCAGGGGTCTTCAACCAGTAGCTTGTGAGTTACTGTACCTCTACAGCTACCTCTGAGTAACTCACCTGTGTGCAGCCCAGCTTATTAACTTAGAAAGCTTTTGCATGGTTGAATTATATACATATAAAAAATGGAGATTATACAACACTAATAATATTAATAGCTCTCAAAGAGTTTTGTTGACCAGAAGTAGCTCTCAGTAGAGAAAAGGCTGGAGACCCCTCACTTAGATGCTTCTTTAGAGGTTGGAAGAGGAATATTTGATGGTGTTGCTCCTGACAGGAGAGATGATGCACCATGCTCTGATACTTCCATATTATCCTGAAGAATAGTGAAAGAGTTTTAGTCCACCAGAGAGGGAGGAGTAGGAGACGTAGTGAGAATGGCCCTGATTACAATGGCAGTGAGTCTGACACCGATGGCTCATCGGTGTCAGCATCACCGACATCTGCCCCTGCGGTCTGTCCGCCGTATTACAATGTGGCAGGTGGAGGCATCAGGCAGAAAGACCGTACGCCACTCTTTCGACAGGCTCAAGGAGCCCGTTGGTGCGTCTAAAGGTCAGTAATCTTCACAATGAGGGTTGTGCCTGCTCAGGCAGAAAGTAACTTTGTGGGCCCCCCTTCTCCCTGGCCATCCTCTATAGAGCGACCATCCCTGCACCATGTGCCAGTTTAGAGATGTTTTCAAAGTGTTTATTTTCTGTTGGGGTGTGTGCTGCAGTCCGAAGCACATGCCGCAATAGAAAAAATACACATGTGAACACCATGAAGGTGGTCACAATGTAATCAGGGCAGAGGGACTGCCGACTTCTAGTCCGGGGTCCTGCTCCCGCCATGGCGCCAGTCGGATGAGAGTCCGACCGGCATCGTAATCAGGCCCTATGTGTTGAACAGACCTTATTTTCAGCATAAATCAAAATAACCAGAGAGCAGTAAGTTCTTGTATGTTGAGGGGATATCGTCGGAAGAAGAATTATTAGCACAGCAAAGTGTACAATAAAGCAAATCTCAACAGCCAAGGAAAAGATATTAGAATATAAATAATATTGTATGGGAGGGAGGTCAAAAGAGTAGCTCCAAGTCTCCCAATACCATTGATGAGGCACACATTGAATAAAAGGCAAGAAAAGTGTGCATAAAATATCATAAAATTATGGCAATCAAAATTAAAGATAATTCCTCATAAAAACATAAAGTTTCATATGTAATGCCAAGCATGACAGCTGAAGCACCAGTGGGGAAAAAATTAATAAACAACTCATATAATGAAATGGAGAAAAACTTCTGAAATTTTAGCTCAAATTAAACAAACTTAACATATGACTATAGTTCGAAAAAATGAGGAGACAACATTGTAATTTTGGTAGCCTCAAGTAAAAGGAGACATGCTATCCAAAGAAGGAATGTCCATAAAATTAAGTAGAATTATAATGCAGGCAGCGTTCACAGTGTGCATGGCATCATTGCAAAATTGCGGTGAGAAAAAAACCTTGATGGCTGGCATCAGTCCTGTGAGGGAAACGCACTGGCCAAAGAAGCAGGAAAATGCAGTTTCTCCACTAACTAGTAGAATTGTCCACATTAATGAAGCTAGGAGCCCTTAATTTCTTTAGGGACTCCCTTTCAGAGGTGCAGGAAAGGTTTGTCTCCAAGGTGGGGAGACGGCCATCCCAAGCCGCCATGGAGCTCCACCTAAAAGCAGCCATCTTCACCAATGTCAAGCCACCCCCCTAAAAAAAAGCTTCTCTCTTACCCATCTGATAGAGATGCAATTGTATTTGCAGTGAGTAACTCTATGCTATCAGGACATATATGTGTCCTATAAGCACTAGTTACATCTCATATGCTGTACAGACAATTAATGCAAGAGTCGAAATGTGCATATAACATTCGTTTATGACTTTTTTATTGAATAGCTTTATTAACATTTTTCAAGTTTAGGTAACAATGAATACATGAGGGATGAGGGCGAGGGAATCATAGCAGAGATAGTAGACATTATTGTGCACATAGGCTATACATCTCAGATTTTACACAACTCCAGTCCTGTCTGTTAAATGATTATACATAACCATATGATTTACGTATTTGTTGTTGGATGTGTACTACATGAGAACTGCACTCGTATGTCCATTAGGTTGTCAATATTTTTGCCTTACCCAGCCCCATATAGGGCTGTTCATCTGGGTGCCCATTCAGCATTCACTATGATCTTCTGTACCGTGTTTCCTATTTTAACAGGACAGTTTGATGCAAATATTATACAGTAATTAACTAAACAATCAAACAAAGAAAAGAAACCATCGTAAATCTGTTGTGACTGGGTCATGATGTACAGGAAAAGCAAACTATCTTCTCTTCTATGCTGTACTATGCCTGCTGCCTTCCTTTTTCAATTCCATGTGGGGTGTGCGACTGGGTCTCTTCACCTCTGGCATCCTGTGATCCCTAACAAATCTTCATTTACATGACAGTGTTTGATTCATTGGGAGTCCGGAGGGATCACTGACATAATATCGAGGGACATAATATCGAGTATCAAAAATATCGTTGACAAAATATCGACTGACAGAATATCGAGTTTGTATCTACAAACAGGTAAGTACAAAAATATCGAGAAAAAAATATCATTTAAAAAAATGTACTTTAAAAAAATATCGACTTTATCAAAAACAATATTAAATTAAATTAATATTAAAAATTAATTACTGAAATATACTTAAAATACTTAAATTACCTTATAAAAAATTTTTTTTACAATCATATTTGTTAAAACATATATATATATAGTAACATAATATAATTAAATAATATACAATATTATTACCGTACTATAGCAGAAATGTTAAAATTACTATTCCCACTCCAAGGAATGCAACAGTAGGGAAAGCGTTGGATAGCATAGGGATAAAAATTACTATTCCCACTCCAAAGAGTGCAACAGTAGAGAAAGGGTTGGATAGCGTAGGGGTACAAATTACTATTCCCACTCCAGAGAGTGCAACAGTAGGGAAAACGTTGGATAGCGTAGGGGTAAAAATTACTATTCCCACTCCAGAGAGTGCAACAGTAGGGAAAGCGTTGGATAGCGTATGGGTAAAAATTACTATTCCCACTCCAGTGAGTGGAACAGTAAGGAAAGCGTTGGATAGCGTAGGGGTACAAATTACTATATCCCACTCCAGAGAGTGCAACAGTAGGGAAAGCGTTGGATAGCGTAGGGGTAAAAATTACTATTCCCACTCCAGAGAGTGCAACAGTAGGGAAAGGGTTGGATAGCGTAGGGGTACAAATTACTACTCCCACTCCAGAGAGTGCAACAGTAGGGAAAGCGTTGGATAGCGTAGGGGTAAAAATTACTATTCCCACTTCAGAGAGTGCAACAGTAGGGAAAGGGTTGGATAGCGTAGGGGTAACAATTTCTATTCCCACTCCAAAGAGTGCAACAGTAGGGAAAGCGTTGGATAGCGTAGGGGTAAAAATTACTATTCCAACTCCAGAGAGTGCAACAGTAGGGAAAACGTTGCATAGCGTAGGGGTAAAAATGACTATTCCCTCTCCAGAGAGTGCAACAGTAGGGAAAGGGTTGGATAGCGTAGGGGTAAAAATTACTATTCCCACTCCAGTGAGTGCAACAGTAGGGAAAGTAGATAACATAATTATCAATTAATCAATTTAATAAAATTAATTCTCAATTAAAAGTTAACTAATTACCAATTACCAATTATATAACTATTAATTATAAATAAATAACACTACATTAATTAACATATTTAATTAATTATAATTAAATTACTTCCCACCCTATTCCCCTAGAAACCCACAACCTGCTACAAAAATTAAATTATTTAAATTAACATAATTATCAATAATTAATTAAATACAATTAATTGACAATTAAAAATTAAAAAAATACTACATAAAAATTAACTAACAATTAATTATAAAAAATACCAATAAATAAATTAACATAATTATCAATTAATCAATTAAATAAATTAATTGGCAATTAAAAGTTGCTTACCAATTAACAATTATATAACTATTAATTATAAATAAATAACACTACATTAATTAACATATTTAATTAATTATAATTAAATTACTTCCCACCCTATTCCCCTAGAAACCCACAACCCGCTATAAAAATGTAATTAGTTAAATTAACATAATTATCAATTAATCAATTAAATAAAAATAATTGGCAATTAAAAATTAAAAAATTACTAAATAAAAATTAATTAACAATTAATTAGAAACAAATACCAAAAAATAAATTAACATAATTATCAATTAATCAATTAAATAAAATTAATTGGCAATTAAAATGTAATTAATTACAAATGAAATACTAATTAACAATTATAAACAAATACCAATAAATTAATTAACATATTTAATTATTTATAATTAAATTACTTCCCACCCTATTCCCCTATAAACCCACAACCCGCTACAGAATTAAATTACGCAAAGTTTAATTAACTATAAATTCATTAATTTAACTACATCATAACATAAATAAACACTTTAACACATAAAATACACTATAGAAAATTCGATATTATTACATTTTCGATATGTTAATTAACCTATATTACGTACTTCGATATTTTGACTATCTATGTTTTAAAATTCGATATTACATTACTTACCTTCAAAACTATATTTTTGATGTCTATATTCTGTCCATTCGATATTTTGTCCAGCCTATATTTTGAACTCGATATTATGTCCATTCGATATTTTGTAGTCAATATTTTGTCTGTTTACCGTTTGTATAAGGCGGAAGTTGGAGTTTCTCTGTATGTATGTGGGGTTGGCTAATATTGTGTTCCATTCACGATCTGTCCATGGGTTACCCCTGTCCTCATCCCACTTTAAATGCAGGGCCACCAGAGGTTTTGTCATGTGTATTAGTAGTGCCTCCGCTAACCAGTGTACTATGTGCGACCCATTGCCCATCACATATAGATATTGTATCAAGAGATGAATCTCTGGCTTCGTGTTTTTGTCTCCCCAAACTGCTGAACGCGATCTCTTGATGGAATTATGTAACAGGAATTGGCCTGCTGGTAGGTCATTTTCATCCGCTAAGGTCTCCAGTGGTATCAGATTTCCTTCAGCATATAGGTCTCCCAGTGTATGCAGCACAGCTGCATGCCAATGTGTATGTTACCCCACTGGAGGTGCCCATTCTGCCTCTGGGGGTCTCCAAAAGTGGTACGAGCAGGGCATAAGGCACCGTGTTTCTGGTAAGGTATAAGCTCCTCCTGTAGCAGCGATGAGCTAATGCGAGACAAGCCTGTGGGGGACTTGTGGGATGAGCAATCAGGTGAAACAGATGGTATATCTGAGATTGGGACCATGGTGGTTGCGTGGAAGCTGTGTCATCTAGCCGAAATCCAGCGAGCCACTTTGTCACCCACTACAGTTGTGCTGCTAGATAATATAATTCCAAGTTGAGTACTGCTAGACCTCACCTGCCAGTGGGCGTGTGGAGTTTCCATAATGCTATCCTGGCACAACTCAAGTTCCAAATAAGGCCTTGAACCATCTGTTTAAGCTCGCAAAATATTCTGGCTGGGACATAAACCAGAAGATGGGAAAAATAGTATAGTAATTTGGGTAACACTACCATCTTGGTCAGAGCAATTCTACTCATCACATTCAAAGGAAGTGTCTTCCAGAACTTAATCTGTGCTTGTATAGCAGTCACCGCCCTAGCCAGATTTCCCTCCAATATATCAGTGGGGTCCCGGTATATGAATATGCCCAGGTACTGGAAGGTAGACAGTTGCCAATGGAGGAGGGAGTTAATAATGCGGAAATCTGGATAAATGGTCTCTTCCCAGAAGGGGTACAGGCCTGACTTTGTCCATTTTACCCGACACCTTCTTGAATTTCTTGAGAGTATCTGCTATAAAGGCAAGTATGTTATACAGATCTTTCAGGTATAACAGTAGGTCATCAGCATTAAAGAGAGACAGCATGCAGACCATCTCCCAGCCGGATACCCCAGTATGCCCCCTCCCCATGGAGCCACGTTACCAATGGCTCCATTGCAAGTGAAAATAGGAGCGGCAACAGGGGACATCCCTGCCTGGGGCCTCTACTTTTCTTTTTGTTTTCTGATATTAACTGTCCTGTCTGGAGTCTGACCGAGGGCTGCATGTAGAGTAATCTGACCATGTGGAGGAATGTGTCTCCCAAATGGTACCCACGCAACACCTCAAATAGATACAGCCATTACAGGGAATCAAAGGCCTTTTCTAAATCTAACACCAGGCAGCCTGAACGAGGCCAGGCATCTGTAGCATAGTTCTGAACCATGAGGAGTCTGCGGATGTTAAGTGCCGTACTTCTAATAGGGACAAACCCATTTTGGTCTGTATGTACCAAAGTCCGTACCACTGGGGCCAGCCTTGTGGCTATTATGGATGCTAGGACGTTAAAACTTGTGTTAAATAACAACAGTAGTTTGTACGATCCTAGCACTTCCGGTTCTCTACCAGACTTGGGAAGAGAAAGCAACAGTGCTTCATTTTGTGTGGCAGAGAGAGTAGAGTCTACTAACGAGGCGTCGTAAATTTTCTTACATTGAGACACTAGATATTCTGCATAAACCCTATAAAATTCTGCCGTAAGGCCATCCGGACCAGGTGTTTTACTGGTTGCTAGTGCATGTATAAGCCCACTAGGTCTCTGCGCTCCTCCAGTCTAGGCCTGGCAGCTACCACCAGAGTCAGGAGATCCAGGATGGGAGGCAGAGCCTTCTGCACAGTAGCGTCTCGGCTATGGAATGAGCTGCCTCAGAACAGTAGGCAAGCCGACTCCCTGATAGGTTTCAGGAAGAGCCTAAAGACATGGCATTTTGCCAAGGTCTGAAATCCCGGCGCGCACCCTCCAGCTTTCAACTTGTTGTTTCCATCTGACTAGTTTTTCTTTCCAAAGCGCCAGGATACCCGTAGGGTGGCAGCCGCGCTATATAAGAACAACATACAATACAATACAATACAATGTATACTTGCTCTGATTTCCTCTAGGAGAATAGGTTCATCTAGTTCTAGTCTTTGTTCAGGTGTGATCTTTGGCGGGTTGATGTCTGCCAAGTATCCTTGAATATCCTCAGATGTAGCTAACATTGAGGACTTATAAAGTGCAGTGTCATGAGCTGCAAATTCCCAGTGTATGTCCCTTTGTGAATCAAATGTGATGCCTTGTGCGGAGCGAAGTGAGGTGACCAGTGAAGTAGTATCTTCTGTCCGGATGAACCATGCTAGGAGTCTACCAGTCTTTTCGCCTCAGTGATGTGCATGCGCAGAATACACTGCATAGTTAAAGCAGCAGAGCCTTTCCAGCAATCGGGCATGTGCCTCCCTACTGTCAGCTAGTTACTTGGTCAAGCCTTCAAATCCATCTTTCTTGTGTATTGCTAGTGTCTTCTCTAGGGTAGTAAGTTCTGTCTCCAATTGTTTGTGCATGCCAACCTGCATGCCAATGCAGTGTCCTCTGATGACTGTTTTAAAGTCGTCCCATTGTATCAATGATGACGAGGTGGAGTCTGCATTCATATCAAAATATTGCTCTAAAGCCTCCCCTACCGGCTCCCAAAATGCTGCATCCATTACGTGTCCGGCTGTAGTCACCATCTTGGAATTGGCGGTGTGTCGATATTCCAGTCTAATTTTAGTGTGTGTGGGTTATGGTCTGAATGGGTTCTCCCAAGATATTGAGGTTCCGTGATGACTGGCAGGGGGTCCTCAGACACTAATATCCGATCAAGTCGGACGTGTAAGCCATATGCCCCAGAAAAGAATTAATATATCTTGTCATGTGGCTTCCTGTGTCTCCATGCATCTACCAGGTGCCACTGTGAAGCCAACTGTTTAGTGCCCTCATGGCGCACCGGGGAGGGGTAGAAGAGCGATATAGGGTAACTTCTAAAATACGGTTATAATCACCTCCCAGGATGATGGGAACCCAGTGCTAACTTACTTTACAGGGTATCTAGGAATAAGGCCTACTCAGTGCTGGGTGAGTAGATCGATGCAATGATAATTGGTTGGCCATCTAGTCTCCCCGTATTATAACAATTCTACCCTCCTTGTCGGTCAGTGTTTCCTTTGTGCTAAAAGGAATACCCGGTCGGACCCAAATCAATGCGCCCCTGGCAAACGCTGAATAACTCGTGGCATCTAGCTGCGCCCTCCATCTCCTCTGAAGGTTCTTAACTTCGGACCCTGCTAGGTGTGTCTCTTGGAGAAGGGCAATCGGAATGTGGCGTCTCATAAGATATGAATAGATTAAGTATATATGGGAGGGGCTATGTATGCCTCTCACATTCCATGTACATATTTTAATTGGTGCCATGGTACCATTACTTGAGTGGGTATGCACCGTGCATAAGGCCCAGAGATCTCATCATTGGACGTGGTGTAAATCACAGATGGAGACTGTTGCTGATGTGCCAAATATTCGACTAACCAAGTGTGTCTACCAAGTGCGCAACAGATGGCATAACTGTAGCAAGCTAAAACATACAATGCCAAAATGGTGAGAATGCAACTAGCAATTGTCCAAACAATAAAAGGAACAAACGACATTCTGTCAGTGACAAGGGGGGGTTTGCCGCACAGGCATAATAAGTCTACAATGCAAAGAGTACAGGTTCATAGAAACCCTTATTGTCCTAATAGTGAAGGCACATACCGGGGCCACATGTTGCTAAGCAATCATCTTTGTGTGAAAAACTTATCATCTGCTTATAGAAAAGCATAGGGGTAGATTTTCAAAGATTTATTGCTGAGTTATAGGCACTTTATTGCAGCCAAAGTGGCGGGTTTGTGAGGGCAACAGAGGAAACAAAGTGTCTTTCCCTCTCACAGTGTTGGGTCTTCTATTCCTAGGAATCACTTTTTCTTTTTCTTCTATCTTTTTAAAGTATGGTTGACTTTTTGCACCACGATGCATGGGTGACTTTTTGCACCCTGGCATAGGAACATTGTCCTCTTTTGTTAAATATTAAATGATAAATTTATCGCCCCATTCACAAGCTGGTGCTAACAGCCAAATTCACCATTTTACCTGCGAAAGCAGCCGCCAAAAAAGTCACCACAGATATCCCCGGCAACTATCGCGAATGAGATGCAGAGTAGGTGTTCCCGTGCAAAAAGCTGCAACAACACCACACAGGCAACATTCTCAATGACCAGGTAGATCGGCGATAAGATCACGAAACAATAAGGCGCGTTAGCAGCAGGAAATTAACACCTGCTCTGACCTGGTATAAAGTCGGACGACAACCTGCAACATAAAAGGGAGCCCAGCCCAGAGCCACACTTGAATATCAACAGATGTCATGGCTCTACTGATATTGCAGCTCGTAGCCCCAACAGGGCCACACACCCACCGCAACCCCCCCAGGCCCGCCACCCCCCGGACCCTCCCTGGACAACCACAGAGGCAGCGCAGACAAAGACAGTGTGTGCCGGAGGCAGCAGTCACCATTGGCCCACACGGCGTCTCCCGACTGGCGTTAACCAGCCGCCATGTTCCCTAACCCCCCATAATACACATTGATGCTGCTCCTTTGCAACGAGAAGTACATGTCATACAGGAATCACTAAGTCACACATATCACACCCCAATGTACCAGTGAGCCTGCCAAAACATCATGCAGTATGAAGTATTGACTCATATCTCTCTGCATTGTCACAGGCGATCAAGGATATGCACTCTGCTTGGATGATGACACCCCTCCGAGCCCCGAACACACATGCACAGAGGCAGTACAATGTGGCCCTCAAACGCACCAGGGGCATCGTGGAACGCACATTTGGCTTGTTGAAGTCACGTTTCAGGTGCCTGGACTTCCCAGGTGGAAGGCTCCTGTACAGCCCAGACATCAAGTGCACGATGATTGTTGCATGTTGTGTGTTGCACAACATATGTGTACACAGCAATGCCCCATGGATAGTGCCAGATGCACCAGACAATGATGATGAAGATGAGGCAGGTGGACCACACCCCACTGCAGCCGCAGCAGGAATAGCCCGTAGGAACACCATAATTGACAATTTCTTCACATGTTAACGTCACATTGTGACAGTCCTTAGCAAACATGGGACAGTACAAAATGACCACAGGCACAGCAGGTGCAAATAAATGCATTCCAAAACACATTCCCTGAGTGCACATCACTCAGGCAAGTGTGAATGCGACATGTAGTGCTAATAATTAAATAATTTGTTAATGGATGTTGGGTGTGTCACCTCTCTGCAGAGATGCTGTTCAGGGTGTCACATATTTATACTGCCAGTCACAGGTAGTACGGAATCCCACTCTTCGGCTTTTCACATGTTTCCCAAATCATTCCATACTGGCTATCATTTGTGTCTTGCAAGTGACAATAGGGCTTCTTTTGGGGTCAGATGTGTACCGACATGATGCAGGGATGCACCCTGTGACTCAAGTCCCATGACATGGGCAACATGTACGTAAGGGGGAATATCTGCCCCTACATTCGTCCATGCTTTCATGATTAATTGATCATAGACATGAAACGTCTGTGTGCAGGTGGTGTTGATTCTCTCTCTGCAATGTGAAGGGGGAGATGTGGTTTCCCAGTGTGTTCCGTGTATCTTTCCGCATTAGCACAGTTTACATACAGACTGCACGTCAATGTACATTGTGGCTGTTTGTGAGGAGATGCCTATCTGTTGCAGGACAATGGACATTTGTTCAACGTCACGGCTGTGGGGTTGTGCTCGTACATTGTCATCTCACCGTTTTTTATTCTGCTTTTATGGTGCATTTTCCCACTGGAGGTGTGGGAATTGCAGGCCTGTCGCTGGCCATTGCTATTTTTTGTATCGCGATTGGCTTCACTGCTACTATTTTCGTGTTTGTGTTTCGTGTTTTTTCGGCATCGCATTGATTTTAACATGGTCATTTGATGCGTTATCGGGAGACTATCGCATGGTACTGACGTTTTGAGAATACAATGTTAACACTGCGGTATTTTTCCGTGATAGACTGCAATATGGAGAGTTGCATTAAGCTAATTTTACAGTAATTATCACACGTTCTTGAGAGTATCCCCCATAATGCCTTAAGTCCAATTCCTTCTGCGCCCACCACCTGCAACTTGTAATAGAGCATATGAATAACATTTCGGAACAGTGTTACATGGCAGTTACAATCTAGACTGTTTGTACTTACGTGGACTACAGCACATCATGATTGTCGTGTTCACTGAGTTCAATGTCAGAAACTAGATTACATCGTCAGCAGTCTGTGCAGTGACCTCCGGGAGGCTTTCTGAGTCTTGCGAATTGAGGTTCTCGTCTGATAGTTTCCCCTCGCAGTCTCTCCTATGTATATTGGATTCGGATGACATCTCGCCTTGTATACCTCCCATTTCTGCTGCCGCTTGGAGACCGCTACGCTGGTCTTGCTTCATCTGTTCCATGTTGGGTCCAAGGCTTTGCGACTTTAGGGCTCTGATGCATCTCGTCTTTTTTCTGCGCTTTCCGAGGTGGCCACTGGAATGCATTTCCTTTGTTCCAGTCTGTGCTGAGGTACTTCCTGCAGATTCTCACGTGTCCAACCACTCGCCCGCTGCTTTGGGAGTGTGAAGAAGTGCGATATACCTTGTGCTATCACCCGTAGCCGAGCTGGGAACAACAAGAAGTATTTGAGATCTGGCTTCCAAAGCCTGCGTTTCACTGCCATTAAGGAGTATCTTTGCTTTTGCACCATTGCTGTGAAATAAGGGAAAAACATAACTGTACTGTTTCCCACTTGCACTTTTTGCAACTTTCAAGTTTCCTGGAGGATTGCATTCCTGTCCCTGTAATTCAGCATGCGGATCAGGAGTGGTCTAGAGTTAGCTCCCGGTGGAGGAGGCTTTGTTGGTATTCTGTGTGCTTGCTCGATGATTAAGTGGGAAGAAAGTGCTCCAGTGGGTATCAGGTCGTGGAGCCAGGATCAACATATGTTATCACGTCCCTTCTTTCCTCTCCTTCGGGAAGGCCTACTACACGCACATTATTGCGCCTCGATCGCCCATCAGCATCTTCAATGAGATTTTCCAGGAAGTCAACTCGGGCCTC
Source organism: Lissotriton helveticus (assembly GCF_964261635.1). Classification (NCBI taxonomy): domain Eukaryota; kingdom Metazoa; phylum Chordata; class Amphibia; order Caudata; family Salamandridae; genus Lissotriton; species Lissotriton helveticus. The sequence goes on along the minus strand of NC_136059.1, from coordinate 1,599,510,859 downwards.
GAGGTCTTTAATACACCTATCCGTAGTTGCCGTTTGCAGAAGGCTCTCCGCCCCTGTGGCTTCCATTGCAGATGTCCTGTCCCCAAGTTCCCGGTGGTCTGCGTGTAGTAGGTTCAAATCAATTGCTACCCTATACATTTTATCTTCTAGAGAGGTGCGGGTTTTTTCTATAGTTTTATTCAGCCTCTCTACTGCTGTCAGGACTGCTTCCAGCTTGATGGCTATTTGTTCTGTTGGCCCCTCTCTGGCCATCTTGTCTGACTGTGCGTGATTTAAGGGGGGTTAAATAGAAGGGCCCAGTGCCTGTCGGTGGCCTTCTTCTGTGTGACATATAATCACTGAGGGCGTGTGACAATAGCCTCCTGGTTAAGTTGGCGTTGTGCTAGCTGGGGGAGCTGTTTCTTGATCTTATCGGCCCAGTCGGGTGGTATACCACGTCGTATGCCCAAGCAAAGATTTAGTTGAATTTAAATCTGGTCGCAGTTATTGCACCCTAAGTCTCACAGAGTTGCACTTCCCTTGCATGGACATAGGCACATGTACAGCATAAGGCCCATCAGAGAATACATATTATGGCACATGCACAGTCACATTTGGGTTCTAGAAGCCTGATAAGGTGGGAGCTAAGTTGCCTGAAGCCACAGTCCGGTACATATTCACTAGCCGTGGGCCCCAGAGGTGCGCACTTCCTCCCTGTTCTGAATCTTAACCCGTTATTGTTATGTGGCAAATGCAGGTAATCCTGCCCTATTCCGCTCCCGTATCTGGAAAACTCTTGCCTGCTATGACAGCAAGTCTGACGGGTTTGTTCCTGTGCTTCTGAGGTCACCGCACGTAGAGGAGATCTCCGACGGTCGAGTGAGGCCGCAGGTCCGTTTCACCAGCGTTGTGCGGGTTTCCGATCTTGATGTGCAGTCCTGTGTTCGGGACACTTACTGCTGTGCGCGTGCACTTGGCGAGCCACAGACACTCCGATGTAAGTGCGGGCCAGGATGGAGCTGGCGATGATGGCGCGGCGAGGACTTCAATACTTCCCGACCTTCTAGGCGGAACTCATCCCCGGTGCTGCCCTGGATTTGCAGCCGGGCTGCCCTCACTTTTGCTTAGGCTCCTCTACAGTTTCACGGCTCCAGCCTCGGTCCGCGATGATCCTGGCTTCCAAAAATCGCACAGCACACTCCGGATCCCACCAAGGTCCGGTAAAGCCGATGGCTGGCCCCGGCAATGCGTTGGATCGGATATATTTGTCGGATGTCGGGTAGTCAGTGACGGAGCTCTAACAGAGCACGTCCAACAACATTCCCTGCATGGCGATGCCCCCATTCATTTATGACTCATGACATCTTCCTTTTACACCAGAGGTCTTCAAACTTTTGTCGGCTGAGCCCCCCCATCTAAACCTTTTTGCACGTCAAGCCCCCCCCCCACCACCACCACTAACTGACAAAAAAGTTCTGGAAGCTGGTACTCTGCATCATTGATGGCCATTCCCTCCTGCAGAACCCACGTCGTGTAGGGCAAATAATATTAAATAAAGTAAGAGTGCTTATTAAACTGACATTTTTGTAGTGATTGTGCTTATTATAAAGTTCAAATGAAAAGTCTCCAAGAAAAGCCCCCAAAAATTACATTGGTACTTTATTTTATTTATTTATGTATTTTATTTTACAGAATTTAATATAGCACAAACTTGACCCGAATCGGGTATCAGAGCGCTTTACATAGCACCAGTTGCATTACATGAGGACACAATCATTTTTTTTGTTAGGCACAGGGAGATGAAGTGATTTGCCCAGAATCACAGGATGTTCAGCGTCATTGCCGAGACTTGAGCCCAGTTCCCCAGATTCGAGGTCGACCAACCTAGCCGTTAGGCCGTAAATAGCTGTAAAGTTTTTACCTTGTCCAGTAAAATGGACAACACTGTTCCAAGTCTCAGATTAAGCAATTCAAGTCTGTACTTAAAAATCAAGATATCATCTTACTGCTACCCAAACGATGTTACCAAACAAAATTTACATACATTTTTGGAACTATTAAAAACGTATGGACCCTTCATGTCAAGTAAATTAAGAAGCAAGGCTTTGCTTCTATTGGAATCAAAAGAATTGCCGTAATTACCACAAATCAAATCTGGATCCCCGGCTGATCCCCTTAAACCTGAAATTTTTAGCAACGCTAGCGACCTGGTCACTGAACCCCTACGGAACATTATTAATCTGTCCCTCTCCTCAGCTAAAATACCCTCCAAGTGGAAGCAGGCATGGGTATCCCCTATCTTAAAAAAGCCCACCTTGGACCCAACCCTTCCTGAAAACTTCAGGCCTATTTCACTACTTCCCTGGCCAGCCAAAATAATAGAGACACATGTCAATACCATACTTACCAATTTCCTTTTAACTAACACCATCTTGGACAACTTCCAACACGGGTTTAGAGCTGGACACAGCACCGAGACAGCTCTGCTCAGTGTTACAGAGGACCTCCGTGCTATTCTTGACACCGGCGGAACGGCAGCACTGATCCTGCTGGATCTCAGTGCTGCCTTCGACACGGTGTCACACGAGGTCCTTCTGACTAGATTGGAGGAAATTGGAATCTCGGGAACTGCCCTGGGATGGTTCAGAGACTTCCTCTCCAACAGATCCTTTAAAGTCTCCACCCCTCCTTACCTCTCTAAAGAACATAATATTGGACAGGGGGTGCCCCAGGGGTCAGCACTGAGCCCCACCCTGTTCAATGTTTATGTTCGGCCGCTAGCAGAGGTGGCCAAAAAGAATGGGCTGACACTAGTATCCTACGCAGACGACACCCAGTTGGTGGTAGCTCTCAATGACAACAATGGTCTGAAGGCCCATCATTTCAAACAGACCCTCACTGAGATCACCAACTGGATGACGACCAACTTCCTCCAACTCAATGCTGGGAAAACAGAGATACTGCTCTTGGGTAAAAACACAGAATCCTGGGGTGACAGCTGGTGGCCAGAAACCTTGGGCCAACCCCCTAAGCCCAAAGAATGTGTAAAAAATCTGGGAGTGTGGGTGGACTCGACACTGAAATACACCTACCACACCAAAATAGTGGCAGCCACCTGTTTTGGCATCCTGCGCAACTTAAGACCCATCCTGAAGTTTTTTGATTGTCACACACGCCAGCTAATTGTTCAAGCTACTATCCTTTCTAGGCTGGATTACGCGAGTTCCCTCTTGCTTGGTGCCAACCTAGCAGAGATTACTAGACTTCAGAGAGTGCAGAATGCTGCCGCCAGGGCTCTGGTTGGCCTTCCCCGCCACTCCTCAGTGGCTGGAGTCCTGAAGAAGCTACATTGGCTCCCGGTGGGCAAGAGGATTCAGTTCAAGGTACTCTGTCTGGCCTTCAAAATCCTTAAAACCGCCTCCCCCCCTATGCTATGCCCCCTCCTGACAGAGTACATTCCCAGGAGGTCACTTCGTTCAGAAGGACAACATCTTGCGGTTATTCCCCGCACTAAACTAGCCAGGATGGGCGGCCAAGCCTTCAGTTTGCTGGCCGCCAAACTCTGGAACAGCCTACCGGAAACCATCCGTGGCATGCAGGACCTTCTGGCCTTCAGGAAAGCCATCAAAACTCACCTCTTTCAATGACCTTTCTCTTTTCCCTCTTCTGTGTCCTTCCCTTCTGCCTCCAGTCATCCATACAGCGCCGGGACGCCCCTTGGCTGGGGCAGCTGAGCGCTATACAAACCCCCATAACATAACATAACATAACAAGTTGTCAATACAGGGGCAATACTTCATTAATATGTGGTATAAGTAAAGTATAGTTTCCATGCAAAGTGAGCATTTACTTTAGTGACCGGTGAAGTCTAGGTGTAAAGAGCATGAGTTAAATCAAAAATAATTTTTCAGATAAAACAACATTTAGGATAGGCAAGTAAAAAACACTTCCAAAACACAGGTGAGGGGTGTGCTTGTTTTGCTCCACAGAGACAGTCAATGTGTGGATGGATTCTTGCTTCTGCCATCCTTAGGTTGTGCTCCACTTCCAGTCTTGAGCAGTACCCGGAAATGGGAGTGCTCCAAAAAATTTTTAATATATTTTTTGCTGTTTTATATAGTGCAAACATGATCCAAAGGTATTGGAGCGCCTTACAGGTGCATCTTTTACATTACACAAGCACACATTTTTTTAAGCACAGGGAGATTAAGTGATTTGCCCAAAATCACAGGATGTTGAGCAGACACCAAGAATTCAACGTGGCTCCCCAGCTCCACAGTCTTCAGCTCTGGCTGTTGCGCCACATCATTGCCCCTATACAAGATATCAGAGAAAGGGGTTCCACAAAACATGCCTGCTGACACAATTAAAAAATCTTTGGTTATGTGCAGTATGTCCAGGTGTTGCTGTGCCAGTAGGAGTCCAGCCACAGTTTTCCAAGAAGGCCTAGGGGACATTTACATCATACACATGTGATATAAGTGGAGCCTGGGTAAAGTGCTAAACATGTAGCCCTGCCCCTTTACCTGCGACATTGAATCAGTAGTTAAGATCAAACAAAAGCCTGAACAAAAACTCTACATAAAAAGAACATTACATTCTTTTCGGTTTTCTCTAAAGGGATTCCTATTCTGTTAAGCCTACAATCATGCCTTTTATGACCAGAGCTTAGGAAGTTATGAATGCCATTTAAATGTAACAGGAAAGTTTAAATGGTTGGCTATCAATAGGTCAGTTTTCGGTTCAGAATACCCACAAGCATATTTCACTAAAAACCTGACCAGTTTAGCAGCCATTAACCATTCTGAAATTCACTATCGAGGCAGCATAAAATGGGTCGCACTCGGGCTGTGCATTTTGTGCTCCTTTCTTTTTCCTTTTTGCTATTTTCTGCTTTTTGTGCCTTTTTGTGTTAACTGTACCCTTCTTTGAGCTTTGTGTACTAGTTAGTGCTCTTTTGTGCTTGCTTTGAGCTCTTGTATCGCTCTGTGTGCTCTGTTTTCAAGATATACATGGGTTGCACAGGTCTTTAAAGACCTGTGAAAAACTCGGGTGGGCCGGAGATAAGACTGCAGACACTGCCCAGATGAGTCTCCAGCAGCCCGAGATGCAGCAGCAGCTCCGGCTGAGAGACACGAAGGCCTGGAAGGAACAAAGGAAGGTTAAGTGGTGGGGAGGAGAGCACGCCCCCCTTGAGGGGATGCTGCGCCCCCCCAGGGGGGCGCGCCCTACAGTTTGAAGACCTATGTTCTACACCCTTGGCAACACGTGACCTCAGATCTACTTTAATGTTTAATGTTTTGAAATAATGCTCTACTCACTGGCCTGGTATATGCTGTCCACTAATTAAAGTGGGCACCGTGCACCAGTCCAAACGACCCTTATGATGTATGTGGTCAATAATAAACTTTGGAAAGCTATCTTAGTGGTAGTTGTGGAAAGCAGCCTTCAGGCTTAATCTCTAAAGAATGTAAAGCAGCTTGTTTTACCAAAATATCACCTCCTAAATTAATTAAATGAAAGAAGAACCACACAGTAGTTATATAAAAATATGTATTTATTAATATAACACTCTCTAGTATCCTCTACCCCAGGATAGAACACAAAGCACACAATACGCGATCATTAGAACAGTTGTAAGTAGCACAATACACAGTGGGCTCCAAGTGGAGACCAAATCATATACTAAAATAGTGGTAAAACAACCACGACTCGGGTCAGGACAAGGTCTGGAGCACGTAGAATCACTGGGACCCTAAGGAACCACCCAAGGTGAGTAGAAAGGGACCCCTCGGAGGACGCCACAGTGTGCTAACACAATCGTGGGTTCCGTACCATTCTATTGGGAAGTCGCGGTTACAATTTTACAGTTTAAGGACCCTTCTAGGAGGACATCAAGGAAACCATTCAGAACATAAGAGGTTGGAGAGCCACCCCACCTGTGGATACCATAGAACCAGAGTTACCTATCCCAGAGGAGCCGGGTTCATAGGGCTGTAGTGCGTCTGAAACCGCCTTCGTTCTCTATGGAAGGCTTCAAAGAAGTGATGCTGCCGTGAAGGTGAAAAGGCCTGGATTCTGGACCAAAGGAACCTGAAAGCAGAGGGAACAGTGTCTTGGTCACTTTAGAGTGACCAGGGGCTCGGTAGATGAATGCCCACCAATGTCAGGTGCTTCAGGTGCGAAGAAGGGATGCTTGACTCTGCAGCCACGAGGACCAGGAGACATCAACGATGACCAGGAGCCAGATGCGAGCTGCCCCACAAAGGATGTCGAGTGCTGAGGGGTCGGTGTCTGGCTGGAGCACCTACAAGCCTTGGCAAAAGCAACCCAAGCAGGATGGCCAAGCAGGTTACGGTCTGGACCAGCAAGGTCCAGGGGACTCACCAAGCAATGGAGAGTCAGGGCACATCTGGAGCAATCAGGAAAGCTCAACAGAAATCAAGATGACCCTCAGGAGGACACCCAGGCCGAATGACCAGGAGTTGCAAGGGGACCACAAGCAAGATTGCAAAGTACCAGCCCACGGACCACTCGGTGGAAGGAGGCCGGAGTTCTTTGTTGCAAATACTGCTCAGGGTCAGCACTACATGAAGTCCAATGCAACCGCTCTAGAATCACCAACAAGCATATGCAACTGCAAATGGATGGGGTGCACAGGGGTTCAGGTTATGCAGTCTCACGAAAAATACTGGCCTCAAGCTTGCTGAGAGTGCAGATTGACCTCAGGGATCTTCGTAACCCACCTCCTGTGTTGCTGGATTCTTCAGAGTCCGCAAGAGCTGAGGAGCAGCAGACCGGTCAGTTGTGTTGAGATGGCTGCGAATGCAGGGGAGTGACTCTTTCATCCCAAGGGAGATTCTTCAGTTGCCCTTAGTGCACCACAGGTCGTGTATTTCTATAGGTTCTGATTCGATCCCCCTATTCCTGACCCTATTCTGGTTAAACTTACTAGCTAGTTAACTAACAGTCAGCCCATGAGGCAAGAAATCCCCCATGATGCAGATACCGTTATCTGACGCAGTCACACTACGGCACAGGAACATGTTATCTGATTAGGTCATAACGCTTGAGATCTAATTAGACAAGCGACATTCCTCCAGCCCCTGATAAGGCATACGACGTTCTCATAACAAATCAAACCTATGACAACCTGGATAATCCGTGCGGCCATTGTTTTGATTTCACAGAGAACTTTAGTAAAGAATGTGCTAACGAGCAAGTCGTATGACATCTTTATTGACGTACCTATGTCCATCCTTACGTCAATCTCGGCACCTTTAAGGTATAAATATTGCCGACCTTGCCCTATGCAAAGACACGCGTGGTGACAAGACGGAGCAGCCATACTTGCCGAAGCCGAGAGCAGAAGCAGACCCCGCAGGCAGCAGCCCCGCCTTCCTGACGCGCTGAGAGACGCGCTGCTATCTCAAGCCGAGAGACCCAGCACCGGCGCTTCTGGGCAGCCCTCGCAGGCAGCCTGGAATATCGAGAGCAGAGAAAGAGATACCATTCCTCATTCATCCTAAATTCCAGGTACAGAACTGAATAACCCCTCCTAGAGAATTCTTTAGTTATTCACTTGGCAAAAACAAACTTAAACTAAACTGTAACTTTCTATTCCCGCCCACGCATTAGACTTAGGTCAGGTACACGGGGTAGGCGTATTTAGAAACACCAGTTGAGTACGTTTAGTCAAATGTATATGTGTATGTAAATATATTTTAATCATTTTAAACATCATATGGCTCAGAAACCATATCAATGTTTTTACAGTATTATTTTATACTATTGCTTCTAATGTATGCACTTTACTTAACTATAAGTATTGCAATAATATCGATCCATTTCTCTTGTACGAGAAAAGAGACTGATCAATAAATAACATCTTTTATTGAACACGCCCGTCTCTTCCTTTTCTCTACATTCTGATGAGACTAAGAATGCACGTACTGACTGAGTAAAATAATTGCCTTGTGCTCACACGACTCTCGAGATTGACTCTTGATTAGGGGAGAGCAAAGTTGTCATGTTCTATGGTTGTCAGAAACTAAATCCCTTCTTGTCTAATCAGGGGAGTTAATCCTTCCTTGAACATTCGAGAAAGTTTCTAGCGAACTCTGAGCTTAGCTGGCAAACCCAAAAATTAAGTCTAGTATCGACAGTAGTAGACCTAGTTAACGTCTGGCCTAGGCCTTTACTGCTGTAGGCACTATTCCAATGCGCAGAGCCTATTGGGAAAATAGGAGCTACACTACATGGCGCCCAACGCGTTTGGAAAGGGCGATAAAACTAACGTAAGACATTTAGAGTAACTCAGTCGTGCTTTCTCACTCAGACCCCTTTTCCCAAATACTCCAAAGACGTCTGGAGTGGGTGAAAGGTTATTATATCCTCCAAAACCTCGCAGGAGGGAACTCCTATGTATGGTTCTTGGTCTAGTCAACGTTGAAGGATAAAACAGTTCCAAAATATTGTGCATCTAATCTCTGTTTCCATAAAGAAACCTGATCTGCAAACAAAAATAATACCATCCTGTCAGTAAAATGGGAGACAGCGATGGAGAAAGAGAGGCAATTAGATTAGCTACTGAAATAGCAGATGCTGATGCTACCATGCAAGCAGCAGACGCGGATATAATACTTATTCCGGTCATTAAAAGGAGATCTATAACCTTAAAACTTATAGAAAATGGACTGACACCTAGAGGTGGCACAGTCATATTCGTAATTGAGGCACACGAATATCGGCAGACAGAGGTATACTATACATGGATACATTTTCCAGCAGCAAATGCTGTAACAAAGTACTTCCACTATTACAAAGTAGAGGAACCTCCTGAAACGTACACTCCTTTCGAGGAGGTGGAAGTACCACTCAAATTCCAAGAGCATTTGCTCTTATTTGATGGCGCCCTAATACATAACAATCACATTACAAGGCTCGGTCCTTTAGGAAGACCAGGAGCAACGTGGCCGGTCCTAGCCGGATACACACCACATCCAGACATCGAAAGAATGCCTGCAGCAGAGCTATTAATACAGCTAAAACAACTACTAAAAATTCATAGAAAATTAGTTCAGTATGTAATGCGGACTTCAACAATTCAGCCAGCAATTAAAATTCCACAGCTGACCCCTCACCAGGGGAACACAAATAAAATCACACCACAGAACATCCAATCCTGCCTAGGTAAAGTTCCAGCTAAACGGGAACAAATACCATTCTGGTTGGCACAGAAAATTACCCAAATAGAGGCGGTGTTTCCTGACACCACCCCATTAGAAAAACACAGGATTCTGACTATATGTCTCCCAATGGGAATCGCACCACACATTGAGGACTGTGACACTTGGGGTACAGTCTTTGCTTCCATCTATACAAAAACGCACGGTGTTCCATCCATTTCGGTGATACCAGATGTGCTAAAACAAATTCAAGATGAATAAGGTCCAGAACCTGCTTTAACTCTCGGTATGAAATTACTGAAAGACTTCAAGCAGGTCTCGGCTATATTACTAGCCAACATAAAGGGTGAAGCAGCAAACGTGGCGATCCGCCAGAGGTTAAAAGAGACAGATATAGCAGACCAACCAGCTGAAATTGCCAGAATCATAGAAAAATCCTATGAAGAACTAGGCAGAGATAGTCTAGGTGGAATACCAGTAAAACCGCAACTGACTACAAGTCCAGAAAAAATATTTTTTAATAATAATTCACCAAAAAAGAACTGGGATGGAAATAAACAATCCAATCCTAAAGAAAAGAAATTCCAGTCCAGAGGAAGGTCTCCTAGGCGAAGAGAGAAATCTCCGAACCCGAGACAAAGGTCACCTCAGAGTGAACCCTCTGGGAATAGATATAACCTTAGAAATAGGGATAATATTAAAAAACCTGATAGATATCAAGACATTGATACACGTCCCTCTCAATCTTTTCAGAATTCCTCGCAGAAATCGGAAAGAAGAGGACGATCAGAAGAGCACGCCAAGTCCAAAGACAAGGAACCTGCTCAACTGAAAAAGAAATCACAATTTCCAAAAAAGAAGGTAGCCAGTATCAAGGTAGTTAACAATGCCGAGAATACTGAGGACACAACTGAAAAACGGAGAATGGGCTCAGACAATGCTAGACAGCGCAGCAGAGGTGAGCATAGCTCGCAAAGTCCTTATGAATCATCTGGAGACAGTGGACACGAATGAATACCTTCAAGTGGAAACTGCAGATACCAGAGTTAGCAAGCCCCACAAAATATACGAGATAACATTACGTATAGAGGGAGATAAGACTAGGAAAATAAGGGGACTATTTTGGGATAACCTATCCAAGGGCTATGACATCCTTCTAGCTGAAAAAGACTGGCCACCAGAGTTTGTCAGGGAGTGCCCTCATGGCGAAGAAGTAATTATGCCTGCCTTCTCGAATCAAATACCGATTCATAAAAAATATACACTTGCTAGAAAGTGGGCAGTGGCCTTAGCACCTGCTTTATATAAAAATCATGTAGGATGGGATGAGGATTCTCCTCCTCACAAAGTCCAGTTAAAATCACAACCTACTGCACAAAGGCAGTACCCAATTAAGCAAGAAGCTAAAAAACAAGTAAATGAAATACTAGATCAGCTAGAATACCAAGGGGTGATTGAAACTTGCACCTCACAAATGAACAATCCTTTATTTCCGGTCTCCAAACCAGACAATTCGTACCGTCTAGTTTTGGATTACCGACACCTTAACACATGTTGCAAAACTTTTGCAGTGCAAAACTCACACAGTGCTGCACTAATGAATAACATAGTGCGCAAAAAATACAAAACAACCTTGGACATCTCCAACGGATTCTTTTGTCAAAACATAGCACCAGAGAGCAGATATTTAACTGCATTCTCAGTAAATGGCACTCAAAAACAATTCTGTCGGTTAGCCCAGGGGTACAAGAACAGCCCGGGGGTATTCTCAGCGAGAGTAACAGAATTACTACAACTATATGATGATGAAGCATTATCTTATGTCGATGACATTTACTTAACAGATGATGACTTGGAAACTCACTTGAAAAGAGTGAACACCATAATACTTGGTTTCGCTGCAGAGGGTTACAAATTCAACTTCAAAAAGTCCAGAATTGCCCATCTGACGGTCCTATTCTTAGGATATGAGTTATCAAGTGAAGGCAAAAGCCTGGCAGACAATTTCCTAGAGAAATGTGCCGTAATCCAAGCTCCTAAAACACTAAAAAACCTACAGTCAATTCTAGGCTTCCTAAATTTCGGAAGAACTTACATTGCAAATTACGCAGAAAGGGTCAAACCCCTTTATGATCTAATTAAACCAGACTTTAAAAGATCCAGTTGGACTCAAGCACACACAGAAATTTTGAGATCCTTACAAACAGACATGCTAATTAAAACAAAATTAGAAACCCGTGATAATACACGCAACCTTGTGATCCGAGTCATCCCAGGGAGATGCGGATTCACATACCTAACCTCTAATGAGGGAGATAAGGTACCAATTGCATTCAAATCACACTTGTACACTAAGGCTGAAATGAAATTTAGCCCAACGGAAAAAATTCTTACAGCAACACAGACAGCTATAGCAAAAGAACGAGCCCTGGCACAAGGTAAACGAATAATAATCGTGACACCAATACCAGCCTTAGAGGCGGTAACAAAGGCAAGCATTCCAAATGCTAAAGCACTCCATCCAAGATGGATACAATGGGCTAACTCTCTTGCTGCAACAGACGTGATGTACGAATTTGATCCTTATTTAAAAACACAAGAATTTCTCCAATATGAATTTGAATGTCCTCCGCCAACCGAAATTCTGCCTCTAGATGACTACGGCTGTATAATATATACAGACGGATCAGCACAACCCGCAGTAGGGGGTAAACAAGCTTACAGTGCTGCGTGCGCGATTGTTAAAGGTCGTTGGCACAAAGGGAAATTTAAACCAACCCTCACTAAAACACAATCTCTAGGAGATTGTACAGCTCAGCGAGCTGAATTACTAGCATTCAAGATGGCGCTTGAAAATACCGATCGGGAATTCCCCACGCTCATAGTGTGCGATTCGTATTATTGCGTTCAATCTTATAATGAATACTTGCAGATCTGGCTTCAGAATGGTTTCAAGGATGCGAAAGGTGGCACAATCAAGCATAAAATGCTCTGGGAACAAGTAGCTCTTTTACAAAAAGAACTACCAAAGACTCACGTGATACATACACTGAGTCATCAACGTGATGGCGTTCACGTTGCAGGGAATTCATTGGCTGATGAGGCCGCGAAGGCAGCTGTGCAAACGGCTTCCGTAGCTGCCGTCACCCGGTCAAAAACAAAAATAGACAGCGAAATATTACAAGCTGTCAGCGCTTCAGAAAAGGATTCGATAGAACCACTCCCTAAAGGCTTTCCAGTAAAATACTCATACATAACTGATACAAACAATGTTCCTTTTGCTCGAATCCCTGGAGTGGGGGATAGGGCAATTCCAAACATGGAACATAGGTTAGGACTGATAATAGCGGCACACGAAGGGCTTGCTTCTACCCATGCTGGCGTCTCAGCCACTGTATCATTATTAAAACAGAGATACTGGTGGCCACAAATGAGAAGACAAACAAGGAACTATGTTCTAGCATGTGAAATATGTCAAAAAATGAAAGTATCAACTGTGAGACGTCCAGCACAGACGCCCCTTCTAATCTCGGATAAACCATTAGCCTGTGTTTATCTAGACCACTGCGGTCCCTTACAAAGGGATGGTAACTATAAATATATCTTGGTCGCAGTGGACTCATGCACGAGATTCATATGGATGTGGCCCCAGCGAACGGCTGACGCCAGAACTGTTATAAAAGATTTGCGAGTCTTTATCGGCACATACGCAATTGGCATTCTGCATTCGGACAATGGTCCTGCTTTTAGCTCTCGGGCTTATAAGGAGGCCATGGTCAGCATGGGCGTGCAATTGCGGTACTCTTGTCCATTTCACCCTGAGGGGAACGGAATTGTTGAAAGAAAAAACCGTGACATAAAGCAATCTATAACGGCAAAGGTATTAGGTTCGGGAGCTGGGTGGGTCAAACATCTAATAAGTGTCCAACGTAGTCTTAATAACTTGCCAAGAAATTCTCTGAAGGGATTCAGTCCGTACGAATTATTATTCGGAACTAGGATGTTGATCTCTGACCTTGATAGTCAGACTTCAGTGGTAACAGAAAAAAGCTTTGATGTCAAAGACCGTTTGGCTATTTTGCAGGACTTAAACAAAACAAGAAAAGACCTGAGCAACATACAGTTGAAAGAACAGCCAACGACCACTGAAGAATCACCACCTGTCCCAGCAAGACCTGTCTGGATTCCAAAAGTCGGGGATCTAGTCAGGGAGAAGATCGCGGTAAAGAAGGAATTTGGGCCTTCTTACAGAAAAGCAGTTCCTGTATTGTCTGTCAACGGGACAAGATCAGTTGTACTACCGCCACTTGCTGGAAAAAAGGAGAACCGAGTTGTATCCATCGACCTGGTAAAACCACAACATGTGGCCGATAACAAACAGTAGGCCAAGTGGACTCCCAATAAGTAGCAGAACACCAAGGTTTGCTACCAGTACAGAGGTCCTATCAAAGAGGCTCATCACATTCGAAACGCCTACGGAAGAACAACAAGGACTATGCAACAATGCAATAGAACTTAGACCTCTGAAAACCCAAATAAAGACATTTAGCAGAGACACACCAATCTATACAGAAGTACCAAGTGAAAATGCGAGAAACAAAAATCCTGAACCAATTGGAACAATTGACAGAACTGCATCCGGTTACTTCATCAACTTCGATGATTCCTCTGACGGCTTCAGCGAACAAAAGACACAGCCATCATCAAAATCCTTTAAAGACAAAGCTAAGGAACTTTTGAAACAACTGAAAGAAACATATCTAGTTTCTCCATGGATTGAATTTTGGGTGGGTTTTGGTGCATTTATCCTCATACTTTGGCTCATCATGGTATTTACCTTGGGACGCTTCATTGAGGGAAAATATGCTAAAATGGACACAGCAAGTCAGAACATCAACTTGGTCCTCAAACCACACACATCTTCACACGTCGAGAAAAGAGAACTTTCTTCAGAACTTTCTTCAGCCAACTTCACAGCAATTCCAATATCTGGTGGGGTAGCCTGGGACAACACTGACTATGAAATTTATGGTCCGGTCGAGATCCTGAAATATCCACACCAAATCAAGATCTCCTTGAGTGACTTTGCAAAACCAAACTCATTTGCTGATGATTGGGACTTTGAAAGTATAAACAATATGATGTCTGACTTAGTAATGTCTGCTAAATTTACAAAACATGATTATTTGCAGGGTTCTACAAATTATGACAGCATGTACTGCTATAACCATTATGGTAACCATTTCTTGCATAAATCTGCACAACCTAGAAATGTTTTAAATTTTAATCAATGGGAACATTGTGCTACACCTCCAAAAGGGAGCTCTAGAACCGTGTATGGCAAATATTCATATTTTTCAGGTTTTAACATAACTAATGCTGAAACATTTTATTACAAATTGTCAAACAAGACAGGGATGAAAACCATGATAACCAACACAAAATTGATATATTCAGATTCTTTCTTTGAAAAAATGAATACTTTTGGATTTGACTATTGGGACAAACATGTTGATTTGAAAAGTGTTTGGGGCACAAAAGAATGGCAAGTACAGGGTTTAGAAGCTTTGTTTAGAGCCTGCATGATCCCAGAACAAATGATATTTTTAAATGACACCGTTCAACAAACCACCTGTCTTGGCTTAGCCAAAATCAAAGATTTAAATAACCTGTCTATTCCAAAGCCAACAATGTTTAGCAATAACTCTGAAACAGATGAAGAAATAGACATAAACCATATACTTAACCAAAACAGAACACATCCTGATTGGAAACAATGGTTGATCTGGCCCACAGATACAAATAACTGTCAAGATAGATTCCTGAATAAAACACAGGGTTTCAAAATGACCAGGCCAGACCCTAGATATCCCCAAAGACATCACCCAGGGATAATAACAACCTACAGTGTGGGCAAATTATGCCTTCAATGGCTACAAACTTCCACACTGCCTGAAATTAAGCAACACCTAACTTTACTTACTGATGGTGCTGACTTGCGTGATTTCATAATGGGACCACGCAAACAGCGTCAAAAGCGTTTCATAGCAGCCTCTGTATATGCAGCATACAATGAGGCCTGGAAGGTTACTCAAATTGAAACAGCAGAAAGAATACGGGAAATTGACCGTATTAATTTGGAAAAATCACTTTCTGTAGTGGACAATGGGTTAATGACTCTGTCCTCCAGAATTTTTTCATTGGACAGCATTGTGTCTTCAGCAATCGATATATTATCGCAAGACTTACTGTTATTACAACATGGTCAGTCACAATTGCGTTCTATTGTACAGCTTGGCTGGACGTTACAAAATCTGCGTTCAGGCTATGTGCCTTGGCGTTTAATCAACACAACGTCACTATTCCAAATCTTTAACCTTACTGATAGACAAATCGGTATGGCTCAGAAGGGTGCTGATTATACAATCTTGAGCATTGAAAAACTAGAAAGATTACCGTTGACAATGTCAGAACGACCTGTCAGTGAATGGATAATCCACGGAATCATAAATATTCCAATCTCAACCTTCAGGTTTCAATACTGCCAAAAATATATACAGGCTGGCATGTACGAGAAATTGGGAAAGGGGTACCTTAAAACAACATGGAACCTGCCCTATTCACATGCATGTGTCAGTAACAAAGGACAGAAAGTGTTTCTTAGTGGCAACAATTGTGCTATGTCACTAAGCGGCACGCTTCTGTGTAACGGTATTAGTTTGCACGGAGCCTGTGAAGGGAATTCATACAACCTTTCATGTCACCAGCAAGGCGCACCTGCAACTGAAATAGAACCATTCTTTCAAAGACTCTATAATGGGAGTTACATTCTTATTGTAGACCGCAGATGCTGTAGTCTTATGCCCGGGACTCCTTATCTCGTCACTACGACGGCGAAGGTCAAGTGCTGTGGACGTTCTTTGTTTCCCAGCTCCTTTCCAGACAGGGAGGCAAGGGCATGGCCCAGTTTGAAAATTACTTCTATTCGAATAGACACTTTAAGCAGAATGAAAACAGTGCTTCTTCAGACGCCTACAAGGCTCACGTCATCTAAAGAAACGTATGATCTACAAGTCGCAAGGACGACTGCAGAGATACATACATTATTATCAACTAATTCCCCCGTACATTTCGCGGAAATCCTGAGCGAAATCTTAAATATTTCTGATACCACAGGGGTCTCAAAGGTATTTAAGACAGTATTTTCGATGGCATTAACACCATTCAAAGCCATACTGGGTATTTTTCCAGACTTCGTCCATTCGATTTTTGGCGGACTTCCCCTGATCCTAGGACTAATTGCAGGAATCCTATTCCTAGTCCTTATTTTTCGTTATGGCAACCCATGTCACAGATCAAACTCTCGCGACAATGGAAGATACGATCCTAGCCATTGGATACCGGGACCGGATATTAAAAATCCTGGGACTATCCCGGCTTAGAGACCTAAACATGACTTGGTTTCTATCATTTCGACCAATGTGGCAAAGGTGTGTTTTACCTGTACTAAGGTGTCTGCTATGCGGAGAAGAATGCGTGTTAGACACCTGTCTGACGCTACAATCGGATGCGCCGGTGGATGCAGATACACTGTTGGTTCCTACCAAGGTTCACGCACTGTGCTGCCCTCAAAGGCTGCCAATTCTGATGACGGCATTCCTGGAATCTTCACCACTGCGATTGAAGAGTAGTGAAGTTCAAGATGAAAGCAGCATCGAACAGGTACGACCTTCTGTCAGCAATGCAAATCAGAATGTCAATGGAGACAATCATGCGCATGAATGCATGGTTACCCCTATTTCCGACTTAGAGGAACTTTCCCATGAAGCTGTTGACAGTTTTTTCGAAAGCCTGAATGATATGATGTTCTCTCCGGAACAGAAATAGAGACTTTTGAGTAAACTCGCACACGGCGTTCCCTGAATTCGGCCTTCAACTTTAAAAATAAAGTCACATGAACAATTACAATCCAGTTCACGGACAGCAACTTTTTTCAGCAAGCCCCTAAAATATTTTTCTATATATTTTTTCCCGGGACACTGATTTTCTGCTTAAAGTAAGAGACTATTCCTAGAGAACTAAGATTTCTATTTTAGATACTTTATAGACTTTATAGACTTTAGCTGCCCGCTGGTATGTTCGCAATAGATTTTATGTGATGAAATGGTTTCGACTTTTTTTCTGTATAGCCATATTAAGAGCCATTTCATGTGTATTTCTCATATACCAACAATCAATAATGCATAACAATGCGTGTTCACTTTTGCATCTAATTCATAGCTTAAGTGCATACAATATATATGACTGCAATTTTTCAGTATATTTGAAAATTTCGAAATGCATTTATGTATTTTGGGGTGGTAAGGTATACACTATACTCTATAGTATGTTGTACTATGTTATACTATGCATAGATTAGTAGATATGACCATAGTTAGCGTGGAGTGGGTGTCGTGTATTTCTATAGGTTCTGATTCGATCCCCCTATTCCTGACCCTATTCTGGTTAAACTTACTAGCTAGTTAACTAACAGTCAGCCCATGAGGCAAGAAATCCCCCATGATGCAGATACCGTTATCTGACGCAGTCACACTACGGCACAGGAACGTGTTATCTGATTAGGTCATAACGCTTGAGATCTAATTAGACAAGCGACATTCCTCCAGCCCCTGATAAGGCATACGACGTTCTCATAACAAATCAAACCTATGACAACCTGGATAATCCGTGCGGCCATTGTTTTGATTTCACAGAGAACTTTAGTAAAGAATGTGCTAACGAGCAAGTCGTATGACATCTTTATTGACGTACCTATGTCCATCCTTACGTCAATCTCGGCACCTTTAAGGTATAAATATTGCCGACCTTGCCCTATGCAAAGACACGCGTGGTGACAAGACGGAGCAGCCATATTTGCCGAAGCCGAGAGCAGAAGCAGACCCCGCAGGCAGCAGCCCCGCCTTCCTGACGCGCTGAGAGACGCGCTGCTATCTCAAGCCGAGAGACCCAGCACCGGCGCTTCTGGGCAGCCCTCGCAGGCAGCCTGGAATATCGAGAGCAGAGAAAGAGATACCATTCCTCATTCATCCTAAATTCCAGGTACAGAACTGAATAACCCCTCCTAGAGAATTCTTTAGTTATTCACTTGGCAAAAACAAACTTAAACTAAACTGTAACTTTCTATTCCCGCCCACGCATTAGACTTAGGTCAGGTACACGGGGTAGGCGTATTTAGAAACACCAGTTGAGTACGTTTAGTCAAATGTATATGTGTATGTAAATATATTTTAATCATTTTAAACATCATATGGCTCAGAAACCATATCAATGTTTTTACAGTATTATTTTATACTATTGCTTCTAATGTATGCACTTTACTTAACTATAAGTATTGCAATAATATCGATCCATTTCTCTTGTACGAGAAAAGAGACTGATCAATAAATAACATCTTTTATTGAACACGCCCGTCTCTTCCTTTTCTCTACATTCTGATGAGACTAAGAATGCACGTACTGACTGAGTAAAATAATTGCCTTGTGCTCACACGACTCTCGAGATTGACTCTTGATTAGGGGAGAGCAAAGTTGTCATGTTCTATGGTTGTCAGAAACTAAATCCCTTCTTGTCTAATCAGGGGAGTTAATCCTTCCTTGAACATTCGAGAAAGTTTCTAGCGAACTCTGAGCTTAGCTGGCAAACCCAAAAATTAAGTCTAGTATCGACAGTAGTAGACCTAGTTAACGTCTGGCCTAGGCCTTTACTGCTGTAGGCACTATTCCAATGCGCAGAGCCTATTGGGAAAATAGGAGCTACACTACAGTATGGAGCAGGGGCACGGACAAAGCTTTGCACGGAGAGGGGTACAAAGTCAAAGTCCAGTGAAATCCAGAGTGTCCAGATGGTCGAAGATCAGTGATTATTTCTTGTAGAATCTTGTCCACATAAAATCTTAAAGAGCTATAGTCAGGTAAGCCCTTGTGTACCACAGGAGAGGGTTGGACAGATTCAGGGGAGCCTCCTAGGGGATGGGCAGGACAGAGAGGAGGGGTACTCCCATGTTCTTTGTCCAATTTCGCGTCAGAGCAGGAGCCAATGGCTCCCAGAACGGGTTTGAGCTGGACTATGCACAGGAACACCAAATGTGCAAATGGTGCAGACTTTAAGGCACTCTCAGAGTGCACCCACCCAGCCCCAATACAAGAAATCCTGTCTGGGTGGTGGTCACACCTCCCTGTGACAGGATGCCTCTTGTGCTGCCTTCCTCTGCTCGAGCTTGGCTCAGCAGCATGAGGGCAGAAATGTGTCTCTGGTCGGCAGCATCCATTTTGTGCCATCTGGGTCGATCCGGAGCCCTCACCCCCAGCGCCTTGTGACTCCACGGGTGAGTAGCGCTCTCTATAAGCCCCTGATTGATTGATTGAGAAGACTGCCACCGGATGAACCAGTGACCTCACGAACCTCGCTTCAGAAGGGTGGAATTATACCTCCCACAACGGTTAGCGGTTTGGAGGTATGATTCCAAGGTATTTGATACTAAACACGATATGTTTCTATGCAGCCGTTTTCGAGATAGCATTTACCGCGAGCTTATAATGCACCTCTACCTATACGTCCGACTGAGTCACAGACAAACCGGGAGAATAGCCTCCGAAGGCTGCAGAGGGGCTCTCCTCATGCAGGGGCACCCTCTCACATAATCCCCAGCACCCTGCCTTCAGGATTAATAAGGCCTGCTATAGGGGTGACCTATGAGTTTCAAGTGTGGTGACCTGGAGATATGGTGAACGTATTTCTAAGGTATGTGGTGAAAGCACCGGCTTACACAAGTTGCAGTAGCAGAATTGTAGTTCTATTTTGCAAGGCCTCTCATGGGTGGCATAATACATGCTTCAGCCCATGTGTATCCTCTGGGGTACCTAAGCCTCGGTACATGGGTACCATATACTAGAGACTTATAAGGGTACCCATGTATCCAATCTGGAGTGTACCAAAGTACATGCATAACAATTTAAAGGAGAAAGCAGATAGACTGGGGTCCTGATTAGCAGGATCCCAGTCAGACTAGTCAAAACAGTGCAACATCAGGCAAAAAGTGGGGGTAACCATAAGAAGCAGATCCTACTTTCCTACAGTGATCCCTTGTCTCTTTTAAAGAGGCATGCCTGTGGTTCTTCAAAACTACTGGAAATGTGCAGCATTAAAGTAGAATTGTACATTCTGTGTAAGATATATGATTTTTGTTTGGATTATAATCTTGTAATTTTTCGTTTGGACTACGTATTTCATTATTTATGTTCCCATCATTATGTTTGTGATTCATTTGAGGCATGTTTTGGAAATAACGCAAAGAATTTTTGTGTCCTACTTTCAGAAAACGGGAGTATTTTCGGTTAATTTCATATATATTTGCTAGTCCATTATTTTTTCTTTCTCTCTCCCTCATTTTATCCGGCTGTTTTCTGCCCACTAGTTGCAGGTTAGCCACTCTTCCCTCACATTGAAAGGTATCTTTCCTTCTAAAGTTTCCAGCAGTTACGTGGAAATGTATTGTGGCAGCAAAACTGTTTCAGAATCCACCAACATGACCTCTGTCCATCAGTAATTGCCATCGGGAAATATTTTATAGCAAAAGGAAACTCCTTTCTATCACTTCGAAATAGAATTTCCGAAATCCTAATTAACACAAGAGTTTTTTAATGAATAGACAATTTATTTTACAAATCATTTAAAATGTTATGCAGGAAGTGAAGATGTTACCGTACCTTTCATTACTGATTAATATTGTCTAGTGATGATATCACTCACGAATCCACTACATCCGACCAGCACTCTCAACTTTAATGAGCGTACGTTTTTACACTACATTTCACAAATTTCAAATTCGCGACCTTTCGATTTATACCGTATTTTTTAGGATTCCTGTCACCGAGCAGTCAGATCTGTTCAGAAATGTGACATGTCGTTAATTCATAAGTAACTTAAAATAGTAGGTTTCCTGTAGAACGTTTTGCTTTTTAACCTCCATATCTTGCTCCTAAAAACGTGCTGTGCATTCTGTTTATGAAATTATGGTCTTAACTAGCATTAATCTCAAAATTATAGTTTTCGCGCCAAGCAAACGAAACTGCCGCTCTCTGACAAACTCGTGTTGAGAAGCAGCAGCAGGAGATCTGTGAAACATAAGGAAGGTGTCAGGGGCAAAAGGTGAGCTAGAATGTAGAGAAATGTTGCTAATGAGGTGATAATGACATTCGGGGAAATGTTTGAAAAGAAGGTTGAGAAATAAAAACCCGATTCACCATCCAGCAGTGACATGAAACGGAAATTGGTAACTAACTGTGGACATACAAATGAGATTCTTGAAGACTCAATTTCTGTTCGAGAATTGTATTGCATTTTACACAGGTAAATACAACGGAAATATACATTTTTTTTAAAAAAAAGCAATTCAAAAGGATTGATATATGTTTCTTGCAATTCTACTGTAAGGCGGTTGGAACAGAAGAGGTATTTACTGTTTATGCATTTCATGTACCGTGATATTTGTCATGTGCAGGTTCTCTTTCCGCTAGTCGTGCGCGTGGACACAAAAACCGTAGTTCAGTACAGGTAATTACATTTCCGTTATCCCTACAACGTGCCAGGCTCTTCGTCCCATATCCCAGCAGGACCTTCACTGGTCCTGCAATACACGCACCCATTTCCCGGGATCTGTCGGAACAAAAAAGGAATGCAAAAAAAACGAGAGAAAAAAACGAATGCATTCCTCAGTCAAACGCTGGCCCTTTAAACAGAGAAACCCTACAAAGGACTTACGTGCTTTTCATAAATAATGCAGGAAATATCACAAAGAATGCGTGATCCTTTCCCTCTGGTATATAAATCTAAAATGACATGGCAGTCATCAAACAGAAGGGAAGATTCTCTGGGACTGAATAGGGAGTTGCAAATGAGTATATTATTCGCTACTGCACCTCCACTGAAAGATAAATAAGCAGCATTGGAAACTGCAAATTAAAGTTCCAAAGGTGGTGCCATGGGCAAAAAATGCAAATCAATTTCACCTAAATAATACATTTGCGGAAAGCGAAACAGACCGAAATGTATGTCAACGTTCTGTGAATGTTGCTAGCACAGGGATTCCAGCACATAAGTGGGTTCGCTATTATGCAAGATATTTCCATTCTAATCATCTATTGGATAAGTGAAGCAAACGGATAGCAACAAAGGCGTGTGAACTATATTAAATGAGCTAATAGCATCCCAATAATCAGGCTCTTTGCAGGATTATATCTGGGTAATAAAATGTGTTAAATATCAGCTCATCGGCCTGGATTACTGATTTCATAAACTTGCCTGGATGCAGGGGTTTTGTGTGTTTGTTGCATGCCCTGTAGTGTAGTGTCTTACAAGTTAGTAATGACAGAACCCTTTTGGCTTCTGAAGGACTTGGTAGAGCGTGGCGTAAATGTTAAAGCGGAATGCAATGAATGCTGGTTTAGAATGTTGGGTTCGCAGTTACACTCAGATGAATAACAATGTGTAATACTAAACTCCATGTGTGACGTAGTCATTGGCAGGAACCCTGGATGGAGAGGATGCTACAATTGGCGACGAGACAGGGGATAAGTAACCCGAATATCAACAATGATCTCCCAGCAAGTTTGCCGCAGTCCAAACAAACTGCTTTTGTGTGCCAAGTGTGCTGTCTTTGAAAAACAGAACTGACGCTTGGTGCATGCAGAGTCAAAGCGCAGCTCCAGCTGCTGTGAAACAGTTAAAGATAGCTAAAACATTGCAAAGAATCTACATGTCATTGGCCGAGAAACTGCTGGTCAGGTTATACATAAAGGTACAGCGGTGCCACGCAAGATAACGTTATACATTATACGGAATGTTACTGCCAAACATAAAAAAAAGTGCTAAAGACTGGTGTAGTGAAATATGAATAAACTATATGAAAGTGCTGGCTGACAGAACAATTAGCAAGAAAGCATTCTGTCATTGCACTTATCAAAGCCTCAATATGCAAAGCTCTACAACCTCAACACCAGGTGAAGAGACCCAAGAAGAAGCAACACCCCACCAAAGCAGCCAGGTGGCAGCTCAGAACAACTCCAGAGGTCTCCAGCAAGTTAAAGGGGTCTGATGTAAACCAAGAAGGAGGTCACAGTCTCACAGACTGTCCAGGATGAGGTGGAGGCCGATTGATTGCAGGGCCTCAGAGATGGCGAAGATGACACAGGTCCTGGTGACCACCACTACCTTTTGATACTGCCAAAAAGCAAAATACTGGTGATAGATGGACTACTTAGATAGAGAGTTTTGATTATTTCCTTGATGCAATAGCAAAAATTGATAGCAAAAAGATTATCAAGCATCTAAATAATCTTACAGGTGATGGTGTAAAAGAAGTCTTAAAGAAAAATTCAGCGAACTGACGAAGAAGTCACAAACCATCAGATTAAAGAAGCTTCGAATCTTAAGTATGATCCAATTCCCAATGTTGATTATGAAAGATACATTTTCAGTCAAGAAAGACAGAAAGTTGGTGAAACCATCAATGAATTTGTGGAGAGACTGAACACACTCATCAAATACTGTACATGCAATGAATTTAATGATGAAGGAGCTATGCGTCTTGGAGTTATTGATGGATGCTTGTCAGATTCATTCAGTTAACGAATGCCGAGAGAAATATTTAGTCTGCAGCTAGTGTTAAAGGCTGCCAGAGCTGAAAAGCATGCTGATAGACAAGCTGCTAACTTAGTGGTGCCTTGACTGAATCAGTCATGAGTGTAAAAAGTAAGCCAAAGTAAAAGACTGAAGTACACAACATGACGTCGACAATTAAAAAGAAGTTGCTTTTTAAATGTGGATTTTCGTTTCCACATGAAGGTAAATGTCCTGCCACTGGACATATATATTTTCTGATAGTTTGCAAAGCAAGGGAAAATTTTAAGCGCCTTACAGCGTGAAGACAAATGGCCACCAGAATGTTCCAGAAGCAGCGTTCGATACACTCTCACCACAAGGCCAAGCAGCGACATAAGTTAAGACACATCGACACTGAACAAAGTTGATAGTCACTAAATCATCATAAAACAGTTCTTCTTTATCAGTATCAACTGAAAGTGAAGAAGATGGTTGTGCCACGTCAATGTTTATCTCAGAAAAGCATGCACATGTTGGACTGGCCGAATGTAAAGAAAAATATCAGACAAAGACATGCCGATATGCCAAAGCACCAAAGTAATTCAATCATTGTACGAAGATTTCTTTGAAAGTACATGGCTGTTTGATACCTTAATTACCTTTGATTATCGACAGTGGTGCTTTGATAATCATTATGCATGAGGAGCAGAAAATGAATTGTCTCTATTACCACAACTTACATCATCAAAAATCAAAGTGTATGCATGGGCTGCATTGGCACCCTTAGAAAGTCAAGGTTCATTTGTAGCGATGATGAAACAAAAGAAAACAAAGGTGCAAGCACCCATCCATGTTCTTCAAGGCACAGCATCATGTTCCTGTCTACTCAGTTTCGGCACAGCTGATGAAATGGGACTGATTTCTGTAAATTACAACATGAATGCTCACCACAGAATAGTAAATCAATTCCCTTTGTTGTTTCATGGTTAAGGAAAGCTTAAGACTATGATAGTAAAGTTGCATATTAATGAAAATATTCGTCCTGTTGCTCAAACATATATACACAGTGCTCTTCAGTTACAAGAAGATGTTGAAAAATAACTTGAATAGTTACAAAAGCATGATATCATTGAGTCTTCTACTGGTCCAATGCTATGGCTTTGTTCCATAGTGGTAGTGCCCAAAAAGGACAATGAAGGAGCTTTACGCCTATGCGTTGGCTTGCATCAGGCAAACAAGGCAATTGAACGAGAATGACATCCAGGTCCATACATTGCTTATATAATAACGCAATTAAATATGCAAAGGTCTTCTCTCACCTTGATTAAATAAAGGGTATCATCAGTTGGAAATTGAAGACAATTGCAGGTACATTACATCATTTTCTACACATGTTGGTCTGCAACGATTCGAAAGACTAGGT
Source organism: Lissotriton helveticus (assembly GCF_964261635.1). NCBI lineage: Eukaryota > Metazoa > Chordata > Amphibia > Caudata > Salamandridae > Lissotriton > Lissotriton helveticus. The sequence goes on along the minus strand of NC_136059.1, from coordinate 1,599,485,611 downwards.
TTTGGTGTGTCATTGTCTGCAGACATTTTTCAAGATGTCCTTCGACGTATCGTACAGCTCGTCATGCATGCATTCAATTATAATGATGACATATTGGTTATCAAAGCAACATAAAAAAAGCACAATAAAGCTTCCACATGAGTATGTTGCTTACTGGCTGATGCTAGTTTGAAGTTGAATGCTGATAAGTGTGAGCTCCATAAGATAAAGCTAAAATTCTTTGGCCCCATCTTTTCTGATGGGGTTATTACACTCGATCCTGCTAAAGTACAAGTGCTGTCAAATGCTGATGATCCCCCACAAGATGTTCTAAGGTGCCTTAGTTTCTTGGCATGGCAAGTTACTGTTCCCGATACATACATAAAAGATTTGCCATTGTAAGTGCTCCATTGAGAGACTTGGCGAAAATGGATGTTACATTTCATTGGTCAAATGAATGTGAGAAAGGTTTTCAGAAAATCAAACAAGCCATTGAGAGTGCTACTGAAATTGTGTACTACAATCCGAAGTTTCATACAGAGGTAGTTTTTGGTGCTCAGGTTAGGCTCAGTTATGGCACAGCACAGCGCACACCCAAATGCTCGAAGGCATGTTGTGACATATGCAAGTAAGAGTTTGTCCCTAAAAAGAACGTGCTAAATCACAACCTGAAAAAGAAATATTAGCCATGGTATGGGCTTGTGAGCATTTCCATGTATTTCTGTACGGAAAGTCTTTTATGCTAATAACTGATCATCAAGCTTTACTGACTATATTTGGCAATCCAAAGGCCAAGATACCTCCTTGCATTGAATGATGGAGACTATGATTACAAGAGTACAGGAGTGGCTGTTCGGATGCGGGAGTTGTGGTGTAGGTCTGTGAGTTGATGTGAGAGTGGCTGAATGGGTGTCAGTAGCTATGTGAGAGACTGGGTCAGAACCAAATCTCAACTTCCCGTTTATCCAACAAGATTCCACAGTTTTGCACAAAATGTCTACCCAACTGGAGTACTTTCTACTGAATAATTAGTTAGTGCTAACTCGAGTAAAGGTAAAGCTGCATAATGGACCAGGAGGAAATGCCTCCTGTGACCTTCTGTGCATTTAATTTCAGCAATATGATTGTTCCTCATGCGTCTTCTGCCAGAAATCTATGACAACATGAATTCTCCTCTAGAGAAGATGATGGGACTACAAAGAGGTGAATCTCCTCCAAACATGGGTGCTTTCTCTTAATTATATAAAGTAAGTGATACTTTGTTTGGCATACTTTTTTTTATAGTGTGTCTATCTTTCTACTCGTCCTTTTCCATGTTTTGTACAATATCTGTAAAGTGTTCTGCCCATGAAATGGTCTTGTTCATACTATATAAAACTCCAAATCAATAGATAAAGAAATATTACAAAATATTAATCTCATCAAGAAGGCGTCACCAAAAGTAGCAGAAAACACACCAGGAGACCTGTTGGTAAGCTGTCGATCATACTGGCAAGAGGCTTGAAGACCTTTGCATACTACTAAGGTGGACGGGGCGGGGGCCAAACGAGCGAGACTTTTAGGTGATTTCGCATATTTGGATACTCCTAGTAATTTAAAGGGAGACCCATGGACTCTGCTCTCATCAGGAGAGGACAAGTAAGAACCCACTCTCACTTAACGGAAGGAGAGGAGGGATGAACAGCACAGCAATTTTGGCCCTGGAGACCCCATACCTGGGGCCCAGCCACTTGATGCTAGGTGCCCTGGAGCTCACCCAGGGCATCTAGTGTGCACAGGTGAGGACCGCTGGGGGAGCCTCAAGGCCCCTGCAGTCCCTGTTGGCTCCCTGCCTCCAGTTGGAATCAGCATTGCCCCGCATTCAGGGAGGTAGCCACAAATGCTGCTCCCTGTGTGTGGGAGCAATTCTTTCATCTGTTTTCCTGCCCAATGTCAACAGATGAAACAGATAAAATTCCGCTCCCAGCGAGCTGGAGCAGTTTTCCTGCTCCTCTCACTGATAGCAGACTTAATGTTTGTTATCCCTTGGCAGGAGCTGTCATAGCTTCCGCCAAGTGATAGTAAACTACTGTGCACTGAGGGCGGGCACCTTAAAACATAGGGAGCCGGGTCTGGGGAGTGGTGGTCCCTAGTGTCATTAATGGCCCCAGGAGGGGGCCACACAGCCCTCCTCCTCTCTTATTGTAGTGACTGCCCCGGGAAGGTGCTGGTCCTCAGGCCAAAAATTGTCCACGAGGGGAGCCCACACAGACCTATCCCCTGTTTGGCAATTGGGGCTGGCCCCGGGAAATGGTGGTTGCCAGGCTGTAACAGGCTCTGTAGGTGTGGCCGTGTGGCCAACCTCCTCTATATTGTTATGGCCTTGTCCCGGGTAGGTGGCAGTCCCCGGGCCGATATTTGCCATGGGGTGGGGAGCACATGCACCCTCTCCTCAAACTACATATTTGAATGACCTGGATCTGTCCCAACTGGGGCTCCAATTGAAGGACCCGCCCCAACTGAGAGCTCAACTAGAAACGAATGCGGGAGACCACTCTTGTTTTATTTTTAGTTTTGCTGCAACTTCGTGGATCCATCCACAATGTTGTGGCAGAATTGATAGAAAAATGCTTTTTTGCCGTGGCGGGGTCCTTGGCGGACCCCGCCACAAGACCTAGGGGGTAAGAGTATTTCTTCGCTGTCTTCTCTGGGGACTCATCTGAGTCTGAGTCCCAAAATAGCTGGCAACACTTCCTGGTTTAAGAGTTGGCAGCCAATCAGATCTCAGCATGAGATCTGCAGGATCTGCAAAGGGTCTGCGTCCCTAGATATACAAATTAAGTTTTCCTTTAATAAAGCCGCAACCCCTGAAGGGATTTAAACCAAATCAAAAAAGGTCTCTTTCTGGACCAACCTCTGTGCAAAATGTGGTGCAATTCCGTCCAGTAGTTCGGGCTGTTGTCAAGTTCAAAATCCCTGTGGGAAAATGCATTAGAAATGAAACATTTTTGACCCCCCTTTTTCTTGTTCACAGTTGACGGATCACTCCAAAACCTTCGATGCAGAACTAGACAGAGGGCCATTTTTTTAGAAGAATTTCATGAAGATTCATTAAACAGCGCCAAAGTAATAAGCGAGTCAAAAACCACTTTTCCTATGGAAACTAGGTCCTAAGTATAGCCACCTATTGGTGACCGCTAGTAGGTAATTCTGTACAAACATTTTATTTTTTATTTGACAGATTGGGAGATGTATGTCTTGTGAGTTAGCAGTCAGTGGACCCTTTTGGTTGCTTATGGACTCTGTAGAGCTGTTACGTAAGTGTCAGAGCAGAATGCAATGAAGACTGGTTTAGAAGGTTGGGTTTGCAGTTGCATACGGATGAATAAATATTTGTAATACTAAGCTCAGTGTGTGGCATAGTCATTGGCGGGTACCCAGGCTGGGGAGGATGCTACATTTGGGAATGAGAAGCGCCGATATGCATTTAACATTGCTGAGATTCTGACATGTTTATGCATGATTAAAATAACACCATCACAGATAATCTTGGCAAGAGAGATAACATTGTAGGAAGCTGAGGTGTGCATGTTTTGAGGAGGAGAGTGAATCAAGTTGACTCTTTTATTTTGGTCACTGAACATTTTCTGTGGACTGATACTGCTTGTTTCTTGACCTTGTGCACAGGGACTCTGCTTACCAGGACTTAGTTAGTGTATGTGCTCTGACGCCTTACACATGTTGAAATTGGCTATACTCCTGATTGGCACATTGAGTTTACCTATAAGTCCCTAGTATATGGTAATAACTGTACCCAGGGCATTTAAGTTGAATTTCACTAGTGGACTACAACACCTATTGTGCCATCAACTCAGTGACAGTGTAAACATGGCTTTAGACCTACCATTGTTGCCTGACAGTTGAAAAACTGCAATTCAAACTTTCAAAATTACCCTTTTTGACAGGTCTAAACCTTCCTTTTAAATATTATTAAGTCGCACCTAAGTAGGCATTCTAGCCCATAACATAGGGTGCAAGGAGGACATGTAGAAAGTTAACAATAAACATGTCCTTATAGTGACTACTGCACCTAACAGCTATTCACACTTTATGTAGCAAGGATAGCTGTTGCATAGGGAAAAAGTAGGATGTACTATTACATTTAATATTGCTATTTTCAACTAGTAAACACTTGCAAAATTAATTCATTCAATATTTGTTAAAAACACCATTCCCTGGTGAAGTCATTTTTTATAAGCAAAACTTTATTGTTTTTCATACATACTAGCACAACTACAAGCACAGCGTGCAATGCAAGGTACAGAGGTGCACAAGGTTGGACACAGAGCCACATCATCAAATTCAGACCAACCCTGAAATTTCCCACTATTTGCCCCAAATACGACTGCCTTTACAGAGACACCTCCTCACTGCGTGGATGGACTCCTCCACCATAGCATAACAACCCATCGCAACACACCAGGCCACAGTAGTCGGAGGTGTAGAGAGTTTCAATGTAGTGTAATGTCTCTTTTTGCTAAAAGAATGCCCATCCTCACCAATGCATATTCTCACCTATGCCCTCCAACATCATCCAGGATCCCCAGAAAAGACACTTGGGCTGTGGCCTTGATCCAGCACTCCACCACTCGTAATAGGGTTCTAAAGATTCCCAATACCTTGCAATAACTTGGCAGGACAACACTGCACGAAACAAGTCAGCCTCCCGATGCCCTCATTGCATGCAGGAGCCATCAAGGAGCTTGCCGGCCTTCCAGAGCTTCATTGGAGATAAGCATGTAACATACAGGTAATCTAGTTGGATTAACCACATTATGGACGCAATAAAAAAAATGTTGGTGCAATCAGGGCCACCCTCCACTCACTACCCTCCAGTGCTCCCACTCACTATTCCCATTTGATCCGCAACTTTGCAAACAAGTTGGGAGAGATGACCACAAGGGATTTATAAGCTCAGGAGAAGCCATCCTTCCCCAATGGGCCCAGCAATAACTGTGCCTCAAAAGGGTTAAACACAGCATGCCGGCCAATGGACTCCCCACTGGAGAAAAGTACATGTTGTACCTGGAGGTACTTATAAAATTGAGACCGCTGGAGGCTGAAGTCTGCCCGCAGATCTTCATGTGGGAACCCTACCATGCATCCACCAACAGTTCAAGTCTCAGGCCACCAATGGTCAGACCAAACCAAGTTCTCTGCACCAAAAATCACAATCTCTGTCTTGTCAGGATTCATCTTAAGCTAGTTCTCTAGCATCCAGGTGCTAACTTGCACCATGTACTACATACATATGTTATCAACTTCTGCCCAATCTCCTGATATTGAAAGGATGATTTGAGTATCACCTGCATAGGACAGTACCTAAAAGCCAAAGGAGTGTACAAACTTAGCCAGGGGGACACATATAGATTAAACAATATGGGATTGAGGGAGGACCCCTGATAGACACCACAGTGAATCTGGAAAGGTTTAGTACTGACATCACTGCAGCTCACTATTTGGATCCTATTTTCCATGAAGGATTCTCAAAGATTGAGGGTAGCACCCCTCAGCCCACCCTGATGCCGTCTTTGCACCAATCACAGGTGGAAGATGGTATCAAAGGCTGCGGATAAATCTAACATAACTAGAATATCTGCGTCTCCCTGATCTACTTGGCGGTGAATTAAATCTGCTGCTGTGATCAGTGCCGATTCAGTGCTGTGGTCCTTCCTAAAGCCGTTCTGTGAAGAATCTAGAAGCTCATTGTTTCTAAAGAACTGCGCTAATTCCTGGTTTATGTGTCTCTCAAGGATTTTGACAGGTGCGGGTAACATGGTGTAGTTTTTTCAATAATGTCCCAGTTACTGAAGTCTTCTAGCTGTGTCACCTGGCACAACCACTGCCAATTCCATGGAGGGGTGATCTGTGTAACCTTCTTGTCCCACACCATTCAGTAAAGCACCACACTCCAAGTTCGGAGCTCCACTCATGACAGCTCCAGCAATGAGGCTGGGAGAGGCCCCCTGTAGAGCCAGTTTCTAATATGGTGTGCTCCCATCAGTGCCAATTACATCCAGAAGGCTGGGTCCTCACTCTAATTATGGAACCAATCATTTAACATGAGGAGTTGAGTAGCCCAGCAGTAAAGTCGAACATCAGCTCCTGCCATGGACCCTCATATGTGGATTGGGTGCATTTCACCAATTGCAATGCATGGGACTCAGTTGGAACAAAGAAATGCACTTGTTTCGGCTTGAACCTCATCAAAACAGTGTTAAAGGATTTCGTATGGTTAATTTTGTAATGCATACAAAACATGGGGCAATGCTAAGATCTTGCCACCCAGCCTAAGATGTTCAGGGGGAGCCGTTCCCATTTCTGGCGAAAAAAGGCCCACCTCTTTCATGTTCACAAGGTGCCATGCACCCAGCTGCCATATTAACTTGAAAGCCAGGATAAGACCCCCTAGCTTCACCACCATGTGTGAGTGGTCCAAGATCTCTCTAGGGAGTAGGTATGCTTAAGTTGTGAAAGCCATGTATGTAGCCAACATGAAAAGGTAGTCTAAGCACAATTTCATTGTATGTCCTGCAGAGATGTGTGTAAATTATTTTTTCCTATGAGTACCAAATGCACCACACATCACATAGCCCCAGGCATGATAACCAGGTCCGGGGATGGGTTTCTTTTCCAATGGAAAATTGAAACTGCTAGGAGCAATCTTCGCCAGGGGTCATGACCATATTAAAGTCTCCTCTGACAATAGTGTGCCCATATGAGTGTCTCACCAGAAGGGTTGGGAAGTGCTCCAGAGTCCTCCTTATGAGTGTTGGCAGGATATATATATGCAAACTAAATTGTAGGCTCTATGAGAGAGTGTCCTTTCCACTATGTCTTGCCTGCTGGCTGGGTCTGAATCGATACGGAACAACACTAGCAGGATCCTCTTATGGAGCAGTGTATCTACCCCCAAGAGCCCTGTGTGTGCCCTGCATGAAACGCCCTATCATACTTGTATTTGGTCAAGAGGGGTAATTGGTACCCAGGAGGTGGGTCTTCTGCAGCATCAGAATGTCTGGCCCCTGTCTTCTAACACATTGGAGTGAAAATGCCCATATGATGCTATCTAGCAGTCCATTCAAATTCTACATTATAACTGTTAAGTTCTGTACAGGGCTGGCAGTGACATAATGCTTCCTGGCTGTCAGCCCACCCACTTGCGCTACCTGCTAGGGGGCATACAATATTCACTATATAACCTGCATGCATGGAATAACAAAGTAAGGGCAATAGGGACCCTACTACCCCCAATAAATCCCCCTACTCCCCAACCCATTCTTCTATTCCACAGAAGCACCTGATGCTTTAAACAACTCCATCCCTTCCCTGTAGGATTCAGTAGGGGCTTCCCAGTGCCCAATACCTTTTGGGCATGACAACTACCATGAATGTATCAGAAACTGCTGATAAGCAAAATATTAGGCTCCAATCAATTTGTAGTGCCACTCCAATTTAGTGCCAGCACCAATGTCAATGGATTTGGGTGGCTGCGATGTTGCAGCAGCAGTCTATTCAACTCGATCCTACCCCACCTCTGCCAGAACTCGGTAAGCACTAACCTGGATTGTTCCCTTTCATAGTAAGCACATCGGTGATGACATCCATACTGAGCATGTGCCAAGGAGCTGATGGGATGGGTAAAGAGCATTAGACGCCAAAAGCTTTTTGTGTACCACTCTTGTTTTGTGCACAGGTTGGGCATTGTTGCATAAAGGTTGTGATATCTTTGGGGATCTCCTCCCACCGGAATCTGTGCATACTATTCTGCCAAGCTTTTTGCTCCATAGGTTGTCCCGTTATGGAGGTAACATGAATCCATCGTATAACTTTGATTTGAAAGTCTGGAGTAGGGATATACAATAGCCCTGAATGGTAGAATCTTCCTTGTTGGATAGTATTACCAGGCTTTTTAACCAATCCCTAGGATCTATTTTTCAAACTGATGTTTCAATCTGTCCCAAATGTCAGATGCACTATTAGCTCCCACTCTTCTCTCAGGAGATAGAATTGTGCATCTGATTGGGTGTTAAGGCCTTGTCAGAGCAAAAAAAGGCAGATTTTTCTGATCTGAGTATATCATTATGGTATGGCAAGTTGGAATGTCACCATTCCTTGAAGGCCATTTTGATATCTAGGACTTTGCACTCTGCAACTGTGTTGTTTTGCTGGTAGTAATCTGCAAGAGAAATACACTATTGGATGCATATTTTCAGTATGCTGATCCCTTTAGGAAAGGTCCTTATATATCTTACATGGTCTTGAGTATTTTGGGGGACATTCAAGATGATGTCAACATACATCAGAAACTCTCGAAATATCACATTGGCGAAGTTCTGAAACGTTGTAGGAGTGGTACAAAGTCCAAACAGCATTACACAGTACTCATAGAGTCCAAACTTAGTGCAGAGGCAGCCTTCCATTCATCCTCTTCTCAAGTATGGATGAGGTGACATGCCCCTTGGAGATCCAAGTTGGTGTATATCGTGGATTACCTCACCTGAACCAACAAAACTGGAATGAGGAGAAGAGGGTAATGATATTTGATTGTCACCCTATTTAAAGCACGTTAATCAATACAGACTCTTAATTCACCATTCTTCTACAGGACAAAAAGAGTTGAGATGGAACTGGGAAAGTGGAATGTCGAATAAAAACACAGGAGAGCAGTACATTCAGATAATGTTTAAGATTAAGGGCATATACCCTTCAAGATCTATGTGGTAATCAAACCTCCTGTGATGATTTTGGTTTGTTGCCATTTTTTATTAAATACGTCCTGAAAGTCTTGAAACCCGAGGGGTATCTCAGCTGCTATCTGAGGGTGTAAAGTACTGGCACAGGTTAAAGGTATTAACTAGTATGCAGCTAATCTGTAAAAGGTGTGTTGACAAAACTGGGAACATACAGTGAATTTACAGAGGGTTCAATCTATTTTACAACTATGGATTTGTAACGAGGGGGCGGTAAGAATGGCTCTAAAAGTAGGGGTATCAATAAGGTAAAAACTTAGATTTTCGGAATGCCCGTTGTCACAAAAAGGTAAAGGGGTTTCTTTTGTAAGGTCACCACCATGTGATGACAAAATAGACACATCCACTGCTTGAAGTGACTCGGGGACATTCTTTCCACAATCGGTAGTCGGATAAACCTTGCAAGAGGTAAATCAAGAAAGTTTCTGGTAGCTCCGGAGCCCACCAGAACAGGGAGTGTTTTCCTAACTTGAGGAGAGAGAATGAAAATTACAGTGTCTTGGGGGATCTTATTGTGGGTTGGACTGGGGTAGGGAGACCTTATTGGTACGAGTATTTGAGAGACTGCTCTCCACTTTCTCCAAGCACTCTAGTTTTCAGAGTCAGTGGGTCAGGCATTGGAGGCAAAACCTATTTTCGTAAGGGCAAGTTTCTTGAGTTTAACCCATTCTCTGGTAGGCCTCCCCTAACCAGTGGAAAGCCTTTTTTAATATTTGGGATAGTTTGTGCTTATTTATTATTTGTCCACATAAACTATCCACATCAAATGTTGGTTATTTTTTCAAACCTCTTGGGAATTCTAAAAGTTTCCAGGGTTTGTGTAATTCCCTGGAGGAGACAAAGAAAATAGCCCAAAAATGGCTAAATGTTACGTTTTGGGGGAAAAAATAGAAAAGAAGCGCTCTGAATTATTTTTTTTTTCTCATAAAAATGGCATCAACACACGGTTTGATATATTAATGTCACCATCTTCCGAGCTTTCAGGTACATGCAGAGCTGAATCAAAAAAAAACTTCTTTTTGACACAGTTTAGGCATTTATCATAGAGGCAGCCCATTGTTCTTATTTATTGTGGAGCTTTAAACCTACTTACAGTTTGTGGCACAAACCAGTGTGAACCCCATGATCTGATCAAGGAAAACTATAGTTTTTGTAAAGCAAAGGGTCATATATGTAGATAACTCAAGGTTTTTCCAAAGAAACTAACTGTTGAAATAAAGAAATATTGAAAACAAGGGAAAAAACACATTTGTGACACTTTTTTGAATCAATACCATGTTGTCATGATGGCCGATTTACAAAAGCAATATACCACTACGTTTGTTAGACCCTTTTGGTTGTGGAGATATATAGGATTTGCTGGTTCTCTAAGAACCTGAGGAAACCAGAGTCAACAACTGAGCTGCACTGTTCAATGGGTTTTCATTATATAATGAGTAAACATTATACCAATTCATGTGATGCAATATGTAGAGTGAAAAATAGGCATAAAGGTAATCTATGTATTTCTGAAATGGGCGCAAGCCATGGAGTTTAGAAGTAGTAATTATTTGTACATCGCTGAATTTGTGGGAACCCATATACGAATATGATTTAGAGGCAATGTTTAAAAATGTCTAATTCATACACACCGGCCTGCATTTGGAAGGCACAAATGCAGCAAAAGGATAATGATACACATCCTACTATTCTATGCACCCACATCTTCTGATAAAACTGTTACCTCACTTGTGTGGGTAGGCCTAGGGCCAGCAACAGGAAATGGTCCAAAACACAAAATGGATATATCACATTTTCCCACTCAAAAAAGAATTTTTTTTCCAAAATGGATAGCTGTGGATTCTGGGCCCTAGCTCAGTTGGTACCTAGGGAACCCTAGCAAACCTGTATGTATTTTAAAGCTATACACCTAGGGGATTCCAGAATGTGGTGATTTGCATGACTCTCACCAGGCTGTTTTACCCTGAATCTCTTGTAAGACTCAAACTTTGACTTTGAGTTCCGGAATCTGTTGGGAACCTTTCTTCCACCAAGCATTCCCCTAAATGTGCTCATAAAAATTATACCTCACTTGTGTGGGTAGGCACAGCGCCCTCGACAGGAAACGGCTCAAAACGCAACATGGATACATCACATTTTTTCACTCAAAACTGACCCATTTTTTGTAAAGTAGGTAGCTGTGGATTTTGGGCATTAGCTCAACTGCCACCTAGGAAAACCTAGCAAACCTGTAATTTCTTTTAAACTAGACACCCAGGGGAATCTAATATGTGGCTTTCACCATGTTGCTGTACCAAGAATTTCTTGCAAACATCAAACTTTGACTAAAAAAACAAATTTTCCTCACATTTCTGTGATGGAAGTTCGGGAATTTGTGTGGAGCCACACAATTCCTGCCTTCCACCATCCCTCTAAGTATCTTGATAAAAATGGTACCATACTTTTTTTTTAAAATCGGTATTTTTGAACATTTTCAGTACAGTAAAAGACGTACATTGGAGTATTATAACAGCTGCTTCATCATTAAACATGAAAGACACATAGCAAGGCATCATGATATTACGAGTACAGGCAGGTAGCACAGTATGTAGGACGAGCAAGAAATTGCACAAGTTTGTAAACAGATCTGTCACAGAAATATATATCATTGGATGAAACACATAGCATACCCTGAAGTCAATGTAAGGATCTAACATAAGCATGGACACAGTCACATCGGTGATACAGAAGGATACCAAAGTACATACAATGGTCAAATAGGGCAATAGGATTATAAAATATATCAGTAGATATGATAAATTAGAATATCTAGGCTACTACATCCCCGCTACCAGAGCTGCGCACCTCCTTAACCGCTGAATCTCCATCCTCACCCCCACGTGCGAGTAAATAGGTGGTTAATGGTCCCCATACATCCCTAGGCCTGCCTGACCTCAGTAGCGTCTCAGCGAAAATCGCAGATTGTTCCTGACAGTAGATCACATCGGCAAGCCAATCCTTAAATTTCAGGGCTCTGCCACGCCCCCAGCAGCAAGCTACCCTCCGTTTGGTCAGTAGGAGAGCGATATCAAGGAATTTTCTATAAGTCTTAGGAGCAGGTAGTGTGTATCCAAGCAACATCAACAGAGGGCTTGAGTCCACTGACTCTCTAACCATGGCTTCCAGCACCTCATGTTCCCGTTGCCAGTAATCCAGAATAACAGGGCATTCCCATGACAAGTGTAGGAAACCAGCACGCTCCGCGTGACAGCACTCACATCCATCATCATCAGATAGATGAAACCTATATTTTTTTACAGGAGTATAGTATAATCGCTGTAAGAACTTATAATGAATCTTCTTGAGTCTGCAGCTGGCAGAGATTCTAGCCATAACGTTGCAGCAGTAATACCATTGCTCATCGGTGATCTCGATCACCAAGTCATCGTTCCAGTGTGAGCGAGCATTTCCCTCATAACCCTGCCGTGCCGTCCTAATGTGGCCATACATGCCCCATACCAAGTGCAAGCCATCTTGGAAGCCTAGCAGAAAGTGCAGCAGAGCTAAGATTTCAGGCTCCTAGGGGAATTCCGGCAATATCTCCTTCATCCCCTGGCGCAGCCGTATATAGTAAAAAACGTCTAGTGGGGTGGGCCGATAGGTTTTAAAAAACAGATCCTTGGTATCAAACTGCCCAGCAGTAAACAGATCACCCCATGTGTGCACCTGCAGTCGTTGACACAGCAACTGAAAGCCCTTTTCCTGCAGAAGAGCCAAACCAGGATGGTATGTCAGGGACATACGCGCTGAATACAACAAGGTACTATTCAACATCTTGGCTATACGCCTCCAAGCGTCGATCGTACACGTAACAGTTGTGAATGGCGTCTCTATGAGCGCCACAGGGCAGTGTATAAGACCGCTCAAAGGAAGAGGGTTTGCCACCCAATCCTCGGCCACCAGCTGAGGCATAAAGGGCGTGAGTATCATCCAATGATAAGCGTAATGCGTTTGGGCGCTGACATAGTAAATTTCAAAATCAGGGAGGTCAAAACCTACTTTTTCATATGGCTGCACCAAAACCGACCTCCGAAGCCTTGGTTGTCTACCCCCCTAGAATAGGCGACCCAGCTCGGCTTTCAATGTTTTGAAGAAAAAAGCACCCGGATAGTAGGGAATATTAAAAAAAATTTAAAAAAAATTGTACCATACTTGTGTGGGTAGGCCTAGTGCTCGCAACAGGAAAGGCCCCAAAATAAAATGTGGAGACATCAACATTTCCTGTCATGATCTGATTTGGCAATGGGGTAGCAACGCTTTTTTGGCCGGGGAATGTTGACCACCCAGGGAAAGCTGCCAAACCCAGATATTTATGAAAACTAGACCTCCAGAGAAGTCAAGGGTGGTCCACCTCACACGGATCCCACAGAGTTGTCTTACCCACCATGCCCTGCAAACCTCTCCTAAAATTTCACATTTTCTTTGCATTTCTGTGACTTAAAGGTACGGAATGAACAGGAATACACACTATTCCTACCTAGCAACATTCTCCAACTTGTCCCAATGAAAATCCTACCTAACATGTGTGGCTGGGTCTAGTGCATGTGACAGGCAAGCATCAAACCAAGTTCAATGGGAGACTCATGGAACAACTCTCATCGACCCTGGTTTTATTTGTGCCCATCGACACAAGCTAGGCTCGATGGGTGGGAGGACTGCTCCATCCATTATCCATAAAAATATTTATTAGTGTCTAGTGGCCTTCCTGACATCCCTGGGTGCATGTTGGAGGTAGGAACATCCAATCTGCCCCCATGGGGGGACAGAAAGACTGTTGGGGCAGGGAGAGAGGTGAGCACAAGTGTCCTACAGTTCCTACGTATTAAGTAGGACTGTGTATCCGGACAGCATAACTGTCAGAATATGGGGACTGAGTTATCTCACAGTGCTCCATCTGGACCCCTAACCATACCAGGGTACGAGTTGGTATCTGCAAAATTAGACCATGATTACTCTAATTCCCTAAGGAAAATCATACAAACAGGTCTAACCTTTTGTTGTTACTAAGGCATGCACAAAGGAGACACAAGAAAGATACATATTGGCTTTTCAAACATTTACTGAAGCAACTGTATTCTTGTGTAAAAGGAGCGAGCTGCTATTATTAATAGGATAAAACATAACATTTTAACCAGCACTACAAGAATAGTGAAAATGATAAACAGTCAACCATTATAGCATTTGTGTGATTATATGATTATACAAAAATATTCAATTCTATACTGCTATCGAATTCTACTTACACCAACAAGAGCCTAGTGGAAATATCCTTTACCAGATCTCCTGGGACAAAACACCACCATACCTGTGTATGATGTATCACAAAATGGATCTGGTGTAGATTAGGCTATCATCCTTTGCAGGATGTAGGTTACAGTCAGCAGGGTGGGATGCAGCTCAGTCACAGTGTACAGTGTTAAAGGACAATCCCAAAAGATTTAGTGCTTCTCTGGATAATTTAGCTCAGAGGCGGTTTACATAATAAAAGCACTGTTCAAGTCACAATGTATCGAATGTGCAGAACTGATGTGATTATTTGTCTTTAAACTCAATGCTATTCCCAACGAAGCAACCAAATGCAAGGGCATCACATTCAATGGTACTAGCCTTTTACGGAGTGTACGGGCACAATGATAATATGCCTCCTTTGCTGTGTACAAAACAATTTCCAAGTATGATATTGTGTATGTGCAAAGCATGAAAAAAGTCACCATTAGAAAAAGATGTTAAGTTTAAACATGCTGCTTAAAATGGAGACTTGTGCACAGGTGTAGGAAGCTGTCTCTCTATTAAGCATGGGCTGAAAATCCGTTCCGCTCGCGGAATATGTGAATTTTTGGCAATTGCGCGGTCCGCGAATCGCGCAAAATTGTCAAAGAATTCGCAATTCGCGAGTTGGCGGATTTTTTTTGCTTGGTCGTGCTTCAAAATACAATCTTGCGCATGTGGCGTTTACTTACCGTGATTCTGAGTTCGCCGAGTTGTTTTCCTCCCGGTTTGCGTGCGCTGCGCCATTTTTGATCTTGCTGCGTGATCGCGCAAGACTTTTCAACCGCGAATACGTCATGGCGTGATCACGCGATACCATTCGACCGCGAGTACGTCATGGAGTCCCGCCATCTTGCAATGCGAGATTTTCAGAACGCGAATACGTCATAATTTTTGCGATTTCGGGAAAGCGAGATGTTCAAATCTCCCGCCGGATGTCAGCTGCGCGTCGCATCTACGTGTTCGCGAGAGTAAACAATTGCAAACACGTAGATGCGCCGCGCAGCTGACATCCGGCGGGAGATTTGAACATCTCGCTTTCCCTAAATCGCAAAAATTGCAATTCTGTACAAGAAATATATCGCTGGCAGCATAAACCTTCTGAAATTGATGATTTGGATCAGAATAACTCCTCAGATTGACATTTGGCTGCACTTTTTTTGTGCAAGGGGTGCACTTTTGGGGGGTTGGGAGGAAAGAATTGCCCCAGATACACCAACTTCCTGTTCCTGTCCAGAAGGCTCCTACCACTGCTTTGTCCATGTCCTGGTCACTGTTCATTTGGATCTGGAGCTGGAAGGATTACTCTTTGTGGCTGCTGCTGGATATTTGTATTTGAGGACTTTTTGTTTGGATCACTTTTGGAGTTGATATTTTACAAGTAAGTTGGTGTTGTTTGTTTGGGGCATTGCAGTTGCTGCAACTACAATTTATAAACTTTTTCACAACTTTAAAAAAAATATATTGTGGGTAGCCCACAGTATCCAGTAGGCCCAGGGTCAGTCACGGGTGCATGATACAACTGTTTCTGTGGGTTTTGTTAAACTTAAATATCATTTACGGCATGGATGGCATGGAATTGAATAGCTCACTGTAATATCTATGTGGAAGTTTTTTGTAATTTTGGGGTGTGTGTTAAAGCCACACTAGCCAGTAGGCCCAGGGTTAGTCAGTAGCGCATGCCCAAGTCTTTCTGTGGGGTCTCTTGAATGTAAACATCATTTAGGGCATGGATGGCTTTGGATTGGGGTGATTTTTGTGTGTATTTTAATTTTTTAGGTGTTGTTGGGGCCTAGTCCAGGGCCTGGCCATGGGGGTGAGGGCCATTTTGAGGCCTGGTCGAGGGCTTGGCCATGTGGGTGGGGGTCTAGGGGCCATTTTGAGGCCAGGCAGTGTGCTTTGTGCCATAGGCCTGCACCCAGTCTGCCTTGCTTTCATCCATTATGCCCTGGGGTAGTCAATGGTGCATGGGCCAAGTCTTTCTGTGGGGTCTCTTGAATTTAAACATCATTTAGGGCATGGATGGCATTGGATTGGGGTGATTTGTGTGTGTATTTCGATTTTTTGGGTGTTGTTGGGGCCTGGTCCGGGGCCTGGTTATGTGGGTGGGGGCCATTTTGAGGCCTGGTCCAGGGCCTGGCCATGTGGATTGGTGTCTAGGGGCCATTTTGAAGCCAGGCAGTGTGCTATGGGCCATAGGCCTGCACCCAGTCTGCCTTGCTTTCATCCACTATGCCCAGGGGTGCATGAAACAACTCTCTCTGTGTGGTCTCTCTTCTATTAATTTAAACAACCATTTTGGATTAGAATTGCAAGTTTTATTTTGGGTCTTTCCGTATTTGGGTGTGTTAATAATAATAATAAATGCCTAGTTGCAAATATTAATTGAAGCACGAAATATGCAATATTTAATTAACTGATGTTCCACTGGCTTCCTTTGCTTTTAGGTGCACAAAGACTGAGAACCAGGAATCCTCCTCACCATCATCACTTGTTGAAGTGCCAGGAAGAAGTCCTGCTGCGGTGTGTGCACAACTGGCCACAGACAACTCTGCAACTCTTGCAACTGCGTCCTGCTGTTCTGACATCTAAAGAAGATGGGCCCAAGGAAAGGTGGACGTAGCTCCTCTACCAAGAAAGTTGCCAGTGCCACTGCCAGTAAGAAGGAGCAGAAGAAGCAAGTGGTGCCACTTACCAAGGAGACTAGTGTGCCGACAGACACCTTTTTTGGGAGAATAAAAAACCTGCGCCTGCAGCAGCGGTGTTCGCCGGGGACCAAGCTGGGAGCAGCACCTCCGCCTCAGTGCCACCACGCTAAGTTAGGCCCAATCCCATGAGTGCCGCAGAGGCAGCCACTTTAATTGCTCTTTCACCATCGACCAGTGATGTTGGCGTTGACTCATCGCAAAGTAGCATCCAATCAACGCAGGGTGTAACTCATCTGACGAGTGTTCAACCACAGCCGCAACGACAACCACAGGTGCAACAAAGAGAGGCACAAGGAGAGGCACAAGGAGAGGAGCAAGGAGAGGGGCAAGGAGAGGCACAAGGAGAGGCACAAGGAGAGGCGCAAGGAGAGGCGGAAGGAGAGGCGCATGGAGAGGCACAACTGCACACAATGCTCGTTCCTCCATAAGTAGGGGCACATCAGGAAATCGAGATTCATGCGGAGGTAACATCCGAACAAGCCACTCCTCCTGATGATTCATTGTCTTCCAGATCCCCAGCAAGAAAAAGGTCAAGGAGGGCTAGTACAAGTTCTTCTTCAAGCCCCCTTCCTTCTGATGATCTAGATCTTGATTGGCACCCACCAATGCAGTCTGAGAGGGAGGCACACCATGAGCCGACAATGCTAGGTAAAAGGAAGGTTCCCGTAAGGCTTTCAGTTATGGGTGATGATGACGAAGAAGAAGTAGAAGTGGTGTATTCTGCTGCTGATGAACAATCTGACGATGACGACCCAGTCATCACAGTCGTCACTCCAGCCCCAGCGGGCATGCAGCAGACAGTCATTTTTACCCTATCCAAAAATGCTGCTGTGCAGGATGTGTGAGGCGTGTCACCACAAGTAGTGGTGCTGTAAGTGCACAACAGAGTCAAATTCTGCCACGCCCATCCTCCACTTCATCTGGCATTGAAAGTAGCACCTCCACCACCACCAGAAATCTCAACTCCCCAGTTTGGGACTTCTTTAGTATTAGCAAAAAGGCAGAAAACCTAGTCATTTGTTCGATTTGTAAACAAGTAGTTAGTTGGGGTAAGCTTGGTACCAACTATGGTACCGGAGGCCAGAGAGGTCATCTCAAAAAACACCACATTTGGTGGGAGGCGCACCTAAGTAACATCTGGAAAGCCAAAAGTACAAATCAAAATGTATCCATTGATATTGCATCTGATGACGAGGAGCTGATCATGCAGGGGGGAGGTGAAGGACCGAGAAAATACATTTTTTCTGGTACACACAGTACCCCTGGTAGCAGCACTGTAGTGGTAGCGCCCACACCCTCGTCTACCCCTGCAACATCTAGGAGGCACAGTAGTCTGGTAGAGACACCAATGCAAAAAAGTACATCAATGAGCCTAGCTGGGTTGAAGAAGTCTGGATCCTCATCACATATGAAAACTGTCCAGACCACCATTAAAAGCATGTTTTGGTTGGAGGCGCCATTTGAACGCAACCACCCAATGGCAGGTCAGTATAATGCAATGCTGGCTAAAATGTTAGCGCTGGAACTTCTTCCTTTTTCTTTCGTGGAAGGGGTGGGTTTTCTAGAATTTGTGGCAACAGTCTGCCCTAAATGGAAGGTCCCTAGCCGGTCCTATTTTGCCAGAGTTGCGGTTCCAGCACTGCATCACGATGTGCTGGAGGTGATTGGGGCAGCTTCGCAGAAGAGTGCTGTTCACACTATCCACCTGACAACAGACATGTGGACCAGTTGCCAAGCCGTTGATTACATGTGCATCACTGCACACTGGGTCTCTTTTGCGGGGGTTAGAGACAAGATAGCTGCAGGTGTTGACAGTGTCACAATTTTTCAAGCTACTCGGAAACATGCAACAGTAGCCATGTTTGCCATGAGAAATCTCATACTGCATTAAACATTTTGGAGGAGTTTAACAGTAAGGTCTTTGAATAGCTGCAGCCAAGAAAGCACATGATTGGTTATGTTTCCACGGATAATGGCAGTAATATAGGTAAGGCCATGTTTGATGGTGGCTATTTCAGAGTGCTGTGTTTGGCGCACAGTATTAACATTGTTGTTCAAGATTTCTTGAAAAGAGAAAACACAGTCAGCAAGTTACTGACCACCTGCCGAAGAATCTGCACACATTTCAGTGATTCTTTAAAGGCCCGGAAGCAGCTGAGGATCATTCAACGTAACAGTAGAGTGCCAGTCAGAGGACTCATCCAGGAGGTGGCAACACGTTGGAACTCAACCTTCTACATGCTTGAGCGTCTGTTTGAGCAGTACTTGGTAATCAATGAGTATGTCTTTAACGCACGGGGTGCTTTTATGAAAGACATGAGGCTAGAGGTGGATGAATGGGACCTAGTTAAAAGCCTGGCATACATGCTTCGTCCTTTTGAGGTGTTCACGCGTGAAGTCAGCAGGGAGGACTGTACTTTGGGCAAAGCTATCCCATTGTTGCGCATGCTAGAGCACCAACTGAAGGCGGTGTCTTCAACGTTCCGACTTGATGTTAAAAAACAAGACGCATATCAGTTGGCGGAGAGCTTATTAATCCGCCTAGTTGACAATGAAAGCCTTAAAAAAATACATTCAGAACAACATTACATTTGTGCCACAATTCTGGATCCACGGTACAAAAAGCCACTGGCCCGCAATACATTCATTCCTTTTTCTGATGCAGATGTTTCCAAGTAAAAACATTGGCTAGCTCTGTCAGCCACTCGGTTTGAAAAAGAGCGGCAGGAAATTGAAGGAACCACCAAGAGTACTACTGAAGCAGCAGGCCATCCGGCGTCAAGGTCCACTTCTGTGGCCGAAGGCAGTCACTTTCCCTCACAGCCGTTACCGACAGCAGCAACCGTATCATCATCATAACCTGCACCAGGCCCAGCCATAATATTGTCAGAAGCGGATTGGATAACTCATCATGGGTTTGCTCGTTCCAGTGTTGATGCAAAGGCAACAGATGGTACGCAAAGTGGAGCAACCATGGAGGACCTTGAGTGGATGTGCAGGCCTATCTGGATGACTCAACAGAGGTCTCCTTTGATCAGAACCCAGTGGTGTAATGGTATGGGAAAAGGTCTCAATGGCTACTGATCACCAAGCTGGCTCTAAATTATTTGGCTTGCCCACTCGCAAGTGTGTCTTCTGAACGTGTTTTCAGTGCTGCTGGTGCCATTGTAACTTCAAAAAGGACCCACCTCTCACCCAAAAATGTGGAGAGGTTAACACTGATCAAGATGAATCAGCACTTCATACCACCAGATTACAAAATACGTGAATCCGCGCAGGAAGAAGAGGACACCGACTTAGGTGACGGAAGTTCTTCTCTGTTAGCTGACCTACTCCAGGTTCAATTCACAGAGTTTGAGGACGAGCTCTACTTCCCTGACACCTAGGCTTGAAATACTTACTTTTATTTTCATCCTTATTCACTTTGATTTCTGTGTGTCTTTCTTTGTTTTGCAACTTTGAGCACAACAAAACTCTAATCACAACATATCCATCAGCAGCACTGTCTTCGTCTTATTTCCATATTGAAGGTGACGCTGTCTGCATTCCTGAAGTTCACAAGTTCACAACTCAGTCATGCTCCTCTATCCTCCTCCTCCAGACTCCCACTATCCATTTGTTTCCCTCACGGCAGATGGCCGGATTACGCAGAATCAAGAAACTGTCGCTATGCTGACTGTTACTTCTGAAATTGACATGAGAGGCTGCCCTGTGGCCCTTCACTTAAGAATAAGATGCTGACAAAAAGTGGAACAGGTAATGAATGATGAGATGGCATGCAGAGTGGACAACACTGGCTGTCTGGCTCTGATGAAAGCAATTGCTGTTTGTTTGGTGTGCATGAAATGAATCCTATGTGTTCTGTTATTATATAATCTTTTACACACTAAATGTAACTCAAGTCTACTCTGTTTTTACCTTGTTTAGTACAAATTGTACTTCTACTGCAGGGGGCACTACGTTGCATTTTTTGATATGGAAAATGTCCTTGGACTCACTGTTTGTAGACTGTGACTGCATGAACAACATTGAGTTTGCCAATACCATGATGATGATGATGAGTCTTGATGATCAAAGTTACATAATATCTTTACAGTCACTCACTGCGATGGATGGATGGATCGTCATTGTCGGTTTACGGAAGAACTATGGCCATTTCGTGAGTGGCAAACAGATAAACAAGTCAACAACAACCACAGCAGAACTACATGTCTGTCTAGGCGTGGTATGGAGTGGTCGAGCCAGTGTAGTGTTGTTATGCCAGAGTCCAGACAGCAGTTCATGTAAAATTGCGGCTATGTGGCTTGCTGTATAAAAATAGATCTGCTTTGTCTGTCTGTGTCAAAGAGGTATGCTGCATGGTGGTTGGTTCACTCAGTGGTGCCTGCCTTGACCGTCTGCATGGCCCTGGCCTGCTGTGTGCTAATCATTATCCTTGAAAAGGAGACTCATAGTACACACTTTAGAAATGATGCTTGTATGTAATACTGTCGCCTCTGAAAGTGAAAGTGTTATTTTTACACTACACACAGTACCTTATATTTTTCCTCCGGGGTGTTTTAATTTCCCTTCCTGTTTTTCCATCGACAATTACAGGCCGCCTTTTACCCTGTGTGATGAGAAAAACATTAACTCAGGCTTACTATAACAATCCGTAATTCCGGATCCGCCAGGCAGGCAGTGGAGAGTGTGGTCATCAAGATTGATCGACGGAGCGTCAGATGGAATGGAGGAGTACCATGAATAAGAGGAATGGCTGGATGCAGGCAACTTCCCAAATTGAACAGGACAACTACAACAACGAGTTACAGTATCCTCTTCACTTCTCCTTGTTTTTTAAATAACGTTATTGTTGTGAACTTCTATGAGTACAGCTATTTGATAAGTTTCTTTGCTATTTTTAAAACTAATTTAATGTACTAATAAGTGTTTATTCTCTCTGAGGGCAGATAGGCAAGTGAAATTGCGTAATTACTGCAGCCCTGTTCTGTCAAATTGTTTATTCATAGTTAGTAAGTTGTAGTAAGTACAACTTTTCAGTAACCTAACCATTCATTTAGCAAACAACTTCATGCATGCACTTCCTTTTTGTCCCTTAAAAGATTTATGGATATCTTCGTATCCAAAGATTTGTATTTCTTCATTAGTTGTTTGTCCATGCTGTATTTTTTTTCTCTCTCCACAAAACTTTCCCAAAAACACCCATTCCGATCCAATTTTCAAACCCTAAGCCTCTTCCCCCAGGCTGTGTGGTTTTCATTGAGCTGTGACTAAATGACAACAATAATTCCACACACTTGTTGGGGAGGATAAGGTCAAAAGCAACAGAAAATCATTTTCAAGGCAGGTCATTGAATCCGAGGATATATTCTTATTCTGCTTGACACACACCCATGAGTATTTGCGAATCAAATCAGAATTTCATGTGCGCCATCGAGTGGATTCATCATCAGCGACATCCTCCTCCTACACGTGACAAATGCTTACGCTGCTGTGTCCTTCAGTACTATTTCTTGTAGTAGCCATACTCCACGAAACTATTAGTTAACTTTTGATGGAATACTTTAGCATTGCTTAGGCTACAATTTATGGCACTGTTCTTGTGTACTGTACTATCTATCATACTCTTCTAATGTTCCTCTCAGGCCACTCAATGTTTCATTTCATTTTTTTTCATATGCTCCTACTGCCAGTGTGTATCACTACTAATACCACCCCAACGATGACATTTCATCCGTCCAGGATTCCATAGCCAACCTTAATCGCAATTGGCCATGCAGCCAGCCCTGTGCTTAGCCTTTTCTCAAACACGAATCACAGGTAAGATAAGCATTTTGGGGGAGGAACAATAATGGAGTAGGAGGAGAGGAGAGACTGACGGTAGTACTAGTAAATTAGTAGGACAATTGAATTCACTAACTCCGTCAGTGGCACTTTTGTACAAATTTGGGCGATTACTTAGACAATTTGAATCAAGCAGCCAGTTAAGTTTCAGGAAAACAATTGTACAATTAACCCCCCGCCTCCCCCACAAAACAGTAAAAACGCGTATGCTATGTTTAAGTAGAAAACAAATAATTATTTTGATCCCTTACAAAAATGAACTATCCCGCAAGACCCAACCCACCCCCCTCCCTAACCCCAACCAATGTCCATGAAATAAAATGTCCCCAGAAGTCCAAAAACCCCAACGCATAATTCCCATACCCCCAAAAGTCTTTAAAAAAGGGGCAAGGGACAGTCTCTCTACTTTCGCCGGCGGTGTACTCCTGTGGCCAGGTGGTCATGCAGCTCTCTCCGGAGGTCCTTGAGCAGGGCTTTCTGCCTCGCCACCTCCTGCTCAAGGTCGGCCACTCGCAGGGTTAGTCGGTGGATGCGAGCCTTGCTGGTACTATGGGGGGCAGCTGTTAGTTTCGCAGCTTGGCGGCGGCCGGTGGCTGCTGGACAACGGCGCCGTACCACTGGAGGCTTGCAGTGACTGTATGACCGAGGGTCAGCAGAGGAGGAGGCAGCTGTCGTGGATGTTGACTGCGACTGCGAGTCATCCTCCTCCCCCTGAGCCACCAGCCGCCAATATTCGGCGACAATTGCCTCCAGCTTCCGTTGCCGGGCCCGGAAAGCCAACTCCTTCCTTGTTAGTTTAGAAGGAGCACCTATATGAAGAAAGAAAAAACATACTGTAACCAATACTCTTTAAGATTAACACAAAATAATTCAACAGAAAGTTGTGTCACCATAGCACTAGCAACTTACAAGCACAGTACATAACATTTGTGGCATCTATCTATCTAACCTCCCACTCCGTCGGCCTCTGCTCTAACATTAGTGGGAGTTTCAGGAATTCTACTAGCACTATATGGACTCACTACATTAGACTGAGACAGTACACCAGTCTTCTTCTTCTCTCTTGTTTAGCGAAATTAGTACGTAAACTTGTAGAAGCCGGCATAATGCCAGCGCAGTCAACTTGCACCCAAGAAAAACAGACGCAAGCCATGATGATGCAGACTTACGTTACTGTTACCAGTCCAGTACATGCAGGTGGTGATGCTCTTACTTTTCTATTACGGCTGGCACTGGCCAGACTCTGTTACAAGGGCTACTGCTCAATTAATTTAACTTTCACCCTGCCCTGCCCCTGATTACTACAAAAGGAAAATGAAGAAGATAAGAAATATGATCATCTATCCCTTCACAGGAAATTTGCTTATATAAGGAATTACTTTAGGTGCTTAGTTTTTATTGATTGAGTGAACACCGATAGGCCACACATGAATGACAGAGTTGAAAAAATTATTAACAGAGGTAGTGAGTGGTCCCCGTAATCGCTGGAGGAAGGCACTTGTGAGTTGTGACTTGACTTGATAATGTGAACTATACAATATAGATACACAATATATGCTGTGTTTGCAAAATACTGTTAGTCAAGGGAGTAATCTGAAAAATTACAACTTCTACTTTCCACGGCTTTGCTACTCTGGCACAGACGTGCGGTGTTACATGCTCTTCAAAGTAACACTCTTCATCCAGTGACTGTCTACTCTGTCTACATAGCTATCTATGAGGAAGATACCACCCAGGCATCCATCCATTCAAAGTAAATGTCAATCATTCTTCTTAATGTCTCAACTGGACAAACCTTACTTTTACTCATCGAAAAACACCCTTTTTATTTTATTTTGTAAACCGCCAGCCATTCATCCGTGCTTGACTTGCATTTGAATTTGAACCAAAGGATATATTGCGCACACATACAGTTTCTATTTCACCCACCCAGGCAGTCCTTTTTTCTTTCACCTTCCACCCATCCTTGCTTCAGCCTTCAAACGGCCATGCATCAGATTCCCAGCCACCTGTGCCAGCATTCAAAAACACGTATCATTCTCTGCCAGTCAATAACTTAACTTGCTCGTCCTTCCTTACACCCTTCTTTCCCTTTTCATTCATCCCATCCATCAAGTTCATCTCTGATCTGACTTGGCTTCTCGAGTTGAAGTCAAATTTAGAGGAGGCCATTGGTTACTCGTCAACTCCCGCCACTAATGCTATTGCTATTGCCAATGCAAAGTCAAGGGTGACTGTCTTCTACCTGGTTAACAAAAACTTAGTTCTAAATGTGTAAGTCTTCTTAACAGTAAAGTGTACTTGTACTGTACAACATATACAACCCTGCAGTCAGCCTACTCTGCAATCTTAATAAGTAAGGAATATAATAGCTTACCACTGCCCGCCACTACCGTGGCATCCCCCACGGCAGTTCCTGCTGGCACCACATCCGCCCCTGGAGTGACCACCTCCGCACTGGCCCCGGCACTAGTGGTGGGCTGTGCCGATGGTGCTACGCCTAGAAAATACATTTAATATTTTTCAATGCCATATACACCATTCCCTATTTTGTCTAGGAATTAAAAAATATGTTACTAAATAAACAAATTTAATTATTTGTGACTCTCTAGTCTAAACTGAAAATTCCCCTTTCGTAAGGGGAGGGTGTTTTTTATTTATGCGACATGCTACACTTTTTGGCACAACTGATGAATGCTTGCTTTTTAACACGCACCATTTTTCTCATAACAGACAGAAGCTTCCCTACTACGAACAAGAGCAACATGTTACTCGGAGTAGTTAGCATCGCCACCAAGACTTTAAGTTCCAACCAGGTGAGGGCTCTCCCACAATTAATGTGTAAAATCAGCCAATGTTGAGTTTTCAAGAGTTCACCGTTTATCTTATGTGAAGTTGATTTTAATAAATGTTTTTATATAATGCGCAATTGAAATTTAATATAGTACATACAGAGCTAGTTGTTTTACTTTTAATAAAGCTTTAAAACGTACATAGAAGCTGTGGTTTTTGGTCATGAGTGAGTGAGCGAAAGGGTTTGCAATTTGCAAGCCTGAGTCCGTGACTCTGAGAGGTCGGGACTCTGACTCCGTAGTCTTATGTTTTGGCTTGTATAATCATTGGGGATCATTCATCGCTGCATTCGGGAGCTAAATAATGATTCTGACATACTAGCTAGTCAGTAAGGAGATTGGGGGTTCAACTTCTGTTATGACTGAGGTATGTGGAAAGTCTATCTGCGCCTATTATCACCAATGCCCTATTTCTTGTCCATAGTTCTGTTTGTGCAGAATAGTCCCTGGAACAGTAGTAGTATGTCCTCCCATCCAATAAAAAAGTAAACTAGTATCTTATTCTTGGTGGCCATTGATATTTTATTGTTGGGAATTGTCAAAGCATAAACGTTAAGAAGTCTTCAATAGACATTATGGACAACCCAGAGGAATGCACTCAGTGCCTAGAGCTATTGCTGAATAGGAGTTTTGTTTTAACACCTTTTGCCAACTGTGCAAGCTTAGCTAGCTACACAGATAGACTAATAAAAGAGTAATAGCAGAGGCAGGATAAGAATTTAGAAACAGTCTACAAGAAGATCAAAGACGATTTAGGAAAAATAGAATTATGATGAACGTTTGGAATAAATAGGTGCTGTAAAAGTTAGGGAAGTATAATTATTAATATTAACAGGAAAACTTACTGGGGCCAGCAGAGGAGCCCTCAGCGGACCGATCCTGGCCTTCCTGCTCCACCAGCGCCGCTACTTCCTCTGTCCTCTTGCCCCTGGGAGGAGCTGATGTACATGAAAGAAATACACAAACATGTTTGATTGTTGTCAACCAAATCAAACATTTCAAAAAAACAATAACAAATTATTTCGGGGAAATGGACAACAATTGCACTAAATGTATTGACCTATCTAGTGTGGTATCTGATGTGGTCTACTAGGACATTAGTATTGCTGGATTCTCGAACCGTCTACTTGGAAAGTTATGTAACTCACTAAACCAACTACAAAAAGGTTCTACTAGGACTGGCAGGCAGCACTCCACAGCACGCGAAGTGACAGCCACACTCTGTCATGATTGCAGACCACTAAAAAGTTTCCTACTAAATAACCAGTCATAATATACTCAAACTATCAATCCACCACCACTATCTCTTCTTAGTGGCAGGAGTACAAAGGAAAGACTGGACTTCAGTCTCTAGTGTCTAGCAGTTCTATAAAGTACACTCATACATAATCACTCAGGACAAATGAGCACAAAATTAAAAACAAGTAAGCATAGTAGCACCGCCAGTGAGCAGGCGAGCACCTGCAATCACAGAAGCTTTTGAAACATAATTTACCTGCAATGTAATCAGCAGCATTCTTGCTCTTCGGAAAAAAAATATATTTGCAATATCATAACACAGAGCAGAAGACAACAAAGTAGTGATTGAATAGCTACTAGTACTCACCAAGCCCAGAGATCTCCATGCCAAGCAGGTTGAGCAGGTCGTGTTCCCGGTCGAGTATGTCCGACCACCAGTGCGTCACCTGGTTATAGGTGCGCCGGAACCCAGACTCCTGATACATGGCCCGGCACACCTTACCCCATAGCTGGGGACGCTCCCGGAAGCTGTACCCGGTACCGGGTCTGCCGCATCGTTCTTGGGGAGGTGGCGCTGCATGATGAAGACCAGTGAGGCCACCTCCACCGTGCTGAAGATCTCCCTGGGACTTACAGCCTCCCCCCTTAAGCGCCCACAAGGGAGCCGACTACGGGGTGCAGGACCCTTCCCCTTCAGGTTTTTGCCGGCTCCCTTTGCCATGGTCCTGGACAGTTAAAGGAAAATAAAATAGGAAAGAATAGGGAAAAAGTAAATAAAAGAGAAGAGGGTTAAAAAAAGTAGTTTTAAAGTAACAAAAAGTAGAAAAAAACACAAAATATAGATGTACAAAAATAGAGTGATAGATAAAGAGTAAAAAAGATTTTAAAAAAGTTCAAAGAAACAAAGGATTACAAAGATTGAAGGAGGATTGAAAAAGCATGCCCAGCACCATAGCAATGAATGAAAAACAAGATGGCCGCGCTCATTGCGACCACGTGGGTAAGTTCGCGTGATATTTCCCCCGCGAGCACGCAAAAACGGTCGCGAACACGCAATTGCGCACCGCACGTAGGAATTGCACAATGCGAGCATGCAACTAGCGCCCGGAAACGGAAATACGCAACCCGAACACTGAAAACAAGATGGCCGCGCCCATGTACGACCGCATAGGTAACTTCGCAGTAGCCGCGCTGAAAAAAAACCAGCGAACACGCAAAAATAAAAATAACCGCAAATTCGCAAAAGTTCATGGATTTTGCAGACCGCGAGTATGCTTTCACACTAATTCGCGTACCGCGAATTTGTAAAATTCGCCCATACTTAGTAATGTTGCACAATGGCAAAACATTCACCCCCAGTCACAGATCACCAAGCCACCACAGTTCAGACATGGCCATATGCAAATCAGTCTTGATCCTGGGCCTCATGGGAACAGTCCAGACTGAACTGGCAAGTCATGTCTTCCCTGGACCTGAACCAGTTTCTGGCTATCAGCCGTCTTCAGCCAGGATAGCTTGACTCCAGTGGCGTAGTGAGCAAGGGACCCACATCTGGGCATACCCTTCCCACATAGGGTGAACAGCAAAACACACAAGATGTTGGACGGAATGTTGCACAATGGCAAAACATTCACCCCCAGTCACAGATCTGGGTTTAATCCATCTTTATTTCGCTCACCAAGCCACCCCAGTTCAGACATGGCCATATGCAAATCAGTCTTGACCCTGTGCCTCATGGGAACAGTCCAGCCCGAACTGCCAATTCATGTCTTCCCTGGACAGGAATCAAGCATCCTAGGACCGGTTTCTGGCTAAAAAACGCCTTCAGCCAGGATAGCTTGACTCCAGTGGCGTAGTGAGCAAGGGACCTACGTCTGGGCATACCCTTCCCATATAGGGTGAACAGCAAAACACACAAGATGATGGACGGAATGTTGCACAATGTCAAAACATTCACCCCCAGTCACAGATCTGGGTTTAATCCATCGTTATTGTGCTCATCAAGTCACCCCAGTTCAGACATGGCCATATGCAAATCAGTCTTGACCCTGTGCCTCATGCTAACAGCATAGCCCGAGCTGCCAAGTCATGTCCTTCCTGGACCGGAATCAAGCACCCTAGGACGGTTTCTGGCTATCAGCCGTGTTCAGCCAGGATAGCTTGACTCCAGTGGTGTAGTGAGCAATGGACCCACGTCTGGGCATACCCTTCACACATAGGGCAAACAGCAAAACACTCAAGGTGATGGACGGAATGTTGCACAATGGCAAAACATTCATCCCCAGTCATAGATCTGGGTTTAATCCATCGTTATTGTGTTCACCAAGCCACCCCAGTTCAGACATGACCATATGCAAATCAGTCTTGACCCTGGGCCTCATGGGAACAGTCCAGCCCGAACTGTCAAGTCATGTCTTCCCTGTACCGGAATCAAGCATTCTAGGACAGGTTTCTGGATATCAGTCATCTTCAGCCAGGATAGCTTGACTCCAGTGGTGTAGAGAGCAAGGGACCCACGTCTGGGCATACCCTTCCCACATAGGGTGAACAGCAAAACACACAAGATGATGGACGGAATGTTGCACAATGGCAAAACATTCACCCCCAGTCACAGATCTGGGTTTAATCCGTCATTATTTTGCTCGCCAAGCCACACCAGTTCAGACATGGCCATATGCAAATCAGTCTTGACCCTGTGCCTCATGGGAACAGTCCAGCCCAAACTGCCAAGCCATGTCTTCCCTGGACCGGAATCAACCATCCTAGGACCGGTTTCTGGCTATCAGCCTTCTTCAGCCAGGATAGCTCAGACGTGTGTCCCGTGCTCTCCATGCCACTGGAATCAAGCTATCCAGGCTGATGAGGGCTGAAAGCCCGAGACCGGTCCTTGGATGCATGTTTCCAGTCCAGGGAGGACCTGGCTTGGCAGTTCGGGCTGGACTGTTCCCATGGGGCACAGGGTCAAGCCTGATTTGCATACGGCTGGGTTCAAACTGGAATGGCATCGTGAGCAAAAATACGATGGATTTACGCCCAGATCTCTGTACTGTGGTGAATGTATGACATTGTTCAGCATCTTGTCCATCAACTGTTGTTTTTGCATTTGTCACCCCGAGTGGGACGGGTATGCTCAGACGTGAACCCCGTGCTCTCCATGCCACTGGAATCAAGCTATCCAGGCTGATGAGGGCTGAAAGCCCGAAACCGGTCCTTGGATGCTTGTTTCCAGTGCAGGGAGGACCTGGCTTGGCAGTTCGGGCTGGACTGCTCCCATGGGGCACAGGGTCAAGACTGATATGCATATGGCTGGGTTCAAATTGGAATGGCATGGTGTGCAAAAAACAATGGATTTAGGCCCAGATCTCTGTACTGGGGTGAATGTATGACATTGTTCTGCATTCTGTGCATCAACTGTTGTTTTTGCATTGGATAAAATCCTTCCTGGACGAACGCACTCAGCAGGTCTGGATGCCTCCCTTCTCTTCCTCAGTCAGGAAACTCTCTACCGGGGTCCCTCAAGGCTCCACGTTGAGCCCTCTGCTTTTTAACATCTATTTGACCCCCTTGATCATTTTAGCGGAGGAGCTGGGAGCAAAGATTATTGCATATGCGGACGACACCCAGCTACTTTTTACCTGGAAAGACTCTGATCTGGGCACTAATACTGCCCAGAAGTGCCTCTCGTCTATATTCCATTGGCTTGCACATGCTCAACTTAAGTGCAACGAGGACAAGTCGGAGGTACTCCTGTATGATCGGTTCTCCCCTGCTTTCAGAGAATCCTTGTGTCCCCCTGATTTCCCATGCCCTAACTCAGAGGGAGGCCCAGCGAAGAACTTAGGGGTTTGGATCGGTGAAGATCGCCGTTTTTCTGATCATGTCAAAAAACTTACAGGAGTTTGCTTCGACACCCTAAAGGCCCTAAGAAGGTTTTTTCCCCTGCTACCAAGGCAATCAAGAAATGGTAGCCCGTGGCCTTATCCTTTCCCGCCTTGATTACGCCAATGCTTTGTTCATTGGCATCCCTGGCTACTTGATAAAGAAATTGCAAATCATACAGAACGCCATAGATAGACTTCTGTTCAACATCTCTAGGAGATCTAGTGTTTGGCAGCATTTGCACTGGCTGCCCGTGGCTCAGCGGGTGCAATTCAAAGCCCTCACCTTATCTCAGAGGTCCCTTCACGGCCTAGGGCCACTGTATCTTAGGAAGTGATTTGCTCTTTACGCCCCCAGCCGGCTGGGGGGTCAGTCCCTTTCTGTCAAAGCAGCAGTTGCCTGGAATGCTCTCCCCGTGGATTTACAGCATACCCAGGACTTCCAACTTTTTAAAAAACATTTAAAAACTCATCTTTTTAATCAGCTTATTTAAATATTCTTTGCTCCCTCTGCCACAGTGCACTCACGCGTCAGGACACTCCTGAGTATTTGTGCGCGATATAAGTCTTTTATAGCATACTAGCTTACCCGTCGCCCGTTGCTGCGATCTCCGAAGAAAGGAAATTCAAGGAAACTCGTCATGATAACATTCAATTTACATTGTGTCATTTTTATTGAAACGTATTCATTTTAATATGGAAAACATTTCAAAGTGTTGTTTTATTTCTATTTATTTATTCGAGTGCTTGTAGATACACGATTTTGTATTTTTCCATCTTGTGCGTACATCAGTATTCAAAAGAATATGAGGGCCCTTTGGGGCCGATATTTAAAAATGTTTTATGACAGAAACCTTTGTGGGAGTGGTCTCAACAACTTCCAAAAGTTTCATGGCGATCGGATGAATGGTGTTTTAATTCTATTTATTTATTGGAGTGCTTGTGGATACACAATTTGTTGTTTTTCCGTCTGGTGCGTACATCAGTATTTTAAAGATTATGAGGGCCCTGGGGGGCCGATATTTAAAAAATTTTTATGGCATAAACCTTCGCGGGAGTGTCCTCAAAAACTTCCCAAATTTCCTGGCGATCGGATGAACAGTGTTTTAATTCTATTTATTTATTCGAGTGCTTGTGGATACACGATTTGTTGTTTTTCCGTCTGGTGCGTACATCAGTATTCGAAAGATTATGAGGGTCCAGTGCAAAGACATACTCATTGATTACCAAGCACTGCTCAGACAGACGCTCAAGCATGTAGAAGGTTGAGTTCCAATGTGTTACCACCTCCTGGATGAGTCCTCTGACTGGCAGTCTACGGTCACGTTGCATGTTCCTCAGCTGCTTCCGGGCCTTAAAAGAATGGCTGAAATGTGTGCAGATTCTTCGGCAGGTGGTCAGTAACTTACTGACTGTGTTTTCTTTTTACAAGAAATCTTGAACAACAATGTTAATACTGTGCGCCAAACACGGCACTCTGAAATAGCCACCATCAGACATGACCCTAACTATATTACTGCCATTATCCGTGGAAACATAACCAATCATGCGCTTTCTTGCATGCAGCCATTCATAGACCTTACTCTGAAACTCATCCAAAAGGTTTAGTGCAGTATGAGATTTCTCCATGGCAAACATGGCTACTGTTGCATGTTTCCGAGTAGCTAGTAAAACTGTGTCCGTGTCAACACCTGCATATAACTTGTCTCTAACCCCTGCAAAAGAGACCCAGTGTGCAGTGATGCACATGAAATCAAGGGCTTGACAACTAGTCAACATGTCTGTTGTCAGGTGGATAGTGTGAACAGCACTCTTCTGCAAAGCTGCCCCAATCACCTCCAGCATATCTTGATGTAGTGCTGGAACCGCAACTCTGGCAAAATAGGACCGTCTGGGAACCTTCCATTTAGGGCAGACAAATTGTAGAAAACCCACCCCTTCCACGAAAGAAAAAGGGAGAAGGTCCAGCGCTAACATTTTAGCCAGCATTGCATTATAAAGACGTGCTGTTGGGTGGTTGCGTTCAAATGGCGCATCGACCAAAACATGCTTTTAATGGTGGTCTGGACCGTTTTCATACGTGATGATGATGGAGATGCAGACTTCTTCAACCCAGTTAGGCTCATTGATGTACTTTTTCGCATTGGTGTCTCTCCCAGACTCTTAGTGTGCCTCATACATGTTGCTGGGGTAGAGGGTGTGGGCGCTACCACTGCAGAACTGCTGCCAGGGGTACTGGGTGTACCAGAAAAAATGTCTGTCGCTTCTGCACTTCCCCCCTGCACGATCAGCCCCTCGTCATCATCAGATGCAATATGAATGGATACATTTGGATTCGTTGTACTTTTGGCTTCCCGGATCTTCCTTAGATGCGCCTCCCAAGTGATAGTGTGGTGTTTTTAGAGATGACCTCTCTGGCCTCCGGTACCATAGTTGGTACCAAGCTTATCCCGACTAACTACAGTTTTACAAATCGAACAAACGACCATGTTTTAGGCCTTTTTGCTAACACTAAAGAAGTCCCAAACTTCTTCAGTGTTTGGGATCTCTGCTGGAGGTGGAGGTGCTACTTTCAATGCCAGATGAAGTGGAGGATGGGCGTGGCTGAATTTGACTCTGTTGTGCACTTACAGCACCACTACTTGAGGTAATGAAGGTCGAGCTTGATGGAGGTCCCTGCCGGCCCTTCTGACAAGAAAATATGGAAGATGTAGGTCGTGTTGGTGTACTAGTTAACTGCGTTGGTGGTGGTACCAGTGCCACGCCGCCCACATCCCGCTCAGCAGCAATTCGGGATAGGGTCAAAATGTCTGTCTGCTGCATGCCCGCTGGGGATGGAGTGACGGCTGTGATGACTGGGTCGTCGTCAGACTGTTCATCAGCAGCAGAATACACCACTTCTTGTTCGTCGTCATCACCCATAAGTGAAAGCCTTGCGGGAACCTTCCTTTTAGGCTTAGCTACCTTTGTCGGCTCATGGCGTACCTCACTCTCAAACTGCATTGGTGGGTTCCAATCAACATCAAGATCATCAGAAGGAAGGGAACTTGTAGTAGCCCTCCTTCACCTTTTTCTTGCTGGGGATCTGGAAGACAATGGATCATCATCAGGAGGAGTGGCTTCCTCGGATGATACCTCCGCTTGAATCTCGATTTCCTGATGTGCCCCAACTTCTGGAGGAACAAGCAGTGTGGGCAGTTGTGCCGCTCCATGCCCCTCTAGTTGTGCCTCTCCATGCACCTCTCCTTGCGCCTCTCCATGCGCCTCTCCATGCGCCTCTCCTTGCGCCTCTACATGCGCCTCTACGTGCGGCTCTACTTGCGCCTCTACTTGCGCCTCTTCTTGCGCCTCTGCTTGCGCTTGTACTAGTTGCACCTGTGGTTGTCGTTGCGGCTGTGGTTGTTGAACACTCGTCAGATGAGTTACACCATGCATTGATTGGATGCTACTTTCTTGCGATGAGCCAACATCACTGGTCGATGGTGATTGAGCAATTAAAGTGGCTGCCTCTGCAGCACTCATGGCCTTGGACCTAACTTGGCGTGGTGGCACTGAGCCCAGTGAAGGGGAGGTGCTGCTCCCAGCTTGGTCCCCGGAGGACCCCGCTGCTGCAGCCATAGTTTTTTTCCCCAAAAAAGTGTCTGTGGGCACACCAGTCTCCTTGGTAAGTGGCGACACTTGCTTATTGCGCTCCTTCTTACTGGCAGTGTCACTGGCAACTTTCTTGGTAGAGGAGCTACGGCCACCTTTCTTTGGGCTCATCTTCTTCAGATGTCAGAACAGCAGGCCGCAGTTGCATGAGTTGCAGAGTTGTCTGTGGCCACACGTGACTTCAAGTGATGTTGTGCTGCACACACCGCTGCAGAACTTCTTCCTGGCACTGATGATGAACGATGACTGATGTGGTTCTCTTGTGCACCTAAAAGCAAAGGAAGCCAGAGGAACATCAGTTAAATAAATGTTGCATATGTCGTGCTTCACTTAATATTTGCAACTAGGCATTTATTATTATTACAACACACCCAAAGACCCAAAATAAAAATTGCAAATCTAATCAAAAATGGATGTTTACATTAATAGAATAGAGACCAAACAGAGAGAGTTGTTTCATGCACCACTGAGTACCCCTGGACATTATGGATGAAAGCAAGTCAAACTGGGTGCAGGCCTGAGCACACTGCCTGGCTTCAAAATGGCCCCTTGACCACCAGCCACATGGCGAGGCCCTGCCTGGACCAGGCCTGAAAATGGCCCCCACCCACATGGCCAGGCCCCAACAACACCCCAAAAAGTCGCAAAACAAAAAAAATCACCACAATCCAATGCCATCCATCCCCTCAATGATGTTTAAATTCAAAACACCCCACAGAAAGACTTGGCCCATGCACCACTGAGTACCCCTCGGCATAATGGATGAAAGCAAGTCAAACTGGGTGCAGGCCTGAGCACACTGCCTGGCTTAAAAAAAAACCCTTGACCCCCAGCCACATGGCCAGGCCCTGCCTGGACCAGGCCTCAAAATGTTCCCCACCCACATGGTCAGGCCCCAACAACACCCCAAAAAGTCGAAAAACACACAAAATCACCACAATCCAATGCCATCCATGCCCTCAATGATGTTTAAATTCAAGGCACCCCACAGAAAGACTTGGTCCATGCACCACTGAGTACCCCTGGGCATAATGGATGAAAGCAAGGCAAACTGGGTGCAGGCCTGATCACACTGCCTGGCTTCAAAATGGCCCCTTGACCACCAGCCACATGGCGAGGCCCTGCCTGGACCAGGCCTCAAAATGGCCCCCACCCACATGGCCAGGCCCCAACAACACCCCAAAAAGTAAAAAAACACACAAAAATCAACACAATCCAATTCCATCCATGCCCTCAATGATGTTTAAATTCAAGACACCCTACCGAAAGATTTGGTCAATGCACCACTGAGTACCCCTGGGCATAATGGATGAAAGCAAGGCAAACTGGGTGCAGCCTGAGCACACTGCCTGGCTTCAAAATGGCCCCTTGACCCCCAGCCATATGACCAGGCCCTGCCTGAACCAGGCCTAAAAATGGCCCCCACCCACACGGCCAGGCACCAACAACACCCCAAAAAGTCGAAAAACACACAAAAATCACCACAATCCAATTTCATCCATGCCCTCAATGATGTTTAAATTCAAGAAACCCCACAGAAAGATTTGGTCCATGCACCACTCACTACCCCTGGGCATAATGGATGAAAGCAAGGCAAACTGGGTGCAGGCCTGAGCACACTGCCTGGCTTCAAAATGGCCCCTTGAACCCCACCCACATGGCCAGGCCCTGCCTGGACCAGGCCTCAAAATGGCTCCCACCCACATGGCCAGGCCCCAACAACACCCCAAAAAGTCAAAAAACACACAAAACTCACCACAATCCAATGCCACCCATGCCCTCAAAGATGTTTAAATTCAAGACACCCCACAGAAAGACTTGGTCCATGCACCACTCACTACCCCTGGGCATAATGGATGAAAGCAAGGCAAACTGGGTGCAGGCCTGAGCCCACTGACTGGCTTCAAAATAGCCCCTTGACCCCCAGCCACATGGCCAGGCCCTGCCTGGACCAGGCCTCAAAATGGTCCCCACCCACATGGTCAGGCCCCAACAACACCCCAAAAAGTCAAAAAACACACAAAAATCACCACAATCCAATGTCATCCATGCCCTCAATGATGTTTAAATTCAAGGCACCCCACAGAAAGACTTGGTCCATGCACCACTGAGTACCCCTGGGCATAATGAATGAAAGCAAGGCAAACTGGGTGCAGGCCTGATCACACTGCCTGGCTTCAAAATGGCCCCTTGACCACAAGCCACATGGCAAGGCCCTGCCTGGACCAGGTCTCAAAATGGCCCCCACCCACATGGCCAGGCCCCAACAACACCCCAAAAAGTTTAAAAAAAACAAAAATCAACACAATCCAATTCCATCCATGCCCTCAATGATGTTTAAATTCAAGACACCCTACCGAAAGATTTGGTCCATGCACCACTGAGTACCCCTGGGCATAATGGATGAAAGCAAGGCAAACTGGGTGCAGCCTGAGCAAACTGCCTGGCTTCAAAATGGCCCCTTGACCCCCAGCCACATGACCAGGCCCTGCCTGGACCAGGTCTCAAAATTGCCCCCACCCACATTGCCAGGCCCAACAACACCCCAAAAAGTCAAAAAACACACCTGAATCATCACAATCCAATGCCATCCATGCCCTCAATGATGTTTAAATTCAAGACACCCGACAGAAAGACTTGGTCCATGCAACACTGAGTACCCCTGGGCATAATGGATGAAAGCAAGGCAAACTGCGTGCAGGCCTGAGCACACTGCCTGGCTTCAAAATGGCCCCTTGACCCCCAGCCACATGGCCAGGCCCTGCCTGGACCAGGCCTCAAAATGGCCCCCACCCACACGGCCAGGCACCAACAACACCCCCAAAAAGTAAAAAAACACACAAAAATCACCACAATCCAAATTCATCCATGCCCTCAATGATGTTTAAATTCAAGAAACCCCACAGAAAGACTTGGTCCATGCACCACTCACTACCCCTTGGCATAATGGATGAAAGCAAGGCAAACTGGGTGCAGGCCTGAGCACACTGTCTGGCTTCAAAATGGCCCCTTGAACCCTACCCACATGGCCAGGCCCTGCCTGGACCAGGCCTCAAAATGGCTCCCACCCACATGGCCAGGCCCCAACAACACCAAAAAAAGTAAAAAAACACACAAAAATCACCACAATCCAATGCCACCCATGCCCTCAATGATGTTTAAATTCAAGACACCCCACAGAAAGACTTGGTCCATGCACCACTCACTACCCCTGGGCATAATGGATGAAAGCAAGGCAAACTGGGTGCAGGCCTGAGCCCACTGACTGGCTTCAAAATAGCCCCTTGACCCCCAGCCACATGGCCAGGCCCTGCCTGGACCAGGCCTCAAAATGTTCCCCACCCACATGGCCAGGCCCCAAAAACACCCCAAAAAGTCGAAAAACACACAAAAATCACCACAATCCAATGCCATCCATGCCCTCAATGATGTTTAAGTTCAAGGCACCCCACAGATAGACTTGGTCCATGCACCACTGAGTACCCCTGGGCATAATGGATGAAAGCAAGGCAAACTGGGTGCAGGCCTGATCACACTGCCTGGCTTCAAAATGGCCCCTTGACCACCAGCCACATGGCGAGGCCCTGCCTGGACTAGGCCTCAAAATGGCCCCCACCCACATGGCCAGGCCCCAACAACACCCCAAAAAGTCAAAAAACACGCACAAATCACCACAATCCAATTCCATCCATGCCCTCAATGATGTTTAAATTCAAGACACCCTACCGAAAGATTTGGTCCATGCACCAATGAGTACCCCTGGGCATAATGGATGAAAGCAAGGCAAACTGGGTGCAGGCCTGAGCACACTGCCTGGCTTCAAAATGGCCCGTTGACCCCCAGCCACATGTCCAGGCCCTGCCTGGACCAGGCCTCAAAATTGCCCCCACCCACATGGCCGGGCCCCAACAACACCCCAAAAAGTCGAAAAACACACATGAATCATCACAATCCAATGCCATCCATGCCCTCAATGATGTTTAAATTCAAGACACCCGACAGAAAGACTTGGTCCATGCAACACTGAGTACCCCTGGGCATAATGGATGAAAGCAAGGCAAACTGCGTGCAGGCCTGAGCACACTGCCTGGCTTCAAAATGGCCCCTTGACCCCCAGCCACATGGCTAGGCCCTGCCTGGACCAGGCCTCAAAATTGCCCCCACCCACATGGCCAGGCCATACAACACCCCAAAAAGTCGAAAAACACACAAAAATCACCACAATCCAATGCCATCCATGTCCTCAATGATGTTTAAATTCAAGACGCCCCAGAGAAAGACTTGGTCCATGCACCACTGAGTACCCCTGGGCATAATGGATGAAAGCAAGGCAAACTGGGTGCAGGCCTGAGCACACTGCCTGGCTTCAAAATGGCCCCTTGTCCCCCTGCCACATGGTTAGGCCTTGCCTGGACCAGGCCTCAAGATGGCCCCCCACCCACATGGCCAGGCCCCAACACCCCCAAAATTTGAAAAACACACAAAAATCACCGCATTCCAATGCCATCCATGCCCTCAATGATGTTTAAATTCAAGACACCCCACAGAAAGACTTGGTCCATGCACCACTCACTACCCCTGGGCATAATGGATGAAAGCAAGGCAAACTGGGTGCAGGCCTGAGCCCACTGACTGGCTTCAAAATAGCCCCTTGACCCCCAGCCACATGGCCAGGCCCTGCCTGGACCAGGCCTCAAAATGTTCCCCACCCACATGGCCAGGCCCCAAAAACACCCCAAAAAGTCGAAAAACACACAAAAATCACCACAATCCAATTCCATCCATGCCCTCAATGATGTTTAAATTCAAGACACCCTACCGAAAGATTTGGTCAATGCACCACTGAGTACCCCTGGGCATAATGGATGAAAGCAAGGCAAACTGGGTGCAGCCTGAGCACACTGCCTGGCTTCAAAATGGCCCCTTGACCCCCAGCCATATGACCAGGCCCTGCCTGAACCAGGCCTAAAAATGGCCCCCACCCACACGGCCAGGCACCAACAACACCCCAAAAAGTCGAAAAACACACAAAAATCACCACAATCCAATTTCATCCATGCCCTCAATGATGTTTAAATTCAAGAAACCCCACAGAAAGATTTGGTCCATGCACCACTCACTACCCCTGGGCATAATGGATGAAAGCAAGGCAAACTGGGTGCAGGCCTGAGCACACTGCCTGGCTTCAAAATGGCCCCTTGAACCCCACCCACATGGCCAGGCCCTGCCTGGACCAGGCCTCAAAATGGCTCCCACCCACATGGCCAGGCCCCAACAACACCCCAAAAAGTCAAAAAACACACAAAACTCACCACAATCCAATGCCACCCATGCCCTCAAAGATGTTTAAATTCAAGACTCCCCACAGAAAGACTTGGTCCATGCACCACTCACTACCCCTGGGCATAATGGATGAAAGCAAGGCAAACTGGGTGCAGGCCTGAGCCCACTGACTGGCTTCAAAATAGCCCCTTGACCCCCAGCCACATGGCCAGGCCCTGCCTGGACCAGGCCTCAAAATGGTCCCCACCCACATGGTCAGGCCCCAACAACACCCCAAAAAGTCGAAAAACACACAAAAATCACCACAATCCAATGTCATCCATGCCCTCAATGATGTTTAAATTCAAGGCACCCGACAGAAAGACTTGGTCCATGCAACACTGAGTACCCCTGGGCATAATGGATGAAAGCAAGGCAAACTGCGTGCAGGCCTGAGCACACTGCCTGGCTTCAAAATGGCCCCTTGACCCCCAGCCACATGGCCAGGCCCTGCCTGGACCAGGCCTCAAAATGGCCCCCACCCACACGGCCAGGCACCAACAACACCCCCAAAAAGTCAAAAAACACACAAAAATCACAACAATCCAAATTCATCCATGCCCTCAATGATGTTTAAATTCAAGAAACCCCACAGAAAGACTTGGTCCATGCACCACTCACTACCCCTTGGCATAATGGATGAAAGCAAGGCAAACTGGGTGCAGGCCTGAGCACACTGTCTGGCTTCAAAATGGCCCCTTGAACCCTACCCACATGGCCAGGCCCTGCCTGGACCAGGCCTCAAAATGGCTCCCACCCACATGGCCAGGCCCCAACAACACCAAAAAAAGTAAAAAAACACACAAAAATCACCACAATCCAATGCCACCCATGCCCTCAATGATGTTTAAATTCAAGACACCCCACAGAAAGATTTGGTCCATGCACCACTCACTACCCCTGGGCATAATGGATGAAAGCAAGGCAAACTGGGTGCAGGCCTGAGCACACTGCCTGGCTTCAAAATGGCCCCTTGAACCCCACCCACATGGCCAGGCCCTGCCTGGACCAGGCCTCAAAATGTTCCCCACCCACATGGCCAGGCCCCAAAAACACCCCAAAAAGTCGAAAAACACACAAAAATCACCACAATCCAATGCCATCCATGCCCTCAATGATGTTTAAGTTCAAGGCACCCCACAGATAGACTTGGTCCATGCACCACTGAGTACCCCTGGGCATAATGGATGAAAGCAAGGCAAACTGGGTGCAGGCCTGATCACACTGCCTGGCTTCAAAATGGCTCCTTGACCACCAGCCACATGGCGAGGCCCTGCCTGGACCAGGCCTCAAAATGGCCCCCACCCACATGGCCAGGCCCCAACAACACCCCAAAAAGTAAAAAAACACACAAAAATCACCACAATCCAATTCCATCCATGCCCTCAATGATGTTTAAATTCAAGACACCCTACCGAAAGATTTGGTCAATGCACCACTGAGTACCCCTGGGCATAATGGA
The DNA here is from genome assembly GCF_964261635.1 of Lissotriton helveticus. Classification (NCBI taxonomy): domain Eukaryota; kingdom Metazoa; phylum Chordata; class Amphibia; order Caudata; family Salamandridae; genus Lissotriton; species Lissotriton helveticus. Next base: position 1,599,444,577 of record NC_136059.1, on the reverse strand, counting down.
TGAAAGCAAGGCAAACTGGGTGCAGCCTGAGCACACTGCCTGGCTTCAAAATGGCCCCTTGACCCCCAGCCATATGACCAGGCCCTGCCTGAACCAGGCCTAAAAATGGCCCCCACCCACACGGCCAGGCACCAACAACACCCCAAAAAGTCGAAAAACACACAAAAATCACCACAATCCAATTTCATCCATGCCCTCAATGATGTTTAAATTCAAGAAACCCCACAGAAAGATTTGGTCCATGCACCACTCACTACCCCTGGGCATAATGGATGAAAGCAAGGCAAACTGGGTGCAGGCCTGAGCACACTGCCTGGCTTCAAAATGGCCCCTTGAACCCCACCCACATGGCCAGGCCCTGCCTGGACCAGGCCTCAAAATGGCTCCCACCCACATGGCCAGGCCCCAAAAACACCCCAAAAAGTCGAAAAACACACAAAAATCACCACAATCCAATGCCATCCATGCCCTCAATGATGTTTAAGTTCAAGGCACCCCACAGATAGACTTGGTCCATGCACCACTGAGTACCCCTGGGCATAATGGATGAAAGCAAGGCAAACTGGGTGCAGGCCTGATCACACTGCCTGGCTTCAAAATGGCCCCTTGACCACCAGCCACATGGCGAGGCCCTGCCTGGACCAGGCCTCAAAATGGCCCCCACCCACATGGCCAGGCCCCAACAACACCCCAAAAAGTAAAAAAACACACAAAAATCACCACAATCCAATTCCATCCATGCCCTCAATGATGTTTAAATTCAAGACACCCTACCGAAAGATTTGGTCAATGCACCACTGAGTACCCCTGGGCATAATGGATGAAAGCAAGGCAAACTGGGTGCAGCCTGAGCACACTGCCTGGCTTCAAAATGGCCCCTTGACCCCCAGCCATATGACCAGGCCCTGCCTGAACCAGGCCTAAAAATGGCCCCCACCCACACGGCCAGGCACCAACAACACCCCAAAAAGTCGAAAAACACACAAAAATCACCACAATCCAATTTCATCCATGCCCTCAATGATGTTTAAATTCAAGAAACCCCACAGAAAGATTTGGTCCATGCACCACTCACTACCCCTGGGCATAATGGATGAAAGCAAGGCAAACTGGGTGCAGGCCTGAGCACACTGCCTGGCTTCAAAATGGCCCCTTGAACCCCACCCACATGGCCAGGCCCTGCCTGGACCAGGCCTCAAAATGGCTCCCACCCACATGGCCAGGCCCCAACAACACCCCAAAAAGTCAAAAAACACACAAAACTCACCACAATCCAATGCCACCCATGCCCTCAAAGATGTTTAAATTCAAGACACCCCACAGAAAGACTTGGTCCATGCACCACTCACTACCCCTGGGCATAATGGATGAAAGCAAGGCAAACTGGGTGCAGGCCTGAGCCTACTGACTGGCTTCAAAATAGCCCCTTGACCCCCAGCCACATGGCCAGGCCCTGCCTGGACCAGGCCTCAAAATGGTCCACACCCACATGGTCAGGCCCCAACAACACCCCAAAAAGTCGAAAAACACACAAAAATCACCACAAACCAATGTCATCCATGCCCTCAATGATGTTTAAATTCAAGGCACCCGACAGAAAGACTTGGTCCATGCAACACTGAGTACCCCTGGGCATAATGGATGAAAGCAAGGCAAACTGCGTGCAGGCCTGAGCACACTGCCTGGCTTCAAAATGGCCCCTTGACCCCCAGCCACATGGCCAGGCCCTGCCTGGACCAGGCCTCAAAATGGCCCCCACCCACACGGCCAGGCACCAACAACACCCCCAAAAAGTCAAAGAACACACAAAAATCACCACAATCCAAATTCATCCATGCCCTCAATGATGTTTAAATTCAAGAAACCCCACAGAAAGACTTGGTCCATGCACCACTCACTACCCCTTGGCATAATGGATGAAAGCAAGGCAAACTGGGTGCAGGCCTGAGCACACTGTCTGGCTTCAAAATGGCCCCTTGAACCCTACCCACATGGCCAGGCCCTGCCTGGACCAGGCCTCAAAATGGCTCCCACCCACATGGCCAGGCCCCAACAACACCAAAAAAAGTAAAAAAAAACACACAAAAATCACCACAATCCAATGCCACCCATGCCCTCAATGATGTTTAAATTCAAGACACCCCACAGAAAGATTTGGTCCATGCACCACTCACTACCCCTGGGCATAATGGATGAAAGCAAGGCAAACTGGGTGCAGGCCTGAGCACACTGCCTGGCTTCAAAATGGCCCCTTGAACCCCACCCACATGGCCAGGCCCTGCCTGGACCAGGCCTCAAAATGTTCCCCACCCACATGGCCAGGCCCCAAAAACACCCCAAAAAGTCGAAAAACACACAAAAATCACCACAATCCAATGCCATCCATGCCCTCAATGATGTTTAAGTTCAAGGCACCCCACAGATAGACTTGGTCCATGCACCACTGAGTACCCCTGGGCATAATGGATGAAAGCAAGGCAAACTGGGTGCAGGCCTGATCACACTGCCTGGCTTCAAAATGGCTCCTTGACCACCAGCCACATGGCGAGGCCCTGCCTGGACCAGGCCTCAAAATGGCCCCCACCCACATGGCCAGGCCCCAACAACACCCCAAAAAGTAAAAAAACACACAAAAATCACCACAATCCAATTCCATCCATGCCCTCAATGATGTTTAAATTCAAGACACCCTACCGAAAGATTTGGTCAATGCACCACTGAGTACCCCTGGGCATAATGGATGAAAGCAAGGCAAACTGGGTGCAGCCTGAGCACACTGCCTGGCTTCAAAATGGCCCCTTGACCCCCAGCCATATGACCAGGCCCTGCCTGAACCAGGCCTAAAAATGGCCCCCACCCACACGGCCAGGCACCAACAACACCCCAAAAAGTCGAAAAACACACAAAAATCACCACAATCCAATTTCATCCATGCCCTCAATGATGTTTAAATTCAAGAAACCCCACAGAAAGATTTGGTCCATGCACCACTCACTACCCCTGGGCATAATGGATGAAAGCAAGGCAAACTGGGTGCAGGCCTGAGCACACTGCCTGGCTTCAAAATGGCCCCTTGAACCCCACCCACATGGCCAGGCCCTGCCTGGACCAGGCCTCAAAATGGCTCCCACCCACATGGCCAGGCCCCAAAAACACCCCAAAAAGTCGAAAAACACACAAAAATCACCACAATCCAATGCCATCCATGCCCTCAATGATGTTTAAGTTCAAGGCACCCCACAGATAGACTTGGTCCATGCACCACTGAGTACCCCTGGGCATAATGGATGAAAGCAAGGCAAACTGGGTGCAGGCCTGATCACACTGCCTGGCTTCAAAATGGCCCCTTGACCACCAGCCACATGGCGAGGCCCTGCCTGGACCAGGCCTCAAAATGGCCCCCACCCACATGGCCAGGCCCCAACAACACCCCAAAAAGTAAAAAAACACACAAAAATCACCACAATCCAATTCCATCCATGCCCTCAATGATGTTTAAATTCAAGACACCCTACCGAAAGATTTGGTCAATGCACCACTGAGTACCCCTGGGCATAATGGATGAAAGCAAGGCAAACTGGGTGCAGCCTGAGCACACTGCCTGGCTTCAAAATGGCCCCTTGACCCCCAGCCATATGACCAGGCCCTGCCTGAACCAGGCCTAAAAATGGCCCCCACCCACACGGCCAGGCACCAACAACACCCCAAAAAGTCGAAAAACACACAAAAATCACCACAATCCAATTTCATCCATGCCCTCAATGATGTTTAAATTCAAGAAACCCCACAGAAAGATTTGGTCCATGCACCACTCACTACCCCTGGGCATAATGGATGAAAGCAAGGCAAACTGGGTGCAGGCCTGAGCACACTGCCTGGCTTCAAAATGGCCCCTTGAACCCCACCCACATGGCCAGGCCCTGCCTGGACCAGGCCTCAAAATGGCTCCCACCCACATGGCCAGGCCCCAACAACACCCCAAAAAGTCAAAAAACACACAAAACTCACCACAATCCAATGCCACCCATGCCCTCAAAGATGTTTAAATTCAAGACACCCCACAGAAAGACTTGGTCCATGCACCACTCACTACCCCTGGGCATAATGGATGAAAGCAAGGCAAACTGGGTGCAGGCCTGAGCCTACTGACTGGCTTCAAAATAGCCCCTTGACCCCCAGCCACATGGCCAGGCCCTGCCTGGACCAGGCCTCAAAATGGTCCACACCCACATGGTCAGGCCCCAACAACACCCCAAAAAGTCGAAAAACACACAAAAATCACCACAAACCAATGTCATCCATGCCCTCAATGATGTTTAAATTCAAGGCACCCGACAGAAAGACTTGGTCCATGCAACACTGAGTACCCCTGGGCATAATGGATGAAAGCAAGGCAAACTGCGTGCAGGCCTGAGCACACTGCCTGGCTTCAAAATGGCCCCTTGACCCCCAGCCACATGGCCAGGCCCTGCCTGGACCAGGCCTCAAAATGGCCCCCACCCACACGGCCAGGCACCAACAACACCCCCAAAAAGTCAAAGAACACACAAAAATCACCACAATCCAAATTCATCCATGCCCTCAATGATGTTTAAATTCAAGAAACCCCACAGAAAGACTTGGTCCATGCACCACTCACTACCCCTTGGCATAATGGATGAAAGCAAGGCAAACTGGGTGCAGGCCTGAGCACACTGTCTGGCTTCAAAATGGCCCCTTGAACCCTACCCACATGGCCAGGCCCTGCCTGGACCAGGCCTCAAAATGGCTCCCACCCACATGGCCAGGCCCCAACAACACCAAAAAAAGTAAAAAAAACACACAAAAATCACCACAATCCAATGCCACCCATGCCCTCAATGATGTTTAAATTCAAGACACCCCACAGAAAGACTTGGTCCATGCACCACTCACTACCCCTGGGCATAATGGATGAAAGCAAGGCAAACTGGGTGCAGGCCTGAGCCCACAGACTGGCTTCAAAATAGCCCCTTGACCCCCAGCCACATGGCCAGGCCCTGCCTGGACCAGGCCTCAAAATGTTCCCCACCCACATGGCCAGGCCCCAAAAACACCCCAAAAAGTCGAAAAACACACAAAAATCACCACAATCCAATGCCATCCATGCCCTCAATGATGTTTAAGTTCAAGGCACCCCACAGATAGACTTGGTCCATGCACCACTGAGTACCCCTGGGCATAATGGATGAAAGCAAGGCAAACTGGGTGCAGGCCTGATCACACTGCCTGGCTTTAAAATGGCCCCTTGACCACCAGCCACATGGCGAGGCCCTGCCTGGACCAGGCCTCAAAATGGCCCCCACCCACATGGCCAGGCCCCAACAACACCCCAAAAAGTCAAAAAACACACACAAATCACCACAATCCAATTCCATCCATGCCCTCAATGATGTTTAAATTCAAGACACCCGACAGAAAGACTTGGTCCATGCAACACTGAGTACCCCTGGGCATAATGGATGAAAGCAAGGCAAACTGCGTGCAGGCCTGAGCACACTGCCTGGCTTCAAAATGGCCCCTTGAACCACAGCCACATGGCTAGGCCCTGCCTGGACCAGGCCTCAAAATTGCCCCCACCCACATGGCCAGGCCCAACAACACCCCAAAAAGTCGAAAAACACACAAAAATCACCACAATCCAATGCCATCCATGTCCTCAATGATGTTTAAATTCAAGACACCCCAGAGAAAGACTTGGCCCATGCACCACTGAGTACCCCTGGGCATAATGGATGAAAGCAAGGCAAACTGGGTGCAGGCCTGAGCACACTGCCTGGCTTCAAAATGGCCCGTTGACCCCCAGCCACATGTCCAGGCCCTGCCTGGACCAGGCCTCAAAATTGCCCCCACCCACATGGCCGGGCCCCAACAACACCCCAAAAAGTCGAAAAACACACATGAATCATCACAATCCAATGCCATCCATGCCCTCAATGATGTTTAAATTCAAGACACCCGACAGAAAGACTTGGTCCATGCAACACTGAGTACCCCTGGGCATAATGGATGAAAGCAAGGCAAACTGCGTGCAGGCCTGAGCACACTGCCTGGCTTCAAAATGGCCCCTTGACCCCCAGCCACATGGCTAGGCCCTGCCTGGACCAGGCCTCAAAATTGCCCCCACCCACATGGCCAGGCCCAACAACACCCCAAAAAGTCGAAAAACACACAAAAATCACCACAATCCAATGCCATCCATGTCCTCAATGATGTTTAAATTCAAGACACCCCAGAGAAAGACTTGGCCCATGCACCACTGAGTACCCCTGGGCATAATGGATGAAAGCAAGGCAAACTGGGTGCAGGCCTGAGCACACTGCCTGGCTTCAAAATGGCCCCTTGACCCCCAGCCACATGGCCAGGCCCTGCCTGGACCAGGCCTCAAAATTGCCCCCACCCACATGGCCAGGCCCCAACAACACCCCAAAAAGTCGAAAAACACACATGAATCATCACAATCCAATGCCATCCATGCCCTCAATGATGTTTAAATTCAAGACACCCGACAGAAAGACTTGGTCCATGCAACACTGAGTACCCCTGGGCATAATGGATGAAAGCAAGGCAAACTGCGTGCAGGCCTGAGCACACTGCCTGGCTTCAAAATGGCCCCTTGACCCCCAGCCACATGTCTAGGCCCTGCCTGGACCAGGCCTCAAAATTGCCCCCACCCACATGGCCAGGCCATACAACACCCCAAAAAGTCAAAAAACACACAAAAATCACCACAATCCAATGCCATCCATGTCCTCAATGATGTTTAAATTCAAGACGCCCCAGAGAAAGACTTGGTCCATGCACCACTGAGTACCCCTGGGCATAATGGATGAAAGCAAGGCAAACTGGGTGCAGGCCTGAGCACACTGCCTGGCTTCAAAATGGCCCCTTGTCCCCCTGCCACATGGCTAGGCCTTGCCTGGACCAGGCCTCAAGATGGCCCCCCACCCACATGGCCAGGCCCCAACACCCCCAAAATTTGAAAAACACACAAAAATCACCGCAATCCAATGCCATCCATGCCCTCAATGATATTTAAATTCAAGACACCCCACAGAAAGACTTGGTCCATGCACCACTCACTACCCCTGGGCATAATGGATGAAAGCAAGGGAAACTGGGTGCAGGTTTGAGCCCACTGACTGGCTTCAAAATAGCCCCTTGACCCCCAGCCACATGGCCAGGCCCTGCCTGGACCAGGCCTCAAAATGTTCCCCACCCACATGGCCAGGCCCCAAAAACACCCCAAAAAGTCGAAAAACACACAAAAATCACCCCAATCCAATGCCATCCATGCCCTCAATGATGTTTAAGTTCAAGGCACCCCACAGATAGACTTGGTCCATGCACCACTGAGTACCCCTGGGCATAATGGATGAAAGCAAGGCAAACTGGGTGCAGGCCTGATCACACTGCCTGGCTTCAAAATGGCCCCTTGACCACCAGCCACATGGCGAGGCCCTGCCTGGACCAGGCCTCAAAATGGCCCCCACCCACATGGCCAGGCCCCAACAACACCCCAAAAAGTAAAAAAACACACAAAAATCACCACAATCCAATTCCATCCATGCCCTCAATGATGTTTAAATTCAAGACACCCTACCGAAAGATTTGGTCAATGCACCACTGAGTATCCCTGGGCATAATGGATGAAAGCAAGGCAAACTGGGTGCAGCCTGAGCACACTGCCTGGCTTCAAAATGGCCCCTTGACCCCCAGCCATATGACCAGGCCCTGCCTGAACCAGGCCTAAAAATGGCCCCCACCCACACGGCCAGGCACCAACAACACCCCAAAAAGTCGAAAAACACACAAAAATCACCACAATCCAATTTCATCCATGCCCTCAATGATGTTTAAATTCAAGAAACCCCACAGAAAGATTTGGTCCATGCACCACTCACTACCCCTGGGCATAATGGATGAAAGCAAGGCAAACTGGGTGCAGGCCTGAGCACACTGCCTGGCTTCAAAATAGCCCCTTGAATCCCACCCACATGGCCAGGCCCTGCCTGGACCAGGCCTCAAAATGGCTCCCACCCACATGGCCAGTCCCCAACAACACCCCAAAAAGTAAAAAAACACACAAAAATCACCACAATCCAATTCCATCCATGCCCTCAATGATGTTTAAATTCAAGACACCCTACCGAAAGATTTGGTCAATGCACCACTGAGTACCCCTGGGCATAATGGATGAAAGCAAGGCAAACTGGGTGCAGCCTGAGCACACTGCCTGGCTTCAAAATGGCCCCTTGACCCCCAGCCATATGACCAGGCCCTGCCTGAACCAGGCCTAAAAATGGCCCCCACCCACACGGCCAGGCACCAACAACACCCCAAAAAGTCGAAAAACACACAAAAATCACCACAATCCAATTTCATCCATGCCCTCAATGATGTTTAAATTCAAGAAACCCCACAGAAAGATTGGTCCATGCACCACTCACTACCCCTGGGCATAATGGATGAAAGCAAGGCAAACTGGGTGCAGGCCTGAGCACACTGCCTGGCTTCAAAATGGCCCCTTGAACCCCACCCACATGGCCAGGCCCTGCCTGGACCAGGCCTCAAAATGGCTCCCACCCACATGGCCAGGCCCCAACAACACCCCAAAAAGTCAAAAAACACACAAAACTCACCACAATCCAATGCCACCCATGCCCTCAAAGATGTTTAAATTCAAGACACCCCACAGAAAGACTTGGTCCATGCACCACTCACTACCCCTGGGCATAATGGATGAAAGCAAGGCAAACTGGGTGCAGGCCTGAGCCCACTGACTGGCTTCAAAATAGCCCCTTGACTCCCAGCCACATGGCCAGTCCCTGACTGGACCAGGCCTCAAAATGGTCCCCACCCACATGGTCAGGCCCCAACAACACCCCAAAAAGTCGAAAAACACACAAAAATCACCACAATCCAATGTCATCCATGCCCTCAATGATGTTTAAATTCAAGGCACCCCACAGAAAGACTTGGTCCATGCACCACTGAGTACCCCTGGGCATAATGAATGAAAGCAAGGCAAACTGGGTGCAGGCCTGATCACACTGCCTGGCTTCAAAATGGCCCCTTGACCACAAGCCACATGGCAAGGCCCTGCCTGGACCAGGTCTCAAAATGGCCCCCACCCACATGGCCAGGCCCCAACAACACCCCAAAAAGTAAAAAAAAAAAAAAAAATCAACACAATCCAATTCCATCCATGCCCTCAATGATGTTTAAATTCAAGACACCCTACCGAAAGATTTGGTCCATGCACCACTGAGTACCCCTGGGCATAATGGATGAAAGCAAGGCAAACTGGGTGCAGCCTGAGCACACTGCCTGGCTTCAAAATGGCCCCTTGACCCCCAGCCACATGACCAGGCCCTGCCTGGACCAGGCCTCAAAATTGCCCCCACCCACATTGCCAGGCCCAACAACACCCCAAAAAGTCAAAAAACACACCTGAATCATCACAATCCAATGCCATCCATGCCCTCAATGATGTTTAAATTCAAGACACCCGACAGAAAGACTTGGTCCATGCAACACTGAGTACCCCTGGGCATAATGGATGAAAGCAAGGCAAACTGCGTGCAGGCCTGAGCACACTGCCTGGCTTCAAAATGGCCCCTTGACCCCCAGCCACATGGCCAGGCCCTGCCTGGACCAGGCCTCAAAATGGCCCCCACCCACACGGCCAGGCACCAACAACACCCCCAAAAAGTCAAAAAACACACAAAAATCACCGCAATCCAAATTCATCCATGCCCTCAATGATGTTTAAATTCAAGAAACCCCACAGAAAGACTTGGTCCATGCACCACTCACTACCCCTTGGCATAATGGATGAAAGCAAGGCAAACTGAGTGCAGGCCTGAGCACACTGTCTGGCTTCAAAATGGCCCCTTGAACCCTACCCACATGGCCAGGCTCTGCCTGGACCAGGCCTCAAAATGGCTCCCACCCACATGGCCAGGCCCCAACAACACCAAAAAAAGTAAAAAAACACACAAAAATCACCACAATCCAATGCCACCCATGCCCTCAATGATGTTTAAATTCAAGACACCCCACAGAAAGACTTGGTCCATGCACCACTCACTACCCCTGGGCATAATGGATGAAAGCAAGGCAAACTGGGTGCAGGCCTGAGCCCACTGACTGGCTTCAAAATAGCCCCTTGACCCCCAGCCACATGGCCAGGCCCTGCCTGGACCAGGCCTCAAAATGTTCCCCACCCACATGGCCAGGCCCTAAAAACACCCCAAAAATTCGAAAAACACACAAAATCACCATAATCCAATGCCATCCATGCCCTCAATGATGTTTAAGTTCAAGGCACCCCACAGATAGACTTGGTCCATGCACCACTGAGTACCCCTGGGCATAATGGATGAAAGCAAGGCAAACTGGGTGCAGGCCTGATCACACTGCCTGGCTTCAAAATGGCCCCTTGACCACCAGCGACATGGCGAGGCCCTGCCTGGACCAGGCCTCAAAATGGCCCCCACCCACATGGCCGGGCCCCAACAACACCCCAAAAAGTCAAAAAACACACATGAATCACCACAATCCAATTCCATCCATGCCCTCAATGATGTTTAAATTCAAGACACCCTACCGAAAGATTTGGTCCATGCACCAATGAGTACCCCTGGGCATAATGGATGAAAGCAAGGCAAACTGGGTGCAGGCCTGAGCACACTGCCTGGCTTCAAAATGGCCCGTTGACCCCCAGCCACATGTCCAGGCCCTGCCTGGACCAGGCCTCCAAATTGCCCCCACCCACATGGCCGGGCCCCAACAACACCCCAAAAAGTCAAAAAACACACATGAATCATCACAATCCAATGCCATCCATGCCCTCAATGATGTTTAAATTCAAGACACCCGACAGAAAGACTTGGTCCATGCAACACTGAGTACCCCTGGGCATAATGGATGAAAGCAAGGCAAACTGCGTGCAGGCCTGAGCACACTGCCTGGCTTCAAAATGGCCCCTTGACCCCCAGCCACATGGCTAGGCCCTGCCTGGACCAGGCCTCAAAATTGCCCCCACCCACATGGCCAGGCCCAACAACACCCCAAAAAGTCGAAAAACACACAAAAATCACCACAATCCAATGCCATCCATGTCCTCAATGATGTTTAAATTCAAGACACCCCAGAGAAAGACTTGGCCCATGCACCACTGAGTACCCCTGGGCATAATGAATGAAAGCAAGGCAAACTGGGTGCAGGCCTGAGCACACTGCCTGGCTTCAAAATGGCCCGTTGACCCCCAGCCACATGTCCAGGCCCTGCCTGGACCAGGCCTCAAAATTGCCCCCACCCACATGGCCAGGCCCCAACAACACCCCAAAAAGTCGAAAAACACACATGAATCATCACAATCCAATGCCATCCATGCCCTCAATGATGTTTAAATTCAAGACACCCGACAGAAAGACTTGGTCCATGCAACACTGAGTACCCCTGGGCATAATGGATGAAAGCAAGGCAAACTGCGTGCAGGCCTGAGCACACTGCCTGGCTTCAAAATGGCCCCTTGACCCCCAGCCACATGTCTAGGCCCTGCCTGGACCAGGCCTCAAAATTGCCCCCACCCACATGGCCAGGCCATACAACACCCCAAAAAGTCGAAAAACACACAAAAATCACCACAATCCAATGCCATCCATGTCCTCAATGATGTTTAAATTCAAGACGCCCCAGAGAAAGACTTGGTCCATGCACCACTGAGTACCCCTGGGCATAATGGATTAAAGCAAGGCAAACTGGGTGCAGGCCTGAGCACACTGCCTGGCTTCAAAATGGCCCCTTGTCCCCCTGCCACATGGCTAGGCCTTGCCTGGACCAGGCCTCAAGATGGCCCCCCACCCACATGGCCAGGCCCCAACACCCCCAAAATTTGAAAAACACACAAAAATCACCGCAATCCAATGCCATCCATGCCCTCAATGATGTTTAAATTCAAGACACCCCACAGAAAGACTTGGTCCATGCACCACTCACTACCCCTGGGCATAATGGATGAAAGCAAGGCAAACTGGGTGCAGGCCTGAGCCCACTGACTGGCTTCAAAATAGCCCCTTGACCCCCAGCCACATGGCCAGGCCCTGCCTGGACCAGGCCTCAAAATGTTCCCCACCCACATGGCCAGGCCCCAAAAACACCCCAAAAAGTCGAAAAACACACAAAAATCACCACAATCCAATGCCATCCATGCCCTCAATGATGTTTAAGTTCAAGGCACCCCACAGATAGACTTGGTCCATGCACCACTGAGTACCCCTGGGCATAATGGATGAAAGCAAGGCAAACTGGGTGCAGGCCTGATCACACTGCCTGGCTTCAAAATGGCCCCTTGACCACCAGCCACATGGCGAGGCCCTGCCTGGACCAGGCCTCAAAATGGCCCCCACCCACATGGCCAGGCCCCAACAACACCCCAAAAAGTCAAAAAACACACACAAATCACCACAATCCAATTCCATCCATGCCCTCAATGATGTTTAAATTCAAGACACCCTACCGAAAGATTTGGTCCATGCACCAATGAGTACCCCTGGGCATAATGGATGAAAGCAAGGCAAACTGGGTGCAGGCCTGAGCACACTGCCTGGCTTCAAAATGGCCCGTTGACCCCCAGCCACATGTCCAGGCCCTGCCTGGACCAGGCCTCAAAATTGCCCCCACCCACATGGCCGGGCCCCAACAACACCCCAAAAAGTCGAAAAACACACATGAATCATCACAATCCAATGCCATCCATGCCCTCAATGATGTTTAAATTCAAGACACCCGACAGAAAGACTTGGTCCATGCAACACTGAGTACCCCTGGGCATAATGGATGAAAGCAAGGCAAACTGCGTGCAGGCCTGAGCACACTGCCTGGCTTCAAAATGGCCCCTTGACCCCCAGCCACATGGCTAGGCCCTGCCTGGACCAGGCCTCAAAATTGCCCCCACCCACATGGCCAGGCCCAACAACACCCCAAAAAGTCGAAAAACACACAAAAATCACCACAATCCAATGCCATCCATGTCCTCAATGATGTTTAAATTCAAGACACCCCAGAGAAAGACTTGGCCCATGCACCACTGAGTACCCCTGGGCATAATGGATGAAAGCAAGGCAAACTGGGTGCAGGCCTGAGCACACTGCCTGGCTTCAAAATGGCCCCTTGACCCCCAGCCACATGGCCAGGCCCTGCCTGGACCAGGCCTCAAAATTGCCCCCACCCACATGGCCAGGCCCCAACAACACCCCAAAAAGTCGAAAAACACACATGAATCATCACAATCCAATGCCATCCATGCCCTCAATGATGTTTAAATTCAAGACACCCGACAGAAAGACTTGGTCCATGCAACACTGAGTACCCCTGGGCATAATGGATGAAAGCAAGGCAAACTGCGTGCAGGCCTGAGCACACTGCCTGGCTTCAAAATGGCCCCTTGACCCCCAGCCACATGTCTAGGCCCTGCCTGGACCAGGCCTCAAAATTGCCCCCACCCACATGGCCAGGCCATACAACACCCCAAAAAGTCGAAAAACACACAAAAATCACCACAATCCAATGCCATCCATGTCCTCAATGATGTTTAAATTCAAGACGCCCCAGAGAAAGACTTGGTCCATGCACCACTGAGTACCCCTGGGCATAATGGATTAAAGCAAGGCAAACTGGGTGCAGGCCTGAGCACACTACCTGGCTTCAAAATGGCCCCTTGTCCCCCTGCCACATGGCTAGGCCTTGCCTGGACCAGGCCTCAAGATGGCCCCCCACCCACATGGCCAGGCCCCAACACCCCCAAAATTTGAAAAACACACAAAAATCACCGCAATCCAATGCCATCCATGCCCTCAATGATGTTTAAATTCAAGACACCCCACAGAAAGACTTGGTCCATGCACCACTCACTACCCCTGGGCATAATGGATGAAAGCAAGGCAAACTGGGTGCAGGCCTGAGCCCACTGACTGGCTTCAAAATAGCCCCTTGACCCCCAGCCACATGGCCAGGCCCTGCCTGGACCAGGCCTCAAAATGTTCCCCACCCACATGGCCAGGCCCCAAAAACACCCCAAAAAGTCGAAAAACACACAAAAATCACCACAATCCAATGCCATCCATGCCCTCAATGATGTTTAAGTTCAAGGCACCCCACAGATAGACTTGGTCCATGCACCACTGAGTACCCCTGGGCATAATGGATGAAAGCAAGGCAAACTGGGTGCAGGCCTGATCACACTGCCTGGCTTCAAAATGGCCCCTTGACCACCAGCCACATGGCGAGGCCCTGCCTGGACCAGGCCTCAAAATGGCCCCCACCCACATGGCCAGGCCCCAACAACACCCCAAAAAGTCAAAAAACACACACAAATCACCACAATCCAATTCCATCCATGCCCTCAATGATGTTTAAATTCAAGACACCCTACCGAAAGATTTGGTCCATGCACCAATGAGTACCCCTGGGCATAATGGATGAAAGCAAGGCAAACTGGGTGCAGGCCTGAGCACACTGCCTGGCTTCAAAATGGCCCATTGACCCCCAGCCACATGTCCAGGCCCTGCCTGGACCAGGCCTCAAAATTGCCCCACCCACATGGCCGGGCCCCAACAACACCCCAAAAAGTCGAAAAACACACATGAATCATCACAATCCAATGCCATCCATGCCCTCAATGATGTTTAAATTCAAGACACCCGACAGAAAGACTTGGTCCATGCAACACTGAGTACCCCTGGGCATAATGGATGAAAGCAAGGCAAACTGCGTGCAGGCCTGAGCACACTGCCTGGCTTCAAAATGGCCCCTTGACCCCCAGCCACATGGCTAGGCCCTGCCTGGACCAGGCCTCAAAATTGGCCCCACCCACATGGCCAGGCCCAACAACACCCCAAAAAGTTGAAAAACACACAAAAATCACCACAATCCAATGCCATCCATGTCCTCAATGATGTTTAAATTCAAGACACCCCAGAGAAAGACTTGGCCCATGCACCACTGAGTACCCCTGGGCATAATGGATGAAAGCAAGGCAAACTGGGTGCAGGCCTGAGCACACTGCCTGGCTTCAAAATGGCCCCTTGACCCCCAGCCACATGGCCAGGCCCTGCCTGGACCAGGCCTCAAAATTGCCCCCACCCACATGGCCAGGCCCCAACAACACCCCAAAAAGTCGAAAAACACACATGAATCATCACAATCCAATGCCATCCATGCCCTCAATGATGTTTAAATTCAAGACACCCGACAGAAAGACTTGGTCCATGCAATACTGAGTACCCCTGGGCATAATGGATGAAAGCAAGGCAAACTGCGTGCAGGCCTGAGCACACTGCCTGGCTTCAAAATGGCCCCTTGACCCCCAGCCACATGTCTAGGCCCTGCCTGGACCAGGCCTCAAAATTGCCCCCACCCACATGGCCAGGCCATACAACACCCCAAAAAGTCAAAAAACACACAAAAATCACCACAATCCAATGCCATCCATGTCCTCAATGATGTTTAAATTCAAGACGCCCCAGAGAAAGACTTGGTCCATGCACCACTGAGTACCCCTGGGCATAATGGATGAAAGCAAGGCAAACTGGGTGCAGGCCTGAGCACACTGCCTGGCTTCAAAATGGCCCCTTGTCCCCCTGCCACATGGCTAGGCCTTGCCTGGACCAGGCCTCAAGATGGCCCCCCACCCACATGGCCAGGCCCCAACACCCCCAAAATTTGAAAAACACACAAAAATCACCGCAATCCAATGCCATCCATGCCCTCCATGATGTTTAAATTCAAGACACCCCACAGAAAGACTTGGTCCATGCACCACTCAGTACCCCTGGGCATAATTAATGAAAGCAAGCCAAAGTGGGGGCAGGCCTGAACACACTGCCTGGCTTCAAAATGGCCCCTTGACCCCCAGCCACATGGCCAGGCCCTGCCTGGACCAGGCCTAAAAATTGCCCCCACCCACATGGCCAGGTCCCAACAACACCCCAAAAAGTCGAAAAACACACACAAATTGTCATTACTTTCTTGTGCTTTTAAAATTTGAAATATCTCACTCACCCAAGCTCTTAGCACCTTAAGCGGCACCTCCGCTGCCTAGAAACCAGCGGGCTGAACGCTAGCCAGCGCCTCGGCCGATCGACAGGCCACGCCCACACCGGAGGCCACGCCCACCGCCCATCTACCCACCAACTATAAGTATGTGCCTCCCCTGGAAGCGCAGCGGACGAGCGCAGCGGGCGCGCCGATTGCGCGCCGAAGGCGCGCCTAAGGCAAGCCCGTCTGCGCCCGTCCGCGACCGACCGGGACCAGGGGCCACACCCCCTACAGGCTCCAGTACACCTGAGGCAGTCATCATTCGCTATAATCGTATCGATCTACTAGTCCTGCGTAAACCTACTGAAACAACAAACTGCACCCAAACCGACCCAGGTCTATCCCACGGCCCCATCTCATGCCATTCTTGTCATTGGACCAGCTTGGGTCAATCCTCAACGGATCCTCACACGATCCCTATCAACCCCCAGTATGAACTAAAATGTCTATATTTTAATGCCAGATCACTACCCAAGCATGCACTCGACATATGGGACACCTTAACCTCCAAAACGCCAGATCTGGTTTTTGTCACCGAAACGTGGCTATCCGATGCCAGTGCCCCGGACCTAGCCAACGCTCTCCCCCCCAATTATAAAATAATAACACAAAACAGACAAAGCAAGAAAAAAGGAGGTGGAGTCGCCGTAATTTTTAGGGACCACTTAACCTGCCTAATGGATACAACTAAAGCGGAGCCTGAACATGAGCTACTACCATTTAGAATTCTCGTTGAGAATCATGTCATGCTAGCGGGCGCAGTCGTCTATAACCCACCTGGACAACAAATTAACCTCAGTGCGAAACTCCTGAATCAAGTACTCCCTTTGTGCCTAAAACACAAAAACTACATGATCATTGGAGACTTTAATGTCCATTACGAAAACCCCAATGCCCCTGGAGTCGCTCAGCTCAAATACGACATGGAAATCCTCCAACTGAAACAACTGGTTGATGGCCCTACGCATATAGCAGGGCACACCCTGGATCTCCTTTTTACGAACACCGAGTCGACCACTCTCAAGGAAACTCTCCCTCTGTCATGGTCTGACCATTTCATGCTCTCATTCTCACTTGAACTTCCTGGCAAACCCGTGAAAATCAGATCCTCCCCCCTCACTTCCAATAGAGCCTGGAAACTAATCAAAGACTCCAATTTTCAAAATCATTTTCACGATACAGATGTCTCCCTACCAGATAACGAACCTATTGGCAACAATGTCATCCGGCTAGAAACTAGCATCCGCCAAACATTGGACAAAATAGCACCCTTGCGAGATGTTAGGAAAAAAACAACCATTAACGAAAAATGGTACACCCCCTCCCTCAAGAGCCTTAAAAGGGAATGCCAAAAAACAGAACACCAATGGAGACAAGCGAAAAACCCCACAACCAGAGCCAACTACACTGCCAAAAGGAAACAATACATCCTTGCCATCCGAGAGGCAAAAAAGGCATTTTTCGTGCAACGAATCAACGAAAACCACAACTCGGCAAAAGAGTTATTTAAAATTGTGAAAGAGCTCAGCAACCCATCCTGCACCTCGCAAAAACTCACCCCTTCAACAGAAGCATGCGAACGGATTAGCTCCTTCTTCTCTGAAAAAATCAATAAAATTTATTCAACCTTCACCCCCTCCCATACCGTCTCCCCCTATGATAACTTTGATGTACGCCCATCTACATCCGACAACGACAACGATCGCCTAGACTTGGGCAACTCCCCTCGCCTATCAAACTTCCAACCACTCTCCGAAGAGGAAGTACTAACAGTCCTTAGAGCAATAAAATCCGGCTCCCCTGCAGATCCATGCCCACACTTTGTATTCTCTGAAATTGCACCGACTCTATGCCCAATCATCACCAAACTTTTTAATCAATCTCTTGCCTCCGCGTCCTTTCCAGATTGCTGGAAACACGCATCTGTAACCCCCCTCCTGAAGAAAGCTGGGGACCGATATTCTCAACCCAGAGAACTATAGGCCAATTTCACAACTCCCTTATCTCTCCAAAGCATTGGAGAAAATGGTTAACTTACAGTTATCCAAATATCTCGAGGACAACTCGCTTCTGGACCCCACCCAAACTGGATTCAGATCCAACAATAGCACTGAGGCTACGCTGCTGGCAGTGTCGGACAGTGTCAGATGCATCACTGACCAAGGGGGCTCGGTGGCTCTGATACTGTTGGACCTGTCGGCAGCGTTCGACACAGTGTCGCACAAATGTCTATTGAACATTCTCCGGAGCAAAGGAATACAAGACATAGCGTTGCAATGGATTGAATCCTTCCTGTCCAACCGCACCCAAGCAGTGCATATGGGCCAATTCCATTCTGAACCCCGTCCCATTGGCTGTGGAGTCCCACAAGGAGCTTCCCTAAGCCCCACTCTCTTTAATGCCTACGTATCATCTCTGGCTGACATCGGAAGAAAGTGGGGCATCGGCATTTGCTCATATGCCGACGACACGCAGCTGATGGTGACCTTGGATGAAAGATCGGAAAAATTAGAAACAACTAAAAACAAACTCCACAGCTGCCTCTCCGAAATGGCGGACTGGATGCGTAACCACTGCCTCAAGCTCAATGCCGGAAAATCCGAAATTCTATTGTTCGGAGGAGCCAAACTTTCGTGGAACGATTCTTGGTGGCCACCGTCATTGGGAACAGCCCCCGCCCCGAAACAATATGCCAGGAATCTGGGCATTATGATGGACGACGCACTATCCATGAAGGACCACGTGCGCACACTTTGGGGTAAGGGATTTGCAATCCTGAAACTCCTCGCTAAGATCTTCACATGGATCCCACTTGACTGTCGTCGTACGATCACCCAGGCCCTTCTAGTCAGCCGCCTGGACTATGGCAATGCTCTGTTCGAAGGAATGAACGAGCAGTTGTTCTCCCGCCTTCAGGTTCTGCAAAACCAGGCTGCCAAGCTGGTATGTAACAAAGGCAAACGAGACTCTGCATCGGCATGTCTAAAACAACTCCATTGGCTGCCGATGCGCCAGCGCGCCACATTCAAACTACTTTGTCATGCGCACAAAGCCCTCCATAAAACAGGCCCTACAATCCTGCAAGGGAAAATTGAATTTTATATTCCAAACAGGAACCTAAGATCCATTAACTCAGCCCTAGCAAAACCCAAGCGTATTTACAAAACAAGAACAGGAGGACGAGCCTTCTCGCACCTGGCGGCCAAACGATGGAATGAACTACCGATGGATCTGAGACACACTGTGAACCTTCTTTCATTCCGGCAAAAACTCAAAACACATCTCTTTCCCAAATACTAACCCCCCCTGCTCAAACCTCAGCAGCCCTTTCTTATTCAGCGCCTTGATATCCCCTGGGATGAATGCTGCGCTCTACAAATACCACAAATAAATAAAAAATAAATAAAATTACCACAATCCAATGCCATCCATGCGCTCAATGATGTTTACATTCCAGACACCCCACAGAAAGACTTGGTCCATGCACCACTCACTACCCCAGGGCCTACTAGCTAGTGTGGCTTTACAGGCACCCTAAAATTAAAAAGAAAATCCACATATAACAGTGAGCTAAAATTCCATGACATAAATGAGATTTAAGTTCAACAAAACTCACAGAAACAGTTGTATCATGCACCCATGACTAACCCTGGGTCTACTGGATACTGTGGCTACCCACACTATATTTAAGTTGTGAAAAAGTTTTAAAATTGTACTTGCAGCAACTGCAATGCCCCAAACAAACAACACCAACTTACTTGTAAAATCTCAAATCCAAAAGTGATCCAAAGTCCAAATGTCCTCAAATACAAATATCCAGCAGCAGCCACAAAAAGTAATCCTTCAAGATCCAAATGAAAAGTGACCAGAACATGGATAAAGCACTGGGAGGACCCTGCTGGACAGGAACAGGAAGTGGGAGACTCTGGGGCACTTCCTTCCTCCCACCCCCCCCCCAAAAATGGACTCCTTGAACAAAAAAGTCAATCTGAGGAGTTATTCTGATCCAAATCATCATTTTCAGAAGGTTTATGCTGCCTGCGGTAAATTTCTTGTGCAGAATTGAAATTTTTGCAAATTCGGGAAAGCGAGCTGTTCAAATCTCCCGCCGGAAGTCAGCTGCGCGTCGCATCTACGTGTTCGCAATTGTTCACTCCTGCGATGCGTGATCGCCGGCCCTTATGACTAAGTCGCGTTCTCAAACTCTCGCAGTGCAAGATGGCGGGCCGCTATGACGTACTCGCGGTCGAAAAGTCTCGCGCGATCACACAGCAAGATGCAAAATGGCAAGGCGCAAACAAACCTGGAGGAAAAACAACTCGGCAAACTCAGAATCACGGTAAGTCAACACCGCACGCGCGATATTGTACTTGACCAAGCCCAAAAATCCAGCTTGCGAATTGCGGATTTTGGGGCAAATTCGCGCGATTCGCGAAGCGCGAATATGCCAAAAATCTGCAAATTCCGCCAACGGAACGGATTTTCAGCCCATACTTACTGACATTGTACAGTATTGCAATTTCTCTGGGAATACTTTATGTCCACCCTTTGCTAAATGGTTCAACAATGCAATGGAATCAATCACACATTCATTTCTTGTTCTCGATGCCAATAATAGATCATCGATATACTGCACCAGGACAGATTGTCTGGGCAGCACCAGTGATTCAAGGCACTTTTCCAGAATCTGATTAAAAATAGATGGACTTTTAGTGTACCCCTGAGGAACACGATTCCAAATGTAAACATGTGTGTCAAATTTGAACGAAAATAAAAACTTGCTATCTAGATGCAGCGGGATGGAAAAGAAGGCATGGCAAAAATCAATTACAGTGAACCACCCTGCTCCCCATGGTATTTGATACAGTATCACTCCTGAATTTGGTATCATTGGGCAACATGGGACTACAATGTAAATAATTTTACCGAGGTCTTGGACCACCCTGTACTTTCTGTTTGGTTTCTTTATGCCAATTATAGGTGAATTGCAAGGACTGCTCAAAATTTCTTCTTGAATGCCTTGTTCAACCAAATGCCCTATTTCCTGCGCAACTTCTGCCTTTATTTCGGAACCCATTTTGTACTGTTGAATATTCCCATACATCAGGATTCACAAAAGTTTTTAGTTCTCCTGGTAAATCTTCTAGGCACATCTTTTTAACTTCTGTTTCTTGTCTGGCTAGCATAATTTTATACACTCCGTCTTCATCCTGAGTCTGTATTTCAACACCATTTGGTGTACAAAAAATTGTGCAGTTCATTTTGCACAGTAGATCCCTTCCTTGCAAGTTTACAGGGCTAGAATCGCACACTACTAATCTGTGCATTTCTCGGAAGTTGCCAATACAGACTTCCATATGTTCTGTAACAGGGGTCCTAATTTGTTTATTAGAAACTCCCACTACTTGGATCGCTTCTCCCGAGAGGGGTAGGTTTGGGATGTCTGCTGTTCTCACAGTAGAACAGGTAGCACCAGTGTTCAACAAAAAGGTAACATCATTTCCGCAACACTTTCCCTTTCAATGTAAGGACCTGACTGATCTACCGGTAAGGATGCGCCAAGTATGCAATCCTCTTCCCCCCCCGCTCAGGCACCGTCAATATTCCTCCGTCTCAAAAAATGTATCCTGCAAAAGAAATTGTGGTGTTACCATATTTTTCTTCCTACTTTCATCCCGAAATCCGCTGTCCACATTGTATTTGGGTTGACTCACAAAATCTGGCATAGGGGCTTGAGGTAACTGATTCTGTATTACCTGTTGCGGCTGTCTCATTGACACCTCATTCTGCGTCAGTGGTTTTAAATTTTGATTTTGGACATTAATATTCTGTATTAAATTACACTCATTGCTCCAATGCCCCAATTTTCCGCACCCATGACAAGGAAACTTTTTCTTCGCCTCTTCTTTACTCATTTTCCCTCTTGGTTTGCCCCCATTCCTTCACCTTGGCCTTCTCTTCTTTTCTAATTATTTGCCTGCTGACTTAATTGAAGCTCTTGTTGTACTGCCATTTTTACTTGAGCCCACATTACTTTTTCTTCTATCTTCTATCGTTTATTATCAATTTCATCCTCAGAGTATTTTGCATATTTGGGAATTTTGTCGACAGGCTTTGCTTGCCAGCACAGTTTATGCTCTTTAATTGTTTGGGAGATTTCAGGTTTTAATACGGACATAAAACGATAAATAAAATGTGACATGTCCTTATTATCAATGTTTTCTAAACGACTATACTGTTTAAATACTTGCAAGAGGCGTTCATAATATGCATGTACAAATTCATCTTTATTTTGGATGGTTCTGTCTATTTTAGTCCAATCAGTTTCTTTTGGAGGAATCTTTCCCTTTAAATAAGTTATCACCTGATTGTACTTCTTCATCACATCGTCTGATCGGGCTCCTGTTTTAGGATCTCTAGGACATTTGTCATTTGGCCAATCTACTGTATTTGTACACTCAGTCCACAAATCAGCTGGAACAACAATGTCAAATAAACCATTTAAATACTTTAACAGCACTTTCAACACTTTCACAAACCTTTAACCTTGTCGGTATCATTCCACAGGTTTTTCTCTGCGTTTTGGAAAATCATTAGTAAATGATCAAATATCCTGTTGGGACATCGGACACAACCTTTCAACCTTTTCAGTTTCTTTTAGTAAATACTCAGAAGTGGTTTTATTTGCCTGAGCCTCTTCCTTCTTCTTTGCCCATCTAGCTTTTCATTTGTCTAAATCTCCCCATTTTTGCAACATCAACAACAATTCCTTCATCTGCAACTTGCTTTGTGACACTTTCACATTTTCGAAGTCGGCGTCAGAAAATTCATCTCTATATGGTTTCTGTAATATCTTCGATTTGCCAATGTCAATTCCCATTTCCAAAGCCAAATTCATTAACTTTTCATGGTATATATATGTATTGCGGGTAATACTTTTGCATAAAACAATAATTCATCTTCATCAAATGAATGTATTCTGTCCAATCCCATATTTCCTGCTACCAGTTCTTCTAATGCCACCCTCAATTTGAATTTGAATATGTCCAATACCTTTGACTGTGATTTTGGTTTCTCTATGTTTTTGGGGGTCATATATCTAAATCTTCTTGGGCTTACTACAGTTGCGTTTCTCGTTCCTGAGGATGTGTCAATCTGTACCTCTTTTGGACATTGGGAGTAATTTTTCTGATGGAGTCACTTACTGGTTCTCGTATAGGTAAATCCATTAAGGGTATTACCGACTCTCATTCACTCGCATGATCATCAACTATTAGGGTTTCTTTTCCTGGCTGTTTTATGGGTGTAGTCAGAACGGGAGTTTTAGGATTAGCTTGCTTATCTCCAAATAAAGGAACTACTGACCTATTGTTACAGGTTTGTCAGGGCTTCAAGACTTGTATTTAATTGGGAGATTTTCTGAAATAATTCACTATTCTGTTTATTTAAAGCTTCTTTCTTCAAGAAATGAAGTACCTTTTCTAATGAGGTTTTATGAATAACCTGCGGAAGTAAAGGTGGTTGTAAAAATGGAGCACTGGGAGTAACTCTGTGGGTTTCTTCTTGGTAAGGTGGTGGATTTTTCATCTAAATAATCATCATCCGAATCACCACTAGTCATTAAATTTCTCGTTTTCTCTATACTTTAACTTCCTGATGGTTCTTCTGTAGTAAAAACAGGATATAATCCTTCTACTAACATGGACTGTCTCCATCTTTTCAGTTGCTTATCTCGGGTATCCTTTGGAAATTTGGGATAAAATCTACGAAGACTTCAATCACCTTGAGATCTGTCTTGCTCAAACGCCTCTGTCTCCCACTCCTCTAGGGCTTCATATTGGGTTAATCTTAGTCTGGGATCTAGTTCATTCAGCGAGTTCGAAAACTGTGCAAAATTCTACCATTAAATGTACCATGTTCTGCCATCATTTTTAGTATATTCTATCCAATTCTCCAACAACACACATGTGTGGTAGCCCCTTTCGACCATCATGTATGATGCGGGCGTATTAGGTGGTGGAATAATAATCCCTTTTTTTGTTTTAATAGCTTTATCCTTCTTAAAGTAATTCTTTATTTTCTTGAAAAACAAAATATTTCTATTTTCTCCATACATGAGATAAGGTCAACCTCTAATCTGTTGTTCTTTAGCAAATCCTAAGTATTTTCTATCAGGACGTTTTCCTATAAATACTGGATCTAAAAGCCACATATACAGCTATTTAATTTGTACAAAAATGTCAATTAATTCACTGAATTCTGTTTTGTTTGTTTACTTTGCAGAAATTGTTCTCAAATGCCAGCGCGTTTCTTAATTTTAATGACCAATTGATTCTCTTAATGTTATGCCTGCTGAAAGCTAGTTGTGTGACGCACCTTTCTGCACGCAAGGAGGAGGGGCCACTGGAAGCCGCAGGAGTTGGGGAGCCGCGAACTACAGGAAGACGCGGAGAAACTGAGACACGGAAAAAGTGCAAAAACGGCCTTAACTGAGCTGTAAAACATGCTGAAACCCAGGTCGACAGCGGGCGGACATCGGTTCAAAACCAAGCCGTGGCGGCCCAAGATGTCTTGGGATTGGCCCTAACTGACTGGTGACTGCAAGCCCTGCCTTTGTGACATGGCGAGGGGCCGTCCGACACAGAGGAGCTCTGTGCCCCGGAACACTGTTTGTAGTCCTTATAGCCTGCAGTGCCTGTCAGGGCGATTGTCATCTCCTTTGCTTGTCTGGCCCTGACATCGGCCTGAGAAGCAAACGCCTGGCAGTCTTTTGCCCCCGGAAGACAGGTACTGTAGGCGAGGCGGGCACGCTTGCCGGGAACCGGGTGGGCCTCATTGGTTCCAGCTTCCTGGCCTGGATTGTGGCTATGGTGCTCCTGCTCCTGCCCTGGGGCGGTGCCTGCGCTCCCGGACCGCGGCTCCAGGGTCCATCCTGTGTGTTTGTTCTGTCAAGCCTGCTTCTGCCAGTCCCTTCACCCTACATTGCCCGGAGGGGATCTTGGTGCATATGCTTCTCCGGAGGTACTGTGGGGAGTGGGGCATTGCCGCTCTGCCTGCAGGGGCCTCAGAGAGGGCCTAGTGACTATTCCTTCTCCTCTGCATTGGATCCCCCCCAGCTGAACTGGTGCAACTGGTGTCCGAGAACATAGCAACTGCCCGTGGGGGGGGGGCTCTCGTCTTTTGGGCGGTACAGCACACGCTTTCCACCATAAACTGGGAAGCTGCCCTTCACCTGGGGATGTTGGATCTTCTGTGACCCCCCCTTTGAACTTCAGGAGCCCACGTTTACTATTCTTACTTGCCTGAATCGCTGCCAAACCGGTTTTGGGACTCAGAAGGGGGCCGCCGCATCACCCGAGTGCCGCTGAGTGCCGCCATTGCTCTCCCACCGCCTGGTCTACATCCCGCAGCATCCCATGCGGCAGTTACGCCGCACATCATGCTGGTGAGCACCAGGAGGTGCTCATAAGGGGGCCAGGTGCCAGATAAGGCCGGGACGGGCCCTTTCTCTTAGTCTCCACAATTGTGGAGTAACTTTCCTGTGGTCTGGACCCATCTCCCTGCTCCCGTTCCCAGCGAAAGTCATCGAGAAAGCCATCAACAGCCAACTCGCCACATTCATTGAAGAACACAACATCCTTGACTCCTCCCAATCCGGCCTCAGAAAAAAACACAGTACGGAAACCGCCCTCCTCGCCGCAACAGACGACATCCGCACCTTACTGGACAAAGGAGAAACAGTAGCCCTCATCCTCCTCGACCTATCAGCGGCGTTCGACACAGTCTCCCACCGCACCCTAATACGCAGACTCTACGATGCAGGAATCCAGGACAAGGCCCTCGACTGGATCTGCTCCTTCCTCTCCAGCAGGACGCAGCGGGTCAGACTCCCCCCTTTCCTCTCGGACCCCACACCTATCACCTGCGGAGTCCCCCAGGGCTCCTCCCTCAGCCCGACGCTCTTCAACGTCTACATGGCTCCACTTGCCCCCATCGTCAGAACCTACGGACTCAACATCGTGTTATATGCAGACGACACCCAGCTCATCCTCTCCCTATCCAACGAGCCCAACACCGCCAGACGCAACTTTCGAGAAGGCATGGAAGCCGTCGCCAAATGAATGAAAAACAGCTGCCTACAACTAAACACCAACAAAACAGAAGTACTCATCATGGGCCCAAACCCCGACGCCTGGAGTGACACCTGGTGGCCCACCGCCCTCGGAAACCTGCCAACCCCCACAGACCACGCACGCAACCTGGGAATCATCCTGGACTCCGAGCTCAAAATGGACCGCCAGATCAACTCTGTCTCATCTTCCTGCTTCCACACCCTCTGCCTCCTTCGTAAGACCTTCAAATGGATCCCCCTCGAACACCGAAAGACAGTCACTCACGCCCTGGTCACCAGCAGACTCGACTACGGCAACGCACTCTACGCCGGAATAAACAAAAACCTCATCCGCAAGCTACAGAACATCCAGAACGCCGCCGCAAGACTGGTCCTCAACCTGCCAAAACACTGCCACATCTCCCAGCACCTGCGCACACTCCACTGGCTCCCCGTCGAGGCGAGAATCACCTTTAAGATGCTCTACCACGCACACAAGGCCCTCCACGGCACCGGACCAGCATACCTGAACAGCCGACTCAAATTCCACGCACCCCAAAGGACCCTACGATCAGCCCAGCTTTCCTACGCTGTGGTCCCCCGCACCAGAAAGACCAGATCGGGAGGCCGCTCCTTCTCCTTCCTCGCGGCCAAAGCATGGAACGCCCTTCCGCTCCACCTCAGACAGACAACATCGCTCCCCATCTTCGCAAGAAACCTCAAAACCTGGCTCTTCGACAGACCCCCTCCTTGATGGAATGGAACCTGCACCCCCCAACTCCCCCCCACCCCTAGCGCCTTGAGACCCTTACGGGTGAGTAGTCGCGCTTTAACAAACTCCTGATTGATTGATTGTGTACTCGTTGAAGTGGTTTGCCTTTAGAGGCGTACTGGTACAGCCCCATTTAGTGGAAATAGACTCACATCTAAGGGCTTTGGTATTGTACTATTATCTGGGCTATCATCTTACAGCAGGTGCAGGTGCAGAGGGGTATATTTTGAGTGTACACCATAGGGAGAAGGAAGTCTCAAGTATGTCAAGAGGGGGTGAGCGTTGCCACGAGGGCCAATGCTACAACTATGGATGACTTTTTGATAAGAGCTGCTTCTGTTATCGATAGGGAAATTGAACTAGTGAATAGGCGGCTTTCTAGATCTCCCTCAAAAGGCGTATTCTCTTTCATGGGGGGACCCATTGTTCCACCTAGGGAAATCACTACTGAATCCCTGAGTACTTTATCATCCCCTGGGCTGAGTGACACCTTCAGCTCATTGAAGTTCTATCTCACACGCAGGGTTCTCCCCACCTGGCACCCCGTAGAGTACTTTCTCCTACTGTGATCATTGCGAATAAGGAGAGTGGTGCATCAGCCCCCACGCTGGGGACCGATGGGTCGGGTGTCATCTTGAACAATGTGCTCTGGGAAGTGCCCGGAAACGCGGGCCCTTTAGAAAGTTTTAAGGGGGCCCCTAGGCATAGTGGGAGTGCTAAATGAAGTCTAAGCCAATAGGCAGGCAGGCTAAAAAAATCAGACTAAATGTACACCCTAAACCTGTTCCCAAAACCAAGGTAGGTGCTCAGTTAATGGATAATATAGTTAATCAGGATATGTTGGAGGCCTTTAAATCTACCATGAGTTGCATGTTGAATGATAGGCTGAGTCCCATTCTAGACAAACTAAATCCCATTGAGAAAATCTTGGTAGAACAAAAGACTCTTTTAGAGTCCTCCCATATTCCTAAATCAGTGCCCTCAAATTTGAATACAGCTAATATGATGCCACGCTCTATTCTTCTACCCGTAGAAGCAGTAGAATGCCAGCCTCCCAATAGTACCCAACACTGTAGTGTAAATGTGGTTGCTAATGACATAGGTGGGATGGCAGGCAGCACAAGTATTAGACCAGTTTCCATTGGGGACCGATCTATAACTGGACAGCGACAGGCTCCAGAGAGGTTAGGAAGAGCCTCGGCTGATCCCCAGGTACCCCCCCATTTCTGTTAATCAGACCTTAGCAGTTGTTGATCTCCCGCCCCCAATCCACACCCCTGGTAATAATTTTGGAAAACGTCCCGCCACTTCCCCAGGGATTGCAGGAAAATGTTACACATCTTAGAAATAAGGTAACTTATTGGTTATCAAGTAATACCTCATGGGACCAATGGTGGAACATAACATTATTATGGTGCACCGTGTGGGGTGGATAGGGAGCTTGAGGAAACCTGAAAGGGGTGACTGTATTATTGTGAACTTTAATACCAGTTGCCTTCTGGATAGAATCCTTTTAGATGTTTATCTTAATTTCACTTTTAGAAATTACGGTATAAAGGGCCCCTCTTTGGGTTTTTTCTAAAAAGCAGACCCCAGAAGTCGTTTGAGTTCAAATTTGTATCTTAATGGGCAGGCTCAAAGATTCTCTGTGGTGTTGGGGGTGGGTCCTTCTCAACAACTTGGCGGTGTAGTGCGATCGGGTGGGCACCAGTCGGTTCCCCGGCTGGAGCTCTCGAACACATTCTTAGCCCTTTCAAGCTGGAAGATTGTGATTGACTGCATTTGAAGCCTGAGGTAGTAGGAGACTTAACCCAACAGCAGGAGCGTCTTCGCTCAATTACTCGAGATGTAGTGTCTGGTGGCATGGAGGAGCTAGGGACGTCCAGTCCCCAGCAGCAGGTGTCTCTATTGGCGGGAGCCCTAGGGAAGCAGCTCAACCAGGTTACTTACAATATTCTATTGTGGAACATTGCAGGCCTGGCAAGGAAAATCCAGGACCCTTTGTGGGTGCAGTTCAGCAGGCAGTGTTCTGTGATTTGTCTACAGGAGACCTGGCTGGTAGACTGTAATCTATCCTTGGAGGATTATAAAGCCTTTTTTGACCCTGCATCCCCGTCAATGCATGGTAGAGCTAGTGGTGGTTTGGCAATATTTATCGTGTTAGCAGTGACCTGCAAGATCCAGCAACTCCCTTTTGTTAGTAAACATGTTCAAGCTATCATCTGGGAAAGAGGAAGGAATAGCCTGGGAATCATTAACTTTTATAATAATACAGCTGTACAGGGGGAGTGTAAAATTGCCTGATAAGGAAGTTGTGTGGTTCTGTCGGTAATAGTCTTATGGTAATGGGAGATTTTAACATCCACCCTTGTGGTGACCCGCCAACCACTTGTATGAGAGAGCTGGGGTGTGCAAGGATGCAGGGCTTTCACTTTGAGCATTCTGCACAGGGGGATGCCTTTAGTAATTTGCTCAACCAATTTTATTTGCTTCCCTTGATGGCATTCTCCACTCTGCTTAGTAAACAGCCTGTAGCCTCATTTAAAGGTCGGTATAAGGGCTCTTTAATTGATCATATTTTGATCTCAGCTGGCTAACAGAGTAACCTACGAAGGTTTGTAATTTTGAACAGTGCATTTAGTGCTCAATTTTAAGTTCAATTTATTTATGATTTTGGAACTCAGATGAGATACACATAAAAAGAAACACAAAGGATAAAACATACATTTTGAACAATAGAATAAGATATACAAATATACATAATCATGTAAAACGTCAAGTAAAATCACTGATGATAGTCATAACATTCTTTAGAAATTTTAATATATATCTAAAAAACATTTTAAAAAGTTAAAAATACTGTGGCAAAACATTTCATTAGGAGGATTATAAATGGCATCCATAATGCGGTGGCGGACAAAATGGATAGTTGCAGGCAGATAGGTCTCATCCACTTACGTCGATACAATAAAAGAGCCGGACAAACAAAGAGCACATGTGTAACATCCTGGGTGGAATTATTGCACAAATTACACATAGGGGAGGAACCGTACCATTTGGACAATACATTGTTGAGTGGAAGAGAACCCTGCCTCAATAAAAGCCAAAAACGACGCACTCCATGAGGGAGGTTCCAAGTGATATAAGGCTGTACTTTGTTTATCATTTAATAACAAGGGGTGGTGATGGACAGAGTTTCTGAATTAAGCAGAATACTCTCATCCAGTCAAAAGATCAGGGCTAGATCCAACACAGTTTTTTAGCTCACTGCACCATCCCAGTTCAGAACCTGGCTATATGCAAATTAGTCTGTTCCTGTCCCAGTGCATGATGGGAACAGGGCAAACCAAACTACCAAGCCAATTCTTACACTGGGAAGGAAACAAGCTTCCGGGGACCTGTTTCTGGCATTTCAGCCGCCGTCGGCCCGGCTTGCTTGAATCCTGATGGTGCAATGAGCAAGGGACTCACATCTGAGTATACCCTTCCATGCTTAGGGTGGACAAAATATTTAACAACAGGGGGTGGTGATGGACAGAGTTTCTGAATTAAGCAGAATACTCTCACCCAGTCAAGAGATCAGGGCTAGATCCAACACCGTTTTTTAGCTCACTGCACCATCCCAGTTCAGAACCTGGCTATATGCAAATTAGTCTGTTCCTGTCCCAGTGCATGATGGGAACAGGGCAAACCAAACTACCAAACCAATTCTTACACTGGGAAGGAAACAAGCTTCCGGGGACCGGTTTCTGGCATTTCAGCCGTCGTCGGCCCGGCTTGCTTGAATCCTGATGGTGCAATGAGCAAGGGACTCACATCTGAGTATACCCTTCCACGCTTAGGGTGGACAAAATATTTAACAACAAGGGGTGGTGATGGACAGAGTTTCTGAATTAAGCAGAATACTCTCACCCAGTCAAGAGATCAGGGCTAGATCCAACACCGTTTTTTAGCTCACTGCACCATCCCAGTTCAGAACCTGGCTATATGCAAAATAGTCTGTTCCTGTCCCAGTGCATGATGGGAACAGGGCAAACAAAACTACCAAGCCAATTCTTACACTGGGAAGGAAACAAGCTTCCGGGGACCGGTTTCTGGCATTTCAGCCGTCGTCGGCCCGGCTTGCTAGAATCCTGATGGTGCAATGAGCAAGGGACTCACATCTGAGTATACCCTTCCACGCTTAGGGTGGACACAATATTTAACAACAAGGGGTGGTGATGGACAGAGTTTCTGAATTAGGCAGAATACTCTCACCCAGTCAAGAGATCAGGGCTAGACCCAACATCGTTTTTTAGCTCACTGCACCATCTCAGTTCAGAACCTGGCTATATGCAAATTAGTCTGTTCCTGTCCCAGTGCATGATGGGAACAGGGCAAACCAAACTACCAAGCCAATTCTTACACTGGGAAGGAAACAAGCTTCCGGGGACCGGTTTCTGGCATTTCAGCCGTCGTCGGCCCGGCTTGCTTGAATCCTGATGGTCCAATGAGCAAGGGACTCACATCTGAGTATACCCTTCCACGCTTAGGGTGGACAAAATATTTAACAACAAGGGGTGGTGATGGACAGAGTTTCTGAATTAAGCAGAATACTCTCACCCAGTCAAGAGATCAGGGCTAGATCTAACACCGTTTTTTAGCTCACTGCACCATCCCAGTTCAGAACCTGGCTATATGCAAATTAGTCTGTTCCTGTCCCAGTGCATGATGGGAACAGGGCAAACCAAACTACCAAGCCAATTCTTACACTGGGAAGGAAACAAGCTTCCGGGGACCGGTTTCTGGCATTTCAGCCGTCGTCGGCCCGGCTTGCTTGAATCCTGATGGTGCAATGAGCAAGGGACTCACATCTGAGTATACCTTTCGACGCTTAGGGTGGACAAAATATTTAACAACAAGGGGTGGTGATGGACAGAGTTTCTGAATTAAGCAGTATACTCTCACCCAGTCAAGAGATCAGGGCTAGATCCAACACCGTTTTTTAGCTGACTGCACCATCCCAGTTCAGAACCTGGCTATATGCAAATTAGTCTGTTCCTGTCCCAGTGCATGATGGGAACAGGGCAAAAAAAATTCAGACACTCTGTTCATCACCACCCCCTTTTCTGAATCGTTTTTGGCCACTATAGGTGTGGCAGGGTAAATTCAGACATGAGTCCCTTGCTCACTGCTCCATCAGGATTCAAGCAAGCCGGGCCGACGACGGCTGTAATGCCAGAAACGGTCCCCGGAAGCTTGTCTCCTTTCTGGTTAAGAATTGGCTTGGTAGTTTGGTCTGCCCTGTTCCCATGATGCACTGGGCCAGGGACAGACTAATTTGCATATAGCCAGGTTCTGAGCTGGGATGGGGCAGTGAGCTAAATAACGGTGATGGATCAAGCCCTGATCTTTGGACTGGGTAAGAGTGGTCTGCTTAATTCAGACACTCTGTTCATCACCACCCCCTTTTCTGAATCGTTTTTGGCCACTATAGGTGTGGCAGGGTATACTCAGACATGAGTCCCTTGCTCACTGCTCCATCAGGATTCAAGCAAGCCGGGCCGACGATGGCTGTAATGCCAGAAACCGGTCCCCGGAAGCTTGTCTCCTTTCTGGTGAAGAATTGGCTTGGTAGTTTGGTCTGCCCTGTTCCCATGATGCACTGGGC
The DNA here is from genome assembly GCF_964261635.1 of Lissotriton helveticus. Classification (NCBI taxonomy): domain Eukaryota; kingdom Metazoa; phylum Chordata; class Amphibia; order Caudata; family Salamandridae; genus Lissotriton; species Lissotriton helveticus. The sequence continues at coordinate 1,599,411,922 of NC_136059.1, read as the reverse complement.
CAGGGACAGACTAATTTGCATATAGCCAGGTTCTGAGCTGGGATGGGGCAGTGAGCTAAATAATGGTGATGGATCAAGCCCTGATCTTTGGACTGGGTAAGAGTGGTCTGCTTAATTCAGACACTCTGTTCATCACCACCCCTTTTCTGAATCGTTTTTGGCCACTATAGGTGTGGCAGGGTATACTCAGACATGAGTCCCTTGCTCACTGCTCCATCAGGATTCAAGCAAGCCGGGTCGACGACGGCTGTAATGCCAGAAACCGGTCCCCGGAAGCTTGTCTCCTTTCTGGTGAAGAATTGGCTTGGTAGTTTGGTCTGCCCTGTTCCCATGATGCACTGGGCCAGGGACAGACTAATTTGCATATAGCCAGGTTCTGAGCTGGGATGGGGCAGTGAGCTAAATAACGGTGATGGATCAAGCCCTGATCTTTGGACTGGGTAAGAGTGGTCTGCTTAATTCAGACACTCTGTTCATCACCACCCCCTTTTCTGAATCGTTTTTGGCCACTATAGGTGTGGCAGGGTATACTCAGACATGAGTCCCTTGCTCACTGCTCCATCAGGATTCAAGCAAGCCGGGCCGACGACGACTGTAATGCCAGAAACCGGTCCCCGGAAGCTTGTCTCCTTTCTGGTGAAGAATTGGCTTGGTAGTTTGGTCTGCCCTGTTCCCATGATGCACTAGGCCAGGGACAGACTAACTTGCATATAGCCAGGTTCTGAGCTGGGATGGGGCAGTGAGCTAAATAACGGTGATGGATCAAGCCCTGATCTTTGGACTGGGTAAGAGTGGTCTGCTTAATTCAGACACTCTGTTCATCACCACCCCCTTTTCTGAATCGTTTTTGGCCACTATAGGTGTGGCAGGGTATACTCAGACATGAGTGCCTTGCTCACTGCTCCATCAGGATTCAAGCAAGCCGGGCCGACGACGGCTGTATGGCCAGAAACCAGTCCCCGGAAGCTTGTCTCCTTTCTGGTGAAGAATTGGCTTGGTAGTTTGGTCTGCCCTGTTCCCATGATGCACTGGGCCAGGGACAGACTAATTTGCATATAGCCAGGTTCTGAGCTGGGATGGGGCAGTGAGCTAAATAACGGTGATGGATAAAGCCCTGATCTTTGGACTGGGTAAGAGTGGTCTGCTTAATTCAGACACTCTGTTCATCACCACCCCCTTTTCTGAATCGTTTTTGGCCACTATAGGTGTGGCAGGGTATACTCAGACATGAGTCCCTTGCTCACTGCTCCATCAGGATTCAAGCAAGCCGGGCCGACGACGGCTGTAATGCCAGAAACCGGTCCCCGGAAGCTTGTCTCCTTTCTGGTGAAGAATTGGCTTGGTAGTTTGGTCCGCCCTGTTCCCATGATGCACTGGGCCAGGGACAGACTAATTTGCTTATAGCCAGGTTCTGAGCTGGGATGGGGCAGTGAGCTAAATAACGGTGATGGATCAAGCCCTGATCTTTGGACTGGGTAAGAGTGGTCTGCTTAATTCAGACACTCTGTTCATCACCACCCCCTTTTCTGAATCGTTTTTGGCCACTATAGGTGTGGCAGGGTATACTCAGACATGAGTCCCTTGCTCACTGCTCCATCAGGATTCAAGCAAGCCGGGCCGACGACGGCTGTAATGCCAGAAACCGGTCCCCGGAAGCTTGTCTCCTTTCTGGTGAAGAATTGGCTTAGTAGTTTGGTCTGCCCTGTTCCCATGATGCACTGGGCCAGGGACAGACTAATTTGCATATAGCCAGGTTCTGAGCTGGGATGGGGCAGTGAGCTAAATAACGGTGATGGATCAAGCCCTGATCTTTGGACTGGGTAAGAGTGGTCTGCTTAATTCAGACACTCTGTTCATCACCACCCCCTTTTCTGAATCGTACTTTGTTTATCAGGCAAGAATCAATAACTGGGTGAATGCCTCTCTTTGAAATACGCGCTTCCCTGTCCATAGGAAAACTTAATTTCCAGGTGGCCTGCTTCAAAGTTGCCTTAAGCTGATATTAAGATAAAGTAAAAAGTACAGATTCATCCAATTGAAGAAACTCCACCGCAGTTCTAAATTTTTTTTACAAGTAATGATTGCTCATTTAGGGTTCCTAATAATTCTTTCAGAATAAAGGATCTTAATGTACCAGGATCACCCTTTACAAGGCTTGAGACCGAGCGCACTATCCCTGCGAGACCCTGTACCCAACTACTGCACAGCCCAAATTCCGGCCTAAGAGCCGCAACAGAACAGGCAGAGTTAACATTTAGTGATCATAATCCCATCTGTGCACATCTGGCGGGGGAGCTGTTGTCAAGCCAGGATAGGGTGTTGGTGCCGGGCAGGATAAGATCTATGGATGGAAGGTGTCGCATAAAGTGGTCCCAGGTTGCCCCAGACTCATTTTGCAGCAAGGTGAAAGTTAAATGCGCATCTGAGATTGCATCCTGCGTGTCCCCAGGCACCTGTCCTGGGGGTGTCCTCAATGTCTTTGCTGGTATTATCTCCAAGGTAGGGATTCTGTTAAGTGCCCCTTCCCATAGATTACTGTGCTCCAAACCTAGATGGGCTTGACGCCTCCTGTTCCAAGGCTGCGAGACTCTTAAAGGAAGCTTTAAAAATTATCCAGAGAGACCAACCTTTGATCAGTGCTCAACGGTTCATATATAAGCGGGCATTGGTTTCTAGGAAGGGTGAATTGAAGGAGGAAACCTGGAGAGAACTATTGGAACCAGTACTCTAGCAAATAGCTCTAGTTTCTGGGGCATCATTAATCGCCCCCTATTTAATAAGTCAAGGGACGGAGGAATGGGAACAAATATAACCAAGTGTGAATGGGTGGCACATTTTACATCCATTTTTAAGGGGAAGATGGTACCCGATGAACCCCGAGCTAGGGATAACATGTATGCTCCGATAACATTCGGGCAGAAAGAGGTGGAGATGGGCATCATAGGGCTATCTTGCAATAAAGCTCCAGGCCCGTATGGTATCCCTCCAGACCTCTTTAAATCAAACCCATCCTGGTGGCCCTGTTTAATGCAGCAGCCAGGGTTGGTTGCCCGGAGTCCTTGGGTACCTCAACAATTGTACCGGTCTTTAAGAAGGGGAACCGTAATAGCACTTTGTGCTATAGACCGATTTCCCTCCTTGATTATGTGGTCAAGGTTGCAGGTGGGGTAATTCTGAAAAGATTAGCTTCCTGGGCAGAAGACAATGCAATAATCGCAGACATTCAATTTCGGTTCCGCTCAGGGCATTCCACTTCATCCCAATGCCTTAGTTTATATCTGATCCTGGGGAAATATACTACCGCCCGCCAAGGTATGCTCTACATGGCCTTCATGGATTTATCCTCCGCTTTTGACTGTGTCAATCAGGGAACATTGTGGCAATCCATGAGGGCCTTGGGGGTGGAGGATAACTTGTTTGGATTCCTCGAGGATCTGCATAGGGACACCAAGGCTAACATCAGATATGCAGAGGATCTCCTTGTCTCAAGGGATTTTAATATCGAGAGGGGTGTATGGCAGGGGTGCATTTTGGCCCTGCTTTTATTTAATCTATATATGCACGACCTACACAAGACCCTGGTATAAACAGGGGCTGAATTTCCCTATGTGGGTCGTCGGGGTTTGCCTGTCCTTCTTTATACTACGATGCTGTCCTCATTGCTAGAACAGCAAGGAGCCTGCAGACCCTGCTTGACACCTTTCAGAGCTTCATGGAGGATCGCGACCTAGTAATTAATTATTCAAAATCTTACAGCATGCAGGTCGAGATCCACCCGAAGAAGGAGTATCCCTTCAAAGCGGGTAATGAAAAGGTGACCCTGACAGCGAAATTTTCCTACTTGGGTGTCCTGCTTGATGACAAACTGAATTGGGGGCCTCTTACTCAGAGGACCAAGGGGGAGGTTACAAGGGCAAATACAGCAATCTTCAACTTTGCCACTAAAATGGGTAAGTGCCCTATGGCGGCAATGCTGAAGCTATACCAGTCAAAAAGTGTCGCCATTGCGCGGTATGGGAATGGATTATGGGGCTATGCAGCAACTAATGCCCTACAGGTGGTGGAGAACATCTTTTTAAAATGACTCCTTGGAGTGCCATGGGGTACCTCTAACCTGGTGGTCCATGAAGAAGTGGGGTTGCCTTTTATTAGCAACAACCTGGCTATGCGCCCCTTGGTGCTCTGGCTCAATTGTTGGTTGAACGAAGATTTAGTTCTTAACCCCCAGATTCTAAGGGATATTCTAAGTCTGGATTTCATGCTACGAATTACATGGTTAAAATACATTAAGGGTTGTTTTGAAGAGCTGGGGCAGCCAGATTTATTTTTAAAACCTGATCTAATAACCATGGAGGATGTGGGTTATTTCAAGACGACCTTTATGACACTAAAAAAGCTTGATAGAGGTCACATTGAATTGGGAAAACATAGCGTTCGTAAATTTGTGATGCTCAAAACTATTCCCTCCATGAAACCTTATCTTTTGTGGCCTCTGTCATCACACGAGAGGTTTTTATTGGTCAGGTTTCATTTGAATTACTTTCACTCGCTTTTAGCTGTTCCAAAGGAGAGCTGTAGAGGACAGGTGTTAGCATCCTGTGGCTGCGACGGAGTGTCTCCACAGGATTTGCTGCACTTTATGTTTTTCTGTAATTTTTACAATGTTCCTCTCAGATACTTTTTAATCCCACTTTTAAAGAAGTTGAATATACTCAGGTCTGCCCTGCCCTATTTCACCTAAAACTGTAGAAACCAGATTGTATACAATTTGTAGTAGGCTTTTTAAAGTCTGCATTGCAATCCAGAATCTATATGGAGAACTAACAGAACTCTAACAGCATAACATTTTTATTCCCTGACTTGTTATTGTATCTTTGTAGAATGCTTGCTTGTTCCCCCTTTATCCTCCTTAATGTGTGTCAGATGTATATATATAAATCCCACTGTATTTTATTGGATCAATTATTACTTTTTATGATTTGAATTGTATTTTTAAAATTGTTTTATGGTGCTGTGCAACTTTTATGGTTTTATTCATAAAGCCGAATAAAGTATTTACGGCTGCACACCCGCTGTTTCTACCAATCCCAGCGCGGCTCTTTGTGGCGTCAGTGCAGCACCGCGACTGACTCCCATCTTTGCAAGGTAATACGATAATTCAATTTCTTTCAAAATTCAATTATACATTTCATTAATTGACAACATGAAAACATTCGCTACTGTGCCTGATTGACTAGATTCAAAGAAAAGATCAATTTCTTTCATGAGTAAACCTAATTCCGCCTACTCTTCATACACTGCGAGTAAAACAACCTTCCGTTTACTCTTCACTTAAGCAAAAAGAACCTGTTACTCCTTCAGAATTACCCTTTCTAGGTGATATAAGACCAAAGTTTCACCAGTGAACTCCTTTGCTACCAATCACTCTCACTTTTATACTAGTAAAATAAACCCTAACTAGTGCTTCAAGTTTTATCTAACTTAACGCACCTATTCTTCAAGGCATGTAACCTCACAGCAGCGTGGCTTCTATTTACCACCCACTTTTCTTATCCCGGGGTATTCCAGACAACATTTAACAACATAAGCTTAGTACATAAAATCAATAATCAAAAATCAATAATCAATACGCAACTAACTACCTATTTTTAACTAATCCCTAACCATACTACTGCTACCAGAAAAGTATACTGATAGAGTGTGCAGGACCACTAGCTCAGTTTTACCATACTCACCTGGGCCCATAAAACATTCACACTTTGAACTAGCAGTCCTGCCTGTGATTTACTAACTAATCACCTATCAGTAATTTGAGTCCTTTAAGGACTTATACTTGTAAACCATGACTTACCAATCCTTGTCACCTTTGCTATAAGTCCTAGGGATCGAATAAAGAGTTTGAACAAACAGGCAGTATTTAAACAGATTTACTTTTCCTGTAATAATCACAGACTCGGGGAAAGTTTTTAAAGTTTTATCTATGCAAGATTTTCTGAGTCTAAACGAAAGAGGACATACAAATTGTAACACACAGAACTGCGTGTATATATTACTATGCCCCTGTGGGCTCCAATATGTGGGAATGACCACTCGACCCATCAAACAACGCATCTCAGAACATCGGAGTAACTTCCGCTGCAGAAAGAACAACACAAAGATGTGTAGGCATTATTTGGAGACTAACCACACAGCAGATTGCCTGAAATGGCTGATAATTGAAGCAAGCCATAGCATATCTAAACAGAACATCTTCCGGAGGGAGCAAAGATGGATTCATCGCCTGTCCTCAGACAGGAAGGGATTAAACGAGGACATCCCTTGGAGTTCTCTTTAACTAATATCTATGCTGCTCTACACAATGTATAACGCTCCACTAATGAATCACCGATCACTCTACCACTTGGAGTTTTCCTTAACTAACACCAATGCTGCTCTACACAATGTATAATGCTCCACTAATGAATCACCGATCGCTCTACCTCAGGCAGGTACTTGTGGTGTTTGCATTTGGCGCGAGGAACAGTGGGTTGGTACCGAACTTGGCGGCCATCGGCTGTGTTGTTCGGTGGGTGGCTTAGTACAGTGCACTACGCCCCCCCGGGCTACGTAATTAAGAGACCACTACTCGACCACTATTATTATAATATGGCCGCAACAATTCTAGCAAACTCCACACGACCTTGCTGAACTTACATTAAGATATTTTTACACGAACGGCTACCCACGCGTCAGTCATGCAGGCACCCTATTTTACGCACATTTGCCCCTATAACTAACCAATACGCACAAGGCTACTCTGGTCAGTGCTTGAAGTAACAGGTAATGGACCCTCTTTACACCATTTCAAAATGGCCACTCCATTTACGGCATTGATCACATGACCTGCAGATTCCCGGGTAATCCTCCAGACTGACCCCGCCCTTTACGGAAATAAATAACGCCACCGCCAAACCTTTCTTTTCTATCCGGACCTGGCGGAGAGGGGTAGGCGAACCGCCGCGGACACGGGAGCATGAAGTAAGTGAGCGCACATGCAGGTAGCCATATGATTACAAGGGGAGCGCACTGACCATACTGTGACTGTGGCGATCAGCCACGAAGGGGTAACAAATCACCACCACACTTGACAACGATTTGGATACAACCCAAACTTACAGTAAAGGGACGTCGACTCTATGTTTATCCCTTTACCTACCCCGGGTTGCGACTGATACGCACACACGGTACTTGTCTAATTATAAGTGGCGGCATGACCGCGTTCATGTACACGTTGGGAGAAGTGCTTCGCCCGGTATTCTGGATCACTTCATGCAAGGTGATGTAAGGTTAAGCTTACGATAAAGGGACATCGAGAACAGTTGATTTAATGAGGTAGATGCACTGCGTTTTGAGATCAATATGCATGTTGTCCCCATTTCTCCCTTGTTTTCATTCTAGCCTTAGCTACAGAGGCTTGACTCACCGATGTTCATCCCGCCAGGCACTGATGTTACATTTAAAATTTGACCTCTAGGTGAGTCCGGTCACCATGACAAATTCAGATGAACGCTGCTGCTCCTAATGCTTTTAATGTCACTAGAAATGTTTTATTCTAAACTTCTCCACCTGAGCATGTCACTCACTATTGCTCCCTCTGGAGATGACTCACTTGTGTGATTTTACTTTCATGCTAGTAGGCACCCACACTAGCATGCCACAGTATGCACCAGGTTACAATGCGTGCGGATCACTGTACCGTACCTGCTTCTGATATGTAATCCCCATTCCTCTCCTTTTTGTTTCCAAAACCAGGCATGGAACAATGTATATGCAGGTTCTTCATTCCCAATTATGAATATAAGCACTGATACTTAGATAGATCAGCTATATTGTAGACTGCGAGTACTATTGATAGGTCCTGATGAATCGCTGGTGAATGCACCCTGAGCGAGAAACATGTCGACCACTATCTACACTTGTTAGTATAGCCTTGAGCGTGGAAAACATTACTTTCCAGACCTCCCAGTCTAACTACTCTTCTTTTAGTTGACGCATGGGACCACCCGAATAAAGTTACTTCCTGTACCCATGTGTCATATTAATTCACAATTCCGTCTACAATCCTCTGGCCCCTCACCCACACCTCACCCATGGGCAGTTGGATAAAAAGATCTCCGCCAAAGAGCCCCTCTTTGTGGTGTTGCCCGTTGGGAATTGCACCGCCCACCCAACGAGGAGCATTGCCAATGATGAAGCATGACACCTGCAAGGGTGTGTGAGGCCAATATATCCAACAAAATGGATACTCAATGGTAGGTTATCATTTAACCACCGTTACATATCCACACCCTAGTGACCTGTACCTTTACCCCAGGAACAGCCCAGTCCTCTCTTTTGCATCAAAAAGAAAGATGCCACAATATCGTGACCATAAAGTTTACAAGCAAGAATATAATCAATAGGATATAGTTTGTAAGAAATCACAGTAACACCTTTACACATCGGTACCTGAGAAGGGTGAGAAAGAGAAATAGCACAAGGACATTTCACATGGATTATATTTACCTAGAATGGTGCAATGATTAATCCTGGTCACGGGCTGGGGCAAAAAGACCAGGGCTAGGCTCCCGAATAATCAGGTGCCCATGGGACAAGACAGGTGCAGATTAGGGCAGGTGACTTCCTCTAAGTGCAACGCTAGCGTCACACCCCTCTCTCTCAGCAAGCCAATTAGTACCTCGACTGGGTAATCGATAATTTTCCCCAACACCTCGATTCTTCTGACAGAGTGCTTTGCCAGCCCCTCTGCTCTCGATCTCCTATAGCATGCTTTGGGTCAGTGACAGGTCAGCTATTCGGACAAGTCTGACAATTTCTCTATCTAAACCTACCTTAGTTATACCATTTCGAGGGCAATGTACTACCCCTAAATGTTGCAAATCTATGTGTTCCCCTTCAGTGATTGGTCAGAAAGACGAGGAAAGGTCATCACACCATACTAAGATAAGATCAGTTCAATTGACTTGTATTGATCAAGTCTCCACCCACAATTTATTTTCCCATGCCTTTATTTCGGCCAACAATATCGGCATACAAATTATATACATTATATTTGATTGAGACTTCTTGCTTCCTCTTTAGAGGTCAGTAGAGCAGGTTCCCAGTAACATCGTGGGTAAGAAGGGTGTTGGCAGCCATTCAATGCCAATGACTGCATGACTTTCAGGGATTTGTTGCGCAGGCGCAGCTTTTTCAATATAGAGTTTTCGTCTCATTTAAGGCCCATAATACGAGCTAGTAACAAAATCAAAGAAAAACACATTAAAATACAAAAATAAATGAATGCACTGTCTACCACCTATCTCTACTCTAACCCCATAACTTTATTTTAACTTTTTCTTTAATAGTTAAGCAGAACGAAAAAGCTTAGTACAAGCAGCAGCATAAGCATTAGCATGTGAGGCTTGAAGCGGCCATTTCTGGCACTAGTGCGCAGAAGCAAGAAGTTTCCACCAAAAGCAGTGATAAGTCACACCTCGTAGATGTGGCGGACGCACGCAGTAAAGTTCCCGCGTTTTCGGCGGCCATGTTAAGACACTCTGGTTAATGTTAGTAACAGCACATATGCAAGCTTCCCCAGCTTTATAAATGTGTTGTGTAATGCAAATATTAAAGGACGAAACATGTTGATTAATATGTTAAAGGTTATTTGGAGTGGACTGAGTCCAAGCAAGTTTCGGTATATGTGAAACCTTGCTCCATCGCTACTAAGAGTCAGTTTGCCCTCACCTTTATCCCTGCTGATGAAGAATGGAAACCCTGTTATTGACAACTTGATTCCAAATATTATAAAGATAAGGAGGACAAACTAAATGCTTTCCTTCACTACTTCGAAGGCACCTTGTCTGAAGAAGGCACCAGTCTATGCAGAGGCTTCAAGATTTCAAAGTACACCATGTAGACATCACCTTTCCCTATACCAAATTTTAGTGATACAATAAAAGGGATATAGGTATCAAGGCCTCAGAGAGAAACAATCCCTGGTCTTACTTCAAGACTCAAAATGTTCATCAAACCAAACAAATGCATGACATTCTCTCCAAGAATGCTCAACTGTTTGAAAATTCCTAAGGCCTCAATTGTTGGGAACTGATAGCTCAGACATTAATGTAAATCCAAAGCAATATGCCTTAAAATGTCAGATGAAAACAAAATGGCAGAGAAATAGAAGTAAAGAATAGACTGAAGTTACATTTAAAAGAATTTAAAAATAAGAGTTGCTTAATGTGCAAAAATGACAGAATTTTTTTCTTTGATAACAATATATGAAATATTTTCTATGTGAAAAATTTGAACTATTAACTTATAGCTACATTTTGTTATTAGGAAGTATCAAATAAAACAGAAAATACCATTATTCATCACAATTTATGAATTATTGAAAAGGAGTCAATCAAAAGGGTAAAAGTACATACCTGCAAAATAAGGAAAGAGATGACAAAAAAGAAAGAACAAATAATGTAAAATATATCATATGCCATTCTCGTAGAAGAGAGACCTAAACTGCATTGTGCAGCCAGGATTACATGTAGCCATCCATTCATTGAGAGGAGCCCAGATTTTCTGGAGTCTTGTGTGACTCGTATTATAATTAAAGCCAACTTTTTAAGGCCAGCCAAGAAAATATGCTTCTTCTACCATGCCTTGAAATTATCTGCCTCCCTTGGTAACCAAGAGTGTGCCACACCCAAACAGGCCACAATGATCAAGTAAAAATATATTCCTGACACAAAAAGGTGGGCTAGTAGAAGAGTGACCTAACAAGATGACCTGAGGTTCAGGCCAAATTCTGAGTTTGACGACCTGATTGAGTTTATCAAAGACTTTGCCCAGTAAAGGTACCAAATTAGGACTAGAGGCATAGATATGCTTGATTTCTGCACCGGGAGATAGATACCGAAAGCAGTTTGAAGTCACCCTAAGGCCCTATCTATGCAGCCTTTAAGGCACATAATACAAATCGTACATCATTTTTTTTAAACAAGCCTTTTTTTAGAGATATTGAGCAACACTTGTGATAGAAAAATACTCTTGGTAATCTCAGCCCTGGAGACATCGGGGTCAAAACCATGCTGCTGTTTGCCAGATAAGGGCTTAATATTGTCAACAGAATCATTATTTCCCATAATGATTTTGTAAAAGATACTTATTGTACCAAAGCTGCCTCAAGAAATTCTGCAACTGCAGATATCTAGAGAGCATCCGGCTCGAAATTACAAATTCATTGGCATCGGTCAGTAAAAGACCTCAGTATTCAATCTGAATAAAACTGGCCTAGTGCATGTAAGCCAAGTGTCTAATTTACAAGAACTGATGCATCGCTGTGTTGCATCATCGATGCGTCAAAATGATTTATGATTGACCACTTCGGTTCTACATGCCATGGATGTGCCATATTAATGGTATGGTGCGCCATGGCGAAAGGATCAGGCAGCGTCAAACAAAATTGATGCTGCCACAGATGTGTTGTCGTAGTGGAAACTGACACATCAGGAGCAAAACTGACATAAGGCTGGTTAGCAGCACGTAAAGTGACGCCAACCACCCTATCGTCACTTTTCATTACATAAAAAAAATAACAAAATGATGCTTTGGATAAAAGAAAACATTGGCACACTTCACAGAAGGCAGCCATGGAACAGGGAGAACAGAGCTGCAGCCAGGAAAACAACCCCTGCATCCCCTGCACCAGCCCAGATATCCAGACAGACTCCCATGGGAAGAGGAAGAGGAAGTGAAACTTCAGTGAGTAGGAGAATTACATCTTAATCACGGAGGAGGCAGAGCACCAACATCAGCTCTTTGTCACCTCAAAATTGACATTTGGAAAGAAAGAGAACATTTGGCATACCATGGTAGCCAAGATCAACAGTGTGGGACAACCAAGAGGACAGCCCACTGACTGCAAGAAACGCTGGTACAACTATAAGAGCAAGATAAAGGAGAAACTGGCCAATAACCTGAAGGCAGCTATGTAGACTGGAGGTGAAAGCCCGGCGCCTCAGGAGGAGCTGGATGCCTTGAAGGAGAGGGTTTCAGCAGTCATCCCCGAGGATTTGGTGGAAGGAGTTCTGGGATAAGACGGTGCAGCCCTTGAGGAACAACAAGACCTCCAGGTAAGTTACAACAAGGGGCAATGTGGGGAAAATGATCATGTTGTGCAGTGAAGCTAGCTAAGTCCCAGCGCTCCACTGCGCTGTGGGCAGGGCAAAGGGCAGGAATCTGGGTCATTTACCATTAAACATCACATAAATGTTAGTTGCACTGCCCAGTCAAATGTGGCACAGCTCAGTCTGGCTCCCTCACATTTATCCCTTCCATGTGTGAAGTGAAGCACCAGTCCAGGTTCAACTTTGTATACTTGCACTTGTAGTGGAATGTCTAACTTGAGTCACTACAAATCCCACAATACAAAGCAAAAAACATGGGACCGCGTTTACAAGAGGGCTGCGCTGCTAAAGCATAACTTTTTATGATGCTCCAGTGGCACAGGGCTCTCAATAATATCTATGAGGTGACACAAAGCCAACCGGCGCGGTTTTGCCAGGCCTCATTGATATGGAGCAATACAAGGCAGCACAAATCACTGCACTGCCGGGCTCTCTACGTCACATAGGCATTCTATTGGCATTGCGGTCAGTTTTATCATGCAATACCCATGGGGTTTGACACATTTCACTCCCAGATTTTCAAGGATCTGTAAGCTTGGGAATGCATAAAAAATGTGGGCCTCCCCATGGGATGTAACGAGTAGAAATAACTGTATTTCCCCTTTGCAGCACACATAAAGAGAGTAAAATGCCTCCATGGATTGTTTTTATGCAGGAATGTGTCATTTCCTGCACAAAAACAAACCTGCCAACAACACAGACACCCTTGCATTATGGTGCAAGGGTGTCTGCATTGGTGCAAGGCACCAATTTGTGCACTGCTGCAGGCAGAAAGGACAGGAGAGTGCGGTATGTCATCAATTCTGCATATTCATCTCCTTTCCTTTTGACTCAAGGCACTTCTTTACCGGCCCTGGGGATCCCGTTACCTGGTTTGCTGCATCTTAAGGTCTCCAGTCACCACTGCTTGCCCCCGCCGCCGCCGACCAACCGCGGCCGCCGAGAGGGGCAGGGCAGCAAAGACCACAACTCCCAGCGTCCCCTGCTTCGCGGGGACGCCGTCCGACAGCTGGGGCTTCCGCCCGGAGGAGTACTTTAGGCAGCCCTTCCTCCCGCGTCGCGGGACGCGCGCGGGCATCGCTGGGCTGAGCCCGTCATAGGCCAGAGGAGGTCGGGTCGGGCAACCTCTCTTGGTTTTGCGGATTAAAGGATACGCCCCTAAAGACTACCTACGAACTCTTTTGGTTTCCTTAAAGAGTCAAAATACTGGTAATTAAGTTACTCACCTGGCTTTGTAACTGTGTATTGCCCAATAGTCCGTTGCACCATGTCTTCTAAAGGGGCCGCCAAAAAAACTATGTCCCAGAACGGTTCAATCAAGGGGACTTTGGACCACTATCTAACCAGGGTATCATGGCATTAGAGAGAGTAGAACATAGTCCTGCCATAAATATTTCACCCAGTATACGATCCCCCACGATGCCAACAGATTTAGCCAACTCCTCCTTAATAAGGGAACTAAATGAAATCTGTAACAGCAGGTACATCTTAATAGAACAGGAAAAGGAGAATTCTGGTGCTCCGGCAAGCCCCATGGAGAATAGAAGCCCCCAGTTTAATGCATCATCTCAACTAAATAAAAGTCCTCTGGAACCTCACCTCCTAATAACAGACAAAGTTAACAATCAACCGATAGTACCCCCCCAGGTCCCTCTTGCCAACAGAAAGCGTAAAGGTGCGGAAGATATAGGGAGGCTAGCGAAACTACATAAAATAAACCCAAGTCCCACACGGGCCATTGCCACCACTCCAGAAATATCTAAGGCATGTCCAACATTGGAGACTCCTGTATCTATTTTACCGTTGGCCCAGCTTGAAGAGCTGATTAAAACCTTAATATCCCCGCTGATAATAAGGATGGATAGAATAGAGGAAAAGGTCACGATGATAGAAGAATCCATCAAGGCAAACATGCCTACAAATAGAATGTCTGGGCACAAGCAAACTCAGAACTTAACTGCCTCCAACATGCCTAGCAATATGGCCCAATACCGACCAGTCGCTACTAGTTTATTAGCTTCAAAAGCCAAGGAAGTACTTAAAGAATTACCAAAAGTATGGAGCTCTGCTCCTAGAGCAGGACTGACTAACGTAGCCACATTTTCTGAGGGGTCTTTTGCCAATCAGGGTAATATCCAAAGAAAAACGAATTGTATAAACCTCCCTCCAGAGGCAGCACCTTTTGTGTGTGTCCTTTCGGGAGTGCCCGAGCTTACAACCGGGAAAGTTGAAGGTTATCAGGACCTTAAAAACAAGGTATAATTTTGGTTCACCAAAAATAGACCCCTTCCATTACATATTAAAGGTAGTATCCTGAATGTAAGAAGGGTGGGGTGGGTAGGATCCCGTCCCAAGGACTTCGCTGGAGACCTGGTTATTGTAAATTTCAGGGATAACCAGGTCGTCCCATTTCTTCGTAGGTGGCAGCCACAAACAGGAGACGGGCCAATAGTAACAAGGGAACTGTGCGATTTTTATCCTAGAATCGCTTACCCGCCACCCTCAAGATGGAGCGTAGAAAAAACTACTTGAAGGGAGGGAGAGGTCCCGTACAGAGTAGCTACAGGATACCTACCTTCAACCGTTATGATTTACTACACACGCTGAACTGATAGGATAAGGATATCGTCCCAATGACCATCCATAAAGCACAGACACTTTTTCCCGTATGAAGTACTCCATGGCGATGTGAAATCCAATGAAGTCTAATTCTAACTGATGTTGCCAAGTGCTCTTTCCTTTGTAGATCAAACATAGCTTTACATGCCTTTTATACTTTTTATTGTTTTTAAATTGTTAAAACTCTTTTTGGTTTGATTGCTTATTGTTTGTTCACAAGGAATCCTGATTTGGATAGGGAATTATGTGTAAAACTATAGTGTATATGACATTTTATGCTGTACGCTTTTATTGTTATTAATTTTTAACCGAATAAAGTACTCTGATAAGACTCAAGGCAGTGTAGCAAAAGTGACTTGCTGTGCTGCCCTGTGTCCCAAACCTCGTAAATCAGTCCCAGAATGGAACAGCACATCAGGCATGTGCACATTAACTCTGCTCAACCTGACTGTTACAATGCAGGCCACCTTGCGCCATAATGCCACTAAGTCTAACCTGGGCCCATGCAAACAAATCTGGAGTGTAAATCAATGGAATGCAACAGGATTGTCAAAGGAGAAACTGTACACCTGAGACGGGGGTCAGGCATGGAGGATGTGAAGGATTAACACATAGGAACATGCTAAGAGTCATGTGTCTAGTAAACTGCATGAAACTACATAGCACGCAGCTGTCCCAATGTGCAGGGTGAGACCACACAGGTGTCAGCTCCCATGGTAGTGACCTGCCAAACTCCTGTCATTACCAAAATCAGATTGAGTGTAGTGGTGAAATCAAGTGGTGCACACGAGAGCACCATGTGTTTTGAAACAAAAGATGGTGTGTGGCCCTTGTGCGGCTCTGGTAGTGCAGGGCATTATAGGTGCTGGTTGAGCATGTCAAACTGCCACTGTGTCTGAATGGTGTGTCATTGCATAGCAAGGAAGTGAGAAGGGATATCTGTACTGCAAGGTAGCCTGACCAAGACACATGCACTGCTGTGTCCGACAGTCTCACAATTGCGTTGCAGCTGGGAAGGGATGACAGAGAAGAGGCCATTGTGGAAGAACATTCTATATTTGATGCGGCCCTGGGTGAAGATGTAGCCTGTGGCAGGAGGGAGTCTGAATGCAATATGTCTCACCATGCCACATATGACAAAGTCAGAGGATGTGAAACAGGGATCTGTCAATGTATAGGATGAACTAGTTTGCCACCACACAGGGCATGAGTCAGGGATGGTATGAGGCTGAGGTGGATGGGCTCAGTTGTGTGGCAAATGTTGATGGTTACATATCACCAAATCCAGCACTACTACCATGTGGGCTACAGCGCATCAACAGCCCTCAAAAAAAGCCAGCCATGTCAGCTCATTGGATATGGTCATGCATATTGATGGTGTTGCAGGCACACAAGAGTCAATGCATCATCTGGGTACCATCAGTATATGGCAGTAGGTTGAGTGCCTGGCCCAAAATCAGGTTTGACAGAGGAGGTATATGCAGGTACTAGTGGTGGGGCCTGACGTAAAAGATGTGTGAATCTCTACAATTACCTACTCTGTTAATGATGAAATGGGCTGAGTGTCAGTGTTGGCAACGTAACTAGTGTGACTGGGCCCATTCCTTCAGAGTTGCTCGCAGTGCCCACTGTCCACAAATATGGAGCCAACTGTGTGTGATATGAAATAATAATAATATATACAAATAGGAAACCCATGGCAAATACATACCCTCACACACTCCTGCAGTGTAGCAAGGCTTGAAGCTGAATAGAGGTGTGCAGGATATGTTTGTAAAACGGAACCCTTGGCCACATAAAAGCACAATGTACATGCAAAACAGAACTACAAGGCAGAGTGCTGTAGTGTTCAGTTTGAAAAGCAGACTGCAGCATCATAATGAATTCATGAGCAAACCCACTTCACCTTCACAGGAGCTGTGGGCTGAGTATTGGTCACAGGGAATGCAGGCATCCTGGAAACTATATGCAATGTGCATAGAGGTGGTGTCAATTTGTCAAAACACTATCAGTATAGGCATCATGAAAAAGAAAGCCAATCACTAAGGAAGAGGTGGACTATACCTCATATCACACATGCAGGAATGTCAGGCCCAGTGAGCCGTGTAACTGTGGTGCAATATGTGTCATGACACGACAGGTCTGCCCAGTCTCACAGTGGTTGTGCGAACAATGCAGAGATACTGCCATCTGAAAGGCATCTACACTGCAACTTGGGCTCTAAACCTAGGAGGAATAGATGTACTAAGCATTGATGTTAACCTGACAGGGAATTAGTAAGAAGTATGATTGTCAATCAGATTACTCATGTCACCATCTAACATAGATTAACAACAACATTTATCTATTTCATTGCAAAGGATGTACCAACTACTCCTGGCCCGCTGCCTATTCTGGATGATGATTCTGCTGACAATGATAGCCTGCCAAGTCTAGACCAAGACACCCTCTTGGAAACTCTGTACTCCATTCGGACACCATCTCTGGTTGCCAAGTCTTGACCAAGACACCCTCTTGGAAACTCTGTACTTCATTCAGACACCATCTCTGGTTGCAAGAAGGGCCAACAGTATTGCACAGTCTCCAGAGGATCAGCCCATATTCCAACACACACAGCCACCAAGCTCTCCCTCAGCCCTGGACTCCGAGGACCCCCAAGTTGAATTCCAACATTGTGCAGTAGATGCGGTGTGGGTAGGGATGGGGACCATGTCGGGTACCCTAGAGGGAATCCATAGGTGCCTCACTCACAATAAGGACACCTCGGAGGCCATAAGAGGCACCTACCCTTTACTCCATGGCTTGGAACAGTCCCTGGCTGACATCACTGGTGTCATGAGGCAGAGGCATTAACACTTGCCCTGCTGAAGTTGTACCTGCGAGGTTGCCAACCAGCTGGGGATGATCCACACTATCCTGGAGTCCATGGAGCAGAAGCAGGACTCATACATAGCAACAATGGGTGCTTTACACCACAACGATGTAGCTGTGCTGGCAACCCATCATATCTGTCTTAACGCTGTGCTGTCTTACTAGGAGGTGCAGAGAATTGCTGCTGGGGACAGGGGATCCATATCTTTAGCTCTTGATGTTTATGTGCTTCCATTACCACTGGCACCGACAACACCCACCTCACGGGAGGCATCACACACATCGGAGGGTGAAGATGTGGATTTCCCCTCTTTCCACTGAAAAACTGGCCAGTAGCATTTCCTATTTGCTCATGCCAGTGTACTTCACAACTGCTACTGTCCTCCGTTTGCTTTCCCACCCATTGATCTCATTCATTTGTAGACTGTCTATGTGGCTTATATTTCCTAATGGCAATGTGGTCCTTCTCCTCACTGAAACACACCTCAACTCCTCACGTCCAATGGCATGTATCCTCCACAGGTTCTGCCTGGACATCCAATGGCTCACAAACTACGACTTGCTCCTACATTCACATGTCAATACAATAACTTACCGGAACCAGCATGTTCTATTTCTGGTCATGATTGGACTAAGTTAACCATGGTGGATGTTCTGACCATAAAGACACTACCTAACATCTAAAGGGAAGTATGTTTCATTGACCCAGGTTTATTTCTGCACAGTCCATGTGAAATAGTTTGTGATCCCTATGTACAGCTAAACTAGCAAGTAGTCACCGAAGGTTACATGCATGAAGTGTTACAATTAGCAATCTATCAATGGTAAGATTGAATGGCATTTTTCCAACGTGGGGGATACTCCATGCATACTAGCCAGCAGACAACTGAGATATGACAATAAAATGGTACTAGGAATAGTGTGTAAGTGGCTGCCATCAGCGTGGCACCAAACACATCCTAGATTTGTCACAATGGCTTGACTTGATCATCCATACAAAACATGCAGCATCATGTACACACACAGTGAAATTGTAGATTAATAGATTAATACCTGTTTTGGCCTGCATGTTCATTTACAGCAAGTGTGGCTATTATAGTGCACAATCACGTTTGAAGATCCCTTAAATGACTCCATTGCAAACTTTACATGATCTACTCCTGAGCTGCTCCACCTAGTAACAACTGTATTCAATCACAGTCAAGAAATCCTACAGAATGTGTGGAACCTAACTGAAGCAGATGTGACAGCTGCCATGCAGTTAATAAGTAAGCAGTTGTGAAAGTGTAAAAGAATATTTATTTAACACCTAAAAGTCTTAAAATCCATAACCTACACCAACTATTCCATCTAAACTATGCATAAACTAACATATGCTAACTTACCTACACTATCCTAACTTAAAACTAACCTTACCTAATAACCTTACCTTAGGCTCCTCTCCACAGACACCACAAGAGACAGATTAAACTTCAGCCCCCTACCCCCTTAATACACATTTGCACAAGAGACAAACATGAATTACACCTATACACAAACTACTAAACATTAAAACCTAAACAATATTTTGTTGGTATTTTTTAGACTTTTTTTTTTTTTTTTTTTAAACAGATACTAAACATGAACCCCCACACAAACAACCTACCCACCCATATCCCCACCAAAAAACACATACATATTGAAAACTATAAAGCACTAAAACTAACCGGACCTATGATTATGCTAAAACATATCCTAACAAAGTCTAAACAATAAAAACAAGCAATATGAGCAGGTAATGGTCAGAAAGTTGGAGGGAGGGCCTAAATTTGCTGTTCTGTTATAAATGATCCACAGTTTTTTGCAAGGGGCGAATCATTTGCATAAGCGTCGACACCTGCAGTTGAAGGCCTGCCAGCTTCAAATGTGTCTCTGTATTTGCCTTCAGCAACTGCTTCTCAAACTCAGTTGGCTGAGCTGATGAACTGGCGACCACCTGTGATGCCATTGCTGGTGGGGCTGTGGAGGGACCCGGAACTGCCCCCAAATGGAACTGCCCCAAATAACCACCATGGGAATTCTCCATTTCTGGCCTGATGCTGGCCCTGTCCGGGGTTTTCGGTCCCCAAAGTGGTGAGTTCCAGGACACTGCTGCACTTGATTTTTCATATTGCCTCCCCATGCACCTGCAGGCCTTGGCAATGTGCCATATGTGTTGATGCCTCCCCAGACAGATCCAATAGGATGTTTCCTGATCACGGGTCATGGTATCTATTGGAGAGGTAGAACATATCTATCAGATCAAGCTGAAGTTGCCCAGTTTGTCATCAATTACATGTATGAATTTCTATTAGCAGCACAAGTGTCATGTCCTGCCGAAATATGACATCAATGAAATGAATCATAACCAAGCGCCATGAGAAGCATGTGCTTCCCCTAAAATTAAAATGCTAAAGTACTCAGGTTGTGGCCTTGTAGGTAGAAGAAAGGCAGTGTCTGGCCTCATGAACATTTGCCCATGTGCATTTGAACACAGATTCTGAACAATGATGTAGTGTACTGATGGAATAATACACATGGTCCAGCTAGGTACTCCCTGGGGACCGTCATGCAACATGGAAGAGGGTTACATCTATGGCTTTTGTGAAATGAGTGTTGTGTAGGAAGTACACATATTGTCACTGAGCTATCCTTCAGTGATATCGGCATATACACAATGCCACACACATTGCAGCATAGATTGGCTCTGTGCCAGGTAGCTGAAACATAGACAGAGTGTGGCTGGTTACCTCTAAATCAACAGACCTGGTGGACACTTCTCCAATATTGACACATGGACATACTTGGAACACTTTAACATAAATCACGTATGGAAAATCCTTCACATACCGAATAGTCTGTACGTACATTTCTGTACGAATTGTTACCTAGATGTACATCAACTCATACTTAGTCTATGTGACGAGTGTGTGCATGCATGATATAGATATGATATAGATCTCATATATTTGAGTACATTGTGCTGTATATTGCAGGTGCATACATGACAGTGGTACCTAACACATTGTCCTTATTCCTCACAAAACACTGCAAATGTATGGGAACGTGTCTATTATAGGGCATTGATTATATGAGAGCATGAGTCAGGCACGTAACAGCATTGGCATGCGTGGACTGGTGATGTCTCCCACATTGACTCATACCTATTCAGTTTGCACTGAGGTAGGCATCAACAAAGCTTGTGTGGACTAGCCATACAAAATTGACCTCACATTGCCATTTGCACGCATACACAAGCTATGTCCATCAGACAGGGAGATTGAAGATCATCCCTCCAAATCTATGTGTACATCAAGTTTTGTAAGAACATTTCCTATACCACCATGCCATTTTGTCAATTGCTCCTCTGTCACCCATCTAACATTTCACCAATATGCAGAACTCTGAGGGATGTGAAGGTACCCATAATGCTGAATGAGAGATCCCACATATCATGATAAATGTGGGCTAAGTGGTGTATCCAAGTAAATCATTGGTCTGGACAATGAATTGACACACTCACTGCAACAAATGGGGATATGTAACTAGCCCACTGGTTTTGTTTGCATGAATAATACATTTCAACTATGAAGCATCAGAAATAGATATACAGCATTTACACTAGTAGGGAATCACGTTTTGGTATGCCACGCCTGCTCACATGGTCACCCAAGTCAATTGGAGTCCAAACTTTAGATAGATGCTCAAATACAGATCCATGTATGGATCCCAGAACAATTTTCTATTTGAGCGGCATTAATGCCTGACACGCCTTGAAACATTTAGATATTACCAATTTTGGTAGAGTGGAAGGACATATTCTGCAGGTATGTGCATGGTATGATGTTAACACCCAATAGGTCAACTCCAGCGACACCCTTACCGCCACCGAGCACCTCCACTTCCAGATACACACCGACCCCAAGAACACCCTCAGAGGCACCCTCATCTACAGACCCCCGGAACCACGCACACAATTCAGCAAAGCCATCGCTGACTTCGTCAGTCCGCACGCCCGCACCTCCACAGACTACATCCTCCTAGGGGACCTCAACTTCCACCTGGAGAACAACAATGACAGCAACACCGCCACCCTGTTGGACAACCTCGCCAACCTCGGACCCAAGCAACTGGTGAACACCCCCACCCACTAAGCCAGCCACACGCTCGACTCCATCTTCTCCAGCAAGCACATCTCCTTCAGCCATTCAACCGGACTACACTGGACAGACCACAGCTGCGTCCACTTCAGCTTCAGTAGAACCACGACCCACCACCACCCACAACAGGTTCCCCGCAGAAGCTGGAGTAAGATCACCGCCGACCAGCTCACCACCGCCCTCAGCCAGAACCCACCCACCGACACGACGGACCCCAATGAACCAGCCCGCAACCTCACACAGTGGCTCACCAATTGCGCCGACGAACTCGCACCACTGAAGAATCCTCCCAGCAGACCCGGCAGCAGGAAAGCCTCGTGGTTTACCAACGAACTCAAAAACTCCAAGAAAACCAGCCGCGCCCTCGAGAAAGCCTGGCGCCACGACCAGACAGCAGAACACATGACCGCCCTCAAGAACACCACCTGCAGACAGCACCAGCTGATCCGCACCACCAAGAAGACAACATTCAAATAACTTCTGGACAGCAACACCCACAACAGCAAGGAACTCTTCAGCATCGTTAAAGAGCTCTCCAACCCCAGCGCCTGCAACAACGACATCACACCCTCGCAAGACCTCTGCGACTCACTCGCTTCGTACTTCCACCGCAAGATCGCCAACATACACAACAGCTTCGATGCACAGACCTCGGACTCAACCACCGAACCTACACCCCCCACCACCACCCTCCGCATCTGGACCCCGGTCAGCACTGAAGACACCATCCGCCTGATGAACACCATCCACTCCGGCTCCCCTACCGACCCTTGCCCACACCTCATCTTCAACAAATCCGACTCCATCATCGCACCCCAACTCCGGAACATCATCAACAACTCCTTCGCATCCGCCACCTTCCCGGAGAGTTGGAAACATGCCGAACTGAGTGCCCTTCCTGAAGAAACCCACCGCGGACCCCACGGACCTCAAAAACTTCCGCCCCATCTCGCTCCTCCCCTTTCCAGCCAAAGTCGTCGAGAAGACCGTCAGCAGACAACTCTCCGCCTTCCTCGAGACCAACAGATCCCTCGACCCCTCACAGTCCGGGTTCCGAGCAAACCTCAGCACCGAGACCGCCCTCATCGCAGTCACCGACGACATCAGGTCCCTGCTCGACAACGGAGAAACTGCTGCCCTCATCCTCCTGGACCTCTCAGCAGCCTTTGACACTGTATGCCACCGCACCCTGATACAGCGCCTCAGCAACACCGGAAATCCAAGGAGCGGCCCTGGAATGGATCATCT
The DNA here is from genome assembly GCF_964261635.1 of Lissotriton helveticus. Lineage (NCBI taxonomy): Eukaryota > Metazoa > Chordata > Amphibia > Caudata > Salamandridae > Lissotriton > Lissotriton helveticus. Next base: position 1,599,388,797 of record NC_136059.1, on the reverse strand, counting down.
CGTTCCTCGACGGAAGAACCCAGAGAGTCCGCCTCCGCCCCTTCCGATCCGCGGCCACCAAAGTCATCTGCGGCGTTCCGCAAGGATCCTCACTCAGCCCCACCCTCTTCAACGTCTACATGAGCCCTCTCGCAGCCATCGCACGCCAACACAACCTCAACATCATCGCCTACGCAGATGACACCCAGCTGATCCTCTCCCTCACCAACGACCCCACCACCGCCAAAGCCAACCTCCAGGAAGGAATGAAAGACGTCGCGGAATGGATGAAGCTCAGCCGTCTGAAACTGAACTCAGACAAGACGGAAGTCCTCATCCTCGGACCATCTCCCTCCGCCTGGGACGACTCCTGGTGGCCCCCAGCCCATGGCACCACACTGAAGCCAACGGACCACGCACGCAACCTGGGCTTCATCCTGGACTCATCCCTCACGATGACCAAGCAAGTCAACGCCGTCTCATCATCCTGCTTCAACACCCTGTGCATGCTCCGAAAGATCTTCCGGTGGATCCCCACCGAAACCAGGAAGACGATCACCCAGGCCCTCGTCACCAGCCGTCTGGACTACAGGAACACCCTCTACGCTGGAACCACAGCCAAACTCCAGAAAAGACTCCAGCGCATTCAAAACGCCTCAGCACGACTCATCCTGACATCCCTCGCCACAGTCACATCTCGGCCCACCTGAAAGACCTGCACTGGCTCCCCATCAACAAGAGGATCACGTTCAGACTCCTCACCCACGCACACAAGGCTCTCCACGACACAGGCCCGAAGTGCCTCAACAGCCGACTCACATTCTACATGCCCACCCGCCTGCTCCGTTCCGCCAGCCTCGCCCTCGCCTCCGTCCCACGTATCCGCAAATCCACCGTCGGAGGAAGATCCTTCTCCTACCTGGCAGCCAAGACATGGAACTCCCTCCCCACCCACCTTCGGCTGATCATGGACCATCTCTCCTTCAGGAAACAACTCAAGACCTGGTTGTTCAAGCAGTAGCGACCCCCCCCAGCGCCTTGAGACCCTGTCGGGTGAGTAGCCCGCTATACAAATTCTATTGATTGATTGATTGATTGATCCTGTGTTGCCAGAAGCATGCCCAAATCAAAGCTTACATTCATTTTATCAACAGAGTGATTTCAGCAGAAATATGGGCGTATTCCCAACATGTACTATAAAAATTGTAGGACGGGAGGATGGTTTTGCGAGTTGAACTGTCACCATTGACAAATGCATGATTGGAAGGTCAAGCTGCCAAATCTGGTTAAGGTCGTCTGCATTCCATTCTTCTGAGATCGGTAAATTCAATATCATTAAACTGTATAATAGTAGCACTATTGTATTGGGTAAGGGAAATACGTGTTATTTAAAGCATTTAGAAATGGTAGGAGCGTACTACATATAATCAATGTCTTATAATTACAAATGAGTTTTAACACACAGGAACACAGGACCTCACTGCGAATCAAGCGAGTGATGTACAGGAGTCAATAAGATGGTAATTTTGCATTCTAACAGCACAGTTGGATCCCAGAAGGCAACGGTGAATTAAATGTGTTTATTGATTAAGTACACTGTGTTTGTGCAACTTCTAGCCGCTGCCCTGCCCCAAAATAAAAACCACATAACCTTCTTCAAGTTGTCACAGTGGCTCAGCAGCATATGCGCTTGTAGTAAAGATGTTGAAGCATGTGCAAGTCACAGTTTAAAATCCACTTCCTGCATAATCTACCTATCCCACTCCATCTTCCTTTTTATCTATTCTGTGCGGCTCTCACCCCTATTTAACATGCTACATAATGCCATTAGACAAATGTACTCCACCCCACAAAATTCCACCCCACACAATTCCACAACTATCAATTCAAATTCAACCCACATAATTCCACTCCACACCACAAAAATTCACTACACTCCAAACCAAAACACATAGGTAAAAGACATTGTAATTTACTAAGCCAATAGCTACAACTCTCGCAAATGTGAGACCTATTGCATTGCAAATGCTTGTTTAAGATGTGAGTTTTGTTAGCAATATTGATTTTTATGGTTCTTATTACAATTTGAATGATACGGGAATCTATGTATTAGGTGATTTGGAATGTTCATTTTTTGCATAAAATCTGTTTCACTTGCAATAGCACTTTATGGAATCCATTCTTTGGATAAAATGCAATTATGAAATGTATTCATTAGTTTTAATGTAACAATCAATTTTTAACTGTGTTGAAAAAATAAAATACTCATTTATATATATTCTTATACTTACTGGTTCTAGTGTGATTAATGGCTTTTCAGTATTATTAAGGAGAAAGATTTTATGTTCACTTGTTTTTATGGTTTCTCTACAATAGAGAAAATGTGGTCTCTGAATCTCTTGGGACCTTAACATTAGTGGCCCTCATATGACAGGTGGGTGCTGGCTGCTACAGTTTTGTAAAAAATACTCTCCAATATTAACTAATACTTTAGGTGAAAAGGGAGTCCATTATTGTTGTTTGCGCATATATACCCTGTCCCTTTTCTTCGCCTTGGGGTGGCTCCCTTGTGTTTTACAGAACATGTGAGCTTTACCTAGGGAGGGATTTTCGATGCCTGGAGCCTTGGCACTATCTGGTGTAGCAATTGGACGAAGGACTCCCTCCTGAGCTGGTAGTGAGGACCTCATCCTCCCTGATATCAATTAGGGTAGTCAGCTGGTGGTACACATGTTCCCTTCTCCTGTGCTGCCTTTGTGGTGGTGAGGGAGAGGAGCGGTTTGGTGGGTGGTTGGGTTGGTACCAGTACTTGTGGTTTCCTTGCAACTCCCAGCTGCAAAATGAGCACCTCCATGATGTAGCTTTTCTCTCTGCCCTTTCTTTATATGCTCATGTCATTGCACCATTTAATATGTGTCTTTTTCACAGGCACATGAATTTTTAGGCTATAGGGCCTCTGCATGCCTTGAGCAGGCAATGCATCACTTTCGTTAAAACTTGTAAACATTCATGCATCTGGTTTACTGTGGAAATTACGATGGAACATCCACCGTGCATATATTATTATTTATGTGACATGTGACGCAGGCAGTTCTAACGCAAGTTCCTTTTGACTCAGGAATTTAAAAAAAGATGTATCCTCCAGGATACGTCACCGTGTAAATATAGAGTACTGAGAGCACCACCAACACATGAAAAATATTGACACACTGGCGGCAGAAGCTCTTGTAAATAAGTCGCAAGTGTCCTCCAAAAATATATGTAGCTGTCACAAACAAAATAGGAAAAATTAGTGTTATAACCAAGTAATGTGTATAAATTACATTTTCTAAATATCCAAAGGGAACTTGCAAGTGTAGCCTCATAATTCAATTTGATAATCGTTGACATATACAGGGAAATTCTTTCCCCAGATATGTGAGAGAGATGACATAGTGAGTGCCTGGTGTGCCCAGGATGGTGCTTGATAAGATCTCCATTTGATTAATATTTATTTTGTAAGAAGGAGACTGTTCCAAAATCTGTCACCGCTTTCTGAAATCGCAACAGAGTGGTTACAGGAGAGCAGTTTAATATATCTATGTCCTCTGAGTACGCAAGAACCTTGACTTCCAATGTATGCAATCCGATGCCAGACTGTTGGTGCTAAGATTCAGGACCTAGAAAAAAGGCTAGAGATAAGGGGCACACAACAACAGAGGGCATCCCTGCCTGGTGCCCCTGCTTATATATATGTGTTGGAAAACGAGGAAGCGTCTGTGAGGCCTGCACAAATAACAAGACTACATTTGCCCTTCACTGCGAACCAAACACCCAATTGTAGCGCCTGACTCTCAGAGCAGTGCAGAGCAGAGCAGTCTGAGGTTTACTCAAGGGAGGTGCTGTGGGCTAGTAATCGCCATTTGCAGGTGCGCAAAATAAAACACTCAATAATTGATTGTCCAGTCTGTACTTTGCTTCATAAAAGTAAAAGTACATTTATTAAACACACACACTACTCAATACTATGCACCAATTTACAAATATACATACGCTGTTGGAATTACTTTGTGACATTGCATAACATCTCCACCTCTCCCGCAGGGGGGGTGGGGTCTAGTACCATCACTCCCATGTATGCACATCATCTTGCCCCCAATGCAATTAGTTGAACATAACCTGGGGCATGGGCCCTGCGCACTGGCAACATCCAAGTGGCGACCCACCCCCTTACCTCAACAAGCATTAAAATGGGTACATGTGCCTTGGTGACACATGACCCTGACTGAGCATCTCCTACTGACCATAAAGTATGCACCTCTATATCTTAGGGGCTAGCAGTCTGGAGTCTTCACCTAAGTGCAGCAGCAACAATACATGTTTAAGCACACTTTAGAATGACAGTACTCAGCACATTTGTGAATCATTAGAATGCATTGCAATTACAGCCCCTAAAGGCATTACAGATGAAATCACAGGATTACGAATATACAGCCAGACACCCAAGCAGGAATGTCTGAATACAGAACCCCACTTTGCTTATGACATCACCTTACGCCAGCACTTCACATTACACATGTGACCTTCAGTCCCTCTAAAAAGAATAACATTAGGAAATGCACGATGAGTGCAGTTACACCTCTTCACCTGCAGGGAATGCCCTCCTACAGGCATCCCCAACTCAGCCTTTCATTCCTGGATGTATTCCTCAACCTTCCTCCAGCTGTAGATCAAAGGATCCAGCCAAAGAAGAATTAAAATGCTGGCTGAGCCCTTGAGGGTTATCCTTTTCAAATCCCCATGACACTTTGGGAGGGACTTCCAGTATCATGCTGGGGAAGACTGCGCTTCTCAAGCAGCACCCCCTGCACCTATTCACGAATTTGGTGGTGACCCCATTCTCCTGGGGCCATGACAAGCTGAGAAAATGATCTTTTGACCTTGCAGGCCGGTCCTGGCATGCAAGGCATTATGGGAAGGCGAGCATGTTTGATTAGCATCTCCCCTACTGCTTTGGCGAGAGCTGCAATGCTCTGGCTGGCGGCTTCACCGCATTCTGCTCTTCGGTGGGGGCCCTGTCCCACCCGGACCCCAGAGTATACTTCACAGCTCGGGGAGGCCACCCCCGGCTGCTCCTCTCCCAGTGAGTGCTTCCTGCAGCGCGCGGAGCCAACCCCTGGCCGCTCTTCATCCTGTAGGGCCCGGTCCCACCCGGACCCTCGCATTGCCACCACGTTGCAGGTCAGCTCGGGGAGTCCACCCTCGGCTGCCCCTGCCGGCTCCCTGATGGGGCAGCACTATCTCCTGCTGCCACGGTAGCCGGCCTCTCTGATCTGGTCTGCGAGCAATCCCACTCTTCTTCCTCACGGGGCCTGAAGATGGGGTCCCGGGCACCGAGACACTCTGTCCTGGGGAGCGCTCGGCTCTTCTTCAGGGGCCAGGGTGGGCTCCTGGCTCCCTCACGTACACCCTCACGAGGAGCCCAACAGCGCTCCCCGGCTTGGTATCAGGGTCTGGGGATGGGGTCACGAGTCCCTCTAGTCCTCTTTACAGGGGGCGTGATAGCGCTCCCCCGCCTCCACCTTCGGCGGGGGCCAGGGTGAGCTCCTGGCCCCCTTTTGAGGCATTACCATGGGGAGCGCACCCAGGTTTGACTCCTGAGCACATGTTCATGGGGGCGCGACGGCGCTCCCTCGCCCCCCTCCTTCCCATCACCGGGGGCCAGAGTGGGCTCCTGGCCCCCTTCTGGCAGCTTCACATGGGCACAATGGCACCCCCGAATTTGCTTCCTCCTGGGGCATCCCCCGGGACCTGAACCCGCCCCAAGGGGCATGATTGCAACCGGCAGCTGAGCCCCTTGAGCTTCGTCATCCGTCCCAGGCGGGGTCAAAGGTGGCCTACCTTCTGGGGGGCCTATCTTGCCCCCCTGGAGTCCGATTTGCTTCAATTGTGTCTCCTCTCGCTCCTCCTGGCCAGCCCCAGCCCCTGGGAACACTCTCCTTTACCCTCTGTGTCTCTGAGAGGGGAGATTCAGTAGGGAGCGGTCTTCACTGGCTCCCTGCACCAGTCTTTCAACTGTCTCTCCTACTTGGCCTCTCTTCTCCCCGTGCAGAGGCCCTTGCTTGTGCGCACCGATCCTGGGCTCTTCTTCTGGTGCTGTTAGGGCCCTGGGGGCAGTTAGGGGAGTCCTCCTTCCAACTGCCCATTGCCAGGCTCCATCACCTTCTGCCTCAGCAGACCACACCCCAGAGAGACCTTCTTTTCCTGTGCAAGCACTTTTGAAAAGTTGAGTAGGGGGCTAGCAGGAAGTCTCTGTTGGTCCTATCAAACAGCGACACATCACTTCCCTGCCCCTGCTCCCTCCATCTTCTCCAGCCTCTGGGATGGTTCAAAATGGCACTGTCCAGTGTCTCTGGCCAAATGTTCTCTGAAGCCCCTTCCCCCCACGCTGCCTTCCCTCCTCGGTGCAGCCTGGTGCCTGGCACCCAGTGATGGATGAGCCTGTATCCCCACCCATCTTCTCATCCTGGAGAGGAGGCTTTAGCTTTTGGAAGAAAGGTTATAAATTCATCCTGCTAAGGTTAGCCCTCATCCAGGATCTGGTAATGGCTGGCTCAGAGAAATATGACAGTTCTGAATGACCAGAAAGCAGTACAAATATTACTTTGGACTCTGCAGAATACTTATTTTCCCATCTGCTACAGTGGACTTTAGTGTGTGTCTGGAATCTGTAGGCCTTATGAACATTAATCTAGCCCATGGGCTCCACATCCCCATAGAGTAACAAGGAAGTTAAAAACAATAAAACACACTGACTTTTCCCTGGCATGTTCCTTCCCAGTGTACGAAGCCTATTCCATGTCACCACCCTATTCTGCATTAGTCCTGCCACACCATTCACTCTGTAGCTGCTCCTGGACTGCGCATGCTAGGAATCTCCCCTGTCCATCCCCTACACATGTGCACACCCATGTACACATGAATCTGCATGTAACCAGCGTGGTGTCCCTGACTCCAGCTGCTGCACAGCGGCCTGGACAAGCCAGGGGGACACCAGTAAAATCCCTATGTAGTCTCTTACATCCTGAGTTCACTGCGGGTGAGTCCCAGTTTATGAGGCTCCCCCACAGTAAAAGCTCAACAATTAGGTGCTCAAAAAGAGAAAGATCCGGGCGGCCCATAGTGTAAGAACCACCTTCTAACAATATGGGTTTGAATAGTTGACCCATATATATGACTTGTGCCTTTAAGGATGTATAAAAAGCCCTTTTGCGCTCGAGAAAGCCATTACTTAGGTCCATAGCATTCATGACCTACCGAAGGAGCCACCATGCTTTTTCTGCATCTCACAGAATCATCCCGGCAGGATGCCCCAGTCCCTTAACTACCTCAAAACCAGAGATCGTCATATTAATATGTGATGAAAGGTCAGGTGTGGGAAGGAATCCATGCTGAGTGGAGACAACTAAATCAGTAACGATCGAAAAGAGGTGATTAGCGAGTATCCTCGTATACACTTTTGAGTCTCAATAAATCAATGAAATAGGGCGATACAAGCCGGAGAAATAAGGGGCTTACTACTATGAATGCCTTGCCTAATTTTGCGGGCAGTGAACGTGCCAGAGCTTGCAAATTTATCAATTCCATTATGACTGGGACTAAGAAACGAGATAAAACCTTGAAAAACTAATGGGTTGTAAGGTCTGGGCCAGTGGCCTTGCCGTCTACAAGCTCGCCAATGGCCTTCTCCATATTTCTTAGTTATATTGCATTTCAAACATATTCATTTTGATCTATGGACGTACATTTACTTTTTATAAAGAAATAAACTTTTAATAAATGATATAAAATTTAATAATTTTTTATAAAAAATATTGTTTCATTTTTTTTTATAGCTATGATTACTTTTACCTTTATAGTTGAAGAAAAATAATTAAATTCAAACCAGTTTAAAATATGTAATTTTTGTAAAGCTAATATATAGAGATGGAAAGATAAATAGATAGACAGTTAGCTATTGTTTTAACATTTTACTATATTGTATATTAATTGATTAATTATTCCCCATTCTAGAACTATCTGTTTTTAAAACTACAGTGTTATACATAATAATTCATAGGAATATTAAATTATTTCCAGCAAACATAGATTTACTATTACTATTCCAACTCAAATCCCACCAACATTCTAAAGGCAAGCCCACACACATAGTGAAAAATACATATATTTGAGGGGGGTCATATTTAATATTTTGTAAAGTGCATATTTTTGGGGCTGGGAAGTCTGGGTTGACTATTCAACCTAGAATCTCATAATCAATGGGGAGAGTGAATATGCTGAGGGGGCAGAAGTACATATTTACTGCTGAATTGAATATATTTGGGGACCTAGATTTGCAATTCTATCTCGATTACCACACACATTTGAGAAAGTGCATATATATGGGAAAAGAGGGCTGAAGATCAAACTTTTTTGTTCTTACTTCAATCCCACAAACATTGAGGAGGGTACATATTCTGTGGAAAGTAAAATAAACGGTTCCTTCCCCAATCTCACAAACATTTGTGAAAATGAACAAATTGGGGTAGGTGAGATTTATTCTTCAGCCCCACAAACAAGGGTGAATGTACATATATGTGATCGGTGGCAGGTATATTATAATAACTCAAATAGTACAAATGTTGGAAAGAGTGCGTGTATTGTGGAAGACCAGAGTTACTATTTCAGATCCAAGCCCACAAAAGCTGTGGGGAGTTCATATAATCACTTCCCTCACGTTGTCAACTTTCTGCAAATGATCAATTTCCTTTCTTTGCCATCCCCTGCATTTCCATTAAGAGCAGATTTTAAGACTTCGACTGATGTCCCTTGTTGTGGACAGGCCAGAAACGTCCAGCCCCATTGACATCACAGACCACACCCGAGCCTGATATTTGCTTCACCTAAAGTAGTAGAAATATCAACACCTCTCCCCATAACATAGACAGACCATGGCTTCTCATTTTTGCCCTGGCCATCAAAAATCAGTCACCGGTGGAACAATCATCTTCTGGTAATAGAAAAATATACATTTGAAATAAATTGGATGCCAACTGGCACTGTTATCTTTTCATTTCTTTGTGTGAGCCTCTCTGTTTTGAGTGTGATCCTGAGGAATTATGCTATCATTTCAATGCTTGATATGCATACATTTTGACTAGCTCTTTCCTCCCGTGACTAGATATAGAGCTATCTGGAAACCAACACCTAGCAGCAATTCTATTGGGATAGCATCCGTTTAGCTATTTTTTCACAGCTAAGATGCTGTCTGCACAGACAGTCTTCTATGTTAACTGCATCTGAAAGACAGCCAGTTATTCTATGGGTCGATTTCAGACTGTCTCCAAATTTAGCAACTGCAGACGGCATTAAGATGACAGCTTCAATATCAAAGACATTCATGGCAGCATTGCCCAGAATTGCAATAGAAATCATACTAGTGGTATCCCAAGAAAACGTAGATGGCTCCTGCGGGCCTGATTCTCCAGGCCCGCCAGTTTATACGTGAGGTCGTCTTTGTGAGATTTAATATTATTAAGTTCTTGCTTCTGAGTAATATTCTCATCCTCTAAGGCAGAAATCCTTGCCTCGGTTTCAGTCACTCTGTCAGCTGTTTCAGTGCAAAGTTTAATAGCCCGCCGAACAGCGTTCTAAACCTTCGAGCAGGTAGCCTGGGTACGTAAATTCTCTGCTTTTATTTCAGCTCGATGCAACATCATGGTGTTGTAAATCGTAGTTAATGTGATCTCGTTCGTATTAGACGTATCATGCATGTGAGTTGTAGACTCAGTGCCATTTGTCAGTATATCCCTTCCTTGGGAACTCGGCATGATGTACCCCTCTGACTGAGGACTATCTGCGCTGAGAGTAGAGCCCCTAGCAGAAGAGCGATTTAGAACCCCTTTTCTTACGTCTTCTAACAGTAGAGACAGTTGCATTTGAGAGGTCTTGGTTGGGGCTTTGCTCTTGTGTGACTTCTGCAGGACTACTTTCGTCAGTAACTTCAGCCCAGTCTCTACTGACATTCGTGCTTTCATCAGACGAAGGGTCAGACAAGGAAAAAAAAATTTCCACCATTTCCTGTGGCCCTGGTACTGCTTCAGTGGTGATCCCTGATGCTCCCAACACACTCAGCTCTTGGGCAGAATGATCCAAATCAACATTAATAGACAGGCCTCCCTGTAACACCTCAGGGACCTCAGAAACTCCGTTTCCCACAATGCACTGTTCACTGCCTGCTGTGTCCGATATTGTATTGTTAGACACATTGGGACGTTGCGTTTCAACTCCTTTTTTCTGGGGTTGTTTTTTAAACATTACCGGGACCGTTAAGGAGTCCAGAGGTTGTTTGCTGCTGTTTCCCGATGCTGGTACAATGGGTACTGATACCGGCGCTAACACCGAGAGAGAGCTCTCCTTCTGGGCAACGCTAGCAGTTTTGGTGGGGACAGCACTATTAGGGAGACTCTCACCTTCTGTATCGTGATCGCCTCTAGGTTTGTTACTTCGGGTAACAGCTACCGCAGTCTGTGTCGAGTTTTTCGCCGGCATCTTCTTTTTGCGAGACGCGCCGCGGCCCCGAACCACTGAGCTCCAAAAGGGAAGGTGAAATGCTGAAAGACGCCAGAGCGGGGCACGCCGCTGTATGCAAAACAAGTTCACCAGCATACGTAGAACAGAGCGGGACCACAGCTCCTGAAAGGCTACACGGGTAAGTGAGCTCCGTCGCAATCCTTCAGCCTGTCCTTGTAACAGTCCTTACAGCCCTTTCACTCTTGCTGCACCATTACCGCTTATTATTATTATTTTTTTTTTTTGGGCTGGGAGCACTGGCCGGGAGCGCTGAGGTTAGCCGGCTAGCTGGACGGACCGGCACACTCTGTCGTCCACAACAAGTGGTTCGTTGGTCCGTTTGTCCGTTATTTCAGAAGTATTCTCTGATCTCACACTTGAAAGGGTTGAAGGGTAGGCAGTACGGACCGTCACAGCTACAAGTCGAACAAGTCCGTCAGAGTAGCGAACAGCGGGTTATCTCCCAAGGAGTCCGGAGCAAGAGGACAGAGCTGCTTACACAGCCCACGCCACGGCCGCCAACTTGCCTCCAGGAGATTTATTATTGAGTTACTTAAAGAAGCCTTTCCTGATTTAACCACTTGGGATTGGTCTAAAGAAGTGCAAAGGGCCCACCGATTCCCATTTATAATAAGGAAACCACGTCAGGGAGCCGAGGAATATCCTAGAGCTATACTGGTATCTTTTAACAATTTTCTTGCAAGGGAAGAAATTTTTATGCTAGCCAGGCCCGATAAGAAAGCAGTGGCTAGGGACTGTGAGTTTTTTGTAAGGCCGGATTTCTGCCAGGCGACAGTTACTCAGCGTTGGCATCTTCATCAGCTTATACCCGATTTTCAAAGGAAGGGTGCCACTGTATTTTTGCAGAACCCAGCCAAGCTGAAGACAGTTATGAATAGTCAAACCAAATATTTTCTGTCAGAAATCAGAGCAAAGAATACTTAGAGTCTCTATGAACTTGTCCGTAATTATCACCATGAAGATATAGAATACTCTGTATATTGCGTAAATCTCTTTTTTTTTTTCTTCACATTTAGTAGTTGGTTATCTCTCCAGGATGTTCTAGGGCAGGAGGACGCGGCACTCCATATTTATCAGGAACTGAGTGTTCCTGGGCCTCATATGTTGGGGAGGGGGGTGGGTCTTCTTCTTTGGGTGTGGGGGTTGGGGTGGTGGTGTTGGTGTAAGGCAGTGGCAATTGCTAGAGCACACATAATAAACTTGGCTAATGTACTACCGTTTGTATTATGCTTTTGGATATGTTCAGTGAGAAAGCTGACCCTGATATTTCCAGATTTAAAACTGTATAATAATGGATAGAAAACTCAAAATATGTTCCTTGAATATTAATGGCCTTAATGACCTCAAAAAGATAGGGGTTTTACGCAAACTAATTCAGTCTTTAAGTATTGATATTCTTTGTCTACGGGAGACTCATATTTCCTGGGATAAACGTAATATGTTGAGGAATCTGGGTCTTGAACTCCTAATTAGCTCGAAACAAACTGGGGTCAAGAGGGGAGTAGCAATTTGTATGAAAAAAAATGTTGGAAAATGCCTCAGAACAGCATCTGACAAATGGGGCCGTTGAGGGTTGGTTGAACTTAGTGTTAATGGGAATAGATTTACGGTTTGCTGTCTATATGGTCCCAACCTGGACGATAATGAGGTGTTTAACACAGTCAATATAGAATTAGCAGCATGGTGTCAGCCTTTAATCGTATGTGGAGATATGAATGTTCATGTCGAAGCCAGCTGCAATATTCGAGCCTCAGGGAATTACAACGGCCGTAAGATGAGGACCTATAAAGCTTTAAGGGAATTAGTTGTTAGCAATGGGCTGTACGACGTTTGGAATAAATATAAACCTACTGATCCTGGTTTTACTTTTTTTTCAACTCGGCATAAAAAGTTTGTTCGTTTAGACTACTTCTTTACCTCTTCTTTTTTTTTGGATAACATAGAAATAGAGATCCTACCACAACTTGTCTCAGATCACAATCCTTTAATACTAGAAATATCATTATCCTCATTAAACCATAACTTCAATCGCCAGTGGTCATTTCAAAGGAGTTTTCTTCTTGATGATAATTATCTTAGACACATAGCTGAAATTATTAAGGATTTTTTTGTTCGTAACAATGATACCGCCTCAGTCCAAATTGTCTGGGATATTTTAAATCGATCGTTAGAGGGGAAACAATTTGCTACTCTAATTATCATCGTAAGAAGGCGAAGATAGAGTTTAGGAACAAACTTGATAAAGTTAGGGAGGCAGAGCTAAAATTAGTCGCACATATTAGGGATGGTAATGATTCCGATATTGACGAAGCTCAACGACTTTTAACTATTGAACGAGCTGTTACATATTCCTTTTTAGCAGACCAAGTTGCAGTGCAATATAAGCAACACAAAGCTGAGTGCTATGAGCTGAACGAACAAACAGGTAGAATATTAGCTCAGAGGATCAGACAAAAAGCTATGCTAAAATATATAACTAAAATTACCGATTTAGATGGAGTATCCCAAGAGTCTAAGGCTGGAATCCTGAAGGCTTTCAATGGCTTTTACAAACTCTTATATAATAAATTTGGGGATCAGACTGATGAAGATAAGGATCCATCCGGGTATCTGAGAGAAATCAGTAACGTACCTATTACTGAGGGGGATTCGGTGCTCCTTGCTGCACCTATTAGTTGGGAGGAGATTGAAACAGCTATCCTTAGCTTAGCTCCTGGGAAAGCTATGGGGCCTGACCAAATCCCCTTCGAATTTTATCGGACTTTTAGGAACATATTAAAACCTGAGCTACTTAAGATCTTCCAGCTAGCATTCCAAGGACATCCACCTGCCTCGTGGTCTCTTGCCACGATTATAGTATTTAAAAAGAAAGACAAGGATGGCACTGAATTAGGGTCGTATCGGCCCATATCCCTTATCATATCTGATAGTAAAAAAAATTCCAAAATACTTGCCAATAGACTTTATGATATGATGCCCATGCTGGTTTCCAAGATTCAGCACGGATTTATTCAAAAGAGGGACACCACAGATCATGTTAGACGCATCATTACTCTATTAGATTGGGCGCAGGCCACGGGATCCCCAGTCGGCGTTATCCTGTTGGACGCGGAAAAAGCGTTTGACAGGGTCGACTGGGGGTTCCTATGGTCTGTCTTAGCATGGAAGGGATTTCCTAATGAGTATATTCTGGCCATTCAGGCGCTATATCATGATTCGAAAGCAGTAATACGGATAGGTACTGAAATGTCCTGTCCGTTCCCGATCACTAGGGGGACAAGGCAGGGCTGTCCCTGCTCTCCCCTGCTGTTCGCTTTATATATCGAACCTTACCTGAACAAGATTGCAACGGAAGAGGGAATTCCTCCAGTGATACTACATCAAACAGAACATAACATCTTTGCATACGCTGATGACGTTGCAGTTGTAACCCCCGATGTATGCTTATCTTTCCCTAAGATTATAGAACTTGCTCAGGAATTTGGCAAGCTATCGGGATATAAGCTCAATATATCTAAAACCCAGTTAATTCATTCATCCATAGGCAGACCTGAGGGTGTTGTATTTAATCCTACCGCATCATATCTTGGTGTAACGATCTCTTCAACAGTCGATGATATCGTAGGGCTCAACACAGATCCTTTATTATTATCCACCAATAGGACTCTAGAGAGAATAAACAATCTGCACTTATCTCTATGTGGCCGTACTAACGTAGTTAAAATGCTATATTACCAAAATTTCTTTATTTATTTCGTACTATTCCTCTTTTGTTTTCTTCATCTTTTTTCAATAAATTAGATCGAAGTATTTCTAGGTTCCTATGGGGCTATCGAAGAGCCAGAAGATCTCTCAAATGATGTATTCTCCCAAAACTAAGGGGCGGTTTGGGGATTCCAAGCTTCCGAATTTACTACTGGGAAGTTACATTAAGACTAATGGGTCCCTTAATGTTTCAAGACTTTAGTTTAGAAGAAGCCATGATACCATCAATTTACGAAATGCTACTTGGAGTTGAAGCTCGACAATGCCTGTTTAGGATAATAGAACCTAGCTATTATAAAAAAACTAAATTTAAAATTATGATGGCTGCATTTCAGATCTGGAAACAAATTAATAAGAAATTCCATCTCTTGTCCAACTTGAATTATTATACACCTTTCCTAAAGAATCCCCTACTGCCCGAGATTTTTAATGACCATGTTATGTACAGATGGGTCAATTCCCAAATAAGTTCACTCGGTATATTTTACCGTGACGGGCAATTTATTTCATATCATGATTTTCAGAGGGAATTCAGCCTTAATAGAGGCGATTTTTTCAAATATTTACTGATCCGCAGCTTTTTAGAGTCAAAGAATTTAATCGATACCGAAGCTATGAATAAAATAGATTTATTGGAAAGCTGTCGTAAAAAAAATAGAATTGGTGTAATCTATCAAATGATGGTAGAAAGAATTCAAGACAATCTAGATATATATATAGATAAATGGACAAAGATGTTTTGGTATTGAAAGTGTCGACCTACCCAGATCTTTAGAAGTCTGCAGCATTGTTATTTTTAATGGATCACTCAAAAGTCAGCATTTCATGTCCACATTTGACTTATACTATACCCCATCTAAACTAATGAAATGGAATGCACAAAAGGGTACAAATTGTAGTCGTTGTGGACATCCTGCTGCTGATTCAAGTCATATGTTTTTCTGCTGTCCGAAATTAATTCAATTTGTCACACAAGTGCAAGGCTTTCTAAATAATATCTTGGATTCAACTGTCATTCTAACAGCCGAACTGGTGATACTTGGAATCCAATCTGACCAAATTGGTAGTAAGACGACTGCAGAAGAAGGATTTTTATTTATTGCCATGTCATCCTACCGAAATTGTATAACTTCTCGTTGGTTAGATACTGATCCACCGGTATTCCATCAGTGGCTATCTAAATTGTTAAATATATATCAACTGGAAAATGCTGTGTATAAACTTAAGGGTCAGAAAAAAGGCATTTGGCCAAAAATTATGGCTACCAATCACTAACTGGATATAATAGGTTTCCATTTTCTTTTTTTTTTTCTTCTTACTATATTTGTCTTTTGCCTTTACGATGTATCATGGTACTGTATTATTTGAAATTATTTTTGATATTTTATGTGCTACTGTGCAATTTTCCACTGCCAATAAATCAATAAAAAAAAAAAAAAAGAAATCATACTAGTGATTCTAATTTTTTTTTTTGCTTTACCCCTTTTGAAGTCTTTCTCTGACATCAGAGGTCCCCAACAAGCTAGCATCTTAAATTTAGGTACACCGGATGATAAAATCTGGGAAGCGTGCTAAAAGACATATCTTTATCCCCTAAAACCACTCTGATCACAATTACTTATGCCCCCTTCACTTTTGGAGAGTGTACCTAACTATGGAAAGACTATGTGACTAACCTACTGCTAAATAAACCACGCCTCCATCCTGTATCGAAGCTAACCATGTCATACTCACCTCATGAGGCTGCTTCAAAGAAATGTGAGAATTTATTTTTACCACTGACTCACTAGATCCCTTGAAAAGCATTATCTACTAGATATCAGCAAGGTGGGAATAGGAGTGGCCTTGGAACAGAAATAGCACTAATCCTTTAATAGAAACATTTACAAATAAATACCAAATTCCTATTACACAGAACATATTTTTAATTTACTCACTTCCCACCCGAACCCCAAAACAACCCACTATGAAAATAAATTAAAATAAAAAAAAACAAGCAAAAACAATGAAGAACTAAAGCTAAATATTCTTATAACTAAATATACAAAAACACACATACATATACTAAGTGAATACTATATATAATGCAAAATTACTTATGTACTATGGGCCTCATTAATGAGGCCGTGCGTCACTTTTACGCCACCGGTGCGTCACTTTTTGTGAAGCACCGGCAGCGTAAAAAATGTGCCTTGTTGCACCATATTTACAAAGTGACGCATCTAGGTAGATGCGTCACTTTGTAAACCCCTGCGCTACATTATACCTGCGCCAGGTATAATGTATGCAGTGGAGCGTTTTGATGCAAGAAAGGGTCATAGAAGTGACGCAGTGAAATCTATAAGTTTTCACTGCGCCACTTCTAGGACACAAATGCGTCAATTTCTTACGCCTGCCTCATAGCAGGCGTAAGATTGACGCAGGCCCTTTCACATGGGGCTTGCCCCATGTGAAAGGACACATTGCTGGAGTTGCGTCACTTTTGTGACACACTCCAGCAATGCGTCACTTTTGCGCCATACAGGTACGTCAGAAATACTGATGTATCTGTAACTCCCTGCGCAATGATGCGTCATACTGTAAATATGACACATCATTGGTGTCGCAAGGAGGGCGCAATGAAAAGTGATGCATCGCTGTTTTCACGCAGCGATGCGTCTCTTTTCATAAATGAGGCCCTATATTTCTTACATTGAGATTAAGTATCACTCACTATATTTTTCACACAATATTATGATAACGTGATAATTTGCATATTCAAACCTCATTCACATAGTTTGCCTTTCATTTACTCGATTTATCATGAAAACAAAAGCTTATTACTCTACTTATCATGAAAAATCGAAGCATGTTCTCCAGGTCAAGTTGTGCATTTTATGCATTTTTATAGGATGAATGACTCGTACATCTGGATGTCCTCTAACTCCGTATACTTGCTACTAGATGTTGTTTTTTAAATGCAGATGTAAGTGTCTGGCCTTACAGAATAATGTTTTGACTACTATCAGCACCTTTCTGTGAGAACAGGACCTGTTTATTGTTTACTATGAGATCTATTGAATTTTTCGAATGAAACACATGCTTTACTTTATTCTGCACATGTGAATTAAAAACAATGGGCCTCATCTATGAGGCCTTGCGTCAGTTTTGCGCTTCCGATGCGTCACTTTTTGTGACGCATCGGCGGCGTAAAACATGCCTCCTGTTGTGGACTATTTACAAAGTGACTCATCTAAGCAGATGCGTCACTTTGTAAACCCCTGCGCTACATTATACCTGCGTCAGGGCGTTCCCCCGCAGGAAGCCTCGTAGAAGTGACGCAGCAAAATCTATGAGATTTCACTGCGTCACTTCTAGGACGCCGTTGCGTCAAAATCTTGCGCCTGCTCACAGCAGGCGTAAGACTGACGCAGGCCCTTTCACATGGGGCTTGCCCCATGTGAAAGGACACATTGCTGGAGTTGCGTCACTTTTGTGACACACTCCAGAAATACGTCACTTTTGCGCTTACAGATACGTCAGAAATACTGACGTATCTGAAACTCCTTGCGTCATGATGCGTCATACAGTAAATATGACGCATCAATCATCTCGCAAGGAGGACGCACTGAGAAGTGACGCATCACTGCTTTCACGCAGCGATGCGTCACTTCTCATAAATGAGGCCCAATATCTTCTATCTCTGCAACTCAATCTTTAAAAAAACTATTTTGAATTACGGCTTCAGGTGCAAAACATACGATCCCGAATCATCTATTATTGCATTATGGGATATTTGCACCAATAATTGAGCTAAATACTTATTTGGGTCTGGACAAGTTTGAAATGCGGAAAATATTTGCACCGTAGCTTTTTATACTGGATTTTGTAAACTAGACAGGGCTGGCAGAAAAATATAGCGCATCGCTGAAAAGTCGATATATTCGCTAGCTATTTAAATATAGTTGAAGGTGCACATTTGTTAAGTGAAGGGATACATCTTATTTTTGTCTATTGCAGTTCTCATTCAGACAACATATTGGACCTGTGGATGCAGGTGGGTACTGGCATATGTTTTGCTCATGTTCCTGTATTTTTTGTTACTTTTTTCATTCCTCAACATTGCAACCTTTTAACATGCTGCTCGTCCTTTCCTGAGTTGCTATGTACTAATGTTCTGTTACTAAATCATTTAGCACCATCAATTTGTTCCTATAATTATTATCCCGTCATAAACGCTTCCGCAGCAGTGTTTTCAATTTTTAAGCATTATATTTTAGACAGAGTGAAAGGAGTTGATGGTATTTGTGTAAAAGTTACCTGAAAGTATATTTGTTTTGAAAATCAGTTAAACTGTCTTGCTCTTTGTCAACTATCCCCAATGCAATGGTCATGTTGAAACCTTGAATAATGCATAAAAGGAGAGTTTAATTTGTTAAAACAATAAAGATAGGTGAAGTGGTGCACAGCTTTTTCTGGGAGCCTGCTACACTAGCTGCTGAGTGTCAGGGTTGCAGAACACCAACGCTGCCTAGTCTTGATTCGTTCTCAGGCTTCTTGTTTCCTTATCTTGATCTTGCAGGTTTGCTCATCTTTGATTTCTCTTTTTTTTTTAACAAACTTTTATTAGGTTTCAAGGCGCAGAAGAACAGATTGTTTTACGTTGTCATTTATAGTTCAATAATACATCTCAGTGCCTCGCATTCATACTTGCAACCTTTTTAAACTTTTGAACCCCCATTCCCCCACCCATGAGTCGTTCGAGTTTATAAACTTCTTTCTATGTCTATTAACACAAAGAACCATGAGTTAATTGTAATTCCTCGGTTATTAGTGCAGCGATTGTGGTTATGGAGGGTATCAGTTTACTAGCTTACTGTTCCTAAGGCCATTCTCACTAATGAGTGGCAGAAGCAGCTGATCCTACAGGTGATACTACAGATGACTGCGGCTCAGTATCTGCATGGGTATTGACCAATGCTTTCCAAGAACGGGCCACATCTAAGGTCCCTATTCCTCTCCTAGTGCCTCTCAACAGCACTATCCCCTCGCACACTGCCCATTTCTCTAATTCCCTGAGCCATTTCATCACCTGTGGACCCCAAGGGCTCTCCGCTTCCTAGTGATCTCCCTGGTAGCTGCACTATCATTTGTAATAAACAACTCAGGTGAATACAGGACCTTCCTATGCATTTACTGGAGGCACCTATTCCAGCACCGTGATAGCACACCGAACTCTTGGGTGTCATCCACTGCGGAAGGTCCCACTCTCAGTTGTGCTGTTTTTAATGCGGGGGAGCTCTGGGACAAATGGTCCCACAACTTGCACTGTGATACAATATGCTTCAAGATCGAGACTGCCTGTCTGCCTCCAGTTGTCAGGTGTTGCATAGTTTACAATTCCCCCATCCTACGGCCTGCCCCCATATGAATGTAATGAGCAAGGTTTCTAGGTTGTTAAATGAGTGCAAGGAATCCAAACAGGGAGAATCACAAAAAAGTAGAGGCGCCATGGCAATGACACCATCTTCAGAAGCGCCACACTTCCTACCACTGACAATGGTAATGTGCTCCAAAAATCCATATTCATTCAAAGTGACCTGATTGCCAGTCCCACATAGCCCCCCAGTTAATCAGCTTGGTGACGGTAAACCTTGACCCCAGCTATGACAGGCATCAGGGTTCCCAATGAAGTCACTGCAGTCCCACTTGAGGATGTCGGTCAATCTTTGCCGGGAACAGTCTACATTTTTCCCAGTTAACTTTTAATCCTGACAATTAGCAAACTGTTCAAGCATGGCCTAGTACCGGTAAGATCAGCTGCTGTGTTTTTAAGTAAAATTAGTAAATTATCCGCATTTAGGGCTATCCGATATTGGTGTCCACCCACTTGCACTCCCTGGTATCTGTTCCCCATCTGGGCAAGACAAGCCAGAGGCTCTATAGCTAGTGCGCAGAGCAAGAGTGACAAAGGACACCCCTGCCTCCTTCGGCACTCAACCTTGTAGCAGTGGAATATGGCCTTGCCAGTGCCGACTCTAGCTTGGGGGTCCGTTACAGCAGATTGGTCCATGTCGGGAAACCCCTTCCCAGCAGCATGTGCACCAAAACTGCATAGAGATAGTTCCACTCCAGGCTGACGAAGGCCTTCTCTATAATTACAGCAACCACAGTCACTTCCCTGTAGTCATAGTAGTCAGCCTCCAGTAGCGCCAGCAGCCATCTGATGATGAGCGCTGCAGTACGGCTAGTCAGGGTGTATTAACTTAGTCATGAACAGGAGAAGTCTGGTTGCAAGAATTCTGCCTACAATCTCATAGTTGATATTAAGTATAGATAGCGGACTATAAGCTTTGCAGTTGTGTGCTGGCTTTCCCGGTTTCAGCAGGGGCACCACCAGTGCCTCCCGGGTAGAGCCCAGCAGACACCCAATTTCTCTGGATGCACTGTATAAATTTACCAACTTGGGAGCCAGTTCCTCCGCCTCCTCGTCTGTGAGGTGTGGAAGGGGCAATGGTGCCAAGAAGGTCTGTAGCGCCACCTCATCGTACTGCCTGTGAGGTTCTGTGATTTTCAACTATGCTTCGTATTTAGCCGCCATTTTGTGTCCGGCACCATTTTGTGTTGCCTTTACTCAGGCAGCACGGCGAACGGAGTGTTTTTGCTTTTCCAGCTGCTATGTGTCCCTTCTGTTAAAAAGTAACCCTTTGTCCTTGTTTACGAAACCGATGTCAGGGTCTGCCCAAGTTTGTTAATCCATGTCTAGACTGATTGATCCTTGTCTCAGTTGACTGTTTGGGTCCCACCATTCTTCCATTACTTTATCTTATTTGACTGGCCTTCGCTATTCTCTCCTTGTATTCTCCTATTACACAACTATCCTTTGAGCACGTAGATATGTCCTGCCACCGGTAAATTGAATTACGGGCACTAGCATTGATAAACTTGAGGGGAGGAGAGAACACGGGGTCTGAGAGAAGGGCGTTTTCAAGATACTCGATAGCTTGTTTTCAAACTTTTCCTATTTGTCAGTTTTGTATGCTTTGGGAGTAGACATTGTAAATATGTGTGCTATAAAAGATTGTGCGCCACGGAATTAAGTGGCAGTCTCCTAAGAATCTACAACTGTACTTCTTGGATAGATGTGATTAGCTGCAGCTAATAAACACAATTTTTTACGCCTAACAGAGTGTCTCGTATCTCTGTTTGACAAGGAGGTGAACCCGGAGATATTAGGTGTGCCCTGCGCCACTAGGCCCATAAGGCCCGGTTCTCCAATTGGCGTCCCAACATGTGGGTGGCTTCAGTGGTAGCGGTTCAGCCCGAGAATCGTGAGGAGCTTCGCAAGAAAATTCTGGAGGAATCGCGAACCACGTCAAGCGACCCCTGTATGTCGAAGTGGACCGAAAGTCTTTTGTAGCGCGGCTACTCCTTTACGACGGCTGCTGACGACTGTTGCCCTGACTGCCTCCCTGCCTTGGCCCTCTGGTGATGATTGGTATCGCGAGACATTAGACGGACATCTGTTGGCGTGAGAAAACACTTAGTTAAGTATTCGTGGGTAGCGCCCACCCTTTTGTCTTGTCTTTGTTATTCGACTAATGCATTAGTCGAAGCCAAGGGGTAAGTACGTTTGTGCTGTGATCATTGCTTTAAACCCCTTGAAGTTTGTAAACAGTCCAGTTCATTACGAAATGCGTGGGCTTAGTAAGTTTAGGAAGTTTTGCTGTTTTGACTGTGATAGGGATTCCCGGCTAGTGGATTCTTGTCCAATTCCTCCGGTTGGAACTCCCACTTATGATCTCTATTCGAAACATGGTCTTGGCCCCATTATTTTCAATGAAACATGGATCCGATATACGAAGAAAGATGGTGTTCTGCAGTGGCCACAAAATGGTAGCCTTGAGCCTAACATATTACATTACCTAGAAACAATTTTGTTCAAGAGAAAAGTCCGACCGGCAATGTTTGATTCTTTCCACCTATGGCGTAAGGAAGCCAAACAGAAAGAAATTAAACAGGCGAAAAGAAATAAGAAAGTGCAAGATATGACGAACTTACAGGCTTCTCAACAGCTTAAGAATAATGAGACTGATCAGATGATTGAAGTCTCAGAAAGACAGCATTGTATGGCAATAGATAGATGTTACCCTGTGTTGTCTACTCCCCCGCAGAATAAAGATCTTGACGAAGATCCCTTAATGTCTCTGTAAGATGGGGACGGGACGGGAGGCAAAGAATCACTAAACTCCGACTGGTGGCATGTGGAATTGACATCCCCTCCCTCTCGACCCCATTCCCAGCATGATTGGAGCTTCAAAGAGGATAGACCGTGGACGGTAGCAGGCGAAGAAGCGAATGCCTGCAGCTTTAACTGGCAAAGCCGAGAGGACGCGACTCCGCCCACCAATGACGAAGGCAGACCGCCATTGGGTAAATACCAGGAATAGGAGGTATTGGTGTGTGATGTCACCGAAGGAGGTTGGAGAGCGGAGGAGACGAGCGGAGATTCGGGACTAGGAGCGAGAGCCGGAGAAGAGGAGTACGGGAGAAGTAAGCCAGGAGGTCAACGGTTCCACGAGTCGCCGTGCCACACTCCCGAGGGAGGAGTGTGGCTGCATCAGGTACAGAGGCGTTTGGCGGGTTGGATTGGAAGACGGGGTTCTTCCGCTACCTAGTGCTTATCCGTTAAACCTACCGCCTCTGCCCCAACCCAGTGTAAATAGCCCTCCTCACGTCCCGCACACCGAGTCACTGTGTATACAGGATTGTATCACTTGAGCACTGGTGCCCCCTTCACTCCCCTGGGTTCCCAAAGGGAAACATAGACCACGAGGCCCAGTACTGACCGGTTGCCATTGTTTCTTTTCCCTACCAGCGGAGACCAAGAATAAGTCCTCCATCGGAAGAGGGATGCTGGCCAAGAACGACTACCCGAGGGGAACCTGTCTCGAACTGGTCAAGAACACATCCCAACGCCATCACGGATCCCAGGGACTTTCAAAGAGAAAGACTAACAACCCGATATAAAAAAACATTAACCAAAATAAAACCGCATATACCCAGACCCAGTCTGCGCTCCTTTTCTGAACCCACGCCACAGTCTCATTTGTTGAGATTACCTCCGACTTATGTACAAGGTGCTAATGCACCCCCATTACAACCTGTTGTTCAGCAACCTATTGTTCAACCAGTTGTTCCAGTTATTTCACAATTGCCTCTTCCAGTATTTCCACCTCCACCTCCTTTGCCACCGTCTTCTGTACCTGTCTCCCTTATCAGCAGTTCCTCTTACAACTGTTAGCTCTTCTCCTGCTGTCCTTAATACATTGTCTCCTGTTTTATTGTCAGATTCTCCTACGACTCGTCGATGATTAGTCAATACTGTTTACGGTTTTCTCTCACCTTTCTTTGGGTCTCTCAACTTGACTCCTGTTTCGTCTCGAAGGCAATCCCGTAGTCAAATTCCAGATTCTGACGAGCGAGCTAGATTGGACTCTCTTGCTCACAATTGGATCATGAGTGGTCCACAGTATAGTGTGCGCGATATTCTGGACACTTTTCTACAGTGGAATGCGCCCACACAGAGATATGTCTTTAATGTTATGTGTGATACTCTTGTTAAGGGATGGAGAGATATGGATTTGGATTTACCTCCTCAGGGTTTGTTTGACATACAGGCTAAATTTGATAAACGACTTATTGTGGGTCCCGATGTTGAGGATGCCGTTCAGACACTTGTCACTTTTAGGTCTTCCTTTTTCTATCAAGCTTCCCTCGAACCTAATCCTGCGGTTCGGCGTAAAATGAAACACTATCCTATGCAAGAAGTTCCCCCGATATGGAGGTATGCGGTTCCACAGGCAGGCGCTGTTCTGGCTGTACCAGCTCATTTCCAGCGTATATGGGTACATTTCCCCTGGAAACGATCAGAGGTGTTGGCGCTTAAACAGTCTTTACCGGACCCTCGTAAGAATCCTGCTAGCTATTATAAAGAGCTGTCCCAGACTGTTGATGCGTGTATTATGAATTTGGCAGATATTGATTTGCTGATGGGAAATGTAGTCCCTCAAGCATTATGGGCTCGGATTCGTAGGGAAGACCACGATCAAACTTTAGGTGGTGATTGGGCTGCTAATATTGCCGTTGATGCAGCACAAGTAGGTGGTGCCAAACCTGATGCTTTGATTACAGAATTGCCCGGTAGGATCATCACTTTTTTTTTTAAACCGTAAGATCTTTATTGACGTTATTAGTAATACACAGCAGTGAGCCTACAACCCTGAGGCCGGCTGCGGTAAGTGCAACCTATAAGGATTTAAAATAATACACAGCCTTTCATCCGACAACCGGGGGTCCGGCGGCGTAGTTTCGGATGAGCCTTAAGTGTAGTTTCTTCATTCGATTAGCATAGGATGACATCTTACTTTTGTTTTTTAAACAAACATAACAAAAATTAAAAGACTCAATTGCATAGACTGTCGTTGATTTGCGCCTGTGGCAGTTTTGACAGCGACTGACACAGGTATTGATAAAGCGTATACATAGAGGTCACTTGGCACCGACACACTGCACACCTTGGTCCTTAGGGTATTAGCATCGTTAATCTACTATCACTGCGTTAGAATCATGTATGTCAGCCTGGCTAAGAAATTCAATCCTCCTCCCCTTCGTCACCTGAGCTATCGCTATCTTCTTCCATCAGTGGGGCACATAAATCCCCGCGGTAACGGTTCCATGGCGTCCATATTTTATTCCATTTTCGAGGATTCGCCCCTAGTTTGTATACTGTTCTTTCGGTCACCATGAGTGTATCCATGTTTCTGCACCATTGCGCCAAAGTTGGTGAGTCTACCGCCCCCCCCACTCATGTGCTATGTCTCTTTTCGCCACCATAATACCCACAACAGCCCATAGTTGACCTTGTCGCGTGAGATCATTGGGTTCCCATATATTCACTAAGCATGTACGGGGTTCCGGTGTAAGAGATGTCTCTAATGTTTGGGAAATGGTGCGCATCACTTGCCTCCAGTACTCAACTATAACCGGGCATTCCCAAATTGTGTGTATGAAAGTACCTTCCTCCCCACGCCCTCTGAGACAGTATGGATGGTCTGCCCTATGGAGTTTATGTAGTGTGGTCCTCGTGTAATAGATCCGGTGCAGTATCTTGAGTTGCACCAGTCTGAATCTAGCCGAGATGCCCGCTTCCTTCGGAAACGCCAGTGCAGCGTTCCAGTCTGTTTCGTCTATGTCTCCCAGTTCCCCCACCCATCTCTCTCTTAGCTTGTCTAAAGGGTCTGGTAGGTTATTTATTAGCTTACGATATGTAAGGGAAGTGGCGCTGGATTGCATAAAGTCGGTAAGTAAGCGATCTTCCAATGGAGAGGCTTCTCTGTGTTCTCTGGGATGGCCGTTAATAGTGCATGTTTAATTTGGACATATCTATAAGTTTCATTGGGGCCTAGGTCGAATTGTTGTTGAAGTTGGGAGAAGGGAACCACCCCTCCGCCCGCCCACATGTCACCTACCGTGGAAATACCAATGTTATCCCACTGCGTGAACCCTTTGCTGTGTCGCAGATGACCCAGTGCCTTAGTGTCCCACAGAGGGGTGAGTTTCGTGATGACACCATCCCACTTGAGTTTCGCCTGTGCTTTGTACCACAACGCCACTGCGTGATTTGTTGGTCCCATCAGTTTCGCCACACGCCCCCTGTTGTAGAGTGTGGCCAGTAAGCTGTGTGTGCCCAGCTGTATTCTGTCTGCCCGGTAGGCCGGATCATCGTGGGGGACGTGCAACCAATGATTAATGACTTTAAGTTGTGCCGCCCAATAGTATAACTGGATGTTTGGCAATGCTATCCCTCCCTCGTACCAACTCCTATTGAGCTTCACGTGTGCTATTCATGCTGGGCGGTCTCCCCACAGTAGACCAGTTATCATAGCTGGTATTTGTTGGAAATACGCGGTGGCACTAGGTATGGGGTATTGTCTAGCACATACAGGGAGCGCGGCAACGCCACCATTTTGAATAATGCTGCTCTCCCCAGCAGCGTAACGGGTAGGGCCTTCCAGTCGAGTACATCACTCCGTAGGCGAACAAGGGGCGGTTTCAAATTTTGCTCGTAGAAGTCAGTAGCATTTCGCGTGACCCGTATCCCAAGATATTTGAAAGCGGTGTCCGCTATTTCTAGCGGACAGTTGGGGGGGAGGACCGGTGCCAGGCCCTTAAGTACATAAATCACTAAATTGTAGCCAGACACTTTACCGTGATTATCACAGAGCGCCAGAAGTTCTGGAATTCCTGTCTCTGGTTCTATCAGATAGATTAGTATATCATCGGCGTAGAGGGAGATTCTGTCCTCCCAGCCCTCCCCCCAGCAGAACCCTTTCAGTAACGGAGTAGTCCTAATTAAGGTGGCCAATGGTTCCAGGACCAGTGCAAATAGTAAAGGCGACAGTGGACAACCCTGTCTTGTCCCCCTGGCCAGTGGGATCGTGCGGGAAATGTGAACATTTGCCGATACATGCGCCAACGGTCTCGCATAAAGGAGTTTTATCCAAGATATGAATTTAGGACCAAACCCCATGTGCGTAAGCACTGCAAATAGATATTGCCATTCGACCAAATCAAATGCCATTTTAGCGTACAGGGACAACAGTGTCGCCGGTCCATGCAGTTGTGACGCGCGCGCCACCGCACCGTGGACTCGTCAAAGGTTTAAGGCAGTGGCTCTGTGTGGCATAAAGCCAGATTGATCTGGGTGAATCAATTGCGAGAGGTGCGGCATCAACCTCGTAGCTTGAAGTTTCGCCAGTATCTTGGCTTCCGCGTTGAGGAGTGATATCGGGCGGTAGGACGTGCATTCCGTCTGTGGCTTGCCCGGTTTTGGGGTGGCTATTATTGTCGCCGTACGCTGATCTATCGGAAGCACTGCTGTTTCCAAACTATCAACATACATGGCCAGTAAGGGGGCGCTCAGTTCCTCTGACATCGACTTGTACCATTCAATTGGGATCCCATTGGGATACATAGCCTTGCCGGTTTGTACAGCATTGATGGCAAGCTGTATCTCTTTCAGCGTTAAGTCGGCATCCAGTTCAGC
The DNA here is from genome assembly GCF_964261635.1 of Lissotriton helveticus. Classification (NCBI taxonomy): domain Eukaryota; kingdom Metazoa; phylum Chordata; class Amphibia; order Caudata; family Salamandridae; genus Lissotriton; species Lissotriton helveticus. Next base: position 1,599,361,355 of record NC_136059.1, on the reverse strand, counting down.
CACTGCTTCCTGGGATAGAGTGTGTGTCGGCACGTTTTGGAGGGCGGCGTGCGCCGCTTCCAGCGACACCTCCACGTCCGGGGTATATACTGCTTAAAAGTGGTCCGCTAACTCGTCGACTATATCTGTCGGGCGTGTGAGGATAGTATCGTCAGGAGCACAAAGTTGCAAGATGCTCCTGTTGCCTCCCCTTTTCTTGTCCAACCAGGCCAGTAGTTTACCTGCCTTATCCCCCACGTCGTATATTTTATGTGTGGTTGCCGCTATGTTGTCAATGGTCCAGCGCTTCAAGTGAGTATCATGCTGCTGTTGACAGAGTTGCAGAGCATGAAGTGTGTCTGGCGTCGGGTTCGTCATATGGGCTGCGTTTGCCGTTTGTAGAGCTAATTCAAGGTCCACTAAATCCCTTCTCTGAGTGCGCTTGCGCCCCGCTAAAGATGAGATGGCTTTCCCTCTCAGAACAGTTTTATAGGCCTCCCACAGGATCGAGGGGGATTCCACTGACGCTGTGTTTTCAGTGAAATAATTCCGAGTCGCTTTCTTCAGGTCTTTCCGTATTGATGGAACCTTCAGATATCCTGCGTAGATCGGATATATTCGTTTACGAGTCTTTTCTTGGCAGGATAGAGTCAGTGTAATGGGGGAGTGGTCAGAGATACCCCTGGGTCTAATAGTGACATTGTTGATAGTTAGAAGTCCCTCGCCTAAGGTGAGGAAGTAGTCTATTCGAGACAGACTACCATGTGATGCAGAGTAGTAGGTGTATTGTTGCTCAGTGGGGTGCATTTGTTGCCATATATCTATGAGCCCCTGCGCCTCCAGAAAGTCAAGGAATCGCGAGGGTCCGAGTGTCTGTGTGCGTGCCGGGAACCTATCCTGCGCGTCATGTGCCACTGCATTAAAATCCCTCCCAAGGATGAGGTCGCCCTCTGGCAATTCTAGGAGGAAGTTCATCAGCGCCGGTAACGCTACTGCATGGAGTGCTGGTGGTATGTACCTGAGACTATAGTCAAAGATCTTCCCTCCCATTGCCCGTGCACAGCCGCGAAGCGGCCCTGATCATCCTCCTTAATGTTTTTAAGTATGAATGGGGATGAATTTCGCAACAGTATGCCAGTCGCGCGGGACCCGGAGGTGAACTCCGAATGTACCACCATGTGATAGCCTCTTCTATCTAAAGCGTGACATGCTGTACCCGTAAGGTGTGTCTCCTGTAGGAGAACCAGCGCTGGTCCTAGTCTCTTTATGCTTTGCATAACCAATCCCCTTTTAATTTTGTCAACCAGGCCCCTCACATTCCACGACATGATCTGTAGAGGTGCTATCTGCGTGTCCTGTGTACCTTCATCTAAGGTGTTAACTTGTGTGGTGCGTGCCATACCCAATCTGAACGTGAGGACCAGAGTGTGTTCCGGATGTTAGTGTGTCCGGTCCGTCTGCCAACCACATCACCAGCGTGCCATCGCCGTCTAGTCCTGTTGCTACACATTAAGTCATTAACATACTAAACATTTCCCATGCATGTAGGAATAAGAAAAGAGAAACTTTCCCTCCCGTAACTCCCCCCTCCCTGCCTCCCTGCTACACGGACATTGAACCGCCCGCCCCACCAACTTAGCAGAGTGCTTAACCCATCCCTCACACAGGATACTTGCTTGTCGAGGTGAAGGACCCCCGGAGTCGGCGGCCCCTCCTACCCTCTTCGGAGGCCCTCAGCCCAGTGTCCAGTGGCAGCCGCCCGCGCAAGTACCATGTCTATCGGTTAGTGCACAAACATCGGGTGGTCATTGTCCTGTTCCGGTTTCGTCGGGAAGAGCGTCTCATAGCGGTGAGTGTTCTTTCATTCCGTGCCCTGACTGTTGTGATCCTGAGTTTCTGTCGGAACGGTGGCCTTGCTGTTTTTTAGTCAAACGGCGGGACTGATTGGCCGGTTGCTATCCCTCCAGCCAGTCTCAGGCCATATCAGGCGTATCAAAAAAAACAAGTTTTATTATCCGCTACCACCCGCAGCCTAGCCGGGAATAACATTGAGTATGGAAGCTCTCTTGCCCGTAATTCCTTTTTCACTTCTAGAAAAGTTTTTCGGCGACGGGCAACCTCTGCCGTGTAGTCCGGGAAAAAGGCAAGCGTGGAGTTCTGGATTTTGATGGGAGGGGACACCCGCACCGCTTGGAGGACTGCGTCCCTGTCGCTGAATTTGAAGAGTCGTGCCAGTATGGGCCTCGGCGCTGCGCCCGGTTTTGGTTGTCCTCCCTGGACTCTGTGCGCCCTTTGACAGAGAAGAAGGTGGATAAGCCTTTGGGCTGAAGTTTCGTTTTGATTAAGTCTTCCACGTATAGATCTGTTGCCTTCGTGCCCTCAGACTCCGGAACCCCAAGAATGTGGACGTTATTTCTCCTGGAGCGTCCTTCCTGGTCGTCCAGCTTTTCTTTCAAGGATTTATTCTCAGCTGTCATCTGCTCCATCGCCGTTTGCAATTCCGATACGTCTTCCACTAGTGATTTCGTGACTACCTCAAGTGATTTCACTCGTTTGGACATTTTGTGGAAGTCTGCGCGTATCAGAGTGACTTCAGTGGATATAGAGCCCACCGTGGCTTGTACCTGCGTTAGCGCATTCATAACGTCTTCTAACGTTACTCTTTTACCTCCGTGTCCATCAGCCTGCTTCCCCACTTACGTTCTTGAGTCCGCCTGAGGTGAGTCCGCCTTGTCGTAGGCGAATTTGCTGAGGCGGGCCTGCGTCCCGTTAGTTCTTGCATTCCTGCCCGCCATCTTGCCGTGTGCAGTGGCTCACTACTACTATAGTGGGTCGCCGGTCACCGGGGTGGAAGGAGAGACGGGGCGTGGGGTAGGGCCCTGCTCAACCTGACGCTGGCTCCGTTCAGACTGCGTTTCACTTGTTCGCTCTTTGCGCTCTCTAGCCGGTGTAGGTCGACGTGCCACTCGTCGTGGAGAGTTCAGGTATATTGCCTGCAAATATACATGGGGTCCCTCACTGTGCCGCTGGTAGCAGTGCCCCCTGTAATTGTTCCATCTGTATTAGCCTCTCAGGTCAAGAAGAGATGTCTTTTGCCGTCTGAATATGTGCGCGAGGACATGTGCCTGGCCGCAACCCAATGGCCGATATCTTTCTTGGTGCAGGGAGACCCAGTTCTGTCCCTTGTTTCGGCCGTTCCTGGCTGCCGGCCTGATGTTGTATCCTATGTCGCCTTGGTTCCTGCCGCCACACTACTTGGAGAGTTTCCGTTACTTTGTTGTCGGGGTTCTGGGCGTGGGCCAACTCACCGCAGGTGCTGCGCCAAGGGCATTCGGTGGAGATCGTGTCCCCCGTGAACCAGCCACTAGTTCACTCGGTTCCCAATAGCACGCCAGGCAGCGCCGCACCTTCACACTGTCCCACCGCCTGCCCACACTTATAGTGCGCCGATGAGTTGTACCAGTCGTCCGCTGGAGGGTCTACCCCGGCATCGGTAGCGTCACTCACGTGTGCCCCACTGTCCGTGACATCGGTGCCCACAGTCTGGCTCCGCCACTCTGTGTTTCCCTGTTGTTCGTTCCGCTGAGGGGTTTCTCGCAGCACACAGATCTGCCGTGGCTGCAGCGCTGGTGCTCAGATTCCGCCGTTTCCCACTGCCGTTATGACTTCCGCACCCCAAGGCCGGGGAGCTTCCGGTCGACTTCCTCTGGGATATAGGGACTTTTGGTCGGCCACACTGGGTACTACAGCCCCGGGCTTTCTGACGTCGTCTAGGCCACAAGTGGACGCTGCTCACCCAGCTCTTTCCCGGTCACGGATCTGTACCGGGTTTACTGCACTTGGCGTCGCCCGGTCCCGGGCCTCAAGATCCTACTTCAGAGGATGAAAAAGTTTCGGATAATTAGCCGGATTGATAGAGAAAGCCGCCTCACTCGCGGAGCTCTCCCTCTACGCTGCCGCCATGCTCGGCTGCAGGCCACGACCCCAGGATCATCACTTTAATGAAAACGATGATGCCTGCCTTATGCCTTAATTGGGATAAGTTAGCTGCGTGTAAACAGAAGAAAGAGGAGAGTGTCTCCGATTTCTTTACCTGTTTCGAGGAGACGTTTATCGACCATAGTGGTCAAGATATGAGTACTGAGGGTGGACAGCGGTTATTTGTGGATACATTTGTATTTAATTTACTTCCAGAATTATAGCATAAATTGAAAGACTCCGAAAGTTCGTGGGCTGTTTCTTCGTCTGCCCAGATATTAGCGACTGCTCAGTATTACGAGAATAGGGATAAGGAGGAAAAGGATAAACTCGAGAAAAAGACTAAAGAGTTAAAAACGAAGGTTCTTTTGCAACAAGCTTATCCCCCTCTATCTGCTCAGCGACAATTGCAACAGCCTTCACAGTTTCAAAGATTGTTACAGAAACCTACACCTTTTGTTCCGCGACCACTGTTGGGTCCTAATCAATGTGCCTATTGTAAAGAGGAAGGTCATTTTAAGAGTAGTTGTCCGGTTTTATTGCAGCGTAATGGTGGATTGCCAGGATCACGAGGCCGTGGTGGTTTTCAGTCATCAACTAGGGGTAGAGGGCGAGGTGCGTTGTCTCAGGAACAGCGTTCTTTTCCCCCTCAGAATTCCTTGGATTATTTTGATCAGCAGAATTCTAAGTCTGCACAATATTACAATGACGATTATTGTACTGAAAGCGAAAATCAGGATTTTTATACTAGCTAGGACAGCCACGGACAATGCAAGGGAGTGGTATCAGTTCCAGTGGATCAGAATGGGCCTTATGTTGAGGTTGTTGCATTGGGTGTTTCAGAGCCATTTCTTTTGGATACAGGTGAAATGAGAAGCTCTATCATTCACTCCAAACTCCCTGGGGCACCTTTGTCTGGCTTAACGAATGTTTCTGTAGGATTCTCTGGCGCCCCAGTTCGTAACCCGGTTTCTTGTCCTTTGCCTATCTCCATTGGTCCTTATGATTTGGAAGCCCCGCTCATTTTAACGACTGGTTGTGGTGAGAATTTGTTGGGTTTGGATTTATTGAAACGTCTACATGCAACGTTGTATTGTTCCCCCTCTGGTGTACATCTTACTTTGGGTGATAAATTGGTTTCTCCTATGTATTTGTCTAAGGATCAACTGCCACTTGAATTGCGTTCACTTCCTGCTACGCTTTGGGCCACGGGTCCGAATGATGTTGGTTTGCTCAAAATTCCACCTTACGTGATTACTGTCAAACCTGATGTTAAATTGCCACGCATTCCTCAGTATAAGATTTCTAATGATGGTGAAAGAGCTCTGTTGGCTATTGTTTATGATTTAGTTCAGAAGGATGTGGTTGAAGAAACGAGAGGAAATGTTTGCAATAGTCCTATTTTGCCTATTCTTAAACGTACTGATCCTTCTAAGCCTCCTGTATACCGTTTTGTGATTGATCTTCGAGAGGTCAACAAAATTGTTGTCCCTCAGTTTCCCGTTGTCCCAGATATTACTGCTTTGCTCACAATGATCCCTGCTTCGGCTGTTTGGTTTTCAGTTATTGATCTTAAGAATGCTTTCTTTAGCATTCCTATTGCTGAGGAGAGTAGGGATCTCTTTGGTTTCTCTCTTGGAGGCCGAAGTTTTCGATTTAAACGTGCACCTCAAGGTTATTGTGACAGTCCCTCCATTCATAGTCAGTCTTTGAAATTCCAGCTTGACGCTTTTTCTTTGCCTCCAGTTGATACTCTTATTCATTATTGGGATGATTTGATAGTGGTCGCCGATTCAGAAGATGTTTGTAAAAATGCAACTGTTTTGCCTTTGCGTCATTTGTCTGATTTACATCATAAGGTGTCACCTTCTAAATTGCAATATTGCCGCCAAGAGGTTACCTATTTAGGTCATCTCTTGTCGAAGGAGGGAAGGCGATTGACCCCAGAACGTATTCATGCAATTGCACGAATGTCTGTACCATCCACACAAAGGGAGGTGCGTGCTTTTCTGGGCATTACCTCTTATTGTAGACAGTGGATTCTGAATTTTTCTTTGTTGGCTAAACCTTTGTTGGCACTTACTCTGAAAGATACACGCCAACCTCTTCCTTGGACTGATGAATGTCACAAGAGTTTTTCTGATTTACGTACTGCTTTGTGTTCTGCTCCTGTATTGGGTACTCCAGATTATAGTAAGCCTTTCACACTCTACGTGCATGAAAGAGAAGGTTGTGCATTGTCAGTTTTAACGCAACAATTTAGAGACAAACAAAGGCCATGTGCCTATTTTTCGGCTACATTGGATCCAGTAGCCAAGGCATTGCCTAGTTGTCTCAGAGCAACAGCAGCAGCAGTGATCTCCATTCGCCAATCTGCTGGATTGGTGTTGGATCATACTCTTGTTGTTATGGTACCACATGCAGTAGATACTCTCTTGAACAGAACGAAAACGCAACATCTCACGAGTGCTCGCTTGTCTGGGTATGAGTTGACACTTTTGGCTAGTCACATACATATCAAGCGATGTAATGTTTTAAATCCAGCAACATTGTTGCCCATTCCAGAAGAGAAAGATACGCAAGAACAGCATGATTGTTTTCTTCGTACAGAGGAGGAAACTTAAGGCAGAATAGGTTTAAAAGATACGCCACTCGTGGACCCGGATGGGATCCTATGGGTGGATGGGTCTTGTTTCAAGCTTCCCAATGGCAGGACGACTGCAGCCTATGCTGTTACTACTTTGTATACCGTAGTGGAAACTGCACGCATTACACAGATTTCAGCACAAGCAGCTGAGTTGATTGCACTGACGAGAGCGTGTGTGTTGGCTAAGGGAAAGAGAGTGACTGTTTACACTGATAGCCAATACGCCTTTGGCGTGGCTCATAGTTTCGGTAATTTGTGGAAGGAAAGAGGATTCTTTACTTCCCATGGGACTAAAATACAGCATGGTCAGTTGGTAACTGACCTTCTCGAATCACTTGCCTTGCCCATTCAGATAGTGATTGTGAAGTGCAGTGCACACAAAATGATCACTGATGATGTGGGTCGTGGGAATGCTTTTGCAGATGAGGTAGCAAAAGAAACAGCAAAGGATGTCAAGAGTCGTATGTATGTTGCAGGTCCTGCAAGATGGATCAGAGAAGTAGGTATCTGTGAGGACACAGTAGAAAGTGTAAAAATAATCCAAGAAGAAGCAACTGAGAAGGAAGTGGAGAGAGAGTACGGGAATGTTGGACGCGACTGGGTGTTGGACGGAATTGTCAGAGCACCAACGTTGGTTGTTACCAGATGCCTATGTGTTACCTGTAGTTACTATGGCGCATGGTCCAGCTCATATCAGTGCGAAGGGAATATGCAAGCTTCTGGCTCCAGTATGGCAGAATGAAGGTATCCCTAAATGTGCGGAAAATGTGGTAAAGTATTGTATTGTTTGTTTGATGCATAATCCAGGAAAGGGAAGCCCAACTCCGGCAGGTTATTTTGTTCCCCCTACGTATTCTTTTGAGGTATTACAAATTGATTATATTCACATGGAACGTTCAAATATTCTTAAGTATGTTCTGGTCGTGGTCTGTGCCTTTTCCAGATGGATAGAGGCCTACCCCCTAAAGGATAATACTGCTTTGTCCACTGCCAAAGTCCCCTTGAAGGAATTCTTCCCGAGGTTTGGTTTGCCGCGCATTGTCTGGAGTGACAATGGAAGTGAATTTGTAGGTCAAATTATGCAGAAGGTGTGTGCGGGTCTTGGTATTAGGCAGAAATTCCATGCGGCAAACCCCCCTCAGTCAGCGGGTTTGGTAGAGTGCTATAATGGCACTCTCAAGCTTAAATTAGCAAAGATTCAGGCCAGCGCGGGTCTTGCTTGGCCCGATGCGTTACCTTTGGCACTTCTCTCTACGAGAACAACTGTGCATTCTCGTCTAGGACTGGGTTCTTATGAGGTAGTTTTTGGGCATCCAGCTAATGTGTGGGGAGTCCCTCGACATAAAAAGGATTCCGATACTCCATACCCATTATTGGTTGATTACTTGCATGACCTCACCACTAAATTACGTGTTATTCATCAACAGGTTCAAAACGCTTTGCTGGAGGCTTCCTCAGATCCAGGTCATTCCATTCAACCTGGAGATTTCGTTTGTCTGAAAAATTTTCAGAGGAAGAAGAATTTGGAACCTTGTTGGGGGCCACCGCGACAAGTGCTTCTTGTCACACGTACAGCAGTGAAGGTCGTCGGGAAGAAAAATTGGGTCCACGGCGTGCACTGTAAGAGGGTACCTTTGCCTTTACCTTACGACCAGTTGGTCCGAGAAGGCGAGAAGAGTGAAAAAGTACCCCGATTTGTACCTTTCAGTAGTGCACGCCTGGACTGGACAAGTTCTGAGAAAGAAGATGACGACGTGTTGCAAGAGGCTGTACCATCACATTTGCGATTCAATACAATGAATCCAGAGACTTTGTTTCGAGACCAAACGATACCTGGCAAGACACGGTACAACCTAAGACCTAGGTTTTCAAAAGACAACTGAACTTTTTTTCTTCTGGTTACTCGTTTTGAAAGACATTTCCTTTTCACTCTCCATCAAGTTGCAGGGTCACGGTATGAGTCTTAGGCTGTGACCTGAGTAGTGACATAGGTCTGCAGGACTTGCAGTGTCATAGGACGGCTAATAACCACAACTAAGTGATCCAGGAAGATTACCGTGAGCAACGCTTTAGAGAATGGATAATAAAGTGGAATGATAAGAAAGTTGCAATGAAAATGAAGTATAAGAAATTATTGTTTAATCGATGTGGCGTAGCATTGTGTATTTTAGTATGTTAATGTATTTTATTAGTATGTGTGGGCTGGGTTGTCCACACTATGCAGTAAGCACCTGTTCCTACTTGTTTCTTTGCCTTCTTCTACCACTACCTCCCCGCATAAGTTCTATACACTCCCAGATCATGAGCAAATTAGGAGAACAGAATACTTCAACAATTCATTTATCCAGTTGTTACATCAGCATCAACTGGTAGTCAACACTACTGACTGTTGGGTTTGTGGGCTCATGCCCCATAACACAGAGAAACGGATGCCATATTTAGTCCTTCCATTTTCTTATGAAGGTTCCGCTTGGGCTTATCTGGCTATGTTCTCTAACGCATACCAGACTCAACTTCGATACCCTCCTGATGGTCCATATAATGATGGAGCAGATTTTAGTCATAGTTCTTTGATAAAGGGAATAGTGACTATGGCTAAAATTGCCGAAATTAGTAAGATTCCCGTTGATGAGAAACGAGCATATGATGGTTGGAATGTGACTCATTACGTTACTAGCCTCACTGATAAGGCTAGACAAAGAAGATCTTTACCAATTTGGACCATACCTCATAAAGGTATCTTATGTCTGCAGATAAACGGTCAGAATATTAAGAATAAACAGGAAAAGAGTGTTTGTTCCCATACATATATCTATTCACCCCTGGTCTCTTCACCATTGGTATCATCTCAAGGTACATATTTTGTTTGTCATGATAGAGCCTATACATGGCTTCCCACCTATTTTTCAGGAACATGTTATGTGGCTTTCTTTCTTCCCCCGACATACACTGCTCCCTCAGGTCATCACAGAAAAAGATATGGCAGAGGGGTTATTGATTCTAAAGACACAGCTTGACAAGAGGGAGGAGACTTTATTAAAGGGTTTCTTCCTTTTTGGGGCCCAATGGGCAATAGCAGAAACATTAGACAACTAGTTTGTGTTGTTGAGGCTACGATAAATGTGACTTCCGGAGCCTTGAGTAATTTGACAGCCGAACTTCAGCCGGATCGTCTTATGACTTTACAAAACCGAATGGTTTTAGACATTGTCCTTGCAGATAGAGGAGGAGTCTGTAAATTGATTGGGTCTAGTTGCTGCATTTACATTCCTGATAATGCTCCAAAAGTATACCAAGCCATTTCTAAGTTACACGTGATTTCCGAGTCTGTTCATCAGGACACGGGAGATTGGTCTGGGATGGGATGGTTTTGGGGATTACTGTCCACATGGGGATGGAAAGTGTTGACTTTCCTTGGAATGATCTTAGCCATCATTTTCTCTTGCTGTCTTTGTTTACAGTGTGGCCCCGCCATCTGTGGTGTTTGTACCACCTTGTGTGTCCCGAAGCCTGTGTCACAGAAAACAGAGAACATCAAATTGATGTTGCAGCAACAGCTCAGTGACCTCATGACCATTGACATTGACTCAGACTAACTTGAGTCCTTTCTGCTTTGCCTGGGAAATGGCAAAAGGAGGGTCTGAGGTTCTGTGATTTTCGACTTTGCTTCGTATTTAGCCGCCATTTTGTGTCCGGCGCCATTTTGTGTTGCTATCCAGGCTGAATGAAGGCTGATAGCCAGAAACCGGTCCTTGGATGCTTGATTCCGGTCTGGGAAAGACATGGTTTGGTAGTTCGGACTGGACTGTTCCCATGAGGCACAGGGTCAGAGCTGATTTGCATATAGCCAGTGTCTAACCCAGGGTGGTGTGGAGTGCAAAAAATGATGGATTTAGGCCCATATCCTTGTACTGGGGTGAATGTATGACATTGTTCTACATTCTGTCCATCAACTGTGTTTTTTGCCTTTATTCAGGCAGCACGGCGAACTAAGTGTTTTTGCTTTTCCAGCTGTTATGTGTCCCTTCTGTTAAAAAGTAACCCTTTGTCCTTGTTTACGAAACCGATGTCAGGGTCTGCCCTAATTTGTTAATCCATGTCTAGACTGATTGATCCTTGTCTTAGTTGACTGTTTGGGTCCCACCATTCTTCGCTTACTTTATCTTATTTGACTGGCCTTTGTTATTCTCTCCTTGTATTCTCCTATTACACAACTATCCTTTGAGCACGTAGATATGTCCTGCCACCTGCAAATTGAATTACGGGCACTAGCATTGATTAACTTGAGGGGAGGAGAGAACACGGGGTCTGAGAGAAGGGCGTGTTCAAGATACTCGATAGCTTGTTTTCAAACTTTTCCTATTTGTCAGTTTTGTATGCTTTGGGAGTAGACATTGTAAATATGTGTGCTAGAAAAGATTGTGCGCCACGGAATTAAGTGGCAGTCTCCTAAGAATCTACAACTGTACTTCTTGGATAAGTGTGATTAGCTGCAGCTAATAAGCGCAATTTTCTACGCCTAACAGAGTGTCTCGTGTCTCTGTTTGACAAGGCAGGTGAACCCGGAGATATTAGGCGTGCCCTGCGCCGCTAGGCCCATAAGGCCCGGTTCTCCACCTGGAACTCCTGTATAAAGTGAGTAAAACTGATGACAGTGGTTATTAATTTCTTCTTAGCTGAATACCTGGGTCTCCCCCTCATTCTAAAATTTGACTATGACTGACCCCCTTTTCGCTGGGTTAGCCAACCAGGCCAGTAAAGATCCAGTCCTATCCCTCTTGGCATGAGTTCGCTCCATATATATCCTACAGTCGAAACACCTGAGTCTTTCAAACCTGTTTGGCCACCTTTTCCTTGGCGTCTATTAGGGCCTGCTGTAACTCTGGACTCCCAGGTCTGCACTGTACTATGTTGCGTTAATTCTGTTCTGCTGTCAACACTTCCTTCATTAGAGTGCCCCGGAATCCGGACTTTCCCTGACACAGTTATGCTCTGATCACCACTTTGAAAGCTTCCCGCTCTATCTGGGGAGAGGATGCGGTACCAGTATTATTTGTGAAATACTGCTCTATCATGCCCCTAATCACCTCCTTAAACAACTGATCTTTCTAATGATTCAGGTTTCAACCTCCATGTCAGGATACAAGGCCTGGAGCGATCCAATTGCAGCTGCAGAAGGACCAGGTTATGGTCCGATATCGTGTGGCCAAGTATTCTGAGTGGGAAACTTAGCTATGCACTTCCGGGGTGCATAAAAATGTCTCAATGCTGGTGTTGAGCTAACGGAGGCCCAAGGAAAATGAGTTATCTCACGAATGTGGGTGTGTCCGCCTCCGGGTGTCTATCAGTCTCCATATCGCTTGCCAATCTGCAAATATGAAGGCCAAATTAAATGCCTGGGAGTCTCTCAGTGGGGGGTTGTGAGTAATCCAAGTGGGGGTCCGCCACGCAGTTAAAATCCCCTCCTATGAGATTGGAGTGGGGCAGATACAGGGCTAGTGGGCCAATAATCTATCCATTAAGATTTCCTGCTCCGTATCGGGGCATATACACTCACTAGCACATTGTTTTTGGCTCCCAAGCAGCCCATCACCACCACATATCTGCCCTCCGAATCAAGGGGTCTCCATTGTGTTGAAAAGGGACTTGTGCCCTGATCCAAATCAGCGTTCCCCTTGCATAAGACGAAGCTGTGTATTATGCCTGCGCTCTCATTCTACGCTGCAATGCTGCCCCTTCTTTCGCTGTAAGGTTTTATTCCAAGAGAGGAACCTGTGCATCATGGAAGCCCCCATTTTCCTAGTGTGAGGGTCTTCATGCATCCCCAATCTCGCAGTACCAACTCAATTTCTGCCCACCGATATACCAGGAGGGATCGTGGACAAGAAGTTCTTGCAGTTATAACTCATGGCATCCCAATTTCTCAGCAAACAACAAACAACGCAACTCCCTCTCCCCAGGATAAGTAGACAACTATCCCTTACCAAACCGTCACCCAAACCAATTTTACTATTGGGAGTACCCACGTATCGCTCTGCAGATGGGTAAAGCAGACAAACCACTAGGTGCTGAGTCCACCCACCCAGCACTTTTCAAGGAAAGTAACATTTTCTAAAACAGAGGTAATGATCATTCATTCCCCCTCCACACCATTCAGAACCATAATAGTGACTCAGCTGTGTCTCCTCCGAGGGCATCAGTTTGGCTTCTGCCTCACAGGATTTCATCCTATGTCACCTTTAGCAGCTCAATGCTCAAATATCCAGATGCGCTGGAGTCATGATCTGAGTCTGAGTTTCATGCTCACCCATCGTCCGTTAGCGATGGCGGGTCCTGTGCCGCTGCCCCTAAGCGAGGCCACTGCTGCCACTGCACTCCTTCATTCCTGTTACAGCTCGGACCTTGGACGGAGCAGCTGAGTTACAGGACCTGGTCCGGTGCTGCAATCTAGCCTGCATGACCTCTTGCTCTGGGATCCGTGACTGGAGCTTGGATGCAGCTACTGGTTGACCTAGCTCCAGGCCTTCTGCAGTGTTTGGAAGAATCGCAGCGTCACTCTGATCTGAACCGGGAATATCATTGTGCACTGGATTCCCATATGTCTTTTTTCTTCACCTCTAGGAAAGTGGACCTTTGTGATTGCACCTCCTTTGAGAAGTTCTGGAACGTTTTCACTCTGCTGTTTTTTACTGAGATTTCTCTCTTGCACCTAGCCTGAGCTAGGACATGATCTGGCTATTTATAGTACAGCAACCTGGCCTCTGCTGGATGCAGCGGGCCCCATATAGCAAAGGCCTCGCTGACATTCTATGCGCACTTTCCTGGATAACAAATGTTGAGAGGCCCTCTGTCACCACCTTCATGAGGATCCATTTATCCAATTAGGTCTTCATATTGCCCCCTCGAGTTTTCCCAGGACGTTCCACCATTCGTATATTATTGTGTCATTGCCTAATTTTAGCATTCCCCTCTCTTAGTTCGAGTGTTCACACTTTTGCCTCCATGGAGGCGAGTCTCTCTTTCGCTCATGTCAGTGCTGGGGGAATTTCAGCTAGGTGCAAGGCATAGGCGGTAATCCCTCAAGTGTCCCTGATCCATTCTCAGGGTGGCTATCTTGGTTTCCAGTGCTTCCATTGAGGTCGTTATTGCCTGTAGAATGTCCTGGAGGGTGAGGCCTCTGGTGATATTGGTCTGCTGTGCCTAGGTGCCACTGTCTCTTGAGGTTTCCACATTGTCCTAATCTGAGGGCCCCTGCCCCCTGATCCCTTGCCCGTTTGGCAGTGTAGGAACGAGGTCCACAGTAGCGTGAGATGCACTCCCTATTCCCTGGGAGTCACCAGCACGAGAACCCAATATCGATAGCTGACCTCTTCCAAAGGGGGCTCTGCGTCTGCCCAATATCTCCATGCATAGTTATAAACAAAGGGTAGACCCAAATAAATCACTGGGACCTGGGTATGGAACAGTACAGTAGCAAATGGTCCCAGTGTGCATTAACTGCAATTACAAATTATAAACATTTTAAACATAATAATGGAATGATATGCTTACTGACCAGCACTCATATCTGTTCAATGTGAATAAATAACATTGAACCTTGAAAGCATTAGTGTTATTATGTTTAAATTGTTTATAATTTGTAAACGTTCCTAGTTAATGCACACTGGGACCATTTGCTTCAATATCTCCATGCTGCACACCTTCCTCATTTTTAAACACTCTTGTGGTATGCACTATGACAGTATCCTTGGCTGCACACCATACCTGGCTGCACTCTAGGTCGTGAACCTCCCAGGGCAGCAAGCTTAAGACCAATGGGGGTGGGGAGGCAGAGTGTCTTCCAACTGCCCCGTCCCACTTATCGGTTGAACGAGGTATTGAATTACCTCAGAACCAGGGGGTCACTGGTTCTAGTGACTGGTCAGGGGCCCCCTTGTCAGGGTATTCAGTGAGGTCATTACTACTTGGTGCAGGGTATGAAGTGCACTGTGAAAGACACTAGTGTCCATGAGAGGCAGGTACCGCCAGGGCTCACTAGGGTTGGACCCCAGTTCCAAACATCAGCACACGGCTTTTGTGCCACGTCTCCCATCGTTCTTCTATATTACAGGGTAGTCATTGAGCCTCAGCTCATGTTGCATGCCCGGTAAGCACCCCTTGCTGTGCCCGAGGGCCTTTATGACACTTGTCATAGGCCGTGGTCCCTTAGGTCGGTTGGGGCTAGGCTCCAGCCTCTCATCAGGGGGCCGCTGCTGTCTTGAAACCACCTCTGCCCCGCCTCGACTTCAGTCAGCTGTGGCCACTAATCACCTCTTAGCCCCAGCAGTCTTCTCTCTGTATCACGGGCTGAAGGGGAATATTTGCAGACAGTTGAAGCCCCTCTAGGTTGAAAATTGAAAATGGGATACTGCTGGAAGAGGCCTCGGTTGCTGGAGCACCATTTCCAGCCACCTACTCCATCGATGCCAGGCCACGCCCCTGTCATCTTTGATTACTCATTTTGTCATTTTTCTTTCATTTTGTTCCACCTTCATCCTCCCTTTTCAACCTTTCTCTCTTTTTCTCAAAAGTCTGATAATGAAAATGTAACGCCAGTGCCCAACACCTTCAATAACTTTCACAAATTATGCTCTGCGTTGAATTCAAACTT
The DNA here is from genome assembly GCF_964261635.1 of Lissotriton helveticus. Lineage (NCBI taxonomy): Eukaryota > Metazoa > Chordata > Amphibia > Caudata > Salamandridae > Lissotriton > Lissotriton helveticus. Next base: position 1,599,346,101 of record NC_136059.1, on the reverse strand, counting down.
CGTGACACAAATGGGAGAAGTAGTTAAGTTACTTAAAGCTATAGTGCATTCAGATATGTTACACCTGATGATCTATGGCCTTGGTAAACATATCTGTATTACATTGTGAATCTATTTCTTTAATACTTAATACAACAAATCAAAAGGGGATACACAATGTAAATGTATCATCAATTACGTTTAACTAAAAACATGGCAATAATGGCACAGTTATAAAATTGCTTTGTATGCATTTTATATCTCTGCTTTGAAATGTATCCTCTATTTAATTATGCACAAACTCATTCTCTTTGTGACTTGCTTGTGCACCCACACATTCGTTTTGCTTCCACAAGCGTCTTCCTATTCCAGTCTGTGATACCTCTACCGCCTTGACTATTATTCTGAGTCAAATCTACCCTCCCTTGTCATTAACTTTTAAGCCCCCCTCTTCTGGTTTGTATGGGGAACAGCCTTTACAATGCGGGCATTACCACACGCTGCCATTACTACGCTGCTTTTACAACGTAAGTCGTTTCAACGACTTGCGCTGGAGGGCGCTGTTGGACAAGGAATAGTTTAATTTTCTATTCCAACACCTTATCTACTGTAGTGTGGGCTGGAGTTGGAATAGAAAATTAAACTATGCCACTATCCAGCGCTTACAGCGCAAGTCTTTGTAACGACTTGCGTTGTAAAAACAGCGTTGTAATGGCACGCGTGGTAATAGCCCGCGTTGTACTGTCAAACAACCGGTTTGTTTACAGTCTTTCAGCATATTTTTATATTACTACACTGTCAACAATCACTAGTACCTCCCTTAATAAAATTATGCTCATGCTGTCCTCAGTCAATTGTTTCTCTCATTCATGCTTTCACTTTCGAATCTGCCAATGTAAATCTCCACTTTTTATACGCAAGTTTTGATTACTCTAATTTAATTAATACAAAATGTATCGTCATTGTGGTTTCTAGCAAATCCTACTTTCCCTTAGCACTATGGGTTCTGTTCACAAATGGACTTTGGAGTACACATAGTAGTACTTGTTTAGTACCCATGTATATACTCTTCCTTTCCTTTGTGATTCATCCTCAAAATATCGAAAGTGTAAATAAAGTGCGAATATTTGGGTATTTTCCATAAAGAAATGATAACATTAGAAAGGGCTGTGACCTCTTTACCCTTTTACTTATAAAGAGTTGAGTGTTTCAAGGCCCATTCACAACTGCATATAAAAGCACATAAAAGAGAGCTCCTGTAGAACTAATTCCCTACTCATAAATGCTTTTCAGAAAAGGACCCTTAATCATCTCACCCGATCCAACTATATTTAAATGACCCTACCCCCCACAAGACACATTACCTATTCTAATTTTATATTTTCTACTGAAACAATATCCTCCTGGAATTTGTCGATTTTTCTCAGTGGAGATGTGAAGAATTGAACTTCTGACTGATGAGAGAACCAACGTGGATTCATCTACTTGTATTGGCGCCGGCATGGAGTTTACAGGCAATGTATGATGAATTGTAGCAGGCCTTGCAGCCTAAAGCCCAAAAACATGAATGTTGTGCGAGAACAACACATTGTGGATGACACTTTGTTATGGATATCACTGCAGCTAACACTTTTACTGTTGTAAAATGAATAAAGCATGAAGATAGAAACTATTCTGTTTAATAATGGCAAGCACACATTGTTGCCTTGCATTATTTAAACACCACAAACATATTCACATTGAAATATGCTCTCTGAATATATTAAGTTAGTAAACAAGTGGTTCCCAGAGCTGTTCAAGCAAATGAGCAAGTACAATATTGTATTAAATGAAAAAACTGTATATTGTTTGCTACTTGGGTATTGGTCTACACAACAACACACAGGCCACAATTATAATTGTTTGGCAATGTACAGTGACTGCTGTTACCAGCACATATCACAATTATGAGTGTGCGGATTGTATTAGCTGGCCTAACGTAGTGATGTTTACCTGGAGTAAATGCCAGAACATTCAGATTTAGTACGTTAAGTGCAATAATTCACTTGTGATGCTCTATGTTTGAAGCGATAATTATTGCACCTGATAAATTCTGAACAGCGCGAAGTTTCATTTAATCAAGTGAGTTAATTATCACATCCGACACCGGTGAATGCGAAATCAAGGCCATCGGCCTGATTACAATTTCAGATCTGAATTGTGATCCAGGAAAAAATAGTGCACAGGGGCCGCGAGTCTAAGCTATGTGGTAATTAGCACACACCGCTAATTTCCTTAAAATATTTTACTGCCAAAAGGACTGCAAAAAAGGCAATACCTGCAGAATATGGTGCACTATATATCGGGAGGCCTACTGATGAGCAGTTTGCGTCACGTTTGGACCACGCAATAATGGTACATGCGCGACGCAAACCGTAAGTTACATTTATGAAGCCATACAAGGCCACTTTTCCTAGGCCTGAGTGGCTTCATAAATCTGGAGCAAAGAAACCCCGCGCAAATCGCTGTGTTGCCTTACTCTACACAAGTGAGGCTTTTCATGAGGGTTGTGTGGGTGTTCCCATGCAACTCCCATGGTTTTTGACACATTTTCAGATTCCCCAGAACTTGTAAACCTGTGAATGCACCCAAAAGATACACCTTCCCAGGAGAGGCGTAACAAAGTGAAATATTTTTATTTCTCCTTGTTACTTCCTCTTTCTATGTGTTGTGTTCTTTAATCTGCAGCACAAATAGAAAGAGCAATATGCCTCCCAGACCTGTTTTTGTCACAGGGATGTGTGCTTCCTGCTCAAAAACAATCCTGTCCTCCCTCTCCCTATTGTTATATTGTTAAACATGCTCTGTAGAATATTGTAATGTGATTTTTGTTTTAATGTGACCTTAGTGACTCAAATTGTCTCCTTTCGATTCCCTCTTTAGATGCAGCCTTGTGGTCCTCTGTTCTCTGTGTCATATTTGTACTGCCTGGAGATATGTTTCCTTCCGCCGCGTCCATGTGGATTTCCCGGTCTGACGTGCTGCCTCCCTTCTGTGGTTCCACCACCCCCAGTCTTTTTTGTTGGTTCGTGATGTATTTCTCTGACTTATTTCTTTACTTTCAATGTATGGTTATGTCTTATTTCCTCCTTCTTCCCTCTAACTCTCTTCAGCTTATTGTTTCCCCTACCTGTTTTATTCTTCTTCTTTTGTTTTCATCCTCCCTCTTTTCTTTCCCCCTTTCTATTTCTTTCTTTTCTCTGCTCTTTTACCCTTTTTTATCTTTCTGTCATCTTTTATTCCATTTTACATCTTAACCTCAATTCTCTTCCATATTTCCTTTTTATGCTCTTCTCTACTCTTGTTGTATTGCTTCTAATTGTATTGGTTGTATTTTTTACTGGTTATTTATGCTAATGTTGCTTGGTTTCATATTTTTAGATGTTTCTAAAAATGTAGATGTCTATTAATGTAATTTCTTGGAATGTTAAAGGTTTGGGATCTCCTATTAAGAGACAACATGTTCTTTCCCATTTAGCTCATGTAAAGGGGACATAGTGTTATTACAAGAAATTCATATCAAAGATGCTGAAATCTCTAAGTTAGGTCGTAACTGGGTAGGCCATGCTTTTGCTTCACCTGGCTCAGGGAAACGTAATGGGGTTGCAATCCTTTGTCATAAACGTTTAAACATTCAACTTATCACTCAGGATGTAGATACAGAGGGTAGATGGGTGGATGTATCATTGTTGGTCAACAAAATTCCTTTAACTATTTTAACTTATAAGCCCCCACTGTACAGGATAAATTATTTTGGCCTCCAATCCTCTCTTCCTCAATGCAATACACTGATTATTACTTTATTCTTGATGGGGACTGTAATATGATTATGGATCCGTTTCTAGACAGGAAATCCAACTCACGCTTTTCTCCATCTCATGCTCATATCCAATTCACATCTACTATATCTCAAAGATCTCTTGTTGACACATGGAGGCTTTGCAATCCTACTTTACAAGAATATACATATTTCTCACCTGTTCATTCATACCAGTCACAAATTGATTACCTTTTCATTTCCAAGGCTTTGACACAACACATCACTCATTCAGACATTGGTTCTATATTAATCTCTGATCATGCCCCTGTCTCCTTAAGTCTAGACTTACTTCATCCTGTTAAAGGAACGCGAAGGTGGCGGTTTAATAATTCCCACATTTACACCTGCTTTCCTTGAATTTGCTTCCCACTTTTTTACAGACAATGAATCTCCACACTCATCACCGTGATTAATTTGTGACACTTTTAAAGCTGCCTCTAGAGATTTCATTATTTCCTATGTTGCCAAGAAACGACGCCTCACAAATCAATCTTTATCTTCCTTAACCTCTCAAATTAAACAATTAGAACATTCTTATTATTCGACCAAATCACATTCTGTCCTTACTCAACTCATTGACGCTAAACTTTCTTTTAATAAATTGTCTACTAATTCTGCCATTAACCTCTGACATTGATCATTATGTATCTTCTATTCCCCCCCCACTGTCTGATGTGGACTTTTTATCTTTAGACAAAGATATTCTTCCCAAAGATATTTTGGAGGCCATTCAAGTTCTTAAAAAAGTCAAAGCCCCTGGTCCCGATGGGTTCTCCATAGAATTTTATTCTCAATTTTCCGCTTTTCTTGTTCCTAAACTTCACCAATTATTTTCATTCTTCATAGCTTCTCAGAAATCTGAAGGCTCCTTTCAGGAAGCTCTAATGTGTCTTCTTCCCAGAGAATTGACAGATCGCAATAATCTTTTGCATCATAACAGTTTTCACAATAATCCTTTGAAAACTCATTTACCATACTCGCAAATGTTGCGAGTAAAAAGGATGTCCAGACTCATCCTGGACATCCCCCGCCGCAGCCACATCTCCGGACACCTGAGAGACCTGCACTGGCTCCCGGTCAACAAGAGAATCACCTTCCGGCTCCTCACCCACGCACACAAAGCCCTACACAACCAAGGACCAGGAAACCTCAACAGCCGCCTCAACTTCTACGCTCCCAAACGCCAGCTTCGATCGACCAGCCACGCCCTCGCCGCCGTCCCCCGCATCCGAAGAGCCACCACAGGAGGAAGGTCCTTCTCCTACCTGGCCGCCAAGACTTGGAACTCCCTTCCTACCCACCTCCGCCTGACCCAGGACCACCTCGCCTTCAGGAAGCAGCTCAAGACATGGCTGTTCGAGCAGTAGCGGACCCCCTCCCCCCAGCGCCTTGAGACCCTCCGGGTGAGTAGTGCGCTATATAAATGCATTGATTGATTGATTGATTGATTGATTGTATCATCCCCTGAGATATCAGAGATTAGGATCAACGAGATGGAAGAAAGATTCAAAAGTAGAGGATATCCTCAAAAAATACTAGATGATGCTAAAGCTAGATGTGCTCAGAAAGAAAGGAAAAACCTATTGATTCAAGCCCCTAAAAAAGAGAATACAAGAATCGTTGTTGTGTCGAAATACTCAACCAAGAGCAAAGCATTTAAGAACATCATTAAAAAACATTGGGCGATACTATCCCAAGAAGCAGAGTTCAATAATGTTTTCAAAGAAATGCCTCTTTTTGCATATCAAAGGGGAACGAACTTAGGCAACATGATTAAATCCAGGACTGAGAGTGCTAATGAAGTCTTTCATGGTACATTGCCTTGCTACAACTTCAGTCACTGCAATAACATTATTAGAGGGAATGTCATTACCCATCCAAGCAAAGGATATAAGATCAAACTACGTGTGTCAGCAACCTGTGATTCTATGAATATCATATATCTATTGAAATGTCCCTGTGGACAAGGATACGTGGGAAAGACTGAGAGAAAGATGAAAGTAAGACTAAACGAACATAAGTCGAACATTCGCAACAAACAAACAAAATCAACTGTTGCAACCCATTTTTGTGAAGCTTCACATAACGTTAGCCAACTTAGGTTCACCATTTTAGAAATTGTAAAAAAAAACGTGAAGGTGTTGACAACCACACAAACCTGCTGCAAAGAGAAAACTTTTGGATTTTTAAATTGGAAACTCTTAAACCAACTGGAATGAATGACCGGACTGAATTCAGCTGCTATTTATGAGCTTTATCATAATATACTTATCTGCAATGTACTATGCATGTTTTCTTATAATTGCCTTCTTATGATAGTGACGGCTGATTTGTTTCTCTTTAACCCCTCAATTTTGATTAATCTTACGTAGTTTTTCTAGAGATGTTTGTTATATTTGTATTGTTCACAGATAGAATAGTGACACAGTTTTCATTTTTTAACTTAAGTGTTGACTATGTCACCAAGAGCTCTTTATGCATGATGATCACGGTATTTTGTTTCATCGTTTATTTTATTTTACTCTGGTCTACACGTTTCACCCTTATCTATCATGGCTGCTTTCACCATATGATTACGGACTTCAGCCCGTTTTCTATATTCACTATCATGGTCGCTTTCACTGAATGATTAGGGACTTTGTCCGCTTTCTATATTCATTAAGAACACGGTGATTTAACTTGTGCCTTCGAACCCGATCGGGAAACAACTTCCGCGTTTGGCGCGCAGGACCTTTTTTCAGCATAACCGGTAAGCGGGTACACACGTTTCTTCCTTTATATTATGTATGCGAAGAGTTCTTTTCGTAACCACACTCGAACGGTTCTGTCCATTACATGTGCACGGCTGGTTTTCATTTTTTATTTTTCTGGTGGAGGTGTGTTTGTATCACATACTTCGAACCATTCAGTTTCGGTCTGTACACAGATTAAGCGTAATTGAACCAAACTCCTTACCTTAGTTAAAACAGTTCTCAATGTTTGGATTTTCTTACTTATCACTTTAATTCACGGGGTGACATTTAGAAGTCACACGACTATGCACTAATTTGAGATTGTATTAACATACTAGATGTGAATTAGACTTTGAGTCCCTGATATATCCTCATATGTGATTATTCGATTGTTTGATTTGTAGAATCCAGACCCTGATGAAGGCTATCACATAGCCGAAATGCATTGGACGCAAAAGCAATTATCTATAAGTCTGGATTACTTATTTTTGTGAAAATTACTTTGGAAACGACGAAAATAAAGATGTTTGAAGATAGTTGAATTAATTTGAAACTTTCTGTGGAACTTTACAACCCAATCTATGGGCACAACGCTGTGACCAGGGGACGTCACTCAATTAAGGGTCACGCAAGATTTATTTTACTTGTACTCAGAAGGAGGGTACACCCTGGAGCACGCAACAACAGTAAACAAAGGAGATCTAAGAGTGCAAGCGTGACGAAACTAATTTTGTCATTATCTTTTCCTGATCCACACGCTTGGCACCTACAACAGAGATGCAATACGAAGATATTCTTAACATCACTGATCAAAGGGCAGAAACATTTGCTTTCTCAGCTGAGGAAGCGACTCGCATTTATTCTTTAATCCATGAGGAGACATCAGAGACTACTTCACACAGAAATAAAGAGCAGAATATTAGACCGCTAATCTATCTTTCAAAACGGGCAAATAACCAAAGACTCCATGCGAGTACATTGGTAAAATATCATAGAGCACTTCGAATTCCTCTGGGCTTAAGGATTGCCCTTAAGCCCTCACTGTGTAAAAATTCATTAAAGTTTAAGGAGAAGTGGTTCGCTATCCTAAACAAGTGTTCTTTGGACCTTATCCTTCTTATCATCGAGGAACTATCTACTATTTTGGAGGAGTTACAGAAGGAAATAGAAACAGTAACTGAAGAACTCACCAAAAGCACACCACCTGAAGATTGGGCAAAGATCTTGGAGGACATAAATGTCCAATTGACAAAACACACCCAGGAGGTGAATGATAGAAAAATTAGAAAGCTAAGACGGGATACGGTGGATTACAAGCTCGGGGAGGTGTATACCTGGGCAGAGGTGTACGCCCACCGTAGACAGAACAAGCCATATACACAGAGTACAGACACGTCATCAACTGGCAGTGACCAATCTTCAAGACCTAAAACAAGTGGGAGACCCCGACAGCAACAACAACAACAAACTAGTGGCGAACAACTTTCAGAGAGTTTGGGATCTGCTCAAAATTTAACACAGACAAATAGAGAGGAGCCTTTTTTAGAGGAGGGCCGGCAAGAAAAAGAAGACCCAGGAGGGGCAAAGGGAAAAGAAAAAGAGTCACCTATTACCAGGAGTGTAGCGGCGGAGAGGAAAAAGGACAAACCCAAGAAAACCACGATCCAAACAACTTAGTTATCAACATCTCCAACACCAAACTAGATCACATCACTATTGAAACATTACAAAAAGGAATGTCCTTTGTCCCTACTACTGAAACAAACAGATTAGAGCTAGAGGTCAACTTCTATAAACTCATGAGGAAACTGCGTCTCAGGCATTTTTTTGATAACGTCATAACAGAAAGAAATGAGGCTAAAGAAGACCAACTACTAGGATTAACACCACATAGTACCTATGAGGCACCTGTGTCACATAAAACACTGGAAACATTTGAGAACCTGGTCAAAACGGAGTTATCTAAATTGAGTTTCAAGGGAAAATCAAGACAACACAATCTAACACAAAAACAGATTGACGCACTCCGAAAAATTGCAGATAATCGACATATCATATGTCAGAAAGCTGACAAGGGAGGAGCTATAGTTGTCATGAATGTTTCTGATTATGAACAAGAAGTGGAAAAACATCTAGGGGACAAACAAGTATATTTGCTTTTGGATCATAATCCCACTGAACAATTTGCAAAGATTTTGAAGGACATTATCAATAAAGCTTTTGATGATGGGATTATAAATGAAAAAACGAAAAGATTTTTGATCACCAACCACCCCAGGAGTCCGGTAATACATATGCTGCCGAAGATACACAAAGACTTCGTGCACCCTCCCTTTCGACCCATTGTATCAACAGTTGGGAGCATACATCAACCCATAGGTCAACTTCTGGATAGACACTTGCAGGCAAATGTGATGAGGATGAAGACATATGTAAAGGATACGACCCATTTTTTGGAAAGACTAGGAATGGTCCATCTGGAAGAAAATGAACAAGTCACGTTATGTAGCATGGATGTTAAATCTTTGTATACGTCCATCCCACACTACGATGGGATTGAAGCAATAGAGCACACATTGCTCAACACAGAGATGGAATTGGACTTTAAAGTGTTCCTCATGGAACTACTACATTTCATACTTTTCCACAGCTACTTTAAATGGAAGGAGAAGTTTTATTTGCAGTTGACCGGGACTGCCATGGGAAATTCGGCAGCCCCCGTCTATGCGAATTTGTATATGGAACATTTTGAAACCAAACATATCCTTGATCAGGAACCTTGGAAGTCTAACACGAAAATGATATTGAGATCCATAGACGATATGTTCGTTATATGGACTGGTTCAGAACTTGAGCTAAGACATGCTATCAGTGAGCTCAACACACATGATGAACGCATTCAATTCACATCGGAGATAAATACCACCAAGATCACATTTCTGGATGTGGAAATTTGCAGGAAAGGGTCACATTTTGAAACAGACATATATCGGAAATTGACAGATCGCAATAATCTTTTGCATCATAACAGTTTTCACAATAATCCTTTGAAAACTCATTTACCATACTCGCAAATGTTGCGAGTAAAAAGGATTGTATCATCCCCTGAGATATCAGAGATTAGGACCAACGAGATGGAAGAAAGATTCAAAAGTAGAGGATATCCTCAAAAAATACTAGATGATGCTAAAGCTAGATGTGCTCAGAAAGAAAGGAAAAACCTATTGATTCAAGCCCCTAAAAAAGAGAATACAAGAATCGTTGTTGTGTCGAAATACTCAACCAAGAGCAAAGCATTTAAGAACATCATTAAAAAACATTGGGCGATACTATCCCAAGAAGCAGAGTTCAATAATGTTTTCAAAGAAATGCCTCTTTTTGCATATCAAAGGGGAACGAACTTAGGCAACATGATTAAATCCAGGACTGAGAGTGCTAATGAAGTCTTTCATGGTACATTGCCTTGCTACAACTGCAGTCACTGCAGTAACATTATTAGAGGGAATGTCATTACCCATCCAAGCAAAGGATATAAGATCAAACTACGTGTGTCAGCAACCTGTGATTCTATGAATATCATATATCTATTGAAATGTCCCTGTGGACAACGATACGTGGGAAAGACTGAGAGAAAGATGAAAGTAAGACTAAACGAACATAAGTCGAACATTCGCAACAAACAAATAAAATCAACTGTTGCAACCCATTTTTGTGAAGCTTCACATAACGTTAGCCAACTTAGGTTCACCATTTTAGAAATTGTAAAAAAACGTGAAGGTGTTGACAACCACAAAAACCTGCTGCAAAGAGAAAACTTTTGGATTTTTAAATTGGAAACTCTTAAACCAACTGGAATGAATGACCGGACTGAATTCAGCTGCTATTTATGAGCTTTATCATAATATACTTATCTGCAATGTACTATGCATGTTTTCTTATAATTGCCTTCTTATGATAGTGACGGCTGATTTGTTTCTCTTTAACCCCTCAATTTTGATTAATCTTACGTAGTTTTTCTAGAGATGTTTGTTATATTTGTATTGTTCACAGATAGAATAGTGACACTGTTTTCATTTTTTAACTTAAGTGTTGACTATGTCACCAAGAGCTCTTTATGCATGATGATCACGGTATTTTGTTTCATCGTTTATTTTATTTTACTCTGGTCTACACGTTTCACCCTTATCTATCATGGCTGCTTTCACCATATGATTACGGACTTCAGCCCGTTTTCTATATTCACTATCATGGTCGCTTTCACTGAATGATTAGGGACTTTGTCCGCTTTCTATATTCATTAAGAACACGGTGATTTAACTTGTGCCTTCGAACCCGATCGGGAAACAACTTCCGCGTTTGGCGCGCAGGACCTTTTTTCAGCGTAACCGGTAAGCGGGTACATACGTTTATTCCTTTATATTATGCATGCGAAGAGTTCTTTTCGTAACCAAACTCGAACGGTTCTGTCCATTACATGTGCACGGCTGGTTTTCATTTTTTATTTTTCTGGTGGAGGTGTGTTTGTATCACATACTTCGAACCATTCAGTTTCGGTCTGTACACAGATTAAGCGTAAATGAACCAAACTCCTTACATTAGTTAAAACAGTTCTCAATGTTTGGATTTTCTTACTTATCACTTTAATTCACGGGGTGATATTTAGAAGTCACACGACTATGCACTAATTTGAGATTTTATTAACATACTAGATGTGAATTAGACATTGAGTCCCTGATATATCCTCATATGTGATTATTCGATTGTTTGATTTGTAGAATCCAGTCCCTGATGAAGGCTATCACATAACCGAAATGCATTGGACGCAAAAGCAATTATCTATAAGGCTGGATTACTTATTTTTGTGAAAATTACTTTGGAAACGACGAAAATAAAGATGTTTGAAGATAGTTGAATTAATTTGAAACTTTCTGTGGAACTTTACAACCCAATCTATGGGCACAACGCTGTGACCAGGGGACGTCACTCAATTAAGGGTCACGCAAGATTTATTCTTCCCAGAGATAACAAGGACCATACATTATGTAAAAACTATAGGCCTATCTCTTTAATCAATTTAGATTACAACATTTTTGCCAAAATCTTAGCGCTACATTTGGATAAAATTCTTCCATAGCTCATTGGTAGAGAACAATGTGGTGTCATCAAAGGACGTCATCTCTCGGATAATACTCGCCTTTTCTTTAATGTTCTTAGTACTTCTCATACTTATAATCGTTCCTTGGCTGCTATCGCATTGGATGCTGAAAAAGCTTTCGATAGATTTAATTGGTCGTGTATGCTTTCCGCTCTCTCTTGATTTGGTTTTGGCTCTAAATTCATTTCTTATATCTCTTTATTATATTCTTTTCCTAGATCTTTTATTTTTGCTAATGGTCTTGTGTCTTCTTCTTTTCCTCTTTTTTGAGGTGTTCATCAAGGATGTCCTCTTTCTCCTCTTCTTTTTATTTTAGCGTTAGAACCGTTTTTGTCAAAGATTAGATTGAATAAAGATATTACGGGTTTTCCTTATGGGGAGAATCATCTAAAGCTTTCTGCTTATGCAGATGACATTCTTTTATTTATCTCTCATCCTCAGATATCTATTCCAGCTTTCTTATCTGAAGTTTCATCTTTTGCAGCGGTCTCGGATTATAAACTTAATGTAGATAAATGTGAAATTCTCCCTCTTAATAAATATTGTTTTCATGCTGACTTTTTGGTTTCTTCCTTTCACTGGAGTCCCTCTAAGATAAAGTATTTAGGTCTCTGGCTTACTCCCTCCATTAAAGATACGGTAGCCTTAAATATAAAAAATTGCAAACAACTTTATCAGAATGCACAACTAGATGGCATCCTCTATTTCTGTCTTGTTGGGGTAGGTTGGACTCTATTAAAATGATGTTGGTCCCGATAGTTGTATTTTTTCTTTCTAATCTTCCTGTCAACCTTCCAAAATCTTGTTATAAGAACATTTATCCTTTCTCGATTTTTGTGGCAAAACAAAAGGGCTAGGATGTCCTTTTCAAAACTTAAACGTCCTAAACATTTAGGTGGAGTTAATTTTCCAGACTTTTCCTCTTATCATACTTCATTTTTTCTTTCCCATTCAGTTCCTTTTTTGTCGGATTCTACGTCAGATATTCCCTCTTCTCCGTTATGGGTTCAGGTTGAATCCTCCTTCTTTCACCCTTTTACCTTTAAAGAATTTATCTCTCTATCACATATTCCACAAAAGATGTCTCTTCCTATTCTTAAAAACTCTAGGAGGCTCTTTCTTCCTCTTTTCTTGAATGGTTTTGATGATCGTACCCGATTTTTACAATTTCCCATCTGGTACAATCCTCTTATTGAAATGAAATATAGGTCATTCTTCTGGGAAGATTGGCACTCTCTTGGTATCTCTTGGACTCATCAACTTTTTCAAGATGGTCTTTGTATTCCTTTCTCATCTCTCAAGTCTCGTTTTTCTCTTCCTCCCTCCTTCCTTCCTAAATATAATCTATTGCGCTCTGCTGTTCAAACTAGTTATAATTCCTTTCCTGACTCCTCTTCTCCCACTACGTCTTCTCCTCTTACTATTCCTTTTCTTTTATCTTCTTCCTCAGCTTCCCAAATTTACAAAAAGTCACAAGACATACCTATTACTAGAGATAAATCTAAAATAGAACAAGATTGGGAAACGGATTTGGAAGATTCTTTTCCTATCTCATTATGGCATAATATATGGAATAAGTTGAGGAAATCTTCTAGAGCGGCTAATACTACTCAAACTTTAATTTTTGTTTATAATAGACTTTTAATAACTCCCTCCAAATTGCATACTATAGATCCTTCTAACCCTTCTAAATGTTGGTCCTGCTCTAATACACATGCTGACCTCAAACATATGCTTTTCACATGTCCTTTGATTCATATTTTTTGGTCCAAAGTATAGCAACAAATTAATACTATTTTTTCCACCCACTTTCCATTTTTACTCACTCATATTTTTCTTGGTAGTCTGTCTGACATATGGTCTTCCCTTACTGCTAACACCTCCATTGTCGACCTTCTCTTAGCAGTGGCATTTCAACAAATCACTAAATCTTGGAAAAATGCATCGAACGTTTCTTTTCAAGCTTGGTGGTATGGTGTTTGCTTCAATCATAGACTTGATAGAGTATATGTATATCCCATTACACTTGCTATTAAACGTGATTTGTTATGGTTACCGATTACTACCTTCTTAGACAAATCTGCTCAATCTCGTCCAAGCCATACCCCTTCTACTGAAGACGTATCCAAACCTCCATGATATAGTTCTCATAATATTGCTTAATTGTTGTAGATAACCGTTTCTTTCTCATTATATGATGTTTTTCTTGGAAGCTTTACATTGTTTTATGCTTTGTATGCATTTTTATATAAAGATGTTCTATGTATTGCTTTCCCCCCTTTTTCTCTTTCCTTCCCTCTTTCTTATTTTCTCTTTCTTTTTCTCCTCTTTTTCTTTTTCTCTTTTCTTCCTATAATGCAGTATATTATTTCTAGTTTGATTGCATTTTAATTTATTGACATTGTACCGTAAGTTTCTTTATTGCAATCTTTATCTTCAATAAAATTTCTTTAAACTTAAAAAAAAACAATCCTGCATGCAGCACAGGAAACCCTTGCACCGTGTTGCAAGGATGATTTCTGCATTGGCGTGAGGCTGCCAAAAGGGCATCAGCAAAGGGGAAATAGCAGGAATCAGCCATTTTGCCTTAAATATGACGCCCTCCTGCCCTTTCACTGTCATGCAGTGCAGCGCAACAAGGTGGCTTGATGCGCTGCATGACTTTTTCACAATTGAAGAATAGGAGTTTTTTACCACTCAGTGAATGTCTCACTAGACTTACTGTTCATGTTTGGTCATATCTATAAGGGGGCTGAGTGCATTTTCCCAGGGTGCATATTAACTCTTAGTGCTAGAGATTGTGTTTAACTGTCCTACCCACCATGGCAGCAGCAAGCATGAATCAACCCCCGCCCTTCCTAAATGACATAGGGGAACCCGAGATAAGCTGGACAGAATGGGTGAAGCTATTTGAGTCTTACCTTATAGCAATTGGGGGACAGAGGTTCAACTCTATAAGGAAACAACATATACTACTCCACAATCTGGGTGTGCAAGGGCGTAAAGTATATGAAAATTTACCTGTACCAGAGCAGGATGCGAATGCAGTGGGGGAAGTGGATGTGTTCGTGCAGACCATGGAGAAATTAGAGAAACATTTTGGGGATAGAATCAATGTGGTCCTGGAGCGTCATAAATTCTTTAAAAGATGTCAAGGGAAACAGGAGTCAGTACAGAATTATATTGCAGTTCTGTGGGGACTGACTCAACTATGTGAATTTGGGGATCTCACCGACTCCCTAATAAGAGATCAATTGGTGAGGTGTACCAATAATCCACGAATCCAAGAGAAGTTGTAGGCTAAGAATCCAGGGCTTAAGGAAGCTGTTGAAATAGCAAAGTCAGTGGAGCATACAGCTAGATGTGTCAAAGAGATGAGGCCAGAAGGGGAGGTAGTGGCTACCATAAGTGATTCTGAAGAGAGTTTAGATGTGTACAAAATGAAGTTTAAAGAAAACGCTAGTACCAAGGTAGAGCACAGAGAGAAGAGCCCTAAGTGTTACCGGTGTGGCAGTAACAACCACTTTGCTACCTTTTTCCAATGCCCTGCCAGGTATGTCACTTGCAAGAAATGCAATAGAAGGGGGCATTTTGCCAGGGTGTGCCGTGATGGAGAGTTACACTCAAGAGAAAACGAAAGAGGAATTGAAAGGGGTGCAAATAGAGAAGTAAAATGTATTGAACAGAAAATGGAAAAGTTTATTTTGCAGGTAAAGGACATTGATGACACTGTGAATTCCATTTATCCTAAATGTGATGTATTAGTTAATGATGAATGCATTGAAATGTTTGCTGACTCCTGTTCTCCTTTCACCCTGATTAATAAGGATGACTATCTTTCCATGGGAGAAAATAAGATTAGTGATCTTAAGAACCCTGATATTTCTCCTTCAGGTTACAATAAGGGCAATATACCCCTGCTGGGAATGAAGGATGTGCAGATTCAATTCAAAGACAGGAAAACCTATGGGACAATATATGTAGTCAAGTCTGGTTCAAACCTTTTGGGATGGGTTCACCAAAAGGAGTTGGGAATCATATTGGACCCTAATAGTCCAGAACAAGTTTTGCTTACTGAACATTTTCCGGGTAGTGAAAAGATCTGTGATGAATTCTACCCACTTTTCAAAGAGGAGCTAGGATGCCTGCACAACTTCCAGCATAGGATTAAGCTAAAACTAAATGCCAAACCCGTGGTGCATGGCCTGCGCACCGTGCCCCTCAAACTGAAAGAGCCCCTAGAAAATGAACTGCGCAAGCTGTGCGATTTGGACATTATTCAACCAGTGGGTTGTTCTGAGTGGTTGGCCTCTATTGTTCTTGCAGCCAAATCCAATGGGGAAGGAATCCGCCTCTGTGTGGATTTGCGCAGTTTAAATGACTGTATCTGGGTGGAGAGACACCCTTTGCCAGTCATAAATGAGATGCTAAGCACGATGGGCCCTGCATGATATTTCAGTGTTATAGATTTATCCATAGCGTACCACCAGATTGAATTGCATCCGGACTCAAGGCCACTCACGGCGTTTATTACGCCGTTTGGAGCTTTTATGTTCAAAAGAATGCCGTTTGGCCTTGCGTCAGCGGCAGCCATTTTCCAAAGAGTCATGCAGAAGATCCTCGAAGGAGTAGAACACACCATGTGTTTTCAAGATGACATTTTGGTTTATGGTAAAGACTCAGAAGAACACGATAATGTCCTAAGGCAGGTTTTCAGAAAACTCATGGATGCAGGACTAACTGTCAAAAAGGATAAGTGCAGGATTAAAGTGAAACAAGTGGAATACCTGGGCCATTCCATTACAGAACAAGGTTTCAGACCAAAAGGAAGTTTAATTCGTGCAGTGAAAGAGGCTCAGAGTCCACGTAACAAAGAATAACTCAAATCCTTTTTAGGGCTCATGGAGTACATGTCTAAATATGTGGACAATTTTGCAACAAAGTGTGAGCCAATGAGGGAGATGTTAAAAAAAGACAAGGACTTTGTGTGGAGTGAGGAGCAAGAGGCTGTAGCTAACGCCCTAAAGGAGGATCTAATCAACTCCCCAGCGCTTGGTACATTTGATCCAACCAAAAAAAACATTCTCGCAACAGATGCATCAAACTACGGTTTGGGTGCCACATTAGTGCGGAAGGATGGTAGTGAAGAAAAGGTAATTGCCTATGCGTCCAGGAGCCTTTCTCCCCCGGAGAAAAACTACTCTGTAATTGAACGAGAAGCCCTGGCGTGCTTTTGGGCGGTCAGACATTTCAAGTTTTTTTTATGGGGGGTGAGGTTCACGATACGAACGGATCACAAGCCCCTCATATATGTATTTTCGGTGAAAGGCCTGGAAAATTGTACCCCACGCATCAGCAGGTGGATTCTGGGATTAGAACATTATAATTTCAAGGTCGAACATGTGCCAGGCAAAGAAAATACAATTGCTGATTTCCTCTCGAGATCACCGCTACCAGAGGAAGAAGAACCTGAGGAGGCTCTAGACAGCCCAATAATGTTGATGAATTTTCCTGCCATCACAGAGAAAGAGTGGGAAGACAGTATGAGGAAAGACAAAGAACTTAAGATGCTAATGGAGCAGATCAAGGGAGGATGGCCTAATAAGAAAAGGGACGTTGAAGCAGAGCTAGAAGAGTTCTGGGAAGTACGGAATGAATTGAGTGCCATCGGAGGGAAAGTGTACCGAAATAACAGAGTAATTCCGCCCAGGGAATTACGGAAGAGAGTCATAGACTTGGCGCACGAAGGCCACCTTGGGCGTAGTGCCACTAAAGCTAGAGTGAGAATGAATTTCTGGTTTCCCAAAATGGACAACATGACGGAGGAAGCGGTGAAGGAATGTGGAGCATGCGCCAAGAGCGACAAGTCTAAAACTATACACAAAGCCCCACTTTCTCCAGTAGGTGTCCCAACCAAGCCATGGAGCAACTTGGCATTAGACATCATTGGACCCATGCAAATTCTAGGTGTGCAAAAAAAGTTCATGTTGGTTCTGATTGACTACACCTCTCACTGGGTGAAGCAAAAATTTGTGCACAACATCAACACCAGAGCAGTAATTCAATTCCTGAAAGAAGTGTTTTGTGAAGAAGGTATACCCTCCACTTTAGTTACTGACAATGGGGTACAATTCACCTCTGAGGAAATGCAGAGTTTTCTGGAGATTTCAGGCATCAGACATGAGACCACAGCTCTCTACTGCCCCAAAGCTAATGGCATGGTGGAGAGAGCAAATAGAGTCATCAAAGAGAATATCCAGTTGGCCATTGTTAATGGACAAGATGTTGAGAATTGCTTGAGAGAATATCTGTGGGCTTACCACACGGCACCCAATAAAATAACTGGGGTCTCTCCTTTTGTGTCTTTACGTGGAAGGGAGCCTAGTACCAAGTTCAACCCCTGTTGGTTAAATGGGGGCGATGTCAGGGATGTAGATTGGGAGGAGGCAGGAGAGAAAGTCAAACAACATCAAACTAAGTACAAACAGTGGTACGATAAGAAACATGGTGTGAAGTTTCAAAGGTGGGAAGTGGGTGACATGGCGCAAGCCAGAAGGAACACCAAATTAGGAACTGACATCAGCAAATTCTACTCCCCCAGTAGGATTGTTAAAGTGTTAAAAAATGTTGTACAGTTTGAAAATGGTCAATGGTGGAGTTTTGACCACATTGTAAAAGTGCAGCCATAACACTTTTCCTTTGCAGGAACAGTTTTTTTAGTCTCTTCCTTAGAACCGATCTATGTGTGCCAACTCTTCCTGTTTGTACGCCCCGTGGGTACTCATTATAAGGAAGGGAGATGTGTTACAACCAGTTGGTTCATTCCATCCACCCCTGCTCCCTGACCCCTGTTGGAACTGCCCGCTGTGAAGCTTGTTGTAGAATGTTGGGAATGTTCTCCAGTGAGGAGAGTGGATGGCCAATAAATGAGTTGTACTTCCTACAGCTGTGTCCTAATTCTTTCAGTACTTCTCAACTTCCAACAGTATGGTATTACTCTACTCGGTGCAATACAATTTGTAAGTAGGCTCTTAATAAGGTTATTGTGCATTACTGCAAGCCAGTGCTACAATGTTTTACAACAGCTTACATCTCTATTGAGCTATATTTGTTGATAATAATAGCAGGAAATTACTTTATTGTGCCACAGAACTTAACAGTATATGCACTCCAAAGTACTTCTGTGACTGAGCTTAATTTTAGAAAATCACCTGATATTTTTCTGCATCCTTAATTCACAACATTGAACCCTGTTGAGATGCTGCTGGCATGATTGTACCTTATCCCTCTCTGTCTTTTAGACTTCCACTAACAAGAAAAAACTCTGACGTGCACCCGGAGTACCTGTGGTGCCTACCAAAAAGATTGACAGAGAAGTAGGTTACTTTACTTTTTGATGGAAGATGTATCAGTCAACAATATTCACATTTAAAATTATCTACCAAATACTCGGCCTAGAAATCATGGGCGATACAAGATGTCTGGAGCAAAATTAAATTGAAATCACAATATTCATATTAACCACAATTAACAAAGATAACACTGGCTGATCTTTGCAAACACAGGCCCATAAATACTGGGATCTCAATGAGAGACCTGTGGACCAAATTTACTATTGACTGGGGGCAAAACAATGCCCTCAATTTACAACCAGTATTTTCCGACCAGTAAATCATTTTAAAAATCAATCCATGTAATGATAGGTTAGTTCTCAAAATGCTGAATTGTAGTGGGTTGGAACTCGGCCTATCTCATGAACATTAATGATTAGGTTGCAATTAAGGACACACTTCAATTGGAGGCTAAAACAGGAATAGTGGCCTGCTGGGGTTAGCAGCCCCTCATGATTATGACTGTATTTAAACAAACAACTTTTTTTTTTTAATGCAGCCTGGATCTCCGTTTAAAAAGAAAAGTTTATGTTTTTTGTTTGCCAGCTGCCAACTATTCAACACATTTTTTTTATTGTTTGCAAAGGGCAAGGGATCCCATGGGAATATGAAGGTGAATGCATACCATCTCCTTTGAGGTGCCAGTAAAACAGCAATGTTTTGTGGCTGGATTTTGGTTGGAAAACATTGATACTTAAGATATCAATCCTGTATTTGGACAGGGCACTTACCCCACTCACATTCCAGATATCAATCATCATCCATTCAGAATCCCATTTCAGGAATTGACTCATAAAATTGGATTAGTATAGATTAAATGCTACAATTCATTGTTTAAAACTGTTAACATGCTTTTTCTTCTGTATTAATTCAATTTTAGAAGTTTAAATGCTAATTACATTTGGCACTAATATAATACTGTCAAACTTCCAAAACTCAGGTACAGTCAGATGGATATTAACCAAAAATAGTATCCATATTAAGGTTAAAGAGAACAAAGGCATGCATAATGATCATCCAGCTGAAGAACAAAACCTGTCTCCCACCACAAGGACTTATTCTTAATCAATTCAACCCCTGCAAAAAGCCATGTGAAACTAAAACATCGGGGGCATCATTGGAAGAGAACATTAGCAGCAACCCAAATCCAACTGATCAGCTTCCACTGAAGGAGGCAATGGTAATGTAACTAAAAAGCTCACATAACATACACCTCAGAAAATCTCAACAATGACAAGTAAAATATGATACACATACAACCAAGGATATGGAGATCCAGGCAGCACCATATTCACTAATTACCTCTCAGAACAATCAAACAAAATGAGCACACTTAAACAAATCTCAAAAACGTGCCTCCTTGATTCTACAGCCATTCATCAGAAATATGAGCAAGAGAAGGTGTTAGAGGGGAATCTTCAAATCAAAGTCTCCACAGCCAAATCTTGTACAACTTCAATTTAACTTAGGTGCATGTTCTAAGCTACAACCAAATATTGCCTACTACGACTAAAAAAAAAGATGTTGACCTACCAATGAACAAGGCCTAAACAACCAAGCACCAAACAAGAGCTCAAAATATTTTCGCTAAAGTGAAGATACAACAAAATGCTATTGTACAAAAACAATTAAAAAACAATAAGCTAGGAATTGATAAAAAGAAACAAATGGAATAAGATTCACATGTTGCACAAGCTGCCTCACGTAAATGCAAAGACCATAAGCACTTCCAGGTTTTAGACTCCACTATACAACAGAGAAAGGACACTACACATGACATAATTTCCAGCCCTGTTGATTTGAATGAGATAGTCTCCATGCCCTATTAAGCAGGAACAGAAGACTCTTGCGACTACTACTCTACGCAGTTTTTGGCTTCTATTTCTATCAAGTCAAAGTTTGAAACAATTTTGAAGATCTGCGGGATTAAAAAGAGTGTATTCGGCAGCCAAAGCCACACTACTACAAGTCAACAGATTAAATCACTCATAAATAAATGTGAAGAGCTTGAGAACCAATCATGATTTTCCAATCTTCACAGATTCAGAATACGAGAGGTTACCAAAGCATATAAAATTAACATTGCCCTGTGCATATGAAATATTTTTCTTGAATATGTTCTGGACAAAACTCCTAATCTCTGAAGTCAACGGGTCTGATTGACAAAAGGACTATCAGCCTGATTCATCAAGGGGCCGTTTTGCGAGCCCCTAATAGCGAATCATAGCGATTCGCTATTGAGGACTCGCAAAACGGTATTCATGTAGGAATTGCTAAATAAATAGCGATTCCTACATGTTCTCTATTTGCGAGTAGCAATTTGCTACTCGCAAAAAAAGGAATACCTCCCCATTCATTCCTATGGGCCAAAAGGCCCATAGGAATGAATGGGGAGTATCCCTTATTTGCGAGTAGCAATTTGCTACTCGCAAATCAGATAGCGATTTTAAGGGTGCCAGGGGTGTCCAAAGGACACCCTGTAGCACCCCTAAAATGCACATTTGAACAGGTGTTGCGCACACACATGTCCAAAGGACATGTGTGTGTGTAACATGCAAAAGAAAAAAATGCACTAAAGTGCTTTTTACACTATTTACGCAATTTACCACCAAGTCAGACCTGGTGGTAAATTGAGACCAAATATTGCGATTTCGCTATTTCTATTTGGTTGATGAATTGCATTTAAGGAATCTCTATTAGAGATTCCTCAAATCCAATTCCTCGCAAATATGCGATTTCGGTAATAGAGATTTTTGCATTTGGGATGATAAATCCCAAATGCAAAAATCGCACTCGCAAAGGGCCAGATTCTCAGAATCCGGCCCTTTGCGAGCGCAAATCAGCTTGATGAATCAGGCTGTTTGACCCATAAAGTTATTAGTGCAGCGTCTCCACACTCGTGGCGGAGTCTGCACTCATGGAATTTCCACACAGCGCACTGCAGGGAGTGTGCTGTGGGGAGATTTCCCCATGAGCGCAGAGAGTCCGCGTTCATAACTTTATGAGTCGTAAGTCTATTTGTGATTAGGGCTCAAAGCCTCTCTATCACTAGAGCTCACAAGCTTCCATCAGGCCTACCTAAGCCGGCAGTAAACCCAGCACCATTATTGCTTTTACTCAAGTTTAAAACAGCAAGGAAAAAAATTCTCATCATTGTGAAAGAACAGTATAGCATTATCACCAATGAAAGATAATCTCTTCTAAAGTCCGATTCCTGACCCAGCAAACTGCACCTACACAGTGCAAAAAGATGGCCTTGATTCCCAAATTACCATCTCTTTCCATCCCTGTGTGCCTCTTTGAAAATAAAATTCTGCTCAATGGCATTAATCCACATTTATTTCTAACCCCTCTTGCGGAAAGCTTACACTCACCATCATTGAATATTGTACTATGGGGTTGATTTAGAGGGAGAAATGTGTTCCATTTTTTAATCAGGGATAAACTAACTGGAAATTCTTGTACATGTTGTATGAATGCTTCTATTTACACCCAAATGGGATTGCTTCCTACTGCTCCCTTCTGGAATAATTGTCAGTAAGCTTTTTCATGCTTCCACACTAATATCTGGCAAGGTGGGAGACAGTATCCTAGGAAGGGAAAGGGGAATTGCATGAGAATGGAGTTTCTTGCGACTACAATGAACCACTTTGGGGGGCCTTTTTGAGATGTCCCTTCTTGGGTCTTGTACCTGTACTCTTACATGCACAGAAGCCCTGTTATTGGAAGGAAAGTGTGGTTATTTTCTCTCTTGTGACACTCTGAAGATCTCATGGAAATGTTCTCTATTTGTATTAGTAGTAGCTGTGTATTCCATCTTTCCAACGTGTTTGTATCTCTACACCTCTCTTTCTCTCTTCACTCAAGAAAGAATTACTCTTAAAAGCAAAATATCACCATTAGTTAGTGCAACCTAGGGCCTAATTGAGGTTTCGGCAGACGAGTTACACTGTCACAATGGTGACGGATATTCTGTCCGCCAAAATATAAATCCTATAGTATCATTTTGTATTTATATTTCGGTGCAAAGGATGTCTATCACCGTTGTGACGAAGTGACCCATCTGCCAACATCTAAATCAGGCCCTTAGGGGCAGATTTATGTTAACTGGCGCATCCCCAGGGATGCGCCAGTTAATGTGCGCCACAGTGCGCCACAGATCCGCCACCCATGGTGCGCCGCATTTATAATGCGGCGCACCATGGGGCAAAAACGGCACAGATGCGTGACGCATCTGTGCCGTAAAGGTGACGCATTGCTGGAGTTGCGTCGCAAGCGCGACGCAGCTCCAGCAAGGCTCGGGGGTGCCCCATCTTAACAATGCTGCGTCAAGACCTACGCCTGCTTCAAGCAGGCGCAGGCTTTTGACGCAGCATTGGCCTGAAAGTGACTGAGTGAAATCTTATAGATTTCACTCAGCCACTTTTGCGAGGCGCACCTGCCCCGGAACGCCCACCCTGCGCCGGAACGCCCACAAGCGGCGCAGGGCTTTACAACGTGACGCATCTGCCTAGATGCGTCACGTTGTAAATCGTTCGTAGGGATGCGCCACGTTTACGCCGCTTTGCGTGACGCAACAGCGGCGTAAACGTGGCGCAAGTGCCTCATAAATCTGCCCCTTAGTCTCTGAGAACTGCAATACATACCAGGGTCTTTTGTTTGTACACAAACTCAAATTCATCCTTTGATTTCCACAGTTTACTTCTTGAGCTTTTCTTTGGATCACAGCTATAAATCAACTCTAATATTTCAGAGACAAGGTGCAATTCTTCAATAGCACATAGTCATATAACTACAAATGTAACATTAACATTGTTTCACAATATAAAGAAAAGATAGAATAAATGTTCTGCTTTTCTGCAAATGTTCTTGCAAATGTGTCAGTTATTGCTGCTCCTTAATAGTTTATTATCTTTTCTTTGCAGGTTAGTTATTTTAAAATGCAGAGCCAGGACATTTATAGCTAAGTTTTGCATCTTGTTTTTGCTAAGCTATATGCACTAGCGCAACCACTTTATCACTTGAGAAACACATTGCTTTCTTTTGTCTCCTCTGCTTTCAAGTTTTCCTAGAAGTGAGGCTTCCTTTCCACAAGGCTTCAAGCCATGGTCAAGGATGAAGCGGACAACCAGCAGGAACGGCAGCAACAAGGATACCTCTTTGATAAGTTCCTTTATAGCAAGCAGGTGCTGGAACATGGGCATGGCCTTAAATATAAAGATGGCCACAAACTCTCATTAGATATGCAACTTTCGCAAGAGTTTGTGCACTCTAACAGGTTATATGTCTAATCTCAGGTACTACCAGCAGCTACCATGAATTCTTGGGTGCAATGGTTTGTTCTGGCTAATTGCACTGCTTTTGGAACACACTGTGAACTGAGGGCAAGATGTGGCACTCGTCTACCTCCACTGGCCCAACAGTAAGCAGAATTGTGGGGGGTTGGGAAAGAGGCAAAAGAAGGTAGAGCACAGGAGTAACCACTGAGGAAAGGAAGCAAATGAGAGGGATAAGGATAGGGATAGAGGGGTGGGCTTACAGAGTGGGTGGGCAGGGGAAAACAGCAGAGAAATTCTCAAAAGGACAATTTTAAGATAGGTAATGGTTATATTCATTACCTGGAATGTTAGCATCATCAGGAAAGACACAAAAAGAACAAGGTTCATATTCTCAAGCATGGTACTTAAAAGAACCCATCTCATAAAATCAGAAAACATCTAAACTCCCTCAGTAAATGTTCTAAACACCTACATTGTATTATTCTGTTCACTCCCATATAGTGCTGGCCAAAGAGAGAGGTCAATATTTTAATACTGAAAAATTCTTACCAAACCAAAATGTCCAAAAGAGATTTTTTTTAAAACTGTTGATGGGTGCTAGGAGAGGTGACTAACTCTGTATTAGATGGTGAATTTCTCCTCATTTCAATAAAGGCCCTATTCATGATTGTTCTTCTGTAAGTAAATGAATTATTAGTTGAGGGGGGTGTCTACTCAGCTCAAGTAACAATCACAATCCCTGTCAGGGAGAACCCTTAAAGTCATTCGATTAACCTTAGTTCAACTTCCAAGTACTTATAGATCAGAGCAGACAGGCTTGAAAAAAGCATTTATTGTAACATTCCATAAAATAAAGATGATTCCTTAGTTGCTGTGTTCCAGATGTAGATTTATTGTTGATATGAAGTAATAGGATAAATAAACACAGCATATAAGCACGATAATAGAATCCAGTAAAAGGCTAAGGTAAAGTCCCCACCAGGAGAAGCTTCCCTGCTGCTCAGCCTCCAAGGTAACTGACAGTACACTCAAACATACACAGATAGAACTAAGGATGACATCATAGAGACAGGTTGAACATCAGAGAACAGGACACTGAGAAAGGACAAAGAGTAGGGAAAGCACAATACAACACATATGCAGTACCAAAACAGTAATTTAGTAAATAAAACACACACAATACAAATTCCAATCTGAATTGGAAAGCACATTTTTGTGAGGGCCGGGTTGTACTATTTGATATGGTTGGGGGGCTTTATCATGGAGTACACTCATACATACCATCCAGGGTCCAGTCAGTATTGTTTACTTAACCTTAGCTCAAGCTAGGGTTGCTGTGGCTGCAAGCAGCCAGGCTTGGCAAAGGAACTTAGTGTAAAGTATTTAACAGCACCAAATAATATAATAAGAAAATCACACACCAATAAAAAGAGACCACAACAATTTATAAAAATAGAGCGTATTTTATGATTTTTTTAGAGACCATGATCAGATGATATCGGAAATATAGATTTTAAAGGCTTTTATCACTTCTAAATGCAACCGCAAACAAGCATTGGTCAACAAAATGTTAGTGCGAGCAGGACGAACAAATCTGTCAGAGAAATCGTCTAGAGGACCAGAAAGGATACTTTGGACAGTTACTAACATGCAGAGTTTGCGAAGTGTTGGCATCTGTGCTTTCCGCATAGAACGCAGAGATGCTGAAAAACTCTGCACTCCACAATGGATAGGAGTTTTTTGTGTTGGCGGAACCGAAATGCATTTTTGTGTATGCAGGAGCACGTTACTGGGTGCACGTAATCGCCAACAAGATTTCTGAGCCTTTTGCGAGCACCACGAGATTTGCTAGGCCGCCGCATGGTCCCACGAGAGTTTGCAGTTGTGAACACATCATTCGACTGAGCCAACAGACTTCTGGTGAAGGTTTTGTGCAGGATGAGATCCCGACCACGTAGAATGAGAATGTTCTCTCCCTGAGCAGCATTAAAACCTTCTCGAAATAACATTTTGGAGCAAAAAAAAACTCAAATTGACATTTGGCTATACTTTTTGTGCAAGGAGTCATTTTTTCTTTTTTTACTTTTTTACCCAAGAGGAGGAAAGTGCCCCAGAGTCTCCAACTTCCTGTTCCTGTCCAGCAGGCTCCTCCCAGTGCTTTGTCCAACTCCTGACCACTTTTTGTTCAGATTTGGAGCTGGAAGGATCGCTCTTTGTGTCTGCTGCATAATATATCATTGGATTTGAGGACTTTGAATTTGAGCTTTCACAGGTTGGAAAACTGGTGTTGTAAGTTTGATTGGGACCATGCACCTAGATTTATTTGTACTTTTCATTGATTTGTTTTAATTTTTTTGTGGTGGGTGGCCTGTAGTTTCAGTAGGGGTCTAGCTGTTTCTTTCTAAGGAATTTGTCTTCTTTTATAAAGGAAACATGTTGCATAGTTCACTACATTTTCTACATGTTTTGAAATCAATTTGCAATATTTATTTAAATCACTATGTAGCCCAATAGTCTGTCAATAGGTTTTTTCGCCAGGAGGCCCAGAGCTACTGACTCGGGTGCATAAAACAAGTGTTTCTGTCGTGTCTGCTGAATTTAGGGCATGAATAGAATTGGATTGAAGTACCAAATGTGTTTTTTGAAGTATTTCACTTGTTTTTCTTTGTGTGTTTATGTCTTTGTTGGATAGGTGTGGTTGTAAAAAATTTTAGCCGCTTAGATTTTCGTTTCTGGCATTGTTGCATTAAAGATATATTGTTTTGCATGCATCCTTTGTCTGGCCAGTGTGTGAGTGTGTTTGTAATAGTAAGCCAGCATCTGCCTAGGCTCCCCATGTGGCATGTGGTCATTTTGTAAAGTCTGGGTCATTGTTTTCCAGGCCTCCTGCTTGTTGTTGTGAGTGACCATGTGGCTGGCGACCATTTTGTGGAGGCAGTCGGTGTGCTTTTTCCATAGGTCTGCAGGTCTTCCCTTTGTTCCTCTTGACTTATTGATTCTTGTGGTGGTGGCTTGTCCATGCGGCCATTTTGTGAAGGCAGTCAGTGTGCTTTTGCCACAGGTCTGCATTGTCTTCCCTTTGTAGGCCTATTGCTTCTTGTTGTGGCCTGGCCATGTGCCTGATAGCCATTTCTTCAAGGCAGCTAGTGTGCTTCTGCCATAGGCCTGCATGCCTTCTTTCTAGTGGTCATGTCTTCTTGCTGGTTTTTATTTTGTATGCAATGTTTTCATCTTTTATTCAGAAAAATTGTAGCACAGTTCACTACATTTTCTCAATTTTTTTTATTACATTTGCAATATTGATTTGAATTGATTAATTCACGATGTGGCCTAGTCTGTCAATGGGCTTTCCAGCCTATAGGCCCAGACCTACTCATGGGTGCATAAATAACAATTTCTGTGGTGGCTGTTGAATTTAAACATCATTTAGGGCATGGATGGCATTAGATTGAACATGTGTTTTTTGGGGTATTTCACAGTTTTTTTCTATGTGTGTGAAACCTTTTTAGCCTTGTGGATTTTCATTTTTGACATTGTTGCATTTTGTGACGTCTGTGTCCATAGGCCTGCATTGTTTTCCAGGGCTCCTGCTTCTGTTTGTGAGTGACCATGTGGCTGGTGGCCATTTTGTGGCGGCAGTCAGTGTGCTTTTGCCATAGGCCTGCATGTCTTCCCTTTGTTCCTCCTAGCTTATTGCTTCTTGTTGTGGTGGCCTGGCCATGTGGCTGGCGGCTATTTTGTGAAGGCAGCTAATGTGCTTTTTTTGTAGGCCTGCATGTCTTCTCTTTGTTCTCAAATACCTTCTCCTGCTTGTTGTTGTTATTGATAATGACCATGTGGCACTCCCTGGCAGCCATTTTGGGCATTCAGACAGTGTGCCCCTCTGCCATATGCTTGCATGGATGGTTGATCAATCAGATAATACTAGCAGCGTAATAAATTAATAGTTAGGTGCTTGACAGTAATTTCTATTGTTTCCTTATAATTATTTATTCAATTATTTTAATTTTTGTATTTTTGGTTTATGTTAATTTCTTCTTTCATTTCAATGTTTTAATTTCTTTAATTTGTTTAATTTTATCAGTTTTTTTATATTTTCAAGTTTTTTTCAATTTCTACACATGAACACATGAGCCTTGCCTCGATGCTGGATTCACAGCCTGGCGGGATACATCATGGAGTATTGAAATCCTGCCTGTTGTAGCTTCTTCTTAATGGGGAGAAATGTTTTCCTTGCCTCCTGCACCATTAAAGTCCGGATAAATTGAGATTTTGTTGCCGTCTTAACTTAAATCTGATTTTTCTCTGGCAAGTCTTAGTGCCGTATCCCGGTCTTTGTAATTTAATAGCCATTTTTTTTCTTCAGTTTTAAAGTAACATGATTTGGAATCAATTAGCTATCAACCCCATGTCTGCTATATGACGTGAACATTGCACAACAGTATTCATTGTCTAGGGATTGTTCCATTGTCTTTTGTCAGCTGCAGCTCCCTGAGTGACTCAACACACATGATGCACAATGGCACTTGCCAAACCACTACATTTGTATTTTTGTTGTTATACTTCTTTCATATCCTTCTGAAGCATACTGTACAGTACACCATGAAAGCCCTTGTTGTTCTCAAAGTCTCACTAACGGTTACACTGTATTGTTATTTTTTTAAATTACTGAGGTAATTATTTCCACATATGAAATAAATTCCAGGGAAAACAGGATCATTTCCTCCTTTAAACCCCCAACCCCCTATAATTCTATAGGTGTCTTCACATTGACTTGCACCCACAAAATAATTGTCATACATTGAATTATCTCTCCTAATACAACATTTTCCCAACATTGGTGCATCTATATTGATTGCTACATTCACATTTTTATCCTCAATGTTCTCATCATCAAATGTATAATATTCAGACTTTGCATGTTTCATTTTCTCTTTTCGTTTATAAGCAATTCTCCTTTCCTCAACCATGTTCAAGAACGCCTTCTCTTCAACTCTCATTTTACATATCAAATTATTATTAAATGCATACTCGTGTGTTAACTCATCTACTTCTAGAAAATATTCTCCCATTACTTCTGCATACTTTTTCTTATTTAGTGTATTATCATTCTTTAGTTTCGCAAATATCTCATCTACATTGGAATAATGATACTCCAATTTCCCAGTCTTGTAAAACAAAATTGCAATTACACTACAAGTTAAACCATATGTAAGAGGAAGGTGGTAATAGGTCACCCCTTCTGACACTGATGCTGGCAACTTTACACAAGCATAACAGTCATCAACATTCATAGTTTTAATGTACTCAAGCAATAATTTTGAAAAAGTATATTTGGTGAAGTCACTAATTGACTTATCTTGATGCAACTCAGGCTTATACACATAAGTTTCATGTACGTTTTCTTTCTCATTTGGCTTACTGGTACTCACATTCGGTTTAAATTTTGTTAAATTAGTTTGGAAAGGAATCACAATAGCTAAAATTATCCATAGTATAGTTATCAACCCCATGCATATAGTAAAACACCTGCACCATTTTCTAAAAATAGAACATTTCGCTCTGTGATTGTTCATTGCCATATTTCCTAACACCGTTTCTTCGACCTTATGTCACCTATAATTTTCACACCACACTGCACTCTAACAAGTTTTCTTCGACCTTGTGTCAACTTCTATTCTAAATAATGCTATAATTAGTTTTTCTAACAAGTTTTCTTCAACCTTGTGTCAACTCCGACCTCTTCTGTTATTTACAAAAAAAACGTCTCACAGGACTTTAGACTTTTTATTTGAATATCATATACTTTGAGCACCTATCTTTCCATTTCTTAATTGACTTCTTTACTCACTTTTCCCAATTGGCTTTGGGTTGTACAGCTTTTCTTGACTACTATTAAATTCAACCATAGGTGGCAGGACAATATATGTCCACTCAGGTGATTTGTACCTCTGATTTGGACGTCTTAATCTTTTAGGCCTTTGAATAGTCTCTATTTTCTTTCCCACTGTTTCTTTCTGACTGGTAATTTCGTTCACTTGCTCTTCTTGTTCTTTTGTCGCATTTACTATTTTGAATCTCAATCCTCCAGCCCCTTTAGGCCAATTGTCTCCTTTGCAGACTTTCTTAGTCTTTGGCTCTACAGTGTTATGCTCAACTCTCCAAGCTCTTTTTCTTGTGCTTTTTCTTAATGGAGTCTCATCTGCACTGTCATCAGTTTCACTTTCAGTGTCTTCTACTGTATCATTTATTATGATTTTCACAATGTCTTTGTCTTCATCGGTTTTAGTTTTCTCTACTGTTACTCTGTCAGGAACTCTTTCATAACTGGTACTTGGAATCTCATCCTTGTCGTGAGTTACTTCCTCTTCCCCAGTTTCAGGATTTCCGTTCCTACTTCCAGAGTTTTCAGTTTGCGTTTGCGTTTTCTCTTTTTCAACAGCTCTTTCTTCACTTTCCTTTGCGTCTTTACTGGTGCTTGTCTTTACCAATTCTCGATCTTCAGATTGATCTTCTGAATCTGGTATTTCAACAATCTCCCTTTCACCTTCACCTTCAGACGCAGAACTGGCTTCTGATACTTCCAGATGTCGACGTTCTTGTCGATCTTCAGTATCTGGATCCTTTTCTGGTTCACCCTCAGAATCAGAGTCAGTTGTACTTTCACCGTCGTATGGGTATTCAGGTTCAGGCACACGGATGGTGTGACTAGCATGAACCCACCTTTTTAATCCAGCCCACTTAACTGCAGTATTACTGATCAGGATCACTTGATGTGGTCTTTGCCACCTTGGTACCAAACAATTCCTTCTGTGATGACCTTTCACTCTTACCCAGTCCCCAGGGACTAGATCATGAGCTGGAGTTTTCTCTTTGGTATTTGGTTCAGTTCCCACCTGGTGGAGCACAGAAGTTACTACATCAGATAAATTCTTGTAGTAATCCAGTATGATGTCATCATTTATAGTTAGCAACTTATTAACTGGTACATAGGCCTATCTCATTACCCTGCCCATCAAAATTTCATGTGGGCTTAATCCGGTTTTTCTGTCAGGTATGCTTCTCAGGGTCATGAAAACAAGTGGTAATGCATCAGGCCACTTCATTCCTGTTGCTAAACACATCTTTGCAATTCTGTTTTTAATCGTACCATTTACCTGTTCAACTACTCCTGAAGCCTCAGGTCTATATGCACAATGTAGCTTCTGGCGAATGTCCAGAGCTTCACAAATCATCTACATTTCTCATTTTGAAAATGCGGGACTCTGTCCGAATCAATCATGACTGGAAACCCGAAACGCGGTATTATCTCACGTAAGAACAATTTAGCAACAGTTATTCCATCATTCCTTCTCGTGGGGAAAGCTTCTACCCATTGAGAGAATAAACAGATTATCACAAGAACATATCTGAGTCTGTTGCAAGGAGGTAATTCAACAAAATCCATCTGAACTCTTGTAAATGGGCCACCCTCCCGTCCTATGGTTCCCAAACTTACAACAGTTTTTCAGTTTGGATTAAATTGTTGGCAGACTAAGCATCTTTGACACAAACTTTCAGCAATCATTCTGAATTTAGGATTATACCAAGTCTGTCTAAAGAGAGGAATCATAGCATCTCTGCCAATATGTGCTTGACCATGGGACATTCGGGCCATATCTGAAATCATGCTATCGGGCATTACTGGTCTTTCATCTTTGTAAACCCAAATTTCTTCTTCCTCCCTTTGTCTGCAACCTGATTTTAACCAAATATCTTTCTCCTCTGTTCCTGCCTCTTCCTGCATCTGCTTCACTTCCTGCCAAGTTCCCACTACAGTAGTTAGCATTAAAGGACTTGGAACATGTTCTTCAGTTTTCTCCCGATTGATTGAAATTTGATTTTTGGCGCAATGTTTTGCAATTGCATCAGCATAACTGTTTCCTGTGGTGATATAATCTTCACCTTTCTTGTGGGCTGAGCATTTCACCACAGCCAATTTTTCAGGCAGCTGCATCACATCAATCAATGTCTTTACAAACTCTGCATTCCGAATGGGTGTTCCTGCAGAGGTCAAATAGCCTCTTTGGGACCAAAGCTGTCCATAATCATGAACAACTCCATAACCATATTGACTATCGGTCACTATGGTTACTTTCACCTCTTTTCCCAATTCACATGCTCGTATCAAAGCAATCAACTCCGCTATCTGAGCAGAATGAATTCCTTTCAGACAAGATGCTTCCAACACTTCTCCCACTGTACAAACAGCATATGCAGCACTTAAAACACCGCTCTCTGTTCTCAAGCACGATCCATCCACAAACATTACAAAATCTGGTTCAAGCAAAGGTTCATCTTTAATGTCTGGACGAGGCTTTGTGCAATATTCCAGAACATTCAAACACTTATGATCAAGCTCACCTTTCACTTCTGCCTCAACTGTTTCAGGTAACAGTGTCGATGGGTTGACATTAACACATCTTGCAATTGTCACATTCTCAGCTCCCAAAATTATTTTCTCATACGTGCCCTTCTGCTGTTAGTCATGTACTGTGCCTTTGCTCTTGTGAGGAGAATCTCCACTGAATGAGGTACATAGACTCTCACAGGAAATCCCATCACAATTCTTTCACTATGCTCCAGACTTACACTGGTTGCTGCTACTGCTTTTAGACAACCTGGCAAAGCCTTTGCAACAGGGTCAAAACAGCTGAGAAATATGCAATTGGTTTTCTCATTCTTCCATGCCTCTGAATTAATACTGACAGAGCACTGCAGTACAGTTCAAATTCTTTTTCATAATCAGGCATTCCCAAAGCTGGTGCTTTACACAATTTAGTTTTTTTTCCTTCTTTTTTTTTGTTCCTCATCTCCACCATGGCTTAATCTGTCAGACCCATGGACAGGGAAGAATGGCACGTGGGAAGTTGACATGCTGTCTCAGTCCAAGACTGGTTGGGGTGTAATCGATGAACGGATCGGTCAAAACCCTACAGCAGTGTCGTTTTCCCATCCAATCTTTACCCCTTGTGTATTGTTTGACAGATAATTACCATTAACCAGTTTCCACCATTGCTGTTAACACCAATTCACCTAGAAAAAGGGCGAAGATGTTATAGCAAAAAGAGTGTATCATGGCTTCATAATCATTGGAACTGGGGAAAAAAAAAAAAACAGCATAAACTATTGGGAACAATCGAGTTTCTGCCAAAAAGTTCTTTTGTCTAGTTTTCCAGCTCTGGAAAGATCCATTTTTGATATTTGTAACATGGAGGAACACCAGTCATGTAACGACGGAGGAGAAGCCTCTTTCCACCGCTTACAGATTTCTCGTCGGGCCACCAACATAGAGTAGAACAAAAGGTTGTTAGTTAGGCTTCGCTTTTTGTCCACTACTCCAAATATTACTAGCCGGAGATCTATAGTCACGGTGGAGCCTATTGAAGATGTTAGTTTATTGCCTATTGAATGCCAATAAGATGTTAAATGTGGGCAATCATAAAACATGTGTGCGTCCGAGGCCGCCACTTGGCCGCACCGGGCGCACGCCACCGGTTCACCTGTTGAAAATGTAGACAATCTCTGAGGGGAGTAATAAGCTCTGTGAAGGGTAAATAGATGGTTTCTACGAAGCCAAGCAGGTTTAACAATATCCCAGAGAACATTACAGGAGGCTAGCCATAGTTCATGCAGATTTATAGAAGGCAACAAGGAGCCCCACAGCTGGTCTGGGAGATGGAATTCCCCATCGATCTCCTCTAAAATTAGGTTGTAGAAAAAGGAAACATCCTTGGGTGCAGGTGTCTTATCAAGTAAAGAAGATTCCAATTGACTACTTCCTCCAAGGGGCAATTGAGGGCGGCAAGAAACCCCAGTTGTTTGTGCTTGTGCCCAACTTGAAATTTGTAAAAATTTTAATCTAGAAAAATTAGGGCCCAGCTTACTCACTAGATGTTCCCAGGAGAACATATCCCCTTCCAGAAACAGATCTCCCCATGTAGAGATTCCAGCGTCTTTTAATGGACTTATCAGTACATCGTTAGCCTAACCAGGAGGAGCAGGGAGATCCCATATAGGAGATCTATTTGAATGGTAACCTATTTTAGCAGTGACTCTGAGATTGTACCAAGTTCTTGCTAGGCCCTGCAGCACCTTCAGTTTGATCTTCTTGAAGAATTTAGGGTCTCCAAACTTAAAAAGAAACCCCAACTGCCCTAGACCTTCAGACTGTAGTAATGTTGTAAACATCAACCCGACGCCTCGATCTAATGGAGTTTTAAGTAGCATTCAGGCGTGTGTCATCTGAAAGGCCCAAGCATAGATCTGGAGGTCTGACCCAGCCAAACCACCTTCTCCCTGCGACGCCTTAATTTCCTCCAAGCTATTCTTGCACTTTTGTTCTTCCAGACAAATGAAGAGATGT
Organism: Lissotriton helveticus; assembly: GCF_964261635.1. Classification (NCBI taxonomy): domain Eukaryota; kingdom Metazoa; phylum Chordata; class Amphibia; order Caudata; family Salamandridae; genus Lissotriton; species Lissotriton helveticus. Next base: position 1,599,311,301 of record NC_136059.1, on the reverse strand, counting down.
CACTCTGCATCTTCGCAATTAGTGATGTTTCAAAATATAATGGTATACTATTAAAAATAAAAGTAAACTTAGGTAAAATGGACATCTTAACTAAATTTGACCGACCCAGGAGCGTTAATGGAAGATGTCCCCAAGAACCCATTAATTTCCTACACTCTTTAGCAACTAGGGTAAAGTTAGTAGAGGCGATCAAGTTGATGTCCTTGACAATTCTTATACCTAGATATCTCATGTTACCACAAAGTTGCACAGGAAGCCCCGTTACTATGCTGTTCCACACCATAACCTCGGTCTTGGTGGCATTTACTTCGTACCCAGAGATGTTACCAAATTGTCGTGCTAAATTTATGACTGTCGGAAACGCAGTGCTGATATCTGAAGTCATAATCATGATATCGTCAGCGTACAGGGACACTTTTTTTCCCAATCTCTATATCTGAAAGGTATGATTTTAATATCCTCCCGAATTTTTTGAGCAAATGGCTCAATATAGAGATCGAAAAGCAGGGGCGATAGCGGGCAACCCTGTTGTGTGCCCCTTGTGATGGTAAATGATTCCGACAATCCGCCATTAACCAAGACCGAAGCAGATGGATTGTGGTATAACAATTCCACCGCTCTGCGGAAAGCCCAACCCACGCCGAATTTTTCCAAGGCCCCCGAAAGGTACAGCCAGTTAACCCTGTCGAAGGCCTTGGTGGCGTCCAGCGTGAGAATAGCTAAGGGTAACGAGGAGCTAGTTGCCATGTCGATCGCTCCTATCAGGTCGTACATCAATTCAAAGAGCTGGCGACCTTTAACAAAGCCCTTTTGGTTGGAATGTAGGACTGAGGGAGCGACCTGCCCCAACCTCTTAGCCAAGAGTGACGTGAAGATCTTATAGTCAGCGTTAAGTATTGAAATAGGGCGGTAAGAGCCGCAGTCGGTGGAAGCTCTGCCTGGTTTCAGGATGAGTGTAATCGATGCTTTACTCCACGATGTGGGCGGTAAATGACCCTCCAACAAAACTTGATTAAATAATACAACTAGAAAAGGAACAATATCAGCCACAAGATGATTATATATCTCGGCTGGCAAGCCATCTGGTCCCGCCGCCTTACCGCCTTTGCTGTTATGTATGGCAGCTACTACCTCTTCTACAGTTATTGCCTGATCTAAAAAGGCACTTTGTTATGAGGAGAATGTTGGCAATGAAATATCACTCAGCCACTTCTTTACATTTTCAGAGGAGATGTTATTGTCCTCCTGGTAGATAATCTGAAGGCTGATCTTATTTCTGGGTCCGAAGATACTATACCGGAACCAGTTATTATAGACCCTATATTATTACGGGTCTGATCGGTTCTAGATTTCCAGGATAATAGTTTACCCGCCCCTTCTCCAAATTCAAAATGGGCTAAATTACTAGCTTCCCACCTTTGCAAAATGTGCTGGTTAAGTACTAAAGCTAGTTGCTCTTTAAGCTTCAGCAACTCTTCCTGTTTAGCCAGTATAACAAATTCGGGAGCATTGTTAGGACTTTCTAATTCAGTTTGGACTGTCAATAAGTTAGCCTCTATCGATGCTACTTCTTGGGCATACTGTCTCCTTCGGAAAGTGGTTTTGTTCTTAATAACCCCTCTCAGAGAACATTTAAAAGCATCCCATACTATGGTAGAGCTCGCAGAACCGATGTTAACTTAAAAAAATTATTGCGCTTCTGCTCTAATATACGCCAAGTCATCTGGAGATGTAAGGAGTGACCTATCAATAGACCATGACCTGATGGGGGGCTGAATCAGAACTTCAAGATCTAATAGTACCGCCAAATGATCCGACAGGTGAGATGGTAAGTAGGTAACACTCTTAGCTGAATTAAGTAGATCTCTACTTACTAAGAAAAAATCAATTCTGGATCTCTGGCGATATTTATAATTTCCAAATGTCGATAATTCCATATTGAGTCATGGTTTACTCTGGATTTAGACAGAGTAAGTTGCCGACTAGAAGAGGTCTTGTCCAACAAGGGATCAAGCACGAAATTAAAATCTCCCGCTATTATAATTGGTTCTGGGAAATGTAGAAGCTCGGAGAATACTGAGGCCAAGGCAGAGGGGTCATCTCGGTTAGGCCCATAGTACCCAACTATCGTGAGACGTGAGCCACCTATCAAGACGGTCGTGACAGCCCACCTGCCTGAGGGATCAACCTTCTGCTCTAAGAGTCTAGTAGTAATTGTTTTTTTAAAAAGGATGGTAACCCCTCTAGTATTAACTGCCTGAGAAGTGGTGACAGATAAATATATCCATCTATTTTTATTTACCAAATCAAGCACTTCAGCCTTAACCAGATGTGTCTCCTGAAGTATAATGACCTGTGCATCAAAATCACGTATATATAGTAAAATCGTGTTAGACCTGGGTTTGGTGCGCAGGCCATTAACATTCCAGGAGAGAATCTTAATAGTACTCATGGCCAATGTACCTAGTGAGGCTAGACCCTACTAACTTACACCCCTTGATATATCTCCGAGATACGAAGTCTGTCCATTTTTTACAGATAAAATTATCAACAGCCAATTTAGAGATGAGAAACTTTTTATACTTGTTTACCCTAACCCTCACCCACGTGGAACCCGCCCACCTCCCCCTGAGGAACCCTTGTTTGACCAACCGGAACACGTCCGGTTTATGGTACCCCTAACCCATTCTAAGCTCCCACGAAGCATTATTAACTATGGTTTTGAGGACTGAATATATCTGCCAGGAGTTTTAGCCTATTATGGCTACACTCGAAATCACAAGTATGTTTCTCTGGGTATAAAATGCTCAGATTTGTGACTTTTTATGTATTTTTAATAAAAATGTTTTACGTTAAATTGTAGCTCTTCAAGAGTTTTAATAGTTTGGGTTTAATCCCTATTTTTATTTTTATTTTATTTTTTCTCCTACCTCTTCTCTCTTATTTTTTTTCTTCATTTTCTTTTTTTTTTCCTTTTCCTAAGTACTGGGAGAAGGTCAAAAATCGAACTTGAGATTGTAATACATATATTATATAGGCTCTATGTGCTAAAATAGTGGGAAACCCCCAATCTCTCAGTCTAAACCAGACCTACCCTCAACTCTTGGGAGTGCCAATATTCATCAATAGCTCATCCGCAGCTTGAACCGTTCGAACATTGAACATTTTGTTTTTGAACATGATCTTCAATGCTGCAGGAAAACTCAACTGAACAGATGCTCCCAGGTTCCTAAAGGCCTCCATTCTCCTGCCCAGTTCCCACTGCCTATCCAGTGTTGCCCTTGAAAGATCAGATCTTATTTGGAAAGTGAAATCCCCTCCAGTTAGGGAGTTTTGCTTAAGGGCTAAATTGAGAATGTGATCCTTCAAGGCAAAAGTATGGAAGTTGACCAATATCTTCCGGGGCTTCGTCCGCTGCAGATTTCGTCTGAAGGGGTCCCTATGGATCCGCTGAATGTCTACATTTAGTTCCTCCTCCTTATGCATTAGATTGAGAGATTTTTTAAGGAGTTGGATGGTATATGACTTTATATCAGCTCCTTCACTTCCTTCAGGTACATTAAGAATGCGGATATTATAACGCCTCACGTTATTTTCCAGGATCTCCATTCGGCCAGAGCGGTGTCCTCTCTTTTGAGTTTCACTATATCCTCCTTAGCGTTTTCCAGTTCTAGAGACATTGCGGCTGTTGTTTCTTCCAACACCCCAGTTCTTGAAAAAAGCCCATCTATTTTGCTGTCTAACGACTCGCAGTATGTCCTGATCTCTCTCTGGATTTTTGATGACTCCTCAAACCCCCGTTTAATATCAGCAGATAAATTGGAAAACATGGTTAATACTGAGGAGAGTGAGGGATCTGGTGGTGTATCAATAGCACTGGCTGGTAATCCAACAAGTATATCAGAGCTAGGGAGAGGGCTGTGAGCCATTTGCGGCTGAGTATTCTGGTCTACTTTTACTAGGGACTCGAATTGTCATTTCCCTAACTCTGCTGGCTCGTGGCATGTATCCACCTCCGGAGCCGTACGCTCACCAGGGAAGCTACAGACTTCTGCTTCAGCATTACTGATTGATACCGCCGAAGTTGTGACAGGCTTGTTAAGAATTAAAGAGCTGCTAAGACTGTTGCTATTCCTAGTGCACTGCTCTGCTGCTACTTCCGAAGACAGAGTAGCTGAATTCACATCTGTCGAACTAGTACCAGTGGATAAACATCCCATCTCCCTAGGTTGACCTTCGCTACGTGCCCCCTCTTCCATATTTTGAGAGCTAGAATCTGAAGAGGGCTCATAACCAGGTGTAACTATGCTAGAACTTATAACTGGAGACACACCAACTACGGGGGGACTGCTCTGCACCAGACTCAGAACCTGAGGAATGGCCTTGAAATAAGATCGCAGTGAAGGCGTTATCTTAGAACCTGAGTCTAGAACTGGTTTTACTGATTTAGATTTCTTTGCTCGTTTGGGTTTGGCCTCTGAGGAGAGGTAGGAAGAGGTTTTAGATGGCGTTTGACTAGTGCTATTACTGTCGTTGGCAAAATTTGACCTAATTGATTCAGGTCTCACAGCAATAGTATCCTGGCCCTCCCCCCCAGCCTCCTGCCTGGTTTCCAGGGCTGAGGATCCACACACTTCCCCTTTCACACAATTGATCTTTCCTCCCCCTTTGCGAGGTAAGTTTTGATATTTAATGGCCCTTTTCCCTCTGCGGTCCTTGTTAATAGTCGCTAAACACGAACTTGGAGGATTCTCAAATTGCTTAAAATTGTGGCTTCTAAGGGCCAAAGAGCATGGGTTTTTAACAAAGCGACTATCCCTCTGCTGTGCACTGGAACCTGCACCCGGGTTCACCCCCTCTTCAAGCCCCTCTTCAAGTATCTCACCAGATACTTTCAAAAATGTAGTACCAGCTGTCTTTCCCACTCCTTGTCTCCCCTTCACCTTGTTAGCTGCTGGTTCTGGTGGGTCGAATACTACCGCCGCTGCTGTAGCCAAAGTGGACGCCGATGTAGACACCGCTGTAGCCGCAGTGTCTTCTGATGCAGTTACGCCCCCCTTTCTGGCTGTACTCTCCAAGCGAAGGTCTCTACGAAGGGAGCGCAGTTGCCTCAAGCGCTGGAGCTCCAGGGCGTCTCGGTGCCACTTCCACAGCACCACCGGTGTCCGTGTCTGCGTCTGCGATGAAAACTGACCCCCTTGCGAACTACACGGGAGAATTCCAGCGGGTGCCGAAACAGCCTGGAACACGCCCCTCTGAACACACATGGAGAGCGAGGAGAGACCGGCTCAACGGTCAGAGCAAAACTCTTCGTTCGAAGAAAAACAGGTTCTCACTTACATTATCGATGTATTTTGGTTTCGGTTTCTTTTTTTAAAAAAAACATAAGCAACTAATATCTCATAACGCAACTAGAGCTTCAAGAGTCCAAAAAAAAAAACGCCCTCATTTTGCCAAAACTGCAAGCGCTTCGCTAGAGCTTAGAGCGGAGTATCGCGGAAGCTAGCCTACTGCCGCCATGTTCCTCCACTCAATTTAGTTTTAAGCTGTTCAAATGCTTCCATCTCTCTTTTGGTCAAAACAATAGGGTCTCTGATATCTGCCTTTGTCAGTCTCTGCAATGGTTTTGCAATCAATGAAAATCCACTTATCCACTGTCTACAATAACCCACCATTCCTAGGAACATTCTTACCTGCCTTTGAGTCTTGGGGGGCTGCATTCCTTGTATCATCTTAATCCTCTCAATTGTGACCTGTCTGATTCCTTTTGCAGTCTTGTGGCCTAAATACTGTACTTCTTTCTAGCAAAACTGCAATTTTGATGGAGACACTTTATGTCCCTCCTTTGCCAAATGATTCAACAATGCCACAGTGTCAGTCACACAGGCATCCTTTGTTTTCGATGCAACCAAAAGATCATCAATATACTGTACCAACACAGATTCTCCAGGCATGCTAAAATATTCCAATGATTTCTTTAGCAGTTGATTGAAAATCGATGGACTCTCAGTACACCCTTGCGGAATTCTACACCATGCTAGGATACGATTTTGGAAACGAAACGCAAAAATTGGTTGGCTTTCTGGATGCAATGGAACAGTAAAGAACGCATTGCATAGATCGATCACTGTATACCACTCTGCATCATGTGGTATTTGGTACAGAATCACTGCTGGATTCGGGACAATTGGACAACATGGGACTACAATTTTATTAATCTTTCTCAGGTCCTGCACAATTCAAAATGTCTCGTTTGGCTTTTTCAATCCCATAATTGGTGAATTACAAGCACTGCTCTCAATTTCTCGCAAAATTCCCTGCTCAATCATTTTGTCAATTACTGGAGTAATTCCTTCAATTATTTCAGCAGTCATTTTATACTGTGGTATATACGGATAATTTGCACCTGCTTTTATCAACTATTAGGATCAACTCCTTTCATCAAACCTATATCTTTTCCAGTAAAATCCCACACACTTTCTTTCACTGCCTCTTTCAGCTCAATAGGAATTTTCTCCTTATCAAAAACAGGGAACAGTTTGTCCTGTTCTGCCTCAATCATGAGCATTGTCAGTTTGTACAAACTATCTTCATCTAGAGTCTGCAATTCTATGCCATCTGGTGAACAGTATATGGCACAGTTCATTTTACACAATATATCCCTACCTAACAAATTAACAGGACTGCTGTCACACACCACAAACCGATGCATATCTTTCTACGTCCCAATCTCTATTTCAACGGGTTTTGTCAAAGGGTCTATTTATTTGTCTGTTAGCTACACCTACAACCTGGATTGTCTCACCCGAGAGAGGAAGATTTTTAATTTCCACTGATCTAACAGTAGAACGGGTAGCACCAGTGTCCACTAGAAAAGTTATTTCCACATCATTCACCTTTCCACTCACAAATGGACCTGACTGATCTACCTCAAGAGTGGCTCCAAACACACACTCCTCTTCCTCCTTCAGGCACCGTCAGAAACATTCATCCGGCTCACTGCCATCCTCATCTTGTAACGAATATTGAGGACACGCATTTACTCTTTGCAGTCTTTTTACCTGCTCACCACCGCTGAATCCAGTCTATTCACTGTATCTCTGCTGATTCCCACTGTATGGCAGTGGCGGTTGCGGCACCAGCCTTTGCTGATTGGCTATCTGCTGTTGCTGTGGTTGCTGCTGATTTACCTCAAACTGCACCTGCGGATTCAATGATGTATGTTCCCTATTAACTCTAGGTGGACATTTACACTCTCGTTTCCAATTCCTGGCCGCATTTGAAACATGGCATTTTCTTTTTCATTTCATCAATATTCCCCACTAATTTAGGTTTACCTTTAATCCCACCTTGATTCCCTACATTTTTATTCTCCATTTGTGCTACTTGTTGTTCAGCTACTTTTACTTGTGCCCACATGGCTTTCTCTTTCAGCTTCTTTTGTTTTGCATCAATCTCTTCACTGCAATATTTCGCTTGTCTCAGGACCTTATCTACTGAACTCGACTGCCAATCCATCATGCTATGTTTAATCATATCTGAAATTTCTGGTCTCAATCCATATACAAATCGATAAACAAAGTGACTCATGTCTTTCTCATTTTATTCCTCATAGCCACTGTACTGTTTCAAAACTAACAACAACCTTTCATAAAATGAATGCACAGTTTCTTTTGGCTCTTGTGTTGTTCTATCTATCTTTACCCAATCAGTTTCTTTTGGAGGTATTTTGTTTTTCAACCATACAATCACTTGCTCATATTTCCTCATCACGCCTGGTGAGGGAGCTCCCGTTTTCTCATCTCTGGGATACTCCTCCCTTGGCCAATCCACAGCTATTTTACATTCTGCCCATAAATCTGTTGGTACCACTATGTCAAATAACCCATCTAAATCAATCCACAATACTTTTGACACCTTTACAAGTCTGTCAACTTGTCGATACCATTCTACTGGCTTCTCTCTCAATCTGGGGAAATCATTTGTAAATGACAATATATCTTGTCTGCTCCAAAGAACATGTACATATCCTCCTCCAGGAATTTCTCTCATAGGGAATTCAGTTGCTACTTTTTCCTTCTCTCTAATGGGGAAAACTAAAGTAGACTTGTCACTATTTTCTTCTTTCTTCTTTGCCCATTTTCCTACATCACCCCATTTGCGCAATAACACAATCAAATCTTTTATCTGAACTTGTCTTCCTGCAGTGTTCATATTTTCAATGTCTCTTTCTGCAAAATCCACTCGATACGATTTCTGCAATGATTTTATTTTGGAAAAGTCTATTCCATATTCACTTTCCACTTCTTCTAATTGATCGTACATTGTCCTTGCTCTCCATGTTATACTTTTACATAAAAACATGAGCTCATCATTCTGATAAGTTTTTAATCTGTCTGTCCCAATTGTTCCAATTAATAATTCTTCCATGTCTACTTTTAATTTAGACACATCCAACACTTTTAATTCCTGTTCTTTTAATTTTAATGATTTTATCCATTCACTCAACTCTTTTTCTGATGGTCCCATGGGTGTCTGCGTTAAATCTATTTTGTCTGCACTCCTCTCTGGAGTTGCGGAGTCAGATTCTGCTTCTGTCGGGAATCCACATGTCAAATTCTTATTAAAAGTTAACTCTGGTGGATTTACACTTATATTCTGCCTTATTTCTGATAAATCAGGACAAGTACTTTCTCTCGCTCTCTGTAGGCTCTGTTGTAACGGAATGGTTAATCTTGGTTATTTTATTTTCTGATCATCAAATACTGGTATCACAGTTCCTATAGTTACTGGTACAGTTACAGCTTCCATATAATCAGACATACTCGGTTGCTCATTACCTCGTCTTTCTGGACTTAACACAATTCTATGTGAATCATTACTTTGTACAGGAGTTCCTGTAATCCTAGCTTCGCCTATCGGTGTACTTGGGACATATCTTGTTTCTACTCTTTCAGGAAAATCTCTAAAATTTGATGGTTGTCTTGGCGTTTCATTTTTTTTTTTTTCTGTCATCGGGGCATTTGGGGTAGTCCATGAAGAACTTGGCTGATATGGGGATGGTCTCCTATTTAATATTTCTTCTAAAACAGCATCATCTGATTCACTTTCACTATAGCTTTGATTTCCCAAATCTGTATTCTTTTTCTTTTCTGTACTTTTTCGTCCCTCATATTCTTCAACCAATCTGACGGGATACATGCCATCGCACATCTCTTCATCTTCCATTCTAGTCTCATGTGTTTCTCCCCATAAATCTCTACCTCTACCTCTCGGTCTAAGATGCCTACTCAACCTCTCACTCTCCATTTGATGCATCCCATCTTCCCACTCAACCAGTGCCTCAAACTGAGTTGGTCTGGGTCTCGGTTCAAGTTTCATCATTTTGTCTCTCAAATTTCTCAAAATAGCTAAATCAAATGATCCTCCTTCCGGAAAGGCTAACACACCATCATCCTTGGTATAATGTACCCAATTTTCCAACCAAACACACGTATGGCAACCATATTTCGACAACATATAGAAAGCAGGCGTTTTCGGTGAAGGAAGTATCTTTCCCTCTCTCGTAACTACCTCTTTGTCTTTTACAAACATGTTTTTCAGCTTTTTAAACCATGAAGATTTCTTTCTATCATCATCATATTAGTAGTATGACATTTTCGGTAAACTTTCCTGCTTTCAAAAGATCGCGTACTATTCTGTTGTTGATTCCGTAACACCAACCTATCACAGCGCGGTTCGCACTAATGCACCAGTTAGAACACGATACTTCACTAAAGTGCTTAACCAATAGCTTTTGCTGCTTTCTGTGATGAACCAATCACCTCCTACTCTGTCTCGGTCACGTGGACCAATCCCAGCGCGACACTTTTGACGTCACCAGCGCTCCGGCTTCTGCAGCGCCGACTGACCCCTCCCTTACAGGGTTTTTTCAAGAAGCCGTATTTACAAGATATTTTACAAAATCAGTTAGTAACTTACACAAAACAAATCCACTAATCTGTTTCGCTAATAAAGTGATAGAATTTTCAATCGCACAAGTATTCTGTAACCGGAGTAGACGACGCTTATCTCCTCAGAATTTTTAGACTCACCGATAAAGCAACACTACTGGCTTTACCCTTATATCAGGCAATAATGATCTCACTTCTCTAGGAAAGCACATACAGAGATCTTCTTCACCTACTTAGAGACAGTCCCAGAGTTTCGCTTGAACGCGTATTGCAATATCATTTATGCACGTTCATTCGGAAAACCATATTCATATATACATGAACTCTGTGTTACCAGTAGGCAGCGCGTCCACTAACCCACCACAGTATTCCTCTATTGTTAGTACAAGAGAGACGCCACTCTCTTTACCCTTCAATCAAGCTCGGGTTAAGACCTATTACTCTCCCAGCAGTAAGTTTCAATCGGGAAGCACGGAATGATCTCTATACTTGAAGGCTGAAATTTCATAGACTGTCCTCACTATACATTTATCCTTTCACACTTAAGGTCCCTAAACAGTGATATGCGACGATACCACCGCAGTATTCGGCAAAACTCCTTTTTTGAAACTGACTAATTCACTATGCGACTACCTTGCCACACTTCCTCCACCTCCAGACGGAGGCACTGGCTTCACCCTACTCTATGAAGCCTTTCCAGGACGACATGTAACGTAATACAAACTCAACAGATGTTAGTCATAATTCTGTACATCAAACTCTATATAGTACTTTACCATAACCCTAGCTAATTTCCTTAGTAACCACTACTCTGCTACGAAGAATATACTGCTACAGCGCGGCTCCAAAAATCATTTCTAATTAATGCTCACCATTACCCTGAAACCTTTAAACACACAAATCATGTATCAGTGGGGCCCATAACACTGCGCATTTACCCTGTTCACTTACACTTGGCTTCAAGGCTTTGGTGAATCGCAATGGAGAAAGGCTGTAACATTTGGTGGAGCATCTAAACCTATTGAACTATTCATTATTTATACCTGCAGATTTAAAACATTTTACCATGGTTTATTCAGACTTAAATTATTCAGACACACCACCATAGTGGCAATGGATCTACTAGAATGAAAATTAGGCGTAGGAAGAATTCAAAGCCCAGCTCTTACTTTCTTCATTTATCTAATTTTTATTCAAAGCAAAAACTTTATCATGTCTGATATTTAAGCATTAGTAATTCTTTGTTCAGTAAAATCTTAAACTTTATTTCAAAATGATCATTTTATTTCGAGCTCAAGGAAAATCGCTTTAGTTTAGGAAACAGTTAAAGATTAGCAAGAAACAGATAGTTCCAATTTTATTCTCTCCTAACATCCCTAGCTAACGCCCTCACCTTATCCTTCAGTCCTGCAAAGCAAACAAGTAATGAAAATTAGAGTTCTTACATCCAGGAATCGGTCAGCAATCGGGCAGCATCTCCGATAGAAATGGAAAAGGCGACCCCAACTAGACAAAACCAGGGGTTTTTATACCCTAAATCCCTAGCTTAATCTATCTAAAATGTAACTAACACCACTTATTTGGGCTGTGATTGGACAGAATCGGGGTGGGTGAACATCTCTTCACCATTACAGCATCATTTTCACAACGTGTCAGCAAGAAATAATAAGTCTTTGTTTAAATCAGTCCATGGCCTAGGCGCTTCCTTGCACTGGTAACATCCAGCAGAGTTCTCATGATCTCAACGTTCAGTCGCCCAGGTTTGGCACCCGTCCTAGGTTCCGGGCCACATCAGCCTTTATACCTCCTCGAGCACAGGCAGTTCACTCTGACTTGCAGGTTTTGGCGCGCCTGCGCATTCAGCTCTTGCTCACAATTTACCCGACCGTCTATCTTTGCATAGGCCTCAGAGGCCATTTTTGGAACTATCGTAGAAACAAACACAGACTTACATTAGTTATTGAATTTAAACCCATTCTGTTTACCTCCCACCTTACTAATGTTTCTCAATTAGTTGTTACCTGGCAGATGAGCCACATAAATGCATTTTATACTTACAAAATCGACCACCTCTTAACATAAAAACGTGTACAGTAAGCACATTTACATTGCGTTTTTTTACGACCAAGCTGCACATTAATTCACACCACAATAACAATACATATTAGCTGGGTTTATTCGCATCATGCAAGGAAGTTAGTTCTTCCCGTGTATAATAATAGAAATAATGTGTGCACTTTACTCTATGGTTGGTTAATTTCGCAAAACATGCAATCAGTACATATTAATGTTATGGGACATTAACTTTGCGAGGGGTACACAAAATTTTGCGTTTGCCACCTCGCTCCATCAGTACTTCTTGCTCCTAGTTATTTAAATAGATTGATCTGGCCTGTTTCCTATATTTTCATATTACCATTTTCCTTTGCTATTGAATTTTATTTGGTTATGCCTTTGCATATCTAAATACTCCCACATTTCCATATAGCTCATTCTAGGTAGTCCCTACTGTATGTTTACAGCAGCCTCTGTTGTATTTTTGCTTGATATTAAGTCTATAATACATTTTACTGTATCGGTGCTAATGTTCAGTATGCTCTGGATAAGCTGGATTCTGATATTTGATATTTTATACAGTACTATGCAGTACATTAAGTTGTTTTATTCCACTCTTTTCCTGGGCTTATTTCTATAGGGGTGTCTTATATAAAATTGGTCTGCCTAGCCGACATGGTCTCCTTAAGGTAAATTGTTATAATTGATTTGCACTGCTTATGTAATTATTTTCTATTAATCCTGGACTTATTGTATAGCTCCTTTGCTATAGATAATTATTCTACCTCTTACCCTTTATCTTTGATCCCTTTCTCTATAGAAGTTTGGCTATATGCTATATATTATTTTTTGACTTCACTGATCACCAATGAAATGCGTTGTTATCTACTAATGATCTCCTAATATTTTACTTATCCATTTTGCTCTGATCCCATTGCCACAATTAATGCTGTCATTATGAAATGCATTTCTAATAATTGATACTCACAGTTTATTATTCCTTGATAGATGTATAGTTATCAAATTGAAAATTATTTGAATAATAATTCTAGATGGGTTGAAATATGTACAAGCTGAAATTTATATGCTATTACAGTTATTACTTGTTCACTTATGAAATGTCATCTATTTGCAGACGTTCCATTTGCAACATATTTATTTAGTCTCCTCCTATCTAATATTACATCCAGGTTTTAGATTTTATGTTGTTATGTATTGATGATGTCAACATTTGCTAGGCTGCTCTGCTGTTTGTTTATGTTTGAGTTGTCTACACCGATGGTGGTAGCCTTTGCTACTGCTCATCCACGTTGATTCCCCATGCAATATGTCTCTTACAGACATCCCCTGGTGGGTTGGGTTTCAATGTTGCTCTGGACTTTCCTGGAGTATGTTTGAACCCTCTTCTCTTTTCCCTACTCTTCATTCCTTCCCTTTATCCATACCTTAATTTTAGGATATCTTCTTCACTCTCTTGGGTATATATTAAGTATACTTTAACTGTCATTGTACTCTTTTACCAGACGTACTCACCATTTATAAACTACACATTTGAATGCCACGTATAAATAGTTTTCCCCTTAACGTTAAGGGTTTGAATCACTCGGTGAAGAGAGCCAAGATTCTAGATTATTGTAAGAGTATGTGTGGGGATTTGGTCCTACTTCAAGAGACTAAAATAGGTTCCTATGAGGAAAGATTGGGTGCTAGATGCTATATGTTCTGAAGCCTCGGGAAAGAAGAATTGGGTTATTACTCTTATCTCTAAAAAATCCGGTTTATCTAAAATTCAGCAGAACACAATACCAACGGGAGATGGTTGCTTACACATCTGACTAATGGTTTGGATGATCTATATATTATGAATCCATATGCCCCACATATAGATTATCCACATTTTTGGTGTGCGATAAGCAAAAAAATGTACTGACATTCCACGAAATTCAGGAACAATTGTTGGAGGATACTTTAATATTCCTTTCAATCCTATTTTGGATAGATATTCTGATTTAAAATGTTGACCCCCGAGGGCACATAAAGATTCGCTTAATATGTGTTTGTCACATCATCTCTTGGATGCTTGGAGATTACACAACCCTGCGGGAAATGATTTCAGTTTTTCTCTTCCCCTCATTCTAGCTTCTCTTGTATCAATTGTCTTCTTGTTGACGCCTCTCTATTAAAACATACAACGAATGTCATGATTCATCCATTAGTTATCTCTGACCATGTTTAATCTTACACATGCCAAAGGACCCCGCAATTGGTGGCTAAACACAGAAATCTTGGAAGATGATGGTGAGGTCAAAGAACTTAATGACGAGATTGTTCATTTTTTTATAGATCATGAATTATCGGTGGATTCCCCGATAGTGCTATGGGATGTGTCTAAGTGTACTATAAGAGGTCACATTATTTAAAAAATGGCAAAAAATAACAGCTCTGTTAGAAAATCTCTTCAATCTTTAGGAGATTACATGAAATGAAAAGAGGAATTACATAGACATACTAATGACAAATCTCTGTATTAAACATTTAAAATACTATTTTAATTCCATAGTTACTAAAAGAGCTCATATTGGAGTGCACACTCAAAAGTCGCATAATGTATTGTTACAGAATAGAGCTGGCAAGTTGTTAGCCGCTACCCTCAACTATCAGAATACCAATACTAGTCAAATTACTCATATTACTTATGAAACAGGTTTGAAAACGTTTCATACCCAAGAAATTCTTGAAGTCTTTAGGGAATGTTATGAAAATGTATATACTCCTCAAAGTCAGTGCACTAAGCTCACTTGCAACATTTCTTTAACTACTACTATCTCGAATGACGTTAGTTAGTTGGATAAGCCAATCGAAATTGATGAGATTATTTAGGTTGTTAACGCTACTCATTTGGGGGAAGCTCCTGGACTGGACGGGTATCCCATTGCCTTTTATGAAACAAATACTTCTTCAATAATTAAATATCTTAAACAATTTTTGACAATTATGTTCTTTCTGGTAAGTTTTCCGGTATGCCCGCTGAGGCTACTATTGTAGTAATATTAAAAGAAGGTAAAGATCGTACTGATCCAAAAAACTTCAGTCCTATTTTCTTATTAAATATGGAAGCAAACATTTGCAAACATTTTAGGAAATCGTTTAGAATGTCACATTCCTAATCTCATTCATGACTCACAAACAGGTTTTGTCAAGGGTAGGCTTGATAGATACAACGTTTGTATTTTCTGTCACATTTTAGAAAAAGCTAAACTCTCCCCATTGCCATCTGAGGCGATCACCTTGATACCAAAAAGGCATTTGAAAATGTATCTTGGCCTTTTTAACACTCAGTGTTAGAGTCTCACAACCTTGGCAACTCTTTTATTAATATGGTTATGGCTCTTTATGCGCAACCTCAAGCAAATATATGGATTAATAGCACAACACCCTCCTTCTTTAATCTTCACCAAGGTACTGTCAAGGGTGCCCACTTTCTCTCCCTTCTTTTTCTCTTATCCATTAACCCACTTCTCCGCTTGCTTAATCTGAACCCCGAGATTAAGGGGTTTCAATTTAGAATGGAAATACTTAAAATGGCTGCTCATGCAAATGATGTACATATTTTTTCAGAATTTATTAAATCAGCAATCCCTTCTATTTCTAGCATTATTAGTGAGTTTTCGGTCATTTATGGCTATAATTTTAACAAAGAAAAGATGAAGTTGTTCCCTCTGAATCCTTTGTGTCTTCCCTCTTATTTTGAGTGATTCAGGTTTAAATGGCAATCCATGCGCATTAAATAGCTGGGGATCCGGTTCTGTAAAAATCTTACAGATACTGTTATTTATAATGAATCCCTAATAAAAAATAAAGTTAAAGATCTTTTGTCTTCTTGGTCTCCTAAATATATTTCTTGGTGGGGAAGGCTACAAACTCTTAAAATTATGATAACCAAAATTATTAATTTTTTATCTTCTGTGCTTCCTATTAAGCTTTCATCGTCTTTCTTTTGTGAGATTGATGTGCTCACGTCAAGATTTTTATGGAACGATAAGAGATCTAGAATTGCTTACAAATATCTTAGGAAACCATCTATATTGGGAGGTTGTAACCTCCCAGACTGGAACCTATACCAGATTTCCTTCTTGGCGGCCCAAGGAGCAATTTGGTTTTAACCAGAATCCCAGCATATACCTCCATGTGTTTATAAAGAAACAAGAATTGTGCGTTCCCTTTTGTACTCTTTCTTTACTCACAGCGTCAAAAATTACAATAGCACATTCTCAACGTATTATATCAGATACGGTTAGTGCTTTGGAATACCTTGATCCGATTTCTAGTATCCACTGGTACTCACTTTCCATCCATTTCTCTACTTATTGAAATAGTGGGTGCACTCGTTGTGAAGCGATTAATTTGACCATAATCTATACTTCCAACTCCAAGCTACACTGGGAGATATTTGTCTGGGGTCCAGTAAGGCACGATCAGTCTATTTCATTTATTCCCCCGTTAAACACTCAGCCACTGCCTTTGTAGGCCATGCTGTATAATCCTCACAACCTATTCAGTGTTAAAAACTGTCCGGTTTCTTTTAGCCTACATCGCCGAATATTAGTAATCAGATTAGGGATTTTTCTCAAATCTCAGGACATTCGCGCTGCGGCGCTCTGTGCATATACGAGTGATTATACTCTTACTATGCAGGCGCGGATAACAGCGGTGAGTGTCTTGGTACCGCGCAGGCGCGGGTAACGGCGTTAGTGTCCTGTTAGCGCGCATGCTCACCGGCATAATGCGTTACATGGAGCGGAATGAGTTGTCACCGCACATGCGCGGCATACGATCGTCAGTATGGGCGCACGCGCAGTTTGTAGTGTCTCCATACTGCGCACACGCAGTAGCACTGCTGAGAGGACCAGCTGAAAGCAATCAGCCACTCAGCTTTAGTATAAATAGACGTCCGACCTGCCCGTCGGTGCCTCCCCTTCGGCTCGAGATTCTGCCGCGAGGTACTGACGGACAGGTAAGAGTGGACCATTGTGTTTGGATGGAGGAGGGTTTATAGGTAGCAGGCTGGCCCCTTGACATGACTGGAGGAATGGATAATAGCGCGTGGGTTATTTCTCACTTGCTTGAAACAGCAATATTATACAGCTGTTTTTATGGACAAGAGAAGGTGCCATTTTATCATCATGGAGCGCCTCTCTTGAATTTACTTAAGGGGGTTGCAGATCTAAGTCGTTTGATGCCTCCATCTGGTACACCATGGGGGGACAAGTTTTAGACAGATTAGAAATTATTTGGGTTTTGAAACAGAACACAGAGGTCTAATCCCTAAGGCATGTATCTACTAAAGGAACTGTCTTTATTTATATGTTTAGAGCGGTGCCTTATTCGTCCGAGCAGTTGCCGGGTGAGGTGAGGCTTACTTCCCACATATTGATGGGTAAGTGTTATACTATTGTTTTCAAACAGATATACAGATCATCTGTTGGTGACTTAACACAGCGCACCGTGAATGTGGCTATCATAAAGTAGTGGTGGTCGTGTCTGAGTCTAGTTTAATTATCACTGGTTTTGCATAGTTGTAGCACCTTCTACGTAGCACATGTTTAAGATGTAACACTGAGTATTATGTATATGTAATCTCTACATGGTTCTCTCTCTCTTTGTTTATTTTGAATACAGGAAAGACCAATTGCATCTATTGAGCAATACTAAGAAGATGTGGTAGGATGGTCTTAAATGACCACTCTTATTTTACTTTGACAATGGTCTACCAATTCTTTGTTTTCATCATTCTAGCACATATGATAGTGTTATTGCAGTAGCAGATAAGAGCTTGGCCCTGACGAATGCCAGTGACTTTTCACATAAAGGCAGAAACATGTTGGCCCTATATAGATTTTTTTTGGATTTCTACCAAGCAAGTTAGACAGTGATTTTTTCACACTGTCACCTCACTATCTTTTAATCTGACGTCCAGGCAAACACTATTAAAGGTCTTTGTTTGCTTTGACAGCCATTTTAGACACTTCACTTGATTAAATTTTTGCACTGCACACATCAGCCTTACCTTTTGTATGAACATTTGCGGTGACCGGACCATGTCCTAGTGATGCGTTGCTAAAATACAACTGGGCGACCGCACACAGGCCTAGGTTTGGAGGTCCTACATGATGAGGCTCCGCCATTAGGTGGGCTGATAGGACTCAATCAGCATTTGTTGATAGCCCTTTTGACTTTTTGTCACTAAAGTTATTCTTTCTGTGCAATCACACCAGTGTTAGTTCTTGTATCTCAGCGCCACTCGACCTACAGGCTTCGTTGTTATTGATGTAGTTACACAGGGGGTATTTGCTTGTCTGGTCGTTAAACACTTCCCTCGGACCCTCTCTTACGAGTTGTTGTTATAGAGGATATACACTGCTCATGGGAAAAAGTGTGTTTGTGAGGGTTGCAAAGGAGAGAGAGGTATTGTGCCATTTATACATTATATTTACATGATGAAACCTGTCCAGCCTATAACAGGCAAACTACTACACAGAAACACATAGCATCGTGCGGACGCTGATAACAAAAGTCAGTCATCAAAGCTTGTTTCAAAAAGAGCAAAAGTCAATATTGTGACCCTTTCAAGTAATCAAGGCTGTTAAGTCCTTAGCTTGCATCTTTTGCTGACACATGAATGTGATCCTGTGAAGGCTTTCATCTTTTTAGCTTTGAAAATTTCACTACTGTGACCAATTTTCTACTGTACTGCAGTTTTACCCGGGTCCAGTAGCAATTCAGGTTACCCCATTGATACTTATCTATGATATTTATCTGATCATTTTTTATATGATAATTTTTCTATCTTTTAATCCCACTCCAGATATTGCTTGTCATGTAATCCTTTTTAAATTTGTAATTCTTCATTCTTTACTTTTTTCTGATTTGAATGTATTGCTACTGTCTTGTAACTGTATTTCTTTTTATCCACATTCAATAACATTTTTGGAAACAATAAAATTATGACACTACCATAAAGGATTTAAAAATCTCTTCATATATTTTTCATAAAACTGTCAAAAAAGATAAAATGCAACAACATCTGCTTTAAAATAGCCTTCACAATGACAAACAAGGATGGTATCGATCCCAAATTTGCCCAAAGGCTAGCAAGCAAATTTTGCATGTAAGGAGAGATATTATACAAGGTACAGCGCATTACAGTACGTAAAGCACAAAACAAATCAGCTCAACCCTCCATGCTTTAGAACAGCCTTTCCCTGTGAATAATGCAATGACAGCCACCTAAACTGTTCAATGAACAATTGGGAAATCAAATATTCTATTGCAATCAGGACCTGAAGGCACCACGTCAATTGCTGTCACAGGGACCCTGGCGCTGACAGAAGCGATGCTGAAGGTGACCAGATAGACAGTACTCAAATGTATGGACTTGGAACATTTTTTACTAAAAACTGATCTTAGAACTAAGAGGAGTCCGGTAACAACCTTATCGCCTACCTGCCAGATGGTTAGCTTGATTTTGCTACTTTTCCTGCTACCTTCTTTGCCCACAGCTGCAAATTAATTTCTGTGGTACTTCTCCAAAGCACTTTTTCTCTTCTCACTGGAGATTTCAACTTCCATTTTAGAAACTAAGGCCCATAATTATCAATGTGTTGCATCACCCTTGTACTACACAATGGGATGCAAGGGTGACGCTAAATCTAAGTGAGATTTATCAAGCCAAGCAAGGTCACCTTGTTTGACCCTGCATAGCTTGATACATCTAGAGTAATACAAGGCACATGGGTGTAGCATGGGCACATTCCCAGATTTACCATTAGTGGTAGACCTGGAAATTCGTCTTATTGCAACACCTCCCCAGATGAGGCGTAATAAGCAGAAATATCTTTATTTCTATTTGCCTTTTCATCTTTTTATGTGTGATGAATTCTGCAGCACATAGAGAAAGAGGAAACTCAGAGCAGCCTGGTAGACGTAGTTGGAGCAAAGGAGAGTTGAAGGGCGCGCCAAATGGACAATGTAGCAAATGGGTTCCACCCATTTTGTCGACTAAGTTTTTTTTGCTTCAGACTGCATGGATTTTCGGACTTTTACTTTGAGTGATTCTCACTACTTGAATATCACTCACAGTAAATTTGTGGTAATTGGACTGAAACCTTTTAGCCACTCATTTTTGCCATTTTTGATAAGGCTGCTTAGCTACCATAAATGCACTGGAGTGGTTAGCAGTTAAAATTCATGCAGAAAAATCTGTGAATGTGTGCAGGCTACAAGTGTGAGATTACCGCTGTGTACAACCTCGGTACCTGTGGACAGGTAACCTTTGGTAGAAGGGACTCTGCAAGGATTGGTGCTGACCTTTGGTAGGTCCTCTAACATGAGTGCACATTCATAGTAGGTCTTAAGTGTTTTCTGGAAAATCTGTAGTGGTTTCACTGTAAAATTGATACTTGTATAGCGCACTACTCACCCGCAAGGGTCTCAAGGCGCTTGTACGAATACTGCTGTGGAACCCATCCTGGCTTTCCCTGTGAGGTGTCCACTCCTGGGCACCCCCAAGGTGGAGGCCTGGCATCCTTAGCGTTGTGGGGGCCGTTGTGGAGATTAAGCAAGCTACTGCCCAGAGCTGCAGAGTGGGACTCCATGATTGGAATAGGCACCGAGGCGGGAATTATCAGGTCCGTGGAATTTTGAGCCCAAGACCCGCCGAAGCGGGGAATTGAACCCTGGTCCCGGGCTAGACCTCTGCATCAGGGTCTGCCGCTCTAACCATTGAGCCATACTTCTCCACTAGTAATATACACATAGACAAAATCTGCCCTCAAGCCAGTTTCACTCCATTTAGGCATACACAGTCCATCAAGGTAATGAACTGGAGAACACACGGCGAGTTTGAATTTGCAGTCCTCAATAAACCACATCCACATCGTTGGGGACTTCAGGATTTAGATTTGACATATATCTGACTCAGCTCATAATCAGATTCCAGGCCTTTGCCCACTTACAACCTAAGTTAATAAATATGCTCCCCAGCAGAGAGAAAAAAGGCATCCCTACACAAAAGGAGCAATAAAGAGTGATTGACTCAGTTCCTGGGAAAGGAAGGAGCAGGGAGGATATCGGTGTCTGAAAATTAGCTTGTCACACTACACCGGGATGTCCAGGCTCACTAGAACAATGCATGGAACTCAGAGTTCTGGATTCAACACATGATTAGTGCAAATTTGAATTTTTGGTGGGAAGGGCTAGGGCAGTAGCGTCTGCTATGGTCAGAGATGCAGCTCTCATAGGGGATCCTACTAGAGAACTTGAAGTCAGCAATTTGAATTGTACCAGAATGCTATGCAGGAGCATGGGCACAGGCGTGGAGAGATGATGTAGCCGCATTATAGGATAGGCAGGGCAGTCTAGCCAATAAAGTTTCCACCCCAATGTAAAACCCTAGAGCAAGAGACAGATAGCTGAGCATATCCTGGTACTGGGAGGCAACAATGGCAGAAGAATTTGCAGATGGAAGGCAAAGTCACCAGACGCATTGCAAGGATGGACTAAGGACTTTGATTTCCACTGACCCCCAGGATTAGAATGGGTATCTCCAGAGCCGTTGGTTTTGACCTCATTATGCCCCCCCAAGGACCAGTTGAGGTAAAGGACCGTGACTCCATTGTCCCCCCACACACACCCCTGGTGCCCTTCAAGATGCCAGGAGGTACTGGGCCCTTGGGAGTGTAGCCAGGGGATGTTTTGATCTCTTGTGGCAGAGGGGCTGTGGAAAGGGCCCGCATCTACAGGAGACTGGTGCCAGGAGCTAACTGAGAAGACTGATGAAATAAGCCAGATATCTATATCCTCACAAAATGCACCCCTTTAGAGACTAGGAGGCCTGACGAATATGTTTTAATGGCTAGGCTTAACCATCAAGAGCAAAACAAGCCAAAGGTGAAGAAAATGGGCCAGAAGGGGACAAGATATGCAGTTTTTGAAGATGTGCCCCCCTTTAAAGAAAAACAGAAAAAAAGAGCATGTGACCCTGTAGGATGGAAGAATATTATGTGGTATGGCTGGGTGGCATTATCACATAAAATTATCACAATACCCCAAGATGGTCCTTGGATTCATACTAATAAATCCTTAGCTCAGTCCTGGTAGAGTGGCAAAGAGCAGTTAGGCTTTACTAGAGAACATGTGTTACACCTTTCAGAGTACCAACGTGGATGATCAGTAACTCACATGACTCGAGAAAAATCTGAGCCAATTTATAAAAATATAGTGTATTTTAATCTTATTTCAGACACCAAAATGAATGGAATTTCATACATGTAACCAGAGTTCTAGATTTCTGAAGCAATGTTAAATCAGTGCAGTAAAATACATAGACCAAACAACATTGTGGTCAAAAGCAAAATCCACTAGTGACAATCAGTCACTTGCAGGTCGAGTTACTTGGAACCCTTATTGGGGTAAGGTCATTCGGGCCACAGGACCAGGCCATAACAGTCAGATCATTTTCACCTAGCCTGTGGAGTCTGGATGCAGAGTTGTTCTGTCTGTCCTCTGGATGATCGGGTGCCCTGGGTGGTGCTGTTTTTACAACTTACACAATGCTGCAAGAAAAAAGATGCAAAAAAGCAACAGGTATACAGCTGCTGACATTGGAGGATGATTGTGTGATGTTTTATGTAGCTGCAGTATCGAATGTAGGTGCTAGTTAGCAGATTGGTGACTGAAAAACATTGGCAGCAGTAAGCACAACGAAAACCTTTGGGAACTTCACTAAGTCCAGGGAAGTAGCGCAGCAGCCTGAGTGTTTGGGTCACGCAAGACTACAACTCCCACAATACACTGGGCCGTCTGAATTTGGGTGATCCCTCGGAGGGCCTGATGGCCAGTGATTCTTTAGATCCAGTGAGCGTTTTACCTGAAATTTGCAGGGGACTGGCGCCACTAGTCCAAGGAGACTGAGGGTGCTTCTGGCTTCCACAAGGCTCCCTCTCTTTGGGAGTGCCACGTTTTGTCCAAAGACGAGGGTCATTTACTCAGTTCCTAGTCTGTTGCCTCATGAACAAAGTATCCCTCTTTTGCTTTGTGCTGGTGGGCAACATCCTGTTGTCGGTGACACAGATATCCTCTTGGTCCTTCCTTGAAGTAAGTCATTTACATCTGAGGCTCTGGTGTCAGTAGGGGTCCCTTAAATCCTAGATTTTTAGGAGTTAGGGGTGTGGGAGCTAGTAGCCAATGGGTAGCTAGTCCCAGCAGCAAGTCCGCCCCTGAAGTAACCACATGCAGTAGAGTAGGTCACCTTTTCTACCCAGAACCCACTATGTCTACCCTCCTAAAGATGGCGGAGTTCAATTTGAGGTGTATAGATCAGCCTGCCCAACCTAGAGGTGTGGCCAGTCTACCTTGGGGTGTACACCTCCGGCATAGCTAATTTCCCACCTTGCATGGATACAAGTGCACCTGGGGCAAGGGGAGGGCTATTTCCTGCTCAGGAGGACAGCCTAGATGCATATCAGAGGTGGTGTAGCCTTTGAAACTCAACTCTCTGATGTGCAAATTCACTCGCCATCTGGGAAGGAAGGAGGTGTGACCTCCTTCCTGCCCACCCTTTGTCTCTGACTCTTGGGAGTAATCACGCTGCCTGGCAGGAGGTCGGAATCTTGTCTCAGCAGCACCAGGCACAGGAAAGCACAGGTCACCCAGAACAGAGTAAAGCTGGGGCAACCAGCGGTAGCCTCTAAGGTGCCCTCTGGTGTGATGTCATGATGGCTGGAGCAAATCCCTGTGTACCCCAGAGAAGACAACAACAGGGTGAAGAAACATGCGCACACAGAGTACTCCAGAGGTTATAACAGCATGATGAATGAGCATGTTCATAAAGGTATGCAAATAGTAGTACGTGTGGTATTTTTAACTGAAAACTGGCATTTGAACTAAGTCCTACTCTCAAAACATTCTTATTATGTATTATGGCCTGAGACTAGAAAGGTCTCAGCACCTAAACCTCTAAATGAATGCCTCCACAAAGATCAAAATAGAACAAGGCCACTCTCAGATCTAAGGGCACGGGCTCCGTCCTGAGAACAAGAGAAGTAGTCAGGGTAGACGTCAGCACACAACAAAGAATTGCAGAGATTAATCTTCCTCATCAAACATGAGTTTCAAGGCTCTTACATTATTCTGCAAGATTTCTGGATCTTGCAGAACTATTACAATCTCACCTGATGAGATGCACAATTCCGTCTCAACCATAAAACAGATGTCACGGGACATGTAGCTTTGGGATCTCCATAAAGTGTCCCCAAGCGTATCATAAATTCTCAGACTACACCAGGAACCCTCAAGAATGAGGCATGCAACCAATGAAGGACTCAAGAACATGAAGCCACTGCAGTAGCAGAGCTGAACTAATGATGCTGAGTTGCAGTGTACACCTTTCATGCATGGGCATTAGAACTTCAATATGAGTGTTTATGTTGTGATGAAACAATGCATGCCATTACTGAGAGTAAGTACTAAGTAGAGAGCCAATGTAGAGTGAAAGAGAGAGGGGGTTGGAGAGAAAGTGAGAGAGAGGCATACACAAATCAAGGCACATTGAAGACAATAATTCCACAGACAGAAAATATACAAGAACTTAATTCAGTGAAATAACTGTTTCATGTGATTAAGATAAAGCCAATCCCTTATTAGTGTCATAACTGAACAAGCCTTAAAAAAAGTGATGTTCAATCCTAGAGAAGAGAAAATACAGCCAGTAGAAAGCATCTCAGAAAAAGCACAAACCGTTTCTATCCTCAGAAGTACCGCAAGCAAATATGCTCAGTTTTCAACACAACCAGGAGAACAGTAAGAGGTCAGGGAGTTGTAAGGGCACAAGAGAAACACCGGAAGAAATATCATTTTAAGACAGAGGTGGTTTACAAAAAAATCCATTTTATTTATTCTTTTATTTTACCTTCTAAAGGGATAAAGTCTATAATCTGAGTTACCAGAGAATAGCAGAAACAGTCCAAGAAAACACAATGCGTTGGTGCTGCCAGCATAATGTTCTCTCTTCCCAGCTGGCTGTTTTGTAACACCTCTACCAATGTACAGAAATAGGGTGAGTCGAAAGAGGTCTTTTTTGAGGTGTACAACACAACAGTAGTTGCAGTGCTCCTGAGGCAAATATTTTGGTTCTTTTGGATCTTGATGTGCTTGGCATCAGGATGCATGTTACAAATGCAATTGAATTTGAGGACCAATCTTGGTCATGAGCTAAATACAATCATGGCGTCACAAATACTTCAATGCATACATATGCTTGCAAAGAATACATGCAATTAAAACATATTAAAGCTGGAATCTGAATGGAAAAAAGTTTTATATCATCACAATTAAGGAGTTATAATGTGTGATGGATCAGAGCAGTCACTGAGAAGAAAAAAAAAACTAACTAAAATAGTTCTTGAGTCCAGCGAGGGAGACTAAACTTAGTGGGAGATAGACAAAAAAAAGAATAATCGAGTAGTCAGGAGCAATTCTATTACTGGATTTAAAAGGGAAAAAAAAGTCCAAGCAAAGGCAACAGTTCAATTGAAAAGTCAAAGATAAATAACAAATACCCTCAGATCAAAATCCATAATAACAGAAAATGCACATTTTCCAACAGAGAGAGAAAAGCATTATTCCAAACCAGACATTGTCGTTGTTCTAGGCTTGGGTTAGGAGTTTCTGGGCCTCCTAAATATTCATTTTGCAAATAATGTAAACCTCCTCCTCGGGTGCAGGGATAGTGTTTGTTGGTGTAGGATGTGACATATACTAACATAGCTAAGCTACTTGGAATGATGAGGGTCCAGTGGTGAAAGATAAACTGGGCTGACAACGACAGCGGTGGGTAGGAGAGGGTTGGACAAGTGAAAGCAGGACAGTCGAAGAGGAAAGCAGGAAGTGATTTCCCTGTGCTGGACAGCCTGGGCATCTTGCAGGTCCTTCAATATGGCCTGTTGACCAGTAAATGCCTGCTCTATGGTCTACTGAATCCTAAACATACATTGAATTGTTTTTGACCTATTAGTATATAACTTAACGTTTTTCTTTAACGCTTAACTTAACGTTCGGCCTACAAGACCCAAAATGTCAGAAAGCAACATCTTAGCTCATGCTACTTACTCTACAGACACCTTTTCAGACAATACCTAATGCTAAATAAAGATCTGAATAAAGCATTGGTGTTAATGGTGAAAAACCAACAAATTAGGCATGAATAGATGGAGCTAGATTCAAAACCTACTGTTTTGTAGACTATGGGAGCTAAAGGAAAAAAAGTGTATCTGTGTCATGTCCTTTAGGATAGTCGCATCATGTACATGCCACTTACATGCATTTTGTTCCATCCACACAACATAACAGTCCTACACAGGTGCCCTTTTACCTAGTAGCTTGAATGAATGAAAAAGCCATTTGTACAGCACACTTACACCAGCGGCTTCTTGGCGCTTTGAGACTAACTGATGCTGTTAACCGAGTAGGAGGATGTTACTCAAATGCCTGTACAAACAGCCACGTCTTCAGGGCTCTTCTGAATACCTGGTAGGAGGTAATGTGGCGTAGGTCTGGCGGGAGGGAATTCCACAGGCGAGGGGCTTACGAGGCAAATCTTAGACCCCCAAGCCTTTTACGCTTGAACATATAGGTGGAGAGGAGGTTGAGGCCAGCCGACCGAAGTGTTTGGGAGGGGATATATCGCTGGAGCAGGGCACCAATGAAAGAGGGACCTTGGTTAGTGAGAGCTAGGTGGGTGGTGCAGCCAACCTTGAAGAGACTATGCTGGACTACCGGGAGCCAGTGCAGATTTTTCAGGAGCAGTTTCACAGAACAAGACTTGAGCTGTCGAAAGATCAATCTGGCCGCCTGATTTTGGGCAAGTTGGAGTTGGTGAGACTGGTAGAGGGGAATCCCGATGTAGAGGGAGTTCGCGTAGTCAATGCGGGACACTACTAAGCCCAATACGATGTGAACCAGGGCATCATGGGTAAGGAATCTGCTCATCTTCCTGATGCGGCGAAGATGGAAGGAGCAAGCTGACATCACAGATTTGATTTGGTGTTTCATAGACAGATGCTTATTGATGGTCACTCCAAGACTCTTGACTGAACTCGCTGGGCAGGGGGCTCCACCCAGCGTGAGTGGCCAGAAGCTGGGATTCCATGGATTATTCAGGGGTCCAGTGAGCACAAGCTAACTCTTGTTTGGATTGAGCTTAAGCTGATTAGCGCTCATCCAGCTGCTGATGAACATCATTGTGCTCTGAAAGTTCTCTACTGAGGAAGGGGAGGAGTCAATATTAAAGATGAGCTGCATATCATCTGCATAATTGAAAATAACCACCAGTTTCTCTTTGAGTTTGGCAATCAATGGGAGGATATAAAGATTAAATAATAAGGGGGAAAGGGAGGAGCCCTGGGGGACCCCACAAGCAAGGTCCTTCGCCTCGGACCTGAAGGAACCAAGACAAACTGCTTGCTTGATGTCTTGCAAAAATGAGGCAAGCCACCTGAGCGGTGTGCCCCTGATGCCGGCGTTCTCGATCCGCTGAAGAAGGATGGAATGATCAACGGTATCGAATGCTGCCGACAAGTCAAGGAGCACCAAGGCCTGGGAGATGTTCCGGTCCACTCCCTTTCTGAGTTCATCATGGACTGCTACCATGACCGACTCAGTAGAGTGCTGAGGTCTGAATCCTGCCTGGTGCTGGCCCAGAAACTCAGAACTTTCAAAGAGCCAAGACAGCTAGAGACATGGGCTTCCAGCAGTTTGTATGAAAATTGTTTCCAATGAGTCATTGGTTACATCCCCTTCAGGCACTCTTGTAGTGGTTCCTATTCAATAAGGACTCCAATGCCATTCATTCGCTAGTTGTATCCGTTTTCATTTTTTTGTTTTTTACTTCTTTGCAATTACTTCATTGCTGTTTTCCTACCTGTATTCATTTTTTTATCAATTAAACATGAATCTTTTTGCACGTTTTCTTTGTGAGCTCCAATGCATTTCGGGCAATCAATGCCCTTCCAGCAGTTTGCCCAGGAATGGGAGCAGAGATATCGGCCGAAAATGTCTGAGATACCCTGGCTGAGGGAATTATTAAGCAAGGAGAGGGGGACCTCAGGGAGGTCGAGAAAGACCTTCTGCGCAACATGAGCTGGGCAACTATCGGAGGGAGAGCCGGAGCAGACTCTACAAAGAAGCAGGAGGAAAGTAGCATTGGTAACTGGGGGAAATTCAGCAGTGAAAAAGGGTTGATTGGGGGGTTGGCCATGTCGAGTCCCGGATCAGGGCAAGGGATACTCGCTTTGATAAGATCTATCTTATCAACAAAGTAATTGCTGAGAGAGTCACAGAGAGTCTGGGAAAGCAGGGGGGGGCATCGGGACCCGGTCAGGTTTTGCAAGCTCGTTGACTATCATGAAAATCTCCCTCGATTTATTAAAGGAGTTAAGAATTTTCCGCAAGCTTACTTCTGTTTCTCTGACAGGGGGTTCTTGGTACTCTATCCTAATCCCTGTACCTGATGTACATAAATATGTACCCAGGCACAGCAGATTTACTCTGTATAAGGATCACAACTTTTTTTAATCCATGGCCAACAGCCAGTGGTGCAGAATCATGTTTATTTAGAAAAGGATTAGCAGAGGATTAGCGAATGTTTTCAAAATATATTGATTCTAGAAGAAACCTTGGAGTGACCACTTTAGTATAAAAAGCCCCTCACTCCCCCTTAAAGTAGAGATGAGAATTCATTCCAGGCTGGACCGAGACTCTGCAGGCTGATCCTTCGACAGGCAGAGAATTGACATCCCTTGCGGGGTGCCATTCTCGACGCAGAGGCGTGGTCCTTTATTCAGAACAATCAGGTGAGGGGTTAATACTTCCCTGGGGATTTCTTGGCTCCATTAGGATCTATCCTGACATTTACATGCACATGCTTCCCCTTCATGTCTAGGCTAGGTACATTTAGGTAGGCTACTCATCCTAGGAGTACGCCAATGCTATTATTTTATATAATCCGCTTTTATTCATCTTATTAGCACTATTGTAGAAATGTATCTGCTATTATCAATAATGGTGCTAGCGATCACATTTGTCTGCTCCTGTCTTCTGATTGTCGCAGCTAATCTGTTTCACACTAGACTGAAACTTGACTAACAAATATTTATTGTAACCATTCCAATCGTCATTCGTTGTGTATTCTGAGAAAAGTAAGCACAAGTGACTGAGTGAAAGATACCATATTGTTTTCCACAATACCTGAGGAATCAGGGTTATCATGTTACGTGGTTGTCAGAAACTACACTCGCCACTGTAGAACACAGGGGGGTGGTAGTGGCACTGTACAGCTAGCTGGTCTAACAGCTGACCCTTCCTGTGGGGGTGTCCAAAGTCTGTTTGCAAACAAAGCCCTCAGTTTAGGTCATCCAAAACGTGGAAGTCCTGGGGGTCCAAGGAACTACACAACACCTGCAAGAGAAAAGCAGAGTTATAATGGAATAAATAGCCTTATATTTCAAAATTGCATATCATGGCCAAAATACACAAAAATATTTTTCTCCATTATGGTGTTGGCATCCGACACCACAGGGTTGTAGAATAAGTCCTGTACTGAAATATATCTACACGTTCAGGTTTCTTCCAAAAACCACATGTGCCCAAGATGCAATCATATGTTTAAAATACAGTAAATGCATTAAATAGGAATTAGGGGCAACTGTTGGGGGGATGTATCAAAATGTACATACTTTTGAGACAAAGTGACTAAATACAAAAAAACAGATTACAAACACGTTACTTTTGGCACTACTTAAGCACCATTGTCGTGAGGTTACATGAGATCAGAGGCACTATTGGAAGGACTTGGATGTTTGAAGTCTCTCTTCCTGCACAAAAATAATAATTCATGGCATTTTGAAACTTCTATGTGTGCTGCTTAATGCAGCACACATAGAAGTTGCAAATGGTCATTTTATTTTTGGATTGTTTATGTGCAAGGAGAGTCACCATACTGCACATACACAATCAATGGCAAATCACTGTTTATATGTGGGCTGCACAAGGCAGCCCACATGGAAACTGCAAAAACGAGGAGAAATAAAGAATTTCTCCTTGTTGCACCAGAGTAAGACCAGGTTCTCCCTAATCTTAATTTTGGCGCTGCCTCCTATTTAAATATTCCTTTGTAAATAGGGGGCAGCTTCAAAACCAATAGGTTTTGCAGTGGAACACCCACCGCAAAACCCATTGCCCTCCCCTTTCATGCTGAGTACAGTGTGAAAGGGTGCCTAATTTACAAGGTAGGGTTAAGCCACGTTAAGTGGCTTAATGCTGCCTTGTAAATAAGGCAAAGCCCCTATCGCCTTCACAACATCACTGAAAGTGACATTGTGGTGGCGATAGGGGCTTGTAAATATGATTCTAAGGGTGTAGATTTAAGACTTCATACACTTTTTGAGGGTGCTGCGCAAACTTCAGGTGAGCACCATCACGATTAGCGTCTCTGCCTTTCCAAATCAGGCTTTTTGTCTCTATATCTATTCTTAGCTTGAGTTCGATTTAAGGAAATGCAGAACTGATTAAATGGATTAAACAAAACCATAAAGAGAACCTCCATTGAGAATCCAAAGATATCAGCTGGGCCATAGCCAGTCGGTTGCGCCTAATGAAACCTGAGCTGCATTGAGGGTGTTGGTGAATGGCCCCTTCTAGAGGCGACCTGGCTGTTTCTGCACTTTCCTGGCACCCACTGCTTCAATGGCGGCCAGCTTGGCTCACAGCTGGGGGGGGTGGGGGGGTGGGCCACAGGGATCACGTGGGATGTCACGTGGGGGTGTTGCAGGAGGGGTTGTGGGGGTGTTTTGAAATGAAAAAAAACGTTACCTTAAGACCAGGTCCCTCATCTTCAGTGCTCCTGCTCTCCTGAGTCCGCTTCCATAAACAGGAAGCAGGCAGCAGGCAGCCAGGATCCCTTCCCTGAGCCAATCACAATGCTGCAATGCAGCATTGTGTTTGGTTTAAGCGCTGCAGGGACTGTGGGGTGGGCATGTTCTCCATGCAGGCTGTAATGCAGCCTGCATGGAGTTCAGTAAAGTTTGCATGACTGATTCATTGCGCACTTGAGTGTGCAAAGCATTCCGCCCCTGCTCAGCTCTGTGAGCGCTGCGCTCTACCCACCATCCTGCCCACAAAGGAGGAGCTGCCACTGCACTGCTTTCATAACACAAAGTGCAACAGTACTTTCATGGAATGCAATCATGGAGATGGAGGCAAATATGTTTGACAGGCGCACTGTGAGCAATTAGTGGATTAGTGACAGCTTCCCATTTCAGGTGGTCCTGGAGCATGGCATTAAAGCAAACTGGAGAAGGCGGCATGTCCCGTTTGGAGTATCTTTTGAGTCATCCCTCCATTTTCTTAAATCCCTGGCTTCTACTGCACCACATTTGTCTCCTTTAACCAAAGACCTAGATCTAATCATACCTGCCAGATTCTCTTCAGTCACTACAACCAACAAGCCTAGCCCCAGCAAGGTACAGTACGCGCTTTGGGGGTCTGCATATGGACAACGGAAACAAGTATTTTAAAAAACTGCAACAGGTGCATAAATGACCGTAAATACAACCAAAGTGGACAGGAAACCAAAGTTGATCAAGTAAGACTTTTCATTTCACTTTTTGTCCTATGCTGTGCACTGCTCTGCTGTGCTTTGTGGAAAGTGTTGCATCCTCAACCAGTGCAGGATCATGCAAAGGAATACACCAGACACGGAGCACTGTAACACATCTTTATTCCTCAGCATACGATCACACACTGCACTCTGATCCACACCTTAACACCTACTAGCAAGTTATGTAATTCCTCTTTTGGGTCCGCTCAGAACTGTAAGGGTCCTTTGAAACATAGTCTCACGACACTAAATGTCCCCTTTTGTTAAATCAAAAGTATAAACAACATTCACAGTGTATTTCTTCAATAAGTCATCGAGGTGTTCATATAGTCTGCTAGATTGAGCAGGATGAAGTGGGTCAAATGCACTCCGATTGTGCCCCAATAGCACAGGTTCTGATGCTTGACCTGGACTATTAGGCGGGGTCATCTCATTCACAATAGCAGATGCTGACGAATGCCAAGATAGGTGCTTAAAGTGTGATGAGGCCTGTGTGATGGATATTCTGGGATGATGAGCCATCACAAAGTGTCCTTTACACATCACACCCTTCACCTAGGTTTCTACTTAATCAGGACCCAGTCATCTTCACCATAGACTGTTTCTTGAGCTCATCGACGCTGATCAGCATTTGTTTTCATTTTGCACTTTTGAGCAGTGTCTCTGACATGAACATTATCAGCATTCAAAGATTGGTCTACTGTCTACTGCAGCAGTTTGGTTCCTATGGCTCTACCGAATAGCAAGATGGCAGGGATTTCACCAGTTTTGAAGTGAGGAGTTGAACTATAAGCACGGAGGGTACCCATGAATTGTTCCACAACACCATTGGCTTGGGGCTACAGAGGTGTACTCTTTTGATGCTTGACATTTAGGCTGACTCCTTGAGTTCTTTGCTATTGAAAGACAAACTATTGTCAGATCTGAGAATGGCGGCGATACCCCGCACTGCATAAATGTCAAACAAACAAAACTTTATAGAAAAGTTCTGGATTTATTGTTTTAAAAATAATTTTTTCTTAAAAACAAGATAAAAAATATTTGTGTCACAAAATGCAGTACATAAGGTATTCAATCATAATATACAACATACATTTAATCAATATAAAAATTCATCATTAAAAAGTGCATTATTCAGACAGTGCATATATATGTTCATATTTTCGAGGGTGTGGCGAGATTAGAAATAATTCCAACGCGCGTTTCGGCGCTATACCAGCGCCTTCTTCTGGGGAATCGAGCCACAGATTTCTGAAGGTAAATAAGAACAATATCTATATTATTCTTCTCTTTAGTTTGACAATTGCTGCAAATCGGTTTAACAACAGTAACAATGTAGACTTAAAAATAGGCTAGCATGACAAAGAAACATAATAATATTTAAAGGAAAACTTTGAAGTGCCTTGAGAAAAAAGAAGTAAATACATTTTGATGGTGTCTAAATTAGTTCAGGATGGATCTATATCCTAACTAGTCAAAGACAGCTATATTGATAAAAATAGCTAGAGTGAATGAGCAGTAATGAAGATGTGATAAATGAAGAGAGTTATAGAGCAATACTCAAGTGAAAAATAAAGAAATCACTATTATCAAAAAGAAACAGGCCAAAGGAAACTTAGTCAGGATACCTGAGTTTATAGGGGCCAGCGAGCTATGGGGGATTTAGAACTCTTCTTGTCCCTGGAATTTTAGGCCATTTCCTAGGCCATGCAACAATGACGTAAACTGACTCACAATTTCAGATTGAGTTTGAAGTTTGTAATTGAGAGGTATCAGTATAATGTCTGCAGCATTGGTAAAACTGAGTAGGCCTGCACTGGACGAAATTCCTTAAAGAACGTGAATTGGATTTTTTACTGACACAGCTTCATCCCGCGTGATTGCTGTGGATTACCCTTGACTCAGCAATGCTTTAGACGCATCCCATGTATATACCTTGGTGATTGAATGGTTGAGGTGTGGCACAGGAGACAGGCTATTGAACATTTTGGCTGGCATGATGTTAAATGATGCACCACTATCTATAATATTGTTTATGGGGCAACCATTGACCTACACTTTAATCTTGGGCAGTGTCTTGCAAGCAGCCAAACCTGCACATGTCTGTCGTTCCTTGGTCAATACCATCATCGCACATCCATCTTCTGCTTTGGCACTTAATAATGATGTTGAAGGGTGTTTATAGGATGAACCTGACGATGAACGACTCTGTCTGGTTTCTATGTCACGCAAATGATGTTGATTTTTGGCCTTATGGGCATAGCATTAATGCTTCCGGAACATTCTGTGTCCATTTTCTCTTCTCACTGTATTATATTTGGTTTCTCTTTTACTTTGCAACCGTTATGAAGTGGTTTCCTTTCCCACAACCTTTGTCCATCTGTTCTATTGATGGATATTTGCCTTCATCGGGAAATGAACCCACATCAGAGACACAACTTTTTCTTCTTTGTAGATGTCAACTTGGGTGTATCTACCTTGTGCTTCTGCTTGCTTTTCATGACCAATGCTGATTCATTTTTTCACTGCTCCAGCTTCCATATCAGCAGCTTGTCGATCTGCTCTTTCATCAGCAATTGCAGCCATTAGTACTTTCTCTAAACTGAACATCTCTCTCAACATGCATATTCTGAAAGAGTCTGAAAGACAGCCATTAATGACGCTGAGTCGAATGGCATCTTCATCATTAAATTCCCTTTCACCAGCTTTCTGTCTTGCTTGATTGAAAATGTACCTTTTCATCGTCGAAATTCAGCATCAAATTGAACTTGGTACCCAATGCTTCTCTGATCTGACAGTATGATATTGCATCAGTCTGCAATATTTTCTTCAGCACTTCATTTACTCCCTCACTGGCTGGGTTTTTTAAATACTTAATGGTTCTCTTATCATCTGCTTTGTCTGGGGCATCCATGCAGTCATCATATATTCTGCTTCTTGGTGGTTTTGAATGTCGGTGGTACTTTCATAACCACAGATGCATCGTACTTTGTGCTCCCTTCTGCAGCCATTAAAAAAAAATTATATTCTGATGGCTTTTGTTGCACTGGATGCCACTTTCCACTGTGCACGCATCAGTCCCTCAACCGGGCCTGTGTTTTCGCACCTGATTCAAGGTCATTTGACATTTCCTGCACTCGCGCTGGAACATATGTTTGTACTTTCATGCCTGGTTATCACTGGTACAGCATCTGCTTTGCATGAATAATGGCTCTATGTTATGATGTGGCGCGGTAACTCTTCTTTTGGCCTTACCAGTGGATTTCTGGCAATCTTTCGAAGATGCGCCTTCATAGGGCCTTCAATTTATTCAATGCCCATGTCTGGACTAGAGCGGACCTTTGACTCTACACACACCAACCTCAAATTGTTTCTCCCCGAATTGGGCACTTGTGGCACACACAGGCAGTTTGCTGTATCACTGCAAATTCTCAGCGAGAGGAGTCTCATTTCTTCTGGGCACATATCCTCTACTCATCGCCAGTTGTAGCATCCTTCCCAGCCCAGGGGCATACAAATGAATACACCATACACAGAGCTCTGTAACAGATGTCTTTATTCCTCAGCATACAATCACACAGTGCACTCTGATTACGTCATAACCATTAATACCCACACCTTAAAAACTCCCAGCAAGTTATGTAATTCCTGTGTTGAGTCTGCCCAAAACTGCAAGGGTCCTAGCACACTGTCTCACAACACAACAGAAAGTACATAGTTTAAATTGAGCAGATATTCTCTTTTAAAACCAGAGACATTTTTTGTTAGGCCTACATAGCTATATTGTTGCTCTTAACGTAGTGATCCTACGATCAGCTAGTAGATTACTGAAACCATCCAAGGGGTTTGAGCACAGTTTTAAAAATTATATTAAACAACTGGGCAACAAAGTAGAGGCAAGGCCAGAAACAGGCCAGTGGATGGTGATCTTAACTTTATTGAGGGAAAAAAAACATCACTTTGTTGGTTGTGTGGCATCTGCAGGGTATTTATAGTTCTCCCTCTAACCACAAACCCATCAAGCCTATTACAAAAGGGAGGGCCAAATGGTTCGCCCCTGACTGAAAACATGCAGACTGTATGTGGAGGGTGGGGGTGAGGGCTAAATCATAATTTCTTGGTTGATCCAGAAAGACTTGAGTTGAGGCACCTGAAATCAGCTAATTTGTTCAAAGTTGCAGAGTTTTGAACAGCAACAATTTACAGTGAAAAAGGCTAATAGGACTGACTAGTCCGGTTCTACTGAACAATAAGACTAATAATATGACTGAAAGTGGACTTGATATACTGGATCCTCATGATGAAAAGCATGCAGTCTTGGCTGACAGTATAAATGGGCTAATAGTCGAGTGAAGCAGAGAATCTAGTAAAACTGGTACCAGAAATTGAGGCCACAAAACCACCATATGGCACAAGGGGGAACTGGAAGCCTTAATTGATACCAATTTCACCTTTGACAACTCATTGAAAACCACACTTTCCACTTTAACTAAATCTAACCTTTAGAACGTCAAAGTCAAAGACATCTTTGGAGAATAACCATCCTGTGCCCCCTCAGAGAGTGGAACTCAATACAGTGCTGACGACAAAGCAGAAACACATTGAGTCAATTGACAAAGCTCATCTTAAGGAAATAAATGTCAAGAAACATAACCTATGAGACCAAGATAAATCAACAGCCCTGGAGAAAATTAAACTTGCATCCCAAAAAAGAGCTCTACAAGGGTATTAAAAAAAAATACAAAGAACCCAAAGAAAACACCTGCACTGGAATTCTAGGGTTAAACAAGGTGTGTACTGCAGCAGTGGTTCGGGTATTAGTCATTATAGCTATACGCATGCAGTAATAATATAAGGATTGTTAGTATCTCAAAGGGAAGAGAAAAAGCATCAGCACAGCAGGACTTCATTAGTGTAGGTGGGTGGAATTTGTTGACTTCCATACTGTGGAATTCCATTAACATTCTGTTGTATTCAGCAAGGTATAAATTATACATCTGAGAAGAACTTGAAACATTGTGGTGTCACACGTGAGTGACCAGAGAACTGTTGTGATTCTATCTAGGACCCTAATTCGATATTCCCGATGTATGCGCTTATATGGTTATAACAAATAATATCCTTATAAAGGCATAAGAATCATATCCATATTTAGTAATAGCCAATGCGGTCAAAATACGGCAAGGCTACTCCCATAGACTCCTAGAAAGTACAACGCGTTCTTTAAACAAACCAAGCCTCCAGCAGCCCGGGAATTCCCCCTGCTTTTGTTTGTTTTGATTTGCACAAGAACTCCTGGAGTCCAGAAAGAACTGTTAGTTCTTAGTGACGTCTTATGTCCAATCTTACGTCAAACCCGGCACCTTTCAGGTATAAATATACCAACGTTGCCTTAAGCAAACACACAGTGGTTTGGAGCAGAGCAGCTATCTACTTGCCCGAAGCCCAGCTGATGCAAGAGCCGAAGGAAGCCGACCCTCCCATTTGATGCACTGAGAGAGACGCTGTCTTTTCTCCTGCCGAGAAATTCCAGCTCCGGTGTTTCCAGTCACCCTTGCGGGTTGCTGGGAGCTCCAGTTCTGAGAGAGAGATACAAGACCTCCTTCATTCTAGAACCAAGGTACGGAGCTGATTAAACCCTAAAGAGAATTCTTGATTCAGATTCTTGGCAAAAACCAACTTAACTTAAACTGCAACTTACTTACTCCTTCCCACGTATTGGGCTTAGGTCAGGTACACCAGGGTATACGTATCTTAGAAGCACCAGTTGAGTACGTTAGTCAATGTTTTTATGTATGTATATATTTTATCCGTTTTAAAGTATCTTATGGCTAAGAAACCATATCAATGCTTTTACTGTATTATTTCATAATACTCCTTTTACTGTGCGCACTTTACTTCATGATAAGTATTGCAATTGTGGCAACTCATTTCTCTTGCATGAGAAAGAAGACTGATCAATAAATAACAACTTTTATTGAAAACGCCCGTCTCTCTATTTCTCTGCACTCTGGTAAAATTAAGCATGCACGATTGACTGAGTGAAATAGCTGTCTATTGTTTTCACACCACTCTAGAGATATACTCTTTATTCTGAGGGCGCAAAGTTGTCATGTTTATGCGGTTGTCAGAAACTAATCCCTTCTTGGCTAAATCAGGAGAGTTAACTCCTTCCTGAACATTCGAGAAAGTTTCTAGTGACCTCTGAGCTAGCTGGCATACCTAATTAAGTTTAATATAGTTAGTAGAGACCTAGATGACCTCAGTCCTACGTCTACACTGCTGTTTATATTATTCCAATGCGCAGAGCCTATTGGGAATATAGGAACTACACTACATGGAGCTCAACGTTTGGTAAGGCGATAATCTAACGCAAGACATTAGAGTAACTCAGTCGTGCTTTTCACACAGACCCCTTTTCCCGTAAAAACTCCAAAAGACGTCTGGAGTTGGTAAAAGGTTAATATTCGCCGGAACTTAGTAGGAAGAGATTCCTATGTATACTTTTTGGTTTAGTCAACATTGAAGGATACAGTGTTCCAAAATATTGTGCACCTAATCTTTGTTTCCTTGAAACTTACTCTGCAACAAAACTTTCTGTCAGAAAAATGTCGGATAGTGAAGAGGAAAGGGAGAGAGCTAAATTAGCAACTCAACTTTTAGCGGATGACACAAGTCTCCAAGAAAATGACCCGAATGTTATAATGATTCCAGTAAATATAAGAAAAACTATAACTAAAAAACGTACAGAAAATGGAGTATCATCAAGAGGTGGTACAGTCATATTCGTGGTAGAGGCACATGAATATCGGCAGACAGAGGTATTCTATTCATGGATACATTTTCCAGCAGCACACGCTGTGACACACGAGTTCCACTATTACAAAATAGAGGAACCTCTGGATGAATACGCTCCTTTCGAGGATGTGGAAATCCCACTAACTTACCAAGAGCACATGCTCTGGTTTAAAGGCGCCCTAAAACATCAAAATCACATCACCAGGCTCGGTCCACTAGGTAGACCAGGAGCCACGTGGCCGGTTCTAGCCAGCTACACATAACATCCAGACATTGAAAAAATGTCAGACCGAGAAATTTTTGCTCAGCTAAAACAACTAATTAAAATACATAGACAATTGGTCCAATATGTAATGCGGACTTGAACAGTCCAACCGGCAATAATAATTCCACAGACCACCCCTCACCAGGGGAACACAAATAAAATCACACCACAAAATATACAATCCGCCATTGGCAAAATACCCGCAAAACAGGAACAAATTCCATTCTGGTTAGCACAAAAAAATCACTCAAATAGAGACAGTATTTCCTGATACTACACCTCATGAGAAACACAGAATCCTGACTATCTGCCTGCCAATGGGGATTGCACCACATGTGGAGGACTGTGACACTCGGGGCACAGTCTTTGCTTCGATATACACAAAAACACATAGTGTTCCGTCTATGGCGATAATACCAGATGTGCTAAGACAGATTCAAAATGAATACGGTCCAGAACCTGCTTTAACTCTGGGTATGAAATTACTGAAAGACTTCAAGCAGGTCTCGGCTATATTATTAGCCAACATAAAAGGAGAAGCAGCATCTGTGGCGATCCGCCAGAAATTAAAAGAAACAGATCTAGCAGAACAACCATTTGAACTTGCCAGAATCCTAGAAAAATCCTATGAAGAACTAGGTAGAGACAGTTTGGGTGGGAAACCAGATAAACCCCAAATAAGTGAAAATCCTGAATAAACCGTTATTAAAAATAATCTAAACACTCCAAAAAAGAGTTGGGATGGTAATAAA
The DNA here is from genome assembly GCF_964261635.1 of Lissotriton helveticus. Taxonomy (NCBI): domain Eukaryota; kingdom Metazoa; phylum Chordata; class Amphibia; order Caudata; family Salamandridae; genus Lissotriton; species Lissotriton helveticus. The sequence continues at coordinate 1,599,271,767 of NC_136059.1, read as the reverse complement.
CAATCCACTCCCAGAGAAAAACAATTCCGGTCCAGAGGAAGGTCTCCTCAACGGAGAGATAGATCTCCAGAACGAGGACGCAAGTCTCCCCAGAGGGAGCCCTCTGAGAAAAGATACAACCTTAGAGATAGGGATAAATTGAGAAAACCTGATAGATATCAAGATATTGATACATGTCCCTCTCGATCTTTTCAGACTTCCTCACAGAAATCGGAAAGAAGAGGACGGTCAGAACACAAAGAAGAGCACGTCAAGTCCAAAGACAAGGAACCTGCTCATCAAAGTAAAAAATTACAATTTACAAAGAAGAAGGTAGCCAGTATTAAAATAAAACATGCCGAGGATACTGAGGACACAACTGAAAAACTGAGAGTGGGCCCAGACAATGCTAGACAGCGCAGCAGAAGTAACCATAGCTCGCAAGATCCTGATGAATCTTCTGGAGACAGTGGACACGAATGAATACATTCAGGTGGAAACTGCAGACACCAGAGTTAGCAAACCGCATAAATTATACAAAATAACTTTGCGTATAGAGGGGGACAAAACTAGGAAAGTAAGGGGTCTCTTTTGGGATAACCTTTCGAAAGGCTATGACATCCTGTTAGCTGAGAAAGACTGGCCACCAGAGTTTGTCAGGGAGTGCCCTCATGGTGTAGAAATGATTATGCCTGCCTTCTCGAATCATATTCCAATTCATAAAAAATACACATTTGCAAGAAAATGGGCAGTAGCCCAAGCTCCTGCATTATATAAAAATCATGTAGGATGGGATGAGGATTCTCCTCCCCACAAAATCCAGTTAAAAAATCAACCCACTTCACAAAGGCAGTACCCAGTCAAGCATGAAGCTAAAGATTAAGTCAGGGAGATCTTAGATCAACTTGAATATCAGGGGTTGATTGAAACATGCACCTCACAAATGATCAATCTGTAAGAAGTTCCCAGAATGATGACAAGACTCCAGCATAGATAAGACCTGTTTATTGACCATCCGCTCTCCTCACTGGAGAGTGTACCAACATTCCATTGTCAGCTTCAGGAAACAGGGGATACCAACTGGGGCCGAAAAGGAGGGGTGGACGGAAGGTACCATTCTGGGTTAAAGTTACAACACATCTCCCTTCCATATAAGGAAACAATGAACTGAAGAACAGGACCCACGGTTGTGGGTTTAAAGGTCATACGCAATAGATAAACTGGGGGCTATAAGAGCCCATACGTTAGACATGTGCATTTACAATGTTATCAAAGCTCCACCATTGACCATTTTCCAATTGAACCACATTCTTTAGCACTTTAGCAATTTTGCAGGGTGAAAAGTATTTACTTTGGGTGGCCCCCACTTTATTGTTCCTTCTGGCTTGTACCATGTCACCAACCTCCCACTTGCAATCCTTCACACCATGTTTATTGTCATACCACTGCTTGTAATTGTCTTGGTGTTGTTTGATTTTTTCAGCTGCCACCTCCAGATCCGCTTCCCTAGCCTCACCCCCACTTAACCAGCTGGGATTCAACTTTGTACAAGGTTCTCTGCCCCGCAACGCTACAAAAGGTGAAATGCCCGTGACCTTATTAGGTGAAGTGTGGTATGCCCACAGACACTTCCTAAGTGATCCTTCTATGTCATGTCCATTTGAGCCAGCTAACTGGATATGCTCCTTAATGATCCTGTTTGCGCGCTCGACTAAGCCATTGGCTTTTGGGCAATACAATGCTGTAGTCTTGTGCCTTATGTCCCTTTCCTTGAGAAATACACGCATTTCCTCTGAGGTAAACTGCACCCCGTTGTCAGTCACCAATGTCGCGGGAATGCCCTCTTCAACGAACACACCATTCAAGAACTCAATCACCAACTTGGTGGTGACACTGTGAACAAACTTCTGTTTAATCCAATGTGTGGTATAGTCAATAAGGACCAGCATGAATCTCTTCCTTTCTCCTAATTCCTGCATTGGTCCGATTATGTCCATGGCCAGCTTGTTCCAAGGTTTGGTAGGCACCTTTACTGGGGATAATGGTGCCTTTTTCACTGTCTTTGATTTGTCGCTTCTGGCACACGCTCCACACTCCTTGACAACTTGCTCGGTCATGGTGTCAATCCTGGGGAACCAGAAACTTGATCTCACTCTGGCTTTAGTAGTGCTTCGCCCCAGATGGCCCTCATGTGCCAAGTCGATAACCTTCTTCCTGAGGTCCTTGGGTGGTACCACCCTGTCATTGCGATATATTCTTCCTCCAATGACACTTAGTTCATTTCTGACCTCCCAATAATCCTCAATGCTTGCATCTAGTTCGCTCTTCTTATTCGCCATCCTTTTTCCCATATATTCTCTTAGTGAACATAACTCTTTGTCGTTCTCCATATTATCCTCCCATTCCTTTTCTGTGATAGCAGGTATCTCCATCAATTAAATGGGACTATCCAGAGCTTCTTCTGTGACCTCCACAATAGGTAAAGGCGACCTTGACAGGAAATCCGCAATTTTGTTTTCCTTGCCCGGTACATATTCTACATTGACGTTGTAATGTTCCAGTCCCAGGATCCATCTGCTGATGCGGGGTGGGCAATTTTCTAGCCCTTTGACAGTGAATATGAAGGTGAATGGTTTATGGTCGGTTCCGATGGTGAACCTTAAACCCCACAGGAAAAACCTGAAGTGTCTTACTGCCCAGAAACAAGCCAGGGCTTCTCTTTCAATTACAGAACAGTTCTGCTCGGGGTTTGTTAGACTCCTTGATGCAAATGCGATGATCTTCTCATTCTTCCCATCCTTCTGTATCAAGGTTGCACCCAGGCCCTTGTTTGAAGCATCAGTAGCCAGAATAGTTCTTTTGGATGCGTCGAAGGTACCTAATGCCGGTGAGTTTATTAAATCATCCTTAAGTGAGTTTACCACCACATCATGTTCCTCCTTCCATACAAAATCTTTGTCCCTCTTCAAAAGCTCTCTCATTGGTTCACACTTGGCAGCAAAATTGTCAACATACTTGGACATATACTCCATTAGCCCAAGAAAAGATTTGAGTTCCTCCTCTTGGGACTGGGAGCCTCTTTTACCGCCTGGATCAGACTGCCCTTGGGTCTGAACCCATCTTCTGTTATCTTATGGCCCAAATACTCTACTTCTTTTACTTTTATTTAGCATTTTTCCTTTTTTACAGTAAGTCCTGCATCCATGAGTTTTCTGAAGACTTTCCTTACTCCACTGTCGTGTTCCTCCTCCGTCTGTCCATAGACAAGTATGTCATCTTGGAAACACATAGTGCGTTCCACCCCTTCCAAAATCCTCTGCATTGCCTTCTGGAATATGGCGGCGGCAGATGCCAGCCCAAAAGGCATCCTTTTAAACATGAATGCCCCAAACGGGGTGATGAACGCTGTGAGTGGTCTTGACTCTGGATGGAGCTCAACTTGGTTATATGCCATGGATAGGTCTATCACACTAAAGTATTTTGCCGGACCCATGGTGCTTAGCATTTCATTAATTACAGGCAATGGATGTCTTTCCACCCATATATTGTCATTTAGACTGCGCAAATCCACACAGAGACGAATACCTTCTCCGCTTGATTTGGCCGCGATAAAAATCGGTGCCAACCACTCTGAGCAGTTTAGTGGTTGGATTATGTCTAGCTCACATAACTTGCGCAACTCCTCTTCCAAGGTAATTTTTAACTTATGTGGCACGGGGCGTAACTTGTGTACAACTGGTCTAGCATTTTGCTTTAACTTGATCCTATGTTGGAACATGTGCAAACATCCTAGCTCCTCTTTAAACAGCTGCTTGAACTCTTTGCAAATGTTTTCACTCTTCTGAGACTTGTCTGTGAGCAGGACTTGTTCAACGCTATTGGGGTCTAAAATGATACCCAGCTCTTTCTTTTTCACCACATACACCGTCCCATAGGTTTCCCTGTCCTTAAAACGTAACTGACCTTTTTTCATGCCTACCAGGGGTATTACTTCTTTGCTGTATCCTGTGGGAGAAATGTTAGGCCGTTTCAATTCACTCACATTGCAATTTCCCAAGGACACAAAATCATCTTTGTTAAGTAAGGTGTATGGTGAGCATGAGTCTGCATACATTTCTACCCGCTTGTTGTCAATGAACACATCACATTTAGGATATTTCGTGTTTACAGTTCCATCTAAATCCTTCAATTGCAAAATTATCTTACCAATTCTTTGCTCAATACACTTTACTTCCTTATTTGCACCCCTCTCCATATTCCTCTCCTGATCTCTGGTGTGCAATTCCCCATCTCTACAAACTCTCGCGAAATGCCTTCTCCTATTACATTTTTTACAAGTAACATACTTTGCAGGGCATTAGTATGATGTAGCAAAATGGGTATTGCTGCCACACCTGTAGCATTTGGGTCCCCTCTCCTTAGTTTCTCCTCTCACACTGTAATTTTCATTTGACTTCACCTTGTATACATCATTGCTGATCTCTTCTTTATTAATAGAAGCCACCACCTCCCCGTTAGGTTTCATTTCTTTTATGCATCTTGCCGTATGCTCAACTGACTTAGCTATTTCAATAGCCTCCCTTAACCCTGGGTTTTTAGCTAGCAACTTTTCCTGGATGCGTGGATTATTAGTGCACCTTACCAGTTGGTCCCTTATTAGGGAATCTGTTAAATTACCAAACTCACATAGCTGAGTAAGACCCCACAGCGATGCAATGTAATTTTGCACTGATTCTTGTTTACCTTGGCATCTCTTGAAGAATTTGTGACGTTCCAAAACCACATTTGTTCTGTCCCCAAAACGTTTTTCCAATCTGCTCATGGTCTGTTCATACACATCCACATCAACTTCCTCCTCCCCTTCTCGTTCCTGCATAGTTAATGACTCATATACTTTGCGCCCTTGTCTACCTAAGTTATGCAGCAACATGTGTTTTTTCCTTTCTGCCTTGTATTTCTCACCCCCTACCGCTATGAGGTATGATTCAAATAATTTCACCCACTCCTTCCAGCTAATCTCTGGCTCTCCTATATCATTCAGGAAAGGTGGGGGTTGACTCATGCTTGCAGCCGCCATGGTTACCCAATGTAAAATACACCACAGGAGGATGACTTAGGGAATACAATAACCTTATTTCCGGGAACAGACTTGTTAATATGACCAATATGTAAAGGATTACACTTTTTTTTTTTTTAACAATGCTTATGGGACTACTTTGTGAGATTGCAACGGTAAATGAATTAACCCAAAAGGAATTCTCAAGCACTTAAACGAATTTCTCAGCTTTTTTTGTATAAGTTCGCAGATCCTTGTCCAGGGAGATCATTCATGGCCAGCCACCTATTTATGAAGTCAAATTTCATGCCCTACACTCACCAACCTGTGAACCAACGTCAGTATGCACAGAAAGTTCCCCCAGTGTTCCTTGAGGTAACCCACACCTGTTCTTACTCGATTTCAGCTTTCCGGCTTCCCCAAACCTGACATGCAGAGCTCTACGATGACACCGGCACAAACTTTTACACAGATGGAAAACACCGACCCTCAGTTGTTGGAGCGCCGGGAACGTCGAAATTACTCCGGTTTCAGTCAGCTGACGCCTCGAACAGCCTGACTGAAATTATTCCGCAGGTGAATGCTGGGGCTGCTGGCTAGGCTTCCTTATCCGACCTGTACCGCTTATCAGGGTATGTTGGATCTCGTAGGTGCTGACTGAAAAACGACGACAGCGGCGCTTCCTTCAGACGATATCCCGCTGGCTAATCGTCTGAGGCACAGCGTGCGCTTCCCCTTGACGAGCCTGGTATTGACGGACAATTCCTTTAGCCTCCGTACACCACTCATATGCAAACATCCAGGTGTTGACTGTCAGGTACGTGGCAAGGGTATTTCTTTAATGTATTTAGTGTTAACTCCACACAAATGTTGGCGTAAACCACATATATTCACTATGTACAGGTGCTCACTCGGGTTCCTTACGAGCCACTTCTTTCATCCACTTGGCAAATCGAGTCAATGAAGTCGATTGCATAGACTACCGGAGACACCAAAGAGGCACACAGCATAAATACGGACAGTCACTTGCAGTTCCTTTCGCTCTACGGGAAGATTAACGATCCTCCCTTTGCTTTCCTTGTTTACTTTTTTTTTTTGAAAATATCCTCTTTAACTACAGCAGCCACAGTCTTCCGCAAGGAGACCACTCTATGGTTGATCAGCTCCTAAGACAGTACCTTTGGTTTTCTTTCATCTTCCAACCTTGCTTCTTTTCTTTTTATTTTCCCTTCGTGTGGAGAGAGTACTCAAAGGGGAAATGGTCAACGTCTGCCCCCTGCGCAGTTCTGTCGCCAGTGTAAGAAGTTCCCAGAATGATGACAAGACTCCAGCATAGATAAGACCTGTTTATTGACCATCCACTCTCCTCACTGGAGAGTGTACCAACATTCCATTGTCAGCTTCAGGAACAGGGGATACCAACTGGGGCCCAAAAGGAGGGGTGGACGGAAAGTACCATTCTGGGTTAAAGTTACAACACAATCCTTTGTTTCCTGTCTCCAAGCCAGACGATTCATATCATCTAGTTTTGGACTACAGACACCTAAACTCCTGCTGCAAAACATTTGCAGTACAAAACTCACACAGTGCAGCACTAATGAATAACATCGTGCCCAAAAAATATAAAACAACATTAGATATCTCCAATGGATTCTTTTGTAAAAACATTGCACCTGAAAGCAGGTATTTGACCGCTTTCTCAATAATGGGGTAACAAAAACAATTCTGTCGACTCCGACAGGGATTCATGAACAGCCCAGGATTATTCTCAGCAAGGGTAACAGAGTTACTACAAATATATGATGATGAGGCATTATCTTATGTCAATGACATCTATCTCACAGATGACGACCTGGAGACTCACTTAAAAAGAGTGAACACCATAATACTTGGGTTCCCATCTGAAGGGTACAAATTCAACTATAAAAAGTCACGAATTGCTCATCTAACTGTCCTGTTTTTAGGATTTGAATTATCAAGTGAAGGCAAAAGCCTTGCAGACAACTTCTTAGAGAAGTGTGCAGTACTCCAAGCTCCAAAAACGCTGAAGAACTTACAATCAATACTAGGTTTCCTGAATTTCGGAAGAACATACATTCTAAATTATGCAGAGAGGGTTAAACCTCTCTATGAATTAATAAAACCTGATTTCATACCAATCAATTGGACTCAGAAACACAGAGAATTTTTAAGATCATTACAAACAGACATGTTAACTAAAACAAAATTGCAAACACGCGAAAACGTACGCAACCTTGTAATCCGAGTCATTCCAGGAAGATGCGGATTCACATACCTGACCTCTAATGAGGGAGAAACGGTACCAATAGCTTACAAATCACACTTGTACGCACAAGCTGAAATGAAATTCAGTTCAACTGAAAAAATTCTAACTGCGGTTCAAACTGCTGTAGCAAAAGAAAGAGCCCTGGCACAAGGTAAACGAATAATAATCGTTACACCAGTACCTGCCCTGGAAGCAGTAACAAGAGCAAGCATTCCAAATGCTAAAGCTCTACATCCGATATGGATACAATGGGTTAATTCTCTTGCTTCAACAGACGTAGTATACGAATTTGATCCTAATTTAAAAACACAAGAATTCCTCCAATATAAATATGATTGTCCTCTGGCGACCGAAATCCTGCCTCTAGAACATTACGGCTGTAAAATATATATAGACGGATCAGCACAATCCGCAGTTGGGGCAAACAAGCTTACAGTGCTGCATGCGCGATTGTTAAAGCTCATTGGCATGAAGGAAAATTTAGACCATTGGTCACTAAAACCCAATCTCTAGGAGATTGTACAGCTCAACGAGCTGAACTACTAGCATTTAAGATGGCGCTTGAAAATACCGATCGCGAATTCCCCACACTAATAGTGTGCGATTCATATTACTGCGTTCAGTCTTAAAATGAATACTTGCAGAACTGGGTTCAAATAGGCTTCAAAGATGGAAAAGGTGGCACAATCAAGCATAAAACGCTTTGGGAACAAGTAGTTCTTTTACAGAAAGAACTACAAAAGACTCACGTCATACATACACTGAGTCATCAACGTGATGGCGTTCACGTTGCAGGGAAATCATTGGCTGATGAAGCGACGAAGGCAGTTGTGCAAACGGCTTCCATAGCTGCTATCACCCGGTCAAAAACAAAAATAGACAGCGATATAATGCAAGCTGTCAGTGCTTCAGTAAAAAATGATAGAAAAACACTCCTGAAAGGCTTTCCAGTAAAGTACTCATACATAACTGATGCGAATAATGTTCCTTTTTCTCAAATCCCTGGAGTGGGGGATAGGGCAATTCCAAACATGGAACACAGGTTAGGACTAATTTTAGCGGCACACAAAGGGCTAGCTTCTGCACACACTGGTGTTTCCGCCACAGTATCATTATTAAAACAGAGATATTGGTGGCCGCGCATGAGAAAACAAACTAGGAACTATCAGCCTGATTCATCAACGGGCCGTTTTGCGTGGCCCTAATAGCGAATCATAGCGACTCGCTATTGAGGACACGCAAAACGGTATTCATGTAGGAATTGCTAAATAAATAGCGATTCCTACATGTTCTCTATTTGCGAGTAGCAATTTGCTACTCGCAAAAAAAGGAATAACTCCCCATTCATTCCTATGGGCCAAAAGGCCCATAGGAATGAATGGGGAGTATCCCTTATTTGCGAGTAGCAATTTGCTACTCGCAAATCAGATAGCGATTTTAAGGGTGCCAGGGGTGTCCAAAGGACACCCTGTAGCACCCCTAAAATGCACATTTGAACAGGTGTTGCGCACACACATGTCCAAAGGACATGTGTGTGTGTAACATGCAAAAGAAAAAAATGCACTAAAGTGCTTTTTACACTATTTACGCAATTTACCACCAAGTCAGACCTGGTGGTAAATTGAGACCAAATATTGCGATTTCGCTATTTCTATTTGGTTGATGAATTGCATTTAAGGAATCTCTATTAGAGATTCCTCAAATCCAATTCCTCGCAAATATGCGATTTCGCTAATAGTGATTTTTGCATTTGGGATGATGAATACCAAATGCAAAAATCGCACTCGCAAAGGGCCAGATTCTCAGAATCTGGCCCTTTGCGACCGCAAATCAGCTTGATGAATCAGGCTGTATGTTCTAGAATGTAAAATATGCCAAAGAATGAAAGTATCAACAGTGAAACGACCAGCAGAGACGCCCCTTCTAATCTCAGATAAACGATTAGCGTGTGTTTACCTAGGCCACTGTGGTCCCTTACAAACGGATGGCAACTATAAATATATCATGGTCGCAGTGGATTCCTGCATGAGATTCATTTGGATGTGGCCCCAGCGCTCGGCTGACGCCAGAACTGTTATAAAAGATTTGCGAGTCTTTATCGGCACATACGCAATTGGCATGCTACATTGTGACCAGGGTCCTGCGTTTAGCTCTCGGGCTTACAAGGAGGCCAAGGCCAGCATGGGCATTGCATTGCGGTACTCTTCTCTATCAAGTGTCCAACGTAGTCTTAACAATCTGCCAAGAAATTCTCTAAAAGGTATCACTCCTTACGAACTATTGTTCGGCACTAGAATGCACATCCAGGACTTAGATTGTCACACTTCAGTGGTAAAAGAAAAAACCTTTGATATCAAAGACCGTTTGGCTGTTTTACAGGACTTAAATGAAACAAGAAGAAATCTAAGTAACATAAAGTTAAAGCCAACAGCCACTGAAGAAAAACCACCTGTCCCAGCAAGACCTGTCTGGATTCCAAAGATTGGGGATCTAGTCAGAGAAAAAGATCGACGTGAAGAAGGAATTTGGGCCTTCTTACAGAAAAGCAGTACCTGTCTTAGCTGTCAGCGGAACAAGATCAGTTGTACTACCGCCCCTTGCTGGTAAAAGGAGAACAGAGTTGTATCCATCAACCTGGTAAAACCAAAATCAGGTGGCCAATAATAAGTAGTAGGCCCAGTGGACTCCCAAGAAATAGCAGAAGACCACATCTTGCTACAATCCAAGAGGTTCAAACTGAAAGACGAATCACTTTTGATAAACCTGCAGTGAATAAAAAAGGACTATGCAAGAAAGCCATGGAACTTGTGCCTCTTGAAACCCAAATTTCAACAGTTCGTCAAGAAACGCCTGTCTACAATGATGTAGCATCAGACTATGTTAATGAAACAAAGACAAATCCAAAAGCAAATGAAAATCCGGAAGCAATTCCAACAATTGACAGAACTGCATCTGGCTACTTCATCAATTTAGATGACTTTTCTGAAGATCCAAGCGAGCATGAAGAAACGCCAGCAACAAAAACTTTCAAAGAAAAAATGACTGAACTTTTTCACCAATTAAAAGAAACATATCTGATTTCACCATGGATTGCATTTTGGATTGTGTTAGGTGTACTTTTCCTCCTGCTTTGGCTCATCATGGTTTTATGTTTGGGTAGATTTATTGATGGAAAATATAGTACAATGGACACAGCAAGTCAGAACATCAACTTGGTCCTAAAGCCTCACAGATCCTCTCACATCAAGAAAAGAGAACTGTCATCAGTGAACATCACAGCCAATCCAATACCCGGTGGGGGTAGCATGGGACAAAACGGATTATGAAATCTATGGCCCGATTGAGCTCTTGAAATATCCACCCCAGTTTAAGGTTTCCTTAAGTGACTTTGTGACACCAAGTACTTTCTCTGATGATTGGGACTTTGAAAATATTAATAATATGATGTCAGATTTAGTAATGTCAGCTAAATTCACAGAACATGATTATTTACAGGGTTCATCAAATTATGAAGAGTTGTATTGTTATAATCAATTTGGTCATCACTATTTGCATAAATCTGCTCAACCTAGAAATGTTTTTAATTATAACCAATGGGAACATTGTCCAACTCCGCCAAAAGGCAGCTCAAAAACATTTTATGAGAAATTCCAATACTTCTCAGGGTTTAACAACAGTGATCCAGAAACGTTTATTTTAAAATGTTAAATAAGACAGGAATTAAAACAATGTTGACAAATACTAAATTGATTTATTCTGAAAATGTTATGACAAAATGTCTACATTTGGTTTTGAATTTTGGAAAAACAACATTGAAACAAAAACCATCTGGGGTTCAAAAGACTGGCAGGTACAAGGTCTAGAAGCATTATTTAGAGCCTGCATGATCCCAGAAAAGATAATATTCCTGAATGACACAATTCAGCAAACAACCTGTCTTGGTTTCACCAAGATAAAAGACTTAAATAAACCGTCTGTTCCGAAACCCATACCTGATAGTAATAGCACTACAGATGTGGAGATAGACGTATCCCATATTTTACACCAAAACAGAACAAATCCTGATTGGAAAAAATGGTTGATCTGGCCCACAGTCAATAATAACTGTCAAGATAGTAAAACACAGGGGTTCAAACAGAACAGGCCAGACCCAAGATACTCCCAGAGACAACATCCAGGGATAGTTACAACATACAGAGTAGGGAAACTATGCCTTGAGTGAGCACAGAAATCCTCACTGGCTGAAATTAAGCAACACTTGACTTTACTTAAAGACGGTGCTGACTTGCGAGATTTCATACTGGGACCTCGCAAACAGCGTCAAAAACATTTCATATACGCCGGTATATACGCTGCTTACAACGAAGCTTGGAAAGTAACGCAAATTGAAACTGCTGAAAAAATACGAGAAATTGATCGTATTAATTTGGAAAAATCTCTTTCTGTAGTGGACAATGGGTTAACGACTCTGTCCTCCAGAATGTATTCACTGGACAGCATTGTATCATCTGCTATTGATATATTAGAGCAGGACTTACTAATGTTACAACATGGTCAGTCCCAATTGCGTTCTATTGTACAACTTGGCTGAACGTTGCAAAATCTGCGTTCAGGCTACGTGCCATGGCGTCTAATCAACATAACGTCATTATTTTCTATCTTTAACCTTACTGATAAACAAATCAGTTTGGCACAAAAAGGAGCAGACTATACGATTCTGAGCATTGAAAAACTTGAGAGATTACCATTGACAATGTCAGAGAGACCTGTCATTGAATGGATAATACACGGAACAATTACAAATCCGATAACAACTTTCCAGTTTAAGTATTGCCAAAAATATATACCAGCAGGCCTGTATGAAAGGTTGGGTAAAGGATACATCAAATCAACCTGGAATTTACCTTATACACACAAATGTTATAGTGAAGGGAAAAAAGAGGTATTCCTTATTGGTACCAATTGTAAAAAATCACTAAGCGGTACACTTCTGGGTCAAGGTATTAACTTGCATGGAGCCTGCGAGGGTTCATCAAATACCCTTTCATGTCACCTGCACGGCACTCCTGCAAAACAGATAGAGCCATTTTTCAGACAACTTTCCAACGGCAGTTATGTTCTTATAAGTGACCACAGCTGTTGTGGCATGGTGCCAGGAAAAGCCTATCTCGTAACCGCTACCTCCAGGGTCATTTGCTGTATGCAAGTATTGTATCCAAACAGCAATCCAGACATGGAGGCGATATGGCCTTCTTTGAATATCTCTTTTATTCGAATTGATACTTTAAGCAGAATGAAGTCTATTCTTTTACAGACAACTGTGCCTTTAACTTCGGCCAAAGAGACATATGATCTGCAAGTTGCAAGGACAGCAGCAGAGATACATACCTATCATCAACAAATTGCCCCGTCCATTTCGTAGAAATTTTGGGTCAAATTTTAAACATGTCTGATACCAGTGGCATCGCACATGTATTTAAGACAATTTTTTCGGGACTGTTAGCACCCTTTGAAACAGTTCTGGGCATTTTCCCGAATTTTGTGCATTCGTTATTCGGCGGCCTGCCTCTTCTTTTGGGACTCGTAGCAGGAATTTTATTTTTGATCCTTCTGCTCCGATATGGCAAGCCAAGCCACAGACAAAACTCCAGCAACGATGGAAGAAACGATCCTAGCAATACGCTACCGAGACCGAATCACTAGAGTCCTCGGATTTGCCTGGCTAAGAGATCTGAGTACCACTTGGTTTCTTTCATTCAGACCAATCTGGCAAGATTGCATCTTACCTGTGCTTTGATGTCTGCTATGCGGAGAAGAATGCGTGTTAGACGTCTGTCTTACACTACCATCAGCAGTACCAATGGATATCGATACTTTGCTCGGTCCGGTAATGACTCATGCAATGTGTTGTCCCCAGCGGCTACCTATTCTGATGACGGCATTCATTGAGACTTCACCATTACGATTAGGTGGTGGTGAAGTACGAGATGAAAGCAGCACCACACAGGTACAACCTTCTGTGAGCATTGCTGATCCCGACATCGCTGATAGCAATGATTCTCACATATGCACTATTGCAGCTTTTTCAAACTTGGTTGAACTTTCACCTACTGTTGTAGACCAATTTTTTGCAAGCCTGTCTGATATGATGTTCTCTCCTAACAACGAGAATGACTTTTAAAAAACAATGAGCACAGAGCGTTCCCTGAACTCTGAATTCGGCCTTCAGTTTTTGATAAACAACACTACTGAAAACAATTGGAACTATTTTTTCCCCTGAAAGAGAAATTATTTTTCCACTTCCAAAATATTTACCTTTTTTCTGGCACATGGTACTCTGCTTAAAGTAGAACTATTCTTAGAGAACAGAGCTTCTATTTTTAGAGACACTAGAGACAATATTTTACCTCAGCCTCTAGCATGTACAGTATTGTATAAATATGTGATGAAATTATTATTATTATTATTATTATAATTGCATTTATTGAGCGCACAGCTACCCGGAGGTTTCCCGGCGCTAAAGGCAAACAAAGGTGAACTAAGTAGAAAAGGAATGAGCATGTATATTAAAAATTAAAAAGCCAGGTCTTAATTCCTTTGCGGAATTTCAGATAGCACATTTCAGATCGCAGGGATTGGGGCATGGAGTTCCATAGAGAAGGTGCAAGTAGTGGAAACGAGCGACCGCCCATTCTAGCTTTATTGAAACGAGGGGTCTGAAACTTGTTTTGCGTGGAGGATCTCAGAGTGCGCGAGGGAACATAGTGCTGCACTAAAGAGGACACGTATTTCGGGGCTTTATCAGTTTTAATATGATGCATAATGCAGAGAGCTTTAAACTTCACTCGGCTCTCAATGCGCAGCCAGTGCAGCTTACGCAGATGGACAGCAGCCGATGACCTGGCAGGCAAGTTACAGATAAGGTGGACTGCCATGTTCTGCACCACCTGCAATTTCTTTAAAACCTCCTTACAGGCACCCAGGAGCAGAATGTTCCCGTAGTCCATCCGTGAGGTGACAAGGGCCTGAACTACGGTCCTCAGGGTGTCAGCTGGAAGCATCCACGTAATTTTTCTCAGCCACCTTACAATGGTAATGCAGGTGGCTGAGACTTTTACAACATGTTGCTTCATTGACAGCTGGTTGTCAAGAAGGACCCCGAGGTTGCGGGCTGTGACTGAGGGGGTGGGGATAGGGCCCATCTGATGAGGCCAATGTTGGGGGCCCCAGAGCGATGTATTTGGGCCAAACAGAAGCAACTCCGTTTTGTCACCATTGAGTTGTCTATGCATCCAGTTGGAAATTTGTTCCAGACCAGACTGCAGGGAAGACGTGGGGAGGTGTTTTTTTGTGGATAAAGAGTAGACGATTTGCGTATCGTCAGCGTAGGAATAGATCGTGAGACCTGCTTGCTCCGCCAAAAAAGCTAGAGGACTCACATAAAGATTAAAGAAAAGAGGACTAAGAATAGAACCCTGGGGAACACCATGAGGGGAAGTGAAGATAGAGGAGACAGAGGTAGAAGAAAAGACTTGAAAAGTGCGGTTAGAAAGAAAACTAGCAATCCAGGCCAGGGCCGGGCCGTCTATACCCACAGATTTCAGGGTGGACAACAGGATGGAGTGGGAGACGGTGTCAAATGCGGCACTCAAATCTAACAGAATGAGTGCCACTGTCTCCCCGTTGTCCACCTGTCTTCTGATGGTCTCGGTCACACCAAGAAGCGTAGTCTCAGTGGAGAAGCCAGCTCTGAACCCGGATTGAGAGGCGTGAAGAAAATTAAAAGATTCAACATAAGAGGTAAGAAGAGAATTAACGTGCTTTTCAAGAATTTTAGAGTAGCAAGACAGCAAAGAGATAGGACGGAAGTTGGAGGGATTATTTGGGTCTGCATTAGCCTTCTTTATCAATGGGACCACCATCGCATGTTTCCATTCTTTGGGAACCATGGCTTCAACCAGTGAAGCATTCAGGAGATCAAGGATAATCTGAAGAATAGATGGATCAAGGGTGCACAGTATTTGTGGAGGCATGGGATCAAGGGGAGAACCAGATTTTATTTCGTGTAGGTATTTTTGAAAAAGCAAAGGAGAGATCGGCTCCCAGGAGTGGAGTTGGGGAGCCGTGGGAGTTAAACTAGATGTATCGGCCGAGCAGGAGCTGGGCAATTGAGAATCAGGGATGGGGGAGTAAGTAGAAGGAGCGCTAAAATTAGCATAGATTTTATCTATTTTCTCCAGGAAGAAGTTTGCCAGAGCATTACATTGTTTTGTGTCCAAGCAGGGGACTCAACCTTCTTTTCTGTATTCAGAGCCATTTCATAAATGTAATTTTCGCAATTCATTCAGCCAATATTTATATATGCATTTCCTGAATGATAACACTGCTTGAAAAACGTACAGTATAAATACTCATTTTCGTGTATTTACCATATTCCATTTCAAATGCAATTTATGTATTTCGGGGTGGGTTGGAAAACGCACATGCATCGTTATATGTTTAATATTGCTTAGTATTTAGTAATGATGGACATTAATACGTGGAGTGGGTGTTGTGATTCTATCTAGGACCCTAATTCGATATTCCCGATTTATGCCCTTATATGGTTATAACAAATATTATCCTTATAAAGGCATAAGAATCATATCCATATTTAGTAATAGCCAATGCGGTCCAAATACGGCAAGGCTACTCCCATAGACTCCTAGAAAGTACAACGCGTTCTTTAAACAAACCAAGCCTCCAGCAGTCCGGGAATTCCCCCTGCTTTTGTTTTGATTTGCACAAGAACTCCTGGAGTCCAGAAAGAACTGTTAGTTCTTAGTGATGTCTTATGTCCAACCTTACGTCAAACCCGGCACCTTTCAGGTATAAATAGACACCAGTCTTGCTGTTATTCACGGAGGCATCTTGACGAGGCGGCATTGCACAAGCAGATCAAACCCACTTCTCGCCGCACCCGCTCCGCGGGTGCCGCTTCGAACAGGAGTGCGTGGGGCTCTTGCAGGCGAAGGAGAGGACCAGTAAGGCGAATCTGGGCGTGAGGCTTTGCGGGGCTGCGAGCGTGCGGGGACTCCAACAACCAGGAGTCCCTGCGAGACCGGTAACCAGCATCCGGTCCGCTCTCCCTGCTGGCCCGCCCCCCGCCTAACATACACTTCCTATATCACAGTCACAAACTCCCGCAGCGCGGGACGCAGCTCGGGCGAAGACCGGGCAAAGAGCGGGCCGTTTGAGGCCGTTCGAGGACTGAGAGGACTGGACTGGGTCATCCCCTATCGCCCTTGTTCGGCTACTTGGATCTCTACAGAGTTCCTCTTCAACTTAGGCGGGTCGCATACCTTGTTTAGTAATGTGCTCTCGGGCAACCCGTAGTAGGGCTGCTAAGGGAGGGCCGCAAATAAACGGCCCTATGGATGATTTTATTACTCGCACAAATCTAGCTATAGACAAGGAAATTACCAAACTGCAAACTCGTGTCTCCTTGGACTTGGCTGCTGCTAGAAGATTGTCCCAGGACATTGCCAACTCAAAAAGATCCTCCCTGGGTCATATAGCATCTGCTATAACTCCGGAGCGTCTGGCCATTTCGCGCTGCGTAATCACGCAGGCAGATGTCCATGACACTCCGGCGTCACCTGCCTTACCTCCATCTCTGTGTCCCAAAACCCTGTTTGTTAATCAGAATCCACCCGTGGCTACTCTCGATCAGCAAACCACTATTAAATCCCCTACTCTGGTAATACCTGATAAACATACATGTAATAACTCTAAAGGTAAATTACACAAAAGAAAACGTAATTCTAGGTCCACTTACTCACGTAAGAAGGCTAAAATTGCTGCGGCACATCAGCTTAATGTTGGTAGTGCACCTGTGACTAACGCCTCAGGAGGGTGTGCCTCTTTGCCACAGGTATACCAAGAGGTAGATAAAGATGGTGCAGGCTCTGCATCTATTATTGTCAACACAAATGCAGAGGAAGTTGGTTCACTCCCAGAGGGCCAGGAAGGGAGGGATGGGGAGTTTATAGGTATAGTTTGGGAAACCCTAAAGAAGCTCCTTTCTCCCTTAGACCTGAGATTATCACGCATAGAAAATAATCTGCTAGAGATGGAAAAGAGTATTATATCTCTGGCTACTCTTGGTTTGCGAGGTTTAGAAAACCAAGGTCTCTTGGAGAAAGACCCAGCCCTACAGACCCCACAACTTCCCTCTTCAGCACCTGCTATAACACGGCCTGTTCCCAAACCACGAACCATGGGTGTTGATCGAAAAACCTCTGATCTTCTAACTAGGTCATCTAAATTCCCTACCACCCAAATTTCTGATCATACCAATGCTGATGTTCCCTCAAGGCCAAATGCCAGAAAAGTTGTCCATCAATCCACCCAGGGCCTACGTAATAAGAACAATTTTCGAGTGGGCTTTATTGATCTTCCTCCTGATGCCAATGATTATGTGGTTGTGTTGACGGGTGTGCCCCAGATCGAAAATGACCACCACGAGAACCATTGGTCCCTGAAGAACAAGATCATGCACTGGCTCAACGTGAACAGACCGATTTCTAATGGTCGGAGAAGTAGTGTATTAATGGTCCGACGAGTTCCGTGGGTGGGTCCTTCAATGAAATCTAGCCCTGGTGACTGCATAGTGGTAACATTCGAGGACCCATACACGGCCCACCACATTTGCTCATGGCCCACTGATGGCGAAGGCTCACCCATTGTACCTAGGCCATTGTCTTTTTTCTATCCGCCACGCACTACACATATTCCGGGAGGCGACTGGTCATTGGTGCACCATCAAACTAGGAGGGGGTATCTAAATAGAGAGCAAGATCTAACTAGACGATGGCTTGGGGCACCAACTTCGAACAGGTTTGGATGTCTTGAAGAAGTTGATTGACTCCTAAGGCAAGCTGCTTTTCCGTCGCCTATAAAGGCCTCCTTAGCCTTCGGGGTCTTAGATCCTTTATTCCTGACAACCGAACCTGATGATACTAATTTCACCTCATTTCCGTAGCCAACGACATACTCCCCGCTAGTACGTGGGGCATTGAACTCCTCAAACAATCTAGGAACCCACGTTGCAGTACACGAGATAGTTGTACCGCCTATGACTCCTTTGTCATACCTTCAGATGGCCCTGCCGGATGGGAAGCGTCCTATTGCACCCAGCGCAATCACTCGAACACAGAATGAAACCCCCCAAATGCCAAATAGAGTTGCAGTAGCAGTGACAGGATTGGAGCCTGATCCCCCGACTACGGTCACCTCGCCCAGGCAGGTTACTACTGGTAAAACACAGTTGAAGATCCTAAGTTGGAATGTGGCAGGGCTTGCACGCAATCTCGACAATCCAGAGTGGATTTCCTTTGTGGATCCCTTTGGTATTTGCCTACTCCAAGAAACATGGTGCTTGGAACCTAGGCATAGGGTAGGCTATACAACCTACTTTGTTCCCGCTTCACAACATCAGGGCAGTAAAGGTCGCCCGTCCGGCGGCCTTCTTATTTGGGTCAGCATTGCATTGGGTCTAAGTATAAGCCATAAAACCACTCAATCCCCCGATCTCCAGCGAATAACAATACAGTGCCAAGGGGGCAGGAAGTTAGAAGTGTTTAACCTCTACCTAAGGGGGGCCAGGGGAGGGGCAACAACGTTAGCTTCAACAGGATTAAACATCGAACTTGGATCTTGTAATATCGACTCCCTTGTAGTCCTCGCAGGTGATTTTAACTGCTGTTTCGAGCCTCTGGCCAGTGAGGACATTATGGACACCTGGGAAGATGACGCAAGGAGAGGTATTCCAACGCTCTCCGTAGATCCGATCCAAAAATGGACTCAGATTGCTATTGATATTAATTCACTCTGTATGGAACACGACCTCAGAGCAACCAATGGTCGTTCCAAGTCAGACCCCAGGGGAGCGCATACCTACAATAGGGTGGGACACACTTCCAGAATAGATTACATTTTGTTGAATCACAATCTATGGTTGTTCCACCAAGACATGGAAGTCCTATTGACTTGCGACAGTGATCACAACCCTTTGTCTTTTATCCTCACCCTTCCGTGGCATGACAGGAACTCAGTCAAGACCTCCCTTACATGAAAATCAACCCATGAACTTGTCCCCTCAAATTGTGGTAGGCGGCTAAAATGGGCTAAAGTAGCAGCGGATGAGGGGAGGATGGCGCAAGCGAAGACCATAATGACAGCTGTGAGGTTGCGTCTAGACACATCGGATATTGCCGAACATGCTGCTCTTGCGGCCTTCACAGAAACCATCATGGCCCTAAGCGAGCTGTTCATAATTCCACAAAATAGGGCTAGGGACACAACGAGAGGTGTATCCAAGGCAAGAGACAAATGGTATTCCTCGGAATGTCGGGTTGCCAAAGGGGATCTTATTCTAGCTGTAAAATCCAAAGACCCAGGTAAAATCAGACTCGCTAGGAAATCATACAAAAAAACTTTAGCCTTGGCAAGGGAAGTACATGATTCCAACTTCTGGACTGAGCTAATGGACGCGAGCTCCAAAAAGGACTCCAAGGGGTTCTGGGATTTGATAAGAGCCAGGGACAAGTCCATTGATGCACAACTGACCTGCAACATCTATGGGGAGGCTTGGTTTGCCCACTTTTCTAAGCTCTACTCCATCCCATTAGGTGTATTACAACCAAAAACGGGCCTCCCATCTAGACTGCCGGTTGCCGCCACATTTAATGACCACCCCTTCAGAGTCAAGGAAATAGAAGGGGCAATCAGGTGCCTTGTTGCTAATAAGGCTGCAGGCCCAGATGGCATTCCAGGCGATCTGCTGAGGGAATACACATATGTATGGAGTAGTCTAATTGCTACACTCTTGAATGAGGCTGTGTTGGGAGGCTGCCTACCTGACTCCTGGAGGGGCGCTGAGGTCGTCCCGATTTTTAAGAAAGGCTGTCGGGACGACCCAGCTAACTACCGCCCAATTAGTTTGCTCGACTCTACCCAAAAGGTAGCGGGCAAAGTAGTCTTAGGCAGGATCCTACATTGGGTTGAAGAAAACCAGGTATTGTCAGATTTCCAGGCCGGATTTAGATCAGGAACCGGCACTATTGAACAGACATTTCGCCTTTTAATGCTGTATTGGAAAGTGGTCGTACTGGGCAAGGGCAGTTTGTACTTAGTCTTTATAGACTTACGGACAGCCTTTGACCTGGTCCCACGAGACCAATTGTGGAATGTCTTAGAGGGGTTGGGTATCCCTCCATATTTGCTGGGTTTGCTTATTAAGTTTCTCGAAAGCAACTTTGCACAGATTAGGTGGGGTGATCAGGGGCAAAAAACATCTCGCATTTCTGTAGATAGGGGTGTCCGCCAGGGTTGTGTGCTTGCCCCCACTCTGTTTTCACTTTATGTTAACGGAGTGGTGGAGCATCTTCTTCAACATCCAGCAGATGCACCCTCCCTGGCTGGCAGAAAAATACCTACCCTCCTATTTGCAGATGACACCCTTCTAATCTCAAAAACCCCAGTAGGCATTCAAAAGTTGCTTTCTAGCTTTAAGGACTTCTGTGACATCAAGGGTCTAGCTATCAATGTAAGCAAAACCAGATTCCTTGTCCTAAACCCACCTAGGAAAACTGTAATCCCTCCTACTCTAGACTCAGTCCCACTCGAAAGGGTAAAGGAGTTTGATTACTTGGGCATCCGACTCTGTGACTCCATGAATTGGAAGGCCCACCACCAAAAAATCTATTTGACTCATAAGAGGGTTACAGGGGCCCTGCTAAAAGAACAACGTGCCTCATCTCTTAAACCCATTGGTGCAATATTAGACATTTACAGGGCTAGGGTGGTGAGTGTGGCACTGTATGGTGCGGAATTGTGGGGTGTACAGAGAGCCGACACCTTAACACACCTCGAGAACAATTTTCATAAAGATCTTATGAAGTTACCACACAGTACCCCTACACTCCCACTCTTACTTGATGCAGGTACACGCCCTATAAGTGAGCAAGCTAGGCTACGCCCCCTATTATTATGGGCTCGGATATGGAATGTACCAGAACTGTCCAGCTATGCTGATGCCCTAAGAGAACTCCTTTCATTACCCGGCTGGCATAAGGTTGTCTGGCTTAGGGAAGTCAAACGACTTCTCTGTGCACTGGGTTTAGGAGATGCCTGGGTTAACAAAACAGCTCCTCCCAAACAGATGCTCAAGAAATTATATTGGTCATGGGCGGCCAACGATAGAACGAGTAAACATAAATTATGTAGATCTGTCGTAGAGTTTCTAGCAATCAAGGAGCTCCCCTCCAGAGAACCCTACCTGGATTTGATCCTCAACTCGGGTGATAGATCGCTGTATTTCAAATTCAGGGTGGGAGTTCTACCTCTAGGGCAGTTTACATCAAAATGGAAGCCACCATTGCAAACCGTTCCGTATTGCCCTTTCTGTGAATTAAGGGTTGAGTCTATTGCCCACCTAATGTTCTAGTGCCCGGCTTATGTTGCGCCCAGGAATAGATGGCTGAAACCACTATGCAGGAGCCTGGGCACAAGATCGTATCTGGAGGCTCTACGTATACTACGTTCTGATGCTCGCCCCTTGTTCGCCTGTTGCCTGGCAAAATTCCTTGGCTGGGCATGGCGGATAAGATCTGTGAGGAAATTGCTTCTCCAGTAATACGTTCTGCTTGATCCAGTCCCTAGCTTGTTTTTATTCTTTTGGCTAATAAATCTATTTTTAGGATATTTATTACTGTCTTTGTAGATCTTATATATAGTATATTGTCTGAGAGGAATGAATTGTTAGATTGCAATGTATTTTTATTCACTTTGTATTGTAATGCTTTTATGATATGATAAATATATCGAAATAAAGCTATTCAATCAATCAATCAATCAAATATACCAACGTTACCTTAAGCAAACACACGGTGGTTTGGAGCAGAGAGGCTATCTACTTGCCCGAAGCCCAGCTGATGCGAGAGCCGAAGGAAGCCGACCCTCCCATTTGACACACTGAGAGAGACGCTGTCTTTTCTCCTGCCGAGAAATTCCAGCTCCGGTGTTTCCAGTCACCCTTGCGGGTTGCTGGGAGATCGAGTTCTGAAAGAGAGATACAAGACCTCCTTCATTCTAGAACCAAGGTACAGAGCTGATTAAACCCTTAAGAGAATTCTTGATTCAAATTCTTGGCAAAAACCAACTTAACTTAAACTGCAACTTACTTACTCCTTCCCACGTATTAGGCTTAGGTCAGGTAGACCGGGGTAGGCGTATCTTAGAAGCACCAGTTGAGTACGTTAGTCAATGTTTTTATGTATGTATATATTTTATCCGTTTTAAAGTATCTTATGGCTAAGAAACCATATCAATGCTTTTACAGTATTATTTCATAATACTCCTTTTACAGTACGCACTTTACTTCATGATAAGTATTGCAATTTTGGCAACTCATTTCTCTTGCATGAGAAGGAAGACTGCTCAATAAATAACACCTTTTATCGAAAACGCTTGTCTCTCTATTTCTCTGCACTCTGGTGAAATTAAGCATGCAAGATTGACTGAGTGAAATAACTGTCTATTGTTTTCACACGACTCTAGAGATATACTCTTTATTCTGACGGAGCAAAGTTGTCATGTTTATGCGGTTGTCAGGAACTAATCCCTTCTTGTCTAAATCAGGAGAGTTAACTCCTTCCTGAACATTCAAGAAAGTTTCTAGTGACCTCTGAGCTAGCTGGCAAACCTAATTAAGTCTAATATAGTCAGTAGAGACCTAAGTGACCTCAGTCCTACGTCTACACTGCTGTTTATATTATTCCAATGCGCAGAGCCTATTGGGAATATAGGAACTACACTACAATCTCACCGTATCTTAGTTTAGAGAAGACACGAGACAGCTAGAACTTGATCATTTTACAATCAAAACGGAAGCAAATGCTGCGTGTATGGTGTAGGTTGTCAGGCTCATCTCTACTGTAGGGCCGGATGTTTCTTCCAAGAGATACTGCTCCATACTGAGGCCTGGGAAAGGTTTTCTCTCTTTGCTCCCAGCATTTTGTGATGCAGGAGTGGCTCAAGTTGTGTCTGCATTCAGTAATCACGGAAATATCAAAATATACCAAATAGATTGAGTAAATGGCCTCATCCTAAAGATTGCCGAATGGACCTGCTGCTGCTGCTGCCATTATCCCGGAAGAGCAATGAGTGTAAGTTAAGTTTGTTTTCTCTTTTGTAAAGTGAGCGTTTCTGCTAGTCTCCTTCTACCTGTGCGCTATGGTTTTTGGGTTTCGTATTACAGCCACTGAACGATGAACCAAAGTGTGGAAGAAATGATGATGCTTGCCATATAGGAAGGGCCATATAATACGTGTCAGTCTCTGATTAGATTAGCTTTATGAAACGAATTGAGTGCAAGCGGGCCTCCATAGCTGTAAACTCATATCCTTATATGTTGGCCTCTGCCTTGCCCTTGTGCTTCCCATGTTACCTTAAAGGAGCATTACTAATGGATTTAGGTTATAAGATTCGTCATTTATAAAAAGTAGTCTCCCAAGTAATGGAATGAGGGCTCAATGCATCCCCCTGGCAGTCTGACACTTGCTTCCTGTCACAGTCCATATTGCCTAGTTAGCAAATTAGAGCTGTGTAGCCAGAGCTGCAGGAAATGCTAAAGCAATTAAAGGCTCCAGTCGCTCTTCATACTGCATGGTTACCATAGTATCCTCAGCCATTGTCTGCACAAGTTATGTCATTAGTCTACATGGGAGTGTGCTCCATGAAGATGTGTTATGCCTTTGGATTTTTTATTACTGGTCTCTAATAAAAAAGTAAGATTTCAGTGCCTCATACGCTACTGCATTTATAGGTTACACCAGTTAATGATCAGCAGCACACTTTCAAAATTAATTTGCTAATGCCTTTGGATTTTTTATTACTGTAATCCTTCCTGCATGCATGTAATTGAGAAAAAGGACTGGTGTGTGGTTTTAACAGTGCTGACTTATATCCACTGGTGGAACAGATACATTAATTAGAATGATCACCAGGTCCTAGAAGCAGCCTATGGAACAACATGCACTCCTCTGAATGCCTCACCTGACCCAACATGCCTACTAACAGAGTCACCTTCTGAGCATTGCATTTGTTCATTGTGGTCACATCTCAGGCATTATACCTGCCTTGGGAGGATAACTCCTGAACACTATAGTCGGTCCTGAAGCCTAAACCTGGGCTTGTTTTCCTTCTGGAGGAAGTATTTTGATTCAACATACAGCTCCTAAATTGACATTGTCTCCATCCCCAGCTACTGCACCCGAGGGCTCCTGGGTTTTACGGAAACTTGCAGTCCACCGCAGCAACTATTCTGGCGAAGATCTATCTCTCACAGCAAGCCCACCTCCTTGTCATTGCCTAATTAGTGGTGGCCTCCAAACTTCCACTCCAAGCCCAATGAAGTGTCCTGCCACAAATTCCACCCGTTTAAAGCGTCCCCTAGAATTCTCCCATGGAGATATATGGTCCCAACTCATATTGCATACAACTTCCACAAAACGTCTCTAAACATGCTGCAAAAACGCGACAAGCACAACATTCTCAAAGACAACCACACAATGTCTCAAAATGGACTTTATCTTCTGCACCAAGAGACCCACCAAATGGAGAGACAACACCTACATATAATCAATATAACCAACTTCCCTTATGGAATCAAACTCACTAGATCCCCACTCACTAGATCCCTATCCCAGAACTTAAGTGGAGAACGTTCTATAACCATTTACAGAAACAGGAACATCCAAATCCAAGCCTCTGAACAAAACCTGTCCTTATTTGACCGCCACACTCTCCCTCCACCAGGGTACCTATCCCTGTACTCCCTCCTCTCCCAGTTGAACCGCCTTCTCACGACACCCCTCGCAAAACCACTTCTTCCACCCCCAATAGCCTCCCCAGCCCAGAATCCCAGAAGTTTTCGTTTCACCACATGAATCAAAGTCCCCCCTTCATGGTACACGTTCTCTGCACAGTTAGAACATCTTACAGAACCTATGCTGTTTCTGTCCCTCAACCACAGCCGGCGGTGCTCTCCATAAGTCCGAAATCTTGCCATTGATGAAAGCCAGCCCACAGCACTCCCCACTGCAGAACCAATTGCCTCTCAACTACTCCCCATAAGAGTCTGTCTACAACTCAAAATCGACACTATGGTGGATGAACTCCCCTCACTACGTGAATACATTAAAATGTGCCACACCCACCGCCTACTCATACATTTAGGGTGAACCCTGTCCTAGCCAAAAACATGTGCTCTGACCCCCATTCCTCTAAACCGTAGCAAAGTATCCATGACAATCACTATCACCTCAACCCAAGGCACACTCACCTGGAATGTCACAGAAGCCGAAAAGCTGAGCAACACATATGACAATGCTCCAAACCATCCTTGCATCCTTAAGATCCTGATCATACTAGGCACTAGTAGGACCCCAACCACCACTCGCTCTCCCAGGCCACCTAACCAATGAACCTCCATGCAACTCTCTCACCCAGGCTATGAATCATTATCTTTGCACCGTGAATTCCTTTAAACAGTCAGTCAGCTGTTAAGCATCCTACCGCAATAGCTGGTCATCCTACAACATAAAAATCGACATCTGCTTTGCAACTGACACATTGCTGAATAACCACTCATCCCCATATATCGATCTTCCCATCCCACTGGACTTCTCAATCATTTGGTGTGATTGCAAGGACCGCACTGGTGGGGGGCTAGCGATCACCCACAAAAATAATCTATACCTAACCCCTCTCGACACAACATAATACCCAACCTTTGAATATTTCGGAGTTCAACTCTACTCCAAAGACCCCAACGCCATCAAATTTCATTGCAACAGGAACTCACCAGGTGGAAAATCTAAATTCTTGGAAGACCTAATAGATCTAATTAAGCAAAACTCCCTAAAGGTCAATGTAGACCTAAACCTGCACTTGAACTATGACAAAGATCCAACAGTAAAAACCATATCCTCCCTCCTGGAACTGAACCATCTCACCCAACACTGCAACAAGCAAATCCAGATTAAAGGTTCTACCCTCAAAGCAATCATTTCTAAGCTTGGCACCATATCCCTCTATTTGTCTAAACAAACCCCTAGGAAACTATTTATATCACAATGTTTGATATGTGACTATGAAGGCCTAGTGTACAAAAAAAATAAAAAATGAAATCTTTATTTTAGCAAAATACCTAACAAACAGTGATATTCAATATGTGTAATAAGAAATGACTACTTAAAACACACAGTCATTTACAGCAAAGCATTCCTCTCATGAATACATGCAGTCAGATTTGTTTAGACAATTGTGTTATTCCTGCCCCGAGAACTGTTACTAGTAGCAGGAGGTCCTGATATTTAAATTGACCATATCCCTCCATGTCATTCCTTCTTCAGACTGGACTGACCGCCACTTAATTCTTTTTTATTGTCAATGCTATCCAACTTAAGGTCCACTCCCAAATTATCTTTCCCAAGCACTGGGCGAGGAACACACACTGAATACTCCAGTCAGAGTTAGAAGCCAGTTCCCAAATTCTTCTTCCACCCAACCTCAACTAAGCTGATGATCTCACCTACCACTACAACACAAAAATGGCAGAGCTACTGGACATGATCACCCCGTGGAAACTAAAGAAATCAAGAAGTATTCTCGCCAGATCGTGGTTTAACAAAAATCCTAACAAGGAGATGCTTCAACTTAGATTGTCAAAAAGAACCAGGAGTGCCTAAAATACAAAAAACACATCTTCCAAGAAAAATCCTCCTACGTCTGAGCCCAGCTTGACCAACCTAGGAAAGTCTTCAACATCATTAAACAGCAAACATCCTCCCTCCCACCTCACTCAAAGTCTCACTCTACTAATCAATGTGAAGAGTTTAACGCATTATTCTAAAAAAAAGAGCAAACATCAAACTCTCACTGAACCTATCCCTCCCCACTTTATACCAAAGACGTCCCCTTTAACCATGAGGGTCATTCAAAGCAACACCAGTAATTAATGATGCCTCTTCAAACTCCGTCCCTCAGCAATACAGAACACCAACCTCAATCAAAAGCAACTGAAAAATGAGGCATCCTGGATAGAATTTGACACAATCCCTGAAGAAGAAGCCCTCAAAACACTTGCCTGCCTAAAACCAACCTGTCATCTCTTTGACCCCTTTCCTTCCACACTTGTCAAAAATCTCAAACACATCATCTTTCCTACATGTACAAAAATAATGAACTCCTCCTTATCCACCGACTCCATGCCGGCCTCCCTTAAACTCGGCCAAGTCACCACCCTCATCACAAAGCCTGACGCCGACCAGAATGACCTCAAGAATGACAGACCTATAACCAGTATTCCCCTCCTTGCCAAAACCATTGAAAAACGTGTCTTTGCACAACTCAACAATCAAATTGAAAAATACCACCTGCATGATACCATCCAATCTGGGTTCAGGAAAAGCTGCAGCAGAGTGACTGCAATACTGAACATCACGAAGACCTTTACAGATCTCTGGATGACGGCCAGACTTACCTCCTAGTCCTCCTAGACCGCTCTGCGGCCTTTGATACCATCAACCATGACATTCTCCTAAACACCCTTTCAGAGAGGGCAGGCATCTATGGTACTGTTCTTCAGAGGTTTGGTTCTTTTCTAAACCAACGCAGTCAGTTAATTAAACTAAACAACTACATCTCAACAGAAAAGCCAGTCACACGAGATGTTCCTCAAGGACCAATCTTATCTCCTTCCCTATTTAGCCTCTAATCTGCAAATTAAGAGTCATGTATAAACTTGCCCAAGAAAAAAGAAAAAGGGAGTTGAAGGATAAAATAGGGATGACTTACTACAGGCTGCTGATATAAAAGGCGGCCCTTTTCTGGAAAATAATAAACCACCGCTTTTTAAAGGGCAGATGTGAACCTGGGGTGGAGTCATCAATGCAACAAGGGGATTAATATAATTTTTAACTCAGAAAATTGTATGACAGAGTTGGCAGTGCTACCCGTGTTTTGTATTAACGCAGTAGATATCCCATCTATAAGTTTAGAAGAAGTTACTAATGCCTTAATGAAAGCTGCAAATGGTATAGCTGTGGGCACGGATGGGGTCCCAATAGATACTTTTAAGACACATGCCCCTCTGTAAGCTCCTTAGCTGACACAAATACGCAATTCTATAGTCAAGGGTTTCCTGCCTGCCTCTTGGACAGAAAGCATAATCGTCACAATTTTTTAAAACATTTCTAGAGAGGACCCGAGATGTTATCGACCAATATCCCTTCTGGATTCCAGTGCTGAACTAATGGGCGGAATTCTCCTGGGAATGTTGGAACAACAGGTGGAGTAGTAACATGCTCTTATTGATACTTAGGGGCACATTAGGATGGCAGGTGGGCTTTGCCAGCCCGCCACCCTATCGGAAAACGGGACCGCCCGCCTTAAGGGCGGGGGTCCCTGGGGTGCCATTAGGATGTGCCCGCCACAGTGGCGGGCACATCCTGTATTCTCAGCATTGTGGTGAGCGGTGCTCTCTGCACCGCCCGCCACAATGCTGACAATACATCACAGCATTTTCATTTGCAAAGCGGCAGGCACAGCGTGGTGCCTGCCGCTTTGGAAATGAAAATGAAGGGGGGTACCACAGGTACCCCCCCCCCGTGTGCACCCCCCCACTCACCTTCACTCTGGGGGCCGCAGGGGGCCCCCAGAGTGAAGACCGCCTGCCTTTCCATCGTAATGTGGCTGGCCATCGTAATATGGCTGGCGGTGTCTAATAGACACCGCCACCATATTAAACATTTTCCGCCCGAAGGAAAAGTGGCGGGCGGTGTTTTCTTCCGTGGGCGGATTGCCCCCGCCAGGCTGGCAGTGGCTACCGCCAGCCTGGCGGGGGCAATCCGCCCGCCATCCTAATGGACCCCTTAGTATGGGTTCAGGAGTGACATTGGTACGATAGACATTGCTGTCATCTACATCACCTAATTAATAAATATGCAAAAGGGGGACATTTGCACCTATGTTTTGCAGACTTAAGTAGCATGTTTGATTTGGTGAATCACAATAAGCTATGGGCAAACCCTCTCGGATATGGGTGCGACAATGGGTATTGTAAATTACTTGTGCCAATGGAACTTTCACCTGGCTGCACGGGTGTGTTTTGGTCCAAAGGGGGAATGTACTGAAAGCTTTAAGGTTGCCCGAGGGATAAGACACAGGTGTGTCCTTGCCCGGCTACTTTTTTCACTATATATCAATGGAGTGAATGAATGTTTACAAAAAGTAAAGGCGGATGCTTCTATAGTTGGATCTCTCCCTGTGCCAATTTTATTATATGCAGATGATGCTGTTCTCCTATCCAGAACAACAAATGGCCTTCAGCTCTTGATTGATTAATTTGTCACCTTGATGGAAAACAAACATATGAAAGTAAATCTAAAGTAAATTGTTACTATGGTGTATGGAAAGGGAAGAGCTAATAAGAGGACAAATTACATAAAGGAAGAGAGGCTAGTTGAGACTCAATATTCTAATATTTGGGAATACAAATTACTGCATCAGGGAGCTGGGAAAGTCAAGTAAATATCTCCCAAATTAAATTTCTTAGACATATGGAATCAATTTTTAGATTTGCAATCAAAATAGGACAGAAACCAATCAGGGAGATGTTGACCCTCTACAAAAGTAAGTGCTGGATATGGGGGCGTTTGTTGGCTGACCCAAAAAACGAGCCTAGTATATATCACACATAAGGAAGTGGCAATCCCCTTTTTTGAGGATGATTTATCTATCAGTACCATCCTCATGTGGTATAATATAAGTAGCAAAGAAGGAACCACGTTTACAAAGGTGATAATATTAGACTGTCTAATGTTAGACGCTTGGAAAAAAATAAAATGTTTGGCATTTATAGACAGTCAACTAAAAAAGGTGGACAATAGAATTGGAGTCAAGTCTACAGATAAAGTCCTAGAATACACCAAAACTGATATTAAATGTATACTTAAGGGAAAGAAAGACTCAAAACAAGACACACATGAAAGGATAAAATCTATGGTGTGTAGCTATCTCTCAGGTCTAGTACAGGCAGGACTGCAAAATTACTCGACAACAGTAAAGAACAGGCAACATACGTTTTATCTTTCTAGCCTTTGTTTAGGAACACTGCGTCTAAGAGTTGTATTGTAGATGAATTTCAAGACACTTCTAGTTAGCTACATGAAGCTTTATTGTAGACACAGCTGAGTGCACACCTCAACAGCTGACCGAACCATCAACTGACAACAGTAAAACACTTCAGTACAAGTTAGTACACACATAGGTATTCTGTGAGGCTAAGGAGGTAAGAACATAAATGAAGGACTAACAACCACTGTCAGCCATGGTACATGAAGAACTAATTTACAACAGGTTGTATTTCCCATAAATTGAGCCACAAAATAATATCCTACCAAACTGCCCATGTGATGGTAGAACCAGCCAAAGCACAATGAACTGTATCCCATTTTGCACTTTTTACAGGGATCTTAGGAAGCGTTTTTAGCACCAATTTTTAAACTGGCAGCTATATTTATTATCAGGGTGCTTTTTATTATTTATATGCTCTGGAAAATGGGGAGACTTGCGCACGTGTTATAGTTTTCACCATATCTGCTCCGGGGAGAAGGAAAACCCTTTGATATTTGGAAGCTCTAACCTACGAGCTTATTTTGTGATCGTGACTCACAAATTGTCTTTTATGATAAATGACACTTGTGGATTTGATTATTTGTATGAGTAGTGGGAGACGCTGGCAATTGATTTTATTATTTTAATTGGTTTGTTATACAGAATTTCGGCCTGCTCTTTTAAGGGATGGTTTTCATGATGTACTATTATAAATGTTATATGCTTCAGACTATTGGAACTGTTATTCATATGCGAGTCTCGGCCTGTTTAAGCTATTTATTGACTGTGATATGTTTTACTGTTGTTTGTACTTTTATGGTTTTATTTCTATAACCTGAATAAAGTGATATGATGATGATGAACATCTAAATGGAACCCTTTACAATGATCCTTAAACAAGCTGGAACTGCCTACCATCTTTATGCAGGTGACCGGTAACTCTATATTAAAATATCATCAGCTAATGACATCCGACACTTAAATAGGAACTCTTTCCACAGTTCAATTCCAGCTCGCCAGTAACCACCATACGCTCAACCCCAACGGATACTCTTCTTCATTCAACCAGAAGGTAAGTCCTACCCTGTTCACATCTGGCTTGACAACCTCACTACATTAAACTGCAAACTATCCATCTCCAATTCTGTTACATGGTGGACCATGCAATACTGCTGCAAAGACTCAAGGATATCGGCTTGGGGGGAGTGGTGGTTTTAGGTGGCTGAAATAGTTTCTCTCCAACCGGCCACAACAGATTGCCCTGAAAGCACACAAATCCAACTGCAAGCAGATTTGGAGTGGAGTCCCACAGGGATCAGCACTCAGCCTGCTCCTATTTAATATCTATCTGGCCCGCTGTTTTCTCTCATAGCCAACTAGGGTGTGAAGGCGATATATGCCGACGACACCAAGCTGGTGTTTTCTTTTAAAGAACAAGTGGAAAACGCCTTTAAGAGCTTTAAGGTTTGTTTGACAGATATCTCCCTATGGATGAACAATAACAAATTGAAGCTAAATGCAGAAATAAAGGAGGTCCTATTTTTTGGAAAGACTCTCCCGCTGCCCGCGGACCTCTGGTGGCCGCAGGAAATGGGTCCTCTTCCCAACCCTGCAGATTCTGCTAAACATCTGGGGATAAAGTGGAAGACAGCCCTCTAGTTTTCAGCTCGGATCAAGCAGGTGTCTTTTACCTGTTTTGGCAAACTGAACAGCTTACGAAAGTTCATTCATCTACTACCTGAGGACTGTCGCCGAGTCGTAATACATGCCACGGTGACGGCTAAATTGGATTACGCGAACAGTCTTTATGTAGGCTTACCTGCATATTTGATTAAAAGACTGCAAATGGTCCCATGCCACCATCATATCTCTCCGCACATTAAGAAGCTCCACTGGCTGCCTGTGGTCAGGAGAATTGAATTTAAGGCTCTGACATTTGCTTTCTGCTCCCTACACTGTAAATGTCTGAGGTATTTGAAATAGCGCTTATGCATATATAAAGAGAATAGGCTCCTGAGATCTAATACCCAAAACCGACTTTGTTTTTCGAGGTTTGGGAAAGCACGGATGGGAGGTAGATCCTTCACAGTTAAGGCCGCTAAGCTAAGGCATGCCTTGCCTATCTTCCTGCGACAGATAGAATCTGAGCCAATTTTTAGGAAATCTCTGAAAACTTGGCTTTTCAGCAGAGATCTGAAGGACTAGGTACCGCTAAGAGTTTTTGCGGCACGCACATTCTGTTTCGTATCAGCGCCGGGACACCTCTGCTTGAGGTAGCTGTTCGCGCTTTACAAATGTCATTATTATTATTATTATTATTATTATTATTATTATTATTATTATTATTAAATATCTAGGGATTACACTTGACACAGACCTGATGATAAAAAACTATTAAGGCTTCAGCAAAAAAGTTCCTTTTACACGCTGAAGCACCTTAAAAAAGTCAAACCTTTCATCCCACTCAAAGATCTAAAGACTGGGGTGCAATCTTAAGTCCTCTCCAAAATGGTCTATGGCAACGCAATGATAACGGTTTGCCTAAATCACACCACCTCCGTTTGAAAGCTACATTCAAGGCAGCAGCCAGATTACTCTCTAGGGCGACTCGCTTTGACCACATCACTCCCACACTCAAACTCAACGAGTTACCAATCGAGACAAGGTGTATATTCAAAACTGCCTGCATAACCTATAAAGCACCCTATAATAAAAAGTCACCCTACCTCACGAACAACTATCAAAAGCTTGCCAAAATGGACTTCTTCAAAGCTCCAACACACTATTTCTGATTCCGCCCAAACTCAAGAAAAAAAAACACGTTCCTGATCAATCTCCAGGAATTAGCTGAAAATCTGGAATTCGCTGCCCCAGGACATAGGTGACAATAAATCTTTCCCTCACTTCTGAAAAAAAAAAAAACTACTTGTTTTCAAACCCTCCCCCTTCAAATGACCACCTTGCCTGATGCTTATAATTTTGACCCACCAATGAATCGGAACTTTAAGACCTCAGGAAAAGATTGTGACTCCACCTCCACTACTCTGAGGCTCTATACCGAACCTACCTTCAAACTATTTCATCCACATTTTCCTTGTGTCTATTGTAATCTTATTTTATTTATCGTCAACATGTATTTTGTATTTTTTTGATTCTTACCACATTTGCACCTTGTTCAACTGCTACTGTGCTACCATTCTACCCCACTACATATTTTGCAGTTCGTTAGTGGTTCGCAGAAGATAGAGGCTGGAGATAGAGGGTGCTGACAGTGACCACTTGGCGACAAGTGCAGCTGCCCTTTAGTGGTTACAGCAAATTCCTGCACATTTCTGCAACACAGCCTTGGAATCCTGGGAGTCCCGCTCGATTAAGTCCTTGTTCCTGCTCCAGTACTTCATTATTTTAACAAAAAACATTGCTATATCACATTTGCCCAGCTCCATTTCTGTACTGTTTTTGTTATTTATTTGGATTTCCTGTAGTTTTAATTTTGCTTTTGCAGAGCCCATAGTCTATGATTGTTCAGGAGGATTACCATCACTGATATTTTGGTAGCGGTCAGAGCCTGTGAGTCGCTGCACGGTGTTGCATGAGCGGCGCATTAGAGCATTGGCGGTTAAGCGTCTTACATTTTGGATGCTCTAGCACTTCACTATCTTAACAAAAACATTGTTATACCATATTTGCCTAGCTGTATTTTTATATTGTTATAGATATGGATTTCCTGTAGTTTTCATTTTGCTATTGCACAGCCCATAGCCTACGATTGTTTAGGATTACCATCACTAATGTTCTGTATCGGTCTGAGCCTGTGAGTTCGTACTCGCTGTTGCATTAGCGGTGCACTGGAGCATTGGCGAATAGGAGACATACCTTTTGGCTGTGTCAGCCATCCGGCTAAGGGTTCCTCTGCATTAGGAAAAAGATATGACTGCAAAGAAATTGCGCTCTGGTAGATTGCTATATACAAGAGCATGCAAAAAAACGAAAGCTAATCCTTTAAGAAACAACTCACTACAAATAAATATTCTGAAAAGTTTCAATACCATCCCTTCCTTTTTCCCAAAAAAAGAAATCAGCTTAAATTCAGCAGGGATGTTGGAGTCTTCTAGAGAAGCTCATGGAGACTCTAAAGTAGTCTCTGTAAAATCATCGCCAGTAGTATCTACTAAATTATCTCCCAAAACTGGTGGAATTTGTCCCAGAGATCCCAGTCTTATGAAATCTAGGGAGGCTGACTCTTTGCTGGCAAACCTAACTATCCACTCCCTTTCTAATGGAGTCTCCCAACCTGAAGGGGTATCTCATCTAGCTCCAATAATTGGAGAAACCATAATAGAAGATTTTGCGCTTCCTGATCTCCCTGACCTCCCTGACATTAATACTTACTTAATTCAGTCTTCTAAGATGCTCTATGCACCAAATCTGGAGTCGTTTAGGAATCATATTCCTGATACAACACTCTCTTTCAATCTTTGTGTTCCCTCTCAGGAGTGTCCGGATTGTCCTGTTAAAATGCAGCTGTTTTCGTAGTACACCTAGCAGAACAAGCATCTTAGATTCACGGGGCTCGATTACACCTGAACTTTCCCTGAGTTTTCATCCTTCAACTTACAATCCAGAGTAAAAAATGCTGATGAAGGAATCTTTACTTTGCCTGGAAAGAGTGCTGTCTTCTATTTTTGCCTTAATTGAGAAATCAGTAAATAACTCCGACTCTATTTTGGAATCTCTTTTGGCCCTGACTAAGTTAATAGCCGCTGAGAAAAGATTATTGCCTGGTAAAACTGACCTACTTCCTTCCCATAAGTTTGATCTAGGGAAGGGGTCCTTCCCCCTTTATTTTTGGAGAATAACACCAATCAGCCCCACCCTATTCAAATAGGCTCTCTTCCCTCAAAACAAAGGGCGGGACTTTGGCGTTCAGGCTGGCAAGCCTTTTGCTAGTAGGAAAAACAAACTTAAATTGAAAGAAAATGAACATCTTTTTGACAAATTACAATCTTCCACTTTTCAACAGCTTTTCGATCCTGTGACTCTAGCTCCAGGGGTGGTATCCGCGCCTTGCCCTCAATCAAAGAAGAAAAATGCATGTACAAACCAAATAGTTTTCCCCATTTTTCCAAAAACAGGTGTTAAATCTTCCAAGCATTCCATAGCAGAGGGACTAAAAGCTGGCTGCTCATCTTCCAAAGCAAAAGATACCAAGAATAAAAGTAACAGCGTTGGTAAGAAGAAAACGAAGGAAAAAAGGGAAAAATGTCGAAGGCTAAATAAAAAAAGAGCAAAACGGCTACGCTTCGATCCTAATGTAATCCGCAAGATATCACCAGTTACCGATTTAAACATTCTGAAGAAGGAGGCAGGTCCAGCAGATTCCAATTTATCGGGCGTTTGTTTTCCTTTGTTGAACCCATGTGCCCCAATTCAATCCTACCAAGATGCATCAGTATCTGATATAAGTGTTTACCCTACTGCTCAGAGTAACGTGATCCCTAAAGCCTCATTATTTGTTTAATATTCAGGCAATAACATTATTTATAATCCTACTGAAAATATTCCTGAGGTAACCTGCCAAATTAATCATCTACCTTTCTCCCCTTACACCTTGGATTTTTCATTTATTTTTGACCTTGAACCTTATATGTATAGGTCTTTCCTGTTAGGTTGTTTCAGGGAAATCCCTGGCCTTGAAATGATCAGAAGCAATGACCTTCTTCTGGTTCAAGTTCAGGATATTAATAATCCTAGGGGAGCAGAGTAACGTTTGCATCTAAGGCTATCTCCCATTTGATAATGTTACACAGTGATAAATTACGTTGTCGTGGTATTGACGTGTTTATACCGGAAGAGGAGTTAGCCCTAAAACTATTGGCACATGATCAGCTTTTAACACCTATTCAGAAATCGCCACAAGTGGCATACCCCACTCGGAGAAAGAGACCTTATTGCAGGTCTCCCTCGGTAGAGAAGGTAGGAGGGTCTCTCACAGAGAAAAGGATTTAGTATGAATTTTCTACAGAGGAGGAAGATAAGAAATGGAGTTGGATATTAGGCACTCTTAATAAAAATAGATCCCTTGGCATAAAATGTGGGATTTCTTCCTAGATATTACTGTGTTATCCTGGAACGCAGCCGGCCTAAGCTCCAACAGTAATAAACTCTTATTTTTGAAAGAACAAAGCGCAGATATCATTTGTCAACAAGAGACGTTGATCACAAAGGACTGGTCCACTAAAGATTATATAGTTTTGGACCGGCCTGTTCACCGTATGAATAGAGGACATTCTAAAGTGGGTATTGCTATTATGCTAAGTACAAATCTTAGTTGGTCATATAAAGAATTAGGTTGGATCTCAAGGATGATCAGGATCATCCAAATTCCCTGTTGATCGTAAATGTTAATTTACCCCCTGATGCACCTTACTCTCATTTATTAAAATACCTATTTGTTTTTATTTCCTTTATTTATTTATTTATTTATTTTAAGAACTTGTAGAGCGCGACTGTCACCATTACAGGCATCCTGGCGCTAATAGAATCCAAACCCAGATAGAAAACGAAGCAGTAGGGTAAACCAATGGAGAGAGGTTAGCCAGGGAAAAGCCAGGTTTTTACCTTTTTCCTAAACTGCAGAAAGGGAAGATTGCAGGTTTTTAATGTTAGTTGGAGATCTGAATTCCAAAGTCTGAACTCACAGTATAAGGGTATTTCCCAACACAGGAAAAAAACAGGCGTTAACCCCTTCCATGCTGATGACGGCTGGGAGGGGAAACATCCTTTACAACGCAACTTTTACAAGGCACTACCATTACAACGCAACTTTTACAACGCAAGTTGTTACAATGCATTGCGCTGGGGGCGCTATAGGATAGGGAATAGTTTAATTTACTATCCAACACCTTCCCTATTATACACGGGGACTGGAGTTGGAATAGTAAATTAAACTATTCACTATCCAGCACCCCCCAACACAAGTCGTTGTAACGACTTGCGTTGTAAAACCTGCGTCGTAATGGCATGCGTTGTAAAAGCATGCGTTGTAGTGACATACATCCGGCCGGGAGCCATCATGGCACACAGTGCTCGTGTGCTGATGACGGCTCCCGGCCGTCATGACTGCCCCCGCGATCGGAATGTGCCGCACAGGCGTAGAATCGCGGCCGCGCCCAAGGGTTTAAATATCCCAACTGCCCAATTTCCAAACAAAATTAAGACAGATAAAAGAGGAACTAAACTTCTTGAAGGTCTGAGAAGCTTACACCTTATTATTGCTAATGGGAGGTTAGAAAATGATATTTCAGCAAATCATACACATAAAGCCCCGACTGGGAGATCTATCATAGATTATCTAATCGTTTCAGCAGAGTTCTTCTGCAATCTCATAAGCATGGAAGTTTTGGGAACTGACTTTAGTGACCATTCATTGATCTGCTCTAAATTTAGTTTTGTTTGTGCAAAGGTAGGCCCCTGGAACTTTAAAGGCAGCACGGTAGGGTTCAATGCAACAAATGGTATAATTTACTGGAACATTCAAGCGACTGCTAAATTATAAGCAAACTTAACAGCTTGGATAAAAGATCAGCTCATTTAGTAATGGCCAAGCCTGACTCTCCTCAATTTTATTTACTTGAAGCCTTTTCCCATAATGTAGGCTCTTTGGCTACATCATGTAAATCATTGCATGCTCCAGCAAGAGGGAGATCATATTTTAAACCAATACTTAACTTAAATAGGAAAATAAATAAATTGGTAGGGGCCCAGTTCCTGAATCATTCTATTAAACAAAGTAACCGAGTACATGTATTAAAGAGAAAAAGGCAGAGGAAAAAATGATCCTTAAAACAAATAAAAGAAGATGGCGCTTGGGTGTAGTTAAAAGAGGCGGCCTCAAAGAATAACTCTAAAAAGTTTTGGGAAATTCTCGCTGACTGCTGTGGCACAATCTCTCCCCATTCCTATTAAAGCAGAGGATTGGGAACTCCACCTGATAGGTCTCTACTCTGCGGACTTTAATTCTATTAGCTTTGCCTCACCTGATTTGTCTTAAATTTCCCTATTCGACTATGCTCATTCAATAAATGATTTGGTCGGATTTATTAAAAAAATAAAATCTTCTGGAGCAATGGGCCAGGATGAAATACCCATGACGGTAATCAAAAAGGAGCCACTTTTGTAGGCCACGTACTTAACCCCATTGTTTAATTTTTGTTACTCTCAGGGGAAGACACCATCATCTTGGTCCGGAAGCATTTTAATCCCTCTGCACAAAAAGGGTTCTAGAACCCTTCCAGGTACCTACAGGCAAATTGCCTTATTAGATGGAGTAGGGAAAATATTTGCACTTGGTATACTTGACCACCTTACGGAATGGGTGATGGAGAAAAAGGTCCTCCCAAGAGAACAAGCCGGTTTTAGGAAAAATCATTCCGCTCTGGATAACATCTCTATGTTGAAACTAATTGAGGGGAAATACATGATTTCTCATAGGTCAACCGTTTATACGGCCTTCATAGGTTTTTCAACAGCTTTTGATGAGGTAGACCGACCATTACTATAGGGAAAATTACATAATAAGTGACTGCCTTCTCCCCTATTATCATCAATTATTGCATTACATTCTCAAACATGGTGCCAGGTATTAATGGGAGGAAACCAAAGCCTATCATCTGTAATTCCCATAGCAAATGGCCTGAAACAAGGTTGTCTACTAGCACCACTACTATTCTCCTTATATATAGCAGATTTACCCGACTGTTTTTCACAGTTAGAGGGAGATGCACCAAAGATAGGCAGTCGTCCTTTCGCATGTCTCCTTTATGCAGACAATATAGTAGTGGTGGACCTAACCCCAATTGGGCTTAATAAATAGCTGTTATCATTACAGAATTACACGATGGCTCATTTCTTGAAGATAAATATGTCGAAAAACAAAATTTTAATCATCAAATGCAATAGAAGTAGAAAATCAAGTAAATTTAAATGGCAACTTTGTTCTGAAAAAATGGAGGTGGTAGATTCATATCTCTACCTAGGGAAATTAATAGCGAGTAATACAAAAAATAAACTTCATATCGAACACAGCACTTGTAAAGCTATATCCCACGCTAACGGTCTGCACATTTTTTATAGTGCAATGGGCAGAAGGCATTTTCTACATCTGTTGATGGTTTTCAAAGCAAAAATACTTCCAACCCTGTTTTATGCTATTGAATCAATCCCTGTAAAAGACTGGAGTTTTTTAGATAGGATCGAAGGCCAAATTTTACGTAAATTGTGCAATTTTAATATGTTAGTTCCATCAGCTGCTATTAGATTGGAATTCGGCCTGATAAGCTCCTATATTCAAGGTATATCCAGGGTTTTACGTTGGGGATACCAGATAAAACATAGTGACTCTTACTCATTGAGAGGTGTCATGTCTCAGGAAATTCTTGGCGGTAGTAGGGGGAAATATTCCTTATATCGAGATTTTTATTTAGCACTAAAGTGCTTTGGTGTAACAGAAGAATCTGTGATTTCCCTCCCGCCATTAGAATATAAATTGTCTTTAAAAACTTTAAGTGGTAAGATCAGCTTGTATAGAGATATCAAAATCTGTAATGCTAAAGAGAGATTAAAGATAATAGTTAGGACGAGCTCTCCAATAATTTCCCAGAAATATTTATGTTGGAACCTAGAACATGGAATTTGATGTTGGGTCACCCTTTGTCGCATGAATCTCTTACCTTTAAATGATTTAACAGTAAACTGGTCCCAAAACATGGAAAATGGAAACATTTGGAATTTTTGTGAGCTGAGTATTCAGACCTGGATCATGTTTTATTTGTATGTCCAGCATTGCTTTTGAGTCGTCGTCGCTGGCTTAGGCGGATGTTTTTACAAAATGGTGTTAAAGATGTAGCCTCAGCCCGTAATTTTCTCTTTTGCCCAAAAAATGAAGTAGTCTGTGTAAAATTAATCAACTTTTTTAAGGAGTTTATGTATATATTTTAATCTCTTATATTTATTCTTTTAATCAGGCTGCTTACCCTGTGTCTGTTGCCCTAGTATGGAGTCCTAATTGTCTCTCTTTTTCAGATAATATTTTGCACATGTTTTGGGCACTATCTAATTACTCTTTGCACAACTGTGGTATGTCTTGCTTTTTGTCCATTTTTTTGTTGCTACATTTAAAGCTTGATGCTATATTGAAA
Organism: Lissotriton helveticus; assembly: GCF_964261635.1. Classification (NCBI taxonomy): domain Eukaryota; kingdom Metazoa; phylum Chordata; class Amphibia; order Caudata; family Salamandridae; genus Lissotriton; species Lissotriton helveticus. The sequence goes on along the minus strand of NC_136059.1, from coordinate 1,599,231,026 downwards.
TTGGATTTCGGCTTGTATTATTCTGCATTTGAATCTGATGTAACTTAACTGCTTATGTAGCACATGCTAGTACATGTTGGTTTTTTTAAATGTATTTTGCACATCAATTGGCTGCTACTTAAATGCTTTTTGCACAATTTGGGATATGTCCTGCTACTTCCCTCATCATGCTGCTAATTTCAAACTCTATTGCAGAAGTTACTATATATTGAAAAATCTCTATATGTAGCTGTTGCCACTAATGCGCGTCTCCATGTTTTATTATATTTTACGTAATAATTTATGTGTACCCTTTTATGTGGACCTCATTGGGGTTGCAAATCTAAAATGAATATTGAATGGAATCCGTGCACCTACTGTAATTATCTTTTAGATGTATTCACTACGTATTTTGTATTTTTGTTTTCCTACATGCTCCATATGCACCACATGTACCTGCTGCTATACTTCCATATCTACCTAACTAGGGGCCCGATGTAGGTAATCCCAGATTACCGATTCTTAAATACCGAATCATACCGATTCGGTATTTAAGAACAGGCAAATGGGATGTAGGTAATTTTACCGAAAAAATTACAGAATCGGTAAGTTTCGGTAATTACCCAATCGGTAAATACCGATTCGGTAATTGCCATTCATTCCTATGGGCCTGGAGGCCCATAGGAATGAATGCTTTAACACCCTGTTGCACCCCTCAATTGTGTATGGGTGCACATGTTGCAGACATACATGCCCTACATTACCAGCAGAATTGTTTTGGTGCAGAAAGGGACACCGTCCTGTACCAAAAATATTTTCTTTATTTCCCTCTTTTTCCATGTGCAGCGCACGGACAAAGAGGAAAAAAACAGCAGAAGCAAAGATATTTCTCCTTGTTACTCCTCCCCTGGGTAGGCGTAGCATTCTACTGCATTCCCACCTCTACCAGTATTGGTAAATCTATGAATGCTTCAGAATCCATGGGTGGATGCAAGAAAATAACCACACTCCACCCATGGAACACCTACTTGGGGCACTGCCTTGGGTAACTCCAGATTTACCAAGCCATGCAGGGCAATGTAAGGTGGCCTTGCATTGCTTGGCAATTCTCATTGTAGGTATATCATCTCCCTGCGTCCCATTTTGTGTCACAAGGGTGACACAAAAGCTTTGATAAATATGCCCCTTAACAGTTAACTGTGAGCTCACAGTTACTGAAATGCACTTGTTGAGTATGAATGGATTTATCAAGTAGAATTTACCACAGTTCTTTAAAAGACATAAGGAATTAGGCTGGTTGTAGATCGGATACAGGTAAGTAAAACAGAACAAAATTGGAATGTTTTGACATCTCTTCTCTTTACTGAATCAGATCACATTGTCATTCTTTTGAGTAGAACATTTCTGCTCCATGTTTAGCTAATTTAGCATAAGGACAACGCCCTTGGTGGATCATCGTTTATGCTCCATTCACTCTTTTAATATCAGGACAAGATTTGTGTAGGATGCAGATGGATGAACGCAGTGCAAGTGTGCCTTGTGAAAAATGGTTTAGCATCCTAAAAATGACAATCGAAAACCTGTTTGCAAACTACAAAGAAAACTGCTGCACTATTCATATGTCAACGCATTTGCAAATTTTCACACCATATATTTCTTAGGATCATTGCACTTGTGTTTATTTTTACTGTTTTGTTTTTGAGACAAACACTTAATTTAAATGATAAACAAGTACATTGTGAGTAGTTCTCTGTAAAACTTTGATTGCTCAAAGAGGTGTACTCAATGAATAGCCGCTCTAAGATTTCAGTGCATTTTAACAGTTGTTTCCCTTTTAAAAAAACACTTGTGATATTAATTGGGGAAAAGGTTAAATTGTTGTGTGTTAATGAATAAAGAAAATGTATGACAATGCTGAAAGATATTGTCACTAAATGATGTAAATGGCTATGATATAGTGTTAATATAGGGGAAATATTGAATTAGGAGCAGCACAATTTAGAGCAGCATTATGATAACAGGAAGTCGGGACCCTGCCTGTTAAGGGTCGATCAGGAGACTGACCAACAAGCAGGGGGGGCCTGGCCAACCACCAAGCATGGCGGACGTGAACTGAGAGAGCTCTGTGCCGGAACCCTACACTTTGCCAAATATCCTGGTAGAACGGGGACGGTCGTATCCAAAAACATAAAAATAATACGGCGGAACAACTAAAGAACTGATAATGCACCACAGTGGGCCTGGACGCCGTCAATCGGAGGAAAGGAGGTGCCGCCGTAACTTGAGAAACTTCGGAAGGAAACGTCTGAAGGGGATGCTGGCGGTTGATGAGAACGGAGACGAGACCAGAAGTCCTGTGAGTACTGTTTGTGTCACAAGAGGGAGTCTCGCGCTGAACGGCAATGAGATCCCCGGACTTCAGCGTGTTGTGGACAAGGGCCAATGCGCGACGGAGAAAATCAAAATGGCACTAGGCTGCCAGCGAATCTGAAAGTGATGCAGCACTGAACACTGGGAGGGTGCTATGGGGGTGCTGTAAAAGCCCGTGTCCCTGATCTGAAGCGGATTGTTACTTTTGATGTTGAAAACATATTTAGGGACAAGTGTGATGCAGCGAATACACCCTTAGTGACACCGCAACTTGTAAATGGTGCTGACACCGCGCGCCTTTGTGTGCTGGAGACGGAGCCCTGAGGCAATACCAACTGGGGGTGGATTTAGAGAGTGGCCTGTAATATATCAAATCACTCCACACCACTTAGCTTAGTTAGGAACAGCAAAGGAACAGGGCACATGGACTCACTGATCGCGCCATTAGCGACAGTAAAACCCACTGTGACACCGCAGGTCATGGGAAAATTAGAGAAAACTGAGCACACCCTTGAGACGCCATTGTTACACTAACTGTCGGTGGCTCATGCAAGAGTGGCCATGGAGTCTGTGGCTCAGTGGCTCCTGAACTGACGTGCCTCAGTGTGCGAAGAAGGAATCATATCCTTATTACTAAGCTGTGGGTATACGATATCGCCTTCCCACAGTGCAACTGGGAGGCCTCAGCAAGTGGTGACTTGGCTGGAATCTGGCGTGACCCATGTGGGATCTGTTGGAGATTGAATAAGATCACCGACACATGAATCACCCCATCTCCAGGCGGCATAAGTTACTCTGCAGTGGTAGGTTGTTGATTTGACTTTAGGTTCTTGCAAGTGGCCTGGGTGTGGATTCTAGCTGCTGTGAACCCGGCGAACATAGTTGTGTGTGCCCGCTGTACCTATATACCATAGGACGCACCAGAGCCAAGCAGACTGACCCTCATGCCGCTGATGACACAAACGCTATGATGCGCGGAGACCAGACGCAGGGCTCAGATTCTGAAGTAATACCGCTAACAGGAGCTGGATCACACACAGACAAATTGGACTTAATACTAAAGGAGATCAGAGACTCACATGCGGCGCTCAAGATGCAACTAGGGTCACTCTCTTCTAGTCTCAATCTGTTACAAGTGGACCACAAGGAACTGTCGGAAAAGGTGAAGTCCAACAGGATTGCTTGGATGATTGATCCTACAACAACTGTGCATATCTCCCAAATGGAGCAGCTACAAGAACAGCGGCGGGTACTCTAGGACAGAGTGCATGACGCTGAGGGGAGATCCCGTAGAAACAATATTCAAATCTTACTGATTACAGAGAGAAGTGAGGAGTGTAATCCCACCCAGTTTGTGGAGACCTGGCTGAGAGAGCATGTGGCGAAGGAAGGACCTCTACAGTGTGGAGAGGGTGCATAAAGTGCCCACCAGGCCTCCCCCACTGGGAGCGCCTCCTCGACCATTGTTAGCACTCATTTTGAATTACAAATATCGAGACACAATACTACGTGCGGCCAGAGAGACTGCCCCTATCCACTTTGAGAATAAGACAATCTCATTATATCTGGATTTTACACTGGCGGTGCAGAAGACACGAGCAACTTTTCAGGATGTCAAAAAGAAACTTAGAGCCCATAACCTGAAGTATGCCTTACTCTTTCTGGCCCGGCTCAAAGTAATTTCTGGCCCAAAAAATATATTTTTTGATAACCCAGAGGAAGTGGCAGATTGGCTGGAGATCACTTTCACTCCCTCTGTTTCCCAGACCTCACTTCCGCCGAGTTGTTCTGCGTGATCTATGTTACAGCGTGAATATGCAGTCATTACAGAAGACACAAGGCAACATGGAGAAGGATCGGGGGTGAGTCCATGCGTAGAACAAATCTCAAACAGCCAAAGGGACATTCTCCTGACAGGGGCGGCACTAGCAGAAATGATGCCCTATCTTGTGCTGTGTCCGCCCACTCCTCGGATGAGGCCACAGCCCGTTCAGACTCTGAATCCAGTCTATTACTGTTCCTGTTGGTTACTCCACAGACTGCGGATAATTATTGAACTGATAAGATCGGCTCCCTGGATATTGGTATTGTATAACATAATTATTTAGACAGATGCAATGTTTATAATGTCAGATAACACCCAGTTCTTTATTTTTTACTACTGGCTGCTGGGGTTTGGTCTGGAGCGATTAGGATAAAGTGACTAAATACCGGACAATGGAAGCAACAATCACAGGTGATTGCCTCCCCCCCCTTCCTTGGCGACTACACTGTGGCATTGTTCATGTGGAGTTCCAGTTGAATTTTCGGTTATGGTTTGGTCTTCTGCTGTTTTTGTGGGAAGCCTAGTATTGGGGTGTTTTATAAGTTTTATAGACTCAACATTGGTTTATGTGGGGTTGGTCTGGCCCAGTATTCACTATGCTTCTAATGACTCACCATACGCTGGACTTGATGGCACAGCCTAGTAGTTATAAATGTTGCTCTTGGAATGAGCGGAGGCTCGGCTCTGTCCACAAACGGCATAGACTGCAAGCCCAGTTAAATAGGCGCACGGTAAATATTGCGTTTCTCCAAGAAACCCATCTCAATCATAATGAAGCAGTTCAATTACACAAGAAATGGCCGGGACAATTATTCTTTACTTCACATTCGGGCTTTGTCAAGTCAAGTCATGGATATTTATATGGTGCACAAATCACTTCCAGGAAGTCTCATGGCGCCTACAGCGGACTCTGACATCAGAAAACGGTATTAATTTGCAAATAACCAGGTCTTTAGTCCTTTGAAAAAACGGCTATGGTCAGGGGAGTTACGGAGAAGGAGCGGGATTTTGTTCCATGCGGCAGGGGCCAAACACAAGAACGCTCGGCCACCATTTCTGGAGGTACGTACTCTCAGAGGTATTAATAGGAGTTCATTCTTGGACCTGAGATTTCTTGATGGCTGATACCATCTGAGCTTTTTGGACCAGTATTTAGGACCTCTTCCATACAATTGTCTATGCACCAGACATAGTGTTTTGAAAAGGATACGCTTTTTTACTGGCAACCAATGTGGGCTCTTTAAACAAGCAGCGGAGGATGTTTTTCTCGGGGGGTTAGGAACGAGCCGGGCCTCTGTGTTCTAGAGAACCTGGAGCCTCTTCAGATGGTGTTCATTTATAGAGAGCAAAAGAGCATTCCCGTAATCCATTCTGCTTATTATAAGGCCTTGGACCAAGGGTTTGCGGGCCTGAATGGGGATCCACTTAAAGATTTTTCTCAGGCTCCACATTAGTCCAAAACAGGTGCCAACTATGCTGTTTATTTGGCTTTTCATGGACAGTTTGTTATCTAACAAGAAGCCCAGATTGCGGGTGTGATCCTTTGTCACTGGGCATATGCCCAACTTAGTTGGCCACCAATCATCTGTCCAATGTTCCGCCGCTTTGCCGAAGAGCATAATCTCTGACTTACTGCCATTTAGTTGAAGGTGATTGATGGTCATCCACTCTTCAACTTGTACCAGGCAGTTTTTGAAACGTTGTTTGGTTTCATTATAGTCAGAATCTAGCGTGACAAGAATCTGTGTGTCATCGGCATATGACAGAACATCAAAACCATGGTCTCTGATAATATTAGCCAAAGGGGTCATATAGATATTAAAGAGCGTTGGGCTCAATATAGAGCCCTGAGGAACGCCCCTTTTGACAGGTCTTTCATGTGCACTATGTTCTCCAATTTGTACCGTCGTAGTGCGGTTGGACAGATAACTAACAAACCAGTTCAGGACATTTCCTCTGACACCAATCTCCCACAGCCGATGAATTAGAATACGGTGGGAGATGGTGTCAAATGCTGGTGTCAAATCCAGCAGCACGAGGATGGCTGATCGGCGCTTTGCTCGCGGAGCCGCGATATTGCTGAGGAATGGTACCCTATTTAAGTTAATAGAACAAAGCATGGATACGAATGGTAGATATGCACTAATACACGGGTTGTTTGATGGAGAGCATATAGTGTTGGGGAGCATACGCACTCCAAATATTGATCAAGACAAGTTTCTGGAGGTTCTTAGTGTAATGTTGACAGGGTGGGAATATTACCCCTGGGTATTAGGTGGAGATTTTAATGAGGTGCTTGATATCGAAGTAGATAGGTCACACCCCCCACTGCATAGACCGAGTTGTAGGAAATTAGCGGATGCACTTAGGCGTTGGGCGGATGGGTGGGGAATTATGGATGCATGGCGTGCGACACACCCTAGGGACAGGGAATACTCCTCTTAATCCCCGCCACATAAACTATACACTTGAATAGACAGAATATTTTGTTAATTAACTCTGATGGGCACAATCAGCGATTCAACACATTTTGAGAAAACATTATCTGATCATAACCCAGTAGAATTTATACTTCAATGGGGCAGGATACCAACCCAAGTGCCGACATGGAAGTTGCAGCCTCTGCTTTTAGAGGACCCAGTTTTCTGGTCGGCATTGTCCACAGCCATAGTAAATTATTTTGCTGAAAATTCAGAGACACCATCCACGCTCCAGATTGAATGGGAGGCCTTCAAAACGAAAGCAGGGGCGTGGCATACCCTCATTGCCCAGCTTATTGACATACAAAATAATCTAGGTAGAACTAGAAGCTACGTTGGGTGATGCACAGCAAGCGCAGTTGCAAGAAACAGATACTATTAGAAGACCAGCGAATTTGAGATTATCATCTTTACACACAGAAACAACATGCTGTAGCGGACCGGGCGGGCCCACTCCTTGCTAAAATCATTAAGGATGCCCTACCAATCTCTCCTATTTTGGAGGTTCGAATGTGAAGGGAGATATGATGTGCACACAACTTGAAATGAATAAGGCCTTCAAGGATTATTACGAGAAATTGTATATGCACCCAGTTGCTATTACTGACAGAATTTGACAAATTCTTTGATGACCTACAACTCCCACAATTGTTGCAACACCACAAAGAGGCATTGGAGAAACCCATGACTGCTATGGAAATAAATCAGGCGATCAATAGCTGGGCACTGGGGGAGATGGTCTGCCCATTGAATTCTAAGCAGCGTACTCTGATTTGTTAATACCCCATCTGCAGCGTTTGTATCACACATCTTTAGAAACAGGGACTCTAACCCTTACCACACTTCAGGCGACAGTGGTCTCACTACTGAAACTGAGCTGGGATGGTACTGACATGACGGGATATAGACCTCTTTAATTACTAAATGTGGACTATAAGATATTGAGTAAACTATTGGCTATTAGACTCTGTCTGTGCATACTAAAGCTGATACACGTTGACCAATGCGGATTTGTCCCAGGCAGGAGCACAGCACTTAACATTAGGCGGTTGCAGCAAATAATGACACACACACGGCCTGTAACTGAGGCTGAGGGGTGCATCTCGTTGGATTTATGCCAGGCCTTTGATTCTCTACATTGGAAGTATATGTTTCAGGCACTGTCCAAATTTGATATACCGGAGGAGTATATAACGTGGGTGAGACTATTATATTTACATCCCACGGCACAAGCCGGCATGGGGCAGCATATCTCCCAATAGTATAGCGTTGCACGGGGCCCCAGGCACGGCTCCCACTGTCACCCTTTTTTTCATCTTAGATCTAGAGCCCCTCTTACACAAACTGCACTCTGTGGTGGGTCATAGGGCGATTGTGATGGGGCCCAGCACACATATTGTTTCCGCATACGCAGACGACTTAATATTATATTTTAGGAACCTAGGTGTGGTCTATGAACCCATACCTTCCATATTTGCCACATTCCAAAAACTTTCCGGGCTCTCGATTAATGAGAATAAGTCCTATGTTTATTATTTTACTGATGCAACACGTACTGGGACTCTTAATTTTGGGAACTGGTTATTCAATATTGCACCTATTACTTTCAAATATTTAGGTATAAATATATATAGGAACACACAAGACCTCCTTGATGGCAACTTACATCGTGCAATAGCCACCCTCAGATCCCAAATAATGTTCTGGACCTCCTTGTCAATATAAGTGGCAGGCAAGGTGGCTATCGCCAAAAATGGTGATGCTCCCTAGATTGCTATATTATTTCACTAATTTACCCATTATTGTTGTAGTTTGGCAGCGATTAGGTTGAGTGTTAGCAAAAGACATCCGAGTTCTAGCTGTTATCTTGACATCTGGAGCATCCATTTTGGATTTGCGGCAGCCATTTTGTCTGCCATATGCTGCCTCGTGCCGACCATGTGCGTTGTCCTATCTTTCTGCTCATGGCCTTTGAATCTGCCCGGCAACAGGCTAATAATAGCATCTCTGTGTTTCACTGATGACCGTTAGGGTCCACATCTGCTAATGATTAGCCCTGGATTGGAATGTGTTAGCCGAGACCCCAAGACTGTTAGCTCCTCCCACTGATTGATTGTGCCTCTCGATATTGCCTTGTATGGACATAAAATGTGCTCTTGTGCTTTGTACCGCCTTCTTTTGAGCCCCTGTGTGGGTATAAATGAACCATGTGTCCGGTAGTCCTTTGTGCTACTTTTCGCAGTTCCGAAGAGTACTGGTTGAACTTTAGCACCACTTCATGAAGTATAATAAATTCTATGTTTTGCAATTCCAGTTTCCGTGCAACTTTTTCCTTTGGGTCTGAGGACTTTGTGCGCAGAAGAGCGAACCCCTTGCACTAGCGGGTCTGGCTGAGGCCTGCACGACAAATTGGCGCCCGGCACGTGGGGCTAATCGGGACTCGGATGCCTGAAGGATTGGTCGTGACGAAGGTTCGGAACTTCGCTGAGGACGCGATCGCTGCCAGAGGAGACCCGTGTCTTGGCATCCAAGGTGTTTCTTCCCTACTTTCCGATCCGACCATCCAGGCGGCGCCGGTCCTCGACTGAGATCTCTTCTGCTGGTTTGCCGTGCAGTGACCGTTTGGTCGAATTTAGAACTTGGCAGTTGGAATCTGGACGGCCTATGATTGGTAAGAGCCGTTTTGCGGCACCTATTGTAGGTCTTGGCCTTTGGAGTGCCACGTATGATAAGGACGCTTATCGTGGCACGTTTGACTTTGGGATAGACGTCTACTTTGATTGTTTGATTGTTTGATTTGATTGTGTATATATGTGTTGCAACTCATATAGGCAGACATAGCATGGAGTTTTTTTTCTCCGCTTTGATTTGCAAGCGCAACGTACTAAGAAAGTACTTTAAGCGCTCTTTCCCTATAGTAGTGTATATCTTGCACTATTTTTGAGCATGTCTGTTCGTCGCGCACTTCGGAAGATGTGCTACTTGTTTGGTGGTACCAGTTTACGACTTGAGGAATCGCAGCCGGCTCCCCCCGAGGGGACTCCTAATCGAGATATGTATGTGAAGTATGGTCTTTCTGCCATAATGTACAGCGCATTGTGGCATAAATACACGAAAAAGGATCCTGAGTTACGTTGGCCATTGTATGGATCGTTTGATGCGCGAAAGGTTGCTTATGTGGAGCAATGTTTGTTTGAGCGAAAGTCTAGGCGTGATATGTTTGAGAGTTTGCGAATGTGGGAGAAAGAAGTACGGCAGCAAGAGAAGCGCGAGCAAGCGTTGATTGAAAAAGAAAAGCGAAAGACTGTGTATGAAAAAGCGCTGGAATTACGAAAGAAAGAAGCGAAAGAATAACAGGAACGAGAGGAGAAAGAACGAAGGTTACAGATATCTGGCCAATATCCTGTCCGTCAGCTTCTTTATCCTGTCCTTAATAAACCACACGATGATTTCTTGTTATTAGATCGACCTCCACCTCCGTATATCATTCTGTCTGCTCCGTCTGGGGACGATGAGGATTCCAATTCGGGACAGCAGAAAGCGCGGGACACCCGATCGATGTTATCAACTGAACGGTCGGCCCAGATCAGACAAGCTGCTTGAAAAGCATTACGTAGCACTGATCCTGCTTCCGATCTTTCTGCTTTTATTAAGGATTGGTCAGAAAGGGAACAGATATATTTCACTGCAATGTTTGCTGATGAAGTTGTAGAAATGTATCGTAAATACTCCACAACATTAGAACCTGCTGATATTGCAAGTGATCATAAACAGTTACGTGACGGTCTCTTTGTTTTTTCCCAGGTGGAAGATATGATTAGACGGCTGGTTAAAATATGGAATGAGGCGAGATATCTGAAGGAACAGCAAAAGCCTTCGGATACCGCTCCACAGACTAATCAGCATGGAGAGGCGATGCGCCCTATCTTCGTGACAGATAAGAGATTACCAGTTGTCATGAAACCTATGCGGGAAGTCGCGCCATTGTATGTTCCTCCTAAAGGAGCGGGGGATAGCGATGATAAAACTTCTGTCGATGCTAAGGGATATTTTATTTATAATTGGGTGTACGCTCCCTGGAATAGAGCAGATGTAACGGCGCTTAAAAATGCGTTACCTGACCCACGTAAAAACCCGATACAAAAGGGGATGATGGACGGAGCGTTTGAACAAATCAAACACTCACCCCCAGTCTACGGATCTGGGTTTAATCCATCACCATTCTTTAGTTCACTCAGCCACCCCAGTTCAGACATGGCTATATGCAAATCAGTCTGACCATGTGCCTTATGGGAACAGTCCAGCCCGAACTGCCAAGCCATGTCTTCCCTGGACCGGAAACAAGCATCCTGGGACCGGTTTCGGATTCATAATCCTCATCAGCCAGGCTATCTTGAATCCAGTGGCCAAGTGAACAAGGGACTCACGTCTGAGTATACCCTGCCACACTTAGGGTGAACAAAGCGATACAAAAGGGGATGATGGACGGAGCGTTTGAACAAATGAAACACTCACCCCCAGTCAACTGATCTGGGTTTAATCCATCACCATTCTTTAGTTCACCCAGCCACCCCAGTTCAGACATGGCTATATGCAAATCAGTCTGACCCTGTGCCTTATGGGAACAGTCCAGCCCGAACTGCCAAGCCATGTCTTCCCTGGACCGGAAACAAGCATCCTGGGACCGGTTTCGGATTCATAATCCTCATCAGCCAGGCTATCTTGAATCCAGTGGCCAAGTGAACAAGGGACTCACGTCTGAGTATACCCTGCCACACTTAGGGCGAACAAAGCGATACAAAAGGGGATGATGGAGGGAGCGTTTGAACAAATCAAACACTCACCCCCAGTCAACTGATCTGGGTTTAATCCATCACCATTCTTTAGTTCACTCAGCCACCCCAGTTCAGACATGGCTATATGCAAATCAGTCTGACCCTGTGCCTTATGGGAACAGTCCAGCCCGAACTGCCAAGCCATGTCTTCCCTGGACCGGAAACAAGCATCCTGGGACCGGTTTCGGATTCATAATCCTCATCAGCCAGGCTATCTTGACTCCAGTGGCCAAGTGAACAAGGGACTCACGTCTGAGTATACCCTGCCACACTTAGGGTGAACAAAGCGATACAAAAGGGGATGATGGACGGAGCGTTTGAACAAATCAAACACTCACCCCCAGTCAACTGATCTGGGTTTAATCCATCACCATTCTTTAGTTCACTCAGCCACCCCAGTTCAGACATGGCTATATGCAAATCAGTCTGACCCTGTGCCTTATGGGAACAGTCCAGCCCGAACTGCCAAGTCATGTCTTCCCCGGACTGGAAACAAGCATCCTGGGACCGGTTTCGGATTCATAATCCTCATCAGCCAGGCTATCTTGAATCCAGTGGCCAAGTGAACAAGGGACTCACGTCTGAGTATACCCTGCCACACTTAGGGCATCAATGAAGCTCACACCGCTAGCCCCTCCTCCGGATCGCCCCTCGGGATTCTGGTACTTGCCGTTCTTTAGTGGATCACCCAGGTGGGTGCAAGTCGGTACTTGTTGGACTGATGAATCTCTACACCCGATACATGTCCCGGGTTTTAGGATATCGCCCGAGACATGTCTCGGGTTTCGGGATAACTTCCCTCATCAGTAGAGAAAGATCGTTAGGGGTGGAAGAGAAGGCCGCCACACAACCGTCAAAGGCCTCGATGCCAGAACCGGCACGCAGGTGCGTCGTCCAAGAGCCCGTCGGCCCAAAGCTCAAGGGAGCCATATTGTGTTTAGTCATCAATGGAGCGCACACCGCTAGCCCCTCCTCCGGATCGCCCCTCGGGATTCTGGTACTTGTCGTTCTTTAGTGGATCACCCAGGTGGGTGCAAGTCGGTACTTGTTGGACTGATAAATCTCTAGACCCGATACATGTCCCGGGTTTTAGGATATCGCCCGAGACATGTCTCGGGTTTCGGGATAACTTCCCTCATCAGTAGAGAAAGATCGTTAGGGGTGGAAGAGAAGGCCGCCACACAACTGTCAAAGGCCTCGATGCCAGAACCGGCACGCAGGTGCGTCGTCCAAGAGCCCGTCGGCCCAAAGCTCAAGGGAGCCATATTGTGTTTAGTCATCAATGGAGCGCACACCACTAGCCCCTCCTCCGGATCGCCCCTCGGGATTCTGGTACTTGTCGTTCTTTAGTGGATCACCCAGGTGGGTGCAAGTCGGTACTTGTTGGACTGATGAATCTCTAGACCCGATACATGTCCCGGGTTTTAGGATATCGCCCGAGACATGTCTCGGGTTTCGGGATAACTTCCCTCATCAGTAGAGAAAGATCGTTAGGGGTGGAAGAGAAGGCCGCCACACAACCGTCAAAGGCCTCGATGCCAGAACCGGCACGCAGGTGCGTCGTCCAAGAGCCCGTTGGCCCAAATCTCAAGGGAGCCATATTGTGTTTAGTCATCAATGGAGCGCACACCGCTAGCCCCTCCTCCGGATCGCCCCTCGGGATTCTGGTACTTGTCGTTCTTTAGTGGATCACCCAGGTGGGTGCAAGTCGGTACTTGTTGGAATGATGAATCTCTAGATCCGATACATGTCCCGGGTTTTACGATATCGCCCGAGACATGTCTCGGGTTTCGGGATAACTTCCCTCATCAGTAGAGAAAGATCGTTAGGGGTGGAAGAGAAGGCCGCCACACAACCGTCAAAGGCCTCGATGCCAGAACCGGCACGCAGGTGCGTCGTCCAAGAGCCCGTCGGCCCAAAGCTCAAGGGAGCCATATTGTGTTTAGTCATCAATGGAGCGCACACCGCTAGCCCCTCCTCCGGATCGCCCCTCGGGATTCTGGTACTTGTCGTTCTTTAGTGGATCACCCAGGTGGGTGCAAGTCGGTACTTGCTGGACTGATGAATCTCTAGACCCGATACATGTCCCGGGTTTTAGGATATCGCCCGAGACATGTCTCGGGTTTTGGGATAACTTCCCTCATCAGTAGAGAAAGATCATTAGGGGTGGAAGAGAAGGCCGCCACACAACCGTCAAAGGCCTCGATGCCAGAACCTGCACGCAGGTGCGTCCTCCAAGAGCCCGTCGGCCCAAAGCTCAAGGGAGCCATATTGTGTTTAGTCATCAATGGAGCGCAAACCGCTAGCCCCTCCTCTGGATCGCCCCTCGGGATTCTGGTACTTGTCGTACTTTAGTGGATCACCCAGGTGGGTGCAAGTCGGTACTTGTTGGACTGATGAATCTCCAGACCCGATACATGTCCCGGGTTTTAGGATATCGCCCGAGACATGTCTCGGGTTTCGGGATAACTTCCCTCATCAGTAGAGAAAGATCGTTAGGGGTGGAAGAGAAGGCCGCCACACAACCGTCAAAGGCCTCGATGCCAGAACCGGCACGCAGGTGCGTCGTCCAAGAGCCCGTCGGCCCAAAGCTCAAGGGAGCCATATTGTGTTTAGTCATCAATGGAGCGCACACCGCTAGCCCCTCCTCCAGATCGCCCCTCGGGATTCTGTACTTGTCGTTCTTTAGTGGATCACCCAGGTGGGTGCAAGTCGGTACTTGTTGGACTGATGAATCTCTAGACCCGATACATGACCCGGGTTTTAGGATATCGCCCGAGACATGTCTCGGGTTTTGGGATAACTTCCCTCATCAGTAGAGAAAGATCGTTAGGGATGGAAGAGAAGGCCGCCACACAACCGTCAAAGGCCTCGATGCCAGAACCGGCACGCAGGTGCGTCGTCCAAGAGCCCGTCGGCCCAAAGCTCAAGGGAGCCATATTGTGTTTAGTCATCAATGGAGCGCACACCGCTAGCCCCTCCTCTGGATCGCGCCTCGGGATTCTGGTACTTGTCGTTCTTTAGTGGATCACCCAGGTGGGTGCAAGTCGGTACTTGTTGGACTGATGAATCTCTAGACCCGATACATGTCCCGGGATTTAGGATATCGCCCGAGACATGTCTCGGGTTTCGGGATAACTTCCCTCATCAGTAGAGAAAGATCATTAGGGGTGGAAGAGAAGGCCGCCACACAACCGTCAAAGGCCTCGATGCCAGAACCGGCACGCAGGTGTGTCGTCCAAGAGCCCGTCGGCCCAAAGCTCAAGGGAGCCATATTGTGTTTAGTCATCAATGGAGCGCACACCGCTAGCCCCTCCTCCGGATCGCCCCTCGGGATTCTGGTACTTGTCGTTCTTTAGTGGATCACCCAGGTGGGTGCAAGTTGGTACTTGTTGGACTGATGAATCTCTAGACCCGATACATGTCCCGGGTTTTAGACTATCGCCCGAGACATGTCTCGGGTTTCGGGATAACTTCCCTCATCAGTAGAGAAAGATCGTTAGGGGTGGAAGAGAAGGCCCCAACACAACCGTCAAAGGCCTCGATGCCAGAACCGGCACGCAGGTGCGTCGTCCAAGAGCTCGTCGGCCCAAAGCTCAAGGGAGCCATATTGTGTTTAGTCATCAATGGAGCGCACACCGCTAGCCCCTCCTCCGGATTGCCCCTCGGGATTCTGGTACTTGTCGTTCTTTAGTGGACCACCCAGGTGGGTGCAAGTTGGTACTTGTTGGACTGATGAATCTCTAGACCCGATACAAGTCCCGGGTTTTAGGATATCGCCCGAGACATGTCTCGGGTTTCAGGATAACTTCCATCATCAGTAGAGAAAGATCGTTAGGGGTGGAAGAGAAGGCCGCCACACAACCGTCAAAGGCCTCGATGCCAGAACCGGCACGCAGGTGCGTCGTCCAATAGCCCGTCGGCCCAAAGCTCAAGGGAGCCATATTGTGTTTAGTCATTAATGGAGCGCACACCGCTAGCCCCTCCTCCGGATCGCCCCTCGGGATTCTGGTACTTGTCGTTCTTTAGTGGATCACCCAGGTGGGTGCAATTCGGTTTCTTGTTGGACTGATGAATCTCTAGACCCGATACATGTCCCGGGTTTTAGGATATCGCCCGAGACATGTCTCAGGTTTCGGGATAACTTCCCTCATCAGTAGAGAAAGATCGTTAGGGGTGGAAGAGAAGGCCGCCACACAACCGTCAAAGGCCTCGATGCCAGAACCGGCACGCAGGTGCGTCGTACAAGAGCCCATCGGCCCAAAGCTCACGGGAGCCATATTGTGTTTAGTCATCAATGGAGCGCACACCGCTAGCCCCTCCTCCGGATCGCCCCTCGGGATTCTGGTACTTGTCGTTCTTTAGTGGATCACCCAGGTGGGTGCAAGTCGGTACTTGTTGGACTGATGAATCTCTAGACCCGATACATGTCCCGGGTTTTTGGATATCGCCCGAGACATGTCTCGGGTTTCGGGATAACTTCCCTCATCAGTAGAGAAAGATCGTTAGGGGTGGAAGAGAAGGCCGCCACACAACAGTCAAAGGCCTCGATGCCAGAACCGTCACACAGGTGCGTCGTCCAAGAGCCCGTCGGCCCAAAGCTCAAGGGAGCCATATTGTGTTTAGTCATCAATAGAGCGCACACCGCTAGCCCCTCCTCCGGATCGCCCCTCGGGATTCTGGTACTTGTCGTTCTTTAGTGGATCACCCAGGTGGGTGCAAGTCGGTACTTGTTGGACTGATGAATCTCTATACCCGATACATGTCCCGGGGTTTAGGATATCGCCCAAGACATGTCTCGGGTTTCGGGATAAATTCCCTCATCAGTAGAGAAAGATCGTAAGGGGTGGAAGAGAAGGCCGCCACACAAGCGTCAAAGGCCTCGATGCCAGAACCGGCACGCAGGTGCATCGTCCAAGAGCCCGTCGGCCCAAAGCTCAAGGGAGCCATATTGTGTTTAGTCATCAATGGAGCGCACACCGCTAGCCCCTCCTCCGGATCGCCCCTCGGGATTCTAGTACTTGTCGTTCTTTAGTGGATCACCCAGGTGGGTGCAAGTCGGTACTTGTTGGACTGATGAATCTCTATACCCGATACATGTCCTGGGGTTTAGGATATCGCCCGAGACATGTCTCGGGTTTCGGGATAACTTCCCTCATCAGTAGAGAAAGATCGTTAGGGGTGGAAGAGAAGGCCGCCACACAACTGTCAAAGGCCTCGATGCCAGAACCGGCACGCAGGTGCGTCGTCCAAGAGCCTGTCAGCCCAAAGCTCAAGGGAGCCATATTGTGTTTAGTCATCAATGGAGCTCACACCACTAGCCCCTCCTCCGGATCGCCCCTCGGGATTCTGGTACTTGTCGTTCTTTAGTGGATCACCCAGGTGGGTGCAAGTCGGTACTTGTTGGACTGATGAATCTCTAGACCCGATACATGTCCCGGGTTTCAGGATATCGCCCGAGACATGTCTCGGTTTTCGGGATAACTTCCCTCATCAGTAGAGAAAGATCGTTAGGGGTGGAAGAGAAGGCCGCCACACAACCGTCAAAGGCCTCGATGCCAGAACCGGCACGCAGGTGCGTCGTCCAATAGCCCGTCAGCCCAAAGCTCAAGGGAGCCATATTGTGTTTAGTCATTAATGGAGCGCACACCGCTAGCCCCTCCTCCGGATCGTCCCTCGGGATTCTGGTACTTGTCGTTCTTTAGTGGATCACCCAGGTGGGTGCAAGTCGGTTTCTTGTTGGACTGATGAATCTCTAGACCCGATACATGTCCCGGGTTTTAGGATATCGCCCGAGACATGTCTCGGGTTTCGGGATAAATTCCCTCATCAGTAGAGAAAGATCGTAAGGGGTGGAAGAGAAGGCCGCCACACAAGCGTCAAAGGCCTCGATGCCAGAACCGGCACGCAGGTGCATCGTCCAAGAGCCCGTCGGCCCAAAGCTCAAGGGAGCCATATTGTGTTTAGTCATCAATGGAGCGCACACCGCTAGCCCCTCCTCCGGATCGCCCCTCGGGATTCTGGTACTTGTCGTTCTTTAGTGGATCACCCAGGTGGGTGCAAGTTGGTACTTGTTGGACTGATGAATCTCTAGACCCGATACATGTCCCGGGTTTTAGACTATCGCCCGAGACATGTCTCGGGTTTCGGGATAACTTCCCTCATCAGTAGAGAAAGATCGTTAGGGGTGGAAGAGAAGGCCCCAACACAACCGTCAAAGGCCTCGATGCCAGAACCGGCACGCAGGTGCGTCGTCCAAGAGCTCGTCGGCCCAAAGCTCAAGGGAGCCATATTGTGTTTAGTCATCAATGGAGCGCACACCGCTAGCCCCTCCTCCGGATTGCCCCTCGGGATTCTGGTACTTGTCGTTCTTTAGTGGACCACCCAGGTGGGTGCAAGTTGGTACTTGTTGGACTGATGAATCTCTAGACCCGATACATGTCCCGGGTTTTAGGATATCGCCCGAGACATGTCTCGGGTTTCAGGATAACTTCCATCATCAGTAGAGAAAGATCGTTAGGGGTGGAAGAGAAGGCCGCCACACAACCGTCAAAGGCCTCGATGCCAGAACCGGCACGCAGGTGCGTCGTCCAATAGCCCGTCGGCCCAAAGCTCAAGGGAGCCATATTGTGTTTAGTCATTAATGGAGCGCACACCGCTAGCCCCTCCTCCGGATCGCCCCTCGGGATTCTGGTACTTGTCGTTCTTTAGTGGATCACCCAGGTGGGTGCAAGTCGGTTTCTTGTTGGACTGATGAATCTCTAGACCCAATACATGTCCCGGGTTTTAGGATATCGCCCGAGACATGTCTCAGGTTTCGGGATAACTTCCCTCATCAGTAGAGAAAGATCGTAAGGGGTGGAAGAGAAGGCCGCCACACAACCGTCAAAGGCCTCGATGCCAGAACCGGCACGCAGGTGCGTCGTCCAAGAGCCCATCGGCCCAAAGCTCACGGGAGCCATATTGTGTTTAGTCATCAATGGAGCGCACACCGCTAGCCCCTCCTCCGGATCGCCCCTCGGGATTCTGGTACTTGTCGTTCTTTAGTGGATCACCCAGGTGGGTGCAAGTCGGTACTTGTTGGACTGATGAATCTCTAGACCCGATACATGTCCCGGGTTTTTGGATATCGCCCGAGACATGTCTCGGGTTTCGGGATAACTTCCCTCATCAGTAGAGAAAGATCGTTAGGGGTGGAAGAGAAGGCCGCCACACAACAGTCAAAGGCCTCGATGCCAGAACCGTCACACAGGTGCGTCGTCCAAGAGCCCGTCGGCCCAAAGCTCAAGGGAGCCATATTGTGTTTAGTCATCAATAGAGCGCACACCGCTAGCCCCTCCTCCGGATCGCCCCTCGGGATTCTGGTACTTGTCGTTCTTTAGTGGATCACCCAGGTGGGTGCAAGTCGGTACTTGTTGGACTGATGAATCTCTATACCCGATACATGTCCCGGGGTTTAGGATATCGCCCAAGACATGTCTCGGGTTTCGGGATAAATTCCCTCATCAGTAGAGAAAGATCGTAAGGGGTGGAAGAGAAGGCCGCCACACAAGCGTCAAAGGCCTCGATGCCAGAACCGGCACGCAGGTGCATCGTCCAAGAGCCCGTCGGCCCGAAGCTCAAGGGAGCCATATTGTGTTTAGTCATCAATGGAGCGCACACCGCTAGCCCCTCCTCCGGATCGCCCCTCGGGATTCTAGTACTTGTCGTTCTTTAGTGGATCACCCAGGTGGGTGCAAGTCGGTACTTGTTGGACTGATGAATCTCTATACCCGATACATGTCCCGGGGTTTAGGATATCGCCCGAGACATGTCTCGGGTTTCGGGATAACTTCCCTCATCAGTAGAGAAAGATCGTTAGGGGTGGAAGAGAAGGCCGCCACACAACCGTCAAAGGCCTCGATGCCAGAACCGGCACGCAGGTGCGTCGTCCAAGAGCCCGTCGGCCCAAAGCTCAAGGGAGCCATATTGTGTTTAGTCATCAATGGAGCGCACACTGCTAGCCCCTCCTCCGGATCGCCCCTCGGGAATCTGGTGCTTGTCGTTCTTTAGTGGACCACCCAGGTGGGTGCAAGTTGGTACTTGTTGGACTGATGAATCTCTAGACCCGATACATGTCCCGGGTTTTAGGATATCGCCCGAGACATGTCTCGGGTTTCAGGATAACTTCCATCATCAGTAGAGAAAGATCGTTAGGGGTGGAAGAGAAGGCCGCCACACAACAGTCAAAGGCCTCGATGCCAGAACCGTCACACAGGTGCGTCTTCCAAGAGCCCGTCGGCCCAAAGCTCAAGGGAGCCATATTGTGTTTAGTCATCAATAGAGCGCACACCGCTAGCCCCTCCTCCGGATCGCCCCTCGGGATTCTGGTACTTGTCGTTCTTTAGTGGATCACCCAGGTGGGTGCAATTCGGTACTTGTTGGACTGATGAATCTCTATACCCGATACATGTCCCGGGGTTTAGGATATCGCCCAAGACATGTCTCGGGTTTCGGGATAAATTCCCTCATCAGTAGAGAAAGATCGTAAGGGGTGGAAGAGAAGGCAGCCACACAAGCGTCAAAGGCCTCGATGCCAGAACCGGCACGCAGGTGCATCGTCCAAGAGCCCGTCGGCCCAAAGCTCAAGGGAGCCATATTGTGTTTAGTCATCAATGGAGCGCACACCGCTAGCCCCTCCTCCGGATCGCCCCTCGGGATTCTAGTACTTGTCGTTCTTTAGTGGATCACCCAGGTGGGTGCAAGTCGGTACTTGTTGGACTGATGAATCTCTATACCCGATACATGTCCCGGGGTTTAGGATATCGCCCGAGACATGTCTCGGGTTTCGGGATAACTTCCCTCATCAGTAGAGAAAGATCGTTAGGGGTGGAAGAGAAGGCCGCCACACAACCGTCAAAGGCCTCGATGCCAGAACCGGCACGCAGGTGCGTCGTCCAAGAGCCCGTCGGCCCAAAGCTCAAGGGAGCCATATTGTGTTTAGTCATCAATGGAGCGCACACTGCTAGCCCCTCCTCCGGATCGCCCCTCGGGAATCTGGTGCTTGTCGTTCTTTAGTGGACCACCCAGGTGGGTGCAAGTTGGTACTTGTTGGACTGATGAATCTCTAGACCCGATACATGTCCCGGGATTTAGGATATCGCCCGAGACATGTCTCGGGTTTCAGGATAACTTCCATCATCAGTAGAGAAAGATCGTTAGGGGTGGAAGAGAAGGCCGCCACACAACCGTCAAAGGCCTCGATGCCAGAACCGGCACGCAGGTGCGTCGTCCAATAGCCCGTCGGCCCAAAGCTCAAGGGAGCCATATTGTGTTTAGTCATTAATGGAGCGCACACCGCTAGCCCCTCCTCCGGATCGGCCCTCGGGATTCTGGTACTTGTCGTTCTTTAGTGGATCACCCAGGTGGGTGCAAGTCGGTTTCTTGTTGGACTGATGAATCTCTAGACCCGATACATGTCCTGGGTTTTAGGATATCGCCCGAGACATGTCTCAGGTTTCGGGATAACTTCCCTCATCAGTAGAGAAAGATCGTTAGGGGTGGAAGAGAAGGCCGCCACACAACCGTCAAAGGCCTCGATGCCAGAACCGGCACGCAGGTGCGTCGTCCAAGAGCCCATCGGCCCAAAGCTCACGGGAGCCATATTGTGTTTAGTCTCAATGGAGCGCACACCGCTAGCCCCTCCTCCGGATCGCCCCTCGGGATTCTGGTACTTGTCGTTCTTTAGTGGATCACCCAGGTGGGTGCAAGTCGGTACTTGTTGGACTGATGAATCTCTATACCCGATACATGTCCCGGGGTTTAGGATATCGCCCAAGACATGTCTCGGGTTTCGGGATAAATTCCCTCATCAGTAGAGAAAGATCGTAAGGGGTGGAAGAGAAGGCCGCCACACAAGCGTCAAAGGCCTCGATGCCAGAACCGGCACGCAGGTGCATCGTCCAAGAGCCCGTCGGCCCAAAGCTCAAGGGAGCCATATTGTGTTTAGTCATCAATGGAGCGCACACCGCTAGCCCCTCCTCCGGATCGCCCCTCGGGATTCTAGTACTTGTCGTTCTTTAGTGGATCACCCAGGTGGGTGCAAGTCGGTACTTGTTGGACTGATGAATCTCTATACCCGATACATGTCCCGGGGTTTAGGATATCGCCCGAGACATGTCTCGGGTTTCGGGATAACTTCCCTCATCAGTAGAGAAAGATCGTTAGGGGTGGAAGAGAAGGCCGCCACACAACTGTCAAAGGCCTCGATGCCAGAACCGGCACGCAGGTGCGTCGTCCAAGAGCCTGTCAGCCCAAAGCTCAAGGGAGCCATATTGTGTTTAGTCATCAATGGAGCTCACACCACTAGCCCCTCCTCCGGATCGCCCCTCGGGATTCTGGTACTTGTCGTTCTTTAGTGGATCACCCTGGTGGGTGCAAGTCGGTACTTGTTGGACTGATGAATCTCTAGACCCGATACATGTCCCGGGTTTCAGGATATCGCCCGAGACATGTCTCGGTTTTCGGGATAACTTCCCTCATCAGTAGAGAAAGATCGTTAGGGGTGGAAGAGAAGGCCGCCACACAACCGTCAAAGGCCTCGATGCCAGAACCGGCACGCAGGTGCGTCGTCCAAGAGCCCGTCGGCCCAAAGCTCAAGGGAGCCATATTGTGTTTAGTCATCAATGGAGCGCACACTGCTAGCCCCTCCTCCGGATCGCCCCTCGGGAATATGGTGCTTGTCGTTCTTTAGTGGATCACCCAGGTGGGTGCAAGTCGGTACTTGTTGGACTGATGAATCTCTAGACCCGATACATGTCCCGGGTTTTAGGATATCGCCCGAGACATGTCTCGGGTTTCGGGATAACTTCCCTCATCAGTAGAGAAAGATCGTTAGGGGTGGAAGAGAAGGCCGCCACACAACCGTCAAAGGCCTCGATGCCAGAACCGGCACGCAGGTGCGTCGTCCAAGAGCCCGTCGGCCCAAAGCTCAAGGGAGCCATATTGTGTTTAGTCATCAATGGAGCGCACACCGCTAGCCCCTCCTCCGGATCGCCCCTAGGGTTCTGGTACTTTTCGTTCTTTAGTGGATCACCCAGGTGGGTGCAAGTCGGTACTTGTTGGACTGATGAATCTCTAGACCCGATACATGTCCCGGGTTTTAGGATATTCCCCGAGACATGTCTTGGGTTTCGGGATAACTTCCCTCATCAGTAGAGAAAGATCGTTAGGGGTGGAAGAGAAGGCCGCCACACAACCAGGGATGGCAAGCACACCAGTGAACACCCTCAAGACTTTAAACTCGGGTAGAAGTGCACCCGCTGATACCGACCACATCGACCATCATGCTCCGGGGTCACACGCTGATGGGACGAGCAGTGTGCGACCTCATTCGGACTTGCCTTTTACAAAGAAGTTGAGGGTGCTCTAAATTCTTGTGTTATGACCTTATGTGATATAGATTTGTTTTTAGGTCTTATTTTGCCCCCAGATATGTGGAGGACCGTTCGTAAAATTGATGATCGTGCTGTTCTTGGTGCCGAATGGAAGGAGATAGAGCGCACGGATGCGGATTGAGAGCCCGCCCAAAAACCGTATCAGCTAATATTAGATCTTCCTGCCGCTATTTTGACTAAGCTTAAAACGATTATCCCCCCTAAAAAGATTGATTGGACTGTTTTAGCGTCCTGTAAACAAAAGACAGATGAATCGGTTTCCGATTTCTTTACGCGTTTTGAGGAAGCTTTTCATGATTTTAGCGGTCAGAACTTACTGATGATACCGGCAGACATCTGTTTGTCGATAAATATGTTTCGAATCTATTACCTGGCATAGCAAGCCACCTAAAAGCTAGTGAGAGTTCTTGGACTACGTCCTCTCCGGCCTCTGTTTTGACGATGGCTCAGTATTATGAGTGCCAAGAGGCGGAGGCGAAGGGGACCGAGGACAAGAAATCAAAAGAGTTGAAAACGAAAGTTATGTTGGCCCAAGTGTATGGTCCGCCTTCTAGAGGTTATGATAGGGGCCCTGATAGAAGCTATGATAGAGGTGGATGACCGCCTCTCTATAATCCCCCTGGTCGTTCGGATGTGTCTTCGAATCAATGCTCTTATTGTAAACAGATTGGCCATTGGGCACAAAATTGCCCTGTGTTACGTTCTCAACAGGATGTTAGGGGGCGGTGTGAAGGGAGAACTGGCTCAGGTTTCTCGGCGCCTCGAGGTAATATGAATGATCGTGCTCGGTCCGACATGAATGCACGCCCACAGCAGAGACAGAATACATTTGATAGGCGAAATCAATGTCAAATGTCTGACTATGTCCCACCTGATTTGTACGATTCTGCTCATGCATAGGATTGCGTAGGATGGGGTAAGGAATCAGTTGAAGTTCCAGTAGATCAGACGGGTCCCTATGTTACAGCACATGTTTTGGGCTCTACTGATCGCTTTCTGGTCGATACAGGAGCTACCCGTAGCGCTTTGTCTAAACAATTGGTTCCGAGGGCTCCCCTGTCTGGCACAACTATTACTTCGATAGGTTTCGATGGAACACCTTCCCTTAGCCCATTGTCCCAGCCACTCCCAATTCATGTTGATAAATTCAATGCTCCATGCCCATTTTTGCTTTCCCCTAATACTCCAGACAACATTTTGGGCCTTGATATGTTAAAATATTTCAGAGCAACTATACGATGTTTTCCTGAAGGGGTGCGAGTTATTCTGAATGATAATTACACTGAATTTGATCGAATTTGCCTGGTTCAGTAGGACATTGCGTTAGCTTCACTTCCTGAATCTTTATGGGCTACCTCAGACACTGATGTTGGTTAGATGACCCTTCCTCCGATCCAGATTAGTGTCAAGGAGGGAGCTGTGTTGCCTCGTTTGCCACAGTATCGCATTTCACAGAAGGGTGAAGAAGCACTCATACGAATTGTACATGATCTGATACGAGTTGGGGTTGTTGAGGAAGTGCCATACAATGTTTGCAATAGCCCGATTCTTCCGATTTTGAAGAGAGACACTGACACACGAGTTTACAGATTTATTATTGATTTGAGAGAAGTTAATAAGATAGTTTACCACAATATCCTGTGGTTTCTGACATCACAACACTTCTTACTTTAGTTCCCCCAACTGCTACTACATTTACTGTCATTGACCTGAAGAACGCCTTCTTTTCGATCCCTATTCATCCTGATAGCCGATATCTGTTCGGTTTCACTTTGAATAATCGATCGTATAGATTTTGTAGAGTTCCTCAGGGCTACACTGAAAGTCCGAGTATTTACAGCCAAGCATTGAAGAGGGAGCTTGATTCTTTTGTACTGCTCAACGGTGTGGCTCTCATACAATATGTCGATGACATCTTGTTGGCGGCCGACACTCCAGAGCAGTGTGAAAAATGTACTTTATCTTTGCTTTCTTTTCTTGATACACACCATCACAAAGTCTCTCGCAAGAAGCTGCAATACTGTAGACCAAAGGTAACCTACTTAGGTCACCTTTTGTCTAAGGAGGGACGTGCATTGACATCAGATCGCATACAAGCAATTTTAGACATGCCAGTTCCTACCACACAGAAAGCAGTACGTGCATTTTTAGGGCTTACTTCATTTTGTAGACAGTGGATTTTGGGATTTTCACACATTGTTAAGCCCCTGTTAGCACTTTTGACGAAAGATACCCCAGTACCTCTTCCATGGACAGATGAATGTGAAAGTGCTTTTCGACAATTACGGCAAGCCCTTTGTTCAGCACCAGTTTTAGGTACACCAGATTACACTAAGATTTTCACACTTTACGTGCACGAGAAAGATGGTTGTGCATTATCAGTGTTGGTCCAGTTACACAGCGATAAGCAACGTCCGTGTGCATACTTTTCTGGAGTTCTTGACCCTGTTGCTAGAGCATTACCTGGATGTTTTCGTTCAGTTGCAGCAACAGCGGTGTCCATTCGACAGAGTGAAGGGATAGTTTTGTCGGACAAATTGTTGGTGCTAGTGCCGCATGCTGTTGATGCCCTTCTGAATCAGACAAAGACACAGCACTTGACTAGTGCTCGTCTTACAGGATATGAATTGACATTGCTAGCCCCCCACATTACATTGAAGAGATGTGCAACTCTGAACCCAGCCACATTTTTGCCATATCCGGTGACTCAGTCTCAGCCACAAGAAACGCATGATTGTATTTTTCTGACTGAAGAACAGACAAAGGGTCGTATTGATTTACAGGATACGCCCCTTCCAGATGTAGATGGTGAATTGTGGGTTGATGGGTCCTGTTTGAAATTGCCAGATGGTACGACCACGCTTGAGACAGTAGTGGAGACAGCTCGCATACCACAGAAATCGGCTCAAGCAGCTGAATTCATAGCGTTGACGCGAGCATGTGAGCTCAGTACCGCTTGTGTGCGTAAATATTTACACAGATAGCCGCTATGCTTTTGGAGTAGCGCACGATTTTGGCCTACTCTGGAAGGAAAGAGGCTTTCTTACATCTCATGGAGTACAGATAATGCATGGAGATTTAGTGCAAAATCTCTTGACTGCATTGACGCTACCGAAGAAAATTGCCATAGTGAAGTGCAGTGCACATAAGAAAGTCACAGACAAAATTGGACAAGGAAATGCTTTTGTAGACCGTATAGCACGTGAGACTACAATGCAGAGGAACACCACTTCTATGTATGTAGTGAAGTCACAAGCTGAACGATGGCACGATGCTAGGCAGGAAGTGCGAGAGATACAGAAGACAGCTTCTGACAAGTAACGTGAACAATGGTCTAGAGAAGGAGAGTTAGATGACGAAGGTTGTTGGAGAAACAAGCAGATGGATCGATGGAAGCTGCCTATAGCTTTTGTGCAACCTATGGTTCAGATGGCACATGGAGTAGCGCATGTTGGAGCTCTTGCGATAACGAAAATGCTTACGCGAGTTTGGGAACATCCTGAGATTGCTAACACAGCTAAGAGAATACTACAGTCCTGCTTGATTTGTTTACAATACAACCCTGGAAAGGGGACACGAGTTCCGTCTGGAGGGTTTGTCACACCAACCGCACCTTTTGAAGTCCTACAAATGGACTACATTCAGCTTGAGCGGTGTAATAATTTGAAGTATGTTCTAGTGGTGGTTTGGGCCTTCAGTAAATGGATTGAGGCATACCCTACGAAAGACAATACTGCTATTACTACTGCTAAGGTGCTACTGAAGGAGTTCTTCCCGAGGTTCGGTGTTTGCAGACTTTTATGGAACGATAACGGACCTCATTTTGTTGGGGAAGTTATCAAGTATGTCCTGAAAGGGTTAGGAATTAAGCAAAAGTTCCATGCTGTGTTCCATCCACAATCTGCAGGATTGGTGGAGAGGTATAATGGTACTCTCAAGCTTAAGCTCGCGAAAGTTCAAGCCTCCACAAATCTGACTTGGCCAGATGCGCTGCCATTGGCATTGTTGTCCATTAGATCCGTACCGCATTCCAGAACGGGTCTTACCCCATACGAGGTGGTATTCGGACGTCCCATGAATATCTGGGGAGTCCCGAAACCAAGTTCTGTGTATGATGTACCTTGTGTTTTAATGAATGACTATTTGGCACAATTAACTGACAGCTTGGTTTCTATTCATCAACAGGTTCGAGAAGCACTCCCTGATAAATCCCGAGGTGAAGGCCATGAACTCCGTCCCGGAGACTTTGTCATGCTAAAGGTCTTCGAGAGGTCAAGCAGCTTGGAACCAAGGTGGCGTGGACCAGAGCAAGTACTCCTCGCCACGAGAACGGCGTCAGGGTGACCAATAAGAAGACCTGGGTCCATAGCACCCACTGCCGAAAAGTTCTGCCGACCCTGGTGGAACCTGCTGTGCTGACTGATCATCGAGAGATCTTGACTACGGAAAAAGGCCCTGCTGTATCACCTGACGGATTTGCGGAGTTCTTCCCGGACCAGACGACTCCTGGAGCAGCGCGATATAATTTTAGAGCAAGAAAGTGATTTGCAGGTTTTTTTTTTGTTGTGAGACTGGTTGAGCAACCGCTCTGGGTAGTGGAAACGGAGAGCCGATATGACAAAGGAGGGGGATCAGGCCTGCGTAGTGTAGCGACACCTGTCTTGGTCTGTGGCGAAGAAACCAACGTCTACCCAGGGTAAAGAGCTCATGGACTATTTTTGTTTTTTCCATTTTTCAGATTTGAAGATTTGGCCTTGTGACTATAAATGCTACTAAGAAAAAGATTTTAGGAGTAATAAGTGTTTTTGTTGTTTTAGCTATTATAGCAGTAATCACCTGGTGTGTTGAGAGGGTGAGTCCTGCCCGGACATTCTTTGTGGTTCCTACTACTCTGATTCCGAAAGAGCATCAGCATTTTTCTCTTCCCTATCATGAGCATAAGCATCGAGAATCTTACTTGAATAACACTTTTGTTCAGATGCTCCACCATACACATGACGCCACTAATGTTACAAACTGCTGGATTTGTGGCATGCTTCCAGCTCATCAGAAGAAAGGTGGAACGCCGTTTATTCCACTTCCTTTTTCGCATAATGGTTCTTGTCGAGCCTGGTACACTCTTCTCTTTTCGAACAGAAAACCTGCAGTAGGTGGACTTCTCTTCCGTTTGAATAAAGAGTGTTATCAAGATGAACATGGTTATCTTCAAGCGAATGGAACTATATGGGAATGGGAAGAATATCGACCGGACAATGCTTCTACGCCTTATGTTTTCACCCATACAAGAGACTCTACTACGAGTAATGAATCTGTAATTACTGTAACACGAACCAGAGCTAACCTCTGTGTACAAAGTACTGGCCGAATTCCAGTAGGAATTAGCAATTGTGTTGTTGTATTAAATATGGATGGAATAAATGATAGTACCTTTTTAGCCTCACATAACACATATCTAGTATGTGGTAGTTATGGATATCATAGATTACCTATAGGGTGGTCTGGCATTTTTTTTTTTTTTTTTATATATATTTATTAAATTTTTCATAAAATTTTTCCATACATTCCAACGTATGTTTACAGCACCTTCCAATTTCGTATGTTTACAGCACATTCCAATTTCTCAGGTGGTTATATATACAATTCATTGCTTATACAATTTTTATATCACAAACAGATGTAATAAGGTGAAACACAACCTATCCCCTAACCCACATATTCTAAGTTTATCCTGCTGGATTTCCACGTCGTAATGGGTTGCCATATTATTTTACCTAATGCCTTAGCCCTTCTGCCTTTCCTATCGTATATTGCCTTTTCTAGATTATAGATGTTAAGAAGGCTGGCCATCCATTCTGAGAATAGTGGGGGAGCCTTACTCAGCCAGTTCCTTGCAATACAGATACGGAACACTGCGATTGTAACAAAAATAAATTCAACTGGGATTGCTTCTTCCATACTTACTACCCCCAAAATAATTAATTCATCTACCAGGTTAATCTTAATATTGAGTGTTTTATCGAGAAACTCTTCTATAGCTATCTTCAAGGTAAACAGTTGTGGACACTGTGAGAACATGTGTACAATGTCTGCACCACTCGCATTACATCGCGGGCATGTTATTCCTGTTGTCCCTCCCCACTGGGCAATTCTATCCGGTGTATGATAGAGTGAGAACACTGTTTTGAAATGCTGTGACTGGAGAGTTGCCGAGCGTAGCACTGTTCTACCCAAATCCAGTGATTCCTGGAAAGTTTCTGAACCTGACCCCAACTTTTCCATCCATTTCTGCGAAAATTTTGCCCTATCATCTGTTTTGTTTTCTTTCAATTCTGTATACAGGTGTCTTATCGTACATTTGGTAGTTGTTACTATATAATCCATGATTTTACATTGTCCCATCCCTGCCGGGCCGCCTTGTTTTTGTGGTCTGGCATTTGTTATGTATCTTTTCTGTTGCCATCTGTTTTCCTTGCACCTGCTTCTTACCACCGAGATTTTAAACTGTTTCAAAATATTTCTATGAACCGTTATAAACGAACAATCCGAGTTGATAGTGTCTATCAGACAGATACTAGTCTACAGCAATATGTTGACTTCAATTCAGGCCTGTTCTCGTTTGTAGGAGCTGCACTAAACAGCAGGAAAATACGACGATTAACTAGAGTTGTAGAAGCCGTCACTAATGAAACAGCAGTAGCGCTTGGCAATATTACTGAGGAACTGCAAGTCGCTAGGATTGTAACTCTGCAGAACCGAATGGTTCTGGATGTTATGTTAGCAGATAGAGGAGGAGCATGTAAAATCATCGGAAGTAGTTGTTGCGTGTACATTCCAGACAATTCGCCTTCTGTATATGAAGCAATTCTTAAACTACATAAAATAGCCTCTGATATTCATGAGAAAAACGGTACCTGGACATTTGCTGGATGGTTTTGGGCTTTGATTTCTGCTTGGGGTTGGAAATTATTGACTTTTCTGTGTATTGCAGCTGCATTAATTTTCGCCTGTTGCATGTGTATACATTGTGGTCCAATGCTATGTTCTATGTGTATAACTGCTTGTATACCAGCCAAACGAAATGCCGTAAAAGCGCAACAATTATCAGATAAGGAGGTGACAAGTATAAAGTGCATAGATATACGAGATGAGGCACAGATTACCCGAAAAGAGCATATGTCTTTAGCTAACGCTAAAAGGGTCGTCTGTTGTAGTTTGGCAGCGATTAGGTTGAGCGTTAGCAAAAGACATCCGAGTTCTAGCTGTTATCTTGACATCTGGAGCATCTATTTTGGATTTGCGGCAGCCATTTTGTCTGCCATATGCTGCCTCGTGCCGACCATGTGCGTTGTCCTATCTTTCTGCTCATGGCCTTTGAATCTGCCCGGCAACAGGCTAATAATAGCATCTCTGTGTTTCGCTGCTGACCGTTAGGGTCCATATCTGCTAATGATTAGCCCTGGATTGGAATGTTTTAGCCGAGACCCCAAGACTGTTAGCTCCTCCCACTGATCGATTGTGCCTCTCGATATTGCCTTGTATGGACATAAAATGTGCTCTTGTGCTTTGTACCGCCTTCTTTTGAGCCCCTGTGTGGGTATAAATGAAACATGTGTCCGGTAGCCCTTTGTGCTACTTCTCGCAGTGCCGAAGGGTACTGGTTGAACTTTAGCACCACTTCATGAAGTATAATAAATTCTATGTTTTGCAATTCCAGTTTCCGTGCCAACTTTTTCCTTTGGGTCTGAGGACTTTGTGCGCAGAAGGGCGAACCCCTTGCACTAGCGGGTCTGGCTGAGGCCTGCACGACATTATGATACCAGCGCTGATATTTAAATTACTGTCCTCCCTAATAATTGAATTAATATAGGGCAGAGGTTGGAGACGAATAGGGTTGGCGAAATTACAATTAGATACTAAACAGGGTAGATTGGGGGTCCCAGACCTGAAGGCCTACTGCTACACGAGTCAGCTACAATGGTTGGCGTTTTGGTTAGCGGGGCGGAACTTGCATGAGATAGGTATGTCTCAATTAGATTGGCAGAAGGAGATATACATACACTCCTGTTACCCAATAGCAGAATTCCACCAACGACGTCCCCCTCATTGAGAGTTGCTTTATTGTTTTGGAAGAACGCTATGAAGTACACCAAAACAGTGACCCCCATATGCCCCCTCTATGCCTCCGATGGTGATATGCACACAGGGGTGATTACAAATAGGAGAGTGTCGGTATGGGAAGATGCAGGTATACACACATGGGCACTTTTTCGAAAAACCGCACCCTAATGCCACATGATGTATTTACTAGAGAGCATGGAGTACCAAACACGCTGTTTCTTCTGCACGCCAGCATTTCTCACTATATATGTACCACTTGGGTCCCAGGGGGGAGAGAACTGGCAACGCACACACTAATTACCATGCAATATCTGATGGGAAATGGACGTCACTTGACGAAATGGCTATACAGAAGAATCCGCACGATAGCAGCGATACCTCTCCAGCCCCTTGGCGACAAATGGGAAATAGATGCGGGCAGGGCGCTCAGTGACAGGGAATGGGGCGCTATTCTGGAGTATCCTAAGAAAGTATCGAGAAACCCTAAATTTAAGTTTTTTATACAACTCATGCTACTACATAGGGCCTACCTGACACCCTGTAAACTGAGTGCTATGTTCCCGGATGCATCGGATGCATGCCCCCGTTGTCAATCCTCGGAAGCGGGCCTAATACATATGTTGTGGAGTTGCCCAAGATTACGACACTACTGGGTAACAGTCTGTAAGATATTGAAAGATACAGCCCCGGTTCGAAATAACGACCAGATTGAATATTGTTTGCTAGGGCTAAGCCCGAAAGGGAAGAAAGAGAACCCTGCTACCAAGTTCACCAACCTTGCTCTCATATTTAGCAAAACTTAATATCACGATGAAATGGAAAGCTGTTAGACCACCAGCACTGCAGGATTGGCACAATGAGGTGGTGAGATGGGGAAGAGCAGCGAGTGCGGAGTTAAAAAGAGAGGAACATCAGGGGTTGCGCAAAACACCCATCTCTATGGAATGGAACGTGCTATTGGAGGAATTTATTGATGTAGATCTAAATATGTATGAATAGATTCCTTGTGTAATTCTTTCACCGCCAAATGCGATGTAGCGCACGCAATGAAATACATTTATTTATTTATATGTTTACTTACCACTATTCACCCGTAATTCATAATTTACTAACCCCCAACCTGCCCCTCCCCCGCCCCACGTCAGCTCCTGGCAGCACTCCCACCACGAGACACTACTGAATGAGAACCACTCCTATATTTAACTGATTTATAATAAATGGACCCACCATGAAAGAAAATGCATGTTTTCCTTAAAACTGCATTATATAGAATCATTTATGTGATCTATAATCATTGAGAACCTGTTTAAATCTAGTGATGGCCTATCTTGTAACCAGGCCTCGGTGCACACTTTACATTTTATCAAGTGCTTTGCAAGTGTTGTGTTTGCTCTCCCTTGTAGGTGTCTTGTTCATGTCCTCATTAGCTCAGAATAGGTTATTTGTTTATTGTATTAAGATAGCATACTCTTGATCTTTTTTAAATAACTTTTGACCTCGGATATGGAGACTGAGATGGTGAGAGACTCCATTTTGTACCCTGCAAACCGGACTGATTTTACACCCAAAGTCATCAGGATGATTGCTTCTTTGATGGGTGCTGTGAAAATAGGGATTTTATCTGGTGCCAAAGAGCACTCTATTGATTGGTTTGTTTGGGTTAATATGATAAGGATAAGCCTTCTAGAATCTCCTTTCATGCTTTAATTGTGTGTTGTTTAGAATAGCTGATCAGACCCTATTCTGACTTTGCTGAGAGAAGACCACTTATCGACTCTGCTGGTTTTCTATGCTCAGAGTGTGAAGCTTCTTGAGTGAATACTCAAAAGTTTGCCATTGAACCTTAAGTATGGTTTATATGATGCTAGCACCTTTCTCATAGACTTTCCCCTTTCCACTTTTGATACTTTATTTAGAATAGAAAGTTCCTTTATTTTGCTTGCTGTATGTTATTCTGTTTTCCATATTCTTTCTGAACATATATAAATTTAGACTACATCAACTTCTAAATGTGTATGCTTTTACCATGTTTTTCTATCAATTTTGCTGAATGATTTAACTTGTAACCTGAATTACATGTGTTAATAAAACCCTTGAGGTTTGAACAGCATCCTCTTTGCCATTTAGTGGAGCCAAATTGGTTTTACTAACATTGCCATGTATTTCTGATGTTAGCTCCTTTCCTACACATCAAGACGACAAATAAAGGTCTAAACAACCAGTTGGGGACTTTGTTTGATGAGTCATCAAGCGATAAAGTCTCAAGTCCTTTCAAAATCTATTTGTCATTTTCTCTGAATATGTTATGTAATGTGCACTAGGTATTGTATAGGGATTTACCAGCATTTATTAAAGTTTGTATGCTATATTTTTTGTCATGTATAAGGGAAAAAGATAATTATGATACCATATATTGTCAACAAGCTCTGATAATGTAAGGAGGTCATGTCTTTGAGGATACCTATTTTTGATATTCAGTAGCAAAGGAGAGAAGACCACGTGTTGGTAGCACATAATATTACTGAACAGTTGTGAGCAAAGTTTGGATCCCTATTACTCTTCTATGAGCAACATTCTACATAAAAAAACATTGTAGTGATGATCATAAAATAAATTACTTTAAAAAAAAATAAAGAAACAATCCTTTTACCAACGAGATCACCTAGGCCTGATTCACAAACTTATATTGTATTATGTTTTGGTGTACAAAATCTGTCGTACAAAGTGTACTACAACTTACAACTCACAGACTACGAGTGGAGTTTTAGGCATCTGTATTACCTATACTTATGTGTGAAGCCTTCTCAGCCCCAACTGCAGAGTCTCCACACACTTGAGTATACCTTTTAGTAGTAAATGTAGGTAGGACTGGAGGGAATGGTGGGGAAAAAAGGCAGTGTATTTACAAAAGGGGGTGGGATTAGGGAAGAGTAAGAGAGTTTTAGGGATGGTCGGGGAGGGGTTTAAGGAGAAACATCACCCACCCACACAAGAGTAAGCCAGTAGCATTACTTTGAAGGTAGAGATTTGCAACATATTTTCCATGCAATTTTACACTCTAACTTTGAGAATCCCAAAAGTGTAATTTACTTTTTTGAATCAGGTCCTGAAGGTTGAGATCTGTGGATGCTGCCATGCTTTCATTCTGTGTTTGGTCAATTCAGTGTTCATTTGAATAGAGTGTTTGGGCCTGTTTCCCAAAGGTAACTTACACATTTTAGTACATTTACACTTTTAAGTTTAATACTTGTCATTATCCACAAACTGCACGTATCTAGAAGCTTACACTTTTGTATTAACTCCAACACTACACTTGGCCAGCCACTGGTACAGCAATACCCTCCTGTAGAAAAAAACTAGTGGTAGTGACCTAAAATTAAACTGCAAAGGAAATCATGTTAAAATTAAAATATTTAAAATAGGTAAAAATATAAATTAATCTAAATTAATGTTAAAAATATATAATATAGTACATATGTATAATGACCAATGGTTGGCCATGTGTAGTGCGAGATGTACTACAAGTGTGTAAGTTACTAAAAACTGCAGTTTGTGAACACTCCCCCAACTGTAAGTTCTGCAGCTCCTGTCTGCATCTAGCAAGATGGTCCGAGTCACAAAGCCCAAGACCTTCCAGGCCTATCTGGACAACTGCCACCGCAGATACAGCTTTGAGCACTGTAGGGCCCACCTGGCCAACCACTATGACCTCATCTCCAAGGTATTTCTTTATTTATTACAGACATTTTTGTATTGTGCTACACCCTGCCTTGCAAGTACTTGTGCATGAGCAGAAAGTCTGGAAGCTTTCCTAAGGGAAAGCTTGTTCAATTGAAGAAAAGGAGAGACCCTGGCCAATATCCTTATATCACTACCATTACACTTAGAATTTCAATTGTAGGTGATCTGAACACCTAGCAGGATTGGTCTTGTCCCTCATGTGCAGTCTGGTAATGCCTGAACCCTCTGGCTGTGCAAGGTTACACTGTTGGAAAGTCTTTTCTCTCCACTTTCTTATGAATCACTTAATTTTAGTTTTCCTTTGCTCAGCTCAGATCCAGTGGAAAACAGAACCAAGAGTTACAAGGTTGCAGTCTGTATGACATAAACAGGATATTGAGGCATTATCTATCAAGCAAGCTAATCAAAGTGCTTACTACTCCTGACAAGGCATCAATGCGCTTTATGCCATCCAGCTACAAAACCCAAGGTTAGTGGTTGGTCTAGTGTTATTGGTTACCGTTAGTTATTGAGATTACTCTTGTGCGCTCAAAGCAGACTATTCCATGCTGTAATTTCAGTTTCTCTATTGTAGACTAAATTAACAGTTGTTGGCTGTGATTATTAGTGGGGCGGGGAGGTGTGAGCTCAGGCATATGATTGGTGGGATTAATAGAGGAGTTAGAGGAGATTAGGTATTTTTTAGGCTGTATAGGTATGACTTTCAGATGAAGGAGGAGAGATTGTGATCTTGTAAACAAGTTGAGGGAAATTAGAGAAATACAATAATAGAGAGGAGGCATGCAGAGGTTGGAAGGAGAGGAACATTTGAAAGAGAAGAAGAAATGAGGAGGTCACAAAAAACGTTTGAATTAAAGGACAGTTTTCAATGCCACATTTTAGGAATGTAGAGAATATTTGTTTAGACCGCATACTGTTTGAGGATGCAAGATTGTAAAAAGAAATATCATTATTTACTTCAGAAGAGTGTGCTATATTCTACATTTTTTTTAAAGTTACTGGAATCAGAGAAACACTTCTCTACTGCTGGGTTACTGCTAAACCATCAATCTAGTCAGGTCAGTTGATCAGCTCAAGGGTTGAAAGTAAAAAATAATGGCTGGATGCATATCGCGAGAGAATACATGGGAAATATTGTGCGGCTTGAAAAAGAGAATAAGGTGTTCATCCTCAGGTTTGACTCACCATATTAGGATGCATTTGAATGCTTTTGATTTGTATTGGCATCAGATGGAAGATAAGGACAACTTCCCACACAGTAGAAGTGTATTATTTGTGTTCCAGTGGCTAGAGGGCCGGAATTGCAAACACTGGTGTGAGTGAGGGGGTGGTTAAAGGGCTATATCTGCAAATTCAATGAAGACTTTTGTTAAAAAATGTCACTTGCATGAAATATAAATAGTACCAACTACATATTCTGTAATATTTTGTAGAAACACTTGGAAATATTCCAATTGAAAACTTGATAAGGAACTTTCAGCAAGAGATATCTCCTTATCCAGTCTGTGAGCTGAACTCCGTTTCAATATGAATTGTACAGTCAAATGACTCTCCAAGGTCCTGCTGCAATATCTAATAGCAGTGAGTATTTTCCTTTTGTAAACAAAGAAAATAGTTGAACTAATATAACCTTCATTTTTTAACCCAGTAAGGGAAAGTCAATTTTTCCTGTACACTAGTTTCCAAATGTTCAGGTTCAGATCATGTTTATTATTCTAATCAGGTCAAATGTTCATCATACATAGCCTGTTTGTCAGAAGATCACAACTTTAAAATCATTGGTAGTTCTGATCACCTTATAACTAACTATGAACAGACTATAATTTGCAATACAAAGTATTCTTTTTCAAGGGTAAGAAGGTCAGATTGCTTTCTGGAAGGTAACTACACTGCACTGTACTACACTCCTGAGGCGGAAGCCGGGAGTCACCTTGTTTTTTTTAAAATTTGGAGTCACTGTTACTGTTGTGTTTTTAAAACCACTTACCCTCTGCTACCATCCCGGTTTTGACAGCGGATTTAGCGCTGCTCGATATCGGTCTTGGACGCTTATTATCACCGCTTCACCCAGGCCGCAGGCCATGCCCCCTTTGGAGGCCACGCCCACCGCCTGACGCTATATAGGGACGCTGACTGCTAGCGCCGCCATTTGCCCTGTACTACACTCCTGAGGCGGAAGCCGGGAGTCACCTTGTTTTTTTTTAATTTGGAGTCACTGTTACTATTGTGTTTTTAAAACCACTTACCCTCTGCTACCATCCCGGTTTTGACAGTGGATTTAGCGCTGCTCGATATCGGTCTTGGACGCTTATTACCACCGCTTCGCCCAGGCTGCAGGCCACGCCCCCTTCGGAGGCCACGCCCACCGCCTGACACTATATAGGGACGCTGACTGATAGTGCCGCCATTTGCCCTGTACTACACTCCTGAGGCGGAAGCCGGGAGTCACCTTGTTTTTTTAAAAATTTGGAGTCACTGTTACTATTGTGTTTTTAAAACCACTTACCCTCTGCTACCATCCCGGTTTTGACAGCGGATTTAGCGCTGCTCGATATCGGTCTTGGACGCTTATTACCAACGCTTCGCCCAGGCCTCAGGCCACGCCCCCTTCAGAGGCCACGCCCACTGTCCTCCTTCCGTCCTCCCATAAATCATGTGTCTCCCTCGGACGCGCAGCAGACGAGCGCAGCGGGCGCGACGTTTGCGCGCCAAAGGCGCGCCAAAGGAAAGCCCGTCTGCGCCCGTCCGCGTCCGACCGGGGCCAGGGGCCGGTCACTCTGCCCATGCCATTCATTACTCCTCTACGCAGTTGACCAGTCTTCAAGGCCCTTGGCCTCTCGACGATATCGCAACAGCACGAATCAACAGGTTAGGTCTGTCCCCTCCATTTGCCTCCCTTCACTCTCATCCATCTTCCCCATCTCCTGCCATCCCCCCCGGCGTAGTTCCACCTGCCTGTCCACCCCCCATCGCTTTCTCTGCATTCTATCTTAATACCAGATCAGCAGTCAAGCATCATCACGAGCTCTTCGCCTTATTGGACCTACACAAGCCAGACCTCTTATTTGTCACCGAGACCAGGTTTTGTGACAGCTCCCTCCCCTCCCTACTGGCAATGCTTCCTGCATCTTATTATGCGCTTCGAGCCAACCATCCTCCCGGCAAGCCAGGAGGCGGCGGCGCCCTAATCGCCCGCAAAGAAATCATTTTTCAACCCCTAGCTTTTTCCTCTTTTGGCTCATCTGACTGTTTAGTGGCCCGCTCACTCTCCCTCACCCCCCCACTCACCTGTGTTCTTATGTACCGCCCTCCCTCTTCCCCTCAACTCTTTCTTTCAAGCTTCCAAGACCTGGTGGCCACCCTAGTAGTTAACCACTCTTCCATTGTGGTACTAGGGGACTTCAACTTCTGGCCCTCTGACCCGGCCGAGTGTACAACATCAAAAGAGTTCTCGGAGTCTCTCCGATCTCTCAACTTCACTTCCGCTGTTCACGCCCCAACCCACAACCAGGGCCACACCCTTGACCAGATTTGGTCCCGCAATTGCCCGGTAACTTCACTGTCCATTTCCCCCTGCACTTGGTCTGATCACTTCCTCATCTCCTTTTTCCTATCCCTCAGTCCAGCTCCCAAGCCTTCTTTGGCCAAAAACATCTGGGCGCGCTCATGGAACCGCGTGGACGTGGCCTCCCTGTCTGCCACACTCTCCGCGTCCAGCCCGGATCTCTACGGGCTGTCATCTCTCGGACAAGCGGGGTCCATCAATGGATGGCTACGGGCAGGCTGCGACTTAGTCGCCCCGCTCTAGCGGATATCATCTAGGCGCTCTAAAGACGCAAATCGCTGGTTTAATGAGGGACTGAAGGCTCAAAAACTTAACGTCCGCCGGGCGGAGCGCCTCTGGCGGCGGGACTACTGCCCGATTCTTAGAAATCACTATAGCACCCTATCCGCCCTATATAAAAAATCTATTTTGGCCACAATGAAGGCCTATTTCTCGTCCAAAATTCAGACCGCCGAAAACCGGCCCAGAGAAATCTTCGCCATCGTGCACAATCTCGCTTACTCTGACAGGGCCACACTCAAACCCTCCCCTTCACAGCTCCTTTGTGATTCCCTCAACTCTTTTTTTCTTGATAAAATTAGCGCCATCAAAACTAACATCCCCCTCCCTTCCCCTTCCTTCATTAGCCCTCAGCTTCCGCCAGCTGCCGCTCGCCTTGAATTCATCCCTCCTCTCACCGAGGACTCCTTCCTCTCTCTTCTGCCCTTGGTGAAGTCTGGCTCCCCTTTGGATCCCTGCCCAGCTCACATCCTGAAAGAGATCTATTCTGCCTGTGTTTCGCCACCCCTCACCTTTCTTAACAGCTCACTTTCACAGGGCATTGTCATTCCGTCACTTAAATCGGCCGTCATTCTACCCATCTTAAAAAAACCTGGCGCTGACCCCTCGGTTCCCCTCAACTATCGCCCCATCTCCCTCTTGCCTTTCTTGGCTAAGGTACTGGAACGCCATGTCACGAGAACACTGAGTTCCTTCGTGGAGAAAAACAGGGTCTTGGCCCCTAGGCAGGCCGGGTTCCGCCCCGCACACTCCACGGAGTCCGTGGTTTTGTCGGTCCTTGATAATCTTAGAGAGGGCATGGACACCAGCCATCCCCAGGCCCTGTTCCTCCTCGATCTCTCCGCCGCTTTTGACACGGTTGATCATGCCATCTTACTTTCCCGTGTCAGAGCGGCGGGAATCGACGGCTCGGCCTTGGTCTGGCTGTCCTCCTTCCTCCGCGACCGCACACAGGCAGTGCGTTTGGGTGATTATTCGGCCGACTTCAGCGCAGTACAATGTGGGGTCCCCCAGGGATCCTCCCTTTCCCCCCTGCTATTTAATTTGTACATCGCCCCTCTCATTTTTGCCCTTCAACAGCTGGAGGTCTCCGTTTATAATTATCCGGATGACCTCCAGCTTATTTTTTCCCTTTCTTCTTCCCCTGAGTCAATATCCAATTTCCATTCTGTTAGGACCTTCATCCAGGACTGGATGAATTACAACCACCTGAAACTAAACCCCGATAAAACGGAGCTGGTGCTGACAGGTGGTTGCTCCAGTCCTTGGTCTTCTCTCTTTTGGCCCCCTTCCTTAGGTCCCCCTCCCACCCCATCTTCCTCTGTAAAAACTCTTGGATTTAAACTCAATGACCAACTTTCCCTTCACTCCCAAGTCAGCTCGGTGGTGTCCTAATCGTTTCTTTCCCTCCGCACTATCCGCAAAGTCTCTCGGTTTTTCTCCCCTTCCGCTCTCAAACTCATAGTCCTGGCGATGGTTACATCCCGCCTGGACTATGGCAATGCCCTTTACTGTGGCATGCCTGCGTACATCATGAGACGTCTTCAGCTGGTGCAGAACCAGGCGGCTCGCCTGGTTTTCAATCTATCCAAATCGCACCACGTCACGCCCCTCCTTAAATCCCTACACTGGCTCCCCATACAGCAACGAGCCCAGTTCAAGCTGGGCTGTATCATCTTCAATGCTCGGTCCGGCTCAGCCCCCGCCTTCATTACCTCTGAAATTCATTCCTATGCTCCTCTAAGGGAATTGCGCTCATCCACTCAACAACTGCTCGTAGTCCCCCGCTTCAAATGGAAAAAATGGGAAGGCTCCAAATTCTCCACACTCGGTCCTACCTTCTGGAACTCCCTCCCGGTCCACCTGAGATCCTGCCCCCAGTACTCACTCTTCCGCAAGGCTCTTAAAACTTTCCTGTTCACCCAAGCCTTCCCTTCCTAAAGCCCCCCTGATGTCCTGGTTTTCTGTCCCTCATGGAATCGTAGTACCTCACAGCGCCATGGTGTACGCGCGCTTAAGAAATATTTTAAACTCAAACTCAAACTCAGAGCCACAATTGGTTACATTTCACTGTAGCTTTATTTACCCCTCCGTGCATCATCTCAAACCTATTTTACAATTCAGATCTCCCAAACAGCTTTTCTAAAGCCCTTCCCTCATGTATCTCTCCAAGATCCATCCAATACCTCATCTTTCTGCCTAGTCCACTTTTAGAGACTTTCTCCCCATCTCTTTTATACTCATCACAAACCTCCTTCTGCTATGATCTCCAAAAAAACACTTTCTAGACCCTTCCCTCTTCTAACTCTCCACCATCCTTTTTAATCTAGCTAACAGACTCACATGTGCACCACTCAAATTAATTGCATATTTCCCTACAGTAATTCACCACTAATCATTTTTGGATTCAGGAATAGCATGCTACTCACAAATAAGCGCTTTGACGCCTTGTCAGGGGTAGCAAGCGCTATATAAAAAGAATTACAATGCAATACAATACAATTAATTGTAATCACAAGTGGAAACATACTCAAAAGTACAGTTTGTGGAACAGGT
Source organism: Lissotriton helveticus (assembly GCF_964261635.1). Classification (NCBI taxonomy): domain Eukaryota; kingdom Metazoa; phylum Chordata; class Amphibia; order Caudata; family Salamandridae; genus Lissotriton; species Lissotriton helveticus. The sequence goes on along the minus strand of NC_136059.1, from coordinate 1,599,189,843 downwards.
TCTTAGTATTGAAGTGTTAAAAGGCAAGGTATTTTCTTTATATAAAACTTGCACGTGCAGAGATGATCATACAAAGTCATACATAATACATATTTGGTATTGGTTGGTTATTAAGCACAGTATCTCGAAGCTTTTGGCCATTTTCCTCTAAATAGCTTCTTCTTGTGTGTTCTCTATGTGTTGTCTTTCTCAAAATGTTTATTGGCCAACACACGTTCTGACAATTCCATAATCTTGTTTCTTTTCTTGCATGTGCTTTTGCTCAATCATGGTGCTGTGAGGTTATGATCCCCATGTTGTCTAATTATTTTTAACTTACTGAAACAACTATGACAAGCCAGAAATTAAACCTAGCTGACTTAAAGAATATTGAGCACCAAGGTATTCCAATAACCAAATATTTAATAAAATACAAACCCATTCATTTGTGTATCTGACAGCATCCTAAAAATTACAGCTATAATCTTCAATGTTTAATCTGCAAATATATACCCGTTGATTTAAGGGAAACAAGCCAAAAAGGATCCTCAAGGTTTGAAGATCAAAAAATATTGGTCATCTTTTTAGAAATTATATATTGCAAAAATACGATCTGAACAGACTTGACGATAAAGCAGAACATTAATAGCTTCTTAGCGCATGTGATTTGAAAGGCTCCACATCTCCTACACCTGGCTTCTAAGAATGGCCTTTTCAGCTTTAGAGTATAGGACAAAAATAGAACTGGAAGATAGCAAATTGATAATTTTATGGCTTGATCAGAAAAGAAAGCTAACAGCTTTCAAAATTAGATATCTCTTGCTCAGATTGAAATGTGTGCTCTCCGCTACAGAACCAAACAACCATGCCTTTTCTTTCAAGTTTGCTCCTCAGTGGAAATGTTTAACAGCTGCCCACCGTTCACTTCTACATACATAATAGGCTGAATTTTTCGTGAAAAATCACCTTGCTGCTCAGCTGAACATTTCAACGTTATATAGAAAAAAGTAAACTTTAAATTACTTTTTATTTTTGGCAGCAATTTGTCTGCGGAGAGGCCAGGGAGGGAAGTGTGGCCGTCATGCTGTTTCTCATAAGCACATTTGCATCAGTTTAATTCACAATTATCAAAGATAACTTTTTAATCATCCAACAATTGAAAAAAAGTATTTTTAATATTAGCTCAACAAGACTGATACATGGATTTTTCAGTGGTTCTTTTGTAGGATATTTACGACTGATTGAGCAAAGACTAAGGGGGTCATTAGGATGGCGGGTGGACAATCGTGAAATGGGACTGCCCGCCATAATGGTGGGGGTCCCATGGGGGCCATTAGGATGCCCCCGGCACAGTGGTGGGTGCATCCTGCATTCCTGGCATTGTGGTGGGCGTTGCACTCAGCACCGCCCGCCACAATGCCAGGAAGGCATGTCGTTCTCTTCCATGCACAACATGGCAGGCACCGCGCGGTGCCTGGCATGTTGTGCATGGAACTACAGGGGGTACCATGTGCACCCCCACCCCCCAGAGTCCTTGGGAGCCCGCAATGGCCCCCCATAAGCAATTCCCGCATGCCTTTCCGTGGCGGCAATGCCGCCACAGAAAGGCATGTTTCCGCCCCATGGTAATATGGCTGGCGGTGTCTAACAGACACCACCGCCATATTAAACTCTTTTCCGCCCGGTTGACTTGTTGACCGAATAGTAATATGGCGGGGGAATGGGTGGCGGGCGAGGACGGATCTCGAGCGGATCATCACCGCCGAGACACCCGAGAGCCTAATGGGCCCCTAAGTCTATCAAATTTGTGATTAAGAGAACACCTAGGAGGATATCAGCTAAAAAAGATCACATCAAAAGAAAACATGTACAGGTCCCATTCTATGTGCAGTGGTACTCTTTCAACTCCAGTAGCAGCATTACCGGGGGCTTACACAAGTAGGATTCTCATATTCTAGATAGTAGGACCTTTAGAAATGAGGTATTGCCAGAAGAATCTGTAATTCCGTTTTAAAAAACAATTTCTACACACTGCAAACATTATCACACACACACACACACACACACACACAAGGGTACACCAGAGTCCATGTACATTTATAAACTTCCAGAATGAGTATTTCACGGAAATTTGCCAATATTTCCAATTATTATTGCCTCCCAGCTCTACCTTTTGACTTATAAAGTGCAAATTCACTTCCCTGTGTAACTATTAGTTTTGCTAACATGCTTGCAACAAAATACAAACCCATATATCTAAGAGATATATGGTGTTCACAATCGGCTCCCATTAAAATGAAAGTTGTGCAAAATGTATCCTAGTGTAAGTTATTTTGAGAATGTACAAGCTATCAACCACAATAGTTCTCAATGCATAGGACAGGCAGAAAACATGTGTTCCTCAACAGCTGCTTCTACAGTACACCTAGGGCATCTAGAGCTAATATTTATATTCCCGGAGTGAAATCTACTGGTGTGGTGAAATAAAGCCATAGGGTTGTTTAGTATTGCAGCATTAGTGGAGGGGATGTAGCCAAGATGGTGGCAGGAACGGTTTCTGCCTGAGCTTGCGCCGCACCTGGCCCTTTGTTAATCCTTCAAATATCCTGTCACAACCCATGACTGCCACATTCAGCTGACTCCCTGTCTCCTCCCAGCCCCTGAGAGCAGCGAAGGGTCTAATTATCTGGTGACCAAAGTGAGGAAAAGACGATACAGACTTCACATTTTGCTGCCCCCTGCGTAGAGATTGCGGGGAGGAGCTTGGAGTCAGAGTCACCCCCATTTATGTGAGACGGCAGGTTCAGGTGTGGGCCCCCCGCATTTGGAATTTGGGCATTGGGAGTCATCGGAGCTTATGGCACATGCCTAGGCCAGCTGCCTCTGTGCTGACCTGGTGCCCCCGGATCCTGATTCGCCGGTGTGGTTGCACCAGGGTTGGTGCCTCAGGCCAGGATGAATTGCCAGGTGCTCTCTTGCAGACCAGATCCTGGGCCTTTCCTCATATCAGGAGCCCCACCTTTTCAGTGGTGAGTGATACCAGCAGACCCTGTAACACCCTGACCAGAGAGGTAGGAAGGCGCTGGTAGTGGTCAGCAGCCAGCTCCACCAAATTTATTTTAAGGGATGAGTGCTGAGCTTAGGGTGTGACGGGGAGCACAATGCTGCAGTTTGGCCCTCTCCCCTCACTCTCATCTCCGCATTGCTGAGATCTGCGAGGGACATTTGGTTGGCCTGCATGACTTTGGTGGGTCTGAGGGCGGCCTCGCTGGTGGAATCATGCAGGAGGCCTGGGCCCTGACCCTGAGGGGAGAAGCTGAGGCTGGCAGAAATAAATAAACAGGCATATAATGGTTTAGTGCCTGCAGCGTGAATCCAGAGGACAGCAAGATCGCGCCAGGGAAGATGGAGAGAAGGGGAGCTGACTTGCTTGAATTGATGCTGACCGAGGGCTTCCTAGAGGCATCTGCCCATGGGTGGTGATCTGGGACGACAGTACAACTGTCCTGTGGCCACCTGGATGGAGTTTGGAGGTAACAGACTGGCCCCTAACTCCTGGTCTGCGGGCACCATCCCATACACCTACCGGGTCATACCCTGGGCAAGGCCGGGACCAACAGAAGTGCCCACTCCTGTCATAACATCCCGGGGCTGGAGAACTGAATAAGTGAGGCAGCGGACACTCCTCTCCACCATACCCAGCTGTGCAGAAACAAAGACTTAAAGAGGGCCCCCAGGTAGGATCTGACCTTTGCAAGTCCTCAGGTCATGTGTGGGCCTGTGCCCATCACAAATGGTGGGGTGACACTACACCATCCAGATCATTGCCTGTGACAAAGAGCAAATGCTTCCCCGACCGGGAAGGATGGATCACCACACCAAAGCGGTAACACCCACAGAAAAGGGAGCCTCACCAGTGGAGGCTGACAGCATGGCCTCTCTCCTGGTTATTTGATCTTCCAGGTAGGCTTTAGAGGAGAGAGTGGGGGAGGTATGCTCTGAGGTTTCTCCTGCACCAAGACCTTACGTAATGTGGCAGAGATAGTCACCACAGCAATGACTGGGATATCTGAGCTGGAAGATACGGTCCAGAGTCTCTGAAAAGGCATTGCAGCGGCACAAGCCAGAATCAAGGACATGATGTGGTGGCATAAAGATGCAGAAAATCGGGCCTGTTTAAACAACCTTAGTCCAAGGAGGTCCAGTGGCGCACATTTGTCTCAGTGAAGGCTAAATTGCAAAGCCTTTAACTGCAATACATGCGACTATTCTCCACCAAGCTGAAGGCCCTATATCAGTGGAAATCACTCTTCTTGCAGAACCCTGAAGAGGTTTGGGAATGGCTGGAGGAGCAGCCCAGACTGCGGCAAAACGAGGAGCAGAACCCTGGCCAGAGCTACGATAGAGGGGAAAGAGCTTGACCCAGAGATGAACCTCAGAAACTTGCACCATCACTCCATTTTGGTGTCAGCGTGTAGTTTTGCCCACATATTGTCCTCCACTGATCTGTTGGCTTCCTATTTAGTTTTTTTCAGCATTGCCTTTTGTTTCCGTAGAAGATCATGTTTCACTATATCAATAGGATTATACCAAAGTTGTCTCTTCGTGTGATAAATTGATTTTTTTATACACCTGAGTTTCTCTTTATACTCTTGTGTAAAGTGTTTCATGCTGCTGCCGCCCAATCGGACTTGTGGCATGGATCTTGTATCGTAAGCTGCCATAGAAGTTATACATTTTTCCCCATTTCTCAACTTCGCTAGATCCGGTTCTAGCATTGAAATGCTCCGTAGACTTTTCCAGTGTGATTTTGTCCATTGCTGCTGAGTACTTAATCCTTTTGTATTTGATAGTATAAACATTGAGGAAAACTCAAATTTAGGCTTGCTAATTTTGAGGACAATTTCTTGGGGACAGTGGTCGCTATCAGCTTTTTCACCTGTCTGAAATTAAATCATATGTTGAAATAAAGGTAGTGAAATAAAAGTATAATCCAATATGGTATTGATTCTTGTTGAGGTAAATTAAGTAGCTGGGGGGTTATCTCCAGCAAATCTTCCATTTCATGCTCTGATGTTAAAATGCTTGAGGTAAACTAATATCTGCATACCTTGTAGTGGTATATCCCAAGCCAAATTTTGAGTTAGAATCCCGTCATCTGACGAGATTCCCATAAGATTTAAATTAAAGTCCCCGGTGAGCATAAGATCTGTTGTAGATCTTTCCCTTATGCACTCCTACACGCGGTTGCATAATTCTTTCCCTGTCTTTGCTTTCCTTTTTGGATGGACGTAGGCATTGATCAAGGTAAGATCTATTCTCCCTATGCCTGGTTTTAGTTGTGAGATGAGAAGGTTTATTGCCACTGACTCTGAAGAGGATGATTCACTTCCTTGACCACTTGGGCACTTGTGGCTGAAACATAGGTTACTAGACCACCTTGGAGGTGGTCGTATTTTGCCATCCTTATTGCATCAGTAAAGAAACACAAAAAGCCCTGAAGGAGCGGAGGGGCTGTTTGCCATGTTTCTTGTAATGCTACAATGTCAAAAGATCTTATATATCTAACAAAATCTGAATCAGACATTTTGGAGGCTAAACCATTAACGTTCCATGAACATATGCGTAGATGATTATGCTTACTCGATCTTAAATGTGAGCCGGTTTGTCAATTTTAATGGTTGTTTATCGTTCCAGCGATCCATCTTAGACCAATTGATCCAGTTGGCGATGGCACGCCATTTTGAATGCTTCTAATGATACTAGGATGTTGCTCTTTACTTGTTCCTCATTTCCCCATCGCACCTCTGAGCACCGATATTCCAGGTCTGTTTACAGAAGCCTGAGCTCCCACTGTTGCTGCCGGAATTAATAATTCTGGGTATCTTGGCTTTGAATAAGGAGTTATTGTTATCCCCCAGTTTTTGAATGTGTGAGCCTCTGCTAGTATTTTTTGTGCAATTGATAACATTGTCTATGTTGCTTTAGTTTTTCGTCATCTATGAATTTGATTGAAGCCAGGTCCAAAGTTGTCACTTCTTCCAAAGAGGGAATATGAGATAGCAGCCATAGAATATTACTTCTGTTCAGTATGTTGTGCCTACCTTTCAAGATATAATCCAGACTGAACCATATAGCATTTATCGCTTTCCTTAATTCCTCAGAGCTCCTGGTAGGCTCATTGTTGCTGTTCACTGATCTGTGTGACATGGCTCTGTAATTACTATTACATTTTTTCAACCCACAGATTCCTGCAAGTCCTTTTGTTTTATGGGCCTGTAAGTGCATGCCCCAATTTAAAGCTCTATCGAACCATATTTATTTATTATTTATTTATTTAAGAAGCTTATAAAGCGCGCAGCTACCCCCGTCGGGGGTGTCCCGGCGCTGAAAGAGCAAGAATATCACCAGAGGAGGAAGAGGAAATATTCCCAAATATTTGTATTCATTAATGACTTCCAATTTTGTCTGACCCAGAATCCAGCTATATTTATGAATTTTCTTTCCAAAACACAGTATTTTTGTTTTTTCCATATTTACTATTATGTGTTTCGAAAAACAGTATATCTCAAATGCATTTAACTTTCTTTGCAGTCCTAGTTCAGTTTGATCAAAAATCACTACGTATCTGCATATAGTAGGCAAGACAGATGCTTCCCATTTACCTTTGGGCTTGCTCCTTTTTCAGGTATTAATACATGTGGTAAATCAGCAAGAAAGATTGGAAAATGAAGAGGGGCCAATACGCAACCCGGTCTTAAGCCGTTATTAGTTTCTATCTCATGAGTCAAACCCCCTGCTATATCTTTAATACCCTGTGCCCAATTTTCACTATGCAAACCTTGAATGACTTCTAGGAGCTCCTCGGGGATATTATATCTTTTTAGTGTCTCCCATAAGCATTCTCTATCTACTAGATCAAATGCAGCCCGGATGTCAACGAAACAGCAGTATAATCTTCCCTGCTGTTCCACTGACTTCCGGGCTACAGCCCACAAGGCAAAGCAATGGTCGAGAGTTGAGTATCCCTCTTTGAACCCTCCTTCTTCTACCAGGACAATCGCATTTATTTTGACCCATTCTTACAGTTCTCCCAGGATTATTTTGGAAAACACTTTCACACCAATATCCAATAGATTAATTAGTCTTTAATTCTTTGGGTCCTTTCGTGCTGCTGTTAATGCTACCTGATAGATGGAAGCTTCTACTTCATCTCTCTCTTTTTGGTGAATTGATTCTTGTCTAATTTTAAACAATTGGCCTTACTCTCCATGCCTAGTGACATCTCCCATGGTTATCAATTCTTTTGCGGGTGCCTGCATTTCTTGTCTCTGGTTGGCCCTTTTATGTATAGATGAAGTCCCTTGGGTAATGGAAGCCGTTGTCTTTCATTTATCTCTTTAAGCTTCTTAATCAGTGTGCATTGGTCATTTTCATTCTCAAGATTTGTTACCGAGGTGTATTCGCAGTTTGTTGTTCGATTGACAGTAGAACGGGACATGGTATTGCTCATTTGTCATTGGTTCTGATCAGGCTTGAGAGATACTTTTCCCTCTTTGGTTGATCGGGGACTCATGCTAGGCCCTTCTTGATGTGGGGCTTCTTAATCTTCCTTCATAGTATACCCAAGGACTTGCGTTTTCTCAGTTACTTGCTTCACTCTATTGACCGTCTGCTTTGTTACATTTGCAGCTACTGTATTTCGTCCAGGGGTCCCTCTAAGCTGATTCCATTTCTTGGCTTGAGTTCGCTTTGTACTGATGCTGATGACATCCCAAAGAGACACATGAATCCTTCATGGTTTCAATTTGGATTTTTGGGGGGTGTGGCCAAGATGGTGATCTGAGCGGTCGCAGAACCCGGAGGCTCCTCGCTCCTGGCCCCCTAATCCAGCCAAAACCCTGACTTGGCTCCCCCGTGGTGCACCACGGATATTGATGTGGCAGGCGTGAGTGAAGTGGCAGTCCCGGGAGCGATATGGGGTGGGCACACGCTCCTAGATCACACTCTAAGCGGTCCGGCAACCTGTGAAAGGGAATGGCGCCTAGGCTGGGATCCCGTTAGTGCCAGGGCGGAAGTGAGTCAGTTCGGGCCCATCACCAGTGGAGGTAGCGGCGGATCCGGCGGCGGTAAAATTGGGCTGCAGCCTCTCTCACACCGAGTGAGTAAATGCAGCAAAGACAGCCAAGCGGAGGTGGAGGGGAACGGTGCCGTCGGGTGCCGATGGCCCCTCCCTGTGCAGCAGATATAACTAGAGGGCCTTCCTGGTTGCGGGCCCGGTGCCCTTACTGAGAAATCGAGAGAGAGCAGCAAATAGTAACCCCCGCTGGTGTGGCGCAGCAGGGGCAGGGCTCCGATTGAGAGACACTTCCGCACAGCCCCCTCTATCAGCCTTTGCAGTCAGAGCAGGGTCTTGGAACGATTAGCGCTGATGAGGAAAAGGAATGGGTGCCGAGCCAAGATGGCAGGACGGGCCTTACGGCCCCCTCACTGAGTATAGCAGCGGCTCTAATGTGAAGAGGTACGGAGACTTCCCTGGGAGCGCACATAAGTGGTAGGCGTTTCAGGGCGATAGCTCACGTTATCGACCCAGCAGCTAAGGCAGAGGCACCAAGGCCGGGAGCGGCGCAGCACAGCGCAGACGGAGGTGGCAGGGCCTCTGTAAGAATGAGCAACATGCGAGCTGGGAGCTGCCCAGATCGTCGTCAGACGAAGGCCGTCGCAGCCACAGTGAATCAGCGGCATTAGGAAGCTGTGCCACAAGGGTTGGGCGGCTCCCTCCCAGGCGGAGGAGAAAATTGAGGGCGCGGCCCACAGGCTTCCCGGGCACGGATTTGGCACCTTAGCGGACCAACACCACATACTGTCCCCATTGGAACAAGAGGAGGAAGTTAGAACAGAGGGACGCCGGCCACCTTTGCAGGGTTACCTTTTGTACTGCGCAGCATCCATTGATACCTAACGCCATAGTGGGAACAAATAAGAAGATTCTTGCAACGAAAGTGGGCTGGCTCGTGGACACATCTGCCAAAAATCTTCATAAATCTGCTGTAAGCACGGCTAGCACCACCCGGGGGCCCACATATACAAGGGGGCTGTACTGCCAGTAGCTTGCACGTCCCCAAGAGACCAGAGGCAGTTTGTGGCCTTGGAAGGCGATGTGGCAAACAATACATCGGCAGCACCATCAGAGCACTAAAAGAAAGAATTTCCGAGCACATGAGAGCCATACAAAAACAAGATCCAAAATATCCAGTAGCCTTACATGTGGCCACATGCCAAACTGATACAGAGGACTTCTCTGTAGCTTTCTACGGAATTGAGACTGTACCCATGCTTGTAAGAGGCGGTAATAGAGAGTTGGCACTCAGACGGAAAGAAGCGACTTGGATTATGCGTCTTCAAAGCATTGAACATGGTTTAAATTATGACCCTGAGATGCAATTCTTTCTAGGAAATTAATCACTGTATTGATCTTACTGCATCATGTTTTTCTCATACAAATGTGTTTTAGTGGTCTACTACTGTTAGCCCTGTTTGACACATATATATATATTTTGTAAGGAGATGAGACGTTTTGAGTAGAGTGATTTTTACCGATTTACACGAATTTTTCTTAGCATCCTATTTTTTGAAGTGTTTCAATATAGAATATATAATCGTCTGTGTTTTATAGTCAACAATACACTTACTGAATAAATTCCCCAGATTATAGATACCAAATGAATATGAGGTAGTAATCCTGAAAAGTAGATTTACACAAAAAAATAACCATATTATCTATGACCCCGGATTATTGGATCCTATCTAGATGTCTGACGTCAACACTTTACTATTTACTGATATATACACAGGCAAGATACCTGACAGATATGCCACGTACGTGGACATCCCGGCACAGAATCAGTCGCGGATATTATTCTCCGATAAAATAAATATTCGTAAATATCGACCTCGGAAAACTAATATTTTGACATATCCTAAACTTTATAAATTAATTGCCCTTCTATATCGGCTAAACATAACCGAACTAATTGACTCATATCAAACGTATTAACTGAATGCTCGTAATATTTCTCTAGGAACCGAATATCAGTTACTAATTATTTTTGAGGCATTCTGCCTCAAGAATATAAACTCCCAATATAAAACGAGGCTAAATTATAGAAATTCACAAAACTTTTAATTTTCGACAAACAATTAACACATAGGTGTTTTCCGATAGTATTTCTTCTTATTTGGGCTGGTTAATCGGACAGACTCCATGTCTGTTGACGGTCTAGTCGTTTCCAACAAATGAATGATCTCGCCGGTATATATTCCGGCTGGATATCCGGTCACGTGACCGTCCATGGAAAACGGCGCCGGGAATCACAAGAGGGAGTGCTGCAAAGAGGAGGTAAGCCATCTCTGTGCTCCGTTGTTGCTTTAATAACAAACACCGGACGCTTATTGTTACGGCCCTACAGAACCTCCACAAATATATTTTTCTGTTTCCCTCCCCATTACCTATCGTTTTAGGTGTACCCGCCTTGCCTCTCTTGATAGCAGTGTTGCGACTACTGTGCAAACTGCTTTCTTCTCTCCTCCCGGTATAAACTACACCTTATCTAAAACGAGGTAGGTTCTCCTCAGTTTTGACGGTTCCTTTGTCTAACGAGTATACCATCGTAATAATAATTTTTATCCTTCATATAAAATCTAAACTCGTTTACATTCATTGTAGACTCATCAGGTCTCACGAAGTTTCTGCAATACTTATAGTGCTGAAAAAAGTCAGGAAACGTGACTACATAACACGGCTAAACCGATGTGTTTATGCCCCTCACCCATGAGGGTGAGTTCATTTATTTTATGATTTTTTCATTTCCAAAATCTTGGACGTATTTACTTTTGATCGCTTTAATTTTTTTTAGTATTAGTTTTCTATCCCCCATACCCACGTGATGGTACCGATTCTACCTCTTTTCTCTGTTATTCCACCGTTATATAGACCTCTCTTGCAAATAGCAGTACTGGTATATAACAATAAAATTTGCTTTAATTTTTGAGACCGACCTGTAGGTAGACAAAATAGAAATTACATCCATTGGTCAACCGAATGATGACACGATCTCGCCCACTTTGTATGGCCAAACTAAAATCGGCTGACAAACAGCAAATGTATGACCTTTTTGTAGACGGACTAAACTAAGAATAATGAACAGAGTAGTTTTTGATTCTATCTCCTAAGACAAGTCGACTATATATCTATATATGGAAAAACTCTGTTATACAGACACAAACCGCCAGTTTTTCTCGTCGAATGTTTATGCTTTAACATCATTATTATAAAATTGTTTTAGAATACACTATATCAGTCACTTGGGATCTCGTATTCTGTCTACACTTTTGCACTTTCTTTACACGTCACCAACAGCATTTCTTACGGCCTACATGCTTTTTGTCTACAGTTATAAACAAAATAATCAGACAGGATTTGAACTTCACGAATGTCACTAAACCAATGCTCTCGAAGCACTTTGCCACATAGGCACATAATGGCATGCTTTTTCCACAAAGGGTGACACCTTCAAGTCACCTTCGTAGACAACTGTATCACAATACATGATCACAAATGTAAACCTTATGTTTCTATTCAGCCCTGAAGATTCGCAGTCTGTTTCCCTGCGATGAAACACGTGTTGGCCCATATGTAGGAACAATAAACCGAATTATCACACCAACAACGGAACGCATTGACACCTCTATTTTGTCCAACTTTGATCACTTGATGTTGAAAGTGGTTACTAATTGTGACTTTTGATGGTGCTCTAATGTTTGTTTCACTCACCAAACTAAGAACCGGTTGATCACATATTCTTTTGTATAGTGCAGGGGCATTGTTGTTTTTTGCTTCAGGGAGCAGTCAGGCCCGCAGCAAGGAGAGGAGAGTGAGCCCTGCAAAACTGAACTGAGTCGCGATCCAATTGGACCCATAGGACACCTTGCAGCGCTACCCTTGTGACACTCACGTGGATCAGAGGCAGAGGCTGACTCCTGGCTGTAAGGGGGGCCCAAAATGTCTACAGTGTGGAAGAAAGGGGAGAGATCACTGAAGGAGATGCTCACCAAAGTCTCCACGACAAGGGAGAAAGGGGGACTAATGTCTCGGGCCCCTAAAGCACAAGCAGACCAAGGAGATGGAGAGGTACCGATCTCACGTGCATTTCTTCAAACTCTCTTCAACACTCTTTGAGAGGACTTTCCAATGCTTAAGCAGGAAGTGGCGGGAGAGGTGAGAGAGATACACCACGATGTGGATGAGATCGGGGAGCGAGTGGCCGCAATGGAAGACAGAGACCAAACCAAAGGTGAGGAGATAGAGCAACTACAGCAGGAACTCATACAACTGAAAGATCAACAGATAGACCTACAGGCCCATGCAGAGAACCTTGAGAATAGGTCACGGCACAGAAAGAAGAAGTGACTGATGTCACCCGTTACCTCCAGGGCATGTTTAGGGCGATCCTGGGAGAGAACCCTGACTTTGAAATACGCATTGACCGAGCGCACCGAGTGAGCATCATGAGACGGGCATCACCCGAGCCACCGGACATATTAGCCTTCCTACCGGACTTCCCACTCAAGGAACCCATACTACGCGAAGCTAGGTTGAAGCATCCCCTCAAGTATCAGGGTCATTCAGTGTCGCTTTATCAGGACCTGGCCTCCACCACCTTGCAGAAGAGGAAAGCTTTCAGGGAGGTGACCACATTCTTGAAGGAAAAGGGGGTGACATACTCCTGGTGGAATCCTTTCTGTGTGATCTTTAAGTGGAATGGTAAAGTACATCAGCTGCGCTCTCTCCAAGAAACATGTGAGATCCTTGGATTGGACCAGCCGAGCCCTGACAAGTCACACGGTGGCACACAAAGATCTCCAAGGGGAGAATGGCAGAAGGTGGGCCACCGACGCTCGCCTAAACTAGACTCAAGGCCAGATCTTGTGAACATGACGTAAAAAAGAACGGCAGCCCTGGAAGCGGTGTCAAGAGGTACCAGAACCCCGGATAGATTGTGAACTGCATCACTGGATACTATGGCATCAAAGTATAGCTGGCTGGGGGGGCTGGGCCTGGGTCACTTGGGCCACACGTACACCCCGACTTACTCTTCTTCCACTTGCCTGCGTGGATGTACAATGGGCATTGGACTATAGTACAACTTTGGGACTGTTCAGTAGGGGTTAGGGAGGGATTGGGGGGACCCGGGAAGTTGGGGTAAACGGGGGGACTCTCAAGAGGGAGGGTTGGAAAGAGGGAGAGAAAAGAGCAAACCTGGATCAGACTACGAGAGCTGAGGGGACGATACCCTGAAAGTGTTGAGGGAGGGTTGTTGGGTTTAGGGAGGAGGGAGGGGAACCGGTGTGCTAACTGGGGCAGGGCGTGCAAGATGATGGGAGTCATTGATGGACAGTGTCAGGGATCCGGGGTATGGCCATACACATGGAATGGGAGCACTCCTAGGGACATCACAAACACCACTCGTAAACACATTATGTCGAGACATGTTCTTCAGGTGATAACTCTCAATCAATCAATCAATTAATCAGAGTACTTATAGAGCGCGCTACTTACCCGTGAGGGTCTCAAGGCGCTGAGGGGAGGGGGGTGCTGCTACTGCTCGAAGAGCCAGGTCTTGAGGAGTCTTCTGAAGGCAAGTAGGTCTTGGGTCTGTCATATGTGGGTAGGGAGGGTGTTGCAGGTCTTGGCGGCGAGGTAGGAGAAGGATCTGCCGCCGGAGGTTGTTCGTTGGATGTGGGAGACAGTGGCGAGGGCGATCCTGGTGGAGCGGAGCGGAGCTGGTGGGTGGGGGTGTAGAAGCTCAGTCTGCTGTTAAGGTAGGCTGGTCCAGCGTTGTAGAGTGCTTTGTGTGCGTGGGTGAGGAGCTTGAAGGTGATCCTCTTGTCGACGGGGAGCCAGTGTAGGTCTCTCAGGTGAGGGGTGATGTGGCTGCGGCGGGGGACGTTGACAATCAATCGGGCAGGGGCGTTTTGGATGCATTGTAGTCGTCGTAGGTGTTTGGCTGGGATTCCTGCGTAGAGTGCGTTGCCATAGTCCAGTCTGCTGCTGACGAGGGCCTGTGTCTCCGTTCTTCTTGTTTCGGTCAGGATCCACTTGTAGATCCTGCGGAGCATGCGGAGGGTGTTGTAGCAGGTGGAGGAGACGGCGTTGACCTCCTTAGACATGGAGATGGAGGAGTCGAGGATGAATCCTAGGTTGCATGCATGGTTGGTGGGTGTTGGTGCTGTTCCCAGTGTGGTCGGCAACCACGAGTCGTCCCAGGCAGAGGGGGTGGGTCTGAGGATGAGTACCTCTGTCTTGTCCGAGTTCAGCTTCAGACGGCTGCTCCTCATTCAGTCAGCGACGACCTTCATTCCCTCGTGGAGGTTGGTTTTGGCGGTGTGTGGGTCCTTGGTGAGGGAGAGGATGAGCTGGGTGTCGTTGGAGTAGGAGATGATGTTGAGGTCGTGATGGCAGGCCACTTGTGCGAGGGGGGCCATGTAGATATTGAACAGCATCGGGTTGAGGGATGAGCCCTGGGGGATGCCGCAGATGATGTTGGTGGCTTCGGATCGGAAGGGTGGGAGGTGGACGCTCGGGGTTCTGCTGGAGACGAAGGACGTGGTCCAGTCAAGGGCCTTCTCTTGGATTCTGGCTTCCAGGGGACGTGTCTTTAGAGTGCGATGGCAGACTGTGTCGAAGGCAGCTGATAGGTCCAGGAGGATGAGGGCTGATGTTTCGCCGTTGTCTAGTTGGCGCCTGATGTCGTCTGTGGCGGCGATGAGGGCTGTCTCGGTGCTGTGGTTTCGTCTGAATCCGGACTGGGACGGGTCCAAGATGTTGTTATCTTCCAGGTGGCGGGCCAATTGCCTGTTGATGATTTTCTCGATGACCTTTGCCGGAAACGGGAGCAGGGAGATGGGCCGGAAGTTCTTGAGGTCCTTGGGATCCTCCTTGGGCTTCTTGAGGAGGGCGTTGATTTCGGCATGCTTCCAGTTTTCCGGGAATGTCGCTGTTTTGAAGAAAATGTTGATGACCTTCTGTAGTTGGGGTGCGATGGCTGCGTCTGCTTTGTTGAATATGTGGTGTGGGCACGGGTCTGACGGAGATCCTGAGTGGATGGAGTTCATGACCTTGCGTGTCTCGTCGTCGTTGACGTTGGACCAGGAGGTCAGGCGGATGGGGCTGGTGGTGTTCACAGGGGAGGTGAAGTCTGGCGTATTGGGGTGGTCGTGGTATTGTCAATGTGAAGGGGTTAAATAATCCTGTTAAAAAATGAGCTATCTTATCTTACCTGGAGCTATCTTATCTTACCTGGAGAACTCGGGGGCAGATGTGTGCCTTCTGCAGGAAACCCATCTCCTCTCTAAAGACTGGCATAGAATGAGGTCCCGTGCCTTTCCCCAACAGTTTTACTCCTCTACCAACGACAAAAAGGCAGGGACAGCCATCTTGCTTGCCAGGAAATTCCGGGGCAAGGCTGGAGACAAGGTGGCAGAAGTAAAGGACAGGCTACTGGCCTACAAGCTATGGGTGGGTGGGGTTGCCATGGTGGTGGGGTCCCTCTATGCCCCAAAATCAGGGCAAGAAAAATTCCTTACGGGAGCCATGTCAGAGGTTCTTAGTTCCCAAGACAGGAGGATACTAGTGGGAGGCGACCTAAGTCTAGTCATGGAATCAGAGAAAGACTGATCCAGGCAACGCTATGGCCAAACGGGAGGCCTCTCAAAGGAAGGAAGGGAGTGGCTGAGTCACAGGGGACTAGTAGACATTTGGCGGGTGGCTCATCCCCATAGCATGCAATTCTCCTTTTACTCCAATGTGCACCTCACGTATGCCAGACTGGACCCCTTTATAGGGTAGACCGAGCTCAACGCCTTCATAGACAAGGTGGACATTACCCCAGTGGCGCTCTCTGACCATGACGCTGTGACGGTGACTTTCGATGTGCCCTCGACTCAAAGAGCGAGGGAGAGGTGGAGACTATGGAAGAATCTGCTACTGCGCAAACAGTTGCACAAATGCATCACTGACTATCTTGCAACCAACGACACCCCAGACACTTCTTTGGCGGCAATATGGGGGCCCTCAAGGCAGTGGTGAGGGGAGAGGTGATAGTTTTCTCCGTGGCGGAAGATCGGGAACGGAAAGAAAAGAGAGAACAGTGTACGGCCAACGTGTTAGAACTAGAACGAGTATACAGCCGGACAGGCGCCTCTAGAATATGGCGCCAATTAAAAGCAGCTAGAGCGCAACTGGCAAGCCTGGACATAGACAGAGCAGAATATGTGGCTCTGCGCCTTAAACATTCATACTATATAGGGGGAGATAAAACAGGTCCTCTTCTAGGAAGTAAACCTAGGGCCAGGACTCAGCGCTCCAAAATTGCTGCCCTCTAGAATACGAAGGGAGACACGGTGGAACTAGACAATCAGATAGCCGAAACCCTTTGGGAGTTTTATGCCTCACTATATAGTATAGATTCGCAGCTACATTTGGATGGAGAGACATATCTCCAACACGCCGCCACGATGGCCTTAGACCCCGCTGGGGCGGAAGCTTTAGATTAAACATGGGCTGAAAATTCGTTCCGCTCGCGGAATTTGCGAATTTTCCGTGATTTCGCGATCCGCGAATCTCACGAAATCACGGTAAAATCCGCGAATCAGCGGGGACACATTTTCAGCCAAGCACTTACAGGGTTACAGCAGCAGATGCAAAAGTTGAAGCTAATTTTTTGTAACCTTTTACAAAAGGGTTACAAAGAAATTAACTTCAACTTGGGCACCTGCTGCTGTAAGCCTGTAAGTGCTTCCTGGCGCCTCGTTGCCTACTTGCAACTATTCTCTGACCCTGCTCTGACCCTTGAAGCAGGGTCAGAGAATAGTTACAAGTAGGCAATGAGGCGCCTGTCACGAAAATTAGACTTCAACAGGAAGCACTGACAGATATAAAAACAAGCATTTGCAATGCAATAGGTCTCGCATTAGGAAAGTTTGAGCTATTGGTCATGTAAATGACAATATTTTTATTCATGTGTTGGTTTTGAAAATAGCTAAATTAATAGATTTGTCATTTACAATGCCAATAGTTATAACTTTCGCAAATGTGACACCTATAGCATTTGTAATGCAACATGTTTTGTATTTACGTGACTTAGCTGTATTGATATTACAAATTACAATGGCTTTTAATTTTTTTAATAATTAATACTTAAATAAAAGTGATTTTAATTTATAATGGCTATAGCTTAAACTTTTGTAAATAACTTTTGTGAAGATTATGTTCAGTGAATTTTATTGTGACGAAAATCGAAGAACAGAAGTGAAATATTAACATCTTTTTGTGACATTTGTAATAAAGTTTGAAACATTGAGAGAACATATTTGAACCAGTTGTTGTTGAATGGTTGCACAGATTGATGCTGGGGTGGCGCTGAGTGGTGCTGTGGTGGTGCTGAGTGGTGCTGTGGTGATGCTGAGTGGTGCTGTGGTGGTGCTGAGTGATACTGGGATGGTGCTGAGTGATGCTGGGGTGGTGCTGAGTGGTGCTGTGGTGGTGCTGAGTGGTGCTGTGGTGGTGCTGAGTGATGCTGTGGTGGTGCTGAGTGGTGCTGTGGTGGTGCTGAGTGATACTGTGGTGGTGCTGAGTTATAATGTGGTGGTGCTGAGTGGTGCTGTGGTGGTGCTGAGTGGTGCTGTGGTGGTGCTGAGTGATGCAGTGGTGGTGCTGAGTGGTGCTGTGGTGGTGCTGTGTGATAAGGTGGTGGTGCTGAGTGGTGCTGTGGTGATGCTGAGTGATGCTGTGATGGTGCTGAGTGATGCTGTGGTGGTGCTGAGTGGTGCTGTGGTGATGCTGAGTGATACTGTGGTGGTGCTGAGTGATAATGTGGTGGTGCTGAGTGGTGCTGTGGTGGTGCTGAGTGGTGCTGTGGTAGTGCTGAGTGATGCTGTGATGGTGCTGAGTGGTGCTGTGGTGGTGCTGTGTGATAAGGTGGTGGTGCTGAGTGGTGCTGTGGTGGTGCTGAGTGATGATGTGGTGGTGCTGAGGGGTGCTGTGGTGGTGCTTATTGATAATGTGGTGGTACTGAGTGGTGCTGTGGTGGTGCTGAGTGGTGCTGTGGTGGTGCTGAGTGATAATGTGGTGGTGCTGAGTGGTGCTGTGGAGGTGCTGAGTGGTGCTGTTGTGGTGCTGAGTGATGCTGTGGTGGTGCTGAGTGGTGCTGTGGTGGTGCTGAGTGATAATGTGGTGGTGCTGAGTGATAATGTGGTGGTGCTGAGCGATGCTGGAGTGATGATGTGGTGATGCAGAGGGCAGAAAGGCACAAAAAGCAGTCTAACAAAGGGCAGAAGGGCAGATAAACAAGGGAAAAACGAGTCTAACAGAGGGCAGAAGGGCACAAATAACCAGTCTAACAGAGGACAGAAGGGCAGAAAACCAAGGGACAAACGAGTCTAACAGAGGGCAGAAGGGCACAAAAAACGAGTCTAACGGGGCAAAAAGGCACAAAAACGAGCCTAACAGAGGGCAGAATGGCACAAAAAACGAGTCTAACAGAGGGCAGAAGGGCAGAAAAACAAGGGAATAACAGAGGGCAGAAGGGCACAAAAAACGAGTCTAACAGAGGGCAGAAGGGCAGAAAAACAAGGGAAAAATTAATCTAACAGAGGGCACAAGGGCACAAAAAACAAGTCTAACAGGGGGCAGAAGGGCAGAACAACAAGGGAAAATGAGTCTAACAGAGGGCAGAAGGGCAGAAAAACAAGGGAAAAAACGAGTCTAACAGAGGGCAGAAGGGCACAAAAAACGAGTCTAACAGGGGGCAGAATGAATCCCGCCCTGCGTGTTTGTCCACGAAGATGCCACCTTTTTGTGCAATACCTCTACTCAACTGGAGTACTTTCTACTGTCTAATCAGTAAGTGCTCCCTCGTTGGCTAAATGTATAGGGGCAGATTTACAATAACTGGCGCATCCCCAGGGATGCGTCAGTTATTGTGCGCCGCAGCTCCGCCACCCATGGTGCGCCGCATTTACAATGCGGCGCACCATGTGGCAAAAACGGCACAGATGTGTCACGCATCTGTGCCGTAAAAGCAGCACATTGCTGGAGCTGCGTCGCGCTTGCGACGCAGCTCCAGCAATGCTCTGGGGGGCCCTATCTTGCCTTCTCTCAGATGCGTCACGTTGTAAATACCCAGCACCATGGCGCATCTTTTGTGCTGCCACTGCGTCACAAAAGGTCTCGGGCGTGGCAGTGGTGAACCAGAGGGTGGCAGTGATGAACCAGAGGGTGACAGTGATGAACCAGAGGGTGGCAGGGGTGAACCAGAGAGTGGCAGTGCTGAACCAGAGGGTGGCAGTGGTGATTCAGAGGGTGGCAGTGCTGAACCAGAGGGTGGCAGGGGTGAACCAGAGGGTGGCAGGGGTGAACCAGAGGGTGGCAGTGATGAACCATAGGGTGGCAGTGGTGAACCAGAGGGTGCTGTTTCCATACACGACCGCATGGGTAACTTAGCCATGCAAGCGGCTCGCGAACACGCAAAAAGCCCCGCGAACACGCAAATAACCCCGCGAACACGCAAAAAACCAAAAATCCGCAAATTCGCACGAATTTGCGGATTTTGCGGATTGCGAATTCGATTTCGCTTGAATTTGCGGAACGCGAATTCCCAAATTTCGCCCATACTTACTTTAGATGCGCCGATTAGATTTCAATAAGTGATAGATGCAATCTCCCATCTCAAGCCTTTGAAATCTCCAGGGCCTGATGGCTTTTCAGCTGGTTTTTATGAAGCGTTATGTCCGCTCATAGACCCGATCTCAACTCGCCTTCTTAATACCTTCCAGGGCCCCGGACCTATCCCCCCAGACATGCTTGCCGCTGATATAGTGTCCTTCCCAAGCCTGGGAAGAGTGCTACCCAATGTGGCTCATATCCGCCGATCTCCGTATTCAACCTGGACCTAAAGTTATTCACAGGGTTTCTTGCGGCCAGATTGGGCCCACGCATGCCAGGTATCGTCGAACCAGACCAATCCGGTATTATTCCAAATAGACAGAGTAGCGACAACACCAAACGAATGATGCACCTAATTCATAAATCCCACCGCACCAAGATGGATGCCCTACTACTGTCGATAGATGCGGAAAAGGCATTCTACAGAGTAGACTGGAGTTTCATGGACAAAACACTGGCGCATTTCGGTTTCGGCGAGCGATTTAGGGCATGGGTGGCAAGCTGCTATGACAAACCCACAGCTGCGATCCGGGTCAATGGGACAATCTCTCAGCCCTTTGACATCCGACGGGGCACAAGGCAGGGATGTACGTTGTCACCCCTTCTTTTTGCACTATACGTAGAGCCCCAGCGCAAAGAATACAAAATAACCCTGATATCCTTGACATACCCTTCGGAGGGGAGAAGCACACAATCAGTTTGTATGCGGATGATATCCTGGTGGCCTTGGAAACACCCAAGGGTTCGGGCCGATCTTCCTTCAGGAATCGAATGCCTTTGGCGACGTCTCCAGCTTTAAAATAAACATGGGGAAAACCATGATCCTACCGCTCTGCCTCAATGAGAACCCACCAGGGAGAACAAACAGAGAGTTCGGAGAGCTCCACTTACATAAAGTGCTATACTTTTTCCAGACCATCCCTGCTTTGCCTCCCAAAGGCACCATTTCCAAACTGCAAGGCGCAGTGCAACAATTCATCTGTCCGGAAAGAGGCCGGCGATGCGCAGAGATCTAGCCTACTGTCCCCCTGACAAAGGAGGTCTGGGGATTCCAACTTCTTGGAATACTTCCGGGCGTCACAACTTAGGTATTTGGTAGCATGGAGCAGGCCGGAATCAGAAAAGAGGTGGCTGTTTCAAGATAGGGCATTGGCACAGCTATCCCTATGGAAAGTGCCCTTTCTCAAGCGTTCTGATAGGCCTTCAAACCTCTCAGTCGCCCCAGTTACACACACTGTGCTGCACGTGTACGACATGGTGGTAACGAAACGTGGACTTACCTCCTTCCCCTCACCACTAATGCCTTTATTTGGCAATCCAGAATTCCCACCAGGGCTAAGAGAGCGAGCGTTCCCACAATGGCGTGTATCAGCTTGCAAGTCAGCCGGACATCTGTTTGACCTGGAAGAGTTCCTCCAGTTCTCAGATGTACCACAAGCATACGACATCAAGGGACCGAAAAGATTCCAATACTTCCAACTTCGTCACTGGCTCTTACACCCGGATGTGCGCCCGAGGGTCAGTAGGAAACTAACGGCCTATGAGAAATGGCTTATAACCAAAACCTCGGACAGGAGGATGATCTCTGAACTCTATGGGTTGATATGCCCAATGGCTCTTTCAGGGCCCTCGGCCAGACAGAGGCGATGGGCGTGGGAGAGAGCTATCCAAAAAGGAGTGGGCCGATATTTACTTTCGGGCGAACCAGACGACCAGGAGAAGAGAAGCAGTGGTCAAGGTGGCGACCTACTGGTACTAGACATCTGCCAGACTGAACAAGGGAAATCCAGATTGCAGTCCGACATGTTGGAGGGGTTGCGACGAGGAGTGTACACTGACTCACTTGTTATGGGAGTGCAAGCAAGTGACTGGATACTGGACTGCTGTACTAGATGACATTGACAAACAATTCGACACATAAATACCTTGCTACCCTGCCTACATCTTGGTGGGGCTTCCCAACCCGCTTACATTCCCACTGAAGTCAGTTAGGGGGGAGCAAATGGGACAGGCACTGGGAGCAGCGGTACAACACATTCTCTCCCTATGGAGCACACAGAATAGGCC
Organism: Lissotriton helveticus; assembly: GCF_964261635.1. Lineage (NCBI taxonomy): Eukaryota > Metazoa > Chordata > Amphibia > Caudata > Salamandridae > Lissotriton > Lissotriton helveticus. Next base: position 1,599,168,014 of record NC_136059.1, on the reverse strand, counting down.
AACTCACACAGGATGGCTACACAAATTGTTTTACACTCTAGGAATGGAGAGAATTCAAGCCAATCAACTGACGTATTTACCACCATATGGCAACCTCTCTTCCCTACTAGCGTTGGAATTCAAGGAAATCACATGACCGAAATACCTACACCTCCTGAGGCATGGTACAAATGAACTGTATATGCAACAACCTAACAACGATTCGTCATGGCACACCGGTCCTGGGAGGGGGGGCTTGGACATGGGAAAGGGGGGATGAGAGTTTTCATTCTCTTGAGCATTGCATATTGCATAGATAGTCCAGGCCTCAACCCTACTTTGCCGGTTCAAGCAGTTGATTTCCCAATGGAACTGTATAATGGTCCCCAATGCTGGGAGGTGGTTGGGCTGGAAGGAGGGATGGGAGGGGACCAGGGGGGCCAAAAAGGGATAATCTGCTGTATGTAATATGCCTTTTCACTTGTCTGTAAACCAATAAAACAAAGTTAAATATTAATTTGTTTTTTGATTTCTGCTTTTTCGTTTTTCTGCTTGCCTTTGTTTTGCGTTCATTTGTTTGTCTACAATGTCTTCCGATGAGGCTTCAGACGTTTGGCCAATTAATATTTGGTTTCTCTGCCCTCTGTTCCATTAATTGATTGTGCCACGGTATCCTTTATCCAGGAGTATCCCTTTTTATTGGCTTCAATTAATACTGTGTTATTCGGATCATATCTTTCTTTTTCCAAGTGGCCCCTCAAAGGTTGTTTATATGAGCCCTGCGGGGACCTTTTGAGTTGAGTACACAGATCACTCAGCATTACTGGGAGTGAGGCCAATTTATCAATAATTGGACCACAACTGCAACTCAAGTTTGCGCCTTGCAATTGGTCGTATTTGTTTTGTAGAAGCGTGTTTAATGTACCCAGCTTCCCATCGATGGCAACCACAAAGACAGCCAAATTATCTAGTAGTGTCAGTTGAGTATCCATCTTGTCGGATTGGTAATGGAGTGCCTCTACCAGGAGTTGCATTGTTTTTAACATACTTGGCCAAGCACTTTCATAATTTGTATGTTTTGGTGATCCCTCTTGTCTTTCTATATTTGTTGTAGCATTTTGGTCTCCCTTAGTCGCTCCCTCCACCTGTTGTTCCTGCTTGCCTTCGGTTGTCCTGTTCAAATTGTTTGCCGGAGTCCCACTCCTACACTTATCTTGGGAGTAGGCGGCTATAAGATCTTCCCACTCCTCCTTCCTCAGGCATGAAGGGACTTCTGTCTCTTCTGAGGAATGAATTGCTGGCCTGTCCTCTTATTCTTTCTTCCCTCGATCTTAACGTCTTAATTTGTCACTTGTGCATTCGTTGATGAAACTAGAGCTGGAACTGCCAGCAAATGATTCTTTTTACTCCATTCTTCCCATACCCTCATTTGTTTGTATTTTTGCTTTGTTTCCTCTGGGCTTCTCTGTTTGCAAATCGATGGTACATCAATTGTGATGCAGTTGGCAATTATATTTTTACTGTGCAGTCATCCACTGGCCCCTGCTATTTCATAGATGGCAGTTTGACATTCCTCTAGATAGTCTGCAGATATTTCTTGTGCTTCATTGGACCTATGTACTTGAATTAGTTTGGTGTCAATAGCAACTTTCTTGCCAGTGGTTGTAGCATCATGAACCATCCGAATTTTATTACATTGTAGGGTTGTTGTTACTTGCAGTGAACTGCTAACTGAAGTACTAGGACTTTCCTTTTTGTACGTGTTACTCAGTGCGCCAGTAAATTGTAACGGTTGAAATGGCTGTAATGGCTGAAGAGGTGATTGAAGGGCTGGTACTTCTCTAGCATTTGAGAGAAGAATGTCCCCTGCATTTTTTTAAAAAGCATCATTTTGTGTAAAGTTAGGTTGGAATGAGGTTTGGCAGTTTTTTGATTTATTGTTCATTGCTTTTTTGATAGATTACTGCTCTTTTGCTTCCCTGAAATGTTTATATCTGTTGTTACTTCAATTAAGGAGAAATCACTCTGTACTGCTGGCCTGGTTTTAGATGGTGTTCATCCCTGGTGCCCTCTAGCATCTTGGTGTTTTGCTTATGCTTTTTTCGGACACGGCCTGACCTCATACTGCACTTTACCACCTTACCAAACCTAATTATCTATATTCATTCAATTAGAAGGAGTGAGAACCCTTTGAACGATATCCAACTATATTGTATTCCAGCTGTTGGTGTCTTGATTCCAGTTGATACTATCTGGATTGATTGTGGGATTAATAGTGGGATTGATAGGATTGATAGAATTGTGATAGGATTGTGATACTCCCAGCACTGTTGAAAAAGAGAGAGCAGGGGGGTGGGAGCATGGAGGTAGGGACCTTCTCAGCCCACTCAGACCCGTCTCAACCCGAATCAACCCGGCTCAACCTGTAGGGCTATGGCAGTTTCCTCCTTCCCACCGATGCAATATACTAAACTTAGGTTAAAAGTTAAGTTGGAGAGTGACTGTGTTAGACTCACCAGACTCAGCAGTGATTGACTTCGCTTGTCTTCACTTGTCACTTGCCCCTTGCTTGCATAACACTGCTCCTGCACTGCTCTCGAACTGCTCCTACCGCTTCAAAATGGAACTTGCATCTTCTGCTGCACTCGCCAATTTGTTTGCGGCTCCTCCAGATAAAGGCTTTGCAGTTCTTGCTGCGCTGGAAGACAGAGAGGCCTTGAGTGAAATCCAGAGGTCTCTTTCGACTTGGAAAATGGTGGTGCAGAAACTCTTAAAAAGAGCAAGACGGCAGATCCAGAGGAGGGCTAGAGCCATGGCTATGCTGGTGATGAACAGGGGACTGAATCTGAGACCCTCCATCCTGTTGCAGTTGCTACAGGACATCTAGAACATGAACCTGAAATTCCTCTCTCAGACGCCACTGCCTCTGGTCTGACAGTGGTATCTTAGTCATGAATCTGGCATTTAGATTGTGGACCGTATAAGAGACTGGCCTACAGTGGACGACTCAAAGACTAAGTAGGGGCCCACTGCCTGATTGTAAATGCAAACCCACTGCTTCCAGGGGTGTTGGCTTCCATTGAGTGGAAGAGTATTAGGGGATTTAATTTGTGGGTGGGGGAGGGGGCAGCATACCTTTCAAATTCCCTGTTGAGTAGTCTGCTGTTACGCTATTGAGTTATACACTTGCAGGGGGGGGGTGGTAGGAAGGATGGGCAGGTTATACATTCAGAGGGTTCCAGAAGTTACAGTTACGGATGCAACACCACAGACACATAAGCCTACGACAGGCCCCAGTGAGAGCGGCACGCACCATTATGTTCAACAGTTGGTGAATGGGTGACATCTCTCTCGGAGCTACGATGGTACACTACTGTTAGATACCAAGACTCTCTAGGTCCTGTCATGGAATGTTAATGGCCTCAGGGACAAGATTAAGAGAGGCCTGGCAGTCCAATATATTAAACGTCTCCCCTCAGATGTGATATTCCTACAAGAGACCCATCTTAGGAGAACACAGTGTAAATTCTTTTAAAGAGGAGTCTACAGCACACTTGGACACGCTGGATATAATTCGAGATCCAGGGACGTGGCCAACCTGATTAGGAAAGATCCACCCTTTTGAATAATAAAACAATGGCTATACCTTTTAAGGAGATACAGGAGAGTACAGAGATTTTGGGGCAGAGCAGATGTTACGCTGATCAGTGTCTATGCACCCCCCACTAATCAGTCATTTCTAAAATAGTCCTCAGGGAGGCATATAAAACTGTCCTTCCAGAGAGTGCCCAAATCTTCATAGCCTGAAAGAAAAAGAGAATAATGGGAGCTTGGGAGCAAGCTGTTGGAGATTGAGGGAAACCTTGGCCCAGATCCCAATCGCCCAGCCCTTTGAAAGTTAAACCTCCTGGGAGTTGAATACAGAATTTTGGCACAAGAGGGAGCCATGAATCAAATGATGGCCACCTTGCACTACTTGTACACTACTTGTACGACACCGGGGACAAAGTTGAAATGCTCCTTGCTTGGTTGGGTAGGAGGGAAGTGGAAGCCAGATGGGGGCTTTGTATAGTTGTTCGTGGGGAGACTATGCAGAGTCAGACGTAGCCATAGCTGGAGCCTTTGCACGCTATAACAAGAACTTTAATAGTACCCAGCCACTACAGACACCGCCTTACTTTGACTGCCACCTGGAGTCAATACCCACTCCAGTTCTAGACACCAAGGCTAGAGGGGCACTTGACACTCAGATCACATTAGTAGAAGTCAGAGCTGCTATAGCCAAGCTAAAAGCTAACAAGTGGCAGGGACCCAACGGGATTCCCGCCAATTTCTATAAATGATATTCTGGTTTACTGGGACCTCATCTCCTAAATATATTCATCAAATCAAACCAATAGGACAGTTTGCCTCCTGATCTAAGGCAGCTTGTCATAGTTGTAATTCACAAAGATGGCAGGCCCAAAAAACGATTCATATCACCCGATATCCCTGCTTAATATCGAGGTTAAAATCCTGGCTACAATATTGGCTTCTAGACTACTGCAAGTCATCACACCCCTGATTCACAGGGATCAATCAGTGTTTATGCCTGGTAAATCGACCTGATACAAACCTCTGAAGAACACAATTGACTGAATAAAATACAGGATTGGCAAACCCCCCACGTCTTTTTCACACTTGATGCAGAGGAAGCGCTTGACGTGGTACACTGAACCTTTCTTAAGTGCACTCTGGTTAAATTTGTATTTGGTTCCTGCTACAGGAGATTGGTTAAGCTCTTATATCAGGCCCCAGTGGCGGTGGTCCTAGTCAACAAAGTGGTGTCCATGGAGTTCCACATTGGTAGAGGTACAAGACAGGGCTGCCCCTTGTCCCCTCTCCGCCTTGCTCTGACTACAGAGTCCTTAGCCTGTACCTTTCATGTTTCATGATCATGCCAGAATTCATAGTTTAAAGATGATGAGAGAGTCCGCAATAGAAGAGAAGATTTTACGCCATTCGATTGAGATCCTTCTTTATTTGACTGACCCCTCATTGTCACTACCTTGACCGTTCAACTATTTGAGGCATATGGGAGTTACTCTGGTTATTGTTTCAACTAGGCTGCCTCAGTGTTTTTCCTCCCAGAAAGAAGGCAGGGGATGCCACCACTTCCTCGCGGTTTGAAGTACACCACCCTTGGGTCCAAATACCTAGGAATATTCATGACATTAGGAAGGGAAATCTACTATACATGTAATCTTGGGAGGGTAATCTGATCGTATCAGGAGGAGATAGAATGGTAGAGAGGGTTGCTCTTCACGCTGATGGGTCAAGCAGCTATGTTCAAGATGATTTTCCTACCCAAATTGCTCTACATCTTGCAAAACACCTATTATATGATTTCTCCTGAGAAGTGACATGCAGACTACTGTGGGAAGGTAAACCTAAACACCCCAGAATAGCCTTAAAATCCTTACAGCGTAATCAATACAAAGGTGGACTAACTCTGCAAACATATGGGCCTATTATAGGGCCGCTCATCTCATTAAAATCAGCAATTGTTTCATATCAAGTCGTGAAGTCCTGACTTCCTCTCTCGCCATCCCGCGGTTCTGTGGTGTGTTCACACCACGAGGACTTCACGACTTGATATGAAAGTTTCAATTTACCTCTCGACCCGATTGACTCCTTACGTTTCTAGCTTATTCTCAGAAATACTGACATAGCTTTAGAAAACATATACCCGTACCACATAGGTATTGTATTTTAAATCACTTGTATATATTTCACATATTGATAGCAACATAGTGAGTGACAGAGGGATCTTACTCCATCCTGACGAAGAAGCATTACAGCTTCGAAACATTTTGACACCCCCAGGAGAACCAGCACATTACTAGCGTGATTTCTCTGACCCACCCTTTTTAACAGTACCAGCCTATGACCAAATAAAAGTTTTTTTGTATCCATAAGGCCAGGTATTTTTTAACATCACTTTTTCATTCGCCCCTGACCCTTTTCACTCACAACAAATACATCTCACAAAGCACTTACAAAAACCAAGTGCTTCCAGCGTAGTCGCCAGTCGTAGCACGCCCCGTCCCACAGCGGGGCGGGAAGACCCCGATGATGAAGCATGACACCAAGGGCCCTTTTGGTGTGTGATGGGAATTTTAACAAATACTGTGTATGCCTTACACCTCTAGACATACAGAAACCTCTTTGAGGTGGATCTTTTTGTTTTCTAACTCATTGCATGGAGAAGGATGCATCCACCATAGTACTCTCATGAGCACTATCTCTTCACTCCCTGACCCTTGATTTTTTGATTTACGGCCCAGGTAACTCAAATGTATTTATTTATGCTAGTTAGTTACTTACAACCATTACAGAAAACACACATTAAAAAACGACATTTCATAGGCATAACAGTTAAAAGACAAAGAATAACCTACGTTGATTGAATTACTACAGTCTTTGCCTGAATGTTTTCAACAAAAATCATACATTTTATAAATCAAGCAACCTGAATTGTTACTACTACATATACCAACAACAGCAAAGTCCCATTCAAATAAGCAGTCATTTGAAACAGGTGGGTCTCTCTGCTGATACTGCAGGGCACACAGACGATGTATGCTCTACTGAATCCTTGGGGTGGCCTACAATCCTTCACAGTAATGGCGTTACGCCACTTGGGCGGCACATCCAATGAAGGGAGTCCTCCCAGGCGATGTAGCAAAGTGAATTTATAAGTAGGGTTGGCTGTAGAGGACTGAGTAGCTAGCTGTTAATCATTGTCCAGGCATGGGCATATTTTCACAATTCATGGTTATCTTCCAGAAGTGACAATAACCAAATATTCCTGGAGATCAGTTTTGTAAAAAGGGGAAATGTGACTGAAGTGTTCCATAGCCATTCAGCCTGCAGGTCAGCTAATGAGGCATGCATGTAATGCTTTACTGCTATTTTTTCTCTAGATATCTCAATTTCTAACCAAAGCAAATGGTCTAATGTGGCCATCAGAGCCTGCCCAATTTTGAAACTCAGTTTCAAGAACACCACTTTGTGACCAATTGGTTGCTTAACTGCACCAAAATCTAGATGAATTTGGGCCAGGTAGGTGTGTTGTGGTAGGCAAAACACCCTCTTGAAAATCATTGTAATTAAGCTGTTGAGCAGTTTCCCTGCTCTCCTCCTTGACTCTTCTAAGCCACAGTCACGTGTTGGAAGTAGTTTTGCCATGATAACTTTAAGCAATGGGGGTCAACGTGGGGCCACGAAATGTACTTGAAGAGCGAGGAAAATACAAAAGAAGGGACAAGGCTTTATATTATTTTATAAGGCAAAACAGAGCCTCAGTTGTCAATCATCTGGCTAAGTATTTATATCCTACTTTCCTATGTACTTTACTGCCATTCAGGTCCCAATTGCCATGTTTCTTCATTTTGTTCCCAATGATCAATACTGTAGTTTTACCGAGGTTTACTTTTAGAATATTAGACCGTGAGTAGCTGTGTAAAGTGTTCATCAAACTCTGCAAACTGATCCTTGTCTTGCTCATCAGTAGATAATCATCTGCATAAAACAAAGTAGGGAGCATGCTGCTGCGCGCTTTGCATAGTGGGATTTTGTATTGATTAGTGCTGCTGAAGAGTCCACCAAGAAGATGTTAAACAGCAGTGGCTTTAGCACACAGACATGTTTCAGTCTTACAGAGGTATATATCTTTCTAAAGATTGTACTACCATCTCCTATTTTTACATGGTACCCAGTGTTGGTATGAAGTAATGTATTCTTATTGAGTACGACTTGCGAATTTCCATGCAAGAGAGTTTAGCCCATAAGATTTTTCTGGGGACCAGATCAAATGAAGGCTTAAAGTCGACAAAGGATAGATAACCTAGAGTGTGGTTGTGGAGTGTGGTTGTTCAGGGTTTTGTTGATAATTAGCAACAGGGTCATCAGGTTAGATATTGTGCCCATTCCTTTACTAAAATCAGTTTGATGCTGAGTGCGACAGAGTCTTTAATTAGTAAGCCACCAAGTGTAGCATGGCCAAGTAAGATGGCGGAGTAGACATGCCTGTGAAGAGCTCCCGTCATCAGAAAATCCGATCACCATCCTGGCATCGGAACCTTAATGTTTAAAAGTACCCGGAATATGTGTACTCCTTCCTGACTGCGAGACACCTGTTTTTGTGGCCAAGGACCCCGTCTTATGGCGAAACGCAGACTAGACCAGTTGACTGCCAAAGCCGCCGGCCATCTTCCCGGCCTTCCCGCTACAGCGTGGGTGGCCAGATCCGGTGTCTGGAGACTGCTGAGCAAGATATCCGCTGGAAAAGCCGTGCAGGAGGACCGGGGTAGTGCCGCTGCCTTCCCATGGCATTTGCTCAACTACTGAAGGGAGACGCGTGCTGGCCGGTGAGTGAACTCCTGTTGGGGCAATCTGTGCCTGAGGCCTGGCCTGTGCGGCATTAATTGCGGTATCCTGTTGAGGAGGAGGAACTAGCCTGCAGCTTCTGCTGCCCTGTGAGGCTCATTTCTGGCCATTGCAGCCCCCGGGGGAAGTAAGGTCGACAGACCAGTCTTCTCCCAGGGTTTTCGCGCATTGGAAGGACATAGGTGGTGGGTTAGGATCAATGGGTGGTGTTACGGGTAAGGTTTATAGGGGACAGGGGAGGAGGTTTCATCCTCTTCCTGCCCTGAGTGCCATTGAGGAAGGGTTGGTAAATGTTCTGGGACCACCCTCCCACCCTAGAAATGTTCAATAGTACGGAACGGGTGTTTGCCCGGTAAGAGCATGCCACAGGCATACTCACCCCTGATGTCAAGGACCCTGGGCCTGCAGGCTTCATGTTTAAATTCACCCCATCTGACTCATTACTATGCTGAGGCTTGGTGATATTGTGAATGAGTGAGACGCAGAGACTAGACTGGCATTGCTTACACTAAGACAGAGGGCTGGTGGTGTCCCGGCTTGTGCTTCTGTGAAGGACTTCCGTTGCTGTTGGGGCACTGGCTGCTGCTATCCATACTGTCAATATGAGAGGTGGATCTGCACACCTATGTTCAAAAAAGTTAATTCAATGTTTCTACTCCTTCGTAAAGTTTAGCGTGCTCTCTAGTTGTAAGGGTGCGTGCCCTGCTCCCTAATAGGTACCAACTGTGTAAATATGAGTCCAAGGAGAACCCTGGACTACTAGAGGCACAACATATGGGCCATAGGCCTTTTTAAATGTAAACACAAATTTGTTCTATAAATCTGCTGTATAATCAAACAACATTTATTTTCAATGCTTTGTATGCTCATAAAAGATATAAGTACGTTTTTCGCATTTGTGTAGCATTCAACAAGGGTTTCTGCAATTAACTGAAAATGTTCAATAGTCACATGATCAAGTTACATATTATCACCACTTGAGTTGTACACATACAAAACTTTTTGTCTTTAAACAATTAAAGTTGAATTCCAAAGTTCCAATGCATTTCGGGTTCTGATTGAACCCTTCGTCAGGGGATGAATAACTTGAAGATGGTAAGAGAGCAATCTTGAAATAACAGCGTCCTGTGATGAAGTTTCTACAGGATCTACAAAACAGCAACATAGAGATCTGCTATCCATACTGTAACAGGGGATATTACTGCAACTGCTCTACACCGGATGGGCTACACTGCGGTGTGATGCCAGGGGAGGCTCTGAGGTGTGAGAAAGTTTGGCTGGTGGTGCTTGCAGCCCTGTGATATATCACCAATCAGCGCTAATGTAGCGGGTTTGAGGTGTACCGCAGAGGGAATTCATTAATGCACTGACTTTTCTTTTACTACGCAATGCTTTTTATGACCGGGCCATGCCCCTCAAGTGACTGGTACCTGCCGATGGAGTTGGAGGTTCAGCCTGACACCTCAGCGACATGCAATTGGCTTCTGTGGAATGGGGTGTGGTGGGTTTGCGTAGCAAGCGGAGGGTGTTGAAGCAGGAGGAAGAGACCGCATTGACTTGCTGGGTCATAGAGAGCATTGAGTCCAGGATGAACGTAAGGTTGCGAGCATAAGTGGTGGGTGTCGGGGCAGTTCCCAGCGCGGCCGGCCACCAGGAGTCATCCCATGCAGAGGGGGTGGAGCTGAGGATGAGGACCTCAGTCTTGGCCGAGTTCAGTTTTAGGCAGCTGGTTTTCATCTACTCTGCAATGGCCTTCATTCCCTCATGGAGGTTGGATTTGGTGGTGGCTGGGTCCTTGGTGAGGGAGAAGATCAGCTGGATGTCGTTGGCGTACAAGATGATGTTGAGGTGGTGCACTCGGACGATGTAGGCGAGTGGTGCCATGTAGATGTTGAACAGGGTCGGGCTGAGGGATGAACCTTGGGGTACACCTCAGGTGATCGTGGTGGCTTCGGATCGGAATGGGGGAGGTAGACTCTCTGGGTTCTGCCGGAGAGAAATGAGGTGATCCACTTCAGGGGTTTGTCACGGACCCCTGCTTTGTGAAGGCCTGTGCGCAGGGTGTGGTGGCAGACGGTGTTGAAGGCGGCTGAGAGGTCCAGGAGGATGAGAGCCGTGGTTTCGCCATTGTCCATCAGGGCCCTTATGTTGTTGGTGGCGGTGATGAAGGCGGTTTCTGTGCTGTGGTTGCTTCGGAAGCCGGATTGGGAGGAGTCCAGGATGTTGTTCTCCTCTAGGAAGTGGCTCAGTAGTCTATTGGCGGTCTTCTCAATGACCTTCACCTGGAATGGGAGCAGGGAGATGGGTCGAAAGTTCTTGAGGTCCTTTGGGTCCGCCTTGGGTTTCTTCTTCTGTTTGAGGGTTTCCTGATCGGGGTGAGGGTGTTGGCGCAGTCGTCGATCCATTGTCTAAAGATGTGGGCAGCTGCGTTGGTGTCTAAGGGCTCGGCCGGAGGGCTTCGGGCAAGGTTGGTGATATGCTGGTCTTTGGTGACTTTGCTCCAGCTGCGGTGTGGGATTCATTGTAGTTGGTTGTGCGCAGTGTGTTTCTCGAAAGAGAAGTGGATGCAGTGGTGGTCAGTCCAGTGGAGTTCGGTTTTTGGGCTGAAGGTGATTTGGTTGCTGGCGGAGAAGATGGGGTCGAGGGTGTGTCCAGCGGAGTCGGTGGGTGTCGTGACGAGCTGTTTGAGGTTGAGGTTGGCGAGGTAGTCGATCAGGGTTGTGGAGTTTGAGTTCTCGAGGTCGAAGTTCAGGTCTTTGAGAAGAATGTAGTCTGGAGAGGCAAGGGCATGCGTGCTGATGAGATCGGAGATGGAGTCGCTGCACTGCGTTCAGGGTCCCGGGGGTCTGTAGACAAGGGTTCCTCTGAGGGTGGTGTTGTGATCGACATGGATCTGGAAGTGTATGTGTGCTGCCGTGCTGAGGGAGGCTTTGGCGTTGGTCGAAATTCTGATGGTGTTCCTGTGGATGTTGGCGATTCCTCCTCCCGGTTTGTTGTTTCGGTCCCCTCGGTTGATTTTGTAGCCTTCCGGGATGGCTATGGCTATGTCGGGCGCCGAGGAGGCGTTCATCCAGGTCTCCGTCAGCAAGGTGATGTCCGGGGAGGATGAGTCGAGCAGGTCCCAGAGTTCGACAGCGACCTTGTGGACTGAGAGGGTGTGGAGTATTATGCATCTGACATGGTTGTGGCCTGCTCTGGTGGAGTGAGCAGGATGTGCAGGTTTGCGCTGGCAGGTGAAGGGTCCGTGGGTGAGCTTTGGGGTGGCTTGGAAGAAGGTGAAGGATCAGCCGGCGTTGAGTGCGTGGAGGGTGTTGGTGTCGTAGTGATGACAGGTGTTGTGGCAGCCACGGGGGCCAGGGGTGTGGTGCTGGGTGAGGTCCAGGCTCAGACGGGGGCAGAAAGGCTTGCCTTAGGCAGCCCGCTGCACATTTCCAATGTGAGACCGTGCAGCAGTCAGCATATGTAGGTGAGGGTGGCAGAAGCAGTGGAAAGGAGGTGGGAACGGGCTCAGTCGAGGGGCGGGGCAGAAGGGGCAGCAGCGGCAGGAAGGAGAGAGTGGGTGGCACGGGGGAAGACCCTAATCAAGCAGAATCCGGGGGCACAGGAAATGAAAAAGCAACACTAGAATGCACAGAATAAGATAATAACAGAGGAAAAAAAGTAAAACCAAGTAAGGGAAAATAACCACAGACGCCGATAGACCTGTGGCGCAGTCACGGCAGCCAGCACGAACCCAGCCGGGAGGGAGCACGGAGCTGCGGGTAGCTGATTGGGTGGAGCTGCTTGGAACAGTGCTGGCCTTGGCCCAGGTGGTCAAGGAGTCACGCGCCTTGTGTACATACCCTCACTGAGCATGGGTTTGCCGGGGAGGGAAATGTGATGATGCCCAAGGGGTGGGGGGTTGTTGGGGTAGTTCTTTCTTGGGATTGGGTCTTTCTTCATTTGAAATACTGTGCAAATTGCCAGAGGTTGCATGACCTAGGGACACCGCGTATTGTCTTGCAAGATGGGAGTTGTGAGAAGTTGGCCTAGCATATGCTGTCTACTAGTTATAGTGCGGTACAAAAGGGGGTGGTGATGGACGGAGCATCTGAATCAATCAAACACTCACACCCAGTCAAAAGATCTGGGTTTAATCCAGCACCGTTCTTTAGCCCACTCTGCAACCCCAGTTCACACATGGCTATATGCAAATCAGTCTGACCCTGTGCCTCATGGGAACAGTCCAGCCCGAACTGCCAAGCCATGTCTTCCCTGGACCGGAAACAAGCTTCGGAGGACCGGTTTCTGGCATTCCAGCCGTCTTCAGCCCGGCTTGCTTGAATCCAGTGGCAAAGTGAGCAAGGGACTCACGTCTGAGCATACCCTGCCACACTTATGGCGGCCAAAAGCGGTACAAAAGGGGGTGGTGATGGACGGAGCATCTGAATCAATCAAACACTCACACCCAGTCAAAAGATCTGGGTTTAATCCAGCACCGTTCTTTAGCCAATTCTGCCACCCCAGTTCAGACATGGCTATATGCAAATCAGTCTGACCCTGTGCCTCATGTGAACAGTCCAGCCCGAACTGCCAAGCCATGTCTTCCCTGGACCGGAAACAAGCTTCCGAGGACCGGTTTCTGGCATTCCAGCCGTCTTCAGCCCGGCTTGCTTGAATCCAGTGGCAAAGTGAGCAAGGGACTCAAATCTGAGCATACCCTGCCACACTTATGGCGGCCAAAAGCGGTACAAAAGCGGGTGGTGATGGACGGAGCATCTGAATCAATCAAACACTCACACCCAGTCAATAGATCTGGGTTTAATCCAGCACCGTTCTTTAGCCCACTCTGCCACCCCAGTTCATACATGGCTATATGCAAATCACTATGACCCTGTGCCTCATGGGAACAGTCCTGCCCGAACTGCCAAGCCATGTCTTCCCTGGACCGGAAACAAGCTTCCGAGGACCGGTTTCTGGCATTCCAGCCGTCTTCAGCCCGGCTTGCTTGAATCCAGTGGCAAAGTGAGCAAGGGACTCACGTCTGAGCATACCCTGCCACACTTATGGCGGCCAAAAGCAGTACAAAAGGGGGTGGTGATGGACGGAGCATCTGAATCAATCAAACACTCACACCCAGTCAAAAGATCTGGGTTTAATCCAGCACCGTTCTTTAGCCCACTCTGCCACCCCAGTTCAGACATGGCTATATGCAAATCAGTCTGACCCTGTGCCTCATGGGAACAGTCCAGCCCGAACTGCCAAGCCATGTCTTCCCTGGACCGGAAACAAGCTTCCGAGGACCGGCACAGCGTCAGACTGATTTGCATATAGCCATGTCTGAAATGGGGTGGCTGAGTGGGCTAAAGAATGGTGATGGATTAAACCCTGATCAGTTGACTGGGAGTGAGTGTTTGATTTGCTCCAATGCTCCGTCCATCATCCCCTTTTGTATCGCTTTGTTCGCCCTAAGTGTGGCAGGGTATGCTCAGATGTGAGTCCCTTGCTCACTTGGCCACTGGATTCAAGATAGCCTGGCTGATGAGGATTATGAATCCGAAACCGGTCCCAGGATGCTTGTTTCCGGTCCATGGAAGACATGGCTTGGCAGTTCGGGCTGGACTGTTCCCATGAGGCACAGCGTCAGGCTGATTTGCATATAGCCATGTCTGAAATGGGGTGGCTGAGTGGGCTAAAGAATGGTGATGGATTAAACCCAGATCAGTTGACTGGGGGTGAGTGTTTGATTTGCTCAAACGCTCCGTCCATTATCCCCTTTTGTATCGCTTTGTTCGCCCTAAGTGTGGCAGGGTATGCTCAGACGTGAGTCCCTTGCTCACTTGGCCACTGGATTCAAGATAGCCTGGCTGATGAGGATTATGAATCCGAAACCGGTCCCAGGATGCTTGTTTCCGGTCCATGGAAGACATGGCTTGACAGTTCGGGCTGGACTGTTCCCATGAGGCACAGCGTCAGACTGATTTGCATATAGCCATGTCTGAAATGGGGTGGCTGAGTGGGCTAAAGAATGGTGATGGATTAAACCCAGATCAGTTGACTGGGGGTGAGTGTTTGATTTGCTCAAACGCTCCGTCCATCATTCCCTTTTGTATCGCTTTACTAGTTATAGTGGGCACCTTGTACCAGTCCAAACAGCCCCTTAGAGATGAGAGGTTAAAGATAACCTTATTTGAAAGCTATCCTAGTGGTAGCTATGGAGAGCAACCTTCAGGCTAAGTCTTGAAGGAATGTAAAGCAGCTTATTTTACCAGTCTATAATCTCCTATATGGCTAAATGAAAGGAGAACCACACCAGGTATATATATGAATATATGTATTTATTACTAAACACACCCCACTAGTCTCTTTATGAGGCTAGGGGTCAAAGCACATATGTTACACTTAATATATCACTGTTGGACTTGGCCCTTCTGGCAGGTTCACCCCTAATCTTTTTGCTTTTAGTATGTGATCTGTGTTAGTGATTTTTGGGTCTCTGTGCACTTTTTCCCTGTGTCCCAGGGTAAAGTGCGTGTGTGTAGTATGGCTGGCCTGGCCTTCCATTGGAATGCATGGGGAATGTGTGTGTCCATGTTAGTTCCTGATGTGTGGGGAGTGCAGGCTCGAGTTTGGTATGTGCGAACTCGTGAGAGTGAATGCTGCGCAATGGTATGTGCGGCTTGTATGTGTCTAGTGGGGAAGTGCGACTTCTAGACATTGATGTATGTGTGCAGTGAGGGTGCTGGAGCCTGATTGGCTGGAGCTGGCTGGCAAGCCTGGCTCCAGGAAGTCTGGGTGGGTCTGCCCAGGAGTGAGTGGGGAGATCAGCATGAGTGATGTGAGGGAGGGCTGCACCTGGTTCCTGAATAGGGCTGGGCTTTCCCCACACAATGCTGGCTCCGCCCCCTGTGGTGCGTCTAACGACCCTAGCCTCCCTAGTGAATCAAAAGGGTGGTTGAGCACATCAAGGGTGCTCCAAAACCAGCTGCGACTGGTTTATCCCCCACCCTGCACCCTGAGACAAAGGTTTGTACAGTATAAGAAGGGTCTGTGTCCCCATGAATGTGTTCTCTTCCAGGATCCTACCAGAGGGGGCTGCTGCTGTTGCTGGGGCCAGGAGGACCACCACTTGGACTGCCTCCCTGCCTGGGGGCCCAGTGAGCTGGCTCTGGGCCCAGCCTTGCCCCCTACCTGCCTCCAGAACTCTGCTGGAGCTCTATTTTGCTTGTGGTGCCAGGAGCACTTTATTCTTCGCCCCTAGCGCAGAAAGCACTTTATTTTTACTGCCTAGCGCTGGTGTTCTCAGCTGGTGCCCACCCGGCATTTGCCCCGCATCCTGGCCGATTTTAAAGTCCCCTGGCAGGTGCCCACCCTGCCTCATGGGAACAGTCCAGCCCGAACTGCCAAGCCATGTCTTCCCTGGACCGGAAACAAGCTTCGGAGGACCGGTTTCTGGCATTCCAGCCGTCTTCAGCCCGGCTTGCTTGAATCCAGTGGCAAAGTGAGCAAGGGACTCACGTCTGAGCATACCCTGCCACACTTATGGCGGCCAAAAGCGGTACAAAAGGGGGTGGTGATGGACGGAGCATCTGAATCAATCAAACACTCACACCCAGTCAAAAGATCTGGGTTTAATCCAGCACCGTTCTTTAGCCAATTCTGCCACCCCAGTTCAGACATGGCTATATGCAAATCAGTCTGACCCTGTGCCTCATGTGAACAGTCCAGCCCGAACTGCCAAGCCATGTCTTCCCTGGACCGGAAACAAGCTTCCGAGGACCGGTTTCTGGCATTCCAGCCGTCTTCAGCCCGGCTTGCTTGAATCCAGTGGCAAAGTGAGCAAGGGACTCACATCTGAGCATACCCTGCCACACTTATGGCGGCCAAAAGCGGTACAAAAGCGGGTGGTGATGGACGGAGCATCTGAATCAATCAAACACTCACACCCAGTCAATAGATCTGGGTTTAATCCAGCACCGTTCTTTAGCCCACTCTGCCACCCCAGTTCATACATGGCTATATGCAAATCACTATGACCCTGTGCCTCATGGGAACAGTCCTGCCCGAACTGCCAAGCCATGTCTTCCCTGGACCGGAAACAAGCTTCCGAGGACCGGTTTCTGGCATTCCAGCCGTCTTCAGCCCGGCTTGCTTGAATCCAGTGGCAAAGTGAGCAAGGGACTCACGTCTGAGCATACCCTGCCACACTTATGGCGGCCAAAAGCAGTACAAAAGGGGGTGGTGATGGACGGAGCATCTGAATCAATCAAACACTCACACCCAGTCAAAAGATCTGGGTTTAATCCAGCACCGTTCTTTAGCCCACTCTGCCACCCCAGTTCAGACATGGCTATATGCAAATCAGTCTGACCCTGTGCCTCATGGGAACAGTCCAGCCCGAACTGCCAAGCCATGTCTTCCCTGGACCGGAAACAAGCTTCCGAGGACCGGCACAGCGTCAGACTGATTTGCATATAGCCATGTCTGAAATGGGGTGGCTGAGTGGGCTAAAGAATGGTGATGGATTAAACCCTGATCAGTTGACTGGGAGTGAGTGTTTGATTTGCTCCAATGCTCCGTCCATCATCCCCTTTTGTATCGCTTTGTTCGCCCTAAGTGTGGCAGGGTATGCTCAGATGTGAGTCCCTTGCTCACTTGGCCACTGGATTCAAGATAGCCTGGCTGATGAGGATTATGAATCCGAAACCGGTCCCAGGATGCTTGTTTCCGGTCCATGGAAGACATGGCTTGGCAGTTCGGGCTGGACTGTTCCCATGAGGCACAGCGTCAGGCTGATTTGCATATAGCCATGTCTGAAATGGGGTGGCTGAGTGGGCTAAAGAATGGTGATGGATTAAACCCAGATCAGTTGACTGGGGGTGAGTGTTTGATTTGCTCAAACGCTCCGTCCATTATCCCCTTTTGTATCGCTTTGTTCGCCCTAAGTGTGGCAGGGTATGCTCAGACGTGAGTCCCTTGCTCACTTGGCCACTGGATTCAAGATAGCCTGGCTGATGAGGATTATGAATCCGAAACCGGTCCCAGGATGCTTGTTTCCGGTCCATGGAAGACATGGCTTGACAGTTCGGGCTGGACTGTTCCCATGAGGCACAGCGTCAGACTGATTTGCATATAGCCATGTCTGAAATGGGGTGGCTGAGTGGGCTAAAGAATGGTGATGGATTAAACCCAGATCAGTTGACTGGGGGTGAGTGTTTGATTTGCTCAAACGCTCCGTCCATCATTCCCTTTTGTATCGCTTTACTAGTTATAGTGGGCACCTTGTACCAGTCCAAACAGCCCCTTAGAGATGAGAGGTTAAAGATAACCTTATTTGAAAGCTATCCTAGTGGTAGCTATGGAGAGCAACCTTCAGGCTAAGTCTTGAAGGAATGTAAAGCAGCTTATTTTACCAGTCTATAATCTCCTATATGGCTAAATGAAAGGAGAACCACACCAGGTATATATATGAATATATGTATTTATTACTAAACACACCCCACTAGTCTCTTTATGAGGCTAGGGGTCAAAGCACATATGTTACACTTAATATATCACTGTTGGACTTGGCCCTTCTGGCAGGTTCACCCCTAATCTTTTTGCTTTTAGTATGTGATCTGTGTTAGTGATTTTTGGGTCTCTGTGCACTTTTTCCCTGTGTCCCAGGGTAAAGTGCGTGTGTGTAGTATGGCTGGCCTGGCCTTCCATTGGAATGCATGGGGAATGTGTGTGTCCATGTTAGTTCCTGATGTGTGGGGAGTGCAGGCTCGAGTTTGGTATGTGCGAACTCGTGAGAGTGAATGCTGCGCAATGGTATGTGCGGCTTGTATGTGTCTAGTGGGGAAGTGCGACTTCTAGACATTGATGTATGTGTGCAGTGAGGGTGCTGGAGCCTGATTGGCTGGAGCTGGCTGGCAAGCCTGGCTCCAGGAAGTCTGGGTGGGTCTGCCCAGGAGTGAGTGGGGAGATCAGCATGAGTGATGTGAGGGAGGGCTGCACCTGGTTCCTGAATAGGGCTGGGCTTTCCCCACACAATGCTGGCTCCGCCCCCTGTGGTGCGTCTAACGACCCTAGCCTCCCTAGTGAATCAAAAGGGTGGTTGAGCACATCAAGGGTGCTCCAAAACCAGCTGCGACTGGTTTATCCCCCACCCTGCACCCTGAGACAAAGGTTTGTACAGTATAAGAAGGGTCTGTGTCCCCATGAATGTGTTCTCTTCCAGGATCCTACCAGAGGGGGCTGCTGCTGTTGCTGGGGCCAGGAGGACCACCACTTGGACTGCCTCCCTGCCTGGGGGCCCAGTGAGCTGGCTCTGGGCCCAGCCTTGCCCCCTACCTGCCTCCAGAACTCTGCTGGAGCTCTATTTTGCTTGTGGTGCCAGGAGCACTTTATTCTTCGCCCCTAGCGCAGAAAGCACTTTATTTTTACTGCCTAGCGCTGGTGTTCTCAGCTGGTGCCCACCCGGCATTTGCCCCGCATCCTGGCCGATTTTATAGTCCCCTGGCAGGTGCCCACCCCGCCAGGGACCTTGCCACTATTTCTGGTGGCCCCCCAGCGAGTGCCCACCACGCTTTATATTTAATTAGAGGGAGCCCACCCCTCGTAGCACCGAGGTCACCGCCGCAGCCCCAGAGCTTTTTCAGACGTTGCCGGGCCGCTGCCTAGTGCGACCCGGAAGTGCCCGCCTTCCTGCTCGGGGCCACACTGCCATTGGCGGCCACCCGAGGCAGGAAGCCAGGCGAAACAAGGAGAAGAGAAGAGGGGCGCGAGGCACAGTGCCGTGCCTGCCCCCGCCGCAGCCCAGGAGAAGCGCCGCCCGAGGAGCAGCTTGAGAGGAGGAGCAGCCCGTCCCAGCAGCTGGTGAGTGCCGCGAGGGAGGGAAGCTCCCTGTGTACTCAGGTGCCTGCGAGAGGCACCGTGGTGATTGAAGCCCACAAGGGCTCCGGGGGCATAGTTGTTTCGAGCCCAGAGAGGCTCTGGGGTGCCGCCTTGTTCCCGAGTCCCCCGTGAGGGACTCCAACGACCCCGCATTTGGTTTTGAAGCCAGAGAGGCTTGTGGGGGGCATTCTGTATTAAAAGGACTCCGGGGGCATTTGTGATTAGGAGCCCCGAGGCTCCCAGTGGCCATTATCTATTTTGAGTCCCCAGAGGGGGGACTCCAACGAAGGGCATACTTGTTCAGAGCCTGAGAGGCTCACAGCGCCCCATTTGTACTTCAGAGCCCACGAGGCTCCCCGCCCATCATTGTTTAGAGCCCCAGAGAGGCTCTTGAGTGCCATTCTTGTTGATTGAGCCCAGCGAGGCTCCAAGGGGCCAGTCATTTGTCCTTGAGCCCACAAGGC
Source organism: Lissotriton helveticus (assembly GCF_964261635.1). NCBI lineage: Eukaryota > Metazoa > Chordata > Amphibia > Caudata > Salamandridae > Lissotriton > Lissotriton helveticus. The sequence continues at coordinate 1,599,148,284 of NC_136059.1, read as the reverse complement.
TCCAACATTGGCCCCATAATTTGTTCTTGAGCCCACGAGGCTCCAACATTGGCCCCATCATTTGTTCTTGAGCTCACGAGGCTCCAACGTTGCCCCCATCATTGTTTTCAGCTGTCCAGCACTTAGTGGACAGTTGCCACGTTTAGGCTTGTGTTCTTGGCTGCCTGCGCAGCCTACCCTGACATTTGGACTAAGGGCATTTGAGCCCTTGCGAGGCCAGTTGGCCTGAGAGACAGTTCTAGTGTTGTGCTATGTGCACCCTGTGCGTTTGTGATTTACTTGCTTATGTGATTCCTGCACAATTGTTTTACCTGCACCTCTGAATGTGTTTTTATACCTCATGTGCAATGTGTTTATGCTTCCTCCCCTTTGCTAAAAGTGACCTGCTTAGGTGATTGTGTTATGCTTCCTTCCCTTTGCTAAAAGTGACCTGCTTAGGTGATTGTTTTATGCTTCCTTCCCTTTGCTAAAAGTGACCTGCTTAGAGGATTGTTTTATGCTTCCTTCCCTTTGCTAAAAGTGACCTGCTTAGGTGATTGTTTTATGCTTCGTTCCCTTTGCTAAATGTGACCTGCTTAGGTGATCGTGTTTTCCTTTTATAGGTCCTGAGAATAAGGTCCTAGTTCCCTGAGTGATTTTCCTAAAGTGGTTAGGGTTGCGTAGGAGGTATTTACCCTTTACCAGAAATTCCTGGTTTTGTGCTACATGTGCTATTTTGGTGCTACAGTCATTATATGCTTTATGTGCTGACTATTATTCCTACAAAGTATTATTTCTACAAGTGCTAGTTCTAAAAGTGCATACCCCTGACAGTGGTCCAGGTGGCCCTGTCCTGTACATAATCCCTTGTAAATTCTGCCCGTGCCTGTTGGCACATTCTAAAGTGTGTTTTGTTATCTACTGTGTTTTTGCTATAATACAAAGGCTATTTTTGATATAACCTTGTGTGGAGTTTCCTTTGTGGTGGGCCTTGGGTGTTGTTGCTGGGTGCGCGCGCAAACGCTTTACACATCGCCTCCGAGATTAGCCTTGCTGCTCGCGTCACGTTACCTAGAGGGTGAGCAGGGGTTATCTTGGTGTGTAACTCCCTTGCCCTGACCTTAGAAATGGTGGTCTCTGACTGACTTTGGCGTGAGCCTTGGCCAGCCGGGGGTCCCGTTTCTAACAATCACAGTAAATTAGCACAATATACGTTAGGCCCTAGGGGCAAACCAAACTATATATTAAGAAAGTGGTATAAGAACCATGACTTGACTAGACACAAGACCTAGAGCCTGTAGAATCGCTGGGACCACAAAGAATCACCCGAGGTAGTGACGCGTGCAGTATGAGAACACAGCAGCGAATCGCCATAATCTTCTATGGGGAAAGTCGCAGTTGGAAATTTAAAGATTAAGGATACTTAGGAGAGGACTTTGAGCAAACCCCTTTAGACTTAAGTGGGTCTAGGGCCAACACCCACGGGAGCACCGTAGTACTCATGTTACCTCACCCAGGGAAACCGGGCGAAAAGTCAAGGATCAGACGGACTCCCGGCAGAATTTTATAAGAGTTTTGCACCACTATTTGTAGAAAGATGACTTGCAGTTTATAATGAGGCATTGCAGATGGGCTGCTGCCCACCTACAATGAGCGAGGCATTGGTTGCTATGATTCCCAAAAAGGACACAGATCCTGTTCTGCCAAGCTCTTATAAGCCTATCTCCTTTTTGAACATAGACGCCAAGATACTGAGTGGTATTATGGCTCAACGCCTTCTTCCCTATTTGAGATGTTTGATTCGCACAGACCAGGCAGGGTTTATCCTTGGACGGTATACTTCCTATAATCCATGATGTCTGGCACATGTGTGGCATTCCCCCAGCCTAGCAGATTCAGATAGTGTGGCAGTATCCCCTGATATTGAGCAGGCATTTGACTCTGTGGAATGGCCTTAAATGTGGCGGGTCCTGAGGGGCATGGGCGTTGGGGAGTGGTACCTTCAATGGTCACAACTGCTTTATGCAGCCACATAGGCCAGAGTGTGGATGGGCAGGACTGTGTCCAGACAAATAACATTACGCAGAGAAACGAGGCAGGAATGCCCACTCTCGCGCCTGCTCTTTGCGATTGCCTTGGAACCATCAGCAGTTCGCATACGAGAAGTCAAGGACAATTGGGAAATACAGTTGGGTAACACCAACCATGTCACCTTGCTATACATGGACAATATGGTATTGTATTTGCGTCAGCCAGTAACATCCATCCCACTGCTCTTACGTGAACTAGTCCAATCTGGAGACATCTCAGGCTGCTTATTAACCCTGTTAAATCGAGAGTGATACTGTTGGGTAGGATGGCCGCTTGCCAGCCAGAAGTGCGACCAAATATAGACCTCCCTTGGGCCACTGAAGGAGAAAGATATCTGGGAATCCTGCTGGCTTACTTTGGGGACTCCTTTTATGCAGCCAATATGGGACGGGTCCTTGAGGGGCTTCAAGGTTCGGTACATTTCTGGGCACTTATGGGACGTATGGCAATTGTTAAAATGATTATTCTCCCACGGTGTCTCTATCTTGTACAACACTCTTTTCACGTGATACAGAGATACCAAGATAGTGTTTTGTCTCCCTGGACACCCTCATCGGCACGCTATTGTGGGGAAAAAAGTGAAGAATGGTCTGTCTCTCAACACTGCAAAGAACATGGTAGCCTAGAGGTTCCATGGCTGGATATGTATTATATGGCATCCCAATTGCAACATGTGGTTCTCTGGTTCGACAATGAAGATAACTGGGAGAAAATGTGTTTGCCGGGACATATGAAGGAGAGTCGCTAACTGCATTATTAATTATGGGATCCTCGATCCCCAATAGGTACCCCTATATAATACATCATGTGGCAACTGTATGGGACCAGGCATTCTGTAGGATAGTCCAACATGCTCCGTATGCACCAGACATGGCTTTGTGGGCGGTTTGTCTATTTGCGGCAATAGCAGATTCTATGTCGATACGCTTCTGGAGGGAGGGGGGCTGTCTACTGATGGGGGATCTGTATATGAATGGCTGCTTCATGACCCGTGAGCGGAGGCACAAACAAACTTTGACCTAGGTCTGGGCCAGTTTTTACAATATGCCAAAATAGTGAGGGTCGCACGAGAGCTATAGAGGACTTTTCCGGATGAACCGCCTTTTACTACTGTCCTTAAAACTATGCTAGAGATGGTCCGGGGGGGGGGAGATTGATTTCGATTTTATATAGAGCCATAAGAGATCATCTTCCAAGTGAGTTGCTGCGCTTTACTTTCAATAGAAATGGGAGGATGCATTGGAAGAGTCCCTGACGGAGGCAGAATGGTGGATGAGTCATAGGGGGGGGGGGCGTAATGTTAGCACAAATGCTCATTTTAAAATACTCCAATACAATGTTATACACCGGTTATATCTAACCCCACGTACGCTACATGTAATATACCCTGCTCTGGAGAAATGTTGCCCTGGATGTCGCACACAGGGGGCGGAATTCATCCATATGATCTGGACTTGCCCCACATTGCAGTTTTACTGTGAGGAAGTGCTGGGAAAGACTGGGAAGGGCCATGGGCTGGACTATTACGCAGGATATCAGGACGGTGTTACTGGGCCTACTGCCAACTACTAAAAATAAAAACTTAAGCAGGTGATTTGTAAACCTGGGTCTAGTGTTGCCTTGGATGCCACCAAGACCCCCGAATCATCCTGACTGGGTATGAGATATAAATGATTGGGCAACAGCAGAGTTGATCCGGATGTTCTCTGACAGGAAAGATGAAAAAGCAGAGCAAGACCAATTAGCCTGGCATACATGAATATTGAGTTACAAGTTACAGGGAGATCAGAGTCATCCCACACAATTCTCTCAAGACAGGGAGGAGGCTCAGGGGGGTAACTCCGGGGGTAACTCGGACAGGCACTCCCTGACAACAGAATAACGGACACATTAACTTGGACTAATGGTGGACGCAACTACGATATAATAATAATGGATCAGAAGGAACTTTGGGAGGGGGAGAGGTTATTGGGTATTGTTTAGTTTCTGTTAAAGTTTTTTTGGCCGCTATGTAATGTTGTAGTCACTACTGATGTAAATGCACACCATAAGGGGGATATCAGTGGGACCACACTTATGGTCTGACACGAGCATTTGTTTAACTACTGATTCCAAATGTGTCTTAGACCACCAAATGTACGTATTGCGCAGACTGTATTATGTTTAGGTTGAAAATGCTAATAAAATATACATTATAAAAAAAAGAAGCCACCAAAATACTTGAATACTTCAATGTCCAGTAGAGATAGTTGTCTATAAATAGCATGCTTAGATGGACCTCCTCCTTACCCTGCATCAAGAGTCAATCACTTGGTTGGCTGCTAGTATGTGAATGAAAATTGGGATCACTTTACCAGCCAAAGTTGGGCATTGTCGCTGAACAGTGCTGGGAGGAGTCCGTTAGGACCACAGGCACCATCTGACTGGTTCTTTTTTTGTCATCTGTTCTACTTCAGGCTCAGTAAACCCTCGGGTCACTTGCACTTCGTGTAGGTTTAGGGGCTCCACAACGTTAATATAGTTTTTGTTGACAGCTCCCATGGAGAGCGTCTTGAAGAGTTCCTCAGCTGACTAACTTGGCATATTTAATGTACTTGGAATTCCTCAGTAAAGTAGCACTACCTGTGCCCAGGACCTGTAAATGGAATACTACTAGTTGGCCTGCAGTACTTATTAGGCCACCCACTTAAATAGCACCTAAAAATATATATCAGGCTTGCCATTTCACCCTGTTTTAGTTTTAAACGGCCAATTCAAATTGGCAAAATAACCCCTATGCCAAGCCTAAAACTTCCTTTTTAATATGTCAACCCTAGGGTAGGCCTTAAACAGCCTACAGGCCAGGATGCATTATATGTAAAAATTTGGACAGGGATTTTAAAGTTTTGCTTCTCCTGGTAGTGAAAAACTCACACATTTATGTTTTACTACTGGGAGGCCTATCTCTCTCATAGGAAAACATCTTATTACATTTAATGAGTGTTAACAGTTGTATGGGAACAGGTAAAAATTTGGGATCCAAGGAATTGTAAATTAAAATCTTCTTTAGTGGTAAAGTCAGGTTTTAAGTCAGAATTCTGAAAATGCCACTTTCAGAAAGTTGGTACAAAAGAGGGTGGTGATGGACGGAGCATCTGAATCAATCAAACACTCACACCCAGTCAAAAGATCTGGGTTTAATCCATCACCGTTCTTTAGCCCACTCTGCCACCCCAGTTCAGACATGGCTATATGCAAATCAGTCTGACCCTGAGCCTCATGGGAACAGTCCAGCCCGATCTGCCAAGCCATGTCTTCCCTGGACCAGAAACAAGCTTCCGAGGACCGGTTTCTGGCATTCCAGCCGTCTTCAGCCCGGCTTGCTTGAATCCACACTTATGGCGGCCAAAGCAGTACAAATGTTATTAGCCAGAAAATAAAGTCATGAACATCAAAGGATTATTGCTCTCTTGAAAAGACTCTGTGAGAACAAATTGAATAAGGACAAATGACAATGGATCCATTGAAGCCAAGAGGTGTCAAGTTAGATGGTGATCCAATAAATGAAAAATATGGTTTTACACTGTGATGAGTACTTTGTTAAATTGAAGTGTAATGGTCTTGTGCTGCAATTTTTGCTTGAACAAACAGAAGTATAATGGGTTAGTGTTGCAATGATTCCATTTCAAAATAGAGCGTAATTGATTTAAGAGGCGGACAACAGGTGTCTGAAAGCAAAAGCACGTTATGAGTGATTTAATGTATATGCAACAACCAGGTTAAACGGGCTAATAAAAACATTATGAATCAGGATAAATGTATATATGCTAGTAGACTCAATGTCATAGAGATATGGACACTATGCATAAACACACATTGCATTCGCATAGGACATGGTTATAATATGTATCTTAAAATTAGTTTTTTTTAAAAAGATGTGTGTTTCTTTTAACAATGACTGAAAGCGATGGCACATTGTTGGGGTCGCGATGATCCCTGCGCACTTTTCCAAAATTCATCCAATCCAATTATTTTATGGTTTGAGCACAGTATAGTTAAGTTGTTATTGGTACTAATATTATACATTGTAAGATGGCCGCTGTGGTGGATTAACATAGTAAGGAGTAATAGATGGTTTGTCCCTTGTTGATGTCGGCAGTCGGAAGGGCCGGGGAAAACTCAATATAACGAACGCCGGGTGTACACGAAATTCGATGCCGCCAGGTTGCAGTGACGGTGTTGGAACGCGGGACATTTTGCTTGGAGAGGTAAGAGTCTCTAAACATGGGATTGTAAAACCACGTGTAGGATATGACCAGCCTGACCGCACTTTGACCATATACGTTACATTTTACTGCGTGATAGCGTATATGTTGTCCCCTCGGTTGAAATAAGGGAAATTATATTTTTTTAAAGTGACTGCCTTTCTGGAACGATAACGGAGTTGCGGAATGCAAATTCTAGGATCAATTGCGGGAAGTTTTCTAAATATTAAGTTAAGTTTTATATAGAGTCTACCGATGACATTTTGCCGGATAATGAGGATATATGTATCTTAAGTCAGTCTAAAAATATAGGGGTCTCATAGATCCTGACAAACTTTAACTATGGCCAGAGTTTTTAACTACGGGCGCTAAGTTAATATAGCCCATTCAAGTGCAACAGGAGAAAAGACTGCTGAGTGTTTAATAATATGCATATAATGGGCATTGAATTGAAAATTACATTACATTCATACCCACAGGTTGTGGAACGTATCATGGCTCCACATTAAAAGCCTTTTTGGGACTATCATTTCACTGACAACACAATTAGAAAGAACATAGGAACCTGTAACAATACAAGGACCATTCAGGCTAAGGTAGGATTTGGCATCGAAGTAAAGACTTGGTGAACCGTGTTTCAAACCACCATAATTGGCTTTCAGTGTCTTTTTAGAAATAGTTTTTCAAATACAGGATATGGTGATAATTGTACTGTATTCTGTGAATTTAATTATAGAACCGCGGGACAAGAATTCAACTATTGCCACAACATTAACTATATACATGAACCGTCTTGTACGATAAAAGTTGAGCGGTCAGGGTGTTTTTTCGGTCACATGCATGAGGGAGATGGTCTTTGGCCTATATTGGATACTTGGGTGATAGGTAGCCTTCTATATTGCTATGACACTGGGATAAGTGTGATAAAACTTTTGGAGGTACTGTTACGCGGCTGCGTCTAGGTTGTTCACTTATATATGAAAACCATGCATGACACAAGGATAGATATCAAGGAAGGTTGGATGTCTTGGATTGTGTGTAGTCCTCCTCGTTCACCCTGAGTGGGTCCATCACTTATGGAGGACACCCATTTCCTTTGAATTTGGGGATGGTTTTCAAATGTTTGATTTACTCACATGGTGAAGGTTAAGATGGTCATTACATCTATTAAAAGTGCATGTGAAAAGTTGATTCAAATTTGTATATGTAGAAATTTTTAAACAATATTTGGAATTTAGTATACATATTTTTTCTTTTTTGTTACATGTGTGCTGTACAGCCTTGAGAAAGCCCGAAAGCGGGTGAAATGCGCGTCGGCTGTGGATTTTAGCATGTGCACAATAAAGGCTTGGCTGTGGATTTTAGCATGTGCAAAATAAAGGCTTGAATTTTCTACATCGTCTATCTGTGTTGGATTTGGCTTCTGATCAAGGATATGGACAGTGTTTGAAACGCTACAATAGCGTATGGATTAAAGTGACTATCTTGGAAGTGCACTGGTGTTTTACTTTACAAGACTTATAGAATAGCTAGAGGTAATTTCTTCCTTACACCCGATAATGGGAGACTGACAATTCCTATTTTGACATACTATCCCGCAACCATAAATCTCCAATTCCTTCTCCACTGGACTAGGAGAGAGACAGAGAAAAGACGGTGCATGATAGACCACACTATGGCAGCAGGCTCCCTCTGGGAAATACCATGGAGGTATAAAATACAGGGAACTCTCATCTTATTTAAATCCCAGTAACAAGAGCAACCATACAGATGTGGTATAGACTAGCAACGAAAAAGGGACTCAGGTTTTTCGATCGCCCTTCACCCTACTATGTGGAAACAAACGTTTACGCCTGGCTTAAACAGAGAGGCATATATCCACTGGCTGGAAGACACTGAGGGATATGTTTGAGAGAATGAATGAATGGATATCAGAGTGTTTAGATGGATGGATCAGAGATTGGAGTGATGAATAGCTGGATGGGTTTTAGAATGTATGGGTGGAAGAGTGTATTGGTGGTAGAGTGAATGGGTGGGGGTTAGAAATGGGATTTCTGGTTGGCTAAGGATTGCACCAAAGCCAGGCCGGAACCACCACTCTAGTCAGGGCAAGGGAGTTACACGCTGAAGATAACCCCTGCTCACCCCCTTGGTAGCTTAGCAAGAGCAATCAGGCTTATCCCAGAGGCAATGTGTAAAGTGTTTGCGCAACACTCACACACACACACAGCAGCAACACACAAGGCACACCACAAAAGGAACTCCACACAAGGTTATATAAAAATAGCCTTTGTATTATCATAAACACATTAGAAACATAATCACACATTTACACTGTACCAACTGGCACTAGGCATTATTCACAGGGGATTGTATACAGGACCATACAAATCGGGCCAGGGTCAGAACCCTCAGAACAGGTAAGTAAATGCAAAACATAACCAATAACTACTGGTACCACAATGACCTTAGCATTATCACATTAGCATTCAACACCATCCTAAAATATCATAGCATGACATTAGGCAATAAATCACATTAGACCCAAACCTCATTAGCATAAACACATTACGCACTAGGCCTCACCAGCATAAACACAGTATGCAATAACCCCCTAAGCATGAATCACACTTAGGGGCAGAAATCAGAGTGCATAGATAACATTTGTCATATACCTCACATAAATCACATTATGCAATCCCCATCTACAATTACCCCAGACCATCTGGCCATATACTGGGGCTCAAAGGCCCTTTGTCCAGATAGTCTATGCAGCCGCAGCAGAGTGCGCACTGCGCTGGGGCCTGGGGTGATTCTCACCCCTTTCCTGTTACAAACACAAATGCCCCCAAGTGCCACTCCGGGACTTCTAGAGATCATTTGGCCTAAACGGCGCAGCTGCCCGCTACGGGAGTTCAGCTGTGCAGGAAAAAGGAATGCTGGCTCCACTGCACCTACTGAGCCCCAACTTGAGCTCCTCAATGGCAAATGCCCGACGTCGCAGCTGCCCACTGTCCGGCGGGGCAGCTGTTGCACAAATGGCCACTGGCACTATCTGTATCTGGGGAGCACCAACAAATGCCCCAGTTACAGCCCCACTCACCTGAGGTCACTGGCAGCTTCAGCCACTGACAACGTGCCTCGACAGTCCTCCAGACACAGATAGTGCCAGTGGCCATTTGTGCAACACATGCCCCACCAGACAGTGGGCAGCTGCGACGTCAGGGCATTTGCCATTGAGGAGCTTCAGCCCTCAATGCACTCGGAGCAAAGTCTCCACGACCTCGGCTTTCTCAGGACATAAATGGCGCGGCTTCCACTGGCACTCGGGAGCCCCGCCTACAATGAGGCTTCCACAATGCCTGACTTCCTCCATGGCGCTCTGTAACCCACCGCAAGACTTCCTGAGGGCCGCCTCCACCCTCAGTCAGGTGGCTCCTGCCTGACTTCCTGGTCACCGCTCGGCAATGTGGCGGCCACTCGTTCTCGAGGCTCGGGTCATTGCGGTGATTCTTTTGGATCACAGGCAATGCAGGGTGGGCACCCGCTTAAAAATAAAGTTCAAGTGCGGGGTGGGCACCATTCTGCCCCAATCCAACACATAAGCGGGGTGGGCACCCACCAGCCACCACCAACAGCGGAAGAAACGTGGGGTGGGCACCCACTCTGAAAATATGCATAAAGTGTGGTGGGCTCCTGCTCTGTTGGGCAATAATGTGGTAGAATCCCCACATCCGGATTCCCCCTACATGAGATGCAGCTCCGTGCTGTGAAGCCCCAGCCCTCTCCTCTTGGGCAATCAAAGTATAGTGCTCGCGAGGCCCCAGAAGCCAAAAGCTCCAGTCAGCAAAGTCCTAAGGGCACAAGGCTGGGCCCAGGCAGGCCAGCTCAGAGGGCCCTCCAGCAGGGAAGCAGCCCCTTGTGGCTGTTCCTCCTTGAGTCCAGCAGCAGCAGGTCCTTTCAGCACCAGGTAGCACAACAACTTCCTGGGGTCACAGCCCCTACAGTTATACTACCATTCTCACTGTCTTTAGTACAGGGCTTTGGGGGAACCAGATGCAACTGGTTCAGGGGTAATTGGAGCAGTTTGTTTACAAGGCTCCTCTTCCCCTTTGTCAGGTGGGGGCTCATCATCAGACACACCACAGGGGGGGAGCCAGCATTGTACAGGCTAGGCACAGGCCTATTCAGGGGCTGCTCCTCCCACTACTCCAAAAGCAGATGCCCCATTCAGCCTAGTGCTGACTCACACTGCCCCTCCTGGAGCCCACACACCTCACCAGCCCTGTCACTCAAAAGCCAGACATGCAATTCACATCAGGCAGGCAGAAACATAGCACACAGAAATGCCAACAACAGGACACCATAAGTGTGGGACTTGTACATGTTGTGATGAAACAGTTGAAAACTCTGTTTTCTCATTTGAAAATATCAGTTGGAAACATGAAACCTTTACCAACTGTAAGACCAGGAATGTTGTGTACGCCATCGTCTGCCCCTGTCCCATGTTATACATAGGGAAAACAACCCAGGAAGTTAGACAGAGAATAACACAGCATAAATCCAGAATTCGCAGAGGAGTGGAAAATGCCCCCTTAGTAAATCATTGGGTGGCCAAAAATCATGATAAAACTGACCTTAAATGGACAGTTTTATCCAAAATTGACAGAGATCCACGGGGAGGCGATTTGGATGCAAGAATGTGTCAGCGCAAAGCACTGTTAATAATTACATTCAATACAGCAGTGAGAGGTTTAAGTGAGATCTCAGAAATATATAAACCTGCTTCAAAACCCGTGCATAATGGTGAGTCCCTAGCAGGCCCCCACACTCTAGGTGAAGATCCGTCACAGGGACCCGAAAGACTTCAATTCCCAGAATCCCGAGGGGCGGAGCAGGACCTATAGGACTTCAGGTACCCAAACAACTACAATTCCCAGAATCCCATGGGGCGCTGTTAGACCCACAGGAAGTTATACACGCATCCTTCATACCTTTGGAGTGACTGAAGGAGTCGGAGCGAGTCATCGATGAGGTGTCCCACCGCGACTACCAGCGGTAAGAAGGACACATTTTAGCACAGCCCTGACGGTCTAAACAACGGGCAGCAAAACGAGTGTTAACACACTCCCCCTTTTTACCTACAGCGAACTGATTTTCAAACGTTGGGAACCCGACGAAACGGATTTCAACAGCGGGTCTGCAGAAGCTGATTATATTCAATAGGAACCCGCACACAAAACCGGTAAGTTCTACAACTGAGTGGGCAGCGAGTGTTTTAAGAACCAGCATTGTGTGAATCTGGATTCTAAAACAATGTATGCATGTGTCTCCTTCTAGCTCCTCCCTGAACTTTGGTTTGGAATACAACTTTCTATCCTTTTTGAGTTTGGAGCCTTGACCCAAGAATTGAGGTAGGCTGAGGGCAAAAGGTGCTTGTTAGGGTGTGGCATAAGTCTCTTAGTGCAGATCAGAATTCTAAAGTGATGTTTTCTTCTGTTCTTTTTTAGTAATTTTGGTCCTGAGGAGAACCCTGGCAATCACGGGGTTTGAAACGCGTTGACCGACCCGGTCCTGGGTCACTTTAAAACATTTTCTGAGCCACAATTTCAGTTGTAAATAGCAAGAAGACTTTGTTCCTTTTTCTTGTAAACCCACAAAGAACTGTACATTGATCCAAAAATGAGGGTTTATTTTTCATTTTTTGTTTTTGTACAATATCGTTGACACCGGGACTAGTATGTGTATGTCTGAGCAGTAGTATGAATGTATGGCCAAGAGTGTTTGAATTTGATAGTGTGTGTAAAAATGTCTTTTTTGATATTAACTCTACACTGTGTTGTATATAAATGTATTTAGTCTGTTTGTATTTCCATGCACAAAACAAGTATGTGTAAAAACTGAATAATATTTGAAAAAAAGCAATTAAAATTATATGTTGCAATTCTTTACGCAAGTGTTCATGTTACATTCATGACTACTATTTCTTTGATTAAGAAGTCATAATTCAGGTTCTCAGTACTGGCAAATGTGTTGTTCTATTAGTTAAGTTTGGCTCAGCCTTGCTGAGTTTTGAATCAAGACCCTTTTAGTTGTCTTACTTTTGAGCGGGCAGCTTGCTCGCGAGGTCCTGGTGGGCAGAGGATTAGCTGCCACAGGGTTTAACCATTGGTGAAGGTACTGTCCCATTGTGTGGATAGTTGTGTTTGGTGTTTTGGTCTTAGTTTTTGCTTTATTATTCTCTTTATATCCTTCTTTTCTCTTGACTATTGTGTGTAGAGTCGTTTTCAGTTTGTTCAATTGTGGTATGGCTGAGAAAGACACACTTGCTTATAGTGAGGAACATATTCAGAATCTGATAAGAGCGCCCCCCGTTTTTGCATCTGCAACCCTAAGCCTTACTGCTAACACCCAAAATGAATCCGAAAAACTCATTCGATTACGTAAAAAACAAATAAGGACAGACCTTCATGGACATTTTTTATTACAACACTTACGAGCAGGTACTATTCCAACAGGACTCCAAATTCGAAACATCCCAGTAGTTTTCACAGACGACCCTGACTACAAAAAGGGTTTCAGTGGAATAGAAACAAAATGTAGTAGAGATCTGATGGTGCTTACCATCGAGACAGCACATAGGATATCATTAAAAGAACTGGATGAGATTGCTAACTTGGAGAGAGAGATTCAAGATAATCAATTGATTACGGATGCTAAAATACTATTGGAAAAAGTAGAGAAGGAAATCCTGGAATTTAAAGATTTCACTGTTGTACAAAAAAACAATAAATTCGACCTTGACAAGAAGAACTTTTCATTGGAGTCTGTCTACCCTTATTTGAACAAAGATTTTTATACACGTTCTGATTCACGGCGATTCTTACAAGACAATCAAGGCCGGTCACGCCGTAAATTTTTGACTTTTTTGGACACATCATCATCGTCGGGGAGTGAATCAGGCACTACGACTAGACCATATCAGAATAGACAGGGGAACCAACAAGACCAGCAGCAACAACAACAACAAAACCAGACTCCTTTTTTTAGGACGAGGCCAACAGAGAGGCAGAGGCCAGACACGCTTCGTGCAGCCATGGGAGATGAGGACCCGCCGTCAATATTACAGGAGCTAGACCAATTACCCATTTTCAATCTATCTGACAGAACCTTAACCCCAGCAGAAACATCAATATTAACGAAAGGTCTCAGTTTTGTTCCATCCAGACCAACAGACTTTGTCAAAATGAAATTGGAGACACTGGAGTTTTGTCACAAAATTCGGCTAAAACATTTTTTATGGAAGCCACAGAGGATCAACAGTTAGAAGTAACTGGGCTTAGGAAGAAATCAACTTTTTGCCCTGCAGGCTCTAAAATTCCGAAAGAAGTAATAACGTTTGAACGCACTGTTTTATCAGGGATATCTGCAATTGAAAAAAAGAGAAATTACGTTAAGTATAATCTTTCAAAAGCAGAAAAGGATGCGTTGTTCACTTTAAAGAATGATAAATCAGTAGTCGTTAAGCAGGCGGACAAGGGAGGAGCAGTGGTCATCTGGGACATTAATAGATATAAAACAGAAGTCTATCGACAACTAGACGACATCAACTGTTACAGACGCATTGGTAAAAATCCAACCAATGAGTTACAAAATCAACTTTTTGACATGATTCAAAAAGGGTTTGATCAAGGTTTTGTAGGCCCAAAAGAACTGACGTTTTTACAGAACAGGAACCCCAGAATGCCCGTTTTCTATGTGCTTCCTAAAATGCACAAAAATGCAACCAATCCACCAGGCCGCCCTATAGTGTCGGGCTGCGAGTCCCTTATTGAACCACTGGCTAAATACATTGATTTCTTTTTAAAACCTTTTAAAGAAACAAGTCCAGCTCATCTCAAAGACACTACAGCCTTTCTACATAAAATAGCGACAATACAGTTTGATGGTAATAGACAACTTCTGGTCACTCTTGACGTGGACTCCCTTTATACCCAAATCCCTCAAGAACAGGCTCTTGAAACACTGGCAGTATTTCTGGAAACAAGGGAAAGACCGATGAGAGTCCCAACCGAATTCATTCTGGGTTTGGCATCATTCTGCTTTGCAAAAAAACTTTTTTGCCTGAGATTCCGAGTTTTTCTATCAGACAAAGGGAGTGGCAATGGGGTGTCCCTTTGCGCCTGAACTGGCGGTCCTGTTTATGGGATTATACGAAGAAAAATTTGTGTATAAGGATAATCCCTACATTGACTGTATTTCTAACTACATGAGATATATAGACGATGTGTTCCTAATCTGGACTGGAGGACATGATGATCTCAACAGTTATGTTGGTTGGCTGAATACAAGAACGAATGACATTAAATTCAGTTGTACGGCATCAAATAAATCCATCACATTTTTGGATGTTAAAGTTGAACCACATGAAGGGGGCTTGAGTACCACCTTATTTCGCAAAGCGACGGACAGAAACAAAGCCTTGCACTTTACGAGTAACCATCCGCGGAGCCTAAGACAGAACCTACCTTTTGGGCAATTTCTAAGGATCCGAAGGAATTGCTCAACGAAGGAGGAATATTTTAAACATGCTGGCCAATTAAAAGATCGTCTTCTCCAACGAGGATATCCTAAAAAACTTTTTAAAAACTCGCTCAAAAGAGCCTGGTGGACGCCCCGTGAAACATTGTTGGAGAGGAAAATCAAACTTGACCTTGAAAGATTGGTATGTGTTTCTACCTTTTGCCCGGCAGCAAACCAACATAGGAAACTAATAACATCGAATTGGCACCTGCTTAAGGACTTACATGAGGACTTCGCAGCTCCCCCTTTATTCGCCTACAAGAAGGAGAAAAGTGTGGCTAACCACATTGTGAGAGCAGCCCTTCCAATCGAAAAAGCGCCTACAGTGAGAAGCCTATTTGGATTACCACCGACAACAGGACACCATAAGTGTGGGACTTGTACATGTTGTGATGAAACAGTTGAAAACTCAGTTTTCTCATTTGAAAATATCAGTTGGAAACATGAAACCTTTACCAACTGTAAGACCAGGAATGTTGTGTACGCCATCGTCTGCCCCTCTCCCATGTTATACATAGGGAAAACAACCCAGGAAGTTAGACAGAGAATAACACAGCATAAATCCAGAATTCGCAGAGGAGTGGAAAATGCCCCCTTAGTAAATCATTGGGTGGCCAAAAATCATGATAAAACTGACCTTAAATGGACAGTTTTATCCAAAATTGACAGAGATCCACGGGGAGGCGATTTGGATGCAAGATTGTGTCAACGCGAAGCACTGTTAATACTGGAATTCAATACAGCAGTGAGAGGTTTCAATGAGATCTCGGAAATATATAAACCTGCTTCATAACCTGTGCATAATGGTGAGTCCCTAGCAGGCCCCCACACTCTAGGTGAAGATCCGTCAGAGGGACCCGAAAGACTTCAATTCCCAGAATCCCGAGGGGCGGAGCAGGACCTATAGGACTTCAGGCACCCAAAAAACGACAATTCCCAGAATCCCATGGGGCGCTGTTAGAACCACAGGAAGTTATACACGCATCCTTCATACCTTTGGAGTGACTGAAGGAGTCGGAGCGAGTCATCGATGAGGTGTCCCACCGCGACTACCAGCGGTAAGAAGGACACATTTTAGCACAGCCCTGACGGTCTAAACAACGGGCAGCAAAACGAGTGTTAACACACTCCCCGTTTTTACCTACAGCGAACTGATTTTCAAACGTTGGGAACCCGACGAAACGGATTTCAACAGCGGGTCTGCAGAAGCTGATTATATTCAATAGGAACCCGCACACAAAACCGGTAAGTTCTACAACTGAGGGGGCAGCAAGTGTTTTAAGAACCAGCATTGTGTGAATCTGGATTCTAAAACAATGTATGCATGTGTCTCCTTCTAGCTCCTCCCTGAACTTTGGTTTGGAATACAACTTTCTATCCTCTTTGAGTTTGGAGCCGTGACCCAAGAATTGAGGTAGGCTGAGGGCAAAAGGTGCTTGATAGGGTGTGGCATAAGTCTCTTAGTGCAGATCAGAATTCTAAAGTGATGTTTTCTTCTGTTCTTTTTTAGTAATTTTGGTCCTGAGGAGAACCCTGGCAATCACGGGGTTTGAAACGCGTCGACCGACCCGGTCCTGGGTCACTTTAAAACATTTTCTGAGCCACAATTTCAGTTGTAAATAGCAAGAAGATTGTGTTCCTTTTTCTTGTAAACCCACAAAGAACTGTACATTGATCCAAAAATTAGGGTTTATTTTTCATTTTTTTGTTTTTGTACAATATCGTTGACACCGGGACTAGTATGTGTATGTCTGAGCAGTAGTATGAATGTATGGCCAAGAGTGTTTGAATTTGATAGTGTGTATAAAAATTTCTTTTTTGATATTAACTCTACACTGTGTTGTATATAAATGTATTTAGTCTGTTTGTATTTCCATGCACAAAACAAGTATGTGTAAAAACTGAATAATATTTGAAAAAAAGCAATTAAAATTATATGTTGCAATTCTTTACGCAAGTGTTCATGTTACATTCATGACTACTATTTCTTTGATTAAGAAGTCATAATTCAGGTTCTCAGTACTGGCAAATGTGTTGTTCTATTAGTTAAGTTTGGCTCAGCCTTGCTGTGTTTTGAGTCAAGACCCTTTTAGTTGTCTAACTTCTAAAAGTGGCATTTCTAAAATAGTTATAATAAATCTGTGCACACCATTGCGTAGCATTTATTATCACTATTCCAAATATTCCAAATATACCAAACTTGACCACGCTGCTCCTCTCGTATCAGGAATTACCACTGAAACCCATATCAGGGAATCCCCAATGCATTCCTATGAGAGGACAGCCCCACAGAAGTGAGAAAACAAAATGGCTGTTTGTCACTACCAGGACATGGCACACACTTAAGGTACATGTCCTATTTTTTACCTACAATGCACCCTGCCCATAGGGCTAGCTAGGTCCTACCTTTGGGGTGACTGACATGCAGTAAAAGGGGGGGTCACAGACATGGCACACACATTAGGTGCCATGTCACAGCGGCAGTAACACTGCGCACACAGGCCCTGAAATGGCAGAGGCCTGAGAGAGGTTTAAAAGGCTACTTTGGTGGGTGGCACAATCAGCGCTGCAAGCCCACCAGTAACATTTAATTTACCAGCCCTGGGAATCTGAGATACCACTTTACAAGGGACTGACAGGTAAATTAAATAGGCCAAACAGGTGCAGACCAATCTCACCATATTTATCACAGAGAGCACACATACTTTACACTGGACATCAGTGCTAAAGTGCCCAGAGTCTTGAAACCGCCAACACCATGTCAGAATAAAGGCTAAGAGAATGGCAAAAAGGTTAGGGATAACCCTGCAAAAAGGGCCAAATCCAACAGTGGGTGAATGTGTGGATTGATAGAATAGCAGGTAGATGGCAGACTGGATGGATGAATGGAGGAATGGGTGGATGGATGACTGAATGGATGGAAAAAGGAAAGATTGAATGATGGATAAAAGAATGAATGGAGGACAGAATGTAAAGGTGAAATAGTGGATATCAGCACGTGCATGGAGAGGTGAAAGAATGAATGGATGGATGCATGAATGGAAGAGACAAGGAAACTGTTCTAGGGAGAGTTCGGCTCACTTGCTTTGCTTGCTTGGTGGCATCAGCACTTTAGTTCAATGTGGGGCCGATCTTAATTTTCTGGCTACTCCCTTGCCTGGGGAAAGAGTGTGAAAGGGGAAGTGAAAGTCTCCACTAAACAATGGAGCCCACTTCTTCAGGTTTTTTTTTAAGGGATAATAGCAAGCTTTCATGCCCCAAGAGACTCAGAGCATTAAGAAAATTAGGAAACTGTAACCTGGAAAAGTATTACATGCCCACAGTGTAGCTAATAGATAACTCACATTCAAATGACACACCCCCTACATGAGATCAGAGTTGAACAGGAGGACAGAAACCATGCAGTGGCAGCTTCTTTGCTAAGGCCCACTGCTTCAGCTGCAAGCTGAATTCAAAAAATAAAATGATAATAATGTCCGTTATTATTATTTAGTTTTTTGCATTCATCTTGCAGCTGAAGCCAGGTGGACAGGGCTGACTACCTGCATGTCACAGTGGTAGGAGTGGTGGCAGCACCTAAAGTGCTCAAGGCGCTTTGGCCGGCCGTCTCGGGCCGGCCAAAGCGTCATGCGCACTTTGCATGTTCTCCACGCACATCCTACCAGCTCCTGCCTGAACGACATACTACGGTGCTCAGGCCAATCACAACGCTGCTAAAGCAGTTTTGTGATTGACCAGGGGATTCTGGGCGGCTGTGTTCCTCCTGTCGTCCGGTAAAAGGTATGTCCTTTTTTTTTTATTATTCCCCCCTCCCTCCGTACCCCAGGCCCCCCCGCACTACCCCTGGTCAGTATCAGCCTCTACTGAGACTACGGCAGTGCAGAGGTTGGGTAACAATGGGGAGGAACAGGATTTACTGGATGGAGTGGTTTGAGGCAGGGGGCTGAGAGTTTACTGTTGTTTTAAGATGGTGTTTCTTGGAAAAATTGAAAAAATGCTAATAAAAATGTAAATAAACCTAATCTATACACCAAGATCAGTGAAGTGGGACACGTTGCTGCTGAACCGCAGCATGTCTGCAGTAGACTGGCCTGTGGTGTGGTATAGTGATGTATGTAGCAGTTATACACTTTGAAGCAATATTTGATACAAACCATCTATGTGCACATGGCTAGCAAGGTTTCCTAACGTGTAATGTAGCTTGGGCTAAAAACCTACTACACCCCTCTGCATATCCACTGCCTTCTGTCCACCGTCTGTTTTTCACATAAGATGAAGATAATGGTGTGGTGGTGCTCTTTGTATTGTGTGCGACTTCCCAAGGTGGCTTCAATTATCAGTCACTTATCTTTCAGTACGTCTCCTGATGCTTGATTGAATCTTATTTCAGTTGTCATTCCATGCCTATATCCTTTGCGTGATTCTTTCTTATGCATGTACTGCATAGCCCTGGTGGCTTTTATTTTAGCCACACATTGGAAACCTCACTTTAACTTTTGCATGAACGTTGCAGTGTCTTGGATGAATTGATTGTGCATTGCTTTATTTCTCTACCTGGAATGTACATTTGTAAGACTGGCATTCTGTGTCCAGCAGAAAATGTTGTGTATGAAGGATGCAGGAATTTTCCATGAAGATGGTGTCCTTCAGTTTGATTTTCAATCTGTTGCAGAGATTAGGGTGATTGCAGCTATAGCACAGTCAGTTTGTGTGTCAAAGATAGCGTGTTATTGGGACCCTCACCTGACTTCAACCTCTGATAATGTTAACGTGTGTAGAGGTCCACACATTGTGTGCTGGGATGATTTATGGGGTGAAATACTTGAATTCCTCCTAGATGTTGATAATAACACGTTGATGCACTCTAGCCCAACATGTTGTGGTCACTTTGCCACTCTAGACAGAAACCAGCCATCTACAAATCAGCCTTGGTCCTACTCCTATGAGAACGGTCCAGCACAATCTGACATCCCTGGTCCCCTCCAGACAGAACCACAAGCAACTAGGTTTCAATCTGCCTGGGCTGTATATTTAGTGCAGCAGGAGTCCAAAGGCAAAGTGACCATGGGTCCACCTACCTTGATTAGCGGCAACACCGAGAGGCACAGCGGTTTCCCCCATTTTTATCAGCGTCTTATTTATATCCCACATCATCTCTCCTAGCAGTAGCAGCAGCGCTCCCACTCCTCGCCGCACCCGCTCCGCGGGTGCCGCATCGCCGGGGGCTGTGGACACAGAGACTGCGGGGCATTCACCCAGGCGGTAAGGCGGCTGTGGGCGCGAGGCGTCAGCGGGGCTGCGAGTGTGCGGGGACTTCATCTCCCAGAAGTCCCTGCAAGACCAAGGAAGAGCTTCCGGTCCGCTCTCCCTGCTGGCCCGCCCCCGCCCTCACCCACGAGATCCTTCAAGAGGCGACCTGGGCCTCCAGCGTGTGGTCCACCTACCTTGATTAGCGGCAACACCGAGAGGCACAGCGGTTTCCCCCATTTTTATCAGCGTCTTATTTATATCCCACATCATCTCTCCTAGCAGTAGCAGCAGCGCTCCCACTCCTCGCCGCACCCGCTCCGCGGGTGCCGCATCGCCGGGGGCTGTGGACACAGAGACTGCGGGGCATTCACCCAGGCGGTAAGGCGGCTGTGGGCGCGAGGCGTCAGCGGGGCTGCGAGTGTGCGGGGACTTCATCTCCCAGAAGTCCCTGCAAGACCAAGGAAGAGCTTCCGGTCCGCTCTCCCTGCTGGCCCGCCCCCCACCCCCGCCCTCACCCACGAGATCCTTCAAGAGGCGACCTGGGCCTCCAGCGTGTGGTCCACCTACCTTGATTAGCGGCAACACCGAGAGGCACAGCGGTTTCCCCCATTTTTATCAGCGTCTTATTTATATCCCACATCATCTCTCCTAGCAGTAGCAGCAGCGCTCCCACTCCTCGCCGCACCCGCTCCGCGGGTGCCGCATCGCCGGGGGCTGTGGACACAGAGACTGCGGGGCATTCACCCAGGCGGTAAGGCGGCTGTGGGCGCGAGGCGTCAGCGGGGCTGCGAGTGTGCGGGGACTTCATCTCCCAGAAGTCCCTGCAAGACCAAGGAAGAGCTTCCGGTCCGCTCTCCCTGCTGGCCCGCCCCCCGCCCCCGCCCTCACCCACGAGATCCTTCAAGAGGCGACCTGGGCCTCCAGCGTGTGGTCCACCTACCTTGATTAGCGGCAACACCGAGAGGCACAGCGGTTTCCCCCATTTTTATCAGCGTCTTATTTATATCCCACATCATCTCTCCTAGCAGTAGCAGCAGCGCTCCCACTCCTCGCCGCACCCGCTCCGCGGGTGCCGCATCGCCGGGGGCTGTGGACACAGAGACTGCGGGGCATTCACCCAGGCGGTAAGGCGGCTGTGGGCGCGAGGCGTCAGCGGGGCTGCGAGTGTGCGGGGACTTCATCTCCCAGAAGTCCCTGCAAGACCAAGGAAGAGCTTCCGGTCCGCTCTCCCTGCTGGCCCGCCCCCCGCCCCCGCCCTCACCCACGAGATCCTTCAAGAGGCGACCTGGGCCTCCAGCGTGTGGTCCACCTACCTTGATTAGCGGCAACACCGAGAGGCACAGCGGTTTCCCCCATTTTTATCAGCGTCTTATTTATATCCCACATCATCTCTCCTAGCAGTAGCAGCAGCGCTCCCACTCCTCGCCGCACCCGCTCCGCGGGTGCCGCATCGCCGGGGGCTGTGGACACAGAGACTGCGGGGCATTCACCCAGGCGGTAAGGCAGCTGTGGGCGCGAGGCGTCAGCGGGGCTGCGAGTGTGCGGGGACTTCATCTCCCAGAAGTCCCTGCAAGACCAAGGAAGAGCTTCCGGTCCGCTCTCCCTGCTGGCCCGCCCCCCACGCCCCCTATATCATAAGCTCCGCCTCCCACAGCGCGGCACGCAGCACGGGCGAAGACAGGGCAAAGACTGGGCCGTTTGAGGCCGTTCGAGGACATAGAGGACTGGCCTGGCCCACCCCCATTGGACCGTGCGCCCTGACTAGTCCCTCCTGTAGCAGTAAGTACATTGCTGGGATTGATACTTAAACATATTATGAATACTCGGGGGAGTCGCAGTAAAACTGCTATGGGGCTGAGTAAGCCCAGCGGGACATTGGATGATTTCCTTGTAAAGACTAATCTAGCAATTGATGCTGAAATTTCCAAATTGCAGACCAGGGTGTCACTTGAGCTTGATGCAGCACGCAGGCTTTCTCAGACCTTTGCCAATTCTAAAAAATCTTCCCTAGGGAAAATCGCGTCGGCTGTACCCCCACAACATCCTTCCTGTCCTCACCCACTGTTAATTCATGCTGACATTCATCCTGTTCCCCTACCTGTTTCCCCCCCGCTAGAGCCAATACCCATTTCGGTCACCATATCCCCTGAAAGTCTTGAAGGAACAGCGCCCACTGGAACTGGCACTGGATTTGGAGCAGGAACGGCGACTAACCTTCCGGTCAGTCTTAACCTTGCCAACTGTTTTGGCCATGCTGAAAAATTTAAAATTATAGCCGGTCCAACTTCAAAAAAGAAAAATAGTACAAGATCTGCCTATGCTCGTAAAAGAACTGCCTATGCCCGCAAAAAAGTTAAAATTGCAAGGCTCCAATTTTTCAATAACAGGCGAACACTACCAATTGTGGGGGATACCATACAAGCGTCCAATTTGGATAACAACCCAAATGAGAGGGTCGAGGAACACAGTGAGCTAAACGTGCTCCCTGACCTCACCCAAGGGCCTTCCCCCACCTATAGTGAGAGCCTAGGGGAGGGACTACAAACTGAGATAGGGAAGGGCAATAGTAAGGGGGATGATGACGAAGATTTCCTTAAGAAAGTCTGGGCCACATTAAAACAGCTATTGTCACCTCTAGAACTGAGACTCTCACGCATCGAGAACAATTTACTCGATATGGACAAGACCTTAGTCTCCCTGGCTACCCTCAGCCTAAAACACCTGGAATCAAGTTATCCTGATATAACTGAGGGTAATAACCACGATGATGACGATGGAATTTATCCGGCCCCACTACCTATCGCGAGTCCCCCTGCCCCTCAAACAATACCTCCGGTTTTGCCCCTACCCTTACCCCCACCAAAACCGACCCCAATACCCAAACCACGGTCTAAGTTAAACGTTCCTCCTCCACTAATACCAAGGCTCCCAACACCATCGCTAAAACGCCCAGACAATCAGACTTCATCCAAATCCATCACTAATGCTGTTTTTAGGCCTATTAAGACTACCATCCCCCCTACTGACCCCATAGCCAACCATCACCACGGTCGCCAGAATTTTCGCGGGGGATATATTGATCTCCCACCTGACGCTGGCCCCTATGTTGCCATATTGGCTGGCGTACCACCACTTGATCCGCATTCTGTGGAGACTCAATGGTCCCTAAAGAATAAGGTGATCCACTGGCTCAACATAAACAGGCAGCCCCCTAATCCCGGTAGGACAGGGGTTTTAATGGTTAGGAGAGTGCCATGGGTGGGTCGTACCAACAAGTCTATCCCTGGCGACTGCATAGTGGTTTCATTTGCAGACCCCCACACAGCACAACATATCACTAGATGGGAAACCCAGGATACTGACCACTCTATTGTCACCAGACCCCTAACCCTTTTCTACCCTCCAAAACAGACCATTGAGCCATCTAGGGCCTGGTCATTAGTCCACAACCGTAGATGGAAAGGATATGGGGACGGCTGGCAACCAACTAATAACTGGTGGGAAGGAGCGCCCACTAGGAACAGGTTTGACTGCCTCGATCAGGTGGACTGACTGGGAATCAGGCTCGCTCCTCTTCACACCAATGCCCTAAATCCCTTAGCAGAGACCATTTTGAGCGAAAACCTAAACCCCCTACCCCAAGTCGCTAGCGATACGGGGACAGATTTAAAATCACCTACACAGCACGCTCTCCCTGCACAGGCTATTCGACAGGCAGACCTTACGCACTTGAAAAATCTGAAAGGTACAATGGGGAACAGAGGGCAACAGCCACATTCACAGGAAACTGGAAAACCAATGCACTCTCTCCTTTCCTGGAATGTAGCAGGCCTAGCTAGTAAGATCACCCATAAACCTTGGCTAGATATTGTGCAGAAGTATGGCATTATATGCCTACAAGAGACATGGCTTATAAAGGAAGTACATATGCTAGGCTACCGAACCCTTCATTCACCAGCGGCGCCATCAGCTCAGGGGCGCAATAAGGGGGGCCTGTGCACATATATCTCGAACACGGGGGATGTCAAACTTTGTAAATTCATATCTAACCAATACTTCCAAATTACATTATTTAAATGGGGCACTTCGCAAAAGGTGATCCTTGTGAATTTTTATAATAACTTGCCGCTTAACGAAGTGGAATCAAACTTGAATATCATGATTTACCACATTCATAAATTGAGAGATCAAGGCTCTGGGGAGCACATAATATTGTGGGTGGGCGACTTTAATTGTACCGTCTGTCCGTCTTCTGAGTTAGGTTTGTGCGGCCTATCAGATCTAGGGGAGGACGGTCCCTTACACTTCTCCCACTCCATTATGGGGTCCTTCCTTAATAATGTTATCTTCACCTTTGACCTCAATTTTATTAACCAGGTATGTTCCCCCCCGGTCCCCTTTGCCCCAACGTTTAATGGCAGAGGTTGTGGATCCACAATTGACTTTGCCCTTATATCATCTACCCACCCTGATTTTGTAACCTTTTGGGAAACGGGGGCAGACCCCATGAGTGACCATTATCCAATTACTTTTGGGGTAAATCTGATGGACAGCAAGGAAAAGGAACCCAGTGGGTCCCCATACCCAATTGAGATTACTCTAACTAAAACCAATGGGTATCTAATTAAATGGGAGAAAATCAATCCAGCATCCTTCCTTCAAAATCTTATATGCTCTTGTTCTATGGACATATTTGCCTGCTTACAGGAAGACACTGACGCAGAGAGCATTATGGCTGCTTTCTCTAATATTCAGCGCCACATAAAAAACGCTTTGACAAGAAACTGTAAAGCCAAGGGGAGCCAGACCCGAGGGTGGTTTGATTCTGGATGCACTTCCACGCTGAAAAACTTAAAGAAAGTTTTGTCTGCTGATCCGAAAAATAGGGTACAAATTCGCCAAGCGAGACGTGACTATAAGCTGGCAATTAATCAACGGAGGGCGACTTTGAAGCAAGAGGCGTGGGAATCTTTGGGGGAGGCAGCCAGGTCTAAGGATAGTAATGCCTTCTGGAAAGTCATAAGATCTGTGTATAACTCAAAAGATAGGGATAACTCCGTAGAGGTGGCCATAACGGCTGAGCTTTGGGTAGAACATTATGGTAACCTCTATTCAAATAAGGGTAATCCCCTGAAATCTTGGAAGGGGATATCCCTCACAGACAGTACAAACCAGGATGACAAGCCCACCGCCTTCCCAGTATCTCCTTATCCCATTGAATTAGTTTTTACCACATTAGAAGTGGAAGATGCCCTCAGAGAAAGTCCATCAGGTAAATCCCCGGGCCCGGATCAAACCCCAGTGGATGTTTATAAATCAGAACCAGACTTTTGGGTCCCCTTGTTAACCAACGTATTAAATATGGGAAATAAGTGTGGCTTTATTTCCACCTGGTCGGACGCGATCGTAGTTCCCATATTTAAAAAGGGGAATAGGGACGACCCGGCCTGTTACCGTCCAATATCTTTATTGGACGGCCTTATGAAAATAGCTGGTAGGATAGTCCTCAAGAGGATCCAACATTGGGAAGAGGAGAAGAGGGTTATCTCGGAGTGCCAATATGGGTTCCGGAAGGGTTTGGGGACATTGGAGCAATGTCTAAACTTGTCCCTATTAGTCTCCAAATACACGCAGGCCAAAAAAGGGCACCTTTTTGTCACCTTTGTCGACCTCAGCTCCGCATTTGATTGTGTGGACCACGCGCTGCTTTGGTCGACACTGGAAGACATTGGGGTGGACCCTACCATCCTCACATTCATTAAAGAATTATACAGAGAGGCAGGGGCCAGAGTAAGATTCGGGACCCAGGGGCAATGTTCACAGAAATTCGCCATAAACAGAGGGGTAAGGCAAGGCTGCATACTTGCCCCCTTGCTTTTCACATTGTTTATAAACTCTATCGCTGACAGTTTAACAACTCTGTCAAGCGATTTCCCGACTGTCAATGGAAGGCCCATACCCATCCTTTTATACGCCGATGACGCGGCCATCATGTCCAGAACCAAAGTAGGTCAGCAGAAGGCTGTAAATGAATTTTCATCTTTCATGGGTAAAAGAAATTTAAAGGTGAACATATCTAAAACTTTCTCCATGCCCTGCTCCCAAAAGAAAATAGACCAGCATGTTCAATATACTTAGACCAGCAAAAGATCGAAATTACAGACTCTTTTTGCTATCTGGGCATTGTGTTTGATAGGTGGGGAAGGTGGAAGCAGGCAGTGTCAGCCAGGAAACTTGCCTTTATTCGCGCTATAGGCGCTTTAAGAACCTTCGCTGCCAAAATTGGGGGCAAACCCACTCGAGAAATGTTACAGATTTACCAGGCAAAGTGTATAGCTACGGCCACATATGGTGCAGGTATTTGGGGTGTCGAGAATGTGTCCTCAATGCAAACATGTGAGAACATTTTTATTTGCTACCTATTAGGTGTGCCAAAAACTACGTCGACATTTATGACCCACATTGAGGCCGGTGTTAAATACCTTAGTGATATTATAAAAATATCACCCTGTTTGCTCTGGCACAAGATCTGGACCACAGAATACTGCAATTTGAACAGAAACCTTATTAAAGACTGTATGGCTTTGGATGGGGCGCCAAAAGTCAAATGGTTGCGATACGTCCAAACGATGTTTTCTAACATTGGACACCCGGAATTCTATGATGAACCAGAGTCTACACAAACCCTGACTAGATCTGCCCTCAAAAAATTATTATTCATACACTTAGAGAGTGTAAGATGGGACACTAAGAAACACAAAGGTAATATCCTGAGTTATCAGCAAATTACCCCAAATGAAGGTTTGCAACTTTACTTAGGGATTGAAAATGCAACCTATGCTCGCATGCTTTTAGCCAGGCTGCGTCTAGGGATCTTCTTTCGTCTGGTCACCTTGCCAAAACAGAATGATTGGTCCTCATTGAAATTAATATGCCCATGTGATGACCACTCAATACAGAGTAATATACATATCATGTTCTTCTGCAAACTGTATACTACACCGAGTAAATTATTCCTTTTACCCTTACTTAAACGGTGGGGAATAAGAACATGTAAACTTGCATTTTCAAAACTATTGCACCTAGAAGATGTGAACGTTATCTTTGTTGTCTCTCGTTTTTTAATGGCAGTGATGAAACTTAGAAACACAATGAGTTAACCAACAAGGGCCAACATTGATCGACTAGGGTTAAATGAGGTCATGTGCTTTTAGTACTGAAATAGACTCTAACCCTCGGAGAAATGTCTCATCTATTTTTGAAATTTTGCATTTTGTTAATATTTTGTATATTCTGTTTGTAGAAATTGTATTTGCACGCTTTTATGATTTCTGGAAAAATCCATTTTTGTAATTTTGCCCATCTGAATATTCTTTTATATTGCCTGTATAAATTTTTACTTGTATGCTTTCATGATTTCTCGAAAATCGAATAAAGCTTTTTGATTTGATTTGATTTGACCATGGGTTTCACAACTGGGCATACCTTTTGCTCTTAGAGTACAAAATGTGTTGGGTATAATTCTTGTAATATTCTTAGCAAACCTACAATTAGGGTTAATTACCTTGGTCACACTCCAATACATTGTTCTTTTTGCCTACCAGGACTTGCTTGACTGAGACTGGTCATATCTAAATTAGCTTTGGTCATGCTGTAATAGTCACAGTCTAGCCTGAACTACATGGCTAGGTTTCCTTCAGATGAGAACAGTAGAAAATCCAGGCTGTTTTCCGCCTATTTGGGCTTTTTCGGTGAGTTGCAACTTGAACAAATGGCACAGTGAGCCCCCTACCTTTTGAACAGCAAACCAAAGGGATGATGAAAGGTTGCATACTTACTTAGGTGTTTTAGGAGTTGGGGCATGGCAACAGATGCACAGCACTAGTCTAGACTGTGCTTAATAGATCCTGTAATGCCACTCTCCCCCACTTTGGTGTTTTACAAGCTTGGCACAGCTCTGTAATGGCTCAATTGGCCTTGTAAGATTCTGGGCCTGAGTATGATCTCAGTAGATGGGTTACTCCATCACAATGGTGAGGGATATCTCGTCTGCCGAAATATAAATCCCATACGATATAATGGGATTTATATTTCATCAGACGGGATATTCGACACCGTTGTGACAGTAACCTGTCCGCCGAGATTGTAATCAGGCCTTCTGTATTTAATTATCTTTGTTTTATGCTGAAACTATTTTATTGCAAGTGAGTAACATATATTTCTTCATAGTGCTTTACTTTAAGAACTGCAATCAATCAATCAATTCACTATTCGGGTACAAAACGTATCTATAAAAGTGCAATCATTCATGATGAAAATGTACAGATAAATACATATTCGAAAAACATTTCACAAAAACGAGCAGTTAAAATACAATATCTAAACAGCAATGAGCAATTCAGCGCAACTAAATTGTTTGTTCGAGCTTATTCGGTATTCGTTGTGCTACCAGCTCACACAGCTGTTTTCAGAAAAGCACCAACATGGATAATTACCTCTTCTTCTATAAGTTGGAGGAGAATACTATATGCTACCTAAAATCATTAATGTTGTGCCTTTTTATAGGAGGGAGCAAAAAGTGCCTTGTGTACATGGAATGAAAACCAGAGAAGAATGTAAAATTCAGCATACATTGACCTGACCTCCCATCACAGGGACAAGGCAATACATCAAGGTTTACTTGAAAGTCTTGTGGCAAGCACAGCAACTATTTAATGGTGCTGGGCCTGGAACGAAATAATAAGCTGCACTCCTAACGACCAATTGGTCTAGTAAGGCACCCGGCTGTCTATTGTGATGTTCAAATATGCTGCGACACTCATCTTCCCCCACTCTATGGTCATTCTTTTAGTATGAGTGAGTTTAAACAGGACTTGTAGTAACTGTTTGTTAATTATACTAATAATATTCTTGGGATTCATAAAAACATGCTGAAATCCAATCTTTTGAAAACATGATTCCACTTGGCTCTCCGACTCAGACAGACAACATCTCTCCCCATCTTCACAAGAAACCTCAAAACCTGGGGCTTCATTTATGAGGCCGTGCGTGTCTTTTACGCTGCCGGTGCGTCACTTTTTGTGACGCACCAGCAGCGTAAAAAATGTGCCTAGTTGCACCATATCTACAAAGTGACGCATCTAGGTAGATGCGTCACTTTGTAAACCCTTGCGCCTCATTATACTTACGCTAGGTATAATGTATGCAAGGGGGGCGTATTGACGCAAGGAAGGGTCGTAGAAGTGACGCAGTGAAATCTATGAGATTTCGCTGCGTCACTTTTAAGATGCCGTTGCGTCAAAATCTTGCGCCTGCCTCACAGCAGGTGTAAGACTGACGCAGGCCCTTTCACATGGGGCTTGCCCCATGTGAAAGGACGCATTGCTGGAGTTGCGTCACTTTTGTGACACACCTCCAACAATGCGTCACTTTTGCGCTTACAGATACGTCAGAAATACTGACGAATCTGTAACTCCTTGCGACATGATGCGTCATACATCAAATATGACGCATCAGGATTGTCGCAGTGAAAAGTGACGCATCGCTGTTTTCACGCAGCGATGCGTCACTTTTCATAAGTGAGGCCCCTGGCTCTTCGACAGACCCCCCTCCTTGATGAACTGGAACCTGCTAAACCCCCCTCCCCCAGCGCCTTGAGACCCTCACGGGTGAGTACTAGCTCTTAACAAACACGTGATTGATTGATTGATTGCCTCATTACGGAATTTCATTACCCTTGTGAAGACAGTCCATGATAATGTCTCTAGTGAGGCTTGCCCCCTGGTTTTCCCACACTACTAATCATAATAAGGTTGGTTGGGCTCTAATATAGTCTTCTATGTAAGGAATATTCATTTTCACTGTGGCAGATTAAATGGGAAGATGAGATTGGAGACACCAGGACATTTCGGCAGAATCTATTATCTTCAGGCTAAATAATGTTACATTTGGAGGTACCCCATACCTCTGCTCCGTATGCTGCTGTCGGGATACACTGGCTTTTATAAACGTGCAGGAAGGACATAAGGGCTCCCCACCCCTAGGTCGAGGATGGCTAATAATGTACCAGTAGCCTTTGTAAAAGTATTACTACAGTGAGCAATGTGTGCAATCCGTGAACCAGTGACAGTGAAGGTTAAATAAGTGCTAGTGCATTTCAGGCCATTTTTTTCAAACTGTAAGTGTGGACAGGTGGTGCTTCTTAGGGCCACAGGCCATGATATAAGATTTTGTGAAATTGGTTTGCAGATCTAAAGCACCCATGAAGTTCACAAATCCTTGTACTAGGAGACGTAGGGCTCTAGGTGTATGTGCAATCAGTACTGCGTCATCTGCATACAAAAGTGAAGGTAGAGAGGAGCTTTTGACTTCTGGGACATCGGGAATAATAGTAGTTAAAAAGGGGTGAAGATTATATATATATATAAAATAAATAAAAGCGGGGCCAAAAAGCAAGCTTGTCCTACTCCACAAAAAACTGCTTTATCTTTAGAAACCTCCTTGTAGGAGTTAACCCTTTCGCTGCTTCTGACGGCCAACGGCCATCGCGCGCACTACCTCCGTAGTGCTGCGCACGTCCGTTGGCCATCGTGGCCAGGCCCACTGCGCTAAACCGCAGCACCGCGGCGGAATTGCCGCCGCGGTTAAGCGGTTAATTCTAACTCTGGCCTTCATGTCCCTGTGCAAATAAGCTAAAAAGAGCACAAGTACTTCATCCATCACACAAGAAATAAGTTTTGACCACAACTTTGAGAGATTAATGCAATCAAACGCTGTGGTCAAATCTATAAAAGCAAGTGTAAGGGGGCCCTATTTACCTACCATGTATTTCTCAATAATCAAGGTCAAATTCAAGCTCTGCTCAATTGTTGCAACACAGCTCCTACATCCACATTGGCAAAGGTACAAAATAGACTTCCCTTCTGCCCAGTCCTTGATCCTGTTGTACAAGACCCATCATAAGATTTTTACTGTAGTGTCAATTAAAGAAATAGGCCTTCAACAACTCAGCTCCGAGCGTTGTCCCTTTTTAAAAATAGGCCCTATAATGGAGGTTGACTGAAAGCTTGGTAATGGGGAATGAGCTTGGCTATTAAAAACATTCACTAATAATGGTGCCCAAAATTCAGGATTACACTTTATAAGATCAATTGGAACCCCATCCGGACGAGGCGCCTTGCCCCTGATACTCTGGCCTATGTCGTCTTTTACCTCTGCCAAAGATACCAACTCTCCTATACCGTTGGGGCCAAAGAAGGGTTCGCTTTCATTTTCTATAACAGCATAAATGCTTGTAAGGTACACCTCCCATGTCTCTCTGGTGATGGGGCAGCTAATTGGGGTCAGTATTTGATTCATACGTCTCATATGGGATACAGGTGCCCAAAAACGTTTGCTGTTCTTTGTGTTTGCCACCGAAACCAAGGACTTCCATTGTTGATGTAATAATTCCCTCCTACTCCTAATGGTAACCTCTTACTTAGGGATTTCACCTCCTACTTTAAGAACTTATTACAAGTGTTATTTAGGCAATTCTGAAAGCATTTTAAAATTTCTTCTCTTCATCAGAGGGATATTTGATCTGGAATTCTGTGGAGAAAAGTAAAGGAAAACATGGTAATAACTACTGAGAATCTCAGAAAAATGGAAGTGTAGAAGTGAAACTAGCGATCAGACCAAGATTAACACTTAAAAGCATGAATCATAGTTAATGATCATATACGTGAAAATATGTCTATGAAAAGCACCAAGTGTCCTGCAAGGGGATGTGAGATCCAAGTAGTTTGGGTAGGCATGCCACTGATTAACACCCACAATGTTCCAAGAGTATGCCACGTTCATTAGAAATGTGTCCATGAGTTAATCGTCAATCTAAAACATCATGACAAAAAAAGCTGCTGAGTGGTGTCTGAACAAACTTACCAACTGAGATACTAGAGATGTGCCCAAATGTGGCCAGCTCTGCCTGTGCAAGGATAAAAGCTGCTAGTCAACAGTTGCTATGATTAGTGCGGTTCTGGTGGCCCAGCCTGTCTCTTCCTCCTCCAGAACGAGCTGTGTGGGTTGTTATAGGCAGTGCTTGACTGTATGGACACGTGCACCCGTCTTAGCTTTCAACAACGATTGAATGAAAAATCACGTGCTTTTACAATCGGGATAACATTTGCTCTGTCCGGAGCTCTCCGTGCTGGGGAACTTCAATCAGGGAGGACGGTATCTTCTGTAGAAATGAGTAGGATCTGTGCACGTGTAGCAGAGATCTACTCACCCGTAAAAGGCCTCGTTTAACAAGGGATCCATTTCCTAATTCCTTGCAAACAGGAATAAGTTAGTTAGTAAATAGACCCCTCATGATTTTCTCAATCAGGCTCTTTTATTTGGCTCCAACATTTTAGATTTGATGGAAACCACTTGGAGAAACACTGCATGGAAATGTTTCCCCACAGACTGCGAAGCAGCCTTTGTGAGAGCCTTTCACTGTACAGTTGTGTTACTTAACATATTTTCTGCAAGCGTTTTGAAGCAAATGTATTCCCCAAATATGCTGAAGATGACGGAAAATGCAAGGAGGCAACATTCATATGTACGTTTTCATACTTTGTGTGGAGTGTTGATTAATTTTTGAATTTGAAAAATGAAAGAAACAGACAAAGCAACCCCAGTGCCTATTTTATGCAAAACAAATGCTGTTTTAATTACTTTTTATTCTTAGAAGTTTCAACCTACTTGTGAGAAACTACAAATAGCACCTTATAAATGTTTTTTGTTGAAGGTTATCTTTTATCCATTGCTATTGTGGTGTTTCCAACGACTTTTAATCCTCTCGTCATTTTTATATAGAATTATTGGCCTCCTTTACGACACTGCATGGACGTTTCTTTGAAATAATAACTGATTCAGTCTCACCGAGCAACACAAAGAAAGAAAGCTCTGTTATCTCCCTCTGAAGGTAGACGTACAAACACTTTTAGGATTCACTTCACTAGGCAGTGGATTTAGATGTGAATTTCCTGTCAATAAGAATTCTTATGGGCTCTTTCCCTTTTCTTCTTTTTTCTTTCATTTTTTTCTCTGACCCTTTAATCTTTCCCTTTGTTCTCTCCTTGCACTTTCATTGAAGACCACATTAATCATCTGAGGAATGTTTTTGCTTTATGGTACTATGTACACGCCAAAAGAATTTCTTCTGCAATGAAACAAATCGAAAGGAATAGCAATATAGGTAAAAAAGTTAATTGCATTTATTTGAAAGAAAAAAAGTAAGGAGATTGGAGAAATAGTAAAAAGAGATGGCGGTAAATAGAAGGAGGTGTTCGCGTGGTAAAGGTATTTGGTTGGCCTTTTGCTATGAAGAAAGTGCAATGTTGAGTGACTGTTTTCTAAGCTGATGAGGTCATCAACTCATTTGTACAGATTTACTAAGGACCAGCACTAGCACAGAGCAACACAAATGTTGCTGAGTGGAACATGGCATATACCTTCCAGCGCAAAAAAAGGTTTGCACTGGGGAGGTGCCCTTATCTCAGTGCAAAAAGCAATATGGTTTGCCTTTCGTCACTTTGCGTCAAGAGGAAGTTTATTGCGTTTTACTGGGGCTGGTCAGCGCAAACACCCGTAGTTTTTGATGCAAAGCATGATCAACTAAGATAGGTAGACAGGGCTTGGTATCAAAACATAACACCTTTGTGAAGCAGGCCCTAAGAAGACGACATATTCATTTCTAAATAAAGTGTGAATTACTTGTGTGCTGAAGTGCACAACACACTTTCAGTTTGTGGGATCCTTCTATGCTTGTCTAGGATACTGAAAGGTTATGATTCCCTTGAAAATCTTTTGCTAGACAGAGCATTTTGATCTCTTTGAAACTGTTCATTCTGCAAACCAACCTTTTTAAGCACCAGCATGGGGGGTGATAGCAGCAGCATTCTAATCCTTTTTGTTGAACAAAAATAAATCAACTTTACTGGTTTTATAGTTGCATAATAAACAATACCACACCCAAAGCATTCAGTTCAAATTCCTGTTATGTCGCTATATAAATCCCAAAAACCATTCCTTTTCTGCAATGCCTTAATCACCTGTTAAATCATAACAGTCCCACCATCTCACCCATATCTTACATTATTCATAGGACAACCTATACATAGATTCCTCTATTTTCGCACAAGAGTCGATAGCTGCCTACCTTTCTGATATTAAGGTGTTTTTCAGTAATTTCCACTTGCATGCAATATCTTTCTTGGAAACCACTGTGGCCATTACCACTAGCACTCGCTTACCACGAATACCACTTATGTCATCAAGGAACTCCAACAGAGAGTCTCTAGAAGATAAGTCAATTGTTCTCTTCAGGATACAAGTCAGTGTATTCCCAATCATTGACCAATATTTAGCAATTTCGGGGAACTCCCAGAACACATAAATGAAGTTGCCATCCGGCCTTGAGCAACAAAAGCAGTAGGGCATAGAAATATGTCTAGTAAGCGAAATAAGTGATGTGTAGACATTTTAAATGTACCCGCCTAAAGCTAGTGAACATGTTTTTCATGAAGGGCTTTTCTGGCCTCCCTCCACTCCCTGTCGTCTAGGGGTCCCACTCAACTTTCCAATTGCTCTTAAAGAAAAGAACAGCAAATACATCTGGGGCATTGATGATAACAAGCAGTATATTCAGCGAAATTCCACCTCTCGTCAATGGACCAATCAAGACATGGGTTTTAAGTGGATTGTGCTCTGGAAGCTGTAGCAGCTATGTGTGAAAGCACATGAGAGCATGGCAAAGCTGTAAACATCTATTGAATTGGGTTCTCACTAGGCCAAACTGTGCCTGCAGCCCCTGAAAGGACTTCATATTCTAGGCAGATATCATTCAATTTGCGATGCCAATCATGCCCCAAATGTGAAAACTGGTGAGTTGTGTGGTCTGTTCAACCACCAACCTTGCCACAGTGGATTCTGTTGTGTCAAGTTTTGGTTTCAGCTGGTCAGGTAAACAGCTGAGCATCATTTAAGGAAGACCACCCTAGAGACCTCCAATTGATGTTAAGAGATGGGAGCTACATACTAAGGATGGGCGTAAAATCTGTTCCGCTCGCGGATTTTACGGATTTTCGGTAAATTCGCAATCCGCGAACTCTCACGAATTTGCCGAAAATCCGCAAATTCGCACGCAGCGGATTTTTTTGCTTGGTGATACAATATTGCGGCGCGCGGCGTTCACTTATCGTCATTCAGCGTTTGCCGAGTTGTTTTCTCGATATTTTGCGAGTGCTGCGCCATTTTGGATCTTGCTGCGGGATCCCACGGGAGTTTGGCGACCGCGATTACGTAATCGCGGCTTGCCACCTTGCACAGCACGCATCGCGAGAGTTCGCAATTGCGAACACGTAGGTGCGGCGGGCAGCAACAATCTCGCACTCGCGAAATACAGATTTTGCAATTCTGCACAAGAAATCCACCAGCAAACAGCATAAACCTTCAGAAAATGATGATTTTTATCAGAATCACTCCTCAGGTTGACATTTGCCTGCACTTTTTTTTGCAAGGAGTCCAATTTGGGTGGGGGGGGTGGGAGGAAGGAAGTGCCCCACAGTCTCCAACTTCCTGTTCCTGTCCAGCAGGCTCCTCCCAGTGCTTTCTTCATGTGCTGGTCACTTTCATTTGGATCTTGACCTAGAAGGATTACTTTTTGTGGATGCTGCTGGATATTAGGATTTGAGGCCTTTTTGACTTTCTTTGGATCACTTTTGGATTAAAAATCAACTTTCACAAGTAAGTTTGTTTGGGGCATTACAGTTGCTGCAACTACAATTTTGGAACTTTTTCAGAACATTACATAAAATATATTGTGGGTAGCCACAGTATCCAGTAGGACCAGGGTTAGTTATGGGTGCATGATACAACTGTTTTGTTGAATTTAAACATCATTGAAGCCATGGATGGGCTGGGATTGTGCTGAATTTCGTGGTTTTTGTCGATTTTTTGGGGCTGCTGTTGGGGCCTTTTGCCCATGGGTAGTGAGTGGTGCATGGACTGAGTCTGCCTGTGGGGTCTCTTTAATGTAAACATCCTGGATGGCATTGGATTGTGGTGACTTTTGTGTGTTTTTCGTTTTTTTGGGGTGGACTGTTGATGTGGACTGGCCATGTGGGTGGTGGTGGCCATCTTGAGTGCTTGTACAGGCAGGCCCTCCACATGTGCTTGGGGTGTAAGGGGCCATTTTGAAGACAGGCTGTGTCTGAGGCCGGCACCCATTTTGCCTAGCTTTCATCCATTATGCCCAGGGGTAGTGAGTGGTGCATGGGCCTAGTCTTTCTGTGGGGTGTCTTCTTGAATTTAAACATCATTGAGGCCATGGATGGGCTGGGATTGTGCTGAATTTTGTGGTTTTTGTCGATGTTTTGGGGCTGCTGTTGGGGCCTTTTGCCCAGGGGTAGTGAGTGGTGCATGGACTGAGTCTGCCTGTGGGGTCTCACTCTATTTAATGTAAACATCCTGGATGGCATTGGATTGTGGTGATTTGTGTGTGTTTTTCGTTTTTTTGGGGTGTACTGTTGATATGGACTGGCCATGTGGGTGGTGGTGGCCATCTTGAGTGCTTGTACAGGCAGGCCCTCCACATGTGCTTGGGGTGCAAGGGGCCATTTTGAAGACAGGCTGTGTCTGAGGCCTGCACCCATTCTGCCTAGCTTTCATCCATTATGCCCAGGGGTAGTGAGTGGTGCATGGGCCTAGTCTTTCTGTGGGGTGTCTTCTTGAATTTAAACATCATTGAGGCCATGGATGGGGTGGGATTGTGCTGAATTTTGTGGTTTTTGTCGATTTTTTGGGGCTGCTGTTGGGGCCTTTTGCCCAGGGGTAGTGAGTGGTGCATGGACTGAGTCTGCCTGTGGGGTCTCACTCTCTTTAATGTAAACATCCTGGATGGCGTTTGATTGTGGTGATTTGTGTGTGTTTTTCGTTTTTGTGGGGTGTACTGTTGATGTGGACTGGCCATGTGGGTGGTGGTGGCCATCTTGAGTGCTTGTACAGGCAGGCCCTCCACATGTGCTTGGGGTGCAGGGGCCATTTTGAAGACAGGCTGTTTCTGAGGCCTGCACCCATTCTGCCTAGCTTTCATCCATTATGCCCAGGGGTAGTGAGTGGTGCATGGGCCTAGTCTTTCTGTGGGGTGTCTTCTTGAATTTAAACATCATTGAGGCCATGGATGGGCTGGGATTGTGCTGAATTTTGTGGTTTTTGTCGATTTTTTGGGGCTGCTGTTGGGGCCTTTTGCCCAGGGGTAGTGAGTGGTGCATGGACTGAGTCTGCCTGTGGGGTCTCACTCTCTTTAATGTAAACATCCAACGATGGCATTGGATTGTGGTGATTTGTGTGTGTTTTTCGTTTTTTTGGGGTGTACTGTTGATGTGGACTGGCCATGTGGGTGGTGGTGGCCATCTTGAGTGCTTGTACAGGCAGGCCCTCCACATGTGCTTGGGGTGCAAGGGGCCATTTTGAAGACAGGCTGTGTCTGAGGCCTGCACCCATTCTGCCTAGCTTTCATCCATTATGCCCAGGGGTAGTGAGTGGTGCATGGGCCTAGTCTTTCTGTGGGTTGTCTTCCTGAATTTAAACATCATTGAGGCCATGGATGGGCTGGGATTGTGCTGAATTTTGTGGTTTTTGTCGATTTTTTGGGGCTGCTGTTGGGGCCTCTTGCCCAGGGGTAGTGAGTGGTGCATGGACTGTGTCTGCCTGTGGGGTCTCACTCTCTTTAATGTAAACATCCTGGATGGCATTGGATTGTGGTGATTTGTGTGTGTTTTTCGTCTTTTTTGGGGTGTACTGTTGATGTGGACTGGCCATGTGGGTGGTGGTGGCCATCTTGAGTGCTTGTACAGGCAGGCCCTTCACATGTGCTTGGGGTGCAAGGGGCCATTTTGAAGACCGGCTGTGTCTGAGGCCTGCACCCATTCTGCCTAGCTTTCATCCATTATGCCCAGGGGTAGTGAGTGGTGCATGGGCCTAGTCTTTCTGTGGGGTGTCTTTTTGAATTGAAACATCATTGAGGCCATGGATGGCCTGGGATTGTGCTGAATTTTGTGTTTTTTTCGACTTTTTGGGGTGTATAACTGATGTTCCTCTGTCTTCCATTGCTTTTAGGTGCACAAGAGAACCACCAGTGCCAGGAAGAAGTCCTGCTGCGGTGTGTGCAGCACAACGTCACTTGTGGCCACAGACAACTCTGCAACTTGTGCAACTGCGGCCTGCTGTTCTGAGTGACATCTGAAGAAGATGGC
Organism: Lissotriton helveticus; assembly: GCF_964261635.1. Lineage (NCBI taxonomy): Eukaryota > Metazoa > Chordata > Amphibia > Caudata > Salamandridae > Lissotriton > Lissotriton helveticus. The sequence goes on along the minus strand of NC_136059.1, from coordinate 1,599,109,856 downwards.
CCCCAAAAAAGTTCCCGTAGCTCCTCTAGCAAGAAAGTTGCCAGAAAGGAGCAGAAGAAGCAAGTTACCAAGGAGACTGGTGTGCCGCCCGCCACATTTTTTGGGAATAAAAAAAAAAGTACGCCTGCAGCAGCAGCGGGATCTGCTGGGGAGCAAGCTGGGAGCAGCACCCCCGCTCCATTGGGCTCAGTGCCACTACCACCACGCCAACTTAAGTTCAAGCCCTTGAGTGCTGCAGAGGCAGCCAGTCTACTTGTTCAATCACCATCGACCAGTGATGTTGGCTCATCGCAAGAAAGCAGCAGCAATGTCCCTCAATCAACAGAGGTTGTTGTAACTCATCTGACGAGTGTTGAACAACCACAGCCGCAACAACAACCACATGTGCAAGTACAAGCCCAAGTACATGTGGAAGGAGAGGCAGCGCAAGGAGATGCGCAAGCAGAGGTGCATGGAGGGGCACAACAAGTGCCCACAATAGTTGTTCCTTTCGAAGTAGGGGCACATCAGGAAATCGACAATCAAGCCGAGGTATCATTCGAGGAAGCCACTCCTCCTGATGATCATTCATTGTCTTCCACATCCCGAGCAAGGAAAAGATCAAGGGTGGTGTCTACATCTTCTTCAAGCCCACCTCCTTCTGATGATATGGATCTTACTTGGGAACCAGCACCACTGCCATCTGAGAGTGAGGCTGAGGGACACCATGATCTGACAAAGGTAGCTAAGCGTAAAAGGAAGATCGTCGAAACTCTCATAGTTATGGAGTGTGATGACGCTCAACAAGAAGTGGCGTATACTCCTGCTGCTGAAGACTCTCACGACGACGACGCAGTCATCACAGGCTTCACTCCAGCCTCAGCGGGCATGCAGCAAACAGACATTTTGACCCTAGCCCGACAAGCTGCTGAGCGTGATGATGTTGTCGACGAGGAGGCAATGGGAACACCACAATTATTGGAGTTAACTAGTACACCACCACCTACCGCTTCCATATTTCTTCCTCGCCAGAAGGGACCTCCATCCACCTCGACCTCAATTAGTGGTGGGGAAAGTGCACAACATAGTAAAGTTCAGCAATACACATCCTCCACTTCATCTGGCATTAGCAGCATGACCACCACCAGTATCGCCTCCTCCAGCCCCCACAGACATTTCAAGTCCGCAGTTTGGGACTTCTTTAGTGTTTGCCCAAAAAAGGAAAACATAGCCATTTGTAGCATTTGTAAGCTTGCAGTTAGTCGTGGTAAGCTTGGTACCAACTATGGGACTGGAGGCCAGAGAGGTCATCTTGAGAGACAGCACGCTGTCCAATGGTTTGCGCACCTAAAGGAGATCAAGGAAGCCCGAATTGCAAGTCAAGAAAACGTTGATGTTCCATCTGATGATGACGAGGAGGAAGAAGCGTCACACACTTCACTTACACCCAGTACCCCTGTCAGCACACCCCCTGTGAGCCACACTAAGAGTGTGGGACAGAGTGAGACACCAATGCGAAAAAGTTCATCAGCGAGCGTAACTGGGTCGAAGAAGTCATCATCATCATCCCGTAAAATGGTCCAGGGCAACATTAGAACCATGTTGTTTTCAGACGCGCCATATGAACGCAACCACCCAACGGCGCGTCTGTATAACAGTAAGCTGGCTAAAATGCTAGAGCTGGACCTTCTCCCTTTTTCTTTTGTAGAAGGGGTTGGTTTTCTAGAATTAGTGGCAGCGCTCTGCCCTAAATGGAAGGTTCCTAGCCAGTTCTATTTTGCCCGAGTTGCGGTTCCAGCACTACATGAAGATGTGCTGGAGGTGATTGGGGCAGCTTTGCAGAAGAGTGCTGTTCACACTATACATCTGACAACAGACATGTGGACCAGTGGTGCAGGCACTGATTACATGTGTATCACTGCACACTGGGTCTCTTTTTCAGGGGTTAAAGCAAAGCTAAACGCAGGTGCTGACCTGGACCAAGTTTTTAAAGCTGCTCGGAAACATGCAACACTAGCCATGTTTGGCTTGGAGAAACGTCATACAGCAAAAAACATTTTGAATGAGTTTAACACAAAGGTCTTCCACTGGCTGTCCCCCAAAAAACGCGAGATTGGTTATATTTCCACGAATAATGGCGCCAATGTAGTTAAGGCCATAGATCTGGGTCACTATTTCAGAGTGCCGTGTTTGGCGCACTGTATAAACCTGGTTGTTAAAAAATTCTTGAATGAAGACAGTCCAGCGTGCGAGTTAGTGGCCCCCTGCCGAAGAATGTGAAACCATTTCAGCCATTCTTTTAAGGCCCGGAAGCATCTGAGGAGCCTGCCTCATGAACGTCGAATGCCAGTGAAAGCACTCATCCAGGAGGTGCCAACACGTTGGAACTCAACCTTCTACATGCTTGAGCTTCTGTATGAGCAGTTTACGGTACTCGATCAGTATTTCTTAACACTGGGTACAGCTCAGAAGGACCTGAGGCTAGATGCGGCGGAATGGAAGCTAGTTAAAAGCCTGACAGACATGCTTCATCCTTTTGAGGTCTTCACGCGTGCAGTCAGCAGGGAGGACTGTAATTTGGGAAAAGCTATCCCATTGTTGCGCATGCTGGAGCACAAACTGAAGGCGGTGTCTTCTAAGTTTCAAAAAGATGAAGAAAAGCAAGAAGCTTTTGTTTTGGCGGAGAAATTATTAGAGCGCCTACTTGGCGATGAACGTCTTCAAAAGATCCACTCAGAACAGCATTACATTTGTGCTACTATTCTGCAACCACGCTACAAAAAGGCGCTGGCAGGCAGAGCATTATTTCCATTTGGTGATGAAGATGTTACAAAGTACAAATGTTGGCTAGCCTTGTCAGCCATGAGGTTTGAAAGAGAACGACAGAAAATTGAAGGAAAAGGCAGTACATCAGCATCAGCAGGCCATCCCCAGTCAAAAGAATCCACTTCTGCACCTGTGGCTGTGGCAGAAGTGACCTCTCAGACGTTAAAGACACCGGCAACCGGATCATCTGCACCAGACACAACAGAAACATTGGGTGATGAAGAGGATTGGCTAACTGAGATTGGGTTTGGTTCTCAAAAGGTCCCAGCAAAAAGTAAGCAAAGTGGAGGAACTGCGGAGATCCTTCAGTCGATGATGCAGGACTATCTGAATGACTCAAAAGAGGTCTATGTTAATGCTGACCCATTGGCGTATTGGCATGGGAAAAAAGAATTGTGGCCAGAGATCACCAACCTGGCTATAAATTACTTGTCTTGCCCACTCGCAAGCGTGTCTTCTGAACGTGTTTTCAGTGCTGCTGGTGGCATTGTAACTTGCAAACGGACCCGCCTCTCGTCCAAAAATGTGGAGAGGTTAACAATGATCAAGATGGATCAGCACCTCATACCACCAGATTACAAAGTACGAGAATACACGCCGGAAGAAGACGAGGAGGACAGCATTTTAGATGAGGGAATTTCTTCTCCGTTAGGTGACACTGACCTACTCGTGCCTGAATTCGCAGAGTATGAGGACGAACTCTTATTCCCTGACACCGAGCCCTTAAAATGAGCCAATGAATCAATAACTTTCTTTTTTGTCCTTATTCACTTTTATTCCTGTGTCTGTCTTTCTTTGTTTTGCACAGTTAATATAATTAAAACTTTAATCATCTAATCACAAAAACAAGCCCATCAGCAGAACTGTCTTCACTTATTTGCTTATTGATTTGAAGGTGCCGCAGTCTGCATTCCTCAGGTTCACAAGTTCACAAGACCATGATCCTCTATCCTCCTCCTCCAGACTCCTATTTCCCTCAAAGCAGAGGGCTGGATTACGCCCAATGAAGAAAGACTCTGCACTTGTGGGGATGTTCTACTTCTTTGCGGGTGAGTTGGTGGGTCTTGGGGCATTGCTGGGAAGGTCTAATACCGGATAAAACTGGTTTTGACCAGATCAGACTTGAAAACGTTTTTGACTTTTTGCTCTCTAATACTATCATGTTTTCAGGGGCCTGTTTGGGGGGCTTCCTGGTGTTTGTGGGTGGATTTTGGGGTCTGGGAGCACTGCTGGCACAGTCTAGTTTTGATTGCATATGCTTTTCAGGAAATCCATGGTGGAAAACAGGAGTTATGACCTAGCTGCACAGCGCGTTTGGACAGAAGACCGAAAAATATTGTAAGTAACATGAGATTTTCCATTTTGGCTTTTTGGCTGTTTGGGGGTGTTGTGCTTTTTTGCGGGTGGGTTGGCGGGTCTTGGGGCATTGCTGGGAAGGTCTAATACCGGATAAAACTGGTTTGGACAAAATCCATGAGGAAAAAGTTTTTGCATTTTCTGACATTTCGCTCAATGTAGCGTTTTCGGGGGCCTGATTGGGGGGTTCCGGGTGTTTGTGGGTGGGTTTTGGGGTCTGGGAGCACTGCTGGCACAGTCTAGTTTTGATTGCATTTGCTTTTCAGGAAATCCATGGTGGAAAACGGGAGTTATGACCTAGCTGCACAGCGCGTTTGGACAGAAGGCCGAAAAATATTGTAAGTAATATGAGATTTTCCATTTTGGCTTTTTGGCTGTTTGGGGGTGTTGTGCTTATTTGCGGGTGGGTTGGCGGGTCTTCGGGGCATTGCTGGGAAGCTCTAATACCGGATAAAACTGGTTTGGACAAAATCCATGAGGAAAAAGTTTTTGCATTTTCTGACATTTCGCTCAATGTAGCGTTTTCGGGGGCCTGTTTGGGGGGCTTCCTGGTGTTTGTGGGTGAGTTTCGAGATCTGGGAGCACTGCTGGGTATGGATAGTTTTGATAGCAAGAGGTTTGAAGGAAATCCAGGGGGGCAGAGGGGAGTGAGGGCCTAGCTGCCGAGCGCGCGCTGAGTGATTTTGGAAATTTTCACAAAAGTGACAAAGTCCCCATTTTTGTACTTTTGCTTTTTGGCTGTTTGGGGGTCTTCGGCTTGTTTTGGCCTGGGTTGACGGCTCTGGGGCCATTGCTGGGAAGGTCTAATACCGGATAAAACTGGTTTGGACAAAATCGGAGGCTAAATATTTTTTGGGTGTTTTTGCTGACTTGCTTGTCTTTGAGGTGCTCTTTGGGGGTGTTCCGGGTGTTTGTGGGTGGGTTTTGGGGTCTGGGAGCACTGCTGGCACAGTCTAGTTTTGATTGCATTTGCTTTTCAGGAAATCCATGGTGGAAAACGGGAGTTATGACCTAGCTGCACAGCGCGTTTGGACAGAAGGCCGAAAAATATTGTAAGTAATATGAGATTTTCCATTTTGGCTTTTTGGCTGTTTGGGGGTGTTGTGCTTTTTTGCGGGTGGGTTGGCGGGTCTTGGTCCATTGCTGGGAAAGTCTAATACCTGATAAAACTGGTTTGGACAAAATCCATGCGGAAAAGCCTTTTGGCACTTTTTGTAACTTAGGGTTCGTTAGGGTTAGCCCTAGCAGCAGGATTGCATGTGTTTCGGGGTGTTCTTGATTTTTGCAACTGAGTTCTGGGGTCTTAGAGCACTCGTGGGAATGTGTAATTTTGGTTGCAAGTGATTTGAAGAAAATCCATGGTGGGAAAGGGGGGATTTGGCATAGTTAAAGAAAGCGTTTGCCACTATTCTTAACTTAGGGCTCGTTAGGGTTAGGAGTATTTGTATTGTATGTGTTTTGGTGGGGGGCTGTTTGTGGGGGGGTTTGCGAGTCTTGGAGCGATGCTGGGTATGGATACTTTTGCTTGCTTGCAAGTGCTTTGAATACAATCCACGGTGGGTAAGGGGGGATTTGGGCCTACTTTTACTTTCAAAGTACGTTTTGTCACCAGTTTTCTACTAGGCCTCGTTTTTTGAGATCTGATTGGGGGTCTTCTACATTTTTGCGACTGGCTTTAGTAAGGGTCTGGATGGGAGCACTGCTGGGAAGGTCTAATTTTGTTCTAAAACACAGTTTACAGTACACCTAGCTTGAGGGGAAAGGTCCGCTAAATTAATTTGCCCATACTTATTTATCCTTCAAAAGGAGACTCAGACAGAGTACGCACTTTCAAAAATATTGTACTGTCTATTAGGAAACTCAAAGTGTGACTTTTTGCACTACACAGCGTACATACCTTATATTTATTTGTCAGTGGTGTTCTAATATCACTTCCTGTTTTTCCATCAATAATTACAGGCCGGGTTTCAGTCTGTCCAATGGGAAAAAAAGGATGAAGGCAGGCTTCACATTAGCGAGCCGCAATTCAGCATCCGCCAGGCAGGCTGTGGACAGGGTGTCTTCTGGTCACCAACATTGATGGACGAAGCGTCAGCTGGAATGGAGGAGTGCCGCTAATAAGAGGAATGGTTTGATGCGTGCAACTTACTTACCAAATTCAACAGGACAACTACAACAACATACAGATACAGTATCCATTCATTTCAAATTATTTTTTAAGTAATGTTATTGCTGTGAACTTCTATGAGTGTGACTCTGCATTTCTTGGATCTCTCTCTGCTTCTAAATTGATCCCTACAGCCATTCTATAGGTTTTACTTCGGCTATTTTTTAAACCTAATTTAATGTAAGAAGTGTTTCTCTGAGTGCAGAGATAGGCAAGTGAAAATGCTGCAGCCCTGTACTGTCGCATTCTGTCATTCACGGTTGTCGAAAGTACTACTTACTTTTCAGTAACCATGCATGCAGTAGTGCATGCACTTCCTTTATGTCACTTAAAAGATTTATGGTTAGCTTTGTACCCAAAGATTTCTTTATCTTCAATTATTGTTTGTCCATGCTGTGCTTTTTTTTCTTCTCTCAACAAAACTTACCCAAAAAAAAAAACCATTCCCATCCATTTTCCAAACCCTAACCCTCTTCCCCCGGGCTGTGTGGTTTTGATTGATGTGTGACTAAATGACAGCAATAATTCCACACACTTGCTGGGAGGATAAGGTCATAGCAACAGGCTGGTGAAGTAATCCGAGGATATATTCTAGACTTACTCAGCCTCAGTACTATTTCTTGTAGTAGTAGCCAATGTCAAAGAAATTCAACGCAAGTACTAGTTATACTTTCAATACTTTACCATTTGTTAGGCTACATTGTGGCACTGTTCTAGTGTACTGTCACCTGCTATATTCTCTATCGTACCGTTGTAATGCTCCAGTAAGGACAAAGCAGGTTTCATTTTCTTTTTTTTCCATAGGCATGCAACTGCCACTGTGTCACACCACTAGTACCACCGCAATGAGGACATTTCATCCGCTCAGGATTGCCAACCTTAATCGCCATTTCCCGTGGAGCCAGCCCTGGGCCTAGCCCTACTTTCAAACACAAATTACAGGTAAGATAAGCGTTTGGTGGGAGGTAGTATAATGGAGTATTAGGAGAGACGAGAGATTGACGGTAGTACTACTAAAGTCCTAGGACTCTTGAGTTCACTTACTCTGTGAGAGGCACTTAGTGTTGAAAACATTTAGCCATTTACACTTAAAGGAAGAAAATGACACAGACTTAAGTTTCAGGAAAACAAACTTACTGTTAAACCCCCACCCACCAGACTCAAAAGCAGTAAAAAACAGGTATGCTCAGATAAAGTTTCAAAAAGTATATTTGTGTAGCCCTAACAAAATAATCTCCCGCAAGACCCTCCCTAACCCCAACGATTGTCCTTCAAAAGTCCCAAAAACAACCCAACTCCCAATTCCCACCCCCAAAAGTCTCTAAAAAAGGGGCAAGGGACACTACGGCAGGATGCTGTTCACTTTAGCGGCCAGGGCATCATACTCCTTGCGGAGGGTGGCATGGTCGGAGCGGAGGCCCTCCACCAAGGTCTTATATGTTAGGACCTCCTGCTCCAGGTAGGACACTCTGAGGCATAAGCGGCGCTGGCGTGCCTTGCAACTCCTGTGGGGGGCAGCTGCTGTCTTTGCTGCTCGGCGGTGGCGGTTGGCTTTGGTAGCCCGGCTCCGTACCGCTGGAGCACTGCGCTGGCTGGCAGCCCGTGGGGGCACAGAGGAGGATGCAGCTGTCGCAGTGGATGTACCAGGAGACTGCGTGTCCTCCTCCTCCAGGGCCAGCAGCCGCCGATATTCGGCGACAGTGGCATCCAGCCTCCGTTGCCGGGCCATTCGAGCCAGCTCCTTCCTTGTTGGTTTTTTTGATTTGGAAGGAGCAACTATATGAAGAAAGAAAGACATAGTCTGTAACCAATGCTCCTTAAGATTAACACAAAATGATTGAGCAGAAAGTTGTGTCACAGTACAACTAGCAACTTGAAAGCACAGTGCATAACTATTGAGGCCAGTATCTATCTAACCTCCCACTTCTTCATCCTTGCTCTAACATTAGTGGGAGTTTAAGGAACAAATTCTACGGGCACTATGGACTTCCATTACAGTCGACTATGACAGTACACCAGTCTTCTTCTTCTTCTTCTCTCTTGTTTAGGAAAATTGGTACGTTATCTTATGCAAGCCGGCATAATGCTAGCGCAGTGAACTTGCACCCGAGAAAAACAGACGCACACCATGAGACAGACTTGCGTTACTGTACCGGTCCAGTACATGCAGGTGGTGAAGCTCTTACTTTTCTATTATGGGTGGCACTGAGAATACTCTGTTAAAAGGGCTACTGCTTAATTAATTTAACTTTCACCCTACAGTGCAAATGAGTACTAGAAAAGGAAAATGAAGAAGCTAAATAATCTGATTATCTATCACTTCACATGGGATGTATTTGATTACATATGGGATGACTTTAGGTGCTTTGCTTTTTATTGAGTGAACAGTGATACACCCACACATGAATGACGTACTACTACTAAACTAAACTTATTAAGAGAGGTAGGGAGTGTCCACCGTAATACCCGGATATATGCTGTGCTTGCAGTTGCAATACAAACTACTGCTACTATTCATGGTAGTATTTGGACAAAATTACAACTTCTTTTCCTTGCCTTTCCTACACTGGAACGGACGTGCGGGTGCGGTGTTACATGCTCTTCAAAGTAACACTTAGTTCATCCAGTGACCGTCTACTCTCTCTAGATACACATATGCTATCTAAGAGTCAGATAGTACCATGATCCAGGCATCCATCCATTCAAAGTATATGCACACATACAGTTTCTGTTTCACCCACCAAGGCTGTTCTCCTTCCACCCATCCTTGCTTCATCATTCACCCAGCCATGCACCATACCATATTCTTTCCTTCACAGCCACCTCGGGGACCAAGCAAACACATATCATTCTTCTTTGCCAGTCATCTTTAAATTTCTCATCCTTCCAAACTTACTTACACCCTTCTTTCGCTTTTCGTTCATCCCATCCATCAAGTTCATCTCAGATCTGATTGGGATTCTTCTCGCCAAAAACTTCACAGCTAAGTCGAAGTACATTTAGAGGAGGCTACTACCTGGTTGATTTATAATACACCCGTGCAGAAAGCACACTCTGCAGTCTTCAATCTCAATAAGTAAGGAATATATAGCTTACCTCTGCCCGCCACCCCCGTGTGAACCCTCACAGGCACATTGGTGTCGTCCGGCACTTGCACCGCCTCCTCCTCAGAAGTGTTCTCCTCATCCAGCACCACCACCTCCGCACTGGCCCCGCCACCAGATGTTCCACCTACAAAGTACATTTAAGAATGTTAGAATACACCACTCACTACTATATAATATTTGGTCTAGGAATAAAGAAATGTGAAAAAAAACAGAAAACAATGTAATACTTTGTGACTGTCTACTCTAAAGTAAAAATGTCCCTTTTTCCAGGGAAGGCTGTTGACTTGCTGCACTTTTTGGCACAACTGATAAATGCTTGCTTTTTATTTTTAACACGCACCACTTTTTCTCCTAACAGACAGAAGCTTGACTTCTAAGAACACGAGCAAGATCAAGTTCAAACCAGGTGAGAGCTCGGCTCGACCACAAGAAATGTGTTCAATTAATCGTCAGCACTAAGCACTTTTCCATTTTCAGTTAAACGTTTAGTTTTATGACAAACTTTTTATTTTATTTTTTATTTTTTTTTATTTTTGTGAAACCTTTATAGGCAATAAGGAAAGAACAATACACAGCTTCACGCCTACAACCTGTGACATCAGGCCGGCAGCAACTATGAAATCGGTCCATACTATGTTCAGCGTTGGAAAGACAATACAGTAGAAGTTAGACACAGCATGCCGCCTACAACCCTGCTGGGCCGGCCACGATAAAAACTGGCAGAGTCTGATGACATGCAAAGTAGAGATAAAAAAAACTTAAGGAAGCACCGTGTATTCGGGCAGCGTGCTTTGAGGCTTCATTTGTAATTTTTTGTCAAACACTCAACAGAAACATCAAACGAAACTAAACACCCACATGCTGTACCATAATATCTTGCGTGTGGACAGGGAGGAGGGCAATGAGGCGGGGGGGCATGCGATTGTCTGAAGGAAAAGGTGATGTCGCTGTCTCAAGGGTTAGTGTTGCTACCCACCAGTGTTGTGCAACAGGCTGATATGGGAGGTGAGGGACAAGGAGGGAGAGGAGGAGGGGGGGGAAATTGGTGGAACGCTGCAAGTCCAGCTCGCGAGGTGGAGACAGTGCCAAGGTCGCAACGGTGGAGATGTGTGCAACATGTCTATGAGACGGGTATGAAGTCGTGCTAGGGGAACGTGTCGCAGGGCCTCACGGGGCTAGGTGTTATAATCGGACAGGGCGTGCAGGGCAGCGCTCCGTGCGTGAGAATGCCTCATGTATCCGAGGAGTCGTCACTTTGCTTGCGAAGAAGATAGGCTACCAGGGGACCCCAGAGATCCTTGGGGCGGGACATGTGCGGCAAGAGGTCAGCATAAGGGTGCATTTGTTCTTGCCATGTGATCATTGTATTGAGCCATATTTTGAACTTAGGCGCGCGACCCCTGCCCCATCGACACGCCACGTGGCGTTTAGCCAACAAGAGTCCTAGTGCAAAAAATTTCCTATGTGATTTCAGCGTCGGGGCTGAGTGACCCAGCAGAGCTATCTTGGGACAGGGAGCGATATCTGCCCCGACCATGTCGGACAGTGCCTCAAAAGCCTCACGCCAGTATTCCGCCACAGCGGGACAAGTCCATGCTAGGTGAAAGAAATCAGCTCCTTCGCCCCTGCATCGGAGGCAGCGATCGTCAGCGCGCAGTCTGAGCCGGAACAATTTAGAGGGAGTGAAGTAGCTTCGGTGCAAGAATTTGAAATGCAGCAGCCTGAGACGGGCATTGCCGGTGACTGCATTAGTGTGGGAGCAGCTTTCTTCCCATTGTTCGTTCGAAAGCGGGGCGTCCAGATCAGCACTCCAGTCTCTGCGAGATCTGAATGGGGGGGGGGAATGGAGCTGGATGTGCATGTCGGTATAGCATAGAAACCACGTGCTTCGGGGAGTCTGCCTGTAGGAGCGTGTGGAGGGGGGCAAGTGTATCAGGCTCGTCAGGGAAAGAAGGCGTTACCGCCCTAACATTTTGACGAAGCCGCACGTAGAGGAAGGTGTCCATGATAGAGGGGGTAAGTTCTCAAAAAAATTGTGCCGCCGTACGGAATTGCCCCAGGAGATAAAGGTCACCCCATGTGTGGACTGCCAGTTTCACTAGCAATTTACGGCCGATCTCTTCACAAGTCACACGTAACCCCGGATCATGTGCTAGAGGCATAAGTGGAGAGTAAAGGAATGCATTTCCCATGTGTTTCGCTAATCGCTGTCAAGCTAGAACCGTGCAGTCAACCGTGGTCGGGTCACGGTCAGTGACCCGGGGCGAGGTGTATAAGTAACCCGATGGCTGCTCAGTCTCATATAACCGTCCTCAACCACCAAGTGAGCCATAAAGGGGGGGGCGAAGCCAGTAGGCGGCAAAGTGACCCTGGGCTCAATCGTAGTAGCGCTGGAAGTTTGGCACATCGACTCCGCCTTGGTGGTATGGCAGCATGAGTGTCTGTAAACTAATCCTGGGTTGTTTGCCACCCCATATGAGGCGTGATAATTGGGAGTTAAGGGACCGGAAAAAATGTGATCCCGGACTGTACGGAATGTTGGTGAAAAGATACAGCAATTTGGGAAGGATGACCATCTTGATGAGGGATATACGCCCCGCCATGGAAAGTGGAAGGTGAATCCATCTAGTGATAGTATCCGTCAATATATCCAGGGCTGTACCATAATTAGCCCTTATGAGTTCCTCTCGGTTTCGGGAGATGATGACGCCCAGGTACTTAAGCTCCTCCGATTCCCACACCAGGGGGTAGTCAAGGGGAAACTCCACAGTCTTGTCCGTCAAGGGGAAGAGAGCGGATTTAGACCAGTTGATCTGCACACCCGATATGGCTCCAAATTTAGTAATTTCGCGCAGGACTGGGTTTAGGTTCTCGCGCGGTTTGTGTATGTACAGAGTTATATCGTCAGCATACAGTGCCACTAGCAGCTGACGCTCCGGGTATATCAGGGAGCGGTGATTGTGGTGTTGCCGAACTTTGGCCGCTAGCGGTTCAATGGCGAGCGCAAAGAGGACAGGGGAAAGGGGGCAGCCCTGTCTAGTACCTCTATGAATGACGAAGGGAGCCGACCTAGCACCGTTCAGTAGGACTGAGGCACATGGGTTAGTATATAGCAGTTTGATCCAATCTAAAAAGCTGTACGGAATCCCCATCCGCTCAAGAAGAGACAGGAGGTAGTCCCATTCTAGGGAGTCAAACGCTTTGGTAGCGTCGAGGAACACAGCAGCTGCCTCGCAACGGGGAGTGATGTCCTGGAGGACAGCTTGAAGGGTGCGTAAGTTATGGGAGGTCGCCCTGTTGCGGACAAATCCTGCTTGGTCCGGCAAGACCAGGCGCTCCATCAGCAGGTTGAGGCGCGTCGCCAGCACCTTTGCTAGTATTTTAACATCCGTATTGAGCAGCGAGAGAGGCCTGTAAGAGTCACAGCTATCAGGCGGCTTGCTAGGCTTCAAAAGAGATGCTATAAGGGCTTCGCGCATAGAGGGCGGCAAGGCACCATCTTCGAGGGACGCGTAATAGACCTGTTTTAAGATTGGGGCAAGGAAATGAATGTAGGCTTTATAAAAGTCGATTGGTAACCCGTCAGATCCAGTCGCTTTGCCTGATTTCATGGACATGATAGCATCTTTTCTCTCATCTAGCTCAAGAGTGTGGTGTAGAAATTTTTGCTGGGTTGGGCCCAGCCATGCGATGGCGGTGTCATCTAGGTATTGGTGTAGGTCTATAGGCGCCGATCTGTGAGACGTGTATAGTGTGGAATAGTGAAGTGTGAGTATGCGGAGTTGTTCTGTGAGGTCTCTCTGTGGGGTGTGGTGTTCATCCAATAGGGTGGCAACAAAATTGTTGTACCTAGGGGGTTTGACAGACGATGCGAGTGCTCTGCCAGGCCTGTCTCCCTCACAGTAAATGTGCGCAGTATGCTGTTTGCCGAGGAACTTGCACTCCTTATCTGCCGCCTCTGTATATTCGGATAGTGTTTCCCTAAGCAGGGCATCAACAGCACTATCGTGGGAGCTGCGGGCTCTACTCCTTTCTAGGTCTCGAAGTTCGGACTCAATTTTCCGTAAATCGCCCCGTAGTGATTTAAGAACGCCACCCCCCTTCGCAATGCACCAACCTCGCACCGTAACTTTAAAGGCCTCCCAGACAGTAGTGAGATCTGAAACCGACCCAATATTACGCTCAAAAAAGTCCTGAATGTCTTGTTCCAGTTCAGCTCGGAAAGCGGAGTCTGTGAGGTGGGCGGGATTGAGGCGCCAGCTCAGGAAAGGGGAGATCTCAATGGGTATGCGCAGCGATATGAGGACTGGGGAGTGGTCAGAGAAAGTCCGAACAAGGTGGAGGGCGCTGGTAAGCCAGGAAGTGAGACCAGCCGAGAGGAACACATAATCCAGCCGGGCCCAAATGGAGTGTACAGCAGAATGATGGGTGCCCTGCTTGAGGGAAGGGTGCATGTATCGCCACGCATCTACATAGTGGTGTTCAGCAGTAGTAGAGGCCAGTGCGCGTTGGGTATGGGAGAAGTGCGCTGCTTGGGGGCGAGACCTATCGCGGGATGGATCAATCGCAATATTAAAGTCGCCACCCAGTATGACGTGGCCTATTCCCAGTGTTTGGATCTTGCCCCACATTATAAGCAGAGGGGAGGTGTTGTCAGTATTGGGGCCGTAATAGCATGCAAACAGGACTGTATGGGAATATAATTGCCCCCAGATCATGTAGTACCTGCCACTGGAATCCGCCTCCGTTCCGGCGGGTGTAAACTTTAGCCCTCGCCGAACAAGTATCGTGACCCCCCTGGCATAGTTAGAGTAGGAAGAAAAAACTTTACAGGAGGCCCACCTGGACGCAAAGAGGGGAGAGCTATCAGGCAGTAAGTGAGTTTCCTGCAGCATGGCGACTGACACCCCCTGTCTGTCTAGATACCCCAGAATGTGCCTCTTCTTCCTGGGGTTATTCAATCCCCAAACGTTCCACGACACAAGCCTTAACTGTTGTGATGGTTGCAGGTTGTCTACGTCACCCATTCAGAAACGTAGCAGAGTCTATGACAAGTTATACTGTAGTTGAGTACCCTAGCACAGTTAGCGATATGGCAATAGACCTCCCCTCCCAGTGCCTCCCCAAACAGCCCACCCATCGACCACACATTGAGCACATTAAGGACAGTAGTACATGTACTGAGGTTCTTCCCACCCACACCAGCAACCCCAACTCGCCGGGAATACATCACCCACCCTTCTACCCAAACCCATAAGAAACCAAAAACTAAAACTAGTTCGACATTTGCCTAGTTTTATGACAAACTTGATTTTAATAAATGTGTTTACTTTTAATAAAGCTTTTAAACTTAAATAGACTCTGTAGGTTTTGGTCCTCCAGACTAGAGTGGCTGAGCTAAAGGTTTTGCAATTTTTGCAAGCATGAGTCCGTGCCTCTGACACTTCTTGACTCTGACTCCGTACTCTTGTCCTGCGTTGGATAATCATCATTGGGGAACAATCATCGGTGACTTTGGGAGTTAAATGACTCTGCCACACTATCTAGTCAGTAAGAAGATTGGGGGTTCAACTACAAAGTCTGTTATCACTGAGGTATGTGGAGAGTCTAACAGCGCCTATTATAATTGATAAGCTAAGCAATGCATTATTTAGTGTCCATAGTTCTGTTTGTGCAGATTTGTCCCTGCAACAGTTGCAACAGTAGTAGAATGGATTGTCCTCCTATCCAAACCAACAGTAAAGTAGTATCTTATTCTTTCTTGGTGGTCATTCACCTTTTTATTGTTGGAAATTATCAAAGCATAAACATTTAGAAGACTTGAAAAGACATTATGGACAATCCCAGAGGATTGCACTCAGTGCATAGAGCTATTGCTGACTAGAATGGGAGTCCAATGGAATTGCCAAATGTGCAATCTTAGTTAGCTACACAGACAGACTAATAAAAACAATCTAGTAATACCACAGGGAGTCATAGTCGAGGCAGGATAAGAATTTAGATACAGTCTACAAGAAGATCAAAGACGATTTAGAAAAAATCGAATGAGGAACGCTAGGAAAAAATAGGTACTCTATATTAAAATTAAAACTTACCGGGGCCAGCAAAGGAGCCCTCGCCTAACCGATCCTGTTCAGCAGCAGCAGCAGCAGCAGCAGCAGCCTCCTCCAATGCCCTCTTGCCCCTGGGGGGAGCTGATGTACAACATGAAAGAAAGAAAGACCAGAAAACATGGATGATATTTGTCAACCAAATCAAACATTTCAAAAGAACAATAACAAAATATTTTGGCAAAATAGCAAATAGACAACTATTCCACGGGATATATTGACCGATCTCATGTGGTCTACTACGTTATTAGTATTGCTTAATTTGCGGACCGTCGACTTGGAAAGTTCTTATGTAACTCACTGAACAAACTACTAAAAAGGTTCGCCTAGGACTGGCAGGCAGCAGTCCGCAGCACGCGAGGTGACAGACAAAGTCCATCGTGATTGCAGATCAGCGACAACACTAAAAAGTTTCCTACTACATTAACCAGTCATTAAAATACTCAAACTATCAATCCACCACCACTATTTCTTCTTATCGCCATGTGTACAAAGGAAGGACTGGACTTGAGTCTGTAGGGGCCTATTTAGAAGCCCCTTGCGGCTCTTTTGCTCCATTGTTGCGTGACTTTTGTGACGCAGCGGCAGAACAAAAGAGGCGCCATGGTGCGGCGTATATTAACAACATGACGCATATGGGAGATGCATCACGTTGTAAAGCCCTGCGCCATCAGGGGGCGTACCGGCGCAAGGGAGGGCGTTCCTGCGCAGGAACGCATCCTAAAAGTGGCTTAGGGACATCTACAAGATTTCAATCAGTCACTTTGAGGACAATGATGCTTGACTCAAACCCTGCGCCTGCTTGAAGCAGACGTACGGCTTGATGCAGCATTGGGGAGATAAGGCACCCCAGAGCATTGCTGGAGCTGCACCATCGTTGCGACGCAACTCCAGCAATGTGACGCCTTTACGGCACAGAAGCGTAATGCTTCGGTGATGTTTTGGGCACATGGTGCGACGCGTTGTAAATACGGTGCACCAAGGGTGGTGGTGGCGTGGCGCACAAATACTGGCGCATCCCTACTACTTTGCAGGGATGCGCCGGTAATTAAAAATGGACCCTTAGTGTCTAGCATTATGCAGTTCTTAAAACTACACTCATGCATAATTTCACAGGCCAATGAAATGAACACAAAATCGAAAACAAATAAGCATAGTAGCAGCGCTACTGAGAAGGAGAGCAGTGCACCTGAAATGCACAGAAGATTTTGAAATATAATTTATCTACAATGTAATCAGCAGCATTATTGCTCTTGGTAAAAAACAAAAATTTGCAAGATAATAACACACAGAGCAGGAGAAAACAGAGTAGTAAAGAAATAGCTACTACTACTCACCAAGCCCGGGGATCTCAAGGCCGAGCAGGTCCAGCAGATCGCGTTCCCGGTCCAGGAGATCCGTCCAACGGTGGGTGGCCTGGTTGTAGGTGCGCCGGACCCGAGAGTGTTGGTACATGGCCTGGCACACCTTCTCCCGCCGCTTCCGGCGCTCCCGGATCCCGTACCTGCTAGCGATCTTGCCGCCTGCCATGATGGTCCTGGGGAGGCGGCGCTGAACATAAAAAACTAGTGCGGCCACCTCCTCTGCGCTGAAGATTTCCCGGGCTTGGACATTCTCCCCCCTCAAACGCCCGCACGGGGTGCGGGACCCTTCCCCTTCTCAGGCTGCTTCCCGGCTTCCTTTACCATGGTCTGGGCAGAAAGGAAGCTAAATAATAAAGAAGAAATAGAATAGGGAAGAAGAAAAGAAAAGAGTTTAAAAAAGTAGTTTAAAATTAACCAAAAGTAGCAGAAAACACAAAAATATAGAGCTAGAAAAATAGAGGGATAGATAATAAGTAAAATAGATTAAAAAAAACTTCAAACAAGCAAAGGATGGCAGAAATTCAGAGAGGATACAGAAAGCCTGCCCAGAACCATAGCAATGAATGAGAAACAAGATGGCCGCGCCCGTTCACAAGCGCGTGGGTAAGTTCGCGTGAGATTTTCCTCGCGATCACACGCGAAATTGTACTAGCGAGCCGCACACTTTGCGAGATTACACATAGCGCCCGGAAACTGAATTACGTCACGCAAACAAGATGGCCGCGCCCATGTACGACCGCTAGGGTAACTTTGCAAACGTTGCGCTACAAGCGGCTTGCGAACACGCAAAAAATCACGCGAACAAACATGCCGCAAAAAAAACAAATCGTGTATTCGCACGAATTCGCGGCTTCCGAAATCGATCTCGCCCGAATTCGCGCCCCGCGAACCGCGCGAAATTGCAGAAAAACGATTTTTGCAAAACTGAAAGCACTCAGCAGGTGCAAAAGTTCAATCTTAACATTTGTAACCATTCCCTCTAGTGCTTCCTGAGGGGCCCCTCCAGAGTTCAGTTGCCTATTTGCAACTATTCTATGACCCTGCTCTGACCCTCACAGCAGGCTCATAGAATAGCTACAAGTAGGCCACAAAGGTCCTGTGAAAAAAAATTGCACTGCAACAGAAAGCAAATTACAGATAAGGAAGCAGGTGCCAGACTGGCAGTTTAAATTCAGTGACACATTAATCAACCCCAAATTAATTCATGTCAGTTGAAGCAGGGCAGGTGTGCTTGCTTTTTTTCACCCCCATAATCTACAGTGATAAACAAACCAGAGGGTGGCAGTGATGTACCAGAGGGTGGCATGGGTGTACCAGAGGGTGGCAGTGGTGAAACAGAGGGTGCTGTGAACCTGTGATGATGAACCAGAGTTACCAACATAGTCGCGGCCGTTGCGAGCCGACAAGTAAGTTCGCAATTGCAATTGCGAACTGGTACAAAACCCTCGCGAAGTGGCAGAAACCCTTGCGAACACAAAAAAAAATCCGCAAATTTGCGAGAGTTCGCGGATTTTGTGGATTGCGAATCCGTAAATACGCAAGTTCGCGGATTGCCAATTCGCAAAATCCGCCCATATTTACTACATACAGCATCCCAATGTTGTTCTCTATGCCAGATAGGGAAATTTCTACCCAGTAGGCTGGGTAATGCCATCCACCACTGAGCCAATCATTAATATCCAGGATATATGCAGCACAGTTCACAGACACAATATCAATGTAAAAAATATTGATGTTAAAAATATCAATTTAAGAATATAGACAACAAAAATATCGACTCCTATACTTAAGCAGGTAAGTACAAAAATATTGACTCAAAGATATCGATGCAAAATATATAGATGTATGAAATATCGACTTTTAATTAAATATAAAATAAAACATTAAATATATATATGTAATATCAACACGATAAAATATATTTAATATACAATTTATAAGATATAACAAATAAAAGTAATTAAAAAACATACAAACCTATTAATTCATACATGTATATTTACTTTAAAACAATTATTAAACTATTATTTTTAATTTATGTTACAAGTTTAAAATAATATAAACAATACAAATATATATTAATGATTCAAAATATAAAAAAACTAAAATCTATAATAAATTAAAACATTAAACTATTAGAAAAATTTTGAAACTTAAATTTCACAATACAATCCGTGCAACAGTAGGGAAAGTGTTGGATTGCAAAGGGTTAAAAATTACTATTCCCTCTCCAGCAACAGTAGGGAAAGTGTTGGATAGCGGAGAAATAAGAATTAGTATTCACACTCACACAATTAAAAAAAAATGAAAAATCATGTCAATTTATAAAATCATAAAAATAAAGAGTAATATTTTAAAAATCAAAAATAAAATATCTTAAACATATAAATAGAACACATTTTATAATATTAATTACATATAATACCTACACCTACAAACAGGTATTATATAAAATAAAATAAATACATTCATAAAAAATTGTTTTTAAACTAGAATATATTTACAAACAAAAAAATGAATTCAAACATAAATGTATTTATTGTATTGCCTTCCTCATAACATCACACCAATGAAAAAACACTTCAACATTTTCTATTACATATATTTCCATAATTTCGATAATTAATATTAATTTTATTTTTTTATTAATACATAATAAACATTAATTGAGTACACACACTTTAACACTATAATTTCCACAACACACATCTACATTAAACTATAAAATATGAAAACACAATTAAAACTTATTTTTAAATTAAACATTATTACTATTACCAACTAATAATTAAATCATTACCATGTATTTAATACCCACCCTTTACACTTTTACAAGTTAAAACAACACACAGAAAAATAACCTATCACCCAAAATAAATATCAAATAATCAACTTTAATTAACAACTATATATTTATTAATTAAACACAAATTACTTCCCACTCTTTACACCTACAAACACCACAACACACACCTAAAATTAATTACACTATTACTATAATCAATTACAAATTAATTAAGATTAATTAACCAATTATTAGTTCATTAATTACAAATAAATTACTTCCCACTCTTCCCATTCTTTACACCTATAAACACCACACCTCACACCTAAAATTACTTACACAATTACCATAATTTATTAACAAATAATTAATTAAAATGAATTAATACCCAACGATTAATTCATGAATTTAAAATAAATTACTTCCCACCCTTTACAGCTACACACACCACAACACACACCT
The DNA here is from genome assembly GCF_964261635.1 of Lissotriton helveticus. NCBI lineage: Eukaryota > Metazoa > Chordata > Amphibia > Caudata > Salamandridae > Lissotriton > Lissotriton helveticus. Next base: position 1,599,089,700 of record NC_136059.1, on the reverse strand, counting down.
AAAATTAACTACACAATTACCATAATTAATTACTGATTAATTAATTAATTAAAATTAATGAACAACCAATTATTAATTAAGTAATAATAAATTACTTTACACATTTAACACAATAACATCTCAATTAAACAAATATGAATAAATACAAAATAATGAATTAATGTAATATAATTAAAGTACTTCCCACCCTATTCCCCTTAAACCCATAACCCGATAAGGAACTAAAACGCAAAATACAAATATAAAAAATGCATACATCACATACATATAAAATATATACTAAAATACATACCATTAATTAAAATATGATATTTTTAACAACTATATTTTTGTAAACAATATTAAACCCTTCAATGTGTTACATCGATATTACTTACTTTAAGTCAATATTCTTAACCACAATATTCTTGATGTCGATATTTCTGACCCACAATATTAAGAACTCAATATGTGTGCAACTCAATATTTTTTAGTTGATATTCTGTCTCTGCACCACAGGAAATAATGCCACATAGAAAGCTATTGATTATGGCTGCTAGGTTATTGAAACATTGGGATGGGATAACCAGTGGAAAGTTTTGTAGGCAATACTGAAATCATGGAAGAATCATAATTTTAAAGAGGGCAACTCTGCCTAGGACATGGAATGGGAACGTAGCCCATCTTTGGTGATCTCACTATCTCGTTGTCAAAAGAGGGGAGGAGTTTAAGGCTTGAAGTCAGCCTGGGTTCCAATGAGATGTGGAAACCAAGAAATTGGAATCTCGGCTTTCTAATTGGGACAGACATTTACCAATTTATTTTGTAATTATTCCCTTGAAGAAGAAAAACATGAAGATTTGGAACAATTACCCATATGGATGCTTCTTTATAGAAGTTACATTTTTAAATGAGCTGGGGTCCTGAGAGGTGAGGGGTAGTTAGTAAGAGCAACACATCATCGGCAAATAGAGATATCTGTCCTCTGCTCCATTATCACATATCCATCCCAAAATCTGTATATCACAGCGGATCAGACAAGCAAAGGGGGCTTATTGTCAGGGCAAACAAGAGGGAGGATAATGGACAGCCCTGTCTATTCTCCTTGCATATTGGGAACAGTTTAGGGACAACACCGTTGACTTGCACCTGTGACACATCATTGCTCCTTTTAACTGTGGCAAACAAAGACCCTCTGCAACTCTTATCAGCATTACCTCACCAACCCTCACTACCTTGGTCCTTCTCTAGATTCTTCGGCACACATCAAAAGGAAGGCATTCGTGGACTTCACTTAGAGGTCAGCATAGTCCCTAGCCGCAGCCCCTGGCTTTCCTCTTGCAACCACTGCCACTGATTGTATGACCAGTGGCCTCACTGGTGCAAAGTCAATGCCAAGAACACACGGGTGGCTCGCTCTATGGGCTTCAGGCTCCAACGACCCTATTTCCTGCCCATTTAATATTATACTTATAGTGAATAAAAGTCTGTTGTTCACTAATATTGCAACTTATAGGGAATACAAGTCTGTTGTTCACTAATAGTGCAATACAAAAATGGAGCATCAGGGGCTCGAACAGGACATTCACTGCCAGCTGAGGTAAGTAAAATAAACTGCTTTTCTATGTATGTTGTGTGCATGTGGTTGAGAGCATCTTTAATGTGAGAGAGACAGTGTGTATGTGTGAGTGTGTCTGTGTGTGTGAGCATGTGTGTGTATGACTGAAACTGTAAAAGTGACAGGAAGTGAGTGGGAAAGAGTGAATAAACATCAGCAAGTGAGTATGAGTGATTAGGAGTGAGTGAGAATGAGCGAGTGAGAGAAAGAGTGGCTTTAAGTGTGTGAGTATGATTGAGTAAGAGAGACTCAGCAAGAATAAATGTAAGCGAGTGTTAGCAAATCTGCATGTGTGTCTGAGAATGAGTTACAGTGAGTGCATGTAAATGGACCTGTCATACTGAAAGCAATTATTGGCTTATACAGGCATCCGTGGCAAAATGCTTGCTCTAGAACACAGGAGACAATTCATAATATGAAAGGCACCAGTGAAAATAACAGTCATTTGTGTACTAGAGGTTACACGTGGCATATGGGGACCGCCATGGCAAATGCTACAACTGCAATACTGGAAGCAATTCCTGTCATTGGAGCACCAAAAGAAAAATGCTGGCGCTGGCATCCTGGAAGCAAATCTTGGCATAGGTGACACTCAAAGCAACATACTGGCATTATAGAGGCCATTCATGGTATAACAGAGGACAGGTTTGGAATGTGGGGTTTGCACCAATGACAAAATGCTGGCATACTAAATTTATTGTTTACATAACGGTCACCCAAGGTATATGCACAGTGAATACAATACTATCACTGCCATATTATATGTCATTTTTGTTCTAAGGGTGCTCCCATCATATATGAAGAGGGCACCCACCCACAACATGTCAAAATGCAGTCTTGGCACAATGGAGGTAATTTTGATATATGAGGGACACAATGCACATTTTGAAAAAATGGACTAACTCATGGAGTTTCATGTTACATCACCTGGCACAATATCAAACGGCTTGAATATTTAGGGGCAAATTTATCAGAGGTTTATGTCACCCTTGCACCTTGCAAGGGGGCACAGTGTGATGCAAAGCCTATGATGAGATTTACCAATGCATGCAAGGCCGCCTTGCGTGGCCCTGGTTGGCTTGGAAAATCTGGAGTAATGCATGGCAGCGTATGTCACTGCCTTGCATTATTCTGCCCTAGGGAGGCATTGGACGGGTGATACATGGATGCGCTCAAGCATCCACCATGGATGGAGACACGTTCTCAGATTTAGCAATACTGGTAGACCTGGCAATGCGTCAGAATGTTATGCCATCAGAGGGGCAGCATAACGAGGAAACATTTTATTATTCCTAGTTATTTCCTCTTTCTATGTGTGCTTCATTGTGTGGGAAAAGCCCTAGAGGATTGTTTTTGTGCATCAAGTATCCCTTCCTGCACAAAAGCAATCCAGCCTGCAATGCAGGCACCCTTGCACCATGGTGCAAGGGTGCCTGAGTTGGTTCAAGGCAGCAGTATGTGAGACAGCACAGTCAGAGGGCAGGATTCACCATGTCTTGAGAGATATGGCGCATTCCTGCCCCCTCTCTTTTACACAGCGCAGATAGGTGTCTTTGCTGCATTGCTTTGCATGAAATAATGATAAATATGGTCCTTAAAGAGGACCATTTCCGAGCCAATGGATTTTCCGAAAATTTCCTTTGCAATGCACTATTTGATACCATACTTTTCAAAATTATCCTGGGGTGACAACACACCGAACCTTCCCTAAAAGAGATCAAGTTCACTCACTTTGCTTGGTACAACTTTAAAAGATTATCAGCTACCACACCAAACATAGAAGGCAAACAGCATCTTGATGTTTACCTTCTACAACTGCCACTGGCCTAGGGCATTACCCATTATGCTTTGCAAGATAAATTCAGCAGTGTAATGCACACTGATTACATTTAACATACATCAAAATGTATTAACGGTAAGGAATACTTTAAGTCAATATCATAGGGGTCTATTAGGATGGCAGGCGGAGGTAGGCGAAGGCGGTGTTTTGGCGGAAATCTGCCTGCCAAAACACCTCGCCGGACGGCCTTTTACCCCCCGCCACATTAGCATGGCGGGGATACCGCGGAGGATGGAAAGACCGTCCGCCACTTTTCCAGCCTGCAATATGGGGCACCGCCATCCATATTACGATGGTGGTGGTGTAATGCCTTTCCATGGCGAAGACTCTGCCATGGAAAAGCATGCAGTGTTTCCTTTGAGGGCCCATTGTGGGCCCCCAGGGGGGTGGGGTGGATTGGGGGCTGCACTTTCCCAACATTGGCATACACAAGGTGGCAGGCACTACGCAGTGCCTGTCAAGTTGTGCATGCCAATGCACAACACGCATATATTGCAATATATTCAGGATGCGACCGCCAGAGTGGCGGTCGCATCCTAATTGGTGGTCCGGGACCACCGCACCACTGATGGCCGGTCCCAGCACCGCTAGGGTGGCAGGCGGACTCCAGTCCTAATAGACCCCATAGTTCCCACTCAATATACCCCCTATATCAGTTAATACAGCTGAACATAGACATAACTACACATTTTTATAAAAAAAATCTCTCCTTATGCCTTATCATTGCATTTTGTATGGTGTACACCACATTAGGGACACTAATAAATCATGACAGTTTGTGATATAAATAATTTAGGTCCCCAGTGCTGCTCTTTGTTTGTGGGACTGTGTCCTCTTCAGGTGAACACTAAGGGCATTATTCACTAACTGCACTGTGGAGTGTGTTCTATAATACTATAGTAGTACTACGAAACATACTACAAAGTGCTATTTACAAACTGCACTTTTGTACTAACTTACCCTTTTGTTTAAGTGTACTACTTTTCAGTATTCACAAACTGCACTTTTGTAGTAACTTACACTTTTGTGTTACCTTATTCTTTTATAAAAAAGTCCTATCAACTTTATTTCGTAAGGGAGGTTGTTGAAGTGCCAGGGGTTGGTCATGTGCAGTGCTGGACTTACTACAAAAGTGTTAGTTACTGTAAAAGTGCAAAGTACTACAAAAGAGCAATTTGTTAATATGGAAACGTAGTACACTTACTCAAAAAGTTACTTTGTGAATCAGGCCCTTAATGTTTCATTAAATGCAAAGAGAAGGGAGTAATGTTCCTCTGAGCTATCATTTTGGTAACCTAACATAAATGGTCTCTAAAATAGAAAAGGTAGGTCTTGTGTGGCCATTTTAATCATGCAGTTATTATTGCATTTCTGTGACTTTAACTACTGTAATGTCATCAGGGTTAAGGTCATGTGACCACTTTCTGTGAAGATTCAGCATTAAAGGCACATGATGTATGTCACCTCTGGCGCTGTCATTAATTTAAAAGGGTATGAAATTTCACTTCTGATGCCCCTGGCATTTTGGTGATTTGACGTCCATCAAGGCCTGCTCCCTCAGCCAAATATAGGCAACCGCTCAGGGCATATTCTTAATAATCATCACAAGCCCTCTCATAAACAAATTTGCCAAATCTCCCATCTCTTGCAGAGACTAAGTATAAACCCTTACCGGATTGTGATGTGCAATATTTAAACTAACCTCTACTTATCCTGTAGTGTCTATTTCATAAATACAAATCAGCTAATATAGAAATTAGCACAATATGCTTGGTGAGCTAGCAGCTTCAAAAATTAGGTCTCTTCAAGAGATGTATTAGGTGGTCATAATGGCAGAAATGCTGGTAATATTTGCCACAAATATAGGAGCACACTAGCCAAAGACACCGATCAAACAGTACAATAGAGGCAGATATTTTTGTTACTATGGTGGTGATGGTCGCGAGCACTAGTTTTTGGCGAACGTAACTTATTTTCATCATTAGACTTTGACTCAGTGTAAAAGAGGGAAAGGGAGGGAAGGACAAAATAAGGAGGAAGAGAAAGATAGGATAACAGTAGCAATGAGAAAGCATGAACTTGTGAGACAAAAAGACAGAAAGTATTGGGTGGTATTAGAAGCAACAAGACATCTGACAGCACCAGCGGTGGGCACCTAAAAAACCTTATAACCCTGAACTTATTTATTTTCAAATGAAGCCCTGAGACTTCATGATTGTTAAATTTACTGATGTATGATTCTGGAGAGCAGTTTTAAATACTCCAGTAAGAAAGGACACTTTGTACCTCATGCTTATTACTTAAAATTTATAATGGCTTGTGGAGAAAATTGTTAGTAAAAAATTAACTTTTAATTTGGATATTAGCGAATTAGTCTAAGTTCCTCCATGGGACTCCCATTTGGCCAAAGCCCTGGCTGTGAATGGAGACTGGATCCATTTCTCCTCCGCAAGCTTCAACAGCAGCCTGCCAATGATCCTGACTCCACAAAAGGGCTGGAATCACCCCCAAAGGGGTATCTCATTGCAGCAGAGACCACATGTGGTGGATATAGTATTAGAATAGTATGGTTTTTTGGAAGTTTCCTGAAGCTACAGTAAACAGTACACTATCGTTTGTGAGTAGGAAGTTTATTCCAAGAATGAGGGGCCAGAAATGAGAAAGCTCTTCCTCCAGGGTGAGATTTCTTGATTAGTGGTACCGTAAGTAGCAACTTGTTCATTTATCTTAAAGGCATTCCTGGCCGATAAGGAATGAGTTTCTCCAAGAGGTATCTGGGTCCCTTGCCATTTAGTGCTTTATGCACTAAGCAGGAAATCATAAAAATAATTATTCTACACACCGGAAGCCAATAGAGTGGGTGCAACAGGGAAATGGAGGACAATCTAGCCAGCATATTTTGAATAAAGTGAGCAGTTGTATTTTGGACTACTTGGAGTTTATCCAAAAGGGATTTGTGAACAGCAGCAAGAAGATCATTGCCATAGTCCAGGCGACTAATCACCAACGCCTGAACTAAGATCCTTCACACTGAAAGTGGGAGCAAGGCAAAGACTCTGCACAGCAGAGTCATTGCTAGAAAGTATGTGCCAGTGGTAGCCACTGCTTGATCTTTCATAGCAAGAGTCAGGTCCAGGCGAATGCCCAGGTTTTTTACTGAAGATTTGAGGAAATGGGCCGCTCCTAGTTCTGAAGGCCCCCAGTCAAGGGACCATGGCTGCAGAGCAGTATCGAAAAGCATAATTTCTGTTTTGAAACTGTTTAACTGGAGGAAATATCCGCCGTCCAGGCCGAGATGGCTTTCATCCCATTAGTAAAGCGATCTCTTGTTGCGGAAAAGTCTTTATCAAATGAAATCAAATGTTGAGTATTATCCACGTATGAGAGAGGTGCAAATTAATAATCTCTTATAGTTTGTGCCGGGGGGCTACATATATATTAAATAGTGTGAGGCTGAGATAAGAGCCCTGAGGCACCCTATTGTTAATCTCCATGGAAAATGATCTGAAAGGACCCAGATTGATGGTCTGAGTTCAATGAGACAGCGAATTTGTAAACCATTGCGGAGATGTGCCCTGAATGCTTATCTCCACCACTCTCTGTATCAGTCTGGAGTGAGATATTGTATCAAAAAGTGGCTGATGAGTCTAGCAGCAATAGCATTGAAGGCTGGCTTTCATCCTGGCCACATCAAATGTGTGCAGTTGTGGTACTGTGTATTGGTCTAAAACCAGCCTGGGATGAGTTTAAGATCCTATCGGACTCAAGGTACTCCACAAGTTGTTTGTTGATATCACTTTCCATTATTTGACTTGACAAGAAGAGATGGAAAATGGGACATTTATATCTTATGCAGGAAGGTTTGTCTTCTTCCAAATCTGGATGACCTGAGCAGCTTTCAAATCTGCTGGAATTTTACTGATGTTTAATGAAAGATTTAGTAGTGAGCATATGGCAGGAGCCGGCTGTTTAGATAAAGTAACTGCTATCTTGGCTGGGATGGAATCCAAAGGGGATCTGGATTTCGCTGACTTCAAGGCTATGCAAGCAGATTCTGGACTAAGAGGAGCCAACTTCTCTAAGATACAGATGTTGGAGAACTGTACTGGAGTGCATTTAAAATCTGAGCTTACAAAGTTCGATGGGCTAGGCAGATTGTTGTAGATCTAATTTACTTTGTCTTCAAGAAGGTCTACTATGCCATTCGTATAGAATTTGTGAAAGTGGAGTATCTGTTATACAAGCCTGAGGGATAATGTAGGGATTGAATAGTTTATAGAATATCCAGCCTGTTCAAGTTGCTGTGAAATATAAGTTCTACGCGCCTTCCTGATATTTCCATGATAGTGTGCTATGGAGTTTTTATAGACCTCTCTATGGCCGTGGTTAAGGGCTGATCACGAGCGTTGCCCCAGTTTTTTAACACTGCTTTTCTTCCCTGCATAATTCAGGAGTATACCAGGGTGCATGCGGACCATGTTTAGATGAAGAATGGTTTTTCATCAAAGTCAGGTTTTAATAGCGCTGTTTAAAGATGCATGACATTCTATGAGTGCCTCGTCCACATCTTCCTCCTCCTATATGTTTGGCGTGGTGTATTCTTTGGTGAAAGCATCTGGTGTAACTTTGTACCATTGTCTACTGTGATTTGACTTGGGTTTATTATTCCGATGTTCAGGTACATGAGCGTTCGTGATTTCAAAAATCAATTAGTGAGTTATCAGTCCACAGGAGGGGCCCGGGAAACTCACAGGACAATAAAGGGGAGTAAGTAAAAATCAAATCCAATACATGACCTGCAGTATGGGTGGAACCGTTAACAATTTGTTTAAAACCCAGCATGGTGAGGTCAGTGTGAATATGCCATCTTATCAAGCATTCAATTACAACACATACAATTACAACACAATCCTTACAACAACGGCATTGTAAGAACGCATACTATTACTCCACAAGTGGGAACAACAACTTGGTCTGGGAGATGGGGTGGGGCACTAGTTGTTGAAATAGTATAATTTACTATTCCAACTCCAGTCTGTGAAACAGTAGGGATGGTGTTGGATTTTAAATCCAACACCTTCTGAGCCCTTCCAACTTGCGGAGTAATGGTATGCATTGTTACAACGTGGTCGTTGTAACAACTGCATTGTAATTGCATGCGGTGTTCCGGATTAATGGTAAACAATGTTTACCAACTGGAGCACCAGGCAAGATACTGATCCTTCTCCACAACCAGAGCTCCTTCAGTGATTGTCAGTGATTATGCCAACATCACCATCTGGTAGTGCATCAGCTGTGTCCTCCTTTCACTGAACAGCCACAGCATCCCACCACTGATCACAGTAAGGTGAGCCACCCCATTCTCCAAAGTAACACTCCAGGATCAATCCAAGGGAGGCAGGATCTCCAAATTCAATGGATAGCAATAAGAGGTTCACTCTAGCTGACGATACTCTCATTGTCTTCACTTCTATGGGCTCCCAACCAGTGAGAGATAGATGGTGGCCATCTTGCATGCAGACTTACAAATCCTGCCACCATCCTTGGTATACTAATCATGTCAGGAATTCGACTGTATTCTCATCAGGAGAATCGCCCTCTTACCTCAATGGCAGTGGACATGCATGACAATCCACCTTTTCCCAGCCTTCTCAATGTATCCATTATTTTTTTCCTGACTTGACAATGATAACAATCAAACAGAAATAAACTGTCATTATCAGGACTTACTTATAAGATGAACCTCAGGTCAGAGATGTGTGCAGAGACAGCAGGGGGCCACAGATCTTGTAGCAGGGGTTTTTGGTAAGCCTGGGGAGGACTAGCAATGGCTGCATGGCGCCGAGCGATCCTGCCTAGTGAAGTTGCACAGTGTTGAGTCTATTCACAAAAGCTATTTTGGAGTACTTAAAGTAGTAATACTGCACATACTCCAAAATAGAGACATCACAGACCTCATAGTCTCTTCCTCTCCTAACTTTTCTGTATAGAGATTCCTACCTAGGTGGTAGAGCTCGCCACACATTTAGGTAACTATGTTTTAATAGTAAATGTGAGAGGGACAAGGGGCTGTTGTGGGAAAATGGTGGATCATTATTAGAAAATGTGGGTTTATAGAAATCAAAGGAGGTGACCAGGAAGGACACACCAATATGAGCAACTCATCCACAAGCAAGGCAGTTCCCATTTACAAAATGGACACTTACATTTACCTCTCTAGTATTAATTACAGTATTGGCTTAAATGTTTTCCTGCAATGCTTTGCAGTATACAGGTCCATGCTATCTATGAAACAAACACATTCTCTATCACTGCTCTCCTGTGAAATCACCACAAATGACAACTCAACATGCTCTCTTCAAACGTTTTACCATCCTACCGTTGATAACCACAAATTAACTAAAAAGTTCATGGAGATTAGCTCCTCCAACAATTAAGAGTGTAATCAGATTTTACATAATGACTTCAATATTCATTGGAACAACTCTAGTGACCCTCTTGTGAACAGTTTTAAATCCTACATCCAGGACATCAACCTTATCCAAGCCTGCAACTGCCCGAAAAGGGGTCCACCTTAGATGTAATCATTGTAAAATAGAACACCATACAAATTGAATCGATTCTATCTTGTGACTGGAGTAACCACCATTGCATCACCTTCCTCATAGCTAAAATGGCTTATTTTTCTAGAGGCCAACCTGTGCTAGCCAAACATTGGGTCAGAAACACCTGTAACATCAACCCACTCATGATATTGACTATTAGTAACTGCAACCTGCTCCCTGCCTCCACCATGTGCGACGCCTATGGCGTCAGTGATCACTACATCAATTCTATGTCTAATATCATGGATACCATTGGCCACAAACAACTAAAGAGAGCCCGGTCAAAAGCTCCAACCCCTGGTTCAACTGTAACCTTAACCAGGAACTCCGACGCCTTAGGCTTGCTGAAATAGCATGGCGACATACCCCCTCTCTGACTAACCATAAACTCCTACAGCAAAGATCGACCACCTACAATAGGCACATTAGAATCTACCAAGCAACAATTTTTCAAAATCAACTTGATACAGCCACTATTCAACCAAAAAGAACGGTTCAAAATTGTCAAAAAACAAACTGTAAAATCAATGCTAAATGCTTGCCTCCTGGTGAGAAATATAGGCACATCACCATTGTTATGCAGAATTATATGAAGCTCTTACCATACGAACAACCCCTAAACCCTACCCCTCTAGATCAGGTTGAATGCATGAGATGCCTTCTCCACACACCTAAAAACAATGCTGCCTGGTCCAGTATTAAAACCTATAATAAAAGCAACATCTCAGAACTTCTATCTTCTCTGAAATACTCCAACCACTTCAACGGTCCCCTTCCTTCCAAACTTCTCACTGGGCCCCATTGTTTCTGCTCTCTTTCTGACACTGTTTAATGTGTACATGGAGGCCCTAACCAAATTTCTCAAAATCTCTCACATCTCCTACCACATGTATGTGAAAGATACTCAACTTTACATGAAAAATGACTATCCCAATGACACCAGCGTCCTTAAAAACAGCTTGAAAAAAAATGCAACATTGGCTTATCCGTAACCACCTCAAACTCAATGCCCTCAAAACAGAATTCTTATTGATCTCACCGCCCAGTATCGGCCCTAGTATCAAGTACTGGCTCCCTTATCTTACTGCCTTGGAATTTACCCCTTACATTGACTCAGAAAAATCCCTACGATACATTCTGAACAATACCCTCTCCATGCAAAATCACACTAGTGACGCAACTAGAGGAGCTAACCATCAACTACATTCATTAAGGAAAGTAACAGCTTTCCTTCCCATGGCAGATCCCAAAACCATGGTTAAAGCACTTGTCTTATCAAAATAAAACTATGGTAGTGCTGCCCTTGTAGGCCTTCAGAAAATAAGCTTGCACCACTGAACGCTACCATAAACATGGCAGCAGCCTCATCAATGACTCAAATAAATTTGATTATATCACCCTAGCCTCCATTCACTGAAATATCTGCCCTTAGAAGCTAGTATCCAACTCAAAATTGCCTGTATGACCCACAAAAGCACTGCACCACACCACCATTCTTACCTGACCCAGAAATGGACCCTATCTGGCAGAAACAGATCTTCCAGAAGCACAAGCTCCCTACTACTTAAGGCACAAAAATTCAACAAAAAGAAAACCTGCAATCAATTATTTTCCGGAATTGCCCCTAAAATCTGGAACACTCTCCCTCTCAAGGCTAGATGCAACCCATCCACATCTATCTTCAGGAAGGAAGTAAAACTTCGACTATCCAATAGATCCCTATCACAATAAAGCCACACCTACTTCTTCTCATGCGTAACGCTTACCTGCCTGTCTGACGATCCACACTCAAATTTGTCCATATCACCGATATCCATGTGGATTCTTCCATTTCCTAACCCTCTACATATCGCCGGGACACCCATCGGATTTTGCTCATGCAAGTATTTACGATTGAGAAGCTGTTCCTGTCCTTTCTTCTAACTTTTTGCTTTGTAACTATTGTCTACATGTCCTATACTATGTATTTGTAAACTGCTTACCATTTGTATCATAACTACCTTATTTATTCCTGTAAAGCGCATTGTCACCTGTAAGGGTCATGTTTGTGCTACAAAAAAACTCTAAAAATAAAGCCATTGGAACATATAAACAATACATTAAATGCATGTCAAATTAAACTGTGTTTAAAATAATTTCAATTGTATTTTTAAATATTTTTAAACATTTGGAATTTTAAATTTTTGTTACTTGACATTAAAAAATATTTTATATCACAGATAAAATAGTGCATAATTTGTACACAAGGTTCTGACACATTCAACACAAATGATACTGTGAGGCATTAGAGGGCAAATTAAGATTTAATTTAATTTAATGAAAAACGTTTTTTAATGAAAATTAAATTATTTCATTAAGGTACATTTTAATAATACATTAAGTTTCAAAGCAGGGCAGTTTTCCCTTGATAGTTTGGTAGTCCTAGGTAAATAGGAGTTTGTTGGAAATAGCCCTTTTTGCAGGGTTATCCTCAAACTTGTTGCTTCTTCCTCCCTTGTTTTTCCTGACCTGTGGTTGTTGGCAATAGGACGCTGGGCACTTTACCACTGCTGATCAGTGCTAACGTGCATATGCTCTCTGTGTAAATTGTTATTGTGATTGGTTATCCATGATTGCCATATTTGTATTACCAAGAAGTCTTTAGTAAAGTGCACTGAGTGTGCCAGGGCTATTGATTCAAATGCTACTAGTGGGCCTGCAGCACTGATTATGCCCCCCACATGAGTATCCCTAAAGTGGTGTCTCAGGTCTGCCACCGCAGTGCCTGTGTGCAGTCTGTGAACTGCAGTGTCCTCTTGGTCAGTGTCCCCACCGACCAGGCCTAACCCTTCCCTTTCTGTACACATTGGTCACCCCAATGGAAGGCCCAAGGTACCCCCTTGGGCAGGGTGCAGTATATTTTAAAGGTAGAGCATGTACTAGTGCAGGTGACATGCTCTGGTAGTGAATTACAGCCATTTTCGTTTTTCACTATTGTAAGGCTATCTTTACCATAGGCTATAAAAGGGAATGATGGCTACAGTGGCTACCTGTATATCTTCCCATAGGAGCAAGATAGGACATAAAAGTCTGGTATCCCTGAACTCAGAATTTAATAACACATCTTTTAGGAAAGGTGTTTTTTAAATCCTGTGTTTGAGAACAGCACTTTTAGAAAATGTCTGTTCTCTTATCTGACATTTCTGTGTGCCTTGGTCTATTTGTGAATTGACTGTCTGGTTTGTGAGTAATAGGGCTGGGGGATTCCAGGAGACAGAATGAGTCCGCCCAGTGGTGAATAGAGAGATCTGCATCTAGATGGGAGGGAAGAGTTGCACCTGGGACCTGAATAGGACTGTGCCTGCCCCCCACAGTGCTGGCTCCACCCCCTGTGGTGTGTCTGATGTCTCTGCCCTGTACTGTGAAAGGAGAGAAGGAATCCTGTCAACAAAGTGCTCCAGGGCTGTGCTTTCCCTCCACAATACTGGCTCCACCTCCTGTGGGACGTCTGATGTTTCTGCTCTGCACTGTGAAAGGAAGGAAGGAGTCATGTAAGCAGAGTGCTCCAGAACTGGTTTGGACAGGTGTCAGAGCCCTCCTGCACAAAGGAAACAAAGACTTTTAGGGGTATAAGTAAAGGATCCCAGACTACAGAAAATTAGATCATCCTGGAACCAAGAAGGAACCTCTGCGAAGGAGAAAGCTGGAAGACTGAAGAAGGAAGACAGTCCTGCTGTTGCTTTGCTGGACTGACCTTCAGTTGCTTTGCTGCCAAGGAGAGGGAAATGACTTTGCTTTGTGCTGTGTCCCCTTGCTTGAAGGAATCTCCAAGGGCCTGAAGAAGAGCTGGCTCCCTGTTAAGAACTAACAACAAAGAAAGGTACGCAGTTCCCTGAGGAAGGGTGAGTGTCCTCCGAGATAACAAACTAAACTAATGGGACCCAGGTAACAAACTGAGAAAGGACAGATGGAAGGGGGATGGGGATCCTCCCTTTCGGGACTTAAAACCCTCACACACCCAGCGAGCTAGGTGTCATGCTTCATCATATGGGTTTTTGCTCCTCGTCAAGCTGGCGGTGGAATGCTTGACGGGCACCTAGATGGGACTCTTTGTCGGAGATCTTTGGTCCCTGCCAGTTGGTGCATGCTGGTATGAGGGCCTAGTGCGAAAGGGTGTAGACGTGTGTGAGTGATAGTGGTGTAGAGTTAAAAACAAAGGTTAGGTAATCCACAATGATTTTTATTGGCGTGGTTATCTACCTTACTAAAAACAATATGGAGAGGTAACCTCCCTGGTTCAATGATCCAGGGCAGTATGCTCTACCAAGTGATCAATTAGTGGTCGGTCGACATGTTTCATGCTTTAGTTCATAAGGATACAGCGCAATTCTTCAGGACCTAAACAATAATAAAAGTGCACTATCTACACAGTGTGGATGGTGGAAAGTATACCTACTCTCCACAAGGGGTCAGATGGTAGGCTGGTGGTCCTACCACTTCTTAGTGGAACCTGGGAAAGGAAAAACATAGTAAGATCGAGTGTAGGGTGGTGGGCCAACCCAATGTATAGCAGTACACTCAGAGGAACACATCTAGGGGAGGGGAGAGTAACAGGAGTTCTTGTTAAAATAGGCGAAAACATCGCTAGTCAGCACAGTTAAAAACAAGGCACAACAGAGGTCGCAACAGAATAAACAGATTATCAAAATTAATTATTAATAATACTGAGCAAGGAACAACGATGGTAAATGTCCTCACCCTAATGTAAATTGTGTGCAGCTTCAGCAGTCTCCTCCAGTCGTGGATCTGTAGTATAATGGTTATGGCCTGGTAGGAGAAGCGGTAAATGAAATGGTGACCAGGTGGGGTTGCATTACCATGACCCATAATGTAACTAGGACCAACAGTGACGGAGGTGTCCCCACTTGTTGCAGTCACCTCCGCCAGTCAATACCCGCAAGTGTGTGACTCCACATCAATGAGGGCACAGTCACAGTGCAACCGGGTGCGCTGGTCACAACATCACGCTGGGAGTAACTGACCAACCCGCGGCCCCAGTGGAAACCAGCCGAGAGTTAAGACCAACCTGGTAGCAATAATGGCCAGCAGTGTCTACTCCAATGACCTGTATGCCTAGGTATCATCAGAGGGGCGGCCGAAATTTGTACCCAATGTCGGTAAAGCCGCGGCTTCCACCCAGGTGACTCAGGATGAAAAGAGACTACCCAGCCTTCACCCCAGGAGAAGCGTTACCCATGGTTGCCAGACAAAACACCCCCACATAGCAGAAGAAATCACATGCGGGCGTAACCGGGTTGTAGAGCCTGCATGCAGGAGCCACGGTAAACGTCAAAGTGTCCCCAGGAGTGCAGTTCCACTTACCTTGTCCCGTCGTGTGGAGCGAAAGTCAACCTACCCGGACGGACGGCAGCGTGGAGGAGCTGGAGAGCCAGAGCCGCTCTCAGTACATCTTTTATACTGTACTCGAGTCAGCTGGTGGCTCGAGCCTCTGCTTCCGCGTCCGAGGCTGCATGAGTGCGTATGCATCAGTCAGGGAAAGTGGAAGTGCTCACAAGTAATGTGGGGCACTAGCGTTAGCAACCGGAAAAGGTCGCTAACATATGAATTAAGGCCCTTGATAATATGCCCCCAAGATTTTAAAGACTTTCTACAAGTTTTAACGCATCGCTCGCTTGCAGAGCGCATCCCTGTCAGTACGAGGAAATTCCCGCCGCCGTGAAGGCCGAGATCGTCGCAGCGCCTGTTGCCGCTGGCAGACTTGTCACATCCTTCCTTACAATTGCTGCGAGTATCGTCGCAGACCCTGTCATCGCTGGGTGAGATCGTCGCACTGCTTGCTTGCGGACCGCATCAAGTCGCTGCGAGAGTCGTCGCAGAGCCATCGCATCAAGGGGCCGCTAGAGGAGAAGTTCGACGCTGAGCCACGCATCATCGCCGCACTGGAGATGGTCACCGCCCCAAAGATCGTCGCATCATACCTTCTGTGAGCCGCTTCCACTAAAACCTGTACACCGGAATCCACGCAAGGTATCGAATCCCTCCCCATACAGACCGGAGTCACCGCAGCACGCCCGTTACATCCAGCTGGGTTATCGAATCGCCTCCCCAGGGTCTCAGGAGTGAGGCATCGCTTGCTTTTCAATGCTGCAGCTTTCACTTGGAACTTTTGTCTCATCTAAAGGTACTGTTGGCTAAAACGTGACGCAACTGTGGATTATTTTAACGCAACCTTAAGAACTCTTTCGAAACCATATTCTTGAACTGTGTATGTTAGATTTTTGACGTTTTGGTCTTGTGTAGTTTAGATTAAAATACCTTTATTTTTCTAAACTGTTGTGGAGTCAGTTTGTGGTGTTTTCACTGTGTTACTGTGAGTTTTGGTACAAATACTTAGCACATTGCCTTTGATAGGCTTGACTGCTCGTGCCCAGTTACCAAGGGGGTGAGCAGGGGTTATCCAAAGAGTGTATCCTTCTTACCCTGACTAGAAGCAAGGGTCCCTATTTGAGCAGTGGTACCTACTTCTGCCAACTAGAGACCCCAGTTCTAACAGAGTTTATAATTTTTAATTTAAAAAATAATATTTCTTTTTTATTTTAAAATGAATTTTATTAAAATGTAATATTAGATTGAACAGTGAAATCTCTACCCCAGTTGGAGGACTTTACAAACAGCCCGAAAGATACAAACATTTACTTTACAGTCATAAAAATGGTCGGAGGAGTCTCTACTGTCTCATTTAAGGGGGTGGAGACTTTTAGGTCTAAATCTAGGCATAGATCTTCACATGGAAACCGTGAATTGCATCAATGAAATATTCAAAATCTAGGTGGGGTGTTGATTCACTCACTTAGAAGAGCAGGCCATTTTTTAATAGTAATCTGCCAATAGCAAGCAATGATGAGATTTGTGTTTTGTGTTTGGAGTTTATTTGTGATGTCTTGGAAAGGTTATGATAGGGTGGAATGGCCACATATAAGTAAGAGTGTTTTTAGGTGAACGGCACATGTTCAATGTAAATATTGAGGTAGGTAAGAGTAAGAGGAATGTGACTTTTGTAGAGAAAGAGTGGTCCTCTGAATAATCTAGAGAAAGATGTAGGCAAAGAGCAAAGGATGAATTAAATGTCCTTATGATAGGTAATAATTCACCCACAGTGTTTAGATTGCTACAATTAAGCGAAAAATTATTTAGCTCAAGTGCATCATGCATAGCCATGTGGAAATGTTAATCAAGCATGTTTACCAATTATAAAGACTAAAAAGTGTATTACATTAGTGTTATCTCAGGAATTGTTAAAGGACGATCTTTGGATGTTCACCTGTAATGCGATGCAAAATTCTTTTTTTGCAGCCTCATAAATGTTAGGTTCAACAGAACATACATTTATAGTGTGTTGGAATACATATTAGTGTATGCCAGCACTTCACTCATAGAGCAGAACAGAGCAATGAAAGTAAACACATAGAGGTAATTTGTTTTTTTCCTGAACTACTGGTAATTCTAGGCTGATGAATGATTAAATAGAAGCTTGCATCAATGATATGCAGCCAGATGAGAAGCAGAGCACCCATCAACTGGTGCTCCCCTTACTTGTGAGATAACCGGACGTTTTGGGGAAGAAGAATAATAATGTTGACTGGTAAATATGCAGTAACCCTGTTACAGAGATAACAAAGGCCTGAATAATTAATGACTTGGGGCCAGATGTAGGTAGCCCTTTACTGGTCGGTATCGGCAGAAAATCAGTATTTTCGGCCGTTACCGACCGGTATTGAGCAATCGGTATGTAGGTGACTGAAAATTGGCTAAATCGTTAAATTTACCGAATCGGAAAAGTTACTGAATCAGTAAAATACAGAATCAGTATTTTTACCGATTCGGTAACGGCCAGATGTAGGTGGGACTCTTCTGAGTCCCAAAGGCTTTACAGATTTGGTATTTTGCCACCCAATCCAATTGGGTGGTAAAATACCGAATCCAGGTGTGCATGCACATGTGTGCATGCACACCTATGCCATTTGACAGACAGACATGCCCTTAGGGCATGTCTGTGTGCCACATGGCACACATGCCTGTATTGGGGGTGCTAGAGGGTGTCAAAGTGACACCCCCTGCACCCTTGCTGGAATCGGTATTTACCGATTCGGTATTGCCCATTGATTCCTATGGGCTTCAAGGCCCATAGGAATCAATGGGCATTACCGAATCGGTATTTACAGAATCGGTAAATACCGAATCTTAACGATTCAGTATTTACCGATTCTGAAATACCTACATCCCCCCCCTCTATTTTACCACTTCTTAAATACCGAATCGGTAAAATTCGGTATTTAAGAAGTGGTAAAATAGAATTACCTACATCTAGCCCTTGGTGCTTTAGAAAGAGTTTTTTCATAAAACTCTCAGAACAATGGACGTTAATGCACTCTGGTCAATTGGTGAGTAATATGTTCATATCAGAGAAGGTGAGAAGCAGATTCATGACTATTTTGAATGATCTGGAATGTGTTCAGAGAAATTGAGGGATACACAGACAAAAGAGGCTCACTTATTCCTGGCAAATGACTGCTTAAATCACAAAACAGCAACATTCAAAGTAAAAAAAATGAAGAGTTTCATCATTGTCTTCCATAGCAAATAATAGTGGTGACTTTGTAAATATGCTGTACAAAATATGACGTGGAGTTAAATTTAAAAAAACCTGAAGCATTGCTAGTTTATTTATAGTGGGAGCAGAGCATACTCTCTCCTGCCCCTGGGTAGCGATCCATACTGAGGGTTAGCAGCCAAACGCTAGTATCTCTATTTTGTCAGCATTCAGCTGTAGAGTATTGGTAGACATCCAGTCTGCCACTGTGATCAATTAAGATTCAATATGTTGGTGTTTGCTCCATTGGACCCACTTGGCCTAACGAGAAGTTGTGTATCAGCAAGATATGTATGCATGTTTACATAATTTTTTATATAAATTCAAAATCGGTTATTAAAAATTTTGTAAATAAATAATATACATGTACTATGTCAATTTATTCTTTAATTTATATTTATTTGTAAGAGTTCAATCATTATGGCTTAAAGGTGTATACAGCCCTGCAGAAGCTCAGGCCCACTGTTGTCAGTAACCCAACTGATAGATAATTTTCAAAATTCAAAACATTTTATTGCAATGGGGAGCATAAGAGATACTTACACAATACTAAAAATGACAATTAAACAGATGTATTTGTTCCAAATCATTTCATTCAAAATAACTTGAATGTTATTAAAAACATATCTGTGACTATATATTTTGCAAAAATACTCTTAGTTACTGAGCCAGTCATAAGGATTTCATTTCCGTCAAAAACAGAAATATAAGAAGATGGAAAATCATGACAAGTGATTGTTACAGAGCTATCTTAGCTATAACTCGAAGAAAAAAGGGTGTTGAAGTTCATTATAACTTTTGCAAACATTTATTTAGTTTGTCGTTTGATGAACTATTGTAACCACAGTCAACACGTGTTTAGTGACATTACAGCTGCTTCTTCAGGGCTCATAATCTATTGATAATATGGCTTACAAGCAGCATCAACCAATGTATAGTGCCACTGTGAAATTATTGAAGTGTTGTGTTGAGATAGCTCATTCTTGAATCTTGCAAGTTACACCTACAGATACGCTTCCTATTCATTTTTTAACCACGTTTTTTATTTTTGTATAATTCATAAATGGAAGAAAGAGTGCAAATGCAGCAGAAGTCGACATACACATAAATACATTTCAGGGAACCAATACTTCCATAATATGAAGCTAATGAAATTCATAAATCAATGACGGCTAGCGAATCCAGTTTAAGAAAAAGTATGAAGTTAACCAGATCGAGAGCAGAGAGCAAAATCATTTAAATTGCAATAAAGATAAAAATGATGGCCCAGGCCAGGGATGAGTACGAAAAGTATATCCTAGAGGTCAACACTCAACATCAAAATATGTACAAATCATTATTAATCACAGCCTTCAAATGAATTCATCCTGGGCAAGTAAAGTAGTCCAAGCAATTATAGGCCCCCAAATCCTCTTCCCTTTAATTCTCCCCTTTTTGCCTCTCTGATCATAAAGTTCTCTTTCCAGATTGAATATGTGCAGAAAAAGGCCTTTCCACTGCTATATGGTCGGGGGAGAAGGGTCTAACCAGGCTGAAGCAACGCATAGTCTGAGAACTGACATTTCTATATATATAAGCTCTTCTACAGATTTCCCATCTTGTTCCATTATGCCTAGTAACATGAGCTGAGGTGAAAGAGATACATCCTCCTTCAATACATGCTGCAGAAAGACAGATATTTCTCAGCCGATCGATTCTAGACTAGGGCATGTAGAGAAGATATGGACCAAGTCCACACCCTATGTCTTGCACATAAAACACTGAGGGCCAGATGTAGGTAGGCAAATACCGGTCGGTAACGGCCCAAAATCGGTAAAATCGTCAGTTACCGACCGGTATTTTGAAAATGAGATGTAGGTGTCAAAAATGTACAGAATCGGAAAATATGAATCGGTAAAAAAACGAATCGGTATTTACCGATTACATATTTTCCGAATCGGTATTTACCGATTCCTTATTTCCCGAGTTCTTATTTACCGATTCGGTAAATAAGAATTCGTAAAAAATGCCCATCGAGATGTAGGAAAGGCCAAAAATACCGAATTTAATTAAATTCGGTATTTAAGAGTCAGTATTTACCATGGACTGAAAGCAGGTGGTAACCAGGTGCAGGCTATAAAAAAGGGCCCAAAATGCAACAGTGCTGCAGGAATGGCGGCATTCTATGTGATTGCGAGGAGGCAAAGGCTACAGGCTGCAGGTGAGAGGGTATGGAGAAGGGAGGAGCAGGTGTACAGGCAGAGAATCACCCTGTTCCAGTTGACTGAGCCTGAGATACTTCAGAGGTACAGGCTACACCCCAGAACCATCATGGACTTTATTAGGGACTTCCACCCATACCTGGAACACCCAACACCCAGGGCCCACGCCATCCCACCCCATGTGCAGATTCTGTGTAGTTTACACCTGCTTGCCTCTGGGAGCTACCAGAGTGTGATTGCTGCAGTAGGTGGTGTATCCCAGAGCTGTCTGTCCCGTTTTTTCAGGAAGTTCCTGGATGCCATGACGCAGAGAATGGAACATTATATCCGGTTCCCTGACACACCTGCGGAACTTGCCAAAACAAAAACTGACTTCTATGGACTGGCACACTTCCCGCATGTGATAGGCTGCATAGATGGCACCCACATTCCACTATGCCCACCTGCAGCCACTGAACACATCTACAAAAATCGTAAGTCAACGCACTCCATCAATGTGCAGGTGATATGCAATGCTGGCAACATCATCACAGACATAGTGGCCAAATTTCCTGGGAGCACGCACGACTCCTACATTTTCCAGAACAGCGGAATATACACACGGCTTGTTGCTGGAGATTTTGGAGATGGGTATCTTCTAGGTAAATAAGTGTAACACACCCTGAAATTAATGGCAGATGTATGTGTCATGTGAATGTAACTCATGGACCTCTCATTCCCTCCTAGGCGATAGTGCATATGCCCTGCGTTCCTTTGTGCTCACACCGTACCTCAACCCAACTAACAGAGGCGAAAGGCGTTACAAGGTGGCACACAGGTGAACTCGCAACGTAGTGGAGCGAATATTTGGACTCCTCAAGAGCAGGTTCCGCTGCCTCCACAAGAGTGGAGGTGCACGACAGTACACCCCCATCCTGTGTTGCAAGATAATAGTGACCTGTGCCATGTTGCACAATCTTGCCACCAAAGAAGGCACAGAGGTGGAGGTGACACATCACGAGGACAATGATGATGACCAACAACATGCAGACCCCCAGGCCCCAGGACCAGCAGCAACAGATGGAAGATTGAGACGGACAGAAATTACACGTCGATATTTCTAGGTAATGTATGACATAGACAGGTATAGTGTTTGACGAGTGTAGTTCAATGTTTTATACATCATCATTACATAGGAAAAGCCATTGCCCATCAAAGTCCATGTCCATGACTGCTTGTGCTCAGTTGCCGTTACTGTGTGCAGTCGTGTGGATCTTTGGCATTGTTCAGTGCTTACGTCCACGCACTACATTGCGCGATTGATGTGGCTGGGTTTCAATATCTCGGCTGGGTCCTGACTCAGCATGGCTGCGCCTGCCGCTCCTGCGCACCTCTGGTACAGGGGTGCTGGAGCCACTCCTGCTGGTTGACCCCTCTGTCTCCTCCACACCCGTGTCACCAGCATTGCCTGTGTTAGTGGTTAGCATCTGCTCCATCGCAGAGGTCACTCTTTCCATGCCCTGTGTCAAGTCTGTGCAGCAGTGCACAATTGCATCCTGCATGGATAATGAGCGGCGGCACAGTAGTGACGTAGCTGTAGCAAATCTGTTCATTGCCTTTGACTGCTGCCGCAAATACTGCCGCTCCCTGCGACGCTGTACTTGATCCCTGTCCAACTTATCAGACAGTACACCCATGTATGTGGAGATGTCTGTAATCCCCTTTGAAATTGCCTCCAAACTACATGCTATGTGGCCTATTCCCTTGTCCATGTTTGTCATTTTATTGTTCATGCTGCGCACCTGGCTATGCCCGGCCAACAGTGCCTTGGCCTGCACGCGCTGTACTTTGACCATTGTAGCCTCCAGGCCACAGAAGACGCTCTCTTCTTCCTGCCCCTCGCCACCCTCACGTGTCCTCCTGCCAAGGACACTCGTGCACGCAGCGCCTACTGGAATCTGTGGTCTAGCCTTGACAGCCACAGGTGCAATTGTTTGATGTACAACATCCTCATCCTCCGAATCAGAGGTTTGCAGGATCCTCTGAGGGGGCACATCAGGCCTACTTGCCCTTCCCTGCATGGACAACCTGGACGTTGCTATGGGTGTAAGCGGTGTGCTTACCAATTCAGGAGATCCAAACAACAGAGTTGATAGCGGGACAGGTGTTGAGGCTCGCTCTGGTGATGAAGCTTCCTGGGTGGTGTTTTTGCCTCCTTCTACAGCACTGTGACCTGTGGTTTTTTCTCTTTTTCCCTTCTCTTAGTTGCTGGTGCCCTCTTCTCCCTTGCTGGTGCTGGAGTGCATGAGGACTCTCCTGTGGAATCAAATTGACATAGGGTCAATGTTGTTGTTCACCTGTGTGTAGTTCTTAAGTAAATTGTTTACACACCTTTGCACAGTGTACATTGTGTGTTTGGTGATGTGTGTGGCATGCCTTGCTGAATCTTGTGGTGTATGCATTGCATGTATGTACTCATGACTACGTCTACCATGATGCATTGCTGGCACCAAGTATGAGCTGTTCTGCAGTGTAATGATTCTACACTGTGGGGTACGGGTTCAGGTAAATGGTTGTGGATTAGGGTACATGCATCTTACCTTGTTTCTTTGTTGCTTTTGCTGTACTGTCCAGGTCTCCAATCCCATGGATGCATTCTGGCTCCATGGTGGTTTCAATAAGCTCCTCCATCTCAGTCAGTTTTGGTGCTTTGCTCCTGCCACCTCCTGTCACACTAGCATCCTTTCTTTGCGCAGAAATCTTCTTTTTGGTTATGATGCGCAGGTCATACCATCGCTTTTTAATGTCCTCTATCTCCCGGTGGCTCACACCAATGGCATTGACTTTGCCCTGTATGCCAAGCCATATGTTCCTCTTCACAGACTCTGCAACATGCAGAGACTGTTTACCGAATATTTGGTTGTAGTGACTTACAATTTCTTCTACAGCCACCTGAAGTTCTGCTGGGCTGAACGTTATCTTTCTTTTGCGCTCCCCACCATCCTTTTGCCCTTCATGAGACTCCAATCTGTTGCACTGCTTGGCTCTGGATGCTCAGCTCCTCTCACCTCAGCTCAGTTGTTTGTTCAGTTGGTGTGCACCTGCATGGGTGTGGCCACTCCCAGGTACTGGGGAGGGGTGCTTCATTCTGATTGGTTGGATTCTCTGGGCCTTGGTTGTGGTTGTAGGGTGTCCCTGATTGGTTGGCAGGCTCACATGTCGATTTTCATACTTCCGATTCGGAATTTACTGATTCGGTATTTACCGATTCGGTAAATTCCGAATCGGTAAAACCCATGCATTCCTATGGGCCTCCTGGCCCATAGGAATGCATGGGTTTTACCGATTCGGAATTTACTGAATCGGAATTTACCGAATCGGTAAATACCGAAATCAGATACCTAGTCATTCCGAATCGGTAACTTTTAACGAATTTTTACCTACATACCATTTTCCGATTCTGAAATACCGATTCGGTATGAGTCGGTATTTAAGAATCGGAAAATGAAAATTACCTACATCTGGCCTTGAGTCCCTTCCACTCCACCCCACTTTACAATTTTAGTGGGCGTTATATACAAATCAAAAAGAATTCGGGACCCCTAGCCTGCCCTGCCATTTCAGCCCATGCTTTCCCAGATCATCAGTGATCCCTTCCAACAAGCAACTATACAGTTGTGAAATCGAAGAGCCAGGGGTACCTATGCAAAGCCTGCTGTACCCCCAGCTTTTTAAAGAAGAAATCCCTTAGTTGTACAAAAAAATTAAAATCACGCTGACCAATGTTAAATCTTGCCCTAACTACTTCGAAAGGTGCAATGTGGTCCCCCGTCAAAAGATCCCCTATCCTGTATAAACCACCTTTTTCCCACATTGCCAAGCACTCGTCCTGTAGGACCTTAGGGAGCTGGTCATTGCCAATCAAAGGAGTGTATCTGCTAAACCCACTAAGCCCAAGTTTTCTTCAATCACCCGCCCAATTACAAAATACAGCAATTAAAGTCTTAAACCGTGTTTATTAATAATAATTTGGTTCATCCATTTTTAAAAGACAGCCATTGGCCCGTGAGCCAATCAAATTCTCAAAAATTGATGGGACAAAACTAGGATTGTTTTCTTCCCTTGCCCTGATTCTAAAGAGAGGCCAATAATATTGTAGAGCTGCGGCGATTTAATTTAATTTAAAGTTAGCAAACCCAAGTCCACCTCTATCCCTAGGAAGGGATATAAATTCATTGGAACTTTGATTCCGCCTGTATGACCAGATGAATGTGGCAGCCACCCTCTTGATTTGCCTAAACCAATCATTATGTATTTCCAGAGGGATTGCATGAAATATATAAAGTAACTTTGGCAGGATCAGCATTTTAATTAAATTGCATCTACCCATTATATACAGCTTTAAATTGTCCCTTGGCTGCATATCATTCTTATTTTTCCCCATTATAGGAGTGAGATTTATATCCACAATATCTTCCACCTTTGCCCTAATGTGTATGCCTAGGTATGTTGCTTCTTCCACGATCTTGCAATCAGAAGCAGAGGTAAATCTATTTATTAAGATCTGAGTTTTTGCCTTATTCAATACGAAGCCCGATTGCATCCCAAAATTTTCAGCAACAGCTGCTACTGTGGACATTGCCATATTGGGGTCAGAGGTAATTATCGCCACGTTGTCAGCATACACCAAACACTTTGTGTTTCACCGTTGTAGCCTTAAGGGGTAATATCCGGGGAGGACTCCAGTCGTCTGAGAAAAAGGTCTATATATAATGCGAATAGCAATGGGGAGGAAGGACATCCCTGCCTGGTTCCCCTGCCTATTTGAAATGCCTCATACTCTTCTTCCATTACCTGCAGGCGAGCTGTATGATTAGTATACAAAACCTGTATAGCTCTAATAAACAAAGCTCCTAGACCATTAGCTTCCAAAATCCTCCACAGATAGCTCCACGACACCCTATCAAAGGCCTTCTCAGCGTCCAAGAAGGCAACCCTATAGGTTTCATAAGAGCCTCTGAGGCATCAAAAAGTGAAATTACAGGCCTTACATGATCTGCCGTCCCCCTCCCCTGGATAAAGCCCTGTTGCCACACTGATACCAAGTGCTGCATTACCTTGTTAACTCTGGTTTTAAAAATCTTAGAATATAACCGGGTGTCACTATTTAAAAGTGTTATGGGCCTATAGGAACCCAGATTGATAGGGTCTTTGCCTTTCTTTAAAAAGATAATAATGTTACCAGTGCCCCATGAATCTGGTGGTGCGGCTCTGTTCCTTACCCCCTTAAATAATCCCATAATTTCCTGACAGGTCTCACTGAAAAAGGTTTATGGAATTCTAATGGTATGCGGTCAGTACCTGTTGCTTTACCCGATGGGAGGGCTTGAAGAGCACTACCTGAGAGATATCCAAACCCAATGAGAGACCCTCCTCCTGGGAGGCCCTCTCATTCGGAGTGAACTCAGGCAGTTCATCATTCATATAAGAACCCCCGACAGGTGAAGCTGTATATAATTCCTCACGATACTCCCTGAAAGCTTCCCTAATATGCGCTGGATCTGATACTACTTCTCTCTGCGTGTTCCCTACCTGCTTTATATGCCCTACCGCCACCTGTTGCCTGGCCCTAATTGCTAGTAATCGGCCATCTTTCTTGCTGTATTCATAGCATTGCTGCCTCTTGGCAAGATACCTGCCTGCCATCTTCTCTGCATTGAAATCGTTCAGAGATGCTTTAGTGGCCATGATTAAATCCATGACTGACGAAAAATTGCATCCATTATATACTGTGCTGATTAATGCTGTCTCGAGACGGGCGAATCTTTGATAAAATCCTTTCATTTGTTGTGCGCCTTTTTTGTTTGATCAAACTAAATCCCAGAGTCTCACGTCTTATTGATGTTTCAAAGTATCCCAAATCATTCCGGGGTAGGCATTATCCTTATTGTTGCTAAACAACTCCCTAATCCACCCCTTCATATGATTAACATACTCCTGGTCAAAGAGAAGTGCTCTTTCAAAGGTCCACCTCTTATGCTCCCTTCTTAATCCGACAAGGGAAAATTCAAAGACCAGGGGATTGTGATCCAACATGACTCTAGGAAATAGCTCTACACAAGCTTCCTCAAGGAAAGATAGTGATGTTAAAAAATAATCGAGCCAGGCTGATATCCCTTAAAAGGTTTTTCACTGCCCTGGAAGATTGAGGTTTACGGCCCTTGCTTGATAGCCAGTCCCTCTCTGAGGCTCCTCTGGATCCATTAATGTTCAAGTCCATAAAGATTAAATATGGTGCCGGCCAAGAGGGTAGATCAATAGCTGAAAAATTCAATAAACCAGGGTTGTCAAATACTGGGGCATATACTGCGCATAAAGTAAATGTGCCTGTCCCACCTCTACATTCCAGAATTACCATATTTGTCCACTGCTTTTCTCACACACATAATGGCATTACCTTTCATTAAAATGGCCACCCCCTTGGTCCTCACTTTTTGAGTTGTGAAGGCAACAAACTTAAAGCCTATAGAATTAAGTAAATTATGATAATTGCAGGCTATGTGAGTGTCCTGAAGACAAAGCAGATCTGCTTGTAGACATTTAAGATCCTCTTGGATCATTCCACTTTTAGCCCCGTCATTTTAAAACACAAATATTTATAGTGGCAATGCGCACCTTAGCCATGGTACAATAAGTCATCTTTTCTAACCATATTTCCTCTCCTCGTGTTAACATAAGCCCTATAATGTCTATAGAAGCTCTCTGTTCGAATCTTATACGAACATTGCTCTCCAACTTTTAATGATTCCTGAAAATAAAATAATAATAAAGAAACAACATTCTTTAGCTGCATTTTGTTTTTTGTTTTTTTAGCAAATAACCCCACAATCCAGAACCCCCGCAAATCCCTCCACCCCACCCTCCCTCTTCCCTCCCCTACCCTTGAAAGCAGCCTGACCCACCAGGTTTGTGTGATAGAGAAAGCAAGAAGCACTGTGGCACCTCCACCCCAAACCCCCTACACAACCGGTCAAACCACAATTTCATCCAAAATTGTCTGTCCTAAAACATAAAGGCAGAAAAGGAAGGCCCCCCAGAAAAACATATCTCTTCATTTTATAGAAAATCAAAACGGCAGAGAAAATATCAAAAACAAAAACTCAAAGAAAAACAAGATATAGGGCCCATTTTTAAAGTATCCCATCTGTAAAGCAAATGTAGCTATCTTGTGGAATTTTCATCCAGCCCTACTTATCCAGCTATATATACCCTTCTCTTCTTCCCCTAAGCTTGTTCCAGATACTCTCAGGACTGTATTTTGGCGGTAAAAAAGTTTACAGACCCTCTCACAATAGTTTTTAACCTAGCCGGGACCAGCAAAAACACCTCAAAGCCAGCATCTTGGTACGGTTTAATTAACTGCCGTAATCGCCATTTGCACTCCATAGTTATGTGGCAGAAGTCTGGATGAACCAAAAAAGAAGCCCCCTTTTAATGTCTTCTGGCCTCAGGATGAGCTTTCACGAAAATAGCCTGCCTATGCGAGACATTACCAAAAAACACCATTATGGCTCTTGGCTGATCAAAGTCTTTGCCAGGCATTTTATGGTGGGCAAATGGAAATCTGTGAACCCTCTGTATTTCTTGTTCCCTATCCCACCCTGCAGGCTCTGGGAAGTTTTCTTCAAGAAGGTCCAGAATGAAAGTGCAAATGTCATACCCTTCCAGGCCTTCTTTAATCCCAAGAAATCAGAGATTATTTCTTCTCTGGAAGTTTTCCAAGTCCTCCATTTTCCACATAACATCTGTCAGTTTAGTTTCATGTGATTTTGCTTGCTCTTTCACAGCGACCAAATCCTTTTCCACAACTGATGTTCTTTCTTCCATCGTGTTCAGTCGGTCACTGATTTCCACACAGGTTCGCCCATTTTTCTGGACTGCCCCTTCCAATTTCTTTGTGGCCTGTCTTGCTTTCTTTCTCTCAGCCTTGGTCTCTGCCTGATGTTACTTAATTGACTCCAGGATCAGACTCAAAGCCAGATTTACATTGGTTGCTATCTCGCCTTGCTGGTCAGTTATAGGGTTGCTGGCCTGGGCAGGTGTAGAGTCAGAAGGACCCATAGTCCTGTTGTGCGAATAGTCCCAATTCAAGCCAGAGATTCCTCTTCCTTTCTTTTTTCATGGACTCCGTGTGGCCCCATAGATCCTTGAGAGCACCTACTAAATCTTTGATGCTTAAGGGTGGTCTCCGGTGCTTGCAATGTGCTAGACCCTGAGGTAGAGACACTGTCATCTGTTTTGCTGCGTCCTAAATCCGAGTCAGTGGCTCCTGAGTGTGAGTCCTCGGTAAGGATAAGAATTTATCCGTCCAATCAGATATGATGTATGCCGGTAATCTGTCTAGATCAGTGCCATTGTATACCCCCAGGTGGACCTTCAGCATAGAGTTGGATGTCTGATAATGTACCGTGTTCATTGCTGATGTCTTACTGCGTCATCTCTCTCAGATCACATTCTGTGCTCGCTGAGGCCCCCTGTTCCCCCATTACTACTGTTGATGGCATGCTTGGTGCATTTAGCAGAGATATGTCATTATCTGCCGCTTCCTGTAGCATTTCATTTTCCTCCCGGTCCTCTTTAAGGTCCACAGTATTGCCAACTGTGCCTTCAATGCGATTTATTTCAGATGTCTTGGAGGCTGCTTCACCTGGGGGTTTAGAAAGAATCTGATTCCCTAGACCATCTGAGTTACTCCGATTCAGAAAGCAGCTTAAGACCTGGCTGTTCACACAGGCATATGAGTAAATTAGTCCTGCCCGCATCCTACTCTGAACAGCACCATGAAACCTTGGTCTACGTGCGCTTTACAAATGGGTTATAACATAACATAACATAACATCCCTAGTTTTGAAGAAATCCGTGATGGCAGGTTGGGGTGGAGCTGAAGTGATGATCGTATTGCCTCCATCAAAGACTGCCCCTAC
This sequence comes from Lissotriton helveticus, assembly GCF_964261635.1. Lineage (NCBI taxonomy): Eukaryota > Metazoa > Chordata > Amphibia > Caudata > Salamandridae > Lissotriton > Lissotriton helveticus. The sequence goes on along the minus strand of NC_136059.1, from coordinate 1,599,059,844 downwards.
TTCTTCTATAGTCTTAGGTACACCTGTTTTCTTACCCCAACCTGTCCCTTTTCAATGAGAATCCTCCGCTTCCCTGCCAGACCAGCGCAACGAGTGCGAGGCGTTGAAGAAAAACTGTCAAAAAACCCACTTCCAAGGTCCCAGGACTAGATTAGCACCACTTCAGAGGAAAGGACTCACAGTTGGCACAGCCCAGAGGCTGTAACAAGGTTATGAAAGTCTTAGATTTCCCTGAGACTTTAGAACAGGAGGCAAGTCAGCAAGCCCTTGGAGTTAGTTTGATTCTGGGTATGTAGAGATGCAGGTCCAGCTATTCTCATTCCCAGGCAAGAAAGGCAGCAGACTGTAGGGCTAGCACAGCAAAGCTGGAGTTCCACAAAGTACAGCAGAGACCAGCAGAGTGACAGTCCTTTCAGCATCACAGCTGTCCTTTTTCCCGGCACAATGTCCTCAGGTACAGAAGTGTACTGAGTTGCTGATGTCAGGGGTCCAGTACTTATACCTAGTTGTGCCTTTGAAGTGGGGGGGACTTCAAAGAGAGGCCTTTGAAGTGCACTAGGTACTTGCCCTTTCGGCCCTGGCTCCACACTCTCAACAGGGGGGTTTGCAGCTCTGGCTGTGGGGACAGGCACAGCCCGGATCAGGTGCAAATGCCAACATCTCCCTCTCATCCTGCCCAGGATGGCCTATCAGCCTGGTGATGGCCCATCAGGATGTGAATGGCACATCCGGCACACCTCAACTCCCTTTGTGTGTGGCTGTCTAGAGGGAATGCACAAAGCAAAGCTATCACCCACCGCAGACGTGTATTCAGACTCACAACTTAAAATTTGACTGTACTATAAGTTGTGATTTCAAATTGTGAGACCAGAGACACCAACCTCGAAATATCTTATCTTTCCAATTGGAAATGAAACATATAAAATATAATAAGGTAATCCCAATGTTAATCTATGGGAGTGTGCACCACTGGATATTTAAGCTAGCCTGGCTGATGAGGGGTGATGTCCGAAATCGGTCCTGTGATGCTTATTTACGGCCCAGGGAGGACCTGGCTTGGCAGTTCGTGCTGGACTGTTCCCAAGAGGAACAGGGTTAAGACTGATTTGCATATGTCTGGGTCCAAACTGGGGTGGCATGGTGAGCCGAAGAACGATCAATACAACCGAGATCTTTGTGACTGGGGTAAATGTTTGCATTGTTCAGCATTCTGCCCATCATTTGTTCCTTTAGCTTTCTAAAAGTGGCATTTTTAGAATTGTGATTAAAAATCTGACTCTACCCCTCAAGTGAGTTTAAATTTCAATTCTTTCGACAACAAATCCGAACTGCCCACCTACTCCCATTTGGAAGTTATTACTTATTTAGAGTAATACAGTAATCCAATGTTATCCTACATAGAGAGGTAGGCCTTGCAGTAGTGAAAAACTAATTAAGGAACACACAGGCAGCAATGGCAGGCCTCAGCCATGTTTAAAAGCCTCCTTAAGTGGGGGACACATATCAGTGCTGCAGGCTCACTAGTAGCGTTTAATTTTCAGACCCTGTGTACATGTTGTACCACTTTACTAGGGACTTACAAGTAAATTATATAAGCCTATTTGGTATAAGCGAATTCCACCTTGCTAAAAGGAGAAAACACACGCACTTTAGCACTGGTTAGCAGTGATAAAAGTGCATCAAATCCTAAAAACCAACAGAAACAGGTTCGGAAACCAGGTTGATTAACCTGTTACTGGCATGGCAAGGAATGTGATAGCTTAGACCTGGAAGGTGTATGCTGGCCCGCTATATACGCATTGGGTAATTTACATGGAATACTGGTCTAGGGCAGAGAAAGAATCACCATAGAGGGAGGAGGCATGCGGTTCAATTAGAAGACAACTCGTTGAGATGTGGAAGGTGGTCCTCCAAAATTTCATGGGATATTTAAAACCACCTTGGGCCAACAACTCCTCCCACTCATACTCCAAAGAACAGAACCAAGGTGAAATAGAAAGGGATCCAAGGGATGTAAGAAGGATACCCCTGCCCAGATGAGTCCATAAGCATAATCATTCACTAGTCCCATTCTATGCCACTTAACCACATGACAAATATTAGTGATGAAGAAAGCTTATACATATGATTGTTGTGCTTTCTTCATTTAGTTAGCATCTTTGGGCCATGGGATACATGCAGTTTTCGTGCTGGGTATGTTTTTTTCACTGAATCAACTGCTTAGACTATAAAAGCAAAGCTTTTGCTTTCTGTCTATTCTGTCTATTAATATTGACTAGCTTTTTCTTACAGATAATTGACTGTGGGCTTCACATCATTTTACATCTGAGATACAAATATGGGAAACTGCAGTTAATGTAGTTCCTTATTAAAGTGAGCTGTGCACTCTAATCAGGATCACTCAGCATTTCATTATCTAGGGTCAATGAAAATAACAACGATTGAGTTAGGTAATAAGAAACCCTGTTAAATTCACTGCTCTAATACACACAAGCTGTAACATCAAGTACAGTTTACAAAATATGATGTTAAAAATAATTATTATTAATATAATTATTATCCTCTTGGCATTTTAAAATACCCTTCAGGATTCATCGTGTATGTAATTTTCATTTAAAAGAGCCTTCTTAACTATAATAGGGCCATGCACTAATACTATTCTTCGAAACACCATTTAATGGTACTTTTACTGTAGCAATTGTTCTTTTTTGAAGACCGGATGCTAAATCTGTGAGGAGGTAAAAACGCAATCTTGGCAGTGCTTCAACACTGTGCAATTTAGCACCCAGAAGTAAACACTGGTCTCTATGAGGAATCCGGAGCTATTTGGTAGCTGAGCCGAACAGGGCGTGGACACCAACATGACAAATTGAGATTAATAAAACTTGTATTTATTATTTTTTGAACAATTAAAAAAACTGCTAGAAAGCAAAGGGAAACGTACATGTTGCTGCATTCTTAGGGAATCAGACAGGCTGGAACATAAGCAATTTATGTGGCTGAATCAATAGCATGTACTGACTGTTCGTCCTAGCTAGGAGTTTTAACTGTTGAATTAGAAAACACTTAACTGTGGCAAGGTTCTAAGTGGTAGTCTATGAGACCACATGTCTTCTTTTTTTGGTTCGGCATTTACCTTGACCATCAAATTGAAAAGTTCTGATAGGTACAAATCTTGAAAAAGTGTCCACTGTGGATGTTCTCTTTTGAATCACATCTTTCACAATACTCTAAGGGTAATTTTTATTTCAGAGTTTTGTCGCCTTTGGGCCATGCAACAGGGCACAAGAGTGATGCAACTTTGATGTGAGATTTCTCAAGTCATGCAAGGACATCTTCTGTCGCCTTGCTTGGCGTTGTGTGGCTTGATACGTCTTGAGTAATGCAACACAGTGCAAATTGCAGCATTGGGTTACTTTGCCCCAGGGCTCTTCCCAGGGAGCCACCCATGGATGGATTTTGGTGGATTCCCAGATTTACCATTACTGGTAGACCTTGGTATGCGTCCAAATGCTACGCCTCCCCATGTGAGGCATAACGAGGAGAAATATCTTTATTTTTGCTTATTGCTTCCTAGTCCTGTGTGTGCTGCAGAAATAGGGAAATGCCTCTCAGGTTTGTTTTTGTGCAGGAAGGTGCCCCTTCTTGCAGTAAAACAATTCTGCTACACAACACAGGTTTCTGTGTTGGCACTAGGCAGCACGTTGTGTACCAGCAAAGGGAAAAAACAGGAATCTGCTGTAATATGTTAAATACAGTTCTTTCCTGCCCTTTCACGTAGCGCAGCAAGGTGACTTTCTGCGCTGAGTGATTTTTTTCATAACTTTGCCCTAAAATGTCCTTTATTGATCCAAGACTACTCCTTGGGAGCATGGCCACAGATTTCAATGGAAAATTGATTCTTTCCCAGTGCCTTCAAGATCACAGGCACATGGTTAATTTGAAGTGGACATTGTTGCTGACTCTGTGGGCCCACTTTGGGAAACATCGATTTACAGCTGAAAAGATACATGGATGAGTCCTGAATCCTTTTTCTGAAAGAGGTGTGAAAACTACTAGTTTCGCTAGCTCTGAGACATCTTCAGTCCTTCCCTGGAAGTCACTAAACCTTCTGTGAATTTTGTTTTCCTCTCTGGTGTAGCAGTGATACTCTCGGCTTCTAACATGGCTACATACCAGTATGAGATTTGGTTCTTCCACCTGCCAGTCCTGAATATAAGATCAAATTTGGGATTAGGTTTATTGAGATTCCAGGGTCTGGATATCCACCATCTGGTAAGTTGGTGATATTTAAATCGGGTGAGAGTTCCCCCAGTCATCCTAGAGAGGACCTCCCAGTTTAAAAGCTGTGAATCTTCCTGGAGGTCTCCCCAGTATTCAATCCCAGCTGCCTTAAGAGGCCGGGATAGTTGGTCTTCAAGGCAAGCGGGTGTACCAGGGGATTCCCAGATCGGGGCCTGAGCTGCGTAGTAGGGAATATCAAGCCTCTGCCTAACAAAAACCCAATTTTTTAGGGCAGTCCCCAAGGTCTTAAGTCTTATTTTTTTTTTTTAAACTTCGGGTCTCCGTACTTGAAAAGAAATTGTACTTGACCCTGTGGAACGTCCTGCAATAATGCTTGAAATAATAAGCCTAAGGAGGATGTATCAGATTTATCAGCCAGTAATCTAAAGTTTTTAAAATGGAAAGCGTGGCAGTAGACCAGTAGGTCTGGGAGGGCCAATCCTCCTGTTTTGAGGGTCCTCCTGAGCTTCTTCCAGGATATTCTTGGTGATTTTGAGTTCCATATAAAAGAGCCGAGTTTTCCTTGTAGCTTTTTAATAGATGGTGCGTGAAATGATAAAGGGATAGAGTTAAATAAAAAAGGGAGTTTGGGGAGGATGATCATCTTAATCAAATTTACTCTCCCATAGATATTTAGAGGGAGAGATGACCATCTTTGCAGTAAGGGAAAAAAAGGGGAAAGGCTGGGTCCTGTCTCTGTCCGGCTGGACCACTCTTATGAAACAAACAAACCGAATTGCTGGGCAGTGTAAATTGATAGAAACAAATGCACACCTAGTACAATGAATTGCTAGGCTGACAAACCATTTGTGTTTAGTCACTTCTTTTTTTATGAAAAAAAGATTTTTACCAAAAACTTTGGCATCAAAGGATTCACACAGCAATTACTGAGGTTCACAAAAACATTGAAAAAACCATATACAATACATAAAGTCAATACATACACATATATCAATTATGATAACAATGAATATGGACAACTATATAATGCCTCGAGAAATTTCATTTGTTGAGGCACCAATCCTGAATGAAAATAAACAAGTGGACAGACGAGAAGACAAACTAGCCTACTTGTTTTCACCACCACTAGATACACATTAGATGATTGAACATATGGTGCACAAATTAGGAAGACACAAAACTATGCATCAATGTAAACATGTTTGTGGGTTATGTTCCTATTGTGCCCTGCTGGTTCAGTATCTGGGTGGAGCAGGACGCCGACGCGTTTCGAACCCGTTCAATAGGTTAAGGGTTCTCCTCAGGACAAGGATTGGGAAAGACGTTGTCACTGTGAATTAATTTAAAAACATGGTATCAATGAAGGGCTGACTAACACCTCGCTTAGACTCAAACACTGTGAGAAAGTAAACAAATACCTTAAGCTGGAAATACCGGGGAACTCCCTGTGGAAGAGACGATGTAAACCCTAATTAGTCTCTGTTAATTGAAATATCCTCCGAGCCACCGTTAGCAAAAAGGAACTTAGCTGTAGGCACGTACCTTAATGTTTTAAACACTAACAAGTGTAAGGGATGCTGAAGCGCCTGAGTTCAAGTATTGTTGTAATGTGCCTAAGGAAAGTAAACAACGCGTTGTATTACAATCCCAAATTCAGTTGCCCAGAGGTGTGCTATCATACATAGATATTAGTACCACCAGTCAAAACATCGTCCTACCTTAATTTGTAGGATTTCAAATCTGTGCACGAACACCAGCGGCAGCCGCCGCGCTAGTTCGGCAACTGTAAAATGAAAAGGGGAAGGCGGTAATTAGTGAGGAGCCGGGATCGCGCTCACTCAATCTTTTCATCTTTAAGTTTATTTAGATAGGACTTACGTTTTTAGACGATTTAATCGTAGCTGTGCATCAGGCACCCAAGCGGCAAGAAACTGGCAACACGAGTGCAGTGGGGGCGTGTCTTGGTGTATTTAACGCTCAATACGTCTAACACGGCTTGATGGGACATGTAGTTCCCTTGTGTGATACTACGGTGCTGTGATTATTGCACACGGAGTACCAGCGCCCGCTCGGTGGAAGGGTGGAGCACACTCCACTGAAAGGGAATTCAGATTGGGATGTATAGTGATGTAGAATGACGCGTGTAACAACAAATGGGCAGCAAAGGGCTAAGGACCATAGACAGCACACTAGAGGACCCTTACAAGGTTTAAAGGTGGCATACGTATTAAAAATTAAAAATTGTTATGCAGACACAAGAGCGGCGAGCAGCACAGACAAGCAAACGCTGCAGACTTTCTACAGATTACTGAGTTCATTGAGGTCATTGAGTCCCACCATGGCAGTGTTAAACCTCAGGATTAGGTAAGCCTCTTTTTGAGCTAAGCGTACATCTGGGTCCCCGCCTGCTCCTGGGGTATTCTTGATGTTCGCTAGGATCGTCCATTTCAGATCATTGGATGAATGTTCTTTACGCAAAAAATGGGAAACCAAGGGTGCTGTCAACACTTTGTTATTTATCCTGGAACGATGCTGGATGATGCGTTGACGTGCTTCTTGGGTTGTTTTGCCAATGTATACCTTTCCACAAGGGCATGTGATGGCATATACTGCATACTTGGTCTTACAGTTTGTAAAGTTGTTATGACGCCAATGTTTTTGGCCATCCGTGAACAGGGTTCCTTCTGTTGTCAAGTTGCACACTGAGCATGTCCCACATTTACGATGGCCCATCACCGGGCCCATGTTGAAAAGTGTTCCTTGTGTTTCTTTTTTCGTGGCACCCCTTGTAGATGAGATCTGTTGTCCGATACTCCTGTTTTTTTTAAGTGCGAACAGAGGTTTACCAATATCCGGTAGGATTTCTTCGATCAGATGCCAATTGTTACGGATTATTTTCTGTACTGGGTTGGTGTGGGGTCCAAACGTGGAAACACAGACCATTCTCTCGACATTGGATTTTTCTCGTTTTTGCAAAAGATGTTCCCGAGGTGTCCATCTTGCCCTCTTCATAGATTGTTTCAAAAGTTTGGACGGATAGCCTCGTGCTTTCAGCTTATTAGTCAGAGCTTCTCCATGAATAATGAAGTCTTCCGTTCTCGAGCAATTCCTTCTCACCCGCAGGTACTGGCCATATGGGAGATTGTTCTTCAAGCTTTTAGGATGGAAACTTGCGTAGTGTAGCGCATTATTCCTGTCAGTTTTTTTCTGGAACAGTGTGGACTTCAGGCCTTCTGGTGTGGATGTGATCTCCACATCAAGAAACGGCATGGTTCTACAGTCATATGCCAGACTGAATTTTATGTCTGGACTACGATTGTTCAGCCACTGATGGAACTCTTCAAGGGATTCTGATGTACCATTCCAAATGCACCACACATCGTCTATGTACCGGAGCCACTGCCCAATGTGTGCTCCGTACGGGTTGTTGTTATAGACAAATCTTTCTTCGTATTGGGCCATATAAAGTATAGCCATTTCCGGGGCAAAAGGACACCCCATAGCCGATCCCTTTATCTGTAAAAACATTTCATCCTCGAATACGAAGAAGTTCTTCTTGAGGGCAAGAGATGCCAAATTGACGATGAGTTCAGAGGGCACTCTGTGCGGCCGAGGTCTAGAATTGAGATATAGTTCTATCACGTCCACTCCATCCTGCTGGGGAATTTGAGTATATAAAGAGGATACATCCATTGTCACTAAGAGTTGAGTGTTAGGATCGAATTCAACTCCCTCGACCTTGGTTAGGAAATCCATGGTGTCTCGGAGGAAGGACGGGACTTTGATGGTGAACTCCTTCAGGAAAACATCGACGAACTTTGAGATTGGCTCCAGCACAGAGTCACAACCCGACACTATCGGGCGGCCCGGGGGTACACTAGGATCTTTGTGCACTTTCGGGAGGAAATACAGATGTGGAGTGCGAGGGAAGCGTTTTACAAGAAATTCTGCTTCTTTGGGGCCAATGATCCCATTGTCTCTCGCCTCTTTAGTAATCCGTGATATCTCATGAGTGATCTCAGCAGTGGGATCTTGTGTTATAGGGCGGTACCAGTTGGTATTGTACACATGTTTTCTTCCTTCGGCTTTGTAGAGGTCCTTGGACCAGAGGACCACTGCGCCTCCCTTGTCCGCAGGTCTAATCACGGCCTCTTGCTGGTTCTTCAGAGAGGTTATAGCTTGTCTCTGATCTTTGGAGAGATTAGTCGGTATGTATCTTCTTTTCCTTTCAAGCTCGTTCAGGGAAGATAAGACTTTCTGCTCAAAAGTAACGATGTTCTTTGCCATGTTGTTGTTTGGAGGACAGAAGAGAGATTTGTTTCTGAGGCCGGATACCTCCATTTCTGGTTCATAAGTAGAGTCTTTAAGAAACCATCTGAGACGTATTTTTCGAAAAAATTCGATCACCTCCAGTTTGACTTTAGTAAAGTCAATGTGTGTGCCTGGTACAAATGAGAGACCCAGCTGTAGTAGTTCCTCTTCTGCTTTGGTCAAGATTTTATTTGAGATATTTATAATGGAAGAATCTTTCAAGACTTGTAGTTCCGCTTGCGTGTTGACATTTCCCATTGTGGCTGTTTGAATTTGGTCCGCTGCTGTTGCTGGCCCTGCCCTAAAAAAGGCCTCTTCTGTTGGCCCCTATTCGATGATCCTTCCCCTGGGTCAGATTCCGCAGACGAATCAGAAGATGAAGTTTCAGAAAACGTAAGAAATCTTTTTTTGGATCTACCTTGGTACGTGTTAAGATATCTAGTGGAATCGGAGCGGGTGTAAAAGTCTTCTTTCAAATATGGATACACTACTTCCAGATTGAACGCTTTTTTGTCTTTCTCAAACTTTGTTGTTTTAAAGTTAATTGTGTTGTCTTTGAATGTTGTGATCTCTTTTTCTATCTTTTCAAGGAGCAGTTTGGCCTCCGACTCCGTATGATTATCTTTGATGTTCTGAAGTTGCTCTTCAATCTCCTCAATTTCTTTTTTGCAGATTCTGTGGGCTGTCTCGATGGTATGAACCATCAGATCTCTACTGCACTTTGTACTAATGCAGCTAAACCCTTTCTTATACACTGGGTCGTCAGTAAAAAGCACTGGTACGTTCTTTATCTGTAAACCCCACGGTATTGTGCCAGCCCTTAGATTTGCAAGTAGGAACTGGCCGTGTAGCTCTGTTCTAATGTGCTTTTTTTGAAGTCTGAGAAGCTTGTCTGCTACATTTTGCTGCCTGGCTGCGCCACTCAATGTGAATGCTGTGAACAGTGTTGAGTCGGCGAGGAGTTTCTCAATGTGTTCCTCACTAAATGAAAGTGTGTCCTTATCTGCCATTTACTTTCCTGAACAGGATACACTTAATGTGTTATAATTGGCTAATGTAAAGCGACTTGAAGCCTTACGGGTAAAGACCCGTTCGCAAATAGGGAAAAAAAGGGGAAAGGCTGGGTCCTGTCTCTGTCCGGCTGGACCACTCTTATGAAACAAACAAACCGAATTGCCGGGCAGTGTAAATTGATCGAAACAAATGCACACCTAGTACAATGAATTGCTAGGCTGACAAACCATTTGTGTTTAGTCACTTGTTTTTTTAAGAAAAAAAGATTTTTACCAAAAACTTTGGCATCAAAGGATTCACACAGCAATTACTGAGGTTCACAAAAACATTGAAAAAACCATATACAATACATAAAGTCAATACATACACATATATCAATTATGATAACAATGAATATGGACAACTATATAATGCCTCGAGAAATTTCATTTGTTGAGGCACCAATCCTGAATGAAAATAAACAAGTGGACAGACGAGAAGACAAACTAGCCTACTTGTTTTCACCACCACTAGATACACATTAGATGATTTAACATATGGTGCACAAATTAGGAAGACACAAAACTATGCATCAATGTAAACATGTTTGTGGGTTATGTTCCTATTGTGCCCTGCTGGTTCAGTATCTGGGTGGAGTCCAGACATAAAATTCAGTCTGGCATATGACTGTAGAACCATGCCGTTTCTTGATGTGGAGATCACATCCACACCAGAAGGCCTGAAGTCCACACTGTTCCAGAAAAAAACTGACAGGAATAATGCGCTACACTACGCAAGTTTCCATCCTAAAAGCTTGAAGAACAATCTCCCATATGGCCAGTACCTGCGGGTGAGAAGGAATTGCTCGAGAACGGAAGACTTCATTATTCATGGAGAAGCTCTGACTAATAAGCTGAAAGCACGAGGCTATCCGTCCAAACTTTTGAAACAATCTATGAAGAGGGCAAGATGGACACCTCGGGAACATCTTTTGCAAAAACGAGAAAAATCCAATGTCGAGAGAATGGTCTGTGTTTCCACGTTTGGACCCCACACCAACCCAGTACAGAAAATAATCCGTAACAATTGGCATCTGATCGAAGAAATCCTACCGGATATTGGTAAACCTCTGTTCGCACTTAAAAAAAACAGGAGTATCGGACAACAGATCTCATCTACAAGGGGTGCCACGAAAAAAGAAACACAAGGAACACTTTTCAACATGGGCCCGGTGATGGGCCATCGTAAATGTGGGACATGCTCAGTGTGCAACTTGACAACAGAAGGAACCCTGTTCACGGATGGCCAAAAACATTGGCGTCATAACAACTTTACAAACTGTAAGACCAAGTATGCAGTATATGCCATCACATGCCCTTGTGGAAAGGTATACATTGGCAAAACAACCCAAGAAGCGCGTCAACGCATCATCCAGCATCGTTCCAGGATAAATAACAAAGTGTTGACAGCACCCTTGGTTTCCCATTTTTTGCGTAAAGAACATTCATCCAATGATCTGAAATGGACGATCCTAGCGAACATCAAGAATACCCCAGGAGCAGGCGGGGACCCAGATGTACGCTTAGCTCAAAAAGAGGCTTACCTAATCCTGAGGTTTAACACTGCCATGGTGGGACTCAATGACCTCAATGAACTCAGTAATCTGTAGAAAGTCTGCAGCGTTTGCTTGTCTGTGCTGCTCGCCGCTCTTGTGTCTGCATAACAATTTTTAATTTTTAATACGTATGCCACCTTTAAACCTTGTAAGGGTCCTCTAGTGTGCTGTCTATGGTCCTTAGCCCTTTGCTGCCCATTTGTTGTTACACGCGTCATTCTACATCACTATACATCCCAATCTGAATTCCCTTTAAGTGGAGTGTGCTCCACCCTTCCACAGAGCGGGCGCTGGTACTCCGTGTGCAATAATCACAGCACCGTAGTATCACACAAGGGAACTACATGTCCCATCAAGCCGTGTTAGACGTATTGAGCGTTAAATACACCAAGACACGCCCCCACTGCACTCGTGTTGCCAGTTTCTTGCCGCTTGGGTGCCTGATGCACAGCTACGATTAAATCGTCTAAAAACGTAAGTCCTATCTAAATAAACTTAAAGATGAAAAGATTGAGTGAGCGCGATCCCGGCTCCTCACTAATTACCGCCTTCCCCTTTTCATTTTACAGTTGCCGAACTAGCGCGGCGGCTGCCGATGGTGTTCGTGCACAGATTTGAAATCCTACAAATTAAGGTAGGACGATGTTTTGACTGGTGGTACTAATATCTATGTATGATAGCACACCTCTGGGCAACTGAATTTGGGATTGTAATACAACGCGTTGTTTACTTTCCTTAGGCACATTACAACAATACTTGAACTCAGGCGCTTCAGCATCCCTTACACTTGTTAGTGTTTAAAACATTAAGGTACGTGCCTACAGCTAAGTTCCTTTTTGCTAACGGTGGCTCAGAGGATATTTCAATTAACAGAGACTAATTAGGGTTTACATCGTCTCTTCCACAGGGAGTTCCCCGGTATTTCCAGCTTAAGGTATTTGTTTACTTTCTCACAGTGTTTGAGTCTAAGCGAGGTGTTAGTCAGCCCTTCATTGATACCATGTTTTTAAATTAATTCACAGTGACAACGTCTTTCCCAATCCTTGTCCTGAGGAGAACCCTTAACCTATTGAACGGGTTCGAAACGCGTCGGCGTCCTGCTCCACCCAGATACTGAACCAGCAGGGCACAATAGGAACATAACCCACAAACATGTTTACATTGATGCATAGTTTTGTGTCTTCCTAATTTGTGCACCATATGTTAAATCATCTAATGTGTATCTAGTGGTGGTGAAAACAAGTAGGCTAGTTTGTCTTCTCGTCTGTCCACTTGTTTATTTTCATTCAGGATTGGTGCCTCAACAAATGAAATTTCTCGAGGCATTATATAGTTGTCCATATTCATTGTTATCATAATTGATATATGTGTATGTATTGACTTTATGTATTGTATATGGTTTTTTCAATGTTTTTGTGAACCTCAGTAATTGCTGTGTGAATCCTTTGATGCCAAAGTTTTTGGTAAAAATCTTTTTTTCATAAAAAAACAAGTGACTAAACACAAATGGTTTGTCAGCCTAGCAATTCATTGTACTAGGTGTGCATTTGTTTCTATCAATTTACACTGCCCGGCAATTCGGTTTGTTTGTTTCATCTTTGCAGTAAGGCACAAACATCCCTTGAAACCCTGTCTAAGTTAATGTTTGTTGTGCCTTCAATTTTGTGAGCTAGAAGGACCCCCAAGTACCTCATCTTGGACTTGGCTCCCTTCTAGCTCACGTTTTATAATCATAACTGATCTGCCTCTATAGATTTTAAGCAAGGTATTGAGGAACTGGATTGCCACATAATGTGTAGGCACACCTGATTTTAATTGATATGTATGAAATGTATACATCTGTATCTTTTATAGTTTTATAAACCAAATAAAGATTTCTGACTGACTGACTGAGTACTAAATCTCCTTACAAAGGGCTTATCGTAGATGGGGTGCCCGACAAACTGTCAGCGGTCCTGCACTGGGCATTACAATGCCTATATTTTGCTTTGCAGTGGGTGCTGCTGGCTGCAGCACCCACCACAATGCAAAAATGGGACACTTTACATATTCCTGCACTACGTGGAAGGCACCATGTGGTGCTGCATGGTACAGGGATATGTAGGGGGGGCCACAGTTTAGGGCCAGGAGTGAATGGGGGCCCACTACGGGCCTCCAAAGTCCCTTTCCGCCGGCCTGTTCATGTCAGGTTAACCGACATGAACAAATGGGCGGAAAAGGACATTGTGATCCATACGGCCTTGCTTGGTAGGCCCCGCTACCATTGAAGGGAATACAAGCCCCTCGGTCGCACTACCAGGCTTAAGGAGCCAGTCAGATGCATGTCAGTTGGTCTTTCTGACCGCCACACATCCGCCCACCATTGAAATACGGTGGGTGGTGTGATGGGTCAGATGGCAGTGGGACCATGGGCGGTCCCATTGTCATCCTAATCGGGCCCAAATTTCTGTGAAATTTGTATTCTAAATAGGGGTATCCGAATCTCATCTAATTAGCAGCAGCATAATTATGCAAAATGGCTACATATTTATGGGTAGTCATCTGAAATGAATCTCACATTCAAAAATAACCTTGGGAGACTTGTCAATAAAGATTAGGCAAATTATAGGGAGAAACTGGGGCCGAATAGATTGCCACAACAAATATTTGCTTTCAGAAGGGCCAGTAATCTGAGGGACCGTCTGGTACACTCTTGTCAAAATGACCAGCACAAACCAGAAAGTAATGTTCCTACGGTTCATTTTTCTTGTGGAGGCTGAGCAGTGTGCTGCCTCAACCAATCATCAAAAAGTGTTATTCTGATGGATGGTCGGACATGGTTCCAGTTCCAGAACAAATTTAGTAACAAGTACACCAACACAACGTGATTTTCTGGCTCACCTGCAGCTGTGGCCTCCATTACATCGGTCTAACTTTGAGAAAAATCAAAGTTATAATCCAGGAACACATAAACACATTGAAAACAGGCAAACTTCCTGCAATCCTGGTTTGACATTTCCAGGAAAAACTACACAGTTGTAGGGACTTTAGGTTGACTGCATTGAAAAAAGTGACTGGTGCAGCCCATAACATTGAGGATATGCTAATCAAAAGGGAAACCCGTGGGATTTTTTCATTGAAAACAGACAAAGGGGGACCTGAATGATTTGCTTGAATGGCATCAGGTAGGGAGATAAATGCATTAATTCAACTATTGATGCCCTATTTTGAAATGAAAAGACATTTAGAGGGGCTACATCTGTAATGGTATATCAAGAACTGAACCTGAATGACAGTAGAAATGGAACAGCCACATAGCCACATACCAGGGACCTGCATAATGCAAATGATCTGATTGAAAAGACATAAGGTGGAGAGATAATGTTTCCATCAAGAGAGTGATGCCCTGCACGAGAATAGAAAGACATGCAGCATGAGCAGATGCAGAGAGGTATGTTTTCACCTAACGTGGCTGATCCGAGTGGTGGAAATTCCACATATGTGCATAATTTGAACTTGCACAATGCAGTGTACACTACTATTTACATGTGAATGAGTACACTATTTTTACGCATTCTGTGACCCCAATCTTGAGGAACTGAGTATGTGTGAACTATTTAAACTATTTATCCAGTGGAGTATGCAGACATATGCACAAACAGGGTGGGGCACTATAAATAGTGCTAAAATCCTTTTTTCAAACTACATTACCTCCTTTTCTCCACCCTCCTCCCCTGTACTCCTTTCTCTCTGCATCTGTCTCCCCAGGGCACCACTACAACACGATGCCCATGGAATAAGAATATCCTTTACGACCCAGGGGCAACCTTATAAGATGCCGTCCATGGAAAAAGGAAACTTTCTATGGCCGCGTAATACCGCCGTGACGCCCTTTCTATGTGCACGCTTTCACATAATTAGCAGCTGAGCGATTGGGTGAACCAATGGTTTCATTGATGATGCCGATGCCGAGTCCGGCGGTAAATTAGACATGACCCCTTTTCCTGTTAAAGTAATCTGTACGATAGGATTATTTTCATTAAACGGATGCTTGAGACTGAGGCGGTTGGTGAACGAGAAAGATAATCAATATATCAATTAACACAGGATTCCTTTGGAAGGGTGTGTATGGTCTGAATGACTTGAAATTAGTAGTAGAATGGTGAGAGTGATATACTTTAACTGCCAAACTCTCTCCTTCAGTTGTAGACGATATTCAGCTTATAATGTTCTGCTTTGTCTAAATCTTTGTATTACAAAAAAAATTTGACTACGAAAAATGAAAAAGAAAAAAACAAAATGGGTGTGTGGGGTAACATTCAGGAAGATTGTAAATGGCTTACGTGACAGTAATACAGCAGGGGAACGATAGGAATGATATACTCCTTTTTCGAGAACACTCCACCCACCAGTAGCACACTACAGCAGAAACAGAAATCATTGCCCCCCTTTTTGTGCTCAATCAGTTAAAACAGAAAAAGAAAGTGTGGTAAAGATAAATCATTATGTGGGATGCCCGCATTGACATTTCTGCACATATATATTTTCAGGCGATAGAGCTGACTTTGTCAGTCTGTGATTTTTGATTGATGGCCTGCTGGTAGGAATCCGCCTGGCAAATACCTGGTAAATAGACCACACAGTAAACATGAGAATATGCATTTTCGTTGGGCCTAACATAATAGTATGAGCTGCCTATGTTATGTGCTTTTCTCATTCTCTCTCTTTTTTTTTCTCCTTGCATTCAACACACAACTTGCAGGTCCAGTGTTTCCTGAGGCAGGGGCGGCTGGCATGGATCGTGGGTGGTGGTGTGGATGCGGGGAATCGCAGGGAATGCGTGATGGTTCGCGGGGGATCATGCAGGGACGTAGGTCGTGGGGGATACATTATAAAAAAAATTTTTTTAAATGAACTTACCTTGCTTCCGGCAGGGACGAGCGTCTCTGCTCCTTGCTCTCCTCAAGCACATCGAGGTACAGGAAGCAGGCCCGCTAACCAATCACAATGCTGCAGTGCAGCATTGTGATTGGTCAGCACCCAGGCTCCCCTGACGAATCAAAATGCTGCAGCAGCGTTGTGATTGGTTTTGGGCTTCCTGGTTTGAAGCTTAAACAGGGAATGGGGGCCTTGGCTTGTTTAAGGGGAAAGTACGCATGTCTGGTTTGGGCGGCCCGAGAGGGCCAACCAAACAGTCATCGGGCACTTGAGTGGGCAAACCACTACGCCCCTGCCCAGTTCAAAGAGCTGAGCAGCCCCGCCCACTCACACACCGCAAAACAGCAGGAAGCAGAACTAAAATGATAATAATGCAAAGTTATTATCGCTTGAGGTTTCTGCTTCCAACTGCTTAAAAGCTGTGGGGCGTCGCTCCTCCACCATAGCAGAGGAGATGCCCCTGTCCTGAGGTGGAGGTGGAGTTGGGTATCAGTGTCCTGATGAAATTGCCACAAAATGATTGGCAATTAAACATGTCTGCTGTTCAGGTAATATGGTCTAAACATTACGTTCTTGTTTTTTTTTTTTTTTAAAAGCTTTATTGAGTTGAAGAAAACAATGTAAAACATCAGAACAATAGCACAAATAAAGAGCGATACGAATTAAAACAATTGTGGGGAATAATGTGCCAATAAACAAGAAAGGCCCCAAAAGGGGAAAGCACTATACAAAGAAAAAATGCTTTTATAACTTTTCATTTTGTGGGGAAGGAAGAGAGAAAGAAAGAGGGAAGAAGGGGAAAAAGGGGGGGATGGAGGGGGAACAGCAATAGAAAAATATATGGGAAGAGAATTAAAGAGGCATGAAATACAGAGAAGTTCACAGTAATAATAATATCAGTAATACTAAATATAACAATAACATGGAATCAAGAGGCACTTGTGGATAAAAAGACTGTTAAAGGGGACCAAAGTAAATCACGTTTTATCAACTATGGAATAGAAGAAGCACATGCACGATCTAGTCTATGATGATGGCAGAGCAAATTCCACCAAGCATTATAAACCACGTTTGTAGTGTCTTTCCAATTAGTTGTTATAATTTGAAAAGCGTTCTTGTTTTAAATGAGTAAGGACACAACAACAATTAAAAATATGGGTTCTGTGTTTCTGTAACCCAATTCTAACCTTTTTGGGAGTAAAACATTTTGCCTTCTTTTTTACGGAGGTCTTTAGGGACTGATTATTTGGATATTGACAAATATCACCTTCTTGACACTTTGCTTCCTTCTCACTTATATATTTTTGGGAGTTAGTTTTTTGTTTCTGTCTAGGAAGTGCCAATGTTGACACAGTGAGCTAATTGATGAGTACCTTTCTAAATGCTCCGAGTGTGTTGCTACGTAAGGCACTTCCTCGACTCACCTCCCCTTTTTGATTTGAACACTTGATCAACATCACTTTGATATACCGGCCTACCTATTAATTTTTTTATGTTTAATAAATAGACACATATTGGGGGTATATGAGTATAATCAATATACAGTATCAATCCCTGTCTTGCAAAGATAAAAAAGCTATAGAGTGACTTTCCCCAAAATGCTGAGGTAGCTGTATGTTGTATAATTAGTGCTTTGTATTTTGATGAGAGGCCTGCGAGAGGCCTGTGAGATACTGAATACAACAAATGTTTTTCAGTTCAGGGGTCAGGGGTCCCTCAGTTACCCTCCCCCAAAATGCCACAAACATGAAGGTCTTGGTATCCCTACCCTGCTTTCCTATGTCTTTCTTTAAAAATGTTTTCAGGACACAGGGACCCAGTCCTTGAGCACTGTATTTGGGGCAGCAACATTTACGTTCATATTACAGCCAGCCAAACAGAGCGTTCGCTCGAAAAAGACACCTCAGTCAAACAGAATGCTTGAAGTTTTTTAAATCTAAGTCCAATTGTTAATCTATTTATTCATTTTGAACCAAATCACAAAAAGCATGCTTTCAGGGTAAAAATGTAGCTTTCTGCCAAATTTGGTGTTATTCCATTTATCCATTTTGGCAGTGTTGCTGTCTAAAATTCGCAAGGAAACTGCATGTGGAAATTGCATTTTAAGGTCTATCTTTTTTCTAGGCACCTGATTTACTTATCACCCTGAAATTTCCATGAAGGACCAGAGGTGGATGAACATTTTTTGGAAAACTTCATGAAGATTCATCACACAGCCACAAAGGTATTAGCAAAACCAAAAATGCGCTAAATATATAAAGTCCCACCTAACCATAAAGAGTGGTGGTCACTGGGTTACAACTGGGTACTTATAGTTAGGACCACATTTATATAGGAAAATAATTTTTTGTTTTCCAAATTATTCCAGCACCATTTGATGAATCTTCACAAAACTATTCAAAACAAATGTTATTCCACCTTAAGCTCCTAACTAGAAGGTGTGGTGGTGATCCATCAAGCGGTAGCCGAGGAAAAACGGGGATCCCAAAACAAATTTTCTGCATTAATTTGTCCATAGAAATGAAATGAAATGAAATGAAATTAAAGTAAGATTTATAATGCAGACTAATACCCGAAGGGGCAGAGATACTGCTGAATTGGCTAACCAGAGAGAGGATGTGGGATAAGCACGTTTGAGCCAGTAGTTTAAGAGCCAGGGGGCATATTACCAAGGGTCTTATCGTCGCTTTAGCGGGAATTTTTCCCGCTAAAGCGGCGATAATTTCATCGCCCTATTACCTAGCTGTCGCTAACACCAATTAGCGACAGCTAATAGGCGATAGCGGGCATTTAGGGGCCCACTTTACATGTCAGCGATATTTATCGCTAATGACATGCAAAGTGTGCGTGCCAAGATGTTAGCGACTCGAAACAGTCGTTAACATCGATATCCCCTATTACCAACTTTTGGAAATAATCGCGCTAAGCGCGATTATCTCCAAAAGCTAACGCCTGCCCAGAGCAGTTCTTAGCCATGTTATCCAATGGAAGATGGCTAAGAACATTTTCTCGGTAATGCATGATTATCGCTGCCTTTTCAGCGATATTCATGCATTTCGGCCGTTTTTTATCGCTTAGGAGATAAACCTTGATAATATCAAGGCTCCTAAGCGATAAAAATCGGCGATGCTCGGCGATATAATTTTGCCCGCTAACCAAGCTGAGCGATATTTTTCGCTCATGCATGGTAATATGCCTCCAGGTTTTTAAGAGTTTGCGGAATGCCAGAAGATTGCTCTCCTTCTTAAGTGTCAAAGGAAGTGAGTTTCACAGGCTAGCAGTGCGTGCCACAAAACGTCTCCCACCCCATGAGGCAGTTTTAACCCTAGTAATTACCAGATTGAAAGAGGCCATTTACCTCAACTGCCTCTCTGGGATATACCATCTAAAACTCTAGGAAAATTAAACACAGCTCCAGCCTAAATTAAGGAAAATTAAACACAGCCCCAGCCAAAAAAGGCTGAACAGAATTACAACAAATTTGGCGGAAAGCTTGAACTTTGTCCATAAATCATGTTTTTGTGGATTGGTGAAAAAGCTGCTCAGTGATTTTTAAGAAATTAAGGCTCACAAATGTTATATATTTTACTCTGCGGAGAATCCGTGTGGACAGCAGATCTCAAGATCAACAAAGATGTGGCTGCAGCTATTTTAGGATTAGGGGACTGAGTCCTGTATTATGTTATGTTATGTTTATTGATTTGTATAGTGCACTAATCACCTGAGAGGGTATCCAAGTGCTTGGGCAGGTGCGTATTTGTAAGGTCCTCAAGGTACTTATCCGAAGAGCCAAGTCTCCAGTTTCTTGCACAACTCAAGAATGAAGAGGAGGCTATTATGGGTAAACATCCTTTACAACGCAAATTTTACCACGCAGTGCCTTTACGATGCAACTTTTACAACACAAACCATTACAACGCATTGCGCTGGGGGGCGCTCTAGGATAGGGAATAGGTTTAATGTACTATCCAACACCTTCCCTACTATCCACGGGGACTGGAGTTGGAATAGTAAATTAAACTATTCACTATCCAGCGCCCAAAAGCACTATGCGTTGTAATGGTATGCGTTGTAAAACTTGCGATGTAAAGGTAGGCATTGTAAATGTATGCGTTGTAACGTCATACATCCTCTATTATGTGTTGAAGGAGGTTGTTCCATGTCTTCCGTGCGATTTAAGAGAATGGGAAACCTTCAGTTTTGCCTTTGCTGATGCAGGGGAGATGTGCTTGTGAGAGTGAGGCAGAGCAAAGGTGTCTGGTGGGTTTCTGAAAGTGTATGCAGCTGTGTTCTGGTCCTGTGTAGTGTAGGGTTTTGTTTGTGTGCATGCGTGAGAAGTTTGAATTGGCTACACCTGTTCTCAAATAAAAAATAAAAAATATAGGTGGCAGGGTAGGGAACTCCTCTTAGGCCTAGTGGGTGGCTACCATAGAGATCCCCTAGGGACCAAAACATTTTTTAAATGTTACCACAAATTTGCTTTTAAATAAACAAATCCTTGGGTGGGCCAGGGGCCACTGGTTACAGTTCAAACATTTTAATACGACTGGGGTGCATTTTGCACCTCCCCAAGCCTCCCTGAGGCCTCATTGAACCCATTCCCTGAGACCGATGGTAAATTAAAGGGGAGGGAGTGTCCTCCCCCTCTCTGAGCTTTCCGAGGACCCAGGGACCCCATTCAATGGAGCTGATTCTAAATAAAAGGTAAGGGTGCAAGCAGCTTCCCTCACTGACCGTTCAATAGGCCCTGTTGACCAAGACTGAGGAGCTGTTTCCAAATAAATGGGAGGGGGCATGCAGCTCCCATCCCCATGCTCAAGTGTGGTGTCTTGGGGACGCCAGATATGGGACACTGTTTCTATGCTTTCAAGAGTGTGGGCAGGAGAAAAGATGTTTGCTGACAGACGGGGGGAGCTGCAAATTCGTTTCTCCCTGCCCACACTTTTGCGGGCAGGTAAACAGAGATTGATTATGCCTGATGTAAGCAGAGAAGAAAACTTGCTCGAGCCAGGTAGGAGCAAAGCTGGCTCAAGCTGAACAAAGGATGGGTGCTTGTAAGGGAGCTGGCGAGGCCGCAGGGACCTGGCGCACAACTAAGAAATAGCTGACTTGTAGGTGTAAAAAGTAGGCACCAGGATACCCACCTTAAGCCCTTGAGGATAAGGTCCCAGGGGACAATATTAGCCTGGGGGGGCAGCACACCCCCTCCCCTTTAAAAATAACTCCAGCCATGAGGGTAGGGTACCCGGGTGCGGCTATTGGCTTGGGAAGGGGGAATGCACGCCACCTCAACTTTAAAGGTACCCTTACCCCAAGGATGAGATCCCCAGTGTCAGTATTGGCTTGTGAAGGGGCAACAAATGTGTGTCTCTAGCCTTTAAATAAATTACAGCCCTGGCAATGGGGACCAAGTCATCCAGTTGACCCTCGGAAGGGGTCTGCATTCCCCTCTCCCCAATATTACAACAAAATGAAACAATTGCCTGCTACCACTGAAAGCAAGGGTGGGTGCAGGTAGGGGGGCCATTGGGACATGGGAATTTAGGACTCCCCATGCAGCCACCCAAAATGATAATGTTGGTTAGTGTCCCAGGTGGGTCCTGCGCAATCACAAGATTATAAAAAGGGGGAACATGAATAATAAATGAGCTGCATGAGCCACTCATTTATTTGCCGCTCCTAACTAAGGGGCCGATTAGGATGGCGGACGGACTTGCGTCCGTCCGCCATCCCAGAGGTGGAGGGACCGCCCGCATGGGCTGCGGCGGTCCCTCCGTGCAAATTAGGATGTGACCGCCACCCTGGCGGTCACATCCTGGATATTTAACATTGCGGCGGGTGCTGCTTCAAGCAGCACCCGCCGCAATGTTAAAAGTGCATGTTTAACATTTACATGGACAAAGCGGCAGGCACCGCGCGGTGCCTGCCGCTTTGCGCATGTAAATACTGGGGGGTACCATAGGTACCCCCCATGTGCACCCCCCACCCGCCTACACCCTGGGGGCCCCCAAAATCAAAAGTACACATGCTTTTCCACGGCGGAAAAACCGCCGCGGAAAAGCATGTTTACAAATGCATCCTAATTTGGCTGGCGGTGTCTGATAGACACTGCCAGCCAAATGAGAGCTTTTCCGCCGCGGTTGTAATCCGACCGCGGCGGAAAAGCAGCGGACAGAAACCAAGACCCACCAGCCATCGTAATGCGGCGGTGGGTCTTTGGTGACTCCGCAGAGGATTTTCTGCCTCCTCCGGGCCGGAGGTGGCTTCCGCCGGCCCGGTGGAGGCGGAAAATCCTCCATCCTAATCGGCCCCTAGGTGTGGTTGTGCTTTGAGAAATGTTAAAAAAAGACACAAACACTTTAAAAAAAAAAGCTTTTTAATTTAAGGGGTGCACAGCAGGGAGTTGAAGGCCAGTGTGGGGGTTAGCTCAGGGCTTGGCAATACACCAGGCCCTGCGTCCAAAGCCATGCCACCCACAGTCATGGACCTCTTACTTCATGTTAAAAAAAACATAGAAATGTACTTAAAAGAACAAGGGTTTAAATGACATTATAGTTATGTATGGTATTAATGCTTACTTTGTATTAAAAAAAACATAGCAATTCTCTGAAAAAACAAAGGTTAAAAAGATGTGATAGTTAGGTGGGAATCTCAGTTACAAAATACCATATTAAAATAACAAAACCACTACAATTCATTGGTTATAGTTATGTTAACTAACTATAGCTTGTGCCTTAAAGTAACTATAACTCATACCTTCACCAGCCACTGCTAATTACCTTCAATATAACATCACTCAAATCTAATATTTACTTTATTTTGGCTTATAAAACCATAAAAGTTGTGCATACATAAATAAATTAAGACATTCTTCTTTAAGACACAATTCTTTTTGCTGAAAAATACATAGTAAAAGAGAAAGGCCATTATACTGTGGTATATAAATAAATAATACCGGATCTATTTTTGGCTGGACATAGTAATAACAGATAGCTCAATAAATAAGAGTCAAGATTCGAGGTAGTAGGAGTGTGCAGGTTTAATACAGCATAAGGACAGGAACAGGACAACCTGCACGGACAAAATCTGGGATGGCTAGCTAGCACGGGGCAGGATCGGCGTAACTTTTAATAACAGTGCACAAGTATATATACTAAAACAATTTCATTACAGTACATACGATAGGCGGAGCAGTGGGTGGGGTCAGTAACAGTCGCGAAAGATAAGGGTGAAAGTAGGTGTAACAGGAGGCGTATACATAGACATGTGATGTAAACGTAACAGAATATGTCATAAATGGGGCGGAAACATGGAGGGGGCTACCTAAGGAGCCGGGACCTCTAACCTAGTGGTGCGCGTAAACTGACAATGACGTGTTACTGAGAGAAGCTGGGGGCTATGACTTCTGCGCTAGGAGCAGAGACTGAAGTCTGGAGAGTCAGGGCAACATGTACCTAAACACTATCTAGTATCTGATGTTTAGAGAACATGTTGATATAAACTAAAAGTTATCGGGGTAAAGGCTAACAGACTCTAAGACTGGTGCATGCATTATTCTACATGTAGTGCGTGTTGAAGAATATTAAATGACCATTAATACAGTATTTCTCTTACATGGAGACGTAAAGGCTAGACGATGACTGAAACTATTGATGCGATTCAGTAGCTAAGGAATGCGGAGAAGGAGGGCTGGACTGATAACTAGAATCATAACATACTCTTGGCAGACTAGCAGGCAGAGCCAGGCCGAGCCGGGCACTGTGAGACAGGAAGTAAGTGAAGGGTCAGGAATACAGGTGGGGGCTGTATCGCTCCTCAGCGAGGGCTCAGGAGACAGGAGCCGAATCTGGTGTCCGGGCCCTTTTGAGGCCTAGAAACGGGGATTTTTCAATGAAATAACGTGCACACTGAGAAACGTGGCAACGTAACTTTACATAGGCCTGATACTCGTAGCTTTCACGAGAACTGGAAACTGGCATACTAGAGATGGACACAACTGTAATTGCGTCTTTAATCGAACATGGGGAATACATATGCATTTTAATCATGCACATGCAACATAATATGGGGAACACGTAGGGACACAGAACATGGCAAAATTTACTTTTCCACATTCCCTCCTTGTCACTACGTTTCCATCAGGAAACATCAATATTCATGATACCATCTATTATTTCATACAGTATCATTTGCTCGTCTCGAATTTTCTTGGAACTGGATTTAGAACGGGACTTGGGACTAGGAATACAAGAGGTAGCACAAATGCCGCAAATCGCAGGGCCACATTGTATACAGAGGCAGCAACTGAATATGATCGCTACTGCAATACCTAGAAAGAACAATACTTTCCATCCCCAGGCGGAAATTATATTCCAGAACCAACCGGACCATGTCCAGGTGCCTGGATTTTGGTGTAACAGATGGGCAATTTTATGGAGTCTGGTTATAGCTGAATAAACAGACGGCGCGTTATTAGGAATGAAAATGCAGCAACTAGATCCGATGACTCTACATGCCCCGCCCCTATCGGCCAGTATGACGTCAAGGACGAGACGATTCTGGAGCACGACAATTCTCATAAAGGATTGCTCTTCGGTTAAGTTACCTAGAGCAGAGGTAGTCTCAATCACTACTGCTTCAAGTGTTCTGGTTAATCTACGTATCAGTTTACTATTCACGACAGTACCTAAGTAGGGAAAGACACCTTTATTGATATCTATGTATTGTTCTAGAGCAGTTTCAGTATAATCAACAATCGGGAGGTCTCTCTTGTGTCTAGTATGTACTAGGTGGGAGTTCCTATGATAGTCAGGTGGGGCTAGAAAAACTGGTGGCAGTAGGAAGGCAATGTAACAGGTTCCCTCCCAATCGAGGGGCAGACGAACATATGCGGTCTGACCACAAACAAAATAAGAATGACGTGAAGCTTTGAAAATAGATTTCCCACTGTCACTATACTTGACAATAGTAGTACAATCACTATGTCCTACATGTACGGAACCATTCTTTCTGACACATAATTCACCTTTGACTGGTAATACTGACATAGCAGGTAAGTCTGGAGTAGTATCAGACTGAACATTCAGGACCATGAAATTCGAAGAATAATTACCCAAATTACAAACTTCATTTTCTAGATCTAACCCTGTTCTGTGGGGAAGACCTTGCTTGTCTGGAAAACATGTACTGTTCAGAAAGGACATATCATTTGAGGATGACGTTAACGTGGACCATGCTCCACATGAACCGTTATGTGAAAATGGATAAGGAAACAGTGGCAGAACTCCCTTCGGTGTCTGGAAAGGGGGGAGTCGACCACACACCCAACAATTAGTGGCATTGCTGGTCTGGTGTGAATAATGTAACATGCGGATAAAGGAATTATTTCGCATAGCAAGACGATAAGATAGTTCATGAGGAGGCAGATCACTAAACGTATGCTCTACTGTAGTATTAGAAGACTTATTTACATGAGAAACTGGAAAATATAAATACAATGCATAACTTATGCAGGTAATCATAAGGCTGAGATATAGCAGAAAACATAAAATAATAATGCAATTTTTAGAGTTCTCACTAACTCTCTCTCTATGGGGGTCTATTTTATACATGTCAGAAACCGGTCTAACCGTTTCACCTAGGGGAGGACTTAGACAATCAAACTGGCTGACTTATTTTACTAGACCTTAATTTTAACTTATACTCCTGCTGCGGAGTTTTCTCTAACAGGGAGGGATTTGTATCAATGTCTTTTGCGGGACAGTCCTTGAGAATAGTACTTTGGCAGTCTTTAAAATCCTGGGAAATGTTCTTGGAAACAGTCTTTAGTCCATAAAACTTCTTTACATGCGACAAATGCACCCAGCCCTTCCTGCCTTCCAGCTTGACGGCAGTACGGGTGGCCAGGAGGACTTGCTTGGGCTCCTTCCAGCGGGGCTCCAGCGGACTTGAACGATCAAAGTTCCTTACAAGAACCAGACTTCCAGGAACGATTTCATGCGGTGCCACCTCGGTATTGTCTGGAAATGCGGCGGCAACCTGTGAACGACAAGAGTGTAGGGCAGACATCAAGGAAGCTAGGTAATCTGTCAGCATATTACTTGAAACATCTGTAATACTTCGAGGTCTAGGTGTACCCCACATATTAGGGGGGCGGCCAAAAACGACCTCATAAGGGGACAGACCTGATCTGGAATGTGCGACCATGCGGATATAAAACAGAGCGACTGGCAGAGCAACTAACCAGTCTACACCTTTTTCTTGACAGACTTTGGCAATACGGATTTTCAGGGTTTGATTATGTCTCTCTACGAGACCGGCTGCTTCAGGATGGCGTACACAATGGAACTTCCACTGGTACCCTAACAAAAGGGAAACGTGTTTCATCAGTTCAGATGAGAATGGCTGGCCGTTATCAGAATATACGACCCTAGGGAGTCCATAACGGGGGAAGAATTCACGAACCAACTGCTTGGCAGTGGTCGCGGCTGTGTAATCTGGAACTGGATATGCTTCTGTCCACCTGGACAAAGCGCATACAACTACAAGGACATACTTGAAACCTCGACATCGCTCCATCTGAATATAATCCATCTGGAGGACCTCAAAAGGGTGGTCAGGGGGCTGGAATCCACCTTGTTCCACCGGGACACTTTTACCTGGATTAAACTGGCAACATATCATACAGGTACGGACTTTCTGCTTGGCTGCAGCTCGTAAATGCTTGTTAAACCAAATGTTCTGGAAACTGTCTAACATAGCTTTTTCTCCTAAATGTGCTGGACTATGTGCGGTATTGATAATGACTTGAACCATAGAGTCGGGGAGAAACCATGTGGCTTTTCCCTTCGTTACCCATCCCTGATCTGTCTGGACCCCTCCTTGTTCGGACCATTTCTTGATTTCATCGGGAGTAGCATGTAACTGGATATCTATGACATCTTGAGTAGGGTCCTTAACTGTCATACAAGTAGTCGGATCTGGAGTATGTGTCTGTGTCGGATTAACTGACATGTCTGGAGTCTGTGCTGTAAGCTTGGCTGTGCGATCTGCTAGATCATTACCTTGAGAAATAATGTCAGTAACTTTCGTATGTGCTTTGCATTTCATGATAGCAATAGATGTCGGTAAATGTATGGCATCTAACAGAGCTTGAATAAGGAGACCATGCTGAATCTTGGTTCCATGAGAAGTCATGAAACCTCTCTCCTGCCAGAGCACTCCAAAGTCGTGTACAACTCCAAATGCGTAGCGTGAATCTGTGTAAACATTAACTTTCAGGTTCTTGGCGTGAATGCAGGCTTGTGTCAGAGCAACTAGCTCTGCTGCTTGAGCAGACAGGGTGTCAATACGGTGTGTTTCTATAACTTCAGTGTCAGTAGTCACTGCATACGCGGCTACTAGTTCTCCTGTACTTGTTCTCATACATGAACCATCCACATAAAGTGTCAGGTCAGGATCTGGTAATGGAATATCTGTCAGATCTTGTCTTGGCTTAGTCATAGTGTTAACTACTTCCACACAGTCGTGTGTGGCAGGATTCGAATTAACTGACGGTAACAGTGTAGCAGGATTTAGAACGTTGCAGCGTCTGATTTCTATGTGTGGCTGGAACAGTGTCAGTTCATAACCTGTTAAACGTGCAATTGTCAAGTGCTGAGTCTGTGTTCGGTTTAAAAGAATTTCCACGGAGTGTGGAACTTGTACTGTCAAGGAATGTCCTAATACTATGGAATCACTTTGTCTGATAGCCAGTGCTGTGGCTGCAACTGACTTGAGGCACGCAGGCAGAGCCTGGGCTACTGGATCTAATGTGCTCGAAAAATAAGCACAGGGCTTGTATTGTCCTGCTTGATCTTGTGTGAGAACAGATAATGCTGTACCTTCACGTTCTGTGACGAAAAGTGTAAAAGGCTTACTGTAATTTGGTGTAGCTAAAACAGGTGCTTGGCATAGAGCTTTCTTTAACTCATTGAAACTAAGTGTATGCTCAGATGTCCAAGGGAGGACAGTCGATACGGCTGCCTCCTGTGTCGTTAACTGTATCAGTGGTTTGGCTAGAAATGCATACTGAGGAATCCATTGTCTGCAATAAGAAGTAAGGCCGATAAAAGCACGTACCTCCTTCTGGGTCTTGGGCTGAGGAAGACTCGCTATTAACTGGATACGGTCTGGTGTCAACTGCCTACCCCACTTGGACAGTAAGTGGCCTAAGTAGATCACTTGCTGGACACAGAATTGAAGCTTCGAAGGGGACACCTTGTGCCCCATCTCGGCAAGGAAATACAAGACTGTAAGTGATGCTCGCTCGCAAGCACGTTCAGAACGGGCTGTGATCAGTAGATCATCGACATACTGGAGCAGGGCAGTGTCTGTTGGCATGTGAATGTTGTCTAGTTGTCTCTTAAGTGCTTGACTGTAAATACTAGGGCTTTCTGTGAAACCTTGAGGAGCTCGTGTGAATTTATAGCGCCTTCCATTTAAACAAAATCCGAAAAGAAACTGGCTGTCTGGATGAATGGGGACACTGAAAAACGCGTTCTTGAGGTCTATGACTGTAAAAAATGAGGCTTCAGAATCAATGGCTGTCAATAGGGAAGAGATATCTGGGACAACTGGGTACTGGGGAATAATACATTTATTGAGTTCTCGAAGGTCAATCACTAATCGATATACTGGGGGTGCATTTGGATCAGTACGTTTCATGACTGGAATGATCAGAGAATTACATACATTGGAGTCAGTTTCTACAACTACTCCTTGAGCCATGAGCTCGTCAATAATTTTGGATAAGGCTGCTACAGCCTCAGGTGGTAATCTGTACTGTCTGATTCGTGGTAACACTACACCTGGCTTGAGAGTCACACGATGGGGTGTGATTTGCATGAAGCCAACGTCAGTTGGACCTTGCGCCCATAGATGCTGCGGAACATTAGACAATCTCGGATCAAAATCTCGTAATACATAGTGACCCTTGAAGTCACGTAAAAACAAACGTATTCCCTCGGGGGAACAACATATGACTGCACCTAATGCTTTCAGTGTCTTAATGCCTAACAAATTTTCTGGACATGACTTCGTAAGTAATAGATCAGTAGTGCGGGACAATGGACCTACTTCTAGAGTAACTGGCTCAGATATCTCGTTTACAATAGGCTTTCCTGAAAATCCAAGGGAAACATTTCTAGAGCCTGAGAGCGGAGCCCCTGGAACATCGGCGTGACTTATAGTGGTCCTACTTGCCCCTGTATCAATCAGAAACTTTCTGTCTTTCCCTAATACTTGACTATGAACATAGGGACCTTCTTGATCTACAGGAATCTCGATGAGAGGCAAGCCTACCTCCCTCTCTAGGCTGTTTCATGAATACTGTTGATACTCTGGATACTCTGTCTGAGCATACTGGTACATCTGCTGTGTAACATGCTGTGTTGCAGCAATAGGCTGCGGTGCTGGAACTGTCTGTTGTGCATTCTGTGGCTGAGAAGTCTGTGAAACTTGTTCTTGTCTAGGCGGACGTGGTCTTTCTTTAGTTTTACCAGTAGCTATATTATGTTTCAGAACTGCACACTCGTTTATGAAATGACCTGGCTGTTTACAATAATTGCATGTCCCTTTAACGGGAGCTGCAGGATGACTGGCTTGATTCAGACCCCTCTTCTGACTGTCTTGTGGAATAGATTGTGCAACTAGTACTTTCATTTTCGTGTCTTTCATACGTTTTCTCTCGTGTTCTTGCTCTTCTCTGATTCTATTCTGATGATACTGGAGCATCTGTAACATCTGGGACGGGGTACTAGCTTGCCATGTACTTTCGACTTTCAAAACTCGATTCTTAACTTGTGGACTTGAATTCTCGACTAATTTAGTAACAAAAAGATGAGGGTATGACTCGCTACTCGTCTTCAATCCACTGTTTATAATAAAACATTTTTCAAATCTAGAATAAAAATCACTAGTATCTTCATCTTGTTTCTGTTTACAGGCTGAGACTGCATCCCAGTCTTCCTTTTTGGTGGCTAACAATCTGGGCAAAACTTGTATTAACAGTTCTGGTAATTCTTTACAATTCTCTCCAAGACCGGTACCTGGTACTCGTATCTTATCTTCAGCTTCTAGAACTGCCCAGTCGATCTTTTTCTCTCCCACCTCCCATTCTTTTTCCTTGAGTTTCTCATATATGCCCGCAGGCAACAGGACTTTTAACATTTTAATAATATCTGGATACGTATATTCTCCCATACGGAGCATGTCCTTTAATTCTCGGTGGAACCCTGCTGGATCTTTGTCATGACAAGGAATTAATTTCTTCATCTCTAAGAGTTCCATTTTTGTAATCGGGGTGTAAACAAATACTCGTTGCATTTCACCATCTGCTGTCCTGACTGGGTGTACTTCTCGTAACGGATTCTGTCTATCTATGTAAAACGGTTTACTTTCTGGAGGTGAGACATGAACAAAATGCGGGTTCAAAAACATACTATATTTATGGCGCTGTTCTAGAATGACACTAATTAAATCGGTACCTAAACCTTTCCATCTATACTGGAGTAACTCGTTCAGGACATCATGTAACGGACCTGGATCAGAATGTTGACCCTCATACAATGTGATGAGGTGCTGAATCATATACATACCCACCAGTCGTTGCTCGGCTGGGGGCAATTTCAGAAACATTTGTGCCACTATTTCGTCTGGAAAAGTGGTAGAATCAGTAGTCCATCGGACTGCTGATCGGCTAGTTCTTGTTCATGCATAGTACTTAATTCACTATAACCGATTCGTGATTTCAAAATGTGATCGGTAGCTTGAAATACTTGTTCTATAGAACCTTGTTCTGGTGCTGGATGATGAAAGACTTTCTTGTGTTCTAGGCGTAAATGGCGGTCTGGAAATCTAGATTTTCCTACATACGCTATTCTGGCGGTATTCTCGTCCTCTACCTCTTCTGTAGGAGAGTCATTCTCTTTCTCGCTTACTTGTGCTGTTTTACGTTGTTCGTGTAACCTTATTATTTCCTTACGAATTTTCTTGTACATACTCTCTATACTACTGATAGTTCTGTGCTTACCCTCGGCTATATTATCACTCCACCTTGTCAGGGTTCTCATTTCGGCCGGATCTTTGGTCGGATAATCTTGTTCCCTTATTAAACAATTAATCAGAAACTTTAATATCATGAGCTGGATCTCAGCTTTCCTCTGAGACATGGCTTCGCCAATACTTTCTGGATCATCCCCTGTACGGATGAAACGATATATTCTGTCTAGATCTTCTTTCATATCCGGTAGGGTGTCCAAATACCCGGTCACCCGTCTTACACGTATGGAGTATATAACCGTACTATCATCGCCTGTGACTGGATCATAGCGGCATTCAGTAAGAGCTCGTCGGATGTCTGCAACGGACTTATATTTGGGCGTACGCTGTAACGCACGTTCATGTACCTCGACTAACGTTACACGTTGGTGTGGTGGCGGGGTACCAGGAGGACCTCCTCCTGCGGCCCCTAGACTAGAATCGTCGACTGATACTCTTCGTGCTGGCAGAGTGGCTGATGTGGCGGGAAGTTGTACTATGGGCTGGACCGGGGGTACCGTAGCAGGTACTGCAAAAGGTGCCCCGGTGTCTGGAGGAGCAGGAATTGCATTATTTACAGGAACTGGCGGAACAGGATTTGCATATTCCGGGACTGTGTCGTCCAAATAGGACGAAATAAAAATATCAGCTGCGGTCGGTTTGTGACGTAGCTTGGTCGGAACTAATGGTGGCGGAAAATTGCTGGATGCCTCCGGGGTCGCTTTTGGCAAGCCCTCGGCAAGAAGAGGATACATACCCTTATTAAGGGCATTCCTCTGTCTGTCTGACTGTTCGGTTTTAACTCGTTCACCTATTTCGATGAGTTCCCTTTCTTGCGCTCTTTCTAAGGATTCTCTACTTAATTCTGACTTTCTGATTTCTTTTTCGGTTCTTTTATGAGATTCTTTGCGCCATAACTCGATGGCATCTTTCTGTGACTGTCTGGCTTTCTTTTTCCATAATGCTTCTTCTACTCGCATGATGCACTCGGCATCCCACGTACCTGATACGGGCCATCTATACTTTTCTTCTAACTCTTTGGTGTACTCTACCCATAAATCTAGATACAATATGGCACTTATGCCATGCTTCTGATACATAAAGTGACCTGGACTGTCCCTAGGCGGGACAGGAACTGCTTCTTCTAACAGACCTTTTCTTGTTTTTAACTGACGTAGTTTGGAAAACAAAGGCATGACTGAACTGTAATCTAGACACAATACAATACACAATGAACACGATAATTACACCACTTTCATACCACGACATAAAAATACATGAATGACATTTTAAAATAACAGTCTTGACAAAATACTACCTGGAATACTGAAAACAGAATACATGAATTTTCTCGAGAACAGAACTGACTAGAACAGAGACTAGATGCACTGCTGAAACAGTACGAAACTTACCGGTCTCATAAAGAGACACGTCAGGACCCGCATCCACCGGAGTGGACACTTCGTGTTGGGTCTGTGTACCACCAAACCCACGGACCAGAGTCAATTAGATTGACCCTGTCTAGATACTACCCCAGCAACGGTACTCACCGGGCAGCAAGAACGGAAGGCCTCGGACTGGACTGGACTGCTTCGACGCCGGACGGACACGGACTTCGGACTTCTGTTACGGGTGGGCCTCCGGATACCTCGGACCTTGGACTCTCGGCTTGGGCTCTGGTCGGGACTCGCCGCGTTCCTCCACCGCCTCGTCTGGATGCTGGACCGCAACCTCCGTCTCCTCCGTGGGCCTGAGGGATACTTGAAGCAGAAATATCTGCACGTGCACGGTATGGTTCCGTCACGGCTGCAGAGGATCAGGGGGCATACGTGGCTTCACCGGCGCGTGGGGAAAGGGCAAGTCCCTG
Organism: Lissotriton helveticus; assembly: GCF_964261635.1. Taxonomy (NCBI): domain Eukaryota; kingdom Metazoa; phylum Chordata; class Amphibia; order Caudata; family Salamandridae; genus Lissotriton; species Lissotriton helveticus. The sequence continues at coordinate 1,599,026,818 of NC_136059.1, read as the reverse complement.
TTCGGGCGCCATTATGTGGTATATAAATAAATAATACCGGATCTATTTTTGGCTGGACATAGTAATAACAGATAGCTCAATAAATAAGAGTCAAGATTCGAGGTAGTAGGAGTGTGCAGGTTTAATACAGCATAAGGACAGGAACAGGACAACCTGCACGGACAAAATCTGGGATGGCTAGCTAGCACGGGGCAGGATCGGCGTAACTTTTAATAACAGTGCACAAGTATATATACTAAAACAATTTCATTACAGTACATACGATAGGCGGAGCAGTGGGTGGGGTCAGTAACAGTCGCGAAAGATAAGGGTGAAAGTAGGTGTAACAGGAGGCGTATACATAGACATGTGATGTAAACGTAACAGAATATGTCATAAATGGGGCGGAAACATGGAGGGGGCTACCTAAGGAGCCGGGACCTCTAACCTAGTGGTGCGCGTAAACTGACAATGACGTGTTACTGGGAGAAGCTGGGGGCTATGACTTCTGCGCTAGGAGCAGAGACTGAAGTCTGGAGAGTCAGGGCAACATGTACCTAAACACTATCTAGTATCTGATGTTTAGAGAACATGTTGATATAAACTAAAAGTTATCGGGGTAAAGGCTAACAGACTCTAAGACTGGTGCATGCATTATTCTACATGTAGTGCGTGTTGAAGAATATTAAATGACCATTAATACAGTATTTCTCTTACATGGAGACGTAAAGGCTAGACGATGACTGAAACTATTGATGCGATTCAGTAGCTAAGGAATGCGGAGAAGGAGGGCTGGACTGATAACTAGAATCATAACATACTCTTGGCAGACTAGCAGGCAGAGCCAGGCCGAGCCGGGCACTGTGAGACAGGAAGTAAGTGAAGGGTCAGGAATACAGGTGGGGGCTGTATCGCTCCTCAGCGAGGGCTCAGGAGACAGGAGCCGAATCTGGTGTCCGGGCCCTTTTGAGGCCTAGAAACGGGGATTTTTCAATGAAATAACGTGCACACTGAGAAACGTGGCAACGTAACTTTACATAGGCCTGATACTCGTAGCTTTCACGAGAACTGGAAACTGGCATACTAGAGATGGACACAACTGTAATTGCGTCTTTAATCGAACATGGGGAATACATATGCATTTTAATCATGCACATGCAACATAAGATGGGGAACACGTAGGGACACAGAACATGGCAAAATTTACTTTTCCACAATACAAATACAAGCTTAACATTTCTATGTATGAGCTCTAGGGTGCAGTTAACATATTCTGAATAAAGTGCATATGTTAAGCAATAGTCACCAGTAGGGGTCATCAGGTCCCTTAAGCAAGCTTTTCTGATCTGATTCTCCAAGCCCAGACTAAGAACCTTGAGGTAGTAAAAATAATATGTTATTTTGTGTCATATTAAAAAATCCTATGGGGCAGATTTATGTTGGTAATGCGCCACGTTTGAGTCACGCAACTGCGGCGTAAACGTGGTGCATCCCTATGGCCCATTTACAACGTGACGCATCTAGGCAGATGCGTCACGTTGTAAAGCCCTGCGCCACTTGTGGGCGTTCCAGCGCAGGGTGGGCGTTCCGGGGCAGGTGCGCCTCGCAAAAGTGGCTGAGTGAAATCTATAAGATTTCACTCAGTCACTTTCAGGCCAATGCTGCGTCAAAACCCTGTGCCTGCTTGAAGCAGGCGTAGGTCTTGACGCAGCATTGGTCAGATAGGGCACCCCCGAGCCTTGCTGGAGCTGCGCCACGCTTGCGACGCAACTCCAGCAATGCGCCATCTTTACGGCACAGATGCGTCACGCATCTGTGCCGTTTTTGCCCCATGGTGCGCCGCATTGTGAATGCGGTGGACCATGGGTGGCGGAGCAGCGGCGCAATGTAACTGGCGCATCCCTGGGGATGCGCCAGTTATCATAAATCTGCCCCAAAATGCTTCACAACGCTAGAAAAATCTGGGGGCAAACTGTCCAGATAATGGCTTTGGTAATGAAGGCTAAATTGATACCTACCATCTCATATAGGGTGGAAATAATGATGGGTGCCGAGGCCAGCCTCCTGGACAAAATTGTGATAAGATCCTATAAACAGATTTTTTGGCTTTCAAGATCTGCAGCGCCCACCCAAGTGAGGCTGGAGTTTTCACTAACAAGGCAGTCCCTCTCTATGCATGCAGCATTTGTTAAATGCTGCCACAAACTGCGGTCAGCCGCTGATGGCTTATTGGCTAACTTAGTCTGGTCTGAAATAAATCTTCAAAGGGGGAATTGTGAATATAAAAAGTATCTCGAAAGAAGCATTGATAAGCTTGGATTGGGTGAGTTATGGAAACTAATTATACTCGACCAAACCTTTAGAAGAATGGTAAACAAATTAATCAAACTACAAAGTTGGTTGGATGACAAAGCTAAAGTGGCTAGACAGTTACATGGGTGGCTGGTGCTGAAATCCTAAGATGTCCCAAGAGATCTCTCTCTCTTGAAAGCCACTTATTCCCTGTAGATCAAACAGAAATTATTGACTCTGATGCTTGGTGGCATTCCAACTCTAGACTTTTTATCAAAGTGGAGGGAAGAAGGCCAAAGGGGGGACCTCAAATGCTGATTATGTCACCAGGCAGATAAAACACAGCAGGATGTTATCTGCACCTGCCCTGCTCTAGGTCACCAGTGAAGAAATGTGTTGAAAAAGAAATTCAACACACTAGGGATTAGGTCTTGTAGATCAGCTCTAATTGAGTTGTTAGAGGCCAGAAACACAACGCTTAATATCCGATTGGTACAGTTCACGGACATTTTTTAAATCCCTTGCCAAAGTGTACTCTCAGATCTAGATGGACATCAAGGTGGACGGTTATGAAAGGCCATGCTAAGAATTTATTAAACCCTTTCAGGTTACAGCAGGCTGCTAGGGATAACCTATGCTTGCCGGTTTCCTATCCTGTCAGATTGGACATTTGCCCAAGTTCATGAGTACATCCCACCTGACCAATTATTAGCGCTCTTGCTCTTTATGCGTAATATTACACACAGAATAAGATTTTGTCAAGTTTAAATTAGTGCATTGCCATTATGGACACCTAGGCCTCAGGGCTCATCAGATTCCATTTTTGTATTAGCTACTGATTAATTAAGACATATATCCCGTACTGTTGAGCTTTATGCATTATTCTGTATGCACTGGTAACATCTGTCAGCAGCTAAAACTGCTACTGTTCACAGTGATTTTATGTTACGTTATGTTATGTTACCGCAAATTTATAACACGCTCAGCTACCCGGAAGTGTCCCAGCGCGATAGACCAGTGAAGGGGTAGGCAGGAGGGAAAGTAGAAGCTACGCAGTCTAATTAAAAAGTAATGTTTTCATCTCATTTTATATGGCTGCTTGTTCTCCCTCCAAATATATTTATTTATTCATGATGTCAATTGTATGTTTATGGTTTTATTGACTAATAAACCGATATATTACTTACTTACTATGTCCTTTCCAGTAGTGTTTTGTACCACTTGCCCTCCTCCTCTTTAAAAAGATATCAGCCCTTGGGTGTTGGCCTTGGAAAGACTTGGGGAAGGGGACCATGTCCACCCCATACCATAAAAGTAATAGCAACCCTGTGGATGGGATCACTAGGGCCAAACAAATGGCTCAGGTCAAGGATGCCACATGCCTCTCCCCTTAAATGGCTCTGGGGAATGAAGGGCCATATGTATGAAAGTACCGATTTGCGAATCTTTATTTGCAATTTTTACCGAATCGCACATTCAGAATCGCAAATCGGTATGTATGAAATAAATCGCAAATAAATAGCGATTCCTTATAAATCGCTATTTATTTGCGAATTACCCTAGTGCGATTCCTTAACCTTAAGGAATCGCAAAATGTGCGACATCGCACCGGAAAATCACAATTTTTGCGATTCCGTAACGGAAAAAAATGCAATTTTGCGAATTTCACAAATAAGCCAATCAGGGACTCTGGTGCAGCATGATGACATCACAACCAGGAAGTGATTGACTACCCATGCTGCACCTGAGTTCCTGAGTCAGAGGCAGAGTGAAGGTGTGTTTGGGAGAGTGAACTGTGGTCCTGGAGAAACATGGCAGAAAGTGGATACACGCCCAGGCAGGAATCCCAGCAGCAGGAGAGTGAAAGCTCCAGGAAAAGAAAGCAAACATTTTCTGAGGCAGAACTGGAGGCTTTGATTCAAGAAATGGTGTCAAACCATGAATTATTATTTGGCAAAAAATCCCTGAAGGTGCCAGAGAGCCGTGAAAGGCGAATTTGGGAGGACATCCAGAATAAGGTGAATGCTGTGGGGGTGACACCCCGGAGTGTGGAGGACCTCAGAAAGCGCTGGTATGACCTGCGCCTGCGCTCAAAAGAGAAGCTAGCTGCCAGGCTGGAGCACTCCAGGCTAACCGGTGGTGGGACCTCATCTGTTTCGGACTCCACACCCCTTGAGGAACTGGTGGAGGGGACCCTGCAACCAGAGAGTGTGGGAGGAGTGGCTGATCTTGACAGCTCCGACCAAGCAGCATCTGGAAAAGGTAAGAAGCATGCCCTCACACCCCTTACACCCCCCAACACCCCCCAGCAGTGACCAAGAGTCAGGAAAAAAGATAGGTAGTCCAGAGCAGGCACACAGGCAGACATAGCAATGCATCATGGGAGATGTAGTCACATGTAAATCAAAGTTCTAAATTTGCTGCTAAAATAGTCAAACATAGAATCTGCAGGTCATGACAGGGAAACAATACACCAATGTAAACCGAATAGGTGAGAAAAGTTTATTTACACAGTGCAAGTTAGTACAGTCAATTAATGTGTGCTGTTCTGTCCACAGCACCATCTTCACCACAGCCCACAGGCAGTGGGACAGTCGGTGAAGGTTTGGACTCAGGAGTTGCCGGCCATGATGTGAACACTGATGGGGAGGACAGCCCCGTGACCACTCACAGGCAAAAGAGGAGACACATTGTGAGACCACTTGCGCCAATACAGGATGATGCAGATGCTAGTGTTGAAAATTTGACAAATGATGACATACAGCCACAGCAAGAGGGCCCTGTACCAGATCATCATGTCCCACAAAGTGCAGCCAGGCCCAGACGACCAACAATGTTGAAGGCCGAGGCGAGGATTCTGTGTTTGCCGGCCTGGAACTCAATATGTTGCAGGTGCAGCGCCTGCAAGCCAAAAACATTAAATTGTTACAAAGAGAGGTGAGGGCAGGCTTCAGGGGATTGAGGAATGAACTGAGGGATGGCCTACAGGCGGTATGTGAGGTATTGCGCACAGAGGATGCTGCTAGGCGCAGAGCTTTGCAGCGCCAAGATTGGTATGCCCGGGCCATCAACCGCTTGGCGGCTACAACAAGCATCCAGGCCAGGTGCAGCATTGAGATGCAGCGTCAGTTCACACATGCTGCACAGGATATTGCAAATGCACTTTTGCAAGTAACAACTGCTGTGGACGAGCTGCGGCAAGCACGCACAACAGGGCCTGGAGTACTAACTACAAGTGAAGAGGACGTGCAGTCAGGTCGGAGCAGCACCACCCCACCACCCACCTTGGAGAGGCGCCGTAGTGGCAGGACCAATAGGCCTACACCTTACAATTAGCATCACGCTGTACAACATCTCACTTTAAAGTCACTCCTTTTTTCTTTTTAGCACTGTGACTGAAACATGTGCCAAACATATGTAGTATGACTACTGTGCCTGAATGTTTTGTGTTATTATTTTTCCTGCAAGTAAGGATTAAAATACCACATTCCCACTTACAAGATTTGGCATTGTGTCATTTTTCCTTACCTAAAAATAGTTGCGCAATCTCATCACGCCTCTGGCGCCCAGCTGCTACAACAGCTCTACCAGCTACCATACGTCCTGGTCCAGGCCCCTCCACGTCAGAGGATCCTGAGTCACTCAGCTCCACTGGTGTGCCTTTTCTTGTGGCAATATTATGCAGCATGGCACATGCTACCACTATTTTGCAACACGTATTGGGGCTGTACTGGAGTGCACCTCCACTTTTATGGAGGCCCCAAAATTTGCTTTTCAGGATCCCAAAGGTCCGTTCGATGGTGCCTCTGGTTGCGATGTGTGCCCTGTTGTATCTGCGTTCACTAGCATTGGTGGGATTGAGGTAGGGAGTCAAGATGAAATCCCGTACTGCATATGCACTGTCACCTGTGGGTTTGAAATTAAATGGTTAGTCTGTGAAATGCACATGGTAGTTAGTACAAATGATCCCTATGTCTGAAGGTATTTACCTAGTAGGTATCCCTCGCCAAACTCCCCTCTTGAGAGTCTACGGTATATCCCACTGTGACGGAAGATGAATGCGTCATGTGTGCTGCCAGGATACTTTGCTACAATGTCAGTTATGATGTGTTTGGCATCACACACCACCTGAATGTTCAGTGAGTGGTAGCATTTCCGGTTCCTGAAGATGTATTCATTGCTTGAGGGGGGGATATAGCAACATGTGTGCCATCTATGCATCCTATCACGTGTGGGAATTGCGAGATTTGATAAAAGTCCTGCTTTGTCTGGGCTAGTGCCTGTGGGGTGCTGGGGAAGTAAATGTGATGTTGCATCCTCTGAACCATGGCATCTAGAAAGGCATGGAAGAATCGTGAAAGGGCACTTTGTGACACCCCTCCTGCTGAGGCAATCACCCCCTGAAAACTTCCTGAGGCCAACAGGTGTAAAGAACATAGGACCTGTATTTCAGTGGAGATGGCATTTGTCCTGCGTGTGGGGTGTTCAAGGTAGGGTCTGAGTTCTGCAATTAATTCATTAATGCTGTCTTCCTCCAGCCTGTAATGGGTGTAGAGCTCCTCCTCAAGGCGCTGGGAGATGCTGACGCGCAAACGGAATATCCTCTCCTGGCGTATCCTCCTCTGTCCAGCACCTCTCAGACGCATCCTCCTAGCTATCAGGTAAAGCCCCGCCATTGTGGTAAACAGTTTGTGGAATTCTGTTGCTGCTTAAATAGTTTGCACCTGATTACCACCTGCTCCTACTTGGTGGTAATTGTGATTCTGTAATTTGCGAATTTCCGAAAATCGCTAATTGCGATTTTTTCATACATACCATTGCGATTCCTTATTTTGCGGTTATTGCCAATCTGCGATATTTCTGTGATTTCCTACATTTGAAATTTTCCATTCGCGAATTTCGCAAACTGAGAACTCGCAAATGTAGGGAATCGCAGAATAATCGCAGATTGGCCAATTTCGCAAAATAGGGATTCACATTTTTACCGATTCCTTGAATCCCAATCATTTTGCAATCATACATACCATTTAGCGAATTCCCATTCGCAAAGTCTGAAATTCTGCGAATTTAGGCCTTTGCGAATGCGTATTTCAATTATACATATGGCCCGAAGTCTCCAAGGCCTAAAATTGGCTTGGGAAGGGGTGCCACATGCTCGCACAAAAGCAAAACTTTCACAGACTCCCTCTGTTCCAGCTACACCCCATGGGGCTTAAGAAAAGAGTGGGAGACATGCTTTTTTTACAGCACTGCTGATCCTCCACAGGTCTGTGGTGCTGTAAAAAAGAAATGCAGTTTTTTGGCATGAGTGGTAATGCATGTCTACCTTGACACTATATGGTTTTTAAAGTCGTTTTCCTCGACTTAGAGTCCCTCAGTTCTAAAATGGCTGTGCCATATCTTTGTTGGTGTGTTGGCAGTCAACCAGATCCTATTTTTTGGCCTGTTGATGCCAATTATCCTCCGCGGCATCATATATTCATACATTTTTAACCTTAATTTCACAAATACTACAGAATGGGTTTACAACAAATCACAAAAAGCATGCCCTGCTGAATCTAGCTTTCTGCAAACTTAGGTGTAACTCCATTCAATGGAAATCAGCGTGGGAAAAAGGCATTTTGGGATTCCCTTTTTCTCAGTCCCTGCTTTATGAATCACCCATAATCTTGCCAGACAGATCAACTTTTTTAATGGAAAGTTTCTTTCATAATTCGTCAATCGGCGTCAAAGGTATTAGCAAAATAAAAATCGTTTTTCCCATGGAGACATCATTCTAACTATACGTAACTATATATATTCATTAAAGAAATGCAAAGTTTAAAGTGGAGTTTAAAAAAAACGAATCCAATTGATTTTCGGCAGTAGAATAAGATCCATTATTTATGGGAAACAACCGTTACATTGCAACTATTACAACAAACTACTTTTACAACGTATGATATTACATCGCAGATGCTATTACAACGCATGCCATTACAACGTAAGTATAGGTAAGTATATTATTTTATTAAATCATTTATTTAATTAAAACATTTTTTATTAATTAAATATTAATAATTTAAAAAATATTAAAAATAATAATAATTATGAATTTTAAAAAGTACTTTGAATAAATTTAAAAAAAAAATAATTTAAGTAATTTTAATATTAATTAAAAAAAGTTCTAAAAATAAATAAAATAAATAAAAAAATATAAGTCATTTTTACCCCTACACTATCCAGCACTTACCCTAGTATTACACCCCCCTGGAGTTAGAATAGTAATTTTTACCACTACACTATCCAGCACTTACCCTACTATTACACCCCCCTGGAGTTAGAATAGTAATTTTCACCCCTACACTATCCAGGAATTACCCTACTATTACACCCCCCTGGAGTTAGAATAGTAATGTTTACCCCTACATTATCCAGCACTTACCCTACTATTGCACCCCCCTGGAGTTAGAATAGTAATTTTTACCCCTACACTATCCAGCACTTACCCTACTATTATACCCCCCTGGAGTTAGAATAGTAAATTTTACCCCTACACTATCCAGCACTTACCCTACTATTACACCCCCCTGGAGTTAGAATAGTAATTTTTACCCCTATACTATCCAGCACTTACCCTACTATTACACCCCCCTGGAGTTAGAATAGTCATTTTTACCCCTACATTATCCAGCATTTACCCTACTATTACACCCCCCTGGAGTTAGAATAGTAATTTTTACCCCTACACTATCCAGCATTTACCCTACTATTACACCCCCCTGGAGTTATAATAGTACTTTTTACCCCTACATTATCCAGCACTTACCCTACTATTACACCCCCCTGGAGTTAGAATAGTAATTTTTACCCCTACACTATCCAGCACTTACCCTACTATTACACCCCCCTGGAGTTAGAATAGTAATTTTTACCCCTACACTATCCAGCACTTACCCTACTATTACACCCCCTTGGTGTTAGAATAGTAATTTTTACCCCTACATTATCCAGCACTTACCCTACTATTACTCCCCCCTGGAGTTAGAATATTATTTTTAAACACCTACAATATTTAAAAAATATATATATATATATATATATATTTAAAAGTAAAAAATAATGTTTTTTAAATTAATTAAATTAAATTAAATTAATTAAATTTGTATTAATTCGATTTTTTTAATAAAGTTATATACTTACCTATACTTACGTTGTAATGGCATGCGTTGTAATAGCATCTGCGATGTAATGTCATGCGTTGTAAAGGCATTCATTGTAAAGGATCCTGCGTTGTAAAATTTGCATTGTAATGGTATGCGTTGTTAAAGTATGCGTCGTAACGTCATACATCCATTATTTATGCACTTATTCAGTAATCACATCTTTTACCTCAGTTCTTCTATAGTCACTACATTTGCAATAAATTACCATGAGAGTCCAAGGTATTGCAGTGTTCTTAATGCTCTGCTATCCAGATAGCAAACTCGCCTGTTTCATACTTTTAAAGGAATAACTCTTGAATACAAGGTTAAGTGTAATATACATAGGTCTTCTATGTGAGAAAGTTGAATATTGATGAGGTGGGCAATAGTCTACCACATTTGTTAATGTCACTAATCTTGTAGGTCCTTAAAGTTTCATTCATTTAATCCTGAGCTCGAACTCCGGTAGCTATGGGAAAGAGCAGCCTGGCTCAACTTAAGAAAATGTGTAAAGCATTTAAAAGTCCCAAAAGAGTTAAAAAGTTGAAAACACAACATAATACAAATCCCACTCCAATGCATAAAAATAGAAACTAGTTTAGTTAACAAAATGACTCTAAAACAAAACAAACTCTAAGGAGGTAAATGAGGTAAACCAAAAATATGGATTTTTAAAGTTTGAGTTAAATTTAGTGCCAAAAGTACGAAGTGCAAATCGCGGGCAAGTGGTCCCAATGAACTGGGATGTGGGTAAGGTTTGAGACCGATGCACACGTTGTATAGGAGCCCTAAGTAGGTCCTAGTAAAAGAGCTATCATCGGATTTAGACATTTTTACGGACAAAAGGTGGTAACCAACGAGTTATCAGCAGTGCAAGCTAAATTTATGACTGGTTGGGCAGTAGCGGTTTGCTGTAGAGCGGTGTCATGATGATGCAGTCATCGATGAAGGTGGTGTAGCTCCTAGAGGGTGAAGTCTACATCTCTGCCCGTGCTTTTGGTGAAGCCCCCTTCATTTGGACTTATACAGTTTTCTGGAAGTCAGTTCTGCTCCAGAGGGACAAACTAACAAGTTGAATCTGACCGACGTTTCGATGTTGTTGATGGCGATTCCCATCTCCCATCGACTCACCAGTATTAAAGTGTCAAAAAGTTTCTAAGTCCCAGCTTTGCAGTTTAGGTAGGAGGAGTACACTGTAACATCAGCCCAGAATTACAGGAAAAGGCCCTTGGTTTCAGTACTCACTCAAAGAGAAGCTATCAACAGGGTTTTGTTCAGGTCTAGTGAAAACTGGTCAGCTGTACTCTTTAGGAAAGACGTCTTCTTGCTACTTTTGTGTCTCTGTAGCGTAACAGGAGGTCAGGCTACAGACCCTTGAGGCCAACATGTTGGTCCTGATCACAAGTGGGAGCAAGTCCAGTCCACACAGTTCTCCTCACAGTTCAACAGATGCAATACTTCTGTCTTCCACACGTCTAGCATTGCCCCGATAAGGGTCCTCAGGGATGTGTTCCATTTAAGGTGCACGCCTGCGCGCATGTGCAACTTTCCTTTTAAAAGTACCCATGTTCTCTTTTGGAACAAGCACAGGGAGAGACTTTGTTAATTGCTAATTTAAAATGAGCGACTTGAAAGTGTCTCTTGGTGCATGGTGGCACTCATGCTCACTATTTTAGATATTTTAGAGAAGTGTCAGGGAATCTGGGGGTATTTTGTGGACCTTTGCTGGTAAGAGCTGCATCTAACAGTGTTATTCTGAAAGAAGCATGATCTCGCAAACGTATTTGTTGCTGTTTCTATATGGTATTGTAAACAAAAATATGAAATGAACACTGTGGGGATGAGAGTGCAGTCAGAAGGTAGGATTATCATAAGTGGAGCAGGTAGAGAGCAAAGGATCTTGCTACACTGTGAGAATGTCTGACTTCCTTTTTCTACAATACTATAGGTTATGCTACCTACTTATTAGGTGTTCATTTGTGGGTCTTAATATTTTTAGATTCTCGTTTTTGTAAGTCATACATTTATTTGTGTATCTTTTTATGCAGTTATTTAAATCAGTGTGTCTATATTTTAGCTACATGTATGTATGAATTTAGGAACTCTACAAGACGCGCTAATAACCTAGGAGTCGCTGCCTCAATGCATTGCCGAGGGATACAGGGTATAACATATGAATGTACCTACTAAGCTTCATTTGTGCAGTGGTGCTTGGAGCAAAGGGCATGTTCGAGCACTTTACACAGGAAAAAAAGAAAATGATAGACATCACCTTGAAAACATCAACATACAATCTGAGCTGCTATACAGCGAATGGGCACTTTGAATGGAAGATATCTCAAAGCAATACAGTGGGGGATGAAATAATACAAATGCAAACTACGGTGAAAACGCTTCACCTCTGTCCGACAGCTTGTATGACGAGCAGGTACCTTCACGCTCTTCTCTTATCTCATTTGTCTACTGGCAATGATATAGCTCACAATCTGCCGTTAACACAGCATCGCAGCACTTGGCTCATATTATGCTATACTGTTTCTATGTAAGTAGTACTGAAAAGCCCACTAAATAGCCAGCTGCTCTTTGTTGAAGGGAGAAGGGGCGCATTTTATTTTTCATGGTCTAGTGGGAACAGGTAGATGTCCCTCGAGATGCCTTTTCAAGGCTGCAAGGGTGGATAATTTATGGAAGGAGTCTGAGAGTCGGAGTGCGGGTATCTTTTTGGATTGGACCAAAGTTAATTTAAACACGGTATTTGGCATGTGACCTTGCTCTTTGGGGTATTATGTGGGTTGGCCATGTGGTGCCAGATGAGGACTACAGAGGGAGTCTGCACGCTCTGACTTTTCATTTGCTTCTGAATATTGTCTGATTCCGCCCATCGATATAGCCATGTCAATTCCATAGACCAGTACACACCTGTTGGAGCGCAGTGGCAATGGAGGAGAGTGTAAGGGGCTGAATGTCAGCATGAAACACACATCTGTCTAGATCTTGACCGTGAAGTATTAGGGGCAGGAGGGGCAACAATTTAGCGAACACAGTCCAAGGAAATGTGTTGGCTTGGCTCTAAGCTCCTGTGCATAAGCCAAGTGCTGATAATGTGTTTCATGTAAATTATGCAACAAACACCATGCAAAAATATGAGACAGTCCCTTCAAAATTCCTAAAAGCAAATTTCTTCAAAAAACAGAAGTGTTTCACTAAGTACATCAGATTATTACATTGAAAAGCCTTTAATCAAATTGTTTTTTTAAATATGAACTAACAAGCATATTGCCCCTTAATATAATAACAATGCCTTTAGTGAACTAATAAGTAAATCAGTTCTCATGTGCAATATATATTCTTATCATAGGTGAAGCAACACTATAGTCTATTAAATCAAACACAAGATATGTTTTGTACTGCAGACGTCCTCAACCTACATATTCCAAGATCCTCTCATATTCAATAATGAAGGAAAAATAGGTACACTTAAATAAAATATTTGCCTAAGATAACACAATTTGCTCAAGCAGGGAAAACCCAGGTTTTTTGGTTTCATATTGTGCATTTTCAGCACCAAATGGGTATCTTTTCTCTCTCCAGCTCCCCTACCTTTCTAAAGTTCTAGAGAAGCTGGTCAATGTACAACTAACCAGATACCTAGAAACACACCTTCTCCTAGACCCCTCACAGACAGGTTTTAGGGCCAATAATAGTACGGAGGCAACGCTGCTGGCAGTGTCGGACAGTATCAGATCTTCCACCGACCAAGGTGGGGCGGTGGCACTGATACTGCTTCACCTGTCAGCGGCGTTTGACACGGTCTCCCATACCTGCCTGCTGAACATTCTTCGCAGCAGAAAGGGAGTCAAATCCATTGCATTAAACTGGCTACATTCTTTTCTGAGCAACCGTACCCAGACAGTACACATGGGACAATTCCACTCCAAATCGAGCCCCATCAGTTGCGGAGTCCCCCAAGGCACCTCATTAAGCCCCACTCTCTTCAATGTTTATATGTCATCTCTTGCCGACATTGGGAGGAAGTGGGGCATTGGAATCTGCTCTTACGCAGACGACGCGCAACTGATGGTGGCTCTGGATGAAAAACCGGAGACTATTAAAACTAAATTGCACAACTGTCTCTCAGAAATGGCACAGTGGATGCATTCACACTGCCTAAAACTGAATGCCAGGAAATCCGAGATTCTACTGTTCGGCGGCGCCAAACATGTGTGGGATATCACGTGGTGGCCGCCCTCATTAGGAAGGGCTCCCACCCCGAAACAACACGCCAGGAACTTAGGCGTCATTATGGATGACACCCTATCCATGAAAGAGCATGTGCAAGTTCTCTGCGGGAAAGGTTTCGCAATCTTGAAACTTCTAGCCAGACTGTTTCCTTGGATCCCCCTAGACTGCAGGCGTGCTGTCACACAGGCTTTGCTGGTCAGTCGTCTGGACTATGGTAATGCGCTCTTCGTGGGGATGAATGAGCACCTGTTCACACGTCTGCAAGTACTGCAAAACTCTGCAGCTAAACTCATATGCAATAAAGGCAAGCTCGATTCCGCCTTGGACTGCCTGAGAAAACTTCACTGGTTACCTATGTGCCAAAGGTCGGTTTTTAAGTTGCTCTGCCATGCCCACAGGGCCCTCCATAAAATCGGCCCCATTATCCTCCAGGGAAAGATTGAATTCTACGTCCCCACTAGGAACCTACGCTCTCTACAGTCCGCCCTAGCATGAACTAAGCGCATATATAAAGCCAGGACTGGTGGACGCTCATTCTCCCATCTGGCTGCAAAGAAATGGAATGAGCTCCCCCTTGACTTAAGGCTTACCACTAACTATCTCCTGTTTCGTAAGAAATTAAAGACCCACCTATTCCCTAAACTCTAATGTTCACCTTAGTACAGCTTGCAGTAGTCTCAGTACTGGTATAAGCGCCTAGATATCCCCTGGGATGAGTGTTGCGCTCTACAAATACCAAAAATAAAAAAGAATGACTGGTTCAGCTACTCATATCTGACATGGTAAAACTTGAGAGATCTTTTGAATGCTTTCCCACAGTACCCAAAGCAAATTAACTTACCAATGCAAACATTTGAGTTCTGTCATTTTGGTGCCTGTGAAAGAAATGCAGGTGCTAGTGGTGTAAATGCCATGGGAAAATGGTATGATAATGTTAGTATATAATACGTCTGACTTAAATATGATTATGCCTGTACAAAAAGTAGATTTCTCTTTTGTGCGTTATTTGTGGTTTTATATTTCTTTTTGGGCACATCAATTCAAATTTCAAGGGAGAACATGTTGGAGGTAGTATGCAACAACATTTTAAATTTAACATTTAAAGACAACTGGAATTCAAAAAACACTAGCTCTGTCTCATTGTCCCATTCAAGGATATGCATTTATTACAAAATATTTATAAAACCATATTTATTTAAAGACATAATAATCAAATATCTTGTACAGAAACACAATGATTAAAATACCTAAATAATTTAGAAATGCGCATGCGCAGTTTCACCAGAGACAGCAATGAACAGGAGGAGGGCAGCCCAGGGACGCCGCAGCCAAGGTAAGTGGTTTCTATTTACTTTCAAGTCATTTTATTTAAGTTTTAAGCAATTGTTAATAGGGGGGTGGGAGGCGGGGGCTGGCCAACAGCGCTCCCCCGCGGAGTGAGCTGAGATTTGCCTACTCCGCGTTCTCCGCGGAACGTGGAGTAGGCAAATCTCTGCACACTCCGCGGGCGGAGCGGAGGTCTCCGCCAGGGGTTAGTTAATACCTGTGAAACATTATCTTAACATTTGTCAGTCTTCCCTGCTTTCAAAAACCTTTTCTCAATGATATCTTTTGAGTATTTTTCCTGAAAACCATTTGGTTTGGGTTGGTGTAGCTGTGCAATCAATGTAACAAGTTTCAAGTTCCTAATTTGTCTAAATACAGTTCTTAGCTTGATGCCAAAGTCTTTCATCTTGCTTGAGTGTTTGCCTTCAAACTATTTCACAGCCACTCTAAATTCTCCTTAAGTGACAGTGCCAATTGCTTTCTTCTTGTTTTACTGTTTATGTGGTAGTGTTTCAAAAATGTATTTAGACTTTATTTTTCTCCTTTTGCAAGTTCATGAATGTGGTTCCCTAGTGTGGCCCAGGAGGGGCGTAGTGAAGCAACTGGACCTTTGTATTGATGCAAGAGTACAGGTTAGTGAAATACCTTGTTTTCAGGTAAGGGTGGGTTGGTGGTCTGATGTACGTAGATTACTGGTTTTGAATGAAAAGATGTTTGTTTGCTAGATGCAAGATTGCATGGATGTTGGTTTGTTGTATGTGAGGTTACATGGATGCTCCCACATTATAGTCTATAGCACTTGCGTCGATAGCACTTGTTCTAAATAAACACCACTTCCTCATTACCACATGTCATTACAAATGCCAGTCCCCCTAAGATGTCATAGTCCCATTTTTTAAGGATTAAGGGAAACCAAATGAACTAATGTAATCTCTTCTTGTGAGTGACCATGACAGTGCTCCTCCCTCCTGCGCTACATAATAATAATAATAATAATAATAATAATAGGAAAGCTTATAAAGCGCCTGGTTACGCACACCGGCGTGTCCCCGTGCTGTAGTGAGTGAAAAGCTACATGCATCCAGCTAGGCTACAAGCACCCTAAATTATTGAAGGAACAGATATGTCTTGAGCTTTCCTCTGAACATGCCTTCCGACGGTTCCAGACGGAGCTCAAGCGGGAGTTTGTTCCAGCTCCTCGCTGCCAGGAGCCGAAAGGCTCTACCACCCATGCGGGCCTTTTTGATTTTGGGGATCACTAGCAGGCCAGTTCCCGTAGATCTCAGGGACCTGCCAGGCCTATAAGGTGTGATAAGGCTCTGCAAGGGCCTTGGTCCAAGGCCTCTAATAATTTGATGGTACAAAAGGGGGTGGTGATGGACGGAGCATCTGAATCAATAAAACACTCAAACCCAGTCAAAAGATCTGGGTTTAATCCATCACCGTTCTTTAGCCCACTCTGCCACCCCAGTTCAGACATGGCTATATGCAAATCAGTCTGACCCTGTGCCTCATGGGAACAGTCCAGCCCGAACTGCCAACCCATGTCTTCCCTGGACCGGAAACAAGCTTCCGAGGACCGGTTTCTGGCATTTCAGCCGTCTTCAGCCCGGCTTGCTTGAATCCAGTGGCAAAGTGAGCAAGGGACTCACGTCTGAGCATACCCTGCCACACTTATGGCGGCCAAAAGCGGTACAAAAGGGGGTGGTGATGGAAGGAGCATCTGAATCAATCAAACACTCACACCCAGTCAAAAGATCTGGGTTTAATCCATCACCGTTCTTTAGCCCACTCTGCCACCCCAGTTCAGACATGGCTATATGCAAATCAGTCTGACCCTGTGCCTCATGGGAACAGTCCAGCCCAAACTGCCAAGCCATGTCTTCCCTGGACCGGAAACAAGCTTCCGAGTACCGGTTTCTGGCATTTCAGCCGTCTTCAGCCCGGCTTGCTTGAATCCAGTGGCAAAGTGAGCAAGGGACTCACGTCTGAGCATACCCTGCCACACTTATGGCGGCCAAAAGCGGTACAAAAGGGGGTGGTGATGGACGGAGCATCTGAATCAATCAAACACTCACACCCAGTCAAAAGATCTGGGTTTAATCCATCACCGTTCTTTAGCCCACTCTGCCACCCCAGTTCAGACATGGCTATATGCAAATCAGTCTGACCCTGTGCCTCATGGGAACAGTCCAGCCCGAACTGCCAAGCCATGTCTTCCCTGGACCGGAAACAAGCTTCCAAGGACCGGTTTCTGGCATTTCAGCCGTCTTCAGCCCGGCTTGCTTGAATCCAGTGGAAAAGTGAGCAAGGGCCTCACGTCTGAGCATACCCTGCCACACTTTTGGTGGCCAAAAGCGGTACAAAAGGGGGTGGTGATGGACGGAGCATCTGAATCAATCAAACACTCACACCCAGTCAAAAGATCTGGGTTTAATCCATCACCGTTCTTTAGCCCACTCTGCCACCCCAGTTCAGACATGGCTATATGCAAATCAGTCTGACCCTGTGCCTCATGGGAACAGTCAAGCCCGAACTGCCAAGCCATGTCTTCCCTGGACCGGAAACAAGCTTCCGAGGACCGGTTTCTGGCATTTCAGCGGTCTTCAGCCCGGCTTGCTTGAATCCAGTGGCAAAGTGAGCAAGGGACTCATGTCTGAGCATACCCTGCCACACTTATGGCGGCCAAAAGCGGTACAAAAGGGGGTGGTGATGGACGGAGCATCTGAATCAATCAAACACTCACACCCAGTCAAAAGATCTGGGTTTAATCCATCACCGTTCTTTAGCCCACTCTGCCACCCCAGTTCAGACATGGCTATATGCAAATCAGTCTGACCCTGTGCCTCATGGGAACAGTCCAGCCCGAACTGCCAAGCCATGTCTTCCCTGGACCGGAAACAAGCTTCCGAGGACCGGTTTCTGGCATTTCAGCCGTCTTCAGCCCGGCTTGCTTGAATCCAGTGGCAAAGTGAGCAAGGGATCCAGATGCAATGTCTGAAATGCGGTGGCTGAGTGGGCTAAAGAATGGTGATGGATTTAACCCAGATCAGTTGACTGGGGGTGAGTGTTTGATTTGCTCAAACGCTCCGTCCATCATCCCCTTTTGTATCGCTTTGTTCGCCCTAAGTGTGGCAGGGTATGCTCAGACGTGAGTCCCTTGCTCACTTGGCCACTGGATTCAAGATAGCCTGGCTGATGAGGATTATGAATCCGAAACCGGTCCCAGGATGCTTGTTTCCGGTCCATGGAAGACATGGCTTGGCAGTTTGGGCTGGACTGTTCCCATGAGGCACAGGGTCAGACTGATTTGCATATAGCCATGTCTGAAATGGGGTGGCTGAGTGGGCTAAAGAATGGTGATGGATTTAACCCAGATCAGTTGACTGGGGGTGAGTGTTTGATTTGCTCAAACGCTCTGTCCATCATCCCCTTTTGTATCGCTTTGTTCGCCCTAAGTGTGGCAGGGTATGCTCAGACGTGAGTCCCTTGCTCACTTGGCCACTGGATTCAAGATAGCCTGGCTGATGAGGATTATGAATCCGAAACCGGTACCAGGATGCTTGTTTCCGGTCCATGGAAGACATGGCTTGGCAGTTCGGGCTGGACTGTTCCCATGAGGCACAGGGTCAGACTGATTTGCATATAGCCATGTCTGAAATGGGGTGGCTGAGTGGGCTAAAGAATGGTGATGGATTTAACCCAGATCAGTTGACTGGGGGTGAGTGTTTGATTTGCTCAAACGCTCCGTCCATCATCCCCTTTTGTATCGCTTTGTTCGCCCTAAGTGTGGCAGGGTATGCTCAGACGTGAGTCCCTTGCTCACTTGGCCACTGGATTCAAGATAGCCTGGCTGATGAGGATTATGAATCCGAAACCGGTCCCAGGATGCTTGTTTCCGGTCCATGGAAGACATGGCTTGGCAGTTCGGGCTGGACTGTTCCCATGAGGCACAGGGTCAGACTGATTTGCATATAGCCATGTCTGAAATGGGGTGGCTGAGTGGGCTAAAGAATGGTGATGGATTTAACCCAGATCAGTAGACTGGGGGTGAGTGTTTGATTTGCTCAAACGCTCCGTCCATCATCCCCTTTTGTATCGCTCTAATAATTTGATGACACGTACATAAAGCCTTAAACACGATTCTCTTCCTGACAGGAAGCCAGTGAAGAGCCTACAAGGCAGTCTTCGAGGCAGCTCTTCTAGGAAGCCTCAGGACCAGCCGGGCTGCAGCATTTTGCAGCACCTGCACCCGGTCTAGGCTCCTGACCGTGGCACCTAAATACAGTAGGTTGCCGTAGTCTAATCGTGAGGTAACAAGGGCGTGCACTAGCGTCCGTCTAGCATCAGTAGGAAGGAGGCCCATGATTTAAAGAGACCTTTCAGCACACCAAAACACGCCCCCACCACACGACTGATCTGCGGCGCGAACGTGAGGTCCGAATCTATCCATACGCCCAAGTTCTTAGCCTGTGGACATGGCATGGGGGCCGGTCCTAAGCAGGATGGCCACCATGCCGAGGACCACACAGATGGGCCCCCCCCATCACGAGCACCTCTGTCTTGCTACCATTCAACTTCAGGCAGTTGTTAGCCATCCAGGAGGCAAGCTCCTGCATGCAGGTTCTGAAGTTGGGAGCAGCCAGATCAGGCCACCGCGACAGCGAGATGACCAGCTGTGTGTCATCGGCGTATGACACAATTCGCATTCCATAGCCCTCAACTATACTTGCCACTGGGGAGACGTCAAGGTTAAACAAGGTGGGACTCACGGCCGATCCCTGGGGCACACCCTGTTCCAGATTGATCGCTCTAGAGTAGTGTTCACCCTGTCTAACCACTTTAGCGCCGCTCCTGAGACACCGCCCTTATTCAGACACTGCAGCAAGGTGAAATGTGCTACAGTGTCAAAGGCGGCGCTCAGGTCCAGGAGGATGAGAGCCATAGTCTGTCCCTCATCCACTCCCTGTCTAATAGTCTCGACGGCCATAAGCAGAGCTGACTCTGTTGAGTGGAGTGACCTAAACCCTAACTGCGCAGGATGGAGAAGATTGGCTTCTTCCACGTAGGCCATAGGTTGAAGATTGACGCCTTCTCCGCCACTTTAGCCAAGTAGGGCAGCAGCGAAATGGGGCGGAGATTATCCAATTTCACCCAACTAACGTTGGGTTTCTTCTTTCTTCTGAGAGATAACTGATATAGGGCTCAAGGATATCGAGACTTTCCGTAAGCAATTTAGGTGAGGCGGGATCCCTGGGAGACCCTGACTTTATGGACCTACAAATCATTCGTAGCATCTCGGGGGGAGGGGTAGTAAAATTATCCAACCTATGATATCCCCCATCATCCCATTGTGCTGACCCTGGCATGCCTTCCTCTCGCTATGGTCATACTGCTGCCCCATCCTCTTCTGCCTCCACTCTGTATTTCATCTTTGTGCCCCTGTCCCATCCTGCCAGCCATCCTTGGACAGCTTAGAGGTCCTGCACATTAAAGACTGCCCTACATGGCCAGCTTGTTACCCCAGCTTCCCTCCTCCCTTCGATTTGTTCTCTGTATGCTTGCCCGCTCCCCCTCCTGTACTCCATGGTCCATTGTTCTGTCATTGCCCATGCAGAGATTTTGTCTATAGCCAACTTGCTGGCCCTGCCCCCTTCTCGCCAGCCTCCATTGTCTGAGTCTGTGCCCTTTCCCCTTTCTCCTGCCCGGATTGGTCTTTTGTTCTGCAACTGCTCCTCCTGCTTGCCCTCCATTCTTAACTTGCTGCCCCTACTCATCTCCTCTCCACCCTCTGTTGTCCGAGTCCTTGTGCCTGTCCTCTCCATTCTCCTCTGCATGGTGTTATTTACTGGCACTGCCCCTCATGTTTGGACTGGGCGTGAGTGTCTGAAAAGTTTCAGTGCTCCATCCATCATCTCCTTGTGTTTGCTTTGTTTGCCATAAAAGAGGCGGGGTATGCCCAGATGTTGGCCCCTTGCTCTCTTTGCCACTGGATTCAATCAAGCCTGGCTGATGAGGGGTGTTACTCCAAAACCGGTCCCAGGATGATTGTTTCCGGTTCAGGGAAGACATGGCTTGGCAGTTCAGGCTGGACTGTTCCCATGAGGTTCAGGGTCAAGACTGATTTGCACATAGGTGGGTCTGAACTGGGGTGGGAAAGTGAGCTAAAGGACAATGATGGATTCAACCCAGATCTGTGACTGGGGGTGAGTGTCTAAAAAGTTTCAGTGCTCCGTCCATCATCTCCATGTGTTTGCTGTATTATAGGCACGGCCACAGAGGCAAAGAATATCTCTGGAGGTGCATTGACAGTGCACCACCTAAAAGGTGGCACACTCTCAGTGCGCCCCCTGATAGCACCCCTCTGGCGAGGCAAAAGGGGGTCCTTTAGAACCCCGACATTCCTTGCAGGTGGGTGCAGTCACTTACTGCACCTGTGTGCAAGGGGATCTCTAATCCCCTTTAAAAGTACAAGTGGGTTGCTGCTTGCCCAGTGGAACTCGAAGCGCCTGCTTCAAAGTTGCTCCATGTTTTACTTGAATGGGTGTCAGGGGGCAGCCCTAGTTTGCGGCTGCCCTGGGAGGAGCTCTTCTAAGTAATAGTGTGCACTTTCTCTGTTTGCGCCTGTCGGACCTGTTTAAGGGTGCGCCAGGGAGCAAACAGGGAAATTGTGCCCTATACATAATAGGTAACCCAGGAGTCACACAAAACTGAGCAAAGTAATTTAATTTAGTGCTGTCAGATAGCATTCAAAAATGCGAATATAAATTGATGAAATACGTAATAGTCAACCAGTAAAACCTATCTTCAACATTTTGAAGTAATCATTAAGGGTAAATTTCTGCAAAACAATGCTCACTGCACTGTTTCCATTTTTTTTTGTTTAATAGATTTTTATTGAGATTAAATTACATGAAGTACAAAAAAGAAATAAAAGCAGTGAAACAGAGTCATAAAACTTACAGCATAATATATATAAGTAAAGCGAAAGAAAAAACGCAATGAATTAATATAAGCAAAATGATAATAATCAAAGGAAAATAATAGAAAGTGAGAGAAAGAGAGAAAGAGGGGAAAGATAGAAAAGAAGGGGAGAGAGGAAGATAGGAATAAAAGGAACCGATCAATGTACGGGAGTATGAGAGGACAGGTATGACGAGAAAGGAAGCCAAAGAAGATCAGCTTTTATTTTGTGAGAGACAGAGAGAGAGGAAACATTAGCAATTCTATGTTCATCACATACAAAATTCCACCAAGTAACAGATGATAATGCAGAATTATCTTTCCAGGATGACAAGATAACTTTAAAAGCTAGAGCAATAAAAAGATCAAATTACAAGGAAACAGAATATGAGCAATCAATATCAGGTGATAAGGAACCTAAAAATACATTTTGTAAAGTCAATGTAAGGCGACATTTAAACATTTTCATGCATGTGAACCAAACAGAGTTCCAAAAGTTAAAAACATTTGAACATTCATAAACTTGGAGTCTCAATGTGCCAGTTTCGATAGAGCAGGACCAACACAAAGGAGAAGAGGAGGGAGAAAACTTAGAAATCCCAACTGGGGTCATAATAGCTCTGCTATAGATGAAATATAAGGATTGGGTAATACGAGCAGAAGCAGAAACAATTTAGACCACACTTTATCACAAGTTTTAACAGAAAAAGAAACAGACAAATCAGTTTCCCATGCAGTTTCAATAGGATACGTCAGTCTCCCAGTAATACGAGATAACAACAACTTATATATAAGAGAAGCTTTGGGTATGTGTGTGTGGAAAGTAAAAGATATAAAGAAGAGGTTGGAGTAAAGGAAGGTGTAACATCAGGGATAACAAAATTATGTAATTGTGATTGTAAAGCATAGGAAATTATATTATATTCTCGAATACACGAATCAGGTAAATGGTACTGTAGTTTTAAAGCAGGAAAGGGGAGAACAGACTCATGGGAAACCAATTGATGAACATAAATAATGCCCTTCTCCTTCCAAAATTTGTAGTAGAATGATTTGCCCTTGTATCTAAGATATTTGTTATACCAAATAGTTGAGGACAAGAAACATTGGAAAGGGGTGAAGTCATTAGAAAATAAATTATATAGTAAACTATGAGAATATTTTAAATTAGGATTGTGTGACAGGAAAGTGCTATTAGACATAAAAAGTACATTTGGAAAAGAAAAATCCTTTAATAAGGAGCGCTCATAAACAATCCAACTGGGAATGGGGGTATCAGCAAAGTCATATTGTAGTGTAGTTCCTATTATCCCAATAGGCTCTGCGCATTGGAATAATACCTTCAATAGTATAGGCCTAGACCAGACGTTAACTAGGTCTTCTATTGTCGATATTAGACTTAAAGTTTTGGGTTTGCCAGCTAGCTCAGAGTTCACTAGAAACTTTCTCGAATAGGCAAGGAGGAGTTGAACCTCCCTGGATAGACAAGAAGGGATTTAGTTTCTGACAACCATAGAACATGACAACTTTGCTCTCCCCTAATCAAGAGTGTATCTCTAGAGTCGTGTGAAAACAAAAGACAACTTATTTTACTCAGTCAGTACGTGCATTCTTAGTCTCACCAGATTGTAGAGAAAAGGAAGAGACGGGCGTGTTCAATAAAAGATGTTATTTATTGATCAGTCTCTTTTCTCATACAAGAGAAATGGATCGATATTATCGCAATACTTATGGTTAAGTAAAGTGCATACAATAAAAGCAGAAGTATAAAATAATACTGTAAAAACATTTATATGGTTTCTAAGCCATAAGGTGGTTTAAAATGGATAAAATAGATACATACACATATACATTTGACTAATCGTACTCAACTGGTGTTTCTAACTACGCCTACCCCGGGGTACCTGACCTAAGCCTAATACGTGGGCGGGAATAGAAAGTAGCAGTTTAAGTTAAGTTTGTTTTGCCAAGTGACTGACTCAAGAATTCTCTGCAAGGGGTTATTCAGTTCTGTACCTTGAATCTAGGATGAATAAGGGATGGTATCTCTCGTCTCTGGTCTCGATATTCCAGGCTGCCTGCGAGGGCTACCCGGAAGCGCCGGAGCTGGATTTCTCGGCAGGAGAAAGCAGCGTCTCGTTCTCAGCGCGTCAGGAAGGCGGGGCTGCGCCAGCGGGGTCTGCTCTGCTCTGGGCTTCGGCAAGTCTGGCTGCTCCGATCTCGTCACCACCGCGTGTGTTTGCTTAAGGCAATACCGGTAATATTTATACCTGTAAGGTGCAGAGATTGACGTAAGGATGGACATAGATACGTCAATAAGGATGTCATACGACTTGGTCGTTAGCACATTCTTTTGCTGAAGTTCTCGATGAAATCAAAACAATGGCCGCAGGGTTTTTCCCAGGTTGTCATAGGTTTGATTTGTTTTGAGAACTCCGTATGCCTTATCAGGGGCTCGAGGAATATCGCTTGTCTAATTAGATGGCAAGCGTTATGACCTAATCAGATAACACGTTCCTGTGCCGTAGTGTGGCTTAATCAGATAACGGTTTCTGCATCATGGGATGGCTGCTAGTTAACTTGTTAACCAGAACAGGGTCAGGAATAGGGGGACCGATACAGAACCTATAAGAATACATCACACCCACTCCACGCTAACTATGGCCATGTTTACGAATCTAGGCATAGTAAAACATACTGTAGAGTATCGTGTATACCTTACCACCCCAAAATACATATAATGCATTTCGAATAAGGTAATATACGGAAATAATATTCACATGTACTATATGCACTCAAGCTGTAGAATAATGCTAAAGTAATCACGCATATGTATACATTATTTCTAAATGGTATATGAGAATTTACACATAAAATGGCTCTTAATACAGAAGAAAAAAGGTTCGAGACCATTTCATCACAGAATAAAAATAATTATTAACATACCAGCGGGCAGCTAATGTCTATAAAGTTTCTAAAAATAGGAAATTTTAGTTCTCTAAGAATAGTTTTTACTTTAAGCAGAAGATAAGTGTCCCGAAAAATCGTAAAAATATTTTGGGGCTGCTGAAAAAATCGCTGTCCGTGAACTGGAGGGAAAATTGTTCATGTAATTTTATCATTAAAGTTGAAGGCCAAATTCAGGGTGTTTGGAACGCCGTTTGCTAGCTTGCTCAAAAGTCTCTATTTCTGCTCTGGTGAGAACATCATATCATTTAGACTGTCGAAAAAGCTGTCAACAGCTTCCTGGGAGAGTTCCACTAACTCGGAAAAAGATGTAACCATGCATTCGAGCGCATGATTGTCTCCATTGACGTTTTGATTAGTATTGCTGACAGAAGGTCGTACCTGATCGATGCTGCTTTCATCTTGAACTCCACTACCCCTTAATCGTAGTGGTGAAGTTTCCACGAATGCCGTCATCAGGATTGGCAGCCGTTGAGGGCAGCACAAAGCATGAGCCGTTATTGGACTCAACAATGTTTCTGCATCCATTGGCGCATCTGATTGTAGCGTCAGACAGGTGTCCAACACGCATTCTTCTCCGCACAGCAAGCACCTTAATGCAGGTAAAACACATCGATGCCACATTGGTCGAAATGAAAGAAACCAAGTCATGTTCAGGTCTCTAAGCCGGGATAGTTCCAGGATTTTTGATATCCGGTCTCGGTATCCAATGGCTCGGATTGTTTCTTCCCTTGTCGCAGGTGTTTTGTCTGTGACATGGTTTGCCATAACGAAATATTAGGACCAAGAATAGGATTCCTGCAATTAGTCCCAAAATGAGGGGAAGTCCGCCAAAAATCGAATGGACGAAGTCTGGAAAAATAACCAGTATGGCTTTGAATGGTGTTAATGCCATTGAAAATACTGTCTTAAATACTTTTGAGACTCCACTGGTATCAGAAATATTTAAGATTTCATTCAGGATTTCCGCGAAATGTATGGGGGAATTAGTTGATAACAATGAGTGAATCTCTGCAGTCGTCCTTGCGACTAGGAGATCATACGTTTCTTTTGATGACGTGAGTCTGGTCGGCGTCTGAAGAAGCACTGTTTTCATTCTGCTTAAAGTATCTATTCGAATAGAAGTAATTTTTAAGTTAGGCCATGCCCTTGCCTCCCTGTCTGGAAAGGAGCTGGGGAACAATGAGTGTCCACAGCACATGACCTTCGCAGTCGTAGTTACGAGATAAGGAGTCCCGGGCATAAGACTACAACATCTGCGATCCACAATTAGAATGTAACTCCCGTTATAGAGTCTTTTAAGGAATGGTTCTATCTCCGTTGCAGGTGTGCCTAGCTGGTGACATGAAAGGTTATTTGAGTTCCCTTCACAGGCTCCATGCAAACTAATTCCATTACACAGAAGTGTACCGCTTAGTGACATCGCACAATTATTGCCACTAAGAAACACTTTCTGTCCTTTATTACTGACACATGCATGTGAATAGGGCAAGTTCCATGTTGTCTTAATGTACCCTTTTCCCAATTTTTCGTACATGCCAGCCTGTATATATTTTTGGCAGTATTGAAACCTGAAGGTTGATATTGGAATATTAATTATCCCATGTATTATCCATTCACTGACAGGTCGTTCTGACATTGTCACTGGTAATCTCTCGAGTTTCTCAATGCTCAGGATTGTATAATCAGCACCCTTTTGTGCCATACTGATTTGTTTATCAGTAAGGTTAAAGATATTGAATAGTGACGTTGTGTTGATTAAACGCCAAGGCACATAGCCTGAACGCAGATTTTGTAACGTCCAGCCAAGCTGTACAATAGAACGCAATTGAGACTGACCGTGTTGTAACAACAGTAAGTCTTGCGATATTATGTCGATTGCTGAAGACACAATGCTGTCCAAAGAAAAAATTCTGGAGGACAGAGTCATTAACCCATTGTCCACTACAGAAAGTGATTTTTCCAAATTAATACGGTCAATTTCCCGTATACTTTCTGCTGTCTCAATTTGAGTTACCTTCCAGGCCTCGTTGTAAGCTGCATATACAGAGGCTGCTATGAAGTGTTTTTGACGCTGTTTGCGCGGTCCCATAATGAAATCACGCAAGTCAGCACCATCAGTAAGTAAAGTTAGGTGTTGCTTAATTTCTGTCAGTGTGGAAGTTTGTAGCCATTGAAGGCATAATTTGCCCACACTGTAGGTGGTTATTATCCCTGGGTGTTGTCTTTGGGAATATCTAGGGTCTGGCCTGGTCAATTTGAACCCCTGTTTTTTGTTCAGGAATCTGTCTTGACAGTTATTAGTATCTGTGGGCCAGATCAACCACTGTTTCCAATCAGGATGTGTTCTGTTTTGGTTTAATATATAGTTTACGTCTATCTCTTCATCTGTAGAGCTATTGCTGTCCATTGTTGGCTTTGGAATAGACGGTTTATTTAAGTCTTTGATTTTGGCTAAGCCAAGACAGGTGGTTTGTTGAACAGTGTCATTTAAAAATATAATTTGTTCTGGGATCATGCAGGCTCTAAACAATGATTCTATACCTTGTACTTGCCATTCTTTTGTACCCCAAACACTTTTAACTTCAACATTTTTGTCCCAATAATCAAAACCAAAAGTATTCATTTGTTCAAAAAATGAGTCTGAATATATCAATTTCGTGTTTGTTAGCATGGTCTTTGTCCCTGTCTTATTTGACAATTTGAAATAAAATGTTTCAGCATTACTTGTGTTAAACCCTGAAAAGTATGAATATTTGTCGTAAAAGGTTCTTGAGCTTCCTTTTGGAGGGGTTGCACAATGTTCCCATTGATTATAATTTAAAACATTTCTAGGTTGTGCAGATTTATGTAGAAAATGGTTACCATAGTGGTTGTAACAGTACATACTATCATAATTAGTCGAACCCTGCAAATAATCATGTTTGGTAAATTTAGCAGACATCACTAAGTCAGACATCATATTATTTATACTTTCAAAGTCCCAATCATCAGCAAATGAGCTTGGTTTTACAAAGTCACTCAATGAGATCTTGATTTGGTGTCGATATTTCAGGATTTCGACCGGACCATAAATTTCGTAGTCAGTATTGTCCCATGCTACCCCACCTGGTATAGGATTGGCTGTGAAGTTGACTGAAGAAAGTTCTCTTTTCTCGACGTGTGAAGATGTGTGTGGCTTGAGGATCAAGTTGATTTTCTGACTTGCTGTGTCCATTGTAGCATATTTTCCCTCAATGAAGCGTCCCAAAGTTAGTACCATGATGAGCCAAAGTATGAGGATAAATGCACCAAAGCCCACCCGAAATTCAATCCATGGAGAAATCAGATATGTTTCTTTCAGCTGTTTCAAAAGTTCTTTAGCTTTATCTTTAAAGGTTTTTGTTGATGGCTGTGTTTTTGATTCACTTAGGTCTTCAGAGGAATCATCGAAGTTTATGAAGTAGCCGGATGCAGTTCTGTCAATTGTTCCAATTGCTTCAGGATTACTGTTTCTTGCATATTCGTTTGTTACTTCATTGTAGGTTGGTGTGTCTCTACTAAATGTTTTTATTTGGGTTTTCAGAGGTTTAAGTTCCATTGCATTGTTGCACAGTCCTTGTTGTTCTTCTGTAGGCGTTTCGAATGTGATTAGCCTCTTAGTTAGGACCTCTATATTGGTAGCAAATCTTGGTGTTCTACTACTTATCGGGAGTCCACTTGGCCTACTGTTTGTTATCGGCCACATGATTGTGGTTTTACCAGGTCGATGGATACAACTCGGTTCTCCTTTTTACCAGCAAGCGGCGGTAGTACAACTGATCTTGTCCCGTTAATAGACAAGACAGGAACTGCTTTTCTGTAAGAAGGCCCAAATTCCTTCTTTACCGCGATCTTTTCTCTGACTAGATCCCCGACTTTTGGAATCCAGACAGGTCTTGCTGGGACAGGTGGTGGTTCTTCAGTGGTTGTTGGCTGCTGTTTCAACTTTATGTTGCTCAGGTCTTTTCTTGTTTTGTTTAAGTCCTGCAAAATAGCCAAACGATCTTTGATATCAAAGCTTTTTTCCTTTACCACTGAAGTCTGACTGTCAAGATCTAAGACTAACATCCTAGTTCCAAACAATAATTCGTACGGACTGAATCCCTTCAGAGAATTTCTTGGCAGGTTATTTAGACTACGTTGGACACTTATTAGATGTTTGACCCACCCAGCTCCCGAACCTAATACCCTTTCCGTTATAGATAGCTTTATGCCTTGGTTTTTTCTTTACACCATCCCGTATCCCTCGGGAAGGAAGTGAGAAGAATCCCGCTGTGCTATGCTCATTTAGCCATGTTTCCCCACAGGCTTGAGGGCTAAAGTGAAAACATTGGTCAAACGTAGCATGCTCCTAGCGTATATGCCATTTAGACTCGCAAATCTTTGTATAACAGTCCAGACGTCAGCCGAGTGCTGGGGATCTACATTATAAGTGGAAACTAGCCTGTATATGTTAATCGGACGTTCTGTTTTTTACTGCTGATCCTTTCTGGAGTAAAACGCCACGGTAGTATACCGTTTCTTTCGCCACTGCGATCTCTGTTGCAGTCCGGGCATTTTTTTACAAAAATGCGATGCTGCAGGCTCATGCCTGGCCACCAGTACACTGATTGTAATTCTTCCAGAGAATCTTTTAGTTTGAGGTGTCTGAGACCCTCGCCCATATGTGCGTCTGAAATTAACAAAGTTCTCCTGTCCATGTTTGGAATTACTCTATCCCCCACTCCAGGGATTCGAGCAAAAGGGACGGAGTTTGCATCGATTATGTATGTATAATTGAGTGGATAGTTGATCGGTAGCGCTGAGCAGTCGCCTTTTGATGACGTTTTTACCGCCAGCATAGTTTCACCGTCAATGTATTTCATTGTACGCTTTTTTCTAGCTACGGAAGCCGATTTAGTTGCTACCACTGTGGCTGTCTCAGCCAATGAATTCCCTGCAACGTGAACGCCATCACGTTGATGACTCAGTGAGTGTATCACGTGAGTCTTTGGTAGTTCTTTTTGTAAAAGAACTATTTGTTCCCAAAGCAGTTTTTGCTTTATTGTTGCACCTGTGTCATCTTTGTAACCGTTTTGAATCCATTTCTGCAAATCGCTGTTATATGATTTGACGCAGTAATACGAATCGGACACTATAAGTGTCGGGAATTCGCGATCTGCATTATCTAGCGCCATTTTCAATGCTATTATTTCAGTCTGTTGTTCTGAATTAGTTTCTACTGAGTGTGTTTTTGTTAATAGAGGTCTTAGTTTACCTCCGCGCCACACTTCTTTTGTAATCTCACATGTGGGGTTGTATGCTTGTTCTCCCCAAACTGAGGGTTGAGCATGTCCGTCTGTATAGATTACACAAGGGTACTGTCGTAAGGGCAGAATGTCGATTGGCAGAGGGAATGTTCTTTCATATTCTATATTTTTCAATTCTTTTAATTCTGGATCAAAGTAGTATTTTACTTTGTCCGTTGTAATTGAATTCACCCATTGTATCCATTCCGGATTCAATGCAGTTGTTGGTAAATTACACGGTGTTGTTAATGCCTCAAAGGCTGATTCTGCTGTTCTGACTGTGGTGTGTCTACCGTCAGCTTTATCTTTTTCTCTAGCTATTGCGGTTTGAACTGCATGAACAATGTTTTCTTTAATGCTGAATTTCTTTTCAGCTTCTGTGTACAAGTGTGATTTGAATGCAATTGGTACCTTTTCTCCCTCGTTAGAGGTCAGGTATGTGAATCCGCATCTTCCTGGGATGACTCGAATCACAAGATTGCGTGTGTTATCACGTGTTTCCAATTTTGTTTTAATTAACATGTCTGTTTTTAAGGATCTCAAAATTTCTGTGTGTGTTTGAGTCCAATTGGTTCTTTTAAAATCTGGTTTTATTAGATCATAAAGGGGTTTGACCCTTTCTGCGTAATTTGCAATGTATGTTCTTCCGAAATTTAGGAAGCCTAGAATTGACTGTAGGTTTTTTAGTGTTCTAGGTGCTTGGAGTACGGCACATTTCTCTAGGAAATTGTCAGCCAGGCTTTTGCCTTCACTTGATAATTCATATCCTAAGAACAGGACTGTTAGATGGGCAATTCTAGATTTTTTAAAGTTGAATTTGTAACCCTCTGCTGCGAACCCAAGTATTATGGTGTTCACTCTCTTCAAGTGAGTATCCAAGTCATCATCTGTTAGGTATATGTCGTCGACATAAGATAATGCTTCGTCATCATATGTTTGTAGTAACTCTGTTACTCTCGCTGAGAATAATCCTGGGCTGTTCTTGAACCCTTGGGGTAACCGACAGAATTGTTTTTGAGCGCCATTTATTGAGAACGCAGACAAATATCTGCTCTCTGGTGCTATATTTTGACAAAAGAATCCATTAGAGATGTCTAATGTTGTTTTGTATTTTTTGCGCACTATGTTATTCATTAGCGCTGCACTATGCGAGTTTTGCACTGCAAAAGTTTTGCAACATGAGTTAAGGTGTCTGTAATCCAAAACTTGACGATATGAATTGTCTGGTTTGGAAACAGGAAACAAAGGGTTGTTCATTTGTGAGGTGCAAGTTTCAATCACCCCCTGGTATTCTAGTTGATCTAGGATTTCTTTTACCTGTTTTTTAGCTTCTTGCTTAATTGGGTACTGTCTTTGTGCAGTAGGTTGTGATTTTCACTGGATTTTGTGAGGAGGAGAATCCTCATCCCATCCTACGTGATTTTTATATAAAGCAGGAGCTTGAGCTACTGCCCACTTTCTAGCAAGTGTGTATTTTTTATGTATTGGGATATGATTTGAGAAGGCAGGCATAATTATTTCTTCGCCATGAGGGCAGTCCCCGACAAACTCTGGTGGCCAGTCTTTTTCAGCTAGAAGGATGTCATAGCCCTTGGAGAGATTATCCCAAAATAGTCCCCTTATTTTTCTAGTCTTATCCCCTTCTATACGTAAAGTTATTTCATATATTTTGTGAGGTTTGCTAACTCTGGTGTCTGCAGTTTCCACTTGAAGATATTCATTCGTGTCCACTGTCTCCAGATGATTCATAAGGACTTTGCGAGCTATGCTCACTTCTGCTGCGCTGTCTAGCATTGTCTGAGCCCATTCTCCGTTTTTCAGTTGTGTCCTCAGTATTCTCGGCATTGTTAACTACTTTAATACTGGCTACATTCTTTTTTGGAAATTGTAATTTCTTATTTGGATGAGCAGGTTCCTTGTCTTTGGACTTGACGTGCCCTTCCCTGGGTTCCGATCGTCCTCTTCTTTCCGATTTCTGCGAGGAAGTCTGAAAAGATTGAGAGGGATGTGTATCAAAATCTTGATATCTATCCGGTTTCTTTATATTATCCCTATTTCTAAGGTTGTATTTTTTCACAGAGGGCTCACTTTGGGGAGACCTAGGTCCTTGGTCCGGAGATTTTTCTCTCCGCCGAGGAGACCTTCCTCTGGACTGGAATTTCTTTTCTTTTGGATAGGATTGTTTGTTTCCATCCCAGTTCTTCTTTTGACTGTTTAGATTATTTTTAATAAATATTTTTTCAGGACTTTCAATCAGTTGGGGTTTTACTGGTATTCCACCTAAACTATCTCTACCTAGTTCCTCATAGGATTTTTCTATAATTCTGGCAATTTCAGCTGGTTGGTCTGCTATATCTGTTTCTTTTAACCTTTGGCGGATCGCCACGTTTGCTGCTTCTCCCTTTATATTGGCTAGTAATATAGCCGAGACCTGCTTGAAGTCTTTCAGTAATTTCATACCAAGAGTTAAAGCGGGTTCTGGACCGTATTCGTCTTGAATTTGTTTTAGCACATCTGGTATTACCGAGATGGATGGTACACCATGCGTTTTTGTGTAAATGGAAGCAAAGACTGTACCCCAAGTGTCACAGTCCTCCACGTGTGGTGCGATTCCCATTGGAAGACAGATAGTCAGAATCCTGTGTTTATCCACAGGGGTGGTGTCTGGAAACACCGCCTCTATTTGGGTGATTTTTTGTGCTAACCAGAATGGTATTTGTTCCCTTTTAGCTGGTACTTTACCTAGGCAGGACTGTATGTTCTGTGGTGTAATTTTATTTGTGTTCCCCTGATGAGGGGTCAGCTGTGCAATTTTAATTGCTGGTTGGATTGTTGAAGTCCGCATTACATATTGGACTAATTGTCTATGTACTTTTATTAATTGTTTTAGTTGTATTAGAAGATCTGCTGCAGACATTCTTTCGATGTCTGGATGTGGTGTGTATCCGGCTAGGACCGGCCACGTTGCTCCTGGTCTACCTAATGGACCGAGCCTGGTGATGTGATTGTTGTGTTTTAGGGCGCCATTAAACAAGAGCAGGTGCTCTTGAAATTTAAGTGGTACTTCCACCTCCTCGAAAGGAGTGTATTCTTCAGGAGGTTCCTCTGTTTTGTAATGGTGGAAGTACTTTGTTACAGCGTTTG
Organism: Lissotriton helveticus; assembly: GCF_964261635.1. Taxonomy (NCBI): domain Eukaryota; kingdom Metazoa; phylum Chordata; class Amphibia; order Caudata; family Salamandridae; genus Lissotriton; species Lissotriton helveticus. The sequence continues at coordinate 1,598,993,412 of NC_136059.1, read as the reverse complement.
CTGCTGGAAAGTTTATCCATGAATAGAATACCTCTGTCTGCCGATATTCGTGTGCCTCTATTACGAATATGACTGTGCCACCTCTAGGTGTCAATCCATTTTCTATAAGTTTTAAAGTTATAGATTTTCTTATGTTGACCGGGATGTGTATTAAATCCGGGTCTGCTTCTTGCATAGTATTATCAGCTGCTACTCTAGCTATCTCTCTTTCTTCTTCAGTGTCTGACATTCTACTGTCAGGAAGGTTATTTTGTTTGTTTGCAGATCAGGTTTCTTTGGAAACAAAGATTAGATGCACAATATTTTGGAACAGTGTATCCTTCAACGTTGACTAAACCAAGAACCATACATAGGAGTTTCCTCCTGCGAGGTTTGGCGGATATGACCTTTCACCCACTCCAGACGTGTTTGGAGTATTATGGGAAAAAAGGGGTCTGAGTGAAAAAGCACGACTGAGTTACTCTAATGTCTTGCGTTAGTTTTATCGCCTTTCCAAACGTTTGGGCGCCATGTAGTGTAGTTCCTATTATCCCAATAGGCTCTACGCATTGGAATAATACCTTCAATAGTATAGGCCTAGACCAGACGTTAACTAGGTCTTCTATTGTCGATATTAGACTTAAAGTTTTGGGTTTGCCAGCTAGCTCAGAGTTCACTAGAAACTTTCTCGAATAGGCAAGGAGGAGTTGAACCTCCCTGGATAGACGAGAAGGGATTTAGTTTCTGACAACCATAGAACATGACAACTTTGCTCTCCCCTAATCAAGAGTGTATCTCTAGAGTCGTGTGAAAACAAAAGACAACTTATTTTACTCAGTCAGTACGTGCATTCTTAGTCTCACCAGATTGTAGAGAAAAGGAAGAGACGGGCGTGTTCAATAAAAGATGTTATTTATTGATCAGTCTCTTTTCTCATACAAGAGAAATGGATCGATATTATCGCAATACTTATGGTTAAGTAAAGTGCATACAATAAAAGCAGAAGTATAAAATAATACTGTAAAAACATTTATATGGTTTCTAAGCCATAAGGTGGTTTAAAATGGATAAAATAGATACATACACATATAAATTTGACTAATCGTACTCAACTGGTGTTTCTAACTACGCCTACCCCGGTGTACCTGACCTAAGCCTAATACGTGGGCGGTAATAGAAAGTAGCAGTTTAAGTTAAGTTTGTTTTGCCAAGTGACTGACTCAAGAATTCTCTGCAAGGGGTTATTCAGTTCTGTACCTTGAATCTAGGATGAATGAGGGATGGTATCTCTCGTCTCTGGTCTCGATATTCCAGGCTGCCTGCGAGGGCTACCCGGAAGCGCCGGAGCTGGATTTCTCGGCAGGAGAAAGCAGCGTCTCGTTCTCAGCGCGTCAGGAAGGCGGGACTGCGCCAGCGGGGAGTGCTCTGCTCTGGGCTTCGGTAAGTCTGGCTGCTCCGATCTCGTCACCACCGCGTGTGTTTGCTTAAGGCAATACCGGTAATATTTATACCTGTAAGGTGCCGAGATTGACGTAAGGATGGACATAGATACGTCAATAAGGATGTCATACGACTTGGTCGTTAGCACATTCTTTTGCTGAAGTTCTCGATGAAATCAAAACAATGGCCGCAGGGTTTTTCCCAGGTTGTCATAGGTTTGATTTGTTTTGAGAACTCCGTATGCCTTATCAGGGGCTGGAGGAATATCGCTTGTCTAATTAGATGGCAAGCGTTATGACCTAATCAGATAACACGTTCCTGTGCCGTAGTGTGGCTTAATCAGATAACGGTTTCTGCATCATGGGATGGCTGCTAGTTAACTTGTTAACCAGAACAGGGTCAGGAATAGGGGGATCGATACAGAACCTATAAGAATACATCACAATATGATAAAGCATAAGCTTGTTTAATTAAAAAAGCTGAATGATAAGCTCTAAAGTTAGGAAAGCGGACACCACCTAAAATTTTTGGAGAAATAAGTCTAGCAAGAGAAATACGTGGGTGCTTCTTGTTCCACAAAAATTCTATACATGAAGAATTAATTTGGGAAAAAAAGGAAAGGGGAATTTGAATAGGTAACATAGATAAAGTGTAAAGAACATGAGGGACAATCATAATAATTATAGTGTCCAACCTACCCCACCAGGAAAGGAATAAAGGAGATCAAGTGTGTAGACGTGACTGAATTTTTGTAATTAATGAATTAAACGTGTATTTAAGGGTATCGCGTAAGGTGGAGGGAAACCAAATACCAAGTTATTTAATTTTAGAAAGACACCAAGTAAAAGTAGTAACATTAAATATAAACTGATAACAGGGAGAATTTAATGGTAAAACTTCTGTTTTTGAAAGATTCAATTTATACCCAGAAATACTGGAATATAATTGGACCTCTTCCATAAATGGCTGGAGTGAGTCAGTAGGGTTAGACATATAAATTAAAATATCATCTGCATAAGCAGATATTTTGGTCTCCATAGAAATATGAATATACCAGAAATATGTGAGTTGATACGGATACGTTCCAGGAAAGGTTCAAGACATAAAACAAAAAGTAAGGGTGAAGGGGGACACCCCTCTCTTGTACCTCTAGATAAAGAGAAGCATTTTGAAAAAAATGTATTTTACAAAAATACTAGCTTGAGGACAGGAATATAATAATTTAACATAAAATATAAAAGTAGGGCCAAAACCAAACAATTGAAGAGTTTTGAACATAAATTGCCAATTGACCCGCTCAAATGCTTTTTCGGCATCTAGAGATAATGCTGCAAGAGGGGATTTATATTTTTTAGCATAAGAGATAATATTTGTGAACATTCGTGCATTATCTGATGCCAATTGACCCTTGAAAAATCCGGCTTGATCAGTTTTAACTAATAAAGGAATAATCGTTTCAAGTCGTGACGCAAGAATCTTGGCAAAAATGTTACAATTGTAATTTATTAGAGATATAGGCCGAAAATACTTGCACTGAGTATGATCTTTGTCCGGTTTGGGGATAATGACAATTAGGGCATCCATAAAAGAGCCTGATGCTTTGGCATCTTTAATAAATGAATTAAAAAGTGTTAAAAGGTGCGGAACAAAAATGGAGGTAAAGGTGACATAAAATTCAACAGATAGTCCATCAGGACCAGGGGCTTAGGATTTTTTTAAAGAGTGAAGGGCATTAATTAATTCCTGAGAACTCATTTTTTTCTCTAAGTCATTAAATTTGTCCGGGATAGAAGGAGGAGAAGGGAGAAGGGAGACCTGAGAAAAAAGTATGTCAATTTTGATTAGAAGGAAAGGTTTCAGAATAAAGGGACTTATAAAATTCATGAAAGACTTCCGCAATATCTTCATCCGATGATACCATTTTTTAGTAGAGTCATTAAAAATAGGGCCAATATTTTTACGATCAGATTTGACTTTCAGATAATTGGCAAGCATTTTACCTGCTTTATTTTGACCACCGTGATATTTAGATTTAATTTTGAGAAGAATATTACAAGCGTCATTAGTAGCTAGTTTATTAAGTTCCGATTTGGCCTTAATTAATTCATGTAGAGTGGAAGGGGACTTGGAGGTATAATATGTGTGTTGCAGTAATTTAAGATGATGTAATTGATCAGTATACTCTTTCCTCATAGCCTTCTTTTTGTCAGAAACATAAGAAGTAGTGAAAGCACGGAAAGAGGCTTTAAAAGCATCCCAATTTTTAGAGATAGAGGTATCCATTGGGTTATTAAAATTAAAAAAATCTTTAATAAACGCGGTGGCTTCTGTAATATAAGTAGCGTCAGATAGTAAATAACCATTGAGTTTCCATCTACTGAATTGAGGTGATTTAAGTGAAAGGTCGAGAACAGCGTGTACGGGGGCGTGGTCAGAAATAAAGATGGAGTCAATTTCTGAAGATTGAAGGGAAGGGAGTAGGGATTTTCTGAGTAGAACATAATCAATCCTAGAACGAGTATAGTGAACATTGGAGAAAAAAGTATATTCAAGCACATCCGTATTACAAGTTTTCCAAACATCATAAAATGGACGAGAAGTGATGGCCGATTGAAATGCTTTATGAGATTTATCTGGGTTAAACTTGCAATTAGATAATCTGTCGGAAAAGGGGTTAATCCACTGATTGAAATCCCCAGCAACAATAATATCAGGGCAATCAATAGATGAAATGAAAATTTTAATTTCATCCCAAAATTTAGGGTCAGGTTTGAGAGGACCATAAATGTTCAAAAGAACCAGGGTTTTGTCGTGTATAACAACCCATCACCCATCGTCCAGCATCATCACATTGTGTAGATAAAATTTGTGCAGATAAGGATTTATGAAATAGAATGGCAACACCCCCTTTTTTATTTAATGCGGGAGAGTAGACAACCTGTCCCACCTAATTCCTTTTCAATTTAAGCGATTCAGCATCAGTACAGTGAGTTTCTTGAAGAAAAGAAACTTGAGATTCAAGTTTAGATAAATGAGATAGTACCTTCTGATGCTTGACTGGGTGTCCAAGACCACGAACGTTCCATGTAACAAACTTACACATAATGAAGGGTTAGGAAGGTATGATACATATGGAGTCGAGACACATCAGGAGCACAGCTACAAAAAAGGAAACAACAAGCATGACAAGAAGAACAATGAAAAAAGTGACATACAGGATCATTATATACAAACAACAAATGACTAATGGTGATAAATAGAAGAAGAGTCGAAGAGATTAGAGAAAGATAGAGAAAAAGCACACACAGCCACAAAAGAGGAATAATAATAATAAAAGAATAAAATGTTAAACAGAGAAAACCTGAATGAATAAAGAAGCAATAAAAGGAGAATAGAACAGAAGAGAGGGAAGGGGAAAGAAAAAGAAATAGAGATGAAAGAAGGAAACAAACAAACAGATCATGGCATAACAACCAGACCTGAAGCAAGAAGAAGGAAAGATGAAGGGAAGATATGATGACGCAGAGCAGAGCGGATCCCATAAAAGATAGGCACAGAATAATGAGAGCCGTAATAGGAGAAGCATATAAATAATAAGAAGAAGAAAACGGATAAGAATAATAAAAGTAGAGGTAAAAGAAAAATAGAGGTAAACATTATTGAAAACACTAGTAGGAGGAAAACCTATGAAAGTGGGGAAGAAAGAACCAAGAAATTAATTAGATACAGATAGAAAGATAGAAATAAGATACAAAAATCAGACATTAGTGTCCATTCCTGTGGATGAAAAGGAAAGCAGAAAAAGTTTTAACTTTTCAGGATCGTCGAAGGAGCGTGAGCGTCCATTATGAGTGATATTGCAGAGACATGGATGAAGTAGGCCATATTGAATATTGAGAAGTCTCATTTGAGGTCGTAAAGCTAGAAATTTCTTTCGACGCGCATTAGTTGCATTGGAGATGTCTTGAGATATGAAGATATTATGACCAGACCAAATAAGACGACGCTTGAGCTTACCAGCCTTTAGGACAGACATCAATTCGGTAAATTCAAGAAAAAGCATAATAATTCCACGTGGTTTCGCCGGGTTAGAAGTAGGATGACTTAGGCGGTGTGCTCGTTGGATGTTGATGGGAGGATTTGAAGATGGAAGACTCAGGAGTTCAGGGAGAAACTTTTAAAGAAAAAGAACCATGTCCGGACCCTCGACATTTTCTGGTAAACCATAAAGGCGTAGGTTGTTGCGAAGATTACGATTTTCCAAATCCTCTGTGTGAAGCTTCAATCTACAAATTTCTTGCTCCAATATCGGAATCTTTGTAGAGACATCATGTAAGTCACTGACATGTTGCTCTAGGTCCAACACCTTACTCTCCAAAACAATCCACCTCTCTTCAATTTGTTGAAGTTTTTCATTTGTTGCAGTCATAAAAGGTTGGAGCCCACGTACTTCGTCAAGAATAGAGTCCAAAATAGGGTTTTGAGAGGAATGAATCGGAGATGGTGGGTCATTTTTATGACGCTTAGACTTCGTGCCAGTAATAGAAGATTTAGCAGAGTGTGAATCTGAAGCCATATTAATAGGTGTGTCAATAAAGCTCTGGGAAGAACACAGTAGATTTATCCAACAAAGAGCGGGATTTGAACTGCACCAAAAAAAATGCACACATAATGTTCCTCAGAGAAACACAGTAGGAATCCGTGTGGTAGGTAAGACGGATGTGTCAGTGAAAATTGTGAGCTCAGCCGCTGATACCAGCGGCCGCCCACATCTTCAGCATTGGCATGTCAAGAAAACAGGGATATACTCAAGCATACAGACAGGGCCACGCATACCTAAGTCATTACGTGGAGCCAGAGATTCAATATGTTGAGTTACATGAGAAATATGGAGTTCCTTGACTATATGGCAAAATACAAAAAGCCCAGAGTGTTCATTTAGTTGAAGTTAGTGAAGAAAATGGCATTAAGTAATAAAAAAGACAAAAAGCCCATAGCAGAGAAAAAAGGATAATGCCACCAGGAAACATATGCATTGAATTAGAGCAGGTAGCAGGTAAACTTTCTCTACAGAAAAAAATCCACATGTACTGAGGAAAAAAGAAGTAGTGAATTCATGCTGAAAGTATTGTAACTTGAATAGTGGAAGAAAAAAGCAGCCAAAAACATGAAAATAGCATGCCACCGATAAAAAGGCTGGAATAGTGCAGTTGATACAATGAAATCACCGGCACATAAAAAATACGCGATCGCAGCAACTTAAAATGGCGGCCGCGCGCGCACTCTATGAGGAAGTCAGCAACGGAGAGATAAACCAGGCATCCGTCGGGGAGAAAGCTGAAACCTACTTTAATTTGTGCCCCGCATGTTCCTACGACCAAAAAGGCTTCTCCGGAAAAATGAAGCGATGTAGGGATGGCTCGAGTGTGGAAAAGAGGTCCGCCGATGCACGGAGCTCACCAGGGATCCGCCATTGCGCTACGGCATCAAGCCACGCCCCCACTGTTTCCATTTTTAAATATCTAATTAGACACATATTTTTTAATTTTTACATAGTGCCAAACATGCCACCTTGTTCCTTAAAAATGTGTTTTTCACTTCAAATCTGCAAACCGGTGTTAAAGAAGTAAGGCCATCTTTATTTATATTCAAGTGGTTTTATATTAATTTTCTCATCATTTTTTCAGTGACTTGTGATCGGTGAGATATTGGATACCGATATAGTGAATTTGGATGATACGTATATTGAAAATATAGGGTGAGTGGTTTTTAACTTTTTATGTGTACTTATATTCTTATCTCACCGTTACTAGAGATATAGTACATGTTTAATTGCTTGCTCAATTTGATATGTTAGGAATAATAAGTAGCGAGTGAGATATCTTTGAGGATTACAGAACCCGGCGTGGGACAACCGATTTATGGTAGATATATTGTATAAATTATTTGATCTTGATTTGGTCTAATGACCCAGAGGCATTATAATTAGTTAAGCTTAAGGATTGTATTATCCTTACAGGATATTGAATTTTTGGAACATTGTGAGATAACAGAAAATGTTGATTGCGTTGGTCTGGACAGGTGATTATTCAACCAACATATATATTTAATTTTTCATGCCTTTAATGATCATTTTCAGGAAGGTGGAGGCACGTTAATATAGTTTTTACACAAAGTGGTGTACTTGGAGTTGGTTCTATTCTTTGATTGTTCTTTTCTTTCAAGGGACTCCACTATTATTGAATTATGTATAGATCATTTATACTGTAATGATGTATTTGATTTTCCCTCAAATGTATAGTTTGGTATTTATATATTATATGTTTGGGTTGCAGCCCTGAGGAAGTTATTGTGCTTAAACTGTGGCACAACGAAACACGTGTTGGCTGCAATTTTGGAAGAAAAACAGTGGATGAATAAAATCTAACTGGATCACCAAGACTGTATTGACTGGATCAAATAAGATTACAAAGATTGTAATTGATTGGATTAAATCAGGATTGGAATTTTTTTATCTTCCTGCATATCTGGAGATATTGTTACTTTTTGATTGATAATTTAATTTCAGTAAATAACTTTTGAGTGCTCAGGGAGAACAATTGTAAGTTTTGTAACATTTCCAATCTCTTGGAATTGAGGGAGTATGTATGGTAACCATACTCTTCACCCTTAGGAGCACCACATGAGATACTTTTGTGTAAACTTTCCCATACTTGAGCTGAGCGCCCTGTTGCAACTGGTTACCTTAAGTGTGTTTTGTTTAAAGAAGTAAGGCAATTGAATGGCATTGGTCATGGAGTTGGAGCAGGAACACCGATGAGGAGAATTTGTTATCCAATATTGATAACCTCTGGTTTAGGAAATTCGACTGACAATCAGAGCAGAAAAGATTGAATTCCAGATAGTTCTGCAGTTGCTCAAGTATTAGAGCTTCTCAAATGATGGTGCTCCCCTGCATTGCGGAAAGGGAGAGTGTGGAAGAGCCATATCTGCTAAGAAATTGATTTTTTTTCTAACTCCCTGCCCTGCCCTGGCGCGCTATAGACTACAATGCGCCAATGCACACACCCGTGCTGCATAGTGAAAGGGTGCGTGTGTTCTCTATGGAACAGTTTTTGCCCTGGCAGGACCTTTTCAGTACAAAAGCTATCCTTTAAAAATGTTTCCTCTTTTACATGTGTGCTGTACATTGTAGCACGCATGCAAAGTAGGACCAAGTTTTGGCAAAGTCAATAGGTCTTGCCTATGCAAATTCTATTTCAAAGCTTTTTTACATGTTACATAGAAGTTAAGCTACTGTTTAACATGGCATAAAGTAAAAACAAACACTAAGACGTGGACAAGGCTTTCATTTCTTTACAAGATGGCATGAGGCTCCCTCCATTTGGAGATTTGCCTTCAGTATCTATTTTGGTTGTTATGGCTAAATATGTCTTCAGCGGTAGCATTTCATTTGATCATTAGTGAGGGAGTTATGAATATGCCTGCCTTCTCTTGTAGTCCATTGGTGTTTTGTTGGCTGTCTGAACGGCAGATATTTGGTCAGGAGGAGTGCACGAAAAACAACCACCTTGTCTTTATGCTCAAAGCAGGACATCATCTTAAATTACTTTTCTACCTCCAATATAATCCAGGGGCCTGGCATAGTCTTGCTACCCACTTTCACATGCCCCAGTTAAGGAAAGGAGGGTGTCTGATGGTTGCTGCTGAACTTTTTTCCTCTTTGCAGGTGATGGCAAACAAGTGTACAAAAAAATTTACAATTGTGCAAAATAATGTTGCAGATTTATTTTCATTGGGACCCCATTCTGTGGAGAGTGTTATCGCTTGAGACATTCAACTTATTTGTTACGATAATGAATGCGCTTGTTCTATGGGTAAAATAAGACAGACCATCTTTTAGCACTTCTGAATTATATCATACTTTCTTTCTTCTCAGCTGTAAGCTTACTTGGCTGCAGAGGACGGTGTTTTAAGGGAACACAATATTCCTCCCGAACTCGGGCATTGGACATACATGTTGAAATTTTAATGGACTCGCAAAAGTCTAGATTCCTCACTTTAACCATCAATGTTCTATTTTCACCTAATTAAAAAATACCTTCCTTACCAAGAGAGATTTTAAATTTCACCTGTGCTTGGGGGATGAGATCAGGGCCAGACTGGCTGTATCAGGCGTTCTGCCGGGAGGCAGGAATGGCGGGGCCAGTTTTGCAGAGCTGAGGGATGCTTTTTCAGCTTTGCTGTAATATCGGTCCCCGTTCCAAAAACAGCAGAGCTACACTTTTGAACCCACCCTGCATGGGGCCGGTCCAGCGAAATTGCTAGCGCTGCTTTGGGTTCTCAGTCCGGCCCTACATAAAGCCAGGATGTCGGCCTCTTGACTATTACCGAAAGCGCTATCGCATATGTCTATCAGAACATGGCCAGCCTTCTCTCCCAGATAATCCGCCTTGAGGCTTTAAGAATAAAAAATAAAACCAAGAAACAAAGGGAAATGCAATGACAGTGTCATCGGAGGGGGCAAGCTGCAGGTGGTGCAACAGGACCAAGCAGTAATGGGAGGGAAGAATTGGGGGAAGAGGGCAAGCAGCAGTGAAGGGAAAACAGTTACGTGGTCGGGAGGGGGTGATCTGTGGAGGGGGAAGCAATGGAAGGTGCAAAAGGAGCAAGCAGTGACGGGAGGAAGGAAGTGGGGGACAAGGCTGGCAACAACCCAGTCAAAAGCATTGATGAGAGCAGGAGTGGGGTGATTGGTGGACAGGGCAAGTAAAACGGAGGTGTGAGGGAGCAGTGATGGGGAGGAGGTGGGGGGATCTGGCAAGCAGCAACAAACGAGGGTGGGGTGGTAGGTGCTGTTAGAGACATCCTGCAAACAATGCACTCTGATGGAATAAAAACAGTACCTCTGCAGGTGTGTACGCACAGACAGGAAGCAGTACTTGGTCCATGCTCCACGGCCTTGACACACATGGAGCCCGGGGAGCAAGCCAGAGGAGAGGAGGAGGCTCTGTCCAATAAAAAGTAAGGAAACCAGAGCACTGTGGGAGCCAACCAATGTTAAGTAAGAGTAAGCAAAAAGTGGGCTCTAAGCCCATTTCAAGAGATTTTTTTAACATTCCCAGTGATTTTGCAAGCACAGCACAGTGCAAGCGAAACCTAAAAACAAGGAGAAATGAAAGCATTTCTCGTCAATACACCTCCCACAAAAAAGCATTTGATCCCTCTCTATGAATGTTTGGAGATAGGGATTTGCATCAACACCCATGAGTGGTTGCAATGCAAGAGAAGCCCTTGTACCACCCACAGAATGCCCCCTTGATCCAAAGTAGCACAAAGAAGTGCAACTTGTGTAATTTTGGGACACTATCGAATGCAAGTCATGATTTGTGTCCGATAGTAAATCCTGCATAGCACTTTGCATAAGGTGTTAGTAAACCTGGGCCTTCGTTTATTCACTACAGAAGTTATTACAGCAAACTTTAAAATCAGAGAATAAGAACTATGGGGCATATGTGGTACATGCACAATGCTAAGCTACAATTCATATTTATGAAGCCACGCAAAGCTACTTTGCGTGCTTTGAATGGCTTCATAAATATGGAGTAATGCAATGCATCGGCAATCGCTGCGTTGCATCACTCTGTGCAATGGAAGCATTCCATGGGCATTGCGGTGGGTGTCCCTATGCAAATCCCATGGTTTTTAATGCATTTCCAGATTATTCAAACCTGGTTAGGCTAGGAATGCACCAAAAATATATGCCTCCCCAGATGAGGCATAATGAAGAGAAATATTTGTATTTCTCCTTGGTTTTTCCTCTATGAGTGCCTCATTCTGCAGTACACATAGAAAGAGGAAAACACCTCTATGGATTGTGTTTGTGCAGTAAGTTGTCCCTTTCTGCACTAAAACAATCCTGCCTAAAACACAGGCACCCTTACATCATGGTGCAAAGGTGCCTGCTTTGGCTCTAGGCTGCTTAAATAACGCCAGCGCAGGGGGAACGGACAGGAATGTGCCATATTGGATAAAAACGATGCATTTCTGTCCCTTCTGTGTGACAAAGGGAAATGTAGCAACGTAAGTTGCTGTGCAGCCCTGTGCCACAATTCCATAAATATGCCCCTTTGTGACTCTCAGATGTGTAATGGACACATGGAATACTGATATGTAGGTTGTGTCTGTAATGAGAATTACCTCAGCTTCTGGCTATGACTCTGCCTCCACCAGCTAGGAAACAAACAAAATGCAGCTTTTAATATTTATTAGCAGTCTAATTTACTGTCAAATTGGGCTTTTTTTCATGCAATGGCACAGTATATAATCTGCAGATCAAACATCATAAATAAAGCGCTTTGCTGGTATGCTCAATTGTAGTGCCTAGGTGGTGTAACGCCACATAGGACTCTGTATTTTTTGCACTGACCATAAAGTATGTTGTCTTGAATGCATTAAGTTCCACAAATCATTGTGTAGCACACACGTTTTCTGAACCCAAAATGAATGCCCTACATGGAAACCCCATACATCCTCTTTATCTACCTATGGAATGTGTTTTGCTTGTCCCGTGTTCCCACTTAATCCTGCAATCATAAAATCAACCCCCTTCACCATCACTAAAGGCCCAAATCACCTCAACAGAAGGAACTGTAGGATGCAACCTTATACCAGGAATGTCTTCCTCCACCATAGATTATGGACATTAACAACTGCTGCACCATGCACCTTCGCAACCTCAGCCATTTAAACTCACTTGCCTATTTAGAAGTGTAAATACTATTTTGAGGAACAAAACAGTGGCTTGTTTGGTACTGTGTAAAAAATAAAAACGTGTGTATAATTAAAGAATTAAAAATGGCAAACATTGTTTCACAGAAATTATTTAAAAATGTTGAGGTTATGTTTTACGTTTTCACTGCTGTGTGTTTCACCAGTTTATGTTCGAATTTTGAAAAATGTCTGTCAGCCTTAAACTCAATGACCATGCTTAGCTTTGTAGTACTCCAGGAGAATTCTTCTTCCATGGGGTGTGTCATTCTTCTGCAAACTCCTGCACACACACTCGACACTTCACCATGCTGTAGTTTGGAAAATTCAATTAACAACGACTGCTGCTTAATTAAGCATAATGTGTCACACCTGTTCTGTGTGTTGCAGATATTCACAACATTGGAGCCCCAGAGACAAAACTCTGCACACCGGGTGGTGTTAGCATCATTAATTAACAACCACTCTGCTTCACTTCTAAACATGATAGTAGAATCCTCCCCATAAGTGCAATGAAAACATCCAGCTGCGAGGTAAATGTATTAATTGACATTTTTCTATCAATGCAAAAAATTATATCCTGAATAACACACAATTAATGTCTTAATTTACCAAATAAATGTGAGCGTCAGAGTCAAATGTTCACAGGAGCTGATTGCGGACAGCTCACTAATTGTGATTTTGGTGTAAACCAGGTGTTGCATCTGAATCACCATTAGAGATAGAAGGAAAATTTGTAGTGATCCCACTAGTTTTTGCCTGCATGAATTGTGCCAAGTTAATACTAGAGGCTTGAGATTCAATTGTGTATTTATGTGAAATGTTGCATAAAATATGCAAAACTATGCAAAATACAAACCCAGGGCCTCATTTATGAAAAGTGACGTATCACTGCGTGAAAACAGCGAAGCGCCACTTTTCATTGCGCCCTCCTTGCGATACCAATGATGCATCATATTTACAGTATGACGCATCATGTCGCAAGGAGTTACAGACACACCAGTATTTCTGACATATCTGTAGGAGCAAAAATGACGCAACTCCAGCAATGGGTCATTACACATGGGGAAGTCCCATGTTAAATGTGCCTGCGCCAGTCTTAAGCCTGCTATGAGGCAGGAGTAAGATATTGATGACTTTGCATCCTAAAAGTGACACAGTGAAATATCATAGATTTCACTACGTCATCTCTACGAGGCTTTCTTGCGCCAAAACGCCCACCCTGCATACATTATACCTGGCGCAGGTATAATGTAGCGCAGGGGTTTACAAAGTGACGCATCTACCTAGATGCGTCACTTTGTAAATATGACGCAACATGGCACATGTTTTACCCTGCTGGTGTGTCACAAAAAGTGACGCGCCCGCGGCGCAAAAGTGAAGCAAGGAGTAATAAATAAGCCCCTCAGATTCTAGCGCATTAGTGCTGGCAAGGAACACAATTGGCAATTTGTGGTGATCATGTGCACCTGCACTAAAATGTTACAGCAAGCAAAGCGTAATTATATTACATGGTGTAATGGCATAATTTGGGGAATTTGGGGTAACAAGTTTAACATGAAATTCATAATTGCACTACCACCCGTGCATTTTTTGAATGTTGCAGTTCTGATGAGCATAATTCAACATAATCCTCATTCTGACAAGCGGAACTTGTAAGGAGGATGAGGCAATAGCATCTTAAAAGAGTGCACCCTCTGAAACTGGTGTTTGCAAAGTGTAATATAATCTTTACAAATATTGAGGTATTCATAAAACTGCTATTAGTAAATTACTGCAGCATAAAGAAAATATCCATTTTAGTTATGTAATTGTTTATGCTCACTTGAACAACTCAATTTGCTGTGTCCTATCCTGAAATGCTTTGCACTGGATACCAGTAAGGATGCTGCCCTCTTTAATACATTAAGAGGCCTCAATTAGAATGACCTTTAACAATAGAAATTTAAGTTTGAAACTGTATTGAAATTGAGAAACACTAATAATGTAATTTCTTTAAGCACCCACACCAGTGAGAGCAATTAATGTAGCATTTCTGCATTCCCTGTAAGATGAGCGGCGGATTCATCTTGCTGAAACGTCCAGTAATGCCTCTGAAATCTTGCTACAGCATCTTAAAGTTCATTAAAATGCACTAAGGAGCATTAAACTAACACTTCAAGCAAAAAACTGCCCAGGAATGCTAAACGTGACTTTAATGTTTAACTACATGCTACAAATTTCAATAATTAGATGGCAGTTTATGACAGTTCATATTCTTGAAGTCATAATTGGTTTTTATATTTGATTTTATGAATTTTGCTTCTCAGTTTTAAAAAGAATATTCACGTTTCGTATAGTGAGAATTATTGTTGACTGCTAGTAAACATATTTTATAGGTTTTATTTTTTAGAATACTTAAGCTCGCCAGTGGCATCATTGCTTGAAACTCACAGCCATCTTATTTTTTAGTATCAATTGACCAACGTGTGCAAAAGTATTCAGGTTCAGGAAAAAATGTATTCACGTGTTCAATCGATGTTTGAATTAAATAATTATATTCCTTTGTTACTTATCTTTCACAATTTATTGCAATTCCATAAACAATAAAAATGAGACCTATGAATAAGGTAATGAAAAAGCTTTATAAATGACTTTTAATAGATGATCTGTACATATTTTTGAGAAATGTTTCCAGGGATGTCATTATGGGGGAGTGGTTCATCACTCTTCAGATTTGGCAGTGGAATGTGGCTCTTATCATGGATCACAAGGGCCTTACAAGATAGAACCTTTGATCCTTCGTCCGCCCTGCACCAGCAGCGGGAGCGAGATTTGGGGCGACTTCCTGCATTCCTTCTCTTGATGGTTCTCTGTTTGTCAGAGGAGCATTGGAGCTTGGAGGAGTTGGAGGCGACTGTTGGTGATGTATTGCAAATAAATCTTCTTCTGGATAAACCTACTGAAGTTTGGCTCTTTTAACACATGCACCTTCTGGACTGATGTTTGTGAGATACTACCACATGTCACAGGCCCACAGGACCTAAGCAATATGAGCAGTTGTGTTCTGGGTCTTTATAGACAAGGGAGGCCAAGTGGGCTGTCACATGCTTCCTTATTCTGGCGCTACTCCCAGCTGATCGTGATGAAGTGGAAGGCAGAATCTCCATTGGCAACCAGCATTGATGAAGTGGGCAGAGGGGAACTGGTTGCACTGTTGCTGGTAGAGGCCAGCAGATTAGGTTGGTGTCCTATAGCGGCAACATGAGATGAACTTGTGCACACACTCGAGAGCATAGCTGTTGCAGCAATTAGCTGGTGCAGGCACGAAGGACCGGCAACTAACCTTAGCACCCACTATGAGTGCAACATACCTGCCCTTACCCAATATATTTACCATTTAAAAAGGGTGATTCATAGCGATGACAAAGGTTTATACTTTAAAATGTTGGTTCGTGTTAACTTCCCGTTGACGATTTAAAGCTGACTGTACTATCCTATTCTTAGCTGGCACATTATTAAAAATAAATTACTGCATGTCACGGATAAGATCTATTGTAACTATGCTTGAATGCTAAATGTGTATTTTCAGTTCTGTACTACTACATAACACAATAGAGATGGTTTAAATACAAATAAGCTAGTAGTTTATAAACGCGCCATGCATCTTGTTCAATATAATCCAGGGGCTTCAAATATGTGTTGCCCTTGCTTTCTTTTGGGTAGCTTGGTACACACTCAGATAATTTACTTTTCTAGTTTTAGCAAAGCTGTAATCTAGAAAGGAAAGAAAAATAAATATCTTCTAAAATAATCTAAATTCAACTCTTAATTTCTAAAAAAATAAATAAATGTATGTGCAGGGCTTCAAATTACATCACTTATTAACCATCCATGGTGGTATGACCAGACGGGCAGTGTTAGTTGCAGGACCTTACCAAGCACAGTGGGGATTGGGTGCAAGTGCTGGGCTGGCACAGGCCAGGTCCCAGGCCACAGGCCAATTCCTTAGTTAGCCTTTATGGAGAAAAGGAATTTGTTGCCCTACAGTCGCTTTTGTCCAACACTCATACGTGGGAGTTGGCCGCCAGTGGGGGCTGGGCACTGTGCCCAAGCCTCACTATGCACGGCAAATGAAATGCTCATTATCTCCATTTATTTACTCCAACATGTAACAACACCAAAAAGAACAATATAATTAAAAGCAATACATATTCAAACCAATAAAAAAACTATTACATCACAACCATCTCTTTCATAGTGTTAATGGAAATATAATATGTAATATCAGTTTTACGATTACTTATGCCTTTTTCTTTGTCATTTGTCACAATGAGTGTTTCGTCATGAGTAATGCATCTGGTGTGTGAATTATGGTTTTCATATCTATAGTGAGCGTTATTGATTGTGGCTTAAACATATAACATATAAGAGGTATGGGGACACTTCCTCTAAATAAATGAATACGCAGTTTAAAAAAAGAACAACTGAGTAGATGATGGACCATAGGCATTCAAAGGTTAAAAAGAAACCTAAAATTAGTATTGCATTACATCTGAAAATCTTAATGGGATGTTAAATGACAATTAATGAACAAAAATAGGATCGCGAAATGAATTACTCTATTATTACACTACCGAGAATAATGACAGAGAGTAATAATACGTCCAAAATATTAACGGGAAATTCTGTATTGAAGTAGAAATGGAAATCAATTAAAATCGAGCACGTTCAGGGAGAATCCACTTCAGAAGGCCAGAGAGGCAAGCAAAAACAAGAAATGCAGATGGTCAGAGAGTTCAAAAATAGGATTTCTTACCCAGTTAAATTCATAAATGCGAAAAATAGAGGAAAACTATCTTCGGGCTACTGTTCATAGCTCTAAGTTTTAAATTGGATGAACATGAATAATAAGTGTTTAAGAATATTTTATGTGTGCTGAATACTTGCCACTTTTGGAATATATATACTGTGCAATACACATGCTTTGTTTAGCATAAAATCTCTGTTATCGATGTAACAAATGCTCTTCATTAACTTTAATTGCTTGTTCTTACTTTCCCAGAATTTGGTAATTTCTTTAAATTGGCAATATTTCAGAGAAACAATTATTACTAAACATGCAAATTCAACTCCCGGGATGTTTTTGGGCAGCTGCAGTGCCCACCCCCTTCCAAGCCGAAACAAATGTGTTTTATTGCATACGCACAACCTTTAAACTCAATGTAACTGCCTAAACACGCACTGATTAGAGAAGAAAAGTGTGAGGACTGTGACGCTTGATAGAATCATGACACCCAAAGCACTGTTTTCGCTTGCATATTCTTTAGGGAAATGCTGCCTACAGTATGCGTTCATTAAAGATATATATATTTTTAATGTGAATAAAGAAACAGAGGATTGGTCAAACCAAAAATGGAAAGATTATTAATTTTAATTCTAGCTGTTTATGTATTGTTGTTTTCCGTCTTTGATATATATATATATCTATACTACTATTATAAAGAGAGAACTGTGTCCTTTGAGCCAGGTAAACTCGAAAAGTGCACCATCAATCCAAACACCCAAGACATCTTTGAAAACCTCAGGGCAAGCAGAAGGACATAGGCTATATAAAAAAAAATATATATACGTTGTTTAAAAAATTTAGGAATAAAAAAAAGTAGTCCCTTGCAAGTAGCGCTGGCCGCGACAGGCGTGATGACATCGGGAGCGCGGGGAGGTGCGGCGTTCAGGAGCAACAGGAAGAGCGGCGGACATGAGCGCGGGGAGGAGCTGCAGACAGGCGGGGAGGAGTGGTGACGACCGGCGAGGAGCGGCGAACTCAGGAGCAGGTAAGAAAGACTCCCACTGCTCATGCCTCTTTGCGGGTACCGCAGTGACGACCGGCGAGGAGCGGCAGAGCGGTGAACTCAGGAGCAGGTAAGAAAGACTCCCACTGCTCATGCCTCTTTGCGGCTACCGCAGCAGTGAAAGCCTTGCATGCTATGTTGGGTACATCCGGCTACCGAGTGATGCAATTCAGTGGCCTGACTTCCACCCACATCTTGAGGATACGCTACACTTTCTGTTGCCAAAGCAGCTCAGGAGCCATGTCTAAGCTGCCGACAGAGCACCAGGAGGAAGCGAGCACCCGCGGGTGCGCTCCGGGGGACACAATGACAACGTCGGGCGGGCAGGGGCACTGAAGCAGCCTTAACGTTGGACGGGCGGGGGCCCTGAAGCAGCCTTAACGTCAGGGCGGGCGGGGGGCCCTGAAGCAGCCTTTTGCTCCCGGACAACGTCGGGACGGGCTGCTAGTATATATATATATTTATTCTGGTTTTATTATAACATGTTTCCATTGTTTCAGCAACCATTCAAACATACATAGTATATTATACATTTGGCATTGGCTAGGAAGTAGACATTATAACCATTTTTGTATAGCATTGAAAATGTTAACAGGTACTGTCAGGGCTCTCAATCGTAATATATAAAGAAAGGCAATGCATATTTGTGAGGTACAATTGTCTATTACCTATGCCCATGCCGCAAACACAGTGTTGTCATAGTGAGTAGTATTTGCCAGCGCTATAGGCTGTTGATTGTTGTCTCGTGATTTAGGGAGGTGGATGATACCGTAACAGGGACAATTTAAAACATAACCATTCAGTTTTCCCCTGATTCTCCCACCTAATGCATCTCGCGTATTGTTACGTGTAATGTCAATTTTAACATTTATTCACTAATTGGTACTGGTTGGAATGCAGACATATTTGTCATGTAGTGCATCAGGTTCGCCAACTGCGCTAGCCTTTTTCTGTTTTTCCCATATGTTTATTCCTAATCTGCAGTGTCAGTCGAGGGTGTACACTCCCTGGTGGAGCTGTGAACCTGCAATAGCTCAGCTAACATCACATCCTTGCTTGTGGCAATCAGGGTCTTCCATATAACCCTGGCGTCCTCTCGGTGGAGTGCCGTTCTCTCGGCTTTGGCCCATGTGAGCATGAAGTATCGGCATGATAATATATGGGAGGAATCCTGGGCCTTCCATTTCCTAGTGATTAATCGCCTAGCTACCGCGGTTAAAGTATCAGTTGATTTTAGCGGGTGTGAGATATGCCCTCTGTGAAATGTAATACTGGATTTGGCGGAATTGCATGTTTCTGGGTATAAGCACCGGGCTTTCTAGCACTGAGGTCTGCTCGGTGTCTGTGAGTTGGCGACCCATATCTTGCTCCCAGTGGTGTCGTAGCAGGGGTAGATTAGCTGCTGTGTGTTACCTTAATGAGGCTGCAAATCAACCCGTGAGGTGTCCGCCTTGTACCATAACGTGTAGGTATTGTTTGGTAAGGTAACTCATTTGTTAGGTCACCCCATCCAGACCAAAGTGCAGCTATTAGTGAATTGTGTAATAGGAATTTGCCTGGGGGTAGCTTGTATTCTTCTATTATTGTCATTTATGGGATTAGAGTGCCGTCACAGTATAAATATCCCATGTTTTGAATACCAGCCTCATGCCAGCTTCGTAGTTTGACTTCTGTAACTGTTGTTTTACCCCTGAGTAGTCCCTTCAAAGGTAACGCTGGCTCGTATGGCATGATATGTTGAGTTAGGTATAGACTTCTGCGGAAGCATCTGTATGCCACTTTGAGTAGTAATCGTTCAGGTTGTCTTGCGCTCGCACTTAGTTGAAACAACATTATCGGTTGCGGGAACTGTATAGGGTGGACATGTGGTCACGGTATCATCACATTGGAGAATGGCTAGCCGTCTAGCCACCCATTGCAGTTGAGCAGCTAGGTAGTACTGTTCAAAATTTGGGACAGCTAGGCCTTCCTGGTCTGTGGGCAGGTATAGCTTTTTAACCGCTACTCGGTGCCGGGTGTTGCCTCATATGAAGTCTCTGACTAGTTTCTCTACTGAGCGGAAAAATAGGGGGTTATATATTGGCAGATTTGTGAAGTAGTAAAGGAACCATGGGAGGGTCACCATTTTGGTAAGAGCTACTCTGTCTGTTATCAACAGTGGGAGCGTGCTCCAGAAGGACATCTGGGAGCAGATGGCAGTTAGTGTTCTGCCAAGGTTGCCATCAAACAGGTCTGTTGACCGCCTATATACTCTTATGGCTAGGTATCGGAATGTGTCTGCCCTTCACTGACGGGTAACCCATTGAGGATGTATCTAAGCATGGGCATAAAATTCGTTCCGCTCGCGGATTTTGTGGATTTTCTGCAATTTTGCGATCCGCGAATCGCGCGAAATCACGGCAAAATCAACAAATCTGTGAGCGGGACGAATTTTGCTCAGGAAGCACTTACAGGGTTAAAGCAGGTGCCCAAGTTGAAGCTAATTTCTTTGTAACCATTTACAAAATGGTTACAAAGAAATTAACTTCAACTTGGGCACCTGCTGTAACCCTGTAAGTGCTTCCTGAGCGGCGCCTCGTTGCCTACTTGCAACTATTCTCTGACCCTGCTCTGACCCTCGAAGCAGGGTCAGAGAATAATTACAATTAGGCAACGAGGCTCCTGTCACTAAAATTAAACCTCAGCCGGAAGCACTTACAGATAAATAAAGCAGGTACCTGAGTTGAAGCTCAAATTCAGTAACGCATTATAATCAGCCCAAGAATCTAGTGAGCACGGTCGATGCTAGGCAGGTGTGCTTTCTCCCCAGATCTACCATCTACAATTAGCTGTAATCCATGATGGGGGTCTAGGCATCCACGAGTTTCTCGAGCGCAATCCCCCTGTACTTCCTGTGACCAGCACTTACTGCTTTCTCCTCATTTGCTGCTCTGATCGGTCTCTGACCCTTTATAAACAAGAGGCATGTGAACTCGCACAGAAGCCCGGCCCCACACACACTAGGCTATGCAACCTCTTCCCGCCCTTTCCCCCACTGTGATGGACAGCTCACTCGAGGCCCCTCGGCGCCTATGGGCGCGATGGCAAAGTCACAGACACATGTGGTGACTTGCCACTCTTCTGGGCCTTTACGCAGCTGTAGTGTAGGAAAAGCAGGATAGATTTACCCAACGAGGTAGCACTTACTGCTTTCTCCTAATCTGCTGCTCTGATCGAACTCTGACCCTTTATAAACAAGAGGCATGTGAACTCGCACAGAAGCCCGGCCCCACACACACTAGGCTATGCAACCTCTTCCCGCCCTTTCCCCCACTGTGATGGACAGCTCACTCGAGGGACCTCGGCGCCTATGGGCGCGGTGGCAAAGTCACAGACACAGGTGGTGACTTGCCACTCTTCTAGGCCTTTACGCAGCTGTAGTGTAGGAAAAGCACGATAGATTTACCCAACGAGGTAGCACTTACTGCTTTCTCCTATCTGGTGCTCTGATCGGACTTTGACCCTTTATAAACAAGAGGCATGTGAACTCAAACAGAAGCCCGGCCCCACACACACTAGGCTATGCAACCCCTTCCCGCCCTTTTCCCCCACTGTGATGGACAGCTCATTCGAGGGACCTCGGTGCCTATGGGCGCTGTGGCAAAGTCGCAGAAACACGTGATGACTTGCCACTCTTCTGGGCCTTTACGCAGCTGTAGTGTAGGAAAAGCAGGATAGATTTACCCAACGAGGTAGCACTTACTGCTTTCTCCTAATCTGCTGCTCTGATCGGACTCTGACCCTTTATAAACAAGAGGCATGTGAACTCGCACAGAAGCCTGGCCCCACACACACTAGGCTATGCAACCTCTTCCCGCCCTTTCCCCCACTGTGATGGACAGCTCACTCGAGGGTCCTCGGCGCCTCTGGGCGCGGTGGCAAAGTCACAGACACACGTGGTGACTTGCCACTCTTCTGGGCCTTTATGCAGCTGTAGTGTAGGAAAAGCACAATACATTTACCCAACGAAGTAGCACTTACTGATTAGCCAGTAGAAAGTACTCCTGTTAAGTATGGTGCAAATCACAAAAAAATCCGCGATTTCGCGGGAAAATCCGCGAATTCATGTATTTCTTTGCGATTTTACACGAATTCGCGGACCGCTGATTCGCAAAATTCTTAGATGTATCCCGGGTCTTGGATCGCTTTATTAAAAGGAGAAAGGCATGACTTAGCAGCATTATCTTTCAGTCCTGGAAGGGCGGCGAAGTCTTGTAGCTAGTCGCTGAGTGATTCCCCTAATGTCTCTGACATAGCCCAGTAGGTCGACCGCATATAGCGATACCGCGTGCGCGCCATCTCCCAATGGGATACCTTCCATTAGCACAGTGCGGATTGTCTCTGCCAGTGGTTCTATAGCTAGCGAGAAGAGAAGGGGGATAAGGGGCACCCTTGCCCGGTCCCTCCCATCACTAAGATTGTGTATGATATGTACAGGCCCACTTTTACTCAGACTGTCAGCTTCGTATATAGCAGCCTGACCATTTGCTTTTCCTAGGTCTAATATAAGACAACCTGCATGTGCCCATTAGGATACTGAGTCAGTCGTGACTCTGACCGTAGGTTTAATGAAGTTCTTCGGGAAGGTATGAATCTGTTTTGGTCTGTGTGGACCAGTGTTGGGACCACCTGTGCAAGCCTGTCCGCTAGGACTTTCACTAATGTCTTGCAATCTTCATTAAGCACGGCGTGCTGTCTGTAGGAGCCCATTTCTGTGCGATCCTTGTCAGCTTTAAGCAATGACACCAGGTTTGTCTCATGCATGGAAAGGGGGTATTTCAGTTCATTCAGAGCTGTGACATAGAGTGTGTGTAGGCGTGGGGTTATTGATGCAGAATATGCTTTGTAATATTCCGCCGAGAAACCATCTGGCCCAGGTGTTTTCCCTGTGGCTAGTGCTGCAATTGCATCTCAGATCTCCTCGGGTGAAATTAATTCATTCAGTATCTGTTTTATTAAGTTTGTTAGTCAGTTGTTTCTGTGTGTTCCTGGTGGCCCCCAGGCAGTGCCCTCTCGCAGTTAGTTTGAATATGTCCCATCCCAGCAGTGTGTCGCCTATGATGCCCTCATTTGTCTTAAAGTATTCAGAGCTTGCAGTCCCCAAAGAGGATTGGAATGGTTGGTCTTCTAGTGCCGCCGGCTTAAGCTGCCATGTGGGAATTGGGGGTGGGCCTACCTCCCAGGTGAGTTGCAGTAGTTGAGAGTTGTGGTCAGAGTGCGTACGTTCCAGGTATTCGATCTTCTTGATGAGTGGGGAGAGGGCATGTGATGCTACTATGCGGTCCAGCCTTAAATGCAACCTGTGCATGGCTGAGTAGAACAAATAGATACATGTGATGGGATGCCAAATGTCTGTTAGCGACCAGTGAACTAGCCATTTTGTCAGTGTCTGTGTGTTGGATGTTGCTGTGGTTCTCGACAGGGGTGGGAATGACCTGTCTAGATGTACGGTTATTACCAAGTTAAAATCTTCTCCTATAAGCCAAGGTATCCTGCTCCATCTGGCCAGTACCCCAGTTAGTTTACTTAGGAATGAGGCTTGATCTACATTAGGTATGTATATAGATCCCATGAGCAGTGTTTGGCCATTTAATCTAACTCTTACAAACACGTATCTGCCCTTTGAATCCAATACCACCTCTTCCTTCGCGTATGAGACCCCGGCTTTTATCCATACTAAGGCCCCTCATGCTTGGCAGGAATAGTTAGTGCCATACATCTGCCCCCTCCACCATCTGCATAGTTATTCTATTTTCGTTTGGGTCAGGTGTTTTTCCTACAAGAGGGCTATGCTGGTGGGTCTGCGCTGCAGATAGGAATATATGGAATATCGGTGCATTAGTGTGTGCATTCCCCTCACATTCCATGTGATTATGTTAGCTTGTGGGATGTACGACATTACAACGCATGCTTTTACATCGCATGCTTTTACAACGCGAGTTTTACAACGCATACCATTACAATGCATAGCGCTTTGGGGTGCTGGATAGTGAATAGTTTAATTTACTATTCCAACTCCAGTCCCCCTGGACACTAGGGAAGGTGTTGGACAGTAAATTAAACTTATTCCCTATCCTAGAGCGCCCCCCAGCGCAATGCGTTGTAATGGTTTGCGTTGTAAAAGCTGCGATGTAAAAGCATTGCGTGGTAAAAGTTGCGTTGTAAGTGATGTTTCCCTAGCTTGTGCCATGCTTGGGTAGTGTTTTCTCTAATGTGAGCAAAGACAGGTGTACAGGGTCAGTGAAAACTCCCTGGGGTGTCAAAATTAAAATTGAGAAGAAAAACTAGCTACTATGACAACATACGTGTGGTGTCTGCGGAGAAAAAAAGTGTTTGTTTTATATGAAGGCCCTCACCCACCAACCTAGTTAGTGGCATGCTTCATCATCGGTCCCCCCCGAGGTACCGAGTGTACCTCAGGTGTGCTACGACGCCTGACTTCAGTGAAGCAGGTTTTGTTGTGTGAGTGTGGGTGTTTGATGTGTTGCATGAGATACTAAAATTATGTCAGAAGGGTCCCAAAATATACTTTATTGGTGGGCCCTTGGCAGGGTTAAAAAACAAAGGCTTTAGGACGTGTAGGGGTAGACTTATGGTCTCCCATGACCAGTGTGGTCTACTAGTTTCAGCCAGGTCTTTTTTCTATACTGGCTTTCTTCAGGACCGGTTTATGTGTGGGGGTGGTACAGGGATATATTGTGTTGTCAATGCCCTGTATGTGTAGCACACACTAAGGTGCTGTAATTGTGAGAGGTGATTCCTCTCCTGTTTGTACTCCTAGCTACAGGAGTCTCTGCCGGTGTGTCCGAGACCTGTGCGCATTGGCAGTGTCTTCGGTACTGCAGCAAACCTATGGTCCGGTCACAGCATGGGTGATGGCCTTCATATAAAACCAACTGTTTTTTTCTCTGCAGACACCACAAGTACGTTGTCGTAGTAGCTAGTTTTTCTTGTTTATCTGATAACCCCTAGGGGAAATGAACTAGCTACTCTAGTTCCTCTCTCTCTTTTTCATTGCCTAAAATTAAAATTGAAACAGGGGGGTTTAACTGCATACTGGGAACTCATGGTTGACGTTCGTCCAAACTAGGCTGCCCAACCTTAGCAACAACTATGCTTATTTGCAACTAGTTAAGGGTTCTCCTCTATGTTCTGCCGAGGTAGTAGGTGACCCCTTCTACTCTGTTAATATGAGAGTGCATGCACCAGGTTCTGTGTGGGTGGCATGATTGGCAATGTGTAGTCAGGCCCCTCCATATGTTATTTGTGTGCTCATCAGTGCAAATGGTTAGGATATGTCAGTGTATGTATGGTATGTAGTAACATTCCACCCTCAGGTTACTATTGAATGCTCGTATTATGTTGTCTGCTGTCGGCGTTGTGACATCTGGTGGGTGAAGGAATTCTAGGTCTTAGGATCTGGCAGGTGTCGACCCATCTGTGCTTGGTGAACGGATAGGGTTTCATTCTTGTACAGAGTTCTGCGATGCAGTTCTGATTGTTGTGGCCATGTGTATTGCTTTCTGTCTTTCCATCAGTCTTTGCTCAAGATCTGTGGCCGAAGATGGTGGCGTTGCACGGCCAAGGCCCCTCCTTCTCCTGCGGCGACGGCTTCCTCTGCCAGGTCACGGCGACATGGTGTCTGCACGTGGCCTAGGCCCTGTCAGTAGGCAAGACTCCTCCAGCCAGTCCCAAACATCAGAGGGTGCATCGAAAAAGTGGGTTGTGTCTTTCGTGGCCACCCGCACTGGAGCTGGGAATATCAGTGAGTAACGGATATTTAATTCCCTAAGCTGGCGTTTCACTGCATTGTAGGTTCCTTTCTGCCTCTGTACCTGAGTGGCATAGTCCAGGAATAGCATGACTTGATTGTTTCGGATCTTGATGACTGTAAGTGTGTGTGTTTCTCTAAGTATCGTGTCTCTCTCTTTCTGTAGTGCAGTAATTTAAAGAGAAATAGTCTTGGTCTGGCGCACAGAGGTGGTCTACGGGCTGGCTCGTGGTGCGCTCGCTTGATCACGAATTGCAGCAACAGCACACCTTCTGGAGCAACTAGGCCTCAGTGTGGACAGAGTGGCAAGACATGGGGTGTGTGGGGTGCCCCAGGTGTATCACCGCTCCTCCGCATCAGGCCTGTCTCACCTGCTTTGTGATCTGGGCCAGAGTTAGCCCCTAGATCTGTGCAGGCCTGAGTAAGCCTCAGCATGCTTCCCCTTAGGGTGTTAAGAGCAGGTCAGGCAATCCTTGTATGGTATACCCTCGCAGGCTTCCGCAGTACCACTTCCTCAATCCTGGTGTTTAACCACCTACATGCCCCCCATGTGGGCCCTGCTTTGGAGAACATGGGCAGCGCCACATAGGCAGTGTTTCTTCCAGGGGGTTGGCCTAGTCTCCAATATGTCCCTATGCCATGGCCCAACATGTACCCTGATGCTCTTTCTCTTTCCTTCAGTGCCCCCAATTCATGGCAGACCAGGACTGTGGGCCTGCTGTTCGGAGGCTGCCCACTGCCGCTCCCTGACCGGTCGTCAGGTCGGCACCTGCCCCTCAATGGTGAGTGCCCGCTTTGGTATCTCCCCTGCTCTGCTGCCTGAAGCTTTTTCCTCTTTCTATTTGTGCTGCAGAATGCAGCACACATAAAAGAGAATAAAACAAGGAGAAATGAAGATATTTATCCTCGTTACGCCCCACCTCAGGAAGCCTATGGATTTGGCGTTTCCCCAAGTTTACATGTTTTTCTATATCTGGGGCATCATCAAATTCCATGGGTGTGGCATGGGAAAATCCAATATAACGCCAATGGAGCACCTTCCGGGCACAGATTAAGATGACACAGCGATTTGTGGTGCGTACCTTACTCATGATTTATGAGGCCACTCAAAGCCATGTAGGGAGGCTTTGCATGGCTTCATAAATCTTAATGAGAGACCTGCATCACACATGTACCACTTTAGATGGTGCAGAAGCGACACAGGGCTCTCATAAATAAGCCCCTTAGTGTCTCAACCATACAAGCCAACTAAATGACTGCTTTTGCGGACTTGGACTCATTTAACAATATATGTGTAGGAAACATATTGATCCCCAGAGCAACAACTCTATAGTTCATAGTAGAATTAACAGTTGCAAACATTAGTCACAAAACAGAGAACAATTATACAGAAAAATCAATGCCTATTAAAGTGCATTTGCTACACCAATACCTCTAGAACAATCTATGAATGTATCCACTGGATGTGGTATGGTTCACCTACGGACCAGATTCGGGATAAAAGGGTACATCTGCGCCCATAGATTTACTCTTATATTTGTGCATTGGTTTATAATCTTTTGAATTATTGAAAAATCCTAAGACTGCCCCAAGAAAGTTTAAAAAATGGATGCTTTCAAGCAGTTCACATGGGTTAAGTATGTTTATCATAGAGAAGTCCCTTTCTCTACACCGCCACCAGTTTTATGGGGTGCACACCCTGGAAATATATTTCTGCCAGCTTTTCCTATGAGGAAATTTCCAGGCTGGGACCATTCTATAAAAGGTTTGTAAACATCCACAAATTCACTATGTTGTGGGTGTTCACAAACTTTCTAGGGCACTCCACTCTATTGCTATTTCCATTTTATTTACTTATAGAGCGCCCAAATCACCCCATCAGGATATCTGCGCGCCAGGACCGCCATAATAAACCAAGGAGGGACAATCAGAACAGAGAAGTTTTCAGCTACTTTCTGAATGCCAGATAGTCAGTGCATTGATGCAAGTGAATGGGGAGTTCATTCCAGTAGAGTTGGGCCAGACGGTTAAAGGCTTTGCCACCTAAGCGTTTTTTTTAAAAGCGCAAAACTTGGAGCAGTGCTTTAGCTCCCGAGCGAAGGGGTCTGGAAGGAACATAGCTATCAAATTTGTTGTTTAGGTAGCTGGGGCCTAGGTTGTTTAGTGCTTTGTATGCAATTCAAAAGATCTTAAATTTGATCCTCTACCGTACTGGTAACCAGTGCAGTTTTTGAAGAAGAGGGAGCGATGCAGTTCTGGGGTGACATTCATCACCAGGCGGGCCGCAGTGTTCTGGACCACCTGCAGTTTGCTTATGGAGCTTTGATTGGCTCAGATCAGCAGTGCGTTACAATAGTCCAGACAGCTTAGGACAAAAGCCTAAATCAAGGTTTTCCGTGTCGATAGTGGAAGGAAAGGGAAAACTCTTCTGAGTAGGCAAAGGCTATGGAGGTGGTATGGTCTCTCAAAGTGAATTTGTGGTCTAATCGAACTCCAAGGTTTTTAACTACCTGTTATGGACATGGGGCAGGACCTAGTTCCTCTGGCCACCAGCTAGGGGACCACTTCACTGTAGATTCACCAAACAGCATAATCTCTGACTTAGTTACATTGAGCTGAAGAATGTTCTTTTTCATTCACTCCACGATGGCCTTCATACCCTCAGCAAAGGTGGTCTGAATGTTGTAATTGGTTTTGTCAAAGGAGAGGAGCAGTTGGGTGTCATCAGCGTAGGATATAGGGATAAATCCCAAATTCCTCAATAGTCTCGCCAAGGGAGTAACATAAATATTAAACAAGGTAGGGCTCAAACATGAGCCCTGTGGTACTCCCTTGGTCACCGTGGTGGTCTGTGAGCGAAATTGACCCAGGTTAATGGTCTGAGATCTGTCAGACAGAAAGTTAGTCATCCACTTCAAGGCATTCACTTTAAGGCCTATGTCTCCCAGTCTCCTAAGTAGAGTCTGGTGGGAGATGGAATTGAATGCTGCAGATAGGTCAAGCAGCACCAAGACTACTGCTTGACCGTTATCCAACAACATCCTGATGTTGTCAGTGATTGCCACCAACGCACACTCTGTACTATATCTGGGACGGAATCCAGATTGAAAAGGATCCAAGCAGTTTGAGGATTCAGCGAAATCTGATAAGTGTTTATTAATATGTTTTTCCAAGATTTTGCTATGTAAGGGAAGTAGGGAAATGGGCGGTAGTTGGTTACGTCTTCCGTGGATATTTTAGGATTTTTTCTAATTGGGAGAATCCATGCAGCTATCCATTCCAGTGGGAGAATGCCTTCCTTCATGGAGCTGTTCAGGATAGAGCAGAAGGGGCCGGCTACTTGTTTAGATAGTGTTGATGCTAATTTAGTAGGAATGAGATCCAGTGGGGACCCTGATTTGACACTTCCTAATAAAGCATCTGTCTCCTCTGTAGTAAGTAACGGGAAGTTCTCCAGCATGTGAGAAATGGGAGTGGTTGGTGGGAGATCAAAATTAGGGTCAGTCTGAGGGCCCTTAGTCGAGGTGATTTTATTGTAAATCATATACATTTTCTCGGTTAGATGGCTTGCTATATTGTCGCACAGCGTTTGAGAAGGGGCAGATTCAATATCGCCGGCCTTGGGGTTGGTGAATGTTTTTAGGATCTGGTAGAAAGTTCTCGGAGTGCGTCCTGCTTGTTCAAGTTGGGATGCGATGTGAGTTTAGCGAGCGTTTTTCAGGTTATTATTATGGTTCTGTGTTAGTGCATACTTAAGTTTTTCTTTGTCTATTGTGTCATGTGAGCGACACCAACACCGTTCAAGTTTTTTACATTTACTTTTTTCGAGCCGAAGGGTGGCAGAGTACCACGGTGTCTAGTGGCGTTTAATGGTCATGGGGCACTGTCTCAAAGGAGCTAAGCTGTCCATAGTAGATAGCAGGATGAAATTAAGGGAGGCTTGGCGTTCCTCCACATTGTTAGTTTCAGAGTTTTGAGGTGAAATAAAAACAGCTTAAAAATGTGAGGGCGTAAGTTTATGCCATTGTCTATATCTTTTATTAGGGTAGTATTTAGGGACAGTCTGTGCCTTTGGACATTTGATACGGAACTCAATCATGGAATTATCTGCCCATGTCAAGGGGTACGTTGCCCTGTAAGATATGTTGGGGGAGTTTATTAGTATTATATCCAGCGTGTGACTTGCCTGGTGAGTGGGCTCCTTATTTATTATTTATTTATTCTAGTTATATTGAGTATATTGAGTATGGATAGGTCTGTCAGAAGGGATGTCGCCTCTGAATTATCTGGGTTTTCGCTGTGCACGTTAAAGTCGACAAGAAGTTAAAAAAAAAAATTCCTGGCTGATATGACATGTGGGGAAATGAATTCCATAAGATGTGAGGCTATTCCTCCTCCTGCCCTGTGCAGTCTATCTAGTTTTTGTATGAAATAACCCTATGGAAGTGCCACTGCAGTTGCGGGGTTGGAGCAAGGCTTAGTCCAGGTTTCTGTCATGGTTAGTGGAGGACAGCAGGTCCCATAGGTTGACTGCATGCTTTGGCAAAGACCTTAAGTTAGCCAGAAAGCAGTTTCAGCCTTCTCTACTGTCTGTCATAGGAGAGCACTTCCTGCAGAAGGAACAGTGAGGAGTTATAACTCCTTGATCAGTGGCGATATTGTCTCTCTGTGGCTGTGCTAATAGTATACCTTGGAATTTACAGAAATTAAAAGAAAACGGGCCAACTACTTCTGTGGGTGCGGTGCATGCCTTATTTGCTATCTGTCTAGTTGAATAGTCGTGGTTAATCTTGACCAACTCTTGGCTAGTTTAGGTGCAAAAGGGCCTCATCTCATTTTGTGCTTTTTGGGCAAAACCGGCAGGGGTTCCTGCTCCTGGCGGCGTCCAGGTGCAGACAGGCTTGCCTTAGACACGACCACTGCTCACGTCCGCTGCACGTCTGTCCAGGCATCGGTTTCTGTAGAGGGTTATGCTAGACTCCTAACCTACATTCGGGCATCGGGCAGAAGCGGTCGTACCTTACTTCCAGTAGGTGCCACCTCCAAACAAACAAACACTCCGCATTGGACTGGGGAGGGACGCCGTTATTGAGTGCAACAGGTGAGCTAAACTGAGGTACACAGTGCTAATAAGTAAAAATGATAGTGCAAATGCGGCAATTTAAAACATGCGAGCAGAAGATCTTTTGAATCGAGAGCCCTTTCCCAGGTGCTCTCCAAGTACTGTGATTAAGCTAAGCTCAGTGAAATTAAATCAAAATGACCGTGAAATGAGAATTCACTGATGTACAATATTACACCATAAAATTGTAACTGTAGGTGAGAGTAGTAAATACAAACAAAGTGAATTTACACTCATAGATTAGGACACTTGAGCAGATAGATTTAATTTGCATGTTGAATTGTATATGTAAGTTGGGATCTACTGGTCTAACAATATGCTATCAGAATCATAACATTATCCTGTGCATCATTAAATGTGCTACATTCTATAAAGTCTTGTGAAAGAGACCTCTGGATGCAATTTAGATGAAAATGTATAGCGAAGTCCCCAATGACTTAGAGGAGATATGTTCAATGCTGCCAATCTTGTTTTAATATATTTTGAAAAACATTTTTAATATCGTAGTGTTCTACAGTCAATCAGTTGTAATCTGGATCAGGTCAAGTTAAAAGAATTTGACTTTCTGCATTGTTTACCCATCTTCTATGGCTCATGACATTTGGTACTGTGACTGAGGCGGTGGATGAAGCCTGTTGTTCTACCGTTTTTTAAACAGTAGGTGTTTCGGTTTACAAATTGTTATAACTTAGACAGCAACCCTGCTGGAGTCTATGTGTAGGTCACCAGAGAGAGTGCGGATATGGGAAGTGGATGAAAGTGTACATTTGTTGCAATTGCTTCTAAAACATATTGTGATGTTAGTTTACATGTTTTCCCCACAGCACATGCTTCAGAAATTACCATTAAGTCATAATTAGAGTCAATTTTGCTAGGTCAGCATAAAAAAAACAATTGGGTAAAAGCAAAAATATATTTTTGTTCCCAAAAAGCCAATGTTGTTCCACCTCGACAACCGCAGCGACCTTGACTCCCCCACCCTCCTTGACAACCTCTCCAACCTCAGACTGAAGCAGCTCGTCACCACCCCCACACACAGAGCAGGACATACCCTCAATCCCATCTTCGTAGGAGGGACAAACATCCACTACAGCCACCCCTCGCAGTCCCTCTGGACGGACCACCGCTGCGTACACTTTACCTTCAACACCACCACTGGACCCAAGCCCGTCCCACGCCCGCCACAAACGAACTGGAGCAAGATCACAGAGAAGCACCTTAACACAACCCTCCTCCTCGACCCACCCTGTGCCAAGACCGACGCCAACTCCGCAGCCAAGGAACTTCACCACTGGATCTTCAGCTGTGCCAACAAGCTCACACCCCTCCGCCACCCCGCCAAACAACGCCCCCTAAAAGCCACCTGGTTCACCACCGAACTCCAAGAAGCCAGGTGCTCCTGCAGAAGCCTCCAGAAATCCTGGCGGAACCGGAAAACAGCAGAAGAGCTGAAAAACTACAAGAATGCCCTGAAGGAATACTACCAATGCATAAGAGACACCAAAATGCACACCAACGCAACCAATGCCAAAACTTTTCAACGTCATAGAGCAATTCACCAAACCCCGCAGCGAAGCCATGGACGTCACACCATCCCAGGAACTCTGCAACAAGCTCTGCTCCTACTCCCATCTGAAAATCAAGGCCCTATATGACAATTTCAGTGAACAGACATCGGACACCACCCCCCTCCCCACCACTGACTACGAGCCAACCATCACAACCTGGAATCCTGCCATCATCGAACGCAGCACCAAGACCATGAACAACACCCATTCAGGCACCCCCATGGATCCCTGCCCACCGCACATCTATCACAGGGCTGCCGCCACCATCGTACCGGAACGAGAACACCATCAACCCCTCCTTCGAATTCGGCATCTTCCCAGATGACAGGAAATGGGTGAAGGGCAAACCCCTCCTCAAGAAACCCATGGCCGACCCAACGGACCTGAAAAACTACTGGCCCATCTCTCTCATCCCCTTCGCTGCCAAAGTCACTGAGAGACTTGTAAACGCTCAGCTTATCACCTTCATCGAAGAGAACTCCTTCCTAGATACCTCCCAGTCAGGATTCCACTGCAATCACAGCACCGAGACTGCCCTCCTCGTCGCCACGGATAACATCTGCAAGCTATTCGACCAGGGACACACCGCACCCCTCATCCTACTAGACCTCTCTGCAGCCTTAGACACCGTCTCACATCACACCATCACAGCTAGACTTCACGATGCTGGGATACGAGAAACCACCCTCTACTGGATACGATCCTTTCTCTACGGCAGAACCCAGAGGATCAGACTCCCTCCCTTCCTCTCTGAGCCCACAGAGATCAACTGCAGAGTTCCACAAGGATCAGCGCTCAGCCCCATACTCTTCAACATCTACATGGTCCCCCTCACTGCCATACTCAAAAAGCACGGATTCAGCATAGTATAATACGCCGACAACACCCAGCTCATCCTATCCCTCACAAAGAACCCAGAAGACACCAGACTCTGTTGCCAGGAAGGAATGAAGGACGTTATAACCTGGATGAAAGACAGCTGCCTGCAACTCAACTCAGAGAGGACGGAGGACCTCATCCTCGGACCATCCACCTCCTGTGGAAAAGTAAATTTTGCCATGTTCTGTGTCCCTACGTGTCCCCCATCTTATGTTATGTGTGCATGATTAATATGCATATGTATTCCCCATGTTCGATTAAAGACGCACCTACAGTTGTGTCCATCTCTAGTATGCCAGTTTTCAGTTCTCGTGAAAGCTACGAGTATTAGGCCTATGTAAAGATACGTTGCCACGTTTCTCAGTGTGCACGTTATTTCATTGAAAAGTCCCCGTTTCTAGGCCTCAAAAGGGCCCGGACACCAGATTCAGCTCCTGTCTCCTGAGCCCTCGCTGAGGAGCGATACAGCCCCCACCTGTATTCCTGACCCTTCACTTACTTCCTGCCTCACAGTGCCCGGCTCGGCCTGGCTCTGCCTCTGAGTCTGCCAAAAGTATGTTATGATTCTAGTTATCAGTCCAGCCCTCCTTCTCTGCCTTCCTAAGCTACTGAATCGCA
This sequence comes from Lissotriton helveticus, assembly GCF_964261635.1. Lineage (NCBI taxonomy): Eukaryota > Metazoa > Chordata > Amphibia > Caudata > Salamandridae > Lissotriton > Lissotriton helveticus. The sequence continues at coordinate 1,598,959,395 of NC_136059.1, read as the reverse complement.
TCAATAGTTTCAGTCATCGTCTAGCCTTTACGTCTCCATGTAAAAGAAATACTGTATTAATGGTCATTTAATATTCCTAAACACGCACTACATGTAGAATAATGCATGCACCAGTCTTAGAGTCTGTTAGCCTTTACCCCAATAACTTTTGGATTCTATCAACATGTTCTCTAAACATCAGATACTAGATAGTATTTAGGTACATGTCGCCCTGACTCTCCAGACTTCAGTCTCTGCTCCTAGCACAGAAGTCATAGCCCCCAGCTTCTCCTAGTAACACGTCATTGTCAGTTTGCGCGCACCATTAGGTTAGAGGTCCCGGCTCCTTAGGTAGCCCCCTCCATGTTTCCGCCCCATTTATGACATATTCTGTTACGTTTACATCACATGTCCATGTATACGCCTCCTGTTACACCCACTTTCACCCTTATCTTTCGCGACTGCTATTGACCACACCTACTGCTCCGCCTATCGTATGTATTGTAATGCAATTGTTTTAGTATATATGAGTGTGCACTGTTATTAAATGTTACGCCGATTCCAATTCTGTCCCAGGCAGCGCTGCCATCCTATTCCTGTGCAGGTTGTCCTGTTCCTGTCCTTTATGCTGTATTAAACCTGCAAACTCCTACTACCTCGAATCTTGACTCTTATTTATTGAGCTATCTGTTATTATTATGTCCAGTCAAACCTAGATCCGGTATTATTTATTTATATACCACATAATGGCGCCCGAATAGGGACTTGCCCTTTCCCCACGCGCCGGTGAAGCCACGTATGCCCCCTGACCCTCTGCAGCCGCGACGGAACCATACCGTGCACGTGCAGATATTTCTGCTTCAAGTATCCCTCAGGCCTACGGAGGAGACGGAGGTTGCGGTCCAGCATCCAGACGAGGCGGTGGAGGAACGCGGCGAGTCCCGACCAGAGCCCAAGCCGAGAGTCCAAGGTCCGAGGTATCCGGAGGCCCACCCGTAACAGAAGTCCGAAGTTCGTCCGTCCGGCGTCGAAGCAGTCCAGTCCAGTCCGAGGCCTTCCGTTCTTGCTGCCCGGTGAGTACCGTTGCTGGGGTAGTATCTAGACAGGGTCAATCTAATTGACTCTGGTCCGTGGGTTTGGTGGTACACAGACCCAAAACGAAGTGTCCACTCCGGTGGATGCGGGTCCTGACGTGTCTCTTTATGAGACCGGTAAGTTTCGTACTGTTTCAGCAGTGCATCTAGTTTCTGTTCTAGTCAGTTCTCTTCTCGAGAAAATTCATGTATTCTGTTTTCAGTATTCCAGGTAGTATTCTGTTCAGACTGTTATTTTTAAATGTTCTTCATGTATTTTAATGTCGTGGTATGAAAGTGGTGTAATTATCGTGTTCATTGTTTATTGTAATTGTGTCTAGATTACAGTCTAGTCATGCCGTTGTTTTCCAAACTACGTCAGTTAAGAACTAGAAAAGGTCTGTTAGAAGAAGCAGTTCCTGTCCCGCCTAGGGACAGTCCAGGTCACTTTATGTATCAGAAGCATGGCATAAGTGCCATATTATATCTAGATTTATGGGTAAAGTATACCAAACAGTTAGAAGAAAAGTATAGATGGCCCGTATCAGGTACGTGGGATGCCGAGTGCATCATGCGGGTAGAAGAAGCATTATGGAAAAAGAAAGCCAGACAGTCACAGAAAGATGCCATCGAGTTATGGCGCAAAGAATCTCATAAAAGAACCGAAAAAGAAATCAGAAAGTCAGAATTAAGTAGAGAATCTTTAGAACGAGCCCAAGAAAGGGATTTAATCGAGATAGGGGAACGAGTTAAAACCGAACAGTCAGACAGACAGAGGAATGCCCTCATTAAGGGTATGTATCCTCTTCTTGCCGAGGGCTTGCCAAAAGCGACCCCGGAGGCATCCAGTAATTTTCCGCCACCATTAGTTCCGACCAAGCTACGTCACAAACCGACCGCAGCTGATATTTTTCTCTCGTCCTACTTGGACGACACAGTCCCAGAATATGCAAATCCTGTTCCGCCAGTCCCTGTAAATCATGCAATACCTGTTCCTACAGACACCGGGGCACCCTTTGCAGTACCTGCTACGGTACCCCCGGTCCAGCCTACATTACAATTTCCCGCCGCGCCAGCACGAAGAGTATCAGTCGACGATTCCAGTATAGGGGCCGCAGGAGGAGGTCCTCCTGGTACCCCGCCACCACATCAACGTATAACGTCAGTCGAGTTACATGAACGTGCGTTACAGCGTACGCCCAAATATAAGTCCGTTGCAGACATCCGACGAGCTCTTACTGAATGCCGCTATGATCCAGTCATAGGCGATGATAGTACGGTTTTATACTCCATACGTGTAAGACGGGTGACCGGGTATTTGGACACCCTACCAGACATGAAAGAAGATCTAGACAGAATATATCGTTTCATCCGTACAGGGGATGATCCAGAAAGTATTGGCGAAGCCATGTCTCAAAGGATAGCTGAGATCCAGCTCATGATATTAAAGTTTCTGATTAATTGTTTAATAAGGGAACAAGATTATCCGACCAAAGATCCGGCCGAAATGAGAATCCTGACAAGGTGGAGTGATAATATAGCCGAGGGTAAGCACAGAACTATCAGTAGTATAGAGAGTATGTACAAGAAAATTCGTAAGGAAATAATAAGGTTACACGAACAACGTAAAACAGCACAAGTAAGCGAGAAAGAGAATGACTCTCCTACAGAAGAGGTAGAGGGCGAGAATCCCGCCAGAATAGCGTATGTAGGAAAATCTAGATTTCCAGACCGCCATTTACGCCTAGAACACAAGAAAATTTTTCATCATCCAGCACCAGAACAAGGTTCTCTAGAACAAGTATTTCAAGCTACCGATCATATTTTGAAATCACGAATCGGTTATAGTGAATTAAGTACTATGCATGAACAAGAACTAGCCCGATCAGCAGTCCGATGGACTACTGATTCTACCACTTTTCCAGACGAAATAGTGGCACAAATGTTTCTGAAATTGCCCCCAGCCGAGCAACGACTGGTGGGTATGTATATGATTCAGCACCTCATCACATTGTATGAGGGTCAACATTCCGATCCAGGTCCGTTACATGATGTCCTGAACGAGTTACTCCAGTATAGATGGAAAGGTTTAGGTACCGATTTAATTAGTGTCATTCTAGAACAGCGTCACAAATATAGTATGTTTCTGAACCCGCGTTTTGTTCATGTCTCACCTCCAGAAAGTAAACCGTTTTACATAGATAGACAGAATCCGTTACGAGAAGTACACCCAGTCAGGACAGCAGATGGTGAAATGCAACGAGTATTTGTTTACACCCCGATTACAAAGATGGAACTCTTAGAGATGAAGAAATTAATTCCCTGTCATGACAAAGATCCAGCAGGGTCCCACCGAGAATTAAAGGACATGCTCCGTATGGGAGAATATACGTATCCAGATATTATTAAAATGTTAAAAGTCCTGTTGCCTGCGGGCATATACGAAAAACTCAAGGAAAAAGAATGGGAGGTGGGAGAGAAAAAGATCGATTGGGCAGTTCTAGAAGCTGAAGATAAGATACGAGTACCAGGTACCGGTCTTGGAGAGAAATGTAAAGAATTACCAGAACTGTTAATACAAGTTTTGCCCAGATTATTAGCCACTAAAAAGGAAGACTGGGATGCAATCTCAGCCTGTAAACAGAAACAAGATGAAGATACTAGTGATTTTTATTCTAGATTCGAGAAATGTTTCATTATAAACAGTGGCTTGAAGACCAGTAGCGAGTCATACCCTCATCTTTTTGTTACTAAATTAGTCGAGAATTCAAGTCCACAAGTTAAGAATCGAGTTTTGAAAGTCGAAAGTACATGGCAAGCTAGTACCCCGTCCCAGATGTTACAGATGCTCCAGTACCACCAGAATAGAATCAGAGAAGAGCAAGAACACGAGAGAAAACGTATGAAAGACACGAAAATGAAAGTACTAGTTGCACAATCTGTTCCTCAAGACAGTCAGAAGAGGGGTCCGAATCAAGCCAGTCATCCTGCAGCTCCCGTTAAAGGGACATGCAATTATTGTAAACAGCCAGGTCATTTCATAAACGAGTGTGCAGTTCTGAAACACAATATAGCTACTGGTAAAACTAAAGAAAGACCACGTCCGCCGAGACAAGAACAAGTTTCACAGACTTCTCAGCCACAGAATGCACAACAGACAGTTCCAGCACCGCAGCCTATTGCTGCAACACAGCATGTTACACAGCAGATGTATCAGTATGCTCAGACAGAGTATCCAGAGTATCAACAGTACTCATGAAACAGCCTAGAGAGGGAGGTAGGCTTGCCTCTCATCGAGATTCCTGTAGATCAAGAAGGTCCCTATGTTCATAGTCAGGTACTAGGGAAAGACAGAAAGTTTCTGATTGATACAGGGGCAAGTAGGACGACTATAAGTCACGCCGAAGTTCCAGGGGCTCCGCTCTCAGGCTCTAGAAATGTTTCCCTTGGATTTTCAGGAAAGCCTATTGTAAACGAGATTTCAAAGCCAGTTACTCTAGAAGTAGGTCCATTGTCCCGCACTACTGATCTATTACTTACGAAGTCATGTCCAGAAAATTTGTTAGGCATTAAGACATTGAAAGAATTAGGTGCAGTCATATGTTGTCCCCCAGAGGGAATACGTTTGTTTTTACGTGACTTCAAGGGTCACTATGTATTACGAGATTTTGATCCGAGATTGTCTAATGTTCCGCAGCATCTATGGGCGCAAGGTCCAACTGATGTAGGCTTCATGCAAATCACACCCCACCGTGTGACTCTCAAACCAGGTGTAGTGTTACCACGAATCAGACAGTACAGATTGCCACCTGAGGCTGTAGCAGCCTTATCCAAAATTATTGACGAGCTCATGGCTCAAGGAGTAGTTGTAGAAACTGACTCCAATGTATGTAATTCTCCGATCATTCCAGTCATGAAACGTACTGATCCAAATACACCTCCAGTATATCGATTAGTGATTGACCTTCGAGAACTCAATAAATGTATTATTCCCCAGTACCCAGTTGTCCCAGATATCTCTTCCCTATTGACAGCCATTGATTCTGAAGCCTCATTTTTTACAGTCATAGACCTCAAGAACGCGTTTTTCAGTGTCCCCATTCATCCAGACAGCCAGTTTCTTTTCGGATTTTGTTTAAATGGAAGGAGCTATAAATTCACACGAGCTCCTCAAGGTTTCACAGAAAGTCCTAGTATCTACAGTCAAGCACTTAAGAGACAACTAGACAACATTCACATGCCAACAGACACTGCCCTGCTCCAGTATGTTGATGATCTACTGATCACAGCCCGTTCTGAACGTGCTTGCGAGCGAGCATCACTTACAGTCTTGTATTTCCTTGCCGAGATGGGGCACAAGGTGTCCCCTTCGAAGCTTCAATTCTGTGTCCAGCAAGTGATCTACTTAGGCCACTTGCTGTCCAAGTGGGGTAGGCAGTTGACACCCGACCGTATCCAGTTAATAGCGAGTCTTCCTCAGCCCAAGACACAGAAGGAGGTACGTGCTTTTATCGGCCATACTTCTTATTGCAGACAATGGATTCCTCAGTATGCATTTCTAGCTAAGCCACTGATACAGTTAACGACACAGGAGGCAGCCGTTTCGACTGTCCTCCCTTGGACATCTGAACATACACTTAGTTTCAATGAGTTAAAGAAAGCTTTATGCCAAGCTCCTGTTCTAGCTACACCGAACTACAGTAAGCCTTTTACACTTTTCGTCACAGAACGTGATGGTACAGCATTATCTGTTCTTACACAAGATCAAGCAGGACAATACAAGCCCTGTGCTTATTTTTCGAGCACATTAGATCCAGTAGCCTAGGCTCTGCCTGCGTGCCTCAAGTCAGTTGCAGCCACAGCACTGGCTATCAGACAAAGTGATTCCATAGTATTAGGACATTCCTTGACAGTACAAGTTCCACACTCCGTGGAAGTTCTTTTAAACCGAACACAGACCCAGCACTTGACAATTGCACGTTTAACAGGTTATGAACTGACACTGTTCCAGCCACACATAGAAATCAGACGCTGCAACGTTCTGAAATCCTGCTACACTGTTACCGTCAGTTACTTCAAATCCTGCCACACACAACTGTGTGGAAGTAGTTAACACTATGACTAAGCCAAGACAAGATCTGACAGATATTCCATTACTAGATCCCGACCTGACACTTTATGTGGATGGTTCATGTATGAGAACAAGTACAGGAGAACTAGTAGCCGCGTATGCAGTGACTACTGACACTGAAGTTATTGAAACACACCGTATTGACACCCTGTCTGCTCAAGCAGCAGAGCTAGTTGCTCTGACTCAAGCCTGCATACACGCCAAGAACCTGAAAGTTAATGTTTATACAGATTCACGCTACGCATTCGGAGTTGTACACGACTTCAGAGTGCTCTGGCAGGAGAGAGGTTTCATGACTTCTCATGGAACTAAGATTCAGCATGGTCTCCTTATTCAAGCTCTGTTAGATGCAATCCATTTACCGACATCTATTGCTATCATGAAATGCAAAGCACATACGAAAGTTACTGACATTATTTCCCAAGGTAATGATCTAGCAGATCGCACAGCCAAGCTTACAGCACAGACTCCAGATATGCCAGTTAATCCAACACAGACACATACTCCAGATCCGACTACCTGTATGACAGTTAAGGACCCTACTCAAGATGTCATAGATATCCAGTTACATGCTACTCCTGATGAAATCAAGAAATGGTCCGAACAAGGAGGGGTCCAGACAGATCAGGGATGGGTAACGAAGGGTAAAGCCACATGGTTTCTCCCCGACTCTATGGTTCAAGTCATTATCAATACCGCACATAGTCCAGCACATTTAGGAGAAAAAGCCATGTTAGACAGTATCCAGAACATTTGGTTTAACAAGCATTTACGAGCTGCAGCCAAGCAGAAAGTCCGTACCTGTATGATATGTTGCCAGTTTAATCCAGGTAAAAGTGTCCCGGTGGAACAAGGTGGATTCCAGCCCCCTGACCACCCTTTTGAGGTCCTCCAGATGGATTATATTCAGATGGAGCGATGTCGAGGTTTCAAGTATGTCCTTGTAGTTGTATGCGCTTTGTCCAGGTGGACAGAAGCATATCCAGTCTCAGATTACACAGCCACGACCACTGCCAAGCAGTTGGTTCGTGAATTCTTCCCCCGTTATGGACTCCCTAGGGTCGTATATTCTGATAACGGCCAGCCATTTTCATCTGAATTGATGAAACACGTTTCCCTGTTGTTAGGGTACCAGTGGAAGTTCCATTGTGTACGCCATCCTGAAGCAGCCGGTCTAGTAGAGAGACATAATCAGACCCTGAAAATCCGCATTGCCAAAGTCTGTCAAGAAAAAGGTGTAGACTGGTTAGTAGCTCTGCCAGTCGCTCTGTTTTATATGCGCATGGTCGCACATTCCAGATCAGGTCTGTCCCCGTACGAGGTCGTATTCGGCCGCCCCCCTAATATGTGGGGTACACCTAGACCTCGAAGTATTACAGATGTTTCAAGTAATATGCTGACAGATTACCTAGCTTCCTTGATGTCTGCCCTGCACTCTTGTCGTTCACAGGTTTCTGCCGCATTTCCAGACCATACCGAGGTGGCACCGCATGACATCGTCCCCGGAAGTTTGGTTCTTGTAAGGAACTTTGATCGTTCAAGTCCGCTGGAGCCTCGCTGGAAGGAGCCAAAACAGGTCCTCCTGGCCACCCGTACTGCCGTCAAGCTGGAAGGCAGGAAGGGCTGGGTCCACCTGTCTCATGTGAAAAAGTTTTATGGACTAAAGACTGTTTCCAAGAACATTTCCGAGGATTTCAAAGACTGCCAAAGTACTATTCTCAAGGACTGTCCCGCAAAAGACAATGATACAAATCCCTCCCTGTTAGAGAAAACTCCACAACAGGAGTATAAGTTAAAATTAAGGTCTAGTAAAATAAGTCAGCCAGTTTGATTGTCTAAGTCCTCCCCTAGGTGAAACGGTTAGACCGGTTTCTGACATGTATAAAATAGACCCCCATAGTGAGAGAGTTAGTCAAAACTCAATCCGATATATCGTTTTTCTAAGTTTCATATTGTTTTTCAGCCTTATGATTACCTGCACAAGTTATGCTTTTTATTTGTGTTTTCCTATTTCTCATGTAAATAAGTCTTCTAATGTTACAGTAGAGCATACGTTTAGTGATCTGCCTCCTCATGAACTTTCTTATCGTCTTGCTATGCGAAATAATTCATTTATCCGCATGTTACATTATTCACACCAGACCAGCAATGCCACTAATTGTTGGGTGTGTGGTCGACTCCCCCCTTTCCAGACACCGAAGGGAGTTCTGCCACTCTTTCCTTATCCATTTTCACATAATGGTTCATGTGGAGCATGGTCCACGTTAACGTCATCCTCAACAGATATGTCTTTTCTTAACAGTACATGTTTTCCAGACAAGCAAGGTCTTCCCCACAGAACAGGGTTAGATCTAGAAAATGAAGTTTATAATTTAGGTAATTATTCTTCGAATTTCATGGTCCTGAATGTTCAGTCTGATACTACTCCAGACTTACCTGCTATGTCAGTACTACCAGTCAAAGGCGAATTATGTGTCAGAAAGAATGGTTCCGTACATGTAGGACATAGTGATTGTACTACTATTGTCGAGTATAGTGACAGTGGGAAATCTATTTTCAAAGCTTCACGTCATTCTTATTTTGTTTGTGGTCAGACCGCATATGTTCGTCTGCCCCTCGATTGGGAGGGAACCTGTTACATTGCCTTCCTACTGCCACCAGTTTTTCTAGCCCCACCTGACTATCATAGGAATTCCCACCTAGTACATACTAGACACAAGAGAGACCTCCCGATTGTCGATTATACTGAAACTGCTCTAGAACAATACATAGATATCAATAAAGGTGTCTTTCCCTACTTAGGTACTGTCGTGAATAGTAAACTGATACGTAGATTAACCAGAACCCTTGAAGCAGTAGTGATTGAGACTACTTCTGCTCTAGGTAACTTAACCGAAGAGCAATCCTTTATGAGAATTGTCGTGCTCCAGAATCGTCTCGTCCTTGACGTCATACTGGCCGATAGGGGCGGGGCATGTAGAGTCATCGGATCTAGTTGCTGCATTTTCATTCCTAATAACGCGCCGTCTGTTTATTCAGCTATAACCAGACTCCATAAAATAGCCCATATGTTACACCAAAATCCAGGCACCTGGACATGGTCCGGTTGGTTCTGGAATATTATTTCCGCCTGGGGATGGAAAGTATTGTCCTTTCTAGGTATTGCAGTAGCGATCATATTCAGTTGCTGCCTCTGTATACAATGTGGCCCTGCGATTTGCGGCATTTGTGCTACCTCTTGTATTCCTAGTCCCAAGTCCCGTTCTAAATCCCGTTCCAAGAAAATTCGAGACGAGCAAATGATACTGTATGAAATGATAGATGGTATCATGAATATTGATGTTTCCTGATGGGAAACGTAGTGACAAGGAGGGAATGTGGAAAAGTAAATTTTGCCATGTTCTGTGTCCCTACGTGTCCCCCATCTTATGTTATGTGTGCATGATTAATATGCATATGTATTCCCCATGTTCGATTAAAGACGCACCTACAGTTGTGTCCATCTCTAGTATGCCAGTTTTCAGTTCTCGTGAAAGCTACGAGTATTAGGCCTATGTAAAGATACGTTGCCACGTTTCTCAGTGTGCACGTTATTTCATTGAAAAGTCCCCGTTTCTAGGCCTCAAAAGGGCCCGGACACCAGATTCAGCTCCTGTCTCCTGAGCCCTCGCTGAGGAGCGATACAGCCCCCACCTGTATTCCTGACCCTTCACTTACTTCCTGCCTCACAGTGCCCGGCTCGGCCTGGCTCTGCCTCTGAGTCTGCCAAAAGTATGTTATGATTCTAGTTATCAGTCCAGCCCTCCTTCTCTGCCTTCCTAAGCTACTGAATCGCATCAATAGTTTCAGTCATCGTCTAGCCTTTACGTCTCCATGTAAAAGAAATACTGTATTAATGGTCATTTAATATTCCTCAACACGCACTACATGTAGAATGTAGAATAATGCATGCACCAGTCTTAGAGTCTGTTAGCCTTTACCCCGATAACTTTTGGATTCTATCAACATGTTCTCTAAACATCAGATACTAGATAGTATTTAGGTACATGTCGCCCTGACTCTCCAGACTTCAGTCTCTGCTCCTAGCACAGAAGTCATAGCCCCCAGCTTCTCCTAGTAACACGTCATTGTCAGTTTGCGCGCACCATTAGGTTAGAGGTCCCGGCTCCTTAGGTAGCCCCCTCCATGTTTCCGCCCCATTTATGACATATTCTGTTACGTTTACATCACATGTCCATGTATACGCCTCCTGTTACACCCACTTTCACCCTTATCTTTCGCGACTGCTATTGACCACACCTACTGCTCCGCCTATCGTATGTATTGTAATGCAATTGTTTTAGTATATATGCTTGTGCACTGTTATTAAATGTTACGCCGATTCCAATTCTGTCCCAGGCAGCGCTGCCATCCTATTCCTGTGCAGGTTGTCCTGTTCCTGTCCTTTATGCTGTATTAAACCTGCAAACTCCTACTACCTCGAATCTTGACTCTTATTTATTGAGCTATCTGTTATTATTATGTCCAGTCAAACCTAGATCCGGTATTATTTATTTATATACCACATCCTACTAGACCTCTCTGCAGCCTTAGACACCATCTCACATCACACCATCACAGCTAGACTTCACGATGCTGGGATACGAGAAACCACCCTCTACTGGATACGATCCTTTCTCTACGGCAGAACCCAGAGGATCAGACTCCCTCCCTTCCTCTCTGAGCCCACAGAGATCAACTGCAGAGTTCCACAAGGATCAGCGCTCAGCCCCATACTCTTCAACATCTACATGGTCCCCCTCACTGCCATACTCAAAAAGCACGGATTCAGCATAGTATAATACGCCGACAACACCCAGCTCATCCTATCCCTCACAAAGAACCCAGAAGACACCAGACTCTGTTGCCAGGAAGGAATGAAGGACGTTACAACCTGGATGAAAGACAGCTGCCTGCAACTCAACTCAGAGAGGACGGAGGACCTCATCCTCGGACCATCCACCTCCGACTGGGACAACACTTGGTGGCCCTCCGCCCTTTGGAGTCCACCAACCCCTACACACCACGCATGGAACCTTGGCTTCATCCTTGACTCCTCTCTCACCATGACCCACCAGATCGACTCCATCACCTCTACCAGCTTCAACTACCTCTGCATCCTCCACAAAACCTTAAAATGGATACCCCCTGATCGCAGAAAAAACGTCGTCCACACGCTCATAACCAGCAGATTGGACTACGGCAATGCCCTCTATGCCAGAATCAACAGAACTCTCCTACACAGGCTACAGACCATCCAGAACACTACAGCCAGAGTCATCCTCGGATCCCCACGGCACAGACACATGACCCAGCACCTACAAGACCTCATCTGGCTCCCCGTCAAGAAGAGAGTAACCTTCACATTGCTCACCCATGCCTACAAATCCCTCTACAACATTGGACCCAAATACCTCAACGAGAGAGTCTCCTTCCACGTACCCATAAGGGACATCCTCTCCATCGCCCTTGCAGAGACCCCACGCATCCGCAGAACCAGAGCAGGCAGAAGAGCCTTCGCCTACATCGCCTGGAATGAGCTCCTAGTCAACATTATACACTCCCCCACCAGGAACACATTCAGGAAGAACCTCAAGTCCTGGCTTTTCGACTGGAGTGGCACCCCTCTCTCCCCTCGCAGAGCCTTGGGACCCTCACGGGTGAGTAGCGTGCTTTATGAATCCCTGCTCGATGTGAAAGTGCAGAATGCGTCACTCACACTGAAGTTAGCCAATAGCTAAAATGGGTTCAACTACAACCATTGTCACAGGTTGTATACTATAGCGGGCTGAAGAAAAATGTGAATGACAGACCAACGGCTTACAAGGGCTGGCTGAAACGTTCGGTAAGTAAGTGTACTTTAGATATAATTTTAGCACAATCAAAGGGCCTTAACACAAGGCCTAAAAATGGTCCACATAAGGGAATTTGCGACTTGTTCTTAACACACGGACATGCTCTTATTTGCTGCATAAGGACCTGTGAGAGCCAGAAGAGCACCAGGATGATTTACTGTTGTTTTATATTTTTGAAGGTCCTGAATGTTAACAGTTAGGATGCTATGGGAAGTCCAGGGTGAGGGAATTGCATTTGCATACCCTAATAACAATGTACCTGTGTTATATTAGCCCAGACTTATTTCTCAAAATATTGAGTTTGATAAAGGACAAAATCAGCACCACCTCTAATAGTGGGGAAGCTGATAAACGCTGATGAACACTGAATATGCTGGTCCCTGGCTATTGAAAGAACACCACAACCAGATGCGTGGGGGTTACACAGTCAGCCTGCAGTGGCTACTAGTTAGTAGAACAAAAACAAAGTGGAATCCACTTAGGCAGTTTGAGTTGGTCCCTATAGTGGTGGGGGACACTCAGTGTTGTTTAAATACCCCTCACACACCAACAGGCCCCTTGGTGTCATGCTTCATCATCGGGGTCTTCGCACCCCTCTACGGGATGCGGCGTGCTACGACCGACGACTACGTGGGAGCACTTTCAAATGGACTATGTGTGAATGTGTGTGGGTAAGAGGACGTATGTGAGTGGTGAGTTTTAAAGTGAGTGAGAATTTAAAAATACCGGGCTCGTGGGGTGGAAAAATAAAGTTTTATTAAGCCCCCGGCTGGTATTATTAAAAAGGGTGCAAAGTGAGGTTGTGAGTGTATAGTTAAGTACAACAACCTCGTTTGTGTGTCTACATGGACATGTTTCAGAGTTCAAAGCCTCCTTTTTCAGGACAGGAATTGCACAAAGACCCACCTTACTCACATGTGTATATGTATCAAAGTGTATTATACAAAAATTAAGGAAAAAAGTGAACTATAGGTGTAATGTACCTAGTTATTAGATCATTTGCGTAGTCTTTCTTCACCAAATCGGCATGTAGTGAAGACCTAGAGGGAGAAAAACACATTTTAATTCTTTTTCTCACTATTTATTGCTATTATCCTCCAGGTAGTGGTGACCTTAAGGAAAAAGTGGGGTGGTTGCTATGTATCACAAAAAGATCATGTGTTCAATATCCATGCAACCTGTAAAAAATGTCACAGACTAGACGAGGACACACATAAAACATATAGTGCACACATATTGGTAACATGTACATTCCTACTGCTGGTGCAAGAGAGATAAAGAGAAAGTTCTTACTCAATATACAAGGATATATTGCCTCATGAGCCTTTTACGTTTTGGAGGGTTCCATCAGGCATAATAGGATGATCTGAAATAATGAGAAGGACTCATTACAATCCATACTGTACCAGGAAGACTCTATTGTTCACCACCTATACGTGGTTTCTCAGGTGTCTAACTCACGGTTACTTGGACGAAGTTCGACCTCCTCCCCTCAACGCGGCTCCGATGATACTGCCCCTGAGAGTCAGCGGGTCTTTTAAGGACCTCGTAATTGGTAAGATACCGGTAATTGGTAGCGTAATTGAGCCCATATTTGGTTTGGTAGTAAAGCACCAGTGTCCGGTATTGTGCGGTTGTAAAGACGCTATTGTTTCGTGCATGCGCAGTACTTCGTGTCTTCGAAGGCACTGATTTCCTTATAATCATGCGCGGTGATGGTGCTAACTCGTATGTGGTTATGCGCATGTGTAGACCCTGAAGCGCTTTCATAATCTATTGAGTCAATAATATTACGACGATTACAGGCTTTGATATATGACGTGGCTTCAAAGGAAGTTAACGTTCTGTTCATTGCATTCACAGAGGTGCGCTAGATATGTACAGACATTCCAATAATAGTAGTTAAAAGGTGCGCATGCGCGAAATCGGCCCTCATCAGACAGATACTATTGCGCATGAGCAGTGACTCTGGACATTGGGGCAGGTTGTTTTTTGGGAAAGGTTCCACCAAACAGGAACACCATCCGCATCACGACCAACACCGACGACACCCTCGCACCCGCCGAACACCTGCACTTCCAGATCCACGTCAACCCCAAGACCACCCTCAGAGGCACCCTCATCTACAGACCCCCGGGACCACGCACACAATTCAGCGAGGACATCGCCGACGTCATCAGCCCACACGCCCTCCCCTCCGCCGACTACATCCTCCTCGGGGACCTCAACTTCCACCTGGAGAACAACAACGACCGCAACACCACCACCCTGCTGGACAACCTCGCCAACCTCGGCCTCAAGCAGCTGGTGACCACCCCCACCCACTACGCCGGACACACACTCGACCCGGTCTTCTCTTCCAGCAAGGACATCGCCTTCAGCCACGCCACGGGACTCCACTGGACGGACCACAGCTGCGTCCACTTCAGCTTCAGAAGGACCACGCTCCACCATCACCAGCAACAGGTTCCCCGCAGAAGCTGGAACAAGATCACTGCAGACCAGCTCGCTACTTCCCTGAGCAAGAACCCTCCCACCCCCCAGCCAAGCGGCCACCAACCTCACGAAATGGATCAGCAACTGCGCAGACGACCTCGCCCCTCTGAAGACCCAGCCGAGCAGACCCGGCAGCAAAAAAGCCCCATGGTTTAACGACGAACTCAAGAGCTCCTAGAAGAACTGCAGAGCACTCGAGAAAACCTGGCGCAGAGACCCAACACCGGACAACATGACTGCCCTCAAGCTCGCCACCCGAAAACACCACCAACTGATCCACGCCACCAAGAAAACCGCATTCAAGGAACGACTGGACAACAACGCACACAACAGCAAGGAACTCTTCAACATCGTCAAAGAGCTCTCCAACCCCAACGCCGGAAACAACGACATCACCCCTTCGCAAGACCTCTGCAACTCCCTTGCCTTCTACTTCCACAACAAGATCGCGGACATACACAACAGCTTCAGCACTCAACCGACGCACGCCGTGACCGAACCACCGCCCCCCACCACCACCCTCTGCGCCTGGACCCTGATCAGCACCGAAGACACCATCCGCACGATGAACTCCATCCACTCCGGATCTCCGACAGACCCCTGCCCTCACCACGTCTTCAACAAGGCCGACGCCGTCATTGCACCCCACCTGCAGGACATCATCAACACCTCCTTCGACATCGCCACCTTCCCGGAGAGCTGGAAGCACGCCGAACTCAGCGCTCTACTCAAGAAACCATCAGCCGACCCCACCGACCTCAAGAACTACCGCTCCATCTCGCTACTCCCGTTTCCGGAAAAAGTCATCGAGAAGATCGTCAACAAGCAACTGGCTGCCTTCCTCGAGACGAACGGTTCCCTCGACCTCTCACAGTCTGGCTTCCGGGCCAACCACAGCACCGAGACCGCCCTGATCGCAGCTACCGATGACATCCGAACCCTGCTCGACAACGGAGAAACAGCGGCCCTCATCCTCCTGGACCTCTCCGCGGCCTTCGACACTGTCTGCCACCGTACCCTAGTACAGCGCCTCAGCAACGTCGGAATCCAGAAGAAGGCACTGGAGTGGATCATCTCCTTCCTCGCCGGAAGGACACAGAGAGTCCGCCTCCCCCCGTTCAGATCGGAGGCCACCGAAGTCATCTACGGCGTTCCTCAAGGCTCCTCGCTCAGCCCAACACTCTTCAACATATACATGAGCCCCCTCGCAGCCATCGCACGCCAGCACAACCTCAACATCATCTCCTACGCCGACGACACCCAGCTGATCCTCTCCCTCACCAATGACCCCACCACCGCCAGAGCCAACCTGCACGAAGGGATGACAGACGTAGCCAAATGGATGTCGAACAGCCGCCTGAAACTGAACTCGGACAAGACGGAAGTCCTCATCCTGGGATCCTCACCCTCCGCCTGGGACGACTCCTGGTGGCCCCCCGCCCTGGGCAGCGCACCCAAACCAACAGACCACGCACGCAACCTGGGCTTCATCCTGGACTCCTCCCTCTCCATGACCAGACAAGTCAACGCCGTCTCCTCGTCGTGCTTCAACATCCTGCGCATGCTACGTAAGATCTTCCGATGGATCCCCACCGAGACCAGGAAGACGGTCACCCAGGCCCTCGTCACCAGCCGTCTGGACTACGGCAACTCCCTCTACGCCGGAACCACCGCCAAACTCCAGAAGAGACTCCAGCGGATCCAGAACACCTCAGCACGACTCATCCTGGACATCCCCCGCCGAAGCCACATCTCCGGACACCTGAGAGACCTGCACTGGCTCCCGGTCAACAAGAGAATCACCTTCCGGCTCCTCACCCACGCACACAAAGCCCTTCACAACCAAGGCCCAGGATACCTCAATAGCCGCCTCAACTTCTATGCTCCCAAATGCCAGCTTCGATCGACCAGCCACGCCCTCGCCGCCATCCCCCCATCCGAAGAGCCACCACAGGAGGAAGGTCCTTCTCCTACCTGGCCGCCAAGACCTGGAACTCCCTTCCGACCCACGTCCGCCTGACCCAAGACCACCTCGCCTTCAGGAAGCAGCTCATGACCTGGCTGTTCGAGCAGTAGCGGACCCCCTCCCCCCAGCGCTTTGAGACCCTCCGGGTGAGTAGTGCGCTATACAAATGCTTTGATTGATTGATTGATTGATTGAAATGGCCTCTATTTATAATCATAGTCAATGTCTGTTGAAAATAAGGTTATTTCAGTGTCATCAGATAGAAACTCTGTTGAGTTGGCCATGAGTATCATCGTAGTTGTCCCCACGGAATATCATCATTCAGGCCTACAGTGTGGGTACCCAAGTGGAATACCCATCTCTGCTCTTTCTCAAAAAGGCCTGTCTCAGTAGGTAGCTGTTCATAGCAGTCCATAGCAGATCGTTTACGCAATGTTGCTCGGTGAGAAAATGGGTGGCCATCTTAGTTGTGGATTTTTTACATCTGACATTGCTTTTATGCTCGTTCATCCTGGTTTTAACCACCCTGGTGGTCATGCCCACATATTCCAGGCAGCAAGGGCATGTAATCAGGTAAACAACATTTCTGCTATTGCAGTTGGTGAAGGCTCTTTGTTCCCATTTGCTCCCATTTCGGAATGTGAGATTGTGACTTTTCCTTGTTAGGTGGCAGCTACCGCAGTTCCCACAGGGATAATGTCCTTGCAACCCCTGTAGCCTAGTTTGTTGATTTGGTGTCGTTTTTGGTCTAGTGTGGACCAGGACATCTTTCAAATTTCTCCCACGTCTGTGGGCAAAAAGAGGTTTCTCTAGATCCAGTGTGCCACTGGTTAGGATCCTCCAGTGTTTGTTGATCATTTTCGATACCTGGTTCGAATGTGAGCTGTACGAAGTAACACATACTAGACGCTCTTGGCTACTCTCTGAGGGTACCTTATCCTCCAGGAGGGCATCGCGGTTGTTGTTCTGTGCCCTTTTCATTGCCTAGTTAATCACTCTGTCAGGGTAATGTCTCTGTTTAAGTTTGCTTTTCAGGTCCAGGGCCTGAGCTTTGTACTTATCAATGTCACTGCAGTTACGCAGTAGACGTAAGAACTGGCCATAGGGTAGGTTCTCTCTCAGGTGGCAGGGATGAAAGCTATCAAATCGCAGCAGGCAGTTTTTGGCTGTTGGCTTGAAATGCGTTTCTGTTTTCAACAAACCTGCCTCGTGATATATATTGAGGTCCAGGAAACCCATGGAGCTGTTAGACATGGTATGAGTGAACTTGAGATAAGGGTTCTGATTGTTGAGCCATGTCAAAAAGTCTGTCACTGACTGGCTGTCTCCGTTCCAGATGACCAGTACGTCATCGATATATCGTTTCCATGATTGGATGTTCTCTCTGTAGGGGTTATCTAGATGAAGGATTTTTGTTGCCTCCAGATGGTGGACATATAGTTCCGCCAGACTTGGCGCAAAAGTACTGCCCATACTTGTGCCATAGCATTGGAGGTATAGAGTGCCTTCATACTCAAAAAAGTTTCTGGTTAATGCGGTGGATATACATTCCATCACCACACTACGAGGAGTCTTGTACTGCCAGGTGGTTGAGTGTAGCACCTCCTCAATGATGAGGAGAGTCTCGTCATGCGATAAGCTGGTGTAGAGACTCTCCACATCTAGACTCAGTAGCATCTGAGTGTCTGGATTAAAGGGTATATCCTTCAACAGCTGTAGTACTGCCTTAGTGTCTTTCAGATAAGTATCTGTTGCCTGAACCAGAGGTCGGAGGAAAGCATCTGCGAACCTGGACAAGGGTTCCAGGATCGAGGTGATTCCTGAGACGATCGGTCTGCCTGGTGGACTTGACAGATCTTTATGTACCTTAGGTAGGCAGTAAAAATAGGGTGTTCGAGGATCCTGTTGAGCTAGGAATTCTGCCTCTTTCTTAGTCAGCCAGTCATGTGCTAGGGCCTCTTCCACCATCGCCCTTATGGTAATACGTATTGAATCTGTGGGGTCATTTGTTAACACCTGGTAGTTCCTCCTGTCAGATAGGAGTCTCCTGCATTCTTGGTCATATGCAGTTGTGGTCTGAATCACCACTGCTCCACCTTTGTCTGCAGGTTTTATAGTGAGTTCCTCGTTCGGCCAAAATTCTCTTATTGCCTCATTCTCTTTCCTGCTCATATTCACAAAGGTATTGTTGGGAGTGGAGTTTAGTTTGCCCAGTTCAGTCATTAGTGCTTTTTCAAAGGCCAAGACTTCCACTGGCAGAGTATTGTCCGGTGGTATAAAAGTTGATTTAATTCGTAGACCAGTGTTTGAGACTGTTGGTGTCAAGTCTCGTCCACTGAAGTATGCTTTTAGTTTGATGCTCCGGATGAAGTCTTGTACTTCGCCGTGTTGCTTGAAACTATCCAGTTTATTAGTTGGGACATAACCAAGTCCCTTGTTTAATACCTGGTTTTGGATATCAGTGAGTGGCACAGGGGTAATGTTAATCACTAAGTTCCCTTCTTGCTTGTGGATGCCTGGTTTGCCAGGGCCCCTGTCATACTCCTTGTGGACACCCTTGGGTCTGATTCTTCTTCTGGTTGCCAGGTTACATTGTTCCCTTTCCTGTTCCTGCCCCTGCTGGGTCCAGGGCCCCATCCTAAAAAAGGTTGTTGGTTTTGGGCTCCTCCTGTAAAATCTGGTGCCCATGATGGATACATAGGGCCCATTGGTGGAGGGCCGTACTGGTATTGTGGGAACTGTGGTTGGCCTTGGAATTGGTTGTATTGTGGTGGGCCTTGGTATCCTCTCCATCCTCTCTGACATGGTTTTTGGGGTCTCTGTTGTCTATACCCTCCTCTCTGGTATCTATTTTGTTGGTATCCACTCATGCTCGAGCTCGCCGAGCTACCATCTGAGCTCACACTGTCAGTGTCGCTTGTGTTATTTCTTGCTACGTAATCAGCTTTTGTGTAGGGGTAGGCTCTTTCTGGGGTAAACCTATCTTTGTCCTTTTTTAGTTTGTTAAACTTACTCTGTTTCAGAGTCATCTCAAAATCGGACATCTGTTGATTAAGTTCCTCTAATCTTTTCTTTAGAACTGCCGGGGCAATAAAGGATTTTATTTGGACCTCGATCTTCTGGATGTCCACTTTCAAGTCTTGTGCTATCCTTGTAGCAGTCTGTACAATCAGCACAAGCCAGTCCCTGGTACAGTGCCTAGAGATCAGCGACCATGCCTTTTTGAAAATGGTGTCGTCTTGGAAAATAAACGGTTTGTTTTTTACAATTAAACCTATCTTATTCCTATCTTATTCCTTAAGTACTCAGTCATCAAGAGCCCATGTAGGGCTGTTCTCATCTGAGTTTTTCTTAAGTTGGTTAGTTCGTCCCAATCAGCTACGCTGGGTCCAGGGTCAGTATTACTCAAGCCTTCAAAGGGGTTTATGGCTGTAAGTATTCTATCGATGTCATCTTCCCCAAAGGTCAGACCATGTTCATCGTCCATGATGGTATGTGGTAGTACGGAATGAAAAGTGTGTGCAAAGTTAGTAGAGACAATACAATACATTTTAGACAAAATGTAAATATCAAGAAGCACTGCACATGCTATTCACAACACGATAAGGCAGTGGGGGTCTACATGAAATGCGTGATTTCTAATCTTATACCTGTCATTTTGGTACCCAAAACCCAATACATTTTCACTTTTTAGATTTGCTGTATTTGGGAGATATTGTGGCATACCATGGTAATTGAAGCAGCGCTCACCCAGAAATATCACCAATCCAGGGCCCAGGTCACTCCGGTGGGGCCCATAACACCGAAGTACAACACACCTAGTCACACACACACACTTTACCCCAGACCCTTGAAAATATATATAAACAAAAATGGGTTGAGTCTATTCTCTCCTATGGCAGGATACCTTTAAGCACAGATTTTTAGTGCACAGCATTTCCCACATGTAATGTGTGTGTTTTTATTAATACACAGCAATCAAAATTAATATATTACTTTGTTATGGGGGTGATTGATCTGAATGGGGCACACACAAAATCTTCTGTACCTCGCTCTATCATAATACATGAATCAATATTCCTTGTCAGCTTTGGGTCATTATTCGAACAGTGACAACACCTTGAGGAGGAAGCCAAAACTTGAAGCAGGTCAATAGGGCCAATCCTGGATGCCCTGCGAATGACATAAATGAATCAAACATGAATATGTAATTGGAAAAAAACCTTATAGACTCAACAACAAGCCAATGATTACCAAGACATATGCAACCCGCTGTATAAAGTATAGCAGCAGACACACATAATCTCTGGACAACAGTCACCTATACATTTACAATCTGATGTTAGAACCCACCTCAACACAGAGGTTGACTACAAAACAATTGGCTTTGTCTTGATCTAAAGTGAATATCAACCAACAACCGAAGCCAGTCAAAGAGTGGTAGTCAGGGCAAATACCAAAATCAAGTTCTCAAATTTAACTCAGAACACTTATTTAATTTACTTAATTTATGTTTTTAACTTCTCGAAATGAAATCATAACACTTATGTGAAACGAAAAAAACATAAACTCACATTAACCGTCACCATAAAAAGTGACGGAACAAAACAAGGGGCAAAATGGGATCTCTGTTCTCTTTGCATCCTAACTTTGGTACTTTACACTCCGATTCTCCGAAGCTGTTCCTTGCTCCCTTTCTGAATTTTCCTTTCACATTACACATTGCAAAAATGAAAAGCAGATTTCAACAATGGGCTAATTGGATGACAAAAGTTAGCAGCACATCTTGACCAAAGCAGTCCTAAATGTCTTCAGTTTTCGGACTAAGGACTCTAAGAACTTACAGTACACTAAACTGGCTTTCTATTAGTGGTTTTGAAAATTCTGGTATTTATAATGTGACTTCTAATATCTCTAAGATGTTGGTGTTCTAGCTGTATTAGTTTTGTACTTCAACAATCATTGCAGTCAATGTCTTGGTCAATTTGAAGTAAAGTACACAAAAAATACATTGTTGTAAAATGACAGAGTGGGAAAAGTATATTGGCTTATAAAGGCACAGTATTAATAGAGTTTAAGGATGTGGCAACTATAAAAAAAAAAGACACTGTTCCATCCCAAACTTAACAAAGATGGATGCCAAGTGGTACTGAACTTACTAAAGTAAGTGCCCTGGGGATGAAATGGTGTTGTATATGATTTTAGGACCTTAGTGTAATGTTCCAGATTCATGCCCATATATAGGTATAAATCACCCTATCCTTATATAGGCATAGAAATCATAACCATATTTAGACTTAGCGTATGCAGTCCAAATACGCAGGGCTACTTCCACTAGTTCTGAAAATCCACAACGATTTCTTGGAAAAACCCGCCTTCAGCAGACACGGACTTCCCCTTGCTTGAATATTGATTTAACCAAGAAATCATGGAGTTTTCAAAGAACTGAGTCTTTGATGACATTATTATGTCCAACCTTACGTCAAACTCGGCACCTTCAAAGGTATAAATATGCCCAAACTTGCCCTGGCAAACACACTGTGGTTTGGAGCAGTTCGACTATCTACCTACATAACACAGCTCGCCGCAGCAGGTGCCGAAGGAAGCCGACCCTCCAGCAGACGCACTGAGAGAGACGCTGTCTTTTCTCTTGCCGAGAAATCCACCTCCTGTGTTTCTAAGCTACCCTTGTGGGTTGTTGGGAAATCGAGTCCTGAGAGAGAGAGATACCAGACCTCCTTCATTCTAAACCAAGGTTCTTGGATAGATTCTTGGCACAAGAATACTGAAACTAATCTACACCTCACTTACTTCTTCCCTTGTACTAGATCTAGGTTAGGTACACCAGGGTAGGCGTATTTTAGAAGCACCAGTTGAGTACTTTTAGTCTTTATTTATCAATGTATGTATTCTATGTATTTTATGGCTTGGAAACCATATCATGCTTTTACAGTATTATTTTATAATACTCTTCGTACTGTACGCTTTGTACTTTGCAACCAGTATTACGATTGTAGCAGTTCATTTCCTCAGCATGAGAAAGAAGACTGTTCAATAAATACCTTTTATTGAAAACGCGCGTCTCTATATTTCTCTGCACCTCTGGTTAAATGAAGCATGCACGATTGACTGAGTAAAGTAACTATCTATCTTGTTTCCGCGACTTTAGAGATAAATTTCTTATTCTTGGGTAACAAAGTTGTCATGTTTATGCGGTT
Organism: Lissotriton helveticus; assembly: GCF_964261635.1. Taxonomy (NCBI): domain Eukaryota; kingdom Metazoa; phylum Chordata; class Amphibia; order Caudata; family Salamandridae; genus Lissotriton; species Lissotriton helveticus. The sequence goes on along the minus strand of NC_136059.1, from coordinate 1,598,936,638 downwards.
GTCAGAAACTAATCCCTTCTTGTTTATTCGAGAAAGTTTTTAGTGACCTCTGAGCTAGCTGGCACTCACAATTAAGTCTGATATATTCGATAGAGACCTAGTAGACCTCAGTCCTACGTCAAATCTATAGTATATTTTATTCCAATGCGCAGAGACTATTGGGAATATAGGAACTAGACTATAATGGGTAATTGTGCCCCTATGCACTTTGGTATCATAGATGGGACAGCAAATGCATGTGCAATTTGTTCTGCAATAGCAATTGCCCTGGTGCACATTTTGCACAAGCACAATAATGTTAGAGGCTCATTGTTTGTATGAAAGCTTGGCTAGTGCAATGACGAAACACTTTGCCTTCTTGCCTACCTTATATTACAGACATCAGCGCAGGGACAAAGGAGGTAAGATGCACAGTCAGTGTGCCCCTCCTAATATGCCCCCCAGGAAGAGGGCAAGGGTGCCTCCAGTGACCCCCATGGCATTCCGTTCAAATGCAGGGCGGGTTGCCGCCTGTATAGAGAAAGGCAGACCAGCAGCCTCAAACAACCACAGCTGTTCTGCATTCAATAATGAGCTGCTTTTGTACTGCTGTCAGGGCAGGCATGATTCTGCACCTTTGCTGGGGCCACCCATTTACTATACATGGATGCACTGTCTCATTTGCACCTAATGCACCCAGTTGAAGGTATGCTGCATCGAAAACAGGGGCTGTAACGCTATATGTAGTGTGGACCCACATTACTACATGTCACAATAGCCATAGAATGTGCATTATTGGGAAGGAGCCACCTACTGGGCATTCAATATTGATTATATGCTTTAAATGTTCTGCCTGCTGATCAACAACTTAGCAATAGAAATGTATGTTATCAACAAAAGAGGCTTTTTCGCTTCTGAAAATAAAAACATGATTTAATCTACTGCAAATGCAATTAGATCCAATAATTCAGCTACCTGGATAGCCAGTTTAGCAACAGAGTAGTAACAAGGGTGCCATGTGCCCTAATGCAAATATGGAAAATAGGTCCCTATTCCCACACTGAGTAATACAAATATACACAATTGGGGTACAGAGGGCCTATTACAACTCTTTGCCCATGTACCACTGTTCCTGCTGCACAATTGGCAATTGTGCCCCTGAGTGATGGTTTATAGAGCGAAAAAGCTCTGTAAATCTATTTGTAGTGAGGTACATTTCTGGTGATCCTTCAGCAAGTGAGTGTTCCATACAGCGCACACCCTTTTTGATAGCTTGAAAGTCCTTCTTACATGGCATGTTGAACACTTTGTACATGTATTTGTGTTCTAATTGTGCAATTGTATGTGATAATATGTATTGCCAAAGGAGTCATTATTATAGGCATTTGATATTCAGATGAATACATTAGTTTATTTGGATTTTAAGGGGCTTTTTTATCAGAGGCTTGCACCACCAGAGTGTCACTTTTTATGATACTCTGGTGGCACAAACCTCTCAACCATATCTATGAGGCCACGCAAAGCCACTTTGCGTGGCTTTCCATGGCCTCATAGTTATGGAGTAAGACAAAGCATCGCAAGTCGCTGTGTTGTCTTACTCTGCACTAGGGAGGCGTTCCATGGGGCGTTGCGTCGGTTCTCCTAAGCCACACCCATGGATTTTAATGGTGCTCCAGATTTACTTAATCATGTATTCCTGGCGCAGCGCCAAAACCTTATACCTCCCCTGAGCAGAAGTAATGAGGAGAACTATGATTATTTCTCCTCTTTTTTTCTTCTTTCCATGTGTGCTGCATTCTACAGCACACATAGAAAGAGGAAAATGCCTCCCTGGATTGTTTTTGTGCAGGAAAGTGCTCCTTCCTGCACAAAAACAATCCAGCATGCAAATCAGACACCTTTGCACCATGGTGCATGGGTGCCTGCACTGACGTTAGGCAGCAAATTGTGCACCAGCACAGGGGGAGGGACAGGAATGCACCGCATTTCATAAATACAGTGCGTTCCTGCCCTTTCACACTGGTGTAGGGCAGCGCAACGAGAAGACTCGCAGCACTGCCCTACACCCAGTATCCATAAACAAGGCTCTAAGTTCCCTTAACTAATATGTATGTGAAACAACAGGGTAAATCATTTGCATACTTACAAATCCTGTAAAAGTTGACAGAAATAGGAGCTGCAAAACATATATCATTTTGAGGTTTTATCTACGATGTTGAAGTCCTCCACTGACCACCCCATCAGACACATCTCCATGTTATCTAGGCTTAATCTGTTTGTCTGAGAGTCTGTAATCCTTCAAACCAAAATGGCAACTATGTAAATACTAACTGATGATAAAGGCCTACGAGTATTTTGACTCTTCTCTGTGGTCCTGCCTGTGATTCTTTCCCTTTATGGATCAGCCTGTTTTACAATCAGGCTTAATGAAGGCACTCTTTTAAACACTGGATGGCAGTAATGTAAAAAGAAAAGTGCAATCCAAGTACATAATACCTCCAAGTGCCTAGGATTGATTGAGGCCCAGATTTAGAAAGAATTTGCATCAGGTTTGCGTTACTTTTTTAATGCAACCCACTGCAAAGTCTTCTGCTGGGATTTAGATCCCGACACATTTTGTAACCCAATGTAACACAACACAGCGCAGTGCATTCACTTGCATTGGTGTGCATCATAGATACAGTCCATAGACATTTCCATGCAACCCCAACGGGTTTCTATGCAAATCCCTATCTACTAAGAATTGTAGACAGGGATTTGCACTGAAATCTTGCGCCTCTCTGAGGCAGGAGTAACGAGGAGAAATGTTTTCATTTTTCCTTGTTTTTCCTCTTTCCATGCATTTTGCATTCTACAGCACACACACAAACAAACAGGAACATGCCTTAAAGCATAGATTTGGTGCAGGAAGGTGTATCCATTCCTGCACGAAAACTAGGCTGAGTACAAGGCAGACACCCCTTGCTCTATGGCACAAAGGAGCCAGCATTGGACCCATGGCTGTCACAAGTGCACCAGCGCAGGGAGCGAGAGAGAGAAGAACTGCACCACTTCTAAGTACATGGCACAGTTAGCTCTCTCTTGTTCAAGCAGCGCAGTGCAACAACTTTACTTGCTGTGCTGCGTTGTGTGAACTCTGGCTACTGCAGTCAACCTCGAATCTGAGGAACTGGGTTCAAGTCTCTGCAACAACGCTGAACATTTATTTATTTTTAAAGTTTTATATAGCTCCAACAAGATCCCTTAGGATATCAGAGCACTTTACATTAGGAAGGAAAGGAAGGACAATAATGCAAAAACAACAACAGGTAGGGATAAAAAAAAAAGAATGATCGCAGTTTACACGACAAATGCCACAAGGAGGTTATATTAAACAATAGCAAAAGGGGCATACTATGTCGTAAGGAAGCGTAGTAGTAAATGATGGTACCATGGAAGTAGGAACAATGTCATCGGGCAGGAGAGCCTAGCCCATTTACGGAAGGAATTTATTCATGAAGAATCTTTTGACTTCCGGTTTGAACACCGTTGTTAAGGAGATTCTACGTACTTTCGGTGGTAGCGAGTCCCATATCTTTGGTGCAGCGCCAGAGAAGGCTCTGTGACAAGTTCTCTTTTTGCTAAGGATAAGTGGTTTCAAGAGGAAAGTAGAGGCGCTTCTTGAGGCTCTTACACCACAACATAGTTCAAGTTTATGTGCCAGGTACCTAGGAGTATTGAAGTGGATGGCTTTGTGTGTCATACCAGCAATCTTTAACTGAATTCGTGCTTCATAGGGGAGCCAATTTAGAGATTTTAGGACTGGCGATATGTGCTCATTGCATTTGGTGCCTGTAACTAGTCTAGCAGCAGCATTCAGTGATGCCCTTAGTGGAGCCAGGGTGTATTTGGGAAGGCCACAGAGGGTAGTGCTGTCGTAATCTAGCCTCGGTAGGACAAGCGCTTGGACCACCTGCTTGAAATCATTAAGTTGGAGGAAAGGTTTTATATTTCTGAGAGTCCTCATTAAGTGGTTTGCTCCCTTACATATATTGCGTATATGATTTTTCATATTCAGGTGCTTGTCCGTGGTGACTCCTAGAGATTTGGCTGAGTCTATGATGAGAGGAGTGCAGTTGAAAGCAGTGAGGTAACTCAACCAGAGGTCTAGCTTGGGGATGTGGTTCGGAGGGGAGATGAGTAGGAGTTCTGTTTTTGAGGTGTTGAGCAGGAGATGGTTCTCAGTTAACCAGTTTTGAGTATAAAATTAGGGTAGTGTTGAGTGAGATGATGTTTTCAGAGGTTGAGATTTTCAAATAGAGTTGCTTGTCGTCGGCATACATGTGGAAAAGAATACCCGTGGAATTTAGTGAGTTATCTTGTAAGGATATCCCAAAGGCTGGTAAGTTCTGTCTCCCGCGTTATTATACGCGGACGATGCCGCACTTATAGCGCGTACACCAGTTGGTCTACAAAGTCTGTTAAACGCTTTTTATGAGTTTATGTTTTCCCTGGATCTTAGTGGGAATTATACTTAATCACACATCATGGCTGTGGGCACAAAGGGCGGGCATAGGAAGTTCATGTCACTCCATTGTAATGGGAACAAGTTAACTAGGGTAAGCAAATTCCCATACCTTGGGGTTGTCTTTGATGAACGTTCCACCTGGCTTCCTCAACTGTCCGATAAAAGAAATGCGTTTGTACGGTCCATCTCTGCTGTTTTGGGCTTTTCCCGCGAATTGGGGGTAAAACCGTTACAAGCAGTGTTAAAGGTTTATGACGCAAAATGTATGTCCATAGCTATGTATGGTGCAGATCTATGGGGTTTTAAAAATGTTAAGCAGTTACAGGTCGCTGAGGACACATTTTTAAAGTCTATTCTGTCTGTACCTCAATCGACTGCAGGCTTTATAGTTCATCAAGAATGTAGGGTGGGATATTTAGAGGATCGGATTGCCATCGCCCCTCTATTAAAGTGGATTACGGTCTGGCTAAATCCAGAAGTGGATGTGAACCATGAGATTCTGGCGGATTGTCTTAAACTAGAACATTGGCAGTCCATTCCGTGGTTAAGCAATGTTAGAAAGGTTGCAGTTTTACTGAGGCGGCCAGAAATATTTGAGGAACCATCTAAACTGGTCAAAGGAGATATAAAATGGGTTAAGTCAGCCTTTAAACGGCGCAGAGAGATGGACAGAGAGGGCTTTGAATTGAATAAGCCCACTGTGAGAACCCACCAGTTGATTGTAACATCAGACAATGACCTAGAGTTATATCTGAAGATTGTTAACAACGCAAACCACAGATACTTGCTAACCAAGTTCAGATTAAATAAAATTCATCTACTTATTTCGGGCTGCCTGTGTTGGACTAAGGCCACAGATCTGAAAATATGCACTTGCGATGGTTTTTCTATAATGGACACTGCCCACTTCATGTTCTTTTGTGGCTTTTTTAAGGATATACGGACAAAATTTATTGTACCCCTTTTGAAGGATAAAGGGTTTAAACAAGTGAAACCTGTGCTATTATATCTCCAACTGTTGACAAATACGTGGGAAATTTTTAATGTTGCTACTTTTTTAAATATAGTAATGAGACTGAGGAAAAATGTAGTTAGTCTCAGGTAACATTCTTTTTATAGTACCAATTTCTGAATTTTTACATTGAGATGAAATGTGCAGGTTTTTAAACTTATTCATGAAATTGTTATTTAGATCACAATGTCTGTGTTATATTTCTTTGTTTATTTGATGTGTTGTTATCTTTGTTAACCATATTGCATCTGAATGTTCTTTCCCTTTTTTGACCCATGTATACTTTTGTGGTTTTTGTTATGAACCAAATAAAGTATTTTGACTGACTGACTGAGTTACCTAATGGTTCCAGAAAAAGGTTGAAGAGGATAGGAGATAATGCAGATCCTTGGGGGACCCCCATGAGAACTGGAGAAGGCTGGGAGAGAGAGTGATTTGACTTGACTCTTTGAGATCTGTGGTGGAGGAAGGATGAGAACCATTGTAGCACCTGATCACAAAAGCCCATCCTGTTTTGCAGAATGGATTGAAGGTTGTCATGACTAACTGTGTCGAATGCGGAGGAAAGGTCAAGGAGGATCAGGAGGCAGGATTAGTTTTAATCGAGCATTTTTACAATGTCATCCATAAAATGAGTGAGAGCCGATTCGGTGCTGTGCCACTTCCAAAAGCCTGATTGATGCTGATCTAGGAGTTGGTGGTTCTTTATGTGTGCACAGAGCTGGGATTGAATGCATTTTTCAAGGATTTTTGCTAGGGTGGGGATGTTGGAGATAGGTCGAAAATTATTGAGATCAGTCTTGTCAGCATTTTTAGTACAGGAGATACCTGTGCTGCTTTTAGGCAATCGGGGATCATGCCTTGTGATAGAGAAGCATTTACAATCTTTGTCCAGGTGGGGATGAGTGCATTCTTGATTTCCTTGAAGATGGCCCAGGGTAACGGATCACTGAAGGGGTTGGATGGGTTTATATTCAGGAGGATCTTTTTGATGTCTTGTTCACTAAATGGGGTAAATGTGCCCCAAGACGCATTGTTCTTGGCATTCTGGGGGGTAGAGTTGAGCTTTTCTAAGAGGTCAAGGGGTGATGCTGCCCTGGAGGAGAGCATTAAAGCCTTCTTAGAGGTGAGGTCATTGGAGATGAGTTTTGATTTCTCAAAGAAGAAAGCAGCAAGTTTGTCACAAGAGGGTGGGCTACCTCCTGGTTCAGAGACATTTGAACCTACAACTGATTGCTGTTTGACTAATTTGAAAAGTTTCTTGGGGTGGTTTGCCGCTTGATCCAATTGGTGTCTGAAGTAGTTAGCCTTGGCACTCTTGATTTGTTTGTAGTAGAGGCTCCTAACATCTCTTAGGAGTTTAAGGTGGTCCAAGGAGAGATTTGATCCCCTAGAATGTTCAACTGCCCTAAGGTTGCGGCGTTGCGTGTTTACATTTTCATTATACCAAGTTTTGAATATTTTTGTTGATGCATTTTTATGTTGGATTGGAGCAATATCATCCATGATGTTGGAGATGGTCGAATTGTAGGAGTCAGTGAGTAACTGCACCTCAGTCAAGTCCGCTTGGGAGGAGAGGGCAGATGTACAATGTGCAGCTACCTCAACAGAGTTTATTGATCTGAGGTCCCTTTTCCATATCTTTGATCTCGTTGGTTGAGCCTTCCTCAACAGTACCTCCTTGTTGATATAAAAAAGGATGCAGTGGTGGTCTGACCAGTCACATGGAGTAATGAAATCCAGGTTGACGGTCTGCCCTTTCGAGATAATGAGGTCTAGAGTTTCTCCTTTATTATGAGTTGGTTGGTCAGAGTACTGAGTCAGATCATGATCATTTAAAAAAGCTTTAAGGCTTGATACCGCAAGGTCTTTGGGGTTTGCCCAGTGAAGATTAAAGTCACCAAGGAAGATTTAGGACACAGCCGAGTCAACATTGCTAGAAATGACTTCCATTAAATGCTCAATGAAGGGGACATTGTCTCCCAGGGGGTGGTAGAAGGTGTGAAGTTTGCAACCCAGCAGGTTCTTACTTGAGATGCTGAGACACAAATATTCACAAGAGGAGGGTGCAGAGGACTCAACATGAGAAATCGAAAGAGTGTTCCTATGAATACATGCTAAACCCCCACCCAATTTCCGAGCTCTGTCTAAGCTAATTATATCATGAGTAGGTGGTACCAGGAGGTCTAAAATAGGATTGGAAGCGACATTTTCCCAGGTTTCAGTGAGGATGATAATGTCTAAGTCCTTGTGTTTGATGAGGTCGAAGATATCAGTGGCGTGTTTGCTGGATGACCTGCAGTTTAGAAGTACACTTTTAATTCGTAGGGGATTTTAGGGGGAAGGATTCTGGGTGACGTCCACATGATTGAGGTTGACCTTATTGCTGCCTCTAAGATTGTGAGGAGGTTCTCTGTTTGGGTTAGAAAGGATTGATTGCCTTTGTATTGGCAGGCTCATGTTGTGGTTAGACCAAATAGGGTAAGAGTTGTGCAGGTCCTGTAGCTCTCTGGACTCAAGGTAGGTCTAATATCTTCTAGGGCGAGAGAGAGGTTGTTAGACGGGAATGGATTTTAAGAAGGAGGAGGCTAAAGGCTTGTCCATGGGATTTCTATCGCTAGTGAGAGCTTTGGAAACATTTGCAGAGATGAGGAAAGAGCAGATCAGGGGGAAAAGTCCTTGATAGGGCTTTCAGGTCATGTAGCTCAGAAGTTAGAAGGTGCAATTGTAGAGAGATCTCATCAAGGTGCTCAGCAAAGTCTGAGTGTTGAGCGAGAGGTAGAGGGTGTGAAAGGGAATCGATCGGTGAAGGGAGGTCTCGGTGGAAACCTATGGTGTCCGCAGTGGTGATGGGGATATCCTGGGGAGGAAGTTGGTCATTTGAGGCTAGCTGAATTCCATGTGCTTTTAATGGTGAGGTTTGAACCTTAGTAAGGGGGGAGTGATCATTAGGCTGAGGGTTAGGTCCAGGCAGCACCGGAAAGATTGGGAATGATCGACCATGATCCATGGTGGGCAGTTGCTTGGACTCCAGCCTCATATGAGACAAAGGGAGAGGGCTGAGGGAAGATGGGTCAATCATTGGAGGCAGTGCCAGTCGGTCAGCAGGGGGTCTCTCTGATTGGGGAACGGATAGACTCGGGCTTGCTAGATGTGTGCCGGGTAAACCCGAGAAATCTATCACTTTCAGATTCATGGGTCTAGATAGTTGGGGCACAAAAACTTGTGATGGAATCACTCTGTGATTATGTGGTGGTGAGGAGTGATTTAGATGGAGACAGGGAGATGGCCTTCCTAGAATAGCAGGGAGTGGACTCGTCGAGTCCTGAGAGAAGGAAGGATGAGTATGGGTGTCATTAGGTTTAGAAGAAAACGCGTTTTTGAGTAATGGGAAGATGTTGGTTATCATGAATAGATTGACATTGGACGCTTGGATTAGGATGATACCATTCTTATAGAGGTGATGGTAGCATTGGCGTTGAGTGTGAACAACCTCCTGTGATTCTGGGCAAATCACTTAATCTCCCTGTGCCTAACAAAAATAAATGTGTCCTCATGTAATGCAACAGGTGCTATGTAAAGAGCTCTGATACCCGATACCTTCGGGTCAAGTTCCCGCTATATAAAACTCCATAAAAAAAAATATATATATATATATATGCCCCCCATTTGCAATGTTGCTCCTTATAACTCTGAAATAATAATGATCGTCATAATAATGTAGTTGGCTAAGACGTAGTAACTATAAACAATGCCTAGAGATAAGTGATGTTCATTCAAAGCGCAGTGCAATACCAGTAACATCAATACACAGTTCAATACAATACCATCACTGTTAGAAGCACAACAGTGGTCATCATATACACTCAAAATTTGTGGATTTCAAAAAATGCTGCAAAGACATATGAAAGTGAATGAAAAGCTCCTGTCTGGGAATAGGCTACCAAAATATTGGGAATGATCGACCATGATCCATGGTGGGCAGTTGCTCGAACTCCAGCCTCGTATGAGACAAAAGGAGAGGGCTGAGGGAAGATGGGTCAATCGTTGGAGGCAGTGCCAGTCGGTCAGCAGGGAGTCTCTCTAATTGGGGAACGGATAGACTCGGGCTTGCTAGATGTGTGCCGGGTGAACCCGAGAAATCTATCACTTTCAGATTCATGGGTCTAGATAGTTGGGGCACAAAAACATGTGATGGAATCACCCTGTGATGATCTGGTGGTGAGGAGTGATTTAGATGGAGACGGGGAGATGGCCTTCCTAGAATAGCAGGGAGTGGACTCGTCGAGTCCTGAGAGAAGGAAGGATGAGTATGGGTGTCATTAGGTTTAGAAGAATACACGTTTTTGAGTAATGGGAAAATGTTGGTTATCTTGAATAGATTGACATTGGACGCTTGGATTAGGATGATACCATTCTTATAGAGGTGATGGTAGCAGTGGCGTTGAGTGTGAACAACCTCCTGTTATTCTGGGCAAATCACTTAATCTCCCTGTACCTAACAAAAATAAATGTGTCCTCATGTAATGCAACAGGTGCTATGTAAAGAGCTCTGATACCCGATACCTTCGGGTCAAGTTCCCGCTACATAAAACTCCATTAAAAAAATATATATATATGCCCCCCATTTGCAATGTTGCTCCTTATAACTCTGAAATAATAATTATCGTCATAATAATGTAGATGGCCAAGATGTAGTAACTATAAACAATGCCTAGAGATAAGTGATGTTCATTCAAAGCGTAGTGCAATACCAGTAACATCAATACACAGTTCAATACAATACCATCACTGTTAGAAGCACAACAGTGGTCATCATATACACTCAAAATTAGTGGATTTCAAAAAATGCTGCAAAGACATATGAAAGTGAATGAAAAGCTCCTGTCTGGGAATAGGCTACCAAAATATTCAACATTCTAACTATGTTGGATTCACTCTATATGTTAATGCCAAGGACATTCCCTGCATGCATGTAGAATGAAGGTGCCGTTTACTTCAGCAGCCTCATTTGTGTTCCTAGGTTGTCTCACTGGAAAATTATATAGCGGTCACCAAGCTTTTAAATGATCCCTTATTCCAAACTCCCTGCCCCATTTGTTGTCTTGCTGCAGTGCTAGCAAATAGAAAAAATCCTGGCCTTTCACCCTACCCAAGAGAGAGCCTTTCTTCCATGATGAAATTAATTGCAAGGTCTGCGTGATATGATTGATTTATGAATTGCATTCCATTGACCGCAGTGATGCAAGCTGTGGGAGATCATTTGGGCAAATCAAATTAGGTGTGACAACCCCATCTGTTGGCTCCTCTGCATCATGATGTGAGAAGGCATTTGAAGTTAGAAGCAATGTGTTAGCTAACCTCAAAGTCCAACAGCCAACTAAACCCTCCTGTATATTCGATGGTACTAGTCCAATGAGGTGGAGAAAGTGGAAAGATTTTATAAACAGTTCTTCAAGGGTGCGGAGTTTTGAGGTATTCTGGTGAGTGTAATTGAATCAGGTGATTGAGTCGATCGAGCTAGAGTTGATAGGCCTCTAATCCACCCTGCCAAGTGCAATAGTCTGCAAGGACCTGGGAACAAAGGGGCATATTACCAAGCAATAGCGATAAATATCGCTATTGCTTGGTTGGGTTAGAGACAAAAATTTACCGATGAGCTGCGGCGATTTTTATCGCAGATAAACCTTGGTATTACCAAGGTTTATCGCAAATGCGATAAAAAACGGCCGCAATGCATGAATATCGCTGAAAAGTCCGCGATATTCATGCATTACCGAGCTAATGCTCTTAGCCATGTTATCCACCTCCCATTGGATAACATGGCTAAGAACTGCTCAGGGCAGGTGTTAGCTTTTGGAGATATTCGCGCTTAGCGCGAATATCTCCAAAAGTTGGTAATAGGAGATAGCGATGTTAGCGACTGTTTCCAGTCGCTAACATCTTGGCACGCCCACTTTGCATGTCATTAGTGATAAATATCACTGACATGCAAAGTGGGGCCCAAGATGGTCGCTATCTCCTACCAGCTGTCGCTAACTGGTGTTAGTGACAGCTAGGTAATAGGGAGATAATTTTATCTCCGCTTTCTTGGAGATAAACCCCCTTGATAATATGCCCCTTAGTTTTGCAACCAATGACTCAAGCACTGCATGTCATCCTTTGAGCTTCCAACTTCTTTACTGTTGGCCCTGCTATGGCAATATTGTATTTGGAAAGGACGACAACGTTAAAGAACTAAGCATGGGTAAAGGAAATGCTGTTCCACACCCACTATGTTGGGTACAACCTTGACCACAGAGGAGACGAAGTCTGTCTTGGCAAGAATGTCCTCACTCTGTGTTGGGCTTCATCTCAGGCAGACGAAAAATGCCATCATGCCTTTTTTCTCTCTCATTGCATCATCAAAGTCAATAGAGTTTTACATCATTGAATGAAATAAATTATATGATTCACAAATAGCTATAAAATATCTCCCTCTGGTGCAGACAAAAATGTAAATGCTCTGAAGTTGTAGTAAAAGTCCTGCCTGCTCTTTAGCCACCAGCGGAGAAGGACTTTTCCCAAATCCTTCTTATTCACATCCAAATGCCCAGTAACCAAAGGATTTGCTGTTTGATCTCCCCAGGACGACAACGCTTCCTCTCCTTCTTGGACCTTCCACAGTTTTATTGCAAGAAGGAAGGAACAAGTTCCACACCAATCACAGTAATCAGTCTCCTTCAGAATAGACATAGAATATATCTTGGTAATCCAATGGGTTAAAAAGTACAAAGCTCTCCTGGTCCCTAGATAGGTCAAACAATTCAGGGGAATGGTAGAGCCTATGGCGTCACAATCATTTCCAATTCATTCAGTTATTCCTATTGTATTCGGGTGATTTTTGCTTTTCTATCTCCATGTATCTCTATGCTTTGAGAGTAGCTGGAACAGTGTTTTATAAGGTTAGCTCACTAGTAATTACATGAATATCCTGAATAAATTGGAACTGATCTCTGCACAATCTCCTCTCACTTTTCTTTACAGTATTAACCAGTTCCTTTGCCCTATTGTAAATTATATGCCATGGTGCAGTAGCATGCAGAACTAGTGTCTTGGCTAAGAACAGCTGACCCTCACACATAGGGATTCACAAATCCAATCCATTGCTTTCTCTTTGGGATCAAAGATAAGCCTGCCCCATCCAGGCATGCCAGCCATTTCTCTCTAAAGGACATATTTACAAAGCCCCTGCAGCACTTTTACACCACCGGAGCATCACTTTTGTGATGATCCGGAGGCGCATTGTGCCAGCCCATATTTACAAGGTCACGCAAAACCACCCTGTGTGTCTTTGCATGGCCTTGCAAATATGGGATAAGGTAATGCCTTACTCTGCTTGGAAGGGACGTTCTATCAGTATTGCTGTGGGTGTTCCCGTGCAACACCCATGTTTTTTTACACTGCCCCAGATTTACAACAAAGCATAATTATGGGGCAGTGGCAAAACTAACCTCTTCCCAAAGTAGGCTTAATGAGGAGACATTTTATATTTCTCCATATTGTCCCCTTTCTACGTGTGCTGCATTCTGCAGTACGTATAGAACCAGGAAAGGGCCTCCTTTGTTTTTGTGCAGGAAAGTGTGCCTTCCTGCACAAAAACAATCATGTCCACAAAACAGACACCCTTGCACCATAGTGCAAGGGAGCCTGCAATTGGGCTCTGCTGGAGTTTGTGCGCCGGCGCTGACAGAGAGGACAGAAATGTGCCCTATCTTGTAGATACAGCACATTCCTGCTCTTTTCTTTTGACAAAGGCCAGCACAGCTAGAAGGCTTCCGGCACTGCCCTATGTTACATTTTTGTAAATATAGGCCCTAAGATTGTAAAGCTCTTAACTGTCTGTGAGACTCCATAGCAGCTGTCTCAGCCAGCCTTTAATAAGTGAGGGGCATATTACCAACAACTAGCAATAATTTTTGTCTCTAATTTGTTTAGAGACAAAAATTATCGCCGCAAATCGGCGATTTTTATCGCAGATAAACCTTGCTATTAGCAAGGTTTATCGCAAATGCGATAAAAAACGGCCGCAATGCATGAATATCGCTGAAAAGTCCGCGATATTCATGCATTACGGAGCTAATGCTCTTAGCCATGTTATCCACCTCCCATTGGATAACATGGCTAAGAACTGCTCAGGGCAGGTGTTAGCTTTTGGAGATATTCGTGCTTAGCGCGAATATCTCCAAAAGTTGGTAATAGGAGATAGCGATGTTAGCGACTGTTTCCAGTCGCTAACATCTTGGCACGCCCACTTTGCATGTCATTAGTGATAAATATCACTGACATGCAAAGCGGGGCCCAAGATGGTCGCTATCTCCTATTAGCTGTCACTAACTGGTGTTAGCGACAGCTTGGTAATAGGGAGATAATTTTATCTCCGCTTTCTTGGCTTTTAAAGCCAAAAAAGCGGAGATAAACCCCCTTGATAATATGCCCCTGAGTTTCTCCTTTTGAGAAATGCCTGGCTGTCAAAAAGGGGGAGAACTGAAGTGCAGTAAATATATTATTCTACGGCATCTCCGATCTGTGAACATTGAGAGCTCTTCACACCGGTCCAGGGCTGAGTAGAGAATGGCCACAAACATATTAACGGTGCAGTGTAAGGATTCAAGTCAAAGCAATAAGATATAAAATAGTTTCTATCGTTTTCCAAAAAGGTATGTTTTTGAAACTGCAAAGACTTGCCATTGTGCAGTGCAAAATGTGTCTGGCAGCAATACTGGCAACATGGCACTTTAACCGATGTTACCCTTTTGAACATGCAAGAATGCACAGCTTTAATTTTTTTACATTTCAACACCATGCAGCAGGGCCACAAGGGGTTGGACCTGTAATTTGGCAATACTGCTTTTCATTAAATATGACACATTTTTGCTCCCTTTGTGAGTGGCAAAACCTTGCGCTGGCTCTCAGATGATATTTGATTTGTATGTAGCTTGCGGAGTTATGGAAAAATTACACGTGTCAAATCAAATATGGAACCTTATATAGACAAAAAGGCTACCATATTTGCGAAAAGGCACAGTAATGAGGAGATGTTAACAGTCCCTCACATCCTGGCAGTTACAAATTGCAGAAATATAGGCCACAAATAATGATGGGATCATTCAAATAGATGAATGTCTTACAACACTGTTTTGCTTTAAAAGTAGATGAGGAATGAAGAACTCTTCTTTCTAAGGAGGGAATGTTGTTGCAAAAACTGGTGTCTCCATTTCGGGCTTCAAAAGCTGTAGAACGTCTTATACTATTTAATCCAACCAGTTGTATTTGCATAGTTATATTAAAAAATTTAATAAAAGATACAAAAATGACTCTCATTAAACACTTCCCCTGTCCCTGTGAAAAGACCATTTATCTCAGAAGATGCATTATCAGAGCAGCAATCAGCACATTTGCTAAAAGCATATGACATCATAACAAATCATTATACCTCTAAACAAAGGTTCTAAGGACTGTACACTGCTAAGATGCATTATGTAATATCTACTTATACAATGCTAGTCCTGCATCAATGAACCTCACAAATGTGTTGTCTAATTGGGGTCTACATGCCAGGCTTCTACAATATTGGCTTCAATAACATCCTTCAGTCACTTAAGTAGGATAGAAACAAACATGCAGCATCATGAAATGGATCACTTGACATATTGTTTTACCTACGGGCTTTAGCCTAATGTTACAGGGTTCTACCCTGCTCGAGAATCTTTCTGGGGTAATTGAACTGAATTGAGAATGTTATTCTCGGCTGAGAATAAATCTTGATGGCTTTTGATATGCAGATAAATGTATATGGCTATGGTGTTACATGATGAGGCTGTACTAGGTGCATTGGTGATGTTACATAGATGTTGAATCAAAGAAAGAGCATCTAGCATGTCCATAATGGCTTGCAGGTGGAGAAAAGCTGTAAAAAAAACATTTTCTTGGTAAGGATCTTCCTAATGTATTCGAACATTTTCAGTGAGTGGTAGGAAATGTTGACTGTCAGAAGACCCTGGTGGAGAATGTGGTTGTTTCTTCCCTCATTTTGAAGGCAGTACAGAGTGTGTGCAAGCACAGGAAGTCTTGTTCTGCATATTGAGCAGGTCTTCCAAAACTGTACCCAGAGAAAATGTGTTTCTGTGGTAGGGCGATGAGTCTTAATTAAATGTACTGAGAATGTTGTTTCATTTGATTCTAGCTAGCAGTTCGGTGTCACTCTCATTGAGGACAAATGAGTAGCAATCTAATCCTACAAATGGGAGGTACTTTTAGGGAATATCTGGGACACGTGAACATTTCTGAGGAATTTTGTGACTGTAGAGTTATTCAGGTTCTTTGAGCCTGACCCTTCCCATATTAACTCTGCCAATGGGTCAATCAGGAGATCTGCTTTGACCATGACCACGTTGGCAGGCTAACCACTTTGAAGCTTGGGGCGCATGACTGCTGGGACACTAGCTAGGAGAAATGTGTGCTGCGACTGGATTACTTTGGAATGTTCAAGACAATAGTGGTGTGGATTTCTTGAAAATTTTCCATGAAGAAATTAGCCATGTACTCACTTCAAAATGTGATCATTGGTGTTCTATTTTGGGTAAATTATCCTATTTGCTACTCTATCCACTTCAGGCGGATGTTAATTACTTCTGATATTTCCCACCTGAGATCTGGTATTTTTATTTTTTAAATGTGGCTATACTGAGCTAACGTACTTGAGGTTTACCAAGGACTATAGAATTGTGCTTTTTTTCTTATGCAGTTTCCACCTTTAAAAAAACTTTAGGCAGTGGTTTGATATTTCTGTGGGTGAGATGTTCAAATACCATAACATAGAAGCTGTTTGAAAGTAGATTTTTATAGCTAAGCTTTGTTCCATGTCAGCCTTGTTTTTTGGTAGAGGAGTGGGGACAATGTAGGCAAAGAGGATTATGTCTAAGATGCGACTTGAATGTACAATATTGATTCTGACAGGTAGGTACAGAGCATTGGAGGAGGTGATGTTTGTGCTGAGAGGGCATTGAAATGGTACTTCTGGGGTGTGTTCTTCAAAATAATCCAGGTATTATATAGCATAGAGGATCGAAGTTCCCTCTAGCTAGTTAAAGTATCACTTGACATGTATATGCTAGAATGTAAGGAGGTGTTACCTGAGTGGTGTCACGCAGGATTTGAAAATAATTTATAGTTGGGCCCAGCATGCTATCATGGTATAATCTTTCATTTGATATGGAGAACAGATCAACATGTAGAGATATGGTTTTGCATTTGTCATAGGGGCTGGGTGTGTGCTAGTGCATCATAGCCATCTATTGCCCTGCCCACGTGGTTTATTTGCATTGATGAAGGAATAGACATTGGGTACTATGTGTTTAGTTGCTGACTTTAAGACTAGAGGTCCCTGGCACTAGGGTGGTTGCTAAGAGTGGTGAAGTTGCATATTGTTTTTGTACAGCATTGTTCATTTTTGCATACATTTTGGGTTTACAGATGCAACACCAGGGTGGGTTTCTGTCTGAAAATATGGGTGTTTGTGGAGCTTTTCATTATGAAATGTCAATTTTTACCATGCGATCGCAATCACAAATGATCATGCACAACTTTCCTTTATGAAGAAACTCTTTCCAGGTGCTGTATGTCATGTAGTGTATACTGGGCTGGCATTAGGGCCATGCGACCGTTGCAGCCGCACCTGGCGTTGGCCTCAGTGAGACGTTATGTTTAAAAATAACTTACAGGTTTAAAAACAACTGCTGCTGTGTGCCTTGAGTGCCCAGCAGATTTCAGGCAACAATTAAAATGGCAAGATAAATGAGACGGAATGGAATGCGGCGCTGGCATCCCCAAGAAAAGTGGGAATCTCGTCCAAGCTCAAGCTAGTACAATTAAAATCCTGCACCGCATTTACTATACTAGAACCACACTCCATAAATTACACAGAGCTCCGCATCCCTACTGTCTTCGGGGTTGTGGGGAGGAAGGCATACTGTTTCACACTCTTTGGGACGCCCCACTAATCGCCGCCTACTGGCGTTAAGTGATGCGCACACTGTCACAAACACTGGAGGTGTCCCTGACTCCTGAACCACGAAAGTGCCTGTTGAACATCTAGGAGCCGAGTGATCTCTCCAGGTATGGGCTGATATGGAGTACCTTGGACATGCTAGTGGCAAAACGAGACTTAGCACAAAAATGGGGGTCCCCAGAACTGCCCACAGTGGCACAGTGGTACAGAAACATGGACCTATTAATGATTACGGAACAAACAGTATATGTAAATAGGGCATGCCCTCGTAAATGGAACAAGGTCTGGTCCTCGTGGAACTCATACAGAGGTGATTTATGTGATCCCCTACCGGAGGACGATGTTTCCGGCTCTGACGAGGAGATGGAGGGAGAGTGGGAATAGTAGGAACATCTTTGGGCCAAAGTCGAATAAATGGTGAGACGCTCTATTTAATGCACTGTGGGTCTATTCCAATCCCAAGCGTGACTTTCCTCTTACACCTGCTGGGACTATTGTCGTGTTGAATTTCGACGAGTTTGTTTGTTCAAAGTTTTATTTAATGTACATTATGAGACAAGACAGACTGCAATGAGAAAAATGTAGGCCTTTTCGATGATCCGTTATACACATTGAGTAAATTATGTACACCATTCCTTACGACGACGACGGACCCCAGGGATGTCGGCTAAAGGGCTGTGTTACCAATATAACGTTGCGAGGTGCTTGTGATTGATGCGGCCGGCCCCGGGGGTTGTAGGCCAATAGCTGTGTTATTCTAAAAGTGTGTAATAAAGGTCTTTTTAAAAAATTGCAAGATAATTGTGGTGATTATTGTTCCTGCTGGAGAGAGATCGGAGATGTGTCTAGTGGTAGTTTTGTCTCATCCTAAAGTAGTGCTTAGGATTAAGGTGCCTGCTGCAAAGAAAGTGTCCCATGCAGCTCACAGAAATGAGAATGAGTAAACAATGAGTACCTATAAAAAATGGATATGTATGTCAGAGAGGAGTACAGAGAGATGTAGGGCAACTGTTGGAGGGTGATAGTGAGGGAATTCGTTGAGAAGTAGGTCATTGGCTGGGGGCACCAAAAATATTGTTGCACTGGGCACTACCAGCTCTAAAGCTGGCCCTGAGTGTACATTACTAACTAAGCGAATGTGGCACACATCCGTTTTCTAATTTTTTGGGATACATTTCGGAGTATCCCTTCAGCGAGAGGACACTAGGGGCCTCATTTATGGGTAATTGGCGAAGTGCAGTGCCACAAGTCTTCTTGCAGAGCTGTCCTGTACCAATGTGAAAGGGCAGGAATGCACTGTATTAATGAAATATGTTGTATTCCTGTCCTTTCTCCCTGCACTGGTGCACAATTTGCTGCATAGCGCCAACTCAGGCAAGCAGGATTGTTTTTGCGCACAAAGGGGCACCTTCCCGCACAGAAACAATCCCGAGAGGTGTTTTCCTCTTTCTACGTGTGCAGAATGCAGCACACATGGAAAGAGGAAAAAACAAGGAGAAATAAAAATATTTCTCCTCTTTACGCCTGCTGTTGGGTTGGGTAAGGCTTTGGTGCTGCCCCAGGTTTATGTGATTAAGTAAATCAGGGGCAGCGTCAAAATATATTGGTATTGCTTGGAAAACCCACCACAATGCCCAAGGAATGCCTCTCTGGTGCAGAGTAAGGCAAGGCAGCGACCTGCACAGCTTTGTCTTTCTCCATATCTGTGAGGCATTGCAAAGCCACAGAAAGTGGCGCTGCATGGTCTCGTAGATATGATTTAGAGGCTTGCGTCACCTGATTATAAAAAAAAAAGATGCTCCTACACAGCCGCGACACGTGGAGGGAGTTGCTGTGGGGCGGAAAGGCGGGGCAGGGAGGGGCAAGGTGGGTGGGTGCTAAAAACCAGAATATGGAGAATTGGAGGTAAGTAAACAATTTTAATTAATAAAACAAATTTCGTAGCGCGGGCTGCATCGAATTTTGCGAAATTGTTTACTTACCTCCAATTATCCATATTCCGGTTTTTAGCACCCCACACCCTGCCCCTCCCCCGCCCCTCCTTTCCGCCCCACTGTTCAGGAGTGTTAGATAAATGAAAAAGTATGCACTCTACAGGTATCCAAATTATCGGGCCATATGCAAAATTAATACTCTGAACGAAAAAAAAACAAATTACACACCGGCCTAGGGTTTAGTGACATTTAGAGATACATTGCCTATGGCTACCTTTTTGCATTTTGCAAGCTAGAGGGGGTGTGGTTTAATACCTTAGGGCTTACAAACGAGTTTTTTTTTTATTATTAACGGTATTAGGTTTGCCCTTTTATCGTTTATTTCATATTATACCTGTGACAACATTTTCTGATGACAGGAGGATCAGAGAGACATAATATTATATCCTCAAGTTAAATATGTGAAAAAATGTAAACATTTTGAAGCATAAGACGCTGCCAAACAATTTCAAACTCTCTAACGAGTCGAGACATTTTTCAAGGGCTCTCCAGTTGTAAGGTCACATACTGTAAAACTTTAGTACTGCGTGCTCACTGTAGGCAGAAGAAATAAAATGGTGCATTACAGCCAGAAGGAGCTTCAAATAATCTTTTCGGTGACTTCATGACATTTAGGCCAGAAAGTCGTTCCTCTTTTATCTACACATTTGAAGGCAATGTTTTCACCGGCTTGCACTTCATCATTACATTAATCAAAATACTGAATTCATAGGTGCAGAGGCGAGCATGCCTGGAATGTAGAAATAATAGAAAATTGTAAGCACGACCCCGGGGAACAGAAGAAATGATTTATGGCAAGCAGCTCGGTGACCACTGAAGGAAAACATCCATAAACTCTTAATACAAAAGCAGTTCTTGGGAGGTTTGGGGAAGGCGATGAGAGATGCCGAGCCGCAAAGGACTAATGAAACGAACTCCAAGACAGGGGCAATTCATGGGGTACTGATTATGCCTTAAGGTTTTTGCAATCTATGTTCCAACAGAGGGCGAAAAAGAAAGGCTGTTTGTCAATTTGAGGAAACCCATTAGCCTAGACAGACATATTTAATATAGATCCTATGTGCCATAGACCTGGAGGGCTAAAATTAAAGGAAGACGTTTTTTCCCAAAAACGTGCGCGATCGATAAATTGCTGTCTGTTAAGTCCCCCAGGAAGCAGTGGGCAGAAGGAAATTATCTACCACAGAACTGGTCCGCAGTGGAAAAAAAAAAGCAGATTCCCTTTAAGGAATATTTCACGCTTTTACAGTGCGCTTTCTAACAATACCGGTGCTATATATAACGTAAATGCAAGAACGGGAGCAAATGAGATGTGCATATCGAAACTGCATTACCGTGCCCGTATTTGAAAAATATAACGTTCTTAGACTGTTTAAGTAAAAATGAAAGCGGGTGAAACAAAGAGGGTTATTTGGAGTGCAGAGGTTGCAGGACTTCCACCAAAAAGAGGTGGATGCCTTGTCCACCCTGCTTTAGATTGTAGACACTTGTGTAGTCTGTGAATAAGATGGATGGGACATCCCGCATCCGCAAGACTCTAAATAGCACTTCATATGTTTACACATCAACAGGAGAATTTAGAGTTCGGTTTAAATGTTTTCAAACTTCGAGGAAACAAACTTGCTTTGTGTATTTTTTCTGATTCTCAACATTACCAACAAAAGCAAAAATTTTAGGGGCATATTATCAAGAAACGGAGCTAAAATTATCGCCGCTTTAGCGGCAGAAAACTGCCACTAAAGCGGCGATAATGTGCTTGATAATATGTGATAGAAGCCTGAGTTCTGGTGTGAACATGGGTTTCTATGGGAATTCTCTACGGCATATTATCAAGCCCATTATCGCCGCTTTAGCGGCAGTTTCCTGCCGCTAAAGCGGCGATAATTTTTGCACCGTTCTTGATAATATGCCTGTCATGTACATGTGCATCTCAGATGCACTCCATGTGTCATTCTTTTTCCACTATTTTTGTAGGTGCAGGGACCAACAAGCACTGCGAAGGAGAGAGCAACTATTTTCTGCAGCAACCAGGACACGGAAGGCCTGATTTCGCTGTTGATCGGAGTTGCCTTCGACCAACACCGTTTCGGTGTAGGAAGCAGCCGAAGATAGGTCTGTGGTCCCACACACCTCATTATGATGCAACCACAAGCTCCCATTTCAACAAAGGGAGCTTGTGCAGTGGGCAGAAACCGTCCACAGCACAAGATCCCATTGATAAATGGGAGTTTGTGAAAATACCTGCACTATGTGGCTGGTACCTCACAGTGCCCGCCGCACGGTGCAGATATTTTCAGGGGGCACCATCGATGCCCCCCAGGGCCACAAGCGGAGGGCCAGGGGGTAAGAGGGCCCTGATAGGGTCCCCCAAAGTGGCTTTCCAACAGCCTTTCCAAATCAGAGAGGTCAACATGGAAAGGCTGTCGGGAACCGGCATCATAATCCCAACGGCAGAAATGCCATCCATAAAGGATTATTAGCCCATTCCACCTGGCCGACGGGCTCCTTAAGCCCATCGGAACCGAGTTGGATTTCCAGGCCGGTTTAAACTCCAACCACCGTCATTGTATTACAGAGGTCAGAGCTTAAATGAAGGCTTTTCGACGGACATTGTAATCAGGCCCAATGTACTTGATCTGCAAAGGATTGTTGGCCTTCCAAGCACCCTCGACTTTCCAGGTTGATGTGGAATAGTAGTCAACATCTAGCTCCGAGGAAGTCTGCAGTTAAATCTAGGTGAAAACGCCACTTGTAACAAATATGCGAACTTTCAGGCAGAACAGTGGATTTTTGGAAAGGCACAATTCTTGGATAATATTGTAATGCATAATTATAGGAAGCCTAAAATAAAAATCAGATAGAGAAAGTGAACACATTGCCAAAAAACTATAACAATTGTAATCCTAAGAAAAAACAAGTTAACTGAATATGTGCACTAATTACTGCTGGTGGTCACTAAATTATTGTGATGAGCAGTGTATTGGTCATTAAAACAAAAATATACAAGCGGCACAATACAATTGCTGCCAAATGGAAGTATAGATCTTACAAACTCCCTAATGGAAAACTGAAAATCACAGTTCCCCCTCTACAGTCTGGACAGTTTAGGACAGATTTTCAGACTTCATTGGTTGTGACCTTAATTGACTGTGGACGCTGAAAATCTAAAACAAAAGAATCACAGTTACAAATTAAACAGAAACTGCAGTAATCCTGGAAAAGAAGCAAGAATGTCTCAGAGTTTAAGAAAATGAGATATAGTATCCAAGAAAATAAACCTCTTTTATGGTTTAGCTTAAGTTGTCTTAGTCTCTTTAAGTATGCGTATCTTATAGGTCTGAGGGACATAATGCATGAGGTAGTAAATGGTACACAAAGGCCACCACGTCATTGTAGTACATCAATGACCAGAAATAAGGTTTGCATTACTTTTTTAACAAAAGTGTGATGCAAAGTGTTGTGTTGGTATTTACAATCCAATGCAAATCGCCATTTTGTGTTAGTTGGTTACCAAAATTTACACTATGCTGTACAATGTGCTGCCTTGTCATCAGCAGCGGTCGGTAGTGGGAGTACCTGCCAGGCGGTGACGTTAGGAGGGGAGAGGCAAGGTGGGGTGTAGTAATCTATGGATCACGGAGCATTACAGGTAAGTAAACATATAAATAAATCAAAAACTAATTTCGTTGCGCGCACTGCATAGCATTTGGGGGTGCAGTGCACTCAACGAAATGTGTTACATTTATTTATATGATTAGTTACCTGTAAAGCACCGTAACCCATAAATTACTACATCCCACCCTGCCCCTGCCTCTCCCCATGTCACACCCCGGCAGGTACTCCCACTATCGACTGCGGCTGCTTGTGTTTCTTTGCATCAAGGGTGTGTACCTAAGGCCAAGCACAGGTGTTCCCATGCAACCATCCATCGATTTTCATGCAAATTCATATCTGCAAAGTAGTGTAGACAGAGATTTGAGCCAAAATCATGCTCCTTCTTGAAGCAGGCATAACAAAGATATTTTTTTTCAATTCTGTTTGTTTTTTCCACCTTTGCATGTGTGCTGCATTCTACAGTACGCATAAAAAAAGGAATACATCTTAAATCATGGTTTATGTACAAAGTTCAGGTCAAATGCACTCATATCTTCTTTAATATGAACCATGCACACAGGAAACATTGCAATCATTGCTACCAACAATAGGATGAAAATCATTATTTAAACAATGTGTGAATTCATCTTTATACAAGTCATAGTTTGGTGAAAACTAAATGAAAAGAGACCTATTTTTTGTACAAGAAGCACTACCCTTCTATACAGAATCAACAATTACCACAATGCAGTAACCATTGCATTATGACACAAGGCAATTTGCGCACAGAAGCATAAAGTAAGCCAGTAGGCAAGAACCAAAGGATGCCATATTTTAGTAGATATTGTGCTTTTCGGGCCTCTACATTTCATAAAATGCAGTCAATGTACTGCATTGTGTGATAGCTTAGTAAATCTGGGTCTCAGTGCTTCAGCCAATTTGCAACTATAGTTGGGAGGGTTGACTTCTACCCCAGACCATATTCATTCATTTATCTTGGAGTATCCAATGGATCCTTCATGAATCGCAACACAACTACCAGGGAAAAGGAGTCCAGAGCCCCCCCCCCCCACATTATATCTGACAGAGTGATAATAATCTGTCTCAGATAGTCAAGCAACATAGGGCATGTTCAGGCTCGGTTTAGAAAGTCAGAACCTTCCTGTCAGCAACAGAGAAAGTTCTTATCCAAGTCCACCCCAGAGGACTTTTCTATAATGGTGGTAGAGTACACTCTGTACCACTAATGTGCACAGTGTCTTGCACGCTCTTAATGCCACTTACAGTGCACTGTGAGCTACTTATGCACTTGGTTAGTTAGGTATGTTTCTCCCTGGGCACATTTCTACTGTGTCAATGTCATGGAAGTGTGTCATCCTTGTAAACTCAAAAATGCATAATAAAGAATTGCATGGCTATATCACACCTGGTGAAAGTGACAGTGGGTCAGAAGATTCAGATTCATGGGGGCATACATAAACCACCAAACTCACAAGACTCAAAGGGCTAGTCTGAAACTTATCAGTCTGGCTGTCACCAAAAAAACTTGTTTTTGGACTTTTTCGAGCAAAGGAGAATCAAGGGAGCAAAAACACAATTACATGTGGTGCAGAGATTGGGCGCACTTGCCAGCCAGTAGCCACTCAGCTACTGCACTTGTTACAGTAGATTCCTGAGGCAGCACTCCTATGATCTCAAATGAGGGGAAGACTTACAGTATCAAGAGAAGGGGTTGACTGCAGATGGATAACAAGCTGTACAATAGTACAGGCAAACATATGGTAGGCTGTTGTAAGACATTACAAATAAAACATACAATATGTTTTTATTTCATTCTTGTGGGTTTTACATTTAATGTGATTTCACCTCTAACTCCACTGTATATATTATTTCCTTTATGTTTTACTATGTATGCTGTCAAGTGAGATTTCACCACAGAAACATGTGTTTGCAAATACATTACATCGCAGTGAGTGTCAGAAATGTAAAAGGAAATTAAGTGAATGAGTAGGAAGCACTTGTTTAGCATTGATTATGAATTGTTGTCGGTGCAGAAACAGATCTCATCAGTTCTCATAGCAGAGGAGGATCTGGAATTAGTCAATGTTATTAGTGATACAGCGTTTTGTGGGCCCACTTGCTTACCATTGGTCTGATAGATCTTTTAGATCCAACTGAGGTGATGGGGCTTAGCATTGCATTCAATCACATTTCAATTAACAAGGCACCCCATTTGGCTACACAATGAGGACCAGGATTCAGTAACCAATTTCAAACAAGTTTTATTACAAGTGAACGATCAAACTCAAATACGTAACTCTTAATACCATACGGAAAAGATACAAAAAAACAACTGGAAATCCCATACACCTGAAGAAATTGAGACAAACTAGTATTAAAAAACACACAATGATGTGACAGCAATGCAGATTAGTAGCAACAAAATCTTGTGCTCTGAATATAATCTACGATTCTATCTCCAATATATTAGTAATTTATGATGTAAAAGTCCAGAGGCTGGTTAGGAACAAAAGCCTCACAAATTAGGGAAGTTCCATGAAGGAAGTCAGGCCAGGACAAATATAACTCAAAATAGGGAAATGCTAGCATCTTGGTAGCTCAGTCAAGAGTATTCTGTAGGTTGGGGATAAGTGTTAGCCTAAGCCAAACTTAAGCAAGAATCAAAGGTGAAGCAGTGAGGTCTAAGCATTGAGGTCTAAACCTCAATGATCCACTCAGGTAGTAGGGAATCAGGGAAGGGGTCTTCAAGGAATCCGCACCAGAGATCTGTAGGGGAACAGTATATTATAACATGCAAAGTCCCCTAGGCGACACCTTCTTGATCATACCTTCAGGGAAACATTGTCCTTGTCAAATTCCAAAGTTGCAGACTGCAAGATAGATGGATTGTCTCACAGGGGACATGGGAACAACATCTTCTTCTCCGACAGATGTAGATTGTAACATTTGTTATACAGTCCATTCAATTAGCACACATTTTCTCCATTTATCTTCATCAATGAACATTTCTCATTCTCTTTCCCTTATCTCTGGCATTGTAATGTATCTGTTCCAAACTGACAATGCATGTGAATACCTGCAAGAAATGTAGCGTTAGCAGAAAATAGAAAACAGTATTTTATGAAATTCAGCATGAAGAAATACAGACCTACACTGTTAGGTCCAGTTAAAAAGAAATTCCAGGATGCACAGTTAATATGCGTGACACATTTAAACATAAGTGAATATACATTTCTAATACAGGTTGTGGATTTCATACTGTGTGTAACATACAGCAAATCTCAAAATAAGTCAGTGTAAGTATGACTAAGAATGACAATTTAAATGTACATGCGTGTAACATCAATGCACCAATTACATATACTTTTTAGTTTCAACCAAATCACATTGTACATATATGAGGATGGTTTTAATGACAGTTTCAATACATTATGTATTAATCACAGATCATAGCAAATGTTTAGGACAATCAGGGTTCTTTTCAGAGTAAGTACATTCTTTGTTAAATGAGGACGGTTTTTTATTAATCAAACTTCATTAAAACTTTCTAATCAGCATGGGTAGACACCTAAGTATGAATAGGTTACCTAATTCTACATTAAAGGCACTCTTTAATAGTAATGTCAAGTGAAGAAATTTCAGAAATCATTGAATCAAGTAAGGAACATGTGCTAAGGGTACGTTCATGTAATGTATCTGTTGAGATTTCCTAACCTACTTTGTAAAGTGTAAAAAAGTGGGTAACTTTGCGCTGAACCAATTCCCCCCCCTCTGATGGTGAATCAAGCCTTCACATCAATGTCTTATCAGATGAACAGATTACAAACTGGTTGTTTTCATCATCTTTCGTCTGGAATCCTCCAGAAATGTTGAGTCATCATAATATTTACTTATCTGCTCTCTTTCTCTTTATTCCCTTTCTCTCTTGTGCATGTTTGTATAGATTATTACAATCAAGAAAAAAGCAATTATAAGTAAGGGTTTCAAAATGATTCCAATGAGTCTATTACCTAGGTTTCCAAACCATCTTCCTATAGCAGAAAATCCACTCCCTACCACTTTCCATGCCCCTGTTGCTGTCAATCCCTTTAAATCTTTCTTTAAGTCAGTCATTTTGCTAATGTTTTCTTCAGGTATTTACTCTTGTCTGAAATATAAGTACAACATTGTAAAACTTGCAACATCCGGCAGATTCTTCCCGCCTTTGCAAGAAGGACGTCTAAAGTAAGGATATTCTGCAAAACCATTGATCAGATTGCTACCACTTTTTTATCTATAACTCAGAATCCTCCAGCAGTACTAGTGGGCAACTAGTCAGTAGAAAGCTTTCCAATCTTGTGTGAGTTGAGTATCACTCCAGCAGATGGTATACATGCACCACAAATATCTCCTACAATTTCACTAGCAACTCTTTTAGTTCTCACATGTTGTTCCCTTATCACATCATCAATTTGTCCCATATGATAAATCTTTGGAAAAACAACCCTCATGTAACATATTCCATACCATCTCTTGGGTACCAAGTAAAATACATGTTTCCCACAAATGTAATAAATTCCAAAGAAAATAGGATCCGCTCCATCTAAATATATTCCCCAATTTCTTCTAACTTTGAATGTATGGTCACATTCCCCCTATGAAGTTTGTGTCAGTTGGGGATTTCCTAATGAATATACATAATCTCCCTCTATGCTGCCAATCTAAAGCTAATGCTTCCATGTTTAATACTAACCGGTGATTGCATTCATCTTTAGCCCATTGTGGTTCTTTTGAGTAATTGGTTGCTTTAGCTAAAATGTCTCTCCATCTGTCTTCTACTGAATCTATGAATTCCTTTTCTATATCTGTTAAAACACAAGTCAGATTGTGTCTGTGTGCATAAGCAGTGTCAAATGTCAAAGTAAAGTGGGTCTATAGAAATGCCCCACTATCTCAGAGCTTTTCCTATCATGATGCCTATTCAAGTCCTTCAGCACAGGGGAAAAAAGTCATGTTTTGATTAATAGTATTGAGAATGACCCTTTCCATAAAATAAGCTCAGCAATAAACTACAGGTAACTCCAAGAGTCAAAGGAAGATGGTGGTATGTTATCCCCTAAGCAAGTGACACTGACACTTGCATACATCGGTAACAATCCCTAGCATCCATAGTATCAACATATTCATAAAGCAGCTTTGAATTGAATGAATAATCTCCTCTAGAAGCATATAGATGTACATCTACATCTCATCTATTGAATGTAAACTATTGTCAGTAGGAAGGGGTGGTTAAGGGGCACGTGTAGGCGTGTGCTCTTCTACATGTAAATGAAGGCGTGAATTCAAAAGCAACAAATGCTATTGTCACAACTCTTACACATATGTATTTTCGTCTAATAGTTTTTGGGTTAGGCTCCGTGACTTCTATGGTGACAGAGCATTTAATTGGAAAATTGCAGCACAGCTCCTTCAGTTAGTTTCCACTTGCGCAGATAGCAAAGCAAAGTTAAAATATCCTTTCCAGGAAAATATGACAATGATCTTCGTGAGACTTCCTTAGCCTTTCTCCGTGTTCTTCAAAGGACAGCTTTAGGATCCTTCACCAACTCGGGCCTTGGTACTCTTCTTTTTAGTTTGGGTAAATCTATAATTGGTTTTTTATTAAATACTCAGTTCAAGCTCCAAATGATCACTTCCAGAATAAATTGACTCAGTTTGTTGAGTGGCAATGCAATTTCAAGGCTCAGTTCAACGTTCAGTTCAAGGAGGCTCAAATTGATGTGAATTGTTATTTTAAAAGGTTAAAAATGCTCTCTCCCTGTCACTGACAGCTAGGTGAGTCTATTCAGGTGATGAGTACGTCAAACAGGGTACTCTAGCTCTCTTTGATCTCTTTACTGTTGGCTCTTCTTCATCACTGTCACTCAGCCAAATCCTTCAGTATCTTCTAGGATAGTGTTTGGTACATGTACTTCGAACAGACAGCGTCTTCCTCTCTCTTGTCTTCTTGGCCACTGGTCTCCAGACACAACTCGCACTGCTACTGTACTAGGCCGTTCGTCAGGAGGATCTGAATTTGATGCTATTGGAGGAGACCCTCCTGTAACGATTTTAACTGTTGACTCTCTTAGACCCCCCTCAGGTCAAACAAGTGCTGTCCCAGCTGCTTGCTGCTCCCTCTGTCTCACTGTAACCACCTCACATCAGGAACAGGTGCTGTTATATCATCAAGGGAATATGGGACTTTGTGAGTATGGGCAGCATACACCCATTTAGGGAGACCTCTGCGCTTCACAGTTGTCATGGCGACCAGGATCACTTGGTAGGTGCCACGCCACCTAGGCTCCACGCACAACTTGCGCACATGCTTCTTTACCATTACCCAGTCATCTGGACTGAGGTCATGGTACTGCTCCTGTTGAGGCAGGGTTGTAGCCAGTCCCACCTGGTGAGCCACAGAACGTACCACATCAACCAGTCCCTTGTAGTAATCAAGAATATGTCATCTATGATGTTCACAAGCACATTCACAGGCACAGCTGGCACTCTCATAGCCCTTCCCATGATATTGATTTCCTGGGGTGACAATCCAGTTCTCCTATCTGGAGAACTGCATAGACTCATCAGCACAGGAGCCAAAGCATCAAACCACTTCAGAGATGTTTAAGCACACACTTTAGCCAGTCTGGATTTCAACGTGCCTTTTACTTGCTCCACAATTCCAGAAGCCTCTGGTCTATGTTTCAGTGGAACCTCTGTTCAATTTGTAATAATGCACATAGCATCTTCAGGACCTCATTGTAAAATGAGTAATCAACTTCCTCAACAACAATCTGGCCACTATGAGACTATCATTTCTCCTACTCGGATACGCTTCAATCCACAGTGAAAAGATGCACAAAATCACTAGGATATATCTCAATCCGTTGCAAATGGACATCTTAATGAAGTCTAAGTGCATCCCGTTTAAGGGTCCTCCTGATCCCCCTATGTGACTTAGTGTTACTGCCATTCTCTTGCCTACGCTCTGCTATTGGCACATAACAGATCTGTGACACAAATGCTTAACCGTCAGTCAAAATCTGGAGTTTAACCATGTTTATCTAAAAAGGAGTACCATGGTGTCTCTCCCTACATGTGCACGGCCATTATAATGTCTTGCCAATGGAGGTAACAGGCTGTCTGGCAACACAGGCGTTCCATCTCCTAAAACTCAAAATGTCACTAGCAGCTCTTCTGACAGAACTTGCTCTGACCAACCATGCTGTTCTGCTTCAGATACTTCTTCCTCTAACCTTTTAACTTCCTCCCAAGTGTCAACTGTAGACAACAACAGATTGCAATTGTGGCATCCGAAAATTGAATTGATGTACTCCCAATTAAAGGTGCAGGAATTTATTGTGCAGTACTTTGCAGCTTCATTAACAAATGTGTTACCCACTGTCAAATAATCGGTGTCTTGTCTATTAGTGACTATTAGTGGCACATTTTGCAACAGCAATTTGGGCAGACAGCTGCAGAACTTGTAACGAGTTTCTCACACTTTCACCATTGCATATAGGTGACCCAGAAGAGATCATATATTTGTGTTGGTGCCATAACTGCCCTAAGTCATAAAAAACACCAAAGAAATACTGACTATTGGTGAAAATTGTCACCTTTAGCTGGTGTGAAATACATCATGTTAAAGTAAAAGCAATCAGTTCTGCCACATATGCTGAAAAGATCCCTTAAAGCCAGAAAGCTTCAACTAAACCTGAGACAAACAGCATAGTCAGCTCTCAGGTTTCCTTCATTGTCACATAAGCAACAGCCATCACAAACAGCATATAATGTGATTTTGGTTCTGGCACATCTTGTATGTCAGATCTCTGCTTGGTGCATAGTTCAGTAACATCAGGGGGTCATGCTCCACTTCACTTTCAACCATTTCATTCCCAGGGAGGGTTAATAGGCTGGCAGGATTTAGTACAGTACATCTTTTAAGGGATACATTTTTGGCACAAAGGATGGCTTGTTCATACTTGGTAAGCTGATTATTAGTAAGGTGCTGTGTCCAAGTAAGTCTTAGCAATACCTCAACTGAATGGGTAAAAAAAACTGTTAAAGGGAGATGCATTGTAATGCTCTCACACTGCTCGATCTCAACGCTTGTAGAGGCAACCTCTTTAAGACTTCCAGACAATGCAGCAGCTACGGGGTCAAGTGTGGCAGAAAAATAGGCCACAGGTCTGCAAGCATTGCCGTGCATTTGGGTCAGCACTGAAAGAGCACAGCCCTCTCTCTCACAGAAAAACAAAACAAACATTAATTATAACCAGTCATTCCCAGTGTCAGTAAGCGACAAAGACATTCTCTCAACTCTGAGAAGGCATGCATGCAGCTGTCGTCTCATGGTACCGGATCTGAAACATCTTTGAGTGTCAGCCTCCTTAAAGGCTTGGCCATCATGGAAAAGATGGGAATCCACAGTCAACAGTAGCCCACTATTCCCAAGAACATTCTGACTTCTTTCTGCGTAGTTGCAGATTAATTCTCAGAATCTCTGAGATTCTCTATTGTGACACCTTCCTTGCTCCTTTCTCAATGTGACTTCCTAGATACAGAACTTCTTTCATACAGAATTGTAATTTAGTCAAGGACATTTTATTTTCATTCTCAGCTTAGTGGTTCAGCAATGCAATTGTGTCGTGTTTGCAAGCCTTCTCCGTATTTGACGCCACTAATAGATTGTCAATGTACTAGACTAGTACTGACTGTTAGGGCATCACTTAGGACTCTAGCTTCTTTTTGAGTTTTTGAATAAAGTTTGAGGGGCTCACTGTATACCCATGTGGAACTTGGCACCATGCTAAAACATGGCTGCCGAAATTGAAAGCAAAGATAAACTGACTATCCTCATACAATGGTATGGCATGGCAATGGCATAGATAAGAAGGCTTGATACAAATCAATGACAGAGACCCACTCAGTCTAACATGAAATTTGAAACAAAATCACAGCTGGATTTGTTATCACAGGACAACAAGGGACAACTATGGAATTTATCTTTTGCAGGTCTTGGACAATGCTTTACTTGCCATAGGGTTTCTGCAAACCCATCATGGGTGAGCTACATGGACTCCCCATAATCACTCTCAGAATGCCTTGCTCTATCTTTGAGTCAATCATAGGAGTAATGCCAGCAATGGTTTCAGCTGACAAATTACATTGTTGGGATTCCTGGGGTCAAATTATATTGTAGGATTCCTGGGTACTCAGCATTTAGCTTCACTGTAATGTGGACTGGTTCAACACCTTTGATAAGCCAGATGTCTTGAGAAAAGTGCCAGTCTCCAGACAACACAGTCTCTCTCAACTCTGGGGGAAAATCATATTTTGTCAACATGGGGTACATTTTGATTTCTGATCTCTGTCTGAGCAGTTTAAAGGCAATGGCCTCTGCAAGGGTCTGGAATTCAATCCCATGTGGGGTACAGTAGATGTAACAATTCATCTTGCACAAAAGGTCTCATCCAAACAAGCCTGGAATCCCACACCACAAATCGGTGATGATACTGAAATGACTCTATCTTGACAGGTACCGCTTCTGAAACTGGGATAGTCATTTTTATTTGCAACTCCTATGACTTGGATTCTTTGTCCAGAGACGTTTAGGTTAGGAACCCTTTCTGCTCTTACAGTAGAGCAGGTAGCACCAGTGTAAATCAATGAGGAATTAGATAGGATTTCCATTTAGCTAGCCATCTATGTTTGGACACTCTGGTCTAACTCAAAGATTGTGCAAAGCTCGCAATCCTCCTCCCCTCTCAGTCCCTGTCATTGTGCGATCTGAGCTGAACTCATCGGATTAGATCATGGAGTAATATTGGGACATACTGTGATTCACAAAGTGATTAGTGTTTACATTGGGGACTTGATTTGCATTGGATCTGTGGACATCTTTGACATTTGCCTTTTACTGTGGGATTGGGGCTTGTGGAACCTGCATCACCGGGGTTAGTGGAACATGCATCACCTGAGCTTGAGGTTAAGGTTTTAGGGGCCAGATGTAGGTAGGCTATTACCGGTTGGTAACGGCCGAATTCAGCCGTTACCGACCGGTAATAGACTTTTACCATGTAGGAGGATTTTTTACCGATTCGGTAAATAACAAATCGGTAAATGAGATGTAGGAAGCACTGTAAACAGTACTTCTGGGCTTTAAGGATTCGTTATTTACCACCAACTATTAGTTGGTGGTAAATAACAAATTCCTATGTAAATGCAAATATGTGCATTTACACCTGTACCATGTGACAGACATACATGCCCTAAGGGCATTTATGTGTGCCACATGAGCACACAAGCACTAATCAGGGGCTGCAGCAGGGCGTCAAAGTGACACCCTGCCACCCTTGACTTTTTCCCAATTTTACCGAATCGGTATTTACCGATTCGGTAATTGACATTCATTCCTATGGGCCTCCAGGCCCATAGGAATGAATGACCAATACCGAATCGGTAATTATCGATTCGGTAAATACCGAATCTTAAGGATTCGGTATTTTTTACCGATTGATTACCCACATTGCATTTACCGATATGAAAATAACGAATTGGTAAAATTCGGTATTTTCGAATCTGTAAATTAAAATTACCTACATCTAGCCCCTAAATTCTCTGTCTCAGTAATTGTTGTGTCTGTACCATTGTGTTTCACTGCATCTGCACAAATCCACTATTCTGAACTTGATTACGTTACCAGCAATAAACCTACATGTCTGTGTACAATGCCAATCCTGTCACAAACATGGCAAGGGTTGTTTCAAATACAGCACATCAACTTTTCTCGGACCAATCAGGACACATCACCCTCTACCCTGCTGCTGAAATGTATCATAGGAACTCCCTGTTGATACACTCCCTGCATGTAATCTGTATTCTCAACAAACAACAGATTCTGACCTCGCTGAGCAGTCTTCATGTGTGCTATCATTAATTTCCTTTTTCAATTTCTTGTGTTTCATCTATAATTCATCACTGCAATACTTTGCATATCTCAAAATGTAATCAATGGGCTTACACTACCACCAAATCAAATACTTCTGGATCCTGGAACTAACCTCAGACTTAAGTCCATACACGAACCTGTAAACTAAAGTTCCCATTTCTTTTGCCTCAATAATCATCTAGGTTTCACTTTACTGTTTAAATGCCTGCAGCAATATTTCATAATAAGCATGTGTTAACTCTTTGGTTTCTTAGGTCGTTCTGTCAATCTTGACCCAATCAATATCTTTAGGAGAGATTTTCGATTTAAAAAATGTAAACACCTGATTGTACTTCATTACCACTGTGACATAACATGTTACTGAGGGTGTCTTACCGGCTCCCCTTCAGGACAATGTATAGCAATTTTGTATTATACCCACAGATCACCTATACCACAATTTCAAATAAAGTATCCACATCTTTCCATAAAAGTTTTTATATTTTCACAAATCGATCAACCGGTCTGTACCATTCCACTGAATTGTATTATAATTTGTGAAAATCATTTGTGAAGGATGCAAGTTCCAACCTGCTCCATAGTATACAGGCACCACTCTCATGGGAAACATGTGTACTTCCTCCTCCTCTGTTTGAGATGGATGCATCTGTATACCGACTCTCTTTGGTTCCTTTTTCTTTGACCATCTACATTCCCATTTATCCAAATCACTCCAATTTTGACCATAGGCAAATAACCCCTTAAGTTGTAATTTTATTGTAAATTGACTCATGTTTGAGATGTCTCTGTCACTAAAGCTTGGGCTGTAACTTTTTTGAAGGGCATTATATTTCTGTATGTTAATTCCATATCTTTGAGCCAATTCAGACAACTTGTCATGAGCCTGTCTTGCACGACTGCTAATATCTTTGCACAGGAACAATAGTTCCTTGTTCTGGAATGCATTCAGTCATGATCAGTCAAGAGTCTCAACTATCACTTCTTCTAATTCTACTTGGCCACATCCATAAACCTTTCTCTCTCTGGGGCTTGAGCTATTGTCACACTCGTTTCAGGATTTCCACTACTTGTCGGAATGTCTATTCCTCTGTACCAATCATCAAGTTCTCAGGCATGTAAGACCTGGCTGTTCCTCTGTGGTATTAAGAATGATCTCTCCACTATAGGGACCTCTACTCAAACAAGACGGTGATATCAGAAGGGACATTTCAGAAGTTGGCTTTCCCATAGGCATCTGTAATTCATCATTACTGGGGCATTTGTGTGGGACATGAACAAGGGTGACTGTCCCAAGTCAAACCGGTCTGAACTCGCAGCGCAAGGGGTCTTTCCTCCTGTCTGAACCATGGGAGTCTGATGAATGGGTGTAATTTCTTATCCCACTTAATTGTTAGCTGCAGCATTCATTCCTGTAGGAGCAGCCAATGTATGGGAGGTATTCCCTGCTACTCCAGGCTTATACAAGGGAACTACAGTAGCAATTACAATTGTGACTCAAACAGTCAATACATTTGGGCCATTTAAAGCATGTGAAGTCAAAAGGGCTGTCATTGCTGAACTCTCACCCATTGAATTCGAATTCATATTTACTGGTGCCATTGGCACATCAAAAGTCTTAGACATAGGTAAATTATTTGTCCTGCCAGTCTGGGTGTCATTGTGTGGAGGTGGGCGATTTAACAGTAACTCAGTTATAAAATCATCATGTATATCACTGTCACTGCCCTCAGCTACATTCCCTTTGTCATTGGTCTCTTGATTCTTTTTTTTTTCCATACATTTGCCTTTACCGTCTTTCTCACTCATCAATGCAGGATATAGACTAGCTCCCTCAATCATTTCAGCTCTCAAAAATCTCTGTTCTCTATTGTATCTAGCATCCACACATGTGCGTACAGCTTTCTTGACTCTCTTTAAATCTCTATCTATGCCTAAGATGAGTCATATGTTCCCAGGTGTTAAATGCTTCATACTGTGTAGGTCTAGGAGACAGCTTCATTTCATACAGCATCTTCCTTAAATGTACAATAATTCTAAAATTAAATATCCCATAATGAGGAAATTGCAATGCCCCATCTGTCTCAGTGATTTCTACACAAACAGTGGCCTCTAGACAAAAAGGCATATAGTACACAGAAATACAATGATATCTATGTTTTTTTAATTTTCAATGGATTATTATACATTTATTGAATCAAAAAAATATAAGAGATCCATAGAAGTGGGATAATATATAACAAGAAAAGAAGTCCTTTGGAACTTCAGATCTAAGGCATTGTACAACATGTGGCTAACAATTAATGAGCCACCATTAATTAGTACCTTT
This sequence comes from Lissotriton helveticus, assembly GCF_964261635.1. Lineage (NCBI taxonomy): Eukaryota > Metazoa > Chordata > Amphibia > Caudata > Salamandridae > Lissotriton > Lissotriton helveticus. The sequence continues at coordinate 1,598,900,184 of NC_136059.1, read as the reverse complement.
GCTCATATTTGAAGTTAACAAGTAAAGTCAAGGTACTCAAGTCAATGGCATTTCTATCCATAACACAGTAGGGGACTCATCAGCAGGACACAACATATTTTGGCTGAAAAAATGCCTACATATGAGGATACATGAATCTACCGTCATAGTATGGCCTGGCATTCCTTCAGGTGGTGCCTCTTTCCCTTTGTAACAGGCACAGTCACAACTCCCTCCACTAGGCTTTGTAATGGTATAAAGAATTTCATTTTTGATAAAAATATGCACTATTGACAAGAGACTTTTCATTTAAACCAGGAAATCGCTTTTATTCATACTTCTCTTGTTCGGGGAGCACAATCAATACCAGTGCAGCTCTTTATGACTTATTCAACCAATCCCAGCAGGGCCGGACTGGCTACCGGGCGTTTTGGAATGCTGCTGATGTGGGGGCTGATTTCGTTGATGGGGACCTGTGTGTATTGAACGAAATTCGTTTTGCGTTAATTATTTTGAAGCACACGCAGGTTCCCATCAACGAAATCAGCCCCCACCGCAGTGAAATCAGCCCCCAGGTCGGCATCATGCCAAAACGCCCGGTAGTCAGTCCGGCCCTGAATCCCAGCGCGACTCTACACCAACTGACCTATACCAGCGCGACACACACTAACATGTCAATCTCACTCCTTGCAGAAGAACACTCTAATTTACAATGTTTCTAGAGCGCGTTCTTTAAACAATCCTACACAAAACAATGCAAGCAACTTCAACAGCTAACTCTGTCTGCTCGCCTAAAGAATGTAAAGATTACTCGACACAGAAGAGGCAATTCATAGCAACACTTCCTGACCTATTCTAACATTCACTTTCATTGAAACATCAAGCAGCTGGCTCTCACTCGGATTGATGCAGTTACTCCCTGTGCACTGAGGTCAACTGTGCCAACCACATCTCACTATCACACAAAGTAAAGCGCCCATCTTAATAATGCTGTTGAAGACGTCTCACGACAAGCACCACAAAACAGCAGACAACTACACCCATTGTCTCTTACACTGTAACTTGACTTTATGTTCTTTATCGACCCCAGGATCTTAGGACTCAATGGGCCTGATAATCACTTCAGCTTCTATGTATTAAGAACCACATTCACACATAAACTCAAATAATCTCTGTGTAACACCACACATCCACTGTAAAACACCTCAATCTAAGCATAAACAACTTAAATGTGCAAACCTATTAATGCTCACTCTCCTCCGCTGCTACAAGTTGTTTCAGCACCGCTTGATCTGCATCCATTCTTCGACCAAACCGTGGGCTTTTGAGGTTTGGACTGGGCTTGGGCAATTTCTTGATTGGGCACCCTAACTGCCTCACATCAGTGGATAAAACATCCAATGTATTGCCAGATTTGATACATCGTTTTCTGGGACCACTTGCTTACTATTGGTCCTCTGATATATTTTTTAAATCTGACTGAGTAGTGATGGGAGTTAGCATTGCATTCAATCACATTTCAATTAACAGTGCTACACAATGAGTACCAGGAATCGGTATCAATTAACAGTGCTACAGAATGAGAACCAGGAATCTGTAGCCAAGTTGAACCAAGTTTTATCACAAGTAAATAATCAAATTCAAATACACAACTCTTCAGACCATACTGTAGAGATACAAAATAACAAATGGAAGTCCCTGACACTGGAAGAAATTGAGACAAACTAGTAATACAAAAACAAGCAGTTCTATAACAGTTGTGCAGAATACTAGCATCAAAATCTGGTGCTCAGAAAATAATCAACGATTCTGTCTCCTATACAATAGTAATCTATGTATTCAAAGTCCAGAGGGTGATTAGGAACAAAAGCCTCACAAATTAGGACTGTTTCATAAAGGAATCAGGACAAAAAGAACTCAGAATAGGGAAAGGCTAGAAACTCGGATGCTCGGCCAAGAGTCAGCTATAGGGCAGGGATAAGTGTTAGTCTAAGCCACACTGAAGCAAGAAATAAAGGAGTTACATTGAGGTCTAAATCTCATTGATCCCAAGGTAGTAGAGAATTAGGGAAGGTGTCTGCAAGGAATCTGCAGGAGAGATCTGTAGTGGCAAAAGGTAGGAAAGGATCTGCAAAGCAACTGCCTAAAAAGTCTAAGGGGAACAGTATATTATAATGTGCAAACTCCTCTAGACAACACCCTCTTGATCACACCATCATGAGTTCATTGTCTTTGTCAAATCCCAATGTTGCAGACTGCAACACCGATGGATTGTTCCCCAACAGGATGTGGGAACAACATCTATTTCAGAAGGAGATGCGCATTTGAAAAACTGGTCTTCATTGTCGTTTTACCTCAAAACCACTGCTAAGGATGGAAGCAAAAAGAAATACAGGACTTGGAGATACAGAACTACTCAGTGAAAACAAATTAAGAGGTTGCCATAGCGCAAAATAGAAATTGTGATATTTCCCTTCACCATTATATTAAGATGATCCTGAGCATATATTTTTTCATTCAAAGCCATTGAAGTTCTGAAAGAAATTATTAATTTGGTCAGTCATACAAAGTCACCTTAAATTAACAAAGAAAAAAAGATTTAAGATGTTAAAAAATGTGTGCACGCCAGTGAGATGCACTTCTAAAGTATTAGTAACCTACATGGGCATCCCCATAACCAACAGCTGATCACACAGGGCAAAGTGATACCAAATTATGTCAGATTGAAAATTGTGTGTGTTATTTGTCACAAGAGGGTATCTGTTTTGTTATGAACTGGCGAGTATTATGTAAATGTCAGATACGTATTAATATGGAAAATCATTGAATCATAAGAGGATGTGCTTTGTTTTTCACAGTGCTGATCCTTATGCACTGAATTAAGATGCCCAAGACCAACATATTTGTCTGGTACCTGTAGCAGTTCAAGGGCTACAGTGAATTCAAATTGTAAAATATTTGGGCATCATGCCTCCCTTGATGTATAAACAACATTTGTACTTATTTTTGGTGAAGATGACAATATATTAATGCTCTGACCAATATTAAAATGTCATAACATATTTTTTGTATACGCAGGTGTAATGATGTCAGGATGCAGATTCATATATTGCTTAAAATTAGCCCATTATAACTCAGTGGTTATCTATCTATCTCAACTGGACTCCACAATCGCTTTTCAAAAATACAGTATGAATACTGTTTATATTGTTTATTATTGAAATGATTGTGTTGTTTATGGACTGTTTATATTCAACCTAGGGAATGGGTAACACTGTTACCTGCTGAATTTGTAGAATATTGTTTTGTCAGTTCTGCTCTGGCTACCTGGCACAAGGCAGATTGTCAATACTGTGCTGAATGAATAAAGGAGTATTCAACCATATGTTGGATTTAGCACTTGGTAACAATTGGCGATAATTTATAGTGGTGTATCTGTCATTGCAGCAGCATGGGAGCTATACAATCTCTACTATTTGGATTCATTTTATATTTCACCATTATTGTGTTGACTGTTTCACTCAAATTTGCTTGTTGAATCTTCTATGTGTCAAAGAAGTTGTGGAAAGTTTTATGAGAATTTAAGGCCAAGGTACTGAGTTCAATTTTGGTTGGAACTCTTTTGGGTTTACCTTCATGGCCGGACTGGGAAGCCAAAGCAGCCCTGGTAATTTCTCCGGATCAGCTCCTGCCTGGGCCCGGAAGGCTGGAAACGCTTGCTTTCACATTTAAAGAAGTCATTGGCTTAAAAAAATAGATATCATTTTTACTCCTGTAAAATGATTGTCCTCAAAACCTTGACATATGCACCAAATGCACCCAAATTGTAAGCTTTCTAAAGAGCAATTAGCAGTATACATTGTCAGCCATGTGGAAGTATTGTGGGTTCTAGAGGCTTGTTAAAATTCATGAATAGTGGAAGTTGTCTTTGATGTTCTTTACACATATGTGTCAGCGTTCTCACAGCCTGGGCCAGAATGACAAACCAATGTCTTGAGGGTGATCAGATGATAGCAATGTTACAGCTCCTGCAAAACAATTTAGATGTTCTTCAATTTGCTTTTGAACATGAAAAGAGTGCTTTTTAATTCCAGTACCAGCTACTGGATTCAGAATATGTACAATCTGCACAAATGAATGAACACCACACCAACCCTCATACATAGGATTTCAGAGATTGGTGAGGATACAACACAACTCATTCAGGTTCTCTAGATAAGTGTGTACCTACTGCACTATAGCATTCACTTTTGCTTGGGGAGCTCTTCAGCCAATGAGAAAAAATTCAGCCTATACAGTTTTGAATGCATTGATTTCCATAGTCTCGGTTGGTGTGGACATTTCTCATCTTTTGTAAATGATAGTCTTTGTGTGACCTTGGGATTCTCACCAACATAGAAAAATCATTCCTGATTTCTTCTGAGCGGCTGACCTTTAGACACACTTTGGGGCATATTTATGAGGAAGTGGCGGAGCATGGCCTTAGCCTTCTTGGTTTAACGCTGTCATCCGCCACTTCTGAAACACAAGGCTGAACTGTAATTACAAAGATACAGTACAGTCCTGTGTTTCCCCCTGCGCTGGTCGCTAATTTAGCTGCCTAATAACAGCGCAGGCACCCTTGCACCATAGTGCAAGGATGCCGCTTTGCAGGGTAAGATTGTTCATGTGCAGGTAGGTGGCTCTTCCTGCACATAGACAATCTGAAATGGTGTTTTCTAAATTATTTGTGCGATGCTTATTGCAGCACACATATAAGTTGCAAAACATCTTTATTTTGATGATTGTTTATGTGCAGGAAGGGACGCCTTCCTACACATTAACAATCAATGGCCTTTTGTTGTTGCTATGTGTGCACAACCAGCTCACATGGAAACAGCAAAAACAAGGAGCAAATAAACATTTCTCTTCATTGCGCCAGGGTAAGACCAGGTGTTCCCTAGTCTTAAAATTGGCACTGCCCCATATTTACGCCACCCTTTTAAGTATGGGACAGCGTCAAAATCAATGGGTGTTCCAGTGGAACGCCCACCTCAACACCAATTGCCCATCCCTTCCACTCTAAGTATAGTGTAAAAGGGTGCCTTATTTAAAAGGCAGCATTAAGCCACGTTAAGTGGCTTAATGCTGCCTTGTAAATAAGATGAAGCCACTATTGCCACCACAGCATCTTAAAAAGTGATGCTGTGTTGGCGATAGGGGCTTGTGAATATGTAGTTGTGTTCTTTAGAAACTGGGTCACATATCAGTCCTTGTACACAGGGGTGACATTCAACAATATCAGTTGTCTATTCATTTATGGAATAACTCTGAATTAGATCAACTCTTTAGAGGTTGCATGCACAGGGCAGTATTGGAGCTTTGATAGCAGTGGTTTCTTAGATGTGGTTTCCTTTTAGTCATTGGTCTAAACCCTGCGTTCTCTAGGATCCAATGACAAAAACCCACAATTGCTAATTTAGTAAAATATTGGGAGGGGACATCATAGAATTTTGGATCGAGATTGAGCAAATGTCCATGGGTGACCTTAACTCATCCGCTTACAAGGGTTTTCAAAACAGGTTACAAATCAGAGATTGTGGGAAAATCTTGGGCTCACAGTCCGCAATTCAGACCTCGTACAGTGGTGTGAACTATACACTATTTCTTTCTTGGAATTCAACCCTTACATGAGTTTTCTTCTGAATAGACCTAGGAGACAAATGTGTCTAAAAAGGAGGGGTAATTCAATTGGATACAAGTGGAACTAGCTCAGTCAAAAGGGCAGTTTTCAAAACGTTGGACTGCAACAATAGCTTTAGGAAATATAGACTTCAAAGCAATACCTAACAAAATATCAAGTTTAATAAATACTTACTTTAAAAAAAATGTCAAATTACAACTATTCCCATTACAAATAACTTGTTTTCACATATTATAGGACTGGAGCTTGCAAAGTAACCCAGTCCTGATATATGTGGGACGTAAATTTGGCTCGATTGGAAAATCAAATAAAATTTTAAATTTCAATTAGGAGATATTTTCGTAGGATCGTGATTTTCATAGTCTATATTCTTCATTTTGTAGACCATAATTGAGTAAGAGATGTTTTTGCAGCTTATTTTTTCACATGGAACCATCAGGTGGGTATAGATGTCACCCTGATTGTTCGTTCTGTATTTTCCTATCCAGCAACTGACCTGCCAGGAAGGGTGAATATATGTAGACTGATTGTTTGTGATGCCACTGATAATGAATATATAAGGACACACAGATGATGGACGAAATGCAAAGCAAATCAAACATTCACACCAGTCAATAGATCTGGGTTAAATCCATTGTTCTTTTGCTCAATCATGCGACCCCAGTTTAGACCCGCGATATGCAAATCAATGTTAATGATGTGCCTCATGGGAACAGTTCAGCCCGACCTGCCAAGCCATGTCCTCCCTGGACCAGCAACAAGCACCCTGGGACCAGTTTCAGGGCATCGCCCCACATCAAGCAAGCTAGCTTGAATCCAGTGGCACAGTGAGCCCAGGACCCACATCTGGGCAAACCTAGGGCAATAAAGCAAAAGACACACAGATGACGGATGGAATGCAGAGAAAATCAAACATTCACCCCCAGTCAATAGATCTGGGTTAAATCCATCGGGCCTGACTAAATTTAGACTTTTGGTCTAAGTTAGACTTTTGGCTCAAACTTAGACCAAAAGTCTAACTTTACTAGTAGCAAAGTTAAACTTTAGGTTTAATCTTAGACTTCAGGTGTAAACTTAGAATTTGGGCGAAAGGGTATCTTTGTGAATCAAGCCCATTGCTCTTTTGCACACCATGCCACCCCTTTTTAGACCCAGCCATATCTAAATCAGTCTAGACCCTGTGCCTCATGGGAATAGTCTATCCCGAACTGTGAAGCTAAGTCCTCCATGGACTGGAAACAAGCATCCTGGAACTGGTTTTGTGGCATCACCTCTCATCAGCCAGGCTAGCTTGAATCCAGTGGCACAGTGAGACTGGGACCCATGTCTGGGCATACTCTGACCACTGAGAGTGACAAATGCAAAAGAAACAATTGATGGACAGAATGAAGCAGTGACCACAGAGAAACTCTTGCACAAGTGGCGTGCTCTGTGGAACTTTGGTATTGTGATCAAACAAGCAGATGATGAATGAAGCAGGCTAGATGGAAAATATCTTGTAAATGTATGAGACTCAAGTTGCAGGATAGAGAGCTTTATAGGCCATGCAAATGGTTTTATACTGGTATCTCGTCTTAATAGGTAATCAGTGACATTGTCTTAAAAGCGGGGAAATATGGCCAAATTGTCTCTTCCCAAGATCAGCCTGGCTGCTGCATTCTGAATCAATTGTAACCTCATACTCAGTAGTCCAGTCTACTTAGCACTGAGGTTTGCACCAGCATCTACCTAGAATCTTGAGGAATAAGCTGAGTTATCGTCCTGAGTTACCTTAAAAGCATGGAGCCTATAGACATAGACTTATTATTGTGCAACTCAAATGAAAGTCTGCTGTCGAATAAAACTCCTAGATTTTGAGCCAAAATTGTGGGTACTGGGCATTCACCCAAAGACTGAGGCTACCAGGTATAGGACCAAATGTAAGGATTAATATCTACCTTGCGTGTCACACATGGACATGCTAGTTTGCCACTGTAATCCTACTGGGTGAGAACTAACTTAAGACAAAATCCTAAACTTACTACCATTTTGGGCGCTTACTCTTTTCGGTATTCACAGAAGTTAGGAGTCCTAACTTTAGGACTCCTAAATGCCTTCTGTGAATACCAAAAGTCTTAAAGTTAGGATTTTTCTCAATTTATGAGTACTACTCCTAACTTTAGGACTCCTCAACTGAGAAAAATCCTAACATTAAGACTTTCGGTATTCACAGAAGGCATTCAGGAGTCCTAAAGTTATGAGTCCTAACTTAACTACTCCTAAACTGAGAAAAATCCTAACTTTAAGACTTTCGGTATTCACAGAAGGCATTTAGGAGTCCTAAAGTTAGGAGTCCTAACTTTACTACTCCTAAACTGAGAAAAATCCTAACTTTAAGACTTTCGGTATTCACAGAAGGCATTTAGGAGTCCTAAAGTTAGGACTCCTAAGTTCTGTGAATACTAAAATGAATAAGTGCCTTCCGTGAATACCAAAATGGTAGTAAGTTTAGGATTTGTCTTAAATTAGTTCTGTGAATCCGGCACGGTGATTCTGCGAGCATGGTTGGAGTACAATGTGACATGCCTCTCTGTGAGCCAGCCAGCACATGGTTGAGGATGTGAGGTTCTAGTGAGGTGGCGCTCTAGCAAATAGCAAATATTGGTGAGGTGTCACCGAAGTTAAACACCCACTAGTCAGACCATACACTGATCATGCAATCCATGTACTTTTCAGGTCAAGCATCTAAGGGTAGTCATCTGAGCCTAGGTGGTGAGAGAACTGGGTGTACAGCATATACAAGGGACGACAGAAGCTGTACTGGGCCATGGACGAGTCATGGCATAGCAATGTGGGTGTGCTCTACAACATTACAAATCACCCGCCACCACCCACTCCAACCACCCAATCTAGTTGAAACATCCACAAATTCACTCTACAACACAAACAGTAAGAAAGAGTGCAGGAATACATCCCTCAAAGCACCAGGAGGCCTGGCGAACAACCCAGTGAGTCCAAGCTGGATTGCCAAGACTGCAAGCAAACATGAGACAGGGTGCTTTGTGGCCAATGTTCAGATATCGTGCCTGGTGGCCAGTTCAGGCCAAAGCAATGCTCAGGCAGTAGGCTGAGGTATGTAGCTTCAGCAGGCCACAGCCTGACCCCATGGCATGCAGATTGACTCCAGTTCAGTGATTGCCAGAGAGAACATCACCAGCCACTGCCTCCAATGGATCGCAGTGAACCACCCTAAGGGACACAAGCTTGTGGGAGAATTTTGAGCCACCATAGGGTCAGTAAAAAGGCGGACATTGCCAAGAAATGAGAAATGCAGATTGATAGGATAAATTGGAATTTTGTGTCTTTGCCTTTTGTAGTAGGTGTTTAATTGGCAGAAATTCATGGTGGGCAATTTGTACAGATATTGTGAAGTCTGGGTAAATGAAAGTTCACTACCTTGATACTGGTTTGTTCAGCGATCCCTGGCCAGCCGTAAGACAGTGTCTCTCTATTTTTAGTTGAGGAAGAGGCGTGCCACTATTGATTGTGCTGGAGTCCCTGGGAGCATGAGAGGGTCCAGCTAGCAGTGGGCATGCTTGTTTGCAAATAGTGAGGACAGGGCATAGGTGTCCATTCTGTCCATGTCAGTTGATTCTGGAACCGCAAGAATGTGAAGGGTATTCCACCGGGATAGAGACTCAAAGTGCTGATTTATGTTTTTTATAATTTCCAGGATCTTTTCCAGCCTCAGAAGGTGCTTGCTGGTGGCTGTGTGGACGTCCTTCAACTCTGAGATACGCGACTCAACCTGATCAATGCATCTGATGTACTTGTCCAATCTCTTCTGCAGATAGTCCAATCGCATAGTTAGCATATCAATTTTACTATTTTGGAATTCTTCTAACATACCTTTGATGTCGAGGAGGGAGAAGGCCTCTCTGATGGCCTCTTGCCCGAGTCTCTGAGTGTGCATCGGCCTCTGTCATCGCTTCAACTGCCTACTGTCCTGTTTTCCCATTGTGAATCGGGTGGGCAGCAGAGATGCTGTCTACAAGTCAAGCTGGCTGGGTTCCGCCACATCCTTCTACTAATGGGGCACAAGCAGACCCGTATTCCGCCTCTTCCACTCCCCAGCTGCTCCAACACTCAGGAAATCAGTCCAGGCATTGTCTCAGCTCCCCGGATGCCAGTCGATACCAGGGATGCCCCTTGCTAACATGATGTTCTGAGTGGGGGGCCTCCCCAGCCAGCATCAAAGGTGGTTGCTCCCTTCCCCATGCGTGACTGACAGCAGGGTTTGGGTGGTGGCAGGCAACAGTGAGTCGATCACTGCAGTGTCCCCAGGACTGGGAATTAGTATGCCCACAGCCTCCACCGGAGCACAGCACCCCACGTGGGCAATGCAAGGGCCATGGGCCTTCAGCCAACAAACCCCAGAAAAAGGGTTCAAAGGATGCAGCCCAACCGTGAAAGGCATCTCGTCCCAAGCAGCAAGTGGGTGGGTTCAAGGTTTGGAACTAAAAGTTCTTCTGTTTCACTTTCACAATTATCAGATAATGACACCTATAGGCTACTTGAGGGAGATCCCTGGTTATCTATAAAACCTGAAATAAGTAGATCCATCGAAAAGAGGCTGAATGGAGTATAGATCACAGAAAAGGAGAATCTTTTCTTAATAAATAGGAACCAGCAGATTCCGGTAATGTACATTCTACGAAAAACAAAAAAACATAAAAATCCACTGAGCCCCCCAGATGCCCCATTATTTCTGGAGTTAATTCTATCTTGGAACCTTTGGATAAATACGTAGATGTTTTTTTAAAACCTTTAATCCCAGACATACCAAGCTACTTAAAAAACACCTCTGATGTAATTAACAAACTAGATCAGATAACACTTGATCGTGAAATAGATATATTATCGACCTGTGACATAACAAGTTTGTATACCAATATCCCCCAAGAGGCAGGACTTGAAGCCATGGAATGTTTTCTGGAAAAGAGACAAAGACCCCATTGTGTGCCTACATGGTTCATTCTTGAACTGGCACAGATTTTTTACGACCGCATTTTTTCCATTTTAATAGAACATTCAATTTGCAGGTCAAAGGGACCGCAATGGGATGTCCCTTTGCCCGAGAGCTAGCAGTGATGTTTTTTTGCCCACTATGAAGACCGAAGGATGTATTCAACAATAACCCCTTCAAGAAAAACATTATGACTTGGAAACACCGATACCCTTCAGACATTCATTGAGTGGTTAAATAATCTTACAAATGATATTAAATTCACTGCTCAGTGTAGTAAGAAGGCCATTGTTTTCCTAGATTTGACAATCAAACATGATGAGGGAGAAATTTATACCACCCTCTACATAAAAGAGACCAATAGGAATACTGCTCTTCACTACAAACTGTACCATAAATGAGACTTAAAAGATAATTTATCTTACATTGAATTCTTGCACATATGTAGGAACTATAAAAAAAGAAATTGGATTAGATTGATAATGCTAACAAGCTAATGAACAAACTGAAAGACCGTCAATATCCCCATTGCTTGTTACATAGGTCAATGAAGAAAGGATAGTACACACCGAGAGAGGCCCCATTAGAACCAAAGAATAAACAACTGATAGATCGCTTAGTTTGTGAACTACTTTTTGAGGTGTGACATCAAATGTAAAAAAGATACTACAAAAGCATTGGGGCAGTGTATCCTTCTTAAGCCCTCTCAGTGAGATGCCCCTATTTGCCCTCAAGAGAAATAAGAACCTTATAGAAAATCTGGTTCACTCCAACACTAAGATCCAAAGTCCACAAAGGAATTTAAGAACAACATTGGGTCTAACACCTTTTTAGGGGCACCATAAGTGTGGTACATGTGTGGCTTGTGCATCAACAATTGAAAGGTCAGTGTTTATGTATGAAAATATTTCAATTGAGCACAAAGAATTCACAAATTGTAAATTAAAAAATGTAATCTATGGGATTATGTGTCCATGAGGTACACCATATATAGGCCAACCGAACCAAGATGTTCGACATCGGATTTGTCAACACAAGTCTCGGATAAGATGCTGTAATTTGATGGCACCTTTGGTACAACATTTCTTGGAGGAGAATCACATTGTTGGAGATGTAAAATGGACTGTATTACAACAACTGAAACCAACTCATGGTGATGGCTCCCACTTGGGCAGGCAAGAGGCACTGTTAATCATGAAGTAACGTACAATGCTGTGTGTGTGGGGATACAATGCTGGCTATATAACTCGATGTTTCTATAAGGGGTAAGACAATCATTGGAGTGAGTTACTTTGGACTTATTGGCAACAACTCACCTTTGTTCATCAGAAAATGTACTCTTCAAGCATTTCTTTGTTTGTGTCATGTTGTGTTGTGAACTGCATTGATTGATTTTGATGTAGTCTGTCTATAGTTGTGTTTTGATTGTACCAGATGGATGTGATTAATATAAAAATGGCAAATACTAAGAATAATATTTAGGATATGTGAAATCAGCTAAATACTCAAATACACAAGAGTGATGTGTACAGTTTGCTTTTTCTAAGTAATGTTTATTAATGGCCTTGTGGGGGCCATGAGTATTATTGTGTTTTTATATTGATGCCTACCCGCATATTAGGGCTTACTGGATCAAACCCCTTTGCGTTTCCACATTAAAATTTGAGCTGCGGAGGTCAATACAAAATCTCAATAATCCATCTGCTTTTTTTGTGACTATGACCGGAGATAACCATTGCGTGGCCTCTACTGGTTCAATGACACCTTCCACTAACCATTTGATCTATTATTTTTGTTACTTTCTCCCTCATGGCGACTGATACTTTCCTTGCACCCAGCCTAATTGGAATGGCATCTTTCTTCAAAATGATCTGGCTACACCTAACTTGTTTTTAAAAACGGGTGAAAACTGTAACATAAATCACTCATATCACATTCATCCACCACCTTAACTTGCTCCGAGGCTCTTGGATTTACCACTATATGTAAGTCACAGTGATGAATCAAGCCCAATATAGGCGGACCCGCACTGGCTACATAAATTTTCCCTTTTGTGTGTTGCTGCCGAAGTTCAATATTATCATCAACAAACTCCATCAAACCAATGTTAGCTCCTTGATAACTTTTCAATACCACATCTGTGGTATTCAACTCTCTGCCCAGCTACACTTCATCAAACAGCTCTTAAGGGATAATGGTGTAAAAGGAGCCAGAGTCCACCATCAAAGTTACAGCTTTCTCATCCACCAAAAAGTCTGATCTCGAATGTGAACGTCTTTTGGCACCATCAGGTTCTATGGATTGGATTTCCCCAATGTGTTCAGAACCCACCATGAGTCCTCAATTGCTGCCACCCTTCATTTGCTCGCCTTGCACATAGGAGCAAAATGGCCCTTTCGCCCACAGGAATCTCATTCCTTTCCCAATGCAAAACAGGATTTAGAACTCCTTGAATGAAAGTTGCTGCCACATCTGTAGCAATATCCTGTAGTGGATCTGCCTTGGGTAGACACCGTGGGTCTCGAACTTACATTTTTGTTGAAGGGCGCAGTTGAAAATGTTGCTTTTTTCTTCACAAGAGCTACCAACTCTAACTAACTATCCACTTCTGACACATCTGTGTTGCTCCAGTTGCTTAATTTTTGCATCTCCTTCATACACTTCTCCAATTCCTCAACTAATTTCACAATCTTTGTGGAGTACTTTAATGTTGGATCAGAGGCTGCCCACAGACGCTCCTGTATTTTGTTGTTGTTGCACTGGACAGTCAATTGATCTCTCATGAGATCCTCTGCCATGGGTCCAAACTTGCATTTCATGGCTAATTCCCTCAATCTCGCCACAAACTCATTAATGGATTCATTAGGCCTCTGAGGTCGAGTGTAAAACTTGTACCATTGCATAACAATATTGAAGGTCTTTGCAAAACCTCTCTGCAGACACAATTTGTCTTCTTTATACACATCTACCATTACATCGCTAGTTGTCTTCATACACTTGGGGCAAATATTTAAAAATATGTTGACCTTCAGTGCCCAGACATTCTGTTAACAATGTTTTTTTACTGAGTTGTGACAAGTTTGATCCTCCAAATGCCACTATATAGTTCTCAAACGTTTCTATCCAGTCTTCCGACTCAATGGGAAGTTCACCATGTAGCATTAAAAATGACAGGGGCACTACTACTGATTGATTGATACTCATGGTGAATGGAGCTCACAAATACTAATGTAGACACACCAATGTTAGTTATACACTCTTTCCATGCAGGTATGGATGTACTCGGTGCAGGATATTATATGAGTACCCTTTCTAGTGTAACACCACCAAAGGCCACAAGATGGTATTGTGTAAAATGGATTTCTCTTCCAATGCGTTGAACTCTATGATGACAGCAGGGGAGAAGGAAAGTAGCTTGCATTGGTTTCTCCTGTCTTCAGGTGAGAGAATAATTTGTGCGGGCACATTTGTGAGCTTGACATGGTGTAAATTAGTGTCAGCAAGCATAAGACTACTGCAGTGTACTTGAATGTCCAGGAGCCTCACTTCCTCTGGTAACCGGCATGCGTGTGCTGATACTAACAGTCACAGGAGGCACGGCTGGTCCTAGAGGTCCATGGCATTGAGCAGCATGAGCAATAACAATGTGTCAAGCTGCACGCACTTTGGCAATGATGGCCATACTGAGTAGAATGCAGGAGACTAATGGAAGCGCAAAAGGTAACCGCATATAAGTGAGTGCGCGGACACCGTTAATCGGCGCGCATGGACCCCTGATATCTAAACATTAACACACTGTCCCAGTTCAACAGGAAGCTTGCTGAAAGAGTTGCGGTATGGTTTTTTAGCAAATTAAACATAAGATAGCACTGCACAGACAGTCCTACCGCACTCTTCAGCGTAGGTAGATGGCCTTAATCCTCGACACACAATTCCTTGGTTTGCTCCATGTGCCCAGGCATCTGGCAGATCCCCTTCTGTCACCAATTAAATGGTGTAACTTTTCTGGAAAGATTTACAATTACTCCAAGTGATCAGGTTCTTCAGGTTTAATGGAGCACAGGAATCCTGTGTCTGTACACCCAGACACCAACAGCCCCACTCTCCCAACCACCCTGGAACCCACCTATGTCACAGACACTACATTCCACTTTAGAACAGATACAGCAAGGAGAGACTATGAATACAGTATAGCAGTACAGCAATGGAAAAGGTGAAAACTTGTACTGCAACATGGATTAGTCTCGTCCTCTCTTTGCTAGGGAGGGTCTCCCTAATTAAGGTGGTAGTGCTATCAAAATGTCTGTATTTATTGGCAAATTTGCCGGTTATCCTAACACTCAATGTTTTTAAACAATTGTGACAGGTTCTACTTTGATTGATTTAAAGTGGTGGGTAAACCTAATGTGCACTGGAGGGTGCTTACTAGACCACTTCAGGTGGGTGCCCTTACCTTGCCAGACTTTCATACATACTATCTTGTAGCATATGCACACTATTTTAAGTACTGGGCTACGTTCCATGCAACTGCAGCTCTTGTAAGAGTTGAGAGGGCCATTGTCTGTACACACTTGATTCTGGGTTGAGTCTGTGTCCATTCTTATACTGTAAAGCAGGATGTGGATGAAACTGCATCAACCTGCTGAGCTTGGTGGGATTGGAGAGAGGATGGACACTTAATAGGCTGTATTTAACATTATTGCCTTTGTTGGGCAACCCACTGCTTCCACCCAGCAGAGGAAAGGGTGTGAAACCACTGTTACCTCAAATGAGCATGATGACATTAGGTTTGAGAAGGGTGCCTTTATTTTGCTGCAAGGTTTCTGTAAATGCCATAGCACCACGAGGCTGGCACTGTTCTACTACATCAACCCCACTCGGCAACCAAGGCAAGCCTCCCAACAGCGGGTATGCCCATGTTCCATGATGCTCTGCCTGGCATTACCCTCCTCACTTCATACATTAACAGGGCTGATATGGACCATTGAATATCTTTCCTTCACTCTAACTTCAAGGATAGTATTGCATGCCCACTTCCGGAGGCTAAACAGGTGCGAGGACTCCCTAGGCTAGCACTATCAGGCAAGATTTGGGCTTGTTGTTGTGCACAGGCCAAGGACACCCCCTTTACTACATGCATACATTGATGAAATGTATATACCTGCGATCACTACTACTACATGACGGAGCCTATTGCTAAATTGTGTAAGGGTGGATGAAACACATGTGCAATGTGTGGCCTTGAGGATGCCCATATTCCTCCATATATCTCGGAATTGTCTTCCTATGTTTTTGGACTGGGATGAAGTATTTGTAAATATAGTTAAAACATTTGAGAACGACTTGACCTCTCTCTCTAGATGACCTAGCTGGTAAACACATCTGGTTCACCCACCACAAGTGGGCGAGTAGCATCCACCCTCTTTGTGTGACGTGTTGCTATAGTATGGATGCAAAAGAGGCCATCTTCAATTAATCAATGGCTTCAAGATACTGCCTGTTGTCCTGATATGGCAGACGAGTATGCTGAAGAAATACACCCCACTGCTCGCCCAAATAACACATGGACCCTGTTCCGACTCTATTTCATACATACATACTGCTTAGACTGTCTCTCCCCATTATTCATTAGATTCTCCTGTATGGATGCCTTAATAGGAATATAGGTTTTTTGTGTCTCAGACCACTCTTCATGTGCATTCTCACTTCATTGTTCTTGATGTCATATGATGATGTGGTTTATGCATTTTTTAATTGCATTTTTTGGAGGGTTTTGCCTTTTTTTGACACAGTGTAAAACGAAATAAATAAAATGAAAATACTAAAAGTTGCATACAGAATTAATATTTTTTTTAATAAAAACATGTTGTTCAAATGATGTCAAAGAACAATATTTTTTTTTTTAGCATTAAAAACTTCCTTTATATGTTCGCAGTTGTGAAAAAAAAAACTTCCTTTATATGTTTACAAAGTTGAAAGTGAATTTGTTTTAACATCATTTCTTGTGGGATTCTATTGTAAGTCCTTGCCTGCATACTTTTCCATGGGAGGCTGTTGCCGTGCCAGTGGTTTGCCATGTGCGTTGCTGGAATTCCTCCAGGTCTGAGCTGAACTATACTTACTACTGTTTTAGGTACTTTTGTCTGTAGTAACTTTGGCAGTGCAGTTTGTGAATAGCAATATGCTTACACTTTTGAGGGTGGGTGCATGTCCCTCTTATACCCCTACACCCCACCCATTCAGTATTCTATATTTTCCAAGCACTCCCTCTGGTTCCTCTCACATTAGGTACTAAAGTAGTTAACGTACATGTTTTAGGCTCTCCCTACAGAAATTATAGTAGAGGTGGATTCAAGATTTTCACTTGTAGCTGTGTGAATTGCATTTTGTAGTAAGTAAATAGCACTGCTATAGAACTACTTGATGTACTGCAAAATGCAGTGTGTGAATTAGGCCCTAAAACTTCTGCAGATTTTCAGCCGAGCACACACTCCCAAGGCCTTGCCAGTTTCTGCAGTATGGGATTCATTATAAGTCAACATTGAAAATGTAGTGATGAGCAGGTTCATCATTCTAACCGCACGTTTTACGGTCTGTTTATTCCCCATAACAGTCCACCAGAGGCTCATCAGCCCTTCTTTGATTCACAGTGGTGGTGCTCCATACCACCTGCATGTGTTATTAATTTAGGGCCATGTCGGCAGTGCTGCAAAGATGAAAAAGCCACGTCGCCTTGCACAAAACCTTGGCGCGCTCGCCTAGTTCATCTAAATGCTGGTGCTGGTCCAATTCTTCATCCCATGGCTACTGTTAACTGTCTGAACAGCTTGAGGTAATAGGGAATCTCGAAGATAAAGTGTGCAGGTTCAATAGGCTTCTAAGATGGACGCTCATGCATTTCTGTCCACTTGAATTAATGGCGCTGGAAATATTTAGTTTATTCTGAGCGTTTCTCCTGCTAGAAAGATGAAATAAACAGCTTGATCCCGGAAAACTAGTTTTCTTGACCCGAATCCACATTATAACCCATTAGTGCCTGTCAATTTGGATTAGTATCTACTTTTTGTGTTGAACTATCCTGACCTCCAGATGGATCATTTAATCCAAGGCCAATGACGAAATGCACATATGTCTATGGAGAAGAAGGCGCAGGTGATCGGGTCTGTGTGGATGTATGACATTACAACGCATGCTTTTACCACGCATGCCTTTACAACGCGGTATTTACAACGAATACATTTACAATGCATAGTGCTTTGGGGCGCTGGATAGTGAATAGTTTAATTTACTATTCCAACTCCAGTCCCCGTGGATAGTAGGGAAGGTGTTGGATAGTAAATTAAATCTATTCCCTATCCTAGAGCGCCCCCCAGCGCAATGCGTTGTAATGGTTTGCGTTGTAAATACCGCGTTGTAAAGGCATTGCGTGGTAAAAGTTGCGTTGTTTCCCGGTCTGTGTTGGCTCACATGATGTTTCCTCATTTCTGAAACAGGCCTATCAGTTGTAATCTGTCACTTTCCTGTTACCACTTTAAACTCTCTGAATGCAGCTCTGCATATAGTCCACTAAGGCTTTCCTTCCAGTCCAAGGGCGTAGCAGGGTTGCCATATGATCCAATGAAAGCAAAGAAAATGGGCCCCTCGCCTCTCGGTTTGGAGGTACAAAAAAGCTGGCTGTAATTAGAGTGCACTAGGCCCCTCACACCCCAGGGCCTGAGGTCACTGCACCTATTATTAGCCATAACACTCTTACATCAGTCATTTTTGCACCATGCAGTCTGCTCTCATTATGCGGCGGGGGTAATAAGAAGGGGTCAAAGGGTGGCACATTGAAATAGTTACAGGGATTTAATAAAAATGAAGCACCTGTTGCGCGTTCGATTCAAATTATGTATTATAGCATGCATAATTCATACCTCTGCAATCGCTGATAATTTTCCAACTGAAATACCCTAAATGTCCTTAATATTTAACCTACCAATAGAAAAAAATGGCACAAAGCCACATAAAGTAACACAGTCTCTGTCACACACAAGCACTTACTTGTCCTGTGAATATAGACAACATTTTGGTTTTCCCCAGTCAATAACCGTCAGTTATTTAACAGTTCGTTATCCCGGGAAGGTATATGTGGACAGTATGTTAGTCTACCGTTCACATTTGACAAGAGACTGTCTGACAGCATAAATGGAGCAACCAAACTAGCAGTTCAAGAAACAAGCATTTGCAATGCAATCAAACTCGCATTTTTGAAAGTTAGAGCTATTGGAGATGTACTTGACAATATTTTTTCACCTATTTTTATTTGTTTGCATTTGAGTGGATGTGTGATTGTAGTGGAATTATGTGATTTGAATTGGATTAGTTAGTTTTTTAATTGTGTGGTGTGTACTGTATCTGTGTAGTGGAATTATGTGGCATGGTGAATAGATAGAGTTGAGAGCTGTATAGAATAGATAGAAAGGAAGATTGAGAGGGATAGGTAGTTTATGCATGAAGTGTTGAATGAACTTTATACAGATTAGCTAGAACAGTGAAGAGAAGGTTATAGATGCATAAAAAGGCTGTTTAATATAGGGATTAAAATGGCACTGAGGTTAGCATAAGACACCAGTGTACCAAATCACTGGTTAGCATGCACACACTAGGTTTTGCATGATAGTATCATAAAGATGTACATACTCGGGGGGTAACTTCGTGAAGAAAGCATGTGCAACATGAGACACAAGTCAGCAGCAATTTGTGCCTCTACTTCAGACGCTAAGAATTTTAGTGTGAATATTTACATTCTGATTGAACGCACAATATAAATAAAACCCTAAGCAACATACCGGTTCAGGAAGAATGTTCAAACTAAGAGGACTTTCTTTAATACTTCACGAATCTACACCTTTAACAAATTAGCTGGTTTCCTTCCCCGCTGCATTGTAGAGGCTTTTATAGTAGCTGTGTGAAGAGCTGTAGCGTCTTTATGCGCATGTCTCGTGAATGTAGGTGTGGATGTGGGTATTTAGAGGGGGCATTGCCAAAGACATACTGCAATCTGAATAATTCACATAGGACTAGAAGCCCTCCCAGATGGCACGTGAGTTGGTGAATGTCACACTTCACACACACAACCTCCCCTCAACACACACACACACCAAGACACCAGGGCACCGCTACTATTGTTTCCTATTCTGGCCCTGCAAACACCTCTGACAGTTACACATCTAAACAAGTGCTTGGAATCTGTCTAGTAATCACACTTACAACACTTCTCATGAGCCTGTTCAAAAAAAGTATACAACAGGGTGGCAGTTGTGGTATACAGGGGAACAGGGAGTTAAGGTGCCCACACTAGAAGAGTGCTGCAAGGTCACCTTAGAGGCTGCAGTGCGCTATTTAGATCTGTGTAACATACCATATTGTTACCAATTCACAGAGAAGAGGGAGTGGGTATCTTTGCAGTATATTTATAATTAACTGCCCACAAATAAATTTAGGGCTGGGATGTTTGTCTCCTCAACCTGTGCAGATATAAAACTGTGTGAATCCGAGCTGGCTTAATCCCTTTCCCACAAACACCCCCACCCCGGTTTATCTGCAGAGGTCACCCCGGATAAAGTTCCTACGGGGTGTGCGTGGCTGGGGTAGGTAAACCCCTGCAGAGGACACAAACACTCCTTTAATCAGGCCTGGCATTTTATGATCCAGAAACACTGAGCGCTGTGTTCATATGAGCCTGTGAAGGCACTGCCTCTGTGCACCAGGAAGGGAGCAGTAGAGGAGCCTGCACCTCCTTCGGGCCACCGGGTCAGACAGCACGGGCTTGACCGAGGCTGCAAGAGATGACTGAGTGCATCTCATGCTCTACCCTGCACACACAGTGACACTGGAAACAAGCTGGGGAGAATACATAATTACAAAGCAGTGGTATCTCACTTCGAGCGCCTGAAGCTCGCTTGAGGGCTCACAGCTACAATTAACATGTTATTGATCAACAAGAAGAGGCCTGCTATTTATAAAGCACAGTTCAGGGGAGCCCACACACCACCAGCCCCAGTCTGTCTCAAAAGATGCGAGGATCCTCCTACTCAAGCGAAGTACGGTCAGATAGCTCCTCACTGAGCACTGGAAAACCCCTGTGGGTGAGGAAGGGCGCATATATGCCCAGGCTCGCTTTGCCTTGTGTTCTGGCACTTGTTGCCCACACCCAAAGCGAGAAAATGTGAGGAAGAAGGGGGTCAGGTGAAGGCGAGGAGGCCAGGGATGCAGCGTGGGATCTAAACCAATAAGCAGTCGCAAGTGTTCCCGCAGCTCAGAAAGTGAAAGTGCGCACATCGTGCTGACAGTAAACAAAGGACAAACTCAAAATATACTGCTTACAGTGCAACAACAAAGTAAAGGGGCCAGTAGCCATGGGAGGATACAAATGACGATATGGCTGTACTAAGGAGGGACTAACAAGCCTATTAACGAATCAGAAGACAGCGTTTGCAAATGAAAAACACACAAACCAATGAAAAATAAGGGCGGGCCTGGGCAAGCTTCTCTCCATACTGTACTACCACAGCTCTTCGCAGTGCAGCGCTTGCGTGCTGGCTCACGCTCGACCTAAAAAATGGGATAACGAGTTGATCTTGCACCAGTGTACCCTGACATCTGTATGTGCCTCATCCTGGTACACGAATGTGGTCATAGGTCAAAGTCATTGTCTATGTGTAAGACCTGCCACATGGCCAAATAGTAAAACCCAGCATCACCTGCAACAAAGATGTGAAATTTAAAAAAAGGGGGTCCATTCTTAATATAACGCATCAACCCTCTATATGCAATCACACATGCAGTGGGTGTCAGGGTAATTTGGGAGTATTGTGTTGTACTGCTTAATGAACATGTTTCAGATGTCCTTTCCAGATGCACGTTTCTCCACTGTGAGATGTAAACATGACTATTGTACTTTCAATTGTACAACAAAGTGTGTTTTATGACTAGACACCTATATGTTTGTTAAATTTCAAACAGTATAGGAAGATCAGGGGTCGGAGAGCACTTACCAGAAGCTGAGAAGATGTGGCATGAAAAGAGAATGTGGTTAACGGATGAACCAATGAGAAGATACATCTAAGGTACATTAGTTTGGCTGTGGAAGAAGGACAAGCACTCTTACAGAGTCAACTACAGGTGGGGCCCCTTTAGCATAGCACCTGTGAAGGCAGAAGTCAAGGGTGAGGAGCAGGAATTGATGCCAGACTGAGTGAAACTAGAGAAGTGAGACAGAAAGAATCTAATAGCTTGACTAAAATAACTCAGCACTTGTTGCACAGGAAACAATTAAGTGCCACATAACACACAAAAAGAAAAAAATAATTCTGGCTCGTGCACACAGCGAACACTTATCACTCAGGCATCAGTAGCTCACACTTCTCCCTTTTAAAGGAATAGTACATCACGCCTGCAGCAGTGCGTTTCTCTCCTCACAGCCTTTTTTCTAGCCCAAGAGAAAAAGTGAAAAAGTGTGAATGCCCCTACCTCACACCCCTCCCTCGAATGTATACTATAAGAACACCAGGAAAAGGTTTCCTCTCTCACAGAATGCGGACAATGATATACACAGTCCTCAAAGTAAAAGCTCTTTAAAAAAACATCCAAAATGGATTAGGCCTGCCAAGTCATTACAAACCTGCCAGTATATCAACCCCGCTATTATATATTAGGCGCACAGTTCATGTTTCCACCAGAACGTCCCTTTAAACAGGTGCGGTATACAGCAAGAATATCGACGAGGAAATATTGACAAGCAGAAATATCGAGGTAAGAATATCGTCTGTGTGAAATATCGATGAATTAAATATCGATGTAGTAAATATCGTTTTATTAGTACAGCAGAAATATCGACATTGTTAAATATCGTTGTAGTGAATATAGTTGAATTAAATATCGATTTAAATAATATCGACATTATGTTTATAATGGTATAAATTGTTTAATTGTTTAATAGTTCTGGTATTTTATTTATAATTTTAATGTTTTTACGTGAATAATAAAAGTAAATTTATAATATTTAAAACATTTTTAGTAAATATATTAGGAGCGGGTTGTTGGGTTTATAGGGGATAAGGGTGGGTAGTATTCTTTAAAAATTGTGTGAAAAATTTTGTAAAATCTAAAATTAGAAGGAAATACATTTCTGAAATAGAAATTTGAAATGAGAAAATATTGTTTTAATAATTTTAATATTTATATATTATATAATGTATATATATTTTAGGAGCGGGTTGTTGGGTTTATAGGGGATAAGGGTGGGTAGTATTTTAAAAAAATAGTGTGAAAAAATTTGTAAAATGTCAAATTACAAGGAAATACATTTCTAAAATCGAAATTTGAAATTTGAAATTAGAAATAAATTTTTTTAATAATTTAAATTTTTATATATTATAAAATGTCAAAATATTTTAGTAGCGGGTTGTTGGGTTTATAGGGGATAAGGGTGGGTAGTCATTTAAAAAAGTGTGTGATAATTATTTAAAAAATGTAAAATTTAAAGGAAATACATTTCTAAATTCGAAATTTTAAATTTGAAAGTTCAAATTTGTTATTAGAATTGTATTATTAAAATATTATAAAATGTGTAAATATTTTAGTAGTGGGTTGTTGGGTTTATAGGAGATAAGGGTGAGTAGTAATTAAAAAAAAATTGTGAATTTTTCAAAATTATTAAAGAGTAGTAGGAAATAAATGTAAAATTCGAAATTTAAAATTTAAAAATAGAAAACATTTATTTTTCCTATATTTTAATATATTATAACATTTGTACTTAGTTTTGGATTGGTTAGTTGTGTTCATAGTGGGTAATTGTGGGTAGCAATTAACACATGTTAATTAGAAATGTAAAGGTAATAAACATAATTGGTAGAAACATTTTTAAAAACTTTTGAAATTTAAAATGTTGAAATGTTAAAATGTATTTAAAAAAAATTATGATATATATTATTAAGTGTTGTATATATTTTTAGGGAGTGTATTATTGTATTTATAGGGGATAAGGGTGGGTAATAATTTTTAAAAGTTCACAATATTTTTATATTAAAATTGAAAAATAGATTAAAATATATTTTATATTTCAAAATGTGAAATTTAAAAATGTAATTTTCTAAATTTATACATTTGGATATTTTTACTGTTCAGCATTTTTCCAGAGTTATGTTAGATTTGGACTTAAAGTAGTAAATTATTATGGTTTACTGTTCAGCACTTTCCCTGAGTTATGTTGAATTTGGAGTTAGAATAGTAAATTATTCTGGTTTACTGTCAAGCACTTTCACTGAGTTATGTTGGATTTGGAGTTAGAATAGTCATTTATTATGGTTTACTGGCCAGCACTTTCCTTGAGTAATGTTGGACTCTGAGTTACAATAGTAAATTAATATGGTTTACTGTCCAGCACTTTCCCTGAGTTATGTGGGACTTGGAGTTAGAATAGTAAATTATTATGGTTTACTGTCCAGCACTTTCCATGAGATATGTTGGACTTGGAGTTAGAATAGTAAATTATTATGGTTTAATGTCCAGCACTTCCCCAGAGTTATGTTGGACTTGGAGTTAGAATAGTAAATTATTATGGTTTACTGTCCAGCACTTTCCCTGAGTAATGTTGGATTTGGAGTTAGAATAGTAAATTATTATGCTTTACTGTCAAGCACTTTCCCTGAGTTATGTTGGGTTTGGAGTTAGAATAGTACATTATTATGGTTTACTGTCCAGCACTTTCTTTGAGTTATGTTGGAATTGGAGTTAGAATAGTAAATAATTATGGTTTACTGTCCAGCACTTTCTCTGAGATATGTTGGATTTGGAGTTAGATTATGACATTATTATGGTTTAATGTCCAGCACTTCCCCAGAGTTATGTTGGACTTGGAGTTAGAATAGTAAATTATTATGCTTTACTGTCCAGCACTTTCCCTGAGTTATGTTGGATTTGGAGTTAGAATAGTAAATTATTATGGTTTACTGTCAAGCACTTTCCCTGAGTTATGTTGGACTTGGAGTTAGAATAGTACATTTTTATGGTTTACTGTCCAGCACTTTCTCTGAGTTATGTTGGACTTGGAGTTAGAGTAGTAAATAATTATGGTGTACTGTCCAGCACTTTCTCTGAGATATGTTGGATTTGGAGTTAGAATATTAATTTATTATGGTTTACTGTCAAGCACTTTCCTTGAGTTATGTTGAATTTGGAGTTAGAATAGTAAGTTAATATGGTTTACTGTCCAGCACTTTCCCTGAGTTATGTTGGACTTGGAGTTAGAATAGTAAATTATTATGGTTTACTATCCAGCACTTTCCCTGAGATATGTTGGATTTGGAGTTAGAATAGTAAATTATTATGGTATAATGTCCAGCACTTCCCCAGAGTTATGTTGGACCTGGAGTTAGAATAGTAAATTAATATGCTTTATTGTCCAGCACTTCCCCTGAGTTATGTTGGATTTGGAGTTAGAATAGTAAATAATTATGGTTTACTGTCCAGCACTTTCTCTGAGATATGTTGGATTTGGAGTTAGAATATTAAATTATTATGGTTTAATGTCCAGCACTTCCCCAGAGTTATGTTGGACTTGGAGTTAGAACAGTAAATTATTATGGTTTACTGTCCAGCACTTTCCCTGAGTTATGTCGGATTTGGAGTTAGAATAGTAAATTATTATGGTTTACTGTCAAGCACTTTCCCTGAGTTATGTTGGACTTGGAGTTAGAATAGTAAATTATTATTGTTTAATGTTCAGCACTTCCCCAGAGTTATGTTGGACTTGGAGTTAGAATAGTAAATACTTATGGTTTACTGTCCAGCACTTTCTCTGAGATATGTTGGATTTGGAGTTAGAATATTAAATTAATATGGCTTACTGTCCAGCACTTTCCCTGAGTTATGTTGGACTTGGAGTTAGAATAGTAAATTATTATGGTTTACTGTCCAGCACTTTCCCCGAGATATGTTGGATTTGGAGTTAGAATAGTAAATTATTATGGTTTACTGTCCAGCACTTCCCCTGAGTTATGTTGGATTTGGAGTTAGAATAGAAAATTATTATGGTTTAATGTCCAGCACTTTCCCATAGTTATGTTGGACTTGGAGTTAGAATAGTAAATGATTATGGTTTACTGTCCAGCACTTTCCCTGAGTTATGTTAGATTTGGAGTTAGAATAGTAAATTATTATGGTTTACTGTCCAGTATTGTCAGTGATTTATATAGAGTTTGGAATTAGAATATTATTCCATTTTTTTATTTACTATAGAGTGTTTTCTTTTACTTTAAATGTATTTGGAATTATAATAGTAATTAAGTTTAGTGCATAATTTTTAAATTACAATATTCTAATTAAATGATAATTATTATTGTTTTAATTGTTTTCTTTCAATATTCTGTAAAGTATTTTGAGGTATTTACTAGATTATATTTGATAACATATGCATAAAAATGATTTACACATTTTTGTAACATTTTATTATTTATTTCACATGCATGTATCATTATAAAGTAACATAATACCATTTTTTGTGGAATAAACAGTATTTATTGTGTTGTTTCTTTTTGTAAATGAAAACATTTATACATGTTAAAAAAAATTACATTTTATTTTATGATGTATAACATTGCAGTATTTGTTATATATATATATATACATTGTACATTTTTACAAATAATGTTTTATTAAATAGCATATTACATTTTATTTCATTTAAATACAATTTAATATGTTAAATAATTTACAAACAATTTGCATTTATAAAAGTATATACATGCATTTTTACATTTGTTTAATATAACTAAATAAAGAGTTGTTATAAACATATTTTTAATATACATTACTTTTTTATTATATTTATTTTAACATAAAATAAGTAATGTATATTTTACAATTTTAATATGTATATTTACACATTTTAAAATTAATAACAATTTTTAAACAGAATTGACAACAATTTTTTATATGTTTCTTTTCATTTCTATGGGGATGTAGTCCTATTTTTGTTTTAAATATGACGCCATTTTTTTTCCTTAGTTCACTTTTTAGACTATCTACATCGTTGTTTGGGTCATTTGTGAAGACTGAACCTCGCGGTTGGGAGCTGCTTCGTGTTTCTTAATGTAAGTTTGATTTTAATTACTTTTAAGTTAGTTTTAAAGTATTTTGTAGTTAGTAGTAGTGTATATGTGTTGCTATGTGTGTTATATAACTAGTTATGTCAAATGTACGTGTTATTTAAGTACGTTAGTGATAGCGTAGTTTGTTTACTAGCTAATATTAATGTAATGTTAATGTTTTGCTTTTAATCATTATTTTATGTAGATTCATACGTTTTATATGTTGTTTATTTGATTTGTGGGTTTATCATTTGTTATGGGTGGGTTTTGTATGTACTTTATTTACAGGGGGCCGTTTTGGTGAATGGATGGAATTGCTATCACTTTTTTTTTTTTTAAATAAAGGAAATTGTTGTTACTAGTGTTTGTTAATAGTTTACATACATTTCCTTATTTTTCGGGAATTTGGTGCGTTTTTTATAGTGATTTATTTTCGGGTTTTTATGGTTTCATTCTCGAGAGGATTGCTACGTTGGATTCTTTTTAAATAGTTGTATTTTTAATTTTTTTGGGGTTTGTCATCACTATGTGGATTATTTTTGGCTTGGATTGCTTTTTAAAGGATCTATTTCGGACATATTCTACAGCTACAGAACCTTAAGTTATAATTAATTATTTTTTGGGGTGGGTCATGTTTTTTTTTGCATTTGTATTGTTATTAGTTATATTATGTCTTGTGATATTAATTCATATTTTATATCACATGACATAATTTAACTAACATTAAAAATAAATTGATATGTGTTATATATGTTTTTATCTTTTGTTATTTGTATTTTATTAAAGGATGGATTTTGCTATTAGGTTTATGTATTCTAGACCTTGGATACTTGGGTACATTCTAGTTTTTTGTTGGAGATATTCGTACATATTTATTGTTTGTTTGCTTAGTTTTGGTCCTATTTTTGGTAAAGATTGTTCTATTCTTAGCTCTTGCTAGCTTTGTACTTTTTTAATGCATTGGATGAGTTTGTGAAGTGTTGGTTGTCCTCTCCCTATTGTGGATTGAAAGGCATTATGCCATCCTTCTACCGCGTTATTTGTTTTGGCTTTTTGTGCTATAGGGCTAGCGTACACATTCCACCAGGGAATTTGGAATTTAGGTTGTCTGCGGTGACCTGAACGATGCAATCTTCCTACCCAGGTGTCTTCGAAATAGTCTAAGAAGGAAGTTAATTTTTTTTCATTAGTGCGGTAGAAAGGACTTTCAATTAATATGTTGTAGTAATTTGCCACTTCTGTTGTTGGGACGTATGCTAGTGCTATTAATTTTTTGATCTGGTAAGCAAAGTTCCTGTTTGTAGAGTAGTCTATACTTAAGGTACTTTTTTGTAAGTGTCTCCATATACTTTGATTGTAATGATAATAACACCCTTGTATGGCAGTGTGTGGGTATATTTTTAGTATAGCTTGTATCATAGCTATTTCAAAGTCTATTATTATTCTTTGTGGATAGTAATTATCTGTTAATTCTTTGATTGTTGTTAATATTTCTATGTAGGTTGCGTTTGTTTTATTTGGCAGCAATGTATAAATTAAGGGGATATTAGTTTCCTGGTATTCACCATGGATGGTATAAAGTTGATAAAAAGTTTTGGACACACTTTAAAAGTTCTGTCCATCATCCATGTTTAGTTTTTGCAAGTTGTTATTTGTTGCAAAAAGTAGAATTCTTTTATCACAGCTTTCGTTATCATACATCAAGAATGTGTCTTCTTTATGGGTACTAGTATATTCAGGATATATTTTAATTTCTTCAAACGTTTGGGGTGGAGGTGGAGTTGGATCAGATGCTCTTTTAGTTTTAGCTATTAATCATTTCAAGTTGGGGATTGAGGGTAACTGTCCTGGTATGTGTTCTGGTACTTTGGTCAATACATTTATCAAAATTGCAATGCTTGTTTGTTGGGAGCCTGTACTTGCTTCTCTCAGTGTTTCTAATGCTTCCCTTACTTCTACTTCGGTCACATTGGGTGGGTGGTTATGCTCTCGTACATTTACAACATTGTTATCTACAGTTGTAGCTCTACCATAGCATGCAGTTGAATAGTATTTGCAACATTTCCAATGTGTTTTGTTATCTTTTACTTTTTCTTTGGTGTAGGTATAACCCTTGTAGCTGAGCATTATTTTTCCTTTTTGAGACGTTATAAAAGTAGTTCCTTCTGCCATTTTTAGGTATATCTGTGAAGACATATATATGTGTTTTTAGTAAATATGCAATACATTTATTTCAATTCGTAGGTTAAAATAGTAATTTTAAAATACTTACAATGTTGTCTTTTTAGTTTTCCTGAAGTTTTTCTTTCTTTTTATTGGAGTTTCACTGTTGTAAATTCTGTAGTTGTGGTTGAAAATAGTTGTAATTAATGATATGCTTGATATTTAGTTATTTCTTTTTTGTTAATATTTATTTAAACTGTGAGTATACTTACTTTATTTGGTAGAAGCTTTTGTTTGCGTAGTTGTAGTTTGGTAGGTGACGTTTGTTGCAGCTGAAAAAAAAAGTATTTGTATTAGTTGTGTATTATATTTGTTTTTAGTTACAGCTTACACAATTTCATTGTAACCTTTAGTTTGGTAAATTTGTATTTATTTGTAACATTTCTATGTAGGTATTGATAAGGTTGGGTAAATTTTTGGTGCATTTATTCATTTTTGCTGTTGTTGATAGAAAATGTTGTTTTACTTTAAAAAAAACATTTATATATTTTAGGGACTTTAGCTAAGGTTCTTAATTTTATAATAGTACATAAAAAGTGAATTTACTTACTTGTGTTGTTGTAATATATGTTGTAGTAGTTGGTCTAGTTTAGTTTTCTTTTCTCTTCAACAAAGTAACCGTTTTTCTTCGTGTTTGTTCCAAAATGGTGAATTGTAGTTAATTATGTAATTGTTTTTATAGTAGCTTGTTAAGTACTTCTGCATTTTGATTGGTTGATGGAGATTTATTTTAAATTTATTGGTTGAGAAGTTTATTTGGTATCCATTATATTTTTATGAGGGTGTTATTTTTTGTTATTTAGTAGTACTATATAATTAAATATGTTTTGGATGTGTTTTATATTTAAATGTATAAGTTTGTTTTTAATTTTAAAATTGTTTATATATGTAAATATGTATTATTATTATTAATAATATTATTTATTGAGTATATTAGAATTATTAAGCATATTTATATGTATATTTATATGTATTGGTGTATTCATAATAAATGTATACGTATTTTAAATATATACCATATTTATATATGTTTATTTATTTATTATTTAAAAGTTAATAATAATTATATTGTTATGTTGTTGAGAGGAGTGTGTATTTAATGTTAAATAAAATTGACGATATTTTTTGTATTAGTTGATAGGCTGTATGTAAGTCGATAATAGTGTTGTTGATATTTTTGTAGTGTTTAATATTATTTAAACTAATTTCAATATTTTTGTAGTCGATATCTATGTAGTCGATATAACTTAAAACAAGATTTTTTTAGTCGATATTAAAATATCGATATTTGTGTAATTCCTATTTTAAGTATATGGTGTTGATATTTTTGTGTATGATATTTTTGCAGCGATGTTTTTGTAGGTCAGTATTTTTGTTATCGATATTTGATCAGGGATCCAACGGGTGCACCGGTTTCCAACAAGAGCAGTACACCAGCAGGGCCGGACTGGCTACCAGGCGTTTTGGAATGCTGCTGAGCTGGGGGCCTATTTCGTTGATGGGGACCTGTGTGTATTGAACGAAATTCGTTTCGCTTTAATTATTTTGAAGCACACGCAGGTCCCCATCAACGAAATCAGCCCCCACCGCAGTGAAATCAGCCCCCAGGTCGGCATCATGCCAAAATGCCCGGTAGTCAGACCGGCCCTGTATACCAGATTACAATGACTTTGCTACCAAGAACTCGAGGCATACATGAGGTCAGAGATTTCAGTGAAATATGGAGTAGCTGCTTTAATCATCCGCTCTGTTTTTCACTGTGCAGGTGGCAACCCCTTTGTAGGTGGGTGCGGTGAATGACTGCGCCCACATGCAGTGGGCTGTCTGGGAGGAGTCCATGGGACCCCCTCTTTGTCCCCACCAGAGAGCTGCCATGAGGTGGCGCATGACCAGTGCGCTTCCTGACAGCTTCTTCATCTTTGCGCCCGTGTTCATAATATAGTAAAGGCACAAAGGCAAAGAGATTCCCTAATTTGCATGAGACCACACTCCCATGCAACGACCTATCGATATAGCTGTCAGGCTATATGTGCGCTAGGCGAATCAGTATTACAGAAGGGGCCTCACAATCATCTGCGGCCCTTCTGCAATTCCAAAGTGCAGTGGGGTGCACAAGCCCAGTGCACCCCCAGGGTACTAGTTTAATACGGCCTCCAGATATATAAATAAAATGTAATTGCACTCCTAACAGACTGCTTTAAGTCATTGCTGTTACATATTCTATCAGGTCCTTCATATCTTATTTTAATGAGTCACAACTTTGCCAGTTACTTCAGAACTTGTTAATATGAAATGCTGCTAGGATGCTACTATAAATGAAAAAAATTAGCCAGTTCAGGTATAAGTAACTTGCGCATTGGTATCTTTGAAGATTACCACCAAACTCAAAACATTATGTGAGATCAGGCGGAGTGAAAGCCTAGAGCCAGTAAAGAGGATACATTATCGGGCTTCGAACTTACTGCCTGCTAGTAGAAATCATATTTAGTAAGAAATAGATTAGCCAATTGAGCTATCTCACTGGCCTCTACACATTCGATAGAGGTACAATTTCCCAAGTGACTTTTCCCGCAATCTTTTACTGACACAGCAGGGTAAGAAAATGGAAATCCAAATGCAGAGAAGCGCCACAGCATGTTCCCCTTTCCGCTACTTGATCAACTTCAGTGCTGCGTGTGTATGTTGCTTTCTTCGCATTTGGTGCACAGCAGCCTTGCTGGTAGCAGTGTGAAGGTTGAACGTGCTGTATAGGTCAGACATTTAGATAAAACAAACATTGCTTTGCAAGTGTCAGCTTTGGAACTGGGTGGGGCCTTTGTTGACAGTGTATCCCAAGCTACTGACAATATAGAGCTGTTATAAATAAGTTAGCTGTGTTTCATCAACAAATAGCTTTATTGGTGAATAGTTTGATCACACTAAAATAGAAAAGGAAACAACGATATCAAAGCAAGCATACAGATAATATCGGCTTCAGATGAGAGGAACATTAGAAAGTAGACGAAAATGGCACCGAAAGGTTGGAAGAAGAATAGTCTTGGAGTGGAATTAAAGGAGTATGTAATAAGAGCAACGCGTTTAAGAGCTATAAGAAAGGTGAAGCCTACACAAGTAAAAGTAGAATTAGAGTTAATGTGAATACATGATTTGAATGTAATTAGTAATAACAAAACAGAAAGTGTCTAAAACCATGTTGTACCATTTAACCAGTTAAAATTAGGTCAACCACTACTGAAAATAAAGTGAAGTACTCTGATATGTTAAAAAGAGGCGGGACCCATTACAGCACCTCACCAAGGGGATTGAACTCTAATATCTATCTATATAAAGATATAGCCAGTAGGTAGTTATAGTTAGGACCTATTATCCATAGGAAATCCGCAACATTCTATTCCCAAACACTTTGGCACCGATTGATGAATCTTTCCTCTGGTTCACTCCTATCCTGAAAGTTTCAGGGTGATTGTCAAGTGGGGTCCGAGAAAAAAGTGTTTTTCCCATGAAATTTCCCATAGGACCTTTAGCCACAGCTACAGCCCGAACGGCTGAACGGAATTACGTCAAATTTGGCAAAGAGGTAGTTCCTGAGAAAATTACAGTTAAAGTCATTTATATATCTATGGGCGCGGTGGATCCGCGGAGGATGCAAGGATTGTCTTCGTACCATAAGCACCGTCCCGATCACGTGCTGAATGCTTATTGGCTGTCAAGTGGTTGTAAACATTCGAAACTAGGAAACTGTTGGCAGCCATTTTGTGCGTCGGTATAAGCGAGGCTGAGTAAGTCAGTGGAATATGTGTGCAAAACAGAGAAAGGGAGCAGGTAGAAATAATTTTACCCTCTAGACTTGTTTAGGGGGTCCCAGAATGACCACCAGGGCCCATATGTATATATATATTTTTTTAAAAACCCTGCAGGTGCGTGTAGGGTGCGTGGACTGTGCCGTAAAATAAATAAAATAAAACTGAGTTTTTTTAATAACTCGTCTCGGGGGGTTAAATACCCGGGGCAAAATGATTAAGTTTTATGTGGGGCTCAGAGGGGCCCCCCAGCTCGGGGACCATCACTCCGCGGGGCTAAAAAGAACAAAATAGTGGGGGAGGGGTCGAAGGTCCTCAAAGCCGTGGGGACGGTCACCCTTCGGGGCTTTTATGTATTGTGGGAGGGGGACTACGTGGCCCCCCTCCTGGAGCACTTGAGGGCCCATTACCCCCGGGGCAACAAAAAGAATTATGGCTGGGTGGGGGGGCTGTAAGGTCTCCAAAGACCTGGGGACCACCACTACCCTGGGCTTTATGTATTGTGGGAGGGCCGGCTTTTGCTGTGTCCTGTGGTGCCCATCCTGCCCTCCCATAGCAAGGAAATATGTTCTCTCTTTCAAAATCTAAATCAGATTGCTTTTCCACATGGGGAACTGCATGTTAGTAGCTCCTGATGTGGAAAAGTAATGCCGGCTCCCAAACGCATAGTAGTTTTGCAGCAAAGGCGCTGGAGTCGCGCAGCCTAAAGATTATGAGTCGTGCATACAGCACATGCACACCAAGGGGCCCCACTGAGCGCTGCGCTGGGTGCGCAACTTTTACTTTTTCCGTTAAAAAATAGCCCCTATCAGTACTTTCTAATATTTCCGGGGATCGTATCCACTGGGTCTTATAAAAAATGTTGGGGACCGTGAGGGGAACCACAATGGCCCCATGGTCCCTCCAGCTTCCCGCGTTCTTCGGGAGCCAACATTGCTTTTCCGCAAGGGGAGATGCTAACTTGCATGTAGAAATGCAAGCTTCTTTGGATTTTGAAAGTGAGAACAGATTTCACTGCTCTGTCTTTCAAAATGCAAACTAAGTTTGCTATGGGAGAGCGGAAGGCCCGAGACTCTCGTCCTCTCATAGCAAACAGGAGTGTCCCGGGGGTAAGCGCCCCCGGACACTGTAGGAACCGGCCCTGGGTGTGGCGGTCCCCTGGACCCTCGAGGGCACCAGACGGAGGGCCACGCAGCCTGCCTCCTACAATACACCAATTCCCGGGGGGTGGTGGTTCCCGGGGCTTGAGGGGAGTTGTTAAGGGTCACACACTTCTAATTTTGTAGGGGGGGGCCTTTGACGCGAAAGTGGTGCAAGGTGGTTGTAAATCTGGTACACAGTGTTTTGTTTTACTTTGTTTTTCTTTCTGTAATGTAGAGAATCCAGGGTAAATATAACGGTTTTTGTAGAGCCAGTACCTTTCAACCCTAACCCAAAATGGCTTTCTGCCTGTTACCAAAGTAACACTTCATGGAACACTTACGTGAGCACAGAGGTTAGAAGTTCACCACAATATGTTGCTAATGGAAAAATTTACTGTGCTCGAGTTTTAAAACTTTTCCATAGGAACCGTTATTCGTAGCTATAGATTATGGTAAAGATCTGGTAAAGAGTTAGCCTCAGAATTATACTTCAAATGATAAATATAATTTCTATTGGGGACCGCCACCCCCCAAAAAAAAAGACATATATACTTTTTTTTATTAACTTTTATTAAAACAACAGTAAATAACTGGAAACGTAACTTAAAGCTAACAATACAATAAATAACTAGAAACATAACTTTAACAAAACAATATAATAAACAAAATGTGATATGTACTCCAATAGAAGTACGGTAGGTAATCTGCCAAACAAAGAAGCAAATTAGTGTTTAAAATTAGATCGATGTGACTAAATGAGGTCAAACATTACAAGTCAAGTTAACACTTGACAATATTTCCTTAGTTTTACTGGGAGCCTGATACATTTCACTCGTCTTATAGACCCAAATTCAAGCGGTGTCTGTATGGAAGTGCCTACTGCGTCAGATTTACATTACAGATCAACCGGTCTTTAAAATGATTTAGAGATGAGACAGAATTAGGTGAGACATCAAGTCATTAGGCAGGACAATATTCTTTAGGGCTTATTTACAAGACTCTTGCGCCACTTGTGTGTTACTTTTCTCATGCTGAAAGTGACGCAAAAGTGGCGCAAGGGGCTTGTAAATAAGGTCTTTTAATTCTAATGCATTTAATCGGAGGGATTGTATATCTAGGCCGCTATGCTTACCTTGTGTAAACACTGTGACCAACAGAGTTCACAACTTGAACTCAGCTTTGGTTCTACACTTCAGAGTGGACATCAGCGTCCATAACTTTAAAAGAGAAAGAGAAACGATGTGAGAGAAAGTGAGCGAGAGAAATAGAGAAAAAACGACATTAAAAGTGTGGGAGAGAGAAAGTTAAAGATGGAGCAGGTAATACTGGAGAAAATACTTGTAGATCACCTTTTGCCTCCGTTGTGTGTCCAAGGACGTGCTGCTTCATAGTGCACCCTCCAGTTTAGTGATCTGAAAGATAGTATATAGAGTTAGTAATAGCATAGTACATACAAATGTACACGTATATTTTTGGTTTATTTTTTTGTACACTCAGGATACTGTATTACATCAAGTTCTACTGTAAGGAGGAGTCTGTGTGCAGTTTTTTTCCAAAGTACTATATCCCATGCATTCCCACTGCATAGCGGTGAGTTTTCAATATTGGGTATCTAGACTGTTGCACCCCATTGACTTGCAGAGTCCGGAGATGAGTGTTTTTTTTGGGAAGTTAGAGGCAGATTTAGAAGCTCCTTGCGCCACTTTTCCCATGTTAAAAGTGACACAAAAGTGTCGCAAGGGGCTCGTACATTCGCCCTTCAAACTGTTGTAACCTATCTATTCTTACAGGCCGGAGGTAATTGTACATTCCTACGCAGTGAAGCTGCTGCACACTACCCACTTTCTCCTTTCACTGATGACTTGGCATTGTTTCGGAAACAAGTTTCTTTGCTCACCTGTGCCATTGACCTTATTCAAAGAGGGTGCACTACGTGTCGAAGCAGCTTTCTCAGATGGCCATGCATCATCTCAGAATCCTTGAAAATTGAGTTTTGGGAGTGTTGGGGGGATGCCAATTTGTGAAACACAACCTGTAAGATAAAAAGGAAGTTAGCATTGTGTGTAATTTTTTTATCAAAGCTCACCTTTCTGTTACCAGTGTGTTTTTCACCACGTGCAGGGACATTATGCACCCTGAAGCTCTTCATCTAAAAGAAAGTAAAAGAAAGATGTTATGATTGGTAATTGTTACTATCGTAATGTGGAGTTGAATAACATCGCCCTTTCACACACTTTCCCTCTCACATTTAAAAGCAACTATTTGTATAGTTTATATTCCGGACGTTTGACCGATTATAAAAACCTTCCTGCTGTTGGAAAAAAATATATACATGCAATTTGATACACTATATGGGACTGCGTTCGTCTAAATCGCTGCGTTGCTTTTTTGTATCCAGTCTGCTACAGCCCTTCGACTCCCTCCGATGCGCACCCAGGCCTCACTGCTCACCTTTTCATGGACAGGACACCTTCTACATCATGTAGTCCCGATCTGCCACTAAGAAGTCTCACATATGGTGCTGAGTCTTGATAGCTGTATGGCTAACAACATACTTGTGCTCCTATCATCATCATCGCAGGTTCTTCACCCGCTCAGTCCTTCCGGTACCACTAACTCAGTAACCAAAGAGGCCACGCACGTGGTGGTGGGCCCACTGTTCGGTGGTTCGGGCCAACATGAGGCATCCGAACCACCGGTACGGGCCAACACAGCGTTTGCGATGGGAGCAACTCTAAAATGACGTACAGCACATGCGGCCCATCTTTTTTATAGGTACAGTCACGTGTGTTGTGACGGATGCCTTCGATGGGTGTGGTGTGGGTGCATACCAGCGATGTGGGAGTGTGTGTGCCATTCTGATAACTAGACCTGGAACTAAGACATCACTACAATGGAAATCTGGGCCATGTTTCATTTTTGTGTGTTGAGTGGGCTGTCCTGACGTACGCTAGTGTTGC
Source organism: Lissotriton helveticus (assembly GCF_964261635.1). Taxonomy (NCBI): domain Eukaryota; kingdom Metazoa; phylum Chordata; class Amphibia; order Caudata; family Salamandridae; genus Lissotriton; species Lissotriton helveticus. Next base: position 1,598,863,259 of record NC_136059.1, on the reverse strand, counting down.
GCGAGGCTCTGAAGCATGATCCAGGAGCTATGGGCGTGGTCCTGTCATGAGCTATTTGAGAAATTAAGTAATTTGGGTGTCCGTTTTATAGCGCTGACGTCACCCGGGTCTTAAAAGCAACTGTGTCCTTATATCCGTAAAGTTCCACAACTTGGCCAACATGGAAGGTACGGTGTATCACTGACTCTATATTCAATCATAGTTGAATACATAAAAGATGGTGGACATGACGTATTTCTGCAATCATGAGTGTTTATTGTACATTCAGAGGAGTGTTGTAGCTGTAGTAATACAGGGCTGTGAAAGTTGTAGTTTTTGGCACATGAAGGACAGCTAATATATATACGTATGTGGTCATTCAGGTAGACTGTAGAACTTGATGCTGGAAATCAGTGTTCGAGTCTCGGAGTTGTGTCCACATTCTGTTATTGTAGAGTAATGACGTAATGTACGCGTGCCTGAAAATTTATTGTAAATACGGTGCTCATGTAAATAGCTGATATAGTTTTGGGCTGATTTTGCGCTATATAAATATGCTTTTAAAAAATAAAGGAGCAATAGCCCACACTGACTGTCTCAGGTAAGTTGGTTGCATACGCCATTTATAGCACAATATAATGTGGTAGGGCGGTGGAGCAGCATTTTACAAACACAATAAAAACACAGACACAGATAGATAGTTGAAGTGGGTACGGGCATGTGTGCTCGACTCTATTTTATTTTGTTGTTGTTTGTAACAAGTAGAATAGTAATCATGATATCATATACAGATATGTAATCATAACCGGTTTATGTCTTCTGCTGTTCAAAGGTAGGAGCATTGTATGTGAAATAATACACAGAACATTCTATCGTAAAGGGTTTATGACTATGAGTTGTGGTGCACTGAGGTAGGGTGGTTTGTGTGGAGCCTGCGATTATGCATGGTTCAGGCAGACCGCACTGGTAAAAATGTGTTTTGACTATTGAATTTTGCCTTAACAAGGGCACGTGGTGATTATTTACGGTGTACTGAGTTAGTGGTACGTCTGGTGTTTATCGTGTGCTCACCCTGCGATGATGCGTGGTCTGAGCCGGCTGTACTGAAATCATTCACTGTTTTATACTGAACTATATGAACTATGAGGGGGGGGGGGAACCTAGCATCGATGGTTATCAATTGCTCTGTAAACTAGGTCTACTGGTTGCCCCCCATAACAAATTAAACAATTGCATTTCACGTAGTGCATTCTAACTTTCTCAAAATGGGGACGTATGTCTGGTGGCGATGTTGAAGGTAATACCCCAGAGGTACTTGGTATTGCTGGTGGTGGAGGTACATTTTGGCGCAATTTTCTACATTCTTTGTTATCACAGTTCACAGAATGCAACGATTGAAGGTGTTTGTGCATACTAGCAGTGCAACAGCACTATTTTTTTCTCCACTTTAAATAAATCGAGGCTGAATTTAATTCTGTCTGTAGTGTAGATGAAAAGGTAAACTCAAGTTGTGAACCCTACTGTGCACAGTGTACACGGAAGCTACTAGTCAGTATAGTTATAGAACAATGCTTTTTTCACTTTTTTTTAACAAAATCTGAGTACATACAGTATAATATCTCTGCATTAAATAAATCAAGGTTGAATTACCTACTGTCTAAAGTGTAGATGCAAAGGTGAATTCAAGTTGTAAACCCTGCTGTCCGCAGTGTACATCTTAGGCGGGAGTGCCTCTTCTGCAATTATAGTGGAACATCGAACATGTATGCAGCGTGCATTTTATTATTGAACTAAATTTATAAGTGATTTAAAAAATGTTTTGAAGAAAGCATACTTAAGGGATACTGTGTAGGGTTTGATAGGTGTTATACTTAGTTTGGTTTCCACTGAGTTAGTGGTACCTGAAACAATAAGGTTTTGTGGAGCCAGTGATGATGTGTGGACTGGGCAGGACGTACTGTTAGTAATGTTTTTTGTCTTGTGAATTCTGGCTTTGTATGGCCAAGTGGCAATTTTGTGTAGGTTTGAGGGACGTTACTTTATTTTGTACTGCACTTTATACGTAATGAATGAAGAATCAGATAAATTCTGTCTGGATACGGCCATGTGCTGATGAATTATGGTGCACTAAGTTAGTAGTACCTTTGGGACTGAGCGTATACGTAACCTGCGATGATGCTTGGTCCGGAAAGGCCGCATTGGGGCTAATGTTTTATGACTACAGAATTTTGCCTTAATAAATGCTTGTGGTAATTATTTATGGTGTACTGATGTCTGGTGCTTAGTGTGTGCTCACCCTGCGATGATGCGTGGTCTGAACAGGCTGCACTCAAAGAATTGATTGTTGCATACTGGACTGTATGTACTTTGAGGGGGGGGAAAAGTACTATTGATGGTTATGAATTCTTCAGCAACAAAATTATCAGAATCAGATAATTCTTTCAGTGGTATAGCCATTTTTGTCCCCAAAAAAGAAATCAGGTTTCCAATGAAGAAACAGTGAGGTTCAAATTGTGACCTATGCTATCCACAGTGTAGACTATCATTAAGTGTACCTTTGCACTTGCAACGTGAAATTTAATATTCAAGTAAATCTGCATGTGAAATAAAAAAAGTTGTTAAAGGAAGCATAATAAAGGGATATTGTATAGGTTTTAATAAATGTTATACTTAATTTGGCATTGTAGTCTGCTAATAATAAATCAACAGTGTAATTAATTGTGAGCTCTGATGACCGCAGTGTAGGCAGGAGGCAGCGGTTAGCAAGAGCCCACGACTACGTGGCATTGATTAGAGCTGCACAGTATTGGTCATTTAGTGTGTGTGCAGGCAGCGATGATAAGTGGTACAAAGAGTTAGTGGCACCTGAAGCAACAAAGTTCTGTGGAGCCTGCGATGATGCGTGCTCCAAGCAGGACGCACTGGTAGCAAAGTCTTTAAAATCAAGTTTTCTTATAAATATTGTTTGTCCATTCACAGGAGTAAGTTGAAGAAGATTTCCAAAAACTATGATATATTTTCTTCTAAATAAGACATCTGACTCAATACGGTCACGTGGCTATGATTTTTGGTGCACTGAGTTAGTAGTACCTTTGGCGCTGAGCTTGTACGGACCCTGCGATAATGAGTGGTAAAGGGGGGGACGCATTCTGACCAAACTCTTTCTCTATTGAATTCTGCTTGAATACGGCCACATGATGATGAATTAGGGTGCAGTGAGATACTGGTACCTTTGGCACTGAGCGTGTATGTAACCTGCAAAGATGCGTAGTCCGGGCAGGCCGCACTGGTAGTAATGTTTTTTGCCTAGTGAATTCTGTCTTAATAAGGCCACAGGGAGATGACTTGTGGTGCAGTGAGTTAGTGGTACCTAAAGAACTCAGCGTGTGCGCACCTTGCGATGATTCATGGTTCGGGCGGGTTGCACTGGTACAATGTCTCTTGGCTATTGGAATGCGTCATGTGCAACCGCCATTCCACCTGAATCGTGAGCCCTCATAATGTAGATCCAAGGCAGTTGTCAGCACAGATATTGCCAAAATATTTTTGTGACTTATGTAAAAAAAATCTGGACACATACAGTAGAATTGTCTCTGCATTACATAAATCAAGGCTGAATTCCCTACTGTCCTTATTGTAGATGGAAAGCTGATTTTAAGTTGTGAACCCTGCTGTCCGCAGAGTAAATTTTGGCAGTAGTCCACAGAAACATTGACAAATGCTTATTTGGCACATATGTTAACAACATCTGACAACACAGTAGAATTGTCTCTGCCATAAATAAATCGAGAATTAATTCAATGTTGTCTGTAGTGCTTCACCGCTTCTGGTATCAAGTGGTGAACTCTGTTGATCGCAGTGTACACTTGAAGGTAGTACTTAGTACAAACATTGATGTGCGTTTTTTGTGGCATCCATTAACAAAATTGACTCTGCCTTTCATAAATCAAGGCTAACTTGAATGCTGTCTATATTTGTCTCTGTATTAAATAAATAAAAGATGAATTTCCTTCTGGTCAAACTTTAAAAAAATCTGAGGACATAGTACAATTGTCTCTGCTTTAAATAAATCAAGACTGAATTCAATGTTTTCTGTAGTGCTGATGCGCAACTGGTATCAAGTTGTCAATTCTACTGACCTCAGATTGAAGGCAGTTCTCAGCACAGATACCGACGACAAATTTAGATCCAAAGTTGAATTCAAGTTGTAAACCCTGCTGTCCGCAGTGTCGATGGAAAGCACTAGTCGATACAGACATACGTCTGTGGTGGTGTGGCGTTGAGTTCGCAATGGGCTTGTATAGAAGAGGCACACGGTCATGGTGGCAGCCAGGTGGCAGGGTGCGGACCTTCGCTGCGACACAGTCTCTTCTCTTTGCAGCAGTGAACCACGCCCAAGGTGTAGACTAATTATTTATAGTCTTACATTGAAGTCTTTTACGTTGGACTAGCCCACTGCGCTTCTGTTGCAAAGGGGGGGTGAACACAGCTACATGACCAAAATATTCCCCAGTGTCTAAGATAATATGGTTGCGTCCACTATTCAGTACACTACACGTATCAATTGTATATCTACACACTGAAAAGTTTTTGATTTCTATAGTGAATTGTGAATATTATATCACCGGTAGTCCTAGCATTGTGTACATTATTGTTGATGTTTGAATTCTTTCCCTTATACATACTTGGTTGCCACATCTGTGTAGATTGAGCTAGTGTTCTGTTGAGGGGATAGATTATTTTGGAAAGGTCTGTTATCCTGTTTTGAGCTGCCTCTGAGGTAGTAGGGGGAGGAGTCCGTGGGGATGGTTGTTGTGATCATGGCGCTGGGTATTGTGATTTTGCTGGGTGTTGGAAGTGTATAATTAGAACCTCTATCACATATTGCTCTTCAAATATGGGTGTGAGTTGAATGTAATTCACGCAGTACATATTCAACGTTCTTACAAGACTTACATGTTGATGTTAATTTGTCAGTGGTAAGTGGAACTATTGCTTGATTTTTTAGGTGGCATTGCAGATTTTGTTTCTTGTTGAAATTATGGGGAAGCGGTCAACATTACAAGTAGTAATTGTCATTTAAAAAAATCTTTTAAATTCACTGAAAAAACCATAGATTTCTGGCAGGTTATAGTTAGGAATTAGCATTTAAAAGACCTTTGAAATTCACTGAAAAACCATAGGTTTCAGGCAGGTTATAGTTAGGACTTAGCATTTAAAAAACCTTAGAAATTCACTGAAAAAACCATAGGTTGTAGGGGTGTTATAGTTAGCTGGACATTTCACTCATACAAAACCATTGAAATGACTCTGTTATAGTTAGTTGTACTAACTGTAACTCTCGCGCCCGCAAGCCACTGTTGATGCTGTCACATATTACATCATTCATGACATGTTCAGTGACATCACTAATTACATCACTGATGACATCTCAAATGGCATCACTGATGACATCACTAGTGACATCATCCACGTGACAATCACATACACCTCATCATACACTACTATAATCTTTCATCAGTTACTGTAAATAACAGAGTACCATATTTGAATGCATTGACACGCCAATGCAAATATCTAAAAACCCACTCTGTCATTCCTAGATCTACACAAACATGTAATCAATTAGCTATAGATTCACTCATACATGCTGTCAATGATCAATAGAATGCTATCAAATATACTTATACACCTATATTGACATTACACACCGGCACACATCCTATTTACTTATGCAGTCATCCTACTCACTTATGCAAACAATGGATCATACTTATATTTACTCAGCTACACACTTATACAAACATCACTTCATTTATTCATATAGATAGTAACTCATACGTAGTGTGTTATAAAACCACTATTACGTATACAGTTATCTTTACAGACACTCATGCAATCAATGAGTTTTATTTATATTCATTAATATACAACAACTGCCACAACACTGCTTTTTATTCTTTCTACTTTGTTGGACATGTAACATTGAGAAATATATTTGCTCATCACCACACCCATAAAGATATTCACTCACCCAAACAACTATTATAACATGTAGTATTAACGTCATATACCTACTGAATTAACTAGTCACATATCTTTGGGCAGTCACAGATCCCCCACCGAACCACACACACATTCACTCTCCCATACAAATAGTCAGTTAACTAATCAATAACTAATAGAGACTTTCACGTAGCTAGTAACCAACTGGTGCAGCAGTTTACACAACAACTGACCAAGTAATACAGATATTCACAAAGTTTAGTTACTATCCAATATATTTAGTGACACACTATAAATTACTCAAGTAAACAATCAATCACACTGCTATTAAATCCTCTATACAGATATTGATATATCCACTGATTCTTCAATGCAGATTGGTGAATATATAATACATATTTAAATAACAAACCAAACCACATTCACTGGATGATGTCATCAGTGATGTCATTTGAGATGTCATCAGTGATGTCACTGACCATGTCATGAATCATGTAATAGGTGCCATCATCACCAGTGGATTGTGGGTGCGAGAGTTATAGTTAGTACAACTAACTATAACGGAGAAATTGAAATTGTTTTCTCTGAGTGAAATGTCCAGCTAACTACAACACCCCTAAAACCTATGTTTTTTTCAGGGAATTTTTAAGGTTTTTTAAATGCTAATTTCTAACTATAACCTGCCTGAAACCTATGGTTTTTTCAGTGACTATATATATATACTGACATGTGATCAAGGCCCCGTTAGGCCAAAACGCGTAATGGTGGAATGGTGTAGAGCAAATTAAATAATTCACAAGCACAAAAAGTGGGTTTGCCTCGTCTCTTCAAGCTGCAAAACTGCCGCAAGACGTCTGTTTACCTGTATATATATATATATATAGACTTGGCGCGTTGTGCTGCCTTCGGCCTATTCGCACATCGGTCCGCTACTGACGCCATCTCACAGACTAATGGGGCGCCCCACGCCGAGTTTCAGCATTGTAGGATGACCACACCAGTACAGCAACTTGCTAGACATCACCTCGGTGCCATCCGGATCTCGGCGCCCCACTGCAGATGAAGTGCCTCTCAACTATGAAAACCACCACGGTGACATCCGGATCTTGGCGCCTTGTGCTGGTTCCGGCCTATTCACACATCGGTCCGCTACTGACGCCACCTCACAGGCCAACGGGGCGCCCCACGCCGAGTTTCAGCATTGTAGGATGACCACACCAGTACAGCAACTTGCTAGACATCACCTCGGTGCCATCCGGATCTTGGCATCTCAACGCCTAGTCGTATCTTCCATACAGAAAATATTGTTGCGCTGCCTTTGGCCCCATTCGCACATCGGTCCGCAACTGACACCATCTCACAGGCCAACAGGGCGCCCCACGCCGACTTTTACCATTGTAGGATGGCCACACCAGTACAGCAACTTCCTAAACATCACCTCGGTGCCATCCGGATCTTGGCATCTCAGCGCCTTGTGGTGTCAGTCAGAAAATATTGTTGCGCTTCCTTTGGCCCCATTCGCACATCAGTCCGCTACTGACACCATCTCACAGGCCAACAGGGCACCCCACGCTGACTTTTACCATTGTAGGATGGCCACACCAGTGCCACAACTTGCTAGACACCACCTCGGTGCCATCCGTATCTTGGCATCTCAGCGCCTTGTGGTGTCTTCTATTCCGAAAATATTGTTGCGCTGCCTTTGGCCCCATTCGCACATCGGTCCGCTACTGACGCCATCTCACAGGCCAACGGGGCGCCCCACGCCGACTTTCAACATATTAGGATGGCCACACCAGTGCGGCAACTTACTAGACACCACCTCGGTGCCATCCGGATCTTGGCGCGTTGTGCTGCCTTCGGCCTATTCGTACATCGGTCCGCTACTGACGCAAACTCACAGGCCAACGGGGCGCCCCACGCCGACTTTCAGCATTGTAGGATGGCCACACCAGTGCTGCAACTTGCTGGACACCACCTCGGTGCCATCCGGATCTTGGCGCGTTGTGTTGCCTTCGGCCTATTCGCACATCGGTCCGCTACTGACGCCGCCTCACGTGCCAACGTATTTTCTCCGCATTTTATACCCTATGCCGCATAACAGGTCATGTGACTTGTTTATAAAACTTTTCATTGGTTCATTTTACTTTTGGTTTCCTAATGATGGAAGGCTTGATCATATGACCTAAAAACAACACTTTTCATTGGATGAAAACTTTTTTTTTTTCCCAAACGATGAAAGCCCCACCTTGTTTCTGGATGTTTCAGACTGAAGCTGGCGTCAGCATGAGAGCACCACCATCTCGTAGCTCCGTCGTGGTCATTCCGCAAGCAATCATGGCAGCCGCTCCCCACCAGAAGCCTACAGGAGTCGGGGGCCCCCAAAACTTTTGATGAATCCTCAAGGCGGAGGGGACGCTTTCGAGAATGGGGTCCAAGACCTAGCAGACAAGCGTCCGATTTCCAAGGTGTCCCAGGGCCATTTCAGTGGACCAGGCCCAAAAAGGAAACAGCCTGCCGCCATTTTGAGAGTCCTGTGACAGCCGCCTATCGCTGCACCGCAAGAGTGGGCGCAACTCAGCTGAATTGCGGCTTTTGACACAGTGGACCAAAAACGGACGGAATGGCAACTGAAACGGTAAAGGGGCGCCCCACTACAACAGATGAGACTCCACCTGGAGAGGCCCGTTCACGCCGCCTCCCCCGGGCGCCCCACGCCGTTATTCGGAGCAGCATTGTAGGATACCAAAACCAGTGCGGCAACTTACTGGACATCACCTTGGTGCCATCGTTCTGCTGCCTTGGAACTATTCGCACAACAGTTTGCTACTGATGACCCACCCCCCGCGACGCCCCACGCCAGAAATCTGGACGTTGTGCTGCGTTGGGACTATTCGCACAGCCGACCGCTACTTCGTTGTTTTTCCCTAAAAATGTTTATATGTTATTACTGTTTTTGTTTTCTTGTATATATTTATAAGTTATTAAAGTTTTATAATCTTACTACTTTGTCGGAGTGCTATATATTTTTAATGTGACACATAATTGTAAAAACTTTGATGTACAAAGAGTCATCCCTGGAATCTTCCGCTTCAGGCTCGGTCCCCTCCCCAATCACAATACAGGATGGTTTTCAGATAATAGGAACGCGTCTGCTGTGACGGATCTCATCGAGTGTGGGCCTTGATCTACTATAACTCCTTTGAAGAGGGGTGATTCTTTACAGCTGGGGCCATAAACTACATCTGCAGGGCTAGCTGATACCCTAGGACCGGCCTGGACAATCGGACACAGAGGAAAAGGAGTGTCAGAGGGTGCGGTAGTGAATAGGGCGAAAGGGAGGTGTCGGGCGGGCACAGGGTGTGATTCTCAGGGAAGAGCAGCGCAGATGGGGGGAGGTTTATTACCCATGCATAAGACAGAGAGCGGGGGTGACCACTGCCTGGGGGAGATGCTTGCGAGGGTGGGGAGCCATGCTAAGGATCGACAGCGTGCACAGAGTGGGTCTGGTCAAGGCATCTAAAATGACTGCCGTGCACGACAAAAGTGTGGCATTTGAAAAAAGACAAGATGGCGCAGACAATGTTTTTCAACACTTCCTGATTTCCTTCGAATCGAACGTTAACAGACGTTGGGGCATATTACCAAAGTTAAGCGATATTTATCCCTAACGATGCTTAGCAACGATTTTTTTACCGCTAAGCATCGTCAGAAATTATCGCAGATAAACCTTGCTATTATCAAGGTTTATCGCAAATACGATAAAAAACGACCGCAATGCATTAATATCGCTGAAAACTCAGCGATATTCATGCATTACCGAGCTAATGCTCTTAGCCATGTTATCCACCTCCCATTGGATAACATGGCTAAGAACTGCTCAGGACAGGTGCTACCTTTTGGAGATATTCGCGCTTATCGCGAATATTTCCAAAAGTTGATAATAGGAGATAGCGATGTTAGCGACTGTTTCCAGTCGCTAACATCTTGGCATGCCCACTTTGCATGTCATTAGTGATAAATATCACTCACATGCAAAGTGGGGCCCAAGATGGTCGCTATCTCCTACTAGCCGTCGCTAACTGGTGTTAGCAACAGCTAGGTAATACAGATATAATTTTATCTCCGCGAAGCGGAGCGCTGTTACAGATATATATCTTGTTTTTGAACGTTAATTTCTCAAAATCCACTGAAGCACATATATTGAGACCTAGCAAAGGCACATCGAGCTACCAGTCCCTACAATTTTGCCAAGTTTCGTGCAAATCCATTCAGCCGTTCGATTATTATTATTATTATTTTTTTTGCCCTGCGGGGCCCTTTTAAAACCTCCACATCAAACTAAGAGGTCAAGGAGGATCTACTATGCCCCCTTATGGTCATTTGCCCCTTCGCTTTGGCCTCCTTTTGTCTCTCGATCCTACCGAGAGACAAGATGGCGGCCGCTACGGACTGTTTGCAATGTTTACAGACGCCGGAGAACCAATCAGCTTCGCAAACCTCCGTTACGCGAAGCGGAGCGCTGTTACAGATATATATCTTTTTTTGAACGTTAATTTCTCAAAATCCACTGGAGCACATATATTGAGACCTAGCAAAGGCACATCGGGCTACCAGTCCCTAATATTTTGCCAAGTTTCGTGCAAATCCATTCAGCCGTTCGATTATTGACATTTAGATACATCTACAGCCTGAATGGCTGAACGGAATTACACCAAACTTGGCAAAATGGTACATCAAACCTAAGAGGTCAGGGAGGATCTACTATGCCCCCTTATGGTCATTTGCCCCTTCGCTTTCGCCTCCTCTTGTCTCTCGATCCTACCGAGAGACAAGATGGCGGCCGCTACGGACTGTTTGGAATGTTGACAGACGCCGGAGAACCAATCAGCTTCGCTTCACAAAGCTCCGTTGCACGAAAAGTACGCGAACTGGAGCGCTGCCCGGTCCGCTGTTACAGATATATATCTTTTTTTAAACGTTAATTTCTCAAAATCCACTGGAGCACATATATTGAGACCTACAAAAGGCACATCGGGCTACCAGTCCCTACAATTTTGCCAAGTTTCGTGCAAATCCATTCAGCCGTTCGGGCTAAAAGTGAGGCCAACCGCCCTATGGAAAACTCAATGTTAAAAACACGTTTTGGGACCCCCCTTTTTTCTCGACCCCCCCTGGACGAACCCCCCCCCCCAATTTTCAGGGGCTGCTCAGAAACAAAATGTGCAATTTTCCTGAAAATTTCAGCCAATTCCGTCCACAAACGCCAAAGTTATTAGACATAGAATTTTCAAAAATCCCATAGAGAAAAAATCCTAACTATATATACCTACTGGCAACCGCCAGTAGGTAATATATATATATATATATATATATATATATATATATATATATATATATATATATATATATATGCAGCACATGTCCTAGAGACGTGTTAGACCTGGCATCATTATTGGCGTGGGTTTCCGTGTATTTTTGCCTTTGTCTCCTGTTATTTTGCTGTGTGTTGGACTTCATGTTTGCTGGTCTGGGTGCTTTCGGCACTTTGCCCCTGCTGTTCAGTGCCAAAGTGCAAGTGCTTCCTGTAAGTTGTAATGGATTGGTGATTCCATGATTGGCATATTTGATTTACTAGTCAGCCCCTTGTATAGTGCACTGTGTGTGCTCAGGGCCTGTAAATCAAATGCTGCTAGTGGGCCTGCAGCACTGGTTGTGACACCCACATACGCAGCCTGTAAAGGTAACTCAGACCTGCCACTGCAGTGTCCATGCACAGTTTAGTACTGCCATGTCGACCTGACAAGTGCACTCACTTGCCAGGCCCTAACCTTCCCTTTTTTTACATCTGAGGCACTCCTAGGGTCAGCCCAAGGTACCCCTGTGGGCAGTGTGCAGTGTAGGTGAAAGGTAGGACATGTCCTGATGTGTGTAACATGTCCTGACCGTGAAATGCTGCCATTTTTGTTTTTCACTATTGAAAAGCTATCTGTCAGATAGGATAGAATAGGAGTTTGTTCATATCATCTTATAAATATAACTTCCCATTTGGACCAGCTAGGAATCTAAAGTTTAGTATGCCTGAACTCAAATTCTAAAGATGCATCTTTTAGTAAAGATAATCTTCGCATTCTGCGTTTGAAAATAACACTTTTAGAAAGTAGGTATTTTCCTGCTTAGCCGTCCTTTGTGTCTCTGCTGCTTTGAGGATTGACGGTCTAGTTTTGGATTGGCAGGGGTTGGGGATGTTCATTCTGTTCAGACAGCCACTTGGGGGGGTGAGGTGTGTCCTGCCTTTCCACGGTGAGTCAGGGCTGGGCTGAATAGACCTGGGCTGCATTTAGAGTGGGGGAGGAGATTTCTTTCACACCTGGATGGGCCTGGTCTGCCTCATGCAATGCTGTCTCCACCTCCTGCCGGGCAGCTGCACCAGAGAAGATAGAACTAGTTTTGGCTGGGCAAAGAGCTTCTCTGCCACCAGAGCACAAAGGATTTTGTGCAATAAAAAGTGAGGCCGAAACCCCAGACTTTTAGAATACTTCTGGACTAAACAGCAACCTCTGCCAAGGAGAAGAGCCGGGAAAGCTAAAGGAGACGTACTACCCCTTTGCAGTCCACTGTCTGGGGTTGGCCTGCAGTGGCTGTTTTTGCCAAGGAGAGGACTAACGATTTGCTGTGTCCTTTGTATCCTGCTTGAAGATGATTTCAAAGGGCTTGAAGTAGAGCTTATCTCCTGTTCTGCAGTCTCAGGGACACAAAGACTTCATTTCCTCTGTCCTCTTGCATCTGGAACTGTAGTGTAGTTCCTAGGAATCGCCTGACATGCGCGTTTTGGATGACCTAAACTGAGGGCCTGGTGTCCAAACCTCTTCCGGACACCCCCACAGGATATGTCAGCTATTAGACAATCTAGCTCTACAGTGCCACTACCACACCCTGTATTTTACAGTGATATAGGTAGTCTCTAGCAACCATTGAACATGACAACCCTGATTCCTCAGGGATCATGGAAAACAGTACAGTACTTTTCTCTCAGTGACTTGTGCTTACTTATTCTCAGAAAATACACCGGATGGCGGTTAGAACATTTCAATAAGTATTTTTTGGTCCAGAGTCAGACAAGTGTAGAACATATTTTTGTGCGACAGTCAGGAAATCAGGAGACAAAGGCATACAAAAGAAATCGCAAGTACTAATATAGTAAACAGTAGATACATTCCTACCATAGTGCTAAGAAGATGAACATACACAGTTCAGATAAAACAGTAGCACTTGATTATTCTTAAAATGTGCCCCTAAGTAATTTGCCTAAATGTTTCTAGACTAGATCTGTATGTGTAACATGTATATGTGTATATATATGTACCTGTACATATGTAGCCAAGAATCCCCTAAGGAAGAACCATCCCCCTCACCTGATGGTAGAGAATGAAGGCACCGGTCACTTCTCCGAGGATGACACCCCGCAAGGCATGTCAGACCACTGCGTTTCAAAGATTCAGCATGCAGGAACCCCTGTTAGGTTGAAAGGAATTCTCATTTGATTTGTAGGGGGAATAAGGGTCTTATGTACCAGAGTGGTCATTCCAGGGTTTCTTCTAGAATCGACATGTACTGAAAACAATAATAAATGTTTTGAAAACAATCAGAAATGTTTTTCCAAACACATTTGATCATGCACAGCGAGCTGTTAGCCAAGGATGAAAAAAAGTGGTGATCCTTATACAAAATAATTATGCAGTGCCTGAGGACATGTTTTGTATGTCAGGTACAGGGATTATGATAGAATACTAAGAGCTTGGTGTCGATGAGACAGGAGCAAGCTATTCGGTAAAAGGTCACCTGTTCAGAACCATTATTGTCATGCAGATGGGACAATGTATGTAAAAAGGGGGCATACATGACAGGACTATACTAAAAGAATTGACAGATATGCTGTTTCAGCTGCCACAGAGGGAAATTGCAATGCCAACGCCAGCGAATGAAGCCATAACCTGCACCAAAGCCATGGGCACTGCTTGTGAAGAGCACAACTTACTGTTTCGACTTGCACAGTAGGCCTGACGCCTGCTGACGCCATATCACATCGACTCCGAAGCCATCAACGAGGCCGCAGCCTGCACCGGAGCTGAGGACACCACTAGTGAGGCTCACGACGGATTGTCCCAACTCGCACCGCAGCCCCAACTACACCAACCTGGTGCTTCATCAGCGTGGATCCGATACTCGACATGGGAGACCCCTGTATCCATCGACACCGCACCATTGTAAGCAACCCATGCCTCGCCGCCACCGTGATGTCACCTTCCCGGCACCAATAAGAAACCTACACCTCATCTCCCTGACAACAGTAAGGAACTGAGGCCTCACCTCCCCTGCATTGCAGTAAGGAACTGAGGCCTCACCTCCTCTGGGGTCATAAGGAACTGATGCATCACCTCACCTGTGGTCGTAAGGAACTGACGCCACCCGGCGTCAACGGAGCATCACCTTCCCGATGTCGTACACCATCTTTGTTTTCATCGTTCACCGATGTACTGTTTTTTGCGAGTCTGTGTGACACCGCGCCTGACTCCCTGCACCTCGCTGTCAGCGCCGTACGTTGGGATTTTCATCTGTCACAACGTCCTAATAGCTTCAGGTGGAGTTATTTATTGCTACAAGCTTTATTTGTTTGAATACCCTATTTTGGAGGATATCTTGATAACTGTATTGTGGATTTTTGTTGTTTTGGTCTTGTTCGGTTTAGGTAAAGATTACCTATTTTTCTAAACTGGTGTGGTGTCCATTTGTAGTGTTTTCACTGTATTACTGTATGCATGCACAAATGCTTTAACACTGCCTTCGAGATAATAAGCCTGTCTGCTTGTCCCAAGCTACGAAGGGCGTGAGCAGGGGTTATTGTAAGAAGTGTATCCCCCTTACCCTGACTAGGAAGAAGGGTCCTTACTTGGCAAAATGTACCAACCATTGCCAACTAGAAACCCCTATTTCTAACAAGACAATACAAGGAGGTGTAGATATCAAAGGTATGGCCCACTGGCTTTATCATCGCAATCATAAAAGCAGAATCATCCTATGATAAACCAATGCAACTCCAATTAAACGACTAAATATAGTACAATCTAATAATGACACTCATCAATCCAAGTAAAAATTCACTGGTTGCTTACTTTGTAACTATTATTAAAACATTTCAGAAATCAATAAAATGTGTGTATAAGTCTTTTTCTACATTTTTTTCACCTACTGTGAATCAGCTTTAAAAAGCACCTAGAGAAACTCTCCACTCTACAACCCAAATGCTAAATCCTCAACTCTAGAGGACAGTGAGACACCTATCCCAGGGTCACTAATGCAAACCACTGGACTTAGGATGACACTAAGATTTTGGAACAGAAGTCACTTTGGTTCTAAGGATGCCAACCACTGACCAAGTGTGCAACCCCATGACACTGATAACCTAACACCACGGGGCAACTTCCTTCCGTGAATTCTGCAATGGATCGCACTCCGCTAGCCCCTCCTCCGGGTCGCCCCTAAGCACTCTGGTATCTGAAGTGCGTGTAGTTCGAAGAATAGAAGTCAAGTTCATAAGTGGTTCACCAAAGTTGGTGCGAGTAGGTACTCGTTGTTCCCAAAATCTCTAGACCCAAGACATGGCTCGGGTTTCGGGATAGTTTCCCTCATCAGTAGAGAACAAGTATGGGGTGGATGAGAAGGCCGCCAAGTAACCGTCACAGGCCTCGATGCCTCTCTGGCTCGCAGGGCGTCTCCAGAAGCTCGTCAGCTTGGCGCTCAAGGGAGCGATAAGTAGAATTCTGCAATGGATCGCACTCCGCTAGCCCCTCCTCCGGGTCGCCCCTAAGCACTCTGGTATCTGAAGTGCGTGTAGTTCGAAGAATAGAAGTCAAGTTCATAAGTGGTTCACCAAAGTTGGTGCGAGTAGGTACTCGTTGTTCCCAAAATCTCTAGACCCAAGACATGGCTCGGGTTTCGGGATAGTTTCCCTCATCAGTAGAGAACAAGTATGGGGTGGATGAGAAGGCCGCCAAGTAACCGTCACAGGCCTCGATGCCTCTCTGGCTCGCAGGGCGTCTCCAGAAGCTCGTCAGCTTGGCGCTCAAGGGAGCGATAAGTAGAATTCTGCAATGGATCGCACTCCGCTAGCCCCTCCTCCGGGTCGCCCCTAAGCACTCTGGTATCTGAAGTGCGTGTAGTTCGAAGAATAGAAGTCAAGTTCATAAGTGGTTCACCAAAGTTGGTGCGAGTAGGTACTCGTTGTTCCCAAAATCTCTAGACCCAAGACATGGCTCGGGTTTCGGGATAGTTTCCCTCATCAGTAGAGAACAAGTATGGGGTGGATGAGAAGGCCGCCAAGTAACCGTCACAGGCCTCGATGCCTCTCTGGCTCGCAGGGCGTCTCCAGAAGCTCGTCAGCTTGGCGCTCAAGGGAGCGATAAGTAGAATTCTGCAATGGATCGCACTCCGCTAGCCCCTCCTCCGGGTCGCTCCTAAGCACTCTGGTATCTGAAGTGCGTGTAGTTCGAAGAATAGAAGTCAAGTTCATAAGTGGTTCACCAAAGTTGGTGCGAGTAGGTACTCGTTGTTCCCAAAATCTCTAGACCCAAGACATGGCTCGGGTTTCGGGATAGTTTCCCTCATCAGTAGAGAACAAGTATGGGGTGGATGAGAAGGCCGCCAAGTAACCGTCACAGGCCTCGATGCCTCTCTGGCTCGCAGGGCGTCTCCAGAAGCTCGTCAGCTTGGCGCTCAAGGGAGCGATAAGTAGAATTCTGCAATGGATCGCACTCCGCTAGCCCCTCCTCCGGGTCGCCCCTAAGCACTCTGGAATCTGAAGTGCGTGTAGTTCGAAGAATAGAAGTCAAGTTCATAAGTGGTTCACCAAAGTTGGTGCGAGTAGGTACTCGTTGTTCCCAAAAAACCCGGGACATGTATCGGGTCTAGAGATTCATCAGTCCAACAAGTACCGACTTGCACCCACCTGGGTGATCCACTATTGAACTACAAGTACCAGAATCCCGAGGGGCGATCCGGAGGAGGGGCTAGCGGTGTGCGCTTCATTGCGGTGGTTTCTACTAATTGGCTCCCTTGAGCTTTGAGCCGACGGGCTCCTGGATGCTGCCCTGCGTGCCGGTTCGGGCATCGAGGCCATTGACGGTTGTTTGGCGGCCTTCTCCTCCACCCCTAACCATTTCTCTACTGATGAGGGAAGTTATCCCGAAACCCGAGCCATGTCTCGGGCGATACCCAAAAAACCCGGGACATGTATCGGGTCTAGAGATTCATCAGTCCAACAAGTACCGACTTGCACCCACCTGGGTGATCCACTATTGAACTACAAGTACCAGAATCCCGAGGGGCGATCCGGAGGAGGGGCTAGCGGTGTGCGCTCCATTGCGGTGGTTTCTACTAATTGGCTCCCTTGAGCTTTGAGCCGACGGGCTCCTGGATGCTGCCCTGCGTGCCGGTTCGGGCATCGAGGCCATTGACGGTTGTTTGGCGGCCTTCTCCTCCACCCCTAACCATTTCTCTACTGATGAGGGAAGTTATCCCGAAACCCGAGCCATGTCTCGGGCGATACCCAAAAACCCGGGACATGTATCGGGTCTAGAGATTCATCAGTCCAACAAGTACCGACTTGCACCCACCTGGGTGATCCACTATTGAACTACAAGTACCAGAATCCCGAGGGGCGATCCGGAGGAGGGGCTAGCGGTGTGCGCTCCATTGCGGTGGTTTCTGCTAATTGGCTCCCTTGAGCTTTGAGCCGACGGGCTCCTGGATGCTGCCCTGCGTGCCGGTTCGGGCATCGAGGCCATTGACGGTTGTTTGGCGGCCTTCTCCTCCACCCCTAACCATTTCTCTACTGATGAGGGAAGTTATCCCGAAACCCGAGCCATGTCTCGGGCGATACCCAAAAACCCGGGACATGTATCGGGTCTAGAGATTCATCAGTCCAACAAGTACCGACTTGCACCCACCTGGGTGATCCACTATTGAACTACAAGTACCAGAATCCCGAGGGGCGATCCGGAGGAGGGGCTAGCGGTGTGCGCTCCATTGCGGTGGTTTCTACTAATTGGCTCCCTTGAGCTTTGAGCCGACGGGCTCCTGGATGCTGCCCTGCGTGCCGGTTCGGGCATCGAGGCCATTGACGGTTGTTTGGCGGCCTTCTCCTCCACCCCTAACCATTTCTCTACTGATGAGGGAAGTTATCCCGAAACCCGAGCCATGTCTCGGGCGATACCCAAAAACCCGGGACATGTATCGGGTCTAGAGATTCATCAGTCCAACAAGTACCGACTTGCACCCACCTGGGTGATCCACTATTGAACTACAAGTACCAGAATCCCGAGGGGCGATCCGGAGGAGGGGCTAGCGGTGTGCGCTCCATTGCGGTGGTTTCTACTAATTGGCTCCCTTGAGCTTTGAGCCGACGGGCTCCTGGATGCTGCCCTGCGTGCCGGTTCGGGCATCGAGGCCATTGACGGTTGTTTGGCGGCCTACTCCTTCACCCCTAACCATTTCTCTACTGATGAGGGAAGTTATCCCGAAACCCGAGCCATGTCTCGGGCGATACCCAAAAACCCGGGACATGTATCGGGTCTAGAGATTCATCAGTCCAACAAGTACCGACTTGCACCCACCTGGGTGATCCACTATTGAACTACAAGTACCAGAATCCCGAGGGGCGATCCGGAGGAGGGGCTAGCGGTGTGCGCTCCATTGCGGTGGTTTCTACTAATTGGCTCCCTTGAGCTTTGAGCCGACGGGCTCCTGGATGCTGCCCTGCGTGCCGGTTCGGGCATCGAGGCCATTGACGGTTGTTTGGCGGCCTTCTCCTCCACCCCTAACCATTTCTCTACTGATGAGGGAAGTTATCCCGAAACCCGAGCCATGTCTCGGGCGATACCCAAAAACCCGGGACATGTATCGGGTCTAGAGATTCATCAGTCCAACAAGTACCGACTTGCACCCACCTGGGTGATCCACTATTGAACTACAAGTACCAGAATCCCGAGGGGCGATCCGGAGGAGGGGCTAGCGGTGTGCGCTCCATTGCGGTGGTTTCTACAACTTCCTTCCGTGCACTGCATGCTAAATATCGAAATTAAGTAGATTGATTGCCTTCTGGGGAGCTTTACGTATTGGTTATTTTTTTAATCTGTGACCTCGCACTTGTCAACACAATTCTTTTCATCTCCTTTGTTTATTTATAAAATGCGCTATCTGTGCTTTTTTTTTACCACCTGTCCGCCCACAATTGGACACCCTATGCTGACCACATTGGGGACAGCCTCTGTGTTCTCTGCCATCTCACAGTGTGGCCAGCACTGCTCCTGAATGCTGTTGTGTGAGCTGACTTTTTCATTATTCCTCCCGTTCAAATGCACCATCGGCAGTAACCACAGATTGAGTGTGCATGTAACCTTGCAGATATGGGCGCAGAAGGTGGGAGGAGTATCTACCCCCTAGTCTCTCTAGCCTGCCCAAGAGCATCCGGGCTCACCTCTTTGGCCAGGAAATGATGGGGACCCACGGGGACAAGGTGAATTAAAGAGAGTGTCAGTTTTAATTGTATTGATTCTCACTGTCATCTGCATCAGTCTCAAGCAATTGAGGTCCTATGATGACAGAAACACCAGTGGAGAGGAAGCTCCATGCACTTCCTCTCCCAGCATAACTTACTGCTTGCGCTAACTGCTGGGACATTCCCAGTGCTGCTGTTATATGGTTCCCAAGAGAAAAGGTAGGACTGCGTATTAGGGCGACATAGCTTCATAATGCAGAGACTGAGTCCAGCAACACCATTGGAGACTGCCGGCTTCATTTCTGACTAGCCCACTTTGCCTCAGTTGAACCCCTAAACCAACCAGGGAATCAGATTATTTAGGCAACCTTGAACAGGACACTGTGATACCCTAGGGAGTTGTGGAAACATATCCTACCCCTTTCGTTACTTACTTATGTATGCCCATGGCAAAACATAAGAACGATTCTAAGAGTGTTTTCTGTGCATTTATTGAAACTATCATAAGCTTGCATAGACGAATGTCTTGCAAAGGTAAAAAAAAATGAACATTCCACCAATGGTTGTATTAATGCTATATCTGTATTTCTATCTATCACTATCCTTCCTCTGAGAGCATAGTGGGTGTACCCTCTGCCTGGTTTCTAAGGCTAGCCCAAGCCCCCATACCTCTATAACTTGGCCAGGCGATTGGCCCAAAGTGGATTGCCAATCCCTCTGTGCAGGATGGAAGCTCAGTGTTCACAGGGCTGTAGGCCAAACATAGCAATTCTTCCCAGGACAATGTAGACCAGAATTCTCCCCTCTGAACTTCAATAGGACAGGGCACAGTTTATACCATAAAACCACTGTGTTAGAGATACAGCACTGATATAATGATGAATCTGTATGTCATGTCATAGAGTGGACAACTTGAGCACCATCATATCTTGTTCTGTGTTCTAGTCTTGTACTGAATGTACTGATAAAAAACGAGGGGAAAGGCTTCCTAAAATAATCCGCATATACCATGTATTTTAAGAATAATATTGTGCAAGAAGAATATGTAAATTTAACCTTGCTAAAACGATGTGAGCCTAAAATGTCTAAAATGTAAAACTAACTGGGGAACCAAAGTGGGTCCAGGAGGGAAATCTTCACACTGCTTGCAATTCACCCAGAAAGGGAGACAATGAAAGATGGTTTCTCTGCCCTCAATGGTCTTACTTTGAAGGAAAAAAGTGGTATTTCATTCCTGGTATCTAGATTTTGTATCTGGAAGCATGTATGTTAGGAAGCTGGTTTTCTTGACTACTGTCATTCTGATGAGGGACAGTTCAGAACCTGCTTCCTGCCCTCTCTCTCAAATGCTGAGGACCTGTCCACCTGGTGCCCAGTGTTCTTCTCAAATCATGGCAACTTCCAGCAGCAATCTGAAGCCCTAAAGGCAGAATATTCCCCACGCCTTCACTCAAGGGCCAATATGGCTACTTGCAGGGCACCAAAGGGAGACAGACATAATGAGGCGGCTAAATGATGATGGGTACCCCCTTGAACCATACTTCTACTGACCCTGAGAGGGCACAAGGGGGCTAGCACCACAACCATACACTATTGATGCCATTCACATTTTAAGCCCTGCATCAGGCAAGCACTATTCTATGAAGGGTCCCTTTTGCAACTAGGTACCTTCACGAGATGCCAAGCTGAGTTGAATATTAGTCCCAGTTGCTCAGTCAGCACATGTGTGGTCAAGTGTAGGTGCATGTATTCTTTTGCAGCTAATCCAGAGCCACTACCCTAGCTGCGCAGGATGGGACATTGTTTTAAAATGTGCACACTAGTGATCAGCACTCCCAATGCATGTTAACATGGTTTACTGTGAGTGAGACTTACTCATGGCAAAAGTCCAAATACAGAGCAGTTAAAAAAACAAACATCCAGGGGGTTAAATTTAGGAGTGGACCTAATTTACACTAAATGAGGAGAATTTAGCATAAGATGGGGCATTTGGCATATCACAATTTATGTAAAATGCATGTGGTTACAACATTAAGCCACTTCTTGAAAAAAGAAAACCATTCGGGGGCACTCCTTACATATGAGCACTGGAAACAAATGCAATCAGCATTTTTTGCAAGCAAACAGTTCAGGTAATATTTTACTTCAAAACACATTTGTATATATAGTTTCTTTTGTTTTGTTTTATACAGAAAATTTCATATGGACTGGCAGGTTATTGTAACTATAGTAACAACTTTGTTTTCTTATCCTTGGTCATTTTGAATTTTGAAGGAAAAGACGCTCTCTAATTATGACTGATATCTCTGCTGTATCCAGATCCTTGGAATCCTTTCTTTGTTGAAAAAATCAAGTAAGTTCAAAGCATTACTTTTCAAAAAAATGTGTCTTTGTTGCTGGATGGCCAGGAGTTTGGAATAGGGGCCCATGTAGGTTAAGGTTTTTGAAAGGTATGATGTTTGAATATTTTAGGACGGTAGATTCCTCATGTTTTTGTGAATTCTGTACATATTTGCTAATCACTTTTCTGTGTTGTTGTACTGTGTGGGGTCTAGTCTGCCCTGGGGTAGGCCTTGGGTGTATTTCAATATATATAATTAGACTCTCACTGTCACCGTGCTGTAGTTATGCTTTATAATTTTAGGGCATTGTGGATGACCTTGAATTAATGAAACATGTAGTATGGTCTGCATTTGCCTAATGGTCACAAAGTCTCTTGGAGTCCAGGCCCATGTAGCCATTTTCAGCGCTGCGAGGCCTCCGGGTGGTTATGCGCTATAATAAGTGGAATTTTTCATTTCATTTCATTTCATTTCCTTTGTTCTCGACAGCCTTCTCCCCCATGTGCTTTAGCCATTTTTTTTACTTCGTGTATATGTGAGAGTGTTGGTTATTGTTTTGTTCTGCAACGTGTACACGTTTTTTAGAGGGGTAAGTGATGTTGCCTTAGGCTGTGTGAAGCTGACAAATTTTAAAGTGTATTTTCTTAGCTGACATTGCTAATTTACTGGTCCTGGGTAAAGGCACACAGCGGTCCAATGGGTGGGCTCAACACATTTTCAGTTTATATTTGTCCAATCTTTTCCTGCAATGCTACAAGACTTTTTTTCTGAAGAGAAGGAAGGTGCTCTACGAATAATAGACAGCCCTATTCTTTGTTCCTCATGTCTCCTTCTGTTTTTGACTATGTGGGAAACCTTCATGTTATGGTGCCTGTGTGTGTGCATGTGTGTGTGTGTGTGTCTGTCATAGGTAGCCATCATGTCATTGTTCTAGAATCGACTCCTCCCTCCTTGTTGGACATGCGACAATGGTCTTTCTGTCTTTGCTGTCCATTCCTCCTGCCTTGCTGGCACATGCTGTGTTATGAGGGACCCCCATTTTGCTGAGCCAGTGGATATTTTCATATTCATCAATCCAACAAAAAGCCCTGCAAGGATTACTTGAGGTGACAGTGCTGGACAAATATATTTTAAATTCCTAGAGGACACAACTATAGATCACTGCAGGGGAACTAAAACAAAGAAAGAACCATATGCCTACCTTAATACATCCTGCCAAATAAAAAATAGGAAATCTAATGCTGATGAGGATGTAAGAGAAAAGAAAGGGGTTATATCACAAGTGGATGGGGTTCTAAGTGCTTTTGTGTCTAAACACACTATGTTGATAAGAAACGTGGGGAGAACCCACCTGGAACAGACAATATATCCATCATATAAAGAGGATCAGAAAAATACTGGGAAGGGAAAAAGAGAAAGTGGCCATAAACACACCAAACAGGACAAACCAAATAAAAAAAGCCTATAAAAAGAAACACAATAGAAAAACACAAATGGGTACCAATAATATGTCCTGGGAAGAAAAGGTTGGAAGGTGAGTTCCAGGGACTGATAACCAGAAATCAGAACTTTCTCCAACCCTCAAGCAAGAAAAAGCCTGGACTTGACAAAAAGGGGGTAGTAGGAGTAGGAAACAGAGGATTTGGTTAACCAGGGCGGGGTAGACATAAAAGTTATAACGAAAAGGGGGATATTAATAGGAAATGTGTAAATGAGAGAACTCCAACAATTAAAGGAGTGGAAACAAATAAGTTATGGGTATACTTAGAATCAATCACAAAGGAAAAACAGGGAAAAGAGAAAGGAAGTTAGCCCCCCTGAATCGCTTTCAGTTATTATTTTCCTTCTCAAAATGCCCAAGTCTGAAGGCAATAACATTAAAGGATCTCAAACAAATATGGTTTACTAATAACAATAAAGGGAATGAAGTAACAAAGGAACTACTGTATTCTGGATTCGTTAAGGCAGTGCTTGAAAAGCCCGGAAACAGAAGTCTTAAAGGGAAGTTTCACATTTGTACCGGAAATAGAAATACGAGAAGCAGGTCACTCTAACAAACACTTCCTGAGGAATCATGCAAGTTTGGGCCCAAGGCAAGTTACACTGATCGATCAGGGGTTCATGAATATAAATCAATTAGATGTCATCAAGAAGGAAGGTCTAAAAGTAAGTGTCCCATACCTTAGCTCTGAAGAAACCAGGGGGTGAGTGGTTTGAAGAATAAATATGCAGCCCTTTCCTCATCAGTAAATAGCAAGGATGAGTGGCTGAGTGATATAGACTAGGATAAGGTGTAGTTGCACAGTCTTGGGATCTTATCATAGAACATTAGAGGGTTTGCGAAAATGTCACACTTAGAAAGGTTTAAAAAGGATACAGATCAATATGCGATTGCTTGTCTACAGGAAACCTGGCTGTGCGATGAACCAACAAAAAATTATGATCGTGTACCGGTAAACAGAACATCAAGGAAGAAACAACTGGGGGAGGATGTATGTCATTACCACGCATGCTTTTACAACGCATGCCTTTACCACGCAACTTTTACAACGCAAGTCGTTACAACGACTTGCGTTGGGGGGTGCTGGATAGTGAATAGTTTAATTTACTATTCCAACTCCAGTCCCCGTGGATAGTAGAGAAGGTTTTGGATAGTAAATTAACTATTCCCTATCCTAGAGCGCCCCTCCAGCGCAAGTCGTTGTAACGACTTTTGTTTTAAAAGTTGTGTGGTAAAGGTAATGCGTTGTAAAAGTTGCGTTGTAAACGCTGTTTACCACTGGCGGACCTATACGGGGGGTTATCAACCCTCATATCCACTAAGATTGTTAGAAAGGTATCATCAATAGAAGTGAAATGTAATTGGATGGTGGCTTGTAGAGTACACATATGCAAACCAGATAACAGATAGGATTGTGTGTTAATAAATTAATGTTTGCATCTAGGTGGGGGGGGGAGAGTATGGTATCCACCAGCATGGTATCCACCAAAGAGATTTGAGGAAAATGTGGAATATATTTGCACCAACTTCCAAAAAGAAATTACTATATTGCTAGGAGACTTTAACCATAAATTTGACCCAAGAAAGACTGGCCCTTTATTCAAGGAGATGCTTTTGTCAGCTAACATTAATGTCACCTGTTTTCCTGCAAGTACGCTAGCTGCAAGTGATACTACACTAGGGAAGTGTCTGGGCTCAACAGGAATGTTCTGTCAAAATGGGTGCAGGAACTCTGATTGGCCGGCGCACCAGATGTTTACAAATGGATTTCAACCATGCCCAATTGATTATATATTTTTGCAGACCTGGTTGTGTGACAAAATTGTGAGATTACAGGTAATGGAAATAAAGGGAGAAGACCATTGCTCACTATACATAGAAATGGTTATGGGGTAATAAGGGTTTGAGAAAGGGTTCAATCCCTACAGCTAGAACACTACAAGCACCTCACTATTGAAATTAAATAAAATTCAAATGTATAATAAACGTGCACTACTACAGTGGGGTGTCTAGGCGCGCAAGCTTGCTAATAGGGCAATGCAAGGTTAGGAGACTGGCCAGAGTTTAGAGACTCCTACAGGTTAAAAAGTCAGGTTTTCGTTTTTTCATCAAGCAGAGTAGGTCTGTTTCCTTTTTCAACAATGAGGGAATGCCTGTTCCAGAGACAGGAGGGCTGCCTGTAAAACCTCCCTCTATTAGGATCATGGAGGAATATATAGGGAAACTAGCTAATTTGCAACCAGGCCAAGAGATGCTCCAGTAAACTGTATAGGAGGCTATGAAAATACAATTAGTCAGGTAGTTCACTGTTTAAGAGTTGATTTTAATGTCAACAGGAAGAAGCAGAAAAGGGCATAGGCTGATACTAGGAAAGTAAACGCTTGGGTTGACAGAGATTTTAGAGAGTTGAAGTGCCAGATTAGGAAAGTGGAGAACAACCTTAAGATAAAGTTTGACCAAATGGCCCATGCTAACCTCCAGAACACCAAGGGTGAATATAAAACAATGTTTAGATATTGGAAAAGAGCATATAAGACGAGCAGCTGGGAACATTTTCTAGAAGCCATAGATAAAAAAAAATTGAAATGTTTTGAAAGCTTGTGCCGCTGGGATCAGGCTGGGAGATGGGGAACATTAAATGTGTGGCGGAAGAAGATGCATGGGTAGAACAGCTAATCAAAATCATACGGAGCTGGTTTGGAGGCTAAGAGTTTGAGCCCAATTGAAAGGAGCAAGAGGGATTAGGACATAAGAACCCTGTTCTCCCTGGGTAATATTAAAAACACCATCTTGACCATGGATCTGACTAGAGCAGCTGGGCCGGATGTTATAGTCATTAATATGTTTAGGTGTTATATTCTGTAATATGTTTTAATGTAATGTAGTTAGGTTCTAGTGTAGACGTGGTTATGATTCTGTGCTCATGCCCAGTTCTTCTCTTGGTTCGGGAGTGTAGAATCTGGAAGAGAGCTGGAGCAGTTGGGGAAGCAGCAATACGACAAGTCCCCGACAAACACTTATTGACAAACTGGAGAAAGCGAAGAAAAAACACGTGAGGACAGAACTACATGCACGCATGTTAACAGATTACCTAAGAGCTGGCATTATACCCCAAGGGCTGCAGGTTAGAAACGTACCTGGGATCTTCCCTGAAGACCCCAAATTTAAAGGCAGCTTCTGTGGCATTTCAGTCACATGCTCACGCCAGTGGATGGTGTTAGGTGTAGAGACAGCAATAGAACATTCTAAAGCAGAGCTCAAAGAAATAGAAGAGCTTGAAAAAGAACTCCTTGGAGGAGACGGGGTGGCAGAGGCCAAAGTCCTACTGGACAAACTAAACAAATCAATAGAAGATTTCAATAACTTTGAACTAAAGAAAAAAACAGACAAGGTATCCAAAAAAATCAAAAACTACAACAAAGAAAAAGCTTTCCCCTACCTAAAAGATGACTATTATAACACCTTTCCTACTCAGAACAGGCAAAACACTTGGGGTAGATTTAAAAGAAATCAACCAGTAATGTTCTCAGAGTCCTCCGGGGGATCAAGTGACTCAGACAACCAAGCAGGACCTAGCCGCTCTGACACACACCCAGGACAGCCTTTTTTAGGCAGGGAAGGGAGGCCCAAGTGGAAAATATGGCACCAATATCCTGAAGAACATCAAACCAGGAACAAACATTACCAATGGGGACCACAATCATACTAGCACCCAACACTGACAATATGGAGACGATCCCAATCTTCAATTTATCCAAACATGTCCTATCCACGTCAGAAATCTCCCTCCTTAGTAAAGGTCTTTCCTTTGTTATTACTGAAAGAACTAATTTCTTTAACCTCAAAGCTGAATTATTTCAGTTCTTTAGGAAAATTTGTCTCAAATTGTTCTTCAAACATCAGGAGTTCACCACACATAAGTCAGTTACAGGACTCAGACCACCTTCCACCTTCTATCCGACCAATGGTATGATGCCACCAGAATTACTCACATTTGAAAAACTGATTTTACTAAGTGTAGACAATCTCAGAAGCGAAAAGCAATTTACACCCTACAATATCACACTCACAGAACAACAAGCTCTCAACACTCTTAAAAATGACACCTCTATAATTCTGAAACCAGCGGACAAGGGAGGGGGCATAGTTATTCCAGAAAGAACTGACTATGATGCGGAGATAACGAAACAAATCTTTGAGGACAAACACTATAAAAAATTGAAACTAAATCCACTATCCGCAATACATGAAGAGATTTTGTGCATAACCAGAGAGGGGCTAGAACAAGGGTTTCTAACCCAAAAATATTTTTAATTTCTAAATGCAGAAAATCCACGAACCCCGGTTTTATATACCCTGCCCAAAATACACAAAAGTATCACACACCCCCCAGGAAGACCGATCCTATCGGGATGCGGTTTCATCCTCGAACCCATCGGGAAGTACATCGATTTCTTCATTAAGAACTTTGTTCCTCTACAACAAAGCTATGTACGCGATACTATGTATATGATCAACCTGGTAGAAGGAATGGAGTACAATGTAGACATAGATTGGTTAGCCACTTTAGACATCTCATCCTTATACACTAATATACCACAATCAGAAAGCATTCAAGTGATAGAACAACTCCTTGACACCAGGCCTAGACCATTCACTGTCCCCACTTCATTGATAATTTCACTGTTGCGTATTGCATTACAGACCAACTATTTTGTGTCAGATGGACAATATTACCAACAATGCTGTGGTACCAGTATGGGCGCAATTTTTGCTCCAAACTTAGCGAATATCTACATGAATCATGTAGAAATGACCTTCACACTCGGTAACCCCAACCCCCAATATACCAACATTAGATGTTGGTATAGATATATAGACAACATCTTTCTGTTGTGGAGAGGTAGTGAAGACAATTTCCATGAATTTGTAACTTACCTTAACTGAATCCAACCACACCTAACCTTTACCTCAACACTAGACAAATCAAACATCGCTTTTCTGGATCTAAACATTCAACACGCTGAGGCTAAACTTTTTAAATCACTACATAGAAAACCGACAGAAAGAAACACACTACTATCTTACAAAAGCCAACATCCTAGAGCCCTCAAGGATGGTCTTCCCTTTGGCCAGTTTTTACGCATACGTCGTAACTGTGCCCGAAAAGAGGACTACATGGAAGAAGCAGAGATACTGAAAAAGAAACTGGTGCTAAGAGGATACCCCAACAGAATAGTTAAAAGATCACTCAAAGGAGCTTGGTTTTGCCCTAGGGAGGAACTCCTCGTTACCAAACCCAAAAAACAAATGGACATAATTGTCTGCGTGACCACATTTGGAACACACACTAATAAGATCCGCAAGACCATCATTAAACACTGGCACATCATCAAAAGTATAGATCCTCTGATGGAAGTTCCCCTATTCACATACAAAAGGGCCAAGAACATAAAAGACCACCTAGTCAGATCGTCCACAGAGATACCCAAAAAAACTGGCACCCTGGAATCAGCTTGGGGTCTCTCCCCCCAATCGTTGGTCACCACAAATGTGGCAAAATGTGTCATATGCCCATTCACAGAAGACACCACCACCTTCAAACATGGAAACTGCCAACACAAACTAGATTTCTTCTCCAATTGCAACACATGCAACGTAGTTTATTGCATTTGGTGTCCCTGTGACCTTCCCTACATTGGGCAGACTCAGCAACCCATTAAAGCTAGGATAGGGCAACATCGCAGTTGCATCAGAAGGTCAGTCCTCACAGCTCCCTTAGTCACACACTTCATGGACAAAAACCACACAGCTGATGAAATCAAATGGCAAATTATTAACATTTATATGTATCAAAAAGAACTAGCTACTTGTGACTTGTATGGAACTCTGAAAAGTCATGTCCAGTGGCACCGGTTGGGTGTCTTTATGAAGCCCTCACCCACCAACCTAGTTGGTGGCATGCTTCATCATCGGGCCCACCCAGTGACACCTTAAGTGTCCCGGGTGTGCTTCGACGCCTGATTACAGCGGAGCAGGTATCTTACTGAGAGTGCCGTGTAGTGAGAATGGTGAAGTGAGATTAAAACGGCTTGGCAGGAGTCCAAGTGCCCCAGGGCTAAATTAAATTTTAATAAATGGGCTCCTGTCAGCGGTTAAAAACAAGGCAGGGTGGATGTGATGGTGGCGAATTACGACCACCTACATCCGGTGTTGGTCGACATGTTTCAGCCAGTGCCTTTTTTTAAATCTGGCATTCCTCAGGACCGTATATAAGTGTTGGTGCAAGTTAAAAATTACATAGTGAAGTGAGTGTAGCAGACTATGTGTCGCACTCACTAAGGTGCTATAGGTGTTAGAGGGGGGGATTCCCTCCTCAAGCATACCTGGACATACAACATTTATGACAGAGACACGACATATATAGAGACAGTTTTAGCATGTTGCACAAGTCAAATAAAGTACTATAAAATTGCCGTTTATAAGTGCTGCGTGTAGGGCCTTACAAGCGGCAAAGGTGTAACAGTACTGGTGGTACTGTTAGTGGTGATAATCGGTTTCTAAATGTCGTGGTGATGCTAGAAAACGAACAGCTCACACACATTATGTGGAGAAAAAGGCGGGGGCGTAAGGGTAAGTAATCTCATGCTGATGATTGGCCTGCGGTGCTTCCAGGACCGCAACCTCAAAACAGGTCCTGGAGTACGAGGACGGCACACAGGTACCCCGCAGGTCCTGACCAAGACTGTTGTGAGTACGCTGATCTACCTACACTACGCCCTGGTAAGAGTTTCTTCCCATACAGGTCCCTATCAAACCAGTGGTCCCACGTTTGTATTCCAGGGTCATTTCCTTTGACGACCCACTCCTGGAAGCACCACAGGCCAATCGTCAGCGTGAGATTACTTACCCTTAGGCCCCCAGCCTTTTTCTCCACATAATGTGTGTGAGTTGTTCGTTTTCTTGCATCACCATGACATTTAGAAACCATTTATCACCACTAACCGTACCACCAGTACTGTTACAACTTTGCCGCTTGTAAGCCCCTACACGCAGCACTTATAAACGGCAATTTTATAGTACTTTATTTGACTTGTGCAACATACTAAAACTGTCTCGATATATGTCGTGTCTCTGTCATAAATGTTGTATGTCCAGGTATGCTTGAGGAGGGAATCCCCCCTCTAACACCTATAGCACCTTAGTGAGTGCGACACATAGTCTGCTACACTCACTTACCTATGTAATTTTTTACTTGCACCAACACTTATATACGTTCCTGAGGAAAGCCAGATTTAAAAGAAGGCACTGGCTGAAACATGTCAACCAACATCGGATGTAGGAGGTCGTAATTCGCCACCATCACATCCACCCTGCCTTGTTTTTAACCGCTGACAGGAGCCCATTTATTAAAATTTAATTTAGCCCTCGGGCCCTGGGACTCCTGCCAAGCCGTTTTAATCTCACTTCACCATTCTCACTACACTGCACTCTCAGTAAGATACCTGCTCCGCTGTAATCAGGCGTCGAAGCACACCCGGGACACATTAGGTGTCACTGGGTGGGCCCGATGATGAAGCATGCTACCAACTAGCTTAGTGGGTGAGGGCTTCATGAGGACACCCAAGCGGTGCCACTGAACATGACTTTTCAGAGTTCCATACAAGTCACAAGAAGCTAGTTCTTTTTGATACACATAAATACCCCTGGGTATTCGGAATAGCTATCTGGTCCTCTCTCTCTCTCTTGATACGCTATTCTATACAGCGCGCAGCTGTGAGAGCTTTTGTCAAATTACACCATGGCAGAAAACCATGGGCTCACCATCAGTGAAGATGACGTCAGCGAAATTCTCCCTGACCCATCGTTCCTGGCTGATTTTAACATTTCCCACTCGATTGCCCAGACCACTGATTGGGAAACCCTGACCGAGAAGAAACGCAACAGAATTAGGACTATGCTTCACGGGGTAATCCAAGCCCAATACCTCAGAACTAACACAGCGCCCAGAGGGTTACTAGTGACCAACGCACCTAGGATTTTTTTGAACGATGCCACCTTCCGCAAAGACTGGGCCCAGATTGCATGGCACTGTACCAGAGATTGGATGATACTCATCATCAAGACAGCCAAACGTCTTTCTGACGCCATTGTGATTGAAATTCAAGCCACTGAGTCGCATTTCAAGACAACCTTAACCTCATACAAAAAGAAACTTGATGACCAAAACAAAGAAATGAACATATACAAAGAATACCTCACACAAGCTAAAATAAATACATTTCAGTAGGACCTTAAAAAGTTCAACTACACAAAGGTATACCACTATGCCGATGAGGAATGCACGCCACCAACTAAAAATGATGGAACCAGTGACTCGTCGGCTGATGACAGCTCGGCTTCCAGTGATTCGAGCAACGGTCAAAATAGGAGACGCGGCAGAGGACGACGTGGTCAACAATGGCCCCAAACATGGCAAGGACCCAACAGGGACAGTTCTATGGAGCTCCCCCGAACTTCGGCCACATGTAGAACCCATTCTACGGGTACCCACTGATGTATCCACCAGGCCCCGTGCCATTATTCCCGGGCGAACCCAGACTTCCTTTTTTAGGACAAGGCTGACGATCACGCGGCAGAAGAAGACACAACCAACTAAACTAACAGGTACACTGCGCCGACGAGAACAACCCAGTGAGTGCCAACACCCGCCAGAAGGCCAAGGAGGCCCCAGGAACGAGCAAACAATAAGACAGAAACCACCAGCCTCACTTGTGTTTAACCTATCAAGCATCAACCTCACTACCACTGAACAGACGGTACTGGAGAAAGGGCTCTCATTCGTACCCACATCAAGACTTGACAAATTCAAACTCCATGTGGAACTTGTCGAGTTTTTACACAAGCTGAAATTAAAGGCGTTTTTTGAGAAACCCATCCTTGATGAACCCACAGTCATCGACAACCCCAACATCTCTGGCCTGAGACCCAAGTCCACCTTCACCCCACCCCCCTTGTCAGTCCCCCCTGAGATTGAGAAGCTGAACCCCAGCAATAACTTTAATAACCTGTCCAAAGAGGACAGAAACACCATACAGCGCCTACAGAATTACACTGGTCTCGTCATAAAACCAGCGGACAAAGGAGGCGGAATTGTCCTCATGGACAAAAATGAATATAACAATGAATGCAAAAGACTCCTAAGTGACAACCGCAATTACAAGATTCTTGAGCGGGACTCAACTCCGGAACTTCAGACGACCATACACAACCTCGTCAAGAGAGCAAGTGATCACGAATACATCTTGAAACAAGAAGCAGAATACCTCTGCCCCAAAAAAATCAATACTTCTTCATTGTACCTAAGGTACACAAGGGAATCACACCACCACCGGGTAGACCCATAGCATCGGGTATTAATTCGCTCCTTGAACCTCTTTCACGGTATTGTGACCACTTCTTAAACCCCCTTGTCCAACAGACTCCCACCTATATCAAGGAGACCAAGCATTTACTCAACATCATCCATGATGAACCCTTTGATGTCAACACCCAATTATTGGTTGGGTTAGACATAGAGAGTCTATATACCAGCTTACCACAGGACGCCACCATCCAGGTCCTGAGAGACATACTCATGCAGACACTCTGGCCACACCACACGCCCAGAGATTTCATCTTGGATTGTGCGACACTAGCACTCGAAGACAATTACTTCGAGTACAAGGGCACCTACTATCTACAAACCAACTGCACATCCATGGGCAGCGTTTTTGCCCCCAGGGTAGCGGGACTATATGTCCACCACTTTGAGGAGATCCACATCAAGTCCGACTC
This sequence comes from Lissotriton helveticus, assembly GCF_964261635.1. Lineage (NCBI taxonomy): Eukaryota > Metazoa > Chordata > Amphibia > Caudata > Salamandridae > Lissotriton > Lissotriton helveticus. The sequence continues at coordinate 1,598,830,039 of NC_136059.1, read as the reverse complement.
CAACCCATTTGCTAACAATATAAAGAAATGGCACCGTTACATCAACGACATCCTGGTGATCTGTCAAGGCTCTTCCCAGACGCTTGATGCTTTTCTCATATGGTTTACCAACAGAGACCCCTACTTGAAATTCACGAGCACATCCAACTCGACCACACTTGATTTCCTAGAACTCACCATCACGGCCAATCAAGGGTACCTCACTACCACCACTTACTATAAGCCTACGGCCAGAAACTCCCTACTACGCTACGAGAGCTTTCACCCCAGAACTCTCAAGGAGAACCTCCCATATGGCCAATTCCTGCGAATACGCGGGAACTGCAGCAAAGTGTCAGACTATAAAAAACAAGCCTTCAACTTGGCACAGAAACTTGAGGATCGGGGCTACCCCAAAGCAATCATCGCTAAATCTAATAAAAGAGCCAGGAACCAAAATAGAGATGCCCTCCTTGGAACCACAACAAAGGAGACAAAGGAACAACCAATAACCTGCGTCACCACCTACAACACGGCCTCTAACCAGGTAGCGAAGATTATCCCAAAAAACTGGAGGATCATCAATTCCGGAAACATAGAATTGGACAAACCACGTTTTGCGTACAAGAGAGCCAACAACCTCAAGGACCAACTGGTCTCCACTCATCCTAGACTACAGGCCAGAGTTGAAGTGAACACGATCCATAACACATGGGGGCTACCAAGAGTGACAGGTCATTACCCGTGCAATGATTGCAGTGTGTGCCATCTTACCAAGCACACTAAAACATGGGATCTGGAACCTGGTAAAACCTGGACCCAATGGTCACACACCAACTGTAACTCACGTAATGTAGTTTACATGATGACATGTACTTGCGGTCTGCGCTACATCGGTATGACCACGCGCAAAGTACGCACTAGGTTGGTCGAACACAGGAGCACTATAAAATGTAAGAAAAATGTGAGCAAACTCACCGACCATTTCCTTCGCTTTAACCACACTCCCAATGATTTTCATTGGACCATCATTGAACATTTCCCTGACAATGGGGCAGACAATGAGAAAAAACTCCTGAATAAGGAACAACGCTGGATCTATCGCCTCTCATCGCTGAAGGATGGCCTCAACGACGCTATCCCGTGGAACTCCCTTAACCATTAAAACCTTCAAGTGACACTACTTTACATCTGTCACGCCACGAGTGCGTCCGCACTCCGCCCAACGAGTCAGCACGAGTCACCTCTTGCCCCCGTTTCCAATCTGAATGTCCTAATTTTATTTTATTTTATTTTCAATGCATTGGCAAATCCAACTCATCCCTTGGGCACCCAGCTCTCACACTGAGCCATTAGGACACGAGAACCTTGGGCTGCCATAGCCTTAGTTTCCCGAACCTCCTGTTTTGCAGCATACAATATCCATCAACATCCCGCTCTGCCCATAAGACACGCGGCTTAACCGTGCATGCGCGAACATCTTCGGCTGTCTCAGCCACACGCATGCGCAGCTCTCACGCCACCTGGCGAGTCTCTCCTTCATTGCTATTCCCACACAGGTGCAGGCAATTGAATCACTCATAAAAGCAGACCGCAACCTCAGAACAGGTCCCGGAGTACGAGGACGGCACACAGGTACCCCTCAGGTCCTGACCAAGACTGTTGTGAGTACACTGCTCTACCTACACTACGCCCTGGTAAGCGTTTCTTCCCATACAGGTCCCTCTCAAACCAGTGGTCCCACGTTTGTATTCCAGGGTCATTTCCTTTGCCGACCCACTCCTGGAAGCACCGCAGGCCAATCGTCAGCGTGAGATTACTTACCCTTACGCCCCGCCTTTTTCTCCACATAATGTGTGTGAGCTGTTCGTTTTCTAGCATCACCACGATATTTAGAAACCGATTATCACCACTAACAGTACTACCAGTACTGTTACACCTTTGCCGCTTGTAAGCCCCTATACGCAGCACTTATAAACGGCAATTGTATAGTACTTTATTTGACTTGTGCAACATGCTAAAACTGTCTCTATATATGTTGTGTCTCTGTCATAAATGTTGTATGTCCAGGTATGCTTGAGGAGGGAATCCCCCCCTCTAACACCTATAGCACCTTACTGAGTGCGACACATAGTCTGCTACACTCACTTAACTATGTAATTTTTACCTTGCACCAACACTTATATACGGTCCTGAGAAAAGCCAGATTTAAAAGAAGGCACTGGCTGAAACATGTTGACCAACACCGGATGTAGGAGGTCGTAATTCGCCACCATTACATCCACCCTGCCTTGTTTTTAACCGCTGACAGGAGCCATTAAATTAAAATTAAAATTTTATTTAGCCCTCGGGCACTGGGACTCCTGCCAAGCCATTTTAATCCCACTTCACCATTCTCACTACACTGCACTCTCAGTAAGATACCTGCTCCGCTGTAATCAGGCATCAAAGCACACCCGGGACACATTAGGTGTCGTTGGGTGGGCCCGATGATGAAGCATGCCACCAACTAGGTTGGTGGGTGAGGGCTTCATGAAGACACCCAACCGGTGCCACTGGACATGACTTTTCAGAGTTCCATACAAGTCACAAGTAGCTAGTTCTTTTTGATACATATAAATACCCCTGGGGATTCGGACTAGCTATCTGGTCCTCTCTCTCTCTCTTGATACGCTAAATTATTAACATTGCCAAAGTACCAGAAAGAGGTGGTGATATTGCACAAATACTCCAACGGCGTGAATGCCATTGGATTGACCGAATTAACTCCATTAATGAGAGCCTGAACTCCACTGAAGAATGGAGAGGTTTTGTATCAACCCTCACACATTAAGTTACATGACACAGCACTAAACACAATTGGTGCGTCGGCCGATGTTCCCTTGTGTCCAGCTATCTTACTCCATCGCTTTGGTCACACAATACACGTTATCTCCGCCTTCATATGGGGTCCTACTTTAGTATTGATTGAACGTGCAAGCCGTTTCCCTGTTTGGCCCTCCGTGGCATTATGCATACTTGATTGGCAATACCCAACTCACCTCGGCAGATGTTCCCTCTACTACACCTTTAAAATACGAAGGTCACCAGTATATAGTGTTCATACTGACGCACTGGTTCAGATACCACCCACCAGTTGTCATCACCACTCTCTGCCATATTAGTTTCATGTGCAATACTAGATATTGACGCCACGAGCTCCCCAAACTGTATCAATAATTGGGTTGCCAAGACGATTATGTAACATAATATGTATAAACTATGTACATCCATATCTCTACCGTACCAGTTTCATGTGCAATACTAGATACTGACGCCACAAGGTCCCCGAACTGTACCAATAATTGGGTTGCCAAGACGAGTGTGTCACATAATATGCGTAAACTTTGTACATACAGCACCTTGGTTTCATATGTAAGAATGGATATTGACATTACGTACTCCATAAATTGAAATGATCATTGCCTGCCAACATGAGTATGTATAATTATAAATAAGATACACAATGTCTTTTTATGTGAACCATTGACTCACAGCTCCGCATTTTTCACTCCCAACATACCTACCTAGTCCACACCTGGCTTTCCTGCCCCCGGTGCACACCCATAGCTCTGTGCCAACCCTGTTCCCTCCCTGCCCTGTACACAGACAAAGATCGAGCGGTCTGCTCTCTTTGTAATGCCTGCGCACGCCCTACGCTAAATACGGTAATGCCTCGTGCACGCCGTAAACGCGCTCCATCCAAAGCAACAACAGTCAGATCGAGACAGACTCCCAATAGCGATCGCGCTATTATCCCGCTCCGGGTAAGAGGCCGCACCTTGCTCTGTACAACCTTAAGCCAACACTCACGAGTTGTTATCTAATGCTAATTTAGCCCATTGCTTCATCCATTGTAGGCATCATCCCGGTTTGCCACATATTGCCGAACAGCCTTATCAGGGTCATTCCGGCTGCGGCTCACCCATCCTGAAAGTAAGACTCCCACACCCTGCCATCGAGCAGGTTCCACTGCTACCACCTACACTGGTAAGTAACTCTGCTACAGGCGGCCTACACTTGTTCATTGTGTAACATGATTTTGTTCGGTCCTGACTGCAACCTTCTTCCTTCCCTCCATGCCACAGTGCCCGGCCGGGTTCACTGTGAGTCAACTTATTTTCATACTTATCACGTATGGTTGGCACTTCACCACTAGCGAACAAGCCATTGAGCATGTTCTCACTCAGGTAACCATACCTCCCTTACCAATTTCTCTCTAGCCAAAATTCTGTACACAAAGTGTTCAAACCCTCACTTTATTTTTTCACTTTCACAGATGTTCCACATCCCCCCAGTCCTGACGAGATCCTACATCCCTCTCCGGGTCAAAACACCATTGACGCCCTTATGGAAATGAACCATATAAACAGTGCCTATGACTGTAGATAGTCACTGTAAACATTTGTTGTTACAATAACTGGTTTAATGGTCATTTTTCCCTCTCCCATGTATAAATCCCCTGCAAAAACCTTGTATATAACTCACTTGTTGTCACTCAACTGTATTTTTGGTTCTCACAATACACTTGGGACACCTTTGCACTTTGTCTTGAAAACTATGGTTACTAAAGGATTTATTTTTCTTTGATATAATACAAGACTGATGATGATATGAAACTTGGTGCTAAGAGTATTGTTTTTCCCTCCAACATACCCTAAAAACGCTCATAATGTTATTTGATACTATGTTTTGCATTGATTATTGCTTATACAATTAATGTGCCAATGGAACCACTGTTTTCGATATATAGGGGAAGCAGCAAAGGCATGTCTGTGTGTCTCGGGGGTTGTTGATACAAATAAACTTCATTTTTCTAAGATGCCGATGGACCTGTCTTCATTTTAAAAGTGGCGGCGAGGTGAAGTTGGACCCTGTGAAACCCCTGGGACAGAAAGAGTACCAATAGAAGAGCCCTCAAGAAGACGATCATCGCTGACGGTGTTTATTAGTGGCCGGGACGCAGTCTTCCTTCTGCTCAACTATGGCTTTCTCACCATTGATTTACACCCATTAAAGGCACTGTTAATTGTGTGCTTCAGCTTATCGCGTGCTAGCTAACTAGCAGATCATTATGTGAAGCAGTATGCACTAACTGTGCTTTCACTGACGTGGAATATAATTTCATTCCGAATAAGTGTGGCGATTGCAACAAGAAAGGAAAAAGGAAAATATAAATGTCAGTTAATTGCTGCGACCAAAGTGAAGTTTGTTGATGAGCGTATTTCGTGTACCTTCAAATCCGTTATCTTCCAAGTCTCAACGGTGAAACCGGATAATTCCACTGTGATGCGTTGTCTAGCATTCTCCATTGCTGACGCCGAGAATTACCCTGCTGACGTCTTCGCACATTGCAGTGTGGGTATACTTCGTGAGTGAGCTCATCGTCATCGCCTATTGCATTGTGGAAGCTATTTTTTTATCTTAGCAACGCGTTCAGCTAGCGATTTCCATGTAAGTCGGCAAACATTTGACTGCCCATTCTTTCATAATGAAATCGACAAATAATTAAACTGTGTGACTTTCAATAAAAAAACGCCCACACGAGCATGGAACATATTTCTCACATGAACATTTGGATTTCAGCCTGGTAACTGTTTTTGCCTTTCATTCACGTCAGTACCACTACAATATTTATGTTGATTTGTTATTTTTTATCTGTGACTGTGACATGTACTGCAACATTACTATACCTACCAACATTATAGGACAAGGGTGTCTACTTTATTCATTTTAATTTTTCTTTTTTTGTACAATATTTATCTTGGTGTCATCATTTTAATTTACATAATTCACATAACAATTTTCACAGTCATAGTTCTTCCTATTTGGATCATCATTACTTTCCAATATGAAACTAATTCGGTGCACAGAATCCAGGTATTCTTCCTATGGCTTGGGAGGATTGGCAGGAATCTTTTGAAACCTATCTAGAGGCAATTGGAGGCAAAACCTTTTTGGCTTCATGTAAGTTAGCTCTTTTAAAACATAATCTAGGTGTAGAAGGGAGAAAAGTTTTGAAGACTTTTCCTAAACCAGTAATCGTAAATTCTACTACTCAGAAGGTTATAGGTGGTGAAGATGGTAACTCTAGTGATGAGGAGGTTGTTTTTGACAGTTCAAAAACCGAACAATTTATTTCTGACAAGTATTTAGAAGCTTTAAAAGCTTTAGAGGATAATTATGGCAAAAATACACACATTTTTTTCCAGTGCTCAATTATCGGGAGAAACGGTTGAACAGTATGTTGCTGTTTTAAGAACTCTAGGTGCAACATGCAGGTTAAGGGATCTGCATGACATGAAGAGATTATTAGAGATCAATTTATCGACAGAACGAACAATTCCAAGATTCAAGAGAGGTTGTTAGAGTTAAAAGACCCGTCTTTACAAAAGACTATGAATGTTGCTAGAAGGGTTGAAAATACTTCACGTTATGTAAAAGAGTTAAGCAATGAACCCACCAAAGACCACAGCGACGTATGTGCTATTAGTAGTCGCAAACCTAAAATACTAGGTGATAAACCCAATAACCATTATGATGTAGTCAAACCTAAGTCAAAATTTATTTCAGTCAATGATAGATATACCAATTCACGCACTAAATTTCCTGGTGTAAGAACGCAATTAACTTTTAACAAACTGTTTCAGGTGTGGCAGTAATAGACATTCTGCTGACACTCCATGGTGTCCTGCTACCAATGTTACATGTTTTAAATGCAACAAAATAGGTCATGTTTCTAAAATGTATAGAACTAGGGATCGGGAATCTTGGAAACGTTCTCTGAATGTAGTTAATGACACCTTTGAATCATCCCAAAATAGTAGTGACAGTGAAATTGAGGTTTTAGTTATTTGGGAGAATGTAGTTGGTGAAGTATCAGGTACTAACCAACCACCCAAATGCACTCTTCTATTAACAAGTGCAATTTTTTTATGGGCAGATTCTTGTTTTCCGTTTACTATAATTGACAAAAATATTTGGGAATCCATTGGTAAATGTATTCTGTTACTGTCTGATGTTGAACCTGTTGGATATTGTGGAAACAAACTTCCTGTTCTAGGGTATTTTGTTGGGAACATTCTTTACAAGGAAAGAAATATGCAAGCCAAGATTTATGTTCTTGAGAAAGGCAGAGCCTTGTTGGGATGGAAAGAACAAAAGAGTTTAGGGATATTTTTTGATCCCAACCACCCAAATCAAGTTCTTTTAACTCAGGATTGTGCAGTTTCAAAATGGAGTCAAAAGTTTACTGATTTGTTCAACACCAAGTTAGGGTGTTTGAATAAATTTGAGCACCGTATAATTTTAAAATCAAATTCCATTCCAGTAGTCCACAAAGTCCGAAATGTTCCATTTGTTTTAAGACCACAATTAAAACTCGAATTGGATAGATTATGCGAAGAAAATATTATCGAACCTATCGAATCGTCAGAGTGGCTCAGTACAGTAGTTTTGGCATGCAAACCTAATGGAAAATTGCCATGTGTGTGGACTTTGAGACCTAAACAAAAAGATCTGGATTGATCGTCATCCCTTACCTCGCATTAATGAGATGATAGCTTCTGTCAAAGATGCTAAATACTTCTCGTCTATAGATCTCTCTAATGCTTATCATCAGATAAAATCCCACCCTGACTCTCGTCATCTTACGTCATTTATCACGCCTGAGGGTGCATTCCAATTTTTAAGAATGCCTTTTGGTTTAGCTTCTGCCTTGGCAGTTTTTCAGAGACTCATGTGTAGCATTCTTAAGGAGATTGATAACATGCTTGTTTTTCAAGATGATGTGTTGGTATGTGGTAAAAATTATGTTGATCATGTTCGTATTTTGAATGAGGTTTTGATGAAACTACAACAGGCTGGTTTTACTGTATCTGCTGAAAAATGTAAATTTGCCATGACTGAAATTGATTATTTGGGACATACCTTGTCTGCTGAGGGAGTTAAGCCTAAAAAAATCTTTCGGATGCCATCAAAAATGCTCTGCCACCTTCAGATAAAGAGCAATTACGTTCTTTTCTGGGGTTAGCGGAGTATTATTCAAAATTTGTGTTACATTTTGCGTCAAAGGTTCATTGTTTAGGACTCCTCATGAAAAAAGGTGTTAATTGTGTCTGGAATTTTGAATGTCAGACGGCTTTTGAAAGCATAAAGAACGATATCATCAAAGTTGTAGCTCTCAAACCTTATGATCCCCATAACATGGCAGAGGTCAGAAAAGATCTGGAGAAGCCGGTCCGGTGGCTTGTCCAAGTGGTTATGTGCGCTCGGCGGGTCGTGGGAAGGCGCGGGGACGGAGCCCCGTTCCGGCCTGTTCGGTGATTAACATTGGAAGGGTCTTCTCCCAGTGGGGACACTGTGAAGAAGGTCGACTGAGAGCCATCAAAGTCCGGCGGTCAGAGGGCGGTCAGGGATCTGCTGGGTAGATCTGGATCTGCGGAAAGCACTGCAGCGCGTCTTCCTTGCACCAATTCCGACCCTCAGATCCCTCCTGTTAATTGGCAACCCGGTCCTGATGAAAATCCTAAATCAATAGGATCGAAACGCCGTCGACCTGCATTACACCGCAACTCAAGGCGCATTACCTTCTTTGGTTCCCAAACTACCAGCAATGACTCATTCACCAAGGAGGAACCAACAATTAAACATTCTGAGTCTCTCTTCCTTTATGTCCAGATCTTTTGTAATGTCTTGTAAATGCAAATATATCTGTTGCACAAGTGAATCCAATTGAGATATTGGTGCTTTGTACATGAGTGGCAAAATGAGCAGGAAATATGAGGAGGGGAAATTGTCTAAAAAGCTTGTTATCACTGCTGAGGTCTTCATTGACTGAGGCAATAAGAGTGGAAATAGGTATTACATTATGAGGTCATTTGGCATGAGCTGAGGCATTTAGATTCTGGCTATGCCTGAATTCAGAAGATGGGTAAAAACTATCCTTATGATGTAAAAATTAGAAGAAGCTTAGTGAATTGAAGTGTACCAAGGATGTCAGCAAAACTTGTAGGAAATATGGAGGGTACTGGACCTATATTTTGGGACCAAATAAATTTGAGCACCGTATAATTTTAAAATCAAATTCCATTCCAGTAGTCCACAAAGTCCGAAATGTTCCATTTGTTTTCAGACCACAATTAAAACTCGAATTGGATAGATTATGCGAAGAAAATATTATCGAACCTATCGAATCGTCAGAGTGGCTCAGTACAGTAGTTTTGGCATGCAAACCTAATGGAAAATTGCGCATGTATGTGGACTTTGAGACCTAAACAAAAACATCTGGATTGATCGTCATCCCTTACCTCGCATTAATGAGATGATAGCTTCTGTCAAAGATGCTAAATACTTCTCGTCTATAGATCTCTTTAATGCTTATCATCAGATAAAATTCCACCCTGACTCTCGTCATCTTACGTCATTTATCACGCCTGAGGGTACATTCCAATTTTTAAGAATGCCTTTTGGTTTAGCTTCTGCCTTGGCAGTTTTTCAGAGACTCATGTGTAGCATTCTTAAGGAGATTGATAACATGCTTGTTTTTCAAGATGATGTGTTGGTATGTGGTAACAATTATGTTGATAATGATCGTATTTTGAATGAGGTTTTGATGAAACTTCAACAGGCTGGCTTTACTGTATCTGCTGAAAAATGTAAATTTGCCATGACTGAAATTGATTATTTGGGACATACCTTGTCTGCTGAGGGAGTTAAGCCTAAAAAAATCTTTTGGATGCCATCAAAAATGCTCCGCCACCTTCAGATAAAGAGCAATTACGTTCTTTTCTGGGGTTAGCGGAGTATTATTCAAAATTTGTGTTACATTTTGCGTCAAAGGTTCATTGTTTAGGACTCCTCATGAAAAAAGGTGTTAATTGTGTCTGGAATTTTGAATGTCAGACGGCTTTTGAAAGCATAAAGAACGATATCATCAAAGTTGTAGCTCTCAAACCTTATGATCCCCATAACATGGCAGAGGTCAGAAAATATCTGGAGAAGCCGGTCCGGTGGCTTGTCCAAGTGGTTATGTGCGCTCGGCGGGTCGTGGGAAGGCGCGGGGACAGAGCCCTGTTGCGGCCTGTTCGGTGATTAAAATTGGAAGGGTCTTCTCCCAGTGGGGACACTGTGAAGAAGGTCGACTGAGAGCCATCAAAGTCCGGCGGTCAGAGGGCGGTCAGGGATCTGCTGGGTAGATCTGGATCTGCGGAAAGCACTGCAGCGCGTCTTCCTCGCACCAATTCCGACCCTCACATCCCTCCTGTTAATTGGCAACCCGGTCCTGATGAAAATCCTAAATCAATAGGATCGAAACACCGTCGACCTGCATTACACCGCAACTCAAGGCGCATTACCTTCTTTGGTTCCCAAACTACCAGCAATGACTCATTCACCAAGGAGGAACCAACAATTAAAAAATCTGAGTCTCTCTTCCTTTATGTCCAGATCTTTTGTAATGTCTTGTAAATGCAAATATATCTGTTGCACAAGTGAATCCAATTGAGATATTGGTGCTTTGTACATAAGTGGCAAAATGAGCAGGAAATATGAGGAGGGGAAATTGTCTAAAAAGCTTGTTATCACTGCTGAGGTCTTTATTGACTGAGGCAATAAGAGTGGAAATAGGTATTACATTATGAGGTCATTTGGCATGAGCTGAGGCATTTAGATTCTGGCTATGCCTGAATTCAGTAGATGGGTAAAAACTATCCTTATGATGTAAAAATTAGAAGAAGCTTAGTGAATTGAAGTGTACCAAGGATGTCAGCAAAACTTGTAGGAAATATGGAGGGTACTGGACCTATATTTTGGGACCAAAAATTTGCAAATACATAACATGAAGAGTGAACTCTGTGTTTTAATGAAGAATGAAGCTACATGACATGATATGCAGTTTTTAAAGTGATCTATTTATCTTTTGTGTTCGACACGGTAAACCACAATATCCTTCTATAGAGACTTGGCTTGCTCAGAGTGGATGGCACAGCACTGAACTGGATGCATTCTTATCTGTCGGAGCAATATCAGGCAATTACTCTTCCTCCCTTCTGCTCTAATTTAAGGGATGTTAAACATGGTGTTCCCCTAGGGTCATCTCTTAACCCAATTTGTTTAATCTATACAAGGGACCATTGGTGACCCTCATCAAAAGACACAAAATTAGGTTAGTCAATTATGCTGACAACACCCAGCTAATTCTGTCACTGGATAATGAACATCAGATCTTTCATAACTGAATGAAAGACATTGGTACCTAGGCGGACGTCAACTCTCTTAATTTTAATGGAAGCAAAACTGAGCTTTTGTGCTGCTCAGCTAAAGTCCACCTAAGTCTTCCTTTCAATTTCTGGCCACTGTCAGCAAAGGATGATATACTCCCTTCGGATTCTGTCTGTAATCTGGGTGTTACCTTTGATAATAAGTTGTCCCTTGAAGGTCATGCAATCAAAGTAGCTAGCACTTGTTTCTCGCTTCTTCAGGCTCTGCAAAAACTTCATCCCGTGCTACCGACAACTGATAAAACTCTGATTAAGCGTAGTATGATCATGAGCAGGTTAGGTTACTACAATGCTCTTCTTTTAGGAGCTCCAGATTCTCTGTTACATGGAGTCCAAGTCCCGGCGGCCAAACTGGCTCTGTATATGCCTAGAAGATTGTCCGCATCAGATGCACTGAAGGAGCTTCACTGGTTACCAGTCACACAGAGAATAGCTTTTAAATCTCAAGCATCATTTTTAAAGCTCTTCAGGGTCTAGGCCCAATACCCCAATAAAATTGATTTCAAGGATATTCTCTGAGGATATGCCTTTGCTCCTCATCTGCCAATCTTATCTGCATTGCAAAATACAAGAATTTAAGACAAAGTGGGCGCACCTTAACAGTGAGAGTTGCCCAGCTTTGGAATAAGCTTCCTTTCTCTCTTAGATTCTAAGCTGATCTTTCACATTTTAGGAAAGCCCGGAAATTGTGGCTCCTCCCTTAATAACTCTCCTATTCTATCTCTCCATTTGTAGATTTATATCTCGGTTGATAGCGTCTAATGCCAAGATACCATTTTAGTGGCAATGCGCATAATAAATATTAAATAAATAAAACATAACATAACAGGAAGCCTTCAGTCCAATTTATGCTTAATTCATGGAAAATAAGAAGTTGTTCCCCTATGTGGATTCACTACCTAATTGTAGGTTTAGGTCTGGATCGCTAAAGTTCAGATCTGGTATTAATCCATGTTACTGTAGTGACAAGGTAAAGATGGCAATAACAGATGTATCTGGCAAATGTAACTGTGGTCAGAGTGTAAAGTGTGGCACTTTGCATATCCTCTTGGATTGCTTAAGAGTTCAGATCCCTCAGATTTTTTTTAAGGCCTCTGTTTTTAAATGGATCCCCACAGGATAACCTGCACTTCACCATGTCTGCGTTTTTTATGCAATGCTCCAGAAGGCATATCTTGTTCCCATCATGAAAAGTGTACAGTTTTCCCAAGTTAGGCCAGCTCTCATGTATTTACTGATGCTCTCAGGGGATATTATTTTTAGAGTACTTAGTTTCTTGAAGGTCCCCGTAAGGTTGCGGAACAGCCGTGTTTTAGGCTTTGTTGAGTTCTGGGTTGTTTATTAACTGCTACGGTGTACTGTGTAACTATCTTTGCACTTTAAGAGCTGTACCTAGTTTTGTTGATGTTTTATGACACGTTTTACCTAAATTCATTGCTGATTTTAATGGATGATCGGTTTTATTGCACCTGCATTTATGGTGTGTATTCTCAAAACCGAATAAAGCTAATTTGACTTGATTTGATTTGAACAGGCACAAGTCTGGATGTGACTTGTGCCTTAGCAAGTTTTTTGGTTGCTGTTAAAAGGGTTCTATTAGAATACTAGAAGTTTTTCCTTTTTTATTTGGTTTTTATTTTTTAACAGGAAATGTCTGTCTTATTATGGAAAGTGTAGAAAGAGATTTAACTTGAATACATAGCTATGTTATTGATTATTTATCCTATCCTTTTTATTTTTTAAATTTTATAATGGGATTTTAACTGTACAAACATGTTTTTATTATGATTAGGTTCTGTGTTGTGTTGTTTTGTATAAAGACCAAGGTCTCTACATAAACATTCTTTCTGACTGAATAAACAATAAATAAATATTTCATACCCAAAACTCATAATGCTCCTGAACACACATCAGTGACTGAAAACAATTGGTTGGACATCACAAGTGTGACAAGTGATCATCCTCCAGACGAGTGGGCTAAGCTTTCATATTATTAGACCTAAAAGCCTTAGGGTGGTGTTCCCCAAACTTGTTGCCAGCCTGCCTCTATTTTACAGTACTCATTTTTGCTGGCTGTAGGACTCAGTGCACTTTACCACTACTAACAAGTGCCAAAGCGCATGTACTCTCTCCCTAAAACGTGGTAACAATGGCTCCTACCCAATTGGTATATTTTATTTACTTGTAAGTCCCTCGTAAACGTTAACTACATGTGCTCAGGATATGTAAATTAAAATGCTACTAGTGGGCCTGCAGCACTGCTTGTGCCACCCACGTAAGCAGCCCGCTAAACATGTCTCAGGCATGTGTTTGCAGTTAACTGCTACTTCAACTTGCCATTTAAAACTACTTGCCAAGGCTTCAACTCCCCTTTTATTACACACACGTCACCCCTAAGGTAGGCCCGAGGTAGCTCATAAGGCAGGGTGCTGTGTAAGTGAAAGGTAGGAAAGGTACTTTAGGCTTTGCATGTTATGGTAGGGATACACAGGCAAATTAGTGTTTCACTCCTGTGAGCCCTACTCCTCTCTAAGGCTACCATTGGAATTTCCTTAAAATACCTTTAAGCTGTAATTCCTGATTAGAAAGGAGTAGATAAATCATGTTTCCTAACTTTGGAATGGTAATGAAAAGTCCTCTATACTGGTGAAGTTGTATTTCACATTACTGTTTTAGAAATGCCACTTTTAGAAAGCGGACATTTCTCTGCTCCTACTGTGCTGTGTGCCTTGCAGTCTGTCTCGAACACACATCTGCTCTGGGTGACAGCTACACTGTGTGCATTTGTTCCAGAAAGTCACAAACACAGAAAGGATGGGTGTCGCTAGGTGCCCAGCTACATACATCTGCATCCTGATGGCCCTCCTTAGGCATGAATGTAGGAAAGGGTCTAACACTTACACTTCAATAGGTAGTGGACACAAAGGAATGATTACTCCCCACTGATAGCGTGCCAGACAGGACTGGGTTGAAAAGGATACTTGTGCACTTCAAAGCCACTCTTTGAAGTCCTCCCACTTCAAAGGCACATTTGGGAATAAGTGCTGGGTCTCTGAACCCACCAAATCAGTATACTTCTGGACCTGTGATTACAATGCCAGGAAGAACTGTTGCACTGCTGACATGACGGCTACTTTGCTGGACTACTGCTTTGCTGGACTCTGCCTTGCTGTGCTCTTGCCTTGCTTGGCTGCACTGCTGCCTGCTGTTCTCCTACCTGTGTGAGAAGGACTGGACCTACATCACTTGAATCCAGCGTGACTCCAAGGGCTTGCTGGCTTGCCTCCTGTTCTAGAAGTCTCAGGGCCATCAAAACTTTCTGCAACCCTGCTATTGCTGATGGACTCTGCCATCTGTGAGTCCTCCCTTGAGGTGCAAATCCAGTCATGGGCCTCAGAACTTGGTTCTGCAGATGTTTCTGCATCAACATCAACACAGTTATGACTTTGTGCCAATGGAAACTAATGCATTACCCTCGATGTCGATGTTGGAGCCGAACAGCAGCTTTGCTCGACGGACTGCACGGTTCGACATCAATGAACAGCCAGGCTCCACCTTGACGCTACGTCTGCATGGTAAAGGGGTCCGACACCAAAGCCTTCATTTACTGCATGGACTGGTGCCGATGCTTCACCTCCATCCACTGGATTGACGAAGTGACTCCTCGGACAGAGACTTCACTGCCGACGCTTGATCCATCACAGGTGCTTTGTCAGCTGGACCTGTTTGAGTTCCGTTGTCAGCCTACCCTCCTTCGTGGTAGGAATGAACTTTGGATTTACCCCGGTCTAGCACGACCCCACGTAAAATTTTAGTGCTATTGACTTCTTATTCAAAACATATGTTTATTGGCATTTAAAACAATCAGTGCACTCATATATTGACATTTCAAGTTAGAAAATATCATTACAGAAAAATAAAGGGAGTCATCAGGTAAACAATAATGGGGTAAAAATACCTACATATCTGATATCCCCATGAGACCCAGGTGAGGTACAGCATAAGGATTTAATAGGGACAGCAGTTAGAGATGATACATTCCATCTCTAACTGCTTCCACTCCACCCATCTAATCTCAGTGTGCTCTGTCTGAGTACCTAGAATATGTACACACATGCAATTAAAACCAACCTGGATTTACTAAGTCATATTGTGGTTCAAACTAAGTCTTAGGGTCAAGGAAAATGGGAATTTTAAATCCCCTCATATGTAAAACTATTAGGAGAAATGAAAAGCAAAACTGTCTTGAGGGTTGCATATTCCATAAGAAAGAAGGAGGAGGACAGAACAGGTAAGGTGAGGGAGGATATCTTCGCTAAAAGAACGAGATAACTCCCTATGGGAGGCCCCTTGATCTCAGGGAGGGAGACAGGAATCGTAGCCGGAGGTGTGGGCAACTGGCAGGTAGGAGTGTTATCTGATAATGGGGTAAGAGCTACAAAGGCACACTAGATTGGTACCCCAGAAGACTTATTCCCTCAATCTTCTGAGCCACTGAAGTGTCTTCCCCATCCCCTACAGCCAACCCTTCTCTCCCGTATGGGCTTCCCCCTCAGGGTTATCAGGATGTTCCCATGTCTCTAGTATTTCTGACCACAATCATGTCAGTGGATGCCACCGTATCCCCCCCAATGTTTTCACAAACCAGAGCACTCTCCTCAGCCCCAGTCCTCATGATGGCATCATAAATCCAAGTGTCCACTACCGGCTCGAATGTTAATTTCAAAGCCATTGAAATTTGTCTCCTGGATAATACTAAAGTCAAATTCAATATTCGAGAACCAACCCTGTGTTTTCATGGTCAAGGAAAAAGTCCCAGCATTCAAACCTCCAGCATGCACGCGAGTGGTCTGTTCAGGCTAGCATCCAAAGCACTAATCATTGCCCCGAGAAAGCCTGCAATAAGCTGCAGCTCCCGGTCATATGGCAAAAAAACGCATCTAAAAGTGTACACCTCAGGCAGCTGCGTGGGTCACCTCCATGCATGACTTGTAGTCTACGGGGTCTCAGGTAGGTCATATTGATATAATTAAATTTAGTATAGTTCAATCTCATATTTCTGGAGACCTTCTTCGGGTGTGCCAGAACTCTATTCCACTCCGTATCTGTAAGGTGTTGGCCCAACATCTCTCCCCATTCTACGTCTGGGTATCGACAGACGCTTCTGAACCATGGCAGTCAGCTACCTATAGAACCACTTTCCAAAGTGCTGTGTCACACCCATAGATACCAGCATTTGTAGTCTCCTGTTCGTCCTGTCCACACACCACCAAGTCCCCAAATGACTGTGTCATCGTCTCATAGGTAAGGCATTGGGGGAAAATCATAATATTCACAGTAAAATACTACAGTGTCCTCGTCGCTTCTCCTTTTGTAAACGTGACTTCAACCTTTTCATTTATGACTGGTGTACTCAACAGAAACTATTGGAAAAAGGTAGGATTTCTCTGTATGCATGCAGTATTGGCCTACTAGCTTTATGATGTCTCTACTCAGCTGTCTAAGACAAGGAGGTTTAAACTGCACAGGTCTTTTTGGCCATCACAAGGCAGCCAGCCAAAAATACAGTTTAAGCTTATGTGCAATTCCTATCATGCTTTCTGCTGCTACCTAACTGGCACAGCAGAAACCAGAAAGCCCCGCCCCGTTCTGATGACAGGCTCAGGACAGAGTTTGGAAAAATAAAATGGCAACAAATTAAGTTTATTACCATTTTATTTTTCCATATCTGGGGCAATTTGGCTAGTGGGGCGACGCTCCTCTGCCTTAGCAGTGAAGCTGCCCCTGAATTATTAGCACAAACTCGACTCGAAAGTTTCAAAGAGCTTCTTTACATTAGCACCAGTTCCATCACAGATGGACATATTCATTTTTTTTAGGCAGGAGGAGACTAAGGGCCTGATTAGGATGATGGGTGGACTTTTTCCCTATCGTAGCTTGGACCGCCCAACAGGCTGTTAATGTTCCTGCAGTAGGCATTACGATGCGACCGCCACCACGGCGATTGCAATACCAATATTTCACATTGCGGTGGGTGCTGCTGGCTGCAGCACACACCACAATGCGAAAAAGGAATACTGTACATATCCCTGCACTACATGGCAGGCACCTTGGGGTGCCTGCCACATGGTGCAGGGATATGTTGGTGCCTCCCAGTGCCCACAGTTTAGGGCCAGGGGGAAGGGGAGCCTGCTACGGGCCAGCCTGCCTGTTCATGGTGGGTTCTGCCATTATAGAGACTACAAGCCCCTCCGCCACAACGGTGGGCTCAAGGAGCCTGTCGGATGTGTGGCGGTCGGCCTTTCCGACCGCCAAACATACACCCTCCATTGTACTATTGCGAGCAGATGTGGTGGGTCCGATGGCTGTGAGACCGCCACCGACGGGCTGTCGGTGGGGGTCCCCCTCCATGCTAATCAGGCTCGAAGTGATTTGTCCAAAATCACAGAATGTTTGAGTCTCCCGCCAGACTTGAACCTAGTTTCCCAGCTTCACAGTCAACCTCTCTAGCCGTTAAGTAGGGGCGGGAGTTTAACTGCTGGTTGTGAATTAAAAAATTAATGAATATTTAGTTTCAAGACATGACCATGCAGGATTTTGTGGGTCCTGCTTCTAACTTCCGCGAATCCTGGCAAATACTTTGTGGAGAAGTGTGGCTTAATGGTTAGAGCGGCAAACCCTGATGCAGAGGTCTAGCCTTGGACCAGGGTTCAATTCCCCGCCTCGGCGGGTCTTGAGCTCAAAAATTCCACGGACCTGATCATTCGCGCCTCGGTGCCTATTCCAATCATGGAGTCCCACTCTGCAACTCTGGACAATAGTTTGCTTAATCTCCACAACGCTAAGGATGCCTGGCCTCCACCTTGGGGGTGCCCAGGAGTGGACACCTCACAGGGAAAGCCAGGATGGGTTCCACAGCGGTATTCGTACAAGCGCCTTGAGACCCTTGAGGGTGAGTAGTGCGCTATACAAGTATCAATTTACATTTACTTTATAATAATTCAAGTCTCACATATTGCACAAGTGCGAAGAGACATTTCTAGCACAATAACTGCATCCGGACGTCTATTTCATCGTGCGAAGAGACATTTCTAGCACAATGACTGCATCCGGACGTCCATTTCACCGAAGTATGAGCTTTCCTTGCATGTCCCTGCAAGTAAATACCTATGCAAAAGTGGATATGCGATCTGTTTCTAATAGTGCTGAATATCTGAGTATTTGGGAATAGCAGAGTAAGCTAATATGCTGGGAAAACTAATTTCAGATAACAGATAAATAACTGCATGTTAGTTCATAATTTCCAAGCCTAATGATGATAGTGTTTATGTGGTATAGTCAAGAGTCTGAGAATGTGCTGACTTGATTAAGTAAATTAGTACACGTTCTGAAGAGGAGCAATTTTAGCTAACGTATGAGTGCAGAAAATATATTGTTTAATTGTACTCCTGAACACTGAATACCTCCATTTTACATTAAACAGAGGAGTGTTAATAATGTTGGATTTCATTTTGTCCCTGAAGACATTATGCCCTCTGAAAAGCTGAATAAATAATGCATACATCATTTTTTGATTTATTCTTCCACAATGGAAAAAACGGAACAGGGATAAATCAACGGAGACAGCATCTCATTTACAGCCAGGTCCCAAATGGAATGCAGAAACAATTAAAACATAAAGTAGAAACAATAAAGCATAAATGAACACTCCGGCTAATTAGCCAGTTTTCCGAAAGCATATTACAATAATTAGAAGAACTCAATCACTAAAAGAAAGAAACAAGGACAAACAGCTTTTAAAACTGAAAATATTGTTAATTTAAAGTATTCAAATTGTGAATAAGGTTACGAGTCTGGTCGGTCAACAAAGGAGACTATGGTAAGAGAATTGACTTTTACCAACAGTTCACTGCCCACCATTTCCTGTTTTCCATACAATGCATTCCTCAGAAGCAGGCCTCGAGTGTCTAGGTAAAACATACAGAAAGTTGCACTCTTTGCATCCAAATCTGATTCTTATTATCTTATTAGCAAGAGCGCACCGCTTGTAAAGCACAAAGTTGATGCTTTCTGTTCTCTTCTTTGATCTAGAAGTGGTGGAAAAGCGGAAGTGACGTGCAGCGAGTCTCCAGAGGTGGTCCGGGATACTGGCGGTGTGCTGGTCTGGCTGCTGCATCTACTGAGTGGAATGGAGGGGACTAGCTAAGGCTAGGCAAGGTGGGGCGGTGGCAGTGAGGAGAAGGTGGGGAGACTGTGACGCATGTCCGTAACGAGGGTAGGTACATCACCCCTGCCAAGGCAGTCAGAGCCACGCACCCACCCCACTGCCTCTCGTAAGCACTTCCTTGCGGTCATCCACAGTCCAACCACACTGCCTGCGCCGTCTCTGACCAGTTGGTGCTGCCTCTCCTCCCAGTCAACCCCCTGCGGCCTCAGCAGGCCCCCTGGCCCACCGCCCACCATGTTCTCAGACAAGTCAGCCAGCCAACCCAAGCTGCACTGGCAAACATAGGGCAAGCATGGTAGTCGTAGACACTGCTGCTATGCGTGTGCCCCACCCATCTCTGCAGAAGCGCCCAGCTAGTGCAGGGTGCAGCTTGCGGGCAGCGGTGTGCCCCGCTGACCCCTGCAGTCCAGTCACCTGAGACCCAGGATTCTGTAGCCCAGCACAGGTCCACATACCTAAAACATAACTTAAATTCTTTAAGGGGCCTAAAATGTTTTTTTTTAATGCCTGCTAACTGTCATCCTGCCATAGCCCTAAGCAATCAGAAAAGCCCAGGCATACATTTTCAAATTAAGCAGATTAGGGTAGCTCAAGGGCCAAAGAAAAAAATAAATCTACCTGCTATCACCTTTTCACAACATAACTAGAATCAAGGAAGAAAGTTCTGGTCTAATCAGCAATAGTAAGCTTCACTACCAACTCACCGGTATAGAGTCAAAATATCGAGTTTTTAATATCGACTAGACATAATATCGAGTAAAAAAGATAGAATGTACATAATATCAACTAGACATAATATAGACTACCAAAATATCGACTAGAAAATTTTAATATCGAATAGAATGGACATAATATCGAATCAAAAATATAGAATGGACATAATATCGACTAGACATAATATAGACAACAAAAATATCGAATTTAAGGTAAGTTAATATTAATTTTTATTTTTTGTGTAATATAATTCTGTAGCGGGTGTGGGTTTATAAGGGAATAGGGTGGGAAGTAATTTAATTATAATTATTTAAAAATGTTATTTTATTTATTGTTATTTATTTAGAATTAATTGTTAATTAATTATTAATTGGTAATTAATTAAAATATAATTGGTAATTAATTTTAATTGATTAATTGATGAATATGTTAATTTTAGTAATTTATTTTCTGTAGCGGGTTGTGGGTTTATAGGGGAATAGGGTGGGAAGTAATTTAATTATAATTAATTAAATATGTTATTTTTATTATTGGTATTTATTTAGAATTAATTGCTAATTAATTATTAATTGGTAATTAATTAAAATATAATTGGTAATTAATTTTAATTGATTAATTGATAAACATATTGATTTTAGTAATTTATTTTCTGTAGCGGGTTGTGGGTTTATAGGGGAATAGGGTGGGAAGTAATTTAATTATAATTAATTGAATATGCTATTTTATTTATTGTTATTTATTTAGAATTAATTGTTAATTAATTATTAATTGGTAATTAATTAAAATATAATTTGTAATTTATTGTAATTGATTAATTGATAAATATGTTACTTTTATTACATTATTTTTTGTAGTGGGTTGTGTGTTTATATGGGAATAGCTTGGGAAGTAATTTAATTGTAATTAATTATATTTTTTAAATATTTGTTTGTGTTTAATTCTTATTTATTTTATATTGTAAATTAATTTATTGGTAATTGGTAAATAATTAGTATTAGTAGGTAATTTTTATTATTAGTTCATTTGTATTTGTAATTTTAATTGATTAATTAATATATTTTATAAAATTGTAAAATATTTTAATTATTTTGTAATTGGTATTAATATTTATGTTATTTATATCTATATATGAAATATTTACTTTCCCTACTATTGCACTCACTGGAGTGGGAATAGTAATTTTTACCCCTACGCTATCCAACGTTTTCCCTACTGTTGCACTCTCTGGAGTTGGAATAGTAATTTTTACCCCTACGCTATCAAACTCTTTCCCTACTGTTGCACTCACTGGAGTGGGAATAGTGATTTTTACCACTACGCTATCCAACGCTTTCTCTACTGTTGCACTCTCTGGAGTTGGTATAGTAATTTTTACCCCTACGCTATCCAACGCTTTCCCTACTGTTGCACTCATTGGAGTGGGAATAGTAATTTGTATCTTTACGCTATCCAACACTTTCCCTACTGTTGCACTCTTTGGAGTAGGAATAGTAATTTTTAATCCTTCGCTATCCAACACTTTCCCTACTGTTGCACTCACTGGAGTGGGAATAGTAATTTTTACCCCTACGCTATCCAACGCTTTCCCTACTGATGCACTCTCTGGAGTTGGAATAGTAATTTTTACCCCTATGCTATCCAACGCTTTCCCTACTGTTGCACTCACTGGAGTGGAAATAGTAATTTTTATCCTTACGCTATCCAACGCTTTCCCTACTGTTGCACTCTCTGGAGTAGGAATAGTTATTTTATCCCTACGCTATCTAACGCTTTCCCTACTGTTGCACTCACTAGAATGGGAATAGTAATTTTTACTCCTACGCTATCCAACACTTTCCCTACTGTTGCACTCTCTGGAGTGGGAATAGTTATTTTTACCCCTACGCTATCCAATGCTTTCCCTACTGTTGCTCTCTCTGGAGTGGTAATAGTAATTTTTACCCTCTCACTATCCAACGTTTGCCCGACTGTTGCACTCTCTGGAGTTGGAATAGTAATTTTTACCCCTACGCTATCCAATGCTTTCCCTACTGTTGCACTCACTGTAGTGGGAATAGTAATTTTTACCCCTACGCTATCCAACGCTTTCCCTACTGCTGCGCTCACTGGAGTGGGAATAGTAATTTTTAACCTTACGCTGTTCAACGCTTTCCCTACTGTTGCGCTCTCTGGAGTGGGAATCGTAATTTTTATCCCTACGCTATCCAAGCTTTCCCTACTGTTGCACTCTCTGGAGTGTGAATAGTAAATGTAACCCTCTCGCTATCCTACGGAAAAAATATTGTATATGTTTTGTTAATAATATGCATATATATATATATATATATATGCATATTATTAACAAAACATATATATATATATATGTTTTAAAATAATTCTTTTTTTTTAAAGTTACATTAATTATTTGTTAATTTTAAGTTTATTTAAGTATTTTATGTATGTTTAAATTAATTATATTTATTATTATATTACTTTAAAATTACTTTTAAGATATTTACAAAATTCGATATTTTGACTGTCTATATTTTTTCCTATCTATATTTTGGAGTCGATATTTTTGTCCTTACCTGTTTGTAGATAGGAAGTCGATATTCTGGCATTCTATATTTTTACCTCGATATTTTGGCAAGTCGATATTTTGACGGTCGATATTCTGTCAGTGATCCAACTCAACCAAAGGCACAGTTATTCACTGTCTTTTCCAGCAATAAAATAATAATAATAACAAACAAAAAGAATAGTTGAGGCAACAGGAGACCAAATTAGAAAGACAAGAAATAAAAAAATATATATCTGCGTCTCCCAACCAGTGAGATTCCACCCGATGTCATCAACAACACCTAGCCCCAATTTTGAGCACTGGTGTGCACAGAGGACCAGATGGAGCTCAACCAAAAGCTCAAATAGTTCTCAGACACCATTGCTATTGGGGTACAAATTGTCCCATAGATTATTTCACCAGCGTGCGACAGCACTGGTCAAAAGAAAGCGGAAACGCCCACATGCGAACAGTCAAACTAGGAACTACAGTTGCTTGCACAGCCCGCTCAACCACATCTCACTGGACCAATGCTCATCCGAGCTTGTGAGGATTTCCACCCCACAAGCCCCATTAGTGCATCAAGCCAAAATGCCAGCAGAGCCTATAGGAAACCAGAACATACTACAATTAAGCCTCCCAGGGGCTCAAAGGCAATTTCTACACCCGGCTCAAGCCTCAAGCAGAACTGTAATAAAGCCACAACCGGCATGAAAATACTGATTGTTGACTTCTTTAGTGAAAGAATAGCAGCAATCCTTCCTCCTAATGTACACCCAGCACTATCTCCTGCTGTTACAGATGACACAATATACAAGAAGGAAGAGATAGACACATATCCAAGTTCAATCAAAAAAACAATGCGATGATATCTAATCTGAAGGATCAAAAATCAGATACTTCTATATTCCAAATTTCCTCTGTAGGTCCATCAGATGGCATCCTTGCCAAACTTAACTTCACATTAAACTCAGAAGTTAACATATCGGTGTGCTAGTATTGAAGCATAACAGTACCACTGCACCAGGATCAGCATAACTCCTTAAAGCCTACGAAGCGGTCCCTCATATTCACTGTTCAAATCCATTATGACACACAGCAGGAAGCAGGCACTGGTAGGCCTGAGCAGGGTAAAAGCAGGGTCATTATCACGCTAATAGAGCCATCAGGCATCGTAAGGGATTCAAAAACTTCCCACAAACCTAAGCAAGTGGAACCCTATCTTCAGGACCACAACCAGACTAAAAACACTACCACTGTGCTGATACAAAATGGAACTCAGTCAATCCTGCATCAGGATCACAACTCCTCATGGGACCAGGAATGCCCCATACAGGTAAGAGCATTGGGGCAATGGGGCCGGGTTGGTAGGGATTCAACAGACGACCACGAGGGAAAATAAAAAAAATAAAAATGTTCCCTTGTCATTGTCTGTAAAAATCCCTGCCCCGCCGCTTTAAACTGCAAAGGCTGGTACTGTTTGGGACTAGAGCATTTATAATAGGACAGTCTCACCAATGCATCAACCCCACAAGGAGCAACATGAGGATCACAGTCCCCGATGAGAAAAGAACATTTGCAATAGGGCAGTCTCACCAATGCACCAATCCCCCAAGTAGCAATTTGAGTTACTGGCTATAATCAAAATGTCTCTGGTAGCCACAAATAATGTTCCTACATTGCAATCACAGACACTTGAGTTACAACTAGAGCTGATCTAAGCTCTTGCCACTTTTATTGCCAATTGGAGGCCAAATTAATTAGCATGGAGCAAAATTAGTAAATCGAGAGCCAAACAGGAAAAGAAAAACCCCTATGTGACTGCTACAAAATAGTTGAAAAACTATGCACCTTACCGGAAGTACTAACATCTGAGATCTCAGAGTGGAAACTCACATTTGGTCACCTTGATAACCTAGAAAAACCAAAGGAAATGATGGACAGAGCGTTGACAATACAAGCACTCACCCCCAGTCAACTGATCTGGGTTTAATCCATCACCGTTCTTTAGCCCACTCTGCCACCCCAGTTCAGACATGGCCATATGCAAATCAGTCTGCCCCTGTGCCTCATGGGAACAGTCCAGCCCGAACTGCCAAGCCATGCCTTCCCTGGACCGGAAACAAGCTACCGAGGACCGGTTTCTGGCATTTCAGCCGTCTTCAGCCCGGCTTGCTTGAATCCAGTGGCAAAGTGAGCAAGGGACTCACGTCTGAGCATACCCTGCCAACTTATGGCGAACAAAGAAAAACCAAAGGAAATGATGGACGGAGCGTTGACAATACAAGCACTCACCCCCAGTCAACTGATCTGGGTTTAATCCATCACCGTTCTTTAGCCCACTCTGCCACCCCAGTTCAGACATGGCCATATGCAAATCAGTCTGACCCTGTGCCTCATGGGAACAGTCCAGCCCGAACTGCCAAGCCATGCCTTCTCTGGACCAGAAACAAGCTCCCGAGGACCGGTTTCTGGCATTTCAGCCGTCTTCAGCCCGGCTTGCTTGAATCCAGTGGCAAAGTGAGCAAGGGACTCACGTCTGAGCATACCCTGCCAACTTATGGCGAACAAAGAAAAACCAAAGGAAATGATGGACAGAGCGTTGACAATACAAGCACTCACCCCCAGTCAACTGATCTGGGTTTAATCCATCACCGTTCTTTAGCCCACTCTGCCACCCCAGTTCAGACATGGCCATATGCAAATCAGACTGACCCTGTGCCTCATGGGAACAGTCCAGCCCGAACTGCCAAGCCATGCCTTTCCTGGACCGGAAACAAGCTACCGAGGACCTGTTTCTGGCATTTCAGCCGTCTTGAGCCCGGCTTGCTTGAATACAGAGGCAAAGTGAGAAAGGGACTCACGTCTGAGCATACCCTGCCAACTTATGGCGAACAAAGATAAACCAAAGGAAATGATGGTTGGAGCGTTGACAATACAAGCACTCACCCCCAGTCAACTGATCTGGGTTTAATCCATCACCGTTCTTTAGCCCACTCTGCCACCCCAGTTCAGACATGGCCATATGCAAATCAGTCTGACCCTGTGCCTCATGGAAACAGTCCAGCCCGAACTGCCAAGCCATGCCTTCCCTGGACCGGAAACAAGCTACAGAGGACCGGTTTCTGGCATTTCAGCCGTCTTCAGCCCGGCTTGCTTGAATCCAGTGGGAAAGTGAGCAAGGGACTCACGTCTGAGCATACCCTGCCAACTTATGGCGAACGAAGAAAAACCAAAGGAAATCATGGACGGAGCGTTGACAATACAAGCACTCACCCCCAGTTAACTGATCTGGGTTTAATCCATCACCGTTCTTTAGCCCACTCTGCCACCCCAGTTCAGACATGGCCATATGCAAATCAGTCTGACCCTGTGCCTCATGGGAACAATCAAGCCCGAACTGCCAAGCCATGCCTTCTCTAGGATGCTTGATTCCAGTCCAGGGAAGACATGGCTTGGCAGTTCGGGCTGGACTGTTCCCATGAGGCACAGGGTCAGGCTGATTTGTATAAAGCCATGTCTGAACTGGGGTGGCTTGGTGAGCAAAGTAACAATGGATTAAACCCAGATCTGTGACTGGGGGGGTGAATGTTTTGCCATTGTGCAACATTCCGTCCATCATCTTGTGTGTTTTGCTGTTCACCCTATGTGGGAAGGGTATGCCCAGACGTGGGTCCCGTGCTCACTAGGACACTGGAGTCAAGCTATCCAGGCTGAAGACGGCTGATAGCCAGAAACCGGTCCTAGGATGCTTGATTCCGGTCCAGGGAAGACATGGCTTGGCAGTTCAGGCTGGACTGTTCCCATGAGGCACAGGGTCAGACTGATTTGCATATAGCCGTGTCTTAACTGGGGTGGCTTGGTGAGCAAAATAACGATGGATTAAACCCAGATCTGTGACTGGGGGTGAATGTTTTGCCATTGTGCAACATTCCGTCCATCATCTTGTGTGTTTTGCTGTTCACCCTATGTGGGAAGAGTATGCCCAGACGTGGGTCCCATGCTCACTAGGCCACTGGAGTCAAGCTATCCTGGCTGAAGACGGCTGATAGCCAGAAACCGGTCCTAGGATGCTTGATACTGGCCCAGGGAAGACATGGCTTGGCAGTTCGGGCTGGACTATTCCCATGAGGCACAGGGTCAGACTGATTTGAATATAGCCATGTCTGAACTGGGGTGGCTTGGTGAGCAAAATAACGATGGATTAAACCCAGATCTGTGACTGGGGGTGAATGTTTTGCCATTGTGCAACATTCCGTCCATCATCTTGTGTGTTTTGCTGTTCACCCTATGTGGGAAAGGTATGCCCAGACGTGGGTCCCGTGCTCACTAGGCCACTGGAGTCAAGCTATCCTGGCTGAAGACGGCTGATAGCCAGAAACCGATCCTAGGATGCTTGATTCCGGTCCAGGAAAGACATGGCTTGGCAGTTCGGGCTGGACTGTTCCCATGAGGCACAGGGTCAGACTGATTTGCATATAGCCATGTCTGAACTGGGGTGGCTTGGTGAGCAAAATAACAAAGGATTAAACCCAGATCTGTGACTGGGGGTGAATGTTTTGCCATTGTGCAACATTCCGTCCATCATCTTGTGTGTTTCACCTTGATAACCACCCAGCCATAAAGATTCCTCCTCCTACATTGGACTCAGTAAGTTTACTATTAGAACAAAAAGTATTAAATCAAGGATTGGCTACAGGAGACGTGGAGGTCCCGGCAATTCAACTCATAGTGAAAATAGCTATCAAAGCCACTGCAACAGGGGGCCAGGCAGCTCCATTGCCAAACCCTGCTTTTCCGCTCCCGGCACCAACCTGGAAATCCTCTAATGGCTCTATGCTATAGGCGCACAATGGAAAAACTCTACTTGACCATTGGGACAAAATCATTATTGACATCCATTTTAAAGTTGGCCCTAAAATTCTCCCTCGCAGGTCTAATGCAAGTCAACTATGCCAAAAGTGTCCATATGAGCAAGTAAACAGGTGATTGCTGGGACATGGAAAGTACTTAAAAAGACACAGAAGCACCATCTTAAAACTGACATGCATCAAAAATGTAAGGAACAATTCAAATCACATGAGCGGCTGGGCTGGTCCATCAAGTGAGAAAAAACGGAGAAAGAATGGCTACATGTATATTCCCTTCTAGGCAAATGCAGCCATATCGACTTGTGGAACTACATCAAAAATAAAATGTCCCAAGACAGTCACCGCACCAACGCAATAGATGAAGCGCTATGAACACAGCATATAAATAAACTGTACCTGGCCAAAACATCTAGTGCTGAATTTAACCACAATTATATTACAGACACCGAGGTGTCTAATAAACTCTTAAATTTTACAGCAAAACTAAACTCTAAGACCTTGTCAAGAATTAGATCCACAGGAGCTCCTGGACCAAATGGCATCCCAGCCCAACTTTTTAAGAATGATATAGATTTTTGGGCTTCAATACTTTACCCACTATACCACACATGTTCAGCTACTGGGCATATCCCCGAAAGTTGGAGAGGTTTGATACTACATCCAATCTTTAAGAAGAGCGATAGATTAGATCCAGGTAATTGCCGCCTCATAACACCGCTTGATATCAAAGCCAAGGTTACGCCTCACTCCTCCTGAAAGACCTGGAGTCTTGGGTGGAAGAAAAGAAACTGATCCCATTCTGTCAAACCAGTTCTAGGACAAATTCATCAATGGCAGACAATATTGTGGCCATGTCTTTTTTAATTTAACAAACCCTAAGCAGCAATAACCATTCCTTATATGCGTGTTTTTTTGATTATTCCTCAACTCAGTGGACAGTAACAAATTGAGGCAGAAATTACAGAACTGGGTCATTCCAGATAATCTGCTATGGGCAATATTGTTGTTATACATCTTGACTTGGATGAAGATTAAACTTTCTGAAACAGTCAAAACAGGGAAAATACCAACAGACAGTGAATTAAAGCGGAGGTGCATCCTGACCTCCCCTTTATTTAATTGTATACAGCTGACATGTTCTTGGCCTTAAATCATGTGAATCTGAATCCACCAAAAATTGGGACATCTAAGAATTCATTACAACAATATGCTGATGATATAATGTTACTGGACCACTCGCAAATTGGGATTCAAAAAGCCCTGAACGCTCTTAATAAATACAACAAAGTAAACAATATTACAGTCAATGAGGCACAGACAAAAGTGATTGTTTTCAGATGAACGAACAAGAAAACAAGCCCTGTTTGGAGCCAAGGCTCCCAAAAAGTCCAAAGGACAACCGCTGACAATTATCTGGGTGTGTGGCTGATAGCAAAGGGTGGTATTAAAACTCATTTGGGCCACCTCAACACAGTTGGCATTGATCAACACGAGAATAAGCCAACTCAACACAATTTTAAATAGCCCATCCACAACGCCAACTAAACAGGTTCTCCAAGCCTTTCTTTTACCAGCACTTAACTATGTCCACAAGACCTTTCCGGACAATATCACCAAAACACATAATAAATGTAATCTCTAAGCATACAAGAGACTTTTTAGAGTACCAACCCACACAAGAGGTTATATGATCAGATAAGAAGTGGGTTTATAAGCGCAAATGTGGTCAAACATGGGTGCATTTCTAAAATACTACTGTAGGGTTATAGAGACACCACTGAACACCTTGAAATCAATCCTCCAACAGATCTTAATCCAAAAGATGAACTCTTGGTTGAATTATTTAAACAAATCAGCGGACACACTGTAAATAGATCTGTCAGTGTTAAACAATAAATTGCTTTAACACTTAGCCCTTAAAAATAGTCTTAAAAGGAAGATAAGAACACAGTCAATACAATCTGACTTGGAAAAATTAAAATCAAAGAGCACTCCGGCTTTTCTAGCAGTGACCACTTCATACAACACCCATGAACAGCAGTATTTGCGACCACAGCCAATCCTGTGGCGCAACTAGAAAGACATGTTTAAAACATATCATGGCTGCAAGGTTGACTTGCCTACAGACCAAAGAGATGAATCCAAAATGCAGACTTTTCGAATACCAAAAGGAAACGTGTAATCACCTTTTGTGCTGCTGCCCTGCGCCCCCGCCCCTGTTAAATCCTTTGGGCCTCATTTATGAAAGCATGAAAGCAGCAATGCGTCACTTCTCAGTGCGCCCTCCTTGCGACATGATTGATGCATCATATTTACTGTATGATGCATCATGTCACAAGGAGTTACAGATACGTCAGTATTTCTGACGTATTTGTATGGCGCAAAAGTGACGTATTGCTGGAGTGTGTCACAAAAGTGACACAACTCCAGCAATGTGTCCTTTCACATGGGGCAAGCCCATGTGAAAGAGCCTGCATCAGTCTTATGCCTGCTGTGAGGCAGGCATAAGATATTGACGCAATGGCATCCTAGAAGTGACGCAGTGAAATCTGGTAGATTTCACTGCGTCACTTCTAGGAGGCTTACTTCTGTGGGAACGCCCACCCTTCATACATTATACCTGACGCAGGTATAATGTAGCGCAGAGGTTTACAAAGTGACGCATTTTTTAAATAGGGTGCAACATTAGGCAAGTTTTACGCCGCCGATGCGTCACAAAAAGTGACGCAACAGAAGCCCAAAACTGTTGCAAGGCCTCATAAATAAGGCCCTTTGTTTCTCTCACACGGGACAAAACCCCACAAAGAGGCGACAAATTCGGTTTTAAACATAGTGGAGCCATGTGATTTGGCAAAATTCGGCAAATACATAGAATGTTAACAAGTTATGCTCGCTTGTCGCCCTAATTAAGACCACCAGGAACAATTGAATTTTAATGTTTTGAATGATTGGGTTTTAATATCCATTAGGATGGACCTTTTACATGCATTTTACTAGCCGTTCTCTCAGGTGATGAATGGACAACTATTTGTTTTATGGCTTCCAGATCGCATGCACTTTAATCACTGTTTTGCACATCTATTACTATTATGCACAGCATTGAGCAGGCATTCTTCCTCAGGTATTATTTATGAGTCTCAAACTTTTACGGAACTTATTTAAATCTGCTTTTATATATGCTTGCATTCAAGACAGCATGCATTATAAGTATAGTTTGCACAGTCTTGTTATTTTTGCACACCAATGATCTGGTTTTAGCTTTGGCCTTGTTCATGAACTTGCAATTGCTTTTTTGGTGTATTTATTTGCTGCAGACCAGTATATGCAATATTTCCAAGCTCATTTAGGCCCGTGAAAACAACTTTTGCAATCTTCATACTCTCCAGACAAAAACTTGATTTACATTCAGGCCTCTGTATATACATTGTAATGATTTTAATTAATTATACAGTATAGGAATTTCTGACTGACTCCTTATTACAGCCTAGTTGTGACATCACCATTCACATGAACTTAGAAAAGGGAAGCAGTACCCTACTGAAAGAGTGCAAAGCAGTAAATTGTTCAAGCCATGATGCCTTCTGTCGAGGTATCACAACTCCTACTGCCAGGGAACAATGCAAGCAGCAGCTACCAAAGCTTTATACAATTTTCAGCCAAATCAGGAATTTCAGTACAGTGGTAATCAAGCCTACAGTGGGAATAAGACAGCAGCTTTTTCTTTGTTTCCATCATTTTTTTTTGTTAAATGACTGATAAGGAAGAAAGTATGATGTTATTCCATTGACTGCACGGAAGGAGTTCAGAAGAACATAAATGTTTCCATTAATAAAAACGAAAGGCTGCATACCGGTGTGTTTATATTTACTGTACAGACTCAACGTGCCTTCTACCTCTGTCCAAAGAACTGCTGATTTTTTCACCAATAGGAGCAACAAAACAAAACAAGAATTGATCAGGGGATATGTGGATGACGTGACCGTGTATTAAGAGAAACTAAATAGCTCCTATTGGGTTCAAAATATATTAGAGGTTACTTCAGAGCTCCATGTCTTCTAAAGGAGCCTGACCTTTAAGTTTTTCATATATACGGTTGTAGAGCCCTTAGTTGCTCCCAGTAATCTTAAAATGTATGACAGATTTTGTATATCATATAATAGGAGAGCTACTTACAGGTAGTTGGAGATCTACTAGTAACTCACGAGCTACTAGTTGAAGTAGCCTGTTCAAGATCAACAAAAAATTGGGCTAAAAGGCTCTAAGCATAGGCTTGTGCTTATCCCCTCCATTTGTAATCTTTTTACAACAAAGTAGCTTAATAACTTTTTTTTGCTATTGGTTGCTTCTGCATAATGTCTAGCAACTGGGCAATGTATGTCCTGGTTTCTGATATTCAGTACCCACACATATAGAGATTGTTTTAATGGGTATTTTATACTTCCAATACATCTCATCTCACAAGGGCATTCTAAAATATAGCCTGCGAAGTAAAAGTTACATGCAAGAAACATTTTGATCCTCTTGGTGTAATTGTATTGTATAGCATTGAAGTGCTTTTGGCGAGTGGCATGTTACTCAGGTACCCAAAAGGATTAGTGGTGGATTAGTACAGTGAAATCTGAGTTAATATGAGTGGTGGACATCTGACTCTGTAAGTTGAATTGAAAACAATAATGAGGGGAATGGCGGCTAGAAAAAGAAAGATTCAAGAAAGTGTTTATTGTGAGCTCAAAGTAGTAGGATGAGGTTTGGGATGAGTATAATGAGAGATGGAGGAAGGAATCTATAGTAATGGATTAGTGAGATCCTAGTAGTAAAACGAGTTTTGGGATGAGTCAAAGGAGAGATAGATGAGGGAAGAATTTAGGTTTGTTTGGGAGATCATAGTATTAAAATGAGGTTTGGGGTGATCCAAGGAGGGAAAGAGGAGGGAAGAGTCTAAAAAGGGTTATTTAGGAGATCATAGTAGAAGAATAAGGTTTGGGAGGAGTCCGAGAGTGGAGGTAGAGGATATATATATAGAGAGAGGTACGGGGTGAAATATAGAGTAGCGCATCAGTGAGAGTCAAAGTATTTTTTTTACAGTAAGAGTAGAGTAATAAATACATAGATTCATATTTCTATCAAGAAATACATATCTGGATAAATATATACAATGAAATTAAATGGTCATTTGCTTAGGGATATCCTACACATTTGTGCTTAAAAATGGTGGGTATGTAGGAAAGAGCCAACTCTTGAGTAGTATTCTGAAAATAAGATAGTTATCTATGGATCCTATGTTTTGGGTTAATGAATTCCATAGTATGGCTGCTTGAACAAAGAAAGATATGCCACCATATGTTTTCTCTTGTATGATGAGATATTGAGGCGAGGTGCCAATCTGGAGTGAAGGTTCCTTTGCTGAATGCTCAGTTACTTAAAACCATTTGCAATATATTACACTTTATAATGCATGGGAATGATTAAATGACAGATATAAATCTTTTCTTTCTGTAACCAAACATAAAACAGTATAACATTTAGATAATTAATTAATTTAAAAGACATTAACGCAGAGTTGTCACTTCTTTTGTACAGATGGAGTGTATTTTTATGCAATTGTCTGATTCATTATCTTTGTCCAGTATTGAGCAGACTTCCTGCATGTATCTCCCTTTTCTGGCCAGATCAGTTGTTAGTGTGCTATCAATTATAGCTGTAACTGCCTCTTTTGTCGTTTAAACACCTTTGCATAACCATATCGGTTTTAGTAGTTTCAGCTGGACTCACTGTTGGGGGGGAAAGAGGGGCATTTTATGCTTGGTTATTGCGTCCATGCTGAGAGCTGGGCTTGTTCTTGCCGTGCGTAGTGGCATACCTGTTTTGAGTCTCGGGAACAACTTATTCTGACGCCGTCTGCGATGCCCCGGTGAAGGGCGCCTGCCGCAGAGATTGTTTTATGGTAATGGCATGCCAATAAGCATAGTGGAAAGGCTTACATTCGTTTATGAAAGGAATGTATCCTTATTTGTTGATAGATCTAGTGGGGTAGTGATAAATAATCAGTCTTTCACACATAGATTTTCAGATTGATATTAAGAGAGAGATTTAAGTTTGGTGTTACTCCTAAGTCTACATAAACGCCAGTTACGATTCAAAATGAATTCTTGTTCCATTTATAGGTCGTTTATAAGGTGACTAATGGTACTAAGAGGCAATGTTCTTTTTAGCAATAAGGTGACTTTGTCAAACTTTGTCATAATGGGAATTCTGAGGGACATATTAATTTACGTACAATAGTCAGTTACTTTTATCTATCCTAGCAGTTATGATTCTCGTGATGGAGTTGTGTACTCAGGTGACTAGTTAAGTTCAGTGTGAGATAGACAGCCATGGAATATTGTCATTCAGACCTTCTTTGTAATTTTTTAAGCGGTGCACCCATCTTTGCTCTTTTTCGAAAAGGATGCACTCTGCGTTCTTTTTTTCTGATTTTGAGTGTTTCTATGATTACCCAACTGATTTAATCAATGGAATGTCTGAAGTTGATGTAGTGGGTTCTCATTTTGGTTGTTGTCTTGTTGCATTTAATTTTGCAGTGATGTTTGCATATTCTCTGTTTTATTTTTCTACATGTCATACCTATATAATAGTTGCAAGGACAGGTGATCATGTAGATTGCGTGGGTTGTAGTACAATTTGTGTGATTTCTCAAGGTCCATTTCAAGTCATTATTTAGTTGTAGGGTCTTTGTTGGTTTTGTAAGTTAACAGACCGAGCAGGATCCACAAGGGTAATGTCCGGTTATAGGTGTCAGGTTCCAGGTATTGGATATTGATTCAGTTTGTTGATGGTGAGACCGTGGTCTAGTGTGGACAAGGAGGTCACTGATATTTTTGGTTCTTTTTTTTAGCAAATCATGGTTTTGGCCATTTCAATTATCCAGATGTCAAGATATTCCAGTGTTTGTTTATGATTTTCTTGACTGCGTTGAATGCTGTGTTATGTGTTGTGACACATGTGATTATGCTGTCATCTTGTTCTTTGACATGGGTTTCAAGGAGGTTGTCCCTGTGCAGATTCCTGGCTCTCTTTTGGCATCTTTGTATGATGTTCTGAGGATAGTTCCTTGCTTGTAATGTTTGGCTCAGGTCAGGTGCTTGTGTCTTATAGTCCTGTAGTTTACTGCAGTTGCGTCTAAGCTTTAAAAAATGTCTGTATGGCAGATTTTCTCTGAGGGTTTTGTAAGTTTACAGACCGAGCAGGATCCACAAGGGTAATGTCCGGTTATAGGTGTCAGGTTCCAGGTATTGGATATTGATTCAGTTTGTTGATGGTGAGACCGTGGTCTAGTGTGGACAAGGAGGTCACTGATATTTTTGGTTCTTTTTTTTAGCAAATCATGGTTTTGGCCATTTCAATTATCCAGATGTCAAGATATTCCAGTGTTTGTTTATGATTTTCTTGACTGCGTTGGATGCTGTGTTATATGTTGTGACACATGTGATTATGCTGTCATCTTGTTCTTTGACAGGGGTTTCAAGGAGGTTGTCCCTGTGCAGATTCCTGGCTCTCTTTTGGCATCTTTGTATGATGTTCTGAGGATAGTTCCTTGCTTGTAATTTTTGGCTCATGTCAGGTGCTTGTGTCTTATAGTCCTGTAGTGTACTGCAGTTGCGTCTGAGCTTTAAAAAATGTCTGTATGGCAGATTTTCTCTGAGGGAGCTGGGGTGGAAACTATTGAAGGAGAGAAGGCTATTCTTAGCTGTTATCCCATCAGATACTGTCTCGCTGGAATACCAAGACTTTTCTGATTATTTGACAGTATTCAGACTACTCAATTACCACCCCACAGAGGGTGTATGATTGCAGAATTGATCTGAATCTGTAGTATAGTTTATGTGCTGACTGAGCCTGAAACACAAACTCTGTGGAGTTATTTAGATGAACTATTGCATCTAGGGTTCATCAGACATTCTACTTCCCCCGTCTGCTTGGCCCTCTTTTTTGTCCCAAAAACAGGGCATTATGGGCCTAAATAGATTATCGAGCTGTGAACAAGGCCACAATCAAGAATTGAGATCCATTGCTGCCAATTCCCGTATTATTACACCAGTTACGAGGTTCCACATTCTATACAAAATTAGTCCACCTTATACACATGAATGAAGGCTATGACATTTGGGCTGTTTGAATATAAAGTAATATAATTTGGGCTTCTTTGTAACTTTTAGGACATTTATTCTATCGTCTATATTGATGACATTCTGATTCAGTATAAAACTGAACATGAGCATTAGCATGCCCATCATGTAAGGGCCATTCTCCAATGCCTTAGGGTATATTCTATATATGCCAAACTAGAAAAATATACATTTCCTGCTCAATCAGTGGATTTCCTTGGCTCTCATCTGTCCGCAGATGGCATTAAGAGGGATCCCAAAAGATAGACACCATCCACACTTGTCCCTCACCAACAGCAGTAAAAGAAGTGCAAAGTGTTCTTGGGTTTGCCAATTTATATAGAAGGTTTACCCCAGCCTTCTCAGGTATAGTGGCTTCCATCACTCAATTACTTAAAAATGGATGGGCATTAGTATGGATGCCAGCTGCTGAGCAGGCTTTCCAAAACCTAAAGTACAAGTTTACCTCCGCATCAATCCTATCCCATCCAGACCCTGATCAACCCTCCTTCATAAAAAAGGGGTCACCTCACAAGTGTCTTTTGGTGGTGATGGAGCAAGGTTCTGCCCGTAAAACGACTTACCTGGACTCAACCCTCTCAAAATAATGAGTAATGTATTAACCAACATGTTTCATCTTATTAACAATGCAAAACACGACATTTCTAGTAAGATGGGGAAGCTTGCATATGTGCTTTTTTTACTAACTGTAACTCGATTAACCCAAAATGTCCACTGCAACGCGGGAACATTTCTGCGCAAGTGTCTGTCACACTCACGTGACATGATGTACTTACTACTTTGGTGGGAAAACTTTGCTTCAGTGCACTAGACCTAAAGATGGCT
Source organism: Lissotriton helveticus (assembly GCF_964261635.1). Taxonomy (NCBI): domain Eukaryota; kingdom Metazoa; phylum Chordata; class Amphibia; order Caudata; family Salamandridae; genus Lissotriton; species Lissotriton helveticus. The sequence goes on along the minus strand of NC_136059.1, from coordinate 1,598,793,380 downwards.
GCTCTATGTTCTCATGCGCTAATGCTTGCATTGCAGCTTTTACGAAGTTGTTTGTGCTGCATAATCCCTAATGCTATAGTTAAAATTAAGTAATGGGAATAGAGTAGAGATAAGTGGTATACAATGCATTAAGTTATTCTTTGTTCTAAAACTATTTTTCTTTGACTTTGCTATTAGCTCGTGTTCTGGCCAATCAGGAACAATGTTGCTCCATATTGGGTCCTGAAACTGAGCATGTGCCGAATTCACCCGTGTCTACAAGCCATGGCATTGAATTCCTGCCACCTCCTGACTTGCTAGAAGATGTTCCTGGGAATTCGACCTCCTGAACTTCCAAGAGGATGTCAAATTATACATTGTATTTACTATTGGAACATTCATTGCCGGGTGGAATAAAAGTGCACAGGAAAATAAAATATTGGGCGGGAACATTGATCTGAATATTAAAGAGCATGACCTCTCCTCGTCTTTTGACCAATCAAATTGAGGGAATTCACACATTTGCAACATTGGGGTGGTACACTTCCTTGGAAAATGGTATAGCTAAGGAAGGCTTAGCTAGTTAGATTGTTCGACTTGTCCGAATAGCTGACCTTTCACTGACCCAACGCACTCAATAGGCGATCGAGAACAGAGGTGCTGGCAGAGCACTCTGTCAGAAGATGAGGGAGCAGAGGTGCTGTCGGAGCACTCTGTCGGAAGATTCAATAACCCAATCGGGGTTCTGGGATTAAGTTCGATAACCCAATCTGGGTTCCTGAGGGAGAAGATTAGCTAACCCAATCGAGGTCTGTTAGCTGCACAGAGGGGTGTGCACTTAAGCTGTGGGTGCCGGTCTTGACCTGCGGTGGTCCTGTCCTGATCCAATTTGGTCCGTACTTTTCCTGATTCTGTTCTGCACTTTTCTATCCTGCTGGCACCTGCACTATCGGGGGTCCTGTCCTTTATCCCAGCCCGTGGCCAGGGTTGGTCTTCACACCAATCTAGGTAAATATAAAGTTTTAAGGGTATGTTGTTGTGCTGTTTCCCTTTCTTACCCATCCTATGTTTTAATGCTTAAAGAAAGTTTCATAATATTTCCGCATCATATTGTTTTGGTTATACTTTTCTTAATTGAACAAACTTTGACTAATTTAGTATGGACTCAGACCTTTAAGAAAATATTTAGATAAAGAGTTTAAATCTTCCCGAGTCTGCGGTTATTCATGATTGCAAATGTTATTGACTACCTATTTTCTTGCTAACTCCCTGTACTTGGTAAGTCGAGGTAGAGGTCCTTAAAGGTTAAAATTAATTACTGGTTAATCGTAGGTTTACCTGTTCAAAGTTTGTACGTTTTTATGGGCCCAGGTGAGTATGGTAAAATTTTGGACAGGTGAACCCGCACTCTATCAGTGGTGTTTTGTCCCAGCACAAACCTACCACAGACCATTTACATTTATTGGCCTATTATTCACAAAACCTTTTCCCAGCTGAGTATAATTACACGGTGACTGAGCAGAATCTATTAGCCATTGATGCAGTTTTTGCAGAGTGAAGTACTCATTTATTAGGTTCAAAATAAACATCACTATTTTTACAGATCACAAAAATCTACAGCTCTTCTCTTCAGTTAAGGCTCTTACACCAAGACAGATGCTGTGGCTTCATTTTTTTGTAATTTTTATTTTTTCATTGCCTACCGTCCAGGGACAAAACAACAACAATCAAATATCCTGTCTCGACTAGCTCAGCCTGAAGACAAAGGACCAGATCAAGCACCTTATCATATTGTTCTCTCTGAAAAAATAGTGGCAATCACTGTTGCTGATACATTTTTGTCACAAGTCAAACAGGCTTCAAAAACTGTTGACCCCCCTGAACTGGTTACACAACTGAAAACACAGTATAATAGATGGTTATTTATTTCATTGGGAGCAAATGTTCACACCTCAAGATGAATTACGACAACAGATCTTAGAGTGGCACCATACTTCTGCATTAGCCGGGCATCCAGGCATGCAGAAGACACTCAAAAGTTGTTTAAGGAATTTTTGGAGGGAAAACATATGAAAAGATGTTCAAACATATGTTAAAACATTTCCTGTCTGTGCTCCTAACAAAGCACAACCTTCAATCCCTGCAGGATTATTGCAACCATTGCCTGTTCCGCTGCTTCCATGGCATACAATTAGCTTAAATTTTATCACAGATATTCCAGAATCCAGCTAAGAAAACACCAGGTTGTGTTTGACATGTTGTCCAAAATGTAACATTTTGTGCCCCTGAGGAAAATTTTAACAGCTGCTGAATTTATTGATACTTTTTCAACCCAGATAGTTAGGTTACATGGCCTTCTAAGGAAAATTGTATCAGACCGAGACCCACAATTCACATCTAAATTCTGGAAAACTTTATGTAGCACCCTTGGAATTGAGGTTGCCTTATCCTTCACCTTCCATACGCAAATGGATGGCCAAAAAGAAAAAGCCAACCAAAGTTTAGAGGAGAATCTGTGGTGCTTGACAGCCACACTAACTTCACAATGAGACCAGGCCTTATTACTTGCAGAGTTGTGTTACAATATTAGTGTTCATACAGCTTCAGGTTGTTCTTGTTTTATTTCTTCACTGTATCACCCACGTACTTTTCCCGAATCATTGCCCTCTACTCCGGGTTTAATGCCTTCGGCCTCCGCTCGTTTACAAGCCTTACATGAAACTTACATGAAACCTAAGAACAAGCCTGCAAATGTGTAGCACAAAACAAGCTAACCACTACAAAGAAAGCTGATACCAGAGCTCCAGTATAAAGAAGGAGACATGGTATGGCTGCCCACAAATAACATACAATTAATGGGCTCTATAAAAATTACAACCACGATCCATCGTACCCTTTTCAATAAGCAAAATAGTAAACCTGGTTACTGTGCAATTACACTTAGCTTAAGAATATGCCATAGATCCAGTTTTTCCTGTATCTCTTCTCAAACCTTACCACTCAAGTACCTGAAAAGACGAACACACCCTCCAGGAGTCATAGGTGCTCATCTGGAAAATGCGGTGCAGCAAATCATTGATGCCAAATGTATTCAAAGCAAAATAGACTATCTAAATGGTTGGAAAGGGTATGATCCATCTGAGCTTTCTTGGGAACCAGTCTCTTTTGTCCATGTACCTCATATAGTGTGACGTCTTTATTCTCTCAATCCAACGTGTGATGTTTCCATGCTCTCAATCCAGCCAAGCCAAGTCCTGTGAAATGGCCTTTGGGGTGGGGGAACTGTCATGGGCATTGGCTGCTGTCACCTCTGTTATATTATCTCAAAGTGAATATCACACCCACAGGCAGCCGCAGGCCGTGGAGGGAGTTACGGTGGGGCAGGGAGGCGGGGAGGGGGAGGGGCAGGGTGGAGAGGGCTAAAAACCGGCAAATGGATAATTACAGGTAAGTAAACAATTTAAATAATAAAACGAATTTCGTAGCGCGCACTGCATCACATTTTGCGATGCAGTACGCGCTACGAAATTCGTTTTATTATTTAAATTGTTTACTTACCTGTAATTATCCATTTGCCGGTTTTTAGCCCTCTCCACCCTGCCCCTCCCCCTCCCCGCCTCCCTGCCCCACCATAACTCCCTCCACGGCCCGCGGCTGCCCATAGGTAACATGAATATCAATACTCAATACGTGCCAGTAGCACATATGTATAAATGGCAATAGCATGTACTGGTATCCTGTGAACATTCCTATTGTAGTAACATATACGCCGTAAAATCATGTTACAAAGTCTTATTGTAGTGACATATGTGGCATAATCATTGTTACAGTATTTGCAGCATACAATATAATGCATTAGTACTTATGGTTAAACCCTGGTGGCAGTAGTAACTACTAGAAATATGTGTTGTATGCGGCACTGGAACATGTGCACACTGCCTGCACGTTCCGAAACCCGCATGAGTAACGCCCAGCAAACGTGCGCCATGTGCTAACTCCTGCAACATACTTACCCCCCTGTGAGCAGCAGTTGGGTACCACGCACCAAGCATGTGACATGCGTAAGTGTGATTGATGCCGGCAGTTGTGGGTATTTAAACAACCTCTTTCTGTGCCTCTGTGCTCAGTCTCATTGGTGCAGAACTACTTACCTGACTCCAGTTCTTATGCGGCTCTTCCCTGGATGGCTTCTATCTTTGGAACTGCTTCCTTCAGCGCTACCACGGTACCTGTAAAAAAAGCGCAAATTATTATTTTATTTTTTTAGGATTCAAAACATCAAGGGGCAGATTTATGAGGCACTTGCGCCATGTTTACGCCGCTGTAGCGTCACGCAAGGCGGCGTAAACGTGGCGCATCCCTACGAACGATTTACAACGTGACGCATCTAGGCAGATGCGTCACGTTGTAAAGCCCTGCGCCGCTTGTGGGCGTTCCGGCGCAGGGTGGGCGTTCCGGGGCAGGTGTGCCTCGCAAAAGGGGCTGAGTGAAATCTATAAGATTTCACTCAGTCACTTTCAGGCCAATGCTGCATCAAAAGCCTGCGCCTGCTTGAAGCAGGCGTAGGTCTTGACGCAGCATTGTTAAGATGGGGCACCCCGGAGCCTTGCTGGAGCTGCGTCGCGCTTGCGACGCAACTCCAGCAATGCGTCACCTTTACGGCACAGATGCGTCACGCATCTGTGCCGTTTTTGCCCCATGGTGCGCCGCATTATAAATGCGGCGCACCATGGGTGGCGGAGCTGTGGCGCACTGTGGCGCACATTAACTGGCGCATCCCTGGGGATGCGCCAGTTAACATAAATCTGCCCCCATATTCCTTGTGCTGGACTTTCTGCTGTTTTACAAACTGGGCAAAACTGTTCTTGAACTTTAATTTGTAAAGACTTGTTAACTTTGGAGCTGCAACAAGAAAGCCGTAATTCTTGTAAGAGCGGTGCATTCAAAAAGGAAGACAAACCTTTTTTTTTTAAATGGTGCAAAAAACAGAACAAAAGCCTTTCATTCTTTTGAACTTTGTGTACGTACGCACTGCTCCTCGTACCTGAGAGGAGATAAAAACTGTTTGTCGCAGTTAGAGATTTTTCTGCAGGCTCTCTGACTTATGTGTGGAGTCATAGCATTATTGTGAAGGTGGTTTTCACTACTGCTTGATGAAACTCTGTCTGTCGTATAACGTAATAACTAACATCTCTTGCTTCAGAACCAATCATACCACTCAACATCGTGAGTCGCCTGATATACAATAGCCATGTTTATTACGGTAAGCTCATTCTTTTTATGCCCATGTTATATATGCAAATGTGCTGTTCTGTCCAAGATGAAAGTTAGTGCCAGATATAATCAGTGTTTCTATTGTAGAATGACCATGTGTTAAAATTACCCAGGTACATAGGGAGTTTATATCCTGGAATCCGATAGAACCCAGTCCCCATGCAGACCCTGATGACAGAGAAAGCAGAAGCAAGAGAGGGCCTGGAATTTCTCTTTTTTCTTTTACCTAACCCCTTTCCGCTTGAGTTCTATTGGGGAAGCATTGTACAACATCAGTGCTGAGGGAGTTGGGAAAAGTCGTCGCCCCATTGGAACTGCCTGGAGTTCAGGTGAGTGACTTGCAATGGTGGGTCAGTAACTTGAATTGATGTCTGTTGTGGATGAGGAACAAGTGGAGTTTTTTGTGGTGTTGGATGATGCAGGTCTGCATGAGAGGTCAAGGGTGTGCCTGGCTACTGCTTCTGTGTGGTCTGCAGTCTTTACAGGAGGTGTGTGTTAATTTCTGCCTAGAGTGTGTTGCCAAAGTCCCGGTGGTCGGTGATGAGGGCTTGAGTGACTGTGCATCTGATGTTGACTAGGAGTCATCTGAAGATCTTTCGGAGCATGCAAAGAGTGAAGAAGTAGGCTGAGAAAACTGCATTGATCTGGTTTTTCATGGTGAGCTTGCTACCCAGGATGGTGCTGAGGTTCCAGATACTGGACCCGATTCACAAATGTAATCTGAGACAAAATTCCTACTTTATGACTTTCAGTATTCACAAAGGGCATTTAGCAGTAGTACATTTCGGATTTTATCTTAGTTTGACTTAAGTTTTGGTCTTAAGTTTAACTTAAGTAAAACTTAGTTTACCTGAGACAATATCCTAACTTTACTACTCCTAAATGCCCTTTGTCAATAACGAAAAGTTTGGATTTTGTCTCAGATTACTTTTGTGAATCTGGCCCACTGTCTGTAGGAGTAGGTGAGGGTCCAAATTTGTCAGGCCACCAGGAGTCATTCCACAGGGAGGGGATGTTCACGAAGATCACCGCTGCTTTTTTGTCTGTGTTGAGTTTCAGGCAGTTGTTCTGCATCCAGTTGGCGATGCTCGTCATGCAGAGGTGGAAGTTGGTCCCGATGGTAGATGGGTCTTCAAATAGAGAGAGGATGAGCTGGGTGTGGTCTGTGTAGCATACAATGTTCAATACATGGGTTCAGACAATGTTGGGCAGGGAGTTCATGTAGGTGTTGTAAAGAGTTAGGCTGAGTGATGAACCTTGAGGGATGCCACAGACGATGTTATTAGGTTCTGAGGTGAAAGCTGGAAGGTAGATTCTCTGTGTTCTTCCATTCAGAAAGGATGCTATCCATTTAAGGGCGTCCTCTTGGATTCCAATAGGAAGAGGCCTCTTGATCAGGGTGTGGTGGGACGTTGTGTTGAATGCTGCTGAGAGGTCGAGGAGGATCAGGACGTCCATCTCTTCCTGTTCTAGGAGGGTTCTGATGTTGTCAGTGGTTGCAATTAGGGTTGTTTTGGTGTTGCGATTCGTGTGGAATCTAGATTGGGATGGGTCCAGAATATTGTTGTTCACAAGGTATTCCATGAGTTAGCGGTTAATGGCCTCTTCGAGGACCTTGCCAGGAAATTGGAGCACAGAAATGGGCTGGTAGTTATTGAGATCATTGGGGTCGGAAGATGGTTTCTTGAGAAGGGGTATGACTTTAGCGTGGCCAGGCGCTCTTCACCAACTACTTGGCTCGCACCTCGACACGCACCCTGTGCGTCTGAGTCTCACCTCTTCTCCCGGTGCACATGATCACCAGGCGCTCTTCATCAATGCCTTGGCTACACCACGACATGCACCCTGCACGTCCTGGACTTGCTTCTTCACTCGGTGCACACAACGACCAGGCGCTCTTCACCAACACTTTGGCTGCACCATGACACGCACCCTGCGCGTCCGAGTCACCTCTCTTCTCCCGGTGCACACGACCAGGTGCTCTTCACCAATGCCTTGGCTTACATCACGACACGCACCCTGCACATCCAAGTCTCTTCTCTTCTCCCGGTGCACACAACGACCAGGCGCTCTTCACAAACACCATGGCTTGCACCACGACACGCACCCTGCATGTCCGAGACTTAGCTTAATCTGGTGCACCCACGATCACAAGGCACAACTTCTGAGGGTCTCAAGCTGCAGAAGCACACACACACTGAGTTGGTTGGGACTTCTCCGGAAACTTTTATGTTCCTGTGTTTCCATACAGGGTGCCAGCTCACCTCTGGCCCCTGGGGTTCAGAACACAGGACAAAGCACAGTCCTGTGCAATGTACCTTAAGTATCTTCCTCAGTAAAAGCTACAAACTGCAGGCCAACCGCAGATCACGAAGGAAGGGTCAGACCTATCTAGCAGTCTCTTCAGCAACTGCTTCCTTGGCAGAGGTTCTTCTTGACCACGAAAGAGGTCAAAGCCTTTGCAGACTCGACCTGTCCATCTTGCCATTCAAAACTACACCAAATTCTAGGGGTTTCAGTTCTCTTAGTTATACCCCTTCATGTCTTTGAAGGTCTTTGTGCTCTGGGCTCCCTGACCCCTGCCTAAGTCAGTTCTGGGTATCTCCCTCCCAGTGTCACCTTTTTCCCTTTGATACTGGGGGTCTGGAACCCTAATCACTCAGCAGGAGATGGGTCAATTGGATTACAGCACCAGCCCAGGCCTTTTCACATCCGGGGCTTCTCCTCCCCCTACTGCCCAGATGCAGGGCAGCCTGGTGCCATCTCAATCCCTCCCTAGGTCAAGACCTCCCCAGCTCCTCTCACCTTTCAGGTCCAGACAGTCAATCCACATTCAGCAGAGACACACAGAAATGCTTAAATCGCAAAACTCAGCCACTTTCTAAAAGAGTGTTTTCTGACAACACAGTGATAACTTTCACAGAATGATATGTTATGACAATGTGAGTTCATACAGACTGAACTTCACCTCTCCATTTTAAACTTATAGGAAACTAGGCTAACAAACACAACACCCAGCCTCCCCCATTCTGTCCTATGGGCAGGATGGCCTTTCAGAAGTGAAAAACGAAATGGAGTGTTTTTCACTGCCAGGACATAACCCACACCTCAGTATATGTCCTGCCTTTTACTTACACTGCACCCTGCCCAGGGGTTACCCAGGACCCACCACAGGGGTGGCCAACGTGTATGAGAAAGGGAACCTAAGGCCTGACAAGAAGTTGGACTTGTCAGGACAACATGCTAACTTAGCAAACTGTGCGTAGGCCCTACACTGCATCACTAGGGACTTTACTAGTAATGCAAACATACCAATCATGACCAACCAATTACCATTACTCTTTAAACAGGGAACACTTGTACTTTAACACCATTCAGCAGTGGCGAAGTACCCAAAGCATCTAAATTGGCAACTCTTTATCAGGAAAATGGTCTAGGGGTAAAGCAAAAAGTTTAGGGAACTTTAGCCAAAAAGGCCAAGTCCCACACTGACGTTGTTCCTGCTTTCTGGGAGCTTGACTTGTTGGCGTCATAAGGGTTATCGGGGTAAAGGGTGAGGTCACTGAGGAAGATTTAGTATTTGGTGTCAATATCTTGTGGTGTAATGAATTTGGGGATGGCATAGCAGAAGCCGGGGCATGGTCCTGAGGGTCAGTAGGTGCTTTGATGGTTATCGTTCCGTCAGTTTCAAGTTGAAAGTTGAGCTGTTCCATCATCGGGTGTTATCATCCTTGGTGGTGGTGCAATGGATGTTTTCTTAGTGGATGATGGCGATTCCACTGCCATGTTTGTCAGTGTGGTCCTGATGTACAATCTTGTGGCTGTGGAATTGTCGTGTCGAATGCCGTGTTGAGGCAGGTCTTTTGAGGAAGACAACATCGGAAGTGAGGGAGGTGACGGTGTCGCATATCTTGGAGGTGTGTTTTCAGGGTGATCAAACATAGAGCAGGAGGCAGTGGAGTTATCCAGGCGCCAACATGCTTCGCGTGGTGGTGGTGGGTATGTGTGAGTGTGGGTGCTCCAGTGTTACAGGAGAAGAGACAGATGTGGGATGCACAGGGTCCTACTGTTGAGCATGGAGAGGTGCAGCAGCAAAAGTAAAATCAACACAATGCAAAAGCAACAGTCACAAAGGCAAGATTTACAGAAGGCAAAAGTAACAGACAGAAAGTTAAGATAACAAAAGATAAGAACAATGGCAATGAACTACACAAAAGACAGCGGCAAGTACGCAATCACTGAATAACAGTGCCAGGGAAGTGAGGAGGAGCTTGCAGAAGCCACCTGCTCAATGGGGTCACACTGAGGCTTCCATGAAGTAGCTCCTGGAATGGAGAGGGGGAGGGGGCTGGGAGGCGGGAGTGGTGGGAAAGCAGGGGAACAGGAAAGCAAACGGTGGGCGCAGCTGAGTACAAACAACAAAGAAATAGGCATAGTGAGAGAACTAGCCAAAAGCACAAGTACAAGACAACAGGCATCAAATACAACAAATTTAGTCAAATCAACAGGCACAAAGCAAAAGTAAAATTAACAAAAGGCAAAAGGAACAGGCAAAAAGCACTTTAACAGAAGGCAAAGGTATCAGGCACAATGTTTTGGTAACAGAAATCAAGAACAAAGGCAATGACCATCACTAGAAACAGCAGGCAAGCAGGTAACCACTGAATCACAGCACCTAGGCAGCGAGGTGGAGCTGGCAGAAAGGACCTGCTCCAATTCCGGTGTATGGTAAGTTATATTCTTTAATTTTCTTGCTGTTGGAACACACCTTTCGTTACTACAGGGGAAGAATCCCATAGTTGCTCTTGTGTCATTGTCAAGGGTACCATAAAATTCACTCTTGACTAATGTGTCTTTTAACCCCTTCGCTGCTAGGCCTTTTCCGTCCTGTGCGAAGCCTTTTTTTGGCTATTTAAGGTAGTTTGCGCTTAGGCCCCTGTAACTTTTTGACCACATAAGGTATCCACGCCAAATTTGTGTTCTCTTCTTGCAACATCATGGGATTCTAAAGGTACCCAGGGTTTTTGGATTCTCCTGGAGGGACACAGAAATTAGCCAAAATACTGCTACATTTGTTTTTTGGGGGAAAAAAGTGTTGCAAATGAAAGCGTCTGGCTTTTTCCCTGCAAATGGTATCAACAAAGGGTTTGTGTGGCTGAAATCACCATGTTCCTAGCTTTTAGGGACTGACACACCTTTGTCAGAAAACCAAAATGTTTTACAGTTTTAGCATTTGATGGGATATAGTCTATTTTTGCCATTTTTTGTGCTTTCAACCATCTTCAAGTTCATGTTAGAAATGGGTATGAAAGCAATAATGGATCCTGGAAAGCTATACATTTTAGAAAAGTAGACAAAATTCTGAATTTAGCAATGGTCATTTGTGTAGATCCTTCAACGTTTCTTTATAGAAACTAACAGTTGAATATAGGAAAAAGTAAAAACTAGTTGAAAAAACTGCCATTTGTGCCAACGTTTTCACCTGTAACTTCTAATTGTGACAGCTGTTTGAAAGCAATATACTTTTATACCTGCTGGACTTCTATGGTTGTGAAGATATATAGAACTTTGTAGGTTCACAAAGAACCAGACGAACCCAGAGCCAATAACTGAGCAGCATCTTTGAATGGTTTATTATGATATACCGGGTATCTAGCAATTCATTTGGGAAAATATATACATGGAAAAATTGGTATGCAAGACACCTATGTATTTCTGAAATTGGAACAAAACATAGAGTTTAGAAACAGTAGATATTTGTACATTTCCGATATTGTGAGTACCCATACTAGCATGATAATTATAGGTCATTTTTCAAAATGACTTATTTTTTACACCTAGTCTTCCATTTGGAAGGCAGAAATGCATCAGAAGTCAAAAGGTAATACCAGTTGCTCTACAATTCTGTATTACCCTAAGTCTCTCGATAAAAATAGTATCTCACTTGTAGCCTTTCCAGTTTCCGCCACTGTCTTGGCGAAATCTGCTCTTGGATGTCCTCGAACCACCTTCGACTTAACACAGACAAGACTGAGGTCTTGTTTTTTAATCAAAAAATGATCATCCCACCTTCATTATGGTGGCCTACGGCACTCAACCCTCCCCCTACCCCGGTTCACTCTGCCCGCAATCTGGGGTTTATATTTGATGATACCCTCTCCTGTGGCCCTCAAATTAATAAGGTTACTGCGGCCTGCCATGGTAAACTAAAAATGATGAGAAAGATCTTTCCATTTTTGCCTAAGGAAGCACGCAGAACAGTAACTCAGGCATTAATCACCTCCCATCTGGATTATGCCAACAGCTTATATGCTGGGGCCCCTCTTTATCAAATTGAACGCCTACAGGTAGTTCAAAATGCTGCTGCAAGACTGATTGGCAATATTCCATACAGACACCCCATATCAGCGTTTCGCAAAGAACTCCATTGGCTTCCCATAGCCAACCGCATTAAATTCAAAACGCTCACTCTTGCTTTTCGAGCCCTGAACGGAACTGGCCCGGATTATTTAAAAAAGAGATTGAGATTGTCCCACTCAATCAGAGACCTTCGCTCTAACAACCTTCGTCTCATGCAGGTGCCAAGATTCCGTCGCACAAGAACTGGTGGTCGAGCCTTTGCTGTTCTTGCTGCCAAACATTGGAACGACCTACCGATCGATCTCAGATTTGCTCCATCCGAAGCTCTGTTTCGCAGTCGCCTGAAAACCTGGTTATTCACATCTATCTAGATTGCTCTTTCCTTTCCTGCTGACAGACCTAGCGCCGGGACACCCCCTTTGGGGGTAGCCGCGCGCTTTACAAAATTCGTAAATAAATAAATAAATAAATAAATGGGTAGGCCTAGTGCCTCAACAGGAAACGGCTTAAAACGCAACATGGACGCACTTTATTTTTACAGTGAAAACTGACCCTTTTTTTGCAAAGTGCCTAGCTGTAAATTTTGAACCCTAGCTCTGCAGACACCTAGGGAAACCTAGCAGACCTATACATTTTTGAAAACTAGACACACAGGGGAATCCAGGATGGGGTGACTTGACTGGCTCCCACCAGGTTCTATTACCCATGATCCCTTGCAAACCTAAACATTTTTAAAAAATCCCACATTTTCCTCACATTTCTTTGGTGGAAAGTTCTGGAATCTGCGTGGATCCACAAAATTCCACCCACCCCGGGTTTCCCAAAGTCTTCCAAGAAAAATGGTACCTCACTTGTGCGGGTAGGCCTAGTTCCCGCAACAGGAAACGGCCCAAAACCCAACCTGGACACACCACATTTTCACAGTGAAAATTTACCCTTTTTTTGCAAAGTGCCTAGCTGTAGATTTTGAACCCTAGCTCTGCCGTCACCTAGAGAAACCTAGCGAACCTATACATTTTGAAAACAAGACACCCAGAGGGAATCCAGGATGGGGTAACTTGACTGGCTCTCACCAGGTTCTGTTACCTAGAATTCCTTGCAAACCTAAAACATTGTCTCAAAAACCATTTTCCTAACATTTCTGTGGTGAAACGTTCTGGAATCTGCGTGGATCCACAAACTCCACCCACTCTGCGTCCCCCAAAGTCTTTTGAGAAAAATGGTACCTCACTTGTGTGGGTAGGCCTAGTGCTCGCGACAGGAAAAGGCCCAAAATGCAATGTGGACACACCACATTTTCGCAGTAAAAGCTGACACTTTTCTTGCAAAGTGCCTAGCTTTAGATTTTTAACCCTAGCTTTGCCGGCACCTAGGAAAACCTAGCAAACCTATACATTGTTTAAAACAAGATACCCAGGGGAATCCAGGATGGGGTAACTTCACTGGCTCTCACCAAGTTCTATTACCCAGAATTCCTTGCAAACCTAAAGATTTGAAAATAAAAACACTTTTTCCTCACATTTCTGTGGTGGAAAGCTCTGGAATATGCGTGTATCTACAAAATAACACACACCCCACATTCCTGAAAGTCTTTCGAGAAAAATGGTACCTCACTTGTTGGGGTAGGCCAAGTGCCCGAGACAGGAAACGGCCCAAAACGCAACATGGATTAACCACATTTTGCAGTGAAAACTGACACAATTTTGCAAAGTGCCTATCTGTAGGTTTTGAACCGTAGCTCTGCCGGCTCCTAGGGAAACCTAGCAAACCTATACATTTTTGAAAAATAGACACCCAGGGTAATCCAGGATGTGGTGAGTTGTCTGGCTCTCACGAGTTTCTGTTACCCAGAATCCTTTGCAAACCTCAAAATGTGTTATCAAAACCCCACGTTTTCCACATATTTCTGTGTTGGAAAGTTTTTGAATCTGCGTGGATCCACAAAATTCCACCCACCCCACATTCCCCAAAGTCTTCTGAAAAAAAGGGTACCTCAGTTGTGTGGGTAGTCCTAGTGTCCATGACAGAAAATGGCTCAAAACACAACGTGACACACTACATTTTCACAGTGAAAACTGACCCTTTTTTTGCGAAGTGCCTAGCTGTAGATTTTGAACCCTAGGTCTGCCGGCACCTAGGGAAACCTAGCAAACCTATACATTTTTTAAAACTAGACACCCAGTGGAAATCGGGATGGGGTGACTTGTCTGGCTCTCTCCAGGTTTTGCTAAGAAGAATCCCTTGCAAACCCTCAAAATGTGTAAAAAAACATTTTCCCAACATTCCTGTGGTGGAAAGTTCTGGAATCTGTGTGGATCCACAAAATTCCACCATCCCGCATTCTGCAAAGTCTTCTGAGAAAAATTGTATGTCACTTGTGTGGGTGGGTCAAGAACCCCTGACAGGCAAGGGCCCAAAACCTATTGAGGCGACATCAAAATTACCTATCACAAAACAACCTGGTTTTGCAAGGTTGGTCCCATGAGTTTTTGGCCCCGGGCTTGTCGGCCATCGAGGGAAAGCTACCTAACCCACACATTTCTGAAAACTAGAGACCCTGGGGTGTCTATCAAGGTATGGATTGCGTGGGTACCCCAACACTATGTGGGTCCTCCAACATTTCCCTACAAGGAATCCCCTGCAAACCTCAAATTTAGCTGAAAAAATCACCTTTTTCTCATATTTTTGTGTGGGAAAGTTCTGCAATATGCGTGGATCCACAGATGTCCTTCTACACAGCATTTCCCCAGGTCTCCCGATAAAAATGCTACCTCACTTGTGTGGGCGGGTCAAGTACCTGCAAGGGTCCAAAACATACTAAGAAGACATCAAAATGACCTATCACAATACAAGGGGCAAGGGGGTTACCTGGGTTTTTGACCCCGGGCTCAGCGACGATCTAGGAAAACCTACCAAAACCTCACATTTTTTAAAGGTAGACACTCAGGGTAGTCCAGTAAAGTATGGCTTGCATGGGTCCCCCAACATTTCCCTACCCAGAATCCCCTGCAAACCACAAATTCTTGTGAGAAAATTAATTGTTTTTCACATTTCGGTGTGGGAAAGTTGTAGGATCACCGGCCTGACACAAATGTCCTACCACCCAGCCCCCCCCCCGGTCTCCCAATAAAAATTGCACCTCACTTATGTGGGTAGGCATAGAGGCTGCAACAGGAAATGGCTCAAATTGTACTGTCCCCTCTGTGTCTTGAATCAAGGCAGTCTCTGTGCTATGCTGAGGTAGGACCGCAAATCATGTTCGGTCCAAAAAATAATTGGCTCAGATAAATTGAGCAAGCTTTACGTTCATTACTTTCTCCACAGTTTTTGCAGGAGGTGGAAGACAGGCTATAGGGCGATAATTACTGGGATATACCGCATTGAAACTGGGTTTCTTTATAAGCGGAATAATTGAGGCATTTTTCCATTGAGAAGGAAAAACTCCATAATGGACATTGATTTAAAGATTTAAGAGTGATTTAAGAGTGATTTGTTCCTATAAGATCAGGTATGAGCTTTAATGGAGAGGGAGGGCATGGATCTAATGGAGAGTCAAAAAATCATTTTTGCTACATGTTCTGGAGTGACTGAGAGGAATTCCGTTAAGGACAGAAGTTTCCTGAAATGTTTTATCAGTGATGGGAGAGTTGTTTGAGGTCTCAAACTGGGAGTATATTTGGTTTACTTTATCCCTGCAGTAGTGAGCTAGTGTGTCACAAAAGGTTTGACTGCAGTTAGCTGCTTTACTGCTTTATATGGTAATTCATTTAGTTACTACTTGTAAGAGCTCCTTAGTGGAGTTTTTTGCTAGTTCTATTTGATTGGTAAAGTAGTTTCTTTTTTCTTTTGTCAGTAGGCATTTGTACTATGATAGCACCTGTTTATACAAGTTATTCTCAAAGTTGTCATACTCATATTGCCAGTATCTTCCTGTCTCCTACAATTTTGTTTTTATAATTTGAGTGCCTCAGAAAACCATGGCACAGAGGGTGAGGTGCTATTAGAAGATGTTTTAAAAAAAATCTAAGCTAACTTAGTGAAAGCAATTTACAACAAGGGGTGGTGATGGACAGAGTCTCTGAATTAAGCAGAATACTCTTACCCAGTCAAGAGATCAGGGCTAGATCCAACACCGTTTTTTAGCTCATTGCACCATCCCAGTTTCAGAACCTGGCTGTATGCAAATTAGTCTGTCCCTGGCCCAGTGCATCATGGGAACAGGGCAGACCAGACTACACAAGCCAATTCTTACACTGGGAAGGAAACAAGCTTCCGGGGACCGGTTTCTGGCATTTCAGCCGTCTTCGGCCCGGCTTGCTTGAATCCTGATGGTGCAATGAGCAAGGGACTCACATCTGAGTATACCCTTCCACGCTTAGGGTGGACAAAATAATTTACAACAAGGGGTGGTGATGGACAGAGTCTCTGAATTAAGCAGAATACTCTTACCCAGTCAAGAGATCAGGGCTAGATCCAACACCGTTTTTTAGCTCATTGCACCATCCCAGTTTCAGAACCTGGCTGTATGCAAATTAGTCTGTCCCTGGCCCAGTGCATCATGGGAACAGGGCAGACCAGACTACACAAGCCAATTCTTACACTGGGAAGGAAACAAGCTTCCGGGGACCGGTTTCTGGCATTTCAGCCGTCTTCGGCCCGGCTTGCTTGAATCCTGATGGTGCAATGAGCAAGGGACTCACATCTGAGTATACCCTTCCACGCTTAGGGTGGACAAAATAATTTACAACAAGGGGTGGTGATGGACAGAGTCTCTGAATTAAGCAGAATACTCTTACCCAGTCAAGAGATCAGGGCTAGATCCAACACCGTTTTTTAGCTCATTGCACCATCCCAGTTTCAGAACCTGGCTGTATGCAAATTAGTCTGTCCCTGGCCCAGTGCATCATGGGAACAGGGCAGACCAGACTACACAAGCCAATTCTTACACTGGGAAGGAAACAAGCTTCCGGGGACCGGTTTCTGGCATTTCAGCCGTCTTCGGCCCGGCTTGCTTGAATCCTGATGGTGCAATGAGCAAGGGACTCACATCTGAGTATACCCTTCCACGCTTAGGGTGGACAAAATAATTTACAACAAGGGGTGGTGATGGACAGAGTCTCTGAATTAAGCAGAATACTCTTACCCAGTCAAGAGATCAGGGCTAGATCCAACACCGTTTTTTAGCTCATTGCACCATCCCAGTTTCAGAACCTGGCTGTATGCAAATTAGTCTGTCCCTGGCCCAGTGCATCATGGGAACAGGGCAGACCAGACTACACAAGCCAATTCTTACACTGGGAAGGAAACAAGCTTCCGGGGACCGGTTTCTGGCATTTCAGCCGTCTTCGGCCCGGCTTGCTTGAATCCTGATGGTGCAATGAGCAAGGGACTCACATCTGAGTATACCCTTCCACGCTTAGGGTGGACAAAATAATTTACAACAAGGGGTGGTGATGGACAGAGTCTCTGAATTAAGCAGAATACTCTTACCCAGTCAAGAGATCAGGGCTAGATCCAACACCGTTTTTTAGCTCATTGCACCATCCCAGTTTCAGAACCTGGCTGTATGCAAATTAGTCTGTCCCTGGCCCAGTGCATCATGGGAACAGGGCAGACCAGACTACACAAGCCAATTCTTACACTGGGAAGGAAACAAGCTTCCGGGGACCGGTTTCTGGCATTTCAGCCGTCTTCGGCCCGGCTTGCTTGAATCCTGATGGTGCAATGAGCAAGGGACTCACATCTGAGTATACCCTTCCACGCTTAGGGTGGACAAAATAATTTACAACAAGGGGTGGTGATGGACAGAGTCTCTGAATTAAGCAGAATACTCTTACCCAGTCAAGAGATCAGGGCTAGATCCAACACCGTTTTTTAGCTCATTGCACCATCCCAGTTTCAGAACCTGGCTGTATGCAAATTAGTCTGTCCCTGGCCCAGTGCATCATGGGAACAGGGCAGACCAGACTACACGAGCCAATTCTTACACTGGGAAGGAAACAAGCTTCCGTGGACCGGTTTCTGGCATTTCAGCCGTCTTCGGCCCGGCTTGCTTGAATCCTGATGGTGCAATGAGCAAGGGACTCACATCTGAGTATACCCTTCCACGCTTAGGGTGGACAAAATAATTTACAACAAGGGGTGGTGATGGACAGAGTCTCTGAATTAAGCAGAATACTCTTACCCAGTCAAGAGATCAGGGCTAGATCCAACACCGTTTTTTAGCTCATTGCACCATCCCAGTTTCAGAACCTGGCTGTATGCAAATTAGTCTGTCCCTGGCCCAGTGCATCATGGGAACAGGGCAGACCAGACTACACAAGCCAATTCTTACACTGGGAAGGAAACAAGCTTCCGGGGACCGGTTTCTGGCATTTCAGCCGTCTTCGGCCCGGCTTGCTTGAATCCTGATGGTGCAATGAGCAAGGGACTCACATCTGAGTATACCCTTCCACGCTTAGGGTGGACAAAATAATTTACAACAAGGGGTGGTGATGGACAGAGTCTCTGAATTAAGCAGAATACTCTTACCCAGTCAAGAGATCAGGGCTAGATCCAACACCGTTTTTTAGCTCATTGCACCATCCCAGTTTCAGAACCTGGCTGTATGCAAATTAGTCTGTCCCTGGCCCAGTGCATCATGGGAACAGGGCAGACCAGACTACACAAGCCAATTCTTACACTGGGAAGGAAACAAGCTTCCGGGGACCGGTTTCTGGCATTTCAGCCGTCTTCGGCCCGGCTTGCTTGAATCCTGATGGTGCAATGAGCAAGGGACTCACATCTGAGTATACCCTTCCACGCTTAGGGTGGACAAAATAATTTACAACAAGGGGTGGTGATGGACAGAGTCTCTGAATTAAGCAGAATACTCTTACCCAGTCAAGAGATCAGGGCTAGATCCAACACCGTTTTTTAGCTCATTGCACCATCCCAGTTTCAGAACCTGGCTGTATGCAAATTAGTCTGTCCCTGGCCCAGTGCATCATGGGAACAGGGCAGACCAGACTACACAAGCCAATTCTTACACTGGGAAGGAAACAAGCTTCCGGGGACCGGTTTCTGGCATTTCAGCCGTCTTCAGCCCGGCTTGCTTGAATCCTGATGGTGCAATGAGCAAGGGACTCACATCTGAGTATACCCTTCCACGCTTAGGGTGGACAAAATAATTTACAACAAGGGGTGGTGATGGACAGAGTCTCTGAATTAAGCAGAATACTCTTACCCAGTCAAGAGATCAGGGCTAGATCCAACACCGTTTTTTAGCTCATTGCACCATCCCAGTTTCAGAACCTGGCTGTATGCAAATTAGTCTGTCCCTGGCCCAGTGCATCATGGGAACAGGGCAGACCAGACTACACAAGCCAATTCTTACACTGGGAAGGAAACAAGCTTCCGGGGACCGGTTTCTGGCATTTCAGCCGTCTTCGGCCCGGTGATGGATCAAGCCCTGATCTTTGGACTGGGTAAGAGTGGTCTGCTTAATTCAGACACTCTGTTCATCACCACCCCCTTTTCCGTATCGTTTTTGGCCACTATAGGTGTGGCAGGGTATACTCAGACATGAGTCCCTTTCTCACTGCTCCATCAGGATTCAAGCAAGCCGGGCCGAAGAGGCTGAAATGCCAGAAACCGGTCCCCGGTAGCTTGTCTCCTTTCTGGTGAAGAATTGGCTTGGTAGTTTGGTCTGCCCTGTTCCCATGATGCACTGGGCCAGGGACAGACTAATTTGCATATAGCCAGGTTCTGAGCTGGGATGGGGCAGTGAGATAAATAACGGTGATGGATCAAGCCCTGATCTTTGGACTGGGTAAGAGTGGTCTGCTTAATTCAGACACTCTGTTCATCACCACCCCCTTTTCCGTATCGTTTTTGGCCACTATAGGTGTGGCAGGGTATACTCAGACATGAGTCCCTTTCTCACTGCTCCATCAGGATTCAAGCAAGCCGGGCCGAAGAGGCTGAAATGCCAGAAACCGGTCCCCGGTAGCTTGTCTCCTTTCTGGTGAAGAATTGGCTTGGTAGTTTGGTCTGCCCTGTTCCCATGATGCACTGGGCCAGGGACAGACTAATTTGCATATAGCCAGGTTCTGAGCTGGGATGGGGCAGTGAGATAAATAACGGTGATGGATCAAGCCCTGATCTTTGGACTGGGTAAGAGTGGTCTGCTTAATTCAGACACTCTGTTCATCACCACCCCCTTTTCCGTATCGTTTTTGGCCACTATAGGTGTGGCAGGGTATACTCAGACATGAGTCCCTTTCTCACTGCTCCATCAGGATTCAAGCAAGCCGGGCCGAAGAGGCTGAAATGCCAGAAACCGGTCCCCGGTAGCTTGTCTCCTTTCTGGTGAAGAATTGGCTTGGTAGTTTGGTCTGCCCTGTTCCCATGATGCACTGGGCCAGGGACAGACTAATTTGCATATAGCCAGGTTCTGAGCTGGGATGGGGCAGTGAGATAAATAACGGTGATGGATCAAGCCCTGATCTTTGGACTGGGTAAGAGTGGTCTGCTTAATTCAGACACTCTGTTCATCACCACCCCCTTTTCCGTATCGTTTTTGGCCACTATAGGTGTGGCAGGGTATACTCAGACATGAGTCCCTTTCTCACTGCTCCATCAGGATTCAAGCAAGCCGGGCCGAAGAGGCTGAAATGCCAGAAACCGGTCCCCGGTAGCTTGTCTCCTTTCTGGTGAAGAATTGGCTTGGTAGTTTGGTCTGCCCTGTTCCCATGATGCACTGGGCCAGGGACAGACTAATTTGCATATAGCCAGGTTCTGAGCTGGGATGGGGCAGTGAGATAAATAACGGTGATGGATCAAGCCCTGATCTTTGGACTGGGTAAGAGTGGTCTGCTTAATTCAGACACTCTGTTCATCACCACCCCCTTTTCCGTATCGTTTTTGGCCACTATAGGTGTGGCAGGGTATACTCAGACATGAGTCCCTTTCTCACTGCTCCATCAGGATTCAAGCAAGCCGGGCCGAAGAGGCTGAAATGCCAGAAACCGGTCCCCGGTAGCTTGTCTCCTTTCTGGTGAAGAATTGGCTTGGTAGTTTGGTCTGCCCTGTTCCCATGATGCACTGGGCCAGGGACAGACTAATTTGCATATAGCCAGGTTCTGAGCTGGGATGGGGCAGTGAGATAAATAACGGTGATGGATCAAGCCCTGATCTTTGGACTGGGTAAGAGTGGTCTGCTTAATTCAGACACTCTGTTCATCACCACCCCCTTTTCCGTATCGTTTTTGGCCACTATAGGTGTGGCAGGGTATACTCAGACATGAGTCCCTTTCTCACTGCTCCATCAGGATTCAAGCAAGCCGGGCCGAAGAGGCTGAAATGCCAGAAACCGGTCCCCGGTAGCTTGTCTCCTTTCTGGTGAAGAATTGGCTTGGTAGTTTGGTCTGCCCTGTTCCCATGATGCACTGGGCCAGGGACAGACTAATTTGCATATAGCCAGGTTCTGAGCTGGGATGGGGCAGTGAGATAAATAACGGTGATGGATCAAGCCCTGATCTTTGGACTGGGTAAGAGTGGTCTGCTTAATTCAGACACTCTGTTCATCACCACCCCCTTTTCCGTATCGTTTTTGGCCACTATAGGTGTGGCAGGGTATACTCAGACATGAGTCCCTTTCTCACTGCTCCATCAGGATTCAAGCAAGCCGGGCCGAAGAGGCTGAAATGCCAGAAACCGGTCCCCGGTAGCTTGTCTCCTTTCTGGTGAAGAATTGGCTTGGTAGTTTGGTCTGCCCTGTTCCCATGATGCACTGGGCCAGGGACAGACTAATTTGCATATAGCCAGGTTCTGAGCTGGGATGGGGCAGTGAGATAAATAACGGTGATGGATCAAGCCCTGATCTTTGGACTGGGTAAGAGTGGTCTGCTTAATTCAGACACTCTGTTCATCACCACCCCCTTTTCCGTATCGTTTTTGGCCACTATAGGTGTGGCAGGGTATACTCAGACATGAGTCCCTTTCTCACTGCTCCATCAGGATTCAAGCAAGCCGGGCCGAAGAGGCTGAAATGCCAGAAACCGGTCCCCGGTAGCTTGTCTCCTTTCTGGTGAAGAATTGGCTTGGTAGTTTGGTCTGCCCTGTTCCCATGATGCACTGGGCCAGGGACAGACTAATTTGCATATAGCCAGGTTCTGAGCTGGGATGGGGCAGTGAGATAAATAACGGTGATGGATCAAGCCCTGATCTTTGGACTGGGTAAGAGTGGTCTGCTTAATTCAGACACTCTGTTCATCACCACCCCCTTTTCCGTATCGTTTTTGGCCACTATAGGTGTGGCAGGGTATACTCAGACATGAGTCCCTTTCTCACTGCTCCATCAGGATTCAAGCAAGCCGGGCCGAAGAGGCTGAAATGCCAGAAACCGGTCCCCGGTAGCTTGTCTCCTTTCTGGTGAAGAATTGGCTTGGTAGTTTGGTCTGCCCTGTTCCCATGATGCACTGGGCCAGGGACAGACTAATTTGCATATAGCCAGGTTCTGAGCTGGGATGGGGCAGTGAGATAAATAACGGTGATGGATCAAGCCCTGATCTTTGGACTGGGTAAGAGTGGTCTGCTTAATTCAGACACTCTGTTCATCACCACCCCCTTTTCCGTATCGTTTTTGGCCACTATAGGTGTGGCAGGGTATACTCAGACATGAGTCCCTTTCTCACTGCTCCATCAGGATTCAAGCAAGCCGGGCCGAAGAGGCTGAAATGCCAGAAACCGGTCCCCGGTAGCTTGTCTCCTTTCTGGTGAAGAATTGGCTTGGTAGTTTGGTCTGCCCTGTTCCCATGATGCACTGGGCCAGGGACAGACTAATTTGCATATAGCCAGGTTCTGAGCTGGGATGGGGCAGTGAGATAAATAACGGTGATGGATCAAGCCCTGATCTTTGGACTGGGTAAGAGTGGTCTGCTTAATTCAGACACTCTGTTCATCACCACCCCCTTTTCCGTATCGAACTTAGTGAAAGCAGCATTAATCCTGTCAGGAGAGTCTAGTGAGGCTTGCTCCGTAGCTTGTAGGAGGATCGGCTGAGTGTATCAACTGCTTGATAATGTGATCAGTATTGATTTTGTTCCCTGCCCAAAAGTGGGTGGATCAAACTGTGCCATCACTAGTATGAGAGTCTTGTGGAATGATCACTCCAAACATAATTGTACTCTGTTGTATCAGTTAATGTTCTCCAAATTTCTTGTTTACACCTTTCTGTAGACATTATTACACAATTTCCTCCTTTCCTAAAAGACTGTATGATTATAGTATAAGCATTTTGTAACCTAAAGTCCTTCTTTGGCAACATATTAAATTGCTCCCAACATTAGTATTCCTACCATGGGTTCATGAAGGGCATCTATATAATAAAAGTCAGCTTGTGGTATAATATTTGATTTGAGGTTCATGCTATTAGGTTCAATATAATTCATCCTCACCCCCAATGACTTCATAAAGTCTCAGCCTTCTTCTTCTCAACAGGTTTCCATGTAAATCCAGACAAAACCATAAGTGTCTCTATTGCGCCAATTTTCAAATACAATGCCAAGCTCTCGATTGATATCTCTTAGCTCTTGCTGGATTAGAATTCAACTGCTAAAATGTTTTATGTTTTAATTTCCTTTTGAAAGTAAAGACATCAGTTCTGGTTTGTGTCTAGTTAGATCTCGTGGTGAGGCAGAATGATAATTTGTAGTTTAACATTTCCATTTCGCCTTCACTCAATTGTCATTTGGCATAAGTTAATTACAGTTTTGAGGCCATTCTCTATTATTACTTGTTGGTTTATTTACCCCTTGTTTGCATTCCCACGGGGTGACATTTTCTGCTGTCTCTGTTTTTATTACTACATCTTGTTTTGTGTATCCTTGTCTTTGTCCTCAGCAACCTATTGGTTGTACCTTTCTCACAGGTGGTTTATTGCCTTTCTGCATGAGATGAAATTATTCTAAAAAATAGTTGTCTTGGTAAGTTGCTGATTATCAGAAGTGCTCGCCTCACTTCCCTCGAGACATCACGGTCTTTCACTGTATCATTCCCATAACTGACAGATGCATTTAAAAAAAGAAATTATTTTGGGGGAAAAACATTCCTTATAAGCACACAGTTAAAACATTTCCTTCATGTAGCACAATACAGTGATGCTCCTAAGAATGTCAAGATAATAGAGACAGTCGCATGGGAGTGATAAAACAAGTTACCTACCTGTAACTATAGTTCTCCAGTATTGGAATCTTTCATAGATTCACATGCATGAATCATTCCCCGTCATTGATATGGGAGTCCCCGGTTTTATAAAAAATAATAGTCTCAATAGACATAGACATATAAGGCCTAGGCCGAATAATCTTTTATAACATATCTCTGTCCTTTAAAAAAAAGGACCAAACTTAAAACTTAACCAATCAGAAGAGAGCACCCTGTAGAACCTTCCTGAGAGAGGCTCCAGTCCCTCAGTTTTTCCAAGCACCAGTGCGAATAATACAAAAAATCTGAGATAAGTAGTGAGCCTTCTCTAGGGGTGGCGGACGGGCGGGTCGCATGTGAATTTATGAAAGATTCCAATACTGAAGAACTATAGTAACAAGTAAGTAACTTGTTTCATACGCCAGTATATGAACTTTCATAGATCCACATGTTTGAATCAGAATAGTTAGCAGTAAGCACCAAAATTTCATGTCATAAAGCTATGACAGTAAATGCATTCCTGAAAGCATTGATCATGTACATCAATATACACATATAATTTAATAAACAAAAGGAAAAATTAAACCATTGAAAATGTGAGACAGTTCGGGATGGTGGGAAGGAACCCAAGAAGAAGACTCGCCTTATTGAAAGAGATGTCTGAGAACTGCTTGTCCTACTGCCGCATCTCGTTATTCTCAGCATCCAAGCAGCAGTGCTTGGTGAAAGTGTCCGGCGTCTTCCATGTTACTGCTGTACATATGTCAGGCAGGGACACACCTGCAAACAGCGATGTAGAAGTGAATATCGCTCTTGTAGAATGGGCACAAACTCTTGATGTCAGAGGATGACCCGCTTGATGATGACAGAATACAATTGCACTTGAAATCCATCTTGAGAGGCTCTGTTTAGTGAGGGAGAAACATTTTCTAGGTGCACTGTATGCAATAAGGAGTTGTTTTGACTTACAAAATGACTTAGTCCTTTTCAAGTAAAAGTTTAGGCACCTTTTAACATCTAGAGAGTGCAGAGCTGTACTTTGCGGATTGGGGAAGAATGAGTTCAGGACAAGGGTTTTTTCATAGAGTAACCTTGTCTTGTTTAAACTGTAAGAAGGGTTCTTCAGTAGTGAAAGTTTGAAGTCCTCCCACCCTTTTTGCCGAAACAAGAGCTAGGAGAAGACACACTTTCCAAGATAGGACTTTCATATCCGTTTTATGAATAGGTTCAAACAGGTGATTCATTAGTTGACTGAGCACCGTATTTAGTTGAAATGTAGGACGGGGTGACCTTACTGGAGGAAATATTTTAAAAATCCCCTTGAGAAACTGTTTTATTATTCTGCAGGACCATAGAGATGGAGCTTTAGCTGTTCTGCGGAAACTGGAAAAAGCAGCTAAATGGACCTTAATTGACACGTGGGCTAAACCTGAGTGAGCCAAGAGAAGTAAATAGGGTAAGACTTCCTCAGAAGAAGAATGGAGAGGACTAACATTAGACGAGGTACACCATATGCAGAATCTTTTCAACTTCAAGGAGTAAGTCCTGTTAGTACTATCTGCTCTTGCTTTAGCCAGCACCTTTCTACAGTCCTGTGGGATTTTCAGGTGTTGAAATTCTCGGAACTCAGGCACCAGGCTAAAAAATTCAGAGAACTGGAGTCCGGATGACATACTTGTCCCTGGTTCATTGTCAAGAGATTGGGACATTTTAACGGAGAAAAAAAGAGAACAAATTCGTACAGCCATACATGGCATCATCATGACCGAATATTTAAGATCCAAATCAGCCTCAAGAGGTCTGTGGGTTAACAATGCCCCCAGAATATTTCTACATGACCTGGCATTTAGGCGCGATTGGTCGTCCATTTCCTGGAAATGTACTTTGGACTACCTGGTCCTAATAGTCAAGACAGCTAAGAGACTTTCGGAGGCCTTACTGACACAAATTCAAGCATGTGAAAATGAACTCAAAAAGGGTATTAACCCTCAAGTGTTTAAAAAGAGACTAGAAGAAATAACAAAGGAGATGGAAGAAACACAAGAATTTCTTATGCAGAGCAAACTTCAAAAACTTGGAAAAGATCTGAAAAAGTTCAGTCAGGAACGGATGCATCCCTATTCCAAAGAAGATTTTAAAGCTACGGACCAAGGGTCAGACTGTGAATCAACAGGCTGGAACTCCTCGGATGGCTCAGAAGGAAGCACAGATGAGTATAGTAACAGAAGAGGTTAAGGGAACTTCAGATTCCGACGTCCACGAAGAGGAAATAGGGGACAACGTTCACATTTCTTTCAAGGAAACCAAATACCTTTTTTTCAACCTTATATGCCACAATTTGGAAACTGGTTTAATCCCTTCAACCCAGATATGCAACAGCCCCCTCAAATGGGCAATCAATATATGCCCCATGTGGGAACCAACATCAACAACAGCAGCCTTTTTTATCGAGAGGCCAAAACAAACCCGAGGACGAAAGAAAAACCTGACTTGGCAAGACCAACAGCCCAATGTCCAGACTCGCAGCATGTCGTCTGCTCAGCCAGGAACGAGCAAGAAGAATCACTGATCGTAAATCTATCAGAGATCAATTTGACCCAAGACCAAACTAAGATCCTCAACAAAGGTCTAGGATTTGTCCCGACTCCGCCTTTGGATATTTTTAAACTGAAGTGTGAGATATCAGAGTTCTATAGGACATTAAAATTGAAGGCATTTTTCTCAGACAAAGAACAACAACATAATGAAGGAGATACGACATTAAGGAGAAAATCTACCTTCAATCCTCCAAATGGCACCGTCCCAGTCGAATTTGAGACCTTTGAACAAGCCCTCCTGAAGGGGATTGGCATGCTAGACATGAAGAAAAGGAAGACTTTCCAGAACCTCAATAAACAAGAACGCCTGGCACTTGAAGAATTAAAAAACAACAATGATATAATCATCAAGCCGGCGGATAAAGGGGGAGGAGTAGTTATTCTTACAAAAGAAGGATATAACCAACAATGTCTATCACTACTGTCAGATACCAAGTTCTATAGGAAACTGGACACAGACCCAACAGAAAGGTTGAGGAATACTGTTGCGATTATGATACATGAGGCAGAAATAAACATGTGGATATCGAAAAAAGAGGCTGATTTTTTAACACCAAAAGAATCCAAAACACCTTTTTTCTACTCTCTGCCTAAGACTCACAAAAACAAATTCCCCCCTCCAGGTCGGCCGATAGTTTCGGGGATAGGCTCCATATTAGAGCCCCTTTCAAAGTTTGCAGACGAATATCTCAAACCCCTCGTCCAAAAAACTCCTACATATCTCAAAGATACACGTGATCTTCTAGTTCAAATCTTAGGAAAAGTCTTTAATTCTGAAACCATGTTACTTGTAGGGTTGGATCTCGAGTCGTTGTACACGAGCCTCCCTCAAGAAGACACCCTACAGATGTTAGAAGATCTTCTATACAGGGAAAATTGGACCCACACCACCCCAAGACACTTTGTATTGGAATGCTGCCGACTAGCCCTAAAAGAAAACTTTTTTGAATACAATGGAGATCTTTTCCTGCAGTGCCATGGGACATCCATGGGCAGTGCCTTTGCTCCCTCAGTAGCTGGACTCTACGTGAGTCATTTTGAGAGCCAGCATGTACTCAACGATAACAATCCGTACGTTTCCAGTATTTTATACTGGAAGCGTTACATAGATGACATCATAATGATTTGGCAGACAGATAAAGATCTGAACGTATTCATTGAGAGGCTTAATGGGAGAGACAGATGGATGAAATGTACTTCCACCACAAGTAACCAACGGATAGATTTCCTAGACCTGACCATCTTTTCTGAACAAGGGAAATTGGAAACAAAAACGTTCACGAAACCAACGGCTAAGAACAGCTTACTGTCCTACAAGAGCTATCACCCGAAACCTTTGCGGGATAATCTCCCCTATAGTCAATTTTTAAGACTAAAACGCAATTGTAGCAAAGACAGTGACCATAAACAACAAGCGCAAGAATTAAGTCAAAAACTAAAAGCGAGAGACTATACAGCCTCTACTGTTTCCAGGTGCCGCAAAGGAGCAAGACACCAACACAGAGAATGCCTTCTCCAGAGCCATGTCAAGGAACCTGTTAAGGATCTAGTTACATGTGTAACAACTTATTGTCCAGCAACTTATGAGGTTCAAAAACTAGTAAAAAAAACTGGGGAATGATCACATCCGGAAAACACAACTGGCCAAAACCGAGGTTCGCAAATAAACGCAGAAAAAATCTCAAAGACACGTTAGTGCACACACGTCCAGTTAAAAGAACGGTGACAACATTAGAAAGAGACATGAACATGACGCCCATCACTGGACCCTACCCTTGTGGAACCTGTGTAGTCTGTAAATTAACCAACACAACTAAGACACTACAACTCACCGAAACCCTCCTGTGGACTCAAAGACAGCACACTAACTGTAACTCCACCCATGTGATATACTTAATGAGCTGTCCATGCCAAAAAAAGTACGTGGGCATGACCTGCAGAAAAGTCAAGGTGAGAATAGGAGAGCATAAGAGTAACATCAGACTTAAGAAGAACACTACCAAATTGTGCAATCATTTTGTAGAAGTAGGTCATACTTGTGAAGAACTGAGATGGACAGTGTTAGAGATGCTGACTAATAAAACCCTTAACGCAGAGAAAATATTATTTGAAAAGGAACAGAGGTGGGTGAACCGCCTCCAAACACATGTCACTGGTTTAAACGACAATATACAGTGGCATCAGTTCTCATAAGAATCAGCATATTAAATCAGGTCATGAAACACTCCTCTGTTAAATCACAATGTGGTAGAACAATGACTTTTTTCCTTAATATTAATTTGAGTCTTGACTTTGTTGTGATCAAATATGTTTACCATACAGAAATTAATGGATTAATTACCTCTGAGCATTAAGAGACAATGTTGACACGTTCAGGTAGAAACGAGGTACATATTAACGCGCTAAAGATGGTATTCGATAATCTTTCTGGCTCGTTTGAATGTACGATTCCAGTCCTCCTTCTACCTCCATGAACCTTCAAAAGAGGAAGAGGAACTGGCCTCCGCCTACCCAGGGGCAGAGCAAGCACAAGACGCCAAGATTCCGGTAACATGCGGGTAAGAATGGCGGCCTCATGAAACTTTCTCCAACAATCTCACAAAGTAAGTGACCCGCAATGAAATGTTTTTGTTACCTGTTACAGCTCGGGTTGCACTGACTTCCCACGCACCCTGAGGAAGATAGCGAGTATCCTTATTAAGGTAAATATCTAAGTTTAAAAACGCCAATCTCGGCAATGTGCTTAAACACCTCATATATGATGTTAGCCCGATTAGTAAGAATTGTGCTCGAATAATGACAAACTTTCTCAAACACTTCCGGATTGTTGACATTATTCGATTGTCACGTATGCAATAATGTTATAACATGACTCCATGTGTTACTTTATTCCACTCGCACGTGAGGCATGTGAACAGAGTAACCATCGTTTCCACAGTTAATTGTGAACATGTTCTCCTAAACGGATAGCTATATTTTCTTTTCATTCACCGTGAGGATACTTCTGTAAGTTTTCGAGTGCTTTTCCGACCTTAACTTTAGGTTGTAAATACTAGCCAGGAGCTGTAAAATAGTTGTATCTATTTAACAATGAACTAAGATTGTTTTTCACATCAGAGGTACACGTTGTACCCAATATTTGTCACCTTTGCATACACCGCATAGAATTTCAATAACTTCAAACGTATTGACGCTCAATACCTTTTTGAATATACCACTATTAATTTACCATTCCTGCAAAAGTAGAGACCCCACATGTCCCCACTGTTACTTACTATTCTCTTTCTTGTTGTAAATGCCCAAAATTAGGTGCATAATGTTGTTTTGTAAGATCTCAATTGAGATTACATAATTTGCTATATGATGAAACCTCTGATCTCATAACATTAGAGATGACATTTTCTCTGTTGTCTCTGTATTTTGTGTTTCCCGTTTTTAGGAACCCAAATACCGTTCAAAAGGAGTGTTGACTATAAGCACACACCCTATTGAAAACTTCACAAGTTGTGTGAGTACCTAATTCTTGTCGTATTTGTCCTGACGAATGCTCCACAGACCCGGCTGGGCCAGAGAGAGCTGAAACATGTCGACCGTTTATTGAGAGATATAGGGCAATCCAGTTACTTGATTGACCATCATATCCAACCAATTTTAACAACAATACATCTCCTTTTATATTAAAGTTTCTAATTTCAGAGAGATATTGTTTTTTAGTTAGATCTACAATTTTTTCTTTCTTCACTAAATTTTCTTCACCTTCCCTCTGGAGGTGTCTTATGAATTTCTAGACACTGCTATCCAGACCAGAGGTTGCCTTGGATAAGGCTGGCATATAGCACGTTATTTGGACACCCGATGACTATGCCATAACGCAGCGTGTGGGGCAAAAAATAGATATGCACCGCAAATAACAACCAGTGTTTATGAGGGTGATCCATTATAACCAATGGTCTTATAGCTACAAGTGTCCATTCACCTTTTTTATTAATTGATCATTGTCAAGAGAGACATAATTGGTCTGAGGTGAATCGAAGACTTGACTGACAGTAGGTGTAGTTCTGTGTGCTAGTGCTGGTAAGGCCGGGCTGGAGCTATCAGAATGACTTTGCAAGGTTCAGTCTTTATCTTCTTTAACACTTGTGGAAGGAGAGGAATGGGGGAAAGGCGTAAGCAAATATGCCGGACCAAGCTATTGAAAAGGCATTCCCACTGGAACCCCGATGATTTTGCCAACTTGCGACGTACTGGCATTTCTTGTTTTCTGGAGATGCAAACAGATCTAAGTTTGGCTTGCCCCATTGGAACAAAATATTGTCTAGAGTGTGCTGGTCCAGCTCCCACTAGTGGCAAGTAGTCTTCAGTCTGCTCAATTTGTCCGCTATGACATTTTGTTTTCCTGGGACGTGCTCCGCTGATAAATGCACTTTGTGATGAATTGCCCAACGCCATATGAGTTGGGCTTCCTGAGAGAGCAGGAAAGATCTGGTTCCTCCCTGTTTGTTGAGGTAGTGCATTGTAGTGGTGTTGTCTGTCCTGAAAAGCACTGATGTGTCCTGTGTTTTTGGCAGAAAAACTTGGAGAGCTAGGTAAACTGCTCGTAGCTCAAGAAGATTGATGTGAAGATACTTGTGGGAAGGTGGCCATTTTCAGCTCACCTGTAAGTCTTGCAGGAAAGCACCCCGCTTTCTAGTGCTGCATCCGTTGTAATCACGAGAGGAATAGCCTGTGATAGGAAAGGTAGACCTCGCGATAGTTGGTGAGGTTGCGTCCACCAGTCCAAAGCCGTTATCATGGGAGGAGTCATTCGGATCAGATCATCGAAAGAGCCCTCTATTTGTATCCATTGTTCGTTCAAAGCCTCCCGAAGAGGACGCATTTGAAGCCGAAAATGAGGTATGAGAGGGATACAAGAAGACATCAACCCTAGGCGGAATTCGAATAGGCGTACTGAAATGGACTTTCTTTTTTGGACTCTGCTTGACAAGAATCTTGTCCTCTGTTGTCTCTCTGGAGTAGGATAGGCCTTGTTTTCCATGGTGTCCAGGGTAGCCCCTAGAAACACCAGTCAGCGGATGGTTGTAAAATTGACTTTTCTACATTTAAAGTGAGGCCCAAGTTCTTGAAAAGTTGTAGGCAGGCTTTGGTGGATGTTTTTGCTACTTCATACATGGGGCTTTGAGAAGCCAATCGTATAGGTAAGGGAATATTTGATGATACTGCTGCCTTAGCAGTGCTGTTACTGGTGCCAAACATTTTGCAAAAATGCGGGGGAGCCAATTTTAGTCCGAAGGGAAAGACGCAGAATTGAAAGTGACTGCCAGGCCACTGTAAATCTTA
Organism: Lissotriton helveticus; assembly: GCF_964261635.1. Taxonomy (NCBI): domain Eukaryota; kingdom Metazoa; phylum Chordata; class Amphibia; order Caudata; family Salamandridae; genus Lissotriton; species Lissotriton helveticus. Next base: position 1,598,761,647 of record NC_136059.1, on the reverse strand, counting down.
GAAACTTTTGTGTTTTCGGTGTATGGGTATTTGAAAATATGCATCCTGGTAATCCAGCAACGCCATATAATCATTTCTGTTGAGGAGGTGAAGCACATCCTGAATAGAAATCATACAGAATGATTGTTTTTGAGGAATTTGTTCAAGTTCTGCAAATCTAAAATCGGTCTCCAGTTTTTTTAGCTTTTTCCGTATCAAGAAAAACCAGGAGTAAAACCCCTTTCCTCTCTGATCAAAAGGAACTTTTTCTACCACTCCTTTTTGTAACATGCTGGTAACTTCTATCTTTAAGAGGTGTAGATGCTTCTGGAAGAGAGGCTGAGGAGGGTTCGTTGGTGGGATCTTTACAAATTCCAAAGAGTGTCCGAATTGGATAAGGTTTAAAACGCATCAGTCCGAAGTGATTTCCTGCCACTGTTGTAAATAACTGGGTATTTTGCCTACCACTGGGATTGAGCTAGTGGGATAAAGGCCGACAACTGGGAAAGGTCATTGTCATCGACGGGACTCCTTACATTGCTGTCCTGATTTTGCTCTGAAGGAAGCCTTGTTGTAGACTGCAGCAGGTGGTTGGCAGCTAGCATATTGTGGTCTATATTGTTGAGTGGATGCAGGATATGCTGAATAACAGGATTGCTGGGATCCTGATCTGTTAGATTGATAACCTCTTCCTTGTGAGACACGAAAATTTGTCTTTTTGTATCGTAAAGACCCCAAAGACTTAGCAGTATTAGTATCTTTCTTGATGGTCTGTAAGGCTTTGTCAACCTGGCTACCAAATAACTCTTTCCCATTTTATGGGAGGTCAAGGATCTTTGCTTGTATTTCGGGTCTGAATGTGGTAGCTTTGAGCCAGCCTTGACGCCTCAAGACGGCCTCTCCTGCTAGCTGCCTCAATCCAGTGGAAGCTACATCCATAGCATAGTCTAACACTTCTGAGGCAGTCTGTCATCTGTTGGAAGCTTGTCCAAAAGTGGTGGCAATTCCGACAACATCTGCCTATTATAAGGGCCCAGTAAAGCCAGAGAGTTTGCTGCTCGGACCGTTATAGCAGACATGATCGAAAAACGCTTGCCTATGTTGTCAAGCTTTCTTCCTTCTTTGTCAGGAGGAGCCGACAGGGGAACTGAAGGATTTTTAGAGCGTCACTGCGCAGCTTTTGAAATTACAGGATCTGCTTTTGGGTGATCTATTAAGCAGGCTGGAGCATCATCTGGAGCATTAAACGTTGTGTCTAGTCTCGGCAACACAGGTGTAACTGTTGCTCGAATTTGCGTTATCCTGAATCCCCTCCTTCCATATGTAATCTATATTAGGTAAAGATCTTACTGTTTTTCTATAGGCTCTTTGAAATCATACAGAAAACAGTCTTGCTGATGCATAGGCATCAGTAAATCAAAGCACTTAGCAGGTCTCTCCAGAAGGTTGTGAAAACCCCCCAATATCTTCTGGAGGTGAATCCACTTGTTGGGGAGAGGGAGATGTCGGAGTGGGAATGATGTAGGAATCTCATTCATCGTGTTGAATCTCTCCTTCCTCTCTCTCTACTTACTCATCAGAGGATGTTAACTGCTGGACAGAAGGAGCTTGTGTAGGAAGCCAGACCCGAGGAGACTGTTGAAGAATAGGAGAATGAACCTGTATCTGTGGAATAGCAGGCGGAGATGGCGGAAGAGGCAGAGTCTGTTGGATATTCTGCTCTGGTGTGAATCTCCTATTGTAGTCCGCCAGCATAAATTGCAGGTCTGTCATCAGACTTGACGGTAGGCCCATAATTTCCTTTTGGTTATATTGCTGTTGTGGATTGGAATATTGATGTCCACAACCATCATCCTCATCAGACTCTTCTTGATATTTAAACATGAAGATCAGATGGGCCCAAGGCTGCCCCAAAAAGGCTATCTTCATCAAATTCTTCATCCTCCTCATCCTCTTCATCCAAAAACTGTGATGGCAAAAGGGCTTGCACTTGACTAGGTGAGGTTATAGCTGGTGATAACAGCAGTTTTGAAACTTTTTGATATTCCTTCCTTGTCAACGGTGTCGTCGACGAACCAATTGACAATTGCATCACCGCCCGAATTTTTTTTATTGACGAAGGCTGCTTCTCTTGCTCTATCGACGGGATCGTTGACGGGAGTGATGTCATTGTCAGATGGATCATCGACAAAAGTTGACCTCTCGTCGTCGATTAAGATTTTGACGACACGATTTGCTTTGTCGATGGAAAGGTACATTACCCATCGATGATGTCGTTGTCGACGATGACATCAATGCCGCAGAAACCGTCACAGTGTTGATTGAAGGCACTATTGTTATTACTAGAATCCCCTCAGGAATGATCTTCTCGTCGACGGTGGTGTTGTCAACGGGCTGCTCAGCTACGGAGCTGATGTAGGTTTCTTGAAGGTATGCTTCAATTTCATAGGTGGGTTTCTAGGTTATGAAAGTGGTTTCTTGATCTTTAAAGCCTTTTTTTCGTCAAGAGAGGCTTTGGTGGTAGTCTCAGTCTGTTTCTCAGAGGATTCAACACACTTTTTTGACACTTTTTTAGGTGGCTGTGACAATGAGGTCATCTAAAGGTTGTTTCTGAGGTGTTCTTAAGAAGGCTTTAGATGATGTATCACTTTCCTCATCAGATGCCACATTATCTCTATTTTTCAGTCTCTGAAGCCACAAGAGAAGCCTTCCTTCTCAGTCTTTACAAGTCTTAGTAGAAACAGTACAACATACCTTTCACTCCTTTGGATTGTGGTCAGGGTATAAACAGTATAAGCAGTACTCATTCTTATCGTTAATATGCAGCCTTTTCTTCCTGCAGGTTTCACAGGCTCTGAATAAACCTTTTTTGGGTGTCTCTGATATGGTGGACGTCAGTTTGAATCACCTTAAAATAACTCCAATGAGTTGGTAGAAAGTTGGAATGGTGAAAAACACTCCAAAACTTGAAAAGAGAAGAAAACTGAGCAGAGCTCCGTGGAGACCCCCTTAGCACGACGTGTGGTAGAAAATCTGGAGCCTCTCTCAGGAAGGTTCTACAGGATGGTCTCTTTTGATTGGTTGAGTTTTAAGTTTGGTCCTTTTTATTAAAGGACAGAGCTATGTTATAAAAGTTTATTAGGCCTAGGCCTTATGTGTCTATGTCTAGTGAGACTATTATTTTTTATAATATCGGAGACTCCCATCTCAACGTCAGGGAATGATTCAAGCATGTGAATCTATGAAAGTTACAAACAACATTATTTCATATTATTATCGAGGATTCAAAATGGGCTAGTTCTTAGCAGCTTTACAATTAATGATGCACAGATCAAAGTGCAGGTACTTCTTTAAAACAGTTAAAACAAACTAAGCAGTCATATAAATCATGGAACATCACAAATAAATGGAACAAGGGACAGTGAAAATAATATAATTGACTACCATTTAACATTGACCCTTGATTGTTCATTTTATCCATTGTCAATTACATTTATAAAAGCCTACAACTTATAATTTGTGATCAATTCATACACACAAACTGCAGCATAAAATCAACTTTAAAATGTCAATTTCACATTAATATTTGAAACCCTTTTGCTTCCGCATAAGCCATATTGCAAATAGATAACTATTCATGGAGATCAAAATATAGGAAGAGGTATCGCTTATTAATACCCTTAAAGCTTCAAGGTACTGCCTAAAGCCTCGGCAAATACATAATGGATGTATTTAATGCCTCCTGGAGTTGCATAAGCTGGGAGAAAAAAAAACACATGTGAAACATTTTCCTCTGTATTTATGTGGCACATAGAGCAGATGCAATCATTGATATAAGCTCTTTCTGTTTTTCATTGTGATGTAAAATATCCAATTTCATCCATTTCATAATAGAACTTTATGTACAGAGTCTTTGCCAGTTGGGTTTGGGGCGCATCCAAGCATTCTTTAAAATAGTGTATGGGCTTGAGGTGCAAGAATCGAACTGACAGTCTCCCTGAAGTGGAGTTTTAGAGAAAGCTTACAGTAACAAAGTCCTAAAAAGAGGATTTAATATGGCTTTTGGAAGTTGTAGTTAGAGAGAGAGGATCAATCTGGAACCTCCTGAGCACTCAAAAACCAAGATTGAAAATGCCTAAACTATGGGAAGGAGGAATTCTTATCACCTTTCAAAAGTGTACTCACACCTCTCCCGTATGACATAAGTTCCTCTACAGTCCAAATTCTCATCCCAAAGAGGCCTTAACACTGCAAATGCTCTACTCTCCAGTGCTACATCAAAGAACATGGAAATTAGAGGAGTACTTTTGGGGAGGAGTAAAAGAGGCCTTATAAAGTTATTATCGCTGTGGGTCTGCAATTCGGTATTAGAAGGGCCCCAGATTTCAGCACCATATAGAGACTCAGGTTGTGCTTTTAGCTCATAGGTCAATGACTTGGGAAATTGATGTAGACTATGTTGCCTGTTGCTTTTTGGAAACTGCAATGGCTCTATGCTAAGGTACAGCACTTCGCTTTTGGATATGTGGAGTCCTAGATACTTACTATCTAACATGATATTAAAGTCCTCGAATCTTGTTACACATTCTAGTTTCTTCTGCTGCAGACATAAGAACCCTCTGAAAGTATGGGGGGGGGCAGTCACCTAAAACCTGGCCTTGGTAGCATTAATCTCCAGACCCTTTATTTCACAAAATACATTGAAGTTATCTAGTAGTTGCTGTGGACCTCTAAGGGGCCTATTAGGAGTCTGGCGGTCCAAAGATTGCCAGAGTCATGGTGGCATGGCGGTGGCAGTCTTGCGACGGCCTCATTATGAACTTAGTGGTCTTGCTGCCTTGAGACTGCTGACTCCATCAGGGAACCGCCATTCCCTAGCGGTGGTATGGCGGTCCAGAGGCATCTCATGCTCATTTGGACTGCCGCTGTCTCGTGCTGCTCTGTTGGATTACCCTCGTCTTTGTGGCACCAATCTCTCTAACACACAATCATAAGAAACACCAGGAAAGTTAAGATAAGTTAAAAAATGGTCCTAACACAAAAAGGAATCCCCCCTTGTGCTAGTTGACCATGCATCTGCGCAACTTCTCCTTTGGTGCCCACGAAGACATGGGCCCTCTGCTTTCTCCAGCCCCGCTTTCGCCTTCAGAGCTGATCCAACAGCAAAGGGGACCCGTGTTGGAGGCCCGTGGCATCACCAGAGGTTGTAGCAGTCCTTGACGGTACCGGTGCTGCCTGGGCCGTCCTTCCCGCAAACCAGGCAGCAGTGCAAGCAGGGGGCATTTGTGTACTCCACACACTGGGTGTGTACACCAATTTTAGGACATACGTTGGGGACCTTGTTCCTTCTCTGCATTGCCGGGTGAGCCACCAATTTGCCCTATGGAACTTGCCATATTCATGAACCTGCACGTACTACCATATTACATGGAATACACACACAGGTGCCTCTAAGCCTATAGCTTGTTGCCTAATTCCTGTAACCTCGATAATAAGAGTGCCAGAGTTCCTGTGGCTGATTGCTTAGGGACATTTGGTTACTGATTTGTTTCTGGTGGCATTCCATGCTTCCTATATTGCTGGTGATATTGGGTGATTGAGGTGCTGCAATGACACTCAGTGATTGATGTATCTCTCTTCAAGTGATCGGCTACATTCAGTCCAGGAATACTGCTCATGTTTGTCATTAGGATCTCGTAGAAACCAGAGTAGTGAGTCCTACTTCAGTATACACAGTATTACTGACTTCTGTGGTTTTATTGTATAACCTATTGCAGTACATGTCCTGATATTAGATGTCTGTACTTTCATGAATTACAGTGTGAGGATAAAGAATACTATTTCATGGGAATGCCTAATATGCACAGTCATGTTTTCTTTTATGAAGTTTTACAACACAGCAGTCATGCTCTTATTCCACTCATTTTGATGGTTGACAATTGCCTGTGTGGCAAAGTAATCGCTGTTTTATGTTGTTTTGGTCTATGTTACATCTTATATACCATATATTTTTATATAACCCTCTGTGGAGTCTATTTTGTGGTGCATTTATTGTATTACTGGTTTGAGTTAGTTTTACAATTGCTTAACACATTGCCTCTAGGGTTAAGCCTGACTGCTCTGTGCCAAGGTACCGGGGATGAGCACAAGTTATCTTTGGTGTATAACGTACTTGCCCTGACTTGAGTGGTGGGTTCTGCCTGGCTTAAGTGCATATCCTAGCCAACCAGAAACACCATGAGGGTGCTGGGGGAACATCAGTCGTGAGGGCACTGGGGGAACATCAATTGTGAGGGTGCTGGGTAAACATAGGTCATAATATCATAATGATGCTACAAAGCGCACTATGGGGTGGTAAAGCAACATGAGTCCTGCACACTAGGTCCAATACACAGGGGCTGCATGAGCGGGGTCATGCTTTTCTTTGCTTTGAGCACCTAAGAACATGGAGTGGCATGCTTGCTTTGTTATGGATAATGATTTTGTGGTGTGAGGTTGATGGGTCATGATGGCTCACTGTGAATGGTAGACAGCGGACAGGGCTGTTGGTTTAGAAACTGATGGGACTATGATTTAGTTTCCTGTTAATCATAATATTGTTTTCATGTATTTGGGAAGCAGATTTGGTGAAAAGGATATTAGGAGGCATGGAACGGGACACATTGAGATGTTAAGAATAGGGAATGTAATGGCATTTTAGCTTCTAGGAGAAACAAATCCATGTATACGTTTACCCCCGTTGCTGTGGTGCAACATTTTTTATTTCTGTTTCTTAATTTGCTTGCATAAAATGTCATGATTTTAATTATTCAAACATAAATAACATTTCAATTTAAAATTTGATAAACAAACATAAACATTTTCAAAAACTATCATAGCTGTTTTTTAAATACATTTTAAATGAAATACTACCCACCCTTACTTGCAAAATAAACCACAATCCGAAAAGCATAAATAGTAAAATGTGACACCAAAACAAAGTAAAAAATCAGCTTAAAAACAAATCTTCAACTAAAAAAATATATTAATAAACGTTCCAACTACAAAAATAAAAGAGTTTTTGTAAATAACAAACTATATGTTAAACATCAAAATTATTTACATGCACCAAAAATACTGTCCTTTAATATTCTATCTAATGATATTTTTCTAGATGTGATGTGATATGTTGACCATAATATTGTGACACAATGATATTAAAACCCAATATTCTTGCACCATACCCACACATGCAGATTTCCAACATTTTCAGTCAAATGCAAAAACATGTTACTAGCAAGTTTCCAGATGTACTCTTAAGAAACCGTTTCTCAATTAAATGTGTACAAAACAAAAAATGATCCAATTATATTCATACATGAGAAAAATAGGGACAATATTTTCTCAGTGGATAAGCACCCCCACCTTAGACCTCCAGCCAGATTTTATGGGAGTTAATTCCTCATTTTCACCATCTAAAGGATTCAAAGCTGCCCATGACATAACAAAATCTGTCTTTTTATCAGAGTTAAAGATGAGTGTCTAAATTCTGATTTAACTGTAAACAGTCGTATACTTTCAGAGCATTCTGCTCCCTAAGTCACATTTAGCACCCAGTGCACGCCCTGGTTTATAAATATATTTTCAAACAGATATTCCTGTGAATAAATCCTTTAACAGGGGAAACAATTTTCAGACTAGCAAAAGTGAAGTGGTTTGAATTTACAAAATAAACCTGTTGCACAAGTTACTCTAACATGTGCAAATAGTTTTGACAATGGAGCAGATGATGTCATTTATCTGTCGGCAGGTAGAGAAATGTAGGCTTTATAATTTTGATAGGGATTTCAATAAATACAGAACTGTATTTGAAATTAGTAGACATTAAAAAACCTTTCCTAATATGACATTTTCTACGAATATTTCTGGGTATTCACTGACATAAAGGTAATGCCTGAAAAGCTGCAAATGAAGGGTTGTCTGCAGGTGGTCAAAAATCAGTAATATGAACTCAAAGAAATTAGAGTTCTCAACAAGAATCAGAAATGTCAGGCCTTAATCAGGATCAAAGAAGATAATTAAATAGACTCTGTTTGAGGAGTAGGCAGCAGGAATCAAGGGGGCAAAGAGATTACTTCTAACCTCTCTAGTATCAGCAAAAAGAACTGACCACATAGTACAAAACTGGGCTGCCCCATGGTCCCTAACTTATTTTACTGATGAGGGGTGGCCTAGGTGGGCACCCACCCAAAAACAAAAATGCCCTGCTTTTACCGGTTCCCACAATGGATGCTGGCTAAAGACCCCGTTGGGCCTTCAGGAATATGGGGCTCCCCTGTGGTTCCCAACAAATAAAAGCTATGGGTGTCCTGGATGGGACAGAACACCAATAAAAATAATAATAAACAAAAAAGTTAGAGTAGGCAGCAGGAGTTAAGGAGACAATGACATTACTTTTATCCTCTCTGATATGAACAAAAAGAACGCCATTGTCCATAGCAGGAAAGTAGTTACACTGGCCCTCTCCTGTGCCCTGGAATGCCTCCTAAAGGTTGCCTGTAAAGATGCCAACACACATGAATTGTCTTTTTTTTCAGGTACATCAGACATAGACTGTCAGGGAAGCAGGTTCACTCCAACTGCCTTCTCACCTTCTAGAATGCACATTCAAAATTCATGAACAAAGATCCAATGCATAAGCATTCTACATTCCATCCACCCACAAAGAGAAGATCCCAACACACCTTCCCCCTTTACATCATGAAAATAAAAAAAATGATTTATAACATAGAACGTAGGAGGAAAGAAAAGGGTAAACAAAAGGACAACTACATTATAAAACAAAAATGCAACAACAATACATATACAGTTCAAATTCTAAATAACACTCTTTCATCCCCAATCACCCTACCACGCACCTGTAATTTGGCAGGTAATGTGGGTCTTCTGTTAGATTTCCTCAGAATAACATTAGGTATGACACTCTGTCCTTGATCACTCATCTTAGATTTTTCCGACACACAGACACCCTTCCTGCGAACCACTGACAATCTGTCTTTATTCAAACACTTGCCATCTTCCAAAAATAGGGTGATCCTCTTTGCCCCCTTAGCAGGATTCTTTACTCGCACATAATCACCCTCAACCACATCAAGTTACTTGTTCATGGAAGTGGTATATTTGCTTTGGGCCTTTCTATGCCTCAACCCCACTCCCTGCGGAATCACTACCGGGATCATCCTTCTTTCCATACACAATCTGTTCATTTGTGAACTTATTAACCCTTGAATAACACAAAAGGGTAAACCTTGGTTTCTGCATCAACCCAGAATAAACTTCTTCACTACCTGCATCCAATCCAAACCACTCACAACAGATGGCTGTATATTTTCTTTGATTATTCTATTGCAGTGTTCCACTAAACCATTACATCTTGGATGGTAAAGCGAGGTTGTAATGTGATTAATTCCAAAATCAGACAGAATAATTTCCAACTCTTGAGAAACAAACTGCAGACCATTGTCTGTCAAAATTTCATCGGGAACCCCTACCTGGAAAAATAGTTTTCTCAAAACATCTTCTACAACAGTAGACGTAATGTTGTTGACAAAAGCCACTTCCAACCACCTAGTATGATAATCTACAATCACAATTCCAAACTTCACATGACATGACTTACACCTTCTGGACTAATTATGTCCATAGCTGGCTTAGACCAATCAACTTCGGGAACTGGGACAGCAACAATAGGTCTGGAGAGAGTTACTTGCATCTTGTTGCTTGCAAAACAAGCTTTGTTCTCTCTCACATACTGTTTGACGTGTCTGTCCACACCCAGCCACAAAAACAATTCCCTCATCCTTCTCCTCATTGCTCTCATGCCTATGTTACCATCATGGACCGGGTCCAGAACCTACTCCTGAGAACTTCAAACACCATCAGAAGAACAGACTATTCACCACGGATAATTCTGGTTCTATTTTTCTAAATGAATCTGCAAACTCATCGGGCACCTTGCCATGAGGCCAACCTTCATTGATGTACTTCATGACTTCCATCATAGCAGTATCATTCCTCAATGCTTCCAAACATTCAGATTCAGTACTAGCACTCTGGGTGATTCTCATCGTCTCACTAATAACCATGTCATCTTCCTCTAATGTCTCTTGACCTTCCTGACCAAACTAAGGGGAAGTCTCGAAAGACAATGTGCCATGACATTCTTAATGCCAGGAATGTACTCGCATTCTATGCCATTTGTCAATTCTAGGGGGTGCACTTATTCTCCTTTTCGGCATTCAAATAATACTACCGCACCTCTACTTTCGCTTCATTACCACTCCCCGGTCCACCGCGAGTCTGACTCGATTGCTGTGGATGGAGATAAGGTAACTTCCAGATTCGCGGGGGAGGTCAGCGTTCTAGCAACCCGCCTCCCTCTATAAAACCGGATGCTCACCATGACGCGCAGTGGACGCGTGCAACTTATGCCGATGTGTGAGTGAAATTGATTCAAAGGCTTGTGACTGTTTTTGCTTTGCTATAATTGCAGATATCTTTTTAAACTTTTAACTGGACTTTAATTTGCCACTTATTCTCCTTTGGGCATTCAAATAATACTACCTCACCTCTACTTTCGATTAATTACTGCTCCCTGGACAACCGCAAGTCTGACTCGATTGTTGTGGAGGGAGATAAGGTAACTTCCGGTTTCACAGGGGAGGTCGGCATTCTAGCGACCTGGCTCCCTCTATAAAACCAGATGCTCATCATGATGTGCAGCAGGCGCACCTGCATCGCGCCAAAGGCGCTCCAAAGGCAAGCCCGTTTGCGCCTGTTCGCGGCCGGATTGGGTAAAGGGCCATAACCCCTGCTCCAATTTATAATGGCCAGAGAATTTATTCTCAAAAATTACTTTATGCTTTGTGGCCTAAACCAAGTCCTAGTTGCACGCCTTTTACTTTTGGTAATTCTATTTCTAATTGTCCATGCTGTGGTTTCTCCTTTACGATACTACTCTGCAGGGAAACCACCGCCAGCAAACATAAAGTGACGCTCCACTCTACAAATAAGGACACAGATCCCCAAACTGATTTTGCTTTTTTCAGTAGTAATTGTAGGTCACTCTCTAAGCATAAGGAAGATATTCATGACCTTTTACTGAATTCACAACCGGATGCCATTTTCCTTATGGAGACTTGGCTAAACGGGAGCTCGGGACCTGACATTGCAATTGTTGTACCACCTAACTACACAATCCTTAGGAAGGATCATGTGGACAAAATTGGAGGCAGCATTGCAATAATTTTTTTAATTGCGTACACCTGCGAATGGGAGGACTTATCTTTCAAGGGTGTGAAGCCAGTCTTTTTAAACTCTCACTCTCTCCTAATTTCACCTTCTCGGGTGTCTCGATCTATCACCTGCCAAGACCGGCTGGAGCATGGGCAGCAGCAGTTCCAGGTCTCATTGCCCCTTTACTTTTGAAAGCCAATAATTTTACTATTTTAGGTGATTTTAACATACATTTGAATGCAGCCACAATGTACTATAAGCTCCACCCTCATTCCTGATCTGGCTGATATGAATGTCTCTCTCTGCAACTCAGGCCCCAACCATAAGACAGGGCATTTATTAGATCCTATTTTCTCTAACTTAGCCAACATCTCATGCCAGACAGCTTTCCCCATTTTTTAGACTGACCACTTTTTGGTCAGTTTTAAGGTGAAACAGGAAATGTGGCGTGATAACCCCTCTACTCCCTCCATCAAATTGGGGTTCATAAATTGGAAAAAGTTAGATGTTGATTGCTTTAATCTTCATCTTAAAGACACCATGCCTGCTATCACCACAACTCAGCTAGATGATGCCGATACTATTCAAAATTGGTTGACATCGTCTATGGATACATGCCTGCCTCTGTCTAAGAAAAAACTGAACCACCATCGCCCTCCTGCGCCCTGGTATTCTGAAATACTAAAGGCAGAAAAAACAAATGTAAAATCTTGGAGAGACGTTGGAGAAAAGACTATGCATTGGCAGCAAAACTTACGTATAAATTAGCTTTAAAAGGCTATCATGCTCTGTGCAGCACCGCTTGGGCTGAGCACGCAAATTACACTTAACGTCACATAAAAGCCCTAAAGTCTTGTTCAAAGTGGTCAAAGAACTGTCAGACACAACCTGCCGACCGGAGCCATCAGGACTAGATGCTACGCAATGCGAAGATCTGGCTGAATTTTTTATTGAAAAAATTGATAGCAGTCGTTTGCGTAACATGTATGTCAATATTTGTAACGCCACCCGCTAAGCTATCAGTATGAATGGTAGATGCGTAGGGTGAACATTTGAGTATAGTTCCATTGTTATAGTGCTACCAGGCTAGTTTTGAGGGTGCCTTGTATGCCTCTTATTGGACTAGATCCATGAATTTTTGTTAGTTTTTAAAACTTGTATAAAAACGCCCATGAGTGATACTTCTGGTTTGTTCCCAGTAAAACGGACAACCCTTTCCTACAAGCAGCATCTGCTATCGTAGCTTGACCGACGGCTTGAATTGCTTAACATTGCCGCCCACAAACTTGCAGGTATGAGTTTTCCTGACTTAACTAACACTTCAGATGGCACCTTTTCACTTAGTCACTACAACTCTTTGCTTTACACTTTGACAGATTTGCTCAAGTCATGTTTCATCACCAATAAGGGCCTGAACCGAATAAATTTGTCTTCCCTCGCAAATCATTTAAGTAAGTTTTCTCGACTTGGGTTAAGTGGGGGATGGTGATTTACTTACCCTAGATCAGATGTTTAAATGAGCTTATACATCTGTACAGACTGATGGTTTACTGTCTGAAAAGATTAATACTATCTTGTTTTAAAATGTCACGTAACACCATTTGGGCGTTACACACACAGTATTTTCTAGTTTAAAGATGTATATATGATGTGTTATTTGTCAATATGTGTAGAATGGATTGATAATAGATTTATATTGTTTCTATACAGGGGGCTTCCTCTGCATTGTTTATCTGTCCTGATGATGGTCTTATAGACAACTGCAATAAAGACCGAAACGTCGACCTTTTTCATCATCTCCTAAAGACATTTATGTTCTCAAGAGCTTCTTTCTTCCAGTTGTTGGTTTGAGTTGCCCTTTTCAATCAAAGGAGATGATGTCTGTTATGAATTGATTTGCTGATTTTTTCATACATCTGTTCATGACATTTTGCTGGTGATCAAATCATTTGTTTTTTTCTTCTTGAATTGATTTCTGAAATATAAAATATTATATATTTTCATATAACTAGGATTTTCCGTGTGTTCTTTTCCTTTTTCTGATTGATGTCGATATATTGCAGATGTCCTGTGGACACGCTTGAGTTAGATTGGTGACAACATACTCAATGACTTCCGCTAAAAAATAAATTGAATTATTGAATTAACTAAATCCCTCGTAGAATCCCTTTACCTTTCATCATGCATGAAAATGGCAGACTAAATTGTAGCAGACTTTTTTGCTATCATAGCAGAATTTATAGTTTTTTGCTTACAAAGCAAGAATTAGCTGAATATGTCCCACCGGAGTCACGCCACAAGACATCTGAAATATGTACAGATGTTTGTATAATAAAGTAGCAGATATTTTTTTTATTATAATGTTGACTATTTGAATTGTTTTTGTTGTGCCCCTTTCAAATGTTGTCCCCATTAGTGTTGCCATTAAAACCACCCATGTTATTTTTTTTATAACGAGATGTAAGTAGAAAAGAAATCTTACGAAAAATATTTTAGGAGTTTAAGTGTGATAAAAGAAGGTTTTCTACAGTTAGGGTTAAAATATCTCAACTGTCATAGTTTACTCAATGTGTAAATTATTCAAAGTTAAGGCTGGAAAAAAGAACTGATGTTGTTTAAGAAATAGTAACTCTCACACACTTAAGAGGGCCCGATTCACAAAATTAAACTTAAATATAAGTCTAAATTGACTACTTTTTGCAATTCACAAAGGTAACTTACTACTGTAACTTCACTACTGGTAATTTTAGGAGCAGTTACATTACTGCTAGTAACTTTAATAAAAATAATAAGTTTACTACTAGTAAAGTTATTAATAGTAACTTACCTTTGTAAATACCAAAACGTTATACACTTAGACTTAAGTCTAAGATTACGTTTCTGAATCGTGCTGACAGTGTTCACTGTGACACTCATACCTTAATTTGGATCACACCAGGGTGGGGCTCATAAGAGCATTAAAATGTCTGGCAACCTACAACCAGGAAAATAGTCTGCGAATTATTGAAAACTAAACAAAGATAATCATCTTTGGTAAATACCCCCATAAAAAGCAAGCAGCATGGTACCTTGGTGAGCATGGAATCACTGACTTCAATTATTTGGGGGTCTGGTTAACAGAGCGGGCCACACCGTCCAAACATATAAGGCAGCTAAGGCCGCGAATCAATAAAATAATTCTGGCTCCTAGATGACTAAGCTATCGGCTAGCTATTCTATTCATAGAGCAAATGTTGACTGTACTCAGGGCCAAACTAACGCCCGCTGTTAGTTATGGCCACTTAGCCTTTACAGGCGCCTTAACGAAAGTTATCAACGCAGCTCAGGTAAAAGCATACCAAACAGTGCTGTAGAGTCCTAGACATGCTTAAAACACCAGGCTAAGGTTGGAGATAGGCCTAAACAGACCGGGCTTGGTTCTTCAGGGGGACCTAATAAAATATTACATTGGAGCACTGAAAGCGCCAGAAAAGAATCTTAAACACTCTTTAAAGCTGATCTTTAGAACAGAGTGTTCCCCGTGGCATGTGAAGCTGGATCAAGCCATACATCGCTTGAAAATAGAGGCAGGGAGCATGCCCCTCCATGAAATCCCCTATTTCGCTTGGGCTAAAGCCATTAAGACCCAAGTTCAGACTCTCTCCTTCAAACTGGATCAATCCTCACTCCAATACAATTCTCTCACTTTGCTGTTAAACAACTCATAAACCCCCTGGGAAAGCTCAACCTCTCTCAGCCCAAGCTAGAAGGAAAATCCTGTTTTTCAGTCTCACCGCCCTTAGGATTCTGAACTTCAACCCAAAATGGGCACAACCAGACAATGACGTCTCTTGTGAGTTATGCAATTACCACAGGGAATCCTGGATACACCTTCTATGCTGTTGCCCAAAACTAGCAGCGGCCCGTCATTGTCTGTTGCACCCAGCACTAAAGGACAAGGGCCTGAGAACATGCAGTGATGCCTCGCACTGGTGCTTTACGGAAACAACTACTTGCCTTCTTGCTATTGTTGGCAAGTTCATTCATCAAATAAGAATCACACTTGACCCCAGCTACCAGTTGCAAATCCTGGGTCTTCCACTTCCCAATCATTAATTCAGCTGGTGCTCAGCCCTTGTGGAAGTCATCTAACTTAGGGGCCCTCAGTGTGGTTGATTAAACTATAAGTGAAAGCGGGTCCTTGCAGGGAGCTCGATTATACCTGGCAACAATGACTGATGATTTCTATGAAAATAGGGATTTTTACAGGACGAAGTAATCATTGGTGGGTTCAGGAGTGTCTTCATAATTATAACCTATAGTAACATAGTCTCTTTTAGGAGTGCACTGCTAAAAACTGGGCCCATGCAGGCATGGTGCACTTTATTTTATTTATTTAATGTGTTTTACTGTAAAGATTTTAAGTAATCGTACGGTTAATAAAGAATTCTTTCAACCTTATTTTAAAAACTGACATAGATATATTTTACAAGTTGCCAACCGAATTCATGAGACACATTTACCTTAAAATCACAAGGACATAGATTAAATGCAGGTTCCATTCTGTTATGACACTACTAACTGTTTAGGGAGACATACGCGACATAAATAAAAAATGACAAAAATGCAGAATTATGTAAAAATAATTTAAGCATCATTTGTAATGTGTTTGTGTCTATACTAAAGAATATGTAACTTAAATAAAGACATCTGATTTATATTTTATTCATGTGAAATACTATTTCAGACCTAATTAGCTTGCTCTTACGCATGTCCGTTCCAGTAGGACCAAAGATTAAAAAACATATAAAAAAAACTCAAAAACTAATGAGAGCTCATTATTTGTATGAAAAGGAAACTAAGACAAGGTCAAGCAGATACATTGCAGAGAAACTGCTTAATTGCTGGGATATTGTTAATCTAATCATAAAGAAGTGGACATTTAAAAATAGCCTTAGTACCAGATGGTCAATTTTCATCACACGCTTTAGGTGTTAATGATTTGAATAAATAAGCAGTTCTTTGATAACAAACTCCAACATTTTGTATGAAAATCAGAGAGCTGATATAAAAAATACAAACCAGTAAGTTTTTTGTTTGTCTCTGTTGTGTCTCTCAGACAGGTTTATGAAGACAGCTAGGTGTCACACGTCGCAAACAAATGCTGGGGGTCACCACACTCAATGCTGGCAGTTCAAAGACAGTGCAACATGAAAGGGCTTGGAGGCAAGTGGGGGCTACTTCACTGTATGTCCAGCTGTTGCAAGAGCTTGAAGCATGAAGAACCTGTTGCGTCCTGCCTGCTTCAAGGTAGGCCGCCTAGGGCTGCGCGCCCGCTTGGCCCCTTTCCCTGCAGACACTCATACCCACACACTGTTACTCAGTTGGGTGGAAAGACCCCAAGCAGTCTCCTCCCTTTTATTTATAGCCTCAGGCCACATCTAGCATGAGGGTGAGGTGGTAATACCTCCCAGGCACCCAAAGGCAAAACAACAAGACTGCTAACCTGCTGCAGCCCACCCCAACTCAGTCCCTGTGAACAATTAGACACATTCTTATATGTGACATGTGAAGTCCATGAGCCGCAGGCTGTAACAGGGCTGTTGATCATGACAGGGGGGCTCCTGGATTGCTGACCTGCAGGACGTGCTATGTGGTGGATTTCCTCTTTTGTTGGCAATTGACTGCTGGTTGGCCCCACGTCAGCACCGGTGGTCTGTTTCGTACCCAGCCAATTTTCTTACTCCCCTCTTTTGCCCTCAGGCACTAGGTCTTATGGGCAGCTTACATCTTCTTAAACCATGAAACATTTAGTGCCACTGTCTACTGTCCCTTCTTGGTAGTTTCCATTGTTCCGTCGCTCCTCATTACCATCCACATCCCCATCTCATACTGTGTCCTCAACTTCCACCAGGGCTTTCGGACTTTGAAGACCACCTAGACCCCCGGTTTGAGTTCACAGGATCATGCCCCTGTTTTGTGGCTGGTTGCCGCATTACGCCTCTCCCTGTGTGCTTTGGTTTCTTGGGCATCATAGGGAGGAGGCCTGTGGGCATTGCGTCTCAGCAAGGCCCATTCAACATCAAAGTCAATAGGGCTCGTTGGGTGGTGCTGTGAGGTGTGCCCCTATATTGGGTGGCGCTCCAGTTAAACCTGTTCTGTTACGGCAATCAGGAGTCTGCATGAATATTTTAATCTCCCCATTGGCCTGGGGCCATTGTGGAGTGATGCAGTGATGACGGATTCCATGGTGCTTGAGAAAGTCACTGAATTCCCCACCTTGAAACGGCAGTCCAATGTCACTTTTGATCTCAGAAGGAAAACCAAACAGTGAGTACGCCATCTTCAAAATAGAAGCTACTTGAGTGAAGGCTGTCAAATTAATGACTTCCACAATTGGGTATTTGGAATAAGTATCCATCAGTACTAGCATGACTTTCCCATCCAGTAAAATCATAGATTATTGGCGCTGGTCTTTCCAGGACACATGTCAGTTGACATGCTAGGCAACTCCGGACAATGTCTCCAACCAGATCTTGAGTGAGCTAGATGTGCCACATGACGCTGCAGTGTTGTCGGTATGACTATTCGGGATCGTTGCAGGATGACTCCCTCCTGGGTCATACTGAACTCATCCCTCACTATTCACTTCTGTGTGAGACACTCCGGATCTTTCCCTGATCAGTTACTGGCTTCTCGTAGAAAAGCTCTGCCGTGTGACACTTTAGATAGCGTTGCATACCTTGTTGAGGAATGGATCTGCTTCAGTTGCATCCTTGATGTCATCCAGGGTCAAGGCTCATGGACAAATGGCACTTGAGATCATATTGATGTAGGCCTCCACCGCCTCAGCTTTGTGGCTGTCAACCCTGAGTTCTGGAAGCACTGGGTAGCGAGAGAGAAAATTGGTGGATTTTTCACTCCGGGTCAGTAGATAACATCCATCATGTGTTCCACCTGATGTGTGCTTGTCTCCCGTCCTGCCTTTTGACACTTATCTGACATCTTCCGGGTAGCTCAGACGTCTTGTCAGTATCCTGATCCTGCTTAGCCGATGTTTCCTGACGCCGTGACGGCCTTCAGATCTTGGTCCTGCTCCACTGACATATCCATATGCCACAGGTGCCTTCAAATCTTGGTTCTGCTCCACTGTTGTATGCCAGACGCCACGAGGGTCTTCACATCTTAGTCCTGCTTAGCTGCTGTTTCCTGACACCGCAGGAGCCTTCTGAGTTTTTCATATTACGGCAAGTTTCACCTGCCCCCCCCTGGTCCTTCAGTTGTTCCCTACAAAAAAGGGCAGACAAAGAAATTTCTCACAAAGATTCCCCATCTTCCAAGTGGTAACATTTATAAATGAGATGTGGTAGACGTACCATCACTGGGTAAGGGGGTGCCACAGGTTGGTGGTGGTCTCGCAGCGACCTTGTGCACCATTTCCAGGGGAAAGAATGTTGACAGGTCCTCAGGAGCAACCACCCTCACCATACAGTATTCAAGGAAATTCATCATGTCATATCACTCCGTGTTCTCGGGCAGTCCAACTATCCTTACGTTGTTGCAATGACTAAGTCCCTCCACGTCTTCAGCAGGCCAATCTAAAAGGCCCATTCAGCAGAGAAGTTCAGTCACCCTGGCCTGCAAATCCCTGAAACTGGGTCCCACCTCTTTAAGTCCCTCGGCATTCTCCTTCACCCTCTCTGCAAGTTTGTGGTAATCACCTCAAAGGATGCCTAAGTTGACAGAGACCTTGCCAATTTTACTCTTTAACACATCACATCTCAGCATTCACAGCATATATTATCAAGTCCAATTTGTCTGGGGTGCCAAGCTGCTGTTGTGAGTCCTCACTGTGCACTGTGCCAGAGGTTCCAGGTGCTCCACTGCATGTAGGTGGTGATTGTTTCCAAGTTATTAAAGGTTATCAGCTCCATTGCATTTCTCTGAGCCCACTGGCCACTATTACAGGTGCTGCACTGGGTGTGCCGCTGGGTAGCTTTTCATTTCAGTCGCATCTTGCAGTGGTGCACATTTAGCTGCGTTAGGTCTCTGTTTCCACTTGGCTCAGTTTGGTCACTGGTAAAATGCTGGCCTGTTCCTTGGTCCAATAGACATCAGGAACACAGAGGTGGTCAGGCTCACCAGAGACACACAATCCCAGTGACTGCCATCTTCTGAGCTGCACCACAGCTAAGGTGGAGCCCGCAACGTAGGCTGAAATGCTCCACACCGCCCAGTTTGCTATTTCGCTGTGGCTGCCTGTGTTCCATGGCAAGGGTCAGCTTCGGTAGTTAGTTAGGGTAGCTCCACACTCCAGCATATTGCAGGGGTAAGCGATGGGTGCAGGAGCCATCTTAGGGCACAGTGATCTTGGAATGCGGCAAGTCATACCAACACACTCTTGCCAATAATCCGATGTCTTAAGGATTAAAGAGAAGAAAGGCAAAAACTTTACCCACCAAATGTACCTAGTCAATGAGCCCAATAATATTGCAACATGTGACACACACATGGAGACCAGAATAACAGTCACATTATTATATATAGTGACATTTTGTGCAAGCCTATATCAGTTTACAGTTATCTTTATATATTCATACATTGATGTTCATATGGCCACACTCCATAAAAAAAACTGGCTTTCATCTGGTAAAAACTGCTTGGAAAAATCTTTTTTGTGGTTATAACTGAACACCTCAGAATTCTGAGTTGGTTGAATTCCAGCTAGAGGTACAGAAAGGCTGTAAGGGTTTCCACTGGAACCCCTTTGTAACCAGAAATTGTGACATTTCCATTTTCTGGCAGGACTCAATTTTCCATTCTGTTATTTCTTTACAAATCTTTATCAGGTAAGATAGTTCAAATCAAAAACTAAATTCAGCTGAACTCCCAGAGTGAGATGAGCTGAAACATGAACATCTACAAATAGAAAGATGTTATTTGGCCAATATAAGGAAAGTGTCAACCCTTTAAACAAATCTCAGTGCCTTAATCGAAGGAAGAGAAAAGACCTAAACTGTCATTTGGTAACAGAAGCAAGATTTTCCAAAAGAGGAGAAATAAAAAATCTGAAAAATAGAAATGCATTACAAATTAAAATAAAATAGGCTAATAAGTCTATAATCTTCAGTGAGATGAATTTTCGGTCCCTGCAATTATGCATTTGCATAATCTAACATTGACTGCAACAACTAAACAATGGGTTGTTCTTTGTTTGAATATGTCAAGTGGAATACCCCTGCTTTCCTAGTGAGGACTACCTCAGTAGTTAGTAGCAATGTAACATCAAATACAACTGCATTTGTTTTACTAGTGTGTCTGTTTTTCTAGAGACCACCTTGTATGAAGGTTACATGAACTTAATGGTAGTGACCAAAGTGATGCCAACAATCAATATCCAGTTTACAATAATTTGAGGTCATTTTCCCTTCTTCTTTTTCAATGGACAGTATGCAAACTACAAGTCTATTTATTGCCAGGACTGCATGCTTCCAACTTCCAAGCTAGTTTGGGTATGAGTTGTAACATAACACCAAGAGAACTCTTCAGATGTCAATTTTAATTTATTTAAATGAGTCAAGTTTGTCAGATTCATATGACTCAAAAGGTGGCCCCACCTGCTTTTGCACCAAAAATGTGACTTGTTGCAGTCTGGTGCTCTTTCATGTCAATCGTCCTATTCTAACTCCTAAATATTTTAGACAGATCAGATCATTTTTTCTGAGGGCAAGATATTTCAATTACCTGATTCTGAACATTTAATATCAGTGCTTCCTACCATAATGGGGTGGCAAGAACAGGTAAATCATTCATTTTCTCTTTAATGATATTGTCTTAGGCTCCTAAACTGGATTACTCCCAAACATATTAGTGGACTATATAACATCTAGGGTGCCTAATATTCCTGATTTACCCCAGCCTTTCTAACTGGTCTGATATCTCTCATTCAGAAGTTGCTCTGGTAAATGAGTCTCAGGCTTACATGTTTACAGTCTGATAACATGACACAGGAAGAGACTGAAGTCTGGGCTCTGAGTGTGCCTCTTGGGCCAACTTTTCCAAATCAATCTCCTGCTCAGCCACCAACCTCCTTCTCCTTCTTCTACTTCTGTCTAAATATGCTGAATTGTATTGAGTTGCTGCTGGGGAGGGCTTCTGTGTGGACAAAGAGGAATAGTATGGAGATCCAAATTTCTGTTAGCTGCAAAGAGGACATGCATCAAGAAATATTACCTTCGCAAACAGGCTGATTCGCAGAATAGGCCTGTTTGCAAATGCAACAAATGCTTTTTGGATGCAGCAAACCTTAATTTGCGATTCAGTAACCTGTTACCGAAACACAAAATGGGGTTGTGATTCGGTATTTTGAAGGGGCTTGTTAAGCGTGTTCCTTCCAAATACTGAATCCTAACGGTACACATGAATATTTTGTGCCTGTGAATGCGGTCGCAAAAGATTTGCATATTACCACCTACTTCAAGTAGGTGGTAACCCATTCGTAAATGGGAAGGGGTCCCCATGGGACCCCTTTCCCTTTGTGAATGATTGTAAAAGCATTTGTAAGAGCAGGCAGTGGTCCCAAGGACCATTGCCTGGTTTAAAAAAATGAAAAGAAAACTTTTCATTTTACTTTTTTTAAAGCATGTCATTTTCCTTTAAGGAAAACGGGTTGCTTCACAAAAAAATATTATGTTAATGAGGTAGGTGAATTGCAATCCCCTAGGAATCGCAGAAAGTGTTCAGAACACTTTCATGCATGCCGTTTTATGATTTCCTAATTGCAAGGATTCAAAGTTAGGAAATCGCAAAACGGGGCCCTCATGCATCTGACCCTAATCGCTTAACTTAGGAAGGGTCATTTTCAAAAACTTCTTGCATACAAGACATTAAGATCTTGCCCTCTGTATCCCTTCTGAGAGATTTTCCATGACAAAGCTTACATGGCCTGGGAGAGCGATGGTGTAACGTATTATTATTTCTGCCCACCCCCCATAAGGTGCAGAGTGGAGCCTGAAGCTCCTATATCTCAAAGATATTCAGTGACTTGGGTGGAAAGGGGCTCCCCGGAAGGCGTTGGCTTCCTTGTGTAAGGTAATGTAATGCATTGATTTGCTCTGTGCTGCATCACTCCAGAGTTTTTAAGACATTCAAACCATGCAAATTGGCTCTGGGTGGCTACACAAATCTTTCTTAGAGGTTTGCGTCATGCATGTACCACATTGCATAGTGCAAGCAAGACACAAAACCCTCATTAATATGCCCCCTAGAATGGAGAGTAAAAGCATTCATAAGGAGTTGAGAAATGCTTTTCTGGTCTCTAGTGACCTGTACTCTTGACATCAAGGAGTCTCTCACACTAGTTAACTGTTATGAGGGTCTTGAAGAGGGTTGGGATTACTTAGAAAAGCTTTCCTTTGTTAAGGACCAGGCCCAACTTTACTTAATTGTCTGTACACACATTGATCTGGGAGAAAAAATAAGAGGATAGGAGATAGAAGTGAATTGCAAAGGTTAGGGGATAGCGAGCTGTCCTATCACACTGTTCTCATTTTGTTATACCTCCCCTAACAGACAGTAGAGTCAGCCAGTAGGTGCAGTTGGTACAGTCCTTCCCTCCAGCAGGTCACCGAGGTGTGAGTTTGAGACAGCATCTAGGATGTCTGGAGCCAGTTTGCCACCATATCAATTTGCCACTTACCTCTCTTTCTCTTGGGACTCTTTCCATGTTATCTTAATCTGTCCCCCACTCAATCAATCAATTAATCATAGCATTTTTATAGCGCGCTACTCACCCGGAGGGGTCTCAAGGCGCTGGGGGGGGGGTCTGCTACTGCTCGAAGAGCCAGGTCTTGAGTTGTTTCCTGAAGGATAGGTGGTCCTGGGTCAGCCGGAGGTGGATGGGGAGGGAGTTCCATGTCTTGGCTGCCAGGTAGGAGAAAGATGTTCCTCCGGTGGTGGCTCTGCGGATGCATGGAACGGCGGCGAGGGCGAGGCTGGTGGATCGTAGCTGGCGGGTGGGAGTGTAGAAGGTCAGGCGGTTGTTGAGGTACCTGGGGCCCAGGTCGTGGAGAGCCTTGTGTGCGTGGGTGAGGAGTCTGAACGTGATCCTTTTGCTGACGGGGAGCCAGTGCAGGTCTCTCAGGTGTCTGGAGATGTGGCTGCGTCGGGGGATGTCCAGGATGAGTTGTGCGGAGGCGTTCTGGATGCGTTGGAGTCTTTTCTGTAGTTTGGCTGTGGTTCCGGCGTAGAGGGTGTTTCCGTAGTCCAGTCGGCTGGTGACGAGTGCCTGGGTGACCGTCTTCCTGGTTTCGGTGGGGATCCACCGGAAGATCTTTCGGAGCATACGCAGGGTGTTGAAGCATGACGACGAGACGGCGTTGACTTGTCTGGTCATCGAGAGGGAGGAGTCCAGGATGAAGCCCAGGTTACGTGCGTGGTCCGTTGGCTTGGGAACGGTGCCCAGGGCAGGGGGCCACCAGGAGTCGTCCCAGGCGGAGGGCGATGATCCCAGGATGAGGACTTCCGTCTTGTCTGAGTTCAGTTTCAGGCGGCTGTTCTTCATCCACTCGGTGACGTCTTTCATCCCTTCGTGTAGGCTGGTTCTGGCGGTGGCGGGGTAGTTTGTGAGGGAGAGGATCAGCTGGGTGTCGTCGGCGTAGGAGATGATGTTGAGGTTATGTTGGCGTGCAATGGCTGCGAGGGAGCTCATGTAGACATTGAAGAGGGTGGGGCTGAGTGATGATCCTTGTGGTACGCCACAGATGACTTTGGTGGCCTCGGATCTGAACGGGGGGAGGCGGACCCTCTAGGTTCTTCCGGTGAGGAACGAGATGATCCACTCCAGTGCCTTCTCTTGGATTCCGATGTTGCTGAGGCGCTGCACTAGGGTGTGGTGGCAGACCGTGTCGAACGCTGCAGAGAGGTCCAGGAGGATGAGGGCTGCTGTTTCCCCGTTGTCGAGTAGGGATCTGATGTCATCTGTGGCTGCGATGAGGGCGGTCTCGGTGCTGTGGTTGGCTCGGAAGCCGGACTGCGAGTGGTCGAGGGATCTGTTCGTCTCGAGGAAGGCGGCAAGCTGTCTGTCGACGGTCTTC
Source organism: Lissotriton helveticus (assembly GCF_964261635.1). Classification (NCBI taxonomy): domain Eukaryota; kingdom Metazoa; phylum Chordata; class Amphibia; order Caudata; family Salamandridae; genus Lissotriton; species Lissotriton helveticus. The sequence continues at coordinate 1,598,737,321 of NC_136059.1, read as the reverse complement.
TCGATGACCTTGGCAGGAAAAGGGAGGAGCGAGATGGGACGGTAGTTCTTGAGGTTGGTGTGATCCGCTGTTGGTTTCTTCAGGAGGGCGCTGAGCTCGGCGTGCTTCCAGCTCTCCGGGAAGGTGGAGGTGTTGAAGGAGGTGTTGATGATGTCCCGGAGTTGGGGTGCGATGATGGAGTCGGCTTTGTTGAAGACGTGATGGGGGCAAGGGTCGGTTGGTGATCCGGAGTGGATGGTGTTCATCACGCGGGTGGTGTCTTTGGTGCTGACCAGGGACCAGGCACGGAGGGTGGTGGTGGGGGTCGTTGGCTCGGTGGTTGGGTGCGTGGTCTGAGCGCCGAAGCTGTTGTGTATGTCGGCGATCTTGCGGTGAAAGAACGAGGCGAGTGAGTCGCAGAGGTCTTGCGAGGGAGTGATGTCGTTGCTTCCGGCACTGGGGATGGAGAGCTCTTTGACGATGCTGAAGAGTTCCTTGCTGTTGTGGGCTTTGTTGTCCAGTCGTTCCTTATATGCTGTCTTCTTGGTGGTGTGGATCAGCTGGTTGTGTTTGCGGGTGGCGTGCTTGAGGGCAGTCATGTTGTCTGTGGTCTGGTTGTTGCTCCAGGCTTTCTCGAGGGTACGGCAGTGCTTCTTGGAGTTCTTGATTTCGTCGGTGAACCAGGAGGCTTTCTTGCTGCCGGGTCTGCTGGGAGGGGTCTTCAGTGGTGCGAGGTTGTCTGCGCAGTTGGTGATCCACTGTGTGAGGTTGCTGGCTGCTTTGTTGGGGTCCGTTGTGCTGGCGGGAGGGTTCTGGCTGAGGGAGGTGGTGAGCTGGTTGGTGGTGATCTTGTTCCAGCTCCTGCGAGGAACCTGTTGCGGGTGGTGGTGGGTTGTGGTTCTTCTGAAGCTGAAATGGACGCAGCTGTGGTCTGTCCAGTGGAGTCCGGTGGAGTGGCTGAAGGAGATGTGCTTGCTGGAGGAGAAGACTGGGTCAAGCGTGTGGCCGGCGTAGTGGGTGGGGGTGTTCACCAGTTGCTTGAGTCCGAGGTTGGCGAGGTTGTCCAGCAGGGTGGTGGTGTTGGCGTCGTTGTTGTTCTCCAGGTGGAAGTTGAGGTCCCCTAGGAGGATGTAGTCAGCGGAGGGGAGGGCGTGCGGGCTGATGAAGTCTGCGATGTTTTCGCTGAATTGTGTGCGTGGTCCCGGGGGTCTGTAGATGAGGGTGCCTCTGAGGGTCGTCTTGGGGTCGGTGTGTATCTGGAAGTGAAGGTGTTCGGCAGCGGTGAGGGTGTCATCGGAGTTGGTCGTGATGCGGATGGTGTTCTTGTGTACGATGGCGATGCCTCCTCCGGTCTGGTTGACGCGGTCCCTTTCTGGTGATCTTGTACCCGTCCGGGATGGCAATGGCGATATCGGGGGCTGAGGAGGCGTTCATCCAGGTTTCCGTGAGGAAGGCGACATCTGGTGAAGTTATGTCGAGGAGGTTCCAGAGTTCCACGGCGTGTCTGTGGACGGAGCGGGTGTTGAGCAAGATGCACTTGAGGTGGTTGTTGCTGGTGCTCGGCTTGGCGGGTTCGGTGCAGGTTCGGAGGCAGGTGAATCGGCAGGCTTGGCAGGTGAAGGGTCCGTGGGAGCGTTTTGGGGTGGCACGGTAGCAGGCGGGGTTCCGGCCGGCATTGAGTGCGTTGAGGGTGGCGGCGTCGTAGGTCCATTGGGTGGTCTTGCATCGGCGGGGTCCAGGGGTCCTGGCGCTGGGCGCGGGCCAGGCACGGACGGGTGCAGACGGGCTTGCCTTTGGCGCACAATCGGTGTGCCCGCTGCGCGTGACAGCTGTGCGTTCGCGTGGGCGTCATAAGTAAGGAGCCGGGAGGGAGGAGCAGCTGGGTGGCGGGAGCGGGCGGCGAATGGGCAGGAGGGGGGCGGGGCCGCAGGGAGGCAGCGGCGGGAAAAGTAGTCAGAGGGCGGCTCAGCGGCGGCTGGGGCACCAGTGACAGGAAGCGGCAAAAGGCGAGGCAGAAGCGAGGCAGGAAGCAGTGGTTCGTGGGGGCGACCTCGCCTGGTTAAAGGCTCAGCGGTCGCTCCCTGCACCACTACGCGGTCCCCTTAAGTAAGGAGCCGGGAGGGAGGAGCAGCTGGGTGGCGGGAGCGGGGCGGCGAATGGGCAGGAGGGGGGCGGGGCCTCAGGGAGGCAGCAGCGGGAAAAGTAGTCAGAGGGCGGCTCAGCAGCGGCTGGGGCACCGGTGACTGGAAGCGGCAAAAGGCGAGGCAGAAGCGAGGCAGGAAGCAGTGGTTCATGGGGGCGACCTCGCCTGGTTACTGGCTCAGCGGTCAGCACTCTAATATTAAAGAACCAAGCCCGATACAGGAAGAGGTCAGAACCTTAGAGGATGCAAAAGAGATATGAGTTTACTAAAAGCACACCTTAATGCAAAGTGCGGTCAAGCAAGCATCTTCTACAGCCATCCACAAACTCTATACCAATCCCTCTGGCTCCCCAATGACCATAGAAGCTGTCAGTTTAGTAGACCCTTGGCAGTCTACAAACCCTGGCAGGGGATGCTGCTCTGTCTGATGATGTCATGTGGCACAAGCAGAACTCCAAGGAATACACCAATACTCAAAGGAGAGCACTATCTACATGCCTCAATCAAAAATGAGCAGTGTAGGAATCCGCACTGTGAATATTTTAATCACGTCAAGACGGACAAAACACTTCCACTGCAGAAGCTGCCCTTCATGTGAGTCAGCCATGGATGGTTAAGTAAGTAAATTATTCTTCCAGCAGTTGAAAGTAGTTTTTAAAGAAGGAGAGACACAAAGAAGAAATTTGCCATATGGCAGATTTAGTTGATGGAAGTTCTAGATGAAAACGTTTGAGTGACATACATTTCTTCTACCTCAACACAAAACAGGTCATCGACTATAAGTTATAAACCCCAACTCTAAAGTCAATGTACCTCTCTTTTAGGATGGTGTGGTTGAAAGTGCTGAATGCAACTGATTATATAAGCCCAGGGAACTAAGATTAGCTCAGGCTTCATTCCATACACAGATGTGAAATCTCCTCGCAATGAGTCACATAACCATTACAATCAGTGTATTGTAAAATACGCAAGATGATGGACGGAATGTTGCACAATGGCAAAACATTCACCCCCAGTCACAGATCTGGGTTTAATCCATCGTTATTTTTCTCACCAAGCCACCCCAGTTCAGACATGGCCATATGCAAATCAGTCTGGACCCTGTGCCTCATGGAAACAGTCCAGCCCGAACTGCCAAGCCATGTCTTTCCTGGACCGGAATCAAGCATCCTAGGACCGGTTTCTGGCTTTCAGCCGTCTTCAGCCAGGATAGCTTGACTCCAGTGGCGTAGTGAGCACGGGACCCACGTCTGGCCATACCCTTCCCACATAGGGTGAACAGCAAAATACACAAGATGATGGACGGAATGTTGCACAATGGCAAAACATTCACCCCCAGTCACAGATCTGGGTTTAAGCCATCGTTATTTTGCTCACCAAGCCACCCCAGTTCAGACATGGCCATATGCAAATCAGTCTTGACCCTCTGCGTTATGGAAACAGTCCAGCCCGAACTGCCAAGCCATGTCTTCCCTGGACCGGAATCAAGCATCCTAGGACCGGTTTCTGGCTATCAGCCGTCTTCAGCCAGGATAGCTTGACTCCAGTGGCGTAGTAAGCACGGGACCCACGTCAGTGTATTGTGGCAGGTATTACCGTACTGATTGAACTAGAAGTTTACATGGTAAGGTATGTCAGTCAGAAAAGGGACACTGTTTATAATCCTGAGGAACCTCTTGGAGATTTAAAAGCTTCAGCAGTGCTGACATTGAGCTCAGGAATGAGAGTGGAGGATACTCTTACAGATCTTAGTGGGCAGATGGTCCTTCGGTGATCCTACGAACATGCACAGCCTTGTATATTTCAGTATCAGTTTTTGTCAATTGTTGAGAGTAAAGAAATGCTTCTTTTTTTGCATGTTCACCCCACATTTTTGGACTGATGCTTCTGGTTTTTTGACTCAGTGAGTGCACTGAGGCTTGCAAACCAGACCTCAGTCAGTGTTCTAACACTATACAAAAGATATGTTAAAATGTTACAACCTTATGGCGAGTACTGACTTACTTATAAGTCCCTAGTATATGGCACCCAGGGTCCCCAGGATGTATAAGGCAGAGTGTTCATCCAGGGTTGCAACACTGTTTGTGACACCCTGCAAGTGACAAGGACATGATGGGATCCAGCCTAACACTACAGACTGAAAGGGGAGTGTTTATACTGCAATTTTGACTATGCAATTACAACTAATGGCAAAGCCTCCACTTCCCTTAATGGTATATGTAAGTTTCCTTTAAGGAACGCCTAGGGAGCCTTATAGAAGGGAACTATATAGTATTAAGTAGGACATTTTTTTTTCAAATGTCTTACAGCAACACCTCCAAATTGTTGTTTTGCAGTGGAAAGGTGAGTAGCCCCATAGGCCAACACAGGGTTACTTGCCGGCTTGCACCCCATCCTGGATAACCTCTGAATGGCACTACCTAAGTGGGTCAAGTAAGGTGTAAAATTAATTGTGGTATTAAACCTAACCTGATGCCCAGGTTGAATGTAATGTCACTATTAAAAAAATCAACTTTTAGAAATGTGCATCTGTGCACTCCAGCTAGTTCAGTGACCTCACAAAGGCTCTGGCACACACCCAGGTTTCTCCCTGCCTGGGGAGATGTGTGAAAAACTCCCTGGCTCAAGAACAAGTAAAGTTGTTGCTGAGCAAGGTGTTACCTCCGCTCGATGGATAGCCACTCGTGTATTAGCCCAAAAGGAGAGCTTCAAAGGAAAAGTTACCAAATGAAACAGCACCCCTGACCAGGGTGCTGTTTGTTTATGCAGACTATTACGAGACAGATTTAGAGATGGAAAACTAGTCCTCAAACCAGTTTTCCTGTGGATTTGTAGCCACTGTTAGCCACACCTGTAGGATGAGCTACCATGCTCCTGATGATCAAGAAAGGGATGTTCCATTTTGAAAGTGGCAAAAATAGGGAACTCTGGGATAACTAGATGCCACGCAGTGAGGGAAAGACATCACTAGGTGGAGGGGCTAAATCTGGCACCCCTGGCACCCTGCCCCTTAGATCATGCTACACTTGAAGAGAGGACCAAAGACGGACTGCCCTGCTGCCCTTCACCTGTACAAAAAGAGGATTCACAGTCGAGAGGACTGCACATGCTACCCTTTGGGGTTAGTGAGATTTGGACTGTACCTGTAGCACATGACTTAGGGGAAAGTTGATACCCACCTTCACCTCCAGCAGTGACTCCAAGGATCAGTTGGCTGATCCCCTGAAACCAGATACATGGACAAATAAATTGAAAGAGCCCAAACTGACAGGTTGGTAGCCACAGAAGAAGTTTTGCCTCTACCAGTCAACGGATACAAGAAAGGACAAATCTAAGATACTCTCAATGTTCCACCTGTGTCTGCCAGACTCAGGATTGCTATAGAAGCCTGGGTTTGTAGCATTTAAGAGACACTAGTCCCCACCTAAGGTTGTAGCTCTAACCACGTTGCAAGGAGACCAGTAACTAAGCATTGGCTGGCCCTCTACTGCAATGCAGATGACTTTGAGGGCCCCAATCTCTATGTGCAAAGTTGCCCCATATCCACCGCTGACTAAGGGTCCACCACAGAGACACCCCGTACACTATACAACAACCGGAGCATCCTTTGAGTATCTTTTGCTTGTAGCCCCAGCATCAGAACCACTCCATTGATGTCTATGGCGGTTGTCCTGTAAAGTTTGGAACTTGATTTAAAAACACAATGGTGGCTAGGTAACTTCCCAAAGTATCCTCTCGGCCCCCCTAGACCTTTCCCCTGTGGGATTTGGTCACCCATCCCTGGCAGGAGTACCCACACTAACTCTTTCAAACTTTTGAAAAATTTAAAAACTTCATGTTGACCAACGCTTGTTTGTGGTTGCATTTGAAAGTGATAAAAACCTCTAAAATATGTACCTCATGAACCCTCTGGTTATTTCAATGATCAAGGTCTCTAAAAATTCATAAAAACATGCTTTATTGTCATACATTGTTGTTGTGTCTCTTTATTGGTGTGTCACTTTCTTATTCTATTGTTTAGTGCTGCTCAATGCTTAACACTTGGGAGCATATTTGTGCTGAATGTCTGACAGGTTATCGAAGGACAGAAAATCGACCTACAAAAATATTGACACAAAAATATCGAAGTAAAAAATATCGAAGTCCAATCTACATAAAGGTAAGTACAAAAATATTGAAAAATATATTGCTGTCAAAAATATTGATGTTAAAAATATCGTTTTTTTAATAATAATGTAAAATTAAGTAAATAATACATATAAGTAAAAGAAATACAGTTAAAAATATTACAAATTATTACAAAATAATAACTAATACATACAATGTTCAAATAAATTAAACATATACATATAAATTAATATGTATACTTACTTCACATAGTGCAACAGTAGGGAAAGCGTTAGATAGCATAGGGGTAAAAATTACTATTCCTACTCCAGAGAGTGCAACAGTAGGGAAAGTGCTGGATAACATAGGGGTACAAATTACTATTCCCACTCCAGTGAAAGCAACAGTAGCGAACGCGTTGAATAGTATAGGGGTAAAAATGACTATTCCCACTCCAAAGAGTGCAACAGTAGGGAAAGCGCTGGGTAGCGTTGGGGTAAAAATGACTATTCCCACTCCAGAGAGGGCAACTGGAGGGAATGCGCTTGATAGCGTAAGGGTAACAATTACTATTCCCTCTCCAGAGAGTACAACGTTAGAGAAAGGGCTGGATAGAGTAGGGGTAAAAATTACTATTCCCACTCCCGAGAGTGCAATAGGAAGGAAAGCGTTAGATAGCGTAGGGGTAGAAATTATTATTCCCACCCCAAAGAGAGCAACAGTAGGGAAAGCGTTGGATAGAGTAGAGGTGAAAATTACTATTGCCACTCCAGAGAGTGCAAAAGTAGGGAAAGCGCTGGATAGCGTTGGGTTAAAAATTACTATGCCCATTCCAGAGAGGGCAACAGTAGGGAAAGTGTTAGACAGCGTAGATGTTAAAAATAACTTTATCAGAAATCAAATAAATATTCTAATTAAATAATGGTTTATTTATAAATTTACAAAAAATAAAATAGAAAATAAAAACATATCAAAAATAAGAATTACTTTAATAATATTAAATACTTCCCACCCTATCCCCCAATAAACACACTACACATATAATTGTCACACAATTAATGTAATTTTCAATTAATCACTTAATAAAAATGAATTTGCACTTAATACTTAATTACAAATAAATTAATTATTGATAACAATACATAATATTTAATAAACATGAATTTGCAATTAATAAATAATTAACAAAACATTAATTCTCAATACCAATAAATAGTATTTAATAAAAAGTAATAACCAATTAATAATTAACACAAAAATAATTATACAAACACAAGAAGCCCTCAACGGCAGACCAAAGTTAAGCACTTAAATTCCCAAGTATATTTGGTCGGATTAGGTGCAACCACTTCCAGCATCCATTGTTGTTAGATGCTACAGGGTTCAAAGAATTTAATAATTAAGGAAGGTGCACTGAGCATAAGTCAGTCAAAGCCAAAAGTAGTTTCCATTTATCTTCTTTTAAAAGAAGAAAAATGGAAACTACTTTTGGCTCTGACTGATTTTTGCTGAGTGCACCTTCATTATTTGTTAAAAATAATAAATATCAATACCCAATTTTTTTTAAGAATTACTTAATTACAAATAAATTACTTCCCCTATAAACCCACAACCCACTCCAATAATAAATTAATGCAAATAAAAAAAATATCAATTAATAATAATGAATTACCAATTAAAAAAGTATTTAACAATACATTAATTATTAATAACACTCATTAAAAATGGATAATTACTTAATAAAAATTAAATTACTTCCCACCCTATTCCCCTATAAACCCACAAGCTGCTACAGAAATAAAACGCAAAATTTACTTTAAAAAAAAATAGCTAATTTCTAAAAAATGTATACATATATTTAAAAAAAACAGTACAATACTTAACAAAAAATATATAGAACACGTGCATATAAAAAACATACTAAAATACATAACACTAATATAAATATCGATATTATTAACATCGATAATTTAACTACCTATATTACTAACATAAATATTTGTAACATCGATATTTCTTACCTTAACTTCGATATTCTGGTAGTCGATATTCTTGATGTCGATATTCTATCCCTACCATATTTAAAACTCGATATAAATGTACTTTGATATTTAAAAATCGATATTTGGACTGTCCACCATTTGCGTTGCCGGAGCATCCATTTTTTTGACACTTCGGTAGTGCAAATCACAAACTCATATCTCTGACGCCATGCAAAGCCACGCTGCATTGCCTTACTCTGCACTCAGGAGGTGTTCCATGGGCTTTATGGTGAGTTTACCCTTGCAGCACTCATGGATTTTGACACTTCCCCAGATTTAAGAGAGCATGTAAACCTGGGGAAGCGCCAAAACCTTATGCCTCCCGAAGAGAGGTGTGAAGCGGAGAAGTATCTTTATTTCTCCTCGTTCTTTCCTCTTTCTATGTTTGCTGCGTTCTACAGCACACATAGAAAGAGGAACACGCCTCTTAGGATTCTTTCTGTGAAGAAAGGTACATCTTCTTGCACAGAAACAATCCTTCTGACAACACAGGAACCCTTGCTTCATGGTGCAGGAGTGCCTGCATTGGTGCTAGGCTGCCGAAATGGTGCATGCACCGGGAGAAAGGACTGTAATGCCAGGTATTGCATACATACAATGCATTCCTGTCCTTTCACTTTGATGTAGGGCAGTGCAGCATGCTGACTTGCTGCACTGCCCCACGCCAAATCCACATAAATGAGGACCTCATTTCCTTTGCCAAACCTTACAGCTCACAGCTAACCAGGGTTGAGCGAAGGTTAAGTAAATGATACTGACTGGACCCAGGGTGGTATTTGCAAGTGTACTGCATAATAAGGTCCCATAGCCATATCATATAGTACACCCACATCCTCACAATGAGAGTGGGAACATTTTGGGAAGTAATGCGTCTCAAAGGGACTACCTATTTTTCCATAAAGGAGAAACAGGGGCTGGCATTTGTTTCAACTTCAGATTGATTATTCTTGACAATTTTTCCATAATAGTAAAAAAAAATGAAAGTATAAAGAAATGTCATCAAATAGTTTCTAAATCAGAGTAACAATGTTTGTTGGGCCTTTGGAGAATGGAATTTATTAAGGACTCGTAAGATTTGATTACTCATCAAACCCAAAGTAAGGACTTAAATTGACAAAAACATTGCTAAATAAAAAATGGTTCAAATGGTATATGAGTAGCAATTAGATCTAGAAATACTAGATGTGTTAATGGGTGAATGGTTTCTGCGTTTTTTGCACATTATCAGATTTTTACTCAGCTGCACTGATGAACTTGTTTTAAGCCTTGTTTCTGCTTGTATTATTGTATCTTTTATGGATGTGACTACCTCTGAATAAAGATCATTATTATTATTATTATGATTAATATTATATTAGTAGGAACACTATTTATGCGCTAGTAAACATGTTTTATGACAAGCTTCCTTCAGTGCAAATGAAAATCATGAGATTGAATAACTTTGATGGGCTCAAACAAGAATGGATGAACTGGTGTAACTTCGCAATACTCCTCCAAAAGATGGACAGTAGGCACTCAAAGGAAGAATTGATGAGAGGCGGTAAGTCAATAATACTTTGAGGCAGATGATCAATCAGGAGCAAGCAAAACATTTCATAGACTTGCCACAACTTGTATGTAAGTATGGTTCAAATCAGAAAGGGGATTTTTATGTTTTATCCAACTTGCCAGAGGATTTGATTCAACAATACAAGCATAAATCCTTTTTGTGTGTTTACCGGCATAGAAAACTTTATCAGCCTGCTTTATTGAATACCTTGCTCTGAAAGATGATTACTAGGTCAACTCATTAATGTGATTATTCTCAATAAGTTTAGCTAATTGTGTTATCAAGATGTTTCTTTGGAAACAAAAGTAGTTGATTGTTATTTTAAATGATGATAGATTTAAACCTAAACAAGACCAAAACAATATTATTTCGAGAGCTGTTGTTTTTTTCTTTTCTTGTCTTTACTGAAAGTAGTGCCATCTATTTACTGTACATTTCCTTCCTTCCTTTCAAACTCTGTAATTATGCAGCATGTTTCGAGGGCCCTACGACACTTCCATGCAACCTGTTTTCACAGCATCAATGGGTTGATACAACTCAAATCCCTAACATATACAGAAGCATTACCTTAAAATAAATTCCAATCAGGCAGTATTACCTTCACATCACTGTACTTTAGAATTATTTTCACATAGACCTAAAGAAGATCATATTCCTCCTTAACTTTCTTTTTATTTCTTTTTCTCTGTAAACTCTATGGACAACCCATGTCCAGGGTTACTCTGTTCCAGTATAGAACTGTTTTTGCTACCTATCACAGTGACTCCATTTTGGCATTTTCTCTCATTGGTGGGTGCACACTACCCTTAAAGTTCTGCCATCCTTTGGCTTGGTCTGTGCCCCCTACTATTCTTGCATGAAGGTACTTTCAGAAAAACCAAGCTTTTTGTTCATACTCACCCTGCTCAGATCCCCTCTATCTCTATCCTCCTAGTCTTAGTGCAGTTGAAGATAGGTAGAGAGGCAGTTGAAGATTTAGCCACCAGGACGGCGGCTCCAAGACAACCCTTCGATTGCTATCAGTTCTAATAGAACTATACGATTGAACTTGTTCAGTCATCCAACAGTTTCCTGCACTTAGCTCCTTCTTCCTTTGTGATCATCCATGTGGAGAGGAGCACTCTCAGCAAATTAGGACCAGTTTGCTTTGCAACCATCAATCCAACAACTAGCATATGCAAAAATACCAAAACAATTTTTCAAATATGCCACTAAACTCATTGCAGATGAATGAAAAAAGCAAAAAACAGGCACCCTACCTTTGGAAGACCGCTAGAGAAATTCAGCATAAAAATCATTATCATAAAGAATCTGTAGATTCAAATGATCCATTAATGTCATCTTGAACAAAGCCAGGGATACAGTTATTTAGCTTTGAGATCAAAAATACAAAAATACAATCTAGCCAGTGCACCTCCATCCACCAATAGACATAACAAGTGTTTTTGTTGACCAACAACCTCATAACTCCAACAGATCTATGGGACTAAAAGGTATTCCCAAGGTTACCTCATATAATGTCCCCTGATTAAGTGAAGCACTCAGAGACACTAATGCAAACTAGTCCTTGACTCTTCATAACCCCCAACATGCCTGTCATAAAAATCAGCCAAATCTCACAAGTCTCAGAAACTGAACCAGCACTCCACATCTCCAGGAATTAACATGAATCAAAAACTTCAACCGCTCAAGTACAAGGCCAAACCAACCCAACGCTCAATTAAACTAAAACTAAAACCTGATCCTGAAAACAAAATGATGCCACATTAATAAACAGCCATCTGATAAACATGCATTTCTTAAGTTAATAGAAACCTGATTCAAGGATGCTCCAATGATGTCTTTCATAAACAGATTACCCTTCTGTACACAATCATAAAAAACCTGTGAATATAAGTGAGTGTCAGGACCAAGGGTGTCGGGGAATACAGGTTCAGTCATTTTATGGCATATCCCATCACAAACCTTGCCAATGGGTTTGGAGACAATGTAAACCATGCAATCTACAAAGACATACATTGTGTTTTTGAAAGACAGGAACATGGCACATCAGGAAAGAACAGTGAGTGGTCAAGTGTTGTAGTAGACTGCTCCCATGCATTTGATCTGGGTTCAGTAGTAACATTCTTGAGCAGAGGCAGCAGACATACTTAACCAGGAATTTGATACTGAATTCTTGCCTGGGAACTGCTGCATTTTGCTAAAGTTCTTCTACTTTCTTCTACCAGTTGACATACATTTTCGATTCCTCACTTTTTTTGTTTTCTCTGCTTATGGGTCTCTCTGTACCTTGGTGGCATACTGGTATGATGTACCTAGCTCATTATCAGCTACCTTCCATGTTTTCGTATTAGCCTGCAGGAAGACAGGGTATGATAGACCGTCCTGGGTCTTGACACTTCGTTCCAGGTCGTATCCAGAGGTTGATGGAAGACCAGTGGGTTGATGCCTGGTGGCATATCCATTCCCTGTGACCTATTCATTTCTCCACATGTGTGTTAGCTACCTCACTTCTGTAATATTTTCTCTACTCAAAGAGTTACTCAACTCCAGAGAATAAGCACAGTTCCATATTGAAAGTCCTTAAGTTTGAGAGGCAGAACCAAACTAGAGTTTGTCTCTTACTCTCTCCTGCTTTTTCTTCACGGGAGTCTGATGGGGATGCAATCTTTCCAGATCTACTGAGATAACAAGGAACATTAAAGGAGTTGACTTGATATTGACTTAGATATCGCCTAAGGATCCTGATAGAGAGGTGGTGGGTTAGCATGCTCTACATGTTATCCATGAATTGCACAAAGTCCTAGATTTGAGCATCTACTCCTTTAAGTGCATGATCCTGAACGTTGTCCTTTTATAGCCAACTTTGTTTGGAGGCATTACTCAAATGATTTCTATAAGTCCAGTCCATTACTTTTTTTTTCCCCTCCTTAAGTCATACTTCCATACTTTTTTTTTCCCTTTTACTTTTGTGTTTCTTTTTTTTCCCTTTCTAGAGCTATATTGCGTATATCTAACTTAACATTAACATTGGGGGGTGATACTAATTGACCATAAGATCCACTCCTGCCCCCTAAGGGTTTCCTACTCCCCCCGTGTAGCAACCTTCAGTGACTCAAGCATCTCATCGGCTTCATTAGGAGATCTAAGATTGTGCATTTTATTGTTGAACATGACTCGCAGGAAGGAAGGGAACCTCATCTGTACTGTTGCGCCCAGGGCAAGAAACTTTTCCATCCTCTGCCCTAACTCCCACTGCCGGTCCAGGGTAGTCTTTGATAGATCTAAGCAGATTTGGAAGGAAAAGTCCGAACCTTTGAGAGAATTGTCTTTTAGGGCCAGATTTAGTATTTTTTCTTTGAGCGAGTAGGTTAGAAAGTTTACCAAGATTTTCCTGGGCTTCTCCCTACCAGGCTTTAGGCGAATGGGGTCCCTATGAATCCTTTGGATGTCCCTCTCCAGGGCTTCTGACGCCTCCTCCAGGTTTAGAGCATCTTTAAGAAGTTTTATCACAAAAGACTTAATATCGCTCCCCTCTTTGCCCTCAGGAATCTTCAGAAGTCGAAGGTTATTTCTCCTCGAGTAATTCTCTAGAGATTCAACCCTCTCCCGAATCATATCTTCTTCTTTTCGCAGAGTTTGGATTTTTACTTGGGCAGAGCCCAAATTAGCTTTAAGTTCTTCCACAGAGCCTTCAAGGGACTCTCTTCTATCACTGAGCCGGTCAACCTTTCGTTCCAAAACCTCACACGCGGCCCTGATCTCAGCTTGATTCTCAGAGGAGACCTTAAAACCCTGCATGATGTCAGCTCTTAGGGAACTTATTAGTAGCTCTATTGAGGCACTACCTGCCCCACCTACTTCCATTACTGATACCGGCTCTAGTAACTCAGTCTGAAACTGGGCCTGAGTTTGAGCCGAAGACTGTGTAGGGGCGGCCTCAGCATCAGCAGACACTGTATAGGGCACTATAGTGCTAGGAGCCAGGACTACTTGATCTACTTGGCTAATATGATATTCTTCCCCCTGCTCGTGTACCTACAGGGGGCTGGCTACCTCACCCAACCCAGTTGACTCAACGACCATGGCTGCCTCTGCCATCGGAGATATGCTGTTTCCTTCTGCCAGATTAGCTATGAAAGGGCTCGTGATGTGGCTCTCTGGGGCAGTTTTGTCACTATGCTGAAGATTGAGGTTTTTTTGAATATTAAGAACCTGGGGCAACACCTTGAAGTAGGAGCGCAGAGATGGAGTAATGCGGGGAGGTTTAGTAACTCCTATCCTTTTCTTACCAGCTGTTCTTGTCAGCTTATTTAGCGCTGTAGTGCCCTTCTTCTCCTGAGGCGTCTGAGGTACTTCTCTTATTAATTCCCCAGCTTCCCCTGAGCCTTCTGAGGTCTCTCTCCAGTTTTCCCGGGCACTTTCATCCTCCAAGCTCAGTAACTGAGAGCACTGACTGCCCTTGCCCCCCCTGCCCCTACCTCGTTTGGATTTACTTTTAGCGGCTCTGCTTCCTTTTTTATTTGAGCCGGACCCCTTAGCTTTCTTTTCTGAGCCTTCACCCCACGCAGTCTCGCACACCTCTTTATCCCCCAAAGCTCCAGCACAATCTCCAGCAAAGGCTTCAACCTCGCCTGACCCCTCAATGGCTGCCCCTCCCGCTACCTCTGCTACTGCTGCTGGCGAAACCGGGACCGGGACCGAGCACCCTGCCACAGCCGGCGAGGCCGCCACTACCGCTACTGCTGCAGAGGACAGAACGGTGCCTCCTGCCGCCTCCTGGCGGACCTTACCACCTGCTAGGATCCCTCCTGCACTCCCCCGCAGATGACCGCGAGCCGCTGCCTTGCGGCCGCGCCGTACTCTATGGCTGCAGCCTCACACCTCCGCGGCAAGGGGAGGCAGTGAAGGAGCGCCACTCCGCCTGGGCACATCTAACCTTCAAGACGTAGTCGACCGAGAGGTAAGAAGGGAGCTTAAAAGTCTCCGTAGATCTCCACAGGTCTCCACTCCAATTTCGGAAGAAAAAGCGTCACTGCCACCGGTGCTTTACCAGCTCCATGCTTCTCGGAACGGGGAAGGGAAGAAGGTGGAGAGCACTAACGAGGGCGCGCGCTGCCGCTCAGCATGCGGGCGCCATGTTTTCCATTGTGATGGGAAATAAGAGAAAATTTATATATATACAACCTTTAAATTTAAGGGAGTCCTTCTAAAGGTTTTTGGGGTGTGGGGTGTGGGGTTATTGTAGGTCTCCTTTCTGAATCACTAAAGCACCACCTAACTTGTAGTAGAAGCGGGGGAGGGGAGGAGGGCGAGGGTGCCAGAGGGTGCAAAACTGGAGATTCATCAGTCCAGTGTAGGTAGGCCAGGGTTTTCCAGGGGGGGAGAGGGTGGGGGGTGCACGGGGTGGTAGGGATAAAATTGTGAAAAATCCTCATGGGGCCGTACCCGCATTTTTTCTTAACTTATTTAGCTCCAATCACCAATCGTTATCTCTAACTTTTGGCTCCAAAAGTGATTTTTGGAAGACACAGCAACAGATAGATATGGCGTGCGGAGGCGGTGGGGGGTGTGACAGCTTGATAGTATGACAAAGTTGCAATTCTTATCCTGGAATGTCAATGACCTGCGCACTGGGAGTAGGAGAGGAAAAAAATTTCAATATTTGAGAGACTCACAGGCGCAGGTCATTGTCATACAGGAGTCACAGCTCCTCAAAGCCGAAACGGCAGAGCTTCTAAAAAAAGAAAAATGGATTGACATCTTTTTGAGTACTGATCAATCGGCAAATATTAGGGGAGTGCTCTTTATTTTTAAGAAGCAGGCTAAAGCTCAAATTATGGAGTATTGGGAGGATAAAAGTGGTAGGTGGCTAATTGTAAGGGTTTTGTTGGATGGCCACCCATATACGGCAGGGAATAAAGTGACCCATTTTCGTGAGGCTGTCTACAACTACCAGGATAGCGTTACAACCCTGGTCTGTTGGTAAACCCACTATGAAATCGATACTGATGGTATGCCATGGATGGGCAGGAGTGGGTAGAGTGATCAGCTTTCCCTTCATCTTGTTTTGTTCACCTTTGGCGCGGGCACACGTGTCACACTGCTGTACCCAGTCGTTCACCTCTTTCGCCATTCCATCCCACCAGAACTGACGCTGTAGCAATAGCAGAGTCTTCCTTCTACCGGGATGACCGGCCATGACAGCATTGTGACACCAATTGAACGCCTGCAACCTGAGTGTATGCGAAGGGAGATACAGTTTACCCTGACACAGGGGAATCCCATGTTTCAGAGTCCGATTGCCTTCCTGCTCTGCCCAGGCCTTCCACTGTTCCGGGCTACGGAAATCCACAACCTGTTGCACGAATCTGTCTGCCGAGACTGCACACAGTACTTTCTCAGGGGATATGATAGCCTGTGGTTTCTCTTGAATGGAATCGCTGCCTTCCTCCTGTCTCGATAGAGAGTCAGCCTTCCTATTGTCGGACCCCGGACGGAACGTGATGACAAAGTCATACCCTGCAAAGAACTGTGTCCATCTCATCTGTCTTTGTGTGAGATGACGAGCAGTCTTCATATACACCAGGTTCCTGTGATCCGAGTACACCGTTACAGTGTGTCTTGCACCCCACAGATAGTGTCTCCATTCCATGAAGGCCTTTTTTATGGCGAACAGCTCCTTCTCCGCCACTGTATAATTCAGTTCCGCCGAGGAGAGTTTTTGTGACAAGAACGCCACTGGATGCAGCTGCCCTGTTGCCTTGTCCCTCTGAGATAGAATCGCCCCAACCGCTGTATCAGAAGCATCCGCCTCTACTACAAACGGCACATCCATTTGCGGGTGTCGCAGTATGGGAGCTGTGCTAAACAGGGTTTTCAACAGACCGAAAGCGTTGTTTGCTTCCGCGGTCCATTGAAACGGAACACCTTTCCTCAGTAAACGAGTGATCGGAGCTGCCACCAAGGAGAACTGGGCTATGAATCTCCTATAATAATTCGCAAAACCGAGAAAGCCCTGTACCTCTTTCACGGTCTTAGGAATAGGCCACTGCTGCACTGCATCCACCTTCCGGTCTGCCATCTGAAAACCCTCGGGACTCAACATAACGCCCAGAAACTCCACTTCACTCACTCCAAACTCACACTTGCTGAGCTTACAGTAAAGACTGTTCTCCAAAAGTCTCTTCAGAACCAACATACATGACTCGCATGCTGTGACACCGACACCGAATATATCAAGATATCGTCGATATATACGATGACGAACTGATCGATGTATTCTTTTAAGACATCGTTTAAAAAATACTGGAATGCCGCCGGGGCGTTACACAACCCGAACGGCATCACCAAGTATTCGAAAAGGCCATACCTCGTCTTAAAGGCCGTCTTCCACTCATCCCCACTACGGACTCTCACCAGGTGATAGGCTCCTCTGAGATCCAACCGGGTGTATATGTGGGCCTCTCTCACCTGGTCCAGTAGCACGGGGATCAGTGGAAGAGGGTACCTGTTCCTCACTGTCTGTTTGTTTAACATGCGGTAATCGATGCACGTACGCAGCTCGCCATTCGCTTTCGAAATGAAAAACAGAGGCGATGCCGCAGGGGACCTAGATGGACGGATGTATCCCATGGCACAGAAGCGTTTCAAATACCCCTGTAGGTGCTCAGTCTCGGGTTCCGAAAGTGCGTACACTCGACAAGAAGGCATCACTGCCCCGTCAATGAGGTCAATGCGGCAGTCGTATTCACGATGGGGAGGCAGCTCCGCCGCCTTGACCTCACTGAACACCTCACTGTAATCGCTGTAAACCGATGGTAGGGTTACATTTTTTTCTGCTGCCGTAGACACCTGCAACCCTTGCGCCAAAGCAGCCAAAGGACTGTTCGTCTCCCTCAAACATGTCGCCTGACACTCCTCTGAAAGAAACTTAACCGTCCTACGTTTCCAATCCATCGTAGGATTGTGCAACCCTAGCCAGGGCATGCCCAAGATCACATCGTATTGAGGAGCCTCGATGATGTTCAGTGTAATGGTCTCTACATCGTCCAAGGGGAGCCCCGGTAGCCTTAGTTCTACGCTTTCCGTCCTTTCCGTAACCGGACCGGACTTCAACAGAGTGCCGTCCACTGCCAACACTTTTTCGGGTTTCAGCATAGCCACTCGAACCAACCCCAACCGGCTAACCAACCCCAAATCAATGAAATTACCGGTGGCCCCTGAATCGATCATGCTGTGGACGGCATGTTGTTCTCCTCTTACCCGTAAGAACATTGAGAGCACTATGTGTGACACCACACCCTCTGACACAGCTCCTGCCAAAGACGGTAATTGCCATCCAGCACCTTCCAGGGCCACAGGCGTTCTGTCTGTAGACTCGCTCTCCTCTGTATGTACTGCCGGTAAAGAGTAATTTTTTCCAGCTACAAAAGGGCGCGTTCTTTTTGGTTTCGTCGTGCAATCCTTAACATAATGGCCCTTTTTACCGCAGTACATACAGAGCCCTTGGGAGCGACGTGCTTCCCTTTCTGCCCTAGACAAAGGTGCCCGCACCGCCCCAACTTCCATGGGTTCAGACAAACCACCTTTGTCGGCTGGTCCAACAACCTCACTTACTCCCATCCCTCCATGGGTACGATTCCCTCTTCTCCTATCTCCCATTCTGTCTGAGAGACGATGATCCAACCGTAACGTTAAGTTAATCAAGGCCGTACATGTCGTAGGCTGCGGATCTATTTGTGCCAACACATCCTTGATTTCGTCCGACAGCCCCTGATAGTACAATGCCATTCTTTTTTCTTCTGGCCACCCCGTCTCCGCGACCAATCTATTAAATGATGTCATATATGTCACCAAATCATTCCTGCCCTGTTTCAAAGTAAGAAGGTCACGATCCGCACTCAGAGTGGTGGCCCTCCGATCGAATACGCGCTCAAACTCTCTTTTGAACGCGTTCCAATCCGACAAAAGCGGATCGTCGTTCCGAACCAATGGCCCTGCCCAATTCGCCGCATCCCCTGACAAATACGAAATGGCAAAAGCCACTCTAGATAGGTTTGTGGGAAAAGAAGCAGGACGACAGGAAAAATGTAACGACACCTGCGTCAGAAAAGCCTGAATAGCGCGTGGGTCACCCGAGTACCTCTCAGGGCTGGCTAAAGGTATAGGCGGGGGAACAGTGACTTGGATTTGCTGAGCACCTCCCGAGGCATTGAAAGGGTTCCTGTTCTGTCTCTCTACCTGTTCCTTTATTGCCGCGGTTTCAGTCCGGGAGGTAGCCAACTCTTGTTGGATTAGCACCAGAGCCGCCATCACGTCATCCATAGTAGCCATATCTCACACCGATCAGGAGGAATAATTCTTGGGCACGTGATTCTGTCACGGACCAACGATTCCTCAGGATCGATGAGATGCTATAAAGGGGTCCACCTCCAGCTGTCCCCGTGCTCCAACTCAACAGAGGTACAGAGCACCGTGGTCAGCAGGTGAGGGAAAAAAGAGGCCGGGGCGGGAACCGTCATGGAAGGGTAATCTGCAAAAGCACAAGAGAACAAGCATTAGAGGTGTTCTCGACCTACCTCCCTACTTCTCTACCACCGTAAGACAGTTGCCCACCTGATACGTCTCAGAAGCTGCTAGGCCCTTCCCTCTTCTACTCAAGTATATGAGATGTCGTCTCTCACTTCTTAAGGATAGATGTCTGTAATGATATGAACAGAATAAACAACACTCCAGGAGCTTCGCTGGGACAACACTCACTGTAACACATGATACATACAAGACCACATACATACCATGCGTTCTCGCCCCGTAGCAGAAAGGAAATCCTGGGGTACCCACTTGGAAGATTCAGCGAGTAATCCCGATAGAAAATAAACTATAGCAACCAAGGAATAAACCGTTAAAGCCACAGTGGTTCAGCAGTTTGTAACTGTCAATTATTCTTGTCAGAGGTCTTACCAGCAACCGTGATGCCAGCCGCTTCCTAGAGAGCGTTCCAACATCCACGCACACCTTATGAGTCCTCCGGTTTAGAGAGGGGGAAATCCAGCGTCTCTCTACCGGGGCTAAGGCTGTCTAACTCGAGAGGGGGCAAATCCGGCGTCTCTCCGAGTTAACACAACAAAGCACTTGTACCGCGAGGGGGGGAAATCCAGCGTCCCTAGCGATACAACTAGGCACTCACCATTTGCCAACAGAAGCAGAGGAAACCCGCGTCTCTGCGCTGTGCAAGAAGGCGCCCACAAAGTCCAAACAAAAATTCTCCACTGCAGTTGAGCCGGCTCAGGACATCAACCGGCAAGGCACAGCAGCGAGTAAACAGGACGTCAAACTCTGCAATCTTTGACAGGCACCAAGGGAACAAGCTTCCACTGCCTCGCTCATCAGAACGAACATAGACAAATCACGTGCACCGCCCCCAGCGTCTCACGCATATTTGAAGCCTCTCCCTTTCCTGGCGCCCCTAAGGATTCTGGGAGATGTAGTCCACTCCTTCACAACTGGGTAGGCACACGTCAGACCCTGACACCTAAGTCTTGGAATGATGCCACCGTGGTTTTAATACCTAAACCAGGGAAAGACGTGAGGGACTGTGGGTCATACCGTCCGATATCACTCCTTAATAGCGACTATAAAATCTTTGCTGCTATTATGGCGGCTAGGTTGGGGGCGGTGGCTAGCACAATTATACACGACGATCAAAAGAGCTTTATTAAAGGCAGACAGCTATCAGACCTCACGCAAGATCTAGTCGTGGCAATTGACATCGCTACTACCTTTTCTCTTCCGTTTGCTGCCTTCACGTTGGATGCAACATAGGCCTTTGATAGGGTCAATTGGGCCTATCTGGCTGCAGTTATGAGGAAATTTAATCTACCTGCAAATTTCTGCTGTATGATATCTCTTATTTATAAAGCTCCGACGGCCAGGCTCTTTGTAAATAATCTTTTGACAGAGCCTTCTAGCATCTCTAGAGGAACAAGGCAGGGCTGCCGGCTCTCCCCCTCCTCTTTAATCTTTATATCAAGCCTTTTGCTCAGATTCTTAGAGAAGAGGCAAACATAACATCATTTAGCTTCGGAGGTTGGGATAAGCGGGTAGCTCTGTATGCGGACGACATCCTCATAATGACATCCAATTTAGATCAGGCTCTCCCTACAGTGATCAAGAGGGCAGAGGAGTTTGGCAAGATCTCCGGATATGAGATAAACTCTGATAAAATGGAAATTGTGACCTGGAATACCACTAGCACTCTTGTGGAGACTGTGACCTCTATGCCTTATTTAGGCATCAGAATCGTTCAAGATGTTAGTAAGATCGTCGCTAAAAATCTGGAGCGAGTACATATTGAATGTCAGAAGAAGCTTAAGGCTTGGAATCACCTCCCTCTATCCATCTTTGGGAGGACAAACCTAATCAAAATGTCCATCCTGCCCATATATACTTTCTTGTTTAACTCTATTCCGATGGCTGTTGACAGTAAACAAAGAGCCAAGTGCCAACAAGATGTCAATTCATTCATCTGGAGATATGGAGCCACACGATTGGCATGGAAGAAGCTGAGGAGGAGGAGGGAAAAAGGGGGGTTGACGCTACCAGACTACGCCTGGGCGTTTGAATTATCCTATTCTAGAATGCTTCTAAAGATACCATTGGATAGCGCTAGGGGAAGGATGTTTCGAGCTATGTTAGAAGGTGCCGGTCTTCCACCAGCTGGTTTTCTCTTTAAGTTTGGAGATCAGAAATTTTTCAAAAAAGTAAAACTTAAAATTCTCCAATCACTGGCTAGAAGCTGGTCTATAATTAGGAAAAGATTGGGGCTCAGCTATTTCTCTAATGCAGCACCCCTGTGGGACTCGCCGGGAACTCCATCTTGTCCTAAAGACAGTTTGGCGTGTCCTATAAGAGAGGCTGGATTTCTGACTTGGGGAGGGTTGGTGGCAGGCGGCTCAATGATACCTTGGGAGGATTTGCGGGAGAAAGCCGGGCCGCGTCTCTCTAGTTTTAAGTATCTACAACTGACCAGCTGGGCTCAGGCAATGCTTAGGAAGAGGGTCCCCTTGGGGAAAGATAGCAAGTTGGAAAATCTATTGGTAACGAGGCCAGGGGAGGGGCAAGGAGGTCTCATGTTGGTACTGGGGGATCCTAGAAGAAATAGATGGAGATTTTATACTCCCTGAGAAGCTATGGGGAGGAGAGATGGGAGATCAGTGGGAGCCGAACTGGCAAATCTCATTTATTTTGTTAAATAAGCTTGTGAAACCAGCATGGCTGAAAAGAAATCACCTCTTTACGCTACATCGAGCATACCTCTCCCCACAGAAGCTAGCTAAATATCAGCTTGGGAAAAAATGCAACAAATGCAACTTGCCGGAAGCTTCGGATGTGCACATGTTCAAGGAGTGCCCTGCCATCAGTCACTTTTGGGAGAAGGTGTTGGAGGCTTTGTCCTCTATACTTAATACGACACTGTGCATCTCTCTTCACTGATTATCTTGGGATTAGACAACAACATCACTGGGCATGCCAGATCCTTTTTGTTTTATGCAATTCTCCTGGCCAGGAGACAGATTTGCAGGTTCTGGGTGGATCCGGCTCCTCCAACTTACGCAGGATGGTTGACGTCTCTCTATGAAGTTTCGGGGGTGGACTTGGCCAGATCCTGCAGCAGGAAAAGGCTTGCTTTCTGGTACGTCCTGGTAAATTGGAGGTAGGATGCCTGTTTTTTTTTGTTTTTTTTTTCCCGGGTCCTATGATTATGCCTTCTTCCTACTCCATGGACCGGTTGAAGGGTCTTCCCAGGTATGTGTTGGTCTAACAGGTGATAAAGCGCCTAGATGGAGTGACGTAGGTCTCCCTGCTGTGTGAAGGTTTCCTTCGTCCGCCAATCTAAATTCTTGTGCGCCTGTGTCCGTGCCATATTAGTAGATCCGGGGGCTGGATGCAGAGGGACACAGTGGTGGTTGGCGGCTTTCTTTGCACTAGGGTATCGGCAAATGAGGACAAAAAAACAAAAGTCCAGTCCATTACAAAAGTTTGCACCATAACTAGCAAAGTATATAGCAGTGACTGGGCTGAAATTACAAGAAATGCAGTAACTTGTAACAGAAATTGTGTTTTTCTTTGTTTGAAGCAAACAAACTAAAGAGAATTCCCTAAAGCATTTAACTATCCACAAATGATAATCTCCAAAATACATCAACAACAATTAGACCAGAACAAAGCAGAATCGTTCACATATTTCGAGAGATGTCTCATCCTGAAGTGCTGAAAAATGAAGCACACACATCCCGTGAACATTGTGAGGATTACAGGACATCTTCGAGGCTAAGACCTCTATTTTCTGCCAATCCATCACAATGAAATCAAATTGTTTTAAACTTATCCCCATCTCTCCTATTCTCCTTCTCCTACTTTGACTCTATGTTTGACCAATATGTGATATTATAATAATAATAAGTTTTATAGAGCGTCTGGCTACACGGAGGCCAGTGTGTCCCCGCGCTATGATGTGGCTAGCAACAGTTAGTCAAGCATGTCATCCTCTCTGGCTCCTCCCATGCGAGCCTCCTCACTCTCTACCCAGAGGGAAGAGGTAGGTTTTAAGTTGTTTCCGCAAAATGCGTTCCGAAGACTTAGAAAGCATTTCAGGTGGGAGTCTGTTACAATGTTGAGCGGCTTGTACTCGGAAGGTGCGCCCACCCATCCGAGCTCTTCTAAACCTAGGAATCTTCATCAGCCCTTTCCCGGAAGATCTCAGCTCGCACCCAGGTATTTACGGGCTCAGCAGTTCCAACAGATAGGATGGCCCCTTCCCCTGCATGATAGTATGGCTAATCAGCAGGGTTTTATACAGCATCCGTTCTTTAATCGGCAGCCAGTGAAGGAATTCCAGGGCTTTCTTAGCTGACGCTCTTTTGGGCAGCATCAGGATCATGCGGGCAGCCGCATTCTGTATACGCTGAAGCCTGGTGATACATTTGACATTGGCTCCCAGGTACAGGACGTTCCCATAATCCAACCTCGAGGTAACAAGAGCATGGACCAGGGTTTTCCTGGCCGCGGTGGGAAGTAGGTCAAGTGTTTTATTTCAAGTCAAGTATTATTTTACTAAAATAATCAAAGCCTCCAACCTCCTAGTATAATCATTCCTAACTCCTTCATGAAAAAAATTATCCTAATCCTTGCAGCTTATGTCACAAACATAGTTAATTATTTACTCTATAATTACATTTGTCTCGCCATCTTGAAACTAAGAATCGTCCTTATGGTCATGCAAAGTGAGCAAGATCAACTATCCAGCAACTAAGAATTTCAGACTTTCCATATACAAGCAAAATTTTGGAAAACATAGTCATGAGACAACTGCAGAGTATGTGGAAAATAAACTAATTCTGAATGATTACCAGTCTGGATTCCAACTTTTAGGAAGTAGAGAACTTGTGTTATCAAACATAAGACTATACCTCCTCATCCACTTTGTCAAATGCCATCAAGAGCTTAAATCCTTCTTGGCTACTCAGTTGCTTATGATAGGATTCACCACAGCAATGTACCAAGCAGGACCCAGGAACCATTGAGGGGTATCAGAGACCAGACTTGAGTGCAGTTGGTAATTTCTTCACAAACAGAGTGTAATAATATGCAATAGTTCTTCCATCATATTCTTATGTAGAGTGCAGTGCAGAGTCCAACATGGGACCTCCCACTGCTCACCTCTCATCAGTAGCTGCAAGATTCCTTTGACTCATGAACTTGACCATCATAGGGAAAATGGGGAATGCATGCAGATGATGCACAAACATGCCTCTGACTGAATACTGGAGAAGGGAAAAATATTAGCCTTAGTGCCTTGACAATGTCTACTTCTGTATGATAGTTTAGACAGATCAAAAGTAGAAATCCCTAGTGCAGGAGAGCCAAGATTTGAATCACCCCATTTCAACTGGTATTCTAATTGGCCTTTAGTCTCCTCCTACAGGTCTCAACTTGTTAAACTCCTCGGCTAACCTGTTCTAACAATGGTCCTTTAAAAGATGAATGGAAGCTTTTTACTTTTTGTTCAGGAAACTCATGAGAAGCAAAGTTTTCAAGTAGCTTTAAAATGGGCCAATCCCCTGCACGGAGCTCATCAAGAATGGCATATCTACTTTCACCCAATGCATCTAGCTGAACTCGCATGCTCTCTGAAATTTGCATTATCTTTGTTCTTATATATCTGTTTCAGCACTTTGAAGTGACAATGGTGATGTGAAGAGCTTTAGCGAAGCTTTAAATAAATAAAGAGATAAAGAGTCTCCAATGCATCAACATTAGCAAGGCTCAAGAAAAGCCATTTTCCTTACTTTAAAAGATGACTTTTTCATGCCCAAATGTTTATAAATATCATCCGTTATTAAGGTTATCAATAATACCTTTCCTCAGTGCGAATCTTATGACTTCTGTATGAAAACAAATATCGGAACCCTAGGGCCAGATGTAGGACCATTCCAATTTGTGAGTGCCTCGAGTGACTCACAATTTGCGACTGCCTGCGCTTCAAAAATATTTTTGCTGCCCAACACAAATGGGAAGGTGTCCCCTGGGGACCCCTTACCATTTGTGACTTGCTTACCATCTACTTGAAGTAGGTGGTAGCTGCGATTGTTTTGCAACGCGGTCGCAAAACAAACTTACATACCAGTGCAACTTGCTATTAGGAAACCCTATTTTGTGAGTCAGTAATAGGTTATTGACTCACAAAATAGGGTTTGTACATACCACTCACCTTTTTAACCGCATGCGCGCTAGCGGTTTTCCCGCTGCGCGCTGCGATTTAAAAAAAAACACGTTACGTGACGAGCTCAGCTCGTCATCCGCGTAGCGCAGGTTACGCCCATGACGAGCTCAGCTCGACATCCGCCCCGAAGGGGTTAAAGGTAGCAAAAGGGCCGATTTCCCATTTGTGACCGCTAAAAAGGGTAGTATTTCAGGCACCTAGTGCTTAATTTGTGGAAAAAATCATTTCAGGAACCCATAGTTGTTGTTAGGAGCCTGCAGCTGGTACTTTAGAATGCCGGTGTTAATGAAGGTTGCCTGCTTTTGATTCCAACTCATTCCTTTTTCTTCCACTATCCTACACTTCCTGTAGCTTTAAGTCACTTATGTGGGTTACTTTTATCTCTTTTTCCAGTTAAAACTGATTTCCTATCTCTCGCTTTCTCTATTTTCTGCCTTTCACGCTCTCTCTAGCTTTCTCTTTGTCTAGGTCAAAAAAGGAAGAAGAATAAAGGTCCTGGTTTCCAAAAATGTGACCGATGCCCATGACGTGCAACCTTTTGCTCTAATTAGGCACTGAGAAGCCCTTATTTTGACAACCACGACCCAACCCTTTTCAATGCAATTTTAACGAACTTAATTAGCATACAATGTCACAACTGACGTATTCTGTTGCTTGGATCAGGTACTATACCACCTGCTTTTGTGTAGCTGGGTTCAAAATCGTTCCCACTTTTATTTTTTTCACGGTATCAATATTATGTTGCTTGAATCAGGTATTATACAGCCTGTTTTTGCGCAGCTTCGTTCAAAATATATCCTACTTTCATTATTTTCAGTGTATCAGTTCCACTCATCCCCAGTCTTATTAAGAAATTATTAAAACGTGTGATCATCGAATATTCAGACCAAAGCTCCTCAGTTTTTCCCGTAGGATTATCCTGTCAACCCTATCAAAGCACCGGAGAAATACATAAATAGAGGGGAAATGACTTATTAACATATATCTTTTGAATAATAAATGATAGATTAAAGCCTGATCCGCTGCCGAGTTTTGCATCAGAAAGCATGATTGCATCAGAGACATTAATTCATACAATCCACTCTTTAATGTCTAATAACATGATGATAGTAAACAACTTGACATCCAGAGAGAACTAACAACAAGTCCACAGTGGAAACCAAGCCTGATTCTCTACATCCTTTTATCTGGTTCGGAATCAGAACGTTTAGTCCACAAATACTGAAGTATTCAAGGTTGTGTTACATTGCTCTTAAATCAGGTAAAGATATTGATGAGGTGTGCAGGGTGGTTTTGCAGGTAAACCATGTTCATGCTGACATACTTTATATTAGGAACATCTCCAATAACCTTGGGAAGCAAATTCTGAGAAAACCCACCTTACTTTCACGATGGTCCTTGAAATGCATTGAATATTTTTGCATAATACCAGGGTACACATTAATTCAGAGTTTCATGGGTCACAGTAATTCACATATTCTATCAAGTACACGCCGAATAGGGGGTGTACAAATGTGCACAGCTTTTTATCTTCAAAGATTCTCTAAAAAAATACTAAATCCACGCAGGTAACTTTGGTTTGATGCCAGAGTTTTGCAAAAACATCGGCTCCTTTGCAAGTATGTTTAAAGCAGGCGCGGCTGGCACAGGTAAGGGTGGTGAGCTGGGGTGGGGCTTGGTCAGGAAGTTGACAGACAACGGGATAGGTAAAATTAAATAGAAAATAAATAAAACCACTTACCTTGCTCACACCGCTTACCTGTCTCTGCGTCTGTCGACTCCACCCGCCACGCATCTCCGCTCTTACCTGTGCAGGCCAAGCCTGGTTTCAAGTGAGTGTTACCTGTTTTGAGTCATTTGCAAGAAGGAGAAAATAAAGTTATGCGCTCAAATACATAAAGCTAGTGCGATACCAGTGTTACTAGTAACATTCGAGGAAGTTATGCTAGCACTCAGTGTCCTTGTAAATTACTTCTGCCAGTTAGCACTCACAAGAGAAAAAATACACCAGTGCGTATCCCTGGGGGGGGGGGGGGGGGACCGCTGTAGAGCGTAATAAAATATTTTTAAAAATCGCTCCTGTTATTTCTTAAATGGGTTATGCAAGGATTGCACATGCTCAAACATTCTTAAGAATACTAGTCAGTCTTGTCTTGTAACAGTTATATAGTGCTAATATTCCTATGTGGGAAGCTGTTGCCTATATGGGTAACTTGCTACAGCACTCATGGTGTGTGGTAGGGAGGTTGTGTTATCTTTGTTTTGTTTCTATTTGGAAAGTGTTTCCATGCCACAAGTGATGTCCACGCAGCACTTGTATCATGTTATTGGGTGTAATGCTTAGCAGGGTGACGGATTAAGAAGTCTGAGAAATAGAGAGTAAGTTTACGGTTTTTTTCACCAGGCTGGCAGCTTTGAACAGCTCTGCAGATGCGTTTGTGGTATTTCTAATGATCACAGTCCTTTAATCTGGTTATCGCACAGGATTGACCATTATGAGATTACTTTTATGTTTATGTTCTTGATAGGTCACAAGATGGAGGTAAGGCAGACAGGACACTCCACTCATTGCTTCAGCGGAAGACATCTCGGAGTATAAATTGATGAACAGCTCACAATTTACTATAGGACAGGAGACATTATGTAAACAATGAGTGTCAAATAAAAAGAGCAAACTAGCATGGCTGCCTTCATTTGTTTGACCCTGTGAACTTAGAAGAAATCATACAACTCACTTCAGTTGATTTGAGTGTGGGATGGCAGCCTATCGAATAGCAAGAAGGCGCAATTCAGTGCTGAAGACCCATCTGGTTGGATACTACGAGTTTCGATCGTTAAAGCAAATATAGTCAAAGGCCGGGCAATTGTCCTCTGGGCTCACCTGGTGTTATATTGGGTCACGATTCTTAATCAGCAAGCAGTGTTGAATCCTGCTGCTTGACCGCCTCGAGTCCATAACATCTTGGCCCAGTACTTCACCATTTCACTTAATCACAACTCACCTTAAACTTTCGCAGTGTTGATAGCCGCCTATGCTACAAATAATAATGTATATATGGGTACAAGTATAAATGATGCAATTTATATAAAAATATCTTATCACCAAGCAAACCTGATTCACTTGTGGTTATTGTATCCTTGTTTTTCCATGTGTTCCTTCCCCCCAAAAAATGTTCCTTGCCCAAAAACTTTCTTTGCGCATTTGTTTGTAGAGTGAAATCATTTGTTCTCTGTAGATTCAATTGTAATGTGAGGCAATATTGTGGTTATACCCGACAGAACCACTGTACTTATTTGCTATTTTGTAGAATGAACCCTTCTCTCTGTCTGCCTAAACTGTAACTTCCTACACCAATGCCAGTATTCCTGGATGAGAAAACCTTTGAGTATGTAATGCAAAAGTCCTACAAACTAAGACGTGGTGTTAAATTGTAAATGGCTCCGATTTAGGGTTGTCCAATCGATACTAGACATTCTTTGTACCCAAGCAGTGGTGCATTTCCATATACTAGAGACGGGTACAATATAATTGGAACATAGGACAAGCACTACTATTGATTGAAGAGCTGGAATGGGGAACAAAACGCAGCCCTGGCAGAATTGCTCCCTTTATCTCCTGCCTATCTCTCTTTAGCCACCCATCCATCCATCCACATTCATCCACCCATCCATCCATTAACCCATCCATTAACAAAACAATCCATCCATTCATACATCATCCCTCTTTCTTTTGAAGCCTGCCCGCAGCCAGAAATAATCAACCTCGGGGAGCTAGTGAAAGTAACGGAGACACCTAAAAAACAGCTTCCAGGGGCTTCAGGCCACCAAAAAAATGTCCGTTGGAATCAAAGGTCTGTCCGGCCGTGATGGAGAAAAAATTATCATCCTGCATGTTTGCTAGTATCAAGCCTATAAAAAAAAGTGATAGAAAGGGCCATTTCACACTAGGCGGGGTTGATATCTTTTTGCCCTTTGGCTACTGTCCTAAAAGTGTACAGCACTAAAGTTCCACCAAGCGTTCGTTGTCCCTGATAACGAATTGGGCAGAGTGGAATTTCCATGTGAAATAATATTCAACTCAACCTGATTGTGATTAGTGTGGTGCTCCCAATACTGCGCCTGACTTAAAAAAAAATAGCTTGAGGCTTTTGAGGCAACAGCAGCCAGACCTTCCAAACCAGACCCAGCCTTATTACAATGCATAAACACCTTTTTTTTGTTAACTTTGTTTTATTGTGTTTTAGACAATAAAGAAAGCACAGTACAGACTTCATATAATTATGTAAAGGGAATGGGGGCCCTTTTCCCACCTCTGCCCGTCCACTGAACAGCTTTGTAAAGTAATGTTAAAGTCCGTCTGTGCCGAAATTGTCCAAGGCTGCCCGACATGGCAAGAGCCCCTGCCAGGTAACCCAAAAGCAAACTCATTTTGACAAAAGAAAAGAAACCCCAGAACCCCCCTTCCCCCCACAACCCACCCCCTCCCGGAACCGGTGTGTCATGATTATTACAAGTGTGGACAGCGCTCAATATGGACAGAATACACCTAATCCTCAGCGGTATCCTCTGATGCTGAAGAGTCTGTAAGTCTCAGGAGGCGGGGCTACTTCTGGCACGAGACTTCATTCAATTCCGTCGCCAGTAATGCAAGCAGAGGGTGCCAAGTAGTAATAAAAGAGGACATGGTTTGGGTGAGGGAAGCCTGAATGTGCTCCATACTCACTATGTACCATAAACTGTGGAGCCAACCTGTGTGTGTGTGGGGCGAGTCTGTGTACCCCATAGCGACAGGATATGTTGCACTGCCACCCCCAATGCTAGTCCTCTCTGTTTTCCCCGAACTTTATTGGGTAGTCCTAAATGTGTGTAAGCTGGGAATCGAGCAATTTCCGAGTCGAAGTTATTGTCGATTTCATTGAGGACCTCCGTCCAGTACCCCATCACTTCCCGACACCCCATAGCAGATGAGTCAGTGTACCCTCTTCGTCACATCCCCTCCAGCAGGTCAGGCTACTGTCGAGGTTTGCCTCTGTTTAGGCGGACTGTTGTTAAATACCAATAAGTTGCTACTTTGACCGCTGCTTCCCTACTCGCAGTGTTCCTAGCGGTCTGGTTTGCTCTGTACTATATGGCCTACCATTCTTGATCAGAAAGAGCCCTACTCAGTTCTCCCTCCCAGCGTATCTGACCGGCTAAGCGCAGCTCAGGGGTCGGCGGGTCGATCATCTGGTAAAGCTCAGAGATCAGCTTCTGGTCTGTTTCTTAGGTAACAAGCCTTTTTTTGTAAACGGTCATTTTCCTACCCACGAGTGGGCGCACCTCCGGGTGCACCAGCCAATGTCTGAGTTGGAAGTATTGGTATCGTTTCGGATTAGGGAGATCATAGAACTGTGAGAGATCTGAGAGTTGAAGAAAACCGTCGTGGTCGAATAAGTGGCCCGCGGATTTGCACTCCAAATTGCGCCATTGCGAGAATGCCCGTCTGTCCATCCCGGGTTCAAAATCCGGGTTGTCAAGCAATGGTGTCAGCAGGGAGGGGAACGAGGTGAGCCCCCTCTTGCTCACGACTGCATCCCAAACCATCATAGCCGTGCGAGCTATTGGGAATCTGTTAAGATATTTCGGCCTGTCCGTAAGCATCAGGAAGGGTATCCTCCATAGGGCAGTCTGTGCCATCGCTCGGTCCTGAAAGAGCCATCTCTTTTCCGATTCAGGCCGGCTCCATTCCACTAAGTACCTGAGTTGGGCTGCCTGATAGCCTGATAGTATTGTAGGACGTTAGGGATCCCCAGCCCCACTTCGTCTGGAGGCCGATGAGACAAATCCCTGTGCATCCACGGCCTTTGCCCTGCCCATACGAATTGTTGGATGGCGTCTTGAAGCCTTCGGAGTGTTCCCATGGGTGGTCTGACGGGGATGGTTTGGAAAAAGTATAATATTTTAGGTAGTACGGACATCTTTATTGCCACAATGCGGCCAAGAAGTGACAGCGGATGTTGTTGCCATCGTCTCAAATCTCCCTGAATGCGAGAGGTGAGTTTCGCGTAATTCAAGGAGACTGTCTGCTCTGTGGACGGGATTAAAGTAATCCCCAAGTATGGGATCGTATCATATGTCCGAAGATCTCCATGTTCTGGAGGTACAGTTGCTGGCATAGGGTCATTGCAACCAGGGGTAGAAGCATTGAATTCCCAGTGTTAATTTTAAAGCCTGAGGCTTCTAACTCCCGCAGGAAGGCTGGCCCTGACCTTTTAGGTGTGTCTAAAGCCGCCCGTATGTCGTACGCGTACAGACTGATTGTGTTGTGCTCCCCTCCAAAGGGAACACCCTTGATGTCGGGGTTATCCCGGATCCTCTGGGAGAGGGGTTAGATGTATAG
Source organism: Lissotriton helveticus (assembly GCF_964261635.1). Lineage (NCBI taxonomy): Eukaryota > Metazoa > Chordata > Amphibia > Caudata > Salamandridae > Lissotriton > Lissotriton helveticus. Next base: position 1,598,705,338 of record NC_136059.1, on the reverse strand, counting down.
CGTGAAGAGGAGGGCCACAGTGGGCACCCCTGCCTCGTGCCCCGCCGGATGTCAAATGGTCGTGAGTTTGTACCATTCACTGGAATCGATGCCCTTGGCTTGTCATAACAGCTCAAGACCCAGGCCCTGAAGCATTTCTCGATGCCAAAGTGTGCCAACATTTTGTCTAGGAACCCCCAGTCTACCCTGTTGAACGCCTTTTTAACATCAATCGACAGTAGCATAGCGTCCATCTAGTTATAATGTGCTTTGTCCATTAGATGCATGAGGCGTTTAGTGTTGTCGCTGCATTGACGGTTCAGGATAAAGCCAGATTGATCAGGCTCTATGATGCCAGGCAGCTGCGGGCCCAGTCTGGAAGCGAGGACCCCCGTGAAGAATTTTAGATCTAGTTGAGTAGGGAGATAGGTATGTACGCAGAACACTGAGTGACGTCTTTGCCCGGCTTAGGCACCACAATTATGTCTGCCTCTGCATGTCTGGTGGTATTGAACCCGCCCCTGGAAAGAGTTAAAGAGTCTAGTTAAAATCAGTGTTAAAAGCGGGCAGAGTGATTTGTAGAAGCCCACAGAGAAGCCAGCTGGCCCGGGGATTTCAAGGGTTTGAGACGATAGATCGCTTCGATCACCTCCACGATCCTAATTGGTGCGTCTAGAGCTGCTGCTCCAGAGGTGTTGAGGGCCGTGGTCGCCGCCTGACGGAGGTAGGCCTCACCGGCTGTGTCAATGGTCGGGTCTCTGCTATAGAGAGAGGCGTAGAAGTCCCTAAATACTTCTGCTATCTGGTCGTCGTTCGCTACTGTCTCTCCATGGGCGTCGCTGATGGCAGTGATTTTAGATTGCTGAATACAAGCTCTGAGTTTGCTCGCGAGGAGGCGCCCTGTTTTGTTCCCTCCTACATAATCGGTGTGCCTGAGCCGTAGGGCCGCATACTCAGCTCAGTCCAGGTCTAGGCCTGCGAGTTGTGCCCTGGCCACCTTCAGTTGCCACCATATCCCGGGGGTTCCAGTGACACAATGCACAAGTTCCGTAACGTTGGCCTGTGAGCATTTCTCTTTTTTCTTTCCTCTCCTTGGTTTCCACTGCAGAGAGCGCTATCAGTTCCCCTCTCACTATCGCTTTAAGGGCCCCCCACAGCACAGGGAGAGGTGTGTCGGGCTGATCGTTAGTTAAGAGATAGTTGGTGATACATTTATTGAGCTGTTGAGTCACCCCCTTCCTATGTAGTAGGGATTCCCATTGCCACCACTTTCTTTTAGATGTGTAGGTGCGAGGTACTATGAGAGAGACTGACACCACATCATGGTCAGAGAGCGTGGGAGGGACTATGTCCATCTTGTTGACCAGCGTGTTAAGTTCTGAGGAATCAATGAAGTGATCTAACCTGGCATATGTGTGGTGTACATGTGAGTAAAATGAGTAGTGTGTGCTCTTGGGGTGGGCCTCCCGCCAGACATCCAGAAGCCCCCTCACTCAGCCAGTTTCTCCCCTCGGTTGAGATCATCCCTGTCGAGCCATAGCTGTGCCCGATCTGTCCAGTTCTGAATTCATAACAAGGTTAAGGACCCCACCCACGAGAACAATGTTATCCTGAGATTGTAAGACTTCAGACAGTGCTCTCTTGAGAAAGGGTTGCTGACCCGTATTAGGAATATAGAGAGACCCTACCACCAGAATCATGCCACCCACCCTCACCATGTCTGCCAGTAGTCTGCCTTTAATCTCCGCTACCTTATCACCCACTGTACCCTGAAAGTGTCTAGCAACCAGTATGGCTATCCCCGCCTTCTTATCCGCAGTGGAGGAGTAGTTTTGATGAGGAAAAGCCCGGCATCTCATTCTATGCCAGTATATAGACAACAAATGTGTTTCCTGCAGGAGACATATGGAGGCCCCGGACTTCTCTAGATAGGACAGGATGGCTCTACGCTTGATGGGGTTATTGAGCCCCTTGACAGTGAGGGTAACAACCTTCAGAGTTGGTCTCAACATAGTGTCAGTGTTGAGTGGAACAGCATTTTCCCGGGATCTCTGCCGCTTCAAGATGCCCGTCTGGGAGCCCCCCCAGGGTGACACACTGGTTCCTCCCCTCCCTCCCCCCTCCCCACAATCCCCCATCCCTGCCCAACCGTCCCCCACCAACCCCCAAACTCTCACCTCCTCACCGAGCCCCTCCAACCCCCCACCCTAACCCCAACAAAACAGTCCCAACAAACCACCATTGTCCAATGCCCGCCATCCAAAGATGCCGGCAATTGGTGAAGAAGAAAAAAAAGAAGGGTCCACGTTTAGCCCGGTCGATCTCAGCTCCCCCTCCTAGCCCCCCTCCCGGTGCTATGATATCCCTGTTTGCGTCTGCACATTCACTCGGGAGTTGAGGTGTCTCACTTCACCGCTTTTAGGGCGATGCTCTCTCCTGGGATAAGGCTACTGGGTCTGGCTTTGTTTCTGATTTGGGTAAGCGTCTGCGTCCCACTGTCTGCCATCCGTTTCCCGTTGGCTGTTGCAATGAAGTAGGGGAGGATGCCTGGCTGTGGCTCGCTTGGACCAAAATTTCCAAAGTTTCTTTAAGTGATCTTAACTGTTGTAGCTTGCCATTCCATTTGAAGATTAGGCAGAAGGGATGGCCCCATAAGTACGACACTCCTTTATCTTTTAAGTAGGATGTCACTTCCCTAAAGGCCTTTCTCTTTTGCAATGTTATGGAGGCTAGATCTTGGTACAGGGCTATGGGATGATCTTGGTATTTGATAGGTTGTTTCTTCCGGGCCTCCAGTAGAATACGTTCCTTCAACACAAAGTCCGTTAGGAAGGCCAGAATGTCTGGTGGTGGGGCCGGTGCCCACCTCCCAACACCCACTCTGTGCGCACGATCGATGCGGATCTCAAAGTCCAAGGCATCACCTAGGATATCTCTGAAGAGGCCCGGAAGGTAGCCAGCCACATCTGTCCCCTCCTCTCCCAATGGAACCCCTCTGATGCGGATGTTATTGCGTTGAGACTTATTCTCCAGGTCCTCAGCGTGCGCTTGTAGGTCCACCTATTGGTCCTTTACACGGATGACGTCTTGCTGCAAGGACTCAAATGTCCTCGCTTTGGAGTGTTCGCCATCCTCAATAGCTGCTACCCGTTCCCCAAGTTCATCAATATCTCAGCGAATTTCTCTGACCTCGCCTGCCACTTCCTGTTTTAGTGACTGAAAATCGTCTCGGAGCGTGTTAAACAGCGTTTCCAGAAACTCTCTGGTGGTAGGCGTGTCCTTAGGTGCCTGGTCCGGGTGGGGTTGGGATGCCGGTTGGGTCAGGCCCCCTTTGTCCACTGTTGAAGGGGATTTGGTGAGCATTTCTTTGAGCGTTCTCTCCCCCTTCCTCCTCATGCCAGCCATCTTGTTGCCCCCCAGCAGAGCGGCTATTACTCTCTGACACAAGGGTCTCATGTCTGATTGTCTTGATTCAGGTGGGGCATTTGTCGATTTTGGCTTTCCTTTTGCACTGCTGGGCACGTGCTGACCCTTTGTCCGTTCCCCGATGTGCTCCCCCGTTTCTTTTGCCGCTTGGGTGGGAATGGGCCGATATATGGTGCCAGCCGCCAAACCAGGCCCCCTCCGGCTGGTGAATTGCAGGCCCCTGTGTGCGTTTCTGGCCCAGGCCACTGGTTTGCTGATGTCGGGACCTGCCCACGAGGCCCACCCATTGCTTGGGTGTATGCTGTCCACAGTTGCCTGGCCCCTCTTGCTCTCTGACCACCGGGCCTGTCTGAATACTCCCCCTGACACTATTACTTGGGCCGCAAGTCCGCCTCGTCTCCTCATCTGATGTGGATGGGGCCCTCGCCCTCTTCTGTGTAGGCACCTACAAGGTGAGTTGGTCCTGTGCCTACTTAGTCAACATCCGCGTATTTGGCCCTCCTTGCCCGCTGTCCTGCTGGGAATGCCGGTTCCAATGCCTCGCTGCTGTTAGTAATAGTCACCTAGTAGGGCCCTGGTGTGCAGATGTGTGGTATTACCTGCCCTTAGCTTAGCTGTGGGTGCCGGGTCCAACACTGCGTCACTTGAGGTGTGTACACCGGGGGACTGGCGTCGGCCTCTCTGATGCAGCGCCAGGGAAAGTGGTGTCTGGTCGCGGCCTAGTAGGCCCAGCAGCCCCTGCCTCAATTTTCACGCTCCCACGTAGGAGCAATCCGCTGCTCAGTACCACTGATGCTCCGTCAGACCCTCGGTCTCACTGCACCACCGCTGCGGCCGCCCCCTCGCAGCATGTCGGATCCGGAGAGCGGTGATTAGCGGGGTGCAATCGATGCTGTAATACCTCACCACCGGGACCAGCTGAGTCCTCCTTAGTGCCTGAGTGGCCCGGGCTCCATTTCACGGCCGCGAGCTGCGGGCTGCTGCGCGGTCTTTCGGATGTAGCTCGCCTCCCAAAGTTACACACTGGGTTGGCTCCTCGTCTCTCTGCCATTCTCCGCCAAAATCTAAGGCATAACCGGGGATATTATGCTTCAAATTGGCCGGGAGAGGGGTTTGGTGTGAGGAGCCTCGAGGTCTTGTGTCCTCCTAGGTCACCATCTTGGCCACCCCCCCACATAGACTCCTTTTGAATGTTCGAACACATGGTTACCTCTTACAAGAAAATGTGGATAATTGGTGCAGTGTGTACATAGAAGATAGTAATTCAATGTTCTATATCAGCCAACTACGAGACATAGGGCCCAATGCCGCCTCTGCTGCGCCAAACCCATGCAAGATTGCCTGAGGACCACTGACGGTATTACGAGTTGGAAATGCACAGCTCGTAATACGGTCGGCGGTTCTTTGATATTCCCATGGTGGTGCCTGTAAAACATTACTGCAATGTGAATAGCAAAATAGTTCCAGTACGGCATGGATCTGGACGACCATGCTATGCTGGAACTTTGTGAGGACACAGACAGAGGGGCACATGTTTTGCCCCCCTTAAGGTACCCCATGGCAGGGGGGCCATGGGGGCACTGCCAGCCTTTTAAATGGGGGCTCCACCATGAAAAGGCTGGCGGGCCAGGAACTCGTAATATGCAGAGAAGGACTGCGGCAGTCCCCGATCAGCATATTGCCTTGTGGCGCTCCTGTGCCACTGCATGGGAGCGACTTTGGAAGTCATTTTGCAGGGGATGGTGGACAGGCACTGCTGTACCACCACAAGTCTGTCCATCGGAAGACTGTCAGACCCGCAATCAGGCCCTTAATGAACATTGCATTTGTCAACATTTGCAGCTGTATCACTACCAGGATCCTAAGAACATGTATATGTGTTATGGTGTAAATACAGCCCAGGGGTCCTACAGCTTACCCCTCCAACTATAAAGAATTGCTGCAGAGTGTTTGAATATGTTTTACAATGTTTAATTTGAGCCTTTGGCTTGTTACTTCACTTCAAGTATGGTTAGTTTTAACAGCTATCCAAATAAAGTATATGTTCTAGAAGCTGATTTTGCTAATGTTAGTGGCTTTCTTCTCTCCTGATGCCATGAGACTGAAGGAATGAAAAGAAGAAAAATAATTAAACACAAGACAAAATCCCAAGTATGGCATAACGAATTTCAGTTGGTATGTTCTTCGGACACCTGAAGAAAGTAAAGGTATTGGCATTGATTTGTACGAAAACAAAATTCAAAGCACTATGAGGGATGGTAAACAAAGAATGGCACGCCAAGGGAAATAAAAAAAGGGAGAGGGAATTAATATTAGAAATGATAAACAATTGGCATAAGGAAAAACATTTCAATTTTATTATGATAGTGAAAAGTTACCTTCAATATTTAAGGGGAGTAATTCATTTTAACTGGTGGCATTGGATCGGTGTAGATTGTATGCATCCCGGGACAGGAATTGTTTAGAGTATTTCCTAAATTGGCAATAATCCGCCTAATTTCTGACCGCAAATGTTAAGCCATTAAAAAAACACGAACCCACACATTATTTGTTTCACAATGTCGGTCTTTTGACCATGTTTTGGACGAGTTGAGGTTTGTTGTACATTCCTTATTGATTGATGTAGTGAGACCAGATCTTAAAGGTAGCCATGGCAAGATTTGCGACACCCTTTGTGTATAATAAATACTATTTTAAACCTGATCCTGTGTCATATCGAGAGCCAATAAAAATTCACCAGGGCTGGTAAGGAGGGTAGACATTTTTGAGTGAGAGGCTCGCTAATACAATATAAATATAGCATTTTGTTCAGCAATAGACAATATTATTCTTTTTAATACACATTATGGAGATGATGATGGTTTAATACACACCTCAGCGCCCTAATAAAATAAAAAATCAGTTGCCTACTCAAGGAAAGTTCATGTTTTATGGCTGCTGTTCATAGCATTCTGATAACAGAGAAATAAATTGGAGAAACCGGCATATTTAATACAGCGTTTTGAAAGTGGATGCTTTTCAACAGTCTCGTACTTTAAAAAGTCCTCTAGGGGTATATTATCAAGGGGTTTTATCTCCGCTTTTTTGGCTTTAAAAGCCAAGAAAGCGGAGATAAAATTATCTCCCTATTACCAAGCTGTCGCTAACACCAGTTAGCGACAGCTAATAGGAGATAGCGACCATCATGGGCCCCACTTTGCATGTCAGTGATATTTATCACTAATGACATGCAAAGTGGGCGTGCCAAGATGTTAGCGACTGGAAACAGTCGCTAACATCGCTATCTCCTATTACCAACTTTTGGAGATATTCGCGCTAAGCGCGAATATCTCCAAAAGCTAACACCTGCCCTGAGCAGTTCTTAGCCATGTTATCCAATGGGAGGTGGATAACATGGCTAAGAGCATTTGCTCGATAATGCATGAATATCGCTGACTTTTCAGCGATATTCATGCATTGCGGCCGTTTTTTATCGCATTTGCGATAAACCTTGCTAATAGCAAGGTTTATCTGCGATAAAAATCGCCGGTTTGCGGCGATAATTTTTGTCTCTAAACAAGTTAGAGACAAAAACTATCGCTAGTTGTTGGTAATATACCCCCTAGTCTCCTGACCCTTAAGCTTTTAATAACACAGGGGTATATTACCAACAACTAGCGATAGTTTTTGTCTCTAACTTGTTTAGAGACAAAAATTATCGCCGCAAACCGGCGATTTTTATCGCAGATAAACCTTGCTATTAGCAAGGTTTATCGCAAATGCGATAAAAAACGGCCGCAATGCATGAATATCGCTGAAAAGTCAGCGATATTCATGCATTATCGAGCAAATGCTCTTAGCCATGTTATCCACCTCCCATTGGATAACATGGCTAAGAACTGCTCAGGGCAGGTGTTAGCTTTTGGAGATATTCGCGCTTAGCGCGAATATCTCCAAAAGTTGGTAATAGGAGATAGCGATGTTAGCGACTGTTTCCAGTCGCTAACATCTTGGCACGCCCACTTTGCATGTCATTAGTGATAAATATCACTGACATGCAAAGTGGGGCCCATGATGGTCGCTATCTCCTATTAGCTGTCGCTAACTGGTGTTAGCGACAGCTAGGTAATAGGGAGATAATTTTATCTCCGCTTTCTTGGCTTTTAAAGCCAAAAAAGCGGAGATAAAACCCCTTGATAATATACCCCACAGTGCCTCTGTTGGAATAAGAAAAGAAAAGGATGTGTTAATACTGGCCACTTCTGTGATCCATTTCACTCATTTATCTGCAGTATAGGAAGAAAGAGGACCATGAAGTTTTCTGAAAGAAATTAGAAGTTGGGAAGAGGGAGTGCCTAAAGCAGTGCTTCGTTATTCTTTTATAAGCAGCAAACAGCAGGTTGCTTTGGAGGTGCAACCAGAAAAGGGTCTTGACTGATGAAGATTAAAGCCAAATTTACAAACACTTTGCATCAGGTTTGTGTTGCTTTTCTAGCAGAGACCCGAGGCAAATTGTTGGTTAGGTATTTACAATCTAACTCAAATCACGATTTACATTGAATTGTAAATCAAAATAACACTTTTGTTGTCCAAGAGGCAGAATGAAATGGTGCACGTTGTGCAGGGGGCCTTATAATTGGAAAAGAATCAAACTAGTGTGGATGCAATCTAAGCAGTAAATGTGCGGGCCCTATCCAGAGATTGCGTGCATGCATTTAAAGGCTATGTCTGGGAACACTGGGGCATGTTATCAAGAAGGGCGTTAATATTATCTCCGCTTTAGCAGCAGGAAACTGCTGCTAAAGCGGCGATAATGGGCTTGTTAATATGCCCTTGAGAATTCCCATAGAAGCCCATGTTGACACCAGAACATGGGCTTCTATGGGAATTCACAACAGCATATTATCAAGTCCATTATCGCCGCTTTAGCGGCTGTTTCCTGCCGCTAAAGTGGCGATAATTAAAATTCCGTTTCTTGATATAATGCCCCATTATCTTTTATGGCAGTCTGTTCCTCCAGTGCTGTTCCTGGAGCCTGTCCTGTGGTTGTTAATGTCCTGGAAGCTTGTTCCAATTTAGTATGTAAGCATGAGGTGAAGAAAACAATTAGAGAAGAGATGGAGTCATCTGCTATATATACATCAAATACTGAGGAAAATAGAATTAAGAGACTCCTTGTTTTTGAATTACTTTGCACCTCATTATGTTTCCAAATTGTAAATAGTCTGTGAATCTTGAAGTGAAAATGTATTAGCTTGTAGCCAATCCTGAATAAAGAAACTCCATATAAGAAGATATCTAACAGTTTACATCTATTTAACTTGTCATCAATCTTAAAGTAGGGTTTTTTTCTATAATTTTAAGTCCGAATAAAGCGCTCTATTATAAACTATTTCTGAACTAGAGTACCTACAGGACTGAAAAAAACCCATGATGTGGTTCTGGAAATTAATGCAGTGCAAAGGTTTTTCTTCAAGCAATCAACGAATCAGTCAGCATTTGTATAGCGCAGCACTGTCACCCCTAGGGTATCTGGGGGATGTGTGTGCAACATCTTCGCTGAAGAGCCAGGCCTTGAGTTGCTTCCTGAAGTCTGCCAGGGAGGGTGCTGTTCGAAGATGGAGGAGTACGTCGTTTCAGGTTTTGTGGGCGATGTAGGCGAAGGAGCGGGCCCGCTGCGCCTGAGATGGATGTGGTGGGTGTGCGCATGGGCTAGTGAGGAGGAGTTTAGGTGTCCTGCAGGTAGGGTGAGATTCAGTCATTGGTTAATGTAGGCCAGTCCTTCATCATGCAAAGCTTTGTAGGCGTGCATTAGTATCTTCAACTGGTATCTCTTCTGGATGGGGAGCCAGTGGAGTTTTCTGAGGTGGAGAGTGATTGACGTGGGTATATTTGGGGAGGTCCAGGATGAGTCTAGCTGCAGCATTCCGTATGGTTATTTATTTATTAATGAGTTGGGTGGAGATGCTGGCATAGAGTGCACTGCCGTAGCTGAGTTGGGTGGTGATGAGGGACTGAGTGACAGACTTTCTGGTGTTGACTGGAATCCATCTGTAAGATTCTGTGGAGTGTCCGAAGGGTGCGGAAATAGGAGGAGGCAACTGTGTTTTATGGTCAGTTAGCTGTCAAGGTTGATGTCTAGTTTGCATGCATGGTCTGTAGGTGTGGGTGTTTGTCTATGTTCTGATGGCCCCAAGATGTGATCCCAAATACTTGTGTTCTTCCTGAAGATAAATAAGTCTGTCATGTTGGAGTTGAGTTGGAGGCAGTTGTCTGCATACTAAATTATGTTGAGGCCATGGGATCTTTTTTTTTGTAATCCTCATATACCATTGTTGGAAGTCTTGATGGGAGACTGGTAACCTTGACGCTATTTGGTCGTCCTGATCCGGCCCTTGTTGTTATAATTGGCCAATAGCGGCGTAGGTAAGCCTGATCCCTCAAGTAGCCACTGCTTTCCCATCCATACTCCGTTTCACAACTCTACTGGCGCCCCGTGCTACTTTGGAGACAAGGGAACCAGCAAGGCCCCAGATAAATCATTGGAAAACCAATAATCCACATTGCCATGCCTCAAGGGCCGCCCAAACGTTAACCAAACTTGTGGGATCACATGCCATGTCAGACTTGCTGGTGAAAATGATTTGTCGTAGGCAGCTCGGGAAAGTAGGGGGGATTGGGTCCTTCCAGGCTCTACATATTTCGCGCCTTGCAAGGAGAATAACATAAAAGACGAATTTTGTAAAGGGGTCATTTACATTATAACCCACACTTAGCCCCGACAGGATGGTGGTTGTGGTTATTGCCGTGGGCACAGAAAGAACCTCTCCCAAAAAGTCGCTGATCTTTCCCCAATAGCCTTTTAGTTCGGGACAGTACACGAACATGTGGACATCATCGGCTTCGGGATAGCTACATGTCGGGCAACAATGTTCTAAATTGGTGATCTTCGCTAGTTTCTTTGGGGTTATATATACCCTGTACATGGTATACAAGTGATTTCTTTTTAGCGTAGCAGGTTTGACTACTGATTGTAAAATAGCGAAGGAGTCAAGCCACAAGTCTATAAGATTAACGCTATCCATGGTTAAATTGTTATTCCAAAGTTTTTTTTAGCTCAGATTCAGTCACATCATCTTCCTCGAGCAGCGATGTATACCAATATGCGATTTGACTCTTCCACCTTCCACTTCTGGTCACTGCGTCAAATTTGGAGTTTGGGATTTTATTGCCCACAATTCTAGTTGACCACCAACCAGATAGCTGGTAATATTTAAACCTGGTGAGTGTTCCCCCCGTCAGATTAGAGAGCGTATCCCAGGTTAAAAGCTGTGCTCCTTCCTGTAGGTCCGCCAACGTTCCAGTCCTGCCAACTTCAATGGTCGAGACAGTTTGTCATCAAGACAAGCTGGTGTCCCAGGAGAGTCCCATATCGGGGCCTGTGCTACGTAGTAGGGGATATTAAGCTTCTTCCTAACAAATGCCCAGTTTCTAACAGCAGTCCCCAAAATCTTGAGCCTAACCTTCTTAAAGAACTTTGGGTCCCCAGGCCATGGGATCTGATTATGTCTGCGAAGGGGGTCATGTAGGTTTTTAATAAGGTGGGGCTGAGTGATGAGCCTTGGAGTATGCTGCATAATATGTCCTTGGGTTCGGGGTGAAGTGAGGCAGCCAGATCCACTATTTGCGTCCTGTGAGGAAATAGGTTATCCACTTGAGGACGTTTTGCTGAATGGCGATGTTGTAGAGTCTGTTGATGAGAATGTGATGGGAAACGGTGTTGAAAGCAGCAGAGAGTTCGAGAGGTACCATGGCACAGTCCCTCTGTGGTCGAGGAGAGTTCTGATGTTATCTGTGGCAGATATCAGGGTGGTCTCAGTGCTCTGGTTAGCATGGAATCCTGATTGGGAGGCACAGAGTAGGTGGTTTTGTTCATGGTATTCAGAAAGCTGTTTGTTGATGTCCTTCTCAAATATTTTGGTCAGGTAGGGGAGAAGAGAGATTGGTCAATAGTTTTTTAGTTTGCTGAGGTCAGCAGAGAGTTTCTCTAGGAGGGATCTCTGCGTGTTTCCCTCGATCCTGGAAATCTGCTGTGGTGATGGAGGTGTTGATGATGCTTGTGCGTTCCGTGCTGATAGCGTCCATTCCGAGGCTGAAAATACAGTTGGAGCAGGGGTTGGAGGGTGTCCTGGAGTGAATGGATGACATGATAGCCGTGGGAGTTTGTGTTGTGAGCGGAGTCCAAGTGGTAATCATTTGGTTGGAGTGTCCTGATTGGCCATGGCTGTTGAGGTTGAGAGCAGTGGGTCGGGGATTAACGTTATAGTAAATGGTGACAATCTTGCTGTGGAAAAAGTTAGAAAGGATGCTGCAGAGTTCTTGAGTGGGATGTATTGTTTTCTCTGTGGCTGCTGGGTTTGGAGAATTCATTGACTGGTTTGAAGAGTTTTTATATCTGGTTGGCCACTGTATCAATGTGGGCTGTGATGGGTGTTCTCTTGGCATTCTTGATGCACCAGTGGTAGTTGCTGAGGGCTGCTTTGTGAGAGGCTCTGCTGGTTCCTTGCGGCTCGCCACTGTTACTCAAGTCAATACCAGTTGTGCTTTGTGGTGCTGAGCTCTAGGGTCTACCAGCTGGCTTGTTTTGAGGTTTTATTGCATCTTGCTGGTTTAATTGGGTTGAATCTGTTGACGCATTTAGTGATCCATGCGGAGAAGTTCCCATTGGCCTGGTCAAGGTCTGACAAAGCTTTGGATTCAGTGGTGCTGAGGACCAGTGTCCACTGTGTCTCGTTCACCTTCCCCCGGCTGTCGCTGGAGGAGCTCTGGTGCTTGGGGATGGTGTGCTGAGCATCACAGATGGTGAAGTGAACAATGGTGTGGTTGGTCCAGTAAGTTCTGAGACATGGCTGAATTTGATCCTGTCACTGGAGGTGAAAATGGAGTCGAGTGTTTGACAGGCTTTTTGTGTGGGTTTTGTTGGCTGAGGCCTATAATGTTCAGGTTCCCTAAGAGGTTGTTGGAGTTCGCGTAATCAACATGGAAATTGAGGTCGCAGAGTAGGACGCAGTGTTAGGAGTCGATGACTAGGGAAGCAATAAGGTTGGGGGTCTGTATAGGAGGGTGCCTCTTATCGTTGTCTTGGTGTAGGTCTGTAGTTGGAAATTGAGGTGTTTCATGCGGGGTGCTGGTCCATCATTTGTGGTGATGCATGGGGGGCTTTCCTTGAAGACGATGGCAATGCCCCCACTATGTTTGTTGGTGTGGTCTTGATGTATCATCTTATAGCCATCAGGTGTTGCAGTGGCGATGTTGGGGTTTGAGGAAGGGTTGAGCCTTGTTTCATACTGAAGTCAATGTCCAGCGAGAGGGTGGTGATTAAGTGTGGGCAGTGAACTCAGCTCAGCCGGCTGAGCTTGCAAAGTTTTTGGAACTGCGTGCTTCGCTTGGAACGCGGAGTTCAGCAAACACTAAAATATACTTAAAATTACTTAAATTAACTTATAATAATTAAATAATTAATGAAAGTTAAATAAATATTTTTTTATTTCATATTTATTAAACATATATATATAGTAATAAAATATAATAAAATAATACCCAAAAACTGAAAACTGACCCTGAACCCTAAAAATACCCCTTTACCCAAAAACTGAAAACTGACTCTGAACCCTAAAAATACCCCTTTACCCAAAAACTGAAAACTGACCCTGAACCCTAAAAATACCCCTTTACCCAAAAACTGAAAACTGACCCTGAACCCTAAAAATACCCCTTTACCCAAAAACTGAAAACTGACCCTGAACCCTAAAAATACCCCTTTACCCAAAAACCCAAAACTGACCCTGAACCCTAAAAATACCCCTTTACCCAAAAACCCAAAACTGACCCTGAACCCTAAAAATAAAAACAATTTATTTTACTATCTATAGTATATACTTACATATTTTCACTTTCTATATTATTTACAGTCGATATTACTGCACTTACCTTAAAAACGATATTTTGGCTGTCGATATTCTGTCCAGTCGATATTTTGTCCAAACGATAATTTTTCCTCGATATTCTGTCCAAACGATATTTTGGAGTCGATATTATGTCTGTGCACCCACTATGTAGTAGAGTTTACTGGAGCCCGGGAGGTTTTGGATTCATTTCTATCATGATCACAGTTACAAATTGATGTGCGACAGAGCTATTCATGTACTGACCAGTAGATGGCAGCATGACACAAATTCTGCAGCTCTAAGCTAGCGTCATGGGGTCATTCTTGTCCAGAAGAGCAGCCTCGACGTCTCTATGGTGCACAGTGCACATTCTTAGACCAAATGGCCGGCCTGAGTAGTTTTGTTTGGGCAATCGTTAAGCTAGTCTGTTATGAAGAGGCGATGCAGGTTGTCTGAGGGGGGTAGCAGTGAGTCCCATGAAGTCCTTGGGCCCGGCAGCACATCGTGGCCGAGGTGGGGTGGCTCCAGGGGGCCTGAGATGAATGGTTTTCCACTGGGTCCCCATGCTGGCCTGGTGTAGCTATAAGACAGCCAGAGCCTGGACGGCAATAGCTGAGCCTTGACCGCTGGCAAGAGCCACCATCTCCAGTGCCCTGGAGCACCTTGAGCTATGAGGGGGGCCTTCCCTGACCTGATAGACTTCATGGCCAACAACAACATCTTGCAGCTGTGAATCCCGTTGAGCAGCACACCGCATGGGCTGGATCCAAATGGTGAGTGAGGGTGAGGGAGAGGGCAGTGGGAGCGCAACTGTGAGAGAGGAGAGAGTTGCAGGGGTGATCAGTGTGTGCTTGTGCATGTAAGTATGTGTGTACTTGAGTGTGAGTCTGAGTGTGTGCCACAGAATGTGTGTGTGTGTGTGCCAGCATGGGTCTGTGCGACAAAAAGAAATGTTCAAAACTATTTTTAAAATAGTGATTCTAACTACCTACCACATGTTCTACTCAGGAGGTATTGAACTGGGTGATGTTCGACGGTTCCTCTGTAAAACCTGTTGTTTGTTCTTGAAGTATCGATCCTGACTCGTGTCAGGATACCAACTGAGAGAATAAACAAGCAGCATATGGCAAAACAGAGCAGAAAAAAGGCAAAAACAGCAGAAACGGGCCAAACAGAGCAGAAAAAGGCAAAACAGAGTTTAACCCCTTAAGTGCTGCCGTCGGCCAACGGTCGTCACGGGCACTACCTCCCCAGTGCTGCGTGCGACCGCTGGACGTCCAGTTCAGCACCGGATAATGGACAGCGCAGCACTGGGGAGGTTTGTTTACTAGCTTTAAAGGGGTTAAAAAGGCAAAACACAGGGCATCACATGAACAGAGACAGGCAAACGGGGCAGAACAAGAAGCAGAAAGGAAAGAGGCAAAAAGAGAGCAGAAAAAGGTAAAACAGAGCGGAAAAAAGCAAAACAGAGGGCAGAATAATGATCAGAGAGAGGCCACGAGGGGGACAGAAAAACAATAAGACGCAAAAAACGAGCACGAAAAGGTAAAACAGAGTAGAAAAAGGCAAAACAGAGGGCAGAAAAACAAACAGAGAAAGGCAAACAGGGCAGAAAAACAAGCAGAAAGAGACAGAAACACAGTAGAAAAAGGCAAAACAGGGCAGAAAAGGGCAAAACAGAGGGCAGAAAAAAGAGCAGAGAAAGAAAAAGGCAAAACAAAGCAGAAGCATAGGGTAGCAGACTTTGGGCAAGCTGGACAGGAGAACAGTCGCAGGGGGAGCTGCCACAAGGAACTGCTTCAAAATACAACCTTGCTGTGTTTTCAGCAGTTAGAAAACCCTTTAATTCATTCTAAAATGCATTGCTTGAATTCAGACATACCTATTATGACAGATAATGCAATGTAAAATCATTTTGATTAGGATCAAGTTTAGGGAATGCAAAAATCTTTTAGGAGGGTAGATTTTAAAGAAAGCATATTAAAATAATATTATTTTCTTAATCTCCAATCCTCAAAGGAAATAGAGTAACATTATTAAAGTAAATTTTGATTCGATTTGATTGATTGTCTTTGATATATTTGAAAAATATTTAATCATAGAAAAGGGCATTAATCAATTTTTATAGCATTGCTTTCCCCAGCTTGTCTAATATTGTATCAAGGATCACCTAACAAGAGGGGCGCTAGAGGGCGCACTGCGGGATGGCTGCCTCTTGAGACAGTTCGCCGAGCAGGTGCTAAATATGGAATTATAAGCGGCTAGCGGACATGTAAAAATGTAAAAAGCAGAAAACAACTGATCTGGCAATCGGAAGGTGTTGAGCGCAGGAAGGGAGCAACAAACCTGTGCAAGGACGCGACGATAGCTGGTAAATGATGCAACTTGCTGAGAGCGTGTCTTTCACGGACGAAAACTAAGATGGCGGCGCCCTAACAGAACAGAAACGCTCAAACAACGACAAAGCCGAAATCGAGCAAACGGCTCCAAACAGTAAGAAAGCTAAGCGCCTACTGCAAATCACAGTTAGAAAACACCGCATCTAACTAGCGGATTCTTGGCAAACTAATTGAGGAGCACACAGGCAATGCGACTATTTGCGTCGGGATACATTGAACTTAAAATGGTGGGCGGACATGAAAGAAATGATTGTTGAGCCCTAAATAGCGAGCGTTCAGGATAAAACGGTGCCGTCTACTACTGCCACGATTGGGAAATGAGACTGTGGACATGCATGGAATACTAGAGCCTCATAAGCGAGTAGTCCTCTAGCGAAGCCACTGTTATTGTTCCCGCCCGCTATATGTAGATCGTCATGCCTGTTTTCAATGCATAGCGCTTAGCGGATGCGATTTGAAATTAATGCTATAAACATGGTATATACACGCTCAAAACGGTAGTGTGGAAGCCCTGCGCGAAACCACGCTCTGCTGAAGTGCACATGTAAACCTCGGAACTGACTTTTAAACCGCGAGGATAAAACGGAGGTGATACCTAGTAAGTGGTTGAGCAATGCTGGGATGTCTAGCGATGACTATGATATGAGACTGTTACGTGCGCTGTGGCAGGGAAATTAACATTAAACACTGCAGATAAACAAAATATGCAGGAGGCATAGAGCATTAGTTATTAACGAACACTGCGCTGTTATGATAGAGTGAAAAGTGGAACCCAAAAGAACACCAGAAAGGTCTGGACACTGCGACTGTAAAGTACACTGTACATAAGTAATGGAGATCCAATAATGTGTGTGTGAGAAAGGTGCAGTGAAGACCTGGAGCACCAGGAAAGAATACAGTGGGACACTTGCACTTCGACAGGTGGGCATCCAGCTTATACACGGTAAGCCCATCCTGTAAATCGGACATATCCCTTTAGCGACCATGGGCAAACCGGACAAACAACACTCCAAGTTGCCTTTTGAAGCAAAAAAAAACCACTAGGAATACGGCCAATAATTCGGACACTGAACAAGACGCTGAAGTGGGTCCTGGTACTGGCATGGAAGGAGTACTGCAAGCTATCCAACAAAGTCTGCAGGATATAAATGGAAAACTGGATACCATCACTCTAAGGGTAGATAACATGGCGGCTAAATTGGACAAGCATGGTGAGCGGCTGGTGGAGGCTGAAACACGTATATCTCCAGTAGAAGATGAGTCGCACAGCACAACCAAAAAATGCAAAGAAATGGAAAAGATACTAGATACAATAAAACGTAAAGGAGAGGATTTAGAAGCGCGCTCACAAAGAAATAACATTAGAATAGCGGGAATTCCGGAATCCACAAACACAGGCCGAATGGAAACATATGTAGAAGATATGATCTGAAATGTGTTTGGTACGGAATATCTCTCAACGGTCTTCCTAGTTGAACATGCGCACAGATCCCTGGCCCCGATACCTAAGCCAGGTGCCCCTCCATGCCCTATCATAGCCCGAGTCCTCAATTATAGGGATCGAGATGCAATCCTGCGACTGGATCGCGAAAAACGGCAGATAAGTTATCAAGGTAACAATCTAGAATTCTACCCAGACTTCACAGGAATTCAACCCGGTAAAAAAGAAACTACGCAAACTGGCAATAGAATATGCTCTGCTCTATCCGGCCAGACTGAGGATTGCACATGAGGGTTGAGCTACAATTCTACAAACACCAAAGACGGCGCAGGATTACATCAAGAAACTCAACAACAGGCGGAAGGAGCAACACAGAGCGGAGCGGAACCAAGATTCAAAGTAAAAAACTCTAAAATGACAGCACGAAATGGACAGGCGATATATCAAGGCGGTAAGATTCAAATCTGCAAGGTCATGCCAAACTATGTCACAGTACAAACTGTATAGAACTGCAGACACGAGAAGTATGTAATGGCTTATATACCGGACGCAAGTGTCTTTCAACGCTGTCAACAGGAACAAATAAGCAGGATTGTCTCAGTATATATCAGCAAGAATTGCATATTATTCATTGCATTTACTGATGCTAGTTGCTCAAACAATGAGAAATTGCAAGGAAAACACAGAGTCCTTGACCTCTGTAAATTAATGCCACGGCACAAGACTATGGTCGAGGAGGTATAACAAGAGGAGATTTATAATTTACAGGTTCTAGGAGGCTATGGTCTTTGGATTGTGAGGACAGATAAGTATAGGATGCTATGCTGACCCTGCTTGCTAAACTTTACTGTGGGCTGCGAGTGATTTGTAGTGAGATGCAAGATACTTTGCTATTTATGTTATGAGGTTTCACTATGCAGTATGGCCCAATTGTTAGGAACATCTATAGGTTGCGAAACAAAAAGCAATGTCTGCAGATATGAGGTACACCTGGCCACATCCACTAAGTTGGATGGAGTTGTGTGAACTCGGTGGACCCCCTAAGCGAGTGTACCCCACTTAAAGTTAAGTTATGTTGTTATTTCTTGGGGGATCATGTCTTTGGCATAGTTGGGATGCTAGAGTGGGTGGGGCGAGGAGGAGGGAGGGCTGTTGGACATTGTTTTGTAGACCAATGCACTTGAGATACATCGCTGTCATCCAAGCACATATTGCGCAATACTGTAACAAACAAATTACTCTGGGTAATCAGGAAGAAGAGTATTATAGACGAGATGAATCATAAAGTAAGATAACACTGGTTAAAAATGTCTACTAAAAGACTGCAACCGAAACAGTTAAACTTGCTAACTTGGAAAGTAAGGGGGCTAAACAACCCTAAAAAGATAAGACAGGTATTTGCATATCTAGATCAACAACGGATAGATAATGCTCTCCTGCAGGAGACTCATTTGGCACCAAACGCTAACAGCAATATAGGTCGTAGATGGGCAGAATCTACACATATGTCATCATATTCCTTTTATTCTAGTGGTGTTATTATATTGATTAAGAAAGGAGTACAATTCCACATAGATACCACTGACTCTGATGACATGGGGCGCTATGTGATTATAACGGGCACACTACGGGGCCGCAGAATCGCTGTCATTAATAGTTATGGGCCAAATATTGATGATCCAGATTTCTATAGCGCATTGGAGAGGAAAATACATGATTTACCAGACATTCCAATGATCTGGGGTGGTGACTTTAATATTGCACGAGAACCTGAAACACGACACACAGGAAATACTACAGGAATTTATGATTACATATAGGAATCTATATACTACACAGCATTCAGTTACAGCAAAGGAAATATTAGCTTATCTGGCAGATGTAACCTTAGCGTGGTTATCTGACGCACAAAGAGAATATCTGGCGTTACCAATCACCGTTGAGGAGGTGACCGAAGTGATGAAGGCATTACCCAATGGTAAAGCGCCAGGCCCTGACGGCTTTACCTGCTACTTCTACAAAACCTTTGTGGATTAACTGGTGCCTCATTTAGTAGAACTATATGGGGATGCGCATGAGAAACAAATATTACCGCTGACAAAGAGAGAAGCAATTTTGATCGCACTTTTAAAACCCAACAAAGATCCAGAATGATGCGAATCATATAGACCACTTTCCCTACTAAATGTGGATACCAAAATTCTGCCCAAAATACTCACCACTAGACTTCAACCACTAATGCCTAACTTAATTTTGCCAGATCAATCTGGATTTATCCCCGCACGCTCTACGGCCCACAATACTCGAACATTATTTGCACTGTCCCACTATCTGATTCCGACTACTAAAGCAGCTGCGATCCTTTTAGATGCTGCTAAAGCATTTGATTCTATTGAATGGGAATATTTACACGCGGTACTATTAAGAATGGACTTCCCCCAATTTTCCTGCAATGGGTGAAATTACTGTACACAGCTCCGACGGCACGTATCAAAATTAACAAATACATATCCGATACCATATCAATTACCAGGGGGACCAGACAGGGTTGGCCACTATCGCCCTTGCTATTTGTGATAGCACTTGAACCATTAGCCTGTAAAATCAGACAGAAACATCATTATTCAGCACTACAGTTCCCGCAGACACCCTTACATATATCTCTGTATGCAGACGACATGATGTTGTATGTGCGGGAACCGTAAACACACTTAAACCCTCTATTGAGAGAATATATCAAGTTTGGACAGCACTCAGGACTGAATATAAACTGGTCCAAATCATTAATTATTCCACTAACGGACACTACGTCCCCACATACCACAGACTATCCGCTGGAATGGCAAGAGGACCCTGTTCGATATTTGGGGGTTTGGTATCACAGGGACCCAGAGGTTGTGATCTGCACTAATTATGGTAGAACAATTTGTATATTATAGGAGAACATAGATAGATGGATTAAATTGCCATTGACGTTGGCATACCGGTTGGCCATTGTAAAAATGGTTGTCCTGCCAAAAATATTATACCTGTTTAATAATATCCCGATTGCACCTCCAGCAGAAGTACACCGTAGAATATCCACAATGGTGTTTAAACTCATATGGGCAGCTAAGCACGCCTGGATCAAGTTAAGTAACCTGACACTACCGTACTCAAAGGGAGGGTTTAGGGTACCAGATTTTTTATTATATTACTTATGTGCCCAAGCACAATATGCACATTACTGGTATCATACAATTACCTATCTAACACATGTGGCAATTGAGGACCAATAACACTAAATACCACTAAACGCCATCATAACGCATCGTAGACCCCCGCTGCATAAAAAAGACATAAACACCATAGACACAACAAACAAAGCGTGGCAAGTAATAGGCCGCAAAGCGAACAAGTTGCCATTATATGCTCCCTCTCTGCCACTGCACCACCATCCAGACCTCTCGATTACTCAGGAAGAAGTGGGTATGACATTGCTGCACCAAGTGGGCATAGATACAATGGGCGATGTATACAGTAATGGTGTTTTTAAGACAATTGCGGATCTATCATATATAAGTAATCAAACATTGCTATTCTGATTTACCTATCATCGATTGCAGGGTGCGATCAAAAAGCTATACCCATCCTACCCTACAGAACCACCACAACTAGATACGCTACAGATGCTTATTACCACTCCCAACGCTAAACATATGGTGTCTAAACTATATACGAAATTGCAGGAAGAAATAGCAGATAACACACATGAGGCACTGGGGAGGTGGAATGAGTGTTTGGATGAACAACTATCGGAGGAGGAATGGGGTACCACTTGTTCATTGACGGGTATGCTGACGCCTAATGGAAATTTAAGGTTGTTACATTATAAATATTTGCACCAAACCTATTACACCACGGCAAGGCTATACAGCTACGGATTGCGAACTGAGTCTAGATGCCAAAGAGGCCAAGCGGATAATGCAGATTTCTTGCATTTAGCATGGTCAAGTACTGCAGTAGCACTTTTTGGGGAAGAAGTGACTCGGATGTTGGGGGAAATGCTGGGCATTGATATTGCTTGTTCTGTGCGTACCGGTATGCTGGGGTTGAGAGCCAAATATACGAGCAACTAAGAGAACATTTTGTGTAATAGCACTGTTAATAGCTCAACGCCGAATATCACTATGCTGGAATAGTAGAAAGAACCTAAAGGTTAAACAGTGGTTAACAGATCTGACATATTGTACAGATACATTGAAGACGTATGAAGAAGAACTGCCCTCAGGTTCGAAATCCAGAGACTACTGGAACGTCCTAGTTGCATATTTACAAACGCACCAAGTGGACTAAATCTGTGTAATAGCCATGTTATACTAGTATACTCCCAGAAGAGGAGATATGTATAGGACTGGATGTAGGATGTTGTTGTGCAACGGTCTATATGTTTCCTTTATGTTGGACATTGTATGTCTCTAAAATACCGATAAAGAAAATTAAAAAAAAAGGGTCACCTAACAAAAGTCTTCATGTGTTAGTGAATATTTCTGATCTAATGTCTCTTGTTAGCATTTCTAATTCTCTCATCACGTTTTTTTCCTAAATATGAGATACTAGAAAAGCCTTTAGCCTTCACATTAAAAGATTTGTACTTTATTTTGCATAGCCTTACTTCAAGATTGTAAAGCACAAGAAGATCATCCATAAATACCTAATGCCATGGATAAACTCACAAGTTCAAATTCCAAATTCAGCAGAATGGGTGATGAGGAAAAGCCTTTTTACCCACCTCGATCAATTTAAACATCACATAACTAACACCACATTTTTCCGCTTTCTCCAATGCAATTGTAAATTATTCTAACTAAGGGGCTGATTAGGATGGCGGATTTCCCGCATCCTCTGGGCCGGCGGAAGCCACCGCCGGCCCGGAGGATGCGGGAAATCCGCCGCGGATGCCTAAAAGACCCACCGCCAAATTAGGATGGCGGTGGGTCTCAAAATCCGTCCGCTGCTTTTCCGCCGCAGTCGCCTTCCGACCGCGGTGGAAAAGCCCTAACATGGCTGGCGGTGTCTGTCAGACACCGCCAGGCATATTAGGATAGCGGAAAACATATGCTTTTCCACGGCGGCTTTTCCGCCGTGGAAAAGCATACTGAGATTGCCTTTGGGGGCCCGTTGCAGGCCCCCTTGGTTACGGGGGGGTGGGGGGTGCACAAGGGGGGTACCTATGGTACCCCCCTGCATTTGCGTGGACAAAGCGGCGGGCACCGCGCGGTGCCTGCTGCTTTGTGCACGCAAATGCCGTGCATGCTTTTTTTAACATTGCGGGGGGTGCAGCTTGAAGCTGCATCCTCCGCAATGTTAAAGATTGAGGATGTGACCGCCACCCTGGCGGTCACATCCTTATCTGCACGGAGGGACCTCCGTAGCCCCTGCGGACGGTCCCTCCTAGTCTATGGTGGCGGACGGACTCTGGTCCGTCCGCCATCATAATCGGCCCCTAAGTATATACGGAGAGAAGAAAAAAGTAGTGAAGAAATAACTGAAATGAAAAATGTTTATTCATTCTTTGCAAACATTTCACAGTGGGACATACACTGAGACACTCTGGCCCAGATTCTGAATACTGTCACGGAACACAGTGCAGCCTCCAAAGAGCCTGCACTGCATTGCATGCCAGGGAGAGAGCAGGAGAGCACCATAATCACAGAGATATGGCACTTTCCTCCCCTCTGCCAAGTGCCGGTGCTCATTTCAGCTGCAGTACACCAGGCACACACCTTAGCACTACAGTGCGAGTTTTGCATAGGCTTAGTACAGGAAGAGTACCCTACTTTTCCTACTTTGTATGAGTGCTGTACCGTGCAGCACGGATGCAAACTCGGAAAATAAAGGAGAAAAAAAAAAAATTCTCCTTTTTTAACGCCTGCATTACAAAGGCATACATTTTTTATGCTAAACCCTGTCTACTGTTAGTAGATAGGGTTTAGCATCAAAACGCATGGATGGTTGCATGGGAATGCCCATGTACCACCCATGGATCGCTCCCTAGATGCACAGTAATGCAGAGCAGCATTTTGCACTGCTTTGCATTACTTTCCCATGCAAACCCAATGCTAATACTACATAGTGTTGGTTTGTTAATCCTCAAAAAGATTTAGTGTCAGGCTAGCATTACAAAAATAACCTAACCCGACACTAAACCTTTGTGAAGCTGGGCCTCTAGGTGTGTTTGTATATCAGTGATAACTCCATACAATTTTGAGTGTCTGTCGATCTCTCCTTTGACCCCTGCTTACATCTTTTTGTTTTCTACTTTTCTGTGTTATTTTTGAAGAAAAACCTTGTGTAGTTGTTGTGGGTGGACTGTGAAATCAAGCTCCCACTGTCTTCTTTATTTATGTTTTTACTTTTTGCAGGGGTTCATTCCCTGGTCAGTACTACTTGCTTCTTGCCTCTTGTATTTCCCTGCCTACAAGTGCTGCATTGTTTATTTTATTTCAAGAATCAATACTAGGGTTATTAGTTTTGTATGGAAAAAGGCTACCCTTTGGATAAGTCTGCAGTAGTTAGTAATTGGTGAAAAAGTTAGTGGGCACTTCCAGACTGGAAAAGTTAGCACCTTGCTTCCTTTGTCGTTATGCACACTAAGGGGCTTATGTATAAGCCTGTATTGCAATGAGAACCTCACATTTTCCGATGTTCCTGTAGCGATAGGGTTTTCACCTTATTTGAAATGCAGCGTTAAGCAATCCTCTTCATGCATGCTGTAACCCTGATCAAACTCCTATGTCCCCCAGCTCCTCAATAAATAGCTAGGCGGTGGCAAATAAGTAAGCTGAGGAGAACAGGACACTGGATATGTAACAATGAATTATTATCTTGGGAGACAATTAAGGCAAAACTTCCCCTAGTCTAGGCAGGGAATGCTCTGGATTATTTACAGATTTAAAGTATATTAAGGAAAAAATGTCCTCTGAAGATAAAGGGATCAAGTGAAATAATGTTTGGAATGTTTAATTCCCAAAATCTCATAGAAATACATTGGGCACTGAGCAAAATGGCAAGGAGGTTGCCATAACAATGGTGGCAAAATGTTTCGCCTTGTCCAAAATAGATGGATGAAAGAAGGGACGGCGATAAATAACGCGAAGCGCGCTTAGCCCTTTTTTATTTATCACCGTCCATCGCTTGAATTTATCGCCCTGGTAGCGTGTTATTAACAACGCGTTTCTCCAGGGTGATAAAAATTCCAGCGATAGCGCGGAAATCGCAGTTTTTCATGGAACATCGCTGGTTTTCCCGCGATGTTCCCTGCAAAACGGCAATAACCTTGCTGATACGACCCTGTGGTCGTTTTAGCATAATCCACCCCCGATGTTAGAGATAGTTAGGTCAGGATTTTAGCAGACGTTTGATTTTGGCAAAAACCCGACATTTTCGCCAAAATCTAACGTGAGCTAAAATCCTGTGGGCTGCCTTGTAAATATTGCGATGTGAACATCAGCAATATTTTACAATGTAGTCCATTGATGTATGCCCAGTGACGCATACTTTGCATCTCATTAGAGATGCAAAGGGAGGCCTCGGGAAAAAGGGTGCTAACATGCGATTATGCATGTTAGCACCCTCTTGTAAATAGGGGGCTAGTTTTATCTCCGCATTTTTTGACTTTTTAAGCCAAAAAAGTGGAGCTAAGGTCTTTGTTAATATGCCCCTTGGTTTAAAACTGGTTGGAGGAGAATGGTTGGAAATATCTTCATTAAGCTCCCAGGTATTGAGGAGGCAAACTTAAAATGGATGCACTTGTATTTTAATGTCTTAGTTTATTATACTCTTAAAAAACTGCATGATTAGAACATGAACATCCTAAAAACATGACCTAGGTGCGGTATGATAGGCACCTGGGAGCATATGGACTTTGGGATGAAGGAAGTTAAGGGGATTCTGGGACAAGGCTGAGCGGGAGGTCCTAAGTACCCTTGTTTTGCCAGAACTGCAGTCAGTGCATTTAGGCAGCTCCTGATTATCTGGGGCTAAAAGCTAGAAATCTGCGATCCTGGTATGATAAAGCAATTGTGCCTCAATAAGCTATATGCAGTTTCTAATAAGGAGTATTAATTATAATAAAAGGGTAGACAGTGGTAAGTAGTGTTCTAAGGGCTGGAAAATGTATTTGGTTTACTGAATGCACTTTAATGGAATGAACTAGTTGACTTAAAGTTCCAATCTATTATCTATTTTAGCTGCACTTTGTTAGGTTTTGTTTTAAAATTTGATACGCGGTATTGCTAGCTGCATCCTCTCTCTGCCCTTCAAATTAAACTATGTAATGAACTTTATATTCAATGGATTTTGTATTCATTTATGACTTCCCTTTTGAATTTGTTTTGATGATGTAAGTATGGTTAATGCGTTGGTATGTACAATACTGAATAGTTTTCTGTTTTCTTAAGTGAATTGAAATAGGGATTTGAAGATTGTGAGAAATTATAAATACAAAATCACTGAACAGATGATTATTGCTTGGGAATAGTGGACATCAGACACATGTGTGATCTACTAACATTGTAGGCATTTTTCTAATATTTGTCCCCATTTAAGTTTGCATCCATTCTTTCTAACCAGGATCTGTTTCTCTATAATTTGTGTTTGCTTCTTCCTGGGGATCCTACTAGCATGGATAAGGAGAGAATAGCGTGATCACTTAGGCTTGTAAATAGTGTATCTACTTGTGTCATCTTTCCACGGAGAGATTCTGAAGCAAGTATAACATCAATAGTTGATTTGTACTCATTACGTGCAAAAGTCTTTGTGAATTCTCCGGTTAGTGTGTCAACTCTATTACTTATCTCCAGATTGTTAATGGAGAGTAGTCTATTTAAGCTCTGCCCATATTCGTGGTGCATAAAATGATTAATTGTGTTGCCCACCACATCCACAATGCGACTCAGTTGAACATTTACACGGCTGTGCATTGAAGTCTCCTACCCACACAATGTTAAAATTACCTCGAATTCCACTACCAATTTTGTTAAACTCGTTTTCCAATAAGGCCACCACTGAATGCATGTTCCCTCGAAATTTGTTATTATAAAAATTTACTAAGAGCCAATCTTGGCCACATGACCCCTCAACCAGCAAGAAATGAAAGTAAGGGCACGGCCTCTTAAGTGCCTTTATTCTATTCACAGGGTATTCGATAGTAACGTTAATAGGCCTCCTCTTGCTCGTCCTGATTGTGATGGGACGGCATCCGTTTGGAACGAGGGGTAACCATCTACAAATATTTGCTCAATTGCCCAAGGCATATTATATTCAAGCGGCCAACCAGTGCGTGTTGCCCACCTTCGCCATGACACCTGCTACATTCTAGGAAGCTAACTTTAGCCATCTTTTAGAATCCCCCACCGGGTTCTCTAGGATGGTTGCACTCTTACTATGGTGTGTCCTATTATACTCCAATTCAGTTTGGTGTGTGTCAGCTATGGGTAGTCAATCACAAGATCCTAAATCTGACAGGTAGGCAAATCTATTCACTACTCTCCAGGTGAATCTCCCCAAGTTGGCTGGAATAGAATGTTGTCTGGGTCTACCAGAGTAAACTCTGCGAGGTGTCAGATTACATAGGGGGTTGGGGCTGTAGAAATAACCCAATGATGAAGCAAACATCTGAGTTCCAGGTAAAACTACATTATAAAGTTGATCACCACTCAGTGGAGTGGTGTGGCTCACTGGTTAGAGGCGGCAGACCCGGAAGCAGAGAACGGCCCGGGACCAGGGTTCAATTCCTGACGCGGCAGGGTCGTGGACCAGGGTCAGCGGACTCGATAATTCTCGCCTCGGTGCCTACTCTAACCAGGGATCACATTCGGCAACTCTGGGCATTAGCTTGCCTCATCTCTACAACGGCCCCCCACATTTGCCGGGGATGCCTGGTTTCACCTTGGAGGTACCCAGTAGGGACCATCTCACAGGGATAGCCAGGACGGGTTCCCCAGCGGTCTACAGCGCCACGACACCTCAGGGCAGCAGTGCGCTTTACAAGACACATACATTTACATTACTATACAATCCCACTCTTCTTGCCATAATAATATGGCTAGCTAAACCCCCGTTTCTTCCTGCCCTAATATAGGCATACGAGGTAAGCCAGTGAAGTGACTTATCCTTCAACTGCTCCGTGGATTCTTTCTGCCCCTCTTTCAATGGTAAGACTTTTGACAAAACAGGACTAACGGGGAAGCAGCGGGAGGGGGGTCTAGGGATTGGTACCGCTGCCTATTATAATATTATACTCTCCCTCTTCTTCTGTGGATTGTAGGACCACCGCCTTATGTGATTCCCCCTATCTTGCACATTCGGCTGCAAGTATGTTCTTCCTTGGGTCATTATTCCCCCTTCAACCACTCCATCATGCTGGGCAGAGCCTCGGGCTGCTGGCGGGGGAGGACAAGGGGAGCTGTAGCTGCAGACAAGATCAACAGTGATGGTGGCTTGGGCGCAGTAAAGGAATTTCACTCGCCTGGACCCCCCCCTGGTTGCCGGAAATCCCCCCATTTCAATATATTGTTGAGTTCCCAGACCTTCCCTCTGCCCCCCCCCCGCATGGGCCCCATTGTCCCAAGAGAGACTATACTCTTGTCTTAATTTGTCAATCTGTAAATTAACAACTGAAGTAGGAGGGTGACCATGTTTTCCAGTCTAATCCATTCAGCCTCATCAATCATGACTGGGTGTGGGTTAGCAATAGGTGACAGGTTCATACTGGGCTCTCCTTCACTTGGTGTCGGGATTCTCTTAGATTTAAAATTTTCAGTCAAGTTGGACTTTACATTTTTGTCATACCTTTTCCTATAAGCCACTGGTTCGATGCCTGCCTCCAATGTGGAATGCTCGATTTCAGGGTCCACATCCAAGTGGCCTTCACAACGTGGGGCTTGAGGCTGGAACAATTGGTTCAATACAATGCCAGCTAGAAGTACAGACGTGCCTGCGCTCTGTCTGCCCTCTTCCAGAGAGATGCATCCAATGTATTCACTACTACCCCACCCTGGGCATCACTTGTTGCCTTCCACTTACCCATGATCTGCAGAGCTCCTTCTGGCGATGCTAAGCAAAAGGTCTCCTTCGCTGTTCACCTGTTGGAGGGGTGGCCCAGCCCAGCCTTCTCCGGGCTCCGACAAGCGTGGACGCCGTATGTGCAAGGCACGCTTTAATGCACGATTACCAGCGGGGGCTTTCGGGAGTTAGAGCCTCCCCAGGGGCTTACAGGCAGCTTCCCCCACATCTCCGCAGAGTCAAGCAGCAGCAAACAATCAGGTGGATTTTGGTTTCAAGTTCAAGAATGGATTCACGTTTCAAGTTCTACAGCCAGTGATAGCTGCTAAATAACTGGAAATCATTTTGTGATTTGTTTCACTGCATTGTCTGTGGAATTCACTTCTGTGACAGATCAGGAACACACCAAATCACAACTGATCAGGAGTTTAAAAACATGGCTTTCTTTTCGATCTCCCTTATTCCATATCTGTAAGTGAGATAATATACACCCTTGGGGTAGCTTGGAATAAGTACTCCATTCATTCATATTTCATTTTGAATCTTTGCCAGATTTCATCCAAAGGAATTATTCATCTAACTGGTTACTCACCCGAGGTCTACAGCCATTAAGCAACACGTGCCACACACCTTTTAGATGTGAGCTTCTACATATACAACCCTGTGGCATAAAGCAGCCTAGCAAACAGAACAATTGCATGTCAGCCAAACCAGCTAGGAGACAACATCCTAAATTGCTTTAGCTCCTTCTAATTACAGATAACAAGCTAGACTGCATCAATCAATCAATCAGGGATTTGTGAAGCACGCTACTCACCCGTGAGGGTGTCAAGGTGCTCGGGAGGGGGGTTGTGCAGCTCCGATTCAGCCAAAGAGCCAGTTCTTGAGATTCTTCCTGAAAGTGTGCAGAGTGGGGGAATGTCTGATGTTGAGCGGAAGTTTGTGCAAGGTCTTTGCTGCTATGTAGGAGTAGGCTCTTCCACCATTTCTGGCTCTGCGTATGCGTGAGGTTTTGTCGAGGTAAAGGTCAGCGGAGTGGAGGTTTCTCTTGGGTGCGTGGAAGGAGAATCTTTCATTGAGTTATTGGGGTTCGGTGTTGTGGAAGGAATTGTAGGCATGAGTGAGTAGCTTGAAGGTTACTCTCTTCTCAATGGAGAGACAGTGGAGATGTGGTAGATGCTGGGTGATGTGTTCATGTCGAAGGATACGGAGGATGAGCCTGGCAGTGGTGTTCTGAATGGTCTGGAGTTTCCGGAGCAGGTATTTGTATATATCAGCATAGAGGACATTTCCGTAGTCCAATCTGCTGGTAATGACTGCGTGGGTGACGGTCTTTCTGGACTAGGCAGGGATCCACTTGAAGGTATTACAAACATTTAAATTAGGCTGTTTTGAAGTGCAGTTTGGACCACAACCTCTACTCACAAAATGCAACGAAACCAGAGACTGGAGCAAGGGTGTGCAGTTTGTAGGCTTTTTAACAGGCTTGAGATAAACTGCAGTAGAACGGTTGCTACCACAATGGATGCTAATATTGTAGAGCAACCTATCTGGTGAAAATAAGCATTTAATCGTGGGGATTATGGAGACTGTGTGTATCAGTAGTTCAGGTCTTTCCCACTTATAAAGTCTTTGGAGGTATATGTTTATTGCATTTAAATCAATTAAATCTCATTTACCATTGATGACCTGGTATGGATCCTAGTCAAAAGTTACAACAAAAGTTACAATAGCATATATTTGTAGATTTACATACAGCAGGGGAGCGCAGACATCAGATACAGAATGCAAGATGTAGAAACATGTCTAGATGGATTTATTACACATTTTACTGTTACCTTACTTTTAAAATATTGGCAGTTTGCATTGCATGTGGGAGATATACTAGCAGAGCCATACTTTGGTGACTGTTGGATGTCCAAGCAAATGTTGAACAGAGTGGCTTGAATTTGTTTCAATCCTCTGTGCCCTCGGATTTGGCTGCTACAAGCTTTCGCAAAACTCCTATTATTTCTTTTTGTAGATCTTAGCAGGCAGCATTAGTTGTCTGGAGCCAAAGCTTTTAAATCAATGCTACTGCACAAACTTAGGGCCCAATTAGGATGTCGGACGGATGACAGGCCGTCGTTGACGTTCCGCCCGACAGCCAGGAGAGCGGTTTGACCACTGCATTATGATGCGGTCAATGGAAGGGACAGATCGACATCTCAGACAGGCTCAAGTAGCCCATCAAGGTGTCGATCGGACCGTAATTCCAACAATGGAGGCGGTGCCTGGGGAGGATTATGATGTCCCTTTCCCTCTGCCTTTGCATCGCGGCCCAACTGCTATGGGACGGTAGATGGAAAGAGCCTTTGGGGTCCTTAGCAGAGCCCCCGTCCTCCGTGGGTCTCTGCTATGGGGCCCAGGGGGGCACATGTGGTCCACCATATACCACATGGTACCTGTCACACAGTGCATGGATGTTTGCAAAATGAATTTTTCCATTGCGGCTTGTGCTGCACTCCTTTTTCCGGGCTGCAGCACAAGCCACAATGGAAAAAGGCAGTTTTCAAACCACCTACACGGCGGTTGCATCATAATTTGGCAGGTCGACTACATGTTGACAGTTCCATTTCCACAACTATGGCAGTTGGATGCTCATCCGACTGCCATCGTAAGCAGCCCTTAGAGTAGGTTTTGGTACAACTAGATCAAGAACAGATGACTATCTTGTGTTTTTCTATTCTCCATATCTGATTTCATGATATTCCTCATAATTCTTGTGTATGATCCACCCCTGGAGCACTTGAGGCTCACCTTTATTTTTCATTGGTTCAGTGTCCTGCTGCTGAGGTTGGGGATGTATGTTTATTTAAAAGAAATCATTTGTGACTAAGCACTCAGGGGAGAGCGTCTTCTGTTGCCATCTCTTATTCTCAATGTTTCTTTAGTGTTGTTCGAGTGTGAATGCACACATTCTTAACTTTGGCCCCCTGTCTTGCTCTTTCCACACTCCCATCATCCTCTGTTCCACCCAACTGCGTTGGTTTTCTTCACAATCCTCTATCACTGTCCCCTGACATGGACACTTCTGTGGCTTTTTATCTTTCTCTCTACTTCTCTCATCACCCACATTCAGCCTGCCACTCTCTGCTTCTATGGACCTTGCTAAACTATTGGTAACATTGAGTCAGCACTGGCAGCACCAATAGAAGTAACCTTCATCTTGAAATTGCATTTTCTGTGCTTTCAAGATGACCTTCACTCTGAATTTAGTTGCCATGTGGTGGCCATCGTGTAATAGTAAAAAAAAATAACTTTCAGCCTTCTTTGTTTTTTTTTAATATTACAAGAAGGGAGACACACGACATGTACATGCAACATGGTGGCTATCTTTATATAGTAGAAAATAATGTTGCAAGATGGATGCACTTTTAACAAGAACCATAGCAAGTGGCATATAATAAGCATTGCCAAATGCAGACTTATTGGCTTGGCCAGTCTTTGTAATGTTTTCCTCATAAAATCAATAACAAAAACAGAAAAGTAAGGCTGTAAAAATTTGAATATTAATGGCAAATTATATGAGTCCTTCTTAGGTAATAACTCAACATCCTTTTTTTTTTACTATAAACTAAGTACCCCATTGTAGCACATAACTAGCCTGTGAGTGAAATTCTGCTCCATTCACAGAGTTTGCAGAATTTTTCTCACTCCACGCTCTGCAGAGTTATTTCCTTGCTTTCACTTGCCAATGTTAAGTTGGGGAGCGTGAGAGTGGCAAATATTACTGCGGACCACTTCCCGGTGAGATTTTTCAAACGCCCGAGGTTGCGTATTGCAGATACCGCTTGCATTGAGGAAGCTTACATTTGTATTTTGAGGAACCTGGCTCTCAAGTACAACATCTACTCAAGCAGCAGAAAGAAGCAGTGCCCTCTTGTGTTGAGCATGGTGCCATTCAGCACAGGACAAACACCTGTTGCAAAAAATAAGCACGAGTGACTTGACCTAATGCACCCGTCCGCTTGTGGACCTCCACGTAGCAGGGCTGAGATTTGGGATGTGGAATGGACTGCTAACCCTAGCTTGCTGGTATACAACATTACTCAATACACCATTGTTCAGTCAGTGCTTTTCCTTTTCTTGCATTTTGAAAAGGAGAAATATTCTTATTGCACACACTACTAAATAAGAAAATTGGAGGCGTGGTCTCGCCGAGCAGCATGTTGGCTGCTCTGTGAGCGAGCTTTGCTGGTCAAGGCAAGGTCCTGTATTATCCCATCCTTGCACAGCACCTACAGTGACAACAACGCCGGGAATCAACACCATGATGGAGAGCAGTTTGATACTACTTTGAGGTCGATGAGTGCACTCTGAAATGAGATAGCTGAATGCCGAGCTCGACCCAGCCCTGCGTACGTAAGTCTGTGCCCCGCGTGGGTGAACATATTGCTACGAGTTTGTGCCACAATTTATGGGGGCCATTCTGAAGCTGAGGTGCCGGCGTGGTGATACTAGCAACTCACCTGCAGAGTGAAACGGGCGAAGTGGCGACGTGTCACAGAAGACGAGGTGCTCTCAGTTACTGCGGACGGATCGGTCGCCATCTTAAGGCGCGGGAACAAGACATCAAGCGAACCCTACACCTCAGCCGAGATCGTCTCCGGGAGGTAAAATGAGCTGGGAGGTGAGCAGTCAGCAGCATCCTGCACCGGCACGAGGGAGCAGCCCTCTGTGTGGACCCCGGTGCTGGAGAGAGGTAACATGGGGAGCCGGGAGGGACAGGGTTCCGTCTGCCCCCTGCCCTGGGGTTGAAGAGAGCCTCCCTTCTTGGTGAGCCCCTCTGATGTGCACGGAGAGGAAGACTGATGCGGTGCTTGCACCCAACTGAAGTGCAGTGGTTTTGGGCATCGGACGTGCATGTGGGGCCTGCGGGGCTCATGCGATATTACTCCACGGTGCCCTAAGAGCTGATGAGGGCCGATTGCTAAAGGCCTAAGGTGCTGTTCACAAGTGTGATCTACCCCAATTACAGGCAGCCAGGGCAGGAATATAGAGTGAGCGTGCTTCTCCTGCCGTTAACCTAGGCGCTCAAAGGCCAGGAGGTGGGTAGCAGCACAGACACTGGACGCTTGCACAGTAACAAAGCCTAGACCTGTAATTTTTACCTTACTCCTTTCCATGCCAAAACACCAACGGATTGGCTGCGCATAATCATAAATAGAATCATAAATAGGGGCCCTAAGTTCCAATTGAGGGAGTTACCTAGTATAGAGGTGCCAAATCGTCCTGAGCTAAGCTTCCCAAGGGGAATTGGCAAGTGTAAAAGTGTATTGTCCGCACTGCTTTGGAACTGTGGAACATTGCAGTGATGGGGAAGACAGACCCCAAACAGACTAAGTTGTCCTTTGATAGCAAACAACAAACACGTCAACCAGACTCTGGAACTGAAGGGGACAAAGACAACCCTCCTTCAGGGCAAACTGACGACCGTGATGAAGACCTGCATGCTCTCTTGCTGGAAATGAGGTCCAGCCTTAAGACAATAGACACCAAACTTGATTCACTTACCTTCCAACTAGATCAGGTTAAGAAACGCGTTGACACGCATGAAACCAGACTGGACCAATTAGAAAACCGCTCATCAGACGCACCCAATTTCAAGTAGAGGCCAAAGAACAATTGTTGCAAATGGACAAGGTTCAGACTCTGATCAGAACCTAAAATGACAACTTAGAAGCCAGGTCCAGACGTAACAATGCCAGCTTACTTGGAATTACGGAGACGAAGGCTATTGCTAAAATGGATACACAGGTGGAGGAGTTACTGCGGGACTTATTTGGGGCTGACCGCGCATCGTACTCTGGGCCCTAGCCACTTAGGGGTGCCACTCCACGTCAGATCCTGGCCTGTCTGTTGAACTACCATGACCAGGATGTGGTGCTCCGCCTGGCCAGGGAGCGGGGGGTCAATTCAGTACAAGGATAACACTCTCTCCTTTTTCTGGACTTCAACCCGACGGTCCAGCTGGCAAGGCACAAATTCGTCCCGGTTTAGCGGCTGTTGCAACAGGCAGAGATCCCCTATGTGCAATTATACCCCGCAAAACTTAAGGGCCCACATGCATCATTGTGTCTTTTTGCATTTCTTAATTTGCGAAAAATAAGGAATCGCAAATTAAGAAATGCAAAATGATATGCATCAATATTGTCGGTATTCTTGTGGGATTCGGTAAAAATCGCATTTTTTACCGAATCCCAAAGAAATACCGATTTCTTAACTTAATTTTCGCAATTCCCATTGATTCCTATGGGCCAAAAGGCCCATAGGAGTCAATGGAAATTGCGAGTGGCACTTAGAAAATTTCATGGGTGCAGGGGGGGGTCCAAAGGACCCCCCCATGCACCCCTGAAATGTACTTTTCAGCATAAGTTACATACACACATGTCCTAAGGACATGTGTGTGTGTAACTTTACAGTTAAAAAAATGCATTTTTGTGCATTTTGAATCAATTTCGCAATTTACCACGAAGTTGAACTTCGTGGTAATTTGCACTTCCAATTTTAAAAAACGCATATTTTTCTATAATGATGCATAGCATTTAAGAAATCGCACAATTGCGATTTCTTAAATGCTAACGCAATTTTAGAAATCGTAAAAAAGATGCGACTTCTAAAATGGCATGATGCATCCCAACAAGCACTTTTGCATTCGCAAACGGCCGATTTTAAGGAATCGCACCGTCTGCGACTGCAAAAATGCTTGATGCATGTGGGCCTAGGTCACTCACGACGCCACCCCTCATTTCTTCACCGACGCCAAGTCAGTCATGAAATTTGCAAAACACGTAGGGGGAAGAGGCGTACTACTGGCGCCAAAGGACGGATAAGCCCTGAGACGGATCTTAGTGACAATGACTAAATATTGTTTATTGTTGAAGTGTGATGCCCTGTTACCAACTTTTCAGGTATTACGTACACATAGGTGTGGTGTCATGGCTCACCTGACTACTGGCTGGACCACCATTGTATAGATAGAGTATGTCAGGGTCATGGTCCATAGATGTTACACGCTCACCGCAGGTGAACTATATTTCTCTCGGCCAAGTCCCCTTTGGGCAGGGCTGTACTCCGGTGATACTACACCCCAGGAGAGAGCTCCCATGTTCTAACACCAGGTCTCGACCTGGGACACACTGTTGTTTATGTTTTGTGAGGGTGGGGTTAATGCACAACCTAATTGGGAGGTTGGTGTGGGTGGGGGGCAGGATGAGGTCATTACGGTTGGTAAGTTGGATGGGAAAGAGATATACACCTCTATACACAATGCTACTTTGACTCACATGCAAGATGACCAGAGTAGAGAACTGTTGGACAGGCTGGTTCCCCAAATATAAGTACAGGAAACGCGACTGGCGCAAATGAAGCATTAGCAGGCAGGACTGTGCAACGTTTATAGGGCCACTCGGAGGACATGACCACTGTTAGATTTTTAACTTGGAATGCCCGTGTGCTGAATGACTATAGGAAGACTAGACCGGTCCATGCCTATCTAAATCAACATCACATAGATATTTGTATGATACAGGAAACCCATCTAAACAATGCATGCAAAATTACATCACAAGCACTGGGGACACACCTTCACCTCTATTTATTCTAATTATGCAAGAGGTGCAGCAATATTGAACCGTAAAGCTCTAAATTGTAAAACGCTAGAATCACACATAGATCCCGATGGCAAATTTGTGATACTCTGTGGGTTGGAGGAAGTGAAAATGACGCTAGCAGCCATCTATGGTCCAAATATTGACTCTCCGGAGTTCTTTCGTAATGTTTGTGCCAAGATTCAGCTTACAGGATGTGACACGATAATATGGGGTCGGGATTTTAACGTTGTACTGAATGATACACTGGATTGGAAAGCTACGTCTTGCACTCTGCACCCCAGTGCTAGCGCGGTCCAAAACACACTGTTACATGATGGAGGATTGACAGACATTTGGAGGACTAGACACCCAGCGCTACTGGAGGGGACGTGTGCATCAGCGCACCATGGGGCATGGTTGCGGCTAGACTTCTGGCTGGTTTCACATGACATCGCTGCCCGGACTTCTGATTGCACATACTACCGTGAACGTTTTGTCTGAACACACTCCTTGCCTGCTGCAGGTGACGATTCCAAACCCCCCACCTTTAATGTATAGTTGGAGACTGGCCCCTAATGCACTACTAGACTTGGTCTTTAGAGAGGAGATACCTAAGGATATTGAAGAATTTTTTGATATGATTAATGGTTCTGTGTCACCACATGCAACACTCTGAGAGGCGCTTAAGGTGGTGGTGCGGGGCAAGTGCATATCACCCCGTGCAGGGGTGCTTATAACCATAAGGTGCACACTGGCCTCTCTAGATACCCGTATTAAAGAGCTGGAGACCGAATATTATATTGCAGAGAACTCCACAATTTTACCTAGAATTACAGACCTATTCTCTGAATTTGAAAAAGAGGCACAATGAGAGGTGAAATCCTAGGAAAGTATATACAAGCTAGTCGATATGGGTAGGGTGACAGGCCTGGGATGACCCTAGATAATTTGCTACGACTGCGCGCACAACTTCACATATATCCAAAATCAATGGTGGTGATTCCACTGTGATAAGAGGCCAGTGTAATGTTCTTGAGGAATTTACAAAATTTGACACCAAATTATACACCGCCGAGCATCGCGGGGAGCAGGAGGGGCTTCTGCAATTTCTTGAGTCTATAGAGCTGCCATGGCTGAGCAGGGCCCATAGGGAATATCTAGACGAGCCCTTCACTACGCATGATATACTACAGATGATAGGCAATCTACCTGCAGCCAAGGCCCCTAGCGCCGAAGGGTTAACCACTGAATTCTATAAGGCCTACGGCGGATTTACTTGCACCTCACTTACTAGCGGTATTCCAGGAAGCGCAGGATACTGGCGAGCTACCACCATCAATGTGGGAGGCGATAATCCTAATGCTTTTGAAACCGGGGAAACCAGACCATGACCATGAAATCAACTCTTACAGGCTGTTCTCATTAATCGACATAGATGCAAAAATTTACGCAAAGTTACTGTTAAATGGGCTGCAGCCCTTGCTCCCTATGATCGTGCGACCCGATCAATCAGGGTTTATTCCCGGCAGATCCATGGCCCATAATCTTTGCACCTTCTTCACTGTGTTACACTACCTAAACCCTAACACTAAGGCGCTTCTGGCGTTCCTCGATGCCACAAAAGCGTTTGATGGGTTGGAATGGCCCTATTTTTGCACTGTACTGGGGAGGATGGGATTCAGTCACAACTTCATAGCTCTGATCCAACTATTGTACAGAGAACCATTAGTGAGATTGTGCATGAACGGTATGATCTCAAATCCCTTTGATATATCTTGCGGAACGCAACAGGGTTGCCCCCTATCCCTGCTACTGTTTGTCATAGCAATGGAACCGATAGAGGCTAGGATCCGCCAACATCATACAGCTAGAAGTTGGGGTTCAGCTCTATGGGGCTATTGATATCGTTATATGCAGACAATATGACTCTGTATATAAATGACATGGAGGTCAACATCGCGCCACTACTTAGAGAGCTCACAAAATTTGGCAGCCTCTCAGGTATATTTGTAAACTGGTCCAAATTGACTCTGTTTCCCCTCACGTTGGCAACTAAGCCCTTAGATCAGGAATTCCCGCTGAAATGGGCAACTGGCCCGGTCGAGTATTTAGGTATTTGGTTGAGCCATGATGTGCAAGAACTTTGGACTCTGAATTATGGCTGTGCTGTAGCCAGGTAGGAAGGAAAGGTAGGGCTGCGGGCCAAGCTACCGCTCTCTCTTGCTGGCAGAATAGCCATAGCGAAGATGGTCGTATTGCCCAAGTTTCTGTACTTATTTATCAATGTTCCACTTCCGTTGACTCAGGAGTTTTTTAGAACCCTCCGATCTCTCATGATTTCCTTGGTCTGGGCGGAGAGGAAAGCATGTTTTACCTGTGATATACTCACTTTTTCCCTAGCGCAGGGTGGGCTAGGGGCTCTGGACATGCTGCTATATGCATATTGTGCACAAGCGCAGTTTTTGCACTTCTGGTTACATCCCGTCCTCTTCAGGTAGCCA
The DNA here is from genome assembly GCF_964261635.1 of Lissotriton helveticus. NCBI lineage: Eukaryota > Metazoa > Chordata > Amphibia > Caudata > Salamandridae > Lissotriton > Lissotriton helveticus. Next base: position 1,598,666,986 of record NC_136059.1, on the reverse strand, counting down.
TTTATAAAAAATACAGAAGGCCTAGGGATGAAGTAGACACTGTGGAGACTCTGCGGTGGATCTGGGATAGTCTATGCATTAGGGCTGGCTTGGAGATTCCTTACACACCATCAGTCCCTTCACCTTACAAGCCGCAACTCCCAGCCATGGCTGATGCTGGAAACGTGATATTGGCAAAATCAATCCGGCTCAAAATATTTGCAGACTGTTGAACCTGTCTGCTTCTGAGAGTCCCCTCACCAATATGATTTCTTTTGTTCCCCTGAACCTCCCAAAATTTGCCGCTTTTTATTTGTCTACCAGGACCTTTTTGTGTGTTGTTTCATGGGGCTAGGTGTTCCTTGACACCCAGTTGCTCACAAGGTTTCTGGCACCTATGTACAAGGCCTTATCTTAAGTGTGAGGAACACTTAACCTCTGCACACTGTTGCTATTGCAGTTCACTAGAGATCACACTGCTATATATTCATAAACACTTCACAACTTATGAGCTTCAAAAGAAATTGTTTATCAAGAAACATTCAACTGAAAATCAATCCTAACATTTTACAATGCTAATCTGATGTATTATTACTTTCAATACATTGTTAAACAGATACACAAAATCCAAAAATTGATTAATCCAAATCTTTAACGTAGACGACTTGTCTTTTATGCCCAATGCATTTCAAGCTCTGTGAGCTCTTCGTCAGGGGCCTGTGGACTGAATATAGTTATCAATTAATATACTGATATGTATTTACAGAACATCAAAATCTCATTTGGTACAGAGCTTTACAAAAATTGGGAGGCAACATTGAAACTGATGAAACCCAAATACCAACACCGTTGTGTGTGTAAAAAAACGAAAGGAGACAAACTCACTGATATCGCAGCAAAGCGAGCTCATCCAATCTAAATCATGAAAAATCATGAAAATTCAAACCGTTACTAACACAGGCTCCAACTAAGGCGTTCCTCATCTTGTTAACACAACACGAACAAGATTAAACTACCTTACCTTAAAAGTCAACTTTCTGTGCTTAGAAACGGATCTTCTGAACACTCGTGACTCACCCTCCTCCTGAAAATATATGAAACGAAATCTCACTCAAATCTGGGTTCTATAACCCCTAAGCGCTATACTGCTGCTTCCATAAACCAGAGCTCAATTTACCAAACGCTCACCTCTAAATAGAGACAAAAGTTCCGTGTAACGACTCGCTATCCCGTTCGTGCACAATTTCTCTTGCTCGGTTCACAACCAGCTGCAATAGCCGACCGCTACCTAGCTCTTTACAAAGCCGCAGTAATTACTGAAAACTGACAAAGGACTGGTAAACACAAGACCGCGGGCGCCATCTTGAAAGGAGTTTTCTCGGCGTTATGAAAGAAAAGTGTGAAAAGAATGTGAAAAAATGAAAAATATGAAAAAAAATGAGTGTTAAGGAAATACTTAATGCAGAACTGTGATGTTGCCAACTTCATCAAAATACTAACAATTGAAGTGCAATGTTACAAAGTACATGCATCATTCTCATACAGATTCAAGGATGAAAAAGACTCATATAAAACATGATAAATCTACTTTGTCATTTAGTCCCTTAGGTTCCTGTGTAACAAGGTACCTTATCCAGTGTATTTCTCTTTGGAGGAGGGATCTGGTTAGATCTACCCCCTCGTATGTTTTCACAACTTCCAATATGGAAAACCTGATTTGGGCTATGCTGTGGTTATTCTCATTCCAGTGTTTCGCCAAATTGCTCTTCACATTTTTGTTTCTTATTGTGCTCTTGTGTTCTGATATTCTCGTTTTGAATTTTCTCTCTGTTTTTCCTGTGTAGATTTTCCCACAGGGACACTTTATGTAGTAAATTAGATTTTTGGAGTTACAGACCCCGACCCCCGAAGACCCCGCCTCTATATGCTCCCTAAGGTGCATAAAAATTTACAAAATCCACCTATGCGTCCTATTGTGACTGGATGTGGTACAGTTTTGGAACCACTTGGTCAATATATTGACAAATTCCTTCAGCCATTTGTCCAGAAATGGCCGTCGTATATAAAAGACACCAATGATTTTCTCCTGACATTGAAAGAAATCAAGTTGACAAGTCCAACATTGGTGTGTACAATTGACGTGAAGTCGTTGTACACTTCTATCCCTCATCAATCCGGTTTGGAAGCCGTGGAGTGGGCCCTGCTACAACAACCATCTGTAAAGGCAGAGAAAGTTTTCATTTTGGAACTTTTACATTTTTGTTTGTATCATAGTTACTTTCAATGGTCCTCTAGGTTTTTTCTACAACAGAATGGAACATCCATGGGATTTGCCGGGGCCCCGGCATAGGCCAATACCTTTATGGCAAAATTTGAGGCTGACTATATTTACAACAATAATTTTTGGAATGAACATGCGATCTTATATCGGAGGTTCATAGACGATATTTTTGTACTGTGGTCTGGAACAAAGGAAAGCTTAGAATTTGAAATCGACAGACTGAACCATTGTTCAGAGAATATTGAATTCACACATGCTATCAGCGATAAAGAATTGTCATTTCTAGACGTTATGATTAATATCCAAGATTTGCAGATGAAAACTAGAGTATTCAGAAAAGATACAGATGTGAATAATTCCTTATTATTTAAAAGCTTTCATCCGCAGAATTCAAAAAACAATTTACCAGTGTCACAGTATATGCGGATCAAAAGAATTTGTTCACATTAGGAGGATTTGAAAAAGAATCTCACTTTACAGCATCAAAGATACAAAGAAAGAGGATATCCTGATGAAATTTTGATAAAAGCCAAAAATCGGATAGAGACATACAGCAGGGATAATCTCTTGACACAGAAACCCAAGAAAACAATGGATAGACATGTGTTTGTATCAAAATTCTCCACCTCATCACAGAAATTGAAAACCGTCATAAACAAACATTGGGATCTTTTAAAGAATGAAGCGGATTTCAATGGGATTTTTGCCAACAAGTGTTTTTTGCCTATACGAGATCAAAGAATCTAAAAGAACTATTGATGACTCCCATAAGAGAAACAGAAGTAACCTACAGAAGAATGAGGAAATGCCATAATTGTGTACATTGTTCTAATGTAATTGAAGGCATGATGTTGCATCACCCGCAAACTGGAAAAGAAGTGACATTACATTATGACGCGGATTGTAACTCCAAAAATCTAATTTACTACATAAAGTGTCCCTGTGGGAAAATCTACACAGGAAAAACAGAGAGAAAATTAAAAACGAGAATATCAGAACACAAGAGCACAATAAGAAACAAAAATGTGAAGAGCAATTTGGCGAAACACTGGAATGAGAATAACCACAGCATAGCCCAAATCAGGTTTTCCATATTGGAAGTTGTGAAAACATACGAGGGGGTAAATCTAACCAGATCCCTCCTCCAAAGAGAAATACACTGGATAAGGTACCTTGTTACACAGGAACCTAAGGGACTAAATGACAAAGTAGATTTATCATGTTTTATATGAGTCTTTTTCATCCTTGAATCTGTATGAGAATGATGCATGTACTTTGTAACATTGCACTTCAATTGTTAGTATTTTGATGAAGTTGGCAACATCACAGTTCTGCATTAAGTATTTCCTTAACACTAATATTTGAGTTCCTTTTTTCATATTTTTCATTTTTTCACATTCTTTTCACACTTTTCTTTCATAACGCCGAGAAAACTCCTTTCAAGATGGCGCCTGCTGTCTTGTGTTTACCAGTCCTTTGTCAGTTTTCAGTAATTACTGCGGCTTTGTAAAGAGCTAGGTAGCGGTCGGCTATTGCAGCTGGTTGTGAACCGAGCAAGAGAAATTGTGCACGAACGGGATAGCGACTCGTTACACGGAACTTTTGTCTCTATTTAGAGGTGAGCATTTGGTAAATTGAGCTCTGGTTTATGGAAGCAGCAGTATAGCGCTTAGGGGTTATAGAACCCAGATTTGAGTGAGATTTCGTTTCATATATTTTCAGGAGGAGGGTGAGTCACGAGTGTTCAGAAGATCCGTCTCTAAGCACAGAAAGTTGACTTTTTAAGGTAAGGTAGTTTAATCTTGTTCGTGTTGTGTTAACAAGATGAGGAACGCCTTAGTTGGAGCCTGTGTTAGTAACGGTTTGAATTTTCATGATTTTTCATGATTTAGATTGGATGAGCTCGCTTTGCTGCGATATCAGTGAGTTTGTCTCCTTTCGTTTTTTTACACACACAGCGGTGTTGGTTGTTGGGTTTCATCAGTTTCAATGTTGCCTGCCAATTTTTGTAAAGCTCTGTACCAAATGAGATTTTGATGTTCTGTAAATACATATCAGTATATTAATTGATAACTATATTCAGTCCGCAGGCCCCTGACGAAGAGCTCACAGAGCTTGAAATGCATTGGGCATAAAAGACAAGTCGTCTACATTAAAGATTTGGATTAATCAATTTTTGGATTTTGTGTATCTGTTTAACAATGTATTGAAAGTAATAATACATCAGATTAGCATTGTAAAATGTTAGGATTGATTTTCAGTTGAATGTTTCTTGATAAACAATTTCTTTTGAAGCTCATAAGTTGTGAAGTGTTTATGAATATATAGCGGTGTGATCTCTAGTGAACCGCAATAGCAACAGTGCGCAGAGGTTAAGTGTTCCTCACACTTAAGATAAGGTCTCTAAGTTCAGGCACGGTTAGGACAAACGTGCCACCTCGGCAGCACGCTTGGAGTAAGAAAGAAAAAAAATTATAAAGTAGGCTTTATAGTGAAAAATACGAGTGCTCCTCTCATCCTTGATTCACCTATGTACAAGGCGCCTGGCGAAACCTGTGGACAAGAAAACTGAGGTTGGCAACCTGTGTGTGTTTAACCTTAAAATGGTGGACACATATTTCCCTCATGTGAGTGACTCCCATTGGAGCCTCCTTGAACCCTGACCTTTTGAGGTTTTGGCACCCTTTCTGGTTGGCGCGCTTTCCTGACAGGAATTTCATAACTTTCCTCAGGTACACAAAATGGCTGCTCCAGAGCCCCGGTACGGTGGCTCTGAGTGACCAAAAGACACCTCAAAAGTGCCATGCCATTGACACAGCCAGGGAAGGTTCTAGAACCTTCTGGCTCGTGCCAGTACCTCAGGGCACTGGCTCTATAAAGCCCAGTCCCTGGTGGCCATTTTAGATGTAATTCAGGTTCCAGACTTGACACCATAGTGACACCTGCCCTGCTGACCCCTGAGGTGGCTGAGAGCACAGGCAGTAGAGTGGCATGGGTTAATAGCCTGATTCCTGACTGGCGTTCCAGTCAGGCATGTTCCAGTAACCTTGCGCCTACAGCGCCTGCCCAGCTAGTGCCTCATTGCCCCAAAAGACTGTGGCCAAGTTTATGTGCCTCCCCGCGCCCCCCCCCCGGTGGCGAAGTCGTGAAGAAAAGGCGAGTCGCGACCTTCCACAGTGCCCCCTTCGTGAATAGCGCCTATCGCGGGGGACTCGGACGTCTCCGAGCCCCAGCGGCGTTGTGCGCTTCCTGGTTGTGCAGTGATCGAAGGTGAGGTGGTGCGCCGGGGCGGGGAGAGGCCGGCCTTCATTGGGCGGGATTAGCGTCCCTGCCCTTTCCCAGAGACCCGGGAAACTGTTGCCGTGGGCGGGACCAGCCCCCGTATGAGGAAGTCGGAGGGAGGTCCGTGAAGCCCCTGAGAACCCTGATGCTGGCGTAGGAAGTGCTGTGCCCCGACTGAATCGCTCTTCGATTGCAGCCGTAGTGAGGTGGGTCGTTTCCCCTGGAGGGGTGCCGCGTTATCAAGGAACTGTGCACCGGCGTTGATTTGAGCGAGCGCTGAGACTGAGTGACCCCGCTGGCAGCCGTTCGTTCGTCTACTGACTTCGAACTGTGCTACCCTGGTGCCTGCGATATTGCCGTAGGCTCAAGTAAACCACACCGGCAAGCGGACATCCTTCCCCGGTGGCAGCGGAGGGCCAAATGTCATATTTACCATGTTTCCTTGTCTTTAGGTACACGCGCATGGGCCCCGCGTGAACATAAAAGAGTCCCCAGTGCACCGTGAATTCAGAGAAGCCCGCATGCATTCCCCATGATTCCACAAGTACTGTTATCCTTTTCAAAGTGGGTTTATCTTGCAAATGTAAACTTCCTGATTTATTTAATTGGTGGCAGTGATACCAGAATGAAAATGTGGTTATGCATTTAAATGAACCAGGCTTTATTATTCCATGTATTGGTGATATATAAACCTGATATTCATTGTATTTATTGATAGAGCTATTCCTAATATTTATGCAACACCAGTGTTCCTGAAGTCCTATTTACTGTATTTATTCTCAACCTGAATCCCAGAGTGCTGTAACAAATGAAATGTGAATGTGCTTCCCCAATTGATCCCTATTTACAGCAGAGAACTTTTATATAAAGGAATCGTATTTTTGTACACCAGTGGTGTGGTGTCCTTCTTTTTGGTGTGACTGTGCAGGGGGTTATTATTGGGTCAGAGCCGGCTGAGCACTACAGCCTTCACTGCCTTGACACTTGAGCCAAGCTACCCCCTTTGTGCTGGGCTTGCCCATCGCAGGTCCAACACAGACCAATACCCAGAAGAGGAGTACTGCATTCCACCAGATTTTGATACAGAAGGGCCGAAGAATTTTTGGCACTTTTTCTCTACTTCAAGATCAGAGCCACATGTAGGCAAATGCACTCCTCCTTTCCAAAACCCTATGAACAGCTACCAGTGCTAGAACAGTTTATAAACACGACTAGTTCCAGCTATACTGTTCTATACAAAACACATCACCCCTGGTCGTGCCCAAGGCTCAGCAAGACTTGAATTTAGAGCTGGATGGGCAGGTGACAGAAAGCAAATGGGTTTTCTGCTGCTGCCAACTCCATGTACTTTCACCCAATTATAAATTGAGATTAATATACTTCAAATATCTGCATAGGTTTTACAGACCCTCTAATCAGCTTTTCCGCTTGGGGTTGCGACCAGATGCTAGATGTTGGAGATGTGGTTATACCCTTGCCTCCTTTTTACATATGTCCTGGCACTGCCCACTCATCGCTGCTTTTTGGACTGCTAGCTTCGATAAGATCCATGATATACTACGGACACCAAAAGTACTGCATCCAATCATATGGCTTTTGGGCTAAGTTAAAGACCCTAAGGCCGAGCACCGTAAATGGAATGCTCTACTACTCTTGATGGCCAAACGAAGGGTGTACATACATTGGGGGGAAAAGAGGGTGCCTGGGATACAGGCTTGGATGAAAGGCGCGCCTTTTTATCCACACTCAGTTGTCAACTTTTTAGGAGCTGATGCCTGCAGCTTCCAGGCCAAAAGATATTTGGGAGCCATTCCTGGACTGGCTAAAAACACTGCAGGAAGTTGTACCCACCTCTCCCAATCGGGCTGCAGCCACCACCACACTGCCATTGGAAGCCCACACAGTAGCACACTTAGTTTAGTCCAACTCACTTAGTTGATTGATGTCTCTTACATTACACAGGTTATATATATGGTGGGTTCCGGAAATGTATTAGTTGAAAACCTTGCTGTGCCATATTCTCTGGGGGATCTGACCTGATGCCTTTTGTAGCTGACAATATGTACTAAGCCTCCTGTCTGTTTTTCAATAGTATATTATTTTGTCATTTTGTTTTTAGTTTGATTGCTCACACACATTTAACTATGCTGCATTTTTGCGTTCCTGACTTGATAACATGAGCTGTAGGAGTGTTATAAAAATACCAATAAATAAAGTTAAAAAAAATACTACTTATTAAATTACAAACATATACATTCAGGTAGATGTAACCCTAGAGGGTCCTAAGTGTTATAATCACAATATCACCCCACCTATACTGGACTCAAAATTACATTATAAGGGGGTGTAATTATCAATAAGGCAGGCCTATTGGCTTTGTCAGGATTTCCCCACATCGGTAAAAGTAGCCATGTTACAATTAACAATGTCACACTACTGAAGTCAATGGAGACAGAACAAAGTTGCAACACATGTAATTACCTACCATTGAAGTTAATTGGGTATGGCCAACAGTAAAACCTTGCATTGTCAGCATCACATTTTCAATAAAGCCCACAGTCTTTCTTTTACCCATATTAGACTACTCCTGCAGCTATACAACCAGCCTATAGAAGTTCCAACACTCCAGAGCCTCTGTAGCAAAGTGAAAGATTCAGGAACACTTCAAACAAAATACAAACTTTTCACTGGGTATGGATTTCAATTTCCTGATTTCCAGCGGTAAGTAAGGTTTTTATCAACCTCTCTAGGGGGGGGGGGATTGATGCCCTCCTTACAAACCCCACCGCACACTCCACAAGTCATTGGTGGTGGCTCTGCCCAGTCTGGTGCCACCACGTAAAAACAAAGTTTATTAGACATACCAGGGCTTATTGGGAAGATATTTGTTCCCACAGTGCACATGCACTGTTATTCTGTGGGCTCACACTGTGTAGCAATTCTTTTTTTTTAGCTTATTTTTGGTTGCCTGGTGCCATCTGGGGCACCCACAGTTTTGGTAGTAATTGGGGGCTGCTGTGAGAGCCCCAAGACCCTTGTGGTACCAGCAAACTCACCATCAGCACATGCACCTCCTGTGTGAAGAGCAGAAGCAAGCACATCTTCTGTTTTCTCATTCTGCAGAAGCAGTCTTTTTTGCTACTGCCTTTAGACGGAGCAATGCACAACCCCTGAAGCAAGAAGCTGGCACACTCCACACCCAGAGACATGGACATGGGGGTGGGCAATGCTTCCTGCCCTGGATTTGCCTGGGTCCCAGAGAATGAGGTCCCAGGGACCTTTTATTTATGTACTGGCACTGAGAGATAGGGGCACCTGGGGTCACATCTGTGCTCAGGGAGGGAGGTTCCACGTATGCCGCCTTCACATTAGAATTGGATCAACGTCATTGTTTTGTGCCATTCACCTTTGGCTTAGCCCCTTTTGGTGGAATATCTCTGAGATAAGTTGAAGAGCCAAACTCCTTGCTCCCCATCTGCACCCTCCAAAGGACCAAGCTTACATTTGGAATTGTCTGGCACCGTAAGGCCCATATCAGTGATTGTAGGCTTGTTTTACTCTTGGTCACCAGCCCTAGCTACTGGCAGCATTTTCTTCATGTCCTGTAGTTACTAAATGTGTGCCATTCTGGATTTGTAATATTCCCTGTACCAGATTTGTCTTCTGCCTGTGCTTCTCCTGTTTGGGTATCATCTTCACCAGCCCCTGCACAGCTAGCCAGCAGATCACCCTTCCTGTCACACTCGCCAGGTCCTAGAGCCACCTGGCACCTGTGTTATCGGAGTCATGGACCTGTAGGGGCTCCCAGCTGGCCCATTCCCCATCTCTTTCTCAGGGGGCATACCATGGCCAGCCCCACTAGCTCTGAAAACACCCTTCTTAGGGCAGGCTGTCGAATATAGTCAAAGTCCTTCAGTCTGTCCTTGCAGTGGCATCAGATGGCTTCTCCTTCCAGCTGGGCATTCTTTCACTGTTGTCACTACAAGGTACAGTGTCTTCTCATCTGTTTCCCCTTGTGCAGAGGTTTTTAAGAGATGGAAGGTTCTAGAACTCAGGCACCCCTGGCAAATCAAATAATGCCACATCAAATCTCCACCCCTGTCCCAACTCCTTTGTATAGCATTCTAGAACTATTAATATGGCAACTATTTGTGTTTTAATTGAGCAGAATTAATTACATAATAATTAGCAGTTTAACATAAGGAAAAACAATCCTCATCACAAGGTATTGTAATCTGGGAAGGGATAATTTCATATGGACTAAAGTGCAAATGCTAAGGTGCAATTAATCCGACAAATACAACTCATCCTGAGGTATTTGTATTTGTATTCGTATTTGTATTGGTTATTTGTAGAGCGCAACTATCGCTCCGGAAGGAGCATCCTGGCGCTAATAAAATAGAGTGCATACAATTGCGAGTTTTGAGTTAAATGGCTGTCATTACGTACTCTTCTGGAAGATTGAAGATCCAGGTTTTCAGATGTTTCCTGAACTGTTTTTCCTGAGTAAGCAATCTAAGGTGTTTGGGCATTGCATTCCAGGCCTTGGAAGATAAGAAGGCCAGGGTCTTACCCCCCTTAGTTTTGAGGTTGAATTTGGTCAGTTTAATGAGGTTTTCTCCTGCTGATCGTAATGTCCTAGTTGGAATGTAATGGGGGAAACGCTTAATGAGATACTTTGGGCCGGCGCCATTGAAAGCTCGAAAAGCAACAATCAGGATTTTAAATAAGATCCTCTTGTGGAGGGGCAGCCAATGCAAAGTTTTTAAGGCAGTTGACGCTGAGGATTTTCTTGGCAATTTGAGGACCAGTCTGGCTGCCGCGTGTTGTACACTTTGGAGTTTTTTTAGTGTGGTTTTCTTAACGCCAGCCATCAGGCCATTGCAGTAATCCAAGCGTGCGAGGATTAGAGCTACAGTGACGGCTTTTCGTGAGTCGATGGGCAGGAAGTCAAAGAGTTTCTTTAGGGTTTTAATGATGCTAAAGCAACTTCCTGCAACATTCCTCACGTGTTGGTCAAATGAAAGCTCGGTGTCGAATAAGACCCCTAAGTTTCTTGCTGATGCCACAGTTTTTGGGGGAGCGGGAGAGTCTTCGGGCCACCATTTATTGGGACAGAAATGTTGGGACTTTCCCATAGGAAGAATCTCTGTTTTACTGATATTACATTTAAGATGGTTTTTATCCATCCAGAGAAACACATCCTTCAAACAGTTCTTAAGGTTTTGTTCAGCATTGGTAGAGTTCTTCTCCAGAGGGACAATGAGCTGAGTATCATCGGCATACGATGTTACAAGTATGCCGTATGATTCGATGAGAGAAATGAGAGGAACCATGTAAATATTGAACAGGAGTGGGCTCAGAATAGAGCCCTGAGGAACTCCTGATAAAACCTTTTTTTCCTTAGAAAGGAAAGGGCCTAAAGTGATTGTTTGTGATCTCTCTGTCAAAAAAGAGATAATCCATGACAATACTACCCCCGAGATTCCGATATCTCTAAGTCTCCCTATTAGTATAGTATGGGAGATGGTGTCGAACGCCGCTGTGAGGTCTAATAGGATTAGAACGGCGTTCTTTCCTTGGTCCTGCAAGATTTTTATGGAGTCAGAAAGTTCAATCAGGGCTGTTTCTGTGGAATGGCTAGGTCTGAAACCCGATTGTTGAGGATGCAGGATATTGTTGGTCTCCACATACCTTTTTAGTTCTTTATGTACCATTTGTTCTGTAATCTTGCCCAGAACTGGGAGAAGTGATATTGGGCGTAAGTTGGTCAACTCTGTGGGGGGTTTGTTAGGTTTTTTCATCAATGGTTTTACGACTGCCTGTTTCCATTGGCGAGGGACTATGCCTGTATTAAGAGAGGTATTTACAATCTTATTTATCAAAGGATTGACCACTTCGATTGCCTGATGGAGAATACGTGGGGGGCACGAGTCAGAAGGGGCACCTGATTTGCAGGCAAGAATTACTTCCCTGGTGATGTCAAGCGATACTGGTGTGAAGGTGTTAAGATTGTCAGTTGCATTTGCTCCTTGGTGAAAGGGGGTCGAGGGCTGGTCGATTTTAGGAATTGGGAAGTCTTTTTGTATAAGGTCAATCTTTTCCACGAAGAAGTCTGCAATTTGATTGCAAAGCTCTAAGGAGGGTGGAATTTCCGGCTGTAATGTTTTTGGATGCGTAAAGGTCTTTACGATGGAAAATAATGTTTTTTGTTTTTGTTTTGCTTCCCCTATAGCATTAGTGTAGTAATCCTTCTTAGCAATTTTGATAGAGGCTAGATATATTTTCCTCTGTTGTAAGTAAAGGATTCTGTGGGCAGGGTAGTAGGTTTTACGCCAATTGCGTTCACCTGTCTTACATGATAAGTGGAGCACTGCTAGTTCAGGTGTAAACCAGGGGGCATTATTCTTCCTTCTTTTTTCCTTTTTGCGGGGATGTTTTGGTGGAACACGTTGTGTGATCTCTTGCTGCATCCAGGTATGGAAGTTTATTGAATCTAGTTCTGCATTGTCGGACAAGTTGGGAGTCTGAGTCTGTATTGCAGGTCGGAGTTTAAAACTATCTTCGACCTTAGTCCAATTTATACTATTTACTGCCTGTTGATTCAATTTCAGTGAGTTAGGGGGGCGTGTTATTTTGATGTTAAAGGGTATCAGGCTATGATCTGTCCAAATTTGTGGAATGGGAGTGTGGACGTTCAAGAGGGGAAAGTTTGTGCATATCCCATCCAGGATATGACCTGCTTGATGTGTCTGTTTAGTTATCTTTTGCTGTAAATTGAAGATCTCCAGGATTTGGTGGAAATTAAGCACCTGGGTGTCTATTTTGGATTCCAGAGGTAAATTGAAATCTCCCAGAAGTGTGAAGTGAGGGTAACGGAGAAGGAGCTGCCCTAGGGAGTCGCTCAGTGATTCTAAAAACTTAGTTGTGGATCCTGGTGGGCGGTAAATTAGCCCTCCTGAAAAGGAGGTGGTGTCGTTTAATTTGATGGAGAATCCAACCCCCTCTGAACCCTAAGTCAAGTCTAAGTTAAAGGTGTGACATTTTATATGATTTCTCAACACCAGAGCAAGACCTCCTCCTCTCCCCTTCGTTCTATCCTGCCTAACAATAGTATAGCCGTCTGGTAGGGCTATTGCTAGGTCTGGGTCACTGCTGTTCGTAAGCCATGTCTCAGTTATGAGAAGACTGTCCAGATCTTGCTTCAGATTCTGTTACTGAGAAAAAGCGTTATATAAATCATAGAAATTATACAATCTAAAAGATCATTTCATAGCATTTCTATTTGATCAAGATTAAGTTCATGCTATACAATCCTTTTCTTGCCAAAAATAAAAAAAGTAATCACAAAGCAACAGATATTTTAAGAGAAATCATTTCATATGAAGTAAAGTGTAAGTGCTAAAAAAATTGCCTATCACAAACAAACATAATATCTCTAGTAGTCTTTTTCCATTTATATCTTAATTCAACATAGAGATGTCATAATGATAGTGCTTAAAATGCAAGACGTCCAATAGAGATATTACCCCTGGAGATCTTTTCCATTTGATCAAAATATTGCCAATCTGAAGTACATTTTCTACCAGCTCCCACCCTTTTTGCATAGGCTTCTTCATAAGTTCTTACTCGTTTCATTTCATTATACCATTCAAGGAAGGTTGGGGCTTTAGTAGTTTTCCAATTCTGGAGATTCAATGAGCGTGCAACCAGAAAGCTACATTCTATAAAATTAAAGATCTTTTGGAAAAGTGGATTCTTCTTCCCCTTACTTTGATAGACTGTGTTGCGCTAATAAAGATGTCAGTACTACCCTTATTAATTTTTCTTTTTTGTAACATACAGATTAAAGTTAATGCAGTTTATTTTAGAGCATTGGAAAAAGTATTTCACCAGTTTATCTGGAATAAAAGGACGCCAAGGTTAAAATTATCTATCCTTCAACTTGCGGGGGTGGGTTGGCTCTCCCCCATATTCATACCTATTATGAAGCAGCATTTATGGACATAGTAGTTCGTCTGCTTGATAATAGGGGATTTTTGGATAGCTTTTTCCTTGGTAAGATGGCTCATGAAGCCGGGACTCACCTTCTGGTGTTCTTAAAAACGTGAAAGCTTCCTAGAAAAGTAAGGTACAAGACGTTTCAAGCTCTTTCTAATAGGCTCCAGACATTTTACTCTCAAAAGGTTCAATCTACAGGGTTTGAATATTTGGGCTTGACAGAGGCCAGATGTTTGGGCCTCTACATTGGTAATGGTCATATTAAACTCTGGAAATCAAAAGACTTTAAAGAGCTAGGCCATTTTATAATAGGTGGCAGGTGTATTAACTGGGAGGAGGTTCAGGCCAGATGCGGCATTCAGAGCAGGCTACTCTTCCTTAGCTTCCTTCAGATTAAATCTCTGATAAATAAATATATACCATCAGGAAATTTGAAGATCCCGATGGTTCTTGCTGCTGTGTTTAGAACTAAACTGCGAAGTATAGGGAATTGCTATCAAAGTTTTTCAAATCAAGGGGTGCTCCTAGTTGTTACCAACATGAATTGCTCTGTAATTTTTCAGTTAAAGAGTGGCAGACTGTTTCTCAACATGGCAGTAAGGCCTTGAGGGCCGCAAATTTTAAGAGAATAGCGTTCTTATCACGCTGGGTGGCCTAATATACCCCTTACGCTCTCCATAAAATATATCCTAAGGTTGAAAATAAGTGTTTTAGTTGCCAGCAGGTTGAGGAGGGAGGTTGGGTACATGTCTCTTCCACATGCTCAAACTGGAGCCAGTTCTGGGGGAAAATGTGTGCCGAGCTCAGTCGTGCTCTTGGAAGCATTATACAACCCGAGCCAGAGCTTGCACTGTTTGGGCTGTTGAAACAGAATTTAAATCAGGTTTTAACAAGAGGTGGACAAATATTTGTATTAATATGGCAACTTTAGGCTGTTTGTGAAAAGTGATTCTCTGAGAGCCTCAGTCCTGGCCCTAGTTGACACAGCTGCCTGATCTCTTCCCACCAAAACTTCAAAGCTGATAACCTCCTGTGTTGGCTCCAGAAGTCTGACACTCCACCTTGCTTGTGTGGGCCTCGGTTGTCCCACTCCAGGTGCAGTGTGACAAGCTATTTAACATATCCGTATTTTCTCCCTACCCTTCATTTCCCAGGAACTGGCTCAAGGACTGTTAATTGCTCTTTTGTGTAGGGAGGCTTTTGGCAGCAGAATAAATAACTTGGCCTAGTGTAAGCACCAAAGACCTTTACTAAACATTACAGACCTAAATCATGAATGCCCACTCACATTATAAAATCAGTAACAATTTTTGCAACAGGCTACCTGTTCATTGATAATGACAGCGCAAAATGTTAGTATCACTGACAAAGCTCGCACATGTGTGCACACACGTGTTCTCATATGCTCACATGCAACCAGCCCAGAGATTCTTGCCATATTTGCTCAGCAAAGACCTTTTCTTCGAAGGCACACATTGTCATTTAGCACTCCCCGTCCATTTGCCTTGACTACACAATGAGTGTGATTCAAGTGGTGAGATTAACTCACTGTAAAAGTTCAAAAACTAAGGAGTGGAATGTGAAATATACAGTGGGGTTAAATGGGTGGAATCCATTGACTACAAAGTTAGATTGCAAATTGTATTTGTATTTTTGTTCAAATCCCTCACTAGCTGAATACTCAATAAACTAACAGATACTACATTGACATTTTAATAGAGAAAATAAAAAATGCCATGCAAAACAAACTGTACACATCAGCATTTTCTGAGACAGAAGTGGCAATGAAGTTACAGCAGACTCAACACCTGTTGTCAAAACCCGGGAGGTATTTTAGCTTTAAAAAAGACAGGAAAAAACAGTAGAAAAGAGCATAACGATAAGTGATTACCAGTGAGATCCACATACAGCTAAATGGATCAATATATCGCAATGATCAATCTTCTCATTTGGGCATCCATCTATTGGGATGGTATGTCTCTTGATCATAGAGACTTATTTACCATACCCACGATATTAGGCTGAATTGGATCAAACCCACAATCACTTTCGACCATAAGTGATAGATCATATGAGAATACAGTACAGTGCAAAAACACAAAAGGGTGGTGAATAAAATAGGGTGAAGAGGCGAAAAAACACTTTTTATGAGAATATCGGCTCAACCCCTAGTAAAAAACAAGAACAGTGCAAAAAAGCAAAACATGTTTCTGCCAGTAGGGAAACAAATCCCACGGATTTCTTCAGGGCCTCTGCTCTCTAACTTTGCTACTGCAAAAAAGGGAGTGTCTAAAAGTGAAAACTTATATATAAAAAAGGATATAAGTGAACATACAGGGAGACGTTAAGAGGTTGAAACCATTATTGACTAGGTGGGAGATCATTTCACTTAGCAGTTGGGGAAAAGAGGGCATGTGATGGGGGGTCGGTAATGGCTCGCCGCAAGACCCCTGGCGCAGATGGTCTACCGATTGAGTTCTATGCGGCTTACATTGACGTCTTGGCCCCGCGGCTGCACGCTGTTTATAGGGAGGCATGGGACACTGGCGTTCTTCCCGCAACCTCCCTGGAGGTCATCATAATACCCCTCTTGAAGCGAGGGGCAGAGGCCGGCTCTTGCCTGTCCTATCGCCCCCTATCTATGCTCACGACTGATTACAAAATCCTGAGCAGGGTCCTCGCGACACGGCAGCTTGCCCATATATGCACATTGGTCCACCCGGACCAGGCGGGCTTCATTCCCCAGCGCACCACGGCCACCTGTGTGCACCGCCTATTGCGGGTCATGGGTGGTGATTTTGGAGGGCTCCCGGAGGCCGCTGTGCTTTCGATTGATATCGAAAAAGCTTTTGACAGTGTGGAGTGGCCATACATGTTCCGGGTCTTGGAGGTGTTTGGGCTGGGAGAATGATTTGTGAAATGGACGGCTTTACTGTATAACACGGCCACGGCTAGAGTGAAGACGGGAGCTACGATATTGCTGGCATATCCGGTTGGCCGGAGGACGCGTCAGGGCTGTTCCCTATCCCCATTGCTCTTCGCGCTGGCCATAGAGCCGCTGGCGGCTCATGCTCGGATGGGACGGATCTATGAGGGTCTGGCACTGAGGGGCGACCCTCACTACATCTCCTTATACGCAGATGATTTGTTGATGTTTTGGCAGATACCAATGATTCCCTTCGTGGGGCCAAGTGCCTTCTTCTTCGCTTCGGCGATCTTTCGGGGCTGCCGGTCAATTGGGGGAAGTCGTGCCTCTTCCCGGTGGCACCGAAGGACGGTGAATCTCGGATGGAGGGGAACCTTCGCTGGGAACACCGTTGCCTCCCCTATCTGGGCACTCAGATTTACCACACTCAATTAGATCTACTGGAAGGCAACATCAACAGAGCGATCAGGAATCTACAGGGTTCCATAGGGTTCTGGCGAGCCCTGCCTCTCTCGGCAGCAGGTCGGGTGGCATTGCTGAAGATGATTGCTCTTCCTCGTCTACTATATTTATTTCGTACCCTGCCGGTGTGGGTGCCAGCGTCGGTATATCGCAAACTTCGCTCCTTAACCACGGGATTCATCTGGGGATCGGGTAGACGCCGGGTCGCTTTAACAACTTTGATGCGTCCCAGGGCTGATGGGGGGTTGGCGGTCCCAGATTTTGAGTGGTACTATCTGGCGGCGCAACTCCAATGGCTTACTCAAGCAGTGGCTCGCGAATTTCGCGGTCCGGAGGGGCCGCAGGGTAGGCTGTTCCCGAGACACGTCATCTCTTTCATAGTGCTGGGCCAGAAGTTCGAATTAGGCCGCCTTACCCTCGAGGAGCGCACTATTCGCCTTTGTTGGCTCCGGAGTCACAGGCGCGCGAGCACCTCTCGCCCATATGCCCCGGAAATTCCGCTGGGGATGTGCACGGCCCTCCCACATGGTGGGGATTGGTCGGTGCTGGCAACCTGGGAGGAACTTGGGTTGCACATGCTTGGAGACCTATATCGCGATGGGGCGCTGCTGACCTTTCAGGAGCTGCACGACGCTCATTGCCTCCCGCGGGGGGATTATTTGTTACATGCTGCCCTGGTGGCCCTAG
This sequence comes from Lissotriton helveticus, assembly GCF_964261635.1. Classification (NCBI taxonomy): domain Eukaryota; kingdom Metazoa; phylum Chordata; class Amphibia; order Caudata; family Salamandridae; genus Lissotriton; species Lissotriton helveticus. The sequence goes on along the minus strand of NC_136059.1, from coordinate 1,598,649,368 downwards.
TTATGCGCAGTGGAAGGCGGGCTTTCTGCGCTGGGCACGTGCTGAGAGCTCTCTCCGACTGCAACAGGCCAGGCGTTTAGATAATGACAAGGCAATGGAAGTGGCTAGGGCATGGGAGGCACTGGTGACAGAGCTGCAGAGACCGGCGGATGGGTTGAGTGAGGAGGAGGAGGCTGTGCTGTAGAGCCGGGGGCCGGATGGGTAGCCCGCTTTCCAGCAGACTGTTTTTTTTATTAACATAGGACTGGTGGGCGTGCACAGACGTTGTCCCCCTAACGCTATTGGGTAAAATAGAGCACGTTAATAGAAGGAGTGTACTCATGGTTGTTGCATTTATATGAGTTGAGCGGGGTGCACTGACAGGGGTGGGGAGGGTCGTTGGGGGGGCAAAAAGAGATTACAGTATAAAAGGCATGAATATCACTGAATATGTTGTATTTTGGAACCGGTGCGTATTACTGTAATGTGGTACTAGATGTTCATTCTATTTCAGAATGCCAATAAAAACTATATTTACAAAAAAAATGTGATGGGGGGTCGGTAAAATAAAGCGCAAATGAAGGAGGAATGAGGCGATTAAAATTTCAATATGAGGCTGTCGACCGAGGGTATACCTGTATCCCTAAAGAGGTGAACTGAAGTTTTTGGTGAATGATGGTAGCAAAACCGGCCTGGAGGATATAGTAGCCATTGGGAACTGCATCCAGGATGTCAGGAACAGACTCTGTTGTAAGCCACGTTTTGGATAGAAGGAGGATGTTGGGTTTATTAGAGTCTATAAGCTGGAAAATCAAGTGTTTAAATAGCTAATTGCGAGTCCTCCCACATCCTGTTGCTCAGAGATGGTGAAGTCAGACATGCCCTTATTGTCGGCGGGCGACCCCTAATGGGTAGGTTGATCAGCGAGCTCTGGATAGGAGTCCCTGTGGGTAAGGATCGCAGCCTTATCTGCTTTAGCTCTCGCACCGATATTGATAGGCCAGTTTCCTTACAGCCGTTTTATCTTAGATGCCGAGTACGTTAGAAAATGGGCATAATGTGTGGGCCCTAGCCCCGGTGGGCCGCCGAGGGTCGCAGACTGGCTTGCATTTGGCTGTGCACGTCCGCTGCGTGACGAGGACGTCATGCCAAATATGTAGACTAAGCGTGCTAGAACGCTAACATTTCTCTGAAACGCCAGCTCCCTCCCCATCAAGTGGGAAAACTCCGTGGTGAACTGGGATGCAAGCGTCAGACTGACCAAGAAGTGGAGAAAGTGCAGGTAGAAAGCAGCGTTCGATATATCAATTGAAAAAATACAGTAATTAAGAGAAGAGTGCTAAAATCAATTTTTTAAAGTTCAATTTTAAAAGCGAGATGCTAAAATCGATGTGGGAGCTTAGTAGTCAAGCGCTATGACCGACTTCAGCAGCAGTAACTAACTTGTGTCAGCGCGCCTCTGCTGCACAACTAGGAAGGCATGCCAAATATATAGGCTAAGCTCGCTAGAACGCTAACCGTTCAGCTATGCCCCTAATAGCCTCCAGCTTCCTGAGACCGGGACTCTAAAATGCCAGCATCCTTCACAACAAGCAGGGAGACCCCATGGTGGACACAATCGTCAGGCTGACCCAGAAGAGGTAAAGAATGGGGTTGTACTGTGCACTCTAAGTTTCTGTTTTTATAGAAAATTCACTGTTCTATTTAAATTCTTGACGAATTTTTGAACGGGGCGTGCTAGGTTGGGAGGAGGAAGCTACCCTCCTAATTTACATGAATCAAAAACAAGTGCCAAACTGACCACCTGACCCTCCCTGCACTGCAGATGCAAACTCTTAGTTTGCTGAATTTTTAAAGAAACATATTCTTGCGCTTTAATAATTGATAAACAGTATTTATGCCATACCTTATCAAGCAAACATTATATTGCTTGAGATTTGGCCATATTTATTGTTATTTGTCTTTGTGCTCATTCAATTCTTCATGAGTACAATGGTTAATAAATGATCAATATTCAATTCGCAGTAAAAGTATACAAAACATACATTGAAAACATATGTTATTGACATATTAAATTTGTTGAGACTCCTAATGCATTTCGGGATCGATAAGATCCCTTCTTCAGGGGAACTAAAAGGAACAAATACAAAATCTTTGTCAATGATACTTAATATGCACAAGCTTCCGGAGACCGGGACTCTAAAACGCCAGCATCCTTCACAACAAGCAGGGAGACCCCATGGTGGGCGCAAGCATCAGGCTGACCCAGAAGAGGAACAAAGTGCATGTAGAAAGCAGAGTTCAATATTTCAATTTAAAAAATACAGTAGTTAAGAGCAGAGTGTTAAAATCAATTTTTAAAAGTCAAAACATCATTTTGTTTACAATCTTAATGTTTGCCATTAAATAATTTACAAGCAGTCCCCCAACAACTGAATAAGACACTTTTTTATTAGATATAAAGCAAAAAGAAGTCATACTGAAATATAATATGTCCAGATTTTTCTCCAGTGTTCCCAGAATACTGATAAGGAATGTGCCTTACTCCAAAAATTAATGGTATGGAGTAAATTCGTATCTTTCATAATATGAATTTGTTTTACATTTTTTATAAACAGTATGTCTAGAGATATTAAATATGATTAGGGACTATTCTAATTCCGACATTTTTACAACAGGAAAAGCATTTGGAAATACACTTGAGAATAAAAATCATTAAAATGTAATATTTATATTAATCTAAAATAGGTACAAAAAACTTTAGAGGTAAGTCAGCAACTCAGTAAAGGATAAAAAAATATCACATTGACAAATAGCTTATAAATAAAATATTCCAGTATCATTCCAAAATTCCCAAAATTCCAATATTATTGTCTGATTTATTTGAGGCATTGTACATCAAGGATATATTTTAGAAGCTTCTGTAGTCAAGTGAAATAATTAATCTAATTAGAGAAGTAGTGTGGGTGCGTGGCTAGGTGCCCAGCGAGTATGGCGGCGTCTCTGTGAGGCTCCCGGGACCAGTGTGGCAGAATCGCGCTTGAAGAGCATTTAGCGCGAAGCTGCCCAGAGGAATGCCTTTCTGAAGAGCCGCTTGTCCTCTTGTGACTTCGTTCGCTGCTCAACACAAAAGCAAACTGGCCCATTTTTGAGGTAAACGTCAGGCTACGAGGTCGTTTTACCATGGCCGCCATTTTGTTTTATCGGATCGCACCACGGATGTTTATCTCACTCCCCAAGCGGCGAAAATAATTTCTATCGTTGAGCGACTCAACTTGCAGTGCACAGAATCTCTTAAATAACTCCTCTCAGCAAAGATTGAGTGCTGTGAGGCACCCTAATTTCACCTCATTAACCCACATATTCTGTGGAGATATGGGTGTAGCCGCCATTTTGGGGAATACCTTCTTATTCAAGATGATGAGCACTTAAGTTCTGGTATGAAGAGCGCTTGCTCTCACTTTATTTTCACATTCACAGCGTTTTTATAAGAAGCTTTTCCTGCATCTTTTTCTTTCATGCTCATTTTAAATTCAGGGAAAAGGAACGACACGGTATGTATCTGTTTGGGCTGCAAAAGAGGCTACTGTGATTCTTGTTGTAAAGCGTTTTTAATAACCTCATGGAACGCATTATAATTAAATACTCATTTTGGCTACATAATTTTGGCAGAGTTGCTTCTCCTTATAGACTGAACTTATTCCTTATTTTATTCTCTAACCAACAATTGTTTTTTGGTCTTGGTACTCAAATTCCCTATCTGACTTACCTCGCAAATTGATGGGTAGGACGAAGGCATCTATCTACATCACATCTAAGCAAAAATGCTCTTTCATTAAAAATTAAAAACTTTTTGGGGAACTTTCCAAACTGGAAGATTCAGGTTTGCACGTGACAGAAGGTAACAACACTACAATGGATCCCATACCACTATTACCAGGGAAGTCCAATGTCAAACGCTACAATGGATCCCATACCACTATTACCAGGGAAGTCCAATGTCAAACGCCTGAAAAAGAACCCCCCTTTGCCACCCAAACTGCCCTCTCCAGTCTCATTGGAGTTATTACTGCAGGATATTAGAGCTCTTAGACCCTTTGTCGAGGAAACAAACTCCAAACTACAAACTACAAGTCCTTTCAGACAATTGGTCACAACTGGACACAAGACTTTCCGTAGTGGAACACAATGTCTCCTCCTTTGCAGATACCACCAAGAGTGTTACCTTCATGCAGTCCCAAGTTTCATCACTTCAAAAGCGGATGGAAGATCTTGAAAATCGAAATAGGAGAAACAACATTTGTATATATGGTCTGGTGTAAGGGGCCGAAGGTATGGACCCTATCAGTTTCTTCAAATCCTTCCTCCCTAAAATCCTTCATTTACCAAAGGACACTATGCTGAACTTACAACGCGCTAACAGATTAGGTCGAGTTTCCACCAGTAACTCTTCTCCACTGTGATCAAGAGGAGTCATCCTTTACTCTCTTGAGTATACAGATCTATTGAAAGTACTGTCAGCCGCTAAAGCTATTCAACAAATCTCTTGGCTGGTCCCACACTGTTTTTCACACAAGACTACTCTAAGGCCACAGCAGCCAGACTTAAAGCTTTCCTTAATATGAGACCTGACCTCCATTCCATGGGAGCTAGATACAGACTTTACCACCCATGTCTATTTAAAGTTACTTATAACAACAGAACAACATCATATGAAGATCCTCTGCGTCTACAAAGCTTCATCAACTTGCACAAGACGGATCATATGGATTCTTCAGGATCTTCCTCCTCACACATTACATGACTTTCCTGAACTTTACATTTGAGTTATCATTGTTGTTTATTGTTGTTTATGTCAATCTCAGCACATGTTATTTGATTTCAATATTTCTCGTTCATTGTTCTTTGTTTAATTAATAACTTAGTGTTAATTATGGTATTCTTTGCTTTCACAGTCAGTTCTACATTATGGCATGATTCTCCCCCGGTTTACTTCAGTAATCCCTAGATGGTTCATCTGCTCCATGTGGTTCCACCCACCCTCACATCTATGTTCCCTTTATGTAGGTATGTCTTTTGTTTTGTGTTTTGTTCTTTGTTCTGTTTTGCTTCTCCTTACTTTTTTCTCTTCTGGTGTCTTCATATCTTCCACTCCTTCCTCCATACTTAAATTCATAATTTTATCTTTTCATTACTTATTGAAACTTTCCTTTCTCTCTATTCTCCTATGATCTATATATCACATTTATCTCTCCTTGTAGTGCTGTACCTGAGTTTTAGCCCTTGCTCCAATCATCTGTTTCTTCTATTTTTCTTTGGCTCAGGATTGATTTGCTCACTTAATTCTTTCTTTTCTATTTTTACACTTTCTTTTGTCACCTTATTGAATTGGACTTGTATTTCACCTTCCTATGTCAATTCTTTTTTGATATTTTATTAAAATACATTTCCTGGAATATTAGGGGATTAAATTCTCCCGACAAAAGACAGAGAGTCTTAACTCATCTAGCTAAATTAGGTGCTGATATTGTCTTCTTGCAAAAAACATATCTCACGGATGCTGAATCTTTGTAATTAAAAAGAGGCTGGGTGAGGGAAATGTTCTTCTCTCAAGGAGACGGTAAACAAAATGGAGTTATGATACTATGTCGTAAATCTCTCCCAGTTACACTTATATCGCAGGAATCAGATGCTGATGGTAGATAGATAATTGCTAAATTGTCACTTAGGGGTGTTCCAGTTTCTTTCCTTAATCTCTATGCCCCTACTGGAGGGGATACCTCTTTTTGGCCCACATTAACTAAGAAAATATCCCATTGCATTGAGGATAATTTTATACTAGCTGGGATTGTAATCAAGTATTTGACCCATTTATAGACAGAAACTCCAAAGTTTCTTTTGTCCCCAATAAGCCCCATAAATCTTTTACCCACACCATCACCCAGCACAAACTTCTTGACGCCTGGCGTCTATGTAACCCGACTACCAGAGAATACACTTTTTATTCCCCAGCTCATCAAACTCAAGAATTGACTTTATATTTATTTCACACAATATTTTGCAGTCCCTCTCGCCTGCTGAAATTGGTCCTATTCTTTTATCATACCATTCCCCTGTTTCAATTGGTCTTGATATATTGCCCAAGACTAATGCGCCCAGAAGATGGCGTTTTAACAACACACTTCTTTTAGATCCAGTGTTTACTGCCTCTTTCACCATCTTTTTTAATGATTATTTTGTGATAAATTAAAATGAATCCATGCCATTTTCGACTATATGGGATGCTTTTAGAGCTTCAACTAGAGACTTCCTTATTGGCTTTGTTGCAAAGAAACGAAAAAATGCACGTACGATTGCCAATGATCTTCTTCATGACATTAGGAAACTGGAACACTCATATTATTTCTCTAACTCGAAAGAATGTATAACAGCTCTTATAAATGTCAAATTGCAATTCAATAAGAAGTCAACAGATGTCCTAATCAACTTTGGACTGCCATAGCGCTGTCATCGAGGGGCTCGCTGCCGGTAACTTTCTTGAGAATACTCTGCTGGTTTTTAACTATAAAAAGCATTTTAACTCACTTGCGCATCCTCTACAAAGCATTTTAACTCACTTGTGCATCCTTGCAGTGCTGCTCGCCTATGCAGGCCTTTTCAATCCTGAATGCAGGGCTCTTGGTTCTAAGTGTGAGGGTGCCCCTGCATGAGCAGGACACCCCTACAGCCTTTGGAGGCCATTCTCCTGTGTTGTAAGTGAGCCAGCCATATAACATATGGAGGGGGGCTGCGTCACCACGCGATGACAATCTTGAAACTGCCTGTAACAAACCCTATCGTGTTTGGTATCAAACATTTTGGAATCATACCCCCACACCATAAACAGTGTGGGAGGTATGATTCCAAGCACTGTAAAGACCCTCAGTGCTCCCGGTACCAGTCTTCTATGCCCAGACAGCACAGCTTGGCTGCTGCCGACCAGAGACTAGATTCTGCCCTCCTGCTGCTGAGCCAAGATCGAGCAGGGGAAGGCAGAACAATAGGTATCCTGTCACCTCCCATACAGGTATTAGTGTATTGGGGGCAGGGTGGGAGTGTTTGCAAGCGCCGCATAGACTTCGTGCAGGGCTCATTTAGTGCTGTCCATGCATAGTCCAGCTTAAACCAGTTCAGGGAGACATTAGCTCCAGTTCTGGTGTGAAACTAGACAAAGGACAGGGGAGCACCCTCCCACTTGTCCAGCCCCTCCTTAGGGAGGGACCCCTGTATCATCCCAACCCTTGCCTTGGGGTATTTAAGTGTTTACCTGTGGGTGGGTTCCAAGATTCGTCATGGGACACAATACAATTCAGAATCCACTTCAACTTCGACCGTCTGGGCACTATGGGATTCGCTGGACTTCGCTCTGGGCATCAAGGCTGCAACCGGGAAGACTCCTGCTGTTCCTGATCTCTTCACCCTGCTTGACTGCTGCAATGTATATATCTGTGCTCCATTCAGGAACCCGTCCAGGGCCTGTGGACATCCAAGACACCATAGGAATCTCCTTTGAAGTGAAGTAGTCCCTTCCCTGCATTTGCAGGCACTGCAACCAAGCTGACCGGTCTGCTGATCCTGGGCTCCTACAGACTCAGTGAGGCAAAGCAACACAGGTGGTGGCTCTCCACATCCCTCGAGGCCTGCCCTGTCCTCTCACCAAGTTTGAAGCAGTATCCCTTGTCTGAGGACCCGAACCCCTGTGCTCTGTGTCAGATTGCAGTTGGCTTCTTTCCACCAAGATCTTCGGACTCCGAGTAGCCCCAACACCAAGCATCTCCAGCGACCAACTTCTTTATCCTCACTGCATCGCTTGCACCATGGGCCTACAACTTTGGTGAGCTGCTCGAGGTCCTCTGCGACTCCAGTTCCTTTGGCCTGTGGGTCCTCTTGAGGCTCACTTTTGAATTATTTTGGGCTCCCCTGATTGCTTGGGGCCTGCCTGTCTCCCCTGCTTAGGGCCTCACCCCCCTAATCAGACACCCCACCAGCCTCTTTCTTGGCTCAAACAGATGACAGGTAGACACTCCAAACCTTTGAGAGGATCCAAGACCCTACAGTGGAGGTACTTCCCGGTGTACCATAAAGTAGAGAGTATCCATGGAAGTTCAGGACCTCCCTAATATGGCCACTCAGGGAATAAAGACTGAACTGGGCAAAGTAAGCCTTAATTCCTTTCATTTTGGGGGAGTTATGTAGGAAGGTAGGTTACCCCCACTTTTTGTCAGGCACCCTACCATTATGTGTCATATAATGGAGACTGACACCTGTAATATTAGATGGAACACAATGCATTTACACACATAAACCTAATTATCTGATACTGATACATTGAGTTTTCTATGTTAGGAAACTGTGTGCAGGACTGGGGTCATACGATCTGTGTAAAAGTGGCAGTTGGACCTATTGAGAAAATTTGTATTAGCAAAAGTGTGTATTTTAAATGCACATCTTTTGAGACAAACAATGTTTAAAGTTTAGAGGTACGGTATTCTTGGTTCTTACAGTCGCTCACAGACATTCAAACAGACCTTGGTGATCTTTGGCACAGTCCCTTGCAGTTTTGTGGTGGCATTACAGGCCCTCTGACTCTCCTACTGTGTTTCCTCTTGATGTGCTCCGATTGCATTGTAAATCATTCTTATACTACGTGGTTACTCACCCACGCTAATTTCAGACAAGTTTACTGTACCCACATGAGGGCACTCTTTGGGTCCTTGAATTAGCTGGATCTCAGAATTATCCCATTTAAAGGATATGGTGGGTTCCAAAGAGTCTGCTTCTCCTCTGTTATTTTCTCACTTCCCTGATTTGCGAACAGTCTGTGAGAGTAAGCGATGATCTTCTTCTGAAATAGACAGCTCATTACCTGACTCATCAATTTCGCTACTCTCAGATATTTTTGATAATGAAAGGGACTGTTTGAGTGCCTCGATTTCCTTGGCTCGGACCTGGGTCGATCTTTGACTATGTTTATATAAGTATCTGTGGTTGCCATATGATATTGAGCTGTGAGGCAGCCCAATTCCCCCATTGGAGGTTTCATTTCCTGCCTGAGGATTAAATGGGTTTGTCGGCATACTGAAGTTTTGTGCCTTTTTTGCCCTGAAGACTCTGAGCCAAAATTCCTGAGTCAAAAACACTGGTGGCTGTGTGAGTTTGCTCTGAACTACAGAAACAAGCATGCCTTTCATGAGGATTGAGTTGGAAAAGTTATAAGTAAAGATCATTCCTGTAATATTTGAGTCTGAGCCATATAAGTTAAAAAAAGTCTGACCTGACAAGACCAGAAAAGTGGGTGTTTACTTTATTTACTGCCCATATCATCACGTTCTGATGCACCCACCTCAACCTCTGCTTCCAGTGGCATGCTCTCCATGCCACGGGAGGGAGTCAAGCTAACCTGGCTGAAGAGGGGTGAAACTCCAAACCGGTCCTAGGATGCTTGTGCCCAGTCCAGGTGGACCTGGCCTGGCAGTTCGGGCTGGACTGTTCCCGATGGGCACAGGTTCAGGACTGATTTGCATATGGCTGAGTTCAAACTGAAATGTTATGGTGAGCAAAAAAAAACAATGGATTTAGGCCCAGCTCTCTGTACTGCGGTGAATTTATGACATTGTTCAGCATTCTGTCCATCAATTGTTGTTTTTGCATTTGTCACCCCGAGTGGAATGGGTATGCCCAGATGTGGGTCCTGTGCTCTCCATGCCACTGGAGTTAAGCTATCCTGGCTGAAGAGGGGTGAAACCCCAAACCCGGTCCCAGGATGCTTGTTTCCAGTCCAGGAAGGACCTGGCTTGGCAGTACAGGTTGAACTGTTCCCATTGGGCACTGGGTCAGGACTGATTTGCATATGGCTGGGTTCAAACTGGAATGGCATGGCGAGCCACAAATCCATGGATTTAGACCAGATCTCTGTACTGGGGTGAATGTATGACATTGTTCTGCATTCTGTCCATCAATTGTTGTTTTTGCATGAGACATTACTTATTCATTTATAGTTGATTGATGCATTTTTTGAATTTTTTTGTACATTTTTATAATTGTTATATATTTTGTCTGAAAATGTTAAAATAATTTTACGTTATATTTCCGCTGTTTTCAGTGGGATGGTAGTCCTTTTTTTAATTCACTTAGTGATCATTTTTTCATGTTACATGTATTATGAAGTCTATATCTGCAATTCGAGGTGGATATTGTGGGAGCGAGTAACAGTTACCTACTACTGTTAAACCTGCTTCCACACAATTTGAATACTTCATAAGATTTTCAGATGGCTCCCCACAAGCACATGCGACAGTTGCACAAGCCCTCATCACCAGCTGACTCGACTACGGTAATGCACTCAATGCAGGCACCTCTACGGAACTCAGGCAAAGAGTCCAAACCATCCAAAACACAGCAACCAGACTCCTTCTTGAGCTCCCCAAAAGGTCACAGATTTCCACCCATCTGAAGGACCTCCACTGGCTCCCCATACAGAAGAGATGCCAAACTGTTTACCTACACTTGTAAGCCACTCCACCTCATTGACCCCATTACTTGAACCACCATCTGACCTTTCACCAACCCACAGGAAACCTCCGCTCCACCGCCAGATCCTGAAACTCCCTTCTTCTCCCCCTATACACCGCTCCATCGCTGACCACCTTCAGGAATGAGCTCAAGTCCTGGCTTTTCGACCGACATGGCTAATCAGCGCCTGGATACCCCCGGGGTGATTAGCAGTACTCTATAAGAACTGATTGATTTGTTGATTCAACACACAAGGTAAGCCCTTTTATAATTTGTCTTTAGGGTTTTTGGTGATGGGGTGTGGGTATAAGTAGTTAGTGGGAATTATAGCCTTAGTTTCATTTTGAAGGTTGTTTTGTGGTAGTTTGTGTTGCATTGTTCTTCAGTGTTATGCATTTTGCCTAGTTATGTTTTTTCAATACTATTTTGTTATTTTAGATTTTACATAAATATACAATTTGCAAGTACTTGTAGCATCATTATATGGTGGGGAGCCTTGGGGTTATGAGAAAGTACGTGATATGGAGCTAATTGAAAATGCTTCATTACCAATCTCCATGTCAGTACCTCACTCATTCCTACTCATTGCCCTTTGGTTAGAGCTGGGTCACAGATATCTCATTAATAAAGAAGGCCGTGGACCATTATTGTACTGGTGGAGGGTCTGGGTGGCCGCTGAATTTGCACCTTACTGGCTGGGCCTAGAGGAAATATTGAAACTACCTGGGGCTTTTGGGATTCTGTTGATTCTGTGGTTCAGGTTCATAAAATGCTGCCTAACCTGGCGGCAAAAACATCTGGTCCACTCCTGAGATTGTACACAGGATTACGAAGTCTATGCTCAAGCTGTCATACTGGTGTTTTGTAAATGCTGAGATCTGTAGGAATGGGAGGGCGGGCTCTCTTACTACTTCCTTTATCAGATGTAAGGACATCTACTCCTTGGAAGGTTACTTGGACGAGATTGAGCCCCCTCTCGCTAAAGTATTGTATATGAAATTTTGGGTTCGGACCTTGCCACTTTGTACAGTTACAGCAAAATGGCAATATACTTGTTCAGAGTCAGATATGTTCTGTCCCTTTAGTCCCGAGGTAACAGACTCCATGGAGCATGTTGTAATTTTATTGTCCACAATCTCATGATTATTGGAGCAAGTGGATATTGCTGCTCTGTTGCACTTTGGGGAACAGGGATTTCAAGTCAGCGACTGGAATATCCATAAATAATACTAGCCAACCTATTGTATTTGGTGTATCCCACTTTTTGTTAAGCATGTGGAAGACCAGACTAAAAAAGCTAGCCTCTTGATAACCCATTGGTCATAACTATGTCCCCAAGTTTCGTATTGCATTGTATGACTTTACAATTCTTACTAGATATTTATGTATTCTTTTATCTCAGAATATGATTGCACTCTTATTTTTATGTTGCCATGAATGGATTTTATTTCAAACTATTTATTTGATTGATATGATGTTTTTATTGTCCTTGGCATTTCATTCAAGGTGCTTTTATGGCAGTCTTTGCAGAAGAAAGATTTATGATATTACTTCATTTTGTATAAATCTAATGTTATGTTTATGTTGCATTTGAGAGTTGTACATTGTGAAGGTGTGTATATTATATTTTCTTACAGGTTCATAGATCAGATTGTGTCATATGGACTTCTTTTTAATGTGTTATATTGTTCAAAGGAAATTATTTTGCTTCATTGTAAACCAATATTATTTTTTAATGTCCTTTACATTTTCAGCTTTCCTGGACCAGTTCTTATTTTTTTCAGTGTTTCCTAATGACTGTGAATTTACTTGGGACTTTTTCACTTTTTCATTTTTTTAGGTTTTTTGGAAGTTATTTTTACATTTGTTTGATTTTTGGGAGAGGGATGTGGACAAATATCTCAAGCTACACAATAGTAAGTATGATATTTCAATTTATTTTTGGATTGGAATGTTATATTTAATTATTTATATGTATTTTTTGTGGATGTAAATGTTATATTTTATTATTCATATGTACTTTGCTGTAATTGTAATGTAAACTTTCTATTTTCTATGTCGGCAATTTAGTTGTTTTCATGTCTAATATTGTGATTTGTTTTTTGATGATGTGTCAAATTTGTAATAAAGTCTTAAAATATTTTTTTAAAAATTTAAATTGTTTAATATTTATTTTAAAATGGTAATGTTATGCTGGTTTTTGTTGCGCTTTACTGGGTAGCATAAGGTAGGTGGTTTATAATAGGGGGTTTGCTATTATTTTTAAGTAGTCTACTTGTTTGTTAATTCTAGAGATTCTCACTTTACAATTTGGAAGTTTGCATATTTTACTGTTTTGTTTACACATTTTAGGGTTTGGTTTGGATTACTGATTGTTCTATCCTTACTTATTGGTAGCTTTGTTCTTTTTGAAGGGCTTCTTTACATTTTTAGAGTGTTGGTCTGGTTCTTCCTATTGTGGTTTGGAAAGCATTGTTCCATTCTTTTACTGCATTGTTGTTTTTGGCTTTTTGAACCATGGTGCTGTCGTAGACATTCCACCATGGTATTTGGAATTTGTTTTGGTGTTTGTATTTAGAGTGGGGCAGACAGCCAACCCAAGTGTCTTCATAATAGTCCATTAGATAACTTAATGTTTGTTAATTTGGTTGGGAAAATGGGGTTTCCAAAAACATGGTGTGGTAGTTAACTGCTCCTGTTACAGGGACATATGCTAGTGTGATTATTTCTTTATTTAAAGGCCAATTGGTTTTTGCATATTCTACACTTAGGGGCTGATTACGATGCCACCATCGTGAGTCAATTCCCTGCCCCCCTTATTATAATGGCGGGCAGGTCCGTGGTGATTGGAAAATCCGACGCCACGCATCCGACGGGCTGCTTGAGCCTGTCTGTGCGGTGGAGGCCTTCCCATCCTGAAAATTCTGGTGCTGCATACCAGCCAACGGATGTGCCACCCCGCCAGCCTTTTTCTTGGAGGTTCACCTGCCATGAAAAGGCTGGCAGGGATAAACATTGAGGGCCCATAGCGGTCCAACTTCACCCCAGGCCCTTTCTTTTAGGGGCAGAGGGGGCACCTATGGTACCCCCTCAACATTTCACTGCACCATGTGGCAGGCACCGCATGGTGTCTGCGATGTAGTGCAGGGAAATGTAAACAGTGCAGTGTTTACATTGCAGCGGGTGCTGCAGGCAGCAGCACCCTCCGCAATGCAAAGTATGGCTAGTGCAACAGCCACAGTGGCGGTCGCATCCTAATACCCCCTGTGAGTATGCTGTATTGTATGCGGGCAGTCCCACTCCCCGAGATGATGGCGGATGGACTGGAATCTGTCCGCCATCGTAATCAGCCCCATAGTGCCATTCAAGCAAAGCTAATGACAGAGATAACCCCACATGATGACAAACAAGTAATCAGTTGTCTACCACCCAGAAAGGCTTTCAGTCCAGATCGCTCACTACCTTGAGTACTATTTGACTTTTATGACGAAAATAGGGAAACCTATGCTACTCTTGAGGAGAGAACAGCAGAAAGAAAAATTGGCATTGCAGTCATGAAGGTAAGTCCACACGACTAGATACATACAGGCCAATTTCTTTCATTAACAGGGACTCCAAATTTTACTCCAAAATATTGGCTTTAGGCCGTTGAAGGATCATTGGCAAGGTAGTTATATCCTGGCTTTATCCCAGGGAAGAATACAGCTTAACATATAAACAGAGGAATAACATTAATAGACACAGCAGAAAAATCATTGGCAATTATCCTGATAGATGCAGAGAAGCCATTTGATTTTGTCCCTAGAGCATAAATATTGGTGATAAGGGATGCTCTAGAATTTGATCAGTACTTTTTTTAATCTATTAAGGTTTTGTATAAATACCCAATTGCTAATCTAATATTTAAAGGAGAATTATTAGACTTCTTTAAAGTAACTCGGTGGACAAGACAGGGTTGTCTGTCTTCTCCACTGCTATTTGCCCTATTTCTGTACTGTTGTCAAACACTGATATTGCTCTGTTTTGTGCCAATAGCAATTCCACTGCAATATTGTCTATGCTGATAACATAGCTGTTTTGTCTACTGATCCACTGAGGTCAATAAATATGGAAGCACAAGCAAAATGTTTTACTATAATATCAGAATATCTAATGAATGGAAAGAAAACTCAAATTATAACCAATAGGTATATCATTTTGAACAACTGCATCAAGCAAGCAATTTATCTAGTAGTTATTTTAACTATGGAAACTGAAAATAGTATTATCATCAACAAATCAGGAATGAGGCATTGTCTCTATCTTACAATTGTGAGCAGAAGCAGTGCCCTAAGAACTAAACTATTGTCCAAAATATTGTATTACTTCTGGGAAATACCACATGATCTTCATAATCAATGGTTTGAAAGAATACACTCTGTAGTTCTAGTAATATTTGAGAATATATAAAACCATGAAGACTCTCCCTTAGTAGTGGCAGGCTATCAAATCCTAAATTCAGATTTTATCAGTTTGCAGCAAAGCTATCTCATAGTAAAACTTTAGAGATGACAAATTGCCCACTATTTATCAATTATGTATGGGGAGAATAACTCAAAATCTATCACTTCCTTTTGTTGAATAGAGTTACTTTAAGTAGGAGTGGCTTAAGGTCATTACAAATGCTGTTAAGCTATGTAAGACATGGGGCATACTTTTTATTTTACACCTTTACATGTATATATTGTGTTGTGGCATTCTTTAGAACTTCCCTGATTTTCTCAGATAGCCATACTAGTGTCTGGCATAATGTGAAATAAGTAAGGGAAAGACCATATACTCATTCTCCTTTTTACAAGCTAAATATAAGGATAACAAAACAAGTTTTATTAAATGTCTTCAATTTAGACACTATTTATAAAGTATCGATGAATGCTGAACTGATCCATCCCCTTATCCTCTGACCTCATAGCTCTGTCAGCAGAAGACTCTGCAGTGGTCCAGAAGATTTTTTCACCCATTTCTGATCTTGAGACCAGAAATGCTTCATCTGAGAACAGGAGGGGTGGGACCTTCCTGTTAGCCAGACATGGGGCATCATGCTTGCAATGTCTAGGATGTTAACCAAGTAATGAATGTATAACAAAAACAAAGTGGGGGCTAGTATGGACCCCTGTCCCACCCCTTACTGGAATGGGATCTGTCAATCCCCTGCAGGGCCATAATTAACTTGGACATAGTTATCCAGTTGAAGCTTCTTAACCCCTTTGATGCTTGTGATGGAACCGTTTCATCATCAGTCACGGCTGAGCTGTGCTGATGATGGAACGGTTCCGTCACGACCGCACCCTGTTCTGGAATGTCCAGCACAGGGGTGGAATCGGCGCCGCACGGAAGCGGTTAAACACATCATTCAGGTATTTTGTGAACCCCTTGTTGGTTAAAACTACCCACAGGCCCTCCAAGGGAACTAAATAAAAATCAAACCATATGTCGACAAAAATGACAGAAGGCACCCACCCCTCAGAGTAACATATTTCCAATAAATAATTGTAGTTGTAGCACTTGATCAATAGGGCTTGTCCCAGCCCTAAAGCCTGCTTGGACGGGTATAAACACATCCACTTAGTCAATCCAGTCTTTCAATTTACTTAACAGAATTTGGCTGAAAAACTTCTGTGAGCTGTTGATAAGGCAAATAGGGCAAAAGTTTGATGAAGAAGACCGTGTACCCTTGTTACATATTGGGTCAATTTCAGCTCCTGCTCTCGTCCATGGCATGGTAGGCCCATTTGTGATGTTGTTGAATAGAAGCGCAAAATAGGGCCACCAAATCTGTCCAAGGCCACTTATCAAGCCCATACACTTTCCCTGGTGTAATCCAGTTAATTGCCTCATCAACAGGGCACAAGTCCTAAAAAACAGAAGTGGGGGGACTAACCTAATTAATCAGTATGCAAGTGGCATCACATCATGTGACATTGTGGCGCGTGATATCACTGCGCATGACATCATGGTGCGTGACATAACAGGAAGTTGCGTCGTAAGAACTGACATCAGATCTTAAGCCCTCACATATATGTTTAGCAGGTCTATCATGAGTACATTTGAGCACCTTTTGAGTATACTTGCAAACCCTCCTGATTTAGGCTGAAGATTCACACTTTTTAAGTTTCACATAAACCAATGTTGCCTTTTGTAGGCGTAAAGATTCCTCTACCCATAGTGCTTTAAAAGAAAAAATTGTGATATTTAAATTGTTACAACGCCTCCAACACCACAGCAGGGAGGTAGAATCTGGTTCCATGTCGGCCACTAATTGCTAGAAGGAGCAATGGTCTTTTCCCTTGGATGTAGCCAATAAAGCCTCCCATTTAGCCTTTTCATGGTCTCTTTTAGACCCACCCAGTACAACTTTGTACGAAGCTCTGACTTCCTAAATGGTTGTCTGATCCCCCCTGAGAAGCAAGTAGAGCCCTTCTGGATAGTCGACATGCTTTGTCGAACCATTTTTGCCATATGAACCCATTTGGGCAGAGTCCTAGATCCAAATGAAAGCATCATTATTATGTGAAACAGGGTGCTGTGAATATCAGAAAGGGTCCCCCATGCTGACGCTACAAATGCATTCCCTCCTTGTGCCAACACTGCTTACAAAGCTATAGTGATGGCCTCGTACAGCAGGACCTGTAGGGCAGGGGTAGCAGTGATAACACACCACCACAGCCTGTGTCTATTACTATATACTATATATATATATATATATATATATATTCACTGAAAAAACCATAGGTTATAGACCATATATAGTTAGGAATTAGCATTTACAAAACCTTGAAAATTCACTGAAAAAACCATAGGTTATAGACCATATATAGTTAGGAATTAGCATTTAAAAAACCTTATTTTACTCACACAAAACCATTGAAATTCCATATATAGTTAGTTGCACTAACTATATATCGCGCACCCGCAATCCACTGCTGATCATGTCACATATTACATCATTCATGACATGGTCAGTGACATCACTGATGACATCACTGATGACATCTCAAATGACATCACTGATGACATCACTGATGACAACATCCAGTGACTGTATGTTTCCGTAAAGTTAAAATATGTCTTACATATTGAAGAATGAGTGGATGTATAAGTGTCTGGATGAAGGATTTAGTAGGTGCGTGACTGACTGTATGAGTGAGTGATTAAATGTGTCTCACTGAATGCATGGGTTAGTGACTAAACTGTCTTAATTTGTGCATCATTATGTCTGTTGTTCTGTAAACTGCTGCATGTGTTGATCATTAGCTATACGAGAGGCTATATGTGTTATTAATTGGTTGCCCAAGTATTTATATGGGAGATTGAGTTTGTGTGGGGGTGGCTGGAAGGTGTGTGACTCTATGCATAGATGTGTGAGCAGTTTATTCACTAGGTGTATGAGTTCAAGAGTGCATGTGGAAACAGCTACATAGGCAGTTGACTGTGTGCATGAGTGAATGGATATCTCAATGCTACATGTCATAGTAAGTACATATGTAAAACACAGTACATGTGAGAGTTGGCATATATAAATAACTGTGCATGAGAGCCACTGAATGAGTGAGTGGTTGTATTGATCATTGTGAACTTGTATCAGGGATTGTATAAGAGAGTAAATATGTGTTAGTATATGTTTCAATAAGTAAGGTGTGTTTAACTGTATAGTTGAAGAAATGGAGGTGAGATTGTTTCTTTGCATGACTGACTGGGTGTGTGAGTAACTCCATGGATGAGTGGCAGTGTGTGAGTGTCTGTATACACTGAGTGTATCTAAGGTTATATTAGAGTCTGAAGAGGTTTATCGTATTAGCACAAGAATGATGTCATTTAAGATGTCATCAGTGATGTCACTGACCATGTCATGAATGATGTAATATGTGACATGATCAGCAGTGGATTGCGGGTGCGCGATATATAGTTAGTGCAACTAACTATATATGGAATTTCAATGTCAACTATGTAGCTGTTTCCACATGCACTCTTGAACTCATACACCTAGTGAATAAACTGCTCACACATCTATGCATAGAGTCACACACCTTCCAGCCACCCCCACACAAACTCAATCTCCCATATAAATACTTGGGCAACCAATTATTAACACATATAGCCTCTCGTATAGCTAATGATCAACACATGCAGCAGTTTACAGAACAACAGACATAATGATGCACAAATTAAGACAGTTTAGTCACTAACCCATGCATTCAGTGAGACACATTTAATCACTCACTCATACAGTCAGTCACGCACCTACTAAATCCTTCATCCAGACACTTATACATCCACTCATTCTTCAATATGTAAGACATATTTTAACTTTACGGAAACATACAGTCACTGGATGTTGTCATCAGTGATGTCATCAGTGATGTCATTTGAGATGTCATCAGTGATGTCATCAGTGATGTCACTGACCATGTCATGAATGATGTAATATGTGACATGATCAGCAGTGGATTGCGGGTGCGCGATATATAGTTAGTGCAACTAACTATATATGGAATTTCAATGGTTTTGTGTGAGTAAAATAAGGTTTTTTAAATGCTAATTCCTAACTATATATGGTCTATAACCTATGGTTTTTTCAGTGAATTTTCAAGGTTTTGTAAATGCTAATTCCTAACTATATATGGTCTATAACCTATGGTTTTTTCAGTGAATTTCAATGGTTTTTTAATAGCAAATATCATAAGCTGTCGAATGTCAAGTACGTGGTAAGTGAAAACATTTTCGTGTTTATGCACACTGATCTGCTTTGAATGGTGCCCCCCCCCCTCATTTCTATTAGGAGTACTCTCTCTTTGCAGATAGTGAAAGGTAGTTAACGCAGGCCTTTGCCCCCGTTGTAATCCGTCGTGCCTGCTTCTCTCTCCATTTGATTGATTGTTATCCAAGTATTTACTGTTTTAGAATTAGTTCTCTTTGGTTCATTCTCTATTTACAAACAAACACAGAGTCGCAATACTCTGTTTAGTCTTTGCAGATAATGAAAAATCGTGTAAAAAAAAAGAAAAGGAATCGAGCAAAATCAGTAGGCCACTAATGGGATCTCTTTTTGACCTCGCTAAAATAGAAACATTAGGAACAACCCCTCATGACAAATACAAAACTAGTGAGATGAACTGAACTCCACACAATGATGGCTGCAAAACAGCTCGGCTCCGCCACCCACCCCGCCCAAAATAACGATAAAGAACGGCTGCCATGATTGGTTGCGGAATGACCACGACGGAGCTACAAAATGGTGCTGCTCTCATGCTAACCCCAGCTTCAGTCTGAAACATCCAGAAACACTGTAGACTACCAATTCGATCAGTTCCGGTAGCGCCCCAATGTAACCCGGTAGAGAAGAACTAGCCCTCCCCTCTTTGACTGATGGTTCTTGTTGCCTGTCCCTTCTGTTGTCATTTAACAGAACTATTTAGCCTGCTGAAAGGGGTTGTGTTCCGACCGCTGGTTGGTGGAGACATTTTGACTATATTCTGTACCTGCGTTGTCGCGTAATGCGTCATATGACGCGCCGCGTTAGCGCATCCGGAAGTCATCCGGGGCGCGCAGCGCGTAACGTAAGCATAACAAGTCATGTGACTTGTTAATAAAACTTTTCATTGGTTCATTT
Organism: Lissotriton helveticus; assembly: GCF_964261635.1. NCBI lineage: Eukaryota > Metazoa > Chordata > Amphibia > Caudata > Salamandridae > Lissotriton > Lissotriton helveticus. The sequence goes on along the minus strand of NC_136059.1, from coordinate 1,598,629,189 downwards.
TACTTTTCTTATTGTAATGATGAAAGGCTTGGTCATATGACCTAAAAATTACGCTTTTCATTACTTCCGAACATTATTTTTTCTTAAATATATGTTATAATGTTCCAGGCTAATGTACTTTCCCGGAAATTTTACAACTGTCCTGCAAGTAAAATATATTCTTTTTTCGAGAAAAAGAGCGTTTCTTCGTCCCATGACGGAGCCGTTGAGCAAAAGAGGGTCGACCTGCTGTCTTAGTCGCCGATACGCCTGAATATGAGATTCTTATCGATCACTTTATGTTGCAGGAATAGAAAACACAACAGCCCTTGACCATTTATCTTTACTGCGTTCCTTCGTATTATACCTTTTACCCTTCATGTAATTGGTCTGCTTTATTTCACTTGCCTTTTAATGATTCTAAAACAGTCACTATTATTAAAAACTTTACCAATGTATATACTACTACCATGTTTTCTTTTAAAAACCTTTATTGTGAAAATTTTATTATACAAATACGAGCCTATAACCACGTGGGCCTGCCACAGAGCAAACTGTAATCGTATATGATGAATAGACATTTACACTGTAGAGGAACGTAACGGGCGGGCCATTAGGTTGCAAGAACTAAGGTGTCTAACAGTTACGGAATCGGTGGACGTACATTTTATAATTAAAATACGACAGGGCCAGTTACAATAAAATTATCTAGATATACATTTGCGGGCAAGTACCATGGGTGACGTTAATTCGAACTTTCAACAGTACAGTAATCAATAACACATCAGAACTTAATATCAATAGGGATGTCGAAATATTCAATCAATTCTCGTCCCCGCCCGCCATGTGCTTCAAAACTGCATACGTATCTCGTGATTTCAAGGTTCTGCAACCAGTACACAACAAGGAGTTACGAGTCCCATTTATTCCGGCGCCATTTTGGGCGAGGACGGGCAGGTCCAGGATATAGTCAAAATATCTCTACCAACCATCGACTATGATGATGTTCATATGCTGTATTTATTAGAGTAACACTCATCTGTCCACATGAAATTAATTTGCCACAATCTAAACATGTCATTTTAATCTTTCCAAAGTTCTTCTAAATATTTGAGACCGTTTCCCTTGCCTCTGAAGCTCTCAGTGCCACTTCTTTGATGAATGTACTAGCAGGTCAGGGGTTCTCCTCCAAATCTCTCTTTTATGCAGCACTATAATTAATTGGTGCCACCTCTCCATATGACGATGCATGTTATAGTTACCACAACTATATTTTTTTTCGGTTCCTCTGGAGAGTTCATCGTGGCAGATGAAGCGTGTAACGTACCGGGCATTTACCTTTTTTTGCATGCACAGGAAAGGAAAAAAAAATCGAGCGTCCGAGTTCTAAGGTGTCCCAGGGCCATTTTAGTGGACCAGGCCCAAATCCAAAGAACAGGCCGCCATTTTGAGAGTCCTCTTGCAGCCGCCTGTCGCTGTAGCATCAAGAGCAGCCAAAACTCAGCTGAATGGCAACTGAAACGGTAAAGGGGCGCCCCACTACAGCAGACGAGCCTCCACCTAGGAAGGCCCATTCACGCCGGCTCCCCCCCCCTTCGGGCACCCCACGCCGTTATTCGGAGCAGTATTGTAGGATGGCCACAGCAGTGCGGCAACTTGCTAGACATCACCTCGGTGGTAACCGAATCTCAACGCCTTGTGGTGTCTTCTATTCAGAAAACATTGTTATGCTGCCTTCGACCTATTCTCCGCAAGTGCGCACACAACTCAACTGCATAGCTTGCTAGACACCACCTCGGTGCCATCCGGATCTTGGAATGTCAGCACCTTTTGGTGTCTTCTCTTCAGAAAATATTGTTGCGCTGCCTTTGGCCCCATTCGCACATCAGTCCGCTACTGACGCCATCCCACAGGCTAATGGGGCGCCCCACGCCGACTTTCAGCATTGTAGAATGACCACACCAGTACAGCAACTTGCTAGACATCACCTCGGTGCCATCCGGATCTCGGCGCCCCACTGCAGATGAAGTGCCTCTCAACTATGAAACCACCACGGTGACATCCGGATCTTGGCGCGTTGTGCTGCCTTCGGCCTATTCGCACATCGGTCCGCTACTGACGCCATCTCACAGGCTAATGGGGCGACCCACGCCGAGTTTCAGCATTGTAGGATGACCACACAAGTACAGCAACTTGCTAGACATCACCTCGGTGCCATCCGAATCTTGGCATCTCAACGCCTAGTGGTATCTTCCATACAAAAAATATTGTTACGCTGCCTTTGGCCCCATTCGCACATCAGTCCGCAACTTAGACATCACCTCGGTGCCATCCGGATCTTAGCATCTCAGCGCCTTGTGGTGTCTTCTACTCCGAAAATATTGTAGAAAATATTGTTGCGCTGCCTTTGGCCCCATTCGCACATCAGTCCGCTACTGACACCATCTCACAGGCCAACAGGGCGCCCCACGCCGACTTTTACCATTGTAGGATGGCCACACCAGTGCCACAACTTGCTAGACACCACCTCGGTGCCATCCGGATCTTGGCATCTCAGCGCCTTGTGGTGTCAGTCAGAAAATATTGTTGCGCTGCCTTTGGCCCCATTCGCACATCGGTCCGCTACTGACGCCATCTCACAGGCCAACGGGGCGCCCCACGCCGACTTTCAACATTGTAGGATGGCCACAGAAGTGCGACAACTTACTAGACACCACCTCGGTGCCATCCGGATCTTGGCGCGTTGTGCTGCCTTCGGCCTATTCGCACATCGGTCCGCTACTGACGCAAACTCACAGGCCCACGGGGCGCCCCACGCCGACTTTCAGCATTATAGGATGGCCACACCAGTGCTGCAACTTGCTGGACACCACCTCGGTGCCATCCGGATCTTGACGCGTTGTATTGCCTTCGGCCTATTCGCACATCGGTCCGCTACTGACGCCGCCTGACGTGCCAACGTATTTTCTCCGCATTTTATACCCTATGCCGCATAACAGGTCATGTGACTTGTTTATAAAACTTTTCATTGGTTCATTTTACTTTTGGTTTCCTAATGATGGAAGGCTTGATCATATGACCTAAAAACAACACTTTTCATTGGATGAAAACTTTTTTTTTTCCCCAAACGATGAAAGCCCCACCTTGTTTCTGGATGTTTCAGACTAAACTGGCGTCAGCATGAGAGCACCACCATCTCGTAGCTCCGTCGTGGTCATTCCGCGAGCAATCATGGCAGCCGCTCCCCACCAGAAGCCTGCAGGAGTCGGGGCCCCCAAAACTTTTGATGAATTCTCAAGGCGGAGGGGACGCTTTCGAGAATGGGGTCCAAGACCTAGCAGACAAGCATCCGATTTCCAAGGTGTCCCAGGGCCATTTCAGTGCACCAGGCCCAAAAAGGAAAGAGCCTGCCGCCATTTTGAGAGTCCTGTGACAGCCGCCTATCGCTGCACCGCAAGAGTGGGCGCAACTCAGCTGAATTGCGGCTTTTGACACAGTGGACCAAAAACGGACGGAATGGCAACTGAAACGGTAAAGGGGCGCCCCACTACAACAGATGAGACTCCACCTGGAGAGGCCCGTTCACGCCGCCTCCCCCGGGACGCCCCACGCCGTTATTCGGAGCAGCATTGTAGGATACCAAAACCAGTGCGGCAACTTACTGGACATCACCTTGGTGCCATCGTTCTGCTGCCTTGGAACTATTCGCACAACAGTTTGCTACTGATGACCCACCCCCCGCGACGCCCCACGCCGTTATTTGCTGGGTGGCAACTTACTAGACATCACTTTCGTGTCATCTAGATTTCGGCGCGTTCTGCTGCCTTGGAACTATTCGCACAACAGTTTGCTACTGATGACCCACCCCCCGCGACGCCCCACGCCGGAAATCTGGACGTTGTGCTGCGTTGGGACTATTCGCACAGCCGACCGCTACTTCGTTGTTTTTCCCTAAAAATGTTTATATGTTATTACTATTTTTGTTTTCTTGTATATATTTATAAATTATTAAAGTTTTATAATCTTACTACTTTGTCGGAGTGCTATATATTTTTAATGTGACACATAATTGTAAAAACTTTGATGTACAAAGAGTCATCCCAGGAATCTTCCGCTTCACGCTCGGTCCCCTCCCCAATCACAATACAGGATGGTTTTCAGATAATAGCAACGCTTCTGCTGTGACGGATCTCATCGAGTGTGGACCTTGATCTACTATAACTCCTTTGAAGAGGGGTGATTCTTTACAGCTGTGGCCATAAACTACATCTGCAGGGCTAGCTGATAGCCTAGGACCGGCCTGGACAATCGGACACAGAGGAAAAGGAGTGTCAGAGGGTGCGGTAGTGAATAGGGCGAAAGGGAGGTGTCGGGCGGGCACAGGGTGTGATTCTCAGGGAAGAGCAGCGCAGATGGGGGGAGGTTTATTACCCATGCATAAGACAGAGAGCGGGGGTGACCACTGCCTGGGTGAGATGCTTGCGAGGGTGGGGAGCCATGCTAAGGATCGACAGCGTGCACAGAGTGGGTCTGGTCAAGGCATCTAAAATGGCTGCCGTGCACGACAAAAGTGTGGCATTTGAAAAAAGACAAGATGGCGCAGACAATGTTTTTCAACACTTCCTGATTTCCTTCGAATCGAACGTTAACAGACGTTGGGGCATATTACCAAAGTTAAACGATATTTATCCCTAACGATGCATTGCAAAGATTTTTTTACCGTCAGAAATTATCGCAGATAAACCTTGCTATTATCAAGGTTTATCGCAAATACGATAAAAAACGACCGCAATGCATTAATATCGCTGAAAACTCCGAGATATTCATGCATTACCGAGCTAATGCTCTTAGCCATGTTATCCACCTCCCATTGGATAACATGGCTAAGAACTGCTCAGGGCAGCTGTTACTTTTTGGAGATATTTGCGCTTATCTCGAATATTTCCAAAAGTTGATAATAGGAGATAGCGATGTTAGCGACTGTTTCCAGTCGCTAACATCTTGGCATGCCCACTTTGCATGTCATTAGTGATAAACATCACTCACATGCAAAGTGGGGCCCAAGATGGTCGCTATCTCCTACTAGTCGTCGCTAACTGGTGTTAGCAACAGCTAGGTAATACAGATATAATTTTATCTCCGCGAAGCGGAGCGCTGTTACAGATATATATCTTGTTTTTGAACGTTAATTTCTCAAAATGCACTGAAGCACATATATTGAGACCTAGCAAAGGCACATCGGGCTACCAGTCCCTAATATTTTACCAAGTTTCGTGCAAATCCATTCAGCCGTTCGATTATTATTATTATTTTTTTTTTTGCCCCGCGGGGCCCTTTTAAAACCTCCACATCAAACTTAGGAGGTCAGCGAGGATCTACTATGCCCCCTTATGGTCATTTGCCCCTTCGCTTTGGCCTCCTCTTGTCTCTCGATCCTACCGAGAGACAAGATGGCGGCCGCTACGTACTGTTTGGAATGTTTACAGACACCGGAGAGCCAATCAGCTTCGCTTCGCAAAGCTCCGTAACGCGAAAAGTACGCGAAGCGGTGCGCTGTTACAGATATATATCTTTTTTTGAACGTTAATTTCTCAAAATCCACTGAAGCACATATATTGAGACCTAGCAAAGGCACATCGGGCTACCAGTCCCTACAATTTTGCCAAGTTTCGTGCAAATCCATTCAGCCGTTCGATTATTATTATTATTTTTTTTTTTTGCCCCGCGGGGCACTTTTAAAACCTCCACATCAAACCTATGGGGTCAGCGAGGATCTACTATTCCCCCTTATGGTCATTTGCCCCTTCGCTTTGGCCTCCTCTTGTCTCTCGATCCTACCGAGAGACAAGATGGCGGCCGCTACGGACTGTTTGGAATGTTGACAGACGCCGGAGAACCAATCAGCTTCGCTTCACAAAGCTCCGTTGCGCGAAAAGTACGCGTCCTGGAGCGCTGCCCGGTCCGCTGTTACAGATATATATCTTTTTTTAAACGTTCATTTCTCAAAATCCACTGTAGCACATATATTGAGACCTACAAAAGGCACATCGGGCTACCAGTCCCTACAATTTTGCCAAGTTTCATGCAAATCCATTCAGCCGTTCGGGCTAAAAGGGAGGCCAACCGCCCTATGGAAAACTCAATGTTAAAAACACGTTTTGGGACCCCCCTTTTTTCTCAGCCCCCCCTTGACGAACCCCCCCCAAATTTTCAAGGGCTGCTCAGAAACAAAATGTTCCATTTTCCTGAAAATTTCAGCCAATTCCGTCCACAAACGCCAAAGTTATTAGACATAGAATTTTCAAAAATCCCATAGAGAAAAAATCCTAACTATATATACCTACTGGCGACCGCCAGTAGGTAATATATATATATATATATATATATATATATATAAATTCACTGAAAAAACCATAGGTTATAGACCATATATAGTTAGGAATTAGCATTTACAAAACCTTGAAAATTCACTGAAAAAAACATGGGTTATAGACCATATATAGTTAGGGATTAGCATTTACAAAACCTTATTTTACTCACACAAAACCATTGAAATTCCATATATAGTTAGTTGCACTAACTATATATCGCGCACCCGCAATCCACTGCTGATGATGTCACATATTACATCATTCATGACATGGTCAGTGACATCACTGATGACAGATGACATCTCAAATGACATCACTGCTGGTTGGTGGAGACATTTTGACTATATTCTGGACCTGCCCGGCCTCGCCCAAAATGGCGTCGGTATAAATGAGACTCGCAACTCCTTGATGTGTACTGGTTGCTCAGCCTTGATATCACGAGATATGTATGCAGTTTTGGAGCACATGGCGGGCGGGGACGGGTACTGATTGAACATTTGCACATCCCTATTGATATTAAGTTCTGATGTATTATTCATTACTGTACTATTGAAAGATCGAATTAACGTTACTCATGGTACTTGTCCGCAAATGTATATCTAGATAATTTCATTGTAACTGGTCCTGTCGTACTTTCATTATAAAATGAACGTCCACCGATTCCGCAACTGTTAGACACCTTAATTCCTGCAACCTAATGGCCCGCCCGTTACGTTTTTCTACAGTGTAAAGGTCCCCTCATCATATACGATTCCAGTTTGCTCCGTGGCCGGCCCACGTGGTTGTAGGCCCGTATTTGTATACTGACATTTTTGCAAAAAAAAAAAGTTTTCGAAGGAAGTATGGAATCAGCGTCATAACAATCGTCTAGGTTGGTAGGATTTTAGAATAATGGCTGTTATTCCCAAACAATAGAAGACAGATAATGCAGACCCTTTGCCTGAATTTTGGATTGATTGAAATTTGTATCCGTCACACCTTCCCTTTTTCCAGAATTGTTAGAAAATGGTCGACCGTAGCTTAAGGTATCTGTCGAATGTAAGGTGTGGTATTTTGTCCCATAAAATAAGACTAATTGAGAAACAAATACACGAAGAGGGAACTCGAATTTAGAGACAAACAAAATGAAACATTTTTTGGCATCATAAGAAGGGGAGGATATGTTACACAGAAAAATAATGCGAAAGGGATAGCCAAGATCTGTTGTATCACACGTTCCTGCAGCTAGTCTGATACATGGTAAGTAGAAGCTTTTTCGTGTTTGCGCGCGCTGACATCCTCTGAATGCTGTATCCCCCCCCTTTCTTTTCTCCTCTGTAGGTTACATCGGAGTTCCGACTGAAGAATGGAGTGGACATGGACAGCACCGTGCTCCATGTAGGGAAAGACATAGACAAGCGCTGTGAGATATTGCATGGAGTGCAGCAGACCATCACTGTGAACGTGAAAAATTGTATGGTGTGACTGAGCGTACATGCCCTGATTGTATGGTATGAATGTGTATGTATTCCATATGCCCGGCCGATAAACGTTCTGTTTGCGCAACTGCCGCGTTAGAAAACAACATCCTGACGCGTCGCGTAACCGCGACATATCGCGTTGTCGCGTAATGCGTCATATGACGAGCCGCGTTAGCGCACCCGGAAGTGCTCCGATGCGCGAGGCGCGAAGCGCAGCTTCCCGGAAGCGGAGCGCATAACGTAAGCATAACAGGTCATGTGACTTGTTAATAAAACTTTTCATTGGTTCATTTCACTTTTGGGTTTCTAATGATGTAAGGCTAGGTCATGTGACCTAAAAATAACACTTTTCATTGGTTTAGAACTATTTTTTGTCCCAAATGATGAAAACCCCTCCTTGTTTCCTCACTCTGACTTTCATCTTTGTGAGAGGAAGACCTTTTTTCATCACTTAGCAATCGCAAGTGTTGTAGCTTCAGCTGGTGCATCCCCACCACCACCACCTCCTACGAAGAGAGTACCACCTCCTCAAGTGGTAGTTGAGCAAGAGGTGCCCCCCCACCTTCTTGTTGCCTGATTCGGCCAGCTCAATCGATCGAGCATGAGACTCTGTTGTGATCTGAAGAACCGCTGCCTGCGGTGCCTCCGGTGCCTCCGAGAACCGCTTGACGGAGGCCCCCGAGGGGCGGTGTGGTGGCGCGGACTGGGAGGGGGCGCTTGGCTCCTGCCCCCTCCCCAAGTCTCGCTCGGCCAGCTGAGTTGCGCCCACTCTTGCGGCCTACGACATGGAGAGGCCGGGGCATTGACTAGGCGGGGCCTCCGGCCGCAACCACAGCGCCAACGATCGCTGCTGACGGAGGGGAGCCTTGCCGGTGAGAGCCACTGATCTGAAGAACCGCTGCCTGCGGTGCCTCCCTGAACCGCTTGACGGAGGCCCCCGAGGGGCGGTGTGGTGGCGCGGACTGGGAGGGGGCGCTTGGCTCCTGCCCCCTCCCCAAGTCTCGCTCGGCCAGCTGAGTTCCACCCGCTCTTGCGGCACAGTGCCTCACTCGGCCGGTTGAGTTTCGCCTACTCTTGCGGCTACAGCGTCTCACCCGCCATCCAGCTGAGTTGCGCCCACTCTTGCGGCCTACGACATGGAGAGGCCGGGGCGTTGACTAGGCGGGGCCTCCGGCCGCAACCACAGGGCCAACGATCGCTGCTGACGGAGGGGAGCCTTGCCGGTGAGAGCCACTGATCTGAAGAACCGCTGCCTGCGATGCCTCCCTGAACCGCTTGATGGAGGCCCCCGAGGGGCGGTGTGGTGGCGCGGACTGGGAGGGGGCGCTTGGCTCCTGCCCCCTCCCCAATTCTCGCTCGGCCAGCTGAGTTCCGCCCGCTCTTGCGGCACAGTGCCTCACTCGCCAGGTTGAGTTTCGCCTACTCTTGCGGCTACAGCGTCTCACCCGCCATCCAGCTGAGTTGCGCCCACTCTTGCGGCCTACGACATGGAGAGGCCGGGGCGTTGACTAGGCGGGGCCTCCGGCCGCAATCACAGCGCCAACGATCGCTGCTGACGGAGGGGAGCCTTGCCGGTGAGAGCCACTGATCTGAAGAACCGCTGCCTGCGGTGCCTCCCTGAACCGCTTGACGGAGGCCCCCGAGGGGCGGTGTGGTGGCGCGGACTGGAAGGGAGCGCTTGGCTCCTGCCCCCTCCCCAAGTGTTGTTGCCCTGGTGTGGCCTGAGATCGCCCCCGACATAGGCGGCCGGCTCCCGGGGTCCGGCAGAACTTTTTGCCTTTTGGTGACTCTTCATTCTGGACCTTGTCCCACAATCCGTTTGACCTGAAGACACGTCTTGCGGTGCCCTCGCAATGCGGCCTGGTCCCTGAATGTGTGCAGGGGGACGGTATTGATTGGATCAAGATGGCGGCTTCACACAAAGCTGACTCAAGTGTTGCTGCTGATGCTATGCAGACAAAAACTGGTTTTCAGTTTGTACATTCTTCAGGATTTTTCCATCCAAGGCTGGTTGAGAGTTTGTAGAACGATGGCTTCAGATTTTCAACATACTACTCTTCAACATTCTTCATAAATGTAACAATGTGGGACTCACTAGGAGAACGGCCGTTTATCTTTCCTTTCAAAATGCTGCCAACAATATTTTCTGAATGGAAGACACCATCTTGTAGCATAAAAGGCTGCGTCAAGGGTGGTATTGCCCAGAATGTCTTGTTTTCTAGTGCTCGTAATGATGAAGCCAGAACTGCCAAAAGGGATTCTGGTCCTGCCGCTACTTATTGGAGACATTGAACTATACTCTGGACCTGCCTGGCCTCGACCAAAATAGCGCCAGTATGGGAGCGACTTGCAACTCCTTACGACGTTCTAGTTACTTAGCCTTGACGTTATGGGGGATGTATACGGTATTTGTGCACATGGCGGGCGGGGAAGGGTACTGACTGGGCATACGGACAACCCTATTGATGTCGATTTTTCATTATTGATTATTGTATTAATAAAGCTTCGAAATAATGTTACCCATGATACTCGCCCATGGTGTGCGTATGGACGATTTTATTGTAACTGATTCTGTTATACTTTCAATTATAAAATCAACCTTCACTGATCCTGCAACCGTTTGTCACGTTTAGTTTTTTCAATTAAATGGCTCGCTTGTTACATACTCCTATACCCCTGGCTTTTGAAAGACACCATCTTGTAGAATAAAGGGCTGCGTCAAGGGTGGTATTGCCCAGAATGTCTTGTTTTCTAGTGCTCGTAATGACGAAGCCAGAACTGCCGAAAGGGATTCTGGTCCTGCTGCTACTTATTGGAGACATTGAACTATACTCTGGACCTGCCTGACCTCGACAAAATGGCGCCAGTATGGGAGCGAATTGCAACTCCTTATGACGTTCTAGTTACTTAGCCTTGATGTTATGGGGGATGTATGCGGTCTTTGTGCACATGGCGGGCGGGGAAGGGTACTGATTAGGAATACGTACAACCCTATTGATGTCGATTTTTCATTATTGATTATTGTATTAATAAAGCTTCGAAGTAATGTTACCCATGATACTCGCCCATGGTGTGCGTATGGACGATTTTATTGTAACTGATCCTGTTATACTTTCAATTAAAAAATCAACCTTCACTGATTCTGCAACCGTTTGTCACGTTTAGTTTTTTCAATTAAATGGCTCTCTTGTTACATACTCCTATACCCCTGGCTTTTGACCCTTTCCTACGCGCGGTCTGTACTACCGCCCTCGGGCGATCTATGTAATGAACAGACTACCATTGCTGAAACACAAGGGAATGCATCTCAGAGAGATAAGTCAAGTATGTGGTAGATAAAAACATTTTCGTGTTTATTCACGCTGATGTGCTTTGAACGCTGCCCCCCCCCCTCATCATTTAGATTACCACCGCCCATTGCACAAAAGCGTACCGGGCGCTCCCCACGCAAAAAAAAACGTTTTCTTTTTGGGTTTTTTTGTCCCGCGGGGCCCTTTTAAAGCTTCCACATCAAACCTAGGGGGTCAGGGAGGATCTACTATGCCCCCTTATGGTCATTTCCCCCTTTGTTTTGGCCTCCTCTTGTCTCTCGATCCTACCGAGAGACAAGATGGCGGCCGCTCCGGACTGTTTAGAATATTGACAGACACCGGAGAGCCAATCAGCTTCCCTTCGCGAAGTTCTGTTACGCGTCAAGTACGCGAACCGGAGCGCTACCCGGAGCGCTGTTACCGATATATATATTTTTTTTAACGTTAATTCATCAAAATCCACTGGAGCACATATATTGAGACCTAGCAAAGGCACATCGGGCTAACAGTCCCTACAATTTTGCCAAGTTTCGTGCAAATCCATTCAGCCGTTCGAGCTAAAAGTGAGGCCAACCGCCCTATGGAAATTAACATGGGAAAAACGCGTTTTGGGACCCCCTTTTTTCTCGGCCCCCCCTTGACGAAACCCCCCTAAATTTTCAGGGGCTGCTCAGGAACAAAATGTTCCATTTTCCTGAAAACTTCAGCCAATTCCGTCCACAAACGCCAAAGTTATTAGACATAGAATTTTCAAAAATCCCATAGAGAAAAAATCCTAACTATATATACCTACTGGCGACCGCCAGTAGGTAATATATATATATATATATATATATATATATATATATATGTGTATATATATATATATATATATATATATATATATATTTCAACACAAAGTGATCCAGGCAGATAAGGAGAGCGCTCGTCAGCGTGTGCATCACTCAGGGGTCCGATCCGGACCCATAATCATTTTTAAGCGCAAAAGGAGCTGCACACCCAGGATATTTTCAAAGGCTTTTTATTAGAGCTTCACCCCACCAACGCGTTTCATCCTCAACAGGCTTTGCTCACGGTCAGTTAGTCCTTCCACTCTTTCGCTACTTATACTAGCCCATGTTAGCCTGTTATGTGGCATTATGGGATACGTAGTTTTTTACACAGTTTCAAAAATAATTATAAAAGAAAGACTGGTGTAAATCACATTTTGTGTTTTGGTAAACAAGCGCTACATATTCAATTCATATGGGCGAGTCTTATTCTCAGAATTCATTGATGCGACTGCTTCATTGTTATTTTTCAAGGTATGTCGGGTGTAGTACCCCTTTGTACTTGAAAAAGTCTAGGTAGGTGCTGGTAACAGTCACTCTAGGTGTACGTGCAGGTCCTCACCAAAGTTCATTCCTCTCGGTGCCTTGGTCCGCAGACGGATAATTAGACGGGACTCCTTTTTTGTACAATCGCTCTAACATATTAATCTGTTGTTTGAGCGTCGTGTTGTTTATATCAGGTGTTGCATTACTCTCATTGCCTGCGTTTATTGATATCCCAGACTTGAACATTGTGGTCGCTTTAGAGGCACGTTTTGACTCGCCCATATGAATTGAATATGTAGCGCTTGTTTACCAAAACACAAAATGTGATTTACACCAGTCTTTCTTTTATAATTATTTTTGAAACTGTGTAAAAAACTACGTATCCCATAATGCCACATAACAGGCTAACATGGGCTAGTATAAATAGCGAAAGAGTGGAAGGACTAACTGACCGTGAGCAAAGCCTGTTGAGGCTGAAACGCGTTGGTGGGGTGAAGCTCTAATAAAAAGCCTTTGAAAATATCCTGGGTGTGCAGCTCCTTTTGCGCTTAAAAATATATATATATATATATTACCTACTGGCGGTCGCCAGTAGGTAGTTATAGTTAGGACCTAGTTTCCATAGGAAATCCGCAACATTCTATTGGAATACCTTTGGCGCCGGTGGACACATTTTTCGCGAATTTCTCAAATTAGGTGGCAAGCTCCACTCCGCTCCTTCCCTGAAAGTTTGGGGGGATTTGTTAAGCGGGGGCCAAGATAAAAGGGGGGTCCCAAAACGTGTTTTCTTCATGTTAATTTCCATAGGGCGGTTGGACTCACTTTTAGCCCGAACGGCTGAATGGATTCCCACCAAACTTGGCAAAATTGTAGGGACTGGTAGCCCGATGTGCCTTTGGTATGTCTCAAGATATGTGCTCCAGAGGATTTTGAGTAATTTTCGTTAAAAAAATATATATATCTATAAGCGCGCCCCGGTACGCGCACCGGTACGCGCACCGGGCGCGCTACGCGAGAACGCGAGTGAAAGCAGATTGGCTCTCGGGTGTCTGTCAACATTCCAAACAGTCCGGAGCGGCCGCCATCTTGTGTCCCGGTAGGATCGAGATACAAGAGGTGGTAAAATCAAAGGGGGAATGACCAAAAGGGGGTAGGGTAGACCCCCCCCTGATGCCCTAGGTTTGATGTGTGGGCCATAAAAGGGCCCCGCGGGGCAAAAAAAAAATCGATTTTCGCGGGGGGAGCGCCCGGTACGCGCACCGGGGAGCGTACCGGGGAGCGTACCAAGGGGAAAACCCAGTGAAAGAGTAAAATAATAATTTAAAGTGCTTAGAGGTAGGGTAGCTTTGCATAGAGTTGTTGTGTTGTGTGGGTGATTTAAGTACCAGCATGTAGGTACCAATACAGAGTCTTAAATTCAATGTACACCGTCTCCTCTGTAGATAATTTGCATGTTGTTACAGAAGTTATTGTGGTATATGGAATCTATACCATAGTCTGTCAGTAAAGCAGATACAACATGGAGGCAGCAGATGAAAAAGAGATGTGAAATACACATTGGAGATAATATAGTGGGAGAAAGGAAGTAACTATGAGCAAAATTACTATGTAACACAAAAAAGTTGCACAGTATACTATAAGTCTCACTTTATATTATAATCATTTTGGTACTATTTCATGAATTACATATAAAAATGAATAATGTCTGGAACAATTTTTAATTATTAAATAAAAATTTATTTTTGTGATTTTTCAAAATTTAAAAGAACTTCCAACATTACATCATCAGGAATGTCCTCATTTTCAGTCCATGATTCCATTTCTTCCACACAATTAACTAACTCTTCGTCCAGAGACTGATCTATAAAGTCAAAGTCTTCCTCAGGATTGTTCTCCAGAACAATTTCGAAAGAAATATTAATTTTGTTTGGTTCTCCTTCCATTTTCTTGCTGTAAATTGCAATAAAAATACATATATCAGTAAAGTTAGGGCAGTGTTGGGTTTAAGTTTAGACAGGTACTTCTGAGTTTTTAACAGTGAAGTTATCTTTGGGCAGTGTATGGTATCAGGCAGGAAGTAGAAATATCAAAAAAGTGTATGTGAAGAAGCCTAAGTAATTTCATAATTATACCAGAGACGCCTAACTCAATCTATAACTATAACAGAGAAGCCTATCTCAATCTATAACTATAACAGAGGGACAGTAAATAACTATCGGAAAACGTTTTTACAAATTAACTTAAAGTGCCCCTTACAAATTAACAACTTACCTTATTGAAAGGTGATGAAGATAAATGGAGAAAATTCTTTAAAGATGTACCTCAGGTAGTTGTAGTCAAAATGGCCGTGTTTCCCTCTCATTTTTCATTTATATTCATGTACATAACCAATCAAATGTCATTAAAAAAAAGTGGAAAATGAAAGTAACATTTTAATTGGTTGTAAATTCTAACACTTCATATGTGTTTTTGTCATGTAATTTACCTCAGGATATTTAGACAGGGATACAGCCCAAATGGCTCAATGGAATTCCACCAAATTTGGGAAAATGGTAGGGACTGTTATGTAGTAGGGCCTATTCTATATTTGGTGAAAGTCTCTCCAGTGGTTTTTATGTAAATTAACTTTTAAAAATTTTTGGTAGCTCTTACTGGTGCGCGCCCCGGGTACGCGTACCGGCAGCGCTATGGGAGTCCTCCATCTTGTGTTTCGGTAGATTTGAGATACAAGATGGAGGACAAACAACGTTGGGAATGGGTAAAAGGGGGCACGGTAGACACCCCATGACCCCCTAGGTTTTCTTAGGAGGCCCATATAGGCCCAAAGACATTTTTTTTTATGTTTCACGGGGGAGCGCCCGGTACGCGTACCGGGGAGCGTACCGGGGAGCGTACTTCGGTGAAAAACAGTGAAAAAAGTTAGAGTAAAATAATCATTTGGAGTGATCAGAGGTAGGGTAGCCCTGAAAAGAGCTTTTGGGTTCTGTGGCTGATTTAGGTACCTACAAGTAGGTTCCAATGCACAGTCTTAAATTCAGGAGGAATATTCTATTCCCCTCATCTGAGAAGTGCACACCATCTCTTTCTGTAGATATCTTGCATGTTGTAACGCAAGTTATTGTTGTATACTGAACCCATTCCATAGTCTCTCATGTAAGCAGAAACAGATTTATTCACATGTTTCCATGCTTTCTCAAATTGTGGACAAAATTCGTTGGACCACTTCCATTTCTGTCTTTGGCATATATTGGAATATACCAAGGCAGTTTGAGGAAAAAGTGCCATCAATTGCTCAAAGGTGTCCTTTAAAAGCATTTCCAGATCTACCCCAGTCAAAGTGCCTAAGTAATTTCCACCACAGTTCAGAATTATGAGGTGAGGGTGTGGCAGATGCAAAAAGGTTTTCACCAATGGTATCAATTGATGACATCTCAATCCTCTTCGGCCAATCCACTTGATGTCTAAATTTGGTAAATCAAGGTTGTGAAAATTTCTGATAGCTGCATACCTTTGAGCCCAGTGGATGTAGCTATGTCCAATAATCCAGACAGAATACATGGTGAGAGGAGGTTCTGGTGCAGTCAGATGAAGTGTGGGAATGAAATGGCAGTTGGAACAGTAGGAGTTTGCAAAAAAAAAACTGTGGAGTTGCAGTGCTCTTGAATCACAAGCAATGATTGGTGGATTGAGAAAGTTGAAAACTGAAAGTTAGGGTGCATGGTTCTGTTGTGTGAAAGAAGTAATTTGAATGGTTAAGAAAAAGTCATTTAAAGAAACATTGCACCGAATAAGCTGGTGTATTGAGAGGTCAAACATCCTTGCTGAGTTCATTTGCAACATTTTAGAATAAACTTTTAAACCTGAGAGCTCAGTGAGGAGGGAGTTGCCATGGTAACAGGTAGAAAGGGCTGAGGGGGGAAGGGTGTTGGTTTGAAAATAGAGAGGGAAGAGTTTTAATTGGTTAACATGAGGGATATGTGTGTAGAATTAGAGGTTTTCTGTGCCATTCATGGTTGCAGTGCCTGGAGTACATACCTTTTGCTCTGCTAAAGAAATATTGGTGTGTGTGTCTGCCACTGTTCTCAATCTCCCAAAGCATTTGTAAAGGTGAGTAATGATTCATTTAATATAGATAGAGACTTGTATACTCTATGGAGAAGATTTGGAAGCAAATTGTGGGTTTTTTATGTTGCTTTGTGTCATGTTTTTTGAAAATGCTTGCTAAAAAGTTGTTGCTGCAAAGAGGAATTGTATTTTGGAAAATTGTGAAGTTTCAGTAGTCACCTGGAATGCTTATACATAGGACCTGCGCTCTGTTTCTAAAATGTTATTTAAAAAACGATTTTGGGGCAAATCATTGGCTTTTACATTTTTGAGAAGGAATAAATAGTGTCTGCATGATTAAATAAATATATTTGAACCTTTCACAATGATGTCACCTGTGTTACCTCAGATTAGGAAGCACATTGAGCTTCTTTGCTGTTGGTTTGTGTCATGTTTTTTGATAATGCTTGGTATCAATATTTGCAAGATAGAGGAATTGTATTTTGTAAAATAGTGATGTTTCAGTAGTGAAATTGAATGCTTGTACATAGGACCTGCGCACTGTTTCTTAAATGTTATTTAAAAAACGATTTTGGGGCAAATGAATGGCTTTTACATTTTTGAGAAGGAATAAATAGTGTCTGCATGATTAAATACATATATTTGAACCTTTCACAATGATGTCACCTGTGTTACCTCAGATTAGGAAGCACATTGAGCTTCTTTGCTGTTGGTTTGTGTCATGTTTCTTGATAATGCTTGGTATTAACATTTGCAAGATAGAGGATTTGTATTTGTGAAATAGTGAGGTTTCAGTAGTGAAATTGAATGCTTGTACGTAGGACCTGCACTCTGTTTCTAAAATGTTATTTAAAAAAACGATTTTGGGGCAAATCAATGGCTTTTTCATTTTTGAGAAGGAATAAATAGTGTCTGCATGATTAAATAAATATATTTGAACCTTTCACAATGATGTCACCTGTGTTACCTCAGATTAGGAAGCACATTGAGCTTCTTTGCTGTTGGTTTGTGTCATGTTTTTGATAATGCTTGGTATTAACATTTGCAAGACAGAGGATTTGTATTTTGTGAAATAGTTAGGTTTCAGTAGTGAAATTGAATGCTTGTACATAGGACCTGCGCTCTGTTTCTAAAATGTTATTTAAAAAATGAGTTTGAGACAAATGAATGAATTTTACATTTTTGAGAAGGAATAAATAGTGTCTGCATGATTAAATAAATATATTTGAACTTTTCACAATGATGTCACCTGTGTTACCTCAGATTAGGAAGCAGATTGAGATTCTTTCTTGTTGGTTTGTGTCATGTTTTTTGATAATGCTTGGTATCAACATTTGTAAGATAGAGGAAAGGAGGTGGGGCCTGTGTCTAAGAGTGCAGTGGGGGAGAGGTTTCATCAAGTCCATTCCACTGCCCTCTTAGACACAGGCCTCAACACCTCTGCTCCCCAGGACAGCCCTGACCTCATCTGTACTCCTGGTCAGGTCTCACCTCATCTGCATCCTGTTACTATCTATTTTACCCAATAGATTGAGGCCTGTCCAGGGGGCATGGAGGTGGTGAGGCTTGTATAGGGGTCAGAGGAGGTGAGTCCTGTCCACAGCACTCTTGGACACAGGACTCCTCCGCACCCCTGGACAAGCCTCACCTCATCTGCACAATGTGCTTACTAATTGAATGCTTGTACATAGGACGAGTGCTCTGTTTCTTGAATGTTATTGGAAAAACGATTTTGGGGCAAATGAATAGCTTTTACATTTTTGAGAAGGAGTAAATAGTGTCTGCAAGATTAAATAGATATATTTGAACCTTTCACAATCATGTCACCTGTGTTTCCTCAGATTAGGAAGTAGATTGTGCAGATGAGGTGAGGCATGTCCAGGGGTGCAGAGGAGGTGAGGCCTGTAT
Source organism: Lissotriton helveticus (assembly GCF_964261635.1). Classification (NCBI taxonomy): domain Eukaryota; kingdom Metazoa; phylum Chordata; class Amphibia; order Caudata; family Salamandridae; genus Lissotriton; species Lissotriton helveticus. Next base: position 1,598,610,779 of record NC_136059.1, on the reverse strand, counting down.
CCAAGAGTGCAGTGGAGATGACTCACCTCCTGTGACACTTGGACAAGCCTCACCTCATCCGTGCACCCTAAACAGGCCTCAATCTATTGGGTATAATAGATGGTAACAGGGTGCAGATAAGGTGAGGCCTGTCCAGGGGTGTAGATGAGGTGAGGCCTGTCCAGGGGTGCAGATGAGGTGAGGCCTGTTCAGGGTTGCAGATGAGGCGTGGCTTGTCCACAGGTGCAGAGGAGATGAGGCCTGTGTTCAAGAGTGTAGTGGGAGAGAGGCCTGTCCAGGGGTGCAAAGGAGGTGAGGCCTGTGCCTAAGAGTGCAGTGGGGTAGAGGCTTCATGAAGTCCATTCCACTGCCCTCTTAGACACAGGCCTCAACACCTCTGCTTCCCAGGACAGATCTGACCTCATCTGTACTCCTGGTCAGGTCTCACCTCATTTGCATCCTGTTACCATCTACTATACCCAATAGATTGAGGCTTGTTCAGGGGGCATGGAGGAGGTGAGGCTTGTCTAAGGGTCAGAGGAGATGAGTCCTGTCCACAGCACTGTTGGACACAGGACTTACGTCCTCTGCACCCCTGGACAGGCCTCACCTCATCTGCACAATCTGCTTACTAATCTGAGGAAACACAGGTGACATGATTGTGAAATGTGCTAATATATTTTTTTAATCATGCAGATACTATCTAATCCTTGTCAATAATGTACAACCAATTCATGTGCCCGAAATCTTTTTTTAAATAACATTTAAAAAACAGAGCACAGGTCATATGTATAAACATTTCATTACACTACTGAAACCTCACTCATTTAGAAAATACAATTCCTTTATGCACCAACATTTCTTTACCAAGGATTATCAACAATGTATTAGTCTCTATTATATTCTCTTCCTGACTTACTCTATTTTTCCACCTGTCCCCTTCTAACACCCTCTCTCTGACTTATTCCTTTTTACATCCTGACTCTGTGTTACACTCTGTTACACTCTCTCTTTGACTTACTTTCTCTTACACCCTGTCTTTAATTTATTCCCTCTCTCTCTTTTTTACAGCAATTTGTAAGTCATACTTTCTCTTACATCCTCTTCCTGATTTACTCCGTCTTACAACCTTTCTTTTTGTAACATTCTCTCCCAGAGTTACTCCCTATTACACCTTTTGTCTGTTTTACACCCTGTCTCCCTCTATCTGACTTTTTTATTCTCTTCCTCTCTTCCTGTTACACCCTCTGTCTTCCTTACTCCTTGTTACATCCTCTTTCTGATTTACTTCCTCTTACACCCTCTCCCTGTCTTACTCCTTCTCTATGTTTTACTCCCTCAACCTGTTTCTTTGTCTGACTCTCTCTGTCTTTTTGTGTTAGTTCCTCTAACTCTTTTTCTCTGTGTTACTCCTAGTTACATAGTTGCTGTGATATAAACTTAGATATGTTATAAACTAGTGTTTATATCGTTTGCTTATTGTCATTGCTTTGTTGTTTGGTAATAGTGGTCTATAATGTGTTATTTTTTTCTTTAACACAGATTGAAATCAAGATTTTAATAGTAAGGAAATATGCCCTCAAGGCAGAGGAGAAGAAAAGATGCCAAGCGGAAAAATACAAAAACAGCAAAGGAATTAAAGCACTCCTCTACAACAAATACTTCAAAAAACAGGAAAAAAGCTCCTGGTAAGACAACTAAGTCTTTCTTACGGAACATATGTAGATCAAAAAATGTTGAGGAGAATGTAAATATACAGAAGGAGAGAGCAAATTTGAAAAGGAAGGAGGGGCCCCCCAAAAATGTTACTACTGGAGCAGGAGAGAATGATATGTATAGGAATAGAAGGCAAAACCAATTTAGGGACATTCGTAAATGAATGTTTCGCAATAGGGTGGTTTTAAATTTGTTAAAACATGTTAAGAAAGGTAAACCGAGAGCTGCTTTTTACAAGAAAAAGAAAAGTGTAGAGAAGATTGTTGATCAGGCTTTTGAAGTTAAGAAAAAATTATTTATTTTAATAATCAATAGAATTAGGACACTTAACAAGACAATTGATGTTTTCAAATCAAACAGTAGATGCAAAAGAGTAATTAATCGGACTAATTTTTGTAAAGTTTTTTCAGGAGAATGGATGCATAGTTCAAGTTGTGAGCCATTTTTTAATGAGGAGAGTTATTTCCAGGAGAATGATTTGGTGCATGCAGTTGACACCAGTGGTCAAGCATATGAGGTGAAATACGGTTGTCCGATTGAAAAAGAGAAACTTGTTTCTAGAGATGCGGAAGAGGTGTTAGCTGATGAAGTTTTAGGGAGACGTACTAAGGGTCCTGTGTACACTTGGAAGTGTAGTAGTATTTGCAATGTGCAACAGGATTCAATCAATTTGCTTCGTAATTTCTTACGGACATATAGTAAGAAAAGTCTAAAACAGAAAATGAAGATGTTGCAAGAGTTAGATCCTTGCAGAGTGAGAGAAAACACAGGTTTGCAGGGGCATTCACTGGCTTGTCTTTCTAGAAAAGTATGTCAGAGTGTTTGTCATCATTTTAGGATGTTAGCAGTACATCATACTAAAGTGAGGAAATTAGTGAGAAGGTTATATTATGCAAAAAGTCCAGCACTTAAGCTAAAACAGTTAAATAGTGCTCTTTTGCATGGGACTGAATTAGATGTGAAGACCATTTGTGAAGAAATTGAGTTAAATTACTTTGGTGAAAAAGAGGACAGTGTACAAATTGATACAGAAATTCAAGGTAATGTGGAAGACAATGTACAGATTTTAAGTACAGAAAAGTTTGACCAGGAAATTTCTAAGTTTAGGGTGAAATCAAGTGAAAGGCCAAATTTTAGTTGTGTGTGTTGTCGACGAACTCATTATAAGCACCAGACTAGATTAGTCGATTTATATGTAAAAAGCGAAATGCTAAATAACAATGAGTGGAAGGATTTTGCAACTTATTTGTTGGTGGAGGATTGTTTTGATTTGAGTTCTGATCAGCGTATTTGTAAATATTGTTATAATAAATTAAATGAAAACAGAATGCCTGCTAGAGCTGTTCATAATAATCTTGAGTTGGTAGACATTCCTCCTGAATTGATGGATTTAAATACATATGAATCTATTTTAATTCAATGTGTGCATCCTTTTCAGGCTATTGTTCGCATGGAGCCTAAGATAGGGAAATTGCCTCCTTCAGATTTACAAAGAGGATTAAAGGGAAGAGTTGTTTATTTGCCTCTAGATTTCAAGAAAAATATTGATACAATTGGTGTAGAGAAAGTGAAAGAGGAACCTCTGGTTATTCTAGTTAATGGGGTTTCGACAAAGAGTAAGAAAATCTGGCAAGATTTAGTGGATGTTAAGAAAGTCAAAAAGGCAACGTTGTGTTTGGTCAAAAACAATGAGTACTACAAAGATGTATGTGTTGGAGCAGAGGAAACAGCTGCAGAAGAAGACAGTGATTGTTCAGCCGGCCAAATTGAAAAAGTTGATGTGTCTTGAAGTGAAGAAATATATGAACATTATACTGTTCATCCTTTGCATTCCAAAGAAGTAATGGGGAATGCAATTGCCTTGTTTCAAATGAAAGCAGCAAAAGGAAGTCAAATTAGTGTATGGGAAGAAAGTTTGGAAGCTCATTGTTTTCCACAGCTATTTCCAACAGGTCGAGGTGGACGATATGACGATCGACCACTTCAAATTCCTGCATCTGAATACCGGACTTTAAGATTATATGCTGAAGATCCAAGGTTTCGTCAATGCATCCCATATTTGTTTCATCTACTGTATGAAAGTGACTTGTCTGGGCTTTCTTATGCAGTAAACCATATACTGAAAAGTGGAGCACATCTGCAAAATGTTTCTGCGAGGAACTTTATGGAGAAAGTCAATCTGCAAGACAATATTTTGGAATCTCATCTAATCAATCTCATGGCATGTCAGCGTGGTGCAAACAAGTATTGGTACCGTCGTCATGGGGAATTGAAATGTATGCTAAGAAACTTAGGAACTGCTACATGGTTCCTCACTCTTAGCTGTGCTGAGTATGCATGGGACGACTTACTTCAATTTCTACGAGAGGCAAATGCAAACATACAAAATATAGAATTCAAAACACCTGGAGAACTGTGGGGCATATTACCAACGTTAAGCGATATTTATCGCTAACGATGCTTAGCAACTAATTTTTTATCGCTAAGCATCGCCAGAAATTATCGCAGATAAACCTTGCTATTATCAAGGTTTATCGCAAATGCGATAAAAAACGGCCGCAATGCATGAATATCGCTGAAAAGTCAGCGATATTCATGCATTACCGAGCTAATGCTCTTAGCCATGTTATCCACCTCCCATTGGATAACATGGCTAAGAACGGCTCAGGGCAGGTGTTAGCTTTTGGAGATATTCGCGCTTAGCGCGAATATCTCCAAAAGTTGGTAATAGGAGATAGCGATGTTAGCGACTGTTTCCAGTCGCTAACATCTTGGCACGCCCACTTTGTATGTCATTAGTGATGAATATCACTGACATGCAAAGTGGGGCCCAAGATCGTCGCTATCTCCTACTAGCTGTCACTAACTGGTGTTAGCGACAGCTAGGTAATAGGGAGATAATTTTATCTCCGCTTTCTTGGCTTTTAAAGCCAAAAAAGCGGAGATAAACCCCCTTGATAATATGCCCCTGTGTTCTTTGGATTCAGTGAATGTATGTAGATATTTTAATCATAGATTTGAAGCTATGATGTCTTTCATTACCAACAAAAAAAATCCTTCCCTTGGAGAGGTTTTGGATTTCTTTTGGAGAAAGGAGTATCAAGTGAGAGGTGCTCCTCACATACATATGTTGTTATGGATTAAAGATGCACCCAAATTTGGAACAGATTCGGATGACACAGTGATGAGTTTCATTGAAGAGTATTCAACATGTGCTGTTCCGAAAACTACCGAAGAAAACAGTTTAATGCAACAAGTTTTACGCTTTCAATTCCATCGTTGTGGAAAGTACTGTCGTCGAAAATTCAGAAACAAGGACAAGTTCTATACAAAATGTCGTTTCGGGTTTCCACGACCAATGATTTCTAAAGGAAGAGTAAATAATTTGATGTCTTCTCTGCGACATACTGTGACGAGGAAATCACCAAAAAATACATACAATTTAAAAAAAAACGAAGAGTCCAAGTACATCAACGACTACAACCCAGTGATTTTGTCCATGTGGAATGCTAACATGGATATTCAGTTCGTTGCTGACAACTCTATTGCTGTGGCTCGATATGTGACGTCTTACATCACAAAAAAAGAAAAGACAGAACTGAAGGAAATGTGGGAGGACATTTCACATGAAAAGAGTATAAGTAAAAAATTATACAGTTTCAGTTTGAAGATGTTGTCGCATCGAGAAAGTGGAGCATATGAATGTTCTGATCGGTTATCATCAGCAAGTCTCTACGCCAAGTCTAGAACTATTATTTGGGTGAGTCTAGGTCTTGCTGTAACACGAAACCGAGTTTTGAAATCTGTACAAGAAATTGAGTATTTGGCGGAGAAAGAACCAAACAGTACAGATATTTTGAAGACAAACATGTTGGATACATACTATCCAAATAGAAGTAGTCATCTTGAGAACAGTTGTTTGTATGAAGTTCTGCAAAACTATATTTATAAGAGGACCATCAGAGAAGATATCAATAATGGAATATATGCTGTCATTGGGTGTGAAGGATGTCTAGTGAAGCAGAAAAAAGGCCATTTGATTAATCATCGAAAATTGAGTTGCGAAAATCCAGAGAAAAGGGAATTTTACTATTTAGCTCTTTTGCAACTCTTTAAGCCATGGCGTACAGAAGAGGAACTACTTGGAGATTTTCTCTGTTACGAAGATTCTTTTAATGCAACCAAGGATACCATAGAATGTCCTGTTTTTCCAAATTATCTGTAAATGTTGAACGAAGAAATAGAGCAGGAAGCCACAATTGCTGTAGAGATTGCTAGAGACAGTTCTCAAGACAGTCAGAGTTCTACTTCATTGAATCAGGATACACTTGGCGGACCAATTATCCAAAATAAAGCTGCCACTGCCATGGATGAGGTGGAAAGAGCTATGGAACAAGCTCAAGATGATGTAGTTAACTTAGAAGATTTGGTGAAACAACTAAACCTTGAGCAGAAACAGATATATGACGAACTCACAGAACAGATAGAACATGGATTCAGTCATGAGAAAAAAGAGTGCTCATGTACATAATTTAAGCCTGTCCGACTGTACGTGAGTGGCGAAGCGGGAACTGGAAAAAGTTTTCTGATTAAAGCAATTGCAACTTATCTGCAGAAAAGGACTGAATCACCGCTGTCTTGTGTTGTTACCGCTCCAACTGGGATGGCAGCTCATAACATTAAAGGGATTACTTTACATCGTTTACCAGTCGAGCATGATAACAAATTGCAATACCACAAGCTATCTGGAGATGCGTGTTCCGAAGTTTCCAGAGTCCTGAAGAAAATGAAACTTCTTATCATTGATAAAGTAAGCATGGTCTCAAATCTAATGCTTGCTTTTGTGCATTTGAGAATGCAAGAAATTCTTAGAACAGAGTATGATGTGTTATTTGGAGGGAAACACATTATTGTTTTTGGAGATCTACTGCAGTTGACTCCAGTGAAAGGACAACCAGTGTTTAAAATGGTCACGCATGAAGATACCAGGAAGTGCCTAGGAAGCATTGGAAACGTTAATATATTGTTAAATTTCAAATATGCAGAACTACTTCAAAATATGCGACAGGCAAAGGATGAAGATTATAAAAATATTCTACAAGATGTAAGAATCGGAAAAGTAAGTGAGCATGGGAAAGAAGCTTTATATGCATGATTAATTTCAAATTTGTTTCCAAATGAAAACATTCTTCCAGAGAATATTTTTAAGAAAATTAACGAGAACAAATCTGGGATATGTTTGATGCCAACTCTGAAAGAATGTTCCATCTTCAACAACAAAATGTTAAAGTTAGAAAATGAAGAGATAGTAAAACTGGAAGCTATAGATAAAATAGAGCATATGGGAGCAACAATTATTTTGTCTGAAAATTTGAAATCAAAATTGGATTCATTAGAGAAGACTATATCTAAAACTGCTGGTTTTGAAAAAACTCTGAATGTGTGTTTAAATTGTCGTATCATTTTGAGAAGGAATTTAAATGTTGAAAGTGGTCTGGTAAATGGAGCAATGGGTCATGTTGTTGATTTTGTGAATTACAAAAATAGAGATGGAATTGAAATTTTAAAAATTAAATTTGATGGCATTGACGAAATAGAACAAATTTGTCGTTGTTCAGCTAGATTTTTGCTTGTGAAAGACTTATATGTTCGCCGAAAACAGTTTCCTGTTTGTTTGGCATATGCGGTGACAATCCATAAATCTCAAGGTTTAAGTGTAGATAGTGCTTTGGTGAATATTGGAAGTTCTGTGTTTAAAGAGGGTATGGCATACGTGGCATTATCACGAGTCAGAACTTTATCAGGATTGTACTTGATTGAGTGTGATGAAACAAAGATTTGTGCAGATCTAGATTGTGTTAAAGAGTACAATAGGTTAAGAAGAGAGTATGCTCCACATTTGCCTCAATATCCTCTGTTTGAAAAACGTGTGGTAGGCCGAAAAAGAAGAAATTAGAATAATTGCAGTGAGGTAGTAGCAAAAAGACAAAAAGTAGATGAAACTGTAATTGTAAGCAGAAAGCAAAAGGATTCTGTTGAAGATGTTGTTGGATTTCAGTTTGAAAACAGTTCTGGTGTCAACTGCTATGCTAATGTAGTGGTTAATGTTGTTTTTTTCTTCAAACTTTACAAGAACAGATTGTTGAAAATCGGGATCAAAGATTCTGTTGTTTATTGAATTCTGTGTTTGAGAAATTTAGCAGTGATAGAGCAAAAATAGAAAGTGTTTCAGAAATTCTAAATCTTTTAGACATATGTTCTGGTCAAAAACAATTTTCACAGAATATTCAGCAAGATTGTCAGGAATTTTTAATGTATATGTTTGATGTATTGGAAGATGAAGGTGTAGATATAAAAAATTCTTTTTAGCCTTTCTCATGAATGGCAGCATGACTGCGACAACTGTAGTTTATCAAGTAGTACTACAAAAGACCACAAAAGATTTAGGGCCCGATGTAGGTCGGTCGGTAACGGCCGAAAATCGGTATTTTCGGCCGTTACCGATCGGAATAGAGACAACGGGATGTAGGAGGCCGAAATCCGGCGAAATCGGCGATTTTACCGAATCGGAAATTCACCGAGTCGGTAGAATCCCGATTCGGAAAAAAGTAGGAATCGGAAAATTCTCCGATTCTGTAGAATACCTAATCGGAGAATTTTCCGATTCCTACTTTTTTCCGATTCGGGATTCTACCGACTCGGGGAATTTCGGTGATAATCCGATTCGATGCGAAAAGCTGAAGAATGAGATGTAGGTAAGCACTGAAATACCGAATTTGCTTCAAATTCGGTATTTCTGAGTCGGAAATTACCATGGATTGGAATCAGGTGGTAACCAGGTGCAACCTATAAAAAAGGACCCAAAATGCAGTTCTACTTGCAACATGGCAGCTTTCTATGTCATAGCAAGACGGCTACGGCTACAGCAGGAAGGAGAGAGGGAATGGCTGAGACAGGAGCAGGTGTATAGACAGCGTATCACCCTGTGCATGCTGACAGATCCAGAGATCCTACAGAGGTACAGGCTGGAGGCAGAGACCATAAGAGACCTCATTAGGGACCTCCAACCCCTGTTGCAGCACCCCACCCCAAGGGCACACGCAATCCCTGTGCAGGTGCAGGTGCTATGCTGCCTACACCTGCTGGCGTCTGGCAGCTATCAAAGTGTAGTTGCTGTGGCAGGAGGGGTGACCCAGAGCAGCCTGTCAAGGTTCTTCCACAAGTTCCTTGATGCCATGATTCAGAGGATGGACCACTACATTTCCTTCCCTTCCACCCATGCAGAACTGGCACAGACAAAAGCTGAATTCTATCAGATGGCAAGATTCCCCCACGTCATTGGCTGCATAGATGGCACACACATTCCGATTTGCCCCCCTGCTGACACGGAATACGTATACCGCAATCGGAAGTCACGGCACACCATAAATGTGCAGGTGATATGCAATGCTAAGTGTGTCATCACTGACCTGGTTGCAAAGTTTCCGGGGAGTACCCACGACTCCTATATCTTCCAGAGTAGCGGAATTTATGCACGGCTGATGGCAGGGGATTTTGGTGAAGGATACCTCCTAGGTAAGACACAGTGTCAGACCCCCATAACCAAAATTGCAGTGTGAAGTACATGTATGCATGTGAGTAATGTTACCCCTTTTCCTTGTAGGCGACAGTGCATATGCCCTACGCTCGTTCATTCTCACCCCCTACCTCAACCCCTCAACACCCAGCCAAAGGAGGTACAACCGTGCCCACAAAAGCAAGAGGAATGTAGTGGAAAGGACCTTTGGCATCTGGAAGAGCAGGTTCAGATGTCTGCACAAGAGCGGAGGTGCAAGGCAATATACCCCCATCACCTGCTGCAAGATTATTGCTGTCTGTGCAATGTTGCACAACCTTGCAGTCAGGAAAGGCACTGAGGTTGAGTTATCCGACTACGAGGACCCTGATGATGACAATGCTGTGCCACTACCACAACCTGCTGGACTCCCTGCACCAACTGACGGCAGATACAGGCGTCAGGAGATAACAGACAACTATTTCTGAGTGAGTACAGATGCACAAACAGGTCAATGTATGTTTTAAGAAATGAAATTTAATAATGTTGCATCAACGTTACTGCACTGATGTGCAACAAAAGAAAAGGTAAAGAAGAAGTGGTGAACTGTCCATTGTCCGGGTTGCCTCACCCTCACTGCCAGTCTTATTTTTTGCTGCGCTTAGCAGCCCCACTAGGATGAGCCTCACCCCCTTCTGTATGCCCAGCAGCCTCAGCTGAGCGCCTGCTGCTCCAGCGCGGCTCTGACACTGTGCTGGCCGGGCTGCTGCGGCTGCTGCTGTCCCCAGCCTCGCCCAGGACGGGATTCACAACAGTGTTGGAGATCAGTAGTGTCTCCATGGCGGTGGTAATACGGCCCATGCCCCTAGTGACCTCTGACATGTTCTGTGTGAGGCTGGCCTCCATGTTTGCCCCACGTTGGCATAGCTGGGCGGTCGCAGCTGCAAGGCGGTTGAGTGACCTGTTCTGTATACGTGCATCCCTGCGACGACATTGCTCATGGTCATCCATCCTGTTGCAGAGCTGGGTGATGGCAGTGGTCATTCGGCCAATAGATGTTGCAATCTCCTTGTTGCTGTCTACAAAAGTCTTGAAGCCCTGTGCCATTTCCCCCATCTGCAGGTTGTGCTGGCGCAACTGGCGATGGCAGGCCAGGATGGATTTTGCCTGCATTCGCTGAATCTTCACCATACTGCTCTCCAGCCCTGCAAAGACGCTGCCTCCCTGTGCATGTATTGGACTGCTGGTTGCACGTGGCCTCCGTGGAATCCTGCTGCCCTGCTGTGTGTGCTGGGGTGACGCTGGTGTCACTGGGTCTTGTGCAGGAGCCTCACCCGCCGCTCCCTCCATGATGATTAATGGAGCTACAATTCTCCTGCTGGCAGGGGATGTTGCAGGTGCAGGGTGGCTGTGTGGTGGTGCTCCGGGGAGAATTCCAATGTGGGCGACTGAGACAGTGACAGTCGGGGGGAGTGTGGATGTGTGAGGGAATGTCCAGAGTCCTCCTCATTGCCCAGGGCACTGGTGTTGTCCTCCTCCTGTGCTGCTACACTGGTGCTTGCCACCGCCACCGCACTGGCTATTGGTGCTGGAGCTGGTGCTGGAGCAGGTGCTGCTCCCCCGCCTGATGGTGCCCCTAGGTATAAAGAAGCATTTGTCAACTGAGTGCTAATGTGTTCCAGTCACTACTATTAAAGCATTGCACATCTCATTACAAAAAAGTCGGTGCAGTATTACAGTTATTTTTCTTAAGCTTCTGCAGTGGCATTATTGGGTACTTTTGCTGACTACATTTAGCAAGATGCATTGCTCATGTCTGTTGCTAGCAGTACTGGCCTGGGGTTTGGCTGTGCATTGGGTCTATAGGGGAGGTGTCTGGTATGGTGTGTCAAGTTGCGCATGCTTCTTACCTGTAGCTGTAGCTCGGGATGAGCTATCCAGGTCCCCAATTCCCACGACACTCGCCCTCTCAATAGTGGTCGCCACTAGTTCCTCCAGCTGAGTGAGGGGTGGCGCCCGGTTTGTGCCTCCTCCAGTAAGTCCAGCCTGCTTGTGCAGGTCAGCCAGTTTTCGCTTTGTCACGCCACGGATATCGTAAAACCTCTTCTTGAGGTCGTCTAGGCTCCTGTGGGTGACACCAACAGCGTTGACTTTTTCCCCGATGTCTATCCAGAGCTTCCTCTTGGTGCTCTCCGGAACAGTGAGGGGCAGCTTTCCATAGAGCTGCCTGTGCACCCTCACCACCTCCTCCACCAAGGTTTGCAGCTCCATGGTGCTAAATTTTGTCTTCCTCTTGCGCTCTGCCTTCTGGCTCTCAGTGCTGGTTGCCATGACTCACAGGGATCCTGCTAACACTGCTGCTCACTGTGTTTGCTCAGCTCAGGCAGCTTTCCAGAAAGTTCTGATGAGTTGCACCTGCCTGGGTTGCCACTCCCTGTGGGGGAGGGTGCTTCCAGCTCATTGGCTGATGTCTTCAGTGTCAGTTAACCTGCTCGACGAATCGGCATTCTCCGATTCGATATTTTCCGATTCGGAATATACCGAATTTGTTCGGTAAATACCGAATCGGTATGTATTATGCGTTCCTATTGGCCTTTCGGCCCATGGGGCGTATTTCTATTTCCAATTCGGCGTTTACCAAATCGGTAGGATCCGCATTTTTATTTACCGAATCGGACGTGTCCGATCCGGCCTATACCGATTCGGTACTTGGCGAATCGGTACGTATCGACTCACGATACCGATTGCTACCGATTCGGTATTTTTCCGATTAATTTTTTCTACATATCATTTTCCGATTTTGAAATACCGATTCGGTACGGATCGGTATTTTAAAATCGGTAAATGCGTTTTACCTACATCGGGCCCTTATATATTTGACTTTACCAGACTGCAAATCAGTGCCTTTTAATAATCTAGTTAAAGCAGCTGATCACAATACGGTATATACCCAATGTAAGTCTGCAATGCTGTCCACATTATTTATACAAAATTATGGTCAGTATGTCATTGTAATGTTCCAATGATGTAGACCTGATGGAAGTAAATTGACAACTTCTATTAAAATTTCCGTGGCTTCTCAGTTATCAATTTCAGGAAGAACTTTTGCAACTGTAGCTATTATTTATCATGACGGTCCTTCAACAACATCAGGGCATTATACAATTTATTTAAAATGTCAAAGAGGTTGGACTAACTGCAATGATACTCATTTGACTTTCAAACAACGTTTGCCTTTTGACTTAAAAAAATTCATACCTAGTGTTTTTACATCCAAAATTTAAGTAAAGGTAATTGGCCTATGAAGACAGGAGCAGTTAATAAAAGTTAGTCTGCTGTTTAAAATTATATTGTGAGTAAAAGTGTTCAAGATAATATAAAAATTGTAGTTGTCATATAGGTACTGAAAATGGATCTCATAGTAAGTGATATCAGTATTATAGGAAATGTTGAATATCAGTGAGGCAGAGATGGAAATATGAATTTTTAAATATTGTGACCATTTTGTAGGAGCTTTTCTTTCAGAACGTTGGGAAAACGGTAATTTCAGAGTTTGTTTTCATTAATTTAAAACATACTAATACATCTGACACTATTTGGCCTTATGGAAAAGTGAAGGAATAAGGAAAGAGTCATGACTGAACGCAAGAAGGAAACGAAAACATTGAGAAATATTTCACATGTTCTTGGAGCTTTTCTTATAGAAAGTCTATGAAATGGAAGTTTTACAGAACAGCAGAGTATTTTCCAACGAAAAGGACCTTCATGATGTACTATTTGGCTTTAAAGAAAAGTAAGTGAATCAAAGATTAGTGTACATATGTGATTTGTAAGTTTATATGGGTTTTTTCAAACACAATCTTTTAGATTGTGTTTTTTTCCCCGCTGTCATATGATGAGTAGTTTGAACTCACTATTTTTAGTGAAATTCAATATATTCTGACAACAGCAAAAATAAACTATGTAACATGTTGTACAAGTTATTCTATAGTTTGTATTGTGTAATTTAAATTGTATTCCCATTGTCTCACACTCACTTTCTTTTTTCCACCCTCTTTCAGCTCTCTTTACTCACTCACACTGTCTTTCTCTCACTCTGTTTCACCCCTGTTCCTTTACTTCACTTCTTTCACAACCCCTCATTCCCATTTCAACTGTCTGCATCCCCTCTCTCCCTTGCACCATTTTTCAGCTTTCAGTCTCTCTGCTTTACTTCCCTTTTCAGTCTTTTCCTCTTTTGCTCTTTTAGTAATTCCTCTTTACTCACTCACCTCTTTTGTCGTAGTCTGTCACTATTTCCCACCCACTCTCCCTGACTTATCTTTCTTTGCTCCTTTCATTTGTCCTCTTCTCTCTGTTTTTCGTTCACTACCTCTATGTCCTCAGTCCCTCACTCTCCTTGTGTTATGCTCAATCAATCAATCAATCAATCAATCAATCAATCAATCAATCAATCAAAGCATTTGTATAGCGCACTACTCACCCGGAGGGTCTCAAGGCGCTGGGGGGAGGGGGTCCGCTACTGCTCGAACAGCCAGGTCTTGAGCTGCTTCCTGAAGGCGAGGTGGTCTTGGGTCAGGCGGAGGCGGGTCGGAAGGGAGTTCCAAGTCTTCGCGGCCAGGTAGGAGAAGGACCTTCCTCCTGTGGTGGCTCTTCGGATGCGGGGGACGGCGGCGAGGGCGTGGTTGGTCGATCGAAGCTGGCGTTTGGGAGCGTAGAAGTTGAGGCGGCTGTTGAGGTATCCTGGGCCTTGGTTGTGTAGGGCTTTGTGTGCGTGGGTGAGGAGCCGGAAGGTGATTCTCTTGTTGACCGGGAGCCAGTGCAGGTCTCTCAGGTGTCCGGAGATGTGGCTGCGGCGGGGGACGTCCAGGATGAGTCGTGCTGAGGTGTTCTGGATCCGCTGGAGTCTCTTCTGGAGTTTGGCCGTGGTTCCGGCGTAGAGGGAGTTGCCTTAGTCCAGATGGCTGGTGACGAGGGCCTGGGTGACATTCTTCCTGGTCTCGGAGGGGATCCATCGGAAGATCTTGCGTAGCATGCGCAGGATGTTGAAGCACGACGAGGAGACGGCGTTGACTTGTCTGGTCATGGAGAGGGAGGAGTCCAGGATGAAGCCCAGGTTGCGTGCGTGGTCTGTTGGTTTGGGTGCGCTGCCCAGGGCGGGGGGCCACCAGGAGTTATCCCAGGCGGAGGGTGAGGATCCCAGGATGAGGACTTCCGTCTTGTCCGAGTTCAGTTTCAGGCGGCTGTTCGACATCCATTTGGCTACGTCTGTCATCCCTTCGTGCAGGTTGGCTCTGGCGGTGGTGGGGTCGTTGGTGAGGGAGAGGATCAGCTGGGTGTCGTCGGCGTAGGAGATGATGTTGAGGTTGTGCTGGCGTGCGATGGCTGCGAGGGGGCTCATGTAGACATTGAAGAGTGTTGGGCTGAGCGAGGAGCCTTGCGGAACGCCGCAGATGACTTCGGTGGCCTCCGATCTGAACGGGGGGAGGCGGACTCTCTGTGTCCTTCCGGCGAGGAAGGAGATGATCCACTCCAGTGCCTTCTCCTGGATTCCGACGTTGCTGAGGCGCTGTACTAGGGTACGGTGGCAGACAGTGTCGAAGGCCGCGGAGAGGTCCAGGAGGATGAAGGCCGCCGTTTCTCCGTTGTCGAGCAGGGCTCGGATGTCATCGGTAGCTGCGATCAGGGCGGTCTCGGTGCTGTGGTTGGCCCGGAAGCCAGAATGCGAGAGGTCGAGGGAACCGTTCGTCTCGAGGAAGGCGGCCAGTTGCTTGTTGACGGTCTTCTCGATGACTTTAGCCGGAAACGGGAGCAGCGAGATGGGGCGGTAGTTCTTGAGGTCGGTGGGGTCGGCTGATGGTTTCTTGAGTAGAGCGCTGGGTTCGGCGTGCTTCCAGCTCTCCGGGAAGGTAGCGGTGTCGAAGGAGGTGCTGATGATGTCCCCCAGGTGGGATGCGATGACAGCGTCGGCCTTGTTGAAGACGTGGTGAGGGCAGGGGTCTGTCGGAGATCCGGAGTGGATGGAGTTCATTGTGCAGATGGTGACTTCGGTGCTGATCGGGGTCCAGGCGCGGAGGGTGGTGGTGGGGGGCGGTGGTTCGGTCGTGGCGTGCGTCGGTTGAGTGCTGAAGCTGTTGTGGATGTCCGCGATCTTGTTGTGGAAGTAGGAGGTGAGGGAGTTGCAGAGGTCTTGCGAAGGGGTGATGTCGTTGTTTCCGGCGTTGGGGTTGGAGAGCTCTTTCACGATGTTGAAGAGTTCCTTGCTGTTGTGTGCGTTGTTGTCCAGTCGTTCCTTGAATGCGGTTTTCTTGGTGGCGTGGATCAGTTGGTGGTGTTTTCGGGTGGTGAGCTTGAGGGCAGTCATGTTGTCCGGTGTTGGGTCTCTGCGCCAGGTTTTCTCGAGTGCTCTGCAGTTCTTCTTGGAGCTCTTGAGTTCGTCGTTAAACCATGGGGCTTTCTTGCTTCCGGGTCTGCTCGGTGGGGTCTTCAGAGGGGCGAGGTCGTCTGCGCAGTCGCTGATCCATTTCGTGAGGTTGGTGGCCGCTTGGCTGGGGTTCGTTGTGCTGGTGGGAGGGTTCTTGCTCAGGGAAGTAGCGAGCTGGTCTGCAGTGATCTTGTTCCACCTTCTGCGGGGAACCTGTTGCTGGTGATGGTGGAGCGTGGTCCTTCTGAAGCTGAAGTGGACGCAGCTGTGGTCCGTCCAGTGGAGTCCCGTGGCGTGGCTGAAGGCGATGTCCTTGCTGGAGGAGAAGATCGGGTCGAGTGTGTGTCCGGCGTAGTTGGTGGGGGAGGTCACCAGTTGCTTGAGTCCGAGGTTGGCGAGGTTGTCCAGCAGGGTGGTGGTGTTGCGGTCGTTGTTGTTCTCCAGGTGGAAGTTGAGGTCCCCGAGGAGGATGTAGTCAGCGGAGAGGAGGGCGTGCGGGCTGATGAAGTCGGCGATGTCCTCGCTGAATTGTGTGCGTGGTCCCGGGGGTCTGTAGATGAGGGTGCCTCTGAGGGTGGTCTTGGGGTTGATGTGGATCTGGAAGTGCAGGTGTTCGGCGGGTGCGAGGGTGTTGTCAGCGTTGGTCGTGATGCGGATGGTGTTCCTTTGGATGATGGCGATGCCTCCTCCTGTCTGGTTGACGCGGTCCCTCCGGATGATCTTGTATCCGTCTGGAATAGCGCTGGCGATGTCGGGCGCTGAGGAGGCGTTCATCCAGGTTTCCGTGAGGAAGGTGACGTCTGGGGCTGTGGTGTCGAGCAGGTTCCAGAGCTCGACGGCGTGTCTGTGGACGGAGCGGGTGTTGAGCAGGATGCACTTCATGTGGGTGCTGTTGGTGTTCGGCTTGATGGGTGCTGGTGTGGCGTGGGTCCGGTTGCAGGTGAACTTGCAGGAGTGGCAGCGGAAGGGTCCGTGGGTGCGTCTCGGTGTGGCTCGGTAGCAACCCGGGGTTCGGCCGGTGTTGAGTGCGTTGAGTTCGGCGGCGTCGTAGGTCCGTCGGGTCGGCTTTCGTCGGTGGGGGCCAGGGGTCCTGGCACTGGGCGCGGTCCAGGCGCGGACGGGCGCAGACAGGCGCAGACGGGCTTACCTTTGGCGCACCTTCGGCGCTCATTCGGTGCTCCCGCTGCGCGTGCACGCTGCGCGTGGGCCACTCTGCCATAAGTGGAGAGTGGGGGGGCGGAGCGAGGGAGGGGCAGCTGGGAGGCGGGGAGCGGGGCTCGGGAAGGGCGAATGGGAAGGGCTGCAGAGGAGGGGCGGGGAGCGGGGAGGTGGCGGGAAGCGCGGCAGGGGCCGGGGGTGCCAAAAAAACAGGGGTGCAAAACTAACAGAACGGGGATACAAAAATAAACAGGGGCCTGCAAATACACCAGGGGATACAACAAAAGGGGTCACAGAGGAGCAGCGTTATACGGAGCACAGAGCGGAGAACACAAGGGGGAAACAATAGTAAATGCAATTACAACGCGGCGCACGTGGGTCAGGGGCAGCAATCAGCGGTGTCACAGGGTCACAGCTGCGGGCAGCGTCGGCGGCAGTAGGCGGGAACAAGGGGCAGCCTGGTTGCACTCACGAGGAGTGTGCGAGGTGCGTGGGGGTGACCGGCCCAGAGGGACAGAGGTCACTGCTCACCACCTCGCTCACCTCGTCCTATATGGCCTAGTGGGAGGGAGGGGCAGCTGGGAGGCGGGGAGCGGGGCTCGGGAAGGGCGAATGGGAAGGGCTGCAGAGGAGGGGCGGGGAGCGGGGAGGTGGCGGGAAGCGCGGCAGGGGCCCGGGGTGCCAAAAACACAGGGGTGCAAAACTAACAGAACGGGGATACAAAAATAAACAGGGGCCTGCAAATACACCAGGGGATACAACAAAAGGGGTCACAGAGGAGCAGCGTTATACGGAGCACAGAGCGGAGAACACAAGGGGGAAACAAAAGTAAATGCAATTACAAAGCGGCGCACGTGGGTCAGGGGCAGCAATCAGCGGTGTCACAGGGTCACAGCTGCGGGCAGCGTCGGCGGCAGTAGGCGGGAACAAGGGGCAGCCTGGTCACACTCACGAGGAGTGTGCGAGGTGCGTGGGGGTGACCGGCCCAGAGGGACAGAGGTCACTCACTTGTGTCATGCTCACTTGTGTTTATCTACCTTCTATCATTTCTCTTACAACAACTTCACTGCTCCTCTCTCATCGTTCTTCATCCCCTTTTCTTTCACTCCGGTTCCATTACTACCTCTCATTTCCTATTTTTCAGTGTCCTTCTCTTTAGTTTCATCACCGAATCACATTCTCTCTGTTCCACTGCTTTAGTCCTCTTCCCCTCTATTTCCTTCTTTTGCTCCCTTAGTCATTTTCCTTTCCTCACTAATTGTATTCCACTTCACTCAGTCCTTCCCTTAGTCCCTCTGTCTACTAACTTCCTCACTCCTTTTCCCTCAATCCTTCTATATTATCCTCTCTCCCTTCATCCCTTCACTCTGTGACTCCCCTTCACTCATTCACAGTCATCTTCCATTCCTCATTCTTGTAAATGTATCCTCAATCAGACTCCTTTCCCTCTCAGTCATTCCCTTTTTGCTTACTCCTGTTTCCTGATTTAGTTTTGCTAACTCACATTCTTTTAGCATGTTTCTTACCTTCAGTTCATTTCTCTCTTCTTCTCTTCCTCTCTGTCACTGAATGTATCTGCCTTACTCTTAGTAATTTGCTCTCCTTCTATTTCTTTTTCCCTCTTTTTGTCCTTCTACATTACTTTATTTTCCTATCTGTGTCCTTCACTCTTACTTTATTTCTTAGTACACTTTTATGATTTTTAACCTGTTGACTTGTCTCTTCTATTTTAAAATATATATTTTACTAATTATAACTTATTTTTTCCCCTCTTTCACAGATACAAAGTGTAGTAAAAACATGTAATTAAATTTACATTAATTATATGGTAAGTGTGACTAAAAAAATGTAGTTTGTCATCACCCTTTGCTTTAACCTCACTACTATTCTCTCACCCTATCTCACTCCTGTTTCCTTACTCTGCTTCCCTCACTTATTCTTATCCTCCATGTTTACTCCCCTTTCCCTTACTCCCCTACCGCGATCAACTTCTTTCAGTCCCCCTGCTTTACTTCCCTTACCCTCTGTTCCCTTCTTTTGCTGCCTCACTCATTCCCTTTCCCTTAATCATTTACTTCACTCCTGTCACTCCTTCTCTCAGTCCGTCTGTCCTCACAGTTCCTCACTTCCGTTCCCTCACTCTGTCCCTCTTACTGTCGATGTCTCTGTCCCCTCATTCTGTCAATACTCTTTTGTCATGCTCACTCCCTACAACTCACCCACACTCCCTCACTTACCTTTCTTTGCTGCTGCACTCACTCCCTTTCAGTCACTCCTTCCTTTACTCTCTCTCTCCTTTCTCTCTGTCACTCCCCATGTCTTACCCTTATTCACTTTTATCCACCCTCTTTCACCCCTCTTTACTTACAGTCACTGCTCTTTTCTAATCCTCCCTCACTGTTTTACTATCTAATACACAGTCCCTCTGTGTTGCTCCCTCTAGCTCTCTTTCTCTTAACATCACTCTCTCTGTCCCTTTCCCTCATGCTCACTCCTTCATTCTTTTTTTTTGGTGCACGCCTCGGTGCGCGCCCCGGTGCACGTACCGGTACGCGTACCCTGGAGAAAAAAGAATGACAGAGTTTTTTTTAAATGTTTTTTTTTTATAAATTAGAAGTAGTTCTAAAAAGAACTGTTTTTTTTTCTTTTTGTTGTTTTATATTTTTTTTATTGTTTTTTGAATTTTTTTTACTTTTTTTGGCTTTTCTGAACAGTTTTATATTTTTTTTGTATTTTTTACGGGGAGAAACAAAAAACAGGGAATTGAAAACGGCTCAACTGGAGCAAAAAAAAACAGGAAAAATTAAGGTTTCTTCGGGCATTTGTGGTTATCACCAGCAACATTGATGAGTGTAATGCTTTGCTCACCATAACTAATTGTTTTGTTACAATATATACAAATAATTTTGTATCCCCCAAACTTTGTTTGTATATTTGGAATCATATCACTTGACAATGGACCGGATGGAGTGGGTTCTTTGGTTGTTGAGGTTCTGGAAGATGATTGGGGTAGGTTTCTGCAGAGTTCTCTCACCTCTGCTGCAGAATAGGTATTAGGGTGCAAACGCTGCATGTGCCGAATCATTGTATGATTCCCAAAGGAATACTTTTTTGCAGGGTTCCCCCTGGATAGCACAGCACCACAGATGAGACAGGTCACCTTTGCAGCGTTTACTTTTTTGGAACCCCTTGGGATTTTATAAAACTCCCATATGTAGTGCTCCCTAGGTTTGTATGGGGGATTGTCTTCAGGCAGGAACTGCCTTCTCTCTTCCTCCTCTTCCTCCTCCTCCTCCTCTTCTTCTTGACCACCAATGTGATGTTCTGGTGGTCCTTGTGGTGGTGGTGGTGGGGGGGCAGATGATCCAGCTGCTGATAGTACTGTAGCCATATCTGTAAGAAAAAAGCAGGTCTTCCTCACTCAAAGAACAAAGTGAGAATGAGGAACAAAGGTGGGGGCTTTCATCATTTGGAAAACAAAACCGTTCTGAACCAATGAAAAGTGTTATTTTCAAGTCACATGATCCGGGCTTTTATCATTTGGAAACCAAAACTGATCTGAACCAATGAAAAGTGTTATTTTCAGGTCACATGACCCGACCCGCTTATGCTATGCGCCCCGGTTCGCTCCCGGGGGCGCGCCCGGCGGCGCTTACGTTGCACGATCGTATGCGCTCGGGCGCTTCCGGGTGCGATTACGTCGTGCGTCATAAGACGCATCACGAGGCTATGCAATACGTCACAATGTTGTTTTCGTTCGCGGCAATAGCGCTAACGGGATGCTCACTGGTACGCGCACCGGGGCGCACCGAAACACTGCGCTTACCCGTGCGTTCACCGGTACGCGTACCGGGAGCGCACCAAGGCAAAACAAAAGAAAAAAGGGGAAAAAATATACATAAAAAAAGTATTATATAAATATACAATATAGGATTTATTATAAAAAATATTATATATCATAGCTATAGAAATTAGCTATTAAAAAACATGAAATTCACTGAAAAAAACTTAGGTTTGAGGCCCTATATAGAGTTAGGAATTAGCATTTACAAAACCTATGAAATTCACTGAAAAAACCATAGGTTTCACACCAGTTATAGTTAGGAATTAGCATTTAAAAAACCTATGAAATTCACTGAAAAAAACATAGGTTTCACACCAGTTATAGTTAGGAATTAGCATTTAAAAAACCTATTAAATTCACTGAAAAAACCATAGGTTTCACACCAGTTATAGTTAGCTGGAAATTTTACTCAAATAAAACCAATGAAATTCCTACGTTATAGTTAGTTGGACTCACTATAACTTGCGCGTGCAATGCACTGCTGATGACCTCACATATTACAGCACTCATGACATGGTCAGTGACATCACTCATGACATCACTGATGACACCATGGACCCCCAAATTCGTTTTTGAAAGGGTTTCCATGTCGTACAGGCCGTCATGGAAAGGCTGTCAGAAACCAACATCGTAATTGCGACTGCATATACGCCGTCCTATTGGGATTACGTGCTGGTTCTGACTGGTCGATAAACTCCTTGAGCCCATCGGATTCCAGCCGGAATGACCGTCCGGCTTCCCTTTTGACCGCCTAGATTGTAATTAGGAGTGAAACCGTAGATGTCGGTTGGCGGTCGGAGGCTTTCTAACTGACATCGAAATAGGCCCCTAAGTGCTTTGGTGGTAATAGCAAGAGGTTCAAAATTGCAATTAAAATTCCCCTCCACAATTCTATAGACATCTACCTGCAGGTATGAAAGGTGCATGTTAATTACATCTATAATAGATATACCAGACATATTTGTCTCATGTTTAAAATCTTATCATTAGTATGCATGTAATGGAGTAGACATATATGATAGTTATGTCTGAATAAGTATTCTAAAATGTTCTTACATTTAGCTGGATGTCTTACCCTTTAACATTTAAAGAAGTAATTTTGAGGAATGTGATTTGATCCATAAAATAAGGAAAACACAGAAAGTATTCTAAGATATATTTTACCATTATGAAAAAAGTAGGGCCATATAATTAATTTGAACAGTGCTTATAAATCAAACACTGCTCAACATATAATACATATGCCAAAACATACATAACAGTTTTGAGGTGCATCCCCAAAAATAACCAACATGTCAAACCCACTATTTGTATAGCTTTAACAAGGGCCTTAGAATCAGTAATTTGCAAACACGTTTAATATATTTCTTAAAAATAAACAGCAATTTCCAATTAAGCTGGCAATTCCAGAATGCTTGAAGACTGGCTCAGGATCAGACACATCATTTGTATGGGACGTATGCCAAGATAGAGCACCCAGTATATCAGGCAGTATGTTGATGTTTTGATACACCAGGTTTGAATGTTTCAGAAAAGAAGCAAATTACATTTGTCTATGTTTCTATTGAAATACTACATTGAGACACTGGCACTGTCACACTCCCAATAGGAAAAGTAGGTTAAAAATTTACTTGTGTAGCTTTTCTCTATCCATCTCTGGAGAAGCAGAGTTGCAGGTGTGATTATCATGACTTTCCCCGCACTCCATCTATAAGCAGCTGTTCATGGCCAGGTGACATGATGAATGCGCTTGCTTCACTGAACGTACGGAGAGTGGAGAAGGCATGAGGCTGGAGCATGGATAGGTGTAGTTCATCAGGGACCCTAATGAGTATACTGACTCTTTTAATGGTTTCAAATAACTGGTAAATAAGACTCGATAGTGTGACATCTTTTGTGCGAAATCTGCCTGGCCAGCCATGGATTGTTCTCCGTCTTCTGCTGGTACTATGACTTGGTGCACTGAGATGTGTAATCAGGGCCACAGTACTTTTGTTCTGCCCATAAAATGTTAATGTTAAAATTAGTTCTACCCGATTGTGCTTTTCTGTAAGTCAATGGACTATATCTCGGAAAATTCTCCAGTGGCACAAATGTTAGATACCTTATGTGGGCTGAAGTAAAAAAGAATATGCAGCCCACTGTGTTGTGGCTGGGCTTAAGTTTAAAAGCACTTAGGGCCTTATTTATGAGAATTGACGCATTGCTCCTGGAAAACAGTGATGCATCACTTCTCAGTGCGCCCTCCTTGGGAAATTATTGATGCGTCATATGCATCTTGTAGCAAGGATTAACAGATGCATCAGTATTACTGATGTATCTGTCTGAGCAAAACTGACACATTGCTGGAGTTGTGTCGGAAGCGTAAAGCAACTCCAATAATGTTCCTTTCACATGGGGCCTCCGTCAGTCTTACGCCTGCCTTGAGGCAGGCGTAAGGTTTTCACGCAATGGCGACCTAGAAGTGGTGCACTGAAATCTTATTGATTTCAATGCGCCACTTCTACGAGGCTTTGATGCAGGGAGAACGCCCACCCTGCATACATTATATATGACACTGGTATATTGTAGCGCAGGGGTTTACAAAGTGACACAAATGCCTAGATGCGTCACTTTGTAAATGGGGTGCAACGTGGCGCATATTTTACACCGCCACTGCATCACAAAACGTGACGCAGGGGCTCATAAATAAGCCCCATAATATGTACGTTAGAGAAATCTTCCTTTCACATGTAGGTAAGCCTAGTTTTATGCAATAAATATGCCACCCATAATTTGTTTCTTGTTATCTTGTTATCCCACAATTCAGGGTGCCTATTTCATATCAAGTATGCCTTCACAGTTGACTTAAGCTGTTTTCACTGCCTAGGAAAGCCTTGATTTCCAGTGAACAGGCCTTGGTGTGAACAAGGTTTTTATAGGTTTTCTTTGGAAAATCCTATCAAAATCAGTCAAAAATAGTTGTTCTTAGTTTCAGAAGTTTAATATAAAGGTTGTTAGACTTATCATACTTGGGGTGGTCTTTCCCCCAACTGTGTGCCTGCTTACCTCCCATTTTTGCTGATTCTTTTTGTTGGCTTTAGGAGCCTGAGCACTTTACCACTGCTGACCTGTGCTAAAGTGCATATTGTTCTCCCCTAAACATGGTAACATTGGTGTATTCACAATTGGTAGATCTAATTACTTATAAGTCCATTGTAAAGTGGTACACCATATACTCAGGGCCTGTAAATTAAATGCTATTAGTCCACTGCGGCTCCTTCGCTAAGGCGGAGGTACATCGCCCCCCCCTTCAGCAACCTCAAAAGTGTCAAAAACAAAACAAGTTTATTATTGTTTTATTTTTGCTCTCGGAGCTGAGCTGTGGGGGGCAGTCACAGGTGGAGTGGTTATCACTGTGTATGGCAGTTTGGTAGGCTGTCTCAGGCCAGCCAAACCGTCATGCACACTAAAGCTGTCTCCAACCCGAGCTGCGTTGCCACATAACATGAGAACAGCATCAGGATTGGCCGCAGGTAAGTTTGGGAGCCTGATATCAGAAGAGCAGTGATTTGGCAAGCAAGTTCCAAATTGCATTTATTTTTGTCATTCTCCATTATCCGTTGTCCCCCCTCCACACCTCTCTACCTTGCCACCAACTGATACTGCTATTAGTGGGCCATTGCACTGATAATACCATCCACACAAGTAGCCTTCAGACCTTTCTTAGGCCTGTCACTGAATTCTCTGTTTGTGTGATGTGCTCAGTGTCCCATATGAACAAAGGAACAGAAAGAAAAACAATATAATACATAACAGTTATACAGATATTGCACAAAATAAATATGTATGTTTCCAAAAAACAAAACGACCACAGTGAAATATTATTAGCCAACGAAAATATCCCTTTTAGGAATCAAAGGGACCAAATTGCTGGTTTGTTTGTATATGTTGATGGCGTTTCTACTCCCTATGTAGTGTGGGGTTTCATCAGGACCAAGAGAACGTGAGGACACCTGATGGTGTCTGGAGTATGAACAACCAGTGTGCACACTAAACGTGACAGTTAAGGTGGAGAGATGGGAGCCCCAAGAAGGTGAACAGCCACAAAGCTGATACTATAGAGTGAAATGAAAGGCCCCATGATGGAGGCCTGAGCGGCAGCAACGGGTGTAGCGCGTACACCACACAGTCGGGGAAAATCTTCAGTTCAAGAGGCGGGATTCAAGGATCTAGCATTTGCCGTGAAGTCTGCATCTCACTACTGCTGCTCAGGGCCCGCTTGTGTCACATTCATTGATTTGGGACTCTGAGCACATTGTGTTTGTTTTTATGAGAATACAGTAAGTCTCAAACACAATGATTGTTTGACATTTGACGTTATTTCATTTATCCTTGAACAGTATTATTTTATCCTGCCATTGTGCTTGTCTATTGATCTTATATTCATATACATTTCCTATGGGAACCGTTGTTAAAGTTTAATGCCCTGTTGAGTAGGGTTACCCTTGCTTTTTTCGTTGTTACTTTTAGAAAGTGGAAATTTCTCTGCTCTTACGGCTCGGTGTGCATGTAGCCTGACTTCAATGCATGTCTGGGGTGGGCGACAACTTAGCTATGTTAATTCCCTCTAGACAGTCACAAACATAGGAAGGTTAGGGGTGCCTGAGCTCTCATCTGCAATTAGATGGCCTCTCCTGGACACGAACGAAGGGAGAAGCTGCTACTTGCACCTGAAAAGGTAGAAGCCTGTCCCCACATTATGCGCTCATTACTCCTACTGATAGTCTAGAGCCAAGGCTGGCAAGACAGGGCTTCTGTGTACTCCAAAGGCTTTTCTTCAAAGTTGCAGATACTTCAAAGGCACAACTGGTAATAAGTACTGGGGCTCTGACCCCATTGAACCAGACACTTCTGGGCCTACAACTGACTCTGTCAGAAGAACCACTGCGCTACATCAAGGACTCCTGACCAGGAAGGCCTGCTTTTCTCTTGTGTTGCGTGCTGCACTCTGACCCTGCTGAGGAGAGCTGAACTCTGCCTTGAACCAATGTTAACTCCAGGTCTTGTTGGCTTGCCTCCTGTTGCTTTAGACTCAGGTTTATCAAAGTCTCTACCCCTGCTCCTACATTTGGTTCACTGAAAGAGGACCCAGATACTTGTACCAGAGAAATTGGAGCATCTCCAGTCTGTTTGTAGCAGAACCGGCGCATCAACCCTGTTGCGGTAGCAGAATCGGCGCATTGCACTGAAAACCACCTCAATGTATCTGGAACCGCTGCTCTGGAACAAACGCATTGCCCCCACTGTGTGGAGAAAATCAATGCATTGCCTCTCCAGCATTGATTAACCTGGCACATCGATTTCAGAATCACAGCACTTGGAACCGGCGCTTTGCTCAACAGACCCCACACATCGCCACCACCACATGAAGAAAATCTGTGCATCAACTTGACTGCAGTCTCAACATAGATGCATTGCTTGTTTTCACCCCCTATTTAAATGGTGCTACCACATTGTACTAACATGATCTGCTCCCAGGCACATCATCATCTAATTAGGACAGAAGCTAATGGAGAGCCAGAGTCCCAACAGAAGCATGAAGTGGTAAGCAATTTTGGTAGTAGGAATTCTGTGAATATTAACAATAAAGCTAAGAGGTAGCACTGCAAAAGGAAGTGGACACAGGCTGACAAAGGTAGACAGAATTGGGTATAGAACATTCTACAATCACTGGCTTATTCACAGGATATGACTTGCACCTCACCACATTCTCCTCAGAACTCTCCAGAACCTGTGGTGAGGACCCCTGATGAAGGAAGAGTCTGCTGGAAGAAAATGAATAAGGGACTCATGCAGGCACCCCATGACTGGATTTGTTCTCCAAGGAACATGTAGGTTTAGGTCTAAAATGTACATATATAATTTACATTCAAATATTTTAAATATTTTTTTAAAGAAGACTGAACTTTAATTCTCTTTCCTCAACTTTCCTATAAGGCGATCTCTGCATGTAAATCTCCACTCTGAAAGAGAGAAGAGCAAACTTTTGTAGCATTCCAGCTAGGAATAGTAGAAATCTGCATGTGAGCAAATACGCATATATATATTTGTATATGTTCATTTATAAATCAATCAATCAATCAATCAATCAAAAGGGATTTGCAGAGTTCTGCTATTCATCTGCAAGAGTTCCTGGCACTGAGTTGGAATCAGTGACACAAGAACTGGTTGTTGTGTCCCTGTCTGAATTTCCGAAGAAAGGGTGAGGTTCAGAGGTTGAGCATGTTCCAGGACTTTGCGGCAAGGTTGGAAAGAAACTTGCTCCATTGTTGCTTGAGTTGTTGCAGCTGGTTTGAATGAGCAAGAGGGAGGTGGAGTTCAGGCATCTGGAGGGTTGGTGGAAGCTTAGGCGGTGGTTGATGTATGCGGTCCTTGATTGTGCAGGGCTTTGTAGGCATATGTCAGTGTCTTGAATTGACATCGCTTTTGGACGGGGAGCCAGTGGTGCTTCTGGAGGCGTGGGGTGATTCTGGTTCTTTTGGGGAGGGTGAGGATGAATTTGATTGCTTCTTAGTGATGAGGGCTTGACTGACTGTTAGTCTGATGCTGACTGGAAGCCATTTGAAGACCATTTGAAGCATGAGAAGGGAGAGGAATCAGGCAGAGGAGACTGAGCTGATCTGGTTTTTCATGGTGAATGTACTGTTCAGGATGATGCTGAGGTTCCAAGTGTGGTTTGTAGGAGTTAGGGAGGGTCCTAGTTCCGCTGGCCACCAGGATTCATTCTACAGGGAGGTGTTGATACCAAAGATCAGTACTGTTTTCTCTGTGCTGAGTTTGAGGCAGTTGAGTTGCATCCAGTCGGTGATGGAACTCAGGCAGAAGTCGGCCCTCATGGTTGATGGTTCTACTGACAGAGAGAGGATGAGCTTGGTGTCGTATACTTAGGATATGAAGTTCACTCCTTGGGCTCTGACGATGTTGGCTGGGGGGTTCACATAGGCATTATAAAAAAGTAGGGCTGAAGAATGATCCTTGAGGGACACCACTGATGATGTCTTTGGGTTCTGAGGTAAATGGTGGTAGGTGGATTCTCTTGGATTCTGATCTGATGAAGCCTCTTGATCAGGGTGTGGTGGGACACAGACTGCTGGGAGGTCGAGGAAGTTCAGAGCGGCTGTTTCCCTCCAGTACAGAAGGGTTCTGATGTCATCAGTCGCTGCGATCAGGGCGATCTCGGTGCTGTGGTTTGCACACAATCTGGATTGGGATGGGTCTAGGAGACCGTTGTTTTCCAGGTTTTCAATAAGTTAGTGGTTGATGGCCATTTCAAGGACTGTGGCGAGATAGGGGAGCAGAGAGATGGGCCGGGAGTTCTTGAGATCATTGGGTTCGGCGGAAGGTTTCTTGACAAGGGGCTTGATTTCAGGGAAAGCGGGTGATATGATTGATGTGGTGAAGATGGGAGTGAACTTGTTGATGATAGTTGTATTACAGAGGGTAAACAAGTGGTGGGGACAGGGGTTCATGGGAGTTCCTGAGTGGATGGAAAGCATGATGACTGAAATTCTCTGTGTGGATGATTTGGTCCCAGGAGATGATCCGGTGGTCAGACTTTGAGTCTGTGGGAGCAAGGAGGCAGAGGCAGGTTGGGGTGAAAAGTGTTTGCAGATGGTGGTGATCTTGTTGAGGACAAAGTCCACCAGGGTGTCGCAGAGTTTGTGGGAAGGGGTGATGACGTTTATGGTCGGTGAGAGGTTTGAGAATTCCTTGATGATGCCTGTAGGTGCCAAAGTTGGGAGTCAAGACTTGACAAATATATTTTTCTGTGGGAGAGAAGACAGTAGAAAATTGACATATTTTGGATAACATGCTAAAAATATGAGAAACATCTTGTTCAGCACAATCTCCTTGACAGCCAATCAGTATGAGGGAGGCCTGCGCCCAGTGATAGAAAACGTAGGAAGTGTAGATGATAAAATTAAATCAGTGCACCATTAAACATCATTCTACAAACATTTGTGATTTACACTAATATTACATGATTTATTTTGCTAACAACCGGCCACATGCATCAATCTTCCCGTTTGCGATTTCTTAATTGCGAAAATTAAGGAATCGCAATTAAGAAATCGCAAACGGCTATGCATCAAAAAATCGCAATTTATTTTGCGATTTCTTAATTTTCCTTAATTGCGATTCACAATTTGCGAATCGCAATTAAGGAATCCCTTTCCATTGATTCCTATGGGCCTAGAGGCCCATAGGAATGAATGTGAAGGCATTCTCATTTTGCGATTCGCAATTAAGGAATCGCAAAATTAGAATGCAATTTCAAGTCCAAAGGACCCTCCCTGTACCCCTGAAATGTACCTTTAAGTGCATTTTTCACACACACATGCCCCAAGGGCATGTGTGAGTGTAAAATGAAACTTTCAAAAATGCACTTTTGTGCATTTTTGAAAGTTTTCGCAAATTACCATGAAGGTTCACTTCATGGTAATTGTCCACTTCCTATTTGCGATTTCGCAATTTAAAAACAATCATGCATTCCATTTAAGAAATCGCAAAATTGTGATTTCTTAAATGCAATCGCAATTTAAGAAATCGCTAATAAATTGCGATTTCTTAAATTGCGAAAAAAGCAAAAAGGTTAATGCATCCCAAAAAAGGGATTTGCATTCGCAAACGGCCGAATTTTGCGATTTGCACCGTTTGCGAATGCAAAAACCCTTGATGCATGTGGGCAAACGTTCCTTGAAAACCAAGGCACATTTGCTATTGCTGGACTGTAGATATTATGGGCAACTCTTTCTTGTTAAAATATTGTATGTGTCCATTTGAGAAATATAATGCGATATTGGTTTTGCATCAATAAATAGCCCTGAAAGTCTAAAAAAAAATCCCGATAGTTTATAGAAAAGCACGACGAAACCAAGAAAAATGTATGTGTTATGAGAAACCTGATGCTTATTTTTTTATAAAACCACTTGCACAGAGATATAAAACAGCAAAGAAAAACACAACGGTCACAAATAAAATGACATAAATACATATAATATTAATCATAACAACACTAGTCTATTGTGTAGTCTATTTTCAGTGCACCTAATATGCATAGTGTCAATTTTGTCTCAATCTCAAAACTATTTTGTATGCGAGTAAGCTGCCGCCATGTGATAGTAAGGAAAAAGTATTCAGCAGGGGAAAATGAACAATTTAAGTTCACAACTTTAATGAGCTTGATGTTTCTGAAAACATATTATTTTGGTCGTTTAGCGCAAAGGGTTGAAGGAATCGAATGCATAAAGAGAATGCGAATAAACTCATCTTGCAGCATTCCGGGCCTGCTCTGTCTTAAAGCATGCAAATAACTGTGCAGAATTAGCATAGATCTCGCACTTTATATTGGAAGATGTGGCATGTTAAGTGCAGCAGAGTTATTACCTATTGTGTTAGTTAATATTATGTGCAACTTTGAAGTCTAATTCGGCCTCCGTTTATAGGCGCATTCAAGCACCATGTACTTACCCATGCAATGAATACATATGTTATTTTTGGCAGATAAAATTGCTGTCAAGAGTGCACTGTAATTGCATCCCACTAACAGTTATACTGATGATTAGAGGAAAGACTTTACCACGCACAAAAGAAATTCTAGGCTTGGCTTTTGTGCGTGCGTGAGTCATTCTGTCAGCCCACCACGCAGGCGTACATGTCTGTCTTAGGATGCTGGAGGATGTCAGGGCTATTTGATCATTCAAATCATCGATACATTCCCGATCAGGGATGACCGAACCTATATTTAGAATACTATTTCTAATATTATGCCTCAAATTACGTTGTCTATAAATGAAGGGGTTTTGTCATACGGGTCCTGGCTGGACAATGTAAACGTTATTAAAGAAGAAAAGTGCCAGGGCTCGATTTTGAAACTACCAAACTTGTTTATTCAGCTGGTGTAAACCTTCATTGTTTAGTTTCTAGAAGGTATGCAATCGTCATTTTTTTCAACATTTCAAAAATATTTACACATTTCGGCAATATACAGAGAGAGAAAAAACATCCCTTCTACTGGGGATACAATGTAAACAACATTTCTTACATTTCCAATATTGCAGTATATTCAAACTGACATAAATAAAGAAAAATCAAAAACAGTTACTTATTCAATATTTCGAGAAAAACAGAATTAAATCGAGTACACCAAATGAGGTTGTGGTATATTAGTTATGTGATTTACGCTGCCCTATATTATTTTGCGTCTCTTTTCAACAGCCAAATCGCCGACGCGTTTCCAAACCCTTTGTGTAGTCAATGGGGTTCTTCCTCAGGGCTGGGCTGTATACCTATGGTGTGAAGATTAGGGACATTTATTACCTCCTTTTCCTATGATTCAAAATAGCCTCGTATGCAAGCGAAGCTTGTGAGGATATTACCTTATTTCACGAAGTCTCTTTTTTCAAAGATTGGGCATCGAGTGAGCTTGAATTTTACACCAACACCTAAACAAAGGTAAGGTTTGGCGATTATACTCTGTATATCAGTTTTACACTTCCATTTAAAAGGGTAGTTCTCAGTATAAAATGTGGTGGCACTTACGTGGTATTTATAGGTTGTTTTCTTAACTCAGGCTGTTCTTAGAAAGTAGTCAGTTTACGCGTTCCCCGGTCATTCTGTGAGGTTTGAAAGTTAATAATCAGTCCCGGTCTGACATGTCATAATATTTAACTAAGAATTAAACATGTGCGTTGCTTACTTGAAAGGAGCGCGGCGGTCGACCCTAGCTTTTCTTCCAAATCAGTGGGCGGTAATGTTCAATGCTGGTTCTGTGAGAAAATTGAGAACGGTGTCTACCAGTTGTTCTACGATAATATCAATGTTTACTTGAACTTGTGTTGCGCTATGCGTCATACCTTGGTCGTGGGGTCTCTAGCTGCGCTCTGGATCCTATGAAGTCGCGCTGTTCTCGCTCAATGTGGTGATGGTCAAATGAATTCTGCCGACCCGGTGGGACGCGATTTCCTGTTTATGTATGTTGCTAAGTATTGTGGGATTTGTAGTCCTGCAATCTAATTGCATGTTCCACGGCCTGTATTTTGATGCTACAAATTTTAAAGGGGTAAAGTGCCAAACCACAATAACTATGCTCACTTTAAATAATATGTTTCTCAGCGACTGTGGGGTTCACGGGGGACTCATTGATAGGATCTTTGTAGTTCGGACATTTCATTCAGGCCGTCCATCACACAATTGTATTTTAAAATTAGATACGCTTCTTGTTTGAGTAACATGGCATCGATGTTTCCTCCTCTGGGAGGAACTTTCATCGCTTGTAATACAGTCCACTTGAAATCATTTTCATTGTGTTTTTGATCCACATAGTGTTGCACCATTGGTGCAGTCAGAACTTTGTTTTTAATTCTGGATTTGTGTTGGGTTATTCGCTGATTGACTTTTTGGGTGGTTTTGCCTATGTACAGCTTCGGACAAGGGCACATGACTGCATATATTACGTTCGATGTTTTACAATTAGAGAATCCTTTGTGCGTCCATTTTGTGGATTTAAATGTAAATTCATCACCTTCTATTGTGTTGGGGCAGGAGGCACATGAACCCCATTTGTGATGGCCAATTACTGGTGGGAGTTTCCATAATGTACGTAAGTCTGCTTTAACTTGACTTACTCCTAGATCGGCTCTGACAATGCGTTGTCCAATGCTTCTGTTCTTCTTCAGAGCAAACAATGTCTGTTCCATCGGGACTTCCGAATTTTTTATCAAATGCCAGTTTTTTAAAATAATGGATTTGAACTTGTTGGTGTATGGCCCAAAAGTGGTGACACATACAGGCCGTTCTAGGGGTTTGGTTTCCTTCTGAGTTTTCAATAACTCCTCACGTGGTGTGTGCCAGGCTCGGGTGGTAGAGTGTTTCAGTAACTTGGGGGGATAGCCCCTATGTTGTAATTGATCACTCAGTATTTTTGAATGGATCAAGAAGTCTTCCTTCCTGGAGCAATTTCGTCGGATTCTCAGCATTTGCCCGTAAGGTAGGTTGGATTTTAAACTTTTGGGATGGTAGCTGGCGTAGTGCAAAATGGTATTCTTATCGGTGTCTTTTCGGTGAAGGGTGGTTGTCAACTCGTTTTCATAGGGAAAAACCACCACATCCAAAAAAGTCAATGATGTTCTGCTGGATGTCATTGTGAATTGTATGTCTGGGTGTCTGGTGTTGAGCCACTGATGGAACTGGGTGAGCATTTCTTCAGACCCTTTCCATTGGCACCAGATGTCATCAATAAAACGATACCATTTAGTGATGTTTTGGTAAAATGGGTTATTGTGGAAGATGAAGCGCTCCTCATACAGGGCCATGAAGAGCACCGCCATTTCTGGGGCATAAGGACACCCCATGGCGGTGCCCTTCACCTGCACGAAGAACGCGTCCATGAACCGGAAGTAGTTCCTTTTGAGTGCTATTCTCGCTAAGTCAATGATAAAGTCTGTTGGGACTCTGTGTGGTCTGGGTCTTGTGTCAAAATAGTATTCCATTGCTTCCAAACCCTCTTGTTGGGGGATTTGAGTGTACAAGGAGGCGACATCAAAAGATACCATCAACTCCTGGTTGACATCAAATGGGGTACCTTCGATTTTATTGATGAAGTCCCTGGTATCTTTTAAATATGATCTTACTTCCGACAAAAAAGGCTTTAGGAACACATCCACATATTTGGCCAATGGTTCCAGTATTGAGTCACACCCGGAGACGATGGGTCTCCCCGGTGGTTCGGATAAACTTTTATGAATTTTCGGAAGAAAATAAATTACTGGAATACGTGGACTTTTTTTATCTAGATATTGGAACTCTTTCATTCCTAGTATCCCTTTGTCCCGACCCTCCGTTATTTTGATGAGAATCTCCGCTCTTATTTGTGAAGTGGGGTCCTCTTTCACTTCTCTGTACCATTCGGTATTCTTAATTTGACTATTGGCTTCAGCAATGTACTTGTTTCGATCCCAGACCACCAGGGCGCCCCCTTTGTCTGCGGGTTTAAGTACTATGGATTCGTCATTGCGTAAACTATTCAAAGCTGTTTCTTGGTCTCTGCGGGTTTGCAAACATAAGTGTTTAAATAACTTTCAAAGCAAACACCACGACGGGCTATACAATATAACCCGTTGGAACATGTCAGAGGAGGAAACACTCTCCTTTTCTGAGGCACACATTAAAAATTTGGTTTCGGGACCATCTCCGTTTTCCGCAATCAAACTCAGTACAAATGCCCAGCAACAAAATGAAAGCGACAAACTTTTAAGATTACATAAAAAACACACACGCACGGAACTACACGGGCATTTCTTGTTTGAGCACCTCAAGGCAGGAACAATACCGTGGGGTCTTCAAATTAAAAACGTACCGGTGGTGTTCACGGATGACCCCTTGTACAAAAAGGGCTTTAGCTATATAGCGACGAAGTGCAGCAGAGACCTCATGGTCCACACTGTTGAGACAGCAAAGAGAATTTGCGATAAAGAAAAGGAGGAGATAGAGGGATTAATTAAAGCCATTGAAGATAACCATACAGTTGATGAAGCTAAAGCTTTACTGGAAAAGATCAATAAAGAAATTGCAACATTTAGGGACAACACCATAAACTTCAGGTCCAACAAATTTGATAAAGACGTCAAGTCCTTTAAAATCGAATCAGTTTACCCATACCTTAAGGAGGACTATTACACCCAAACTGAATCGCGAAGAGCGTTGTCACAATTCCAAGGGAGGTCCAAAAATAGATTTTTAACTTTTTCGGAAAGTTCATCCTCCGAATCAGCTAACGACTCAGACCCCAGGGAGGGATCATCTAAAAGAAATCCTTTTTTAGAGAAGGGCGAAGGCAGGGGAAGGGTAAGATTCAAACCGCAGCCCCAACCATGGGAAATGCAAACACGAAGAACCCAGTACAAAACGTAGGTTCCACCTCCATAGTGAACATTTCTGACAAAGTACTAACCACACACGAAAAGTCCGTATTAGAACTAGGACTCAAATTCGTACCTACAGCCAATACCGACCTGACACACCTAAAAATTGAAGCACTCGAGTTTTGCCGCAAATTACGATTAAAAGCTTTCTTTCACAACAGGGAGGACACCAGAGTGAACGAACCCTCTAATCTATCCAATAAATCTACATTCGTACCCCCAACATACGCAATTCCGAAAGAAATAATAGCCTTTGAACAGATCATTCTATCCTCCATCACACAATTAAGCAAACAGAAGATGTTCCTCAAGAGGAACATCAGTAGAGACCAAGAAACAGCTTTGAATAGTTTACGCAATGACGAATCCATAGTACTTAAACCCGCAGACAAAGGGGGCGCCCTGGTGGTCTGGGATCGAAACAAGTACATTGCTGAAGCCAATAGTCAAATTAAGAATACCGAATGGTACAGAGAAGTGAAAGAGGACCCCACTTCACAAATAAGAGCGGAGATTCTCATCAAAATAACGAAGGGTCGGGACAAAGGGATACTAGGAATGAAAGAGTTCCAATATCTAGATAAAAAAAGTCCACGTATTCCAGTAATTTATTTTCTTCCGAAAATTCATAAAAGTTTATCCGAACCACCGGGGAGACCCATCGTCTCCGGGTGTGACTCAATACTGGAACCATTGGCCAAATATGTGGATGTGTTCCTAAAGCCTTTTTTGTCGGAAGTAAGATCATATTTAAAAGATACCAGGGACTTCATCAATAAAATCGAAGGTACCCCATTTGATGTCAACCAGGAGTTGATGGTATCTTTTGATGTCGCCTCCTTGTACACTCAAATCCCCCAACAAGAGGGTTTGGAAGCAATGGAATACTATTTAGACACAAGACCCAGACCACACAGAGTCCCAACAGACTTTATCATTGACTTAGCGAGAATAGCACTCAAAAGGAACTACTTCCGGTTCATGGACGCGTTCTTCGTGCAGGTGAAGGGCACCGCCATGGGGTGTCCTTATGCCCCAGAAATGGCGGTGCTCTTCATGGCCCTGTATGAGGAGCGCTTCATCTTCCACAATAACCCATTTTACCAAAACATCACTAAATGGTATCGTTTTATTGATGACATCTGGTGCCAATGGAAAGGGTCTGAAGAAATGCTCACCCAGTTCCATCAGTGGCTCAACACCAGACACCCAGACATACAATTCACAATGACATCCAGCAGAACATCATTGACTTTTTTGGATGTGGTGGTTTTTCCCTATGAAAACGAGTTGACAACCACCCTTCACCGAAAAGACACCGATAAGAATACCATTTTGCACTACGCCAGCTACCATCCCAAAAGTTTAAAATCCAACCTACCTTACGGGCAAATGCTGAGAATCCGACGAAATTGCTCCAGGAAGGAAGACTTCTTGATCCATTCAAAAATACTGAGTGATCAATTACAACATAGGGGCTATCCCCCCAAGTTACTGAAACACTCTACCACCCGAGCCTGGCACACACCACGTGAGGAGTTATTGAAAACTCAGAAGGAAACCAAACCCCTAGAACGGCCTGTATGTGTCACCACTTTTGGGCCATACACCAACAAGTTCAAATCCATTATTTTAAAAAACTGGCATTTGATCAAAAATTCGGAAGTCCCGATGGAACAGCCATTGTTTGCTCTGAAGAAGAACAGAAGCATTGGACAACGCATTGTCAGAGCCGATCTAGGAGTAAGTCAAGTTAAAGCAGACTTACGTACATTATGGAAACTCCCACCAGTAATTGGCCATCACAAATGTGGTTCATGTGCCTCCTGCCCCAACACAATAGAAGGTGATGAATTTACATTTAAATCCACAAAATGGACGCACAAAGGATTCTCTAATTGTAAAACATCGAACGTAATATATGCAGTCATGTGCCCTTGTCCGAAGCTGTACATAGGCAAAACCACCCAAAAAGTCAATCAGCGAATAACCCAACACAAATCCAGAATTAAAAACAAAGTTCTGACTGCACCAATGGTGCAACACTATGTGGATCAAAAACACAATGAAAATGATTTCAAGTGGACTGTATTACAAGCGATGAAAGTTCCTCCCAGAGGAGGAAACATCGATGCCATGTTACTCAAACAAGAAGCGTATCTAATTTTAAAATACAATTGTGTGATGGACGGCCTGAATGAAATGTCCGAACTACAAAGATCCTATCAATGAGTCCCCCGTGAACCCCACAGTCGCTGAGAAACATATTATTTAAAGTGAGCATAGTTATTGTGGTTTGGCACTTTACCCCTTTAAAATTTGTAGCATCAAAATACAGGCCGTGGAACATGCAATTAGATTGCAGGACTACAAATCCCACAATACTTAGCAACATACATAAACAGGAAATCGCGTCCCACCGGGTCGGCAGAATTCATTTGACCATCACCACATTGAGCGAGAACAGCGCGACTTCATAGGATCCAGAGCGCAGCTAGAGACCCCACGACCAAGGTATGACGCATAGCGCAACACAAGTTCAAGTAAACATTGATATTATCGTAGAACAACTGGTAGACACCGTTCTCAATTTTCTCACAGAACCAGCATTGAACATTACCGCCCACTGATTTGGAAGAAAAGCTAGGGTCGACCGCCGCGCTCCTTTCAAGTAAGCAACGCACATGTTTAATTCTTAGTTAAATATTATGACATGTCAGACCGGGACTGATTATTAACTTTCAAACCTCACAGAATGACCGGGGAACGCGTAAACTGACTACTTTCTAAGAACAGCCTGAGTTAAGAAAACAACCTATAAATACCACGTAAGTGCCACCACATTTTATACTGAGAACTACCCTTTTAAATGGAAGTGTAAAACTGATATACAGAGTATAATCGCCAAACCTTACCTTTGTTTAGGTGTTGGTGTAAAATTCAAGCTCACTCGATGCCCAATCTTTGAAAAAAGAGACTTCGTGAAATAAGGTAATATCCTCACAAGCTTCGCTTGCATACGAGGCTATTTTGAATCATAGGAAAAGGAGGTAATAAATGTCCCTAATCTTCACACCATAGGTATACAGCCCAGCCCTGAGGAAGAACCCCATTGACTACACAAAGGGTTTGGAAACGCGTCGGCGATTTGGCTGTTGAAAAGAGACGCAAAATAATATAGGGCAGCGTAAATCACATAACTAATATACCACAACCTCATTTGGTGTACTCGATTTAATTCTGTTTTTCTCGAAATATTGAATAAGTAACTGTTTTTGATTTTTCTTTATTTATGTCAGTTTGAATATACTGCAATATTGGAAATGTAAGAAATGTTGTTTACATTGTATCCCCAGTAGAAGGGATGTTTTTTCTCTCTCTGTATATTGCCGAAATGTGTAAATATTTTTGAAATGTTGAAAAAAATGACGATTGCATACCTTCTAGAAACTAAACAATGAAGGTTTACACCAGCTGAATAAACAAGTTTGGTAGTTTCAAAATCGAGCCCTGGCACTTTTCTTCTTTAATAACGGTCAAATTACGTTGTGGCTTTTTTTAAAGTTTACATTAGGCAGCACATGGCTAGAGTTCGAGGGCATCATTTATGAAAAGTGACGTATCGCTGCATCAAAACAGCGATGCGTCACTTTTCATTGCGCCCTCCATGCGACACCAATGATGCATCATATTTACAATATGACGCATCATTGCGCAAGGAGTTACAGATACGTCAGTATTTCTGACGTATCTGCATGGCCCAAAAGTGACGCATTGCTGGAGTGTGTCACAAAAGTGACGCAACTCCAGCAATGTGTCCTTTCACATGGGGCAAGCCCCATGTGAAAGGGCCTGAGGCAGGCGTAAGAAATTGACGCATTTGCATCCTAGAAGTGGCGCAGTGAAATCTTAAAGATTTCACTGCGTCCCTTCTATGACCTTTTCTTGCGTCAGAATGCCCCCTGCATACATTATACCTGACACAGGTATAATGTAGCACAGGGGTTTACAAAGTGACACATCTATCTAGATGCGTCACTTTGTAAATTTGGTGCAACAAGGCAAATTTTTTATGCTGCTGGTGCGTCACAAAAAGTGACGCACCAGCGGCATAAAAGTGACGCACGGCCTCATAAATGAGGCCCCTAGTACATATCCATGTACATGCATAAACAAGAGTGGCAGGCACTGACGGAAAGATGTAGCCCCTCTATATTTTATATTGGGGTGGGGGGAAGTTGCATGATGCGGTGGTGATCACTGTGTGTGTCTTTTTGTGCATGCTTACGTGTGAATTAGCTAAAATATTTTCGAAAAGGGCGCAATCACGGCGTTGTATGCCACTACATAGTCTACGAACCTCCACTTACTATTCAACATGAAGGGCAATTTGCAAATTAAGGCCACTCAAGGACAGGAGTTCCTTTTACTGGCTTTCCCTTTGGTGACCCTGGCATATCGCCTGCTACTGTTGGTCTCAAAAGTCATGAAGGAAACAGGAGACACAGAAATTACAAGGGGGCATATTTAATAAAGGGTTGCGTCTCCCCTGTGAAGGGAAAAATAGGAAACTGGCAACAAGTATACAATAATCACACACTATACAAATTCCAGGACAACATAGTAGTCATTATTCAAAAAACATTGTGCATTATTAAAAAAACATTGTACATTTTTGTTAATTGAATAACTGTATCAATATTCACAAAAAAATTGTTTATCCAAAATCTGTTTATTTTATTTTAATTGTATTTTGTATTTTTCAATTATCAAAAACCATTTTCATTCTATAGTTTAAAATTATTAGACCATGGGGATAGAGATGAAGATGTACTGGATTATCATATATTCAGAAAGGAAACAGAACAATTGGATTAATGGATAAAAAAACGGAGGGCTGGTGGTAGATACAAACTCGGTTGCATCTCCCTTGTGCCACGCAATGGGGCACTAGAGTGACGCAACTCTTAATTTAGATTTATAAAGCCACACAAGGCCATCTTGTGCAGCCTTGCGTGGCTTGATAAATCTAGAGTAACAAGAAGTGAAGCACAGCACTGCTTTGTGTTACTTTGCTTTAGGCAGGAGTGCCAGGGGTAGAGCATGGTTGTTCCCACTCATCTGCCCATGGATTTTTGTGCATTTCTGGATGTACCATTACTGGTAGACCTGGGAATTCTGCAGCACAAATAGAAACAGGAATATGCCTCTCAGGATTGTTTTTATGCAGGATGCTGTCCCCTCCTGCACAAAAACAATCCAGCTTACAATGCAGGCACCCTTGCACCATGGTGCTACTGTACTTGCATTGGTGCTAGGTAGCACATTATGCACCAGTGCAGGGAAATGACAGAAATGCACCGTATAATGTTAGAAACGGCACACTCCAGAACTTTCCCTATCACGCAGCACAGCAAGTTGACTTGCTGAGCTGCATGATTTTTAATAAATATACCCCAAGGTCTTTAGGGTCAGATTTTCGACATGTTGTTTGTAAAAAAGGTGATGATTGATGAGTTATGGGTAAAACAAGAGGGCAAAGAACCCACTGAATTTATTGGAGTCAGAAAGCATATGGCTTCACTCTGCTACACATGGATGATGGTGAGTTAGCGCCCTCTGCTTCTGGGCACTCTCCCCGGTCTATTTATTTAAAAAAAAAATGTTATTGTGAAGATTTATATAGAAATTGAATACTAAAGAAGACATTGGAATATATCAATAATTTATACACAACGAGCCTCTTCAGCCTGAATTATATAATTTAGGACCAGTCGATAATCAAGGCAAATCAAGCTTAATATTTAACATTTATAAAAATGTAAGTGCCTTTGTGTAAACCGCAGCTTCCTACCTACTATTAACCCCTTCCATGCTCATGACGGAACGGTTCCGTCATGAGCTACGGTTGAGCTGTGCTCATGACGGAACCGTTCCGTCATGACCACGCCCGTTTCTATTACCGCCCAGCACCGGAGGGGGAAACGCGGTCGCGCTGAAGAGGTTAAACTGTATAGTAGCAAAGCACAAAAGTGCATTCATGCCTAGGATTCTCGGTCTATTTATTTTATTTTTTTAAAATATTTTTATTGTTGCACCATGTCAGCATATGTACTGGTTCAAGCATTCAGATACGTGGCGTCAACATTCCGCCATAATCAATTCGAATCGCAACATTTCTTTTCCTTTAACATTAAACAACAAACAACATTCAGGTGTATAGCTTGGTCTCACAGAAGCATGGTAGGTATATGTAAGCTTTCTAGTTGTGCCAGGCCGGCTGCCGGTCCTCGTCCCCCACACGTACCCTTAACCTCCCTCGCGCCAGAAGGGCGAGACAGTATCTAGGCAATCCGCGCCCCTGCCACCCCATCCTACCCGCAGTCCCATTTTTACGCTACATCTTCCTCCTCCTCCGAACTATCGATATCTTCTTCTTCCTGTAGAGGTTCACAAGGCTCCCCCCTGTAAACATTCCATGGCAGCCATAGTTTGTTCCATTTACGTCGATTAGCCCTCTGCTGATACACTGCCCGTTCCACCATCATGAGCATATCCATATTTTTGCACCACTGTGTCAAGGTCGGTGTCTCTGATGCCCCCCATCTTTGCGCTATGTCTCGCTTCGCTAACATCACCCCTATGACCACCCATTTCCGCCCGTATGATGTCAGGTCGTTCGGGCCCCATACATTCAACAAGCAAATTCTAGGGTCAGGAGTGAACGGGAGCTGCAGCGTCTGGGCGATCGTGCGTGCCACACGCTTCCAGTAGTCCAGTATGGTCGGACATGACCAAAGGGTATGGAACAGCGTTCCCTCCTCCCCACAATTCCGTAGACAATATGGGTGATCTGCCCTCTGGATTTTGTGTAGTGTGGTGCGTGTGTAGTACACTCGGTGCAATACCTTGACCTGTACCTTGCTGATATTCCCGCCTCTCTAGGCGATGCCATTGCGGCATTCCATTCTGCCTCATCCAGTGCACCCACATCATCCTCCCATTTCTCTTTCAATTTCTGTAATGGGTCAGGCAAATTATTCACTAGTTTACGATACGTGAGGGATGTAGCGCTAGCTTCCATGAAATCAGTGAGTAGTCGGTCCTCTAAAGGGGCCGATTCCGGGACCTGAGTACCTGGTGTCAGTGCGCCCAGTAATGCATGTCTAATCTGTATGTATCGATATGTCTCAGTGGTGTGCAGCTCATACTGTTCACTCAGAGTAGCAAACGGAACCACCCCCTCCCTTGTCCATAGATCTCCCACCGTGGAAATCCCTATAGCGTCCCAGCGGTCAAATCCTTTACTACGTCTCAAGTTTCCTAGCGCCCTAGAGTACCACAAGGGTGTGAGTTGTGTAATCACCCCCCCCCCACTTCAGTCGGGATTGAGCCCTATGCCAGAGCGTTACGGTGTGTTTAGTTGGGCCGACCAGTTTTGCCATTAGGCCTTTGTTGTAGAGCGGGGCCAGAAGTGTATTAATGCCAAGCTGCCGTCTGTCCGCTAAGTACGCCGGGTCCTCCTGCGGTGCGTGTAACCACTGGTTAATCCCCTTGAGGTGAGCCGCCCAATAGTATAATTCCAGGTTTGGGAGTGCAATCCCTCCACTGTACCAATCTCTAATCAGTTTCACCTGTGCTATCCTTGCCGGACTATCTCCCCACAACAGTCCTGACAGTTGCCCCGATATCTGTTTGAAGAAGGAAGGTGGAACCAGTGTCGGTGTATTCTCCAAAACATAGAGGAACCGGGGCAGCGCCATCATTTTGAAAAGCGCCGCTCTGCCCAATAACGTCAGCGGGAGTGTCTTCCAGTGGCGCACGTCCGCTTTCAGTCTGTCGAGCAGTGGTTTCAGATTCATTTCCTGAAAGGTCACATGATCGCGGGTGATCTGAATTCCTAAATATTTGAAGGAAACTTCCTCCACCGCCAAGGGGCAATCCACCTCCAGACGTGGCGGGGTGCCACGCAGCATGTAGAGCACCGATTTCCTCCAGTTAATCTTGTAACCCGATGCAACACCCTGCCGCTCACACAACGCCAGCAAGATTGGAATCCCTTCTGCCGGGTTAGTCAGGTATATTAGCATATCATCAGCATATAAGGACACTCTGTTCTCCCAGCCAACACCCCAGTCGATGCCCCGCATCAGTGGCGTGGTCCTAATGATAGTCGCCAATGGTTCCAATACCAGGGCAAACAGTAGTGGCGAGAGCGGGCAGCCTTGTCTCGTGCCCCTTGCTAATGAAATGACTCTCGAGACATGTCCGTTTGCAGTCACCCGCGCCACCGGTTGTTCGTACAGTAGCCTGACCCACCCTATGAATTTCGGGCCGAAGCCCATATGGTGCAGGACTGCGAAGAGGTACCGCCACTCTACCAAGTCAAACGCCATTGTGGCGTCCAGTGAGAGGATCGCTGCATCGGTTGTCAACGACGGGGCTCTCGCCATAACACCATGCAGGCGCCTGAGATTCAGCGCCGTATTTCTGTGCGGCATGAATCCCGATTGGTCCGGATGTATGAGGTGGCTAAGGTGAGGTAGCAGCCTGCTGGCGAATAACTTCGCCAGGATTTTGCTTTCTGCATTGAGGAGGGATATCGGCCGGTAGGAGCCGCAGTCCTCCGGGGGCTTGCCAGGTTTCGGGATCGCCACTATGGTGGCCATGCACTGATCAGGTGGCAAGCGTCCTCGTTCTAAACTTTCTACGTACATATTGAGTAGCGGCGTTGCGAGCGTTTCCGACATGGTCTTGTACCATTCAATCGGGATTCCGTTGGGGCCCATGGCTTTTCCCGGGTGCAACGCCGCAAT
Organism: Lissotriton helveticus; assembly: GCF_964261635.1. Lineage (NCBI taxonomy): Eukaryota > Metazoa > Chordata > Amphibia > Caudata > Salamandridae > Lissotriton > Lissotriton helveticus. The sequence continues at coordinate 1,598,567,323 of NC_136059.1, read as the reverse complement.
AGCCGACGCTATCTCCTCAGCCGACAAATCAGACTCGAGGTCCTCAACGCTGTTCTGCAGTAGTGTGCGGGTGGGCACCCCCACGAGCGCCGTCTCCGCCATTTCCCGGGTAACCTCTATGTCAGAGGTATACACCGTCTGGAAGTGATCAGCCAGGAGTTCGACTATCCGGGCAGGGCGGGTGTGCATCGCCCCTACGGAGTCTTTCAGTTGCAAGATAGTCCTCTGTCCCTCCCGCTTTTTCTCTAGCCAGGCTAGGAGCTTACTTGCCTTATCCCCTACGTCGTAGATCCTATTGGTAATGGCCGTCATGTGTTCTATCACTCTACTGCGTAGAAAATCAGTATGACGTTGCTGACACAGCCGCAGTGCGTGGAGCGTGTCCCCGGTCGGGTCAGCCATATGAACTTCATTTGCCTTGGCTAGTCTGCCCTCTAGGTCTAGTAGTTCCTTTTTCTGGGAGCGCTTATAACTCGTTATTGTGGAGATGGCTTGGCCTCGGAGGACCGTTTTATATGCTTCCCATAGGACCGATGGGGACGAGACCGAGCCAGTATTCTCCGTGAGGTAGCATGTTGTCGCCGATTTCAGAGCCTTGGTCACTTGTGGGACCCTAAGGTATCCCGGGAATATCGGGTATATGCGTTCTTGGGACCGTTCCGGGTTGGAAAGGGAGAGCGTCAACGGGGAGTGGTCCGAGACACCCCTCGGTTTAATTTGTACGTCTTCGACAGTGCCCCGGTGCCAGGAAATAGTCGATTCGTGATAGACTGTCATGGACCGCTGAGTGGTAGGTGTAGTGCTGGTCAGTCGGGTGTAAGCGCCTCCAAAGATCTATTAGGCCTTGCGCCTCTAGGAAGTCATGTAGCCGGGAGGGCCCTGGAGCCTGCGTTCGTGTCGGGAACCTATCTAGTGTATTATGTGCCACTGCATTGAAATCCCCCCCTACAATGAGGTCCCCGTCCGGGAGTTCCAACAGAAATTTTCCAAGCTCTGGGAGAACTATCGTGTGTAGTGCCGGTGGAACGTATACCGAAACTATATTCAACTGTCTCCCTTCCCATTGTCCGAGCGCTGCTGCGAAGCGGCCCTGTGTATCTACCTTTGTGGACTGAAGAATAAATCGGGAGGATCGGTGCATCAGTATTCCCGTCCCACGGGAACCCCTTGTGAATTCCGAATGAGCGATCATACGGTAGCCCTTCCTGTCTAAGGCGTGTGTGGCTGTGCCTGTGAGATGTGTCTCCTGCAGCAGGACTAGGGCTGGGTTGGACCTTTTTATACTGTGGAGCACCAAACCTCGTTTGACTTTGTTCCCCAGACCTCTCACGTTCCAGGACATAAGTTGCAGAGGTGTCATGCACCCTACCCCGCGCTCCCCCCTCCCGATGTCACTCCGTGTGGTGTGTGCCATTGCATCTGCGGTTGAGAAAGTCTATGTACAATAAAAATTGCGATCTAAGAACTCGACATGAGCCCGCCATAGGTAATGTGTGTGCCTCATGGTTCCAATCTACACCTGCAAAGTAACTTAAAACAATCAAACACCCCCCCTCCCCAACTCCCCCCCTCCCTGCCCCCCTGCTAGACGGACCCTGAACTGCCCGCCCCCCCAACTTAGCAGAGTGCGTGATCCAAACCCCAAACACAGTACTTGCTCGTTGGGGTGAGGGACTCTCCGGAGTCGGCGGCCTCCCTCCATGTCCACGGAGGACCTCCGCCCGGTGTCCTTGACGGCCTGCCCGGCCAATGCTATTCTTGCACTAGGATATGAAGCTCGGGAAATCACTGTTCGTCGTTGTGCTCAGTTTCAAGTGCCTCGCTCAGTGGGGAGTGTGGATCCACGTCTCCTCCGGATACCTGGGAGCCTGATCGGGAGCCAGTAGTACGGTTCTTGTGTGGCCTTGTGGACCGGCGAGGTAGCCCCGTCTGTCTCCATCCCTCCAGCCAGTCGTGCGCAGCCTCCGGAGTATCGAAGAACCACGTTTTGTTTTCAGCCACTACTCTCAACCTGGCTGGGAAGAGCATGGCATAGGGAAGTTCTCTCGCCCTCAATTCTTTCTTGACTTCAAAGAAAGTTCTCCTCCTTCGTGCGACCTCTGCCGTGTAGTCTGGAAAGAACGCCACGGTGGAGTTTTGGATCCTGACTGAGGGAGAATTTCTCGCCGCCTGCAAGATCGCATCTCTGTCTCTAAAATTGAAGAGGCGTGCAACGATCGGTCGTGGTGCCACTCCTTGCTTCGGACGACCCCCCGGGACTCGGTGCGCTCTTTCTACGGAGAAAAAGGCGGATAGGCCCTTGGGTTTGAGTTCTTGTTCGATCAATTTTTCCACATAGAGGTCCATCGCTCTCGTGTCCTCCGATTCCGGAACCCCTATAATGCGGATGTTGTTCCGCCTCGAGCGCCCCTCCTGCTCGTCCAGCTTTGCACGCAGGTCTTTGTTCTCTTTTGAGATTCGTTCAACACTTATCTGGAGCTCCGATACATCCTCCACCAAAGATTTGGTCACCACCTCCATCGATGAAACTTTTTCCGACATCTTGTGGAAGTCGGCCCTAATCAATGTTATTTCCGTCGAGATCGACCCCACCGTAGCCTGTACCTGCGACAGAGCTCGCTTGACGTCTTCCAGGGTTGCTTTCTTCCCTCCCGCCGTGTCGGTCGTCTTGCCGGCCTGCGTTTTGGCATCTGGTGGGGAGGCGGGCAATCTGTCATAGGCATACCTCTCGAGTCGTGTCTGCGCATTTCCGCCCTTCGGTCCTTTGCCCGCCATGGCAGCTGTAGTGGCACTAAAATGTCCGCGGTGAGCAGGGTGTTACAGGGAGCTAGGACTCACCAGGGAGAGCCCTGTTAGCGGACCTCCGCCGTTTCTGCAGTCCTCAAGTGCTGTGGGGCCGTAGGCGCTAATATCGTTGTCCCCGTCGCCTGGTGGGGCCAGCGGGCGAGGTCGAGACGCCGCGTTGTTCGTCGGGCCCGTCGGCCCTCGCCACTGAGGAGGCGGAGACAGCCCGTGTTCAAGGCGGAGTGATAGTCCGTTGGCTCGGGGGGGCGCCTGAATCGGCCCACCCGCGGTCTCCGGATGCCTGATGGAGACCCTGATGTCACCAGGCCCCAGCCGGGTACGTGCCAGTCTCACCCAGGGGGGGCGCCCACCGATCCGTGGAGCAGCGGGGACACCTCTGTGCCCACCGCGGACCAGTTCCCTTTTCTGTGGCGTCGGAGTGTCGGCAGGGCCGTCCCCCAGCAGTCAAATCGATTAATGCGGACACCAAGGGGGGGGGCGATTGTGTCCAGGCCGTTCTGAGCCGACACGCTATCTGCGCGGCCGAATGCACTGTGTGGTCGCGCTCCGGCGCGTTAGTGGCAGCCCCGGTGTCTCTCCACAAAGAATCAGCGCCCCCCCTGCCAGTTCCCCCGCAGTCCGGGTGGCGGCTGTTGCAGCCCTCAGATCGGCAGGCTCGGCACCCCCGCAATGCAGAGCTCCGGTACCTCCGGCGAATCTACAAGATGGCGGTCCCTGGCCCAGCGCAGGTCCGGCCGCCTCCGTGCGGTGTTCTGGAGCGTACCCTGCGCCCACCGGCCGCAGGCGGTGTCGGTCAGTCTCCTTCCCGCTGGTCACAAAGGCGCCGGTTGTTGCGCCAGGCCGCAAGTCACACTCGGCCCTGGCGCTCCGTCCGAGCGCCCGCTTCCGGCTCCTCTACGCCGCGGCCGCAGCACTTCCTGTCGGCTCGGACTCGCCAGGTGGACCCCGGGCTCCGGCTCCTCCCCAAGGCCAGAGCGGGCAATACGGGCAACTTCACTTCCCGCCGTCGGATTTTAGATCTGATTGCTGTCGGGCGTGCCGCCCGGCCCCGGGCTTCAGTCCCTACCCGTAGGGCGAAATTCAGTGTCGGATTGCTAGTCGGATAGATCTGGAGGCCGCTTCAACCGCGGAGCTCGCCCTCTAGGCTGCCACCATCTTAGGCTGCTAGCCACGCCCCCCTCGGTCCATTTTTAAGCTTTTTTAAAATATGCCTGGAAAATATTTAGAGTTCCCTTGTAGCATTTTCCAGCCCTTAAACCGTGCTTGGACACAGTTTCGATGATGGGTAATTGAATGAGTGATTGCTTTTAAAAAGACCTTGACTAAAAAAAAAATAAAAAAATAAGTCACAGCTTTAGGCCTACCAGAATCACTCACCAGTAGACTAAACTAGGTTCCATTATCCTGATCAAAATTCATGAAGACACGTTTTATGAAAATGTATCGTCCATTGCAACATTTAACCTAATATTTTCTTCTAAATATGCATGATTTGAATCAATAATCCGTTTATTTCTTTTATAGTTTTGTTATAATATTTTTGTGTGATTTATCTGTCCGAAACAACTCAAAAATGTTCTCTGAGGATTGCCTATATGCTTTGTCCAAAGGTGAGCCAAGGTTTTCCGTAGTGAAATATTTGTGTCTGTGAAGCTCTTTCATTAGAGGTTTAGCCACTATAGGTGCTCAATTACAGCTAGTAATCAAGACTTGTCAACTCACAACAAGACTCCCTCAAACAGTCTGCCAGAAGGATGACCATCCCGGGTGTGCAGACCTGGACCCGGAATAACTAAGATTTCACACAACTCAGCACATCATGGAAAGTTTCTATGCTGTGATGCCTGAAGGGGAGAGAGTAGAACAGAACCAACTTTTTTTAAGGTTTGTCATAGTTCTACTCTCTCACAGTGCTGATGCACTTTGGCAGCCTAGCACCGATGCAGGCACCCTTGCACCATGACACATGGGTGCCTGTGTTGTGGTAATAATGTTTTTCTGGTGCAGGAGGGGTACAGCTGACTGTGGTCGAAAAAATGTTGGTTTCACTCATGCTATAGACAGGAAAAAGATTAAAAAGGTCCTAAAGTCCCACAGTACAGAGCTGTCCAGGCAGGAGGAAAAGTATCTGTAATATAACAATGATTCTGAATAAATGAAGCAGAGAGGGCTGTAGGATTGGTGAGTATTTTTGGGCAAGAAATCAAATGTAATTTGACTCTCAGAGTCAGTTGCATTACATGTAAGGAAATACAGTAACTGTTAAAAAAAAGTCTCATCCAAAAGTCACAAACTAGTTGTTCGTAGCTTTGGAGAAAGCAATCCAATGAATCCTGGCCTGGAGAACAATTTCTCATAGGCGACTTTGGACACGTGGCGGGAGCGGTTCTTACACAGAACAAAGATATACATGGTCTGAAAATCCTGTGTCCACAACAACATGACCTCCTTGAAATAGCTCATTAAGAAGCAACTCAAACAGGAAAACACTTACCTTGTTGGTCTGTTTAGAAAATAATAAGGGGTTCAACTTGCACTCCTAGATAGAGTGAGGAACCGTGTTAAATTACAAAAAAGGATCTTAATGAACTGCAATAGAACTTTGTTACTACTACTGCCCTTAAGAAGACCCTTTGAGTCGAAACGCATTGGCTACGGTCATTTTTAAGAAGAATGTTTTCAATAAAGAAACAAAGAAACAAGAACCTGCTGAGTTGATGTACTTCTCTTCATCCTGTCCGTACTAGTTGAAAATATTGATCCGTACACCTGTTGGAGTGCTGAATCATTGTTTTTGTTATTCCTCATAAACCTGTTTCCTGAATTTTGTTTATTGGGATGGTATTCTCACGAGGATGAATCAATCCTCTTGCATGGCATTCAAGTTGAAAAATAGTGCAGAACAGAATAATACGTAAGAAGCACGGCGTTCACCCAAGGGTATCTCTATGCTCAATGACAAACTAAGAAAACATCACAGACACACCAACTGGCAACTTCCTTCATTTCAACTAGCAAAATAGGAAGGTCTTCAGAGTCCTTCGAAAGCCCATATACTCCACCGTGGTATTGATCTAAAGAGGAAGGCTCTCTCATAGCCATGGTTGCCTATATAAAAGAGCTCTACCACCCATACTTGCTTTCTTATCGTTGAGGAACAACAAATAATAGATTTGAGTTGGAATCGAGATATCTGTGGGATAAAAAGCATTTGAATCTGATTGTCAGAGGGATTTGTTTTGGTTCCCCAGAATACCCTAAATACCAAGAAGAGAGTTTTAATAGGATCCTCTGTCAAACTTTAAATGAGCTTTAGAAACCGGCTTGAATTTCTAAAGCTCACATACTGTTCTAGCAGTCAGATTTGTATTCCATTGCAATAGTCCATTCTGGATAAAATACACAATGATACTACTTGCTCATGGTTTTTCTAATAACTTTCAATGAATTAAAACATGTTTAAGGAAGACCATTGATCCAATGACACATGGACAGATGCTAATCTACAGGGATCCCAAGTGATTTTATAGACAACGGGGCAGACGCTAACCCCATGCCATAAGCCAAAGGGAGAACTTCCACCTGGTCATACTGTTTCCCACCTGCATCTGGTTTGTTTTATTGGTGTTAAGGTGCGGAAAGTTATATGCCATAGAGGAGTGTGCTGTAATGAGGCATAATGTTAGATGACCTGTAGATGTAGGTGCATTTGGATCCACTCCCACAATCAGTTATGTGTCATCCACATAGGACACTAATATGCAGTCAAAAGATTTAGGGGCTTGGTTATGGGATTGAAATGCAATGCAGCACAGTGCAGCAAGTCACCTTGCTGCATTGCGCTACAGGGAAAAGGCAGGAATGCAATCCACTCAATACTTATTTCAATACAGTGAATTGCTGTCCACCATGGTGCAAGGGTGCCTGTGTTGCAGGCAGGATTGTTTTTGTGCAGGACGAGGCACAAAAGGAAAGAGAAAGTAGCAAGGGGAAAAAATATATATTTCTCCTTGTTACGCCTTCCTTAGCAGGCGTATCTTTTGGCGCATTCCCAGGTCTACCACTTTTGGTAAATCTGGGAATACATCTAAAACCATGGGAGTTGCATGGGAATACCCATGCAACACCCATGCTATGCCTTCCAAGGGCAGTGTAAAACAATTCAGTGATTTGCGCTGTGTTGCGTTACTCCAGATTTATGAAGCCACTCAGGGCCATGCAAAGTGGCCTTGCATGGCTTTAAAAAGCTCATTTTTGAGTTGCATCACTCTTGTACCACATTGCGTGGTGCAAGAGCAATGCAACTGGGCTCATAAATATGGGGCTAAATGAGCATCAGAAGTGACCAAATATATATGAACCACTTAACAGCTGGTCCTTTTCTTTTGCAGTGCTGAGCTCTTTTTTGCTATTTGGGGGAGTTTATGCTTAGGCCTCCATAACTTTTGGTCCACATAAGGGATTCATGACATATTTGCATCTGCTTTTTTCAATGTCATGGTAATTCTAAAGGTACCCAGGGTTTGTAAATTTCCCAGAGGTGAACGGGAAAAGAGCCAAAATATTGCTAACATTTTGAGTTCTGGTGAAGAAATTGGAAAAATGTGCTCTGGATAAAAGTGTCTGTTTTTTTTTCATAAAAAGGGCATCAAGAAGAAGTTTGTTGTGCTAACGTCACCATCTTCCCAGCTTTCAGGAACATGCAGAGCTGAATCAAAAAAACAAATTTTTTACCACAGTTTTTGTATTTTTCAAAGACGTAGCCATTTTTCCCATTTACTGTGCTTTCAGCCAAAGCCATGGGTGTTCCAGGAAGGGTATAGTTTTCGGAAAGTAGATAAAATTCTGACTATAGCAAGTTTTCATATGTGTAGATCTCTAAGGGTTTTTTGCCAAAAAAATAACAGCTGAAATAGAGAAATATTGAAAAAGAGCAAGAAAAAACAAACATTTGTGACAAAGTTTTCATCTGTCATTTTTGTAATAATGGACAATCTAAAAAAGCAATAGGCAATGACATTTGCTAGACCCTTTTCATTGCTGGCATATGTAGGGTTTGTAGGTTCTCCAAATACAGGTGGTGGTATTACTGCTGCTTCCATGTCTGCTGTAAAGAACAATTATGATAATTAACAAGTTATTCTCAAGAATTATGAAGTTTACTCGAATTCCCAAAAAAGATACTTCTTTCAATAAAAGTGAATTATGATGTGCTTATCACCAAAGCATCTCCACTCATTCGAGTGGCCAGTACATAAGGGGCACTTGGAGCCAGGCTCTGTCCTAGCTGTTTGTGTTTGTGAGTCCCTCCTGAGGCGGAAGCCGGGAGGTTGTGGTTGTGGTGCATTCTTTTACTTTTTTTGCTTGAATTTCGAAGCACTTTGATTCCCTGCTGCTAATGTTTTAATAGTCATTTTAAAAATTGGGAAAACGTTTTTTACCTGAAACGAGTCAACCAGTGACTTTTGCTCACTTACCCCCGCACTGCCCTGCTTTCTAATTCCATTGCAGCCGATTTTGGGGCTGGGGAGATCCTCTCCCGGGCAGGCAGAAGTGCGGCGGCCATCTTGGGCGGGGAAAGCATCTCCACTCATTCGAGTGGCCAGTATATAAGGGGATGGACTCTCCTCCGCGCAGCGGACGCGATCAGCGGACGCACCGGACCTGCGCCGGAGTAGCGCCAGAGTCCTGCCCGTCTGCGCCCGTCCGCGACTTGAACGCGACCGCGGCTGCATATTTTGATGGACTTTCTTCTTCTGAGGTCATTACTCTTAGTAAGGAGACTTTACTCTTATTGAAGCCTACCTTCTGTGCCCTCTCCCTCTCTATGCAAGCAGATCTCTCTACCTTTCCCAACCTTTGCAGTCCGTGTTGTCAGGATCATGATATTGTTAATCAGCAGACTCCCTGCCCCTTCCTACACTCCCATCCTCGGCCTCGACAAAGTCTAAGAATTCCTAATAATTTAACTCTCAAAGCGGGCCTAATTAATTGCCACTCTTTGGTGAAACATTCTTCAGATATTTTTCAATCACGGGTGGACAATAAATGGGACCTCCTTTTTTTGATGGAAACGTGGCTGGGAGATGAATCTAATCCTGCTATATCTTTAGCCATTCCTCCGAATTATAACATTTTATGTGTTAATAGACAGAGCCTTAATCCCGGTGGTGGCATTGCAATTGTTTTTAGGTCGCACTGGACCATTTCCTCTTACCCTTATTCATAAATTGAACTTATTGAAGGACTCCCCTTTTGCATCCAGCTTTCGGCGAATACATCGTTTTCAGGATTCCTAGTCTATCGCCCCCCTAAGTCGAAGGTCTCTTATTTATCTACTTTCCTGGACTTTATTCTCTAGGCTAGCCTCCGCTATGCAAATTTTACTTTATTGGGGGATCTTAACCTCCATGCGGAGGACGCATTAGACACTACCTGCCTTAACTTCCTTGCTATGCTCAAGGACGGAGGGTTAAGTCAGCTGATTTCTCATGCCACCCATAGAGCTGGCCACACTTTAGACCTCATTTGGTCAAACCTCAATGAAATTACCATAGGGGATCCTTATCCTGTAGTTTGGTCGGACCATTTTTTTATTCCTTTTACTTTTTCCTTTGACCGCCAGGATAAACCTCCCGTTCCGGCCAAGACTACGGGCCGTAACTGGAGTAAGGTCACCGTTGACAGTATGTCCGCATGCCTTTCGGCTGCTGCCCCATGGGATGCCCCGGATTTAGATTCCCGATTAACTTCTTTTAACAATTGGGTATCCTCCGCTATTGACTCCCTCGCCCCTATCAGGCCCATAAAAACATACCGAGCTGCCCCCTCATCACCCTGGTATTCGGATGAGCTACGCAAATGTAAATCTGCCTGCAAAATTTTAGAGCGGCGCTGGAGATTGTCCTACTCTCCTGACTGTAAGCTGAAATATAAAACTGCCCTTAAGGACTACCGTTAGAACATTATAAATCATAAAAGAATCTTCTTAGAGGAGAAAATTAATGAGGCCCATGGATCATCTAGAGAGATTTTCAATACAGTTAAGTCTTTTTCAGACCCAGTAGCCCTTAAACGTGTTCAGCAGGCATCTCAGGCCCTCTGTCATCGCCTCTCTGACTATTTTGAGGAAAGAATTGCTACAATCTACGACTCTTTCCCGAGTAGCTCTAACTCTGTCATTGTTGAAAAATCAGATATCCCTTCAGACCTTACACCGGTCTTTTCAGCCTTTGAGGAAATTCCCTTAGATCGCTCTTTAACAGAGTTGTCTAAATGCAGATCAGGCTCTCCTCTCGATCCGTGGCCTGCTAAACAATACAAACAATTGGCTCCCCTTTTAAATCCTCTACTTAATGATATGTGGAACGAGTCCCTGCGATCCGGACTCTTTCCGGATGCCTGGAAACATGCCCTCCTCGTCCCCATCCTCAAAAAAGCCAATGCAGACCCTGATGAACCTACTAACTATAGGCCTATATCATTACTACCTGCCCCTGCCAAGGTGCTAGAAAAACTCGCACACCAACAACTTGCTGGTTTTCTTGAGACCCATGGCCTTCTCCACACTTCCCAGCATGGATTCAGGACAGGCCATAGTACTGAGTCGGCACTGATTGAAATGGCCGATTCCGTACGGTGGAAACTGGACGGGGTTCAAGAGCGATGTTGGTGCTGCTCGATTTATCGGCAGCTTTTGACACCGTCTCTCACCCCCTCTTGATTGACCGCCTTAGGTCTAAGGGCATTCAAGGAAAGGCTCTGGATTGGTTTTCCTCCTTTCTTACCAATCGGACACAGGCAGTGTCTACACCCCCTTTCATGTCCAATAATCGCCCATTAAAATGGGGAGTCCCCCAGGGCTCGGCACTGAGTCCTTTATTATTTAACATGTACTTTTCCCCACTTGCAGAACTTATCTTGGAGCTGGGAATTAAGGTCATCTCATATGCAGACAATATTCAACTCCTGTTTGCCTATGATGATATCCCTATTGCAACCACCTCTGACCCATTAAAAAACTGTCTTCGTAAGATTGCTCAGTGGATGGATGATAATTTCCTCCGACTTAATGCGGGAAAAACTGAGGTCTTATTCTTTCATCAGCCATCACCATTGGATTCTAACCTCTGGTGGCCACTCAACCTAAGCTCTGCCCCCCTCCCGAAGGAATCAGTTAGAAACTTGGGGGTTAGATGGGGCACCACCCTCTCTTTTAAAAATCAAGTTCAATCAGTGTCCTTCGCCTGCTTTTTGAAGATTAGGATGATTAAGAAATGTATTAATTTTCCCCCCTCCAACACCAGGAAAACGATTGTTCAGGCCCTTATCACCTCGCATTTGGATTATGCGAATGGTCTTTACTTGGGGCTGGCTTCTGGCCTCTTAGATAGGCTTCAGATAGTCCAAAACGCAGCAGTTCGGTTGGTTTGTGGTATCTCTCTGCGAGAGCACATTTCTCCCCACCGACGGGCACTGCATTGGCTACCGATCCAAAGAAGAGCCGAATTTAAGGCTCTTACCCTAGCCCATCGTAAACTCAGGGGTAAAGGATGCGTCTATCTGTCCTCCTGTCTCCAGCCCTATAGCAATGCTAGGAGTCTCCGTTCTAGCTCTCAACACTTGCTGTCTACTCCTAGATACAAAAGAGCTCGTTCAGGGGGCAACACTTTTCAGGTCAACGCTTCTGCCATATGGAACAAACTGCCTGTTTCTGTTCGTATAATAAAAGATGAAATACCCTTCCGTAGACCTCTAAAAACTCTCCTCTTCTGTTAACGATTCCCCTCAATCGAGTAAGATCCTGCACAGCTGCTGAAGCGCCGGGACACCCCGTTGGGGTAGCTGCGCGCTATATAAAACACACCAAATAAAATAAAATAAATAAATATCATCAATGTGCCAGTGTCACTGAAAAAGGAAACGCAAATGTGAAAGCACAAAGTTCTTTCCCTTGATGTTGTGGTGTGCTTGTCACCAAAGAGCATCTGGATAGTACATAGCAGTACTTTGTTTCTCTCTTGTTTTTTTTGCAGGATAATATTGTGTCACTATACCTTATGACCGCCATCGTGAAAGCGAATGCCGGTAAATATCCTTCCAAAATGAAGCTTACTTTAAATGCTTCTTTTCCTCAGAAATGGTGACACATTGTGTTACGCAAAAGTAAACAACTTTCCGTAATGACTTGAACTGGTTAATTTAATCCAAAATGGTGGCACGTTAAGTTACGCACGTACTCCTACGTGAACGTAATGACGTAGTGCATACATCAACGAAATATGCAGTAGTTTGTTTCTCCGAGATTGACGGCTTGATTACACAAACGCCAGCAATGGAATGTCAAGCCTCCAGCCACAGAAATTTCAAACAATGCCGGCTCACATCCCACTTGCGTCTTCAACCGTTGTTGACTCATACATGATCAGATTAACAAGTAAGAGCTTATGTCGGTTAGCAATATTTTTTTCTTGCCCAGAATCTTCTTTATGGTTCACTTGTTCAAAACATCAAACACTGTGAAATAACCATAAATGTTGCGCAGATTCTTCATCACCAGACAGCAGTTACAGTTGGCTGGAATCGTCGCCAATTTTGTAAAGCAGCCACTTAGTCTTCTTGAGTTAAGAATATTTATTCTTGTAGTAAATAACTGCAGTTGATGCTCCCCTTCAAGCCAGCAATCAACTGACTGGAAAAGGAACATTCAACATAACTCCAAAGGAGTGTTCCAATAAAGAACATTATGGCATCAGAGAATTTTAAGATACAAAGCAAATTACAACACTCTCCTGAGGTTTTCTAATCCAGAAACTCTTGCAAACCTCAAACATTGACTAGAAAAAAACATGTTTCCTCAAATTTCTGTGATAGAAAATTCTTGAATCTGGGTGGAGCCTCACATTTCCTTCTGCCTAGCATTTTGCCAAGTCTCCTGATGAAAATGGCACCTCACTTTTGTGAGTATATCTAATGTCCGTGACAGGAAAGAGCTCAAAACGCAACATGGACACATCACATTTTTCCATGAAAAACAGACCCTGTTATTGCAATGAGAATAGCTGTGGATTTTGGTTCATAGTTCAGCCAGCAAAGAGGAACACCTAGCAAACCTGCTCTTGACAGCTAGAGGAATTAAGATGGAGGGACTTGCATGGCTCTTCCAAGGTTTTCTTGCTCAGAATCCTATGCAAATCTCAAACGTTCACTAAAAAACACATTGTGCTCCTATTTCTGTGATGAAAATATCTGGAATCTGTGGAGAGCCACAAACTTCCTTCCACCTACAATTTCCCAAAGTTCCCCAACAAAAATGGTACCTCACTTGTGTGGGTAGGCCTAGTGCCCACAACAGCAAACAGGCCAAAACGCAACATGGACACACCACATATTTCTGCTGAAAAATTACCCTGGTTTGCAAAATGGACAGCTTTAGTTTTAGGCAGCAGGAAAAGATCACCACAAGGTTAGCATGAATTGAACAGTGGGACTTCCATTGACCCTGGATTAATCAGTTGATGTTGTGGTCACTAGGACATGTCGCACAAGTGGGTGTTCTTAAGTTTACATTTATTCAAAGGCATATTATCTGGCCTTAGAACATTCTGTACAAGGACTTAATACACTGTGGAAAATGTATCTCTTTATTGTTGTCCATTCGGTGACAGCTCTGGATGGATAGAATCAACAAAGACAACAGGACCAAGACTCAGACACTACTGAATGGGTGCAGTTTGTTATTTAAACAACACTTTGAGGGGGCATGGCCAAGATGGCCGATTGTTCTAGGCCGTAGCGGAGGAGGTTGGGAGCATTGCTGCAAGGCTCGTTGATAATGCCCGGACTGCCAGTCTTGGAGTTGAGTGGGCCAACACCGGAGACTGCAAACTGATCTGAGTCCAGAGCCTCCTCTAGACGCTTGTGACCCGGCCCAGACCAGTGGTCTGACAACACAGGATTTCCCCCTCTCTCTTGAATTGATCACGGCAGGATGGCCAGTGAGTAGTTGCCTATTTGGGAGTGGGTGGGGGAAAACGACCAGAGCTGGTTGAAGAGAGGCTCGAGGTGCAACCGGCGGCATAGCCCCTGGCTTGGTGTGCTGCCGAGGGGCTGACCTACGGAGTTCCATACCATCCAGTGTGGTCCCACACAAGGGAACATTTGGAGGACACAAGGGGGCTCTTGAGTGCTGGCCTGAGGCTGGTTTCTTAGAGCTGTGGCCCGATGGCCCAGGACGTGGCATTTCAGAGTACGCAGAGTCGAAAACCCGAGCTTCCCTCTGAGTGGGGTTGCGGCAGAGACATTGCCACTGTTCGCCATCTCGAGAGGAGAATCACCCATTTGCCTGGCCCGGGATGGCCTATTGGTGGTCTGGACCTAGTTGGGGGTCACAGAGCACACAGCTGCTCTGGCATAGCTAATATTGCACTGCTCTGTTGTGGCCCGGAGTAGAGCCCCATTGCCTGGCCTTCAGCATCCTTGGACATCAGCCACCAGTGCCCCTCTGCATTTCTGATAGTGCAGCTGCTCCTGAGTTGGTGTGACGTCTACGACTTTGAGGTGAGGAGGAGCGGCGGGCATTTCCAGAGGGGGAAACTCTTTTGGGAGCTGACCCAGCAGCACAGGCCCTAGTGAAGGTTTGATCTGCATTGGGTTCTGAGGTCTACACACTTTCGCCACCAGTAGCGACCTGGGCTACCACTAGGGCTGCTTGTTGCTTCGCTGGTCCCTTGGCATGGCTACTTCCATTGCAGGCCCCCCTTGCCCTGACTGATACCGGCTTTATTAGAACTGACAGAGGGGGGACCATGGCAGCTGCCAAGGTGAAGAATGAGCAATCTGTCTGCGACCTGCTTCTGAAGAACTCGGGGAATCAGCACGGCCCGGGACAGGCCGGGGTGGAGATTGGCACAGATGTTGCAGTAGCCCACAAATGTTTGAAATCCTTGTTTGCCTCTCTTTGGGAGGATATTCTGAAGGTGAAGACCGACTTGCAGTGTGATTTGAGAGAAGTTGTACGTGATTTCGATGCGATCGGAGAAAGAGTGGCTGCGTTTGAGGAAAGGTTGGTGACCAAAGATGAGGAATTCATGTTGCTTCAACAAGAAGTTATTCATTCTGCAAGATCAGCAAATTGACCTCCAATCACATGCAGAGGATCTGGAAAACAGATCAAGGTAGAACAATATTCGTATAAGAGCGGTCCCTACTGGCACGGAAGGAGCAGACTTAGAAGGTAACGTGCAGGTCTTATACAACGCTGTTATTGGCTCCGCTGGGGAGGAAGTGATCAAAGTGGACTGTTGCCATTGTGTGGGCCTCCAGCATCAGCCTAACTGCCCCCTGCAGATATCCTGGGGTAAGTACAGGATTTTAAATTGAAGGAAGCCATTTTGAAATTGGCGCAGGCCACACAATCTCTGCAGTTCAGAGATCATTCTCAGCAATTACTCCAGGATCTAGCGGCAAGGACCCTTCAGAAGAGAGAAGAGACTTCCAACCTGTGACCACTCATTTGCGATCTGATGGAATAGCCTTGTTTTGGGGCCATCCCTTATGCCTCATCTTTCGTTCTGAGGGCAAACTTCATCAGCTTCGGTCCCTGGAAGAGACTCACAAACTTCTCGCATCGCAGAGCTCATCTGTTGGAGGGGGGTTCCATCTGGCCTCTGTTGGGGTTCGTGGGCCGGACTCAGGTTGGATTGCCTGCGCCCTGATCCACCTAACATCACTAAGGAAATGTTGGCGGTGATCCGCTTGCTCTCTGGCACAGAGGGTGATGTTGCTAATACTCCCAGCTGGAGAGGGGGCGGAGCCAGGAGGAAAATGGCGGCAGCAGGCTGAACGCCGGTCGCAGGGGCTCCGGGAGGCAGCATAGGCTGAAGCTGACTCGGAACAGGGTGGCATGAGAGAGGGTGAATCCGCGGCTGTAACCCACTGGGCTCGGGTATTTTGCGGTTTGCGGTGACGTGTGGCGGCACTAGGATCTCAGGGAAGCCGATGGGCTAGGAGGTGGAGATTGAGGCGGGGCAAACACACCAGGAAGCAGGCTTCTCTCCAGCGCGGCGGTTTGGAGAACGTTGGCGGAGCTTCTGGGGTCGAGCTCATGCTGCTTTGGCTTATCTTCAGGGGCTGGTCTGCAAGGATTTTCCTCTTTCTCACTGCAACTTTATACAGCCTACCGGGGGAAGGTGTTTTCAAGCAGGGGTGGAGCAGCAGCGTGGCTGTATGGATCTGGAGTCTTCTGGGGTCCATCCAGTTAACCCCTTGAGTGGGGGGGTCATTGTGCCGCGCCAGGGGCGGGCTGAAAAATCCGGTTCTGGTTCTGGTTCTGGTTCAGGTTTGAACGCTATTAGTAGTAAAAATCTTAGAAGGGGCCAGAGGGAGCTGTCAATCCCACCCTTGAAAAAACATAGTAACAGATACCAACTTAGATCCCAGCAAGAACTGAGGTCAAAGGGTGTGCTGGACTCCGTGGAGAAGGAGGGTCCTATACCATTAACCCCCCATAAAGGGAAAAAAAAGCGGGAGGTATTAAAAAGGTAAAGGGCCCGAAGACAGTCCAACCGCCTCCAAAAAATACTCCATCACTCAGGACCTTCTTTAAAATCATGGAGCAGGTTGTAGGTTCTGGGGCGAAACCAGGTGCAGCCGTACCGGCCCAAGAGACCAGTTGCCCCCCGCCACTTGAAAACCGTTACACGCTCTTGGAAAGTATGTCGGATTCAGGGAACGTGGTGAGTTTGACTGAAAGTTCTACCGCAACTCTTCTGTGGGCCAGTCGGTTGCCAGTCATATTAACTGCCTCTATCCTTCGCAAGCCTCACAGATTCCCCAGGTGCTACTAACGGTATCAGACCCTTTACCCCTACAAGTCGAAGAGGATTGTAGTATGCATTGTCAACCACAAGTCTCAGTTCAACCCCAACTGGATGTTCAGGTCTGGGGGAACCTGCAGCGGTCAGACAGCCCGGATGGAGATAGGTTGGGTTTCCTTTTGCAGTCACTAAGGGGGGACCTTATGAGTAAGTTAAAAATTTCAGAGAGCAATCAGAAAGCTATCCACAATAGGTTTGATCTCCTAGAGTCTAGACTGGATAAGGCCCAGAATCGATCCCTTACGATGGACAAGGAGAGACTAGAGATGCAAGCTCGCAGGAACAATCTCAGAATATTGAAGATTCCCGAAGGGGAAGAGCTGGAGGATATCAAGGGTTTTGTCTGCAAGTTATTAAGGGATGGAGTCTTAAAAGATAGGCCTGATATTGATCTAGAGGCAGAGATACAAAGGGTGCACAGGGACCCCTTTAAGTTACACGCAGACAGGAAGGCTCCTAGGAAGATCCTTGTTAATTTCCAGACCTATAGTGTCAAGGAGCTAATTTTAGGTAGGTGTCTATCCCAACCTACTCTCCAACATCAGGCCAATCCATATCAAATTCGATCAGATATTGGAGGGAGAACTGCCCAGGGGCAGTGGGAACTGGGATCTAGAATGCCTGAACTAAGATCATTCGGGGCACAAGTTCAAATGAAGTTCCCTGCCTTATTGAAGATTATGTGGAGGAATAAAATGTACAACTGAGGTCAGCTAGAAGATGTCGACTACCTTCTATCTCAGATGAGACAGCAATAAAGTGAGGTTGAGAAATTCCACTCTGGTCCGTAAGGGGAAAGGGTGAAGGAGGATACTAAATTGGGAGAGAATTGGGTAGAATTGAGAAGAGAAGGAGTGAATAGTGAAAAGATACTTCATGAAGGTGTAGGGTTTTACAATAAGGAGGGGAAAAAAATATTTTTTTAAAAAGGGGAAAACATAAAAAACACATATAGAAATATAGGAATCAACTACACTTGCACTAGCACTTACATATATATAGATCAATTAATATTAAACACAGTGGGGAAAGTTATAAAATCATGTCGCCTTTCTTGTTAACGGAGGATAATTCAGTCGTTGTGTTGCCTCCATTGGGCCCCTAAAGGCTGTTCCAATGTCAGGTATGAAGGGAGGGTTCCTCGGGGGAGGGATTGGGAGGGGTCACCGGGGGGGGAAATGGGAAAATTGTCTTCATACGTAGTAAAGTCACCACTTTTTTTAAAGCTCTAGATGTATGGCAATCACCGGTCTGGTCATGAGTAGGTCAACCGCTATAAAAATCCTCTCCTGGAATGTGAATGGTCTAGGGGGAGGGAGGTAACAATCCAGGGTTTGCGAATATTTAAAAAATACTGATGCCCATGTCTGCTTATTGCAGGAAACCCATTTAGAGTCGAATGCATGTGAACAAGTATTTGGTAGAGTGGGATGGGCTCAGGATGTATTATGCTCAAGGCAGAAAGGTACCACAAGAGGGATAGCAATTGTTGTTAGGGTAAATAAGGGGATTAGGGTACAGAAATGGGACACTGATCAGTCTGGTAGGTGGCTTGTGGCAACCCTCTCTATATGCGGCGCACCTTTTACCTGTGCTGTTTACTATGGCCTGAATGACGACAATCCTGGTCCTCTTCTGAAACTGGGTGCTAGTTTGCTACCGACCTTGGCCCCCGTAATACTCGGGGGAGATTTTAATTTGGTCTTCGATCATCAGTTCGACCGGACCTCCAGGGTGAAATATGGTGCTCCAACTAAAACTGTTTCAACACTCAGAAATTTTATGAAAGATTTTAACCTGCTGGACGTGTGGAGAGCTAAATATGGCACTATAAGAGAATATTCTTTTTATAGCAAGAAGTACAAGCAGTACTCTAGAATAGATTACTTCTTGGCGGATCAGGGACTGCTTGCAGATATTGTATCGGATTGCCACATTCCGGTGGAGATCTCAGAGTTCACTGATGATTTATAAGAGGAATACCATCAAGAAAAAAGAACTAGATGATCTAAAAGCAATAAAAGAAAAAGATCTAGAACTACAGTTGGCCGTTCTGTCAGCTTGGGAGAGAATCCCGAAGCTGGAGAAAGAGCTGCTAGATTTAAAACAGCATTTAAAGCCACAAGCGATAAGATCATTAAGGAAAGGTGGGGGGTCGGTAGATTAAAGAACTTTGAGTATGGCGAAAAATGTGGGGCCCTCTTGGCGTGGAAATCTAGGACGGAGAGGGTTAGGAATAACATTAAGTTGTTAATTCAAAGGGAGTCCGCCCTACCAATATCAGAGGATGCGGCAATCAGGGAAGAGGCCAGGGGGTTCATGCAGGGCTTATACCAAGAAGAGAGTAGCCTCGGACTAGAGGAGGTCAGTGCATGGCTGAGCCAGAGAGATCTGCCCCAGATGTCTGAACCTAATAAACGCTATCTAGCTAGTCAGATTACGGAGGGGTAAATAAGAGAACAACTTAAGAAAATGAGCTGAGATAAAGCCGCCGGCCCAGACGGCTTGCCGGTTGAGATATACTCAGATATTTCAGAGTCAGTGGTTCCGGTGCTTACCACACTCTTTAATAGTATTTTTATACATGGCAACAGTATCCCTCCTTCCTGGTCAGAAGCTACCATAACTCTGATAGCTAAGCAGAATAAAGATCCACAAAAAATTGAGTCTTATAGACCAATTTCCCTGTTAAATTCCGATCTGAAGATCTTTTCCGGGATACTGGCCCCAAGACTCGCCAGAATTATAAAAACAATCATACACCCAGATCAAAGAGGGTTTATACCGGGGAGGCAGCTTAACGAGTTAACGTTTCAGGTAATCGGGGCAATTGATTTCTCAGAGGAGAGGGGGTTGCCACTCGCCATTATAGCAATCGATGGGGCAAAAGCGTTCGATCAGGTTAACTGGGCGTATCTTTGGGCTGCCATGGCGAGGTTTAGGTTTCCATCGATTTTCATTGAAGGAGTTAAATCCCTATACCGGAACCCTCGAGAAAAAGTCCTGGTTAATGGAGGCTTATGTGAGTGGTTTGATATCTCCCGAGGTACTAGGCAGGGATGCCCCCTGTCCCCCTTATTGTTTGATGTTTATATTGAGGCTTTTGTTTGTACACTTAGAACCGACAGTATAATTTCACCTTTTAAAATTGCAGATCTAGAGCTTAAAACCGCCCTGTACGCGGATGACCTTCTTTATCGCTTCAAATCACATTGAGGCAATCCCTCGGCTATTCAAACTGGCTGAGGAATTTGGAAGGGTATCCGGGTACAAAATTAACAAGGAGAAAACAGATATAATTGGTTGGAACAACTTACCCGTTATTCGGGGGGCTAGACAAAAGATTAGGTATTTGGGAATTCACCTCACTCAAAAATTGACTGACATCCCTAAAGTCAGTTGGCAAATAGTTGTGAAGGAAGTCTCCAAACTGTTAATAAGATGAGGAAGTCTGCCACTGAATTTATATGGGAGAGTCAATCTCGTGAAAATGACCATCCTCCCCAAAATAGCCTTTCTTTTAAACACCATCCCACTACCATTTGTCCCTAAGGACATTGCTAGCCTTCAAGTGAAGATCGGATCCTTCATAATGGCCGCAAAATCACCCAGGATTGCCTTGAAGAAATTAAGGAGAGGGTTGAAGATAGGTGGTTTGGCCCTACCGGATTTATTTTTATACTGCCATGCCTTTCACTTCAAGAATTTTGGCCAATAAATTAGATTCTTCTTCACAGGGCCGCCTCTTGCAGGCGTTGTTGCATGACCAGCCAAAGGGCCTGGAATTCTTTCTTTTTAAATATGGTGACCAAAAGTTTAACAAAAAAGTCTGCCTTAAGTTTCAGCAGGTCGCACTCAAGAATTGGAGTTATGTCTGGGGAACTTTGGGGATACCCTATTATAACATACAGGCCCCAATTTGGGATTCCCCCGGCACCCCAGAATGTCTTCAAGACCAACTGTCACAGCAGCTTAAGGCGGCAGGTTTTAAGAGATGGGGGGATCTTTGTGTCAACTCTTGCCTTATGAGTTGGGAGTCTCCAACGAATTTACCCACAGGTCTTTAACTAGATTTAAGTTCTATCAGCTCTCCGCCTGGTGGTCAAGGCAATCAGTAGGGACTGGAGTAAACACAGGGGTTTTAGATTCTATCTGTAGGGGTGGAGCTTGGAAACGGGAGGTCTCTTTCTGGTATAGGTCGTTCGTGGGGGGAAATGATACTTTGGAATCTAAATTGGCGAACCTCTGGGGTAACGTTTTATCTGATAGTCCTGAGGAGGTTCAGAGAATATGGACGGATTCATTCTCTATGTCCCAGTGATTAATAAAGCCAGCAAACCTGAGGAGAAACCATCTGTTCACAGCTTACAGGGTTTATTGGACTCCGGCTAAATTATCCAATGTAACACTGGATAACTATTACTGTCCTAGATGTAAACATCCGGCAGCGGACGACCGACACATGTTTATAGAATGCCCAGAGATCTCCAGATATTGGGAGGCCATTTGCGTTTTTTTTGGAGGAGGTTTTGTCACTCTTGATTATATGTTCCCCTAGACTGGTTCTTTTTGGTTTGCCATCTGGATACAACATGAATAGCTTTGCTACACAATTCCGATTCTATGTGATAGTCATTGCTAGGAGAGAATTATGTAGGGAATGGAAGTCGGAGGCCCCTCCCTGGTTCGCGGACTGTCTAAAAAATATTATGATGGTCAGTAAGTCAGATATGGCTTGCGATGAAGCGAGTGCTGACAGGGTCTGGTCCGCACTGGTGGCTTGGTCGAAGAACTAACGGTGGTTCAATGATTATGCCAGAGGTTTGTGGTCCGGTCCTCCCAGGTTCCCATGACGGTCCATCGAAGGGAAAGGGAGTTGGGCAAGGAGACAGCCTACCTCTGGGTGAACCCTGTTTGACGCACACAGACATCTGGGCAGCAATTGAGTCTGTTTGTGCGAAAGGCACAGAGAGATCCCATCTAGAGTATTCATCTTCTGGTGGCATGTATGAGGACACCAATTTTTTTTTTTTTTAAATACTGCCAGCTGAAGATTCTTTGTGCAAAGGGGAACTTTGCAGCAATGGGCTTCGTGGGTATACGGTGGCTAACTCTCATACTGGTAGGTGTCTCTTGCCTTCTTGGTTGCCCCAATTTGTCTGGATACAGTCCAATCCAAGGTTGAAATCAAAGCCAGTAATTTCTTTTTTAAGAATTCTTATTCTTTATTCCAACGAACACCACAAGCCTATCTGTATGGCTATCCACATGGCAGTTCTATGCCTGTGACATACACACTGCTACAATTGTCATAGTGAAGCAAACCTTTTGCGGTGGAATATCATGGTGGCTCATTTATTGTGGTGAACATGTACTAAGGATTAGTGATATTAATGGGACCTATTATCCCGGTAGATTAACAAACCTTATTTTATGGATACACAATACTTAATTGGAAAGACCTAGCTAGGTTGGAAGTATAATTGGGAACTAGGTGAGATTTTGCTACCAATTACCTGTATTTGTATTTATGTTTTTTAATTACAGTGGTCCTTTTCCAATCGCTATAGAATAACACTGGCATACATTGAAATTATAGGTATAGAACTGTCATTTGGATAGCCATACAGGTAGGCTTTTTACTTTATGAGTGCTACATGGTCAATATCAGAAATAAATG
Organism: Lissotriton helveticus; assembly: GCF_964261635.1. Taxonomy (NCBI): domain Eukaryota; kingdom Metazoa; phylum Chordata; class Amphibia; order Caudata; family Salamandridae; genus Lissotriton; species Lissotriton helveticus. The sequence goes on along the minus strand of NC_136059.1, from coordinate 1,598,544,961 downwards.
GTGCACGTGCATGCATCAGTGCACTCAGATTAATATTTGCCTTACTCGTGGAGAGTATCACTACACCTCTCCTTTGTTTGCCACCACACAATCCTCATTAGTTTGTGTCCCCATCCCACAAAGAATAGACCATGTGCCTTCACCTACTCGGCTTGTAAGCACTTATACAAAATTATTTTCCATACACCCCCTGGCCCACTTTTTTGGTTGACTCCCACTTTTCTTAGGATGAGGTGTCTCATTTCATTTTAACTGTATACCATGTGAGCAGTCCGAGATCCTGCTATTTGGTAAATTCCCTCCTAATTTCTGAGAAGAGCTTTGGCCTCCTAGGCTTCCATTGCCCACCACCACAGGGAAGCCTGTTAAAGATCTGGGGTTTGGTTTGATGAGAGTCTCTCTTTCTCGAAACACATCAAGAAGTTGGCTGGCTGCTGTTTTGGCCTTCTTAAAATTCTCCGAAAATTCTTACCTCTTCTACCTTAGGCGGCGAGGGAACCGGTTATGTGTGCACTGATTCTGTCGTGACTGGATTATCCCAACGCCCTTTTTGCTAGTATTCTGGGCTACCTTTCGAAAAAGATACAGGTGGTTCAGAATATGGCAACCAGATTGTTATTTGACAACTCGGCTAGGAACAGTGTTCACCATCAGCTGCGATCTCTCCATAGGCTTCCCGTGGTGGAGAGAGTTACATTTAAATCACTGTTTTTTGTCCATCATGCTCTTCACGGGTGCAGTGTTCTCTATCTGCAGAGGTGTTTCTCTTTTTACGTTCCTTTGCGAGCCCTATGATCCATGTCCCTACGCCTTGCCCAGGTTCCTCGCTTCAAGTATGAGAGGCTGGGGGGCAGTTCTTTCACTGTGAAGGCTGCTGCTGCTTGGAATTCCCTTCCTCTCACCCTGCGTATCATTCAGGACCCAGTAACTTTTAAAAGGAAATTAAAAACAATTATTTTTACCTGATTGTCATTTTCCATACCCCACTAGACATAACATGTCGCTCTAGAGGTGTAGTTTAATACCTCTAGGATACGAGGATTCACTCTATGCACCAATTTTCTTGTGCAAGTAGAGATATACTCATGATCTGAGTCCCGTTTCTGTTATTTCCAGCCCTGAAGAAGTCAAGGGTTATTACACAAATGACCAAATACGTGTTGGTTGGACCTTGTGGTGTTCTTTGGAATAAAGAATGATAATTCTTACAAAAATACTTTACTGGCTTTGATTTCAACCTTGGATTGAACTTCCAACTACATGAACACATGTGCAGAGGATTGGACTGTATTTATTTTGGACCGATTGGTCCTAATCAGAGCGTTTTAGGGGTATTACCCTCACCTGTTCCACCGTTTGACTTTAATGCTTTGTTCTATGGTACATTACATTGCAGGTGCCATATTTCCTGTGGGAATTAATACCCCCTTTTGGTCAATACCCAGTTGTCTCGACTTCCCATCACAGATGGACTTTGAATATCCTTTGATACCTTACATATTCATTTATTTTTTTGCAATGTTGGGGTTGTTTATGTGTCCCCCTCCGGCAAGCCAATGGCTCTGCACTTTCCAGTATTGCTTGCTACTGGTAGTTCAACCGTATTTTACGCTGCCTTTTTATCTCCCCTGGGATTTGCATAGCCCGACTTTGGCTTTCCCCGAACTGTTTCTGTTTCCATGCCTGAGGAGACTAAAATAGTTAACCTTCATGTACGAGGCCTTAACAATCCTACCAAGAGAAAGGTGATTTTATCTTTGTTAGAGCATTCCTCGGGGGGGATATGCCTGTTCCAGGAGACTCACTTACTCCCTAAAGATACACACAGAATGCACACTAGGGGGTTCCAGCAGCAATCCTGGTCTTCCGGGAAGGACAAGAAGGGAGTGGTGGCCATTCTGTTCTCAAATTACTTTCCCGGCACGGTCCTGGTTCTTGTGGTTGAAATCAAGGGTCGCTTACTGGCCTTTAGGGTACAAGCAGACACATTTCAGTTTACGATGGCTTCAATTTACTCCCCCAATGAACATCAAGAGACCTTTTTATTGGACGCCCTAGCTAAGGTACTTTACTTCCCCTGACTCGGCTGTGGTGGTGGGAGGAGATTTCAATATAGTCATGGATGGAGAGCTGGATCACTTGGGTTAAAGGGTTGGTGGCTCCGGTGCCCTGTCCTGGGAAGCCAGGACTGGTTGGAAGAATGTGGATTGAAAGACGTTTGGCACGCTTTACATCCAGAGGAACAGGACTATACCTATTTATCCACGGCCCACAAGACCTATGCCCCTTTAGATAATTTCCTAGCTTCTCCCTCTGCCTGGGAATATATCCGATCCTCTACTAGTGAGGCCCACTCGCTTTCAGATCATGCACTCATAACATTGTCAATATATACTTCTCCTGCTCGCAGTAGGGCTCCCTAGTGGTGCCTTCGAGACACGATGCTGTTGGCTTCAGCGACGGTGACCGAGCTCCCGGACACCATTCAGGAGTATCTTACGCTGAATGACGATGGCACTACCGCTTTGTCTTCAGTGTGGGAGACTCTGAAGTTGGTAGCCCAGGATGCCCTTATAGCCAGGGCTGCATATGATAATAAATTGAGGAGAGACAAGAGGGAGGAGCTTGAGCTAAAAGTAAGAGGACTGGAGGCTATTTATAAACGCTCTGGTGCCCCGCGGATCTGGAGACAACGTGAAAAAGAGCGGCTTCACCTCGAATGCTTGGATCTAGATAGGGCTGAACATGCGATAATACAGCTGAAGCATAAGTACTACATAGGCACTAATAGAGGGGACTGCATGCTAGCGCACTCTCTCCGCAGTAAACAGCATGCGCAGGTGGTTACATTGATCCGGGTTGCGGTGGGGGCTAATGTCACCAAAGCTACTGAATTTGCAGACAGCTTCCGGGCTTACAGCTCGGGTCTGTATGCACATGATGCCTCACTGTCTGTGGATCCACAAGCCTACTTAGATGCGGCCGCATTTATCCCCCTTCCGGCTTTCGATGCTACTGCCTTGGATGAGCAGTCCGGTCTGAGGAAGTTATTGCGGAGATTGCACGTTTGAAACCCCTTAAAGCACTTGGCTCGGACAAGTTAAGTGCCCCTTTCTACAAGACTTTTTGCTAGGAGTTAGCCCCCATCCTCACACGCCTGTTCAATTCTTTTGCAGAGACGGGCACACTCACTGACACCATACTCCAAGCCTCGATTATTGTCATTCTGAAACCGGGGAAAGACTCTAGGCTCTGTAGTTCTTATCACCCGATTTCCTTATTGAATATAGACGCAAAGGTGTTCACTAGGGTTTTAGCTCAGCGCCTTAATTCCCTGATGCCTGGCGTAGTAGATCCAGACCAAGTGGGATTTATCCCGGTTCAACAGTGTGGTGATAACACCAAGCGCCTTTGCCAAATGATATAGAAGGTCCAACGCTCCCACGAGGAAGTCTTTGCTCTTCGCTGTGGATGCGGAGAAAGATTTGATAGGGTGCACTGGCCCTATCTGTTTGCAACTCTTTAAATGTTTTGGCATGGACATGCACTTTCAAATATGGATTGCATCTATAATTTGCCCTGCACCTCCATTAGAGTGAACGGGGTCAAATCCACTGATTTTCCTATTGGACGTGGGACGATACAGGGGTGTACTCTCTCGCCCCTCCTGGTCACCCTCTATATGGAGCCCTTTCCACAACAACTTCGCGATAACCCCAGTGCTCAAGGCATTGCCTTTGGAGCGGAACAGTATTTGATTAGTCTGTATGCTGATGATGTTATTTTCTCTATCGCTCGTCTGGTTACCTCTTTCCCAGCTCTAGTGATGGACTTACAGACATTCATACAGATTTCAGGCTTCCGGGTTGACATGCAAAAATCTCAATGTTTGAATTTGACTTCCAACGACATACGGAGAGGGTTTTGTGTTTCAAATTTAACTCTGATTGGGTTGATAGGGATCTGCTGTACCTAGGCTTCGTGCTCAGTAGTACTTTGGTGATGCCTGCTGAGTCTAACTACTCCAGGTTGCTTGATCTTCTTTGCAAGGATTTGCTCCACTGACAGCGACTCCCATTGTCATCGTTTGGCAGACTTGCTGCGGTAAAGATGAATATTCTTCCTAGAGTCCTATACTTTTTTAAGACGTTGCACCTGCAGCCACCCCATGGTTTGCTTCCCAAGCTACAGAGGGCGATTAAGTGTTTCATTTGGGGGACCATGAAGCCTAGGCTCCAGTAACATATTCTGCAATGAGCAAAGCGGGACAGGGGACTCAGGATAACCAATGTGGCTCGGTACTACCAAGCTGCTCAATTGTGCTTCCTTGTGGAGTGGTATCGACCACTCACGGAGAAGAACTGGGGCTTTATGGACCAGATGGTAGCGGGCAGACACATCTGGAGGGAGGTGTGGCTTCCTAGGTCCTTTTGTGCTTGGGGTCTCTATTCCTCCCCTGTCACTTGTCCAACATTTCAGGTCTGCGATAAGGAAGCAATCTCCGCAGGCCTCACCATGTATCCTTCTCCCCTTGTCCCTCTATTCTTGAACCTGGACTTTCCTCCTGGCATGGCGAAAGGAGCTGATAGACGCTGGGCTGAGGGTGGGTGTAAATTCCTTTTGCCCAACGGAAGGAGGACTATGACCTGATGGACCGGGACCAAAATCTCAACGTGCAAATGCTACACTGGGTGGTGGGAGCAGAACTAAGACTCCAGGCAAGCAGACCTAAGCACCCCTTTGAAAAATGGGTATTCCTCAAGAAAGATGATAAAAGAATAATTTCCGAAATGTACTCTCATTTATCACTGCAGTTGCGCAAGGGTAAATCTGTGGGCCAGTTACAATGGAAGGAGGAGCTGGATCGAGCTTTTTACAAAAAAGAATGGACTGACATTTTTTATAGAACACATCATACAGAATATACCACAGGGCACACAGAGACTTCCTACAAAATCACTTATAACTTGTATTACACTCTTGCCCAAATGCAGAAATGGAACCCCCAATGCAATTACCTGTGCTGGTGCGGCTGTGGTAGCCCGGGCACATTACTTCATCTGCTGTGGCACTGCCCAAAACACACTAGACACTGGGAGCGGATTTTGGACGAGATGGATCAGGCTTTTAACACTACTATCCCCGGACTCCCCGCATATACACTCTTGGGTCTGCCTAATGCTCTACCTTTCCCACTCCGCTCTAAAAAAGGGTAGACAGATGGCCCTGGCACTTAACGCTGCTCATCGAATATTACTGTCCAGCTGGAACATGAGCGGAGTGCCAGATCACCGGCAGTGGCTTCATCAGCTGTGGACCTTATCGGGTATGGAGCGTTTGTCAATGGCAATTTTGGGGGATAAATCAGATTACACTAGAGTGTGGGTCCCTTATATTTCCATCATCTCTTGGGAGTTCAGGGAATTGCCCTGTCCGAATTCCTGCGTATACTACGGTTGATCCCGAATTGCCAGGAAGAAGAGGCTGCTATAAGTGACAACTGATGTTTGCTGTGACTTGGTTTCGATTTTTAAGTGCACTGCTTCCCAGGCTGCTGGCTCACTGAGTGGGGGTCGGGGTGGGGAGTGAGTGGTTTTGTGGGTTTGAGTTTTTTATTCTTTGGATTTCATTTTGGTGTTTCAAGTTATGGAATGATATTCTAAAACAATTAGCAGCTACTTTCATTTGTGGAGGATTGATGAGGGTGGTCAGCTAGTTCCTCGGCGTTGACCAATGCTAGTGAGTTTATGTGATATGTCTGCCTGCTCTGTCCTCTAGATGGTGCGCCCAGCCCTGGTTAGGTTGTAGGCAGCTTGACTGTGTAACCTACAGTCAATTTCCCAATCTTAATGATTTGTTAAGTGTATTTATCTTGTTTGTGTCACCATTGCAGCCAGCCTGATTGGCTTGTAGGTGCTTGCTGTGTATCGCTTTTCTTACGCATACTGTCAATAAAACAATGTAATTCTAAAAAACACGTTGGGGCCCTTTCTGATATCGGGTGGAATTGCTTCCACCCGACACCATCTCGTAAACGGGACAGATCAACACCAGGTCGGTGGTCCTGCCCGCCTCATTAGGATGTGACCAAACATTGTTTGGTCACATTCCGACATTTCCCTAAGGGAACATGCATTACGGCCATAAACCAGCCGTAATACATGCTCCCATAAACAAATGGGAGGTGATGTTCATCCCTGCACCCCATGGCAGGAACCTCGAGGTGACTTCCACGGGGGCAGGGATCAACAGGGGGGCACTATGGTGCCCCCTTGGCTCCAACTGGAAGCTGCACACACAAGGGGGCACCCAACCCCACTTTTTGGCAAGGTTTCCATGCCAGACAGATTGGCATGGAAACCATGCTAGAAATCGTGCATCATAATTCCAAAGGCTGAATGACCCGTCCTTTGGGAGTATGAGCCGGTTCCGACTGCCAGACAGGCTCCTTCAGCCTGTCAGAAGCCACCCGGAATGACAGGCTGGTTTCAATTCCAACCAGCTGATACATAATCAGCTGGTCGGAATTGAAACTGACGATTGTGGTCGGAGACTTTCCAACCTGCATCGTGATAGGCCCCTATGTCTCTGTTCGGCCAGTGCAGCATCTCGATGGATGTTGAAAGTCACCTCATGCCTGAATTGCAGCCCAGCTGAATTCCAGCGCCTTTCTGAAGAGGAAGGCAGTCTATTCTGCAGCAAGGCTGGCTGCCAGATGAGACACCCAGAAGTAAATGGGGAGTTAGACCGCTCTAAGGTATTCTGACGAACCTGCATATCCTATGCTTTAAAGCAGTGGTTCCCAAACTTTTGAATCCTGAGGACCCCCATTGAGTCACCACTGGAAGCCGGGGACCCCCAAGCAATTTGTATGAGTTAAATTTCAAACATTAAAACAGTCATTCGAAAAAAATACACACTTGAGCACACAAAACAAATACTCAAAGTACTAAGGGTTTTGGGGCCAGATGTACGACCATTTCATTTAGCGCCTCGCAATTGGCGACACATTGGGAGTGATAAATTGCGAGTCGCTAAATGAAATGTACAACAGTGTGTTTAACACTGTTTGGGATTCCCAATGGGGTCGCAAATTGCGAGGTTCATTAATATTAATGAGCCTCTCGCAATTTGCGAGCCCATTGGGAATGCCAGCCCTCTCAGCGATGGTGACCTGCTGGGCTCTGCAGGCCACCATGTCTCGGACGGCTTTTAAATAAAGCAGGTTTTTTGAAAAAAATGCAGCCTGTTTACCATGCATTTAAAAAAAATAAAAAATGAAACATTTTCGTTTTATTTTCTAAGGGCAGGCAGAGGTCCCTGGGACCACTGCCTGCCCTTAAAAAATAATGTTGCATGCATTTGCAAAGGGGAAGTAGGTGGTAATTGTGACTGTTTTGCGACCGCAAAACATTTGTACATGGTTTTGAGACTCGCTATTTGGAAGGGAATGCCCCTTCCAAATAGCAAGTTGCAAAACCTATTTAGAGAGTCGCAAACAAATTGCGACTCGCGAAATAGGCTATGTACATGGCCCAATAGGTTTTTGCATGTGCAAACGGGTTCGCGAACCCGTTCGCGCATATAAAAACAGATCGTACATCTGGCCCTTAGTATTTTATATTGAAGTAATAGCCCCTCTGTCACATGTATTTCATTTGTTTTATAGCATCTCTCATACCATTGTAGGATGTCAGATCACTTTACATCACAAACATATAGAGACATTGCATCATACATGTAAATCAGTGTGTATATAAAATGTTTAAAGAGTGCTTGGTCTGGAAAACCACAAACTCAGGATTAAGAACATAACACAGTGGCTAGCATTGACTTTAACATTAAAAATTTATTTCCACCCAAATATATAATTTTAGCAGCATCAGGTTAATGAATAACTGGAACAAAATATAAGTTACTAACTGGTACCATGCAGTTTGCAAGCGGCTCTTTGATGACAGTTTATAGGTCCCTCTGCTAGATTACGATTGTCACTTATGAAGTGCACAGTAACAAAAGAAACTCTGTGACAAAAGCAGTAACCACAAACCTAGGCACATAAAATACTGCTTTTTAAGATGCATGTTACACGTTCTTTGCAGTAGGCACATTAACCCTCTGTGCTACATTAGTTAAATCAAAGCTTCCACTGAACAAAACTCTCCTGCTCTCCAGCAGGTACATTAATCACTGGCATTCTCTTGACACTTTTATTGTTGCTGGAAAGCTGCTAATTATACAAGAAACATTTCTGTGCTTTTAAAACTGGTGCCTACGGACCCCCTGGGAATGTGTCACGGACCCCTGGGGGTCCGCGGACCACAGTTTGGGAAACACTGCTTTAAAGGATATGCAGCACTAGGTAGGAGTACAATTATTGTATTTATCTAATCTAATGCAAAGGCATGATGGTTGAATTATTTATTACATTCACCATTCTTATAATGCTGGTAACATTGTTTTGCTCCATTCAATTAATCATTGCTGCATACGTATTTTATGTAAGAGTACACTTGCTTCAATAAATATTTGAAATGCCAATTTGGCTACTTCTTGTGTCTGAGTTACTAACACAAGGATAAGATATGTTTTCATGATTTCCTTGGAAGACTTATGGTTATGTTCTCAGGTTGCAGATGGTTGTATGACACGGTGACACATGCGTTTACATCGCATGCCAACGTGGGCAATACAACAAACCCTTTGTTACCACTCGTTCCATTACCACGCGAGTAGGCCAAAATTCAGTTTTTTACCTTTGGGGTGGGTGTATGGCCTAATGTCGGAGTGTGATGCCTGTGCCCTTTTGTTTTGCCCCAAATGCAAAATCGCTGAAGTTCATTGGGATTTTTACCCGCACAGTGGGGCGATTTGGAGAAGCCTCCTATCTTCCCCTAGCGAGACAGAAAGACACTTGCCCCTATTGAGCAGAGGTATGACTCAATGCCAGGGTAGGGTACCCCATCCTTTTGTTTCTTATGGTGCCATTTTGAAATCCCTGGGTTCTAGTGAGCTTTCTGGCCCCTGGCGCAAATTGGGACAAACCATCTGTTTTCCCACAGGGGAGTGCTGAAAGACTGGTTTGCCTGTGTTGGGGTAAGGGTGAGGCCAATGCCAGAGTGCAACACCTGCACCTCTTTTTTTAGCCGCAAATACAAAACCCCTGATGGCTAGTGGGCTTCCTACCCCCCAGAGGATACAGATTTGGGGCAACCTCCCTAATTGGGGTAAGCCTCCTATCAGTCCCAAAGGATGCAGCATGAAGCAAATGTCCCCACTGGGGCAGGTGTATTGCTCGATACTAGGGTAGGCCATCCCATCCTTGTGTTTGTTTTGGTGCCATTTTAGAATCTATGATGTCTAGTAGGCTTTCGGTTCCCTTCAGGGCCATATTGGGGGCGACTATCCCATCCACCCCCTGAAGGGGCATAAAGTCTCTTGAACCCCGGGTGCCCCCCCAAAATATTTGCATGAATACAGTCCCTCTCTGGGTAGATTGGGGTGAATACCTTCATACACCCTTCGGGGCAGAAAGTCTATTGGACCCTAGGGTGGGCCCATGCCAAGGGGGGCCACACCCCCCAAAAAATATTGCACAAATGCAATCTCCAGTGTCAAGTGGGCTCTCTGCCCACCTTGAGGGCAGATATGGGGTAATCACCCCATCCGTCCCCCTGGAGGCAGAAAGACTGATTGCTGTGTTGTTGGGTAGGCGGCCTCCATCTAAATGTATATATTAATGTCCCTGTTGTCTAGTGGGCTTCCACTCCCCTGGGGGTGGCAGATTGGTGTAAACACTCTCATCTACCCCTCAGGGGGGCAGAAAGGCTGATGCCACATTTCTTTGGAGACACAGATTGGTCATGCCCAGGGTGGGCCGCCCGAGCCCTACATTCTTTTTAAATATTAGTCCCAGGTGTCTAGTGAGTTTACTGCCCCCTGGGATAGATTGGGAGTAATCACCCATCTGCCTCCCAGGGGGGCAGAAAGACTGTCTGTCTTTTTTGTGGTGGCATGGCAATGGCCATTGTAGGCAACTCCTCCCCTTTATTTTTTTAAATGTTTTCCCTAATGCCCAGTGGGTCTCCACCCCTGTGGGGACCTACTGGGGTATTGAACCTCATCAGCCCCACCCCAGGGTCACAGAAAGGCTGGATATACATTTCATTGGAGTGGGGGCTTGGCCAAAGTGGGCAGCCCCCACCCCTATAATCTTTTTTTAAATGCTCCCTTGTCTCTTACGGGCTTTCTGTTCCCCCTGCGGGGCAGATTTGGGGTAATCACCCACATCCTCCCCCAGGGGGGGAAACAGACTATTGCTACATTTCTTTGGGATGGCACATGGCCATGCCCATGGTGACAGCCAAATTAACACGAAGGGGAGAGAGAGTTGGTAGGTGGATTCGTACTCCCTGGTCAGTAATAATTAAACAAAAGGAATCCACTTAAGGAAGGGTTTCCCTACTCAGGTTGGGAACACCCTGTGTTGTAAAATACCCCTCACACACCAAAAGGACCCTTGGTGTCATGCTTCATCATTGGGGTCTTCGCACCCCTCTACGGGATGCGGCGTGCTGCGACCAGCGACTGCGCGGGAGCACTTTTCAAGACTATGTGTGGTGTATGTGAAGGGATACTATGTGCGGGAGTGGTGAGTTTATACGGCGAGTGAAGTTTAAAAAGAGCCTGGCTCGTGGGGTAAAAAACTATTTTAATCTGCCCCCGGGCTGGCGCTATTAAAAACGTGCAGTAGATAGAGGTATATTAGGCAAGACGGTGTGCACTACCTCCCATGTGTGTGTATCGACATGTTTCGGAAACTCAGCTCCTTCTTCAGGACAGGGTACACAAATCCCCATCTTACTCACGTACCTCTACTTAAAACATGAGCCCACACAATTATTTTTCCACAGGTCACTGTGCCTTGTGTTTTATTCAAAGGAGTGGACCACCAGAAAATATTTTTTGTCCCCTTCCTTTACAGGTCGTCAATCAGCGACTATTGAATGATCCAGTAGGTACATAATTATGGCCTGCACTAATTATCACTTTTGTAAATAAATGTCATGTTTTAAGTAGAGATACGTGAGTAAGGTGGGGATTTGTGTACCCTGTCCTGAAGAAGGAGCTGAGTCTCCGAAACATGTCGACACACACATGGGAGGTAGTGCACATAGTCTTGCACGTTTTTAATAGCGCCAGCCCGGGGGCAGATTAAAATAGTTTTTTACGCCACGAGCCAGGCTCTTTTTAAACTTCACTCGCCGTATAAACTCACCACTCACGCACATAGTATCCCTTTACATACACCACACATAAAGGCCGATTAGGATCGCGGACGGAAACGTGTCCCGTCCGCCAAGGAAGCGGGCAAGATACTCCGGACCGCTCCGCGGATAAACCGCCGTAGCGATTAGGATTATACTGGTACGAACCCCCGACTGCGGCGGACGGAGAACACCAAAGTCCATCCGCGGCGGACGGAGTACACCAGAGCCCGCCGCAAGCGGACGGAACCAACCAAACCCCGTCCGCCGCGGACGCGCATGAACGCGGGAACAGCCACCTCCACCGCCATACCTGCGAAGGCTCCGTGTCCGCGATTAGGATAACGCCGCCTGTACCACGGTACGCACCGCCATCCACGTCCGTGGCGGAAAGAATGCAACGAGAAACAGTGCATCACAGCGGAAGCCCAACACGAACAACATCCCTACCGTCAAACCAATGTCAAAAAGTGTGACGGAAGTAAATTGCAAACACACGAAAAAGGACTACCCCCCACCTGAAACACGAACACCAATCACAAGCCACAATGACACCCCCCCAAGTACCCAATAATGCACACTAGTCAACACACCCACCTACCACCTGACTGCCAACAACCATTGAGACACGACTATAAAATGACACACACCCACTACCACGATCCTTTGCATCACAGCATAGCTGCTAGCAAGAGGCCCAATACGAGCGATAGCATACACCAATTGAAGACACACAACCACCACCCTACCACACCCACCACACAAACACCCACCACACCATTCCTACACACCACAGAACACACACCTGCACCCCCCAACTCACTCAACCCACACCCTGAGCACCACACACCATGGCACCCAAAAAAAAAAAAAATTCACGGAGACGGAGTTGAAGGTAATGGTGGATGAAATTATCCGTGTGAGCCCCACATATTCGGGGCCCAAGTCCAGCAGACCACCGTGGCGCAAAAAAATCACATGTGGGACAGGATCGTCAGTCGGGTGAATGCGTCAGGGACTGTGCCAAGGACAAAGCACGAGATACAGAGGCGGTGGCATGACCTGAAAACCAGGGTGAAAGGCATCCGTGCCAAAAACAATGTGAGAGCTAATCACACTGGCGACGGCACACCCCCGGAGCCCATACCCTACACTGATTGGGAGGAAAAGGTGCTGGGCATACTGCACCCAGAGAGCCTGGAAGGACTTGAGGAAGGAGAAGAGGCTGGTAAGTACTAACCAAGCACCACGATCTGAACGACATGGTCAGCCTCACACAACTGAGAAGACACATCTCCCAGGCCCCAACCCATGCACGTGGGCCACATACTCACCAAAATGTAAATGGCTACCAACAGGCCCCCATGTCCACAGGGTGTGTGTGAGAGGTGGGTGGGGTGTGTGTGAGAGGAGGGTGGGGTGTGTGAGAGACCAGCACTACAACTCCCAACAGGCCCCCATGTCCACAGGGTGTGTGTGAGAGGTGGGTGGGGTGTGTGAGAGACCAGCACTACAACTCCCAACAGGCCCCCATGTCCACAGGCTGTGTGTGAGAGGTGTGTGGGGTGTGTGTGAGAGGTGGGTGGGGTGTGTGAGAGACCAGCACTACAATTCCCAACAGGCCCCCATGTCCACAGGGAGGGTGGTGGTGGGTGGGGTATGTGATAGACCAGCACTAGAACTCCCAACAGGCCCCCATGTCCACAGGGAGGGTGGTGGTAGGTGGGGTGTGTGAGAGACCAGCACTACAACTCCCAACAGGCCCCCATGTCCACAGGGTGTGTGTGAGAGGTGGGTGGGGTGTGTGAGAGCTCACCACTACAACTCCCAACAGGCCCCCATGTCCACAGGGTGTGTGTGAAAGGTGGGTGGGGTGTGTGAGAGACCAGCACTACAACTCCCAACAGGCCCCCATGTCCACAGGGTGGGCGGTGGTGGTGGGTGGGGTGTGTGCGACAGGACACTGAAATGTAATCAAATTGATATGAACATGTAATGTCCACAGTACTGATCAGCACAATCTTGTCCCTCAGGTGATCGTAATCTGACTGGTGGAACCAGCAACCGGCCGCAAGACTCGCCTCACACCCATACCGGACTCTCTGGGGAAGATTCCACAGCCAGCTCCTGTGCGGAGGATGGTGCGGGCCCAAGCAGACTGCCAGGGCCATCTGGCTCACAGGAAATCCCGGCCCCGACAACCGTCGCCTGTGTAACTCCTGCAACACCGGCCACAGTGAGCTGCAGACTCACCACCACCACCACCACCAGTACCACCTCTCCTGCCTGTGCCACCCTGCCTAACCCACCGCACGACGCAGGGCCATCGGACTCCCACCCAAGCAGGGAGAGTGGGCCAGACAGGAGAGAGGCGAGGCCACATCAGCCAATCAGGAGATCCACACTCCGTCGCGCTGAGGAAGGCCACCCACCCCATCCTGTGGCAGAGTCACTTGAAGCCCTAGCCAGGTGCCAGGCTTCCTACGACCATAGCCAGGAACAGGCAGATCGTGCCCACCAGGACTCAGTGGACAACACTAACATGTTGCGGGACATTGCGGGCAGCCTTGGCCAGATAGTGGACATCATGGGCCAGCAGACAACAATGTGGAGGGAATGGATAGCCCACAACAACCCCACCCCCCCTCAACCAAGTGTCCAGACACCACGGCCAGCAACACCACCGCCACCGCCACCTGTGCCCCTGGCGACGGATGTGGCCCCTCAGCAACCTGCCCCCCAGCTGACTCCGTTCCACCTCAAAGACGGAGGGGCCGTCCGAGGCTGGAAGTGGGTGAGAGCAGTGGGGGGGCTCCATCCACACGCTCCAAGAGGGGCCGACAACGACTCTGACACTGCCTGAGCCAGCCATTCACCCTGGCAACTATCCTGTCCCACATAGCCAATCATTGGCACAGGTCTGCTGGACTAGCCTGACATCACCCAATGTGGTGTCAGCACGGACATTTCATCTGCCATTACCTTCAACTCACACTCCCCCACCCCACACTTACTTGTAAATATTCACCAGCACCAATGCACAACCTGTAAATAAATGCCACTTACACACTCAATGATGTGTTGCCTCCATGTTTAATCACATGATTGTCTCAGAAACAGACGTAACCAGGTGCAGGGATCTGAGTCGTACATAATCATGCCGCTGCGGGAGTGACCTAGGGAAATTCAGAGACAGCAAACACACGTCAGGAAACATATTCACACCCATCACAACACACAGCACAGCAACATTCCACAAACCACACTCAACACAAAATCATTGGATGAGAGGACACACATCATGGAGACTTGCATGTCCAAATAAATGAACACACACCTATGCAACCATCACATAGCAGAACACCCAGCTGATGCACACCACATCCACACAACACCAGCAAACATACATAAGGCATTGTCAATCGGCACAAGAGGTAGTTACTCACATTCAAGGGAAGTAGCGATCAATGAGCTGGCGCCTCTGGTCCACACCTTCCTCCTCACCACTATCCTCATCAGTCGACATGGGTGGGATAGGGGGCCGAGGAACTTGTTGGTCTTCAGGGTCCAAGAGCAGTTCAATGTCATTGCGCATGGCCAGGTTGTGGAGCATGCAGCAGGCAATCACGATCCTGCATACTTTGCCTGGTGAGTAAGGCAGGGCCCCTCCGGTCTTATCCAGGCACCGAAACCTAGACTTTAGCAGTTCAAAAGTACGTTCCACCACTCTACGTGTCCTTCCATGTGCATCATTGTAGCGCATTTCACCCGCTGTAGTAGGATTACATATGGGACTCAGGAGCCATGGCCGGTTTGGGTACGCCGAGTCGCCTATGTAGGGGGATGACAGACACAAATATCACAACCAGAATTGGTGGGTACCCCATGCCACACAGAAATGACAAAAGTCCCCACAGCATACTCACCAACAAGCCACGCATGACCAGGACACAGATTTGCCATCAGTTGGGGGACAATGCTGCTCCGCATGATGTGGGCGTCATATGAGGGGCCTGGAAATCTTGCACACACATGGGAGATGATGTTGTCGGCCAGGCACACCACCTGCACGTTCAGCGAATGGAAGTGCTTCCGATTCCTATAAACCTGCTCACGTGCCCGTGGTGGAATGAGAGCGATATGTGTGCCATCAATGGAACCCACTACGTGTGGTATCTGGCCCAGTGCATAGAAGTCTGCTTTGACTGCTGGCAACTCTGCCGGCCGTGGGAAATGGATGTAGTCATCCTTGTACAGCATCATAGCTTTTAGAACATCCCGAAGTACCATGCTGAACATGGACTGTGACATCCCCCCGGCATGTCCAACTGTGTACTGAAAGGTGCCAGTAGCAAAAAAGTGTAGTGCCGCCATCACCTTTGCTGTGGGTGTAATGGAACCAGGATACATCCTTCATGGCTGCAGATGAGGAGACAATTGGGCAACTTGCTCCATCAATCTCCGTCGATCTAGCCGGAATTTCCTGATCACCTCCTCGTCAACCATATCCTCCAGCACAGTGTATGGCCGATGCACATTTGGAGCCCTCCTGTGTGGGAGAGAGATGTAACTTGAGTCAACTTACAAACAACGCATAGGTATGCAACTCCGTCACATGTAAGCCAACACTAGCAAGAAGATAAATGTTGTGGACAATGGTCATATGTGTGACATCTCTGATAGTAACTACAATACGGAGTGCCCCATTAACAATGTGCAGCCACTAGCAACAGGAAGTGTGTCAACACGTACAACGCAACTTAGTCAAATGTCAACATTACTGACAAGACGTGTGTCATGACCCTAATGTGTAGAAGCCACATCACAGACACACATGCAAGTACATGCACACAAACGATAATGATACGCACACACCATGTCATCATGCAGCAATGCCAACACCAATAATGGTGAGCATACGGACATTACATGCATCGTGACACAACAGGCAACACACATACACTGAATGCATGTGTACCCCCACCATTGTAGTGACCTCACATGAACCACACACTGACAACAGATTCAGAATGTGGCGATACAGCCGTGATGTACTGTGTAGATGTGAAGAAGTAAAAACGTCTGTAGGGTCACACCCGACGTCAACACGTCGACATGCACATGTGTTGCACATTGTGTGCGCACCGATGGGCATAGTATGGACACACATGGAATAGTGCATGACAAATGAAGTTTCCCTATCACGCTCACAACCCTCATGACGCAACTGCAGACAATACACCACGGTGCAGCGTCTGAAAATATACAATCATTGGCGCCGCCATGGCGGTGCACGTCTTCCGCTATTTTCGAATGGGCATACGCGGGCCGCGTTCCCTCTCCCCATTGTCTGCATGTGCACAGACCTTCACGGTCACACATCGGCAACCGCATGTGCAAGCTTCCGGGACGGATGCTTCTTTTGCAACAATGTTCTATCACTGGCGCCACCATGGCTGTGCACGTATTCGGCGGGGGAGGTGCAGGCCAACACACCCTTTAGATGTAGTCAATGGACATGGCAGTTAATGACCCCCCTTGCAGTCACATTGCATCATCCACCGTATACCGGCCGGGCCGGCCCGGCCTAGGAGCGCCGTGCCGGCCATGTCCACAACCGCCGTGCCAGGCCCGGCCTAGGAGCGCCGTGACGGCCATGTCCACAACCGCCGTGCCAGGCCAGGCCTAGGAGCGCCGTGCCGGCCATTTCAACCACCGACGGGTGTTCACTCGCCTGGCACGGCGGTGGTTGACATGGCCGGCACGGCGGTCCTAGGCCGGGCCTGGCACGGCGGTTGTGGACATGGCCGACACGGCGCTCCTAGGCCAGGCCGGGCCGGCCGGTATACGGTGGATGATGCAATGTGACTGTAAGGGGGGTCATGAACTGCCATGTCCATTGACTACATCTAAAGGGTGTGTTGGCCTGCACCCCCCCGCCGAATACGTGCACCGCCATGGTGGCGCCAGTGATAGAACATTGTTGCAAAAGAAGCATCCGTCCCGGAAGCTTGCACATGCGGTTGGCGATGTGTGACCGTGACGGTCCGTGCACATGCAGCCAATGGGAAGAGGGAACGCTGGCCGCGTATGGCCAATCGAAAGTAGCGGAAGCAGTGCACCGCCACTCCAGGGCCAGTCATTGGCCCTTTTACAAACACGCATCCAGGGCTGACCAATTGCTGGCGACGTATACCACTGACATGTGCTCAGGGCCCTATATAGGTGTGATGTCAAAAAGCACACATCCTACTCTGGAAACCAGTGCTGGCTGTTCACCTCGACCTGCTGCTGCTGAGCTGACCACCGACTGCTGCCTGTGACCATCACCTCGACCTGCTGCTGCTGAGCTGACCACCGACTGCTGCCTGTGACCATCACCTCGACCTGCTGCTGCTGAGCTGACCACCGACTGCTGCCTGTGACCATCACCTCAACCTGCTGCTGCTGAGCTGACCACCGACTGCTGCCTGTGACTATCACCTCGACCTGCTGCTGCTGAGCTGACCACCGACTGCTGCTCTAGTGCCATACTCCGTGATCTTGCCATGTCGAGAGTCAAAGAGATCCGGTCTCGTCCCTTCATCGCCGCGGAGCTTGATGTCCTCGTGGACGGTGTGCTCCGCAACTTTTGACGGCTCTACGGCGCACCCGGACAGGTGGTAAGTGCAGTGTGGGACATGTTGGTGTGCATGAGGTGGTCAATGACTCCTGGCTACTGCAATCTTAGCTGTGTACTGTGGGCCCGACATATTTGTCGGAATGTGCATGGCTGCTGACAGATACGTGTCGCCCCTATCTGTGTGACAGGCAAACTGTCCACTTACTTGCACCCTTTTGTCTCCCATCATGGTAGGTCAAGCTACACCTTCGCAAGGACGTGTGGAGGAGCATAGCACGTGATGTACGGGCATTGGGGGTGTGCAATAGACGACATACACACTGCCACAAACGCTGGGACGACATTTCCAGGCTGAGCAAGAATGTAGCGGAAGTGACACTGGGGATGATTCCAAGGACGCCACGTCTGGCCCTACGCTCCATGACCCCTCTCATGCACCGTATCATTGCTGTGACGCATCCTGACCTCTCCGAACGGCTGAGTGTGGATCAACAGCAAACTAGCGGTGAGCAGACTGTCTGTGTATGTTACTTGGGAGTGCAATGCATGTATTGGTGCCCAGACACAGTAGTGACTTCCGTGGTGCGTATGTATCGCAGCTATGCCATGTTGGTGCCATTGGGTGAGTGTAATTTGACATCCAGGTCCGGCATGTTGACACGCCACTTGCTTAGTAGTTGAGTGTTGGAGCACATGCCGTAGTGGTCCGTGGCCCCATGGCAAGGCATGTGTGCAGATGTACATGCTCCTGCCCTGTCCGCATGCTGTACATGTGTCACGGCCAACAACGCTGATGTCATGTGAGGATGACTGGTAGAGGTGGGCCGTGTGCAGGATGGGGGCTAGAAGAACTTTGTCAGCAATGGAATTAGGGATTCCTTGTCCTTCTGTACGTGAGTGTGCCCATGACTTACACCTCTTTTCTGTGCATTTCAGCTTTGGCAGCGGGCACTCAGGCACAGACGGCGGAGATGAGTGGAGGCAATGCATCCGGATCAGACTTCGCGAACACGCAGACTGACACAGAGGAGGGCAGCGCCGGAGAGGGGGACAGGACCGTCCCTGAGGACTCGCATGTGGAGACACCATCGTCCTCATCTACCGAGAGTGTTGGTGAGCCAGCACTGTTGTCACGGACTGGGAGTGGGCAATCAACACCTTCGGTCGGGACACAGCACACAGGGCCCACACTGCCGCCAACTGCACCATGTACTGTTCGTGCACGCAGGAGTAGGGGGAGCAGAGTGGCGTTCGGTGCAGGCATCGCTGCCCCTGCCACGGTGACCCAAAATACACTTTGTGCTGAGGCTGTTGATCTGCTGCGACAGCTGTATGTGGGGCAGACCATATGACAAATGCATTCCAAGACCATGATAGGAAGTTGGGGCAGGTGGTGGCATTCATGGAAGGGATGCATGGCGATCTTGCTGGTCTACACAGGACAGTTCAGTCATTGGCAAGCAGTGTGTCGTCTGCCATTGTACAGTCGCATGGACAGGGTCCTACTTCTGTTTCCCCATCTACACCACTGGATGTCTCGGGGGGGAGTGAATATTCTGACCAGGACTCTAATACAGGTTATTGCACTAGAAGCAGCGTCAGACAGCACGTCAGGGCACGGAGGGCACAGACACCATCCCCTAGGTCAGCAAAATCTGTTCACAAAGACAACGTCAGATACACTGGAGTACACACACAGGATCCACAAGTGGTGTTGGGGGACATGCCTTCACATGCTACACAGGCATTCCACACAAAAGGTACTCCCAAGGCAAGGGATACTCCCAAGTCCATGGACACTCCCTTGGACAAGGACAGTCAGAGGACAAAGGCACCTCAAAGGAGCAGGGACACTCCCAAGGACAAGGACGATACTAAGGAAGGGGCCACTCCCAAGGACAGGGACAGTCAGAGGACAAAGGCACCTCAAAGGAGCAGGGACACTCCCAAGGACAAGGACGATACTAAGGAAGGGGCCACTCTCAAGGACAGGGACAGTCAGAGGACAAAGGCACCTCAAAGGAGCAGGGACACTCCCAAGGACAAGGACGATACTAAGGAAGGGGCCACTCCCAAGGACAGGGACAGTCAGAGGACAAAGGCACCTCAAAAGAGCAGGGACACTCCCAAGGGCAGGCACACAACAGAGGAAGGGCCATCTCCCAAGGGCAGGGACACACACAGGGAGAAGGTGTCTTCTGGAGACAGGTACACCACAGACGACAAGTCTGCTGTCAGGAACAGGGCATCGTCCAGGGCACAGGGAAAGTCCAGAGCCAACACTCCTCCTACGGATAAGGCACATCCTAGGGACAAGGCTTCTACCATGGACACTGGCGCAATCAAGGACAGGCATACATCACCCCTGGCTGCACTGAGGCTGATGTTGTCGAAGGAACGGAAAACAGATGTCTCCGCAGCGGAGTCCCCCCATACCTCCACTCCCATCCAGGCCCGTCAGAAGCAGAGGAGGGAGTCCCCTGTTGTTGCATCCCCCATTACACATGATTCTGATTCCAGGCGGCAGGCACACAGCAATCGACAAGCAGGCTCCAGCACGTCCCCAGAAAGCCGACCCCCGGCAGCAGATGCTCCACCTATGGTGGGTGATAATTCTTTAGAGTCCCCACCACTTGCCAGTCCTGTCCTGTCCAGGGTGCACTCAAATATCCCTAAGAAACGCAGACACACACCATTGACACCTGCCCACCCCGATGTCGCTCAAGTACAGCTATCCCCAGCTCCCAGGGCCACCCTGCCTCCTGGCCCATACAGCCCTGTGGCTCATCATTTCTGTGTTCCCAGTGGCACTGGTGCAGTAGACTCTCATGTATCAGATAGTGGCACTGTGTCTGTTGTTTGCTGTCATGCATCATGTAGTAGCACAGTCTCAGTTGTGCCCTCTCCTGTTTCAGGTGCTGGCAGTGTATCTGGGTCTATGGCTCATGTGTCAGTCAGTAGATCTGTGGCTGTGTCTCACACTCCTGTTTCTGGTGCTGGCAGTGTGTCTGGGTCTGTGGCTCACGTGTCAGTCACTACATCTGTGGCTGTGTCTCACATTCCTGTTTCAGGTGCTGGCAGTGTATCTGGGTCTATGGCTCATGTGTCAGTCACTCGAGCTGTGGCTGTGTCTCACACTCCTGTTTCTGGTGCTGGCAGTGTGTCTGGGCCTGTGGCCCATGTGGCAGTCACTCGGGCTGTGGCTGTGTCTCACACTCCTGTTTCTGGTGCTGGCAGTGTGTCTGGGTCTGTGGCCCATGTGTCAGTCTCTCGGGCTGTGGCTGTGTCTCACACTCCTGTTTCTGGTGCTGGCAGTGTGTCCGAGGCAGGTAGTTCACGCAGTCCACCTGATTCTGTGATGTGAGGTGCTGTTCACTTCACTCACATGTTATTGCACATGGTGTGTACATTGTCCATTGAGAACAGCCTTGCACTGTTGTGGCACTTGGAACGGGTTGCTTGGAACACCTACTTGTGCTGCCTCTGATGTAGCTGCTCTGTTGGGCACAATGCCCTGTTGATGCTCTGATACTGCATTCTGCCCTCTCGTTTACTGCCTCTGATGTACCTGCTCTGTTGGGCACAATGCCCTGTTGATGCTCTGATACTGCATTCTGCCCTCTCGTTTACTGCCTCTGATGTACCTGCTCTGTTGGGCACAATGCCCTGTTGATGCTCTGATACTGCATTCTGCCCTCTTGTTTACTGCCTCTGATGTACCTGCTCTGTTGGGCACAATGCCCTGTTGATGCTCTGATACTGCATTCTGCCCTCTCGTTTACTGCCTCTGATGTACCTGCTCTGTTGGGCACAATGCCCTGTTGATGCTCTGATACTGCATTCTGCCCTCTCGTTTTCTGCCTCTGATGTACCTGCTCTGTTGGGCACAATGCCCTGTTGATGCTCTGATACTGCATTCTGCCCTCTCGTTTACTGCCTCTGATGTACCTGCTCTGTTGGGCACAATGCACTGTTGATGCTCTTATACTGCATTCTGCCCTCTCGTTTACTGCCTCTGATGTACCTGCTCTGTTGTCCACATTGCCCTGTTGATGCTCTGATACTGCATTCTGCCCTCTCGTTTACTGCCTCTGATGTACCTGCTCTGTTGGGCACAATGCACTGTTGATGCTCTGATACTGCATTCTGCCCTCTCACGTGCTGCCTCTGATGGACCTGTCCAGTGCAATGGACTGTTGATGCACTTAGCCCCTCTCACGTGCTGCCTCTGATGGACCTGTCCAGTGCAATGGACTGTTGATGCACTTAGCCCCTCTCACGTGCTGCCTCTGATGGACATGTCCAGTGCAATGGACTGTTGATGCACTTAGCCTCTCTCACGTGCTGCCTCTGATGGACATGTTCAGTGCAATGGACTGTTGATGCACTTAGCCCCTCTCATGTGCTGCCTCTGATGGACATGTTCAGTGCAATGGACTGTTGATGCACTTAGCCCCTCTCACGTGCTGACTCTGATGTACCTGCTCTGTTGTCCACAATGCCCTGTTGCTGTTCTGATACTGCATTCTGCCCTCTGATGTGCTGCCAATGATGTACCAGCTCTGTTGTCCACAATGCCCTGTTGCTGTTCTGATACTGCATTCTGCCCTCTGATGTGCTGCCAATGATGTACCTGCTCTGTTGTCTACAATGCCCTGTTGATGGTCTGATACTGCATTCTGGCCTCTGACGTGCTGCCTCTGATGTACCTGCTCTGTTGTCCACATTGCCCTGTTGATGCTCTGATACTGCATTCTGCCCTCTGATGTGCTGCCTCTGATGTTCATGCTCTGGTGCCCACTTTGCCCATGCTCACGCATACACTGTGATTATACCCCTATTATGTGTAATAAAGGTAGTCAATCATGTGTCGTGGTTTGTCGTAGTCATTCCTGCTTGCGTACTACAATTGTGTATTTGTATTTGCTTGTGATCAGTGGTTTCGGTAACATGACACTCCTCCTCCCAACGTCACGACCCTTGCAGGTATTCCCCTCCAGACAGCGATTGGTTTGTGCCTTACCTGCGTCGTCGTCGATAGTGGGCCAAGACTTGGACGTGGTGGATCGCGAAGAGCATCGGGAAAGCGTGTAGCGCGGGCTCCATGGTGGCGAGCAGTTTGCGGTGGGTATCTCTGCTATGTATGGTATCTTCGCTGTGGGGAATCCGCCGTGTTCAGACAGGTAGTTTTTCCGCAGCGGTTTTATGTGTATTTTCCGCCATCTTGATTTGGGGGACGGTCGTAGACGTCAGTCCGTACGGCGGAGTCTCTGGATTGGTTACGTCCGCCGCGTGGTCGGGTGTAGTTGGGCGGCGGTGCGTGCTCTTCCGTACGGACGGAATTTTGACACTCTTTCCTATCCTGATATGGCAGACGGAGTGTCCGCGGCAGGCGGACACGGAGAAGGCATTTTCCGCTTACTCCAGGGCTGCGGACACACTTCCGTCCGCCATCCTAATGAGCCCCTTAGTCTTGAAAAGTGCTCCCGCACAGTCGCTGGTCGCACCACGCCGCATCCCGCAGAGTGGTGCGAAGACCTCAATGATGAAGCATGACACCAAGGGTCCTTTTGGCCATCCCTCTATTTTTGTATAATGTTTTCGTGTGTCTACTTCACTTTCTGCGCATTGGGGGATTTTTTTAAGGGGTGTGCGGGGACTGCTCTCCCAAAATCCCTGGTGCCTAGTGCGTGGATCTCTGCTTGGGGATCGCTCTCCTGTGGAGATCCCCAAGCAGGGATCTACTGGGCAGAAATACCCCCCTTTACAACAATACCTCTCACAAGGGAATTAGTGCTAGGGGGCTGAGATATGCCAGGAACACTGATGGAGTGAAAGGAAATGAGACCATCTGCTCGTTTTACTGTAAAGATGTCTGCACACACTGGTTAAGAATGCTTTGATTTAGCATGCTACAACTGCTGTTATTTTAAATTGAGCAGTGAATATAGAAGGGCTGAGTTATAGTTAATGTAGTGTGGCTACAGTTTTATACCTCCATGTTCCGATGTGTGCAACTTATGTATAAATCGCACATTCTCCATGCACTGCTTATACCATTTTATATTATATCACTTATACCATCTAAAATTATAGTATTTATAACAGTAGTTAAGAGATCGCAAATCACATATTTTGGGAGAACACAGTGCACCATAGAGTGGTAAGTTATAGTTAATGTAGTGTAGCTAGGAAGTAATACACTGCATATGGAGGTTTGTGTTATAATATTTTGGAGGTGTTGCGTACGTTATAAATTAAAGATATAAGTATGAGTTAACAGTTTAAAATTTTTGTGGAGTTTAACTTTGGTTTGTAGTTAAATAATAAATTAAGTTATAATAATTTAAAGGTGGTGTGTATTGTATACATTGATGGTATAACTAAAACTTTAGAATTTGTAATATCTGTGTATTTTAAGTTTAGTTAGTATAGTAAGAATAAGTAAAGTGCCGAGTGGAGTGTCATTAAGTGGAGTGTGGTTCAGTAGAGCGTAGGACAGTGCAGTGTACTGTCATACAGTGGAGTAGAGTGAAGTGTGGTACATGTGAGTTGTGCACAATGGAATAGAGTACAGTGGAATGGTGTAGAGTGAACTGGCATAGAGTGGAGTGTTGTACAGTGGAGTAGGGTAGAGTGGAGTGGGGTAATGTGGAGTGACGTGGAGTAGAGTGGATTATTATACAATAGAATGGAGTAAAGTTGAGGGGAGTAGAGTGGAGAAGTGGACAGTGGAGTAATGTACAGTCGGTGGCATTCACTAGAATAGCGTAGAGTGTGGTGACATTGAGTAGAATAGCATATAGTGGAGTGGCAATGAGTGGAGTAACTTGAAGTGGAGTAGCATAGATATTGATGACTTTCAGCATACAATGGAGTAGCATTCAGTAAAATAGCACACACTGGAGTAGTGTGGAGTGGAGTGACATACAGTGGACCTGTGTATACTGTAGTGGTGTACACTGGAGTTGCATAGATTGGAATAGAGTACAGTGGATTAACATAGAAGGCAGTGGCTTACAGTGAGTGGCATACTCTGGAGCGGGGTACAGTGAAACACTGCACAGTAGATTAGCATACAGTTCAGTGGTGCAGAGTATTACAAGGTAGAGTGGAGTGGCACCAGTTGAGTAGCATAGAGATGATTAGTATAGAGTGTAGTTGTGTACAGTGGAATAGAGCATACCTAAGTTGTGTAGATTGGAGTGGGGCACAGTAAAGTGGCGTAGACTGGAATAGTGTACAATGGAGATTTGTAATTGAGCAGTGGCATTGAGAAGGGTGGCATAGAATGGAATAGTGTATAGTTGAGTTGCAAAGAGTGCAGTGGTGTAGAATGGAGTGTGGTACAGTGTAATACATAAAGTGGAGAAGCACAGAGTGCAGTGGTTTAGAAAGGAGTGGTGTACAGTGGAGTGACGTATATTATAGTGGCATACAGTAGAATAGCGTAGAGTGGAGTGTCATAGATTGGAGTAGTGTAGAGTGGACTAGTGTATCGTAGAATGGCATTGGAGTGGCATACAGAGGGGTGGCATAGAGTAGAATAGCATAGAGTGGAGTGGTGGAGAGTGGAATAGCATATAATAGAGTGGTGTGCAGTGGAGTAGCGTCGAGTGGAGTAGCGTCGAGTGGGATTGCGTATAGTAGAGGAGCGTACAGTGGAGTAGTATGTAGTTGTGTAGAGTACAGTAAAGTGGCACTGACTGGAGAGTCATGGAATGGAGTGGCATGGAGTGGTGAAAAGTCAAGTGCGACAGCTGTGTGTGGGGCAGACCAATATGACAATTGCATTCCAAGACCATGATAGGAAGTTGGGACAGGTGGTGGCATTCATGGAAGGGATGCATGGCGATCTTGCTGGTCTACACAGGACAGTTCAGTCATTGGCAAGCAGTGTGTCGTCTGCCATTGTACAGTCGCATGGACAGGGTCCTACTTCTGTTTCCCCATCTACACCACTGGATGTCTCGGGGGGGAGTGAATATTCTGACCAGGACTCTAATACAGGTTATTGCACTAGAAGCAGCGTCAGACAGCACGTCAGGGCACGGAGGGCACAGACACCATCCCCTAGGTCAGCAAAATCTGTTCACAAAGACAACGTCAGATACACTGGAGTACACACACAGGATCCACAAGTGGTGTTGGGGGACATGCCTTCACATGCTACACAGGCATTCCACACAAAAGGTACTCCCAAGGCAAGGGATACTCCCAAGTCCATGGACACTCCCTTGGACAAGGACAGTCAGAGGACAAAGGCACCTCAAAGGAGCAGGGACACTCCCAAGGACAAGGACGATACTAAGGAAGGGGCCACTCCCAAGGACAGGGACAGTCAGAGGACAAAGGCACCTCAAAGGAGCAGGGACACTCCCAAGGACAAGGACGATACTAAGGAAGGGGCCACTCCCAAGGACAGGGACAGTCAGAGGACAAAGGCACCTCAAAGGAGCAGGGACACTCCCAAGGACAAGGACGATCCTAAGGAAGGGGCCACTCTCAAGGACAGGGACAGTCAGAGGACAAAGGCACCTCAAAGGAGCAGGGACACTCCCAAGGACAAGGACGATACTAAGGAAGGGGCCACTCCCAAGGACAGGGACAGTCAGAGGACAAAGGCACCTCAAAAGAGCAGGGACACTCCCAAGGGCAGGCACACAACAGAGGAAGGGCCATCTCCCAAGGGCAGGGACACACACAGGGAGAAGGTGTCTTCTGGAGACAGGTACACCACAGACGACAAGTCTGCTGTCAGGAACAGGGCATCGTCCAGGGCACAGGGAAAGTCCAGAGCCAACACTCCTCCTACGGATAAGGCACATCCTAGGGACAAGGCTTCTACCATGGACACTGGCGCAATCAAGGACAGGCATACATCACCCCTGGCTGCACTGAGGCTGATGTTGTCGAAGGAACGGAAAACAGATGTCTCCGCAGCGGAGTCCCCCCATACCTCCACTCCCATCCAGGCCCGTCAGAAGCAGAGGAGGGAGTCCCCTGTTGTTGCATCCCCCATTACACATGATTCTGATTCCAGGCGGCAGGCACACAGCAACCGACAAGCAGGCTCCAGCACGTCCCCAGAAAGCCGACCCCCGGCAGCAGATGCTCCACCTATGGTGGGTGATAATTCTTTAGAGTCCCCACCACTTGCCAGTCCTGTCCTGTCCAGGGTGCACTCAAATATCCCTAAGAAACGCAGACACACACCATTGACACCTGCCCACCCCGATGTCGCTCAAGTACAGCTATCCCCAGCTCCCAGGGCCACCCTGACTCCTGGCCCATACAGCCCTGTGGCTCATCATTTCTGTGTTCCTAGTGGCACTGGTGCAGTAGACTCTCATGTATCAGATAGTGGCACTGTGTCTGTTGTTTGCTGTCATGCATCATGTAGTAGCACAGTCTCAGTTGTGCCCTCTCCTGTTTCAGGTGCTGGCAGTGTATCTGGGTCTATGGCTCATGTGTCAGTCAGTAGATCTGTGGCTGTGTCTCACACTCCTGTTTCTGGTGCTGGCAGTGTGTCTGGGTCTGTGGCTCACGTGTCAGTCACTACATCTGTGGCTGTGTCTCACATTCCTGTTTCAGGTGCTGGCAGTGTATCTGGGTCTATGGCTCATGTGTCAGTCACTCGAGCTGTGGCTGTGTCTCACACTCCTGTTTCTGGTGCTGGCAGTGTGTCTGGGCCTGTGGCCCATGTGGCAGTCACTCGGGCTGTGGCTGTGTCTCACACTCCTGTTTCTGGTGCTGGCAGTGTGTCTGGGTCTGTGGCCCATGTGTCAGTCTCTCGGGCTGTGGCTGTGTCTCACACTCCTGTTTCTGGTGCTGGCAGTGTGTCCGAGGCAGGTAGTTCACGCAGTCCACCTGATTCTGTGATGTGAGGTGCTGTTCACTTCACTCACATGTTATTGCACATGGTGTGTACATTGTCCATTGAGAACAGCCTTGCACTGTTGTGGCACTTGGAACGGGTTGCTTGGAACACCTACTTGTGCTGCCTCTGATGTAGCTGCTCTGTTGGGCACAATGCCCTGTTGATGCTCTGATACTGCATTCTGCCCTCTCGTTTACTGCCTCTGATGTACCTGCTCTGTTGGGCACAATGCCCTGTTGATGCTCTGATACTGCATTCTGCCCTCTCGTTTACTGCCTCTGATGTACCTGCTCTGTTGGGCACAATGCCCTGTTGATGCTCTGATACTGCATTCTGCCCTCTTGTTTACTGCCTCTGATGTACCTGCTCTGTTGGGCACAATGCCCTGTTGATGCTCTGATACTGCATTCTGCCCTCTCGTTTACTGCCTCTGATGTACCTGCTCTGTTGGGCACAATGCCCTGTTGATGCTCTGATACTGCATTCTGCCCTCTCGTTTTCTGCCTCTGATGTACCTGCTCTGTTGGGCACAATGCCCTGTTGATGCTCTGATACTGCATTCTGCCCTCTCGTTTACTGCCTCTGATGTACCTGCTCTGTTGGGCACAATGCACTGTTGATGCTCTTATACTGCATTCTGCCCTCTCGTTTACTGCCTCTGATGTACCTGCTCTGTTGTCCACATTGCCCTGTTGATGCTCTGATACTGCATTCTGCCCTCTCGTTTACTGCCTCTGATGTACCTGCTCTGTTGGGCACAATGCACTGTTGATGCTCTGATACTGCATTCTGCCCTCTCACGTGCTGCCTCTGATGGACCTGTCCAGTGCAATGGACTGTTGATGCACTTAGCCCCTCTCACGTGCTGCCTCTGATGCACTTAGCCCATAGAATGGAGTGGCATGGAGTGGTGAAAAGTCAAGTGTGGTAGTGTACAGTGAAGTGTCTTAGAGTGGAATGATGTAGAGTGGAATAGCATATAGAGGAATGGGAAAGAGTGGAGTGGTGAAGAGTGGAGTAGTGTAGAGTAGAATAATGTAGAGTAGAGTGGCATGGAGTAGGGGGGCTTAGCGTAGAATAGCATATAGTTCAGTGTAGTAGAGTGAGGTGGCATAAAGTGAAGTGGCATAGAGTTGAATAGTGAATAGTGAAGTGGCATAGACTGGAGTGGCATAGAATGGAGTGGTGTACAGTGGAGTAGAGTACTGTTGAGTAGCGTACAGTAGAGTAGTGTGGAGTGGAGTGGCGTACACAGGAATTGCCTTTAGTACATGGGCATAAAGTTGAGTGGCATAGAGTGGAGTGGCAAGCAAAGAGTGGCATAATATAGAGTGGAGTGCCATATAGTGAATGGGTTTACATACACTATAGTGGCGTACAGTGTCGTTGAGTAGACTGGAATGTCGTGCAGTAGAGCGGAATACAGTGGAGTAGCTTACAGTGGAGTGGGGAACAGTGCAGCTTGTTTCCAGTCCAGGGAGAACCTGGCCTGGCAGTTTGGGCTGGACTGTTCCCATTGGGCGCAGGGTCAAGACTTATTTGCATATGGCTGGGTCCAAACTGGAATGGCATGGTGAGCAAAAAAACGATGGATTTAGGCCCAGATATCTATACTGGTGTGAAAGTATGACATTGTTCTGCATTCTGTCCATCAATTTTTCTTTTTGCATGTTTAGGGGGGCACCACAGATTCCCCCAGGGCCCATAGTTGAGGGCCATGGGGGACAGGGGCCCTGCTAGGGTCACCCAGAAAGCCTTTCTGCCAGCCTTTTCATGTTGGAAAACCGACATGAAATGGGTGGCGTAAAGGTGGATCGTAGTCCCCATGGCGGTGCCTGAGAAGGTACTGCTTCCATTGTGGAGAATGCTATTGGTCCGACCACCAGATAGGCTACTTGAGCCCATTGGAAGCTGTTGGTCGATCCCTGGGCCAATGCGGTCCAATCGACCACATCTTAATGCGGCAGTCTGACCGTGGTTAGAGATGTCAGTGGGACCAATATCGAAGGCACGTTGGTGTTAGTCCCACCAACATCATTAACGACCCCTAAGTGTTTGTTCAGAGTTTTAAAGGGAGCTCTAGGTTATTAGTGTTTTTAAAAAGTATGTAAACACATGAAGTACTTCACAAAGTCAGTAGACTTAGGAAAAACCGGTTCTAGTTTTTGTATCTTTCAAAACAATGTTACAGGATAATGCAGTTCTACAGAGAAACTATTTAGGTAATACCATGGTACCAATGAAACTAAAAAATATGTACATATACACTGCACTCTATACCACTGCACTGTACACTTCTAGATTCTATGCCACTGCACTGTAGGCCACTGCACTTTATTCCACTGCACTGTACACCACTGCATTGTAGGCTGCCATTGCACTCTAGGTCCCTGCACTACATGCAAGTATATGTCACTGCACTGTAAACCACTGAATTCTATGCCACTGCACTGCACAC
Organism: Lissotriton helveticus; assembly: GCF_964261635.1. NCBI lineage: Eukaryota > Metazoa > Chordata > Amphibia > Caudata > Salamandridae > Lissotriton > Lissotriton helveticus. The sequence continues at coordinate 1,598,514,734 of NC_136059.1, read as the reverse complement.
CACTGTGCTCTACGCCACTGCCCTGTACACCATTGCACTCGATGCTACTATACTGTACACCGCTGAATTTTATGCCACTGCACTGTATGCCACCACACTGCACACACTAAACACCTTAACACTCCGCTCTAGACCACTTCACTCTACATTGATCTACTGTACCCCACTTCACTTCACTTTATGCTACTTCACTCTATCCCACTTTAATCTTTACCAGTCTACTATACGCTAGGCCTGGATGTAGTTTGACACATGAAAATGCTCGGAACTGTTTACCGCGAGGAAGCTATGGCTGAATGATTACAGAAAAAAGCGGCCGCCGGCGATAACTACTCCAAAGCCTGGGAAACAGTCACTGTGATCAATACCGGGAACTGGGGCTACGTACTGTAAAAAGACTATTGCCATCGGTCCACGTTTATGAAGAATCTGGTCACCATTTCATCATATGACTTTTTTACGGGGATTTGCACCCTGTTAGGAATAAGATTTATATATGGTCCTGAGGCGAACTCCGCATTCAGGGAGTTCGAAACGCGTCGACTGTAGGTGGCTTAGTGTCATTAACTAGGATTAGAAGGACACTGTTACAAAAATTTAGAATAGATTTTCAAAATGTTCATTTGTATCTGACATGGTTGTACTGAAAAGGCTACTAGGGTACATCAAGTGTTAGGAAACGTTTGTTTTGACACAAAGCCACATTTCTGTTTCATTGTGTATGTGAGGATGGTATGATTGTGGAATGAATGTATAAGATTGTAAATATAGAGAGGATGAATTGTAAATATGTATAGTTATGTTTTGTTATTTCTATAGATTGTATTTAATTATACACTTTTGTATATGCAAAAAAAAATTTTTTTTCCGAAAAAATTCAAAAGAAATATAAAACTAGATGGACTAAATAAACCATTAAACTAGTGACGTTATACGAAACAGACCAGTATGTTTTATTCATATGGGTTGTAGTTGACTGTAGAGAACAAGATACAGTACTGGCACTTGTGTTGTTTATTTAATTATTCCTTGCTTAGCCTTACTGTGGTAGGAGCCAAGACCCTGTTTTGTTAAACTGGATGTAGTTTGCAGCGTTCCACTATGTGGAACTCCGCAAAGTGACCAAAAACCTCTGCTGGCTATGTAGAGTTCTTTAAATGGCAGAGCGCATTAGTTTGCACCGTGTGCGCTGATTTTTAGCACCGGGTGTTTTTGCCATGCTGGAAAATCAGCACAAACAGCACCATGCGCTCCGCAAGAGAGCACTGCTTCGTTATGTCTCTCGAGTAGATTCTCTACTCGAACTGCAGCTTCCTCAAACTGAACTGATGGTTTCTCAAGCGAGCAGTCACGACCACTCATGTTGAGAAATCGCGCTGGGAGGTGGTCTAGCGTTGGATTTTGGAAAAACTTCACTATGCTTCACGGAGCGGAGTATTGTGGAGCTCCGCGTGTTCTGTGGAGTGCAGGAAACTCCATAAACTCTGTACACAGAGTGGAGTTCACCGCCCAGGCCTACTATATGCCACTCCACTCTACCCCACTCTACTATACTCTACCCCACTTCACTCTACCCCACTTCACTCTACCATAATTCACTGTACACCATTCTACTCTACACCAGTCTACTGTACCCTACTTCACTATGCCCCATTTTACTCAACATTACTCTACCCTGCACCACTCTGTGACACTGCACTGTCTGTCACTTCCCTCTACTCTGTACCACTCTACTCTATGCCACTGCAGTAGAAGTCACTGCACTGTACGCCACTCTACTCTTCTCTACCCTACTTCACTTAAAGAAACTCTGCTCTACCCCACTTCAATCTCCCTCACTTTACTCTCTGCCACTGTAGCCTACCTACTCTACTTTATGCTACTCTACTGTATGGCACTCTACTTTACCGTAGCCCACTCTATCCCACTTCAGCACCACTCTACTCGGCGCCACTCCATTCTACACTACTTCAATCTACCCCACTTCAGTCTGCACCAATCTATTCTATGCGAGCCTACTCTACCCTACTTCTCTCTATGCCACTGTTCACTATGCCACTCTCCTCTACCCACTTCACTTCACTCTACTCCACTTCACTCTACGCTGCTCAACTTTACTCTGCACCACTCTACTCTAAAACACTTCTCTCTACACCACTGCACTCTACTCTGTGTCATGCTACACCACTACATTATAAGCCACTGTACTCTTTGCCACTGGTCTGCACTCCACTTCATTCTACACCAGTCTACTCTACCCAACTTCTTTAAACCCCAATTACAACTACCCCGTCACTCTACGCCACTCTACTGCTTACCTTTCTACTCTAACCCCTCCTCTCTAACCCACGTCACTCTACCCACTCCCCTCTACCCCACTAAACTGTACTTCACTCTATTCTACACCACTCTACTCTATGCCACTGCACTCTACACCATTGCACTATACTCTATGGTACTGCACTTTATGCCTCTCTACTGTACTTTGCACTCCTCTCCTCTATTCTACTGTGCTCTATGCCATTATACTCTAGCCTGAACCTCTCTACTTGACACCACTGCACTCTGTGCCACTCTACTATACCCACTTCAGTCTACACCACTCTACTGTATGCAAGTCTACTCTATCGCACCTCAATCTACGCCACACTAATGTACGCCACTCTACTGTACCCCACTTCACTGTACCGTACCTCATTCTATTCCACTTCACTGTACCCCATCCTACTCTAGGCCACTCTACTCTTCACCACTCTACTCTACGCCACTCTACTGTACCCCACTTCACTCTACTCCTCTTCAATCTATGCCACTCCACTTTAATCAGCAGCACTCTACTCTACAACACTTCACTCTATGCCACTGTACTCTACCCTGTACCATTCTACACTACCGCACTCTATGCCACTGCACTGCACCCTACCCCACTTCACTCTATGCCACCCTACTGTATGCCAGTCTACCTACCCCACTCCACTCTATCCCACTTCACTCTACCCCAAACCTCTCTACCCTACTTTACTGTACTTCACTCTATATTAGATCAATCTACTCTATGCCACTGCACTCTATGTCATTGCAATATGGAAGTGTACTCTAGGCCTCTCTACTGTACTTTGTAACATGCTACTCTATGCTACTGTACTCTATACCACTAGACTCTATTCTTCGCCACTGCACTGCATGCCTCTCCACTCTGTGCAACTCTACTTCATGCCACTCTACTCTACTCCACTTCATTGTATCCCACTTCACCATACCCTACCTCAATCTACCCCACTTCAATGTACCTTACTCTTCTCTAGGACACTCTACTCTTCAACTCTCTACTCTACATCACTCTGCTCTACCCCACTTCACTCTACTCCCCTTCATTCTATGCCACTCCTCGACACTTAGCACCACTCTACTCTACAACACGTCACTCTATGCCTCTGTACTCTACTCTGAACCCTTCTACACCAATGCCCTCTCCGCCACTGCACTGCCCTCTACACCACTCCTCTTCACCCCATTCAATTCTAGCCCACTTTACTGTAACTCACTCTATTCTACCAAATTCTACCCTATGCCAGTGCACTGCACCCAACATCACTCTATGCCATTGTACTACAGTGCTACACTCTACGCCTCTATACTGTACTTTGTAGCATTCTACTCTATGCTACTGTACTCTCTACCACTATGCTCTACTCTTCACCACTCTACTCTATGCCACTGCACTCTATGCCACTCTACTCTATGCCACTCTACTAAGCACCACTCTACTCTACCCCAATTCACTGTACCCGACTTCACTGTACCCCACCTCAATCTACCCAACTTTACTGTACCCCACTCTACTCTAGGCCACTCTACTCATCAACACTCTATATCACTCTACACCACTTCACTCTACTCCTCTTTACTCAAAGTCACTCCACTTTGCTCAGCACCACTGCACTCTACAACACTTTACTCTACACCACAGTTCTCTATGCTACTGCAATGCACTCTACCCCACTTCACTCTACTCAACCACACTCCACTCAACCCCACCTCAGTCTTTTCAACACCACCACACTTTACTGTACTTCACTTTAGTCTACACCACTCTACTCTATGCCACTGCACTAAATGCCACTGCACTCTATGTCATTGCACTACAGTACTGCACTCTATGCCTCTCTACTGTACTTTGTAGGACTCTAGTCTATGCTACTATACTCTATACCACTATATTCTACTCTTCACTACTCTACTTTACGACATTGCACTCTATGTCACTCTACTCTATGCCATTCTATGCTACACCACTCCAAGTTACTCTACTCCATCCCACTGTACACCACACTCCTCCACTCTACTCTATGCCACTCCACTCTACCCCATTCCACGAGAAATTATCCAGAAAGTAATGCAGTAATATCCAAACGTAAAAAGAAATTATATTTGAAAGAATTAATACCAAAATAGACAACATTATACAATTAGATTCCAATTTTTTTCAACAAAAAAAAACTGAAATTCAATGCAAAAAGCTAAGGTTGAAGATAGTGATATGTGGGCACTTGGCCCTATCCACCTGAACCTTTCGACTGCATAGAAATGACCTGCAGACAGGCTTTATCAGTATTATAAGATTAAAGTACACAGAGCCTTACAAGCCAGCAAAAAGTATTAATAACCCCTTACCACTTTAGGACTGGCCTCTCGGCAGTGGAGTAACGAAACTTGAATGGGACCCTCTACAAACTACATAAAGGGGGACCCCCACACTCCAGATACAGTGCGGAGCTCTCAGACAGGGGCCCGTGCACAGTCCTGGAGAGGTTAGCTAGAGCTATAAGGCTCGCATCATGGAGGCTGCGGGGGCTATTGTTACACCACTTCCTGTCAGGCTAGCTTAGCTGATTCCTGGGTGCTTGGTTCCAGCCTGGTCAGCCTTCCCATTTCAAAGAATTTACCCACAATCTGCCTTTATCAACATTTGAAGGTTACCAATTTTGCCAATCCCTGCTAGCCAGGAAAATCAAAATACTCCCTGCCTTTTTACGGTGGTTGGAGAAGTCCAGAACGACTTGGTTGGTTCCAGTGCACTTAGACCCACAATGCATACTCGAATGAGGAGAAATTAACTCCAATGGGAGCTAATTTCCAATTATAAAAATTCCATTTCAGAAAATAGGGCCCGCTTGCCTACCTGCATCTGCTTGATCAAATGTTGTATGCTCCTATTCTCGCTGTGTTTTAATCATCAGATCCATTTCAACACAATCGTAAGACATGTATATCCATGTACATTATTCAGAAAACTGGTTCTTCTGTAAGAAAGCATTTCTTACTCCTGTAAATTTATGAGTAGGCACATTTAAGTCTGAAGTGAGAAAATGCAGCCTTATTGAGGATGCAACAGAGGAAAGGAACTCTGAACATATTCCAACATTCTTACCATGAATTGAATCAAATAATAAATGGAGAGGAGCTGGCAAACGCTCTACTCCTTGAAATTTGAAATGAGATTTGGGGCCTGATCTAGAGTCTGACAAAGTAGGAGAGCCTGCTTTTAATATGCGCACCAAACTTGGGGTTCATCTGCCTCATTTAGAGTGGGGGTTACAGGTAGTTTTGGTGATGGCAAACCCTCAGGTGGCTCTATTGTCAGACAGCCTTGAACGAGCAGCCCACCTGCCATTTGGCAACGAGATCACAGTAGAGGTCACCCCAACCTATTTAGGATGAGAAAGCATCATTTGATGTCCCAGCCAAGGACTGCCAAGTGAAACATGGCAATCCCAGACACGAAAAAAAAAGAATGAAACTAATGCATTGGAAGATGATTTCCTGGAGGTGAGGACCATTGTATTTGCGTTTTGCAGAAGCAAAGTCAGCTATGGGAGTTTGCTTCAGAAAAAACTACAAAGGAATGCCAAGTAACATCATATAAACATGAAAATCTCATTAACATCCTGCTTTGCCTTTAGTACATCTGCTACACTGGTGGATGTTCTGAAGGAACAGAGAACCCCACCAGACAAGAGGGATGCTCTAAACAGGATGGGTCAATTCCATCAGCGGAGTGGATAGAATGATCTCTGCTGACATGCTTGGCTGGCTGGCTGGTGGGCTAGAAGCCTGGGGAACTGCCTTCTAAAAATTAAATGAGGACCTTGGTAATATTTTACAACTGTTTATGCAGTCAAATCTTAAATAGTTCCACCTGTCTATGTTATTATGGTATTGTCATTTCCTTTCTATTGCGCTTAATACCCCTGTCGAGGTTTTATGTGGACAGATGATGAAATCAGGGGAGTAAGCCGCAACTTCCTGGGGATGATGCCTCCTTTACTGATGTCAACTTTACTATGCAACACTCATTGTGATCTTTGCCTCGCTGAAGGACAAGGGTCGCTGTACTGTCAAATCGAAATATGACATCGTCATCGAGATGTGGTTTTCCTTGGATGGCTCCTTCCCATTTTTAACATCTATACGTTATGAAGTCATTAGCATACGTATGGCTCGTCAATATTCATGAGGCAAGCAGTGTGTTCCTGTTTGCGCATATCTTCGTTGCCGTGCGCACCATTTAGTAAATCTGTCAAAGTGGTGTGCTGTGTAATGAAAGCAAGGAACAACCACGGGCTTCTTAGTAAATTTGGCTTATATTTTTTTTACAACCACTAAAAAGTTTGAGTAACTTCTTTTAGGCTCTGTACATTGCATATTGAACCGAGTATATTTTTCTTTCAAAAATTTCACTTCAGCTCAGTAGAATTTGACAAATTCTGGTTGACTGGATCAACTGGGTTTGTGTCACCTCTTGTAGGTGTAATCTAGCTCTCTAAACTTTTTGAAAATTCGCCTGCCCTTCTTTCAGTCAGCTAGGGGTATTGTTTGCATTCCAATAAAAAGTGGAAAAGGGTTTTGAAAGATGCAAGCCATGGCAATTTCTGTTTAGTGCAGTGGCTCATGACGTCAGCATATCCATTGTGTGAATGTGCTGGGATTATGAAGATTTTGTTTTGCCTTCAGCAAGTAGATCACAATTTGCAGCGGCTGTCACTGATGCTCCGTAATGATGAGTTGTGGCGCTGAGAAATCCCTGCGGCTGTATCATCATCCATGCTGATGCACAGTAAAGTAATGCATCTTGATGGCTTCGGTATTTCCGGGGACCATTAAAAGATAAACATTTCCATCATCATTGTGTGCAGCTACCTTTTTCTGTTTGATTGGTTTTGACATGTTTGCCTTGGAAAGTTATCCTTCATTAAGAGAAAATATTGCCAGTGTGTCCTCGGGTACACATGCATATTTGGCCTCATATGGGAAATGTAAAGTTTATGATGAAAAAGAAAACCTAGCGAGTTTCGTGAAAATAATGCATTGTGTATCCTCCCACAGCACTGCTTTTCCATAGACGAGCGCTTTTTGGATTGCTAATATTGTTAGCATTGTTTGACGAATCTGCCCAAAACGTGCCAAAAAATGTTCTTTCACTTCAGAAAGTTCCGGAATGTTTAGTCAAAGGGGTTTCCCGAGAAAAAAAACTCGGGTCGCAAAATGCAAAATCCCCATCCATTTTCCATAGTCATTTTTAGACACCACTACCTCAAAAACCACTGACCAGAATAACACCAAATTTGGCAGGAACCTAAATCCTAAATATCATGCTTTTTGTGAATTGGTGTAAACTGTTCTGTAGTTTTTGAGAAAGGAAGGAAGAAAAATATATGTATATGTGGACCCTCAAACCCAGTTTTAAAAATGAGATCCTTCTGATTGGCCCACAGAACTTTGTGGCCAATTTGCTCCTGTGGGAGTCAGCCTCCTGCATGAACGAGCAATCTGATTGGCTGCCAGCAATATGAGAAAAATCTTACTGGCAGCCATTGCAGGACTTATGGCCTGATTTGGTTCTTTGCGGATGGGTTACTCCGTCACATTGGTGATGGATATCCTATCCGTCAAAATATAAATCCCATTCTATCCTATGGGTTTATATTTCAGCAGACAGGATATCTGTCACAGTTGTGACAGAGTAACCTGTTTGCGAAGATCTAAATCAGGCCGATAGTCATTTATCCTGAAGTTTAAAAAACAATAACAATATATTGGGACAGGATAGTGATACCAGCGACCCAGAGGAACCCCCTGTGGTCAAATAAAAAAAATAAATCTGCAATTGTTGCCCAAGCACAAACTTTTTTTTAATGTTTTAGGGAGGGGACGTCAGTGGGGGTCCCCTCCCTGAGCCGGGTTGTCCCCCTGGGATCCCATCCCCTGTGGCTAACTCTTATAAAAAAGGGAGGGGGCACATGGGCCCCCTCCCCAAGCCTTCATAGGACCTAGACACCCCATCCTGCAGGGCTGATTTCGTTTTTAAAAAAAACAAATGGCAGCCCCAGGGAACCCATCCTCTGGGGCCAAAATTAACTTTAAAGGGAGGGAAGACAATTTGGCTCCCCATACCTGAGCCTTTAAAGGCTCCAGGGACGGGGCCGGACTCACCACCGGGCAGTTTGGAATGCTGCCAAGCTGGAGCCTGATTTCACTGCAGTGGGTGCTGATTTAGTTCATGGAGACCTGCATGTGCTTTGAAATAATTAAAGCAAAACGGATTTTGTTTAGCACGCGTAGGTCTCCATGAACAAAAACCGCCCCCAACTCAGCAGCATTCCAAACTGCCCGGTAGCCAGTCCGGCCCTGTCCAGGGACCCCATTAACCAGGACCAGCTCAGGTTCTGTATCCTGGGGAGTATACCCCTAGAGCACAGTACCTTTCCTACCCGCATTAGGATGGGCAGGAAAATATGTGTTTGCTTCTGCCTAGTGGAATCTCCCGCCAAATGGGAGCAAACATGCCTTCCTTGCCTGCACTAGTGCGGGCAGGGAAGGCAACTTTTCTCCCAGCGGGCATAAGATATAAACATGCCTCCGCTGGCTAGGAGCTGACTTCTTCTGTTCTCTTTCCTTCCCAGATCCCCATTTGGCAAACGAAACAGAGCAGCTATTGCTCCCACCAGGAGGGAGCAAGCATAGATAGCTGCTCCCTTCGTGTGGGAGCAATGCCGGCTCTCGCATCTTGTGGGGAGCTGACTGTGGCTGTGGGGCTGTAGGGCCCTGGGTTTTTGGAACCCCGGGGGGGCACCGGGGCACTGACCTTAGACCCTGAATCTTGGGTCCCCATGGCCTGAGATGGGTTAGGGAGGGGGTGAACAGCCCCTCTTTCTTATTAAATAATATATGGCCCCAGGTATGGGTGTCCCTCCAGGACTTCTGAAGGCTCAGTGAGATTGCCCACACTCCTATTTATTAACTTAATTTGTCCCCGGTGTATGGGGTCCCTGGAACATTATAAGGTGTGGGGCACACAACCCATGCCCTTTCTAATTGAATTTAGCCCCAGAGGATGGGGTCCACAGGGCCTATTGAGGCTCTGGGTCGGAGGTTGGATGTTCCACTGGCCTATTTTAATTGAATTTGGCCCTTGTGATGCATCCATAGGCACCCTTCTATAATCTAAACAAGCCCTAGATGGTAGGGTCCTGAGGTCACAAATGGCTTGATGAGAGAGCCATTAAGCCACTCTCCCTTTTTCTAAGGAGTTTGCCATCAGAGGATGGCATCCCTCTGGCCTATGAAGGCTTGGGGGCATGTGGCCCCCCTACTCTTAATATTCATGCTTGGCCCCAGGAGATGGTATCTCTGGGACCACTTTTAGCTTGGAGAGTCGGACTATGTGCCCCTTTCCCCCAAAGATAGATTGTTTGGCCCTGGGAGGTGGGATCCCTAGGGTCGCCATTGGCTTGTGGAAGAAACTGTGTTCCCACTCAACTTAAAGGGCCATTGGGGATGGAGTCAGGGAGGGGCCCACATATCCCCTCTTCTCAAAAATATATTTTGGCCTCAGGGAGGGCATGAAAAGGTAGATTTCGTTACACAATTCATGCTTTCAGTTATTTGGTGTAAATCTGTTCAGTAGTTGCTGATAATTTTAAGAGAATCGTGATAGTGATATCTGTGACGTGGCTAATTAGCAAATAATAACAAGCTTGTGCAGGGAAATGGAGAGATCTGATTGGCTGCCAACATTTCAACCAGGAAGTGTAAGCAGCCATCTTGGGACTCAGCTTTTGCAGTGGGGCAGGGTAGGAATATGCTGACTCCCGAAACTTGGTCATGGGTGTCCTGAGGGAATTTGGCAGGGCAAAAAAAGCATTTTTTTCACACAAAATTGTACCCACACATTTGGGAAATATATGAATTAGCAGCAAAAAACAAGCAGTTCTCATTGAGAGATGAAGTCCTCTTGGATGCTGAGGATTCATTGGGGCCAAGAAGGACTGTTGAGACCTCTCTCAATCCCTCTGAAAACACACCTCCTGGCACAGCGCTGGTGGGGGATTACGTTTCTTAGCTACTGAGGGTCACTGGGTGCCAACAACCCATATTGTTACCACCTGTAAGTGTCATACACAGTGGACTGTTGAGACGCCATCAGAGGCCCCACCCCCTTTCTCAAATATTCTGCAAATGGGCTTATTGGCTTACTACTCGTTGGGGGATATAGTCCCTAGGCTGCTGAGGGTTGTTTGTGGCCAAGAACCCCTATTGTTACCACCTGAAAGTTCCACACAGAGGGATTGCTGAGACCTCATCAGACGCCCCACCCCCTTTCTAAAGCACTGTGCAAAAAGGCCTCTTGGCACACAGCTGATTGGGGGATGAAGCTCTCTTGGCAGCTGGGGGTCTTTGGGGGCCAAGAACTCCTATTGTTACCACCAGTAAGTCCCACACAGCGGGATTGCTGAGGCCTGACAGAGCCCCCCTCCACTTAATCAACCACTCTGCAAACGCACCTCTTGGCATTACTGGTTGGGGGGTAAAGTCCCCCAAACAGTAATGCCATACAGTAACCCAATGACAATAACATACAGTAACCCAGTGACAACACTACAGATGGACACCACACAAGGTTTTATATAAAAAATAAGTATACTTTATATAGATTTACCACAAGACCATAAACGACAAAAATACACAGTGCTGTTACTTTAAGATGGTAGATTTAGCTTAGTTCAGTTCAGTTCTTAAGATGCTTCAGAAAATGGGGTGGTGATGAACAGAGTGCCTGAATTAAGCAGACCACTCTTACCCAGTCCAAAGATCAGGGCTTGATCCATCACCGTTTTTTAGCTCACTGCACCATCCCAGCTCAGAACTTGGCTATATGCAAATTAGTCTGTTCCTGTCCCAGTGCATGATGGGAACAGGGCAAACCAAACTACCAAGCCAATTCTTGTACTGGGAAGGACACAAGCTTCCGGGGACCGGTTTCTGCCATTTCAGGCGTCTTCGGCCCGGCTTGCTTGAATCCTGATGGTGCAATGAGCAAGGGACTCACATCTGAGTATACCCTTCCACGCTTATGGTGGACAAAATGATTCAGAAAATGGGGTGGTGATGAACAGAGTGCCTGAATTAAGCAGACCACTCTTACCCAGTCCAAAGATCAGGGCTTGATCCATCACCGTTTTTTAGCTCACTGCACCATCCCAGCTCAGAACTTGGCTATATGCAAATTAGTCTGTTCCTGTCCCAGTGCATGATGGGAACAGGGCAAACCAAACTACCAAGCCAATTCTTGTACTGGGAAGGACACAAGCTTCCGGGGACCGGTTTCTGCCATTTCAGGCGTCTTCGGCCCGGCTTGCTTGAATCCTGATGGTGCAATGAGCAAGGGACTCACATCTGAGTATACCCTTCCACGCTTATGGTGGACAAAATGATTCAGAAAATGGGGTGGTGATGAACAGAGTGCCTGAATTAAGCAGACCACTCTTACCCAGTCCAAAGATCAGGGCTTGATCCATCACCGTTTTTTAGCTCACTGCACCATCCCAGCTCAGAACTTGGCTATATGCAAATTAGTCTGTTCCTGTCCCAGTGCATGATGGGAACAGGGCAAACCAAACTACCAAGCCAATTCTTGTACTGGGAAGGACACAAGCTTCCGGGGACCGGTTTCTGCCATTTCAGGCGTCTTCGGCCCGGCTTGCTTGAATCCTGATGGTGCAATGAGCAAGGGACTCACATCTGAGTATACCCTTCCACGCTTATGGTGGACAAAATGATTCAGAAGATGGGGTGGTGATGAACAGAGTGCCTGAATTAAGCAGACCACTCTTACCCAGTCCAAAGATCAGGGCTTGATCCATCACCGTTTTTTAGCTCACTGCACCATCCCAGCTCAGAACTTGGCTATATGCAAATTAGTCTGTTCCTGTCCCAGTGCATGATGGGAACAGGGCAAACCAAACTACCAAGCCAATTCTTGTACTGGGAAGGACACAAGCTTCCGGGGACCGGTTTCTGCCATTTCAGGCGTCTTCGGCCCGGCTTGCTTGAATCCTGATGGTGCAATGAGCAAGGGACTCACATCTGAGTATACCCTTCCACGCTTATGGTGGACAAAATGATTCAGAAAATGGGGTGGTGATGAACAGAGTGCCTGAATTAAGCAGACCACTCTTACCCAGTCCAAAGATCAGGGCTTGATCCATCACCGTTTTTTAGCTCACTGCACCATCCCAGCTCAGAACTTGGCTATATGCAAATTAGTCTGTTCCTGTCCCAGTGCATGATGGGAACAGGGCAAACCAAACTACCAAGCCAATTCTTGTACTGGGAAGGACACAAGCTTCCGGGGACCGGTTTCTGCCATTTCAGGCGTCTTCGGCCCGGCTTGCTTGAATCCTGATGGTGCAATGAGCAAGGGACTCACATCTGAGTATACCCTTCCACGCTTATGGTGGACAAAATGATTCAGAAAATGGGGTGGTGATGAACAGAGTGCCTGAATTAAGCAGACCACTCTTACCCAGTCCAAAGATCAGGGCTTGATCCATCACCGTTTTTTAGCTCACTGCACCATCCCAGCTCAGAACTTGGCTATATGCAAATTAGTCTGTTCCTGTCCCAGTGCATGATGGGAACAGGGCAAACCAAACTACCAAGCCAATTCTTGTACTGGGAAGGACACAAGCTTCCGGGGACCGGTTTCTGCCATTTCAGGCGTCTTCGGCCCGGCTTGCTTGAATCCTGATGGTGCAATGAGCAAGGGACTCACATCTGAGTATACCCTTCCACGCTTATGGTGGACAAAATGATTCAGAAAATGGGGTGGTGATGAACAGAGTGCCTGAATTAAGCAGACCACTCTTACCCAGTCCAAAGATCAGGGCTTGATCCATCACCGTTTTTTAGCTCACTGCACCATCCCAGCTCAGAACTTGGCTATATGCAAATTAGTCTGTTCCTGTCCCAGTGCATGATGGGAACAGGGCAAACCAAACTACCAAGCCGATTCTTGTACTGGGAAGGACACAAGCTTCCGGGGACCGGTTTCTGCCATTTCAGGCGTCTTCGGCCCGGCTTGCTTGAATCCTGATGGTGCAATGAGCAAGGGACTCACATCTGAGTATACCCTTCCACGCTTATGGTGGACAAAATGATTCAGAAAATGGGGTGGTGATGAACAGAGTGCCTGAATTAAGCAGACCACTCTTACCCAGTCCAAAGATCAGGGCTTGATCCATCACCGTTTTTTAGCTCACTGCACCATCCCAGCTCAGAACTTGGCTATATGCAAATTAGTCTGTTCCTGTCCCAGTGCATGATGGGAACAGGGCAAACCAAACTACCAAGCCAATTCTTGTACTGGGAAGGACACAAGCTTCCGGGGACCGGTTTCTGCCATTTCAGGCGTCTTCGGCCCGGCTTGCTTGAATCCTGATGGTGCAATGAGCAAGGGACTCACATCTGAGTATACCCTTCCACGCTTATGGTGGACAAAATGATTCAGAAAATGGGGTGGTGATGAACAGAGTGCCTGAATTAAGCAGACCACTCTTACCCAGTCCAAAGATCAGGGCTTGATCCATCACCGTTTTTTAGCTCACTGCACCATCCCAGCTCAGAACTTGGCTATATGCAAATTAGTCTGTTCCTGTCCCAGTGCATGATGGGAACAGGGCAAACCAAACTACCAAGCCGATTCTTGTACTGGGAAGGACACAAGCTTCCGGGGACCGGTTTCTGCCATTTCAGGCGTCTTCGGCCCGGCTTGCTTGAATCCTGATGGTGCAATGAGCAAGGGACTCACATCTGAGTATACCCTTCCACGCTTATGGTGGACAAAATGATTCAGAAAATGGGGTGGTGATGAACAGAGTGCCTGAATTAAGCAGACCACTCTTACCCAGTCCAAAGATCAGGGCTTGATCCATCACCGTTTTTTAGCTCACTGCACCATCCCAGCTCAGAACTTGGCTATATGCAAATTAGTCTGTTCCTGTCCCAGTGCATGATGGGAACAGGGCAAACCAAACTACCAAGCCAATTCTTGTACTGGGAAGGACACAAGCTTCCGGGGACCGGTTTCTGCCATTTCAGGCGTCTTCGGCCCGGCTTGCTTGAATCCTGATGGTGCAATGAGCAAGGGACTCACATCTGAGTATACCCTTCCACGCTTATGGTGGACAAAATGATTCAGAAAATGGGGTGGTGATGAACAGAGTGCCTGAATTAAGCAGACCACTCTTACCCAGTCCAAAGATCAGGGCTTGATCCATCACCGTTTTTTAGCTCACTGCACCATCCCAGCTCAGAACTTGGCTATATGCAAATTAGTCTGTTCCTGTCCCAGTGCATGATGGGAACAGGGCAAACCAAACTACCAAGCCAATTCTTGTACTGGGAAGGACACAAGCTTCCGGGGACCGGTTTCTGCCATTTCAGGCGTCTTCGGCCCGGCTTGCTTGAATCCTGATGGTGCAATGAGCAAGGGACTCACATCTGAGTATACCCTTCCACGCTTATGGTGGACAAAATGATTCAGAAAATGGGGTGGTGATGAACAGAGTGCCTGAATTAAGCAGACCACTCTTACCCAGTCCAAAGATCAGGGCTTGATCCATCACCGTTTTTTAGCTCACTGCACCATCCCAGCTCAGAACTTGGCTATATGCAAATTAGTCTGTTCCTGTCCCAGTGCATGATGGGAACAGGGCAAACCAAACTACGGATGGATCAAGCCCTGATCTTTGGACTGGGTAAGAGTGGTCTGCTTAATTCAGACACTCTGTTCATCACCACCCCCTTTTCTGAACAGTTCTTAAGATGCAACACTTTGCGTCAATGTACCTTAGGTTGTGTTGCGCTTCCACGACAAGCAATGTCTCAGCGAGGGAAATGCGGCAAAGTTCAGGTGCAAAGAAATAAAGACGTGAAGATCTTCCAGATGCGGCACGCTTCTCCGGGGATGCGAGAAGTTCTTGGTTCGATGCGTGGCCTGCAGTGGCGACACCCTCGTTCTATGATGCGACGGTAGCAGCTCCACTTGCAACATTCCTCTCCCAGATGTGTGAAGCTTCCGCACGGTGCGACAACTACAGCGGCGACATCCACAATGCGACGGCAGCAGCTCCAACGGCTGGGCGCTTCTTGGGGATGCAAGGTGCTTTTCTTCAATGCGGTGCAGTGTGACAGTTCCAGTGGCTACACCCTCATTCGGAGTTGCGATGGCAGGCACAGCGATGGCGACACTCTCCGACCTCATTGCGAGACTCTTCTCTCGATGCGGTGCAGTGCGACAGCTACAGCGGCGACACCCTCCTTTGGAGTTGTGACGGCAGCAACAGCGACGGCGACACGCTTCCTCTTCATTGCGGCACGCTTCTCTCGATGCGGTGCAGTGCGACAGTTCCAGCTGTGACACCCTCCTTCGAGGTTGTGACGGCAGGCACAGCGACGGTGACACGCTTCTTCTTCGATGAGTCGCACTTCCAGCTCCTTTTGACACGCAGTTCCTCAGAAGGCACAAAACAGCAGCATGAACTCTGGGGAGCTGAGGGTTGAAGTCTGTTGTCCATGAGACTTCAGCAGGAGGCAAGCTATTTTCCAAGCCCTTGGAGATCCTTCACAAGTTGAAAGCAAAGTACACAACGTTCCTTGCTCCTTCCTTTGGGAGTAAGGCAACCACTGCAGGCCAATCCCCCAAAGCAGCACTTCAGCTTGGGAATAGTATCTCCTCAGTTTCTTCAGGTTCCTCTCCTCAGTAAAGGTTTCTTCTTGTAGTCCAAAAGTGATCTGATTTCATGGGATCAGGGTCCCAATATTTATACCCCAAAATCCTTTGTTCTCTGAGGGGAGAGGGGCCTTTGCCCAGTCCAAACTAGTTCTGAAGCACTCGTTTACCAGACTTCTCC
This sequence comes from Lissotriton helveticus, assembly GCF_964261635.1. Taxonomy (NCBI): domain Eukaryota; kingdom Metazoa; phylum Chordata; class Amphibia; order Caudata; family Salamandridae; genus Lissotriton; species Lissotriton helveticus. The sequence continues at coordinate 1,598,498,481 of NC_136059.1, read as the reverse complement.
TTTCCTTTCTTAGTGCGGGGCGGGCACATTATACACCCCACAGGAGGTGGAGCCAGCATTGTGGAAGGCAAGTAGAGTCCTGGAACACTTTGTTTACAGGACTCCTTCTCTTCTTTCAGTGTGCAGGGCAGAGACATCAGCCGCTCCACAGAAGGTGGAGCCAGCATTGTGGAAGGCAGGCACAGCCCTATTCAAGGTTCAGGTGCAACTCCTCACTCCCATCTAGATGCAGATCTCTCTATTCACCACTGGGCTGACTCATCCTGTCTCTTGGAATCCCCCAGCCCTGTCACTCACAAAACCAGACAAAGGAATACGCAACCTAGCAGAGGCAGGTTTGAAAGGTTAGACAAGCAACTACCTACTTTCTAAAAGTGGTATTTGCAACCACAGAATGTTAAAAACCAACTTCACTAAAAGATGTATTTTATCATTCTGAGTTCAGGCATACTAAACTCGAATTTCCACCATGTTCTCTGAGACAGTTAGGATTATAAACATGTAATAATCTAACAGCCCACTCTGGCCTATGGAGAACAGGTAGCCTTGCAATAGTGAAAAACAAAAATGGCTGTAATTCACTATTAGGACATGCCACATACACCAGGGCTTGTCCTAGCTTATACTTACAATGCACCCTGCCCATGGGCCCACCATAGGGGTGACTGATATGAAGAAAAGGGAAGGTTTAGGGACTGGCAAGTGGGTGCACTTGCCCAGTCAGCATGACAGTACCAGACTGCACCCAGGCTCTGCAATGGCAGACCTTAGACACATTTTACAAGGCTGCTTCTGTGGGCGGCACAACCAGTGCTGCAAACCCACCAGCAGCATTTGGATTTACACGCCCTGGGCACACTCAGTGCACTAGACTAGGGTCTGACAAGTAAACCAAACAGCCAAACATGGAACCACTGATTAATACATCAATTTACAATAGGGAGCACTTGCACTGTGGCACTGGACAGCAATGGCACAGTGCCCAAAGCATCTAACACCAGCAAAAAGTTATGAGACAACAGCAAAAATGGAAGGGAGACCCACACCAATGGTGCCAGGTCTAACACACATGTAAAAATTAATTTTGGGGAGAGTGGCTGCTTGGTCCCCCTCCCCAGGCCCATTACGGCCCCAAGGATCCCATCCCCAGGGCCTGGCCTTTTTTTAAAAATCATTTTTGTACTGGGAGGGAGCCATGCAGCACCCCCTTCTTGGGCGGAATTCAGCTTAACCACCCCATCCTGGAGCCCTGGCCATATCTCCTGGGTGCCCCCAGGGCAACCAATCTCAGCTGAGATTATGGTGGGAACCTGAATGCCTCTTTGGTCCTTGCCAGCTCCCTTCTTCCTGCGGGAGCCAGCATTGCTTTCAGACACTGGGAGTTGCTAAACATGCCGATCCCTATATCTGAAACCAATTCATATGTTTCCTTGCTTGCTTGACAGTCGTTAGGGTTTGTACAAGGAACATAGCTCAGTCTCAAACATGTGTAATAAGAACATCTTATAGTCATGCTATGGTTGTGTACTTTGTGGAATAGTTGTTACAATTGCCTTTTTTCTAATTACTACTATGCAGAATATCATTACGGCTCCATTGTTTGTACTAAAAGCTTAGTGGATCATTGTATTTACTTATGCTTGTTTTATGTTGCCCCAGTCACCTGCACTAAAGTCTGGTTACAAACATTGCACTTGCCTGTGCTTGTTTCTAATATGAGAATTCAGGATGCATTTGTTTAAAGGTCTCGCTGTCAAGCCAAGAACTAATTTTCCTGAACTGCACCTGTCCGGTTAAGCAGTTAAAACATGTGAGCCACGTTTCTCTTCCCCCTCTACCTGAAGAACCCCACCCTTCAAGAACTCTATAAAAGCCTTTGAAACTCAATCACTTGTGCTTGTTAGCCCTCTTCCTCACCTGGATTCCAGTTTTGTCTCCACGTCCTTCCTGCAGCGAGAGGATCTCTTCTTCGGTGCTTCCATTCCTGTTTGGGTCTCCATGCCTACGCCAATGCGGTGATTCCTCTTTCCGGTCCCGATTTCTTTCTGCTCTGACCTGAAAAACAAAACAAAAGAGAAAATCAAGTAAGGTTGGTTATCGTGTGCATGATCGGAAGCGCTTTCAAAGGGTTTAAGGTATTTACGAATTTGATTTTACAATGAATTTAGTTTGGATTTAATGCACTAGGTCAACCAAAAGTGATTCAAGGCTTTTAACGGCAAGGCGCTGTCATGGTTTTAGCACACATAAACATAAAACGATCTTTGAGAATAAATATACTTTTACGAATACTCACCTTGGAATTCTGGACCTTTTCCCAAAACTTTGGTGCAATGAAGAGCAGCAGCTGTGCCTATAGATAAATAAGACCAAGAGAAGAGGACAATAATTAAAAACATTTCTAGACTCATTCATATATTTTAAGAGACACTATATATTGATATTGAAGATTGTTATTAGTAAGTTAGAGACAAGAAGCACATTATACTATGAGCAAAGATTTGGTGCATATAGTGAATATTATTCTTTTATTTCTCTGTAGATTTAGTCAGAAATATAGTTTAGGCTGCATTCTTTAACGAACACTGTTCTGGTGAAAATAACCACAAGCACTGAAAGGTATTTTTCCTAATGATAATGATAATGTTTAATAGATAGGAAGAATAAGAATAGTCTATGAATACAAGTTAATATGTTTTATCTGTGTTTTTTAATAGATGTCAGCTCACAGACGCAAGAGTGCTTGAAACTCTGAGCAAAAGAAAAGAGTGGTGTCAAGTGAAGTTGAAACCAGTGGAATGTTTCTTTTTGTTTATTATTTTGTCCCATTTTCCCCCTTCCCCTGCAGATCTATTCTTGTCAGACTGCGTTGTGAATTCAGTCGAACCGGTATAGGTTTTTAGGGGCAGAAGAGAAAGATTTCTCAAGTTGAACAACCTGGATTTCAGGTGAGTGTGCAGAGAAACAGATAAATGCTCTGCTTCCAGCAAGCAAGAGCATTTCTCTGCTCTAAATTGCTGGAAGTGGAATGTTTGTGGTGACTTGGCAGGAGTGATAAAGCTCCTGCCAATCCACAGCAAAAAACTATGTCCCAGGAGTGGGCACCCCGGAAATATCTGTACCTGGCCATGAGGGGTTGCAGGTCCCAGAACCATTTGTTGCTCCAGGAGAGGGGGCCCCTCCATTCATATAGTACGGACGGCCCAGGGAGGTGGCAGTCCCTGGGGTCAAGAACAGACCAGGAGGGGGGCTGAGCAGCCCAATAGCCACTTTTAAAGTTACTTTCCCCCGGGGAGATGATGGCTCTATCGGCCGGAGGGGGTCTGGCGGTGCCCTAATTACATTTTATTTAACCCCGGAGACGTTATGGTCCCCAGTACAAGGGACCACATGGCCCCCAATTACTGTATGCTATGTGTCCCACTCATGATGGTGGTTTCTGGGTCCATGAAGCCCTCATTACAAATAAATGAGTGCTGGGAAGGTGGTGGTCCCTGGGGCATGAGGGTCCGTGAGGCCCCCACATTTATTTTCTATAATCTCTGGGTGGTGGTGTTCCCCGGGGCATTGCGGGTCCATGAGACAGTCACTCACACACCCACTCATATACTAATACAGCCACTCACACATCAATCCATACACTGAAGCAGCCAAGGACATACTCACTTACATACCCATACATTCAGTTGCACATTTTATTCCATTTTAGTATTCTAGATACCATTGCAAAACACTTGCTAGTGTCCTCTTTAATACTTTATAGTTGTATTCCACTTAGTGAATATATTATAAAGGTCACATTTACTGTTTTAATTTCACTAATTTGGGGTGCATTACCATATATATATATACAAAAACTCACAAACACCTAAATGAACAATTGTAAAAAACCATAAAACACGTAGTTAGCTCTTTGTTTTACCAGATGGAATGGTTCCAAATAAGACCAGTTTTTATTGTATCAGTTTTTTAGAAAAATGTTATATTTTTTTGTATATATTTTTGGGGTAACAATGAAAAAGGGTTGTAAAAGGGGAGAGGGAGGCAACTGGGAAAAAGTAACTGGCTTCAGTGTCTCAAAAAAATGAAGGTTCAATAGGAGAAAAAGAAAATTAACACTGGCGATTCTTAACTGCATCCAAGTATGTAGCCAAGGATGAGATCTTCAGTGCCACGGGCATCTGGCATTTTGCACACTGAGTTATCATGTCAGATAAGTTGTCACAGAAATCTGCTACAGTTATTGTTTGCACTATCGGTGGTTCCCCAAAGGCTTCTTCAGATGCCGACTGTGTGGTGTGCAAAAAAACAATGGATTTAACCTGGATCTGAGACTGGAGTGCATATTTAAGTTGATCAGCATTCCATCCATCATCTGTTGTTTCTGCATTTGTCACCCTGGATGAGAAGGGTGTGCCCAGACATGGTTCCCATGATTGCTACCCCATCAGATTCAAGATAGCCTGGCTGATGAGGAGTGATATCCCAAAACCGGTCCCAGGATGCTTATTTCTGCTCCAGTGAGGACCTGGCTGTTTGAGCTGGACTATTCACATGGGGAGCAGGGTCAAGACTAAGTTGTAAATGGCTCGGTCTAAGCATAAGTTTTACACAAAATGTCGTTTTGGATTCCCACGTCCAGTAATATCAAAAGGAAGAGTGAACAATTTTATATCATCTTTGTGACATTCTGTCACAAGAAAATCACCAAAAAATAGCTACAACTTAAGAAGAAATGAAGAGTCAAAATACATAAATGACTATAATCCAGTCATTTTGTCCATGTGGAATGCTAACATGGATATTCAATATGTTGCAGACAACTCCATTGCTGTGGCTCAATATGTAACTTCTTACATTAATAAATCTGAAAAGACGGAACTAAAGGAAATTTGGAAAGAAATTTCTCATGAAAAGAACCTAAGTAAGAAATTGTACAGCTATAGTTTGTAGATGTTGTCTCATCGAGAAATCGGAGCATATGAATGTTCAGATCGCTTATCATCTGCAAGTCTATATTCCAAATCTAGAACAATCATTTGGGTGAGTTTAGGTCTTGCAAGAATACGAAACCGAGTTTTGAAATCTGTAGAAGAAATTGAGTATTTAGCAGAGAGAGAACCAGACAGTACAGATATTTTGAAGACAAATATGTTGGATACATACTATCCAAATAGAAGTAATCATCTTGAGAACATTTGTCTCTATGAAGTACTGCAAAGCTATACTTTTAAGAGGAATATTACAGAAGATATCAATAAAGGAGTATATGCTGTGATTGGATCTGATGGATGTTTAGTGAAACAAAGAAAAGGACATTTGATTAATCACCGAAAACTGAGTTGTGAAACTCCTGACAAAAGGGAATTTTACTATTTAGGTCTTTTGCAACTCTTTAAGCCATGGTGAACAGAACTGGAACTACTTAGAGATTTTGACAGTTATGAAGATTCATTCAACGCAACTAAAAATACTATAGAATGTCCTGTTTTTACTAATTATCTGAAAATGTTGAACGGCGAAATACAGCAAGAAGCTACAATTGCAGCAGAGATTGCTAGAGACAGTTCTCAAGACAGTCAAAGTTCTGCTTCATTGAGTCAGGATCCATTAGGAGAACTAATTATCCAAAATGAAGCAGCAACTTCCATGGATGAGGTGGAAACAGCAATGCAACAAGCTCAAGAGGATGTAATAAACTTAGAAGAATTGGAAAAACAACTAAATGTTGAGCAAAAACAAATATATGATCAAGTGACAGAACAGATTGAGCATGGATTATATCATGAGAAAAAAGAGTGCTCATGTACGTCATTTAAACCTGTCCAACTGTAAGTGAGTGGAGAAGCAGGAACTGGAAAAAGTTTTCTAATTAAAGGAATTGCAACTTATCTACAGAAAAGAACAGAGTCGTCACTCTCTTGTGTTGTTACTGATCCAACTGCGTTGGCAGCACATAACATTAAAGGGATTACTTTACATTGTTTATTGATGCTGCCAGTAGAGCATGAAAATATATTAGAATACCACAAGCTATCTGGAGAAGCTTGTTGTGAAGTTTCTAGAGTCTTGAAAAAAGATGAAACTTCTCATTATTGATGAGGTAAGCATGGTATCAAATGTAATGCTTGCCTGTGTGCATTTAAGAATGCAACAAATCCTTAAAACAGAGTATGATGTGTTATTTGGAGGCAAACACGTCATAGTTTTTGGAGATTTACTACAACTAACTCCTGTGAAAGGACAACCAGTATTTAAAACAGTTACACATGAAGACACCAGAAAGTGCCTGGGAAGCATTGGAAATGTTAATATTTGGTCATATTTCAAATATTCAGAACTCATTACAAATATGTGACAGGTAAAGGACGCTGATTATAAAAGTATTCTTGAAGATATAAGAATTGGAAAAGTGAGTGAACATGGCAAAGAAGCTTTACAGGCACGATTACTTACAAATTTGTTTCCAAACGAAAATATTCTCCCAGAGAATATATATAGAAAAATTGCAGAAAAGAAATCAGTGATATGCTTGATGCCAACTCTGCAAGAATGTTCAATATTCAATGAAAAAATTTTAAGTTAGAAAATCAAGAAATTATAAAACTGGAAGCTATTGATAGAATAGAGCATGAAGGAGCTCCTATTATTTTGTCAGAAAAGTTGAAGTCAAAATTGGATTCTTTAGAGAAATCAATATCTAAAACTGCTGGTTTAGAAAAGAATCTATATGCATGTATAAATTGTTGGATAATTTTACGACGTAATTTACATGTGGAAAGAGGTTTAGTAAATGGAGCAATGGGTAATGTTGTTGATTTAGTGAATTACCCAAATAGAGATGACATTGAATTTTTAAAAATCAAATTTGATGAGAATGAAGAAGTACAACAATTGAGTCGTTGTTCAGCTCTATTTTTGCTTGTAAAAGATTTATGTGTCTGCCGAAAACAATTTCCTGTTTGTTTGGAATATGCGGTGACTATTCATAAATCTCAAGGTTTAAGTGTAGATAGTGCTTTGGTGAATATTGGAAGTACTGTGTTTTAAGAGGGTATGGCATATGTTGCTTTATCTCGAGTCAGAACTTTATCTGGATTATACTTGATTGATTTTGATGAGACAAAGGTTAGTGCAGATGTAAATTGTGTAAAAGAGTATAATAGGTTAAGAAGAGAACATGCTCCTAATTTACCTCAATATCCAGTATTTGAAAAGCGTGTGGTAAGTCGAAAAATAAGATATGAGAAAAATTTTAGCGAGGTTGCAGAGAAAAGAAAAATACTAGATGAACCAGTGATAGTAACCAAAAAGAAAAAGGATTTTATTGAAGAGGTTGTTGGTTTTCAGTTTGAAAACAGTTCTGGTGTCAACTGCTATGCTAATGTAGTGGTTAATGTCGTTTTTTTTCTTGAAACTTTACTACAACAAATTGTTGAAAATCGGGACAAAAGATTTTGTTGTTTGTTGAATTCTGTGTTTGAGAAATGTAGTAGTGATAAAACTAAAATAGAAAGTGTTTCTGATATTCGAAATGTTTTAGACATATGTTCTGGTTTAATCAATTTTCACAGAATATTCAACAAGATTGTCAGGAATTTCTAATGTATATGCTTGTTGTATTGCAAGATGAAGGTATAGATATTGAAAATCGTTTTGGCCTTTCTTATAAATGGCAACATGACTGTGACAATTGTTCGTTTTCAAGTAGTACTAAAATAGACACTGAAAGATTTATATATTTGACTTTACCAGACTGCAAATCAGTGTCTTTTAATAATCTAGTTAGAGAAGCAAATCAAAATATGGTCTGTACCCAATGTAACTCACAAATGTTATCAACATTATTTATACAAAGATATGGACAGTATGTGATTTTAATGCTGCAACGATGCAGACCTGATGGAAGAAAACTGACAACTTTAATAAAAAAAATTGTGGCTTCTCAACTATCAATATCAGGAAGAACTTTTGTAACCGTAGCAATTATTTTCCATGATGGCCCTTCTACAACATCAGGACATTACACAGCTTATTTAAAATGTACAAAAGGCTGGACTCATTGTAATGATACTCAATTGATTTTTAAACAACGTTTGCCTTATGACTTACCAAATTCTTACCTAGTGTTTTTACAACCAAAATTTTAGGGAAAATAATTGGCCTGGGAAAATTACTGCTGTTAAGAAAGGGTAGTCTGGTGTTGAAAAGTACTTTGTCAGTGAGGGGGATGAGGTTCAAAAAATTCTTGTAGTTGAAGTAGAGGTAGTGTAAGTGTATCAGATAGTGGGTGATGTGGCTATCACAGGAGATGTTGATCATCAGTGAGGCAGAGGTGTTTTCGATTTGTTGTAGTTGTTGGAGATGTTGGTGACATTTTTTATTCCCTTGTAGATGTTTCTTTTAATGGTATACAGCTCCTTGGTAAGATAAAGGATGAGCAGAGTCTCATCGGCATACCAGATGCTATTGGGATTCTGATAGCATGCTAGTTGTTTAAGGTTCTATGTACATGATAAATAGCATCGGGTGGAGGTATAACCATTGTTTGATGGTACAAAAGATGTTGGTGCTTTTGATTCAGAGGGTTGGGAAACAGACGCTTAAGAATACTATTAAGTATCTTCCAAACTAAGGATTTCACACATACTATTTGGCCATGAGGAATGGTATTTGAAATAAAAAATTACTATTTCGGGTAAATGTTGTTAGCATATGTTTGTACATAACTTTATTTAGAGTGTATAAAAAAGAGGTAATAATGTTTTGTTACTTTGTGATTGTTGGAGATGTCCCATATTTACGTAAGAAATTGCTGTTCGAAAAAAAAATTCAGATGTTTTTTTCAAATTTTTACATTCTTAATGAAAATGTTGAATGGGTTTTTTAAAGACAATCTTATTGATTGTCTTTTTTTTGCCCGCTGTTATATGATGAGTACTATTGAACTCACTGTTTTCAGTGAAATTCAATATATTCTGAGAACAGCAAAATAAGATACATAACATATTGTACAAATTTATTTGTATTGTGAAATATATATTATAACTCAATTTTTTTCTTCTCTTCCACAGATATTATATTTATAAAAAATATAATATTAACATTTTATTACTTATAAGGTAAGTATGACAAACAAAACATACTTTCTCATCACTCTCTTACTTCTCTTTCCCTTTTTCACTTTCTTCACTCTGTCTCTTACTCCACTTCCTTTGCTCATCTTATTCCCCTTCCCTCACTCTCTTTACTCCCCTTTATTCACCTTTACACTCCTTCACTCACCATCAGTACCCTTCCCTCACCCTCACTTACCTTCTCCTGCTCCCTCTTTCCTCTCTGTGTCCCTCACTTCTCTTTTCTTTCTTCCTCCATCACTACCCTTCTTTTGCTCTATCCCTCACTCTTTTCTCTCTCCCCTCACTCTTTTTCCCTCACACCATCCCTCACTCACTTTCAGTCACTCCCCTTCTTTTATTCCCTCACTTCCTTTTACTCACTCCCCTTCCTTTATTCCCTCCCTCACTCCCCTTTCCTCCATCCGTCTCTAAGTCTCGTCCTCTGTCGCAGTCACTATAACTGCCTCACTCCCTCACAGTCCCTCACTCTCCCTCTCTTTCTCTCTCTCACTGTCTCCCTCTCTCTCCACCAATCTTCCTTTTCTTTCTTCTCTCTTTCCATAAATTCTTCTATCTCACTCACTACTTTTTCCTCTCTCTTAATATGCTTCTTTTTCCCTCACTCCCTTTCCCTTACCCTCATATCCCTTCCCTCACTGTCACTCCCCTTCACTCAATCTCACTCCTCTTCCCCTACTTCACATTCTCCTCTCTGTGCATCACTCCCATTCCCTTTCTCCTGCTCCCATTCCCTCACTCCCCCTCACTCTCTTTCCCTCACTCCATCCATCAGTCCCCTTTCCTTACTCCCCTTTCCTCATTCACTTTTGCTAACTCCCATTCCTTTAGTCCCTCACTCCCCTTCACTCCATTTCTCTCTCCCTCTCTCCCTTTGTCTCACTCAATCTAACCGCCTCACTCCCGCCTCACTCTCTCTCCCTCACCCTTCCTGTCTTTCCCTTTCTGTTTCCTTTACTCCTACTTTATCCCTCAGTCCCCTTTCCTCTCTCTTAATCTCCTTCCTTCTCTCTCATTCCCCTTGTGTCACCCTCAAACCCCTTCTCTCACTGTTCCTGCCTTTCACTCACCCTCAGTACTTTTCCCTCACTCCCCTTCCCTCACTCCCCTTCCTTCACTCCTCTTTCCTCACTCCCTCACTCCATCTCACTTACTCCCCTTTGCTCACTCCCTCCCTCACTTTTTTTTCATCAATTTTTCTCTACCTGTCTCCCTCTGTCTCACTCACTCTAACTGCCTCACTCCTTCTCAGTTAATTGCTCTCCCTCTCTCTCCCTCTCTCCCTCTCTCTCCCTTACCCTTAATCTCCTTTCCTCTCTCTTTCTATCACTCCTCCTCTCTTCCTCACTCACTTTCCCTCTCTCTTAATGTTCTTCCTTCTCCCTCATTCACCTTCCCTCACCCTCATACCCCTTCCCTAACTGTCACTGCCCTTCACTCACCGTCACTCCCCTTCCCTCTCTCCACTTCCTCCTATCTGTATCTCTCACCCCTTCACTCTCCCGCTCCCTTTTCCTCACTCCCCCTCGCTCTCCTTCTCTCACTCCATTCCTTACTCCCCTTCCCACACTCCCCTTCCCTAACTCCCTCCATCCCCTCATTCCCCTTCTGTCTCCTTCACTCCCATTCTCTCACTTTTCCTTACCCCCTTTTCTCATCCTTAAACCCCTTCCCTCACCGTCACTCCACCTTCGTTTCCTTCACTCTCCTTACCCTGCTCTACTTATCCCCTCTCTGTCCCTTACTGCCCTTCCGTATCTCCATCCCCCGCTTCCTTTCTCTCACACCACCTCCCTCACTCTCCTTTCCTTTCTGCCACTCCCTTACTCTTTCACTCTCCTTACCTCACTCCCCTACCCTTAGTCCCCTTCTTTCAGTCACTCTTTCACTCCCCTTTCCTCACTCACCATACTCCCATTTCCTCACTCATTCCCTCAGTCTCTTCCTCCCCTTCATTCAGTCATTTCAGTCATTCATTTATACACTACACATTCATTCAAAAAAGTATGAGACAGTATATAAGAAATATAGCTATTCTTGGAGAAGTGAAGTTAGTTCTTAGAAGAACTGTTTTTTTTGTCTTTTTTTTGTTTTGTTTTTTTGTGTGATTTTTTTTAACAATTTTATATTTTTGGGGGGTTTTCTGTAACAAAAAAGAAATCAGGTAACCAAAAAACTGCTCAACAGAAACAGTAACAAAAAAAATAAAAGAAAAAGAATTAACGGCGGGAGCATTTGTGCTGCCTGATCTTAGCCATGATTAAGTCAATGCTTTGTTCTCCGTAGCACAATATTTCGTTGCAATAGTTACAACGTGTGTGTACATCTGCAAAATCCGGCCGGATATCTAAAGCAGTTGCAGATGGAGATGCTCCCTCGGAAGAGGTGCTGGGGACAGCAGCTGGAGGAATGTCTCTAAGGTCTTGAGTTGATCCCCGAGCAAAGTTGTTTGGATGCAGATTTTTAACATGCCGAATCATTGTAGCAATACTAAAACAATAATGTTTGGTGGCATCACCTCTTGAAAGGATGCTGCCACAGATTTTGCATGTAACTTTTGAGGCATTAACCTTCTTATGCCCCTCTGGATAGGTAAAAAACTTCCAAATAAATGATTCTTTGGTCATCTTTGGAGGTGGCTGCTCAGGAACAAACTCCACATCTGAATCAGATGAAGATTCCTGTGGCTGCTGTTGTCTTGCCATTTTCAAATCTTGAAGAAAACACTGAAGATGCTTCTCCCAAGGAAATGAAGGAGCTTGTGAGGGAAGTGGGTGGGGTTTTTGAAGATTTGGAAAAGAAACTACTATAAGCCAATCAAAAGTGTTGTTTTCAAGTCACATGACTTTACGTGCACGCAAGGTGCACGCACGGTTTTCGCACGTTGCATATGAATGACGTTTTACCCGATTTTCGTAAATGCTTTTAAAGCTAATATACGGTTATAAAAAGTCAAAAATACTATTTTTACAGTTATGTCACAGAATGTCTTGGGTTATTATGAACATTACATTTACAGAAATGACTTTTTGGAATGACATTTTTTTCGCGGGGTGCGAACACTGTGTGCGCATGCGTGCGAACACCGTGCGCGCACCTTAAAAAACACCCCCAAAAAAATAAGACTAGAATTATTTACAAAATCAAAAATTAGTACATAATAATACATATATCAAAATTAAAATTTTAATATTGATAAAAATATAAAACATTTGTATAATAACACAAAAAAACAATATTTGATACATTTTAAAATTAGCATTTAAAAAACCTTATAAATTCAATTAAAAAACATAGGTTTCACACACGTTATAGTTAGGAATTAGCATGTAAAAAACCTTTGAAATTCACTGAAAAAACCATAGGTTTCACACCAGTTATAGTTAGCTGGACATTTTACTCATACAAAACCATTGAAATTCCCCCGTTATAGTTAGTTGTACTCACTATAACTCGTGCTCCCGCAATCCACTGCTGATGATGTCACATATTACATCATTCATGACATGGTCAGTGACATCACTGATGACATCACTGATGACATCTCAAATGACATCACTGATGACATCACTGATGACATCATCCAGTGAATGGGGTTTGCTTTGATATTTAAATATGTATTATTAATACACTACTTTGCATTGAAGAATGAGTGGATATATAAATATAAATGTGTGGACGGTGGATTTAGTAACAGTGTCATAGATTGTTTCCTTGACTAACACTCCAAAACAGAAATTGTTGGCAGCCATCTTGTACCTCGGTAGACTGAGGCACAGGAAAGCAGAAAAACAAACGTGTAGAACTCAAAAAGGGGGAAGAGCAGAAGCACCCTGACCCCCTAGGCCTGCTCAGGGGGTCCCACAAGGAAAAATCACGGGGTACGCCATCTTGGGACCAATATACATGATAGCACCTCATTAAAAAAAGTATTGCAGTTAATAGAAGGTTTTAGGACTTTAGTTACATTATAAATCATTTGTTGATGGTACCATACTCATTTTAGGAATTGTGGTGTGTTCTACGGTGATTTTACCGTGTGAAAAAGCCTTCTGCTGGGATATCATCAATCATGTTTGAAAGAAAACTATTATCTCATGCTTTTCCCACAGTGGTTTGGAAGGGGATCTATAAGCTAAACTGAAAGCATATTTTCTGTAAATTCACATTATCTTTCTCAGTCAGAGACTGTCAGTTGATTCCTTTGTGTTCTACTGCAGCCTCCTAGAGTGTTCTAAAGAACAACTAGAGCGCTAACAGTCCTACTTATTACAAAGGTATGGCACACCTGAAGCCATCTTGATTGGAATAAAGTGGTAACTCTTAAAACATTTAATTTAAAAAGGAACAAAATGAGGGGGTATATTTTGCCATAGAAAGTATGATTAGTGCTGCAGAAAGAAAAAGTAGGGCACATTTTGAGTGACTTCTCAAATCCTCTTCTATTTCATTAAAAAATACTGACATGCAGTCTCCGAAGATGGCCACCAGAGACAAAAGAGCACAAATGTAGCCTAAATATCACCCAGACGTTGCCCAAGTATAGCCCAATTACAGAATGTCCGAGAGTGTTCTAAAGAACAACTAGAGCGCTAACAGTCTTACTTATGACAAAAGTATGGCACACCAGAAGCCATCTTGATTGGAATGAAGTGGTAAGTCTGAAAACATTTAATTTAAAAAGGAAGAAAATGAGGGGGTTCATTTTGCCATAGAAAGTATGATTAGTGCTTCAGAAAGAAAAATTAGGGCAAATTTTGAGTGACTTCTCAAATCCTCTTCTATTTCATTAAAATAATTCTGACATGCAGACTGAAACATGTACTTTGAATACCAGCAGCAGACTTCCCTGGTGAGCAGTAGCTTTACTACAGTGATCTAATGAGCAACTAGAGTGCTAACATTCAGAATTTATGGCAAATATGTGACACATCTGAATGCCTTCTTGATGGAACCAAAGTAAACAAGCATTGAAAAAGCAATAGATCTCGCCCTCGTTTAAGTTAAAGCCATTCTGTTTGTAATGAGGTGGCTTTTTAGCTTTGCTTTTATTAGTGTTTTTCAAACTTTCATGTAAATAACATGCATATGTATGCATATATGTATATGTATGCATGCATTTATATTTGTATTTATATAGATATGCAGATTAAATATGTTCATATATGTATGTATATATATATATACACATACATATATATAAATGCATATGCATATATATGCATATATGTATGTATATGTGTGCATGTAGAGAGAGGTAGAGGTGTAGAGGTAGAGAGGTAGAGGTAGAGACTAGTAGAGAGAGAAGTAAAGAGAGGTAGAGAGGTAGAGAGTAGAGAGTGAGTAATAGAGAGTAGAGAGTAAGTAGTAGAGAGTAGTAGAGAGCAGTAGAGAGAGTAGCAGAGAGTGAGTAGTAGAGAGTAGTAGAGTGAATAGTAGATTGAGTAGTAGAGAGTAGTAGAGATTGAGTAGTAGAGAGTAGTAGAGATTAAGTAGTAGAGTGAGTAGTAGAGAGCAGTAGAGAGTGAGTAGTAGAGAGTAGTAAAGAGTGAGTAGTAGAGAGTAGTAGAGAGAGAGTAGTAGAGAATGAGTAGTAGAGAGTAGTAGAGAGTGAGTAGCAGAGAGAGAGAATAGTAGAGAGTAGTAGAGAGTGAGTAGTAGAGTGAGTAGTAGAGAGTAGTAGAGAGAGAGAGTAGTGGAGAGTAAGTAGTAGAGAGTAGTAGAGAGTGAGTAGTAGAGTGAGTAGTAGAGAGTGAGTAGTAGAGAGTAGTAGAGAGAGTAGTAGAGAGTGAGTAGTAGAGAGTAGTAGAGAGTGAGAAGTAGAGAGTGTGTAGTAGAGAGTAGTAGATAGTGAGTAGTAGGGAGTGAGTAGTATCAATCAATCAATCAGGAGTTTGTTAAAGCGCGACTACTCACCTGTAAGGGTCTCAAGGCGCTAGGGGTGGGGAGGTGCAGGTTCCATTCCATCAAGGAGGGGGTCTGTCGAAGAGCCAGGTTTCGAGGTTTCTTGCGAAGATGGGAACGATGTTGTCTGTCTGAGGTGGAGCGGAAGGGCGTTCCATGCTTTGGCAGCGAGGAAAGAGAAGGAGCGGCCTCCCGATCTGGTCTTTCTGGTGCGGGGGACCACGGCGTAGGAGAGCTGGGCTGATCGTAGGGTCCTTTGGGGTGCGTGGAATTTGAGTCAGCTGTTCAGGTATGCTGGTCCGGTGCCATGGAGGGCCTTGTGTGCGTGGGTGAGCATCTTAAAGGTGATCCTCACCTCGACGGGGAGCCAGTGGAGTGTGCGCAGGTGCTGGGAGATGTGGCAGTGTTTTGGCAGGTTGAGGACCAGTCTTGCGGCGGCGTTCTGGATGTTCTGTAGCTTGCGGATGAGGTTTTTGTTTATTCCGGCGTAGAGTGCGTTGCCGTAGTCGAGTCTACTGGTGACCAGGGCGTGAGTGACTGTCTTTCGGTGTTCGAGGGGGATCCATTTGAAGGTCTTACGAAGGAGGCGGAGGGTGTGGAAGCAGGAAGATGAGACAGAGTTGATCTGGCAGTCCATTTTGAGCTCGGAGTCCAGGATGATTCCCAGGTTGCGTGCGTGGTCTGTGGGGGTTGGCGGGTTTCCGAGGGCGGTGGGCCACCAGGTGTCGCTCCAGGCGTCGGGGTTTGGGCCCATGATGAGTACTTCTGTTGTGTTGGTGTTTAGTTGTAGGCAGCTGTTTTTCATCCATTTGGCAACGGCTTCCATGCCTTCTCGAAAGTTGCGTCTGGTGGTGTTGGGCTCGTTGGATAGGGAGAGGATGAGCTGGGTGTCGTCTGCGTATGACACGATGTTGAGTCCGTAGGTTCTGACGATGGGGGCAAGTGGAGCCATGTAGACGTTGAAGAGCGAAGGGCTGAGGGAGGAGCCCTGGGGGACTCCGCAGGTGGTAGGTGTGGGGTCCGAGAGGAAAGGGGGGCGTCTGACCCGCTGCGTCCTGCTGGAGAGGAAGGAGCAGATCCAGTCGAGGGCCTTGTCCTGGATTCCTGCGTCATAGAGTCTGCGTATTAGGGTGCGGTGGGAGACTGTGTTGAACGCCGCTGATAGGTCGAGGAGGATGAGGGCTACTGTTTCTCCTTTGTCCAGTAGGGTGCGGATGTCATCTGTTGCGGTGAGGAGGGCGGTTTCCGTACTGTGGTTTTTTCTGAAGCCGGATTGGGAGGAGTCGAGGATGTTGTGTTCTTCAATGAATGTGGCGAGTTGGCTGTTGATGGCTTTCTCGATGACTTTCGCTGGGAACGGGAGCAGGGAGATGGGTCTGTAGTTATTGAGGTCGGTGGGGTCCGCTGACGGTTTCTTTAGGAGGGGGTTCACCTCGGTGTGTTTCCAGTCGTCGGGGAACGAGGCAGTCACCAGGGAGCAGTTGATGGTGTGGCGGAGCATGGGTGCGATGGTGTCGGCGGCTCTCTTGAAATTGTGGTGGGGGCAGGGGTCCGTGGGGGCCCCTGAGTGGATTGACTTCATTGTCTTCAGTGTGTCTTCAGTGGTGAGGGCTGTCCAGTCATCAATCGCTGGTTTCCGGGTGTCGGGGGTGGTTGGTGAGGGTTCAGTGTGTTGGTTGTGTTCGTCGAAGTTGTCGTAGATGCTCTTGATTTTGTGGTGGAAAAAGGTGCTGAGTTTGTCGCAGAGGTCTTGTGAAGGAGGGATGTCGGTAGACTCGCTGGTGGGTTGGGCGAACTCCTTGATGATGCTGAAGAGTTCCTTGCTGTTGTGTGCGTGGGTGGAGATTCTGTCTTCAATCGCTTTTTCCTCGTTTCTCTGATGAGTTGATGGTGGGCGTTGGTGGCGGCTCTGAAGTTGTTGTGGGCTTCTGTGGATTTGGTGTTTCTCTAGGCCTTTTCGAGGCGGTGGCATGTGCGCCTGGATTCTCGAAGTTCGGTGGTAAACCATCTGGCTTTCTTGGCACGGGTATTGTTGTTTTTCTTGAGGGGGGCTAAGGTGTTGGTGCTGTCCGAGATCCATCTATGCAGGGTTGGGGCTGCGGTGTTGGGGTCGTCGTTTTCCGCGATGGTTGGGGTGGAGTTGTTGAGTGAGGAGGTGAGCTGGTCGTCGGTGATTTTGGTCCAGTTTCTTTGTGGAAGCAGGTGCTGGTGTCTGTGGATGGTGGGTGTTCTGAAGGTGAAGTGGACGCAACGATGGTCGGTCCATGGGAGTTCGGTGGTGTGGCTGAAGGTGATGGAGTTTCCTGTAGTGAAGAGGCGGTCGAGGGTGTGTCCTGCTGAGTGCGTGGGCTCGGTCACGATCTGGCGGAGTCCAATGTTGTGGAGGTTGTCCGGGAGGCATGTGGTGTTGGGGTTCAGTTGATTGTCGAGGTGGAAGTTGAGGTCTCCCAGCAGGGTGTAGTTGGTGGATGCGATGGCCTGCGGGGAGATAATGTCCGTGATGGAGTTGGCAAAGGGTCCGGGGGGTCCAGGGGGTCGGTAGATGAGGGTTCCTCGGAGGGCGGCGGTGGGGCTGGCCTGTATCTTGAAGTGAAGGTGTTCCATCAGTTATGTGGACTAGTCAGGGAGTGTGATCAGGCGGAGGCTGGATTTGTGGACGATGGCGATTCCTCCACAAAGTACTGAGAGAGTAGTAGAGAGTAGTAGAGTAGTAGAGAATGAGTAGTAGAGAGTGAGTATTAGAGAGTAGTGGAGTAGTAGAGAGTGAGTAGTAGAGAGTAGTGGAGAATATTCCAAAGTTGTACATCCAACATGGACAGAAACTGTCAGTTGATTCCTTTGTGTTCTGCTGCAGCCTCCTAGAGTGTTCTAAAGAACAACTAGAGCGCTAACAGTCCTACTTATTACAAAGGTATGGCACACCTGAAGCCATCTTGATTGGAATAAAGTGGTAACTCTTAAAACATTTAATTTAAAAAGGAACAAAATGAGGGGGTATATTTTGCCATAGAAAGTATGATTAGTGCTGCAGAAAGAAAAAGTAGGGCACATTTTGAGTGACTTCTCAAATCCTCTTCTATTTCATAAAAAAATTCTGACATGCAGCCTCCCAAGATGGACACCAGAGACAAAAGAGCTAACCCTGGGTGGAGAACTACGCTCCGTTCGCGGAGTTTGCGAATTTTCGGCAACTTCGCACTTCGCTGCGAGCGCGATGCTGTCGACTACTTCGCAATTTACAGCGTATCGTAGTAGTTTTTCTTCCTCGCGCGCTCAATAGCATTCTCGCGTGCGCGGTAATGACTTACCGTGGTTCTGCGTTCGCTTTCTCGCTTTTCTCTCCCGGTCGCGTTCGCTACGATGTTTGGAATCCGGCCGCACAATCCCATGCGACTTTGAGAACGCGATTACGTCATTCGGACGCGCGAACATGTCATTGGGACGTGCGATCCTCCTTGCAGCGCCATGTTGGTAAGATCGCGTTTCCGAACACGCAGAAACTGCAATCTGACACAGAATATCTCCCGAGCATGTTAAAATCTTCTCAAAAATGTTCATTTAACCCCTCAGATTGTGATTTGGCTGTATTTTTTTGGGCTAACGAGTCCTCTTTTTGTTTCTACTCTTTTTTTCAAGAGAAAGGAAGTGCCCCTGAGTCTCCAACTTCCTGTTCCTGTCCACCAGGCTCCTCCCAGTCCTTTGTCCATGTGGTGTTCACTTTCATTTGGAATTGGAGCTGGAAGGATCACTCTTTGTGTATGTCTGCTGCATCATAGCATTTAATTGGATTTATTGAGGAATTTTGGATTTGAACTTTTCTTTTACAAGTAAGTTTGAGAATTGATAATTGGTGTACTGTAACTGTTTCTTTGGTTTGGTTTTTTTTAACTACAGTTTTCTGTGCTTCTCAATCTTTCTTAAAAATTATTATTGAGGGAGGCCTGTACTTTCATGAGGGGCCAAGTTGTATGTGTTTGAAATTTCATCCAGTAGGCCTAGAGGTACCCAAGGGTCCACCCATGTTTCTGTTGTGTCTGTAAAACATCATGGATGGCATTGGATTTAATTGCATACTCTGTTGTAGTGGATTTTTTTTTTTTTTTAGTAAAATTAGGTAACCCTAGTAGTTCATGTAGTTAGTGTAGGCCTGCTTGAGTTCATTTACTTTCTGTGGGTGGCTTGGCCAGGTGGTGGTGGCCATTTTGTGTTTGTAGCCACTGTGTTTTTGCCATAGGCCTCCAAGCTTGTGGCCTACTCTGCCAGTAGGCCCAAGGGTACTACTAGAGTCATCATCATGTGGGTGCATGAAAGTTGTTCAACTGATTTTGGGGTGTTTAAGTTGTGAGTGTAACATCATAGGTCATGGATGGCTTTGGATTGATTAGCAAAATGTGTGTTTTGTGTTGAATTGCAGGTTTTGGGTGTGTGTTGAATAATATGGCTTTTTCTGCGCACTAGGTAACCCTAGAATTCAGCTCGCGTAGTTTTGGTAACTTTGCACAGTGCTACAACGCGACCTTACAGTTTTTGTCTTCTTCGCGTGCTCAATGTGCGTTTTCGGGCACGCGATAACGACGTTTTGTACTGTTCGCGCTGCCGAACACGCCGAATTTGCATTCTCGCGAGCAATATCTCTCGAGTTGCCTAAAACGTTCCCGAAAATGTAGATGCTGTTCATTTTGCTAAAAGAAACTCCTCAGGTTGTCATTTGGTAGTAGTTTTTGGAGCATGGACCACTTACTGTTTCTGTCCTCTATGTACTTTGTTGTTTGAGGGTGGCCTGACCATGTGGGCGGCTTGGGGGCCATTTTGTCAAGCCAAGCATTGTCCTTTTGCCATAGAAATCTATTGTCTGTCTTCTCTTTCTTTTCATGTTTTTGGGGGTGGCCACCAGGCCATGTGGGGGCGGCCATTTTGTGTGACCTTCCATCGTGGTTTAGTATTTTTGCCGCAGGCCTACAAACTTGTGTGATTTTTTCTGCCACTAGGCCTAGAGTCCCAGAGATAGTCAGCGGGATGCTTGATGTAGCGTTGTCCATTTTGTCTGTTGAATTTAACATCATTTTGATTTAGGGCATGGGTGGCAATGCATTGAATTTTCAAATGTGGTGTTTGTGGTGTAGTTAACTGTTTGGGTGAAAACTCTAAATACCTTTGTTGTTTGTGTTGTTGTGTTACTTTCAAACCTTGTAGCCATGGGGATTTTCTTTTTTGCATTAACCTGTGATGCAGGCATCCTCCTTTTTCTGGCCATATAGGGAGGGATATAGGCCTGCTTGAGTTTATTGTTTTCTGGCCTTTACCCATTTACCTGTGATGAGAGTGCCCATGTGGAGCTGTGGTGGTAGTAGTAGTGTGCTGTTTTGTTTTTGACGAATTGGCCTGTGTCTTGCCATTCTTCCTGTTGGCTTACTACTGTTCACATCCCCATTGCTATCTGCTGCAGGTCACTGATGCTGCATCCATCCGAAATGATGCACAAATTAAGGATAAACAAGTTGCATTTCCACTACATTTGCATTTTAGTTCTTTGCTATTCTTACTCTTACTGGTTGTACTAATACTTCTAGTAGTAATTAAAATTAAAGCTAAAAAAAATCCACATTTGACTGATGTTGTTCTGCCTTCTTTGCTTGCAGGTGCACAAAAGACTGAAGAGGAGGTGTCTGTCATCATTCATCGCCTGTTCTACTGTCAGACGGACATCCTTCTGTACTACGTCACGTGTGGTGTGACTAACCTGACCAGACATCATTCTCAGCAACTTGTGCAGCTGAGTGCTGCTGCTGACATCTGAAGAAGATGGGCCCAAAGAAAGCAGGTACCAGTTCCTCCAAGACCAAGAAAGTTGCTGAGAAGAAGGAAGAACAGAAGAAGGAAGTGACACTTAAGTCTGGTGTTGACCCGAAAACCTTTTTTGTGCAAAAAAAAAGTACGCCTGCAGCAGCAGTGACCGGGGTCCAAGCTGGGGCCAGCACCTCCGCATCATGGGCCCAAGCCACCAACCCAGGTCCAAGCAGATGAGTGGGGAAGAGTTAGCCAGCCTAATGGTGGAAAGCAGTAATACTGAGCCTGAGCTGAACTTATCGCTATCTCAAAGTAGTACACATTCCACGCAAGAGGGAACACAGCTGAAAAGTGGTGACAACAACCAGCGCCCGCAATAGTAGTTGTTCAACAACCACCGCCCGCAATAGTAGATGCTCAACGAAAAGACTCAGAGCAACCACAACCACCGCCTGCAATAGTAGGTGTTCGACAACCACCGCCTGCAATAGTAGATGTTCAACGAAAACAACAACCACAACCACCGCCTGCAATAGTTGTTGTTCAAGAACCACCACCGGCAATAGTAGTTGTTGTTCCTCCCGAAGTCGGGGCAGTTCAGGAAATTGAGCCTGATGCAGAGCAAGAAGAGGCAGCACCTCATGCAGGAGATTCATTGTTTTCCAAATCCCCACCAAGGAAAAGGAGGGTTAGTCCATCGAGTTCATTGCCAAGCATCCCTTCTGATGATCTTGATACCACTTGGGAGCCACAACAATCTCAGCATGAGAGGGAGAGACATCACAAGAAGACCAGGCTAGGGAAAAGGAAGGTTCCAGGAAGCCTACCACTTATGGAGTGCGATGTTGAGCAGCCGGATAATGATGGTGATGATGATGAGTTCGACCCAGTCATCACAAGCATTACTCCTGGCCCTGAGGACATGGAGACCAACATTTTAACCCTATCAAGAATGGCTGCGACTAGGGATGTAGCACGCATACCACCAACACAGGCCACACCAAAACTACCTCCAGCTTCCATTTTTACATTTGCACACAGCCGGCAGCGTCCTACATCCAGCACAAGTTCCACCTCAGCAGAAATAGGTAGTGGTACAACTGCGCAGCCACATAGTGAAATTCACCACACAACCTCCAGTTCATCCGGCATTGGAAGTGGCACCTCTAGCAGGAGACAAAAGTTAAGCTCCCCAGTGTGGGACTTCTTTACAGTTAGCGCAAATGAGGAGAACATTGCTATATGCTCCATTTGTCATTCCTCTGTTAGTCGTGGTAAGCTTGGTACAAACTATGGTACCGGAGGCCAAATGACCCATATGAAAAAACACCACCCAATCAAGTGGGAAGACCACCTACGTATCATAAAAGCAGGAACCATTAATGTTGGTGGGGAAGCAGTAGAATGTCCACTTGGCCGAACAGGAAGAAGAGGTAGACATTCTATCTGGTAGTGGTACACTAAGTACCCCTGGCCGACTCCCCAGCACTGCAGTGGTAGATCCCACATCCTCCACATCAGCAACATCTCTGTGGCACCAGAGTAAGAGTAACCCGGAGACACCAAGGAGTACGGGTGCGAAGTCTGCGACGCGAATGACAGCATCGGGCACAACAGAAAGAAATACCAAGCAGCGTACCATTGTTAGCATATTTAGGCAGGAGGGAAAGTACGAGCGCAACCACCCAATAGCACGTTTGTACAATGCTAAGCTTTCTAAAATGTTAGCTCTGGACCTTCTCCCTTTTTCTTTTGTTGAAGGGGTGGGTTTCCTGGAATTTGTGACAACCCTCTGCCCAAAATGGAATGTTCCCAGCCGCTACTATTTTGCCAGAGTTGCTGTTCCAGCACTACACCACGACGTGCTAGAATTGCTTGGAAAAGCTTTGCAACAGAGTGCTGTGCATAGTATCCACCTGACAACAGACATGTGGACCAGTAGCCAAGCCACTGATTACATGTGCATCACTGCACACTGGATCTCTTTTACAGGTTTTAGAGACAAGATATCTACAGGCATTGACACTACTAAGATTTTTAATGATACTCGCAAACATGCTACTGTAGCCATGTTTGCTATGGAGACATCGCATACTTCTGCAAACATTTTGGATGAGTTCAACAGCAAGGTCTTTGAATTGGTGCTACCAAGAGGCCTCAATATTGGTTTTGTTGCCACCGACAATGGCAGTAATGTAGTGGTGACTATTTTAGGGTCCCGTGTTTGACACACTGCATTAACATTGTGGTTCAAGACTTTCTGAAAAATGAAAGCAAAGTCAGCAGCTTACTGACCATTTTCAGAAGAATCTGCACGCATTTCAATCATTCTTTTAAAGCCCGGAAGCAGCTGAGGGTCATTCAACGTGAGTATAAAATGCCAGTCAAAGCACTCATCCAGGAGGTACCAACACGTTCGAACTCTACTTATTACATGCTTGATCGGCTGTTTGAGCAGTACATACCACTTAATGCTTATGTCATGACAAGAAGATCAGGGGATCCAACTGGTGTTATTAAAGCCATGACAGTTGAGATGTCACAATAGGACCTCATTAAATGCCTGACAGAGATGCTACTTCCTTTTGAGGTCTTCACACGTGCAGTCAGCAGGGAGGACTGTACTATGAGCCAAGCTATCCCATTGTTGTACATGCTGGAGCAAGAGCTGAAGGAGGTGTCTGAAACATATGAAGGTGTTGAATGAAAAATTGAAGCATGTAATTTGGCGACGTCCTTAGCCGGGCGCTTATCTCAGAATACAAGGATTCAAAATAAGATTGTGTCGCATCAACATTACATTGCTGCCACAATTTTGGATCCACGGTACAAATTATTTGTGAACAGTAATGCAGTAATTCCTTTTCAGAAGGGGATGTTTCCAAGTACAAAACTGTAATAGCCGAGGAAGCCACTGATTTAGAAAATGAACGGCTCTCAATTAGAGGCCTGCCAGTGCCAGCCCAGGACAGTGCAAGTACTACTGAGCATCCTACAGAGTCAAGTTCTTCTTCACAGCATGCGAGCAGTGCGGTTGCAGTCACCAACACAAACAATAACAACAACCTTACCAACAGGATCTGATTCATCAGACACAAGCAAAAAACATAGCTGCTTGGTTTCTACAGAAAGGGATGGGTAAGTTTGTTGCTGTCGCAAAGCAAAAAGAGGACGAGCAAACCCGAGCACCAATGAACATTGAGCGGTTGGTCCAGGCCTATCTGGATGACACAACAGAGGTGTTCATGGAGCAAATCCCATTGGTGTATTGGTATAGGACAAGAAGCCAATGGCCACTGCTCAGCAGGCTGGCGATAAAGTATCTAGCTTGCCCTGTTGCAAGTGTCTCTTCTGAGCATGTTTTCAGTGCTGCTGGTGCCATTGTGACTGTGAAAAGGACCAGTCTCTCGCCCAAAAGCGTGGAGAGGTTAACATGATAAAAATGAATCAGCACTTGATACCACCAGACTACAAAGTACGTGAATCAGAGCTGGAAGAGGAGAGCGAGTCGGAAAAAATAATTAGTGGGTTACAGGACCTACTTCTGTCGGAAGAACCACCAGGGTTTGAGGATGAGCTCCTCTTCCCTGACAACTAGGCTTTGCTTGCAGTGCCAAACTTAATCATCATCAATCACAGGTAAGAAGAGAAGTTTGTTAGGAGGTATATTGGAGGAGAGACTGGTAGTACAAATAGGACAAATATAACTCAGTGTGGGGTACCGCATCTATCTGTTGGCATGATGTTGTTACATGTGGTCAATTAATAAATTATTTCAATCAAACACTGGCTGCTGCCCTGCATGTAGAGTAAACCTTGTGACGTACAACAGTAACCCCACCACAAAACAACATCATATGTGTACGTTGAAAATAAATAACATTTATTGTTGTACATAAAAAAATATCCTCCTAGTCCTCTCCTATCCCAGCCCTATCTCCACCCTAACCCCAACCAATGTCCAAGTCCAAAGAATGTCCCACAGAAATAACCCCAACACCCAATTCCCACCCACCAACAAAAGTATTAAAAAAGGGGCATTTGAACAGGGTACATCACAATCGGCGGGCTTTAAGGTGTTTGTCCACCAATATCTTCACACGCTCCTCTAATTGATCCTCCAACTTTGACACCCGGAGGAGAATCTTTTGCCGAAATGCACGGCACCTACATTTGCATCCATGATGTGGGGGGGCGGCAGATGTTATTAAATGCCGGCGGTGAGCGGATGCCTGACCGCGGCGCCGTACTCCTGCAGGTGGGGCCTGGCTGGGGCCTGGGGCATTGGTAGAGGCAGCAGCTGCTGCCTCTTCCTCCACCTCCTCGGCCTCAGCCACCAGCCGGCGGTACTCCTCCACAATGGCCTGCAGTTTCCTTTGCCGGGCCCTGGCTGCCAACTCCTTCCTTGATGGTTTTTGGGAAGGAGTATGAGTATCTATAAATAAAGAAACAGAACTGTAACTGAAACTCTTCCAAATTAATTCAACACATAGTGGCATAGTAGCACTACCAAGCGCAGTACATACAAATGGTGGCAACTTTTAGTATCTAATCTATCCTCCTGATTCCCCAGCCTGTAACTTTTGTTGAAGTTTTTTCTGGCATTATACTGGCCCTAGTACTATGGGTGGACTTGAGTACACAGAAGAACACCAGTATTTTTTGTATCTCCTTTTATATTTAAAGTAAGACTCTGCTTCCAGTGACAGTCTCCACCTATGATGAATACAATACATTTAGGGGGAAAACAACCAATAAAAATAAATGTCTATCATTCTTTATTATCGCCTTAGCTGGTTTCACTTTCACCAACAACCACCCATGCGTCCACTCCTTCCTTGCCTTGGGTTTTTCATTGTCACAAACTCCGCTCATGATTCTTGCTATCCATTATATCCATGCACCCATACTGTTTTGCCCAACAAGGCATGCATCTACTCTTTCACCTTCCAGTTTTACCCATCCTTCAACAACCCATGCATCGGATTCATATCAGCCATGTGCATGAACCTTCCAAAGTATCCTTCTATGGTAGTCTAATTACATCTTTCGTCCTTCCTCCTTCCTCCCTAGTTCACTTCTTTCTCTTTTTGTTCAACACATCCCTCAAGGTCATCTGATCTGACTTTTAGTCTTCTCCATAACTTTCACAGCTGAGTTGGAGTCTGATAGAAGAGGCCTTGTTTACTCAACTCACGCTGGTAATGCTGCAAAGGGTGTTTTCTTCAACCATTGTATATTGTCCAGTACAATTTCAAATTCATACTTTCTTAATAAGTCTCATAGCACAGTGAGGGAAATGTTGTTCCCCTTCCACCTAGTAATGCAAATAAGTAATGAATATAACTTACCACCGCCCACCGCTGAAGTTTCCTCCCCCACTGTTGCTACTGCAGGTGCCGCAGCCACTGTCCCCTCCTGGATGGCATTAGTATCGCCGCTGGCCCCGTCGGCAGTGGCACTGGTCGTTGGTAGTGAGTGTGCACCTATAAAAGCAAGTACACCTTTTGAGATGCCTGCACAACTTCCCCTATTTTACTAGTTGTACTTCACCAGGAACGAAGATTGAAAATACAGTTACATACAACATAAAGCATTGTAAGTGTAACTAGTCCAAATTGCGTACTACTGTACAGCAGTCATTAGACAGAGTTTAGTTTTACTTTTTTAGATGGTCCCTAGGGTCATCTAATCTCTACTCCTACTCTAGTCTTTGGAACGTTAGCCTGAGCCATGTAACCATTTTAGAATGATCCGGGTCTATTGTTTTGCCCATGTTGTTACCTTGCAGCTTGTTGTACAGTAAGAAAGACACCTTTGAGGCCACATGAGTGTTGCATTCAACTAAAGAGGTTGACTTACTTACTTACTTACAGTATTGTTAATCCCTTTTGCTTATCCATAATGTTACACTTTTTGGCATAACTGCTATAAACTGGCATAGTTGTATTCACTGTCTAACGTACAACATTTTTCTCCTCGGCAGATGAGAAGATTGCCTTCTACGAACCAGAGATTAGCAGAGCTTTCGAAAGATGCATGTGTAACCAGTATACGTTCAACGGTGAGGGGTCTCCCACAATTCCCACAGTTCTCTATCGTGCACTAGTTGTACAAAAATGTAGAGTATTTAATCTTCTTTATTTTGCATGGTAGAGCTGGATGTTTTTCATTGAACAACTTACAAGTTACAACAATACAAAGCTTGTTATTAAAAAAATAAAGTGTTTGAACTTGCACATAGACTCTGTGGTATATTTTGAGTGTCTGGGGTGTTGTGGACTTGAACGAGTGAGTGAGCGAAAGGGTGTTCTTCTGTTCTGGGTTGTGTAAGAAAATCATTGGGTATATCTAACTATCTTCTTGTGGGGGTCGGGACTCGGGAGTGGGACAAATGACTATGACTGAGACACTTAGGTAGGTAGACTGTCGTTGAATTGTGGGTTCTTCTGACTGAGTTTTGTGACTAGGGTGTAAGTAAGGTCCAACCTCCCTATCACCAACATCCTATTTTCTTGTGCATAGTTCTGTATGTGCCTGTGCAGAGAATAACCGCAACAGTAGTAGTAGTATAATAAAACAAAAATTAGTAGGCAAACATCTGGTTGCGCATTTTTGAGGTGGGAAGTGACAAAGACTAGAGATTACAGAGGACAACGCAAAAGACAGGAGTGGACCCAGTGGCTACAGCTATTCTATCACAGCTTTATTCCAAAGAATACCTTAACTAAAGAGTGGCCAACAGGGCAAGCTTAGCTAAAGACAGTCTAGCACAGAGAGTCATCGGGCAGAGGCAGTTTGAAGGAATTTAAAGTCAGGGATGGCATTAGATACCCCAAATTTGGAAAACAAATTGAAGACCAAAGAAGGTTTAGCTAACATTTAATTAGGAAGGAGGCTTAATAGGTTTGAAACAATAAGGTGCGTTAAAAAGTTAGGGAAATATAATTCATAATAATATAAGCACTGGAGGACTTACTGGGGCCAGCAGCAGGATCCTCGGGAGAGGAGCGCTCCTCTGGTGGTTGTCCCGCCGACTCGGACCCCGTCTTCGTGCCCCTGGGTGGTGCTGATCATGTAAGAAATAATAAAGAAAGAGAATCATTGAGTGCTGTGAAACAAATACATCATTCAAAAATCCTCTCAAACATTTTAGGAAACAACAATTGCAATAAAATGTACTTTGAAGTCTAAATAACTACTGACTTGCAGGATTCACAGACTGTCTAGTTATAGAACACTAATAAAATGTTCCATAAACATTCTGATTGCAGAATATACTAATGAAGCCAGTACCACCTGACCTACACCACCTATTCCAGAATCCAGCCGGGCCAATTGTTCAGTAAGTCGGCATTTCCATTTTATTTTTGCCCGCAAACATGCATAGATGAGATGGAGGAGTAGGACACATGCATAAATGTGTGCATACACGAAATTGTTGGTTGCTTGCGTCATATGAACTGCTACTGACTGACGTGACAATGCTATTGCTGCTAAGCCTACCACTCAGTAAACAAACTGCAAACCGGTTCTATGGAGGGGTGGGATAAATAAGAACTAACTAAGCATTCAGTGACAGAGGAGGCGCCGCGTCATGCAGACCGTTAAGAAAATATGAACTAATACTATCCATCCACCACTATTTCAGTAAAGGACAATGTAAGGACTAGACTCTAGCACAACGGTACTCATAGTACGGCCCGCGGGCCAATTGCGGCCCGCCAGACCTTCCCTTGCAGCCCCCATGGAAAACAACAGCAGTCAGGGTCAGGACTCAGCGCCATTACTGCTGTTGTGATTCTTCGGGGGCCGCATTTGCCGAGAAAGGGGTTAAAGGGGCATGCGCAGACAAGTAGTGTCTCGCATGCTCACCTGCGGCCCCCGCCCTCATCTGCCACTGGAGGTCATAGGCTTGGGTCACGGCAGGTGAAGATTCCAGAAGAAGGCACGTAAGTTGCTGCCTTTCTTTATCTGCCCTTTTTTATTGCGAGTGATTTTGCATATTAAGTGAATGCAACAGTAGATGGCGCTGTTGTGACCAATTGTGAGTAATCATCAGCTCAAATTTATTTTTCATTCGAATTTGTTCTTCCGGAGTTAACAGGCAGGGCTTTTAGTGGGCCAAGTGCTTCAAAGCTGGTAGCTATGGGGGCTCCATTTTTGCCTTCAGGGTGGCAAAAAAATATATATTAACTCGGCAGCAGCACTACTGCTCAGAAAGTCTTTGTCAGTTCGAATTGACCTGTTTTCTTTCATTTTTTCGGTCTCATCATTTCAGACCTGAAGCATTTTCAATACTATACAACAAAGCCTTCGTTTTTGCTTATTTTCAATGTTGCTTATTTATCTTATGCAACTAACTATCAGGGTCTCCATTGTTTTCATTTTCAATGTTATATATTATATACAACAAAGCCATAGTTGTTGCTTATTTATCTTATGCAACTAACTACCGGGGTCTCCATTTTTGCCCTCCGGGTGAAGAAAAAAATCTCATCTCAGTAGCAGCATAATTGCTCAAAGATTTTGATGTAATTTCAAATAGACTGGTTTTACTTCTTTCACAGTCTCATCTTTTCAGAACTGACACATTTTCAATATTATAATTTATATACAACAAAGCCATAGTTGTTGTTTATTTATTTTATGCAACTAAAAACTATTGGCAAAGCCAATAGTCCTGAATTGCTGCAGGTATTATGTTACTGGTTGTATCTCATATATCTGAATCCAATGACAAACAGCAACATACCAGTAGGGTGGCACACTATGATAAACAAAGATTTGTGTTTACATGTTTTTAAGCCAACCCCTTAATTTTAGCTGTCTTGGCCCTTTGAGAGAACCCACAGGGTTTTCATCCCACTAAAAGCCCTGTAACAAGGCAATCCATGTCATCTATGTGTATATATCACCGTAGTTCGATCTAAAAATCTATTTTTTGGTTCTGTTGCGTGTCTGTTAATAGTAGAGAAATACTGCTATTTAAAGAGAGAGACAGACTGACTGACTATGAGAGAGACTGACAGAGAGAGTCTGACTGAGAAGGAGAGACTGACTGAGGGAGTAAGACTGACTGACAGAGAGAGAGACAGAGAGAGAGACAGAGAAAGAGAGACTGACAGAGACTGACAGAGAGAAAGAGAGACTGACTGACAGAGCGACTGACTGACAGAGAGAGAGACTGACACAGAGAGAGAGAGAGAGTGAGAGAGAGACTGACAGAGAGAGAGAGAGAGAGACTGGCAGAGAGAGAGAGAGACTGACAGAGAGCGAGAGAGACTGACAGAGAGCGAGAGAGACTGACAGAGAGAGCGAGAGAGACTGGCAGAGAGAGAGAGAGGCGGGCTGAGTGAGAGAGACACTGACAGAGAGAGAGGCACTGACAGAGAGAGAGACACTGACTGAGAGAGAGAGACTGATGGAATTGGGGTCAAAGTGTGTATGAAGCTATGCAATGCCTCTTTAGATTGCTATTGTCTGCTAATAAGGATATATTGTCAAAATGTGCTCTTTGTAGTTACATCTGCTTTTG
This sequence comes from Lissotriton helveticus, assembly GCF_964261635.1. Lineage (NCBI taxonomy): Eukaryota > Metazoa > Chordata > Amphibia > Caudata > Salamandridae > Lissotriton > Lissotriton helveticus. The sequence goes on along the minus strand of NC_136059.1, from coordinate 1,598,468,115 downwards.
AAATATAGCATTTTACTCTAGCTCCGCCCCCCACTGACCCTGACCCCGCCCCTACTGGTGCGGCCCTCGGCCATAAGCCACACTGTAATTTTGGCCCCCGACAGAAAGTTTGTGAGTACCCATGCTCTAGCAATAGCATTAACTAACTTCAGTTCTCTAAAGTAAACTCTAACATAAATAATCACCAGCCCAAGCTAGCGCACAGTTACAAACCAGTAAGAGAAGTGGCGAGCGAGCAGCACCTGTGTCATACGGTAACAGAAGATTTTGAGACGGAATTGATCTGCAATGTAACTAAGCGCACAAGTAATCGTGTTACCTATTCGTCCAAGAATTATACACAATACTTATACTACTATATATACATATATTAATATTACTAGCTACTCACCAAGCCCCACAACCTCGACACCTAGCAGGTCCAACAGGTCCTGCTCCCTGTCCAGAATGTCTGCCCACCGGTGGGCCAGCTGCTGGTGGGTGCGCCGGATATCCGTGCGGTGGAAGACTGCTCGGCGCACCTTCGCCCACCGGCGGTGACGCTCCTCTGGCAGGTAACCGGAGCCTGGCCTGCCGCCTGCTGCCAAGGTCAAGGGGAGGTGGTGCTGGATGAAAAAAACCAGGGCGGCCACCTCCGCCTCCCCAAAAAGTTTCCGGGCCTGCATCCCTGCAGGGCGCATTCTGCCGCAAGGCAACCGGCTCTTGGGCGCTGGCGCCTTGCCCTTCGAGCCGGTTCTGCTGCTCCCCTTTGCCATGGTTCTGGGGTGGAGGTGGAGGTGGAAAAGAACAAAAGGAAAAAAAGGTAGGGGAAAGAATTAGGAGCTTAAATAAAGAAGTCAAATAAAACAGTAAAAAAGTAAAAAAAAAGGTGGAAAAGTAGAAATAAAATGCAAAATATGAACTTAGGGACAGAGAGAAATAGATGATAAGTAGAAAAAGTAAGAAAAACTGTGAAAATAAGTAAGGATTGCAAAGATAAAAGGTGGATAGAAAACTAGGCCCAGAACAATAGCGGATAGTGTGAAAAACAAGATGGCCGCTCCCCTCGCGACCACGTGGGTAAGTTCGCGCGCGATTTCACGCGAACACGCACTTTGTCAGTGTGAACAAGTAGTTGTGTTCCGGAACATGACGTGCACAACGCGAACACGTTATGCGCGAACCGGAAGAGGAAATAGGGGACGCGAGCGGGCGGGACAATTGAAAAAAACCAGATGGCCGCGCCCATAGCCCACCACATGGGTAAGGTCGCACGCTACAATCCCCCGAGCACGCAGACAGCGCCCCGCACACGCACAACGCACTCCCGAGCAAGAAAAACGGCTCGCGAACTGGTCCAGCGAGCGACTACGCACGCTCGCGAAACTCACGAAGTGCGAGAACGTCTTCGGGTAGCTTTGCGTAGCTTTGCGTAGCACGACTACGCATACTACGCCCAGGGTTAAAAAGAGCCCAAATGTAGCCCAAATAACACCCAGATGTAGCCCAAGTATAGCCCAATGACAGAATGTCCCAGAGTGTTCTACAGAACAACTAGAGCGCTAACAGTCTTACTTATGACAAAAGTATGGCACACCAGAAGCCATCTTGATTGGAATGAAGTGGTAAGTCTGAAAACATTTAATTTAAAAAGGAACAACATGATGGGGTTCATTTTGCCATAGAAAGTATGATTTGTGCTTCAGAAAGAAAAATTAGGGCACATTTTGAGTGACTTCTCAAATCCTCTTCTATTTCATTAAAAAAATTCTGACATGCAGACTGAAACATGCACTTTGAATAACAGCAGGAGACTTCCCTGGTGAGCAGTAGCTTTACTACAGTGATCTAATGAGCAACTAGAGTGCTAACATTCAGAATTCATGGCAAATGTGTGAAACATCTGAATGCCTTCTTGATGGAACCAAAGTAAAGAAGCATTGAAAATGCAATAGGTCTCGCCCTCATTTAAGTTAAAGCCATTCTGTTTGTAATGAGGTGGCTTTTTAGCTTTGCTTTTATTAGTGTTTTTCAAACTTTCATGTAAATAACATGCATATGTATGCATATATGTATATGTATGCATGCATTTATATTTGTATTATATAGATATGCAGATTATATATGTTTATATACGTATGTATAATTATATATACACATACATATATATAAATGCATATGCATATATATGCATATATATATGTATATGTGTGCGTGTAGAGAGAGGTAGAGGTAGAGAGGTAGAGAGGTAGAGGTAGAGAGGTAGAGTTAGAGAGGTAGAGACTAGTAGAGAGAGAAGTAGAGAGCAGTAGAGAGGTAGAGAGTGGAGAGTGAGTAATAGAGAGTAGAGAGTGAGTAGTAGAGAGTAGTAGAGAGCAGTAGAGAGAGTAGCAGAGAGTGAGTAGTAGAGAGTAGTAGAGTGAATAGTAGAGTGAGTAGTAGAGAGTAGTAGAGAGTGAGTAGTAGAGAGTGAGTAGTAGAGAGTAGTAGAGAGTAAGTAGTAGAGTGAGTAGTAGAGAGCAGTAGAGAGTGAGTAGTAGAGAGTAGTAAAGAGTGAGTAGTAGAGAGTAGTAGAGAGTGAGTAGTAGAGAATGAGTAGTAGAGAGTGAGAAGTAGAGAGTGAGTAGCAGAGAGAGAGAATAGTATAGAGTAGTAGAGAGTGAGTAGTAGAGTGAGTAGTAGAGAGTAGTAGAAAGTGAGTAGTAGAGAGTAGTAGAGAGTGAGTAGTAGAGTGAGTAGTAGAGAGTGAGTAGTAGAGAGTAGTAGGGAGAGAGTAGTAGAGAGTAGTAAAGAGTGAGAAGTAGAGAGTGTGTAGTAGAGAGTAGTAGAGAGTGAGTAGTAAAGAGTGAGTAGTAGAGAGAGAGTAGTAGAGAGTGAGAGTAGAGAGGAGAGAGTAGTAGTGAGTGAGTAGTAAAGAGTAGTAGATGGTGAGTAGTAGGGAGTGAGTAGTACTGAGAGAGTAGTAGAGAGTAGTAGAGTTGTAGAGAATGAGTAGTAGAGAGTGAGTATTAGAGAGTAGTGGAGTAGTAGAGAGTGAGTAGTAGAGAGTAGTGGAGAATATTCCAAAGTTGTACATCCAACAAGGACAGAGACTGTCAGTTGATTCCTTTTTTGTCCTCCTGCAGCCTCCTAGAGTGTTCTAAAGAACAACTAGAGCGCTAACAGTCCTACTTATTACAAAGGTATGGCACACCTGAAGCCATCTTGATTGGAATAAAGTGGTAACTCTTAAAACATTTCATTTAAAAAGGAACAAAATGAGGCGGTATATTTTGCCATAGAAAATATGATTAGTGCTGCAGAAAAAAAAAGTAGGGCACATTTTGAGTGACTTCTCAAATCCTCTTCTATTTCATTAAAAAATTCTGACATGCAGCCTCCCAAGATGGCCACCAGAGACAAAAGAGCCCAAATGTAGCCCAAATATCACCCAGATCTAGCCCAAGTATAGCCCAATGACAGAATGTCCCAGAGTGTTCTAAAGAACAATTAGAGCGCTAACAGTCTTACTTATGACAAAAGTATGGCACACCAGAAGCCATCTTGATTGGAATGAAGTGGTAAGTCTGAAAACATTTAATTTAAAAAGGAACAACATGATGGGGTTCATTTTGCCATAGAAAGTATGATTAGTGCTTCAGAAAGAAAAATTAGGGCACATTTTGAGTGACTTCTCAAATCCTCTTCTATTTAATTAAAACAATTCTGACATGCAGACTGAAACATGCACTTTGAATACCAGCAGCAGACTTCCCTGGTGAGCAGTAGCTTTACTACAGTGATCTAATGTTCAACTAGAGTGTTAACATTCAGAATTTATGGCAAATGTGTGATACATCTGAATGCCTTCTTGATGGAACCAAAGTAAACAAGCATTGAAAATGCAATAGATCTCGCCCTCGTTTAAGTTAAAGCCATTCTGTTTGTAATGAGGTGGCTTTTTAGCTTTGCTTTTATTAGTGTTTTTCAAACTTTCATGTAAATAACATGCATATGTATGCATATATGTATATGTATGCATGCATTTATATTTGTATTTATATAGATATGCAGATTATATACGTTTATATATGTATGTATATATATATACACATACATATATATAAATGCATATGCATATATATGCATATATATATGTATATGTGTGCGTGTAGAGAGAGGTAGAGAGGTAGAGGTGTAGAGGTAGAGAGGTAGAGGTAGAGAGGTAGAGTTAGAGAGGTAGAGATTAGTAGAGAGAGAAGTAGAGAGAGGTAGAGCGGTAGAGAGTAGAGAGTGAGTAATAGAGAGTAGAGAGTGAGTAGTAGAGAGTAGTAGAGAGCAGTAGAGAGAGTAGCAGAGAGTGAGTAGTAGAGAGTAGTAGAGTGAATAGTAGAGTGAGTAGTATAGAGTAGTAGAGAGTGAGTAGTAGAGAGTGAGTAGTAGAGAGTAGTAGACAGTAAGTAGTAGAGTGAGTAGTAGAGAGCAGTAGAGAGTGAGTAGTAGAGAGTAGTAAAGAGTGAGTAGTAGAGAGTAGTAGAGAGTGAGTAGTAGAGAGTGAGTAGTAGAGAGTAGTAGAGAGTAGTAGAGAGTGAGTAGTAGAGAGTGAGTAGCAGAGAGAGATAATAGTAGAGAGTAGTAGAGTGAGTAGTAGAGAGTAGTAGAGAGAGAGTAGTAGAGAGTGAGTAGTAGAGAGTAGTAGAGAGTGAGAAGTAGAGAGTGAGTAGTAAAGAGTAGTAGAGAGTGAGTAGTAGAGAGAGAGTAGTAGAGAGTGAGTAGTAGAGAGTAGAGAGTAGTAGAGAGTGAGTAGTAGAGTGTAGTAGATAGTGAGTAGTAGGGAGTGAGTAGTAGAGAGAGAGTAGTAGAGAGTAGTAGAGTAGTAGAGAGAGAGTATTAGAGAGTAGTGGAGTAGTAGAGAGTGAGTAGTAGAGAGTAGTGGAGAATATTCCAAAGTTTGGCATAGCACCACTTGCACAACAAGTCTAATCAAATCATATCACTTAGAGTCCTTATTAAAGCGCTGAATCTTGGTGTATATTCAAATGCTTTTATTTTCCTTAAGTTTATGTACCACAGCCAGCCGATGGGTTTCCTTCCCGACAACAGAACTTCTTCAGGGCGTTCCTATTTCCGTCAAGTTATGTCGGTATCCTGTTGTCATATAACTAGATATTTCTTCCAAATGTTAGACCAGACGTAAGTACATTCTTATTCAAAGTGACTAGGTATCAATTTTACCCACACAATTCGGGCAGACTTGAGTAATTTATAGCATCTTCAAAGTCAGTCTTTCAAAAAATTCAAAGTATAGGACATGATAATCCAAATCCAAATGTTTCTCAAGAAAAGTCATTTTCAATCGTTCGGAATATCGGCGTTTGGGCAGATATGACTCATTGACACAGTTTATGACTTTTCTTGAGAAACATTTGGATTTGGATTATCATGTCCTATACTTTGGAATTTTTGAAAGACTGACTTTGAGGATGCTATAAATTACTCAAGTCCATGAATGCTGCTGGGAACGCCCCCAGCAACACCCATTGCACACCCCTTTAACGCAGGACACTGCGTTAAAGGGACTGATATTTATCAGGCAGGACTACGCCACAAAAAGTGGCTTAGTCCTGCCTGATAAATATCACTCAGTCTTCTGCGCCACCGGAACGTCACAAAAAGTGCATCATTCATGACATGGTCAGTGACATCACTGATGACATCACTGATGACATCTCAAATGACATCACTGATGACATCACTGGTTACATCATCCATGTGACAATAAAATACACCTCATCACATACTAGTACAATATTTCTTCACTCACTGTAAAATAGAAAGTGCCATATTTGAAACCATTGACACACCAATAGAAATTTCTAAATACCCACTCAGTTATTCATAGAACTATACACACATCTAATCACTTACCTATAGATTCCGTGTTATATGCAGTGAATAATCAACAGAACACTATCACATATACTTATACACCTATTTCAACATTACACACCAGCACACATTGTATTCACTTATAAAGACATCCTTCTGACTTATGCAAACAATTGATTATACTTACATTTACTTACCTACACACTTATACAAACACCACTTCATATTTTTATATAGATAGTAACTCACACTTAGTGTGTTATAAAATCACTATTACAAGTATACAGTTATCCATATAGTGACTCATACAATCACTAAGTCTTAGGCACACTTAATTAGATATAACTGTCACATACACTGCCTTTTTTTCAAGTTTAATGGAGATGTACCATTGAGAGAAATATTTCATCACCACCACATCCATAAACATATGCACTCACTGAAACAACTGTTATAACATGTAGTCTTAACCTCATATACCTACTGAATGAACTATTCACACATTTTTTGGCAATCACACCCCCCCACCAAACCACATAGACATTCATTTACCCATACAAATACTCAGTTAAGACACCAATAACAAATATAGTCTTTAACATAGCAATTAAGACAAAGCAATAAAGACTTTCACACAGTTTAGTAACTACACATTATATATAGTAAGACTCTACAAATTAGTCAAGGAAACAATCAATGCCACTGTTACTAAATCCACCATCCACATATTTATATTTATATATCCACTCATTCTTCAATGCAAAGTAGTGTATTTATAATACATATTTAAAATATCAAAGCAAACCACATTCACTGGATGATGTCATCAGTGATGTCATCAGTGATGTCATTTGATATGTCATTAGTGATGTAATCAGTGATGTCACTGACCATGTCATGAATGATGTAATATGTGACATCATCGGCAGTGGATTGCGGGCGCGTGAGTTATAGTGAGTACAATTAACTATAACGGGGGAAGTTCAATGGTTTTGTATGAGTAAAATGTCCAGCTAACTATAATATATATATTTATATATACGTGCGCGGACGTGAGCGGACCTTCGCGTGCGCGAGCTGCATGCTGATTGGCTGCCAATGTCTGTCAACACTCCAAAACAGAAATTGTTGGCAGCCATCTTGTGCCTCGGTATATTGAGGCACAAGAAAGCAGAAAAACAAACGTTTAGAACTCAAAAAGGGGGCAGGGTAGAAGCACCCTGACCCCCTAGGCCTGCTCAGGGGGTCTCACAAGGACCCCCCAAGGAAAAAAAATATATATATTTTTTCAAAAAATCACGGGGTGCGCGTACATACGCGTATGGTACGCGGACGGTGTGCGTACCTTTCCGAGAAAGTTGCATGCTTATTGGCTGTCAACACTCCAAACCAGGAAGTGTTGGCAGACATCTTGTGCTCATTAGACTGAGGCACAAGAAAGCAGAAAAACAAATGTGTAGAACACAAAAAGGGGGCAGGGTAGAAACACCCTGACCACCTAGGCCTGCTAAGGTGGTCCCACAAGGACCCCCAAGGCCAACATTTTTTTTTTTTAAACCCAGTATGTTTTTTTAAAAATTACCCCCCAGGGAGACCAAATCGCAGGGGCATAGTGATAAAGAAGTGTGGGGGGTGCCCAATCCACCCCACACTGCCCTGGGGACCGCTGCCCTCCGGGGTAAAGCAACACAGCCCCCTGGCACATACTGGAGGCTCCTGGTGGGCTAGATGGCCCCCAGGGACCCCCAGTATGCAAGGGGAATTAGTTCCCCCTCTGCAAACGCGCCAGTGGGCTGCGTTGCAGAGAGGTGTAAAAAGGGGCATAGCCTCATTACACCTCTCTGCAATGCAGCCCCCTGGCGCATACTGGAGGTTCTAGATGGGCTAGTTGGCACCCAGGGACCCCCAGTATGCAAGGGGAATAAGTTCCCCCTCTGCAAACGTGCCAGGGGGCTGCGTTGCAGAGAGGTGTTAAAAAGGGTGTGGCCTCATTAAACCTCTCTGCAATGCAGCCCCCTGGTGCATACTGGAGGCTCCTGGTGGGCTAGTTGGCCCCGAGGGACCCCCAGTATGCAAGGGGAATTAGTCCCCCCTCTGCAAACGTGCCAGGGGGCTGCGTTGCAGAGAGGTGTAACAAGGGGCATAGCCTCATTACACCTCTGTGCAATGCAGCGCTCTGGCGCATACTGGAGGATCCAGGTGGGCTAATTGGCCCCCAGGGGCCCCCAGTATGCAAGGGGAATTAGTTCCCCCTCTTCAAACATGCACGGGGGCTGCATTGCAGAGAGGTGTAAAAAAGGCTGTGGCCTCATTACACCTCTCTGCAATGCAGCCCCCTGGCGCATACTGCAGGTTCAAGGTGGGCTAGTTGGCCCCAGGGACCCCCAGTATGCAAGGGGAATTAGTTCCCCCTCTGCAAACACGCCCGGGGGCTGCGTTGCAGAGAGGTGTAAAAAGGGGCGTGGCTTCATTACACCTCTCTGCAATGCAGTCCCCTGGCGCATACTGGAGATTCCTGGTGGGCTTTCAGGTCTTATATAGTTAGGAATTAGCATTAAAAAAACCTTTAAAATTCACTGAGAAAACATAGGTTTCAGGCCTTATATAGTTAGGAATTAGCATTTAAAAAACCTTGCAAATTCAGTGAAAAACCATAGGTTTCATGCCTTATATAGGTGGGAATTAGCATTTAAAAAAAACCTTTGAAATTCACTGAAAAAAACATAGGTTTCAGGCCTTATATAGTTAGGAATTAACATTTAAAAAACCTTTAAAATTCACTGAAAAAAACTATAAGTTTTAGGGGTGTTATAATTAGCTGGACATTTCACTCATACAAAACCATTGAAATTGCTCCTATATAGTTAGTTGTACCAACTATATTTTGCGCACCTGCAATCCACTGCTGATGATGTCACATATTACATCATTCATGACATGGTCAGTGACATCACTGATGACATCTCAAATGATATCACTGATGACATCACTGATGACATCATCCACGTGACAATCACATACACCTTTTCATACACTAGTAAAATCTTTCATCACTCTTTGTATAATACAGAGTATCATATTTGAATCCATTGTCACAGCAATACAAGTATCTAAAAACCCACTCAGTGATTCATAGATGTATACACACATCTAATCACTTACCTGTAGATTCACTCATACATGCTGTCAATGAACAATAGAACACTATCAAAAATACTTATACACCTATATCGACATTACACACCAGCACACATCCTATTCACATATGAAGTCATCCTACTCACTTATGCAAACAATGGATCATACTTACATATTTACTTAGCTACACACTTATACAAACACAACTTCATCTATTCATTTAGATAGTAAGTCATACTTAGTGAATTATAAAATCATTATTACAAGTATACAGTTATCCATACAGTCACTCACACAATCGTTGAGTCTTATGTATACTTATTTATATACAACAACTGACACATACACTGCCTTTTATTTTTCTAGTTTGTTGGACATGTACCATTGAGAAATATATTTGCTCATCACCACACCCATAAATATATTCACTCAACCAAACAACTGTTAGAACATGTAGTTTTAACTTCATATATCTAGTGAATCAACTATTCACACATCTTTGGGCAGTCAGACACCCCCCACTGAACCACACACACATTCACTCTCCCATACAAATACTCATTTAACTAATCAATAACTAATATAGACTTTCACATAGCTAGTAACCAACTGGAGAACCAGTTTACACAACAACTGACAAAGTGATACAGATATTCACACAGTTTAGTCACTATCCACTATATTTAGTGAGACACTATGAATTGGTAAAGTAAACAGTCAATTACACTGCTACTAAATCCTCCATCCAAATATTTATTTTTATATATCCACTCATTCTTCAATGCAAATTGCTATATATATAATGCATATTTAAATAACGAAGCAAACCACATTCACTGGATGATGTCATCAGTGATGTCATCAGTGATGTCATTTGAGATGTCATCAGTGATGTCACTGACCATGTCATGAATGATGTAATATGTGACATCATCAGCAGTGGATTGCGGGTGCGTGAAATATAGTTAGTACAACTAACTATATAGGAGCAATTTCAATGGTTTTGTATGAGTGAAATGTCCAGCTAACTATAACACCCCTAAAACTCATAGTTTTTTGAGTGAATCAAGCCGTCTGTAGGCGGTGAAACGCGTTGGTATCTAACTGCAAGAACTATGGTGCAATAAAGAATTGTAAAGAAAAGATTCTCTCGAGTGCGTGCTCATTGCCTGCGAGGGTATTTTTGAAAATATATATATATATATATATATTCACTGAAAAAACCATAGGTTATAGACCATATATAGTTAGGAATTAGCATTTACAAAACCTTGAAAATTCACTGAAAAAACCATAGGTTATACACCATATATAGTTAGGAATTAGCATTTAAAAAACCTTATTTTACTCACACAAAACCAATGAAATTCCATATATAGTTAGTTGTACTAACTATATATCGCGCACCCGCAATCCACTGCTGATCATGTCACATATTACATCATTCATGACATGGTCAGTGACATCACTGATGACATCACTGATGACATCTCAAATGACATCACTGATGACATCACTGATGACATCTCAAATGACATCACTGATGACATCACTGATGACAACATCCAGTGACTGTATTTTTCTGTAAAGTTAAAATATGTCTTACATATTTAAGAATGAGTGGATGTATAAGTGTCTGGATGAAGAATTTAGTAGGTGCATGACTGACTGTATGAGTGAGTGGTTAAATGTGTCTCACTGAGTGCATGGGTTAGTGACTAAACTGTCTTAATTTGTGCATCATTATGTCTGTTCTTCTGTAAACTGCTGCATGTGTTGATCAGTAGCTATATGAGTAACTATATGGGTTATTGATTGGTTGCCCAAGCATTTGTATGGGACACTGAGTGTGTGTGTGGGTGGCTGGGAGGTGTATGACTCTGTGCATAGATGTATGGGTTCAAAAGTGCATGTGGAAACAGCTGTATGGGCGGTTGACTGTGTGCATGACTGTATTGGTGAGTGAATAGATATCTCAGTGCTACATGTCAAAGTAAGTACATATGTAAAATACAGTACATGTGAGAGTTGACATATATAGATAACTGTGCATAAGAGCCAGTGAATGTGTGAGTGGCTGTATGGATCATTGTGAACTTGTATCCAGGATTGTATAAGTGAGTAAATATGTTTTAGTATATGTTTGAATAAGTAAGGTGTGTATAACTGTATAGTTGTGAAAATGGAGGTGTGATTGATTCTTTGCATGACTGACTAAGTGTGTAAGTAACTCCATGGATGAGTGACAGTCTGTGAGTGTCTGTTTACACTGAGTGTATCTAAGGTTATATTAGAGTCTGAAGAGGTTCATCGTATTATCACATGAATGATGTCATCGGTGATGTGATCAGTAATGTCACATGAGATGTCATCAGTGATGTCATCAGTGATGTCATTTGAGATGTTATCAGTGATGTCATCAGTGATGTCATTTGAGATGTCATCAGTGATGTCACTGACCATGTCATGAATGATGTAATATGTGACATGATCAGCAGTGGATTGCGGGTGCGCGATATATAGTTAGTACAACTAACTATATATGGAATTTCATTGGTTTTGTGTGAGTAAAATAAGGTTTTTTAAATGCTAATTCCTAAGTATATATGGTGTATAACCTATGGTTTTTTCAGTGAATTTTCAAGGTTTTGTAAATGCTAATTCCTAACTATATATGGTCTATAACCTATGGTTTTTTCAGTGAATTTCATTGGTATTTTAAAAGCTAATATCTATAGCTGTAAAATGTATTCTTCTTTAAATCCCAAAATATATTTTATATGTTTATTAATACATTTTTTTAAATATTTTTTTTGTTTCGCTCCCGGTCCGCAAACCGGAAAGCTTTCCGTTAGCTCAAATTGATGCCGCGACCCGGTCCGCGAACCGGTAAGAAATCAACATCGTGACGGTATCGCGTTGCCGCGTAATGCGTCTTATGACGTACCGCGTTAGCGCACCCGGAAGTGCTCCGGGGCGCGGACCGAGGCGCGAAACGAAGCTCCCCGGAAGCGATCCGCGACGCGTCGCGAAAGCGCGACGTATCGCGTTGCCGCGTAATGCGTCTTGTGACGTACCGCGTTAGCGCACCCGGAAGTGCCCCGGGGCGCGGACCGAGGCGCGAAGCGCAGCGACCCGGAAGCTAACCGGGGCGCGTTCCGCAGCGCGTAACATGAGCGTGAGAGGTCATGTGACTTGTTAATAAAACTTTTCATTGGTTCATTTCACTTTTGGTTTCATAATGATGTAAGGCTAGGTCAGGTGACCTAAAAATAACACTTTTCATTGGTTGAGAACTATTGTTTTTCCCAAATGATGAAAACCCCTCCTTCTTTCCTCACTCTGACTTTCATCATTGTGAGAGGAAGACCTTTATTACTACTACTTCAGAAATGGCTTCAGTAGTTGCTTCAGCTGGTGCACCCCCACCACCACCTCCACCTCCTCATGGGAAGAGAGGACCACCTCCCCAGGCCATAACCAACACAGAGGAGGAAGAGGAAGAAATGGAGGAAGAGGAGGGAGAAGAACCACAGTTCTTGGAAGAGGTGCCCCGGGTTTCCCATAAGAAAGCCAGTTTCATCTGGCAGTTTTATTCAATCCCTCCTGGCCAAAAAAAAGTGAATGCGAGGTATGTCACCTGCCTCATCTGTAAAGAAAAATTATCCAGAGGGACGGATAAGAAATATAGTTATGGGAACTATACTATGCATAGGCATATGACCAGGAAGCATCCACTTAATTACAGCCGGGCGGAAATACGGGATTTGCAGGAAAATCCAACATCAACTCCTGTGGCCAGATCAAGATCAACAATTTCATTGACACCAGCAGAGGCACGGGAAACTGTGCCAAACATACAAGAGAATTTTGGCCACATGAAACACACTTGTATGCACTGTGGTGCGTTGATAGCATGTGGCAATATGAGTATAAATGCTATCAACCTGGCTTATGAACATCATAATTGCCCTAACCGCCCCCAGTAATTTTTTTTTTGCTCCTGTTGAGCCCTTTTCAATGCCTGTTTTTTGTTGTTTCCCCCCCCCAAAAAAACCCAAAAAAATATAAAATCGTTCAAAAAATACAAAAAAAACAAAAAATGTTCAAAAAATAAAAAAAAAATATAAAACAACAAAAATATTTAAAAAAAAGTTCTTTTCAGAACTACCTTCCCTTTCAAAAAAAATTGCTAGAATGTTTAGCACTCTGGCAAGCTCTATTTCTTTTGGTTCGCTTCCCGGTTAGCTTCCTGGTACGCGGACCGGGAGCTAACCCAAAAAATGTTTTAAAAAAAAAAGAGTAAGTATAAGGAAAGTAAACAGACAGTGATGTTAAAAGAAAGACAGCTATAGGGAGTAAAGAAGAGATACTGTTTAATAGATCTATTTACCGAAGAAAAGATGGAAGAGGGTATAATTGTGAAAAACAAAATAGATAACGAAGTGAAAGAAAAAAAAAGAGAGTATAACATTAACAAAGAAGAGTTTCTTGGAGAATGTGAGTGAATGTTCAAAATAAGATTAAAACATGAGGAATAACAGAGAGAAAAAATAGAAAACAAAAAACAAAAAATAACAGAAAAAGATTAATTGAAACAGCAAAGAAATGTAAGTAACATAGAGCCATATCATCAACATAGGCAATAAAAGTTTTGCAGCTTTTATTGGCAGAAATGTGTCGCTAAAGCTGCTTTTGCGGCAGAAAACTGCCGCTAAAACCACTTTTGCACCAGTTTTCTGCCAATAAAAAGAGCAATAATTTTATTGGCTGTGTTCATAATATGCCCCTTAGTGTGCTTCAACTACACAGAGAAAGCATTATGAACAAATAGTGATACAGTGATCAGTCAAAGACACTACGAGTAATAGAGACGGAGTGAGTGAACAAGAGTGAGGAACTATGAGAAGAGAGGGACTGAGAAAAAGAGTGGAAGGAGTTGAGTAAGTAGGTAATAGAGAAAGGAATGAGGGAAGTAGCAAAGGCAGGAAACTGAGGGTTAAAGAAATGAAGCAGTGGAACTAATAGAAGTTAAATGTGATAGAAATGTAACGAAAAGAGTACAAAACATTTACTTTATAATTGTCGTTAAATTACTCACTTTTTGTTTTTATACTTTCAATCTGTGAAAGAGAGAACAAACATTTGAAAAATATTAAAACATGTATTTAAAAATTACAAAAGACAAGAGAAAAAATTGAAGGACAAACAGTTTTTCAACAACTTTGACACTTACAGAAGCTTCTGCTTCTCCAGGCCCCCTACACAGTCCTAAAGATATACATTTTAAACTAACAGTATCTTGATGCAGATGAAGTGAGGCCTATCTTAAAACATGGTGCATCTTTTGCATTGCTGTTGTCTCAGAAAAGTGTCGCAAGACACTAAAAATTTAAATAATTGCTTCAGGATGCCAATAAGATGTGTCCTATCCAGAGGTTTGTTTGAGGTGAGGCCTACTCAGGGTTGCAGATGAAATTTCAAGTTGTTGAAGAGAATAGAGGACATAATACATGTGAAGGTCTACCAATGAAGTGAGTCATGTCCACTGCACTCTTGAACAAAGTCCAAACCTCCTATGTTTCCCTAGACAGACCTAAACTTGATCTGCACAATGTGATTTGTAATGATAGGAAACACAGGTGATGTAAATGAAATACGTACAATTTATTTTGCTCATTTCAAAATCACATCACTTGTGTTTCCTTTGCTTAGGTATCTCATTGTGCAGATGTAGTCCAGCATATGAAAGAATACGCAGAAGTGCAGCACTGCATGCAACAACTTTGACACTTACAGAAGCCTCACCTTCTCCATGCCTCCTACACAGTTCTACATATACATCATAAATGCAAACAGTACGGAATTAATCATACATGTTAAATGGTTTATTTTTGCTGTTCTCAGAATGTATCAAATTTCACTAAAAACAGTGACTTGAAGGTATTCATCATATAACAGCGGGGAAAAAAAACACAATCAAAATGATTGTGTTTAAAAAACCCATACAACATAACAAATCAGAATTCAGAACTCCTTAAAGTTAACTTACTTTCCATGACGTCAAAGGATGTCCTATGAACAGCTTATACTCTGTTGTGCTGTTATTACTTTCAGCCCGCCACTTTCTAAAAGAAAATCTCCATCGTTTTTAAAAACATGTTACATGCAATAAATGACTTCTTGCTCTCTACCACAAGTTTCCACAAGGCCAAATCTTGTCAGAGCCATTTATAACTCTTGGATTTCTTGTAAGCCAATCCCGCATTTGGCATTTCTGCAACTTTCAGAATTAAAATGTTGAAGATCATTTTCACAATCCTGGAATAGTAATATCTTCCCCTTCTTGCTCAGTCATGTTCTACATTTCCTATGACACTGATACTGCTTACTATGAAGCAGACTTACACCACCTCTATGAGTACTACAATTATTTAATTCTCTACATCACTTTTAATCACAAAGCAATGTAAAACAGTAGACAGCATTGCAGACTTACATTCCCTCTACTCTATGTTTTGATTGGCTGCTTCAATTAGCTTATAAAAAGAAATAGTTTTTCTGAACTCATTCAAAGTGCACTTATTTCTCCATGACGTCCAGTCTTATGGTTAGAAGTTATGTCTCTGAACTACACTTATCCTCAAGGCCAAATTGTGTAGGAGCCATTAGAACTTCTTGAAATTCCACAGAGCACATCCCGAGATTATTTCCCTAAAATTTTGGTTTTAAAAACACCAGGTAAGAGTTTTTAAGGTCATACGGCAATTTTTTTTTGAAAATTAAAACAGAATCATTGCAGAATGACCAGCCATTTCTAGACTTTAAATAAGCTGTGTAATGTCCTGATGTTATTGAAGGGCCGTCATGATATATAATTGCTGCAGTTACAAAAGTCCTTCCTGATATTGACAACTGCGAAGCTACAAAATTTTTAATTAAAGTTGTCAATTTTGTTCCATCAGGCCTACATCGTTGGAACATTAAAATGACATACTGGCCATATGTTCGTATAAATAATGTGGAAATCATTTCAGATTTACATTGGCTACACTCCATGTTGTGATCAGCTCCTTTTACTAGCTTATTAAAGGAGACTGATTTACTGTCTGGCAAAGTTAAATATATAAATCTTTCTGAGTCTACACTAGTAGTACTTGATACCATACAGTTCTCGCAGTCATGCTGCCATTGATAAGAAAGCCCAAACAGCTGATCTACATCTACACCTTCAGCATGCAATACATCAAGCATATACATTAAAAACTCCTGACAATCTTGCTGAATATTTTGAGAGAATTGTGTTTGGCCTGAACATCTGTCTAACAGATTTCGAATTTCAGACAAACTTTCTATGTTTGTTCTATCAGTGCTACATTTCTCTAACACAGAATTTAACAAACTGCAAAATCTTTGATCAGAATTGACCACAATCTCTTCTTTTACATTTTCTAGAGAAAACAAAACATTAACCACTACATTAGCATAGCAGTTGACACCAGAACTGTTTTCAAATTGAAAACCAACAACATCTTCAACAGAATCCTTTTTGTTTCTGCTTGTAATTTTAGGTTCATCGACTTTTCGTCTTTTTGCTACAACCTCCCCAGTATTGGTCACATTTCTTCGTTTCCGGCCTACCACACGTTTCTCAAACAAAGGATACTGAGGCAAATGTGGCGCATACTCTCTTCTTAACCTATTGTATTCCTTAACACAATCTAGATCCGCACAAATGTTTGTGACATCACACTCAATCAAGTACAATCCCGATAAAGTTCTAACTCGTGACAATGCCACATATGCCATACCCTCCTTGAACACAGAACTGCCAATATTCACCAATGCACAGTCTACACTTAAACCTTGCGATTTATGGATTGTCACCGCATATGCCAAGCAAACAGGAAACTGCTTACGGCGAACATATAAGTCTTTTACAAGCAAAAATCTAGCAGAGCAACAACCAATTAGCTGTACTTCCTCAATGCCATCAAATTTAATTTTTAAAAATTCAATTCCATCTCTATTTCTGTATTTTACAAAATCAACAACATTACCCATTGATCCATTTACCAGACCTCTTTCAACATGTAAATTCCTTCTTAAAATTATACGGCAGTTCAAGCACACATTCAGAGTCTTTTCAAAACCTGCAGTTTTAGATATACTCTTCTCTAATGAATCCAATTTTGTTTTCAGATTCTCAGACAAAATAATTGTTGATCCCATATGCTCTACTCTGTCAATAGCTTCCAGTTTCACAATCTCTTGCTTTTCTAAATGCAACATTTTGTTGTTGAATTTGGCACATTCTGCAAGAGTTGGCATCAAACATATTCCAGATTTCTTATCAGTAATTTTCTGAAAAATATTCTCAGGCACAACATCTTGTTCTGGATATAAATTTGACAGTAATCGTGCATGTAAAGCTTCTTTCCCATGCTCGGTCACTTTTCCAATTCTAACATCTTGTAGAATAGTCTTGTAAACTTCATCCTTCGCCTGACGCATATTTTCATGCAGTTCAGCATAATTGAAGTTTAACCATATATTGACGTTGCCAATGCTGCCTAGGCACTTCCTGGTATCTTCATGCGTGAGCATTTTGAACACAGGTTGCCCTTTCACTGGTGTCAGCTGCAAAAGATCTCCGAAAACAATGATGTGTTTGCCACCAAATAACACATCATACTCTGTTTTGAGAACTTCTTGCATTCTCAAATGCACCAAGGCAAGCATGACATTGGAAACCATGCTTACTTCGTCAATGATAAGAAGTTTCATTTTCCTCAAGATTCTTGAAACTTCAAAACAAGCATCTCCAGATAGCTTGTGATATTGTAATTTGTTGTCATGCTCCACTGGCAGCATCAGTAAACGATGTAAAGTAATCCCTTTAATGTTATGTGCTGCCAGTCCAGTTGGAGTGGTGACAACACAAGACAGCGATGACTCTGTCCTTTCCTGCAAATAGCATGAAATTGCTTTAATGAGGAAACTTTTTCCAGTTCCCGCTTCTCCACTCACAGACAGTCGGACAGGCTTCAACGACGTACATGAGCACTCTTTCTTGTCATGACTTAATCCATGATCAATTTGCATGGTAACTTCGTCATATATTTTCCTCTGCTCAACGTTGAGTTGTCTTTCCAACTCTTCTAAGTTAACCGCATCCTCCTGAGCATGTGCCATGGCTCTTTCCACTTCATTCATAGCAGTGGCAGCTTCATTTTCGATAACAGGTCCTCCTAGTGGATCCTGACTCAATGAAGCAGAACTCTGACTGTCCTGAGAACTGTCTCTGGCAATCTCGGCTGCAATCGTTGCTTCCTGCTCAATTTCCGCATTCAACATTTCTACATATTTGGGAAAAGCAGGACATTCTATGGTCTCCTTTGCAGCATTGAAAGAGTCTTCGTAACAGAGGAAATCTCCAACCAGTTTCTCTTCTGCACGCCAAGGCTTGAAAAGTTGCAAAAGTGCTAAATAGAAAAACTCCTTTTTTTCAGGAGATTCGCCACTCAATTTTCGATGGTTTACCAAGTGGCATTTTCTTTGCTTGACCAGACATCCCTCACTTCCTATTACAGCATACACTCCTTTCTCAGTATCTTCTTTGATGTTCCTCTTGAATATGTAATTTTGAAGAACCTCATACAGACAAACATTGTCGAGGTGACTGCTTCTATTTGGATAATATGTATCCAACATGTTGGTCTTCAAAATGTCGGTACTGTTTGGCTCCTTTTCCGCCAAATACTCAATTTCCTGCACAGGTTTCAGAACTCGATTACGCGTTGCAGCAAGACCAAGACTCGCCCAAACGATACTCCTGGACTTGGCATAGAGACTTGCTGAAGACAACCGGTCAGAGCATTCGTAAGCTCCAATTTCTCGATGCCACAACATCTTCAGACTGAAACTGTACAACTTCTTGCTGAGGCTCTTTTCATGGGAAATGTCCTCCCACATATCCTTCAATTCTGTCTTCTCTTTTTTGGTGATGTAAGATGTCACATACCGAGCCACAGCCATACAGTTATCAGCCACAAACTGTATATCCATGTTAGCATTCCACATGGACAAAATCACCGGGTTGTAGTCGTTGATGTACTTGGACTCTTCGTTCCTCTTCAAATTGTATGTGTTTTTAGGTGATTTCTTCATCACATTATGTCGCAGCGAAGACATCAAACTGTTTACTCTTCCTTTAGAAATCACCGGTCGTGGAAAGCCGAAACGACATTTGGTGTAGAACTTGTCCTTGTTTCGGAATTTACGACGGCAGTACTTTCCACATCGATGGCTTTGGAAACGCAAAACTTTTTCTCTTAGGCTTTTCTTCTCCTTTGCGTTTGGAACAGCACACGTAGAATACTGTTGGATGAAACTCATCACTGAGTCTTCTGGATCCGTTCCAAATTTAGGTGCATCCTTGATCCACAGCAACATATGTATATGAGGAGCACCTCTTGCTTGGTACTCCTTTCTCCAGAAGAAATCCAACACCTCTCCAAGAGGTGGATTCTTCTTATTCATGATGAAAGACATCATAGCTTCAAATCTATGATTGAAGTACCTACATACATTGACTGGATCCAAAGAGCACAGTTCTCCGGGTGTCTTGAATTCGATGTTATCTACGTTAGCATTTGCCTCTCGTAGAAATTCAAGTAAGTCTTCCCAGCCATACTCGGCACAGCTCAGAGTGAGGAACCATGTGGGAGTACCTAAGTTCCTCAGCATACATTTTAAATCACCATGACGACGGTACCAGTACTCATTAGTACCACGCTGACACGCCATGAGATTAATCAGGTGAGAATCCAAAATACTGTCTTGGACATTGACTTTATCCATAAAGTCACTTGCCGAGATGTTTTGCATGTGTATACCACTTTTCAAGATGTGGTTCACTGCATATGACAGTCCAGACAGATCGCTTTCAAACAGGAGATGAAACAAATAAGGAATGCATTGTCGAAACCTAGCATCTACTGCATACAATCGCAAAGTCCGGTATTCAGAAGCAGGAATTTGATGAGGTCGCTCATCATATCTTCCTCCCTGACCTGTTGGAAAAAGCTGTGGGAAACACCGAGCTTCCAAACTTTCCTCCCAAACACTAATGGGACTCCCTTTGGCTTGTTTCATTTGAAACAACTCAATAGCATTCCCCATGACTTCCTTGGAATGCAAAGGATGAACACTATAATGTTCATATATTTCTTCACTAGTAGAGGGTTCTACTTTCTCAATTTGACCAGCACACAAATCGCTATCCTCTTCCTCACTTACTTCCTCTTCTGCAACATATACATTCTTATAGTATTTATTATTTTTTTTCAAATACAATGTTGCCTTTTTAACTTTCCTAACATCTACTAAATCTTGCCATATTTTCTTATTCTTTGTCGGAACCCCATTAACTAAGATAACCAGAGGTTCCTCTTCCACTTTTTCTACTCCAATTGTGTTAATGTTTTTCTTCAAATCTAGAGGCAAATAAACAACTCTTCCCTTTAATCCTCTCTGTAAATCTGATGGAGGCAATTTCCCTGTCTTTGGCTCCATTCTTACAATAGCCTGAAAGGGATGGATACTTTGAATCAAAATAGATTCATAAGTATTTAAATCCTTCAATTCAGAAGGAATCTCAATCAATTCCAGATTATTATGAACTGCTCTAGCAGGCATCTGGTTTTGATTTAATTTGTTACAACAATAAGTACACACACGTTGATCCAATCCCAAATCAAAACAATTTTCTACCATCAAGTATGTTGTGAAATCCTTCCATTCACTATTATTTTCCCTTTCACTTTTTGCATATAAATCCACTAACTTAGTCTGATTCTTATAATAAGTGCGTCGACAACACACACAAGTGAAATTTGGCCTCTCACTTGATTTGACCTGAAACGTCGCAATTTCCCTCTGGAAATTATCTGTACTGGAAACATGTACACTATCTTCCACATTACCCGCTTCTTCTTGGTCAATTTCAACATTCTCCTCTTTACTTCCAAAGTAACAAAACTCAATTTCTTCACATATATTCTTCACATCTATTTCAGAACCATGCAAAAGAGCAGCGCATAATTGTTTAAGCATAATTGCTGGACTCTTAGCATAATACAACATTCTAACTAATTTCCTCACTTTATTATGATGCACTGCTAGCATCCTGAAATGATGAAAAACACTCTGGCATACTCTCCTGGAAAGACAAGCCAGTGAATGACCATGCAAACCTGTCACTTCTCTCACTCTGCAAGGATCTAATTCTTGCAACAACCTTATTTTCTGCTTCAAACTTTTCTTATTAAATGACCGTACAAAATCACAAAGCAAATTGATGGAATCCTGTCGCACACTACAAATACTACTACACTTCCAGGTGTACACAGGACCCTTAGCACGTCTTCCTAAAACCTCATTACCTAACACCTCTTCTGCCTCTGTTGTCACAAGTTTTTCTTTTTCAACTGGACAACCATCTTTCACTTCATAAGCACGACCACTGGTGTCAACTGCATGCACCAAATCATTATCCTGGAAATAACTCTCCTCATTAAAAAATGCCTCAGAGCTTGAACTATGCATCCATTCTCCAGAAAAAACTTCACAAAAATTACTACGATTAACTATTCTCTTCCATCTACTATTTCTTTTGAAATCATAAATTGCCTTGTTTAGCTTCCTAATTCTATTGATTATCAAAATAAATAACTTACGTTTAATTTCAAATGCCTGATCAATAACTTTCTCAACTTTTTTTTTTCTCTTATAAAAAACCACTTTCTGTTGACCTTTCTTAATATTTTTTAACAAATTGCCAATTATCCTGTTGCGGAACATTCGTTTACGAATGTCCCTAAACTGTTGTTTCCTTCTACTATCATGCACAGAGTTATCTCTTGCTCTAGCAGTAACATTTTTGATTGGCCTTTCCTTTCCATTTGAATTGCTTCTCTTTTTATGGACTGAAACATTTTCTGTAGTAATATTTTTTTTACTACACATATTTCTTATGAATGTTTTTGTACTCTTACCCGGTGCTTTCTTCGTGACTTGACAAATCTTTTTGTTAGAGGACTGCTGCTTCTTTTGATTGGCCTGCTGTCTTTGACGTTTTGCAGCCTTTCTCTCTCTTTCTTTCGTTGGCATGGTGAAATGTTGAAATGATCTGCAGTTGAATCTGTGGTAAAATATATAAAAAAATGTTATTAACCACTATTACCAAACAGTAAATCAATAACAGTGATCAAAAACTTAACACACTACTTGACATTTTAAATAGAAGATTTTTTAGTCCTTGGCAAATTTACAATACAGAAATAGCAGAAAAGAAATGGAATTTATATTCATGTTACCTGTGCTATTTTATATGTGAATCTGATCTAATTTTATGAGCATATTTTAATATTTTATTGAAGACACTACACATAACCTGTTTTTGAAGGAGTCTTTATTTTTAAATTAAACGGTTTACACTTTTACTTTTTATTTATTATAAATTTTAAAAATAAATGTTTATAGTTCCATAGGCTCAAGCAGGTCAGCTTCCCACCCTATGTCATATAATTCGGACAAATCTGCATCCTCATCACGCTCTTCTTCATCCTCAGGATTTAAATCATCCAAGGGATCAACATCCACTGATGTTTCAATTACAAGTTCAATGATGAGGTCAAAATCAACTGATTGCAGATTGTCGCTCATGTTGATGTTGTCTTTATCTTTAAAGAAAGATAACAACAATGAGATGTTGCAGAGTAAGAGACAAATCTCAGAGATTATAATAGTAAAATTGTTTAACAAGAGTAACATTTTGCAGCTATTATTTAGCCATGTCCAGTGATGCTGAGCAGGTGAAGCCTATGTCTAATTTTTCAGTGAACAGGACTCATCTCTTCTTAACCTTGGATAAGCCTCACCAACTCTGTGTCCCCTGCACATTCTTAAATGTAAAGGGGCAGATTTATGTTAAATGGCACATCCCCAGGCATGCACCAGTTAACGTGCACCGCTGCTCTGCCACCCATGGTGTGCCGTATTTACAATCAGATAGGAGAAAGCTGCGTCAAAACCCTGCGCCTGCTTTAAGCAGGCATAGGTCTTGACGCAACATTGTGGAGATGGGGCACCCCTGAGCCTTGCTTGAGCTGCATCGCACTTGCGATACAATTCCAGCAATGCGCCACCTTTACAGCACAGATACGTCACGCATCTGTGCCATTTTTGCCCCATGCTGCGCCGCATTGTAAATGCAGCACACCATGGGTGGCGGAACAGTGGCGCAAGATGACTGGCACATCCCTGGTGATGCGCCAGTCATCATAAATCTATCCCTAAGCTTCTTATCTTGTTACAGATGAACCGCCATATGTACCATCAAACTATTTTGCATTTCCTAAATAGCGAATTTTAAGGAATAAATAGCAATTCTTTACCATTCCTAATTTGCAATGAGCAAATTGCTAATTGCAAATTACCCATTCATTTCCATGGGCTAGGAGGCTCATAGGAATGAAGGTGCAATTTGCGATTAGCAATTAGCTCATCGCAAATTAGGAATTTTTCCAAGGGTGCATGGGTGTCTCAAGAACACCCTGCTGCACCCCTGAAAAAGAAATTTGGGGGCATATGGCGCACATACATGCCCTAAGGGCATGTATTGGCGTCATGTGGCACCTTTTGTTTTTTTTAAAAAAATTCTTTTTGAAAAGAATTCGCAAATTACCACCAACTAGAAGTTGGTGGTAGTTTCCAAATCCTTAATGTCATTTTTTACATATTTTTAGTTTGATACATTGCATTTAAGGAATCGCAAAATTTGCAAATCCTTCAGTGCAATCGCAAAATAAGGAATAGCAAATTTTGCTATTCCTTATTTTGCATCAAACTTGTTTGATACATACCATTTGTCTAATTAGCATTCGCAAAGGCTGAAATTTGCAGAATTTTGATCTTTGCGAATGGTAATTAGCTTGATACATATGACCCCAAGTGAGGCCTGTCTTGCAACATGGTGCATCTTTTGCATCACTGCTGCATCGGTTTCATGTGGCACGTTTTTTTTACACCATGACACATCTGCCTAAATGCATCAATTTGTAATTTTCTCGCCTCATAGCAAATCTTTTGCACCGCCACTGCATCATAAAAGTGACGCACAGTGGCGCAAAAGAGACATACACCTATCATAAATCTGTCTCTACCATTTTAAATGATTAATCCAGGATGACGATAAGGTGTGGCCTATCCAGAGGTTTGTTTATGGTGAGGCCTACTCAGGATTGCAGATTAAAGTTACGCTTGATAAAGAATACAGAGGAGATAATACATGTAAAGGCCTACCAATGAAGTAAGTAATGTCCACTTTATTGCGCCAGTCATCATAAATGTATCCCTAACCTTCTTATCTTGTTACAGATGAACCGCCATATGTACCATCAAACTATTTTGCATTTCCTAAATAGCGAATTTTAAGGAATAAATAGCAATTCTTTACCATTCCTAATTTGCAATGAGCAAATTGCTAATTGCAAATTACCCATTCATTTCCATGGGCTAGGAGGCTCATGGGAATGAAGGTGCAATTTGCGATTAGCAATTAGCTCATCACAAATTAGGAATTTTTTCAAGGGTGCAGGGGTATCTCAAGAACACACTGCTGCACCCCTGAAAAAGAAATTTGGGGGCATATGGCGCACATACATGCCCTAAGGACATGTATTGGCGTCATATGGCACCTTTTGTTTTTTGGAAAAAAATGTTTTTTGAAAAGAATTCGCAAATTACCACAAACTAGAAGTTGGTGGTAGTTTCCAAATCCTTAATGTCATTTTTTACATATTTTTTGTTTGATACATTGCATTTAAGAAATCGCAAAATTTGCAAATCCTTCAGTGCAATCGCAAAATAAGGAATAGCAAATTTTGAATTAAGGACATTTTAAGTCATTTCCACATGTGCAGTGTTTAAATCGTTTTTGGGGAAAAGGAATGGTTTGCAAATTTATGACACGGACATAATGGTGTATGCTTCTCTATAAGGCATTTCACTGTCTCTGATGTCATTTTTCCCATATTACATTATAAGACCTTTCCCCATGGAGCACATTCCTTGTAAATATGCTCCCACCTGTGCATGGTGAATTTAGATTTTGACTGTTTGAGTCACATAGCCATGTTAAAAGTGACCCAAAAAAATTGCAAACGCTTTAAAAAAACACATTCATGTGTCTTAAGCACATTTTAAGTCATTTCCCCGTGGACAGTGTTTTGTAAGTGGCGCAAAAGAGGCATACACCTATCATAAATCTGTCCCTAGCATTTTAAATGATTAATTCATGATGACGATAAGGTGTGGCCTATCCAGAGGTTTGTTTAAGGTGAGGCCTACTCAGGATTGCAGATTAAAGTTACGCTTGATGAAGAATACAGAGGACATAATACATGTAAAGCTCTACCAATGAAGTAAGTAATGTCCACTTCATTGCGCCAGTCATCATAAATGTATCCCTAAGCTTCTTATCTTGTTAGACATCAACCAGGATATGTATCATATAACTATTTTGCATTTCCAAAATAGCAAATTTTAAGGAATAAATAGCAATTCTTTACAATTCCTAATTTGCAATGAGCAAATTGCTAATTGCAAATTACCCATTCATTTCCATGGGCTAGGAGGCTCATAGGAATGAAGGTGCAATTTGCGATTAGCAATTAGCTCATCGCAAATTAGGAATTTTTCCAAGGGTGCATGTGTGTCTCAAGAACACCCTGCTGCACCCCTGAAAAAGAAATTTGGGGGCATATGGCGCACATAAATTTTAACAACATTCCATTACCTCAAAAACGATTTTCAATTCATAATTTGAAAACACTGCCCACAGGGAAATTACTTAAAATGTTCTTAAGACACATGAAAGTGTTTTTTGAAAGCCTTTGCAATTTTTTTGGGTCACTTTTAACATGGTTATGTAACTCAAACAGTAAAAACCAAAATTAACATGCACAAGTGTGACCATATTTACAATGAATGTGCCCCACGGAGAAAGGTCTTTTAATATAATATGGGAAAAATGACATCAGAGACACAGAAATGCCTTATAAAGAAGCATACACCATTATATCCTTGTCATAAATTTACAAACCATTCCTTTTCCCCAAAAACGATTTTCAAATCATAATTTGAAAACACTGCACATGAGGAAATGACTTAAAATGTCCTTAAGACACATGAAAGTGTTTTTTGATTGCCTTTCCAGCATGGTTGGGTCACTTTTAACATGGCTATTTAACAAACATTCAAAATCTAAACTTGCCATGCACAGGTGGGAGCATATTTACAAGCAATTTGCGCCACAGAGAAAGGTCTTACATTAAAATGGGAAAAATAACATCAGAGACAGTCAATTGCCTTATAAAAAAGCATACACCATTATGTCCTTGTCATAAATTTAAAAACAATTCCTTTTCCCCAAAAACGATTTTCAAATCATAATTTCAAAACACTGCACATGGGAAAATTACTTAAAATGTCCTTAAGACACATAAAAGCGTTTTTTGATTGCCTTTGCAGCATGTTTGTATCACTTTTAACATGGCTATGTAACACAAACATTCAAAATCTAAATTTACCATGCACAGGTGGGAGCATATTTACAAGCAATTTGCGCCACAGAGAAAGGTCTTACATTAAAATGGGAAAAATAACATCAGAGACATTCAATTGCATTATAAAGAAGCATACACCATTATGTCCTTGTCAGAAATATTATAACCATTCATCTTCCTCAAAAACGATTCTCAAGTCATAATTTGAAAAGACTCCACAGCTCCTATGCAGAAAAACACCCTGTCAGTACTAATACTTCACATTTTCTCCAATTACATTTTCTCAAAGAAACAAAATCTATTTGTAAAACACTTGAGACAAAGCAACATTTGAAAAACACAACTTTCTTCATAATTTTCTCCTTAAAGCACACTATTCTCTATCTAAATTAAAGAAATATTTTCTCACCTTAGCAAATACTTTGAGTTTGAAAACAGTCTCAGAAACACACCAATTTGTCTTCAGCAGAGCAAAAGGTATGCACTCCAGAGTCTGCAGCTATCAAAAGCACAGAAATGCTGTAATTCTTCACACATATCTCTCATGTCACCCAATCAAAACTCTTCCCTCACTTTTTTTCAAATGAAAACCCTTCCCCCCTCTGCCATTTCATGCCTTTTCTGCATAGCAACCACCTCTTGCAAGACCTCTGGTGTTTGCAAGTTCACACAACAATGTTGCAATTGAACTCTGAACTCTCAGTGCACCTGCGTATCCACTGCAATCTTTCATTTAATGATTATTTATTGACCATTCAAAATACATCTTTCAAATAACTCATCCATGCACCCTAACTTTCTATTTTCAGCAATCAAAATCCACCAATCACTGTTACTGCTTCATTAACACAGAAACTCCACAGTTTTTTTCATTTTAAACTCTCATTTTTTCAACTGCCATTTCATTGCCACACTTCATCTGACTGCAGCAGAACCTTCTCTCACCATGTTTTCTGTCTGGATTGTTGGACATAGTTATATCCACTGGGCTCACAGGTATGCTGAGAACAGAAATTTACCTAACCTCAATTTACAAGATGTGGAAATTAAATGGTTTGGCCACAGAGGATTAAAATGTCACCAATTGATACCATTGGTGAAAACCTTTATGCATTTGCCCAAACCTGACCTGTTAATTGTGCACTGTGGAGGTAATGATTTGGGCACTTTGACTGGGGTAGGTCTGGAAATGCTTTTAAAGGACACCTTTGAGCAATTGATGGCACTTTTTCCTCAGACTGCCTTGTTAAATTCAAATATATGCCAAAGACAGAAATGGAGGTGGTCATACCAATTTTGTCCACAAATTGAGAAGTCGAGGAAGCATGTAAACAAATCTGTTTCAGCTTACATGAGAGACCATGGAATGGGCTCCCTGTACAACAATAACTTGCGTTACTACATGCAAGATATCTACAGAGGAGATGGAGTTCACTTCTCAGATGAGGGCAACAGAATTTTCATTTTGAATTTAAGACTGTGCATTGGTACCTACTTATAAGTACCTAAATGTACCATAAACCCAAAAGCTCTTCTCAGAGCTACCCTACATCTGATCACTCACAATTATTATTTTACTCTAACATTTTTCACTAATTTTCAACAAAGTACGCTCCCTGGGGCGCTTCCCGGTACGCGAACCGGGAGCTAACCTCGCAAATTTTTTTTAAAAAATGTTTTTTTTTCGCACATATGGGCCTCCTCAGCCACCCTCAGAAAACCTAGGGGGTCAAGATAAGTCTACCGTGCCCCCTTCTACCCATTCTGAACATTATTTGCCCTCCATCTTGTATCTTAATTCGACTGAAACACAAAATGGTGGACTCCCGTAACGCTTAAGGTTCGCGAACCGGGGCGCTCACCAGTTCGCGTACCGGGTCGCTCCCTGGGAAGCGCACCAAATCAAAAAAGGTGGGAAAGTAGTTTACAGAAAAGCAACTGGAGACAATTTCACCAAATATAGATTAGCTCATACTACATACCAATCCCTACCATTTTCACAAATTTGATTGGAATTCCATTTAGCCATTTAGCCTGTAGACCTCTCTAAATACCCTGAGGTAAATTACTTCTCAAAACACATCTGAAGTGTTGGAATTGACAACCAAATAAAATGTTACT
The DNA here is from genome assembly GCF_964261635.1 of Lissotriton helveticus. Taxonomy (NCBI): domain Eukaryota; kingdom Metazoa; phylum Chordata; class Amphibia; order Caudata; family Salamandridae; genus Lissotriton; species Lissotriton helveticus. Next base: position 1,598,439,379 of record NC_136059.1, on the reverse strand, counting down.
TTCATTTTCTACTTTTTTTACCTGACATTTGATTGGTTATGTACCTGAATATATATAAAGAAAGAGAGAGAAACACAGCCATTTTGACTACTACTTCCTGAATTACATTGCAAGATCATTTTCACTCACAACTTAAACTTGTTTTTAGAAGGTGAGAAATTATTTTATAAATTTGAAAACATTTTCAGATAGTTATATACTATCCCTCTGTAAGAGTTAGACATTGAGAAAGGCTTCTTTATTATAATTATGGATTGATTTAGGTTTCTGTGGTATAATTATGAATTTACTTAGGCTTCTTCACAGGCACTTTTTAATAGTACTACTTCACGCCTGAAACCATACAGTGCCCATAGATTACTTCTCTGTTATAAACTCACAAGTACCTGTCTGAACTTAAACCCAACAGTGCCCTATCTCTACTGATATATTTATTTTTTATGCAAATTACAGCAATAAAATGGAAGGTGAGCAGAATGTTTCCTTCGAAATTGTTCTGGAGAACAACACAGAAAAAGATATTGAGGACAATGATGACTCAGATTTCATGGATGAATCACGGGACCATGAATTAGTTCAATGTGTAGAATCTGTGGATCATTTACTTCATTATGATGACGGTCAAATGTGGGAACTTATGTTCACTCAACAAGAGGACATATCGGACAGTCAAATGCTAGACGTTCTATTAAATTTTGAAAAACAATCCGAAAAATAAAATTGTATGTAATATTAAAAAATTGTTTGAGTCTTTAATCATTTTTATATGTAATTCATAAACTAGTTAAATGTTAGAAATGTTATAAAATTTTCAAACACAATCACAATAATAAATAATTGCTTAAAAAATAAAAAAATTAAAAAATAATCAACAAAACCAACAATCAATTAACATACAGTATTTGAAAAGTCTATCATTCTTTTTTCCTTATAGTACGCTGCCCAGAACGCTTCCCGGTTCGCGAACCGGGTGCTACCCACGCAAAAAAACAAAAACATTTTTTTTTCTTTTTTTGCCCCGCGGGGCCCTTTTAAAGCCTCCACATTAAACCTAGGGGGTCAGGGAGGATCTACTATGCCCCCTTATGGTTATTTCCCCCTTTGTTTTGGCCTCCTCTTGTCTCTCAATCCTACCGAGAGACAAGATGGCGGCCGCTCCGGACTGTTTAGAATGTTGACAGACACCGGAGAGCCAATCAGCTTCGCTACGCGAAGTTCTGGTACGCGTAAGGTCCGCAAACCGGGGCGCTGCCCGGTCCGCTGTTACAGATATATATCTTTTTTTAAACGTTAATTTCTCAAAATCCACTGGAGCACATATATTGAGACCTACAAAAGGCATATCGGGCTACCAGTCCCTACAATTTTGCCAAGTTTCGTGCAAATCCATTCAGCCGTTCGGGCTAAAAGTGAGGCCAACCGCCCTATGGAAAACTCAATGTTAAAAACACGTTTTGGGACCCCCCTTTTTTCTCGACCCCCCCTGGACGAACCCCCGCCCAATTTTCAGGGGCTGCTCAGAAACAAAATGTGCCATTTTCCTGAAAATTTCAGCCAATTCCGCCACAAACGCCAAAGTTATTAGACATAGAATTTTCAAAAATCCCATAGGGAAAAAATCCTAACTATATATACCTACTGGCGACCGCCAGTAGGTAATATATATATATATATATATATATATATATATATATATATATATATATATAAATATATATATATATATTTATATACACACATGCCAAGGTGTATTTGAAGAACGAGTGGGTCTGTGAGTGTCTGTATTGATGTATTAGTGGGTATGTGACTGACTGTATAGTTGAGTTATTAATTGTGTCTTAGTGAATGTATGGGAGAGTGACTAATCTTTATGAATGTGTGTATCAGTATGTCAGTTGGTATGTAAGTGGCTCAATGGGTTGCTGAGTAGGTACATGAGTGTCTATATGAGTTATTGATTAGTTGTCTGAGTACCTGTGTGGGTGAGTGAGGGGCTATACGACTCCCTGCATAAATATATGAGTGGGTAAATCCCTGGGTGTATGCGTTCAGGAGTACATCTGTGAGGTACTGTATGGGCGACGGGGTATGCATATGGCAGGGTTGGTGAGTGAACGGATTTCTCAGTGGTATATGGGTGAGTAACTGCATATGTGAAAGGCAGTATATTTGAGTGTTGGAGTATATAAATGACTGTATATGTGAGTGAGTGATTGTGAGAGTGTCTGTATGGGTGAGTGCGTGCTTGTGTCAGTGACTCTAAGGAGAGTATTTGTTAGTATCTGTATGAGTAGTGAGTATGTGTGTTACTGTATGGGTGAGTAAGTGGTTGTGTGATTGAGTGTTTGGGTGAGTGAGTAGGTATGTGAGTAGCTCTATGGGTGAGTGGTGGTGTATGAGTGGCTGTATGGGTATATGAGTGGATATATCAGCAGCTGTTTTGGTGGGTAACTGGCTATATGAGTGCCTGTATGGATGAGTGAGTGGATGTATATGTAGACCCATGAATCAGTAAGCGGCTATCTACATACTGGTATTGGTGTGTCAATGGTTTCAAGAAAGGTAGTCTGAAATTTGGAGGGGATGTATGATAGGTTATATTTGGGTGTGAGTAGGTGCATCAGGGATTATGTTGATGATGTCATCAGTGAAGTAATCAGTGTTGTCTTTGAGATGTCATCAGTGATGCCACTGACCACGTCATGAGTGATGTAATATATGACATCATCAGCAGTGCATTGCGTGGCCACGAGTTATAGCTATCTCAGCTGACTATAACTGCTGAATTTCTCTTGTTTTATATGAGTGAAACGTCAGCCTAACTATACAGTCTCTGAAATCTGTGGTTTTTACATTGAATTTCTAAGGTTTTTTTAAAAAGGCAACATCCTAACTATAACGTCTCTGTAACCTCTTTTTTTCAGTAAATTTCTAAAGATTTTTAAATGCTAATTTCTAACTACAACATCCCTGAAACCTTTGTTTTTTCAGTGAATTTCTAAGGTTTATTAAATGCTAATTACTGACTATGCCTACATAGATAAGACATGTGCACAAAGAGGAAGAAAGGCGCAGAGAAGAAGGAAGAAAAGTGCAGAAAGAAGCAACAGAGGTGCAGAAAAAGGCCTACTTCGACTGTACTTTTCCACAGACTCATACAAATTAGCCTAATCACTAATCCTTCTCCCAAGATGTCTTAAACCTCACTTTTGTTTTGAAGGTTAACTATGCATTGATTGCTCAGAATGTTAGGCGTACCAAATGTAAAACATCAATCCTAACTAAATCATTGTTGTAAGTCTTACCTCGTTTCTGAAGGTATGCATGTGTGTGTCTGTGCTTTTACCTAGTGACATGTTACATACAAATAAACATACAAATACTTGAATACCTCTGTTTCAAACAGCATACTCTGTAAATGTGTACAAAATGTGTATGTATTTCATTCTGCCCATAATACAGGGCACATGGGAATTCAATAGTATATTTGAGGGGCTCTATACATCTACATACATGCCTGTGCAACCAAATGACAGAGCAGAACCAATAAGTTTTGACCACCTATTGGAGAAGCTACCCACTTTTTAAGCTACCATCTTCAGATGTATAACACATGTGAGAATACATGTACAAGTAGACATATACCTTAGTAACGAGAGCACGCAGACCTTTAAACATGACAGCTTGCAATTCCAATTTGAGTACAGAAAGAGGAAATAGAAGTGCAGATAGAGACAAGAGAGGTGTAGAAAGAGGTAAAAGAGGTGCAGAAAGGCAAGAGGGTTGCAGAAAGAAGAGAGAGAGGTGCAGAAAGAAGCAACAGAAGTACAGAAAGAAGCAACAAAGGTGCAGAAAGAGATAAGAAAGTGTAGATAGAGGCACAAGAGGTGCAGAAAGAAGCAAGAGAAGTACAGAAAGAGAGAAGAACGGTGCAGAAAGAGGCAAGAGACATGCAGATAGAGGCAATAGAGGTGCAGAAAGAGGGAAGACGGCTGCAGAAAGAGGCAAGAAGGGTGCAGAAAAAAGCAAGAAACGTGAAGAAAGAAGCAAAAGAAGTGCAGAAAGAAGGAAGAGGTGTGGAAAGAGGAAAGAGTGGTGTAGTAAGAGGCAAGAGGGGTACAGAAAGAAACAAGATAATTTCAGGAATAAGCAAGAGAAGTGCAGAAAGTACCAACATAAGTGCAGAAAGAGGTAAGAGAAGTGCAGAAAGGCACAGCAATTGTGCAGAAAGAGGCAAGAAAACTGCAGAAAGAGGCAAGAGAGGTACAGAATGAGGCAAGAGAGGTACAGAAAGGGGGAAGAGGGGTGCAGATAGAGGGAAGAGGTGTGCAGAAATAGGAAGAAAAGCACAGAAAGAAGCAAGAAAAGTGCAAAAATAAGCATTAGAAGTACAGAAAGAAGGAACAGCGGCCCAGAAAGAGGCAAGAGTGGCACAGAAAAAGGGAAGAGGAGTGAGAAAAGAAAGAACAGAGGTGCAGAAAGAGGCAAGAAGTGTGCATAAAGAGGGAAGAGGGGTGAAGAAAGAAGCACAAGGGATACACAAAGAAGCAAGAGAAGTGCAGAATGAAGCAACATGGGTGCAGAAAGGGGGAAGAAGGGTAGAGTAAGAGGCAAGAGATATGCAGAAAGAATCACAAGAAGTGCAGAAAGAAGGAACAGAGGTACAGAAAGTGGCCACGGGGGTGCAGAAAGAGGGAAGGGGTGGAGAAAGAGGCAAGAGGGGTGCAGAAAGAAGCAAGAGAAGTGCAGAACAAAACAAAAGAACTACAGAAAGAAGGAATAGAGGTACAGAAAGAGGCTAGAGGGATGAAGAAAGAGGGAAGAGGAGTTGAAAATGAGGCGAGAGGTATGCAGAAAGAATCAAGAAAAGTAAAGAAAGAAACAAAAGAAGTGCAGAAAGAAGAAACAGAGTTGCAGAACGAGGCAAGAAGGGTGCAGAAAGGGGAAAGAGGGGTGTGAAAGAGGCACTAGTGGTACAGAAAGAAACAATTGAGGTACAGAAAGAAGCAACAGCCATGCAGAAAGAGTGAAGAGGGGTGGAGAAAGAGGGAAGAGAAGTACAGAAAGAAGCAACAGAGATGCAGAAATGGGGGGAGATGGGTAGAAAGAGTGGCAAGCAGGGTGCAGAAAGGAGCAAGAGAGGTGCAAAAAGAAACAAAAATGTACAGAAAGAAGTAACAGAGGTGCAGAGAGAAGCAAGAAGTGTGCAGAAAGAGGGAAGAGGGGTGCAGAAAGAGGCACGAGGGATACAGAAAGAAGCCAGAGAGGTACAGAAAAAAGCAATATGAGTGCAGAAAGAAGCAACAGAGATGCAGAATGATAGAAGAGGGGTGCAGAAAGAGACAAGAGAAGTGCATAAAGAAGAAACAGATGCAGAAATTAGGAAGAGAGGTGGAGAAAGAGGCAAGGGGGTGCAGAAAGAATCAAGAAAGGTTCAGAAAGAAACAAAAGAAGTACAGAAAGAAGGAAAAGGGGTGTAGAAAGAGGTAAGAGGGGTGCAGAAAGAGAGAAGTGGGATGTGGAAAGAGGCACAGAAGGTGCAAAAGAAGCAAGAAAGGTGTAGAAAGAAGCAACAGAAGCAGAAAAAGAAGCAACAACGTTGCAGAAAGAGGAAAGAGGGATGGAGGCAGAAGCAGGAGAAATGCAAAAGGAAGCAGCAGAGAAGCAAAATGGGGAAGAGGGGTAGAGAAATAGCAAGAGGGGCACAGAAAGAAGCAACAGAGGTGCCGAAAGAAACAAAAGAAGTGTGAAAAGAGGATAACAGGTATAGAAAGAGACAGGAGGGATGCGGAAAGAGGAAAGAGGGGTGCGGAAAGAGGCACAAGGTGTCCAGAAAGAAGTCAGAGAGGTGTACAAAGAAGCAAGAGAAGTGCAGAAAGAAGCAACAGAGCTGCATAAACATGCAACTGGGATACAGAAAGAGGGAAGAGGTGTGCAGAAAGAGGCATGCGGGATGCAGAAACAAGCAAGAGAGGTGCAGATTGAAACAAAAGAACTGCAGAAAGAAGGAACAGAGGTGCAGAAAGAGGCAAGAGGGGTGCAGAAAGAAGGAAGAGAGGTGCATAAAGCATCAAGAGAGGTGCACAATGAGGGAAGAAGGGTGCAGAAAGAGGCAAATGTGGTGTAGAAAGAAGAGAGGTGCAGAATGAAGCAAGAAAGGTGTAGAAAGAAGCAAGAGAAATGCAGAAATAACTAACAGAGGTGGAGAAAGAGGCAAGAGAGGTACAAAAAGAAGTAAAAGAAATGCAGAAAGTGGCAAGAGGGGTGCAGAAACAGGCGGGAGAGGTGCAGTGCCAGGGACAAAGGATGCAGAAAGAGGCAAGAGGGATGCAGAAAGAGGGACAATTGATGGAGACAGAGGGAAATGGGATGCAGAAAGAGGAAGAAAAGTGCAGAAAGAAGCAAGAAAGAGACACAAGAGGTACAGAAAGAGGGAACAGGAGTACAGAAAGAGGAAAGAGAGGCGCAGAAAGAGGGAACATGGATGCAGAAAGAAAGAGGGGTGCAGAAAGAAGCAAGAGAGGTGCAGAAGGAAGCAATAGAAGTACAGAAACAACCCACATAGTTGCAGAAAGAGGCAAGAGGGATGTAGAAAGAGGGAACAGTGGTCCATAAAGAGGCAAAGAGTGGTGCAGAAAGAGGGAGGAGGGGTATAGAAAGCAGCAGGAGGGGTATAGAAAAAAGCAACAGAGGTGCAGTAGGAGGCCATCTTTGTGCAGAAAGAGGCATGAAACGTACAGAAAGAAGCAACAGAGATGCAGAAAGGGGGGAGAGGGGTAGAGAAAGAAACAAGAGTGGTGCAGAAAGAATTAGGATAGGTGCAGAAAGAAGCAAAAGAACTGCAGAAATAAGCAACAGAGATGCAGAAAAGGGGAGGAGGGGTGGATAAAGACGCAAGGGGGTACAGAAAGAAGCAATGCATGTCCATAAAGAAACAAAAGAAATACAGAAAGAAGGTACAGAGGTGCAGAAAGAGGCATGCAGGGCACAGAAAGAAGAAAGAGAGGTACATAAAGAAGCGAGTGAAGTGCAGAAAGAAGCAACTGAGGTGGAGAAAGAGAGAAGAGGGGTGGAGAAAGAGAGAAGAGAGGTGCAGAAATAAGCAACAGAGATGCAAAAAAGGGGAAGAGGGGCGGAGATAGAGGCAAGAGGGGTGCAGAAAGAAGCAAGATAAGAGCAGAAAAAAGCAAAAGAAGTGCAGATAGAAGGAATAGAGGCACGGAAAGAGGCAAGAAGGGTGCAGAAAGAGGGAAGAGGGGGCAGAAAGAGGCAGGAGGGGTGCTGAAAGAAGCAACAGAGCAGAGGTGTAGAAAGAGGCAACATGGGTACAGAAAGAGGCAAGAAAAGTGCCACTCCACAACACTGACTACCATACCACATAATTACACTCCATAACACATAATCCCACTCTACATAATTTCTATACACTAAATCCCACATACTTCCTATCCACATAATTTCACTGCACAACATACCACTAGGTATGAGCGCAAAATTCGTTCCGCTCGCGGATTTTGCGAATTTTCTGTAAATTCGTGATCCGCGAACACCCGCGAATTTACCGAGAATTCGCAAATCCGCGAGCGGCGGATCCGGGGGCAAAAGTTGAAGCCTGGCCTGTTGTAACTATTTTACGATGGCGCCGGCAAGCTGCCAGCGCCATTCTAAAATAGTTACTAAGTTAGCTTCAACAGGAAGCTCTAATAGATAAAATATAGCAGGTGCTCGATTTTATCTATTAGAGCTTCCTGTTGAAGCTAATTTAGTAACTATTTTAGGATGGCGCTGGCAGCTTGCCGGCGCCATCGTAAAATAGTTACAACAGGCCAGGCTGGTGTGCTTTCTTTTCCCAAATCTACTGTCGAAAATCAGCTGTGATGCTGGATAGAGGCCTTTGCTTCCTTGACTTTCACGAGCGCAATCCCTTTGCTGTTCCTGTGACCAGGAGGGTCTGTCTCTTCATCTACTGCTCTGATATGGTCTCAGACCTTTTACACACACAAGAGGCATGTGCACTCGCATGAAAGCCCCGCCCACAAACTCTCGGTGTGCACCGTCTTCCCGCCATTGACCCACTATGATGGACAGCTCACCGAAGGGACCCCAGCGCCCTTCGGGGCGATTGCATAGTAACACACATGGTCGCTGGAACTAGTTGAAGCTCAAATGCCGTGACTCATTCATCAGCCCAAAAACAATCGTGCTCGTCATCGAGGCTGGGCAGGTGTGCCTTCTTCCCAAATCTACCGTCGAAAATCAGCTGTGATGCTGGATAGAGGCCTTTGCATCCTTGACTTTCACGAGCGCAATCCCTTTGCTGTTCCTGTGACCAGGAGGGTCTGTCTCTTCATCTAATGCTCTGATATGGTCTCAGACCTTTTACACACACAAGAGGCATGTGCACTCGCATGGAAGCCCCGCCCACACACTCGCGGTGTGCACCGTCTTCCCGCCATTGACCCACTATGATGGACAGCTCACCTAAGGGACCCCTGCGCCCTTCGGGGCGATTGCATAGTAACACACACATGGTCGCTGGAACTAGTTGAAGCTCAAATGCAGTGACTCATTCATCAGCCCAAAAACAATCGTGCTCGTCATCGAGGATGGGCAGTGTGCCTTCTTCCCAAATCTACCGTGAGGCAAAGGCCTCTATCCAGCTGTGATGCTGGATAGAGGCCTTTGCATCCTTGACTTTCACGAGCGCAATCCCTTTGTGTTCCTGTGACCAGGAGGGTCTGTCTCTTTATCTACTGCTCTGATATGGTCTCAGACCTTTTACACACACAAGAGGCATGTGCACTCGCATGGAAGCCCCGCCCCAAATCCGCGGATCCGCAAATCCGCAAAATCCGCTGATTTTGCGGATCCGCAAATCCGCGGATCGTGGATCCGCAAAATCCGCCCATGCTTACATACCACCTAATTTCACTACACAAAACCTACATCCACTCCACTCAAAAAACATTAGTAAAAAAAGTTTAAATTTACAACACCAATAGCTCTAACTCTCTCAATTGTGAGACCAATCACATTGCAAATACTTTAACTAGTAGTCGCATTTGCAGAGTGGTAGAGAAAGGGGGCTCGGCCTCTGACCAGCATGCAGGAATCCTGCTGCGAAGGACTTACAGGAGGTACCAGGAGGGCTTCTTGGCCTCCAAAGTCCCTCAGGAGTAAAGTGGACTTCATCCCCTAACCAGTTTTGTGCCAGGAGGCATGTTTGTAGAGTGGTGGAAAAAGCTGGGCATGGCCTCCAAAGACCTCTGAGCAATACCACTGTGTGGGACTTACTGGAGGTAACAGGAAGTAGTTGGCCAACTAACCCTTCTATTACCTCCAGTAAGTCCCTCACAGCAGGATAGCTAAGCTCTCATAGCAGGCCATGCTCCCTTTTCCCACCACTCCATTAACACACTTTCTGGCATGCTCTTGGATGGGGATTGAATTCCCCTTTACTGCTGGTTGGTTTTAAGGGGCCAACTAGCCTACCTGTTAACTCTAGTAAAACCCATAAAGTAGGATTGTTGAGAGGTGGACACAGGCAGGCCTCCTTTCTTCACCACTCTGCAAACGCATCTCCTGGTATGCTCTTGGTTGGGAGAAGAAGTTCCCTTGCCTCTTGAGGGTCCTTGAGGGCCAACAAACCCTCCTGTTAATGCTAGTAATCCCTACACAGCTGGATTGCTGAGAGTGGTCAGAGGCCATGCCCCCTTTTAACACCATTCTGCAAACGTGCCTCCTGGCCCGCTGCAGCTTGGGGGTGAAGACCATTTTAGTCCTGAGGTCATCAGGACTCAAGGGGACCTCATCAACCCAACAGCAGTGGGCCAAGAGGCACGTTTGCAGACTGTTGTAAAAAGGAGCATGGCCTCGGGCTACCTCTCCATCCCGGGGTGGGCACCCTGGGACATTGCTTGAGCCAGCCCTGGGGGGTGACGGTGCCCAGAGCCATCTAGGACTCCAGGAGGGTGGCCGTGCGGCCCCCCTCCAATCAAGTTTAAAGCCCCAGGGCGGTGGCAGTTCCCGGGGCAGAGAGTCCACTATGTTAATTAAAAAATGCCCCGGGCAGGTAGTTATCCCTGGAGCAGTATAGGGGCCAGAGCCCCACACACCATATTAATTAAAAAAGCCCTGGGGAGGGGGCGGTTCCTGGGCTGCAGTGGAACCACAAGGCCCCACCCACAAATAATTAATGCCCCAGGGAGGTGGTGGTTCCTGGGGCAGAGTGTGGAGCCCCCTCATCATATATATTTTTAAAAAGCCCCGGGAGGTGGCATCCCCAGGGCTGTGGGGGGGCCACAAGGCCTGCCCGCCCACTATTAATTAAAGCCCCAGGGAGCTGGCCGTTCCCTGGATACCATGAGTAGGGCAAGAGTCCCCCCACACATTTTCTCTTAAAAAAAGCCCTCTGAGGTGGTGGTGTCTGTGGCTACGGGGTCCCCCGCAGGCTCTCAAATCATAATTGAGCATTGCCCCGGGACCTGGCCCACCCGGGGCTTCAAAAAAACAAAATGCGGGAGACCGCCTTTGTTTTTTTATTCAGTGGGATACACGGACTCTACGCGAATCCCATTTTCTTTTTATTTTATGCTTTTTCCGGGCTCTCTGGGTCCCTGTGGGACCCCCTGAGTAGGCCTAAGAGGTCAGGATGTTCCTACCCTGCACCCTTTTCTTGTTTTGTTACATTTTGTTCTTTGGACTCTGTTCAACTGAGTCACAAGATGGCTGCCAACACTTCAGAGTCAAGTTTGTGCTCAGGAGGGTTCAAGAATTCACCACGATCACCAGGAAATACTGCACAGATTTATACCATTAAAAAAAGGACGCTTTCTGAACCAAGAGCTACCGTTTTGCCAAATTTAGTCTAATTCTGTTCAGCAGTTCGGGCTGTAGCCTTGTCTAAAGTTTCATATGGAAATTAACATGGAGAAAACACATTTTGGGACCCCACTTTTTTCTCGGCCCCCGCTTGACAAATTACCCCAAAACTTTCAAGACAGGAGCTGACCTGAGCGGGCCATTTGTTTTGAATATTTCGCGTAGATTCATCAAACGGCGCCATAAATATTATTGGCAAAGGAAAAAGCGCTTTTCCTTTGGAAACTATAACTACCTACTGACAACCGCCAGCAGGTAATATAAATATATATATATATATATATATATATATATATATATATTAACTACTAACTGATTTTTCTTTTGAAAACTACGTCATTCAGCTCCAGCCTTCTCCTGACTTTTATTGCTCCTTCAGTTCAAAATGCTTAGAGTATGGATTGTGGTTCACAGCTGTATCTATTGCGAGGTATTAACAGGGAGTTGGGTTTGCCAAATGTGTAGAGTACCTGGTTTGGCCAGAAAGGGTTAAAGTTTCATTGGTTGCTGGCTTTGCTTAAATCCATTAAGAATTCCGAAACTCCTCACCAGAAAATTGTACACTTTGGTGGCAATGACGTAGGCACATTGACTGGGGTAGGGCTGGAAATCCTAATGAAAGAAACCTTTGCGGAACTGATGTCGCTTTTTCCTCACACTGTTTTGGTGTACTCTAATATATGCCAAAGACAGAGTTGGAAGTCGTCAAATCAATTCTGTCCACAGATTGACAAAGCCATGGATAAATGTTAATGATACTGTTCCTGCATTCCTTAGGGACCATCAAATGGGCTGTATCTATAACTACAATCTGCGTTTTGACATGCATGGAATTTATAGAAATGATGGAGTGCACATTACAGATGAAGGCAACTGGGTGTTTCTAAGTAACATGAAACTTTGCATCCGGTCTTAAGTGTAGCAGCCATATACACACAACCAATGCAACAGCCACCCTAGTACCAGAAATATTGTGACGTTTTTTTCTAAAGGGTTTTTTCCATTCGTTTTTGGGGATGTTTGCGATGATGGCACGATCCCATCAGACATGTCGCAAAAATGGAAAGCAAAAGCAGACATTCAATGGCCACCAAGACATCCTAAAATAATATGTAAAAAAATCCATTCTGAACATATCCCATACAAATATTGCTATATACATACTTCTTTCAAAACATGTTAAAACTCATAGGGGCATATTATCAAGGGCTTTATCTCCGCTTTTTTGGCTTTAAAAGCCAAGAAAGCGGAGATAAAATTATCTCCCTATTACCAAGCTGTCGCTAACACCAGTTAGCGACAGCTAATAGGAGATAGTGACCATCTTGGGCCCCGCTTTGCATGTCAGTGATATTTATCACTAATGACATGCAAAGTGGGCGTGCCAAGATGTTAGCGACTGGAAACAGTCGCTAACATCGCTATCTCCTATTACCAACTTTTGGAGATATTCGCGCTAAGCGCGAATATCTCCAAAAGCTAACACCTGCCCAGGAGCAGTTCTTAGCCATGTTATCCAATGGGAGGTGGATAACATGGCTAAGAGCATTTGCTCGATAATGCATGAATATCGCTGAGTTTTCAGCGATATTCATGCATTGCGGCCGTTTTTTATCGCATTTGCGATAAACCTTGCTAATAGCAAGGTTTATCTGCGATAAAAATCGCCGATTTGCGGCGATAATTTTTGTCTCTAAACAAGTTAGAGACAAAAATGATCTCATAATTCTGTATTAAGTTTCTTTATAACCCATCTTTCAGACCCATTTCCCATTTTTGTGGTTATTCAGGATGTCACAATGGCATTGTTAACGATCACACCTTTTCAATAGAGTGAAAACACATATATGCACACATATTACAGTATTTTACACACTAGAGTTTTATTAATTTACACTTCAAACTCATGTTTTTCGAGTGTATTTCTATAACAATCATCTCTGAAACCTATTTTCCGTTTTTGCGTTGAGGCCAGATATCACATTGACATCGCTAATTGCGATCCCCCTGGACACGTCGTGAAAGCAGAAAGCAAAAGCAGGAATTCAATAACCACCATCACATAAAAAAAGTATTACTATATAATTAGATGTAACCATCGCAGTACATAACTTACTATATAAATAAATCTATAAATTATGTTTTCAATATCTCTATAACAATGTAATAATGATTCATTGATATATATTCTTTTATATTTTCACCAATATTCATAATGACATTGATAGTCACGTTGTCCCCGATCAATTTTGGACACATAACTTGTGTCACTAACACTTCCATTTCTCAACCATGGGGTCAGAGTATCTCCCCCCTGACCCCTTATGTGGGATTTCACAAAGATTTTTAGCCCTGGTATCCATTCCCGATAGATAAAATGATGGCCGCAACTTTCTATTTAGGTTGCGTCCAGCCAATCTGAGCATTCCGGTTGGCGCTTGCATCTGTGATTCATCGCAAAACCACTGTGTAATATCCACGGCCAGAGATATCACTATAATTTTAAACTTACATTTCTCAATAACGACTGAACAGATTTATACTAAATAAGCAAAACACACTTCCTCGAACTGACATCTACCTCCTTGCCAAATCTGGTGTAAGTCCGTTCAGCGGTTCGAGCTGTAGGTGTTGCTAAAGGTACCTATGGGAATTAGAATTACAAACGCAACCATATGTCACACCCCAAATTCTCGATCCCCACCGCAAGGATCACCCCCAAACTTTTCATAACAACAGTACCCACCATTACACTTTTTTGGCAACATTTCATGCAGATTGGTCAAACGACGCCAAAGTTAGAGCCAAGTCAAAAAATCCTTTTCATTTGGAAAATAGGTCCTAACTATAAATACCTACTGCTGCCCCCTAGGTAATGTTTATATATATGTGTGCTTATATATGAAAAGAGTATTCTGGGACTTGCAGTCCACGCACAATTAGTGAACAGCAAGTGGTGAGCGAAGGCACTGACTTTGGGGTGGAGCGGGCCACAACCAGTTAACTTGTGGCAGGACTTTTAAATTCCTGGTACTGAAGAAGGCTTAGATTAGCCGAAATGCATTCGCCGTTTGGTACATTTGGAATAAAGATGCCTCCATTGTTCCCCTACTGTGGCCTCTGCCTTTCCTTGTGAGGGGGTTGCGTGCGATATTTCAGCGCGTCAGCCAGAGACGCGCAAACAGAGCTGTCATGAATGATGTAATATGTGACATCATCAGCAATGGATTGCGGGAGCGCGAGATATAGTGAGTACAACTAACTATATCGGAAGAATTTCAATGGTTTTGTACGAGTGAAACGTCCAGCTAACTATAACACCCCTAAAAGCTATGGTTTTTCTGTGAATTTCCAAGGTTGTTTAAATGCTAATTCCTAACTATAACACCCCTAAAACGTATGGTTTTTTCAGTGAATTTCAAAGGTGTTTGAAATGCTAATTCCTAACTATATCAGGCCTGAAACTTATGTTTTTTTCAGTGATTATATATATATATATATATTTATATATATATGTGTGTGTGTGTATATATATTACCTACTGGCGGTCGCCAGTAGGTATATATAGTTAGGATTTTTTCTCTATGGGATTTTTGAAAATTCTATGTCTAATAACTTTGCCGTTTGTGGACGGAATTGGCTGAAATTTTCAGGAAAATGGCACATTTTGTTTCTGAGCAGCCTTTGAAAATTTGGGGGGGGTTCGTCAAGGGGGGGCCGAGAAAAAAGGGGGGTCCCAAAACGCGTTTTTCCCATGTTAATTTCCATAGGGCGGTTGGCCTCACTTTTAGCCCGAACGGCTGAATGGATTTGCACGAAACTTGGCAAAATTGTAGGGACTGGTAGCCCGATGTGCCTTTTGTAGGTCTCAATATATGTGCTCCAGTGGATTTTGAGAAATTAACGTTTAAAAAAAGATATATATCTGTAAGCGCGGACCGGGCAGCGGCCTAGGACGCGTACTTTTCGCGCAACGGAGCTTTGTGAAGCGAAGCTGATTGGTTCTCCGGCGTCTGTCAACATTCCAAACAGTCCGTAGTGGCCGCAAACAGTCCGTAGTGGCCGCCATCTTGTCTCTCGGTAGGATCGAGAGACAAGAGGAGGCCAAAGCGAAGGGGCAAATGACCATAAGGGGGAATAGTAGATCCTCGCTGACCCCCTAGGTTTGATGTGGAGGTTTTAAAAGGGCCCCGCGGGGCAAAAAAAAAAAATTATAATAATAATCTTACGGCTGAATGGATTTGCACGAAACTTGGCAAAATTGTAGGGACTGGTAGCCCGATGTGCCTTTGCTAGGTCTCAATATATGTGCTTCAGTGGATTTTGAGAAATTAACGTTCAAAAAAAGATATATATCTGTAACAGCGCACCGCTTCGCGTACTTTTCGCGTTACGGAGCTTTGCGAAGCGAAGCTGATTGGCTCTCCGGTGTCTGTAAACATTCCAAACAGTCCGTAGCGGCCGCCATCTTGTCTCTCGGTAGGATCGAGAGACAAGAGGAGGCCAAAGCGAAGGGGCAAATGACCATATTTGGGCATAGTAGATCCTCGCTGATCCCCTAGGTTTGATGTGGAGGTTTTAAAAGGGCCCCGCGGGGCAAAAAAAATAAATAATAATAATAATCGAACGGCTGAATGGATTTGCACGAAACTTGGTAAAATATTAGGGACTGGTAGCCCGATGTGCCTTTGCTAGGTCTCAATATATGTGCTTCAGTGCATTTTGAGAAATTAACGTTCAAAAACAAGATATATATCTGTAACAGCGCTCCGCTTCGCGGAGATAAAATTATATCTGTATTACCTAGCTGTTGCTAACACCAGTTAGCGACGGCTAGTAGGAGATAGCGACCATCTTGGGCCCCACTTTGCATGTGAGTGATATTTATCACTAATGACATGCAAAGTGGGCATGCCAAGATGTTAGCGACTGGAAACAGTCGCTAACATCGCTATCTCCTATTATCAACTTTTGGAAATATTCGAGATAAGCGCGAATATCTCCAAAAAGTAACAGCTGCCCTGAGCAGTTCTTAGCCATGTTATCCTATGGGAGGTGGATAACATGGCTAAGAGGATTAGCTCGGTAATGCATGAATATCGCTGAGTTTTCAGCGATATTAATGCATTGCGGTCGGTTTTTATCGTATTTGCGATAAACTTTGATAATAGCAAGGTTTATCTGCGATAATTTCTGACGGTAAAAAAATCTTTGCAATGCATCGTTAGGGATAAATATCGCTTAACTTTGGTAATATGCCCCAACGTCTGTTAACGTTCGATTCGAAGGAAATCAGGAAGTGTTGAAAAACATTGTCTGCGCCATCTTGTCTTTTTTCAAATGCCACACTTTTGTCGTGCACGGCAGCCATTTTAGATGCCTTGACCAGACCCACTCTGTGCACGCTGTCGATCCTTAGCATGGCTCCCCACCCTCGCAAGCATCTCCCCCAGGCAGTGGTCACCCCCGCTCTCTGTCTTATGCATGGGTAATAAACCTCCCCCCATCTGCGCTGCTCTTTCCTGAGAATCACACCCTGTGCCCGCCCGACACCTCCCTTTCGCCCTATTCACTACTGCACCCTCTGACACTCCTTTTCCTCTGTGTCCGATTGTCCAGGCTGGTCCTAGGGTATCAGCTAGCCCTGCAGATGTAGTTTATGGCCACAGCTGTAAAGATTCACCCCTCTTCAAAGGAGTTATAGTAGATCAAGGCCCACACTCGATGAGATCCGTCACAGCAGAAGCGTTGCTATTATCTGAAAACCATCCTGTATTGTGATTGGGGAGGGGACCGAGCGTGAAGCGGAAGATTCCAGGGATGACTCTTTGTACATCAAAGTTTTTACAATTATGTGTCACATTAAAAATATATAGCACTCCGACAAAGTAGTAAGATTATAAAACTTTAATAATTTATAAATATATACAAGAAAACAAAAATAGTAATAACATATAAACAT
Organism: Lissotriton helveticus; assembly: GCF_964261635.1. Classification (NCBI taxonomy): domain Eukaryota; kingdom Metazoa; phylum Chordata; class Amphibia; order Caudata; family Salamandridae; genus Lissotriton; species Lissotriton helveticus. The sequence goes on along the minus strand of NC_136059.1, from coordinate 1,598,422,536 downwards.
TTTTAGGGAAAAACAACGAAGTAGCGGTCGGCTGTGCGAATAGTCCCAACGCAGCACAACGTCCAGATTTCCGGCGTGGGGCGGGTCATCAGTAGCAAACTGTTGTGCGAATAGTTCCAAGGCAGCAGAACGCGCTGAAATCTAGATGACACGAAAGTGATGTCTAGTAAGTTGCCACCCAGCAAATAACGGCGTGGGGCGTCGCGGGGGGTGGGTCTTCAGTAGCAAACTGTTGTGCGAATAGTTCCAAGGCAGCAGAACGATGGCACCAAGGTGATGTCCAGTAAGTTGCCGCACTGGTTTTGGTATCCTACAATGCTGCTCCGAATAACGGCGTGGGGCGCCCCGGGGGAGGCGGCGTGAACGGGCCTCTCCAGGTGGAGTGTCATCTGTTGTAGTGGGGCGCCCCTTTACCGTTTCAGTTGCCATTCCGTCCGTTTTTGGTCCACTGTGTCAAAAGCCGCAATTCAGCTGAGTTGCGCCCACTCTTGCGGTGCAGCGATAGGCGGCTGTCACAGGACTCTCAAAATGGCGGCAGGCTCTTTCCTTTTTGGGCCTGGTCCACTGAAATGGCCCTGGGACACCTTGGAAATCGGACGCTTGTCTGCTAGGTCTTGGACCCCATTCTCGAAAGCGTCCCCTCCGCCTTGAGAATTCATCAAAAGTTTTGGGGGCCCCGACTCCTGCAGGCTTCTGGTGGGGAGCGGCTGCCATGATTGCTCGCGGAATGACTACGACGGAGCTACGAGATGGTGGTGCTCTCATGCTGACGCCAGCTTCAGTCTGAAACATCCAGAAACAAGGTGGGGCTTTCGTCGTTTGGAAAAAAAAAAAGTTTTCATCCAATGAAAAGTGTTGTTTTTAGGTCATATGATCAAGCCTTCCATCATTAGGAAACCAAAAGTAAAATGAACCAATGAAAAGTTTTATAAACAAGTCACATGACCTGTTATGCGGCATAGGGTATAAAATGCGGAGAAAATACGTTGGCACGTGAGGCGGCGTCAGTAGCGGACCGATGTGCGAATAGGCCGAAGGCAACACAGCGCGCCAAGATCCGGATGGCACCGAGGTGGTGTCCAGCAAGTTGCAGCACTGGTGTGGCCATCCTACAATGTTGAAAGTCGGCGTGGGGCGCCCCGTTGGCCTGTGAGTTTGCGTCAGTAGCGGACCGATGTGCGAATAGGCCGAAGGCAGCACAACGCGCCAAGATCCGGATGGCACCGAGGTGGTGTCTAGTAAGTTGCCGCACTGGTGTGGCCATCCTACAATGCTGAAAGTCGGCGTGGGGCGCCCTGTTGGCCTGTGAGATGGTGTCAGTAGCGGACTGATGTGCGAATGGGGCCAAAGGCAGCGCAACAATATTTTCTGACTGACACCACAAGGCGCTGAGATGCCAAGATCCGGATGGCACCGAGGTGATGTCTAAGTTGCGGACTGATGTGCGAATGGGGCCAAAGGTAGCGTAACAATATTTTCTGTATGGAAGATACCACTAGGCGTTGAGATGCCAAGATTCGGATGGCACCGAGGTGATGTCTAGCAAGTTGCTGCACTGGTGTGGTCATCCTACAATGCTGAAACTCGGCGTGGGTCGCCCCATTAGCCTGTGAGATGGCGTCAGTAGCGGACCGATGTGCGAATAGGCCGAAGGCAGCACAACGCGCCAAGATCCGGATGTCACAGTGGTGGTTTCATAGTTGAGAGGCACTTCATCTGCAGTGGGGCGCCGAGATCCGGATGGCACCGAGGTGATGTCTAGCAAGTTGCTGTACTGGTGTGGTCATCCTACAATGCTGAAAGTCGGCGTGGGGCGCCCCATTAGCCTGTGAGATGGCGTCAGTAGCGGACTGATGTGCGAATGGGGCCAAAGGCAGCACAACGCGCCAAGATCCGGATGGCACCGAGGTGGTGTCCAGCAACTTGCCGCACTGGTGTGGCCATCCTACAATGCTGCGCCGAAAGTCGGCGTGGGGCGCCCCGTTGGCCTGTGAGTTCGCGTCAGTCAGTGGGGGCTGTTTGAGGATCTGACTGCATTGGAAAGCAATGTGATGCTGTGCGTCGCCCCCAAGATGGAGGTTCCTCGGCTGCAGTGGGGCGCCCCTTGGTGTTTCACTCGCTATGCAGCTGAGTTGCGTGCGCACTTGTGGCGAATAGGCCGAAGGCAGCACAACGCGCCGAGATCTGGATGGCACCGAGGTGGTGTCCAGCAATTTGCCGCACTGGTGTGGCCATCCTACAATGCTGCGCCGAAAGTCGGCGTGGGGTGCCCCGTTGGCCTGTGAGGTGGCGTCAGTAGCGGACCGATGTGTGAATAGGCCGGAACCAGCACAAGGCGCCAAGATCCGGATGGCACCGAGGTGGTGTCATAGTTGAGAGTTCTGAGCAGCGCTTGTAACACTGTCTGAAGCTTATTTGCACCTGCTGCAGCTTCACTATTGCCCTGGTGTGGCCTAAGATCGCCCATGACATAGGCGGCCACCTCCCGGGGTCCGGCGGAACTTTTTTCCTTTTCCTTTGTGCATCTTGTCCCACAATCCGTTTGACCTGAAGACACGACCAGGTCCCTGAATGTGTGCAGGTGGACGCTATTGATTGAATCAAAATGGCGGCTTCACACAAAGCTGACTCAAGCGTTGCTGCTGATGCTATACAGAGAAAAACTGGTTTTCAGTTTGTACATTCTTCAGGATTTTTCCATCCAAGGCTGGTTGAGAGTTTGTATAACAATGGCTTCAGATTTTCAACATACTACTCTTCAACATTCTTCCTAAATGTAACAATGTGAGACTCACTAGGAGAACGGTGTGTGAGGGCCACAAACGGCTGTTTGTCTTTCCTTTCAAAATGCTGCCAACAATATTTTCGGAATGGAAGACAACACAAGGCGCTGAGATTCGGTTGGCACCGAGGTGGTGTCCAGCAAGTTGCCGCACTGGTGTGGCCATCCTACAATGCTGCGCCGAAAGTCGGCGTGGGGTGCCCGAAGGGGGGGGGGGGAGGCGGCGCAAACGAGCCTCTCCCGCTTCTCCATGTGGAGGCAGTTCATCTGCAGTGGGGCGCCGAGATCCGGATGGCACCGAGGTGGTGTCTAGCAAGTTGCCGCACTGGTGTGGCCATCCTACAATGCTGCGCCGAAAGACGGCGTGGGGTGCCCGAAGGAAGTGTCCTTATCCAGGGCATTATCGCTGTATCATGTCCTCCACTAAAATGGCCCTGGGACACCTTAGAACTCGGACGCTCGATTTTTTTTTCCTTTCCTGTACATGCAAAAAAAGGTAAATGCCCGGTACGTTACACGCTTCATCTGCCACGATGAACTCTCCAGAGGAACCGAAAAAAAATATAGTTGTGGTTACTATACCATGCATCGTCATATGGAGAGGTGGCACCAATTAATTATAGTGCTGCATAAAAGAGAGATTTGGAGGAGAACCCCTGACCTGCTAGTACATTCATCAAAGAAGTGGCACTGAGAGCTTCAGAGGCAAGGGAAACGGTCCCAAATATTTAGAAGAACTTTGGAAAGATTAAAATGACATGTTTAGATTGTGGCAAATTAATTTCATGTGGACAGATGAGTGTTACTCTAATAAATACAGCATATGAACATCATCATAGTCGATGGTTGGTAGAGACATTTTGACTATATCCTGGACCTGCCCGTCCTCGCCCAAAATGGCGCCGGAATAAATGGGACTCGTAACTCCTTGTTGTGTACTGGTTGCAGAACCTTGAAATCACGAGATACGTATGCAGTTTTGAAGCACATGGCGGGCGGGGACGAGAATTGATTGAATATTTCGACATCCCTATTGATATTAAGTTGTGATGTGTTATTGATTACTGTACTGTTGAAAGTTCGAATTAACGTCACCCATGGTACTTGCCCGCAAATGTATATCTAGATAATTTTATTGTAACTGGCCCTGTCGTATTTTAATTATAAAATGTACGTCCACCGATTCCGTAACTGTTAGACACCTTAGTTCTTGCAACCTAATGGCCCGCCCGTTACGTTCCTCTACAGTGTAAATGTCTATTCATCATATACGATTACAGTTTGCTCCGTGGCCGGCCCACGTGGTTATAGGCTCGTATTTGTATAATGAAATGTTCACAATAAAGGTTTTTAAAAGAAAACATGGTAGTAGTATATACATTGGTAAAGTTTGTAATAATAGTCACTGTTTTAGAATCATTAAAAGGCAAGTGAAATAAAGCAGACCAATTACATGAAGGGTAAAAGGTATAATACGAAGGAACGCAGTAAAGATAAATGGTCAAGGGCTGTTGTGTTTTCTATTCCTGCAACATAAAGTGATCGATAAGAATCTCATATTCAGGCGTATCGGCGACTAAGACAGCAGGTCGACCCTCTTTTGCTCAACGGCTCCATCATGGGACGAAGAAACGCTCTTTTTCTCGAAAAAAGAATATATTTTACTTGCAGGACAGTTGTAAAATTTCCGGGAAAGTACATTAGCCTGGAACATTATAACATATATTTAAGAAAAAATAATGTTCGGAAGTAATGAAAAGCGTAATTTTTAGGTCATATGACCAAGCCTTTCATCATTACAATAAGAAAAGTAAAATGAACCAATGAAAAGTTTTATTAACAAGTCACATGACTTGTTATGCTTACGTTACGCGCTGCGCGCCCCGGATGACTTCCGGATGCGCTAACGCGGCGCGTCATATGACGCATTACGCGACAACGCAGGTCCAGAATATAGTCAAAATGTCTCCACCAATCAGCGGTCGGAACACAACCCCTTTCAGCAGGCTAAATAGTTCTGTTAAATGAGAACAGAAGGGACAGGCAACAAGAACCATCAGTCAAAGAGGGGAGGGCTAGTTCTTCTCTACCGGGTTACATTGGGGCGCTACCGGAACTGATCGAATTGGTAGTCTACAGTGTTTCTGGATGTTTCAGACTGAAGCTGGGTTAGCATGAGAGCAGCATCATTTCGTAGCTCCGTCGTGGCCATTCCGCAACCAATCATGGCAGCCGCTCTTTATCGTTATTTTGGGCGGGGTGGGTGGCGGAGCCGAGCTGTTTTGCAGCCATCATTGTGTGGAGTTCAGTTCATCTCACTAGTTTTGTATTTGTCATGAGGGGTTGTTCCTAATGTTTCTATTTTAGCGAGGTCAAAAAGAGATCCCATTAGTGGCCTACTGATTTTGCTCGATTCCTTTTCTTTTTTTTTACACGATTTTTCGTTATCTGCAAAGACTAAACAGAGTATTGCGACTCTGTGTTTGTTTGTAAATAGAGAATGAACCAAAGAGAACTAATTCTAAAACAGTAAATACTTGGATAACAATCAATCAAATGGAGAGAGAAGCAGGCACGACGGATTACAACGGGGGCAAAGGCCTGCGTTAACTACCTTTCACTATCTGCAAAGAGAGAGTACTCCTAATAGAAATGAGGGGGGGGGGCACCATTCAAAGCAGATCAGTGTGCATAAACACGAAAATGTTTTCACTTACCACGTACTTGACATTCGACAGCTTATGATATTTGCTATTAAAAAACCATTGAAATTCACTGAAAAAACCATAGGTTATAGACCATATATAGTTAGGAATTAGCATTTACAAAACCTTGAAAATTCACTGAAAAAACCATAGGTTATAGACCATATATAGTTAGGAATTAGCATTTAAAAAACCTTATTTTACTCACACAAAACCATTGAAATTCCATATATAGTTAGTTGCACTAACTATATATTGCGCACCCGCAATCCACTGCTGATCATGTCACATATTACATCATTCATGACATGGTCAGTGACATCACTGATGACATCACTGATGACATCTCAAATGACATCACTGATGACATCTCACTTGACATCAATGATGACATCACTGATGATATCATTCATGTGATAATACAATGCATCTCCTCACACTCTAATATAACCTCCGTTACACCCAGTGTTAAATACAGAGTATAATTTTTGAAACCATTGACACACCAATACTAGTTACTACATACGCACTCACTGATTCCTATGTCTACACACACATTCACTCATACAATCATTCATACATACAATCACTCATCTTGACAACACTATCATATGCACTCATACACCTATACAGACACTCACACTCTGCCACTCATCCATGGAGTTACTCACACACCTAGTCAGTCCTGAAAAGAATCAATCACACTTCCATTTTCTCATCTATACAGTTAAACACAGAACACCTTACATTTTTTAAACATATACTAACACATACTTACTCTCTTATAGAATCACTGATACAAGTACACATTGATCTGCACAGAGTCACACACCTCCCAGCCAGCCATACACACACTCAGTCTCCCATACAAATACTTGTGCAACCAATCAATAACCCATATAGCTACTTATATAGCTACTGATCAACACATGAAGCAGCTTGCACAACAACAGACATACTGATGCACACTTTCAGACAGTTTAGTCACTAACCCGTGCATTCAGTAAGACGCATTTAATCACTCACTCATACAGTCAATCACGCACCTACTAAAACCTTCATTCAGACACTTATACATCCACTCATTCTTCAATATGTAAAACATATTTAAACTTTACAGAAACACATAATCACTGGATGTTGTCATCAGTGATGTCATCAGTGATGTAACTGACCATGTCATGAATGATGTAATATGTGACATGATCAGCAGTGGATTGCGGGTGCGCAATATATAGTTAGTGCAACTAACTATATATGGAATTTCAATGGTTTTGTGTGAGTAAAATAAGGTTTTTTAAATGCTAATTCCTAACTATATATGGTCTATAACCTATGGTTTTTTCAGTGAATATATATATATATATGTATATCACTCTCCTCGGTTCCTTATTGCCAGAAGGCACAGCGCTCTATTGTCTGTTCGTAACTCCCCGCGGCAAAACCACGCCGCATTTATATCCAAACCAAATCTCCCAACAGGTAGAAAAACGGGACGAACTCAAGTTTGTGTTAACTTTTGCACTTTTTTTTTCCAATCCTCACAGAATGGAGTTCTCAAGGCAGGCAGGCACAGATCAGTGATCTATATATGTATATATATTTGTATATATATATAATATAATGTGTGTGTGTGTATATCTTTTTTATGTGTGTTAATTACCTACTGGCGGTCGCCAGTAGGTAGTTATAGTTAGAACCTAGTTTCCATAGGAAAAGCATTTTTTGCTTTGCTAATAACTTTGGCGTTGTTTAACGAATCTTCGTGAAATTCTCCCAAAAAAAGGTCTATCCCGGTCAGCTCCTATGCTGAATGTTTGTGGGTGATTCGTCAAGCGGGGTCTGAGAAAAAAAGGGGGTCCCAAAACGTGTTTTCTCTATGTTTATTTCCATAGGATAATTTGAGATGGGCTACAGCCCGAACTCCTGAACGGAATTACCCCAAGTTTGGCAAAAAGGTAGAGCTTGGTTCAGAAAGCGACCTTTTTTTTTAAATGGTGTAAATCCGTTCAGTAGTATTTGAGAAATTGAAAAAATAAGAGTCATAAAATCAATTTCTCATAGGAAACTTTGGGCAAGGCTACAGCCCAAACTGCTGAACGGAATTACACCAAATTTGCCAAAAAGGTAGTGCTTGAATCAGAAAGCAACCTTTTCTTCAAATGGTGTAGATCCATTCAGCAGTTGCTGAGAAATTCAAAAAATAAACATATCGATATCTAGAGGCACAGTGGATCCGTGCACCTACACAACCATGAGCTTTATTCTAATTGCCAGGAAACTGCCTTGCAGAGAGGTGGTCCAAGGCCATGCCCCCTTTTTACACCACTCTGCAATGCAGCTCTGTGGCGCTTACTGGAGGAAGCTTGTGGGCTAGTTGGCACCCAGGGACCCCCAGGACTGTAAAGTGGGGGACTTAATCCACCACTTTACAAAACACCAAGGGGTGCGTTTGCACAGTGGTGCAGGGAGGGGGTGTGGCCTGGTGTGACAAGTGTGCAAATGCGCCCTGTGGCACGCTTTAAGTTGGGGAATTAAGTTCCCTTGAATCCTGAGGGTCCCTGGGGGCCAACTAGCCCACCAGGCACGTCCAGTAAGTGCCACAGAGTTGCGTTGCAAAGAGGTATAAAAAGGGACGTGGCCTCGGACCACCTCTCTGCAACGCAGCTCTATGGCACATACTGGAGGTACATGGTGGGCTAGTTGGCCCTCAGGGATCCTCAGGATTCACAGGGAATTAATTACCCAAATTAAAACCTGCCAGGGGGTGCATTTGCACAGTGGTGAAGGGAGGGGGCTGGGCCTGATGGGACATGTGCGTACTTATGCAATCACTCCACCAAAACCCAAGCACTTATAAATTCACCATGCACTCTCCTTGCAGCACTCTAATCATCCAGTCACTACCCATGCACTCATGCAAGCACCCATGCACTAACTCATGCACTGCTACAATCCCCTGTGCACTACCCATGCAGACTTCTAACCACCTCCACAGTACTGTTTCACTCCTCCAATTACCCAGGTTGTACCCATGCACTCTAGAAATCCCTCTGTCACTTCCCATGCACTCCTCCAATCACCCATCCAGCATCATGTACTTATCCAATCACTCTGCCTAAACCTAAGCAGTTATAAAATCACCATGCTCGTTCCTTGCAGCACTCTAATCATCCAGTCCCTACCGATGTACCCATGCAATGGCCCAGGCACTAACTCATGGCAAATACAGAGGAGGTCATGCTCATTACAAGGGGAACCTCAATGCATAGTGTTCCCTAGTGTATGTAGGTGTTTTCACTGTATTCTAAGTGTCTTTTAGCATAGCACTTGTTCCGGCCCTGGTTAGTCAAAGTCAGTTACCACCAGTACCAGTCACAAAACAATTGTGGGCACAGGAGGACTTTCTGCCCCTCTGTTGGTTCTTTCTGCACATCTCTTGCTTCTTCCTTCACTTCTCTTCGTCTTTCTGGACTTCTGTTGCCTCTTTCTGCATTTGTCTTGCTTCTTGCTGCGCTTTTCTTCCACTTTCTTCACATCTCCTAACTTTGTAGGCAAATTAGAAATTAGCATTTAAAAAAAATATTGAGGGGGGCGTGCTTGGACGGCAATGTGGAGAGTTGCCTAAGTCAAGAGCTCCGCTACACCCTGGGGTAAAAAGCGTAGCTAAACAATGCACTAAGGTGCCCAAAGAGACCCAAAACAAAGCCAAGGCAATCGGAGAGCCTAGCAAATATTAGGACCTACTCTGCAGCAGAAGAAGTAGAGAGGAAAGCACCAAAAAAGCAACCCTAACAGATCTGGATACCACAGCAAGCAAAGACCCAAAATGGTTACCCCGGAGATCTGAGTGACCCGCTCGAGCGATGAGGCGCAGTTACCAGCGGCAAGGAAAGAACAAAAAGCAAAATGAGGTCAGTGCTAACCGTCTCCCAACGAGCGACACCACAGCCGCCCGGTTAAGAAAGACCCTAAAAGGCCCTCAGTACCGGGACAATACGGTGAGCAAGACCGAAACCGAAAGTGCGGACGGGGCGACCATCTTGCTGTGATCGAGGAGGGGTGGTGAGGAGCGGCGAGGGGCGTGGTACAACAAAGCAAATTCTATAAGTCGGCCCAAGAGAGGAGACACAGCCGCAGATAGCGAGGTCAGTGCTGCTATCGCCCCACTACCGACATCGCAGCCGCCCATTAAGTAATATCCTAAAAGGCCCCCCGCACCCGAGACAGATCGGCGAGCAAGAACGAAACTGAAAGTGCGGACGGGAGTGCGCATCTTGTTTGATCAAGGAGGGGCGGTGAATAGCTGCTAGGGGTGTGGAGGATCAATATAGATGAACGAGGGCTGGGAACGGCATATTAAATCATAAAAAGGAAAAAAAAGAGAAACTGCACGATTAAGAGGCCACAACTGTATACGAGGCTGCATACGCTAGCGATCACTGCCAGAAGGTGGCAGGTGCCGTAAGGACTGTCAAAGCGACGCTTGAAGACGGAGAATAAGTGGGGATCCATAAAGTCTACCCAAGCGCAGACACAAGCAAAAGGAAAATCACATGGCAGGCGGGTAAAATGCCACATAGAAACGAAACTGCAACAGAAGGGAGCGGCCATCTTTGCGCAAGGGGCAGGGCAAAGCCAGTGAATATCACAACATGGAATAAAGGCTACGAACGACAAGTAAACAAGGAAGGGCGACCGGTGAGGGGCAAAAAAAGCAGGCAGTGCCAGGGCTTAACCCCTGGTAGGAAAACAAACAAAAGAAGCCAGAAGGGGACGGAGCGCAACAAAAGACCAGAAAGTAGGCGCCAGGTCGCCTACGTTACAGATTCACACCAAACACAAGACCACCCTCAAGCACCGGCAAAACAACGGAAACATCCGTAAAAGCCGAAATAGAAACAGGTCAGGGGTACAGGGAGACACCATATTGCCATCACCTAACGGAAACAAAACAAGACCCTACAAGCGCAAGTGCACCATAGCACTGTCAAGGAATATCAGCCACCATACTAGACCACACAAAACAAAGAAGCCCGGTCGCGGCAGAGAACACGCCCCAAAGGGACCAAGTACACAAAGGGAAAAACAAACCAGGGGTGCCACAGAAAAAGTGGACCGAGCAAGGTAGACTGAAACCAAGAGCCACTATAAAATCACACATGCAGAGTGATAATGTGCCACAAAATGAACTCCCACAAGTGCGAGCAACCCAGCCAACACCACAGAGAAGTAATAAGAGATTTGAACTCCTGCAAAAAAAAAAAGAGGGCTAGCAAAAATGGCCGGAAACGAAGGGAAACTAGCTCAAAAAACAAAAAAGACCAAGCCTGAAGGTCCCCCATTAAACAAAAGTCAGACATCTGCAGCACACTGGACAGTATACTTAAAAAACTGGCTGAAGTACATGACTTGGAAAAAACTACGAAAAAAACCACGGATGCCATCCAAATAGAACTAGCTGCGGTCAGAGCAGACATCAACACGGCTAACAATAGGCTGTCAGTAGTGGAACAGAGGGTCAGTGATAGAGAGGACAGGTCACAGCATGCAGGCAAGGCGATCGGCACCATTGCAAAGGCTACCACGGAGCTCTGAAAACAAGCAGCGGAGTTTGAGGATCTTAGCAGGAAAGGAAACATAAGAATTCTGGGGGTGCCAGAAGGAGAGGAAGAAAAAGCTGGCTCGTGTGTGTCACTCGTACAGAACCTCATACCTAAACTGACGAATCTCAGTTTTTAGAACCCCTTCGAGATGGACAAAGCTTACAGAGCCCCGGCCTTCAGACCAAGTAACAGATCGGGCCCAAGACCGATAATATGCAAACCACTACGCTGGCATCAAACAGACGCCATCTTTGGGGTAGCAAGAAAAAATCCTAATCTACAATGGAACGGAAACAAAATCATACTCGCACAGGACTACTCAAAGACCACAGTGGACATAAGAAAGGATTTCTTGCCCAAAGAGATAGGCTAAGGAAAAAAAATATCACCTTCTCCTTCGCCGGCCCAACCAGATTCAGAATAAACAACAAAGGAATCACGCAAACCTTTGAAGATCCATCGGAACTGTCAAGATACCTAATGGGCCCTGCCCTGCAGGAAATGGAGACACCAACCAAGTCAAGCAAAAGGTGCGCCTCACCAGACCTCACAACAGACTAGGCAAGCCCCACAATACGAGGGCATCTCAGGACGGAACCTAGGGCCAAGGACAGCGATCAAACAGCTCAAAGAGAAACAAACGGCAAGAGCATCACAACACCACAAGAAGTTTAAAAGGGAAGGATATCTACCTCATGTACATACCAAGCCTGCAAGGCGAATGACAACAGAAGCTACCTCATGGGAAAACCACTGGAAAAAGAGTACGGTGCAGGCATGGCAAAGACTAAGAGACTTACACACAGAGAAGAAAAGTCCGACTTGATTAACCATAAGACTGCCTATATCCTTTTATTTGTATGCAAAACAATAGCCACTGCGCAGACAAGCATAATAGATGAACTTGTCCATTTATGCTGAAAAATTAGAATTAGCAAACTATAACTGCGCGTTAGACCATCTAGGGGATGAAGCAGGGCGGGAGGAACCTTGCTGTCGCACTTCTACAGTACGACGCATTAGCCGGGGGTGAGGGGATGGGAGAGGGAGAGGGAGAGGGAGGGGGGCGTCTTCTTTGTCTTGTCTGTCCTGTCTGTCCTGTTTGCCCAGTATGTCTCGTCCACGTCTTCGTCAATGTCCAAACCAAATTCTCAGACAGATCGTCCGGGTCAAAGCTGCCACCAGAAGTAGCTACCCTGACTCAAGCAGAGTCGACATACGAGCCAGAATGCCGCAGACACCACACCCACGTAGAGCCTAAGACGAGGTGGATAGCAAGCCCCACGCATAGTAAACTATGGCACTGAATAACAACACTGCACTGCATGCAGACCTAAAGATTGTCTCCCTCAACGTAAAAGGTCTAAATCACCCCATAAAGAGAAAGAAAGTACTAGACTACCTGGCAAAGACTAAAGGGGACATTATCCTACTACAGGAAACCAAACTCTCCAAGGAAGATGCGAACAAGCCCAGGGCGAGATGGATAGGTCAGGTAGCATGCTCACCGGCGGTGGGAAAAAAGCGAGGAGTCATCACCCTGATTAACAGTAAATCCAATATTACCATTGAGACAGAACAGTATGACAAGGAAGGGAGACTACTGATTACCCAGCTGAAAAGAGGTGAAGAAACCATACTAGTTGCAAACATCTATGCACCAAACACAGACAACACAACATACTGGGAGGGGATAATGAGGGAACTATAGGCAAACTAATCAAACGACATGACTGTGCTGGCAGGCGACTTTAATCTAGCTCTGGATCACATCCTTGACAGACAATCGATTTCCCAAGCCCGTCCTCCCGCATCATACACCATTCTAAAGAAAGTATGCAACAGATTCAACCTGAAAATTCCATGGTGTCTACACCACCCCGACACCAGAGATTACACCTTCTACTCCAACCCACACAACTCCTACAATAGAATAGACTACATCCTCATCTCAGGCTCACACACACACCTAATAGAACACACGGAAATTGTGGCAAGAACAATCTCCGACGACTCATGCATCAGCCTACACCTAACAGGTCGACACAATGAACACACCACCCGCAGATGGCGATTCAATAGTATAGTCATGGCAAAACAGGAAGACAAAACCAGTATTGAGAACACCATTAAGAACTCCATCAAGGACAACGACACACCCGACATAGATCCAAAAAGCCTGTGGGATGCGCTGAAAGCGACTATCAGAGGCACGCTAATGGAGATCAAAGCTAGAAGAGATAGAGAAGCAAAAGCACAGCTAGACCAACTGGAAAGTGACATCAAACAACTAGAAACTAAGCATATTGGGGACACCTCGAACACTGCCGTGCTTGTAGAACTCACAGGGAAGAAATACGAATTCAACAGCATTCTTAGCAAAAGGGCAGGACTATGGATAAGAAAATACTAAGAAATCAACCTTTGCGAAGCTAACAAGGCGGGGAAAATCCTAGCGTCATACCTCAAACACAAACAAAGGCAACACTGCATCTCAACAATCACAGACGCAAACAACATGGCACATACCCGACATAAGGATATCCTACACACGTTCATGGAATTCTACCAAGAGCTCTACAAAAGAGATGACAATCTGGACCAGGTGGGCGGTACGGCCACCTGAGAAGACTTAAACTACCCAAGATAACAAAAGAGGAAAAAGACTAACAGCCTGATTCATGAAAAACGGCATTTGCGAGTCTCAAATAGCGATAAAATGCGAATCGCTATTGAGAACTCGCAAATCAGAATTCATGTACATTACGGGGAAAAAAAAGCGACTCGCACGCGGGCGCTAAATCCGTTAGCGACTAACTATAATCGCAGAATAATCGCTATTTCCGGCTACCAGCGTCGGGAATGCGAGTCGCAATCTCGTGCGATCGGGAATGCGAGTCGCAATCTCGTGCGATCGGGAATGCGAGTCGCAATCTCGCGCGATCGGGAAAACAGGAAGTCGCTTTTCGAGCACAGTGATGACATCACAACCAGGAAGCAGGCAGTTCCCACCCCCAAACACCACAGTGAGGCAAACCTCGAGGGAGCAAGTCGGAAAGCAGCAGCTAATCTGGTGATTGCGAAATTACTACCAAACTGCTGCCATGTCTGAGGAACCTGTTCCTGGCCCCAGCAACAGCACAGGGCGGAAGAGAAAGCTAAAGTTCTCAGAGCAGGAGCTCGAGAATCTGATAGAAGGGGTGGTGGCCAACCACGACAGACTCTTTGGGATCAACTCCAGGAAGGTCCCAGAGCAAGACAAAAGGAGGATCTGGCTGGGAATAGCCTCCAGTGTGAACTCCGTGGGTGTGGCCGATAGGTCATTGGAGGAGCTCAAGAAGCGATGGTATGACCTCCGAGGTCGTGCCAAGGAGAGGGTGGCGGAGCGCCTTGGAGAGGCATCGGGCACTGGAGGTGGCGGACCTACAGTCCCTCCCAACACACCCTTGGAGGACCAGGTGGAGAACACCCTTGAGAGGGAGGCGTGCGTTGGCGTCACACTTCTGGACTCCTCCCGCCCCACCCAAGACACCCAAGGTAAGTGGCATGCGACTGCGACCCTGTCCCCTATGACCGTCCCGGACCAAATAGGCTCACATAATGTCTCTTAGTCATGCCTTTGTTGCGCATCAGGAAATGCCCTGAAGCATTGTGGGAGATGTAGTATGTCCACAATGTAGTAGTACCACAATGCAGCCAGACAGGTTCCAAAGTACGCAAATCCACAGCCATCCAGGGAATGTCACCCAGCATGCATGTAACATCAGCACGTCTGACAGTCACATGCAACTAATGAGTATCCACTTACCCTCACAGGTGGCACAGAAAGCAGCGACAGTGAGAGGCTGCAAATAGATGAGGAGGCCCAGGAGGAGGATTTACAACCGGAAACCCAGGCACCAGCCCCTGCCGCTGCAACAACACCAGCAGCCAGGCCCCCCACCATTGTGGCCCCTGCATCTGCCGTTCCACCCACAGCCAAGGCCAGGCCCCCCACCGTTGTGGCCCCTGCATCTGCCGTTCCACCCACAGCCAAGGCCAGGCCCCCCACCGTTGTGGCCCCTGCATCTGCCGTTCCACCCGCAGCCAAAGCCAGGCCCCCCACCGTTGTGGCCCCTGCATCTGCCGTTCCACCCGCAGCCAGAGCCAGGCACCCCACTAATGTGCCTCCAGTCCCTGCCACACCAGCAACGCCTGCTGTGACACCACCTGCAGCTGGTGCTACAACATCTGGGCCTGCGACAGCGCCAACACAGCGGCCAGCCACTGTGACAGGCCAGCAGAGCAGGCGTGGGAGTTCTCGCCATCACACCACAGCTCCAATCAGCAGGAGGGGCAATGGACAGCGCCATGCCTGTTTGAGCGTAGAAAGACGCATGCTGAGGATCAATCAGCGCCAGTCACAGCAGCAAGGTGCCATTCAGCTCCAGCTGCACAAAATTGGGCGCAATGTGGCCGGAGTGGGAGACCGCATGGACCGCATGACGGCGGCCATGGGCCGCATGACTGCAGCCATGGAGGCAAACACTGCTGCGATGATCAAGCAGCGCAGTGCAGCAAGCCGGCGCCACCACCAGCTCATGAGCCGGCTGGCCTCCTACAGCAGGTCTAATTATGTGGCTGCAAATGCCACCTCACAGTTGTCGCGGCGGTCACTCACACAGCAGCACCAACTAGTACAGTGCTGTGAGGACATCACCAGGGTCCTGGAGCACCTCACCACGGCGGTAACGGCACTACACCCTCCTGCTCTACCTGCCACTGTAGGGGGTGACGATGGCAGTGAGGGGGCTTCCAGCGTCAGCAGCCAATCTGCCACACTAGTCCCGCCACTTAGGCGCAGCACCAGGGCAACGCCAGGTACAGGTGCCCCAGAAGAGGAAGAGCCTCAGAGGCGCTTGGGCATAACGCGCAGGAGGCGCAATTGACTCTGTCAGAAAAACACTGGCACAGGCTGACTATAAGCCTGCCATGTACTTTCACACTGCAGTATGAAGGAATACTGTTAGTTGTAAATAGTTGTACTGATTACCTTTTTTTTGGGAATGAAACAAATATATTTATTTTGCAGCACACATTAGCGTTGTGTAATCATTACATTTTGCATGCAATTGTGATTTGTGGGGTGGGGGAAGAGGGTGGGCTAGAAATTGTTCTCTGTGATGTGGTTGCGGCGTCTGTGGCCTTTAGCTGGGTTCTCCCCGCGTGCATGGTGCGCATGTGCTGGTGGCCGGTCGTCCCCTTCTGATTCACTGCCTGAGATCTCAACAGGTATCCGGCGCTTGGTTGCAATGTTATGAAGCATTGCACAGACAGCCACAATGGGGCAGCACACAGCAGGACTGTAATACAAGGCCCCACTTGTCTTGTGCAGTATACGGAACCTGCTCTTGAGCAGCCCAAATGTCCTTTCTATAAAGTTCCTTGTCCGGATGTGCGCAACATTGTAGCGCCGTTGCTGAGGTGTGGCAGGGTTGAGGTAAGGGGTCAGGAGGTATTCCCGTAGGGCGTAGCCACTGTCACCTGAATGAGAGGAGCAGATGTTGATTGCCTGTGCAGCGCAGTGACTTCATAGCAATGTGACATTGTCGACAAAGTGTACTTACCAAGTAGGTGTCCTTCCCCAAACTCTCCCCTGAGCAGTCGTGTGTGGAGTCCGCTGTGCCTGAAGATAAAGGAGTCATGGGTACTCCCTGGGTACTGGGCGACAATGTCAGTGATGATGGTCTTGGCATTGCAGACCATCAGTATGTTGAGGGAGTGGTAGGACTTCCTGTTGCGGTACATATACTCCGTGGCAGCTGGTGGGCAGATGGCGACGTGGGTACAGTCTATGCAGCCGAGGACATGGGGAAAATGGGCTACATTGTAAAATTGTAGTTTTGTCAGGTCCAATTCCTGTTGGCTCGTGGGAAATGTGATGTGGCGGTGGAGCTGGGTGAGCATGGCGTCAACGAAAGTGTGGAGGCAGCGTGACATGGTGGGCTGGGATATCCCCCCAGCAGCCGCTACTATGCCCTGGAAACTGCCTGAGGCCAGGAGGTGCAGGCTGCACAATACCTGCACATGTGTAGGCACCGAATTGTTTCGCCTTGTTGGGTGCTGCATGAGGGGGTCAAGTTCATGTATCAGCCAGATGATCATTTCCCCATTCAGCCTGTATTTAGCATATATCTGTTCTCTGGTTTGGCCCAGCAAGGTGACCCGCTGCCGGTAAATCCTTTCCTGCCTCATGCGTCTCCTCCGTGCTGCTCGCTGTAGCCTTCGCCGCCTCACCACCATGTACATTCCTGGCATTGTGGAACGCCTAATGCTGCTGCTGAATGTCCTTATGTGTGATTGGTCAGGCCTGGACCTGTTAGTGATTGGCCAACGGTTTTTCAAATTTTACTTAATCATGGCTTTTATGGTTACCACCTGCTTTGAGTTGTCCTTAATTTGCGCCGCGCAAACTGCGAATTTGGGGTTTTTCGCTATTGTATATTTTTCATGAATGCCGATAGAGAATATATTGCGTTTCGCTATTTATTTGGCAGATCCCGTGGTTGGTCGCTATTTCCGTATCGCTAATGCTCGACTACCGGGAATCTGCGACTATTATAGCGTAATCGCTATTATATTCGCTATTCTGTGTTTGCGAATTCGCTATTTTGTTCTTGAATGCCAATTCCGTAATTTGCACCCGAAATTGCATTTTCGCAGCGATTGCGGGCGCTATTTCGCTTCATGAATCAGGCTGATAAAAACCAGTGAGATCCCTACAGCTATTAGGTCCCTAAAAGACAACAAAGCACTATGGCCAGATGGATACACAGCCCCCTTCTACAAAACCTTCCATGATCAGCTACTTCTGGACTTGACCTAAGTCCTTAACCACTGCGAAAGGGAGGGGGAGGTAACAGAATCTATGTCACAAGCCAACATAATCGTCATACCCAAGGAAGGCAAAGACCCACAATGGCCCAAAAA
This sequence comes from Lissotriton helveticus, assembly GCF_964261635.1. NCBI lineage: Eukaryota > Metazoa > Chordata > Amphibia > Caudata > Salamandridae > Lissotriton > Lissotriton helveticus. The sequence goes on along the minus strand of NC_136059.1, from coordinate 1,598,404,474 downwards.
CTACCGCCCCATCTCACTTATAAACATAGACTGCAAGATATACGCCAAAATCCTTGCCACAAGTTTAAACAAAGTGCTCCCACAGCTGATTGGAAACACACAAGTTGGCTACCTGAAAACACGCATGTCTCACTACAACACAAGACTCCTATTGCCAGGTCATAGAGCACTCCTCCAAATCATACAACTTGGCAGTTGCTATTACGCTAGACGCAAAAAAGGCTTTTGACAGGGTATCCTGGCAATTCCTAGAAAAGAGTAGGCAAGCTTATAACCTGGGAGAAAGTTTCTCGAAGAAAGTCATGGCACTTTACAAAAGCCCTAAAGCTCAGATAGCCTTTAACGGAGCTACATCAGCCAATTTAGCCTCCAGAGGGGAACAAGACAGGGATGTCCGCTATCCCCGATACTGTTCCTACTTGCACTTGAACCCCTGATTAGGGACATCCTAGCTAACAGAAATATAGCGGGTGTAACCAAACTCAACGCCAAGAACACCAGCTATTGAGAAACACAGCTAGGCTCCAGACTCACCGAACAAGAACTACAAACCTTCTGGGCGCCCCCAAAAAAAACCATGATATCCCCAGTGATAGCACAGATGAAATTCTGGTTATTACACCAAGCATACTGGACACCAGCGCGCCTAGCATTGATAGGCCTGAGAGACAGCGACTGCTGCTGGAACTGCGGCTCAGAAAAGTGAGACCTCGCATACCTCATCCTCTACTGTAGCAAGGTCAGCAAATTCTGGGAGAAGGTGTTCAGCTTTCTTAACAAGGCCCTGGGCTGTACTCTTAAACAAGAATTTGCCACAACACCCACAGCACACATCACAGCAGATATTGCCACACAACAAGACAGAAACCTCCTAGACTTCCTCCGGACGACAGCAGTCAAAACAAATCTAGCCAAAGGGATGGACACCAACAAAGCCACATTCAAGGGGTGGCTGAACTGGGTGATATATCTCAGAGGGGCGGAGAACACTGCACTAAGATACACACCATGAAAAAATCCCAACAGAGGGATGTGGTCAACACTAGAAAAATTCCTAAACCCATACAAACCTCCATAAAGCAACGAAAATACGCTACACCAGCAAAACGCAACTCTACGTAGGTCCGGCGTTCTGTCACTAAAAAATCGGCAAACACATTTGTTTTGTGTTATGTTATATGTACCAACTAGATACGGGAAAAATCGCATCTACCCATACGTTCAATGTTATATGTACGCAAGCATGGAGGGCAGACAAGCGAAGACTGTGAAACCAATCGCACATCCACAAACGAACAAGGTACTTCCCGCAAGTGGTATGCCCCAATGTAAAAGTCAGCGAAACCTGATATTTGTTATTTGTCACACCATATTTTGTAATATGTAAATACCAATAAAAATACATTTAAAAAAATGTATATATATTGAAATTCACTGAAAAAACCATAGGCTTCAGGCACGTTATAGTTAGAAATTAGCATTTAAAAAACCATTGAAATTAACTGAAAAAAACGTAGGTTTCAGGCACGTTATAGTTAGAAATTATCATTTAAAAAACCATTGAAATGCACTGAAAAAAACATAGGTTTCAGGCACATTATAGTTAGAAATTAGCATTTAAAAAACCTTAGAAATTCACTGAAAAAACCATAGTTTCAGGGATGTTATAGTTAGTTGGACATTTCACTCATACAAAATCATAGAAATTCCCCTGTTATAGTTAGTTCAGCTAACTATAACTCGGGCCTCGCAATGCACTGCTGATGACGTCATATATTACATCATTCATGACATGGTCCGTGACATCACTGATGACATCACTGATGACAACTCAAATGACATCACTGATGAAATCACTGACAACATCATCCACATGATAATACAATGCACCTCCTCACGCCCTAATATAACCTTTGCTACACTGTCTCCAAAATACAGAATACCATTTTCGAAACCATAGGCACACCAATACCAGTTACTACATATCTAGTCATTGGTTCTTAGGTCTACACATACATCCACTCATTTACCCATACAATCACTCACACATTCAGTCACTCATCAATACAACAATATCATATGCACTCATACACCTACACAGAAACTCACACACCAGCAATCATCCAGAGTTACTCACACACCTAGTCAGTCAGGCAAATAATCAATCATACTTCCATTTACTGACCTATACAGTTATAAACACAACACATCACTTATTCAAACATAAAGAAAAACATAATCACTCTCTTATACAATCATTGATACAAGTGCACACTCATCCATACAGCCACTCTCACAATCACTGACTTTCACGTATAGTCATACTCTCTTATACAATCATTGATACAAGTGCACACTCATCTATAAAGCCATTCTCACAATCACTGCCTTTCACGTATAGTCATTTATATATTCCAACTCTCACATACACTGCCTTTTACATATGTAGTTACTTGGACATGTACCACTGAGACATCCATTCACTCACTAACACACCCATACACACACTCATGCACTCATACAGCTGTTTCTACATGCACTCTTGAATCCATACACCCAGTGAATCAACCCCTCACACATCTATGCAGAGTCACACACCTCCCACTCACCCACATAGACACTCAGTCTCCCATAAAAAAACTCAGGCAACCAATCAATAACCCATAAAGACATCCATGTAGCTACTGACCAACACATGCAGCAGCTTACACAACAACAGACATATTGAAACACACATTCAGACAGTTTAGTCACTAACCCATGCATTCAGTAAGACACATTTATTCACTCACTTATACAGTCAGTCACGCACATACTAAATCCACCATCCAGACACTTATACACCCACTCATTCTTCAATACACCTTGGCATATATATAAAACATATTTAAACTTTAGAGAAAAACACAGTCACTTGATGATGTCATCAGAGATGCCATCAGTGATGTCATTTGAGATGTCATCAGTGATGTCACTGACCATGTCATGAATGATGTAATATGTGACGTCATCAGCAGTGCATTGCGGGGAAAAGAGTTATAGTTAGCTGAACTAACTATAAAGGGGGACTTTCTATAGTTTTGTACAAGTGAAATGTCCGACTAACTATAACGTCCCTGAAACCTATGGTTTTTTCAGTGAATATATATATTTGTATATGTTTGTGCCTATATATTTCAAGACTGCTTGCGTACCCACTGTGTAACCAGCATGCATGTTTTATTTGATTCACAATCCTTATGTAACAAAATATATATTTTGTCCCTTTTTTCGAAAACAGTGGTTTCTCTGACTTTCTTCAGGAATATAATTGGTTCCCACCTGTGGAGTTCTGCCAAACAATACTGCTCTGAATAGAGTTAGAGCTGTGTTCTGTACCAATAGACTAATGGCATTTTTTAAACTTATCACATGGCATTTTTAGAATCATTATTCTACTGTACCAATCTCCATTTCTTTTCTAAATTCCATCTTAGTCGTTTATAGTAATAGTGAAAACAAAACAAGGCTGTAGATGAGTTTCTAATCTTTAAATTAAATGTTAAGGGCATTAACATAACATGGAATCACAAAATATGTAAACATTTGTGGCATCTATTTTGCACTTAAATTTTAAATAGTTTTCAATATTATTTCCTCACCACTTGTAGTTATTTGTAATTTTGCAGTGCACTCAAGAGCAACACAAATGTCACAGTGCTGTGTAATGTGAAGCAGAATCGTGTACACATTCGATAATGTACAATATATATCCAACCTGCCAACTGAGAATTTGTGTCTGATTGCACAACATTCATCATACTCACATGTTTTGTGAGTCTTTCAAATGCATTCTTAAGATAAAAAGGAAGGTGCCTTGTATATCATGATGGAAATCTGAACACTTGCTGTAGAACTTTGCTACCTATCTAAACTAACTCATTCTATCTAAAACTATATTGCCATGACAGAAGCTATCCCAATAACACCTTTCAAGAGGGGAATAGTAGGAGAGCAAAAGGCACCCATAGCAATGGCAACCAGATATATGAGCTTTAAATGAACAAAATATATATACCTGCTCTTGTACAACACATAGGTAAAAGAGACCCTCAGTGCCAGGGACATAGCTACCGGCTGTGCGGCAGGTGCAGTGGTACCGGATGTCAGAGGCCTGAGGGGCTCAATAGCCCCTGATTTATGTTGTCTTTTGTACTATATGATATTGTGTGTACTGGGGCCCGTGTCAGTCTTGCTTTGACACTGTTCAGTGCATCCTCTCATCTTACAGCTAGGGGTATCAACGTGATATTTGAAGAAGAAATAAGGCGGCATCTTCAATCCACCTTTTGCATTTATCATCTCAAAAGAGTGAGGGTAGGATTGGTCTTCCAGGAGATTGAGTAGCTGGCACCTCTGCTATCAGCAAAACCATCTTGCTGCACCATACGTCAAAGAGAATGCAGTTGGAGGGAGGTCCTAATTAGGGATGCCCCTTCAACATCATTCTAAGTGCTGTTTTTCCCGTCCACAAAAAGAACAATGGTCTTGTTAGAAATGGGGGTCTCTGGTTGGCAGTTTGTTAACCTGTCCAAGTAGGGACCCTTCTTCCTAGTCAGGATAAGGGAGTTACACTTCTGAAATAACCCCTGCTCACCCCCTTGGTGGATGGCAAGGGCAGGCTGGCTTATATCAGAGGCAGTGTGTAAAGCATTTGCACATAACATACAGTAAAACAGTGAAACCACTACAAAAGGACACCACACAGGTTTTAGAACAAAAGCCAATATTTATCTGTGTAAAACAAGATAAAAATGATAAAAATCCAACATACAGTAATTTAACATATTCATAAAGCAAAAATAGACTTTAAAAACTTTTCGGTGAAGGCAATAACTATCGTTCGGGGCTATCAGAGCATCATGAACAAACAAATCCAACAGTTCTGGCCAGCCGCAGCATTGCAGGCCAGCTACGGTGTCGCAAAGACCCGCAAAACAGTACATTAGGAAATGCAGGACATTGTGAACATTACGATGAGCTCCGATGATCCGGCGTTGTCAGGCATCGGGTACAGAGGTCAGTTCAGGAGTCATCGGTCACTTGAAGTCACATGTGTTGCAGGTCAAACTCTGTGCTGTTGAAGTCAAGAACACCAGTGTCGGTGAGCTTCATAGGTGAGGTGTGCAGTGCAGTCGTGCTGTGTGCCTTGAAGCCAGGTCTTGGTACAGGCAGCGGCTTGGGGACAGTGTCTAGTGGAATCGGTGAGAACAGGGCTGCATTGCGAAGTGGGGTGATGCTCGTTGCGCTGCTAGCAGGCCATAGTGCAGGCAGTGGAGTCATCATCATTGAAGTGCTGTGCTGTCGTTGGCTAATGAACTGAAGTCAATGCCACCAATTCCAGTGGGCCAAGGCAGCACTGTGGGACAGGGCGGTGTGTTGTGTAACTTACGAGCGGTGACCCCAAACCACAGTGCAGGTAGTGGTGTCGATGTCAGCTTGGAGTGTCGTCATTGGTGAGACAAGAGCTGTAATGCGAAGCGGGATGGTGCTAGATGTTCTCCATGAGCGGCGTCACCAGGTCAAGGTGCAGGTTACAGCATCAGTGGCAGCATCGCAGCATCATCAGAGTTGCCAGGGCAGTGATGCGAAGTGAGGTGGTGCCCACAGGTCATGATGCAAGCAGCAGTTTGGTGGTATCATCAAACCGCATCATCAGTGAGACCAAGGTTAAGGTACAAAGTGTGGCAGTGCCCTCTGCAGTGGCTTCAGGTCACAGAGTGGCAGCTGCATCGTTGATGGCATCTGGTTGCTTTTTCTTCTGTTGTGGTACAAAAGGGGGTGGTGATGGACGGAGCATCTGAACCAATCAAACACTCACACCCAGTCAACAGATCTGGGTTTGATCCATCACTGTTCTTTAGCCCACTCTGCCACCCCAGTTCAGACATGGCCATATGCAAATCAGCCTGACCCTGTGCCTCATGGGAACAGTCCAGCCCAAACTGCCAAGCCATGCCTTCCCTGGACCGGATTCAAGCTTCCTAGGACCGGTTTCTGGCATTACAGCCGTCTTCAGCCAGGCTTGCTTGAATCCAGTGGCAAAGTGAGCAAGGGCTCACGTCTGAGCATAACCTACCACACTTATGGTGAATAAAGCGGTACAAAAGGGGGTGGTGATGGACGGAGCATCTGAACCAATCAAACACTCACACCCAGTCAACAGATCTGGGTTTGATCCATCACCGTTCTTTAGCCCACTCTGCCGCCCCAGTTCAGACATGGCCATATGCAAATCAGTCTGACCCTGTGCCTCATGGGAACAGTCTAGACCGAACTGCCAAGCCATGCCTGCCCTGGACTGGATTCAAGCTTCCTAGGACCGGTTTCTGGCATTACGTGAGTCCCTTGCTCACTTTGCCACTGGATTCAAGCTTCTTCTTCTACTTCCTCAGCATGAAGCTCAATCTCCTGAACTGCTCCTAGTTTGGTAGGATCTACTATTGCTGGCTGTGGCTGTTGTTGTCCACTTATCTGCGTTCCCTGCAACAATTGGGTATTACTTTTCGAAAGAGATAAGTCCATTTCAACATAACTGCTCATTGGCATTGCTATGATTAGACTGACTGCCTCTCTGACAGACAAGGGCTTGGAGCTAGGTTGGGGTGCGTCCGATGATGCAGGGGTGAATGAATGAATGAATGAATTCTTTATTTTTGTGATTAATAAATACCAATACAAAAACAACCAATATATAAAAAGTGAGAAAAGTGAATAAAAATATATACACAACATATTTCTAAAACCTCTTTTGCTGTTTTTAGTTTAAAACAATAGAAATAATGACAGTCTTTTAGGCGCAATAAGTCGGTCTTTCAGTGGTGGCCAATCTAGGTAGGCCCCCTCACCCGGATGATTGCCACAGACTACCTGAAGAGACTTATCCATAAGTACTGTACAGGTATAATAGATACATTTAGCAAAGTTGGCCATATGCTTCACAGTGTCCAATGTATATAGCTGTTGGACTGCCCAGGGGCGTCCGCAGAATTTTTTCCAGGGGGGGGCAAAAGGTTGATGTCATTACCATCCTCCGACATGATGTGTGCCAGGTGGGGCACAAGAAAAACTGGGGCACAGGAAGAGTCATGGGGGGCAGGAAGCAGGCCGCATATGATCTCATACACCATAGAGTTGTGCCACACAGCCATCTCTTTCTTTTGTGGCCTTTGGTAGATATCATTCACACCTTCTAGAAGCTGGCAAAGAAAAAAGCAGATCTCAGCTACAGACAGGAGTGGCTCTTGGTCAAAAGTGAAAAAGCACAGGCATGCAAAGGGTTTAGAAACTTGATGCAAAGGCTTAATGGAAGGATCAAGCTGCCATTGTCCGATTAGCAATTTGTAATCTGTTTTTAGGTCACCACTATTGAATACACCACATTATTCATATACACATGACCAAGGCAGTGACGACACTATAACTGCATTATTAAAATAAACCATGTAGAGTCGGTCTTCATTTGCTGTTAACGTGCACAAATGAATGAGAGTTAAAATGTATGACAAATGTATTTATTTTGGAAATGCATTAACTTAAATAACTTAAAATAAATAAAATCAAATAGATTTCAATGAATAAAATAACAGCTGATCTCTTCCAAATTGGAAAATAAAACATATAAACTTAACCTGGATAACTGTTGCAGGAATTGCAAACATGTACAGTCTTGCTGAAATGTAACAGTCACATTTTTCAATGAGCAGTAGTTGTATACATTTTTTGTTTACTGGTTAGTTTACTGATCTCGAAAAAGGAACTGTAAACGTCTGTAGTCTTGTGCAAATTTATCAATTACTTTGTCAATCAGCTGTTGTTTGTTTTCATCAATTTTTGCTCGATGTATGCTCATCATGCACAAACCCGATAAGCTAGATTATGGTGTAAAACATGCCAGCTGACCGTTGAAGCCCTAAGCCTCCCCTTGATCACAATCTTTTGTGAATAAGCGGCGAATCTGTGCTCTTCACAAAAATTTAACAAGTTTCCCAAACGTTAAAAAAAAGGTATTTACCTTTTGTAGCTTCTGAGCTTCATTAGATATGGATTCCACTTCAGTGGTTGTAATGAGTTTTGCCTCTAATGTTTATATAAGATAAAATATGAGATATCTCTTCCCTGCAGTTACGTATTGGCGGCATAGGACGCTTTGTCCCCTGAAATACATTGAAGACGTTTTTGGTGATTCTATTGCTGTTTGATGCAACTGGTAAGCTCAAGGGCTATGTCCTATGGTGGAACTAACGTGATTAATTGAGGGCTTAGTTTGAGGTTTGAGTCTCTCTCTTCTTACATTTACTGTAGGAAAATTTAGGACCATTGATTTACCTTTTTGATTAACATGACAATTAGTGTTGTACCAAATGCTTAGTCTTAGATATACCATCACTACTAGGACTTTAGGTAAATGCATTAGGCATGGTCTCACTATTTGGTAGACTCAGGTCTTGTTCTATTTAGATCCCTTCCCGCTGTGGTCATGTTGTTGAGCTCCTGTTGTTTCGCAACAAAATTAACTTGTTATTTGGTAGACTCAGGTCTTGTTCTATTTAGATCCCTTCCCGCTGTGGTCATGTTGTTGAGCTCCTGTTGTTTCGCAACAAAATTAACTTGTCTAAACTTTTAGGTGGTGACAATATGGTTATTTTTTGTAAATATATATATATATTTTTTTTTCAGATCCCTTGGTATCTACACAGTCATGATGAAAAAGGTCCTGATGAAGGCGGCTTAAAGCTGCCGAAACGCGCGTAGACCTGCTGCGGGAGCCTTAAGTTACATCTCGGCCCATTTTTTTAGCATTGTCATCCTGCTAAACATTAACTCAGTTCCTTTTACCATCCTAGTTTGTAGTTTGAGTGTGGTATGAGTGTTAGCACGTGAGTGTGTTGAGAGATATGGTTGTTACCAAGGGTTATTACTAAATTATTTTGTATATTGTATGTGTTATATATTTTTTGTTGCAGATATTTATGATTCAATTGTACCTGTTTTGAATTCTTGATATGAATTGAAAAATGTTTTTCTTGTGATTTCTGATTGATAACAGAATTTATATGAACTAAAAGATAAAAAGAGAAAAAATAAACTTTTATATGTTTTGAATAATCTTAGTATATTATTTATCTTTTGTCACCTGGTTTGGATATTCATAAACTTAATTGTGTAATCGAATTAGAAGGCCACTGCAGGAACGTCTTCACATTAGAATTGTTGTTTGTTCCCCTCTGTTCCTGGGCCACAACTTACCTGTTTGAGGGGGTCCCTTCTTACATGTTGCAAACCCGATAAGCGATCATCTGCCATTGTCGACCTCAACCAGGTTTTCACCCTTCTCATTGTGCTGAAAGACCTTTCGACTGTGCAAGTGGTCACTGGTAATGTGGGAGCAATGAGAATTGCTTGCTGGACTGATGAAAATAAATCTGTGTGGTTTAGCAAATCCAGAAATCCATTGTCAAACTGCTCATCCTTCGTTGACCAGATCTGAACCCATGTGACTGCTTCGGCTTCCAGGTTTTCAATGTCGTAAATTTCTCTGATGTTTGCAATATGGCATTTGTATTGCTCAAGTGTCATTTTTGCCATATGTTTTGGGTACAGTGAAAATAAACTCAAATTTCTCTTGTTTTCATTGCCAAACCGGCTTTCTAATGATGCGATGATAGAGTCCATGTATGGCACATAGATAGACTGGCGATAGTATTCTTCCACAGAAGAGGAACCAAAATTAGAACGAAATACTTGACGACCACACTGTCTGGGAACACTGAGTTTGATGTTCAGTTTTTCTGCCAGTGTTTGAACTTTTGTAAAAATGTCCTTAAATTGCTCTTCTGCTTTTTGTCTGTGATCATGGAACACAGTCAGAAGGTCTTGCACGTGATTACACACCTTGAGGATATCAAGCTGAACAGCTTGCAGAGCCTGGCTTACAGATTCCAATCTTGATGAGTAATCTGAAATTATGGACAAGCTAAAGAGAAAATTCACTGTGCTGGAGGAACATTGCAATTGATATGCATCCTGACGTGTTTTCCCTGATGCTGTAGTGGCCAATATGCTTAATTGCTTAAAAATCTCTTCAACGTGTGAGCTAAAAATTCGAATGCTCTTGTATTTTGCTGTCCATCGTGTTTCACACAGCAATGGCAGATTAGGAATAAGAGATCTTCTTTTTGGACTCTCACGGAAAAACTTGATGATGGCTTTCACTGTGCCAATAGAATTCCATATATTAGGAACAGCATTCAGGTCATTAACAACCAAATTAAGTTTATGTGCAGCGCAGTGAGCAAAAGCAGCTTTAGGATATTTTCTCTTTATTATGGCTTGAACACCACCTTCCTTTCCTGCCATTGTAGAGCAACCATCATATCCTTGGCCATGGAGTTTTTCTAAGTTTAATCCAAATTTAGAACATGTATCCATAATCATATTTGCAATTGACATCGCATCCATTTCTTTTAAGGTTGCAAATCCAAGGAATTCTTCTCTGATGACAGCTACGGTGCTACTGATCGTGTCTACAAAACGTACTCCAAGTGACATCTGTTCTTTTCCGGATATGTCAGCACTTTCATCAGCAATGATTGAAAATCCATTTGACCTATTGACTAAGGATACTAGATCTTCTCTTAATGTTTCTTCACATAATGTAATCAGTTCATGTTCAACTCGAACAGATGTATAACGTGCATTAACTGGTGCATTTTCCAGATGGTTCTTTAGGATGACATCTCCTGCTTCAATGCGAAATTGGTACAGACTTTGCACGTTTCCGGATGTACTTTTTTTTCCACGTAAAGCAATGTCATGTGTGCCACAAAATAAGATCATAGACAAATTGGAAATAATTTTTTCTGATTTTCTTCAACATGCCTTTTCACAGCGTTGTCTATTTGACAAACAATACTTGTTTCCGGTTTCTTTCTAATCTCCAAAAAGTGAGTTGCATCCACTTGTGCGTTTTTATGCCAAGACGTTAAGACATGCTTGCGTGCACTTTCATGGAAGTCTTTATATTTAGTGAAAGGCATAGTTATGAATGCTCCTTGTGTCCCACGATGAACTGGCTGTGGAAAAACTGTGCAGAACTTGCAAATTGCACCTTTCAGTTGGGGAGAGTAGCTAAGCCATGGTGAATATTGATTAATCCACACATGACGGAAACAGCGTGTTCCAGCTGAATCTTTCTTGAAGTCATACATTTCTGGTGGAGTATACGTATTTATCAGAAGATTGTATTTTACATCGTCTTTTACTTTTTTTGCTAAATTAAAATACAATCCAATATCATTCACAGGAGCATCAACATCATGGCTACATTCTGTTGGAGCTGAAAGTGGATCTGCAGAACTGCTTGTGCTTGGCTCTTCTGCCTCCTCCTGCTCATCATGTCTGGATTCATTTCTTGCTTCCGTAATATCAGATTCTTCATCATCCAATTTTCGTTTTGAAAATAATTTTCGGATGTCCATTTCTAAAAAGAAATGAGGATCATTAAATACTCTGCTCATCACCAGGCTGGCTGTATTGAATAAACCGAGTTGTAGATGAGGTACAGGGAGTTGAAAATTCCGTTTGAATTTCTCCGGCAAGGAGAACCAGGTTGCCTTGCATAATTATATAGGTAAGATGAGATTTGTGAACGTTAAATAACTCACCTAAAATGCACTATTTATTGAATACATACAGCCCTGTATGCTGAAACAAAGTTGAAAAACGAAAGTGTGTGTAGATATATGTACACACACTGATGCACACACACATTATATTGACAATGGCAGCAGATTTTAAGAGACGCACACACAAAAATGCTGATGTTTTTACAGAACTCGGACATTTGCGATGCACACAAATAAATGTCCATACATGCTTGGACATGTATGGTTATGTATGCCGGCCTCCTTCTGCACACACTCACACACAGACACACACACAACGCATGTATTCACTTATCTATGCAAACTTATAAAAGCCACTTCTAAATTGTACATATATTTCCCATCTTCCTAGACTCAGCCAGGTCTGACTTCTTTGTAGATATTGCTAGCTGAGTGCCACTGAAAAAGACTGTAGCACAAGGCACACTAAAGTAGATTCTAATGAAGCAAGTTAACAAAATGGAAGCTTGAGGGTGGTGGGAGGAAACACACAACAGTTTGCCCCCCACCCGAAGACGGGCAGGCACTCTTATACCATACAGACAAAGGTGGCAAAAGAAAAACATCACTCCAGAAATTTTCCTGTCAGACAACGCCTCTATTTGCTTCCTGCATAAGCATTTTGTATTGTGCTGTAGAACGTACCCAGAGACTGATAATACAGTGTCAGAGGGTATGATCTGTTACTCCTCGTCCATAGAGTCTTTCCTATTCCAACACACTCATACCCACCCCTCTGTAATAGGTCAGAATCGTTACACACACGATGGGACAGGCCATATCATCCTCAAAAGGATGAATGCAAGTGGTGAGTGGGACCCACTGGAGTTTGAATGCCATATGTAACTAACACTAATGTCTTTGTGGTATGACCATTAATACAGTCCGTTCTATATATTAGAGACAGAAACTGCTAGACTGCATTGCGTGCGCACACAAAATGTGGTTGCACAAACCTAAATCACAGCCAAAGCTCAATGCTTACCCCAAAAATATCCCATAGAAGGTTGCATTTGAACCAAAGCTTCACTTAGTTTCACAAAGCACAGAAAGCAGCCTGCAGGATTCTGTACCCCGGCAGCAGACAACCTCCAGTGCTCTCAGTCCAACACCCTCTGCAAGCATGGATGACCTAGCTCCTAGAGGCGATCTATATTAAAAGTGTGTGACACACGAAAGTGCACCCTGCCACTTTGTGCAGCTGCGTCCCTGCATAGAGAACCACTGGCTGCTAAATAACCAAACATATAATAAAACATAATAACCCTTGAAGTTCTCTTGGCGGAAGGACACTGCATCCCACAAGGCATTGGGAAGTAAGGCTTTCAGGACATGTATGTCACTGCAGCAGTGTCCAGACGATTACCCAGTATCTACTATGGATGAAATACCTACATCTGGCTATTTGATTACCCAGTACCTACTACAGATGACGTACCTACATCTGGCTGTCTGTGGAGAACTGCACCTCCCTGACTCTTCCTGGCACTAGCTGCTGAAACAACAGAAACATAATACGATCAGGCTCTACACTCTGTCGAACCGAAGAGTGTTCTCAGTGGTCATAGTGGGGGGAAATAAAATGTAGGGGAACTGTGGGCGCAGAATCAGAGTGCATGAATAAGCAGAGGATTGGGTCAGTGGGCATAGTCAGAAGTGTGGCTGGAAAAAGCAATACATCCCAATTATTAGTATTTGTTTGGCATTTCACTGACCAGTTACAGCTAATTACGTTATTTGACTCAACCAATGGATACACATGTTTATTTAGGGTTTAATATGAGTTCTTGACATTACAATACATTCACAATGTGGGATATGTTCCCAATTACAGAATGTTCCAAGTACGCTTAAAAGTGGAATCACAAGCCATTTGTCATCAGCACTTCTCCCTTTTTCCACAAGAACAGTTCAAACATGAATGCCAAAATATTGTAGTTTGCAAATGTTTTCCACATAATTATGGTTCTGCCATACTTGCCCCATAATACATCATCTGTTGCATAATCTTACTCTTGTCTACTAGTGCATAATTTGAATTGAGTTGCTTCCAGCCGTTTATAGCAGGACACAATTGGATTGCATCTAAAGGCAGTGCGAGTGTCTTTTAGTGGAAGAGTATGGTGTTCAGTGGGGGAGAAGATGTGGCACTATGGCCGAATTTGAAACTGGGGAACCAGGTTCAGCCTTCTCTCCTAAAGGAGCACATTCCCATGCTAGACCTTAGAAGGCCCGGCTAGACCTTAGAAACCCTGGTATCTTAGCACAAGCAGGTGGACCGTAGCGGTGTCAAATGTGGGTTAACCTTGAAGGCCTGTGCACCATAAGCCATACCAAAGTTCACCTTCAGTCTTATTGGCAGGCCTACGAAGCAGCACACCCTAGTGCAATAGTGACTCTGTCACAGAGGTCACAGGACCCTGAGGCTAGTCTGCCTCACCCATTGGTACCTTTCTTGTCTAGTTTCTGCAGAAGTAGTGCAACTCACCAGGGATCGGTAATGAAGGATTTGCACGCACACCAAACTAAGTCTGCAAGCTTTAGGGCCTTTCTGCTTCATGCACAATCACCTTTAACATGCACTGTCTGCTTTGGCGCCACACAATTATGCAGCAATCGAGGACAAAATTATGTTCCAGTGTTAACTACATTTTTTGTTAGAATTGTAAGATTCTGTCTGAAAAAACAGTAAGAACCTCCTACAAAAAGCAAACACTCACAGGGAATGCACGACTAAGTAAAGTATGTGAAATGTAAGCAGGAACAACATGCTTGCCTTAATGTTTTTGGGTGAGTGGGTGGATGGATTAATGAATAAGGGAGACAGGGGAATGGGCAGGTTCACATACGCTGCCTTGAAAATGCTAATTTACAACAGCTAAAAGCTATTCTCTGAAATAAAGGAGTCATATGGTAACCATATCCGAATAGTATGCCCAAAACACAGCAGCTTAAAACATTATGTCCAATCATCACTCATGCCAAAGGATCCTATTCTCCAAAACATATCATTTATTCTAGCCCATGGGTTTCCACTTCAGCATTGCCAGGCCGACTTTGCTGATTACTGACATGGGAGCTCAGCTGGCATCTCTATTCTCCCTGCCTACTACATGAGGAATGCCCATCAGGCCATCATGCACCTCGCCATATGTAATTTTATTTTGTATGGACACAGGAAGGGTGACGGTCACAGAGATGAGCAGTGACAGTCCAAGGGGTTCAAACATCACCTCACCTCGCTGCAAAATCAGCTATTTATAGCCCTTGGCCGCAAGGACCTGGACATGCTTGCTATCTTTATGAATTACTGTCTCTCTTCAACTTAAAGCTTGGGAGCAGGTAAGCCCGGCCCCGGACCATGCTTCAATCTCTCTCTAATCTTGCCGGGCGTCATGGCTGATTTTGGAGGAGTGTGTGAACACAAGGAGAGAAACAGAGGACATGCAAGACAGAGGAGCTGAAGGAGTAACAGCCATGTCTGAGTAGAGTTTTGTAGCAACAAGAGGGTGATGTATGTACGTGTGGGGGCCACTCATAGCTCGCTCAAATCAGAAAGGGACTGTTACTAATTAGAAATCCAAACCTGCCCCATAGGTTGGACAGTGGCCTAAATGTGTTTGAGGGCCAGGCAGAGAGATGATCGTGGCGGCAGGCGGGACTCGAGTGATAAGGCCTCATGATGATGAGGCACAGACAGACTTGAAAGCCTCTAAAGACTGGCTTCAGGTAATGCAGTATTAAATCAAATGGGAAGCGGGCATCTGGGCCAATCGAGAAACATAGTGGGACTGTTTGCCACGTTGATTGGATCAATAAATCCTAGTGCAAGGCATGGGGTTAGTTTAGAGAATGCGATTGCGAACGTGGAAGCGTCTACATGGATGGCAGTGGACAGTTTGCGCTTTAAAAACAGCCAGGCAGGACTGAGAACGCGTGACTGCGGAGCGGGTAACAGGGTGAAAAAGCAGGTCCGGGAGCAGTTGGTGCTTGAATTAACTCGCGGGGGCAGGACTAAGCCGTGTGTGAGCAGCGCGCGTAATATGAAGAATGGCAGGCCAGACCACGGGTCAGATTATCAGATATCACCGCGTAGTGGAACAAATAGCAGATCGGATCATCGGGGCATAAGTGATTAGGAAACACGGGCGGGGCGGGCTCAGAACCACGGCACGTGTAAGCACGGGTGGGGCTAAGGTAGGAGCTGAAGGCTGATCAGAGAGGAGGTTAGCATGGTTAGCGCTATAGCGCATGCATGAATAATACCTGGGCATCGGTAGTTAATGGGTCCTGGGCGGCGGCTCAAGCACATAAGGGGGGGCTGCTGTGATCTGCGGGGGAAAGGTCGTGTGAACCCACTACCGCCTTCAAATAATATTATACACACAAACCATGAATTTTTGATGAGAAACAGATAATTTTTCTTACTTGCAGACCTTCGCTAAATGCTACTCGGAACAGGCAGCAGACGTTTTCCCGAATTCCTGCTCGGCGCCGGGCTGCTCCTAATGACGGTGTGTGTCACCGGGCAGGCCCTGGAAACAAACACCACCTTGTGTGTGGTGGGGGCCCGACTGTGTGTGCCCTTATGCGCGGGAGCGCCCGGAGCGGTACTTTGCAGCGTAAGATAGGTGGCGCACCAGGCGCAGCACTCTCCGGCGTCATGATGTAATTGGGATTTTGGTGCTGCTGCTGCCTGCTGGCCTAAAATTCTACAACGAAGTTCGGTTCCATTCTATTTCTTTAAAATAAATGCCACACTGACTCACCAGATCCAGGGGGGGGCAAGTGCCCCTCCTTGCCCCCCCCTGCGGACGCCCATGGGACTGCCTCCTTTGCTGTGCACGTGCTCAGTTGAAAAAGAATGGGCTTACGGTGGATTCGGCGAAATAGCTGCAAGGCTGGACAGCAAAGTAGGATATGAGTCAGCGACTCTTGTTTATAGTTGCAGAGGCGACACTCTGTGATGACCGGCCTTACTTTCACTGTTGGGTACAATTATTTTTGGGGTAGAGTATGTAATCTTGCTGCAAGAATCCTGTGTAGGGCAAGTCTCCCCACTGACGGCGAAAGATGTGGTTTAAGGACAAGTGATGTGAGAGGGGAGCTTTGGGTCTCATATAATCCTCTGTCTGCCAGAGCTTCAATGTCCAACATACAAGTGCATGATCGTACTTGCTTTTTTATTACTATTTTGATGGTAGTATACTTAAATATGTTGGTGTGCCAGTTGTCTGTGGTTAGTTGCAAAAGTTCTTTGGCAGAGGCGAGGCTGGTGGATCAGGCATTGCCAGGTTGTTGAAAGATATATATTTTATAACAGCCTTCATCGAATGCTCTGGTGCCGCTATTGTTAAATAAAAGTATGTCGCTAGAGCCACTAGTTCCTCTAAAGATTGTCGATTAAGATTAAATTCCAGATGAATTAAAGCATTACTGGTGCAAGTTGGTAGACAAAATATCTTTTTATAAGCTGCACAATGTATCTTTTCCAGGAACTGAGCGAATTTACCTGGAAACGCCTGTTGTGCATAGTTGAGGGAAGGTAGTAGTTTTGCCCTCAAGACTCTTCGGATAGCCATTGTTGTTGTGCTTTCTAAGATGGCATACAGTTTGCAGAGAGTGTATGTGAGCAGTTTCCCTTTCTGCTGGCGTTTGTGACGGTGGACCCGTGAGTGGCCAGTTTCAGAGATCCAGACCCCAAGATAGTTATACGATTGTGCACAGTTCAAGATTAATGGGACCAGCTTCCATTTTGCCACTGTTTTTTTCAGATAGTGGCTTAAGATCTTGGATTTGGTTGGGTTGGCGACCAGCTTATTTTTGGGCTTATACTCTGAAAAAGCTGTTAGTGCTTTTTGGAGACCCATCTTGGTATGATCCAAAAGGACCAGGTTGTCCACATTTTGCATCAGCTGATTCTTATTTTGTCCAATCCTTGGGGTCGCTAAGGTGGCTCCATGCAGGGAACTGCCCATATCTGATGTATATTAGTTGAAAAGCAACGGGGCGAGGACGCAGCAGTCACTGGAGAGTTTAACTCACCTAGGTTTGCGAATTTACAGGTACATGCATCAAAGGATTTTGCGATCGCAAACGGTGCGAATCGCAAAAATCGGCCGTTTGCGATCGCAAAATCCTCTTTTGGAATGCATGAAGGTTCAAGGCCCTCGCAATTTAGGAATTCCCAAATATTTTCGAATTCTCAAATTCCGATTGCATTTAAGGAATCGCATTTTGCGATTCCTTAAATGCAATGCATGAAACATTTTAAAAATTGCGATTTCGCAATTAAGGGGAGCAAATTACCATGACGTTGAACCTCATGGTAATTTGAGAAAACTTTGAAAAATGCACTTTTGTGCATTTTTCAAAGTTTCATGTTGTGCCCACACATGCCCTAAGGGCATGAGTGGGGACAACATAGGTGCACAGATTGATTTCAGGGGTGTAACAGGGTGTCCTTTGGACACCCCTGCATCCTTGAAATCGCATTTTCAATTTGCGATTCGCTAATTGTTAATCGCAAACTGAGAATTTCTTCCCATTCATTCCTATGGGCCCCTAGGCCCATAGGAATGAATGGGGAGGTATTCCTTAATTGCGACTCGCAAATTGCGAGTCGCAATTAAGGAATATTAAGAAATCGCAAATTTTAATGCAATTTCTTGATGCATTGCGATTTGCGATTCCTTAATTGAGATTCCTTATTTTTCGCAATTAAGGAATCGCAAAATGCAATAATGATGCATGTGCCTGATAGTGATCTAATGGCTGGTAGCAGAGGTGGGCTAATGTTCCAACATGCCAATTTCTGTCATAGGATGCACCAGTCTACCCCATCAAAAGCTGCTGTATAATGGATGAAGCAAGCTAAAAGCGGTGGTGTGCCATGGGCCACAGCTTGGTGTACTAGGTATGATAAGGCAATGATGTTATCAATGGTGGAACCACCTGATCAGAACCTGGTCTGGTAGAAGGGCAGGAGACCTTCCCGGCTAACCCAATCCGCTAGTTCTGCCAAAAGGGTGTTTACATAAGCCTTGCGCTCAATGTCCAATAAGGCAATCATACTATAATTCCTAGGGTCAGTGCTTGGCCCTTTTTTACATATTGGATGCAGGGTTGCAGCTCCTATCTTGTTCCCCGGAGGTCAGTGCGGCATGTACATTTTTTCTGCCCAAAAAATATCTGGGTCGACATACCAATGATGGTAAGCTCCTTCTTATCACTGCCCACTTTCTTTGGGGCCACCTTGAAGCTGTCAGTTGGCAGTGGCATTTAGCTTCACAAGCTGAAGAGATGTCCGTGATGTGCGGTCACACGTCACATTGTGCACAGGCCTTCTGTCTGGCTGTAGTGGGGGTAATGTGTGGTAATCAATGAGAAGATGGATACTTCATGTAGAATAGATCAAGTTACTTTATTTAAGTTATTTAGTTAAGAAAGAAAGAAAACCCCATCAGGAGCAGCTGTCCTGCTGCTCAGCCCTCACTCAACTGACATTCACAGCAAAGCTACATTCTAATCATCCAACATTCCACATGACATGCATACCAGCTGAGCAGCAGGGAAATATAAGTTACAACATATCTCCCTTCGTTATGGGTACTATTGCAAATGGTAATAAAATAGTAGTCAATAAAATGCACTCAAGTACACATAGTTAAAGATATCAAAATAAAGTACAATAGTACAAATTGACAACACAACAAAATATTCAACATATCCCGTACACTCCAGTCCAAGAAGGATTACGCATTATTTCCTGAAATGAATAACTATCTTCATCCTATATCCTTATACCACTAATTATACAGGTTGGCCAGACCAGCATAACAAGGAAGGCACAAAGGAACAAACTTGACACAGCAAATATCAGGAAACAATACGCACACCATAGACTAAGAACAAAACGCTCGTACATCCATACCGCGGAAAACCACGCACTCACATGAAGTACATCTCAGCAACACATGTGCAATCAACAAGCTGGGCATATGCAGTGAACAACATTTTCACAAGTTAATAAGTGGCACAACAACCTGACGCCAACTCACATATAACACCAATTGGGAACAACACACCCAAGGGGTGACTATATACCACATAGCCCCCACGAACATGAGGTATGTTCACACAACACCAATTGGGAACAACACACCCAAGGGGTGACTATATACCACATAGCCCCCACGAACATGAGATATGTTCACACAACACCAATTGGGAACAACACACCCAAGGGGTGACTATATACCACATAGCCCCCACGAACATGAGGTATGTTCACACAACACCAATTGGGAACAACATACCCAAGGGGTGACCATATACCACATAGCCCCCTTTCAAACATGAGGCACGTTCACACTACACCAATTGGGAATTATCAACAACACCTAAACACAACCAAAGGGTGAAACGTAGTGATTACATACCATGTAACCACTACTAACATGAGTTAATGAGTCGCCTAATATTTAAACACGACCCACACACAATACTAGTTGTGTAACAACTCTTGGTGAATTAGCAACAACACCTAAACATAACCCAAGGGTGAAACAATCACCAACACTTCAACAAAATAACTAGTGAGCGACCATATACAGCATAGCCCTCAATTAACCATGTGACCACATACCACGTAGCCACTACCAACATGAGTTAATGAGTCACCTAACATCTAGACACACTCACACACAACACTAGTTGTGGAACAACTCTAATAACTAATGAGTGACCATATACAGCATAGCCCTCAAATACCTATGTGACCACATACCACATGACCACTACAAACCCACGGTATGCACACTCCAGTGAAACTGATGAGTGGTTCAGCATCTTGACACCACTTCATACACAAAAACAAATGAGAAACAGCTCCTAGATCTCCACTCACACACAGCAACAAGCTACACCCATCCTCAAGCACCCTTAGCATTGCACTGTTCGTCAAATTCAGCGACAATTGTCCCAACAAAGTGTCTGCAGCTTAGATCCTCTTCCATCACTAGGACATTTTCCTGTTTCAGCCACGGATTGCAGCAATACTA
This sequence comes from Lissotriton helveticus, assembly GCF_964261635.1. Taxonomy (NCBI): domain Eukaryota; kingdom Metazoa; phylum Chordata; class Amphibia; order Caudata; family Salamandridae; genus Lissotriton; species Lissotriton helveticus. The sequence continues at coordinate 1,598,383,707 of NC_136059.1, read as the reverse complement.
TGTCAACGACAACATGGGTGGATCTCTACGTGTTTGTAAGAAAATAGTCAGCATGATGACATAGTCGTTTTCATATCACTGCTTCTATTCTTATAGACTCTTTACACACTTGCGGAACTTTTGTAGGCTGAGTCTTCAATGTCCTGGACCCTCCGCAGACACCCCTTTCGATAAGGTACTCTTTTTTTTTTTTTTAAATCACGTAAATGGTACCTACTTCCTTTTGGGACGATTCATTTAAAGTATCACTATTAATCGTCACTCTTTCACCTTTGCAAGTACACTGTCCCGATCCTTCTCCGAGACGTGTTGCTTCACAAAGACGTGTTGCCTAGTAACCCAAAAGTACTTTAAGATGGCCGCCACGTAGCGTGATTACGTGACTACTGTTTCCTCCCGTGACGTTTACCTCTGCTTCCTACTTCCGCTGGTGGCCGGATTCCACATAAGCCTCCAGCTGGCTCGGTTCGAAAGATGCTGCCGTGCTGAAGATTCCAACGGTGAGTAAGAAGTCGGCTCGCGCAACTCTGCTCGAGCTACCATTCTCTCAAGTTTAAAATAAAATAATTAAAAAAAAAAAAAAACGCCTCTGCTCTCGGAGGAGAGCACGCCGACCATACTCCATACACATGAATCCTCCACATACGTTGTTGCACACCGATCACAGACCGTAGTAAACGCCGATTACAGTTTGCTGAGAAAGCCTGATAATAAAACTTTTCCAACAGTCATTTCACGCTACGTTTCCCAATCCTCAAAGCGGTAATATCCTCTGCTTTGCAAAAGTTCCACTCGGTTTGCTATCGCAAAACTCAAAGTGGCAATATACACTGCCATGCAAATGTTCCTCTCGGTTTCTAATCCCAAAGCGGCAATAACTTCTGTCTTGCAAAAGTTGCTCTCTCAACAGTCATAGAGCCAATTCTTTCTGCCTTGCTAAGATGCCCAAAACCGACAACCATGCAGACCAATACTCTATACTGCTGCTGGTGATTCAAACTAGATTTTCTCAGTTCAGTCTGGCAAATCTTGGTTTCAGGGCGACCGGTGTCCGGGTCACTGATGGGGTTTGTTTGCCAGTCAGCATTACACACACACATTACATCCAGAATTTAAAGTCTTTTACCTCTAGTTTTCTTTTTTTTTTTTCGTCTTCAACATTTGTGTGCTACCATTTCTTTTTTCTTTTTCTTCTCTCCTTGGTTACAATGAAGTTTTCTGAATTTTCTTCCTTTAAGTTGCACGCGTTGGTTCTTTACAGAACAGTCCCCAAATGTCGCCAAAATGTGGTAATCAATGAGAAGATGGATACTTCATGTAGAATAGATCAAGTTACTTTATTTAAGTTATTTAGTTAAGATAGAAAGAAAACCCCATCAGGAGCAGCTGTCCTGCTGCTCAGCCCTCACTCAACTGACATTCACAGCAAAGCTACATTCTAATCATCCAACATTCCACATGACATGCATACCAGCTGAGCAGCAGGGAAACATAAGTTACAACATAATGTTGTCTCTTTTAAACCTAAAAGCAGACAAACAAGAAGAACATCAGTGAAACATGTCGATGTTGCAGTTCAATTAGTAGTGCAAACAAAAATATAAATTAGTGTGGTCAATAATTACTTAAAGTTATTATAAATCATTAACAATACAGTGCATACATTCTGAAGTTATTATAAAAAATTAACAATACTTTGTATCCATCCACACCAACATAAACGTTCATGCTGTATACTCAGGAAGGATAAGAAAGAGCATCAACAACAACATACATATCAAACTGTTTCCTTTATGTGCATCATGTGGGATGTGACATTCATTGACAAATGACAATGGAATAATCCTTAGACAATGAATGCTGTTGTGCACCTATTGAAGACATGGGGTTAATTGATGCCAGATGTAATGAAAATGGGGGAAATTACATATAAAAAAATCAATTTTGAATACAAAAATTAATATATTCAAATTTAAAAAGTTACAAAATTTAAAATTGCAAAAATCACAACATTAAAATTACAAAAATTAAAATAAAAAATTAAAATAAAAAATAAAAGAATTACAATTTTAAAAACAAATAAAAAATAAAACTACAAAAATGTAATTTAAAAAGACTTAAATAAAAAATTATATATATATATATATATATATATATATATATATATATATATATATATATATATATATATATATATATATATAAAAATATATAAAAGTTACATTATCCTCAAGCATTTAATTTAATACATTGCTATCTCATTTCTCAACCATTGAAGTCTATGGCAAAGGGCTACACAGGCTGGATGCACAAAATGGCTGCCAGCCAGCCAGTGCCACATGATCATCAACAACAACAACACTGAGACTTGCAGGCCTATTGCAAAAGCACACTGCCTGCCTATACAAAATGGGTACCGATCACATCGTAAAAGCAATCAAGGAGGCATGGCCACACCATAATGATAAAGAACAACACATGCAGGCCTGTGGCAAAAGCACACTAGGAGGCTACACAAAATGGCCACCAGCCATATGGTCAAAACAAGATGCAGGAGGCCTTGAAAACAAAGAACACATGCAAGCCTATGGACACTGACTATACAGTTAGTCCAAGTCAGCTTTTTTCTTATATATATTAATAAAAGCACACATAATTGAATACATCTATCAACAATTTCATGATATCATTTATAAAATCTATGGTTTAAAAACATATAAAAATGAGAACATTTAAGAATGATAAAACATAAAATAATATCAAACAAGGATAATAGACACAGTAAATTGCAGTATAACAAGTCATATTCCTACACCAGTTGATCATACAGGATAAGAGTATTCCTTACTTTTATAGCACCACTTATAAAATGCGAAAAAGCGCGGCACATATAATCAGTCTCAAGGCTACATAAAAACTTATAGGGATCCTGATACATTATAAAATTCCTAGATAATAGGGCAGGAGGTAAAAAGCGTTGCCTGATTTCACAATAAAAAATACAGAATAATATAAAGTGCATTGAGGATTGGACTGACACTCCATCACACGGGCATCTAGGGAGTTTATTAGGCCATGTGTCTCTTTTTGGGATTACTACAAAATGATGTGCTATACCTAATCGAAACCTAGTAAAATAAAAAAAAATCTGAATATCTGTGACCATGACAAGGTAGCCCTAGAACACACATTGTAAGGACCCTTCCAGGTAGGTAATTACTGTCGTTTTCTGTCTTTCTTTGAGTTGCCCCTCGTCTGAACATTTAATGGTAAAAATGGCTTTTAGTTCTTTCTTGCCATCCTCTAGAATATTCTCTGGATTCTTAATTTGAACTTCTACATCATTTTCCTTATTTAGTCTATTAACGTGCATCAGCCAAGGGATTTTATTACAGTTCTCAAGGACAAGGCAGTTGTGGATTAAATATCTGGTAGATTTAATGACTGGTTTACTCCATATGACATGCAAACCAGTAATCACAGTCAGGTCAACATTATCTCCTACATACATAACACCTGGTTCCCTGTGAGTAATAAAAATAGAAGTTGTACGTGGTACAGCAAGTAGCCTTGCAAAAAATACATTAGCCTGTATTTGCAATTGACAATACAAAGTGGCCCCTGGCCACATGGCATGGGGAACAAAGGCAAATGGTGGCCTACGGCAAACACACACACATTGGCCAGACAAAGGAGGCATGGTAACCGAGAGAACGCAGCATCACTTTAGAAATGCCAAAAATGAACATGAACAAGGATATAAACGTTTACAACAACATACTTCCTCCAACTGCATTTCCCCACCTATACACTGTTTGCAGGGGAAAACAATTGAAATACACATAAAAACACATTTGTAGTTTAATCCATTGATTTTTCAATTCAACAGACACAACAGAAACAGTTGTTTTATGCACCCATGACTAGTACTGGGCCTGCTGGCAGACTTGGCCACATAGTGAATCAAAAAAATTGCAATTTATTTAGAGAACATGGAGAAAATTTACTAAACTGTGCTATATTTTTTATTTCCAAAATAAGAAAAATGAAATGCAAAACAATAACCCGCAAGGAGGCATGGCCACAAACAAAGAACAAATGCAAGGCAATGGCAAAAAGCACACTTGCTGCCTATGCAAAATGGCCACCAGCCACATGGTCACAACAACAAGCAGGAGGCCTCAAAACTGAATTAAACATGCAGGCCTATGGCAAACGCACACTGGCGAACACAAAATGCCAGCCAGCCACATGGTCACAATATCCAGCAAGAATGCAGTGGAAACAAAGAAGAACACATGCAGGCCTATGGCAAAAGCACACTGGCAGCCTACAAAAAATGGCCACAGGTCACATGGTCACAACAGCAAGAAGGAGGCCTGGAAAGCAACGAACACATGCAGGCCTATGGACACTGACTATACAAAACGGCCCCATGCCACATGGCATGGGGAACAAAGGCAAATGATGGTCTATGGCAAACACACACACACACACTCTGGCCAGACAAAGGAGGAATGCTAGTTCATAGCAAACAGCATTAATTCAGGAATGCCAAAAATGAAAATTAACAGTGTGAAACATGTTTACAACAACATACTGGGTCTACTGGCTGGAAGGCCCATTGGCAGACTAGGCTACATAGTGAATTAAAAGATGATTGCAAATGTTTTAGAAAACATGGAGAAAATGTCCTAAACTGTGCTACATGTTTCCTCTACAAAATAAGAAAAATGACGTAAAACAACAACAACCAGCAAGGAGGCATGCCTACAAACAAAGAACAAATTGAAGGCTATGGCAAAAGCACACTAGCTGCCTACACAAAATGGCAACAGGCCACTTGGTCAGAACAACAAGTACGAGGCCTGAAAAACAAATTACACAGGCAGGTCTATGGCAAAAGCACACTGACTGCATACACAAAATGTCCACCAACCACATGGTTACAACAACAAGCAAGCAGGCTAAGTGAACAAAGAAGAACACATGCAGGTCTATGGCAAAATCACACTGGCTGTCTACACAAAATGGTCTCCAGTCACATGGTCACAACAACAACAACCAGCAAGAAGGCATAGCCCCAACAAAGAAGACAGGCAGGTCTATAGTCAAAGCACACTGGCAGCCTACACAAAATGGCTACCAACCACGTGGTCGCAACAAGCTAGAGGCTTTGAAAACAAAGAACACATGCAGGCTTATGGACACTGACCATACCAAATAGCCCGTGGCCATATGGCATGGGAAGCAAAAGCAAATGGTGGCCTATGGGAAACACGCACACACTAGGAGGTACACACATCTTCCAAAGGCATTACCACACCTATACACTGTTTGCTGGGGAAAAGAAATGTGAAATGCCCAAAGAAAAACACAGTTTACATTCTAACCCAATGCTATATATGGCCTAAATGATACTTCAATCCAAAAGGCACCACAGAAACAGTTGTTTCATGCACCCATGGCTAGTACTTGGCCTACTGACTGTAAGGCCCATTAGTAGACTAGGCCACATAGTGAATTAAAAGATTATTGCACATTTTTTAGAAAATATGGAGAAAATTTACTAAATGGTGCTACATTTCTCCTTTACAATATAGGAACAGTTATATGCAAAAAATAACTAGGCCAGTACTGAAACCTCAGGCCAACCCCACCACAATAAATTTAAAAACTTGAATATAAAAATAAATAAATCCTGGTGCATGCCCTCTATCAAACAAACAAAACCCTTACACAACAGTTTTTTAAAACTTTTACTTGTGAAATATCAAATACAAAGTCTTTAGATTCAATGGTATATATGCAGAAGTCACAAGGAGAGATCCTTCCAGCTTCAAATCTGAAGGATATAGGGGTATTGGATGGGGAAGTGTATTAATACTCAGGTATTCATTTTCAAATGTGAGTATTCATTTTTAAAACATGTTTTATACCTTCTTTTATACTATAATTAATTTCAAGCAATATTTTTTAAACTAGAAAACAAACCTTTATTTGACAGGATGCAGGATATATAGGGGTATTGGGTGGAGAGTCTAATAATGCTCTCTTAATAATTGTAATACCTGGGAATTCATTTCTTAAATATGAATTTAAATAGTTGTTATTACTATTTTTTTCATTTAAAACTAGAAAACAATGCTTTAGGAACAGAATGCAAGGATAATAAGGTTTTTTGATGGGAGTGTATTAATACTCAGGTATTTATTTTGGTTTCTGAATATTAATTTGTAAGGCATGAATGTATTACACAGTTGTCATCATATATAATTAAAATAAATGTAGGAGTAACATGTAGAATATGTAAAACATTTTTTTAAATAAACACCATCAACATATATTTTTATAACTATAAAAACATTTTGATAATTTTATTGTTAAAGAAAAAACATCAGTTTATTAACTAAAATATTTATTAAAATAGACTGCAAAAATCGGATAAAACTTCAATAAGTAGTACAAACATAACAAAATGTATGAAAAGAAACCATTAATTTAAAATAGTCCATAACATATTTTTTATAATTTTTCAAACATTTTCACTTTCCCATAAACTTTTAGAGGAAAATATGTCCTTTTTTCTTCTTACTTTCTGGCTTGCAGTAAATTAGGGGTGGGCAGCATATTTCGTTCCTCTTGCGGAACTTGTGAAATTTCAGCATTTTCGCCTTCTGGGCGGAACGTGAAAATGTCGAAACGTCCGCGATCCGCAACTAAACGGAATTAGGGGGAATGCATGAGGTAATTAAACCTCATCAGGAAGTGAACAGGAGGCTGCTTTCTCCTCATCTGCTGCTCTGATCGGCAGGGGTGCTTTCTCCCCATATTCTCCATCTACAATTAGCTGTAGTCCTTGATGGAGGTTTTTGACCCATGAGTTTCTCGTACGCTATCCCCGAGTAGTTCCTGTGACCAGGAGGCTGCTTTCCCCTCATCTGCTGCTCTGATCGCACTCTGACCCTTTATAATCAAGAGGCATGTGAACTTGCATAGAAGCACAGCCGTTCGGCCCGCCCCACACACACTAGCGGTATGCAACCTCTTCCCGCCATTTCCCCACTATCATGGACGGCTCACTGAAGGGACTGCGGCGACTTTCGGCGCGGTGACAAAGTTACAGACACATATGGTAACTGGAGGGAGACAACTCTTCTGTACCTTTATGCAGCTGTAGTGTAGCAAAAAGCACTATACATCTACCCAACGAGGTAGCACTTACTGATTAGCCAGTAGATTAGCCTGCATGGATTACAACTACGGGCGCAGCAAAATCTCTGCGAGCACGTGAAATTCCGCTTGTTTGCGGAGATTTCGTGCCGTTTCACGGAAGTTTGCGAAAGGCACCTCCGTAAATTCCGCCCACCCCTACAGTAAATGTCTTTACAACTTTAGATATACTGTTAACTAATTGTTAGGAGAGATGAGGCAGATATATGTTGTATAGTAAAGAAATGTATTTTATTGATGTTTTAACCACTGTTACATCCTCGTGCAGGTTGTGTTCATATGCACGGACAGTTTTTTTTCCAATTTAGGTTTAAAAACATTTTGGAAAAAATGCATGGGGACAAGTTTGTAATCAGAGAAAGGGGTCATTGTTCCTAAGAGATATAGGAAAAAAAGTCTAGGTTCTGAACAGAATGAGGGGGACAGTCAGCAGGACTGTTTTGTATTGCCCTCACACATCTCTGGGGATGTCAAACTCCATCATTGAGTGGGTGCTCGTCATTGGGCCGGCACTGTAATGCCCTACAGTCCCCCAAACAATCACTTTAGGTGAGATCTTTTGGTTTTATCAGTGTTTGTTGAGTGTCAGGGTGCCCAAGTGTGGTGGTGTATGGTGTGTGCGACATAGCGAGTTATAACTGACTAGAGGCTATAAAATCAACTTTTAATATATAGATTCTCCTGCCAGAGTAAAAAACCTTAATAGGTTGGTGCTACTAAAAAGGGGTTACGATATGCCCTAGTAGCTTTGTGTGATTTTAGTGAAATATAACACAGGTCAACATGTTTTTTGCCTCCGTTGTCCAAAAATATATGTGGTGCTTCTTCAGGACCAAAAAGATGGGGTAATATGCCTTTCCCACACTTAATTCATTAATGAGTAGCCCCCCTCTAAAAGGGTGCACCTACTTGTTTTTAATTAAACTGGTCGTCCGACCTAGGTAAAAGCATTGTTCTGTCTCATGGGTCAAGGCAGAGGTTACGCACAGTTATGGGGGTTAGGATGTGCTTGTAGATTTGCTTCACCTACCTTCTTCCTCTGCTCGCCTGAAACTTTCTTAAACCTATTTGAAATTAAAGAAACATTTTACTTTTTTGTGTTGTGGTTGTTAATTCTTTGTGTGACTTTAGAAGACAAAGACCACAGCATTGAAGGAAAAACTTGGGATTCGTGGATAGATTACTGCAGAATTTTTTTTAGGAAAATTATTTTGGAATTTGGATATTTTGTTACAGTTTTCTAACAACTCTTTATTTTCAGGAATTTCTTTTTGGGATTATTGTTTGCTTTTCTCTGGCGTACTGATTATTGGGACAGAAGAAGGTGTAAAAAAAAATGCATGAAAGTCTTAATGGAGATTTCGATTTTACACTTTGAATTATTGGATTGCTCAGGACTCTTAGTAACAGGTTTGATGGAATATCACCAATAGTCAAAGAAAGAAGACAACTACACATAGGAAAGTAAACTCTCCTTTAATTTTAGAAAAAACTCAAAAATGACAATTTACTTTGAAAATGTTGTTAAAACAGCAGAGCAATTGTAGAGGGTATTAGTTAATGTTAGTAGTGTAAGATAAATGCAGTATTATTTAGGTAGTCTGAAGGTCCCATCAATGGAAATGTTTTTTTGCTAATACTCTCCCAGACATTTCCTTACTTTCTTTAGAAATACAAGGGTTCAGCCTACCTGACAATGATTGCGCTATTCTCATTTTCTGAAAACTTTGCTCTTTCTTCAAAATCACAAAATGATAAAGGTTAGGATGAAATCATTTGATGGATTTGTTGAACTAATAAGGCCATCCCTCTATGGCATTGTTTTGTTTGTGCACCTCCCTCTAAGCAGGTCAAGTAATTGTTCCACAACTGATGGGAAATCTTGTCTTTCTCCTGTGGCTCAACCTGCTTAGATGGGCAATCCAAATGTCTTCGAAATAGTTTGAGTGGAGCCAATTTTTCTTCATCTTGAGAAAAATATTCTGATTGTATAATTGATGTGTAAGAGTCATTCACACACCTTGGAAGTACAAAACACAAAGATGTTAGTTTTTGAAATTCATATTGCAGTTTACTGACATGTTATCCTCAGCTAAGGATGTTTTTGGAATGTTTCACTAATATGCCTGGAAAAGTGAAAAAAACATCCTCGAATGTGGTTGTCAGGGTAAATATTAGTCATTGAATCAAAAGTCAATTATTATATTCCTAGGGCTTTTATTCACTTTTTTGGATTTTACTACTGATAAGAATTCAGTGTAAGTTGGGGATTGCTTGTCAGGTAGTAAGCTGTACAATAATGGGATAGTAGTGTTGTTTTTGCTGGAATGAATAGTCAATATGGGTGATTGGATAGGATGTTGACTTAAAAGTTCCATCCATCATCCTACCATAATAATTATCTTTAGCTCTTTTATGCTATAATTAATATATTATATGGGTCATCAAGAGTGAGGTTGTTATCTACCATTTTTAAAACATTTTTCACATTGATATACTGAGGGATTTTATCCCTGCAATCTAGATTTAGGCAGTCCCTAATGATGTGTTTGATGATTTTGTTCTTGTTTTAGCCCAAATTCCTTGCCAGATCAGAAGTGCACTAGTGTAATGTGCACTATCTTCTATGAATGGGATTTTAAGTACTTCATGAACTCTATAGGATTATGTGGAGCAAGGTACTGCAAGAAGCCTACATAAAAAACATTTTCTATAATTTGTAAGGTATTTATTGAAGATGAACCCCACAAAGCTGCCTCATAATTATCCCTGCTAATACATGTAGTTTTATACAATTGTAACATAACTGATATTGGTTTGTTTCCGATTTTCCTGTTAATCTAGGAATTCCTTTTGCATTTCTGTTAACTTTTATGCTAGCTATAAGGATTCCATGCATTCTTATTTGAAAAATGGAGACCCAGCTATCTGAAATGTTGTTACCTTTTAGATAGTAAATCCTTTTCCTAATATTTCCTGTGGTGCACACCATCACATACATTTTAGTTAGGTTAAGTTTCATTTCCCTTTGAATGAATGAATGAATAAAATGCCATTAGTAAAGCGTGAACCTACTCCAAGGAGTGTCCCGGCGCTAAAGAACAGTTTCTGTACACACTAAACCAATGGGCAAAGAACATCCAAAGATGCCGAACAACTATGTTTTCAGGTTCTTTCTGGAAATTGAGAGATCCAGATTGGCCCACAGTGCCAGTGAAAGTTGATTCCAGGCCTTGGGCCCAAAGTACAAGAAGGATTCTACCCCCGATTCTAGAGCGGTGGAACTTGGGTCTCGTGGCCAAATGGCCAAAAGTTGAACAAAGTGTCCTGGTAGGCTAATAGCTGGAGAGCCTCATTCTAAGATATGCTGCTCCCTTATAATGTAGCGCTTTATGCAATAGGACCAGTGTCTTGTAATGAATCCTCTTTCTTATGGGGAGCCAGTGTGGATACATGCGGGTCCTAGAGGCAAGAATGAGAATCAATCTGATGGCCACATTCTGGACCACTTTCAGCTCGTTTAAAAGATAATCAGAGAGCCCCATATGGAAAACATTTCCATAATCCAGTCTGGAGTTAATCAACTCACTGTCTTCCTGGATTCAACCGAGAGCAGTGGCATACATTTTCTCAAAGTGCATAGAAGGCCAAAGTAGATGCCCACCAGGGTTTGAATTTGGGGTAGCGGAACAAAGCGCTAGCAATTTTTTTTTTCACAACAAAATTTGTATTGATCGGTCAAAGAGAAGCAGACATGTGGCTCCCCACAAGCAGGAGAGCGCCACCAAATATCAAGACATGTTTTTGCATCATCACAAATCTCAGACAATGATACGGGTCAAGCAAGTCCCTCCCCCCCTACCCTCCACCCCCATCCCCAACAACCCAACTTCCCAACTACCCACCCCTTATCCCGCCCTAACCCATTGCACGTGATCATATGAAACCTTCATCACCTGGACTTAACGTGCCCGGTACCGTATATCTCCCTAGGTCTGTGGGCCACTCGCCTCCTGCCATTCATCCTCCAGTTCTATCGGAGGGTCCAGGAGCAGTCCCCTATACTCCGCCCACCTCTTCCAGATCTTATAATGCTTACGGGGGCATCCACTGGCCTCAAACACCGGGCGCTCCAGCCCCATAAAGTAGTCTAAGCAAGTTTCCATGCACACAGTGGGGGGCTCGCACTCCCTTCCATGCCCGTGCCAGGTCCCTCTTGGCCACCACCAGTCCCAGCAGTAGGAGATGACGCTTATATATATTCCCCCCTACACCCCCCAGTACATGAAGAATCCATAGTCGGGGGGTGCGGGGCAGATCCCATCCCAACACCTCAGACAAACAAGCCCAGACACCATTCCAAAAGCTGGTAAGGCGCGCACAGGACAACACTGTTTGCAACAACGTACCCCTTTCAACACCACAGCGTAGGCACTCTGGGGACACAATCAGACCCTCCTTCCACAATCGCTCCCGGGTGTAGTAGGCTCTGTGTAGTTATTTGAATTGGATGAGACGGAGTCGCATCGCAATGGCTGTCCCTCGCGGGGACTCCAGAGCCTCCCTCCAATCATCTTCGTCCAAGGGTCCAATGTCTTTCTCCCAGGCGTCTTTAAGGGGAAGTAGGGAGGAGGAACAATGAGTGACCAGGGTTTGATAGATGCGGGATACCTTCTTATCGCCGAGGTCCTCCATAAAGATTTTCGCTTCCACTGGACTGAATTCCGGCAGTGACTACAAGCCAGCAATATTAGGTGCCAGCGCGTGGCGAAATTGAAGATAGCGATAGAATTGGGTCGTGGGCATATGGAACTCGGTCTGGAGCTCCTGGAACGATTTCAGGGTGACCCCGGACAGTACATGTCCCAGCGACGAGATTCCGATGGCATCCCATCCACCGAACCCGGTCAAGGAGGCCAATCCAGGAAGACGTCCATTCTGCCACAGTGGAGTCTCCGCCGTAAGTCTACCCCACCAGCCCATGCGACGCAGCGCCTGTCGCCATATAACAAACACCACACGCGTAACGCTCGGAAGTTTTTTTCATAGTTTGGCCGAGTACAGAATCGTGTGCAGAGTGCTGTCGCCCATCAATGAGCGCTCCAGGGCATATGCCGGGTCTCCCCTGTCCCCATACCACCATTCATTGAGTATAAGCAGGTGTGAGGCCTGATAATAAGACAAGAGGTCCGACGTGGCCAAGCCCCCACAATACGTGGACAGGAAGCAAGTCCGCAGTGCCACCCTGGCAGCACCCCCAGCCCACAGAAAGCGGCCCAAGACCGGATTAACCTGACGAAACCACTGGGGAGCAATAAGGTGTGGATGGTTCTGCAGTTGGTATAGAAGGCGCGGAAGCGCGACCATTTTGAAAATGGCGGATTGACCGAAGATAGTGAGGGGCATCCGGGACCACGTTTTAACATCCGTCTGGACCCTCTCCCACACCGGGACCACGTTACGTTCCCAAGCAACAGCCGCGGAGTCAGATAGGAACACTCCCAGATACTTCAAGCCCCCTACTGCCATCTGTAGCTCCGACGCCCAGGAGTCCGCCACACTTCCGCCACCCAACACCCACAAGGTGGATTTACGCGGGTTGAGATAGAGGCCCGAAACCTCCCCGAAGACACGCATAATCTCTAAGACTCGAGGGCCCGATCTGTCTAAATTTGTAAGGAAGAAGAGGACATCGTCTGCATACAGAGCAATTCTATCAGTGAGTGTACCGCCCCAGTCAAAGCCCCGCATCTGTGCATCAATACGCACCCAGGAGGCCAGAGGCTCCATGGCGAGCGCGAATAAATACGGGGAGAGTGGGCACCCCTGCCGGGTCCCCCTGCCGATGGGGAATTTCTCGGATATCGCACCGGAGACCCGTACCGATGCCGTGATGTCCGTGTATAATAGTTTGATGTAGGAAATAAACACCGGGCCCAAGTTGAGGCGAGGCAGGAGAGCGAACAGGTATGTCCAGCTGACCGAGTCAAATGCCCTGTCAATATCCGCCAGTAGCAGTGCTGCCCTCTCCCCCGTGTCCCTCACGCATCAATCGGCACCTGTGCCCGCCTGATATTGTGCCCCGTCGCCCTATGTGGCATGAAACCAGCCTGATCCGGATGGACCAAGTCAGTCACATATGGGAGAAGGCGGCTCGCCAAGGCCTTAGCCAGCAGCTTAGCCTCAATGTTGAGTAAGGATATCGGGCGATAGGAGTCCCGCCTGTCCGGGGGCCTGCCGGGTTTTTGGAAGACCACAACTTCGGCATGTCGCCAGTCAGCTGGCAGTCTGCCCCGCGATCGCGCCGCCTCCAGTGCACGCATGTAATGGGGACCCAATTGAAGGTGGAATCGTTTATAAAATTCACACGGTGTCAGATTGGTACCTGAAATCTCCTGAAGTCCGTGGGAGTGCCAGGCCGAAGGTGATGCTAGCTCCCAATTCCCCCACACCACTGCGCCAGATTTCTCTTGCCTCAGTGACTCGGGGGAAAGGGGAAGTGGAAGAGAAAATACAGAGAGACTGCCCACACAAGGTTCTTCACCTCGACTGTTCAGGAGAGGAATGTTCTTCCTATAAGATTAAACACAACATTACTAAATTCCTTCTAACAATTCTACAGTAGATCTAAATTCCCTGTCGCCCTTATCTCACCTGACTTAGTGTGGGATTTAGCTTCTCTCTTGTAAATCTCTGTATGGAACTTTCATGCAAATAACATCAGATAATGTGGAATCAATTAGGTGAAGTGATAGTAGATAGAGGTGGTACACAAGAATATATATATAGATTTTTATCTATTTGTAGCGACTGCTCTGAAGATGACTTCACTGGTAACTGTTAATCCACAAATTTCCAATATACCAAAACGAATTGTCTATTCCAAAAGATGCGCCAAAACAGGACAGCAGAGGGCGCTCTTGGTTCACATTAAATACTTCAACTTAGGCAAAAGAATCTTTTGTGTTCCTTACGAAAATGTCAGTTCCATAATGCTCCTTACTTCATGAGCGAAATGAACTAAAATGTTGAAGGCTCAAAAATACAAGTTCTGTGCATAGGCTGAGATACCACAACAATTAACTAGTCTCTGAAGAAATAGTCTCTGAACTCTGTGTGGCAATACGATTCTCAAATGACATCAATATCAAATAAGAACGGTCTCACCCAATTCGTGACTGGAAGGGGAGTCTGTGAGAAAACTGCTGCCACCTCTGCTGGCTCACTGGACGAGGTTTCTGACAGGAATTCGAAGGTACGCTGAGGAAGAACCAGCGCAATATGCCGGTTCCGGAATTGCGAGTGACGAACAACTGTTACTGCTCTCTGGGATTCCGCCAACGGAGCTGCGAGTAAGGGGGGAAATAAATGCCTGAAAAATACTGGATAAATACCTCGGGCCAAACTAACTGGAGAGCGCGAATAAAACATCCGCCTCCCGCTGATAGACGGTTGAAGTGCTTCATAAGCAGCTGTGCCTGCAATCACTGGAACCACTAGAGCGCTAACCGCAAGCGCAAACAGTGGCAACAGGGAAGAGCCTGGTCTGACTCAAACGATACTTAGAGACCAAGGCACACCAACGTATAGCGGTGTCAGGGAGCTTTGACCAACCTAAGCACTTGTAACGGGGGAGACTAATTGTGACTGTCCAAACAAAAAGCCATTCCTGACAGTACCCCCCACCAAAACCCCCCCCCTAGGCTTTTGTGGATAAGTCTGATGAAACTCTCTCACCAATCTTGGAGCGTGGACATTTGAGCTAGGCTCCCAAGATCGCTCTTCAGGACCATAATCCTTCCAATCGACCAGGTAGAAAACTTGACCTTTCCTGATTTTGGAATCAAGAATTCTTTTAACTTCAAATTCCTCAACTGAATCTACAAGCAAAGGAGCGGGTGGAAGTACCTTACGTAGATTTGGGGGATGTTTCCTAATTAACGATACATGGAAGGTGGGGTGAATCTTTAAAGTTTTAGGTAACTGTAACCTCACACTCACTGGATTTATCATTTTGATAACAGGGTATGGTCCCACAAACCTGGGTTGAAACTTTCGATTTCCACGCAAACGCATATGACGCGTGGAAACACAAACTTGATCCCCAGGTTCAAAAACTGGACTCTCCTTTCGACCCTTATCTGCCTGCCTCTTAAAAGCTGCCTTAGCCTTTGTCAAATTAGAAGAAGCAACTTGATAGGCCTGTTGCAACTTCTGAATGACCTCCTCAGCTGCTGGAACATCCACTACAACTCTACCCACTACCATGTTGGGATGCCTTCCGGAATTTAAAAAGAAAGGGGAAAATCCTGTAGCTGAGTGTACTGAGTTATTATATGCAAATTCCGCTGTGCTAAGCAATGAAGGCCAATCTCCCTCCTGTTCCATAAGATACAAACGAAGGTACTGCTCAAGATCCTGATTAACCCGCTCTGTCTGTCCGTCGGTTTCTGGATGATAACCGGTGGACAGACGAGAGTCAACTCCCAACCCTTTTAGGAAAGATCGCCAAAATCGGGACACAAATTGGGGGCCTCAATACGAAATGACCACCTTCGGAATTCCATGCAGCTTGACTACATGTTGCACAAACAAAGAGGCTAATTCCGTAGCATTAGGAAGATCTTTTAGAGGGACAAAATGACTCATCTTGGGAAAGTGGTCAACCACCACCCAAATGACTGACTTCCCCTGACTAGATGGTAACTCAACGACGAAATCCATCGACACAGTGTGCCAAGGGTAAGGAGGAACTGGCAATGGCATAAGGAACCCCTGTGGAGATTGTCTAAGACTTTTCCCTTTTAAACACTGTTCGCAAGTGGCAACATACTGTCGAACTTGAGCTTCCATGCCGGGCCAAAGAAAATTTCGCTTCACCAACTCCAAGGTCTTTACCACTCCCTTGTGTCCAGCCAATGGCTGATCATGGAACATTTGAATGATCTCAACTTGAAGCTTTTCTCCAGGAACGAATCTTTTGTCTTGAAAAAACGGTTTCCCATCTCTCACAGAACGATTAGGACCTTCAGATTCCCAATTCAAATAGTCTTCTTTCTGAAATTCCAATTCAATCTTTTCTTCCAACTCATCTATTACAGAGATAGCAACAATCTTCTCCTTTGGAATCAGATATTCTTCTTGTCTTGCTTTTGGATTTTCTCCCACATTCAAACGAGAAAGAGCGTCAGCTTTCCCATTAACCACTCCAGGCTTGGAAGTGAGTACAAAGTCAAAATCAGCAAAGAACAGCGACCAACGTAATTGTCGCGGTGTCAGGGTCCGAGCGGATTTAAGGAATTGCAGATTCCTATGATCGGTAAACACAGTGACCACATGTCGGGCCCCAAGTAAATAATGTCGCCACTCCAGAAAGGCATTCCTGACTGCCAACAACTCCTTGTCTGCAATGGCATAATTGAGCTCTGCGGGGGACAGTTTCCGAGAATAATAAGCAACTGGATGAAGCTGCCCAGTCTTCTTATTGCGTTGAGACAACACTCCTCCTATTGCCAAATTGGAAGCATCAGCCTCCACAAAAAACGGTTCCAAAGGATCTGGGTGTTGCAAAATTGGAGCAGTGACGAAAGAATCCTTGAGAAATTGAAAAGCCTTCTCAGCCTCTGGCCCCCACACAAACCTTTCATTTTTTCGAAGCAAACGGGTAATTGGGCTCACCTTCTCAGAGAAATTCTGGATGAAACGACGATAAAAATTGGCGAATCCCAAAAAACGTTGTTTTTTTTTCACTGTACTTGGAGCTGGCCAATCATGTATTGCCTTAAGTTTAGAGTCGTCCATGGATACTCCATCTGGGGAAAGAATGAATCACAAAAATTCCACCTTGGTTGTGTGAAACACACATTTTTCCAATTTTACGTAAAGTTGATTTTTTTAACAAACATTCCAAAAATTGCTCGAACATGAAAAACATGCTCCTCAATGTTCTTGGAAAAAATAAGAATATCGTCTATATAGACAACTGCAAATCGGTCCAGAAACTCCCGAAGAATATCATTGACGAAATGCTGAAAAGCCGCAGGAGCATTGCACAACCCAAAAGGCATCACCTGGTACTCAAAAAGCCCAAATCGGGTACGAAACGCCGTTTTCCACTCATCCCCCTCTGCCATCCGGACCAGGTGGTAAGCCCCCCTTAAATCTAATTTGGTGTAGACATGGGCTTCCTTCACCTGGTCCAAAAGCTCCGAGATGAACGGCAACGGGTACCGATTTTTTCTAGTCACCAAGTTCAAGGCCCTATAGTCTATACAAGCCCTCAACCTCTTATCCTTCTTGGGAATAAAAAAAAGAGGGGAGGAAACTGGAGACTGGGAAGGTCGGATGAATCCATTGGCCAAGTTCTTGTCTAGGTACTCCTTTAAATGCAAATTTTCAGATTCGGAAAGAGCATAAATGCGACTGCAAGGCAGCGAGGCTCCAGGTTCCAATTCTATAGTACAGTCATACTCTCGATGAGGAGGAAGCTTTTGCGCCTCTTGTTTGTCAAAAACAGCTTTCAAATCTTGATACTGCACTGGGATATCTGGAAGTTCCACCAAACAAACCATCTGTGGTTGGTTAGCCAAACAATAAGATTCACCAATTTCCTTCTCTTGAGGACGAGGATGAAAACAATGTTCTAAGCAATAATCCGAGTTGAAATCCACAGTTCTTTTAGCCCAATCAATTTTAGGATTGTGTTCAGTTAACCAGGGCAAGCCCAAAATTAACTGAAATTGAGGGGAGTCAATTAAACTGAAGCATATGAAACTGCAGTGTTTTCCAGGCCCGGAAACCGAAATTACTTCAGTATCAAATGTGATCGGACCAGATGACAGTGGAGTACCATCAACTGCCCGCACAGGCTCAGGTTTGATCTTTCTTACAAAATTTATTCCCAGACTTTTTGCAAATAAAATGTCGCAAAAATTTCCGGTGGTTCCAGAGTCAATCATGATAGCTACCGATGCACATTGATCTTTTCCAAAATGAATTTGGCAGGAAAGAATGAGATGCGGAGCTGAGAACTGCATAGTGTTGGACAGGGACTGTTCAAGAGGAGTTGACTTAAATTCGGCATCCACCAGAGCAACTCCGTCTACTGGTGGAGCTTCTCTTTTACCCATGACAATGTCTTAGGTCTTCGGGAACACTCCTTAACAAAATGGCCTGAACCTCCACAATACATACATAACTTTCCGACTCTTCTCTTTTCTCGCTCTTCCCTGCTCAAGGGACCACGCACAGTTCCAATTTGCATCGGTTCTTCTATGACTGCTTCATCCTTTGGTTTTATTCCTTCAGAACGAATCCGATCAAACCTGGGAGGAATTGGACGATTTTCCTTTCGCCGCTCAGAACGCCTCTCAGATTGTCTCTGATCAATTTGAAGAACCAGGTCAATCAACTCAGAAACATCTGTGGGTCTTTTAGGAATCTGAGCTAGACCATCTTTTAGTTCATCTCTTAGACCTCGGTAGAAAATCGCTCCTCTTTTTTCCATTGGCCACTTGGTCTCCACTATAAGTTTGTTGAACTGTGCTAAATAGGCCACTAATTCACGATCCCCCTGTTTCAAGTCAAGTAGCTCATTGTCTGTGGTTTGCGAGATTGGTCCCCGATCAAAAATCCGTAAAAATTCCGTCTTGAAATCTGCAAAGTTGTATAACATGGGATCATTGGTAGACACTAATGGCAAAGACCAAGCCGCAGCATCCCCACTCAAGTACGACAGCATGAAAGCCACCTTTGACTGGTCCTCTTTAAATATTATTGGTTTGCAAAGATAGTGCAACGAACACTGTGTGACAAATACCTGTGCTTTATTTGGATCTCCCATAAACTTTCTGGTGGGGCTAACGGAATAGTTGGGGACATGGCATGCACCACCTGAGTAGTAAGCTCAGAGGAAGATGGAGATGGAATAAAGGTTTGAGATTTCTGACCCCCAAAATCTGGTCTAGGGCTTACTGTGAGTTCATTAAACCGTTGTCGAAGGAAACTAGTTTCTTGATTGGATTTTCTAACTTCTTCTCTGGTCTCTATCAACTGCTTCTGTAAGCCTTCCAGAATCGCCCCCAGGGCCTTAACGTCAAAACCTTCAGCCATGACACCCAAGCGGAAGGCAACTACTGGCACTTCAATCTGTCAGATTGGTACCTGAAATCTCCTGAAGTCCGCGGGAGTGCCAGGCCGAAGGTGATGCTAGCTCCCAATTCCCCCACACCACTGCGCCAGATTTCTCTTGCCTCAGTGACTCGGGGGAAAGGGGAAGTGGAAGAGAAAATACAGAGAGACTGCCCACACAAGGTTCTTCACCTCGACTGTTCAGGAGAGGAATGTTCTTCCTATAAGATTAAACACAACATTACTAAATTCCTTCTAACAATTCTACAGTAGATCTAAATTCCCTGTCGCCCTTATCTCACCTGACTTAGTGTGGGATTTAGCTTCTCTCTTGTAAATCTCTGTATGGAACTTTCATGCAAATAACATCAGATAATGTGGAATCAATTAGGTGAAGTGATAGTAGATAGAGGTGGTACACAAGAATATATATATATATTTTTATCTACTTGTAGCGACTGCTCTGAAGATGACTTCACTGGTAACTGTTAATCCACAAATTTCCAATATACCAAAACGAATTGTCTGTTCCAAAAGATGCGCCAAAACAGGACAGCAGAGGGCGCTCTTGGTTCACATTAAATACTTCAACTTAGGCAAAAGAATCTTTTGTGTTCCTTACGAAAATGTCAGTTCCATAATGCTCATTACTTCATGAGCGAAATGAACTAAAATGTTGAAGGCTCAAAAATACAAGTTCTGTGCATAGGCTGAGATACCACAACAATTAACTAGTCTCTGAAGAAATAGTCTCTGAACTCTGTGTGGCAATACGATTCTCAAATGACATCAATATCAAATAAGAACGGTCTCACCCAATTCGTGACTGGAAGGGGAGTCTGTGAGAAAACTGCTGCCACCTCTGCTGGTTCACTGGACGAGGTTTCTGACAGGAATTCGAAGGTACGCTGAGGAAGAACCAGCGCAATAGGCCGGTTCCGGAATTCCGAGTGGCGAACAACTGTTACTGCTCTCTGGGATTCCGCCAACGGAGCTGCGAGTAAGGGGGGAACTAAATGCCTGAAAAATACTGGATAAATACCTCGGGCCAAACTAACTGGAGAGCGCGAATAAAACATCCGCCTCCCGCTGATAGACGGTTGAAGTGCGACGTTCAAAAGACGCTCGCGCTTCATAAGCAGCTGTGCCTGCAATCACTGGAACCACTAGAGCGCTAACCGCAAGCGCAAACAGTGGCAACAGGGAAGCGCCTGGTCTGACTCAAATGATACTTAGAGACCAAGGCACACCAACCTATAGCGGTGTCAGGGAGCTTTGACCAACATAAGCACTTGTAACGGGGGGAGACTAATTGTGACTGTCCAAACAAAAAGCCATTCCTGACACACGGGAACCCACTTGGCCCCGGCGCCTTCCCTGCATTGAGCTGTCCCAACGCTTCTCCCAGCTCCTCCGCTGTCAGGGGGAGGTCCAGCGCTGCCTTGGTCTCATCGGAAACCGTCTTCGGTGGCAGGTCTCCAATAAATTTTTCAATTGCGTCCGCCGATAGGCGGTCCCGCGGGGCATAGAGGTCCATATAATACTGGGCGAAGTTTGCCGCCAGCACCGCCGGGTCCATGATCGCCAATCCTTCCCCATCTGTGAGACCCGGCAGCGAGCGCGGCTGGACCGTATATTGACACAGCCTATGAAGCATGGTACAAGACTTGTCCCCCCACTGATAGACTCTACTGCGCGTGGCCAGCCACGCTCGCCGAGCCTCGTCCATCAGCACAGAGGCATACGACCGCTGCGCCTGCAGGAGCAATCGCAATGCTACGTCATCACCCCCTCCCCGGCACCGTTCTTCTAGAGTTTCCACCTGTGTGGCCGCCGCAGTGATGGCCCCTCTACGCTCCCGACGGGCCGCCGCACACCATGCAATATCTATACCTCTAATCGTGGGCTTCATGGCCTCCCAGACCACTATTGCGTTGACGTCCTCCACTAAATTTTCCTGCCAATAATGTGCAATCGCGCTCTGCAGGTGTTGGACGAATCCGGCCTGCTGAAGGTGCCACGAAGACATTCTCCACCGGAATGGCTGACGCTTCGAAAGCAGTTCGATCCTGACGGCCACAGGAGAGTGGTCCGACAGCCCTCTAGGCAAGATCCCAGCCTCCCGCACTCTGTCCAGGGACGCATGGGGCACAAAAACGTAATCCTGGTGCGAAAAGGAACCATGTACAGCCGACACATAGGTGTATTCACGGGCCTTGGGATGCATATGACGCCACACATCCACCCATCCCATCCCCTCCACCATCGCATTCAACCGGGTAGGGGCAGCAGCCGCAAGTACCCCTTGCATTCGTCGACGATCCATACAAACATCCATCACCTCATTCCAATCACCTCCCAGCACCGCCAAGGACTCGGGGATCTCGGCCCATACCTCAAACAATTTCTCGGACAGGGACCACTGCAATGGCGGACGGGCGTAGACACTCCCAAAAAACACGGGTTCAGCACCCACCAACCCTTTGATGAAAATGTATCGACCCTGTGGATCTATCCATTGTTTCTCGTGGACATAGGCCAATCTACGATGCACCAAAACAGCAACTCCCCTGGACCCCCTGGAGAACCCTGCATGATAGACTTGTTGGTAACCAAACCTCTGCAGGCTCAGTACTTTCGTTCCCAGCATGTGCGCTTCCTGCAACAATAATACATCCGCTACCTCCCTCTTCCCCATCTCAAAATCGCCCCTCGTTTGATCTTGTCAAGCATTCCCCTGACTTTCCAAGTAATCACACACATGGACTCCCTGGGGAGCCCCTGGAGCGGCGCGTCAGCCATAGTCAAGGGTAGCAATCGTGGCAGGACCCTGGCACCACACCCAGGTACACATCACCATCAATGGCAAAACATCAGAAATCACGTGCAATCCCCCCCGTCCTCCCCCAAACCCCCCCAAAACAACAACAGCTCCACTGTCCAACATGCCCCAAACTACACCCCCCCCCCCCACCCCCACCCCCTTTCAGCCCCCTGCCCCCCACCCCTATACCTCATGGAACTCAGAAGTATCTGTCGCGGCATGGGCAACCTCGGGCCCAAAACAGAGTGCCCAAGGCCAACCATACCAATGGATCCCAACTACCCCTGTGAACTATAGAAACTCCCCCCCCCTCACCTACACAACCTCCACTTACGTAGGAGGCAGGTAGCCCCTATGCAGGAGCACCCCGAACCCTTCCCCACCACCTCACACATAGCACAACTAAAATCCAGTCTTAGCAGTATACTCAGCAGTCAATTAGCGGTACAGTGGAACACTTCGGAGCAACTCTTCTCGGCCGGGGTTCATGGTAGACGTATACGGGCATATGCCCCCACCGGCTGTCAGCGGCCTCTTCCAGAGTGATCAGAGTCAGTAGGCTCAGCAGAAGGAGATCCACCGCGAGAAGCGGACCGTTTCCGTGATCGCGACTTCCTATCTCTCCTGGGCCTGGCAGTCTGGTCTCCCCGATCCTGCGACGGCTCTCGTGAACGTCCCGGGTTCAATCCAGGCTGATCATGCGGCCTGATTCTCACCGTCTCATCAGTCCATTTGAAAACGGCCTCTGGGGTATCAAAAAAATGAATACGGGATTGAAAGATCACCCGTAGGCGAGCTGGATAAAGCAATGAGTACTGGATCTTCAGGCCCCGGAGTTTTGCCTTGGCGGCTATGAAGGAGTGCCGCTGCTGTTGCACGAGTCTAGTGTAGTCCGGGAAGATCATAATTTTCTGAATTTCGAACAGAAGAGAGTCTTTGGCCCTTGCTTCCCGCAGAATGGTGTCTTTGTTGTGAAAGTTCAAGAGCTTGGCAATCACGGGTCTGGGCCTCTCTCCTGCCGGCGGCTTCTGCGCCAGGGCTCTGTGGGCGCGTTCGATCACGAAACAGCGGGACAGGGCCTCCGGGGGGAGCCAACTCTCCAGCCACTGAGTCAGGAACTGTTCCATATTGCCCTTCTCACACCCCTCCGGAAAGCCCACAAAGCGTAGGTTGTTTCTGCGCGCCCGCCCTTCGGCATCCTCGACTCGAAGCGCCAGGCCCCGTTGAATGTTTTCCATTGCCGCCATTTTCTGCTTCAGGGTCCCAACATCGTCCTCCACCACCGAGATCCTCGATTTGGTTTCAGTAATCCGAGCCACAGCGTTGCGCAGATCTTGGCGCAACAGGGTCACGTCCGCTCCAACTGCCCCAATCTCGGCATCGAGCATGTCCCTAGACTGGGTGATCGCCGCCATGAGCGCCGCGTTGTCCGGGCCGGATCCCTGGCCACCGGACGCCCCCTGACCCCCACTCGGGCCGGTAAATTTGTCGATGGGGCCCTGTTTGGCGGGCCCTCCCCCCCCTCTGGTCATGGTGAGGCTCTCTTCAGGTGCCCCGTCTCTCAGGGCAGGCACCGGTCCTCTCAGCTAGGCGGTCCGCGCTGCAAGTCACTACCAAGGGTGGCACACAGTCCTGGACCAGCAGACCGCCTCAGTCCGCCTTCGGGGGGGGCACACACAGGACTCTGTCCAGTCAGGGTCACAGCTCCCAACGGGCCGATTGCCCACCTCGTCGCCTCCACCAGTGACTGCCAGCAGCCCCGATGTTGGGCACCACCTCCAGATAAATCCGGGGCAGGGGGCCCCCAGCCAACCAGAAGGGCAGACAAACGTGAAAGCCCACAGGCCAAGGAGCAGGCAGGGGCACACTCCGGGGGGCCGCAGCACTAGCCTCCCTCGCGCTGCCTCACGCGAGTCGCCACAATCGAGGCCCCGGTCTCCGGGCCCCACCTCGGCCACGGTCCACCCTCAGGGTCCGGGAGGCTGCACTCACCCCCCAGTCGCAGGATAGGGCCACCTCCGTCACCTCTGCTCCGTGGCAGGTTCAAGCCCTTGGTCGCGGGCCCCACCGCCGGCACTGCCCGCCGACACCGGGAGCTCCCGGCTGGAGACCGCCAAAATTGAGGCCCCGGCTTCACTCGCCGAGTGTAGGCCCCAGGCCGTCGCCGCCGCTACCTCTGCCACCAATGCTGCGAGCGCTCCGGTTCCTTCACCGGAGAGCACCCCTCGCCAGTCTCTACCTCCGCTGCAAGTGTGGGTCGGGAGTTGGACTCGGGGGCCAGGATAAAACGACGAATCAGTAACGGGCCGGTGGGAGCTCTAACAAGCCACGTCCACCATCTTCGCCCTCGAAGCCACGCCCCCAAGCGCTAGCAATTTTGATCTTCAAGTTTTTTACTGTATTCAAAGAGTGGCTGAGTGAGGGAAATTTTGGGGCCACAACGACCTCAGGTATCTGATGGTGGTGTGCCAAAGAAGGGTTGCATTTTAGTTGGCTTATTGCTAGCCAGATGAACACATTACCTAGACAAGTTTTCATGATTTCTCCATCAAATTTCGCCCCTTTATTGCAAGAGAAAAAAAGCTGTGTGTCATCAGCATACAATATCACTTTGGCACCAAGTGATTCAGCCAAAGTGGCTAGAGGGGCCCTGTAGACATTAAAAAATGTAGGGCTCAACGCTGAGCCCTGGGGAACACTGACCTTAGTAGTCTGTATAGGGGAGGCAAAAGGAGGAATCCATACCTCTTGGCTTCTATTATCAAGGAAGGAGGTCAGCCATTTTAACAGTATTCCACCAATTCCAATGTTGTGGAGATGATCTAAAAGTCTGTCATGGGGGACAGTATTGAAAGACGTCGAAAGATCTAGCATACACAAAACAACCTTGCTCCCACCAACCAGCTTTTCCTTGATGTAATCAGTTACCTCTAGCAAGGCGGTTTCTGTGCTATGGTTTGGTATAAAGTTATATTTACAGGTGTGCAGTATATTGTTGCTTTCAAGGTGGCATGATATCATTGAGTTTCATATTTTTCTAACACCTTGGAAAAGGCAAGAAGGAAATATATATGTCTATAGTTGCCTGGGGCCTTGAGATTGGTGGACAGCTTTTTAAACAGAGGGAGAATTTTTGAGTGTTTCCCTTTATGAGGCATTATTCCGAATATAAGCATGCATTAAGGACTTTATTAGGCACTGGATTGATGGCTTGAGCCACCTCGGCCATAAGCCGGGGTGGGCACAGATCAGCTGGGGAAACCGATTTTAAGCACCTGATGAGAGACAAGGACACATCTATGGATATAGGTGGGAAATGGAAGAGGGGAGGTATTTTTTCATGGCTAGCCCAGGAGCAGACCATTTGAAGGTGAATGAATCATCCTGTGACAAGTGAGTTAGAGTGGCTTGAATCAAAGCAACTTTTTCATGAAAGAAAACTGCCATTTGGGTGGGCCATTCAGCTGTGGTTTGTTGGTGTTGCATAGTGGCTTCCGGATTTAAGAATGTCTTTACAATTTAAAAAAAAAAGTTGGATTTTTTTATCAGATTTCCCAATTTTCCTCTCAAAGAAGGCTGTTTTCACTCCTCCATAAAAGTATTAAAATCTTCCATTAAAGCTTGTAAGCCATTTTCTGTCTGTGACATCAAAATTGTGTCATTCGCTATAATGAGATTGGAACTGGGAGGTTTCGTACTTTAGGGGGGATCTGCTACTAATTATTGGAGGAATGCATCCACACCATTCAAGTCAAGTCAAGTCAGGATTTATATAGCGCACTACATACCCAGAGGGTCTCAAGGCGCTTGAGGAAGGAGGGGAGGTTTACTTATCGAATATCCAGGTTTTAAGCTGTTTTCTGAATGCTAGGTGGTTTTGGGTGAGGCGGAGGTGGATGGGAAGGGAGTTCCAGGTTTTGGCCACTAAGTAGGAGAAGGATCTTCCCCCCATGGTGGCTTTGTGGATGCGCGGGACAGCGGCTAGGGCTTGGTTGGACGAACGCAGTTGGCGGGTGGGAGTGTAGAAGGAAAGGCGCGTGTTGAGGCAGTCATGTCCAAGTTCGTAGAGGGCTTTGTTTGCGTGGGTGAGGAGACGGAACGTTATTCTTTTGTTGATGGGGAGCCAGTGAAGGTCTTTCAGGTGACCGGAGATGTGGTCTGTGCGGGGGATGTCTAGTATGAGTCTGGCTGAGGCGTTTTGGATGCGTTGGAGTTTTTTTAGCAGTATTGCGGTGGTGCCGGCGTAGAGGGTGTTTCCGTAGTCCAGGCGGCTTGTAACCAGTGCGTGGGTGACCGATTTTCTTGTTTCGGTGGGGATCCAGCGAAATGTTTTTTTGAGCATGCGTAGGATGTTGAAACATGATGATGAGACGGCGTTGACTTGTCTGGTCATCGAGAGAGTGGAGTCCAGGATGATGCCCAGGTTCCGTGCGTGGTCCGTCGGTATGGGAGCTTTTCCTAGGGCCGTTGGCCACCAAGAGTCGTCCCAGGCGGAGGGGGATGCACCTAAGATGAGGACTTCCGTTTTGTCTGAGTTCAGTTTTAGACGGCTGTGCTTCATCCATTCGGCTACTTCTTTCATCCCTTCATGAAGGTTGTTTTTGGCGGTGGTTGGGTCTTTGGTGAGTGAGAGGATCAGTTGAGTGTCATCAGCGTAGGAGATGATGTTGAGGTTGTGCTGACGTGCGATGGTTGCGAGGGGGCTCATGTAGACATTGAAGAGGGTGGGGCTGAGAGAAGATCCTTGTGGAACGCCGCAAATGACTTCGGTGGCCTTAGACTTAAAAGGGGGGAGGCGGACTCTCTGAGTTCTTCCAGCGAGGAACGAGGAGATCCAGTCTAATGCATTTCCTTGAATTCCGATGTTGCTGAGGCGTTGTATTAGGGTATTATGACAGACTGTGTCGAAGGCTGCGGAGAGGTCGAGGAGGATGAGGGCGACTGTGTCTCCGTTGTCCAGTAGTGTTCGAATGTCGTCTGTGGCTGCGATGAGGGCGGTCTCGGTGCTGTGTTTAGCTCAGAAACCGGACTGTGAGGAGTCAAGTGATTTGTAGGTTTCGAGGAAGGCGGCGAGCTGATTGTTGACGGCTTTCTCAATGACTTTGGCAGGGAAAGGGAGGAGCGAGATGGGTCGGTAATTTTTGAGTTCGGTGGGGTCAGCTGTGGGTTTCTTCAGAAGGGCGCTGAGTTCGGCGTGTTTCCATTTTCCTGGGAATGTGCCGGATTTGAGGGAGCAGTTGATGACGTCTCGGAGATGGGGTGAATTGATGGAGTCCATTGATACATAAAGTCCATTGATACATAAAGAAAATAGAAGTTGTGTAAGAATGCATCCATGCCGGATACCTTTTGTGATCCTGAACCCCAGGGTGCAGTCGCCATCAATACCATAACCGACATAGGCAGTTAAACAACTATAAGGTTGTAAAAAGAAGGATACTATGGGCCATATGTAGGTAGCTTATTACCGGTAGGTAACGGCCGAAAATCAGTAAATGTTCCGTTACCGACCGGTATTTAGCTTGTTCCAATGTAGGTGGCTTGATTTAAGGATTCGGTAATTTACCGATTCGGTAATTTAAGGAATCGGGAAATTACTGAATGCTTAAATCCTATGTAGGGAGCACCCAAGTGAGTGTATTTTTGATTTAAGGATTCGTTATTTACCACCAACTACAAGTTGGTGGTAAATATCAAAAACCTTTCAAAAAGCAATTTTGTGCTTTTTGAAATGTGCCATGTGGCAGGCATGCATGCCCTTAGGGCATGGATGTGTGCCACATGTGCACACATGCACGATTCAGGGGTGCAACAGGGTGTCAATGTGCCACCCTGCCACCCTTGAATATGTTCCCACTATTACCGATTCGGTATTTACCGAATCGATAATAGTGAATGGCTTCCCATTCGTTCCTAAGGGCCTCCAAGCCCATAGGAATGAATGGGAATTATCGAATCGGTAAATACCGAATCGGTAATGCCGAATATTACCGAATTGGTAAAATTTACTGAATTTTTACTTACATACTATTTACCGATTCTTAAATACCGAATCGGTAAAAGTCGGTATTTAAGAATCGGTATATAGAGATTACCTACATATGGCCCTTTGTCTCTAGGAGCTCCCAGGTTGGCTAATATTTTCCACAGCTTGACATGGATGAAAAGAATAATAGTATACCCCACCATCAGCTTTACTGCCGCCTTCCCCACCTGGTTGTAGAAAGAACCAATGAATTACTACCTTTCCCACCACCTCCCTGCCTGGAGAGTGGCCTGTAGCACAGTAGCATGCAGTAAAGATTGCTTCACCTGTGAGCATCATTAGGAGATGTGCAGAAGAACCCCTGCTCAACACTGATGATGGCAGCAGGAGTGAAGTAATATAGTCAAGGCAGTAAGGGGAGGTCATGCAGCCCACACATTCTGGTATTCCTGCTCCCTGCCGGCTGCATATGTTCCTCTATAATACCAAGTGTCTATCCTCCCCTTCCTGACTCAGGCAGCATTGGTTTCCTTTGAAGTAGAGAAAATGGTGGGTCATGAGCATTCCTACTCCCTTATGGGAGGGGAATGGCTGTTTATGGGTGTGAGCCTCACCTCGCACTAGGTTACTTCCTGGATATATGGTGATTCATTGTGGGTTTACTTTGTGGGGTACACACTTGCCAGCAGAAGGATGATGAGTTTAACATGCTGCAGTTGATGCTTCGCGAGTCACCAGCAGGTTGTATGAACTGCTCTTCCAACATGGTTTGTCTCTTTTCTCCTTCCATGATCTTGACCTCACTCAGGGCTATGTCTCTTGTGCTATATGACAGCATTGATTTATTAGACAGGGATGAAGGACATTATCCATGTTAGTTCCTGAAAGGCTTGGTGGTGAATGGGGCACACTGCTTCCCTCTCTCTGAGCAAAAAAGATTCAATTAAAAAATGCATGCTTATTTTGGTTTAGTAGTAACCTTGGTTTTAGAGTTCTGAAGCAGTGTGTAATGCAGCAAAGTTATAGTAAAGAAATCTTTAAAAATAGTCAATCCAAGTGATAGTGGCGCCTATTTCTAAGCTACTTGGATGCCCTCTCCTGGACTAAGAATTTAACAAAACCTCTCAAACAGTATAGTAACTAACCTTTCCTATCTTCACTACTAACCTCTATTTCTTGTGAGCTGAGAGGTCTGAGAGAAACACCCTTTAAAGTTAGCACCCAAGTTCAGAGCAATTTGCGCCCTGAAGAAATCCTTCATCGGTGCCATTATCTCCACCTGGATCACTTTACCCCTCGATATAAAGAATAAAGCCACATTTCTCATGATCAGAAAGCATCCTAAGTCCCACCTCCTCTAACAATTCCTAAAATAATACCACCTAACCTTTAACTGATTAATTGATCAACAGTTCTGTTTACTGTCATTATAACTCTTTGGTGTGTCCTGCTTAATTATACCCTTAACATCGCGTTCCGGGTGTAGTATAGCTATAACTATAAAAAAAATAATGTGAATACAATTTCAAAAAGGGACATGCAGATGTTGTTGTTGCCTTCTAAAATTACACCTGCATAGCAGATGGGACTCAGTTTGAAGACATGTACTTCCTAAAGTCACATATTGTTTGGGCTGCCAGGCCTGATAGACTTTAGATGGGAAATCATTTTAGTGGTATATGAGGTGATATTGTATTGCTAGGAAAAGCTTTTATACTTGTTCAGTGGACTATGGGAGAATAGTGGCTGTGAATGGTTTAGTGGCAATAAAGTCGACATGTGAAAGTTGGCACAGCAGTTTGTAGAGATGATTGGCAATTTTGAAAGCAACACAAGAAATAAGTATGTACATTTTATGTGTGGGGTAAATAGGTGACAGTGTTGGAGCTAGTGAAATCTTGGGTGGAAGCAAACAAGCATCAAGAGCGTTTGGAGGATATCACAAGTTTATGTGAGAACAATATTACATTTGCCAAGCAAACAATTGTAGTTCTGTTGTGTTTATCTGGCTGGGTGAAAATAATTGTCAATGCCATTTGTAGGGAATGTACAGGGGCCTGTCGCTAAGGGATTGATGAGTGGAGAAACACCCGGAAGAGGCTATCTAAGAGCACTGTTTTGGTGCTGATTTAAACTAGAAACACATAACTATGAGCTGATAAACGAGAGAGTGGAACAGGTTGGTGGAAGGCCTTAATATTGTATCTAACTGAATCATTGGTAAGATGACCCTGGTTGTGCCATATAATTTGAACTGATTGTGCAGAAATCACCTGTGTAGAGGCCTACATCAGTGAGAAACATTGATGTGATCACTAAGGAGAATTTGAGGGGCTTTGTAGATTTATATTTTGTTGACCCAATAGATGATTATGTGGGGGAAGTGAATGAAATTAGCTCCATGTACCTGAAAGCTAATAATTGACTCTCAATGCAAGTCAGAGGGTTGTAACAGAAGGAACTGCATTCAAGGCAATGGCCACCCCTAAAATCCTAGGTTCTGCACTATGTTATGGTCCTACAAGTGCAACAAGCTTACGTCTAACCATTACATATGATAAGATTTTCATCCATGGATCTGGCAGCAAACTTACTGTCAGTTATGAGATTACTATTGAAGATTGGTGTAAAATTCCAGTCAGTTAACACTAATCCCAAGACATGACTTTTACAGCCTACATCCAATCTCAGAGAGAATAGGTTGATAGTACAAGATAGATAGATAAGTGTGAATTCTATTTCATGACTACAAAGCATAAGCTCAGATGATATTATGATTCATATGAGTAATGAAGGTCACAGTCACTCTACAGAACAAGATGAAAATTGGTGTCACAAGTGAGAAACAATAGAAATATCCCTAAAAGAAAGAAAGAATAGTGATGCTCCGAACACTCACATAATCAAGAATTTAGATGAATTTGACAGTTTCTTATTCAAAAGCTAAAGAATCAACAATATACAATAAATAGAGAACTTGAGCAGGTCTGAAATACATCAAAGGATGTGAAATGATCGCACTGCTTAACCTTTTTAAATATTGCAGGACTGCATTGTCTATAACAATATCAACCATAAAAAATATTGTCTACCAAAATGTTGTGCATATTTATACATAAACACATATAACTTAAAAAACAATATGGAAATACATTTAAATAATAAATTATGGATTTCAATTTTTTTAACTAATAAAATATGTTTTAAATAACATAATACAATATTAGTAACAAGTAATTTAGAATAAAGAATAAAACACAACACAAATATTAAATTATTTTCTTTTTAAAAATATGAATACATATTAAAGTTTCTTCAACAATTATAAATAATATTTACAAATATGCCAATTAAATATTATTAGTGGAAAAGTAAAAACAAAAAACAAACATTACATACGTTTAAAGAATAAAACACAAAAGAAAGACAGTAAAATTAAATAAATATACTCAAAATATCTTTAAAAAACTCCCACAGTTAACTAATGATCCCATTTAAAATCATTAAAAAATGCATATCTTGCTAGGTGTCAGTTATGCTATTCTGAAATGCAGCCCAGCAAACAGTGAGTGAAATGCATACATCAGGCAGAATCAGTTTCACTTTTCTAACTCCACTTCAACAAATAATGGGGAATTGCAAAAGTGCAGGAAAGGTGGAATCAGATTTACTATTGTAAACTGCAGTCGGACAAACACTGTACTAAATGTATATGCGAGGGGCTAAAATGTACTATTCTAACACTAATCCAACAAACATTTGAATAAGTACATACTTTGGATGGGGTCAAATGTACTATTAACAACTGTACCCAAATAAACCTTGGGCTAAGTGCACAGCATGGGGGATTCAGATACACTATAACCGAAAAATATAAATACACATTAAAAATAATTTCATACATTTCATTGAAAACTTTAAAATCCCTAAATATTTAGTAAAGTCTTTATAAAAATTAAAATACAATTAAAAAAATTAACACATACAAGAAATTTCCTGCGGAAAATGTATTATGATAAGGCAGTAATCTTAAACTTTGCAATTCAATTTATATATTGCATTCTTATTTAACCAACCAAATATCTGTAAACACAAATATTTTATGTTAACTACCCACATGACTTAGGGTCTGATTTAGATGTTGGAAGATCAAGTCCAGCTGTTGCTTTTTTAAGATCTTTTTACCCGCTGACTAGGCAGGAAGCCCACTGTATTAAGATATTGATAGGTAGATGGAAGGAAGACCATCGTAGTCCCTTCACCCCAGCCAGAACCTTGCTCCTGCATCAATGGCATCAGAGAGAAAAGCGGGTGTCAAAGGAATTCCAGCCAAGATGCCCATCATCCTGAATATGATGTGCATTTCAATTGAGGCAACCGCGGTGGGAATTCCTCTTACTTTGAGCTGGCGGAATAGAAGGATATGAGGTAGATTCTACCCATTTTCGACTGTTTCCCACTTCTGTTTCCATCTTGAACCTCATTGTACATATACCACCTTTGCTATACTGCACCACAACATCAAATTACTCTGTGGTCACTGGGATCTAAGATAAGCTACATTTACAATTATATTACCATGAACCGTGTGTTGAAAATTGCTGTAGCCTCATGTATTTTTGCATTAATCCTACACACAATTTTTTCTCATGTGCAATACAATAGTGTTCATTTTACAACCTATCATTGTAAAATTTTCAATCCTGTATTAACACTGAAAAGAAATATTGTTGTTGTGGTGCTTAAAGGTGTTGTGCTTGTGGTGCGTGTGGGTGTACAATCAATAGTGTGTGTATGTTGTTGAAGTGCAAAGGGCATTACACATTTCCTACATATACACTGTGCCACATTCACAACATATATGTGTAGTAAGATAATGATGGGAATTACTTACCTGCTTCCAGACCATCCTTGCCTCACTCTGTCAGGACTCCACTGCCAGCACAATGGGAATATGTAAATCAGTTTGGCGCAAACCCGCTGGCTTGACAACAATGGAGTACTATTAGCCTGCAGAGAAGACGACTGCAATCACCTTTATATTGCCGCAACATCTGAATATGGCAGGCGGCCCACTGTCAGCTTGATGGAGTACTTGGAATCAACGCTACAGCGGGACGCCAGTATTCCCCCCAAGACCTAAATCAGGCACTTAGTGTTAATCCATATTATGCCTATTGTCTAGCAATTATTTTTAAGTGCTGTAGTTCCCTAATCATTGTGCTAAGTTTTAAGGGGGTACAAATTGCTTTTGGGAAAACTAATCAGAGACTCTCCTAGTATATTATATAGAACATGTAGGGCTCAATCTCCTCTGGCAGTGTATAGAGTGCTCCATCAAAATATTTGTTTCTACATTTATGTATTGGGCTACTCTGTATAGTGGGCAATGATTTACAAGATTGATCACATGAGATGAACTATCTGAACAAAGATTGTAAGTTCAGAAGTGCCTGGGAAGTAGCAATTCAGCTTGAATTAGGTCATACAGTACATCAGATAGAATTATTTTTTAGCTTACAGTTACCTAAAATGTCTGGACTTGTGACATTAATTTAGTCCTGTTGGATGATATAAATAAGTATACGAAAGGCAGATACGCTTCTTACCTGTCATCCCTACTGCAGAATTATGGTTGTGATTACTGATATAATGACTGTAAAGCTACATTTAAAAATGGATTACATTAAAAAAAATAACATTTTACATTTTGAAGCAGACTTTGTTCTTGCAAACAAATTGAAGTTAGATACATCACTTCTTATCAGTTATACCAGTCATACTCCTGATCGATTTTTTAAGACCCTGAATTAAACAAACATTTCTAAGATTTAGATTGTATAACACACACATTTGTGCACTTATGGGAAAATGGCATAAAGGATCTGGTAAAGTGAGAAACATGAAATGCAGGTTGTGTGCCGTTGATTTTGTAACATTTGAGCATGTCATCTCACACTGCCCAGTTTATGGAATAACACTTATAGTAAATATATTTAATAGATTTAAAATCACTAGTTATAAGGACAGCAAGTCCTTTGTGTTTGGAAGCTGCAATGCATGAAATCCGGACCTCAGAGGAGAAGATCATGGACAAATCCTATGGCATTTTATTAAAGTCCGCTCAAATGAGTGTAGATGGAGCATAGGCCTTATGTACTAACGCATTTTCCCACAATCACATTATGGGCAAAGTCCTTTGATAAATCATACCTCCCTAAAACATGGTATAACTGGCTTACACCTGATTGGTAAATTTAATATTTACTTGTAAGTCCCTAGTAAATGGTACTACATGTACTTGGGGCCTGGAAATTAAACGCTACTAATGGATAGCAGCACTCATTGTGCCACCCACTAAAGTAGACTTTTAAAGCATATCTCATGCCTTCTACTGCAGCCTTTAGTGCAGTTTTAAACTGTCATTTTGACCTGGCAAATTAAACCTTTTGGCAGACCTGAAACTTCCTCTTAATACTTATAAATCACCCCGAAGGTAAACCGTAAATGCAAATTTTTCACTGTTGTAAGGCCTATCCCTCCTATTGAATAACATTGGTTACCATAGAAATGTAAGTACTAACTTCGGATCGTGAGCAGATAGAGATTTGTTGTTTATATTCAAATAAAATTGTGATCTAAACCCCTTTTTAATGGTAAAGTTGTGTTTTAAGTTGCAATTTTGAAAATGGCCCTTTTTTAGAAAGCTGGCATTTTCTTGACTCAACCATTTGTGCCTTCTGCCAGTGTCTTGGGTCACATGACTGTGAATGGCTCTGCAACTGACCAGCTGAATATCTTCAACTGACCTGCTTGGACCTGTAACTGGACCTGCCTTGGACCTGCTACAGGCTTCTGCTGGAGTGAGTCCTGATCCCCAAGAGATTTCCCCCCAGGCCCTTGACCTTAGGCTGGCATCAGTGGGAACGCCATCTAAAATAATAGAAGAATAAACAGACATTTGGCTGCTCACAACCACAAATGGACCTGCTCATGCCCAGACTCTGCCCCCTTTGACAATCACCAATGTGAACTTCTGGTGCGACCTGCTGTTCATGCCGATAGCAACCACGAGTGATTTTTTTTTTTTTTTTTTTTTGGTAATCCTCATAAACCATAAACGGAACTCTTGATGGGATACTGGCACCTCAATGCGCTTTGGTCGTTCTATTCCGCCCTAGTTGGTTTTTTTTTTTGGCCAAAAGCAAAGTGGTAAGCCTGCACCCTCAAGTGGCCTCTGCCTTCCCTTCCATACTCCTTTTCATCGCTCAGTGTGCACCCCAATATACTTAGGAGTCCAGGGAACCAACAGGGCTCCGGTTAAATCATTGGAATACCAATCATCGGGTTTGCCATGCCTCCAAGGCCGCCCAGACCTTATCTCAACTCCCAGGGTCACACGCCATGTCTGACTTACTTGTCATCACAATCTGCTTTAAACAGTTTGGGAAGGTGGGGGGAATTGGATCCTTCCAGGCTCTACATATCTCACGCCTTGCGAGTACCATAACATAGAAAACAAATTTTGTGGGGAGATCATTTATCTGGTAACCTGGAAAAAGCCCTAATAGTTTAGTGGATACATAAATTGTGATAGGTACCGAAAGAACATTTTCTAAGAAATCTCTTATCTTGCCCCAGTATTCTTCTAATTCAGGACATTCAGCAAACATATGGACATCGTCCGCATTTGGGTAACCACATCTCGGGCAGTTGTACGCTAAGTTGGAATATTTAGCCAGTTTTTTGGGGGTAATATAAGCCCTATACATTGTGTACAAGTGGTTTCTTTTTAAAGCTGCTGGCTTAATTACCGCTTTTAAAACGTTAAAAGAATCATACCAAAGGTCCATAAGGTCTCCACTATCAACAATAGTAACGTTACTCCATAGTTTGCTTATCTCAGCTTCTGTCACTTCCTCATCCTCTAACATTGCTGCATACCAGAAATATATTTGGGACTTCCACCTACCGACCCTCAGTACCGCATCAAATTTAGGGTTGGGGGGTTTGCTATCTAGGGGTCTTTTTGACCTGGTTGCCCACCACCCGGATAGCTGATAAAATTTAAACCTGGTGAGGGTTCCCCCTGTAAGGTTTGAAAGCGTGTCCCAGTTCAGAAGACGCCCATCCTCCTGCAAATCCCTCCACCAGATCAACCCTGCCTGTTTCAACGGTAATGACAGATGGTCATTTAGGCAGGCAGGAAGGCCTGGTGAGTCCCATATTGGGGCCTGCGATGTATAATATGGTATATTCAGCTTCTTCCTCACAAATACCCAATTTTTCAGGGCTGCCCTCAGAATCTTCAATCTTACTTTTTTTTAAAATTTTGAATCCCCAAACTTGAAAAGAAAATGGCTAGACCCCTGTGGAATGTCTTGTAATAAGGCGGAAAATAACAAACCCATAGATGATTGGTCCATCTGGCCGGCCATTAATCTAAAATGTTTAAAATGAAATGCCTGGCAATAAAGGAGTAAGTCAGGAAACGCCAATCCTCCAGTTTTTAAGCTTCTTCTTAATTTCTTCCAGGCTATTCAGGGGCTTTTAGAGTTCCAAATGAATGTTCCCAATTTTCCTTGAAGCTTTTTAATTAAAGGTAACGGAAAAGATAATGGGAGTGAATTAAATAAGAATGTAATTTTAGGAAGGATAATCATTTTCAAAAGGTTTACCCTCCCATAAATGTTTAAGGGGAGAGAGGACCAACGTTGTAATAGGGCATTAGTATCTTTTATGACTCTTTCTAGGTTAATTTTCGGGATGTTTTCGATTTTCTTAACTAACTGAACACCTAAGTACCTCATTTTATTCTTGTTCCCTTCTGTTTCTACCTGCTGATTCCATTCCATAATTTCAGTTTTTTCTTTATTTATAGAATACCCAGAGATCTTGCCAAAGCCTTCTGCGAGATGTATGAGTCTAGGTATGGCTTCTACTTGGTTTGAAGTATACATAAGCAGGTCATCTGCATACAATGCAAATTTCAATTCTAAGTCCGCGATCTTAAAGGGTTTAATTACAGGATCTAATCTTAACAAACAAACAAAAGGCTCGATATACAAATCAAAAAAAAGGGGCGACAGGGGGCATCCCTGACGAGTCCCTCGCGCAATAAATATCTGCTCCGTAAGGGCACC
Source organism: Lissotriton helveticus (assembly GCF_964261635.1). NCBI lineage: Eukaryota > Metazoa > Chordata > Amphibia > Caudata > Salamandridae > Lissotriton > Lissotriton helveticus. Next base: position 1,598,346,392 of record NC_136059.1, on the reverse strand, counting down.
GTTAACCAGGATTTTTGCTGTTGGGGCAAAGTATAATGACTTAACAGCGGCAATAAAGTTCTCTGGGAGGCCGAATTTTGCCGCAGTCATCCATAGGTAATCCCAGTTTACCTGGTCGAATGCCTTGGCCGCATCGACTGCTACTATAGTTAAGGGCAGATTTTTCTCTTGGGCTGTATCTATTGCTGCTACTGCTTGGAAAGTCAGCTCATTTAATTGCCTGCCTGGGATAAAACCCCTTTGGTCCATGTGTATTACCGATTTTTCCACCTTAGCTAGTCTGGTTGCTAATATCCCAGCAAACACCTTGTAATCTACATTCAATAGGGATATAGATCTATAGGACTCAATCTTACTTGGGTCTTTATTTGGCTTCAATAGCAGTGTAACTATGGCCTCGGCCCATGATCTTGGAGCCTGTCCCCCTTGTTGTAGGATCTCATTGAATAATGATGTCAGGACTACCACAATTTGTTCAAGCGCGATCTTATATAGTTCCACCGGAAGCCCATCCGGGCCTGCTGCCTTGCCCTTAGCCATTTTTGACACCTGTGCTCTAACCTCTCCCTCCCTTATCTCAGAATCCAACAAAACCCTTTCTGTATCTGATATCTCAGGGAGCGGTATATTGTGCAACCAGGCCTCTGCCAGCTGACTAGTCTGGGTTGTATTCGCTCCATATAGGGACTGCATGCACTTCTTGGCTTCTTCCCTAATAAGATCATCGTCGTTTGTTGTCTCACCTGAGCTTGTCAATACTATCTTGTCCATCTGGTTTCTAGTTCTGTCCGCTCGGGCTTTCCATGCAAGGAGACGCCCACACTTCTCCCCGTATGAAAAGTGTTGCAATTTGCTAACGTCCCATTTTTCCTTTAAGACTCTATCTTGTTCTGCTTGGTATTCAGCACATAAAATGTCCAGCTCCTTCTGAAGAGATGGCCTGTTGGGAGACTGCTACGCTGAAGCTCTCTGCAGTTCGATTTCTTTCTCCTTTATTTTCTGTAACCGAGTTTCCCTTTCCTTCCTCCTTAATGTATTCCTTCTTATCATCCTAGAAGTCAAAATACCTCGAATACAGGCTTTATACGTTTCCCAGACTATTTGTTTGCTCCCCGACCCATTATTGAACCTAAAGAACTCCTCTGACTGTGTCATCAGGTCCTGACTGACCTCCTCATCTAGCAACAAAGTCCGGTCTAAAGTCCATCTCCTCTGCAATATTTTCTGCCTCAGATCGACCACCATTTTAACTGCTGAGTGGTCCGACAATATGGCCGGGATGTACGATATAGACTCCACCGCTGTGTGGAGCGTTTTGTCTATCAGAAAAAAATCTATTCTTGAGTGATGGCCATATCTTCTGCTATAAAAGGAGTAGTCTCTTTTCCCTGGATTTTTATGTCTCCAAATATCTAATAAGTTAAAGTCCTGCATGATATTCTTCAACTCAGATCTTGTTTTTTTCGGGGGTGTGAATTTCACTTTAGAGGTGCGATCCAGATCCTTATCGAAAATTAAGTTGAAGTCACCACCCAAAATTAAGGGACCTTCTGTCTCTATCAGGTTATTCTTAAGCTTCAACAGTGCCCCTGGTGCATCCAGATTAGGACCATAGTAAACTGTGCATGTATGGGGAGTGTTCCCAATTATTATAGATGTTACCAGCCATCTCCCTAAATTATCTGTCTCATGGGACCTGAGTCTGATCCCCGAATTTATTCTAATGATTATAGCCACCCCTCTCGTACTGCCGCTTTGCTCTGAACATATCACCTCCTGAATCCACCTGTAGTTTTTGAACACTTGCTTGCATTCCTCCTTCTCTAAATGAGTCTCCTCTAGTAGACAGACATGCGCTCCTGAATTATATATAAAATCCATTACCTTGCGCGATTTCCTCCTATCTCTTAGCCCGTTGACGTTACAACTCATAAATTTTAATCTAGACGTCATGTTGGTTGAATTATGAAATATCCAAACACTAATTCAATAACCAGTTCCCAGCCCGTGTATTTTTTATGTGTATGAGGATTATTCTTTTTCATTTTTTCCCCTTCCCTCCGACCCCCCTCCCATGAGGAACCCCCCTATTTCTTTTCCGGCGATCTTGTCGCCGATTGAGAGCTTCCAACCTCAGGATGGTGATCTTCTTTAAATTTATTACACTAAGTGTGGGTGCTGAAAACACTATGCCCTCCCTTTCTCCCCCTTTTTTTCCCCCCTCAACCCTTTCGTGAACTATTTACTATTATACGCTCCTGATTATTCCCACTTATTCCGTGTTTGATCTATCGTGCGATCCACTCGACTTGCGTGCGTGTCTCTTTTTTTTCCAATTTTTTTTTTCCCCTATTCCCACTTATATTTTATTTTTATTTTATATATCTTTTTTGTTTAGTTTTTTTTAGCAATTTTTCCCTCTCTTACTTTACCCAACTTGTGCCTCTTCTCCCACTCCCACACCTAACACTAGAAAGTCTATTTTTCAATTTCAGACGGTTCGATTGCTCCCCCCCAATCTTCTTGCTTCATCTCTTTCTCAGTACTGACTAACAGGGAACTGCCTAGAGATTGCGGTCCGTTATACAAATATATGTTATTTTGTTCAGCGTGTACCCTCTCTCATTTGAATGAGAAAGGAATCGACTTCTTGCGGAGAGGTGAAATTGTGTGTTTTATTTTCCCACACTACTCTCAAGAAAGCTGGGAACTTCATTTGCACTTGTGCACCCATGCTTTTCAGGTCTGGCATCCGATTCCCCAACTCCCATTGCCTCTGCGCCGTTACCTTAACCACATCCGAGCGTATGAGATAATACACAGAATCAATCTGTAGGGACTTATCTTGCAGCGCTCTACTTAAGATTAATTCTTTTACAGTAAAAGTCAGAAAATTGACCAGAATCTTCCTTGGACCTGCTCTCCCTGCGCGCTGTGTGAAAGGGTCTCTGCGCGCTCTTTGGATTTCCGCCTCTAAGTTGATATCTGGGCTATCCTTAAGTACCCCTTCTCTCAAAAGTTTACAGATAAAGCCCTTGACATCACCATTTTCTGCTCCCTCCTGGATTATAAGGAATTTCAAGTTGTTTCTCCTCGAATGGATTTCCAACCTTTCCACGTCCATCTGCAGGGCTCTATTCTGCACTCTAAGAGTTTCGATGTCTCAATCGTGCCTTTGTGAGGCTCCAGTAAGCAGACTTACTTCCTCCTCCAAAACCTCCGTACGTTTGCTGACTTCATCCAGCTTTGCCTCCAGATTAGAGCACTGCTCGTGAATACATCTCTGATTTGCTTCCGATGTTTCAAATTTTTTATCTAGTTTAGACAAAAGGTCTTCTCTGAGGCTATGCAAAAGAGCCTCTACCTGTGATATTCCCCCATCTGTGAACACTGGTAATGTTGGTGTGGCTTTCTCACAGCTAATCTCGGGATTGCAGGCGGAGGGATTGAAGGCGCAGCTTGATCTCCTTGTGACAAGTCATGACTTGGTGGTGCGCCCCCCACTCCCTCCGCTCCCTTCATTCTTTTTTTTCCAAACTGTTCATTCTGGTTATCATTCTGATTATCTCTTTCCTCTACAGCCTCTACATCCTCTGTTTCCTCTGTTTCTGCCAGCACAGTGAATCTGTTTGCAAGTGGAACCTGCAAAGACATATTGGTCGCATTAAGTGAGCTATATATAGGAATGTTTTGGGTACTTTGAGTGCTTGGTATTCTAGATACGTCTGTCACGTTTGCACCAACAGCCATCTGCAGGCTAGGGGTAGCAGAGCACAGCATGCTATCTAAACTGGGGCCATTAGCAGTAGGTCCTGTACCTGTATTAATTGCATTAGGTATTTGCTTTGGGGTCACTGTAGCCTTGAGATCCACCATCTTTTCCACAATTGTGAAATAAGATTTTAGGGAAGGTGTAGTTTTCAAAGCAGATGAGCGTACTCTCTGTAATTTTACTTTCCTGACCTCACTGACCTTCGCAGGAATACCCCTTTTTTCTCTCCCTTTCACTTTGGGGGTTAGCGGTGCAACTCCCAGCCTTGTATCGCTCAGAGACCCAGCCCCAGTCTCGGTCGCTGGCCCTGGATTCTGCAACTCTAGCCTAGACCTTAGCTGATATCTATTCCTGGCTGGAGGAGCTGAGAAGGCTAGGGAGGGAGCTTGAGGCACATGTATCGGTTCCTTAACAATGAGATTGTCCTGGGGATCTATGTCCGCATCAACTATCGGGGGGGTGAACAACTGCACTATTTCAGGGATAATACCTGAGTCCATGCCCTTATACTTCGTCGTCAACGCAACTCTTATCTGATCCCACTTCTCCACTCTATTATGTTCTGCTGCGCTAACTTTTAATGCCTGATATTCTGACCCCCGAGTATCCTCAATGACCCCCCCAGGTCTTCTTCGCTATTCTTGCGGGGTTAGAGCGACACAAAGAGTAGGAGGAAAAGTATTTGCCGTTGCTATTCAAAGGGGAGCTAAAACTGACTCTCGCCAGTAACCTTCTTGTTCGCTGCCATGTAACCGCCCGGTCCCCTTTGTTATGTGCAGGCACGCCAACGCTTCTCTTCCTTGTTAAAGCGGCTGTCTCCCTGGCTTCTCCAGCCCCTCGATCTGCTTCGCAGTCCAACACCCAGGGGGAGTGTCCGCTCCAGCCCATCCCCTGTTTACTCCACCTCGATCGCCTCGCCTCGCACTGCCTTCCTTCTCCGCTAGGTCCTACTGCTCACCAGATGCAGGGGCACCCTGAACGCCGGCTGCCGATCTTCAAACAAAGTACCAGAAAAAATGCTTTAAAATCCGCAACGCTGTAAGGGAGGGCATTCGCTAGCATCTCTCACCGTTTTCAGCGCCTCACTGCTGCCTTCCTTCGGGGAAAATCACCTCCCGGTCGGAGCTCCCATGGCAGACGTCAGCCTGCTGCCATGTTCCTCCCGCAACCACGAGTGATGACCGACAACTTGAGATCCACACTTGGGGCTACAGTAAAGTCAACCCATGACGACCGGCAACGCCAAGCTACAGCAACTATCGTCTTCGATGCTTGACTGGCTGTTCATGCTACAGCAGTGGCTGTGATGCCATCTCCAGCAAAACCTTCCCTGCCGCCAAACACCTGCACTTCCAGGTCCAGACCATCCCCAACTCCAACTCCATACTCAGCGGCACCCTTGCCTACAGACCCCCCCGGCCCACAGGCTCTTTTTGCTGACACCATCACCGACCTTAGCCCACCCAACTCCACCACTCTCTGCGACAACCTCACCAGCATCAGACTGAAACAACTCATCACCACACCAACACACAAGGCAGGACACACCCTCGACCCCATCTTCGCAGGAGGGAACAGCATCCACTTCAGTCACACCACGCAACCCCCCATGGACCGTCCACCATGGCGTACACTTCCACGTCAACAAACCCAAGCCACCCAAAACCACTCTGCGCCCCCCATGAAGAAACTGGAGCAGAGTCACCGAGGAGCAACTCAACTCCATTCTCAACCGCACGACCCCTACCACTGCAACCAACGCCAACCTCGCAGCCAGGGTATTCCATGGATCTTCAACTGCACAGACAAGCTCACCCCGCTACGCAACCCCAACAAACAGTGCCCCAGTAAACCTGTCTGGTTCCCCACTGACCTCCAAGAAGCCAGACGCACCTGCAGATGCCTGAAGAAGAACTGGAGAAACAGCAAGACACCTGAAAACTAAACCACCTTCAAGGATTCCATGACAAAATACCACCAACGCATTAGAACCACCAAAAGGACCTTCAACCACAAGAAAATCCTCACCAACTCCAGCAACTCCAAGGAACTCTTCAGCGTCATCCAGGAATTCACCAACACCTGCAGCGAAGCCATGAACATCACCCCCCAGGACCTCTGCAACACGCTCGGATCCTACTTCCACCTGAAGAAGAAAAATCTCTATCACAATTTCAATGACCATACGCCTGACTCCGCAGCCATCCCGACCGCCGGCAACACCATCCAGCCCACCATATCCTTCTGGACACTGATCACGACCAAAGAGACTACCTCAACCATGAAAGGCATCCACTCAGGGTCCCCCACGTCCCCTGCTCATCACACATCTACCTCAGAGCCGTCACCACCATCGCACCTGAACTACAATGCACCATCAACAACACCTTCAAGAATGGAACCTTCCCTGATGACTGGAAATGCGCAGAAGTCAAGCCCCTGCTCAAGAAACCCTCAGCAGACCAGTCATACCTTGAGAACTATTGGACCATCTCGCTCCTCCCCTTTGTGGCAAAGGTTGCAGGAAAGACCATCTATGCAGAACTAACTAGGTTTATCAAAGACAACGCTCCTTCCCTGTCTGGATTCCGCAGCACCCACAGCACCGAGACAACCCTAATTGCCGCCACAGACGAGATCCCCATCCTGCTAGACCAAGGCCACACTGCTGCCCTGATTTTATTCGACTTGTCAGTAGCATTCGACACCGTCTCCCACCGCACACTCAGAGCCAGACTACACAACACCGGCATACAAGGACCTGTACTCAACTGGATCTGATCGTTCCTCACCTGTAGAAGCCAAAGGATCGGACTGCCAACCTTCCTCTCCAAACCCACGGAAATCAACTGCGGAGTACCATAGTGATCTTTGCTCAGCCCAACCCTCTTCAACATCTACATGGCCCCCCTTGCCGACCATTGTCCGTCAGCATGGCTTCAACATAGTGTCCTACACAGACAACCCCAGCTCATCCTCTCCCTCACTAAGTACCCAATCAACCACCAGACTCTACTTCCAGGAAGGAATGCAGGACTTTGCAGTCTGGCTGAGCAACAGCTGCCTAAAGCTCAACTCATAGAAGGCAGAATTCCTCATCCTCTGAACCATACCATTGACATGGAAGAACACCTGGTGGCCCACCACCCTTGGCATGCCCCCAAACCCCACGGACCACGCTATAAACCTCAGCATCATACTCAACTTCTCCCTCTCCATGAACCATCAGGTCAACGCCATCGCCTCCAGCTGCTTCAACATCCTCCGCATCCTCTGTAAGACCTTCAAATGGATCCCCCTTGAGTCAAGGCAGACAGTCAACCATGCACTCATCACCAGCAGATTGTACTACGGAAATGCCCTCTACGCCGGCAAAAACAAGTCTCTACTCCACAAGCTCCAGATGATACAGAACACTGATGCAAAACTTGTCCTCGGTATCCCTCAACATGAGCACATCCGCCAACACCTACAAAAGCTCCACTGGCTACCTGTCGAGAAGAGAGTCACCTTCAAGATACTCATCCATGCCTACAAATGCCTACACAACACCGGACCCCAATACCTCAACAACAGAGTCACCCTTTACGTACCCAAAAGGAACCCATGATCCACCCACCTTGTCCTTGCCGAAACCCCTCCCTCCCACAGAGCCAAAGCAGGGGGAAGATACTTCTCCAACATCGCATACAAGACATGGAATGAGCTCCCGATTGACATCGGACACGCCCCGTCCCTGAACAATTTCAGGAAGGCTCTCAAGATCTGGCTCTTTGACTGAATGGAACTGCTGACCCCCCCCCCCAGCAGCTTGAGATCCTCACGGGTGAGTAGCACACTTACAATTCCTTGATTGATTGATTGATGCCCAATTTGCTATTTGCGTTTCAGCGAAGACCATCCGAGACATTGATCTTTATCATCTCAGCCTCCAACACTGCAAACAGAATACTTCACACCAGACTCAGAAGGTAATGTTCCAGTGGGACTAACCTGATCCATATCCCACTCATGCTTAATGGTAGTCAGCCTGAGCTTGTCACTTTTCCTTTATTTAACGTGATCAGATGACTGCTAGGTGGCACTTTGTGCTGTAAGGAGCTATTTTCACTTAAAAAGCAAAATTGAATCTCTACAGTTCTACTGCTTACATATTTGTTGTTCTGGTATCATTTCATTTATTCATATTTCACTTGTTTTTAGAAGCTGGTTCGGGACTTATTATGTGATGTGTTTTCACTTTATTATTGTTTTTGTGCTGCATAAACACTTTACACATTGCCTATAAGCCAGATGCTTTTGTGCCAAGCTACCAGAGGGTTAAACACAGGTTAATTTAATGACTTTTGTGGTTCATCCTGACAAGGATTGCGGTTGTTGCCTGAGTAGGGCTTCAGCCCTCTGAACCAATAACCCATTTATTTCCATTTGTTATTTTAAGAAGGATAACAACAGCACAGAAATTATTTATTTTAGTGCCACCATTTTCCTTCACATAATAATGATGCTGTTTTACTGTTCCTAATGTAATGATTTTATTATCAATTACAATAAAGATGTTGTTACTTGTCCATGCTCCTTCCAAAGTCAAGACCTAATGTTTGAAGGGAACAGAACATGTATGTTTGTATGGTTTCTTTTAGAGTATGAAAAAGCTAAGAAAGGCAAATTAATCTTAGTTGTAGGATAACGCTTAGCTTACCGTATTTGGAAGGGTGGAGGAACAAGTGAAACTGCTAGAAGGTGAGTGTAACAGTTCGAATAATATGAGCCAACTGAGTTCATTTTACAGGTAGGCAGTGCCTTTTGGGATCAGTTCTTGTTTTTTAAATCAAACTATGTTCTGAATTGGTTAGTTCATTTGGCTGTTGTTTTAAGTGTTCAATGTGAAACCAATGCTGACTGAAAGCTCATATACTGGGTGGAGTCATCAAGGAATATAAAGACCACCGCAATGGAGCGCACACCGCTAGCCCCTCCTCCGGATCGCCCCTCGGGATTCTGGTACTTGTAGTTCAGTAGTGGATCACCCAGGTGGGTGCAAGTCGGTACTTGTTGGACTGATGAATCTCTAGACCCGATACATGTCCCGGGTTTTTGGGTATCGCCCGAGACATGGCTCGGGTTTCGGGATAACTTCCCTCATCAGTAGAGAAAATGGTTTAGGGGTGGAGGAGAAGGCCGCCAAACAACAGTCAATGGCTTCGATGCCCGAACCGGCACGCAGGGCAGCATCCAGGAGCCCGTCGGCTCAAAGCTCAAGGGAGCCAATTAGTAAAGACCACCGCAATGGAGCGCACACCGCTAGCCCCTCCTCCGGATCGCCCCTCGGGATTCTGGTACTTGTAGTTCAGTAGTGGATCACCCAGGTGGGTGCAAGTCGGTACTTGTTGGACTGATGAATCTCTAGACCCGATACATGTCCCGGGTTTTTGGGTATCGCCCGAGACATGGCTCGGGTTTCGGGATAACTTCCCTCATAAGTAGAGAAAATGGTTTAGGGGTGGAGGAGAAGGCCGCCAAACAACAGTCAATGGCCTCGATGCCCGAACCGGCACGCAGGGCAGCATCCAGGAGCCCGTCGGCTCAAAGCTCAAGGGAGCCAATTAGTAAAGACCACCGCAATGGAGCGCACACCGCTAGCCCCTCCTCCGGATCGCCCCTCGGGATTCTGGTACTTGTAGTTCAGTAGTGGATCACCCAGGTGGGTGCAAGTCGGTACTTGTTGGACTGATGAATCTCTAGACCCGATACATGTCCCGGGTTTTTGGGTATCGCCCGAGACATGGCTCGGGTTTCGGGATAACTTCCCTCATCAGTAGAGAAAATGGTTTAGGGGTGGAGGAGAAGGCCGCCAAACAACAGTCAATGGCCTCGATGCCCGAACCGGCACGCAGGGCAGCATCCAGGAGCCCGTCGGCTCAAAGCTCAAGGGAGCCAATTAGTAAAGACCACCGCAATGGAGCACACACCGCTAGCCCCTCCTCCCGATCGCCCCTAGGGATTCTGGTACTTGTAGTTCAGTAGTGGATCACCCAGGTGGGTGCAAGTCGGTACTTGTTGGACTGATGAATCTCTAGACCCGATACATGTCCCGGGTTTTTGGGTATCGCCCGAGACATGGCTCGGGTTTCGGGATAACTTCCCTCATCAGTAGAGAAAATGGTTTAGGGGTGGAGGAGAAGGCCGCCAAACAACAGTCAATGGCCTCGATGCCCGAACCGTCACGCAGGGCAGCATCCAGGAGCCCGTCGGCTCAAAGCTCAAGGGAGCCAATTAGTAAAGACCACCGCAATGGAGCGCACACCGCTAGCCCCTCCTCCGGATCGCCCCTCGGGATTCTGGTACTTGTAGTTCAGTAGTGGATCACCCAGGTGGGTGCAAGTCGGTACTTGTTGGACTGATGAATCTCTAGACCCGATACATGTCCCGGGTTTTTGGGTATCGCCCGAGACATGGCTCGGGTTTCGGGATAACTTCCCTCATCAGTAGAGAAAATGGTTTAGGGGTGGAGGAGAAGGCCGCCAAACAACAGTCAATGGCTTCGATGCCCGAACCGGCACGCAGGGCAGCATCCAGGAGCCCGTCGGCTCAAAGCTCAAGGGAGCCAATTAGTAAAGACCACCGCAATGGAGCGCACACCGCTAGCCCCTCCTCCGGATCGCCCCTCGGGATTCTGGTACTTGTAGTTCAGTAGTGGATCACCCAGGTGGGTGCAAGTCGGTACTTGTTGGACTGATGAATCTCTAGACCCGATACATGTCCCGGGTTTTTGGGTATCGCCCGAGACATGGCTCGGGTTTCGGGATAACTTCCCTCATAAGTAGAGAAAATGGTTTAGGGGTGGAGGAGAAGGCCGCCAAACAACAGTCAATGGCCTCGATGCCCGAACCGGCACGCAGGGCAGCATCCAGGAGCCCGTCGGCTCAAAGCTCAAGGGAGCCAATTAGTAAAGACCACCGCAATGGAGCGCACACCGCTAGCCCCTCCTCCGGATCGCCCCTCGGGATTCTGGTACTTGTAGTTCAGTAGTGGATCACCCAGGTGGGTGCAAGTCGGTACTTGTTGGACTGATGAATCTCTAGACCCGATACATGTCCCGGGTTTTTGGGTATCGCCCGAGACATGGCTCGGGTTTCGGGATAACTTCCCTCATCAGTAGAGAAAATGGTTTAGGGGTGGAGGAGAAGGCCGCCAAACAACAGTCAATGGCCTCGATGCCCGAACCGGCACGCAGGGCAGCATCCAGGAGCCCGTCGGCTCAAAGCTCAAGGGAGCCAATTAGTAAAGACCACCGCAATGGAGCACACACCGCTAGCCCCTCCTCCCGATCGCCCCTAGGGATTCTGGTACTTGTAGTTCAGTAGTGGATCACCCAGGTGGGTGCAAGTCGGTACTTGTTGGACTGATGAATCTCTAGACCCGATACATGTCCCGGGTTTTTGGGTATCGCCCGAGACATGGCTCGGGTTTCGGGATAACTTCCCTCATCAGTAGAGAAAATGGTTTAGGGGTGGAGGAGAAGGCCGCCAAACAACAGTCAATGGCCTCGATGCCCGAACCGTCACGCAGGGCAGCATCCAGGAGCCCGTCGGCTCAAAGCTCAAGGGAGCCAATTAGTAAAGACCACCGCAATGGAGCGCACACCGCTAGCCCCTCCTCCGGATCGCCCCTCGGGATTCTGGTACTTGTAGTTCAGTAGTGGATCACCCAGGTGGGTGCAAGTCGGTACTTGTTGGACTGATGAATCTCTAGACCCGATACATGTCCCGGGTTTTTGGGTATCGCCCGAGACATGGCTCGGGTTTCGGGATAACTTCCCTCATCAGTAGAGAAAATGGTTTAGGGGTGGAGGAGAAGGCCGCCAAACAACAGTCAATGGCCTCGATGCCCGAACCGGCACGCAGGGCAGCATCCAGGAGCCCGTCGGCTCAAAGCTCAAGGGAGCCAATTAGTAAAGACCACCGCAATGGAGCGCACACCGCTAGCCCCTCCTCCGGATCGCCCCTCGGGATTCTGGTACTTGTAGTTCAGTAGTGGATCACCCAGGTGGGTGCAAGTCGGTACTTGTTGGACTGATGAATCTCTAGACCCGATACATGTCCCGGGTTTTTGGGTATCGCCCGAGACATGGCTCGGGTTTCGGGATAACTTCCCTCATCAGTAGAGAAAATGGTTTAGGGGTGGAGGAGAAGGCCGCCAAACAACAGTCAATGGCCTCGATGCCCGAACCGGCACGCAGGGCAGCATCCAGGAGCCCGTCGGCTCAAAGCTCAAGGGAGCCAATTAGTAAAGACCACCGCAATGGAGCACACACCGCTAGCCCCTCCTCCGGATCGCCCCTAGGGATTCTGGTACTTGTAGTTCAGTAGTGGATCACCCAGGTGGGTGCAAGTCGGTACTTGTTGGACTGATGAATCTCTAGACCCGATACATGTCCCGGGTTTTTGGGTATCGCCCGAGACATGGCTCGGGTTTCGGGATAACTTCCCTCATCAGTAGAGAAAATGGTTTAGGGGTGGAGGAGAAGGCCGCCAAACAACAGTCAATGGCCTCGATGCCCGAACCGTCACGCAGGGCAGCATCCAGGAGCCCGTCGGCTCAAAGCTCAAGGGAGCCAATTAGTAAAGACCACCGCAATGGAGCGCACACCGCTAGCCCCTCCTCCGGATCGCCCCTCGGGATTCTGGTACTTGTAGTTCAGTAGTGGATCACCCAGGTGGGTGCAAGTCGGTACTTGTTGGACTGATGAATCTCTAGACCCGATACATGTCCCGGGTTTTTGGGTATCGCCCGAGACATGGCTCGGGTTTCGGGATAACTTCCCTCATCAGTAGAGAAAATGGTTTAGGGGTGGAGGAGAAGGCCGCCAAACAACAGTCAATGGCCTCGATGCCCGAACCGGCACGCAGGGCAGCATCCAGGAGCCCGTCGGCTCAAAGCTCAAGGGAGCCAATTAGTAAAGACCACCGCAATGGAGCGCACACCGCTAGTCCCTCCTCCGGATCGCCCCTCGGGATTCTGGTACTTGTAGTTCAGTAGTGGATCACCCAGGTGGGTGCAAGTCGGTACTTGTTGGACTGATGAATCTCTAGACCCGATACATGTCCCGGGTTTTTATGTATCGCCCGAGACATGGCTCGGGTTTCAGGATAACTTCCCTCATCAGTAGAGAAAATGGTTTAGGGGTGGAGGAGAAGGCCGCCAAACAACAGTCAATGGCCTCGATGCCCGAACCGGCACGCAGGGCAGCATCCAGGAGCCCGTCGGCTCAAAGCTCAAGGGAGCCAATTAGTAAAGACCACCGCAATGGAGCGCACACCGCTAGCCCCTCCTCCGGATCGCCCCTCGGGATTCTGGTACTTGTAGTTCAGTAGTGGATCACCCAGGTGGGTGCAAGTCGGTACTTGTTGGACTGATGAATCTCTAGACCCGATACATGTCCCGGGTTTTTGGGTATCGCCCGAGACATGGCTCGGGTTTCGGGATAACTTCCCTCATCAGTAGAGAAAATGGTTTAGGGGTGGAGGAGAAGGCCGCCAAACAACAGTCAATGGCCTCGATGCCCGAACCGGCACGCAGGGCAGCATCCAGGAGCCCGTCGGCTCAAAGCTCAAGGGAGCCAATTAGTAAAGACCACCGCAATGGAGCGCACACCGCTAGCCCCTCCTCCGGATCGCCCCTCGGGATTCTGGTACTTGTAGTTCAGTAGTGGATCACCCAGGTGGGTGCAAGTCGGTACTTGTTGGACTGATGAATCTCTAGACCCGATACATGTCCCGGGTTTTTGGGTATCGCCCGAGACATGGCTCGGGTTTCGGGATAACTTCCCTCATCAGTAGAGAAACTGGTTTAGGGGTGGAGGAGAAGGCCGCCAAACAACAGTCAATGGCCTCGATGCCCGAACCGGCACGCAGGGCAGCATCCAGGAGCCCGTCGGCTCAAAGCTCAAGGGAGCTAATTAGTAAAGACCACCACAATGGAGCGCACACCGCTAGCCCCTCCTCCGGATCGCCCCTCGGGATTCTGGTACTTGCAGTTCAGTAGTGGATCACCCAGGTGGGTGCAAGTCGGTACTTGTTGGACTGATGAATCTCTAGACCCGATACATGTCTCGGGTTTTTGGGTATCGCCCGAGACATGGCTCGGATTTCGGGATAACTTCCCTCATCAGTAGAGAAAATGGTTTAGGGGTGGAGGAGAAGGCCGCCAAACAACAGTCAATGGCCTCGATGCCCGAACCGGCACGCAGGGCAGCATCCAGGAGCCCGTCGGCTCAAAGCTCAAGGGAGCCAATTAGTAAAGACCACCGCAATGGAGCGCACACCGCTAGCCCCTCCTCCAGATCGCCCCTCGGGATTCTGGTACTTGTAGTTCAGTAGTGGATCACCCAGGTGGGTGCAAGTCGGTACCTGTTGGACTGATGAATCTCTAGACCCGATACATGTCCCGGGTTTTTGGGTATCGCCCGAGACATGGCTCGGGTTTCGGGATAACTTCCCTTATCAGTAGAGAAAATGGTTTAGGGGTGGAGGAGAAGGCCGCCAAACAACAGTCAATGGCCTCGATGCCCGAACCGGCACGCAGGGCAGCATCCAGGAGCCCGTCGGCTCAAAGCTCAAGGGAGCCAATTAGTAAAGACCACCGCAATGGAGCGCACACCGCTAGCCCCTCCTCCGGATCGCCCCTCGGGATTCTGGTACTTGTAGTTCAGTAGTGGATCACCCAGGTGGGTGCAAGTCGGTACTTGTTGGACTGATGAATCTCTAGACCCGATACATGTCCCGGGTTTTTGGGTATCGCCCGAGACATGGCTCGGGTTTCGGGATAACTTCCCTCATCAGTAGAGAAAATGGTTTAGGGGTGGAGGAGAAGGCCGCCAAACAACAGTCAATGGCCTCGATGCCCGAACCGGCACGCAGGGCAGCATCCAGGAGCCCGTCGGCTCAAAGCTCAAGGGAGCCAATTAGTAAAGACCACCGCAATGGAGCGCACACCGCAAGCCCCTCCTCCGGATCGCCCCTCGGGATTCTGGTACTTGTAGTTCAGTAGTGGATCACCCAGGTGGGTGCAAGTCGGTACTTGTTGGACTGATGAATCTCTAGACCCGATACATGTCCCGGGTTTTTGGGTATCGCCCGAGACATGGCTCGGGTTTCGGGATAACTTCCCTCATCAGTAGAGAAACTGGTTTAGGGGTGGAGGAGAAGGCCGCCAAACAACAGTCAATGGCCTCGATGCCCGAACCGGCACGCAGGGCAGCATCCAGGAGCCCGTCGGCTCAAAGCTCAAGGGAGCTAATTAGTAAAGACCACCACAATGGAGCGCACACCGCTAGCCCCTCCTCCGGATCGCCCCTCGGGATTCTGGTACTTGCAGTTCAGTAGTGGATCACCCAGGTGGGTGCAAGTCGGTACTTGTTGGACTGATGAATCTCTAGACCCGATACATGTCCTGGGTTTTTGGGTATCGCCCGAGACATGGCTCGGGTTTCGGGATAACTTCCCTCATCAGTAGAGAAAATGGTTTAGGGGTGGAGGAGAAGGCCGCCAAACAACAGTCAATGGCCTCGATGCCCGAACCGGCACGCAGGGCAGCATCCAGGAGCCCGTCGGCTCAAAGCTCAAGGGAGCCAATTAGTAAAGACCACCGCAATGGCGCGCACACCGCTAGCCCCTCCTCCAGATCGCCCCTCGGGATTCTGGTACTTGTAGTTCAGTAGTGGATCACCCAGGTGGGTGCAAGTCGGTACTAGTTGGACTGATGAATCTCTAGACCCGGTACATGTCCCGGGTTTTTGGGTATCGCCCAAGACATGGCTCGGGTTTCGGGATAACTTCCCTCATCAGTAGAGAAAATGGTTTAGGGGTGGAGGAGAAGGCCGCCAAACAACAGTCAATGGCCTCGATGCCCGAACCGGCAGGCAGGGCAGCATCCAGGAGCCCGTCGGCTCAAAGCTCAAGGGAACCAATTAGTAAAGACCACTGCAATGGAGCGCACACCGCTAGCCCCTCCTCCGGATCGCCCCTCGGGATTCTGGTACTTGTAGTTCAGTAGTGGATCACCCAGGTGGGTGCAAGTCGGTACTTGTTGGACTGATGAATCTCTAGACCCGATACATGTCCCGGGATTTTGGGTATCGCCCGAGACATGGCTCGGGTTTCGGGATAACTTCCCTCATAAGTAGAGAAAATGGTTTAGGGGTGGAGGAGAAGGCCGCCAAACAACAGTCAATGGCCTCGATGCCCGAACCGGCACGCAGGGCAGCATCCAGGAGCCCGTCGGCTCAAAGCTCAAGGGAGCCAATTAGTAAAGACCACCGCAATGGAGCGCACACCGCTAGCCCCTCCTCCGGATCGCCCCTCGGGATTCTGGTACTTGTAGTTCAGTAGTGGATCACCCAGGTGGGTGCAAGTCGGTACTTGTTGGACTGATGAATCTCTAGACCCGATACATGTCCCGGGTTTTTGGGTATCGCCCGAGACATGGCTCGGGTTTCGGGATGACTTCCCTCATCAGTAGCGAAAATGGTTTAGGGGTGGAGGAGAAGGCCGCCAAACAACAGTCAATGGCCTCGATGCCCGAACCGGCACGCAGGGCAGCATCCAGGAGCCCGTCGGCTCAAAGCTCAAGGGAGCCAATTAGTAAAGACCACCGCAATGGAGCGCACACCGCTAGCCCCTCCTCCGGATCGCCCCTCGGGATTCTGGTACTTGTAGTTCAGTAGTGGATCACCCAGGTGGGTGCAAGTCGGTACTTGTTGGACTGATGAATCTCTAGACCCGATACATGTCCCAGGTTTTTGGGTATCGCCCGAGACATGGCTCGGGTTTCGGGATAACTTCCCTCATCAGTAAAGAAAATGGTTTAGGGGTGGAGGAGAAGGCCGCCAAACAACAGTCAATGGCCTCGATGCCCGAACCGGCACGCAGGGCAGCATCCAGGAGCCCGTCGGCTCAAAGCTCAAGGGAGCCAATTAGTAAAGACCACCGTAATGGAGCGCACACCGCTAGCCCCTCCTCCGGATCGCCCCTCGGGATTCTGGTACTTGTAGTTCAGTAGTGGATCACCCAGGTGGGTGCAGGTCGGTACTTGTTGGACTAATGAATCTCTAGACCCGATACATGTCCCGGGTTTTTGGGTATCGCCCGAGACATGGCTCGGGTTTCGGGATAACTTCCCTCATCAGTAGAGAAAATGGTTTAGGGGTGGAGGAGAAGGCCGCCAAACAACAGTCAATGGCCTCGATGCCCGAACCGGCACGCAGGGCAGCAGCAGCATCCAGGAGCCCGTCGGATCAAAGCTCAAGGGAGCCAATTAGTAAAGACCACCGCAATGGAGCGCACACCGCTAGCCCCTCCTCCGGATCGCCCCTCGGGATTCTGGTACTTGTAGTTCAGTAGTGGATCACCCAGGTGGGTGCAAGTCGGTACTTGTTGGACTGATGAATCTCTAGACCCGATACATGTCCCGGGTTTTTGGGTATCGCCCGAGACATGGCTCGGGTTTCGGGATAACTTCCCTCATCAGTAGAGAAAATGGTTTAGGGGTGGTGGAGAAGGCCGCCAAACAACAGTCAATGGCCTCGATGCCCGAACCGGCACGCAGGGCAGCATCCAGGAGCCCGTCGGCTCAAAGCTCAAGGGAGCCAATTAGTAAAGACCACCACAATGGAGCGCACACCGCTAGCCCCTCCTCCGGATCGCCCCTCGGGATTCTGGTACTTGTAGTTCAGTAGTGGATCACCCAGGTGGGTGCAAGTCGGTACTTGTTGGACTGATGAATCTCTAGACCAGATACATGTCCCGGGTTTTTGGGTATCGCCCGAGACATGGCTCGGGTTTCGGGATAACTTCCCTCATCAGTAGAGAAAATGGTTTAGGGGTGGAGGAGAAGGCCGCCAAACAACAGTCAATGGCCTGATGCCCGAACCGGCACGCAGGGCAGCATCCAGGAGCCCGTCGGCTCAAAGCTCAAGGGAGCCAATTAGTAAAGACCACCGCAATGGAGCGCACACCGCTAGCCCCTCCTCCATATCGCCCCTCGGGATTCTGGTACTTGTAGTTCAGTAGTGGATCACCCAGGTGGGTGCAAGTCGGTACTTGTTGGACTGATGAATCTCTAGACCCGATACATGTCCCGGGTTTTTGGGTATCGCCCGAGACATAGCTCGGGTTTCGGGATAACTTCCCTCATCAGTAGAGAAAATGGTTTAGGGGTGGAGGAGAAGGCCGCCAAACAACAGTCAATGGCCTCGATGCCCGAACCGGCACGCAGGGCAGCATCCAGGAGCCCGTCGGCTCAAAGCTCAAGGGAGCCAATTAGTAAAGACCACCGCAATGGAGCGCACACCGCTAGCCCCTCCTCCGGATCGCCCCTCGGGATTCTGGTACTTGTAGTTCAGTAGTGGATCACCCAGGTGGGTGCAAGTCGGTACTTGTTGGACTGATGAATCTCTAGACCCGATACATGTCCCGGGTTTTTGGGTATCGCCCGAGACATGGCTCGGGTTTCGGGATAACTTCCCTCATCAGTAGAGAAAATGGTTTAGGGGTGGAGGAGAAGGCCGCCAAACAACAGTCAATGGCCTCGATGCCTGAGCCGGCACGCAGGGCAGCATCCAGGAGCCCGTCAGCTCAAAGCTTAAGGGAGCCAATTAGTAAAGACCACCGCAATGGAGCGCACACCGCTAGCCCCTCCTCCGGATCGCCCCTCGGGATTCTGGTACTTGTAGTTCAGTAGTGGATCACCCAGGTGGGTGCAAGTCGGTACTAGTTGGACTGATGAATCTCTAGACCCGATACATGTCCCGGGTTTTTGGGTATCGCCCGAGACATGGCTCGGGTTTCGGGATAACTTCCCTCATCAGTAGAGAAAATGGTTTAGGGGTGGAGGAGAAGGCCGCCAAACAACAGTCAATGGCCTCGATGCCCGAACCGGCACGCAGGGCAGCATCCAGGAGCCCGTCGGCTCAAATCTCAAGGGAGCCAATTAGTAAAGACCACTGCAATGGAGCGCACACCGCTAGCCCCTCCTCCGGATCGCCCCTCGGGATTCTGGTACTTGTAGTTCAGTAGTGGATCACCCAGGTGGGTGCAAGTCGGTACTTGTTGGACTGATGAATCTCTAGACCCGATACATGTCCCGGGTTTTTGGGTATCGCCCGAGACATGGCTCGGGTTTCGGGATAACTTCCCTCATCAGTAGAGAAAATGGTTTAGGGGTGGAGGAGAAGGCCGCCAAACAACAGTCAATGGCCTCGATGCCCGAACCGGCACGCAGGGCAGCATCCAGGAGCCCGTCGGCTCAAAGCTCAAGGGAGCCAATTAGTAAAGACCACCGCAATGGAGCGCACACCGCTAGCCCCTCCTCCGGATCGCCCCTCGGGATTCTGGTACTTGTAGTTCAGTAGTGGATCACCCAGGTGGGTGCAAGTCGGTACTTGTTGGACTGATGAATCTCTAGACCCGATACATGTCCCGGGTTTTTGGGTATCGCCCGAGACATGGCTCGGGTTTCGGGATAACTTCCCTCATCAGTAGAGAAAATGGTTTAGGGGTGGAGGAGAAGGCCGCCAAACAACAGTCAATGGCCTTGATGCCCGAACCGGCACGCAGGGCAGCATCCAGGAGCCCGTCGGCTCAAAGCTCAAGGGAGCCAATTAGTAAAGACCACCGCAATGGAGCGCACACCGCTAGCCCCTCCTCCGGATCGCCCCTCGGGATTCTGGTACTTGTAGTTCAGTAGTGGATCACCCAGGTGGGTGCAAGTCGGTACTTGTTGGACTGATGAATCTCTAGACCCGATACATGTCCCGGGTTTTTGGGTATCGCCCGAGACATGGCTCGGGTTTCGGGATAACTTCCCTCATCAGTAGAGAAAATGGTTTAGGGGTGGAGGAGAAGGCCGCCAAACAACAGTCAATGGCCTCGATGCCCGAACCGGCACGCAGGGCAGCATCCAGGAGCCCGTCGGCTCAAAGCTCAAGGGAGCCAATTAGTAAAGACCACCGCAATGGAGCGCACACCGCTAGCCCCTCCTCCGGATCGCCCCTCGGGATTCTGGTACTTGTAGTTCAGTAGTGGATCACCCAGGTGGGTGCAAGTCGGTACTTGTTGGACTGATGAATCTCTAGCCCCGATACATGTCCCGGGTTTTTGGGTATCGCCCGAGACATGGCTCGGGTTTCGGGATAACTTCCCTCATCAGTATAGAAAATAGTTTAGGGGTGGAGGAGAAGGCCGCCAAACAACAGTCAATGGCCTCGATGCCCGAACCGGCACGCAGGGCAGCATCCAGGAGCCCGTCAGCTCAAAGCTCAAGGGAGCCAATTAGTAAAGACCACCGCAATGGAGCGCACACCGCTAGCCCCTCCTCCGGATCACCCCTCGGGATTCTGGTACTTGTAGTTCAGTAGTGGATCACCCCTGGGTGATCCACTATTGAACTACAAGTACCAGAATCCCGAGGGGCGATCCGGAGGAGGGGCTAGCGGTGTGCGCTCCATTGCGGTGGTTTCTATTAATTGGCTCCCTTGAGCTTTGAGCCGACGGGCTCCTGGATGCTGCCCTGCGTGCCGGTTCGGGCATTGAGGCCATTGACGGTTGTTTGGCGGCCTTCTCCTCCACCCCTAACCATTTCTCTACTGATGAGGGAAGTTATCCCGAAACCCGAGCCATGTCTCGGGCGATACCCAAAAACCCGGGACATGTATCGGGTCTAGAGATTCATCAGTCCAACAAGTACCGACTTGCCCCCACCTGGGTGATCAACTATTGAACTACAAGTACCAGAATCCCGATGGGCGATCCGGAGGAGGGGCTAGCGGTGTGCGCTCCATTGCGGTGGTTTCTATTAATTGGCTCCCTTGAGCTTTGAGCCGACGGGCTCCTGGATGCTGCCCTGCGTGCCGGTTCGGGCATCGAGGCCATTGACGGTTGTTTGGCAGCCTTCTCCTCCACCCCTAACCATTTCTCTACTGATGAGGGAAGTTATCCCGAAACCCGAGCCATGTCTCGGGCGATACCCAAAAACCCGGGACATGTATCGGGTCTAGAGCTTCATCAGTCCAACAAGTACCGACTTGCACCCACCTGGGTGATCCACTATTGAACTACAAGTACCAGAATCCCGAGGGGCGATCCGGAGGAGGGGCTAGCGGTGTGCGCTCCATTGCGGTGGTTTCTATTAATTGGCTCCCTTGAGCTTTGAGCCGACGGGCTCCTGGATGCTGCCCTGCGTGCCGGTTCGGGCATCGAGGCCATTGACGGTTGTTTGGCGGCCTTCTCCTCCACCCCTAACCATTTCTCTACTGATGAGGGAAGTTATCCCGAAACCCGAGCCATGTCTCGGGCGATACCCAAAAACCCGGGACAGGTATCGGGTCTAGAGATTCATCAGTCCAACAAGTACCGACTTGCACCCACCTGGGTGATCCACTATTGAACTACAAGTACCAGAATCCCGAGGGGCGATCCGGAGGAGGGGCTAGCGGTGTGCGCTCCATTGCGGTGGTTTCTATTAATTGGCTCCCTTGAGCTTTGAGCCGACGGGCTCCTGGATGCTGCCCTGCGTGCCGGTTCGGGCATCGAGGCCATTGACGGTTGTTTGGCGGCCTTCTCCTCCACCCCTAACCATTTCTCTACTGATGAGGGAAGTTATCCCGAAACCCGAGCCATGTCTCGGGCGATACCCAAAAACCCGGGACATGTATCGGGTCTAGAGATTCATCAGTCCAACAAGTACCGACTTGCACCCACCTGGGTGATCCACTATTGAACTACAAGTACCAGAATCCCGAGGGGCGATCCGGAGGAGGGGTTAGCGTTGTGCGCTCCATTGCGGTGGTTTCTATTAATTGGCTCCCTTGAGCTTTGAGCCGACGGGCTCCTGGATGCTGCCCTGCGTGCCGGTTCGGGCATCGAGGCCATTGACGGTTGTTTGGCGGCCTTCTCCTCCACCCCTAACCATTTCTCTACTGATGAGGGAAGTTATCCCGAAACCCGAGTCATGTCTCGGGCGATACCCAAAAACCCGGGACATGTATCGGGTCTAGAGCTTCATCAGTCCAACAAGTACCGACTTGCACCCACCTGGGTGATCCACTATTGAACTACAAGTACCAGAATCCCGAGGGGCGATCCGGAGGAGGGGTTAGCGTTGTGCGCTCCATTGCGGTGGTTTCTATTAATTGGCTCCCTTGAGCTTTGAGCCGACGGGCTCCTGGATGCTGCCCTGCGTGCCGGTTCGGGCATCGAGGCCATTGACGGTTGTTTGGCGGCCTTCTCCTCCACCCCTAACCATTTCTCTACTGATGAGGGAAGTTATCCCGAAACCCGAGCCATGTCTCGGGCGATACCCAAAAACCCGGGACATGTATCGGGTCTAGAGCTTCATCAGTCCAACAAGTACCGACTTGCACCCACCTGGGTGATCCACTATTGAACTACAAGTACCAGAATCCCGAGGGGCGATCCGGAGGAGGGGCTAGCGGTGTGCGCTCCATTGCGGTGGTTTCTATTAATTGGCTCCCTTGAGCTTTGAGCCGACGGGCTCCTGGATGCTGCCCTGCGTGCCGGTTCGGGCATCGAGGCCATTGACGGTTGTTTGGCGGCCTTCTCCTCCACCCCTAACCATTTCTCTACTGATGAGGGAAGTTATCCCGAAACCCGAGCCATGTCTCGGGCGATACCCAAAAACCCGGGACATGTATCGGGTCTAGAGATTCATCAGTCCAACAAGTACCGACTTGCACCCACCTGGGTGATCCACTATTGAACTACAAGTACCAGAATCCCGAGGGGCGATCCGGAGGAGGGGCTAGCGGTGTGCGCTCCATTGCGGTGGTTTCTATTAATTGGCTCCCTTGAGCTTTGAGCCGACGGGCTCCTGGATGCTGCCCTGCGTGCCGGTTCGGGCATCGAGGCCATTGACGGTTGTTTGGCGGCCTTCTCCTCCACCCCTAACCATTTCTCTACTGATGAGGGAAGTTATCCCGAAACCCGAGCCATGTCTCGGGCGATACCCAAAAACCCGGGACATGTATCGGGTCTAGAGATTCATCAGTCCAACAAGTACCGACTTGCACCCACCTGGGTGATCCACTATTGAACTACAAGTACCAGAATCCCGAGGGGCGATCCGGAGGAGGGGCTAGCGGTGTGCGCTCCATTGCGGTGGTTTCTATTAATTGGCTCCCTTGAGCTTTGAGCCGACGGGCTCCTGGATGCTGCCCTGCGTGCCGGTTCGGGCATCGAGGCCATTGACGGTTGTTTGGCGGCCTTCTCCTCCACCCCTAACCATTTCTCTACTGATGAGGGAAGTTATCCCGAAACCCGAGCCATGTCTCGGGCGATACCCAAAAACCCGGGACATGTATCGGGTCTAGAGATTCATCAGTCCAACAAGTACCGACTTGCACCCACCTGGGTGATCCACTATTGAACTACAAGTACCAGAATCCCGAGGGGCGATCCGGAGGAGGGGCTAGCGGTGTGCGCTCCATTGCGGTGGTTTCTATTAATTGGCTCCCTTGAGCTTTGAGCCGACGGGCTCCTGGATGCTGCCCTGCGTGCCGGTTCGGGCATCGAGGCCATTAAAGGTTGTTTGGCGGCCTTCTCCTCCACCCCTAACCATTTCTCTACTGATGAGGGAAGTTATCCCGAAACCCGAGCCATGTCTCGGGCGATACCCAAAAACCCGGGACATGTATCGGGTCTAGAGATTCATCAGTCCAACAAGTACCGACTTGCACCCACCTGGGTGATCCACTATTGAACTACAAGTACCAGAATCCCGAGGGGCGATCCGGAGGAGGGGCTAGCGGTGTGCGCTCCATTGCGGTGGTTTCTATTAATTGGCTCCCTTGAGCTTTGAGCCGACGGGCTCCTGGATGCTGCCCTGCGTGCCGGTTCGGGCATCGAGGCCATTGACGGTTGTTTGGCGGCCTTCTCCTCCACCCCTAACCATTTCTCTACTGATGAGGGAAGTTATCCCGAAACCCGAGCCATGTCTCGGGCGATACCCAAAAACCCGGGACATGTATCGGGTCTAGAGATTCATCAGTCCAACAAGTACCGACTTGCACCCACCTGGGTGATCCACTATTGAACTACAAGTACCAGAATCCCGAGGGGCGATCCGGAGGAGGGGCTAGCGGTGTGCGCTCCATTGCGGTGGTTTCTATCATCAAGGAATATGAGTAAAGATTGTAAATGGTGGTGTCTGGCAAAAAGATTACTTCCTATGCTCATAGTTATATAGAGTTCAAGTGTAAGTCAAAGTAAAAATCAGGGGAAGATTGAGGAAGTCCCCACTGAGCATTGGTGCAGTAAGTAATCCCCTTTACTCCTGATCATTTGTTGGTATATTTATTCTTCCCTCCTAGTATTGTAGGGCTGTTTCTCCCATGTTCTCACAGTGTGTGATCTCTGATCCCAACAAGCCCCAGCATTCGCTCCCATGAGCCTGGATAATCTCCGTTGTGCCACGTAAGTCCCCTATCAAAAACATTAGGAACCTGATGGCTTATATTCACCTATGTACTCTCCTCTTTGTGTGTGGATATGTGATGTACTGTGTGAATACACTTGGATAATGAGATGATTGCATGATATTTTGAACACCAGCTACTACAGGCACTTTAAGTCACACCAGGTCGCTTTTCCTTTCTTATAGATGATGGTATCTCTAAAGTTAGAGATCTCACAATTTTAGAGTGTACATTGCAGTGCACGGTTTGTATTGTTTAAACGACACAAATTCTAATACAGATGTCATTTTGTTGCTGTGTTCCTGCTCCATTTTTATAGTTCTTGAAGTGGATAATCGCCAAATGTCAATCAACTCACCCTGTGTAGAAGGGTTGGGTAACATTCTCTTTATCATGCATGGAATGCATTCCAATGCAAAACTCCTGTCAGTATAAGTTAAGAGTGCAAGGGTGTTAGGGGTCCTGAAGAAATCTGTGCCACTCCTGAGGCAGATGAAACATGTCGACCTAGAATAGACACACTGGCTCAGTAAATGCCTCTTTATGTCATGTTATGTTTTAACCATGTCACAGGGCCCATTTATTTAAAGAATTTGGTTAGGGGTTCTTGCAGATTTGTGTAACCCTTTCTGTAGTAAGATCCCACTGAGAATATAGAGAATATCAAAGGGCTCTACTGCATTGCGAGGTTGAGTTCACCTGTGATTGAGTACCTCACCAGGTGAGCACCCAGTGATGATGCATACCACATGATTAGCATGTGGGTAAGGGTTCTCTAAGAACACATGTAGTGTGCCTGGTGAGCCCTAAGGAGCAGGGCATAGTGACAGTTTGTTGTGGGAGACACCCTCTACTTTTGGTTTATGATATGGTATTAGTACAGGCAGGGGGTTCAACAAGTCCTTAGTTATTAGTTGACTCAATCTTATTGGCATACGTGATGTGTGACAAACTAATAAGGCATTTGTAGTTTGTGATGGCTGCAATGTAGATCAAGTTAGTGTCAGACTACATTGCTTCCTCCATCTATGCTCAAAAGACTTACAGTGGGGTTTAAGAAATAGTGGGGCAGATCTACAAGAAAGTGCCACAGCGCTGCACCGCAAGCCCTTTGGCTGAGCCATGCTGCGGTACTTTCAGAGCACATGAATGCGACATATCTACAATGATAAGTCACACTCCTGTGCTCTCCCCTGCGCTGGTGCAGAAACAGCTTCCATGCGCCCGCGCAGGCACCCTTGCACCATGGTGCAAGGATGCCTGTGCCATGGGGAGATTGCTTTTGTGAAGGAAGGGGCCCCTTCCTGCACAAAACCAATCACTGCAGGCATTTTCCTCTTTCAATGCGTGCTGTAGAATGCAGGACGCATTGAAAGAGGAAAAACGAGGAGAAATGAAAACATTTCTACTCGTTTCGTTTGGCTACGCCCACCCCTATGGTGGTGCAGGCTATTGACTCATTTCCAAGTTTACGATTTCACGTAAATCTGGAAATGCCTCAGTGGACATGGGTGTTGCGTGGGAACACCCACAGCAACACCCATGTCCCGCCCCTAACACGGAAAGTGTTGCATGAACAGGGGCGATATTTACAAGCACAGGTTAAGTCACACAGCGTGACTTTACCTGTGCTTGTAACTATCCCTTAGCAGGCTGCGCTACCGGTGCGACACGCAACGTGATGCAGTGGCAACGCATGGGGCTTGTAAATCTGCCCCAAGGTGCTCATTTGTGACCCACAGCGGAGAGGGGCTCTTTGCAATTGAGAATGCGTGCATGGGGTAATAGAATTCGAAGCAGAAGAGATCCAGTTATTAAAGTTATCCAGAGCTAGCGAAACATAAGCAGATTGAGATAGCAGTGTATCCAAAAGGGTTTTCACTGAGTTTAATTGAATTATGTTGGATCACGAACCGGCAACAAACGTTTTGGAGCGTTTATAAAGGTTACTATTGCTTTATGAGAAGAAAATAGGAAAAGGTACTGCTGAATGAGCCTACCAAATAAGAGTAAAACGTTCAGGCCTACACAGATTTAAAAAAATGTGGTGAATAGTGTGATCAACCAAAAGGGTAGAAGAAAGTATAACGTGCTGGAGTCATGTGCAGCATAAGCTTTTACAAAGAGGTATGTGTCCAGAGGTTATTATTTTCTAGATGAAAGCTGAGATCCCCAAGAATGGTAAGGAAAGTGCTTTTTAATAGGTAGAGATGCAAGAGATCAGCCAGAGCTGTATTAAAATTATTTCGAGGACAATAGGCGACATTAGTAGACCAGGAAATTACGTGTTCCTATTAAGCTTGAAACAACTGAAACTCAAATAATTGAAACACATCTGTCTAGAAAAGACAGCAGAATAAAAAATAATGGCAGAGCTACCTACCGTTTTAAGGGGGGGTTTCCCAACGAACAAATATACTACCCAAGGTATACGCAGTTGTTATATCCAGTCCCAAGAACTCTCTCATAACCACATCTTTCTTAAAATCTGGGCGTCAGGTTGGTGGGTGTCAATAAAATAGAAAATATCCAATTGATGCCCAGGAAGGGATCTTACACTAACAGAGATTCAATCAGGAACTAATGCTACGGTATTACCAATAAAAATAGTGGACGTCAGGACTGGGCCTCTAACAAGCGAAAAATAAAAGTGGAAAAGCCTTCATTAGAACAGTGAGAAACGTGACAATGAATGTTATGAAGATCAAAAGAGCGGCACAGTCTTACCGTTCCTAGAGGTTAAATTTGTTGTTTATTAGAGGAAAACAGTAAGTATACACCACCATAGCGACATAACAATAATGAAGCTATTTCTAAGTTATAGTTCGTACATTTTGCAGATTTTTTCTTTTATAACCCTCTAGTGGTATTCCTTTACAGCTTTTTGAATTACTTCATCTCATATTCCATCAAACTCCTGCAGACTTCATTCTTGCACACCAAATGTGGCTCATTTGCATAAAGAACACGCGCAGACACCTGGTAGACAGAATGGAAGAACACCTTGCAGCTGTTAGCAGCAAAGATCATTCCAAGCTACTTCACTTAGCAGAGCTCAGATTTACAGCACCTGCCTGTCTGTGCCAGTTGCTTTAGCAAGTACCACAGACAAACAGAAGGACAGTAACAAAGGCATACATCCATCGACAAGTCTATTGCAGTCATCTGTGTCCATTGGCATCCTTCTGCCCCACAGGTCAATCTCTAATGAATCAATTCATGGTTCAGGTTTATCCCTTTCTTCCTCCTGTTACATGCCTGACTACTGATTCGTTGTCAATTTATTCCAAACATTTTTGCAACTAATTCAGAAAGTAATTATCACCTTGCTCACTCACTCTGATTAAAATTAGCACCATTGTCTAATGCTTGACTTCTTACCCTTTGATCACCGAGAAAGCCAATTTAGTTTGTTCACCCTTTGCTTTCTCTGCTTCTTTTGCATTTTCAGCCACACAGCCAATTATTTCATACAGCGAATTCCGGCATGCCGGTTTCTGATTACTTTTTTTTCTTTTCACTCTAAAGAAACATTGCTGTTCAATTACATGTGTCTGGAAAAATATATTAGTCATAATTCTTTTAATCAGACTAATGACATGTACATTTCACCTGTGATGCTCACACAGATGTAGCTAATGATCAGATAAAATATCAAGAATCTTTTGTCATAGAAATTAACAATGTTTTCCTTCCGAATGCCAATTAATCCATCCATCAGTGAAGGATAAGTGCTTAAATCACGTGCTCTGAATTGAGTGACAGGGGTGTGAATGTTTCGCCTCTATTGGCAGGATCAGGTGACCAGACTTTATTTAGCATTATTGGAAGTTTTCGACTGTAAAAGCTGTCTGCATATTGATTTAATTTGTTGCGCAACATTGTATTATTTGCAATAAAAGAGCAAAATAAGAAAAATCTGTGATGTGGCAAATTTTTGTGCTAATATCAAACAGAACACAATTCAACACACACAAAATACCAATAACGTTCACAACGGCAAAAATCAAAGTATGTTAATATATTTATTAGCGGGTATTTTTTAAGCGCACGGCAGCCGCGGGCCGTGGAGGGAGTTACGGTGGGGCAGGAAGCCGGGGAGGGGGAGGGGCGGGGTGGAGGGTGCTAAAAACAGGCATAGGGATCATTGCAGGTAAGTACACAATTTAATTAATAAAACGAAATTCGTAGCGCGCACTGCATGGCAAAAAGTATTGCTGTGCGCGCTACGAATTTCGTTGTGTTAATTAAATTGTGTACTTACCTGCAATGATCCATATGCCTGTTTTTAGCACCCTCCACCCTGCCCCTCCCCCTCCCCGCCTCCCTGCCCCACCGTAACTCCCTCCACGGCCCGCGGCTGGCGCACGGCTACTCCAGGGAGTGTCCCGGCGCTGGAGACCCGCATGTACCATCAAACCTAACGAGCTCAGTTTAAGGCTGTTGTTGGAATAGCCAGGTTTTAAATTTCCATCTGAAGGTGATAAGGTCCTGGGATTTCTCAGAACGAGGGGTAAGTCATTCCAAACTCGAGAGGCCAGCACTTGGAAAGATCTACCACCACTCCGGGAAAACTGAAAACTAGGGGTGATGATCAAAGACTGAGATGATGACCGCAAAGTTTAACACGGAATGTAGGGTTGCAGTCTGGCCCCAAGGAACGGGGCGCTGATTTTATGGAAGGCCTTAAAGACCAGCAACAGTGATTTGAAGGCGATCAGTTTCTTAATCGGTAGCCAGTGCAAGGAGGCTAAAAGAGGCATGGAGTGAATTCTTGGCCCAGACAAGAAGATAGCTCGGGCCGCCACATTTTGGACCACTTGAAGCCGCCCAAGCAGAGATTCGGACAGGCCAAGATACAGAGCCTTGGCATAATCCAATCTCGACACCACCAAGGCTTAGAAAATCGTCTTCCGATGGGAGACTGGAAGAAGGGGCAAAAAGTTCCTCAACTTGCCAAAACAGGTCCCCTCCACTGATTGAATTTGGGCCTTCATAGAGAGAGAGTCATCAAATTTGACTCCCAAATTTTTTACCGTCAGGACAGCTGAGGTGGGAGGAGACATGTCCTGCGGCCACCAATGATGCCAGAGGTCACAGGACCGAGAGACGAAAAACATTATTTTTGACTTCTCGGGATTGCATTTCAATTCGTTTAATTTGAGCCAAAGACACACCTCAGATAAGCAAGTGTTTATTTCATAGCTATTGAATTCTAAGCCCTTCCCGCAGTTGAACAACAGTTGTGTGTCGTCAGCGTACAACACTATCTTAGCCCCATACTTCTCAGCCAACTGTGCCAAAGGCGCCATATAAAGATTAAACATGGTTAGGCTAAGAATTGAGCCCTGAGGGACCCCCACATTCATAGGGGGCATAATAGGGGCCGAAAAAGGCGGGCACCAAATGGTTTGTTGGCGGATTTTCAAAAAGGACTCGAACCATTTTAACACCGTGCCTCCGATCCCACCCTCTTTGAACTTTCGTAGAAGTCCATTGTGGGGGACGGTATCGAAGGCTGCGGAAATATTGAGTAGCACCAAGGCCGCCCTGCCCCCTTATCCAAAGTGATTTTAATAGTATCCACGACTTCGAGGAGGGCAGTCTCAGTACTAAAATTTGCTCTGAAGCCCGATTGGCTTGGTTGGAGGAGGGAGTTGAACTCAGCGTAGCCAGTGATTACTGAGTTAACATAACTCTCCAGGACATTAGAAAAGTATGGTAATAAAGAAATAGGTCTGTAATTACTGGCCACCGATGGATCGGCCGTGGGATTTTTTAAAAGGGGGAGGATTTTGGCTTTTTCCAACTCTAGGGCATGACTCCCACCTGAAGGGCAGTATTCAAAACTGTATTGACGGATGGGTTGATTACCTTGGCAATAACTGCCAGAGTTTTAGCTGGATATGGTTCAGAAGGGGACCCCGATTTAGGGATTTTCATCAGTGCCAAAGACTTATTCAATAATAGGGGAGGGAACTGGGTAAGGGCAGGGCCTGCCACACAGCAGGTTGCACAGGAAGAGGCACTATCCCCTACAACTGCAGAAGATTGAGCTGCAAAGGAATCTTGTATGGCCTTAATCTTGTCGTAAAAGAAACGGGCCATCTGGAAGGCTCATCCCTCACTGGGGGCAAACGGGCTGCTAATAGCTTTAGGGGAAGAGAAGTCCTTAACAATACTAAAAAGCTCCTTACTTCTGTTCACTTCATGTTCAATTTTAGCGGCTAAAAACTGTTTTTTTCCCTCGCGCACATTCCTATAGTGTACCTTAAGGGTTTGTTTATAGATAATCACGTCTGGCAACTTATAGTTGGTACGCCATACCCTTTCCAGGTGTTTACAGGCGCTCTTACTTTTCTTAAGTGCCTCCGTGAACCAAGGGGCTGAGGCTCTGTTTATTATTGACTTTCGAGTAATGGCAGGGGCTAGATCCAAAGCGCAGAGTTGGAGCCAATTCTCCAACGTCAGTACATCCTCTTCCACATTCCCACTAAGTGAAATAGGGTGAAGACGGAGAGTCATTTGCAAGGCCTCTGGAGTAATCAAATGAAAGGGCCTATACCTGAGCTCCTTGGGACGGTAGTGGGATGGGAGACTGTCACAGTCCCTATTAATTTGGAATTTGATCAAAAAATGATCAGACCAGGTTAGAGTTAAAGAGGTGACTATGTCAATTTGTTGAGAGGAAATAACCTGATCCAGGGTGTGGCCTTTATCATGGGACGGGAGATGGACGTATGGGGGCATGTTTAGAAAGTCCAAGGCTTCCAACAGCCCTGTAGACTCGGGGTCTGTCAAATTATCCAAGGCTTCAAACAGCCCTGTAGACTCGAGGTCTTTCAAATTATCCATATGGATATTAAAATCCCAGAGTAATAGACAATGGCTGTATTTCGCCACAATATGGGCAATAGTGCCACTGAGTGATTCCAGGAACTTCCTGGCAGGCCCGGGAGGGCGGTAAACAACTATCTCCGCAATTACTTTTGGGCGGAGATAGTAATCAGGAAACCCAGGCTTTCTTCCCCATCTATTTTCTCAGTAGTTAGAGGGACACAGTTGAAAGGGCTCCGGACAATTAGCGCCATTCCATCTCCCCTCCCCGAAGACCAATCTCTCCTGATGATCTGGTAACCAGGAGGGACCGCCATGCAATCGTAGATTTGGAGGCTTCACCAAGCCAGTTTTCTGTTACAAAACCTAGGTCAGGGGAGGAGTCAGTTAGCAGGTCAAATAGTTCAGCATGGTGCTTCTTAATAGAGCGGACATTGAGAAGGAATGCAGTCAACTGCCTTCCTCCCCCCCGCGTTTGATCTAGGTATTGTAGATCGTAGATCGTACGGGGCTCTGAACATTTCTGAGCGGCCGCCCAGTTGCAGTGACAGCACGCGGTGCCTTTCATAACCATCCAAACCGGGAGGTGGGGGGCGCAACTGACAGTCTTACCAATGTTAATAAGCACATCTCTATCATATTTCAAGTGGTCCTCCATCTCCATAGGCAGGCCGGCAGAATTTCCGCCTCCGGCCGCCTCCGGGACGCTGACTGGCGCAGACGGGCTTGCCATCAGTGTGCCCACTGTCGCAAGTGCAGTCTCGCGTTTAATGGGATCAAGAGTTTGACAACTAGACTGCGCCGCCTCGTAAAAATGGCATCATCAATACTGAGGACAACCGCCGCCAAACATCTTTGCTTAGTTCAACCAAAACTGCTAAGCTAAAATAGACTAAAAATGGTTAACGTGTTCCAGCCCCTTATGTTTGGAGAATGAGGCGGGAAGCCTTTCGCCTGTTTATCTATCTTTAGTGCATTTTTCTAAGTTGTATGTTACACACACACATGTCCTTTGGACATGTGTTTGCGCAACACCTGTGTACATTTGCATTTCAGGGGTGTTACAGGGTGTCCTTTGGACACCCTGGCACCCTTGAAATCACTTCCTTATTTGCGATTCGCTAATTGCTAATCGCAAATAAGGAATGACTCCCCATTCATTCCTATGGGCCTTGAGGCCCAAAGGAATGAATGGGAAAGCCATGCCTTATTTGCGATTTGCAATTAGCGAATCGCAAGTAAGGAAGCAGTAGAAATCGCAAAATAAATTGCGATTTCTACATGCATCCCGTTTCGCGAGTCTTTATTAGCAATTCCTTAATAATCGCTATGAAGGACTCGCAAAAGAGGACAATGATGAATCTGGGGGCTAGAGCCTAAGTTATGAGATTTTGCCGTAGGTCAGTGCAGCATGCCTTCCTGCCGCGCTTCCCTATGGTAAAAGAAAAGGGCAGGAATGCACCATATCTATAAGATACTGCGCATTCCTGTCCTTTTCCCCTGTGCTTGCACACAATGGGCTGCCGTGCTTCAATGCAGGCACCTTTAGGCACCTTTGCACCATGGTGCAAGGGTGCCTGTGCTGCGAGGATGAATATTTTTGTACAGGAAGGGAAACCGTTCTGTTCAAAAATTATCACAAGAGGCTTTTCTTCTTTCTATGTGTGCTACAGATTGTGGCACACATAAATAAAGGAAAAACAAGGAGAAATAAAGATATTTCTCCTCGTTGCTCCTCCCTTACACCTCCCCGTGGGGAGGTGTAA
The DNA here is from genome assembly GCF_964261635.1 of Lissotriton helveticus. Lineage (NCBI taxonomy): Eukaryota > Metazoa > Chordata > Amphibia > Caudata > Salamandridae > Lissotriton > Lissotriton helveticus. The sequence goes on along the minus strand of NC_136059.1, from coordinate 1,598,313,526 downwards.
GCTTTTGGCACTGCCTCAGATTCATGATTTCTCGTAAATCTAGGACAGTGTCAAAAGCCTAAGGATGTTGCTGGGAACACCCCCAGCAACACCTATTGCATGCCCTTTTAACGCAGAACACTGCGTTAAAGTGACTGATATTTATCAGGCAGCTTTAAGCCAAAAAAAGTGGCTTACTGCTGCCTGATAAATATCAAGCAGGGTACTGCGCCACGGAACGTCAAAAAAAGAGACAATCCGGAGGCGCAAGGAGTCTCATAAATGAGACCTCTTGCGCCAAAGCAGGCACCCTTGGACCAGAGTGCTCGGTGTCTGTGTGCAGGGGAGAATTGGTTATGTGTAGGAAGGTGCCCCTTCCTGCACATAAACAATCCTAAAATGCCATTTTGTAACTTATATTTGTTGCTTCATGTAGCACACACGAAAGTCACAAAATTGCATTTTCTTTAAAGGTTTGTTTATGTACAGGAAGGGACACCTTCTTGTACATAAACAAACCATGGTATTTTGCTTTTTCCTTGTGTGCTGCACAAGGCAGCACACATGGAAAAAGCAAAATCGAGGAGAAATAATGCATTTCTCCATGTTACACCAACTTAAGACCAGGATTTTCCTGGTCTTAATTTTGACACTGCCTTCCTTGTATGCCACTTTTGTACATAGGGGACAGCATCAAATACAATGGGTGTCGCGGTGGTACTCCCACCACAACAACCAGTGCACGCCCCTTTCACGCTAAGGAAGGAAGCATTATGTAAAAGGCAGCGTTAAGCCACGTTAAGTGGCTTAACGCTGCCTTGTACATAAGGCGCACCCTCTATCGCCACCCCAACGTCTGTAAAAGCGACATTGTGGTGGCGATAGGGGCTTGTACGTTTGCCCCAAATTTTCTCTTTCAGAGCCCAAATGCCATCACCTGTGTAGGTTGCCATACTGTCCCTGAATTAGCATACGCCCTTAATTCATTTGAATTCCAACATTTCTAGGGTTTAAGCTGCAAACTAATGTACTTCACCTAAATATTTGGGTATATTAGCTGAGACAACACTGCAAGGAAGCTTTCAAAGTTGAGCGACCATTGCAGAGGTTTACAAGGAAAACTCAGAGCACAAGTAGCAATCATAACTAAATCGGAATTCATGTTTCTGACTTAGAGAAGTGAGCACCATTGGTTTTGGTACGGTATAATTAACACTTTTTACTGACATTTCTATTCTAGCAATTCACTACCCGTATTTCAATCCTCTCTCCAGGAGCAATCTCAACAGCTTCTTCAAGTATTCAGATCCAACCCTGTCATGACTCCAGTTGATCAAATGCACTCTTCCCATCCACACTACAACATCCACATGAACCTCCACATTCCATATCCATGGATGGACACCCACTTTCTACAGCTACACTCCACATTTCACAATGACTTTCTACACTGCATATGCGCCCTTCACATCAGAATTCACTTTCCATGTCAGGTCTCCACATAGGTGTTTGGACAGAATATCGAGAAAAAATATTGTGCTACAAAAATATTGTGTGTTTGGACATTTGGTATGTGGAGCTAGACTTCCATGTATAGTACTGGCATATTTCCACAAGGGTTGGCACCCACATATTTTACGTGCTAACTACCAGTACCTTGCCATCTGCCTTGTCCCATTGGGGCCCTGAACTGTGATCCAGTAGCAGACTAGCCACGTGTTTTACGTTTTAACTGCTACACCATGAACACTTCCACATTCCCCCCTAGATGCACCGTTGTAATCTTTCACACGCATAGCGGGTAGTTTTGCAGTTTTGTAGATTATCATGTCGCTAGACTTGATGCCCTTAAGAATATTGTAGTTGGGCTGCCAGAATTCACTGGTGCAGCACCATGGCACAAATGATTGTGTTGTATGCTCTGTATCATATTGCACTTAGACTTTTTTATGCACGCATATAATCAACATGTTTGCCCGAACTCACATTGTGGATACATCAACTAGGTTCACATTTGCATTTGTCCCAACTCACACCTGTTAGGAATATTATTTTGTATTCTATATTTTATATTTGCCCTAGATATTCTGCGGTGAGCAGTTGAAACCATCACCAATATGTCTGCCATGCATTTTGCTGAATAGGACTAAATGTGAGTCCTTTGTTTATGTCTATGCCATGTACTTGCACACAGCTTTATCAGTATGGCTTTCAAACGTATTCACTTACGTGAAGAAGACTTCTCTGTAAGCCGAAACATGTTGCAGTAGGTGAATAAACACCCTTGGATTACGGATTGCCTGGCGTGACTTTGTGGTTGAGAGCGCATTTACTTGGAACTTGGGTGGATTTGACTACCGGCGTGCTCGGCGGGGTATGCGCCACCTCCCACAGGGTCAAAAGCAGTTGGAAAGGAGCAATTTCTTGGGACAAATATATATACTGCTGAACGGAATTAGACCAAATTTGGCAAAAATGGTAGAGTTTGGTTCGCTGATTATGTTTTTGTTGAATGGTGTAAATGTGGTCAGTAGTTCCTGAGAAAATCAAAAGTAAAATCATAGATATATCTATAGACGAAGTACTGTACGCGTAACCTCCCGTCAACAAGCTTTATGCTAATTGGCTGGCAATATTCCAACCCACGAAGTGTTGGCAGCCATCTTGTGCCTCGGTAGAACCGAGGCACAAGAAAATAGAAAAAGATAGGCGAAAAACACGAAAAGGGGGCAGGGTAGAAACACCCTGACCCCCTAGGCCTGCTCAGGGGGTCCCACAAGGACCCCCAAGTCCCCCCTCCCCCGGCACCTTTGGGGTAAGTGTGGGCAAAATGTGCGAAATTCTTTTTTTGCGTGTTCACGGGGTTTTTTGCGTGTTCGCGGGGCTTTTTGTGTGTTCGCGGGGCTTTTTGCGTGTTCGCAGGATTTTTTCAGCGCAGCTACCGCGAGGTTACCCATGCGGTCGTACATGGGCTAGCTGCATGCTCGCATTGTGCAATTGCGTGTTCCCATCCGTTTTTGCGTGCTCGCGGACAAAAATTCTCGCGACCAAGCAAAAAAATCCGCAAGCTTGCAAAATGCGACGTTTTTTGACAAATTTGCGCAATTCGCGGAACGCGAATTTGTAAAAAATTCGCAAATTCCGCGAGCGGAACGGATTGTACGCCCATGCTTTCTCTGGGGCTTCTTTTATTTGTAATAAAGGGGGGCTCAGAGGGGCCCCAAGCCCCGGGGACCGCCACCCTTCAGGGCTTGCACGAAATGTATGCGGAGGGCTCACGGCCCCCCGCAGCCCCGGGGACCGCCAGCCACCAGGGCTTCTTTAAAAAAAAAAAACTGAGTGGGGGCCCAAGCCCCCCCACACGCCCCAGGGACCGCCACCTCCCAGGGGCACTAATATTCAAAATATGGGGGTCCATGACGGACCTCCCAGCCCCGGGGACCACCACCCCCGGGGCTTTTAACTGTTGGGAGGGGGGCCACCCCCCACGGCCGGCTCCTGCTGTGTCCCGGGGTGCCTACCCCCGGGACACTGCTGTTTGCTATGGTAGGGCGGGAGCAGCGCGGCTCCCACCCTACCATAGCAAACTGAATTGGTTTTTGCTAGAGAGAGAAGGAAACCTGCTCTCTCTTTAAAAAATCAAAGCGGATTGCTTTTCTGCATGGGGAGCAGCATGTTAGCTTCTCCCCAAGCAGAAAAGCAATGCTGGCTCCCGCAAGATGCGGGAAGACGACAGGGACCGTGGGGTGCTTGGGGACCCCCCATGGCCCCCAAGGATGCAGGCCAGCCCCGGGGATGGGGTCCCCGCCGGGGGCCTTAAGTGGCCTGAGGAGGGGGGCTATGCAGCCAACTCCTTAAAAATGTTTTAAAAAAGTAGCACGCCCCGGGCAATTGGGTCCCCGGGCCCTAGATAAGCCACGGGAGGGGAGCCACGCGGCCCCCTTCCCGTTAAAAAAAAATATATTAATTTTTGCAGGGTCAGGCCCCGGGGAATGGGGTCCCCAGGGCCCAAAAAAAAAGAAAAAGAAAGGGGGCTACACAGCCCCCCTTCTTAAAAACAACAAACAAAAATAAACGGGATCAGGAGGAGGCCATGCCCCCTCCCTGCACCACTCTCCAGACGTGCCCCCTGGTGCGTTTGCAGAGGGGGAAGCAAATCCCCTTGAATACTGGGGATCCCTGGGGGCCAAGTAGCCAAGTAGCCAACCAGGAACCTCCACTATGTGCCAGGGGGCTGCGTTGCAGAGAGGTGTAAAAAGGGGCGTGGCCTCATTACACCTCTCTACAACACAGCCCCCTGGCGCATACTGGAGGTTCCTGATGGGCTAGTTTGCCCCCAGGTACCCCCTTTAATCAAGGGGATTTAGATCCCCCTCTGGAAACGCGCCAGGGGGTTGCGTTGCAGAGAGGTTTAATGAGGCCATGCCCCTTTTTACACATCTCTGCAACGCAGCCCCCTGGCGCATACTGGAGGTTCCTGGTGGGCTACTTGGCCCCAGGGACCCCCAGTATTCAAGGGGATTTAGTTCCCACTCTGGAAATGCACCAGGGGGCTGCATTGCCGAGAGGAGTAATGAGGCCATTTCGCGTTCCGCGGAGAATGCAAAATTGCCCAAAATTGTGCGTTCCGGCGACTTCGCAACATTTTTTGCTTGTTCGCGTTCTCAAATGCGTGTTCGCGAGATATTTCCCCGCGAGCAAGCAAACAGCGATTGCGAAAAGTAAAAAAGCATCTCGAACAAGAAATTCTGCGTGTTCGCGGAGATTTTTTTCCCGTTTCACGGAGATTTGCGTAACGCGATTACGCAAATTTCGCCCACCCCTAATCCATTGTCTGGTCTTCACCAGAAAAGTTTCTAAGTGTCTATTTTCACAAAGTAAATAGATTCCGTAAAAATCGCCTGTATGACTTGAACGCATTCTTTCAACTGTTTACAGGAGATGCACCAGTGCTGGATCCATGATCCACCACTGAGTAAGAAAAAGTAATGATAACACTACCTACCTGCTAAGTGAATTTCCTTCCATAGGGTAACAATGAGTGGTTTCACTTGGAAATTCTTCTAAGGGGTCGATTCCGATCCGGTAAAAAGCGCTCCGAATCGTCGTACGGAGTGTTTTTTCCCCGTACGAATCATACCTGTAAACATACCGTACGTACGACGAAGTACGATTCGTACCAGGAGCCGTACTCCGTACGAGTCGTACAAGACACCGTACAACTCCAATCTCCGTACGATTCTCCCTCGGAACCCGCTGTACGCGACATTTGTACGGTTCGCGGCTGGTTTTTACGACCCAGCAAGTACGATACGTGTCGGGTACGCACCGTACGACCCTTTTTCTACGGGAGCTGAAAACAGCCGTAAAAGCAGAGTTCACGTCTCGGTGTACGAGCCGTACCCCCCTTGTACGATCGGTGTACGAGCCGTACCCCATGTACGATTGGTGTACGAGCCGTACCCCATGTACGATCGGTGTACGAGCTGTACCCCATGTACGATCGGTGTACGAGCCGTACCCCCATTGTACAATCGGTGTACGAGCCGTACCCCATGTACGATCGGTGTACAAGCCGTACCCCATGTACGATCGGTGTACGAGCTGTACCCCCATCGTACACCAATTGTACAATGGGGGTACGGCTCGTACACCGATCGTACATGGGGTACGGCTCGTACACCGATCGTACAATGGGGGTACGGCTCATACACCGATCGTACAATGGGGGTACGGCTCGTACACCGATCATACAATGGGGGTACGGCTCTTACACGCCATGATCGCAGGGGTACGGTGCGTACCCCTGCGATTATGGGGGCTACGGACCGTACGGTGTGTATGTGTTTGTGTGCTTTTCCGTACGACTCGCCCTTACCTGACGTGGACCGTACGAATCGCGTCCTCATACCCCGGTCCGGATCGTACTGGTCGGGTCGTACGGCATGTGTACGAGTCGTACGGTTCACGGTTTCAGCCTTGCAATACGTACGGATTGTGACGATTCGGACGGATTCACGGAATACGGATCGTACTTTGCGACTCGGACGGATGGGTACGATTCGTACGGAGAGGGCTCCGGATACAAATCGTACGGACGGTTTTTTCCCCGAATCGGAATCGACCCCTAAGTGTGGAGCTTTGGAACTTTAAAAAATTCCTCTAAAATCAGCCGAACTACGAATTCCGATTTACTCATCTGTTATCAGGGGAGACCTCACTGCTGCATCTTTCAGCCTTGTACTGATCCTTAAAAGTAATTCTAACTGTACTTACAGTAACTTGAATTTCCTTCCATAGGCTAACATTGACTGGTTTCACTTGGAAATTCTTCTACGTGTGGAGTTTTGGAACTTAAAAAAATTCCTCTAATATCAGCCGAACTACGAATTCCAATTGACTCACCTGTTATCAGAAGAGACCTCAGTGCTGCATCTTTCAGCCCAGTACTGATCCTGAAAAGTAATTTTAACTGTACTTACCAGTAACTTGAATTTCCTTCCAAAGGATATAATTGCCTGCTATATAAAATATATATAAGTAAAAAAATATATAAAATAAAATAAAAAATATTACAATTTCAATATTTTTAAAAACATTTTTTTCAATTTATATTAAAAATACATCATGTAATTTAAAAAATAAAATAACTACAAATAAATACTTTAAAACAATGTAGTAAATCAGTGTAAAAAATAAAACAATTAATACATTTAAAAATTATCATTTAAAAAACCTTTGAAATTCACTGAAAAAAACCATAGATTTCAGCCACGTTATAGTTAGGAATTAGCATTTAAAAAAAACCCTTAGAATTTCACTGAAAAAACCATAGGTTTCAGCCATGTTATAGTTAGGAATTAGCATTTAAAAAACCTTAGAAATTCATTGAAAAAAACATAGGTTTCACACATGTTATAGTTAGCTGGACATTTCACTCATACAAAACCATTGAAATTCCCCCGTTATAGTTAGTTCAGCTAACTATAACTCGCGCACCCGCAATGCACTGCCAATGACGTCACATATTACATCACTCATGACATGGTCAGTGACATCACTCATGACATCACTGATGACATCTCAAATGACATCACTGATGACATCATCCTTGTGAAAGAGTGGCAGCCCTCCTCTCACCCTAATATAACCTTTGATACACACATTCAAAAATAGAAACTAACATTTTCCAAAAAATGGAGATACCAGTACCAGTTACAACAATCTATTCAGTATTTCCAACATCTACATACACATTCACTCATTCACCAACAGTTCTATATAGTCACTCATACATGTACTCACTCATCATATGTTCTTATACATCTATACATCCTGTTACACACCGATACCCATCCATAGAGTTACTCACACACATACTCACACATGTAAATAACTATCAAACATCCATTTACTTGCATATACAGCTATACACACACCACTACACTTACTTCTACAGAAACGTACATATACTTACTCTCTTAAACAATCACTTATAGAAACACATACTTATTTATACAGGAACTCTTCCAATCTCTCACTCTCACGTATACTCACATATACTCACATATACTCACTTATATACATCAATACTCACATGTACTAGTTTAAAATATATGTAGTTACTCATTTATTTATTTATTTATTTGCTTGTTAAGCGCATGAATCAATTCCCGAAGGGATATCTCTGCGCTGGTGCTCGCATTTAGAGGGTTACTGCAAGGATTAGAGCTGAGGAGGAGAACCTGATAAATTTAAGGCATGGTGAAGAGGTAGGTTTTCAGTTTCTTCCTAAATAGTTCTAGGCTCATTAAGATAGTATTGAGACAGTCATTCACTCACTAACACACCCATACACACAATCATCCACCCATACAGTCCTGCACACATGCTGTCTTCAAAACACGTACAGTGAGTCAGTAATTCATGCATCTGTGCGCTAAGTAATACTCCCCACCAAACCATACAGACACTCATTCTGATACTCAAAAAACCAACTAATAACCCATATACACACCAACCCATGCAGCCACTTATATAAAAAGTGAGACACTGATACAGATAGTTAAATATTTAAACATTACTCGCTAATACATCTATTCACTAAGATATACTTAATAAGTCAGTTATACAATCAATTTTACAAAACAAAACATCCATTTAGACACTTATTTACCCATTTATTCTTCCATCGACCTTTAGATATACATATATAAAAAATATGTATTTTTCAGAAAGACACACATTCACTGGATGATATAATCAGTGATGTCATTTGAGATGTCATCAGTGATGTCATGAGTGATGTCACTGACCATGTCATGAGTAATGTAATATGTGACATCATCAGCAGTGCATTGCGGGCGCGCGAGTTATAGTTAGCTGAACTAACTATAATGGGGGAATTTCAATGGTTTTGTATGAGTGAAATGTCCAGCTAACTATAACATGTGTGAAACCTATGGTTTTTTCAGTGAATAAATATATATATATATATATATATATATATGTGATTTTGATCAGAGTCCCAATCGCGCTCTCAGGTTCTTGCACAAAACACCAGCAATCCAAAAGTTAACAAAGGGGGTTTATTGACCTCATAAACCCGCTGTGATGCATTTCACCCTCAAGGGGCTTATTCACACAACGGTGTCACAAGTGGCAAAGCCGTACATCCATAGTGAACCAGAGGGATGATACCCCAATGGGAAGAGGAAGAGCAAAGGGTACCAGAGGAAGAGGCAGGAGAGGTGCGTGCAGAGGAGAAAAAAGAGAGAACATTTCAGAGCAAGTGGGAAACAAGTAGACACGCTCCAAGAAAAACCAATAATGGATGATGCAACAATGAATTCTGTAAAAGTGGTCACAATTTGCCCCCTGACTTTTATCAACTGCAATGCTGTTTTGTCAACTGATGAATATACTAATAGGTCAGTTCATAAAACAACGAACACAGTTAATAATAATGAGGTAAGTGGCAAATTGGGACCTAGTATGATTTGTTGGAATTTCAGGGATGATGACGTGCAGGGAATTTTTTTTCATGAGTAAGTAGTGCTTGCCCCAAAAATATGTTTTGATCAATATTCTCAAAGGGTAATAATGGGTCACTTGGAGACCCTTAGTCATTTGCAATTGAGTAACCACCTCCTTTGTGGTATTGGTAAAGTAATGATTTGTGACCACATTTTGGTTCCATAATATTAATACACGACGTAAGGAATCAGTATATACCCTTCAGGAAAGCCTTTCTAAATGTTTAAAAGAGCTTAGTACATTTAAAAAAAAAAATGCATTTGCAAACTAAACGTTGAACCTCTGGCCCGAAATCCCTTGGCCAATATACACACGGCAATAAGAGTGACTCGAATATTTCCCAATATTTAAACCGATCCACACATTACTTTCATCTGTTGTTGCTCATAACACGTGGGAATGTATGCTTTTCTAAAGTATGTGTGGTTTCTTTTCAAAACAATTCTACATGAGTATTGGTCAGTTTTGGCAGCAGCACACAATAAGGTTATTTAAAAGGCAAGCATGTATAACTCGACAAATCACTGCCCCAGTGTTCTTGCGAATGGTATAGAAGATCAAATATGACTGGGTAATTACACACCATTCTTAAATAGCTACTAAAGTGTCTTACATCAGGTAATAGTTAATAACAAGAAACAGTCAACTCAATAAATGCGTTCGGCTGCACTCCCTGAAGGAATCTGGACTATTGACCCCTAACAAACCTGACTCTGAGTAACAGAATTACTTAATAAATATTTGGCTTCTGCATTTAATGCTGCATTTAAAGACAATGGAGTTTTTAATGAGTACATGGACAGCAAATTAAGAAATAAAAAGTAAAAGCAAAACGGTGTAGTGGAGCTTCCAGAAAGACTTTGCATATACTCATCAGGTACATCATCATCGTCAGTGGTGCATACCAAGGGTGTAATTCGAGTTTGGCAGACAGATTACTCCGCTGCAAATGTGATGGATAACCTGTCTGCCTTATTACAAGTGTGTGAGGATATAATGCATTTTTAATAGGGCGGGTGAGGTATCCTTCATGTTTGTGACAAAGTAACCTGTCCGGCGAACTTTAAATTAGGGCACAAATCTTTTCTATAGTGATAAAACCTTTGCTGTGAATAGCTGCCGCTTAAAAATGACGCCGTGTACCTTATATTTGACCGTGGGAATCTAATTTTATTCACTTTAATGCAACTGCTTCACGCACATTCATGGAACAATTTTTGCTTGTGCAAGTCTAGATCCTCTGGCCCCATTTATGAATCTTTGTCTTCTTGTGGTCTCACACGCCTCTTATCTATCCACACTGCATTGTTTGGGTTGTGTTTTTTCCCCCTAAATTTACTAGCGGTCCCACTTAATTAATGTATTTTCATAGGTATGAGAGACACCTCCCCAAAGTTGGTGATCCCCTAGATTTCTTAAGCAAAGATGCTGTCTTTGTTGGAGTTTTTACAATTTTGAAACACACAGCTGCACCATATTTACAAGAATGTGGTGCTGCCTTACATAGTGCAAGGGTGTCAGCATGCAGGGGAGGATTGTTTATGTGTCAGAAGGTGTCCCTTCCTGCACATAAACAATCCTAAAATGCCATTCTGTCACTGTCATGTGTGCTGCTTCATGCAGCACACATGAAAGTCACAAAGTGGCATTATTTTTAAAGGATTGTTAATGTACAGGAAGGTGTCCCTTCCTGTACATAAACAATCCATGGCATTTTGCTTTTTTCAAAAAGCAAAAACGAAGAGAAATAATGCATTTCTTCTTGTTTCCCCAATTTAAGAGCAGGTTTTACCTGGTCTTAATTTTGGCGCTGCCTGATATATACGCTAGTCTTGTACATAGAGGGCAGCATCAAATACAATGGGTTTTGTGGTGGAACGCCCACTGCAACACCCACTCCCCACCCCTTTCACGCTAACCATAGCGTGAAAGGGAGCCTTATTTACGAGGCAGTGTTAAGCCACGTTAAGTGGCTTAATGCTGCCTTGTAAATAAGGTGCTGCCCCTATCGCCACCACAACGTCGATAAAAGTGACGTTGTGGAGGCAAGAGGGGCCTGCACTTATGCCCTAAGTCTCCATCTACAGCAAGGGAGATGGTTGCTCATTTGAAATATTCCCTAGTTTGGTAATCGAAAATCCTCTTTCTCAATAAAGTGCTAGAAACCGGTAAGGATCTGGCAGTGTAATTTCCACCACCTCAGTGACAGGGGGGCAACTCTAGAGTTTGGTGCAGCAGAGGCAAAGTACCCAGTCCAGCAGATGGAAAGTCAGCCAGCCTCATTTAGAGGTAGGTGGTCCTTCACTATGTTGGCATCTGAGACTTCTCTATCTCCATCGGTAACATAATCCTCTGACAGCCTGACATACTGAGGGGTTTTAGAGGTTTGCCATGTTTCACGTCACCCAACTTGAATTGGGATGAATACATGACCAGTTTTAATTGTCCGTCACCAGATAATGAAGGTTGGTGGAAACTGCAAAATGTCCTTCTCACCATGGGAGAAACCTTCTATGGTGAAGGGGGGAAATCCCTTTTTATTTACAAAAACAAAAGCTCACTTGCAATACATTGGCAGGAACAGCAGTTCTTACCAATGTTAGAGATGTCTGCTGGGCCAGTGGACATTTCAGAATTTTGCAGACAAGGACTTGTCAAGGCAACATATTACCCTAATACGTCACCATGCCGGAGTACACACAGGGGCATATTACCAAGCAATAGCGATAATTATCGCTATTGCTTGGTTAGAGACAAAAATTTACCGCTGAGCTGCGGCGATTTTTATCGCAGATAAACCTTGGTATTACCAAGGTTTATCGCAAATGCGATAAAAAACGGCCGCAATGCATGAATATCGCTGAAAAGTCAGCGATATTCATGCATTACCGAGCTAATGCTCTTAGCCATGTTATCCCCCTCCCATTGGATAACATGGCTAAGAACTGCTCAGGGCAGGTGTTAGCTTTTGGAGATATTCGCGCTTAGCGCGAATATCTCCAAAAGTTGGTAATAGGAGATAGCGATGTTAGCGACTGTTTCCAGTCGCTAACATCTTGGCACGCCCACTTTGCATGTCATTAGTGATAAATATCACTGACATGCAAAGTGGAGCCCAAGATGGTCGCTATCTCCTACTAGCTGTCGATAACTGGTGTTAGCGACAGTTAGGTAATAGGGAGATAATTTTATCTCTGCTTTTTTGGCTTTTAAAGCCAAAAAAGCGATGATAAACCCCCTTGATAATATGCCCCTCAGTCCGATAATTTGGATGAAATGTCACAAGTTCATTTAGCACTTTGATTATCATCCAACACTAAATTAGGCTCCTAAATTTTAATTTATGGATTGGAGTTAAATCGTTAGGAAAAATCCCTTTATTACAAGAATAACTGAGGAAAGCCAAATATACAGCTCAATCTAAGAGTGGGGTTTATTCTATTTCCACCAAACTCTAAATCAGTCCCCTTTGTCTCTATTTTGCCGTTTATGCACACGTGTGGTGCTTGCCCAAAAAATACAAAAATTAATATCAGCAGACCCCCACTACATAAATGCAAGGACTGTTGTTAAGATTGGGCCGTGTGTACATGTTTACTGCCAGTTAAGACCTAACAGTGTGATACAGCATATTGGAAGGTTGGCAAAGTTGTGTTGACCATGCTAATATGAGTGAGGGTAACCCCCACTCCACTTCTGTAAAACAGCTGTCAGGTGAATAATGAAAGTGATTGCAGCACCCATCAGTGAAAATATTCAGGTACCCTTATTTGCATTAGACAAACTCCCATGCAAATGAGTCAAGTGCTCTGCTGGTGTATTTTGTACCTCTGTGTACTAATACTCATTCTTACATGAAGTTTAGTGATGGTCAAAGACAAGTGCTCTGGTCCCATTTCAAAAAGGAATTTGCTCATGTAAATTTAACGTACAAATGCAAATAGCTTCACTAATGAGTGGTACTTCACTTTTGAAATTCAAATAACTTGAACTTACACTCTCACAGGCCTTTACTCATGCATTATATTACCTGCGATGAATAAGAGTTCCAGGGAAACAATGCCCTGAATGTTTTTGAGCATAAATAAACATCGTCTTTATCTATACCCATCCAAGAAACAATCTAAGATTTGCTACTGTCAATACCAAAAGTAGATCCATTTCCTGAATAGAAATGTTAAAGGAGCTGTTCCAAATGTATTAAGGTTGTCAGAGAGGAATTTCTCCAATGGTAAGCAAATGTTATCACTGGAAAAAAAAATTCAAATCTATGCAAAGTAATTTTACATGAGCAATAGTAAATTTTGCACAGATATTCGTGTGGAATTGTCTTCACCTGCATGCAATTTGAAACCCACACATGTTTCCCTGGAATATTCTTGTAAATATGCATCTGTTGTAATCCTTTGTGAAACAATGAATCAATTTACACCAGCGGCAGTATTAGACCTACAGGACTTTTTTAAATAATAAAGGGGCATATTACCAAGGGCACTATCGCCGCTTTATCGGGATTTTTTCCCGCTAAAGCGGCGATTAAACTATCGCCCTATGATCAAGCTGTCGCTTACTACTGTTAGCGACAGTTTCCATGCGTTAGCAACTGAAAGAAATATCGCAAAGCGCGGAAGCGATAAATATCGCTAATGATATGCGAGGTAGGCGTACCCTCGCTAAATTTCACTGAAAATGTCGCTAAAACGCTATCGCACTATTACCAACTATCGCCTGGACATGCTTAGCGACGAAAAAAATCCCGCTAAGACCCCTTAGCTGGAGATAAATAAGAACTGCTAAAACCAGTTCTAAAAAAGCAAAACTGGAGAAAAAAATACCAAATAAAAGGAGACATAGCCCAGCCCAGCCCCACCACAAAGCTGAGGACCTACATACGCCATGGAGGCAGTAATCATACAGCTTGGAGTCCCACAAAGGCCACAGCCCCCACCGCCGCCACCACCACCGCCTCCTGGACCACCACCAAGGCAGCGGCAAAGATGACGGCGGCCAATGCGCACACGACTTGTCCTTGGAGATCTACAACCCCAGGATTTCATAGCCCAGTACAGGCTCAAACGGATATCTATTGACTATATACTGAACCACATAGGCCACAGACTCACACCACCAACCCAGCGGATAACCAATATCCCCCCGCAAACAAAGCTACTGGCTGTGCTGCATTTCCTGGCCTCAGGGACATTTCAACCCACAACATCCAGAGTGGGTGGAGTCTCACAGGCAGCCTTTTCAAGATTCCTCCCAATTGTGTTGGATGGCATAATCAGCCTGATACCCCAGGAACTACACTTATCCAACACCGTGCGTGGACAGCTCCTGGTCAAGCAGGGTTTCCACGTCATAGCTGGATTCCCACAAGTACTGGGTGCAATAGACTGCACACATATCCGATTAGTACCACCTGCGGACAGTGCACACATATATAGAAACCGAAAGCACACTCACTCAATGAATGTGCATGCAATAGTGGACCACCGTGGAATGTTCACAAATGTCATTGCAAAGTTCCCAGGGAGTGTGCATTTTTCATATATTTTCCAGCAGTCAGTCATCAACCAGCGCTTCCAGGATGGAACATATGGGAATGCAGTCCTAGTTGGTAAGTTGTAATCCAACATACCACTTGCATCTGCAGCACATACATGCAAAACAGAAATGTTCCAATATCAATGTCACAATATCACATACAAGGGGGCATATTTACAATAACTGGCGCATTCATGCAAATCAGCAGGGATGCACCAGTTATTGTGCGCCACAGCTCCGCCATCATGGATGCGCCGCATTTACAATGTGGCGCACCATGGTGCAAAAACGGCACAGATGCGTGACGCATCTGTGCCGTAAAAGTGACGCATTGCTGGAATAGCGTCGCTAGCGCGACGCAGCTCCAGCAATGCTCTGGGGGTCCTATATAGTTAATGCTGCATCAATCCTTACGCCTGCTTCAGACAAGGGGCAGGGTTTTGACGCAGCATGGCCCTAAAAGTGACTGAGTGAAATCTTGTAGATTTCACTCAGCCACTTTTAGGAGGCGTTACTGCGCCGGAATGCCCCCCCTGCACAGGAACGGCTACATGTGGCGCAGGGCATTACAACGTGACGCATCTTCCAGATGCGTCACGTTGTAAGTACCCCCGTACCATGGAGCAGGATTTGCGCCGCCGCTGCGTCACAAAAGTGACACAACGGTGGCGTAAATGAGACGCAAGGGGCTTGTAAATCTGCCCCCAGATGTCCAAAAACATCACCAGACACATTAACACCATGAACTGTGGGCACTGGAGCCAGATACATAGACCAAAATCACTGCAAGTTGAACATCCCTCTCCCCCTCTCCAAAGTTGCAAGATGTGTGAAACATGCATGTGTGATGGAGAAACATCACTCACAAACAAACTTGCAACACAACTCCCACTGTGCATGTCCTGTGCTGGACAGGCATGATGAATACCACAGGAGAGACTGACATGTTGCCATTTAGTGTGAAAGTGTAGTACTGCTCCATGTCACTTACGATCAGTGACCTAGTAGCACACTACAATGTGTGCAAAATTGCTAAGGCTGTATGGAGGACGCCGACACATGCGAGGCAGATGCAGACTACCTGGTAGGTATATGGAGACTGACCCTCAAATATGGAGCTGATACAGGACTGTTCCCTCATTACATTGTTATTTTCCCTATTCACAACATAACACAGTAATACTGCAATCTACGGCAGTACAGACTTGAAAAACAAGAGAAGTCAGTGGATAATACAGCACGGGCATGCACAAAAACAAAAGGTTCATACCTCATATTATTTCTTGCATTCTAACATAGGTGTCGCATCAACCACGGTTTACAATTAACTATGGAAAGTAGTGACTCGTGGAAGAATGTTTGGTGGCACTTACAGGTGATGGAGGAGAAAGGAAACTCACCAGTGGACCCCAGTTGAACTTGTGTTTGGACGTCATTGGCAGTTCTTCAGAATAAGTTGACAGGGTCCCTACAGTAATCCAAGTCTTCCAGTCAGCACTCCATATCTGGCTTCGCCCTACTATCTCATGTAAATAAGATGTGGCGTATATCCAGTCTGAGAGCAATTCTGACCAACCTGGCCACCGTCCCCTTAATGTGCATAGTATGATGAAGTAGCCAAACCAGAGGCGTACACGGCAACTGCAAACACATTGTGGTGTGCAAGTATCTCAATACTACCTCCCAGTATAGATGACCAGGAATACAGCCCCAGGACAATGTAATAAAGACTGGCCCGGATTGTACAGAGCACTTGCAAAGATCATTTCCCCTGAGACCCATTCTATGGAGCTCAACGGGTGGGTGGCATGTTTGGTGCACAAAATCTAAAATAATGTTCAGAAAGTTGCCATTGGGGGTGAGGCAGCTCGTCAGCTGGCTCACTTCGCCGTTGCTAGCGCCTCCGGGCTTGTTATTCCCCCCGCTGCCTCCCGTGCCGTCCCGCTCCCTGGATCCCATTGGCTGTCCTCGCCTCCCGCCTCCCAGCTGACCCCTCCTCCCCTCCTCCCTTTATTTAGCAGCCGCTGTGCGCAGGAGACAGCGACCCCTGACCCTTGGATAGGTCGGTTACCCACTGCTGCAGCTCCGCCTGCTCGGTCCGCTCTTCCAGCTTTGCCCCTTCCTCAGATAGACGCTGATTCACCTGCATCATTGCTGCCTGGCCCCCTTGACTGCCTGTGCCTCTTGCCTTCTGTGTCCCTCTGTGCCTGCCCTCATCCCTTCTTATTTTGTACCCCGTGTGAGTGTTGACTGGTATTAATTTTCATACACTATTGCTCCTTTGCTGTCGCTCAGCGGACGCACCGCTGTCGTGCCAAAGGCGCTACAAAGGTAAGCCCGTCTGCGCCTTTCCGCGCATGGACCGCGCCCAGTGCCAGGACCCCTGGCCCTCAACGACACCAGCCCACCGGTCTGAACTATGATGCCGCCACCCTCCACCCACTCAAGGCCGGCTAGAACCCCACCTGCCACCAAGCCAGCCAAAAACGCATACACGGACCCTTCACCTGCCAAGCCTGCAAGTTCACATGCCTCCGGACCAGCACCGCATCCGCCAGGCCAGGCCCCAGCAACAACACCCGCTCCATCTACTGGCACACTGTTGAACTGTGGAACCTCCTCGACAGAACATCACCAGATGTTGCCTTGCTCACAGAAAACTGGATGAACGCCTCCTCAGCCCCCGTCATCGCCATAGCCATTCCGTATGGCTACAAGATCACCCAGAGGGACTGCATCAACCAAACCGGAGAAGCCATCGCCATCATCCACAGAAACACCATCCGCATCATGACCAACTCTGAAGACACCCTCACTGCTGTGCACCTTCACTTCCAGATACACACCGACCCCAACACCACCCTCAGAGGCACTCTCATCTACAGACCCCTGTGACCACGCACACAATTCAGCCAACCCATCGCAGACTTCGTCAGCCCGCACGGCCAAACCTCCTCAGACTACATCCTCCTTGGGGACCTCAACTTCCACCTGGAGAACAACAATGACAAAAACACCACCACCACCCTGCTGGACAACCTCGCCAACCTCGGACTCAAGCAACTGGTGAACACCCGCACCCACTACGCCGGCCACATGCTTGACCCCGTCTACTCCTTCAGCAAGCACATCTCCTTCAGCCACTCCACCGTACTACACTGGACAGATCACAGATGCATCCACTTCTACTTCAGGAGAAACACGACCCACCACCACCTTCAACAGGTTCCCCATAGAAGCTGGAGCAAGATCACTGCTGACCAGCTCACCACCTCCCTTAGCTAGAACCCTCCCACCAACACGACGGACCCCAACAAAGCTGGCCGCAACCTCACACAGTGGCTCAACAACTGTGCAAATGACCTTGCACTGCTGAAGTATCCTCCCAGCAGACCTGGCAGCAACAAAGCCTAGTTGTTCACCAACAAACTCAAAAGCCAAAGAAAACCTACAGCACCCTCGAGAAAGCCTGGCGCCGAATCTATGACAAAATATCGACTACAAGAATATCGAGGACAATAATATCGGGATCCTATCTCTAACAAGGTAAGTACAAAAATATCGAAAAAAATATATAGATGTCAAAAATATCGTTTTTTAGAAAATATCGTTTTTTTATTTAAATAAAATGTAATATTAACAAAATAATACTTATAAATATAATAAACATAGATAAAAATATATTATAATATTTAAAATTAATAAATAATGTAATAAAAACTAATAATAATAAAAATATAATACATAGTATATACTTAATTATTATTAACTCTAAAATAATTATTTTAATAACCTATAAATAAATGAAAATATAATAAATTACAAAAAAATGTATATACATAAAATAATAATATAAATAACAATTAATAACAATGTAAAACTAATTAAGTACATTTTGGATAGCATACGGGTAAAAATTACTATTCCCACTCCAGAGAGTGCAACAGTAGGGGAAGTGTTGGATAGCGTAGGGGTAATAATTACTATTCTAACTCAAGAGAGTGCAACAGTAGGGAAAGTGTTGGATAGCGTAGAGATAAAAATTACTATTCCCACTCCAGAGAGTGCAACAGTAGGGAAAGTGTTGGATAGCGTAGGGGTAAAAAATACTATTCCCACTCCAGAGAGTGCAACAGTAGGGAAAATGTTGGATAGCGTAGGGGTAGAAAATACTATTCCCACTCCAGAGAGTGCAACAGTAGGGAAAGTGTTGGATAGCGTAGGGGTAACAATTACTATTCCCACTCCAGAGAGTGCAACAGTAGGGAAAGTGTTGGATAGCGTAGGGGTAAAAATTACTCTTCCAACTCCAAAGAGCGCAACAGTAGGGAAAGTGTTGGATAGCGTAGGGGTAAAAATTACTATTCCCACTCCAGAGAGTGCAACAGTAGGGAAAGTGTTGGATAGCGTAGAGGTAAAAATTACTATTCCCACTCCAGAGAGTGCAACAGTAGGGAAAGTGTTGGATAGAGTAGGGGTAAAAATTACTATTCCCACTCCAGAGAGTGCAACAGTAGGGAAAGTGTTGGATGGCGTAGGGGTAACAATTACTATTCCCACTCCAGAGAGTGCAACAGTAGGGAAAGTGTTGGATAGCGTAGGGGTAAAAATTACTCTTCCAACTCCAAAGAGCGCAACAGTAGGGAAAGTGTTGGATAGCGAAGGGGTAAAAATTACTATTCCCACTCCAGAGAGTGCAACAGTAGGGAAAGTGTTGGATAGCGTAGAGGTAAAAATTACTATTCCCACTCCAGAGAGTGCAACAGTAGGGAAAGTGTTGGATAGGGTAGGGGTAAAAAATACTATTCGCACTCCAAAGAGTGCAACAGTAGGGAAAGTGTTGGATAGCGTAGGGGTAACAATTACTATTCCCACTCCAGAGAGTGCAACAGTAGGGAAAGTGTTGGTTAGCGTACGGGTAAAAATTACGCTTCCAACTCCAAAGAGCGCAACAGTAGGGAAAGTGTTGGATAGCGTAGGGGTAAAAATTACTATTCCCACTCCAGAGAGTGCAACAGTAGGGAAAGTGTTGGATAGAGTAGGGGTAAAAATTACTATTCCCACTCCAGAGAGTGCAACAGTAGGGAAAGTGTTGGATAGCGTAGGGGTAACAATTACTATTCCCACTCCAGAGAGTGCAACAGTAGGGAAAGTGTTGGATAGCGTAGGGGTAAAAATTACTATTCCAACTCCAAAGAGAGCAACAGTAGGGAAAGTGTTGGATAGCGTAGGGGTAAAAATTACTATTCCCACTCCAGAGAGTGCAACAGTAGGGAAAGTGTTTGATAGCGTAGAGGTAAAAATTACTATTCCCACTCCAGAGAGTGCAACAGTAGGGAAAGTGTTGGATAGAGTAGGGGTAAAAATTACTATTCCCACTCCAGAGAGTGCAACAGTAGGGAAAGTGTTGGATAGCGTAGGGGTAAAAATTACTATTCCCACTCCAGAGAGTGCAACAGTAGGGAAAATGTTGGATAGCGTAGGGGTAGAAAATACTATTCCCACTCCAGAGAGTGCAACAGTAGGGAAAGAGTTGGATAGCGTAGGGGTAACAGTTACTATTCCAACTCCAGAGAGCGCAACAGTAGGGAAAGTGTTGGATAGCGTAGAGGTAAAAATTACTATTCCCACTCCAGAGAGTGCAACAGTAGGGAAAGTGTTGGATAGCGTAGGGGTAAAAATTACTATTCCCACTCCAGAGAGTGCAACAGTAGGGAAAATATTGGATAGCGTAGGGGTCAAAATAACATACTTATAAATAAATGTTTTCTTTTGAATAATAAAAATATAAATTATTAAATATATATAAACCATTCACAAATACCAATACATAATTATTAAAAACATGTGAACAAAATATATGTAATAATTTTTTTTTATAAAAATACCATTTAATATTAATTAACAATTAGATAATTAACCAAACAATTAATTGAAGAACATTATTACTTAATTACATTTAAATCACTTCCCACCCTATTCCCCTATAAACCCACAACCCACTACAAAACATAATTATCAATTAATCAATTAATTAAAATGATTTACCAATTATTTAAAAATTATTAACAATTATTTAAAAAAAATGATAATTCCTACTAATTTATAATTAATTTAACATTATTAAATTACTTACCACCCTATTCCCCTATAAACCCACAACCCGCTACAGAACATATTTATCAATTAATCAATTAATTAACATTAATTACCAATTAATTAACAATAATTATCAATGCATGAATATTAATTTATAATTCCTACTAATTAATTACCCTATTCACCTATAAACCCACAACCCGCTACAGTACTAAAATACAAAATTGTATTAAATTACAAAAAAATAAATTAATGACATAATAAATACATAATAATATACACAAAAATAATTTAAAAATCGATATTAGTAACATCAAAATTATTTACATCGATATTACTGACATCGATATTTAAAACTTCGATATTACTAATATCGATATTAAATGTATCGATATTACTTACCTTCTATTATTTTGTCCCATCGATATTTAAACTTCGATATAATTGTATATCGATATTTAAATATCGATATTTTGTCTGCATACCCCTGGACTAATCACAAATTGACCCAGTCCTACTGGCAAAACATTAATGTAAAACTGTAAACAGCTATAGATTGTCAAATGATCGTTCTAATCATACCTCTAATTATAGAGATTATTACTCTGTTTCAGTCTATTGCCATAAATAAAAGGTAGCCCGTCTCTGATAAACACGTAACCAGACAACACAGTACAAACATCCACTAGAAGGACAACATTTGAAAAAAAGTGTGAATAGCTAGATGACACCTCACGGGCGCACCACCAATGGGACCCCTGGTTGGTACTCACCAGGATGGCCCTGTTCTCATCATCGGTGTCAAATAGCTTAACGTAAACGTGTCCGAAAACCCAAAGGAAAGAGGGAGACAGTGAATGGTGCAGTGTACGCAAAACTTATATGTGACAAAGACTAACAATGTTCAACATATAACATACAAAATACTGCGCAACAAGATACAACAACCTTTTTACTCATATTTTCTTGTTGCTTACAGTAAACATGTAAAATAAAAGGAGGGGTACGAATACTACCTATCGATTCGTATTCAGCTCGCAGCCGACATGTTTCATTGCCTTAGGTATTTTATCAGGCAATTTCTTCAGGGCAAACGAAAAATTAGGGTGCCACTGCCAGCGATACTGTGCGTTAAATGCTGTAAATCAAAATAAACATATATGTATATATATGTAAAGGACTGCCGGTAACTTTAATGCAAAGTTAACACTACATTGTGTCCATGCATTGCACCTAGTAATAGACAATAATGCTGATTACCTGGGAGGCACGTTTTCATACCGTTACCAATATGGCTATGTAAAATCCTGGACCCACTTCCAAACGGTAAGTATGGTCTTGCCTCCCTTCTATTTTCATCTAACGGGAAAAAATGAAGAGAGGGGAGGGCGCCATACGGGCGCACGTTAGAGTCAGCCTTTTTAATCTCACCGTGTCAAAGTTCTATTGTCCGGGAATAGCGCGTTTACCAGTGGAGGGACTTCATTCGGCGTCTTCTCAACACCGGAGCGCCGAGTGAATGACGCGCAGTCTATTTACCTTTACCGGCGTCAATGCCGGTGGGCTCTGATTGGGCCGGACTATCATGTGTTCAGCTAGCCTCTGATTGGTTCCAAGTATCACGTGGCTATTCTAGCCTTCGAGTGCGTACATTTATACTTATTATCACGCTTCGCAATTCTATTTACATTTAATTTACAAGCCATCGTTCGGCGTCTTCTCAGCACCGAGGCGCCGGGGTAATGACGCGCAGTCTTTTTACCTTTACCGGCGTGAGCGCCGATTGGTTCTGATTGGGCCGGACTGTCATGTGTTCAGCTAACCTCTGATTGGTTCTCAAGAAATCACGTGACTATTCTAGCCATCGAATGCGTACTTCTACTCATATTTACACTTCGCATTCTATTTACATTTAATTTACAGGCCATCAATGGTTGCGTTTTGTATGTCGGAAGGGGCATGTCTAAACTCAATCGTTTTCCTCACGACAAAGATAATGTACAACACGTGACGGGCATTCCATAGAATGAAGAACTGCCTAACATTAGTAGGTTATAGCTGTACACAATAAGGATGCAAACATAATGTCCCTTAATTCTAACATATTAATTGTAACCCACCAAGCTCATTGTATATTTCTCAGTGAGCCGTTGTTTTCCATGAGGTGAGCCAAATCATTAAGAGCTCAAACCTCTCATATGAGTTCCAGCTGTTAGTAAACAGTGTGATAGTTTACGTGAACACCCTATAGCATCTGGAATAAGGGGGAATGTAAACTAGATATCTTCAATACAATATGTATGCCATCGGACTTTAGATTGTTGAGCCAAGGAACAACTATATCATCTTAACTTATTCCATTCCAGTAATTCATTTAGTCCTTGCTGTTCGCTAGATTCCTGGTATATCCAGCGTGCTTCTTTAGTTGCCAGGCGCTTTTCCATTGACTGCGCCTCGCCCACCACTCTTTCCAGGACCACCCAGGTAAAGGAGTGTTTATTGCGATGACAATGTTGCACTAACTTTGTAGTCAGTCTGCCCTGTCGTATCGTACTTAGGTGCTCTTGGATCCGGAGTTTGATTTTACGTGTCGTTAGGCCGATGTACTCAAGACCGCACTCACAACTCAATCTATAGACTACATTCGTAGTGTTACAATTGCTGAAATGATTCAGCGTCCATACCTTTCCGGATTTTAGCAAAATGGTGCTGCATTTGCTCGTAAGATGGCACACCGAACAATTTCCACAGGGATAGTGGCCATTTGGTACCGTCGTTGTTTCTAACGTTTTTTTCTCTATCATCCTGGTATGGACCAATTTGTCCTTTAGATTGGGGGCCCTTCGGAAGGCAAACCGAGGTGGCGGCATCTTGTGATCTTGCGTACTCAGGATCGGCCAATGTTTTCTGATAGCTTGTCGAATCTTCGAGGCCAGCCGGTCGAAGGTCATGACCACTGGTAGACACTCTGATTTTTCTTTTCTGTGTGATTCTAAAAGTGCTGTCCTAGGTGTATTCAAAGCCCTTTTATTCGCTTGACGAATTACTTTGCTTGGGTAGTTCTGGGCTTGTAACCTGCTACTTAGATCTTTGGCTTGTTCCTTGTAGACCTCAGTCGTAGAGCAATTCCTCCTATACCTCATGAATTGGCCCACAGGGAGATTGTCCCTGAGTGCCCTGGGGTGATAAGATTGATAAGCCAAGAGCGAGTTTCTATCTGTGGGTTTTTGGTGCACACTAGTGGCAAACTTTCCTTCAGAAGCCTCGATATCCAAATCAAGGTACACTGCACTTGTGTGATGGTATTTCCACGTGAAACGCAGACTCCTGTCCTGCGTGTTTAGCCAGTTAAGGAACTGGAGGAGTGAATCTTCTTCTCCCGACCAGATGAGGAGCACGTCATCGATATAACGTCTCCACAGACGTAGATGGTCTTTAAAAGGATTGTTGTCTGATTCGATGACGTGCTCCTCAAACTGCCCCACATAAATACATGCCACACTCGGTGCCATCGTAGCCCCCATTGATGTTCCCGTCACTTGGAGGAAGAGCTCGTTTTTGTAGCCGAAGAAATTTCGTGTGAGGGCCAATTCCACACATTGTAAGATGAAACTCTGTGGCGCATCATAAAACCATTCTTGCTTTCTGAGCGGTTTGGCCGTTGCTACTAGGGCCGCTTCTTGAGGGATACACGAGTATAACGACTCGATGTCTATAGTAACGATATACTCAGTAGCTGGATTGTAAGTCATGGAGTCTAGGACATTTAAAATATCCGTAGTGTCTTTGACGTACGAGGCTTGGGTTATTACCGATTCGCGTAGATAGTAATCTGCGAATTGGGACAGGGGTTCCAAAATTGACTGGATCCCCGATACAATCAGCCTGCCAGGGGGAGGTCTGGCAGGCTATTGTATTTTTGGGAGGATATAAAAGGCCGGAGTCCTCGGGTTGGTGTTAATGAGGAACTCCGCCTCTTTTGCACTTATCCATTTCTTTTCCTTCGCATTAGCGACAAGTTTTGTAATAGTATCCTTCAATTCAGGAGTAGGGTCTCTAGCGAGAGGTTGATAATTAGTCTTGACATCTAAGAGTCTTCATACCTCCGCTTCGTAGTCGGACGTATTTAAAATCACGATTGCGCCACCCTTGTCCGCGCTCTTGATGGTTATCTTGTCGTTATTCTGGAGGGATTTAATGGATTCCCAGTTTTCTTTCGTCATGTTTTTGAAACCCATAGATTTGTTCTTGTTTTCTATGTCTCTAATCTCTTCCAAGACTTTAGCTTCAAACACTGCGGTTTCAGGGCCGAGCGTTGCATTAGGAGGGCAAAAAGTGGAGGGTTTTCTTAAGTTGGAATTAAAACCTCTGATTTCTTCAATTGGTTGCTTATAAAAGAATTTTTTAAGTTTAATTCTGCGCATTGTCTCGTGAAACTCGGTTCGGCATTTGAAAGCATCGTGGTTAGGTGTGGGCACGAAGCCTAATCCTTTATTTAGGACCTTCTCTTCCTCGGTAGTCAGATTGTAATCAGATAGATTCACTACAATGCTCTTCATAGTGGTTTCTTCCCTCTGCTCCGCGTCATTCGTGGTGAGGAGGTTTGCCATTGTTGTTGTTGTTGAGGTCGATTGCCCCGTCCTCTCCCTCTCCGATGGCACCGAATGTGGCATGTATTTATGTGGGGCAGTTTGAGGAGCACGTCATCGAATCAGACAACAATCCTTTTAAAGACCATCTACGTCTGTGGGGACGTTATATCGATGACGTGCTCCTCATCTGGTTGGGAGAAGAAGATTCACTCCTCCAGTTCCTTAACTGGCTAAACACGCAGGACAGGAGTCTGCGTTTCACGTGGAAATACCATCACACAAGTGCAGTGTACCTTGATTTGGATATCGAGGCTTCTGAAGGAAAGTTTGCCACCAGTGTGCACCAAAAACCCACAGATAGAAACTCGCACTTGGCTTATCAATCTTATCACCCCAGGGCACTCAGGGACAATCTCCCTGTGGGCCAATTCATGAGGTATAGGAGGAATTGCTCTACGACTGAGGTCTACAAGGAACAAGCCAAAGATCTAAGTAGCAGGTTACAAGCCCGGAACTACCCAAGCAAAGTAATTCGTCAAGCGAATAAAAGGGCTTTGAATACACCTAGGACAGCACTTTTAGAATCACACAGAAAAGAAAAATCAGAGTGTCTACCAGTGGTCATGACCTTCGACCCGCTGGCCTCGAAGATTCGACAAGCTATCAGAAAACATTGGCCGATCCTGAGTACGCAAGATCACAAGATGCCGCCACCTCGGTTTGCCTTCCGAAGGGCCCCCAATCTAAAGGACAAATTGGTCCATACCAGGATGATAGAGAAAAAAACGTTAGAAACAACGACGGTACCAAATGGCCACTATCCCTGTGGAAATTGTTCGGTGTGCCATCTTACGAGCAAATGCAGCACCATTTTTCTAAAATCCGGAAAGGTATGGACGCTGAATCATTTCAGCAATTGTAACACTACGAATGTAGTCTATAGATTGAGTTGTGAGTGCGGTCTTGAGTACATCGGCCTAACGACACGTAAAATCAAACTCCGGATCCAAGAGCACCTAAGTACGATACGACAGGGCAGACTGACTACAAAGTTAGTGCAACATTGTCCATGCAATAAACACTCCTTTACCTGGGTGGTCCTCGAAAGAGTGGTGGGCGAGGCGCAGTCTATGGAAAAGCGCCTGGCAACTAAAGAAGCACGCTGGATATACCAGGAATCTAGCGAACAGCAAGGACTAAATGAATTACTGGAATGGAATAAGTTAAGATGATATAGTTGTTCCTTGGCTCAACAATCTAAAGTCCGATGGCATACATATTGTATTGAAGATATCTAGTTTACATTCCCCCTTATTCCAGATGCTATAGGGTGTTCACGTAAACTATCACACTGTTTACTAACAGCTGGAACTCATATGAGAGGTTTGAGCTCTTAATGATTTGGCTCACCTCATGGAAAACAACGGCTCACTGAGAAATATACAATGAGCTTGGTGGGTTACAATTAATATGTTAGAATTAAGGGACATTATGTTTGCATCCTTATTGTGTACAGCTATAACCTACTAATGTTAAGCAGTTCTTCATTCTATGGAATGCCCGTCACGTGTTGTACATTATCTTTGTCATGAGGAAAACGATTGAGTTTAGACATGCCCCTTCCGACATACAAAACGCAACCATTGATGGCCTGTAAATTAAATGTAAATAGAATGCGAAGTGTAAATATGAGTAGAAGTACGCATTCGATGGCTAGAATAGTCACGTGATTTCTTGAGAACCAATCAGAGGTTAGCTGAACACATGACAGTCCGGCCCAATCAGAACCAATCGGCGCTCACGCCGGTAAAGGTAAATAGACTGCGCGTCATTACCCCGGCGCCTCGGTGCTGAGAAGACGCCGAACGATGGCTTGTAAATTAAATGTAAATAGAATTGCGAAGCGTGATAATAAGTATAAATGTACGCACTCGAAGGCTAGAATAGCCACGTGATACTTGGAACCAATCAGAGGCTAGCTGAACACATGATAGTCCGGCCCAATCAGAGCCCACCGGCATTGACGCCGGTAAAGGTAAATAGACTGCGCGTCATTCACTCGGCGCTCCGGTGTTGAGAAGACGCCGAGTGAAGTCCCTCCACTGGTAAACGCGCTATTCCCGGACAATAGAACTTTGACACGGTGAGATTAAAAAGGCTGACTCTAACGTGCGCCCGTATGGCGCCCTCCCCTCTCTTCATTTTTTCCCGTTAGATGAAAATAGAAGGGAGGCAAGACCATACTTACCGTTTGGAAGTGGGTCCAGGATTTTACATAGCCATATTGGTAACGGTATGAAAACGAAAGGTGCCTCCCAGGTAATCAGCATTATTGTCTATTACTAGGTGCAATGCATGGACACAATGTAGTGTTAACTTCGCATTAAAGTTACCGGCAGTCCTTTACATATATATACATATATGTTTATTTTGATTTACAGCATTTAACGCACAGTATCGCTGGCAGTGGCACCCTAATTTTTCGTTTGCCCTGAAGAAATTGCCTGATAAAATACCTAAGGCAATGAAACATGTCGGCTGCGAGCTGAGTACGAATCGATAGGTAGTATTCGTACCCCTCCTTTTATTTTACATGTTTACTGTAAGCAACAAGAAAATATGAGTAAAAAGGTTGTTGTATCTTGTTGCGCAGTATTTTGTATGTTATATGTTGAACGTTGTTAGTCTTTGTCACATATAAGTTTTGCGTACACTGCACCATTCACTGTCTCCCTCTTTCCTTTGGGTTTTCGGACACGTTTACGTTAAGCTATTTGACACCGATGATGAGAACAGGGCCATCCTGGTGAGTACCAACCAGGGGTCCCATTGGTGGTGCGCCCGTGAGGTGTCATCTAGCTATTCACACTTTTTTTCAAATGTTGTCCTTCTAGTGGATGTTTGTACTGTGTTATCTGGTTACGTGTTTATCAGAGACGGGCTACCTTTTATTTATGGCAATAGACTGAAACAGAGTAATAATCTCTATAATTAGAGGTATGATTAGAACGATCATTTGACAATCTATAGCTGTTTACAGTTTTACATTAATGTTTTGCCAGTAGGACTGGGTCAATTTGTGATTAGTGCTTGACTGAGTGGAGGGCGACCTAGTCCTTTATGTCCCTCTTGACTCCGATTATCTGCATACCCCTGGAGCCATGACCACTCAACAGGAAACGTGACAGCTCTCAAGAACAACACCAGCTGATCCGAAACACCAAAAGGACAACATTCAGAGAACTACTAGACAACAACACCCACAACAGCAAGGAACTCTTCAGCATCGTCAAAGAGCTCTCCAACCACAGCGCCTGCAACAACGACATCACACCCTCGCAAGACCTCTGCGACTCACTTGCCTCGTTCTTCCACCGCAAGATCGCCGACATACACAACAGCTTCAGCGCACAGACCATGCAGCAAACCACCAAACCTGCGCCACCCACCACCACCCTCTGCACCTGGACCTCGGTCAGCTCCGAAGACACCACCCGCATGATGAACACCATCCACTCCGGCTCTCCAACCGACCCCTGTCCACAACACATCTTTAATAAAGCCTACTCCATCATCGCACCCCAACTCTGGGACATCATTAACAGCTCCTTCGGATCCGCCACCTTCCCGGAGAGCTGGAAACATGCTGAGCTCAGCGCCCTCCTGAAGAAACCCATTGCGGAGCTAACGGACCTCAAGAACTTCCGCCCCCTCTTGCTCCTCCCTTTTACTGCCAAAGTCATCGAGAAGACTGTCAACAAACAACTCTCCGCCTTCCTCGAGTCTAACGGATCCCTCAAACCCTCGCAGTCCCGTTTTCAAGCTAACCTCAGCACAGACAACACCCTCATCGCAGCTACCGATGACATCAGGTCCCTGCTCGACAACGGGGATACAGCTGCCCCCATTCTCCTGGACCTCTTGGCAGCCTTCGACACCGTATGCCACAGCACACTGATACTGCGCCTCAGTAACCCCGGAATCCAAGGGATGGCCTTGGAGTGGATCATCCTGTTCCTCACCGGAATAACCCAGAGAGTCCGCCTCCCCTCTTACGATCCGTGGCCAGCAAAGTCATCGGCAGCATTCATCAAGGATCCTCACTCAACCCCACCCTCTTCAACGTCTACATGAGCCCCCTCACAGCCATCGCATGCCAACACAACCTAAACATAATTTCCTATGCTGAGGACACACAGCTGATCCTCTCCCTCACCAACGACCACGCCACTGCCAGAGACAGCCACCAGGAAGGAATGAAAGACGTTGCGGAATGGATGAAGCACAACCGTCTCAAACTGAACTCAGACAAGACGGAAGTCCACATCCTGGGACCCTCCCCCTCTGCCTGGGACAGCTCCTGGTGGCCCCCTGCACTGGGCACTGCCCCCAAGCAAACGGACCATGCACGCAACCTGTGCTTCATCCTGGACTCCTCCCTCACGATGACTAAGCAAGTCAACGCCGTCTTGTCATCCTGTTTCAACACTCTGTGCATGCTCCAAAATATCTTCCGGTGGATCCCCACCGAAACCAGGAAGATGGTCACCCAGGCCCTCGTCACCAGCCGACTGGACTACGGGAACACCCTCCACGCTGGAACCACAGCCAAACTCATGACAAAACTCCAGCCCATACCGAACGCTTCTGCACGACTCATCTTGGACATCCCCCATCACAGCCACATCTCTGCCCATCTGTGAGACCTGTACTGCCTACCCGTCAGAAAGAGGACAAGGTACAGACTCCTCACCCATGCACACAAGTTTCTCCACCGCATGTGCCCCAAATACCTCAACAGCCGTCTCACATTCTACACACCCACGCACCAGCTCCGATCTGCCAGCCTGGCCTTTGCCACCGTCCCAAGAAATTGCTGAGCCACCGCCGGAGGAAGATGCTTCTCCTACCTGGCAGCCAAGACATTGAACTCCCTACCCACCCACCTACGGCTGACACAGGACCTTCTCTCCTTCAGGAAACAACTCAAGACCTGGCTCTTGGAGCAGTAGCGGCTCCCCCTCCTCCCAGCGCCTTGAGACCCTAACGGGTGAGTAGCGCGCTCTACAAATTTGTTTGATTGACTTTCACCCACTCCTCCTCAGATACAGGCTGATACAATATGGTATTCCATTTGTGTAAGCCTTTGTCTGGCCCCCTGCCCGTCTCCTCCTGCACCGCCTCCGAAAGGTAGGTAATGAATTACTTCATTGAGGGAAAGACTAGGAGCAACTGCAGGGCCTGTAGTGTTGGTGGTTCTGAGGGGAAGACTGGGTATTGATCATATATAGGCCGCTGTAGGCAAAAGCAGGAATAGTGAAAAAGGGGAGAGGGCGTATGGATATAGCCTAAGTCATTGTCTGTCATGTAGTGCCCTTTAGGATATAAGTCCCCCATCTGCACAATGCAAACCTCCCGGAGAGACCGCAAAGGACCCTACTCCTGTGTAACGGACAGTGCTGCGTGACATATAATGGTACTTTGTTATTCCGCTTAGCAATCGCGTGACACGCTGCTATAGTGGTGTCTATTGTCTTCAGACCTGTTTTTTGTGAGTATGTCTGTTCGCATGTGTAAGTACGCTAACTAGTGGGGTAGGACATGCATCCCTGTCTACTACGGCTACATGAGGCGTAAAGGCATGTGGTTATACACAGTTGTATGCATACTGTGTTTTCCCACAAAGGTAGTAGACATACAAATGTAGCAAACTTGAAACCACCCTTCTGACATGGCAATGTCAGTGTTTGCACCATTGCCAGTACCTACTGTGAGTACATGTTGTTTTTGTGTGTAGACATCATAGCTGCCCTGGCATTGTCAGTGAACCATGGTGCCAACTCATTGTTAAGCATGGGCGAATTGTGCGAATCCGCGATTCGCAAATTAGCGGATTTGCGAATTCGCGAGCCGCAAAATTCGCGAATATGTGCGAATTTGCGGATTTTTATATTTTTGCGTGTTCGCGGGGCGCTTTGCGTGTTCGCGGGGCGTTTTGGCATGTTCGCGGGGCGCTTTGCGTGTTCGCTGGTTTTTTTTTGTGCGAGACCGTGATGCGCCCTCTGTTTCATCACTGCCACCCTCTCGTTTTTTATGCCCTTCTGCCCTCTGTACCACCGGTTTTTGTGGTCTTCTGCCCTCTGCCCAACTCGTTTTTTTGGTCTTCTGCCCTCTGCCCCACTTGTTTCTGCCCTCTGCCCCACTCGTTTCTGCCCTCTGCCCAACTCGTTTTTGTGGTTTTTTGCCCTCTGCCCCACTCGCGGGGGGGTCTTCTGTGCGAGTTCAAGTGCCTCTTGTGTGTGTAAATAGTCAGAGACCGATCAGAGCAGCAGATGAAGAGAAAGAAGCTCCTGGTCACAGGAACAGCAAGGATGCAAAGGCCTCTATCCAGCATCACAGCTGATTTTCGACTGTAGATTTGGGAAGAAGGCACACCTGCCCAGCCTCGACGACGCTCACGATTGTTTTTGGGCTGATGAATGAGTCACTGAATTTGAGCTTCAACTAGTTCCAGCGACCATGTGTGTGTTACTATGCAATCGCACCGATGTACGCAGGGGTCCCTTGAGTGAGCTGTCCATCATCCTGTAACTATTTTAGGATGGCGCCGGCAAGCTGCCAGCGCCATCCTAAAATAGTTACTAAATTAGCTTCATCAGGAAGCACTAATAGATAAAATAAAGCAGGCGCTCGATTATCTATTAGTGCTTCCTGTTGAAGCTAACTTAGTAACTATTTTAGGATGGCGCTGGCAGTTTGCCGGCGCCATCCTAAAATAGTTACAACAACTTCAAGCTTGAAGGCTTGAACTTTTGCCCCCCGGATCCGCCGCTCGCGGATTTGCGGATTTTCGGTAAATTCGCGGGAGTGCGCGGATTGCGAATTTACCGAAAATCCGCAAAATCCGCGAGCGGAACGGATTTTGTGTTCATGCTTACTCATTGTGTGCCATTGTGAACCAGGTGTATACTCCTCTGTAGGCAATGTCAATGTCTGGAACTAACATGATTTCACAATCATGTAAACCCCAACCAAATGTGCTGGTCATAATTCATCCCACTGCCTGTGGGTCACTGTTTTATTGGTTTTGCATGGTCTTACAAGTAGACATGGCATGTGAAAAGGGTTACTATGTTGGTAGGACCATGGAAATGGGCACAAGCAAAAATAATTCTATGGTAGTCATGTCAGTGAAGAATTCAAACTGGAAGTGGAGTGCTTGTTGTGTGTGAGCAATGTCCAATTTGCTTCACGTGCTGCACCATGAGCACGTCACACAATAATGGTACCCCTGTATTCCCAAATCATCAAAGTGTATGTACAGATAATCTGGTATGAGGAACTTTTTGCAATGTGTCCCTCAATGTAGATTAATGAAAACCTACAGCCAATTAAGTCATATGAGATCCAGACCCAGTGGTGTTGAAACTCAGGAAGCATGCTGTGTAATTTCCATCAATGATGTTGAGTGTGGATACACATCCTCAACATCTTTGCATGGCACCCTATCACATTGCTAGACCATCCCTCCTTGTCGCACATGATCCTAACTTGTTAACCCATAGCCTCCAGGTACAGCATTGAGGATGTCAGGGGTGGAAGAATAAACAAGCAACGTCTTGGCAATGTGCATCTCACTTTGCCTTGTGTCCCTCGTGTATGGTGTGGCATACAGAATCATGGAAGTTAATGTGTATAAGATTCAGCTTGCGGAAGGACAGGTCTCTAGCCAGTTGTGTGCCCATAATCAAGTGTGTCATGTCATTGTTGCTGTGTCCACCATATAAAGTTTACTTGCCAACATTTCACCAATGCTGACATACATGTACAAACGTTGCAGCCCTGCTCTGCAGTTCATGGGCTGTGTACCCAATGCTCTGATGGTGTGTTTAACTTGCATGTTTCTTTAGAACTGGGCCGGGCTGTGCATAGACAGGTGCCAGGGTGATGGCCCGGCTGTGCATAATGCCAACTCTTAGGTTTTGGCTGCATTGTGGATCAGTTTTGTAATGGCCGTGGTCAGCCTAATGTCAGAGATGTGATATGGCAACAGGTGCGTGGTTCATGTGCCGATGGGGAAGGCTTTGTGAGCGCTGAGCTCCGCGCATAATCCCCTGTAGTAATCCTAGGATTGATGCCTCCTGACCCCACAACCAGAACCACATGAGCGGGGTGCGGCCTGGCGCAGAAGGGCACAGAGACTTGCCCAGAGAGGAGTGAGTGGGGGCTGCACTAACCGCGTGATGGAGCGGGGGTACCAGCTACCACCCACATTCATATGGCGCGGTCCCATAGTCTTGGTTATGGCTGTGCCCAGCTGTGACGCGGCTAAATGGAAGCGCGGACCTGCGGCTTTGCTCCCGGCACCCTCTCATGACAGTGTGATGCTGCCAACAGCAGGAACGGCGCCTCGATAGCGGAAATAGGAGCGGCCACACCCTGGGGTATGTGTGCAGCTACTCCGGCCTCTGGAAATAGAGGTGGGCCCTGAAGTGGATCACAGCTCGGCAACTGCTGACTGTGGAGCCTTGATCGCATGTCTGTTGCGCAGCCCCAGCAAGGAGGGCACCGAGAGAGGACGGGGCTCTGAGAGACACCCTCCCGCACTGACAGTGACTGAACCCCGGGCACAGCAGAGATATGGGCAGGGCCTGAGGTGGCTGGTGCGGCTGGCCACAAGCTGGGGATGCGCTGGTGAAGGGAGAGGCAAGCGGGTGCCCTAAAGAGTGGAGCAAGCCCACTGCGGCCTACACTGCTCGGCCCTCCATGTGATATGCCCCACGGACGTTGCTGAGGCTCCCCCGGTGAGTGCAGTGGGGCGCATCTGAAGCTTGCTACTGAATGCCCCTGCCCTGAAACAGCAGATCATGACTGTGGAGGCTGATCAGGTGGCGTATGGACTTCTTGTAGGGCGAAGCGAGCTGGGCTGTAGACTGGTGCCTGGGTGGGAGCCACCCCTGCCCCAACGTAACTGAGTTAAAGCTGCGCAGGTTGGAGGGTGACGGACCCTCGAGAAGCTGGAGACCCTACCCCCACTCCTAGCAATATTGTAGCTGTGTGAACGCACAGTGGATTAATGGAGGGCTTGGCTGGTGATGGCACTGGACTGCCCTGTGGATTGGCGCGCGGACTGAGCGCCAATTGCAAAAGGGCGCAAAGGAGGCAGAGCCAGCGACGGCCCCGGATAGAGGTGTGGGAAGTTTCTTGAGGAAGTGAGACCTCCCAGTGGTGGTGGGCTGTTGCAATTTGCACTGCAGAGAGGTTGGGTGCACACCCGGAACAGCCCATTGAGCTAGGGACTACCGGTGGAAGAGCAGCGGAGCGGGCCCCACAGCTGTGGACGCAAGCGTAGGGGCCAGTGCAGAGTGACCTTGCTCCTGAGGAGGCCGGGATGGCTTAATAAGACGCACGGGAGGTGCAGCCTAACAGGACCGCCCAGTGGGTGTGAGTACATGGGGGTGCAGGATTGGAGTACATCACCAGCTGCAACCATGGCCAAGCCCCGAGTTCGGAAGGAGGGGGACCCACCGCCGTCGGACGCAGAATCCCTACCGGTGGAGGACAGGATTGAACCGGAATTGCTGCATAATGCCGGTATTTACCAGCAATTTGACTAGATCTCGGTGGCCATCACGGACACTCACACTGCTCTTCTGCAGGACATTGCCCAAGTTGCAACTGGATCAGGCCTACTGCATGCAGACCACTTAAAGCTCGCAGACCCAGTAAAACAGACTGAAGATACACATCAGGAGGTAGTCCCAGCGCAGACAGCACCATCTGCATCAATGGAAGGGCTCTTGGACCATCTCTCAGTATTGGAGCGGCGAGCTGAGGAAGCGGAAGGCTGAAACATGCGCAATAACATCCGCATGGTGGGCCTGCCTGATAAAATTGAGGGGTCGGACATGAAGGCGTATTTGGAGACTTGGCTCCGGTCTGTTGTGGCCCCTGAGGGACTTTCAATTTTTACACTCTGGAACAGGCGCATCGGGTCCCGGCAAGACCGCCGGCACAGGGCCGTCCTCCAACACCGGAGGTGGCGCGGTTGCTGCACTTTCAAGACCACGACCTGCTTCTCCGGAAAGCCCGCCGCGATGGCCCCTTCCAAGTGGACAACAGCAACGTCACTCTCTCTCCAGACTACTCGTTTGACACGCAGTGGCATCGTATGTCCTCCCAAGCTGTGGAGAAATAACTGCGGGCGGAAGGGATTCAATATTCTCAATTATTCAAAGCTAATTTACGCATAGTATTGGACGGTAAGACCCACTTTCATGATACACTCAAGGAGGGCTGGGAATGGTTGGAGCCCCCTAAAGCAGGGAAGGATGGCCAGGAGGCGGAGGCGCGTGAGCTGGTCTGCGACTCGCAGCCTTGCAGATCGCAACGACTACGGCGCCACAGGTGCGGACTGCGGAAACCATTGGCTTCGCACACCGCCATGGAACGCAAGGCAGCCCTGGCTGCGGTGGTGGCGATCTATGGGAAATTGCTCAAGACTGTGTCGTAAGAGTTTTGGCATGGGAGTGGAAAGGAACACTCGGAGGGTGGATCCTCTGTATCGGACAACCAGGGACTGCCATTGTTCACCCCTGTGACAGCTGACAGATTGTTGGATGAGTAGCTATTGGAGTGTCTGTGGAGATGGGACGTTGGTTTTGAGTAATAATGTTGACGTGTTGGTATTAGTTGTTTGAAGATGGCAGAGATGATTCACATGGGGTGCGGTGAGTGCCTGTTTCGTCAGCAAATGGGGGTAAAGTGGGGGCGGGGAACGGTGATGGCCTCAGGGAGGTCCTGGGAGGGAGGATGATTTGGGGGAATCGGGAGGCAGCATTGGGTGTTGTGTTCATTTGATTAGTAGCAGATTATGACCTAGGCCCTATCTAACCCCCATCGGATGGAAATTGTTGGTTTGCCTTGAATTTGAATGACGTGTGCATTTGTGCCAGTGTGGATGGAATTCACTATGTTGGTGCCTGTTATTGGGGGGGTGGGAGGTTCAGTGGGGGGTGTGGGTTGTTTGGGGTTTGGGATTTGTTTGGTTGGGGGACATTGGCTGCTGATGCGCCTATTGGTCAAATAGGTATTATTAAGTCTTGTGTTTTGGTTTATTGATGACAATGCTTGGCAGCGGGGGAGGCTTTATTTGGGCTGCGGGTGGGTGTAGAGTAGCATTGGAGATGCAGATGAGGCTGCCGTAGGAGGGAGGCCTGGCTACTCCAGACTTCAAGTTGTACTATCAAGCTGCGCAGTTCCAGATCCTCACTCGGGCGATAGCGCTGGAGTTCAGAGGCCCGGAGAGGGAGTCTGCACCTAATGTACTGCGACATGTGTTGTCGTTTGTGATACTGCTGCAGAGACTGAGGATTGCTGACTCATCCATGGCGGAGAATAGCCTTCAATACTGTTGGAAACGATTCCATTGCAGGATTGGAGTACTGAGGCCTCATGCACCCGAGATACCACTGGGCATGTGCACAGCGCTGCCACATGGGGGTGATTGGTCTGATCTGGCAGAGTGAGAGGAAGTGGGCCTGCAGATGGTGGCTAACTTGTACGCAGACGGAGCACTGCTTCCCTACAGTGCGCAGCAAGAAGCCTTGGGCCTTCCGCAAGGCCACTTTCTGATGGCCGCAGCCTTGAGTGCCGCTCAGCAAAAACATCGGGGTGCTGGTCTTTTGGAACCCCCGCTGAGCAGAGTATGTCAAAATGTGGTGATGGCAACACACACATACAAGGCAATTACCAGCCTCAATTAATGGATGTCAGGGGATGGGCTTACCCCGCAACAAAGATTGAGGGGGCAATGGGCAGGGGACCTTGGGAGGGACATCCCGGAGACGGACTGGTCACAGATCGTGCGAAGGGCGTGGAAGGGTACTAGGAATTTTAGGTTCCTGTTGATCCATTTCTCCGTGTTACATAGGGCATACCTCACACCTGCTAAAATTATTCCATATTTCCAATCCTAAACGGCGATATGCCCCCGATGTCGAGCTGAGGGAGCTGACATCAACCACATGCTCTGGGATTGGCCCGGGCTGGGCACGTACTGGGAGGAGGTGACTGGGCTGCTCTGTGAGGTGACTGGACGGCAGATTGATACGGACAAGGGGACATGTCTGCTGCACTGGTTCTCACACACTATAAATAAATGACATAACTAGTAAGTTGGTGGATTTAGGCATTATTCCCGCCAGGAGGGAAATAACGTCACATTGAAAGGCAGCGGATGGCCCCAGCTTTGTTAGGTGGAAGGCAGCGATACTCAAATGGGCGGGGAGTGAGAGCTCCATCAGAATGCAGCAGGCGCATAGGTCCCATAATGAAAAAGTGCTTGAAGCTTCACATGCATGGGAGTCCCTGGTGGTGGAACTCTGGAGAATAGACAGGGAGGAGGATACCAGTTCTGTGTCCTCAGTGGGGGTGGGACATGCATGAGTGGCTCCATTCAGATAGAGAGGGACTATCACAGTGAGAGGCTCCCGCAACATAGGAGTTTATAGAGAATACGACTATTGAGCGTACGATGACCCATTGCTACATGACACACATTAGTATTAATTTAGCAACACTTATATTTTAGACAACATACCAGCGGCAGGGGTGGGGGGGATGGGAGTTGATGGTCAATGAGCAGGCCCAACGACGGGGCTTTGTTTAAGAATTATGAACCTGTATTCATGCACGAATGTGGTTCATTGATGGGCTGGCCATGATAGCATCAAAACTGATGGGGGTTCATGTGCTTCATTACTTATTGCATACTTGTCCAGTCTTATCTTAACTTTGAAAGTGGATTGCCTTAATTTATGATGGCCCTTTTGTTTTGTTTTGTTTAGTATGTATTTCATTTAAATAAAAAAGTAATTATACAACATGATTCCAAACAGAAGAGATGTGATATTGCAACATTGATTATATCTGCTGAGCACTCATGTCATTAGATTTTGAGTCCAAGACAGGAAGGAGCACAAAGAACAGGTAGTGGATGGTGTTGCACATGCTGAAGTTGATGTCGTTGGTGAACCTAACAAGGCCCCAATGGTCCATGCATGTAACGGGTAGCTAACTGGTGATTTGGTTCAGACCATGACCGTGATAAGCATGCATTGTGTTCTGCAGTAGGCTTGCTGAATGCTGCCGCACAGTAGGTCAAGTGTGTGTTGTGTGTCATCATGCCACCTACATAGCTAATGTAAATTACAGTGCAGTAGGTGGATCACTGTCAGTGGCAGATGGCAGAAGAGCCACACATGCAACTCATCTGCACAACAAAATAAAGTTGGATGGAGTCACAGCAGTAAGCCATTATCACATGCTAACATGCACTACAGCATTCGGCTGAAACACATGGCCCACTTGATAAACAACTTGACATCCATCCCAAAACACAAATCCATGCTCATCAACAACACATCCAGCACAACCAATGACTAATTCCACTTTCCCTTATTGGTCACAGGGGACCAAGGATATGCACTGGGAGCTTGGATGATGACACCAGTACGGAACCCCACCCCTCCAGGCCAGAGGCTGTACAATGCGGCACACATACGCACACGGTCCATTGTTGAGCGGACATTTGGTGTCTTGAAGTCCAGGTTCCGGTGCTTGGATATCTCAGGTGGCAGCCTGCTGTACAGACCCGAAATGGTGAACAAAATTATCCTGGCATGTTGTGTGTTGCACAACATATGTGTCCGTACAAAAGCCCCATGGATCCAAGTGCCAGAACCACCTGATGAAGATGAGGAAGAAGAGGCTGGTGCTGTACACCCCACACCAAATGCTGCTGGACTTGCACGGAGGGACCGCATCATCAACAAATATTTTGACTGAGTCAGTCTGTTAAATAAAATTGTCCAAAAACATTAAATGTTTATGTGTTACTGTCTGACACGGGCACTGTACCCATTAAATAGTTACGTGTCCCAACGAGTGGTCAGAGAAAACAATTATCCGTGGAGGTTGGGAATGTGTACGCAGTACAGTAATGCCCTGCACTGTGTCAAATCTATGACACCCTACTTGTCAAGGTGCTACGTAGGCTACACTATGTGAAATGGTTGTGTCACATGCTTCAAATACTAGCAAACTAGGGTGCTGTTTGTGATGAGGATGACATTCCTATTCTGACTACATTTCCCCAAACCATGTATAATGGATTGGGTATGTTGTGTGAATCACACAAATTAGTAGTGTGTGAAATGGTGTACATGATGCCAATAGTCATTGCAACATCCCAATACACAATGGTGCCAATCATCCAGACACCTGTCCAAAACATGTACGTCGTAGCAGCGCTAAACTGACCCTAAAGATGTGGACGATGTTCCTGATTATCAGCCAATATCATTTCCTATGTAAGCACGCACAAGATGTGCCGGATACATAACCAGGGCCCGTATACAATACATATCCTGCATATTACCAAGCTCATTGTTGCTGTATAATGTCAAGTACATATCTGCACAGATGGCCATACTGTCAATGAGGTTCCTGAACATATGCCTCAAAGATGCATGTGTGGAATGGGTTAAGAGCTGCAAATAGGACATGTCATGGCCAGAAATGTTGATATGGCCCGTGAAAATTGGCGCCATATGAACAGGGAAAAGGGACTATAAATTTGGCCACCATAAAAGTTATGGGACAAATTAGAGTAACACGTTGATGTTGCGTCTAATGTGGGTACAACATTTATCTGTCTGTCACAAGACATCAGCCCGGAAACAACTACCACCTACAGATCAACAAGGCCTAACATCACTATGCTGAGCAGCTACTTTGCAGAACCAATGGACCACAACCATCACCAAGAGATGCATAGGAGCAACATCCTAAAAAATAAACATGGCTGGGTGAAGACACCTCCTACAGCTGGACGGACAAGTATATGTGGATACACACTGACCCCTGCCTCATTCATAGATACCAGTTAGACACATCTGTCATTGCATTTCAACCACTACGTGACATCGTAACATCAACATCTGACATTACACATGCAGGTGCACACACCTCGACGTTTACAGGAAGTGATGGCCCTATGTCACGTGTCCACCATGGGTGAGTAGCACATGTAAGAAGAGGCTATCATCACTTATGGACCACTTGTGAGCAATGGCAACATGACGAGGCATGTGTGGTGGCTAAGTGTACAAATAGTACAGACGGGCTTGGCGCTGCCTGGAGCTACCTTCATACTTGTACGTACACATGTAGAATGCAGAGCTGCTGCCCATGTTGGTGAGTGGTGGCACAACTACACACCTGCAGCAGCCCTTCGCCCAATTTTATGTTGATTAAAGGCATGCTCATTGCACCACAGAGCCACAGACTCATGATTCACAGACTACACACATAACAGTGTGAGGGCTGGAAATACTCAGTGTATGCAGGAGTGGAACAAACATTGATTCAGACTGTGTGTACCCTTTCAAATTGCAGATGACAATATGGAGGTCAACCAGTGGTATGTAGCAGTGCAGGGCATACTCTGTGGAGAAGTGTGGCTCACCGGTTAGAGGAGGCAGACCCGGACGCAGAGGTCAGACCCGGGACCAGGGTTCAATTCCTGACGCGGCAGGTTCTTGAGCTCAAAATGTCCACGGACATGATAATTCTCGCCTCGGCGCCTACTTGAATCATGGGTTCACACTCTGCAACTCTGGGCAATGGCTTGCTTAATCTCCACAACGGCCTCACCGCGATGGGATGCCTGGCTTTCACCTTGAGGATGCCCAGTTAGGGGTTATCTCGCAGGGAAAAGCCAGGACGGGTTCCCAAAGCAAGCGCCTTGAGACCTTACGTGAAAGGCGCTATATAAGAATGTATGATTTACGATTTACGATTTTTACTAGACATGAGGACAGTAGTACTTGCCTTGCTGCATCCAAACATGGACCAGGGCACGTTCTCAGATCACATGTAGCAAATAAATGCTCACTGGCATGTCCCAATAGATGACCTTACATGATGGCCCATTGAAATTGTGACAAGGTCATAGCATTGCATTGGTGCAATGGTGGCAACACATGTTTACACATATCTACATTATTTGCCACCATCTCTGGAT
The DNA here is from genome assembly GCF_964261635.1 of Lissotriton helveticus. NCBI lineage: Eukaryota > Metazoa > Chordata > Amphibia > Caudata > Salamandridae > Lissotriton > Lissotriton helveticus. Next base: position 1,598,272,186 of record NC_136059.1, on the reverse strand, counting down.
CTGTCTCCACAGGGACACTGCTCATATTGACATTATTTTACATTCATAAGGTATCAGTGTCCGGACCCTAAATAGCAAGTTAGTACCTTCGCAACATTTGACCACAACACATATGCAACAGAAAAAAAACATTATTTACACTATATACACATGGTGAGCATATAGGGCTAGTGCAGAGGGTGCCCGTTGGATGGCCAGAGAGAGACTATTGATGTTATCAGGTCCAAGGGAAGAGGCATAGTTCACTCCACAGGCTGGTTGAAGTGGCAAGGAATGGGGTCATATGGCAGTGCATGGGAGGGTCCAAGGATGTTCCAGGGGACAGTGAAAGTGAGTGCAAGAAGTTCATGGGTGGCACGATTCAGAGTGCAGCAAAACAAAAGAAACTGGGACTTTGGCACAGAGGGATACTACCGCTTCCTCCTCAGCAGAAATTCGCTGTCATCCTCCTCTCCATCATCATCGGTGTCATGTGCCTCACAGGTGTCAATGGGTGCTGTGGCAGCAGCCATGTGAGGCACTGACACCTCTGGTGTTGGAGCTGAGGATGTGGAGGCTGCTGCAGCATCCATCTGCCCCAAACCCTGTGGCAGCAAGGAGGTGACAAGAAGGTGCAGGGCACTGTAAATCCCAGTAACCTGGCGCATGTGTTCAGCCCTGGCAGCCAAATGATGGGCCTTCATCCACTCCATGCTCTCCAGGATCTTTCTGATGTTGTCCAGATCCTTGCTGACATTGCTGCAACCACCCTGAGCAGACAAAGCATGTTGCCTCTGGATCATGACTCCAGCAATGTCAGCCATGGACTGCTGGAGAGCATGGAAGGGGCCGTGGGTGTCAGTAAGACACCCACGTAGGCCTGCAATTTTGGCTGCCATGAGCTGGAAGCCCACCTCCACCCTATCCCCAACCGTTCCTGGAGCTCTATGATCCGTTGTTGGAATGCGCGGGTTGTGGGATCTGGCCCCAGGGAAATGGCTGGGGTGGTGGATGCCTGCTGCTCGGTGGTGTGAGCAGGGGGTGGGCTCTGCCGAGGTTCTACAGGGTTGCCCTGCACCGGAGGCTGGGGAGGCAATGTCATTGAGCAGGATTTGCAGGTCGTCGATGTCGATGGTAGCATAGACGTCCATGTCATCAATGGGTGCCAGGCCAGGTTGCTCTTCAGGAGGTGCGGTCTCGCCTACTGCAATGTGACTTGGGAGATGAACTACATCACTGTTTGTCACCAACAATCATGCATTTGTTCATTACACCTTGATACAGCAGGACATTGTCTGATCATACTTGTTTAGAGGAAAGGACTTGTGGTTGACTAATGGCAAAAGATCTGAGGAGATATCACATGAGAAGTAGTAGTGGTACATGGTGGGCTCACAGTGCCCTATTTTAAATGAGACATACCAAAATGGGTCTGCTTTAGCACAAGGAAATAGCCTTCTGAGTGGGGAGTGTATGTTAACACAATGCTTGATTATTTGGCCTGTGATGCATATTTACACTGGCAATCTGGCAGCCCTTGTGAGACTTCATCTCATATGCTCATCATTCCACACAATACTGTCACTAACCTCACCTCCCCCTTAGTGGGTGGCTCATCTTAGTTCTGCTTTCGGTTCATGCTGTATGGCATTTGGATTACAGATACCTATCTCGACGCACCAGCCACATCCTTAGTGTGGACTGAGTAATGGAAGGCTGATACATGTCCTGGTGTAATGATGCCTTACTGAAAGCCTACTAACCATTCTAAAATCAGTATTCCACTAGGGGAGTTGCTATGTGTCCAGCTAGCCACAATGGCCATGCCATGGCTGCCTGCATCAAGTTATGGCATACTACATGTCTCCTATGGCCCACAGTGTCCTACAATAAGGTCCAGAATTCCGATAACTGTTGGCTCCCTGCATGTCTGCAGGGATGCCACAGTAATTGTGCACAACGCCACAGCCATCATGGATGTGATGCGTATACAATGTTGTGCAACCTGGGCCGGAAATTAACATTATGTGTGTGCCATCTATAAATGTGTGGCATTGCTGGAGTGTGTTTGCAAGTGCAAGTCAGCCAGGCGCTGGCGCAAGTGGGAGTACCTGCAGGGTGTTGACATATGCAGGTTGGGGAGTAGTATTGTCCCGTTACTCAATGCGAATGAACATCACTCAGAGTCATAGCCCTCCACGTACCACTCCTTACAATTGTGCAGATAGCAAAACAAGATTTGGATTCCACCAGTAGCTAAACAGACTGAAGCAGCACAAGCAGCAAGTTACACAACCGAAGCATAAAACAACACTGCGTACCCAAAGCCAGGAGACACAGTCCCACACATCACCCTATGACCACATGACATAAAAGTGTGCTGAGAACACACAGCGAAATCTATGCACAACTTGCCCAGGGATTCCCTCCAGGAGCAAGCCCAATGATCTGCCACACCCAACGCAAGCAATCTCCAAACGACCGATGTGCCAACAAACCACAATCCCAAACACAGGCCCCACAGCCAACACAGCCACTGATGGAGACTAGCCACAGAAGGCCACAGATAATGGCCAGCCAGGCCAATGGGAACCAAAAGGGATTACCTCCCTACAACAAAGGCACAGCATGAAGGAGACACACCTCCAGAGGCTTTACAAACGCCAAACAGAGCACCTGCACATATACATCAGAAAGAGGTACACAACAGACCAATAGTAGAACCATATACTCTGGCAATGAGCAAAGGAAGAAAAGACCTGCCCCAGGAGGAATTAACTCCAGGTCCATCTGGACAACAAGGGGCTCACATGCTCAACCCACAAACCGCCAAAGGGCCATACTGCCACACACAGAGCTTGCATAGAGGATAGTGCCCGACCCTAGTTGAAGCCAAACACCACGTAATCCTAAACACACCCCGGATTCCAATGCACGTGTCGGACAGAAATCCAGGTAAAATTACCAAATGACTGGCATGGGACCTGAGAGGCGAAGGGCTACCGAACCCAGATACAAACTCACCCACAGTAGGAGGACAGGCCAACGCTAGGAGGTCCAGACACACCACAGCCACCCCACAAGCAGACAAGACACCCCGAGACAGATGTGAAACAACAAGGGACCTCCGGCAATCAGCAGCAAGGCCACACTGCCAAACACAATGGCGGGAGCCAAACCCACCCCTACCAAAATGCATGCATCCCCACAAAGGAGGCTCAAGCCAGTCCTACCTGCAGCAGGATCCACAAATCCATTGCACTTGGGGGGAAAGCACACAGATGGCATAACACACCACCATCACACAGTGTAACCGGAACATCAACATCCCCAGGAGACCAAAGGCAGAAAGAGGCCAGGCAAAACAAAGCAAATATGGGATATACAGAAGGCATAGGCAGCTTTCAAACACTAGCCCAGTGTGAGCCAGCACCACCAGAGTCACAAGACATGTAAAATAGCACCTGGGTATCAATGCACGCACCACGTGACCCCACAACCGCCCTGCTTGACGCCTCATGCATGCTGAAAGCAAGTGCAGGGATAGGACGCAGCATTGGTCCAAGAGCGAGTGGCTGGCATCTATCAAAATTACATCACCCAATGGAATGACGCGTAGCACCACAAGTACACTACCTCCTGTGCATGTCTGCCACCCCCGGTGGCAGCCCTTAGTGACAGTACATATCTTTATGAGGCAAGACCTTGAGGATAGGCCACAGCATTGGGCATCCTTTGCACCACATCTGCTGCACATGGTTTGCGCCACAGCTGCCGCACAAAATGTTACGCTGATGCTGACTTTAAGAGGTGCAAGGAACTTGTAAATCAGCACCATGATGTATAGTTTGTGGTGTTGTGATCTCCCCTATTGTGTGTTGCCTTTCAACGTCTGCATGCTGATATTTTACGTAACACGCAATGCATGACATGTAGAGGAAAAAAACAAAGATATTGACCAGTTACGTCTATTAAAATGCATTTGGAAGTGATTCAGTGAACGTCCTGGCATACTTTTCAACATTGCCATGATGATACAGCATTGTAGCATTCAGTTGTAACATTGGTCCCGTATGAAATCTGTGCATGATCACGTTCCCTGACCCCCTATCTCTTGTTTACACATTTTTTTCCTAATAATTATTCTTGTTAATATTGTTTCCACCTATTAATCTGATTTATTTAAAAAAAAATTGCTTTAATATTGTCCTTATTTTTCCCTAATTTTTTATGAATTTTTTACTTTTCATTGATGCAAATCCATGAATTGATTACTTTGGAAATACAAAATTAATATTTTGTCGCTTTGCGACCTTTTGCAAGTATTTTTTCGTCGCTAATCAGAAAAACGGGCCGCATTCCCATCACAATCGTTTGGCTAACATAGCGACATTTTTCTGACCCGAATTTCGTCGCTAACGCTATAAATTCTGTCGCTAAGTCGGATTTTTTTGCAGCAAATACAGGAAGTGGTGTATTACTGCTTCCTGTCACATGGGTGTTGTTTCTACTCTCACTTTCTCTTTTCAGCACATTGCTGGTGCATGTGCTGAGAGGAGGAGGTGTGTGGTGTTTGCTGTGTTGGGAGTTGTATTTTGAGAGTGGAGCTGCGTGCTGTGTCCTGTCTGAAGTGTCTGTTTGTTGTATTTTTATTATTTTAAACAGTTTGCGTGTCTACTGTCCTCTGTTTTGTCTGAAGTGTCTGCTAGTTGTATTTGTTGTAATTTAAACAGTTTGTGTGTCTACTGTCCTCTGTTTTGTAGAGTTAGTTTTGGGGTTAGTTGGTATTTTTATATAGATAGTAAGTTAAGTGGGTTTTTATTTATTAGTTTTAAGGGGGTTACGGGGGTCAGGGAGATTCCTGGTGTTGGGAAGTCAGGGAGGATGAGTGAGGAGGCATTGGGTTTTTTTTTATGGATGATAACATTTTATCTTCCATCTATGTTGGAGGCGGGGGGCGGATCCTGCAGGGGTATGCTGTGGGGTTACGGAATGTGCGCTAGGAGCGGGTGAAGCTCCAAATGGAATACTACTTCAAAATTTCATGCACCGTGCACCAGTGGAAGCACCGCTGGCAGGACATGACTGCGTGGGAGGCTGACCTTCTAGATTACACCGGCGTGATGACAGGCATACAGGGTGGTAAGTACAAAAGCCATTATTTCACTTCAATGTTCAAATGTAATGTAAGTGAGTTACGTGTGTGATATGTGTGTATGACATGTACATGCTGACTCGTTACTGTAATACTGTGACAAAGTGTTGCTGACAATGTCATTTGCCTATGTGATTTGCACATGATTCACATAAGTTAAGATTAATTAGAACTCCCACTTCAAGGCAAATTTTAGTTGATTTACAAGCCCCTTGGGGTTCTTTAGCGGCGCAATTGCATAACTTATGTGACATAGTCCCAGCGCTAAACATGTGCCATGGTGCAGGGTATGTACTATTTCACACTTCTGGGAGATGCGTCACATTGTAAAGCTCTGCACCTTTAGGGGGCGTTCTGGTGCAGGGGAGGGCATTCATACACAGGAACACCTCTGTAAAGTGACAGAGTGAAATCTATCGAGTTTCCCCTCATTCACTTTCATGCCAATGCTGCGTCTTAACTCTGGGCCTGCTTGAAGCAGGCATGAGGATTGACGCAGCATTGACAAGATAGGGCCAACCATTGCATTGCTGGAGCAGCGCCGCACATGCTACACAACTCCTGCAATGCACCGCCTTTACAGCACAGATGCCTGACGCATCTGTGCCATTTTTGCAGCATGGTGCGCAGCATGGGAAATGCAGCTCACCATGTGAGTTGGGCCATGGGGCACATTTACTCTTGCCTCCCTGCAGATTTTGTGGGATGCACCATTACCTGTAATACTGTCCCTTTGTGCGCTACAGTGGAGTAGGTGTGTGAGTAGTCAATGCAAATGGCCCTATTTGTATAGCTCCATGAAGTGACAGTTGGAGTGAGTAGTCACGTTATCATTGAGGTGTGAACACATATTTGCAGTGTGAAGACCAGATAGGGGACTGAGGTCTCCTGTGTGTCACTTGCATTAACATTACTATGTGATGGTGAATGGCCACATGCCAGTAAGGGTGGCAAGGCACAGAGGATGTTAGCATGTATGAGCCTATCACGGGTGTAGTCAAACGAGATGTGAGCAGCGACTGTGTGCAGGATGGTGTGTGTGTGTCCTGTATGTGTAACTGTACATATCTGAGCAGAGCCAGTGTGTGTGTGACCCATGTGCAGGACAGTACACAGTGTGACAGACGCTCAAATCCATGAGCAGCAGGACTGTATCTACACGGCCCCTGTACATGGGTCATGTGTAGATATATCCTTGGCAGGTGATAATGCAATGCGGGAGTTTGACAGCTCCAGAGTATTTTACATCCCAAAGGACTGCGTATCAGCATCTTAAGAAATGCATAGTTACCATCATACGCAGTACAACTTACACATGATGCCTGTGTGAACATGGTGCTTAGAAATTGCATGACACAACTGTTATGTGCATTTATGACTGCGGTAATGTTATGTTTGTCCACCACTGCAGTAGCAAGGCCATGTGTTCATGGCAATCAAAGTGCACAGAGTAATTTGTACAATGTGTCAATTCCCTACAAACTGATGTTGTATTTACTGTGACTGAAATGTTGTTCCTCATGTTTTTGTAACGTTTCTGGATGCCATGCAATGACACATATTTATTTTTGTTCACTCACAGATGGTCGGCGACCCATCACGCAGGGTGACTTGGATTGTTTCAAGGACTCAAAAGCCACTGGTGAGTTTTTGTAATTGAAATTGCCAAATTTTGATGTCATGGATGTCATTAACTCATGCTAAACATGGTAGTTTTGATACTGGTGTGTTCCGCATGTCACTCGGCCACAAGGTGCTGAGGATATTTATGTTATTATTCAGACTATATGTATTAGAGTGTGGTTAGACACATATCTATCTAAGTTGTGACTTTGTCCATGAAGGGACAATGCAACAGCTCTGATTTCCTGTGCATGACATCCAGCACAGATTATAGCTAAGTAGTCAATGATCAAGGGGTCCTCCAGGCATTACACTTATGGATTTCCACACAGGGCTACAGATTATCAAGACCAGCCAGAAGATGTATCTAGGCTTCATCTGCAGTACACTGACACTGAAGCGAGAGATTGAGGTTTAGCTAATATGGCCTAAGACATTCCCATAGCAGGCCAGGTTAAGGTCATGTCATGTCTAAGGTATGAATAGATCACATATCTTCAATGCAAGGTTTCAAGGACCTTTTACAGTGTAATTCTGATGAAACTGTGCCAAAGAGGTTCCAGGCAACGTCGCCCATCATATTGGGAACCGGCAAGTTTACCTACTTTCACAGAAGAGTTTGTGTTGATAGATGGATAATGGGTGAGGGGGCAGTTCATTACACCGCCAAGGGGAAAGATAAGTTACCTAGCGTAGCCATGTTGAGAGGGACAAACAAAAGGCTGGATCGTGAATGGTTTATACCAGGATCTAAGTGGTCTATTTTGGCCATACCAGTTCTTCTCCGTCATGAGGTATTTTGGACCAGGGTTAGACAGGATGTCATGCATGCAACTCTGATTGTTAACCTGCCTTTCCTGCCGCATGATGAGCCAGTGGTGTATTTTCTATGTAGGTGTGGAAGGGGTTCTAGGCGGAAGGTCGGGAGTCAGTGTGGCTGCCAGAATCTGCAGGCTCTGCTGTTTTACAAACGTATTACCATATAGTATTGAAATCTAAGGATTGCTGTAATCGGGCTGGCTGATGGGCAGGCCCTGCAGCAAAGGGTTCCTTGCTTTAATAGGATGGCATTTGAAGATATTCCATAATTTACACATGAACCCGTAGCATATGACAATTACCTGGCTGACGAGCTTTGTCCAGGACAGGGCATGTTGTTTTGTTAGTCGTAGCTCTCAGATCGCATGTTTGCAAGGGGGACAGGAGCACAGTTCCAGCTGCCACCTTTAATGTGACCAAGATGCCTCAGGGCTGCCAAACTGAATGATGTCCGTTTTACTGCTGTTTACTTTGGGTTTGTTGCTGCTCTTCTAGTTAGTCATGTAAATCTTGCTGTTTGTACAACGGAGACGTGTGTCAGAGTAGTCTGTCCCACACGTACTCAGTTACTGGTTATTGTCAGCATACAATACGCTTTGAATAGCCGTACAATTTCCTGACGTTGCCCAGCAGGGTCAAGTATAGATTGTACAGCATAGGACTTAGGATAGATCCTTAACCCCATGACCAGGACAGCTATGTGATTTCTCAAGTGCATATTGTCAATCCCTTTACAGCGGGTATTGCTGCAGTTTTCTGCCGATGTACACGGCAATATTGTGGAGAACTTTCTTGATATTATTGCCACCAGTTGTTGGTAGGGGTGTCCCGGTCTTCTTCCCGTGCATTTAGGCTGAGCTTAAAATCGGTTGCCATTGACATATACATACAGCCACACTGGCACCCATGTAAAAGAGTGCCAGTCTTGTCAGTGACTACATGAACTGTACACATTTTCAGGTAGACACACATGTCTGCACATGTGCATCGTACTGAAGTAGCAGCAGTGTGTCACAGGGTCAGATGTGGGTGGTGCTGGGCATGGAGGGTTAATGCCACTATACTAATGTGAATTGGACTACTTGCACACACTCAGGGTGCACAATGGTGACATGTTATCACAGTCTCATTTAGCATCTAATTTGTCAGTACATCACACCTGCCATGTACTGTCATGTCACTATCCATGGGCTGTATTTGTAAATGAAGGGCTTGTCAATTATGTGGTCAGGTCACTTTGAGATGTTACAGGATGTCACATGTGTGTTGCCTCCCATGTGGTTTGTGATTTGTGGCCAAAAATATGATGATAGGCAAATGATCCAGTGTCCTTGGGTGTGAATTGACATTTCCATTTTTTTTCAGACAACATGAATGCAGAGGAGAGCCATGCGTTCAATGTGGCAAAGGAACGGTGGCTTCATATCCCCCGGGTAAAGAAGGGCTACCGGAACATGGCCAGGAAATACTTGTCTGACAGGAAGACGGGGAGATGGCACTCGATGCTAGAGGCTGTTGGCCAGAAGGACACACATACCACCTCCAGGGCTGCTGGCAAGGCTGGCCGAATTAAAAAGTCTAAGACACAGGTCTCACCAGTGATTGGGGCAGTGGATGTGCTGTCCACTCCAAGTGCCGTACCAACTAGTAGCCGTGCAGCAGCCATTCCGAGTACCAGCAGCCAGGGGCCGGTTCAAGCTGCACCGAGCAAGGGACCAGCCCAGACCACAACACCCCAGGATCTCGGGACACCCACCACAAAGACTCCAATCAGTGAGACACTGCTGAAGCTCCTGAATGAGCAGCAATGGAACAATAACTTGCTCCTTGATGTTAAACATGAGTTGGTGACCCTGAACCGGAGGATGAACGATATAGCGGTCAAACTGGGTATTCCCTGAACATTTACTTTTTCTGCCCCACACCCCTCTTCTGCCTTCCCTCATTGTTATTTGTTATTATATTATTGATAGTTGTTTTATAGCATTTTGATGTAGATTAGTTTTCGATTAGATATAGTTAGTTTAGTATAGTGAGATATTTTTATGAGAGGTTAAGATAGTGTTGGGGCTAAGTTTCTTTTCTCTTTGGGTGGGGGGTTGATGTCCTTTTTTAGTTTGTTTTGTAGTGTATAGTTAGTATTACATGTGTAGTTTAGTTTAATATGTGTGTAGGGATATTTGATATAGTGTTAGTTTTAGAGATTAGTGTAGTTTTAGATAGGTTAGATTTTATTAAATAAATACTTTTGAATTTATTACTACTTGCAATGGTGTCAGGTAGGTTGCAGAGTGTGGGTTTTGACACATTGTATGCTTCTCAGGCCATCAGTAGAGTGATCCCTGTATGTGTGACTATGGATGCAACCTGGGGGCATATTATCAAGGACAGGCGATACATTATCGCCGCTTTTATCGGCAGGAAACTGCCAATAAAGCGGCGATAATGGCCTTGATATTATGCTCTATGAATTCCAATCGAAGCCCATGTTAGATGTGAACACATCTAACATGGGCTTCGATTGGAATTCATAGAGCATATTATCAAGGCCATTATCGCCGCTTTATCGGCAGTTTCCTGCCGATAAAAGCGGCGATAATGTATGGCCTGTCCTTGATAATATGCCCCCTGTTACTGGGATGCATGTATTGTGTTAAGTAAGCCTTTGCTGTGGTATCTGTTGACTTGCATGGTTGACATGTTACATTGGATTTATTGTGTATGGGCGAATTCAGCTAATTAGCGTTCTGCTATTTTGCACTAAATGGCAAGACAGTCCACAAGTTTGCAAATTTGCCGGCGTACTTGCGGATTTTGTTGCCATTTGCACAAATATGGGACCACATGTGCCTGTCACTTTGCCAGCGCACCATAATGCAATGAGGTCCCTTGAGTGAACTGGCCATTATAGTGAGGACGGCCGGGAAGATGTTTCATACCGCTAGTGTGGGGTGGAGGGGGCCAAACGGGCAGAGATTCTATGGGAGTTCACATGCATCTTGTTGAGAAAGGGTCAGAGACCAAGCAGAGCAGCAGGTGAGGAGAATGCAGGCTCCTTGTCACAGGAGCCTCACAGGGATGGCGCTTGGGAAAGTAATGGATGCTAATATACGTTTGGCTCTGGGCCACAGAATCCTTCAGATGTCCAAGATTGCTCTGCTGCGCGTGTTGGTACATAGCCATTCAGATCCTGCTCAGTGTGTTCATGCGCATGCAGATGCTGGACAATGTCCCATCTCATACTTAACTGCCCCATACAGGACTATGCTGGCGCTGGGCAGTAGGGTGCAGTGGCATGCAGGTGCTGCAAGCCAGGTACATGCACATACCTGTGCCAAGGGGGACACGTGTTTATTGGTGCTGTGTAGGTAGTTATGACTTTACATTTTGAATGCACTGACGGTGTTACCACCTACACAGATATGGAGCATCCAGGCACAAGACTTCATGGTGCAAGCGCATGATGGTGCTGTGCGTTATGGGTATATATGTACTGGGGGCAGGGGGTCACTTGGCACAATGTGTGCTCACACCTAGAGGGCTCCCAGGCAATTGAGCACAAAATATTTTCACACTGGGAGTGCTCCGGGGCAGTTCTGCAGCACAGGGCTCACAACCACAGGTCTCCCAGGCAGTTTAGCTGCGCCACCCTCTGGTTCCTCACAGCACCCTCTGGTTCACACCTGCCACCCTCTGGTTGACCACTGCCACCCTCTGGTTGACCACTGCCACCCTCTGGTTGACCACTGCCACCCTCTGGTTGACCACTGCCACCCTCTGGTTGACCACTGCCACCCTCTGGTTGACCACTGCCACCCTCTAGTTCACCACTGCCACCCTCTGGTTTACCACTGCCACCCTCAAGCTCAGCACCCTCGCAGATAAATTCCTCAACACTGCCAGACACCTCCACTTCCAGATCAACACCGACCCTAACACCACCCTCAGAGGTACACTCATCTACAGCCCCCCGGACAACATTGTCAATTCAGCATATCCCTCGCCAACCTCGCCTGCAACCATGCACTCACCTCCACAGACTACATCCTCCTCGTGGAGCTGACATTCCAACTCAGGAACAAGAACACCACCAACTCCAGCACCCTGTCGGCCACACTGGCCAACCTCAGCCTCAGCCAACTCGTCACCCCACCCACCCAACCATCCAACCACGCGGCTGGTCACACGCTGGACACCACCTTCTACTCAGGCACCCACGTTGCTTTAGGACACACCACCTGTTTCCACTGGACTGTACCCTGCTGCATCCATTTCCCCTTAAATGTACAGTCCACAGACCACCGCACACAACAGGTACCTCACCACTGCTGGAGGAGAGTGACTGTAGACCAGCTGATCACCACCCTTACCCACAGGCCACACAACAAATCCACCAACTCCAACGCTGCAGGCCGCCACCTCAGGCAGTGTATGTACAACTGTGACAACACACTTGTGCCACTCAAGGAACCCTGTAAAACCCACACCAGCAAGCCAGCCACCGCGTTCACCAATGTGCTGGTGCGCCTCCAGAGTTGGATGCCGGAAACTGGAGTGGATATTGTTCACCATACGCACTCCAGAAAACTACGCAGACCACAAGGATGCCATATACATACATCACCACCTCTTGTGATTGGCCAAGGGGTACTCCTTCATAGCCCAGCTGGATGACAACGCACATGGGAGCAAGGGGCTCTTCTGCATCGTAAGGGAACTCTCCAACTCCAGCGCCAACACCAACAACATGACTCTCTCAGAATAACTGTGCAACTCACTAGCCATCTTCTTCCACTGCAAGCTCGCTGATATCCATGACAGCTTCAACACGACACCCACCCAAACTATGCCAGGGCCCACCTCCCCTGTGAACACCAGCAGCGCATGCCACCTGTCCTCCTGGTCCAATGTCAACAACAACGAGATACACAAGGTTATGTACTCCATCCACTCACGCTCCCCGTCACACCTATGCCAACACCACGTATATAACATGGCAGATGCTGCCATCTAACCCGACTACAGAACAGCAACATTTCCATGGAGCTTGGGACACGACAAAATCTATACCCTCCTCAAGTAGCCGAAGCCAGGCCACAAGGACCCCAAGTGCTTCCAGCATATCTCCCTGCTCCTGTTCCCAGGGCGGATCACTGGGAATTGCTCAACATGCAACTGGCCCACCACCTGGTAGACAACAACATCCTGTACCCATCCCAGGCCAGATTCATACAAGTCCACAGCACCCTGCCAGAACTCATGTCCGCCACTGACGACATCATGAGCCAACTGTGCAACAGCTAAACTTCTGCCCTCATCCTCCTGGTGATGTGTCCCTATGCCAGCATGCCCAGGGCTCTCCAGGACTTGTTGTACAGTACATGTGTGTATGCAATGTAATGACTTGCATGGTACATGAGTGCCACTGTGCCCATCCACCCACTTCCACCCGTCCCTGTTTGACACTCACCCTGGTGTTGTTGTGTGACTTCCAGTACAGCAGTATCCTGGCCTGCGACTCCGACCACAGTCTCCTCACTGATGACATTGGCCACCTGCTCCTCCAGCTCATCCAGCTCCTCCTGTGGAGCTGGTCCACCGCCTCCCGTCGCACTTGCTGCCCTTAGGTTGGCTCCCAGTTTCTTTTTTTTACTTTTGCTCTTCGTATCGTGCCACTGCTTCTTGCACTCGACCACTGTCCTCTTTCGCTCCCCCATGGCATTGACCTTAGTCATGATGTCGTGCCATAGTTCCCTTTTCTTCGCCATGGTGATGGTGGAACTCACAAAGAGTTCCTGCTGGTGTCGCGTCACCTCTTCAACCAGTACCTGGTTCTCCTCTGGAGTGAACTTTGGGTTACTCTTCCTGTTGGCCTTTCCCCGGGTCTCAGCCTGGCCTTCCTGGGTGTTGTTTCTGCCCTATGCACTAGTCCCTGGCTGCTCACCATCATTTGTAGTATTGTCCATGGTTAGCTACAATTTTCGGTTTAGTGGGCATTTTTCGTCCCGCTAACGCGTTATATGATAGCCTCGGGCCTATTGGTTTAGCGATAATCATCGCTGATAGGCCCAACGTGCTTTTTTTCACGTTAGCATCGTCACGCTAGTTCTATCGCGTGATTTTATCGCATTTCCGGGGAAATATCGCCGCTTAGCGGGGTAATGGTAATTCCTTGCTACAGCGGCGATATTTCCAGGCGATGCATGGCGATACATTTTTTCACGCTAAATATCGTTAGCGATATTTATCGCCTGTTGTTGGTAATATCCCCCAAAGTATTTTGTCTATATTTGTGTAGGTGCGTTAAAATGAAGATTAGTACGGAGCTTGGATCTTATGTTGTCAGGAGTGTATCCAGAGAGGTTGATAAAGTTCAACATTTGTATCTATGGGGGAGAGAGAGCAAAATCTCCATATAGAGGATGAATGTATATGCCTTTAAAATCATAAATTAAGAAACAGAAGTGGCGAGCACCTGGATTGAGCTGGAACCATCATATGCCTTGTTACAATCTAGAAAAAATTACACTGAAAGGTAATCAACTCTCACCCACTTAATGTGCCCATTGAACACTTTAAGGCACTCCGGATCTATCCGTTGCCATGATGACACTTGGAAAAGTATGTTTGTAATTGGTTTGCTGTAATATACGAGGGTGTATTGTGTGCATTAATAGAAACCTTGCAATTCTAAAATGTTGTCAGGGTATATAAACTACTAGCATTAAATTAAATTTACGCCACCACCTACAAGGTTAATGGTCTGTGTTTCAGGTCCCAAATATAATCATGGTCGACATGCTTTACTGCATACAGAGCCCACCAGAGCCTAGCGCCCTCAACAAGACATATTTCATAAGGTTACACACAAAGCATACAGTGATTCAATAGCCAAAGGTACTCCAAGCAGCCCAGCTACCCGTCTCACTGTTTGCACTGACAGCATTTATGGAGCCATTGCTTAAAGCCTGACCATGCTGTATGTCACCTTGATGAACGCCCCTGACTATCCCAGATTGTGAATATAGTGATGACACATACCGCACTTTGGGTATGATGGTTCATCGTCATATAGGAGTATCAGTCCCATTAGCTCCCATACCCCTAAAACAGATTGGTCTAGAGGAGGTAACTCTGGCAACACCCATTGTATTTGATGCTGCTCCCTATGTACAAGAGTAGCGTACATAGCAGGCAGTGCCAAAATTAAGACCAGGTAAAACCTGCTCTTAAATTTGCAAAACAAGAAGAAATGCATTATTTCTCCTTGTTTTTGCTTTTCGAATAAAGCAAAATGCTATGATTGTTTATCTACAGGAAGGGACACCTTCCTGTACATTAACAATCCTTTAACCCCTCGCATGCTCATGATGAGGTGAGCTCATCATGAGCCACGGTTCCCGTGTGCTCATGACGAGCTGAGCTCGTCATGAGCCGTGGAACGCTCACACGCGGGGATAATTCCCCTGCTGTGCTGAACGTTCCACGAAAACGGGTGCGGCCGAGACGAGCTCAGCTCTTCATGAGCACAAGAGAACCGTGGCTCATGACGAGCTGAGCTCGTCATGAGCACCGGGGCGCTATGCGTGCCCCCACTCCCCCTAGCACAGCAGGGAAATGTGCCCAGCAGCCAAGACGTTAAAAATATAATGCCACTTTGTGACTTTCATGTGTGCTGCATGAAGCAGCACACATGACAGTGACAGAATGGCATTTTAGGATTGTTTAAGTACAGGAAGGGTCACCTCCTGACACATAAACAATCCTCCCTTGCATACAGACACCCTTGCACTATGTAAAGCAGCACCACATTCTTGTAAATATGGTGCAGCCGTGCGTTTCAAAATTGTAAAAACTCCAACAAAGACAGCATCTTTGCTTAAGAAATCTAGGGGATCACCCACTTTGGGGAGGTGTCTCTCATACCTGTGAAAATACATTAATTAAGTGGGACCGCTAGGGGGGCATGGCTTGGCGCCTATGGTGTATGGCGGCAATCGGGTGAGCGCTCCGCTGACAGCTCTGAGAACCCGCGGTTCGCGCTGTCACCCGGCTCTACTAATGGCAGATTCCTGCATCGATGCAAACAGCGAAGAGGACCGCCTTACACCAGTCAAGTAGGAAATCTTGTCTCAAAGGCGCTAGCTTGGAGCACTATGAGAAGCAAGGAGGAAACGCAGGGGCTAACGAAGATGTAGGAGCTGCGCAACAGACAATTGGAGCGTCCTGCTCAGAACAGTAGTAAATAGTGCCAGTCTCACAAAATAGGGATCCAAATAATGGAAAGAAAGTCAGGGAGCAAATTGCCAGCAGGAGGACAGAAGCATTATTGCGAGAATGTGAAGAAAGTATCAAAATTAAACCTGCATCTCCAGCAAGGATAAACAGCACAGCAAAGCAGGTCTGTGAGGAGTCACAAAATGGCCGATGAGAAAGTCTATAATTTCTGCAGCAACAGTAAGAGCAACACGAAGTGAAAAGATCTCATATTTGACCTGAAATGTTGTATTATCAAGAAGGATCCCCTTTGAGAAGCATATATTAGGAGCAAATTGAAAAAAAAGGAGGATTCATGCTTCAAACGTTGTTTTGCAAAATAAAGCGACAGAAGAAAAAAAACGAAAAAACAAAAGGGCGGCCGCAACCGGCAATCGGTTGAGAGGGACTTACTGCGGCCAAAAACGAAGAAAAACAACCTCCACAGGCATCGGAAACATCCTCAAAGTGTGCCCACCACCTATCGAACTGTAAAAGTGTATACCGTTATTATTCTTTCTCTGCTGTCCAAGGTTGAAGTCTGATTTTCTAATGAATAGATGTTCTTTTTGTACATTCCTTTCTGTATGTGCAGTTCTGCTCCCATGTTAGGAGACGTTGAGGCCCAGCACACTGGCCTTGGAGTACTGATAACGCACCCGTTTAGCAGGTGTTAGCTCATCTCTCTGTACCTTCTTTGTTCATGCCCGGCTCAGGCCGGCACTTTTCTACAAGAGACGTGGTTTAAGTCCCTAGAAGGGTTTATCATGTATTAGCACGCCTTGGGCAGTCAGTCCCTCTTGGCAACCATCTTAGGGTGAAGGCCTGATCTGGGCTTTCTCTGCAGAGCATATATTCAATAAAGTAAGTTTGCATTCTCTACTGTCCGACCTATTCATCATTTGGGAAGGCATAGCAGGTGGTTGTGGAATAACCCACGGGCCCTTGGAGGGCCCGCTCTTCAGATGGCGCCCCAAATGGGCACCCCGCAAAAGGGTCCCCTCACCCGCAACCGGGTCGCAGGGGCTGGGGTGGTGTCTGGTGAGTCGGGTAGATTGGTGTCCCTCACATACAAGACTGAGCTTGGTTCTCACAGCTGCTCTGCCCTCCCGATTTGACTGATCCTCAGCTAGTGACCCTTGGCCGGTGTCCTGAAAGCAAAACCCTGGAGTTGACCATTTGGTCTGGAGAGTCGGCAGTGGAGAATAACTTGCTTGACCTGTGAACACCAGGTGAGTGATTTGATTCTTGGAAAAAGGTGCCTTGATTGCATGACACGAGCCTGCGGGCCATGCCTGGTACAGTCTGCAGACTGTCTTGTCTTGGACTTGGTGGGGCTGCGGTCCCTTGAGGAACACAGAGCGCTTGTGAACAGTCTACCGGCCAACTGGTAATTGGCCTCTAATTGAAAGCATCTGGGACTGTTCACAGGTGATATGCCAGACCAACTGGTAATTGGGTTTGCTCTTGAAAAGGTCTGGGGCTCAAAGCCTGTCCTCTTGTATTGGTACAGTTTTTGGACTGTTTTGGGTGCAATTTGCGGACTGCCATGCCTGGATGACACTGGCCTGCGGGTGGTGCCTTGATACAGTCTTTGGACGACTCCAGCTGATGAGCTGTGTCTTGATAAGGTCTTCTGGGCCGCCTTGGTTTGTACTTGGTGGGTTTGCGGACCCTTGGATAAGACACAGAGGGCCCGATGTAGGTAGGCAAATACCGGTCGGTAACGGCTGAAAATCAGTAATTTCGTCCGTTACCGCCCAGTATTTGGAAAATGAGATGTAGGTGTTAAAAATTTACAGATTCGGCAAATATGAATGGGTAAAAATCCGATTCTGTATTTACCGATTCCTTATTTACCGAATCGGAATTTACCGATTCCTTATTTACCGAGTTCGTATTTTCCGATTCGGTAAATAAGAATTCGGAAAAAATGCCCATAGAGATGTAGGAAAGGCCAAAAATACCGAATTCCATGTATTTCGGTATTTAAGAGTCGGTATTTACCATGGACTGAAAGCAGGTGGTAACCAGGTGCAGGCTATAAAAAAGGGCCCAAAATGCAACAGTGTTGCAAGAATGGTGGCATTCTATGTGATTGCGAGGCGGCAAAGGCTACAGGCAGCAGGAGAGAGGGTATGGAGAAGGGAGGAGCATGTGTACAGGCAGAGGATCACCCTATTCCAACTGACTGAGCCTGAGATACTGCAGAGGTACAGGTTACACCCCAGAACCATCCTGGACTTAATTAGGGACCCCCACCCATACCTGGATCACCCAACACCCAGGGCCCACGCCATCCCACCCCATGTGCAGGTGCTGTGTAGCCTACACCTGCTTGCCTCTGGGAGCTACCAGAGTGGGATTGCTGCAGTAGGTGGTGTGTCCCAGAGCTGCCTGTCCCCTTTTTTCAGGAAGTTCCTGGATGCCATGACGCAGAGAATGGAACATTACATCCGGTTCCCTGACACACCTGCGGAACTTGCAAAAACAAAAATTGACTTCTATGAACTGGCACACTTCCCGCATGTGATAGGCTGCATAGATGGCACCCACATTCCACTATGCCCACCTACAGCCACTGAAAACATCTACAGAAATCGTAAGTCAACGCACTCCATCAATGTGCAGGTGATATGCAATGCTGGCAACATCATCACAGACATAGTGGCCACATTTCCTGGGAGCACGCATGACTCCTACATTTTCCAGAACAGCGGAATATACACACGGCTTGTTGCCGGAGATTTTGGTGATGGATATCTGCTAGGTAAATAAGTGTAACACACCCTGATATGAATGGCAGATGTATGTGTCATGTTTATGTAACTCATGGACCTCTCATTCCCTCCTAGGCGACAGTGCATATGCCCTGCGTTCCTTTGTGCTCACACCGTACTTCAATCCAACTAACAGAGGCGAAAGGCGTTATAATGTGGTACACAGGTCAACTCGCAACGTAGTGGAGTGCACATTTGGACTCCTCAAGAGCAGGTTCCGTTGCCTCCACAAGAGTGGAGGTGCACGACAGTACACCCCCATCCTGTGTTGCACGATTATAGTGACCTGTGACATGTTGCACAATCTTGCCACCAAAGAAGGCAAAGAGGTGGAGGTGACACATCAAGAGGACATTGATAATGACCAAGAACATGCAGACCCCCAAGCAACAGGAGCAGCAGCAACAGATGGAAGATTGAGACGGACAGAGATTACACGTCGATATTTCTAGGTAATGCATGACACACAGACAGGTATAGTGTTTGACGAGTGTAGTTTAATATTCACTACATCATGATTACAAAGGAAAAAAGCCATTGTCCATCAATGTCCATGTCCATGACTGCATTGCGGGATTTATGTGCCTGGGTTTCTATATCTCGGCTGGGGCCTGACTCAGCATTGCTGCGCCTGACGCTCCTGCGCACCTCTGGTACAGGTGTGCTGGAGCCACTCCTGCTGGTGGACCCCTCTGTC
Source organism: Lissotriton helveticus (assembly GCF_964261635.1). Classification (NCBI taxonomy): domain Eukaryota; kingdom Metazoa; phylum Chordata; class Amphibia; order Caudata; family Salamandridae; genus Lissotriton; species Lissotriton helveticus. Next base: position 1,598,252,877 of record NC_136059.1, on the reverse strand, counting down.
TCCTCCACACCCGTGTCACCAGCATTGCCTGTTTGAGTGGTGAGCATCTGCTCCATCGCAGAGGTCACTCTTCCCATGCCCCGTGTCAAGTCTTTGCAGCAGTGCACAATTGCATCCTGCATGGATATTGAGCGGCGGCACAGTAGTGATGTAGCTGTAGCAAATCTGTTCAGTGCCTTGGACTGCTGCCGCATAAACTGCCGCTCCCTGCGATGCTCTAGTTGATCCCTGTCCAACTCATCAGACAGTACACCCATGTATGTAGAGAGGTCTGACATCCCCTTGGAAATTGCCTCCAAACTACAAGCAATGTGGCCTATTCCCTTGTCTATGTGTGACATTTTATTGTTCATGCTGCGCACCTGCCTATGCACGGCCAACAGTGCCTCGGCCTGCATGCGCTGTACTTTTACCATTGTGGCCTCCGGGCCACAGAATACGCTCCCACCCTCTTGCCCATCGCCACCCTCACGTGCCCTCCTGCCAAGGACACTGGTATGCGCAGCGCCTGCTGAAATCTGTGGTCTGGCCTTGTCAGCCACAGGTGCAATTGTTTGTTTTTCTACATCCTCATCCTCCTCATCTGAGGTTTGCAGGATCCTCTGAGGGGGCACATCAGGCCTACTTGCCCTTCCCTGCATGGACGACCTGGACGTTGGTTTTGGTGTAAGCGGTGTGCTTTCCAATTCAGGAGATCCAAACAATAGAGGTGATAGCGGGACAGGTGTTGAGGCTCGCTCTGGTGTTGAGGCTTCCTGGGTTGTGTTGTTGCCTCCTTCTACAGCGCTAAGACCTGTGCTTTGCTTCTCTTTTTCTCTTCTATTAGTTGCTGGTGCCCTTTCCTCCCTTGCTGGTGCTGTACTGCATGAGGAATCTCCTGTGGAATCAAATTGACATAGGGTCAATGTTGTTGTTCACCTGTGTGTAATCCTTAAATAAATTGTTTACACACCTTTGCCCAGTGTACATTGTGTGTTTGGAGATGTGTGTGGCATGCCTTGCTGAGTCTTGTGGTGTATGCATTGCATGTATGTACTCATGACTAGGTCTACCATGATGCATTGCTGGCCCCAAGTATGAGCTGTTCTGCAGTGTAATGATAATACACAGTGGGGTACGGGTTCAGGGCAATGGTTGTGGATTAGGGTACATGCATCTTACCTTGTTTCTTTGTTGCTCTTGCTGTACTGTCCAGGTCTCCAATCCCATGGATGCATTCTGGCTCCAGGGTTGTTTCAACAAGCTCCTCCATCTCAGTCAGTGTTGGTGCTTTGCTCCTGCCACCTCCTGTCACACCAGCCTCCTTTTTTTGGGCAGCAATCTTCTTTTTTGTTATGATGCGCAGGTCATACATTCGTTTTTTAATGTCATCGATCTCCCTGTGCGTCACACCAATGGCATTGACTTTCCCCTGTATGCCAAGCCATATGTTCCTCTTCACAGACTCTGCAACATGCAGAGACTGTTTTCCAAAAATTTGGTTGTAGCGACTCACAATTTCTTCTACAACCACCTGCAGTTCTGCTGGGCTGAACTTGATCTTTCTTTTGCGCTCTCCACCATCCTTTTGCCCTTCCTGAGACTCCATTCTGTTGCACAGCTGGGCTCTGGATGCTCAGCTCCTCTCACCTCAGTTCATTTCTTTGTTCAGTTGCTGTGCACCTGCATGGGTGTGGCCACTCCCATGTACTGGGGAGGGGTGCTTCATTCTGATTGGTTGGATTCTATGGGCCTTGGTTGTGGGATGTGTAGGGTGTCCCTGATTGGTTGGCAGGCTCACATGTCGATTTTCAAACTTCCGATTCGGTATTTACCGATTCGGTATTTACCGAATCGGTATTTACCGATACGGAGTGTGCAGATTCGGTAAATCCCATTCATTCCTATGGGCCAGAAGGTCCATAGGAATGTATGTGATGTACCAATTCGGATTTTCCGAATCGGTCGGTAAATACCGATTGAATATTCCGAATGATACCGATTCGGTAAAATGTACCAATTTTTTTGCTACATCACGTTTTCCGATTCTTGATTACCGATTCGGTTTGAGTCGGTATTTAAGAGTCGGAAAAAGAGATTTACCTACATCTGGCCCAGAGCTCTAAATGAGCTGGAACTGTTTGCAGACAATCTGCCAGGCCAATTGGTAATTTGCCCCATGTTTGAAAAGGTCTGGGGCTAAAACCTGTCTTCTTGAACCTGGCGCAGTCTTCACAGTGTGTGGTTTGCGGACTGCTCTGTTTCAGTGTTGGACCATTGTGCTCTTGTTTAATTTTTCTTTCCTTCTTTGTTGGTGTAATATTGTCCGTTGGGGACAGTGTATGTGTCTTATATTAAGATGCGTTGTTTCAGTAAGTTTGAGTGTTTCGGATGTCGATGGTGTTATAATGATGCTCGATTGGATGAGAGCCAGCCTGCACCTCCAGAGGGTTCCCCAAATGTTGACGTATATGTGAAGCACGGTATTGGCCCTATTATGTTTAGCTCGTTGTGGCATAAATATACAAGGGATAATGCAGAACTACAATGGCCACTTGCTGGCTTGCTGGCTCATTTGATGAGCAAACATTGAATTTCTTGCAGGACAATTCATTTGCTAGGAAAAGTAGGCAGTCAATGTTTGATTCTTTAAGATTGTGGCACAAAGAAGCAAAGCAGCTGCGCATGAGAACAGAGAAAGAGGTCAGACACAGACAATAACACAGAAAGCTGTGGCCTATGAAAGGGAAAAGGTAGAGATAGGTATAGAATGTGAAAACAGGACGTTTCGCTTACAGATTGATAAATGTTATGTTACGAGGGCAGAAGGTAAAGCTTTTGTCGAAGAGCTATTGGATTCTCGTCCCCAGCTCCTTATGCCCCTGAACGGATATACCCGACAGTCCCGACGTCCCAGTCTACAACTCCTAGTGCCACCCTTCCGGATGTCTCTCCATCTACTTCTACTGCCTCTGCCCTGACCCCTCTTGCCTCCCTTTCCTATACACCAGTTTTTGCAGCGGGTGCTGCTAGCCCCCCTACCCTGTGCAATGATTCCACTTCGGTTGCCACTGCTCTTTCCACACCTACAGCCCTCTCCCCTTATATGATGATTCCTTTCTCTGCATCCACCCTTTCCCCCCTGGGTGTGACGCCTCAAACGCTGCTGAATGTCGATATGCCTCTGCGTGGGATGCTTGAAGGAAAATCGGCAGCGGCGCGAGATCGCATGGAGAGAGTGTTGGTGAGTTCTGCTGTGGACGAAGAGGACAAGACGGTGGTGGCAAATCAAGCTGCCCAGTGGGCTCGGAATGTGATTTATACTGTGGAGGATGTGTGGAGCGTGATGAAAGACTATGACCTATTCTTACAGCAACTTGCTCTTAAGCACATGTCGGCTACATTAATAGGATTGTGGGAGCAGTGCTTCCAGGGTGTTGCACCGCAGATTATATATGGCATATAGGACATGGTATATGCTATGAGTATGGCTCCAAATGAAGTTTTTACCAATGTGACAACATTAGTGGATACAGAGGCAGACTGCTCCAAAAAGTTCCGACCATAGGGGCACATCACCCTATGAGGGAAGTCCATCCCATTTACCATCCTGAAGTACCAGAACTGTGCAATTCGGCGAATACACAAATTCGCGTGCGGGTTGATGCCCGGTTTCAGGAACAGTGGATCTGTACTTCCTGGAAATGAGGTCCTGTCTTTAAAAAGCCAGCTACAGAACCCTCAGATATTACAAAGAATTGACAAAGGCGGCCTCCTCCACTGTGATGAAACTAGCTGATATACAGTTGTTTGTCAGCTTGCTGGTGCCAGTTGATATATGGGGGCAGGTTCATGCGCAAGATCAGGCACTGGATTTAGGAGGCACCTGGGATGAGATTAAGGCATGGGATAGAGAGCGTAGTGTTGTGTTTCGATTTAGATTCCATACGAATTTCCAAATGTATGCCCTTATGTCGGTATAATTCACATAGCCCTTATATAGGCATAGAGATCCAGTCCTTATTTAGGCTTAATCCATGCTACCCAAATACAGGCATGGCTACTTACATCCGTTCATCTACGTCACATCGAATTCTTGGAAAACCAGACTCTTATACTTTAGAGATTTCCCCTTGCCTGGATATTGATTTCTCCAAGAAATCATTTATTATGCATGAACATCTATTTCTTAGGGGTTCATTCATGATGTTCATATGCCCGACCTTTACATCAATACTGACATTCCTAAAGACCTTCAAGGTATAAATATACCTTCACTTGCTATGCACGGTGCGGTTCAACTACCTACTTGCATGAAGCAGCTCACCACAGCAAGTCCCGAAGGAAGTCATCTCCCCAACTGACGCACTGACCAGACGCTGTCATCCTCCTCGCAGAGAATACAGCTCCAGTGTTTCTGACTCCCCTTGCGGAGTGTTAGGGAATCGAGTCCTGGGAAAGAGATACCAACCGCTCTCATTTTAAGGTATGGAGCTGATTAGAACCTAGAGAAACCTTTGGCAATCCTTGGCAAAACTAAACTTATGCTAAGACAGCACCTACTTCTTCCCTCGTACTAGACTTAGCTTGGGTAAACTGGGGTAGGATTATTTTAGGAGCACCAGTTGAGTATTTTAGACTGTGTTATTTATGTATGTATTTTTATATATGTCATAGCTTCAGACCATGCTATTACAGTAATATTTTATATTACTGTTAACGCTGTACGCATTGTACATCGCATTCTGTCTTACGATTGTAGCAGTTCATATGTCTTGCATTAGAAAGAAGACTGTTCAATAAACCCTTTTTATTGAATCACCCATCTCTCAATTTCTAGTCAAAACTCTGTAGAAACGAAGCATGCACAATTGACTGAGTGAAACGGTTATTTATTGTTTCCACGACTCTGAAGGTATTGTTCCGACTCTAAATGAAACAAAGGTGTCATGTTTATGCGGTTTTCAGAGACTAATCCCTTCTTGTTCATTCGAGAACGTTTCTAGTGATCTCTGAGTTAGCTGGCACACACAAGTAATTAAGTTTAATGTACTCAATAGAGACATACTGACCTCAGTCCTATGTAAAAACTATAGTGTATATTATTTCAATGCGCAGAGCCCATTAGGGATATAGGAACTACACTACATGGCACAGAACGGTTTGGTAAGGCACTAATTTAACGCTAGATACTGAAGCAACTCAGTTGTGCTTTGCTCAGAGACCCCTACTCATAATACTCCGATAGACATCTGGAGTGGGTAGGGATAATATCCGCCATAGCTGAGTAGGACAAAAATCCTATGTATTAGCATTTTGGTTTGTTCAACGTTGAAGGATACAGTGTTTCAAAATATTGTGCACTTTATCTGTGTTCCTTTGAATCTTGCTCTGCAAACTTTCATTAAACAATGGCTGACGACTCCAATAACACCAAAAACGGTGGAGCTGCGGCTGACCAAGCAGAAGTAGCTTTAAAATATACAGGTTTTAATTAAACAGATGGGAATGCTATAATCATTATTCCAATTTTAGGGAGAGCCATCACTCTAAAACTTATAAAACATGGCCTAACACCAAGAGGTGGTAGAGCAGTTTTTGTGATAGAGGCACATGAATATCACCAAACAGAGGTATTCTTTTCATGGATAGTATTCCCAGAATCAAATCCAGTAACTAAATTGTTTCACTTCTACAAAGAAGATGATCCACCAGAAGAATATATTCCATTCAAGGATAGTGAAATTCCACTCACATACCAGGAGCATGAGCTCTGGTTTAAAGGTACCCTGCAACATTTAAATCACATTACCTGGCTCGGTCCACTAGGTAGACCAGGAGCAACATGGCCGATATTAGCCGGCTATACACCTCATCCAGACATTGAAGAAATGTCAGACGTAGAATTACTCACTCAACTCAAAGCGTTAATCAGAATGTATAGACAATTGGTTCAATATGTCATGCTGACTCACCAGAGGAATACACTAAAAATCACACACAGGCTTTACACGCAGTCATGGGAAAACTACCCACAAAACACGAACAAATTTCGTTCTGGATAGCTCAAAAAATTACTCAAATCGAAGCGGTATTTCCTAATACCAGCCCTTCTGAGAAACACGGAATTCTAACAATCTGTTTACCAATGGGGATTACACCACATCTGGAAGACTGCACCACTAGGGGCAAAGTCTTTGCTGCAATCTACACTAAAACACATGGTGTTCTGTCTATGGTGGTAATACCTGACTCCTGAAACAGATTCAAAATGAATACAGGGCAGAGCCTGTTCTGAATTTAGGTATGAAGTTACTGAAAAATTCCAACCAGGTCTCTACAATAATATTATCTATATTACACTAGAAATTAAGGGAAATTGATGTAACAGAACAACCACAAGAACTAGCTAGAATAATTGAAAAATCCTATGAAGAATTAGTCAGAGACAGTTTGGGTGGGAAATCAGTCAATCCACAACTGTCAGAAAGTCCTGAAAAGGTCTTTACTAAAATCACTCCTACCTCTTCTAAAATATATGTCGATTATATCTATCTGACAGACGATGACCTGAACAGGCACTTGAACACCATTATACTGGGCCTTGCCTCTGAAGGGAACAAATTCAATTAAAAAAAATCAAGAATTGCCCATCTCAACATCCTATTTCTAGGATAGGATAGGAACTTTCAAATGAAGGCAAAAGCCTGACAGACAACTTTTTAGAAAAGTGTGCGATGCTCTAACCTCCAAAAACGCTGAAAAACTTGCAGTTTATTCTAGGTTTTCTGAATTTTGGAAGAACTTACATTCTAAACTACGCAGAAAGGGTTAAACCTCTCTACGAATTAATCAATCCTGATTTTAAATCAGTACAATGGACACAAAAACACACAGAAATTTAGCGTTCACTCCAAACAGCCATGTTATCAACGAAACATTTACAAACACGCATAAACGTACGCAATTTAGTGATCTGAATTATTCCGGGTCAATGCGGATTCACCTACTTAACTTTTAACGAAGGTGGAAAGTACCAATCACATACAAATCACATTTGTACACACAAGCAGAAATGAAATTCACTTCTACAGAAAAAATTCTGACAGCTGTTCAAACCGCTGTAGCAAAAGAAAGAGTCCTAGCACAGGGGAGACACATTATGGTCGTAACTCCTGTACCTGCCTTAGAGGCAGTGACAAAAGCGAGCATTCCAAATGCTAAAGCGTTACATCCGAGATGGATAAATTTGGTTAATTCTCTTACTGCAACTGATGTTAAATACGTTTTTGATCCCTATTTGTAAACACAAGTATTCCTGCAATACGAAAACGAATGTCCTCTCCCTACTGAAATTCTGCCTCTAGAGCAGTATGAAGGTATAATTTATACTGACGGATCAGCACAACCCGCTACGGAAGGTAAACAAGCTCATAGTGCTGCATGCGCGATCGTTAAAGGTCGTTTGCGCGATGGCAAATTCAGACCTATGGTCACAAAAATGCAATCTCTAGGAGATTGTACAGCTCAGCAAGCTGAATTGCAAGCATTCATAATGGCACTTGAAAATACGGATCTCGAATTCCCCACACTTATAGTGTGCGATTCCTGCTACTGTGTACAATCTTACAATGAATATTTACAGAATTGGCTTCAAAATGGTTTCAAAGATGCAAAAGGTAGCACAATCAAGCATAAAACACTTTGGGAACAAGTAGTTCAGTTGCGAAACGGACTGATGAAGCCGTGAAGTGGGCTGTGCAATCGGCTTCCATAGCTGCAATGACTCGTTCAAAAACAAAAATAGACAGTGAAATAATGCTGGCTGTGAATGTGACATGCAAAGGCAGCGGTGCAGCGTTACCTAAAGGGTTTCCACTTAAATACTCATATATAATTGATGCGAACAGCGTTCCGTTTGCTCGAATCCCTGTAGTGGGGGATAGGGTAATTCCAAGCATGGAATGTAGGACAGCTTTGATTTGCGAATCACATCTGGGAGAGGGTCTGATACATCCGGGGATCTTTAAAACAATATTAAGATTAAAAGAGATGTACTGGTGGCCAGGGATGAATGCACATATTTACATCTTCGTGATCAACTGCATAAAACTGCAATAGAGATCGCGGCACAGAACGCCACCAGATACCTGAAAACGGCATAGCCAGCCCAGTACAGACACCATTGTTAGACAGCATTATACTATCTACATGCAGGCGTGCTTATGGACGAATGCGGTCTCACAAACACTAAATCTAGGTTCCTTCGGATGTAGCCTCAGCGCTCGGCAGACTCTCAAACTGGTGTCAAAGATTTGCAAGTCTTTATCAGCACATACGCAATTGGCACACTACATTCTGACCAGGGCCCTGCATTTAGCTCTCGAGCTTACAAAGAAGCCATGGCCAGATTGGGCATAGCATTGCGGTACTCTTGTCCATTCCATCAATAAATCAATCTGAGTACTTGTAAAGCATGCTACTTATCCGTGAGGGTCTCAAGGCGCTGAGGGGAGGGGGGTGCTGCTACTGTTCGAAGAGCCAGGTCTTGAGGAGTCTTCTGAAGGCGAGTAGGTCTTCGATCTGCTGTATGTGGGTAGGGAGGGTGTGCCAGTTCTTGGCGGTGAGGTAGGAGAAGGATCTGCCACCGTAGGTCATACGTTGGATGCGGGGGACAGCGGCGAGAGTGAGGCTGGCAGAGCAGAGCTGGCGGGTGGGGGTGTGGAAGCTGAGCCTGCTGTTCAGGTAGGCTGGTCCGGCATTGTGGAGTGCTTCATGTGCTTTGGTGAAGAGCTTGAAGGTGATCCTCTTGTCAACGGGGAGCCAGTGTAGGTCTCTCAGGTGGGGGTGATGTGGCTGCGGCGGGGGACGTTGATGATCCGTCGGGCATAGGCATTGTGGATGTGTTGTAGTCGTCGTAGGTGTTTGGCTGGGATTCCTGCATTGAGTGCGCTGCTGTAGTCCAGTGTGCTGCTGACGAGGGCCTGTGTCACTGTTTTTCTTGTTTCGGTCGGGATCCACTTGTATATCCTGCGGAGCATGCGGAGGGTGTTGTAGCAGGAGGAGGAGACGACGTTGACCTGCTTAGACATGGAGAGGGAGGAGTCGAGGATGAATCCTAGGTTGCGTGCATGGTCAGTGGGTGTTGGTGCTGTTCCCAGTGTGGTCGGCCACCAGGAGTCGTCCCAGGCTGAGGGGGTGGGTCCGAGGATGAGGACCACCGTCTTGTCCGAGTTTAGCTTCAGACGGCTGCTCCTCATCCAGTTGGCGACGGCCTTCATACCCTCATGGAGGTTGGTTTTGGAGGTGTGTGGGTCCTTGGTGAGGGAGAGGATGAGCTGGGTGTCGTCGGCGTAGGAGATGATGTTGAAGTTGTGGTGGCGGGCCACTTGTGCGAGGGGGGCCATGTAGACATTAAACAGCGTCGGGCTGAGGGATGAGCCCTGGGGGATGCCACAGATGATGTTGGTGGCTTCGGATCGGAAGGGTAGGAGGCGGACTTTCTGGGTTCTGCCAGAGAGGAAGGACGTAGTCCAGTCAAGGGCCTTCTCTTGGATTCCGGCTTCTAGGAGGCATGTCTTGAGAGTGCGATGGCAGACCGTGTCGATGGCGTCTGACAGGTCCAGAAGGATGAGGGCTGATGTTTTGCCGTTGTCTAGTTGGCGCCTGATGTCGTCTGTGGCGGCGATGAGGGCTGTCTCGGTGCTGTAGTTGCATCTGAATCCGGACTGGAACAGGTCCAAGATGTTGTTGTCTTCCAGGTGGCGGGCCAATTGCATGTTGATGATTTTCTCGATGACCTTTGCCAGGAACGGGAGCAGGGAGATGGGCCGGAAGTTCTTGAGGTCCTTGGGGTCCGCTTTGGGCTTCATGAGGAGGGCGTTGATTTCGGCGTGCTTCCAGCTTACAGGGAATGTCGCTGTTTGGAAGGAGAAGCTGATGACCTTCCATAGTTGGGGTGCGAAGGCCTCGTCTGCTTTGTTGAATACGCGGTGACGTTGGACCAGGAGGTCAGGCGGTTGGCACTGGTGGTGTTCACAGGGGAGGTGGAGTCTGGCGTAGTCGGGGCGGTCGTGGTGTTGAAGCTGTCGTGGATGTGAGGGAAATTCTGTTGTGGAAAGAGAAAACTGGGATATAAAGTAATCTATAACAGCTAGGGTATTAGGTTCGGGTGAAGGGTGGGTTAAACATCTAAGTGTCCAACGTAGACTAAACAACTTGCCAAGAAGTTCTCTAGGGGGTATCACTCCATATGAGGTCCTATTTGAGACAAGAATGTTGATACCTCACCTTGATTGTAACACATCAGTGGGGAAATTAAGAAATTGAATACCAAAGATCGTTTGACTGTCTTACAGGACTTAAATGAAGTAAAAACGTAACAAAGCAACATGTTCCTGAAGGCAAACACCACTGGGGACAAACCACCCGTCCCAACAAATCCACAGCTTGGTGATCTAGTCAGAGAAAAGATCGCGGACAAGAAGGACTTCGGGCCTTCTTACAGACAACCTGTACCTGTCCTAGCAATCCACGGAACAAGAACAGTGATACTGTCACCCCTTGCTTGAAAAAAGGAGAACAGGTTTGTGTGCATCGACCTGATCAAACCACACTATGTGGCCGATACTAAACAGTAGGCCAAGTGGACTCCGACAATGTTGCAGACGCACTCCGCTAGCTACAATCCAAGAGGTTCAAACTGAGTCACTCATCACCATTGAAGATTCAGCAGTAAGAAAAGAAGGACTATGCAACAAAGCTTTGGAACTCGTTTCTCTTGAGACCCAAATAACAGTTTGTCCTGATACACCAGTCTAAAACGATGTAACACGTGATCAAGTGGTTCCAGCGGTTTCAACGAATCCTGATGCAATTCCAACAATTGACAAAACTGCCTCTGGCTATTTCATTAACTTTTATACATTTTCTGACGATCCCAGCGAACCTGAAACAACGCCAGCAAAAAGAACTTTCAAAGAACAAGCAACAGACATTTTTCCTCACCTGAAAAAAACTTATCTGGTATCACCATGGAATGAATTATGGATTGTGTTGGGAATATTCTTTCTTCAAAATTGGTTAACTCTAGTAATAACTCTGGGTATGCTGATAAATGGAAGATATGTACGAATGGACACAGCAAGTCAGAAAGTCAACTTACTCCTCAAAGCACACAAATCATCCCATTGTGAACAAAGACTTGTCAGCAGTGAACATCACAGCCATTCCTATACCTGAGGGTATAGCTTGGCACAAAACAGAATATGCCATTTTGGGCCCGTAGGAGCTGTTGAAGATTGCACACCAATTTAAGATTTCATTAAGTGACTTTATTACCTCTAGTACCTTTTCTGATGATTGGGACTTCAAGACTGTTAATAATATGATGTCTGATCTAGAAATGTCAGCAGTATTCACAAATCATGAAGGTTCATCTGACTCTGAACAAATGTATTGTTATAACCATTATGGTCATCATTTCTTGCACAAATCAACAATGTCTAGAAATGTATATATGTATAACCAATGGGAACATCGTCCTGCGCCTCCAAAGGGTAGCTCAAAAACGTTTGCGATAAGTTTCCATATTTTTCAGGGTTCAATGTTTTGAATGCAGAAACATTCTACTTTAGATATGTAAACAAAACAGGAAAGAAAATGATGTTGACCAATACAAAACAGATTTATTCTGCAGCCTTTTATGCCCAACTGTATAGACAGGGTTTCGAATTTGGAAAGACAACATTGAAACAAAAACTCTCTGGGGTTCAAAAGATTGGCAAGTTCAGGGGGTAGAAGCTTTGTTTAGAGCATGTATAATCCCTGAGAAAATTATGTTTTTGAATGACACAGTCTGACAAACATCTTGCCTTGGGTTAGCCAAGATCAAGGACATGAACACACCGACCATACCAATACCTGCGTGTAATCGCTCCACACAGGGCAGGTCGACGTACATAATATTTTGTATCACAACAGATCAGAACCAGATTGGAACAAATGGTTGTGCTGGCCCATAGACACAAATAACTGTCAAGATTGATTCCTGAACAAAACTCAAGGTTTCAAAGTCGATAGGCCGGAACCGAGATATGTTCAAAGACAGCATCCTGGGGTAGTAACAGCTAGAGTGTAGGGAAGCTGTGCCTTGATTGGCTACGGAAAGCTACACCATAGGATGTGAAACAACACGTATCTTTACTTAAAGATGGAGCAGACCTTACGGAATTCTTGCTAGGACCAAGAAAACCACGTTAAAAACATTTCATATATGCTGCATATAACGAAATATGGAAGATTACGCACACGGAGACTGCAGAACGAATACAAGAAATTGATTGTATTAATTTAGAGAAAGCTCTCTCTGTAGTAGACAATGGGTTAACAACTCTGTCGACCAGGATATATTCATTGGACAGCATTGTGTCTTCTTCCATAGACATCATGGAACAAGACTTGGTCATGTTGCAACATGGTCAGTCTCATTTACTTTCTATCATGCTATTGGGTTGGACGCTCCAAAACCTGGGTTCAGGCTATGTGCCTTGGTGTTTAATCAATACTACATCACTGTATTCAGAATTCAATCTCACTGATAAACAGATCAAACTGGCACAAAGAGGAGCAGACTATACAGTGCTGAGCATTGAAAACTGGAAAGATTACCATCCACAGTGGCAGAAAAACCAGCTACAGAATGGATAATACATGGAACAATCACTCTGCCAGTTACAATGTTCCATTTTCAAACACATACCAGCAGGCACATATGAAAGGTTGGGTAAAGAATACATCAGGACATCCTGGGATTTACCATACATACACAGATGTTGGAGTGGGGGGGTGAAGTGTTTCTTAGCGGTTCAAACTATGAAAACGCACTAAGTGGTTCTCTCCTTTGCCAGGGTATTAATTTACATGGGGCCTGCGATGGTTCCTCCAACAACTTACCCTGTCACCTGCAAGGTTCACCAGCTGCGGGGATAGATCCACTTTTTGGACAACTTTGAAATGCAAGTTACCTCATGTTGAACGATCACAGCTGCTGTGGCATGTTGCAAGGTATTCCATATCTAGTAACTGTGTCCTCCAGGGTCACTTGCTGAATGCAAGTATTGTTTCCACAAACCAAGACAGTCAGGGAGTCGCCTCAATGGTTCTTCACTGAATATACAAATTGATATTCTAAGCAGAGCAAAATCCAATCTTTTGCAAAAAACTGGGCCTCTGACCTCAGCAAAAGAGACCTATGATCTACAAACTGCAAGGACTTCTGCCGAGATACATGCGCTTTTGAATACAAACTGCCCTATATATTTCTCAGAAATGTTTAGTCGTATCTTAAACATGTCTGATACGAGCGGTATTGTACATCTATTTAAGAACGTATGTTCAGGACTGTTAACACCTTTTTAAGCAGTCCTCGAAATATTTCCCTACTTCGTGCAAGCCAAATCACCAATGCCTCTCCAAGCACCATAGAGCGAGCTCTATTGGAGATGAAGTGTCATGAGCGCATCGTTACAAATTCTGGGTTTACCTCATCTACAAGAATTTAATACCACATGGTTTCTGTCATTCAGACCAATCTGGCAATAATATATGGTGCTGAGCATTGAAAACTAAGCATGGGCGTAAAATCCGCTCCGATCGCGGATTTTTCGGATTTTTGGCAAATTCGCAATCCGCGAACTCTCGCGAATTTGTCGAAAATCCGTGAATCCGCTCGCGGCGGATTTTTGGCTTGGTTGCGGCACGCGGCGTGGTGCACGGCGTTCACTTTCCGTCATTAAGCGTTTGCCGAGTGGTTTTTCTCGATCATATTTTGCGAGTGCCGCGCCATTTTGGATCTTGCTGCGTGATCCCGCGGGAGTTTGGCGCCCATGAATACGTAATCGCGGCTTGCCACCTTGCACAGCACACCTCGCGAGAGTTCGCAATTGCGAACACGTAGTTGCGGCGGAAAGGAACAATCTCGCACTCGCGAAATAGAGATTTTGCAATTCTGCACAAGAAAATCACCAGCAAACAGGAAAAACCTTTAGAAAATTATGATTTTTATCAGAATCACTCATCAGGTTGACATTTGCATGGCCTTTTTTTTTTGCAAGGAGTCCATTTTTGGGGGGGGGGAGGAAGGAAGTGCCCCACAGTCTCCAACTTCCTGTTCCTGTCCAGCAGGCTCCTCCCAGTGCTTTGTCCATCTCCTGGTCACTTTCATTTGGATCTGGAGCTGGAAGGATTACTTTTTGTGGGTGCTGCTGGATATTTGGATTTGAGGCTTTTTTGACTTTCTTTGGATCACTTTTGGATTAGAAATCAACTTTCACAAGTAAGTTTGTTTGGGGCATTACAGTTGCTGCAACTACAATTTTGGAACTTTTTCAGAACATTAAATAAATTATATTGTGGGTAGCCACAGTATCCAGTAGGACCAGGGTTGGTTATGGGTGCATGATACAACTGTTTTGTTGAATTTAAACACCACTGAGGCCATGGATGGGCTGGGATTGTGCTGATTTTTGTCGTTTTTTTGGGCCTGCTGGTGGGGCCCTTTGCCCAGGGGTGGTGAGTGTTGCATGGGCCTAGTCTTTCTGTGGGGTGTCTTCTTGAATTTAAACATCATTGAGGCCATGGATGGGCTGGGATTGTGCTTATTTTATTGTTTTTTGTCGTTTTTTTGGGGCTGCTGGTGTGGCCTTTTGCCCAGGGGTGGTGGTGCATGGACTGAGTGTGCCTGTGGTGTGGTCTCACTCTCTTTAATGTAAACATCATGGATGGCATTGGATTGTGGTGATTTCTGGCTGGTTTTCTGTTTTTTGGGGGTGGTTGATGTGGACTGGCCATGTGGGTGGTGGTGGTGGCCATCTTGAGTGCTGGCTGGTACAGGCAACATGTGCTTGGGGAGTAAGGGGCCATTTTGAAGAGAGGCAGTGTCTGAGGCCTGCACTTATTTTGCCTACTTTTCATCCATTATGCCCAGGGGTAGTGAGTGTTGCATGGGCCTAGTGTTTCTGAGGGGTGTCTTCTTGAATTTAAACACCATTGAGGCCATGGATGGGCTGGGATTGTGCTGATTTTATTGTTTTTTGTCGTTTTTTTGGGGCTGCTGGTGGGGCCCTTTGCCCAGGGGTGGTGAGTATTGCATGGGCCTAGTCTTTCTGTGGGGTGTCCTCTTGAATTTAAACACCATTGAGGCCATGGATGGGCTGGGATTGTGCTGTTTTTTGTTGTTTTTGTTGTTTTTTTGGGGCTGCTGGTGTGGCCTTTTGCCCAGGGGTAGTGGTGCATGGACTGAGTGTGCCTGTAGTGTGGTCTCACTCTCTTTAATGTAAACATCCTGGATGGCATTGGATTGTGGTGATTTTTGGCTGTTTTTCTGTTTTTTTGGGGTGTACTGTTGATGTGGACTGGCTTGGGGTGTAAGGGGCCATTTTAAAGAGAGGCAGTGTCTGAGGCCTGCACTTATTTTGCCTACTTTTCATCCATTATGCCCAGGGGTAGTGAGTGTTGCATGGGCCTAGTCTTTCTGTGGGGTGTCTTCTTGAATTTAAACACCATTGAGGCCATGGATGGGCTGGGATTGTGCTGTTTTTTGTGTTTTTTGTCGTTTTTTGGGGATGCTGGTGTGGCCTTTTGCCAAGGGGTAGTGGTGCATGGACTGAGTGTGCCTGTAGTGTGGTCTCACTCTCTTTAATGTAAACATCCTGGATGGCATTGGTTTGTGGTGATTTATGGCTGTTTTTCTGTTTTTTTGGGGTGTACTGTTGATGTGGACTGGCCATGTGGGTGGTGGTGGTGGCCATTTTGAGTGTTGGCTGGTACAGGGAACATGTGCTTGGGGTGTAAGGGGCCATTTTGAAGAGAGGCAGTGTCTGAGGCCTGCACTTATTTTGCCTACTTTTCATCCATTATGCCCAGGGGTAGTGAGTGTTGCATGGGCCTAGTGTTTCTGAGGGGTGTCTTCTTGAATTTAAACACCATTGAGGCCATGGATGGGCTGGGATTGTGCTGATTTTATTGTTTTTTGTCTTTTTTTTGGGGCTGCTGGTGGGGCCCTTTGACCAGGGGTGGTGAGTGTTGCATGGGCCTAGTCTTTCTGTGGGGTGTCCTCTTGAATTTAAACACCATTGAGGCCATGGATGGGCTGGGATTGTGCTGTTTTTTGTTGTTTTTGTCGTTTTTTTGGGGCTGCTGGTGTGGCCTTTTGCCCAGGGGTAGTGGTGCATGGACTGAGTGTGCCTGTAGTGTGGTCTCACTCTCTTTAATGTAAACATCCTGGATGGCATTGGATTGTGGTGATTTTTGGCTGTTTTTCTGGTTTTTTGGGGTGTACTGTTGATGTGGACTGGCTTGGGGTGTAAGGGGCCATTTTGAAGAGAGGCAGTGTCTGAGGCCTGCACTTATTTTGCCTACTTTTCATCCATTATGCCCAGGGGTAGTGAGTGTTGCATACTTGCATGGCCCTAGTCTTTCTGTGGGGTGTCTTCAATGTAAACATCATGGATGGCATGGGATTGTGCTGATTTTTCTGTGTTTTGTCGATTTTCTGGGGTGTATAACTGAACTGATGTTCCTCTGTCTTCCATTGCTTTTAGGTGCACAAGACTCAAGAGAACCACCAGTGCTAGGAAGAAGTCCTGCAGCGGTGTGTGTGTGCAGCATAACGTCACGCGACGTCACGTCTGGACACAGACAACTCTGCAACTCGTGCAACTGCTGCCTGCTGTTCTGACCTGCTCTGAAGAAGATGGCCCCAAAAAAAGTTACCCGTAGCGCCTCTAGCAAGAAAGGTGCCAGTAAGGAGCAGAAGAAGCAAGTTACCAAGGAGACTGGTGTGCCGCCCGCCCCTTTTTTTGGGAGTAAAAAAAAAAGTATGCCTGCAGCAGCAGCGGGATCTGCTGGGGACCAAGCTGGCAGCAGCACCCCCGCTCCATTGGGCTCAGTGCCACCACCACCACCAGCACGCCAACTTAAGTCCAAGCCCTTGAGTGCTGCAGAGGCAGCCAGTATAGTTCTTCAATCACCATCGACCAGTGATGTTGGCTCATCGCAAGAAAGCAGCAGCAATGTCCCTCAATCAACACAGGTTGTTGTAGCTCATCTGACGAGTGTTGAACAACCACAGCCGCAACAACAATCACATGTGCAAGTACAAGCCCAAGTACATGTGGAAGGAGAGGCAGCGCAAGGAGATGCGCAAGCAGAGGTGCATGGAGGGTCACAAGTGCCCACAATAGTTGTTCCTCCCGAAGTAGGGGCACATCAGGAAATCGACAATCAAGGCGAGGTATCATTTGAGGAAGACACTCCTCCTGATGATCATTCATTGTCTTCCACACCCCTAGCAAGGAAGAGATCAAGGGTGGTGTCTACATCTTCTTCAAGCACACCTCCTTCTGATGATACGGATCAAAATTGGGAACCAGCACCACTGCCTGAGAGTGAAGCACACCATGATCTGACAAAGGTAGTTAAGCGTAAAAGGAAGCTCGTCCAAAGTCTCAGAGTTATGGAGTGTGATGATGAGGCTCAACAAGAAGTGGCGGATACTGCTGCTGATGAAGACTCTGACAACAACGACCCAGTCATCATAAAGGTCACTGCAGCTCCAGCGGGCATGCAGCAAACAGACATTTTGACCCTAGCCCGAAAAGCTGCTGAGCGTGATGATGATGATTTTGTCGACGAGGAGGCAGTGGAAACACCACCACAATCATTGGAGTTAAGTAGTACACCAACTCGTACCGCTTCCATATTTCTTTCTGGCAAGAAGGGACCTCCATCCACCTCGACCTTAATTAGTGGCGGTGAAAGTGCACAACGTACAAAAGTTGGGCAATCCAGATCCTCCACTTCATCTGGCATTAGCATCATGACCACCACCACCAGTATCGCCGCCTCCTCCAGGCCCCACAGACACTTCAAGTCCCCAGTTTGGGACTTCTTTACTGTTTGCCAAAAAAGTCCAAAGTTTGCCATTTGTACCCTTTGTAAGCTTGCAGTTAGTCGTGGTAAGTCAGGTACCAACTATGGTACCGGAGGCCAGAGAGGTCATCTTGAGAGAAAGCACACTGTCAAATGGTTTGCGCACCTAGATGCGATCAAGGAAGCCCGAATTGGAAGTCAAGAAAACGTTGATGTTGCATCTGATGATGACGAGGAGGAAGAAGACGTGTCAAACACTTCCCTTACACCCAGTACCCCTGTCAGCAGCACACCCAATGTGAGGCACACTAAGAGTGTTGGAGCGAGTGAGACATCAACGCGCAAAAGTTCACCAGCGAGCAAAATTGGGTCAACGAAGTCATTATCATCCCGTAAATGCTTGGTCCAGGGCAACAATAGAACCATGTTTTCTTCAGACGTGCCATATGAACGCAACCACCCACTGACGCGTCTGTATAACACTAAGCTGGCTAAAATGCTAGCTGTGGACCTTCTCCCTTTTTCTTTTGTAGAAGCGGTAGGTTTTCTAGAATTAGTGGCAACGCTCTGCCCTAAATGGAAGGTTCCTAGCCGGTTCTATTTTGCCAGAGTTGCGGTTCCAGCACTACATGAAGATGTGTTGGAGGCGATTGGGGCAGCTTTGCAGAAGAGTGCTGTTCACACAATACATCTGACAACAGACATGTGGACCAGTGGCGCAGGCGCTGATTACATGTGCATCACTGCACACTGGGTCTCTTTTTCAGGTGTTAAAGCAAAGCTAAACGCAGGTGTTGACCAGGGCCAAGTTTTTAAAGCTGCTCGGAAACATGCAACACTAGCCATGTTTGGCTTGGAGAAAAGTCACACATCCCAAAACATTTTGGACGAGTTTAACAAAAAGGTCTTGAAAATGCTATCCCCAAAAAAACGCCAGATTGGTTATGTTTCCACGGATAATGGCAGTTAAGGCCATGGCGCTGGGTGGCTATTTCAGAGTGCCGTGTTTGGCGCACTGTATCAACCTGGTAGTTCAAAAATTCTTGAGTGATAGAGACAGTGCAGCGTTCGCGGTAATGGCCACCTGCCGCAAAATGTGCAACCATTTCAGCCATTCTTTTAAGGCCCGGAAGCATCTGAGGAGGCTGCTACTTCAAAGTCGAATACCAGTGAAAGCACTCATCCAGGAGGTGGCAACACGTTGGAACTCAACCTTCTACATGCTTGAGCGTCTGTATGAGCAGTATACGGTACTCGATCACTATTTCTTAACAGAGGGTACATCTCAGAAGGAGGACCTGCGGATGGGTGCGGCGCAATGGGACATAGTTAAAAGCCTGACAGACATGCTTCGTCCTTTTGAGTTCTTCACGCGTGCAGTCAGCCAGGAGGACTGTAATTTGGGAAAAGCTATCCCATTGTTGTGCATGCTGGAGCACCAACTGATGGCGGTGTCTTCTGAGTTTGAAAAAGATGTAAAAAAAAAGACCCTTTTATTTTGTCTGAGAAATTATTAGAGCGCCTACGTGGTGATGAACGTCTTAAAAAGATCAAGTCAGAACAGCATTACATTTGTGCTACTATTCTGGATCCACGCTACAAAAAGGCGCTGGCAGGCGAAGCATTCTTTCCTTTTGCTGATGAAGATGTTCAAAAGTACAAACATTGGCTAGCCTGGTCAGCCAAGAGGTTTGAAAAAGAACAGCAGGTTATTGAAGGAGAAGGCAGTACATCAGCATCAGCATCAGCAGGCCATCCCCAGTCACAAGAATCCACTTCTGCACCTGTGGCTGGGGCACAAGTGACCTCTCAGCCGTTAAAGACACCGGCAACTGGATCATCTGCACCACACACAACAGTAACAGTGGCTGCTGTGGAGGATTGGCTAAGTTTGCTTGGGTATGGTTCTCGAAAAAATGTCACAGGCACAGCAAAAAGTAAGCAAAGTGGAGGAACCGTTGATGACCTTGAGTCGATGGTGCAGGACTATCTGAATGACTCAACAGAGGTCTTTCTTAATGATGAGCCGTTGCAGTATTGGCATGGCAAAAACAATTGTGGCCACAGCTCTCCAACCTGGCTATAAACTATTTGTCTTGCCCACTCGCAAGTGTGTCTTCTGAACGTGTTTTCAGTGCTGCTGGTGGCATTGTAACTCCCAAACGGAGCCGCCTCTCGCCCAAAAATGTGGAGCGGCTGACAATGATCAAGATGAATCAGCACCTCATACCACCAGATTACAAAGTACGAGAAAGCACGCCGCATGAAGACGAGGAGGACGGCAACGTAGATGAGGGGATTTGTTCTCTGTTCGGTGGCACTGACCTCATCCTGCCTGAATTCGCAGAGTATGATGACGAAATCTTCTTCTTATTCCCTGACACCGAGCCCTGAAAATGAGACAATGAGACAATGAATCAATAACTTTCTTTTTCGTCCTTATTCACTTTTATTCCTGTGTGTCTGTCTTTCTTTGTTATGCACAGTTAATTTAATTCAAACTTTAATCACCTAATCCCAAAAACAAGACCATCAGCAGAACTGTCTTCACTTGTTTGCTTATTGATTTGAAGGTGCCGCAGTCTATATTCCTCAGGTTCACAAGTTCTGAAGAACATGCTCCTCTATCCTCCTCCTCCAGACTGCGATTTCCCTCAAAGCAGAGTGCTGGATTACGCCCAATGAAGAAAGACTCAGCACTTGTGGGGGTGTTCTACTTCTTTGCGGGTGAGTTGACGGCTTTGGGCCCATTGCTGTGAAGCTCTAATAATGGATAAAAGTGTTTTGGACCAAATATGAGGTGGAAATTTCTTGCCGTTTTTGCTGACTTGCTTGCCTTTGAGGTGCTCTTTGGCGGGGTTCCGGGTGTTTGTGGGTGGGTTTTGGGGTCTGGGAGCACTTCTGCGACAGTCTAATCTTGATTGCATTTGCTTTTCAGGAAATCCGTGGTGGAAAACAGGAGTTATGATGATGACCTAGCTGCACAGCGCGTTTGGACCGAAGGCCGAGAGATATTGTAAGTATGAGATTTAGCTTTTTCGCTGTTTGGGGGTGTTGTCGCGTGCTTTTTTGCGGGTGGGTTGGCGGGTCTTGGCTGGGGCATTCCTGGGAAGGTCTAATACCGGATAGAAGTGTTTTGGACAAAATCCTTAAGGAAAAGCCTTTTTTTTGCTATTTCTTCTGACATCTTGCTCAATGTAGCGTTTTGGGGGGCTTCCTGCTGTTCGTGGGTGGGTTGTGGGGTCTCTGTCGAAGCACTGCTGCGACAGTCTAATCTTGATTGCATTTGCCTTTCAGGAAATCCGTGGTGGAAAACAGGAGTTATGATGATGACCTAGCTGCACAGCGCGTTTGGACCGAAGCCCGAGAGATATTGTAAGTATGAGATTTAGCTTTTTTGCTGTTTGGGGGTGTTGTCGCGTGCTTTTTTGCGGGTGGGTTGGCGGGTCTTCGGGCATTCCTGGGAAGGTCTAATACCGGATAGAAGTGTTTTGGACAAAATCCTTAAGGAAAAGCCTTTTTTTTGCTATTTCTTCTGACATCTTGCTCAATGTAGCGTTTTGGGGGGCTTCCTGCTGTTTGTGGGTGGGTTGCGGGGTCTCTGTCGAAGCACTGCTGCGACAGTCTAATCTTGATTGCATTTGCTTTTCAGGAAATCCGTGGTGGAAAACAGGAGTTATGATGATGACCTAGCTGCACAGCGCGTTTGGACCGAAGGCCGAGAGATATTGTAAGTATGAGATTTACCTTTTTTGCTGTTTGGGGGTGTTGTCGCGTGCTTTTTTGCGGGTGGGTTGGCGGGTCTCCGGGCATTCCTGGGAAGGTCTAATACCGGATAGAAGTGTTTTGGACAAAATCCATAAGGAAAAACCTTTTGGCACTTTTTGTAAGTTAGGGTTCGTTAGGGTTAGCCCTAGCAGCAGGATTGCATGTGTTTCGGGGTGTTCTATTGCAACGCAGTTCTGGGGTTTTAGAGCACTCTTGGAGCGATGCTGGCTATGGATACTTTTGCTTGCTTGCAAGTGGTTTGAATACAATCCACGGTCGGTAAGGGTGTATTTGGGCCTACTGTTACTTTCAAAGTACGTTTTGTCACCATTTTTCTGCTAGGCATCGTTTTTGAAGATCTGATTGGGGGTCTTCTACATTTTTGCGACTGGCTTTAGTAAGGGTCTTGGTGGGAGCATTGCTGGGAAGGTCAAATTTTGTTCTAAAACACAGTTTACAGTACACCTACCTTGAGGGGAAAGATCCGCTATAATATTTTGGCCATACTTATTTATCCTTAAAAAGGAAAGGTGACTCAGACAGAGCACGCAATTTCAAAAATATTGTACTGTCTATTAGGGAAATCAAAGTGTGACTTTTTGCACCACACAGCGTACATACCTTATATTTATTTATCAGTGGTATTGTAATAGCACTTCCTGTTTTCCGTTCAATAATTACAGGCCGGGTTTCAGTCAACATCCGCCAGGCAGGCAGTGGACAGGGTGTCTTCTGTCAGTGGTCACCAACATTGATGGACGAAGCGTCAGCTGGAATGGAGGAGTGCCGCTAATAAGAGGAATTGTTTGCTGCATGCAAGTTACTTACCAAATTCAACAGGACAACTCCAACAACATACAGAATACAGATACAGTATCCATTGTTTTCTTCTATGAGTGTGACTGCATGTGGTTAGCTTTAGTTTGTACCCAAATATTTCTTTATCTTCAATTATTGTTTGTCCAGGCTGTGCTTTTTTTTTCTTCTCTCAACAAAACCTACCCAAAAAGAAACCCCCATTCCCATCCATTTTCCAAACCCTAACCCTCTTTCCCGGGGCTGTGTTGTTTTGCTTGATGTCTGACTAAAATGACATCAATAATTCCACACACTTGCTGGGGAGGATAAGGTCATAGCAACAGGCTGGTGAAGGAATACGAGGATATCTTCTAGATTTACTCAGCTTCAGTACTATTTCTTCTAGTAGTAGGAGCCAATGTCAAATAAATTCAACGCAAGTACTAGTTATACTTGCAAGCAAATACTGTACCATTTGTTAGGCTACATTGTGGCACTGTTCTAGTCAGTGTACTGTCACCTGCTATATTCTCGATCGTACCGTAACCGTTGTAATGCTACAGTAAGGACAAACCAGGTTTCGTTTTCTTTTTTTCCATAGGCATGCAACTGCCACTGTGTCACACCACTAGTACCACCGCAATGATGAAATTTCACCCGCCCAGGATTGCCAACGTTAATCCCCATTTCACGTGGAGCCAGCCCTGGGCCTAGCCCTAATTTCTAACACAAATTACAGGTAAGATAAGCGTTTGGTGGGAGGTAGTATAATGGAGTATTAGGACTAGATGAGAGATTGACGGTAGTACTACTAAAGTCCTACGACTGTTCAGGAAAACAAACTTACTGTTACACCCCCGTCCCCCACCCACCAGACTGAAAAGCAGTAAAAAACAGGTATGGTCAGATAAAGTTTAAAAATGTATATTAATGTAGCCCTAACAAAATAATCTCCCTCAAGACCCTCCCTAACCCCAACGATTGTCTTTGAAAAGTCCCAAAAAGAACCCAACTCCCAAATCCCACCCCCCAAAAGTCTCTAAAAAAGGGCAAGGGACACTCCACTACTGGAGGGTGCTGGTGCTGGTGCATTTTGCGGCATGGGCATCATACTCCTTGCGGAGGGTGGCAAGCTCGAAGCGGAGGCCCTCCACCAAGTTCTTATAGTTATGGACCTCCTGCTCCAGGTAGGACATTCGGACTCCTAGGCGGCGTTGGCGTGCCTTGCAGCTCCTGTGGGGGGCAGCTGTTCTTTCTGCTGCTTGGCGGTGGCGGTTGGCTTTGTTAGCCCGGCTCCGTACCGCTGGAGCACTGCGCATGCTGGCGGCCCGTGGGGTCACGGAGGAGGATGCAGCTGTCCCAGTCGAGGATGTTGTGGTTGCACCGGTCGACTGCGTGTCCTCCTCCTCCTCCAGGGACACCAGCCGCCGATATTCGGCGACAGTGGCATCCAGCCTCCGTTGCCGGGCCATTTGAGCCTGCTCCCTCCGTGATGTCGATTTGGAAGGAGCAACTATATGAAGAAAGAAAGACATAGTCTGTAACCAATGCTCCTTAGCATTAATAACACAAAGTGATTGAGCCGAAAGTTGGGTCACAGTACAAGTAGCAAATTGAAAGCACAGTACATAACTATTGAGGACAGTATCTATGTAACCTCCCACTTCTGCATCCTTGCTTTAACATTAGTGGTAGTTTAATGAACAAATTCTACGACCACTATGGACTTCCATTACAGTCGACTATGACAGTACACCAGTCTTATTCTTCTTCTTCTCTCTTGTTTAGGAAAATTGGTACGTTATCTTATGCAAGCCGGCAGAATGGCAGCACAGTGAACTTGCACCCGAGAAAAACAGTTGCACACCATGATGAGTGAGACAGACTTGCGTTACTGTACCGGTCCAGTACATGCAGGTGGTGAAGCTATTACTTTTCTATTACGGGTGGCACTGAGAATACTCTGTTACAAGGGCTACTGCTTAATTAATTTACCTTTCACCCTACAGTGCAAATGAGTACTAGAAAAGGAAAATGAAGAAGCTAAATAATTTGATTATCTATCACTTCACATGGGACGTATTTGATGACATATGGGATGACTTTAGGTGCTTTGCTTAATATTGAGTGAACAGTGATACACCCACACATGAATGACGTACTACAACTAAACTAAAGTTATTAAGAGAGGTACGGAGTGTCCACCGTAATAACCGGATATATGCTGTGCTTGCAGTTGCAATACAAAGTACTGCTACTATTCATGGTAGTATTGGACAAATTTACAATTTCTTTTCCTTGCCTTCCCTACACTGGAATGGACGTGCGGGTGCGGTGGTACATGCTCTTCAAGGTAACACTTAGTTCATCCAGCGACCATCTACTCTCTCTAGATACACATGTGCTATCTAAGAGTCAGATAATACCATGCTCCAGGCATCCATTCATTCAAAGTATACGCACACATACAGTTTCTGTTTCACCCACCCAGGCTGCTGTCCTTCCACCCATCCTTGCTTCATCATTGACCCAGCCATGCTGCATACCATATTCTTTCCTTCCCAGCCACCTCGGGGGCCAAGCAAACACATATCATTCTTCTTTGCCAGCCATCATAAAATTTCGTGTCCCACTTACTTACACCCTTCTTTCGCTTTTCGTTCATCCCATCCATCACGTTCATCTAAGATCTTATTGGGATTCTTCTCACCAAAAACTTCACAGCTAAGTCGAAGTACATTTCGAGGAGGCTACTACCTGGTTGATTTGTAATACACCCGTGCAGAAAGCACACTATGCAGTCTTCAATCTCAATAAGTAAGGAATATATAGCTTACCTGTTCCCGCCACCACCGTGCGAACCTTCACAGGACCGTCCGCCGGCACTTGCACCGCATCCTCCCCAGAGTCCTCCTCGCCCGACACCACCACCTCCGCGCTGGCCCTGCCACCAGATGTTCCACCTACAAAGTACATTTAAGAATGTTAGAATACACCACTCACTACTATATAATATTTGGTCTAGGAGTAATAAAGAAATGTTAAAAAAACAGAATACAATGTAATAATTTGTGACTGTCTACTCTAAAGTAAAAATGTCCCTTTTTCCAGGGAAGGCTGTTGTCTTGCTGCACTTTTATGCACAACTGATGAATGCTTGCTTTTTATTTTTAACACGCACCACTTTTTCTCCTAACAGACAGAAGCTTGACTTCTAAGAACACGACCAGGATCAAGTTCAAACCAGGTGAGAGCTCGGCTCGACCACAAGAAATGTGTCCAATTAATCGTCAGCACTAAGCACTTTTCCGTTTTCAGTTCAATAGTTTTATGACAAAGTTGATTTTAATAAATGTGTTTACTTTTAATAAAGCTTTTAAACTTAAATAGACTGTGTGGTTTTTGGTCCTCCAGACTAGAGTGGATGAGCTAAAGGTTTTGGAATTTTTGCAAGCATGAGTGCCTCTGACACTTCTTGACTGTGACTCCGTACTCTTGTCCTGCGTAGGATAATCTAATGATCATTGGGGATCAATCATCGGTGACTTCGGGAGCTAAATGACTCTGCCACACTATCTAGTCAGTAAGGAGACAGTGCATAGAGCTATTGCTGAATAGAATGGGAGTCCAATGGAATTGCCAAATGTCCAATCTTAGTTAGCTACACAGACAGACTAATAAGAATAATGTAGTAATACCACAGGGAGTCATATTCGAGGCAGGATAAGAATTTAGATCCAGTCTACAAGAAGATCAAAGACGATTTAGAAAAAATCGAATGAGGAACGCTAGGAAAAAATAGGTACTCTTTATTAAAATTAAAACTTACTGGGGCCAGCAAAGGAGCCCTCGCCTGCCCAATCCTGGCCTGCATCCTCCTGAACAGCACCCTCCTCCTCCTGTGTCCTCTTGCCCTTGGGGGGAGCTGATGTACAACATGAAAGAAAGAAAGACCAGAAAACATGGATGAGATTTGTCAACCAAATCAAACATTTCAAAAGAACAATAACAAAATATTTTGGAGAAATAGCAAATAGATAGACAACTATTCCACGGGATCTATCTCATGTGGTATACTACGGTATTCGTATTGCCTGATTTGCGGACCGTTGACTTAGAAAGTTCCTATGTAACTCAATAAACAGACTACTAAAGAGGTTTGCCTAGGCCTGGCAGGCAGCAGTCCGCAGCACGCGAAGTGACAGACAAAGTCCATCCTGCTTGCAGATCAGTGAATACTCAAACTATCAATCCACCCACCACCACCACTATTTCTTCTTATAGCCATGTGTCTAAAGGAAGGACTGGACTTCAGTCTGTTGGGGCTGATTTAGAAGTCCCTTGCGGCTCATTTTCCTCCATTGTTGCGTGACTTTTGTGACGCAGCGGCAGAACAAAAGACTCGCCATGGTGTTGGTGCGGCGTATATATTAAAACAAAACACATATGGGAGATGCATCACGTTGTAAAGCCCTGCGCCATCAGGGGGCGTTCCGGCGCAAGGGAGGGCGTTCCTGCGCAGGAACGAATCCTAAAAGTGGCTGAGGGAAATCTACAAGATGTCAATCAGTCACTTTTAGGACAATGATGCATGACTCAAACCCTGCGCCTGCTTGAAGCCGACGTACGGCTTGATGCAGCATTGGGGAGATAGGGTACCCCAGAGCATTGCTGGAGCTGCGCCATCGTTGGCACGCAACTCCAGCTATGCGCCGCCTTTACGGCACAGATGCGTAAGGCTTCTGTGATGTTTTGGGCCAATGGGTGGTGGTGGCATGGCACACAATTACTGCCGCATCCCTGCTACTTTGCAGGGATGCGCCGGTAATTGAAAATATGACCCTTAGTGTCTAGCATTACGCAGTTCTTATCTTTACACTACACTCATACATAATTTCTCAGGCCAATGAAATGAACACAAAATACAAAACAAATAAGCATAGTTGCAAGCAAGGCTACTGAGAAGGAGAGCAGTGCACCTGAAATGCATAGAAGATTTTGAAACATAATTTACCTACAATGTAATCTGCAGCATTATTGCTCTTGGTAAAGAACAAAGATTTGCAAATAACAGAGCCGGATAAAACAGAGTAGTGATGAATAGCTACTACTACTCACCAAGCCCGGGGACCTCTACGCCAAGCGCGTCCAGCAAGTCCCGTTCCCGGTCCATGACATCCGTCCAGCGGTGGGTGGCCTGGTTATAGGTGCGCCGGACCCCAGAGAGCTTAAACATGGCCCGGCACACCTTCTCCCACCGCTTCCGGCGCTCCCGGATGCCATAGCCGGTTGCGATCTTGCCGCCTCCCAGGATGGTCTTGGGGAGGCGGCGCTGGACGTAGAAGATTAGTGCGCCCACCTCCTCCGCGCTAAAGATCTCCCGTGGCACCACTTGCTCCCCCCTCAAACGCCCGCACGGGAGCCGGGCACGGGGTGCGGGACCCTTCCCCTTCTCAGGGTGCTTCCCGGCTCCCTTTACCATGGTCTGGGCAGAAATAAAGTTAAATGATAAAGAAGAAATAGAATAGTGAAGAAGAAAAGAAAAGAGTTTAAAAAAGTAGTTTAAAAGTAACTAAAAGTAGCAGAAAACACAAAAATATAGAGCTAGAAAAATAGAGGGATAGATAATAAGTAAAATAGATCAAATAAACTTCAAACAAGCAAAGGATGGCAGAGATTCAGAGAGGATACAGAAAGCATGCCCAGAACCATAGCAATGAATGAGAAACAAGATGGCCGCGCCTGTTCACGACCACGTGGGTAAGTTCGCGCGACGGAATTACGTCACGCAAACAAGATGGCCGCGCCCGTGTACGACCGCTAGGGTAACTTGGCAAACGTATAGCTACAAGCGCCTTGTGAACACGCACAAAATCACGCGAACATACACGCCGCAAAAAAATAAATTAGTGTATTCGCAAGCATTCACGGCTTCCGAAATCGATCTCGCACGGATTCGCGCCCCAAAAAACGCACGAAATTGCAGAAAAAACGATTTTTGCTAAACTGAAAGCAATGAGCAGGTGCAAAAGTTCAAACTTAACATTAGTAACATTCACTCTAGTGCTTCCTGAGGGGCCCCTCCAGAGTTTGCAACTATTCTATGACCCTGCTATGACCCAAACAGCAGGCTCATAGAATAGCTACAAGTAGACCTTAAAGGTCCTGTGAAAAAAAATTGCACTGCAACAGAAAGCAAATTACAGATAAGGAAGGAAGCAGGTGCCAGCCAGACTGGAACTTTCAAAATAACTGACACATTAATCAACCCCAAATTAATTCATGGCAGTTAAAGTAGGGGAGGTGTGCTTGCTTTTTTCAACCCCCATAATCTACAGTGATAAACAAACCTAATGGGTGGCAGTGAGGATGTACCAGAGGGTGGCATGGGTGTCCCAGAGGGTGGCAGTGGTGAACCAGAGGGTGCTGTGAACCTGTGATGATAAACCAGACGTAGAAACAACATAGTCGCGACCGTTGCGAGCCGAAAAGTAAGTTCGCAATTTCTAAATTGTCCACAAATCCTCGCGAACGCTCGCCAACACAAAAAACGGGAAAATCCGCCAATCCGCGAGAGTTCGCGGATTTTCGCGGATTGCGAATCCGTTAATCCGCAAATTCGCGTACGCGAGATCCGCTAGATCCGCCCATGCTTATTGAAAACTGGAAAGATTACCATCCACAGAGGCAGAAAAACCAGCTACAGAATGGATAATGTTCTACGCTGCCTGCTATGCAGAGAAGAATGCGTGCTAGACATCTGTCTAACACTCCTATCAGATGGTGCTGAAAAGAAAACTCAGGAAAGAAAAAAACATTTATGATCTTGATCTGATAAAAAATAAGGAACAACAACTACAGTTAGCAGTTTTGGAGGATAGAGGAAGGATTCCGGCACTCAAAAAAGAACTTTTAGAGTTGCAGATAGGCTTCAAAGCACGAGCTGATAAGATAATTAAGGACAGATGGGAAGTTAGTAAGCTTCGGAATTTTGAATATGGAGAGAAGTGTGGTTCCCTACTGGCCTGGAAAGCTAGGGCTGAGAGGAGCAGGAACAATATTAGTTCATTAATCCAGCGAGACTCGGGGATGCTCCTAAAAGAAGATGTTGAGATTAGGAGAGAGGCTAGAGATTTTATGGAGGAATTATATCAAGAAGATAGCAGACATGGGCTGGAAGAATTGGAGCAGTTTTGGGCTCTGAGGGACCTGCCCCAGTTGAACGAGTCTGATAAAGCTTCGTTAGTCACCGAGATTACCGAAGGGGAGATACGGGCCCAGTTGAAAAAGATGTCTAGAAACAAGGCCCCCGGTCCGGATGGACTTCCGACGGAGGTGTATAGGGACAATCTGGAGGAAATCCTAGCCCCACTACTGGTACTTTTTAACAAAATATTCGTGCAGGGAGAGCATACTCCAGCTTCTTTGTCGGAAGCCACCATCACCTTGATAGCAAAACCGAACAAAGATCCTAAAAAAATTGAGTCGTACAGACCTATTTCCCTTCTTAATTCAGATTTTAAAAATGTATTCTGGCATACTAACATCTAGATTGGCGAAACAAATTAAGTCCATAATTCATCAAGACCAGAGGGGGTTTATTCCAGGCCATCAACTTAATGAACTTACGTTTCAAGTTGTTGGTGCAATAGACACAGCGATAGAGAGGAGACTGCCACTTGCCATCGTTGGGATTGACGCAGCAAAGGTATTCGACCAGATTAACTGGCAATTTTTATGGAAAACTATGGCTAAGTTTGGGTTCCCAGCTACATTCATTAAAGGGATTGATACATTATATAGGAGTCCCCGGGCCAAAGTACTGGTCTACGGCAGTCTGACTAAATGGTTGAATATTTCAAGGGGAACGAGGCAGGGTTGCCCTCTGTCTCACCTCCTCTTCGATATTTATATCGAGCGCTTTGTCTGCTCCCTGAGATCAGACCCAGTAATTACACCGTTTAAAATGGGGGACTTGGTGCTGAAGACAGCATTATACGCGGACGACCTTCTTCTTTATACGACCAATCCTGTTGAGGCCATTCCCAGGTTATTTGAATTGGCTGAAGATTTCGGTAAAGTGTCGGGGTACAGAATTAATAAAGATAAAACAGATATAATGAGTTGGAACAACCTGGCCCCGATACCAGAAGCTAAACTAAAAATCAGATACCTGGGAATATACCTCACCCATAAACTGGAGGATGTTTCGAAAACTAGTTGGCAAACGGTGGTAAAGGAGGTAAGGAAGCTGTTGACCAGATGGAACACTCTACCTCTTAACATCTACGGTAGAGTGAATCTAGTCAAAATTATAATCCTGCCTACAATCACCTTTTTATTTAACTCCATTCCTCTAAATTTGAATAAAAAGGATATTTCTAACCTTCAAGAGAGGATTGGTTCTTTCAATTGGGCCACTAAGTCCCCCAGGATTGCCTGGAGGAAATTGAGAAGGGGATTGAAGCTAGGCGGATTGGCTCTCCCCGATTTACTTTTCTATTGTTATGCTTTTCAGTTAAAGAATTTTAGACTTTTGGCAAATAAGTTGGACTCTTCATCGCATGGTGGCCTCTTTCAGGCTATGTTATCGGACCTGCCACAAGGCTTAGATTTTTTCTTATATAAATTTGGGGACCAGAAGTTTTTTAAAAAGGTCCGTCTAAAGCTTCTACAGGCAGCACTCAATACTTGGCAATCAATACGTAAAATTTTGGAGATCCCTTACTATCATTCTCAGGCCCCAATATGGGACTCTCCGGGTACCCCTGATTGTCTATTAGATCGGCTGGCTCTCCCACTGAGAGCAGCAGGTGTTAAGAAATGGGGGGACCTGTGTAATAACTCGGTACTTCTAGACTGGGAATCCCTATCGAATTTAACAGAAGGCTCCATTACAAGATTTAAATTCTATCAGTTGTCTTCTTGGTGGGGGAGACAGTGCTGGGCAAAGGATGAGGAGACCCCAATCCTGGAAATAATTAGTAGGGGGAGAGGATGGAAGGGGGAGATTGCACTTTGGTATAACACATTAGTGGGAGCGAAAGATAATTTGGAAGCTGAAATTACCAAGCTTTGGGATAATTTCCTAATTCAGAACCCCGTAGAGATGTTGAAGGTTTGGACAGATGCATTTACACTCTCACAAAAAAATTATAAAACCATCCAACCTTAGAAGGAATCACCTGTTTACGGCATATAGGGTGTACTGGACCCCAGCGAAATTATCCAAGATATCAGCAGAAGAATACTATTGTCCAAGATGCAGGCTCCCAGCCGCGGAAAAACAGGCATATGTTTGTCGATTGCCCAGAAATTACGAGTTATTGGAGACAGGTGTGTGGGTTCTTAGAGGAGGTAGTACTAACCTCGATCACCTGTAGTCCCAGGCTGATTCTTCTTGGCCTTCCCCAGGACTATGATATTAGAAACAGCACCTCACAGTTTATCTTTTATGTTATTGTTATTGCAAGGAGGGAGATTTGCAGGGAGTGGAAGTCTGTAAACCCTCCCAGATTTGTAGACTGCCTAAAGAACATCATGGCTGTTAGCCGCTTAGACATGTTGTGTGGCGGGGAAAGTGCCATTAAGATCTGGTCTTCATTAAAAGCATGTTCTGAGGGATAACACACAATGAGTCGAATGATTATGCCAGAGGTTTAGTGGTCCTGTCCTCCCAAAGAGGCAAGATACATTGATAATGGGAGTTGGATTAGGAGACGACCTACCTCTGGGTGACCTCCGCAGGCTATCCACAGACTCCAGGGCGGAACAAGTTGGTTTGTGCTAGTGGCCCGGATAAAGCCCATCTAGAGTTGATATTTTCTGGTGGCATTTATGAGGACACAAAAAAAAAAAAATAACACTCCTATCAGTCATGCTTACGAATATCGATACTCTGCTGGAACCGGTAATGGCCCATGATCTGTGTTGTCCCCAGCAGCTACCAATTCAGATGACGGCATTCACTGAGATCTCACAGACGCAAATTGCTTCTGCTGAGGTACGAGAGGAAACAACAGGCACGCAGGTAACATCCGATACAAACATTGCTAATGCGACAAATGCTGAAGGCGATGCTTTCCATCTATGTGCAGTTAATCTTCTAAACAAGGTAATCCAACTTTTGCCTACGATGGTAGACAACTTTTTGGCTATAGACATAGAAGATTTCAGGTTTTCTCCAAGCCCTAACACTGACTTTTGATTTTGGCACACAGTGTTCTGAGAAACATTGAAATTTGAACTTCATTTTTTTGAAAACTAAGAACTTTTTCCTATGATTATTTTTTTTTCTCCAAATTTGTGTTTTTCATTTTTGGCACAAGTAATCTGCTTATAGGAGAACTATTCATAGAGAACAAGAATTCTTTGAATATTAGAGACAAAATATGTCCTTGTCCTTAAAAAAACGGGTTTATGTAATCTGACATGAAATGGTTTGGGCCTTTTTCTTCTGCATCTACGAGCCATTTCATAAATGTATACTTTTGTGGTTCATTCATTTACATTTCAACTGTAAATATGTGCTTAGAATGAAACCTTGCTTTAATGTGTACTGCACCAATGCATTTTTTTATATACTTTAGATATGATTTAACATGTTTAGGGCTTAGTAACGTCGTACATAAGAAAGTGGAGTGAGTGTTGTGTTTCAATTTAGATTCCGTATGAATTTCCAGATGCATGCCCTTATATAGGTATAATTCACATTGCCCTTATATAGGCATAGAGAGCCAGGCCTTATTTAGGCATAATCCATGCTACCCAAATACAGGCATGGCTGCTTACATCCATTCATCTACGTCACAACGAATTCTTGGAAAACCAGACTCTTGCGCTTTAGGGACTTCCCCTTGCCTGGATATTGATTTCTCCAAGAACTCATTTATTATGCATGAACATCTATTCCTTAGGAGTTCATGCCCTACTTTTACGTCAATACTGGAATTCCTAAACACCTTCAAGGTATAAATATACCTTCACTTGCTATGGCAAGGCACGGTGCAGTTCGACTACCTACTTGCATGACGCAGCTCGCCACAGAAAGTCCCGAAGGAAGTAATTTCCCCAACTGACGCACTGACCAGACTCTGTCATCCTCCTCGCAGAGAATCCAGCTCCAGTATTTCTGACTCCCCTTGCGGGGTGTCAGAGAATCAAGTCCTGGGAAAGAGATACCAACCTCTCTCATTCTAAGGTATGGAGCTGATTAGAACCTAGAGAAACCGTTGGCAATCCTTGACAAAACTAAAGTTATGCTAAGACAGCACCTACTTCTTCCCTCATACTAGACTTAGGTTAGGTACACTGGGCTTAGATTATTTTAGGAGCACCAGTTGAGTATTTTAGCCTGTGTTGTTTATGTATGTATTTTTATATATGTCATAGCTTCAGACCATACTATTACAGTATTATTTTATATTACTGTTAACGCTGTATGCATTATATTTGGCATTCTGTCTTACAATTGTAGCAGTTCATATCTCTTGCATGAGAAAGAAGACTGTTCAATAAACCCTTTTTATTGAAATGCCCATCTCTCTATTTCTGTGCCAAACTCTGTAGAAGCGAAGCATGCACGATTGACTGATTGAAACGGTTATCTATTGGTTCCACAACTCTGAAGATATTGTTACGACTCTAAGGGAAACAAAGTTGACATGTTTATGCGGTTGTCAGAGACTAATCCCTTCTTGTTTATTCGAGAATGTTTCTAGTGACCTCTGAGTTAGCTGGCACACACAAGTTATTAAATTTAATGTACTCGATTGAGACATACTGACCTCAGTCCTAAGTCAAAACTATAGTGTATATTATTCCAATGCACAGAGCCTATTAGGGGTATAGGAACTACACTACAGTAGGCCGGGTGATAAGCCGAAAGCAGAGCTGTTAGCCTTGCCACGTCATATTATAACTTACATGCACTCCCTTATTTACCCAAAGAAAGTGGATTGGGATAAGTTGACTGCATGTCGCCATACGAAGAATACAATTGTGTCTGATTTTTTTACTAGATTTGAGAGGGTGTTCTTGAATTTTAGTGGTCAGGACTTATCGCTGGAAGGTGGTGTTCGCTTGTTCGTTAATAGTTTTGTTACTAATTTGCTTCCCGAGATTGCAGCTAGGCTGCAGGCTTCAGTCAGCACTTGGACTTCATCCTCCCCATCAGTGATTTTCAGTATGGCACAGTATTATGAGCATAGAGAGAATGAGGATAAAGAAAAGTTGGAGAAAAAGGCAAAGGATTTGAAGATGAGTGTATTGCTGTAGCAAGTTGCGAGGGGCAGAGGAAGGGGTTCAGGATCGGCCCAGCGGTTACCTTGGTCTAATAGGGGTGGTTCTTCCAGCGCGTCCTTGGGCTTAACCAATGTGCGTATTGTAAAAAGGAGGGGCATTTGCAAAACGATTGTCTGATGTTGTCGCACAAAGGCGAGGCTCCGAGAGGTCGAGGATATAGAGGACGTGGGAGAGGGGAAGGTGGCCGAGAGGCGATGCAGTCGGAGAATGCGTCATTCAGTAGACAGAGTGGAAATTATTTTATGACCCCAGGAGCAGACAGTATTATCATGAAGACTATGACATGGATTAGGTGACTGGGTTGTCCCACAGCTAGGACAGCCAGGGACAGGGCGAGGGACCAGTTCCAGTGCCTGTAGATCAACTCGGATCTTACGTCACCGCTGATTTGCAGGGCACCACAGAGAAATTTCTACTTGACGCGGGGCTATGAATAGCTCTGTTTCCCGTTCACTGGTCCCGGGGCAGCTCTGTCTGGCCAAATCAATGTTTTGGTTGGTTTCTCAGGAGTGCCCCATTTCCAAACCTCTTGGATTGACTATTGGTCCCATTACAGTTGATTCCCCATTTTTATTGACGTCCAACTGTGGGCAGAATTTGCTGGGATTGGATTTGTTAAAAAGACTACGGGGTATATTCTCAAGAATGTGTATATCCCAAAAGTTACTGTGCATATCGCAGTCTATCATAGGAAAATAACAACGCCTTAACGTCCAATTCCCAACCTAGCAGCACCATGCAATAGTAGCATGACAACGCACCAAATCCAATGCAACCAACACAAAATGCGAAACATGAATGCCAAAAAGTTGCGTTGCTCCAAAGCGCGATACCAAAATCAACGATAACCAGCGACAGCCCCGCAAAACCCATGCGTAATGCGGGAAAACGCACTATAAAAGTCATAACAAAAAAACACGCCAAAACCAATTCAAACTGCGTAGCACCATGGATGCACTCAGACCAAGTTTAGAGGAGAAGCCCAACCCCACAAGCCCCAAGAGGACCAGCCAGGAACCCTGTGTTCAAGGAAGGCCACGGAGAAGAAGAAGACGGGGTTCAGTCCGCATGAAGACCGGATCATCGTCAGGGAGGTGATAGAACACTACCAACAACTGTTTGTCACCTCCACTGTGGCACTGGAAACCTAAACTGAAATATGGCAGACCATCGTCACCAACGTCAATGCAGTCGGAGTGGCGAGGAGGTCCATGGAGGCGGTCAAGAGTCGCTGGCATGATATGCAAAGCCAGACCAAACAGAAACTCACTTGAAACAGAAAGGCAGCAACGGCGACTGGAGGTGGGAGGCCTGCACTGCAGGAGGAGCTGGATGTGCTGGAGGAAATGGTGGCCACAGCCACCAGTGTGGAGACTGTGGCAGGAGTCGGGGGCCTAGACACAGCTCGATATGACCTGACCCAACAGCAACAGGGTGAGAGACTACCAGGGACTACGGACAGTGGGAGATGGGCACAATGGCACACATGCACAATCATGTGAAGCACACAGCACACCCACAAAGACAGTGGAACACATCCCTGATACCCTTGGCACAGAGCAGCACACATACAAACACCAAATAGGCCCCCATCCACCATGTGCACATATGGGCCCCCTCTGAATAACCAACAACACTACCAATCCATGCACATGTGATGAAACCAGTACAGCTGTGGCTGGGTGAGTCACACTAACAAGCAAGTGACACTGCCTGACTGATATTATGGCAGCAGCCCAAATAAATAAGCTTGCACACAAATCAACATGAAGGTGGCCCTGTGTGGATCACATCCGTAAATGAGCAGGTCACACTTTGACACATCAACGTGCACACAGAAACGCTTTAATAAAATCCCATGGTTAGTGTAGATGGATAAGCTACTGAAGGACATTGATATAGACCCTAATGATATACAAAAATTGTAGGGCCCAATGACTTCATTCAATATTCCCATTGATGTCTCCATCTCCCTAGAAGAGGTTACATGTGTAATAATTGAGAGCAAGGGAGGTAAGGCACCGGGCCCTGATGCTGTCCCGGTCGACCTATTTAAATCTAATTTGCTCCTATGTGGACCACTGCTAACCCAGGTTTTAGCGGCCTGCTGTTCGACTGGAATTATCGAGATGTGGTCAGAATCTCTCATTGTACCTGTCTTTGAAAAAGGTGACCAGCAAAATTCAGCATGTTACCGACCGATATCTTCGCTGGACTCACTAGTAAAGATAGCGGGATGGACTGTGCTCATTTGGTAACAAGAATGGGCAGAAGATAATCAGGTGTTTGCAGATGTCCAATTTGGGTTTCGTCAGGGTCTGGGTACTCTTGAACAAGGATTGAACCTTAACATCTTGATAGGGAAGTACACGCGGTCTAAAGAAGGTAGATCATATCTTGCCTTCGTAGATCTTTCAGCAGCGTTTGACTGAGGGATACATAACAAATTATGAGATTTTAACCACCATGGGGGTGGAGTTGTCATTGATTCAAATTTTAAGACAATTGTATTGTAATGCTAAAGCAAGGGTCCGTTACACATAGAAGGGGGTAAGACAGGGATTTGTCCTGGCACAGTTTTATTTACAATGGGCTAGAACAAGCATTAATAGAGGAGTGCCAGGACTTGCCACAAATAAATAAATGCCCCATACCCGCCCTCTTGTATGCGGACGATGCAGTGCTGATGTCCCACACTCAATCAGCTAAGTCAATTTGGGAAAAACAAGCAGAGATACATAGCAATGCGAAAGCCCATTGGGAAACAGCGACAAAACAACTAGGGGAACAATTTGCCAATAGATCAAAGGGCCGAGTGCCAGAAAGTCGATCACCAAATAGAGACACTGTAAGAGCTCAAGCAGGAAACCAACTTAACTATTTACCAATCTCGTCTATACCAAATCTGAGGGCCCTCAATAAAGAGATAAATAAAACTTTACGAAAGCTAAGACAAAGGAGTAACAAACCTATTCTACAAAATACCCTTGCTAAATTAAAACAAACCAAGAAGAAAATGATATGGCAAGCAAAAAGGGAAGTAGAAGAATCTTTGTGGGCTAAGCTCCTGTTTGATGCAAAGACAAATCAAAGTGCAAAATTTTGGCGAACAATAAGGGGCAGATTTAT
Source organism: Lissotriton helveticus (assembly GCF_964261635.1). Classification (NCBI taxonomy): domain Eukaryota; kingdom Metazoa; phylum Chordata; class Amphibia; order Caudata; family Salamandridae; genus Lissotriton; species Lissotriton helveticus. The sequence continues at coordinate 1,598,214,969 of NC_136059.1, read as the reverse complement.
GTTAACTGGCGCATCCCCAGGGATGCGCCAGTTAATGTGCGCCACAGTGCGCCACAGCTCCGCCACCCATGGTGCGCCGCATTTATAATGCGGCGCACCATGGGGCAAAAACGGCACAGATGCGTGACGCATCTGTGCCGTAAAGGTGGCGCATTGCTGGAGTTGCGTCGCAAGCGCGATGCAGCTCCAGCAAGGCTCGGGGGTGCCCCATCTTCACAATGCTGCGTCAAGACCTACGCCTGCTTCAAGCAGGCGCAGGGTTTTGACGCAGCATTGGCCTGAAAGTCACTGAGTGAAATCTTATAGATTTCACTCAGCCACTTTCAGGAGGCGTTCCTGCACAGGAAGGCCCCCCCCCTGCGCAGGAACGCCTCCTTATGGCGCAGGGCTTTACAACGTGACGCATCTCCTAGATGCGTCACGTTGTAAATAGGGTGCATTGTTTGCGCCGCCGTTGCGTCAAATAAAGTGACACAATTGCGGCGCAAAGAGGCGCAAGGGCCTAATGAATCTGCCCCTAAATAATTTAGGTAAAACCCACGTGCAGGGCATCAACTCCCACATAACAGAGGAAACTTGGGCAGGCCACCTCCATGATCACTTTAACCCAAGAGGGGAAAGCTCCAGCACGGCACAACCAGGATCAGGACAGCCTGACAAGCTGAGCACCCATGGTAACATCGGCAGGAGGTCAACAAGAGAACTGCACTTCACGGTTTTGCAGATCAAAAACCAAGTAGCCAAAGGTAGGCCAGAGGGGGCACCGGGCCCTAACGGTATCCCCCCAATATTGTTTAAAGCTGACTCGAACTACTGGGCGGCTGCATTACTACAAGTGTTCAACTCCAGAGATGAAGGGGCTGGCATCCCAGACTCCTGGAAAGGATCCATAATATCCCCAATCTACAAGAAGGGTGATAAGAATAAACCTACTAGCTACAGACTTGTAGCCTTAATTGATGTCGAGGCAAAATACTATGCCGGTCTCCTTTTGGACGAACTAACAGTATGGGCAAATGAAAAATCCCTCATTCCTATCAATCAGACCGGCTGCTCCAAAGGCACTGGGACCATCACAAATCTACTTGCACTGACGCTACTGATGGACGGTGCCAAAGCAGCAAATCTTTCCCTATTTTTCTGCTTCATCGATTATTCTGCTGCTTTCGACAGTATAAACAGGCAGAAGCTGTGGGCTAAACTAGCAAAGATGGAAATTGCAGCAGCACTATTAAAACAGATAATCCAGTTACACACTAACACTTGGGTTCAAATAAAACTAGGAACCGGAGAATATCTGTCAAGGAAAATATCAACATCTAGTGGATTGAAGCAGGGCTGCGTACTGGCCCCCATGCTTTTTAACCTGTTTATGGCAGACCTTTCTACTGAATTAAACAACAGCACTTCCCATGCACCGAGATTAGGCGGGCTGTCACTCTCTAACCTACTGTACGCTGACGACGTCGTCCTAATAAGCCGAACTCCAATTGGGATTCAGCACTTGCTAAATACAACTGCCAAGCATGCTGCATCTAATGGTTTAACCATCAATAGCGGTAGCTCTAAAATCTCTGAAACACAAAACTGCTGGGCCAGGCTTTTATCCCTTACTACAAGTACTACAAGCAAAGCTAATCCCAGCTATTACATATGGAAGCGAATGCCTTAGGGGAAAAGATGAAGAGACTTTGGAACAAACTGTGCTAAGAGCTGCAAGAATAATCTTTAGCCTACCAAATTATGCCTCTCCCGCGCAAATCAGGCTGGAGCTTGGCCTACAGTCACAAAAAATAGCTTGCAAAGCAGCTTATGTGAAATGTTGGTTTAGGATCAGAAGCTCCGATAACTGCTCCCTGAATTTCCACCTATGGAAAGAGATAAACTCAAGCAGAGCTTGTATCCCAAGGGATTACCTGACCACATCGATAAACCATCTAGGCCTGAAGGAACTGTGGGCTACTACGGGAACGCAGAATAGTTTTAAGGCTTTGGTAAACAAGACAGTTAAAAATCTATCAGTACTTGAAGATAAGGAAACACTCAGAAGACGATCACACGGCTGGTGCATGCTACAGAGCTACACAACACCTGGTCCTCAAGACTACCTGCATGCGGGCTTCAGCCGGAAGCTAAAAGAGAAATACCTCAGGTATCGATTGGGAATTCTTCCTGTCCTCCCGCATCTACCACCATGGAAGCGAACCACAGAAACAACTGAGTGCCGCCTTTGCGCAGAAGCTGAAGAGAGCATCATGCATCTACTATGCATTTGCCACGGTCTGGACCTAGAACGACGCTTGTTATTGAAATCTATCTTTAACACCAAGAGGATAAGAACCTGCAGGCAAGCAGTGAAGGCTTGCTTTGGTGAAGGAGACATACAGCTGGCATGCCGGTTTGTACAATTTATGGGGGCGGCAGAAGAGAAATTGAAAGGGCCTGGATTACCATAAAACAGGTCTAAATTAGGTAGTTACTTTGTCCGGTCCTTAAATGGCCAACCTAAAGTATAAAAGAGACATCCTACTTTGACTAATAATCAAGCATAACGGTCCAGGACCTGCAGGCAGACTGGCAGACTGTGCCTCAATCCGGCCGAAACACAGCAAAACGGCAGGCTTACAAACATTTTTGACACAGTGCCAGAGAGACTCAAACACATACTGCAAGTGGACATTGGATAAATAAAAACAGCCTGGCCAGGCTGTTACTGTTGCTTAACTTGGCAAAGCTTGGGCTAGCCCAACTTATCTGGCGTGTAGGCACTTTAGATCTGATGAAGCGCGTAAGCCCTAAAATGTGAATTTTAACAAGATGCACAATGATGGCTGCTTAACTTGGCAAAGCTTTCGCTAGCCCCGTTTTTATTGATGCACAGGCACTTTAGATCTGATGAAGCGCATTAGGACCAAAATGTTAACTTTAACATGAAGCATAATAATGGTTTTTAACAGTGTTTTATCCATTGCATTACGTATATTAAATTGTTAATGTTATGTGTATGCAACGGTTTTAATTAATTATGCATAGTAAATAAACTACTACTACACACTCAATTAGGACTCCAAAGGGCTAGCTTACCCTTCGCGCATTGCTGCGATCTCCGCAGAAACGAAATTCAAGGAAATTCGTTATGATAACATTCAATTTACATTGTGTCATTTTTATTGAAACTTATTCATTTTATTATGGAACACATTTCAAAGTGTTGTTTTAATACTATTTATTTCTTCGAGTGCTTGTGGATACATGATTTTTTGTTTTTCCGTTTGGTGCATACAGCAGTATTCGAAAGATTATGAGGGCCTTGGGGGGCCAATATTTGAAAAAAATGTTATGCCAGAAACCTTCGCGGGAGTGTACTCAACAACTTCCTAAAGTTTCCTGGTGATCGGATGAATGGTGTTTTAATTCTATTTATTTAATCGAGTGCTTGTGGATACATGAATTTATGTTTTTCCTTCTGGTGCATACATCAGTATTCGAAAGATTATGAGGACCCTGGGGGGCCGATATTTAAAAAGAATTTATGCCAGAAACCTTGACAGGAGTGTACTCAACAACTTCACAAAGTTTCATGGCGTTTTTTAGTTTTTCCGTCTTGTGCGTGCATCAGTATTTGAAAGATTATGAGGGCCCTGGGGGGCCGATATTTAAAAAAAATGTATGCCACAAACCTTCGCAGGAGTGTACTCAACAACTTCCCAAAGTTTCATGGCGATCGGATGAATGGTGTAGTAATGCATAAAGGACAAACAGACAGACATACATTAGTTTTTATATATATAGATGACGTCAAAATTGTTCTAGGTGCAGGGGCATTTTTATTGGTAACAAAAAGGTGTAACCTATTATAACCTTTCCTTATCTAGGTATTTTATTTGATAACAAGGGGACATGGTATCAGGCAGTTAACAATAGGAGTCTACTTTTTATGAAAGCTACCATGGCCCTGGTTAATTTTGCAAAAAAACTGGGTAGGAAACAACCAGTGGAACAGGTGTGTGGGGTTACTGTGGTATTAAACCTATTCAACAGGTGGAGAATGCTTTTTTAAAATATCTACTGATGGTTCCAGATAGCACCTCTACCTATGTATGCCACTCAGAACTAGGATTGCCTTTTATTTCAGACTTAATAAACATCCAACCAGTTCTGTTGTGGCATAGGATTTGGACTTCCCCAAATACCATCTTTAATTGTGACACATTAAATGCAGTCTTATATTAGTTCAGGCTCTGGAGATTCTCTGGTTGAATAATGTCAAAAAATGTATGAATGATTTGGGTCTTTCTGAATATTTTAAGAATACTGGAATTTTACATACTGTTACGAGAAAGCATTTTAAAAAACGTTGTTGGACTCATATGGAGGCAAATAGATTTGCTGTCGAGGCTGCTAAGTCGACAGAACAAGCTAACCAACTTTTACCTATTACGTATGGTACACAGCCCTACCTACATTTTGTATTAAGTGAGTATGACCGATTTGTTTTAGCCCGTTTTAGACTTGGAGCTTTTCACTGTGTGATATGTTTTCCTGATTTAAATGATTGGACCCCAACATTAAGTCAATAGCATCTTTTCTTAAAAGTATTGTGATGAAAAAATGAATTTGTAAATTATTGTTGAATAAAATATTGTATCTTGAGTAACTAGTACCTATAGTCACCAGTATACTTTCTTACATTGTAATATTGATGTTTTAAACTGTTTGCTTTTATGATTTTTTGCACAAAATCAAATAAAACTAGTATTGAATTGAATTGATATAGACCTATCAGTGACAAAACCCACAGAAATATCGCAATATGGTAAACATGAAATTAAAATAATCTACATGGAGAAACAAAGCCAAGAAAGAGGTAATAGAGAAGAGAAAAAATCATGTGTTATACGATATTTGGCTAGTATAATGCTGTTTGGTCCACCTGAATATCTAGTCAGTTACAAATAGCCAGGACAGATTTTACCTGACAAGATTACGACTGGGTACTATCCATGACCTGGTGGCTTTCCCAAGATATGAAGGATGGAAGAATAGTTCATAGTTTCCCACGTGATGGCAAAATCAGTCAGTCCACAATGCACTTTATGCTGGTATGTAACTTTTATCGAGATGTAAGGTGAATATTTTTACGGCCAATTTTTATAACAAAGACATTTTTCTTTTATAAAAATTCCATGAATTTTATATGTAACCTTGATAATGAATTAGTATGTCGAGCTGTGACTGGATTTATAAGCTGGGCAGTAAAAAGAAGGAAATGATTTGCAAAGTTAAACAATTGCGATTCTCCTATTTACAGGACTAGAGAATCTGGATTTCATTAAAGACACGGTAGCTGACATTATGCATAATCTTTCACTGCAGTCTCCAAGCAGCCACATACATCATAATACCAAAAATTCCAGAATAGAACATAACAAGAACATAAATGCCAAGAGCTGAGAACAATCTGCCTCTTTTAAATGTAGAGTAGAGAATAAGTGCAAGAAAAAATAATAAAATTTCAGAAATTCATCTTGAAGACTTAAAAACGTCCAATGGGTCGTCAACGAGACGTGACGAAGGAGGAAGATGCCAAAGGAAGGACAATCCAACACATCACATATTTAAGAAGAAGGGTTACCTGAAAAGAGAGAGAAGTAAATGGCTCAAGAAGAAAGGTATAAAATATAACAAGTAAAGAGAAAAAATCTAAGACTGTTGAAGGCAGCAAGTTAAGCAATAAAGCAAAATCATTATAAGCAAGAAACTCATTGTCAAAATAACCATCCAAAGGGAGGGATGGGTGGGATACTGTCAGCCTCCGTGTCTTTAATGAAATTGAGATGCTCTAGTCATGTAAATAGGAGAATCACAATTTCATTACATGAACGGAGGCTACATTATGCATGTTGGCAGCTTTGTAAGACAGGATTAGACATATGTTCGATAGGCTCACAGTAGTGAGCTGCAAAGGTGCTAGTTTTCGACTTATCGGCCGCTTTAAGGATGTCATCCAACTTACCTCCAGACCATAATGATTTACTTGCCATAGCGCCTCTAATGGAATGAGTTCGAAATTTCGTTATGTCAATGCCTGTTAAATTCTTGGCAGTTTTAACCCATCTAGCAATGGATGTTGAGGTTATAGCTTTATGGTGTTTGACAAAAGACATGAGTAATTGATTTACGCCTTGTGGGCAAAGAATAGACATTCTTTGATCATACTCTCTCATGCAATCAACTACACAAAGTTTTGAACAGGGGTCAAGACGTGGATAGAAGATAGAATCAGACATAGTTTTGGTTCTTCTATAAATATTGAATTTGACACCAAAGATGTGATACGATCTGTTAGAGATATCTAGAGCTTTGACATCAGAGACTCTTTGACAGGAGATAAGGCATAAAAGAGTTGCAAGCTTGATAGAGAGGTATTTTCTATTCAAAAGGGTGTTATCTGGCCAGTTATTAAAAAAGTCTAGGATTAATTTAACATCCCAGAGAGTATCATATTTGGGTTTAGGGGGCCTTCTTATGCGAATGCTCTTCATAACTCGGCAAACAATGACATTTTTACCTACCTTTTTGCCGTTGAGAAGGATATGGCCAGCAGAGTTGGCCAATCTATAGCAATTGATAGTTCTGTAACTTAAGCCTTTATCAAATTGTTCAACTAGGAAGTTTACTACATCAACAATAGGTGTCTGTAAGGAATGCAAGTTCCTTTCCAGGCACCAACGAACCCAGCATTTCCAAATGTTGCCTCTATAGTGAGTCCCTGGAGCCCAAGATTTTCTGAGGAGTTTAGCAGCTGATGATGAAAGGCCTGAGATTTAATTGGACCTCCTGACACTTTTCAAGCAAGAAGGTTCAAACTCCTTGTCTGGATTAGGGGGTGAAATCCTCAGTCTACGTCTGTTAGAAGATTCTCCTGGAAAGGAATTAAAAAGGGGGTGTACGCCAGTTCCAGAGTGGTAGGGAACCAAGCGTGGGAAGGCCAAAATTGAGTTAATGGGACAAGGGAGCACTGGGAGGAGATCTCTTGATCTACTATGTTTTGCTTATCTAGAGAGAGAGGTATGTCTCTTGGAAAAGAGGTTTGCGTAGGAATATGCATGAAGTCTATGAGAAAGCCCTTTACTGTTTTTAGTACCCAGGGATCTTGAGTTGTTAACTTCCAATTTTGGTAAAAATGTTTGAGTCTGCCTCCCACCTTTAGGGAAGAAGGGGAGGGTGAGTGAGGAAGAGTACTCACTTAGAGGGTTTGCTCCAAAGGATGAGCCACAAGATCTGAATCCTTTTGAACGGGGCCTCTGCTTCTCTGGGGATAGAAAGCAAGAGCGTAGTAAATATCCACGACCGAAGCCACAGGATCTTGGATAGGGCCTTTGATTAAACCGGCTGGAAGAGAGGCCCCTTCTTCCGGCCCGCCCAAAAAGGTTGTTGTTAAAGACCTTCATCATATTTTGTTGAGCATTATCTAAGGCAGTGAAAGTTGATACGCATTTACCAAGGAATTTGATACGGTCTTTCCCAAAGACTAGTCATTTTGGGTTGTTAGAGGGGCTCTTTTACGGCCATATAGCTAAGCTTCAGATTAATTTTAGTAAGAACAACTCTAAGCCTTTCGGCATTAAGGCTCGCGTTTGCGTTACCTAAAAGTATTAGGGCTCTCTGGCTCCAGCCTCTGATTAGTTCAGTATTGAGAGGAGTACCACGGATTTGGCTTTCCTCTGTGGAATCAATTATTCTTGCAAGGGGTCCCAGGATGTCGAGAAGACAGTCCTGGCAACCATTTAGGGATCTCTCCATCCCCTTCCTGGGGACTCGACTGAGCTTAAAAGGGAATTTTATGAGCTATGAGTCGTGGTTGGGAGTTTGGCAAGTTTTATCTTTGATGGAAGGTCTCGAGCATTCTGCTCTGAGAGTGTTTCTGGTACCCCGCTCGAGTAGGTTGCGTAGCCATTTCCAATGAATTTGGCAACATGGTCTTGGGGCCACCACTCAGAGAGTCTGGGATGCTTGAGGTTTAGAGGAGAGAACATTAGGACGCTCTTCATCAATATGGTAGAAGTCGTCACCCTCTTCATCTAAATCTAAGATATACTCTTCGGGGATATCAGAAGATTCAATGTCATCAAAAAAGTTATCTCCCATGTAATTTTGAGCACTGTGATGATTTGTGCCACTAGGGACACCCAGATAATTTGTGCCCGGTGACACCCAAATATGTTGTCCTGCTAGGGACACCCAGGGAGTTTGAGGTGCAGGGACCTCCATTCGGTATTGAGGTGAGTTTGGAAGAGGTGCTATGACCTCCTGTAGTGGTCATAGGGGTCGTTTGTTCAATATTCTTACTTTTTCTAATTCTTTTACCCCTTGTCTCAGGGATCTCGTCAATTTCGTTAGCCTTGTCCTCCTGAGTAGGGCGAGGTCTTTTTTGAAGAATGACCTAGTTTAAGGTCTCAAACATGCAAGACCTCATTTCTCTTTGGAGCATTTTTCTGAAGGATTCTTTATCAATGCTGGAGGTGGGGGTGGAAGCGTCGTCTGAGTCAGAATCAGGCATTGTGCCTTTAAATGTTTATAAAAATGGGGAGTTGCCACTTACTATATCAGCTCAATATAGGGGTATTGCTCGTAAGAAATATAGTATGGTCAGAGGAAGAAAGGGCAAGGCAGAAGCAAACTGGTTAAATGTCCTAAGGGGTTAAAATGTTATCCAAGTGTATATTCCCCCTTTTTTTACGGGCGGAGTGTTCAGAACAATGAACCCTTACTTCTAAGAGAGAGTGAATTCCGGTTTGTTTCGATGAACAGCTGATCATCAACTGACGATCGCGAGGTGTGGTTTCCATGGGAATGATTGCAAGCGCATGCGATCTTCTAAAGCCAGCGATGGAGAGAGGGAGAGGAAAGAACCTAGGCAACCGTAGGACGCGACGTCATGGTTGCCAAGGGATCTTCCTCAAATTTCACCGCAATGCGTGGAAGTGCACTTAGGACTCGCGGCTTGCATCGGGAGCATCGGGAGCATCGGGAGCTAGTCTGAAATAGGAGGGGGGTCTCTTGAGGGCCCAGGGTCAAAAGCGGATGTGCTTTTGGTGCAAATACGCGAAGTAGGTTAGGGAGGAGTGTGCAGTAAAAAAACGGGAATTGAAAATATATAATCACATTAAGCCTGCAAGGAAAATTTATTACAGCATTGAAAGGATGTGAGACAATGACATTTTGAAAGCCTTACCTTATCAGAAAGGAAGGAAAAAGGGGGGAAGGGCAATTTCCGTAAATTGGAGATCGGTGTGGAGGGATAGGGGAGGGGGGTCGGGGTTAGCCCACCACTGTGAATAACAATAGATAAAAAGGATTAGACAAGGCTCATAAGAGTAAGGAATGATAATAAAGGAGTTAATTATCTGCTCTGAGCCGGATTTAGCAGAGGAAGATTGTTGTCATCTGATGGCATTTATGTTTTTGTTATGTTCTATTCTGGAACCTTTGGTATTATGATGTATGTGACTGCTTGGGGACTGCATTAAAAGATTATGCATAATGTAGCCTCCGTTCTTGTGATGAAATTTATTCTACAAAGTTGATTGATAGGTGATTTTATATTGTTAATGGTTTTTTAAATTTCAAGAAAGCAAGATGATTTTTATTAATGATGTTTTAACAAACCATTGAATGAGTTGTATTCTCATGTATGATGTATCTTTTATTTAATATATCTTTGTGGTTAATATGTACTTTTAAGGGTCGATAAAAAGAATTTGAATAAAGTTATTATGATGATTATATATATATATATATATATATATATATATATATCCAAAGTAACTCCGTAACACCACCTCCAATCCGACAGGACCGGCGAAGCAGGAGACAGACCACAGCTTTCAGGTAAATTAATTTATTTTTCCAGTTTTCTTCCTTAATCACCCAACCATGACGCGTTTCGGGCTTTGCAGCCCTTGTTCACATGCAAGGCATTAGTGCAGATAACAGTGCTTTTAAAGTGCTACAGTGCTCCGCCTCTGCCCCTCCTCCCAGAATGGTCATGTGACCACCATGAGAGGGAAAACAGACTATCTCACTTAATGTTCGAAATAAAACACAAGTATGTTAAAACATCACATTTCCGGCATAAATGCATAATGTATATACTCATATAACTATATGTATAGAGCAATCAAATCACGGAATAAAATCCGAAAATGAGTCTCATAACTGGTTAAATCCAGTGAGTCATGCAGACATACAAATGTTTTGACCATATCAAACATAACATCAGGAGATAGTGTAAATCAGTATTCTGATATGTAAAGACAACATGTCTAATAGAGTTGAATTATATCAACTAACTTATGGCCTGACGGAACAAAAATAGTAACAACCACAAAAAGCTAGGACAACCATGCCTAGTGTGCAAAGAGGCTAGAAATAAAGTGCAAGCTGTATATGTTAGAAGACAATGAAATACATGTTATAAAATATCAAGGAATGCATTATGAAAAAACGAACAATTACCCGTCATAAAATCAGGGACTGTCTTTCATTCTAAAAATGCAATTCTAAAAACATTGATTTCATAATATTATTATCCTAAAAGAACATAACAGACAGTGTATTTAAATAGTGATAAAATGTAATAAAAAAGAGAGGGAAGGTTGAGAAAAAACCATTGATCTTGAAATGGTCGGTAGACGGCGCATATAGAAGAATGACACAGAATTATGAAATCAATTCATATTAATATTCACAATAAAGTGCATGTAGTCAAAAATGTTTGAGTGACCCTGATAGATAACAGGGAACCTGACTATCTATCGATTCATGGAAACCTAGAAAGGGAATATCCAACTAATTACAGCCTATTCCAATGAGCAACAGGGAACCTGACTACTCATTGGAAGAAGAGAGAGATATATATATATATGTGCCTGGCAGAGGTAAACTACAAAATATTCCATAAGGCTAGCCAGGAGAGTGGCACAATTAGTTCCTGATATATACATATAGAGAGTTCCTAATATTTCACAGGAAATTGTAAAAATCCTCAGTATTATTAAGGCCATTCGGCCATTTACTGTCGAACTCTAAAATGAAAAGTGTTTCGAGCTGTCGCAATAGCAACTCTCTATTGCCTCCTCTCCGTAGGGGCAATACTGATCCTATCACAAAATATCTGAGACAGTAAAGGTCTTTGTTATGTTTAGCCGCAAAATGGCGTGCTACAGGATAGGAAGGATCCGTATGCAATATTGCCCTCAGATGTTGCAAAATTCTGACGTGCACCTGGGCTTTGGTACTACCGATGTAATGTAGTCCACAGGTGCACGTCAGAACATAAACTGCAAAGTCTGTTTTACAATCATAGCAGCCTTTAATAGGAATCTCATTAGGACAAAATGGCGTCCGATAGTGTGTTTTGTTTTCACCAAATTTGCAGACCCTGCAGTGAGTACATTTCCGAAATCCAGGTTTAGCTTTTAACCAAATATCTTTTTGTTTTAATTCAGGACTGCCAATGTCCAGAGAGATGCCCATATTTCTGGCTCTCCGATATGTTATTACAGGGTTCGCAGGTAACGTAGAGCTCAAGATGTTATCGGTTAGGATAATGGGCCAATTTTTTTGAATAATTCTCTTGATGGCATGTTCATCACTACTATAAGCCGTGATGAACCTGGGACAGGTGTTAGCAGTCATGTCGGGAACAATAGGCAACTCAGCATCGTCAGGGCCAGGTGTCTCTAACAGACTCTCTCTACTTCTTAACCTTGCTTTAGCCAAGGCTTGGTTAAAAATTTGATTTGAGTAACCACGTTCTAGGAACCGCATTCTGAGATTATTGACACATTTGTTAAAGTCAGATGTAGAGCTGCAAATACGTTTAATTCTTAGGATTTCCCCCAAAGGGATACTATAAATAGTATGCTTGGGATGGAGACTGGAGGCATGTAAAAGGGTGTTCCCAGAAGTGGGTTTGCGATGTAAAGTGGATGTTAGATGGTTACCTTCCACATAAACCTGTACGTCTAGAAATTCTATCTGGTGGGCGCTGATATGTGAGGTAAAATGGAGGTTAAGTAGGTTAGCATTGATTTCATTTATAAACGTTTTTGCCTCCTCCTCACTTCCCTGCCACAAAATAAAAATATCATCAATGTATCGTAGATACTTGACAATTTTTTCTTTCACCCATGTTGCATGTGTGGTTCCTAGGACCCGTTCCTCCCACCAGCCCACGTGCAAGCACGCTTAGCTGGGGGAGAAACAGGAACCCATGGCCACACCACGCAATTGTCTCCATATCTCCTTTCCAAAGGCAAAATAATTGTTGGTCAGACACCAGTTCATGAGTTCTAAAATGACTTTGTTATGTTCGTAAAAGTCCGCAGAACAGGTGTCCAAAAAATATTTCGTTGCCCTTAATCCCTCTGTATGTCCAATGCTTGTATACAAGCTTTCTACATCCAATGTAATTAGCAACATATCCTCTTGCCATTCCAAATCTTTGATCTTTACCAAGAAATCGCCGGTATCGCGCACATAGCTTGGCAGTTTTTTAACTAATTCTTGCAAAAAATAGTCGATATAGCGACTTACATTCTCTCCAGCACTGTTGATCGCCGAGATAATAGGCCTTCCGGGGGTAGGCGAGATATTCTTATGTATTTTGGGGATTAAATAGAAAACAGGGAGTACGGGAAATTCTTTGTACATGAACTTATACTCCTCACCTGAGATCAATCCCTCTCGCCGATACTGGCTCAACAACTTTTCCAACAAAGTTTTTGCATTTAAATATTCTTTCTTATTGGCTTTGCTGTAACAAGATGTAATATTAAGTTGGCGCAAAGCTTCTGCTACATAGTCACTTTTTTCCCAAATTACAAGATTGCCGCCTTTATCAGCTGTTTTTACAACTACATTTGGGTTGGCAGTGAGCTTCTTCATAAGTGCTATGTAGTTTGCTTGTTGTTGGTTATATTTGGTTTTGTTCCTTTTGCAAGATTGAATATGCAGTTGCTTAAGTTCATTGGTAATACAGTCATGGAATGTGTCGATGGCATCTTTTGCCATTAGAGGTACAAACGTGGACTTTTTCTTAAAAGGCGTGATGCCAGCACCTTTTTGCGTAATGTTAATTTTTGCCAGTCTAGTTTGGGTGTTGCTCTCAGTATCAGAACTTAGTGGCTGGGAATTTGTGGCTTGGCAAAGGTCAGTAAGAGTGAGAAAAACAGAAACATCAGCTGCTCTTACCTCAGGTACCCCATCCGGGGTATTAGAATCATCCGGATTATATATATATATCCAGAAACACCTTTCCACCAACTGTCGCTCCTCTTATACACGGGTGCCTCCTTACCGCACGGTGGAATGCATATATTATTATCAAACACACAGTTCAAATCCTTAAGAACCACTCCTCAATTAAGGACACTCCAGTCATTCTTCGTAGTCCCATTGCCATATTTATTCATTGCGTTTCACATATGCCAAGTCAACAAACTCGTTTCGGCGTTGCCGCCTTCGTCAGTGTTGACTGACTGAGACATTTTGTGTATTTAATTAAAGTTTCTTCGTGACACGATGTCATGTGATTAAAAACAAACATAAAAGAAGGCACTTCAACTTCATTCATTGCTATGCGGCGGCCATCTTACAATGTCTAAGTACTTCATAATTCATGTATATGAAAAGCATTATTCACATTATATTTCATGCATATATTGCTGTTTGACTCAGTATCTTATTATTCGTAGGTATTATTGCATCATACTCACAAATTAATATTTACAAAATATTAATTTGTGAGTATGATGCATAGGGTCGGTTATTGCAGTATCTTGGGGTGCGTACTTCTGGGACACTGCTGTTTGGTATGGTAGGGCGGGACCGTCGCGGCTCCCACTTTACAACAGCAAACCCCTTTCCTATTTGAAAAGGAGAGCAAGTTAATCTGTTCTATCTTTCAAGAAAGCAGATTGTTTAGCGAAAGAGAGAGCAGCATATAAGGTGATGTCTCTGATAAAGGAATGTGGGCTCACGAAGGACGCGGGGAGCCGTCTGCGATCGTGGGGGCATTGGGGTAAAAATTTTAAAAAAAGGTATTTTTAAGAACTACCTTTAGTGGTCAAAAATAGAGCTATTTTTCTATGATAGTATGTAAAACTTTCCAGGTTTTTTTTGTGCACCAGTTGTACTCTCTACGCAGGCACAGCCTCGTTTCCAAGCCCACGTTTTTTTCTTTTTCTTCAAGTTCGCCAAGCAAACCTCTCCTCATTTCAGGTATTAAATTTGCCGCTTTCTTTTCCCAGGCAGTGTGTGTCATCCGCTGGTATACTTTTGTAATATATTAATAAACATATTGTATCTATATTTATTTGAAATGTAGTGTCGAGGCGCCAAACATTGATTACATACTCCGTCCATCACAATTTTAGTAGTTTTCCTCCGTTATTTTTATTATACCTGTTACTTTCATTTTACCTTCCCCATATTTTCTCTGTGATCGATGAGATTTCCTGCCACAGACAGCACGGTGTTTGTCCTTGGCCTCCGATCTTATCAGACTTGGTCACATGTATACCTAGAAAATAATTTGAAGGAGGTGAGGCACAGCCATTACAACTCGTGTTCGCCAACACAAAGACATTATTATGATTATGCGTTTATCATTCGTGATAAATGCATACTAGTTGTAAAAGCATGTGTGGTAAAGCCATATGCGTGCTAATGGCTTTGTGGTGACGATCAGGTGTTGTAATGGCTGTTTCCCTCAGGACACTGCAGAAACCGGGACAGGGCGTGGTGGACTCCAGAGCACCAGGCGGAGGGCCACGCAGCCCCTCTCATACTATAGAGAAGTCTTTGAGGGGTTATTGTTTCCCTGGTTTGAGGGGCGTCATTGAGGCGCACACACTTAATTTTGTAGGGGGGTAGGCATTGCATGGGGAAATGTCGCAAGAGGTTTGTAAATGTGGTACACATTGTTTCGTATTAGTTTGATGTCTTTATCATGTTGTAGTGTATCCAGAGAAAATATAAGTAAGTACTTTTCAATCCTAGTCTTGAACATCTTACTATAGTACTTCAACATTATAAATGTTATTTTTATTGCGGGTCGTCACCCCCCCCCACAAAGAAAAAGTAGTATGTAGTTTTTTTTAATTAATTTTTATTAAAACAATAACTGTAAACGAAACTTAATGATAACTATACTATAAACAACTAGAAAAATAACTTAAAAAAAACAATACTATAAACAAATTGTGAAGTTGACTCCAAAAGATGTACGATTGGTAATCTGCAAAACAAAAAAGAAAATTAGAGTTTAGAATTATGTAGATGTGACTAAATGAGCTGAAGCATTACAAGTCAAGGTAACACTGCGATTTTACGTGTGCAGTGTGCCTGGTACATTTCAGTTGCGTTATAGTGCCGCGTTCAAGTGGTGTGTATATGGAAGTGCCTACTACGTTAGTTATAATGCATTTCAAAAACTAGTTGTGGTAGGGTGCTTTTAAATTAAACTGTGAAGTGTGCTTACGAGTTTGTTGAGTGTAGAAGTATTTTTTTTCTATTTTCTATTCTATTATAATTGTGCTGACTTTTCTCCTTTAGCATGCAGCACTATATTATTTTATAAAATGTATAACTGTTGAAATCATCTTTGAAAGTAGAATGTGAGCATGTGAGCTGCTGTCTGTGACGAAAAGCATTGCCGGCTCCCGCAGGAAGTGGGGAGCCGGGTGGGACCATGGAGGCCTTGGGGGTCTTCCCACGGTCCGCAACGTTACATTTGAGCCCCGGGGGATGGGGTTCTTCGGGGATTATGAAAAATTAGTGATAAAGGCTATTTTTTATGTTAGATTTCTCGTACGCGTACCAAGCACGTATGGACGACGTACGGTGCGAAGATTGGAAGTGGTCCCGTAAGCATACTGAAGGAAGAAAAAGAAGAATATTTTTAAGATATTTATGAAGTGTATGTGTTTAGATGTTGGATGGCTCTAAAAAGAGCCCTTGTGTTTTTTGGTAGATTTTAGTACCTTTAGTATCTACAAGTAAGTACCAATGCAGTTTCTAAAGTTCAAGAGGAAGACTCTGTTTCCCTCATCTGCAAAATGTACACCATCTCTCTTATAGATGCCATGTATATTGAAACACAGATTGTTGTGGTAGGTGGACCCCATTCTATAGTCTCAGAGAAAGGCAGAAACAGATTTATTCACATGTTTCCTAGCTTTTTCAATCTGTGGATAATAGTGGTTGGACC
Source organism: Lissotriton helveticus (assembly GCF_964261635.1). NCBI lineage: Eukaryota > Metazoa > Chordata > Amphibia > Caudata > Salamandridae > Lissotriton > Lissotriton helveticus. Next base: position 1,598,198,690 of record NC_136059.1, on the reverse strand, counting down.
GATTCCATTTCTGCCTTTGGCATATATTAGAATATACAAAGGCAGTTTTGGGTAACTGTGTCATCAATTGTGCAAATGTGTCTTTCATAAGCATTTCCAGACCTACTCCGGTGCCTAGGTCATTGTCACCACAGTGCACAATTATGAGGTCAGGGTGTTGGAGATGCAAAAAGGATGTCACCAATGGTATCAATTGGTGCCACTTTAATCCTCTCTGTCCAATCCATTTAATGTCTACATTTGGTAAAGATAGGTCTTTGTGAATTATTTTCCGTTCTGCATACCTTTGACTCCAGAAAATATAGCTGTGTCCCACAATCCACACTGTAAGCATCTTGAAGAGAGGTCTGGATGCACTCTGAAGGTCTCTGTAAATGAAATGGCAGTTTTGAAAAGGAGTGATTAGTTGTTCGAGAACATTCTACACTAAGCTAGGATGAATGTTTCTGTGTTTTTAAAGCCTGATTTTTATTGGTTAAGAAAAACTGATAGAAAAGAATGTTACATAAGATAAGATGGTATATTCTCAAGTCAAGCACACTTGCTGTTTTATTTGCAACAATGTATGATGAACTTTTCACCTGTGTGCTCAGTTCAGTCGTCCCTGAAGTGTTTCAATGGTAACTGGCAGATTGTGGAATGGGGGAAGGGTTGAAAGTTTTGTCAGTTGGAAAGGGTGCAAAAGTTCAAGCAATATAAAAGTGTGTTTCGTTTTGTTGTAATGTGGGAATAAATGTGATTTTTTATTTATTTGTATATGTGTGTAGATTGAGTGTGTAGATTGACAGGAAAAGTTTGCTATTTGCTGTTGGACTTCCTGTCCCCCTAGGACTGCTTAGGGGGGTTTACAATGATCCGAAGGTCAAAATGTTTGATGGCCTTTGTTGAGCCTTTGATGGCTCTGGGGACCACCACCTTCCAGGGCGGCTCCTGTAGTGTTACGGGGTGCCTATCCCTGGGATACTGCTGTTTGCTATCGTAGGGCTAGAGTTCTCTTTTACGTAGGAAAGCAGATTGCTTTTCGTCTGAGAGAGCACCATGTAAGCTGGTCTCTGTGACAAAAAGAAATGCCGGCTCCCGAAGGACGCATGGAGCCGGCTGGGACCGTGGGTGTTTTGGGCCTTCCCCCACGGTGGTGAACGTTATATTTGAGCCCCGGGGGATGGGGTCCCCGGGGATTGAAAAAAATTTGTGATAGACGCTATTGTTTGTTTTTTTACAGTAAATTTAGTGTGCGCGTACTGTGTGAATTCTGAAAGTCGTTTCATAAGTGTAAGCAAGAAAAAAGGAATGGAAAATATATATTTTACAGTTATGTATCAAGTTTATGTGTTTATATGTTGGTTATTTGTAATGAGACGTTTTCTTTTTATTGGTTGGTACTTATAAGTAAGTTATTATAGATAGTCTAAAATTGTTGAGGAGCAGTGTTTTATACAGTGCTGAACTTTTGACCTCTGTTGACAGTTGACTTTTGCATGATCTGTTGGAGGTAGGGTGGAAAGTTATGTCAGATGGAAAGATTTGAAATGTTAAAGCAATGGACATGTGTGTTGTGTTTCAAAATAATGTGTGAAGGATTTTATTTGGTTATTTATATGTATGTATGTGTAAAATGAGAGGGAAACCGTTTCATTTTGTGGTTCTGGTGCAAGCACCGAACTAGAGAGATTCTGTATAAGAATATCTACGGTGTGAGTGACATTCTTCTTAATCTACAAATCAATTTGAAAGGTGAGTTGATAAATTGTATGGGAATGTATGTGGGGCATGTTTGTACATTAAGGAATTATGGGGCATATTATCAAGACAGGCGATAAAATTATTGCCGCTTAATCGGCAGAAAACTGTTGATAAAGCAGAGATAATGGGCTTGATAATATGCTGTATGCAATTCCAATCAAAGCCTATGTTAGATGTGAGGGACATCTAACATGGGCTTCGATTGGAATTGCATAGAGCATATTATCAAGCCCATTATCGCTGCTTTATCAGCAGTTTTCTGCCGATTAAGCGGCAATAATTTTATCGTCTGTCTTGATAATATGCCCCTATGTTCATACCTTGTTAAACGTTATATAGTAGTAAATGTGTTTTGCTATAAGGCATGCTGTTATGCTTTCTTGCTTAATATCACATTGTACATCTGTGTACTTTAAGGAATTGTGGGGCATATTATCAAGAAAGGGTGATGCATTATCGCCAATTTCATCGGCAGGAAATTACCGACAAAGCGGCGATAATTGGCTTGATATTACGCGTTTGTTATTTCCTATAGAAGCCCATGTTAACACCAGAACATGGATTTCTATGGGAATTAACAAGGGCGTATAATCAAGCCCATTATCGTCTGTTTTATCGGCAGTGTCCGGTCGATATTAAAACGGCGATAATTTTAACACCGGTCTTTGATAATATGCCCCTATATTCGCTCCTTTTAAATGTTTTACAGTAGTAAATGTGTTTTGGTAAAATGCATGGTCTTATAATTTGTTGGGGTAATATCACACTGTGCATGTGTGTACATTAGGAATTAGGGAGCGTATTATCAAGGACCAGTGTTAAAATTATCGCTGTTTTATCGGCCGGAAACTGCCGACAAAACATCGATAATGGGCTTGAAAATACGCCTTTGTTATTTCATATAGAAGCCCATGTTAACACCAGAACATGGGTTTCTATGGGAATTAACAAGGGCGTATTATCAAGCCCATTATCGTCTGTTTTATCGGCAGTGTCCGGTCGATATTAAAACGGCCATAATTTTAACACCGGTCTTTGATAATATGCCCCTATATTCGCTCCTTTTTAAACGTTTTACAGAAGTAAAGGTGTTTGGGTAAAATGCATGGTCTTATCATTTTTTTGGGTAATATCACACTGTTCATGTGTGTACATTAAGGAATTAGGGGGCATATTTTCAAGGACCGGTGTTAAAACGATCGCCGTTTTATCGCCCGGAAACTGCCGACAAAATGGCGATAATCGGCTTGATAATACCCGTTTGTTTTTACCTATAGAAGCCCATGTTAACACCAGAACATGGGTTTCCATGGGAATTAACAAGGGCGTATTATCAAAGCCCATTATCGTCCGTTTTATCGGTAGTTTCCGGCCGATATTAGAACAACGATAATTTTAACACCGGTCTTTGATAATATGCCCCTATATACGCTCCTTGTTGAACGTTTTACAGTAGTAAATGTGTTTTGGTAAAATGCCTGGTCTTATAATTTTTTGGGGTAATATCACACTGTGCATGTGTGTACATTAAGGAATTAGGGGGCATATTATCAAGGAGCGGTGTTACAATTATCGCCGTTCTATCGGCCGGAAACTGTCGATAAAATGTCGATAATGGGCTTGATAATACGCCTTTGTTATTTCCTATAGAAGCTCATGTTAACACCAGAACATGGGTTTCTATGGGAATTAACAAGGGCGTATTATGAAGCCCATTATTGTCCGTTTTATCTGCAGTTTCCGGCGGATATTAAAACGGCGATCATTTTAACACCAGTCTTTGATAATATGCCCCTATATTCGCTCTTTTTTAAATGTTTTACAGTAGTAAATGTGTTTTGGTAAAATGCATGGTCTTATAATTTTTGGGGGGTAAATTCACACTGTGTATGTGTGTACATTAAGGAATTATATTCGCACCTTTTTGCATATTTTCTACACTTTGTTGTCATACTCCCTCCTGTCTCGTCTTACTTCTTCTTCTCTGATTTTAATATCGTCTTTTTCCTATACTCTGCTCTCTTTTTATACTTTTTTTTCATACTTGCTCCTCTTTTTGCATATTTGTCCTACTTTTTATATTCTCTCTTGTCTTTATATTCACCACTGTTGTCATAGTTCTTACTGTGTTCTCATAGTACTCCCTCTCACCTTATAGGGTCAGTCTTCCTTTATAATTGTCTTTTCTCTACATTTTTGTCTCTGTGTCTTTTTACATTCTTTCCTCTTTCTTCATATATACTCTATTGTTCTTATATTCTCTGTTTCTTCTTATTCTCGCTGTTCTTTGCAGGTACTCCCTATTGTTTTCTCATACTTTACTTTTTGTTCTAATACTCTTCACTCTGTAGTCACATGTCTTCTCTCATTAATTATACTTTTCACTCTCTACTAATATTGCCGTCTTTTCTTATTGTCATAGTCCTCTCATCATTTTCCCCCCTGTTTTCATATTCTCATCTCTGTACTCTTACTTCTCCATGTCTCCTCATACTACTGAGTTTTTTTTATATTTCCTTTTGACCTATACTCCTTCTGTCTGTGTTCATATTTTCCTCTTTTTCTTCATATTTCTGCATGATTTGTTGCATGCAGTTGACGACTAGTGGTCGTGCTTATGAGGTTAGACATGGTTGTCCTATTGAGAAAGAGAAAATTGTTCCTAGAAATGCAGAAGAGGTGTTAGCTGATGAAATTTTAGGGAGACGTCCTAAAGCTCCAGTGTACACTTGGAATTGTAGTGGTATTTGCAGTGTAGGGCAAGAATCTATTGATTTTTTTTACGTAAGTTCTTACGTAACTATACCAAGAAAAGTGTTAAACAAAAGATTAAGATGTTGCAAGGACTAGACCCTTGCAGAGTGAGAGAAAATACTGGTTTGCAAGGTCATTCTCTGGCCTGTCTTTCTATAAAAGTATGTCGAAGTGTTTTTCACCTTTTCGGGATGTTAGAAGTACATCATTCTGAAATGAGGAAATTAGTCAGAAGATTGTATTATGCAAAAAGTCCAGCTCTAATGTTAAAAAAGTTGAACAGTGCTCTTTTGCATGGATCTGTATCAAGTGTAAAGAACGTCTGTGATGAAATCGAGGTTAGTTATTTTGGTCCTGAGGAAGACAGTGCAGAAATTGAGATACTAATAGAAGAAAATGTAGAAGAGAATGTACAACATTGTAGTACAGAACATTTTGAGCATGAAATTACAAAGTTTAAGGTGATTTCAGGTGAAAGGCCAAATTATTATTGTGTGTGTTGCCTACGAACTCATTATAAAAATCAGACCAGGACTGTTGATCTGTTTTTAAAAAGTGAAAAGGAAAATAATAATGAGCGGAAGGATTTAGCAACTTATTTGTTGGTAGAGAATTGTTTTAATTTGGGTTCTGATCAGCGTATTTGTAAATATTGTTATAACAAATTAGACGAGAACAAAATGCCTGCTAGAGCTGTGCATAATAATCTTGAGTTGGTAAATATTCCTTCTGAACTGATGGATTTAAATACCTATGAGTCTATTCTTATTCAATGTGTGCATCCATTTCAGGCTATTTTACGTATGGAGCCTAAGACAGGAAAATTGCCTCCTTCTGATTTACAGAGAGGATTAAAGGGAAGAGTTGTATATTTGCCTCTAGATTTAAAGAAAAATATTGAAACAATTGATGTAGAAAATGTAGAGGATGAACCTTTAGTTATTCTTGTTAATGGCGTTCCTACTAAGAGTAAGAAAATCTGGCAAGAATTAGTGGATGTTAGGAAAGTGAAAAAGTCAATGTTGTATCTGGTAAAAAAAAATCAATAATACAGAAAGTGTATGTGAGAGAAGAATAAATAATTGTAGAAGAAGATAGTGACTTGCCACTGATTGTGCCACCCACATGAGTAGCCCTAAAATGATGTCTCAGGCCTGCCACTGCAGTGCCTGTGTGCAGTCTGTGAACTGCCATGTCAACCTGGCCAGTGTCACCACTGAGCAGGCCTAACCCTTCCCTTTCTGTACACATTGGACACCCCTATGGAAGGCCCAAGGTACCCCTCTGGGCAGGGTGCAGTGTATGTGAAAGGTAGAGCATGTACTAGTACAGGTGACATGCTCTGGTAATGAATTACAGCCACTTTCGTTTTTCACTATTGTAAGGCTACCTTGCCCATAGGTTATCATGAGGAATGCTGGCTACAGTGGCTACCAGCATATCTTCCCATAGGAGCAAGGTAGGACAAGGTAGGACATAAAAGTCTTGTTTTTAAATCCTGTGTTTGAGAACAGCACTTTTAGAAAGTTGCTGTTCTCTTGTCTGACCTCTCTGTGTGCCTAGGCCTGTTTGTGAATTGACTGTCTTGTTTGAGAATGACAGGGGCTGGGGAGCCCCCAGGAGGCTGGCTGAGTCAGCCCTAGGCTGAATCACTGCATCTGCATCTTGAGTGGTGGGAGGGGATAGCACCTGGGGCTGAATAGGGCTGTGCCTGCCTTCCACAGTGCTGGCTCCATCTCATGCTGGGTGGCTGACGACCCTGCCCCTCTCTCTGAAAGGAAAGGAGAAGCAAGGAAAACAAAGCGCTCAAGAAACTCCCAGAACTGGTTCAGACCGGGCTCAGAGTCCTCCTGCACAAAGGGAACAAAGACTTTTAGGGGTATAAGTACAGGACCCCGGCTACAGAAAATTAGATCATCCTGGAAGACTGTCCTGCTGTTGCTCTGCTGGACTGACCTGTTGTTGCTTTGCTGCCAAGTAGAGGGGAAGGACTTTGCTTTGTGCTGTGTCCCCTTGCTTGAAGGAATCTCCAAAGGCCTGAAGAAGAGCTGGCACCCTGTTAAGAAGTCCCAGGACCAAAAGGACTTCACCCCCAGCTTACCTGAACTCTGCTGAGAGAGTTCTGTACTTCCTGGAGTGCTTGGCCCATGTGTGCTGCCTCTGGAAGTTATACATGTTTTGGGAAGCTGGAAACCAAGATTTAAAGAACTTTCTGCAAAGTGTATCGCATTGCTCGCTTGCGGAGCGCATCCCCGTCAGTACGAGGAAATTCCTGCTACTACGAAATCAGAGATCGTCGCAGCCCCTGTTGCCGCTGCCAGAGCTGTCGCATCCTTCGTTTTGTGGGATGCACCAGTCCGGTGCGGGAAGATTACCATCGCTACGAGTATCGTCGCAGAGCCTGCTGTCACTGGGTGACATCGTCGCGCCGCTTGCTTGTGGACCGCATCACGTCACTGCGAGAGTCGTCACAGAGCCATCGCATTGAGGGGCCGCAAGAGTAGAAGATCGACGCTTAGTCATTCATCGTCGCCGCACCGGAGATCGTCGCCACCCCAAATATCATCGCATCGTACCTTTTGCGAGCGGCTTCAACCGAAACCTGTGCACCGGAATCCACGCAAGGTATCGCATCCCTCCCCGTACAGACCAGAGTCACCGCAATATGCCCACTACATCAAGCGGGGTTGTCGCATCGCCTCTCCAGGGTCTCAGGAGTGACACATCGCTTGCTTTTCACCGCTACAGCTTTCACTTGGAACTTTCGTCGCATTTAAAGGTACTGTTGGCTAAACGTGACGCAACTGTGAACAATTCTAACGCAACCTTAAGAACTCTTTTGAACCCATATTCTTGAACTGTGTATGTTGGATTTTTGTCATTTTGGTCTTGTGTAGTTTAGATTAAATACCTTTATTTTTCTAAACTGTGGTGGAGTCAGTTTGTGGTGTTTTCACTGTGTTACTGTGAGTGTTGGTACAAATACTTTGCACATTGCCTTCAATAAGCCTCACTGCTCGTGCCAAGCTACCAATGGGGTGAGATGGGGTTTCCTTCCTACCCTGACTAGAAGCAAGGGTCCCTATTTGGACAGTGGTACCTACCTCTGCCAACTAGAGACCCTTAGTTCTAACACTACCTAAACATTTCCAAATGACGGTGTTAAAACAAAAGAAGTTCAAATAAACAGCATTATTATGTGTATAATATACAGCTCCACAGTGCCTGGAACTAAATCCAGTAGCAAGTTCCTTGAAGAGAAATGCAAAGTTAATTCCCTAGCCAACCTTTCTAGATACAATATATGTTTACAATGTTTATTCTCTCCACACTCATTAAAAAGTTTAAAATGCATATCTAGCAAAACCTTCACTAAGAGGCTCTTTAAAAGAAAAATCTCTTAGTAGCTATTTGGCAAACTCTCTTCCCGCTTCTCCAAGACTGCTAACATGCAGTAGAAACAGCAGCCTTTTACCTAATGAAGAATTACCATGTCCAACCTCCTTTGCTGAAGTTCAACTTGAGCATAACATGTACCTATTCCTGATTTAGCTGAAAATGCTTGCACTGTATCATCTATGGATGCATGAAATAGTAAGAAGGATGTGCCAGGAAATATTCCTTGGTTTGGGATTTCTTATGGCAGGAGATTAGCCCACTCAGTTGACTTGTTCTAAATAAATGATTACATAAATAAATATGCCAATACATATCTGGACTTCAGAAAGAAAGTGTTTACCCCCTGAGACATTTCTAATCCTTAGCAAATGTGTACAATGGTACAGTTTAGGCACAACAAAAACCCCTTACACAGCACTACCAGATGCTTTTCTGATAATGCATAGGACTTTGCAGTTTCACAGAAGCCACATTATACTTTACATTTGAGAATCATTGTTAATAAGTCAAAAGTTAACATTTATTTTAGGATGTGAAACAGTTTTTGTTAATAAATTAATTTCTCAGGATGGTTTAAGTGTCTATGGAACATAACCTTCATTGAATGAGAAATTAGCTAATCAAGAAAAAGGTGATGCAAAACATATAATCTGTAACTAATAGGGGAATCATGGACGTGCTGCTTAGCAGGCAATCTGAATTCTATCCATCACACTGTTAATTTTACATACAGCTGTATTTCTAATGCAAAACCGAAAGTCCAAGCCATTAATGTTTACTAAATATTGAAGAGCTTTTCGAGATAATGTGTAGTGTCTTTACACTTAAAAGGAAAAATTCTTTAAAAAACATAAAACATTGCATGCATTTTCATTAACTTGCAAATGACAGAGAACTACAACTCATTGCTCTGCACCTTGGAAATTTCATATCGGGAAAATGTCATATTTTCTCAACCCTATGTGTTAAATGTATCCACCTAGTATAAAATGCATGTATTAGTTTATAAACTTGGACATTTACATTACAAATGTACAGTGCCTGTATTTCTTTTACCACATACACTAATAAAATGGGTAGGGGAACGTATTCTTTGTACATACATCGGTAATTTAAGTTTCAGTAAAATTGCAGAGGAGGAGGAAAGGCATTGCAAATATTTCATAATACTCTCAACATTGCACTTTTACCTCATTATCATGAACGTCTCCATTTTCACAGGCCTTATAACAGACAGCATGACGCAAGTGTGACTGAAGGAAAATATCAATATTATAATTGAAATCATTGAATGCAAATCATGTTGAGTACAGATTATTTTATTTTTTCTATGCTTATATCTACTTTGTCTAAGGCAAAGTTTTTTCTGAATCTTTCCTCTAGCATTCAATATACAACTGAAACATAATGCAGAAGCTTAAACTATTCTAAAGTAATTCCATAATACGTAGGGACATTTGACTTTTTACAGCCGTCTTGAATCTCAAAACATGTTTGAATAGAAGTTGACATGGCAATTGTTTAAATGTATCAATATGTGTTCATGCCTCGGAGTAACATCCCTGTAAGGGCATAATACTAACAAGCTATGTTTTTTAATATACTATTTTATGGGTTGATTGCCAATCAATACATCTGGATACAGCAGGCATCTCCAACCTTCTCTGTAATAACAGCTACTTGTGGTAAATAAAAATCATCCTGAGCTGCTAATATTATTAGTGTGGCGATAGTGACCACGTCCGATAATATTACATCAGTGACCACCCCAAGCAACATTACCAGCAGTAATCACCTGATTGCATCAGGCAGGGTTGCAAGCAGTATCAGTATCATTAATCTTTATTCGGTACTTAAAAAGACACCATAAAAGCACATACACAATATACACTTAAAAATAATTTTTTTTTAAAAACACATATTTCATTGGTTTAAGAAAAAGGAGTAACCAAAACAGATTTACGGTATTGTATGATTTTTGAACGGATGACTTGTCTTGGTGGAATTGGCGCTTAACGAAATATAGGCAGATATTCCTATTGCTCCATATATAGGTTGTTGGGTGCTTAGGCATGGGTTGTCATCCTAACCCACCAATAATCAAACAATCAGAATTTCAAGGACAAACCTATCACACCAACAGAAATTATTACGCAAACTTATATAGTTGTCTTCAAATTCAACATAAAAAAAGCACAATGTGACAGAAAATAGGATTCATTTAATTTCACAAGGCTTTCCCTCAGTCCAGCCAACACGTGTATCGTCGCCTGGGCGGACACCCACGACTTCCTCAGGGCTGGGAAAAAATACAATATGAAAATATATTGGAGTTGCGAGATACACTATCTCGTTATTATACAGTTTACAATTCAGTCATTCTATTTAAACGAAAATCAGTATTGGAAAGTTCCATATTTCCCTTTGGTGACGTCATATGATGTACATACATGCATATGGAGAGGTAAAGGAGGTGGGATTGGAAATACCACTCCCATAGATACATCAATGTGACATTTCAAAATCCAGTACAAAAGAAGACTACCTCACAGTTCGTGATGGTGATTATCATATATCTCGTGCAGGTATAATTTCACTGATATCATATGTGCTCACCCCAGTATTTCTACAAACCAATGGGTGAATATTTACGTGCCTTGTCGTGCCGGATTTGTGCAACCTTAATGCCAAACGTCCCAATCAAAAGGGATCTGTTCTATTTCTTTGATGCTGAGTAAATCTATACTCAGGCTTACCTGATATTGATTATTAAGCGACCTGTGTGCCTAAATAGATCAAATTAAACAAAATATTAACTACTTAGACTCGTTCCCCATTTGAATCTTCGCATTATATACATATCATCAAGGTAAAAACATACCTTCTAGCTGGTTGTAATTCCGGCCCAGCCTAACGCGGCGTGGGCAATACTTCTTAGTAGGGCTAAGTTCGTTTTCTCACGATCTCGCTAAAATTTAAATGAATAGATCTTTACCAAATCTGGTCCCAATAAACCTTATTACAATAGTCACACCTATAAAATACCACGAGCTTACCTTCCAATAGGTAGCTCTGAATAATCCCCTTGACCGGTGATCTTTTAGTCGTAATCCCGGGATGTGTATATAACATTGATATTCTTCCTCCAATGTATGCGGAGAGAAGTCCAAATTCCACTATTTAGAAAGAGACCGATATTAGTTTCCATCGGTACCGAATTCACATATATCTGAAAACACCGATATAACCCTTCTGTATGTCGCGCTTACCTCCCAATATTAAGGAGTCCGATGGCGGTACGTTTCCCTGCTACCGCCGAGCGTCCCGCTGTATTTTGCAAGTCGGCGTCTGTGACCCGGAAGCAAGATAAATAAACACCGGCTTCTCAATCCTGGTCGGCACATAGGTCTGTTGATATGTGGACAATACACGTCCGCCATATTAGAGTGGTGGGAATACATTGCCAGCGCAATGTGTTCCTATATGATAATTCTATAAGTGCTTCTAATTCTATCTTTAAACGCGTGTCATGCATAGACTACAAAAAATGGTCTGCGCATAAAATATTAGTGCTCATAATTCTATCTTTAACCGCGTGTCATGCATAGACTTAATTTTCAGTCTGCGCATTTAATAATAAAAAATTATGTGAGATCGTCGTGTCAAAACCGAACTGTGAGGTTACATGCTCGTTATTATGCTTATACAATATGCTTAATTACTCTATAGTCACAATAACAGCTTGTGTTGATATTGTCTTAAATATATGCAAACGTCATTGTACATTAAGTCCGTGGACCACCTTACATTCGCAATTACGGTCCAAATACTATTATATATAGATCAAAATTACAGGTCCATAAACAAAACGGATATAGGCAAGGGTTACAGTTAGATGTTATGGTGCACATATTATTTCAACTTTAAGTGATATGATGATGCCTAGAAATGTTTGATGAGCCAGTCACTATCCTTCATTCAATGTGCATCATCAGACATTTTTTATGTATACATGTTTGTCATAATGTTCTGCTTAATCCCCCAAATAGTAATGTAATTCCTGGTCTGAATTCATCCCATGCTCCACCGCCCGCATAGTTAATATCCATGAGGCTTCTCTGCGTCTCAACGCCAATTCTCTGTTGCCCCCTCTTGGATCATTTTTCACCTGATCTATTGCACAAAAGCTGATTGTTTTGTGTTTACCCTGTTTTGGACATTGGTTCACATGTGTGGCCGTGTTGTATCGTGTGTCTTGGTGCTTGATGGCTCTTATATGTTCAAACATCCTTTCTTTTAGCATCCTTTTCGTACTGCCTATATAGAAGCTGCCACAAACACATCTGATCATATATACTACAAAGCAACTATTACAGTTAAGAAGTTGTTTAATCTTAAACTCCTTTCCCATGTAGTTACGAAATGTCTTGGTCTTATTCATTGCCATTGGACATATTTTGCAAGTACCACATTTGTGAAAACCAATGCTTTTTTGTGTCAGCCAATCAGGCATTGTATTTGATTTCATTGGGTAAGTTGGACTTATCCATGATTTGATATTTCTACCCTTTCTGTACGTTATGAGGGGATTCTTTGTGATATATTTGCTCAGGGCCTTGTCATTGTTCAGTATCCACCAATGCTTGAGCATGCTGTTCCTCAGAACGATTGCTGCATCATCATAGTTGGTGATTAATCTGATTTTATCGTCGCCCTTGTTAGCTTTCTCTTTATCACGGAGTGTCTCCTCTCTCGGAGTTCTGTCAATTCTCTGTTCTGCTGCGTTAATCATGTCTGATGATAATAAGAAAAAACAGTGGGCTTTCGTTTTTCCCTCTCTGCCCTAGTCGCACTTAAATGTTCTAAAAAAAGTTTTTTAACCATTGTTTTGTTCTCAATGTTAAGAGATTCAGGATCTGCAAAGAAATGTATACAATCAATGTCATCCATCGAGTCCTTGATGTACTTCAACCAGGGTATATAGGACCATTTTTCCCGTTTAAGGCAGTCTTTTATAATTTGTCTTGTGAAGGATGCATCCGGATTAGACCAGATTTTAACCCAGGCTAAAAGCGGTTTACTTCTAATCCGATCTTCAATGTACAACTCTCCCACTTCCTCATGTATAATGAGGGCCGGCACACTTTGGGGCACTTTTAGAATTCTTCCGAGAAATTTGTTTTCTTCCACTTGTATTGGTCGTAGTTTTTTATCAATAAAGCCCCAAACTTCTGCACCATAGGTCACCTTGGCACTACATATTGATCTGTAAAGATTTAATATCTGCTCTGGGGACCATCTGCCCAGTCTCCTCCCGTACCCCATAATAGCGCCAGTTGACGCCGCCAGTTTAGTTGCGTGTTTCTCCACCAGGGGTTTAAAAGTCAGCTGATTGTCAAAAAGTACCCCTAGATAGGAAAAAGTTTTAACCTGCCCAATTTCGTGTGAACCAATGTGGTAAATAGTTTTCCCTTTTTTCTTAGGTCCTGTTATCATAATATAAGATTTTTCCAGGTTAGTTGATAGATCGAGTTGGGCCATGAAATCAACAAAACCGTCGATCAACTTCTGTAGCCCCAGGGGGGTTCTGGCTAGTAATACTGCGTCGTCTTATATAATAATACCGGCACCGCACGATGGCCAATTTGTGGCAAGTCTACCTGTAGCTTGAGGAGTTCCTTTTCCAGGAGGTTTATATATATGGAAAACAGGAAAGGAGCTAAAATGCAGCCCTGCCTCACTCCACTGGTGCATACAAAAGAATCAATTTTGCTTCCCTCTTGGTTATACCTTACACTTGCAGATGTATTCCAGTGTAGATTTTTTAAGACGTCTACCAGGGGTTGATCCACTCCTAGATGTAACAGTAGTGACCAAAGTTTTCCTCTGTTTACGCAATCAAAGGCCACGGAAAGGTCCATGAACCCCATATATATATTTCCACTACCGGCAATGGTATATTTTGCTGCCAGTAGGTATAGATTTAAACATTGATCAGTGGTGGATCTACCCTCCCTGAAACCATATTGGACGTCTGATAAGACCTGGTGCAACTCAGCCCATTCCTGCAAACGGTGTAAGATGACACGTCCCAACACTTTTGCTGAAACATCAATGAGTGATATGGGGCGGTAGCATTGTGGGTCATCATGATTCCCCTTTTTGTAGATCGGCACTATAGTTGCAGTTGACCAGGAGCGAGGCAGTCCTGCCACCACTGCCTCGTTCAAAACCCTCGTGAGCAGAGGTGCCCAAAGATCTACATTGCTCACGTAAAGATCGGGGGGTATTCCATCAGGGCCAGGTGCTTTATTCTTACTGAGCCCAGTTATAGCAGATGTAACTTCTTCCAGGGAAAAGTCCAATTTTGTACATTTTACTAACCTTAATCTTGACCCTTCCCCTTCAGCTGAATGCCCTGTGTAATTATAAAGGCTCTGGAAATGAGTCTGCCATTGTTCAGGTAGGATATTGTTCGTTATTTTTGGTGCTCCTGGATCCTTAAAGCATGGGGTATTGATGACTTTCCAAAAGGCTGAAATATCCCGTCTTTCAGCAGCTTCCCTTAAATCCTCCCAGGCTTGATTTTGTAAGCTCTTTTTCCGTTTATTCAGTGCTTTTTTATATTCAAGTCTGTTTTGTGCTATTATCTGCTTATTTCTGGGTCTAGCATTCAGGCTGAGTTTGAGTTTTTGTGCGCCTTGGTACAAACAGAATCAAACCACCGTGGAGTTGATGGTGCTATATTATTTTTTGATGTCCTCAGGAGTTTATCTACATGGTGGGCGACTTCTTCAAATGCACTAACCACTAGTGCTCCTTCCACGAGAGGATCGAGGCATACATTTATGGCGTTCAGGCACACCTTTATCAGTTGTTTATAGAATCTTTCTCCATCGATCTTGGCCCATTTAATCCTTCTGCCCTGATCCACAGCTTTTTCCATAATGTCTAGTCTTTTAGAGAATTTTTTAAAAACTGTCCCTCTTAATACAATAGTCAGAGGGTTATGATCACTAAAAATAGTAGTATCTATTGCCATATTACTAATATTTTTCTTTAATGGGGTTGAAACCAAGATGAAATCAATATACGACTGGCAACCTCTACCTCTAAAAGTTGGGTTAAGATCTCCTTTTTCACCCAGCTTAACGAGGTCCAAAGTATGAACCAAGTCATGTCTTTTCACTATTTTCTCTAGCTCCCATCCCTCCGCTACATGAGCAAAATGTGGGCCTTTCAAGATAGTACATCTTGACCAGTCTCTGTTAAACGGTTTTAAATTATCACAGAGATGACAATTAAAATCCCCCAAGAGTATTATATTTGGGGGGTTTGGTGTCTTGTTTGCACAACTCAACTTTTCTAAACAGGAGTCCAGTTCATTAACAACGGACCCCCTCCCTGTTGACCCAACGGCATTGTACCAATTTATAAAAATAAGATTAAGATTTTTAAATTGAAATTCCACAACTTGGATGTTATGTGAGTCCCAATTATGACTAAACCATATACCCTGAATTTGGAGGTTAACATACATTATTAGTCCACCCCTTGCTCTCCCCGATGGCAAATTTACGGCCGGGACAGCGAAGCATTTATACCCTTCTAAACTATATGGATTGGAATCAGCAGCCCATGTTTCTTGTAGGCATATGATTTGGAATTTAGTGATATAATTATGCCAATCCCGGGAGTCAAATTTGGCTGCTAGTCCAGCAATGTTCCAGGATAAAATTTCAATATATTCATTATTTCCCCCTGTACATTGTTTTTTGGGCCCCTCGAGTCGTGATCTATCTCCATATTTGGTTTGTGGGTACCAATTTCAGGGCTGGTGTCACTACTATTTCTGTTCAATAATGGTTTTTTTTCTTGTATCAACTGGTCCTTGATTTCATTTCTTCCTTTTTGTAAATTACAGCTCTTTTCATTGGGTCCCTTAACATTGTTGTATCCTATAATACCGGATGTTCCTAGATCTATTGCACTTGATACTTTCTCCTCAAATCCTGTCGGTGTTTCGGGAGCACGAGATTTGTCCTGTATATGTCAATCAACCTCTTCAAGTGCACTAAATCTATTCCAGTGCGCATACTGGGATAGGGGATGATCAGCATAAGCTGGGGTTGCTGTTTGGTGAGGCATTTGCCATTGGGCTGATCTGTGCGGAAAATCCATCTGGTGAGCCCTATTCACTGGGGTTCTAAATCACTGTAAAGGTCTTTGTTGTGTGTATGGATAAAAATATGATAAGTGAACGGGGTGGATTTGGGTTTGGGATTTGCTCGGGGGTGCATTGCATATGTAATTAACTGCTGCAATGTCTCCAAAATTAACAGTTATTATATCCCCTCCTATTGTTTTAGTTCCTTTCCCAATCCAATCCCCCCTCCTTACTGTAAGGATTTCACCACATATATTATGGGGCAGGGGTCGATTTAACTGCAGCCACTGTACACATTTATTTTTTAATTCAAAATGTGTTTCCTGTTTGCCCTCTCTAAGTGGTGGAACTCCTGTCAACACAACTATAAAAGGCGAAGCTTCAGGGGGGAGATTGAATGTCCTGAAGTGGGTCAACGTAGATTTATTTTCCAAACTGTTTGTTCGCGTAGAGGGATTTGTTTTATCATTTGAGCTTTGAGTTATGTTTCCATTTGATGTCTGAACAGTACCTTGACATTGTGGTTTTGTTGTGACCTTTATTGCGTCATTATTACTGGCTGAATTCAAAGCTTTTGGTAAATTTTGAACACCCTGTGCGTTCATATTTTTTCCCCTCATTGTTTCGCTTGGTGACGATTCAGTTGTTGATGTTATCTTTTCTTCTAGTTGCGTTTTGGGCAAACCCCTATCCTGTGTTGCTTTTGTTGCTGTGCCTTCCTGTCTTAATGTTTGGCTTGTTATACTAGCTCCTTTATTATTTACCAAGGAAGTTAATCTATCTATTTTGGATATAAGGGGTTTAATTAACGCTGTGATAGTATCTTCTAGATCGGCTTTCAGGTCAGCCACCATATTAGTAATCCAACAGGGTATTCCTGGTGTAGGCGGATTTATGGGGGCCACCAAGTTATGATTTGTGGTGTTACTTTGATCTTTTTTTCCCTCCTGGTTAGAGTAATATTTGGATCCTTTTGCCTTTGTATTATTTGATTTGGCTATTTTTTTATTTATATTCAGTGTCTCCTTTTTCTTCTCAGTGACAACCTGCGCACACGGGAGATCCACAAAAGAGGAAGAAGTAGCACCTAAACTAATATCTGGTCCATCTAAAGCCTTCAGCGTGACTGCAGACATATCCGTGACCCCCTCCTGAGTATCTTGAATGATAATAGTAGTAGGCGGTAGGGACATCCTTCTCTCCGTATTTGCTATAGCGTCAGTTACAGCCCCTATTGTCTGCTGAAGCATTATGTCTATAGCCGTTAATGTTGGTGCAGGTAGAGGGGTGTCCTTTTGTTGTGATTTGGAATTAGACCTTAGTGTAGGCATCCTTGTATTTTGAGCCTGCTTCCTCATACTGGGTCACTCTCCCACTAGTGTATCCACGACTTCGGAATTATAGTCTACTTGATCTAATATACAGGATACACAAATACCTTTTCTCTAGATGTCCTGATAGGGGGTGCCCCAGCCCAGCCTCTTCTGGCCGATGAGGGCCGTAGAGGGCCCGCCCTTTGCCCGGGCTTAGCCCCGGGCGTCCCGCTCGCGTCCCGCGACTCTGAGGGCTCTGGTCCTTATTGGCCCCTCCTGGCGCTCTGGTCGCGTCAGGGAACGCGCCGCCGTGAAGGCTGCCGGGATCTGTAGTCCCGGGGCGGCGGCGCGGCTGGTGGTGGCTGGTGGCGGCAAGCCGGCGCGGTCTGCGGTCTCTTCGCGCTCCTGCGCTCAGCCGTCCCAGCGCTGGTGCAAAGTTGCTGTGTCTCTCACCCCAAGTAAGTGCCGGTTAGATAATGCGGGTTGCAAGCAGTAATTGTAAAAAAGACTTAATCAATTTGGAATGCCTATCTATGGCTAATACATGACAGCCATAGCTACAATGCCCTTGGCAAAAAATGAAATAATAGTATGATTGAACAATAAAAGACCACCTTGATATTTTTGCGATACATACATTAATTGAACCAAGTAAAAGTTTCTAATTTAGTAGACTGGGCTGCACACTGGAGAGCTACTTACATGTAGCTGGAGAGCTATCAGTAGCTCCCAAGCTACTCATTGGAGAAGCCTGGACTACAGACCGTCTAAAAGATCTGCCAGAATTAATTTAATCAACATTCACAGATACAGATTGGTATGCTGATCTGCCACATCAGTCATTGCTAACTTTAAGTGTCTGGCTTTCCTATTTTAGAACAGCCTACTGTGGCTACAACCTACATTCTCATATTATGTAGTGTGGATAGAAAAAGGAGCCGGTCTCCAGGACAGCATGATATCACTTGAATATGTCTTATGTAAAGATCTGATCTCAAAACTTTACACAGAGTGGCACTGAGAATATGCACTTCACCACTTATGCTTTTGCTTTGCTCATTGTAAGAACGTCTGTAGCTAACTTGTGATAAGGCTTTACAATCCACACATATTTTCATTAGAAAGGAAACACAGAACCTTCTTACAGAGGAGAGCTGCCTTTAGATTTATCCAGAGAGGAAGAAGCCTCATCTCCTATAAGGACTCGAACATGTATTCATGTCTTTTAGATTAGTGCATGTTCCTAGTTAGTTTCATTGCCTTTCTTACATGCTCTTACCCCAATGCTTTTTCTTCATTCCTTACCTACTTATTTGAAAGGTTTTATATAGCGCTAGCTAGACCCGTAGGTATCAGAGCGCTTTACATGTGTATCAGTCCATAGTTGCGGGTTACATCGTTACAGCAGCAGCAGCAGCTGCTCCGATCCCTACAGGACACATGTGCACTTTTGGGGATTACCCTGGACGAGGGCGCCGAGGGGGAGGGCACCGAGAGGCGGTTCTCACCCAGGTCTCCATCACGGACCTCGGACGATGGCTGGCAACGAGTAAAAGACCGAAGAGGGCCTAAGAGGTCCCTAAAACCGGACCTCCACCTTATGGCACAGGAACAAGCAGCAGCTATCCAAGAGGTATCTAAAGATACGGCAACGGCGGAATGATTCTACAGGACACGAAGGGTGCTCTGAAGCACCGGTCTACGCCACACTTGTGCATAGGGGTTCAATTGCTTCAGGATGAGCGGGTCAGTGGGGGAAGGGGGGGGCCGATGGGATCGCCATCACCACGCACTCCGCACGGAGAAGACTGTGGGCCTGAACTACGGCTGGATAGGCCCAGGTCTATGGTAAAGTTGGGGCTCCTGTTGATGTTGGGGATGGGGGAGGGGGGTGGAGGGGGGGACGGGAGAGGGACAACAGTTGGGGTGCCAGGTTGGTCCTTTGGTTGAGGGGGGGGCCAGGGGACATGGGACAGTTCGCGGGGGGCTGTTGGGGTAGGGGTAGGAGGGCAGGACAGAGGGAGGGACTCAGTGTGCCAAGGGGTCCTGTGGGACTGCAATGCTTTTTGAATCAGTATCAGACACACCAGGGGTATGTGCATTTGCTGCTGGGGGCAGTTTTGCCCTGCTCTGCCTCTCTATGGCTTGTAGCGCGATTGACTTCTTGGAATGGAGTCTAATTTAAAGGTATTAACCCTCAATGTGAAGGGCTTGAACAATCCGATCAAGCGCAGGGCCGTAATTTCATACTTGGAGAACTCCAAAGCGGACATATGCCTCTTACAAGAGACCCACCTCCTACCTAAGGATTGGCACAGGATGCGCGCACGCGCCTTTCCCCAGCAGTTTTTCTCCTCATTACCCACAAAAAAAGCAGGGGTGGCTATTCAAGTCTCCAAGCGCTTCCGCGGCAGCATAGGCGACAAAGCGGGGTAGATCAAGGGTCGATTACTAGCGTACACCTTTCTTGTGGGGAACCAGCACTTCACGATTGTCTCCCTCTACGCCCCGAACTCGGCGCAAGAATTTTTTTGAAAAAAGCCATCTCGGAATCCCTTCAATCCCCTGCCTCTCTCCTACTCATTGGGGGGGACCTTAACTTGGTAATGGATACAAATACAGACAGGTCGGGTCACCGATTTGGGGACACCGGTGCCATCTCTGCTGCTGGTAAGGACTGGTTGCAAGAGAGGGGGCTGGTAGATCTGTGGAGAGTTGCCCATCCCAACACGTCACACTTTACATTCTACTCACATGTTCATCGCACATACGCCAGGCTGTATCACTATTTAGGCTCCGCTGAGCTGCTAGCCACTCTTAAAGACGTAAGCATTATCCCAGCGGCGCTGTCTGACCACGATGCAGTTGAACTGACACTACAGGTTCCTAAGTCAACCCGGACTCCGGGGACGTGGCGGCTGAGGGAGACTCTCCTCAGCGTCCAGAGGTCACCGAACAGATCCATGCCTGCCTCACCGACTACCTAGCCACTAATGACGTCCCCGGAACTTCGCTGTCTGCCCTTTGGGGGGCCTTGAAGGCGGTGGTCCGCGGCAAGTTTATTGCCATTGCGTCGGCGGAGGTGAAGGACCGCAAGGCTAAGAGGGAGGACGTCACTGCCCAGGTCTCTGAACTAGAAAGGGTCCATAGCCGTACAGGTGCCCCGCGAATTTGGAGACAACTCAAAGCTGCCAGGGCCCAACTAGCTAGTTTAGATACGGACCGTGCTGAACTTTCCGCATTACGCCTACGTCACTCATACTACACGGGCGGCAACAAAACGGGCCGCTTACTTGCTAGCGTCCTGAGGGCAAAGATTCAGCGCTCCAAAATCACTAGCCTTACTGACGACAATTGCCTCGAAATCACAGGCGAACCCCAGATTGCTAACGCGTTTAGGACATTTTATGCCACCCTATACAAAGCCGACTCGGTCTCGCCGGAGGAGGCTAGCGCTTACCTGGACTCAGCGAATGTCACAGAGTTGTCGCAAGACAACGCAGACACTCTTGACGCCCCTATCTGAGTGGATGAGGTACTTGCCGCTATCTCTCGTCTCCGCCCCCTTAAATCCCCGGGACCTGATGACTTTTCAGCCTGTTTCTATAAGATCATTGGTCAGACGCTTGCCCCAATCCTCTCTCGGCCTTTCAACTCCTTCGAGGGCCCTGAGCTCCATCCCCTCGGACATGCTAGCAGCTGAGATAGTTATGCTGCCCAAACCGGGTAAAAAACCCACGTGTTAATCAGCATTTCGACCTATGTCCCTACTCAACCTGGATTTGAAGATCTTCACAGGTGTTCTGGCGGCACGTCTAGGCCCGTGCCTGCCCATGATTCTGGAACCTGACCAATTGGGCTTCATTCCAGGCCGCCAATGCAGCGACAATACTAAACGGATACTTCACCTGATAGACAAGGCCCACTTCCAGGGCTCGGACTCTGCACTACTAGCGATCGACGCGGAGAAGGCGTTCGATCGGCTAGACTGGACCTACCTCCAACAGGTCTTGCGGCGCTTCCGGGTTGGTGATCGATTCCAGGCCTGGATTGCGAGCTGCTATCACCATCCTCAAGCTCGCGTCCGCATGGGCGGTCTGCGCTAGAACCCTTTTGAGATTCAACAGGGCACAAGGCAGGGGTGCCCTTTGTCGCCCCTCCTATTTGCCCTATATGTAGAACCCCTGGCGCAAAAAATCCGCGACAACCCTGCCATTCACGGCATGTCCTTTGGCCAGGAACCTAATGTGATAGGCTTATATGCCGACGATATCCTCGTCGCTCTGGACCGTCCGCATTGCTCAATTCCAGCCTTCCTGGCGGAGCTGGAGTCCTTTGGGGTTGTCTCAGGGTTCAAGATTAATAAAGGGAAATCCCTCATCCTACCTCTGGGCAGCAACGTCCAACGACAATCACCTACACCCGCCTACAAGGGGGGGACTGTCATCGACCGCATTGCCTCCCATAGCTAGGCGTCACTCTCACTGCGTCCACAGACTCTACGCTGACTCTCAATTATGCGGCCCTTTCCTCCAGGATTCAGTCAGACCTCACGCGCTGGTCCAGGCAGCCTCTCTCTCTGCTGGGACGCATCGCAGCAGTGAAAATGTTGGCCTTGCCTAAAATACTGTACTTTTTTCAGACCCTTCCAGTGCTCCCACCAGCCGGTACCATCGCGAATTTACAGGCGGCCTTCCACCATTTCATATGGGGAGGCAGGAGGGCGCGCTTACACAAACAATTGTCCTATAGAAGCGCGGACGACGGAGGCCTTGGGATCCCCAACCTTTTCCAATACTTCCATGCTGCTCAGCTTCGATACCTGGTGGAATGGTATAGGCCGGAATCCGAGAAACGCTGGCTTTTTCAGGACATAGCAATGGCCCGCGCTTCCCTTTGGAAGGTTCCATTCATGTCCCGATGACAGAGACCACGTTATCTCTTGCAATCCCCCATCACTCGCACTGTCATGCGGGTCTGGGACGCGGTAGCGGTCAAAAGAGAACATACCACCTTCCCCTCTCCACTCATCCCCGTTTTGGATAATCCTGACTTTCCACCTGGAAATGACCCCAGGGCGTTCTTGCAATGGCGCGGCATCAGCCACCTCTCTGCCGGCCACTTCTTTGATTTGCACGGTTTCCTTACCCTACCGGACATAATTCAGGGTTACGACTTTGCCTCCCCACACTTATTTTAATATTTCCAAATTAGGCACTGGCTCACACACCCAGACATTGCACCCCTAGTCAGCAGGCCCATGACGGTCTTCGAAAAGTGGCTCGTAACAAAGGAGTCGGACAAACATCTTATCACAGAACTTTACAAGATGCTCACACCTACCACCCCTTCAGGCAAGACGGCAGGTCAAAAAAGATGGGAGGCGGAACTGGGGCGGACCCTATCACCCAAGGAATGGAACGACGTGTACTACAAAGCTTCTCACACCACACGAAACACTGCAGGCAGGGAAGCAGCGACGAAGCTAGCGATATACTGGCACCTTACCCCAGCCCGGCTTCACAAAAGTAACCCCACACGCAGTGCACTATGCTGGAGAGGATGCGGAGAAATCGGCACCTTAACTCACCTCCTCTGGGAATGCAAGGAGATCCAGGAATACTGGAAAGCAGTCCTGGACGACATAGACTTGACATTCGACACTGACATCCCTAGATTCCAAGCTTACACCGTTTTGGGTCTGCCCAACGCACTCACTTTCCCCCTAAAATCCCCCGAGGCCGCCAGATGGGGATTGCTATGCAGGCTGCTACACAACACATTCTGTCCCTCTGGGGTTCCACCACCAAGCCCACTCATGCGGGGTGGCTGCATAAAATATGGTTTACTTTGGGTATGGAACGCATCCAGGCCACGTTCACACATTCCACGGCTGCCTATCGGAAGGTATGGCTTCCATTGCTGTCTCGCTATCCAGGGAATTCAACGAAGTCCCGTGTCCTAAATACCTCCGCATACTGCGACTCACAGAACACACGCATGACACCCCAAGCACACCTGAGTGATTGCACCCTCTGCTGTGTGATCACAGCTATGTTTGTTTCATGGATCTGGCACACTGGGTGGGGTGGGAGAGGGGGAGGGGGTTGGGGGTTGGGGCGGGAATTTTGGTTGGGGTGTTTACTTATACAATTTCAGCACCTCATCACAAGAGACATCTATAAGCCTGGCAGTACACCATGGTCAAATCGAGCATCACCTGACGTCAGTTTTATTTGCAGAATCTATGTACCTACCTGCCTCGATGTCTTCCCTTGTCTGCTCTGCTTTTTATATGCTGCAATGTTTATTGTTGCTTTTGAAACCAATAAAAAAAATTTAAAACTAAAAAGTTACAGGGTCCTTAAGCGCAAACTACCCCAAATAGCCAAAAAAAAGGCTTAGCACAGGGGGGAAAAGGCCTAGCAGCGAAGGGGTTAATATTGACTGTTGAGATTTTCTTTTGGCCGGCACACACTGTGACAGGCATACCCTGTGGTTGTGTTTGTTATTAAGCATGAGCGTAAAATCCGTTCCCCTCGCGGATTTTGGGGATTTTCGGCAAATTCGCAATCCGCGAACTCTCTCTCGAACTTGACGAAAATTCGTAAAATCCGTGCGAAGCGGATTTTTTGCTTGGTCGCACTTGCCAACTAGAATACCATACAATTTCGCAGAAGTAAACACTTGCGAACACGTAGATGCGGCGGGCAGCGACAATTTCGCAATTGCGAGATTGCAAAATTTGCAATTTCGCACAAGAAATCCACCAGCAGGCAGCATAAACCTTGAAAATTATGATTATTATCAGAATAACTCCTCAGGTTGACATTTGCCTGCACTTTTTCTTTGCAAGGAGTCCATTTTGGGGGGGGGAGGTAGGAAGTGCCCCACAGTCTCCAACTTCCTGTTCCTGTCCAGCAGGCTCCTCCCAGTGCTTTCTTCATGTGCTGGTCATTTTGATTTGGATCTTGACCTGGAAGGATTACTTTTTGTGGATGCTGCTGGATATTTGGATTTTTGCAAAACTGAAAGCACTCAGCAGGTGCAAAAGTTCAATCTTATCATTAGTAACCATTCCCTGTAGTGCCTGGAAGGATTACTTTTTGTGGATGCTGCTGGATATTTGGATTTTTGTAAAACTGAAAGCACTCAGCCGGTGCAAAAGTTCAATCTTATCATTAGTAACCATTCCCTGTAGTGCTTCCTGAGGGGCCCCTTCAGAGTTCAGTTGCCTACTTGCAACTATTCTATGACCCTGCTCTGACCCTCACAGCAGGCTCATAGAATAGCTACAAGTAGGCCACAAAGGTCCTGTGAAAAAAAATTGCACTGCAACAGAAAGCAAATTACAGATAAGGAAGCAGGTGCCAGCCAGACTGGAAGTTTAAATTCAGTGACACATTAATCAACCCCAAATTAATTCATGTCAGTTGAAGCAGGGCAGGTGTGCTTGCTTTTTTTCACCCCATAATCTACAGTGATAAACCAACCAGAGGGTGGCAGTGATGTACCAGAGGGTGGCATGGGTGTACCAGAGGGTGGCAGTGGTGAAACAGAGGGTGCTGTGAACCTGTGATGATGAACCAGACGTAGAAACAACATAGTCGCGGCTGTTGCGAGCCGACAAGTAAGTTCGCAATTGCGAACTGGTACACAACCCTCGCGAACTGGCAGAAACCCTTGCGAACACAAACAAAATTAAAAATCTGCAAATTCGCGAGAGTTCGCGGATTTTGCGGATTGCGAATCCGTAAATACGCAAGTTCGCGGATTGCCAATTCGCAAAATCCGCCCATGCTTATTTGTTATTGCTTTTGGGGTGATTCTTCTGACCTGCACAAATGGTAACAAGCACTTCAGGAATTTAAGCTGAGGTACAAATTTATCTTAATTTAATCAGCAAATTTACTTTGAGGCATTTTTACTGCAACCAGTTTGTGAAGCCACCACTGTTTCCTTAGAATCCTGGTAACCACTGATCAATGGAAGCAGTGGTTTAGGTTATTTGAGAATGATTTGATTGCAGTTGATGCTATAGGTCATTCTTCAGCAAGAAAATTGTCATTATTGTTTGGTAGCTTGGGGTAAGCTGTCAAGAGTTTTAGACAATTTAATAGTGTTAACACCACCACAGGGGCAGTCTGGGTATGGTGATTGGGATCAGTACAATGAGGCTGTGGAAATGTTATGTAAGCAGTACTAGGATGAGCTCAGTGTTATGATGTAGAGGTTTAATTTTTTTAAATGGAAACACATAGAGGAGTTGTGTGTATCAGCGTTAAGGATTTTTGCAGCAACATGTGAGTTTGGAGATAATATTGATGTATATATTTGTGACTAGTCCATATTTAACTGTTACTCAGGAAAAATAGAGGAAAGAATATTGGGGTGTAGAAATCCAATTGTTATTGAAGTAAATGATTTAGCAAAAGGAATCAAATGATTTTGTCCAAAGCATTGAATGTGGATGTCTTTGGCAACATGTTAACACCTAATGATGGTACTGCGAGGACCAGCTTGCCTATTGGCTTGTCATCTGCCGCAGCTGGGGCCTCTTCCCGCACTTCCTCCCTCCTCCCCGCTGCATTTAATGCCTCGCGGTCCCCGCTTCGCGAGGCCCGCTCGTAGGCGTAGACTTTGTGAACCACTGTGCTCCTTGCCTTGGATTACCTGCCCGGGACTCTCCTCCACCTCCACCTACTTAGACACACCCACAACCGTGGCATGCGGGACGCGCGCGGGTGGGTGCCGGGTGAAGCCCGGGCAAAGGGCGGGCCGTCTGAGGTCGTCCGAGGTCGATCGAGGCCGGGCTGGGCCACCTCTTTTTCAATATTTGGTATTGTCTTACTGTCTAATTTGTGAACATACTGTTTGAGAATCGTTGTGTGTTAATTTCCCTGTTAGTGCAAATGACGTTTAATAATTTAATAAGATGGCTTTGCGCTCAGGTAGAGGCAGAAAGGTGACCCTCAACACTAATGGTGGAGCAGTCACAGGGACTTTGGACAATTTCATTAAACGGGCGACTGTGATTTTAGAAAAGGAAATAGCTCTTACAGAAAAACGCCTGTCCATAGATCTCTTAACAGGGAAGCGTTCCTCTTTGGGCATGATTGGGTCAGCGGCAACCCCAGAACACCGCAAAGGAAATTATCCTTTGGTTGTCGCTAGCCCGATCTCTTGCTCCCTGTTGGCGGGACCTGATGACTCAGTGGCTTGCTCTGTCTTAAGCTTAACGTCATCCAGTATTGCATCAAGCGGCTCTAGCCGCAGAGTCTCTGATTTATCGCCAATAGAAAGACCCATCGCGAAAGAAAAAAGCCAGGTGTTGGGGGGCGGGGGAAAATCCAGCTGTCCCATTAAAAATAAGCAAAAGGAAAAGAGGGGGTGGGCATAGGAAGGGTGGCTGTGCAAAATTATCAAAAATGCAAAATATTAGTGATGTCCCAGCGGCTGTAGCCCAGTCTCCCAGATTGAGCGGTGCACCTCTTGATGTTGCCCAACCTCCCATTCAAAACAACATAAACGAGGAACTTTTTGCCAAAATGGAAATACTAATGAAGTCATTGTTATTGCCCTTAGTGGAAAGAATGAAGCAAATTAATTCAAAGCTCGGTCAAATAGAAAAGCTGGTAATAGCAAACACCTCTACGCTTGAGGTGTTGGTAAAGGCTGCGAAGAGCAAAAGTACTAAAGCCCCTGCTATTAAGGCACCAGGACCTTTAAAGCCTACCGGAGCTATGCAATTGGCCACTTCTATTTCAGTTAACCAGAATCCTCAAATAGTTCCTCAGAAAAACCACATAGCGGCTATAGGCGCTCGGGGTACTGGGGCAGGTATGGCGGTTGCTCGCAAATTGGCACCTCATCTAAAACCAGTGGAAAACCGGGCAAAGGTGCGTGTATCTTTAGCAAAAGACGACCCTGTAAAGAGGGTCCCATTCGTAAACCTTCCCCTGGAATCTGTTCCATTTACAATTATTTTGACGGGGGTACCAGTTATTAGGCCTGAATCATCTGAATCGCATAAAGACCTAAGGAACAAAGTCATCTTTTTACTGAATAAAAATAGGAGACTTCCCCCTACTGTTAATATAGAGGTTTTAAATGTCAGACGGGTGGCCTGGGTGGGCCCCAGTTCCAAGGATCTTGATGGTGATTGTATTATTATCCACTTCAGAGATCCTCGGGTGGCTGATCACATCCGGCGAGAACCAAGGTTTGGCAGACTGGGTGATATCCAATCATTGGGTTTAGATTATTTTTACCCCTATGTGAATTGTGGTGCACCTTGTCCAATATTTAACCAACGTAGGGGGTGACTCTTCTGTGAAAATCAACTAGATTGGGCGGCGCGATATTTGCCACTTAGTAATAGGTTTGATCCACTAATGGGGTTGGAGGGGTTGGATTGACAACCGAAAGTCTCCACCTGGGATACAGAGGCTGATGAAATAGGTGGGGTTGAAATGTTGGCAAGGGAACGGTCATTCGAAGGACCAGCAGGGACTGGAATGATGGTTGATAGAAATATAAATCCACGTGTTACTCCACTGATGGACCGCTATGTTGTAGGCCAAGGTGGGGGCGATGATATTCAACTGGAAGTAAGCACTACACAATGTGTAGAAAGCACACAGCGAGAGTCATCAAGTAACCAATTGGACGGGTGTGCTTTCCGTTTGATCTCATGGAACATAGCAGGCCTTTCTCGTAGGTTACAGGAAGAGGTATGGATAAAATACGTAGAAAGTTTTGACATTATCTGTTTCCAGGAAACCAGGAGCAGAAATGATCAGAGCTTGGATGGTTTTCAATCTTTTAAGGTTCATGCTGAATCCTCAGCAGCGGGAAGGGCAAAGGGCGGATTAATGACCGCTATTTCTGTAAAGTATAATACTGTGAAAACATTGATGTTAGTGGATTCCCCCTGGTATCAGCTGCTTTTAGTTGTGAATTTATTTCCAGTGCCTTTGATTTTGATTAATTGGTATTATAACATCTTTAATCCCCATGCCACATCTGTTATCGATAAACTACAGGAGGAAATAGCTAAAGCGATTAATAGTTCCTCTTCGATGTTTATTATGTGGGTAGGAGATTTCAATTGTACCTTATGTAAATTTAGTGGGTCTGGGGTATGTGGCATGGTAGACAATAATGACCAACCATTGGCGCATTTTAAGCATTCACCGCAAGGTGATGCTTTGAATAATATCATCGTAATAATTGATCTTTGCATTTTGGATATGGCATCTTTTTCCAAATCACTCCCAATACCCACTTTTTTAGGTACTAGGGGTGAAATGAGTGTAATTGACTTTGCTATGGTCTCTAGTAGATATATACATTTTGTCGATAATTTTCAGATAGAAGTGAACCCTGCAAAAGACCATAACCCTTTAGTCCTGAATTTGTGTCCCATGATTGAGAGGAATCAGACCCGTAAATAGCCAATGAAATACAGCCAGAACCAAGGCGTAACTTTGAAGTGGGACAGGGTGGACGGAAAAAAGTTGGAGGAAGAGATCTTTAAAGCAAATAGCTCAAAGATAGATATTTGCTTAATGCCTACCGCAGAGCCCGAAACAGTAATTAAGAATTTTTAGATGCTTTGTGGAAATGTGGCAGGGCACCTACTGAAAAGGGTGGGTGATAGAAAATGAAGGGAGCATAAATGGTTTGATGCTGCATGTTCTGCAGCACAAACGTCATTAACAAAGGCATTGCACCAAGTACCGAGGGATAAGGAGTTGGTCAAAAGTGAAAGGAAAGTATACAAGGATACCATTTTTAAGCGGAAACTAGTTTTAAAAAAGAAGGCATGGGATGACTTGGGAAAAGCCTCGGATATTTTATTCTGGGAGGTAATAAATCGTCCCTTCCTCAACAATGAGGAAAAAGGCAATATGGTTACCCATATAACTGGCGGGACGTGGGAGGCCCATTACGCAAAAATTTTAATCCAAAAGGTGTTTCTCAATTAGTTATTAGCGATGGGCATGGCGATCCTTATTCTGAATCTGCATCAATATTTAGCCTTTCGCTCACTCTTTCAGAAGTTGAGGAGGCTGTAGGGAAAGGTATCTTGTTAAAGGCCCCAGGCCCAGATGCAGTTCCACTAGACTTCTTTAAATATAATGTCGAGGTGTGGGCACCACTGTTACTCAATGTTTTTAGAGCGATTGTGGTAGGGCGCATCCCCACATCATGGAAGGAGGCGGTAGTCGTACCAATTTTTAAAAAAGGCGACAAAAGTGACCCGTGTTGGTACAGGCCAATCTCGCTAATAGATGCGTCCTGTAAATTGATGGGAAGGGTAATACTGGCGCGCCTGGAAACATGGGCTGAATCATCTGGCATTATAGTGGACTCACAGTATGGGTTCAGGAGAGGTAAGGGGACTACAGAGCAGTGCCTAAATTTGGCCTTAATTATGGGCAAGTACATGAGGGCTAAGGGTGTTTCGATTCACCTGGCCTTCATGGACTTATCCAGTGCCTTTAACACTGTATGTAGGGACAAATTATGGCGGATGATGGAGGACATGGGGTTTGAAGAACCTCTGATTACCCTGCTTCGCAGATTGCGTGCTGCCACTACTGTGACAATTAGATTTGGCCCAGGGGGAGAGAAGACAAAATCAATCCCATCGACTGAAGGGGTACGCCAGGGCTGTATTCTGGCTCCTTTCCTGTTTTTAGTTTACACAAACGGCCTGGAAAGTTTTTTGTTGAAAAATTGTTCAGATTTTCCTAAAGTAAATGATAAATATATACCTATGCTATCCTATGCTGATGACACTGTGTTAATGACCCTAACTGCTAATAGTATGCAAACTTGTTTGAATGCATTTAACAACTTTATGCAGGATTTAGATCTTAGGGTTAATTTCACAAAGTCATTTGCGATGGTCTGTGGCCCGAAAGTGTCAAAAACCCCTAGCTTCATGCTAGAAAATCAAACAAGTGAAAAAGTTGAAAATTTTAATTATTTAAGAAATCTATTTAATAAAACTCTGAGCTGGGACCCATTAATATTAACCTGTGTACAAAAGACAACACGATCCATAGAAGCCCTTTTTCGTTTTTCAAGTAAATTTGGTCAAAAACCGATTGCTGAAATGATGTCCCTGTACAAAGCTAAATGCTTGCCTGTTGTAATGTATGGTTGGGGGTGTGGGGGTCACATAGATCCACCAAGATTCAAGTCATGGAAAACAAGTTCTTAAAGCGTCTCTCATCAATTCCAACTGGTTCTTCAAATATCTTTTGCCATACTGAGATGGGCATAGAATTTGTGAGTGATACTATCCATGTCTCCCCTCTACTTCTATGGGGCAAAATCTGGCAGTCGGAATTTTTGCAGCTTTCAAAAGAAATTTTGAAAGATTGCATTAAACTTGATCATGCGATGCAGATCCCATGGTTGTCATATGTGAGGGAAACCTTCCCTAAGATCGGCTTGGGACATATTTTTGTAAACCCAGAAACTATCCAGAAGGATACAAAGATGGAAATAAAAGGCGCCTATTGCTCCACCTTGGGTATGTTAAAATATAATGCTGAAACGGTATATCATAGGGGTAAATTGCGGCACCAGTTTTATTTATCGTTTACCATGCACACGCAATGGAGTTTTTATTTAACAAGATTTCGATTGAATACATTGCATTTTCTATTCGTCTTTCCAAAGCAAGGGGGTTGGTGTGAGAGGCTACCACCTTGTCCATGTGATAACAAAACACCACAATGTACGCTGCATCTTGTTATTTTCTGTTCCTTGTATAAAGATCCAAGAAATCGGTTTATTAAACCTGTCCTATTGGATATTAGACCATGTAACTACAAAGAAGGATATGAGCATTTAATGTCACTATCTACTGCAGCCATATGTAGTGCTATGATTAGCTTTATTAGACTGGCACTTAACATTAGACAACGATATTGAGCAGCTTTAGTGGGAGTATCATGTGATACTTGATGCTAACATGGCAGGTCTCTGTTAGTTATAGTAATACAGCCTTTGATGATTTTACAGTACAAGCACCTTTTGGTCCTTTTACTTTGTTTGATGGATCTTAAATCTCGTGATCAAATGTTAAGAAAAATAGATGTAAATTATTATTCAACTGGAAACTTGTGATTGTAGTTTAGATAACCAAATGTATTGGTGTTTTTAACAATGTATGCTTTTATGATTCTGTTGACGAATCAAAATAAAGTTTTATGAACTGAACTGAACCTATTGATGATGATACTGAATCTTGCAGAGAAGCAATATGTTTGGTCAATATGCTAGGAAAAGGAGGAAAAAAAATCTACAAGAAAAGCAAATTTAGGGGCAGATGTATAATCCGTTTTTTTGGACGCAAACGCTGCGATTCGGAAAATAGCAGCGTTTGCGACAAAAAAAACGGGATTTGGAATGTATCATGCAAAAAGCCTCGCAATATTAAGGAATCACAAATTTAGCGATTCCTTATTATTGCGAGGCTTTTAAGAAATGGCAAATTGCGATTTCTTATTTGAAATGTATTAAGCATTTCAGTGTTGCGATTTTTGACTAAGAATTTGCAAATTACCACCAACTTGTAGTTGGTGGTAATTGGCGAATTCTTTTCAAAATGCACTTTTTTAAAATTATACATGCCAAAAGGTGGCAAATCTTCAACTTATGGCATTTGTGGAGCAAGCCAACCTTCTCCACCCTACTCAGTTTGGCTTTCGTTCACGCCACTCCACGGAGTCCGCGCTGCTCATGGCCACTGAGACCATCAGGCAGAGAGAAGATGTGGGGCATACTATGGCTCTCATCTTACTTGACCTGAGTGCCACCTTTGACACACCTTGGCACACTTCACCTTGCTACAGTGTCTCAATAAAGGCGGAGTCATTGGGGCAGTGCTGAGATGGATCCAATCTTTCCTGACTGATAGGGGCTTTCAGGTTAGACTGGGAGAACACTACTCTCGCATGCTCAATCTCGATCAAGGGGTCCCTCAGGGCTCTGCCCTGAGCCCTACCTTGTTCAACCTATACGTTTCCCCTGTAGCCACCATCGTGGAAAGTCATGGCATCCAACTAGTGTCATATGCCGACGACAAACAGCTGGCCATCTCACTGTCACGGGCACCTGAAGTTGCGGCATCCAGCTTCAGTGCCTGCATGCAGGAGCTTGCTTCCTGGATGTCTAACAACTGCCTGAAGCTGAATGGGTCCAAAACTGAAGTGCTCGTGGTGGGAGGTGGTCCGACTATGTGGTCCTCGGCATGGTGGCCTGACTGCCTGGGCTTCACTCCAGTGCCCTGTCAACAGGCCAAAAATCTCGGGGTATTATTTGACTCCGATCTGTCATTTGCTCCCCAGGTTAATCGGGTGGTCGGAATGTGTTTCGGTAT
This sequence comes from Lissotriton helveticus, assembly GCF_964261635.1. NCBI lineage: Eukaryota > Metazoa > Chordata > Amphibia > Caudata > Salamandridae > Lissotriton > Lissotriton helveticus. The sequence goes on along the minus strand of NC_136059.1, from coordinate 1,598,165,911 downwards.
TCTCAAGAGCTTACGTAAGGTCCTGGACCTACTTCCTGTTGGGGCCAGGCAAACTTTGGTGCATGCCTTGGTCACATCTAGGCTCGATTACGCCAACCTTCTTTATCTGGGTATAACAGCTAAAAGCCTCAACCGTCTCCAGGTACTTCAAAATGCCACAGCCCGGCTGGTGTTGAGGCTTCCGAGGAGAACGCCCTCTAAAGCTGCTCTGAAGTCCCTTCACTGGCTTCCGATCAGAGAAAGGATTACCTTTAAAGCACTGTGCATGTGTCATCGCATCATTGGAGGCAGGGCGCCCGCCCCCCTAAATAGCCTCATTACCCCCTACAGACCAGAGCGTATGCTAAGATCTTCTGGCACTGGTCTGGCAGTTGTTCCCAAAATCCGTGAAGCTCGCATGGGGGGCAGATATTTTAGGCTTCTCGCAGCCAAGAACTGGAACTTGCTTCCGATAGAACTTCGCCTCGAACCTTCTGAGGCCAGATTTCGCAGAGCCCTAAAAACCAATTTCTTTCGCCTAGCACAGCTGTAACCTCACGTTCTACTTATTCCATACTTCGCTCTCAGCGCGGGGACACGCCGGGGCGCATAACCATGCGCTTTATAAAACTCCTAAATAAATAAAAATGTGCACACATGTCAAATTCAGGGGTGCAGCAGGGTGTCCTTAAGACACCCTTGCACCCTGGAAATTATTCTCAATTTGTGATTAGCAAATTGCTAATCGCAAATTGAGAATAATTTCACATTCATTCCTATGGGCCTCCTGGCCCATAGAAATGAATGGGAAATGTTTCCTTAATTGCGATTAGCAATTTGCTAATCGCAATTAAGGAATTTTAAGAAATCGCAAAAAAATAGCGAATTTCTACATACATACCATTTTCCACTTCTCAAATAGCGATTCCTTAAAAATCGCTATTTGAGAATCGCAAAATGGTATCTTGATACATCTGCCCCTTACTGTGTTACAGATGTGTTTCTAAAAATCTTACTGGCAAAATTCCGGTTTGTCCTGCTATCGGAAAACATTGCATGTCTTGTTAAAAATATGATCTTTTTTGGGCAGTATGCAAAAGTAATAAGAAACCCTGTGAAAATCTGCAGTGTAGATATTGTAGAAAATATATATCTGGAGAAACCTAACTGTTATTTTGACTATAGAATGCAATTCTGTTAGAGGTAACACATTGGTCAATATACTAGGAAAAGGAGGAAAAAAAATCTATAAGAAAAGCAAATTTAGGGGCAGATGTATCATCCGTTTTTTTTGTCGCAAACGCTGCGATTCGGAAAATAGCAGCGTTTGCGAGAAAAAAACGGGATTTGGAATGTATCATGCAAAAAGCCTTGCAATATTAAGGAATCGCAAATTTAGCGATTCCTTAATATTGCGAGGCTTTTAAGAAATGGCATATTGCGATTTCTTATTTAAAATGTATTAAGCATTTCAGTGTTGTGATTTTTTACCTGGAATTCGCAAATTACCACCAACTTGTAGTTGGTGGTAATTGGCGAATTCTTTTCAAAATGCACTTTTTAAAAATTCTAAAGGTGCCATATGACGCTCATACATGCCCTTAGGGCATGTATGTGCGCCATATGCGCACACATGTCAAATTCAGGGGTGCAGCAGGGTGTCCTTAAGACACCCTTGCACCCTTGAAATTATTCTCAATTTGCGACTAGCAAATTGCTAATCGCAAATTGAGAATAATTTCACATTCATTCCTATGGCCTCCTGGCCCATAGAAATGAATGGGAAATTATTCCTTAATTGCTATTAGCAATTTGATAATCGCAATTAAGGAATTTTCAGCCCGATTCATCAAACCAAAGTCGTCTCGAAAAGGGCCAGATTCTGAGAATCTGGCCCTTTGCGAGCGCTATTTTTGCATTTGGGATTCATCATCCCAAATGCAAAAATCGGTAATAGCGATTTCGCTATTTTGCGAGGAATTACATTTAAGGAATCTCTATTTGAGATTCCTTAAATGCAATTCATCATCCATTTAAAAATTGCGAATTCGCAATTTCGGCCCGCTATTTACCGCGAGGTCAAACCTCGTGGTAAATAGCGAAAACTTAGAAAAATGCTTTTAAAAGCATTTTTCTAAGTTGCATGTTGCACACACAGTGCGCAACACCTGTTTCAATTTGCATTTAAGGGGTGCTACAGGGTGTCCGTTGGACACCCCTGGCACCCTTTAAATCGCTATCTCATTTGCGATTAGCAAATTGCTAATCGCAAATAAGGAATACTCCCCATTCCTTCCTATGGGCCTTTTGGCCCATAGGAATGACTGGGGAGTTATTCCTTATTTGCGATTAGCAATTTGCTAATCGCAAATAAGGAATGTGTAGGAATCGCATTTCTTTATGCAATTTCTACATGAATCCCGTTTTGCAAGTCCTTAATAGCGATTCGTTATGAATCGCTATTAGGGGCTCGCAAAACGGGAGAATGATGAATCAGGCTGTTTAAGAAATCGCTAAAACATAGCGAATTTCTACATACATACCATTTTGCACTTCTCAAATAGCGATTCCTTAAAAATCGCTATTTGAGAATCGCAAAATGGTATCTTGATACATCTTCCCCTTACTGTGTTACAGATGTGTTTCTAAAAATCTTACTGCCAACATTCCGGTTTGTCCTGCTATCGGAAAACATTGCATGTCTTGTTAAAAATATGATCTTTTTTGGGCAGTATGCAAAAGTAATAAGAAACACTGTGAACATCTGCAGTGTAGATATTGTAGAAAATGTATATCTGGAGAAACCTAACAGTGTGATTTTGTCTATAGAATGCAATTCTGTTAGAGGTAACACATTGGTGAAGAGACTCACGGTGAAAGCAAATATTTGGGGCTTATCTCTGTAGGTCATAGCAGACTTGGGGGTCTCCTATAAAGATTTTAAAGATTCTAGTTTTTATGCTGTGTGGATTAATGGAATCAATCTTAGTCCAACAGACATTGGGGCAGATTTATGAAGGCCTTGCGCCGCCGGTGCGTCACTTTTTCCCATGTTAAAAATGACGCACCGGCGGCGCAAGGCCTTCATAAATCTGCCCCATTGACTCTAAGGCCTTCGGAGAGAAGGATATCAACATGATTGGGGATTTTAAAACTAAAGTAAACTGTTTATGAAGAGTTACCAGCACTAAGGTGTATTCGGCTGTAAGGGAAAAGAATATCATTGGGATTGGATTGCAAGATTTAGCAAAGATGGGTTTATATTTGTTATCCAGTGTTGAGAATTCTATTGTTGTAGGTGACTTACTAATAGGGTATGCTGATGATACAGAAGCACAATTACCTATAGCTTGTACTGATGAGAACTTTGGAGATGTATTCAAGGAGCAAGTGGGTGTAATTAATGGTTTTGAGCACCACATCAAGTTTAAACCTGGGTTTTGATCTGTTGTCCACTAGGTGCATAATGTTCCTCTTAGTTAAAGGAGGACGTGAAGGGTGTTTTGAAACAGTTGTGTTATCAAGGTGTAAATGAGTCCACTGAGTCGTCTCTGTGGGTTTCTCCCATAGTTGTGGCAGTGAAAAATTAGGTAAAATAAAATGATGTGCCGACTTGCGCGCATTGAACAAAACTATAATGATTGTCTATCATCCCTCACTAAGAATTCAGGAATTATTAGCTAATTTGGGTGATGCTAAAATATTTTCATTAATTGACTTACGTTCAGCAAATCACCAAATTGCTGACCCCAGATTCACAGGAGCTTACTACAGTCATTACATCTTTTTATGCATATAAATATCTTAGGCTTCCATTTGGTTTAGCTTCGGGGCAAGTGTCTTTAAAAAATTGATGGATAAGTTATTTGGTGATATGCAGGGCATGCTGGCTTATCGAGATGATATTTTGATTTTTACTAAGGACAAACAAACCCACAACCACATTTTATGGAATGTGTAAAAGGTCTTATTAGATACTGGGATAACCATCAGACGTAATAGGTGTCAATTTGATGTTTAGTTTTAGAGTAATAAGGTCAGAGCATTTCAACATTGGGCATACAACCTATGCTTTGTCTTGTAAAAGCCATTGAAGAAGCAAAGACCCCCAAAAACAGAGACAGTCTTAGATCTTTTTTCTCAGTTAAGCCAAGTATTATGCACATTTTGTACAAGGCTTTCCCTAGATTGTAGAGCCATTAAGAGTTTTACTAAGAAAGTGAGTAAAGTTTGTATGTTCCAGGAGTTAGAGGAAGTTATTTGTAAAGTGAAAACAATGATTGTAGGAGCACTAGCCTTACACACTTATATGAAAAAAGAACAGATGATGGATAGAATGCTGAACAAATCAAAAATTCACCCACAGTCACAGATCTGACTTTAATTCATCATTGTTCTGCTCACCACACCATCCTAGTATGGACCCAGCCATATTCAAATCAGCCCAAACTTCCAGGCCAGGTACTCACTGGACTGTAAACACGCATCCAGAGACCAGTTTCGGGGTATGACCCCTCATCAGCCAGTCTAGCTTGGATCCAGTGGTACAGTGAGCACGGGACCCACATCTGGGCATGCCCTTACCACTTATGTTGACAAAAGCAAAAAGAACAGATGAAGGACTGGCAATTCAGGCTGGACTGTGCCCATGGGGAGCAGGCACGAGACTGATTTGCATATGGCTGGGTCTAAACTGGATTGGCATGGCAAGCAAAACAATGATGGATTGAACCAAGACCTGTGACTGGGGGTGAATGTTTGATTTGTTCAGCATTCCAATCCATCATCTGTTCTTTTTGCATTTGTTGCCCTAATTGGGAAGTGTATGCCCAGACATGGGTCCCCGGCCTGACAGTTCGGGCAGGACTGTTCCCGTGGAGAGCAAGGTCAAGACTGATTTGCGTATGGCTGTGTCCAAACTGGAATGGCATGGCGAGCAATAAAACGATGGATTTATACCAGATCTGTGACTGGGGGTGAATGTTTAATTTGCTCATCATTCCTTCCATCATCTCTTCTCTTTGCATTAGACACTTATAAAACCGAAAGCAAATGCATAATTTCAATTGATGCCAGGTTGACAGGTCTAGGGGCAGTCCTCAGCCAATGGATTAATAGCAAGGAACAGATGATTGGTTTTGCTTCAAGGTCACTTAGACAGTCAGAAAAGAACTACACTATTATAGAAAGGGAACCATTGGCATGTATTTGGGCAGTGCAGAAATGTAAAATGTACATATGTGGATGTCAGTAAAGTTTATTCACAAACTATAAACCACTTGTACATATACCTAATCCGAGAGGTTCCAATAATACATCTGCCAGACAATAAGATGTGTTTCTAAACTTCAAGAGTACAATTATACGGTTACATTTTTTTGTGGTGGAAAGAATTTTCAAGCTGATGGCTCATCATGCAAATCATTGAATCATGATGAAGAAAATGTCTTATAGGCCACTGAGCATGTGGTGGGGGTTAGTAAATGTGAAAACAAAACGTCAGAGAAAAGGAGGGTGGAAGCAAGTCGGGTGGTGAAAATTCAGAGAAAGTAATGCAATTTCGAATGCAACTATGGGCGTAAACTGAATGTTTGCCTGGTAAGTTAAAAAATTTGCTAAAAATTCGGAGGAAACAGGAACATGGCGGCCGCCAACTAAACGGCCGCAGCCCGACTCCCTCTATGGTGCGATAATCTCCTGCCAATATGCTCGCCCTATAGCCCTTCTCACCTGTCTCGAAAAATAACCTTGTTTCTGTTTGAGGCTGCGGAGCATGCCCCCGGAGCATGGCCGGTGCTCGTAGATCTCCCCGCAGATTCTTGGAGCGAGTCGGGAGAGCAGCGCGGAGAGCTAGTGGGACGGCGTCTGCAGGGGTCAGCGCTGGCTCTGGGAGGAGGCGGCTCGGATGCGGAAGAGGCGCGATTTAGCCTTGCTTCTGTTCCGGGTCGCCGGGGGAAGAGCTAGTGGAGGCGGACTCGATGGGAAAAAGCTGGTGAGAGGAGCTTTACACAAAAATGGAAACAAAAATATTTCTGGAATAAGCAGCAAAGCGGCATCTAAGGTAGGGGGTCGGCAATTTTTATTCTCCCCGCCCTGTGGTGGCGATAAGGATGTCAGCGCTGCTAATTTTGAGACAGGAATGCGGCTGCATAGTGGCATATACGTTTTTGCCTCTGGAGGTTTAAAACTGCCACAAGGAGAAGAGGTGAAGTGTATCAGTATCAGCGCTCCAATTGAGTGTATGGATGTAGAAGGAGCGCTTGGTGGGGGTGCTGGTGATGGTGCTGGTAGTGTTGTTAGCCCTGGTAGCCCTAGTGACAAAGAAAAGAGCTCTGATCCAATTAAAATTATTAGGTATACATTGCGAGTCAGGGCAGTATTCGATTGAGCCAAAGGGAAACCCGTTTACCCCTCACGCGTTTCACCCCCAGTTTCCGAAGTTAGGGTGCATGTAAAAAGGGGCAAAGCTAAACTGAACACCTCTGAAGAGTATCTACGTGTCAAAAGTATAAAAAGTAAGGACAAAAATAAGGGTGTTAATGGTGTTAAAGGTGCTGCCCCCAACATAAAAGTAACACCTTCACTTAAAACCTTTTACAAAGTAATGTCTACTACTTCTACTACTACCTGTTCTCCTCAGCCTACTCAGCCTACTCTGCCTACCCACCCTACCCAGTCTACCCCGGGAGCCGCGGCGGGGAATACAACGGGGTATTATCACAGCCAGGGGCTCCCACGAATCCTGCTACACAGGGGAGCTCAGGCAAGCCATCAGCTTTGGTGGAGGCGGTGGATACGGTGCATCCAGGAGTTAGCTTGTCAAACAGGTACTCAGCACTTGGGGGGAAGGAACAGGAAATATCCCTATGGATTGCACAGAATTAATGAAAAACACTGACGCCCCAAGTGAATTGCAACTAGAGCAAGCACATTACTCCACCCCATCTGATAAGGTAGGCATGGAGGACATTGCAGTTAAATCAGACGCAACCTCACGCTCATTGGCCAACATACTGCTAGCTATGAAGGACGAAATCACCAGTAGATTTACGGTATCTGAAGCCAACCAAGCCGAAATGACCAATAGATTCTTAACTTCCGAGGCCAATCAGGCAGCAATCCAAGCATCATGTGAAGTGCTAGCCAAGAGACTGGATGAGGACACCCTAAGAACTGAGGCAATCGAGATGGAAATCCCTAAAATCAAGGAACCCTTGTGTACCACCAAAGCGGAGGTGATCAAGCTGTCTGCCCAGAACAAAGAATTAAAAGAGGATCTGGAGCGCCTAGAAAATCATTTGCGCCGGAACAACTTGAGACTCTTGAATGTTCCTGAAGCTCTGGATGGGGCTGATATTAAGGGCTTTGTAATATCTCTACTGAAGGGAACAGTGCTAAAAGATTCTCCAGAGGTTGACCTCCTGCACGATATCCAGAGGGTGCACTGTGACCCCTTTAGAAGAGATCCCGCAAAGCAGAAGCCCAGGAAGATCCTGATGAATTTTGTAACATACTCTATTAAGGAGCAGATTTTGTCTTCCGCCTTGAAAGTAGGCTCCATACACTTTAATAGCTCCAACCCTTTTACTTTCCAAATAAGATCAGATATCTCACACATAACTGCAACAAGACAGTGGGAGTTGGGGTAAAGGTTGGAGGAGCTGAACAGTATAGGAGCCAAAGCTCAGTTGAAATTTCCAGCATTGCTATGGGTGATGTGGAACAATCACATGTGCCAAATTAAAACTGGTGAAGAGGTGGACACTCTCATAGTAAAGATCAGAGACGGGCAGGGGGGAAGTAGACCTAGGTGGGCTTTTTACGCATATGATCCGCACCTTGCAGGAATTAAGTTTAAAAATTTAAAATGTTGACACTATTCCATAGGGGGAGGGCTAAATAGGCTTTTGCCTATTAGAAGGGAGGGTTCCTTATGGGTAGAGGGGGCACGGGGGTCAGGGGTGGGGAGGCAGGGGGGCACAAGAGTGGGGAGCAGTGGGAAAAAAGAAAAAAATTCTCAACCTCATCTCAACCTTATGTACGGACATTTATGCCATGAAGGGGTGTCAACTCTTCCAGGTAGAACAAGGGGGCAAAGGGTGGTGTGGACCTGAGGGATAGAAAGAACATCTTTACCTCCTGGAATGGTAATGGGTTAAGGTGCCCCCGGAGACAGAGGCTAATCCTTAAATATCTAGAACTTTCAACTGCACAAGTTTGCATGTTGCAAGAGACACACCTGAGCTACGAAAAAAGCAGTGTAATCTTCTCCAAGGTTCCTGGGGTTAAGAGCTTTGGTGCCTCACATCAGACATCTCAAAGTAGAGGGGTGGCTATAATAAGAAAACAGGGTGCTCCCTGTACTAGAAAAAAAAACACAATCAGACTCCACGGGAAGGTGGTTGGTAGTCAAATTGGCATTTGAAAATGTTGATTTATTTGGTGCCTCTTTCTATTGCCCCAATATGGACGATCCAACCTACATATACAAACTACATTCGGTATTGATATTGGAACCTCCACCCTATGTCATCGGGGGGGACTTCAACGTCCTGTTGGATCCGTTAAAAGATAGATACAATCTGAGTCACTAAGTAGGAGCAGTTAAGATACGTTGAGCGCTGCTTAACATGATTCACGATATGGATCTGATCGACCTATGGAGGGTCCAAAAAGGGGATCAGCAGGGCTTCACATTCTATAGCAAGAAGCATGGTCACTCCTCAAGGATAGATTATGTCTTCTTGGATAGAACGTCAACGGCTAACCTAGGGGAGGTATCAGTTCTTCCGTGTCATCTTTCCGACCACGGACCTCTGCAATCTCTGTATCAGAGTGAAGAATTGCAGCGGCAGCCATTGAGGTGGACCCTCAATAGGGCGAATCTTCTAGATCCTGAGGTTGTTGAAGCAGTACAGGCTCCCTCTCTGGAATTTTTTTCTTTGAATACGGGCTCCACAACACCAGACATAGTATGGGCTACATATAAGGCCTGGCTAAGGGGGAAACTCCATGGAATAATCTGCTCTAAGAATAGGGTCGAAGCTGAGGTACTAAATGGGTGTTGAGGGTAAGATAAGCAACCTGGAGAAAGAAAGAGATGGATTAAGTAACAGGGACTCGGAGCGACTTACACAAGTCTTGAAGGATCTGGACGAGGCAAGATCAGAGTATAGAGGGAAGTTAGAAGCCAAGTGTAGAGCGCAGTGGAACTCCAGAATGATGCAGAATTTTTAATATGGGGAGAAGGCAGGCGCCCTTTTGGCATGGAAAGCGAGAACTGATCGCACTAGAAATTATATAAAAGAACTAACTATCAATGCTAGCGGGGAATCCTCAAGTAGGATTGAGGATATGCAGACCTGTCTCCTCTCCATTTTCTCGGAACTGTATAGAGAGGACCTTGCACCTCTACCGAGTGCTATTCAATAATTTCTGAGGAGTAAACATCTCCCCTCGATGTCAGAAGAAAATTAGAACAAATTAGAAGCTCTCTTTACTTTAGAGGAGATAGCCGATCAGATCAAAAAATCTAAAAACAAAAAAGCTGCAGGCTCGGACTCACTCCCAAGCGAAATTTATAAACGCCTCGAAGACGAGTTGATAAATGCATTTGGGGTCACCTTTAACTCAGTTTACAGCTTAACTGGGAAGGTTTCCAAGACCTGGAAGGAGGCAACAATCGTCCTGATTTTAAAAACTGGTAAGGACCCGAAAAAGGCGGACTCCTATCGCCCAATCTCCCTGCTGAATGCCGATTATAAGATCTCTATGGGCATATTGGCGTGGAGATTGGCAAAACTGGTCCCGAAGTTAATACACCCGGATCAGAAAGTTTTGTCGCAGGGAGACACATTCAGGAGCAGTCGCAGCTCTTAATAGGCAATTCAGAGGACTGAACTCTTGGCCATTGTCGCTTTAGACGCGGCCAAGGCTTTTGACAGAGTCTGCTGGGTGTATCTTTGGGAGGTCCTGAAGGCAATGGGTTTGGCTCCATCTTTATTCAAACCTTGCAGGTGCCTCCGCCCGAATCCTGCTAAATGGGCTACTTACACCGAGCTTTAACATCCAGAGAGGAACCAGGCAGGGGTGCCCGATATCGCCCCTTTTATTTAATATATATATGTAACCATTGGCACAGGCGATGAGACTGGATGATTTAATCTATCCCTTTAGATCCGAACAATACAGTTCTAAAATAGCTCTCTACGCCGATGACCTAATATTGTATACAAGCGACACTGAGGCAGCGATCCCGAGGGTTGAGGAGCTTATGTGCGAATTTGGTTCCCTATCCGGGTATCTAGTCAATAAAACTAAGACAGAGGTGATGTGTGGAATGTGGAGTGGTCGGGGAGAGTCAGTGCAGAGCTGAGATATCTGGGGATCTACATCGTAAAGGACTTGGAGAAGATACCTGAGCTTAATCTTAACAGGGTCATCAAGGAAATAGACGGCCTCTTCAGTAGATGGAGGAACCTCCCCTTAACCATTTATGGAAATACCAACTTGGTAAAGATGGTCATTCTCCCCAAGCTGTCTTGCCTATTTTCTTCCATACCATTAACATTTATGAAAAAAAGCTTAAGTAAGGTAAAGAGTAAGATAGGGAGCTTTGTGTGGGGAGATAAAGGGGTTCGATTGGCGTGGAAAAAACTTAGGCGCAGACTAAAGAAAGGCGGGCTAGCTCTTCCTGATGTGAGGTTATATGCTGCAGCATTCCAGTTTAAAAGCATAAGAATGCTACTTGTTAAACCAGGGGAGTCAGCTTGGGGCAGGCTGCTTGGAGAAATGGTGAGAGCAGAGGGAGGAGGGGATGGCGAGGCTTTTTTATATAAGTTTTGTTCACAAAAATTCTTTAAGCGGGTATGCCTGAAGGTTCTGAGGGCGGCCCTGGAGCTATGGTATAGGCTCAGATGCAGTTGGGGCATATGATACTACTCAGACAGTGCCCCTGTATGGGATACACCAGGAACACCGGATTGCCTCAGGGATTGTTTAGCATTGCCCATAAGAAGGGCAGGCATCACCATCTGGGCCGAGCTTGTAGACTCCGAGGGGATACATCCATGGGAATACTTGGGAGCAAATATTGGGCCAGGGTTCTCCAGATTTAAATATCTACAGTTGGTGTCATGGTACGATGCAGAGAAAGGGGAGGTCAGCGGGAATGGAGAGATCGAAGTGATGAGGCAATCTATCCTCCCAATTAAGAAGGAAATATCTGTATGGTATAACAACTTGTTGGAAGCTGAGGATCACGAGGCGCCCCCTTTAGCTGCAGTGTGGACTGAAACCCCCCTTGGGCCATCAATAGAGTCCTTATATGAGCCCTCTTTAAAGGTTTTGTATAAACATATCAAGCCTGCTTGTTTAAAGAAAAAAAAAAATTCGTCATCAACAGGCTCTAGTATACTCCCACTAAGATCGCCAAGTTTGCTCCAGAGCCATCCCCTAAATGTCCCAGATGTTCACTACCTCTTGCTAATGACCTACATGTCTTCCTAGAGTGTCCAGTACTTGCAACATTCTGGACAGAGGTGGGCGACAATATTCAAGATATTTTCAACACCATTATAGATATCAACATGTCATTAGTGTTTTTTGGAGATGATGACCGACTTAGCCAGACCCTCTCTCAGAAAAACAGAGGCCTATTAATTCATCTGGTATTGTTGGCCCGAATAGAAATTTGCAAGAGGTGGAAAGACCCCCTACCTCCACAAAGGGAAGATTGGCTTAAGGCCTCATTCTCCATGGCTCGACCTAACTACGAGGGCGCAGAAGATAAGCCAATAAACATCTGGCATCCTTTTGTGAGATGGGGCCAAAATTTAGGATTAATATAATTGTTCTAATGATTACACCAGGCTCCCTCACAAAAAGGGACCGGTCAGACGACCCAAGTGAGTGCGGTAAGCCGTAGGGGCCACAGATCATGAAAGCGGCTTAATAAGACCCGCAGAGGCTTGATAGGTGAGATGAGGACCAAAAAGAAAAAAACAAAAAATTCAGAGTAATTATCAAAAAGTCAGCGGAATGGAAATTCGTGGGGAAATGTTTGTACCATTTGACGCCAGGGATTAACTCCATGACCGAAGAAATCGGCTTGCCCTGGCGTCGTCCGGTTACGATCGTGTAACCTGGTTAACCTGACGCCCCACTTTGGGCTGTCGGTCCGGGCAACACGAAGTATTGACCTAACGCGCACTGCCTCGGCAAAATTGAGGTTTAGTGAAAAGGCAAAAGTATTTAATTGTCCTGATGATGGTTCCTATGATTCCTTAGTGGAACCGAAACGCCGTCGACTTGCTCATGCACCCGATACAAATCTGATTGATTGATTTTCTGTAATGGTGCAGCTTGATATTTTCTGTGCAATGTATATGTAAACAGAAAAACGTTTGTTTTGCCTTGAACCTTTCCTGTTTTCTCCAACTGTAATCACCCCGTAAGTGTTGGGCACAGGCTTGTGTACCACATAGGGGCACTGTGGAAGGTATTCCTATTTTCTATTTCTGAGAAATTTTGTTTATTAAGTAAACCTGAATGACCTCTGTCCGGCTGGACATGTCCTTCTAAAAATATAGAATCGATTTCGTCTATATTTATTGGTTGTGTTTTATTACATATGCATGGGACCACTGTTGTTTCCAGAAAATTGTTCCCCGAGGTCCCTGCTTGACTGAATTGGGGTCCCTTGTTGTTAAAAAGTGTACCATTTGAAAGCATGAACTGATAGTGGTTGATCATCATGGGCATTTGGGAATTTCTAAAACCTGCAAATTATTGAAGGAGTTTTACTGGTGCCCATCACTGGATGGAAGTGTGAAATGTGTAATCTGTAAACACCCTGATTGTCAAATTTAAGATAAGCTTTGATAAACCAGAGAATCTCCTCTACATACAGTACCATTTGCTGATGCTACCTGAGACAAAGTGGGTTGGGATTTTTCTGGTCCATTTTCTTTGCTTCGAAACAACATGAGGTATTTGAATGTATTAATAGATTATTATTCAAAATGGATTTCTTTCTCATTCATTGATTCCCTGAGTACCAATGCTGCCATAACATTCTCCGAAAATGTTTTCAATTTAGAAGGTTCGACTTCAGAGATTTTAATGGGTAATGGAACTCATCTGTGTCTGAGAGTATGTGTTTGGTATTCAAATGTCATAATGTAAAACAACATACTCGCCAACTTCAAATGGCTTAGTGGAGAGAGCCAACATGATCAGAAAGGAGAGAATTCAAACAGCTGTAATCTCAGGTCAGACTCAGGAAGTGTTTTCATTTTTGAAAAACAAAGTTTGGATTACAATTTCACCCTTCATAGTACATTGCTAAGGCGACGTAAGGTGTATACTAATTTGTTGCCTATTTGATATGGAGTAAAACTGGGAAAGAGAATGGGGTACAATCTAATAAGAGTGTTTCTTGTACCATAGCATTGAAACAAGTCAACATGAAGGAATATTTTAATGAGAAACATCATTCTTATGACAGAAATGTTCAGCATTGGGGATGGGGTATGATGTAGAATGCTGTTGTGTAGTTCCTATAAATATATCTAGTATCTGCACGTTTAGACAACATAAACTGTGGGATCTGTGTTCAGACTGACTCCAGACACACCTGCCAGATATGTTTGCCAGTACAGAGCTAAAATATCAATGTATAAATATCGATGTACAGAAATATCGAGGTAAAAATATTGTGGGATAGAAATATTGATAGGAAAATTATTGTGGTCAAGACTATCGATTGTTAGGTAAGTAATATCCATTGCAAAATTATCCAAGTGTTAAATATTATTTACAAAAATATAGTTGTTAGAAGCATCGATATATTATTAATATTATGTATTTTAGTATTTTATATGAGAATTGTTAGTATTTTTAGTATATTTGTTAAACTTTTAGTAGTTACATTTTTTTAATACAATTTTGCGTTTTTAGTACCATAGCGGCTTGTGGGTTTATATGGGAAAAGGGTGGGTAGTAATTTAATTATATAGATTTTATTTACTATTTATAGTAGTTAATAAAAAAAATTGAATTTTTCATTTCTAGATATGTAGCGGGTTGTGGGTTTATAGGGGAATAGGGTGGGAAGTAATTCAATGATATGACTTTTATTCAATAATTTATATTTATTCATAATTCTATAATTGTGATGTTAATGAGTTAAATGTGTGCATTGATTTATTAATAATTCTTTGATAATTAGTTGTTAATTAATTTCAATTAATTAATTATTAATCAATTATGGCAATTGTTTAATTAATGTTGTGTGTTGTGGTGTTTATAGGTGTAAATGGTGGGAAGTAATTTATTTTTTATTGTGAATTATTAATTATTTGTTTATTAATTGGTATAAAATAATTAGTAATTAGTAATTGTAACTGTCATTAATTTTAGTTGTGTGTTGTGGATATTATAGTGCTAAACTTAGTGTAATTAATGAATGTTTATTATCTTTTTTGATATTAATATATTTTAATTTCAATATTATTTATGTTAATAATGGAAATAAAATGTAATAAAAATGTTGATTTTTTTTTATTGGTGTAGTATCCAGCACTTTCCCTACTGTTGCGCTCACTGGAGTGGGAATAGTAATTTTTACCCCTCCGTTATCCAACACTTTCCCTACGGACGCAATCACTGAAGTGGGAATAGTAATTTTTACCCATCCGCTATCCAACACTTTCCCTGCTTTTGCACTCACTCAAGTTGGAATAGTAAATTTTACCCCTCCGCTATCCAACACTTTCCCTGCTGTTGCACTCACTGGATTGGGACTAGTAATTTTTACCCCTCCGCTAACCAACACTTTCCCTGCTGTGCCACTCACTGGAGTGGGAATAGTCATTTTTACCCCTCTGCTATCCAACATTTTCCATGCTATTGTAATAATTGTTTTGTGAAATGTAAGTTTTTTTATTAGTTTAATGTCTTAATTAATGATAGGATGTTTTATTTTAAATTATTGATATATGTATATATTTTATAAATTAAATAAAGATAATGGATAATACAATGTATTTAAGTGCAAATTTTTGAGTGTTTATATTTGTTTTCATTATGTTTATTTGTTATTTTTTGTTAAAATATATATTAAATGTTTATTTATTTTGCTAAAAATATTCATATTATTTAATATAATTTGATTAAGTTATATATATATCTTTTAAGTCGATATTATTACATCTATATTTTTTACTTTGACATTTGTGATTCAATATTATCGTACTTACATGTTTAAGTATAGGGAGTTGATATTTTTGCATTCAATATTTTTGCATCGATATTTTTGTAAATCATATTTTTTACATCAATATTTAAACATGGAACCACATTTTCCTGTATACCACTAGCTCACAATGCCAGTATGAATCCCTTTACCAAGGAGAGAATAGTTTCTAGCAACCATCGAACATGGCAACCCTGACACCACAGGGATCGTGGAAACAGTACAGTACTTTTCGCTCAGTCACTAGTGCTCACTTTGTCTCGATGAGATACACAGAAGAAATGATGGGGACGTTTTCAATGGCTTGGCAGTTCGGGCTGGACTGTTCCCATGAGGCACAGGGTCAGACTGATTTGCATATGGCCATGTCTGAACTGGGGTGGCGGAGTGAGCTAAAGAACGGTGATGGATTAAACCCAGATCAGTTGACTGGGGGTGAGTGTTTGTATTGTCAACGCTCCGTCCATCATCACCTTTGGTTTTTCGACGTTTTCAATAAGCATTTATTGAACCAGCATCATTCTAGTGTAAAATATGTGTGCAGCAACAGCCATAAGACAGAAACAGATATAAACAGTTATTAGCACCAACAGAGTAAACAGATGGAAGAATTCTACCATAGTGCTAAAACAATGAATATATGCATGCATATAAATATGAAAGTAATAATGCTTACTCCTACAATGCTAACCCTGACTAAATGTACCTAGCATGTATGTAGGTGTATAGCCAAGAATTCCCCTAGGATAAAGCCAATCTCGTTACCTGAGGTGAGAGAATGAAGGACCCTGTCTTGGTCTAGAGATGGACACTCTGCGAGGGATGTCAGACCACTGTGTGCTGGACTGTCTGCGTAAAGGAACCTTAAGGTCTTGTGTCAATGTGTCAGCACAGAAGTCTTCTCCTCTGCCCACCCCAGCAAAGATATGGTGTTTATAATAAAAAAGGAACCCTCAGGGGTTCTACTTTGCTGTGTCATGTCGGCTGAGGATGACGATAGCGATGAACCTTATATACTGTTAAATGCAGAAGATGATAATCCTGCTGTGATTCTGAGAATCCTCATGCATAATAAATGAGGCTAGTTTTCAAGGAAAACCACACAATATTTATGCAGCACCTAACTAGGTAAAAGGTCAGGACCAAAACAGGTATCTAGTACAATAGCAGGGTAAATGTAGGTAAAAGGTTAGGAGACAACCCAGGCCTATATTGGGGTGTATTGTGAATCATAACAATGCGAGAACAGTTAAAAAATGGGAGTCTAAATTTTCATTACCAGTTTGGATTGTAAAAGTCAAAGGTGCCATTTTAATAGAAGGCAAGGGTTGGTGAAATGGGAGGCAGCTGATAAAAATTTCTTCCAAACAGCTGACATTATTAGTCTAAGAGGGATGCATGGATACTGACCTGAAAATGCGGTAAACAGTCAGAATTGAAATTCCTAGTTGCCTGTGCCAGTGGGGAATGATTTTCCAAATTTAACAAGGGAAGTTGGTTCATGAGGGGTAAATATACCAAAGTGATATATTAGGTCTTCTTCTAGAAACTTTATTTGATCTTTCCAGTTAAGATCATAGAATTACATAAACAAAAATACAAAAACAGCAGCAAACATTATATATATAATCCCAGTTCATTTAGGTAGAAAAGTGTCCCGCTAAAATTCCTATTAACTTACCCTTACATGTACGATTGTGGTAATTTCCATTCTAAGTTAAAATCAGAGTTAACAAATGACGAGTTACATAGAAATAGAAAATAAAATTATCCATATCTTATTTAGGAGCCCATGCCCATAAAATGACGCTAAAGAGAAACAACCTAGAGGATCGGGCAAAGATTAAAAAAAATATAATGCAACCCAACTTTGTTTAAAATGATGCCGTTTAAAAATAGGGACAAGAATTCCTTTATTTCCCTCTGATAAAAACCACAGAAAAATAGTATATTGAGATCATTTTGAAAGGATTTCGAATCACAAGGACAGAGGATCAATTCAGAATGTTTGAAGGTTCTCTCCGGAAACCTTGACATTAGTGGTGACAAGTTCGGATGAAATCTTAGAAGAATTAATTTGTGCTGGAAAATAGGAATGTCTTCTGAAGCAAAATAGATGCCCTCTAGCATAGAAGCAATTAGCTGATTCATAAGGACCTACTATTTACAGTAATTCCTTTCCATATGACTATGTTGAGCCCGCAACATAAATGTATCGAGCAGTCTCTGTTTAGACATCTTACTGCAGGCAGTAGGGTTCTTGAAGAGCTCAGTCAGCCCCAAACCGGTCAGTTCCCCTTCTACATAGTTTAGCAACTGAGTCCTGCTGTGGTTCTCCATTTTTGAGGAGTCTCTTATTATATTTAGAGTTAGGGTGACTGTATCCCTATGGCATATGGAGATCCAGAGTAGGAGAGGGGCTGATCTAATGGAGTCAGTAATATACAGTAGGCCCAGTTCCATATGAGTTACATAGTTCGAGTATGAATTGCCGAAGGGAAACCACTGACTTAAAAAATCTGTTCTCTGTCGTTTGCAAAACATCAATAGGTGTCATACATATTCCCTCTGCACTATAGGTTGCTTCCGACTTTGCCTTGGCGTGATAAATCTTTTTGACTGGGGCTAAAGGTTGTGCACCCAACTTCTTGAAAAAGGCTTTTATTGCTGATAAACTCCTCTCCATTCCCATGGCCCTTCCTTTAACCAGCTGTGGCATGCTTGTTTGTTTTCAAAAAGTACCCCTAAGTAAGGGAATGACTCGACCACCGCAATTTCCCCTGAATCTATATGAAAGTGTGGTGTTTCCTCTCTTTTACCCCCCCTACAACCATTACAAATGACTTTTACTGATTAACTTTTAGATCCAGCGAAAGTATAAATTCGACATACGCTGATATGAGGCGCCGAAGGTCTAGCCCTGTTCTGGCCATCAAGACAGCATCATCAGCGTAAGCGGGAATTGGCAGCCACTGGGAGCCTAACACAGAGACATCCATGGCGGCATCCCCAAGAACTTTTTCTACTCCATTCGTATAGATTGAAAAAAGGAATGGAGCGAGGACGCAGCCTTGTCTTACTCCCCTTGAAATCTTAAAAGGGTGGGTACATTCCCCATTTTTCCCATAGCGGACGCATGCAGAAGCGTCAGAGTACAATTGACAGATGAAGTCAATTATAGCCCGGTCGATCCCCATACCTTCCATTATATACAGAGCTTAGAGTGGGACACACAGACAAATGCTGCTGATAAATCCACAAATGTGAGATAAAGTTTCGCACTCTTTGCTCTGGTTTATTTGTCCATAGCTAGAGAAAGATTCAGGCACTGATCTACAATCCCCTTTCCTCGCTGAAACCCATATTGGGTCTGCAGTGAGACTTCCCTGTCCTGAGCCCAGGACTCCAGTCTCGATAAAATTTAAATGTAAATGTAATTTGCACTTGTATAGTGCCTATCACCCAGGGGTCTCTAAGCACTGTACGAATACCGCTGTGGAACCCTTCCTGGCCTGTTCCAGTAAGGTGTCCAGTTGTCAACTCCTGAGCACCCCCAAGGTGAAGCCAGGCATCCTAGCGTTGTTAGGGCCGGTGTGGAGATTAAGCAAGCTATTGCCCAGAGTTGCAGAGTGGAACCCATAATTAGAGTAGGCACCGAGGCGAGAATTATCAGGTCCGAGGACATTGAGCCCAAGACCCTGCCGCGACGGGGATTGAACCCTGGTCCTGGGCCAGACCTCTGCCTCAGGGTCTGGCGCCCTATTCGGTGAGCAGACAATACATAAGTTTCGCTGTTGTGTCAATGAGTGAGATTGGTCTATAATTCTTGTGGTTTCCCTTATCACCCTTTTTATGGATCAGGACTATTATGCTGGTTGTCCAGGAGGAAGGGGCACACTAATGTGTTCTTATTGAAAATGTTGGTAAATAGGGAGACCCACAAGTTTTCATTCACCTGAAAAAAGGTCTCTCTGGACACCATCGGGGCCCAGGGCCTTCCCAGTGCTACAGGTCTCCAGCCCACTTCCTACTTCAGCCAGTGTAAATGATAAATTGTCCTGTGTAGTGTGGTATGTGATTGTGGGGGGTAGGACAGGAGGTGCACTAGGTGAGAAAATGTGCCCCCCAATCCTCTTCTCCCACATTCATATCCAAAGTATGGTACCTTTGAGTTTTAAAATAGGGTGCAATAATTATTTCCCAGAATTATTTACTACCACCAGTGGCTGTTGCATGCTCGAGTTTAGTCCAGGTGTCCTCCCTCATAACCCTCTCCCTATTCCTTCTTGTCGATTTATATTTACTTTGAAGTGAGATGATTTGGGAAGGGGTTATTATGTTGTTCTTTCAGAGCTGTAAGGAGAGCCTTCCGGGTTTTCAGCCAGGGTGAGTCAAAGCAACCCTTGGATTTTCCAGTTTTGTCTGGTTTGTTCTGGGTAAGAGCCACTTTATATTTGTGCTAACAATTCCGTAAAAGATGATACCAGGGTTGAGGGGGAATTGCCTAGGTCAAGACAATTTCTGATGTTATCAAAGGTAATCCTTATTATTTCGGGGATCCGTTAAAGGTTGTCTATTTGAGCCCATTTTAGTTGGTAACCATTTCTCCTGGATAGTAATGGGGGTCCTATTTCCTGTTGCTTAATTACTACCCTAGAAGTAAGGAGTACCACACAGGTCAGGATAGCATGGTTGGTATAGGTTGTGAATTGTGCATCTATATGCTTACAGCTATCACTAAGAGGATTATAAACTAATATAAACTCTATTATTGATTCTTGTGTTTCTCGACTGAATGTTTTTTGGGAAGTCCAAAGTGGTGAGCACATCACTGATTATTGCCATGTTTCTGGAAAAAAAGTGTCTGGTTCAGACTACTTTTGTTGGAACTGTGGAGAAAGTGATGGACCGGATTCTGCCTGAGTTTTTTTCAATGTGCATCACCCACTTTACTTGTGATACCTGCCACATTCCAGGATGCTATTTTGAATTTGTAAACATTCCCCTTCCTAGCCTCATTGTTTGAGATGACTACTGGGGTATCAAGCATTTGAGCTCCCAGTGTGACCAACCCCTCAGTGGGCTGTGGCTGTAGTCAGTCACATAGTTCCAGGTCAGAAAGTGGAGCAAATCTGTTCCCAAGGGATAACCCCACCTTGCCCACGGTACTAGGCCTTAATCTATCTCCCCTTGGGTAAGTCCTGGATTGTAATGCCGACAATAGTGGGACCTATAGAAATGGTCTAGGGGCAAAGCTATAATCGGAGTGCCTTTAGATGGGACTCTATGTAGTTGTTCCACAATAGATGTTGGTGCTAAACAATTATTAGAGATTTAATGTTACCCAGTCCCCTTCCAGTGATTTTGACGATGTCCCCAACCACCCTACCCTCCTAGCCATTATGATTTGACTTGCCAGCGCTGCGCCCCCTAGCCATACCAATAGTGTGCTGAGACAACCAGTGAAGGGCTTTATCCAACAATTGTGATGTTGATTTACCCGGACCCTCCCTCAGGATTGGAACATTGCCCAAAACCAATACAAGAGGGGCCGCAGACAGTGGAAGGTGCAAGGACTGAAATGTTGAAGGAGGCTGATTCTGTCTGTATACTTTCTGCCCTAAACCGTCATCATTTTGTCCACCCCCCACAGGTGTTGCCCATGGATGAGTAGCAGACCGATTTATAATGGTGTTGGAATGTGAGTGGGGTATGCTTTTTTGGTCCTCCCATGTTATCAGCGTGCTCACTATGTTGTGAGGGCTTCTTCTGGCCTTGAGGGCAAGTGGAGCAAACTGAGGGCTCAAGCGTTCTCATGATGTTGGGTCGGATGGATGTTTGAGATGAATGTTTCCTCTCAGTATTATGTTCCGTTAGGCACTCCCCCACAGAATGGGCTACAGATCCCGCGCCTGTGCCGGACGTATACAATGGAGTAGGGGGGTTCTTATGAACATATCCTCGTTTCGAGAAATTCTTTCCTTGATGTGACTAAGTTTCAGTAAAACAGGGTTTAAAAGGACGGTGACCAGAGTCTCTACTCTTTTCCAGAAGTCATTGTCTAATGCCCGGGGAGACTGTGTGACAGAGTTAGTGAGCTTCGATTGAGGGGACGGCCCAGGATCAGCTTCTAGATTCCCTCTTTGTTTACCTGTTTGGGTCATCTTCAGGGGTTTTTGTTTTAACAAACCTCCACCCCTTCTAATTTTCACCAGTGGCTCCCTGTTATTATCATCTAGATGGGAATTTGCGACCTAATCCCTGGTTACTCTGTGGGTCTTGTTCACTAAGACTAAGCCTTTTCTGCATTTCGTATTTGGGCTGCATCGCTTATCAGCGCTATCTCTGCCAGACGGGCCCTGTACTCGGAGCACCGGGAGCCTCCTTACTTTGTTGGTCCCCCCCGCTGCCGCGTCAGAAACATCAAGCGGCTGCTGAGCGGGGGGACTACATCACCCTGGATTCCCAAGCTACACTACCCCGCCCACCTCCGCCCACTTACACGCCCGGAAGGCGCACAAAAGACCGGCGCCCTTACGGTGGAGCGGGACGCGCGTGGGCGAAGCCCGGGCACAGGGCAGGCCGTCCGTGGCCGACAGAGGCCGGGCTGGGCCCCATCTCCTACATCTGTGGACAGGACCACAGGGACCACGCCTGCAACACCTACAAGTGAGGTTTTGAGACATTTTCCAATATAATATTGACTTAGTCACCTCAATTGAACTGCCAGTCTTAGTGTGTTTGGAAGCCCTTGGCACTGAGTATTGACTATATTGACCACACTGACATATGTCTAAGAGAAACTCCAAAGTGAGCTCAGGGGTTGGGGGCACAGGGACTTTGGACGCCTTTTTGAAAAGGGCAGAATCTGCCGTGGCGAAAGAGATTGAACTTGTTGAGAGGAGACTATCATTGGACCCTATATGTCAAACACTTCTCCCACTAGTAACCACAGAGGCAAATGTATGTTCTAATATTCCCCCTGACTCCGTTGATTCCTCTCAGGTCCTAACGACACCTCTCCAATTTGCTCAGGGGCTACCCCCAAACGTGAGCCTCCTACTCACTGATGGATCCTCTGTTAGCTCCAGCCCATCACCCTCACCCTCACCCCCAGTCACACGCACTAGGCAACTGCGGGCAATGGTGTCTACCAAAAGTAAAGTGCCACTGGGGAAAAGGAAAGCTATTGGCGCACCAAAAAGCAGCAAGCAACAAGCCAAACCGGCCAGAAACAAAAATTCTGCATCTGGGTTGGGCACACCTGCAGGTAACTCGGAGAATGTAATTAACCTGGATACTGAGGTAGGTCTAGTTGGAGGAAAGGAGAATAAGTTAACGGAGACAGCAACCAACTTGGAGGGCAATATGTCAGAGTTGATTACGCTGATGTAGGGAAAGCTCAAGGCACTTATTTCCCCAGTAATTGACTAACTTGAGGAAATAAGTAATAGACTCAATATCATAGAAAATCATATGAAACCTCAGGGAGCTCCAAAGGCTGTGACTAAGCCATCTGAAGTAAATTGTCTGAGCGCCCTTACAACCACCGTAACTGATCTGGCAGACTCAATTTTAACCACAGCGACCCAATCTGAAGCCCCTAACATTCCTCCTATAGTATCAGGAGCCAACCAATGAGAAAAACCCGGCCCTAGGGGCCCAGTCGGGAGATTATACCCCCAGCCCAGATACCCCATAAAGAGCTATCCCTACACCTCCCACCGGAGGCATGCCCGTATTCAATAACTTTGGCAAATGTCCCCAAAACGGAAGATGGGAGAGATGAACATTGGTCTACACTTAAAAACAAAGCTCTCCATGTTCTAGGTAGTAAAACAGTCTTGGGTGAGCATTTGTTTAATAATTTTAAAATGTTGAGAAGGGTACCATGGGTAGGGAAGACCAAGAAAAGCATGAATGGTGACTGTGTTGTTGTAAGTTTTGGCTCCCCAAAATTGGTGGATGATATTTTGAGACAGACGGGAGCAGCCAGAATTTGTCATGAGTATGTCAATGTACTCCCATTGGAGTATTTTTACCCACCTCTTAATCCAGAATCCAATATAAATAGAGAGTATCCAACTCAGATAGACACCCCTGTTAGCTCTGTCACATTAAGTAATAGATATGAGATACTAAGCTCATTAGACGCAAATGATTGACTCTCATGTGACCAAGCACAGGATCAGGGAAGAGCCTGTAGAGCTGAAATGAAATGAAATGAAATGAAAAATTGCATTTGTATAGCGCATAACTGCCCTGAGGCCTCGCAGCGCAGCTGAGCATAGAATGTGCATTCCCATTGGCCAAGTGAAAACGGACTTAGACCTTCCTGCAGAAATGGATAGAATTACCAGAGTACAACCATCCAGGAAAAGAGTTAGCGGGATAAATGATCCAGACCTCAGAATTCTGAGCTGGAATGTTGCTGGTTTAGAAGCCAAATTAGCTGATACAGATTGGATGCGTATAATATCCTCTCAGGATGTTATTATGTTGCAGGTTACATGGGCAACACATGATCTGCATATCGAAGGCTTTCACTGCTTTAATTTAGTAGCGCCTAAGCCCAATTTTGGACGAGCAGCTGGGGGGTTATTTATTGGCATTAGTGTAATGCTAGGTGGGAGTTTTAGAACAAAACATACAAGTAGTCATAACTTTCAAGTAATAGAGTACAAAAGTCAAGTACCTTTTTATTTAATAAACTTCTATAATGATGACTTTCACTCTATCCCAAATAAGAATTTCATCCGGCTTTTTAAATTCATTTCTAAATTAGAGAAAGTCGTGGATGATGGTATGGGGATTATTTTGGGCAGGGATTTTAATGCTAAATTACCTACAGATTCAGGGGGCACAGAATAACGACAAGCTGACCAAGCAGATCGGCGGGGAGTGCAATTAGATTCCCTACTAAAGGAACATATACTGTATAACGTAATGGACTTAGGCCAACCCCCTACTAATCAGCAGGTACCAACATTCAGAGGAAGGGGCAGTGCCTCTACTAATGATTATATTTTTATAACTCCAAGGCTTGTAGACTGCCTATTGGGGAAAGAAGTCCTTGCAACCGACTTTGGGGATCACAATCCCCTCACAGTGGTACTAAGATTAGCACAACGCCCTGTGTATACCAGTGCATTAGGGGCGATGGATTTAGCCCCTTCAACCGACAAATTAAGATTGAAATGGAGGGGGGTAGATAGTGGGACAATAACAAAAATCTTATTAGAAAAACACCCCCTTCTGATTGCCTCATGTTTGTCGAATAGTGCACCCTTTTCTGGTATAATCGCAGATTTTATCATACTCTGTTCAAAGATTAGATCTTTATTAACAGTGCCAGTTTGCCAAGGCACAAAAGACCCAAGATGGTTTGACCACAAATGTTCCAAGGTGAATAGAAGCTTGCGCATAGCATTAACTGCTAAACCAAGAGTTATCACAGATATTAGAGTAGCTAGGAAAATGTATAAAGCTGCTATATCTGAGCGCAAGAGGACACTTTTGAGCGAACGCTGGGGAGCCCTTGTGGTAATAGCCGGAAGATCAACTGGCAAGCCTTTCTGGTCTTCAGTAAGAGATCTACGTAATATGGGTCAGCAACTAACACCGATTAGCTGCAATATTACCAGCAAATCGTGGGAGGATCATTTTTCCAAAATCTATGCTTCACCATCACATAACCCAGATTTGCTTGAGCAGGGTTATTTAGGAAATCTACAAGTCACGTTGATAGAAGTAGAGGCAGCAATTGCACAGAGTCTCGGTAATAAGGCCCCTGGACCTGATGGGTTGCCCATAGACATTATAAAATGGAAACCAGATCTTTGGGCCCCAATTTCATGGAACGTTTTTAAAAGCCTCCCTGAAGCCCCTATACCTGATTCATGGGCAACAAGTGTAATTGTGCCAATATATAAAAAGGGCAACCGGTCGGAACCGGTCAATTACAGACCGATCTCCCTGTTAGACAATACTTTAAAGATTCTGGGCCGAATTATCTATAATAGGATTTTGACATGGTCAGAGGAAAGCGGTATTTTATCACCGTGCCAATTTGGTTTTAGAAGTAGGTTTGGTTCAGTAGAACAGTGCCTAAATTTTAATTTGGTCATTAATAAATATAATATCGCCCGCTCTTCCCCCATTCATTTAGCTTTTATGGACCTATCATCCACATTTGATTTGGTAAATAGGTCCAAACTTTGGTCTATTTTAATAAATTATGGTCTGGACAAATCTCTAGTCCATTTTTTAGCATTCTTGCATACTGACCTCAAGGCACAGGTACAGATAGGACAGGGTGGGGAGTTGTCAGGTGCTATTAAGCTAGGAAGGGGAGTTAGACAGGGGTGCATTTTAGCACCCCTGCTCTTCATTATCTATATTAATGGTTTGAGCAGCCATTTGAAGAATGCATCCCCAGATGTTCCTATAATAAATGGCAAACCACTGCCTGTACTCCTTTACGCAGATGATGCGGTCCTAATGGGCCGCACCCCGAATGCCCTGCGATCCCTGGTCCAAAATTTTGTGGCGTATATGGATGGGCTGGACCTATGTGTAAACTATAAAAAATCATTTATTATGTCCTGTGGCCCTGGGAAACGCAAACTTAATTCTATACACATAGGGAGTAACAGACTTACCTCCACCCTGAATTTCCTGTATCTGGGGATGATCTTTGCTGCGAATGGCTCGTGGACTGGGCATGTGGCCCACTCCACGAGCAAATTCTCAAAGGTCATCAACTCCATCTTGAACCTTCCACGACCAAGGAAAATAGGTGCCACTGAGGCTATTTTAAGGATTTTTAAATTGCAATGTGTGCCTGTTGCTACATACGGGGCAGAAATATGGGGTCTGGCGGAGGCTGGAGGAACACAGTGGGAGGAAAACCGTTTTTTTAGAAGGTTGTTGGGAACACCAATATCTACCTCCCAATATATTTCCCATATAGAACTACGTCTGACTTTTATTTGTGATTTTATCAGGGCTCGCCCCGCGCTATTTTGGCATTCAGTTTGGAGGAATGATTCAGCTACCCTGACCCAAGAAATTATAAAATATTGCCTTGGATGCGAAAGAGGGATTGAGATTCCATGGCTTTTGGGGGTCTATAAAAGTTTGTGCAGTATCGATAAAGGTGACATTTTTCATGGTCCGGGTACATCTAGATCTGTACATAGGAATGACCTGAAGAAAGAACTCTACGCACTTTATGATATGGCCAGGGTCAGGGAAGAGTCCAAGAAAACTACTTTCCTCTCTTATATGGGCAGGGAAATATTTAGTCATATTCTCCCGTTATACCTCATGTTACCAATGACAAACCGGGAATGAAGTTTATTGTTCCGATTGAGGTCTGGGACTGTAAGATTCTTCTTGAATTTTCCTCTAGGCTATTTGTCAATTTGTGATAATATAAAATGCCCCTGTGATGGAGTTAGTGCACAAACTGATTTGCACTTCTTTTTTACTTGTAAATATTATTTAAAATATATAAAATGGTTTTTAAACCCTCTTTTTAACAAACATAGACCAATTACTATGGGGGAATCTTATCAATTACTGCTTTCCCTCGACAATGAGGAAATAATTTGTCGCACCAGCACTTTTTGGACGACATCGGTCCGTGCGCGAAAAATGATGGACAATTCTTGACTATTCTCTATTTATTAATTGGAAATGTTGTCCTGCCTGACTTAAATTTGTATGTTTGTATTATGTAATATTTTAATTGTTTTGTATGTGCTTTTATGAATTCATGGAATTCGAATAAAGATATTTCGAAAGAACAAATGAACACTAAGACAGGAGGAGGGGCGGTGTTTGCGGCTGTTGCCAAGTGCGGTACTGGTGAATACAGGGGTGGAGTTAAAGGGGAGTTGTTCTTAGAATTAGCACCAAGGGAGGAACTATTCTGTGTAATCAAAGAATCCAAAGAGAGCCTCCGCTCCATTAGCTCAATCTCTTGTGTGAGGACAGACTCAGCCCTAGTTATAAAAGCATCAAGAGTTCCAACTACTCCACACCCTGGAAGATCAGGACGACCCTTATGTTTACTAATGGTGTTATGAAGTAAGTAACAACGTAACCGTACCTTCACATAGGGGTCTTGCAACAAACTCCTGAGTATCCGATGTGTGGGGGGGGACCAAGCCCAGCCTCATACGGGCTCCTCCGGGCCTGTACGGGCCCGCCCTTAACCCAGCATTCTCCTTATCAAGCGCGTCCACGCGCTGTGCACCACGGGAGACGTGGTCCCCAGGGAGTAGTTTGGCATGTGCCAAAACAACGAACCAGCAGGAAGCAGCTAGGTATATTTAAGTACTAGGCTAGTTCAATGCTGATGTGATGCTTTAGGTATTTAAGATTCAGTATATTTTATTCATTTTTAATGCAAGTATTGTTTACTGTTATTAATTTCTTAGATATGGTTCATTTTGAACTTTTTTTCCTTCAGTTGTGTAGAGAAGGTGCAGTAAAAGTACACTTTATGAAGTCATGATTGACTTTGTATGCATTTCTAAGGCTCTAAAGTTCTAGTAGTGACCGGTTTGTCAATTGCTGCTAGGATCTTGGAAGCAAGGTTGTGTTCATGACATGTTCGTGTTGTGGATGCTTTAACCCCTTCACTGCGGCGGCTATTCCGTCGCAGTGCTAAGGGGGCGGGGTGGAAGAGCGGCGGGCGCATGCTGGTGACGGAACCCCTCCGTCACCAGCGTCGGTTGCGCTGTGCTTATGACAGAGCGGTTCCGTCATGGCCCGCCCCGCTCAATAGAACGCTCATCGCAGGCGCGGAATCCACGCCGGGCAGGCGTGCCGAGCGGGCCATGACGGAACCGCTCCGTCATCAGCACAGCGCGACCGCGGCTGATGACGGAGCGGTTCCGTCATCAGCAGGGGAGGGGTTAAATATCAATAAAGCATGTTTAAAGCAACCTTCAAGGAGTCCAATCCCTCACTTCAGCCCCACAACTAGCAGCATTGACCAAAATGAACGTGGAGCACCGCACCGCAACCGAGATTTAATGACTAAAAATGTGGTGCCCCAAGGAGTCAGTCTACAAAGAACACCTACACTCAGATATGAAAAAAAGGAAAAACACTTACTGGATATGTCATAAGTAAAGGGGCCCAGCACTCTTTGAAACAATGAAGGTTACCCCAGCCAAACCCTCAGTATCCCTCGTAGGGAAATTACAGGGCACAAAAAAGGAACCAGTGTTTAGGAAGGAGAGGTGTTTTATGGGTTGATTCTCTACCTCAGTAATAGAAACCAAATAAATCTGCTTCGAAAGTGGTGAAAAGTTAAAGGTGAATGGGCACATTCACTCTTAGAGTACGTATTGGGACAAGTAAGGTACTGAGGAAGTAATTAATCATTATTGAATCCGAGTAGCATCTAATATAATGAAACTTACTTGGGTAAGTAAAACATAATTGGGTAATATTTAAATGTTATTGCAGTTTACAGAATCAAACAAGTTAGCTCTTAAGTAATTAACACAACATTATAAATGCTTGTTAAAGCCTCTCATGCAAAAAAAAACAATCACAAACTACAAAAGAAAAATACAAATTTTAGCAAAACTAGAACTACTTTTGAGTCATCAAAAACACCATGTTCTAAATCGAACAGATTTCTGGTAAGAGCATTGTTCATGCACGCTTTTTCAACACAAGTACAGCATTCCTTATTGCAGCTTTCATGTATGTGATTACATTTTGGTTTTCATGCTCTGCTATTATAATTGACATAGAAAAGGTATTCTATGGGTATTGAAGGCCAATGTGCTCTAAGTGTGCATTGAAAACGCTGTAGAGAATGATCAGCGTGTCACTTCCATTGAATCTTGCCCAGCTGTTATTGCATTGAAGCTGTTTTCATTTATCCAGGTTACATTTAGCTTGACATGTATTTTAATACTGCTTTTGTGAGAATGGCCTTGGCCAAAAGGACCTTGACAGCTCAATTTCCTATAATAGGTAGCAGATAATGAGAGAATCTTTAAATGTCTTACAGGGATAGTAGCAGAGATCATATGTAAACCCTTGACTCATCTCTCATAGGCAATGAGTAGTTCTATTTATCCTCTGTGTTCAGTTCAAGGACACATTGTGAATAAACACAAGCATGGCGCTTACTATGTACCAGAAAAAGATGATGCCAATTTCAAAACGCTTGCAAATGGATTTCTTAGAGCGAAAGGACTGCATAATTTCTTCAAATACCAAAGCTAGCAATTGCAAGTATATGGCATTATTACAGCCTTAAAGTAACATCTGCTGCCTCAGGCCCTACCGTTTGTTAAAGCCCATGAACCGGAGTTAAGATAAATAGAATAATTCAGCCAACGAGAGTAAAATGTTTTACATTTATTAGGGAGAAACAGAAAAACAAACATTGGAATGTTTCGGCCACAGGCCTACACCAGTCAATCATAATTGTTCCCGAGCCAATTAATTCGCCTCAGTGGAGCACCCAAAATTCTAATGTTGTCTGTAGATATCAAATATCCGCAAAAGCGTTTTAGCAATTTCTAGTCGTATGTGCCCACAAAACTGGAAGCCAAAGTATTAACGAAGAAATTACACCTAAATTCAAAATAGTCTCTATCAGTCGGCTGTTCTGACCAATCGGTGATCATAATATTACCAATATATCAAGCTTAATGGATAGTTTGCCAGACAGAAAGTTAAAAGGCAATATTCTTTTTGCCTGAGGCAGTCATGTGCCTCTGACTGCCCCATACACATGGAGACAGTTTTCATTCTTTAAGGTGCACTCGGTTGTCATGGATGCACACGAGTGGTGGGGTGAAGGGGAGGTGCGAAGTGTCTTTTTTTAAAGAAAAACATAATTTGTCTCCAGCTTTCTAGCTGCAAAGAAGGCGTCTGATGCAAAGCTCTAACGGAAAAAGTATTTGCCATAAACCTTTTTGAAAGGCCCTCAATTCGCTTGGACGTCTGTGTTAACGGGTAAGTAGGGACATATATTACATATATTTATATATATTTTAAGTAATTACAATTCAAATACGCTGATCCTCACATAAATTCTTTATTTTACTGTTTTATTTATAACTGTTTGTCTAAGTGTTCTTTCACATACTCACTCAATCCACACAAGTCCTTATTGCAGCCCAAAGTGATGTATTCTGTTTTTACAGTACCTAACAGTCTTGCATGTCATGTTAATTTTTGCTTCTGAGACCATTCTCCCAGTACCTTTATTCAGTGCATGACTCTGTGTTACACTAACACATTTCCATTCCCTGCTACTATTTTTCTTGTGATATTTCAATAATTTCTATGTGGCTCTCTCCACAGCTGTAGTGACACTCCTCCTGTATCCTGTTGTCTACTCTGGTCCATTCCTCACAACATTTCATATGAATATCCATTTTCATTTCTTTCACACTCTCACTCAGTCAGTCAGTCAGTAAATCTTTATTTCGATGACCAAAAGTCACCATAAAAATACATTTATACAAAAGACATTATTTACATTTCCATTTCTGAACCGATCCACTTTAAAAAACAGTTTAAAAACAGCTTAAAAAAAATAAAAACAAATCACAATTCATGCATCGTTACTCAATCTCTAGTTTTTCTCAGTCTAGCTGTTACTTTCAAGAAATTTACAATAGAGCACAGGGTACGCATATCAGTAGCCTTTTGTAAAAAAAAAGATTAGGGCGGTCTTGGCTTGGTGGATTTTAGCCTCTTTTAAGATATCAACAAGGAATCTGCGACGGGGAGTTCGATAAAAAGGGCAGAGTAGTGCAAAGGGAAGGGTGTCCTGCGGAGACCTATTGTCGCAGCCGCAGGCACCCTTCTGCTCAATTGTCACCGTAAAACCTGACGGATAAGCTAAAATATGATGTAACAAATTGAGCCTAAAACGACAGAATAAAAACCTATCTTGATGGTTGTGCATTAAAAATAGATAGGGCTCCATGCCAACTCCATTACTTACTAGGCGATGAGCCACCACTGATTTTTTTACTGAGTCGGAGTTTGATCTTTGTGACTCAAATTTATCTAGAAGTTCTCTTTTGATTTGGTATCTGCTTGTGGTGGTTATAGAGGTCGGGTCACTAAAGAGTAATGTCTGATCGATGGATTCTAGTGACTCTTTGATGTATTTCAGCCACGGAATTTGAATATGATTTTCTTTTTGCAAACAGTCGCTGACTATTTGCCTACTTAATTCCGCCTCCGGGTTCACCCATATCCTAAACTATGTTGTTATGGGTCTCACTTTCACCAGGTCCGAAATATATGGGATCCCCAGCTCAGTGTGTGTTATTCCTGCTGGGGTAGCCTGGGGTATCTTCAGAATCCTCCGTAAGAATTTATCTTCCTCCAGTTGTAGGAGCCTGACATCCCAAAAGCCCCAAACCTCTGCGCCGTATAGAGCTTTAGCAATGCTTACAGCTATGTATAAATTCATCACTTGCTCTGGAGACCACCGACCCAGTCTACGAGCAAAATTTAAAATTGCCCCATTTGCACAAACCAACTTCCTGCATATTTCCTCAATTAAAAGATCGAACTTTATGTCCTTGTCAAACAGAAGGCCTAAGTAGGAGAAGGAGCTTACAGTTTCTAATTTGTGGGACCCTATTTTAAATACAAATTTCCTGCTGGGTTTCTTGCCTGTTACCATCACGTAGGATTTGCTCAGGTTCACAGATAGATCTAATTTGTCCATGAAATCCACAAACCCATCTATTAGATGTTGTAAGCTCAGGGCTGTGCGGGCAAGCAGGACTGCGTCATCCGCATACAGCAGAACCGGTATGTGACGCTTTCCTACTTTGGGACAATCCACACTTAAGGCAACCAGACTTTTCTCCAAATCGTTAATGTAAAGGGAGAACAAGAATGGTGCAAGGATACAACCCTGCCTCACCCCGCCAGTACGCGGGAAGGGATCAGTACTCCCCCCCCGTGTTATAGCGGACCTTGGCAGTGGTGTTCCAATGCAACTCCTTGAGGATGTTGATGAGTCCAGGGTCAATTCCCAGGTTGCTCATCAACTCCCAAAGTTTACTCCTATTTACATTATCAAAGGCTGCTGCCAAGTCCATGAAGCCCATATAGAGCGTTCCATTACTAACCCTTGTATATTTTTCAGCTAGAAGGTAGAGATTTAAGGATTGATCGCTTGTTGATTTGCCTGATCTAAACCCATATTGGGTGTCTGCTATTATATTGTGCTCTTCAGTCCACAGCATCAGGCGATTCAAAATCGCTCTACCCAGCAATTCCGCTGACACATCTATCAGCGATATTGGTCTATAGCATTGAGGATTGTCCCTACTACCTTTTTTAAAGATAGGGACAATCAATGCTGTAGACCAAGATCACGGAAGACCAGAACTAATAGCAGCATTTAATACCCTGGTCATGATAGGGGCCCAGAGGTCTATATTGCTTAAATAGAGGTCAGGTGGAGTGCCATCAGGCCCTGGTGCTTTATTTCGAGTTAGCCCTCTAATTGCTTGGGTGATTTCTTGAAGTGAAAATTCAACATCACCGGACCGAACTTCGTCCCAGCTTCCTTCAGGCACGATGTCACTTTCATGGTTATAAAGACTCTTGAAGTGTGCTACCCATTGTTCAGGAAGAAAATTGTTACTAATCACCGGGGCGTTTCTATCTTGGAAACAGGGTCTGTTAACAATCCTCCAAAATTCATTGAAGTCCCTGTGTTCCCTAGCCTCCCTCAGGTCCGCCCATACTTCAGCTTGAAGCGTAAGTTTCCTCTGCTTGACCTTTGCTTTATATAGACTTCTGCATGAGGCTACTTCCTGCTTGTCCCTAGGTTGCTGTTTGAGGCATGATTTTAGTGCTCTCAATGCCCTGGAACATTCGGAGTCAAACCAACGTGGCTCTGTTTCCGCTTTCTTTGGCCCATTTATTTTCAGGAGTTCACTGACCAGATTGGTTAGTGACTCAAACACAGAGACCAGCACCCCACCTTCTACTGAGAGGTCCAGACAGCCTTCTATCTGTTTTTTACCTTTTTTTACAAGGATTCCGTAAAACTCCTTAGCGTTAATTTTGGCCCATCTAAGACGCCTCCCCTGATCCGTTGGTCGCAGCTCAGTGGTTGCTTGTTGACTTCTAACAGGGCAGCGACTGTATACTAATTCCATAGTCAACGGATTGTGATCGCTAAATGGGTTCCACTCTATTCTCACCTCCTTTACCCTATCCTTTGCAAATGATGATATCAACATAAAATCTATAATCGAATTGCATCCTCTTCCCTTAAACGTCGGTGTAAGGTTGCCATCCCTCCCCGGGGCCACCAAATCTATTGTGTGCGATAAGGCATGATTGCCTAGCAACTTCATGATGGTTTTTCACTCCATATTATGCTCAAGGTGAAGGCCACTCTCTATCAGGCATGATGACCAATCTGCTTTTACAGGGAGTAGTTTTGGGCAGAGGTGACAATTTAAATCGCCCATAATCAGAACTACTGGTTCTCCACCTCTTTTCCGTTTTTTAGTCTCATAATAGAGTCTGTCATCTAATTCATGGATAACTGATTGATTCCCTTCACCTATTCCTGAATTATAAATGTTGAATATTAGTAGCCTTAGCCCTTTGCCCTGGAATTCCGCCGCCTACAAGGTGTGCAATGACCATGAGGTTGCTAGCCATGAGCCTTCTAGCTCTAAATTTACATATAAAGCAAGCCCGCCCTTGGCTCTACCAGATCTGCCTTCCAGCGCTGGTGTGAAAAAACACTTATAGCCCTCTATTTGGTAGGGGGACGGATCTACCGCCCAGGTCTACTGAAAGGCTAGGACATGAAAGTCACGAATATTATTTTTCCATTCCACATTATCAAATTTCCCCGCCAGGCCAGCAAAATTCCAGGACAGTATCTTTAGACCTTCTTTCAGAGCTTCCCCCCTGTCTCTGCCCTGTATATATCTTTTAGGGTCCGCCTCAGTTCCCAAGATCGCTCCCTGAAACTTGTTAGCTATGGGTAATTGTTGTATATCTACCCTCTTTGCTAGGTCACTTTCTAAACCCCTCTGTGCGCTAGGGTTATTTCCTACCATTACAGCCACATTTTCCCGGGGTATTTGGGGTAGTCAGTCTAGTTCGTCGAGAGATTGTAGTGGGCTGAATCTATTAATCCATTGTGTATGGTTCTGCCCTCTCTGCTCTTCCATTCTTGGCCAATGTCTTGCTCCTGAGATCCCTGGTCTATCTTGGGCATGGTACAGAGGATTTACAGCACGTCTCCTTGGGTAAAAATATCCTAGTGGTAAGGGGCATATGGTGCTGGTATGATTTTTGTTATGTCCACATAGTATGTATTTCACTAGGTCAGTGTTCCTAAAGTTTACCACTATACAGTCTCCTGTGATATCCTTCCTCCTACTACCTACCCAATTTGTTCTTTTTGCAAGAAGTATCTCTCCTCTTTCTCCACCCCTCAGGGGCCTATGTATATTTAGCCACCTAGTTATTTTGTTTTTTAAATCAGCATGTGACTCTCTCTCCCCATCCCTCAAAGCAGGGACCCCAGTAAAAACAACAGCATAGGGACATGCTTCAGGTGGTAAATTAATGCATGTTGGAACATAGTGTGAAGATATGTCCATCACCTCATATCTAGACTGGTCCTTCTCCAAACAGACATAGGTTGTTTCATTTTCTAGTTGTACTTTCGGGGCATTGGTTCTCTGTTGGACCTTTTCTAGATTCTTATTTCCCCCTGTGTTGGTATTGCCCCTTTCTCTCTGTACTAGGGCCGTTGGTGTTTCGTGTACTTGAACTATGGTGCAATGTTCATTACTCACACAGTTATTATTATTCCCCCCTACTTGTTCCCCTGACCTGGTCCCTGCCAGAGGGCGGTTTGCTGTTAGATTGCAGTCAGAAGAGCCCTTGCATTTTCCTAACTTCGTTAGCTCGTTTATAGCTTTATCTAACTTGCTGATTTTTGGTTTTAGTTGGTTCATAATAAAAGTTTCCATACATTTTTGGAAATCTTCCATTACTTCATCCAACCACCTCGGTGGGAGTACCTGACCTACTTCCCGTTCTTCAATTTCTTCAATCACTGTTTCCCCCCGATTTTTGGTCCCAGATATTGCCCCACTTTGTGTGGTATTCTTCCGTTTACTCTTCCTGCTACCCCTTGTGTTAGTTTTCCTAGTTATTCTTTTTACCGCTTCTTTTATCACCTGTGCACAAGGAATACAATCGGCGGAATTTTCTGAAGAACTGTTATCAGACATTTCTGAGACATTTAGAACAGTAGGTTGTGAGGGAGTGTTTGGGGTAGATAAACTTCTTTCAGTGAGTTCAATCTCCCTATTGACCTTTTGCAACATCAAATCAATTGCGGTTGGCTGTAAGGTCACATTTTGTGCCACACCTAAGGTGTTAGGGGTGCGAGATGCAAGAGTTTTACTTGTGGCAGAGCGTGTTTTAGTTTTGTTAGACATAGTCAATTAAATGAACAGGGGGATGTAAACTAAATCAACAATTAGCCGCCTCTTATGTTCCCAGCTTGTCAGATTAGTCAGTGAATAACACCTCCCCTTTTATGGGTTCATAAATGATAATGTCTCAACTCTCCCAGTTACACGATGTCCTGTAATCCATAGATACAGATTGTTTTATGGGTTCGTGAGTGTTTCATTTCACTGGTTAGGGGAATGTTCAAAGGTACCTCTAGTTCAGATGCAAAGGGGGTGGCCCAGCCCAGCCTCTTCTGGCTGCTGATGGTCGCAGATGGTAACGCCCTTGTCCCGGGCTTCGCCCGGCGTCCAGCGAGGCGGGTCAAAGCGCAGTTTAAAGGCGCCTCCTGGCGCTTTCGTTGCGTGTTAATGCAGCGCCGCCGCTGAGGCAGCCGGGTACTGTGGTCCCGGGGCGGCGGCGCTATCCCCAGCAAGCTGTGACTCCTGGCGGTGGCGGCTACACTAGGGGGCTTCCACACTTCGCCCCTGTTCCGGTAGGTGTTCCCACTCACTCTCACTCATTTTGAACAGGTGTCTGCCAATTTATACTTTTGTCCTTGTAAAACAAATATGTCGCATAGCCCTTTGACATTCATCAACATAAGTGATCACAGCTGTCTTCGGTCACATTGTAAAGCAAACATACATAGAGGAATAAACCTCTAAGGATAGGTTTTGCACAAAGGATTCCCTTCCTGTACAAAAACTCTTCTGAGCACCACATAGGCACACTTGTGTCATGGTACAAGGGTGTCTGCCAGAGGCGCAACTAGAGCCAAATTTCGGGGGAGGGGGGCTACAAAAAATTTCGGGGGGGACGCTGATTCTTCCAGCAATATGCAGTGAAGATGCAGGGGTTCTAAGAAGGGGTGAAAACACAACAGAGCCTGTTTAGCAAGTAAATGCTCTGTTAGAGACCTGTGAAGTACTCAGTGCGGGTGTGTGTGTGCTGGGAAGCTGTCTCAGCCGGGCTGACACACACGAGGGGGGGGGGCTGAAGCCCTTTAAGCCCGATCGGCGTTGCGCGCCTGGTGTCTGCAATGCCTCTGGGCAGCTAGACATGTACCAGCGCTTCGAGAGCAAAGAACTGCATCTTATCTAAATATCTGTGACAGTTTCTGATCTCTCCCTTTGATGCAACGCCGCAACCTCCATTGCTATGTTGCATTTTGTCAAAGTTTAGTAAATCTGGACCCTGGTGTCTTCGGTAACACCCTCATGCTTCTTTTAGGTGGATTTATCAGCACAACACATGCAGGGTGTCCTAGTTTGAAGGGGCATTACAAAAGTGGTTGGTTCATGCATATAAGAGGAAGAGACAGTATGTGGGTCAATTAATGAGTGATGTATGTGCACATGCATACAACATTTGCAAAAGCAAGTTTGGTTGTGGCATCGTAGTGGTTCAACAGTGATGCCCAGGAAGGTATTTGTGCATGATGTATTAGTCCATCTTTCATCATTTACTTCATACTGCTCAACCACTGAGATGCAGCAATCAAACTATAGGTAAGGTGAAATGTGGGAGCATTACTTTGTGATGCATTTGCACATTGTGCCCTCCGAACTTTGGCCCACTGCGGCAACCTAATTGGGCTATAGTTCAGGGTTACTGTCTAAAATTGAACTTCATTTGGGAACCTAAGAAGCGCCCCATATGATTAAGGTACCTAAAGCAATTTGAGAATGGGAAAACTGTCCTCTATCATGAATCACATACATATATTCACTCTGTTGTACATTCCTTTGATGCAGGATGGTTGCATGTCAGTAGAGAGCCCATACTTGTTATCACCTGCAACAAAGGCATGTGACATTTGCTTCCATTGGATAGAATGAAAATTCTCTAGATATTCTATGCTCATTTGCCAAATTCTTAAAAGTGAACCTTTCAGGGTTCAAGATACACCCATTACCTCCCTCACAAGTGAAATCCAATGATTTATTATCCCGGTTCATAAGCAACATTTCTAAAACAAAAGCAGACTTCTCATCTCAACAGTCACACCTACTAGTGAATAGCTAAACGTTCCACGACTTTGGACTCCTTCAAAAACTCAAATTTGAAAAACTAAGGTAATGAAAACATTGAACCCTTCCTATTACTTTGGGGACATTTTACCAGCCAGTTTAATAAAAGTGTACTTCTACCTACTTATTTCGAACGGAATTCAAATTGCAAATGCATCAGTTTCTCACAGAATCTTTCTGAAGCCTATTGCAGACCCATACCAACTAGAGAACTATAGACCTGTTTCCAACCTACCTTGACATGGAAAGCCATTGAAATGGTATCACTATATAAATAAAAAACTACATAGCTCAGAATGCCTTTCTTTCTCGAGGCTAATCTTGACTTAGAAAAGACTACAGCACAGAAATGGCAATGCTGTAAGTGCTGGCAGATATCATTCACATATTATTCTAATGGGAGGCCTGCCTATTGATCTTGGTGAACTTGTCGGCGGCCTTTGTGACAGTTGACCATGCTGGTTTTGTCAAGATGCTGCAAACTAGGGGGCATATTCTTAAGAACTTGTGATAAGCATCGCAAAATAAACTTAACGCAACTTTCAATATCGCAGTTTATCGCGGGAAAATAACATTGTGTTAACTAAGTATTCACCACATAGAGGCACCATGCGATAGGCCCCCGACAATGCGTCAAATGTCCAAGATAAAGTCAACACGATGCTGCAAAAATGCGAAACAGAAATGCAAAAAACTTGCGATGAGGCCAATCGAGATACAAAAAGCAGCGAAAACCAGCGGCAGGCCTGCAAATCCCACAAGTCTCTAGGGAAAATACACCATAAAAACAACAAAAGAGAACACACCAAAAATAGTCCAAAGTGTGTAGCAACATGGATGCACCCGGACCCAACGCGAACCCCACAAGTCCCACAGACCACCAGCAAGTACCAACAAGATCAGGGAAGGCCAAGGAGAAGAGGGAGAGGAAGACGGGCAGCAGTCCGCAGGCAAACCAGATCAGTGTCACGGGGGTGACAGAATAGTACCATCAACTGACCAACAATTGGACTACCGTGAATACAGTCAGAGTGTCGAGGAGGTCAATGGAGGAGGCCAAGAGGCGCTGGCATGATGTGAAAACCAAACCAAGAACAAACCCGATGCCAACAGGAAGGCAGCAACGGCGACAGGATGTGGGAGTCCTGCGCCACAGGAGGAGCTGAAGGAAACCGAGGCCACAGTCATCAGTGTGGAGATGGTGCAAGGAGCTTGGAGTCCGGGCACAGCTCGAGAGGACCTAACACAACATTAGCAGGGTGAGTAACGACAGGGACTGGGGGTACAGGGGAGATGGGCACAATGGCACACATGCACAATGATGGGTAGCACACTGCACACCCACAATGACCATGGATCATGTCCCTGATACATGTGGCACACTGCAGCACACACATAGCAATCACAGCACATCCACATTGATGACAATGTGGTACAATATGCAACCCCGACACTGCAGAACAGAGGACAGAACTGGGTCCGTACATGTCCAGAAACAGACCAACAACATCTGACAGAGCTGTAGACTGTGAGATAGAAATGTGCACATACAACCCCACATCCGTCATGTAGTCCAAATGTCCACTGTCCCGCATCAAAATCCAGCACCTCCCAAACAGTCACAATGTACATTGTCATACAGTCTGCATGTAAACAAGAGCAATGCGGAAAAATACATGTCAACACAATGTCAACATGCATTTCCCCTTCACATTGCAGAGGGACACACAACATCTCCAGCAGAGCAGACCAGACAACTCATCATGCATGCTGGAGAGGACCAGCACACCTTCGACACCGACGGCCTACAACAGCTCATGGACATCCAAGGCAACCCAGGAGCAGGGCAGCCAAGTTACAAAGAGGAGACCCCACCCCCTGCACAGACCACACCGCAGGAAGCACCAGCCAGCACTGCTGGCTCCCAACACTTCACCGAACCACACATGGCATCCCAATGTCAGGTGTCAGTATGCCAAAGTGAGGTGGCCGAACAGGTGCGGGTGGGGTCCAAACAAATGGTAGACAAACTAGATCACATGCGTGGGTGTCTAATTCCCTTCAGGGACCACCTACAGTCCACAAAGGAGACCCATACTGTGACAGAGACACATGCATTTGCACGTTTCCTGTACTGAACCACACCCTGAGCCCCTCTATTATCACTCACACACCCAAGCTGGACCTGGGTATGATGGCCCATCCCACTACTCTTGCGTATTGCGTGGGTGACGACAAAGCTACATGTCCAAGCTCTAACCCACTGCTGAAGAAATAGAAACCTTCTAAGGTGTTCACTGATACACCTGGTCCTTTTAACCAACAAAGAAGAAATTGGCACGGACGCTGTAATATAAAAATAATACATTTATTAACCTCAGATGAGGGAGATTGTGTCACACAGTACCGTCACGCCACTGTATGAGGCAGTCAATGGAGTACAGAGAACAGGGGCTCTATATATGCATAGGTTACATTAGTCAGCATAAAACCAAGGGGAGGTCCTGGCACATACCAGCATGCAAATTGACTAATATGAGTATACAAAATTTGCTTGCTCAACAAAGTGGGAGGAGAAACATTTCTCCTTACATCAGCAAGAATAGCCTGACAGTTCTATACTAGGAGCAGTTTCTGAACAATTGCAAGGCTCTGGAAGAGGGAGAAAGCACATGGCAAGCACATGGCTAACTAGGATAGCTGCCAAGTACAACATGGATTTCAGCTCATGCTAACAGCGATTCTTGCAATCTTTAACACTGCCTGCAGTGACATGGTTGCATCCGCTGAACACAGCACATAGTAATGTTGTAGGGCCCGGGGCCCTCATGCATACATCATGACCACACGGACACACGCAGCTAGTATGTGGAACTGGTTACGGGCATGTGCGCCCGGCCCTTTATTGCAAAGGTCACATGTACAGTGACACCTGTGCTGGATGGGTGTGGGGTGAGTGTAAGCCAGCCCACACGGAGTGGTTGGTGCTGGCAACAACTTAAACAGTGATAACCATCAAAACAGAAACAGAAAACACCAGCATAACATAAACAACTGCGAAGCATCATGATGGTAGCCGGAGCAAGTCCAGAGGTTACTCAAAATGCAAACATACGTGTCGTGAGTTGCAATTCCCTGAGGTTGGGGCACTAGAGCTGAGCGTGCACATGTGAATGAATTGTCTAGGATTGTGTCCCTTCGTCATATACCTGATGCAACTGCAGTGGGTGTGTTACACCTGCATCATGTTCCTCATCATCGTCCCAGGTCTCCCACACTGCCTGAGGTAAAATTGGTGCGTAACCTCTCCACAGCACAAAACTCAATCAGACACTGACCATGGCTTGCGTGTACTGAGTTAGTGGCACCTGGAGTGCTGAGCAGGGTATCAGGCCAATGATGGCATCCACAACAGATGTGAGCAACTCCAACAGTCTGTCAGGACCACTGTTTCAAGTCTGGCAGTTGGAGGTTGGAGGTGGTCCTGGCAGTGGTGGCGTGTGTCTCCTGTGGTGATGCAACGCCCGGGAACAGTCAGGACTCGATTTGATGCGTGGTGGACCGCAGTTGTTGCAGGACGCAGAGGACAGCGCAGGGCCACATACCTTTGGCGTTGATGACCCCAAGGCCATCGTTTCAGATGCCATCCAATATTCTATCAGACAGGCTCCATGACTTGAGCTGCACAGAGTTAGTGGCCCCGGATGGACTGCTACCAGCACAGGCACACCACCACAGGATGGTGACTTGCGGTGCAGTGAGATGGGCCACGAGAGCTGAGCGGGTCCTCATCGATGTCCGAGGTAAATGTGGCGGAGTGTTGCGGGGGACAGTGGAAGGTGTCCTCCAGGGCATGATGCAGAGGGCAGAAGTAATCTGGAAGCAGCAAATTGAGGAGTGGAATGCTAGAGCCTTGTCTTCACCACCAATTTGGTATCAGCTACATGAGGATGAAGACAACCCCCTAGTTCATAGACTCAGACGGCACCAAAATCCAACCAGAGAGTGTCCTTGAATAATGGGAACAGACTTAGTGGCACAGGGGCTGAGAGGGGACACAGTCTGCGATGATGCCGGTACAAGGATATGAAGTCGGCTATTGCTAAATCAAGACTCAGTTCTAAATGTGTGTCCCACTTCAGCGCAGTGTGGTCCGAGGGCAGTTGTCAGTGGGGGTCCACAGACACGTTTGGTTGGAGTCCCATACACAGACTTGGTGGCACCACATTGAAGGGAGTATAGTGATATAAATTCTACCATGAACAATGTTCTCTGCCAAGGTGTAATCAAGACTCAGTCCCAAATGTGTGACTTACTTGACTGCAGTGTAGGCCAGGGGGGCGGTCAGCAGTGGCTAACAGCCGTGTGTTGTTGGCTCGCGATGCACGGAGTCAGTGACACCAGGACAGTTGTCGGTAGTGTTCGTTCACCTCCGTAACAACGATCCTTTTTTCCTCCTGACTGCAAAGCGTCATCCTCTTACACCTCTCTCTGCGTGCAATGATATG
Source organism: Lissotriton helveticus (assembly GCF_964261635.1). Taxonomy (NCBI): domain Eukaryota; kingdom Metazoa; phylum Chordata; class Amphibia; order Caudata; family Salamandridae; genus Lissotriton; species Lissotriton helveticus. The sequence continues at coordinate 1,598,123,618 of NC_136059.1, read as the reverse complement.
TACACTTCCATTGAAAAATCAATACTCAGATCCAATTGTGTGACCTACTCGAGCTCAGGGTAGGCCGAGGGTAGTAGTCCGCGTGGGCCCACAGACACGTGTGGCTGTAATGCTATGCACAGACTTGGTGGCACAACATCGAAGGGAGTATAGTGATATACCCTCTGCCATGAATAATGTTCTCTGCCATAGTGTAATCAAGAGTCAGTTCAAAATGTGTGACCTACTAGTTCGTTGGGTATGCCGGTTAAGTACGTCAACGAGAAAGGAGTACTGCGGGCCTGTGTCACGGAGGCCATGATGGTCTGTGGAGGCTGCCAGGGTCATGGCCCTTGGGCTTGGAGCTTGCACTGCACGTGGTGGGCCCTCTTCGATACACACCAGTGTCGGCAGGTGGGCATAGAAGCCTGGGTGCGCAGGGGTGGGAAGACTGGTTCCGGGACCAGCATCTCGGATGCAGCAGGTGCACAGGATTGCAAGCAACACTGCTCACAGCGACGGCGTCAGCCTTGTGGCAGGGTGAGAGGCGCCGCCCTGACAGACACGTTGGCCATTCCGGAAGACGACCACGCCCACAGTTACGTGCCTTTTATTCACACCCCTATGCAGGCATGGCATACGCCGGGCCAGCCCACTCCGCTCACACTTATGGGGGGGACATAACAAGCTACATTACCGTGATCTTCCCCACTGGCAGTGGTGACATGGTTGCGTCCACTGTCCACTACACTCCATTCACCAGCGGTGTGTGTTGACATGGATATGTGTGTGGTCTGCATACTATAGTCTGGCCCACACATCCACGCCACTCTTGGCATTGTCTACATTATTATTCATAGGTCACTTGCCTCCTTCACCAATGCCTGGTCCCCACCTCTTCCCTCATTCTACTACTGTGTGGCTGAGGTGCCAGCATCGTTGATGGCTAATGTACATGGCTAGCCCAGGTTTCCACAGTAAGTTGTGTTGTTGTGTCTGGTGGGTGTGCATTTTGTTTTGCATATTGTATGTGAGCTTGTGACATGCACATTCCCGGTGTTGTGAGTTGCATGATTGTGGAGTTGAGGAGTGTGGTGTGTTCATTTGGTATTTGCCAACGGGCAGTACATTTCCCTGGATGCCATCCTGGTAGCGCTGGTTGATAAGGGACTGTCAGAAGATATAGGGATCATGCACACTGCCTGGGTGGTTGGGGTCTACGTTGGTGGAGATTCCCCGGTGGTCCGCTATTGCCTGCACATTGATGGGATATGTGCGCTTTCTGTTGCAGTTATTGTGTGCAGTGTTGCCAGTGTTTGGAGACGAACGTGGGAGTTGTTTGAATTGTTGATGCTGTTTTTTGAGCCAGTGCGACTCCAGTGTAAGGAGCTGTAGGAGCGTAATTTCGCCGCCCTGCTTTCCTGTGCCATTTAACGCATTCCACATGTGTTATTTCCCCATTTACTTGGACAAGTGGACCCTGCACGCCAGTGATTGCCCTAGAGGGCCCCGGGCATTATTTTGAGAGGATTTCTTTCCTTTTTTTGCCCTCCCCTGGTGGGAGTGGCGTGTTTTTTGATAGGTTTTCTGCAAGTACCCCTGTCCTGATGAAGCCATAAAGAGTCTACTGGTGGAAACGCGACCGCGACTGCGTCAACACTTCTGTGTTGAAGGAGTCCCTTTATCTTTAATTGTACTTGTTTCAACGCCTTGCGCCTTATTTAGTTAGTTTTGTGAGAGAATTCTTTTCTCAGGCGCCATTTAGGACTTCCTTTCAGATCTATATCACTCATAAGTGGGAGTGTATATATTTTGAGAAAGGTTCCTATTACCTCTCTTAGGGTACACCTTTGGTTATATATTGTATATGTTGTATATAATTGTTGTATATATGTATATTTTGTGATTTGTGTTTCCATGGATTAATTCTGTGTGCCACTTGTTCTTGTGATACGTTTATATGTCCATATAAATGTTGTTTAATTAGATGTGGTTACATTAAGTTGTATAGAACAAGATAATTAACATTTTTCTTGATTCCTAACATTAAATGTGAAATTTATCCCTTTATACCGTTTTTTCTACTTTCTCATCTTTTTGATGACCCCTGCTCCGGTATGGGAGGGTGATGTGGGCAGAACCCCTTCATTATAACCCAGTGTTGCCAGGGGGCACAAGCATGACAAGTGTGCAGTCAATTGCCCTCTCACACGTGCAGGAAGCCATCTGTGGTGTAAATGCCTTGCTTGGTCTTCAGTTGCTCCTGCACAGTGTGAGGGAAGTATAGATAGTGGGGTACCAAGCTGATGGTGTCATCCATGACCGTTGTGAGGGACATGGATTGGGCTGGCTGTGTGACTCCTCCGACTCAGGCGGTTGTTGGTTGGAGGGTATCAGAGGCCAACACGTGCAGCATGGCCAGCAGCTATGTCTGAGGTGGGATGTTGGTTTTCCACTGTGTTGGTACTGTCAGCCTATGGACAATGGTGGTCAGGATGCGAAGGATGGTTGTGCCTTTGTTCCTGTGTTGGGCAATGACATTCTCTGGTGTTGGGTCTGTGAGGTTGGTGCATTTTCTGAGGGTCGCTGTCTTTGTCTTTGCTGCTTCAGTGGTGGTCCGCGGGGGTGGTCTGGGGGGGTGGCGGTGGGTGTTGTGGCCCTGTTGGGGCTCCATGCTGCATGTACTTTTGGTGTGGCTCTGGGCTGGGCTCCCTTTTGTGGTGCAGGCTGCTGATCGACTTTGCACATGGTCAGAGTAGGTGTTAATTTCCTGCTGCTAACGAGCCTTATCACATTTTTTGGAATCTTATCGCCTATCTGGGTGGTCGTTGAGAATGGTGCAGAGTGGTGTTGTTGCTGCTTTATGCACAGAAATCCTACACTGCATCTCATTAGCGTTAGTTGCTGGGGTAATCTGTGACGAAGTTTTTTGCCACTGCTATCGCGGGTAAACTGGTGATATGGGCTGTTTGCACCAGCTTGTGAATGGGGCGATACATTTAATGCCACTTTGGCTGCAATAAAGTGCTGTTAACTCGACAATAACTCCTGGAGAATATGCCCCTAGATTGGTAGGATTCAAGGGCACTGTGCCTAGTTGTGTCAGATCCTTCATATCAGACAGCTCACAAATAGCCAAACTGGGGAACTTGATGTCATACTTAGAACAAATCTCCTGTGGCATTTCACAAGGCTAGATTTTCATCAGTCTCTATGTCAAGCCCCTAAATCAGCTTCTCGAATGCCCTGGCATTAATTTTCCCCACTAGGCGGATGACTACATATAAAGATGTTTGCCACCCATTTTCTACCCATCCTACTTTTTTACTTTCTAGTATACCCATAAAACATGTAAATGTTGGCTAAATGTCACCTCCCTCACATTCTGTGAAAATGTTGGTAATAACACCTCCTTACATGAAGAATCACAAGTGGATAAACTGGCACAGATTGTGAATTTTCATCTGCTACAATTACAAAGAATTAAGTTTCTTCTATCTAACAAATACTCTCCTAGTGGGTCTACAAGCAAACACTCTATTACCCCTAAAGGATTTATCCATAAAAGCTTTACTCCATTCTATCAAACATTTCATTGCTAAGAGCTTCACTTGTGACCTCTAGAGGCTCGAAAAAACCTACTCTTTGACATACAAAGCCCTCCACAATGAAGGAACAAGCTATCTCACCATTCTTTTGGACTTTTTGAGCAGAATTTCCAGGAGAAAGAATTTACTTCTTTTAGAAATTCCTAAATTTCAGACCATTCAAGTTCTAAACCAATTTTTTACCACTTTCCGCCACTTCCACCTGGAATTCTCCAGGCGCTAGGCCTACCCACACAAGTGAGGTATAACTTTCCATCACAGAAATGTGAGGAAAATGTGTTTTGTTTTACAAAGTTTGAGGTGTGCCAGTGATTCTGGGTAACAGACCTGGTGTGAGCCACACAAGTCATCCCATCCTGGATTCCCCATGGTGTCTAGTTTTTAAAAATACACAGGCGTGCTAGGTTTCCCTAGGTGCTGGCTGAGCTAAAGTCCAAAATCCTCAGCTAGGCACATTTCAAAAAAGGGTCAGTTTTCACTGTAAAAATATTATGTGTCCATGTTGCGTTTTTGCCCGTTTCCTGTTGCAAGCACAAGGTCTACCTACACAAGTAAAGTACCATTTTTTTAGAGACTTGGGGGAATGCTGGGTGTGTGGAATTTTGTGGCTCCCTGCAGATTCTAAAACTTTCCATCACAGAAATTTGAGCAAAATTTGCCTTTTTAACAAAGTTTGAGGTTTATCAGGAATCCTGGGTAGAAGAACCTGGTGAGAGCCACACATGTCACCACATCCTGGATTTCTCTTTGCGTCGTTTTAAAAAATATACAGGATTGCTAGGCTTCCATAGGTGCCGGCTGATCTAGTGTGCAAAATTCACAGCTAGGCATGTTGCAAAAAAAAGGGTTAGTTTTCACTGGATTCCACAACCTTCCATCACAGAAATGTGAAGAAAATCTGTTTTTTTTACAAAGTTTGAGGTTTGCAAGCGATTTTGGATAACAAAACGTGGTAGGAGCCACACCAGTCACCCCATCCTGGATTTCACTGGGCGTCTAGTTTTCCAAATATAAAGGTTTGTTAGGGTTCCCTAGTTGCCACCTGGGCTAAGGTCCCAAATCCACAGCTAGGCAAACTGCAAAGAAGGATCAGTTTTCTGTTAAAAACTGTGATGTGTCCATGTTGCATTTTGTGTAATTTTCTGTCACGGGCACAAGGCCCACCCACACAAGTGAAGTACCATTTTATTGAGAGACTTGGGGGAATGATGGGTGGGGGTACGGTTGTGGCTTCACACAGATTTCAGAACATTCTATCACAGAAATGTGTGGAAAATCTGTTTTTTTTACAAAGTTTGAGGTTTGCAAGGGATTCTGTGTAAAAGACCGCAGTGATATCCACATACGTCAATCCATCCAGAGTTACCCTGGATGTCTAGACAGAGGGACATATAGTGCCCACATATGAAAGTCAACCAGAGATGAAAAATTTGCTTCATTACAATTGGAGTTGTCAATGGACTTTCACCTTTAGCATATGACATTTGTGAACAGTGAAAGACAAAATAGAACATGTCTTGGCTCATCATACCTTTGTAATTGTGGAACATAACATGTATTTTACCAACAGTCCTAGACCTGGGAATCAAATCCTGTAATCGAGTGCCACAACTAGTCAAAAGGGTGTCCCCACTATATTATAATAGTTTCTGTAGACCTAATCAAGAAATCCAATTTGCACAAATATGGTAATGATGAACAAGCAGTGAGACACCCATGTCAGTAGTAGTGACAATGCATCCACTGTCCAACTTCAAATATTTCCAATATACATTAAATTGCACAGTCCACACAGCTGGTCATGTACTTCTTACATTGGATGGATTATTTGTTGAGCATCACCAAAACACGACAGTGGATCTTACCTCTCGATTCATAGGCATGTAATTGTGATATAGGTTGCATCTAGGTAGTGGGCCCATTCTAAGTCATATGTGGGATCACGAATGACATTATGTATAACACACTTCTGCAACTGTGGTGACCACAACTGCTTGTGCTCGTACTTCGTGCCAGAAATTGAGTGCATCACATTTGGCAGCAGAAAATTAAAGTTGCAAAACACACTTATCATTGTAGGTACAATGCGGTCCTCCCAGAATCAAAGACACACACTGACTTCTGCTACAAGGTTGGACGTGACATCTGTTCAGGGACCACACACTGTTCCCATGCTGGGCCAAGGTAAGTCAACCCTAGAAAAATTGGGGCAGAATGCTCATTAATTGGGCTTTTCACCTCCACCGTATGTTGTATGTGTAGTACAACACTTGTCCTGCATCGCAATATGCTCACATATGGCATTTGAATACATGGCAGCTCAGACCCTGGTGGCAAATGAGAGGCTGACAGAAAATGTATGCCAAGTGAGTGCAGAATGGACATACAATAGAACAATGTGTCTTATGAACTGACCAAAACACAACAGGCTTGCAATTCAATGATAGGATAAATCCCTAGCTAAATATACATGGTTAAATCAAAATGAAATTTGTATGGCTGAGGCACACACTGATGCCAGTTGTGTACCTTTGAGATGGATGTAGGGGCTGCTAAGGTGAATCTTCATGCAGTTACACCTGCAAAATAACTTGGCTGAAGAGCAACACGATAATCCAGTGCAGGCGGGAAGCCTCAAAGCTTCTCAACTTATCCGCAATGTATGATCATAACCAAATGTTGTTTTCTGCTTGCCTCCTCTTCTACCGTATTCACATGTATAGGTGAGTGTTTGACATATGAGGTTTGGATGTCTGCTGTACTAGACACCATCCATTGTCAGCTAAGTAGTACCTTGATATTGGAAATAGAGTATGGGAACAGAGGACACTCAAAGGATGGAGATAAGAAATTTGTGCTCTCTCATTCAAAAATGAGCTGTGTGACCTCATGGGTAGGGAAGCACAAATGAGCAACATCATGTCCCTGACTACTGCACATCTCACACATAAACTCCTTTCTGACTTGTCAACAGACAACATTACACTCATGAAAAATGTTAGTCCTAATGGTAAAGGTGAAATCAGTGTAATGCGGATGAGTCCGGGTCATTTATCCCCTTCCTTGAAATATCAGTAACCTTCTCATACACGTTTGTCAGTTGATGTGTCATATTATTGATGTCAGTGCTGCATGGAGGTAACAGCTGGCAAATGCTGCATGTGAGCAGGTGCCCACATGTAAAGTCAATGAGGTAAACATGCTGCACATTTTCCTGGATTATCCGCAAGTGGTTTTTGAGAATGACATGTTGGCTCATAACTACCATCTGTTGTACTAAAATATGGACATGTATGTCTCATCACAGCTGCTGACAGGATGATACCACTGCAGCGACAACATCCCGGGGGATGCATGACATCCTGGCTGCAGCAGTGAAACCCTCGTGCACCGGTCCTTCAGGTAATTCTGGCATGAGGTGTGTCACTAGCTCAGATTACTAAGCCATGACAGAGATCAAGATCTCCTTCTGCATGGAATCAACAATTGTTGTTTACAAAGTGAAATACAAATCAGGAGTGTCACATGTGCCTGTCTGTCAATTGGTGATGCAGATCATTGAGAATGTTGTCTCTACCCTCTACAGCTATGTCTACAACATCTATGAGGAGACAGGTTCAGCAGGTCACACCAGGGGGGAACGCGAAGGGACAGAATGTTGTGGCTGGAGCTGGTGAGTTTGCTAGAATTATGTACATATCCGTGTAACACCTCAGTGCCATGGTGTGAGCGGTCATTTGTGGTGGTACCTTAACCAGGTCACATGATCCTCATCTGCTGATGCAAAGTACAGTTAATACAACCCTGTTGTTGCACCACATGTAATACCAGGTCAATCACTAATATGGTTGCAACCTCTGTGTTCCAGATAATGCTGAGGAAGAGGATGACAGACCTACGACCAGTGCTGGCCGACGGGGAATCAGAGGGGAGAATCCCCTGATCCTCCAGGAAGTTATGTCTGCGGCAAGTCATGCTCAAGAGGAGGAGGAAGATCATGAGGACTTTGACTTTGGGGATGATGATGATGACTACATGTCCATCCACCTTGCTGGAGTTGCGTCGCAAGCGCGATGAAGCTCCAGCAAGGCTTGGGGGTGCCCTTTCTCTAACATGCTGCTTTGTTTTGACGCAGCATGGCCCTAAAAGTGACTGAGGAAAATCTTGTAGATACATACTTCAATATGAATGCACAAGTGTGGCTCATTTACCCAGTTGTCATGAAGATACTACAACTCCCAAAATGCACTCTGCGCTGTAGAGTCCATATGCCACAGGGTGCCTTTTTAATCTTGGTGACTGCAGCATGGACATGGAATTTGTGAATGGAGGCATGGGACACACAATAGTACAGCACTGTTTCACTCACATCATACTCCCAGACTCATATTACTTATGATGCACTTACTAGGTCCCTGCTGCTCATGCTCCTCCTGTACAGTGGGGAGAGGTGAGGATGATGCACACGGTACAGGGAAGACAGGCCCACCAGCTCTGTAGCCTTGTGGGGGGACCAGTGTTTTCGGTCCTCCCGGCGCTTACGGCATGCCCTAGCACTCCTGGTGTAGACTCCCACTGTACTGCAGCGCTCACCGATGTTGGCCCACAGCCCGCTTCCTGTATAACATTGCCAGTCACTGATCACTGCACGAAAACGTAGTTTCCGGTTCCGGGGCGTCGGGTCCGCGCACCCGCATTACACTTCAAAATCAGAAATTACGTTTTTGTGCCGTAACCTCCGAAAATGACCCGGAACCCATAATTTCCTACAGGAAATGTTATACAGGAAGTGGGAGATAGGAAATACATCACAGGAAGTAGTTGGCAGGCATTTTTTATTTATCCTGACCTATCCACAATCGGTAATCAAATCCACTGCCATCCTGCTGTTCTGTTGTAGAAAAAACAGAAATTACATTGCAGGTGAGAATCATGAATGTGTTACAAAAAGGGCAACAGACCATTTAATGAAATTTCTGCACGGACAGGAGGAGGGGCTGACACAACATAAAATCCCAGTTGCATCATGGTACATGTAGTCCATATTGAGTGTTCATTATCAGAGTTGTGTGATGTGTTGCATACCATTGGGGTTGAGCAGTGTGGATATATCACAGTCTCAAGGGGGCAGATTTACAAGCCCCGTACACCACATTTGCGCCACCTTTGTGTCACTTTTGTGATGCAGCGTCAGCGCAAAGCCAGCGCCATGCTGCAGGATATTTTCAACGTGATGCATCTGGGAGATGTGTCACGTTGTGAAGCCCTGCGCCACATGTGGGCATTCCGGCGCAGATTGGGGGGCACAGGAACGCCTCCTAAAAGTGGCTGAGTGAAATCTACAAGATTTCACTCAGTCACTTGTATGGCCATGCTGCGTCAAAACCCTGCGCCTGCTTGAAGCAGGCATAAGGATTGACGCAGCATGTTAGGCATAGGGTCACCCCGAGCCGTTCTGGAGCTGCATGGCGCTTGCAATACGACTCCAGCAATGCGTCACCTTTAGGGCAGCAGATGTGTCACGCATCTGTTTATTCTTGTGCCATGGTGCTCTGCATTGTAAATGTGGCACATCCATGGTGGCGCAAGAGGTGTCTGCCGTGACACACAATATTTGGCGCATCCCTACTGATATGCAGGGATGCACCAGTTATTGTAAATCTGCCCCATGGTGCCTGATTCACCCATGACATCATCATTCACGTTCTGGAACCATCATTTGTGGGGGAGTCAAATCTGTTGAGGTCACAGACCTGAGTATGCAAGGGTTATAGCCTTTTGTGATTAAGTGAACCATCCTCATGAGGTACAGGTAGGTCTCTCAGGACATGTATTGTTTGTCATCAGCGTGAATACGTTTTTTGGGACATCGACAACACTGATCGCTGACATGGGCACATGACCTGAGGCACGCTCCACCTTTTGACTACTGTCAGCAGCTGTGATTTACATGCAGTTATTGTGGCTTGCAGAGTCGTCTTAGGGTGGAATTGATTGACACAGTCGTGTCTATCCAAGTTTCATCATTGACAACAGAAAGCAAACCACATTTTGTCCATGACACCATAGGTTGCTCATGTGAAAAACGTGGCAACGAGCTGATCACAGACTTGCATGCCCTGATATCGGTTATGTGCAATGGCCCAGTTTCTCAGATCCAGAGCTAGCCGAGGTTCCAGAGGTATGTGTAAGCCATGGGTTAGTAATGTTGTGCAAAACACAACAGGCTAATATGATCTTGCACACAACTTCTGGGGAGTACAGCAGCATGCCCCCTGTATGGTTTAGACATCTGAATCGCGACTTCAACAGACCAAAACTGCGCTCTATGATGGCTAGAGTCCGTATGTGTGCCCTATTGTACCTACGCTGAGGTACAGTGTTTGCACGCCTGTATTAATGAACCTCCCACTGTCATCACAGACAGCTTGCACATTGAGGGAATACCATCTGTGTCTGTTGCAGAAGATGTGTGCAATGTGGCAGGGTAAATTCTGGCCTGGAGGTGGAAATTCCGGCCCGGGTGCGGACGTAAAATTAGTAGTCGTAAGTCTACTCTGTGAATACCAAAAGTAGTAAGTTCATTCTGTGAATACCAAAAGTAGTAAGTTCATTCTGTGAATGCCAAAAGTAGTAAGCACATTTTGTGAATACCAAAATAGTAGTAAGTTTAGGATTTAGTCTTAAGTTCATTCTGTGAATCAGGCCCCGACATTCTAGTCACCTTCACAATGTATCGTGGGAAAGGTTGTTTTCTTTTCTAACAGGCTAATTTGTGTTTCACGTGGGTATGCACCTGTCTTTACTAAGCCCTCAATTCTGTCCTTGACAGTTCTAACGCAGCAAAAGAAATCTGGAAACCAAAATAAAATTTTGAACAACTGGCTTGGAGGCTATATGTGAGTAAAGTCAGTTTGCAAGGGGCTGGGTGAAATGAGTAGGAGCAATAGGAGGATGATGATGTTAAGTAGGAAAATAGGGGCCTGATGCAGGATCACCCTGCAGGCTAGGATGACCAGAGCCAAGAGAACCCAGGCAAGAAGAACCAGGCCCAGGGTGACCTAATCTACAAGGACCAGGGTTACCAATGCCATAGGGGACCAGGAACAAATACACAGTCAGGAACAGGACATGGACAGAAGGACTAGTGGTACCATGACCAGAGAGAGAAGGATCATGAGGGTCAGGAGGATGTGGAACAAGGTGACCTGGACCTACTTGGGCCCAAAGAAAAAGAAGGGCCTGGGATAGAAGTAGACAATGACATGGAGCAGAGCTAGGAGGACAGAGCACACTGCTTTGTAAGAGGGACTAGGACAACCTGAGCCAGGACTTGCAGACCCAGGTAGAAAGACCAAAGAGGACCAGTACCAGGAGACCAATGGAAACAAGGACCAGAGACAGGAGGGTCAAGACAACAAAGATCAAATCAAGGAAGACCAAGAGGCCCGAATTGAATGGACCATGTCTTGGTAGATCACAGCCAGAAATGAACAGGGCTAGTAGGACCTGAACAATTCAGATAGAAAGACCATGAGGGGTATAAAGGATCAGGAAGTCCAAGCTTAGTGGTTCCAAGGCCAGGGGTTCAATGAGGGTCAGACTCAGTTTGGTCCTAAACCAGAGTAACAGGACTACGTGAACCTAGGTGTCCACAATATGGGAAGTAGGAAGACCAGTGATGGCATGAATGCGGAAGACCAGACCCAGGAGAAACCTTACTAAGAGGACAACGATAGAGGGGAACAGAGTCAGATGGGCAAGAACAAGGTGGAGAAGGCAAACCAAGAGACCCGGAGGACTAACAAAACTAATATTAGGCAGAAGGACCGGGAAATTAGAAGGACTTGTGAAACCAAGGGCACTGAGAAAAGCACCAGAAGAACTGTTATAGGAGGACCAGACAAAGGAAGGAGTACAAGAACTCAGACCATGGCTACATGGATCCGTAGAACTAGATTCAAAAGGATTTGGAACAGGCAAACCAGGGGAGTAGATAAATCAAGGGAGCAGGACCAGGAAGTCTGATGCTTGAGAATTATGAGGAGGGGGTGATAAGGTCCAGGACCGAGAGACTGTAAAACAAGGGACTCAGGATTGAAAAGAATAAGTGCAGGAACACCAGGGAATGATGACCAGACAGTCCAAGAAGGTACTGGGACAGGATGTTCTAAGTCTTGTATGAACCGGCGGTCAAGGTACATCAAAACTAAGAAAGATGAGGATGATCTGTGGTGGGCCAGGACAAGTTATTTTAGAACCATGAGGGCAAATAGCAGGAGGATCAAGACCATATTGAAGAGCAATACGAAAATCATGAGATGGAGATAAACGGCCACTAGTACCAGGACACCAGGATAAGCATGACAAGGATTAGGAAGACTAAGGGTGCCAGTACCAAGGGCATCCAGAAAGAAAGACTTGCTGGGACTAGGTGAAATAAAATTATTGTAAATGCGGAAAACAATACTTTAATTTATGAAAATGAAATGATGTCCTTATTAACAAAATTGTCTGTTGTGAACTCCACATCAACCCAGTTTCTTAAGTATATAGTCTTTCAAGCTATGAGACCCAGTCCAAGGGTTACTGATTTGTAGGTCACAGGCAGGATGGTGCATAACTGTCAGATAACAGCACGAACAGGAAGCCCTAGATCACTCCCATGGATAGGCAAAGAGACATTACAATGGTCAAGAGTGAATAACCCAAACAAAGCACACAAGGCCGGAGGGGACCACCCTAAAATACCATAAAAACTTGATGTCACATGAGTTTGGAACATATAGCCAATCAGAACCCAGCACATGCAGTGATCATGCGCTCCTCATGCCATTCATCTGGACACATTACCCACTGGCCAAATTGTGTTCGTACATGGTCAAGGCCCACCTGTAATATCCATTTGGCCATTAATGTATGACTCTAGAGCACCAACCAATCTTCCTCACCATATACGGTACGCTGGAGAACTTAACAACCTCATGAAAACTTTATTTAAGAATGATGACAACTGAACTGGGGAGAGGAGTTGGCCTAATGGCTAGGGCGGTCAACCTTGAATCTGGGCAACCAGGTTCGAGTCTTGGCAATGACGCTGAACATCCGGTGATTCTGGGCAAATCACTTAATCTCCCTGTGCCTAACAAAAGTGGATGTGTGTCCTCATGTAACGCAAATGGTGATATATAAAGCGCTCTGATACCCGATACCGGGTTAAGTTCGTGCTATATAAAACTCCATAAAAAAAAGAAAATAGAATGTAAATTGAGAGAGTCCCCAGACCCTGTGCATATCACTGTTCTCCAGGCTGCTATGTCTGATTAAACAAACTGCTCTTGTTTTGCCAAACGCCTCTTGTCTCTTGTTTTTTTTTCAAGGTATTTTATACTCAAGTATCATTCGGGAATGCCAGCGAGGAGGGATTGGGACCTGGTACCCGACTGCTGCTATAGAAAGGTGACACAGCCCGGATGGATTCACACTGTGCAACGAAAAAGGCGAGTACACAACACAATTGATAGGAAGTTCTGCTGAAACTGTGGGGTAGAGGTTTAAGCATTTGGCATATGGCATACTAAGGAGCAGCATACAAAGTAGGCCTTGGCAGAACTCACTGAGTTTTGTTCTGTGGAATTCCAGAGATTTAACAAAAAACTCCACCGAATTCTGCAGAGCTCTGCGCATGGGCAGAGTATTGCTTGGACTGTGGCCCCCTCTTGTAAGAAACCAAGGCAGTGTCAGCACAGAGAGTCACACTAGCTCATCGCCTTCCAGAAAAGGGTCACAAACTTCACCACACCTGGAAAACCTGACTGTTGGGTAGTCCGTAGCTGAGGCTTCTTGTTGGGGTCCTCAGAGCCATTTAAATAAAAATGGTAGGGCCCCTACAAAAGCTGGTTTGAAAAAGTTGCAGTGAAGTGATCCTGTCAGGCTGAGCCTAACCCCTACCGCGGCAAATGGTGTCTTTGCACACCTTGTTTTCTCCATAGACTCCCATAGGCAGTCATATAAACAGTGCAGCTTAGCTGAGGAAATTTATGTCATTTCCTCCAACAATACCATTGCTGGAGAAAAAACCGTGAACTACATAAAAACTCACTTATCTTTTTACATTAGTATTTATTTTTAATTTCACCACACTTCACCTCCCGTCTAAATGGTAAGCATATTTTTTGTCTTTTTGTCAAGTCATATAACCAGTTTAAACTTATTAGATCCATTCATACTACTGCTACTGTGTGCTGGCAGAGATCAACATACGGTGACAATTGCAGTTTAATATTATATCTTTCAAAGTAGGGATATTATCTCCCAGACTGCACCATGGAATTCATTTACCATCTGCAGCTTCTCCACACCACTCACTGGGTCATTGTGTGCATATTGCCCACAATGCCCACGTAACAGCCCCTCTTTCTGCACTCTACATTTTCTGTGTGTGGACCATACTACTTGCTGCTCACATAAGGCATGCACCGAGTTACATGCTTCTAATGCTGTGTCTATTGAACTCAATTTTCAGCAATAGCTATGAGTGGGCTCTTCTATGCACTAGGTTTCCCTGGCATCGCTCTCTGTCAGAGCTGTGACAATACTCTCAACGGAACTCTGTGCCCATTGGGCAGCATCTTCTCATCCCTCCTTCTCCAAAAGGGGCATATTTACAAGTAGTTCTCACGACAGCGGGGTAATTTTTTTCATGCAACAGTGGCACTTTCTTTGCTCCATATTTACAATTTACACTTTTTGTCAGCCCGCTTCAGTTTTTACCTTCATCGAAATCAGTTGAGTCATGTTAGATTTAATATATGCACGGTAGGCATTCCCACCTAAAATTACTTGTAAAACTGATGAAGTGGTATTTATGATATTTTGCAAAAGTGATTCATCTTAAGAAGTGGCCCAGGAGCTTGGGATGCGTCAAAATTCCTACAACTCTAAAACACTGGCGTAGGAATGACGCATTGCCTGTAGCACAGTAATCTGAAGATCTGAAGTGACTTGAAACAGCGTAATCTGTAATCAAATCGCATCCCCTCAACAGGTAAGTGCTGACATACACAAATATCACATCACACACCATCACAGACTTGTATGCACTCATATTTAGGTTTCACATAATATGTCACACATACAAAGGGATTGTGGTACACTATGCCCACTTGTATGGGGGACATCAAGGAGCAATGTAACAGCATGCAAAATTCGTTTTTCACTTTCTTACACTATATTACATTAGTCCCCATGCATGAGGCTACTTGCGTCAGTCAAAACTGACGCATTGCCTCGAATTTCTGTCACATTGCTGTAGCTGAGTCAGTCTTATGACCACCTACAGCAATGCTCTACTTTTGGGCTGGATTACTTTCAGCATCATATCCACAGATGAGCCAGAATTTCAGACGCATACTTGGGACCTTGCGTCATGGATCTCTGTATTGTAAATACGGGGCATCTATGGAGTGTTAAGGTTTTTTGATGCAGGCCCAAGAAATTTTGATGCATTGCTGCCTTGACGCAGCAATGCGTAATTTCTTGTAAATAAGGCCCATTTTTTTACGATGATTTCATAGCATGGATTCAGACACCTTCATGCATGACACACATTACTGGGGTTGTACATTGTGCCTACCATGTCAACCTCCGCCAGGCAGTTATCATTGTCTGAGGCCCTCACTAACAGCAAGCAGACTGACTCGACTTTTCTTGGAAACCCATCTATAGGCGAGTTAGGTGAATACTGATGGACATAACCTCAAATCAACATAATATGTGTTTCTTTGGAATTACAGAGACACTGCAAGAAGATTACATGATTGCTTCCATCGTTCAATTTCGTCCTGCTCTCCAGAACCCAGTGTTCATCTCACATTTGTCTCTCTGTGTGGGCACACAGGGTCTGACCCAAGAACAATTTCAATGTATCTCACCAGAGAGCCATAGCCACTTCCTTTGCCAGGCGTAGAGCTAATAAAGGTTCCACATTGTTAAAAGAACGTGTCTTTTCCCTTTGAAGAACACACAATCTTAATAGAGTACTCTCCAGAGATCAGTCATACAAGGAAACCTTTCTGGCTTTGTAGCAAAAACTGAACACAAAATATCAGCTTTTCGAACTCACTGTTATGTTGGTGATGGTAGGTTGATGTAGGAAAGTAGGATCTGCGTCTTATGGTTACCTACACTTTTTACTGGATGTAATGCTGTTTTTGACTAGTCTGACTGGGATCCCAGTCTATCTGCTTTCTCCCTAAACTGTTATGCTATGTACTGAGGTGCACCCCAGATTGGATACTGGGGCACGCTTGCCATTCCCATATATATGGTACCCATGCACCTAGGGCATAGGTACCTCAGAGGTCTCCCATGGGCTGCAGCATGTATTGTGCCACCCATGAAATACCATTCAAAAAGGACCAACAGGCCTGCCATTGCAGCCTGTGTAAGTTGCTGAATGCACCACTTACTTAAGTTATAGATTTACTATATCTAAGGGTCACTGCACTTAAAACCAATAAGTCACCCATCTAGCAGGCCTTTACAATCCTGAGGGCAGGGTGCTTATTGGTTCTAAATGAGAGGGTGCCCCTGGATGAGCAGGACACCCCTGCAGCCTACGGATTCCATTCTCCCGGATTATCAGTAAAGCAGCCTTATACTAATATAGAGCGGTATTACATGACCGCGCGATGACCAACTCGAAAACAGCTGCAACGAACCTTATCATGTTGGAATCATACCCCCACACCAGTTCCGGTATGGAAGGTATGATTCCACACACTGGGAGACTCCTCCATTAGGCCCTCGTTGTTCCTGGTGCCAGCCTTCTAGTACCAAACAGCACAAAATGGTTGCTGCCAACCAGAGACACATTTCTGCCCTCCTGCTGCTGAACCAAGCTCGAGCAGTGGAAGGCAGGACAATAGTGATCCGGTGTCAGGGAGGTGTGACCACCTCCCAGACAGGATTTAGTGTATTAGGGCTGGGTGGGTGTGCTTGCCAGTGCCTGGAAGTCTGCATGAGGGGCACATTTGGTTCCCTTGTGCATAGTCCAGTTCAAACCAGTCCTGGGATCTGTTGGCTCTCGCTCTGTCATGAAACTGTAAAAAGGACATGGGAGTAACCTCCCCCCTGTCGAGACCCTCCCCTGTGAGGGTCCCCTGAATCTTCCCAACCCTTTTCTTAGGGTGCTTAAGGGCTTAAGTGGGTGTAGGTCCCTAGATTTCTCATGGACAAGATTCAGAACTGAAACGACTGCACTTCCACCATCTGGGCACTCTGGACTTTGACCGTCTTGGCACTCTGGACTTCGCTGGACTTCGTTTAGGCCTCATTTCATCTCCCTCTCAGTCTTCTGCCTCGTTTGTGCCCATACACCATGCAGGGTCTGTGTAGGGCCTGTGGAGCATCCAAGACACCTAGAAGATAATCTCCCTTGGAGTGAAGGAGTCACTCCCCTGCATTTGCAAGCACCACAACACTGCTGACTGAACTGTTGATCCCAAGCTCCTATTGACTCCAACCAAACAGGAGGTAGGTTTCTACGTCCCTCGAGGCCCAAGCTACCCTCTCACCCAGTTTGGGGTCAGAATCCCTCATGGGGGCTGCAATATTGGAACCCCTTTCACTGTGTACTTTTGCGAGTGCAAATGCTTGTTGGCAATTCTGCAGCAAGTGCATTGGGCTCCAAGTAGCCCCAATGTCTGGCAACTTCTCCTCCAAAGATCTTCAACTGCATCACACCGTGTGCTCCGGGCCAGTTGTTTTATAAACCTGCCCGAGGTCTTCCTGCATCTCCAGTGTCTTTGACCTGTGGGTCCTGTGGAGGGGCAACTACATCTTCTTTGGGCTCCCCTGATTGCTCTTGGCTTGCCCTGACTCACCTGCTTGTGGTAAGTTTCCTGAACCTTGCTGGTTCTCTTTCTGAGACATATTGTCTTCCTTGCTTTTGCCAAGGATTGTTGGTGCTCCCGCCGGACACTGACTCCTTAGCACTCGACATCCTTTGTGGTAAAGCTTGTATCCAGCTCCTGGTAATCATCAGCTTTCCTGGTCCCCACAGCTGCAGAGTAAAGGTCATCAACATTATCCTGAAGCACCGACATCGGTGGGCATTCATCTAACATGCCGCTGGTCACTCTCCAGTGACCCAGACTATGTCCTCCTCTGCTTTCAGGTAGTCTTCATCTAGAATCCACATTTGGATTCCCACAAACACTTTCTCCTCTTCCAGCAACAGCATTTTCATGAAGTCCTCCTTTGGGTACGATGGCGGTTTCTGACGCCACTTCACACCTATGCACCCAGCTTTCCTGGGAGAAGTAACTTGTGCACCACGGTATCCATGGTAGGAGTGATTCTCCAACCTTCTGTCTTCCACAGGGTTTCTTCAGGGTCCACTGGGAAGTGTCCTTAATCTTTAAAAAAGCAGCAGCAACTTGCACATAGACTTGCACACAACACGCGGTCGTGTACTCACACTGCAAACACTCTCCGTGGGGTCCCTATCTTCTCACCTTGGGTGGTTCCTTGGGGTCCCGGCAATTCTACGTCCTCTCGACATTGTCCTGACTCAAGTCATGGTTCTTATACCACTTTTTTAGTATATGGTTTGGTCCCCCCCTGGGGCCCACTATGTATTAATGCTATTTAATGTGAGTTCTCTGCTATAGTATTATGTGCTTTGTGTATATCTCCATGTGGGAGATAATGGAACTTACTAGAGAGTATTACGTAATAAATACATATTTTTGTAAATACCCTGTGTAATTGCCTTTAATTTAATCTACACTATAAGATGGTAAAACAAGCTGCTTTACACTCCTTCAAGACTAAGCCTAAAGGCTGCTCTTCCCAGCTACCACTTGGATAGCTTTCTAAGTTTGTCTGAAAACTCTTAAATCACCATAAGGGTTGCCTAGACAGGTGCAAGTGGCCCACTCACATTAGTGGACATCATATACCAGGCCAGCCTCTCACAGTTGGTAAATCAGTAACACCCTGTACCTGAAGACCTCATAGTTCGGATTCCAAAGATTTGGCAGTCACTTTAAAATCTCAGACTGGAGTTGTAAAGCACTTGACCGCCAGGTTGTTGGACATTCACCCAATGGAACTGACCGTAGACCGACTCACAGGCACTCTGACTACATCAATTGATGGCAGCCGTCCCTGAAGGCAGGGCCAAAATATGGTTCCCTCTTAATTCTTAGGAAAACGGCCTGTAAGCAAGACACTCTCATAGTCTTTATTTTCCCCCTATCTTTGTCTAATATTGATCCATTTAATTTTTGTAGCACCCCTAATAAATGATTCCATTTGTGGCCATGCCTATTAGACCCGCGCCAACCAAGTTCCCCTCTATTGATTTCTTTATGCACCTTAAGAACATTGCTTCCCATGTTGATCCACTTCAGGGGACTCCCATTTTGCTCCTCAGGCAATTTCCCCCACAACATGCACGTCTTTGACTATCAGCTGAACTGAAAAACATGCCTTTCTATTGTACTGGTACAAAGTGGCAATCAATCCGGGTTGTGGTGACCTCTTCTCTCTCTTACATCCCCCAGTCACAGTCTGCAGTGCAATGTATGTAATGGCACTCTGGTGATACACCATCAAACTATTGCTGTGCTTGCTCCCACTGTTGTTCAATAAAAGTGCTTGATCTACAAAACAAGTGGTTAGATGATGTTGTGCCTTCCTTTTCAACCCCATTTTTGGAGCCTTATCAATACACCTTGAAGAGGTGCAAAGTAAGGAAAAGATTTTCTTCCCCAAACCTTTTAAACTTTACATGTGTACTGTACAGCATAGCACACTAAAAAGTTTGTAACATTGCAAAGTATTTCACATAGCATCATTTCTAAAAAAAAGAATTGTGCTGGAAGCCCACCAAGAGCTTTGTGATAAGGTCTATGGATGCTCTGGTCGTGTACTTATATAATACAATCTGTTCCCCTACAGATGCCATGACTTCGTTCCTCAACAGTTTCATAAGCCTCCATCGAATCTGCAAAAACAACAAAAGGAAATCACCGTTCATTACATAGATATCAATCACCTGTCTCATTTAATTAAGATAAAAAAGGTCCTCACATACACCTACTCCAAATTCACTGACAGCACTTCTACAGAAAACTTAATAATGAGCCGTGATTCAGATAGACTGATGAGGAATTGGGAAGGCAGGGTGATTTATGGAAGTAGGCCGCAATCAAACACATCTACAGAAATGCTCTGTAACTGGAACCCCATCAATGATTCCATACTCGATCATTTTGGCACTCCTGACACTGATTACCCATGATAGAGCCATTCTGCAAGATGCACTGGATGACAACTAACTTGTTGACATTTGACAAAGAATTACAGAGAATTTGTGTCAGGTTTGCACTATTTTGTGATACTTTGCATGAGGAAGGTGATCCAGGAGTAGTGTATGGGCATTTCAATACAGCCACACATGCATTTTGATACAAACCTATATTTGGTTAGAGTTCTAGCCATGGGTTTCCACCAAAATGATGCGCCTACCTGAGGCTAGCGTAATGAAGAGAAATGCCTATGTTTCTTGTCATTAACTCCTCTTTGTATGTGTGCTGTATTCTACAGCACACATACAAAGAGAAAAACATGTCCAATTGCATTTTTTGTGCAGGAAGGTATCCTTCCCTGAAGATAATGAGACACACTTGCACTATGGCATTGCGATAGGTATTCAATTGTCCATCAGTGCATTGCGAGAGCAGAACAGCCCCATTTCTTCAAAAATGTGGCAAAGTTCTACTTGCTTCATTTCAAGGCACACAGCACAACACAACAACTTAACCTGCTGCTCTGTGTGAAATGTTGATAAACCTGTGCCTTGAACTCTTACACGCCCATTAAACAGTACAGACACATGTTCTGCCCACATGGAACCAGCCACACAATGTATACCTTTTGTGCTTCTGGTACCTTCTTGCTTAAGTTAGCACACTGTTTAATACTAGACGGAGGGCACTCAGTCTTGGTGTGATTGGATATTGGTCATATTAACTCACTTGCCAAGTTCTGGAACTTGAATATGTTGATGTATAATTTTGCTTAAGAAAAAGATTATATAGCTGTTAAAATCTAGATCGTGGCGTAAACATTATCGGCGCCATCTTGTCTCTTTTCAGATCCATACGTGCGCGTAAGCAGCAGCCATTTTGAATGCCATGATCTCCCTGCCCACTGTTGATAGCCAGCGCGTCTCCCCCCCCCCCCTTCACCCTCTCGCCTCTTAAGCATCCCCCGTGCTCGGACAGCCCCCGATCTCTCCTGCCTGGGCCATAACGCACCTCCAGCGCGACCCTGCCTCCGAGCCACATCCCGTGCCGAAACCCCCACACTCTTTCATCTCATCCATAAAACAGGCCCTTTGATAACCTCTTCCTCCTTGCCTGATTGTCCGGCCCGACCCCAGGCCATCACTTAGCCCAACAGATGCGGTTTATTGCCCCTACAGTAGGACCTCGCCTCACATCAAAGGAGCGGGGATCGATCAATGCCCTCACACCCCTAGATCCGATCGATCGCCCGCATTCCTGTTCCCAGCGGAATGTCCAGCTGCGCGATAGCCATCATGCTGAGATTGGGGTGGGGACTCCTACTGTAGATATGTGTGGGAACGGGCCTGAACCGGGGATTCCAAAGACGCCTTTTCCGTACTTCAAAGCATTTCCAAGAATGTGTTGCATGTAATAAAGTAATAAACCAGTGTATAAGAGGCCAGGCCTCAGAGATGTCGAGAGAGCACCTCGAGAAGATACCCTGTTGTCTGATTTGACGTGTTCTGTTCCGTCGGAAATAAACTCCTGTTTCCTGCGTTCCAGTCTCCAGCGCCTGCCTCTTTATTTGGTAATCGTGAGTTGGGTGAGAAGCGGCTAACGCCGGGCAAACCTAGAAAAGGGGTATAACGACCTGATCTGCCTGAACCCTTTTTCATCAATAGCTCCATAGTAAGATTTTTGTAAACAACACTTAAAATTGTGTGGTCAGCCTTCGTGGTTTCTTGAAGATTACTGCTCAAGAAAGACTCAGCACTAAATAAAAAGCAGTCTTTGGAAGAACAAATCCACCTTGAAGATGGCATTAGAGACTTGACTGATGAATATAATACATGACCCACTTCATGCCTACACCAAGAAGTAGAAAAGGAGAAGCAAGCTCTCAACACTCACTTCACATCAAAGGCAAAATAATACCCTTGAGGCTAAAACTGTGGCACTAATATGGGCCTGCTCTTGACTGATGGATGGAGTACATGTACCACAGCTGGGGTTTCCTATTTGTTGGTAAACCACAAGCCATGTTTTCGATTAATTTAGAAGGCTAACAGTAGAGTGTAATGGTTCATGCGTCTGGGTATTGACAAGAAGAGGAGGGTCAAACTGACCGTCACATTGAAAGAGCACATTATGCCTGGGTTGTTTGACCTGGGTATTGCCTCCATAATAACGAATGCCTCTGAATGCCAGCTGAAAATTATATAGTCACCAATGTAGGGGCTACTGGTACAGGGGGTTC
The DNA here is from genome assembly GCF_964261635.1 of Lissotriton helveticus. Classification (NCBI taxonomy): domain Eukaryota; kingdom Metazoa; phylum Chordata; class Amphibia; order Caudata; family Salamandridae; genus Lissotriton; species Lissotriton helveticus. The sequence continues at coordinate 1,598,101,473 of NC_136059.1, read as the reverse complement.
AGGGTTGCCGCATAAGACAGTGGGTTATTTGTTGAGAGGAGCGGAAGCCCCACTCAGTCATCAACCACAATCCTTGTCAGGGTGAGCCACAATAGACACTAAGTTAACCTGTGCTTAACCCTTTGGTAGCTTGGCACAAAGCAATCAGGCTTAATTTAAAGGCAGTGTTTAAAGTAAAATAATAAGAAGCAGTTAGCTGGTGGGGTTAGACTGGGGGGAAGTCACAAGTGCAGACCAACCGTTATGGAGTGCAGGTTGGATACAGGGACGAGGTTGAAGAGTTAGCTCCTCAAGACCGGCAGAAAGAGTTCTGTTTGTGCTGGAGGAGGCTGCAGGAGACATGCTTTCAGCAAGAAGACATGTCCAGTGCTGCAGATGGATGTTGCTATAGCATGAAGACCAGATTATTGCTGGAGCTTCATGGTGGTTGGTTGTCAAGGACAGTTGCTCTATGCGTGAAGTGCAGGTCTTGCGTTGCCAGTTGTCATGGATGTGTTCTGCGCGAGTAGATATTCAACTTGAGTGGCAGCTTCCTCAACGCAAGTGGCAAGTATCTTAACATGAGAGGTAGCAACCTGCTGCCCCTGCCAAAATTGAGGAATCTTGTTGGGAGGTTGTCTAGCATATGATTTTCCTCAGTCGTGCTCGGCAACTTTATGTTGGCGAGCTGTGCTAGAGCAATAAATTCCACTCCACTGTGCATCATCTAGTTTTTAGGAATTCCGCTCTATACACAGAGCACAAAGTGGGTAAAACTCTGTGAACTTCACCAGAGTAGCGGAGGTCCCGCCCACCCCTAGTCAACAGAGTCATCATGGGATCTGTCAACGGAATACCTACAGTTCGCCCCATTGCAAATGAAGCGGGAGGCAAAGATGTGGTAGATAGGTAGCTGTGTTACATTTGCAGCAGAATACTATGTCTGACAAAATCTAACTTGCACCCTTTTTCTATCTGTGCCATTGAAAATCATAATTTTCACAATTCAAATGCTTTCAATCATTTAATATTTTCTTCAAAAATTTGATTGGCTGATAAAAAAGTTTTTTTTCCCACCACCTTCAAAATCATATGGTCATAATAAGGTCACAGGCAATAGGTACTGGACTTATAATATTCATACTGTGCTGGAAATACATCCATGGAGCACCTCCGGCGTGAACACAGGTCATCACTACCAGAGTAATGGCTCCTCGTAACGGTAAAACCAATTATCATTAACAATATGAATAATATAAGTCCAGTACCTATTGCCCGTGACCTTATTATGACCATCTGTTTCACCATTTTAAGGGATCATTCAGTGTACACGACCCTGCACAACTACTTTGGCAATCAATTTTACTGTTCTTTTTTAAGCCTCATCCTGTCTATTATCTCCCCCCCCCCCCTCAGCAACGGCCGCTGTTGAAATATATCCTTGGCACACCTCGTGCGCTGGTCTTCATTACCAGAGTAACAGCTTCCTGTATTCTAGGATCATCATACCCTAGATTTTTAACACTGTGCCCATACAAGATGACTCACACCGTATGTACACTTCTTTAACTAGCTGAAGTTGCTGCTTTATACTTAAGCCCTTTCCGGCAACTGTTCCTTAAACCTCTTAGCAATGGCTGCCATAAAAACAGCTCAAGGAGCACACTCTGCACCTGCGCCGTTTTGGTCCGCTCGCACTTTTAAATGCATTCCCCAGAGGTGCCCGCACCATCTAAAGTACTTCTGACTAGACGCGCCGCCACACCAAATCGTAAGTACTATACTGTCCGGTGCCAGCATTGATCCTGCCACCTGTAGTTGCCATATAGATGTCTAACCTTGACCCCTTTATTAATTTTAGATTGTGATGGTTAGTAGCCAGTAACTGAATTACTCACCACGGAATAATTATCTGGTGAGGTTACCGCCTCTAACCGCATTTTTAAATCCTCTTAGACACAGCGTGTGTGAGCAACATAATAACATTAAGCATTTGCCCTTCTACTACAGATCACCAGGGAATGCCTCGCTGTCTATAGATAATCTGACCTTCGAGCATAATAATTATATTACCCACCACTGATTTCTATTGGGTGGGTTGACCACTGTGACACTGCTTCACGCTAATTTATCCTTGTGAGCTTGACTGTATCTTGGCTACTAGAATACTCATTTGCCATTGTCCACCTTAGATCCCTTGAAGTAGCTACGAGCCAACTTGGATCAACACCACTGTTGCCTTCTACCTTATCTACCATCATTAATCCTTTCATCTTGGTACGCCATCTTATCCCACCATCCAATACACCCAGTCACAGCTAATCATGGCCACTCCTCAATACCCCGCCTATATATTCTAAAAGGACCTCCCTTCTGGACTACCTAGAATTACCAGTCCTTCACCCAGAAGACTCCATAGTCTGGCACTTTCCTTGTGCTAATTTCTGGTAAGCCACAGACCACTAATGCCCGCGCCATTTCTCTCACACTGTTCTACCTTATCCCTCATTGACACTTTCCTCCATTTAGAATCCAGAATACTTTTTCTGAAGAGACGCCGTATCGCGAGAGGGTTGAAACGTCGTTGACTAGCTTAAAAGGAGAGCCAAAGAAATATATACATAATTACTATATTTATGAAGAGCTCCCCTTGTCTTATTACAAATAACTATTTCCCCCTTCTTTTATTTATTATGAATAGCACTGTTAGGTATGGTCACTTCACTGGGGTACACTGAGTCACGTATAAACTGCTTATATTTTTAGTATACATCTTTGGAAAGTTGTCTTTTGATACCTATGTTTACTGCAACTGCAAAATAAACAATACTCATTTCGCCTGAAGTGAGTATGACTTGAGACATTGCCGTGTGGGCTTTCTGAAACCTAATCTATACAATATTTGTTTGACTTAATTTAATTAAGTTCTTATTATATAATTGTCTTTTCTGATTTATTCTAGCGAGTTACAATTTCTTGCAGAGCTTATATCACCTTTGTTAATGAGTTACTTGTGAACATTGTTATTTTGCTTATTAGCAATACCCAGTTCTCAAGGACATATGGGTTGCTCTTGTCCTTTATAAATAAAGGGACTCTATCCAGCAGGTCCACATATATTTTAAAGTGGAAGGGTGTTGCATAGCCTCCTTCCTGAGCCTCATAAGGAGCCAGGTATGGCGTCCCTGGAGTTGTATACATTTTAGAGGGAAGGCGGTGAACGGTCCGACACCCTGAGCCTCATTAATCGCTGGAGACCCCATCTACCAGGGCCCTATTTATTTTAAAGGTGAGGGAACCATGTGGCCCCATTCCCCAAGCCTTATTAAGCCCTGGAAAACCCCCTCTCAGGGCCTCTATTATTAAAGGGGAAGGCAGCAGTGTGGCCCGCTGAGTCTTATTAGGCCTTGGAGACCCCATCCCTACAGTCTTTTTTATTAACGGAGATGGGGTCTGCATTGCTCTTGTGAGACTTACTAAGCCCTGTAGACCACATTCCCCAGGACCGTTTATTTTAATTAAAGGGAAGGGGGAGCCACATGGCCCCTTTCCTCGAGCTTAGTTAGACCCAGTGGGCCTCATCCACAGGGTCACCAGTGAAAATTATAGGGGAGGCTTCCATCCCCAAAATGTTATCACATGTGGACCTTATCCCCCTGAGGCCAGCTTCACTTAAAGGTGAGTACTCTGGTGTCTAACTAGGGTTCCCACCATATACTCAGTCAGCAGCACCCGCCGCAATGGAAAACATGACAATTGTGGCCGCAGTAATGGCGGCAGCATTGTAATACCATATGCATGACCGCCACCTTAAAGGCGGCGTTCCTCATTCCCGGGACGATGGCAGATGGACAGAAGTCCATCTGCCATCGTAATCAGGCCCATAGTTATTAGCAACACAAATGATGTGTTCTTAGAGAAACACAGTCCTAACTATAACAACCCAGTTGCTGTAGGCTCCAAGGACCCAATCCCCTAGAGGACCCCATCCCCTGGGGCCCAAAGTATATTTCAAGGGGAGGGGGTCATGCAGCCCCCCCCTCTCCAAGCTTAATAAAGACCCTAGGTACACCACCCTTCAGGGCTGTTAGTCATTAAAGTCCCAGGGGAGCCTACTCCCAGGACATAGTTGTTTTCCTTCTCACACCAGTGTGTGCAGGTAAACTTGTGTTTGGTCCCACCTTGCTTGTGGGATCATTTTTAAAACTCTTTTGAAAAGGGAGCAAATTAAAAATCTGCTCCCCGCGGGCGTAAATTTATAAATGCTCTCACCAGCTGGAGGCACACTTGGGAATGAGATCTGTCTAGAGCCGGGGTGGCCCTGGGACTACCCCTAGGCCCCTGACATCTGTATGGTGGGTGCCCTGGATGGGCACCTGGCACCCAACTTGAAATATTGCAAGTCATGGAAGATGGGTCCCCAGAGCCATAATAGACTTGTGACCCCCACTTCTTGAAAAGAGAGACAGCCCTAGAGGATGGGGTACCATAGGCCTAATATGGCTCGAGGAGCGGGGATATGTGACCACCTTCCCCTTCAAAATAGATCAAGCCACTGTGGGATGGAGCCCCTGAGTCCCAAATAGGCTCAGTGAGGGAGGCTATGTGACTCTGTCCTAGAGCCTTTAACAGCTCTGGGGACTCTATCCCATTGCTTGGGGCGATAGACTTTTTAAGATGTAGTGGGGCCACATGACCAGTTCCCTGAGCCAATAATGACTCTGTGACCCCATCCCGTGGAGCAGATTCACTTTCTGTGTCCTGAGAACTCCATCCCGAGACACAGCAGTTTCTACCGGTGCAGGCAGGGAAACTTGTGTTTGCTTCTCCTGGTGGGAGCAGTTGTTAAACTCACTCTAAAGGGGAGCAAAAACAAGGTCTGGTGGCAGGATCTTTAAAAGTCCTTCGCTGACTGGGAGCAGTCTGTAGATCTGTTTTTCTGCTCACACTGATGAGGGCAAGGAAACAGATGAAGATATTGCTCCTGTTCGGAGGGAGCAGTATAAATAGCTGCTTCCTGTGGGCAGGTTCAGAGCCAGCTCCTGCAGCATTCAGGGTGTTAGCTGCACCCACTAGGCCTCCAGGTGGGCAACGAGGTACCCACCATTTTAAAGAAAGGCCCAGGTGATGAGGTACCTGGGGCTATAATAGATGTGTGTGACAAAAGGCTGCGCATAGTGTGGGGTTGGGTGCCTGTGAGGGGTATGCTTCAGGGGATGGCTTTTCATATTGTAAAAATTGTTGTTTTGCGTTTTTTTGAAAATTCTAGAAAATCACAAAAAAATAACAAAGGTTAACGTAACAAAAAGATTGATTATTGTGAAATAAAAAACCTTAGAGATTCACTGAACAAGGTTAAGTAACTTAATACGTAGGTGAATGTGTCAGTGACACAATAAGATTTTGAAACGAAAAATTCACCAGTTACAATTAGCATCACTTATGACCTCACATATTCATCATTCATGGCATGCTCTATGACATCATTTTTGACTTTACTGATGACATCATCAGATGACTGTGTTATTTTATTTTATAGTTTACATATTGGCTTGCAACTACCATATTATTTTTATAACTAACTTTGTGTCCAGATAATGGGTGTAAGTGTTTACAAAACCTGTGTGCTCCTAATGCATCATAGGAGTGCAGAGGTATTGAACATGTTATAAATCTTTGTATTGAAGAGTAACTCTGTGTGCAGATGGCAGTTGAGGTCTTCAGTCAAGTATGGTCCACACAAATTCTTTGGTTCTGCAGAATGAGTTTCCTGCAGAGAAAAGAATCTACATAGTGGATACTAGGGGGCACATTAGGATGGCGGTCGGAAAATCCCCCCGACCACCATGGAAGCGGAAAACAACCGCCCGCCGGGAACGTGGAAAACCCGGCGGTCAAATTAGGATCATCTGCCAAAAAACACCGACCCCGGTGGAACCTGGTCAAGAAAAACCACCCGTAGCGGGCGGTGATGTCCAAAATCCATCCCTGACAGTCGGATACACTGCGGAAAAACACCAACCGGCCGCAAGCATAGCCGAGACACCGCACTGAAAATTAAGACATTCCCGATGGAGCTGCTGTACGTTAAGCTGTTTCGACTGCTGCGGTCGCTTACTAGAATGAATAGGAGAGCTGGCAGAAGAGCTGCAGCATAGCCACAGCAGCGGACGATCTGTGGAAAATATGGCGGATTAAGGAAATGCCCACAATAAGGCCAAACTGTGCAAAAAACAAACTAACCATGCTCCCCTAAATACACAAAACACATCCCAATGACACAAAACATGGCAAAAAGAAAAATACAATTCCCAGGACAACAAACACAACACACCTGACAGGAATACCCCATTTGGACACACCTACATAGCTGAGTATAAGAACCGCCCCTTCCCTGACCACACTCCTTTGCAACTTTCCAAGACTGAAGGCCACCAACCCTCACAACAAAGGATAGGCAAAGCAACACACCAGCAATCCCCACACCACACACAGCACCAACACCACTTCCACACCTGTACCACCAACCCCCAGCACATCACATACTATACACATCACTACCACACCCACAACTCACACCCCTGCACCCCCAAACACTTTGCACACCACACACAATGTAAACACATAAAATGCCCAAATCCACAGAGAGTGAGTTGACAGTCATGGTGAATGAGATAGTCAGATTGGAACCACAACTTTTTGGTAGCCTGGTCCAACAGACACCACTAGCCACAAGGACACAAATGTGGGCAAGGATTGTCCAAAGTTTTGATACAGTAGGGACCACCCCGCGATCCAAAAAGGAGATCATGAAGTGGTTGCATGATCTGAAGAGGGTTGTCAAAGAGATGAGAGGCAAGAACCAGGAGCTGGCTGAGAAGACTGGCGGTGGCCCTCCCATTCCACCAAAAACATTCACACCATGGAAGGAGAAGGTGCTTGCCATACTACATCCAGAGAGTCACACAGGAGTACCCGGGGGAGTGGAGGCTGGTAAGTATAAACAAATGACTACCATCACACTGAACTGTACTATCCTGCTCAACTACAAAGTTACACCACCTAGGACAATTACCATTCATCTGCACCACACACTCACAAACACATGTCTCACAGATCCAACATTCACCCACTCCCATTCACCCCAAACATAGCCACCAAAATTGCCATGGGGGCATGTGTACAGGCAGCCAGCACTACAACTCCCACCATGCACCCTTGTCCGACAGCATCAGCAAGATAGAGCCCTCCCCCCACCCCACCCAGAAGCATATGTCAGTCTATTATATTACCCACAGCAAACTCACAGGTAGGTAGCCATCTTCTCTGGGAGGGCTGTTTGGGGGTATGAGGCCTGCACTACTACTCCCACCATGCCCCCTGTCCCACAGCATCAGCAAGATGGAGCCCTCCACCCACCCCACACAGAAGCACTTGGAAGCCATTGCTGTACACCAAACAAACTATCAGGTAGGTAGCCATCTTCCCTGGGAGGACTGTTTGGGGGTGTGAGGCCTGCACTACTACTCCTACCATGCCCCCTGTCCCACATCATCAGCAAGACAGAGCCCTCCACCCCACCCCCACCCAGTAACTGATGGAAGCCATTGCAGTACAAACAACAAACTAACAGGTAGGTAAACATATCATTCTGTCTCATTAAACCACTAAGCAGGATGTTACAAAGCATGTGTGGTGGTATGAATCAAGATATGCACATGACAGGACAAATGTAAGCTGGAGATGACAATAGCCTGTCCATAGCCAGATGTGATGTCAGCCAGGTCTGAAACATCTACAAACAGTCCTCAATGAAAAACATTTTGTGCCCGTCCCTAGATGGCAACAGGTCTCTGCAATCTTAAATTATGCATGGCTCACATGGTATGCATTGACACCTCACACCATGGACAAGTAATGCATGTACAACTTCATCATGTCAGGAGGCACAGTAGTGCACATAGCAAAGAATGTGATAATCAGTCAATTGTGTGGTGTACAAACAGTGGGTGACACACAGCTAACACAAAGCTTGCAGGGTGCACTTCAATTACCATTTCACATCTAATCCACAGGTGACCAAGAACTCACTGCAGAGGACAACACCAGCAACCTGCAGAGCCAGTCTCCCCCGGTACATGGACTTTCGGATGTTGACTCCCAGGATTCTCTGGAGGATGAGCTTGATGCCGGCCCATTTGGTGTGCCAGGGAGCAAAAGGTCCCAGGACCCCATATTCCTCCCCACCACATCTGCTGTAACAACAACTTCACTGCAGACCCCTGCTGTTATGGCTTGTGCATCCACCACCACCACCACCACCACCAGTGCGTGCAACACCTTCTCTGTCCCAGAGGATGACCACCCCACACCACCGACTGAGGACGGCAGAGCGAGGATACGGGTGCCCACAGTGGTGAGGCAACAGGTCCGTGGCAGCAGGGTAGGGGCGAGGGACTGGGTCACCCACAGACTCCAGGAGGCTGGGACCCAATCCCTGGAACACATCACCAGAGTCCTTGGCGCATATGAACAGGCCCAGGGACAATCGGGCCAGTCTGACGACCTGTTATGCGAGCTCATCCTGCTGATGAGGTACATCGACACCCGCATGGGACAAATGGTGGACCTCATGGCCCAGCAAGTGGCATTACTGAGGGACAGGCCTGCGCCACAACCAACACCTCCACCTCCCTCTGGTGGGTAGCAGGATGACAGTTCACCATCCTCCCCTGCGACCACAGAGAGGGGTGAGTCCTCAGATGCCATTGGCCATGCAGCAGGGCCCACCACTGCCAAGCGACCAAGGGGTAGTCCTAAGAAGAGAATGGGAGTATTTGGAGGCAAGGCATCTGCAAAACGCCAGTCACGGAGCCAGCCCTGATGGCAACCCTCTTCACCAATGTATTGACCATTTGGACTGTCCTTCCCCACACTGCCTTGTGAATTGCATCTGTCTGTTGGATTGGGTGACTACATCAATGTGGTCACCACTATATTATCTCATTTAGCATGACTGTCAACTCACTACTCCACCACCACCTCAATGGAAATGTACACCCCATAACATGTCAACATTGAAAATAAAAAAGCTTACACAAATGTTGTCGTGTCAGCTCCGTCTTTATTGCAGGATGTAGCCTTCAACATGTCCATAATGTATCAGGAGTATGTACTGTATTTAGGCAAGGATACGTTTAAGGCACCTAGGGAAACACAACAGAACAACACTCACTGTTGTGGTTTGTGGCATCACAGACAACACAAAACACCTATCATCTACATAAGCCAACATGCAGATGTTACAATGGGCAACAAGTGTCAATATACACGTCCCGTATACATTCCAAAATGACATGTCCAGGAAACATTGCCACCCACTTCTGAGTCTACCACTGGCTGTTGTTTCAATTCTCACATACCCCTTCACGACAACAGCAATATGACCAGACAATGGGTATGTTGTACATTGTCACCCACCTTCAAGTGAAGTAGCGGGTGATGAGTTGTTGGCGCATGTCACCACCTTCCTCCTCTCCACTGTCTTCTTCATCATCCGGGAGGAGGGCAATTTCCTGGCGAATGGCTAGGTTGTGGAGTAATTATAAATCAATGTGGAAAGGATCACTGGTCCTGCATAACCAAGGTCTGCAGGTGGATCGGTAGGTGTCTCTCAAATAAAAGACCCTCATACACGTGTTTTTTCAAAGTCGTGTAGCGGTATATGATGTGTCCCCACTTCTTGTAACACGTGTCCGTGCGTAATCCTTGGGTCAGTTTTTGTTTGCACCCTCCGCCAGGAGGTTGTACCATTGGTTAAAACAGTAGTGATGGTGAATAAGTGAAATAGTGCTATAAAGGTGTTCTAAAATACCTGGACAGCCAGAGGTTCAACTTTAATATTTCTGGATTCGGGTAGAAGGTTAAGGCGTGTCGCTATGGAATTATTTAGGAATTCTAGCGCACTACTCTTGTGAGGTTAAAAGTGGTCGACATGTTTCAGCCTTATCTGCCTGTTGGTCAGTCGGCTTTCCTCAGGACCATAAAGTGATTAAGTGAAAAAAAGGAAAAGGTAAATTTGTAACCTGATTCGTTTTGTGGTAGTAGGTCACATTGTACCTGTAATAAAAGAAAAGGGAGATAGTGCAACCACATTTGTAGCGAATAAGTGGGAAAAGACACTTCAGCAATGTACAATGACATAGAGACACAGTTGAGAATTATGAAGCATATTATTAAAAAACATATAATTAAAAGCGAGTTGTGCAATACTAAACTCAGAGTCACATTCATATTAGGCGTCAACTTACTCATTCTCAAAATTCTATGCGGAATATTGTGATGTATAAATCCCAAAATCGTATTTAGGCGTCATGAGATCATTTCTTTACAGTGCCCTGATATTAAAAGCGCTATTTAATTTAAGGCGCAATTCCATTGTTACATTACCATGACGTCAAAGGCGCTAATCAATTTTACTGTGTCATCACGATTATCTTAGACATTGGTATAACGATGTAATACCTGTTCGAGTATAGACTCTTACAATTATTTAAAAGTACATGCACTCGTTATTAGGCGGTACCAAGCACTCGTTCTAAATGTATTCTGAAAATCGAACATGTGCATACTGCCGCTATAGTATCTTTAAATGCGCACTCTGGAAAGCCTATTCAGAAAGAGATGTAGGCACTCCTAACAAAAGTCTAAAACTAAGCAAAACTCAATACAGAGCAGGGTCTTCACATGCGCTTATGCGTAACTAGACCTTATGGAATGTACCTCTACATTATGTAAGACTTGTCTCCTCGGGAACCACGGCAGTTAGGGGGAGGCTTCACTGGACAATGCTCCTCGATACCTCTAGCCTTCAAACACCCGTCTAGCAGCTTGTGCTGTCTCTACCCTTGGTGACCCGGAATCAATCGCCAGTGTGTAACTTGTCTTCTTTTATTGCATAGTAATGGAAACTGAAGAGTTACTTGAGTGTTTATACTTATTAGTTGTACTAAATTGTTATACCTAATTTTCAGATGAGAATTGTAATCATTTCTAGCTTGGAAATAGATGACAAATGGAGTTTATGAGAATGTACTCTTTAGGTGCTCATTCGGAATTTTCTCATAATCAAAGAACGTTAGAAAATTCGTAATTCAGGCAAAATATCAATTGTTTGTTAAGACATAACCACGGAACGGCATCATTCAGGCCCTCACTGTCTGTCTTAAGTCTGTGCACCCAACGTTGCTCTTTTTCAAATAAAATTTTAGCTGCATTCCTGTCCACAGTTTCAAGGGTTTCCAGGATGACCCACTGTAGGTCATTCACAGAGTGCCCAGATTCTTTGTAGTGAGTTGACATTTTTGTGGTTGTTTTTTTACAGTTCACATTGCTGCGGTGTTCGCAAAATCTTTGTTTTGCTTTACGACAGGTCATGCCAATATATCTCATTTGACACGGGCAAGTTATCATGTAAATGACATGGCTTGTGTTGCAGTTCGTATGTCTTTTTAATTTCCAATTGAAGTTGGGAAGCAGCTGTAATTCCTTTGTGGGTTTTGTAGTGTCACAGACTGTGCAGTTTCCACATGGGTAATGGCCTGTTACTGGACAGTTATTCCACAGTCCAGGTGTGTCTTTCTTTTTCTTAGGTGGGGGGTCTCGTGTGCACCAGCAAGTCCTTGAGGTTGCGGCTTCTCTTGTTGGCAAACATCGGTTTAGGCCAATTCAGATTGTGAGATGTTACTATTCTCCAGTTTCTGTTGATTATTTTCTTCACTTGGTTGGTGACTGGGCTATAAGTAGTTACGCATGTGATCCTATCTTCCGGAATCCTATCGTCCGGAATCAATTCGATTTTGGAACCACTTTCAGAATTTGCAGACCAATATTTAAGACCACTGGTCCAAAAGACACCCACCAGTGCACCAGAGACTACTTGGTAGTAATAATAAAAACTGCCACCAGACTAACAGAAGAATTGATGGTAAAAATAAAAATCCTTGAAACCAAACTGAACAATACGGTAAATATAACCATCTACAAGACCAGACTGGAAGAAATCAATAAAGAAATGAAAGATAGTCAAGAATACCTTACACAAACGAAACTGCAAAAACTAGCCAAAGAACTAAAAAGGTTTTCACTAGAACGTGTACATCCATATAGCAGTAAGGATTACAAACCTAATGACAATTCATCCAACAATGATTCAAATAGCATATCCTCAAATGACAGTTCAGACCAAAGTGGGGATGATTCCACAAAGCGTGGGAGAGGAAACTACCGCAATAGGAGGGGGAATAGGAGAGGACAGAATAACTTCTGGAGACCACCATACTTTCAAAATGGAGGCCCAAATATGCCTTTCCTCCCTTTTAACCCACAATTCCAAGGATGGCCTAATCCTTATTTTGAAGTACCCATGAACCATCAAATGCAACAAGGGGGCCATAACTACCAACAAGGACGTCCTTTTTTAGGGAATGGCCAGTCCAACCGCCGGGCCAGACAAAAAGGGATAACCTGGTCCGACCAAACAAGACAAGTCGAAACCAGGAGTGTAACGAAGGCCAAGACGGGATCGGGCGCAACAACCTCGTCATCAACTTGACTGACAGAATCCTAACTAAGGATCAACTCAGCGTCCTGAATAAAGGACTTGGGTATGTCCCCACTCCAAGAACTGACATCTTTAAAACAAAATGCGAGCTCGCAGCCTTTTGCCGTACCCTGAAACTGAAAGCCTTTTATAAAGACAACCAACAATTGACACAAGAAGGAGATACAACACTGAGGAATAAATCGACATTCTGCCCCTCAACTCACAAGTCCCAATTGAAATATGCACCTTTGAACAGGCAATTATGAAGGAAGTTGACCTATTGCATAATCAACCACAGAAACCTTTTCAAAATATCACCAAGGCGGAACAACTGGCTCTCACTGAACTCAAGAACGATAGAGAAATCGTAATCAAACCGGCGGACAAAGGGGGAGGAGTAGTCTTATTAACAACAGCTGGATATGACAAACAGTGTATGGACCTCCTTGCAGATACAACATTTTATGAGGTTCTAACAAGAGACCCAACTGCCCGTCTACAAAGAACAATATCCAGGATGGTGGAAGAAGCGGAAGCCAACAATTGGGTGTCCAAAAAGGAGGCAGAATATCTGGAAGTAAAAACACCAGTAACACCATACTTCTACTCCTTACCAAAAACGCATAAAGGCAAAATGCCACCACCAGGGAGACCAATTGTGTCCGGAATCAATTCGATTTTGGAACCACTGTCAGAATTTGCAGACCAATATTTAAGACCACTGGTCCAAAAGACACCCACCTATCTGAAGGACACAAGAGACCTCCTAAACATGTTACAAAACTTTGAGTACTCGGAAGGAACAATGCTCTTAGTGGGCTTAGATGTAGAGAGTCTCTACACTAGTTTGCCACAACAAAAAACACTAGACACTCTTGAAACAATCCTCTTTAACATTGACTGGCCAAACAAAACCCCCAGACATTTTGTTTTGGAGTGCTGTAGATTAGGTCTAATGGAAAATTTCTTCCAGTACAAAGACACCCTCTTCCTTCAACGCCATGGAGTATCTATGGGCAGTACATTTGCGCCAAGTGTGGCGGGGTTGTACGTTAGCACCTTTGAACGCACCTTCGTTCAGAATGAGAACAACCCCTTTCTTCATCATATTCTCTTTTGGAAGAGATATATGGATGATATCTTTTTAATTTGGAAGGGTGATAAGGAAACCTTGACGGACTTTCATCGCTGGCTTAATACCCAAGATGAATGCTTGAAATTTACATACACTGCCAATGAAAGTACTTTAGATTTTTTAGACATTACCATCTTTTCTAAAGACAATACTTTGCACACCCGTACTTTCTTTAAACCGACGGCCAAGAATAGCCTGCTATCTTTTCAAAGCTTTCATCCAAGACCCTTACGGGAAAATCTCCCGTACAGCCAATTCCTTCGCTTGAGGAGAAATTGCAGCTCAATTACTGACTACAAAAGTCAAGCGAATGACCTATGTGAAAAAATACTGGTTCATCAATATCCAAAGAAGGTGATCAACACATGCAAGAAACGTGCCCACAACCAACCAAGAGAAGCACTCCTAGAGACGTGTCCTAAATTGAAGGAAGATAGGATCACATGCGTAACTACTTATAGCCCAGTCACCAACCAAGTGAAGAAAATAATCAACAGAAACTGGAGAATAGTAACATCTCACAATCTGAATTGGCCTAAACCGATGTTTGCCAACAAGAGAAGCCGCAACCTCAAGGACTTGCTGGTGCACACGAGACCCCCACCTAAGAAAAAGAAAGACACACCTGGACTGTGGAATAACAGTCCAGTAACAGGCCATTACCCATGTGGAAACTGCACAGTCTGTGACACTACAAAACCCACAAAGGAATTACAGCTGCTTCCCAACTTCAATTGGAAATTAAAAAGACATACGAACTGCAACACAAGCCATGTCATTTACATGATAACTTGCCCGTGTCAAATGAGATATATTGGCATGACCTGTCGTAAAGCAAAACAAAGACTTTGCGAACACCGCAGCAATGTGAACTGTAAAAAAACAACCACAAAAATGTCAACTCTCTACAAAGAATCTGGGCACTCTGTGAATGACCTACAGTGGGTCATCCTGGAAACCCTTGAAACTGTGGACAGGAATGCAGCTAAAATTTTATTTGAAAAAGAGCAACGTTGGGTGCACAGACTTAAGACAGACAGTGAGGGCCTGAATGATGCCGTTCCATGGTTATGTCTTAACAAATAATTGATATTTTGCCTGAATTACGAATTTTCTAACGTTCTTTGATTATGAGAAAATTCCGAATGAGCGCCTAAAGAGTACATTCTCATAAACTCCATTTGTCATCTATTTCCAAGCTAGAGATAATTACAATTCTCATCTGAAAATTAGGTATAACAATTTAGTACAACTAATAAGTATAAACACTCGAGTAACTCTTCAGTTTCCATTACTATGCAATAAAAGAAGACAAGTTACACACTGGCGATTGATTCCGGGTCACCAAGGGCAGAGACAGCACAAGCTGCTAGACGGGTGTTTGAAGGCTAGAGGTATCGAGGAGCATTGTCCTTTTCGTTATGGAGTAAACTGCAAGTATTAAAACCCCTTTACTAAACTCCTTTTTTCCTCACTCCAAAACAGTGAAGCCTCCCCCTAACTGCCGTGGTTCCCGAGGAGACAAGTCTTACATAATGTAGAGGTACATTCCATAAGATCTAGTTACGCATAAGCGCATGTGAAGACCCTGCTCTGTATTGAGTTTTGCTTAGTTTTAGACTTTTGTTAGAAGTGCCTACATCTCTTTCTGAATAGGCTTTCCAGAGTGCGCATTTAAAGATACTATAGCGGCAGTATGCACATGTTCGATTTTCAGAATACATGTAGAACGAGTGCTTGGTACCGCCTAATAACGAGTGCATGTACTTTTAAATAATTGTAAGAGTCTATACTCGAACAGGTATTACATCGTTATACCAATGTCTAAGATAATCGTGATGACACAGTAAAATTGATTAGCGCCTTTGACGTCATGGTAATGTAACAATGGAATTGCGCCTTAAATTAAATAGCGCTTTTAATATCAGGGCACTGTAAAGAAATGATCTCATGACGCCTAAATACGATTTTGGGATTTATACATCACAATATTCCGCATAGAATTTTGAGAATGAGTAAGTTGACGCCTAATATGAATGTGACTCTGAGTTTAGTATTGCACAACTCGCTTTTAAATATATGTTTTTTAATAATATGCTTCATAATTCTCAACTGTGTCTCTATGTCATTGTACATTGCTGAAGTGTCTTTTCCCACTTATTCGCTACAAATATGGTTGCACTATCTCCCTTTTCTTTTATTACAGGTACAATGTGACCTACTACCACAAAACGAATCTGGTTACAAATTTACCTTTTCCTTTTTTTCACTTAATCACTTTATGGTCCTGAGGAAAGCCGACTGACCAACAGGCAGATAAGGCTGAAACATGTCGACCACTTTTAACCTCACAAGATTAGTGCGCTAGAATTCCTAAATAATTCCACAGCGACACGCCTTAACCTTCTACCCGAATCCAGAAATATTAAAGTTGAACCTCTGGCTGTCCGGGTATTTTAGAACACCTTTATAGCACTATTTCACTTATTCACCATCACTTCTGTTTTAACCAATGGTACAACCTCCTGGCGGAGGGTGCAAACAAAAACTGACCCAAGGATTACGCACGGACACGTGTTACAAGAAGCGGGGACACATCATATACCGCTACACGACTTTGAAAAAACACGTGTATGAGGGTCTTTTATTTGGGAGACACCTACCGATCCACCTGCAGACCTTGGTTATGCAGGACCAGTGATCCTTTCCACATTGATTTATAATTATTGAAAGGAGATTGAAAGGATCTCTACTCTCTCTCCCTCCACCAATTGATGATACGTAGGTTGTGGAGCATGCAGCATGCCACTATGATCTTACACACCTTCCTAGGTATGTATGCCAGTGCACCTCCGGTCTTGTCCACGCAGCGGAAACGTGACTTCAGCAGACCAAAAGTACGCTCCACCACACAACGTGTCCTCCCATGAGCCTCATTGTAGGGACGTTTAGCCTGGGTCCTGGGATTCCGCAGTGGGCTTAATAACCAGGGACGGTTGGGATATGCAGAGTAACCTAGGTATGACAAACACAAAGAGACATTGCAATGTTGCTGAGGCAGAGGGCAGCAGGTCACACACCCAGCACGTCAAATGACTAGGCATACTCACCCACAATCCATGCACGCTCAAGAAGCAGATTAGCCATCAGGTGGGGCACAATGCTGTTCCGCAGAATGTAGGAGTCATGGGCTGAGCCTGGGAATCTGGCACACACGTGGGAGATGATCATATCTGCCAGGCACACCACTTGCACATTTATGGAGTGGTAATATTTGGTATTCCTGTAAATGTGCTCACTTGCCTGTGGTAGCACAAGACCGATATGGGTGCAATCAATGGCACCAACAACATGGGGGATGTGCCCAGGAGGATAGATTTCTCCCTTCACAACTGGCAATTCAGCACCCCTGGGGAAATGGACATATCTGTCCTTGTATATCATCATGGCAGACATAACATCATGCAGCACCATGCTGAACATCGTTTGTAACATCCCACCAGCCCTGGCCACTGTCTCCTGGAACAACCCAGTGGCAAAAAAATGCATGGTTGCCATCACCTTATAAGGTGGGGTGAAAGCTGTTGGAAATGTCTGGCGAGGCTACAGGTTGGGCTCCAACATATCACAAAGGGTTTTTAGGGTGACTCTATCCAGCGGAATTTCTTGATGATCACCACATCCTCCATGTCCTCCAAGATTATCAAGTGACAAAGTAGATTTGGCCACCCCCTAGTTGAGATGAAAGTGGACACATGTCAATGCAATCCATCATGAGATGGGCACAGCATATCTTGTTCTGGATGACACAGCGACAACAATGACTGACTCAATAATTGAGGGAAACAACAGCTTATATGTAGGGACGCGTTCAGCTACACTAAGGGCACACCTCTCAAATTACAATACACAAGTACCTCATACACCACATAGTTCAATATGAATGCACGTAGTGATACTGATATGGCCACATTTCACATGTGCATAGATGTGAACATGTCATCTGGCAAATGTGTAACAAATCAACACCACTGTCTCATACTTAGCTGCTGTACCTGTCACACCTTAATGCATAATTTCAACCTGACACACATCCAATAAACAAGGACCCCAATTGGCGCAGGAATGACAATTGTGAGTATGAGCAGACATAAGAGGTCATGCAAGAAACTACATCATACAGTGAGGCGAGCCTTGCTGTGATTATCACTGCACCTCAACACACTGACATGTGTACACATTGTAGAGTCAACAACAACACTGTCCTGCCTCATCGACCATCAAGTGACATGTGAGGGAGTACAGGCCAATCTATGACACACATACACAAACATGGCATGTGTAGTTACCAGTGGAGTCAATGGAACATTGGCATCGGGTGCACAATGATGTGCCATTGATCATGTAGCCAGTGTGCACTGTTGATGTGTGCCAGATGGCCATTGCCATTGTTTGGCAGCCAAATCACGGTAGCTACGGCCTGGCCCCAGCGGTGTGTCACCAGCACCCCCATTCACACAGGTGCGGTAGTCATTGGCATGGAGACATGCCCAAATGGCGGTTGGCATGCTCCGCCACCCAACTCGCAGTGCCTCATGTGATTGTATGTAAGCCAAATCGCTTTAGCTACCACCTGGCCCCAGTGGTGTGTCACCAGCACCCCCCATTCACACAGGTGTGGTAGTCATTGGTATGGAGACATGCCCAAATGGCAGTTGGCATGCTCTGCCACCCAAATCGCGGTGCCGCATGTGATTGTATGGCAGCCAAATCACTTTAGCTACTGCCTGGCCCCAGCGGTGTGTCACCAGCACCCCCCATTCACACAGGTGCGGTAGTCATTGGCATGGAGACATGCACAAATGACGGTTGGCATGCTCCGCCACCCAAATCATGGTGCCTCATGTGATTGTATGGCAGCCAAATCGTGGTAGCTACCGCCTGGCCCTAGCGGTGTGTCACCAGCACCCCCATTCACATAGGTGCGATAGTCATTGGCATAGAGACATGCCCAAATGGCGGTTGGCATGCTCCGCCACCCAAATCACAGTGACTCGTGATTGTCTGGCAGTCAAATTGCGGTAGCTACTGCCTGGCAACAGCAGATTAACGTTGTGCTCACCCTTGAGGCGGAAAGCCGGGGGTTATTAGGCCAGGCAGTATCTTGTGTTTGAATTGCGCTTCATTTTAGCAATGTTTTTATCTTTGGGTCACAATCGAATTTCATGTTTTAATAATTGTGTGTTCCTTGCTGGCACTTTAAATTTTAAGCCAATCAATCAATCAATCAATCAATCATAGCATTTGTATAGCGCGCTACTCACCCGGAGGGTCTCAAGGCGCTTGGGGGAGGGGGGTCCGCTACTGCTCGAACAGCCAGGTCTTGAGTTGCTTCCTAAAGGAGAGGTGGTCTTGGGTCAGGCGGAGGTGGACGGGGAGGGAGTTCCACGTCTTGGCAGCCAGGTAGGAGAAGGATCTTCCTCCCATGGTGGCTCTTCGGATGCGGGGAACGGCGGCGAGGGCGTGGCTGGTAGAGCGTAGCTGGCGGGTGGGAGTGTAGAAGGTCAGGCGGTCGTTGAGGTATCTGGGGCCTTGGTTGTGGAGAGCTTTGTGTGCGTGGGTGAGGAGTCGGAACGTGATTCTCTTGTTGACGGGGAGCCAGTGCAGGTCTCTCAGGTGTCCGGAGATGTGGCTTTGTCGGGGGATGTCCAGGATGAGTCGTGCTGAGGCGTTCTGAATGCACTGGAGCCTTTTCTGAAGTTTGGTTGTGGTTCCGGCGTAAAGGGTGTTTCCGTAGTCCAGACGGCTGGTGACTACTGCATGGGTGATCAACTTCCTGGTTTCTGTGGGGAGCCACCGGAAGATCTTGCATAGCATGCGTAGGATGTTGAAGCATGACGAGGAGACGGCGTTGACTTGTCTGGTCATCGAGAGGGAGGAGTCTAGGATGAAGCCCAGGTTGCGTGCGTGGTCCGTTGGTTTGGGTGTGCTGCCCAGGGCAGGGGGCTACCAGAAGTCGTCCCAGGCGGAGGGTGATGATCCCAGGATGAGGACTTCCGTCTTATATGAGTTCAGTTTCAGGCGGCTGTTCGTCATCCACTCGGCTACGTCTTTCATCCCTTCGTGTAGGTTGGTTCTAGCGGTGGCGGGGTCGTTGGCGAGGGAGAGGATCAGTTGAGTGTCGTCGGCGTAGGAGATGATGTTGAGGTTGTGTTGGCATGCGATGGCCGCGATGGGGCTCATGTAGACGTTGAAGAGGGTGGGGCTGAGCGATGATCCTTGTGGTATGCCGCAGATGACTTCGGTGGCCCCGGATCTGAACGGGGGGAGGCGGACTCTCTGTGTTCTTCCGGCGAGGAAGGAGATGATCCACTCCAGTGCCTTCTCCTGGATTCCGATGTCGATGAGGCGCTGCACTAGGGTGCGGTGGCAGACAGTGTCGAACGCTGCGGAGAGGTCCAGGAGGATGAGTGCCGCTGTTTCACCGTTGTCGAGCAGGGCTCGGATGTCGTCAGTGGCTGTGATGAGGGCGGTCTGGGTGCTGTGGTTGGCTCTGAAACCGGACTGTGAGTGGTCGAGGGATCCATTCGTCTCGAGGAAGGCGGCCAGCTGTCTGTTGACTGTCTTCTCGATGACTTTGGCAGGGAAAGGAAGGAGCGAGATGGGACGGTAGTTTTTGAGGTCGGTGGGGTCCGCTGATGGTTTCTTCAGTAGGGCACTGAGTTCGGCGTGCTTCCAGCTCTCTGGGAAGGTGGCGATGTCGAAGGAGGTGTTGATGATGTCTCGGAGGTGGGGTGCGATGATGGAGTCGGCCTTGCTGAAGACATGGTGAGGGCAGGGGTCCGTTGGTCTCCCTTGTTTTTTTTTTCAGTTCTATGGGGACCCTTTGTTAAATAAAGGTTCTTCACGTACGTCACCCATTCTGTGTTGCTGTTCCCGGGATCCTGGTGCAGTGCCCGACCCAGGTTTAGTTCGTTGATGATTACCCAGAACTCTCTAGAGTATGCTTTTTTGCTGGAAATCAGTAGCTTAGTCCATACCCGTTCTTTGTATTGGCCTTTTGCTTCCCATAGTTTTTTCTGTTATGCCTTCCTCAAGTTTCTTAGGTCTACAATATTTGTATGTTGGCCTTTTGTCGCCTTTCGTTGGGCCCTGGCTAGTTTTATTTTTTCTTGTTTTAGATCCGCGTTAAACCAGGGCCCTGGTTTTCTTATTAGGTCTCTATTTCCTCTCGGGAGAACTGAGTGGTTTTCCTTTATTACCTCCAACAGGTTTTCCCAGTTGTTTATTGGGTCTCCATTGTCGAGGCTCCCATATTTCAAAATAAAGTTGGTGGCAGTAGTCATGATTTTTTGTGTATCTCCACCCCTCCATTTTATTTTTCGCAAGTTAAATTTTTCTGTTTCTTTATTTAATGACCTCGTTCTCTTAGCTCCAGGTGCAACGATGTCTAACCTTAGGATTTGTGGTGGTGTTGTTATCACAGCGCTCACACAGTGCTCACACCTGCCCGCTCAACCGTTCGTAGCTAGTAAATGTACAGGAATTTATATAGCGCAAATCACCGAGCGGTTTCTAAGCGCTTGCTTAGGGAACCCTTCCTGGTATTCCCCTGTGAGATAAGCCCGGCAGGGTAGCCACAAGGTGAAAGCCAGGCATCCCGCCGCGAGGGGCCGTTGTGGAGATTAAGCAAGCTATTGCCCAGAGTCACAGAGTGTGAACCCGTGAATCGAGTAGGCACCGGAGCGAGAATTGTCAAGTCCATGGACATTTTAGGACTCAAGACCCCGCCGAGCCGGGAATTGAACCCTGGTCCCGGGCTGACCTCTGCTTCCAGGTCTGCCTCCTCTAACCAGTGAGCCACACTTCTCCACTAGCTAGTACCTACACCCAATTCCTTGCATGCGTCCCGCGGCGTGCTCCCGGCACAAACTCTGGTGCTTGGAGGGGCTCTTCTCCTTCACCTCCTCCTTGTTGGTTTTGGCGGTATCTACTAGTGAGCTCTTGGGTGAGCTCTTAAATGCACTTAAATGCTGCTTCTGGGCTATAGCGGGGACCCGTGCTGCATCTGTCTGTCTTTGCTGTAACAGGGATTGTTGCAACCCGGTGCTACCCTAACGTTGTCGTTATCCAGCCCCTACACAGCCCCTCGGTGCTTGGAGGACTCTCCCTCCTCCTTAGTGGTGGTTGAAATGTCAGTGGGAGTGGTGTTTTTGCTGCAGCGCTCGCACTGCGCTCAGTGCTCACACCGCCCCTCCCCCCCCTCACCTGTTCGCCGGCACACGTGCTCCTCCTCCGCAGGGCTGCTTCCCCTCTGGTGCCGGTAAAGGAGATAGAGATGGCAGCGGCGGCAGTGTTGTTTTCACAGCGCTGCTGACACAGCGCTCACACCGCCCGCTCGCCTCTCTCACCTTTCCGCCTGTCCAGCGACTCCTTACCGCTAAATTCTCGGGCTCAGGCTTAGGCTCTGGGCTCGCGGCTCACGGAATGGCTCCTTGGAACAGCAGTCTGCGGCCGAAAACCCTGCTGCACCGCGCCTCGCCCGACAGCAACAGCAACAGGAACAGGAACGGCTGCTCAGCTCAGGTGTGCATCCATGTTTGCGGGCTCAGGGAATGGGGACTCTGCATCATCTTCAACCTCACAGCGGCCAGTGCCCACCCTCCCAGCCACTTCTTCTGGTGCTGCCCGTGTCCGGGTCAGTAAGAGGGGACGAGGTTTCTTTATACCTGGCACCGCTGCCCCTGCCTCTGTCCCCCCTGCTGCCATTGTGCTGAGTCTGGGAAGCTTTTGCGCCAGCTGTGTGTAGGCCAGACAGCTCTCCTCAATGCCTTCATTGAACATGACAAAAAATTGGCCCAGGTGGTTGCTTTCATGGAGGGCATACATTCAGACGTGGCTGGGCTGCACCGTACTGTCCAGGCTTTGTCCTCCACAGTGACGTCTGCACTTCAACAGGCACATACTACCAGTCCAGCTCTGAGGCCTTTGTCCACCCCCCAGGTGTGGCCACATCTGCTGATAGTGACCATGGTCCACAGACGTCAAAGTCCCGATACAGCACACGCTACACACAGCAGCAACAACCCAAGCGACCCCGTCCGCAGACACCACCCCCACAGAAGAGCAAAGCCACCCCAGAGTGCACAGACAAAAGCCCGTCAGGCAACAGCAAAGCCCAAAAAGCAGAAAAGCAGACCTTAGTCTCACATGCCTCAGAGGCATTACCAAGTAAGGACTCTCCTGTTCCTAAAGCATCTCGCAAAGAGCGGCATGCAGTTTTTTGTGTCCACTTATTAGGTGGTGCATGGCAAAGGTACACCTAAGAAGGGCTCCAAGGCAAATGTACCCACCACCTCAACTCCCATTCCAGGCCCAGTAAAGCAGGGGAAGGAGGACACTGTGTGGGGTTATATCTGGCAAATAGGGGGTGGATGGTCAAAGGTGAAGCCAGGCTAAGCGTTCTTCTGGATCCAGCATGTCCCCAGAGGGAGTGTCAGTGTCTGCACCTGATGCAGCTTTGTTGGTGAGTGTACCTGTTGTGTCCACACCACTTTCCATGAATCCCAATACAGGGAAGCCATTTAGAATCCCCAAGAAGTGGAAAGGCACCCATGCGCAATCTCCCCACCAAACTGTGTCTCACGTCAGCCTGACTCCACCTCCACGTGCCATTACACCACCTGGTCCAAGCAGCCCTCCGGCTTGAAAAGCCACTGATAGCCCTACCTCAGCTGGGCCGCACTCTCCCCGTTCAATTGCTCCTACTCCCCCCGACACACAGCCAGCTCCCAGTCTGCCAGACAGCCAAGTCTGAGTGGTAGTCACCTTCACACACATGTCTCTCCCACAGGTGGGCCAGTACTGCACATTGCTACCCCCTGACTGTGTTGCTGATCTTGTAAAGGTACATTCCCTGTGCAGCCTCTCATGTACTCGCTCTGCACTTTTCCCTGGACACTGGCCTTCCTGTTTAGCCCTTGCCTGTGCAGACTCTCATGTACTCGATCTGCACTTTGCCCTGGACACTGGCCTTGGTGCTCTTTGCTGTGTTGGACCACTCCCTGTGCAGATTCTCATGCACTCGCTCTGCACTTTGCCCTGGACAATGGCCTTCCTCTTTAGCCCTTGCCTGTGCATCCTCTCCTGTACTCGCTCTGCACTTTGCCCTGGACACTAGCCTTGTTGCTCTTTGCTCTGTTGGACTATTCCCTGTGCAGCCTCTTGTGTACCCACTCTGCACCCTGGACTGGCCACTGGCCTTTATATTTTGCCCTTGCCTGTGCAGATTCTAATGGATATGCTGTGCTTCCTGGACTGGCCACTGACCTTGATGTTTTTCCCTTGCAGATTCTCATGGATATGCTGTGCTCCCTGGACTGGCCACTGGCCTTGATGTTTTGTCCTTGCCTGTGCAGCTTCATATGGACATGCTCCGCATTTTGTGCATTGCTCTTCTCTACTGTTGGCGCCTATCTGTGCAATATGTGAATAAAGAGAGTTATTCCCGTTGTATGTTTTGTTAGTGTCCTTACTGAATAACGTTATTTTAGTGAGTGTGAATGGTTTACTGTGCCCCATGCTCTGTGTGCCACTTCAACATTGCCAATGTCTTTGCTCGCATATTCTTATTTTACAGAGGTGACAGGGACTTCAGTTCTTAGTGACACTGATACCTTTGTTGTCTATGATGTCAATTTTACCTGTAATGCAGTTGTCATTTTCATGGTTTATAAATGTTGGCTAGATTCTTCACATGTCAGGTTAGGGGGCACTGTCTGCACAGAATGTGATTCTCTCCACAGGTTTGCAGGCAGGCTGGCCAGTGTCATCATGTATGTGTGTTATTCCTTTATGAATGCACAGCAGTGTATGTGTGTGGTCATCTTGTGATGGCCAGTCATCCTGGTCCCATGGCCTACCTTTGATGTGTGCTCTTGTGTAGTCAAGAAGTGTGCAGTGTGAAGTTTGTGACTTTGTAGGGAGTGTTGATGTGTGTGTGCCCCTGCTTTGTCAACTACATACATGTGTCACCCAGGAGTTGGGTGCCTGTTGTTTGGATTGTTCAGCCCTGTGGATGTGGTTGGATGCACATGTGTGAATTGTATGTTGTGCAGTGTGCAGTGTGTTGGGGGTGTCCATGCAGTTCTGTCTGACTCCTACTTGTTGTTTTTGCCACTTGTGAGTATGCAGAGTGGGTGGCTGATCATCTACGTGTCTTGCTACTGTTTGTGTACACTGTGTAGACCTGCTGCTCCACACTGCCTTTGTGGTTGTGTTTTCTCATGCATTGCTGTCACATGGTGCATTGTTGCGTCCAGTATGGCAGTGTGTGGTGTTATGCTATCCCCTATGTGTGCTTCAGATGCCTACCCATTGTGGTTCTGTACTCCCTCTGTTTGTGTATGGTGCACTCCTGCCATGTCCAATACTGACGTGTGGTACACTTCACTTAGATGTCAGATGTCTCCTTAGTTTTATGTGTGTGTGCCTCCTCATCACTTCATTTGTGTTACTGTGCTTTGTGATGCAGTTCTTTGTCCAGGAGCAATGTGCCACTCAGGATATGTCCCCAATTGTTTATTTGTGATGTTCTTGTGCTGTTTGGCAGTCATGGTAGCCCATCTGCTGTTCAGCTGTGTGTGCTGCCCAGTCATCTGGTGAAGTTGATTCCACCTTTGTATTCCAGACTTGTGCATCTGTTGCTGTTGTGTTGGGTGTACGTGTGTTGGCTGTGGTATTGCTTCACTTCCTAGGTGTGCTGTTGTCTTTGTGTTGTGCTGATTTGTGTTGTGTGGGTTGATGTTGTGTCACTTATGTCTGTGTGGGACTGGTGTGCTTGGTGAGCACACACTGCTTGTTGTGCATGCAGTGCTGTGTGTATGTTGCCTTGTCATTGTCTAGTGTGCATTCACTGATATCATGCAGTGTTTGCTCTGAATTGTTTGCATGTGCATCTGTTGTTTGTTTGATGTTGTTTGTTTGATGATGTTTGTTTGATGATGTTTGTTGTTTGATTGTTCTGTGATGGTGCACTTCTTGTGTGTGTTGTGGTATGTTGTCTGTGCGTTGTTCCTGAGTGATTAGGTAGTGCACTCCTGTTGTGTCTGTGCTCCCATTGCCTTGTCACAGTTTGGCTGCACAGGGTATGTCTGTTTTTGTGGTGGTTCTGTGTGTGTTTCGGTTCGGTTATTTGTTTGTCTGTTGTTTTTATACAGACATTTGTTCTGGCATCCCCCTGTGTTGTTTGCTGTTTGTGGCTACACCAAGAGTGTGTGTTTATTTGTGTGTGTATAGACTGGCAAGTATTGGCAGCCTTCAGTGTGTTTGCCACTGCTGTTGTGTGCTGCTGATGTGAGGGGGCTATGTGTGTAATTCCCTCCTGGTGTTTGGCAGTCATAGAGTGTGTCAATGGGCCCTGTGTGTTGTGCTGCTGGTGTACTCCTGTGGAGTGGTTTTATGCACGTGTGGCTGTTCACAGTTTGAGTTCAGGGCTTCCTTTCATCCTTGTACCTATACATGGTTTGCCTTCCTGTCTCTCTGTGTTCGTTCACTGTGGTGTCTGTGGTTTGACTTCATTGACTGTACCAGCCATGTGTTGTTTGATGGTCTGAGGGTGTTGTTCTGTGTTCCTTCTCTTGCATGTGATGTGCACATGCTTGTTGAGTGTCTCCATGGCTTTCCATTTGTGAGCATCTCACTTTGGCATTCCTATTTGTTGTGCTCCATTGCTGTTGGCATTTGGGGTGTGTATGTGTCTGTGTGTCAGTCTGT
The DNA here is from genome assembly GCF_964261635.1 of Lissotriton helveticus. Taxonomy (NCBI): domain Eukaryota; kingdom Metazoa; phylum Chordata; class Amphibia; order Caudata; family Salamandridae; genus Lissotriton; species Lissotriton helveticus. Next base: position 1,598,074,981 of record NC_136059.1, on the reverse strand, counting down.
GGTATGTATGGGTGACTATGCAGGCTGTGCGTCCATTTGTATGTTTGTTCCTTGTATGTGTTCATTTGATGCTTGTACTCATTTTTGTTTCCCTGAGTGTGGTGTTGTTGTGGTGTGTGTGTTTCCCTGGCCCTGTGCTACTGTGCTTTGTGTTGTGCGTTCCTGTGCAGCCACTCCTGCAGTGGCTGTCCCCCTGGTTGTTTGTCGTGTGGTGCAGGGTATGGTTTGACCAGGCTTGTTGTTGTGCATGGGGGCACAGGATGGGCACATGGCATGTGCCTTCATGGGGTGTGCTAATGTGTGGTGGGAGTAGGTGTGGCCCTTTGGTGTTTGTGCCCTGCCTTCAGCATTGTGCACATGTATTCCCTTGTGTTCACCGCTGCGGTGACGTGGCCAGGCATTGCTGCAAGATCGCGGTTTATGTGTATCCGGAATGTGGAGGGGTGACTTGGTAGCAGGTGGGTCATGTGTGGGTGCCCTTGTGGATGTGTTCCTGTCCCCAGCAAGATGTCTGATGTGGATTTGGACCCTGTATCAGCCCATGTGTTGTGTGTTGTGTTTGTGTAGTTGTGTACCTGTGGCAGCGTCCGCGGCGGTCCATGAGTTGCTGGTGATGTAGCAGGTACAGCACCGGAAAAACGTGTAGAGCTGGGTCAATGGCGGTCTTGACCGGGTGCTGTGGACCGGGACTCTGGTTTCGCCTTCCGTTGTCGAGCTTCCGCCGTCTCTGGAGGGGCGGTGTCTCCGCTGCGGTGCATCTATTTGTTTGGGGCATCCTAATATATGGAGCGTGGCAGACGTCATTCCTCATGTCAGTAAGTCTCCATTGGCTCCAACCGCCGGGGTGGTGGGCGCACTTTGATGGCGGTGCGCGTCGCACTGCGGCAGACGGGAAATGGGCTATGTTTGGCAATTCTAATATGGCGGATGTGAGTACATCTGTTTGTGGGTGGAAAAATGAATTTTTTCCGCATCGCTGGCACCGCGGTGGTGCCACCGTCCGACATCCTAATGGACCCCTAAGTATTGTTAGCCTCCTTGAGTTCTTGGACAGAAACATCTCACCATGACAATTTCTCTATATCTATCTATCTATCTATCTATCTATCTATCTATCTATCTATCTATCTATCTATCTATCTATCTATCTATCTATCTATCTATCTATCTAGATAGATAGATAGATAGATAGATAGATAGATAGATAGATAGATAGATAGATAGATAGATAGATAGATAGATAGATAGATAGATAGATAGATAGATATTCACTATGAGAACATTGAAATAAATAAATTAATATTTATTGTATTTTTGATTTGTTTATTAGTATATTTATGATTGTTTAATTTTGCATTTACTATTTTAAATACATTTATCATGTACTAATTTCTCTTATGTTGTTAATAATTAGATATTTCAACATGTTAATACATAAAAAAGAATCAGAAAAAGATTTAAATTATTTTTAAAAATTGCAACTTTGCCATAACATTTTTTAATTGTTTACATGTGTTGTATATGAATTTAGGACCCAAGTGTAATTTTCCCGATGCATGCCCATATATAGGTATAAATCACGATATCCTTATATAGGCATTGAAATCATAACCATATTTAGACTTAGCCTATGCAGTCCAAATACGGCATGGCTACTTCCACTAGTTCTAAAAATACACAACGATTTCTTGGAAAAACCCACCTTCAGCAGTCAGGGACTTCCCTTTGCTTGAGGATTGATTTATCCAAGAACTGATGGAGTTTTCAAAGAACTGAGTCTTTGATGACGATAATATGTCCAACCTTACGTCAAACTAGGCACCTTCAAGGTATAAATATGCCCACACTTGCCCAGGCAAACACACGGTGGTTTGGAGCAGTTCTACTATCGACTTTCCCGACACCCTGCTACAGCAAGTGCCGAAGGAAGCCGACCCTCCAGCAGACGCACTGAGAGAGACGTTGTCTTTTCTCTTGCTGAGAAATCCAGCTCCAGTGTTTCCAACCTACCCTTGCGGGTTGTTGGGAAATCGAGTCCTGAGAGAGCGATACCAGACCTCCTTCATTCTAAACCAAGGTACGGAGCTGATTAGACCCGTAGAGAATTCTTGTATTAGATTCTTGGCAAAGAATACTGAAACTAAGCTACACCTCACTTACTTCTTCCCTTGTACTAGACCTAGGTTAGGTACACCGGGGTAGGCATTTTTTAGAAGCACCAGTTGAGTACTTTTAGCCTTTAATTATTAATGTATGTATTCTATGTATTTTATGGCTTAGAAACCATATCATGCTATTACAGTATTATTTTATAATACTCTTCGTACTGTACGCATTGTACTTTGCGACCAGTATTACGATTGTAGCAGTTCATTTCCTCTGCATGAGAAAGAAGACTGTTCAATAAATACTCTTTTATTGAAAACGCCCGTCTCTCTATTTCTCTGCACCTCTGGTGAAACAAAGCATACACTATTGACTGAGTGAAATAACTATCTATTGTTTCCGCGACTCTAGAGATATATTTCTTATTCTTGGGAAACAAAGTTGTCATGTTTATGCAGTTATCAGAAACTAATCCCTTCTTGTGTATTCGAGAAAGTTTCTAGTGATCTCTGAGCTAGCTGGCACTCACAATTAAGTCTAGTATATTCAATAGAGATCTAGTAGACCTCAGTCCTACGTCAAATCTATAGGATATATTATTCAAATGCGCAGAACCTATTGGGAATATAGTAACTACTCTACATGGCGCCCAATGTTTGGTAAGGCAACAATTTAACGCTAGATACTAGAGTAACTCAGTCGTGCTTTTCACACAGGCCCCTTTTTGCGTAAAATACTCCAAAAGACGTCTAGAGTGGGTTAAAGGATATAATATCTGCCATAACTAAGTAGGACGAAATTGCTATGTATTAGTTTGTGGTTTGTTCAACGTTGAAGGATACAGTGTTCAACGTTGAAGGATACAGTGTTCCAAAATATTGTGCACCTAATCTTTGTTTCCTAGAAAATTGCTCTGCTAAACTTTCGGTCAACAAAATGAGTGACGACGAAAGGGAGAGAGCTGCCGCAGCAGCTCAAGCAGCTCTAGACGACACAAGTCTCCAACAAAATAACCTGGATGCTATACTCATCCCGGTAAATATAAGGAAAACAATTACTATAAAACTTATAGAAAACGGAGTATCATCAAGAGGTGTTAAAGTAATATTTGTTATAGAGGCATATGAATATCGGCAGACAGAGGTATTCTATTCATGGATTCTGTTTCCTGCAGCAAATCCAGTAACACACGAGTTCCACTACTACAAAGTAGAGGAACCTCCAATGGAATACGTTCCTTTCGAGGACGTTGAAATTCCACTAACTTACCAAGAGCATCAGCTCTGGTTTAATGGCGCCCTACAACATCAAAATAACATTTCCAGGCTCGGTCCACAAGGTAGAGCAGGAGCAACATGGCCTGTACTAGCCAGCTATACACCACTTCCTGACATTGAAAGAATGACAGGTCCAGAACTATTAGCTCAGCTAAAACAGCTAATTAAAATACATAGACAGTTGGTTCAACATGTCATGCGGACTTTAACAGTCCAACCTACTAAAAGGATTCCACAACACACCCCTCATCAGGGGAACACAAATTTACACCATAGACTATACAGTCAGTAATCTGTAAATTACCCTCAAAATGGGAACACATTCCGTTTTGGTTAGCCCAAAAAATTACTCCAATAGAGGCAGTATTCCCTGATATTACACCTCATGAGAAACACAGGATTCTGACAATCTGTTTACCAATGGGGATTGCACCACACGTAGAGGACTGCGACACTTGGGGTACAATCTTTGCTTCAATCTACACAAAAAACACATGGTGTTCCTTCTATGGCGTAATACCAGACGTCCTAAGACAGATTCAAAATAAATACAGACCAGAACCTGCTTTAAATCTTGGCATGAAGTTACTAAAAGATTTCAAACAGGTCTCGGCTATACTATTAGCCAACACTAAAGGTGAAGCAGCATCCGTGGTGATCCGCATAAAACTAAAAGAAACAGATATTACTGAGCAACCGTATGAGCTTGCCAGAATTATTGAAAAATCCTATGAAGAACTAGGTAGAGATAGTTTGGGTGGGAAACCAGTAAAACCCCAACTAACTGAAAATCCTGAAAAAGTTTTTATTAAAAATAATCTCACTACAAAAAGAAGTGGGAAAACACCAAACAGACACTTCCTAGAGAGAAGGGTTCCCAGTCCAGAGGAAGGTCTCCTCAACAGGAGCCCTCTGAACAGAGATATAACCTTAGAAATAGGGATAATTTGAGAAAACCTGATAGATATCAAGATATTGATACACGTTCCTCTCGTACCTTTCAGACTTCCTCGCAGAAATCCGAAAGAAGAGGACGATCAGAACAAAAAGAAGAATGCGTGAAGTCCAAAGATGAACAGCACGTTCAAAAAAATACGAAAACTCAATTCACCAAGAAGAAGGTAGCAAGTCTAAAGAACAAACATGCAGAGGATCTTGAGGACAGAACTCAAGAACGGGGAGTGGGCCCAGACAATGCTAGACAGCGCAGCAGAGATCACCATAGATCGCAAGATCCTGAAGGATCATCTGGAGACAGTGGACTAGAATGAATGCATTCAAGTTGAAACTGCCGACACCAGGGTTAGTGTACCCCATAAGTTATATGAAGCAACACTCCGGATCGAGGGGGACATAACTAGGAAAATAAAAGCACTCTTTTGGGAGAAGCTATTTAAGGGCTATGACATTCTTCTAGCTGAACAAGACTGGCCTCCTGAATTTGTCAGGGAGTGCCCACATGGCGAAGAGATAATTATGTCAGCCTTCTCAGATCACATTCCAATTCATAAAAATACGCATATGCCAGAAAATGGGCAGTAGCCCAGGCTTCAGCATTATACAAAAATCCTGTAGGATGGGATGAGGACTCTCCTCATCATTAAATCCAGTTAAAAAATCAACCTACTGCACAAAGGCAGTATCCAGTCAAGCAAGAAGCTAAAAAACAAGTCAGGGAAATCTTAGATCAACTTGAATACTAAGGGGTGATTGAAACATGCACCTCATCTATGAACAATTCTTTGTTTCCTGTCTCCAAACCAGACATTACATATCGTCTAGTTTTGGACTACAGACACTTAAACTGTTGTTGCAAAACTTTTGCAGTACAAAATGCACACAGTGCAACACTGATGAATATGATTGTGCGGAAAATTAGATATTTCTAACGGTTTGTTCTGTCAAAACATTGCACCAGAAAGCAGTTACTTGACCGCTTTCTCAATAATGGAGACACAGGGACAATTTTGCCGTCTCCCCCAGGGATTCAAGAATAGTCCTGGGTTATTCTAAGCCAGAGTAACAGAGTTACTACAAACGCATGATGATGAGGCATTATCTTATGTTGATGACATCTATCTTACAGACGATGATTTGGACGTGCACTTGAAAAGAGTGAACACCATAATACTTGGGTTCGCTTCTGAAGGGTACGAATTCAATTTTAAGAAATTACGAGTTGCTCACCTCAACGTCCTATTCCTAGGATACGAGTTATCAAGTGAAGGCAAAAGTCTAGCAGCCAACTTTCTAGAGAAATGTGCGCTGCTTCAACCTCCAAAAACGCTGAAAAACCTACAGGCAATTCTAGGTTTCCTGAATTTTGGAAGAACTTATGTTCTAAATTACGCAAAAAGGGTTAGACCTCTCTACGAACGAATCAAACCTGATTTCAAATCAACTTATTGGACTCAAGAACAAACAGAAATTTTGCGTTCAGTGCAAACTGACATGTTAGCAAAAACACAGTTACAAACACGCGACAACATGCGCAATCTTGTTATCTTGTAATCCGAATCAGCGAGCTGAACTACAGGCTTTCAAGATGGCGCTTGAAAATACCGATCGCTAATTCCCCACACTCATAGTGTGCGATTCGTATTACTGCATCCAGTCTTACAATGAATATCTGCAGAACTGGGTTCAAAACGGTTTCAAAGACGCAAAAGGTGGCACAATTAAGCCTAAAATGCTTTGGGAACAAGTAGTTCTGTTACAAAAAGAACTACAAAAGACTCACGTGATTCATACACTGAGTCATCAGCGTGATGGCGTTCACGTTGCAGGGAATTCATTGGCTGATGAGGCCATGAAGGCAGCTGTGCAAATGGCTTCCGTAGCTGCAATCACTCGTTCAAAAACAAAAATAGACAGTGACATAATGCAAGCTGTCACCGCTACAGTAAAGGACAGTGGTAAAACACTCCTGAAAGGCTTTCCAGTAAAGTACTCATATATAACTGATGCAAATAACGTTCCTTTTGCTCGAATCCCTGGAGTGGGGGATAGGGCAATCCCAAACATGGAACATAGGTTAGGACTAATCTTAGAAGCACATGAAGGACTTGCCTCTGCACACGCAGGAGTTTCAGCCACAGTATAATTTTTAAAAGCAGAGATATTGGTGGCCATGCATGAGGAAACAAGTGTCAGAAGCTTCCAGAATCTTCGCAGGAGCAGAACGGATGCTTATCCCAGATGCCCCACCCTCCAGTACCACCGCTGCAAGAGCAGTGTCACTAGCAGGGGGGGAAAGGGGAAGTGGACAGAGAGAAGAGACACCTTGTAATCTGCGGACACCTGGTACCCTCTTGGTTGTTGCGAGAAGAAATGCTTCTCAGCCTCCGCACCTCGTGGATACCTAATGCACAGAACAGGGAAACATAAGATCTCACCCCTACTGTATATTGGCTCTATGCAAAAATCAAAACTGGTCCTACCAGGTATTCCCAAGGCAATGCGTCTCTTCTATTGAATTTTCTCTCTGCAGGTAGAGTTCTTTCTAGAAAGCGGGGGAAAGAAAGCGGATTAGTAACTTAACTAATTTCCTTCTTTGACCTTTTCTAGAGTAATCTGTGAATTCTCCTATTCCTGTTACTCTCTTGCAGAGGAATTAATTTGGGGGTCTTTGTGTAGCAGGTCGTTCCAAAACTCAAGCAGGTTCAGTCTCAATATCCTCAAGCGCGCAAAAGGGGAAAAGGGAGGTAAGATAGGGAAAGGAAAAACTAAGGCAAGCGCAATGAAGAGGGAAGCGAGGAGGGAAAATGCTGCTGGAATAGTGCTCGACCTTCATACAGTTTTTAATAATGACAACTGTTCAGTTTTCTCCTTCTGTAATGCTGGCAGGACGAAGTTCCTCTTCACTGGGTTCAACTGTTCTCTCTCAAATGCCAATGCAACGTAGGCTGCCTGAGTTCTTACTTTGGAGCACTGAGTAGCTTAAAGTTCCGTAAATACTCTTGTGCTGCTTAGACTCTTTACTTCAAAAGCTTGTCCTGACTTTAGTCTGCTTTCACCAAACACTCGGGCTGAGTAACAGCAAGAAACTCTCACCTGCTACTGCCGGAGTTTTTTCAGGAAACAGGCGAAATGCTGTCAATGGAGTTCGGAAGCTCCGAACTTCTCTGGAAATATCGTCTTCGGTCTCTGACTCACTTGAGCTAGCCAGACGCAGGAAACTCTGCACCCGACTCGCTCCTCAGAAATTCCGCACTCTCCCGTCACGAACTATTGACACGGAGATGCGGAAAACACTACCTCTCAGCTCAGGGTCGTGATTGAAGTGCGCAGTTAGAAATGCGCACAAGACCCAGATACACAAAACTGCAACCTCACTGAGGAGGGAGACGGCCACTGCGGCGGCCATCTTGGGGGAGGTTTTTCCCACTGCTGCAGGGGAACCAAATGCTCACTTTACTAGGCTTAAACACGGGACGTCTTTTGGAAGGTCCTAAAGCCCTACATACAGTGGCTATCCTGAGGTTCCTGACAACAAGCTACAAACTATGTTCTAGAATGTGAAATCTATCAAAAAATGAAAAATTCTACAGTGAAACGACCTGCGCAGATGCCACTTCTAATTCCAGATAAACCATTAGCATGTGTGTACCTGGACCACTGTGGTCCCTTACAAAGGGACGGCAATTATAAATATATCATGGTCGCAGTGGATTCCTGCACAAGATTAATTTGGATATGGCCTCAGCGCTGGGCTGACGCTCGGACTGTTATAAAAGATTTGCGAGTCTTTATCGGCACATACGTAATCGGCATGCTACATTCTGACCAGGGTCCTGCGTTTAGCTCTCGAGCTTACAAGGAGGCCATGGCCAGCTTGGGCGTTGAATTGCAGTACTCAAGTCCATTCCATCCTGAGGGAAATGCGGTAGTGGAAAGTAAACAACGTGACATAAAGCAATATATAACAGCTAGGATATTAGGTTCGGGTGACGGGTGGGTAAAACATCTAATAAGTGTCCAACGTAGTCTTAATAATCTGCCAAGAAATCCTCTGGGGGGAATCACTCCATATGGATTACTATTTGGTACTAGAATGCTCATCCAGGATCTTGATTGTCAAGCTTCAGTGGTGGAACAAAAACCCTTTGATATCAATGACCATTTGGCTGTTTTACAGGACTTAAATGAAACAAGAAGAAGTCTGAGTAACACAACACAAAAGCCAACGACAACTGAAGAAAAGCCACCTGTCCCAGCAAGACCTGTCTGGATTCCAAAGATTGGGGATCTAGTCAGGGAAAAAATCCCGGTGAAGAAGGAATTTAGGCCTTCTTACAGAGAAGCAGTACCTGTCTTAGCAATCCACGGAACAAGATCAGTGTTACTACTGCCCCTTGCTGGAAAAAGGGAGAACAGAATCGTGTCCATCGACCTGGTAATAAGTAGTAGGCCTAGTGGACTCCCAAGATGTAGCAGACGACCAAATCTTGCTACAATCCAAAAGGGTCAAACTGAAAAACTTATCACCTTTGATAAACCTACAGTAAGAAAAGAAGGACTATGCAACAAAGCCATGGAACTTGTACCTCTTGAGACCCAAATAACAGTTCGTCAAGAAACACCTGTCTACAATGATGTAGCCTCCGACTATACTAATATGACAACGGAAGAAACAGCTCCAGCGATTCCGAAAAATCCGGATGCAATCACAACAAATGACAGAACTGCCTCTGGCTATTTCATCAACTTTGATACATTTTCTGAGGATCCCAGTGAACCTGAAACTACGCCAGCAAATAAAACATTCAAAGAAAAAGTAACAGAACTCTTTCATCAACTTGAAAATACATACCTGGTTTCACCATGGGTTGAATTTTGGATTGTGTTAGGTGTACGTTTTCTCCTGCTCTGGCTCATTCTTGTTTTAAGTTTGGGAAAGATGATAGATGGAAAATACAGTACAATGGACACAGCAAGTAAGAACATCAACTTGCTCCTGAAACCTCACAAATCATCTCATCGTGAAAGGAGGGACCTGTCATCAGTGAACATCACAGCCGTTCCTATATCTGGTGGTATAGCATGGGACACAACTGATTATGACATTTATGGCCCGGTTGAACTGTTGAGGATTCCACACCAGTTTTAAATTTCTTTGAGTAACTTTGTCTTACCCAGCACATTTTCTGGGGGAACAGCGTTTACAACGCAACTTTTACCACGCACTACCTTTACAACACAGGTATTACAACGCAAGTCGTTACAACGACTTGCGTTGGGGGCGCTGTTCTATAGGAAATAGTTTAATTTTCTATCCAACACCTTCCCTACCATCCACGGGGACTGGAGTTGGAATAGAAAATTAAACTATTCCACTATCCAGCGCCCCCCAATGCAAATCGTTGTAACGACTTGCGTTGTAATGCCTGCGTTGTAAAGGCATGCGTGGTTAAAGCATGAGTTGAAACGCCATTTTCTGATGATTGGGACTTCGAAATTGTTAATAACATGATGACAGATTTAGAAATGTCAGCTAAATTCACTAAACATGAATACTTAGAAGGTTCATCAGATTATGAACAAATGTATTGTTTTAATCATTATGGTCACCATTATTTGCACACATCTGCAAACCCTAGAAATGTTTTTATTTACCATCAATGGGAACATTGTCCAACACCGCCAAAAGGCAGTTCAAAAACATTTTATGAAAAGTTTCCATACTTCTCAGGTTTTAATATTACAAATCCAGAAACGTTTTATTTAAAAAATGTGAATAAGACAGGAATGAAAAACATGCTGTCCAATACTAAACAAATGTATTCTGCGAACTTTTATGGTCAACTGTCTACATTAGGGTTTTACTTTTTGAAAGACAACATTGAGACAAAAACTGTCAGGGGCACCAAAGACTGGCAGGTGCAAGGTTTAGAAGCCTTATTCAGAGCTTGCATTATCCCAGAACAAATAATGTTTTTAAATGACACTGTACAACAAACATCTTGTCTTGGCTTAGCTGAGATAAAATATTTGAACAAACCATCAATACCTAAAGCCACACCTGACAGTAATGGCACTGCAGATGAGGAGGTAGATGTAAAACAGATTTTACAACAGAACAGAACTAATCCTGATTGGAAAAAATAGTTAATCTGGCCCACAGACACGAATAACTGTAAAGGTAGATTCCAGAACAAAACACAAGGGTTCAAAGTAACTAGGCCAGATCCAAGATATTCCCAGAGACAACATCCAGGGATAGTAACAACTTACAGTGTAGGAAAACTATGCCTTGAGTGGCTACAGAAATCCACACTTCCAGAAATTAAACAACACTTAACTTTACTAAAAGAAGGCGTTGACTTACGAGACTTCTTACTTGGACCTCGTAAACCACGTTAAAAAACGTTTCATATACGCCGGTATATATTCTGCTTACAATGAAGCATGGAAAGTCACGCAAATGGAAACTGTAGAAAAGATACGAGAAATTGATCGGATTCATTTAGAGAAAGCTCTCTCTGTAGTGGACAATGGGTTAATGACTCTGTCCTCCAGAATTTATTCTTTGGACAGCATTGCATCATCTGCCATTGACATAATAGAGCAGGACTTGCTAATGTTACAACATGGCCAGTCCCAATTACGTTCTATAATGCTGCTAGGCTGGATGTTACAAAATCTGCGTTCAAGCTATGTGCCATGGCATCTAATCAATACCACGTCATTGTTTACTATCTTTAACCTTACAGATAAACAAATCTCTTTGGCACAAACAAGAGCAGACTATACAGTGCTGAGCATTGAAAAACTGGAAAGATTACCATTAACCGTTTCTGAGAAACCTGTTTTGGAATGGATAATACATGGCACCATCACGATACCAGTGACGATTTTCCAATTTCAGTATTGCTTACAACATAAACCAGCAGGCCTGTATGAAAGGTTGGGTAAAGGGTACATTAAGTCATCCTGGAATTTACCATACACACACACATATTGGAGTGGGGGAAAGGAAGTGTTTCTTAGTAGTAAACATTGTAAAACCTCTCTAAGCGGTACACTTTTATGCGAAGGTATTAATTTACATGGAGCCTGCGAAGGTTCTTCAAATAACCTCTCTTGCCACCTGCACGGTTCACCAGCAGCAGTGATAGAACCAATTTTCAGGCAGTTTTCCAATGGCAGCTACGTTATGCTTAATGATCATAGCTGTTGTGGCATGTTGCCAGGAAAAGCGTATCTAGTTAGTGTGTCAGCCAGGGTCACTTGTTGTATGCAAGTAATGAATCCAAAAAGAAAGACAGACACGGAGTCAGCGATATGGCCTTCACTGAATATCTCTTCTATACGAATTGATACTTGAAGCAGAATGAAAGCCATTCTTTTGCAAAAACTGTGCCACTGACCTCGAGAAACGTATGATCTGCAAGTTGCAAGGACTTCTGCAGAGATACATGCATTATTATCAACAAACTGCCCAGTACATTTCGCAGAAATGTTAGGTCAAATCTTAAACATGTGTGATACCAGCGGTATTACAGATGTATTTAAGATGATTTTTGGGGGACTATTAGCACCCTTTGAAGCAGTCCTGGGCATTTTTCCTAACTTCATCCACTCTGTGTTCGCAGGCCTGCCTCTCATTTTGGGACTCGTAGCAGGGATCTTATTTTTATTCCTACTGCTCCGTTATGGCAAATCCAGCCACCAACTATACCCAAGCCGGCATGGAACATGCGCTACAGGCTATGAGGTACCGTCACAGAATAACACAGGCCCTTGGCTTGGCTCGTTTGAGAGATCTGAATACCACATGGTTCCTTTCATTCAGACCAATCTGGCAAGATTGCATCTTACCTGTTCTACGATGCCTGCTTTGTGGAGAGGAATGCGTGTTAGATGTTTGTCTAACACTACCATCGGTTACGCCAACGGATGCAGATGCATTACTGGGTCCGGTAACGGCTCACGTGTTGTGTTGCCCCCAACGGCATTCATTGAGATCTCACCAGCGAATCCAACTGGAGGTGAGATATACGCGGATCAACAGGCACACAGGTACCATCTGATTTGAACATTGCTAATGCGAATGACGCTGACGGCGATGCTTCTCATCTGTGCACAATTGATCTACTTAATGAAGTAGTTCAACTTTCACCTACTGTAGTAGACGATTTCTTTTCCAGCCTAGAAGATTTGATGTTTTCTCCTGACAACGAGAATAACTTTTAAAATCTGCACACAGCGTTCCATGAACTCTGAATTTGGCCTTCACTTTTCATAACAATCCTTCCAAAAGCCTGTGGAACTCTATTTTTCTACGGCTAATTTTGACTTTTTCTCAAAGAACTTAAAATCATTTTTTATTTTTTTGGGCACAAAGTAGTCTGCTTAAAGTAGACCTATTCTTAGAGAACAAGAAATTCTTTAAATACTTCCCAGAGACAATATTTGACCTTGTCCTTAGAAACAATAACATGCTATATATTCTGCTATGGAATGGTCTCGACCTTTTTATTCTGTAACTGAGAGCCATTTCATAAATGTCATTACGTGATTCATTCAGATAGCTTTGCCAACATCATAATTCATGTTTTAAATGATGCCTATTGCTTTTAAATACGTACTGTACTAATGCTAATTTTTCGTGTGCAACCTTATCAAATGCATTTTGTGTATTTTGGGTGGGATTGTAAACACATGCTTTAGATATGTTTTAGTGCTTATAATTGAGTAATGTTTAACATAATAAAGTGGAGTGGGTGTTGTATATGAATTTAAGACCCCAGTGTAATGTTCCCGATTCATGCCCATATATAGGTATAAATCACCCTATCCTTATATAAACATAGAAATCATAACCATATTTAGACTTAGCCTATGCAGTCCAAATATGGCATGGCTACTTCCAGTAGTTCCAAAAATCTACAAAGATTTCTTGGAAAAACCCACCTTCAGCAGTATTGATTTATCCAAGAACTCATGGAGTTTTCCAAGAACTGAGTCTTTGATGATGTTATTATGTCCAACCTTACATCAAACTAGGCACCTTGAAGGTATAAATATGCCCACACTTGCCCAGGCAAACACACAGTGGTTTGGAGCAGTTCCACTATCTACTTGCCCGACGCCCTGCTACAACAAGTGCCGAAGGAAGCTGACCCTCCAGCTGACGCCCTGAGAGAGACGCTGTCTTTTCTCCTGCCGAGAAATCCAGCTCCAGTGTTTCCAACCTACCCTTGCGGGTTGTTGGGAAATCGAGTCCTGAGAGAGAGATACCAGACCTCATTCATTCTAAAGCAAGGTACGGAGCTGATTAGACCCTTAGAGAATTCTAGTATTAGATTCTTGGCAAAGAATACTGAAACTAAGCTACACCTCACTTACTTCTTCCCTTGTACTAGACCTAGGTTAGGTACACCGGGGTAGGCGTATTTTAGAAGCACCAGTTGAGTACTTTTAGTCTTTATTTATTAATGTATGTATTCTATGTATTTTATGGCTTAGAAACCATATCATGCTTTTACAGTATTATTTTATAATACTCTTCGTACTGTACGCATTGTACTTTGCAACCAGTATTACGATTGTAGCAGTTCATTTCCTGAGAAAGAAGACTGTTCAATAAATACTCTTTTATTGAAAACGCCCGTCTCTCTATTTCTCTGCACCTCTGGTGAAATGAAGCATGCATGATTGACTGAGTGAAATAACTATCTATTGTTTCCGCGACTCTAGAGATACATTTCTTATTCTTGGGAAACAAAGTTGTCATGTTTATGCGGTTATCAGAAATCAATCCCTTCTTGTGTATTCGAGAACGTTTCTAGTGATCTCTGAGCTAGCTGGCACTCACAATTAAATCTAATATATTCAATAGAGACCTAGTAGACCTCCGTCCTACGTCAAATCTTTAGGATATATTATTCCAATGCGCAGAGCCTATTGGGAATATAGGAACTACACTACACATGTAATTTCAGTTTCTATTTTATTATAAATTTTTTGTTAATATCTATTTTTTTTATCATATTCAGTTTGTCTGTAATATGTTTTTAGTGTGTATTGTTTGTTAAACATGAGTTACATTAGATTTTTTTTTAAATGTATAATTATGCTAATTAATGAGGATAGTTTAAATATTATGTATAAATAGATATATTTTATTTTTTGTTGCTTTGTATGTGAATTTCAATTGGATTGTTAGGTGGTTTATAGTATTATTCTTGCTGTGCTTTCTAGGTAGTTAAGGTCTTTGTTATTTACAAAACATTTTATTTACATCGTAGCATTGCCACATTTCCTTGGTCTGTTTGGTTATTTTAGGTGTGATGCGGGTTAAAGACAGCAATATTCTAATTTAATGGTAGCTTTGTCGTTTTTTTAGGATTCTTAGAAATTTGGACAGGCCTAATGATGCTTGGATGGCTTTGTGCCATCTTTCCACTGGATTGTTTCTTTTGGCTTGTTGGGCCATGGTGCTTTCATAGACACTCTTCTATAGTGTTTGAAATTTGGCTTGTTGCTTGTAGCCTGAACTGTATAGTCTGCCAACCAAAGTGTCATGAAAATAGCCCATTAAGGGATTTCGTTTTTTGCCTGTGGGTTTGGTGAGCGGGGGTTCTATGAGGAGGCTGTAGTGGTAAGCTACTTATGTGATTGATACATATGCTAGGGCTACTAGTTTTATTATTGCATGAGCAGATTTGCTGTTTGATGCATATTCCACAGATAATGCAGATTTTTGGAGGTGTCTCCTAATGTTTGGTTGACATGGTAATAGCAGTCTTGTATGCCTTTGTAGGGAAGATTTTTAAAACTAGTTACATAATTGCCTACCCAAATTCACTATAATTTTTGGGGGTATTAGTTGTTAGTGTTTAAAGTAGTTTTACTTAGTAGTTTGTATTAGATAGCACTTTGCAACCGAATAAAGCATCAAACGCTAGCAAGCAAAGTGTGACTATTATATACTAATTCCTACTCTGGCTTGAAATAATAGTTAAAACACTACTATAAAGAAATACAATAAAATGAATTAGTTAAGTCGCAGAAATCTACACAAGTTTATAAGAAATACATCAAAATGTTATCATTTTGAAAATAAATAAAAGAGGAAAAGCAGCATGATTTCAGAGTAGCACATGAATAGAATTACTACTATTAAAACACTAACTCCAAATGTAACTAAAGCACAATAAAATAAAGCACATGTAAATGTAAAACTGTACATAATATAATACAATAACATTATACTTAAATACAAAATAGAAAAAATATAGCAAGTACAATGCAGTTAGAATTCCCACCTGGGGGGGTGGCATAGCCTAGCTAAGCATAGGTCAGACACTTGCTGCTAGAGCTCCACTTACGTTTGGACACAAAAGCCTTTTGCGATCACCCCTACCTGTAGGTTTGTTCAGCAGAGACAGCGTAAGAATTTGTGCGACCCCGGATGCAATTCACGTGAGTCAGGACTGCTCCAAACCTGTAGCTGTGGGTCTGGACAGCGCTAGTGAAACTCCAACAAAACTCTTCACTCCATCTTGGCTTTGTCGGTGGCCCGGGCCGTCATTAAGTGGAGAAGCTGCAATACAGGAGAGGTCAACACAGAACCGCTGTCAACAGTATCTAGACCAGCTAATACAGCCCCTGCCTGAGCTGATGGACATTGCTGGGCTTTTCCATGTTTTGGGGACGAAGGAGTAAGCTCCTTCTTAAACTGAATGGGCAACAGGAACCAGGCGGCTTTTGGGCGTTCCCAGCGAGTGGGGATGGGACTGCTGCCATCTCAACAGTTCGCCCAGCTTTGAGTGACCCTGGAGAGAGAAGCACTGAGGTGTCTTGTTGATTAGCGGGGCAAGGGGAAAAGCAAACCCACACAATACCTGAAATGTATTCCTCTGTTGGTGGCCACAAATATCTGGAGGCCCTGTGGCTGAGCTGTTAAAACACAGTGAGATGCCATGAGTCTCTGGGCACCATGACAAACTCCTGAGATGCACCTGCGGGGGAGAATATCCCAGGGACTATATGTACACTGACTTCTATCACAAGGACAAAGATCCTCCACATCACCTTGTAAGATGGGGGTACACTAATGAGAAACTGAGTGTGGCGCTCCCCCTAACACTGTTAAGCTGGGTTTAACTTGAACATTCTGATGGACATTATCCTGCAATTACCATATGTACTTCCCCCCTCCCACAGACAGTTCAGCAATAAATAGTCAGGATTGTGGCTGGTAAGTGGTTGGACGGAGTACTGAACTTCGCACCAGGGGAAGAGCCCTTAGCAGACCACCTCTCTAGATCCCTTAGGGACCCTCATGACTCATCAGCTTTAAGGCCATGGGAAACCAACACAAAGGGAGCTCTGTGACTGACATGTGAATCCGCGTGTGGGGAGGGTTCCCTAAAACCCGAAGACTCCTGCACAAACCCCATCTTCTTCAGTGGCAGCAGTCACAAAAGACTACATGGAGTACTTACTGACAGAGATCAGATCAGACATCAGACTATCATGCACCAACTACTAATCCTGTCTGAACTGAAAATAGAAGTGACAGAAGTGAGACAATAAGTGGATAACTTGGAACGCACTATAGATGCAATCACCCAAGACCAAGAGATGCTGTGGCAGTGAGTCCAAACACTTGAGGAATGTGTGACGGTCTTGCTGTTTAAGCAAAACCAGGCACAATAACATATGCATCACAGGGTTCTTGACTTTTACCAAAGACTTACTAAAGGCGATCAGTAGGAATTACGGAGTGCTCAGTAACAGAAAAGACTTGCCCCAAACATTATAAAAAATTTGCTTAACTTTGCAAAGAAAGAGTACATAATTCAGAAGGCTAGGGGGAAGGCATACCTAGTGTACAGAGGTCACACTAGGTACTTATTTCAAGTCCTGGCAGGCTCTATGCTCTGCTGCCTTAGAGATGTTTGCCCCATTACAGATTTACTCAGCAGCAAACACACCAAATACCAATGGGGCTACCCTTATAGAAACATGTTTCAATGGGCAGGGAAATATCGCAGCATAATATTTTTACCAGAGGACGTACTGCTCTATCCCCAAACAAGGAGAGGACCAACAGCAGTTGAGAGTGTGCTTGCAACCAGAATGGCAGAGAGCAAGAACGAGCACCAGACATCAATGAATATGTGACACACAATGGATGAGGTCAAGGCAGACACTATCTATCATTTTCTCAAACTGGAACAGGAGCCATCTCTGCCTCCCCCGTATTAGCACCAGGCATGAACCCCCTATAACAATAACAGGATAAGTACCTAACCTCCTCCAGAGATGGAGATAGAGCTATGACCGGATGGATGTACAGTTCTCTCAGACCAAAGAAAGAGGCCACCACATTTTACTGTTTCTGCCTTGCACACTTTCTGATACAGGTTCATCCATCTGGTGAGAACTCATTAGCAAAGATTAATTTGTGATTAAAGTACTTCATCTGTGACAGTTTGGGGTCATGCTGCTGAAGTGCACAATGTGTGTGCATTTTAGACTACAATAAGCACATGGGAAGTGTAGATAGAGTAGATCAGAGGTTGTAACCTTACACTGCTGTTCATAAGACTCATGTTTGGTATGACAAGTTTTCTATCTATTTATTCCATTTAGCAACCTTCAATGCTTTTGTTGTATTGTTGGAATGTTCTCCAGTGTCAAATATGACATTTGTTCAGTTTCAGCAATCTGTGATAGACAGACTTGTTGTAGTGTAACAGGCAATCGTTTTTAGAGTTGCCGTGGTGGAGCATGTGGCTAGCCTGGAATATTGCCACTTTCCTGATCATGTCCCTCCCATTGCCAAAAAAGACTTTCCCAGTAGGAGATATAGAGTATGTACCCGAAGAGGTGTGTTGAGGGAAAGTCATATATGTACTGCCCCTATTGTACTTTTAAACCTGGGCTGTGTGTGCCCATATGGTTTAGATTGTAACACATGCTACAGAGTTATTGGGAGCATTGTTGACCATAAAATGAAACGGACTGGTCTGTAGCATTTTATATTTTTTGTATAGATTTCACGGTTGGCATTAGTGCGATGCATTTAGTTAGAGCTGTTCGGGTTGTAGTTATAGTTTTGTCTCTATTTCCAATTGGTTTGTCTTTTCTTTTTTGTTAAAAAAAATGTGATGGCATTGTGCGTGGACTGGTGGTTGGCTTGCGGTGTGTTTTACTTACGCTTGGCTGGTGGTTTACTTGGACTGGTGCTTGGCTGTTGGTATGTATATGAGCTGGCGCTTGGCTAGCGGTGTGTAGGAGATGGAATTTGGCTGGCGGTGTGTAAGTAGTAACTTGCTGCTGGTTACTACACACACACCTAGCCAAACACCATTCCTCACACTCTGTGAGCCACCAGCCAATGTAATTGCTGTGTCAGTCATGTGGGCGAATGAAAGTGATGGGCCCTTGAGTGGAGCTGTATGTTGATGTGAGTTTTGTAGTGTGCTGGGTCCGTGGCTGGCTGTGTGAATTGACTTGTGTGTGAATTGTATGAAAGGTGTGTGAATGGCCTTTAAAGGGGTTGGTGCCTTTCCACAGCTTTACCACTCATGAGCTGTGAGTCATTGGTTCAGTTTATTGACTGTTCAGTTATCAGCAGTGCATTTAATTTTTGTGAGTTCTCTTGTTAATAAGATTTTACATTCTGAACCTTCACTTACCCTCTTCCCAAATCCAACCAGTATGTGTGTGTCTAAGAGGAATAGATGGTTGTGAAGTAATGTTTGACTTTTCTGTCTCTATCTGCCAAGGTGTACATTGTCTCTTCCTTGTCTGTTGATATGAGTGTTGTAATATCCTGGGCCATGGCTGGCGGTGTAAATGGTCTTGTGTTATTTACACATGAAAGGTGTGTGAAAGGCCTGTAAAGCAGTTGGTGCCTTATCGTAGCTTTACAGCTCATGAGTATCCAAACCGAATGTGTGTGTACTAGAATAGAATTAATGGTTGTGCAATAACATTTGCTGTTTCTGTCTTTCTCTGCCAAGGTGTACATTGTCTCTAGGAAAAATCTACTAACTCTAAATACTTTCAAAAATTAGACACACAGTGGAGTACAGGGTGGTGTGTCTCTCGTGGATCCCAAAATGTTTTCTTACCCACAATGCCCTGCAAACCTCAAAATATGACTACAATCACAGATTTTTTTTACATTACTGTACCATATTTTTCCAGAATCAGAAAGACAGCACACATGTCTTACCACCCAAGGTTTCCCCAGTTTTCCTGATAAAAGTGCTAGCTCACTTGATTGGGTGGGCCAAGTGCTCACAACAGGAAAGGTCCCAAAACCAATTGCGGAGACATAAAAATGATCTATCAAAAAACAACCTGATTTCGCAAGGGGGTCACCTGCGCTTTTGATCCTGGGCTCAGCAGCCATCTAGGGAAGCCTAACAAACCCAGACATTTCTGAAAACTAGACAGCCAGGGGAGTCGAGGGAGGTATAGCTTGTGTGGATCCGCCAACGACTTCTTACCCAGACTGCCCTGTAAATCTCATATTTAGCTAAAAAATCAAAGTCTCCTCACATTTCTGTGTGGGATTACTGTGCCAGCACACATTTCATACCATCCAGCATTCCCCTTAGTCTCCCAATAACAATTATACCTCACTTGACATTGTTAATCCCCATTTTATGCCTGGTATCCGGTGCAACTTTGACTAAATGTGTACTGGGTTCCTGCTGACCAGTTCCCTAGTACCCTAAGCTGAACACTTGCTCCACAATTGGTACCCCTTTAGGTTCTGTGTAATCCCCTAGTTTGTTTGTACCCCTGGTAGAAAGGGTTGTAGAACTATAGATGGTCCCCAAGGGTGCAGCACATATTGTGCCACTCTAAGGCACCCCTCACCAAGCTCATGCAAAATGCCATTGCAACCTGCATGTCTTGGTGCAGAGAAAATAGAAGAGTCGGCATGGCACATATTCCTGATGGAAAAAAAGCAATATGAGTTAACACACAAGTGTAGACATTAAACCTCCCAACAGGAACAATGCCTTATATTTCCAGAGTTGTCATCATCCACATCTTTTGGAGAACCTACCCTATTCACAAATGATAAGAGTCAAACTTATTTTTACTCGGAAAGACATGTGATACAGCTGTAGCCAGAATCACGCAAAGATACTTTCAATGAGGTTATCCTTCTACCACGATTGAGAAAGCCGTAGCATGCATACAACAGATTAAACGTATTGATCTACTTATTAAATGGCCAAAATCAGAAATGAACGATCTTCTGTTTGTGTCAAAATGTTCCGCAAAATCTAAAAGCATCAAAAAAGCCATTTGTTGACATTTGGAATTATTACAAACAGTATTGGACTTTAGAAATTCCTTTTCGGCCAAACCACTAATTGCCTACACAAGAAGTAAAAATATATTTTAAAAAACTGTTATCCGCTAGCCATGAGATACCTGCAGCAAATGATCAAGGCATTAAGAAATGCAGGAACTGCATACATTGTAATAATGTAATCGAGAGTAACCACATTACACACTCCCGCCCTGGCAAAAGAATAACCCTTAAACACACACCAGATTGCAACTCTATGAATGTAGTTTACTGTATTAAATGGCCCTGTGGACATCTCTATATTGGAAAAACTGAAAACAAAGTCAAAATAAGGATGGAAGAACATAATAGTATGATTCAAACAAAGAATTCAAATTCAAATCTGGTAGTGCATTGGTTGGAACAGTGCCATAGTATTGCACAATTGTGATTTCTAATATTGGAAAAAGTCAAACACAAGGAGGGTTCACCCCCTGGCAAAACATTGTCACAAACAGAAGTATACTGGATTAAAAAACGTTACACTATGATGCTGTTAGTACTGAATTATTAACTGGATATGAGTTGCTTCCAATGAAAAAGAGATACTAAATAAGATTCAGGAGCATCCTGTCCTCACACCACTATAGGTTCACATAGACTCATTATATAGTTCACCAACTAAGCAGTCAGCAAGTTCACACTCAGTTTCTCACACAGAATTAAATTACATGAATTTACAATCTATGGTTGGTTCGGGTCCTATGTATGTAGGGCTTTATATGTTGATATATGTACCACCTGCTGCATTTGTATATTTTCACTATCAAGATTTGTAATTAGTCACCATGAAGGACTAATATCCATATGTACAAGATGTTGCTGTATATTGTAAATGTTATATCTAATGACTGTTGGTCGGGGGAGAATCTATCTCATCGCACGCAGGTCAAAGCTGAGGTACTGATGGGTAGTGTCACCTCACCTTAAGATGGCCGCCGTAAACACCAGCCATTTGTTCCGTTTTAGCAACAGCCTGACTGGATGGAGAATAGTAACAATGAATAGTGTGGCAGAATCTCACTTTGGTGAAGTATTTCTAGAATATAGTCCATCCATGGTAGAACCTCACTATGGCAAAGAATTTTTAGAACATAGAGGCATATGTACAAGCCCCTATCACGACCACAGCATACCTTGGTGGTGAAAGGGGCTGCCCCTTATGTAAAAGGCAGCGTTAAGCCACTTAACGTGGCTTAACGCTGCCTTGTACATAAGGCCTCCTTTCACGCTATGCTTAGAGTGAAAGGGGTGGGCAGTGGGTGTTGTGGTGGGCGTTCCATCGCAACACCCATTTATTTTGACTCTGCCCAGTATGTACAAGGGTGGCGTACATAGGAGGCAGCGCTAACATTAAGACCAAGTAAATCCTGGTCTTAAGTTGACGAAACAAGGAGTAATGTATTATTTGTCCTCGATTTGATTTTTCCATGTGTCCTGCCATGTGTAATGGCTCGCATTGAAAAACTGTCCGTTCGCGTTGAGAAAGCTGCTGCTTGAGTAGAAATCCTACTTGAGCAGCAGAATGGAAGCAGTGCCCAATTGTACCCGCTTGCGCTGTGCATGGTGCAGTTTGGGATAATTTTACCTTGTTGACAAACACCAGTACTGAAAATTACCCGTGTAGCACTGCATTTTTTTTTTACCCTCCGCTGAATTCCACATAGCGGAAATATGTGATCACTGCTCAGGCTCAATTTATTAATAAATGCACCCAGACGTCACCTTAGAGGTGCCACCAGAAAACTTACCTACTATCAGTGTTAATGCCAGTCACCATAGACAAGATTCTGACCTTCTGGGGTGACAACATTTGCTCTCGGAGGTCAGGAAAAAAGCCTGCTGTGGGCAGAGGTGTTCACACATCATCCAAGCAGGATGGGCATTCCAGGGCAGGAAGGTTCAAAGGCCCTGCTACCTTTGTTATACGGCTCCAGGCCCCCTGCCTGATCCCACTTATTTGCAGCAAGGCTGGCATGAATGTTAGAAATATTATAAGGTGTACCCACATTCATCCAGCACCATCCATAGAGTGGGCCAGCTGATGTAGACCCCACTCATCTGATTCCTCAATGTTGTTTTGGATGGAATAAAAATTCTAGTGTCAGGGTTATGCCTATTTCACACAGGAGACACAGTAAAGGTAGGTAGCACATTGGCTTACACCTGTCACTCCATATAAACACCCCTGAATTGAACATTTAGGTGGCACCCCTGAACCCAAGAATTTAGATTTGATGGATCAACATAAGAAGGATGAAGAAGAGTCACAGGCTGGCGAGAACTGCCACAGAACTTTGGACTTTGGCATGAAACCCTGCGGTCCTCAGCCCTATCTCGACAATCATGACAGAGTGACTCTTCCTGCAAGCTTATCAAAGCCTTGGGTCATATGCCACCACTTAAGAACTCACTAACAGTCTCCCTTGGAGAGGGGATCTACTCCCCTGCAGTCCACAGACATCGACAAACAGAGTACAATCCACCACCTTGTAGCTTCCTGGCCAGACTGACACAGCAGATGATCAGGGGTAGGTACTTGTGACGTGGAATGTCAGATCTGTTTCCCCACCAAGTGTGAAGACACCAGGGCCAACCAGGCCATGCAGCACAAACCCCCATGGTGCTGGACGCCCTGCACCAAACACCCCACACTTATCCAGTCCAGATTCTCACAGGACCATGACAAAGCAGGCATCGAGAGATGACAGCATCATCTGATACCCACTTCGAGAGTGGCTTGGCTGCTATGATTTTGCCCCTGCCAGCTGTTTGTCCCTAACTGCATTGTGCATGGTTGTGCACCAAGCCCAGCCGAACTAACTACTCTGCACCTGAACTGGCCGGCCCAGATCCTTATGCACTGGCTGTGCTCTCTTGCTACAAGACCCCTTGGAACCTAAGTCCCCATTTGCGAGCCCTCAGACTTGTCCACAAGTCCCCCTGTACAGCCTGCTTTTAGGTGCCCCCCTTTACTATAGCGCACTATCTACCAGCCTCACCAGGACCTTGCTCCCAGTAGAACCCAGGTGACTCCAAGAAACTGCTGGTAGTACTTTGTACCCCCGACTTCGACAACTCTGAACCCTGAAGGTGAAACCTATGAAACCGCCTATATCTACCTTTATGCATATTTGACTTTTCCACCCATAGGATTCCATTGTGCATAAAAGCGCAAAGGCTTGAAAGTTTTACTTACCTGTGAATATTGCTATCGAAAACTGTACTTCCCTTTAAATAATGTTCTTGGTTTTAAAACATATATAAAAAAGTGTTATTTTTTTCTAATTTGGTCTCAGATTCATTCTTCGAGTGTGTGTGTAATTTTTTGCCTCTGTGAGTACAACAAATGCTTAGCACGCCCTCTGATAAGCCTAACTTACCGCCCACACCACAACAAAAGAGAGCATTAGAATTATCTACATTTGCCTCTGTAAACCAATTGGGAACCCACTTTACTCTCTGCACAGTGTCTTTTGGTTTAATACACTCTAGAGAGAGCCATCTTCTTACATTGGTGGATCAGCTGTGGATTCTACAACTTTGCATTTGCTGATACCACTTGATCAATAGGTGAATACATGAGTTCATCCAAAAATTGCCTTTAGTTAAGTTGAATTTTTTCAAATTGACTGATTTTTTACTAAATTTCTAAAATTAACTGATAGGAATTGGTTAAGTCCCTAAAGTTTAAAACGGATTAGGATTTAAAAACGTACTATAGTTTAGACTGTACAACTTGGGTCAGGATTTTTTCTAGTTTCCAAAATGTTCCCAACTTTAGTGCTATAATAAATACAGCAGGGGACATGGCTAAGAAGCCCCACCTTACACCTTACCTGCAGCTGAAATACGCTCAGCTAAGGACCCTCTAAAAGGGGTACAAAATAAAAACTGCCTCGCATCCTAAAATTCCAAAGCTTCGGAAGCTGTTGGCAGACTATGAGCTGGCCCAGCCTTCGAATGAGGATGCTAACCCTGAGAACCAGGGTGGAACGAGTGAGGAGGGAGAGGCAGACTTGCCCCTCTTGAAGGAGAGGTAGCTGTACCTCTAACCCAAGACCAACCCAATGTTCCACTGGCACCCTGCCTCTAGTGAGAATGGCTTAGGTTGTTCAAGGTATACAGAAAATCCTTCAGAGGAGGAGATCCTTCTAGAGAAATTGGCCCCCAGAATAGCCCTGGAGGGGCTTTTTAACAACTGAATCCCCTGCAATCCTCAAATTTAGCTAAACAAAAAATTACATTTTCCCCACATTTTTTTCTGTGGGATCACCATGCCAGCATTGATTTCCTACTACCAAGCATTCTCCTTGGTCTCCCGTTAAAAATGATACCTCACCTGTGAGGGTGGGCCAAATGCCTGCTACAGTGAAAGGCCTAACACGTTTAGAGATTGATGAGGCACCAAAGGGTGTCCATGAGGGCAGTTATTTTCATAGTTTTTTCTGTTATGTGGGAAATTCATCCTTTTTGGCCTGTTCACTATCATTTTGTGGGTGATACTGGTGGTAACTCCCTATTACTGTGCCCTGGACTCTGCTAAGCAGGCCCAGGGCCAGTGCTCTGATGAAAAGGTATATGGCAAATAATTACAATTAGCAATGACAGAGCTTGCAAGTCCCTAGTATATAATAGGGAAAGGGGGATGCAGATGACCTATAAGTCCCTAGTTTATAATAGGGCAATGGAGTGTAGGGGCCCAGTAGAGTGTGCACTGCTGTGAGTCTACTGTCCTTTTTTCGAGGCAGCCTTGCTTTGCAGACTGTCTTTAAAAATGATGGGGCATATCATCAAGCCCCAGCGATAATTATTGCTAAGCGCACTTAGCGCTAGGATAATTATCGCCGGGTAGCGTGGATTTTTATCACTGAGATAGCGTGCTATCTGCAACGCTTATCTCAGAAGTGATAAAAATCCTCGCGCTAACTGCCAAATGAGAGATTATCGCTGGAAAACGAACGATAATCTCTTGAAGTTTGGCGTTAGCTTGATGATAGGGGCTCACAAACTTAGCCATGATATCCACTTTCCATAGGATACCATGGCTAAGTCAGGAAAATACCAGGTGTTAAAAAAAGCAGCGCTAACCGCGATTAGCGCTGCTTTTTTATCACTAACAGGGTTAGCGATATCCTTGATAATAGGAGAAATGTCGCTTAACAACATTTCTCCTATTATTGTTCACTGGAACGCCCCCTTTGCATCTCATTAGAGATGTAAGGGGAAGAATAGAGAAAAAGGGTGCTAACATGCGAATTTGCGTGTTAGCACCCTGTTGCTGTTAGGGAGATAATTTTATCTCCGCTTTCCTGGCTTTTAAAGCCAAAAAAGCAGAGATAAATCCCTTGATAATATGCCCCTATGTTCCATGCAAACTCGACTTTGGTGGTAGAGGTACTTCCAAAGTGTTAGACTACCTTATTGTTACATAGAAGTCACCCCAAGGTCTCCCCTAGGTGCCTCTGAAGGGGGCAGGGCATATACTTATAAGTAGGGACATTATAAAACATGTTTTATATGCCATGGTGAGGAGAAAACTGCCAATTTCATTTCCCCCCACTGTAGATTATTCGCACCATAGGCTAACATTGGAATATCGTATTTAATTACAAATATTGCTAGGAAAATGTAGCTTAAAATGTAATACAAAGACGGGGGCGTGGCTTGCGCGCCGCTTCTGCATGGCGTGTCGCGCTTGAGCTCCGAGGCGAGTTCGGCCCGTCGAGCTAATTTCTCCGTTACTACCTGCCCCTAGTAGCGGAAAAGGCAGACTTCAGCAGCGGAACATGCAAGGAGCTGCTTGATGGGGTTTTTCTGATGTTCTGGACACCGGCTGCATGACTTCTATTTCACACTCCAGAGAAGCTCGTTTTTCCTCACGGACAGCCGCCATTTTACCGCTCTTGACGCTGCTGCAGTTTCTCCTCAGAAGCGCCGCTTTTGCTACCATATTACAGTTGGAAGTGGCTGTCCAGGGCGTTTTGTCTTTGATGCCTGCAGTTGGTAACATTTATTACTTTTTTCTGTTATTTTCTTGCTGCTTGGCTGGGAATTCAGCTGTCCACGCGCTGTTTCTTTCAGTGCAGTTCTCTCATGTAGGTGTTGTTCTTTTTTCCTACGAACTTATTACTGTGCTCCCCTGCTTTATTGTAGCTATTTACTATTTTGCTACTTGCTTGCCCTGCATATAAGTCCGCCGCTATTACTAAGTAGCATCCATTGCGCTCAGTGTGCTATATCTTTTTTGATACAGGCTGCGCAGCTATTCCTCTTTTCAAGTGGTTGAATATTCTCTTTTGGAGGCTGTTTCTTAATGGCTGCAAATATGGGGCGTTCCTCGACCAACAAAGACTCCAAAGATACTGCTTCGTCGCTAAAAAGACTTAAGTCAGTGTCTCCTACACCTGAGTCTTCTCAGTCAGACACCACTTCCACGTTGGACACAATACTTGCGCGCCTCAATGAAGTACATGATATTGCGCAGTCAACAAAAACTAACACAGATTTATTACAAGTAGAGGTGTCTGCTATCAGGAATTATTTTAAAGCCCTCTCTCTTCGTGTTTCTGCTACTGAATCACGAATCAGTTGTGCTGAAGATGGTATACAAAAACAATCCAAATCCCTCAACCACTTAGAGCGCTCAATGGCGGCATTGCGCAGAGACCTCACTGAGCAGGAGGACCGTAATCGTAGATCTAACCTACGTATTTTTGGTTTGCCGGAAGATTCAGAGAAATCATCTTCCTCTATGATAGAGTTCTTATCCCATTGGATTCCAGACACCTTACAAATCTCATTCAACAGAGACTTTGAGATAGAAAGAGCACACCGTGTTCCAACGTTTCGATCTAAGACGGCTGCCCAGCCAAGAGCAATCATTTTTAAGCCATTGCGGCATCAACATACTGAACTGATTCTCTCTCATATGCGGAAAGCTAAACAAGTCATCTGGGACGGACACCGGATCGCAATTTCTCAGGACTTTGCCAGAGATACCGTTATAAGGAGGAAAGGCTTCCTAAATCTTCGGAAACGTCTTTCTGAGATGGGTATTCCCTTTTCGTTTTCTGGTCCATCGAAGTTCCGCATTACCTATAAAGGTCGTTCCAGAATTTTCCATGAGCCGGCTGACCTAGCTACATTCCTGGACAACCAGCTGGAAATAGAGATGGAGATTCAGAAAGCGACCTCGCAGTCTCCTGGTGCCTCGGGCACTTGAACTATCTCCTTCTTTTTCTATTGATATATTTTTCTGTATGCCTGGTTCTCTGCTCTCTCTTGGTGTGCTTATATGTCGGTCTTAACTTCCAAGATTGTTAATGGTATTTTTCTGTTCTTCATATGTCCATTCTCATTTCTGTTGTAGCCTTCTTCCTTACATTTATACTTGTTCGTTCTTTCTATTCTTCTCCTCTTACAAGTACTTCTTCTTATTTCTATATGGTTCTATTACTCATCTTTTTTATTCCGCTCGTTGTCTTCCTCTTTTCTTTATTTTTCTTCTTTTGCACCATGCTTTCTATTTTGTCTCTATAAGTTAACTCTACCTTTTTTATTTCTGTCTTTTGCCATTTTTTCCTTCACATCACTTTTCTTCTCTCTTGCCCTTTATCTCTTAAATCGTTATATTGCTTTTTCTGCTGTGCATCATCTTCTTTCTTTCTTTTTTCTTCCTTTCGGATGTTGTATTACCTTTCTTTTCTCACATTTCCGTATATTCCTCTTTTTTCCACATTGAATTCATAGTGTTAATATATACAGTTATAAATTGTTTATTAAATATACAGTTATTTTTTGTAGGATATTCATTCTGTTTGTCATGCTGTAATCTAGTGTTCATGATTTACCTCATGCTGATTGTTTCTTAGATTTTGTTCTATTCTATTTGGTACTATAACTATGTTTTCTCATCATTAGACTGTTAGCTAAATGTGTTTATATATTTTCTTAGCTATAGTTTAACTATTTACATTATTAAGTTGTTGTGCGATGCTACTTTTGTTTCTTACCAGTTACCCTATTCCTGCTATCTGGTTACCATATTTCTTTGGGGCTATTGCTATTAATTATTTATTCGCCTAGTACGGGTCCCTTACTCGCCTTTCCACGTTCTCCCTAGTATGATGTTGGTCTCTTTTAGGCCTTCCCTCCTGCTTCTTCTCTCCCTCCTTTCTTTTCTCTTTTCTTCTCTTCTTCCTTTCTCTTTTTCTTGGATTCCCCAATTGGACCCTCCCATAATGTTTCTTTTGTTTGATGATTGGCTCCTTGTAGTTCTGTCGTTGGTCTTGTTTCTGTCATCCATGTTGTCGTTTTTCGATTTTTATGTTTTTCCATGCCGGGTTTAAATGTATTATCCCTTAATGTTAAGGGGTTAAATCATCCGGTGAAGAGGTCGAAAATTTTAGATTATTGTAAATCCCTGTCGTCTGATTTGGTTCTTTTTCAAGAGACCAAGGTCACTAACAAAGAGGCGTTGTTTTTGAGGAAGGAATGGGTTTCGGATGTTTGCTGCTCTGATGCCCTGGGTAAACGAAATGGAGTTATTACATTAGTCTCAAAGAATTCTGGTTTATCGCTACTTTCTTCTGAACATGACTCTGAGGGTCGTTGGTTGTTATCTAAATTGTCGGATGGCCAGCATGATTTGTATGTGATGAATATTTATGCACCTAATATTGATGATCCGTCCTTTTGGAAATCGGTTACCAAAAAACTAAATGACACCCCGCACTCTGGCAATCTTATTGTTGGTGGTGATTTTAATTTACCAATGGACCCTTTGTTAGACAGGAATTCTGCATTCCAGTTTCGTCCTCCTAAATCCCACATACAAATGCTTAACATGTGCTTCATTACTCATCTTCAAGACATTTGGCGTCTTCATAACCCCACTGGTAGTGATTTCTCTTTCTTCTCTTCGCCTCACTCTTCCTTCTCTCGTATTGACTATCTCTTAGTTCACTCTTCTCTTGTTTCATCTTCTTCTTCTCCGCTTATACATCCTATTTTAATCTCTGATCATGCTGCGGTTACTTTTACTTTATCATCGTTTGCCCATAAATCACGCGCTCGCTCGTGGAGATTGAATACCGAAGTTTTACATGATTCTTCTCAGGTTGATGAATTCTCTAAAGCTATAGATACCTTTTTTCATGAGAACGAAGGCTCTGTCTCTTCCCCAATTGTTCTATGGGATTCCTTTAAATGTACTTTCCGTGGTCAGGTCATTAAATGTATGTCCAAACGTAATTCGGATCTTAAAAAAGAACTTACGGACTTGTCATCTGAAATAAAGACTTTGGAAGCTTCCTTCAGGCATTCTAAGGATCCAACTTGTTTACAGCAAATAAAGTTACTTAAATACAAATATAATACCATTGTTACGAAAAGAGCCTATATTGGGGTACAAGCTCAAAAATCAAAGAAGTTGCTGTTAAAAAATCGAGCTGGGAAAATCTTGGCTGCTACATTAAAGTTTCAGGACTTCTCTTTTAAATCCTCGCAGATCTCTTCTATTACTGACCACGCCGGTTCTAAAAAATTCCAAACACAAGAAATACTTGAAGTTTTTCGTGACTTTTATAATAAGTTGTATACTCCTTCTAATCAGTCCTCTTTTGACCAGTGTCAAGCTTTTTTAAAATCGGTTCCGATTCAGTCGGTCTCTGATGCTGATCGCTCTTTTTTAAATAAACCTATTTCCCCCGACGAAATTGAGTCTGCGATTAAAGCTATTCGGTCTGGCAAAGCTCCAGGCCCTGATGGGTATCCAATCTTATTTTATAAAACTTTTCTCTCTCCACTTGTCCCCAAATTAAAATCTGTCTTTGACTCTTTTATTAAAGGTGGGTCTGTCTCTGGTACGGCTGCTGAAGCTACTATAGTAGTGATCCCGAAAGAGGGGAAAGATCATTCGGATCCTAAAAACTTCCGTCCTATCTCTCTCCTTAACATGGAAGCAAAGATGTTTGCTAAAATCCTGGCCAAAAGACTAGAATCCTTTGTCCCTCTTCTTGTTCATCCTTCCCAAACTGGTTTTGTGAAAGGCCGTCTTGCGCGAGACAATATACGCACTTTCTGTCATGTTCTCGGTGCTGCCAAACGCTCTCAACTTCCTGCCGCGGCCTTGGCCCTTGATGCGGAAAAGGCTTTCGACAAGGTCTCTTGGCCGTTTCTTCGTGCTGTTTTATGCGCGCACAATCTTGGCGATTCTTTCATTACTATGATTATGTCCTTATATTCTCAACCCAAAGCTAACATTAGAGTTAATGGTGCTACGTCCTCTTTTTTCAATCTTAGTCAGGGCACTCGACAGGGTTGTCCCTTATCCCCGCTCTTATTTTTATTATCCATTGATCCTCTTCTTCGTTTGATTGACCTACATCCTGATATCAAAGGTTTCTCTTTTGGCCCTCATTGTATTAAAACTGCTGCATACGCAGATGATGTTCTTATTTTTTCAGATGATATCGCTCTGGCAATCCCGGCTATTTCTAACATCATTTCCCTATTCTCTTCGGTTTCAGGGTATACCCTAAATAAAGACAAGACGGAAATGTTCCCTTTGAATGCCTATTGTTTCCCCTCGCATATGGGATCAGCGGGTTTTAAGTGGCAGTCTACACACTTGAAATACTTAGGAATTTATTTTTGTTCTACTTTGTCTACCACTATTGCTTATAATGAATCTCAGACAATACTTAAAGTGCGTCGTCTTTTGGATACATGGTCTCCGAAACATATTTCTTGGTGGGGTCGACCTCCAAACTCTCAAAATGATGATCACGCCGATTATTAATTTTGTTTCATCCATGCTGCCGATTAAATTGTCAGATTCCTTTTTCCGCGAAATCGATATTCTGACTTCTAAATTTTTGTGGAATGACAAACGTGCTCGACTTGCATACAAATTTTTGCGTCGTCCTTGTGTTATGGGAGGTTGTAATTTTCCTGATTGGGAGAAATATCAGACTGCTTTTTTGGCGTCTCAAGGTGCCTTATGGTTTTCTCCGCCATACCTTCATGTTCCTTCTTGGCTGCTCATAGAACAGCATTTAGCATCTCCTTTGCCTACTGCCTCTTTTTGTACTGCATCTACTTTGCATATCCTATTTTCCCGGTCTATCATTCTTGATACAATTGCGGCGGTCAGGAAAATAGACAAGAAGGTGGCAATTCCTTTGCATAAAACCAGGTGGACATCTATCTGGCGGAATTCCAAATTTAAGCTTATCATTTCTCCCACCCTCATCTCCTATTGGGCAGACAAAGGAATCTCTCTTGTTAAACATCTATATGGTGCTTCTGACGAACCATTACCCTTCTCTACCTTGGCTCAGAAGCATTCCTTAACAAATCTTGATTTTTATACTTTTCTTAAAATTAAGGTGGCCATTGCCAAAGTTCATCTTCATCCTACTTCTTCTACCATCTCACTTTTTCATATTTGGATCAAATCTGGTCATGTTGCCTCCAAAATTTATAAATTTTTGTCCTCTGCTTCACTCCCCGAACAGACGGTTGCTCATCAAAAATGGTCACATCATTTTGATCATGCCATTACAGAGCATATTTCCTCTGAAACTTGGCAATCAATTGGTAAATTCTCTCTTCGTAATTAATTCGCACCTTCTTTAATGCAGTTGAAGTTTTTTTCTATTAATCTCCTCCACTGGACGCTTGTGCGTCTTCACTCACTTAACCTTAAAGAGGACAACTTATGCTGGAGCTGTGGTCTGATGGCAGGCGAATTTCCTCATATGTTTTTTCATTGTTCCTTGCTTCAACCTTTTTGGAACCTCATTCAGAAACATCTCTCTCTTATCTTTGGTTTTGAGCTTCAACTTTCCTTCCCCGTAATTTTATTAGGCCCACTGGCTGCCCCTACTCCTCTCCCTTTAGATCCATTGGAGTTACAGTTGTTGGATCTTCTCCTGACTGTGGCAGTGAAAATTATTCTTATGGAGTGGAAATCCTTTTCATCGGTTTCCTATCATACGTGGTGGGCTTGGGTTTCCTTTTTACGCAGTGCACACACTTCGGTTGATCAAGCTTACCTCTCTCCATCTATTTCTAGTGGGGTTTGGAAAGCTTTGGATGACTATATGGAGTTGTCTTCCAAAGGGTTGGTTCCTCAGTTTCCTTTTGATGTGCTTGTCTAATTGTTGTCTGCTATTTGGTCTCTCGGCTGGGTTAGTCCTGTGGGAATCCTTCTTTTCTCTTTTTTCTCTTCTCTCCTGTCTTCTCTTCCTACTCATCCTCTCTTTACTCTTTCTCTTTTCTCCTCTCTTCTTCTTTTCTGTTTCCTCCCCTATCCCCTTCTCCACATTTTGATAGTGGTACGTTTGTTTTATTGCCTTGATAGAGGCTTTTACTTGAATGTAATCTATATCTCTCACAGGCTAATGTTCCTTATATATATATAATCTCTTGGTTTACCTATCAACTTTAGCCCTTTTTGCATATGTTTATTGCATCGATTGTATCACTTGTATTGTATTTTATATTCATTATTCTTACCATTATTCTCATCAATAAAATTTTCTTGAAATCAAAAATGTAATACAAAGACTCAAAAGATAGGCAATGATGAATCCAACAATGTGCAACTGTTGAATTTATCATAACTAGTACAGAAACGAGTTATGGAACTTTAATTTCTGTAACTCAAAATTCAGCCTTTTAGCAGTCTCTGCTGATTGGTCAGTCCTTACAGGCTTAGCCAGGTTGCTTTAACCCCTTCGACGCTCATGACGAGCTGGGCTCGTCATGGCGTAGCCTCCTCGCACGCTCATGACGAGCCCAGCTCGTCACGTAA
Organism: Lissotriton helveticus; assembly: GCF_964261635.1. Taxonomy (NCBI): domain Eukaryota; kingdom Metazoa; phylum Chordata; class Amphibia; order Caudata; family Salamandridae; genus Lissotriton; species Lissotriton helveticus. The sequence continues at coordinate 1,598,041,440 of NC_136059.1, read as the reverse complement.
AGTGCGCTTTCGCAAAACCCAGCGTACGGGCGGAATTCCGCCCGCACGCATGCGGTTAAAGAGGTGATAAGTAGCCAACAGGGATAAGAGGTTATCTGATGGAGGGAGTTTATGCAGCTGCTGAAAAACAGACGAGGTTGGGGCTGGCTAAAACAAACTGGGCCTCAAAGAGAGGAGGAATGTAAATGAATGCCAGGCCTATCTACCCCCATATGTTTCCCTACCCAGCCAGATGGTAGGGCCAAGAATGGAATTTGCAGAAGAGCAGGGAGAGTGCGAATAGAAATGACCCACGCCAGTGGGTTGGTTTAGCTAGTTCTTTCTCTCTTGGAGAGGATTTGTCCATCTTGAAATTTAAAGTGCAGTGCTTTATGGGACAAGAAGATGTCACACTTTGGAGGAAGCTGTCATGCTTGTGGGTGGTACCCTGCCCCCCATTGAACAGGGGTGCCCCCTTCTTGTTGTCACTGATCATTTAATAAGTGAGGTGGTAATAGGTGAGGGCTGTAGAGCAACTCAATTCTAAATTTGAAACTTCTGTCTGAAACTACCCTAGTCTGCACCACACAGGATTGCTCCCAGAAGAACTGCTCCTGTTTGCACATTTGAAACTACATCCCAGAGAACTTTGCCTTGTTTCAAAAGGATTATAGAGCAGAATCCCTGAAAGTGACAGGTTAAAAGAGCTTGTCTGCACCATTTGATCCCAGAGGTCCTCAGGCTTGAGTGCCTCCAGTGGGTTTTTAGCGATTTGGCGAGGTGCATTGTGACAACTGTAGTCCAAATGCCCTAGACTCTTTGATTTGTGTTTTCAACACTTTGGTCCCTCAAGAGCAACTTCTAGAAGAAGTTCCAGAAGTTTGGAGAAGATTGAAGGAACTTTTAGGACAAACTCCTTAAGGGGACTGGCATGACGTTGAGAGTCAAGCCGGCAACCTTCAACTGCAACCCAGATTGGATTTCAGGTTTGTTGGGCTGAACGCTCTGGAGTTCCAAACTTCTAGGACTTGACCAGGGCCTTACTAAAAATCAATAAGATGATGTTGCATTAAAATCGGCCTGCCGAGTGGACCGCTAGACGTCGAGAGATTAACCTTCAGAAAACTTTCTACATGTGAAGCTAACATTTTGACTAGGACCTCCCGCATAATTTATCCGACCGGGATTTAGTAAAAATTTGAGGTTTGCAAGGGATTCTGGGTAATAGAACCTGGTGAGAGCCAGACAAGTCACCCCATTCTTGATCAATTTATCAATCAATCAGGGATTTGTAATGTGCACTTCTCACCCGGAGGGTCTCATGGCGCTGACGGGAGGGGGGATTTCGGGCAGCTCCAGCTCATCGGAAGAGCCAGGTCTTAAGGCTCTTTCTGAATGCTTGCAGTGTGGGAGTTCTTCTTATACTGAGAGGGAGTTAGTTCCAGGTCTTGGCCATGATGTAGGAGAAAGATCTTCTGCCCATTCTGCGGATGTGTGGGATTTGAGCCAAAGCAAGATCGGCAGAACGGAGCTTCCTCATGGGGGTGTAGAAGGAAATTGTTTTGTTGAGGTATTGGCGTCCAGTATTGTGGAGGGCTTTGTAGGCATATGTGTGCAGCTTGAAAGTCACTCTCTTTTTGACAGGGAGCCAGTGGAGGTCTTGTAGGTGTTGGGTGATGTGGTTTTGTCGTGGGATGCTGAGGATGACTCTGGCTGCAGCGTTCTGGATGGTCTGGAACATGGGTAGTAGAGATTTGTTGATTTTAGCATAGAGGGCGTTCACTTAGTCCAGTCTGCTGGTGATGAGTGCGTGGCTGACAGGCTTTCTGGATTCAGGGGTGATCCATTTGAAGGTCTTGCAGAATATGCAGAGGGTATTGAAGCATGTTGAAGATACTTCGTTGATCTGTCGGTTCATGGTGATGGAGGAGTCGAGTATGATGCCAAGGTTGCGGGCATGGTCCATGGTTGTGGGAGAGTAGCTGAGGTTGGGGGCCACAAGGTGTCATCCGACATGGAGGGGGTGGATCGGAGGCTGAGGACTACTAGTTTCCCTGAGTTGAGCTCCAGGCAGCTGTTGCTCGTCCAGAATGCAACGTCCTTCATTCCTTCCTGGAAACTGGTGATGTTGGGTTCCTTGGTGAACGAGAGGATGAGTTGGGTTTCGTTGGCATAGGATAATATGCTGAGCCTGTGTTTTCTGATGATGGTTGCGAGTGGAGCCATGTGGATGTTGAAGAGCGTGGGGCTGAGGGAGTATCCTTTGGGTACTTCGCATCTGATGTCTGAGGTTTTGGAGAGGACGGGCAGGAGCTCAATATTTCAGTTCGGCTGGAGAGGAAGGAGCGGATCCAGTTTAGGGCAGTTCCCTGTATGCCGGTGAGGTGGAGTCTGGTAGGTAGAGTGTAGTGGTATCTGGAGGCTAATGTGTGTTGGCTGTGTAGATTTAAAAAATGTATACGTTTGCTAGGTTTCCCTAGGTGCTGGCTGAGCTTGGGCCCAAAATCCGCAACTTGGCACAATGTGGTGTCCACAATGAGTATTGGGATGTTTGCTTTTGCGAGCACTAGGCCTACTCACACAAGTGTTGGACCATTTTTAACAGGAGACTTAGGGGAACCCACAGAATATAAGAACAAGTGTATTACCAATTGTCTTTCTCTGCATTTTCATCTTCCAAATTTAACATAGTATTTAAAGCAGAAGTCATTTTGAGAAATACCCTCTAATTCACATGTTAGTATGGATGCCCAGAAGTTCAGAGATTTGCAAATAACCACGGCTTCTAAACTCCACATTGTATGCCAATTTCAGAAATACATAGGTTTCCTTGTTACCTATTTTTCCCTCTTCGTATTTTAACAAATGAATTGCTGTATACCCAGTACACAAGAAAAAAACATTGCAAGGTGAAGCTCGATTATTGGCTCTGGGTACCTCAGGTTCTTGGTGAACCAATTGCTTTAGAAAATCAGCCATAGTTGGGAGACATTGCAAATTAAAATGTATTCACAAATGGCTGTTTTTTTTCAAATCTATTTCAATATTTTTTTTATTTCTACTGGAAAACCTTGAAGGATCTACACAAATGACCATTGCTGAATTCAGAATGTTATTTACTTTTCAGAAATGTAAAGCCTTCTGGGATCCACTATTCGTTTCATACCTATACCCACAGGAAGAAGGTTAAAAGCACAACAAATAGGAAAAAAGGGCTATGTCCCAGTAAAATTCTGAAACTGTGTTGAAAAATGTGGTTTTCTGACAAAAGTCAACTTATTCTTGACACCTAGGAAGAGGATGATTTTAGCACCACAAACTCTTCATTAATGCCATTTGCAGAGAAAAAACAGATCTTTCTTCTGCAGCACTTTTTCCCATTTTTCCCAAAAAAGTCAGGGGCAGATTTACAAGCAATGGACCCATCTGTAGAGATGCGTCAATTTCCCTGCACCAGCCTGTGATAACCTTGCGCCACCATGGATGCGCCGTATTTACAATACGGCGCACCATGGGACAATGATTGACTGATGCATCAGATATTCTGACGCATCTGTTGGCCCAAATGTCACACTTTACTGGAGTTGTGTCGCAAGCACAACGCAACTCCACCAATGCATGTTGAGGCCTATACTTATTGTATTGCATCACTCCTTACACCTGCTTCAAGCAGGAGTAGGGTTTTGACGCAGTGGCATCCTAGATGTGGCACAGTAAAATCTTGTAGATTTTACTGCGTCACTTTTACAAGGCTTTCTTGCGTGGGAACGCCCACCCTGCATACATTACACCTGATGCAGGTATAATGTGATGCAAGGCTTCACAACGTGATGCATCTCCCTAGATGCATCAGGTTGTAAATTGGCTGCAATGTTTACACTGCCACTGCATTTTTTCTAATTTTTTGGTCCCATCTTGGGAATTTCATCAAAACCTGTGTACCTTTAGAATCCCCAGGATATTAGAGAAAAAAGAACACAATTTGGTGTGGATACCTTGGGGCTTATTTACACGCTCTTGCGCCGCCAGGGTGTCACATTTCCCAATGTATAAGTGATGCACAGGTGGCACAAGAGTACCTGCAAATAAGCCTCCTTCGGTGGACTAAAAGTGATGGGAGCCTAAGCCCACACCACCTCAAATAGCGAAAAAAGGCTTAGCACGAAAGGCCAAGCAAAGAAGGGGTTAAGCTGGTCAAAGAAAACTTTTATGGCGTTACATAATCATTTTGTGCACTCTGGAAACATTTTCTGCATGTGTTACACGCACATTCAAATGTCCACTTCTCCCTCTGCGTGTGGCACTGTATTTTGACAAAGTAAACAATGTAGGAAAGAATGCGCTGTGCTCCAAGGGAAAGTTATTCTTTGCTAAAAGCTTGGCTATTCATAGAACAGACGAACAGAGATTTTTGGACTTTGCATTATTTAATATGCTGCCTCGATTCGCAAGATTTTGTGAAGCCACTTAAGAACAAAAAGTTGCACAGCTTAGCTGAGCTGCACTCTTTGAGAAAAAGCCGTCCCTGGAGAGCGGAATTTGAAACGAGAGCAATCCCCATGAATAACCAGCGCTCGCTCCGATGTTAGTTGACTGAAAATTGACCGCACCAGTTCTTGATAATCGCGGTATTCCTTACTTTTCATTTCACCTATGGAAATTGAATAAATAAATTGTTCGGATGTAGTCACTGCTGCTTTGAAAATGTCAGAAGTGGACTATTAAGCAGAAAGTGGAATCGAAAGGAAAAAGGGCTATTTCCATTTTTTTCTCCTGTCTGTAAATGTGCCTCCCTTCTGTTACTTTCCAAGGCAGATAAGTTTAAAAGAACACTATGTTTGTCCCTAAGGAGTTATATTGATAAATCATTTGCTGCACTGTGCACTGGCTTCCGCAAGAGCTGGGTGAGCCACACATGTCTTTGTACCTGAGGTTGTTGAAAGGCCTCACAAAAGTATAGCACTATCTATCAGTTTCTGGTATTTGATCTACACAAAAAGACTAAAATGTATATTTAAATCACAGCCAGAAAAAATGATTTAAATAGAATAAAGATTACTCTCTGAAAATTAGGTTATTTGAGTCCTGTTACCATGAGCTAAGGTGTCTCGGTTTAGAATCCACTCCTTGATGTTAGGCACGTGGGTGCCCACTGATTGTAATTATTTGAAAATAGCTGCTTTCATGAACTTGTCTCTTAATGAATAGTCACAGGAGCTGTGTACTGGCAACCAAAAAAAAAAGATATCACAGTGAGGGAAGTTTGTTATTTATTTTCTGTTATGCATCATAATGCAACAGAGTATTTATTGGGTGTAACAATGACATAGAATCATTTTCTGATAAATGTCATTGGGGCAGGTTCCCTAAACTGCATTTTGCAGTACATGCTAGAACTATAGTAGTACTACTCACATACGACAAAATAGAACTCACAAGCCTATTTGAGACTTCTGTTATGTTATGTTGTTTTGTTATCAGTGTTTTATTGCACTAACTATACGTGAGGCCATCTAGGTGCTGTGTTGCAGTTGTGTGAGGCCAGCCTTGGGGGCTTATTCGAAAAAACAGGTGTTCAGCTTCTTAGAAAAGTCAAGAGAATGGAGGAGGCTCTTGTGTGTTGTGGGAGGCTGTTCTGGGCATTAGGGGCCAGATATGAGAAGGTGCTGGTCCCTACTCTTCTTTTATGTATGTGTGAGGTGTGTGCTAGTGAGAGACTGGCAGATTGGAGGTGCCTAGAAGGTTGGTGGAAGTGAATGGGGCTGTTCAGGTACGCAGGGACAGTGTTGTGTAGAGCTTAGTAGGCGTGGGTGAGGAGCTTAAAGTGTGTGTTCATGTGTCTCGAGAGCTGGTGGAGTTTCTTACGGTGTGTTGTGATGTGGGCTCAGCATAGGAAGTTGAGGGCTAGTCTGGCTGCTGCCTTTTGACGGTCTGCAGTGTTCTTGTGAGTTGTTTGTTATTACCTGATACAAGGTGTTTCTATAATGTTGTCTGCTTGTGATGAAGGTTTGGGTGATCATTTTTCAGAAGATTCGAAGATGTTCTTCATCATCCTTAGTGTGTTGAAGCAGGTCGAGCCAACTGTGTTGACTTGGACAGTCATGACCTCTGCCTTCGCCGTGCCTATGTTTTTTGAGTGAAAATCTGCAGCATGTGCGATAACCAAACACACAGCGGACTTATCAGTAGTAAATTTGGTCGGGACCAAGGAGAGTGGTTGGAAAATTTGAAATATTTACTCCAAAATGGGTGTGGTGTAGAGAGCAATGTGCAAATACATTCCCCACCCACAAAAGTGTAAGCCCATTTCTGTTCACACATGGCACTTCTAAAGTTGCTACAACCAAAAAGGTCCTACAAAAGGAAGGAATGTGCTCCAGCCCAGCCTTAAAGTAAGTCCCGCTCCTCACATGTCCTCTCACAGTTAGTGAACCACAAACCAATAGAAAATCATGGAGACAGACTTAAAATAACCCCTGTATGAAATAGTTCATTTATATATAGTTTAATGTTAACATTTAGATTAATAGTAATACATGTTAATAATTGTTTAATCATTCAACATGTTAATGCTATGCTTAACTTTAAATAAAACAATGAAATTAAATCGTTATATAGTTATTTAAAAAAACAAAAACAGAAATGCATTCATCATGTCACTTTTACCAAAATTGTATACATATTGAATGAAAATAAAAATGTAACTTTGGTGGGATTGTCTTGAATTATTCTTAAGGAAATAATATCTATAAATTACATTATTTTATGAATTATTTAATACATCTTTACTCCTTTATTAAGAGGAGTTAATGTTCTGAACATTTTATTGTATTACTTCCCAGTTATAATTAAATATTTTTAATTTGGTACATTTATATTTGTATTCACATTTTTTTTAATGAGTAATAAACTTTTTTCCCTATACTTTCCCATACGGAGAGCTCTACCTCGGTTGAACCTTGGTCTAACTATGTGTGAAAAGTTACTAGTAGTAACTTCACATTTGTAAATCCTTTTGAAGGAGGCCCCACTAGAGTGTAGAGACATGCAAGTCTTCACTCATGTGTAAATCTACACTCGGAAATGGTGAATAGTAAAAAAGTGTAGATACACACCTTGGTGTAGTAGTAAATATAAATTTGAGTAAAATTACATGTTTATATTTACCTTTGTAAATCAGGCCCTAAATATTTATTGATTTTAACCATCACATTCATTAGGTGTGGTCAAAACTGTTAATGTGTAATCTTTTAATCACTCACAAAAAGTACAAAAAAATGCATAATCCATTTGATGGTTATCTGTGTGAAAATTGTGAGTTATGCCCTTTTAAACAAAGTCAAACAAACTGCCTGCTGCAACTATTTTCTTGTTTTTTTTTTTGAAAAACCTTTATTGAAAGACACGTATCAATACAAGCGCAGACCTACAACCACAGGGGCCGGCCGCAAAATCAGGAGAGCCAAAAAAGAGCAACAGCAATGTGTACGGTAAAATGAATACAGTATAGACGTGGAATAAAGTCGCTACACAGCAAGCGCCAGGATAAGAAAGGTTTCATTTTATGATTTATAGAGGAGGCAGCAGCCATATCTACCAGGGCGTCATGCAACATATACAGAAAAAGAGGGGGGGGACGGGAGGTATACAGCCCCCCACGCAGTCAGATAATCACAGTAGGGCGAGGCCCAAAGACATCCTATGCCCATCAAAGGGTTCAAAAGGAAAGGACAAACCATAGCAAACAATTGAATGGGACGCCACATAGACAGTCCACCCGCCCCGAAAAGGAGAAAGTGCAGACACTTGCGAAACGAAGGAGAAAAAAAACAAAGGGACATAGCCCACCCCCTGGAAAGGAAGCAAAAAGGGACCATAGAATAAAACAAACTAAAATAACAAACACCCCCCCCACCCTACATCACCGTAATGGCTATGGCCTACCCCACTAAACAGCGTGTCTGTCGCCCAGAGTCACCCGAAATATAGAAGAAAGAGAAAGGGAATAATAACGGAGAAAGAGAAAGGAGAAAGAGAGAAAGAGAGGAAAAGGAAGAGAGAGAGAGGAGAGGAGCCGGCGATCGAAATACAGAACACCTCCCCACCCGCAACAACGGATCAATAATCGAGGTCAAAGAGGATACTTGAGAAAAGCCTACACAGAGGATGGAGACAGGAACTGTCCAAATAATGAGGCCCGGAGATCCCATTAACAAAACGAAAGTCCCGCAGGCACCCAGGCACGATCACCCCTGTCCACTTCTACGAAGAGCAGAGCTGCCAGACCCCGGCACGGCCAAGAAACTGCATGATATAGTGGGCCCATACCAGTCAGGGAGAACAAGTGGGATCTTCGCGGAACATCGTCCCGGCCAACAAGAAGCAACCAGGAAAACTCGGCAGCAGTCAGAATGCAAAAGTACACCAAATATCCACGTGGCCAAGCACAAAATCTGGGCTGTCCAGCACGAAGCAAAGAAATCAGGATGTAGGAAACATTGCAGCATCGACACCGGGTCCACTTGATCCCATAGAATCGAACACCCAGCCGGAGATCCCAGCACAGCAGCTGGAGGAGTCTCAACAATACCAACTCGGGGAGACGACACCGCGTCACAAAATGGTGGAGCAACCATGGCGGCGATCCGCAACTCCAAGTCCCGGCATTTCAAGGACAGGTCGATCCGCAGAGTAGCCAGGGCAAGCAAGACAGCACTCCGTGTATGGGCCGCCCAAAGCAAACGAGGTCCGGGGAGAGCAAATGCAGCAACGTCCCCGTCTCCAGGAGGAAGACACTCCGAGGGGCCATCCGCCATCTTGAGCACATCGCCCGCCGCCATCGTCTCATCCGCCTCCAAGTCCACCATGAGTGCCGGAGGCCCCAGGACACACAGCCAATCCGCGGCGGATGGCGCTCGGCGGAGAAAGGAGAGTCACCAGAAGAACGGGTGTGCTCCCCACAACACTCGGGGGAGCCCTGCACCGGATCCCAGGCGGGACAATCAACAGGAGTGGGCGTCTCACCCGAGGGGCGCCGGACAGCGCGGCTTCTCTTCTTCGGTCCGGCAGGCAATCGGGCATGCGGGGCGGCCCACCATCGGGGGTGGGTCCGCTCCGGCGCTACCGGCTCGCGGCTCTCAGGCTCCCACCATCGGGTCTCTCCACCGGTTCCGGACCGCCGGCACTCCAAACACCTCTGGGCAGACACTGCACTCGAGGCCCCGGCGTCAGGGCCGGGAAGGCCAGCAAGACGACAAGGGCAGAACGCAGAAACCACTGCACGCCAGAGCCCCGGAAACAGACGGTAAGTGAAGGCTCTTCCCCGGTAACCGATTACGGAACGCCTCGAACAGGATTAAAGACAAGATAGGTGGCGGGGAGGAAGGGATCTCGGAGCGAGGCGTTTATGCGACTGTTCCGATCGCCATCTTGGCTCCTCCCCGCTGCAACTATTTTCAATACAGCTTCTAAAGACACGCAGATAACGCTACTAGAGTGACTCAAAAGGCTGCAACACAAGCATAGCTTCAATCAATCAATCAATCAATCAGGATTTGCAAAAGAAGGCTGCTTCACCCATGAGTTGCTGTGGGATCATGCTGTGGGATTGCCTTGCCTGTTACTATTGGTTGAATAACCAGGTCTTGAGGTACTTCCTGAATTGCTGGAGCGAAGGTGAGCCTCTGAGGTGCAGGGGGAGGGTGTTCCAGGTCTTAGCCACCAAGTGGAAGAAGGAGCCCAACATATGTTTTGAGTAGCTACTAGGTAGAGTGATCTGGAACTGAGTTCTCTGGTGGGTTGGTGTAAATTCATTTGTTTGTTCATTGTTAACAGTTTCTACATAACATGTTCTGCTTAAATCAGTCTAAAGGTTCACAAAATAATAGAGGAGGAAAAGCAAACATTACATGAAGTGCAATAATCGTATTTATCTGTATTTATGCAAGAGTATGCCTGCATAGAAAAAAACTGTAGTGTAGTTCCTATTATCCCAATAGGTTCTGCGCATTGGAATAATACCTTCAATAGTATAGGCCTAGACCAGACGTTAACTAGGTCTTCTATTGTCGATATTAGACTTAAAGTTTTGGGTTTGCCAGCTAGCTCAGAGTTCACTAGAAACTTTCTCGAATAGGCAAGGAGGAGTTGAACCTCCCTGGATAGACAAGAAGGGATTTAGTTTCTGACAACCATAGAACATGACAACTTTGCTCTCCCCTAATCAAGAGTGTATCTCTAGAGTCGTGTGAAAACAAAAGACAACTTATTTTACTCAGTTAGTACGTGCATTCTTAGTCTCACCAGATTGTAGAGAAAAGGAAGAGACGGGCGTGTTCAATAAAAGATGTTATTTATTGATCAGTCTCTTTTCTCATACAAGAGAAATGGATCGATATTATCGCAATACTTATGGTTAAGTAAAGTGCATACAATAAAAGCAGAAGTATAAAATAATACTGTAAAAACATTTATATGGTTTCTAAGCCATAAGGTGGTTTAAAATGGATAAAATAGACATATACACATATACATTTGACTAATCGTACTCAACTGGTGTTTCTAACTACGCCTACCCCAGTGTACCTGACCTAAGCCTAATACGTGGGCGGGAATAGAAAGTAGCAGTTTAAGTTAAGTTTGTTTTGCCAAGTGACTGACTCAAGAATTCTCTGCAAGGGGTTATTCAGTTCTATACCTGGAATCTAGGATGGTTGAGGGATGGTATCTCTCGTCTCTGGTCTCGATATTCCAAGCTGCCTGCGAGGGCTGCTCGGAAGCGCCGGAGCTGGATTTCTCGGCAGGAGAAAGCAGCTTCTCGTTCTCAGCGCGTCAGGAAGGCCGGGCTGCGCCAGCGAGGTCTGCTCTGCTCTGGGCTTCGGCAAGTCTGGCTGCTCCGATCTCGACACCACCGCGTGTGTTTGCTTAAGGCAATACCGGTAATATTTATACCTGTAAGGTGCCGAGATTGACGTAAGGATGGACATAGATACGTCAATAAGGATGTCATACGAGCTGGTCGTTAGCACATTCTTTTGCTGAAGTTCTCGGTGAAATCAAAACAATGGCCGCAGGGTTTTTCCCAGGTTGTCATAGGTTTGATTTGTTTTGAGAACTCCGTATGCCTTATCAGGGGCTGGAGGAATATTGCTTGTCTAATTAGATGGCAAGCGTTATGACCTAATCAGATAACACGTTCCTGTGCCGTGGTGTGGCTTCATCAGATAACGGTTTCTGCATCATGGGATGGCTGCTAGTTAACTTGTTAACCAGAACAGGGTCAGGAATAGGGGGATCGATACAGAACCTATAGGAATACATCACAAAACAACTGGGCCTATTCAAAAACACTACTGTTTACAAGGCATTACTGAAAAATTGGGGTTCTCCGTAACTTGTAGATGAACTCAATGTTACTTTGCGAATGGCATTATTACGAGTCCCAAGCTTTCTCATCATTGTTCTAACTAGATGAAGTTGGCCGCTCCCTAGAGAAATGCCTTCAGCTGATATCTTCCTTCTCTATCCCATAACTTCTCTATCCCATAACTTAAAAACCCAACTCCTGTGCTGACAACCAAGCAATACGAAAAGCAATTGATCTAACCAAAAACTAAGAGGTGAAAGTGGGTGCATGGAAACCCTTCACACATTTTGTAGATGGGATTCTGCTTCTCTCTGATCAGTGCAAAGGGAAGCACTCAGTGGTTTCCCTTTCTATAGCAAATACCAATGTATCCTTTTCACCAGCAAGTATAGAGCTGTCACTTTAGACATGCTGCAGCTGCTACTGTGGACCTTGTAACACGAAGAGTGCTGCTGCAGGGGGCAGAATTTCCTTTCCATATCTATTTACTCAAGCTATTTATTACCCTCTCTGTCGCTTCACACCTGTAGAAAGGTAGGATTGACTGCATGGTTACCCCTACTTTTTGCGTGGTGTTTTGCTGGTTTTTGACTAGTCTGACTGGGATCCTGCTAATCAGGACCCCAGTCTATCTGCTTTCTCCTTTAAATTGGTATCCTTGTACTTTGGTAAACTCCAGATTGGATACCGGGGTACCCTTATAAGTCCTTTGTATATGGAACCCATGTACACAGGGACTAGGTACCCCAGAGGCCTCCCATAGGCTGATGCATGTATTCTGTCACCCATGAGAGGCCATGCAAAATGGAACTATAGGTCTGCTACTGAAACCTGTGTAAGCTTGAGCTTTCACCACCCACTTTAGCTATAGGTTCACTATATCTATATGCTAGTACACTCAAAACATATAAGTCTATAAGTCACCCCTAAAGCAGGCCTTATCAATCCTGAAGGAAGGGTGCTGGGTTTTAAGTGGGATGGTGCCCCTGCATGAGCAGAGCCTCTCTGCAGCCTTTAAAGAACATTCTCCCGGGTTGTCTGTGACTCAGCCGGACATATAGGTAAAGGTGCATTATAACCTCGCGGTAAATGCTATCTCAAAAACGGCTGCACAGAAACATACTGTGTTTGGTATCAAACACCTTGGAATCATACCTCCACACCGGTAATCGGTGTGGGAGGTATGATTCCACCCTTCTGAAGCGATCTTCGTGGGATCACTGGTCTATCTGGTACCAGCCTTCTCGACCCGTACAACACAAAATGGATGCTGCCGAATAGAGACACATTTCTGCCCTCCTGCTGCTGAGCCAAGATCGAGCAGAGGAAGGCAGCACAATAGGCACCCTGTCACAAGGAGGTGTGACCACCTCCCTACCAGGATTTAATGTATTAGGGCTAGGTACACTCAGAGAGTGCAAAAAACACAGTTGATGGACAGAATGTAGAACAATGTCTTACATTCACCCCAGTACAAGGATCTGGGTCTAAATCCATCGTTTTTTTGCACTCCACACCACCCTCGGTAGTTCGGACTGGACTGTCCCATGAGGCACAGGGTCAGAGCTGATTTGCATATGGCTATATGCAAATCAGCTCTGACCCTGTGCCTCATGGGACAGTCCAGTCCGAACTACCAAGCCATGTCTTTCCCAGACCGGAATCAAGCATCCAAGGACCGGTTTCTGGCTATCAGCCTTCATCAGCCTGGATAGCTTGACTCCAGTGGTGTGGAGAGCCTGGGACTCACGTCTGAGCCTCCCCAGCCCACTCGGGGTGAAATTTCAAAAAACACAGTTGATGGACAGAATGTAGAACAATGTCATACATTCACCCCAGTACAAGGATCTGGGCCTAAATCCGTTTTTTTGCACTCCACACCACCCTGGGTTAGACACTGGCTATATGCAAATCAGCTCTGACCCTGTGCCTCATGGGACAGTCCAGTCCGATCTACCAAGCCATGTCTTTCCCAGACCGGAATCAAGCATCCAAGGACCGGTTTCTGGCTATCAGCCTTCATCAGCCTGGATAGCTTGACTCCAGTGGTGTGGAGAGCCTGGGACTCACGTCTGAGCATCCCCAGCCCACTCGGGGTGAAATTGCAAAAAACACAGTTGATGGACAGAATGTAGAACAATGTCATACATTCACCCCAGTACAAGGATCTGGGCCTAAATCCATCGTTTTTTTGCACTCCACACCACCCTGGGTTAGAAACTGGCTATATGCAATTCAGCTCTGACCCTGTGCCTCATGGGACAGTCCAGTACGAACTACCAAGCCATGTCTTTCCCAGACCAGAATCAAGCATCCAAGCACCGGTTTCTGGCTATCAGCCTTCTTCAGCCTGGATAGCTTGACTCCAGTGGTGTGGAGAGCCTGGGACTCACGTCTGAGCATCCCCAGCCCACTGGGGGTGAAATTGCAAAAAACACAGTTGATGGACAGAATGTAGAACAATGCCATACATTCAGCCAAGTACAAGGATCTGGGCCTAAATCCATCGTTTTTTTGCACTCCACACCACCCTGGGTTAGACACTGGCTATATGCAAATCAGCTCTGACCCTGTGCCTAATGGGACAGTCCAGTCCGAACTACTAATCCATGTCTTTCCTAGACCGCAATCAAGCATCCAAGGACCGGTTTCTGGCTATCAGCCTTCATCAGCCTGGATATCTTGACTCCAGTGGTGTGGAGAGCCTGGGACTCACGTCTGAGCATCCCCAGCCCACTGGGGGTGAAATTGCAAAAAACACAGTTGATGGACGGAATGTAGAACAATGTCATAAATTCACCCCAGTACAAGGATCTGGGCCTAAATCCATTGTTTGGCCATGTCTGAACTGGGGTGGAGTGGAGTGCAAAAAAACAATGGATTTAGGCCCAGATCTCTGTACTGGGGTGAATGTATGACATTGTTCTGCATTCTGTCCATCAACTGTTGGTTTTGCATTTGTCACCCCGAGTGGGATGGCTATGCTCAGACGTGAGTCCCATACTCTCCACACCACTGGAGTCAAGCTATCCTGGTTGAAGACGGCTGATAGCCAGAAACCGGTCCTAGGATGCTTGATTCCGGTCCAGTAAAGACATGGCTTGGCAGTTCGGGCTGGACTGTTTCCATGAGCCACAGGGTCAAGGCTGATTTGCATATGGCCATGTCTGAACTGGGGTGGTGTGGAGTACAAAAAAACGATGGATTTAGGCCCAGATCTCTGTACTGGGGTGAATGTATGACATTGTTCTGCATTCTGTCCATCAACTGTTGGTTTTGCATTTGTCACCCCGAGTGGGATGGGTATGCTCAGACGTCAGTCCCATGCTCTCCACACCACTGGAGTCAAGCTATCCTGGCTGAAGACCGTTGATAGCCAGAAACCGGTCCTAGGATGCTTGATTCCAGTCCAGTAAAGACATGGCTTGGCAGTTCGGGCTGGACTGTTCCCATGAGGCACAGGGTCACGGCTGATTTGCATATGGCCATGTCTGAACTGGGGTGGTGTGGAGTGCAAAAAAAACGATGGATTTAGGCCCAGATCTCTGTACTGGGGTGAATGTATGACATTGTTCTGCATTCTGTCCATCAACTGTTGGTTTTGTATTTGTCACCCCGAGTGGGATGGGTATGCTCAGACGTGAGTCCCATGCTCTCCACACCACTGGAGTCAAGCTATCCTGGCTGAAGACGGCTGAAAGCCAGAAACCGGTCCTAGGATGCTTGATTCCGGTCCAGTAAAGACATGGCTTGGCAGTTCGGGCTGGACTGTTCCCATGAGGCACAGGGTCAAGGTTGATTTGCATATGGCAATGTCTGAACTGGGGTGTTGTGGAGTGCAAAAAAACGATGGATTTAGGCCCAGATCTCTGTACTGGGGTGAATGTATGACATTGTTCTGCATTCTGTCCATCAACTGTTGGTTTTGCATTTGTCACCCCGAGTGGGATGGATATGCTCAGACGCGAGTACCATGCTCTCCACACCACTGGAGTCAGGCTATCCTGGCTGAAGACGGCTGATAGCCAGAATCCGGTCCTAGGATGCTTGATTCTGGTCCAATAAAGACATGGCTTGGCAGTTCGGGCTGGACTGTTCCCATGAGGCACAGGGTCAATGTAGGAAAGTCGGAAATAATGCCAGAAGCTCGTTGTTAGTTGACGGAGTTTATTTGGATGCTCACGCCTTAAGATCCCAGCTCGTTATGAACAAAACAGATGACAGCCGTAACTGTCTACATTCTACTTATTCAAGTAATAACACAGTACTCACAACACGAGCTTGCCACGAGCAGCCAGACACACCTGAACGCTCGTGACAGCTCGTGTAAGCACAAGTACATTCCCAACACACCTTCCCCCCTTAAAAAAAAACAGAAAGAAAAAAAAACACAAAAAAAAATCAAGTCATAATAAAGTCATTAAACTTAACAGGTAAACGATGAGAACGTGTAGCTCTAGTGTTGTCAGGATTACATTCAGCTTGAGAGCATTCTGCATTGTCACCTTGTTTCCCGACATCATAGAACACATTGCTGTCCAAATCATCCACAATTTGACAAGGCCCATTAAACAAAGAAACCCTGCTAAGATTCCATACAGAGCCTCCATCAACCCTGACCGCATTTCTAAAAACTTCAATGACTTTCCTAGGATTTGACCAAACCGGAAAACCTTTACTCACACCCTCTTTTTTTTTGATTCGAACGGAATCACCCACCTTGATAGGACGACTTGACAAAGAACCACTCCTTTTGACCATGTCACGTTTCATTCTATCCTTATACGACTGAACCCTGTGTTGAACTGCATCAAAATCAACTTTTGAGCAATTTTCAAAACCCGCTAAATTTTTCTTTAGCCACCAAGGGACTAACTTAGTGCTGGGCTTCCTTCCTCTTAAGAGCTCAAAAGGAGAGACTAGGGTCACGGAATTAGGTGAAGTCCTATAAGCCAAAAGCATGGATTGCAAAGCATTCCTCCAATTCAGATTACCCTTGATAGAAAGTTGTATGGCTTCTTTGATCACACGGTTGAAGCGTTCAACCTGGCCATTATCTTCAGGATGGAAAACAGCAATTTTCTTGTGAACAATACCACATTTAACAAAAAAAAGTTCAATCTCCTTACTCACAAACTGCGGACCATTGTCAGTCACAATTTCCTGAGGGATCCCCTCTCTGCAAAAAATCTCATCTAAAAATTCCATTACCTGACACGAAGTAACTTCCCTAACCATTCTGACCTCAGGCCATTTTGAAAAATAATCTATAAGTACAATTCCATAAGCCTCCTGTTTGGGTAGACAACTGAAAGGCCCAATGATGTCTAACCCCAGTTTCCGCCAGGGGCCTAAAGGTAATTCAATTGGACATGGCTCAGGACGAAGAGCGACCGCAGTTTTATCACTGTTAGAACAAAGGGAACAACACCGTACAAAATGGTCTACACATGAGTCAATACCTGGCCACCAGAAAGACTCCTTTAAACGTCTTCTGGTGAAAGATATCCCCAAATGTCCCTCATGAGCCATTTCAAGTAGGGAATTCCTGATCTGAAAAGGTGGGACAATCTTATCACTCCGAAATATCAAACCATTTTCCACAGCAAGTTCTTCTTGGACTTTAAAAAAAACCATCAAACTTCCGGACAGCTTCCTCTGTTCCGGCCAACCATGCATCAAATACTTCTTGACACTGCACAATTCCAAATCTTTATTCATCTCTTCCATCCAGACATCCTCTTGCAAAGAAAACCGATCACCATACACAGAATTAACATCTTGAAAAGTGAAAGCGACTTCACACTCTTCTTCATTGACTACTTCAGAAACATTAGTATCCGAAATCAGTCTGGACATGCAATCTGCATGAACATTTGCCTTTCCTTGAACATATTCAATAGTGTACTGAAAAGATTGCAACCTAGAAGCTAATCTAGCGAGACGTGCCGACATAGTTCTCCCTCCACCTGGGGCCATGAGATACACCAAGGGCTTGTGATCAGTCTTTATCAAAAATTTAGTACCCCACAAGAAAGGTCTGAAATGTTCAGCTCCCCAAACACATGCCAACAACTCTCTTTCTATGACAGAATAATTCTTTTCTGCATCCCGCAAAGCTCTAGATGCATAGGCCACAACCCATTCTTTCTCACAATCTTTCTGCAGCAGTACTCCACCTAAACCGGAAGAACTAGCATCCACCATGATGATGCATTTCACGCCAACCACAAAAGGTTTGAGACACGGGGCATTTACAATGTACCCTTTTAAAGATTGAAAGGCATGTGTCATTTTGTCAGTCCACACAAACTTAGCATTTTTTTTAAAAGACACCTGAACGGGTCAACTTTTACCGAAAAATTTGGGATAAACTTAGCGTAAAACTCTATAAGGCCTAAAAAAGCCACGAGTTGCTCTTTTGACGTAGGCACCGGAGCATTCGTGATGCTCTTAACATGATTCTTCTTTGGTTTGATCCCATTCCACTAATAGTATGCCCTAGATATTCCACTTCTTTTTGCCTAAATTTGCATTTGTCAAGACGAATTGTAAGACCCTTCTCTGCTAATGCAGCAATCACACACCTTAGGTTATTGTCATGCTCAAAGTCATTTTTCCCATGCACTAAAATGTCATCCTGGAATGCTATGGCACCACTTAACCCCTCCAATGTATCCATCATTAGTATCTGGAACACGGAGGCAGCACTCGCTAGTCCAAAAGGCATACGACAAAACCTGTATAAGCCTTCAGGTGTGATAAAGGCAGTAATGTTTTTGGCATCCTCAGCAAGTACAACCTGATGGTAAGCACTGGCTAGGTCAACACAGGAGAAAACCTGTGCACCAGCCAGCGTTGAGACCATCTCATGGAGGTTGGGTAGGGGATGCGAATCTACCCAAATTGCGCCATTTACACTGCGGAGGTCAATGCATAATCTAAGTTCTCCATTGGATTTAACCGAAATCACAATCGGAGAAACCCAAGGTGACGACTCAACAGGTTCAATAATGTTTTTCTCACATAGATCTCTTAGCATATCTTTAAGTTTAACTCTATAGGATAAAGGAACATTCCTCACTCTATGTCTTACAGGAATGGCATTCTCACATAATTTGATGACATGTTCAAAACCTTTATACCGACCTAAGGTATCACTGAAAACAGTAGGAAAAGATTTACGTAAGTCCTCAACAAGTAGTGAGCTGTCCCCAACTACACTTGACACATTCAATGGTTGTACAACATACACAGGAGGATCAGCCCTAGGATCAATTTTCATTCCCAATTGGTATTGGTGTGGCCAGCTCAACAACGACAACCCAGATCTTGACACATAAACTTTTCCTGAAATGTGTCGGTCAGAAAATTGTATATCTGCTATAAAGTAACCGATAAGGTCAATTTTATGGCCAGTGTAACCACCAGGGGATACATCCGTATCGAATAACTTCTTATCAGGAAATTTATCTCTGAAAACATTTAAAGAAATTAAGGTGTACCATGCACACGAGTCTACAAAAATCTCCAAACTCACTTCATTAATAGTTATAATACAAGATGGAAATTTGGTGCAATCACCATCTTCACATACATTGATGACAGTATTAATTTGAAACTTTTCCTCATCATCCGATTGAAATTCTTCATAGCACTCATGTACACAATTCATTTTCCCTGTTAGTGACCTACAACATTTTGTGAAGTGACCCTTCTTGTAGCACTTTGAACAAGTTTTCCCTAAAGCAGGACAGTTCTTATGATCTGCTAAATGTCCATCACTTCCACATCTAAAACACAATAGTTTAGAGGTTTTCCTTTCATATTTCTGATTCCTAAATTTGTTATCATTTCTAGAATGAAACTCGTTTCTTTGCGAAAAACTTTTCTTAAACTTGTCCACGTCTTTAGACACGCTAAAGACATCACTCTTATCATTACCCCTGATCTCCTTGACAAATTTCTCTGAGTGTTCTATAGATTTCGCAATATCTATAGCATTATTAAGAGACATATCAGAGGTTGTCCAAAGACGTTCTTGCACTTTTTTGTTATTGGTTCTCATTAAAATTTGGTCACTTAGCACCTGCTCATAGGATATGTGTTCAAAATCACACGTAACAGCTAAAGATCTTAACGCTGATACAAAATCCTCTACAGGTTCATCTGCACGTTGCTTCCGAGAATAGAATATAAACCTCTCCATGACAATATTCTTTTTTTTTCCATATCTTAAGCATAACTGTTGTGAGGCATACTCGTACACATTGATGTTCCCTGGATTTACAAGATCAGGTAATGTTTTAAATTCTTTTAAGGCTATGCCACCCAAACAATGTTTTAATAGTGATAGCTTCCTTTCTGGTTCACACTCCCCTTCTTCCAATACATCAACATAAGCCAAGAAAACAGGTTCCCAAATCTCCCAGGCCATTGGTGGTTCACCAGGAGAGGACAGAAAGGAAGGAGGAGGTACAATACCAGACATGTTAACTTAATTATTAAATAAGCTATGTATGAATTGAATGAGAAAGCATATATATAAAGAATTATTATAACAGTATATACTTGAGAGTCAACTTTAAAATCACGGTAAATATTTAAAGCACAGTGTGACTAAAACTTTCTAATGACAAAAGAAAAAAAATTGTATCTTCAATTTCTGCAGATGATTTAGAGCAGGGCGCTGTTGCGATCTTCACTATAAATCCAGATTGATGACGCGGTAAGTAAAGTATAAACAGCAAAAGGAATCGTCTCTATAGTTCTTGCGTTGCGCGATGATAGAGACTGGCACGATAGTCACATAACAGCGTTGCACGATCACTTAGCAACGTTGCGCGATGACGTAGGACCTCGCGTTGATCCGCGCTGTTTAGAATTCTATGTGCGAACCCCTGCACACGTATGCTGGCAAGGCTCGCGAATGACAATGACGCCACAGTTAAATAAGTAAGAAAAAAAAATGTATTTTCCTTTTTTCTTTGTAACGAGTCTTCCGCTTAGTCTTCCGCTTCCCTTAGAACAGCATAAATCCAAAGCTGACTATGTGAAATCCAGAAAGCGCTGGACGATTTCAGTGAAATACCAAGATAAGAAGGAAAAGAAATAGTTATCCTTTTTTTTCTTTTCTTCAGAGTCCTCTTAACGTAGGTAGTAAAGCTCCCGTTCGTCGCCAGTGTAGGAAAGTCGGAAATAATGCCAGAAGCTCGTTGTTAGTTGACGGAGTTTATTTGGATGCTCACGCCTTAAGATCCCAGCTCGTTATGAACAAAACAGATGACAGCCGTAACTGTCTACATTCTACTTATTCAAGTAATAACACAGTACTCACAACACGAGCTTGCCACGAGCAGCCAGACACACCTGAACGCTCGTGACAGCTCGTGTAAGCACAAGTACATTCCCAACAGTCAAGGCTGATTTGCATATGGCCTGAACTGGGGTGGTGTGGAGTGCAAAAAAAACGATGGACTTAGGCCCAGATCTCTGTACTGGGGTGAATGTATGACATTGTTCTGCATTCTGTCCATCAACTGTTGGTTTTGCATTTGTCACCCCGAGTGGGATGGGTATGCTCAGACGTGAGTCCCATGCTCTCGAAACCACTGGAGTCAAGCTATCCTGGCTGAAGACGGCTGATAGCCAGAAACCGGTCCTAGGATCCTTGATTCCGGTCCAGTAAAGACATGGCTTGGCAGTTCGGGCTGGACTGTTCCCATGTGGCACAGGGTCAAGGCTGATTTGCATATGGCCATGTCTGAACTGGGGTGGTGTGGAGTGCAAAAAAACGATGGATTTAGGCCCAGATCTCTGTACTGGGGTGAATGTATGACATTGTTCTGCATTCTGTCCATCAACTATTGGTTTTACACTCAGAGAGTGCCTGATAGTCTGCACCTGGGGCACATTTGGAGTCCCTGTTCATAGTCCCGCTCAGATCAATTCTGGGAGCCATTGGCTCCTGCTCTGACGCAAAACTGGACAAATGACATGGGAGTAACCTCACCTTTGTCCTGCCCCTCCCCTAGGAAGGTCCCCTGAATCTGTCCAACCCTCTCCTGTGGGTACAAAAGGACTTACCTGACTGTAGCTCTATAGATTTAAAATGGACAAGATTCTACAAGAAGAAAGCATGGACCACTGACCTTCGACCGTCTGGACACTCTGGACTTCGACAGGGCCCGACTTCATCCCCTTTGTCTGTGCCATTGCTCCATACAGGCTCCATGCAGGACCTGTGGTGCACTAAGGACAACTGAAAAATCTCCCTTGGGGTGAAGGAGTCACTCCCCTGCATTCGCAGGCACCTCAGCGCAACTGAATGGTCTGCTGCTCCTCAGATCCTGCAGACTCAGAAGGTTCCAGGAACTCAGGAGCTGGGTTACCAAGGCCTCTGAGGTTGATCTACCCTCCCAGTAAGTTTGAGGCCAGTATCCTTTGTGGGGACTGCATAACTTGAACCCCTGTGTACCGCATCTATTTGCAGTTGCATATGCTTGTTGGAAATTCCCGAGCATGTGCATTGGACTCTAGATATGCCCTGACTCCCCATTGCTTGGTGAGTCCTCTGGACCTTGCTGGTCCACACCGTAACCTGCTTGACCTTCCTGCATGGGTTGCTTTTGCCAAGGCATGTGGGTTCTCCCGCCAGACACCGATCCCTCAGCAGTCTACATCCTTCAAGGGACAGCTCACATATGGCTCCTGGTCATCGTCAACATCTCCTGGTCCTCGTGGCTGCAATGTCAAGCATCCCTTCTTCTCACCTGAAGCACCCGACATCGGTGGGCATTGGTCTACTGATCCCCTGGTCACTCTGAAGTGACCCAGATTCTGTCCCCTTTGCTTTCAGGTTCCTTCCTTCCAGAATCCGGCCTTTAATTCCACTGGACCCTTTTCATCTTCATGGCAGCAGCACACTTCTTTGAAGTCTTCCATAGAGAACGACAGCGGTTTCCAACACCACTTCAGCCGTATGCTCCCAGCTCATCAGAGATAGGCAATTCTGGTACTATGGTATCCATGGGTGGGATGGCTCTCAAACCTCTTATGTCCTAAAGGGTTTCGTCAAAGTCTTCCTAGAAGGGTCCTTCAACTGTAAAATTGCAACCGTGACTTCCCCAAAGAATTGTACGGAGCCCGCTGTCGTGTTAGCACGCTGCACCCGTCCTCGGTGGGGTTCCTATCTAATCACCTTGGGTTGTTCCTTTGGGTCCCAGCAATTCTACGTGCTCCAAGCCCTTGTCTTGAGCCGAGTCATGGTTGTAATACCATTATTTTAGTATATGGTTTGGTTTTCGCTGGAGCTCACTGTGTATTGTGCTACTTACAACTGTTCTATTGATCTCGTATTGTGTGCTTTGTCTTCAATCCTCGGGTAGAGGATACTAGAGAGTGTTATATTAATAAATACATATTTTTATATAACTACTGTGTCGTTCTCCTTTCATTTAATTAATCCAGGGGGTGATATTCTGGTCAAACAAGCTGCTTTAGAAGATTAGGCCTGAAGGCTGCTCTCCCCAGCTACCACTAGGATAGCTTTCTAAAGGTTATCTTTGACCTCATACATCATAAGGGTTGTTCTGACTGGTACAGGGTGCCCACTTTAATGAGTGGACAGCATATACCAGTCCAATTTCTCACAACATCCCTTCAATTTTAAACTAGTAACATTTTGGTAGACTTTGAACATTTTCTAAAATCTAAGAAAATATATTTTTAGAGGTGAAGGTAACAATTTGGATGAAGATCTAATATTTTAAAAGGCTAAGGGGCAGATTTATGATGCCCTTGCGCCTCCTTGCGCCGCAATTGCGTCACGTTATGTGACGCAACGGCGGCACAAACAATGCGCCCTGTTTACAACGTGACGCATCTAGGAGATGCGTCACGTTGGAAACCCCTGCGCCATAAGGAGGTGTTCCTGCGCAGGGGGGGGGCGTTTCTGCACAGGAACGCCTTCTAAAAGTGGCTGAGTGAAATCTATGAGATTTCACTCAGCCACTTTCTACGTCAATTCCTTACGCCTGCTTGAAGCAGGCGTAAGGGTGACGCACAATGCATTCAATAGGTGGCTCCTGTGCATTGCAGGAGTCATGTCGCACTTGCGACATGACTCCTGCAATGCGCCGCCCGTACGCCGAGAGATGCGTCACGCATCCTCACTTCCTTGCACCATGGTGCGCTGCATCATAAATGCGGCGCACCATGGGTGGCGGAGCAGTGGCGCACTGTGGCGCATGTTAACTGGCGCATCCCTGGGGATGCGCCAGTTAACATAAATCTGCCCCTAAATGTGTAGCAGCAGTTAGACATTTATTTTTTCTTTTAATTTGTTCCCATTTCCACTTTTTAGTAGTTGCATTTATCAACAAGAACTTGTACTGCCTTAAAGAATCACATTAGTAAATATTTATTTAAAAATGTTGCCCTTTACACCTTATAAAAAGCTGCATTCGAGGGCAAATAATCAAAATAAGTAGCAATGTACATTAGACAGAACAATGAGACTGCTATTTTAAAATGTACCAAAGACTATCATGGACTATAAACTTTCACAGACTTGGAACCATTCAAATATGTGGCATAAAAAATGGAAAGGAATGTTTTTGAGCACTCTTTGTTGCAGGAACTTTTAGCAGGAGAAGACAGAAATCTTTTCATGTGTACTCTGCTTTAAGCACAGGAAAGTGAATTCATCTAAAAGTTTTCGGGCATACAGATTATGTGAGCTAGATTAGCACTTAAGTTCTTACTTGAAATATGTGACCTTCGCACAGAATTGATGAATGAGATTTGTCTCAGATACTATCTAGTAGTCCCCTGGGTATATATCAACTGCTAAGAGCCACTCAGAATGCAGTATCCTTGGTAGTGTAAAGCTGTCTGATTTGCAATTAGAAAAAATTATTAGATAACCTATTGAACAATAGCAATTGGTCACTCCATTTGACTCACAATGCTGCAAAGCTGGTACCGCAAACAAATGTTAGACTGAATGCTGACAATTCTAACATTCTCGCCCAGTCAAAAGATCTGGGTTAAATCAATTGTTCTTTTGCCCACTACGCCACCCCAGTTTGGACCCAGCCATATGCAAATCAGTCTTGACCCTGTGCCCCATAGGAACAGTCCAGACCGAAATTCCAGGCCAGGTCCTCTCTGGACAGGAAACAAACATCCTGGGACCGGTTTCAGGGAATATCACCCTTCTTCAGCCAGGCTAGATTGAATCCAGTGGCACAGTGAGCAAGGAACACAAGTCTGGGCATACCCATCCCACTTAGGCCGAAAAGTGTTACAGCAAACAAATGATGGACGGAATGCTGACAATGCAAATATTCTCCCTAAGTCAAAAGATCTGGGTTAAATCCATTGTTATTTTGCCCACTACGCCACCCCAGTTTGGACCCAGCCATACGCAAATCAGTCTTGACCCTGTGCCCCATTGGAACAGTCCAGATCGAACAGCCAGGCCAGATTCTCTCTGGACCGGAAACAAGCATCCTGTGACCGGTTTCAGGGTATGTCACCCTTCTTCAAACAGGATAGCTTAAACCCAGTGGCACAGTGAGCAAGGGACCCACGTCTGGGCATACCCATCCCACTTAGGGCGAAAAGTGTTACAGCAAATACCAAAGCTGGTACCATGTGCTGTTTGTGTGCATATGAATACTCTTAAATGTTTTAAACAGTTGTTTTTCTAGCTGGTCCCATGTTATGTGCGTCCACAAACAGTTGTTGAGAAGTTCTCCTCTTCCATTATCTGGTCAGTACCATACAGCCACTTTGCTTTGGGCATTGCCCCACAGATTTGGGAGTGCTTTTCTTTATGCAAATTGGAGAACATAAGGAGTTTCTCTGGATGGACTGGAAGCATTGTTAAGGGTTTTTGTGCTCCACACTTGAGCCTGGTCAACAAGTCAATACATTCAATATTATGCAAACAATGATATGCTCCGAAAGAAGTACAGAGGATATTTTAATATCAAACTATGAGGGTTTATTAAAAGTAAATAGTTTACAGAAGGCAAACAATAGCAGCAATGTATAATCTGAATCCTTATGCTTCAATTAATAATAAGTCAACTAGATCAAATCTTACGAAGCAGAGGACAAATTAGGATGGTGCACCTCAAATGTCAATCCTCTGTCGGAGAGGGCACAGTAAAAAATCTTGTTTTGTTTTGCTGCCAAGACACACACACTAACATTTTAACTAACTACATGCAGTAATCAAAAATGGAGGTTAAAATAAAATTATACAATAACATAATCAATAGGTTCTCAAGGTTTCTCACAAAACAAGCTCATCTCTGCATCCTTCAAACTTACACTATCTGTAATAAAATAAGATACATGGACAAGTCAGCACACTGCAGGTATCTCTTTAATGCGCTGTTCATTAAAACAACATTCCATGATAATTACAAAAGAAAGAAAATATTTTCTCACATGAGAAAGAAAGAAAAATAACATCTTTTCAACTGCATTTAAACTTCAACATCACTAGAAATAATTGTTCACGTTACAAAATGCTAACTCATTTGAAATTCACGCTTACGTTAGCTACAATATAACTATACGTGAATAAATATATTTTTCTTTACAATAGCATTAGCATGACTATGCATTAATGTCCCGTTTCTTGGTGGCAATTTGAAATGTCCAGGTGAAGCTCCCACAGAAGTGCGCACTTCACCTGAGGAGTTTGTGAAGGAGGAAGCTACAGAAGATTGTGTCACGAAAGTTAGTCAGGGAAAACTCATTGAGCTTTCACTCAAAGTTTCTCCCGTCATGTTTCTGAATACCTGTCATGAGGAGTAGCATTTAGATTACGCACAATTCAGTACGTTTTTAGTTTTGTTTCAGTCTTTTTTGGGAGGCTTCCGAGTTTTAGAGGCTGTAGTCGGAAAATACGGCATTGCACATGCTCTCCCACAAGCTACTTCACACTGACTTGGGGAGAGTAGTGTTTGCTGAAGGTAGAGTCAACACAAGTGCATTGAATACAGTTATAATAAATAGTTGAGAGAGAATTGACAAGATTTTAGTTTGAAGTTGTTAAGAGGGAGCAAGCTCGTTAATGCAACAGAGTTTGTTGATTTTTAAGAAGTGTTAAGTTTATGACTGGGCAGAGTCAGCACAAGTATCGCTGGTTCTGAAGTTGGTCACAAATCAATTGTAGAGAGTTTTCTTTAACCTTGTCTATATAATCGTGAGTTGAAAAGTTAATTTGGGAAGAGTGTTCCTGAATGGTTCATACCTCATTATTACTGAGAAAAAAGAATCATAGGAGGTAAATACAGAACCATAAGGTAGGATTACAACACATGAAAGGCTTCTACCAATTTCAATAGAAAATAAGGAGAGAGACTTACCTGAGATGAAATAAAAACTTCATTTTAGGTAACATCTGTACAACAAGAGGTGAGAGTCTGGAAGAGAGAAAGAAATATACAGTGTTGTTCTATATATATAGAAAATATATAGAAATATATATATTTAGAAAATATATAGAAATATATACCGTATATATATAGAAAAAAAATACAGTGTTGTCATATATATATATAGAACAACACTGTAGAAATGCGAAGTAAAAATAAGTATTGCAATTACATTTACAGAAAAAGTAGAACATTTTATAAAGAAGAAAGAAGAGAGGCAATGGTCACCAGAAACTCAGGTAGGTGCAATTATTAACTCAGTTTAATAAAGAAAATAAGATAAGAAGTATGACAATGTTAAGAGAATAAAAGTGATTAGTTGTGATAATACATTTTGTTGCAGTTCCAATGTTGATAAGGCAATTTTTTTTTAAAGTTCTTTTTATTTGGTACGTATTTCGTACAGTAACAATTGAATATTTGAGTGCATAAGTTCATTCACTAGTCCGAAATATCCGTTGCTCTGTGGTTCCACCTCCAAAAGTATTCCACTTTCCCCAAAGTCTTTCCCACTTTTTGGGGTATCCTCTACGTACATATATCGCCCTCTCGGCCACCATAGCCATATCCATATCATTGACCAAGTCTCATTTCGCGCCCCTCATTTTCTGAAAATGTTTTTCTTAGCTATTGTAATACCCAGTGTCACCCAGGTTTGTGCTGCGATGCTGAAGTCTGTTGCTTCCCAGATATTTAACAGACATCACCTAGGTTCTGGTGGTATGAGGCCTCACTTACTCTTGTGAGTGTCGACATAACTGCCTCCCAGTACGTCCCTATTGCCGGGCACTCCCACAGCAAATGATAAAATGAACCTATTACTCCACACTGTGGGAGGCAAAGTTGATCATCGGTATTTCCTATTTTGCATAGCGTTACGCTAGTGAATAAATCCTATGGAGCACTTTTAGCTGTATTAGATGTGAGGAGATTGCAAACTCCCTCTGGGATCCTAATGCCTCTTGCCAATCTGTATCATCTAACTCTCCCACATCATTCTGCCATTTCTCCAGAAGAGATTGTGTGGGGTCAAGGTGATTATTGATAATCTTGCAATATTTTAAGGATATAGCTTTTTTATGCAGTTGTTCTGTCAGGAGCCTGTCTTCTAATGGGGAAGCCTCAGGGAGAACCGTGTTAGGAGGGATGACTGCCTCTAGTGTCTGCTTGATCTGATGATAGCGAAACCTTTCCGTAGAAGCCATCTCATATTGGTCTTGAAGTTGGGTGAACGGAATTACTCCCCCTTCGGGCCAAAGATTTTGCACTTTCAATATGCCTATGATGTCCCATTGCTTAAACCCTTTGCTGTTGCGTAGGGTGCCTCGTTTGCCGGTATCCCAGAGGGGCATCGCTTGCGTGATCCTATTATTCCATCCCAGCTTTTTAAGCACTGTATGCCAAATGTTAATTGTGTGCTTTGTCGGTCCCAATAGATCCATTTTCTGTTTAGTGTTATACAATGCTTGGTGGAGCCCCCCTGTTCCCAGAACAAGTCTATCCAGGCGATAGGCCAGGTCAGCATGAGAGACATGGAGCCACTGGTTTAGGACAGTCAGTTGGGACGCCCAATACTACGTTTGTATATTTAAGAGCACTATGCCTCCATTGTACCAAATTCGAACTAGTTTGGTCATGGCTATCTGGGCTGGTTTCCCATTCCAGAGGAATTTGGTCACTTCTGTCTCTATTGCTCAGAAGTAGAATGGGGGACTGGGATTGGGGTATTATGCAACGCATAAAGAAATCGCGGGGGCACCATCATTTTTAAAAGTGCCGCTCTGCCCAGCAGTGTCAATGGTAAGGATTACCAATGTTTGGTGTCTCTATGTAGTCTCTTCAGAGGTTCAAGAAGATTTAGGGTCATGAAGTCTTCCGAGTCTGAAGTAATGTGGATCCCAAATATCTGAAACTACCCTCCACTATCTTCACTGCGCACTCTCTAGGTAGTGTGGGCTCCTCAGAATGTATAGTAATGATTTGCTCCAATTGATTTTGTATCCTGAATGTCGCCCATAAGAGTCACATATATTCAGGATTCTATGCAATGAGCAGGTGGTGGATGCCATATATAACAGGATATCATCTGCATATAGGGATATGCGATCTTCCCAGTTGGCTGTCCAACGGAGTCCGTGAATAATCGGATCCTGCATTTTCCATGCTGGCAGTGGTTCCAGCACTTGGGCAATGGGGAGTGGTGATAGTGGACAGCCCTGCCTCACTCTAGCGGGAATTCCTTGGATATATGCCCATTCACCACTACGTGTGCAAGAGGTTTTGTATATAGTTATCTTATCCATGAGCAAAACTTGGGTCTGAATCCCAGCCGTGCAAGAACTGCAAAGAGGAAAGGCAATTCAACTGTATCAAAAGCCATACAGGCATCCATGGATAGTACTGAGGCCTCCTCATATATCGTGTGTTTGCGCCCCAGTTCATTATGTAGTCGCCTTAGATTCAGGGATGTGTTTCTGCACAGCATGAATCCAGACTGATCTGGGTGTATTAGTTTAGCTAGGTGAGGCATCAGTCTATTTGCCAGCGCTTTGGTTAAAAGCTTTGATTAATGAGATGGGCCTGTAGCAGGCATGATCCCGGGCTGGTTTCCCAGGTTGGTGTATGACCAACACCATCGCTGGTCTCTGATCTTTAGGGAGCTCTCCTACCTCCAAGCTTGCGTTGTACATTTTCAGTAGGTGTGGAATGATTATGGTTGCACTCCGTTTATATAATTCTATGGGGATAACGTTTGGTCCCAGAGCTTTTCTTGAATGTATACTTGCGATTGATATTGCTAGGTCCTCGGTGGTGAGTTCTGACTCCAATAATAGTGTGTTTCCTTCCGTAAGTCTGGGGAGCTGGATGTCTCAGAGAACGCTTACGCTTCCTCCTGCTGTATTGTGGTCGCTGGGGTAAACACCTTCACATAGTGAAGTGCCAGTGTGTCAGCTATGGTTTGGGGGTCTGTTACAATTTCTCCTGTGCTATCTTGAAATTCTGCTACCCAGCGGCTTGCTTGCTTTCGTTTATCGAACCATGCCAAAAGCATGCCAGCATTATCCCCTACTTTGTATATGTGTGGAGCGTGGCTGTCAATTGAGTTTTGGCATCTTTCCCCAAATATTCCCAATATTCTTGTTTTTTAAGATGAGTTTGGTGTGTGTTTGTACCCGAGGGGTCTTGAGAGTGTAGTAATTCTAGTGCGGTTAGTTCTTGCTCAAGTGTCGATATTTTTTTTACTTTTTCTCTTTTGTAGTCTGTGATTAGTGAGATGGCCTGTCCACGAAGAACGGTCTTGTAGACCTCCCATAGAGTGAGAGGCGAAGAGACCGAGAGTTCATTTCCGCAAAAGTAGTGTTTTGTGGCTGTGGTGAGGCCCTTCCAGATCTTGGGGTTTTTAAAATAGCTGGGGTAGGTAGGGAATATACAGCATTGTGTGGACGTATGCCATGTGTACTGTGGTAAATGTGCCATGTCATCAAATCTCCCCACACTATCCGCTGTTGTAAATATATAGTCTATTCTAGAGACTGATGTGTGCACATGAGTGATATGTATATTGTCGTATTTGCGGGAATTGCGAAAGCCAATAATCCACTAGGCCTATCATTTCAAGAAAGCCTACTAGTGCAGAGTGCGTCCGGTGCTGTTGTCGGGGTGGTGTATGGTACAAAACATCATTAAGAGTCGCATTGAAGTCGCCCCCTCAAATGAGCTCTCCCTCTGGAAGTCAGAGCAGAAATGCACTGAGCACCGGGAATGCTTGCGAGTGAAGTGCCGGGGAATATATGCCATCACAATGTTGATCACTTGTCACTCCCATTGGCCAGATAAGGCCGCAAAGTGGCCTTGCTCATCTGTGTATGTGTGTTTGATGGGGAGTGGGCACTGTCTCTTAATCAAGATCCCTACCCCTCTCGAACCGGATGTGAATTTGGAGTGGACTATCAGTTTAAAGCCCCAATTGTTGAGGGCCTTACATGTTGTTCCAACTAGGTGGGTCTCCTGCAAGAGTATCACTGTTGGTGCTTTACGTTTAAGATATTGCAGTACCAGACCTCACATTACCTTATCTCTGAGGCCATTCACATTCCAGGAAATCAGTGGGAGGTGCTGAATATATTTGGGCGAAGAGGCATTGTGGCTAAGGTATGTGGTTATGTGTGACATTGGAGTTATCTGTGATGGAATAGCGATTCTGATCTCCGTACATATGTCTCTGACTAGTGTCTGAAAGCTGTACCGTAATCCTTCTTAAAGAAGAAAAGAAAAATTCAACTAGAACTATGATAAAGCAATCTTAGAAGAAAAGTAGATAGCGCGAGAAGTACAAATCCTGAAGAGGAACCAGAGTCAAGAAGTGTGGCTGTCTCTTCTCTGTCCCATCCCCTTCCCCCCTCTCGGGCTCCTCAGTTATTCACGTGCTTGGCTAAACATGGTTGGCTGGGAAACTGTAGTGGGGACCTTGGAATCTGACGTCATTCTGCTCCTGTGCATTTTAGGCAACAGCCTTCCTGACAGAGTGAAGTGCCCACACTGTGTTTGCACCTGAGCAGAATGGCCGAAGGTATAGATCTAAAGAAGTTAGAAGAAGTTTTGGAGGGGATACAAAAGGAATTAATAGCAGTCCCATCCATGCCAGCATGGGTTCATCGCTGGGAGGGGAACAACGCAACACATCTGTCGGGTAATAATTATGTTTGAGGCAACGGAGGTCTCAGGGGAGCCTATGGCTGTGATGCTTTTGGATGCGGAGAAAGCATTTGATAGGGTCTCCTGGTACTTCCTCTGTGTGGTTTTGAGATGGTTTGGTATCGGGAGGGGAGTCATCAAAGCTATCCGGATAGTGTATAAAGCACCAACGGCCTGGTTAAGATTCAACTGGGGATATAAAACACCATTTATGATTCAACGTGGTACAAGGCAGGGCTTCCCCTGTTCCCCCTTCCTTTTTGCTATATATATTGATATATTGATCCCCTAATTTGATTGCTGGAGGCTAATAATAGAATTGAGCCCATTATCAGCCACGGGTAGTGCTTAAACTGAATGATATGGAAAAGCATGGGAAGAAATGGGCTGAAAGATTGGGTATAAAACCGGATAGACTGTTGGATTCTTTAGAAATGGGACAAACAGTGGTCTGCTCTGCTGGGCTTCAAGCTCAGCACTACAAGACAATTGTAGATCGCACAATTGGGGGGGAGGTGGGAGGTAGATATCCTCGGTGTGATTCTTCAGCGGCCGATTTAATCCACATGTTTGTGTCCTGTTCGCGTCTAGAAATGTTATTAAACTCAATAGCGAAATTAATGGACCAAACGTTAGGTGTGAAAGCTGTTTTAACCTGTGCTTTAGTACTCCGGAGTTTGATAGTAACGGTGAGCAAGACCCATCTTACCGATACCTCTTCCTGGCTATGGCTGTTGTCCAGACATGCATAGCTTTGGCCTGGCTAAACTCAGAAACCCCAACATTTAAGCAATGGCTTGCACGGCTGCTCTCTATGTTTAATATGAAAAGAGGTATTTATGAGAGATGGGGTAGAATAGGGAGATTGGCTAGCAGTCGTTTTTGGGCTGCGGTTCTAAACTGGAAGGAGGCTCAGGAAATGAATGGTCCCTGACTTATTGTATTTTCTGGATGTAACTAACTTTCTTACAATGTCTAAGGTATGGGAAGGGGCATGTTTCTCTTTCTGATTTGATCTGGGGTTACTGCCGGCAATGGCAAAGACTAATGTTGCTCGAAATGGATTTGGATTCATCTGCAAAGTTTGTCACTTGTGTTCCTCTTTCTTGTTTAGTTGCAAAGCTTAAATTTTCTGTAAACATATATAAAACTTTGTTATCATTAGCTGGAAATAATCAGCCCTCATGTTTAGAGTATATCTATAACTGTGTGGTGGTATCTAAAAAAGCTTAATACAAATATTTAAAAAAATAACTAATAGCAGTTAGGCAAGAAAATAGGGAACTTAGACAGGACCTCATAACATCTCGGAGAGAGACTACAGATTCAACGATTAAGATGAATAATTTAGTATCTGAAACAAGTTTCAAGAATTCATCTTCACGTGTGGAATATCCTAGTGACCCAGCGGTCCCTACGCCCAAGGTGACAACCAAGGTTATTCATTCCTAGTTGGTACCTCTGATTAACCTCAAATCAAATTAGGCATCCACCATTATTTTTGACCGACAGATGTATTATAATAATCTCTGCGCAATGGTCATTTTTACTTTTACTTCCTTCTTTTTGCACTCAATGCGCCCCGTGCGCACGAGTAGATACGAAGCATACGTCTATCTTGGCTTTGTTCTTGTTTTGACTCTTCACGTAATTTGACGGGCTCGGATTGGTTGCCTCTTGGGCCTGTCATGAGTCGATTCGGCCACATCATTCGACTGCCGTCTGGAAGCCTGGCGCTGATTGGACCAGGCCTTATCCAATCTGAATAGAGATATCCCGGCATTATCGAATGGGCTTTACTCTTTCTGCCCGCATGGCTCATCGGGCTTTGATATTGTTTCATGCTAAAACGGAGATGACAACGCGTTAGTGCATCTTATTCGATACAGAGTACAAGCGGAAGTTAATTATTTTCTGCGTGTGTGCGCTCTCTCTCTGGTCCGCTCATTGGGTACTTAGGCAGTTGCCCCTGTCCGTCGTGTCACCTTCCCCTCAGCTCAGTTGAGCTCAGAGGTACCGACGGACAGGTAAGCCCAGCACTCCTCCTTGATGCTCTATTTTCTTGCTATCAATGACGCTTGTCTTTGAGATTTTTTAATTATTCTCATATTTAATAGCATCAAGCTGCAACTTGTTCTTAAAATTACAACTAGAGGGTGTTTGATAACATTTACAAACTATTCCCTGCTAATTCACTAAATGTATATATTGCAGTTGATCTCTTTGTGCACCATCTTTATTAAGAAAATAGACATGTATAAATGACCAGAGGGTCAACTGATGACGATCACACATATGTGAATTTTTGTATTTATCCTCATCATCTGACTCAGTCAGCTGAGTACCGCCATCTGACTGCGGTCCACTTTACTTACACTTGGGGATTTTAGTGAAATGGTTTTGTTTACTGGTAATATAATTGTATTGGTATTCTCTTTTTTCCATTTTCTTCATAGCGGGGCCTCATTACCTGAGCGAGTGCCAGGCGAGGTGAGGCCACTCCCAAGCAAATTTTGGGTGAGTGATTACTCAGAATGAATGTTCAATGAGCAATGTCTCGCTGGAGGTCTGATGTCAGGCTACAACTTGCCTCTTTTCATCTACAATTTGAATGTTTGTATATATGGTTGTGTTTATTTTTAGGAGAGGTACTTTGATATCCATGACACGTGGAGCCACCACTCAACAACACCTGAGTCGGTAGGTCATCCTTGCATGGTATGTAATTTTCACTTGTATTTTTCACTTTACATTCTTTGAGTATTAGTTGCAGTAGTGTTATAACCATAGGTCCTGAAGAAAGCCATTCATGGCTGAAACATGTCGACCAGTTAAGAACAGTTCAATTTACCACCAGGATAGCAGTATTTGCTGGAATTCTATCCACACTCTGCTTTTTAACCTTTGTCATCATGGTGACCGCCGGAATAAAAGTTATATGTAGGCACCATGCTAGTCAATTTTAACACACCTTCTTTTCACGAGCACACACTCTGAGCACTGCAACAACCCTGCCCACAGCCTTTATTCTTTTGACTTCCTCTCATCACTGGCGGATCCAGTACTGGTAAAAACTCACAATATTGAGAGTGAGTTTACCAGTGGATACCAGTCTGTAATTTCTACTTCCCAGATGATGAAGCTCCGCCAATGGGTGGGCTGATGGGTTTATTTCTTTTTCTTCTCTCACTATCTGTTAGGCCTTCCATGTAGACACACACAGTTTAGAGGAAGCTTGACACTTTCCAGTCCTTGTAGACCAATAGCACCCTCTTGTGTGTTTGTACTAGTTAGATTTGGGGATATGGTGCTTTTTGGTCGTTAATCCTGTTTCCCCTACGGACCCCCCTCCATTCTTATGTTTTTGTTATTCATTCCTTGTCCCTAGTCATTTCTTTGGCCCGTCCTGAGCGGTTTAATGGAGACCTTCAAAAAGTACAAGTGTTTTTAAGACAATGCATATTACATTTCATGTGACGTCCTGCGTTTTTTCCTGATGCACAGTCGCAAGTGACATTCATACTAGCTTATCTTAGTGGAGATGTGGTTTCCTGATCTATGCCATTAGTGGGATAAAAAAATGGGAGAGCTAGGACCCTGATCGGGCCGTCCTTGTCCCCTGGTGAGTATTAATAACAACCTGGACGGACCAATCTAGCAGGTTGTCCGACACTGTAGTGCCTGGCACCACAAGGATTTGTTAAAAGAACCTTCACACACCAACCTAATTGGTGTCATGCTTCATCATAAGGTTCCCAGCTGAGTGGCCGAATGGTAATCAGCTGTGCTGTGACACCTGATTACAGTTGAGCTGGTTTTTTTTTGAGTGTGAGTTTGATGAAGTGGTGTTTTAAAAATACCTCTGGGTCTCCATCCGATAATTACTTTATTCCCAGTGGTCCAGGTATGTTTAAAAATAATGAGTGGATAACGTAAAAGACTAATAGTTGCGTCTTTGTTATCTGCTGGTCTACATGTTTCAGCCCGTGGTAAGATTTGATAGGGCTTTCTTCAGGACCTCTCTCACAATGAATAAAATAGTGGAGAAATTGAAAAAAGTGACAAAAAGTGAGTGGTAAATCTTTTTAAACCACGTATATACGCCTTTTGAAGCACACGCGCTAAGGTGTGCTAATTATGCTCTGTGGACAAACCGTAATTTGTGTCCACACCTGTGTATGTACGTTGCTTACGAAAATACAATGTAACTTTGGTCCCGGGAGGGGAGAGCCACTTTTATTACACTTTGGTCATGGAGCTTGCCCACATCTGCACCTACTTTGGTCTCCTCCTATGATTAATAATATTCCCTATGGGGAGCTTCTGTGTATGAAGCGAAATTGTTCCACTGAAGAGGACTATATTACAGCAAAGAATGAAACATGTAGTCATTTTAAAGCTTTAGGTTACTCAAATAATTCCCTCTAATGTAGCAGTAGAAAAAGTTGAAAGGATATCTAGAGAAGAGCTTTAAGCTCTAAATTTTGTTAGGGGAAGAACCACCTCCCAAACTACAGAACCCACACGCATGATTACACTTTCTAATACACAGTCTTCTTAAATATATTCCTAGGTGTCGAGATATATGTCAAAGACAATAACATACACACAAAACTACACAGAAAGGCTACTGCAGCAAAAGGAAACACAGCAATGGTTCAGGAAAAGGCCGTAGCGGACTTGACCATCACGAATCTGTCTGACATTACTTTAACAACAGCGGAAAAACAGCTCCTCTCCCTAGGTCTCAATTTCTGCCCAGAAAGTTTGTTTAACTATGCCTATACCAGGGTTGACATTTTTTGTTTTATTGGAAAATTAAAACTAAAAACATTTTTCACAATCAAAGCTGGTAATACTGGCCCTAATGAATCAACAAATAAACTGAGCAGTGGCACTACACCTCCGTTAATTCCAGCATCAGATGCTGAGATTTGTTTAACTCTTCATGATTTAGGAGCATCATCCACTGATCCACCGCAATTAAATGAAACAGATGGAACCAATACTCAGAACTGCTTACAAAACATAGACATTTTACAAAAGGGAGCAGGAGATAGTCCCTTTAAACCAAAAAGTACTTTTATCCCAATGATGCCAAAAGACGGCATAGACATTTTTCACGAATGCGCAATTGAGGATCTTAAAAAGTTGAATAGGAAAGTCAACAAGCGACTATGTCTAAAGAAAAGCCATAATGAAATGCAATATGTGAACTTGATGAAGAAACTGTGTGATAACCAAGAAGTGATAATCAATAAATCAGACAAGGGAGGAAATATTGGCTAGTGGCCCAAGAAAGATGACATCAAGGAGGCAATGAGACAATTAAGCAATGAGGAATGCTACAAAAGATCAAATGGAACTGAATACAAGAAAGCCAAAGATGTGTTAAAAAACGACTATATCATTATAAAAGAGAAGGTCTGATTTCATCCACAGAGTTTAACTTTCTACATATTGAAAATCCAGTAATTCCCATCTTGTATTTAATCCCCAAGGTGCATAAACTAATTTCACCGACGCCTGAGCATGTCTCACAATATATTGATTATTATTTGCAGGACTTTGTCAAGTATCTTCCTAGCCACGTTAAAGACACTGGTGATTTTCTGAACAAGCTAAAGACTATAAAATGGGAAGAAGGCTGGTGTCTAATGACATTGGACATTGAGTCACTATACACCAGCAGTAATCGTGAAATAGGATTAAGGGCTGTTAAGCATTTTTGGGGAAAAAAGCTTATGTGAATATTATGGCCATAACAAAATGATATGTGAGTTGATTGCTTGGTGTTTAAATAATAATTTCTTAATGTTCAGCAAAGAAACTTGGAAGCAAGAAAGGGGTGTGGCTATGGGATCCTGTTTCTCCCCCAGCTATGCTTGCTTGCATGTTGGCTTGTGGGAGGAACAGGTCCTGAGAGAAACACCAAATATACATCATGTACGCCATTGGCTAAGGTTCATTGTTGATGTTTTCTATGTGTGTGTGGGATGGAGATGAGGGGAGTGCTCAATAATTTGTGAACACACTGAATAACAACTCTAGCAACCTATTCTTCACATCCAAAATAGGTAAAGTAAGAGTAGAATTTTTGGATGTACAAGTTTCAATCAACCACCCCACTTTAGAATCAACTCTATTCAATTCAATTCAATTAATCTTTATTTTGGCACTACATGGCCATAAAAGATTTACACAGCAAACACATTTCATGGATAAAATACATGTCAAACCCCATTTTTTAAACAACTAACGATTGTGGATAGTAAAATCAATACAATTTTAAAAAGACAAATATGAAGCATAATAGCATACCTAGCTATTGAACATTTGAACATGGAGCTGAAAAAGTTACCATAAAAAGTCATACAATCAAGCCACTAAAAGGATAAAACCAAGAAAACAAGTGGTATACAATTTTGCCCTTATAGCTTTAGGCCTTTTTTCCTGCGCACAACGTGGATACTAAGCAAAAATCTGCTGACACTAAATACTATTGTTTGGGTTGTATCAGATTTGATCATTCTTAGTGCCGTCTTACATGACCTTATTCCCAAGAGGTTGCATAAAGGTTTGATCCATTTTCTTCTGGCCGACACATAGGCTGGGCAGAAGAATAGGATGTGCTGGTCATCCTCCTTACAGTTGCCCTCGCACATAGTACATGTTTCAATGGTCACTGGGTCATCAACAACATTGCCCCTTCTGGACCAGCGTGCCAGGGTTGAATTGGTCAGGAGGTTACCATATCTTAGTTTCATAAAAAGGGTTTTA
Source organism: Lissotriton helveticus (assembly GCF_964261635.1). Lineage (NCBI taxonomy): Eukaryota > Metazoa > Chordata > Amphibia > Caudata > Salamandridae > Lissotriton > Lissotriton helveticus. The sequence continues at coordinate 1,598,003,163 of NC_136059.1, read as the reverse complement.
GCTAGCTGGGGCTCAACTTCGTCTAGGAAGTTCTCATAAATACCTCATCCTTGAAGCTTAGAAATTTGTTTACTAGCATCCCGCCGCTATTTCCATTTGTCATTTGGTTATTAATAAAACCCCAGAAAGCCATTTTCACAATTTTTTTTTAATTGTACGGCAACCTTTCCGGATTCTCCCAAAATGGGGATAAACCTATCTTGATAAACCACGATCTAACATGTTTTAGCCAAGCATTGAAATTCACTACATCTATACCCATTAACTCTATTAACCCATTTCTATAATCGAGTAATTCTGGTGTTTGCCAGAGTCTCACCCAGAGCATTAGAGGCCGAACAATAGTATGATGGTCGGTTCTTTTAACATTTAGGTCCAACTGGAGTGGTACTAAAGGAGTGCCTTTTGGGGCCCTTACAAGGCTTCTCATGAATTTGTTCTCCAAAATTGTAAAAGCATCCTTTGACATTGGCCCCCAAATCTCGGCACCATAAAGAGCTGCCGATTGAACTTTAAATTTAAATAGTTCTAATGCTGGTGACACAGCTTTGCTGATGCTTGCACCCTGTTTCCTTAGAATGGGGATAGTGTTCTGAGTAAATATTAGCTTGCTTTTCTCAATTTGGGGCCTCCACGTAAAATTAGAGTCAAGGGTGATCCCCAAGTAGGAAAAGTTTTGGACCGTTTCCAATTTTTGGCCATTTAATGTTAGATAACCTTTTTGTGGTTTGATGGGGTTTAGGCCATACATTTAGTTTTTTTAGGATTGATTTCCAAACCTTTCCTACTACAATAGTCACTAAATGAATGAAGTAGTGCCTGTAGAACTTTCTTAGTTTGCGAAATTAAAATGGTATCATCTGCGAATAATAGCGCTGGTACCCTTTCCCAATTTAATTTAGGGGAGTCATTTTTGCAACCCTCTAAGTGTGCAGGAATGTCGTTCACAAAAAGGGAAAATAAAGTGGGGGCCAGGACGCAGCCTTGGCGAACACCACGCTCACTAGGTATGTTCTGGGTTAGTTCCCCATTTGGGCCCCATCTCACTTTAGCATAGTTCTTAGCATGCAACCCAACTATCTGAGCCAGCAGGCCGTTGGATAGCCCTGCATCATGGAGGGTCCTCCATAAAAGATCTCGTGGCACTAGATCAAAAGCTGCTCTGAGATCTACGAAAGCAACGTATAAGTGTCACTTTTTGATCTGAACATATTTCCAATAATGGCAACAAAATCTAAAAACTTGATCGATGGTGCTCACTTTGTTCCTAAACCCTGCTTGAAACTTCGTGAGGATCGAGTTATCTTCCAACCACAAGTTTACATGATTTAAAATGTGCCTAGAATACATTTTCTGGAGAATATCCATTAGGCTAATTGGTCGGTAATTAGAGGGTTCTGACCAATCTCCCTTTTTAAAAATTAAAACAATCTCAGCTCCCCGCCAACTTTCTGGAAAATCTACACAGCATATTGCACAAATGGTTTATGTAAGGTACCCATACCTTTAGGTCATGCTTGTAGAGGTCCCCAGGAATTTTATCTAAGCCAGGTGCTTTGCCGTTTTTCACTGCATTGATGGCTATTTCAGTTTCCTCTGTTGTGAATTCCAGATTAACATTAGAGGGTGTGGACCAAGGAACCTCCTCGCCAATGGCGGTAGTGACTTCATCGTATTTTTTATATAGGGTAGTGAAGTGGTTAACCCACGTGAGTTCGTCAAGATAAGCGTCTTTGACAACTCTCCCTTCGTGGTTCCCATTGGCAACCAGCCTCCAGAATCCTATATTATCCTTGGCCTTTGCAGCAGCCAGCATATCCGCCCGGATATTTTCCTCCCAAGCTTTCCTTGAAACGGCCTGCACCTGTTTGTAAGCTTTTCTTGCCACCCTGACGACATCCGGAGATTTAGTTTTGATCGCCAACAAAAGACTTTCTTTGAATTGTCTGCATGTCTTGCCATACCATGGCTTACTATGGGACAGATTTTGCAATTTCTGATGGTTCTTTTTTGGCATTTTTGTAACTAGGAGTTCCAAGTTTTCAAAAAGCTCATTGTGAAGTGTAATAAAGCGTCCCGTGTTATCGGCCTCGGGTGGGGTACCTATAAAGGCCGACAATGAATTTGCGAATTGTAGGTACATTTCTGCGAGGATGTCGCCATGCTCCAATATATGGGACCACTTTAGGGCTCGTCTGTTGTTACTAGCAAGGATCTCATCACATGGTCCACTATGTGGGTCACTTAGATTCACACCCCAAGCCCCCTGTACCAAGCATGCTTCTAACTGTAAGTCCAAGGGACAGTGATCACTCTCTATCCTGTCCATCACCTACTATTCAGAAAAGCCACAGCGGGAAGTGGACATCCAAGACACCTCATTGAAAGCATTTCTTTTGGCGAGCTATTAAGACTCAAGCGTATATGCAGCTCACCACACATATTTGAAAAGTGTTTTAAAGAAATGGTAGGGAGACTCAAAGAGAGAGGGTATAGTAAATCAGTGCTTTTGAGGGCACTGAGTAAGGCAAAAGAAAAGCCCAGAGAGTCTCTATTGCTTCCCAAAGATACAACTGATACCAGTGAGAAAGATAGTCCACGCCTCATCACTACATTCAGTAAGCAAGAGAGAAAAATAAAGTCAAGTATTAGAAATAATTGGCCTATAGTACTTACTGATGGGGTGTTGGGCAGTAGATTGCCAGAGACACCTACCATCACATATAGAAAAGCAAGATCAATGAGGAGGCAACTGGTGAGAATGAGTCCCAAAATCGGCACTGTTATTACATGGCTCAAACCAAAACCAGGCTTCCACAAATGCTCATCTTGCCGAGCTTGTAACCCGGCATTATTACGACCCATTACAGTGCTCCTTTTTCTGATACCAGTGTGGCTATTAAAGGAAGCTATTGCTGCAGAACTGAGTATGCGATGTATGTCCTGACGTGCATCTGTGGCTTGCGTTATGTGGGTAGCATCAAGCCGCAGGTGCACGTCAGAATTCTAAAGCATCTCAGAGCGATCGTCAACAACGACAATGCCTAGGCATTTCAAGTCTGCTCATAACAATGAACTGAAATGCCTCACATATTATGTGATTAATGCAGTGGGCCCCCTGAGAAGAGGAGGCAGTAGAGAAAAGCTCCTAAGAAAGCTAGAGACACGCATGATTTTAGAGTTAGACAGTAAAAGTCCTAATGGGTTGAACACTACTAAATACATGTACAATTATTTATGAGCATTTTTTTAAACTTGAGAGGTTCAGCTTCATGATAGCTAAACTCATTTAATGGTTTTCATTACTTATGATGAAGATATATGAGTTGGTTCGTCCTGGTGGAACAAGTGAGATCAGGCACAGATACATGAACTAACCATAATTCTCTATGCTGCTTCACTGGATTATTCTTGAAAAAAGTAGAATTTCCCGTTCCTTATTTTGCACATTAGGGAATATATTAGGTGTTCATTAACAATATTTTAACACATATTTTAGATTTTGTAGGAGCACTTCAGCACTTTATTTAGACCACTCGTATAGCACATAGAGGAATCCTTTTGAACAGCTTTTAGGAAAATGCACCCGCAGAATTGATTTGGGGACGGTAAACAATGTCAACATTGTTATGCATTTATGCAGACGGAGTTCAATATTGTATATCAATCATATGGTCATGATCGTATGCGGTTTATTAACCACTTGGCTGCTAAGGGTGTTCGATGAGCTCCATTGACTTTCCATTGAAATCAATGGAAAGTCCATGACGAGTTACCCTTGTCATTAGCGCTGAAGGGGTTAAGGAGTTATACTCAAACAGGATAATGGGGTGACTGGTAACCCGTATTTGCAGAAGTTGCACATATCGCTCTTCTTTTGCACAAATAACTGTTTACATATTTATAGGTATTTTAATTATTTATGAATGCGGGTCTCATTAATTATTCCCCATTAAGATTTAGAACATGATGCACATACAAATATATATGTTTTTTATTGTTGGGTATATGATGATATGTACTTATATATCTATTTATTTATTCATATATTTATATATATATATATATATATATATATATGTAATTCATTTTGCCAAAGTTGAACTTTTAAGCATTTATGCTGTTGACAAAATAATTATGTAAAGTGCCAGATAAACTTGAAAGTTTCTCAAACACGAAATGTATGTTTTGAAGGTAAAGCGGAGTATTTCTTCTATGTTTCTGGTGGAGGTCATGTGACTCACTAAAGAGGTTGACACCTTGCAATGTTAAAATAAAAGAATGGCAGATGCTGTATTTTCTGTGTGATCAAGGGCACATCGTGCTCGAAATGCGTCGCAGAGGGGGAGTTTGTAAATAAACATCTACCGGCCAGAGCTGTGAGGGTCCTTTTCTCTCATTTTGCTGCAGTGAAATTTGGAGAGTATGCTTTCTGTGATATATATATACATACATATACATACATATACATATATATATATATAACGTGGGAGACGAGCGTTTCCGAGGAGGAATCACGCTGTGCACCGCCGCGACCGTTGGGCTGAGATCTACCTAATTGAATCTACCGAAGGGACGACACCGTGAGGAGAGCGCTGGAGCGCTGAAGAGCATTTCCAGGGCCCCTGACGGGAGACACCTTTACTGGGAGATGCCTTTATCGGTGAGCCCTTTTTCATTTCTTAACACATGCGTGTGAGACATAGTGGACAATTAAGGCAGAACGACAGAGGAGTGACGAATTTTTACGGAACTGGGAAGTACACATTTGAAGTTGCCGGGACAGAACCAGGGCAACCTTTGTAGTGAACAGCATGTTCTCTGATACTGAGCGAAAGAATGCGGCCAAATATATGTTTAGGCGGAGGGAAACGCCTTCACAAGCAGTAATAACCACGCCAAAAGCAGCGCCACAGAATTGTAAAATAAAGGAAACATTCACAAAGCTGGAAAGACTTTATGAGCGCGAGGTGCGCAAGTGGTGGGAAGCCACAAGCTTAACTAACTATGTGGAAGAGCAGAGGGTCCCAAGAGGTCTAAGGGTTCATACAGTACCCTCCTATGAACACCCCGACCCACAACTCCTAACGGACTGGTTTGAGCACACTGCATCCTATTGCGAAGGCACCCTTAAAATGTTGGTTAAATACGCCTGGAGTGACAGGGAAAAGGCGTTGGCCGAAATTGTACTGATTAATGATGAACTGGAGAAAGAAGTAGACCCTGGACAGAGAGCATTAATAACCCAGATGAGAGATCAAATGAAGGCGAGGCTCGTCAAATATGAGCAGAAAATAAGAACGCGCAAACAAGAGAAATATGAGCGCGACGCCAATGACTACCATACAGGGCGCGTACTGACTTACGCCAAGAAATATGATGCTCCACGAAAGGCCCTACAGAAAAGAACTGAAATCAGCTCTGATGCTAGCACCAGCGCTGGTGCAACAGAAACAGAACCTGCCACTTCAGAGTCTGATCTCACTGAGAATGAGTCCGGAGATGAACAGCAGAGGCTGGGTGACCGGAGCAAACAGAATGCAGCTTACGACACACAAGGTGCCCGACCGAAGAGGACTCCTTTTCAGGAGGAGTTCGAAATCATCAGAAAGTCCTGGCTGCGCGATGGCAAAAACAAACCACCAGATGCAGATGCCACATTAACAGCATCGACAGCAAGACAAGAAGGAGGATGAGAAGGGCAGGTGGCGGGAAGAGGAGGCAGAAGCAACGCAAGAACCTCCGGCTGGTCCAATCGCAATGCGAAGAAGACGCAGCAATAATAAACACTGATGATCAGGATCCGAATAATCAAACTAACCAAACCAATCTGACAGTAGTCAACCTAACGAAGAAAACGCTGACTGATGCAGAAACGGAAGTACTGAGTTTGGGACTCACTTTCTGCCCCACCAAAGAACTGGAGTACACACAAACAAGAATAGACCTGTTCCGCTTCACCAGGAAGCTTAAACTTCACAAACATTTTAAACTACGTCCCCATTTGAAAGATGGCAACAAAAAGGGCACAAGAATAACGGCAAAGGACTCTCTCAGTAGTAGAGATTTACCAGCAATTGAGACCCTTGAAGATCTGCGATTGGAACAAGAACACGATGTTGGAGATTTGAACATCGAACAATGAGCTATCTTGCAAGGAATTGAGCAAGAAAGGGACGAGAGTATATTTAAACCTGTCTCTACGTTTGTGCCACAATCACCATGGACGCTGTGGATGTATTTACAGAGGCAATGAAGAATGACCTCTTACAATATAGGCGAGCGGAACATCGCACTTTAGCACATAACATCACTGAACGCCAGCGATCGGCGCTGATGGACCTGACTAATGATAAAACTCTGGTGATCAAGCCCTCCGACAAAGGGGGGAATGTGGTCCTAATGAGTAGGGACCAATAAAAAGAAGAAGCACTAAGGCAACTCACAGATAAGAACTTCTATATGGAATGTACAACTGTAGAATACCAACAGAGTATCACAAAATACGAGACATTGATACAGAAGTGGTACAGCCTCAAGAGGCTGGGGAAAGATGAACATCTCTTCTTAAAAAACAACACCCCAATGATACCCACCTTTTACCACCTCCCTAAATTACATAAGGACATGAATCGTCCCCCTGGCCGCCCAATCATTTCATCAATCGGCAGTGTAACAGAGAACATGTCACGCTTTGTAGACAATACCCTGTTTCCTTTGGTGGTAAAATTAAAATCATACATACGGGACACCAAATACTTTTTTATCAAGATCCAGGAGTTAACATGGAGCCCTCGATATCTGCTGATGGTGTTGGACATTACCAGCCTATACACTTGTATAGAACATGGGCAAGGCCTGGAGGCTGTTAAATATTTTCTTGAGAAGCGCCAGCTGAGATTTGCCAGACACAATGAAATGATCGTTGAATTCATAGAGTTTTGTCTAACTCATAATATCTTCCTTTTCGAAGACCAGCTATACATCCAAAGGTCTGGGACGGTGATGGGAACCTGCTTCGCCCACAGCTATGCGAATTTATTCGTTGGCTGTTGGGAGGGGCGGGTTCCCAGGAGCTGCACAGTGGGACAAGACACAGGGGAGGTCATTTGCTGGCATCTTTACATTGACGATTTGTTTATTGTCTGGAACGGTGGTATCAACACAGCAGAGGAATTTATCAAGGTATTAAACATCAATTACCTCAACCTGCACTTCTCGGGTTCAATTAGTCCGGTGGCAGCGGATTACTTGGACCTCAGAGTGTTCGTTGAGGGGGACCATCTGTATACCACCCTCTATAGGAAAGAGACTGCTGGCAATTCAACACTCTTTGCCAGCAGCAGTCACCCCCCTAAGTTAAAGAACAGTATTCCTTATGGAGAACTATTGAGGCTCCGAAGGAATTGCTCAAGGGATTCCGACTTTGAGGCGGCTGCCTCAGAGTGTCTAGCGCGCTTTTCAGTTAGGGGGTACAGCAAGGAATTGCTGAACAGTACACTCAAAAAGGTTAGAAAGGTACAAAGGACAACACTCTTGACCTCTGATAATCAAGCCGCAGGTCGAGACAAGAAAGTCGGTGCGAAAGAAGGAAAGTTCAGGGTGATCACCCCTTATTCATCAGGTGCCAATGACCTAAGAACCATGCTAAATAAGAACTGGCATATATTAAAGACAGACAGCATACTAAAGGAGGACCTACCGGCTCATCCTCTAATAACGTTTAGCAGGGCCAGATCATTAGGTGACATGTTGGTTTCCAGTCAGTTGGAAAAACCAACACCAAAAACAAATACCTTGAAACATATGTCTGGGTTTTTTCCCTGTGGACACTGTAGGCCTGTGCCGGTAGTAAAAGAGTGCTATCGTACACTATACCCGACACAGGAAACACGGTGCCCATTAGGAATTTCATAACCTGCAGTTCGCAGTTTGTAGTGTACTGTCTGCTCTGCCCGTGTGGCCTCCGCTACATCGGCAGCACTATCAAGGAACTCAAACTGGGGATATTAGAACATCTTCAGGCAATCGAGAAGGTAGATACTGCCTACCCGGTTGCCCGACACTTCGCCGAAGCACATGGCAAAGATCGCAACAAACTCCAATTCTTTGGGTTGGATCTTGTCCCACCCAACGTCAGAGGAGGCGATCGGTTGAGAAGATTACGCAGGTTAGAATCCAGATATATTATAGACCTCTCTACAAAACTCCCGAGAGGACTTAACAGTGGAGAGGAATTGTCATTCCATCTAGGCAAATGATACTGGAATCTCTATATATATCAATTTTGCTGTCTGTCATGATCCTTAGATTGTATTACTGCCATATATGAATGTAGAATTTTTGCACTTCCCCTCGCCTAATTTGTCTTTTCCTCCTTTTTTTCTCCCCTCTTCCTTTTCTTTGCCCTGCATTGATATACCACCAATGCAGTTATTGCAGGGTTATAGATATGTACATATGTATATACTGAGTATTTGGGGAGAGAGGAAAAGTGGCTATGCTTATGGATTACATCCAATTTCTATGTAAATAAGAAAGAAAGAATATTACGAGCCTGTTTAATTTTGTCTATTAGAATAGACTAGAATTTATTGACGGAATAAGTGTAAATAATCTGTATAATATGCCGTTATCACTTTGAGTAGTATTCTGTACAGCATCTTATTTTCGTATCTTTTGTCGTAGTCTTTGATGAACTGAATTGTTATTATTTCTCAGTAGAGTAATCATGATTGAACACTGTGTACATAGGACAATAGCCGATCCACGGCTTTATCTAATGTCATAATTTAAAGACACTTTATAATCATGACACCCTCTCATGGATATAACACCACTCCAAAATGGCGCCCATAGTGGCACGGGAGGGTCTAGTCATATGTTGTTGTTAATGAATGCAAATGAAACTTTATTAATTTGCTGTTTACATGTCACGAGTGACACACTGACGAAGGCTCACGCGGAAACGCGTCTGTGCTTTTTCCCAAAATAAATCAACGTGAAATCACTAAGCTCCTTGAGTGCTGTTGCTTTTTCCTGTGAAAACTGAGGGGAGAGTTTGAGCGTTATATATATATATATATATATATATATATATATATATATATATATATTACCTACTATCAAATATATATACCTAACTTATCAAAGATTGCAGTGACAAAACAGATATTCTTGACCGTAAAGATATTCTGTCCACTAAAAAACCATCGCAAATGATAGAGGACAAAACTCCCATCAGATTCATCACCAAGTACAACACCCAGGCTTGGCAAGTCAGAAAAAGTCTCAAGAAATTCTGGGAAGTACTTAAAACTGACGTGGACCTTGAGGGTTATGTATGAAACCACCCTTCCATTACATTCCGTAAACCCAGATCCTTAGGCGATCAACTATGCAACAACATGATATACAGTCACAAAAAACTAAATAGCGTGAAAGGATTTTACACTTGTAATCAGTGTAAGGCTTGTATATACAGCTGCAATCTTAAGTCCATAAAATTTAATGACCACGATGCACCATTCAACATTGATAAACACACCAACTGCAATACTGAGTTCGCGGTATATACACTGAAATGCCCGTGTGGGAAGTACTACATTGGCAGCACTATCCACTCTGGCAAGAAAAGAGTACTGGAACATTTGCGAGCTATCAACAAAAATGACAAAAACTACCCGGTAGCCTGACATTTTCATGAATTCCACAAGAGCAATCCCAATCTAGTCAAATTTGCAGTCATCGACTGCATACAACCTAACATTAGAGGAGGAAACAGGCTAGCCGAATTAAGATGTTTGGAATCAAAACTCATTATTCGGTTCAATACCCTGGCACCGAATGGTCTCAATAAGGATGAAGGATTGGCAGCACATTTGTATATCTAGTTGTCATTTGCTGTATTGTAAACCATAATATCCGTATGATGTCATTTTTTAAACTTGTTAATTTAGCACTGTACATGCACCAAGTCACTTGTCTGGTTTTAACCTATATTTCGTTTCTGGTTTTTTACAGATATTATAACTTTTCCCTCACTGTGAAAGAAAAAATGAATTTACCCTTTTTATGCCAGACCCGGTTAGTCACAATGGTTCACTTGGGACTCCGTTAGATCACAAACTTTATCATGAATTTTGTTGATCAGCGCCCACTTAGGCAACACACATTAATCAACTGAGATCTAGTGTGCTCACTATTTTGTTTACATATAATTGAACCGTGTTTATACATGAAATTCACAGATGATGTGAATCGTTTTCAAGCCCACTTGGGCAACATAGCATTTCAGGTTTGCAGTACATGTAGTTCACAGATGATGTGGATCGTTTTCAAACCCACTAGGGCAATATATCATTTCAGGTTTGCAGTACACCCGTAGCATGAGTTGACGGGGTAACATGACTGTATAATTTGTTAACATAGCATCAACTCTGTTGACGGGATTAACACGACAACCACATAGCACTAAGTGATTGCCAGTGCCTTTTTGGCTTTCGATTACACAGGATACGCGAGTTCGCGCGAGCACATGAATGCTATGATGTTTTCCTTTGAAAACTGTTTAACTATAAAAAGATGGTTTCTGTATAATGCATAATATTTTTTTTAAAACAACGTTTTAGGTACTAGCAGGCCTAATTTAGCAGCAGTATAATATGTATCACGATATGCATTTAATCACGTGATTGTTTCCTGTTTTGATTTACTATAATGAGGGTAATTCTAATTTCAATTTTACTTCAATAATAGGGTGCATCATGAACCTTAGTATTACCATGTACCAGTCAATTGTGATTTTTATTCATGTTATCGAACTGACACACACAGTCATTTTCGGAGAGGGAGTCTGTTTTTCATTTTCATGACCATGTGACTTTCACTTTATTTACTTGCACCTTAACAATGTTTATTGCCCGTGATGAAGGAGTGACTACAACTCCGAAACGCTTTGGACATCGTGCCTGAATAAACTTCCTTGCACTACGAAAATTGTGGCCACGGCTCCTTTGTTTTAAAACTCGACGTGAACTTTTGAGAGTTTTCCACGGGGTGACAGCGTGTTTGGTATAGAGAGGGTGGCTACCCCAGCCGTGTGCCCGCCGGATCTGTGGCTTGGGTCAGCCCAACTTTCGTGTTTCATATATATAGTGATGTCATGAGTGATGTCACTGACCATGTCATGAGTGATGTAATATGTGACGTCATCAGCAGTGCATTGCACGCGCAAGTTATAGTGAGTCCAACTAACTATAACGTGGGAATTTCAATGGTTTTATGCGAGTAAAATTTCCACCTAACTATAACTGGTGTGAAACCTATGGTTTTTTCAGTGAATATATATATATATATATATATATATATATATATATATATATATATATATATATATATATATATATATATATATATATATATATTACCTACTGGCGATAGCCAGTAGGTATATATAGTTAGGACCTAGCTACCATAGGAAATCCACAACATTCTAATGGGAATAACTTTGGCCCCGGCTGAGGAATTTGCGTGTAATTTTCTGAAATTTTGGCTAGCACTGCTGTGCTCCTTCCCTGAAAGTTTCGGGGATATTCGTGAGGTGGGGGCTTAGAAAAAAGGGGGGTCCCAAAACGTGTTTTCCCCATGTTAATTTCCATAGGACGTTCTGACAAGGCTACAGCCTGAACCGCTGAACGGAATTACACCAAACTTGGTAAAATTGTAGGGACTGGTACGCAGAAGTGCCTTTGCTATATTTGGGGAAAATTGCTCCAGTGGTTTTTATGAAAATTACCTTCAAAAACACATATATATCTGGGCGGAGCCTGACCACACATCTCATCGTGAGATCTGATTGGCTGTCAGCACTTCATCCAAGAAGTGTTGGCAGCCATCTTGGGACCAATATTCATGATAGCCCCTCATTAAAAAGCATTGTAGTTAATAGAGGGTCTTAGGACTTTAGTTACATTATAAATCATTTGTTGATGGTACCATACTCATTTTAGGAATTGTGGTGTGTTCTATACCATGTGAAAAAGCCTTCTGCTGGGATATCATGAATCATGTTTGAAAGAAAACTATTATCTCATGCTTTTCCCACAGTGGTTTGGAAGGAGATCTATAAGCTAAACTGAATGCATATTTTCTGTAAATTCACATTATCTTTCTCAGTCATGTGAGAATGAAGTCTGACATTCTCAGTAAAACATGTACATCCAATAAGGACAGAGACTGTCAGTTGATTCCTTTGTGTTCTACTGCAGCCTCCTAGAGTGTTCTAAAGAACAACTAGAGCGCTAAGAGTCCTACTTATTACAAAGGTATGGCACACCTGAAGCCATCTTGATTGGAATAAAGTTGTAACTCTTAAAACATTTAATTTAAAAAGGAACAAAATGAGGGGGTATATTTTGCCATAGAAAGTATGATTAGTGCTGCAGAAAGAAAAGTTAGGGCACATTTTGAGTGACTTCCCAAATCCTCTTCTATTTCATTAAAAAATTCTGACATGCAGTCTCCCAAGATGGCCACCAGAGACAAAAGAGCCCAAATGTAGCCCAAATATCACCCAGATGTAGTCCAAGTATAGCCCAATGATAGAATGTCCCAGAGTGTTCTAAAGAATAACTAGAGCGCTAACAGTCTTACTTATGACAAAAGTATGGCACACCAGAAGCCATCTTGATTGGAATGAAGTGGTAAGTCTGAAAACATTTAATTTAAAAAGGAACAAAATGAGGGTGTTCATTTTGCCATAGAAAGTATGATTAGCAGCAGACTTCCCTGGTGAGCAGTAGCGTTACTACAGTGATCTAATGAGCAACTAGAGAGCTAACATTCAGAATTTATGGCAAATGTGTGACACATCTGAATGCTTTCTTGATGGAACCCAAGTAAACAAGCATTGAAAATGCAATAGATCTCGCCCGCGTTTAAGTTAAAGCCATTCTGTTTGTAATGAGGTGGCTTTTTAGCTTTGCTTTTATTAGTGTTTTTAAAACTTTCATGTGAATAACATGCATATGTATGCATATATGTATGCATGCATTTATATTTGTATTTATATAGATATGCAGATTATATATGTTTATATATGTATGTATGTATACATATATATATATATATATATATATATATATATATTCACTGAAAAAAACCATAGGTTATAGACCATATATAGTTAGGAATTAGCATTTACAAAACCTTATTTTACTCACACAAAACCATTGAAATTCCATATATAGTTAGTTGTACTAACTATATATCGCGCACCCGCAATCCACTGCTGATCATGTCACATATTACATCATTCATGACATGGTCAGTGACATCACTGATGACATCACTGATGACATCTCAAATGACATCACTGATGACATCACTGATGACATCACTGATGACATCACTAATAACATCTCCAATAAACATCATTGATGATATCACTGATGACATCACTGATGACATCATTGATGACATCTCAAATGACACCACCGATGACATCACTGATGACATCACTGATCACATCTCAAAAGACATCACTGATGACATCACTGATGACATTATTCATGTGATAATACGATGAATCTCTTCAGACTCTAATAAAAACTTAGATACACTCAGTGTAAACAGACACTCACAGACTGTCACTCATCCATGGAGTTACTCACACACCTAGTCAGTCATGCAAAGAATCAATCACACCTCCATTTCCTCAACTATACAGTTATACACACCTTACTTATTCAAACATATACTAACACATATTTACTCTCTTATACAATCCCTGATACAAGTTCACAATGATCCATACAGCCACTCACACATTCACTGGCTCTTATGCATAGTTATTTATATATGTCAACTCTCACATGTACTGTGTTTTACATATGTACTTACTTTGACATGTACCACTGAGATATCCATTCACTCACCAATACACTCATGCACACAGTCAACCGCCCATACAGATGTTTCCACATGCACTTTTGAACCCATACACCTAGTGAATCAACTGCTCACACATCTATGCAGAGAGTGATACACCTCCCAGCCACCCATACACACTCTCAGTCTCCCATACAAATACTTGGGCAACCAATCAATAACCCATATAGTTAATCATATAGCTAATGATTAACACATGCAGCAGTTTACAGAACAACAGACATAATGATGCACAAATTAAGAGTTTAGTCACTAACCCATGCACTCAGTGAGACACATTTAATCACTCACTCATACAGTCAGTCATGCACCTACTAAATCCTTCATCCAGACACTTATAAATCCACTCATTCTTCAATATGTAAGACATATTTTAACTTTACAGAAACATACAGTCACTGGATGTAGTCATCAGTGATGTCATCAGTGATGTCATTTGAGATGTCATCAGTGATGTCATTTGAGATGTCATCAGTGATGTCATCAGTGATGTCACTGACCATGTCATGAATGATGTAATATGTGACATGATCAGCAGTGGATTGCGGGTGCGCGATATATAGTTAGTACAACTAACTATATATGGAATTTCAGTGGTTTTGTGTGAGTAAAATAAGGTTTTGTAAATGCTAATTCCTAACTATATATGGTCTATAACCTATGGTTTTTTCAGTAAATTTCAATGTTTTTTTAATAGCAAATAACAAAAGCTTTAAAATGTATTTTTCTTTAAATCAAAAAATATATTTTACATGTTTTTAATACAATTTTTTTTTTTAATTATTTTTTTTGTTTCGCTCCCGGTCCGCGAACCGGTTAGCTTCCAGTTAGCTCAATTTGGTGCCGCGACCCGGTCCGCGAACCGGTAAACGTTCCGTTTCCGCAACTGCCGCGTTAGAAAACAACATCGTGACGCGTCGTGTCAGCGTGACGTATCGCGTTGTCGCGTAATACGTCATATGACGCGCCACGTTGGGGTACCCGGAGGCGAACCGGTACGCGAAGCGAGGCGCGAAGCGCAGCTTCCCGGAAGCGATCCGGGACGCGGCGCAAAGCGCGTAACGTAAACACAACAGGTCATGTGACTTGGTAATAACACTTTTCATTGGTTCATTTCACTTTTGGTTTCCTAATGATGTAAGACTAGGTCATGTGATCTAAAATTAACACTTTTCATTGGTTTAGAACTATTGTTTTTCCCAAATGATGAAAACCCCTCCTTCTTTCCTCACTCTGACTTTCATCTTTGTGAGAGGAAGACCTTTTGTGATCACTGAGCAATGGATTCATTAGTAGCTTCAGCTGGTGCTTCCCCACCACCTCCACCACCTCCAAGGAAGAGAGGACCACCTGCTGAAGTTATCATTCAGCAAGAAGAGGAAGAAGAGGAAGAGCAGGAAGAGAGGCAGTTTTTGCGTGAGGAGCCCAGGAGGTCTCATGTCAAAGAAAATTATATTTGGCAATTTTTTAAATATCCCCGGGGCCAAAAAAAAGTCAATGCCCGGTACGTAACTTGCCTTATATGTAAAGATAGTCCGTCCAGAGGGACAGATAAGAAGTACAGTTACGGGAATTATACTATGCATCGCCATATGGAGAGGTGGCACCCTATCAACTACAGTGCTGCGCAGTTACGTGACCAGCAAGATAATCCCCCTTCTATGGCCAGAAGATCAGTTGTACAGGAAGTGACGGGACCAGAGGCGGGGGAGATGGTCCCAAATATACAGATGAGGTTCGGGGAAGTGAAACAAGTGTGCGTACGTTGTAATCAGTTCATTTGCTACAGAGAAAGTAGCATCAATCTGATCAACAGAGCTATCGACAATCATGTTTGTCCGAAACGCCCCAGAGAATAAATTCTTTTTTTTTTGTTGCTCCTGTTGAGCCCTTTGCAATGAATTGTTTTTGTTTCCCCCCCTAAAAAAACCAAAAAATATATAAAACCGTTCAAAAAATACAAAAAAAGTAAAAAAATGTTCAGAAAAATAATAAAAAAAATATAAAACAACAAAAACAATAAAAAAAAAAGTTCTTATCAGAACTACCTCCCCTTTATAAAAAAATTGGTAGAATATTTAGCACTCTGCCAACCTCTATTTCTTTTGGTTCGCTTCCCGGTTCGCTCACCGGTACGCGAACCGGGAGCGAACCATAAAAAAAAAAAAAAAGAAGAGTAAGTATAAGGGAAGTAAACAGAGTAATGTTAAAAGAAAGACAGCTATAGGGACTAAACCAGAGATACTGTTTAATAGATCTATTTACCAAAGAAAAGATGGAAGAGGGTATAATTGTGAAAAACAAAATAGATAAGGAAGTGAAAGAAAAAAAGGAGAGTAGAAGAATAACAAAGAAGAGTTTCTTAGAGAATGTGACTGAATGATCAAATTAAGATTAAAACATTGAAATAACAGAGAAAAAAAACAGAATGCAGAAAAGAAGAAGTAACAAAAAAGGAATGATTGAAACAGCAAATAAATGTAAATAACATAGGGGCATATTATCAACATAGGCGATAAAAGTTTTACTGCTTTTATCGGCAGAAATCTGACGCTAAAGACGCTTTTGCGGCAGTTTTCTGCCGATAATGACTGCTTTTATCGGCAGAAAACTGCTGCTAAAGCCGCTTTTGCGGAAGAAAACTGCCGCTAAAGCCACTTTTGCGGCAGTTTTCTGCCGATAAAAGCAGCGATAATTTTATTGCCTGTGTTGATAATATGCCCCTTAGTGTGCTTGAACTACAGAGAGAAAGCATAATGAACAAGTAGTGAAAGAGTGATCAGTCAGAAACAGTGAGAGTAATAGAGACGGAGTGAGTGAACAAGAGTGAGGAAGTATGAGAAGAGAGGGACTGAGAAAAATAGTGTAAGGAGTAGAGTAAGTAAGTAATAGAGAAAGGAATGAGGGAAGTAGCAAAGGCAGGACATTGAGGGTTAAAGAAATGAAGTAGTGAAACTAATAGAAGTTAAATGTGATAGAAATGTAACGAAAAGAGTACAAAACATTTACCTTATAATTGTCGTTAACTTAGTCACTTGTTATTTTTATACTTTCAATCTGTGAAAGAGAGAACAAACATTTGAAAAATATTAAAACATGTATTTAAAAATTAGAAAAGACAAGGGAAAAGATTGAAGGACAAACAGTTTTTCAACAACTTTGACACTTACAGAAGCCTCTGCTTCTCCAGGCCCCTTACACAGTCCTAAAAATATACATTTTAAACTAACAGTATCTTGATGCAGATGAAGTGAGGCCTATCTTGCAACATGGTGCATCTTTTGCACTGCTACTGTCTCACAAAAGTGATGCAACGGCAGCGCAAAAGAGGTGCACAGCCATTATAAAACTGTCCCTAACATTTTAAATGATTGGTTCAGGATGACGATAAGGTGTGGCCTATCCAGAGGTTTGTTTGAGGTGAGGCCTAATCAGGGTTGCAGATGAAATTTAGAGTTGTTGAAGAGTACAGAGGAGATAATACATTTGCAGGCCTAACAATGAAGTGAGTCATGTCCACTGCACTCTTGAACAAAGGCCAGACCTCCTCTGTTTCCCTGGACAGGCCTAAACTTGATCTGCACAATGTGATGTGTAATGCTAGGAAACACAGGTGATGTAATTGAAAAACGTGCAATTTCTTTTGCTCATTTCACAATCACATCACTTGTGTTTCCTTGGCTTAGGTATCTCATTGTGCAGATGTAGTCCAGCATATGAAAGAGTACCCAGAAGTGCAGCACTGCATGCAACAACTTTGACACTTACTGAAGCCTCAGCTTCTGCATACCCCTACACAGTCCTAATTATATACATTTTAAACTGACGGTATCTTGCTGGAGATGAACTGAGGCCTATCTTGCAACATGGTGCATCTTTTACACTGCTGCTGCGTCACAAAAGTGACGGAACAGCGGCGCAAAAGAGGCGCATGGCCATCATAAATCTGCACTTAACATTTTAAATGATTGTTTCTAGATGCTGATAAGGTATGGCCTATCCAGAGATTTGTTTCAGGTAAGTCCTACTCAGGGTTGCAGATGAAATTTAGGCTTGTTGAAGAGTACAGAGGAGATAATACATGTGCAGGCCTACCAACGAAGTGAGTCATGTCCACTGCACTCTTGAACAAATGTCAGACCTCCTCTGTCTCCTGGAACAGGCCTAAACCTCATCTACACAATGTGATATGTAATGTTAGGAAACACAGGTAATTTAATTGAAAAACGTGCAAATTTTTTTGCTCATTCCACAATCACATCACCTGTGTTTCCTTTGCTTAGGTATCTCATTGTGCAGATGTAGTCTATCATATGAAAGACTACGTAGAATGTGAGCACTGTATGCAACAACTTTGACACTTACAGAAGCCTCAGCTTCTTCATGTCTACTACACATTTCTAAATGTATATCATAAATACAAAAAGTACAGAATTAATTATACATGTTAAATGGTTTATTTTTGCTGTTCTCAGAATTTATCAAATTTCACTAAAAACAGTGACTTGAAGGTATTCATCATATAACAGCGGGGAAAAAAAAACACAATCAAAATGATTGTGTTTAAAAAACCCATACAACATGACAAATCAGAAATCAGAACTCCTTAAAATTAACTTACTTTCCATGACGTCGAATGATGTCCTATGAACAGCTTACACTCTGTTGAGCTGTTATTATTTTCAGCCCGCCACTTTCTGAAAGAAAACCTCCATCGTTTTGAAAAATATGTTACATACAATAAATGACTTCTCGCTCTCTACCACACGTTTCCACAAGGCCAAATCGTGTAAGAGCCATTTATAACTCTTGGAATTCTTCTAAGCAAATCCCGTCATTTTGTATTTCCGCAACTTTCAGAAAGAAAACGTTCAAGATCACTTTCACAATCCTGGACTAGTAATATCTTACCCTTCTTGCTCACTCATGTTCCACATTTCCTATGACACTGATACTGCTTACTATGAAGCAGACTTACACTACCTCTATGACTACTACAATTATTTAATTCTCTACATCACTTTTAATCACAAAGCAATTTAAAACAGTAGATAAAATTATATCAACCCCTAGAATCATTATAGGCCAGTTACCTACCCTAAATTCTCTTTTCTGAAAACAGAAAGTAAGAATATTTTTAAGTAAAAAGGCAACATTGTATCGTAGTCAAATAGGAATCATTTACGAAACAGCAGCTTTTTTTACATTTTCAATAAGCTGATCTTGTCAAAGGACCATCATGTCATATAATAGCTGCAGTTAAAAATATTCTTCCTAAAATAAACAACTGTGTAGCCACAACATTTGTAATTAAAGTTGAAGACTTACTTTCATCAGGTTTATATAGTTGGAATTTTAAAATGACATTATAACCAAAAGTTTGGTCAAATAATCTAGACAGCATTGCAGACTTACATTACCTCTACTCCATGTTTTTATTGGCTGCTTGAATTAGCTTATAAAAAGAAACAGTTTTTCTGAACTCATTCAAAGTGCAGTTATTTTTCCATGACGTCAAGTGTTATGGTAAGAACACCGTTTGCTTTGGGAAATACTCTGTTGTCCTTTAACTAATCCGTGCCCACCACTTTCTGTAAGAAAACCTTCTTTTTTTCCAGGAACTATTTAAAACTCAAAAATAACTTTTGACTCTGTACTACACTTATCCTCAAGGCCAAATTGTGTAGGAGCCATTAGAACCTCTTGAAATTCCTCAGAGCAAATCCTGAGATTCCTTCCCTAAAATTTTGGTTTTAAAAACACCAGGTAAGAAGTTTTTAAGGTCAAAAGGCAATTTTTTTTTAAAAGTTAAAGCAGAATCATTGCAGAATGACCAGCCATTTCTAGACTTTAAATAAGCTGTGTAATGTCCTGATGTTATTGAAGGACCGTCATGATATATAATTGCTGCAGTTACAAAAGTCCTTCCTGATATTGACAACTGTGAAGCCACAAAATTTTTAATCAAAGTTGTCAATTTTGTTCCATCAGGCCTACATCGTTGGAACATTAAAATAACATACTGGCCATATGTTCGTATAAATAATGTTGACAACATTTCAGACTTACATTGGCTACACTCCATGTTGTGATCAGCTGCTTTTACTAGCTTATTAAAAGACACTGATTTACTGTCTGGCAAAGTTAGATATATAAATTTTTCTGAGTCTACACTAGTAGTACTTGATACCCTACAGTTCTCGCAGTCATGCTGCCATTGATAAGAAAACTCAAACAGGTGATCTACATCTACACCTTCATCATGCAATACATCAAGCATATACATTAAAAACTCCTGACAATCTTGCTGAATATTTTGAGAGAATTGTGTTTGACCTGAACATCTGTCTAACAGATTTCGAATTTCAGACACACTTTCTATTTTTGTTCTATCAGTGCTACATTTCTCTAACACAGAATTCAACAAACTGCAAAATCTCTGATCCGAATTGACCACATTCTCTTGTTTTAAAGTTTCTAGAGAAAACAAAACATTAACCACTACATTAGCATAGCAGTTGACACCAGAACTGTTTTCAAATTGAAAACCAACAACATCTTCAACAAAATCCTTTTCCTTTCTGCTTATAATTTCAGGTTCATCGACTTTTCGTCTTTTTGCTACAACCTCCGTACTATTGGTCACATTTCTTCGTTTCCGGCCTACCACACGTTTCTCAAACAAAGGATATTGAGGCGAATGTGGCGCATACTCTCTTCTTAACCTATTGTATTCCTTAACACAGTCTAGATCCGCACAAATGTTTGTGACATCACACTCAATCAAGTACAATCCTGATAAAGTTCTGACTCGTGACAATGCCACATATGCCATACCCTCCTTGAACACAGAACTGCCAATATTCACCAATGCACTGTCTACACTTAAACCTTGCGATTTATGGATTGTCACCGCATATGCCAAGCAAACAGGAAACTGCTTACGGCGAACATATAAGTCTTTCACAAGCAAAAACCTAGCAGAGCAACGACCAATTAGCTGTACTTCCTCAATGCCATCAAATTTAATTTTTAAAAATTCAATTTCATCCCTATTTCTGTATTTCACAAAATCAACAACATTACCCATTGATCCATTTACCAGACCTCTTTCAACATGTAAATTCCTTCTTAAAATTATACGGCAATTTAAGCACACATTCAGAGTCTTTTCAAAACCCGCAGTTTTAGATATACTCTTTTCTAATGAATCCAATTTTGATTTCAAATTCTCAGACAAAATAATTGTTGATCCCATATGCTCTACTCTGTCAATGGCTTCCAGTTTCACAATCTCTTGGTTTTCTAAATACAACATTTTGTTGTTGAAGATGGCACATTCTGCAAGAGTTGGCATCAAACATATTCCAGATTTCTTCTCAGTAATTTTCTGAAAAATATTCTCAGGCACAACGTCTTGTTCTGGATACAAATTTGACAGTAATCGTGCATGTAAAGCTTCTTTCCCATGCTCGGTCACTTTTCCGATTCTAACATCTTGTAGAATATTCTTGTAATCTTCATCCTTCGCCTGACGCATATTTTCATGCAGTTCAGCATAATTGAAGTTTAACCATATATTAACGTTGCCAATGCTCCCTAGGCACTTCCTGGTATCTTCATGCCTGAGCATTTTGAACACAGGTTGTCCTTTCACTGGTGTCAGCTGCAGAAGATCACCAAAAACAATGATGTGTTTGCCACCAAATAACACATCATACTCTGTTTTGAGAACTTCTTGCATTCTTAAATGCACAAAGGCAAGCATGACATTGGAAACCATGCTTACTTCGTCAATGATAAGAAGTTTCATTTTCTTCAAGACTCTTGAAACTTCACAACAAGCATCTCCAGATAACTTGTGGTATTGTAATTTGTTATCATGCTCCACTGGCAGCATCAGTAGACGATGCAAAGTAATACCTTTAATGTTATGTGCTGCCAGTCCAGTTGGAGCAGTGACAACACAAGACAGTGATGACTCAGTCCTTTTCTGCAAATAACATGAAATTGCTTTAATGAGGAAACTTTTTCCAGTTCCCGCTTCTCCACTCACGTACAGTCGGACAGGTTTCAACGACGTACATGAGCACTCTTTCTTCTCATGACTTAATCCATGATCAATTTGGTTGGTAACTTCGTCATATATTTTTCTCTGCTCAACGTTGAGTTTTCTTTCCAAGTCTTCTAAGTTAACCGCATCCTCCTGAGCATGTGCCATGGCTCTTTCCACTTCAATCATGGCAGTGGCAGCTTCATTTTCGATAACTGGTCCTCCTAGTGGATCCTGACTCAATGAAACTGAACTCTGACTGTCCTGAGAACTGTCTCTAGCAATCTCGGCTGCAATCGTTGCTTCCTGCTCGATTTCCGCATTCAACATTTCTACATATTTGAGAAAAACAGGACATTCTATGGTCTCCTTGGCGGCATTGAAAGAGTCTTCGTAACAGAGGAAATCTCCAAGCAGTTCCTCTTCTGCACGCCAAGGCTTGAAAAGTTGCAAAAGTGCTAAATAGAAAAACTCTTTTTTTTTCAGGAGATTCGCCACTCAATTTTCGATGGTTTACCAAGTGGCATTTTCTTTGCTTTACGAGACATCCCTCACTTCCAATTACAGCATACACTCCTTTATCAATATCTTCTTTGATGTTCCTCTTGAATATGTAATTTTGTAGAACCTCATACAGACAAACATTCTCGAGGTGTCTGCTTCTATTTGGATAATATGTATCCAACATGTTGGTCTTCAAAATATCAGTACTGTTTGGCTCCTTTTCCGCCAAATACTCAATTTCCCGCACAGGTTTCAGAACTCGATTACGCGTTGCAGCAAGACCAAGACTCGCCCAAACGATACTCCTTTATTTGGCATAGAGACTTGCTGAAGACAACCGGTCAGAACATTCGTAAGCTCCGATTTCTCGATGTGACAACATCTTCAGACTGAAACTGTACAACTTCTTACTAAGGCTCTTTTCATGGGAAATGTCCTCCCACATATCCTTCAATTCTGTCTTTTCTTTTTTGGTGATG
The DNA here is from genome assembly GCF_964261635.1 of Lissotriton helveticus. Classification (NCBI taxonomy): domain Eukaryota; kingdom Metazoa; phylum Chordata; class Amphibia; order Caudata; family Salamandridae; genus Lissotriton; species Lissotriton helveticus. The sequence goes on along the minus strand of NC_136059.1, from coordinate 1,597,980,177 downwards.
TAAGATGTCACATACCGAGCCACAGCCATACAGTTATCAGCCACGAACTGTATATCCATGTTAGCATTCCAGATGGACAAAATCACTGGGTTGTAGTCGTTGATATACTTGGACTCTTCGTTCCTTTTCAAATTGTATGTGTTTTTGGGTGATTTCTTCATCACATTATGTCGCAGCGAAGACATCAAACTGTTCACTCTTCCTTTAGAAATCACCGGTCGTGGAAAGGCGAAACGACATTTGGTGTAGAACGTGTCCTTGTTTCTGAATTTACGACGACAGTACTTTCCGCAACGATGGCTTTGGAAGCGTAGAACTTGTTCTCTTAGGCTTTTGTCCTCCTTTGCGTTTGGAACAGCACATGTAGAATACTGTTCTATGAAACTCATCACTAAGTCTTCTGGATCTGTTCCAAATTTAGGTGCATCCTTGATCCACAGCAGCATATGTATATGAGGAGCACCTCTTGCTTGGTACTCCTTTCTCCAGAAGAAATCCAACACCTCTCCAAGAGGTGGATTTCTCTTGTTCATGATGAAAGACATCATATCTTCAAATCTATGATTGAAGTACCTGCATACATTCACTGGATCCAAAGAGCACAGTTCTCCGGGTGTCTTGAATTCGATATTTTCAATGTTTCCATTTGCCTCTCGTAGAAATTCAAGTAAGTCTTCCCAGCCATACTCGGCACAGCTGAGAGTGAGGAACCATGTGGGAGTTCCTAAGTTCCTCAGCATACATTTTAAATCACCATGACGACGGTACCAGTACTCATTAGTACCACGCTGACACGCCATGAGATTAATCAGGTGAGAATCCAAAATACTGTCTTGCACATTGACTTCCATAAAGTCACTTGCCGAGATGTTTTGCATCTGTATACCACTTTTCAAGATGTGGTTCACTGCATATGACAGTCCAGACAGATCGCTTTCAAACAGGAGATGAAACAAATAGGGAATGCATTGTCGAAACCTAGGATCTTCTGCATACAATCGTAAAGTCCGGTATTCAGAAGCAGGAATTTGATGAGGTCGCTCATCATATTTTCCTCCTTGACCTGTTGGAAATAGCTGTGGGAAACACCGAGCTTCCAAACTTTCCTCCCAAACACTAATGGGACTCCCTTTGGCTTGTTTCATTTGAAACAACTCAATAGCATTCCCCATGACTTCCTTGGAATGCAAAGGATGAACACTATAATGTTCATATATTTCTTCACTTTTAGAGGGTTCTACTTTCTCAATTTGACCAGACCACAAATCGCTATCCTCTTCTTCACTTACTTCCTCTTCTGCAACATATACATTCTTATAGTACTTATTGTTTTTTTTCGAATACAATGTTGCCTTTTTGACTTTCCTAACATCCACTAAATCTTGCCATATTTTCTTACTCTTTGTCGGAACCCCATTAACTAAGATAACCAGAGGTTCCTCTTCCACTTTTTCTACTCCAATTGTATTAATGTTTTTCTTCAAATCTAGAGGCAAATAAACAACTCTTCCCTTTAATCCTCTCTGTAAATCTGATGGAGGCAATTTCCCTGTCTTTGGCTCCATTCTTACAATAGCCTGAAAGGGATGGATACTTTGAATCAAAATAGATTCATAAGTATTTAAATCCTTCAATTCAGAAGGAATCTCAACCAATTCCAGATTATTATGAACCGCTCTAGCAGGCATCCGGTTTTGATTTAATTTGTTACAACAATAAGTACACACACGTTGATCCAATCCCAAATCAAAACAATTTTCTTCCATCAAGTATGTTGCGAAATCCTTCCATTCACTATTATTTTCCCTTTCACTTTTTGCATATAAATCCACTAACTTAGTCTGATTCTTATAATAAGTGCGTCGACAACACACACAAGTGAAATTAGGCCTCTCACTTGATTTCACCTGAAATGTGGCAATTTCCTTCTGAAAATTATCTGTACTGGAAACCTCTACACTATCTTCCACATTACCCTCTTCTTCTTGGTCAATTTCAACATTCTCCTCTTTACTTCCAAAGTAACAAAACTCAATTTCTGCACAAATATTCTTCACATCTATTTCAGAACCATGCAAAAGAGCAGTGCATAATTGTTTAAGCATAACTGCTGGACTCTTAGCATAATACAACATTCTAACTAATTTCCTCACTTTATTATGATGCACTGCTAGCATCCTGAAATGATGAAAAACACTCTGGCATACTCTCCTGGAAAGACAAGCCAGTGAATGACCATGCAAACCTGTCACTTCTCTCACTCTGCAAGGATCTCATTCTTGCAACAACTTCATTTTCTGCTTCAAACTTTTCTTAATAAATGTCCGTGCAAAATCACAAAGCAAATTGATGGAATCCTGTCGCACACAGCAAATACTACTAAACTTCCAGGTGTACACAGGTCCCTTAGGACGTCTTCCTAAAACCTCATTACCTAACACCTCTTCTGCCTCTGTTGTCACAAGTTTTTCTTTTTCAACTGGACAACCATCTTTCACCTCATAAGCTCGACCACTGGTGTCAACTGCATGCACCAAATCATTATCCTGGAAATAACTCTCCTCATTAAAAAATGCCTCACAACTTGAACTATGCATCCATTCTCCTGAAAATACTTCACAAAAATTACTACGATTAACTGTTCTCTTCCATCTACTATTTCTTTTGAAATCATAAATTGCCTTGTTTAGCTTCCTAATTCTATTGATTATCAAAATAAATAACTTTCACTTAATTTCAAGTGCCTGATCAATAACTTTCTCAATTTTTTTTTCTCTTATAAAAAACCACTTTCTGCTGACCTTTCTTAATATTTTTTAACAAATTGCCAATTATCCTGTTGCGGAACATTCGTCTACGAATGTCCCTAAACTGATTTTTCCTTCTACTACCATGCACAGAGTTATCTCCTGCTCTAGCAGTAACATTTTTGATTGGCCTTCCCTTTCCGTTTAAATTGCTTATCTTTTTCTGGACTAAAACATTTTCTGTAGTACTACTTTTTTTTCTACAAATGTTTCTTATGAATGATTTCTTTATCTTACCCGGACCTTTCTTGGTGACTTGACAAGTTTTTATTGTAGAGGTCTGCTGCAATAATTTTTTAATCTGCTGTCTTTGATGTTTGGTAGCCTTTCGCCTTCTGTCCTTCGAAGGCATTCTTTAATTTTGAAATGATCTGCAGTTGAATCTGTGGTAAAATATAATAAAAAATGTTATTAACCACTATTAGCAAACAGTAAATCAATAACAGTCATCAAAAATTTAACACACTACTTGTTATTTTTACATAGAATAATTTTTAGTGCATTGGCAAATTTAGGAATCACAAATAGTAGCAAAGAAATGGAATGCTTCTACATTTTACCTGTGCTGTTTTATATGTGAATCTGATCTAATTTTATGAGCATATTTTACTATTTCATTAAAGACACTACACATAACCTGTTTTTGAAGTTGTATTTAATTTTAAATGAAACGGTTTACATTTTTACTTTTCATTTAAAATAATTTTAAAAATAAATGTTTATAGTTCCATAGGCTCAAGCAGGTCAGCTTCCCACCCTATGTCATACAATTCTGACAAATCGGCATCCTCATCATGTTCTTCATCATCCTCAGGATTTAAATCATCCAAGGGATCTACTTCCACTGACGTTTCAATTACAAGTTCAATGATAAGGTCGAGATCAACTGATTGCTCATTATCACTCATGGTTGATGTTGTCGTTATCTTTAAAGAAAGAGAACAACAATGAGATGTTGCAGAGTAAGAGACAAATCTCAGAGATTATAATAATAAAATTGTTTAACAAGAGTAACATTTTGCAGCTATTATTTAGCCATGTCCAGCGATGCTGAGGAGGTGAGGCCTATGTCCAAGTTTTCAGTGAACAGGACTCATTTCTTCTTAACCTTGGATAAGCCTCACCGACTCTGTGTCCCCTGCTCATACTTAAATGTAAAGGGGCAGATTTATGTTAACTGACGCATCCCCACGGATGCACCAGTTAATGTGCACCGCTGCTCTGCCACCCATGGTGTGCCGCATTTACAATGTGGAGCACCATTGAGCAAAAACAGCACAGATGCGTCACGCATATGTGCTGCAAAAGCAGCACATTGCAGGAATCACGTCGTAAGCGCGACATGTCTACTGCAATGCACAGGAGGAAGCCTCACATTGCATGGTGCATCACTCCTTATGCCTGTTTCAAACAGGCGTAAGGATTTGATTCAGCAATGCTATAAAGCTGACTCAGTGAAATCTTCTAAATTTCACTGTGTTAGTTTTACAGGGCTTTCATGTAAATAAATGCATACCCTGCAACAAAACACCTATATAAGAACTGACGCAGGTTTCATGTGGCACAGGACTTTACAGCATGACACATCTGCCTAGATGCATCAAGTTGTAAATATGTCACAACATAGCAAATCTTTTGCACCGCCGCTGCGTCACAAAAGTGACGCACAGTGACGCAAAAGAGGCATACACCTATCATAAATCTGTCCCTAACTTTTTAAATGATTGATTCAGGATGACGATAAGGTGTGGCCTATCCAGAGGTTTGTTTAAGGTGAGGCCTACTCAGGGTTGCAGATGAAATTTACGCTTGTTGAAGAGTACAGAGGAGATAATACATGTGAAGGCCTACCAATGAAGTAAGTAATGTCCACTTCACTCTTGAACAAAGGCCAGACCTCTTCTGTGTCCGTGGACAGGCCTAAACCTCATCTGCACAATGTCATTCGTAAACTTAGGAAACAGAGGTGATGTAATTGAAAAATGTGGAGTTTCTTTTCCTCATTTCACAATCACATCACCTCGGTTTCCTTTGCTTAGGTATCTCATAGTGCAGATGGAGTCTAGCATATCAAAGAGTACACAGAAGTTCAGCAGTGTATACAACAATTTTGACATTTACAGAAGATTCAGCTTCTTATCTTGTTGGAGATGAAGTGAGGCCTGTCTTGCAACATGGTGCATCTTTTGCATCACTGCTGCATCGGTTTCATGTGGCACGGGACTTTACAGCATGACACATCTGCCTAGATGCATCAAGTTGTAAATATGTCGCCACATAGCAAATCTTTTGCACCGCCGCTGAGTCACAAAAGTGACGCACAGTGACGCAAAAGAGGCATACACCTATCAAAAATCTGTCCCTAACATTTTAAATGATTGATTCAGGATGACGATAAGGTGTGGCCTATCCAGAGGTTTGTTTAAGGTGAGGCCTACTCAGGGTTGCAGATGAAATTTACAGTTGTTGAAGAGTACAGAGGAGATAATACATGTGAAGGCCTACCAATGAAGTAAGTAATGTCCACTTCACTCTTGAACAAAGGCCAGACCTCTTCTGTGTCCGTGGACAGGCCTAAACCTCATCTGCACAATGTCATTCGTAAACTTAGGAAACACAGGTGATGTAATTGAAAAATGTGGAGTTTCTTTTCCTCATTTCACAATCACATCACCTGTGTTTCCTTTGCTTAGGTATCTCATAGTGCAGATGGAGTCTAGCATATCAAAGACTACGCAGAAGGTGAGAACTGTATGGAACATGGCTATGTAAGTCAAATAATCAAAATCTAAATTTGCCAAGCACACATGGGGGTGTATTTACAAGGACCTTCCACCACGGGGAAATGTCTTTAATTAAAATGGGAAAAATAACATCAAAGGGACTCAAATGCCTTTTAAATATACCCCAAGCAACATATGAAACTCTAGCACTACATATCCAGAAACCTAATTGATGTCAAAAAACGTTTTAAAACACATCATCTAAATCAATTATATACCTACATTCATCGGGAAGTGACTTAAAATGCCCTAAGACACATGAAAGCGTTTTTTTTAAGCCCTTGCTCCATTTTTGGATCACCTTTAACATGGCTATGTAAGTCAAATAATCAAGATCTAAATTTGCCAAGCACAAATGGGGGCGTATTTACAAGGACCTTGCACCACAGGGAAAGGTCTTAAATTAAAATGGGAAAAATAACATCAGAGAGACTCAAAGGCCTTATAAATATGCCCCAAGCAACCTATGAAGCTCTAGCAGTACATATCAAGAAACCTAATTTTTTTCCAAAATTGTTTTTAAACACATCATCTAAATCAATTATATACCTACATTCAAGGGGAAGTGAGTTAAAATACCCTAAGACACATGAAAGCATTTTTGTAAGACCCTTGCACTATTTTTGCGTCACTTTTAACATGGCTATGTAACACAAAGAAACAAAATCTATTTGTAAAACACTTGACACAAAGCAACATTTTAAATACACAACTTTCTTCATAATCTTCTCCCTAAACCATACTATTCTCTATCTAAATTAAATGAATCTTTTCTCACCTTAGCAAATACTTTATGAGTTTCAAAACAGTCTCAGAAACACACCAATTTGTCTTTAGCAGAGCAAAAGGTATGCACTCCAGAGTCTGCAGCCATAAAAAGCACAGAAAAGCTGTAATTCATCACACATATCTCTCATGTCACCCAATCAAAACTCTTCCCTCACTTATTTCAAATCAACACCCTTCCCCCCTCTGCCCTTTCTGCCTTTTTTGCATAGCAACCACCTCCTGAAAGACCTCTGATGTTTGCAAGTTCACACAACAATGTTTCAATTGAACTCTGAACTCTCAGTACACCTGCATATCCAGTGCAATCTTTCATAAAATTATTTTTTCTTGACCATTCAAATTACATCTTTCAAAGAACTCATCCATGCACCCTAACTTTCTGTTTTCAGCAATCAAAATCCACCAATCACTGCTACTGCTTCATTAACACAGAAACTCCACAGTTATTTTTCATTTTAAACTCTTATTTTTTCAACTGCCATTTCATTGCCACACTTCATCTGACTGCAGCAGAACCTCCTCTCACCATGTTTTCTGTCTGGATTGTTGGACATAGTTATATCCACTGGGCTCAAAGGTTTGCTGATAACAGAAATTTACCTAACCTCAATTTACAAAATGTGGAAATCAAGTGGATTGCCCACAGAGGATTAAAATGTCACCAATTGATACCATTGGTGAAAACCTTTTTGCATTTGCCAAAACCTGACCTGTTAATTGTGCACTGTGGAGGTAATGACTTGGGCACTTTGACTGGGGTAGGTCTGGAAATGCTTTTAAAGGACACCTTTGAGCAATTGATGGCACTTTTTCCTCAAACTGCCTTGGTATATTCAAATATATGCCAAAGACAGAAATGGAGGTGGTCGAACCAATTTTGTCCACAAATTGAGAAATCGAGGAAGCATGTAAATAAGTCTGTTTCAGCTTACATGAGAGACCATGGAATGGGCTCCATCTACAACAATAACTTGCATTACTACATGCAAGATATCTACAGAGCAGATGGAGTTCACTTCTCAGATGAGGGGAACAGAATTTTCATCCTCAATTTAAGACTGTGCATTGGTACCTACTTGTAGGTACCTACATCAGCCACAGGACCCAAAAGCTCTTTTCAGAGCTACCCTACATCTTATGACTCACAATTATTATTTTACTCTAACTTTTTTCACTAATTTACACCAAAGTACGCTCCCCGGAGCGCTACCCGGTACGCGCACCGGACGCTAACCGCGCGAAAATTTGAAAAAAAATGTTTTTTTTCCGCACATATGGTCCTCCTCAGCTACCATCAGAAAACCTAGGGGGTCAGGATACGTCTACCGTGCCCCCTTCTACCCATTCTGAACATTATTTGCCCTCCATTTTCTATCTCAATTCTACCGAAACACAAAATGGAGGACTCCCATAACGCTGCCGGTTCGCGTACCGGGGCGCTCACCGGGAAGCGCTCGCTCAAAAAAGGTGGGAAAGTAATATACAGAAAAACCACTGGAGACACTTTCACCAAATATAGATTAGCTCATACTACATACCAATCCCTACCATTTTCACAAATTTGGTTGGAATTCCATTTAACCATTTAGCCTGTAGACCTCTCTAAATACCCTGAGGTAAATTACTTCACAAAACACATCTGAAGTGTTGGAATTGACAACCAATTAAAATGTTACTTTCATTTTCTACTTTTTTTACCTGACATTTGATTGGTTATGTACCTGAATATATATAAAAAAAGAGAGAGAAACACAGCCATTTTGACTACTACTTCCTGAACTACATTGCAAGATCATTTTCACTCACAACTTAAACTTGTTTTTAAAAGGTAAGATATTATTTTATAAATTTGAAAACATTTTCAGATAGTTATATACTATCCCTCTGTAAGAGTTAGACATTGAGAAAGGCTTGTTTATTATAATTATGGATTGATTTAGGTTTCTGTGTTATAATTATGAATTTACATAGGCTTTTTCACAGGCATTTTTTAATAGTACTACTTCATGCCTCAAAAGTACCTGTCTGAACATAAACCCAACAGTGCCCTATCTCTACTGATATATTTATTTTTAATTCAAATTTCAGCACAAAAATGCAAGGAGAACAGAACGTTTCCTTTGAAATTGTCCTAGACATGAACAATGAGGAAATAATTGAACCCATTGACTTGGAATTCATGGATGAATCACGAGACCATGAACTTCTACAATGTGTAGAATCTGTGGATCATTTACTTCATTATGATGACGGTCAAATGTGGGAAGTTATGTTCACTCAACAAGAGGACATATCGGACAGTCAAATGTTAGACGTTCTATTAAATTTTGAAAAACAATCCGAAAAATAAAATTATATGTAATATTAAAAAATTGTTTGAGTCTTTAATCATTTTTATATGTAATTCATAAACTAGTACCAAATTGATTATAATGTAAAGTCAGACTTATAGTATACTGTGCACAATTCCAAAAATACATTTATATTTAATAATCATAAATACTGCTACTTAAATAAAAAAAAACAAAAAGAAAAACAACAAAAAGAACAATCAATAAACATACAATATTTCAAAATATCATAGTCTATCATTCTTTTTTCCTTATAGTACGCTCCCCGGAACGCTTCCCGGTGCGCGTACCGGGCGCTCCCCACGCAAAAAAAACAAAAACATTTTTTTTTTTTTTTTGCCCCGCAGGGCCCTTTTAAAGCCTCCACATCAAACCTAGGGGGTCAGGGAGGATCTACTATGCCCCCTTATGGTCATTTCCCCCTTTGTTTTGGCCTCCTCTTGTCTCTCGATTCTACCGAGAGACAAGATGGCGGCCGCTCCGGACTGTTTAGAATGTTGACAGACACCGGAGAGCCAATCAGCTTCACTTCGCGAAGTTCCGTTACGCGTCAGGTACGCGAACCGGGGCGCTGCCCAGAGCGCGCTTACAGATATATATATTTTTTTTAACGTTAATTTCTCAAAATCCACTGGAGCACATATATTGAGACCTAGCAAAGGCACATCGGGCTACCAGTCCCTACAATTTTGCCAAGTTTCGTGCAAATCCATTCAGCCGTTCGGGCTAAAAGTGAGGCCAACCGCCCTATGGAAATTAACATGGGAAAAACGCGTTTTGGGACCTCCCTTTTTTCTCGGCCTCCCCTTGACGACCCCCCCCCCCCAAAATTTCAGTGGCTGCTCAGAAACAAAATGTTCCATTTTCCTGAAAATTTCAGCCAATTCCGTCCTCAAACGCCAAAGTTATTAGACATAGAATTTTCAAAAATCCCATAGGAAAAAATCCTAACTATATATACCTACTGGCGACCGCCAGTAGGTAATATATACACATACATAAATGCATATGCATATATAGGCATATATATATATATATATGTGTATATGTGTGCGTGTAGAGAGAGGTAGAGAGGTAGAGGTGTAGAGGTAGAGAGGTAGAGAGGTAGAGCTAGAGAGGTAGAGACTAGTAGAGAAAGAAGTAGAGAGAGGTAGAGAGGTAGAGAGAAGAGAGTGAGTAATAGAGTAGAGAGTGAGTAGTAGAGAGCAGTAGAGAGAGTAGCAGAGAGTGAGTAGTAGAGTGAATAGTAGAGTGAGTAGTAGAGAGTAGTAGAGAGTGAGTAGTAGAGAGTGAGTAGTAGAGAGTAAGTAGTAGAGTGAGTAGTAGAGAGCAGTAGAGTGAGTAGTAGAGAGTAGTAAAGAGTGAGTAGTAGAGAGTGAGTAACATAGAGAGAGAATAGTAGAGAGTAGTAGAGAGTGAGTAGTAGAGTGAGTAGTAGAGAGTAGTAGAGAGAGAGTAGTAGAGAGTGAGTAGCAGAGAGTAGTAGAGAGTGAGTAGTAGAGAGTGAGTAGTAGAGAGTGAGTAGTAGAGAGTAGAAGAGAGAGAGTAGTAGAGAGTGATTAGTAGAGAGTAGTAGAGAGTGAGAAGTAGAGAGTGAGTAGTAGAGAGTAGTAGATAGTGAGTAGTAAAGAGTGAGTAGTAGAGAGAGAGTAGTAGAGAGTGAGTAGTAGAGAGTAGAGACTAGTAGGAAGTGAGTAGTAGAGAGTAGTAGATAGTGAGTAGTAGGGAGTGGGTAGTAGAGAGAGAGTATTAGAGTAGTAGAGAATGAGTAGTAGAGAGTGAGTATTAGAGAGTAGTGGAGTAGTATAGAGTAAGTAGTAGAGAGTAGTGGAGAATATTCCAAAGTTTGGCACAGCACCACTTGCACAATAAGTCCAATCAAATCATATCACTTAGAGTCCTTATTGAAGCGCTGAATCTTGGTGTATATTCAAAAGCTTTTATTTTCCTTAAGTTTATGTACCACAGCCAGCTGACTCGTTTCGTTCTGTACAATAGAACTTCTTCAGAGCATTCTTATTTCCTTCAAGTTATGTCGGTATCCTGTTGTCATATAACCGGTATACAACTGTTACCACGCATTTTTTACAACGCAATACCATAACCACGCATCTTTTACAACGCAAGTACTTTTACCACGAATACCTTTACAACGCATTACACTACAACGCAGATACTATTACAACGCATACCGTTACAACGTAAGTATAGGTAAGTTTATCTTTTTTTTAAAACATTTATTAGGGGTATTGGGTTTGGGTTTTGGGGTACAGGGGTATTTTTAGGTTTCAGGGATGGGTTTGGGTTTTGGGGTACCGGGGTATTTTTAGGTTTCAGGGATGGGTTTGGGTTTTGGGGTACAGGGGTATTTTTAGGTTTCAGGGTTGGGTTTGGGTTTTGGGTTACAGGGGTGTTTTTAGGTTTCAGGGATGGGTTTGGGTTTTGGGGTACAGGGGTATTTTTAGGTTTCTGGTTTGGGTTTGGGTTTTGGGGTACAGGGGTATTTTTAGGTTTCAGGGCTGGGTTTGGGTTTTGGGGTACAGGGATATTTTTAGGTTTCAGGGCTGGGTTTGAGTTTTGGGATACAGGGGTATTTTTAGGTTTCAGGGTTAGTTTTGGGGTACAGGGTTTTTTTTAGGTTTCAGGGCTGGGTTTGGGTTTTGGGGTACAGGGGTATTTTTAGGTTTCAGGGTTGGGTTTGGGTTTTGGGGTACAGGGGTATTTTTAGGTTTCAGGGTTGGGTTTGGGTTTTGGGGTACAGGGGTATTTTTAACATATATATTTACAAATTAATAAATAAAAATTAATATAATTAATTAAAATATTTATTATTAAAATAATAAATTAATAATTAAAAAAAATATTAATAATAATTACATTATTTTAACATATTATATACTTACCTATACTTACGTTGTAATGGTATGCGTTGTAATAGTACATGCGTTGTAGTGTATTGCGTTGTAAAGGTATTCGTGGTAAAGGGTCCTGCGTTGTAAAAATTGCGTGGTAATAGTCTGCGTGCTAAAAGTATGCGTGGTATCATCATATATCCCATATAACCAGACATTTCTTCCAAATGTTAGACGAGACGTAAGTACATTCTTATTCAAAGTGACTCGGTATCAATTTTAGCCCCACAATTCGGGCAGACTTGAGTAATTTATAGCATCCTCAAAGTCAGTCTTTCAAAAATTCCAAAGTATAGGACATGATAATCCAAATCCAAATGGTTCTCAAGAAAAGTAATTTTCAATCGTTCAGAATTTCGTCGTTTGGGCAGATATGACCCACGGACCCCCACAGTATGCAAGGGGAATTAGTCCCCCCTCTGCAAACGCGCCAGTGGCCTGCGTTGCAGAGAGGTGTAAAAAGAGGCATAGCCTCATTACACCTCTGTGCAATGCAGCCCCTTGGTGCATACTGGAGGTTCCAGGTGGGCTAGTTGGCCCCCAGGGACACCCAGTATGCAAGAGGAATTAGTTCCCCCTCTTCAAACATGCACGGGGGTTGCATTGCAGAGAGGTGTAAAAAAGGGTGTGGCCTCATTACACATCTCTGCAATGCAGCCCCCTGGCGCATTCTAGAGGTTCCTGGTGGTCTAGTTGGCCCCCAGGGACCCACAGTATGCAAGGGGAATTAGTTCCCCCTCTGCAAACGCGCCAGGGGGCTGCGTTACAGAGAGGTGTAACAAGGGGCATAGCCTTATTACACCTCTGCAATGCAGACCCCTGGCGCATACTGGAGGTTCAAGGTGGGCTAGTTGGCCCCCAGGGGCCCCCAGTATGCAAGGGGAATTAGTTCCCCCTCATCAAACATGCACAGGGGCTGCATTGCAGAGAGGTGTAAAAAGGGGCGTGGCTTCATTACACCTCTCTGGCGCCCCTGGTGCATAGTGGAGATTCCTGGTGGGCTTTCAGGTCTTATATAGTTAGGAATTAGCATTAAAAAAAACCTTTGAAATTCACTGAAAAAACCATAGGTTTCAGGCCTTATATAGTTAGGAATTAGCATTTAAAAAACCTTGCAAATTCACTCAAAAAACTATAGGTTTTAGGGGTTTTATAGTTAGCTGGACATTTCACTCATACAAAACCATTGAAATTGCTCCTATATAGTTAGTTGTACTAACTATATTTCGCGCACCCGCAATCCACTGCAGATGATGTCACATATTACATCATTCATGACATGGTCAGTGACATCACTGATGACATCTCAAATGACATCACTAATGACATCACTGATGACATCATCCACGTGACAATCACATACACCTTTTCATACACTAGTAAAATCTTTCATCACTCCTTGTAAAATACAGAGTATCATATTTGAATCCATTGTTACAGCAATACAAGTATCTAAAAACCCACTCAGTGATTCATAGATGTATACAGACATCTAATCACTTACCTGTACATTCACTCATTCATGCTGTCAATGAACAATAGAACACTATCAAAAATACTTATACATCTAAATCGACATTACACACCAGCACACATCCTATTCACATATGAAGTCATCCTACTCACTTATGCAAACAATGGATCATACTTACATATTTACTGAGCTACACACTTATACAAACACAACTTCATTTATTCATTTAGATAGTAAGTCATACTTAGTGAATTATAAAATCATTATTACAAGTATAAAGTTATCCGTACAGTCACTCACACAATCATTGAGTCTTATGTATACTTATTAATATACAACAACTGACACATACACTGCCTTTTATTTTTCTAGTTTGTTGGACATGTACCTTTGAGAAATATATTTGCTCATCACCACACCCATAAAGATATTCACTCACCCAAACAACTGTTAGAACATGTAGTTTTAACTTCATATATCTAGTGAATCAACTATTCACACATCTTTGGGCAGTCACACCCCCCCCCACCGAACCACACACACATTCACTCTCCCATACAAATACTCAGTTAACTAATCAATAACTAACACAGACTTTCACATAGCTAGTAACCAACTGGAGAACCAGTTTACACAACAACTGACAAAGTGATACAGATATTCAAACAGTTTAGTCACTATCCACTATATTTAGTGAGACACTATAAATTGGTCAAGTAAACAGTCAATTACACTGCTACTAAATCCTCCATCCAAATATTTATTTTTATATATCCACTCATTCTTCAATGCAAATTGCTATATATATAATGCATATTTAAATAACGAAGCAAACCACATTCCCTGGATGATGTTATCAGTGATGTCATCAGTGATGTCATTTGAGATGTCATCAGTGATGTCACTGACCATGTCATGAATGATGTAATAAGTGACATCATCATCAGTGGATTGCGGGTGCGCGAAATATAGTTAGTACAAGTAACTATATAGGAGCAATTTCAATGGTTTTGCATGAGTGAAATGTCCAGCTAACTATAACACCCCTAAAACTTATAGTTTTTTGAGTGAATTTTAAAGGTTTTTTAAATGCTAATTCCTAACTATATCAGGCCTGAAACCTATGGTTTTTTCAGTGAAAAAAACCTTTGAAATTCACTGACAAAAATGTAGGTTTTAGGGGTGTTATAGTTAGCTAGACATTTCACTTGTACAAAACCATTGAAATTCCTCCGATATAGTTATATCTCGCGCGACCGCAATCTACTGCTGATGATGTCACATATTACATCATTCATGACATGGTCAGTGACATCACTGATGACATCTCAAATGACATCACTGATGACATCATCCAGTGAATGTGGTTTGCTTCGTTATTTAAATATGTATTATATATATAGCAATTTACATTGAAGAATGAGTGGCTATATAAATATAAATATCTGGATGGAGGATTTCGTAGCAGTGTGATTGACTGTTTACTTGACTAATTTAAAGTGGCTCTCTAAATATATTGGATAGTGACTAAACTGTGTGAACATCTGTATCACTTTGTCAGTTGTTGTAAAAACTACTTCTCCAGTTGGTTACTAGCTATTTAAAAGTCTATATTAGTTATTAATTAGTTAACTGAGAATTTGTATGGGAGAGTGAATATGTATGTGGTTCAGTGGGAGGTGTGTGACTGCCCAAAAATGTGTGAATAGTTGATTCAGTAGGTATATGACGTTAAGACTACATGTTATAACAGTTGTTTGGGTGAGTGGATATCTTTATGGGTGTGGTGATGAGCAAATATCTCTCTTAATGGTACATGTCCAACAAAGTAGAAAAATAAAAGGCAATGTATGTGTCAGTTGTTGTTTATAAATAAGTATACATAAGACTCAGTGATTGTATTCGTGACTGTATGGATAACTGTATACTTGTAATAGTGATTTTATAATACACTAAGTATAATTTACTATCTATATGAATAGATAAAGTGGTGTTTGGATACGTGTATAGCTAAGTAAATATAAGTATGGTCCATTTTTTGCATAAGTGAATAGGATGACTTTATAAGTCATAAGTGAATAGGATGTGTGCTGGTGTGTAATGCCGATATAGGTGTATAAGTATATTTGATAGTGTTCTATTGATCATTGACTGCATGTATGAGTGAATCTGTAGCTAGGTGATTAGATGTGTGTATAGATCTAGGAATCACTGAGTGCGTTTTTAGAAACTTGTATTGGAGTGTCAATGGATTCAAATATGGTATTCTGTATTTGACAGTGAGTGATGAAAGGTTATACTAGTGTACGATGAGGTGTATCACTGGTTAGAAGCGGCAGACCCTGAAGCAGAGAGCGGCCCAGGACCAGGGTTCAATTCCAGACGCGGCAGAGTCTTGGGTCAATGTCCGCGTACTCGATAATTCTCGCCGAGGTGCCTACGCTAACCATGGGTTCCACTCCGCAACTCTGGGCAATAGCTTGCTTAATCTCCACAACGGCCCCATCACCGCCGGGATGCCTGGTTTCACCTTGGAGGTGCCCAGGAGGGACCATCTCACAGGGAAAGCCAGGACGGGTTCCCCAGCGGTATACAGCGCCAGGACACTCCGAGATGGAGTAACAGTGCGCTTTACAAGTATACTTACTTTACAACTTTACTATCGCCACGTGGATGATGTCATCAGTAATGTCATCAGTGATGTAATTTGAGATGTCATCAGTGATGTCACTGACCATGTCATTAATGATGTAATATGTGACATCATCAGCAGTAGATTGGGGGCGCGCGAGATATAGTTAGTACAACTAACAATATCGGAGGAATTTCAATGGTTTTGTGAAAGGGAAATGTCCAGCTAACTATAACACCCCAAAAACCTTCAGTTGTTTCTGTGAATTTCTAAGTTTTTTTAAATGCTAATTCCTAACTATATCAGGCCTGAAACCTATGGTTTTTTCAGTGAATTTCAAAGGTTTTTTAAATGCTAATTCCTAACTATATCAGGCCTGAAACCTATGGTTTTTTCAGTGAATTTCAAACGTTTTTTAAATGCTAATTCCTAACTATATCAGGCCTGAAACCTTTGGTTTTTTCAGTGAATTTCGAAGGTTTTGTAAATGAAAATTTTTAAATGTATTAATTGTTATATTTTTTATACTGATTTACAATATTTTTTAACTATTTCTTTTTAGATATTTTATTTTTTAAATTACATTGTAAATACATTATACATTACATTACAAAATATACTTTCTCAGAATGAATTACTTTAGTTTAAATACTTTGCAAATAGGCAATAGACTTTTAAGTACAGTAGTTACAGTTGTTGCAATTTCAAACACGGAGCAGCATTGGCCTCAATGTGTTTTTCTAGTTAAATGCAATTAGTTACTTTATGGATTACTTTTCTAACCACAGGACTGGATCGTAGATTCAGTCCTTGGACACCTCCTGTAAATGGTTGAGTAATACTGTTTTAGTTACAGTAGTGATTTTTAAGGAATATTATTGTATTTTAAAAGTTGACAGAAATGTTTTCACATAGAATCACCAATGTTATCCTATGGGAGGAAATTCACTTAGCAGGTAAGTAGTGTTATCATTAGTTTTTATTACTCAGTCGTGTATCCTGGTTCCAGCACTGGTGCATCTCCTGCAAACAGTTGAAAGAATGTGTTTAAGTCATACAGGCAATTTTTTAGAAATATTTTTAGACAATGGATTCCTATGGTAGGAAATTCAAGTTACTGGTAAGTATGGTTAGAATTACTTTTCAGGATCAGTATTGGCTGAAAGATGTAGCACTGAGGTCTCTCCTGATAACAGGTGAGTAAATCGGAATTCAGAGTGCGGCTGATTTTAGAGGAATTTTTTAAAGTTCCAAAACTCCACACACAACAAAAATTCCAAGTGAAACAAGTCAATGTTAGCCTATGGACGGAAATTAAAGTTACTGTAAGTATTGTTAGAATTACTTTTCAGGATCAGTAGTGGGCTGAAAGATGCAGCACTGAGGTCTCTCCTGATAACAGGTGAGTAAATCGGATTTCGTAGTTCGGCTGATTTTACAGGAATATTTGTACGTTTCAAAAATAGACAGAAACTTTTCTGGTGAAAACCACACAATAGATTCCTATGGCAGGAAATACACGTTACTGGTAAGTACGCTTAGATTTACTTTTCAGGGTCTGTACTGGGCTCAAAGATGCAGCACTGACATCTCTCATGGTAACAGGTGAGTAAATTGGAATTCATAGTTCCGCTAATTTTATTGGAATTTTGTGCTCAATAGTGAAGGAAGGGGGCGGGGCCTGAAGTGACATGTGTGCAAACACGCCCTGTGGCACATTTTAGGTTGGGGAATTAATTCCTCTTCAATCCTGAGGTACCCTGTGAGCAAACTAGCCCACCAGGTACCTCCAGTTTGCGCCAGGGAGCTGCGTTGCAGAGAGGTGTTCGGAGGCCACGCCCCTTTTTACACCTCTCTGCAAGGCAGCCCCCTGGCATGTTTGCAGAGGGGGAACTAATACCCCTTGAATACTGGGGGTCCCTGGGGGCCAACTAGTCCACCAGGAACCTCCAGTATGTGCCAGGGGGCTGCGATGCAGAGAGGTGTAAAAAGGTGCATGGCCTCTTTACACGTCTCTGCAAGGCAGCCCCCTGGCACATACTGGAGGTTCCTGGTGGGCTACTTGGCCCCCAGGAACCCCCGGTATTCAAGGGGAATTACTTCCCCCTCTGCAAATGCACCAGGGGGCACGATTATAGAGTGGTGCAGCGAGGGGGAGGGGCTTGATGTGATGGATTGCACCATTCTGCAAACGCACCCCCTAGCGAGTATGCAGAGGGGGCACTAATTCCCCTTGAATACTGGGGGTTCCCGGGGGCCAACTAGCCCACCAGGAACCTCCAGTATGCGCCAGGGGGCTGCCTTGCAGAGAGGTGTAAAAAGGGGCGTGGCCTCTTGACACGTCTCTGCAAGGCAGCCCCCATGCGTGTTTGCAGAGGGGGAACTAATTCCCCTTGAATACTGGGGGTCCCTGGGGGCCAACTAGTCCACCTGGAACCTCCAGTATGCTCCAGGGGGCTGCGTTGCAGTGAGGTGTAAAAACGGGCGTGGCTTCTTTACAAGTCTCTGACAGGCAGCCCCCTGGCACATACTGGAGGTTCCTGGTGGGCTACTTGGCCCCCAGGGACCCCCAGTATTCAAGGGGCATTATTTCCCCCTCTGCAAATGTGCCAGGGTTTGCAGAGTGGTGCCATCATTTTTTTGGGGGGAGTCGGCAAGGTACGCGTACCCCGCGATTTTTTAAAAACAAACAAATTAAGGGGCATAGGGGGTCAGGGTGTTTCTACCCTGCCCCCTTTTTGCGTTTTTTGCGTTTCTTTTTCTGTTGCACAAGATGGCTGCCAACACTTCCTAGTTAGGAGTGTTGACAGACAGTTGACAGTCAATCAGCATGCAGCTCGTGCTCGGGAAGGTACGCTTACTGTACAGACTTCTGAAATCTGTGCTATGATTTTACTGTTGATTTTTTCCGGAACTACTTAACGGATTTACACCACTTAACAAAAAGCATAATCTGCGAACCGAAATTTACCTCTCTGCCAAATTTGGTGTAATTCCGTTCAGCTGTTCGGGCTGTAGCCCTGGCTAAAGGTCCCTATGGAAAATTGGGGAAAACACGTTTTGGGACCCCCCTTTTTTCTCGGCCCCCACTTGATGAATCACCCCCCAACTTTCAGGAAAGGAGCGGAGCCGAGCAGGCCATTTTCTTGGAGAAATTCACGAAGATTCATCTACCGGCGCCAAAGTTATTCCCAATAGAATGTTGTGGATTTCCTATGGAAACTAGGTCCAAACTATATCTACCTACTGGCGACCGCCAGTAGGTAATATATATATATATATATTTCGCTCCAACAATCCCTCCCCGCAATCCACGGGAACCAGGAGGCAGCACTCCAAAGGCAGGTTACACAAATAAGTTTTATTTTCTCTCACAAAGCGCTTTCGGCACTCGGCCTTCGTCAGTAATGAGACGTTATATTTTTTTATTTATTTATTTATTATATATATATATATATATATATAAAATAATATATTATTTATCTAAAATAAAAAAAATCATCTACATCAGCATGTATTTAAACCCCCGCGTTACTCGGGTAATCAACATAAAGATAGGACTATCATACTCAAAGTCAATAAAGTGGCGGTCGCCATCTTTGAATGGTATATATCGCAATGTGTAAACCATACCACAGTGTATCTAATTAAACAAAGTACACAATGCGAGAAATGCAACTCATAAAATCACGCCCTGTATGGGCTTTTTTTGCAATGTTAACCCAGACTATAGTCCCATATTCTTCTTTGTGTTTATAAAGCCCTGGATGAGCATTCATTTTTCATATTATTTACAACATAACACAATCCTCGTGGAAAAAGTTCAATAGGAATTCGTTCCTCATAATATAGAAAAAAATAAGAAAATAAAAAAATAAAGAACGTGAAGCAATGTAACTGTCAATTCGAATCAACTCATCCCAGGTGTACAGCTAGGTCCTCATGCATATTCAGTCCTGTTGGTGTTTTGCTCAACAAGTCTATAATGTACCGTGATTCCAGCCTTCTTCATTTTAAGAGTCTGTCACCCCCCCTGATACTCACAGGAACGGAGTCCAGGCAAAAGAAAGTGAGCAATTCTCTGTTGCGTGCATGCTCTTTATCAAAATGTCTCGCAACAGGATAACTTGCATCTGCATTCTGGATCGCTCTCTGGTGTTCTAATATCCGCAATTTCACCGGATTAGTGGTACTCCCCACATACCTTCTGCCACAAGGACATGTGAGGCAGTATACCACATAGGGCGTGGTACATGTGAGGAATTTGGAAATTCTCTTAGGATCCTTAACACCCGGGATGCTGTACTGAATCACACGTTTGCTTCCCTTGCACGCCTTACATCGTCCACAGGGAAAGAAACCTTTCATAGGTTCGATTTTAGGTTTGGGTTTCAATTCATCATGGTGGCTATGGACCAAATAGTCTTTGAGTGCTCTTGCTTTTCTAAAAGTAATCAAGGGATGGGAGGGCAGATCTTGCTTGATAACATTGTCCGTCATCAGGATATTCCAATGTTTACGCAGGATGCGTTTGATGTCTCCAGAATTCCGTGAATATGTAGTTATTAATCGGAATTGTCCGGTTTCGGATTTGTTATCCTTTTCATGAGTTTTGTCTTCCAGCAGCTTGCTCCTGTCAAGGTTCTCAACTTTATTTAGTGCTTGTTTGAGTGTGATTGCATTATATCCTCTTTCCTTGAACCTTCGTATGCAATTGCCGGCTGCTTTTTTGAACTCATTGTCTTTGGTATTGTTCCTCCTTATCCTTAGAAGCTCACCATAGGGTATACTATTCACCAAACTCTTTGGATGCCCGCTAGTAGCATATAGTGTTGAATTTCCTGCGGTAGCTTTCCTGAAAAGTTTGGTGTGCAGATTGCCTCCTTCTATAAAAATAGTCAGATCCAAGTAATTCACTTCCTTTTGGCTGATTTCTCCTGTAAATTTTAAGTTATTCTCATTGTTATTCAAAACCTCCAGGTATTCCTCAGCCATCTCCACTGATCCTTCGATGATGATGAACAGGTCATCGATATAGCGATACCAACATTTCACCAGGTTGTTCCATTTGGTGTTGGTATTGGACCAGGCTACCTGTTCCTCCCAATGCCCCACGAATAAATTCGCGAAGCTCGGGGCCGAGCAAGTGCCCATTGCCACGCCTGTTAGCTGCTTGTAGAGGTTGGTTCCAAAAAGGAAGATATTATTCTCGAGGCAAAATCTTAGAAATTCAATCAACATTTTGTTGTGTTCGTAATACTTCACTGGCCTCCTATCCAGAAACCAGGAAATAGCTTGTATCCCTTCTTCATGCTCAATGCACGTGTACAAGCTGGCAATGTCTACGACCATCATAGTATACCCATCTATCCAAACCATCTTCTCAATATAGTTCAAGAAATGTTTCGTATCCTTCAGATAGGATTTCAAATTGACAACATGAGGAGAGAGAAAAGAGTCCACATATATAGACAGGTTTTCAGTCAAGCTACCCTGAGAAGCTACAATAGGCCGCCCAGGGGGATTTACCGGATCCTTATGTATCTTGGGTAGATAGTAAAAGGTCGGAGTTGTTGGATTTAAGCATCTCAGAAACAGATGTTCATTCCCATTCAGCATGTTGCTGTTGTACCACTTTAGTATCATATCGTGGTAGTCTTTAATGCTCTTGTTGTATGTGGATTCGTTCACCCTTGCATATGTTTTAGGATCATTCAATTGCCGCAGTGCTTCTTGCTCATACTGCAATTTGGTTAGCAGCACAATGTTACCTCCTTTATCCGAGGGTTTGCACACCAGGGACGAATCATCACAGAGCTTCTTTAAAGCTATTCTTTGCTTATAAGTGAAATTAGATCTTTCATGGTCGGTAACATGTTTGCATCTGAGAGTTTTTAAGTCCTGAATAACTGCTTCAGAAAAGGTGTCTATAGCATCCGCTGCCATCATAGGCATGAAAGTGGAACCTGGTTTGAAGTCTGGAATCTGGTACATTATAGACTTGTTGAGCAAAACACCAACAGGACTGAATATGCATGAGGACCTAGCTGTACACCTGGGATGAGTTGATTCGAATTGACAGTTACATTGCTTCACGTTCTTTATTTTTTTATTTTCTTATTTTTTTCTATATTATGAGGAACGAATTCCTATTGAACTTTTTCCACGAGGATTGTGTTATGTTGTAAATAATATGAAAAATGAATGCTCATCCAGGGCTTTATAAACACAAAGAAGAATATGGGACTATAGTCTGGGTTAACATTGCAAAAAAAGCCCATACAGGGCGTGATTTTATGAGTTGCATTTCTCGCATTGTGTACTTTGTTTAATTAGATACACTGTGGTATGGTTTACACATTGCGATATATACCATTCAAAGATGGCGACCGCCACTTTATTGACTTTGAGTATGATAGTCCTATCTTTATGTTGATTACCCGAGTAACGCGGGGGTTTAAATACATGCTGATGTAGATGGCCGGCGTCTCATTACTGACGAAGGCCGAGTGCCGAAAGCGCTTTGTGAGAGAAAATAAAACTTATTTGTGTAACCTGCCTTTGGAGTGCTGCCTCCTGGTTCCCGTGGATTGCGGGGAGGGATTGTTGGAGCGAAATATTGTGTCGGGTGCACCCCCGACTGGCAGGCACCCGCCTCTGTGTGCGACAGGCTGGTGCGAGTGGAGCGGCTATATATATATATATATATATATATATATATATATATATATATATATATATATATATATATATATATATATATATATATATATGTCGCTCCTGTGTTGTGCACCAAACTCCCAGCACTCTCGAGCGGGTGCCCTTTAGCGGGTGGCGCCCCCGCCTCTATGACTGCTTCAAAAGTTCCGTAGTATTGCGCTACAAGAAACAGCACTCACGGTAGCGAGCTTCAGTTTTTATTAAGCTCACGGTGTTCAGACGCGTTTCGGCATTCGCCTTCCTCGGTGTTAACATGGCGCCGCCGAAACGGCCATTATTTATATTCAAACATCAACGTTCATGGATACAGAAAAAGGACACCACTAAACAAATGCGGGCGCCATCTTGGAGTGGAATATTCCATCACCTTACATTTGCGAAGCAAAATCGTAATGCACACAGGTATCATCAAACTACTGAATGAGTTCATGACCCTCCCACATTCAATGTATAAATGACATTACTTTTATAGAGCCCTGAATGGGCTATTCGCATTTCATCCACAATATCCATGAATGTAAGCAACCCCCACAAAACTCCACATTCCCCATTTATCAAAACTCATTCATATAAAAGTTACAATTCCTTTACAATTTCCAGTTTACCTAAAATCAAATCAGTTTAAATTAATTGTCCCCCAAATGTACCGCCAATTCCTCATGTGAATTCAGGCCTGCAGGTGTCTTAGTGTTCAAATCAATGATATATCTTGACTCTAACCTTCTGAGAGTCGTCAATCTATCACCTCCCCTGGGATTCTGTGGTACATGGTCTAAGCAAAAATAAGTCAGAAGATTCCTATCCCCATTGTGCCAGTCCTTAAAGTGGCGAGCCACTGGATACGTAAGGTCCCCATTATTAATGGCTCTGGCATGCTCTAAAACCCTGATTTTTGCAGGATGAATGGTACTACCTACATATTTCAATCCGCACGGACACTGCAAGCAGTATACTGTGTACGGGGTGGTACATGTCAGAAATTTGTTGATCATCCTAGGTTTACTCAATCCTGGTACCTGGAATGTCGAAACTTTCTTGCTGCCAGCACAGGCCTTACATTTTTTGCAGGGATGGAAGCCCTTGATCACATTCTCAAAGTTCTTCGGTTTTCTCTTTTGTACATAACTACTCGTTACGCTATCTCTGACAGATCTTGCTTTGCGGTAAGTTATGAGGGGTCTTTCAGGAATATCTGATCCGATAACCGGATCCATCTGTAGAAGTTTCCAGTGTCTGTTAAATATATTCCTCAATTTGGTCGCACCTTGTGAGTAGGTGGTGATCATTCTGAAATTATTCACTCTCTCTTCCTCACCCACTCCTTTGGTGCTCACCTTTAGGAGACTCTCTCTCGTCACAGTGTCTACTCTGCGTTTGGCACCTTCCAAGACCTGGGGGCTATACCCCCTCTCTCGAAATCTAGCCATGCTCTCAGCCGCATATTTCTCATAGTCACTGCTCCTAGTGTTGTTTCTCTTAATTCGGAGCAGTTCCCCATATGGGATACTATTTTTCAATCTAGGAGGGTGTCCGCTGTGAGCATGCAAAATGGAATTTCCCGCAGTGGGTTTCCGATATAATTTAGTGCAAATTTTCTTGTCGACAACTGTGACTACCAAATCTAGAAAATTCACAGATGTCTCACTAATGTCAGCTGTGAATTCCAGATTGTTATCATTCTGGTTCAAGGCTCCTATATACTCAAGAGCACTCTCCTTTGTCCCTCTCCATATGACGAAGAGGTCGTCGATATATCTATGCCAGGTGACAATTTTCTCTGTCCATTGACCTTTATCTACTGCCCAGGCCACCTGCTCCTCCCACCAGCCCACGAATAAATTAGCGTAGCTGGGGGCGAAGCAGGTTCCCATCGCAGTTCCGGACAGTTGTTTAAAGTGTTGGCTCTCAAATAGAAAGATGTTATTGTGTAAACAGAATTCTAGGAATTCTACCAACATGGCATTGTGCTCAGTATACTTGGCTTCTCTATTTCTCAGAAAGTACTGTACCGCTTTTACTCCTTGCTGATGTGATATGCAGGTGTACAGACTGGTAATATCCATAGATATCATTACATCTCCTTCTCTCCATACAACATTATCCAATTTGCCCAAAAAATCCTTGGTATCTTTTGTGTAAGATCTCAATTTCACCACAAAAGTAGACAAGAAATGATCGATATATATAGAAACATGTTCGAGCAAACTACCTTGGGACGAGACAATAGGTCTCCCTGGGGGACACGTAGCGTTTTTATGAACTTTTGGGAGATGGTAGAAACAGGGCGTGACAGGGCTAAGCTTTCTCAAATACAAATACTCCTCCGTCTCCAACATTCCCTTCTCATACCATTCCTTAAGCATCATATAGCATTCCCCAATACTGTTCATATAAACATCTTTCTTCACTTTCATATATGAAGTCTCATTATTCAATTGCCTCAGTGCTTCTTTATTATATGCCTCAAGTGTTTGTACGACAACGTTTCCGCCTTTGTCTGAAGGTTTTATAATTAACAAAGGGTCATTATTCAAGCCAGCCATCGCCTGATACTGTTCTCTCGTAAAGTTACCATCCTTCTTCAAAAAGTCATTGTCATTGCCTCTCAACAATGTCAGGTCTCTTATAACATTGTCTACAAATGTATCAATAATATCATTAGACATCTGTGGAACAAAGGTAGATACTGGCCTGAATGTAGTCGATGCACTCTTTTGTTCAATTCCCGAGGGATCAGCCGACCCCCCTTGTGACCCCAACTCGATTCTAAGTTCCTCCAAAACCTGAATCGCTGGAAGGTCTCGCTCCAGTAGAACATCCGTTCTCTCCTCTGTTCCTTTTTTCGACAATCCAGTGTCTTTTTTCGGACGCAACTTGAAATATTTATGCAGCTTTAGCTTTCTGGCGAACTTGAATAAGTCTATCCTCGTCTGTGTGTATTCCAGTTTCCTCTTAGGACAGAACGATAGTCCTAGCTGCAACACACTCTCTTCTGTCTTCGTTAATACACGCGGGGTCAAATTGATGATGGTCAAGTTGTCAGGAGTAGCGCTACTTAACGTTTCCTGGTAAACTTCTTCCTGCTTCTGGTAAGCATTGGTGAGCCTATTCCGCTTGCTCCGGCGGCCCCCCCTCCTCGTTTTCCTGCATCTTTTTGCCCAGGTTCCGGGGGCTTCCCCCTCGTGTTGTTCTGCCACGACTGCCGGATTACTTGGAACTCGCTTTGAAAAAGCCCCGGTTTGTTAGCTGGGGGCGAAGCTGGGGGCGAAGCAGGTTCCCATCGCAGTCCCGGACAGTTGTTTAAAGTGTTGGCTCTCAAATAGAAAGATGTTATTGTGTAAACAGAATTCTAGGAATCAGTGATGTCACTGACCATGTCATGAATGATGTAATATGTGACATCATCAACAGTGGAATGCGGGTGCGCGATATATAGTTAGTGCAACTAACTATATATGGAATTTCAATGGTTTTGTGTGAGTAAAATAAGGTTTTCTAAATGCTAATTCCTAACTATATATGGTCTATAACCTATGGTTTTTTCAGTGAATTTTCAAGGTTTTGTAAATGCTAATTCCTAACTATATATGGTCTATAACCTATGGTTTTTTCAGTGAATTTCATTGGTTTTTTAACAGCTAATATCTGTAGCTGTAAAATGTATTCTTCTTTAAATCCAAAAATATATTTTATATGTTTATTAATAATTTTTTTCTTAAATATTTTTTTTTCTTCGTTCCCGCTTCGCGAATCGGGAAGCTTCCCGTTAGCTGACCTTGATGCCGCGAAATAGACCGCGAGCCGGTAAACGTTTCTTTACCGCAACTGCCGCGTTAGAAAACAACATCGTGACGCCTCCCGTCCGCATGACGTTTCGCGTTGTCGCGTGATACGTCATATGACGTGCTACGTTAGCGAACTGGTACGCTTACCGAGTCGCAAAGCACAGGTTTCTGGAAGCAAACCGGGAGGCCCTGCAAAGCGCTTAACGTAAACACAGCAGGTCATGTGACTTGGTAATAACACTTTTCATTGGTTCATTTCACTTTTGGTTTCCTAATGATGTAAGACTAGGTCATATAATCTAAAATGAACACTTTTCATTGGTTGAGAACTATTGTTTTTCCCAAATGATGAAAATCCCTCCTCTTTCCTCACTCTGACTTTCATCATTGTGAGAGAAAGACCCTTTGTTACCAGTGAGCAATGGCTTCTTTAGTAGCTTCAGCTGGTGCTTCCCCACCACCTCCACCACATCCAAGGAAGAGTGGACCACCTGCTCAAGTTATAATTCAGCAAGAAGAGGAAGAAGAGGAACAGGACGACGAGCACGAAGAGAGGCACTTTTTGCCTGAGGAGCCCAGGACGTCTCACCGGAAAGAAAACTTCATTTGGCAATTTTTTAAAATTCCCAAAGGTCAGAAAAAAGTAAATGCAAGATACGTAACTTGCCTTATATGTCAAGATAGACTGTCCAGAGGGACCGACAAAAAATACAGTTTCGGAAACTACACAATGCATCGCCATATGACTAGGTGGCATCCTAACAACTACAGTGCTGCACAGTTTCGTAACGACCTAGATAATCTCCCTATTATGACCAGAAGATCTGTTGTACCGGAAGTAACGGGACCAGAGGGCAGGGAGATGGTGCCAAATATACAAACGAGATTTCATGAAGTAAAACAAGTCTGCGTACATTGCAGTGGATTCATTTGCTACGGAGAAAGAAGCATCACTCTGATCAACAGAGCTATTGACTATCATATGCAAGTTTGTACGAAACGCCCCAAATAATAAATACTTTTTTTTTGTTTTGTTGCTCCTGTTGAGCCCTTTACAATGAATCGTTTTCATTGCCCCCTCCAAGAAAAACCCCAAAAAATATAAAACTGTTCAGAAAAATTCAAAAAAAGTAAAAAAATATAAAACAACAAAAACAATAAAAAAAAAGTTCTTTTCAGAACTACCTCCCCGTTATAAAAAAATTGGTACAATATTTGGAACTGTGCCAACCTCTATTTCTCGTAGTTCGCTTCCCAGTTCGCTCGCCGGTACGCGAACCGGAAGTGAACCAAAATTTTTTTTTTAAAAAAAGAACAGTAAGTATAAGGGAAGGAAACAGACACTTATGTTAAAAGAAAGACAGCTATAGGGGAGTAAACTAGAGATACTATTACCCGTAATCCACTGCTGATGATGTCACATATTACATCATTCATGACATGCTCAGTGACATCATCAGCAGAGGATTGCGGGTTTTTTGGCAACGTGCCTTATCCACGGTTTAATAACGCTGCCTTTTGCTTTATATAAGTTTTCAAATTGTATGAAATATATACCAATAGGTCGTTATGAACCTTTAGGTAGTGCTTTTCTTCATGAGGTCTGGTCGCTTCCATACACATACAGATGTTTCAAAGATGATCAAGAAGTTTATCTGAATGGAGAGGAATGCACTGAGACGCCAGATCATTCACTAATGTGTAGGCACATACAGTTACACGGTTCATGCAACAAACACCGACCAAATATGGCTTGCGTGTTGCAAGGCACGCCAGTTCCTGCTATCATCCCCACGTTCAAGTTGTTGGAAAATGGTAGTTATTTGATGCTCAATAATGAAGATTGTTCTGGGTTAATTAAAAGTATTCCTTTTATCGTAACAGTAAGTGAACGGGTTATTTGCTGCAGAAATTTTCTATTTCCTCCCACACATGAACATAGGGAGTTTTCAATCTGGCCACAAATACCAACCTTGGGAGCAGATTTCAACGGCATGGCAAGAATAAGAGCTCTTTTGTCTCAGAGAGAGGTGGCCTTGAGTTCGGCCCGTGAAACTTTCGTGCTTCACATAGCGAACACCCGTACAGAGGTGCAGACCCTTTTAAATACTGATTCGCCTTTGCATTTCAGCGAGATGGTTCGGACTATCTTTAACGCGTCCTCCACAAAGGCCCTGGCGCACTTTTTTAAAGTTGTTACCAGTGGTCTCGTGACTTCATTTGAGAAAATCTTTGGAGTCATCCCTGCTTTCTTTCATTCTATTTTTTCCACTGTGCTTCGTGGATTTCCATTTTTACTTGCATTACCAGCGGACGCTCTTGTGCTTTTTTACATTTTTAAATATGGATGTCCCTCCTGTGCAAGCTCCCGCCCTGCAGCTGCTGACACTGTTCCGCAATCGCATGCTAGAATATTATGGCACAATGCCGTTGGCGATATTAAGCACGGCATATGGATTATCTTTTCGATTCTCCTACTTCACCTGTGTCCAGCCTGTATTTCACTGCCTGACCTGTGATTTCGATTGGGCCATTGATTTGTGTCTCTGCGGACCGGTTTCTCCTGACGTCGACTTTAATCAGCTGATGACTCCTATTGTCGTGTATTCCTATAGGTTCTGAATCGATCCCCCTATTCCTGACCCTATTCTGGTTAAACTAACTATCAAGTTAACTAACAGTCAGCCCATGAGGCAAGACAAGCCGCCATGATGCAGATACCGTTATCTGACGCAGTCACACTACGGCACAGGAACGTGTTATCTGATTAGGTCATAACGCTTGAGATCTAATTAGACAAGCGACATTCCTCCAGCCCCTGATAAGGCATACGACGTTCTCATAACAAATCAAACCTATGACAACCTGGAAAATCCGTGCGGCCATTGTTTTGATTTCACAGAGAACTTTAGTAAAAGAATGTGCTAACGAGCAAGTCGTATGCCATCTTTATTGACGTATCTATGTCCATCCTTACGTCAATCTCGGCACCTTTAAGGTATAAATATTGCCGATCTTGCCCTATGCAAACACACGCGTGGTGACAAGACGGAGCAGCCATACTTGCCGAAGCCGAGAGCAGAAGCAGACCCCGCTGGCAGAAGCCCCGCCTTCCTGACGCACTGAGAGACGCGCTGCTATCTCCTGCCGAGAGACCCAGCACCGGCGCTTTCGGGCAGCCCTCGCAGGCAGCCTGGAATATCGAGACCAGAGAAAGAGATACCATTCCTCATTCATCCTAACTTCCAGGTACAGAACTGAATAACCCCTCACAGAGAATTCTTTAGTTATTCACTTGGCAAAAACAAACTTAACTTAAACTGTAACTTTCTATTCCCGCCCACGCATTAGACTTAGGTCAGGTACACGGGGTAGGCGTATTTAGAAACACCAGTTGAGTACGTTTAGTCAAATGTATATGTGTATGTAAATATATTTTAATCATTTGAAACATCATATGGCTCAGAAACCATATCAATGTTTTTACAGTATTATTTTATACTATTGCTTTTAATGTATGCACTTTACTTAACTATAAGTATTGCAATAATATCGATCCATTTCTCATGTATGAGAAAAGAGACTGATCAATAAATAACACCTTTTATTGAACACGCCCGTCTCTTCCTTTTCTCTACATTCTGATGAGACTAAGAATGCACGTACTGACTGAGTAAAATAATTGCCTTGTGCTCACATGACTCTGGAGATTGACTCTTGATTAGGGGAGAGCAAAGTTGTCATTTTCTATGGTTGTCAGAAACTAAATCCCTTCTTGTCTAATCAGGGAAGTTAATTCCTCCTTGAACATTCGAGAAAGTTTCTAGCGAACTCTGAGCTACGCTGGCAAACCCAAAACTTAAGTCTAGTATCGACAGTAGTAGACCTAGTTAACGTCTGGCCTAGGCCTTTACTGCTGTAGGTATTATTCCAATGCACAGAGCCTATTGGGAAAATAGGAGCTACACTACATGGCGCCCAACGCATTTGGAAAGGGCGATAAAACTAACGTAAGACATTTAGAGTAACTCAGTCGTGCTTTCTCACTCAGACCCCTTTTCCCATTATACTCCAAAGACGTCTGGAGTGGGTGAAAGGTTATATCCTCCAAAACCTCGCAGGAGGGAACTCCTATGTATGGTCTTGGTATAGTCAACGTTGAAGGATACACTGTTCCAAAATATTGTGCATCTAATCTCTGTTTCCATAAAGAAACCTGATCTGCAAACAGCTATAATACCATCCGGGCAGTAAAATGACTGAAAGTGATGATGAAAGAGAGGCAGTTAGATTAGCAACTGAACTCGCAGATGCTGATGCTACCATGCAAGCAGCAGACCCGAATATAAAACTCATTCCGGTCATTAAAAGGAGATCTATAACCCTAAAGCTTATAGAAAATGGACTGACACCTAGAGGTGGCACAGTCATATTTGTAATTGAGGCACACGAATATCGGCAGACAGAGGTATATTATACATGGATACATTTTCCAGCAGCAAATGCTGTAACAAAGTACTTCCACTATTACAAAGTAGAGGAACCCTAATGAGTACACTCCTTTCGAGGAGGTGGAAGTACCACTCAAATTCCAAGAGCATTTGCTCTTATTTGATGGCGCCCTAAAACACAATAATCACATCACAAGGCTCGGTCCTTTAGGAAGACCAGGAGCAACGTGGCCGGTCTTAGCCGGACACACACCACACCCAGACATCGAAGGGATGTCTAGAGGAGAGCTGTTAATACAGCTAAAACAATTACTAAAAATTCACAGACAATTAGTTCAGTATGTAATGCGGACCTCAACAATTCAGCCAGCGATTAAACTTCCACAGCTGACCCCTCACCAGGGGAACACAAATAAAATCACACCACAGAACATCCAATCCTGCGTAGGTAAAGTACCGGCTAAACGGGAACAAATACCATTATGGTTGGCACAGAAAATTACCGAAATAGAGGCGGTGTTTCCTGACACCACCCCGCTAGAAAAACACAGGATTCTGACTATATGTCTCCCAATGGGAATCGCACCACACATAGAGGACTGTGACACTTGGGGTACAGTCTTTGCTTCCATCTACACAAAAACGCACGGTGTTCCATCCATTTCGGTAATACCAGATGTGCTAAAACAAATTCAAGATGAATACGGTCCAGAGCCTGCTTTAAACTCTTGGTATGAAATTACTGAAAGACTTCAAGCAGGTCTCGGCTATATTATTAGCCAACATAAAAGGTGAAGCAGCAAACGTGGCGATCCGCCAGAGGTTAAAAGAGACAGATATAGCAGACCAACCAGCTGAAATTGCCAGAATCATAGAAAAATCCTATGAGGAACTAGGTAGAGATAGTCTAGGTGGAATACCAGTAAAACCGCAACTGACTGAAAGTCCAGAAAAAATATTTTTTAATAATAATTCACCAAAAAAGAACGGGGATGGAAACAAACAATCCAATCCTAAAGAAAAGAAATTCCAGTCCAGAGGAAGGTCTCCTAGGCGAAGAGAAAAATCTCCAAACCGAAGACAGAGGTCACCGCAGAGTGACCTCTCTGGGAATAGATATAACCTTAGAAATAGGGATAATATTAAAAAACCTGATAGATATCAAGACATTGATACACGTCCCTCTCAATCTTTTCAGAATTCCTCGCAGAAATCGGAAAGAAGAGGACGATCAGAACAAAGAGAAGAGCACGCCAAGTCCAAAGACAAGGAACCTGCTCAACTAAAAAAGAAATTACAATTTCCAAAAAGAAGGTAGCCAGTATCAAGGTAGTTAACAATGCCGAGAATACTGAGGACACAACTGAAAAACGGAGAGTGGGCTCAGACAATGCTAGACAGCGCAGCAGAGGTGAGCATAGCTCGCAAAGTCCTTATGAATCATCTGGAGACAGTGGACACGAATGAATATCTTCAAGTGGAAACTGCAGACACCAGAGTTAGCAAGCCCCACAAGATATACGAGATAACATTACGTATAGAGGGAGATAAGACTAGGAAAATAAGGGGACTATTTTGGGATAACCTCTCCAAGGGCTATGACATCCTTCTAGCTGAAAAAGACTGGCCACCAGAGTTTGTCAGGGAGTGCCCTCATGGCGAAGAAGTAATTATGCCTGCCTTCTCGAATCAAATCCCGATTCATAAAAAATACACACTTGCTAGAAAGTGGGCAGTGGCCTTAGCACCTGCTTTATATAAAAATCATGTAGGATGGGATGAGGATTCTCCTCCTCACAAAATCCAGTTAAAATCACAACCTACTGCACAAAGGCAGTACCCAATTAAGCAAGAAACTAAAAAACAGGTAAATGAAATACTAGATCAACTAGAATACCAGGGGGTGATTGAAACTTGCACCTCACAAATGAACAATCCTTTGTTTCCGGTCTCCAAACCAGACAATTCATATCGTCTAGTTTTGGATTACCGACACCTTAACACATGTTGCAAAACTTTTGCAGTGCAAAACTCACACAGTGCTGCACTAATGAATAACATAGTGCGCAAAAAATACAAAACAACCTTGGACATCTCCAATGGATTCTTTTGTCAAAATATAGCACCAGAGAGCAGATATTTAACTGCATTCTCAGTAAATGGCACTCAAAAACAATTCTGTCGGTTAGCCCAGGGGTACAAGAACAGCCCGGGGGTATTCTCAGCGAGAGTAACAGAATTACTACAACTATATGATGATGAAGCATTATCTTATGTCGATGACATTTACTTAACAGATGATGACTTGGATACTCACTTGAAAAGAGTGAACACCATAATACTTGGTTTCGCTGCAGAGGGTTACAAATTCAACTTCAAAAAATCCAGAATTGCCCATCTGACGGTCCTGTTCTTAGGATATGAGTTATCAAGTGAAGGCAAAAGCCTGGCAGACAATTTCCTAGAGAAATGTGCCGTAATCCAAGCTCCTAAAACACTAAAAAACCTACAGTCAATTCTAGGCTTCCTAAATTTCGGAAGAACATACATTGCAAATTACGCAGAAAGGGTCAAACCCCTTTATGATCTAATTAAACCAGACTTTAAAAGATCCAGTTGGACTCAAACACACACAGAAGTTTTGAGATCCTTACAAACAGACATGCTAATTAAAACAAAATTAGAAACACGTGATAACACACGCAATCTTGTGATTCGAGTCATCCCAGGGAGATGCGGATTCACATACCTAACCTCTAATGAGGGAGAAAAGGTACCAATTGCATTCAAATCACACTTGTACACAGAGGCTGAACAGAAATTCAGTAATACAGAAAAAATCATTCGTGCAGTTCAAACCGCAATAGCTGGAGAAAAAGACATAGCTGACGGTAGACATATCACAGTCAGAACAGCAGAATCAGCCTTTGAGGCACTAACAACACCGTTTAATTTACCAACAACAACATTGAATCCGGAATGGATACAATGGGTGAATTCAATCACAACGGACAAAGTATACTACTTCTTTGATCCAGAACTAGAAGAATTAAAAAATCTAGAATATGAAAAAACATATCCTCTGCCAATCGACATTCTGCCTCTACGACATTACGCCTGTGTAATCTATACAGACGGACATGCTCAACCCTCCGTTTGGGGAGAACAAGCATATCACCCCACATGTGAGATTACAAAAGAAGTGTGGCGCGGAGGTAAACTAAGACCTCTATTAACAAAATCACACTCGGTAGAAACTAATTCAGAAAAACAAACTGAAATAATAGCATTGAAAATGGCGCTAGATAATGCGGATCGCGAATTCCCGACACTTATAGTGTCAGATTCGTATTACTGCGTCAAATCATACAACAAGGATTTGCAGACATGGATTCAAAACGGTTACAGAGATGATACAGATGCACCAATAAAGCAGAAACTGCTCTGGGAACAAATAGCTCTTTTACAAAAAGAACTACCAAAGACTCACGTGACTCACTGAGTCATCAACGTGATGGCGTTCACGTTGTAGGGAATTCATTGGCTGAAACAGCCGCAGCGGCAGCCACTAACTCTGCTCCCGTAGTTCGAAAAAAGCGTACATTAAAATACATTGACGGTGAAACATTGCTGGCGGTGAAAACGTCATCAAAAGGCGACTGCTCAGCGTTACCGATCAACTATCCACTCAATTATACATACATAATCGATGCAAACTCCGTCCCTTTTGCTCGAATCCCTGGAGTGGGGGATAGAGTGATTCCAAACATGGACAGGAGAAGCTTGTTAATCGCAGACGCACATATGGGCGAGGGTCTCAGACACCTCAAACTAAAAGATTCTCAGGAAGATTTACAATCACGGTACTGGTGGCCAGGCATGAGCCTGCTTCACACCATGTTTGTAAAACGCTGCCCAAACTGCAATAGAGATCGCAGTGGGGAGAAAAAGAGTTTGATACCTCGTCGTATTACGGCAGATAATATCAGCAGTAAAAAGCAGGGCTTGCGATTAACATATACAGGCTAGTTCCACTTATAATGTAGATCATCAGCACTCGGCTGACGTCCGGACTGTTATACAAGATTTGCGAGTCTAAATGGCATATACGCTAAGAGCATGTTACGTTTGACCATTGTTTTCACTCAGGCACACCAGCCTGGGGGGAAACATGGCCAAATGAGCACAGTCCAGCGGGAATCTTCTCACTTCCTTCCTGAGGGTACGGAATGGTGTAAAGAAAAAACCAAGGCAGAAAGCAATCTATAATAGAAAGGATATTAGGTTCGGGAGCTGGGTGGGTCAAACATCTAATAAGTGTCCAACGTAGTCTAAATAACTTGCCAAGAAATTCTCTGAAGGGATTCAGTCCGTACGAATTATTATTTGGAACTAGAATGATTATCTCTGACCTAGACAGTCAGACTTCAGTGGTTAAAGAAAAAAGCTTTGATGTCAAAGACCGTTTGGCTATTTTGCAGGACTTAAACAAAACAAGAAAAGACCTGAGCAACATACAGTTGAAACAACAGCCAACAACCACTGAAGAATCACCACCTGTCCCAGCAAGACCTGTCTGGATTCCAAAAGTCGGGGATCTAGTCAGGGAGAAGATCGCGGTAAAGAAGGAATTTGGGCCTTCTTACAGAAAAGCAGTTCCTGTCTTGTCTGTCAACGGGACAAGATCAGTTGTACTACCGCCGCTTGCTGGTAAAAAGGAGAACCGAGTTGTATCCATCGACCTGGTAAAACCACAACATGTGGCCGATAACAAACAGTAGGCCAAGTGGACTCCCAATAAGTAGCAGAACACCAAGGTTTGCTACCAGTACAGAGGTCCTATCAAAAAGGCTCATCACATTCGAAACGCCTACAGAAGAACAGCAAGGACTATGCAACAATGCAATAGAACTCAGACCTCTGAAAACCCAAATAAAAACATTTAGCAGAGACACACCAATCTATACTGAAGTACCAAGTGACAATGCAAGAAACAAAAATCCTGAACCAATTGGAACAATTGACAGAACTGCATCCGGTTACTTCATAAACTTCGATGATTCCTCTGAAGGCTTCAGTGAATCAAAGACACAGCCATCATCAAAATCCTTTAAAGACAAAGCGAAGGAACTTTTGAAACAACTGAAAGAAACATATCTGGTTTCTCCATGGATTGAATTTTGGGTGGGTTTTGGTGCATTTATCCTCATACTTTGGCTCATCATGGTATTTACTTTGGGACGCTTCATTGAGGGAAAATATGCTAAAATGGACACAGCAAGTCAGAACATCAACTTGATCCTCAAACCACACACATCTTCACACGTCGAGAAAAGAGAACTTTCTTCAGAACTTTCTTCAGCCAACTTCACAGCCAATCCGATACCTGGTGGGGTAGCCTGGGACAACACTGACTATGAGATTTATGGTCCGGTCGAGATCCTGAAATATCCACACCAAATCAAGATCTCCTTGAGTGACTTTGCAAAACCAAACTCATTTGCTGATGATTGGGACTTCGAAAGCATTAATAATATGATGTCTGATTTAGTAATGTCTGCTAAATTTACAAAACATGATTATTTGCAAGGTTCTACAAATTATGATAGTATGTACTGCTATAACCATTATGGTAACCATTTTTTACATAAATCTGCACAACCTAGAAATGTTTTAAATTATAATCAATGGGAACATTGTGCTACACCTCCAAAAGGGAGCTCAAGAACCGTTTATGACAAATATTCATATTTTTCAGGTTTTAACATAAGTAATGCTGAAACATTTTATTTTAAATTATCAAACAAGACAGGGATGAAAACCATGATAACCAACACAAAGTTGATATATTCAGATTCATTCTTCGAAAAAATGAATACTTTTGGATTTGATTATTGGGACAAAAATGTTGATTTGAAAAGTGTTTGGGGTACAAAAGAATGGCAAGTACAGGGTATAGAAGCTTTGTTTAGAGCCTGCATGATCCCAGAACAAATGATATTTTTAAATGACACTGTTCAACAAACCACCTGTCTTGGCTTAGCCAAAATCAAAGACTTAAATAAACCGTCTATTCCAAAGCCAACAATGTTTAGCAATAGCTCTGATACAGATGAAGAGATAGACGTACACCATATATTAAACCAAAACAGAACACATCCTGATTGGAAACAATGGTTGATCTGGCCAACAGATACAAATAACTGTCAAGACAGATTCCTGAATAAAACACAGGGGTTCAAAATGACCAGGCCAGACCCTAGATATCCCCAAAGACATCACCCAGGGATAATAACAACCTACAGTGTGGGCAAATTATGCCTTCAATGGCTTCAAGCTTCCACACTGCCTGAAATTAAGCAACACCTAACTTTACTTACTGATGGTGCTGACTTGCGTGATTTCATAATGGGACCACGCAAACAGCGTCAAAAGTGTTTCATAGCAGCCTCTGTATATGCAGCATACAATAAGGCCTGGAAGGTTACTCAAATTGAAACAGCAGAGAGAATACGGGAAATTGACCGTATTAATTTGGAAAAATCACTTTCTGTAGTGGACAATGGGTTAATGACTCTGTCCTCCAGAATTTTTTCATTGGACAGCATTGTGTCTTCAGCAATCGATATATTATCGCAAGACTTACTGTTATTACAACATGGTCAGTCACAATTGCGTTCTATTGTACAACTTGGCTGGACGTTACAAAATCTGCGTTCAGGCTATGTGCCTTGGCGTTTAATCAACACAACAACACTATTCCAAATCTTTAACCTTACTGATAGACAAATCGGTATGGCGCAAAAGGGTGCTGATTATACAATCTTGAGCATTGAAAAACTTGAAAGATTACCAATGACAATGTCAGAACGACCTGTCAGTGAATGGATAATCCACAGAATCATAAATATTCCTATCTCAACCTTCAGGTTTCAATACTGCCAAAAATATATACAGGCTGGCATGTACGAAAAATTGGGAAAGGGGTACCGTAAAACAACTTGGAACCTGCCCTATTCACATGCATGTGTCAGTAATAAAGGACAGAAAGTGTTTCTTAGTGGCAACAATTGTGCTATGTCACTAAGCGGCACGCTTCTGTGTAACGGTATTAGTTTGCACGGAGCCTGTGAAGGGAATTCATACAACCTTTCATGTCACCAGCAAGGCGCACCTGCAACTGAAATAGAACCATTCTTTCAAAGACTCTATAATGGGAGTTACATTCTTATTGTAGACCGCAGATGTTGTAGTCTTATGCCCGGGACTCCTTATCTAGTCACTACGACGGCGAAGGTCAAGTGCTGTGGACGTTCTTTGTTCCCCAGCTCCTTTCCAGACAGGGAGGCAAGGGCATGGCCCAATTTGAAAATTACTTCTATTCGAATAGATACTTTAAGCAGAATGAAAACAGTGCTTCTTCAGACGCCTACAAGGCTCACGTCATCAAAAGAAACGTATGATCTACAAGTCGCAAGGACGACTGCAGAGATACATACATTATTATCAACTAATTCCCCCGTACATTTCGCGGAAATCCTGAGCGAAATCTTAAATATTTCTGATACCAATGGGATCTCAGGGGTATTTAAGACAGTATTTTCGATGGCATTAACACCATTCAAAGCCATACTGGGTATTTTTCCAGATTTCGTCCATTCGATTTTTGGCGGACTTCCCCTGATCCTGGGACTAATTGCAGGAATCTTATTCCTAGTCCTTATTTTTCGTTATGGCAACCCATGTCACAGATCAAACTCTCGCGACAATGGAAGATACGATCCTAGCCATTGGATACCGGGACCGGATATCAAAAATCCTGGGACTCTCCCGGCTTAGAGACCTGAACATGACTTGGTTTCTATCATTTCGACCAATGTGGCAAAGGTGTGTTTTACCTGTACTAAGGTGTCTGCTATGCGGAGAAGAATGCGTGTTAGACACCTGTCTGACGCTACAATCGGATGCACCAGTGGATGCAGATACACTGTTGGTTCCTACCAAGGTTCACGCTTTGTGCTGCCCTCAAAGGCTGCCAATCCTGATGACGGCATTCCTGGAATCTTCACCACTACGATTGAAGAGTAGTGAAGTTCAAGATGAAAGCAGCATCGAACAGGTACGACCTTCTGTCAGCAATGCGAATCAGAATGTCAATGGAGACAATCATGCACATGAATGCATGGTTACACCTATTTCCGACTTAGTGGAACTTTCCCATGAAGCTGTTGACAGTTTTTTCGAAAGCCTGAATGATATGATGTTCTCGCCAGAACAGAAATAGAGACTTTTGAGTAAACTCGCACACGGCGTTCCCTGAATTCGGCCTTCAACTTTAAAAATAAAGTCACATGAACAATTACAATCCAGTTCACGGACAGCAATTTTTCAGCAACCCCCTAAAATATTTTCCCATAATTTTTTCCGGGACACTGATCTTCTGCTTAAAGTAGGAAACTATTCCTAGAGAACTAAGATTTCTATTTTTTAGATACTTTTTAGACTTTAGCTGCCCGCTGGTATGTTCACAAATGTTTTATTATGTGATGAAATGGTCTCGAACTTTCTTTCTGTATAGCCATATTAAGAGCCATTTCATGTGTATTTCTCAAATACCAAATTAGCAATAATGCATACAAATGCGTGTTTACTTTTGCATTTAATTCATAGCTTAAGTGCATACAATATATAAGACTGCAATTTTCAGTATATTTGAAAATTTCAAAATGCATTTATGTATTTTGGGGTGGTAAGGTATACACTATACTCTATAGTATGTTGTACTATGTTATACTATGCATAGATTAGTAAATATGACCATAGTTAGCGTGGAGTGGGTGTCGTGTATTCCTATAGGTTCTGAATCGATCCCCCTATTCCTGACCCTATTCTGGTTAAACTAACTATCAAGTTAACTAACAGTCAGCCCATGAGGCAAGACAAGCCCCCATGATGCAGATACCGTTATCTGACGCAGTCACACTACGGCACAGGAACGTGTTATCTGATTAGGTCATAACGCTTGAGATCTAATTAGACAAGCGACATTCCTCCAGCCCCTGATAAGGCATACGACGTTCTCATA
The DNA here is from genome assembly GCF_964261635.1 of Lissotriton helveticus. Lineage (NCBI taxonomy): Eukaryota > Metazoa > Chordata > Amphibia > Caudata > Salamandridae > Lissotriton > Lissotriton helveticus. The sequence continues at coordinate 1,597,940,388 of NC_136059.1, read as the reverse complement.
ACAAATCAAACCTATGACAACCTGGAAAATCCGTGCGGCCATTGTTTTGATTTCACAGAGAACTTTAGTAAAAGAATGTGCTAACGAGCAAGTCGTATGACATCTTTATTGACGTATCTATGTCCATCCTTACGTCAATCTCGGCACCTTTAAGGTATAAATATTGCCGATCTTGCCCTATGCAAACACACGCGTGGTGACAAGACGGAGCAGCCATACTTGCCGAAGCCGAGAGCAGAAGCAGACCCCGCTGGCAGCAGCCCCGCCTTCCTCACGCGCTGAGAGACGCGCTGCTATCTCCTGCCGAGAGACCCAGCACCGGCGCTTTCGGGCAGCCCTCGCAGGCAGCCTGGAATATCGAGACCAGAGAAAGAGATACCATTCCTCATTCATCCTAACTTCCAGGTACAGAACTGAATAACCCCTCACAGAGAATTCTTTAGTTATTCACTTGGCAAAAACAAACTTAACTTAAACTGTAACTTTCTATTCCCGCCCACGCATTAGACTTAGGTCAGGTACACGGGGTAGGCATATTTAGAAACACCAGTTGAGTACGTTTAGTCAAATGTATATGTGTATGTAAATATATTTTAATCATTTGAAACATCATATGGCTCAGAAACCATATCAATGTTTTTACAGTATTATTTTATACTATTGCTTTTAATGTACGCACTTTACCTAACTATAAGTATTGCAATAATATCGATCCATTTCTCATGTATGAGAAAAGAGACTGATCAATAAATAACACCTTTTATTGAACACGCCCGTCTCTTCCTTTTCTCTACATTCTGATGAGACTAAGAATGCACGTACTGACTGAGTAAAATAATTGCCTTGTGCTCACACGACTCTGGAGATTGACTCTTGATTAGGGGAGAGCAAAGTTGTCATGTTCTATGGTTGTCAGAAACTAAATCCCTTTTTGTCTAATCAGGGAAGTTAATTCCTCCTTGAACATTCGAGAAAGTTTCTAGCGAACTCTGAGCTAAGCTGGCAAACCCAAAACTTAAGTCTAGTATCGACAGTAGTAGACCTAGTTAACGTCTGGCCTAGGCCTTTACTGCTGTAGGTATTATTCCAATGCGCAGAGCCTATTGGGAAAATAGGAGCTACACTACACTATCATTACTCATGAGTTGGTTTGTCCTGGCGAAAGGATTATGGCTGTGGCATTGATGCATGGACTAATTGGTCCCTGGAATTTACTGGCGGCAACACAGTCTTTCTTGGAACAGAGCTTTCTTGAAAACCCACCGAGCTGTCCTCTGATGGTGATAGAGGATCCGGTGCTGGGAGAGCACGTATGTTCTTTTCCGCTTTTAAATTGGATGGCTGAACTCTTTTCGGATGAAGACGGTGACTTCCTATTGGAGGCTGTTGCAGCTTATTTTGCATACACAGTTATGTCATAGACCTTTTTCATGTTTGATATGCTGAGTACTAGCATTTCATTGACAATTCATTGACTTATTTGTCAAGTTTTTATTATTTAGCTTGCCTATTGGCTTAAGACTCGATAAAGTACTTGGCTGTTTTATTTTTCTTTAGCATTAAATTTTCCTAGTTTTTAATGTTTTACCTTGCGGACCGTCCACATATAAAGTTGCAATCTGCTCTCATGAGATGGCACTTCTATTATCTTATTCAGTTCGTTTCCGGATCATGGGGAGGTGTCATCTAGGTCCTGGATATCTTTACACCGTGTTAAGTTAGCATGGGCTCATTACCGGTTTAAACGCCATTTTTCCTTTTTTGCAACTTCTGCACACGACACTTAGTTGTTGCTTTAGCTTTCAACCTAGTAGTTCATCGTGGTTTACATGAGAATAATATGTTATTGCTCTACTATCTGCTTTGCTTGTTAAACTATATCTGTACAGCGAGTGCTGAAGTTTCAAGAACAACACGATACAGAATTGTTATGAGGTCTGATCTCCACGACTTCATACTCATAACATAAGTGCAGCTTCTGCCAATTCTGGGCATGAGGCGTGTTTTATATTGCTTTGCCGAACACACATACACAACAGTTGATGCGGTTCACATGAAGAGAGAGCTGGTGTATGCTGATGTGATTCCTTCAAATCTAAGACACTAAAGTATGGGCACGCCCTAAACCAACACAAACAGACCTTCTTAGCAAATAATATAATATGTGTATTAGGGAGGGTGAGATATAAGCAGCCGCGGGCCGTGGAGGGAGTTACGGTGGGGCAGGGAGGCGGGGAGGGGGAGGGGCAGGGTGGAGCCCTCTCCACCCTGCCCCTCCCCCTCCCCGCCCCACCGTAACTCCCTCCACGGCCCGTGGCTGCTTATAAGTGTTGCTAACTCTTATTCATTTACAGCATGTTAACATACTGTCACCATTCGCTTTTTATGTACTAGTAACTATGCTGGTAATTTTGCTACTGATAATGTGTACTTGTATTATCTAAGATACTACGCCTGAGAAGACGGCATTAGTAAATAAACATTTCAAATACACATGTGTTCTTCTTAACTCCATGTTCTGGTTTCTAAGAAATATATAACGACCGACTGTTCATGAGTTCCACGTATCCTGAGGTACTATAAGTTCATATTCTGGATTGTCTAAACATTGAGAGTTTGTTATATCCAATGTGACACTGTACCTAGCTTGCTAAGGGGTTTTTGATTACTAAGGTGAGTTTTGGGGCACCCTAATTCGCCGAGGTTCCAATCCTCTGTCCACAGTTCTGTGTGAGAACAGAAACCCTGCGACAGGGGCACCCCCGACCCTTGCTGGAGCTTTATCACACTTGCGATACAACTCCAGCAATGCGCCACCTTTACGGCACAGATACATCACGCATCTGTGCTGTTTTTGCCCCATGATGCGCCGCATTGTAAATGCAGCACACCATAGGTGACGGAACAGCGGCACAGAATGACTAACACATCCCTGGTGATGCGCCAGTCATCATAAATCTATCCCTATGCTTCTTATCTTGTTAGAGATGAACCGCCATATGTATCATCAAAGTTTTTTGCATTTCCTAAATAGCGAACTTTAAGGAATAAATAGCGATTCTTTACCATTCCTAGTTTGCGATGAGCTATTTGCTAATTACAAATTACCCATTCATTTCCTTCATTTCCATAGGGCGGTTGGACTCACTTTTAGCTCGAACGGCTGAATGGATTTCCACGAAACTGGGCAAAATTGTAGGGACTGGTAGCCCGATGTGCCTTTGCTATGTCTCAAGATATATGCTCCAGTGGTTTTTACGAAAATTAACTTTGAAAAATATATATTGGGCTACATTGGCCTATATATATGTTGGAGCCCAAATGTAGCCCAATGTAGCCCAATGAAGCCCAATGTAGCCCAAAGATGGCCGCCAGAGACAAAAAAACAAATGTAGCCCAAATATCAGCCAGATGTAGCCCAACTATAGCCCAGTGACAGAATGATCAATCAGCTTCGCAAACCTCCGTTACGCGAAGCGGAGCGCTGTTACAGATATATATCTTTTTTTGAACGTTAATTTCTCAAAATCCACTGGAGCACATATATTGAGACCTAGCAAAGGCACATCGGGCTACCAGTCCCTAATATTTTACCAAGTTTCGTGCAAATCCATTCAGCCGTTCGATTATTATTATTATTTTTTTTTTTGGCCCCGCGGGGCCCTTTTAAAACCTCCACATAAAACCTAGGGGGTCAGCGAGGATCTACTATGCCCCCTTATGGTCATTTGCCCCTTCGCTTTGGCCTCCTCTTGTCTCTCGATCCTACCGAGAGACAAGATGGCGGCCGCTACGGACTGTTTGGAATGTTTACAGACGCCGGAGAACCAATCAGCTTCGCTTCACAAAGCTCCGTTGCGCGAAAAGTACGCGTACTGGAGCGCTGCCCGGTCCGCTGTTACAGATATATATCTTTTTTTAAACGTTAATTTCTCAAAATCCACTGTAGCACATATATTGAGACCTACAAAAGGCACATCGGGCTACCAGTCCCTACAATTTTGCCAAGTTTCGTGCAAATCCATTCAGCCGTTCGGGCTAAAAGTGAGGCCACCCGCCCTATGGAAAACTCAATGTTAAAAACACGTTTTGGGACCCCCCTTTTTTCTCGGCCCCCCCATGACGAACCCCCCCCAAATTTACAAGGGGTGCTCAGAAACAAAATGTGCCATTTTCCTGAAAATTTCAGCCAATTCCGTCCACAAACGCCAAAGTTATTAGACATAGAATTTTCAGAAATCCCATAGAGAAAAAATCCTAACTATATATACCTACTGGCGACCGCCAGTAGGTAATATATATATATATATATATATATATATATATTCACTCAAAAAACTATAAGTTTTAGTGGTGTTGTAGTTAGCTGGACATTTTACTCATACAAAACCAATGAAATTGCTCCTATATAGTTAGTTGTACTCACTATATTTCGCGCACCCGCAATCCACTGCAGATGATGTCACATATTAGATCATTCATGACATGGTCAGTGACATCACTGATGACATCTCAAATGACATCACTGATGACATCACTGATGACATCATCCACGTGACAATCACATACACCTTTTCATACAATATTACAATTTTTCATCACTGTTTGTAAAATACAGAGTATCATATTTAAATCCATTGTCACAGCAATACAAGTATCTAAAAATCCACTCAGTGATTCATAGATGTATACACACATCTAATCACTTACCTATGGATTTATTCATACATGCTGTCAATGAACAATAGAACACTATCAAAAATACTTATACATCTATATCGACATTAAACAACAGCACGCATCCTACTCACATATGAAGTCATCCTACTCACTTATGCAAACAATGGATCATACTTACATATTTACTTAGCAAAACACTTATACAAAAAACACTTCTTCTATTCATTTAGATAGTAAGTCATACTTAGTGAATTATAAAATCATTATTACAAGTATACAGTTATCCATACAGTCACTCACACAATCATTGTGTCTTATGTATACTTATTTCTATACAACAACTGACACATACACTGCCTTTTATTTTTCTAGTTTGTTGGACACGTACCTTTGAGAAATATATTTGCTCATCACCACACCCATAAAGAGATTCCCTCACCCAAACTGTTAGAACATGTAGTTTTAACTTCATATATCTACTGAATCAACTATTCACACATCTTTGGACAGTCACACACCCCCCACCAACCACACACACTTTCACAATCCCATAAAAATACTCAGTTAACTAATCAATAACTAATATAGACTTTCACATAGCTAGTAACCAACTGTAGAATCAGTTTACACAAGAACTGACAAAGTGATACAGATATTCACACAGTTTAGTCACTATCCACTATATTTAGTGAGACATTATAAATTGGTCAAGTAAACAGTCAATTACACTGCTACTAAATCCTCCATACAAATATTTATTTATATATATCCACTCATTCTTCAATGTAAATTGCTATATATCTAATGCATATTTAAATAACGAAGCAAACCACATTCACTGGATGATGTCATCAGTGATGTCATCAGTGATGTCATTTGAGATGTCATCAGTGATGTCACTGACCAAGGCATGCATGATCTAATATGTGACATCATCAGCAGTGGATTGCGGGTGCGCGAAATATAGTGATGTCACTGACCATGTCATGAGTGATGTAATATGTGACGTCATCAGCAGTGCATTGCACGCGCAAGTTATAGTGAGTCCAACTAACTATAACGTGGGAATTTCAATGGTTTTATGCGAGTAAAACTTCCAGCTAACTATAACTGGTGTAAAACCTATGGTTTTTTCAGTGAATTTAAAGGTTTTTTTAATGCTAATTCCTAACTATAACTGGTGTGAAACCAATGTTTTTTTCAGTGAATTTCCATGTTGTTTTAATAGCAAATCTTTATAGGTATAAAAAATAATACATTTTAAAACGAATTTTGTATTGTCAGTCAGTCAATTCCTTTATTTTCGATAAATTAATATCATATAAAGACAAGAAAACACAGTCATAGAAAATATACAATCAATTACGATAGATTCAAAATGGATTACAAAATTTCTAAAAATAGAACAACGTTTTTCCTAAAATTCATTCCGTATAATATAAAAATATACATTTTAAATTTGTATCACATTTTTTGTTTAAAAATATTCCTAAAAACCACATTTATGTATGAGTATCATGGTGTCGGCCTGCCCTTAATGATATTTTTTCTAAACATGGGGTCTACTATTCACAAATGTTTAAGAGCGGTGGAGATGTGGCATTCTTTTTCCTGATTCGGTTGGCCGCAATTAAAAAACTAGCAACATGAAACATTATTTTAGGTGTGCTAAGTTGTTTTAAATACACGAGTGCCGGCCTGACTTGTACAAATCCTGCTTCTCTGAGAATTGGTAATAAATATTTCCTCCTACACTCGTTAAAATAATCACAGAACATAAAAAAATGTAAGGTGTTTTGAGCGGAGAAATCATCACATGAGCAAGGATCTGCCTGTTCTGGGCTACACCATTTGTGATAAACACCCAGAGTAAAGTGAATTAGATTTAACCGAAATCTGGTCAAGAGGAACCGATGGTAGGGATTGTTTACTATGACCAAATATGGTTCCGGTCCTATGCAGGTGACCAATGCATAGTTTTCCCTTACCCTGGGTTTTCCCATCTCTCTTTCCTCTCGCTCTAGGGAAAAAAGGTCCAAAAGGGCTTTTTTTGTTAAAGCAATATCTTTATTGGTTATTGTTTCCGGAGAAGTAAATAAACCAATACGCCCTATTCTCTGGAACCCAGCTCTTATGTACGCCAGCCAGGAAATTTTATGTACTTTGTCCAATCTCTGGCAATCCCTAATTATTGAATGGTTTAAGGTGATCTCACCATTAAACCATATTCTTAACCAATAAATCAAAGGTGCGATTTTGATCCGGTCAGATATATACCCAAGTCCCAACTCTGTGTGAGTTGAGAAAGTAGGGGTTGATTGAGGAACTGAGAGTACACTTCTTAAGAACTTCTTCTCTACTAGTTGTAGTTTCTCTTCGCTTGTGTAACCCCATATTTCACACCCGTAAGTTACAACTGACAGACACTTGGATTCATATACTTTTAAGATTGCATTGGTTGGTTTAGCTCCCAGTTTTTTACTAAACCCCATAAGCCCTGAGACTGTCCTCATAAATGCCAGCGAGCGGCTATGATTTTGTGCCCGCCAAGTGCCCTTCTGATCGAAGACCACCCCCAAATAGGGAAATGTAGGGACCCTACGAACCAATTCGCCATTACAGAAGAAGGTTTTTACTTTGTCATTTGAGATACTTCTTCCTGTAATGAGAACCTGGAATTTCTTGGCATTTACTTTCAGGTCCAGGTTTTGCAAGAAGGAACCAAAAACATTCAGCAGTCTTTGTAAGCTACCCCGGTTTGCGATATGAGAACCGCGTCATCCGCGTATAGGAGAACCGGTATAACCATTTCCCCACACGCGGACTGTCTGCGGGGACCTCCCCCAGGGTTTGTTCTAGGGCATTTGTATAGAGTGTAAACAGCAAGGGTGCCAAAATGCACCCCTGCCTAACGCCCCTATCTGACCTGAACTGCTTAGTACACCTTCCGTCTGTGTTCACTCTGATTTTGGCCGCAAGGTTTGAGTGCAGATCTGCTATGAAGTGCACTAAGGGTGCGTCTACCCCCATTTCTAGCAGGATGTTCCAAAGTTTGGATCTATTTACAAAGTCAAATGCCGAGGAGAGGTCCATGAACCCCATGTACATGGACCCCTCCCTGGCCACAGTGTACTTATTAATAAAAAGGTGTAAATTCAAACATTGATCTATAGTACTATGTTTTGATTTAAAACCATACTGAGCTTTCGACAGGACGCCTCTATCAGCCAAGCTATCGTTTAGTCTATGCAACGGAACCCGACCCAGGATTTTTACAGATGAGTCAATCAGCGAAATGGGTCTATAGCAAGTGGGGTCCTGTCTAGAACCCTTCTTAAAAATTGGCACGATTATTGATGTGGCCCATGTAGAGGGGATGCTATCATGCCCTATTGAGTTAGAAACATTTGTTAGGACTTTTGCCCACAGCTTGGGTGCGGCTCTGAACAGGTCCGCAGGGACCCCATCCGGGCCGGGGGCTTTATTTTTAGTCATTTCCCCTATCGACCTTTCAATTTCTGCAGTCTCAAACCTTAACGAATGTGCGACATGATTCACTGCTTGGTTCATGATAATATCTCCACTTTGAGGAAAGCTGTATATCTGCTCAAAGTGGGCGATCCAGGCCTCATCAGTGATGTTACAATCTAACACATTATTAACATTGTTTGCAAACAGTGGCTGATTTATTATTTCCCAAAATCTAGAGCTGTTTTTCAAAACTTCTGGTGACAGCAGATCAGTCCATGCCTCATCTCGTAATTCCCTTTTTCTAACGCATACGGCTTGTTTATAGGCTACTCTATTTTGAGCTACCAACCCCCTATCCCTTGGGATGGTCTTGAGGGATTTAAGGAGTGCTGCGTGAGCAGATGAGCACTTTTTATCGAACCATCTATTCTCCAAATTGGGTTTGCGTTTATTCTTGACTGTCAACTTTTGATTTACATGTGCACAAATAATGTTAAATGCATTTATTACATTTGGACCTTGTCCCGTTTCATCTAGGCAAGTGTTTATCTCAGCCCCTGAATTCAGTAAGATTTCTGATATAAAAGTCTCAGGGACCACTTTTCCCCATTTTAGTTTCCTTCCTTGGTCCGTTGGTATAACCTCTCTTGCCTTCCTTTGGGGGTCAGATCTTAAAGACAGTGCTCCCACTGCTGATAGTTCAATTATCACGGGATTGTGATCACTAAAGGTTGAGACCTTTGTAAAATACCTAAGGACTAAACCTAACAAAAAAGAAGTTAAAAAAATATAATCAATGACTGTGCCCGTGTCTCTATCCCTCCCTTTAAATGTGGGGATCCCACGTTCCTCCTCACCACACCCCGATTCATAGACATTCCGGTTAGCTAAAAAAAATTCCAGGTACTCCCCCTGTTTGGTGTGCTCAAAGTGAGAATGTGCTGAAAACTGTGGACCTTCATACATCTTACTCCCACACTTATTTTCGCATGGATGAATATTTAGGTCCCCCATTAGGATTACTTCAAAAGAAATTGACCTGCTACTGTATAATGATAATAACTCCTCTAACATGTCAAAATTTTTATCCGTGTCTTGAGAGATATAAAAATTTAAAAATAATATATTGTCTGAATCTGATGCTAAGAGTTCTACAGCCAGACAATTTTGGCCTCCTACGTCTAGCTGTCTGAGCGATCCCTTTATTTCTAAGGAGAACAGAGTGATCAATCCCCCTCTGGCTCTTCCTGCCCCATTTTTGCTGGCTGGGACATAAAAATAAGAGTACCCGTCCAGAGAGAAACTATTTTGGTAATCCCAAGTTTCTTGTAAATCTATTATGTGAAATGTTTTTAAATAGCTAATCCAGATGTCATTCACCATTTTCGCTTTTACGCCTGCCGTGTTCCAACTCACTATTCTCTATGGTTGATTTGTTTTACCTGCAACATTGACAGATGGCTCTTTAGTTTTTAGTCAATCGTTTTCTTCTAAAGTTGGAAAGTGGAAAAAAGCAATTTGTAAGTGTACAGGAAAATGGGTGTGTTGGTCTGGTGTTATATCTTGTGGTACAAAGTGGGGTGTTTCCATCTGTTACTTGTTGAGTGGTCATGTGATCATGTTGGACGGGAACTGGTATTCTATTCCCAGCTAGGACAGTAGGGAGGGGGAGCAACCCTGCTTTAACCTGAGGGGGAAGGTAGAAATACCCCAGTGGTAGGGGTCTAATACCAAGGTTTGTAATGTTTGAACCATCCCAGAGTAAGCGTTCTGCCACTTTCTGGGTTTTAAAATGTATCACTACGCAATCCCCTTCAATTGTCTTTGTTTTGGGGCCTACCCAGCCCACCCTTCTCACCATGTTTATATGAGAGACTATATCCATATCGCCGCTGCAATAATCTTGGCACCAATTTTTGGTCTTCTCCATTAAATATTTAGAGCTCTCATATACTTTAGTTTTCAAGGGAGGAACCCCTGTTAGCACAACTACTAGGGGGGCTATTGTATTTTTTTTTATTTTTAACCCCGGGGTGCTCCCGGGGTGCGTACCGGTGAACGCACGGGTAAGCGCAATATTGCGGCGCGCCCCGTGGCGCGTACCGGGGAGCGTCCCGTTAGCGCTATTCTCGCGAACGAAAACAACATCGTGATGTATCGCGTAGACGCGTGATGCGTCATATGACGCACAGCGTAAGTGCACCAGGAAGCACGTGAGCGCATACGATCGCGCAATGTCCTGACGCGCTTACGGTACGCACCCGCGGGCGCGCCCTGGAGCGCGACTACGGGCGCGCCCCGGGGCGCGTAGCGTAAGCGCGTCGGGTCATGTGACCTGAAATTAACACTTTCTATTGGTGCAGAACAGTTTTGGTTTCCAAATGAGTAAAGCCCAGGTCATGTGACCTGAAAATAACTCTTCTCATTGGTTCAGGACAGTTTTGTTTTTCCAAATGATGAAAGACCCCACCTTTTTTCCTTATTCTGACTTTGTCCTTTGACTGAGGAAGACCTGTTTGGATATCTTTGTGTTATATTTTGCACTTTGAAATGGCTACTGTAGCTGCAACAGCTGGAGCATCTGCACCACCACCACCACCACCACCAAGAGGACCACCACAACAGTACATTGGTGGTCAAGAAGAGGAGGAGAAGGAAGAGGAAGAGGAGGAGGGGAGAAGATGGCTGCCTGAACAAAATACTCCATACAAGCCCAAGTCACACATTGTATGGGAGTTTTTTTCAATCCCGGAGGGCAAGAAAAAAGTGAATGCGGCCAAGGTAACTTGCCTAATCTGTGGCGAACAACTCTCAAGGGGCAACCCAAACAAAAAATATTCATTTGATAATAATACCATGATTCGACATATGACCCGGAAGCATCCCAACAACTATTCTCGTGCAGAGCTCAGGGAACTGGCCAGTAACCTCCCCCAGTCTTCAAGGACCACCTCCAAAAGAACACAACCCACTCCATCGGGACCAGAAACAACAGAGATGATGCCTTGTATACAACCACGATTTGCAGATTTTAGAATCACATGTATTTCATGTGGCAAGCTCATTGCCTATGGTGAAAAGAGCATGAAGCTCGTCGTCCTTGCTGGTGACAATCACAAATGCCCCAAAAAACAGTAATTTTTTCCGTTTTTTTGTTTTTTGCTCCTGTTGAGCCATTTACAATTCCATGTTTTTTGTTTCTCCCCATAAAAAATACAAAAAAAATATAAAACTGTTTTGAAAAGCCAAAAAAAGTACAAAATGTTTAAAAAACATAAAAAAATATAAAACAACAAAAAGAAGAAAAAAACCAGTTCTTTTTAGAACTACCTTTCATTTATAAAAATAAACCTATATTTTTAATGAATCTCTGTCAATTTTTTTTTCTTAGGGTACGCGTACCGGGGCGCGCCCCCCAAATAAATAGAAAAAAAAAATGTAATGAAGGAGTTAGCATGAGGGAAGAACACAAAGAGAGTAATGTTAAGAGAAAGAGAGCTGCATGATGAACACAGAGGGATTGTTTATTGCATAGTAAAAAACAGAGAAGGTGTAATAGGGTGAAAGTGAGAAAAGTAAAATGACTAAAGGAACGAAAGAAGGGAAGAGAGAGGAAGAAGACTAAAGTAGAGATAGTGGGAGAATGTGAGTGGGTGTTGAAAGAAAAAGAAAGGACAGTAAAAAATTGAGAATGAAGGGTAGTGGCATAACCGGGATAAATGAAGAACGGTGAGTGAGGGTAAGAAAAGACCAGTTAGTGTAAGTAAAGAGGGGTGAAAGAGGGTGAAAAATTGAATTAGGATAAGACATGGGGAGTGACAAAGAGAAAGGACAAAGAAAGTAAAGAAAACAGTACCTGAATGGGTTTGAGTGAAACAGCAAAGAAAGATAAGTAATGCAGTGTGTGTGACTTATAGGGAGTCAGTGGGTGTAGGTCGGGGTGTGGGTGTGTAAGGTGTGTCTGTGGGTGTGGCTGTGTGGGTTTTTTTGGTGTGGGTGGAGGTGAGGGTGTGTGAAGTATGTGTGAGGAGTGTATGGGTGTGGGGTGTATATGTGTGCGATGTATGTGTGTGTATGGAATGTGTGTGTGTATGTGAAGAGTGTGTGTGTGGGGATTTTTTGTGTGTATGAGGTGTGTGTGTGGGGTGTATGTTAGAGGTGTGTGTATGTATTGAGAGGGGGATGAGGTGTGTGTGTAGGAGTAAGGTAAATAATTAAGAAAAACTCAGAAGTACCTGTCTGAACTTAAACCCAACAGTGCCCTATCTCTACTGATATATTTATTTTTTATGCAAATTACAGTAAGAAAATGGAAGGAGAGCACAATATTTCCTTCAAAATTGTTCTGGAGAACCACGCTGAAAAATTTATTGAAGACAATGATGACTTAGATTTCATGGATGAATCAAGGGACTATGAATTAGTTCAGTGTGTAGAAGCAGTAGATTCGCTGATTGAAAATGAGGACATTTCCGACAATGTGTTGTCAGAAGTTCTGTTAAATTTGGAAAAAGAATCAGAAAAATAAATGTATATTTAATAATCAAAAATTGTTCGAGACATTATTCATTTTTATATGTAATTCATAAACTAGTACCAAATTGATTATAATGTAAATTCAGACTTATAGTATATTGGGCAACTTTTTTATGTTACATAGTAATTTTGCTCATAGTTACTCCCTTTCTCCCACTATATTATCTCCAATGAGTATTTGACATCTCTTTTTCATCTCCTGCCTCCATGTTCTTTCTGCTTTCCTGACAGACTATGATATGGATTCCATATACCAAAATAACTTCTGTAACAACATGCAAGATATCTACAGAGGAAACGGTGTACATTAAATTTAAGACTCAGTATTGGTACCTACATGTTGGTACTTAAATCACCCACACAACACAACAACTCTATTCAGAGCTACCCTACTTCTAAGCACTTTAAATTATTATTTTAGTGTTTCACTGAGTTTTTCCCATGTGTGGGGGGGTGTGTGTGGGGGATGTGTGGGGTGTGTCTGTGAGGTGTGTATGTGTGTGTGTGTGTGTCTGGCGGGGGATGAGGTGTATAGGTGTGTGTAACTGTGTGGGGTATGCGGGTGTGGGTGGGGATGTGGGTGTGTAAGGTGTGTGTGTGGGTGTGTGGGGTGTTTGGGTGTAGGTGGGGGTGTGGGTGTGTGAGGTGTGTGTGGGGTGTGTGTGGGTGTGGGGGTATGTGTGTAGAATGTGTGTGTATGTGTGTGTATGTGTGGGATGTGTGGGTGTGTCTGTGAGGTGTGTGTGTGTGTGTGTGTGTGTGTGTGTGGGGAGGGGGGAGGTGTGTGTGTGGGTGTGTCTGTGAGGTATCTGTGTGTGCGTGTGTGTGTGTGTGTGTGTTGGGGAGGGGGTGAGGTGTGTGTGTGTGAGTGTGGGTGTGTGGGATGTGTGGGTGTGGGTGTGGATGTGTAAGGTGTCGGTGTGGGGGTGTGGGGTGTTTGGGTGTGGGTGGAAGTGTGCGTGTGTGAGGTGTGTGTGGGGACTGTGTGGGTGTGGGGTTATGTGCGTGTGGGTGTGTGTGGGACGTACTTATAGGTACCTAAAACAGCCACAGAACCGAAAAGCTCTTTTCAGAGCTACCCTACCTGTAATCACTCAAAATGATTATTTTACACTATTATTTTCACTATTTTTCACCAAAGTACGCTCCCTGGTACGCTCCCCGGTGCGCGTACTGGGCGCTCCCCCCGCGAAAATCGGAAAAAAATAAAAAAATGTTTTCACCGGCGGGACCCTTTTGTGTTCCCGACATCAAACCTAGGGGGTGAGGAGGGGTCTACCCTACCCCCTTTTGGTCATTTCCCCCTTTGTTTTTGCCACCTCTTGTGTCTCGATCCTACCGAGACACAAGATGGCGACCGCTCCAGACTGTTTGGAATGTTTACAGACACCCGAGAGCCAATCAGCTTTCCGTGCGCAAGTCGCGTGGCGCGCCCGGAGCGCTCCCCGGTGCGCGTACCGGGGCGCGGCTATAGATATATAAATTTTTGGGAACCTAAATTACTCAAAATCCTCTGGAGCACATATCTTGAGACATAGCAAAGGCACATCGGGCTACCAGTCCCTACAATTTTGCCAAGTTTGGTGAAAATCCATTCAGCGTTTGAGCTAAAAGTGAGACCGACCACCCTATGAAAATTAACATGGGGAAAACACGTTTTGGGACCCCCCTTTTATCTCGGCCCCCGCTTGACGGATCCCCCCAAACTTTCGGAGAAGGAGCGGAGCGCCGCGAGGCACAGTTGAGGAAAATTTCAGGCAGATTCTCAACCGGCGCCAAAGTTATTCCTAATAGAATGTTGCGATTTCCCTATGGATATCAATCCTAAGGTAGGTAATATATATATATATCAGTGATGTCATCAGTGATGTCATTTGAGATGTCATCAGTGATGTCATCAGTGATGTCACTGACCATGTCATGAATGATGTAATATGTGACATCATCAGCAGTGGATTGCGGGCGCGCGAGTTATAGTGAGTCCAACTAACTATAACGTGGGAATTTCATTGGTTTTCTATGAGTAAAATGTTTAGCTAACTATAACTGGTGTGAAACCTATGGTTTTTTCAGTAAATTTGAAAGGTTTTTTAAACGCTAATTCCTAACTATAACAAATGTTAAACCTATGGTTTTTTCAGTGTATTTCAAAGGTTTTTTAAATGCTAATTCATAACTATAACAAATGTGAAACCTATGGTTTTTTCAGTGAATTTCAAAGGTTTTTTAAATGCTAATTCCTAACTATAACGATTATGAAACCTATGGTTTTTTCAGTGAATTTCAAAGGTTTTTTAAAAGCTAATTCCTTTGTATATCGAGTTTGTGACCTACGATTTTTAAAGTTTTTTTTTATTAGCTGTTTTTTATAACTATCAATTATTATTTATTTTTTTCAAAAATCTTTTTTTCAATGTATTTTTCATGTTTTTTTCTTTTTTTATCATTTTGTCTTATAGAGCTCAGGGTGCGCGCACCGGTAAGCTCAGCCGAGAGCGTACCGAGAGCACTATTTCCGCGTGCGTAAAAAAAATATGTATTTAAACTAAATAATAATGCAAGACATTCAGTACCA
Source organism: Lissotriton helveticus (assembly GCF_964261635.1). NCBI lineage: Eukaryota > Metazoa > Chordata > Amphibia > Caudata > Salamandridae > Lissotriton > Lissotriton helveticus. The sequence continues at coordinate 1,597,925,126 of NC_136059.1, read as the reverse complement.
TACTTATAAAAGTAGTATTTTTGATTTTCCGAATTAAAATGATTTTACATTTCCAAAAAGCTAGCAAAATGTCATTTAGGCGCGCCGCGTAAGCGCCCCCGGAAGCGCCTACGTTCGTGCTGCGTATGCGCCCCCAGAAGCGCACCGGTGCGCGCAGCGTAAGCGCGTCAAGTCATGTGACCTTAAAATAACTCTTGTTATTGGTTGTTAACAGTTTTTTTTTTAACAAATAATGAAAACCCCACCCATTTCCTTCATTTCTTCTTTCAATTTGGAGACAGGAAGACCTGTTCTTTTCTGTTCTACCTTTTTGTGAAAAGAATGGCTGCTGGACCAACCAGCAGCAGTGAGGACTCGGATGAGTTCATCCAGGAAGAGGCTCCTCAGGCCAAGGTAAAGGAGCACTTTATATGGAAGTTTTTTACCATACCACCAGGTGAAAAAAAGGTTAATGCTCCAAAGGTGGAGTGTAAGATTTGCCAAACTGTGCGTTCACGGGGTGACCCTATAGTTTCGGCAACTCGACGATGATTCGTCATGTTCAGAGGAGGCACCCTCAGAACTATGCCTGGGAGAGTGTCAGGCCTCTGGCACGCAATCCCCCAAGGGATGGCGCCTCAACATCTACTGGACGACCAACAACATCATCCGTGAGAGGGAGACCTGAGCAGCTGATCCCTAACATTCAGCCTGTTTTCGATGGCATCACTATAAAATGTAAGCAGTGTGATGAACTGCTTTGCTACGGAGAGCAGAGCGTCATGAACATTGTACGTACAAGGGAAAATCACCGCTGCCGTCCCCAGCCCTAATTTTTCCCCTTTTTTTTGCTCCTGTTGAGCAGTTTGACATACCCTGTTTTTGTTCAGAAAAAAAAAACTAAAAAAGAAGAAAAAAAACAGTTCTTTTTAGAACTTCCTCCAATTCTTCAAAAAGAGCTGTATTCTTAACAAATTCAAAAGAAGTGAGTGAAGTGGAGTGCAGTGAGAGAGGAAAGAAAAATGAGTGAGGGAGCAAAGAAAGGGACGAGAGGGGGAGGAAAGTGAACTAGGGGGACTGAAAGAAGGTGAGTGTGGGAGGTGAGTGAGGAGAAGGGGAGTGAACAAGGTGAAAGAGGATAAATGAAGAAAACGGAGTAAGGGAACGGGGGTGTGGAAGGGTAAGAGAAGAGCAGTGATGTTGAGGAAAGAGTGGTGATAGAGAGTGGATAAAGGCAAGTGAGCGTGAGGCAAGTGAGCGTGAGACAAGGGTTGTAAGGGAGTGATGAGACAGAGAAAGTGAAGGAAAAAGTGAGAGTAGAGGACTGAATGAGAGAGGAAAGAAGGATAAGTGAGGGAGTGTGGCTGAGTTATAGGGAGTAAGCGTAACAGAAGAGGAGTGAGAGACTAAGGGGATGGAGAGAATGAGGCTGACAGAGAGAGAATGAGGGAAGGGGAGTGTAGAACTATGAGGACAAAGGAAGTAAGAGAAGGAGTTAGTGTAGTGGAGTAAGGAGAGTAAGGGAAGGAAAAAGAGTGAAGGAGCGAAGGAAGGGAAGAGAGAAGAAGGAAAGTAAAGGAGAAGGTCTGAAAGAAGGTGACTGTGGGAGTATGGCTGAGTTATAGGGAGTGAGCGTAACAGAAGAGGAGTGAGAGACTAAGGGGATGGAGAGAATGAGACTAACACAGAGAGAATGATGGAAAGGGAGTGTAGAACTAAGAGGACAGAGGGAGTAAGAGAAAGAGTTAGTGAAGTGGAGTAAGGAGAGTAAGGGGAGGGAAAAGCGTGAAGGAATGAAGGAAGGGAAGAGAGAGGAAGGAAAGTAAAGGAGAAGGTCTGAAAGAAAATGAGTGTGGGAGTATGGCTGAGTTATAGGTTGTGAGCGTGACAGAAGAGAAGTGAGAGAGTAAGGGGATGGAGGAATAAGGCTAACAGAGAGAGAATGAGGGAAGAGGAGTGTAGAACTAAGAGGACAGAGGAAGTAAGAGAAAGTGTTAGTAGAGTGGAGTAAGGAGAGTAAGGGAAGGGAAAAGAGTGAAGGAGCAAAACAAGGGAAGAGAGAGGAAGGAATTTAAAGGAGAAGGTCTGAAAGAAGGTGAGTGTGGGAGTATGGCTGAGTTATACGGAGTGAGCGTGACAGAAGAGGAGTGCGAGACTAAGGGGATGGAGAGAATAATGCTAACAGAGAGAGAATGAGAGAAGGGGAGTGTAGAACTATGAGGACACAGGGAGTAAGAGAAGGAGTTAGTAAAGTGGAGTAAGGAGAGTAAAGGAAGGGAAAAGAGTGAAGGAGCGAAAGAAGGGAAGAGAGAGAAAGGAAAGTAACGGAGAAGGTCTGAAAGAAGGCGAGTGTGGGAGTATGGCTGTGTTATAGGGAGTGAGTGTGACAGAAGAGGAGTGAGAGACTAGAGGAACGAAGAGAATGAGGCTAACAGAGTGAATGAGGGAAGGAAAGTGTAGAACTAACAGGACAGAGGGAGTAAGAGAAGTTGTTAGTGAAGTGGAGTAAAGAGAGTAAGGAAAGGGAAAAGTGTGAAGGAGCGAAAGAAGGGAAGAGACAGGAAGGAAAGTAAAGGAGAAGGTTTGAAAGAAGGTGAGTGTGAGAGTATAGCTGAGTTATAGGGAGTGAACGTGACGGAAGAGGTGTGAGAGACTAAGAGAATGGAGAGAATGAGGCTAACAGATTGAGAATGAGGGAAGAGGAATGTAGAAGAAAGAGGACAGAGGGAGTAAGAGAAAGAGTTAGTGAAGTGGAGTAAGGAGAGTAAGGGAAGGGAAAAGAGTAAAGGAATGAAGTAACAGAAGAGAGAGGAAGGAAATTAAAGGATAAGGTCTGAAAGAAGGTGAGTGTGGGAGTATGGCTGACTTATAGGGAGTGAGTGTGACAGAAGGGGAGTGAGAGACTAAGGGGATGGAGAGAATGATGCTAACAGAGAGAGAATGACGGAAGGGGAGTATAGAACTAAGAGGACAGAGGGAGAAAGAGAAGGAGTTAGTGAAGTGGAGTAAGGAGAGTAAGGAAAGGGAAAAGAGTGAAAGAGCGAAACAAGGGAAAAAGAGGAAGGAAAGTAAAGGAGAAGGTCTGTAAGAAGGTGAGTGTGGGAGTATTTCTGTGTTATAGGGAGTGAACGTGATAGAAGATGAGTGAGAGGCTAAAGGGACGGAGAGAATGAGGCTAACAGAGAGAGAATGAGGGAAGGAAAGTGTAGAACTAACAGGACAGAGGGAGTAAGAGAAGGAGTTAGTGAAGTGGAGTAAAGAGAGTAAGGGAAGGGAAAAGTGTGAAGGAGTGAAATAAGGGAAGAGACAGGAAGGAAAGTAAAGGAGAAGTTTTGAAAGAAGGTGAGTGTGGGAGTGTAGCTGAGAAGGAGTTAGTGAAGTGGAGTAAGGAGAGTAAGGGAAGGGAAAAGAGTAAAGGAATGAAGTAAGAGAAGAGAGAGGAAGGAAAGTAAAGGATAAGGTCTGAAAGAAGGTGAGTGTGGGAGTATGGCTGACTTATAGGGAGTGAGTGTGACAGAAGGGGAGTGAGAGACTAAGGGGATGGAGAGAATGATGCTAACAGAGAGAGAATGACGGAAGGGGAGTATAGAACTAAGAGGACAGAGGGAAAAAGAGAAGGAGTTAGTAAAGTGGAGTAAGGAGAGTAAGGAAAGGGAAAAGAGTGAAAGAGCGAAACAAGGGAAGAGAGAGGAAGGAAAGTAAAGGAGAAGGTCTGCAAGAAGGTGAGTGTGGGAGTATTGCTGTGTTATAGGGAGTGATAGAAGAGGAGTGAGAGACTAAAGAGACAGAGAGAATGAGGCTAACAGATTGAGAATGAGGGAAGAGGAATGTAGAAGAAAGAGGACAGAGGGAGTAAGAGAAAGAGTTAGTGAAGTGGAGTAAGGAGAGTAAGGGAAGGGAAAAGAGTAAAGGAATGAAGTAACAGAAGAGAGAGGAAGGAAATTAAAGGATAAGGTCTGAAAGAAGGTGAGTGTGGGAGTATGGCTGACTTATAGGGAGTGAGTGTGACAGAAGGGGAGTGAGAGACTAAGGGGATGGAGAGAATGATGCTAACAGAGAGAGAATGACGGAAGGGGAGTATAGAACTAAGAGGACAGAGGGAGAAAGAGAAGGAGTTAGTGAAGTGGAGTAAGGAGAGTAAGGAAAGGGAAAAGAGTGAAAGAGCGAAACAAGGGAAAAAGAGGAAGGAAAGTAAAGGAGAAGGTCTGTAAGAAGGTGAGTGTGGGAGTATTTCTGTGTTATAGGGAGTGAACGTGATAGAAGATGAGTGAGAGGCTAAAGGGACGGAGAGAATGAGGCTAACAGAGAGAGAATGAGGGAAGGAAAGTGTAGAACTAACAGGACAGAGGGAGTAAGAGAAGGAGTTAGTGAAGTGGAGTAAAGAGAGTAAGGGAAGGGAAAAGTGTGAAGGAGTGAAATAAGGGAAGAGACAGGAAGGAAAGTAAAGGAGAAGTTTTGAAAGAAGGTGAGTGTGGGAGTGTAGCTGAGTTATAGGGAGTGAGCGTGAAAGAAGAGGAGTGAGAGACTAAGGGTACTGAGAGAATGAGGCTAACAGAGAGAGAATGAGGGAAGGGGAGTGTAGAAATAAGAGGACAGAGGGAGAAAGAGAAGGAGTTAGTGAAGTGGAGTAAGGAGAGTAAGGGAAGGGAAAAGAGTAAAGGAATGAAGTAAGAGAAGAGAGAGGAAGGAAAGTAAAGGATAAGGTCTGAAAGAAGGTGAGTGTGGGAGTATGGCTGAGTTATAGGGACTGAGTGTGACAGAAGAGGAGTGAGAGACTAAGGGGACAGAGAGAATGAGGCTAACAGAGAGAATGAGGGAAGGGGAGTGTAGAACTAATAGGACAGAGGGAAAAAGAGAAGGAGTTAATAAAGTGGAGTAAGGAGAGTAAGGAAAGGGAAAAGAGTGAAAGAGCGAAACAAGGGAAGAGAGAGGAAGGAAAGTAAAGGAGAAGGTCTGCAAGAAGGTGAGTGTGGGAGTATTGCTGTGTTATAGGGAGTGATAGAAGAGGAGTGAGAGACTAAAGAGACAGAGAGAATGAGGCTAACAGAGAGAGAATGAGGGAAGGAAAGTGTAGAACTAACAGGACTGAGGGAGTAAGAGAAGGAGTTAGTGAAGTGGAGTAATGAGAGTAAGGGAAAGTAAATGAGTAAAGGAGTGACGAAAGGGAAGAGAGAGGAAGGAAAGTAAAGGAGAAGGTCTGAAAAAAGGTGAGTGTGAGAGAGGAGTGAGGAAAAGAGGAGTAAACGTGGGGATTCAGAATAAGTGAGGCAAGCGCAATAAGGGAACAGGGGTGTAGGAGCATCTGAGAAGAGTAGTGAGGTTAAGGAAAAGAGTATAGGGAAAGTACATTTTGTACATCAACCTTACCTTATAAGTAATGTAAACTTAATTACATATTTTCATTAAATTAATATCTGTGAAAGAGAAAACAAAATAAGTTACAATATTTATAATATATATTTTACAATACAAGAGACTAAGTAGGAGATTAAAAGTCATAAAAGGTTAGTAAGAGATAAAGTAGAAGTGAAGGACTCGGTAAGAAAAACAAAAGAATGGTGAAGGTCAGAGAGAGTTAAAAAGAAATAGAGAGAGAGCAAATTACTAAAAGGATAATGACATGGATACATTCAGTGACAGTGAACAAGAGCAGGAGAGAGAAATGAACTGAAGGTGAGTAAGATCCTAAAGGAATGTGCATTAGGAAAACTAAAGGCAGAAAGGGGAGTAAAGAAAGGGGAGTGAGTGACAGGGAAGCAGGAGTGAATAACGGTGGATTAATGACAATGAGGCATGGAAGGTGAGTGAGGGTGAATGTAGGGTTGTAAGACAGTGAGGAGACAATGGGAGTGAAGGTAACAGAGAGGGAGTGAGGGAAGACAATTGAGAATATGAGAGAACAGAGGTGAGTGAGAGAAAAAGTGAGTAAACGGCAGCAAGGTGAGTAAAGGAAGAAGAATGACTGAGGGAGCAAAGGAAGGGAATAAAGGGAAGAAAAGTGGAAAAAAAGGGACTGGGAAAAGGTGAGTGCGTGACGAGAAAAAGAAGAAGGGTAGTTAAAGATGATGAATGAGGATAACTGAAAGAACTGGAGTAAGGGAACAAGGGTGAGGGAGGGTGAGTGAAGGGCAGTGAGGTTGATGAAAAAGGGAAAATAAAGAGAGGATAAAAGCAAGTGAGCTTGAGACAAGGGAAGTGAAGGAGTTAGAACATAGAGGTAGTGACGGAAAGAGTGGCAGAAAGTAACTGAGTAAGAGAGCAAAGAAAGGTAAGTAAGGGAGTGTGGGTGAGTTTTAGGGAGTAAGCTGACGGAAGAGGAGTGAGAGAGTGAGAGGATCGAGAGACTGAAGCTAAGAGAGAAGGAGTGAGGGAAAGGGAGTGAGGATGTGAGAGGACAGAGGAAGTGAGAGAAGGAGTGAGTGAAGTTTAATAGGGTGAGTGAGAGAAGGGGAATTATTGAGGGAACAAAGAAAGGAAACAAGGGGAAGGGGAGTGAAGTAGAGTGACTGACAGCTGGAAAGTGGTGGATGGGAGAGAGGGAAAGGGCCATGAAGGAGTGGATAATGAGAATAAGTGAGGAAAGTGGAATAAGGGAAGGGAGGTGAGGGAGAGTGAAAAAAGGCCAGTGAGGGTGAGTTAAGAGGAGTGATAGAGGGTGGAAATAGTTGAGTGAGCATAAGAGAATGGGAAAATAATATATATTTAATAATAGAAAATACAAAATAATTTCAACAACATGTTACATGGTTTGTTTTTGCTGTTCTCAGAATATATTGAATTTCACTTAAAACAGTGACTTCAATAATACTCATCATATAACAGCGGGCAAAAAAAAACACAATCAAAATAATTGTGTTTAAAAAACCATACAATCTTTTAATAAACAATGTAAAATTTAGAAAAAACATATCTAAACTCACTTTTGATCCATCCACTTTTCCACGAGGTCAAATAGTATATGGAAAGTCCTTTTCTTTGGAAATTAGTCCAGAGTATTCTTAATGTCTCATTTACCCGAGTTTCTGAAAGAAAAGCTCCAACATCTTTTACATTATGAAACAAGAGTTTTATTTCCACCTCTAGCTTACTTTTTATAAATATTTTCTATAATACTCACAGCACACACTATGTGATATACATATACTATCTCTATGAGAACTACATGTTTTTATTATCTTCATCACTCTCATTCAGAAAGTAATTTTGAACAGCAAACTAAGTTACATTAACTGCTGCAATCTTCATAGGCCAATTACCTTCCCTAAAATTTTGGTTGTAAGAACACTAGGTAAGAATTTTGTAAGTCAGTAGGCAAAGGTTGTTTGAAAGTCAATTGAGAATCATTACAGTGTTTCCATCCTTTTTGCCATTTTAAATAAGCTGTGTAATGTCCTGATGTTGTTGGAGGACCATCATGGTAAATAATTGCTGCAGTTGTAAAGGTTCTTCCTGAAATTGATAATTGAGAAGCCACAACATTTTTAATTAATGTTGTCAATTTAGTTCCATCCGGTCTACATCGTTGGAACATTAAAATAACATACTGCCCATATCTTTGTATAAATAATGTTGATAGCATTGCTGATTTACATTGAGTACAGACCATGCTTTGATTTGCTTGTCTAACTAGATTATTAAATGACACTGATTTGCAGTCTGGTAAAGTCAAATATATAAATCTTTCAGTGTCTATTGTAGTACTACTTGAAAAGGAGCAATTGTCGCAGTCATGCTGCCATTTATAATAAAAGGCTAAAAAGATTTTCTACATCTACACCTTCATCTTGCAAAACAACAACCATATACATTAGAAATTCCTGACAATCTTGCTGAATATTCTGTGAAAATTGATTTAGACCAGAACATATGTCTAAAACATTTCGAATTTCAGAAACACTTTGTATTTTTGTTCTATCACTGCTACATTTCTCTAACACAGAATTTAATAAACAACAAAATGTTTGATAACGATTTTCAGCAATCTGTTCTTGTACAGTTTGGAGAAAAAAACAACATTAACCACTACATTAGCATAGCAGTTGACACCAGAACTATTTTCAAACTGAAATCCAACAACATCTTTAACTGAATCCATTTTGTTTCTGCTTACAATTACTGGTTCATCTAGCTTTTTTCTTTTTGCTACAACTTCACTACAATTTTTCTCATTTCTTCTTTTTTGGCCTTCCACACGCTTTCCAAATAGAGGATATTGAGCTAAATTTGGGGCATACTCTCTTCTTAACCTATTATATTATTTTACACAATTTAGATCTGCATTAATCTTTGTCTCATCAAAATCAATCAAGTACAATCCTGATAAAGTTCTGACTCGAGATAAAGCAACATATGCCATACCCTCCTTGAACACAGAATTTCCAATATTCACCAAAGCACTATCAACACTTAAACCTTGAGATTTATGAATAGTCACTGCATATGCCAAAGAAACAGGAAACTGTTTTCTGCGGACATATAAATCTTTCACAAGCAAAAATAGGGCAGAACAACAACTGATTTGTTGTACTTCTTCAATACCATCAAATTTAATTTTTATAAATTCAATTCAATCTCCATTTCGGTAATTCACAAAATCCACAACATGACCCATTGCTCCATTTACTAAACCTCTTTCCACATGTAAATTACGTCGTAAAATTATACGACAATTTAAAGATGCATACAGAGTCTTTTCCATACCAGCAGTTTTAGATATTGTCTTCTCTAAAGAATCCAATTTTGATTTCAACTTTTCTGACAAAATAATAGTTGCTCCTTCATGTTCGATTTTATCAATAGCTTCCAGTTTCACAATCTCTTGATTCTCCAACATTAACATTTTGTTGTTGAACATTGAACATTCTTGCAGAGTTGGCATCAAGCATATGACAGATTTGTTTTCAGTAATTTTCTGAAAAATATTCTCCGTGAGAATATTTTCATTTGGAAACAAATTTAAAATTAATCGTCCATGTAAAGCTTCTTTGCCATGCTCAGTTAGTTTTCCAATTCTTACATCTTGTAGAACATTTTTATAATCTTCATCCTTTGCCTGTCGCACATTTTGAAGCAGTTCTGCATATTTGAAATTTAACCATATGTTAACATTTCCAATGCTTCCTAAGCACTTCCTGGTATCTTCATACATAAGCATTTTAAACACTGGCTGTCCTTTCACTGGAGTTAATTGCAGTAGATCTTCAAAAACAATGCTGTGTTTGCCTCCAAATAACACATCATAGTCTGTTTTAAGAATTTCTTGCATTCTTAAATGCACAAAAGCAAGCATTACATGCTTACTTGATCAATGATAAGAAGTTTCATTTTCTTTAGGACTCTTGAAACTTCACAACAAGCTTCTCCAGATAGCTTGTGGTATTGTAATTTGTTATCATGCTCTACTGGCAGCATCAATAAGCGATGTAAAGTAATCCCTTTAATGTTGTGTGCTGCCATACCAGTTGGAGCAGTAACAACACAAGAGAGCGATGACTCAGTTGTTTTCTGCAAATATGTTGTAATCGCTTTAATCAGGAAACTTTTTCCAGTTCCTGCTTCTCCACTCACATACAGTCGGACAGGTATAAATGATGTACATGAGCACTCTTTTTTCTCATGAGATAAACCATGCTCAATGTGTTCTGTGACTTCGTCATATATTTGTCTCTGCTCAATGTTTAGTTCTTTTTCCAAATCTTCTAAGTGAACTCCATCCTCCTGAGCTTGTTCCATGGCTCTTTCAACTTCATCCATGGCAGTGGCAGCTTCATTTTGTATAATTGGTCCTCCTAGTGGATCCTGACTCAATGAAGCAGAACTGTGACTATCTTGAGAACTGTCTCTAGAAATCTCGGCTACAATTGTAGCTTCTTGCTGTATTTCCTCGTTCAACATTTGCAGATAATTTGAAAAAACAGGACATTCTATCGTATCCTTGGTTGCATTGAACAAATCTTCATAAGTAAGAAAATCTCCAAGTAGTTCCTCTTCTGTACGCCAAGGCTTAAAGAGTTGCAAAAGAGCTAAGTAATAAAATTCTCTTTTGTCTGGAGAATCACAACTCAATTTTCGATGATTAATCAAATGGCCTTTTCTTTGTTTCACTAGACAGCCTTCACAACCAATTACAGCATATACACCTTTATTGATGTCTTCTGTGCGTTCTTTTTAAAAGTATAGGGTTGCAGAACTTCATAGAGACAAACGTTCTCAAGGTGAGTACTTCTATTTGGATAGTATGTATCCAACATGTTTGTCTTCAAAATATCTGTACTGTCTGGTTCTTTCTCCGCCAAATACTCTATTTCTTGTACAGATTTCAAAACTCGGTTTCGTGTTGCAGCAAGACCTAGACTCACCCACATAATGGTTCTAGATTTGGCATATAGACTTGCTGATGATAACCGATCAGAACATTCATATGCTCCAATTTCTCGATGCGACAACATCTTCAGACTGTAACTGTATAATTTCTTGCTTAGACTCTTTTCATGTGAAATTTCCTCCCACATTTCCTTCAGTTCCGTCTTTTCTGATTTTGTGATGTAAGATGTCACATATCGAGCCACAGCAATAGAGTTGTCAGCCACATATTGAATATCCATGTTAGCATTCCACATGGACAAAATGACTGGGTTGTAGTCATTTATGAATTTGGATTCCTCATTTCTTCTTAGGTTGTATGTATTTTTGGGTGATTTTCTTGTTACAGTATGTCACAGAGAAGACATAAAATTGTTGACTCTTCCTTTCGATGTTACTGGACGTGGAAATGCAAAACGACATTTTGTGTAGAACTTGTCCTTGGATTTGTATTTTCGACGACAGTATTTCCCACAACGATGGGTTTGAAAGCATAAAACTTGATGTCTTAAATTGTTTTCTTCTGTACTTTTCGGGAACAGCATATGTAGAATACTGCTCAATGAACTCATCACTTTCTCATCTGAATCTGTTCCAAATTTTGGTGCATCTTTAATCCATAGCAGCACAAGTATATGAGGAGCAACTCGTGCTTGATCCTCCTTTTTCCAAAAGAAATCCAACACCTCTCCAAGCGGAGGACTTTTTTTGTTTTTAATAAAATACATCATAGCTTCAAACCTATGATTGAAATATCTGCATAAATTAACTGGATCCAAAGAGCACAGTTCTCCAGGTGTCTTGTATTCAATATTTTCAATGTTTTTATTGGCCTCTCGTAGAAATTCAAGTAAGTCTTCCCAAGCATACTCAGCACAGCTAAGAGTGAGGAACCATGTAGGAGTTCCTAAGTTTCTTAGCATACATTTCAATTCCCCATGACGACAGTACCAATACTCGTTAGTACCACGCTGACATGCCATGAGATTAATTAGCTGAGATTCCAAAACACTGTCTTGCAGTTTCACTTTATCCGTAAAATCCCTTGCCGAAACATTTTGTAGGTGTGTTCCACTTTTCAGTATATGGTTTACTGCATAAGAAAGTCCAGACAAATCACTCTCAAACAGTAGATGGAACAAATATGGAATGCATTGACGAAACATTGGATCTTCTGCATATAATCTTGAAGTCTGGTATTCAGATGCAGGAATTTGAACAGGTCGGTTGTCATATCATCCACCTTCACCTGTTGGAAATACCTGTGGAAAACGAGGAGCTTCCAAACTTTCTTCCCATACACTAATGGGACTTCCTTTGGCTTTTTTCATCTGAAACAAGTCAAGAGCATTCCCCATTACTTCTTTGGAATGCAATGGATGAACACTATAATGTTCATAAATTTCTTCATTTCTAGAGACATCAACCTTTTCTATTTGCCCAGCAGAGACATCAGTGTCGTCTTGTACAGTTGTTTCCTCTTCTCCCACATACACATTTTTATAGTACTGATTATCAACTAACATCCACTAATTCTTGCAAGATTTTCTTACATTTTGTCGGAACACCATTAACTAGAATAACCAGAGGTTCCTCTTCTACTTTTTCGACAACAATTGTATCAATATTATTCTTAAAATCAAGAGGCAAATAAACAACTCTTCCCTTTAATCCTCTCTGTAAATCTGAAGGAGGCAATTTCCCTGTCTTAGGCTCCATGCGAACAATAGCCTGAAAAGGATGTACACATTGAATCAAAATAGACTCATAGGTATTTAAATCCATCAATTCAGAAGGAATGTCTACCAACTCCAGATTATTATGAACAGCTCTAGCAGGCATTCTGTTTTCATTTAATTTATTATAACAATATTTACAAATACGTTGATCAGAACCCAAATCAAAACAATTTTCAACCAACAAATAAGTTGCAAAATCCTTCCACTCATTATTATTTATCTTTTCGCTTTTTACATATAAATCAACTAATCTAGTCTGATGCTTATGATGAGTTCGTCGACAACACACACAAGTAAAATTAGGCCTTTCACTTGAATTGCCCTTAAATTTTGTAATTTTATTTTCAAATTTTTCTGTACTTAAAATCTCTACATTCTCTTCTACATTACCTTCTTTACTGTATACATTTCTGCACTGACCTCTTTTTCACCAAAGTAATAAAACTCTATTTCATCACAAATGTTTTTGACATCTAATTCAGTTCCATGCAAAAGAGCACTGTTTAACTGTTTTAGTTTAAGTGCTGGACTCTTTGCATAATACAACCTTCTCACTAATTTCCTCACTTTATTATGATGCACTGCTAACATCCTAAAATGGTGAGAAAACACTCTGACATACTTTTCTTGAAAGACAAGCCAGTGAATGCCCTTGCAATCCTGTTTTTTCTCTCACTCTACAAGGATCTAACTCTTGTAAAATTTTCATTTTTTGTTTCACACTTTTCTTAGTATATGTCCGTAGGAAAGTGCGAAACAAATCAATTGAATCCTGTCGCACACTACAAATACTACTACAATTCCAAGTAAACACTGGAGGCTTAGGACATCTCCCTAAAACTTCATCAGCTAACACCTCTTCTGTATTTCTAGGCACAATCTCTTCTTTTTCAAACGGACAACCGTCCTTCACCTCATATGCTCGACCACTGGTGTCAACTGCATGCACCAAATCATTATCCTGAAAGTAACTTTATTCATTAAAAAATGGCTCACAACTTGAACTATGCTTCCATTCTCCAGAAAAAACATCACAAAAATTAGTCCTATTAATTACTCTCCTCCACTTACATTTTGATTTGAACACATTGATTACCTTATCGAGTGTACGAATTCAATTCATTACTCAACTAAACAATTTTTTTTCACTTTAAATGCTTCATCCACAATCTTAACTATGTTTTTTTTTTTTGTGAAAAAGCGGTCTTTTTTTGATACCTCTTTACATTTTTTAATAAATTAGATATAATTCGGTTATAATACATTTGTCTACGAATTTCAATAAATTGATTTCTCCTTCTTTTGTTATAGACAATATCATCTCCTTGTACAGGTCTAACATTTTTAAAGGGACACACTGTCTTCTTTCTAATTACAGGTGCCTTATTCTTGTTTGAAAACACATGTTTTTTTTTGACATTTCAATAAGTTCCTGAGAAAAATTCTAGTTTGCTTACCAGGAGCATTATTTTTTTTCTCTGAAGATTTTGTTTTGGTTGAGTCTTGTTTTTCCTTTTCCTTAGACCTTAAACTTTTTTTATGAAGTTTTTCACGTCTTTCTTTGGATGGCATATTTTTATTTCTTTGTATAGATGATTACAATCTGTGGTAAAAAAATGTTTTAAATCAAGCCTGACTCACAGTGTGATCTTAGGCAGATGACCAGGATGTTACATATAATCTACCATGTCTGTCTCTACAAGCAGTATGTGTGTCTCTGCTCATATTATTTCACTGTCTCTACAGGCCAAAAAAAGTCCACCAATATATAAGCAAGACATAACATTAATTACTCATTACATCTAACATCCTGGTCATGTGCTGAAGATCAAACTGCGAGTGAAGCTTAATTCACCCATCAGTGTGATCTTAGGCACATGACCAGGTGTTACATGCAATCTACCATGACTTTAAAAAACATGTACTTCCATATTTCTAAAGACATCAACTAAGCATATTATTCACCCTGATCCTTTTGTAATCAAACTTCACTCACAGTGTGATCTTAGGCACATGACCAGGATGTTACATGTAATTTACCACGTCTGTCTCTGCAAGCAGTATGTGTGTTTCTGCTCATATTATTTCACTGTCTCTACAGGCAAAAAAACAGGCCACCTATATATAAGCAAGACATAACATTAATTTCTCATTACATGTAACATCCTGGTCATGTGCCTAAAATCACACTGTGAGTGAAGCTTAATTCACCCATCAGAGTGATCCTAGGCACATGACCAGGATGTAACAAGTAATCTACCATGACTTTAAAAAACATGTACTTGCATATTTTTAAAGACATCAACTAAGCATATTATTCACCCATATCCATTTAAAATCAAGCTTGACTCACAGTGTAATCTTAGGCACATGACCAGGATATTACATGCAATCTACCATGGCTGTCTCTGCAAGCAGTATGTGTGTTTCTGCTCATATTATTTCACTGTCTCTACAGGCCAAAAACAGGCCACCTATATATAAACAACACATAACATTAATTTCTCATTACATGTAACATCCTGGTCTTCTGCCTAATATCACACTGTAAGTGAAGCTTGATTCACCCAACAGTGTGATCTTAGGCAGATGACCACGATGTAACATTCAATTCAATTCATGATGCTTTATTCGGTACATATAAAAATGACCATAAAAGCACAAGAAATACATACATAGCATAACAAATACAGCAGATTACAGACAAGGGAAACCATCCGAGTATATGACTTACAGAATAAATTAAAAATTAAAAACACATACTTTTCCTGGCCCTAATTGTTTGGGTTACGTCCGTAAAAAAACAGATGTCGACATATTGTAGATTAAAAACTAGTCTCATAGCCTGTTTTACGATATGTATGCCATATTTTACAAACATAGGTTTTAAAAATGCAATACGAAAATTTGTATACAGTTTACAGATCAAAAGAAAGTGCAAAGTGCTCTGTTTGGATACGCCATCACACATGCATGGCCCTTGTGGGTGTTTCTTAAGGGTGGGCAGGGCCAATAAGTGATGCGCAATACCAAGCCTTAATCTAGTCAGCACATACTTGTGTGTTAGCCTAGTCACCCAAACTAAATAAATAGGAAACCCTTCACTGGTTATATAGTTGTTGTAAAACATAACAGTGGATAAAGATCCGCTGGCGACTGCCCGTTTTCTTGCAGCAAAGGATAAAAATGTAGGGGCAGATTTATGTTAACTGGCGCATCCCCAGGGATGCACCAGTTAATATGCGCCACTGCTACGCCTCCCATGGTGAGCCGCATTTACAATGCGGCGCACCATGGTGCAAGGCAGTGAAGATGCGTGACGCATCTCTCGGCGTAGATGCAGCACATTGCAGGAGTCATGTCGCAAGTGCGACATGACTCCTGCAATGCACAGGGGCCACCTATTCAATGCATTGTGCGTCACCCTTACGCCTGCTTCAAGCAGGCGTAAGGAATTGACGTAGAAAGTGACTGAGTGAAATCTCATAGATTTCACTCAGCCACTTTTAGGAGGCGTTCCTGCGCAGGAACACCCCCCCTGCGCAGGAACGCCTCCTTATGGCGCAGGGGTTTCCAACGTGACGCATCTCCTAGATGCGTCACTTTGTAAATAGGGCGCATTGTTTGCGCCGCCGTTGCATCACATTACGTGACGCAATTGAGGCGCAAGGAGGCGCAGGAGCCTCATAAATCTGCCCCGTAGTTTTTAACTCTTGTTTGGATATTAACAAAACTTCTCTGGGGTCAACCAAGATGTTTAAGTTAAAAATCTCAGAAAAACACCTAATGACGTATTTCAACCAGGGGATTTTTAAAATGTTGTCCAATGAGAAACAATCCTCAATGATTGATCTGGAGAAAGATTTTTCCTCTTGATGCCAAATTGAACGCCATATCATAAGTGGCCTCAAGGATAATTGATCAATCAGAAAATTAATGTCCAGTTCTGGATGGATCAGCTCGGTGGCAGCAGAGGATGGCAGCATCAAAAGCTTTTTTAGAAATGTATTTTCCTCCAGCTGCAGTGTGTACGCAGAGTTGTGTCCCCAGACACCTGCCCCATATAGAGCGATACTAATACACCTTGCTTGATAAATCTTAAGCATATCTCTGGTTCGTCGGTCCCCAACTTTTGCTGCAAACCTAAAAACACCATGGGCATTTTTAGCCATTCTAATTCGGATATTTTTAAATTCATTATACCACTTTCCATCCTTGGAAAAGGTGATACCTAGGTAACAGAAGGTTTCTACTTGATGCACTTTATCTTTGTCAATAAAAAAGGAACAATTAGAGGATTTATTCTTGAGCCCACATGCCATTATATAGGTGTTCCCCTTATTGATAATCAGTTTCCTATCCTTAATAAAGGTAGAAAATCGATCAATCAGGCGCTGTAGTCCGATTGGCGTTCTAGAGAGCAGAACAGCGTCATCGGCGTATAATAACACCGGTACCGAGGAGCCTTTGACCTGTGGGGCATCAGCTTTAACACTTTTTAAAATCTTGTTGATTCCGTTAATAAATAAAATAAAAAGGAGGGGGGCCAGTACGCAGCCCTGTCTGATCCCTCTTTTAATATTGAATTTTGGGGTGCATTCCTCTTTGGGACCAAAACGCACACATGTGTTTAGTCTCCCATACAGCCTAGCCAGAAAATAAACTATACCCTCTGGTGCTCCTAACTGTAGCAACGATGACCATAAGATTGAGTGGTCGACCATATCAAAAGCGCTACTAAGGTCTGCAAAACAGAGGTAAAGTGGGCCAGTTTTGGCTGCGGTATATTTCCAGATCAGTAAATCTAAGTTTAAACACTGATCGGCTGTGCCCCGGCCTTTTCTAAATCCATACTCGCTATCGGCGAGGATACCCTCTTGTTCGGCCCAATCCTCCAACCTCGCTAACATAACTCTACTCATGATCTTATCTGAGGAGTCAAGGAGGGAGATAGGTCGGTAATTTTTTACACCCGACCTGCTGCCCTTTTTATGTATCGGTATAATAATGGATTCCCCCCATGTATCGGGGGCATCGGTACATATGGCAGCATTAAAAACTATAGCTAGGAGAGGGCTCCACATCTCGGGGGCTATTTTATATACATCTATAGGCACCCCATCCGGGCCCTGGGCTTTTCCCCCCTTACTAGCATGTATGCCAGATTCTACCTCACCAGGTGTAATGTCCAGAGGTAACACAGGCCATCTATCCTGGTTGGTGGCCGTACTACTATTAGAATCAAATATATTTGAGAAATTTGCAATCCAGCCGTCACTCGGGACATGAGAGGTTAGTGCTGGGGTAATTTCATCCTTGAGAAAAGGAGAATTAACAGTTGCCCAAAAGAGGGTGCTGTTAGATAAATCAGCTGCCTGATTTAAAGAGTCCCAGGTCAACTGCTGTAACTCCTTTTTCCTCTGCTTTAGAGCAAGCTTATATTCTAATCTAAGTTTAATTACAGAGTTGGTGTCCCTCGGTTTATTAGCAAGAGCTAATTTTAATTTAGTTAATAGACTGGTGCACACATGGTTAAACCACCCCGGTCCAATTCTACTTTGGCCACCTTTCGGTTTAGTGAACCTGGCATTAATAATTTTATTAATATCATTAAAAACATTTACAACCTGTTTTAAATCTGTGCTATTGTCAAGGATAAAAGAAATGTCCGTTAGACAATCCCTGACAATAGCACCGATTAATTCGACGGCTTTTTCCCCTGCCCATCTTTAACAAACTCCGTTTGGTCTATGTGGCTCCACATTGGAAACCGTATTACCCACTCTAGCATGACAACCTCCCCATAAAGTAGTTTCCAGTATGACATAGTTATGATCACTGATATTGGTTACTTCGATCCTCAAAGGAGCACAACAAGGGGTAATATTAGAGGACACGATCACGTGATCAATTACTGAGCTGGATTGCTGGTTCTTAAAGGTCGGAATGGGATCTCCATTTTCATCTTTCGGGAGGCCTAGGATTTCCAACTCATAGCAACCCATTAGGTAGTTTAACGCCTCTCCATAATTATTATGATAAAAATGCAAATCATCCACCCCGAACTCATCACTAAATCCACATATTGTTCCTGTTGACGATTTACACAAAGCAATATTGAAGTCTCCGACCCAAATCATTTAAAAAGAAACGTTAACTTCAATATTAAAATTTTCAATGGAACTTGCCAAATCATGAACCATTACAGTCCTGGTACCATCAAAAATGTTGTTATAATAATTTACCAGTAAGATATTATGGTTCGGTTCCTCTAACAGCCAAAGAATCTGTGCATGCTCTCCTACAGTTATTTGAGTTCGAGTCCAAGCGACTTAAGGCATGGAAACGATTATGCAAAGGGATAA
This sequence comes from Lissotriton helveticus, assembly GCF_964261635.1. NCBI lineage: Eukaryota > Metazoa > Chordata > Amphibia > Caudata > Salamandridae > Lissotriton > Lissotriton helveticus. The sequence goes on along the minus strand of NC_136059.1, from coordinate 1,597,906,681 downwards.
TTAACCCTGGGCGCTGATTCGGCATAATTTGCCTAACTGAGTTACTATCCTTCTGGGGGGTCTTGATGAGATGGGATGGCTATAAAAAAAGCCAAGCGGGCATGCACATACATTATTAACATTGGACGTGAGGGAGGCTGCTCTAAGCAAGACTGTGGTGACGTGTTGTGGGTACTTGAAATTAACAATAACACAGTCGCCACTACAGTTCTTGGTAGAATTGCCGATCCAGTGTACCCTTCTAGTGCTTAGTATATCATTAGCAAATGCAGTTGGAAACCCACATTGGTTGTGCAACCAGGAAACGGTTTTATTTTTCAACGAATCGTGAGATTCGTGTTGGGGGTGGGACATGTACGTATCAGCCTGCGGTACATTAGTTAAAACAACCACATATGGGGCACAGTCTGGAGGGAGATTGATAAAGCGCCTTCTTCTCACTTCAGACCATCCCGCATTATTTTCAGCAACTTTAGGTACCAAATTTTCTTGGTTAACTGTGGGCGGTTGGAGTGACGTGGCTGTTCTACTTGCCTCAATCCCCTCCTTAGATTGAATTACTACGGGTTGAATTACTACATCTTTCCCACCCCTCGTACCAACCTCGCTGGATTTAGACAATCCAGCCGAGGTAATATGAGTATCCAAAAGTTTGCCCAGCCTGACTACTTCTTTGGACATCTGGTCTAATTTAGCCATTAAGGGTTTGACCAGTTTATCAAATTTACCTTCAATAATTCTCACCAAAATATCAAATTGCTCGGAATTCAATTTAGTCATTCCATCCCCTCCCAAGACATCTTCTCCAGCTAGACTTTTGGGGGGTGTTGACGGTTTCTTGGTCTTTCTATTCTCCCCTCGCTTAATTGGTAACTTTCGAAATGCCCTGACTACTCTTCGGACCAGTGAGTGGTGGTCGGGGGTATCAGGAGAGTCATCCAGTATGACCTGGTCATGGGTCAGTGATGACAGTATATCATTATTTATTACCTCTTTTATTCCAGGTTCTTGGGTAATGTCTGGGACTGGTAAATCCAAAGAGATTGACAAAGTAGAGGGAGACCCTGAGGGGCTAACACGACTTAGGGAACGTCGTCGTTCACTATTAATTTAACTAAGTAGTTTTCTAGGGTTGCTGGTGCTGAAGGGGTTTTAGTGGGTTTAATTTTAGACATAATCGGAGCTTTAGGCCAAGCCGGTTTAGCAAGAATACAATAAAAGTACCGAAGCAATCATGAAACACACAAATAAATCACTAATAAGAACTCAGCATCCTATATGTTTAAAACGTTAAAGTGTCTCGCTGTGCAATGGTTAATAGATACTGCCAGGGTTCGTGGCCCAGCCCAGCCTCGTACGGCCCCGGACGGCCACAGATGGCCACAGACGGTCCCGCCCTTGTCCCGGGCTTAGCGCGGCGCTGCCCGCGCGCTCCGGCGACGCGGGGAGTAGCGCTGCTGTCTATGCGCCTCCTGGCGTGAAATTGTGGTGCACGGCTTCCGGCCGCTGTGGGTGCTGGGATTTGTAGTCCCCTAGTCCACCAGTCCCGCTCTCCGCTCTGCGGTGGCACTTGAGGTGGCAGAGAGTGCGGCGGCAGGAGGCAGGCTGGTTCGGCGGCCCTGGCGGTTCCTGCAACAGTCTGGCTCCACAGGTAGGAGTGTGGCAACACCCTGTGCTTTTTCAAAATCCCCCGCTCTGCCGAGAGTAGCGCTGCTGTTTATGCGCCTCCTGGCGCGAAATTGTGGTGCACGGCTTCCGGCCACTGAGGGTGCTGGGATTTGTATTCCCCTAGTCCACCAGTCCCGCTCTCCGCTCTGCGGCGGCACTCGAGGTGGCAGAGAGTGCGGCGGCGGGAGGCAGGCTGGATCGGCGGCCCTGACGGTTCCTGCAACAGTCTGGCTCAACAGGTAGGAGCGCGGCAACACCCTGTGCTATTTCAAAATCAACATGTAATCTATCATGACTTTAAAAAACATGTTCTTCCATATTTTTAAAGACTTCAACTAAGCATATTATTCACCTAGATCCATTTAAAATCAAGTTTGATTCACAGTGTGATCTTAGGCACATGACCAGGATGTTACATATAATCTACCATGCCTGTCTCTGCAAGCAGTATATGTGTTTCTCCTCATATTATTTCACTGTCTCTACAGGCCAAAAACAGGCCACCTATATATAAACAAGACATAACATTAATTTGTCATTACATGTAACATCCTGGTCATGTGCCTAAAATCACACTGTGAGTGAAGCTTAATTCACCCATCAGAGTGATCCTAGGCACATGACCAGGATGTAACAAGTAATCTACCATGACTTTAAAAAACATGTACTTGCACATTTTTAAAGACATCAACTAAGCATATTATTCACCCAGATCCATTTAAAATCAAGCTTGACTCACAGTGTAATCTTAGGCACATGACCAGGATATTACATGTAATCTACCATGGCTGTCTCTGCAAGCAGTATGTGTGTTTCTGCTCATATTATTTCACTGTCTCTACAGGCCAAAAACAGGCCACCTATATATAAGCAACACATAACATTAATTTCTCATTACATGTAACATCCTGGTCTTCTGCCTAATATCACACTGTAAGTGAAGCTTGATTCACCCATCAGTGTGATCTTAGGCAGATGACCAGGATGTAACATTCAATTCAATTCATGAAGCTTTATTCGGTACATATAAAAATGACCATAAAAGCACAAGAAATACATACATAGCATAACAAATACAGCTGATTACAGACAAGGGAAACCATCCGAGTATATGACTTACAGAATAAATTAAAAATTAAAAACACATACTTTTCCTGGCCCTAATTGTTTGGGTTACGGCCGTAAAAAAACAGATGTCGACATATTGTAGATTAAAAACTAGTCTCATAGCCTGTTTTACTGTATGTATGCCATATTTTACAAACATAGGTTTTAAAAATGCAATACGAAAATTTGTATACAATTTACAGATCAAAAGAAAGTGCAAAGTGCTCTGTTTGGATTCGCCATCACACATACATGGCCCTTGTGGGTGTTTCTTAAGGGTGGGCAGGGCCACTAAGTGATGCGCAATACCAATCCTTAATCTAGTCAGCACATACTTATGTGTTGGCCTAGTTACCCAAACTAAATAAATAGGAAAACCTTCACTGGTTATATAGTTGTTGTAAAACATAACAGTGGATAAAGATCCGCTGGCGACTGCCCGTTTTCTTGCAGCAAAGGATAAAAATGTAGTTTTTAACTCTTGTTTGAATATTAACAAAACTTCTCTGGGGTCAACCAAGATGTTTAAGTTAAAAATCTCAGAAAAACACCTAGGGATAGATGTAGGTAATTCTAATTTACCGTCTCATAAATACCGAATTTTACCGATTCGGTATTTATGAATCGGTAAATTAGAAGGAGGGAGATGTAGGTGAATTTATTTTTTGAAATACCGAATCTGTAAAAATCAGTATTTACCGATTCGGTAATACCGATTCGGTATTGCCCATTGATTCCTATGGGCCTTGAAGCCCATAGGAATCAATGGGCAATACCGATTCGGTATTTACCGATTCGGTAAATACCGAATCCTGCAAGGGTGCAGGGGGTGTCACTTTGACACCCTCTAGCACCCCGAATACAGGCACGTGTAACATGTGGCACACATACATGCCCTAAGGGCATGTCTGTGTGTCACATTGCACAGGTGTGCATGCACAGATGTGCATGCACACCTGTATTCGGTATTTTACCACCCAATAGGATTGGGTGGTAAAATACCAACTCTTAAGGGCCTGTGGCACTCTTTGAAGTGCCACCTACATCTCATTTACAGAATCGGTAAATTTACCGATTCGGTATTTTACCGATTCTGTATATTTACAGAATCGGTAAATTTACCGATTCTGTAAATGACATGCCCCCCACATGCCAAATCCTAAATACCGGTCGGTAACGGCCGAAATCGGCCGTTACCGACCGGTATTTTGGGCTCCTACATCTGGCCCCTAATGACGTATTTCAACCAGGGGATTTTTAAAATTTTGTCCACTGAGAAACAATCCTCAATGATTGATCTGGAGAAAGATTTTTCCTCTTGATGCCAAATTGAACGCCATATCATAAGTGGCCTCAAGGATAATTGATCAATCAAAGTCAAAGTCAAAAAGGCTTTATTTCGATAAAAAGATTATCATAAAAGCTTCACATAAAATTCATAGGTACAGTAAAAGAAGCCAAAAATAAAACAGATTACAAAAAGAATCTACGCATATACAATTATTTTCACATCATGAATTAATTAAAATGAGAAATTAAACAATTGATTTAAGCCTTTTGGCTCGGATTAACCAAGCCCATGATAAAAATTTGGCGAGTGCACAAGCATAGGTAGTACGGCTATCAGACATTAGTATACGAATTGCGTCTGAATGGCACCTAGTGCCCAATTGGCGACAGATGTTTGAGCCATATTTTCCTAGGTAAATTGTACTCTCCACATTCAAACATAAAATGTGCCAATGTCTCTGGTCTAGCTAGACATACTGGGCAAAGCTCTACAGTTTGTGCAGGCAGTTTCCATCTTGAAGAAAAAGTATACAATGGCAAAGTTCCTGCTCTAAATTTAAAATAAAGAGCCCTATCAAAAGGTTTGCCAATAGCGTCCAGATAAAGTTCACGTTTTGGAGAGTCCTTAAATTTTAAGAACTCTTCAGTAAGTCTGCCCATAGAAGCATTAGTGTTTCGTTGGGACATAATCCAGTTCCAATAAAGTTTCTTAAGAGTTGCCTTTGAAGGAGAAGATCTATTAGCCCATGAATCTTTTAGGCCCAAATTAAGTAGCAAGATTTTAATGTCACTCAGCCATTTGATTTTGTGCCACCCTGACAAGGACATAATTTCTGCGAGGCCTTGCGCATATTTACTAAGTTCGGGCACTCGCCACAATCGTGCCCATAGTAAGAGTGGCCGTAATCTTGCTAGATCTTCGATAGGGCTACAGCCTAAGTCAAGCATTAATGGGACCGTAGGGGTACCCTGAGGAAGTGACAAAATCGCCCTACAGAACTTCCTTTCGGACTTTGGCAAGTCATTGGTAATGGATGAGCCCCAAAGCTCCGCCCCATACAGAGCAGAACTAACCCCTTTAGCTACATATATATCAAGGACAACAGCTATTGGTCTAATTACACAGGAGCGTTGCTCTTTCAAAATAGCTCCTGTTATCCTTTTGTGGGATAATAACATTTTATCCAAATGTGGAGTCCATTGCATTTTATGAGATAGACGGATGCCGAGGTAGTCAAACACTTCTACTCTCTCCAGGGGTTCAGCATTCAGGATTGGAGGGCGTGCTAATTTTTTTGGGGGATTCAACACAAGATATTTAGTCTTGCCCGTGTGAATTACGAGGCCCCGTTTGGTACAAAAAGATTGAAAATTGTTCAAAAGCCTTTGAAGGCCTATCGGGGATTTCGATATTAAGAGCGTGTCATCCGCAAAAAGGAGGGTGGGTATGCGTTCTCCAGCCAGGGATGGTTCATCTGAAGGATATTCTAAGAGATGCTCAACCACCCCGTTGATATAAAGGGAAAACGGGGTGGGAGCAAGGACACATCCCTGGCGGACCCCTCTCTCTACCGGGATACTGCTAGTTTTCTCCCCTCCTGGACCCCACCTAATCTGGGCAAAGCTATTTTCATGCAGCCTAACCAGTAATGTAAGTAAATAGTGTGGCAACCCCATGTCGGCCCAGACTCTCCACAGGGTCTCCCTCGGTACAAGGTCAAAGGCAGTCTTTAAATCGATGAACGCGAGATAGAGACTGCCTTTGCCTATAACTACAACCCTCCAATACACCATCATGAGCCTAAAAACTTGTTCGACTGTCCCAGTACCTACTCTAAATCCTGCCTGATAGTCGGAAAGGATTTTATTTTCTTCTATCCAGTCCAATATTCTGACCAGTAGAACCTTGCCAACTACTTTTTGAGTAATATCCAACAGACTGATCGGTCTGTAGTTGGACGGCTCATCTCTGGCACCTTTTTTGTAAATGGGGACCACCTCCGCCCCTTTCCATGACGAAGGGATCGGAGCACCCTTACAGATGGCAACAAGTAAGGAGTAAATGAATTTACCCCACTTTGGAATATCTGACCTTAGAAGATCGCCAGGAATGCCATCCCGACCAGCGGCTTTTTGGGGCTTGATGGTACTTATGGCGTATTCCACCTCTTTAGTTGTAAAGCCAAATTCGTCGGGGACAGTACTCCAATCTAATAAATTCGTTGTTGGAACCACAAACCTCCCTTCAGCATCATTGGGAGCCTCAATAGGTGGCAGATCATCATGTCGGGAGTATAACTTTGAGAAGTGGTTAACCCACGCTTGGCTTGAAATGTTACATGAGATAAGATCACTATCCGGCCTGTTTCTGGCTCTAATTGTATCCCAGAAACATTTTGAGTCTTTTTTGAGACTGGCTTCTTTAAGAGTAAACCAGTACTCTTCTTCCCATTCTTTTTTAGCATGTGCCAGTGTAGTCTTATGCTTTTTCCTAGCAGTCTGTATCAGAGATTGGGTTTTGCTTTTGACGGCCTCTATTAAAAGAGACTTTGCCCGTCTGCATGCTGGGGTATACCAGTCATGCTTTCCCCTAGATTTAGGATGGGACAAGTTCCTCCCTTCAGAGCCCCTAGTCCAAAAGACTTCCCCTATGGACTTAACAACTACTTCAAAAATAGATGTTGCCTCTTCAGTTAACAAAACTGGATTGATGTTATCCAGTTTTATTTGTGAGGCCATAAGTAATTCGTCTATGGTGGAGATCTTAGTAGCATCCATAGCAATTTTATTCCACTTTAGACGTCTTCCACAGGAGGAAACAGTAGTTGTATGTGGGCATTTAGATAAGACTGCAGGTTCATTACTAAGCCAGGGGTTCGTTAGAGATAGAGAAAGTGAGTTATGATCACTCTCAACAGTAGCTATCACTACCATATCATGGACCAATCCCCAAAGTTTTAGGTCCAACAGAATATAATCAATCCTTGAGGGATGATCTATTCTGTTGAACGTATGGCACCCAGGCGGTCTGAGGCTGTGCGGCCATTAGTAGCTCTTAGACCGAATTCTAATGTCAGCGCATTAAGCTGTATTGCGCTACGGGACCACCTTTTTATCGGGGGGATAGTAAGTGCAGGGATACCCCATTTGCTGTCCTCCTCACCAAGATCTAAATTATCCTCCATAGGAAGTGGCTCATAGGTGCAATTAAAGTCACCTGCTACCAAGATATGGTCAGCTTCCTCGTGGTCTCTAAGTTGTGTTTCCAAGTCGGAGATCACCATGGAAGTACACCCATTTTTAGTGCCTCTGGCATAGATATTATATAAGGCAAGGGATAAGCCCATACTAGGATTAGTTAATAGGATCCCTAATATATCTGGGCTATTAACCTGCCTGGATGTTATGCAGCAGTTAAGGGAAATGCTTATCCAGATAAGAAGTCCCCCTGAGGGACGTCCCTTCCCTTGCGTTACTTTCACAGCAGGAACAAAATGGGTTACAAAACCAACCCGATGTAGCGGTTCTATGCTCCAAGTCTCCTGGAAGAGGCAGATTTTGTGCGCCTCGACCAAGTCATTCCATTCGGGTAGAGCCAATTTCTTATGGATACCTGCAAGGTTCCAACTAAGAATTTTAATTGGTTCCTTGTCAGGTTTATTTTTATGGTTATTAATTACATTGAGGGTTTGGGGTTCCAGGCAATCGCTTGCCAGTATGGAGGGTATTTGCTCGATATCTGTAGCTATGGGCATGCCTGCCTCGATCCCCTGAACCCTGCTAGATAAGGTTTGTTGAACCAGGGGGCTTTGCTGTTCAGGTTCCAGTATTGAATCCCCCGTATTTGCAACTACTGAAGATTCACTTCCCATTGTGTTAGTATAACAACCCGTGTGTCAATCAACCCCCTCAAGTCCGTTCAGACAACTAAATCGATTGGAACCATAGAATGGTAACACCGGGCCATGGAAGACTGGTCGAGCATTAAAATCATGGTGTCTACTCCCCCGGGCAACCCTCGTCCAGTTATCATGGGCTTGATTGAGATGCATAGGGGTAGGGGGGAAGAAAAACGACACATGTAGGGTCTGAATTGTTGATTCAAGTGATCTATTCTTCCCTCGACATATATGAGTAACAGTCCCAGCATCACGAAAGCTCACCAGGATACAATCCCCTATTATGGATTTGTTTGTTTTTCCCACCCAAGGGACCCTTCTCACCATAATGATTTCGTTGTTAAGATATACCGGGAGGGGCCTGTTCACATTCAGCCACTTAATGACCCTGCTTTTCAGTGTGCTGAAGTTCTCAACTTCGCCCACTTCGAGTAGGGGAACACCGGCCATAACGACCATGAGGTCGTTTGCCTCTGGAAGGAGATTGGGTCTACAGGGCCTAGTAGGAGGCTTAACTGGGGGTGGAAAAGCAGAGCTACCAGTGATTGGTATAGGGGGAGCTAGGCCTACAGGTGAAGGTGGCCTATTAAGATTTAATGGGTGGGCTGGGACTATGTTAGCCATAAGGGGTTGTATAGGGTGAGCAGCAGTGGTAATCGGGGGGGGGTACTGAAATAACTGGCCTATTAGAGGATTTCGTAGGGACCATGGGAGGAAAAGAAGTCTCAAGAGGTCTACCCTGGGTACCAGCCACCGATTTCATGCTATTTAATGTAGTCTCCAATATAGTGAGTCTAATCTCAACCTTTTTTAGACTCTCACTAATGGGCAATAATAGGGACCTAAGCAAAAATTCAAGATTTTCTAATGGGACAACAGAGAAAGGGGCATTGGTAGCTTTATTTACTGTAGCATCAACCGAATCAGTAGCAGTGGTGACCTATTCTGGAGGTGTTAAATGTGGATCTTCCACTAACCTCTCAGTAGGGGGGGGATTTTGTTATCCTACCAAACTCAGAGTGGGGGATTTTTATTTTGGTTTTTCCCTGGCCACCCCTCGACTTCCTCCTGCGTTTATTCGGTGGGGGCCCATATACCCCTTGCACGGAAGTTGGTTTGGTTTTAACTTTAGCTTTCCTAGCTTTAGTAGCCGGTGGGGGCTGGGAAATTAAATCTATGGTCACACTACTTGGACTAAGAGAGGGGGCTAAGTTAGTGGTTGACTCAGTCGGGGTGTTGGTACAGTCCCTCAGAAGGAGTGGGACATCATCCAGAGCGGGTGTTTCCTCACTCAGTAATATGGAATTATCTGCAAGGGGCCTATTTTTCAGATTTTCTATTGAGCGCCTGCGCTCCGCCCTAAGCTTAGTCAAAATACTTTCCTTATCCCCTTCTCCCGTAGCCCGGGGAAAATAATTATCCAAGGTCCTATTTTTTCCCCTCCCAGCCTCGTAGGAGTGCCCTCCCTAGCCGGGGAAGGCATAACTAACCGTGATGGGTGCAGAGCTAAAAGGTAATTTAACAGTACAGTATTCCAGTGTTCAAGGGGCAAACTGAAGAGGGTAGGCCCAGCCCGGCCTAATCTGGCCTATGACGGCCTTAGACGGTCCCGCCCTTGTCCCGGGCTTCTCCCGGGATGCTCCCGCGCAGCGGGTATACTGAGGTCTTTAAATACCTATTGGCGTTATGGGCGGGGGGGCGTGGCCGGCAGGGAGAGCAGCCCAGCTGTTGTCAATGGGGCACGCAGGGGCTCCTGGTCCACGGAGTCCCTGCTTCGTGCTCGCAGCCCTGCCGGTCCGATGGAAATGTCCAGAGTCAGCAGCCCCTTAACAAATACCGCGCTGCGGGACCCGCGTAGCGGGTCCGGCGAGGTAGAAAGATAAATCCCTGTGACAGGAAGGCTTCAGTGAAAGACGGTTGCCAGCAGTCCGGTACAGCTAACAGCAAAGGAGAGTCCCGTTTGTACGTGGGAGATCCCGCCTGTTATGCTCCGTGGGCGGGGGGCGTGGCCGGCAGGGAGAGCAGCCCAGCTGTTGTCAATGGGGCACGCAGGGGCTCCTGGTCCACGGAGTCCCTGCTTCGTGCTCGCAGCCCTGCCGGTCCGATGGAAATGCCCAGAGTCAGCAGCCCCTTAACAAATACCGCGCTGCGGGACCCGCATAGCGGGTCCGGCGAGGTAGAAAGATAAATCCCTGTGACAGGAAGGCTTCAGTGAAAGACGGTTGCCAGCAGTCCGGTACAGCTAACAGCAAAGAAGAGTCCCGTTTGTACGTGGGAGATCCCGCCTGTTATGCTCCGTGGGCGGGGGGCGTGGCCGGCAGGGAGAGCAGCCCAGCTGTTGTCAATAGGACACGCAGGGGCTCCTGGTCCACGGAGTCCCTGCTTCGTGCTCGCAGCCCTGCCGGTCCGATGGAAATGCCCAGAGTCAGCAGCCCCTTAACAAATACCGCGCTGCGGGACCCGCGTAGCGGGTCCGGCGAGGTAGAAAGATAAATCCCTGTGACAGGAAGGCTTCAGTGAAAGACGGTTGCCAGCAGTCGGGTACAGCTAACAGCAAAGGAGAGTCCCGTTTGTACGTGGGAGATCCCGCCTGTTATGCTCCGTGGGCGGGGGGCGTGGCCGGCAGGGAGAGCAGCCCAGCTGTTGTCAATGGGGCACGGAGGGGCTCCTGGTCCACGGAGTCCCTGCTTCGTGCTCGCAGCCCTGCCGGTCCGATGGAAATGCCCAGAGTCAGCAGCACCTTAACAAATACCGCGCTGTGGGACCCGCGTAGCGGGTCCGGCGAGGTAGAAAGATAAATCCCTGTGACAGGAAGACTTCAGTGAAAGACGGTTGCCAGCAGTCCGGTACAGCTAACAGCAAAGGAGAGTCCCGTTTGTACGTGGGAGATCCCGCCTGTTATGCTCCGTGGGCGGGGGACGTGGCCGGCAGGGAGAGCAGCCCAGCTGTTGTCAATAGGGCACGCAGGGGCTCCTGGTCCACGGAGTCCCTGCTTCGTGCTCGCAGCCCTGCCGGTCCGATGGAAATGCCCAGAGTCAGCAGCCCCTTAACAAATACCGCGCTGCGGGACCCGCGTAGCGGGTCCGGCGAGGTAGAAATATAAATCCCTGTGACAGGAAGGCTTCAGTGAAAGACGGTTGCCAGCAGTCCGGTACAGCTAACAGCAAAGGAGAGTCCCGTTTGTACGTGGGAGATCCCGCCTGTTATGCTCCGTGGGCGGGGGGCGTGGCCGGCAGGGAGAGCAGCCCAGCTGTTGTCAATGGGGCACGCAGGGGCTCCTGGTCCACGGAGGCCCTGCTTCGTGCTCGCAGCCCTGCCGGTCCGATGGAAATGCCCAGAGTCAGCAGCCCCTTAACAAATACCTCGCTCCGGGACCCGCTTAGCGGGTCCGGCGAGGTAGAAAGATAAATCCCTGTGACAGGAAGGCTTCAGTGAAAGACGGTTGCCAGCAGTCCGGTACAGCTAACAGCAAAGGAGAGTCCCGTTTGTACGTGGGAGATCCCGCCTGTTATGCTCCGTGGGCGGGGGGCGTAGCCGGCAGGGAGAGCAGCCCAGCTGTTGTCAATGGGGCACGCAGGGGCTCCTGGTCCACGGAGTCCCTGCTTCGTGCTCGCAGCCCTGCCGGTCCGATGGAAATGCCCAGAGTCAGCAGCCCCTTAACAAATACCGCGCTGTGGGACCCGCGTAGCGGGTCCGTCGAGGTAGAAAGATAAATCCCTGTGACAGGAAGGCTTCAGTGAAAGACGGTTGTCAGCAGTCCGGTACAGCTAACAGCAAAGGAGATCAGATCAGAAAATTAATGTCCAGTTCTCGATGGATCAGCTCGGTGGCAGCAGAGGATGGCAGCATGAAAAGCTTTTTTAGAAATGTATTTTCCTCCAGCTGCAGTGTGTACGCACAGTTGTGTCCCCAGACACCTGCCCCATATAGAGCGATACTAATACACCTTGCTTGATAAATCTTAAGCATATCTCTGGTTCGTCGGTCCCCACTTTTGCTGCAAACCTAAAAACACCATGGGCATTTTTAGCCATTCTAATTCGGATATTTTTAAATTCATTATACCACTTTCCATCCTTGGAAAAGGTGATACCTAGGTAACAGAAGGTTTCTACTTGATGCACTTTATCTTTGTCGATAAAAAAGGAACAATTAGAGTATTTATTCTTGAGCCCACATGCCATTATATAGGTTTTCCCCTTATTGATAATCAGTTTCCTATCCTTAATAAAGGTAGAAAATCGATCAATCAGGCGCTGTAGTCCGATTGGCGTTCTAGAGAGCAGAACAGCGTCATCGGCGTATAATAACACCGGTACCGATGAGCCTCTAACCTGTGAGGCATCAGCTTTAACACTTTTTAAAATCTTGTTGATTCTGTTAATAAATAAAATAAAAAGGAGGGGGGCCAGTACGCAGCCCTGTCTGATCCCTCTTTTAATATTGAATTTTGGGGTGCATTCCCCTTTGGGACCAAAACGCACACATGTGTTTAGTCTCCCATACAGCCTAGCCAGAAAATAAACTATACCCTCTGGTGCTTCTAACTGTAGCAACGTTGACCATAAGATTGAGTGGTCGACCATATCAAAAGCGCTACTAAGGTCTGCAAAACAGAGGTAAAGTGGGCCGGTTTTAGCTGCGGTATATTTCCAGATCAGTAAATCTAACTTTAAACACTGATCAACTGTGCCCCGGCCTTTTCTAAATCCATACTGGCGAGGATACCCTCTTGTTCGGCCCAATCCTCCAACCTCGCTAACATAACTCTACTCATGATCTTATCTGAGGAGTCAAGGAGGTAGATCTTTTAGGCTCCTTGCAGCATCCAGATGGAACAAGCTACCAATGGCACTGCGACTAGAACCCTCAGAAACACTCTTCAGAGCCAAGCTGAAGACTGCTCTATTTTCACAGTAATTTTCTGCATTTATCAGTCTGGTAGACATTAGCTCATTAGCGCGGGGACACGCCGCTGTGCGTCACCAAGCGCTCTACAAAACCCCCTAAAATAGATAGGTCGGTAATTTATTACATCCGACCTGCTGCCCTTTTTATGTATCGGTATAATAATGGATTCCCCCCATGTATCGGGGGCATCGGTACATATGGCAGCATTAAAAACTATAGCTAGGAGAGGGCTCCACATCTCAGGGGCTATTTTATATACATCTATAGGCACCCCATCCGGGCCCTGGGCTTTTCCCCCCTTACTAGCATGTATGCCAGATTCTACCTCACTAGGTGTAATGTCCAGAGGTAACACAGGCCATCTATCCTGGTTGGTGGCCGTACTACTATTAGAATCAAATATATTTGAGAAATGTGCAATCCAGCCGTCACTCGGGACATTAGAGGTTAGTGCTGGGGTAATTTCATCCTTATGAAAAGGAGAATTAACAGTTGCCCAAAAGAGGGTGCTGTTAGATAAATCAGCTGCCTGATTTAAAGAGTCCCAGGTCAGCTGCTGTAACTCCTTTTTCCTCTGCTTTAGAGCAAGCTTATATTCTAATCTAAGTTTAATTACAGAGTTGGTGTCCCTCGGTTTCTTAGCAAGAGCTAATTTTAATTTAGTTAATAGACTGGTGCACACATGGTTAAACCACCCCGGTCCAATTCTACTTTGGCCACCTTTCGGTTTAGTGAACCTGGCATTAATATCATTAAAAACATTTACAACCTGTTTTAAATCTGTGCTATTGTCAAGGATAAAAGAAATGTCCGTTAGACAATCCCTGACAATAGCACCGATTAATTTGTAGGCTTTTTCCCCTGCCCATCTTTAACGAACTCCGTTTGGTCTATGTGGTTCCACATTGGAAACCGTATTACCCACTCCAGCATGACAACCTCCCCATAAAGTAGTTTCCAGTATGACATAGTTATGATCACTGATATTGGTTACTTCGATCCTCAAAGGAGCACAACAAGGGGTAATATTAGAGGACACGATGACGTGATCAATTACTGAGCTGGATTGCTGGTTCTTAAAGGTCGGAATGGGATCTCCATTTTCATCTTTCGGGAGGCCTAGGATTTCCAACTCATAGCAACCCATTAGGTAGTTTAACGCCTCTCCATAATTATTATGACAAAAATGCAAATCATCCACCCCGAACTCATCACTAAATCCACATATTTTTCCTGTTGACGATTTACACAAAGGAATATTGAAGTCTCCGACCCAAATCATATCAAAAGAAACGTTAACTTCAATATTCAAATTTTCAATGGAACTAGCCAAATCATGAACCACTACAGTCCTGGTACCATCAAAAATTTTGTTATAATAATTTACCAGTAAGATATTATGGTTCGGTTCCTCTAACAGCCAAAGAATCTGTGCATGCTCTCCTACAGTTATATGCCTTTTTACTATTATTGCACGGTTAACTGTGACCAATATCAATAACCCCCCTTTTGCCCTACCCGGTCCAGTCCCCTGCGCGGGCAGATGGAATGATGCATACCCCTCATAATTAACTTCCTCCCTACACCAGGTCTCCTGGAAACATAAAATATCATAGGCATTGATGAAATTCTGCCAGCCCAGAACTTTCCCCTTGGATTTTAGACCTGCAACATTCCAGCTGACGATGAATATCCAGTTAACCCCTATGTTAGTCCCATCTGGGATCGTGATTTCGTTAGGGCTATTTCCATCCCTGTGATTGCTGCCTAATAAAGCCTCACCATTATGTACAGTGAAAGGGGTCACCTCCCTGGCTAACACAGAAACCGTAATATCCTCAATGTTTTCAGTGACATTAATGCTTTCAGAGACTGGTCTATTCATATCTTCACACACGGGGGCTGAGCGTCCAAGCTAAGTCAGTCATTCAAGTCCAAGCGACTTAAGGTATAGAAACGATTATGCAAAGGGATAATTAACCCTGGGCGCTGATTCTGCATAATTTGCCTAACTGAGTTACTATCCTTCGGGGGTGTCTTGATGAGATGGCTATAAAAAAAGCCAAGCGGGCCTGCACATACATTATTAGCATTGGACGTGAGGGAGGCTGCTCTAAGCAAGACTGTGGCGACGTGTTGTGGGTACTTGAAATTAACAATAACACAGTCGCCACTACAGTTCTTGGTAGAATTGCCGATCCAGTGTACCCTTCTAGTGCTTAGTATATCATTAGCAAATGCAGTTGGAAACCCACATTGGTTGTGCAACCAGGAAACGGTTTTATTTTTCAACGAATCGTGAGATTCGTGTTGGAGGTGGGACATGTACGTATGAGCCTGCGGTACATTAGTAAAAACAACCACATATGGGGCACAGTCTGGAGGGAGATTGATAAAGCGCCTTCTTCTCACTTCAGACCATCCCGCATCATTTTCAGCAACTTTAGGTACCGAATTTTCTTGGTAAACTGTGGGCGGTTGGAGTGACGTGGCTGTTCTACTTGCCTCAATCACCTCCTTAGATTGAATTACTATGGGTTGAATTACTACATGATTCCCACCCCTCGTACCAACCTCGCTGGATTTAGACAATCCAGCCGAGGTAATATGAGTATCCAAAAGTTCGCCCAGCCTGACTACTTCTTTGGACATCTGGTCTAATTTAGCCATTAAGGGTTTGACCAGTTTATCAAATTTACCTTCAATAATTCCCACCAAAATATCAAATTGCTCAGAATTCAATTTAGTCATTCTATCCCCTCCCAAGACATCTTCTCCAGCTGGACTTTTGGGGGTGTTGACGGTCTCTTGGTCCTTCTATTCTCCCCTCGCCTAATTGGTAACTTTCGAAACGCCCTGACTACTCTTCGGACCGGTGAGTGGTGGTCGGGGGTATCAGGAGTCATCCAGTACGACCTGGTCATGGGTCGGTGATGACAGTATAGCATTATTTATTACCTCTTTTATTCCAGGTTCTTGGGTAATGTCCGGGACTGGTAAATCCAAAGAGATTGACAAAGTAGAGGGAGACCCTGAGGGGCTAGCACGACTTAGGGAACGTCGTCGTTCACTATTAAATTTATTAACTACTTTAACTAAGTAGTTGTCTAGGGTTGCTGGTGCTGAAGGGGTTTTAGTGGGTTTAATTTTAGACATAATCGGAGCTTTAGGCCAAGCCTGTTTAGCAAGAATACAATAAAAGTACCGAAGCAATCATAAAACACACAAATAAATCACTAATAAGAACTCAGCGTCCTATATGTTTAAAACGTTAAAGAGTCTCACTGTGCAATGGTTAATAGATACTGCCAGGGTCCGTGGCCCAGCCCAACCTCGTACGGCCCCGGACGGCCACAGACGGTCCCGCCCTTGTCCCGGGCTTGGCCTGGCGCTGCCCGCGCGCTCCCGCGATGCGGGGAGTAGCGCTGCTGTTTATGCACCTCCTGGCACGAAATTGTGGTGCGCGGCTTCCGGCCGCTGAGGGTGCTGGGATTTGTAGTCCCCTAGTCCACCACCAGTCCCGCTCTCTGCTCTGCGGCGGCACTCGAGGTGGCAGAGAGTGCGGCGGCGGGAGGCAGGCTGGATCGGCGGCCCTGGCGGTTCCGGCAACAGTCTGGCTCCACAGGTAGGAGCGAGGCAACACCCTGTGCTTTTTCAAAATCCCCCGCTCTGCCGAGAGTAGCGCTGCTGTCTATTCGCCTCCTGGCGTGAAATTGTGGTGCGCGGCTTCCGGCCGCTGTGGGTGCTGGGATTTGTAGTCCCCTAGTCCACCAGTCCCGCTCTCCGCTCTGCAGCGGCACTTGAGGTGGCAAAGAGTGCGGCAGCGAGAGGCAGGCTGGTTCGGCGGCCCTGGCGGTTCCTGCAACAGTCTGGCTCCACAGGTAGGAGTGCGGCAACACCCTGTGCTTTTTCAAAATCCCCCGCTCTGCCGAGAGTAGAGCTGCTGTTTATGCGCCTCCTGGCGCGAAATTGTGGTGCGCGGCTTCTGGCCGCTGAGGGTGCTGGGATTTGTAGTCCCCTAGTCCATTAGTCCCGCTCTCCGCTCTGCGGCGGCACTCGAGGTGGCAGAGAGTGCGGCGGCGGGAGGCAGGCTGGTTCGGCGGCCCTGGCGGTTCCTGCAACAGTCTGGCTCAACAGGTAGGAGCGCGGCAACACCCTGTGCTATTTCAAAATCAACATGTAATCTATCATGACTTTAAAAAACATGTTCTTCCATATTTTTAAAGACATCAACTAAGCATATTATTCACCCAGATCCATTTAAAATCAAGCTTCACTCACTGTGTGATCTTAGGCACATGATCTGGATGTTACATGTAATCAACCATGTCTCTAAAAAACATGTACTTCCATATTTTTAAAGACATCAAGTAAGCATATTATTCACCCACATCCATTTAAAATCAAGCTAGACTCACAGTGTGCTCTTAGGCACTTGACCAAGATGTTACATATAATCTACCATGTCTGTCTCTGCAAGCAGTATGTGTGTTTCTGCTCATATAATTTCACTGTCTCTACAGACCAAAAACAGGCCACCTATATATAAGCAAGACATAACATTAATTTCTCATTACATGTAACATCCTGGTCATGTGCCTAAGATCACACTGTGACTGAAGCTTGATTCATCCATCAGTGTGATCTTAGGCACATGACCAGAACGTTACATGTAATCTACCATGTCTTCAAAAAACATATACTACCATATTTTTAATAGCAGTGTATCTTCATTAAATGAATCATATATCAGATTACACACAGGCACAAAGTAAAGTGAGACACAAGCAAAGAATACTCTTTAAGCTAATTGAGGCAAACTGTTACAAGGCACAGGTGACATTATTGAAAAATGTGAAAATGTTTTCTCTTATTTCAAACAGAAAGTCAGTGTAATGCTTCTCCAAAATTTAAAAAGCAGACTTTTCCAGAAAAGATTTTGCATACTAAATCGTTTTTGACACAAAGCACAGCTCATTTAAATGACCACTACAGAAACAAAGCAGAAACCTAACTCTTTTTCAAAATACATTGCCAATATGCACCATTTTATTTTTAAACAACATTACAAAAAAACATGACACAAAATGCAAGAATAAAGAAGCAAAATATGCTTCTTAATCTTCCCCATAGTGCATACAGCACTCTATCTTGATTGAAAGAATCATTACTCACCTTTAAAAATGCTTTGAAAGATGTAGAACAGTGTCAGTCACACTCAACAGATTTTCTTAAGCAGAATCTCTGAATAATGCTTCTTTCGCTGGAGCCTCAGAATAATGGCACAGATTCTTATCATTTCAGACCCATACTCTTGTACATCAACAATCAAAATTGTTCCCACACAAATTCAAAACCGAACTGCACTTTTTAATTGGTTGTACATTTGAAGACTTTGAAACTCACATAACATTCACCCATCCCCCCAGTGCTCATTCACCACATTCACCATGGTAACTCCCTCCTAACCCAGCACACAGTTCAGAATTTCATCATACTATGTTGCAAAAGAATACAGCAACGGTGTTTGACCTCTCAATGTACTAGCTAATCAAGTGCAATCTTTCTTTAAATGACTTTTTCTCAACCATTGAAATGACTTCTTTAAAAAAAAAAAGCATGCACCCTAATTTTTTGTGGAGATTTTTAGGAAAGCACCAATCATTTCTGGGTTTTCAAGTGCACTGAATCTCAACCACTTTAATTAAAAATTCCTACTTTCAAACTGCCATTTCATTTTCACAACTCATCTGAATAGAAGCACATCTACCTTCAAGATGCCAAAAGTCTGGTTTGTGGGTCATAGCTATGTCTTCTGGAGTGAAAAATTTGCAAGCAACAGAGGGATTTACAGCCTTGATTTACCAAATGCGGACATTGTGTGGATTGAACAGAGAGGATTAGAAGTCACCAATTGATACCATTGATAAAATCCTTTATGCATCTTCCACACCCTGACCTTATAATTGTGCACTATGGTGGAAATGACCTAGGCACTTTGACAGGGGTAGGTCTGGAAATGCTTTTAAAGGACATCTTTGGGCAATTGATGTCACTTTTTCCAAAAACTGCGTTGGTATTTTCTAATATATGCCAAAGGCAAAAATGGAACTGTTCCAACCAATTGTGTCCACAGATTGAGAAAGCAAGGAAACATGTAAATAAATCTGTTTCTGCTTTCCTCAGAGACTATGGTATGGGTTCCATTTACCACAACAACTTGCATTACAGCATGCAAGGCATCTATAGGAGAGATGGTGTACATTTTACAGATGAGGGGAATAGAGTCTTCCTCTTGAATTTGAGACTCTGCATTGGTACCTACTTGTAGGTACAAAAAACACCCACATAACACAACAGCTCTTTTCAGAGCTAACCTACCTCTAAACACTCTACATTATTTTTTTACTCTATTTTTTTACACTGTTTTTCCCCGTGGTGCGCTCAGGGTGCGCGTACCGGTGAGCGTACACGGGAACGCACCCAGCGCTTACCCCGCGAAAATGTAAAACAAATAGTTTTTGGGCCCTTCAGGGTCCTTCTAAGCCTCCCTCAAAAAACCTAGGGGGTCAGGGGGTGTCTACCCTGCCCCCTTTTAATCATTTCCCCCTTTTTTTTCACCTCAGGTGTCTCGATTTTCCCGAGACACAAGATAGTGGACTCTCCGGACTGTTAAGAATGTTGACAGACATCCGACAGCCAATCAGCTTTCTGCTCGCGCACTTCCGTAGCGCGCCGGGTGCGCTCCCCGGTACGCGTACCGGTGAGCGCTCGGTGCGTGCCTATAGATATATATGTGTTTTTGAAGTTAATTTTCGTAAAAACCACTGGAGCAATTTTCACCAAATATAGCAAAGTCACATCTGCGTACCAGTCCCTACAATTTTGCAAAGTTTGCGTAATTCCGTTTGGCGGTTCGGGCTGTAGACATGTCAGAACGTCCTATTGAAATTAACATGGGGAAAACACATTTTGGGACCCCCCTTTTTTCTCAGCCCCCACTTCACGAATCCCCCTGAAACTTACAGGGAAGGAGCGGAGCGGAGCTGGCCAAAATTAGGGAAAATTACACACAAATTCCTCAACCGGCGCCAGAGTTATTCCTAATAGAATGTTGCAGATTTCCTATGGTAGCTAGGTCCTAACTATAACTACCTACTGGCGACCGCCAGTAGGTAATATATATATTACCTACTGGCGGTCGCCAGTAGGTAGATATAGTTAGGACATGGTTTCCATAGGAAATCCGCAACATTCTGAAGGGAATAACTTTGGCGCCGGTTGATGAATCTTCGCAAATTTCTCAAAGAAGATGGCCCACTCTGTTCCGCTCCTTCCCTGAAAGTTTTGGGGGGATTTGTCAAGTGGGGGCTGAGAAAAAAGGGGGGTCCCAAAACGTGTTTTCCTCAAGGTTTTTTCCATAGGACAATGAGACACGGCTACAGCCCGAACTTCTGAATGGAATTACAAGAAAGTCTGATTCGCAGATCACGCTTTTGCTCAAATGGTGTAAATCCCTCCATTAGTTCCTGAGAAAATCAAAAGAAAAAAATATATATATCTAGGCGCGCGTACCGTACGCGTACCATATGCGTACGGTACGCGCACCTTTCCGGGCAAGAGCTGCATGCTGATTGGCTGTCAACTGTCTGTCAACACTCCAAACCAGAAATTGTTGGCAGCCATCTTGTGCTCAGTAGACTGAGGCACAAGAAAGTAGAAAAACAAACGTTTAGAACTCAAAAAGGGGGCAGGGTAGAAACACCCTGACCCCCTAGGCCTGCTCAGGGGGTCTTACAAGGACCCCCAAGGCCCCCCAATTTTTTTTTTTTACAAAAAAATTGCGGGGTACGCGTACGGTACACGTTCAGTACGCGTACCTTTCGGAGCACGAGCTGCATGCTCATTGGCTTTCAACACTCCAAACCAGGAAGTGTTGGCAGCCATCTTGTGCTCGGTAGACCAAGGCACAAGAAAGCAGAAAAGCAAACGTGTAGAACGCAAAAAGGGGGCAGGGTAGAAACACCCTGACCCCCTAGGCCTTCTCAGGTGGTCCCACACGGACCCCCGAGGCCACAACATTTTTTTCAAAAAACACAGTCTGCTTTTTTTCAAATTACCCCCCGGGTGGCCAAATCCCTGGGGCATCGTGAAAAATAAGTTCTGTGGGCTCCAAACACCCCCACACTGCCCCGGGGACCCCCATCCCCGGGGCAAAGCAATGCAGCCCCTGGCACCTACTGGAGGTTCCAAGGGGAATTGGTTCCCCCTCTGCAAACGCGCCAGGGGGCTGCGTTGCAGAGAGGTGTAAAAAGGGGCGTGGCCTCATTACACCTCTCTGCAATGCAGTCCCCTGGCACATACTGGAGGTTGCTGGTGGGCTAGTTGGCCCCCATGGACCCCCAGTATGCAAGGGGAATTAGTTCCCCCTCTGCAAATGCGCCCGGGGGCTGTGTTGCAGAGAGGTGTGAAAAGGGGCATGGCCTCATTACACCTCTCTGCAATGCAGTCCCCTGGCGCATACTGGAGATTCCTTGTGGGCTAGTTGGCCGCCAGGGGCCCCCAGTATGCAAGGGGAATTAGTTCCCCCTCTGCAAATGTGCCTGGGGCTGCGTTGCAGGGAGGTGTAAAAAGGGGAATAGCCTCATTACACCTCTCTGCAAAGTAACTTCCTGGCGTATACTGGAGGTTCCCGGTGGGCTAGTTGGCCCCCAGGGACCCCCAGTATGTAAGGGGACTTAATCCCCCAACTTAGAACACTCTACAGGGTGCGTTAGCACAGTGGTGAAGGTAGGGGCGGGGCTTGAGGTGATGTGAGTGTAAACATGCCCCGAGGCGCGTTTTAAGTTGGGGAATTAATTCCTGTTCAATCCAGAGGTCCCCTAGGGGACAACTAGTCCAATAGGTATCTCCAGTAAGCGCCACGGAGCTGTGTTGCAGAGTGTTGTAAAAAGGGGGCGTGCCCTTTGAACACCTCTCTGCAACACAGCTGCCTGACGCATACTGGAGGTACCCGATGGGCTAGTTGGCTCACAGGAGACCTCAGGATTGAAGAGGAATTAATTCCCCAATCTAGCTCACTACTATTCCTGAAAAGTAAATTTAACTGTAGTTACCAGTAACTTGAATTTCCTTCCATAGAATATCATTGCCTGCTATATAAAATATATATACACATTTTAAAAATATTAAATTTAAAAAATGTATATTACAATTTAAATATTTTTAAAATCATTTTTTTCAATTTATATTAAAAATATGTAATGTAATTTAAAAAATAAAATATCTAAAAAGAAATAGTTTAAAATAATGTAGTAAATAGGTATAAAAAATATAACAATTAATACATTTAATAATTATCATTTACAAAACCTTTGAAATACACAGAAAAAAAATATAGGTTTCACACACGTTATACTTAGGAATTAGCATTTAAAAAACCTTGCAAATTCACTGAAAAAACCATAGGTTTCACACGCGTTATAGTTAGGAATTAGCATTAAAAAAACCTTGCAAATTCATTGAAAAAACCATAGGTTTCACACATGATATAGTTAGCTGGACATTTCACTCATACAAAACTTTGAAATTCCCCCGTTATAGTTAGTTCAGCTAACTATAACTCGCGCGCCCGCAATGCACTGCTGATGACGTGACATATTACATCACTCAGGACATGGTCAGTGACATCACTCATGACATCACTGATGACATCTCAAATGACATCACTGATGACATCATCCAGTGAATGTGTATCTTTCTGAAAAATAAATATTTTTTATATATGTATATCTAAAGGTCGATGGAAGAATAAATGGGTAAATAAGTGTCTCAGTGGATGTTTTTTTTGTAAAATTGATTGGTTAACTGACTTATTAAGTGTATCTTATTGAATACATATATTAGCGAGCAATGTTTAAATATTTAAATATATGTATCAGTGTCTCACTTTGTGTATAAGTGGCTGCATGGGTTGGTGAGTATATATATATATATATATATATATATATATATATATATATTACCTACTGGCGGTCGCCAGTAGGTATATATAGTTAGGATTTTTTCTCTATGGGTTTTTTGAAAATTCTATGTCTAATAACTTTGGCGTTTGTGGACGGAATTGGCTGAAATTTTCAGGAAAATGGCACATTTTGTTTCTGAGCAGCCCTTGAAAATTGGGGGGGGTTCGTCCAGTGGGGGCCGAGAAAAAAGGGGGGTCCCAAAACGTGTTTTTAACATTGAGTTTTCCATAGGGCGGTTGGCCTCACTTTTAGCCCGAACGGCTGAATGGATTTGCACGAAACTTGGCAAAATTGTAGGGACTGGTAGCCCGATGTGCCTTTTGTAGGTCTCAATATATGTGCTCCAGTGGATTTTGAGAAATTAACGTTTAAAAAAAGATATATATCTGTAACAGCGGAGCGGGCAGCGCACTGGTTCGCGGACTTTTCGCGCAACGGAGCTTTGTGAAGCGAAGCTGATTGGTTCTCCGGCGTCTGTCAACATTCCAAACAGTCCGTAGCGGCCGCCATCTTGTCTCTCGGTAGGATCGAGAGACAAGAGGAGGTCAAAACAAAGGGGGAAATAACTATAAGGGGGCATAGTAGATCCTCGCTGACACCCTAGGTTTGATGTGGAGGTTTTAAAAGGGCCCCGCGGGGCAAAAAAAAATAATAATAATAATAATTGAACGGCTGAATGGATTTGCACGAAACTTGGCAAAATATTAGGGACTGGTAGCCCGATGTGCCTTTGCTAGGTCTCAATATATGTGCTCCAGTGGATTTTGAGAAATTAACGTTCAAAAAAAGATATATATCTGTAACAGCGCTCCGCTTCGCGTAACGGAGGTTTGCGAAGCTGATTGGTCATTCTGTCACTGGGCTATAGTTGGGCTACATCTGGCTGATATTTGGGCTACATTTGTTTTTTTGTGTGTCTGGCGGCCATCTTTGGGCTACATTGGGCTACATTGGGCTTCATTGGGCTACATTCGGCTAATTAGCAAATAGCTCATCGCAAACTAGGAATGGTAAAGAATCGCTATTTATTCCTTAAAGTTCGCTATTTAGGAAATGCAAATAACTTTGATGATACATATGGCGGTTCATCTCTAACAAGATAAGAAGCATAGGGATACATTTATGATGACTGGCGCATCACCAGGGATGTGTTAGTCATTTTGTGCCGCTGTTCCGTCACCTATGGTGTGCTGCATTTACAATGCGGCGCATCATGGGGCAAAAACAGCACAGATGCGTGATGTATCTGTGCCGTAAAGGTGGCGCATTGCTGGAGTTGTATCGCAAGTGTGATGAAGCTCCAGCAAGGGTCGGGGGTGCCCCTGTCGCAGGGTTTCTGTTCTCACACAGAACTGTGGACAGAGGATTGGAACCTCGGCGAATTAGGGTGTCCCAAAACTCACGTTAGTAATCAAAAACTCCTTAGCAAGCTAGGTACAGTGTCACATTGGATATAACAAACTCTCAATGTTTAGACAATCCAGAATATGAACTTATAGTACCTCAGGATACGTGGAACTCATGAACAGTCGGTCGTTATAGATTTCTTAGAAACCAGAACATGGAGTTAAGAAGAACAGATGTGTATTTGAAATGTTTATTTACTAATGCCGTCTTCTCAGGCGTAGTACCTTAGATAATAAAAGTACACATATTATCAGTAGCAAAATTACCAGCATAGTTACTAGTACATAAAAAGTGAATGGTGATAGTATGTTAACATGCTGTAAATGAATAAGAGTTAGCAACACTTATAAGCAGCCGCGGGCCGTGGAGGGAGTTACGGTGAGGCAGGGAGGCGGGGAGGGGGAGAAGCAGGGTGGAGAATACAAGTACACATATTATCAGTAGCAAAATTACCAGCATAGTTACTAGTACATAAAAAGCGAATGGTGACAGTATGTTAACATGCTGTAAATGAATAAGAGTTAGCAACACTTATAAGCAGCCGCGGGCCGTGGTGGGAGTTACTGTGGGGCAGGGAGGCGGGGAGGGGGAGGGGCAAGGTAGAGAGGGCTCCACCCTGCTTCTCCCCCTCCCCGCCTCCCTGCCCCATCGTAACTCCCTCCACGGCCCGCGGCTGCTTATATCTCACCCTCCCTAATACACATATTATATTATTTGCTAAGAAGGTCTCTTTGTGTTGGTTTAGGGCGTGCCCATACTTTAGTGTCTTAGATTTGAAGGAATCACATCAGCATACACCAGCTCTCTCTTCATGTGAACCGCATCAACTGTTGTGTATGTGTGTTCGGCAAAGCAATATAAAACCCGCCTCATGCCCAGAATTGGCAGAAGTTGCACTTATGTTATGAGTATGAAGTCGTGGAGATCAGACCTCATAACAATTCTGTATCGTGTTGTTCTTGAAACTTTAGCACTCGCTGTACAGATATAGTTTAACAAGTAAAGCAGATAGTAGACCAATAACATATTATTCTCATGTAAACCACGATGAACTACTAGGTGGAAAGCTAAAGCAACAACTAAGTGTCGTGTGCAGAAGTTGCAAAAAAGGAAAAATGGCGTTTAAACCGGTAATGAGCCCATGCTAACTTAACACGGTGTAAAGATATCCAGGACCTAGATGACACCTCCTCATGATCCGGAAACGAACTGAATAAGATAATAGAAGTGCCATCTCATGAGAGCAGATTGCAAGTTTATATGTGGACGGTCCGCAAGGTAAAGCATTAAAAACTAGGAAAATTTAATGCTAAAGAAAAATAAAACAGCCAAGTACTTTATCGAGTCTTAAGCCAATAGGCAAGGTAAATAATAAAAACTTGACAAATAAGTCAATGAATTGTCAATGAAATGCTAGTACTCAGCATATCAAACATGAAAAAGGTCTATGACATAACTGTGTATGCAAAATAAGCTGCAACAGCCTCCAATAGGAAGTCACCGTCTTCATCCGAAAACAGTTCAGCCATCCAATTTAAAAGCGGAAAAGAACATACGTGCTCTCCCAGCACCGGATCCTCTATCACCATCAGAGGACAGCTCGGTGGGTTTTCAAGAAAGCTCTGTTCCAAGAAAGACTGTGCTGCCGCCAGTAAATTCCAGGGACCAAGTAGTCCATGCATCAATGCCACAGCCATAATCCTTTCGCCAGGACAAACCAACTCGTGAGTAATGATAGGAGTCATCAGCTGATTAAAGTCGACGTCAGGAGAAACCGGTCCGCAGAGACACAAATCAATGGCCCAATCGAAATCACAGGTCAGGCAGTGAAATACAGGCTGGACACAGGTGAAGTAGGAGAACCGAAAAGATAATCCATATGCCGTGCTTAATATCGCCAATGGCATTGTGCCATAATATTCTAGCATGCGATTGCGGAACAGTGTCAGCAGCTGCAGGGTCGGAGGTTGCATAGGAGGGACATCCATATTTAAAAATGTAAAAAAGCACAAGAGCGTCCGCTGGTAATGCAAGTAAAAATGCCAATCTACGAACCAGAGTGCAGAAAATACAATGAAAGGAAGCAGGGATGACTCCAAAGATTTTCTCAAATGAAGTCACGAGACCACTGGTAACAACTTTAAAAAAGTGTGCCAGGGACTTTGTGGAGGATGCGTTAAAGATAGTCGGAAACATGTTGCTGAAATTGAAAGGCAAATCTTAATTGAAAAGGGTGTGCACCTCTGTATGGGTGTTCGCTATGTGAAGTACGAAAGTTTCACGGGCCGAACTCAAGGCCACCTCTCTCTGAGACAAAAGAGCTCTTATTCTTGCCATGCCGTTGAAACGTGTCCCAAGGTTGGTATTTGTGGCCAGATTGAAAACTCCCTATGTTCATGTGTGGGAGGAAATAGAACATTTCTGCAGCAAATAACCCGTTCACTTACTGTTACGATAAAAGGAATACTTTTAATTAACTCAGAACAATCTTCATTATTGAGCATCAAATAACTACCATTTTCCAACAACTTGAACGTGGGGATGATAGCAGGAACTGGCGTGCCTTGCAACACGCAAGCCATATTTGGTCGGTGTTTGTTGCATGAACCGTGTAACTGTATGTGCCTACACATTAGTGAATGATCTGGCGTCTCAGTGCATTCCTCTCCATTCAGATAAACTTCTTGATCATCTTTGAAACATCTGTATGTGTATGGAAGCGACCAGACCTCATGAAGAAAAGCACTACCTAAAGGTTCATAACGACCTATTGGTATATATTTCATACAATTTGAAAACTTATATAAAGCAAAAGGCAGCGTTATTAAACCGTGGATAAGGCATGTTGCCAAAAAACCCGCAATCCTCTGCTGATGATGTCACTGAGCATGTCATGAATGATGTAATATGTGACATCATCAGCAGTGGATTACGGGTAATGGTATCTCTAGTTTACTCCCTTATAGCTGTGTTTCTTTTAACATAAGTGTCTGTTTCCTTCCCTTATACTTACTGTTTTTTGTTCGCTTCCGGTTCGCGTACCAGCAATCGAACTAGGAAGCGAACTAAGAGAAATAGAGGTTGGCACAGTTCCAAATATTGTACCAATTTTTTAATAACGGGGAGGTAGTTCTGAAAAGAACTTTTTTTTTTATTTTTCTGAACATTTTTTTACTGTTTTTGAATTTTTCGGAACAGTTTTATATTTTTTGGGGGTTTTTCTTGGAGGGGGCAATGAAAACGATTCATTGTAAAGGGCTCAACAGGAGCAACAAAACAAAAAAAAGAAGTATTTATTAATTTGGGCGTTTCGGACAAACTTGCATATGATAGTCAATAGCTCTGTTGATCAGAGTGATGCTTTTTTCTCCGTAGGAAATGAATCCATCGCAAAATGCGCAGATGTGTTTTACATCACCAAATCTCATTTGTATATTTGGCACCATCTCCCTGCCCTCTGGTCCCGTTACTTCCGGTACAACAGATCTTCTGGCCATAATAGGGAGATTATCTAGGTCGTTCCGAAACTGTGCAGCACTGTAGTTGTTAGGATGCCACCTAGTCATATGGCGATGCATTGTGTAGTTTCCGAAACTGTATTTTTTGTCGGTCCCTCTGGACAGTCTATCTTGACATATAAGGCAAGTTACGTATCTTGCATTTACTTTTTTCTGACCTTTGGGAATTTTAAAAAATTGCCAAATGAAGTTTTCTTTCCGGTGAGACGTCCTGGGCTGCTCAGGCAAAAACTGCCTCTCTTCGTGCTCGTCCTCCTGTTCCTCTTCTTCTTCTTGTTGAATTACAACTTGAGCAGGTGGTCCACTCTTCCTTGGATGTGGTGGAGGTGGTGGGGAAGCACCAGCTGAAGCTACTAAAGAAGCCATTGCTCAGTGATCACAAAGGGTCTTTCTCTCACAATGATGAAAGTCAGAGTGAGGAAAGAAGGAGGGATTTTCATCATTTGGGAAAAACAAGAGTTCTCAACCAATCAAAAGTGTTCATTTTAGATTATATGACCTAGTCTTACATCATTAGGAAACCAAAAGTGAAATGAACCAATGAAAAGTGTTATTACCAAGTCACATGACTTGCTGTGTTTACGTTAAGCGCTTTGCAGGGCCTCCCGGTTTGCTTCCAGAAACCTGCGCTTTGCGACTCGCTTCGCGTACCAGTTCGCTAACGTAGCACGTCATATGACGTATCACGCGACAACGTGAAACGTCATGCGGACGGGAGGCGTCACGATGTTGTTTTCTAACGCGGCACTTGCGGTAAAGAAACGTTTACCGGCTCGCGGTCTATTTTGCGGCATCAAGGTCAGCTAACGGGAAGCTTCCCGATTCGCGAAGCGGGAACGAAGAAAAAAAAATATTTAAAAAAAAAATTATTCATAAACATATAAAATATATTTTTGGATTTAAAGAAGAATACATTTTACAGCTACAGATATTAGCTGTTAAAAAACCAATGAAATTCACAGAAAAAACCATAGGTTATAGACCATATATAGTTAGGAATTAGCATTTACAAAACCTTGAAAATTCACTGAAAAAACCATAGGTTATAGACCATATATAGTTAGGAATTAGCATTTAGAAAACCTTATTTTACTCACACAAAACCATTGAAATTCCATATATAGTTAGTTGCACTAACTATATATCGCGCACCCGCAATCCACTGCTGATGATGTCACATATTACATCATTCATGACATGGTCAGTGACATCACTGATGACATCACTGATGACATCTCAAATGACATCACTGATGACATCACTGATGACGTCTCATTTGGCATCATTCTTGTGCTAATACGATAAACCTCTTCAGACTCTAATATAACCTTAGATACACTCAGTGTATACAGACACTCACACACTGCCACTCATCCATGGAGTTACTCACACACCCAGTCAGTCATGCAAAGAAACAATCTCACCTCCATTTCTTCAACTATACAGTTATACACACCTTACTTATTGAAACATATACTAACACATATTTACTCTCTTATACAATCCCTGATACAAGTTCACAATGATCGATACAACCACTCACTCAGTAGCTCTCATGCACAGTTATTTATATATGCCAACTCTCACATGTACTGTGTTTTACATATGTACTTACTATGACATGTAGCATTGAGATATCCATTCACTCATCAATACACTCATGCACACAGTCAACTGCCCATGTAGCTGTTTCCACATGCACTCTTGAACTCATACACCTAGTGAATAAACTGCTCACACATCTATGCACAGAGTCACACACCTTCCAGCCACCCCCACACAAACTCAATCTCCCATAGAAATACTTGGGCAACCAATTAATAACACATATAGCCTCTCGTA
This sequence comes from Lissotriton helveticus, assembly GCF_964261635.1. NCBI lineage: Eukaryota > Metazoa > Chordata > Amphibia > Caudata > Salamandridae > Lissotriton > Lissotriton helveticus. The sequence goes on along the minus strand of NC_136059.1, from coordinate 1,597,877,014 downwards.
TAGCTAATGATCAACACATGCAGCAGTTTACATCACAACAGACATAATGATGCACAAATTAAGACAGTTTAGTCACTAACCCATGCATTCAGTGAGACACATTTAATCACTCACTCATACAGTCAGTCACGCACCTACTAAATCCTTCATCCAGACACTTATACATCCACTCATTCTTCAATATCTAAGACATATTTTAACTTTACAGAAACATACAGTCACTGGATGTTGTCATCAGTGATGTCATTTGAGATGTCATCAGTGATGTCATCAGTGATGTCACTGACCATGTCATGAATGATGTAATATGTGACATCATCAGCAGAGGATTGCGGGTGCGCGATATATAGTTAGTGCAACTAACTATATATGGAATTTCAATGGTTTTGTGTGAGTAAAATAAGGTTTTCTAAATGCTAATTCCTAACTATATATGGTCTATAACCTATGGTTTTTTCAGTGAATTTTCAAGGTTTTGTAAATGCTAATTCCTAACTATATATGGTCTATAACCTATGGTTTTTTCTGTGAATATATATATATATATATATATTCACTGAAAAAACCATAGGTTATAGACCATATATAGTTAGGAATTAGCATTTAAAAAACCTTATTTTACTCACACAAAACCATTGAAATTCCATATATAGTTAGTTGCACTAACTATATATCGCGCACCCGCAATCCACTGCTGATGATGTCACATATTACATCATTCATGACATGGTCAGTGACATTACTGATGACATCACTGATGACATCTCAAATGACATCACTGATGACATCATCCAGTGACTGTGTGTTTCTGTAAAGTTTAAATATGTTTTACATATTGAAGAATGAGTAGATGTAGAAGTGTCTGGATGAAGGATTTAGTAGGTGCGTGACTGACTGTATGAGTGAGTGATTAAATGTGTCTCACTGAGTGCATGGGTTAGTGACTAAACTGTCTTAATTTGTGCATCATTATGTCTGTTGTTCTGTAAACTGCTGCATGTGTTGATCAGTAGCTATATGAGTAACTATATGGGTTATTGATTGATTGCCCAAGTATTTGTATGGGAGACTGAGTGTGTGTGTGGCTGGCTGGGAGGTGTGTGACTCTGTGCAGATCAATGTGTACTTGTATCAATGATTGTATAAGAGAGTAATTATGTGTTAGTATATGTTTCAAAATGTAAGGTGCTCTATGTTTAACTGTATAGATTAGAAAATGGAAGTGTGATTGATTCTTTACAGGACTGACTAGGTGTGTGAGTAACTCCATGGATGAGTGACAGAGTGTGAGAGTCTGTATAGGTGTATGAGTGCATATGATAGTGTTGTAAAGATGAGTGATTGTATGTATGAATGATTGTATGGGTAAATGAGTGAATGTGTGTGTAAACATAGGAATCACTGAGTGCGTATGTAGTAACTAGTATTGGTGTGTCAATGGTTTCAAAAATTATACTCTGTATTTAACACTGGGTGTAACAGAGGTTATATTAAAGTGTGAGGAGATGCATTGTATTGTCACATGAATGATATCATCAGTGATGTGGTCATTGATGTCAAATGAGATGTCATCAGTGATGTCATCAGTGATGTCATTTGAGATGTCATCAGTGATGTCATCAGTGATGTCACTGACCATGTCATGAATGATGTAATATGTGACATCATCAGCAGTGGATTGCGGGTGCGCGATATATAGTTAGTGCAACTAACTATATATGGAATTTCAATGGTTTTGTGTGAGTAAAATAAGGTTTTTTAAATGCTAATTCCTAACTATATATGGTCTATAACCTATGGTTTTTTCAGTGAATTTTCAAGGTTTTGTAAATGCTAATTCCTAACTATATATGGTCTATAACCTATGGTTTTTTCAGTGAATTTTCAAGGTTTTGTAAATGCTAATTCCTAACTATATATGGTCTATAACCTATGGTTTTTTCAGTGAATTTCAATGGTTTTTTAATAGCAAATATCATAAGCTGTCGAATGTCAAGTACGTGGTAAGTAAAAACATTTTCGTGTTTATGCACACTGATCTGCTTTGATTGCTGCCCCCCACCCCTCATTTCTATTAGGAGTACTCTCTCTTTGCAGATAGTGAAGGGTAGTTAACGCAGCCCTTTGCCCCCTTTGTAATCCGTCGTGCCTGCTTCTCTCTCCATTTGATTGATTGTTCTCTTTGGTTCATTCTCTATTTACAAACAAGCACAGAGTCGCAATACTCTGTTTAGTCTTTGCAGATAGCGAAAAATCGTGTAAAAAAACAAAAGGAATCGAGCAAAATCAGTAGGCCACTAATGGGATCTCTTTTGACCTCGCTAAAATAGAAACATTAGGAACAACCTGTTGAAAATAGCAATGCGTATGTATATAAGCGGCGTTCATTTGTGTTCACAGTACCCCTTGTTGATTGTTTCAATCGAGCATTGAATTGTTCGAAGTTAATTCTCTTAAGGATCTTCTCTACCTGCAAACGAGGAAGAATAGGAATATTCTATCTCCCTTTGCAGATAGTGAAGGGTAGGTAACGCAAGCCTTTAACACGTCGTACCTATTTCATTCCTCATTGATTGATTGATTGTCCGAACATTGACTGTTTGGGAATTAGTTCTTTTTGGAGGTATTCCCTGTTTGCAAATAAACGTAGGAAAATCTTTGCAAGTAGTGAAAGGGTACGTAATGCGGACCATTCTCCCCGTTGTAATCTGTCATGCCTATCTACTCCCCACTGATTGATGCACCTTTTTCACCCGGACCATTTACTAGAGATACGTCATCTGGCCCGACCAGAGAGCACCCCTAGTGAAAAGGACATATGCAATAATAACGAAGTGATCACTGTATCCTGTTAACAGAAACTTTACCATGAAACAACCTGGAAAGAAAAAAATAGGAAAACGAAAATCAGTAGGCCACTGATGAACATGAACTTTTATTAAACAACGAACAAAGAAACGATAACATAACGTAATGATAAAACCTATTAATGTCCTAGAAACAAGAAAACGTTAAAATATGCCAGTGGTGAGAGACCAGAAAAACAGTAAGAGAAACCAAATCACCCCTCGCTGTCCCACCGCCTGCCACGCCCAAAAAATCGATAGACTAGGGAAAATGCAAGTCAGTAGAACATCCACCCCCACTCTGGAAACTTCCAAGGTGGGGCAGGGTTCCGGCTACGCCCAGCCGGGAGCAGCCCATATAAGGCAGGTCCTGCTGCCACGCCTCGGCCAGGAGATCCTAACGTAGGGTGTAGCCGAAGGAGAGGCCGAGGCCAGCGGGACCCGGCCAGGGGATTGCCTTTACAACGCTGAACAGTTGCAGGGGGGGGAATGTCTCCTCGACCCTCCCCTCTCTCTCCCAGTCCGGCCGCGGTGGCCCTTGAGAGTTGCAGGTAGTCCCGCCACATGCTCTTCCGGTCCGACCACCAACGGTCGGGGGGCCGAGGCCGACGGGATCCGGCTGCAGCCGATAAACCAAGAAACCCGTTCATGGGGCCAGAGCCAGGGGCGTCCGGCCGACATCCACCGGAAGCCCGGCCCGAAGACGGACGGGACACTTCTTTCTTTTATAATGGCTGCGACAACACTGGGGGGGGATGTCTTGCACATGCCTCCGACCCCCCCCTCGTCCTCATCGCCTGGTCCGGCCATAACAAATCTCAAGCGAGACGCCGTGGGGTGCACTGGGAGGGAGAGACGGTGCGAACAGGCCTCTCCCGCCTCCCCAGGTGGAGGCTTCCCAGCTGCACCCTCAGCGCTCCAGGCGCCCGGAAAACGGTTCTTCCACTGTGGCCATGCTGCAACGTCTCGCCCGGCAGGGTGGAGCCCGTCCGCTCATGTGACCCCGCGATCGCCGGTAGCTGCCGAACTCTCAAAATGGCGGTCGACCTGGCAAGAGCGGGCCCAGCATAAAGAAATGGCCCGGTCACTGGTTGACTCCACCACCGTAGTCCTCCACGACCTTGAAGATTCTAGAGGAGCCGCGGGAGTCTCCGACCCCCGATGGGGAATGACTGCCATGATCGCCCGTGGAGTGACGAAACTGTATCCGCGGGACGTCGGCGCTCCCATGCTGGCGCCAGCCTCACTTTGAATTACTAGAATCCTGCAGACCTCACTTCCGGTGAAAGCACAGTGTGACCCGGTAGGAAAAATTATTGCACCCCCTCCCCTTTTTGACTGATAGTTCAAACCACCGATCCTTTCCTTTGCCCTTTTAACGGAACTTTGGACTGCCTCCCCCTCTTTTACATTTTCTAGAGAAAACAAAACATTAACCACTACATTAGCATAGCAGTTGACACCAGAACTGTTTTCAAATTGAAAACCAACAACATCTTCAACAGAATCCTTTTTGTTTCTGCTGTGACCCTGCTACAGCACAGGCATTGTCCCCAGCAGTAATTCTGCAATGCCGGTAAGAATAGCTGTGGTGCCTACTGGACTCACTCACCCCCGCGGCGCCCCACGCCGTTTTTTGCTGGGCGGCAACTTACTAGACATCACTTTCGTGCCATCTAGATTTCAGCGCGTTCTGCTGCCTTGGAACTATTCGCACAACAGACCGCTACTGACAAGAATATTTCATTATTGGTGCTGTCAATTTCAATAAATCTATTGGATAATTAAAAAGAAATTGCCACGGTCTCTTCGTTGTTTAAATGTTTTTACTGTTTTTGTTTTGTTGTATATATTTATATGTTATTAAAGTTTTATATACCTACTACTTTGTTGGAGTGCTATATATTTTTAATGTGACACATAATTGTAAAAACTTTGATGTACAAAGAGTCATTCCTGGAATCTTCCGCTTCAGGCTCGGTCCCCTCCCCAATCACAATACAGGATGGTTTTCAGATAGTAGGAACACGTGTGGTGTGACGGATCTCATCGAGTGTGGGCCTTGATCTACTATAACTCCTTTGAAGAGGGGTGATTCTTTACAGCTGGGGCCATAAACTACATCTGCAGGGCTAGCTGATAGCCTGGACAATCGGACACAGAGAAAGAGGAGTGTCAGAGGGTGCGGTAGTGAATAGGGCGAAAGGGAGGTGTCGGGCGGGCACAGAGTGTGATTCTCAAGGAAGAGCAGCGCAGATGGGGGGAGGTTTATTGCCCATGCATAAGACAGAGAGCGGTGGTGACCAGTGCCTAGGGAAGATGCTTGCGTGGGTGAGGAGCCATGCTACGAATCGACAGCGTGCAGAGAGTGGGTCTGGTCAAGACACCTAAAATGGCTGCCGTGCACGACAAAAGTGTGGCATTTCAAAAAAGGCAAGATGGCGCAGACAATGTTTTTCAACACTTCCTCATTTCCTTCGAATCGAACGTTAACAGACGTTGGGGCATATTACCAAAGTTAAGCGATATTTATCGCTAACGATGCTTACCAACCAATTTTTTACCACTAAGCATCGTCAGAAATTATCGAAGATAAACCTTACTATTATCAAGGTTTATCGCAAATGCGATAATAAACGGCCGCAATGCATGAATATCGCTAAAAACTCAGCGATATTCATGCATTACCGAGCTAATGCTCTTAGCCATGTTATCCACCTCCCATTGGATAACATGGCTAAGAACTGCTCAGGGCAGGTGTTACTTTTTGGAGATATTCGCGCTTAGCGCGAATATCTCCAAAAGTTGGTAATAGGAGATAGATATCTTGCATGTTGTAATGCAAGTTATTGTGGTATATGGAACTCATACCATAATCTCTCAGGAAAGCAGAAACTGATCCTTTTGGGACCGCCTAAAAAGGCCTAGGGGGTGAGGAGTACTCTACTTTGCCCCCTTTTCACGTTCCGAACTATTTTATTTTACTCTCTTCTGTAATTACACAAAATACCAGCGATAAGATGCATCGGAGACACACAGTGAGAGAAAGCAGGCCGGAGATGAAGAAGACATGTCAAATACACATTGGAGATAATATAGTGGCAGAAGGGAAGTAAATATGAGTAAACTTACCATGTAACATAAAAATGTTGCACTCTATACTATAAGTCTCATTTTATACTACAATCACTTCGCTACAACCTCATAAATTAAAAATAAAAATGAATAATGTCTCAAACAATTTTTGATTTCTAAATATAAATTTATTCTTCAGAATTTTCTAAATTTGAAAGAACTAGTAACATGTCCTCATCAGCAATGTCCTCATTAAAAGTCTCCAATGATGATTCTTGTAACTCTATGGTCTCCAAACACTCGATAAATTCGCCATCAAGAGATTGATCAAAAAAATCATTCAAGTCATCTCCTCCTTGTGACAATATTTCATTATTGGTGCTGTCAATTTCAATCAATGTAGTGGAATCATTCAAGTCATCTCCTCGTGACAATATTTCATTATTGGTGCTCTCAATTTCAATCAATGTAGTGGAATCATTCAAGTCATCTCCTCCTTGTGACAATATTTCATTATTGGTGCTGTCCATTTCAATCAATCTAATGGAATCATACAAGCCATCTCCTCCTTGTGACAATATTTCATTATTGGTGCTCTCAATTTCAATCAATGTAGTGGAATCATTCAAGTCATCTCCTTGTGACAATATTTCATTCTTGGTGCTGTCCATTTCAATCAATCTAATGGAATCATACAAGTCATGTCCTCCTTGTGACAATATTTCATTATTGGTGCTCTCAATTTCAATCAATGTGTTGGACAATTCAAAAGAAATTGCCACGGTCTCTTCATTGTGAGCCATTTTATTTTGAAATTGCTTGCTGTAAATTGCAGAAAAAAATAATCACTTTCATTTATCGTTTTTAGTAATACATAATATAAAACTAACTTTATCAAGTATTTAGTATAACAGAAGGACTGCAAATAAATAACAGAAAACATTTTTCAAATTATCTTCAAGTGTACAACATAGTTCCCCTTACAAATTAACAACTCACCTTTTTAAAAGTAGCAGAAGTGTTAGTACTGTGTAAATCAAACACCAGAAATTCACCACCAAAAATTCCTCACAAATGTACCTCAGACAGTAGTATCACAAAATGGCTGTGGTTTCCTCTCATTTGACATATATACATAACCAATTAACTTTCATCACACACAAATACAAAACCAAAGTAACATTTTAATTGGTTCTAAATTTCAACACTTTCAAATGTGTTTTCCCCATGCAATTTTCCATAGGACATTTACATACGTCTACAGCCTGAATGGCTGAACGGAATTACACCAAACTTGGCAAAATGGTACATCAAACCTAAGAGGTCAGGAAGGATCTACTATGCCCCCTTATGGTCATTTCCCCCTTCGCTTTGGCCTCCTCTTGTCTCTCAATCCTACCGAGGGACAAGATGGCGGCCGCTACGGACTGTTTGGAATGTTGACAGACGCCGGAGAACCAATCAGCTTCGCAAAGCTCCGTAACGCGAAAAGTACGCGAAGCGGAGCGCTGTTACAGATATATATCTTTTTTTGAACGTTAATTTCTCAAAATCCACTGGAGCACATATATTGAGACCTAGCAAAGGCACATCGGGCTACCAGTCCCTAATATTTTGCCAAGTTTCGTGCAAATCCATTCAGCCGTTCGATTATTATTATTTTGTTTTTTTTTTGCCCCGCGGGGCCCTTTTAAAACCTCCACATCAAACCTAGGGGGTCAGCGAGGATCTACTATGCCCCCTTATAGTTATTTCCCCCTTTGTTTTGACCTCCTCTTGTCTCTCGATCCTACCGAGAGACAAGATGGCGGCCGCTACGGACTGTTTGGAATGTTGACAGACGCCGGAGAACCAATCAGCTTCGCTTCACAAAGCTCCGTTGCGCGAAAAGTCCGCGAACCAGTGCGCTGCCCGGTCCGCTGTTACAGATATATATCTTTTTTTAAACGTTAATTTCTCAAAATCCACTGGAGCACATATATTGAGACCTACAAAAGGCACATCGGGCTACCAGTCCCTACAATTTTGCCAAGTTTCGTGCAAATCCATTCAGCCGTTCGGGCTAAAAGTGAGGCCAACCGCCCTATGGAAAACTCAATGTTAAAAACACGTTTTGGGACCCCCCTTTTTTCTCGGCCCCCCCTTGACGAACCCCCCCCAAATTTTCAAGGGCTGCTCGGAAACAAAATGTGCCATTTTCCTGAAAATTTCAGCCACTTCCGTCCACAAACGCCAAAGTTATTAGACATAGAATTTTCAAAAAACCCATAGAGAAAAAATCCTAACTATATATACCTACTGGCGACCGCCAGTAGGTAATATATAGATATATATATATATATTCATTCACTGAAAAAACATAGGTTTCAGCCATGTTATAGTTAGGAAATATCATTTAAAAAACCTTAGAAATTCACTGAAAAAACCTAGGATCACACATGTTATAGTTAGCTGGACATTTCAATCATAAAAAAACATTGAGATTCCCCCGTTATAGTTAGTTCAGCTAACTATAACTCGTGCAATGCACTGATGATGATGTCACATATAACATCACTCATGATATGGTCAGTGACATCATTCATGACATCACTCATGACATCTCAAATGACATCACTGATGACATCATCCTTGTGAAAGAGTGGCAGACCTCCTCTCACCGTAATATAACCTTTGATACATAAATTCAAAATTATAAACTAACATTTTCAAAACAATGGGGATACCAATATCAGTCACAACAACCTATTCAATAATTCCAAAATCTTCATACATATCCTCTCATTCACCAACAGTTCTATATAGTCACTCACCGCTATGCAGTGGGAGTGTATGTAATATACTACTTTGGAAGAAAAACAGTGCACAAACATCTCCTTACAGTGGAAGTTAAAAAATACATTATCCCAAGTATCCAAATAAATAAAGCGAAAATATATGTGTGCAGTTGTATGTACTATGCTATTACAAAGTCTATATTCTATCTTTCAGATCACTAAACTGGAGGGTGCACTATGAACCAGCATGTGCTTAGACACACAACAGAGGCAAAAGGTGAGCTACAAATATTTTCTACAGTATTAACAGCTCCATTTATAACTTTCTCTCACCCACGTTTTGATGTCGTTTTTTCTCTCTTTCTCTTTCACATCATTTCTCTTCCTCTTTTAAACTTATGGACGCTGCTGTCTACTCTGACATGTAAACCAAAGCTAAGTTGAAGTTCTGAATTCTGCTGGCCACAGTGTTTACACAAGGTAAGCAGAGCGGCCTAGATATACAATGCTTCCACTTAATTGAATTCGAAATAAAAGAGCTTATTTACAAACCACTTGCGCCACTTTTGCGTCACTTTCAAAAGGAAAAAAGTAACACAAAAGTGGCAAAAGACTCTTGTAAATAAGCCCTAAAGAATATTGTCCTGCATAATGACTTGATCTCTCACCTAATACTGTCTCATTTCTGAATCATTTTAAAGACCTGTTGATCTGTAATTTAAATCTGACGCAGTAGGCACTTCCATACAGACACTGCTTCAATGCGGCCCTATAAAACAAGTGAAATGTACCAGGCACACTGCACACGTAAAATCCTAGTGTTACCTTGACTTGTAATGTTTGACCTCATTTAGTCACATCGATCTAATTTTAAACACTAATTTCTTTTTTGTTTTGCAGATTACCTACCATACGTCTATTGGAGTCCACATCACATTTTGTTTATTATATTGTTTTATTAAAGTTATGTTTCTAGTTCTTTATTGTATTGTTATATTTAAGTTACATTTCCAGTTATTTATTGTTGTTTTAATAAAAGTTAATTTAAAAAAATATATACGTCTTTTTTTTGTGGGGGGGGTAGCGGTCCCCAATAGAAATTATATTTATAATTTGAAGTATAGTTCTGAGACTAACTGTATACCAGATCTGTACCAGAGTCTATAGCTACAACTAACGGTACCAATCCAAAACTTTAAAAGTACAATGCCATTAGGAACATAGTGTGGTGAACTTCTAACCTCTGGACTCACGTAAGTGTCCCATGAACAGTTACTATGGTAACAGGCAGAAAGAAGTTTGGGGGTAGGCTTGAAAGCTACTGGCTGTACAAAAACCATAATATTTACCCTAGATCCTCTACAAGAAAGAAAGGAAAGCAAAGTAAAACAAAGCACTATACCAGATTTACAACCCCCTTGCGCCACTTTTGCATCCAAGACCCCCACCCCCTACAAAATTAAAAGTGTGTGGGTCTCAATGATGCCCCTCAAACCCTGAGAACAACCACCCCCCAGAGATTTCTGTATTGTGTGAGGTGGGCTGCGTGGCCCTCCACCTGGTGCCTTCAAGAGCCCTGGAGACCACCAAGCCCAGAGCCGGTTCCTGCAGTATCCCGGGGTGCCTACCCTGGGACACTGCTGTTTGCTATGAGAGGGCGGAAGTCTCCAGGCTCCAGCCCTCCCATAACAAACTTAGTTTGAATTTTGAAATACAGAGCAGTGAAATCTGTTATCACTTTCAAAATCTAAACAACTAACATGCTGCTCCTCCTGAGAAAAAGCAATCTGATTTCCTATTTGGAAGATTTCCTATTTGCAATGTCAGGCTCCCACCCTGACATTGCAAACGGCATTGTCCTGGGGCTGTGCACCCCGGGACAAAGCAGGAGCCGGCCCTGGAGGGGGGCGGTCCCCAGGTCAATCTTGGGCTCCAGGAGGGGGGCCACGCGTCCCCCTCCAACACTTTCAAGAAGCCCCGGGGGTGGCGGTCCACGGAGCTGGGGGGGGCCTCAGAGCCCCCTCAATTAATATTTTTAAGCCTCGGGGGTAGAGTCGCTCCCCAGGACTGGGGGGGCCTCAGCCCCCCTCAATTATTATTTTAAAGCCCCAGGTGGTGGCGGTTCCTGGGGCTCGGGGGCCTCAGAGCACCCCCTCAATTAATATATAAAGCCCCAGGGAGTGGAGGTCCCCGGGGCTAGGGGGACCTAAGAACCACCCCACACATATACATTTACATTTACTGCGTGGGTGCCATGAGCCCAGGCTGCACATATATTTAAAAAAAAGCCCCTGGGGGTAGTGGTCCCCGGGGCCGGGGGGCCCATTGGGGCCCCCATTATAATAAACTACATTGCCCCCGGGACTTGGCCCCCCCGGGGGCTAATTAGCACTAAAGCGGGCTTCAGGTTTACTTTTTTTTGCTCCACGCCATACGTGTATCCTAGGCGCATGCCGCGATTTTTAAATAAAAAACATTTTTAGGCCTTGGGATTCCATGTGGGACCCCCTGAGCAGGCCTAGCGGGTCAGGGTATGTCTACCCTGCCCCCTTCGCGTCTTTTGCGCACTTCTTTATCTGTTTTCTTGTTCCTCGGTTCTACCGAGACACAAGATGGCTGCCAACACTTCCTGGTTTGGGGTGTTGACAAACAGTTGACAACCAATTAGCATGCAGTTTGTGCTCTTAGTGGTATGCGTATAATTCTCGGACGGTACTTCGTCTATAGATATATCTATGATTTCACTTTTGATTTTCTCAGGAACTACTGCACGGATTTACACCATTTAACAAAAAGCGGCAGGGTGGACCTAAGAGCCCCCACACACATACATTTATATTTTCTGCGGGGAGCCAAGAGCCCCTGCTGCACATATGTTTAAAAAAGCCCCGGGGGGTGGCGGTCCCCAGGGCTGGGGTGCCCCTCTGAGCCCCCCATTATAATAAACTACATTGCCCCCAGGACTTGCCCCCCCCGGGGGCTAATTAGCACTAAAGCGGGCTTCAGGTTTTCTGTTTTTTTGTCCACGCCATACGTGCATGGCGCGATTTAAAAAACAAAGTTTTTGTCTTTAGGGGTCCTTGTGGGACCCCCCTGAACAGGCCTACCCTGCCCCCTTTGTGTCTTATGCGCACTTCTTTTTCTGTTTCCTTGTGCATCGGTTCTACCGATTGCTAGAACCCTCTATGTCCTATGTATATACAACATTTCATGATTTAACTAATGTTAATTTTTTCCTATCCGTCACATGTATTATTAGCAACATCAACAAAGGTGCAAGAATTCACTACTATGGCATCCGCCATCTTTGAATTTCAAACCGGTCACTTATTCGCTTGCAGCTCAAGCCAAAAAGTTATGCTAGGCAATTTTTACTCTGGGGCGGAGATAGTCTCTACCCCCTAGATCTGAGTTTTATCCATTGGATCCCATTAGGGGTCTAGATGATATAGCTATATCATCTAGACCCCTCATGGGGTCCAAAGGATAGAGGGTTCTAGCAACCTAATTAGGTTGCCATAGCCGATCCACTGCAAAATTAAAGTAAAATTGTTCATGCCACTAATTTTATCGTTGGTGCTGTAGTAACATACAGCTAGATTCATGAAAGGGCCGTTTTGCGAGTCTTTAATAGCGATTCATAAGGAATCGCTATTAAGGACTTGCAAAACGGGATTCATGTAGGAATTGCTAAATAAATTGCGATTCCTACACATTCCTTATTTGCGATTAGCAAATTGCTAATCGCAAATAAGGAATAACTCCCCTATGGGCTTAAGGAATAACTCGCCATTCATTCCTATGGGCCTAAAGGCCCATAGGAATGAATGGGGAGTTATTCCTTATTTGCGATTAGCAATTTGCTAATCGCAAATAAGGATGCGATTTCAAGGGTGCAGGGGTGTCCAAAGGACACCCTGTAGCACCCCTGAAATAAAAATGTACACATGTGTTGCGCACACACATGTCCGAAGGACATGTATGTGTGTAACATGCAACTTAGAAAATGCATTTAAATGCATTTTTCTAAGTTTTAGCTATTTACCACGAGGTTTGACTTTGTGGTAAATAGCGGTCGCAATTTCAAAATGGTTCATGAATTGCATTTAAGGAATCTCAAATAGAGATTCCTTAAATGCAATTCCTCGCAAATGTGCGAATTCTTTATTAGTGAATTTTGCATTTGGGATGATGAATCCCAAATGCAAAAATTGCACTCGCACAGGGCCAGATTCTCAGAATCTGGCCCTTTGCAAGCGCAATTAAGCTTGATGAATCTAGCTGCCTGTAAATTGTAAAAATCGACATGACGAAGGTGATATACTAAGAAAAAGTTTATATTTGAGTATAAATTACTTACAATATGGTGCGTGCTGTGTTGCGTGGCATTTGTCCCCTCTTTGTTTTTGTTAAAAACATGCTGATTGGTTTAAAATGGTGCCGCGTAATGCTAAGAGAACTGACACCGAAGAAGGAGCTGTCTCCGAAACGCGTCTGTCTGTTGTGAAATAAACGCCGCCAATTATTGAATTTCCCCGTGAGTGCTGTCTTCCTTCAAGTGAAAGGGGAGGATTGAGGAGCTGTAATGTATAAATTAGGGAAATTAGGGACATAGGCCAGTATAGGGCCTAACAGCCAGAACCATAATCCCAGAGAGGTTGCCGATATGCCATATTTAACCTCTGTGTTAGGTTTAAACAGGGGTTACATGCCGATTCACGGCAAAATTTCTGAACAGTGTATAGACATTAGACATTTACATTTATAAATGTTATAAAATGTGTAAAATATTTCGAGGCATGGCTAGAACTGGGATTACAGGCCGATCCACGGCAATACACACTGGTACATCCTTGCAAAGTTCATTGAGAATGTTAATCACACAAACATTATTATTATACCTATGAGTTGGTTTCAATTTGCCCGTTCAAAGATGGCGTGTTTGCTTGCAAGTAAGCTGCAGTCCCTCCTCTATGTAGAGTACCAACCAAATCATGTGACATCTCCCTTATTTACAATGTTACTGTGCGCACGATAATCGACACTGACGAAGGCTTGCAGCCGAAACAGGTTTGTCGACTTTGTTTAAATAAACAGGAGAGTGATCGTCAACTTGCCTACGAGTGCTGTTTTTCTGACAGTAATTTTGAGGATTACGAGCTATATATATATATATATATATATATATATATATATATATATATATATATTTATATTTATATATTAATGCAAAAAAGAAATAGAGATAGGAAAGGACAAAGTCTTTTGCCATTTTTACTGCAAAGTCTTTAAGTATAGGACTAGCACAGTACTGTCCATTCCGAGCTGCAAAAATATAAAAAAATATGTGTGTATATTTACATACATACATATATTAACTACTGGCGGTCGACAGTAGGTAGTTATAGATAGGACCTAATTTACATAGGAAATCCGCAACATTCTATTTGCATTAACTTTGGCGCCGGTTGACGAATCTTCGTGAAATTCTCAAAGAAGATGCGGCACTCAGCTCTACTCCTTCCCTGAAGGTTTTGGGATGATTCATGAAGCGGGGGCCGAGAAAAAAAGGGGATCCCAAAATGTGTTTTCCCCATGCAATTTTCCATAGGGACCTTTAAGTGAGGCTACAGCCCGAACTGTTGAACGGAATTACACCAAATTTGGCAAAAACATAGAGTTTGGTTTGCAGTTTACACTTTTTGTTAAATGGTGTAAATCCGTGCAGTCGTTCCTAAGAAAATCAAAAGTAAAATCGTATATATATATCTATAGATGAAGAACCGTACGTGTATCCTCCCGAGCACGAGCTTCATGCTAATTGGCTGTCAACACTCCAAACCAGGAAGTGTTGGCAGCCATCTTGTGCCTCGGTAGAACCGAGGCACAAGAAAACAGAAAAAGAATCGCAAAAAACAAGAAAAGGGGGCTGGGTAGAAACACCCTGACCCCCTAGGCCTGCTTAGGGGTCCCCACAAGGACTACCAAGGCCCCACATTTTTTAGAACATTTTTGAAAAAATCACAGGATGCGCATAGGGTACGCGTACCCTACCAATCCCAAAGAAAAACGAAGCGCGGCTCCCACGCTTTAATGTTTGTTAGCCCCTGGGGGGCCAAATCCCACGGAGTTTATAAGAAAAAGTGTTGGGGGGCTCAACCGCCCCGGGGACCGCCACCCCTGGGGCAAAGTATGTATTAGAGAGGAGGGGCACATGCCCCCCGCAGCCCCGGGGACTGCCACCCACGGGGCTTAAATGTACAATGATGGGGGGTCTCTGAGGCCCCCCAGCCAAGGGAACCGCCACCCCCCTGGGGCTTTAATATGATGTATACGGGGGCTCATGGCCCCCACAGCCCCTTGGACCGCCACCCCCGGGGCTTCTTTTTTTAAATTAAAAAAAAAGCTGTGTGGGGGGCTCAAGCACCCCCACATGCCCCGGGGACCGCCGCCTCCCGGGGGTACTACATATTTGAATTGGGGGGTCCGTGGTGGACCCCCCAGCCCCAGGGACCACCACCCTCCTAAGCTTTGAAATGTTGAGAGGGGGCCGCGCAGACCCCTCCTGGAGCCTAGTGGTGGCCCTGGGGACCATCACCCCCCAGGGCCGGATCCTGCAGTGTCCCGAGGTGCCCACCCCCGGGACACTGTAGTTTGCTATGGTCCCGCCCTACCATAGCAAACTGCTTTGGAAACCTGCTCTCTCTTTCAAAAACCAAAGCTGATTGCTTTTCTACATGGGGATCAGCATGTTAGCTACTCCCCATGCAGAAAAGCAATGCCGGCTCCCGCAGGATGCAGGGAGCCGGCAGGGACCGTGGGGGGCTTGGGGACCCGCCCACGGTCCCCAACGGAGAGGGCCAGGACCCGGGGGATGGGGTCCCTGGGGCCAGAAGTGGCCCGGGAGGGGGGACACGTGGCCCCAATCCCGAAGGGGTGTGGCTTGAGGTGATATGTGTGCAAACATGCCCTGTGGCACGTTTTAGGTTGGGGAATTAATTCCTCTTCAATCCAGAGGTCCCCTAGGGGCCAACTAGCCCACCAGGTACCTCCAGTAAGCGCCATGGAGCTGCGTTGCAGAGTGTTGTAAAAAGGGGGCATGGCCTCTGAACACCTCTCTGCAAAGCTTCTCCCTGGCGCATATTGGAGGTACCTGGTGGGCTCGTTGGCCCATATGGGAACTCAGGATTGAAGAGGAATGAATTCCCCAACTTAAAACGCGCCACTGGGCGTGTTTACACACATGTCACCTCAGGCCCGTCCCCTTCCTTCACTATTGAGCAAAATATTCCTCTAAAATCAGCCGAACTACGAATTCCGGTTTACTCACCTGTTATCAGGACGTCAGTGCTGCATCTTTGAGCCCAGTACAGACCCTGAAAATTAAATCTAAGTATACTTACCAGTAACTTGTATTTCCTTCCATAGGAATATATTGTGTGATTTTCACCAGAAAAGTTTCTAAGTGTCTATTTTTGAAACGTACAAATATTCCTCTAAAATCAGCCGAACTACGAATACCGATGTACTCACCGGTTACCCGAGAGACCTCAGTGCTGCATCTTTCAGGCCACTCCTGATCCTGAAAAGTAATTCTAACCTTACTTACAGTAACTTGAATTTCCGTACATAAGCTAACATTGACTGGTTTCACTTGGAAATTCTTCTGTGAAATTTTGGAGCTTTAAAAAAATTCCTTTAAAATCAGCCGAACTACGAATTCCAAGGTACTCACCTGTTATCAGGAGAGAACTGAGTGCTGTATCTTTCAGCCCACTACTGATCCTGAAAAGTAATTCTAACCATACTTACAGTAACTTGAATTTCCTTCCATAGGCTAAGATTGACTGGTTTCACTTGGAAATTCTTCAAAGTGTTGAGTTTTGCAACTTTAAAAAATTCATCTAAAATCAGCCTAACTACGAATTCTGATTTACTCACCTGTTATCAGGAGAGACCTCAGTGCTGCATCTTTCAGCCCACTACTGATTCTGAAAAGTAATTCTAACCATACTTACAGTAACTTGAATTTCGTTCCAAAGGCTAACATTGACAGGTTTCACTTGGAAATTCTTCTAAGTGTGGAGTTTTGGAACTTTAAAATATTCCTCTAAAATCAGGAGAACTATGAATTCCGATTTACTCACCTGTTATCAGGTGAGACCTCAGTGCTGCATCTTTCAGCCCACTACTGATCCTGAAAAGTAATTCTAACCATACTTACAGTAACTTAAATTTCCTACCCTAGGATATCATTGCCTGTTATATAAAATATATATAAATAAAAAAATATATAAAAAAAAACACATATTACAATTTCAATATTTTAAAAAACATTTTGTTTTCAATTGATATTAAAAATATGTAATGTAATTTAAAAAATAAAATATCTAAAAATAAATAGTTTAAAATAATGTAGTAAATCAGTATAAAAAATATAACAATTAATATATTTTAAAATGATCATTTACAAAACCTTTGAAATTCCCTGAAAAAAACATAGGTTTCAGCCATGTTATAGATAGGAATTGGCATTTAAAAAACCTTAGAAATTCACTGAAAAAACCATAGGTTTCAGCCACGTTATAGTTTGGAATTAGCATTTAAAAAACCTTAGAAGTTCACTGAAAAAACCATAGGTTTCAGCCACGTTATAGTTAGGAATTAGCATTTAAAAAACCTTAGAAATTCACTGAAAAAAACATAGGATTCACACATGTTATAGTTAGCTGGACATTTCACTCATAGAAAACCATTGTAATTCCCCCTTTATAGTTAGTTCAGCTAACTATAACTCATGCACCCGCAATGCACTGCAGATGATATCACATATTACATCACTCATGACATGGTCAATGACATCACTCATGACATCACTCATGACATCTCAAATGAGATCACTGATGACATCTCAAATGTCATCACTGATGACATCATTGATGACATCCTACGGTGCCCTCCTCTCACCGTAATATAACCTTTGATACACACATTCAAAAATAGAAACTAACATTTTCCAAAAAATGGAGATCCCAATACCAGTTACAACAACCTATTCAGTAATTCCAACATCTACATAGACATCCACTCATACACCAACAGTTCTATATTGTCACTCATACATGTACTCATCATATGTACTCATACACCTATACAATCTGTTACACACTGACACTCATCCATAGAATTACTCACATACATACTCACACATGCAAATAAACTATTAAACATCCATTTACTTGCATATACAACTATACACACACCACTACACTTACTTATACAGAAACGTACACATACTTACTCTCTTAAACAATCACTTATGGAGAGAGGGGTTGGCCTAACGGCTAAGGAGCTCGACCTCGGACCTGGGGATCTGGGTTCGCGTCTCGGTAACGACGCCAAAAACCTCCTGTGATTCTGGGCAAATCACTTAATCTCCTCGTGCCTAAAAATGAAAGTGTGTCCTCATGTAACGTAACTGGTGCTATGTAAAGCGCTCTGATACCTGATTCGGTTCGGGTCTAGTTCGCGCTATATAAAACTCTACAAAAAAAACTAAAAAACTTATAGAAACACATTCTTATTTATACAGGAACTCTTCCAATCTCTCACTCTCACATATATTCACTTATATACATCAATACTCACATATACTAGTTTAAAACATATGTAATTACTCATATAGATACTATTGAGACAGTCATTCATTCACTAACACACCCATATACACACTCATCCACCCATACAGTCCTGCACATATGCTGTCTTCAAAACTCATACAAACAGTGAGTCACTCATTCATGCATCTATGCGGTAAGTAAAACCCCCACCAAACCACACAGACACTCACACTGATACTCAAAAAACCAACTAATAACCCATATTAACACTCATGTAGCAACTCACCAACCCATGCAGCCACTTATAGACAAAGTGAGACACTGATACAGATATTTACATATTTAAACATTACTCGCTAATATATGCACTCACTAAGACACACTTAAGTCAGTTATGCAATCATTTTTATAAAACAAACATCCATTTAGACACTTATTTACCCATTTAGTCTTCCATCGACCTTTAGATATACTTATATAAAACATTTATTTTTCAAAAACACATTCACTGGATGATGTCATCAGTGATGTCATTTGAAATGTCATCAGTGAAGTCATGAGTGATGTCACTGACCATGTCATGAGTGATGTAATCTGTGACGTCATCAGCAGTGCATTGTGAGCACACGAGTTATGGTTAGCTGAATTATAACGGGGGAATTTCAAAGGTTTTGTATGAGTGAAATGTCCATCTAACTATAACACGTGTGAAACCTATGTTTTTTTCAGTGAATATATATATATATATATATATATATATATATATATATATATATATATATATATGAATATACACACACATACACACATGTATATTTGTGTGTAGAGAGAGAATAAAATATATACATATATATATATATGTGTAGTTATGTATATATGTGTGTGTTACCTACTGGTGGTCGCCAGTAGGTAGATTTTCCACAGGAAATCCACAACATTCTATTTGGAATAACTTTGGCGCCGGTTGACGAATCTTCGTGAAATTTTCAAAACCGGTGGGGAGCTCTGGTTCGCTTCTATCCTGAAAGTCTCGGGGTGATTCGTGAAGCAGAGGCTGAGAAAGAAGGGGGGCCCAAAACGTGTTTTCCCTAATCAGTTTTCCATAGGAACAGTTCATCGCGGCTACAGCCCGAACTACTGAACGAAATTACACCAAATTTGGCAAAGAGGTAGTCCTTGGTTCAGACTCATGCCTTTTGCTTAAATGGTGTAAATCCGTTCTGTAGTTCCTGAGAAAATCACAATTAAAAGTACATATATATCTATGGTCGCTGTGGATCCGCATATCCTGAGCGCACCCTAAGTGCACCGTCCCGATCACGCGCTGAATGCTAATTGGCTGTCATGTGGTTGTCAACATTCAAAACCAGGAAGTGTCAGCAGCCATTTTGTTCATCGGTAGAAGCGAGGCTGAAGAAGTCAGTGCAATAAGTGTGCAAAACGTATAAAGGGGGCAGGGTAGAAATACCCTGACCCTCTGGACCTACTTAGGGGGTCCTACAAGGACCCACAGGGCCCCCCAAATATTTTTTTTCTTTAAAAATCGCAAATGCGTGCAGTGTGAGTGAATCCTGCCCTAAACAAACAAAAAAACAAAGGGTGGGTTAATATTTAGCCCCTGGGGCAAAAATATTACATTTATGGGGGCCCAGAAAGGCCCCCCAGCCGCCCCGGGGACTGCCACCCTCCCGGGGCAACAAAATAAATGGTTTGGGGGCTCAAAGGCCCCCACAGCAAAATACAAGGTTGCGGGGCTCAACGCCCCCCCAGCCCTGGGGACCACCATCTACAGGGCTTTCAAAAAATGGGGGGGCTCAAAGGCCCCCCAGTAAAATACATAGTTGGGGGGGCTCAACTGCACCCCCAGCCCCGGGGACTACTACCCCGGGGCTTTGTATATTGTGGGAGAGGAGCCACATCGCCCCCCTGGAGCCATCAAGGGCCCCGGGGGCCGACACCCCCCAGGGCAGGCTCCTGCCGTGTCCCGGGGTGCCCACCCCGGAACACTGCTGTTTGCTATGGCAGGGCGGGAGCCAAGGCTCCCTCCCTGTCATAGCAAACTTGGTTTGTATTTTGAAAGAGAGAGCAGGGAAACCTGCCCTCTCTTTGAAAATGCAAACCATATTGCTTTTCCACACAGGAAGCTGCATGTTAGCAGCTCCCCATTTGGAAAAACAATGCCGGCTCCCGAAGGACGTGGGGAGCCGGCTGTGATAGTGGAGGCATTGGAGCTCCCCCCACAGTCCCCAACATTATATATAAGCCCCGTGGGATGGGGTCCCTGGATAGAATTGAAATTATTGATAGGTGCTATGTTTTTTTTACGGTAAAATTAGGAGACGCACACTCAGCACGGCGCTCAGCGCAGCCCCCTGGTGTGCATGCGTTGGGTGCACGATTCCTAACATCTAGGGTGCGAGACTACACCGTGTTGGGTGCGCGATTTTGTCACGTTGGGTGCACGATTCTAGCGCATCGGGTGCGCGTCTCCAAGCTTGTGTGTATAGATCTTGAGTAGCTCTAAAGAGAGCTGTTGTGTTTATTGAGATATTTTGGTACCTACAAGTAAATACCTATGCAGAGTCTAAATTTCATGAGGAAGACTCTGTAACCCTCATCTGTAAAAGGTGCACCATCTCTCCTATAGATGCCATATATATTGAAACCCAGATTGTTGTGGTAAATGGACCCCATCTTATAATCTCGGAGAAAAGCAGAAACATTTTTATTGACATGTTTCCTAGCTTTCTCAATCTGTGGACAAAATTGATTGGACCAGTTGCATTTCTGCCTTTAGCATATGTTGGAGTAGACAAAGGCAGTTTGGGGGAAAAGTGACATCAATTTTACAAAGGTGTCCTTCATAAGCATTTCCAGACCTACCCCATTCAAAGTGCCTAGTTCATTGCCACCACAGTGCACAATTATGAGTTCAGGGTGCTGGAGATGCAAAACCAATTTAATCAATGGCATCAATTGGTGCCACTTTAACCCTTTCTGTCCAATCCATTTAATGTATACCTTTGGCAAATCTAGGTCTTTGTCAATGCCTTTGTTTTCTACATACCTTTGGCTCCAGAAAATATAGCTGTGTACCACAATCCACACTCTAAGCATCTTGAAAGGATGTCTGGATGCACTCAGAAGGTGTCTGTATGTGAAATGGCAGTTTGAGAAGTAAGATTTTTCTAAAATGGTGGATAAGATGCAGTTTTGAAAAAAGAAAATGAATGATTGGCTGTTTGACAACATTCTAGACTGAAAATTAGGCTGCATGTTTCTGTTTTTTTAAACATGTTTCTTATTGGTTAAGAAAAAGTGTTTGAAAGGAACATTATATAGGATAAGCTGATATTTTGAAAAGTCAAGCACACTTGCTGTTTGGATTAGCAACATTGTGTGGTAAACTTGTGACCTGCATGCGCAACTGAGTGTTCCATGAACTGTTACTATGGTAACAGTCAGTAAGCAGATTGGGGGTAGTGTTCAAACTTATGTCAATTGGAAAGGGTTGAAATGTATAACCAATAGAAATGTGTGTTAGCTTTTGAATTAATGTGGGAAGCAATGTGATTTGATATTTGGATGTATATGTGTGCAGAATGAGAGGGAAACTTTGCCATTTTGGGGTTTTGATAAGAGCAGTGTAGTCCAGAGATTCTGAATAAGAAAATCTGGTGTGTGACTGACATACTTCTTAATCTACAAATCAATTTAAAAGGTGAGTTATTAATTTGTGAGGGGTTGTATGTGGTGTCTTTGTTTATAATAAGATTAATGTGTTTTTCCTGGTAAAGTCCAGGGAGTACTCTTGCTTGTCTACAATCACACTGTGATTCGGTGTGCATTTGGGAACTATTATGACAGAAGCATTTGGATACTTCATGTGCTTGCAGATACATAAGTTTAAAAACCTATGCTGTTCTCAAGTGTTGGTAGAATTAGAAACCAGTCATTGCGTATGTATTTGCAAAATGAGTCAGGCTTCCACACTAAACTACAGTTCTAAAAGATGTGGAATGTATGCAGTCATCTTAGCTCTTCCATATTAGTAAATGATTGTAGGTAAAGTCCAAGAGATTGTGTTGCTTGTCTAGAATCACACTGTGAGTCTGTGTGCATTTGGGAACCATTGTGACAGAAGCATTTGGATACTTCATGTGCTTGTAGATACATAACTGTTTAAAAATCTATGTTGTTCTCAAGTGTTGGTAGAATTAGAAACCAGTCATTGCGCATGTATTTGCAAAATGAGTCAGGCTTCCACACTAAGCTACAGTTCTAAAATATTTGGAATGTATGCAGTCATCTTACCTCTTCCAGATTAGCAAATGATTGTAGGTAAAGTCCAAGGGATAGTGTTGCTTGTCTAGAATCACACTGTGAGTCTGAGTGCATTTGGGAACCATTGTGACAGAAGCATCTGGGTACTTCATGATCTTGAAGACATAAAACTGCTTAGAGACCTATCCTGTTCTCAAGTTTTGGTAGGATTAGAAACAAGTTATTGCTTATGTATTTGCAAAATGAGTTACGCTTTCACAGTAAAGTGCAGTTCTAAAATATGTGGAATGTGTGTAGTTTTCCCACCTGTTCCATACTAGTAAATGTTTTTTGGTAAAGTCCAAGGGATACTGTTCTTTGTCTAGAATCACACTGTGAGTCTGTGTGCATTTGTGAAACATTGTGGGAGAAGTATTTGGGTGTTTTATGTGTTTGCAGAGACATAACTGCTTAAAAATCTATTTTGTTGCCAAGTTTTGGTTGAATTAGAAAATAGTCATTGCTTACGTATTTGCAAAATGAATTAGGCTTTGATTCTAAAATGCAGTACTGAAATATGCAGAATGCGTGCTGTTACCTTACTTTTTCTAGATCAGTAAATGTGTTTTGATACATTCCAAGGGATAGTGTTGGTTGTCTAGAATCACACTGTGAGTCTGAGTACATTTGGGAACCAATTTCAGAGAAGCATTTGGGTACTTTATGTGTTTGCAGATACATAACTGGTAAAAATGTATCATGTTGACAAGTGTTGGTAGAATTTGAAAGCAGTCATTGTTTATATATTTGGAAATGTGTCAGGTTTCTACCCTAAAGAGCAGTAATGCAATATGTGGAATTTGTGCAGTGAACTTAACTTTTCTACATTAGTAAATAGTGTTGGTTGTCTAGAATCAAACTGTGAGTGTGTGTGCATTTGTGAACCATTGTGAGAGAAGCATTTGGTAACTTTATGTGTCTTTGTAGTACTCTAATCATTTAGTCAGTATCCGTGTACTCATGCAGCGAGCCAGGCCGTAGGACATTGACTGCTTTAAACTCATATGCACTATGTATGTAGTGGTCTAACTATCTTTTCACTTGTGTTTCAGGCCTACAATCCCCCAGTCAGTGTCCATACACTCTAGCAAACACCCTGTGACTGCTCTTGTAATCCCATAGTGACTCTTTCAATACTGTGTACTAATCCATTCACTAAAGTAAAACTCAACCAATTATTAATTCACCCAGCATATCTCCTTGTAGTAGTCAAATCATTCAATCAGTATCTATGTACTCATGGAGCGAGCCAGGTCTTAGGACATGGACTGCTTTAAACTCCTATGCACTATGGATGTAGTGGTCTAACCAGCTTTACACTTGTGTTTCAGGCCTACAATTCACAAGTCAGTATCCATACACTCCAGCAAACACACAGCGACTGCTCTTGCAATCCCATAGTGACTCGTTCAGTACCATGTACTAATCCATTCACTAAAGTAAAACTGAATCAATTATAAATTCACCCAGTGTATCTCCTTGTAGTACTCTAATCATTTGGTCAGTATCTATGTACTCATGCAGCGAGCCAGGCGTTAGGACATGGACTGCTTTAAACTCCTATGCACTATGCATGTAGTGGTAAAACCACCTTTTCACTTGTATTTCAGGCCTACAATTTCCCAGTCAGTATCCATACACTCCAGCAAACACCCTGTCACTGCTCTTGCAATCCCATGGTGACCCTTTCAGCTACATATAGTAATCCATTTGCTGAATAAAAACTCAACCAATTATAAGTTCACCCAGTGTCTCTCCTTGTAGTAGTCTAATCATTCAGTCAGTATCCATGTACTCATGCAGCGCGCCGGGCTTTAGGACATGGACTGTTTTAAACTCCTATACACTCTGCATGTAGTGGTCTAACCACCTTTTCACTTGTGTTTCAGGCCTACAATTCCCCAGGCAGTGTCCATACACTCCAGAAAACACCCTGTGACTGCTCTTGCAATCTCATAGCGACTCTTTCAGTACTATGTACTAATCCATTCACTAAAGTAAAACTCAACCAATTATTAATTCACCCAGTGTATCTCCTTGTAGTACTGTAATCATGCAGTCAGTATGCATGTACGGATGTATGACGTTACAACGCATACTTTTACAACGCCTACCTTTACATCGCAACTTTTACAACGCATACCATTACAACGCATAATGCTTTTAGGCGCTGGATAGTGAATAGTTTAATTTACTATTCCAACTCCAGTCCCTGTGGATAGTAGGGAAGGTTATTGGATAGTAAATTAACCTACTACCTATCCTAGAGCGCCCCCCCGAGCAATGCGTTGTAATAGTTTGCTTTGTAAAAATTGTGTTGTAATGGTAGTTCGTTGTAAAAGTTTAGTTGTAAAGGTTGTTTCCCTGCATGTACACATGCAGTGAGCCAGGTTTTAGGGCATGGACTGCTTCAGACTCCTATGCACTATGCATGTAGTGATCAAACCACCTTTTCAATTGTGGTTCAGGCCTACAATTCCCCAATCAGTATCCATACACTACAGCAAACACCCTCTCACTGCTCTTGCAATCCCATAGTGACCATTTCAGCTACATGTACTAATCCATTCACTAAAGTAAAACTCAACCAATTATAAATTCACCCAGTGTCTTTCCTTATAGTGCTCTAATAATTCAGTCAGTATGCATGTACACATGCAGTGAGTCAGGTTTTAGGGCAGAAACTGCTTCAAACTCATATGCACTATGCATGTAGGGCTCTAACCACCTTCACACTTGTGTTTCTGTTCTACAATTCCTCAGTCAGCATCTATACACTCCAGGAAACACCCTGTTACTCTCCTTGCATTCCTATACAGTTATGTATACACCTTCAATAACAATTTCAATTAGTGATGAGAAAAGAAAGTGGTCAAATGATTTTTTATAAAGAATGTGTTTGTATAGTAATGGAAACGTATAAGATATAAAGTTATTAATATACATTTATTTATGTTTATTTTTTACAGATATTGTTTATCATCATTAAAATAAAGTTATCATGCCTGAAAAAATCAAGAAAGAGAAAAAGAGAGCTAAATGACAGTTACTTGAAGAAAACGCAACACGTATTGGATGACCAACAACATGTGGCTAAGTGTTTTTCATCATTTCAGGATGTTAGCAGTACATCATTCTCAAATGCGGAAGTTAGTCAGAAGATTGTATTATGCAAAAAGTCCAGCACTAAAATTAAATGAGTTGAACAGTGCTCTTTTGCTTAGGTCAGTATCAGATGTGAAAAAGGTTTGTGATGAATTTGAGTTTTGTTACTTTGGTCCTGAACAAGAGACTGCAGAAACTGAGACATTAATAGAAGTAAACGCTGAAGACAATGTGCAAAATACTACAACAACAAAAAATTTGAAGAACAAATTACAAAGTTTAAGGTGATTTCAGGTGAAAGGCCTAATTATTCTTGTATTTGTTGTCGGTGAACTCACTATCAAAATAAGACAAGGACTGTTGATCTGAAAAGGTGAAAGAGAAAATAATGATAAGTGGAAAATGTGCAACTTATTTGTTGGTAGAGAATTGTTTTGATTTGGGTTCGGATCAACGTATTTGTAAATATTGTTATAACAAATTAGATGAGAATAAAATGCCCGCTAGAGCTATCCATAATAATCTAGAATTAGTTGCTATTCCTCGAGAACTGATAGATTTAAATACCTATGAGTCTATTCTCATTCAATGTGTACATCCATTTCAGGCTATTGTTTGTTTGGAGCCTAAAACAGGTAAATTGCCTCCTTCAGATTTACTGAGAGGATTAAAAGGAAGAGTTGTATATTTACCTCTAGATTTAAAGAAAAAGTTGAAACTATTGGTGTAGAGTGTGTAGAAAATGAACCACTAGTCATTCTAGTTAATGGCATGCCTACTAAAAGTAAGAAAATCTGGCAGGAGTTAGTGGCTGTTAGGAAAGTGCAAAAGGCAACTTTGTATTTGATAAAAAACAATGAGTACTATAAAAATATTTATATGGCAGAAGAAGAAATTCTTTTAGCATAAGATACTGAAACGTCAAGTGGACAAATTTAAAAAGTGGACATGTCCAGAAGTGAAGAAATCTATGAACAGTACAGTGTACATCCACTTCATTCAAAAGAATTGATGTGGAATACCACTGAGTTATTCCAAATGAAAAAAGTGAAGGGAAGTCCCATGAGTGTATGGGAAGAAAGCTTGGAAGCTCGTTGTTTTCTGCAGTTGTTCCCAACAGGAAAAGGAGGACGATATGATGAACGACATGTGCAGATTCCTGCATCTGTATATCGGACAACAATATTGTAAGCAGAAGATCTAAGAATTTGACAATGTATCTCATATATATTTCATCTTTTGTTTGAAAGTGACTTGTCTGGACTTTTATATGCAGTCAATCACATATTAAAAAGAGAGTACATCTGCAAAAGGTTTCTGCAAAGGATTTCATGGATTAAGGGCACCAGGGAGATGATCATTTAGAATCTCAGCTGATTAATTTGATGGCATGTCAGCGTGGGACTAATGAATATTTGTACTGTTGTCATGAAGAATCTAAATGTATGCTAAGGAACTTAGGAACTCCTACATGGTTCCTTACCCTAAGGTGTGCTAAGCATTCTTGGGATGATTTACTTGAATTTCTTCGAGAGGAAAATTCCAATATTAAAAATATTTAATACAAGACACCAGGAGAATTGTCCTCTTTGGATCCTGTTAATGTATGCAGGTATTTTCATCATAGATTTGAAGCTATGAAGTCTTATCTGCAATAAAAATAATCTTCCTCTTGGAGAAGTTGTGGATTTCTTTTGGAGAAAGAAGTATCAAGCAAGAGGTGCTCCTCATATACATGTGCTGTTATGGATCAAGATGCCCCCAAATTCGGAACAGATTTGAATGATACTGTTTTGTCTTTTATTGAAGAATATGCTACATGTGCTATACCCAAAAGCACAGACAAAAAACAATTTAAGACAAGTCCTACGATTCCAAAGCCATCGATGTGGAAAATACCTTCGACGAAAGTACAAGTTTAAGGAAAAGTTCTATACCAAATGTTGTTTTGCATTTCCACGTCCTGTAATATCCAAAGGAAGAGTAAACAGTTTTATGTCAGCTATGCGACATACCATCACAAGAAAGTCTCCCAAAAAATACTTACAATTTGAGAACAAGCGAAGAATCAAAATACATAAATGATTACAATCCGGTTATTCTGTCCATGTGGAATGCTGACATGGATATTCAGTACGTTGCGGACAATTCCATTGCTGTTGCTCGATACGTAACATCCTACATTACAAAATCAGAAAAGACAGAATTGAAAGAAATGTGGGAAGAGATTTCTCACGAGAAGAGTCTAAGTAAGAAATTATATATTGTCAGTTTGAAGATGTTATCCCATCGAGAAATCGGAGCACATGAATACTGAGATCGGTTATCATCTGTAAGTCTATACTCCAAATCTAGAAGAATCATTTGGGTGAGTCTAGATCTTGCTGCAATGCGAAATCGAGTACTTAAATCTGTACAAGAAAGTGAATATTTAGCAGAAAAAGATCCAGAAAGTACAGATATTTTGAAAACGAATATGTTGGACACATATTTCCCAAACAGAAGTCATCATTTTGAGAACATGTGTCTCTATGAAGTGCTGCAAAACTGCACTTTTATACGGAATACTACAGAGAAGATCAATGATGGAAAATATGGAGTTTTTGGTTCCGAAAGATGTTTGGTGAAACAAACGAAAGGAAATTTGATTAAACACAGAAAGCTGAGTTATGACACTGCTGATAAAATGAACTTTACTATTTAGCCCTTTTGCAACTGTTCAAACCGTGGTGTTCAGAATTGGAATTACTTGGAGAATGTCAAAGCTATGAAGATTCCTTCAATGCTTGTAAAGATACCATACAATGCACTGTTTTTTCAAATTATGTGAAAATGTTAAACCATGAAATTGAACAAGAAGCTACTATTGCAGCTGAGATTGCTGGAGACAGTTCTCAAGACAGTCAAAGTTCTGCTCTGCTGAGTCAAGATCCACTAGGACAACCAATTGTTGAAAATGAAGCAGCAATCGCCATGAATGAGGTTGAAACAGCAATGCATCAAGCTCAAGAAGATGTAATGGACTTAACAAACCTGGAAGAACAACTAAATGTTGAACAGAAAGAAATATATCAGCAACTGAAGCAACAGATTGACCATGGATTTCCTCATGAAAAGAAAGAATGCACATACACATCATTTCAAACTATCTGAATGTATGTGAGTGGACAAGCTGTAACAGGAAATCACCAGTTATCTACAGGAAACATCGGAGTCACATTTGTCTTGTGTTGTAACTGCTCCAACTGGGTTGGCAGCACACAATATTGAAGGAATTACATTACATTTTTTACTGATGCTACCTGTGGAGCATGTAAACAAATTGGAATATCACAAGCTATCTGGAAAAGCTTGTTGTGAAGTTTCGAGAGTGCTGAAGAAAATGAAACTTCTGATTATTGATGAGGTAAGCATGGTCTCAAACTTAATGCTTGCTTATGAGCATTTAAGAATGCAAAGTCTTAAAACAGAGTACGGCATGTTATTTGGAGGAAAACATCCTAGTTTCGGAGATCTACTGCAACTTACTCCCATAAAAGGACAAACAGTATTTAAAACACTTGCGCATGAAGACACCAGAAAGTCTCAGGGTAGTATTGGAATTGTTAACATTTGGTCATATTTTGAATACAAAGAACTCATTACAAATATGTGACAGGCAAATGATGTTGATTATGGAACTATTCTTCAAGATATAAGAATTGGAATACTGACAGAACATGGGAAACAAGCTTTGGAGAGTCGGTTACTTTCCAATTGGTTTCCAAATGAAAATATAGTTCCTGAGAAAATATACATGAAAATTGCAGAAAACAAATCTGTAGTCTGCTTAATGCCAACACTGTGTGAGTGTTCTATATTCACCGAACAACGCTTGAAGCTGGAAAATGAAGAAATAATAAAAATGGAAGTCAATAATAAAATAGAGCATGAAGGAATAACTATTATTTTGACAGAAAAGTTGAAAACAAAATTGGATTCTTAAGAAAAATCGATATCTAAAACTGCTGGTTTAGAAAAGAATCTATATGCATGTAGAAACTGTTGGGTATTTTTATCAGTTTGAAGAAGTGAAACAAATTGGTTGTTGTTCAGTTCATTTTTTGCTTGTTAAAGATTTATATATCCGTAGAAAACAGTTTCCAGTTTCTCTGGCATATGCAGTGACTATCTCTAAATCTCAAGGTTTAAGTATAGACAGTGCTTTGGTGAACATTGGAAGTACCGTGTTTAAAGAGGGTATGGCATATGTTGCTTTGTCACGAGTCAGAACTTTATCTGGTTTGCTTTTGATTGATTTTGATGACACAAAGGTTACTGCAGATGTAAACTGTGTAAAAGAGTGTAATAGGTTAAGATGAGTGTATGCTCCCAATTTAGGTCAATATCCTGTATTTGAAAAGTGTGTAGTAGGTCAAAAAAGAATGTATGAGAATATCTGTAGTGAAGGTATACAGAAGGAAAAAAAACAAGATAATGTTGTCATTGCAAGCAAAAAGAAAAAGGACATTGTAGAAGAGATTGTTGGTTATCAGTTTGAAAATAGTTTAGGTGTCAACTGCTATGCTAATGTAGTGGTCAAAGTTGTTTTTGTTCTAGAAGGTTTGCAGCAGGAAATTATGGAGAATCAGCAAAAAATATTTTGTTCCTTGTTGCATTGTGTTTATGAAAAATTGAGAACTGATAACAGTAAGATATAAAGCGTTTCTGATATTCGTAATCTTTTGGATGTATGTTCTGGTTCTACACATTTTACGCAGAATATCCAACAAGATGCTCAGGAATTTCTAATGTATATGCTTACCATATGGGAAAATGAAGGTATAGAAATTGAAAATCTTTTCGGCCTTTGTTATAAATGGGAACCTCATTGTGAAAATTGTATGTTTACATTTAGCACTAACATATACACTGAAAGATTTATACATTTGACATTACCAGATTGTAAATCGGTGTCTTTCAATAAACTAGTTAAAGCAGCAAATCAAAACATGGAGTGTAGCCAATGCAAATCAGAATTGTTATCAACATTTTTCATACAAAGATATGGACAATATATAGTTTTATTGATGCAACGTTGTACAGCTGATGGAAGAAAATTGGACACTTTAATAAAACATTTTGTAGCAAGTCAACTATCAATATCAGGAAGGACTTTTGTAGCAGTAGCAATAATTTTCCATGATGGTCCTTCCACAACATGTGGACATTACAATGACTATTTAAAATGTGATAAAGGCTGGACATATTGTAATGATGCTTAGTTGTTTTTTAAACAATGTTTTTGAAGTGAATTACCAAATTCTTACCTAATATTTTTAAAGCCAAAGTTTTAGGAACATAATTCGGACTCAGAGAAATTTATGAATATGTAATAATATGATTACTATTGTACAAATTCAATATAAAGGATTTCAAGAATACTATTTGATCTAGAGGAAAAGTATATATTTGAATTAAGGACTTTTTCTTGCACATTCTCTCAGCGTATATTTTTAAACAACATTTACAGTGTATATAAAGTTAAGCTAATTTTCTTAGGAGTAAGCATTTTATATATGTGTGATTTGCATTATATGGTATGTTATTGAGGATGTAGTCTTGTTTTTTTTCAAACAATCTTATTGATTGTTTTTTTTTTTGCCCACTGTTAGTTGATGAGTACAATTGAAATCCCTGTTTCTAGTGAAATTCAATATATTCTGAGAACAGTAAAAAACTAAGGCAAAGAAAATAATTTGTAAAATGTTAAAATGATGCTGTATTGTAAAAAATATAATATTATATATTATAACTGCATTTTTTCTTCTCTTTCACAGATCCTAATTCTAAAATATCAAATTTTCACAAATTTAGATTATAAAAAACAACTGAAAAAAATTGTGTAGCATTATTTTTTCTATTACTGTGAAGGTAAGTTTAACTAAGTATTAAAATGCACAAGGCCTGTGTTTGCACACAGGTGAAGAAAGTGGGTATGGACGGAGTAGATATATGTGGAAAGATGCTCTGTGGGCGTTTTAAGGTACAGGATAAAGTTAACATGAATACTGAGTGTCACTGGGGGCCAACTAACCCACCAGATATGTGTAGAAAGCATCCTGTGCCAACAATATGTCACTTTTTGTAACATAGTGATAGCCTAAAACACTCTTTACAAGGAGAGAAAAAGGCACTCTGTGTACCTTTTCTTCTCCATGTAAATACGACCTCATCATACACACCACTTTGCGTTGAAAGGGCATTCTATAGATGTTGCTGTGCATATTTGCACAGAACACTCATAGAACAAGACACATCACCAGAATTATCAGAAATGATAAATCTGGATATGTGTGTGAATGCTGCACCATCCTTCAATTGATGTAGCAAGGCACATAAGGAGAATTCTTTTCATTTCTCCTCATTTTTTCTCTTTCAATATATGCTACAATGCACAGCATAAATTGAAAGAGAGAAATGTCTTTACTGCTTATTTTTGTGCAGGAAGGTGTGTCTTTTTGCACAAAAACAAACTCCACATGACACAGATATCCTTGCACCATGGTGCAAGGGTGCCTGGGTCACCACATGGCTGCAGTTTAAGCAGCAGTGCAAAGGGAAGCATAGACTTCCAAAATATTTATGTACATATGTTGCAACCCTGTGCTTTGGAAGTACCTCAGCATGCTGTAGCTAAAGAGCATACAGTGTCATGCTGCAGCACTTCCTTATAGTTCTGCACTTATACATTCACCATACTCCAGAAATGTATTCTTTCAGTCAAATATGCAGTACACATACATTCATCTAAACTCTCACACACTAGCATACACATTTAGCTCTTTTTTTAACCACAGTAGTTAGTTCTGAAAATAACTTGTTTTTCTTTTTGTAGTTTTATAATTTATTTTTATTTTCTTAACTTTTTTTTTTTAGTAAATTTTTTTAAAGGAACAAAAAGTCAACGGGATGAACAAAACCATGAACTTTGGGTGAAAGAAAACTCGAGCATTGATGGTTATCGATAGCTCTGCAAACTAAGTCTACCAATTGCTCCCCATAGCAGATCAACCGATTACTCTTCACACAGTTCATTTGAACTTTTCCACATTGGGGACGTATGTCTGGAAGTGAAGTTGAAGGTGATGCCCCAGAGGTACTAGGAATTGCCGGTGGGGGAGGTGCATTTTGGCGAAGACTTCTGCATTCTCCATGAGCATAACTCACTGGATGCGGGGATTGTAGATGCTTCCGCATACTTACAGTGCCACAGGAGTATTTTTTTTTAGAATCTGCTCTGGATAGCACAGCACTGCAAATCTTACATGTCACCTTGGTCGCATAAACTTTTTTTGTCCCTCCGGAAAAGTGAAAAATTTCCATACAATGGATGTGTATTTTTCGGGTTGGGGAGGATTTGGTAGAAATCCCTCTGCATCTGAATGGTCAGATTCTGACGACTCTTGCAGTGTTGTAGCCATTTTTCTCTTCAGAAAGGAAATTCAGGTCTCCAATGAAGAAAAATTAGGTTCTTCTCAGCACAGGTCTTCTCCCATGGAAGGTCTAAGAAGAGTGATTGAAATGGGTAGGGTCCTTCAATAGTTAGAATAGGAATCGTTATGAACCAATCAAATCTCTTTTTTTCTGGTCACATGGGGTCCGCGTAGGGTGCGCACAGGCAGCACTCACCCAGTGCAACTTCGCGAAAGAATATAATTTTTATGATTAGCTCAGATAATGTCTTGCCTTACAACTTATATTAAATATATATATATATATATATATATATATATATATATATATATATATATATATATATATATATATGTCAGAAGAGGTTCCCACTCCTAGCTTAGGAAACACAAAAGACTCGCACTCCAGGGTCCGTGTGTAAGTCGTTTATTGGCGACGCGTTTCGACCTAGCGGTCTTCTTCGATAGCCAACCAAGTAAACAATACAATCACCATTTTAAAAGTGCACCAGGGGATCAGTGAACATAGACATAGGACCACATCCCAAAACGTTACAGTTTCAGAGTCAGGCTCAGAGAATTATTCAGATGTGGAGGAATTGATGGATGCCAGCGGGAGAAATTTACTTTCTTTCAAACCACTAGAGGAATATGATTTTTTACAATCAGCCATGACACTAAGGGCGAGACCACCGGAGCAGCAATACGGAAGAGGCAGAGGCGGAAGCGCAAGAGGAAAACCACAAGGAGGGGAGGCAAGAAACACAAGAGGTGCAATGTCGCATGGGAAGGCAACACGACAGACCAAACAACAATGATGGGTGAGGCCAATTTGACTATTATAAACATTTCAGCACACGCTCTAACTTTGGCTGAGAGGTCGTTATTGGAGTTGGGCCTGACTTTTTGCCCAACGGCCAATTTCGACTACAGCCGAACCAGAATAGATATCTTTCTATTTGTGCGCAAACTCAAACTAATGAAAATGTTTATGTTAAAGAAAAGACGAGCACTAGAACAGAGAAGCAATGAGCCAGATTGGAGCACACAGGTGTCAAATGTTTTAAGTATACAGGATGTGGAAAGTCTAGCATGTGCTATGGAACTATGTGGCGAGGATATCAATGGTTTGAGTGACTCTGATATACTAGGCAGGATGGGTTTGACTCTGGGAGGGCGCAATGTGACCAACCATAGACCCAAATCCACCTTTAACCCCATCACTCCACACGACCACCTGGAGACATTTCACGATATTGTTGTCAGGGACCTATTATCTCTCTGGCGTAACTGTAAAAATAAACATGCACACAATCTCACACCAGAGCAAAGGGAAGCCCTAGGCACACTCAACAGGGATCCTTGTTGTGTTATCAAACCATCTGACAAAGGAGGGAATGTTGTACTATGGGATGTGAACTTGTACAAACAGGAGGCCAAGAAACAACTTGAACTGTCAGGAAACTATAGGAGAGCAAACAGGGAGGAATATGGTACTAGCATTACCATTTTCCATGAGAAACTGAAGGCTTGGAGGGAGAAGAATCTAATCGCAGAGTCAGAATTTAGATTCCTATGTGTCAAACAGCCGGTCTCCCCCTGTTTCTACATGCTGCCTAAGGTGCATAAGGACCAAGAAAATCCCCCCGGCAAACCTATTGTTTCAGCCAATGGCAGTCTCCTAGAGAATGCATCCATTATCTTAGATACATTTCTCTTTCCCTATGTCCTTAACCTCCCGTCCTATTGTAGGGACAGTACAGACTTCATTACCAAGATTGATGGTATCAGGTGGGAGAACAATCATTGGCTAGTTACTATTGACGTGGTATCGTTGTATACTTGTATCAGGCATGCTGATGGCTTGATGGCATGCAAACACTTTCTGAGGGACAGATCTGTCTTTTTCCTTCATCAAACAGAAATGTTACTCGAAATGTTGGAGTTTTGTTTACTAAACAATTTCTTTTTGTTTGACGATCTATGGTATAAACAGGAGGTGGGCACGGCTATGGGAAGTTGTTTTGCTCCTAGCTTTGCTTGCATGCTGATGGGGTGGTGGGAGGAACAAGTACTATGGTCGGATGCAAATGTCAATCACACCCGTCACATTGCCTTCTATACGAGGTTCATTGACGACATTTTTCTGATTTGGGAGGGCTCCAAAAGAGAACTGAATAAATTCCTCGCCTCCCTTAACAGTAATGATGTAAATCTGAAATTTACCAGCAAGGCAGATCAAACGGAAATGGACTTCCTTGATATAAAAGTTAGAATTGAGGAAGGGGCCATACAAACCAGTCTGTTCAGGAAACCGACCTCAGGCAACAGCATTCTGCATGCCAAAAGTCACCATCCCAAGATTCTCAAAGAGAGTATCCCGTATGGGGAATTCTTAAGGGCAAAACGAAACAGTAGCTTAGAAACCACGTATGAAATGGAACAAGCCTCTATGAGACAAAGGTTCAGGGCCAGGGGTTAATCGAACCAGGTACTCTCAGCAGCAAGAGAGAAAGCGAGAGCCAGAGACAGAAAGACACTCTTGACCAAAAAGGGACCCAGAACTACAGAGAACCAGGAATCCAATAATGTCAGGCTGATAACATCCTACAATGTAGAGGCGGGTAGTATACGTGAGATCCTGAAGAGGCACTCGGGCATTGTCAGGAGCGACCCGGGGATTGGCAAAACAATCAATAAACAACCCCAGATAACATATAGGAAGGCTCGCTCTCTGAAAGACATGCTAGTGAAGAGTTACTTCAAGACCCCCAAAAAAACTAAAGATTGGCTAAAAGAACAAAAAGGCTTCTACAAATGTGGCAAGTGCAAAGCCTGTGCCACTAGCAAGAATGTCAAAATGTACTCTCTCCCTACTGGTAAAAACGAACAAATTGGAAAGTTTATGAATTGTAACACTGACTTTTGTGTGTACGTGATTGTTTGCCCCTGTGCGAAGTTCTATGTTGGTAGTACCATCTTTCCAATTAAGAAACGCATATTGGAGCACATGAGGGCCATCAAAAATGTTGACATGAACTATGCCACTGCACGCCACTGGTTACGTTATCATGATAGCAATGTTAACCAATTGTCTTTCTTTGGTATTGACAGAATTCCTGCGAATCCAAGAGGGGGCAACAGACTCAAGCAGCTACGCATACTTGTATCCGAGTACATCATCCGTCTAGATTCAAGGAACCCCTTTGGTATGAACGAGGATGAGGAGTTACACGTGCACATTGGCTGAAGACCTTATGTTAGGCCCTCAATGACTTTATATTATCTTTGCACGTGGATTTCTCGTCACCTCCCTATCCAGCTGTTGTGTATGCTACCTTCAACACGCACTATCTCATTGGAGAGGGCTCTCTCCAATGATAGCTGCTGAGTTATGAGCTTCACAATCTAGCATAGAATTTGATTTCGGCAGTCCACACTTGCTCAGGCACGCAAGATAGTTTGCACTTTTTAAAAACAATGTCACCATCTCACTTGCGGTAGTGTTTATTCTTTCCCTTGGAGCACACACCATATTTCCACTAATTTTTACCAACAATCACACCCACAATTGTACCTTATGGTGAAGGTCCGAGGAGGCCGCCCATAGCCAGTGTAGGGTTCACACCTTGCACCAATCACAGTGCTAAAAGACGCAATTTTAGCACCAATATGATTTTATAAAAAATTCTTATTTTTATCCATTTTTTAGGTCCGACTTAATCCCTATATGAGGATGGGCCTCACTCCCCACACCCCCCCAAGCTTTCCCCCACTTTCCCCTCTTGACATAGCCCGACCTCCCGATTTATTCGATTACATTTGGTGACGTCATCTGGTAGGATGAGATGCTACTCCCTGATTAAAACTCCCGCTCGTCCCGATAGGATAGTTACAGGTTTGGAGAATGCCCTAACCAGATATAGGCCACCTGGCCAGGCGTAGGCATGTGCCTCTCCGGGCCATGTTCACTTGAAATATGAAATGGTTTAATAATGTAATAAGGCCACTTGGCCTAGCACTGTGTGACTAATTTGACTTGGTATTGATGTGTAAATCTAAGGAGAATCAAATCCAACATGTTGAAATGTGCGATTGGCCACTGGGCCAGTATGTTTAATTTAGTTAAGTTGAATTTAATTTAATTTGACTTGCTTATTTAATTTACTCATTTAATTAATCTGATGAAACTGGTTAATTAAAACAATAACAAAATGTAAAATGCAATCTAACAATACACAAGTAATAGATACTATGCAAATATGTTTACATGTAAGACATTTTAATTTCCCTTCTGAAAACGACATCATGAAATGGTGACATAAATGAGTCTTTCTTCTATATAATTTGTAGTCCACAGAGGCCCTGTAGTTCGAACTTTGGGATGTGGTCCTATGTCTATGTTCACTGATCCCCTGGTGCACTTTTAAAATGGTGATTGTATTGTTTACTTGGTTGGCTATCGAAGAAGACCGCTAGGTCGAAACGCGTCGCCAATAAACGACTTACACACGGACCCTGGAGTGCGAGTCTTTTGTGTTTACTAAGCTAGGAGTGGGAACCTCTTCTGACATTTACTTCCGGGTTTCCGACACCCGGGACTTGCACCAGTCTCCATAGGAGCGGAGCGGACGACTCGGAAACTTTCACATATATATATATTACCTACTGGCGGTCGCCAGTAGGTATATATAGTTAGGATTTTTTCTCTATGGGTTTTTTGAAAATTCTATGTCTAATAACTTTGGCGTTTGTGGACGGAATTGGCTGAAATTTTCAGCAAAATGGAACATTTTGTTTCTGAGCAGCCACTGGAAATTTGGGGGGAGTTGGTCCAGGGGGGGCCGAGAAAAAAGGGGGGTCCCAAAACGTGTTTTTAACATTGAGTTTTCCATAGGGCGGTTAGCCTCACTTTTAGCCCGAACGGCTGAATGGATTTGCACGAAACTTGGCAAAATTGTAGGGACTGGTAGCCCGATGTGCCTTTTGTAGGTCTCAATATATGTGCTGCAGTGGATTTTGAGAAAATAACGTTCAAAAAAAGATATATATCTGTAAGCGCGGACCGGGCAGCGCCCCGGTACGCGTACTTGACGCGTAACGGAACTTCGCGTAGCGAAGTTGATTGGCTCTCCGGTGTCTGTCAACATTCTAAACAGTCCGGAGCGGCCGCCATCTTGTCTCTCGGTAGGATCGAGTGACAAGAGGAGGCCAAAACAAAGGGGGAAATGACCATAAGGGGGCATAGTAGATCCTCCCTGACCCCCTAGGTTTGATGTGGAGGCTTTAAAGGGGCCCCGCGAAGCAAAAAAAAAAAATTTTTTTTTGTTTTTTTTCGTGGTTAGCGCCCGGTACGCGAACCGGGAAGCGTTCTGGGGAGCGTACCACAATGAAAAATGAATGATAGACTTTTCAAATGCTGTATGTTAATTGATTGTTGGTTTTGTTGATTATTTTTTTTTTTTTTTTTTTTTAAGCTTTTTTTATTGTGTTTCATAATTTATTAAACTTTCTAACATTTCATTGTCAGAAATTTCATAATAATCATGGAATATAGATTGTAGTCTCTGAGGTTGTAAAATGTCCTCATTTGCAAGGAGGTTATCTACTGCTTGTACACATTGCAGTAGTTCTTGGTCCCAAGTTTCATCCATAAATTCAATCTCATTTGGATCAATGATTTCTGTGTTGGACTCTGGAAGGACAATTTCAAATGAAATGTTTTGTTCACTTTCCATTTTCCCTGAAATTTGCATAAAAAAAATATATATTAGTAGAGGTAGGGCACTGTTGGGATTAATTTTAGATAGGCAGTTTTTAACAGAGAATTTATCTTTGGGCAGTGTATAGTATCAGAGTGGAAGTAGGAATATAAAAAAGTGTATCTAAATTTATAAGTACTACAGAGGGATAGTATATAACTAACAGAAAAAGTTTGCCATATTAACTTAAAGTGCACAATATACTTCAGTTTTAAAAATAACAACTTACCTTTAAAAAGAAGTTGAAGTTATTAATGAAAATCCTATTGAAATGTACACCAGGAAGTAGTAGTCAAAATGGCTGTGTTTCCTTCTCTTCCTTTATATATATTCGGGTACATAACCAATCAAATGTGAGGTAAAAAAAGTAGAAAATGAAAGTAACATTTTAATTGGTTGTCAATTCCAACATTTCAGATGTGTTTTGTGAAGTAATTTACCTCACGGTATTTAGAGAGGTCTACAGGCTAAATGGCTAAATGGAATTCCAATCAAATTTGTGAAAATGGTAGGGATTGGTATGTAGTATGAGCTAATCTATATTTGGTGAAATTGTCTCCAGTGGCTTTTCTGTGAACTACTTTCCCACCTTTTTTGATGGTGCGCTTCCCAGGGAGCGACCCGGTACGCGAACCGTTGAGCGCCCCGGTTCGCGTACCTTAAGCGTTCCGGGAGTCCACCATTTTGTGTTTCGGTCGAATTAAGATACAAGATGGAGGGCAAATAATGTTCAGAATGGGTAGAAGGGGGCACGGTAGACTTATCTTGACCCCCTAGGTTTTCTGAGGGTGGCTGAGGAGGTTTATATGTGCGAAAAAAAAACATTTTGTAAAAAAATTTCGCGAGGTTAGCTCCCGGTACGCGTACCGGGTAGCGCCCCAGGGAGTGTACTTTGTTGAAAATTAGTGAAAAAAGTTAGAGTAAAATAATAATTGTGAGTGATTAGATGTAGGGTAGCTCTGAGAAGAGCTTTTGGGTTTATGGTACATTTTGGTACTTATAAGTAGGTACCAATGCACATTTTTAAATTCAGAGTGAAAACTCTGTTGCCCTCATCTGAGAAGTGAACTCCATCTCCTCTGTAGATATCTTGCATGTAGTAACGCAAGTTATTGTTGTACAGGGAGCCCATTCCATGGTCTCTCATGTAAGCTGAAACAGATTTGTTTACATGCTTCCTCGACTTCTCAATTTGTGGACAAAATTGGTTTGACCACCTCCATTTCTGTCTTTGGCATATATTTGAATATACCAAGGCAGTCTGAGGAAAAAGTGCCATTAATTGCTCAAAGGTGTCCTTTAAAAGCATTTCCAGACCTACACCAGTCAAAGTGCCCAAGTCATTACCTCCACAGTGCACAATTAACAGGTCAGGTTTTGGCAAATGCATAAAGGTTTTCACCAATGGTATCAATTGGTGACATTTTAATCCTCTGTGGCCAAACCACTTAATTTCCACATCTTGTAAATTGAGGTTAGGTAAATTCCTGCTTTCAACGTACCTTTGAGCCCAGTGAATATAACTATGACCAACAATCCAGACAGAAAACATGGTGAGAGAAGGTTCTCCTGCAGTCAGATGAAGTGTGGCAATGAAATGGCAGTTGAAAAAATGAGAGTTTGAAATGAAAAAAACTGTGGAGTTTCTGTGTTCATGAAGTAGTAACAGTGATTGGTGGATTTTGATTGATGAAAACAGAAAGTTAGGGTGTACAGATGTGTTGTTTGAAAGATGTATTTTGAGTGGTCAATAAAAAATCATTAAATGAAAGAAAGCACTGGATATGCAGGTGCACTGAGAGTTCAGAGTTCAATTGCAACATTGTTGTGTGAATTTGCAAACACCAGAGTTTCTCCAAGAGGTGGTTGCTATGGAAAATAGGCAGAAAGGGCAGAGGGGGAAGGGTTTTCATTTGAAAAAAAGTGAGGGAAGAGTTTTGATTGGGTGACATGAGAAATATGTGTGAAGAATTACACCATTTCTGTGCTTTTGAAAGCTGCAGACTCTGGAGTGCATACCTTTTGCTCTGCTGAAGACAAATTGGTGTGTTTCTTAGACTGTTTTCAAACTCAAAGTATTTGCTAAGGTGAGAAAATATTTCTTTACTTTAGATAGAGAATAGTGTGCTTTAAGGAGAAAATTATGATTTATGTGGCGCAAATTGCTTGTAAATATGCTCTCACATGTGCATGGAAAATTTTGATTTTGAATGTTTGTGTTACATAGCCATGTTAAAAGTGACGCAACCATGCTGAAAAGCCAATCAAAAAATGATTTCATGTGTTTTAATGACATTTTAAGTCATTTTCTGATGTGCAGTGTTTAGAAATTATGATTTGAAAATCGTTTTTGTGGAAAAGGAATTGTTTTTAAATTCATGACAAGGATATAATGGTGTATGGTTCTTTATAAGGCAATTGACTGTCCTTGATGTTATTTTTCTCATTTTAGTGTAAGACCTTTCTCTGTGGCGCAAATTGCTTGTAAATATGCTCTCACATGTGCATGGAAAATTTAGATTTTGAATGTTTGTGTTAAATAGCCATGTTAAAAGTGACCAAACCATGCTGGGAAGGCAATCAAAAAACGCTTTCATGTGTTTTAATGACATTTTAAGTCATTTTCCCATGTGCAGTGTTTAGAAATTATGATTTTAAAATCGTTTTTGGGGAAAAGGAATTGTTTATAAAATCATGACAAGGACATAATGGTGTATGGTTCTTTATAAGGCAATTGACTGTTCCTGATGTTATTTTTCTCATTTTAGTGTAAGACCTTTCTCTCTGGCGCAAATTGCTTGTAAATATGCTCTTACATGTGCATGAAAATTTTAATTATCAATGTTTGTGTTACATAGCCATGATAAAAGTGAACCAACCATGCAGGAAAGCCAATCAAAAAACGCTTTCATGTGTTTCAATGACATTTTAAGTCATTTTCTCATGTGCAGTGTTTTGAAATTATGATTTGAAAATCGTTTTTGGGAAAAAGGAATTGTTTTTAAATTCATGAGAAGGACATAATGGTGTATGGTTCTTTATAAGGCAATTGACTGTCCCTGATGTTATTTTTCCCATTTTAATGTCAGACCTTTCTTTGTGGCGCAAATTGCTTGTAAATATGCTCCCACCTGTACATGGAAAATTTTGATTTTGAATGTTTATGTTACATAGCCATGTTAAAAGTGACCCTACCATGCAGGAAAGCCAATCAAAAAACGCTTTTATGTGTCTTAAGGACAATTTAAGTAATTTTCCCATGTGTAGTGTTTTGAAGTTATGATTTGAAAATCGTTTTTGAGGTAAAGGAATGTTGTTAAAATTTATGTGCGCCATATGCCCCCAAATTTCTTTTTCAGGGTTGCAGCAGGGTGTTCTTGAGACACCCCTGCACCTTTGGAATAAATTCCTAATTTGTGATGAGCAAATTGTTAATCGCAAATTGCACCTTCATTTATATGAGCCTCCTAGCCCATGGAAATGAATGGGTAATTTGCAATTAGCAATTTTCTCAAACAAATTTGGAATGGTAAAGAATCGCTATTTATTCCTTAAAATTTGCTTTTTTGGAAATGCAAAATAGTTATATGATAGATATGGCGGTTGATGTCTAACAAGATAAGAAGCTTATGGATACATTTATGATGACTGGTGCAATGAAGTAGAAATCACTTACTTCATTGGTAGGCCTTTACAATAAATTATCTCCTCTGTATTCTTCATCAAGCGTAACTTTAATCTGCAATCCTGAGTAGGCCTCACCTTAAACAAACCTCTGGATAGGCCACATCTTATTGTCATCCTGATTTAATCATTTATAATGCTAGGGACAGATTTATGATAGGTGTATACCTCTTTTGTGCCACTTAGAAAACATTGTCCATGGGGAAATGACTTAAAATGTCATTAAGACACATGAATGTGTTTTTTTAAAACGTTTGCAATTTTTTTGGGTCACTTTCAACATGGCTATGTGTCTGAAACAGTCAAAATCTAGATTTGCAATGCACAGGTGGGAGCATATTTACAAGGAATGTGCTTCATGGGGAAAGGTCTTATAATGTAATATGGGAAAAATGACATTAGAGATACTGAAATGCCTTATAGAGAAGCATACACCATTATGTCCTTGTCATAAATTTGCAAACCATTACTTTTCCCCAAAAACGATTTTCAAATTATATTTTGAAAACACTGCACATGTGGAAATTACTTAAAATGTCAATAATTCAAAATTTGTGATTCCTTAAATGCAATGTATCAAAAAAAAAATATGTAAAAAATGATATTAAGGATTTGGAAACTACCACCAACTTCTAGTTTGTGGTAATTTGCGAATTCTTTTCAAAAAGCATTTAAAAAAAAAAAAAAAAAAAGGTCCCATATGACGCCCATACATGCCATTAGGGCATGTAGGTGTGCCATGTGCTCCCAAATTTCTTTTTCAGGGGTGCAGCAGGGTGTTCTTGAGATACCCCTGCACGCTTGAAAAAAATCCTATTTTGTGATGAGCTAATTGCTAATCACAAATTGCAACATTAATTCCTATGAGCCTCCTAGCCTATGGAAATGAATGGGTAATTTGCAATTAGCAATTTGCTCATTGCAAATTAGGAATAGTAAAGAATCGCTATTTATTCCTTAAAATTCGCTATTTATAATATGTAAAATATTTTGATGATACATATGGCAGTTCATCTGTAACAAGATAAGAAGCTTAGGGATAGATTTATGATGAGTGGCGCATCACCAGGGATGTGACAGTCATCCTGCGCCACTGTTCCGCCACCCATGTTGTGCTGCATTTACAATGCGGCGCAGCATGGGGCAAAAACGGCACAGATGCGTGACGCATCTGTGCCGTAAAGGTGGCGCATTGCTGGAGTTGTATCGTAAGTGCGATGCAGCTCCAGCAAGGCTCAGGGGTGCCCCATCTCTACAATGCTGCGTCAAGACCTATGCCAGCTTCAAGCAGGCGCAGGGTTTTGAAGCAGCTTTCTCCTATCTGATTGTAAATGCGGCACACCATGGGTGGTAAAGCAGTGGTGCACATTAACTGGTGCATGCCTGGGGATGTGCCATTTAATATAAATCTGCACTTTAACATTTGAGTATGTGCAGGGGACACAGAGTCGTTGAGGCTTATCCAAGGTTAAGAACAGATGAGTCCTGTTCAGTGAAAAATTAGACATAGGCTTCACCTGCTCAGCATCGCTGGACATGGCTAAATAATAGCTGCAAAATGTTACTCTTGTTAAATAATTTTACTATTATAATCTGTGAGATTTGTCTCTTACTCTGCAACATCTCATTGTTGTTATCTTTCTTTAAAGATAAAGACAAC
This sequence comes from Lissotriton helveticus, assembly GCF_964261635.1. NCBI lineage: Eukaryota > Metazoa > Chordata > Amphibia > Caudata > Salamandridae > Lissotriton > Lissotriton helveticus. Next base: position 1,597,832,708 of record NC_136059.1, on the reverse strand, counting down.
CTCAACATGAGCGACAATCTGCAATCAGTTGATTTTGACCTCATCATTGAACTTGTAATTGAAACATCAGTGGATGTTGATCCATTGGATGATTTAAATCCTGAGGATGAAGAAGAGCGTGATGAGGATGCAGATTTGTCCGAATTATATGATATAGGATGGGAAGCTGACCTGCTTGAGCCTTTGGAATTATAAACATTTATTTTTAAAATTTATAATCAATAAAAAGTAAAAAGGTAAACCGTTTAATTTAAAAATAAAGACACCTTCAAAAACAGGTTATGTGTAGTGTCTTCAATAAAATATTAAAATATGCTCATAAAATTAGATCAGATTCACATATAAAATAGCATAGGTAACATAAATATAAATGTAATTTCTTTTCTGGTATTTCTGTATTGTAAAAATGGCAATGACTAAAAAATCTTCAAATTAAAATGTCAAGTAGTGTGTTATGTTTTTGATCACTATTACTGATTTACTGTTTGATAATAATGTTTATTAACATTTTTTATTATATTTTTCCTCAGATTCAACTGCAGATCATTTCAAGATTTCAATATGCCTACAAAAATAAGAGAGATAAAGGCTGCAAAACGTCAAAGACAGCAGGAGAAAAAAAAAACGCAGCAGTCCTCTAACAAAAAGATTTCTCAAGCCATGAAGAAAGCACCGGGTAAGAGCTCTAAATATTTCATAAGAAATATTTCTAATAAAAAAAATATTAGTACAGAAAATGTTTCAATCCATAACACGAGAAGTAAATCAAATGGAAAGAAAAGGACAAATGAAAATGTTACTGCTAGAGCAAGAGATAAATCTGTGCATGATAGTAGAAGGAAACAACAGTTTAGGGAGATTCGTAAACGAATGTTCCGTAACAGGATAATTGGCAATTTGTTAAAAAATATTAAGAAAGGTCAACAGAAATTAGTTTTTTATAAGAGAAAAAAAAAAGTTGAGAAAGTTATTGATCAGGCTTTTGAAATTAAACGTAAGTTATTTATTTTGATAATCAATAGAATTAGGAAGCTAAACAAGGCAATTTTTGATTTCAAAAGAAATAGTAGATGGAAGAGAATAGTTAATCGTAGTAATTTTTGTGAAGTTTTTTCTGGAGAATGGATACATAGTTCAAGCTGTGAGGCATTTTTTAATGAAGAGAGTTATTTCCAGGATAATGATTTGGTGCATGCAGTTGACATCAGTGGTCGTGCTTATGAAGTGAAAGATGGTTGTCCAGTTGAAAAAGAAAAACTTGTGACAACAGAGGCAGAAGAGGTGTTAGGTAATGAGGTTTTAGGAAGACGTGCTAAGGGTCCTGTGTACACCTGGAAGTGTAGTAGTATTTGCAGTGTGCGACAGGATTCCATCAATTTGCTTTGTGATTTTGTACGGACATTTAACAAGAAAAGTTTGAAACAGAAAATAAGGTTGTTGCATGAATTAGATCCTTGCAGAGTGAGAGAAGTGACAGGTTTGCATGGTCATTCACTGGCTTGTCTTTCCAGGAGAGTATGCCAGAGTGTTTTTCATCATTTCAGGATGCTAGCAGTGCATCATAACAAAGTGAGGAAGTTAGTTAGACTGTTGTATTATGCTAAGAGTCCAGCAATTATGCTGAAACAATTATGCGCTGCTCTTTTGCATGGTTCTGAAATAGATGTGAAGAATATATGTGAAGAAATTGAGTTTTGTTACTTTGGAAGTAAAGAGGAGAATGTTGAAATTGAGCAAGAAGTAGAGGGTCATTTGGAAGATAGTGTACATGTTTCCAGTACAGATAATTTCCAGAGGGAAATTGCGACGTTTGACATGAAATCAAGTGAGAGGCCTAATTTCACTTGTGTGTGTTGTAGACGCACTTATTATAAGAATCAGACTAAGTTAGTGGATTTATATGCAAAAAGTGAAAGGGAAAATAATAGTGAATGGAAGGATTTTGCAACATACTTGATGGTAGAAAATTGTTTTGATTTGGGATTGGATCAACGTGTGTGTACTTATTGTTGTAACAAATTAAAACAAAACCAGATGCCTGCTAGAGCAGTTCATAATAATCTGGAATTGGTTGAGATTCCTTCTGAATTGAAGGACTTAAATACTTATGAATCTATTTTGATTCAAAGTATCCATCCCTTTCAGGCTATTGTAAGAATGGAGCCAAAGACAGGGAAATTGCCTCCATCAGATTTACAGAGAGGATTAAAGGGAAGAGTTGTTTATTTGCCTCTAGATTTCAAGAAAAACATTAACACAATTGGAGTAGAAAAAGTGGAAGAGGAACCTCTGGTTATCTTAGTTAATGGGGTTCCGACAAAGAATAAGAAAATATGGCAAGATTTAGTAGATGTTAGGAAAGTTAAAAAGGCAACATTGTATTTGAAAAAAAATAATAAATACTATAAGAATGTATATGTTGCAGAAGAGGAAGTAAGTGAGGAAGAGGATAGCGATTTGTGTGCTGGTCAAATTGAGAAAGTAGAACCCTCTACTAGTGAGGAAATATATGAACATTATAGTGTTCATCCTTTGCATTCAAAGGAAGTCATGGGGAATGCTATTGAGTTGTTTCAAATGAAACAAGCCAAAGGGAGTCCCATTAGTGTTTGGGAGGAAAGTTTGGAAGCTCGGTGTTTCCCACAGCTTTTTCCAACAGGTCAGGGAGGAAGATATGATGAGCGACCTCATCAAATTCCTGCTTCTGAATACCGGACTTTGCGATTGTATGCAGGAGATGCTAGGTTTCGACAATGCATTCCTTATTTGTTTCATCTCCTGTTTGAAAGCGATCTGTCTGGACTGTCATATGCAGTGAACCACATCTTGAAAAGTGGTATACACATGCAAAACATCTCGGCAAGTGATTTTATGGATAAAGTGAATGTCCAAGATAGTATTTTGGATTCTCACCTGATTAATCTCATGGCGTGTCAGCGTGGTACTAATGAGTACTGGTACCGTCGTCATGGTGATTTAAAATGTATGCTGAGGAACTTAGGTACTCCCACATGGTTCCTCACTCTGAGTTGTGCCGAGTATGGCTGGGAAGACTTACTTCAATTTCTACGAGAGGCAAATGCTAACGTAGAAAACATCGAATTCAAGACACCCGGAGAACTGTGCTCTTTGGATCCAGTCAATGTATGTAGGTACTTCAATCATAGATTTGAAGCTATGATGTCTTTCATCATGAATAAGAAGAATCCACCTCTTGGAGAGGTGTTGGATTTCTTCTGGAGAAAGGAGTACCAAGCAAGAGGTGCTCCTCATATACATATGTTGCTGTGGATCAAGGATGCACCTAAATTTGGAACGGATCCAGAAGACTCAGTGATGAGTTTCATCCAACAGTATTCTACGTGTGCTGTTCCAAACGCAAAGGAGAAGAAAAGCCTAAGAGAAAAAGTTCTGCGTTTCCAAAGCCATCGATGTGGAAAGTACTGCCGTCGTAAATTCCGAAACAAAGACAAGTTCTACACCAAATGTCGTTTCGGCTTTCCACGACCGGTGATTTCTAAAGGAAGAGTAAACAGTTTGATGTCTTCGCTGCGACATAATGTGATGAAGAAATCACCTAAAAACACTTACAATTTGAAGAGGAACGAAGAGTCCAAGTACATCAACGACTACAACCCGGTGATTTTGTCCATGTGGAATGCTAACATGGATATACAGTTTGTGGCTGATAACTGTATGGCTGTGGCTCGGTATGTGACGTCTTACATCACCAAAAAAGAGAAGACAGAATTGAAGGATATGTGGGAGGACATTTCCCATGAAAAGAGCCTCAGCAAGAAGTTGTACAGTTTCAGTCTGAAGATGTTGTCGCATCGAGAAATCGGAGCGTACGAATGTTCTGACCGGTTGTCTTCAGCAAGTCTCTATGCCAAGTCCAGGAGTATCGTTTGGGCGAGTCTTGGTCTTGCTGCAACGCGTAATCGAGTTCTCAAACCTGTGCGGGAAATTGAGTATTTGGCGGAAAAGGAGCCAAACAGTACCGACATTTTGAAGACAAACATGTTGGATACATATTATCCAAATCGAAGCAGTCACCTAGAGAATGTTTGTCTGTATGAGGTTCTGCAAAATTACATGTTCAAGAGGAACATCAAAGAAGATACTGAGAAAGGAGTGTATGCTGTAATAGGAAGTGAGGGATGTCTGGTCAAGCAAAGAAAATGCCACTTGATAAACCATCGAAAATTGAGTGGCGAATCTCCTGAAAAAAAGGAGTTTTTCTATTTAGCACTTTTGCAACTTTTCAAGCCTTGGCGTGCAGAAGAGGAACTGCTTGGAGATTTCCTCTGTTACGAAGACTCTTTCAATGCCGCCAAGGAGACCATAGAATGTCCTGCTTTTCCCAAATATGTAGAAATGTTGAATGCGGAAATTGAGCAGGAAGCAACGATTGCAGCCGAGATTGCCAGAGACAGTTCTCAGGACAGTCAGAGTTCTGCTTCATTGAGTCAGGATCCACTAGGAGGACCTCTTATTGAAAATGAAGCTGCCACTGCTATGAATGAGGTGGAAAGAGCCATGGCACATGCTCAAGAGGATGCGGTTAACTTAGAAGAGTTGGAAAGGCAACTCAACGTTGAGCAGAGGAAAATATATGACGAAGTTACCATGCAAATTGATCATGGATTAAGTCATGATAAGAAAGAGTGCTCATGTACGTCGTTGAAGCCTGTCCGACTGTACGTGAGTGGAGAAGCGGGAACTGGAAAAAGTTTCCTCATTAAAGCAATTTCATGCTATTTGCAGGAAAGGACAGAGTCATCGCTGTCTTGTGTTGTAACTGCTCCAACTGGAATTGGCAGCACATAATATTAAAGGGATTACTTTACATCGTTTACTGATGCTGCCAGTGGAGCATGACAACAAATTAGAATATCACAAGCTATCTGGAGATGCTTGTTTTGAAGTTTCAAGAATCTTGAGGAAAATGAAACTTCTTATCATTGACGAAGTAAGCATGGTTTCCAATGTCATGCTTGCCTTTGTGCATTTGAGGATGCAAGAAGTTCTCAAAACAGAGTATGATGTGTTATTTGGTGGCAAACACATCATTGTTTTCGGAGATCTTCTGCAGCTGACACCAGTGAAAGGGCAACCTGTGTTCAAAATGCTCACGCATGAAGATACCAGGAAGTGCCTAGGCAGCATTGGCAACGTCAATATATGGTTAAACTTCAATTATGCTGAACTGCATGAAAATATGCGTCAGGCAAAGGATGAAGTTTACAAGACTATTCTACAAGATGTTAGAATTGGAAAAGTGACCGAGCATGGGAAAGAAGCTTTACATGCACGATTACTGTCAAATTTATATCCAGAACAAGATGTTGTGCCTGAGAATATTTTTCAGAAAATTACTGATAAGAAATCTGGAATATGTTTGATGCCAACTCTTGCAGAATGTGCCAAATTTAACAACAAAATGTTGCATTTAGAAAAGCAAGAGATTGTGAAAGTGGAAGCTATTGATAGAGTAGAGCATATGGGATCAACAATTATTTTGTCTGAGAATCTGAAAACAAAATTGGATTCATTAGAGAAGAGTATATCTAAAACTGCAGGTTTTGAAAAGACTCTGAATGTGTGCTTGAACTGCCGTATAATTTTAAGAAGGAATTTACATGTTGAAAGAGGTCTGGTAAATGGATCAATGGGTAATGTTGTTGATTTTGTGAAATACAGAAATAGAGATGGAATTGAATTTTTAAAAATTAAATTTGATGGCATTGAGGAAGTACAGCTAATTGCTCGTTGTTCTGCTAGATTTTTGCTTGTAAAAGACTTATATGTTCGCCGTAAGCAGTTCCCTGTTTGCTTGGCATATGCGGTGACAATTCATAAATCGCAAGGTTTAAGTGTAGACACTGCATTGGTGAATATTGGCAGTTCTGTGTTCAAGGAGGGTATGGCATATGTGGCATTGTCACGAGTTAGAACTTTATCGGGATTGTACTTGATTGAGTGTGATGTCAGAAACATTTGTGCAGATCTAGATTGTGTTAAGGAATACAATAGGTTAAGAAGAGAGTATGCGCCACATTTGCCTCAGTTTCCTTTGTTTGAGAAACGTCTGGTAGGCCGGAAACGAAGAAATGAGAACAATACTGGGGAGGTTGTAGCAAAAAGACAAAAAGTGAATGAACCTAAAATTACAAGCAGAAACAAAGAGGATTCTGTTGAAGATGTTGTTGGTTTTCTGTTTGAAAACAGTTCTGGTGTCAACTGCTATGCTAATGTAGTAATTAATGTTTTGTTTTCTCTAAAAAATGTAAAAGAAGAGATTGTGGTCAATTCTGATCAAAGATTTTGCAGTTTGTTAAATTCTGTGTTAGAGAAATGTACCACTGATAGAAGAAACATAGAAAGTGTGTCTGAAATTAGAAATCTGTTAGATAGATGTTCAGGCCAAACACAATTCTCTCAAAATATTCAGCAAGATTGTCAGGAGTTTTTAATGTATATGCTTGATGTATTACATGCTGAAGGTGTAGATGTAGATCAGCTGTTTGGGCTTTCTTATCAATGGCAGCATGACTGCGAGAACTGTATGGTATCAAGTACTACTAGTGTAGACTCAGAAAGATTTATATATTTAACTTTGCCAGACAGTAAATCAGTCTCCTTTAATAAGCTAGTAAAAGCTGCTAATCACAACATGGAGTGTAGCCAATGTAAATCTGAAATGATGTCCACATTATTTATACGAACATATGGCCAGTACGTCATTTTAATGTTCCAACGATGTAGGCCTGATGGAACAAAATTGACAACTTTAATAAAAAATTTTGTAGCTTCGCAGTTGTCAATATCAGGAAGGACTTTTGTAACTACAGCAATTATATATCATGACGGCCCTTCAATATCATCAGGACATTACACAGCTTATTTAAAGTCTAGAAATGGCTGGTCATTCTGCAATGATTCTGTTTTAATTTTCAAAAAAAAATTGCCGTATGACCTTAAAAACTCTTACCTGGTGTTTTTAAAACCAAAATTTTAGGAAAATAATCTCGGGATATGATCTGTGGAATTTCAAGAAGTTCTAATGGCTCCTACACAATTTGGCCTTGAGGATAAGTGTAGTTCAGAGACATAACTTCTAATCATAGGATTGGACATCATGGAGATGTATGTGCACTTTGAATGAGTTCAGAAAAACTGTTTCTTTTCATAAGCTAATTGAAGCAGCCAATCAAAACATGGAGTAGAGGGAATGTAAGTCTGCAATGCTGTCTACTGTTTTACATTGCTTTGTGATTAAAAGTGATGTAGAGAATTAAATAATTGTAGTACTCATAGAGGTAGTGTAAGTCTGCTTCATATTAAGCAGTATCAGTGTCATAGGAAATGTAGAACATGACTGAGCAAGAAGGGGAAGATATTACTATTCCAGGATTGTGAAAATGATCTTCAACATTTTAATTCTGAAAGTTGCGGAAATGCCAAATGATGGGATTGGCTTACAAGAAATCCAAGAGTTATAAATATCTCTGACTAGATTTGGCCTTGTGGAAAATAGTGGTAGAGAGCAAGAAGTCATTTATTGCATGTAACGTGTTTTTAAAAACGATGGAGGTTTTCTTTCAGAAAGTGGCGGGCTGAAAGTAATAACAGCACAAAAGAGTGTAAGCTGTTCATAGGACATCCTTGGACGTCATGGAAAGTAAGTTAACTTTAAGGAGTTCTGAATTTTAATTTCTGATGTTGTATGGGTTTTTTAAACACAATCATTTTGATTGTGTTTTTTTTTCCCCGCTGTTACATGATGAATACCTTCAAGTCACTGTTTTTAGTGAATTTTGATACATTCTGAGAACAGCAAAAATAAACCATTTAACATGTATAATTAATTCTGTACTGTTTGCATTTATGATGTATATGTAGAACTGTGTAGGAGGCATGGAGAAGGTGAGTTTTCTGTAAGTGTTAAATTTATTGTATGCAGTGCTGCACTTCTACGTATTCTTTCATATGCTGGACTACATCTGCACAATGAGATACCTAAGCAAAGGAAACACAAGTGATGTGATTGTGAAATGAGCAAAATAAATTGCACATATTTCAATTACATCACCTGTGTTTCCTATCATTACGAATCACATTGTGCAGATCAAGTTTAGGTCTGTCCAGGGAAACATAGGAGGTTTCTACTTTGTTGAAGAGTGCAGTGGACATGACTCACTTCATTAGTAGACTTTCACAGATATTATCTCCTCTGTACACTTCAACAAGTGTAAATCTCATCTTGAACTCTGAGTAGGCCTCACCTCAAACAAATCTCTGGATAGGAGACATGTTATTGGCATACTGAAGCGACACTTTTCTGAAACAAGAGCAATGCAAAAGATGCACCATGTTTTAAGATAGGCCTCACTTCATCTGCATCAAGATACTGTTAGTTTAAAATGTATATCTTTAGGATTGTGTAGAGGACCTGGAGAAGCAGAAGCTTCTGTCAGTGTCAAAGTTGTTGAAAAACTATTTGTCCTTCAATATTTTCCCTTGTCTTTTGTAATTTTTAAATACATATTTTAATTTTTTTCAAATGTTGGTTCTCTCTTTCACAGATTGAAAGTATAGAAATAAAATGTGATTAATTTAACGGCAATTACAAGGTAAATAGTTGTACTCTTTTCGTTACATTTCTATCACATTCACCTACTATTAGATCCACTGCTTCACTTCTTTAATCCTCAGTTTCCTGCCTTTGCTACTTTCCTCATTCCTTTCTCTATTACCTATTTACTCAACTCCTTCCACTCTTTTTCTCAGTCCCTCTGTTCTCATAGTTCCTCAGTCTTGTTCACTCACTCCATCTCTATTACTCTTAGTGTCTGTGAATTACTTTCCCAACTTTTTTTTTTTGGACCGCTTCCCGGGAAGTTGCCCGGTTCGCAAACCAGCAGCGTTATGGCAGTCCACCATTTTGTGTTTCGGTCGAATCAAGATACAAGATGGAGGGCAAATAATGTTCAGAATGGGTAGAAGGGGGCACGGTAGATGTATCTTGACCCCCTTGGTTTTCTGAGGGTGGCTGAGGAGGACCATAGTTCTTCACTCTTGTTCACTCTCTCTGTTTCTATTAATGTCACTGTTTATGACTGATCAAAAAAATGTTTTTTAAAAAAGAACAGTAACTATAAGGGAAGGAAAGAGACAGTTATGTTAAAAGAAAGACAGCTATAGGGAGTAAACTAAGGATACTGTTACCTACAATCCACTGCTGTTGATGTTACTGACCATGTCATGAATGATGTAATATGTGACATCATCAGCAGTGGATTGTAGGTAACAGTATCCTTAGTTTACTCCCTAGAGCTGTCTTTCTTTTAACATAACTGTCTGTTTGCTTACCTTATACTTACTGTTCTTTTTTTTTTAAAAATATTTTTTTTGGTTAGCTTCCGGTACGCGTACCGGGTAGCGCTCCGGGAGCGAACTAAGAGAAATAGAGGTTGGCAGAGTTCCAAATATTCTACCAATTTTTTTATAATGGGGAGTTAGTTCTGCAAAGAACTTTTTTTTTATGTTTTTGTTGTTTTATATTTTTTTTAGTATTTTTTGAACATTTTTTTACTTTTTTTGTATTTTCTGAACGTTTTTAAATTTTTTTGGGTTTTTTTGGGGGGGGGGAAACAAAAACGATCCATTATAAAGGGCTCAACAGGAGCAAAAAAAAAAAAAAGAATTTATTTTTTGGTGCGTTTCGTACAAACATTAATATGATTTTGAATTGCTCGCAAAATCAAAGTGATGCTACTTTCTCTGTAGCAGATGAAAGTGCCACATTCCACGCACACTTGCTTTACGTGCCCAAACAACATTTGGATGTTTGCGATCATCTCCCTCGCCTCTGGTCCCGACACCTCTGGAACCACCGATCTTCTTGCCATTGGGAGGGGATTTTGTTGTTCGTCACGTAGCTGGGCAGCACTATAATTATTTGGGTGCCACCTACTCATATGCCGATGCATAGTATGATTGCCATAACTGTATTTTTTATCAGTGCCCCTTGACAATCTATCACCGCATATACGGCAAAACACGTAGCGTGCATTCACTTTCTTTTGCCCCTCAGGAATTCTGTAGAATTGCCAGATGTAATTCTCCTTTCGATTGTACCTCCTGGGCTCCTCTGGCAAAAACTCATGCTCTTCCTCCTCTTCCTCCTCTTCCTGTTCTTCCTCTTCTTGCAAAATTACTTCTGCAGGTGGTCCTCTCTTTCTTGGATTTGGTGGAGGTGGTGGGCTAGCACCAGCTGAAGCTACTAATGAAGCCATCTCAAAGTCTCAATAAAGGGTCTTTCTCTCACCAAGATGAAAGTCAGAGTGATGAAAGAAGGAGGGGTTTTCATCATTTGGGAAAAACAAAAGTTCTAAACCAATGAAAAGTGTTCATTTTAGATCACATGACCTAGTATTACATCATTAGGAAACCAAAAGTGAAATGAACCAATGAAAAGTGTTATTACCGAGTCACATGACCTGCTATGTTTACGTTACGCGGTCGGCGCCGCGCCGCGGATCGCTTCCGGTTCGCGTACCGCTGCGCTTCCGGGTACGCGAACGTAGCACGTAATATGACGTATTACGCGAGAACGCGAAACGTCATGCTGACGCGAAGCGTCACGATGTTGTTTTGTAACGCGAGAGGTGCGCAAAAGGAACGTTTACCGGTTCGCGTACCGGGTCGCGCCTCCGGATTGAGCTAACGGGAAGCTAACCGGTACGCGTACTGGGAGCAAAACAAAAAAAAATAAAAAAAAAATTGTATAAAAAACATGTAAAAAATATTTTTCTTTTTAAAGAATAATACATTGTAAAGGTTTTGATATTAGCTATTAAAAAACCAATGAAATTCACTGAAAAAACCATAGGTTATAGACCATATATAGTTAGGAATTAGCATTTACAAAACCTTAAAAATTCACTGACAAAAACCATAGGTTATACACCATATATAGTTAGGAATTAGCATTTAAAAAACCTTATTTTACTCACACAAAACCAATGAAATTCCATATATAGTTAGTTGTACTAACTATATATCACGCACCCGCAATCCACTGCTGATGATGTCACATATTACATCATTCATGACATGGTCAGTGACATCACTGATGACATCACTGATGACATCTCAAATGACATCACTGATGACATCACTGATGACAACATCCAGTGACTGTATTTTTCTGTAAAGTTAAAATATGTCTTACATATTTATGAATGAGTCGATGTATAAGTGTCTGGACGAAGGATTTAGTAGGTGCATGACTGAATGTATGAGTGAGTGATTAAATGTGTCTCACTGAGTGCATGGGTTAGTGACTAAACTGTCTTAATTTGTGCATCATTATGTCTGTTGTTCTGTAAACTGCTGCATGTGTTGATCAGTAGCTATATGAGTAACTATATAGGTTATTGATTGGTTGCCCAAGCATTTGTATGGGAGACTGAGTGTGTGTGTGGGTGGCTGGGAAGTGTATGACTCTGTGCATAGATGTATGGATTCAAAAGTGCATGTTGGAAACAGCTGTATGGGCGGTTGACTGTGTGCATGACTGTATTGGTGAGTGAATAGATATCTCAGTGCTACATGTCAAATTAAGTACATATGTAAAATACAGTACATGTGAGAGTTGACATATATAAATAACTGTGCATAAGAGCCAGTGAATGTGTGAGTGGCTGTATGGATCATTGTGAACTTGTATCCAGGATTGTATAAGTGAGTAAATATGTTTTAGTATATGTTTGAATAAGTAAGGTGTGTTTAACTGTATAGTTAAGGAAACGGAGGTGTGATTGATTGTTTGCATGACTGTCTAGGTGTGTGTGTAACTTCATGGATGAGTGACAATCTGTGAGTCTGTGTTTACACTGAGTGTATCTAAGGTTATATTAGAGTCTGAAGAGGTTCATCGTATTATCACATGAATGATTTTATCAGTGATGTCATCAGTAATGTCATTTGAGATGTCATCAGTGATGTCATCAGTGATGTCATTTGAGATGTCATCAGTGATGTCATCAGTGATGTCATTTGAGATGTCATCAGTGATGTCATCAGTGATGTCACTGACCATGTCATGAATGATGTAATATGTGACATCATCAGCAGTGGATTGCGGGTGCGTGATATATAGTTAGTACAACTAACTATATATGGAATTTCATTGGTTTTGTGTGAGTAAAATAAGGTTTTTTCAATGCTAATTCCTAACTATATATGGTGTATAACCTATGGTTTTTGTCAGTGAATTTTTAAGGTTTTGTAAATGCTAATTCCTAACTATATATGGTCTATAACCTATGGTTTTTTCAGTGAATATATATATATATATATATATATTGCTTTTTAGACATAAAAAAACGCAGGAGTCGCGCACCCACCGAGTCGAACACGTAGGTGACGTCACGCGCGAGCGTCGCGTAACGTAATACGTACATGTCGAGTATACGCTTGAAGTCGCGTACGGGCCGTATAGCGACGCGCAGGGAAATACACACCCATCGCACACCCTACGCGGATCCTACACAGCAATCCTAAAATGACGGCTATGTTCCGCACAGTAATCAAGGAAGGTGTGCTTTGGGTGCCCCACTTCACAAAAATTTTTGAAAAAGAAAACAATTACGAAAATGTTATTAATATATTTAAAAAAAATATATATATATATATATATATATATATAATTTCAATATTTTTAAAAATCATTTTATTTTCAATTTATCTAAAAAGTATGTAATGGTATTTTTTTAAAAAATCTAAAAAATAAATAGATTGAAAAAATGTAGTAAATCAGTATCAAAAAATAAATATAACAATTAATACATTTAAAATTGTCATTAAAAAAACCTTTGAAATTCGCTGAAAACACCATAGGTCTCAGACATGTTATAGTTAAGAATTAGCATTTAAAAAACCTTTGAAATTCACTGAAAAATACATAGGTTTCAGACATGTTATAGTTAGGAATTAGCATTTAAAATACCTTAGAAGTTCACTGAAAAAAACGTAGGTTTTAGGGGTGTTATAGTGAGCTCGACATTTCACTCATACAAAACCATTGAAATTCCTCCATTATAGGTAGTTGTACTAACTATAACTCGCGCGCCTGCAATCCACTGCTGATGATGTCACATATTACATCATTCATTACATGGTCAGTGACATCACTGATGACATTACTGATGACATCTCAAATGACATCACTGATGACATCATCTACGTGACAATCTGATTCATCTCATCATACACTAGTATAACCTTTCATCACTCACTATAAAATATAGAGTACCATATTTAAAACAATCACATACCAATACAACTTTCTAAAAACGCACTCACTGATTTGTGGATCTACACACACATCTAAACACTTATCTATAGATTCACATATACATGCTAAGAAAGATCAATAGAAGATTATTAAAAATACTTATACACCTATATTGCCATTACACATCAGCACACATCCTATTCAGTTATGCAGTTATCCTTCTCACTTATGCAAACAATTGATTATACTTACATTTACTCAGCTACACAGTTATACAAACAGTACTTTATTTATTCATATACATAGAAAGTCATACTTAGTGTGTTATGAAATCACTATTATAAGTATACTGTTTTCTATGCACTCACTTATACAATCACAGAGCCTTATTTATACTTATTAAAATACAAGAACTGTCAAATACACTGCCTTTTATATTTCTACTTTATTGGACATATATCATTCAGAAATATATTTAATCATCCTCTCACCCATAAAGATATTCACTCACACAAACAACTGTTTCCACATGCAGTCTTAACGTCATATTCATACTAAATCAACTATTTACACATCTTTGGACAGTCACACACCTCCTACCCAACCACAGATACATTCACTCTCCCATACAAATAGACACTTAACTAATTAAAAACTAATATAGAGTTTCACATAGGTAGTAACCAACGTATGCAGTAGTTTAGACAATAAGACACAGATTAATACAGATATTCACACACTTTAATCACTATCCCATATATTTAGTGAGACACTTTAAATTAGTCATTTAGACATTTAATCACACTACTAGTAAATTCTTCATACAGGCACTAAAACTTCCACTCACTCTTTAATGCAAATTTCTATATATATATAATACTTATTTAAACATCGAACCAAACCACATTCACTGGATGATGTCATCAGTGATGTCATCAGTGATGTTATTTGAGATGTCATCAGTGATGTCACTGACCATGTCATTAATGATGTAATATGTGACATCAACAGCAGTGGATTGTGGGCGCGCAAGTTATTTCGTTGGTTTGGTACGAGTGAAATGTCCAGCTAACTAGAACGCCCCTAAAACCTATGGTTTTTTCAATGAATATGTATATATATATATATATATATATATATATATATATATATATATATATATATATATATATATATATATATATATATATATATATATATATATATATATTCGCTGAAAAAACCATAGGTTTTACACACGTTATAGTTAGGAAGTAGCATTTACAAAACCTATGAAATTCACTGAAAAAACCATAGGTTTGACACCAGTTATAGTTAGCTGGAAATTTTACTGGATATAAAACCAATGAAATTCCACGTTATAGTTAGTTGGACTCACTATAACTTGCGCGTGTAATGCACTGCTGATGACGTCACATATTACATCACTCATGACATCACTGATAACACCATCCAGTGAATGTGTGTCTTTCTGAAAAATAAATGTGTTACATATGTATATATTATTGAATATCTTAGTGAATACATATATTACTGAGTAATGCTTAAATATTTAAATATATGTATTAGTGTTTCACTTTATGTATAAGTGGCTGCATGGGTTGATGAGTAAATACATGTGTATGTATATAGGTTATTAGATGTTTTTCTTAGTATCAGTATGAGTGTTTGCATGCTTTGGTGGGAGTATTACTTAGTACATAGATGCAAGAATGACAGTCTCTGTTTGTATGTGTTTTGAAGACAGCATATGTGCAGGACTGTATGGGTGGATGAGTGTGTATATGGGTGTGTTAGTGAGTGAATGACTGTCTTATTAGTGTCTTTATCAGTAACTACATATGTTTTAATGTAGTATATGTGAATATTGATGTATATAAGTGACTATATGTGAGAGTGAGGTATTGTAAGAGTTCCTGTTTAAATTAGTATGTGTTTCTATAAGTGATTTTTAAGAGAGTAAGTATGTGTAAGTTTTCTTAGAAGTAAAGTGGTAGTGTGTGTATAGCTGTTTATGCAAATAAATGGATGTTCAATAGTTTATTTGCATGTGTGAGTATGTGTGTGAATAACTTTTGGATGACTGTCGGTGTGTAACAGGATGTGTAGGTGTATCACTACATATGATTAGTGAATATATGTATGAGTGACTATATAGAACTGATGGTGAATTAGTGCATGTGTATATAGATGGTGGAATTATTGAATTGGTTGTTGTAACAGGTATGGGTCGCTCCATTTTTTTGAACATTTTAGTTTCTATTTTTGAATATGCGTTTCAAGGGTTAGATTACAGTGAAAGGAGGTCTGTCACTGTGTCACAAGGATGGTGTTATCAGTGATGTCATGAGTGATGTAATATGTGACGTCATCAGCAGTGCATTACACGCGCAAGTTATAGTGAGTCCAACTAACTATAACGTGGAATTTCATTGGTTTTATATTAGTAAAATTTCCAGCTAACTATAACTGGTGTCAAACCTATGGTTTTTTCAGTGAATTTCATAGGTTTTGTAAATGCTACTTCCTAACTATAACGTGTGTAAAACCTATGGTTTTTTCAGTGAATTTCATTGGTTTTTAAAATGCTAATTCAAAAATATCTCGTGTATACAACCTATACTTTTGTCCATAAAGTTCTGGCAATATTTTTTTCGGAAACAAGCCATTTTCTTCACTGTTCAAGTTGCATAGAGACTCCTTGTAAAGCGATACAGAATTAGAAAGTCTGTACCTTGCCTTTTTTTCAACGCATTAAAATTTGTCTGTAAATAAAAATAGCCTTTCTAAACTTTCGTGCGCGACCCGGTGTGCGCACTCTCGGCAACAGTTCTCAATAAAATGGATAGCGCATTTCCAGGCTTTCGTGCGCGACCGTGTGCGCACACCCACCTATATATTTCGTGAAAACTTTGCAATCTGAACTTATTGAATTTCTTCATAGACCCATCAAAGAACTTATAATACGTCAAACAGACTAAACCTAGGCTTCTTTTTTAATATTATGAAAATGTTCATTAAATGGAGCCGAATGTCTTTTTAAACTTTCGTGTGTGACCGAATGTACACACCTTGGTATTGTAAAAAAATATATAAAAGGTTTTATACTTTAACAATTGTATGCTTGAATCGAGCTCAAAAGATATATTAAATCCGAATATGTTTGAATTTACTTCTTTTCACGTTTTGAAACTTCGCTGAATTAGACCGCTACTTCCAAATGACCTACGTGACTAGATACTATCACCGCGTACACGTCCTGAGACGCGCATGTGAAGTCATGTGACTTGAAAACAACACTTCCAATTGGTTCTTAGTAGTTTCTATTCTGCAATTTACACGGAGGACTCCACCCACTTCCCTCACTATCTTTTGTACTCTCAAAAGAGAACAACGTTCAACACCCTTCGGAAGACTTTGCTGAAATGGCTGCCGCCCCACATTCATCTTCCGAATCTGAAGGAAATGAGCGACTACCTTTAAAAAGAAAAAAGGAATCTTTTATTTGGAAATTTTTTACTTATCCTGAAGAATTAAAGAAAGTAAATGCGCCAAAAGTTACCTGCACGATATGCAATTCGGTTCTCTCAAGAGGAAATCCAAGAAAAAAATATTCCTTTTCCATACATACCATGATGCGGCATGTCAAACAAGTGCACCCTGTGGAATTTGCAAAGGCATCGACAAGAGCCCTGGCCACGCTATTACCATCAGAGGTGGCCAGCACATCTTCTGCTGGACGACCTGTATCTCCATCCAGTGCTGTGATGGACTTGAGACCATATCTTGCAAAGGTGCACATGAAATGCAACGAGTGTAGAGAAATTCTTCTGTACGGAGAGCAGAGCCTCATTCTTACTAAACTAAAAATTGAGTCATAAAAGCCCCGAGAAAAGATACATTTCTTCATTTCATTTAAAAAACAACATAACCGTTGTTTTTAAAAAATAAAAAAAAAGTTCCTTTCAGAACTAACTCATTGTACCAAAAACAGCTCCAGGAGCATATTATAAAGGGCGTTTATCTCCCCGTTTTTGGCTTTCGATCGTGCGCGACCGTGTGCGCGCACCCGCCCATATATTTCGGGAAAACTTCGCGATTGTAACTTATTAAATTTCTTCATAGACCCGTCAGAGGACTTATACTACTCAGAAGATATATTCAATCCGGATGTGTTTAGATTTACTCCTTTTCACGTTTTGAAACTTCCCTGAAGTAGACCGCTACTTCCAACCAGATACTATCACCGCGTACACGTCCTGAGACGCGCATGTGAAGTCATGTGACTTGAAAACAACACTTCCAATTGGTTCCTAGTAGTTTCTATGCTGCATCAATACCTACGCCTGCTTCAAACACATGCACAGTTTTGAAACAGCATGGGCCTGAAAGTCACTGAGTGAAATATCATACATTACAGTCAGCCACTTTCAAGACGCATTCCTTCAGAGGAACACTTACCGTTTATTAGAGGTAGATCGTCCGACTCCACCGGAGGACACCCCTAATAAAAAAGACATATATATAAAATGCGGACTAGCCACTGTATCGTACTAGCAAACTTTAACTTAAAAATCGTTAGAGAAAACAAAAGGAATCGAACAAAATCAGTAGGCCACTGATAGGATCTCTTTTTGACCTTGCTAAAATAGAAACATTAGGAACAACCCCTCATGAGAAATATGAAACTAGTGAGAGAAACCGAGCTCGACGCCATCTTGCCCCCTTTTAGGCCCCATCACGAACATAGAGAGCCCCACATAGCAAAACGTGATCTTATCGCCTGCCCAACTTCAGATCTGACCCCCCCCCTTTTGCTCTCATGTCCTGTCGGAATGTCCGGCTGTAGATTACAATCACATGTTACATTTGGGAGGGGAAACGACATCAGAGCGACAAATATTAGAAATATACCACACAACAGCAAAATAACAGGTTAAAACGTTTTTATTCTTGAACAAAAATATATTAAAACACCTATGGAGAACCATTACGTGAATAGTCCGGAGGCGACACCACGCGCCAAGGCCTGTCCCCAGGATGAACCAAGGGATCCGTTCCTGGGGCCGTGGCAAAGAGCAGCCTGCCGCCATCGGCCGGAGAAGGCATGGGCCCGACCCGAGATGTAGTTGTGGTCCCATTCTCTTCCTCTTTCGGCGCCTTGCAGGCCACGAGGGGGGGATGTCTTGCATATGCCTCCGACCCCCCCCCCCTTCATCGCCTGGTCCGGCCATAACAAATGTCAGCAAGACGCCGTGGGGTGCACTGGGAGGGAGAGGCGGCGCGGACGATCCTCTTTCGGCGCCTTGCAGGCCACGAGGGGGGGATGTCTTGCATATGCCTCCGACCCCCCCCCCTCTCTTCATCGCCTGGTCCGGCCATAACAAATGTCAGCAAGACGCCGTGGGGTGCACTGGGAGAGAGAGGCGGCGCAGACGAGCCTCTCCCGCCTCCCCACGTGGAGGCCCCTCAGCTGCACCCCCAACGCTCCACGCACCCATCAAAGGACTCGTCCACTCTTGCGGTGCAGCGACGCTCCACGCACCCGTCAAAGGACTCGTCCACTCTTGCGGTGCAGCGACGCTCCATGCACCCGACAAAGGACTCGTCCACTGTGGCGGTGCAACGATGCTTTGCCCGACAGGCTTGAGTCCATCAGCTCCTGCAACCCAGTGACTGCCGGTGGTTGCAGATCTTTCCTTTCAAAATGCTGCCAACAATATTTTCTGAATGGCGTAGCCACGAGACGTTGGCGCTCTCATGCTGACGCCAGCCTCAGTTTGAATGACCAACAATCCGGGGCGCGGCGCGGAGCGCGTAACGTAAGCATAACAGGTCATATGACTTGTTAATAAAGCTTTTCATTGGTTTAGAAATATTTATGAGCATATTTGACTATTTTATTAAAAACACTACACATAACCTGTTTTTCAAGTTATGTTTAATTTTAAATGAAACGGTTTACATGTTCACTTTTTATTTCCAGTACATTTTAAAAATAAATGTTTATAGTTCCATATGCTGAAGCACGTCAGCTTCCCACCCTATGTCATACAATTCTGACAAATCGGCATCCTCATCATGTTCTTCATCATCCTCAGGATTTAATTCATCTAAGGGATCCACTTCCACTGACATTTCAATGACAAGTTCAACGATAAGATCGAGATCAACGGATTGCTTATTATCACTCATGGTTAATGTTGTTGTTATCTTTAAAGAAAGAGAACAACAATGAGATGTTGCAGAGTAAGAGACAAATCTCAGAGACTATAATAGTAAATTTTTTTAACAAGAGTAACATTTTGCAGCTATTATTTAGCCATGTCCAGCGATGCTGAGGAGGTGAATCCTATGTCCAAGTTTTCAGTGAACAGGACTCATCTCTTTTTAACCTTGGATAAGCCTCACCAAAACTGTGTCCCCTGCTCATACTTAAATGTAAAGGGGCAGATTTATGTTAACTGGCGCATCCCCAGAGATGCACCAGTTAATGTGCACCGCTGCTCTGCCACCCATGGTGTGCCGCATTTACAATGTGGAGCACCATTGAGCAAAAACAACACAGATGCGTCACGCACCTGTGCCGCAAAAGCAGCACATTGCAGGAATCACGTCGTAAGCACGACATGTCTACTCCAATGCACAGGAGCAAGCCACACATTGCATGGTGCATCACTCCTTATGCCTGTTTCAAACAGGCGTAAGTATTTGATTCAGGAATGCTATAAAGCTGACTCAGTGAAATCTTCTAAATTTCACTGGGTTAGTTTTACAGGGCTTTCATGCAAATGAATGCCCACCTGCAACAAAACGCCTATATGAAACCTGACGCAGGTTTCATGTGGTGTAGAAAATGAAAATGTATATGTACATAAGCGGCGTTCATTTGTGTTCACCCTCACCACTGTTGGAGTTAAAGCGAAAGTCACGGCACAGTGGCCCCGCCATCTTGCCCCCGTTTAGGCCCCATCACGAACATAGATAGCCCCACATAGCAAAACGTGATCTTATCGCCTGCCCAACTTCAGATCTGCCCCCCCCCCCCTTTTGCTCTCATGTCCTGTCGGAATGTCCGGCTGTAGATTACAATCACATGTTACATTTGGGAGGGGAAACGACATCAGAGCGACAAATATTAGAAATATACCACACGACAGCAAAATAACAGGTTAAAACGTTTTTATTCTTGAACAAAAATATATTAAAAACAACTATTTACATGACAAACGGCCGCATCAACAAACCCACAATGCATTTCGCCGTCTACTTGACGCCGTCCCTGTCCCTCCTTCCCCAAAGTAGCAATGTTGGGCTACTTTTGGGCTGCTTTCTAGTAGGGTTTTTGAGCGTCAGAAAGTCTACAAAGCCGTCGGCAACGGCCTGGGGTGGAGAACCATTACGTGAATAGTCCGGAGGCGACACCACTCGCCAAGGCCTGTCCCCAGGATGAACCAAGGGATCCGTTCCTGGGGCCGTGGCAAAGAGCGGCCGGCCGCCATCGGCCAGAGAAGGCATGGGCCCTACCCGAGATGTAGTTGTCTTCCCATTCTCTTCTTTTTTTAGCGCCTTGCAGGCCACGAGGGGGGAATTTTTTGCATATGCCTCCGACCCCCCCCCCTCTCTTCATCGCCTGGTCCGGCCATAACAAATGTCAGCAAGACGCCGTGGGGTGCACTGGGAGGGAGAGGCGGCGCGGACGAGCCTCTCCCGCCTCCCCAGGTGGAGGCCCCTCAGCTGCACCCCCAACGATCCACGCACCCGGCAAAGGGTTCATCCACTGTGGCGATATAGGGACGCTCTACGAGCCCAGCAAAGGGTTCGCATACTGTGGTGGTATAGGGACGCTCCACGAGCCCAGCAAAGGACTCGCCCACTGTTGCGGTACAGCGACGCTCCACTCACCCAGCAGGGTCTCGTCCACTGTGGCGGTGCAACGATGCTTCGCCCGACAGGCTTGAGTCCATCTGCTCCTGCAACCCAGTGACTGCCGATGGTTGCAGATCTCCTAAAAATGGCGGTCAAATTTGCAGGAATGGGCCTGGCGTGAAAAGTTGGCCTGGTCGCCTGTTAACCAGAAAATGGGCCCCTGTCTTTCCTTTCAAAATGCTGCCAACAATATTATATCAGACTCTGCATCGGTACTTACTTATAAATGCAGAAACAACTCAATTAACACAAGGGCTCTTTTCAGAGCCACCTTATATCAAAGCACTCAAACTTCTGATTTATCTCCATTTTCACACTTTTGTAAATAGTTGTGCGCGCCCGAGTGCGCGCACCCCGCAACTTTTTTCGGAAAAAAATATATATATATTTTCGCGTTTAAGGTCCTTACTGCACACCCTGAGAAAACCTACGCAGCAAAACAATCTCTACCTTCACCCCTTTCCATGTTCCAACGCTTTGAAACGAGAATATATTTACTCGCGCGCACCCCGCAACTTTTTTCGGAAAAAAAATATATATATATTTTCGCGTTTAAGGTCCTTACTGCACACCCTGAGAAAACCTACACAGCAAAACAATCTCTACCTTCTCCCCTTTCCATGTTCCAACGCTTTGAAATGACAATATATTTACTCGCAGTGACAAAATGGCGGTCAACACTTCCTGATTTCCTTCGAATCGAACGTTAACAGACGTCACGCAGCAAAAAAAATTCCGCGCGCGCGCAGCCGCTTGAGTGCGCGCACCCGTCCACGCTTATAGATATATAATTGACTTTAACTTTAATTTTCTCAACAACTACTGAATGGATTTACACCATTCCACAAAAAGCGTAATCTGCGAGCCGGACTCTACAGTTTTGCCAAATTTCTTATAAATCCATTCAGCCGTTCGACCTGTAGCAGTGTCTAAACGTCCTATGGAAAATAACATGGAGAAAACACGTTTTGGGACCCCCCTTTTATCTCAGCCCCCACTTCACCAATCCCCCCCGAATTTTCAGGAAAGGAGCGCAGCGGACCGAGCCATCTTCTTTGAGAAATTCGCAAAGATTCATCCACCAGGGCCAAAGTTAATCCAAATAGAATGTTGACGATTTCCTATGGAAACTAGGTCCTAACTATAACTACCTACTGGCGACCGCCAGTAGGTTATATATATATATATTCACTGAAAAAACCATAGGTTATAGACCATATATAGTTAGGAATTAGCATTTAAAAAACCTTATTTTACTCACACAAAACCATTGAAATTCCATATATAGTTAGTTGCACTAACTATATATCGCGCACCCGCAATCCACTGCTGATGATGTCACATATTACATCATTCATGACATGGTCAGTGACATCACTGATGACATCACTGATGACATCTCAAATGACATCACTGATGACATCACTGATGACATCATCCAGTGACTGTTTGTTTCTGTAAAGTTTAAATATGTTTTACATATTGAAGAATGAGTAGATGTAGAAGTGTCTGGATGAAGGATTTAGTAGGTGCGTGACTGACTGTATGAGTGAGTGATTAAATGTGTCTCACTGAGTGCATGGGTTAGTGACTAAACTGTCTTAATTTGTGCATCATTATGTCTGTTGTTCTGTAAACTGCTGCATGTGTTGATCAGTAGCTATATGAGTAACTATATGGGTTATTGATTGATTGCCCAAATATTTGTATGGGAGACTGAGTGTGTGTGTGGCTGGCTGGGAGGTGTGTGACTCTGTGCAGATCAATGTGTACTTGTAT
Source organism: Lissotriton helveticus (assembly GCF_964261635.1). Lineage (NCBI taxonomy): Eukaryota > Metazoa > Chordata > Amphibia > Caudata > Salamandridae > Lissotriton > Lissotriton helveticus. The sequence goes on along the minus strand of NC_136059.1, from coordinate 1,597,809,694 downwards.
CAATGATTGTATAAGAGAGTAATTATGTGTTAGTATATGTTTCAAAATGTAAGGTGCTCTATGTTTAACTGTATAGATTAGAAAATGGAAGTGTGATTGATTCTTTACAGGACTGACTAGGTGTGTGAGTAACTCCATGGATGAGTGACAGAGTGTGAGAGTCTGTATAGGTGTATGAGTGCATATGATAGTGTTGTAAAGATGAGTGATTGTATGTATGAATGATTGTATGGGTAAATGAGTGAATGTGTGTGTAAACATAGGAATCACTGAGTGCGTATGTAGTAACTAGTATTGGTGTGTCAATGGTTTCAAAAATTATACTCTGTATTTAACACTGGGTGTAACAGAGGTTATATTAAAGTGTGAAGAGATGCATTGTATTGTCACATGAATGATATCATCAGTGATGTGGTCATTGATGTCAAATGAGATGTCATCAGTGATGTCATCAGTGATGTCATTTGAGATGTCATCAGTGATGTCATCAGTGATGTCACTGACCATGTCATGAATGATGTAATATGTGACATCATCAGCAGTGGATTGCGGGTGCGCGATATATAGTTAGTGCAACTAACTATATATGGAATTTCAATGGTTTTGTGTGAGTAAAATAAGGTTTTTTAAATGCTAATTCCTAACTATATATGGTCTATAACCTATGGTTTTTTCAGTGAATTTTCAAGGTTTTGTAAATGCTAATTCCTAACTATATATGGTCTATAACCTATGGTTTTTTCAGTGAATTTTCAAGGTTTTGTAAATGCTAATTCCTAACTATATATGGTCTATAACCTATGGTTTTTTCAGTGAATTTCAATGGTTTTTTAATAGCAAATATCATAAGCTGTCGAATGTCAAGTACGTGGTAAGAATTTTTTTTTTCGTGTTTATGCACACTGATCTGCTTTGATTGCTGCCCCCCACCCCTCATTTCTATTAGGAGTACTCTCTCTTTGCAGATAGTGAAGGGTAGTTAACGCAGCCCTTTCCCCCTTTGTAATCCGTCGTGCCTGCTTCTCTCTCCATTTGATTGATTGTTCTCTTTGGTTCATTCTCTATTTACAAACAAGCACAGAGTCGCAATACTCTGTTTAGTTTTTGCAGATAGCGAAAAATCGTGTAAAAAAACAAAAGGAATCGAGCAAAATCAGTAGACCACTAATGGGATCTCTTTTGACCTCGCTAAAATAGAAACATTAGGAACAACCTGTTGAAAATAGCAATGCGTATGTATATAAGCGGCGTTCATTTGTGTTCACAGTACCCCTTGTTGATTGTTTCAATCGAGCATTGAATTGTTCGAAGTTAATTCTCTTAACGATCTTCTCTACCTGCAAATGAGGAAGAATAGGAATATTCTATCTCCCTTTGCAGATAGTGAAGGGTAGGTAACGCAAGCCTTTAACACGTCGTACCTATTTCATTCCTCATTGATTGATTGATTGTCCGAACATTGACTGTTTGGGAATTAGTTCTTTTTGGAGGTATTCCCTGTTTGCAAATAAACGTAGGAAAATCTTTGCAAGTAGTGAAAGGGTACGTAATGCGGACCGTTCTCCCCCGTTGTAATCTGTCATGCCTATCTACTCCCCACTGATTGATGCACCTTTTTCACCCGGACCATTTACTAGAGATACGTCATCTGGCCCGACCAGAGAGCACCCCTAGTGAAAAGGACATATGCAATAATAACGAAGTGATCACTGTATCCTGTTAACAGAAACTTTACCATGAAACAACCTGGAAAGAAAAAAATAGGAAAACGAAAATCAGTAGGCCACTGATGAACATGAACTTTTATTAAACAACGAACAAAGAAACGATAACATAACGTAATGATAAAACCTATTAATGTCCTAGAAACAAGAAAACGTTAAAATATGCCAGTGGTGAGAGACCACAAAAACAGTAAGAGAAACCAAATCACCCCTCGCTGTCCCACAGCCTGCCACGCCAAAAAAATCGATAGACTAGGGAAAATGCAAGTCAGTAGAACATCCACCCCCACTCTGGAAACTTCCAAGGTGGGGCAGGGTTCCGGCTACGCCCAGCCGGGAGCAGCCCATATAAGGCAGGTCCTGCTGCCACGCCTCGGCCAGGAGATCCTAACGTAGGGTGTAGCCGGAGGAGAGGCCGAGACCAGCGGGACCCGGCCAGGGGATTGCCTTTACAACGCTGAACAGTTGCAGGGGGGGGGAATGTCTCCTCGACCCTCCCCTCTCTCTCCCAGTCCGGCCGCGGTGGCCCTTGAGAGTTGCAGGTAGTCCCGCCACATGCTCTTCCGGTCCGACCACCAACGGTCGGGGGGCCGAGGCCGACGGGATCCGGCTGCAGCCGATAAACCAAGAAACCCGTTCATGGGGCCAGAGCCAGGGGCGTCCGGCCGACATCCACCGGAAGCCCGGCCCGAAGACGGACGGGACACTTCTTTCTTTTATAATGGCTGCGACAACACTGGGGGGGGATGTCTTGCACATGCCTCCGACCCCCCCCTCGTCCTCATCGCCTGGTCCGGCCATAACAAATCTCAAGCGAGACGCCGTGGGGTGCACTGGGAGGGAGAGACGGTGCGAACAGGCCTCTCCCGCCTCCCCAGGTGGAGACTTCCCAGCTGCACCCTCAGCGCTCCAGGCGGTGGCATCCTAACAACTACAGTGCTGCACAGTTTCGGAACGACCTAGATAACGGTTCTTCCACTGTGGCCATGCTGCAACGTCTCGCCCGGCAGGGTGGAGCCCGTCCGCTCATGTGACCCCGCGATCGCCGGTAGCTGCCGAACTCTCAAAATGGCGGTCGACCTGGCAAGAGCGGGCCCAACATAAAGAAATGGCCCGGTCACTGGTTGACTCCACCACCGTAGTCCTCCACGACCTTGAAGATTCTAGAGGAGCCGCGGGAGTCTCCGACCCCCGATGGGGAATGACTGCCATGATCGCCCGTGGAGTGACGAAACTGTATCCGCGGGACGTCGGCGCTCCCATGCTGGCGCCAGCCTCACTTTGAATTACTACAATCCTGCAGACCTCACTTCCGGTGAAAGCACAGTGTGACCCGGTAGGAAAAATTATTGCACCCCCTCCCCTTTTTGACTGATAGTTCAAACCACCGATCCTTTCCTTTGCCCTTTTAACGGAACTTTGGACTGCCTCCCCCTCTTTTACATTTTCTAGAGAAAACAAAACATTAACCACTACATTAGCATAGCAGTTGACACCAGAACTGTTTTCAAATTGAAAACCAACAACATCTTCAACAGAATCCTTTTTGTTTCTGCTGTGACCCTGCTACAGCACAGGCATTGTCCCCAGCAGTAATTCTGCAATGCCGGTAAGAATAGCTGTGGTGCCTACTGGACTCACTCACCCCCGCGGCGCCCCACGCCGTTTTTTGCTGGGCGGCAACTTACTAGACATCACTTTCGTGCCATCTAGATTTCAGCGCGTTCTGCTGCCTTGGAACTATTCGCACAACAGACCGCTACTGACAAGAATATTTCATTATTGGTGCTGTCAATTTCAATAAATCTATTAGATAATTAAAAAGAAATTGCCACGGTCTCTTCGTTGTTTAAATGTTTTTACTGTTTTTGTTTTGTTGTATATATTTATATGTTATTAAAATTTTATATTCCTACTACTTTGTTGGAGTGCTATATATTTTTAATGTGACACATAATTGTAAAAACTTTGATGTACAAAGAGTCATTCCTGGAATCTTCCGCTTCAGGCTCGGTCCCCTCCCCAATCACAATACAGGATGGTTTTCAGATAGTAGGAACACGTGTGGTGTGACGGATCTCATCGGGTGTGGGCCTTGATCTACTATAACTCCTTTGAAGAGGGGTGATTCTTTACAGCTGGGGCCATAAACTACATCTGCAGGGCTAGCTGATAGCCTGGACAATCGGACACAGAGAAAGAGGAGTGTCAGAGGGTGCGTTAGTGAATAGGGCGAAAGGGAGGTGTCGGGCGGGCACAGAGTGTGATTCTCAGGGAAGAGCAGCGCAGATGGGGGGAGGTTTATTGCCCATGCATAAGACAGAGAGCGGTGGTGACCAGTGCCTGGGGGATATGCTTACGAGGGTGAGGAGCCATGCTACGAATCGACAGCGTGCAGAGAGTGGGTCTGGTCAAGACATCTAAAATGGCTGCCGTGCACGACAAAAGTGTGGCATTTCAAAAAAGGCAAGATGGCGCAGACAATGTTTTTCAACACTTCCTCATTTCCTTCGAATCGAACGTTAACAGACGTTGGGGCATATTACCAAAGTTAAGCGATATTTATCGCTAACGATGCTTACCAACCAATTTTTTACCACTAAGCATCGTCAGAAATTATCGAAGATAAACCTTACTATTATCAAGGTTTATCGCAAATGCGATAATAAACGGCCGCAATGCATGAATATCGCTAAAAACTCAGCGATATTCATGCATTACCGAGCTAATACTCTTAGCCATGTTATCCACCTCCCATTGGATAACATGGCTAAGAACTGCTCAGGGCAGGTGTTACTTTTTGGAGATATTCGCGCTTAGCGCGAATATCTCCAAAAGTTGGTAATAGGAGATAGATATCTTGCATGTTGTAATGCAAGTTATTGTGGTATATGGAACTCATACCATAATCTCTCAGGAAAGCAGAAACTGATCCTTTTGGGACCGCCTAAAAAGGCCTAGGGGGTGAGGAGTACTCTACTTTGCCCCCTTTTCACGTTCCGAACTATTTTATTTTACTCTCTTCTGTAATTACACAAAATACCAGCGATAAGATGCATCGGAGACACACAGTGAGAGAAAGGAGGCCGGAGATGAAGAAGACATGTCAAATACACATTGGAGATAATATAGTGGCAGAAGGGAAGTAAATATGAGTAAACTTACCATGTAACATAAAAATGTTGCACTCTATACTATAAGTCTCATTTTATACTACAATCACTTCGCTACAACCTCATAAATTAAAAATAAAAATGAATAATGTCTCAAACAATTTTTGATTTCTAAATATAAATTTATTCTTCAGAATTTTCTAAATTTGAAAGAACTAGTAACATGTCCTCATCAGCAATGTCCTCATTAAAAGTCTCCAATGATGATTCTTGTAACTCTATGGTCTCCAAACACTCGATAAATTCGCCATCAAGAGATTGATCAAAAAAATCATTCAAGTCATCTCCTCCTTCTGACAATATTTCATTATTGGTGCTGTCAATTTCAATCAATGTAGTGAAATCATTCAAGTCATCTCCTCGTGACAATATTTCATTATTGGTGCTCTCAATTTCAATCAATGTAGTGGAATCATTCAAGTCATCTCCTCCTTGTGACAATATTTCATTATTGGTGCTGTCCATTTCAATCAATCTAATGGAATCATACAAGCCATCTCCTCCTTGTGACAATATTTCATTATTGGTGCTCTCAATTTCAATCAATGTAGTGGAATCATTCAAGTCATCTCCTTGTGACAATATTTCATTCTTGGTGCTGTCCATTTCAATCAATCTAATGGAATCATACAAGTCATGTCCTCCTTGTGACAATATTTCATTATTGGTGCTCTCAATTTCAATCAATGTGTTGGACAATTCAAAAGAAATTGCCACGGTCTCTTCATTGTGAGCCATTTTATTTTGAAATTGCTTGCTGTAAATTGCAGAAAAAAATAATCACTTTCATTTATCGTCTTTAGTAATACATAATATAAAACTAACTTTATCAAGTATTTAGTATAACAGAAGGACTGCAAATAAATAACAGAAAACATTTTTCAAATTATCTTCAAGTGTACAACATAGTTCCCCATACAAATTAACAACTCACCTTTTTAAAAGTAGCAGAAGTGTTAGTACTGTGTAAATCAAACACCAGAAATTCACCACCAAAAATTCCTCACAAATGTACCTCAGACAGTAGTATCACAAAATGGCTGTGGTTTCCTCTCATTTGACATATATACATAACCAATTAACTTTCATCACACACAAATACAAAACCAAAGTAACATTTTAATTGGTTCTAAATTTCAACACTTTCAAATGTGTTTTCCCCATGCAATTTTCCATAGGACATTTACATACGTCTACAGCCTGAATGGCTGAATGGAATTACACCAAACTTGGCAAAATGGTACATCAAACCTAAGAGGTCAGGAAGGATCTACTATGCCCCCTTATGGTCATTTCCCCCTTCGCTTTGGCCTCCTCTTGTCTCTCAATCCTACCGAGGGACAAGATGGCGGCCGCTACGGACTGTTTGGAATGTTGACAGACGCCGGAGAACCAATCAGCTTCGCAAAGCTCCGTAACGCGAAAAGTACGCGAAGCGGAGCGCTGTTACAGATATATATCTTTTTTTCAACGTTAATTTCTCAAAATCCACTGGAGCACATATATTGAGACCTAGCAAAGGCACATCGGGCTACCAGTCCCTAATATTTTGCCAAGTTTCGTGCAAATCCATTCAGCCGTTCGATTATTATTATTTTGTTTTTTTTTTGCCCCGCGGGGCCCTTTTAAAACCTCCACATCAAACCTAGGGGGTCAGCGAGGATCTACTATGCCCCCTTATAGTTATTTCCCCCTTTGTTTTGACCTCCTCTTGTCTCTCGATCCTACCGAGAGACAAGATGGCGGCCGCTACGGACTGTTTGGAATGTTGACAGACGCCGGAGAACCAATCAGCTTCGCTTCACAAAGCTCCGTTGCGCGAAAAGTCCGCGAACCAGAGCGCTAACCGGTCCGCTGTTACAGATATATATCTTTTTTTAAACGTTAATTTCTCAAAATCCACTGGAGCACATATATTGAGACCTACAAAAGGCACATCGGGCTACCAGTCCCTACAATTTTGCCAAGTTTCGTGCAAATCCATTCAGCCGTTCGGGCTAAAAGTGAGGCCAACCGCCCTATGGAAAACTCAATGTTAAAAACACGTTTTGGGACCCCCCTTTTTTCTCGGCCCCCACTGGACGAACCCCCCCCAAATTTTCAAGGGCTGCTCAGAAACAAAATGTGCCATTTTCCTGAAAATTTCAGCCAATTCCGTCCACAAACGCCAAAATTATTAGACATAGAATTTTCAAAAAAACCCATAGAGAAAAAATCCTAACTATATATACCTACTGGCGACCGCCAGTAGGTAATATATATATATATCAAAACAAAACCCTTTCAGGCATAGAGTGACGCATAAATTATGCAAAAAAGAAGGAGAGAACTCTGGGTAGGTCTCAGTTTAGGTGGAAAGCAGCTCCTGTTAGAGCACTCTCAACACCAGCGACACTCTAGATCTGCTCACCTCAAATGTCTGTTTTTCTATCAAAGTTTTTAAGCATAGGATTAGACAGTGCTATCCATGCCGAGATAGAAAATGACAAAGTCTTTTGCCATTTAAACAGCAAAGTCTTTAAGCATAGGACTAGTACAGTGCAGTCCTTGCCGAGCTGTCAAATAACAAAAGCCATTTATCACTCCAGGCACAATATTACAGCTTTGAATTGGTAAAATACCAACTCAAGCCAACCTGAAATGATTAAAAGCAACCCCTGACACAGTGTTTCGCTCTAATTAGAGCTCTTCAGAGAGGTATAGCTTTGTCCAGACACAAGGGAGCACCCAGTATTAAGTCAAAACAAAACCCTTTCAGGCATAGAGTGACGCATAAATTATGCAAAAAAGAAGGAGAGAACTCTGGGTAGGTCTCAGTTTAGGTGGAAAGCAGCTCCTGTTAGAGCACTCTCAACACCAGCGACACTCTAGATCTGCTCACCTCAAATGTCTGTTTTTCTATCAAAGTTTTTAAGCATAGGATTAGACAGTGCTATCCATGCCGAGATAGAAAATGACAAAGTCTTTTGCCATTTAAACAGCAAAGTCTTTAAGCATAGGACTAGTACAGTGCAGTCCTTGCCGAGCTGTCAAATAACAAAAGCCATTTATCACTCCAGGCACAATATTACAGCTTTGAATTGGTAAAATACCAACTCAAGCCAACCTGAAATGATTAAAAGCAACCCCTGACACAGTGTTTCGCTCTAATTAGAGCTCTTCAGAGAGGTATAGCTTTGTCCAGACACAAGGGAGCACCCAGTATTAAATCAAAACAAAACCCTTTCAGGCATAGAGTGACTCATAAATTATGCAAAAAAGAAGGAGAGAACTCTGGGTAGGTCTCAGTTTAGGTGGAAAGCAGCTCCTGTTAGAGCACTCTCAACACCAGCGACACTCTAGATCTGCTCACCTCAAATGTCTGTTTTTCTATCAAAGTTTTTAAGCATAGGATTGGACAGTGCTATCCATGCCGAGATAGAAAATGACAAAGTCTTTTGCCATTTAAACAGCAAAGTCTTTAAGCATAGGACTAGTACAGTGCAGTCACAGGAGCTGCTTTCCACCTAAACTGAGACCTACCCAGAGTTCTCTCCTTCTTTTTTGCATATATATATATATATATATATATATATATATATATATATATATATATATATATATATATATATATATATATATATATTCACTGAAAAAACCATAGGTTATAGACCATATATAGTTAGGAATTAGCATTTAGAAAACCTTATTTTACTCACACAAAACCATTGAAATTCCATATATAGTTAGTTGCACTAACTATATATCGCGCACCCGCAATCCACTGCTGATGATGTCACATATTACATCATTCATGACATGGTCAGTGACATCACTGATGACATCACTGATGACATCTCAAATGACATCACTGATGACATCACTGATGACATCTCATTTGACATCATTCTTGTGCTAATACGATAAACCTCTTCAGACTCTAATATAACCTTAGATACACTCAGTGTATACAGACACTCACACACTGTCACTCATCCATGGAGTTACTCACACACCTAGTCAGTCATGCAAAGAAACAATCTCACCTCCATTTCCTCAACTATACAGTTATACACACCTTACTTATTCAAACATATACTAACACATATTTACTCTCTTATACAATCCCTGATACAAGTTCACAATGATCCATACAGCCACTCACACATTCAGTGGCTCTCATGCACAGTTATTTATATATGCCAACTCTCACATGTACTGTGTTTTACATATGTACTTACTATGACATGTAGCATTGAGATATCCATTCACTCATCAATACACTCATGCACACAGTCAACCGCCCATGTAGCTTTTTCCACATGCACTCTTGAACTCATACACCTAGTGAATCAACTGCTCACACATCTATGCACAGAGTCACACACCTCCCAGCCACCCCCACACAAACTCAATCTCCCATAGAAATACTTGGGCAACCAATTAATAACACATATAGCCTCTCGTATAGCTAATGATCAACACATGCAGCAGTTTACATCACAACAGACATAATGATGCACAAATTAAGACAGTTTAGTCACTAACCCATGCATTCAGTGAGACACATTTAATCACTCACTCATACAGTCAGTCACGCACCTACTAAATCCTTCATCCAGACACTTATACATCCACTCATTCTTCAATATCTAAGACATATTTTAACTTTACAGAAACATACAGTCACTGGATGTTGTCATCAGTGATGTCATTTGAGATGTCATCAGTGATGTCATCAGTGATGTCACTGACCATGTCATGAATGATGTAATATGTGACATCATCAGCAGTGGATTGCGGGTGCGCGATATATAGTTAGTGCAACTAACTATATATGGAATTTCAATGGTTTTGTGTGAGTAAAATAAGGTTTTCTAAATGCTAATTCCTAACTATATATGGTCTATAACCTATGGTTTTTTCAGTGAATTTTCAAGGTTTTGTAAATGCTAATTCCTAACTATATATGGTCTATAACCTATGGTTTTTTCTGTGAATTTCATTGGTTTTTTAACAGCTAATATCTGTAGCTGTAAAATGTATTCTTCTTTAAATCCAAAAATATATTTTATATGTTTATGAATAATTTTTTTTTTTAATATTTTTTTTTCTTCGTTCCCGCTTCGCGAATCGGGAAGCTTCCCGTTAGCTGACCTTGATGCCGCGAAATAGACCGCGAGCCGGTAAACGTTTCTTTACCGCAAGTGCCGCGTTAGAAAACAACATCGTGACGCCTCCCGTCCGCATGACGTTTCACGTTGTCGCGTGATACGTCATATGACGTGCTACGTTAGCGAACTGGTACGCGAAGCGAGTCGCAAAGCGCAGGTTTCTGGAAGCAAACCGGGAGGCCCTGCAAAGCGCCTAACGTAAACACAGCAAGTCATGTGACTTGGTAATAACACTTTTCATTGGTTCATTTCACTTTTGGTTTCCTAATGATGTAAGACTAGGTCATATAATCTAAAATGAACACTTTTGATTGGTTGAGAACTCTTGTTTTTCCCAAATGATGAAAATCCCTCCTTCTTTCCTCACTCTGACTTTCATCATTGTGAGAGAAAGACCCTTTGTGATCACTGAGCAATGGCTTCTTTAGTAGCTTCAGCTGGTGCTTCCCCACCACCTCCACCACATCCAAGGAAGAGTGGACCACCTGCTCAAGTTGTAATTCAACAAGAAGAAGAAGAAGAGGAACAGGAGGACGAGCACGAAGAGAGGCAGTTTTTGCCTGAGCAGCCCAAGACGTCTCACCGGAAAGAAAACTTCATTTGGCAATTTTTTAAAATTCCCAAAGGTCAGAAAAAAGTAAATGCAAGATACGTAACTTGCCTTATATGTCAAGATAGACTGTCCAGAGGGACCGACAAAAAATACAGTTTCGGAAACTACACAATGCATCGCCATATGACTAGGTGGCATCCTAACAACTACAGTGCTGCACAGTTTCGGAACGACCTAGATAATCTCCCTATTATGGCCAGAAGATCTGTTGTACCGGAAGTAACGGGACCAGAGGGCAGGGAGATGGTGCCAAATATACAAATGAGATTTGGTGATGTAAAACACACCTGCGCATTTTGCGATGGATTCATTTCCTACGGAGAAAAAAGCATCACTCTGATCAACAGAGCTATTGACTATCATATGCAAGTTTGTCCGAAACGCCCAAAATAATAAATACTTCTTTTTTTTGTTTTGTTGCTCCTGTTGAGCCCTTTACAATGAATCGTTTTCATTGCCCCCTCCAAGAAAAACCCAAAAAAATATAAAACTGTTCCGAAAAAATTCAAAAACAGTAAAAAAATGTTCAGAAAAATAAAAAAAAAAGTTCTTTTCAGAACTACCTCCCCGTTATTAAAAAATTGGTACAATATTTGGAACTGTGCCAACCTCTATTTCTCTTAGTTCGCTTCCTAGTTCGCTCGCTGGTACGCGAACTGGAAGCGAACCAAAAACAGTAAGTATAAGGGAAGGAAACACACACTTATGTTAAAAGAAAGACAGCTATAGGGGAGTAAACTAGAGATACCATTACCCATAATCCACTGCTGATGATGTCACATATTACATCATTCATGACATGCTCAGTGACATCATCAGCAGAGGATTGCGGGTTTTTTGGCAACATGCCTTATCCACGGTTTAATAACGCTGCCTTTTGCTTTATATAAGTTTTCAAATTGTATGAAATATATACCAATAGGTCGTTATGAACCTTTAGGTAGTGCTTTTCTTCATGAGGTCTGGTCGCTTCCATACACATACAGATGTTTCAAAGATGATCAAGAAGTTTATCTGAATGGAGAGGAATGCACTGAGACGCCAGATCATTCACTAACGTGTAGGCACATACAGTTACACGATTCATGCAACAAACACCGACCAAATATGGCTTGCGTGTTGCAAGGCACGCCAGTTCCTGCTATCATCCCCACGTTCAAGTTGTTGGAAAATGGTAGTTATTTGATGCTCAATAATGAAGATTGTTCTGAGTTAATTAAAAGTATTCCTTTTATCGTAACAGTAAGTGAACGGGTTATTTGCTGCAGAAATGTTCTATTTCCTCCCACACATGAACATAGGGAGTTTTCAATCTGGCCACAAATACCAACCTTGGGACACGTTTCAACGGCATGGCAAGAATAAGAGCTCTTTTGTCTCAGAGAGAGGTGGCCTTGAGTTCGGCCCGTGAAACTTTCGTACTTCACATAGCGAACACCCGTACACAGGTTTGCCTTTCAATTTCAGCAACATGTTTCCGACTATCTTTAACGCATCCTCCACAAAATCCCTGGCACACTTTTTTAAAGTTGTTACCAGTGGTCTCGTGACTTCATTTGAGAAAATCTTTGGAGTCATCCCTGCTTCTTTTCATTGTATTTTCTGCACTCTGGTTCGTGGATTGGCATTTTTACTTGCATTACCAGCGGACGCTCTTGTGCTTTTTTACAATTTTAAATATGGATGTCCCTCCTATGCAACCTCCGACCCTGCAGCTGCTGACACTGTTCCGCAATCGCATGCTAGAATATTATGGCACAATGCCGTTGGCGATATTAAGCACGGCATATGGATTATCTTTTCAGTTCTCCTACTTCACCTGTGTCCAGCCTGTATTTCACTGCCTGACCTGTGATTTCGATTGGGCCATTGATTTGTGTCTCTGCGGACCGGTTTCTCCTGACGTCGACTTTAATCAGCTGATGACTCCTATCATTACTCACGAGTTGGTTTGTCCTGGCGAAAGGATTATGGCTGTGGCATTGATGCATGGACTACTTGGTCCCTGGAATTTACTGGCGGCAGCACAGTCTTTCTTGGAACAGAGCTTTCTTGAAAACCCACCGAGCTGTCCTCTGATGGTGATAGAGGATCCGGTGCTGGGAGAGCACGTATGTTCTTTTCCGCTTTTAAATTGGATGGCTGAACTGTTTTCGGATGAAGACGGTGACTTCCTATTGGAGGCTGTTGCAGCTTATTTTGCATACACAGTTATGTCATAGACCTTTTTCATGTTTGATATGCTGAGTACTAGCATTTCATTGACAATTCATTGACTTATTTGTCAAGTTTTTATTATTTACCTTGCCTATTGGCTTAAGACTCGATAAAGTACTTGGCTGTTTTATTTTTCTTTAGCATTGAATTTTCCTAGTTTTTAATGCTTTACCTTGCGGACCGTCCACATATAAACTTGCAATCTGCTCTCATGAGATGGCACTTCTATTATCTTATTCAGTTCGTTTCCGGATCATGAGGAGGTGTCATCTAGGTCCTGGATATCTTTACACCGTGTTAAGTTAGCATGGGCTCATTACCGGTTTAAACGCCATTTTTCCTTTTTTGCAACTTCTGCACACGACACTTAGTTGTTGCTTTAGCTTTCCACCTAGTAGTTCATCGTGGTTTACATGAGAATAATATGTTATTGGTCTACTATCTGCTTTACTTGTTAAACTATATCTGTACAGCGAGTGCTAAAGTTTCAAGAACAACACGATACAGAATTGTTATGAGGTCTGATCTCCACGACTTCATACTCATAACATAAGTGCAACTTCTGCCAATTCTGGGCATGAGGCGGGTTTTATATTGCTTTGCCGAACACACATACACAACAGTTGATGCGGTTCACATGAAGAGAGAGCTGGTGTATGCTGATGTGATTCCTTCAAATCTAAGACACTAAAGTATGGGCACGCCCTAAACCAACACAAAGAGACCTTCTTAGCAAATAATATAATATGTGTATTAGGGAGGGTGAGATATAAGCAGCCGCGGGCCGTGGAGGGAGTTACGATGGGGCAGGGAGGCGGGGAGGGGGAGAAGCAGGGTGGAGCCCTCTCTACCTTGCCCCTCCCCCTCCCCGCCTCCCTGCCCCACCGTAACTCCCTCCACGGCCCGCGGCTGCTTATAAGTGTTGCTAACTCTTATTCATTTACAGCATGTTAACATACTGTCACCATTCGCTTTTTATGTACTAGTAACTATGCTGGTAATTTTGCTACTGATAATATGTGTACTTGTATTCTCCACCCTGCTTCTCCCCCTCCCCGCCTCCCTGCCTCACCGTAACTCCCTCCACGGCCCGCGGCTGCTTATAAGTGTTGCTAACTCTTATTCATTTACAGCATGTTAACATACTATCACCATTCACTTTTTATGTACTAGTAACTATGCTGGTAATTTTGCTACTGATAATATGTGTACTTTTATTATCTAAGGTACTACGCCTGAGAAGACGGCATTAGTAAATAAACATTTCAAATACACATCTGTTCTTCTTAACTCCATGTTCTGGTTTCTAAGAAATCTATAACGACCGACTGTTCATGAGTTCCACGTATCCTGAGGTACTATAAGTTCATATTCTGGATTGTCTAAACATTGAGAGTTTGTTATATCCAATGTGACACTGTACCTAGCTTGCTAAATAGTTTTTGATTACTAACGTGAGTTTTGGGACACCCTAATTCGCCGAGGTTCCAATCCTCTGTCCACAGTTCTGTGTGAGAACAGAAACCCTGCGACAGGGGCACCCCCGACCCTTGCTGGAGCTTCATCACACTTGCGATACAACTCCAGCAATGCATTCGCCGAGGTTCCAATCCTCTGTCCACAGTTCTGTGTGAGAACAGAAACCCTGCGACAGGGGCACCCCCGACCCTTGCTGGAGCTTCATCACACTTGCGATACAACTCCAGCAATGCGCCACCTTTACGGCACAGATACATCACGCATCTGTGCTGTTTTTGCCCCATGATGCGCCGCATTGTAAATGCAGCACACCATAGGTGACGGAACAGCGGCACAGAATGACTAACACATCCCTGGTGATGCGCCAGTCATCATAAATGTATCCCTATGCTTCTTATCTTGTTAGAGATGAACCGCCATATGTATCATCAAAGTTATTTGCATTTCCTAAATAGCGAACTTTAAGGAATAAATAGCGATTCTTTACCATTCCTAGTTTGCGATGAGCTATTTGCTAATTAGCCGAATGTAGCCCAATGAAGCCCAATGTAGCCCAATGTAGCCCAAAGATGGCCGCCAGACACACAAAAAAACAAATGTAGCCCAAATATCAGCCAGATGTAGCCCAACTATAGCCCAGTGACAGAATGACCAATCAGCTTCGCAAACCTCCGTTACGCGAAGCGGAGCGCTGTTACAGATATATATCTTTTTTTGAACGTTAATTTCTCAAAATCCACTGGAGCACATATATTGAGACCTAGCAAAGGCACATCGGGCTACCAGTCCCTAATATTTTGCCAAGTTTCGTGCAAATCCATTCAGCCGTTCAATTATTATTTTTATTATTTTTTTTTGCCCCGCGGGGCCCTTTTAAAACCTCCACATCAAACCTAGGGGGTCAGCGAGGATCTACTATGCCCCCTTATAGTTATTTCCCCCTTTGTTTTGACCTCCTCTTGTCTCTCGATCCTACCGAGAGACAAGATGGCGGCCGCTACGGACTGTTTGGAATGTTGACAGACGCCGGAGAACCAATCAGCTTCGCTTCACAAAGCTCCGTTGCGCGAAAAGTCCGCGAACCAGAGCGCTGCCTGGTCCGCGCTTACAGATATATATCTTTTTTTAAACGTTAATTTCTCAAAATCCACTGGAGCACATATATTGAGACCTACAAAAGGCACATCGGGCTACCAGTCCCTACAATTTTGCCAAGTTTCGTGCAAATCCATTCAGCCGTTCGGGCTAAAAGTGAGGCCAACCGCCCTATGGAAAACTCAATGTTAAAAACACGTTTTGGGACCCCCCTTTTTTCTCGGCCCCCACTGGACGAACCCCCCCCAAATTTTCAAGGGCTGCTCAGAAACAAAATGTGCCATTTTCCTGAAAATTTCAGCCAATTCCGTCCACAAACGCCAAAGTTATTAGACATAGAATTTTCAAAAAACCCATAGAGAAAAAATCCTAACTATATATACCTACTGGCGACCGCCAGTAGGTAATATATATATACACATATATATATATATATATATATATATAAACAGGTCTTTTGAGAAACACACTCTCTCGTGTACAGAAATCAACGTTAAAAAAGGTACTAAATGGAAAATCAGGCAACATCTCACCTGCAAAAGCGCTTATGTAATTTACATGGTGGAGTGTCCATGCAAGATGCGGTATATCAGAAGCACAATCTTCGAAGTAAAGAAGAGAGTTGTTGAACTTGTTCGAGCTAAGATACACAAGGATCGCTCAAACGCCGTAGCAAAGCATATGGAAAGATATGATGATGGCAAATGGGAATCGTTGAAATACTGGGCCTTGGAACAAATCCCACAGTCAGAGAGGGGTGGTGATCGCAAAAAGAGCTTGTGAC
Source organism: Lissotriton helveticus (assembly GCF_964261635.1). Classification (NCBI taxonomy): domain Eukaryota; kingdom Metazoa; phylum Chordata; class Amphibia; order Caudata; family Salamandridae; genus Lissotriton; species Lissotriton helveticus. Next base: position 1,597,793,456 of record NC_136059.1, on the reverse strand, counting down.
AAAAAGAATCAAGACACATTGTGACTTAAGAACATTAGACCCCAGAGGTCTTAACCAAAAAGAAGAACTTTATGTATACCTTTAAAAACCATTCAAAGGGAAAACAAAAGAAATGAAAAAAATGAAACGAAAATCAACAAAAAGCTTTTACTGAAAAACCATTCAAAGGGAAATGAAAAAATAAAACGAAAACCAACAAAAATTACTTACTGGAAAACTACACACCAGAGAGTTGGAAAATAATGATCCAAAGGTGGAATCACAAAAAAAGAAAAAAAGTAAAGAAACAGAAAAAATTGTGAGCAGTCGAAATAAACCATTACCAATATTGGGTTAACATTGCCTAAAAATAGAAGAAATGCTCACCAGAGAGCAAAAACTATAGGCATAAAACGGACATAAAGCATGGTTGGCCGCAAATGGACAAAAATGAATTGTTTAAAAATCACCTAGAAAATTTAGCACATTTAATATCACTTATACACTAGTATTTTGCAAGTTTTTATAGATGTTAAATTACACTAACCACGATGCACTTTAGAGAAAACAGGAAGTGACAGTGTGCAATTAGAAATAAAAGACGTCTTTTTTCTATGCTATACTATCCCGTGAACTAGCCTTTTGTTAAGGCAAAACGCGTTGGGCATGGTAAACATCTGAAATAAAACCGCCTTAATTCCTGTACACGAGAGAGTGCATTTGCTTATTTTTGCTGCAAGGCAAAAGACCTGTTTTCATTAATACCGGCGTGGCTCTGCTGGAAGAAACGCACCGCCCCATCGAAGAGCGCCGGCGTTGAACAAGTGGGCTACATTGTGGCAAGATTTTCAAGACGCGAGGCTGCATCACATCTAGAAGATACTTTGTAACATGCAAAAGGATTATCCAACAAGAAGAAAGCAAGCAGGAACTCAGAACCCAACGACAGCGGAAAACGGAGATCTCAACCAGAGGTTGGAGGACTTGGTTGCAAGCCATCAGCAGGTAAGAGCAACAGTGCAACCTTAATTCCTCTCTCATTACAAATGGTGAACCAGACAAACAGAGTTATATGTGACAAAAGGGGGCCCTATACGATATCGGATTGATACGACATCACTTTCCCACAATAAATCTTCAAGACACAATGCTGTCAAAAGCCTAGTTTAAGTAAACTGCACCAGTTAAGGCCTAAGACATTAAAACAGCAATTGACAGTGTGCAGCTACATATACAAAGTGGGGGCAAGGGAGACTCGTGTACAAAGCGGTTAAATTGAATTAAAAAAAGAGAATATATTTGCCATGGAAAAACGAGAGGAAAAAGGAAATGCAGAAATGTCCGATTTATCTGTAACTGCAATCTCACAATAAATGGAGAGGGGGCAAATAACAACAATGAGTAACACTAATGTCAGGTTTTAGAACGATGTTCGCGCCTACCTGAACTACAAGTCCCGTGATTCATGGGCCCCGAACCACAAGTCCCATGAACCTTAGCAGCCTAGCAGGATATAGCGGGGCGGGACCGGGAGAACGGGGCTCGTGATTTTGCTGTGCTTGCGGGAGCGTCTGGTTCCCGTTATCCTTGGATCCTTGCTGAGCATAAAGAGAAGAACTCGGAGTTCGTCCTTACGGTGAAGGAATCGTATTGGTAAATTGTGTTCGCGCTGGCAAGGCGCGTTGCTTTGGTCTTTGGTAACGGCTCGGTGCTAGTTCTGCATGAGCCCAACAGTGCCTTGCGGCTGCGAGGACTGGGAAGGAGAACACTTTGAACACTCGTATCGAGTGCCTTATTGGGTTGAACAATTAGGGGTTGCCTTAAATATTCTAGTGGCGGAATTCAGAGGGGAGTCCTCCGCATTGCCGTCATGAAAACATGACGTTGTATGTTTTGTTCATAACCTTGTGGATTACAAATACCAAAGCGGATGGTAGTAGTGCAGGAACTACACCATACCGTGTTTGGAGGAATCTGCTTGCACTGTTAATTTACGCGTCTGTGCGGATTATTATTGGATCTAAGTTCTGGATCTCAATTGCCTTCTTGAGTGATTTTCTCAGAGGTTTTGCTTTATACATTCAGGGTATGTATTTGGAGAGAGCATTCGCTTTAGGAAGTGTAGCGTTTCATTACCTACATTAATAGCGATCATTGTGTTGTTTAGGGCAGGAGGGAAAACAGAAGACACAGCTATATGAAGGTTCAAACACCAGACTTATTACAGGTGATTCATAATGTCCTTCATTTAGTGAGAATGTATTGAGAGTAGGGTTAAGATTATTATTAACCATTTGTGTGTTTTTCCTTCAGCTTCTTTTTCCCCGCTGTCCCTTTTGGGGTTTTTCCCTCACCGTATCGCCTGAACACCCTGTGATACATATTCAGGGTGTTCGGGAGGTCCGGAGGTGGAGCATTATTGCTGCATGCGGATCCTGCGGAGTGCAATCCTGACAACTAAAGAAAAAATAAGGTACTGGGAAAGATTATCTAAAAAACAAATTAATAAGTGGTGGGAGCTGACAACAATACAGAAGTATGTTGAAGTGAAAAGAATCCCCAGAGGCCTCTGCCTTATGTTAATGCCAAGCCATCAAGATACGAGTGGGGATTTACTGCAAGAATGGGGAGAGCACCTACTGGAATCATCTATGGTCCTAATCCTAATATAATATATTGAAAAACCCTTAAAAGAAACAGGAAAGAACTTAAAAGAACTAAAGGATGAAATAAACAAAATTAATTCATCAGAAGATCTGCAAAAACTAAAGTCTGATATATTAAAAATTCTGGAAAAATATTAGGAGAGAGTGAAACAACGAAAACAACATAAATTTCAACGTGACAATATAGATTTTGAAGAAGGCAGGATCTTTACCTTTTGTAGACAATATGAAGCACGGAAAGGCAAAGCACAGTTGGAAACAACCAAAAGGGAATTTTCAAGTTATGACTCCCTTACAAGTACTGCCGTAAGTGAAAATGAAAGCACCACACAAGTGGTGTCAGATATTAGAAAAAAGACCAATTTTTTAACCGGAATGAGGATGGCATTAGAACAACAGAACAAAACCAATCAACCAAAAAGAGGTGGTTGCAGAGGCCGTGGAAGAGGAACAAGAGGAAGACAAGAAGAGGTCACAGAGGCAGGGAGGAAGCAAGAATGGACACATGGTCCAAAGATCGCTTGAGACAGCCCAAGAAATATAAAGAGAAGAATCAAGCTCCCAAGAAATAAATGTGATTAACCTCTCAGGGAAAATTTTAACTGACATCGAAAATGAAATTCTCAAGAAAGGCTTGAATTTCCGTCAAACCTCTCACATGGATATTGCCCAAACCAGAATTGATTTGTACAAATACACAAGAACGATCAGATTGACAAAAGTACACACAGAGAAGGCAACTATAAAACATCATGCCACTCCAATATCATCAACAAGTACTCTTCTGGTTGAAGATGTCCATGGTTTGGAAAACCTAGTAACAATGGGTGCATCTCAAGAAACAGAGGCACTAATAGAATTAAAGGAGTCACAACCACCAGGAGGAGCAGGTGAAAGTGGTCTCAAACTAAAATCAATATAATATCCAAATCTATCACAAGGCAAGAAAGTGGATCTCTTTCATGAAGCAATAATGGAAGATCTCTACAAAATGTAAAACAAGAATTGTAAGAATAATTAATCAAAACAGCAAAGAGAAGCACTACACATACTACTATAGGATAAAACAATTGAAATAAAACCCGCAGATAAAGGTGGTAATATCATTTTCCTCGATAACAGAGACTACATTGTGAAAGCCAGGAGAAAACAGATGGATTTGGAATGCTATAATCAGTTAACAACTGATCCTACAAAAGAAATTCAAGACAAATTGACTTCACACTTACAAAAGAGGCTTGAAAAAGGATTAGTAGATGAGGAAGAACATAAATCCCTCAGCCACAACCATCCGACTTTGGCAACATTTTATTGTCTTCCTAAAATTCACAAGAGCAGAGAAAACCCTCCGGGGAGACCAATCGTCTTCGCAAATAGACAACATTTTCCAAAAAGTTTCTCTTTTTTGATCAGCTGCTATCTTCAAAGGTTCAGGGTGATTGGTCAATGGGGGGGTTGAGTAAAAAGTGGGGTCCCAAAATGTGTTTTCTCAATGCAATTTCCATAGGAAAATGTAGACAAGGCTACAAATCAAACTGCTGAATGGAATTTCGCCAAATTTGGCAAGGAGAAGGTGTTGGTCCAGAAAGCACGCTTTTGTTTAAATGGTGTAAATCTGTTCAGTAGTTTTTGAGAAATATCAAATTTTACAGATATCAATATTTGAGACTTCTGACATCCGATTGGCTGAGAAGTTATGAGCACGAGCTTGAGGATGATTGGCTGTGAACGGTTGAAACTAGGAAGTGTTGGCAGCTATTTTGTGAATCAGTCAGTCAGCTCGCATCTCTCTGTCCACAAGCCAACGGGTCCGTAGTTCTGTGACTCAGTTGAAAGGTGTAGGGGTCAAAAAAGAGAAAAATTGTATAAGAGGGTATAGTAGGAACACTGTGGAGTTACTTTAAGCAGTCTGTACGGTACAGAGGCAGGGAGTTTGAATGTTGCGTTGGCCGTGAAAATCACATCTGCAGAACAACGGTATGCTGTATTGCAGCAAAGTTGCGTACGCTCTAGAAAGCCCATCGGGGAAACAATGTGCCGTATTACGAAAAGCAGTGTGTAGGGTGCACACACAGGTAGTCTGAATGTTGCATATTTCTGTGACTCAGTTGAAAGGAGTAGGGGGAAAAAAGAGAACAATTGTATATGAGGGTATAGTAGGAACACTGTGGAATTACTTTAAGCAGTCTGTACAGTGCAGAGGCAGGGAGTTTGAATGTTGCGTTGGCAGTGGAAATCACTTCCGCAGAACAATGGTGCGCGGTATTGTGGCAAGGTTGCATATGCTCTGGAAAGCCCGTCGGGAAAACAATGCGCCGTATTGCGACAAGCAGTGTGTAGGGTGCACACACAGGTAGTCTGAATGTTGCGAAGGCCGTGGAAATCATGTCTGCAAAACAACAATGCGCAGTATTGCTGCATTGTTCAGTAGGCTGTGGAAATCATATCGGAGAACAACAATGTGCCGGATTGTGGCCTTCCTTTAATATAAAGCGGAGTAATGTTTACTTATAATGCGGTGTTCACTTTTATCATGGATAGTGTCAAGTTGTTAGAGGAAATGTAATATTATGTGGGAGGGTGTGTTCTCTCCCTGTGCACAGAACAAAATTAATGTTTAATTGGCCGAGGTGTTCCAACAACAAGTTTAATGTTCATTGGCTGCCATTGAAAGTAGAAGTGTTGCCAGGCATTCCCTTTCCCTCCGCGGAGTAGGAGGGACATCTGATTGGCTCACGTGTTCCAAGGAGGACCTTCCAGAGCTTAATGTTCATTGGCTGCGAATCATTGAAAGCAGAAGTGTTGCCAGCCATCCCCTTCCCCTCCGTGGAGTATCAGGGACAACTCAATGGGTAACGTGTTCCAAGGAGGAGCTTCCCAAGCTTAATGTTCTTTGGCTGTGAAGCATTAAAAGTAGAAGTGATGGCAGCCATTCCCTCCGCTTCTGTGGAACACCATGGACATTTTATTGAGTAAAGTGTTCCGAGTACAAGTTTGATCCTTGTTGGGTGGGAACGGTTCACTGTTTTCAGCCATTTTGTGACGCACTTCAGAGGAGTACTGGGAAAGAAAGTATTCGAGGGGCGGGTAGCTACACTATTAACTCTGTACAGTGGTCACAAGCTGGTAGACAGGGACTGCGAAGGTAAATTGTTGTAATATGTTTTAAGGGCAATTTATATAATTTGCGTGGGACCTACAGATCATGTCGAGAAAATAACAGTGTGTTGCGGTCTTCTTTTTATTAAGTCAGCGGGTGGGATACTTCACAGGAGCAGTATTTACTTATAATGTGGTGGTTACTTTTCTGATGAGTGTGCTACATCTTTGGAGCAAATATTATAATATGGAGGAGGGGGTTGAAAAAGAAAGCGCGCTGTTGCGGTTCTGAGTAACCTACTTCTCAGGAGCAATGTTTACTTATAATGTATAGTTATAGTGCGGTGCTTACTTCTGTCGCGGGTAGTGCTATTTCCTTGCAACAAAAAGTAGGTGTGGTTGTGCTGCAAAAAATTAAATCTAGGTTTGAAACAGTTTTTATTGAGCAATCAAATATATACTTTCTTAGGAAAGTGTAGCTGTATGTATCAGAAGGGGTGAAAAATAAAAACGCAATTCATAAAATATCCCTTAAGCATGGCCACACCCTCCTTTTTTTGTTTCCTATAGTTTGTAAACGTGTTGCCCCATATTCTTGTTAATATAAGAGTGCACCAGTTACTTTTAGATTAAGTAGAAAAAAAGTGCTACAAGAAACACACCCGCACTACATCATCTCAAGTCAGAATAACAATAACAAGTAAAAAAACAGTTAAACAGAAATTACGTCATATTACCTTGAAATGTACACCTCATCAAAACATTAAATAAAGCACTATGTATACAGTTTTTTTTTTTAACGACCACTATTGTATAAAATATTAGCAGTGTTACAAACTGTGAGGTAGTAAGTTACCAACGGAAATACCTGTAGTAAATGTTCTTAATATCTTGCAGAGAGAGATCTCCAAGTACTAAAAGTTCACACTATTAAAATATATACGTGACGTTTTAGGATTCCACAGGAGAAGAAGAATAAGGGGGACAACAAAAAAAAACATTTTTACAATCTCTATTCTGTAGAAGTTGGGAAAGTTTTTTGGTAGTGCTTAGAGGTCGCTCACTGCTCTGGTAACAGATCACGTAGTCCATTAAGAATATATAAAAAAGTAGTCATATATACAATACTATTTCTATATCCTCTATAGGGAGAATGATAATAAGAGAAATACGAAAATATCAATTATGAAAAGTGGAGTTTATCAAAGGCATTCAGTAAAAAAGTATCCATGTAAATAATCTTTTAAAAACTGTAATTTTGAAAAATATTCTCACTGTAAAAATATCTGATCAAGTAAGTTATAAAGGTCAGTAAGCTGTATTTGAGATGGTTTACTCCTGGCGGCGAAAAATCTGCAATTCCTCTTGTGTGAAAATATGACACTCTATTACAATATAGAGAGTTTGAAAACAAGATCAATAACAAAATATTTTTCAGCGGTGAGAAAGGTTAAAGCTTTTTTCTCCAGATTTTCGAGATCTTTCGTCTTGACACCGACGGATCATAAACTCCTCTTAGATCATAATGACTGTGAATCTTATAATAAATTCACAGTATATGATCAAAGGGTGGAAACAGAGTAAGAAGGAGAAGCTGTTGACGTTACATAAGAATCTTTAGTCTTCGCGTCGACGGGTCACCAACACCTCTGAAGTTCGCTATACTCTGATTATATCAATGTACATAGTCATGGTATATAACCTCAAAGGAGCAAGAAAAAGAACAGTGTTTTCTCTATTCTGGGTGTTTCTTAATACCACCTGCTGACGTTACATATAAATGGCAAAAATAACCAATAACACTTTTTTCGTAATACAAATCTTTAAATATTCACAAATAGCTACTATTATATATATCTACTATGCCATAATCAAACAACTTACAACTCCATAATATGTTTTGTTGTCGCAAAAGAAGAATCCATCGCCAGAAAAGGGAACCTGCATCACAGAATGGACATGCGTAAATAACTTGCAAAAACAAAACTAATTGAACAACTGGTGTAATTTTTATACTTTTTAGGTATTGAGTAGCCTATGAAACGAAGATGCAGCTCCGTCCATTTATTTATCACTTTTTACAGTTGACATATGCTCCCGTTTTCATTGTTTCACTTGTGCACGTGTTGGGAAAAGGTATAAAATGTGAAGCGGTAAAGGTTTCGCTTTCGATCCTCATAAGTATAAGTTCCTTAATATGTACATACCTGAGAGAGCTTAAAACTGTTACCCATGAAAACTGTGTCATTTCCTTTCTCGTGACTAAAAACATCCATTAATTTCCGTAATTTTAAATAGAAGATAAAAAAACAAATGTCTTTCAGAATAGAAGAAAAAAAAGTATGTGCCACAATTTCTCATCACTATGGTTTTAAATAAAAAAAACGAGCATTTGTAAAGTGTACAGGTAGCCCCATAAAGGTATGCCAGTGCTTGGGGGCATCGGGAAGATTAAGCAAGGTTTTGCCCACAGTGACATAGTGGTGGGCTAACGCGCCGCTGGGGCCGGCAATCGAACTGTGAATGCAGCTGTTCGAAGTCAGGTATTATAGCTGCTGCGTCAATCTTTTTCCACACTTATATTTTAATTACTGCTAATTAAGATTTAAACACTGTTAAATTATAATTTATAACAGACTACTGTTACAGTTAGTTTTTCACAAAAAGTATGCACGTCTCTTTAAAATTTACTTAAAAACAATATAGGTTTCAGGGACATTGTAGTTAGAAATTAGCATTTATAAAACCTTTGAAATTCACTGAAAAAACCACAGGTTTTACAGACGTTATAGTTAGAAATTATCATTTAAAAAACCTTAGAAATTCACTGAAAAAAACATAGGTTTCAGGGACGTTATAGTTAGCTGGACATTTCACTCATACAAAACCATAGAAATTCCACCATTATAGTTACTTCAGATTACGATAACTCGCACCCACATAATGCACTGCTCATGACATCACATAATATATCATTCATGGCATGGTCAGTAACATCACTGATGACATCATCCATGTGAAAATCCGAATGCATCTCCTCACAGTCTAATATAACCTTTGATATACCCACTGTAAAATACAGACTGCCATTTTCGAAACCATCAAGACACCAGTACAGTTACTGCATATGCACTCACTAATTCCTATGTCTACACACATATCCACTCATTCACACATACAGTCACTTATACATGCAGTCACTCATCAATACAACACTTTCATATGCACTCATACACTTATTCGGACACTCACATACCGACACTCATCCATGGAGTTACTCACACACCCAGTCAGTCATGTAAAGAATCAATCACACTCTGATTTACTCACCTATACAGTTATACACACACCACCTCACTAATGCATGCAGATAGTAACGCATACTCGCTTATATAATCACTGATACAAGTACACACTCATCCATACAACCACTCTCACAATCACTCACTCTCACATATAGTTATTTATATACACCATCACTCACTTATACTGCATTTTACACATGTAGTTACTCACATGTATTACTGAGACCTCCATTCACTCACCAATACACCCATACACACACTAACCCACTCATAGAGCTGTTTCCACATGCACTCTTGAACCCATACACCCAGTGAAATTACTACTCACACATCTATGCACAGAGTCACACACTTCCAACCCACACACATACACACACACACACACACGCACAGACACACACACACACACACACTGGCACCCATACAAATACACAGGCAAACAATCAATAACCCATATAGAGAGTCATGTAGCTACTGACCAACCCATGTACTAGCTTATACAAAAACAAACTGACTGATACTGACATTCACACAGTTTAGTCACTAACCCATGCATTCAGTAAGACACATTTAATCAGTCACTTATACAATCAGTCACACACCTCGCAAATCCTCCATCCAGACACTTATACACCCACTCATTCTTCAATACATCTTGGCATATATATGAAACATATTTAAACTTTACATAAAAAAACAGTCACTGGATGATGTAATCAGTGATGTCATTTGAGATGTCATCAGTGATGTCACTGACCATGCCATGAATGATGTAATATGTGACGCCATGAGCAGTGCATTGCGGGCGCTGGTTATAATTAGCTGAACTAACTATAACGGTGGAATTTCTATGGTTTTGTAAGAGTGAAATGTCCAGCTAACTATAACGTCCCTGAAACCTTTGTTTTTTTTCCAGTAAATTTCTAAGGTTTTTTAAATGCTAATTTCTAACTATAATGTCTGTAAAACCTATGATTTTTTGAGTGTATATGTATATAAATATATATATATATATAAGAAGAAAAGTCCCCCGTTACCGGAGCCTCTGACCCTTCAAGGTTGCCTCTTGGCAATGGGCACGGAGAAAGCCCATCAATCACACATAGCAAAGAGAAAAGAGGCCCAATACTTCACAGGACTGCTCTTTATTCAGCGTCTGGCAACATCTTGCATCACAGTGAAACCTTCCAATCTCCTAACGTTTCGGCCCCATTGGCCTTGTTCACAGGCAGGCCCGGCTCCAGGAATTTTTATTTGGGTGGGCCAAGGGTGTATTTGGGTGGGCCACTGGGGCTCAATTTGTCGCATATATTTCTGGGCAGGCCTGCTTCAGGGCCCTCCTTTATCTCTTTTTAGTCTTACAAGGCCCAGTAAAACGCACTCCTTTCCAAATCTCTTTCTAAATGTTATCACTCTCAAAAAGTGTTTTTTTCATGTAATGTTCCTTTGATTGGAAGAGGAGGTTTCTGAGGAGGGAGTATCAGGCAAGTGACACTTCTCGGGCTCCCTCTGTGTGAGCCTTCAGGGAGAATCCCTCTTCATTACTGCGTCCACCTGACCCCAGACTCTGCAATGTTCTCCCTTACAGGCTTGATTATCCACTGCTCTCCAGTGCACCTTATCTCATTGCTGACTTTGGGCCCCAGCCCCATATCAGGCACCATTGGGCTCCACTTTCATTTTGCCCGGTAAAAACATTAGAAAAATCACCTTCAAACTTAAAACATTGAATATAGCAGTAAATATAATTACCACGCACTTTAAAGTAATGTACCACAGTAGCCCTTATGACCCAACAAAAACAGAAAGGCCATGACCGGGCCAACTTTAGCGCTGATGCGAAAGTCTTTTTTGGCGACGCACCAATAACCTCTTTCTCCATAAATACCTTTACTACCACCTTCCAACAGTGCCCCTCATCCCTCCATTACCCCCCCTATTGACCTCCTCCTCGGATTTCCTCACTGCCTAACGCCACAAGTGCCCCTCATATCCCCATAGCCCCTCCCCTTCATGACTTCCTCCTCGAAGACCAGTACCCCTTATCTCTGTAGCCCCTCCCCCTCATGACCTCGTCGTCTGACTCCCTCACTACCACCCTCCACCAATGCTCCTCATGTCTCCCTAGCTCCCTCCACCCCATGACCTCTTCCTCGGATTCCCTCACTGTCATCCTCCACCAGTGCCCCTCATCGCTCTATAGCCCCTCCCACTACCTCCTCCTCGGATTCCCTCACTGCCACCCTCCAACAGTGCCCCTCATCTTTACGTAGCCCCTCTCTCTTATGCATTTCATTTGTTGTATCGCGCTACTCATATCAGTGTAGGGTGTCACAGTACCTTACACCACGCACACATTATACACAGACAATGAATCATACAAGTATGTAAATCAGTCTACAGGGAATGTCACATAAGCCACTGAGGATTACAAGGTGCAAGAATCACATGTCATCCATACTGGTGGGCAGGATATTTTAAGAGGGTTTGGTCTTGTGAAACATAACCTTAGGATTTAAAGAGTATTCCATGGGGGTCAGATTTACTGATAAAAATGTATATCTGCCCAAACATACTCATTTTAGCAACATTAGAATAATGAAAGACTGAGGAAGTTCTAACTATACCACAAAACAAAAAAAGTGAAGTTCTATACCATTCATGTTTGTATGCAGCTCTTTGGTGACAGTTCATTGGTCACTGTCCTATGTTAGGATTGTTACTTCTGAACTGCAAGTAACACAAGGATCTCTGTGACAAAGGCAGTAACCCACTGAGCTATCCACATAAAATACAGTTCATCTGCATTTAAAAACTACTAACAGACAAATGATTGCTCTACAGCAGGATCATTAATCACCAGCGTTATCTGGGCATTTTGTATTGTCTTATTGTTGTCCTGCATTGGCCACAATATTGATAAAAATTGTTTAAATGAAGCACACACGAAGTATGTGTCCTGCTCGAACTGTGTAGATTTTAAAAAGTAAAAAATGTAGTAACACATTCTCTTACCTACTCCATTAGTCAAACTTTGTGTCACAGCCTTATGTGATAAGCAGCTGCAGGGGTCAGGAAAGGTGAATAGGAATAAACAAACTTCTTTTCTCCTGTGCTGCATAGAAAAAGAAATATCAACGCAGCAGGATAGTAGGCAAAGGTTACCGACGTCAAAGAAATGATTTGTCACCTTGCCCCATACAGAGATAAAGGGGTGAAAAAATAAACAAAGCCTCATTAACATTTAAATTGTCTTTAAAGACCTGTGAAGTACTCCGGTGCGCGGGAATCTGTCTCTGCGGGCTGACACACACAACCTGTGCGTTGCACGCCTGCCTTCCAGCCTTCACTGCTGAGGGCCAAGGCTCCTGTTTGGCTAGAACCGGGCCTGTTCACAGGTGGAAGGTCAGGATTCAAACCGGCAAGTGCAGTTCTGCGTGCTTGTAACGTTCTTTGGTCACGTGGATGCATGTAGAAATACAGTTCCCATAGTGCACCGCTATATTCACAGTGGCTGATGGAAATCCTCCTTTTTACATGGCAAACTGCATCATTAATTTTTCTTTGGCGGTTGCACTGTGATAAAATGGAAATAATGTCAAAAGCCAGGTGAGTACATTTACTTAATGTTGCAGTTTCATTGGAAGGGACATGAGCAAAGAACCCTCCTGACAGCACGATCGTCGGTAACTGTTTGTTACCGCGAATCCTTTCCAACACGTGTTTCATTTCACCATATTGGCTCATCCTTAGTAGGCTGGGGCGCGTGAGTGGGTCATGCTCCTCATTAACATCAAGAAGAAAAGTCTCCCGTTACCGGAGTCTCCGACCCTTCAAGGTGGCCTCTTGGCAATGGGCATGGAGAAAGCCCATCAATCACACATAGCAAAGAGATAAGAGGCTCAATACTTCTCAGGATTGCTCTTTATTCAGCGTCTGGCAACATCTTGCATCGCAGTGAAACCTTCCAATCTCCTAAACGTTTCGGCCCCATTGGCCTTGTTCACAGGTGGAAGGTCAGGATTCAAACCGGCAAGTGCAGTTCTGCGTGCTTATAACGTTCTTTGGTCACGTGGCTGCATGTAGAAATACAGTTCCCATAGTGCACCGCTATATTCACAGTGGCTGATGGAAATCCTCCTTTTTACACGGCAAAGTGCATCATTAATTGTTTTGGGCGGTTGCACTGTTGATAAAATGGAAATAATGTCAAAAGCCAGGTGAGTACATTTACTTAATGTTGCAGTTTCATTGGAAGGGACATGAGCAAAGAACCCTCCTGACAGCACGATCGTCGGTAACTGTTTGTTACCGCGAATCCTTTCCAACACGTGTTCCATTTCACCATATTGGCTCATCCTTAGTAGGCTGGGGCGCGTGAGTGGGTCATGCTCCTCATTAACATCAAGAAGAAAAGTCTCCCGTTACCGGAGTCTCCGACCCTTCAAGGTGGCCTCTTGGCAATGGGCATGGAGAAAGCCCATCAATCACACATAGCAAAGAGATAAGAGGCTCAATACTTCTCAGGATTGCTCTTTATTCAGCGTCTGGCAACATCTTGCATCGCAGTGAAACCTTCCAATCTCCTAACGTTTCGGCCCCATTGGCCTTGTTCACAGGTGGAAGGTCAGGATTCAAACCGGCAAGTGCAGTTCTGCGTGCTTATAATGTTCTTTGGTCACGTGGCTGCATGTAGAAATACAGTTCCCATAGTGCACCGCTATATTCACAGTGGCTGATGGAAATCCTCCTTTTTACATGGCAAAGTGCATCATTAATTTTTCTTTAGCGGTTGCACTGTTGATAAAATGGAAATAATGTCAAAAGCCAGGTGAGTACATTTACTTAATGTTGCAGTTTCATTGGAAGGGACATGAGCAAAGAACCCTCCTGATAGCACGATCGTCGGTAACTGTTTGTTACCGCGAATCCTTTCCAACACGTGTTCCATTTCACGATATTGGCTCATCCTTAGTAGGCTGGGGCGCGTGAGTGGGTCATGCTCCTCATTAACATCAAGAAGAAAAGTCTCCCGTTACCGGAGTCTCCGACCCTTCAAGGTGGCCTCTTGGCAATGGGCACGGAGAAAGCCCATCAATCACACATAGCAAAGAGATAAGAGGCCCAATACTTCTCAGGATTGCCCTTAATTCAGCATCTGGCAACATCTTGCATCGCAGTGAACCCTTTCAATCTCCTAACGTTGTTATATATGTATATAATATATATATATATATATATATATATATATATATTTATTTATTCTCTGAAAAACAAAAGGTTAAAGGTACAGTAGACTTAGATGTTCTAAAAATATATGTTATTGATGACAAAAAATCTTAGAAATTCGCTGAATAGAACTAAGGTTAAAGTAACAATATAGTTTGGTGAATTTCTCAGTCACAGCATTACCGTTTTGAACTAAAAAAACACAGAAATTCACCAGTTGTGGTTAGCAGGGCTAACTATAACATGCATCCCTGCCATGTGCTTCTTATGACCTCACATAAGACATCACTCATGATATGTTCTATGTCATAATTTATGATCCCATTGACGACATATCAAATGACACTATTGACAACATCACAGATGACATCATCCATTAAGTGTGCTAGTTTGATTTATAGTTTACATAGTGGCGGTTAGCTGTCTACCTAATTTGGTACAGCTTGGATTCAGCTAATGTATATGTGTGTTTATAAAATGCATGTGCTCCTAATGCACCATAGATGTGTAGAGGTATTGAACATGTTATACATTGCTTTTATTTAAAAGTAACTCTAGGTGCAGGTCAGAGTTGATATGTGTTTTGTGTGCTTCAGACAAGCTTTTTGGTTCTACAGAAAAAAAGTCCTACAGGAGAGGGTTCCTACATGGTAAGTACAAACTTCTGTAAGTTCCCTTGAGTTATTAGAGATAATCTTGTCAGAATCATATTTTATACTTAACATAGAAGACTGTGTGTACCAGGAACTAGTGTTGCTAGACTAGATGAGCTGTCTGTAAAGTTTTCACCACATTGTGAAGGTTGCAGCCAGTGTGTTATTTAGCACCTTTAGATTGTGGTTATTTTCAGCAAATAGTGTCGTTTTAACAACTGTTGCATAGGGTATACACTGTTCCTAGAAGATTTTTTAAATACTGCATTTAAAATGAGAGTTTCACGGTCAGCAAATATTGTGATGCAGAGTGAACTCTCTCCTCAGAGAAAACAGATGCTTACAGTACCTACTTTTCGGCTCATATTAACTTCATTTCTCATTCTAGGTTCGGTGAGTGTCAAGGGTTTATGCAGATAACAGCTGTCCATAGTAGGGCATTTGTTTATGAACTGGAATTTACTATTTTGACTTTCTTTTGACAATTGTACAGATATTGAACACTCAAGTCAATGGGAATTTCTTGTATATCTGTGGTTGGATGTTAATTTGATCTATGCTGCCTGTACAGTGTTTGCTGTAGGCTCAATTTTGCATATAATGCTTGTTTTCAACATCTAAGTGAGTTGTCTGTGTGCTGGCAGTAGCCATGGTTGATTTTCTCCAGCGATATTTTGTGCTTACTGTCAATCCTTTAATGTTATACTAATTTATGGAGAAATATGTGTGAAAGTGAACCTTGGATAATGGTATCAGTGATGTCATTAGTGATGCCATCAAGCATGTTATTTGAGATGTCATTAATTATGACAGAGAATATGTCATGAGTGGTGCCACATGTGAGTTCATAAGCAGTGCATGGTGGGAGCGAAAGTTATAGTTAGCGCCAAGTGACCAAGTGAGCTGGTAAACCACAACATGCCTGATGACTAATTTGTAAGTGCACAGCCTGGTAAGATATCAGTTCATATAGTAAGATATGTTTTAGGTGCTCCTATGGTATCGTCTCCTATCCCCGTGACGATATGTGTCTATCGACTTGTTCTGTGCTTCCAATTGAAAATTAGTAGCATCCCATAAGGCACACTGTATTGATTCCCTTGTGGGGTTTCAAAACAAAGTTCAACCAAAGTTATCTTGTGTTTTCACACAAATAAATTTGATTCCATTGTTTGAGAAATTGTTATAATTTCTTCATTGGTTCATGTAACATGGAATTTATCCAATATTTTATCTCAAAGTCTTACAGTTGGCTCCAATGCATTTCGGGCCTATGCCCTTCATCTGGGAGCATATCTAAAAGTGAAAGTAACATAGCCTCCTGTTACTTCATATTGTCATCACAAACATAACATATTGCCAATGTATCACTGTAAGTGTGGTATGTGATCATGGTTTGTGTTGAAACATGATAATGGTGACATTTTGTGACTGTGCATTCGGCGAGTCTTTAAAGTGCCTCGTGTAAAGTAAAACCTGCTTACTTGAATGTGTGTCCAAACAGTAGCCTTGGTATAGACGCAGGCTTTCTTGAGACTTCGTAGAAAACAATAATCGGGTTACTGAAACAAAAAGCGTAATGAATACTCCAAACAAGTAGTTAGAGATTCCTGAGTTATAATTCTGGTCGCGAGTGGTACTTACAGGTTAGAAGTTGTTGTGGCGTGATCAACAAAGTCAGCGTTCGTGTGATTGTTCGGAATCGCTCCAGGCTATGTCGGTGCTTCCTGGTTCAATGCTTAACCCATTGGTTGCTATGCGTCCTGTGAAAAAGGTCATGTGATAATGTTTCGTGGCACATAGACGACGGACTCGGATCGTCATACGGTGCGGTTTGGTTAAATATAAAAGACGGACCTTGGTACTCCTGTAATCTCAGGTCACATGAGAGGCTTCGTGTCAGAAAGCATAGAACGTGCGCGGTTGGCCATAGTGGACAACAGACTATAATAGGAAAAAAAGATCTGAATAAAGACTAACGACAACTATACCTTTGGTGTCTATATACTGTCATGTTAAAAACCAATGAACTATGAGTGGTGTAAAATCGGTGGTGAAACATGGTGTTTATGTTGTTATGTTGTGGTGATGTCATGTGTGATGGTGTATCCACCCTAAGAGCAAATGATAACAGAACATGAAGTCCCAATGGACTTTTGTGTATAGGTACATTACAGATTAAAGATAGCAAGATAATTCTGTCCGGTCATTCAATCCATTTGGTTTGTTCGCATTAAGTTTGTAAATCCAAAAGTTCTCACAACGAAGTAAGTGTTTGTTGTTATCTCGACCCTCTATTTTCTGTATCACTTCTAACACCATAAACTTGAGTTGTGAGATGTTATGGTTTTTCTCTATGAAGGGCGCTGCCACTGATGATTTTAAGTTGCGTGTCCTAATGTTAGATTTGTGTTCGTTGAGACGTATTTTCAATTTTGTTCAGTCTTCCCTACGTAGACTTTCCCGCATTTTAAAAGGTAAATTACATTGGTGGTGTCACAAGTGGCTGTCACATTCAGTTTGATTTTATGACCCTTCATCGGATGCATTACATTAGTGCCTTGGATGATGTTATGACAGTTGTTACAGTTACCACATGGTTTTGTGCCTTTGGGTTTTGTCACAAGTTGATCTGGTGATTTGAGGATCTCTCCTATGTTTTTCCTCTTGTGTAGGCAAATACTGGTTTATGATCAAATATTCCTTTGAAATTTGGTTCCAAAACTTAACATTGACCAGTGTCTGTGAATGATTTTCTTAAAATCTGAACTTACATTTGAAAATTTAGAGACAATTACTGTCGTTTTGTTTGGAGGTTTAAGTGTGGTTCTCAATAATTTGGGTCGTTGTAAGGCTTGTGTGTGAGTTTTTGCTGCGTCAATAATGTGTTTCAGGTATCCTCTTTCCAGGAACCTTGTTCCCATTTCATCTATTCTTTGACTGGCTTTGCTCGGGTCTGAGGTTATTCGTTTGACTCTAATTAATTAGCAGTGTTTGATTGGTTCAGATGCTCCGTCCATCACCACCCCCTTTTGTACCGCTTTGTTCGCCATAAGTTGGCAGGGTATGCTCAGACCTGAGTCCCTTGCTTACTTTGCCACTGGATTCAAGCAAGCCTGGCTGAAGACGGCTGAAATGCCAGAAACTGGTCCTACGAAGCTTGTTTCTGGTCCAGTGAAGGCTTGGCTTGTAGTTCGGGCTGGACTGTTCCCATGAGGCACAGGGTCAGACTGATTTGCATATGGACATGTCTGAACTGGGGTGGCAGAGTGGGCTAAAGAACGGTGATGGATTAAACCCACATCTGTTGACTGGGTGTGAGTGTTTGATTGTTTCAGATGCTCCGTCCATCACCACCCCCTTTTGTACCGCAAAATAATTAGCAGGGGCTTGTGTAATTAGGGGTGGGGGCCTCCCAGGCCCCTCTAAGCCATGGGGATGCCACCTCCCTGCGCAGGGCACATTGCCCCCGCAGCCCTGGGGAACACCACCTCCACGGTGCTTTGTTTAATTGTGAGTGGGGGGCCTCCCAAGCCCTCCCAAGCCCCAGGGACGGTCACCTCTCTGGGGCTTTGATTAATTATTTGGAGGGGGCCTTGCAGGTCCCCATGGCCCCCAATGCTGAGGCAAGGCCCTGGGGGATGGGGTTCCCAGGGCCAGAAGTAGCACGGGAGGGGGTCCACACCGCCCCTCCAAACATTTTATTTTTAAAATCAAGGCTGGCCAGGCCCCGGGGGATGGGGTCCCTGAGGCAATAATTGGCCTCACGAGAGGGGCCAGGTGCCCCCCTCCTAAATAAAAAAAAAGTAACGTCTGGCCAGGTCCCGGGTGATGGGATCCCTAGGGCCAGAAGTGGCACAGGGAGGGGGGCTACACGGCCTCTCTCCCGAATATATATTTTTTTAAACAAGGCAATGCCCCAGGGGATGGGGTCCCCGTGGCCGATAAAGGCCTCAGGAGGGGGCCCGCTGCCCACCTAAAAAATAAAAAAAAATAAAAGGCTGGCCAAGCCCTGGGGGATGGGGTCCGCAGGGCCAAAAAAAATGGTAAAAGAAGTGGGGCCACACAGCCCCCTTCTAACAAAAAAAAGAAAAGTCAGCATCTTGGCGGAGGCCCCACCCCTTCCATCACCACTCTGCAAACACACCTCCTGGCGCATTCTAAGTTGGGAGATTAAGTCCCCTTGAATCCTGAGGGTCCATGGGGGTCAACTAGCCCACCAGGTACCTCCAGTAACCCCCACACAGTGGGATTGCTGGGAGGTGGTCTGAGGCCATGCCCCTTTTCACACCACTCTGCAAACGTACCTCTTGGTGCCCTGCTGGTGGGGTGATGAGGTCCTCTTGTGTCCTGAGGACCACAAGACTAAAGTGGACTTCATCCCCTGAGCAGCAGTGCCCCAGGAGGCACGTTTGCAGAGTGGTGTAAAAAGGGGGCATGGCCGCAGACCACTCTCAGCCATCCAGCTGTATGGGGCTCACTATAGTTAATAGGAGGGCTGGTTGGCCCCCAGGGACACTCAGGAGGCAAGGGGACTTCATCCCCTAATCAAGAGTTTGCCAGGAGGTGCATTTGCAGAGTGGTGGAGAAAGGGGGAGTGGCCTGTGTCCCCATCTCAGCAATCCCACTATCTGGGGCTTACTAGAGCTATCAGGTAGGCTAGTTGGCCCCTAAGGACCCACAGCAGCGAAGGGGACATTGATCCCGATTGAAGAGTGTGCCAGGCAGCGCATTTGCAGACTGGTGGTCAAATGGGGGGTGGCCTTCTATTAGTACTTACTAATGCTGCTTTGTGGGACTTACTGGAGGTAATAGGAGGGTAGTTGGCCCCCAAGGTTGTCCTTGGGGGCCAACTACTACTCATGTTAACTCCAGTAAGTCCCACACAGTGGGATTTCTTAGAAGTCTTCGGAGGCCACGCCTTCCCTTTCTCCACCACTCTTCAAAGGCGCCTCCTGGCACACTACGGGTTGGGGATGAAGTCCACTTTACTCCCGAGGGACTTTTGGGGCCAAGAAGCCCATCTGGTATGTCCTGTAAGTCCTGCTCAGCAGAATTCCTGAGCGCTGGTTGGTGGCCCAGCCCCCTTTCTCCACCATTCTGCAATTGCGACTACCAGTTGAAGAAGCATTTGCAATGTAATAAGTTTCACATTTGCGAGAGTTAGAGCTATTGGCATTGTAAATGTAAAAGTGTTTTATTAATGTTTCTTGGAGTGGAGTGGATGTGAGTTGTGTGTTGCAGAAGTATGTGGTATGTTGTGCAGTGAAATTATGTGGCTAGAAAGTATGTGGTATTTACTGTATAGGAATTATGTAGATTGGGATTATGTGTTAAGGGAGAGTAATTGTGTGGTATGATAGTCTGTGTTGTGGAGTGGTAACCTCAGGTTTAGTCTTCCTCGTTTACATAGAAGCTAAACTATGCACTCAATGAGACAAAAAAAAGAATAAACAACTGAGGAGCAGTTCTGGACCTAGTCAGTGGTATGAGCAGGGCCACTGTAATTAGGTGACTGTTTGGCTGCACCGATTTTTGCACAGTTATACATTTTCCGCATTTGCCACATAGTCCATCATCTGCTGCATAACCTGCAGATTTGAACAAAAAAACCCTCTTTCTAGCTTAAATAGCTCAAACGTTACCAAAGACGCAGCAAAGAGTTTTACAACATGGTAGATGTAACCCTTTGCAAACCTAGAATGGTCACCTATTACTTATTGCTAAATGTGGGTATTAAATTGCTACTAATGGTGTGTTAACCACTCTTGCTTCTTTCTGCACCTCTGTTGCCTCTTTCTGCACCTTACTTTCTTCTTGCTGTACCCCTCTTGCTCTTGCCCCTTTCTGCACCCTTCTTCCCTCTTTCTGTACCTCTTTTGCCTCTTTCTGTACCTCTATTGCCTCTTTCTGCATGCTTGCTGCTTCTTTCTGCACTTCTCTTGCTTCTTTCTGCAGCACTGTTGCTTCGTTCTGCACCCCTAACCTCTTTCTGCACCCTTCTTCAAACTTTATGCAACTCTGGTACCTCTTTCTATACCTCTCGTCTCTCTATCTGCACCCCTCTTGCATCTTGGTGCATCTCCTCTGTTCCTTCTTTATGCACTTCTCTTGCCTATTTCTGCACCCCCTTACCTCTTTCTGCACTTCTGTTGGTTCTTTTGCACTGTTCTTGCTTCTTTCTTCACCTCTCTTGCTTCTTTCTTCACCTCTCTTGCTTCTTTCTGCACCCCTCTTACCTTTTTCTGCACACCCCTTGCCTTTTTCTGCACCCTTATTCCCACTTTCTGCACCTATCTTGCCTCTGTCTGTACCCTTTTCCCTCTTTCTGCACCTCTTTTGCCTGTTTCTGCAACTTTCCTGCATCTTTCTGCAGTTCTCTTGCCTCCTTCTGCATCTCTGTTGCTTCTTTCTGTACTTCTCTTGCTTCTTTCTTCACTTCTCTTGCTTCTTTCTGTAGCTCTTTTGCAAATGTCTGCATCCTTCTTCCCTCTTTCTGCACCTTTCTTGCCTCTTGCTGTACCTCTCTCGCTTCTTTCTGTACCTCTCTTGCCTCTTTCTGCACATCTCTTGGTTCTTTCTCCACTGCTCTTGCCTCTTTCAGCACCCGCTTGCCTCTTTCTGCACTGCTCTTGTTTCTTTCTGCATTTCTCTTGCCTCTTTCTGCACCCTCTTGCCTCTTTCTGCAATTCTCTTTCCTCTGTCTGCACTCCGTTCCCTCTTTATGCACCTCATTCGCCTGTTTCTGCAACTCTCTTGCCTCTTTGTGCAATTCTCTTGCCTTTTTCTGCACCCCTGTTGCTTCATTCTGCACTTCCTATGCTTGTTTCTGCACCTATCTTGCATCCTTCTGTACCTCACTTGCTTCTTTCTGCACTTTTCTCGCTTCTTTCTGCGCACTTCTTCCCCTTTTCTGCATATCTCTTGCCTTTTTCTGCACATCTTTTGGTTCTTTCTGCACTGCTCTTGCCTCTTTATGTATCCCTCTTGCCTATTTCTGAAACTCTGTTGGCTCTTTCTGCAATGCTCTTGCTTGTTATGCACCTGTTGCAAATTTCTGCATCCCTCATGCCTCTTTCTGTACCTCTCTTCCCTCTTTCTGCACCTTCTTGCCTTTGCCTGCTCCTCTCTTGCTTGCGCCCTTATTCCCCTTTCCTGCACCTGTCTTGTCTCTTTCCGCATCTTTGTTGCCTATTTATTTAGTTCTCATGCCTCCTTCTGTACCTCACTTGCCTCTTTCTGCACTTTTCTTGCTTTTTTCTGCACCCTTGTTCCCTTTTTCTGCATATTTCTTGCCTCTTTCTGCACTGCTCTTCCCTCTTTCTGTATCCCTCTTGCCCCTTTCTGCACCTCTGTTGGTTCTATCTGCAATGCTCTTGCTTGTTTTGCACCTCTGTTGCAAATTTCTACATCCCTCATGCCTCTTTCTGCACCTCTCTTGCTTCTTTGTGCACCCTTCCTCTCTTTTCCTGCGCCTGTCTTTTCTCTTTCTGTACCTTTGTTGCCTCTTTCTGCAGTTCTCATGCCTCCTTCTGTACCTCTGTTGCTTCTTTTTTGCACTTCTCTTCCTCTTCTGTAACCCTCTTACCTCTTTCTGCACCTCTGTTGCTTCTTTCTGCATCCCTCTTGCCTCTTTCTGCACCCCTCTTTCTACAACTCTCTTCACTCTTTTTGCGCCTCTCTTGCCTCTTTTTGCACCTCAGTTGCTTCTTTCTGCACCCCTTGTGCCTCTGTCTGCAACGCTCTTGCCTGTTTCTGCACCTCTCTTGCCTCTTTCTGACCCCTCTTGCCTCTTTCTGCATCTCGCTTGGTTGGTTCTGTACTGCTCTTATTTCTTTCTGCACCTGTCTTGAAATTTCAGCACCCCTCCTGCCTATATCTGCACCCCTCTTCCTTCCTTCTGCATCTCGTTTGCCTCTGTCTGGACCCCTTTTGGCTCTTTCTGCACTTCTGTTCCTTCTTTCTACACTTCTCTTGCTACTTTCTGCACCCCTCTTGCCTCTTTCTGCACCTCGGCTGCTTCTTTCTGCATTTCTTTTGCTTCTTTATGCCCCTCTCTTGCAACTTTCTGCACCCCGTGTGCCTCTGTCTGCAATGCTCTTGCCTCTTTCTGCTCCTCTCTTGCCTCTTTCTGTACCCTCTTGCCTCCTTCTGCACCTCTTTTGGTTCTTTCTGCACTGCTCTTGCTTCTATCTGCTACTTTCTTGCACATTTCTGTACCCCTCTTCCCACTTTCTGTACATCTCTTGCCTGTGTGTGCATCCCTGTTCCTTCTATGTGCACCTCTTTTGGCTGTTTCTGCAACTCTCTTGCCTGTTTCTGCACTTTTCCTGCCTCTTTCTGAACCTCTGTTGCTTCCTCCTGCACTTCTCTTGCCTTTTTCTGCACCCCTCTTGCCTCTTTCTGCACTCCTCTTGCTTCTTTCTGCACCTCTCTTGCTTCTTTCTGCATCTCTTGTGCCTCTTTTTGCCCCCTTCTTCCCTTTTCCTGCATGTCTCTAGTTTCTTTCTGCACTGATCTTGCCTCTTACTGCACCCCTCTTGCCTCTTTCTGCACTTCTCTTGCCTTTTTCTGTACCCCTCTTGCCTCTTTCTGCACCTCTGTTGGTTCTTTCTGTACTACTCTTGCTTCTTTATGCACCTCTCTTGCTTCTTTCTGCACTTCTTTTGTTTCTTTCTACACCTCTTGCTTCTTTCTGTACCCCTCTTGCCACTTTATCCACCCCTGTTCCCCCTTTTTGCATCTCAGTTGCTTCTTTCTGCACTTCTCTTGCCTCTTTCTCCACCCCTCATCCCTCTTTCTGCATCTCTCTTCCTTATTTCTTCACATCTCTTGCTTCTTTCTGCATCTTTCTTCCTCTTTCTTGACTTCTGTTGCCTCTTCCTACATTTCTCTTGCTTCTTTCTGAGCCGTTCTTCCTCTTTCAGCACATGTCCTAGCTATGCAGGCATAGTTAGAAATTGTCATTTAAAAAACCTTAGATATTCACTGAATAAACCATAGGTTTCAGAGACATTATAGTTAGAGATTAGCATTTAAAAAACATTTGAAATTCACTTAAAAAAATAGATTTCAGGGACATTATAGTTAGAAATTGACATTTAAAAAATATTTGAAATTCACTGAAAAATCAGTCGGTTTCAGGTATGTTATAGTTAGAAATTATCATTTAAAAAACCTTTGAAATCCACTGACAAAATCACAGGTTTCAGGGACGTTAAAGTTAGTTGGACATTTCACTCATACAAAACCAGAGAAATTTGGCCGTTATAGTTAGTTGAGCTAAGTATAACTCGCGCCCCCGCAATGCACTGCTGATGATGTCTCTGTAATAACTAGGGATAGTGTCAGCGTGGGCTTTACAGGATACACTATCAATTGTTTCTTTTGTTCTAAAACACAATCAATGATTGTTTTCATGCCTGAAGAGAGACCTTCCTACACATAAACAAGGATTTCCCCCACAGCAGTCACCCTTGCACTATGGTGCAAGCGGGCTGTGTTGGCGCTAAGCAGCTGAACTGTGAATGTTATGATTTGTTTTGCATTCCTTCCATCAATTTTGTGTCCTTTGCTTCCTCGCCCTAAGTGTGCTGGGTATGCCCAGACGTGGGCCACAGGCTCACTGTGCCACTGGAATCAGGCTATCCTGGCTGATGAGGGCTGAAACTCTGAAACCGGTCCTAGGATCCTTGTTTCTGGTCCAGGGAGGACCTGGCTTGGCAGTTCGGACTGGACTGTTCCCATGAGGCACAGGGTCAAGACTGATTTGCATATGGCCGGGTCTAAACTGGGATGTCCTGGTGAGAAAACGAATGATGGATTTAACCTGGATCTCTTGCCTGGGGTTGAATATTTTAATTTGTTCTGCCAGGAATGTCCAAACGTGGGTCCCAGGCTCACTGTGCCACTGGAATTAAGCTATCCTGGTTAATGAGGGGTGAAACCCCGAAACTGGTCCTATTAGGCTTGTTTCCGGTCCAGGGAGGACCTGGATTGGCAGTTCGGGCTGGACTGTTCCTATAAGGCACAGGGTCAAGACTGGTTTGCATATTGACAGGTGTAAACTGGGGTGGCATGGTGATCAAAAGAATGATGGATTTAACCTAGATCTCTTGACTGGGTATGAGTGTTTTGAGTGGTTCTGGATTCTGTCCATAAATTTTGTGTCTTAATCAGCTGAACTCAGAGCCAGCGCTAGGGGAAACGCAGGGGTGCACCGCATTCTTGTGAATAATGCACCTTCCTGCCGTCTCAGAATGGAGATGAGTGGTGTTAGCAATGTTTGCTTAACGCCATGCTTCTCAATTCTGTTGTAAATATGCCCCTCGGTATATAAATAAGGCCATAACAATATCAAAACATTCTATTTTCCACTAGTTTGACAGTGTATGCCGCTGATTTTCATTACAACAGTTGTGTTCTTTGCATGTAATATTAAAAGAGTAAGGGTTACATGCATCATTGAAAATACCAGTCGCAAAAGGGCAGATGTACCACTTTGCGACCAGTATTTTTGAATTTGGGATGCATCATCCCAAATGCAAAAATCGCAATTTAAGTAATCGCTAAATTTGCAATTACCTAAATTGCTATTGCATTTAGGGAATCACAAACTGCGGTTCCCTAAATGCAATGCATTAACAACAAAAAATTGGGATTTTGCAATTAAGAAAAGCAAATTACCATCAATTCCAAGTAGATGGTAATTTGTTCTGTTTGCAACATGTGATAACAATGCAAATTCAGGGGTGCATCAATGTGTCCTTTTGGCACCCTTGAAATTGCATGCAGAATTTGCGAGTACCTATTAGGTACTCGCAACTTGCGCATGCAATTTCCATTGAAACCAATAGGCCTCTAGTCCCATAGGAATGAATGGGGAACCAACTCCTTAATTGTGATTCTCAATTTGCGAGTTGCAATTAAGGAATGTGTAGGAATCACCATGAATTTTGCAATTCCTGCATGCATAAGCACTTGCGATTACTAAATTGCAATTTCTTAAAAATCGCAATTTAGGAATTGCAAATGCAAACTTTGATGCATTTGGCCCTAAGTCATTTTTTTTACATTCTGAAAAATCTTGTTTAAACCTTTTTAGTGTTACTCAAACAATGAACACATTTTTAATATTTGCACACAGCCTCTGTTTGGCTCCTAAATTCATCACACTCTTCAAAGTATTGCTCGTTTACTGACTAGACTAGAGTAAACGCCTCCATTTTTAACTTTGCCACTAAATTGGGGAAAAAGCCAAATGCTGCCATGATGAAACTATACAACGCCAAATCAATAGCTACTGCAGTTTATGGCAGTGAGATATGGGGCCATGCCAGTGCCGATCAGCTACAGATAATTGAAAACAATTTCTTAAAGCGACTGCTTTGTGTCCCAGCTAGTACATCGAATTTAGCGGTACATGAAGAGTTGGGAAGCCAGTATTTATCCGACATCGTGGGATTAAGACTACAGATATGTTGGGTAAAACTATGGTTAAATCATGATATTCCGTTAACCCACCAGATAGTTAAAGATCTTGTTTCGCATGATAATGCAATGTGTGTACCCTGGCTCAAATACTTGAAGTCTCAATTTCTGAATCTTGGACGCTTGAACTTGTTTGAAAACCCGAGTGAGATAGTAAAGGGTGATGTGGCAGCAATTAAGAGGGCTTTTTATATGGCTAAAAGGGCCCAAAGAGAAGAAGTTGAGCTCCGGAAACCTAATGTTAGGAAATATGTCATGTTAAGAACGAGTGACACTATGCAACTATACCTAACATGCTCCTTTTCTTCTCATGAAAAATTTCTGTTGACACGGTTCAGGTTTAACATCTTTCATCACCTTTTAATCAGACCAAAGTTGGACATTTTTAAGAAAATTGTAGCTCCCTGTGGCTGCGACGGGAAGTCTCCACAGGATATGCTGCATTTTATATTTTTATGTAGATTTTTTTAATACCCCCGTAGACGCTATCTTGTCACCCTTTTAAAGAAATTAAATTTGAATCAAATAAGACCTGCACTCATGTATTTACAGCTTTTGCACAGCGACAGTGTCCTCCAGGTGATAGAATTTTTAAAAGTAACTGTGAGAATAAGAAAGTGTTTAGATGAGTGACTATGTATCCCTGAAGGTTGATGCACTAATGCACCTTGTTGCACTTTGTACTTTGGTACTACCTGCACTTTAACTGTGATCTTGATTTTGCCTACTTACTCATTTAAGAAAAATTTTATGATTTATGAAATATGTATTATCTATCTAGATGTTACGGTGATTTCAATTATGCAATGTCTATTTATTTTTGTGCTTTTATGGATTGAAATATATCCGAAATAAAGTCATATATATTGCTCGTTTAAATTGGTAATAGAGAGATAGAGAGAGAGAGAGAAAGAGAGCTTTATATATAAAGTATTTCCTGCATTTCCTGCTGTTCCTACCCTCAGTCTGCTTAGTGCCTTGCCCACATCTTTGCACCATAATCCAAATGTGTGTGTGTGATGTATTACACATGCTTTGTTATAGAATGGTGCCAATACAGTTCCAAATCCTATGCTTAGCCGAACTTAACCCCATTTCACTAACTGGGTGAGTACTGTACAGTGCAGCACGTGTGCAATGCATACAATGTTCGTAGTAATAAATACATTTCTTCAAATTAATGCTTGCCCTTAGGAAACCTATGCAATGCTAGGTTTGACAATCTTTGCAGATATGTTTGTGATTCAAAATCTATAAGTGGTAGCATTGGAATGTCTAAGTAATGTCGAATGAATGCCCCTTTGTTATAAAGTAAACCAAAGTACCTCAAAGCACTACGGGGCATATTATCAAGGATAGCGTTAAAATTATCTCCAGTTTAGCGGCAGAAAACTGCCGCTAAAGCGGCGATAATGGGCTTGATAATATGTCCTGGAGAATTCCAATAGAAGCCCATGTTCACACCAGAACATGAACTTCTATAGGAATTCTCCAGGGCATATTATCAAGCCCATTATCACCGCTTTAGCAGCAGTTTTCCGCCGCTAAACCGGCGATAATTTTAACGCCATTCTTGATAATATGCCCCTACATTGCTACTTTAAGCGCGACTTTTGGAGTGCTAAAAATGGGTTACACTGGAGAGTAAAATGCTATGTCTTAAATCGGCATCTCTTTGCAAGGCTTTGAGGTAGTAGAAAATCTTGAATTCTGCCCACAAGGGTCAAACACTCTCGCCACATTTCCACCGCCTTCCTGCCTGCTGTTATTTACAGAAGTGTATTACCAATACTGGATTTTTCCTAATAAAAATAAAGCAGATCATTGGGTGCTTCAAATAAACTATTTATGGGTATCCAGTCTGGGAACTCTAAGTATTTTCCAGCTAGACTTAAATCAATAGTCCTCCACTACCGTTCTATAATTTGACATGCCAATTAGCAGTAAACGTAAGGGGGTTAATTGGAAGAACAAAAGATGGTAACAATCTCTCTGCTATCCATATAAGTGATTGATATGCTGAATGTAATAATTATGGTACCAGCCATATCTTAAAAAACCTTGATGTGAGAACAGTCCATTGCGTTTGATCATCCGTTCTGAACGAAAGGCCTGTTAAGCTTTAACAACGTACACAGAAAGTGTGATCAAAGTGCCATTATTTTTCCTATTCCAGCTGCATAAAGCTTGCAAAAAATATAGCCGTCCACCTATATTTGCTGGTATGTTTGCTCAAAACAATTTGCTGAAGCAATTTACGCGCAGATCAGGAATCAGCTTTTGGTTTTGTGTCCATTGTAGTTGGCTGTTGAAGAAGCCATTTTAAGGATTACACAGAGAAATTGGGGCAGATTCACAAGTCCCTTGCGCCTCTTTTATGCCGCCTTTGCATCACTTTTGTGACGCAGCGGCGGCGCAGCGCCATGCTGCTGGGTATTTACAATGTGACGCATCTGGGAGATGCTTCACGTTGTAAAGCCTTGCGCCACATGTAGTCGTTGAGGCGCAGTGGGGGTGTTCCGGTGCAGGAACGCCTCATAAAAGTGGCTGAGTGAAATCTACAAGATTTCACTCAGTCACTTTTAAGGCCATGCTGCGTCCAAACCCTTTGCCTGCTTGAAGCAGGCGAAAGGATTGACGTAGCATGTTAGGGATAGGGCACCCCCGAGCCTTGCTGGAGCTGCGTCGCCTTTGCGAAGCAACTCCAGCAATGCGCCGCCTTTCTGACGGGGATGCAACACGCATCTGCACATCCGTGCGCCACATTTGTGGGCAGATGCATAGCAACTCTTCTGGCGCATTCCTGCTGATTAACAGAGATGCTCCAGAAGTAGTAAATCTGCCCCGTAATTTGGGCATCGTACTCACTTAGATGTAATAATTTCTAGAACCAATCAGTAATAGAAGCCATACTGGAATTTCAACTCAGACATAGTAGAACAAAAGTAGAACAAAAACGTAAAATGACAGCAGATATGCAGGAAATCTGCCTAATTTATTTAATGAAAGTTAAAAGTAGACCAGATTTCAGCTCTTTCAGGAATATTCCATGTTAAATGTTTATATTTTATTACTATAAGGAATAATTAAAACATTTTTCAGTTTGTAGTAATTTATAGACATTGCATAATTTATATATGCAAAACATGCAACCCATAAAGTTATTCATACACCGCAGAAATTGGCGCTTCGGCAGGAAATGTCTCTTAGTTGTTCTGCAACTGATTTTTGTTTTGTTACATTGATCAAACAGATTCATGAGAATGGAAAGACTTGTAGTCGATATTTATATATTGAACGTTCTTTGCAAACTCTACCTTACTTTTGGAACAGACATAAAAGCAAGGCCTGTCAGAGTGATAACGGAGGCCTGTAAAACACTGGTCATTTGAACTCAATCAAGATGCTGTTCGGAATTGAAACAAAAGAACAGAAAAGTCACCCAAATTACACAAATTAAACAGAGAAAAACTGGCGACAAAATAGCCTTATCTTGAGTTATACAGATGTCAGCACAAAATCAGCTTTATCATACATGTTTACACCCGTCTCAGAGGCCCAGACTAAAGCCCTTCAGGTTACAAAAATCTGAACGCTGAGCAATAGAAAGTGTATATGCCCGGAGTTCTGAGAGACGAACTATCCACACTTACCAGGCAAACTCGCCCTTCCGGTTAAAGACCTACCTTACAAGCTAAAATCGCAGACAGAAGTGGCCATCCTTTCAGTTAAAGGAATTTCAGTGGACAATGCGTTTAATAGCTCATGTGCTTCTTATATTACCTTTCTTACAGAATTAGGCAGCAACCACACGTTATAAAGTACCGAAAGGATTATAATTTAGGGCTGACTTTCAGGTGACAGAGACTGTACACTGCAGAAGGCTGAGGTGCCCCTCATGTTTAATAGAATTCTCGGTTTCCGGATAGCAGACTTATTTTCAGTCGTCAGAGATCTAACAGGCTAAGGAATCGTGCAGAAGGCTATTTGATCAAAGTACATCTCTCTTGCCACAGGATTTGACCCGCCAAGCTATGCTTTGGGACACATTAATGTTGTAGAGTCATGCCGAGGAAAATATGTATGCAATAAAAAAATCACTCTGGTTGTAAATATGTCACAGGGCCTGTAATACAGGCTCCGTCTTATCACAACCAAGCTACCACTCAGGTCACACCGATTTTACAAGCATAACCCTCTGACAGAACAGAGATCGCTCAGTGTACCTAAATTCTACAGGGCCCAGTGTCTGATAGTTAATCTATCCTTAGTTTACACAGATAATACAGGCTCAGACCTATGATAGTCAAGCTATCTTTCCATTATAATTGCTCTTGGTGTTTCTGGTGTCATATGAAGACCTTTCAGGCTCATTCCTAGAACCACAGAGGTGTCTTTCACAGCAGAGATCCTGCAGTGTGGAAACTCCCGAAAGCAAAGCTGATTTTTGAGCAACACAGGATTTACAAAAGGGGTAGACTCTGACAGCAAAGCTATCCCACCACTTTCATAAATCCCTAGGATGTGCCTTTGGGCGGCAAACATGTCTCTCAGTGTGAAGAGTTGTTACAGGTTAAGGTCACAGGCAAAAGAGCCATGTTACGTGCTGTGTAGAATCAGGCATATGACAGTCAAGCTGTCATGTGATGCACAGATCTCACTCATCAGGCCTCGCACGGTTCGTCTGTTCTTCAGTGTCACAGATACCACATGCTTATGATGCAAAACTTTCTCTTTTCTGGCCTATATTTAGAAAGTTCTTCTTTCATGATACCTGGAGAGCCTAGCCCCCACCAAACTTCGATAATGCTCTATTAATCTAGATAGAAGCCGTCATCTTAACTAAATTAGAAAGCAACTGAGTGCTCGCAAACCAGGTGGTGCACTGAGACGCTGCAATAGTCCATTCTACCTCTAACAAGAATTGGAAATATGGGTCACTCGATTATGTTTCATTTTTGACACAGTTTTCCACGCAGGTGAGATCTCTTCACCAGTAAAGGAAGCCAAAAGAGTGTCAATATTTAAAAAGATTGACCAGTGCTTCCCGAAAACTACAGCCCTATCTGCCGTGCTGACTTAGTGAACAAGGTATTGAGCAGATGTCTCATTTTTCACATCCATTGATTTCCAGCTCTGAATGGTATATGGCAATATGGGACCTGGAAAAAGAGCTCTTCTGGATTATGCTGTGGTCAAATACCCAGACTGGCATATACGAATTACACTCGAGTGAGATCCTCATGCACACGTTTGCCCTCCTGGGTCATTTACATCGAGCATTTATACACAAATGACCAGATAACAGAACAACATTCCTCCACCAACTTACCGCCTCAGCCTGTCCTGCTCAACAAGCTTCTCCTATCACAGAGGCTACCGTAATAGGACCCATCAACAAAATGATGAATGATGGTGCTCCGGGTCTGAAGGGGATCCCCACATCCATTTTGAAGTCTATTCAAGAATTCTGGGCCAGGACTCTCACTCCACTCTACAACCATGCTCTTGCATACCACAATGATTCAAATCTCAAGGAGATGGTCAATTCTCTTCCCAATTCATAAAAAGGGAGACAGTTCGAATCTGGCAAATTATGGGCTCATTGCTCTCTTCGATCTATAAGCAAAAGCTTATATCGGCATCCTTTTTGAAGAGCTGGAAACTTGGACAACAGAAAATAGAATCAATTCATCAGATTTCTTATAAAGCGTGGTTAATCACCCATTACTGTATCAAGGCACCGGGGGGGGGGGGGGGGGGGGGGTTGGCAGTTCCATTGGAGAGCCATATTTTGAGGTCCTTCCTGAATTGAGGCAGTGAAGGCGATTGCCTGAGATGTAGAGGTAGAGAGTTCCAAGGATGTGCAGCAAGGTAGAGGAAGGATCTTCCTCCTGCTGAGGTCTTGCGGATCTGTGGGATAAAGGCCAGGGCCAGTTGGGTGGAGTGGAGATGTCTGGTGGTTGTATCGAAGTAGAGGTGGTGGTTAAGGTATGTATTTTGACATGTGATTTTATTGTTTTGTACTGCATCTTTTATGGCCTTAATGGCCGAAATAAAGAACTTTTGGATTGGATTGGTTAAGGTATGAAGGCCCGGTATTGCGCTGGCTATTTAGGCATGCATGAGGAGTTGAAAGGCATTCTTTTGTTGATTGGGAGCTAGTGAAGGCCTCTCAGGTGACCATTGATGTGCATGCCATAGTTGAGCTTGCTGCGGACGAGTGCCTGGGTGACCGTTCTCCTAGACTCAGTGGTGATCCACTTGAAAATCTTTCAAAGCAGACAGAGCATGTGGAAGCATGCAGATGAGATAGTGTTGATTTGGCTGTTCATTGAGGGTGAGGAGTCTCCTCCCTATCTTTCAATCTGGATTCAGGCCCAAAAGGTCCATGATGGACAATATCATAGGACTGGTGCACCTGTCACAAAAAGCCACATGAAGCAAGCAACCCCCATTGTGCTGCTCCTTCATTGACTGCTGCACAGCTTTCAACAGGGTGGATGGGGGCAGGATGTGGGCGGAATTAACTACATCTAGGATCCCCCCAGTTCCTCAGTGCCATAACATATCTGTGTCAGGGAGCCTGGGTTCGAATAAAAATAAGTCCTACCACAGCAGAACAGGCTTATACAGGCATTAGTGCTGGCCCCCTTCTCTTCAACCTCTACATGGCGGATCTGGGGAATGCATTAGAAGGTGCAATTTTAATTACCCCAAGGATGGTCAGAGTGCATCTTCCAATCCTGCAGATAACATTGCAATCATAGACCATTCCAGGGCAAGCCTACAGAGAGCCATGAGTGCTCTCCATCACTACAATCAGGCAAATACATTTCAGGTGAGCAGTGTAAAACCATAAATTATCATCTTTGGCAAATGCCCACCCAAAAACAAGCCCGATGGCAGCTATAAGACTTACAAATAACAAGGAATGCAAATTACAACTATTTAGGTATCTGTTTCACCAAAGGGGTTAAACCAATGGCCCCCTAAAGCATCTTGTAAGCAAGAGTGCCGGAGTCATCCACAGACTAAAACTCCTAAACTGTTCTCAATACAGTTCAATAGCTGAACCAATGCTGAAAGTACTGAGAGTACTGAGAGTAAAACTGGTCCCAGCTTTAAATTATGATAATCTAGCCCTTCTCAATGCACTGAATACATATCTCATGAATTCCAAATCTTTGCATACACAAAAATCTTTCACACTCCTTGGCAGGCCAGAAGTGCAAGGCTGAGACTGGAGCTAGGCCTTGGGAGTCTGGACTTCATGTGCCAAGGGGATCTAGGAAAATGCTACATTAGTATTCTGTGAGCCCAGGAGATCACACTTAAAGCACAATTTAAAGCAATCTTTGAAGAGGAGGACTCCCCATGGCAATCACAGCTAGCAAAGGCAATACGTTGCTTGAAAATCAAGTCTGCCAACCTGCACTCCCAGGAAATACCATTTCCAGTCTGGAAAAAAGCAGTGAACAGGCTATGATAACCTCATTCAAGTGGGACATGGAAAGGCTTTAACGTAGTTCCATCTCTGACACACTGGACACCTCTCACACACCAGGGAAGGACCAGCCCTGTGTCCAGCAAGCTTTCATAGCCCGTGCATGCTGAAAAAACCTTTTTATTAGGCTCCTCGCACTACAAATTATGGACTTCAACCCTGCCTGGGCAAGGTGGAAGAAGGCAACATCTGTCATATTATGCAACTGCCACAGGGAATCCTGGCTTCACCTGTTGTGCTGTTGACTCATCCTTACTAGTGCCCACCATTGTCTACTAGCGGGGCCAATGAAACTAGACTCTATAGAAAATATTTGGATCTTTGTTTCTCTGCCAATTCACCAAATACCTTAGCTACTCTTGGGAAATTTGCAGACGCTATCCAATCTACACTTTTAAACATCACAACAGGGTGATAATGGCACAGCAGATGTGCACCAAATCTACTTTTTCCTCTCAGATGGCTAGAGACAGCTCACATTGAATGTCCGAAGGATCAAAAGTAAAGTGAGCCAGGCATTGGTGGTCAGGCACACTTCAGCACAAGCACTTTGCTTGTTTCAATTTTTTTGCACCAGTCCTTTGGACTTTTTCAAAGTAGCCAAGATGCAGCATCAGATGGGACAAACTCCACAACACTTTTTTTCTTAAGAATCCTGCAGTCATTAAAACATTAGCAAAGTGACAATGGGCTAGTTGCAAGGTGTATCGAGAATTTTCCCCTTTTTATCCTAAAGTTTACAAGCTAATTCAACCGGGTCCTTGTTACCTAATATGTACATTGCAAGCATCTCACACTTTTTCTCTACCATTACACAACCCCAGCAGCTCTGGTTAGAGCAAATTTCAAGCAATAATAGAAGTGATAAAATTTCATGATATCAAAGATTACGTTTTATATTTTTGTTATAAGCTTTAATTATTGCTTCTTATTGTATATATGGGAAATTGTTGTGCATTGTTGTTTACACATAATGATTTTAAGTAATCAAAGATGAATACAATTCAAGTCAGTTCAATTCACAGGTTAATTTAGCAACTTTAGTGGTTCACCCTGCAAGGGATTGTGGGTGTTGCTTGACGAGGCTTCCCTCCCCAGTCAGCCAATAACACAGTTTCTCACAAACAGCAAACTCAAAGCTTATAGAGTACTATGTAACACCATTTTACCTTTATCTTGTGTCCTGGCCACAAAATAATGTAGATAAATTAGTTTTTATGCTGTTAGATAATCTCTATATGCTTTCACAGTTTGGAATGTGAAGTATGATGAAGCTTGTGGGTGCACAAGCCTCAATAGTTGTGCTCTAACATTTTTTTAATCACTTGTCTGTAAAACTGTCCATAGAAAAACATTGAATCATCATTTTCTTAGACCATATAGATAGGGGATTTGGACCACCCCACCCCTATTATCCATTTCTTGATTGAAGTGTCAATCAAGACATCTACTCATATCAAATGCAGAGCAGCCCACTCAAATGCTAGAAATTGGATAAAATCCATTGACGCGCTCAACTGCTCTCTCTCACTAGCCTACTGTGTCAAATCTCTAGGGATCACTCTAGACTTCCAACTGACCATGAAAGACCATATTAAGAACAATGCGAAGGGTGCCTTCTGCAACCTGAAACGTCTAAAAAAAATTGAACCCTACCTATTGCAGGTAAATCTCAAATCTGCCATACAAGCTCTGATTCCGTCTAGATTGGACTACAGGAATACCATCATCACAAGCTCTGCCAAATCCCACTTTGTGCCCATCAGAACCACTCTCAACACAGCAGCCAGAATGCTCACAAAAATCATAATATTCAACCACATCTCACGGATCACTGACATAATATCGACGACACAAATATCGAGATACACAAATATCGAGTCAAAAATATCGATTGACAAAATATCGACTCCCTATCTTCAAACAGGTAAGTACCAAAATATCGACTCCAAAATATCGACTTACAAAAATATAGACTGTCAAAATATCGATTTTTTAAAATGTCTTAAAAGTAAGTTAAAACTAATATAGTAATAAATATATTTAATATAAACTTAGAAATAATTATTAAAAAAATATAATTTTAATAAATAATTTATATAATAAAAAAAATTATATCACCAAAAATTACACACACACATATATATATATATATATATATATATATATATATATATATATATATATATATATTTAAACATATTATTAAATAAACATATATAACATTTTAGAAAATGTTTAAAATGTATTGTTACAACTATAGTGAGTTCAACATTAGCAAAAGTGTTGGATAGCGTAGAGGTAAAATTTACTACTCCCACTCCAGTGGGTGCAACAGTAGGGAAAGCGCTGGATAGCGTAGAGGTTAAAATTACTATTCCCACTCCAGGGATGTATGACGTTACAACGCATACTTTTACAACGCCTACCATTACAACAAAACTTTTACAACGCAAAAACTTTTACAACGCATAGATTTACAACGCAAGATTTTACAACGCATATACCTTTACAACGCATACCATTACAACATAAGTATTGGTAAGTATATAATAATTTTTTGAATATAAATTAATAAAAAATATTATAATATAATTTAATATAATTTAATTTTATTAAATAAATGTAATTTAAATGTAATTTTACTTTATTTTTACAAAGTACCCCTGTACCCCAAAAACCCAAAACTGACCCTGAACCCTAAAAATACCCCTTTACCCATAAACTGAAAACTGACCCTGAACCCTAAAAATACCCCTTTACCCGAAAACTGAAAACTGACCCTGAACCCTAAAAATACCCCTTTACCCAAAAACTGAAAACTGACCCTGAACCCTAAAAATACCCCTTTACCTACAAACTGAAAACTGACCCTGAACCCTAAAAATACCCCTTTACCCCAAAAACTGAAAACTGACCCTGAACCCTAAAAATACCCCTTTACCCAAAAACTGAAAACTGACCCTGAACCCTAAAAATACCCCTTTACCTACAAACTGAAAACTGACCCTGAACCCTAAAAATACCCCTTTACCCCAAAAACTGAAAACTGACCCTGAACCCTAAAAATACCCCTTTACCCAAAAACTGAAAACTGACCCTGAACCCTAAAAATACCCCTTTACCCAAAAACTGAAAACTGACCCTGAACCCTAAAAATACCCCTTTACCTACAAACTGAAAACTGACCCTGAACCCTAAAAATACCCCTTTACCCCAAAAACTGAAAACTGACCCTGAACCCTAAAAATTCCCCTTTACCCAAAAACTGAAAACTGACCCTGAACCCTAAAATTAAAATATTTATCAATTAATCAATTATAATTAATTACCAATTATATTTTAATTAATTACCAATTAATAATTAATTAACAATTAATTTTTAAAAAATATCAATAAATAAATTAACATATTTAATTAATTATAATTAAATTACTTCCCACCCTATTCCCCTATAAACCCACAACCCGCTACAGAAAATAAATTACTAAAATTAAAATATTTATCAATTAATCAATTATAATTAATTACCAATTATATTTTAATTAATTACCAATTAATAATTAATTAACAATTAATTTTTAAAAAATATCAATAAATAAATTAACATATTTAATTAATTATAATTAAATTACTTCCCACCCTATTCCCCTATAAACCCACAACCCGCTACAGAAAATAAATTACTAAAATTAAAATATTTATCAATTAATCAATTATAATTAATTACCAATTATATTTTAATTAATTACCAATTAATAATTAATTAACAATTAATTCTAAATTATTATCAATAAATAAATTAACATATTTAATTAATTATAATTAAATTACTTCCCACCCTATTCCCCTATAAACCCACAACCCGCTACAGAAAATAAATTACTAAAATTAAAATATTTATCAATTAATCAATTATAATTAATTACCAATTATATTTTAATTAATTACCAATTAATAATTAATTACCAATTAATTCTAAATATATATCAATAAATAAATTAACATATTTAATTAATTAGAATTAAATTACTTCCCACCCTATTCCCCTATAAACCCACAACCCGCTACAGACTTATATTACACAAAAAATAAAAATTATTATTAACTTACCTTAAATTCGATATTTTTGTTGTCTATATTATGTCTAGTCGATATTATGTCCATTCTATATTTTTGATTCGATATTATGTCCATTCTATTCGATATTAATTTTCTCTAGTCGATATTTTTGTTGTCTATATTATGTCTAGTCGATATTTTGTCCATTCTATATTTTTTACTCGATATTCTGTCCAGTCGAAATAATTGACTCGATATTATGACTGTACACCACATCTCACCAGCTGTGAAAGATATGAGATGGCTCCTAATTTAGGCTTGCTGCAGCTTCAAAACAACCTACATTATGCACAAAGCCCTGCACACCAGAAAACTCATATACCTTGCCTCTAAGCTCAAAAGTGCAGGACAGACAAGAAACCTCACAAGTTCAAATACCATGCTTCTCGTCCCGCCCAAAGACCAAAAACATTAAACTCTGGCTTGCTTCTCTTGAAGCAATACCCCTAACATCTAGAACACCATACCAACACATATCAAGACCAACTCCTCCATCCCATGCTTCAAGGGACAGTTAAAAGATCTCCTTATCAACCAGCATCTCGACTAGTGGATTAACCACCCAAGAGGCAACATCTCCACCTTCAGCTCTACTGGGACCTCGCCCTGCAACTTCTCTTCTCCTGTACTCAACCACTAACTTGAATTGGTCTGTGTTGGAACTGGCCCTTCTTGCAGGGTCATCCTCAAACTTTTTGCTTCTTCCTCCCTTATTTTTCCTGACCCGTGGCTGTTGGCAATAGGACTCTGCGCACTTTACCACTGCTGATCAGTGCTAAAGTGCATATGCTCTCTATATAAATTGTTATTGTGATTGGATATACATGTTTGGCATATTTGTATCACCATGAAGTCCCTAGTAAAGTGCACTGGGTGTGCCAGGGCTGGTGATGACAAATGCTACTAGTGGGCCTGCAGCACTGATTGTGCCACCCACATGAGTAGCTCTAAAATGGTGTCTCAGGCCTGCCACTGCAGTGCCTATGGGCAGTTTAGAACTGCCATGTCCTCCTGGTCAGTGTCCCCACTGACCAGGCCTAACCCTTCCCTTTTCGTGCACATCAGTCACCCCTATGGAAGGCCCAAGGTACCCCCCTGGGCAGGGTGCAGTGTATGTGAAAGGTAGAGCATGTACTGGTGCAGGTAACATGTTCTGGTAGTGAATTACAGCCATTTTCGTTTTTCACTATTGGAAGGCTAGCTTGCTCCATAGGTTAACATGGGGGATGCTGGCTACAGTGGTTAACAGCATTTCTTCCTATAGGAACAAGATAGGACATAAGTATCTAGTATCCCTGAACTCAGAATTTAATAACACATCTTGTAGGAAAGGTTGTTTTTAAATCCTGTGTTTGAGAACAGCACTTTTAGAAAGTTGCTGTTCTCTTGTCTGACCCTTCTGTGTGCCTGGGCCTGTTTGTGTATTGACTGTCTGGTTTGTAAGTGACAGGGGCTGGGGAATTCCCCATCAGGATGGATGAGTCAGCACTAGGCTGAATGACTGCATCTGCAACTTGAGTAGTGGGAGGAGTTAGCACCTGGGCTGAATAGGGCTGTGCCTGCCTTCCACAATGCTGGCTCCACCCCCCTGCTGGGCGGCTGAGGACCCTGCCCCTCACTCTGAAAGGAAAGATGCAGCCAGCAAAACAAAGTACTCAGGATCCACCCAGAACTGGTTCAGACCGGGCACAGGGCCCACATGCACCAAGAGAACAAAGACTTTAGGGGTATTAGTACAGGACCCCTGACAACAGAAAATTAGATCATCCTGGAAATCAAGAAGGAACCTCTGCCAAGGAGAAAGCTGACTCTGAAGAAGGAAGATTGTCCTGCTGTTGCTCTGCTGGACTGACCTGCTGTTGCTTTGCTGCCAAGGAGAGGGGAAGGACTTTGCTGTGTGCTGTGTCCCCTGTCTTGAAGGAATCTCCAAGGGCCTGAGAAGAGCTGGCTCCCTGTTTTGAAGTCCCAGGAACAAAAGGACTTCACCCCCAGCTTCCCTGAACTCTGCTGAGAGAGTTCTGTCCCTCCTAGAGTGCTTGATCCAGTTGTGGGGCCTCTGGAGGTTGGACCTGTGCTGGGAAGCTTGAAACTAAGCTTGAGTGACTTTTGAAACTGAAAAGTGTTGCATCGCTCGCTTGCGGAGCGCATCCCCGACAGTGCGAGAAGTTTCCCGCCGCTACGGAGGTCGAGATCGTCGCAGCGCCTCACGCCGCTGCCAGAGACGTCGCATCCTTCGTTTGCGGGACACACCAGACCGGTGCTGGAGAATCGAACATCGCTGCGAGTATCGTCGCAGAGCCTGTCGTCGCTGGGTGAGAACGCCGCACCGCTTGCTTGCGGACCGCATCACGTCGCTGCGAGTGTCGTCGCAGAATCATCGCATCGAGGAGCTGCGAGAGAAAGGATCGCCGCTGGACCGCGCATCGTCGCCCCGGAGATCGTCGCAGCACCTACGAGATCGTCGCATCGTGCCTTTGCGAGAACAGACTTCCTACGGAACCTACGCACCGGAATCCATACAAGTGGCCTTCCTCCCCATACAGACCGGATTCGTCGCAACACGCCCGCTGCTGCAGCGGGGCTGTCGCATCGCCTCCCCAGGGTCTCAGGAGCAACGCATCGCTTGTTTTCCACCGCACCAGCTTCTGCTTTTGGAACTTTGTTGCAACTAAAGGTACTGTGAGTAAACGTGATGCAACTGTGAACTTTTCACGCACCTGTGGTTTATTTTACCGCAACTTGAAGAATTTTAACGCAACCTTAAGAACTCTTTTTGAAACCATATTTGAACTGTGTATGTTGGATTTTTATCGTTTTGGTCTTGTGTAGTTTTAGATTAAATACCTTTATTTTTCTAAACTGTTGTGGAATCAGTTTGTGGTGTTTTCACTGTGTTACTGTGAGTGTTGGTACAAATACTTTACGCATTGCCTCTGATTAGCCTAGACTGCTCAGGCCAAGCTACCTAGAGGGCGAGCAGGGGTTATCTCAGAGAGTTATCTCCTTGTCCTGACTAGAAGCAAGGGTCCCTATTTGGACAGTGGTACCTAACCCTGCCAACTAGAGACCCCCAGATCTAACAGTCTGCCTTACCTGTGTTTATTCATCTTGTTACCTTGATGTAAACATTTACTGATGCAAAGTGCTCTGATACCCTCAGGTCTTGCTAGCACTATATAAAACTTTTAAATGAAAAAAAATGTACATTTCAGCTAAACTGACAGTAAGAGAAATATTTGCTGTTTATTGTTCTGCAGCCGTTTACCTGATGAGTTAGGTGTATCAGTGCCCCGATGGAGTGATTTGATTACTGTGCATGATTACCAAATGATTGTGCACTGATATAAAAGGTTATTGTAGTTGTATTGACAGAGCATGAGCAGAAACACAGCTGCCACAACAGCAATCACCATAGCTGGCATAAAAGCTAGGTGAAATTCTGCTCCCATCGCAAGGACCAAACCAGCTTTGTAATCCGCCATTAAGCCCAAGCAACAAAAATGACAACAGTTATCGCCAGAGCAGGGAATGCAGCAACAGGTATAGCAGTAACCACAGATGTCATCATGGCAAGGACGACACAATTGACTACAGTGGTAGCCATAGCAGATAAAAAAATCTCAACCATGATAGCCACCAAGGAAACTACAGCCGAAACAATAGCTTCTAGCTCTGTAGGTACCATAACAGCAACAGCAGGAGCCACAATAACCTCCTCAACAGTTACAGGAACCACCGCACTAACAATAACAGGTGAGTTAAATACTGTGAGCACAGCAGTAAACATAGCAGAGACATCTTCTGCCCCTGAGAAGGGACTAGTGCAACAATAATAGCTGGCAGGAAGGCAGGGGTAAAATCAGTGACCACAGTTATAGGCAAAGTAAAGAACACAACAACAACAGCTTCTGCCACAACAGGCACCACAATGTAAAAACATCTGCTGACATGGCAGCCACAGCAGCTTCTAACCTAGCTGCAATAAAAGTTGCCATCAAAGCAGCACTGACTGCTGCAAGTTCACGGGGGATGGCAGTTGAGACCTCAGCAGTAACAAAAGTAGGGGAACAACAGTGGTCATAGAATACCACAATATCAGGAACAATAACAGTAATGATACCTGCCACATCCGCTAGGACATAAGAAGATTACACAGATGTGAACACAAATTTCACCAAAGAAATATCCACAGCAGTAAGCATAGTTGCAACCTTAGCAAGAACAACAGCATCAAATATAGCTGCCAGCATGGAAACAGCAGTATTCACAATAGCTTCTACCACCATTGTGAAACAACAGAAGGAGCCCAACTGTAGCCACAATGGCAGCAACCACATAGACAACTACTGCGTTTGTTTTCAAATTTGAAAGTCACGTTCACTTATAAACCAACAAACCCAATTTACTTTGTCAATATTTCTGCATTTTATGATTGGAATACACACAACTACTTTTGAATTCACTCAACTTCTATGAATGAGCAATTCTATAAATAACATATACATTCTGGTGTTGGCAATGCTTTTGTCCTTAGAACCTGAAACAGAGCTCCTGCTAAAGCTAGCTAGTGTTGATGTACTTATTGTTTTCTGTAAGATAATTGACCAGTAAGCATAAGCGTGTTTTGAAGAAACAAATTTACTGTCTCTTGCAACAACTCAGATACTCAGCCCGGTTCAAAGTTTTTTCTGCTTTGATCCTGACAGGTCTTTTTTTCTTACTTACAAATGCATGTTCTACTGCATTGTTTCTGTGAGTATAACTCAGC
The DNA here is from genome assembly GCF_964261635.1 of Lissotriton helveticus. NCBI lineage: Eukaryota > Metazoa > Chordata > Amphibia > Caudata > Salamandridae > Lissotriton > Lissotriton helveticus. The sequence continues at coordinate 1,597,750,638 of NC_136059.1, read as the reverse complement.
AATACCTATCTCTGTCAAATCAGGAGCAGGATTGTCGATGAGAGACATACTCAAGAATGCAATTGAGACACATGCGCTGGATTACACCGATTCCACTAGCACTACAGCAATTTTAAACCAAATGTTCTTCATTATTTTGTGAAGCAATAAAATCCTTTTGTTTGTGAAAAAACATTTATCAAATAAAAAAAAAAGTAACAAGAATAAAAGTAAATAAGAAATAATGTTAAAGAAAATCGCACAGAGTTTACAACAGTTTAAAATGTTAATAGAATAGATAGGGGCAGATTTACAAGCCCCTTGCAACAACTTCACTCCACCAGTGCATCACTTCTGTGATGCAGCAGCGTGGTAAACAATGTGTCACGATCCAGCATATCTACAACGTGACGCATCTAGGAAGATGCGTCAAGTTGTAATACCCTGCGCTACATTATACCTGCATCAGGTATAATATATGAAGGGTGGGCGTTCTGTCGCAAGGAAGCCTCGTGAAAGTGACGCAGTGAAATCTACAAGATTTCACGGAGTCACTTTTACGGCGCCACTGCATCAAAACCTCGCACCTGCTTGAAGCAGATGAAAGGGGTGATGCAGCATGATGGGAATAGGCATTCCTGACCATTGCTGGAGTTGTGTTGTGCTTATGACACAGCTCCAGCAATGGTCTACCTTTCCACCAAAAGTTGCGCCACGCATCTGTCTATCCTTGCGCCAAGGTACGCCGGATTGTAAATGCTACGCATTCTTGGTGGCGCAAGTATTTTTCCCATCACGTAATTTAGCCTACGCATCTCTGCTAATATGCAGAGATGCGCCAGTTCTTGTAAATCTGCCCCATAATTGCTAATATTAAGAGCTTCGGTGAAACCGCTCTTTCCTTGCAAAAAATTAAAAGAGTTGTTGTAGCTTCAATAGGAAGACTTTATCATAAATACCTGGATTGAAATCCAGTAATTCACTTTGCTGACATCGCAGCACTGGTTAACCAAACTGGTCAACCACTATTGTGAATTCACTAGGGGAAGCACTGTCTTCCTCATTGTTCTGCCGCTTCGCCGGCATCACCAGAGAACCAAGCAAAGCAGTGGTATGGTGGTAGATGTCTCCCTCACCTTCTCTCACCTCTCCTGAGTATCAAAAGCCTTAAAGTGTTTTGTAGTTCCTATAAATCTAAATAGGATCTGCGGATTTAGACAACATAAACTATGGGATTGATGTCCAGACTAATTCCAGACACCACCACTGGATATGTGTGCATGTGTACCAGCAAGCTGACAGTGCCAATATGAACCCCTCTTACCAAGGAGATAATAGTTTCTGGCAACTTAGAACATGACAACCTTGTCCCCTCAGGGATCGTGGAAACAGTATAGTACTTTTCGCTCAGTCACTCATGTTCACTTTGTCTCAGAGAGATACACAGAAAAAACGATGGGGACATTTTCAATAAGCATTTATTGAACCAGCGTCATTCTTGTGTAAATTATGTGTGCTGTAACACCATAAGACATAGACAGATGTATACGGTTATAGGCACCAACAGAGTATATAGATGGTAGAATTCTACCCTAGTGCTAAAACAATGGATATATGCAGGAATATAGATACATAACAGTGATAATGCATACTCATACAATGCTAACTCTAACTAGATATACCTAAATGTACCTAGCATGTATGTATGTATATAGCCAAGCATCCCCCTAGGATAAAACCAACCGCATTACCTGAGGGAACAAAGGCCCCCATCTTGGTCTCGAGATGGACACCCCACGTGGGATGTCAGACCACTGGGTGCTAGAGTGTCTGCGTGCAGGACCCTCAGAGTCTGGTGTCAGCGTGTCAGCATGGATGTCTTTTTGTTCTGCCTGTCCCAGCAAAGATATGCCGCTCATTTACCCAAAAGGTACCTTCAGGTGTTTTACCTTGCTGTGTCATGTCGGCCGAGGATGACGATAGTAATGAACCTTATACATAGTTAATATGCAGTAGATGGTAGTCATGCTGTGATTCTGAGAATCCTCATGCATTATAAATGAGGCTAGTTTTCGGGAAAAACCACATGACATTTATGCAGCACCTGACTAGGAAAAAGGTCAGCACCAAAACCGTTATGTAGTACAATGGCAGGGTGAATGTAAGCGAAATGTTTGGTGACTACCCAGGCATATATTGGGGTACATTGCAAATCATTACACCCACGCTTCATCCGACTAGATGATATACTACAAAAATAAAAAGGTAAGTCCCTATTATATTCAACCATAGAATCGTTGTAAAAAATGTTCATAGTAAAAATTTCTAAAAGTTATAAGAATGTCTAAATATTTTTTTATATATGTAAAAAGCTCTATAAGTCCTCTAAAATATGTTTGTATATAGTTGAGCAACTGAGTACGCGAGAAAGCTATGATGCCCAGTAAAAGCAAGAAAAGAAAAAATATTCTTTTAAAGTTCCAATTTTGGTTGTTTTGGAAAAAGGGCAAATTTTTCCCAGCACACGGAGAGCCAAATATTTATGTATCCTGTATGGGAGATGCAGCAACCTCTGCTTGCATTCGAAGAAGACAGTCCCTGTAACACCTGACAGATAAGGTCAATCGAGCAAAGGTGATATTCTTCAGTTCTCACAGCCGATGATGAGAAAGCATTTGTCAGTAGTAACAATATGAGAGAGAGGGAAAAAGGGCACCCTCAGTCCCCCGGGCTATCTTTGTAACACAACAAGAGAGTGTTCAAGAAACAAAATGGATTTAGCACATGATCAGAGATTGATATGTTCCCATCCAGTACACATTGGAAATTGTTAGGGATTTGTTAGAAGATTTTTTAGAAGGTTTTTTAGAAGCCCTCACTCACCACCCTGGGTGGTGACATGCTTCATCATCGGGCCCACCAGGAGAAGCCGAATGCCTCCCTAGTGTGCTACAATGCCAGATTACTGCGGAGCAGGTTTGTGACAGTGATGTGAAAAACGTGGTATTAAAAGTGTCAAAATAGCTGTACCAGAAAGAAAAATGTTATTCAATGGTCAGTCTGACAAAGTTAAAATATGTGTCAGGAAATGTGCCAATTAATGTATTGGTTATTTCCCCTTTAAAGTGGGGTCGACATGTTTCAGCCCTTATGTGTGAGATTTACTGGGCTTTCTTCAGGACCATGTTGTATGTACCTCGGCGGTATGGGCGCGCTAAGGTCCACCCTACCAGAGGACGTGAAAGTTAAAAACGGTCGTATAAAATTAGTGCATGAAAAAACCAAAACAAACCACCAAGTGGTGGGAATTACCTCTGATTTAGAGGAACCTGTATGGTCTGGAAAAAAAGGACATACAAACAGAAAAGACAAACATAAAATTAGAGAAGTCTCATCAGTGATGTTGTCTGTAAGATAACTCTCTGAATAGTTGTGCTTATGGCTAATCAAGATGGCGTGACCGTTGTGCCATACAGGCTGATTTATAACATCACATCGATGTTTGACGCATGCACAATTGCTGAAAAAGCTGTTTCATTGGTGATCAAACTATGCTAAGAGCTTAGTTGGTTGTTATTATCCATAAGGATGTTTTGAGCATGCAAAAATGCGAAGAGTAATCAGACTGTGTTTGCAGCACTCGTGAATAGCGATCAATAGGCCAGACGGTAGGGCCAGTGGGAGTGTGTGAACCACAGGGGTATCTGTTTATCAGGTAACAGAAATTCACTAGAAAATGAGGGAATTCTCACTTGTGTGAAAAAGGATCCACTCCCCATAGGTCTCGGGAGGTGGGTGGGGCGACAATGGCACACCCTGAAACAGAGACATGGTGAAATTACAAATTATTCAGAAAAGAACCAGGTACTTAGCTCTATGTGGAAGTTTGGAAGCCATCCTTACGCCCGCAACGCCCTGCACCCGCTTGGCACATAGGGCTCCCTGCTACCAGACCTCGTGAATGGTCTCCGGCCGGCAGGGAAACGCTAAAGAGTGCAATCAATCGATGCGTGGGCGCGGTCGGCAAGGAGGCAGCCAATCCCGGTATCAGGCCAGAATGAGGCTTGTGTGATAGACATTACTCTAGATGCAAAATGCATCGTGAAAGGGTAAAATTAAATGTAAAAGATAAAAGTTTTTTATAATTACAGTAAGGAGGATAAATACGAACAAAAAATGGGAACTAGTTTAGTAGCATAGGATAAGTATGATAGACGTACAAGGACTTGTAGTCCACTCTGAAAATTATATTCATTGAAATCAGTGGTGGTAAACTGGCAATCAGATGAGCCACATTGCAGGAGGTATTTAACAGGCATTACATTGTCGCATGCTCATTAATTCTGTGGGTGGAAGAGAGACTAATGAGACTAATGTTTGAGTACAGAGGACCATGGAATTTGGTCGTTGAGACCCGTGAGGTGGGTCCCTAATCTGTACACCCAACGTTGTTCTTTTTCAAAAAGGACACTGGCTGTATTTTTGGTGGTGGTAACTTTTTCAATGACGGTCCAGCATAGGTCATTGGGTGTGTGGTTTTGTTGTAAAAAGTGCTCACTCATTTTTGTCACTGTTTTATGGCATCTAATGTTACTACGGTGCTCGCAAATGCATGTTTTGACCTTGCGAGTTGTCATTCCCACGTATCTTTTTAGGCACGCACATGTAATCAGGTAGACCACATTGTTAGAATTACAGTTACTGTGTGTCCTTTGTACCCATGTTTTACCAGGTTCCAATGAAAGTTGCTTAGAATGTGTAGTCAATTGACACACACTGCAATTTGAACACGGGTGATGTCCCGTAACTGGTGGTAGGCCCCAAACCTCTGTGATTGATCTTTCTACTGGTACGTTGGGCATTGTCGGATATGGCCTCGTATGTACAAGGGAGTCTTTCAAACTCCTGCCTTTTTTGAAAGAGAAAAGTGGCTTCTCCCAATTCCTCTTGTTACTGTTGATGATTCTCCAGTTTTTGTTTACTGATTTCTTCATGGCATCAGATAAACCACTGTATGTTGTTACACATGTCAGGGGTATACTGGATGGTTCTTTTATGGTATCTTCCAGGAGTGCTGCCCTCGGTTGATTTTGTGCTCTTTTATTCCCTTTGTTAAGGATGGTGGTAGGATACCCTCTTGATTTCAATTTCTCAGTGAGCTCACTCGCTTGGATTTTATAGTCTCTGGTGTCACTACAGTTTCGTCACAACCTCAGGTACTGGCCATAAGGGAGATTTTCTCTGAGGGGCCTTGGATGGAAACTAGAGAATTCAAGCAAGTTGTTCTTTGCTGTCGGTTTGTGATGCGTTCTGGTTTTGAAATTGGTTCCATTCACCATGATGACTAAATCCAAGAACACTACTTCCTGTTTGTTGAAGCAGTGGGTAAATTTAAGGTAGGAATCTAGAGTGTTTACCCAAAGGAAGAATTGTTCGAGAGACTGGACATCACCCTTTCAGATCAGGAAAATGTCGTCAATGTACCTCCTCCATAATCCTATGGAGGAGGAGAAAGGGTTGTTGATGGACAAGATAAATTTGCACTCAAAGTCATGGACATAAAGTCCGGCTACGCTAGGAGCAAATGTGCTGCCCATAGACGTGCCAGTGCTTTATAGGTACAGTTGTCCTTTGAACTTGAAGTAGTTCTCCTTCAGGGCTCTCTTGTTGTTTTACAGAGAAAGCATTTGTAACATCCAAAGCCTGTGTGCCTGTAGTAGAACCGGTGTCCAATCCAACAGGAGCTGAAGCAATACGCGGTTGCTCTACGAATCCTGACATCAACATGGGACAATACTAAGGACACTGCAATACATGGGCCTTTAACAGGTCCAGCAATACATCCACGTCTGGAGGCGCAACTGATGGAAGCGTTAGGCAGAGGTCCAACTTGCATTCTTGTCTACAGAATAAGCAGGGAAGAACAGGCAAAACACAGTCAATCCAGACTTGTTGGAAAGATAGGAACCAAGACTTACTTAGCTCCCTAAGCCGAGGTGTTCACAGATGGAGTACCTTGCGGTCACAGAAACATTGCTCCAAGAGTGTTTTTTCCATCTCTTTGGTGATTGGGATGTCCATTGCGTAGCAGAAAAATTAAAATCAGGATACCTTCTACCAGTAGCAGGATTAGCGGAAGCCTTCCCAAACCGCTTCCCAATATGGAGTGTATAAAACCTGGAATCACTCTGAAGACTGTCTGAAAGGAGCTTAACAGTCCAAAACCTATGGTCTTAAATAGGTGTACTACACCCTTCTTATCAGACATGTTAAAGGTATGTTGTGCCATTTCTCCAAAATGGAAAGGGCAATTTGTTTGTACTAGTGCCTGTATCTCAGGTGAGGACCTTGCAACCTGAAGATCAAAAGTCTCTCGGGCTGAGGTTAATGGCACATCCTTCTGTAAGAGCATGCTCAGAGAATCATACAGTTTAAAGAAAACATTCAACAAACACCATAACGGCCCCTCCCTGACTGTGTGGGTTAGTGGAAACAATACTTGCATACAACAAGTAACTCTGGAACTTACTGTGACTAGATGTGCAGTGCCTGGAATCATCCCACAAAAACCTTGATCATTCAGCATTATGTAACTCCCATTCGAGGGCAGCCTGAACACTGGATTAACCACAGCAACTGGATCCCTTTAAGTGACAGGAAAAGTTTGCAACTGAACCATTACAGGCCCTGTGAAGCATCATTTCCTGGCAAATTAGAGACCCGCTTAATGAAGTCTCGCAGTCTGTACTGCTGAGAAACTCTTCAGTATCCCCATTTCTGTGACTAAACCTATATGATGACTCTCAAGATTCATGAATGAAGTCCTTATTCATTGCTTCATATCTGCCTACCTGGTGGTATTCTAGGCAATATTGAAATTAGAACGTTGTTACCGACAATATTATATGGCCATTTATTAACCATTCTGTGGACAATGACTCTGCAATTCTGAAAGGTAATTGATCTAATTTTGGTCATCTGCGGAGGATAGAAACGTGCTCTCAATATATCGCCAGGGTACATAACAAGAGCACAATGATTAAAGTGTCCAGCCTAATAATAGAATGGATCGCAACTACGATTGCCAATGTTGTGGGATGGACAGATCCTGTTCCAATATATCTATAGCAGTAGACACAATGTTGCCCAGTGAATAAATCCTGGATGTTAGTGTGGTCATTTAATTGTCAACCACAGCCTAAGCCTTTCCTAAGTTAACTCTTTCAATTTCATGAAATCTCTCCACAGCTTCTTGTTGGGAGAGCTTCCAAAATTCATTGTAAATAGCATATAAGAAGCGTTTATGAAGTGATTTCCGGGGACCTAGTGAAAAATCCCTTCAATTCATGTCATTTGAAAAGTTAGGGCAATTGTTGTTTCACCTGGGACAGTGTTGCGGTTCTTAGCCCATCTAGGCATAACTTCCCATCACTGTATGATGTCACCACCCCTGGATGTTCTCGTTGCACATAGCATAGGTCAGACCTATGGAGACTAAACCCCTCGGTGGTACCCTTGAATATTGACTGACACATATTTGTGTCAATAGGCCAAACTGAATAGCGGTTTTAACTGGTATAATAACTCAGAACTCCATTGAGAAGGTTACGCAATTGGTAGTCGATCGTCCCATTTTGGCCAGAAATTGGCTCAAATTGATAGGTTTAAATGTATCCTTGAAATAATAAAAACTACCCAAACTAGTATTGAAAGGTGTCTGGACTTAGGCATAGCACCGTCAACTTTGGTCCTCTCATTAATGGATCTTTTGAGGCATACAAAGGCGGCTCCTACTCGTATAAGTAACAGAAAGAGCCCTAGCCAAAAGGGATGGTTCAACCCCACCTGTAGTAAAGCCAAGAAAGCCCTTACCATTGCCCTCAAAGCGCAGCCACTTGATCAAATTCAGATTGCCCTACTCCGTACTCAGTTTAAATTTGCTTGAAGAAAAAAGGACAGAACACTAAGGGAGGAGATTTGGGTAAGGCTCGCCCAAGCAACTAAGTCGGGAAATAGCAAAGCATTTTGGAGCATAACCAATTCACTGTATTTTAAGATCCAAAGGGATCCTACGCTGTTCACAGACATTGGTGAGGAGGAGTGGATAGAGCACTTTGCTAATATCTTCTCACCTGCTGAGCCCCCTCTCCTTTCCCCACTCGTTCTTCTGAATAGAAGGAGACCATTCCTGTCATTCTCACATACTGAGATTAGGAGGGCCCTATCGTCATGCAATACAGGATGAGCCCCTGGCATGGATGGGGTCCCAATAGATTTCTTCCAGGACAACTATGCCCTCTGGGTTCCTTTACTGACCAACGTTATTAATAATATACCAATAGTACCCCCCCCCCCTCATGGAAAACAAGTAGAATAGTTCCTAGCTATAAAAAGGGGGATAATAGTACCCCAACAAATTACAGGCCTATCTCCCTCCTAGATACCCAGATTAGAGGCCAGGGTAGATGATAAGAACATACTAATGCAGGCCCAGTATGGGTTTTGATAGGGCAGAGAAACTGTAGATCAGTGCCTCAACCTTTCATTGATCATTGACAAATGTACAAGGGCTAAGGGTGGGAAAATCTATCTCACCTTTATGGAACTTTCAGCAGCGTTTGACTGCGTTTCCCACCCAAACCTCTGGTATATCATGGAAGAGATGGGGATCGATCCTCCAATAATTGACTTTATCCGGCAATTATACTCCGAGGCATCAGGATCGGTCAGATATGGAAAACACGGGGAATATACGCACCCTTTTAGGATCTTAAGGGGGGTAAGACACAGTTGTGTCCTCGCGCCGTTCTTATTTTCCATCTATACGAATGGCGTGGGGAAAGTTCCTTTGGGTCTATCCCCTGATCTCCCTGTGTCTGACTCCATCCAGCATATGCAGACGATGCAGTCCTCATTGTCAGAACAGAGTTAGGGCTGTGTTGTCTAATCACTGCATATGCCGCCTTCATGGGCACTCTTGACATGAAGGTTATTCAGTCAAAATCATTTGTAACCATAGCCGGGGGGGGGGGATGGGGTGCTCGAGGTAAACCATCCAACCTCCACACAGAATCGGGGAAATCGAGGTGATGGAGTATTTTTCCTATCTTGGGGTACTCTTTGATAAGAACCAAATGTGGTCAAGATTAATTGATGCAAGGGCCATGGGAATGAAAGGAGCTTGGGAGCATTAAAGGCATTTATGTCCAAGATGGACATGAAACCTCTGGGTACTGTCAAGCATATCTATCATGCAAAAACGGAATCTGCTGCCAAATATTGAGCGGATGTTTGGAGTTTGGCACATACTGAACCACTTCAAATCATTGAATATAAGTTTTTGAAATCTTTGGTCTCTCTTCCCCAGTCAACATCTAATTATGTACTCCATCTGGTGTTGAGCCTACCCTATATCACAGACTCAATTAGACGGGCTCCTTTGCTTCTGTGGTTCTCCATCTGGCGAAGGAATACTCTTCCTTTAACTCAGAGTATAATAAAAGATTGCCTTAGTCTAGAAAATGATAAGAAAATTAGATGGATTAACTACGTTGAGCAAGAATTGAAGGAACTGGGGTTGAAAGTACTGTTTACGGACCCGATTACTTGCAGGCTAATGTCAAAGCAAAGACTGGTGGACACTTTTATGCTGAAAGCCCAGTACACTCCTAGGGAGAATACCACAGAAAGCAGTCCACTCTGGCTTATCAACCACATTTACCTATTTGGGAAGGTGGATACCCCTACTTAGAGGAGGTCATAATATTGCACCATAAATTCATATTATTGCGGTTTCGGTTAAATATGATCCCACTAATGTTGGGGTTCTCATTGAAAACATTTAACCATTCAGATCTGATTAATTGCCCCTGTGACAAGTCCTCTGCCCAAACAGACCTTCATATACTGTTCCTCTGTGGTTATTATCTTAAAGAAAGGAGAAAAGTATATTGTACCAATTTTAAAGAGCCATCACTTTTTGCAATATAGGGTCACACTATTCTTTTTAAAATCTCTACCCGACCACCTAGTGTGCTTCTAGCTAGCTTCATTTCTTTGGACATGTATAAAAAGGCAAAAGTCCTTGGGATTATAAGTTTTCTATGGAAATTCATTTCATCATATATACTGTATTTTAACCTATATTTGACTTGGCAGTTTTTACTACTTATAAACTGACACTTATGAATTTTGCACCCTCTTTTGGAAGAATCTAGATGGAATGATTACCGTATTCCATATCTGAGAACTGTTTTTAAATGTATTGTTGTTTATGTACTTTTATGATCATACCTAATATTGATCGAATAAAGTTGAAATTCATTTAATTGATTAATTGATTGATCACAACTGAGATTGCCAATGTTGTCAGATGGACAGATCCTATTCCATTATATCTATAGCAGAAGACACAATGTTGCCCAGTGAATAAATCCTGGATGTTATTGTGGTCATACCATTGTCAACTTCAGCGAAAGCCTTTTCTAAGTTAACTCTGTCAATTTCATGCAATCTCTCCGCAGCTTCTTGTTGAGAGACATTCCAAACTTAATTGTAAATAGCGTATAAGAAGCGTTTCTGACATGGTTATCGGGGACCTAGTGAAAAATCCCATAAATCCATGTCAGTAAGGACAAGTATTGTTTCACCTGGGAGGATGTACATCAGTACAACGTGATCATTTTGATCACGGTACTTTACAACGCGGTTTTCACAACACAAGATGTTACAACGACTTGCGTTGGAGGGCGCTGGATTGTGAATTAATTTAATTTTCTATTCCAACTCCAGCCCACGTAACAGTAGGGAAGGTGTTGGAATAGAAAATCAAACTATTCCTTAAGCAAGAGCGCCATCCAGGGCAAGTCGTAGTAATGACTTGCGTTATAATGGCTGCATCGTAAAGGTCGCGCAGAGTAAACACCGCGTTGTAAAGGATGTTTCCCACCTGGGACAGTGTTGAGGTTCTTAGCCAATCTAGGCATAACTTCCCAACACTGTATGATGTCACCATCCCCGGATGTTCTCGTTGTACATAGCATAGGTCAGGCCTATGGATACTAAACCCCTCGGTGATACCCTTGAATATTGACTGACACCTATTTGTGTCGATAGGCCAAACTATCCATCCCTTCCAATTGGGGTCTGATGAATTGCATGAAATGTCATGCATGATGTCATCTAGAATTCCCTCACAGTGTTCGGTATAACTCTGTCATCCCTCAAAGTGTGAAAGCGAGAGAATATGAGGAATGTTCAAGTTGTTAATCTTTGCTAATCCAAGACAAGAAGTCTGTGGCACAGTCTTGTTCAGAAAAATAATCTGCTGTGGTATGAGGCATGCTCTAAATAAGCTTCAGTTCCCTGAACTTGACAATCTTTCGTCCCCAAGACATATTTTGTGCCTATAATTCCCCTCCACAAGTCGAAACCTTGTAAAGACATTTTGGAAATAAAGGAAGTGGATATATCTGTTAAGTGTTTGTGAGCATATTTTTCTTTGCAGATGTAGGTGCCAGCTTATAATAATATGAGCATGGATCTTATGTATTAAAGTCGGAAAAATAAGTGAACCTTTGTGCAAATGTTAGTCTACTACATTTCAGAGGTGTTGGGCAATGTTCCCTTTGTTGGTATACAAAAACATTACGTGAGGTACTTGCTTAATGCAAAAAATGATGACCATAATGTTGGTAACAATACATGGTGTCAAATTGAATCTATCATCATACATCTAATTTCTCGAGAATGCAGCAGATTGGTATGTATCAGACAGCATGCTATTGACAGTTTCGAAATCCCAATCGTCAGAAAATGTACCGGAGGTGATGATTTAATTCAAAGAAATTTTAAATACATGTGCCATTTTTCAAAAGTTCAGTTGGACCAAATACATCATATGAAACCCTATCCCAAACAATTCCTTCAGGAACTGGAACTGCTGTAATGTGCACAAAGGACGGGACTCTCTGTTGACGAAGAGATGATGTATGTGGTTTTAGGACCAAGTTCACATGTGATACTGCAGAGTGTTCTGGTGGATAATGTCTGTTCAAGTGCAAGAAGAAGACAGTCACTAGACATATCCAGAGGATCAGGAACAGTATATCAAGTGTTATCCAAAGCTGTAGCCAGGGTGAAACAAGGTAAGTCATTTTCAAGAAAAGGTAGAAATCATGAAGTTGATTTTTGCAGGAAACTGAATCTGGCGGTGACTCAGGTTCACTTGGATCCAAAGAAAAGGTGTCACAATTGATGAAATAGCCAGATACAGTTTGATCTTTCTTTGGTAGCTCAGCAGGTTTTGTTGAACTTGCAGATGACTCGTTTGAAGGGAATATTCACATAGATGTCGGTATTAGGCCGAATTGAAATCTGTGTTTCACTTTTGCTTTGTTGCTGTTCAATTTCAACAGGTATGAGTTCCATTTAATTGTTGTTAACTTTGTTACTTCGTACAGTAGAATCTTCAAACGTTATTGGTCTTTCTGTCTGAACCTCCTGTATGGTTGCAAGAGGAGATTGGCGGCTACCCAGGAGCCCATGCAGGCTGCTATTCAGTATTAGCCATATAGTGTGGCTTGATCAGATCAATGGATTCAAATCTCTTTTTTTTCTGCAAGAGGTGGACAAAGTACTGTTCTTGTTCATCCGACTACCAGGACAGGTACAGGCATTCTATAAGAATGCCTAAATTCCTTCTTGTCCACAATCTTTTCACTGACCGGATCCTCAACTTTTGGGACCCAGGCAGGTCTTGCTGTTACTGATTTTACTTTCCCAGTGGCAGTGCGTTTTATTTGGGCATTGCTTTGTAGTGCCCGGAATTCATCGAATTCCTGTAAAACAAAGGGTTATGGATGTCAAATGTTTTTTCCTCTGCCACTATGCTGCCACAATCGAGGTCGGGTACCCACATTCATGTCCCAAATTGGACCATATTGGGCCTTGTAGAGAACTTCTTGACATGTTATTAAGTGCCCTCTGGACCCCATATAGGTGATTGACACACATACCACTCGAGTCTAATACCCTTGCTGTTAAGGATTGCTTTGAGTCCTGATTTTTCCTCTCCACAATCGAATTTGCCTCAGAATGATACGGAAAAGAGTGCCGCAATGCAACACCCAAACTTCCCATGGCTTCCTTGTAAGCCTGATAACTAAATGGGGGGCCATGGTCAGAATGTAGTGTGCCAATTGCATATGTCCCTATAAAGACTTGCATATTCTTTATAATAGTTACGGCGTCAGCCGAGCGCTGAGGCCAAACCCACAGGAATCTAGAGAATGAATCTACTGCCACCAAGATATACATGTAAGCCCCATCAGATTGTGAGGGGCCGCAATGGTTCAAATAGACACAAACAAGAGAACTGTCTGATATCAGTAATGGTGTTTATGGTGGAGGTGATACAGTAGAACCCTTCATCTGCTGACAGCTTTCGCACTTAAGGACAAATGCTTTTGACTGTTTTGTTAAACACTTCCGTGCTCATGACGGTTCCACGCCGTCATGAGTCACGGGCGGGGTGTGCTCATGACGGCGTGAAGCCGTCATGCAACTGCTGCACCGCCCACGCGGGACTAATTTCCTACCTGTGCGGGCGAATTAGTGAGTGGGCGGGGTCATGACGACTCCAAGCCGTAATGAGCACATGCCGCCTGTGACTCATGACGGCGTGAAGCCATAATAAGTAAGGGAGGGCCACAAACACCCCCTAGCCCTGCCCGCACCGCGGCAGTATTCGGGCCGCGGTGAAAAGTATAATCTGGCAACCAATAGTGTTATTTCATTAGTGAAACTGTCATAGTAATCTGTGCGTGTGCTGAACCCAGACTCTCGTGAGCAGCTAGAATTAAACCCAATTTTCGATCCATGTTTAGTATTATTCTATCACCCACTCCTAGAATTTGAGCATACAGAATATTTTGCGCATCTACCTTGTAGAAAGCCTTTTGGCAAGGCTGTGCTGTTTTTGCGTGAATTGTTAACAGCTACCATAATCTGTCAATCTATCCTCATTTGTCAACACGTGATTGCAGCTACAGCAGCAGTTCACACTGTTGCCTTGGCGGCTTAAATTAAATTAAATTCCCTTTAATTTGCATGCAAACAAATTGATCAGTCAGCATATGGATCACGTGAGCCCGCGCAAGCCTTTTTCCAGCTCTGCCACTTGTTCCCTAAGCAATTTTTTTCTTTTTTGTTCAACCATTTGAATCTTTAAAACCATTCTGACTCCAGTAGTGAAGATACTCATTATATAACTGGACACAAAAAAATGAATCACACACAATACGTGTGGGGAAATCTCGATCCATATTTTTTAATGCCAGTACAAGGGCTTTTAGTTCTGCCAGCTGAGCAGTGCAATCTCCTAGAGACTGAGTCTGCGTATTGCTAGGACAGAGCTTTCCATTCAGCATACAACCCTTTACAATCTCACATGCTGTGCAGTGTTGCTGTTTACTTCCTATGGCAGTATGAGCAGATCCATCAGTGTAAATAATATATTCATACTGATTTAGAGGCATTATTTCATTCTGGAGAAGATATTCTTGTTCATATTGCAGAATTTCAGAAATGCTTGTGTTTTTAATGTAGAATCGAATTTGTAGTCTACATCTGTTGCAGTGAGAGAGTAATCTCATTGTATCCATCGTGGATATAGTGCTTTTGTGTTTAGAATGCTAGCTTTTGTCTCAGTCTCTAATTTCGGTACTGGAGTCATGACAACTATTTGTTACCCCTGTGCCAGTGCTCTTTCTCTTACTACAGAAATCTGTACTCTTGTTAGAATCTTTTCAGTGGAAGCAAAGCGCATCTCAGCATTTGTGTACAGATTAGCTTTGTATGCTATGGGTACAGTTTTGCCTTCATTGAAGATTAAGTAAATGTATCCGGATTAACCCGCGACCCTACGGATCCCCAAATTTGTAGTGTTTATACATATGTGTAAGTGTTTGAAAGCTATCATGTCAGCTTGTAAGGAACAAAGGATTTCTGTGTGCTCCTGTCTCCTATGGTGAACTGAAAAATCAGGTCTAGTTAAGTTGTAGAAAGGTTTTACTTTTTCTGCGTAATAAAAAATGTATGTTCTGACAACATTTTGGAATCCTAAAATGGATTGTAAGTGTTTCAGAGTCTTTGGAGGTTGGAGCAGCGCACATTTTTCTAGGAAGTTAGCTGCCACCCTTTTCCCTTCACTTGAAAGCTCATATCCCAAAAATAGGACATTGAGGTGGGCAGTTTTAGATTTCTTAAAGTTAAATTTATAGCCCTCAGAGGAAAATTCGAAAATGATGTTGCTCACCCTGATCAAGTGATCCAATAATTCAATATCTATCAGATAAATATCATCTACATAGGACAATGCTGCCTCATCAAAATTTGAAGCAACTCTGTTACCCTTGCAGAGAACAACTCGGGGCTATTCCTATCCCCTTGTGGCAGTCAATAGAAATAATTCTGAGGGCCTAGGGCTTAAAATGCTGTCAAACATCTGCTCTCAGTTTCTATATTTTGGCAGGAGAACCCATTTGAGATATCTAGTATTGTTTTTCCGCACAATTGTATTAATTAATGCGACACTGTGCATTTTGTACCTCAACTGTCTTTGTTCATGTGTCAAACGCCTGTAGTCTAAAACTAAATTATATGAATTGTCGGGTTTCATTACAGGAAACATAGGATTATTCATGGAAGAGGTGCAATTCTCTGTTACTCCTTGGTATTCAAGTTAATCTAAGATCTCCCGGACTTATTTTTTCATGTCATGTTTTATTGGGTGCTGTCTCTGTGAAGTTGGAGTAGTTTTTACTAGGGGTGGGTGGAATTTGCATAATCGCATTATGCAAATCTCCGCGAAACGGTAAAAAATCTCTGCGAACACGCAGAAATTCTGCGAACACGCGGAATTGCTTGTTCGCGATGCTTTTCTACTGTTCGCAATCGCTGTTTGCGTGCTCGGGGGGAAATATCTCGTGAACACGCATTTGAGAACGCGAACAAGCAAAAAATTTCGCGTAGCCGCAGAACACAGAATTTTGGGCAATTTCGCAATCTCCGCGGAACGCGAAATTACCCAAATTTCACGAACTAAACAGAATTTACTGCCCAGTCCTAGTTTTTACTGGGATTTTGAGGTGAAGTGACTCAGCATCCCACCCTCACTGATTGTAGTATAGTGCAGGAGCAAGTGCTACCACCCACTCCTGCGAATAGTTTAGGGATTATGGAATGTGGTCAGAGAAAGATGGTAAAATTACTGTTTCTCCTTTAGGGCAATCCATAACGAACTCAGGTGGCCAATCTTTTTCAGCCAAAAGGGTATCATATGCAGAACCCAGGTTTTCCCAAAAGAGACCTTTAATTTTCTTGGTTTTGTCGTTCTCCATTTGGAGTGTTATTTATTTCTTATAACAGGAGTGGGTCACTTACCCTAGTATCAGGTGTCTCCCCCGTGATATGTTCATTCAACACCGATGTCACTAGAAATTCAATCAGGTTCTGGTGAGCTATTGTTACTTCTACTGTGATGTCTAGCATCGTCAGAGCCCATTCCCCGTTCGGAAGTTGAGTCCTCAGTAGCCTGGGCATTTTTCATTCTAAGGACAGCTACTTTCTTCTTTTTATATTGAGGTTTTTATTTTTGTTTATCTTTTTTCTTAATATTTTAGTCTGAAATACGATATGTATCTCTGGACTTTGTTTGTTCTTCTGATCTGTGCTCTGACTGTCCTTCTCTCTCTGAGTTTTTGATGAACCCTGAAAGGAACAAAAGAAACGTGTATCAGTATCCTGATACCTGTCAGGTTTTTTAATGTTATCACGATTCCTAAGGTTATACCTTCTTTCAGAGGGCTCCTGTTTAGGAGACCCACCTCTAGATTGTGATCTATTATTTCTATTTTTCTATTGTATACTATCCCATTTCTTTTCAGAAGAATCAGGTGCTTGCTTGGAGTTATCCTTTTCAGAACCACCCATTACTTGTGGTTTTGTAGCTCTAGGTCCCAAATTATTTCTACCTAATTTAGAGTATGTATCTTTAATATTTTTAGGTAATTCTTGCTCCTGTTGTAAAGGAGTGCATTCCATCAGGTGTTGGCGTATAGCCACAGATGCTGCCTCCCCTTTTATGTTTGCTAAAATAATTGTAGATACCTGGGAAAAATTGCCTAATAATGTCATCCCCATGTTCAGAGCAGGTTCTGCTCTGTACTCATTCTGTATTTCTTTTAATACTTCTGGAATCACAGCTATTGATGGGATACAATGAGTTCTGGTGTATATGACAGCGAAAACTGTACCCCAAGAGGTACAATCCTCTATCTGGGGAGATATCCCCATTGGCAAGCAGATTATCTGTATCCTGTGTTTTTCTTGTAAGCCTGTATGTGGAACGACTATGTCAATAAGTAAGGAGTATAATAACTTACAACCATCCGCCGCTGCTGAGCCATCCCCCTCAGCTCCTCCTGGTGGCACTTGTGGCGCTGCCGCATCAGCCCCTGGAGTAGTGGACGCCTCCGCGCTGCTGGCCCCGGCACTGGTGGTAGGAGGTGCTGCATCAGATGTTGTGATGACGCCTAGAAAAAACATGTCAAATTTTTAGATGCCATACACCACCCCCTATTTCGTCTCGTAATGGAAGAAAATGTTAATACATAACCAATTTTTAATTATTGGGAATGAAAAAAAGTGACGGTTTTGGGAAGTGTGTTAACCTTTTATATGCTTAGCCATTACATGCTACACTTTTTGGCACAACTGATGAATGCCTGCTTTTTAACGTGCACCATTTTTCTAATTAAAGACAGAAGATTCCATTGCCCTTCTGCCAACAAGAGTTTTTCAATTCACCACCTACTCTTCATCATCACCAGTACTTGAAGTTCAAACAAGGTGAGGGCTCCCGCACAGTTATTATAATAATTAGATGTGTTAAGCTGAAGTATATTGATTCTAGGGAAGGGTGTTTAAACTTTAACATCATCTAACACCACTGCTCGCTCTGAATAATGCGCTACTGATAATAAAGAAATTGTTTTTTTATTTCTTATTTGAAAATAAAACTTTAAAACTAAAAAACACTGTGTGGTTTTTGTTCACAAGTGAGTGAGCGGAAGGGTTTGCACTACTGCACTTTGCAGGCATGCTTCCGTGACTCTGATAGGTCGGGACTCGGCAGTAGTCTTCTTCTGTTCTTCTGGGTCGTATAATCATTGGTCAGACACGCTGGATAGTCGGTCAGGGGATTGGGGGTTCAACTTCTGTTCGGAGTGAGGTATGTGGAAAGTCAAACTGCACCTATCATCAACAATGTCCTATTTCTCTTGTCCATACTTCTGTATGTGCCTAATAGTCCCTGAAACACTAGCGGTATGGTATGTGCTCCTATCAAATCAAAGAAGCCAACTACTAGCTTATTCTTGGTGGACACATTGACATTTTGTTGTTGGAAATTGTCAAAGCACTTACATTAAAAAGACTGGAATAGACAGCAAGGGCAACCCAGAGGACTGCACTCAGTGCCTAGAGCTATTGCTGGATCAGAGTTTTGTTTAACACAGTTTTCCGACTGGGCAAGCTTAGCTACCTACACAGACCGAATCATAATAATAGAAAATAGTAATAGCACAGAGAGTGACATTAGAGGCAGGATAAGAATGTAGAAACAGTCTACAAGAAGATCAAAGACTATTTTGTAAAAAATAGAATTAGGAAACAGTTTGGAATGAATAGGTGTTGTAAAAGTTAGGGAAGTATAATTATTAATATTAATATTAACATTACAACAGAACAACAGAACAACTTACTTGGGCCAACAGAAGAGATCTCGGAAGACCGATCCTGCCCACCTTGTAATGCCGGCGTCGCTGTCCTCCTCTTGCCCCTGGGAGTTGCTGAGGATCATGAAATAAACACAAACATGGAAGATTGTTTTTTGAAATGTTTGATTTCTTTGACTACAATCTAAAATTATCTCGGGAAAACAAATTACCAACAATTGCACTACATGTATTGACCTATCTGATCTGGTCAATTAGGAGGATAGTACAGTATTGCTGTATTCGCAAACCATCTACTTGGAAAGTTATGTAAATCACTAAGTAAACCAACAACAAAAAGGTTCTACTATGACTGCCAGCACTCAGCAGCACGCGACATGACAGACACAGTCCGTCATCATGATTGCAGACACTGAAAAATGTCCTCTTACTAATAACAAGTCATAATATACTCAACCTATCAATCCACCACTATCTCTTCTTCTTAGTGGCAGCAGGAGTACAAAGGAAGAACTAGACTTGAGTCTCTAGTCTCTCTAGCATTACGCAGTTCCGTAAAGTACTACACTCATACATAATCAGGCCAAATGAGCACAAAGTTGCAAACAAGTAAGCATAGTAGCAACGCCACTGAGCAGGCGAGCACCAGGCTGCAATCACAGAAGCTATAAACATTTATTTACCTGCAATGTAATCGAATCAGCAGCATTCTTGCTCTTCGGGAAAAACATGTATTAGCAATATATTAACACAGAGCAGAAGAAAACAAAGTAGTTATTAACTAGCTACTCACCAAGCCCAGGGATCTCCACGCCTATCAGGTCGAGCAGGTCCTGCTCCCGGTCAAAGAGGTCGTCCGCCCACCGGTGCGTCGCCTGTTGGTAGGTGCGCCGGACCCCCGACTCCCTAAACATGGCCCGGCACACCTTATCCCAGAGCTTTGCGATGCTCCCGGAGGCCATACCCTGCACCGGGCCTGCCGCCTGCTGTGACGGTCTTCGGGAGGCGGCGCTGAACATAAAAGATAAGTGCGGCCACCTCCATTGCGCTGAAAATCTCCCGGGCCAATACATCCTCCCCCCTTAATCGCCCGCAAGGGAGCCGGGTACCGGGTGTGGGACCCTTCCCCTTGTTCTTCCCGGCTCCCTTTGCCATAGACCTGGACAGGAATGGAAATAATAGAAAGAGAATAGGAAAAAAAGTAAATAAAAGAAAAGAGTTAAAAAAGTAGTTTTAAAGTAACCAAAAGTAGAAAAAAACAAAATATAGATGTAGAAAAAGAGAGGGATAGATAATGAGTAAAAAAGATCATAAAAAGTTCAAAGAAACAAAGGATTGCAAAGATTAGGGGAGGATTGAAAAAGCATGCCCAGAACCACAGCAATAAATGAAAAACAAGATGGGAGCGCCCATTGAGGACCGCGTGGGTAAGTTTGCGTGATATTTTCCCCGCAATCACGCAAAAAACACGTAATCGCGCCCCGCGCACAACGCGAGCATGCAACTAGCGCCCAGAAACGGAAATACGCAACGCAAACAAGATGGCCGCACCCAAGTACGACCGCATGGGTAACTTCAAGGTCAGCACGCTGCAAGTGGCCCGCGAACACGCAAAGCGCCCCGCGAACGCGCAAAAAAAAATATCTGCAAATTCGCACATATACGCGGATTATGCGGAACACAAATTCACTTTCGCACGAATTCGCTTACCACGAATTCGCAAATTTTGCCCATACATACTCAGCACTCCAGGTGCCACTAACTCAGTGCACCACAACTCATGGACTATATCTGATTAAGTTTTGTGCTGTGGAGAGCTCGCGCAGCAATGTCACCTCAGGCAGTGTGGGAGACCTGGGACAATGATGAGGAAGATGATACAGTTGTGACACACCCCACTGCAGCTGCATCTGGAATCTCCCAAAGGGACACAATCCTAGACAATTTATTCACATGAGCATGCTCAGCTCTAGTGCCCCAACCTCAGTGCACTGCAACTCACGGACACTTCTGTTTGCATATTGGGTGACCTCTGTACTTGCCCCGTCTACCATCATTTCGCCTTGCAGTTGTTTATGTAATGCTGGTGTTTTCTGTTTCCGTATTAATATTGATCACTGTTCAAAATGTTGCCAGCACCAACCACTCCGTGATGGCTGGCTTACACTCACCCCCCACACATCCAGCACGGGCGTCACTGTACATGTGACCCTGCCAATAAGGGGCCAGGCGTGCGTGCCCGTAGCCATTACACATACTACCTGTGTGTGTCCATGTGGTCATAATGTATGCATGAGGGCCCCGGGCCCTACTACATTACATTGTGCTGTGTACATCGGATGCAACAATGTCACTGCAGGCAGCGGGTAAGACCTTGGACATGTGGCTTTGTCGTCACCCACTTAATACGTCAGAGGAGTGGACTGGGCCATCGTACGCAAGTCCAGCATGGGTGTGTGAATGATAATTCGGGGGCTTTGGGCAGGGTTTAGTACAGGAAATGTGCAAATGCATGTGTCTCTGTTGCAGTGTGGGTCTCCTTTGTGGGGTGTAGGCATGTGATCTAGTTTGGCCTCTCTGAGCTCTGACGCCACCCGCACCTGTTCGGCAACCTCTTTTTGGCA
Organism: Lissotriton helveticus; assembly: GCF_964261635.1. Taxonomy (NCBI): domain Eukaryota; kingdom Metazoa; phylum Chordata; class Amphibia; order Caudata; family Salamandridae; genus Lissotriton; species Lissotriton helveticus. Next base: position 1,597,729,238 of record NC_136059.1, on the reverse strand, counting down.
TTCTGACAACTGGCATTGGAATACGATGTGTGCTTTGGTGAGGTGCTGGGCGCTTAAATGTAAATTAATGTAAATTGATACTTGTATAGCGCACTACTCACCCGCAAGGCTCTCAAGGCGCTTGTACGAATACCGCTGTGGAACCCATCCTGGCTTTCCCTGTGAGATGTCGCCTCCTGGGCACCCCCAAGGTGGAGGCCAGGCATCCTTAGCGTTGTGGGGGCCGTTGTGGAGATTAAGCAAGCTATTGCCCAGAGTCACAGAGTGGGACCCATGATTAGAATAGGCACAGAGGCGAGAATTATCAGGTCCGTGGAATTTTGAGCCCAAGGCCCGCCGAGGCGGGGAATTGAACCCTGGTCCCGGGCTAGACCTCTGCACCAGGGTCTGCCGCTCTAACCATTGAGCCACACTTCTCCACTGTGTGGTCTGTGTAGGGGCTGGGGTCTCCTCTATGTAGCTTGGCTGCCCTGCTCCTTGACGTGGGTTGCCTAAGATGTCCATGAGCTGTTGTAGGACGTCGGTGTCGAAAGTGTGGTGGTCCTCTCCAGCATCACTGATCAGTTGTCTGGTCTGCTCTGCTGGGGGTGTTGTTTGTCCCTCTGCAATGTGAAGGGGAGATGCATGTTGACATTGTGTTGACATGTATGTTGGCGCATTGTTCTTGTATACATGCACACTGTCTGACAATGTTCATTGTGACTGTTTGGGAGGTGATGAAATTTTGATGCAGGACATTGGACATTTGAACTGCATGACGGATGTGAGGTTGTACGTGTACATTTCCATCTCACAGTTTCCTGCTATGTTAGATGTGATTGGCCTGTTTCTGCGCATGAGCGGACATAGTTGTGTCCTCTGTTCTGCAGTGTGAGTGTTGCAACTTTTTTTGAGTTTGTGTTTTGCATTTTTGCGGCGTCACGTAGACTTTATTGCGGACATTTGACGCTTATCCTGAGCCTATTATATGGTACCTCTGTGTTGAGAATACAGCGTTAACACAGCGTTATTTTCCCGCGATTGACTGCGATGTGAACAATTGCATTAAGCTAATTTTGAGATGATTATCACACATTCTTGAGAATATCCCAGAGTGTGGTGTAACACTACTATTAACATTTTATTTTTCCAATTAGAGAGCAGTGGATTGACGCTCCTCCACCTCTGTGGAGGAGCCTCCCTTGTGCCAGGTAAGTAGTTTAACTACTTTGCTGCATAGCGAAGTTGAAGCATGTGAAGAAAGCAAATCTAACCTAAAGCAAAGAGACACACTCAGTGTTTGGGCACTCTGTAACATTATTTATTTTCTGTATATATTTATTCTTGTTTCTTTATATTTCAATTTCAATTTCAAAGTAACTTTATTCGGTTGAATTTACAACCATAAAAGTACAGGTGTAAATCATACAGTACATATACAATTATTTGCAACATTTTGTTTTTCATATAAAAATTGGTTGCTATGTGCAATAATGCATCAGTTTAAGCATATAATCAATTTGCTCTATATTGATACCCAAAATAACAGCAGTATAAAAATAGATATTTACTGCGCAGGGGCCGCAAGTTGAGAACGGATTTTTATACAAGCTTTTAAATAATAAGCGACTGTTTTTGCAACAAAAGGGGAATCTAGGCATTGTAATGCCAGAAGGGCAGGTCTGCATCTTCTCAGTCTTAATAATCTAAGCAGAGGAACCAACCAACGTTTGCGAGGATTTTCATAAAAGGTACAAAATAAAGTTACATGTAATGTAGACTGAGGAGTACAATCGTCACAGGGACATTTGATCATTTCACGTGACCAGTCAGAGGGCATAGGAAATTAAATAAGACGATAAAAGGAATTAAATCTAAATCGGGTTAAAACATATCTATCATAATTAGACAAATAAAAAGACAGATAAGGTTGCAGGCCATATGAGGATTGAATCATCGTTAGATGGATAGTCGACTGTTTGCCGATTTCAGAGCACAGACGTAAGTCACTCAGATGCGAGACACATAAGTTCTTTAAAGACCTTCTTGATATAGTAGTGAGTGACGTAGGGTTTATAAAAAACTCTAAGCAGTTCAAGTCATTCAGAAATTTAAAAACGTACAATAGCCAAGGAATCTTCTTCCAATGGGTCAGAGTCAGGCAGTCTGTTATTAGCGACCGGGTTAGGAGACATTGCTCCTTGGTCCATATACGGTGCCAAAGGAGAATCGGTTGGTACCTTATGATGTCAGATAGGTAGTCCCAACCGAGCTCTATATGGCTACCGTAATTGGAGGCACTTCTGGGGAGAGCTAATATGTACTTCAAAAAATCATTTTCAACTACTTGGAGCTCATGGACAGGGACATAGCCCCATACACCTGCTCCGTAGGTAGCCACACTCATGCACTTAGCTTGATAAATTTGCAATATTACTGCAGGAGCGGGCTTGCCCAGCTTCCTTGAGAATGAGGTCAGTGCTGATGTGGTGCGCTGGAGCTGCAATTTCCTGCTAGATATAGCAGGTTTCCATGACAGTTGGTGGTCAATGAGGATTCCTAAATACGGATAGTTCCTAGCACTATCTAACCTAGTGTTCTCAATGTAGATAGGTTTACATTTCTGGGCTTTCTTGACAACATACATGACAAAAGTCTTGGATTTGTTGACTTTAAGACCAAGAGAGAGCATGTATTGGCAATACTTGTCAAGTTGCAACTGGAGCTGATTAGGTGTCCTTGCTAAAATTACCGAGTCATCGGCATAAAGCAATGCTGGAATCGGGCGGCCTTTTATGCAGGGGAGGTCCTTATTCCCTATCAGCATCGCTTGCTCCAAACCGTTAGTATAGATGTTAAATAAGAATGGAGCAAGGACGCACCCCTGTCTTACTCCTTTTGTAATTCGAAATGAATCCGTTAGCTCTCCGTTGATGCCATACCTCACACAGGCTTTGGCATCCGAGTAAAGCTCTCGGAGAAACTTCAGGATTGGGGGGTCTACACCCAGTTTATTTAAGATCTCCCATAGCTTGGAGTGGATTACGCAATCGAATGCGGAACTTAAATCCACATAAACCAGGTAGAGATTGCCACCTTTAGCCCAGGCATATTTCCCCATAAGTAAGGTGAGGTTAAGAGCCTGCTCCACCGTACCCAAACCCTCTTGGAACCCAAACTGGAGGTCTGTGATGATCTTGTTCTCCTTTGCCCAATCCTGGAGGCGTTCCAGGAGGAGTCTCCCAGCGACCTTACCCAGCGAGTCCAAGAGGGAGATTGGTCGGTAGCAAGCTGGATTGTCTCGGTCTCCCTTTTTAAAGATGGGGAGAAGCACAGAGGTAGACCAAGAATCGATTAAACCGACCTGAGAGACTGCGGACATGACTTGGGTGACTATTGGGGACCATAGTTCAAGGTTATTCACAAAAATATCTAATGGAACCCCGTCAGGTCCAGGGGCTTTCCCAGTCTTGGAAGACGTTAGTGCTGTATTCACGTCTCCAAGGTCAAAGTGAATGTCAATTGGGTAGATGTTATCATGTTTCTTTATATTAAAATAAAGATTAACATATATTTGGAGTATTTTTAGTTTAGGTAGGGTCATTCTATTTAGTTTATAAAGCTGACTAACTCAAACCAGGCATTTTGCTCCTGTGCATAGTTTAAAGTGTTTTTATCTCTGGGAATGCATTTCACAATGTTGACAAAACATGCGTTGAGTGCACATCAGTTTCTCACATTTTATTTTCCGAATATCTCAGTTTTGTTTAGCCAGATATCCAAAAGAAAACACTTTCATTATGATAGAGAACCTGTGGTAATTGGAGCATTGCCTTTGACAGTAAATTATCTCGATGTGCTAAATAATTGTCTTCATTTTTCTAAGGTCGTTCACCCACCAAATTCAAAGAAGAATCCTTCCAGCGCTTTAAAGAGACTAACAGGCAGCTTTTCACCCTTTCGAAATATGTAATTATATAAATGCTCTACTGCAAAGCTTGTACTTCATGTTCCACTGTGTATTTTGAAAACAAACATAATCTTGTGTGGTGTCCTTGATTGTTGTTTTTGCACTCTCTTTAATTTCCGACTTCGGTGGAGAGAGCTTCTCTCATTAACTCCAAAGCCTATTCTAACGTTACTTTACAATCTCTGACTTCTTGCTTGAAGCATGAATGCAACTTTAATTGTACAAATGAATGACTTCAGTGAAATATTTTTCAAAAGTTTTTAATCAATTGGACAAGAAAAAAATATAAAGAGCTGTTAGACCAGCGAGTTTGATTAAACTTAGCCATTGCTGCTGTGTGCCAGAACCCTACGTATACGGATATGAAGTCACAGATTGAAACGTTGTTTTTTTAGCATTTTCCTGAGAACCAGTACCTGAGTCCAATCCCTAAACGTCTTCGTAAAGGGGTTTAAACTTTAACTAGTCAAAGGCATCTTGTTAATGCTCTGTCTGCCTTCTTTCTGAAGTTTTCGATTTAGATGATCCGTGTATTATGGACTTATCTTTAAAGCCCTTGAGGTAAGTTAGTGACTGCTGTGGCTACAGCTATATAAGAGCCTACAATTCAGTTAATGTTCCAGCACGAAGGGGATTTCCATAATTAGTTTCTGTCCTTATAATGGCACAAGAAAAAGCTGGCCTGTCAGCAGGGCGGGACAGGCCTTTCATTTCACAGGGCATTTCCCCGGTTGGCTGGAGCCCTTGGAGGCTGGTTTTGAAAGCCCAGGGACACTCCTGAAGCCTCTGTCTCTTTCCCCAGTTTTAACTGTAGCTAGCAAAGGAAGGCACCAAGAGAGGGAAAGAGGGGTAAAGGTAGATGGAGAAAGTGATCAGAAAGGGATAATATAGGAGAGAAAAAGGGGCAGATTGTGCGAGGAGGCCCAGGGAACTGGGTTGGTTTGAAATTTTTTGCCAGGACTGCTTTTGGTTCCCCAGTCTGGCCCTACCTGTCAGCTTCTGGCAGTAGAAGGTAGAAGTAGAGAAGGTATTTAGAAGATGTTATTTTGTAAGCATGGGCTGCCATATTCTTTGATAATCATAAATGGAAAGGGTCACTAGGGTTGACAGTGATGGAAATCAGAAACAGGAGGATCAATGTTGATAATGTAAGCTTGTTCATCCCTTTTATTCTAATTTTCTCTCGATATGGCATTCCTTTTAAATGCATACCAAAATATCCACTCTGAGATGTGAAGGGTGTTGAACTATATAACTTAACATCGCACAGGGGCATTTTGATTGAGGAGAGACAGCGGGCCAGACTGATGTATTCTGGTATCAAGCAGTACCCGAGGGCCTGGTCTGACAAGTCAGTTTGTGGGCTGTGTTTAGCTTTGCTGTTTGTGGACCTGTTGTATGCACTGTTGGCCAGTTTCTACTGTTGATTTCCCCTATGTCACCACACACATTGCCTGTAGCCAGTACAAACGCGTTCAGTGGTTCATACCCTGCAAAACACCTTTATAACGTGTGATTACAAGTTCCAAACCGAAATTAGCAAATCTTGGTCACCTATTTGGCAATCTGATTCGCTAATGAGGGCCACTTTGATTTTGGTTCCGGGTGTATTTCCTGTCCCAGTCCGATTCTGGACGTAGAAGAGAGGTATGCCTGCATTCAGGTTGTTCCTTGCTGTGCCTATATTCAGTTTGTTTCTCATTTTTTGGGAGCCCGAAGCGAGCTTCATATTTTTTAAATGTCTGCAGCAGACGCTTCCTAGGTCTCTCGCGAGTCAAATTCTGAAACACGAGCATGTTCGAAACAGAAAACGTGTGCTCTTTGATTGCCTAAAGAGACTTTCATCCTGCCTTTTGATACTTCAGCGCATTACTGCAGAAAGTGCAGGACCAATGGGTGAATTTTTAATAACGGCTTCAAAGATAACTAACCGTTTCAAAGTGCGCACTGGTGTTCTTTGGATGAATAATTGATAAACAGCTAAAGCACTTAAAAGAACCTCGAAGACCCGGAAAATGTCAAAACAAGGCATTAAAAGCGCAATTGAACGAGCTCTTTAAAAAATAATGGGAAATGAATGGATGAAGACACTCCGTTAAATGAACGCAGTGCTGGATAATATTTGCAAGTTATTTCCAGAACAAGAAAAATAAATGTGGTGCTGAAAGGTACGTATATTTTACACCATTCTCAAATGCAAACGTGATAATATGCTGTGCAGCCCTGGCTGTGGTTGTTTACTTCCTGTCTTGGACTTGGCACTAGTGTGCTGCTCTCTGCAGGGTTGACTCCTCCTAGTGCGAAGATTACTGAACAACAGATTGTTGAACTTCTCCTTGTTGCACACATTTAGGGCCAGATGTAGGTACCTAAAAACCGGTCGGTAATACCGAAATTCGGTAGATTTTAGCGTTACCGACTGGTATTTAGCAATCCCCAATGTAGGAAAGGAATCGGTAATATACCGATTCCTTATTACCGATTTCTAAATTACCGATTCGGAGTTACCAAACCCCCAAATACCGAATCGGTAAATAAGAAACTGTAAAAAGGAGGAAAGAGATGTATAAAAATCCGGTAATACTGAATTTCCACTAATTCGATATTTAAGAGTCGGTAATTACCACTGACTCAAAGCAGGTGGTAAGCAGGTGCACTGTATTTAAACTGCCCCAAAATGCAACAGTGTGATCACTATGGTGGCCCTATATGTAATTGCAAGGCGGCTACGCCTACAGGTAGCAGGAGTGAGGATCTGGAGACAGGAGGAACGCGTTTACAGACAGCGCATCACACTCTTCCAACTGACTGAGGTACAGATCCATGAAAGGTACAGGCTACAGCCCCAAACCATCCTGGACCTGATAAGGGACCTGCACCCACTCTTGGAGCATCCAACACCAAGGGCGCACGCTATACCACCATGTGTGCAGGTGCTCTGCAGCCTACACCTATTTGCATCTGGCAGTTACCAGGGGGCGATACCTGCAGTAGGTGGTGTGTCACAGAGTTGCCTGTCCCATTTCTTTAAAAAGTTCCTGGATGCCATGATGCAGAGAATGCATCACTACATAAGCTAACCAATCACACAGGCGGAACTGCAGAAAACCAAGACAGACTTTTACCAAAAGTCACAGTTCCCGCATGTTATATGGTGCATTGATGGGGCACAAATTCCAATCTGCCCACCTGCAGCCACTGAGTACATCTACCGAAACAGAAAATCCACCCACTCCATTTATGTGCAGGTAATCTGCGATGCAGCCAACTTAATCACTGACATCGTGGCCAAATTTCCAGGGAGCACCCACGACTCATACATTTTCCAGAACAGTGGGATCTACCCACACCTGGCTGCGGGAGAATTTGGAGAAGGATACCTGCTAGGTAAATCACTGTGACACACCCTGATGTATACTGCAGATGAATGTGTTGGTGACTGTTATTAATGGCACTGTCTTCCCCACCTAGGTGATAGTGCATATGCTGTGCGGTCATTCATCCTCACTCCTTACCTAAACCCATCAACCCCAAGTGAGAGACGATACAATGTGGTGCACAAATCAACATGCAATGTTGTGGAGCACATGTTTGGACTATTGAAAAGCAGGTTCCACTGCCTCCACAAAAGCGGAGGTGCACATCAGTACCAAACCAACATCTGCTGCAAGATCATCACAACTTGTGCTATGGTGCATAACCTTGCCACTAAGAAAGGTACAGCAGTTGAATTAACTGACCCTCAGGACGATGATGATGAATTTGCACAGCCAGAGCCCAACACAGCAGGAGTGGCGCCAGCACCGGATGGGAGAAAAAGACGGGCTGAGATGACACACAACTATTTTTGAGTAAGTAAGGAGACACAGCCAGTTGTATTTGAATGACATACTTTAAAATATTGGCACTACGCCACCACATGAAGGGTTCAACATGGCAGTCCTATTTGTAAACACCCTACAAAGATGTCATGGGTTAAGTCACCCAGTTAGCTAGACTAAGTGTGGCTTGCATTACCTCCTGCGGCCACGCAAAACATTGCTGCGTTCCCTTTGCAGACTGTTGTCACTGGCAATCAATCCAGTGCCAGCACCTTGACGTCTGCTGCTCCTCCTGGACTCAGTTGCATGGGGCGTTACACTGCTGCAACTTGTCTCCTCACTGTCCCCCACATCACTTGCACCAGTATTGGTAGCCTGATTATTTAGGAGCACTTCAAGTGCAGTGGTCACTGTCCCAAGCCCCCTTGAGACATCACAGCTGCAGTGTGCCATCCCTCCCTGCATGGCCATGGAGCACCTGCAGAGCAGAGAAGTGGCAGTGGAGAGGTGGTTCACCACCTTGGTATAATGCTCCATTTTCTGCCTCTCCCTGAACCCTGCCATCCTGTTCTCATCAAGCTTGCTGCAAAGCAGCATCACTGACTGAGACATGTCCCTCATGCCCTCAGCCATGTCCCTCATACCCTCAGCCAGTGTTGTGTTCATTGAGCAGATGCCCTTCTCTATATTCTGCATGTTTCCTGTCATGTGTATCATCTGCTGCTGAACTGATTGGATTGCTTTCCCTTGCAGGCGCTGTACCTTTAACATGTTCACCTCCAGACCTGCAAACACACCATGCTCCTCGCCCTGCAAAGGTGGACTGGGTTCCCTGCCCCCTGCGGCGTCTGGCACCTGTGTGTGATCGCTTTGTGGGGGACTGTGATCTTGCATTATTGCCATCTACTGGCACCGTTGACTGTTCTCCACCCCTGCAGTCTTCCACGGACAACTCCATCTCTTGGAGTCGGCAACTGCATGCCTCCTGGGTCTTGGTAATGCTGGTGGTGATGCTGCTGGTGATGCATGTGGTGGTGTTGTTGTTGCCGGTGATGGTGTTGATGCCGGTGGTGGTGTCGATGCCGGTGGTGGTGTTGATGCCGGTGGTGGTGTTGATGCCGGTGGTGGTGTGGTGTGACCTGCAGTTGAAATGGCCTCCTCCATTCTCTCCCTCAGGGGTGCCTTTCCTGCATTGACATGTGCAGACCTGCACGATGTCTCGCCTGTGGAGACAAATTGTACATTAGCTCACTTGTCTGGCAGCATTCCGAAAAAATAAATTTTTATGTCTGCCAATCTATATGACTGTCCTCGGCTTGCTTATCACTGATGTGTGTCACATGCCTTTGTGTTCAGTGGGATGACTGTTATGATAGGTGTTACATTTACAAAACGTTCCCTGGCTGTTCTGTTGAGCAATTTGCTATCCCCGCCCTCCGGCCTACTAACACACTATCGGTTATTCCTGCTATCACCCAGGAGGAAATGCTTTCCCTAAGTAGTAGGGTCAAGTCTGGCTCCCCTTTGGATCCAATGTGGCCGGATCTTGTCAGGGACTGCCTTCCGGCTCTTCTTACTCCCCTTTGTCAAATGATCAACTCTTCTTTTTCTTTGGCGGTTGTTCCGCTTGCTTGGAAATCAGCTAGGGTGGTCCCCCTGTTGAAAAAACATTCTCTTGACCCCACCAACCCTGCTAATTTTAGACCGATATCTCTCCTTCCTTGGGCTGCCAAAGTAGCGGAGGCTCACGTTAATAACACTCTGGCGTGTCTCCTGGAAAGTAATAGCACCTTTGACCCATCTCAGACGGGCTTTCGCCCGGGCCATAGTACCGAGACCGCGCTTTTGGCAGTTTGTGAACATCTGCGGTCGATTCTAGACAAGGGTCAAACAGCGGTGCTGATTTTGCTCGATCTCAGCGCCGCGTTTGATACTGTCTCCCATCAGATATTGCTACGCAGGCTGGAGGAGGCGGGGGTAGTGGGCATTGCTTTGGACTGGTTTCGCTCCTTTCTTGCTGAGAGGACATTCCAGGTTACTTCACCCCCTTTTCTTTCGCATGTCCATTTTAGCAAGCATGGGGTCCCTCAGGGCTCTGCCTTGAGCCCCTGCTTGTTTAACATCTATGTCCAGCCTCTGGCAAGAGTGGCGCGTGAAGCCGGCTTGACCTTAGTGTCATATGCCGACGACACGCAATTGGTGGTTGCCCTCTCGGATGGCGGAGTCTGCGGTCCGGTGCAGTTTCGTACTGGACTGGAGGCAATTTCGGAGTGGATGACCTCGAATTGTCTTCAATTAAATGCTAGTAAATCGGAAGTATTGCTGGTTGGCAAAAACAAAAACCTTTGGAACTCACAGTGGTGGCCTACTTCTATGGGCAACGCGCCAACTCCCAAGCCAGTTGTAAAAAACCTGGGGATCTGGCTTGATTCTACTCTGGGGTTTCAGGATCACCCTAAAAAGGTGGCTGGCATTTGTTTTGGTCTCCTACGTGGCCCTAGGCCCATTTTGGGATTCTTTGATTCTGCCACTCGCCAACTGATAGTTCAGGCCACCATTCTCTCTCGCATAGATTATGCGAATTCTCACCTGTTAGGGGCCAACAAGGCGGACGTTCTCTGCCTGCAGAGAGTCCAAAACGCTGCGGCGCGGGTCCTGTTCAGGCTCCCTAGATTCTGTTCTGTGTCAGGTGCCATCAGGCAACTTCATTGGTTGCCTGTTCAAAAAAGGATTGAATTTAAAGCACTTTTAAGATTTTAAAATTTTCTTCTCCTGAGATTCTATCCAATTTAATGACTCCTTATGTTCCCAACCGCCAACTTCGCTCCTCGGAGCAGTTGTTGGCTGTGGTTCCCCGTGTGAAGCTGGCCAGAGCTGGGGAAGTCTTTCTGCCTTTTGGCGGCTAGGCTGTGGAATTCCCTCCCTGCCCATGTCCGCCATTTGGATGGTCTGTTCCCCTTCCGTAAGGCCATCAAAACCCTCTTGTTTCCTGCCTAGACTGTGCCGCTGCCTTTGTTCTGCTTTTTGCCTCTAGCGCCGGGACGCCCCTTTGCTGGGGCAGCTGCGCACTTTATAAAATTACGTTATTATTATTATTACTGACTACGTCTCCCATGATGCATTGCTGGGGTTTACTAAAACACGTACTGGAGTGGGATTCACACTGCCTCATTGGGGAATGGGGTCAGGGAGTGGGTGGCACAGCTTGGTATGCATGCATCTTACCTTGTTTGTTGCCAGCTCTGGCTGAGCTGTCTGCATCCCAGATCCCGCTGACACTCTCAGGCTCAATGGTGGACTCCACCAGCAGTTCCAATGCAGTCAGTGCAGGTGCTCTATTTCTTCCTCCACCTGTCAGGCTGGCTTGTTTTTTCCTTTCGGCCATCTTCTTCTTTGCCAGGCTCCTGACATCGTACCACCTTTTCTTGAGTACGTCTATTTGACAGTGGGTCAATCCAATGGCATTTACATTTTCCTATATTCCATTCCATATTTTTCTCTTCTGGGATTCTGGTACTTGCAGTGACTGTTTCCCAAACAGCTTGGTGTGTTCTCTTGCCACCTTCTCAATCAGGACCCCCAGCTCCCTTTCACTAAATTTGAGTTTTCTTTTCCTTTCTGCACCATCATTTTCACTCTCCTTATTGGCCATTCGGCAGTTTGTATCAGGAAAAGTTCTTTCAGTTGCTCTGTGTTCTCCTCTGCACTCCCTGCCTCTCCAGCAGATTCTGATTCAGTGCAGCTGCATGGGTGTGGCCACTTCCTGGTTGGGAGGTGATGTGGATGCACAGGATTGGCTGCATCTTCATTTGCTATATTTTTGATTTACCGATTCGGCATTTACCAATTCAGTATTTAGGAATCGGTAATACCGATCGGAATTAAGGAATCGGTAAATCTTACCGATTATTACTGATTCGTTAAATACCAATTTCCTAATACCGATTCGGTAAAATTTGGTATTAAGAATTCGGTATTTCTGATTTACCTACATCAGGCCCTTAGTGTATTCTGTTTTAAGATGGCAGACCTGCCAACATCTCCTAATTTTTTTTTTTAAACTTGCTGGGTGACAGTAGTGTACCAGGAGGAGGTGGCATCTGCGGAGGAGACCAGGCTTTGAGCCCATGACCTCTCCAGCCATGAGTACTTCTGAGGGGATGAGGTCATTGAGGGGTGAAAGCGCTTTGTGTGTGCCAATGCACAAGAGCCACTCTAAACTAGGGGTGGGTGGAATTTGTGAAGTTTCGCTCTGCAGATTTCTATGGAGTTACCTATAAACTCTGTGAGATTCCATCGAGTTCCGCCAAAGGGCAGAAATTATTCATGTTGTGCTGCTGTTGTTGCTATTGAGCACCAACAGTTCGAGCAACATGAGCAGCACTGAAAAATCAGCACTAACTGCACCATGCAGTGCTTAAGAGTGTGCTGCCATTCAAGTTGATTTTGCTACTGGTCAAGAGGATTATCTACTCTAGCTGCAGCAAATCTACTTGAGAAGCAGCCTGCTGACCATGACTGCTTTTGATCGCTCGTGTTAGAAAATCGTGCTGGGGGATGGCAAATGTTGCTCATGCTCACATTTTCTTGTGGGAAAAAAAAACCAGCCATGCAGCGATTTGGGGAAGTTGCATGGAACTCGAGTAATGAAGAGTTGCCAAATTCTTCCAAATCCTCGGGTGGAATGAAATAAAGAAAATCAAATTGTGGCTTCCAAAGCTTTCACTGATGATGCAAAGCTGTGCCTTCACACAATGAGTTGGAAACCAGCTCTCTGCAGCGGAGCCTCCAACTCATTTTGTATGATATCATGTGATATCTGCTCCTCACTTTGTGACTGTGTGAAAGGAGTCGACAATGTGTGACGCATGGTGGCGCCATGTGAATTGGCAGGTTTGAGATAATGCAGAAGGAGGAGAGGGCAAAGTACCTTGGAGGGACCGACTCTTGTGAAGTTTTAGGGAATTAAGCCTATCGCAGCCTTTCCAATCCACGAGGGGGCCTTGGAGGAGGTTGGAGAAAGCCACAGCTTGTGTTAACACTCCCACACACCCCTAAAAAACACTCCAAAGGCTTTCAGCAGTGCTCCCATGTCCTAGGAAGAGCACAAAACCCTGACGGATACCAGCGGTACAAAGCATCACTACTCAAGCTGAAAACCACCTTTGTGCAGAGAGTTGCTCACCTTGAGCTCACTGTGTTACACTGGATAATTTCCGGGAAACTGTGTGCATTTGTAGGCCTGCCTTTTTCTCCTAAATGGCGATCTGTCTACTCATTTCCCTAGTTATGGTGGCTAGATAAGAGGGATTCCACCCTCACCTACTCAAAAGTTGATTGTGTTCCAGGGAGATCAGGTTTTGACTTTTCCAGGCACAGTAATTTTCATGTGAAGCCTACTTTGGGAAATTCAGAAGTATCAGTGGTTGAATAAGGACATAGCAAAAATTGAAACTGTTCAAGTGATGCAGCTGAAAAATAACCATGCAGGGTACTGCAGGTCATCAGGAATTCAAAATATAATGCTAGTCTTTTGAAGAGAATTGTGCCTAAAATGTTTGCTTCCAGTTGTGGTGACCTCTCAACATGTTCATCTAATCAACCTAATGAGGATCTGTTAGAACTGGGGGTCTCTAGTTGGCAGAAGTAGGTACCTTTGACCAAATAGGGACCCTTACTTCTAGTCAGGGGAAGGGGGATACACACTTTAGATAACCCCTGCTCACCTCCTTGGTAGCTTGGCACGAGCAAATAGGCTCATCCTAAAGCCAATGTGTAAAGTATTTGTACCAACACTCACAGTAACACAGTGAAAACACCACTAATGGACACTACACCAGTTTAGAAAAAGAAAATATCTTTATCTAAACTAAACAAGACCAAAAGAACAAAAATCCAACATACAGATACTCAGTAGAATGTCTTTAAATAGGGTTGTTGCAAAAATAAACTTAGATGGTAAATGCAACACTTTTCTCTCAAAGTACCTTAGATGCGTAACGCAGAACAAGCAAAACGGTTGCAGAGAAGGCGATGGGTTGACTCTCCCTGCGCTCCGGTTGCGATGCGACAAGATGGCACCTCGATGTGTTGCGGCAATCTGGTGCAATGCAATAGAATGGCGTCTCTGATGTGATGTGGCAATGTGGATGCGATGTGTGCACGCCTGACAGCCGTGCAGCAAAATTGGTGGTTTTTTGATCCGCAACAGGCCCTGCGACGCACTTCTCCAGTGTTGCAATGGCGATCAGTGGCAGAGGCGACATGCTTCCTTAGCGATGCAGTGGCCTGGCGACACGCTTCTTCGGTGATGCGTTGGTGAACAGTGGCAGCAGCGACACGCTTCCTTGGCAATGTGACGACGGCTGCTACTGCGGCATCACGCTTCTCCCTCACTGCGTCGCACTTCCAGCTCCCAGCAGCAAGGGCCTCACACAGTTACAGGCACCTCAGGGCAGGTCAGAACTTCCTGCAAGGAAGTCAGGGAAACTGGAGGTAAAGTCCTTTTGTGCTTGGGACTTCAGAAACAGGAGGCCAGCTCTTCTCAGGCCCTTGAAGACTTTTCTTCAGATGGACACAGCACACAGCAAAGTCCTTCTTCAAGCAGGGGACACAACACACAGCAAAGTCCCTTGATCCTCTCCTCAGCAGAAACAGCAAACTGCAGGCCAGCCCCCAGACACACAGCAAGGGCAGTATGTCTCCTCAGTCTCTTCAGCTGTCCTCTTTGGCAACAGGTTCCTCTTGATCACGAAGTAGTCTAAACTTCAGGGGTTTCAACTCTCAAATGTATACACCTAAAGTCTTTGTTCTCTATGTGTGAGGGGTCCTGGACCCAGTCCAAACCAGTTCTGGGTGCACTCTGCCATTGCACAACTTTTTCCTTTATGAGTGTGGGCCAGGGTCATCAGACGCACAACAGGAGGTGGTGCCAACATTGTAAAAGGCAGGCACAGCTCTATTCAGGCTAAGGTGCTACTCCTCCCACCACTCCAAATGCAGATTGGTCTATTCACCTTAGTGCTGGCTCACCGAGACTCCTGGAGCCACCCCAGCCCCTGTCACTCTCAAAGCAGACAGTCAATCCACAAACAGGCAGAGGCACACAGAAAGGTTGAACAAGAAAATACCCACTTTCTAAAAGTGCTATTTTCAAACACAGAATTTAAAAACCATCCTTCCTAAAAGATTTGTTATTAAATTCTGAGTTCAGGGATGACAGATTCCAGTTTTCTATCTCACTCCTATTGGAAGATATGCATGTAAACATGTTACACAGCATTCTCCATTCTGGCCTATGGACAAGATAGCCTTTGAATAGTCAAAAATGAAATTGGCAGTATTCCACTATCAGGACATGTTACCCACACTAGTACATGTCCTACCTTTTACATACACTGCACCCTGCTTCGGGGGTACATTGGGCCTACCATAAAGGTGTGCTGGGTGTTAGAAAAGGGAAGGGTAAGGCCTGAGAAGAGGGTATACTGGCCAGGTCATCATGGCAGTTAACAAACCGCGCATAGGCACTGCAGTGGCAGGCCTGAGACCTCCTTTTCAGGGCTACTTATGTGAGTGGCACAATAAGTGCTGCAGGCCCACAAGTAGCATTTTAATTACCAGCCCTGGCACACTTAGTGCACTTTACTAGGGACTTACTGTTAGGACAAATATGCCAATCATGGATAGCCAATTACAATAACAATTTACACAGAGAGAACTTGCACTTTGGCACTGATCAGCAGAGGCAAAGTGGCCAAAGCATCTAAACCAAGTAAAAACGAAATCTAGCACAGTGTCAGATATACAGGAGGCAGAGGCAAAACGTCAGGGGAACCACGGGAAGGATGCCAGGTCTGACAGGATCATTAACATCTGGACATAGTAGACGTTTTTCACCTTATTAAGCAAACTATGGAAGACTGTATACACGTCACAACTTGCATTTACAGTTTTTCATAAGCAATTGGACTTCTTTGTGCGAGAGACATACACCAAGTTCAAGTTGACACTGGGTATGGATGCTGAGTGTCATGGGAATATTAATGCTTAAATCAGAAAGAATACTTTGTTGGTGGGGTATCCCTTTACTCTGCAGCTATTTTATATGTGGAAATAATTAATTCCAATTACGACAGTCACAATCAATCAATCAATCAAAATGTTATTTTATTCAGACCTCAACTGAGGTCAACAAATACAAGCACAAGATAATTAGATATACATTTGTAAGATTGCATTCAAACTCATATAAAAAATAATGGGTTAAGATTCATGAATAGATGTATATACGTATTTAACTAATCAAGCTCTATGCTTTTAGTAAAGTTCTAAGAAACTCTTAAAAAACAAATTCATTAGGAGGGGATTTGCACAGCGTAATTAGGTCTTGAGTTAAAATGACATTGTATTTAACCCCTTGCGCGCTAGCGGTTTTCCCGCTGTGCGCTGACTTTTGCGGAAACCCGCGTTACATGACGAGCTCAGCTCGTCATGAGCGTACGACAGGCGTAACTCATGACGAGCTGAGCTCGTCATGAGCGTAGAAGGGGTTAAAACGTATTGGATTTATAAAACCTTGTCAAATGACAGTCAAATTACTTCCACCTTTTCTAGAAGTTAATTTTGAGAGGTTTCCCTGGTGTGAATATCGTTTCTAAATATTCCTAAGTGACCACAGATCACAATGTATTGACTTTGTGGGTGTTCCTTCTTCTTTGCATGGCCATCCTTCTGTCGCAGGCAACACCTGTGCCCCCACCACTACCAGTGGAATATTCCCCGGTACAAGTTTTAGCAAAAATAGCAAATGCTGCTAGTGAAAAGAGAGTCTTTTACAGCTAAGCAAAAAGAGAAAATAATTAGTTTGTTACACCAGAGGGATGAAAACTTCGACAGTACAATATTAATGTTCAGAATTGAAGCAAGAGCAAATTAAAAGCACGCAATAGAAAAAGTAAAAATCTGAGAAAATGCAAGTTCAGGGACATCAGTTCAAAATTACAACTTGAAGACAGTGACCTTTTATGCCACCGTGGTTATGCTGAAGCGTAATGCACTTGAATAATTCAATGAATGCATTATGGCTGAAAGTCTATTGTATCAGTTCTGTTAGTTTCATTCCTGTTTGAGTTTAAACACTCAGACATCAGTTGCTTGTTCCTTGCTATAGCATACAATTGAAATGTTGACTACTTAATCATTGATAGTGCAATTAACGCTGATCCTTCAGGAATCCTATTTTATGCCTAATCTAGATCATTATTGAATGCTTGCACCTCCCTTAGATCAAATCAGAGGTGCTGCTTGTTGGAAGGTGGATATTTAGTAGGGGTAAGTATGCACCTACCACTAGCAATAAGTCCACCAGAGCAATATAAGGCCCAGACAAGAGTTCAATACATTCTTTTGTTTCTCAACCCTTGGTAGATGGCAATGAGCAGGCAGTCGTAACTTAGGAGACAGGTATATGAAGCATTTAAAAACACCCATTAAAATGACTCTATGTGCTCAATCCACCAAGTCAGGCAGTGCATGAACTCCCCCGCTAACACACTCTTTCTCTAAAACTCTACCTCTTTCTCTCATCTTGGAACTGAGGAGAAACTTCCATCTTAGGCAGTGTTATAAGGAGAAAATATAACCCAATTACTACATCACATCATACCTTGTTTTCCTTGGAGGCTAGAATGCCAGAGCACACAACAAAACACAACTTGCAAACTGCCCCTCTTCTGATTCTCCCCAAAGCACCAACCTGCAACCCAGATTTAGGGCCATAATTTCCCAGTACAATATAGAGGTCAGAAACCTAACATGTGGGAGGCTAAAGGCCTCAATAAAGGCTAACTATTGGAAGACTTTTGGGGTTGGCCATGACTAGAAACTTAGCAAGACCTAGGCATGCAGATGCAAACATATATGCAGATGTTTTGAAGGCCTTCCTTACTGAGCATTTCTGCACACCTCACACAGTCAGACTCTGATTCTTTTTCCACACAGACTATTCACACTTGTGTAGTCATGAGGAATACCTGCTGTAATGTTTTAACATTAACATATACCCACAGGGTCAAAACGTGGACAAAAACATTGATGAATCATATCCATAGCCAACAAGCCTAGAAAACCTGTCAGTTATAGCTTAGTCGATATGAAATTGACCTACTGACACTAGAAAAAACGGACATTATTTCATTGTATATTTTTTGTCTTTTATTTTAGTGTCAATTATGGTGTTTTTATCTTTTTTTCTTGTGTCTGTAGTGTGTCACATTGTCACTAAATCACACTTTTATGTTGCTGTAATGTCTGTATAACAGCCCTATATATGAGACTTCATTTCTCCAATATTTGTGTATACTTGGATGTATGATTGTGAATATACCAAGATACCTCATTCTGTGGTGTGTTTTGTCTAATCATTAGTAAAATTGTGTGTAGGCCCGATGTCAATTGGCACAAGACTATGCTTGTGAATCTTTATCGATACGTTGTTGGTTCCAACGCAGAGCTGTATAATTTAAGTACCATTATCATGCAAAGAATTGTGTCTCCCAACAGGGTACTTACCTCAGGGCAGGTTTGGGACAGTGGATGGGGTGCACATGTACTATTCTAACTCTGCCGGTACTTAACTCAGGTCATGTGCCGGGCCGTGGCTGGTGGACAAAATCACAATTCTAACTCTGCTGGTAGCTTACTCAAGGAAGGTTCTGGACAGAGGCTGATGGTTCAAAATTAATATTCTAACTCTGCCTGGGTGCTTACCTCAGGGCAGGTGCTGGATTGTGGCTGGGGAAAGAAATCAGTAAAATTATAGTAAAAATCATTTTTTTCTACTACACAGACATTATATACCATTCAACTATTTAAAACATCTAAAAATAAAGCAGGGAATAACTCCAAAACACCCTCTGTACATAAAGAGACAACATCACTTCCAGCTAAATAATGTTTTAAAAGATTAAAGCCCTGATTATGAGTACAGCGGTCTTGAGACTGCCTTACCATCTGTGGCGGAACATCCATCATCTCCTCGGCGGTCTGACCACCCAAGTACAAGTTGGATGGTTAGACCACCTCAAGATCGCCACAACCACCAGGATCTTGGATCCCGCAGTGGCGGTAGTTGGGAAAGTGGCAGCCTATGGAGGCAGTGCCAATGCCAACAACACTGTGCCAATTACGACCTGCCTTTCTGCAAACCTTTTTATGGCTGGGTGCTATGATCAATAGGTTGATCAGAAAGTCAGGGAAGTGGCCACAAAGAGGGTCTCAGTGAAAGAACGAATTCTTTATTTTTGTGGTTAATCAAAACCATTACAAAATACAAAGTGAAAAAACATTTGGAGGTCGAAGAATAAGTATAAGTTCAGCACATTGTTAAAATCACGTTTTTTTAATCCTGTCCAGAGTGTAAAGCTGTTGGACTGTGTCCTTTGCTGTACGGGTGTCCAGTTGGAGAAGAATAGGTCTAAGATGGATTCTGCTTACTAGCCGCAGAGCAGGGCAGCAAAGTAAGATGTGGGCCAGGGACTCTCTTTTGTATTTGCAGGTGTGACACTCCGTAATGCCCAGTAATGCTTTCCCACTTGTATATAATTCTTTTAGGGGGAGCGGATGTAGTCTGACTGCTAGGGTCCGATGTAAGGCTTGTCTCCCCATGGGCTGCCTAAGGTGGGGTTTGTGGCTGAGAGGTATGTGGGGGAGACTTTGGGTCTCATGAAAGCCTCTGGCTGCCAATGATTCCATGTCCAGACTGCAAGAGTGTAATTGTAATTGCTTTTTAATTAATGTTTTGATGGTGGCGTATTCAATTATGCTAGTATCCTTGTTCTCTGTGATAATTTGCAGAAGCTCTTTGGCTGAAGCAAGACAGGCGGACCAAGGGTTGCTAGGTTGTAAGTAAATGAATTTTATGATGGCCTTCATGGTGTTCCTGGAGCCGCCATTGTTAGATAAAAGTATTTCATCAGAGCAGCCAGCTCTTCTAATTTTTGTTGGTTGAGATCAAATTCCAGATGAATCAAGGTGTTTCTAGTACAGGCTGGTAAACAAAATATCTTTTTGTAAGCTGTACAGTGTATTTTTTCCAAATCCTGGGCAAACTTCCCTGGAAATGCCTGTTGCGTGTAGTTGAGGGACGGTAGTAATTTGGCCCTCAATACTCTTTGAAAGGCCATAGTTGTTGGATTATCTAAAATGGCATATAGATTACAGAGGGCATAGGAGACCATCTTTCCTTTCTGCTGTAGTTTGTGGAGGTGGGCCCATGAACAACCCTTTTTAACTAAACCAGGACCCAAGTTAGTTACAGGTTTGTACACCGTCAGAGATCAGGTGACCCAACCTGCACTTTGCCAATTTCTTTTTCAGCTAATGGGCGAAAATCACTATTTTAGACTTGCTTGGGTTAGCGACCAGCATGTTTTGGGCGTTATATTCGGAGAGGACTGTAAGTGCTTTTTGAAGATCAATTTTGGTATGGTCCAAAAGAACCAGTTCGGCAACATATTGCATCAGCTGTATCTTTGTGTGTCCGATCCTGGGGGTAGCTAAAGTAGCTCTGTGCAAAGCTTGCCCCATGTTCACAGTGTAAAAAATAAAAAGCATTGGTACCAGGATGCATTCCTGCATTAGCTCCTGATCTTTAGCAATTTTCTCTGTGGCAGACTCCATGGAAAGTTTGACCCTTACCCAGGTTCGAGAATACAGTGATCTAATTGCTTGTAATAAAGATGGGCTGATGTTCCAGCGTGCCAATATCTGCCAGATGTTGGTACGGTCTACCCCATCGAAGGCTGCTGAATAGTCAATGAAGCAGATGAAGTGCGACGGGGAGCGATGAGCCACCTCTTGTTGGACTAAATATGACAGGGCAGTAATGTTATCTACGGTAGAGCCCCCGGGTCTGAACCCAGTCTGATAGAAGGGCAAAAGACCTTCAGTGAAAACCCAATCAACTAATTCCACCAAAAGTGTACTTGCATTGGCCAGGCCCTCGATGTCCAAAAGGGTGATCATCAGCTAGTTCCTGGGATCGGTGTTTGGCCCTTTTTTGTATATTGGTTGCAGCAGTGAGCCCCTCCAAGAGTCTGGGACATCCTCCAAAAGCCTACATTCTACATATAGCTGTGCCAGGTTATTGGACCAAAACTCTATGTCCTCCCTGAAAAGGGAGCCAAGCAGACCATTAGGCCCTCCATCATGCTGTATTCTTTTTAGGGTGGTGCGGACTACTCCCTTGCCTGGAATCATTAGATCAGCCAGGGATATGGTGAGCTCTGCTGTGATGTTGCCAATTCCCTCCCCTGGTGTTGTAGAACTATTTGAAGGAGATGCATTCAAATTGTCGGTGTACAGAGTTTTCACATGAGCTACCCAGGTGCCCGCATTGAGTGGGTTCTCTCTGTTGAAAATCCTATGGATTAGATTATTTAGGTATTGCCAGAATTTTTAGGACTTTTTTTCTTTTTCTAAATTTCTTTATTGATTTTTCAAGGTAACAGTACAATAGTAATAAATGCATGTAATAATAGGCACAGTATGTGTACATAGAAGACATATTGCTTTTTTTCCGTAACATGACACAATATGGAAAATTATCCACACAGTTCATCTCACGTGTGTTGCGCTGTTTACCCCCAAGATCCTAGTATGACATTTCCTATGACCATATAGGCGCATTATTAGGCACACAATGCATATTACCGACAAGACATCCAGTATGTCACTATACAACAGATATATCTCGAGATATGGGATGTATGGTGAAGCGACGGCATGTAGAAGGTGTGATGCATAAGGGAATAGGCCTCAGAGGGCGTGTGACACTCATCCCTTAAGCACGTCCATGTTTCTGTGGTGGAGTAGCCTTTATGGTGCGCTTATTACCGGGTCATCAACTGGATCATCCCATTGGTGTGCAAGGAGGTAGCTTTTGAGGGGTCCCTCAATGTCCCTAGGCTGCGAGGTGCGTGGAAGTAACTCTGCATTAGTGGATAATTGCTCTTGGCAGTAAATTAGGTCGTTAAGCCAGTCCTTGAATTTGGGTGCTCTTCCTCTGCCCCATTTGCAGGCAATGCGCCGTTTAGCCATCAGGAGTGCAATAGCAATATATCTGCGGTATGATTTAGGAATTAGTTTGGTATAGCCTAACAAACCTAATAATGGAGTGCGCTCGATATTGGGCGTTGTCATCAATGCTATGGCATCAAAGACTTGACTCCAATATTCATGCACCTCTGAGCAGTCTCAAGCCAAGTGGAGAAAGTCAGCCCCTGGGGTTCCGCACCTGTCGCATTGATCCAAATCTTTTAGTTTGTGTTTGTGCATCTTAACTGGTGTATAATTCAGGCGGTGTAGAAATTCAAAATGTATAATGCATAGTCTGCTGCTGGCAGAAATTTGTTCAGTTTGTGAACAGCAATATTCCCAATGGTCATCCGACAAATCGTAACCTAGTTCCAAATCCCAATTCGACTTTGCTTAGCGGCTAGGGCAGTCGACCTCGAATCTGGGGAACAGGGTTCGAGTCTCTGCAATGAAGCTGAACATTCAGTGACTCTGACTTAACAAATAGACAGGTAGTAGTGTTCCCGTAGGGAAACGTCCGCACATTTACTAAACAAAACAGTAGTAAAGCAATTATTCAGCGTGATAAATATGGGTGTCCCACTATGTAACTATGTAACTCACATTAAGAATGAGTCTTATTGACTCATTTTAGGAGGTATGTAGCATATTACCCACAGTTTATAGTTTATAGATTGCTGATAAATATTATCAGGGCAATATGGCATTTAAGGCTTTACATAACATTTTGTATGTGAAAACATAGAGGGCTCCAAATGGCTGGGGGCCTCTGGTTCTGTGTAGCCAGTGAGTTCAACATATGGGTCATTTAGGTATGGAAGAAGGTGATTGATAGAGTAATATATGTGCGAATAGGTGTCAAATGTGGGAACCCCGTGAATGTTAATTTACATGAATGAAGTGTCTAGTGGTTAATAGTGCCCAAGAGGGATTTCATTTAGTTTATCTGAATAGTATGTCTAGACCCTAATGACTATTATGCAGAGTCCCATTGATTTTATATGTTTATAAGTTTGGAGACATCGTTTTTAATATATGAAATGTTTTTAACCCCTTCACTGCTAGGTCTTTTCCCCTCCTGTGCTAAGCCTTTTATTAGCTTGTTGGGGTAGTGTGTGCTTAGGCCCCTGTAACTTTTTTGACCACATAAGGTATCCAGGCCAATTTTGTGTCCTTTTCTTCCAACATCATGGGGATTCTAAAGGTACCCAGGGTTTGTGGATTCCCTTGGAGGGGTCCCAGAAATTATCTAAAATACAGTAACATTTTTGTTTTTTTCAGAAAAATGGGAAAAACGGGCTACAAATGAAAGCCTCTGGGTTTTTCCCTGCAAATGTTATCAAAAAGGGTTTGTGAGGCTGAAATCACAATTTTCCCAGCTTTTAGGGAATGACAGTCTTTTGTCAGAGAACCAACAGTTTTTTACACAGTTTTGGCATTTTTCTGGGACATAGCCTATTTTTGCTATTTTTAGTGCTTTCGACCTCCTTCCAGTTAATAGTAAAAATGAGTATGAAATCAATAATGGATCCTAGAAAGCTATACATTTTGGAAAAGTAGACAAAATTAGGAATTCAGAAAGGGGTCATTTGTGTAGATCCATCAAAGTTTCTTCATAGAAACTAACAGTTAAATATTGGAAAAATTGAAAATTAGTTGAAAAAACAGCCTTTTGTGTCAACGTTTTCACCTGGAACTTCTTGTAATTATGACAGATCTTTGAAAGCAATATACCGTTACATCCGCTGGACCATCTTACTTGTGGGGATATATAGGACTTGTAGGTTCGCCAAGAAGCAGATGAACCCATAGTCAAAAACTGAGTAGCAATTTGAAATGGCTTTTTATTATGTACCGGGTATGTAGCAATTTTTGTGTGAAAATGAATACATGAAAAAATCGGTATGAAAGACACCTATGTATTTCTGAAATGGGTACTAATTATAGAGTTTAGAAACAGTACATATTTGCACATTTCCAAAATTGGGAATACTCATACTAGCATGAGAATTATTGGTCATTTTTCAAAATGACTTCTTTTTTACACAATGGGCCTCTGGGTCTGTACGTCACTTTTAAGCCGCCGGTGCGTCACTTTTAGTGACGCACCAGTGGCGTAAAAAAAGCGCCTTGTTGCGCCATATTTACAAAGTGACGCATCTAGGTAGATGCGTCACTTTGTAAACCCCTGCGCCACATTATACCTGCGCCAGGTATAATGTATGCAAGGGGGGCGTTTTGACGCAAGAAAGGGTCATGGAAGTGATGCAGTCAAATCTATAAGATTTCACTGCGCTATTTCTTGGCCGCTTATGCGTCAAAATCTTACACCTGCTTCATGGCAGGCGTAAGACTGACGCAGGCCCTATCATCATGGTACTTGCCCATGTGAAAGTACACATTGCTGGAGTTGCGTCACTTTTGCGACACACTCCAGCAATGCGCCACTTTTGCGCCTACAGATACGTCAGAAATACTGACGTGTCTGTAACTCAATGCGCCCTTGTAGTGTAGTTCCTATATTACCAATAGGCTCTGCGCATTGGAATAATATAAACAGCAGTGTAGACGTAGGACTGAGGTCGACTAGGTCTCTACTGACTATATTAGACTTAATTAGTTTTGCCAGCTAGCTCTGAGATCACTAGAAACTTTCTCGAATGTTCAAGAAAGAGTTAACTCTCTGGATTTAGACAAGAAGAGATTAGCTTCTGACAACCGCATAAACATGACAACTTTGCTCCCTCAAAATAAAGAGTGTATCTCTAGAGTCGTGTGAAAACAATAGACAACTGTTTCGCTCAGTCAACCGTGCATACTTAGTTTCACAAGAGTGCAGAGAAATAGAGAGACGGGCGTTTTCAATAAAAGGTGTTATTTATTGAGCAGTCTTCTTTCTCATGCAAGAGAAATGAGTTGTCACAATTGCAATACTTATCATAAAGTAAAGTGCGTACAGTAAAAGGAGTATTATGAAATAATACTGTAAAAGCATTGATATGGTTTCTTAGCCATATGATACTTTAAAATGGATAAAATATATACATACATAAAAACATTGACTAACGTACTTGACTGGTGCTTCTAATCTACGCCTACCCGGTGTACCTGACCTAAGCCTAATACATGGGAAGGAGTAAGTAAGTTGGAGTTTAAGTTAAGTTGGTTTTGCCAAGGATCTGAATCAAGAATTCTCTCAAGGGTTTAGTCAGCTCCGTACCCTGGTTCTTAGAATGAAGGAGGTCTTGTATCTCTCTCTCAGAGCTCGATATCCCAGCAACCCGCAAGGGTGGCTGGAAACACCGGAGCTGGATTTTCTCGGCTGGAGAAAAAGACAGCGTCTTCCTCAGTGCGTCAAAGGGGAGGGGCGGCTTCCTTCGGCTCCTCGCATCAGCTGGGCTTCCGGGCAAGTAGACAGCCGCTCTGCTCCAAACCACTGTGTGTTTGCTTAAGGCAACGTTGGTATATTTATACCTGAAAGGTGCCGGGTTTGACGTAAGGTTGGACATAAGACGTCACCAAGAACTAACAGTTCTTTCTGACTCTAGGAGTTCTTGTGCAAATCAAAACAAGAGCAGGGGGATTTCCTGGGCTGTTGGAGGCTTGGGAGCAGGGGGATTTCCTGGGCTGCTGGAGGCTTGGTTTGTTTAAAGAACGCGTTGTACTTTCTAGGAGTCTAGAGGAGTAGCCATGCCGTATTTGGACTGCATGGGCTAATACTAAATATGGATATGATTTTTATGCCTTTATAAGGATATTATTTGTTATAGCCATATAAGGGCATACATCGGGAATATCAAATTAGGGTCCTAGCTAGAAACACAACACCCTGATGCGTCATATTATAAATATGACGCATCAATCATGACGCAAGGAGTGCGCACTGAGAAGCGACGCATCGCTGCTTTCACGCAGCGATGCGTCATTTCTCATAAATGAGACCCAATGTCTTTCATTTGGAAGGCAGAAATGCATCAAAACTCAACATGTAATAACAGTTGATTTACAAATCTGATTTACCCTAAGTCTCATGATAAAAATGGAACCTCACTTGTGAGGGTAGGCATAGTGCCCACGACCAAAAAGGGCTCAAAACCCAACGTGAACACACCACATTTTCACAATGAAAATGTACCCTTTTTTGCGAAGTGTGTAGCTGTCGTTTTTGAACCCTAGCTCTGCCGGCACCTAGGGAAACCTAGCAAACCCATACATTTTTGAAAACTAGACACCCAGGGGAATCCAGGATGGGGTGATTTGACTGCCTGCCACTATGTTCTGTTACCCAGAACCCCTTACAAACCTAAACAAATGTCAAGAAAGCCACATTTCCCCACATTTCTGTGGTAAAAAATTTGGGAATTTGCGTGGATCTACACATTTCTACTTACCCTCAGTTCCCCAAAGTCTTATGAGAGAAACAGTACCTCACGGCATCCTTCACTTTCACGAGTGCAATCCCTGTGCAGTTCCTGTGACCAGGAGCTTCTTTCTCCTCGTCTGCTGCTCTGATCGGTCTCTGACCTTTTATACACACAAGAGGCATGTGAACTCGCATAGAAGCCCCCCGTTTGGCCCCGCACAGATATGGGGAGAAAGCACACCTGCCCAGCCTCGACAAAGCTCATGATTGTTTTTGGGCTGATGAATGCGTTACTGAATTTGAGCATCAACTCGGGCACCTGCTTTATTTATATCTGTAAGTGCTTCCTGTTGAGCTTTAATTTTTGTGACAGGAGCATCGTGCCAGTATGAACCCTGCCCTTCATATTTATCCAAGAAGACGCCATTGTTTTTTGCGATACTTCTACTCAACTGGAGTACTTTCTACTGGCTATTCAGTAAGTGCTTTTCCTACACTACAGCTGCGTAAAGTGCCGGAAGAGTTGTCTCCAGTGACCATGTGTGTGTTACTGCCATCGCGCGCGAGCGAATTTGCAAATTTTCGCCAATTTCGCGAGATTCGCAGATCCCGAAATTGACGAAAATCCGCAAATTTCACAAGTGGAACGGATTTTGGGCCCATATTTAGCAAAAAACAACGTGGTAACACCTCAATCTCGCAGTGAAAAATGACCCTTTTTTGGCAAAGTGCATAGCTGTAGTTTTTGTACCCTAGCTCTGCCGGCATCTAGGGAAACCTAGCAAACCTATACATTTTTAAAAACTAGACACCCAGGGAAATCCAGTATGGGGTGACTTGACTGCCTCCCACCAGGGGTTTTGTTACCCAGAAACCTTTCTAAACCTTAAGAATTGTCAAAAAAAACCATTTTCTCCACATTTCTGTGGTGGAAAGTTCTGGAATCTGCGTGTATCCACAAATTTTCTTCCACCCTGCGTTCCCCAAAGGCTTCCAAGCAAAATGGTACCCCACTTGTGTAGGTCGGCCTAGGGCCTGCGACAGGAAACGGTGCAAAATGCAAGGTGGTCACACCTCAATTTCGCAGTGAAAAATGACCCTTTTTTGGCAAAGTACCTAGCTGTAGTTTTTGAACCCTAGCTCTGCCGGCACCTCGGGAAACCTAGAAAACCTATACATTTTGGAAAACTAGACACAAAGGGGAATACAGGATAGGGTGACTTGAATGCCTCCCACCAGGTTCTGTTACCCAGAAACCCTTGCGAACCTTAAAAATTGTCCAAAAAACACATTTCCTCAACATTTCTGTGGTAAAAAGTTCTGGAATCTGCGTGTATACACAAATTTCCTTCCACCCTGCGTTCCACAAAGTCTTCTGAGAAAAATGGTACCCCACTTGTGTGGGTCGGCCTAGTGCCTGCGACAGGAAACGGTGCAAAACGCAACGTGGTCACACCTCAATTTCGCAGTGAAAAATGACCCTTTTCTGGCAAAGTGCCTAGCTGGAGTTTGGGAACCCTAGCTCTGCAAGCACCTGGGAAAACCTACCAGACCGACACATTTCTGAAAAGTAGACACCTTGGGACTTCCAAGGAGGTATGGCTTGCATGGATCCCCCAATGTTTCCTTACCCAGAATCCCTTGCAAACCTCAATTTTAGCTGAAAAAATCAGTTTTAACACATTTTCGTGTGGGAAAGTGTGGCATCACCGGGCTCCCACAAATTTCCTACCACCCAGCATTCCCCCAAGTCTCATTATAAAAATGGTGCCTCACTTGTGTGGTAAGCCAAGTACCCGCGACAGGCAAGGTCCCAAAACATAGTAAGGTGACATCAAAATTGCCTATCTCAAAACCACCTGCTTTTACAAGGGGGTGACCTGAGTTTTTGGCCCCGTGCTCACCGGCCATCTAGGGAAATCTACCAAGCCCACACATTTCTGAAAAGAAGACACCCGGGGGCTGCAAAGGAGGTATGGCTTGCATGGATCCCCCACTGTCCCCTTAGCCAGAATCCCTTGCAAACCTCAATTTTAGCTGAAAAATCAGTTTTTTCACACATCTTTGTGTGGGAAAACGGGCATGCCACTGCCCAACCCTAATAAAAATGTGCCCAAAAAAAATCCCTGGTGTCTAGTGGGCTTTTTGCCTCCCCCCCCCCAGGGGTGCAGCTTGAGGGCTAATGCCCCCATCTGCCCCCCAGGGGGGCGGAAAGCCTACTAGATGCCAGGGATTTTTGGAGCACATTTTAATCAGGGTGGAGTCTGCCCAAAACGGGCATGCCAATGCCCCCACCCTAATAAAAATTTGCCCCAAAAAATCACTGGTGTCTTGTGGGCTTTTTTCCCTCCCAGGGGAGGGCAGATTGGGGGCTACTGCCCCCCAGGGGGGCAGAAAGCCTACTAGATGCCAGAGATTTTTTTAGCAAATTTTACTTAAGGTGGGGTCTGCCCAAAACGGGCATGCCAATGCCCCCTCCCTAATAAAAATTTGCCCCAAAAATCCCTGGTGTCTTGTGGGCTTTTTGCCCCCTCCATGGGAGGGCAGATTGGGGACTACTGCCCCATCTGCCCCCAGGGGGGGCAGGAAGGCTGTAATTTTTGCGGGGGAGGGGGTGGGGGCATGGGCAAGTCCGTGTCGGGCAGCCCCTCCCAAATTCAAATTTGCCCTAAAGCAATCCCTGGCATCTAGTAGACTGTTTGCACACACCACCCGGCGGGGCAGATTGGGGGGTAATGCCCCCATCTGCCCCCCGGTGGGGCAGAAAGTCCAATAGACGCCAGGGAGTTTTTTTCTGCAAATTTTAATCAGGGTGGGGTCTGCCCAAAATGGGCATGCCAATGCCACAACCTGATAAAAAGTTGCCCAAAAAAATCCCTGGTGTCTAGTGGACTTTTTGCCCCCCCGGGTGGGGGCATATTGGTGGCTACAGCCCCATATGCCCCTGGGGGGGCTGGAATGCTGTAATTTTTGTGGGAGAGGGGGTGGGGGCATGGGCATGCCCGTTTTGGGAAGCCCATCCAAATTCAAATGTTCCCAAAAAAAATCCCTGGTGTCTAGTGGGCTTATTGCCCCCCCCGGTGGGGCAGATTGGGGGGTAATGCCCCCATCTGCCCCCAGGGGGGTCAGAAAGAACACTAGATGCCAGGGAGTTTTTTGTGCAAGTGTTAATTAGGGTGGGGTCTGCCCAAAACGGGCATGCAAATGCCACACCCTAATACAAATTTGCCCCAAAAAATCCCTGATGTCTAGTGTGCTTTTTGCCCCCCTGTTGGGGCAGATTGGGGGCTACTGCCCCATCTGCCCCCAGGGGGTGGCAAGAAGGCTGTAATTTTTGTGGGGGAGGGGGTGGGGGCATGGGCATGCCTATTTTGGGCAGCCCATCCAAATTAACCGTATGCACGCTAGCGGGTTTTCCCGCTGCGCGCCGAGATTTTGAAAATCGCGCGTTACGTGACAAAGTCAGCTCGTCATGCGCGTAGCGCAGGTAACGCCCATGACGAGCTGGCTTTGTCATGTGTATCGAAGGGGTTAAAATTTGCCCAAAAAAAATCCTTGGCGTCTAGTGGGCATTCCCCCCCCCACCCCCGGCGGGGCAGATTGGGGGGTAATGCCCCCATCTGCCCCCCAGGGGGTTCAGAAAGTCCACTAGACACCAGGGTTTTTTTTAAATTAGGGTGAGGTCTGCCCAAAACGGGCATGCCACTGTCCCCACCCTAATAAAAATGTGCCCAAAAAACATCCCTGGTGTCTAGTGGGCATTTTGCCCCCCCTGAGGGGGCAGATGGGGCAGTAGGGGGGGCAGGAAGGCTGTAATTGTTGCGGGGGATGGGGTGGGGGCCTGGGCATACCCGTTCTGGGCAGCCCCACCCTAATTAAAATTTGCTCTAAAAAAATCCCTGGCATCTAGTGGACTTTTTGCCCCCCCTGGCGGGCCAGATTGGGGGCTAATGGCCCCAGGGCAGAAAGTCCACTAGACGCCAGGCATTTTTTGGGGAAAATTTAAATTAGGGTGGGGGCTACCCAAAACTAGCATGATAATGCCCCACCCTAATTAAAACTTGCCCAAAAAATCCCTGGCCTCTACTGGGCTTTTTGCCCCTCCTCGGAGGGGCAGATTGGGGGCTAATACCTCCATCTGCCCCCCAGCAGAAAGGCTGTAATTTGTGTTGGGGAGTGGTGGGGGCATTGGCATGCTCATTTTGGGCAGTCCCCACCCTAATTCAGATTTCCCCAAAATATCCCTGGCGTCTAGTGTGCTTTTTGCCCCTCCGGGGGGGCAGATTGGGGGCTACTGCCTCCATCTGCCACCCAGGGGGGAAGAAAGGCTGTAATGGTGCCGGGGGTTGGGGTACTGGCGCGCCCGTTCCGGGCAGCCTCCTCCCTAAAAAAAGTGCCCCCAAAAAAAGTCCCTGGTGTATAGTGGGCTTTCTGCCCCCCCCCCCCCCCCTTTGGGAGAAGATTGGAGGTTACTGCCCCATCTGCCCCCCAGGGGGGCCAAAAAGACTGAATAATGTACATATCTTTTTTGTGGAGAGTGAAGGCCCTTACCCAAGGGGCCGCTCCCCCCTCCCTGATCTCTAGTGGGTGGATCCCTGCTTGGGGATTGCCTTCCTGAGATTCTCCCCTTTCCAATGATACCTCTCCCGTCTTTCTACGTGCTTAGGGGGCTGAGATAGCCCCCTGAGCATGTAGAAAGTGAAACTGAAATGAGCCTAAAGGCTCATTTCAGTTTCGGTTTGTGTTTAATGACGACAGCGCGACGTGCGCGCTGGTCATCATTGAACAGAAACCAGGGAGGGGGCCTCGGGAGCTGGGGAAGCTCTTCCCTAGCTCCCAAGCTCATAAGGAGCGGCAGAGAAATTTCGTGCCCCTGGCCGGGAAACATCCTTTACAACGCAACTTTTACCACGCAGTGCCTTTACGACGCAACTATTACAACGCATGTCATTACAACATATAGCGCTGGGGGGGCGCTCTAGGATAGGGAATAGGTTAATTTACTATCCAACACCTTCACTACTATCCACGGGGAATGGAGTTGGAATAGTAAATTAAACTATTCACTATCCAGCACCCCTAAGCGCTATGCGTTGTAAAGGCATGCGTTGTAAAAACTGCGTTGTAAAGGCATGCGTGGTGAAAGCATGCGTTGTAATGTCATACATCCCCCTGCCCTCATGACAGAAAGGTCCCATCATGAGCACAGGGGCACCGATGCTCATGACGGAACCATTCCATCATGAGCATTGAAGGGGTTAAATAATTTATTGGGATAAAGAGATAATGCTAAATGTGATATGATGAGGATGTGATGTTGATATGCATTTTTGTTTTTTTTGTTGTTATTTTAACTTGAAAAAGAGACAATCTATCACTCTGTCCTGTAAAAGGTGGTGTGTATCAAGCCACAACACCGAAACGCGTCAACGCAAAAAAAAATTTTGAATTAAATTTGAGGAACTATTTGAGTGTCATCTGCTGATACTAGCCTGACATGATGTATAGATTCCAAGCGGATTAATTACTCAAGATGTTTTTTTTAAATGGTTCACTTCAATTTTGTCTCTTTTTGTATTTTTATATATTTTGTCTGTCTATTTTGAACATTGAGAATGGAGAGGAAAACCTTTTATTGTGTTTTTAATCATTTCAATGATTGATCAATAAATTGGACCAGATCTTGTAAAGATTAGTTTTTACTTCCGTAATGTCTTTTGTGTGTATAACCATGGGGCTTTCAGATTTTTGACACAGGTGTGAATGAAGTGCGAATTGAATTAGGGCAATCATTAGTGACATTAATCCAAGGGATTTTTTCCTTTTGCTGATCGTGTTGGTACCCAGTCCCTTGGTTGGTGGGCCACTCCCTCTATTATTTTTGAAGTGTTTTAAGCTCAGATTCTATGTTCCGCAGTGTGTTAGTTATGTCTCGGAGCACTCCAGAGCTTTTCGGTATACAGAAACCCCAGAGTGTAACTTTAAAGGCTTCCCAAATGGTCTCTACGCTATCTACTCAGCCCTTCTTTCTTTAGAAAAAATCTTGGATTTTGTCCCCCAATTCATTTTGAAAGACTGCATCTAGTGAAGTTGAGGGTTGAAATTTCCAGTTACTGCGAGGCTGCCGTATCCTGGTAAAATTAGTGTGAGCCGGACTGGGGCGCGATCAAGAGTGTGTAACATTGCTTATGGAGGGTCCAAGTCCTCGTGACAAAAACCAGTAATCTAAGCGCACCCTTGATGGGCCTGCGCAGGGAAGTGTGTGCCTTCCAGTTTGTGAGGGTGCATATGTCACCAGGCGTTAATTAATTTGTTTGCTGCTATTATGTCATGTATGACTTCGTGTGATTTAGTATAATGATGAGGGGCTGGGTTCATGTGTTACGTTAAAATCCCCCCCAAATTATATGAATGGAGCATACTTACGCGATCTTAACCAAAACTGAAGCAAAGAATTCAGGGGTGTCAACATTGGGACCGTAGCAGCACGCTAGTGTGACCGTAGCTGATCCCAGCCTACCCCAAGCCAGACAGTATCGCCCATGTGAATCCCAGGAGGCGCCCGCTAAGGCGAAAGGAGTTCATTTTTTGATAAGTATGGCTCTCCCTCTGGCATATGAGGAGTAGGAAGAGAGTATCCTATGTTCAGATCATTTATACGCAAAAGTATTGCTGTGCTTGGGGTTAGGATGTGTTTCCTTTAGCCTAGCTATATGGATCAGATGTCTGTTTAAATAGACCAGTATCTGGCGGCATTTTCGTGAATCTCCCAATGCTCTGACATTCCATGTAATGATAAGTAATTTCTCAAGCAATGATGAGTCAGTCATAGGTCCATGTGATACGTGATAATTGGCCCTGTGGCCGTAGAACATTTGCAAAAGTGAGATTACAACAATGTTTCTGTCCAACATACTGTGCCGTGACTATGTTGAGTTCCTGAAGGAAAACCCCCATCCACCCCACCCACTGAAGCATCCCAATCATGCCAGAGTCACATTTCCCTTCCCACACCCAAACTCCTGAAAACAGTAAAAACATGCTGCTTGTGCAACGCAGCGAAGTTCAATTCGGAGAATGCCTGTGAGGGGGAAACCCCTAGGTGTATGAACGGTGGTTCCTCGCCCTTTGAGATCCGAGTTGGTGATACTAACGATCTCAGGGAGGGCAGAGGGTGCTCGGTGTAAGTGTTTTCTCTTTTGTGAAAAAATAACCCGACATGTCACTTATCTGGTCTGTGGTGACTGTTGTCGGATGCACAGAAGGGGTAATTTTTAGCAATCTTCTTTAGGCTATGTGTCTCCGCCAACCACCCAATGTTGTTCAGAGTAGATGCTGTGTGTTCAGTGTAGTTCTGTCTCTGCAGTCGGAGATGTTGATCGTCAGGACATGCCTGGCAAGGCGTTGGATGTGTTGTTGCGTTGGACGCATTTTTGGAATTCGTCCACATGTTGCGGCTTGGTGAAGAAGGTCTGCTTACCCTGGTGTGTGACTCTGAGGCATGCTGGGTACAGGAGCGCGTAGTCTATTTGGGCTTGTCACTGTTTCTATTTGGCAGTATGAACTTCCATCTCTCCTCCTGCACTGTCACCATAAAGTTGAGATATATAGAGAACGTGACACCTTCGAAGCTCAGTTGGCGTTTATCTCGGGCCAGTTTGAGTGCAACATCCCGATCTCTGTAATTCAGAAGGCGCGTGATGATGGATTGCGGTGTGCTGCCTGGCGGTGGGCGAGGGCCCAGCGAACGGTGTGCATGTTCAACTATGAATTGTGATGAGAACGATTCTGTGCCGATGGTCGCCAGCAATAATTTCTCAATGTAATCCTCCATTTTTCCCGGTGTTGGTACTTTCCGGAACCCAGAGGATGCATATATTATTGCGCCTACTTCACACTTCAAGGTCCTCGTCTGCTATTAGTTTCAAAAGTGTGTCCCTCTGCGCTACATTAATCTGGATCTGG
The DNA here is from genome assembly GCF_964261635.1 of Lissotriton helveticus. NCBI lineage: Eukaryota > Metazoa > Chordata > Amphibia > Caudata > Salamandridae > Lissotriton > Lissotriton helveticus. The sequence continues at coordinate 1,597,695,043 of NC_136059.1, read as the reverse complement.
GAGGTTTCGTCCTCAGTGTCAGAGATGTGACGCTCAGTGTCTTTGATGCGCTCCTCTTGTCCATTCGGTTTATGGACTGTGGCATCCATTTTATCGGCTATTGCAGCAAGGCCATGTCTGACCTCTTGAAGGATGGTTTTCATATCCTCGCTTGACATATTGGGGGAGTCTTGTATGGAGCCCTGTGCAGCCTTGCTCCCTGCTGTATTCTGTTGCTCCTGTGCAGGCGGGTGCTTTCCTTATTGTCGAATGTCAGCTGTGGCTGCTCACGTCTGGCTTCCCCATGAGTGGTACTAGGTATAGCATCTTGGCCGTTTTCAGCAATTGGCATTATTGTGGTCCTCAACGTTAGTGGTCGATTTTGATGTCACGCCTTTCAGTGCTGCAGTTTGTCGCTGCCTGTGGATTTGTTCTGGGTGAGTTTTCTACCTACTACCCGTGAGCAGGCGTCACCTCTCATCCGAGTAATGCTGGGATTCAGCTTATGCAAGATGATCAGCGAGAGCACAAACCCAGCAGTTCACGATCAATGTTGCACAACCATGTTGGAGTGGCAAAGACCCGCTGTTGTAGGTGCCTGCACTTCCCAGGGCACAGAGCACTTGGTTCTGCTGCGAGTTGGCTGCGAGAGGCGCAAGGCTAGCATGAGTAGTTATTCAGGGGAAGCAGGTGCAAATTTGTATCCCCTCGTGTGATCCTCACCAACGAGTGGTGTGTAATAGGAGTTTGTGCCTTGTGTTTGCACTTTCACACGTTGTGATAACTATCGCCTACCCAGCGTGTCCTCTTACATGTCGGGATTTACAATGGGAACGTGGTAGTGGGCGCACACCGCTGCAGGGTGCAGGCCTCACGTAGGGTGCCTCCGGCTCTTCTGACCAGGGGAGTGCCGGCAGCAGTACGCCAAAGTATTGGATTTGTTGCGCTCAATACTGGTATAGACGGGGAACATCCCTTACAATGCGAATGTTACCCCGCAGTACCATTACAATGCGTCTTTTACAACGCAAGTCGTAACCACAACTTGCGCTGGAGGGCGCTCAAGGATAAGGAATAGTAGATTTACTATTCCAACACCTTCCCTACTGTACGTAGGCTGGTGTTGGAATAGTAAATGTAACTATTCCTAAGTCCGCACCCCTACAGCGCAAGTCGTGGTAACGACTTGCGTTGTAAAAGACGCGTTGTAACGGTACGCGTGGTAATACCACGCGTTGTACCATCATACATCCGGTATAGGCTGTAAAATGCATGGCTGCCAACAACAGAGGAGGCGATGCAACACAGTCTCACCTCCCGGAGCCACTTATCACTTCCGTTATTAGTCCTCGGAGGCCTATACACCTTGTGGGCGCCTCGGCCCAGCGCATACACGCTTGCCGAACAGCGGCTTCAGGTGAGTACAGCAGATGCAGCAGCGGCAGCAGGATGTGTTCACAGCAGTGGTACCGAACACTCATACGCTCCAAATTCTCAGCGATGTACATCTGGGCAGGATAAATTAACGGATCAGTGCGCCGAGCTGCAGGAGTCCCATATTGGTGCAGCCATCTTGCTTGTGCGCCACCTAGCACCCCCCCACAATTCTTGGGACTTGCATAGCGTCAGCAGCTCAGAGATCTTCAACCATTTTGCCTCTGTGAATTTCGATTTTGCCTTCCAAACCTGTTGGGAGTGGTTCTTTGCTGCTAATTTAAGTTGCTTTTTGGCAGACTCTGACCCAGGATTTTGGTACTCCCTGCATTTGGTGTTACTGTTTAGTTGTTTGGCGCATTGCTTGATCACTGGAACTTGACCCAGAGTATATATTGGGTTTACTGTAGTTCTGTGAGTGGTGCTCCAACGGAGCAACAAAGCTAGCTCGTATGCAAGTTTGTTCCATTCACCTATGAGACCCCAATGGTTTGGGCCGGTCTGTCAGCTGATCCATGTCAATTTCCATGAGTAAAATTCATTGATTGGCGTCTGCCCCCATTTAATTCTTCTAAGTAGCCTGTGCTGTTCTTCTCCTTTGAATACTCCAATGCAGCGGAGAGTATGATGAGATTCCGCTGTGATGGTTGACTGCAGCATTAAGGTGGCATGATCGCTTTCTCAGTGTGAGTATGCCCATAGAGAACTAGGCTTCCACTCTCTCAAATGTACACTATTCTTGCTAAAATAAATGACACAAGTGCCCCATTGGTTTATATCGTGCTCAGTGACAAGCAATCCTCAAACTGTGCTAAATATTTATGTGTGAAAAAAACAATGAATAAAAGTCCTAGGAAAGAATAATTGCCATTCTTATTGGCCAAAACAATAAAAAAAATCCTTAGTTGAGGATTACATGTTAAACAGTACATTGCATTAAGTTAAAAAAAAATGCAAACACTGTTGTGGTTAGCACCTCCTGAGTGTGTGAACACATTCTACACATCAATTACTGAATCCGACTACTTTACACAAAAATGACAATAAATTGGCCCCTATGAGCAGGCCAGATCGCTGAAGGAAGCAAAAGTTTCCTATTGACTGATGAAACTGATACTTGTCCTGCTTAGAGGAATGGCACAATTCCTTTAACAAATCAATTGGCAGACCTCACCCAAACCTTTATCATTTGTTTGAAATTTTGTAGAAGGAAGAAAGTGTCCAAGAAATTAGAATAGTGCAATTATTGACAATTAGCCTGAACCCTTGTGTTTCTAAAAAATAGTAAAGAAATGTTTGAAAGACTATTAAGTAAAATACATAACGATTCAATGATGGAGGTTTCAGACTACCTGGACAATACTGCATACATCTTACACGTCTAACACACACTAACAACATGTGAAATTACTTGGCTGTTTTCCTAGACTTTCTAATCAAATGGAAATTTTTAACATTATTTGTTTCGAAATTGAACGAATTTGGGCGTTCCTATCTGTAGTCAACTTCTTTTTTCAACTCTTCATGAGTTGTTACACACTCCTGTCACCAAGAATCTTCAGTATTCTAGGCAGGGAAACCAATTCTCACTAAAAGAGTTCAACTCCTAAAACGCCCATGTAAAAAAAAAAACAGCAATCCAAATTATCTAAATCCTGATGTACAGAAGTTTCTTTTTAAAAATCACATTAAAAGAAAAAACACTCTACAAAGTGAAAATCTCTAGAACTAATCCAGCAATAATCTATCCACGAATCTCGAGTTTCTCTTGTAACAACATAGTCTTGGTTAAAGAAAACACCAAACTGTTAAAAAAACACTACCCCATAAAATGTCAAATGGTGCCTTTATTTCAAATAGGTTTAAAAAAAGAAATATCAAAACAAAAAGGGGGGAGTACAGGTAGGCCAAGAGGGGACCTGTCCTCCTCGGCACTATACAGATAATCAAGAAAGGACCCTTCCATTAGGAAGAAGGGGAAAGTTTTTTTTTTTTCTTGCAGGAACACGGTGAAAGGGAAAAAAAAATGTTCTTTAAAAAGACCCTCACCCACCTGGGTTTCCCCTTGGTGGCATGCTTCACCATTGGGTCCATCCCTGCCCTCTACGTACAGGGGCGTTTTACTACCAACGGATGCACAGGAGCACTTAATTGTACAATACAGTGGTGTCCCTATACACCTAACCACCAATGTTGAGAAGGGAGTGAGTTTAGCAAAGAAAAAGAAAAAGTTTAAAAATACCAGATTAGTGGGTCCAACAACAATTTTATTTCCTAACCCTAAAATGGTATGCTAAAATCTGGGGACATGTGGGAAAACCCCAGGCGTGAATACCTATTGTTTCCTTTGTGGTCAACTAGATTCATGCCCTTCCCCAAGGCATTTCTTCAGGACCTAGAAATGAGAAATTATGTTCCAACTCCAGGTGTCACAATAAACGCAATAATAATGAAAAATACAAAATAAATATACAGCACCTAATTGGTCTGTGTTAAACATGTAAAAAACCTGCAAGGATATAAAGAAAAAAGGTTAAAAAATACACGACCCTAAGGTTCATAATATATCTAATAAGCTGTGATAATTTCGTGGTGGTGAAGTATAACCATTTATTTTCCAATTTTTTCAAATCTATTTTGAAAAAAAACACCTATCTCAACTAACCCTGGGCGGAGTTCGTGGAGTTGCACTCATCCACACCACAGAGTACAATAGAAAAATGTAGTTCACATTGATTGCACAGTGCCGGAAACTTGTCCACACAATGCAATCATTGTGAACGGCACCATGCACAGCGTAAGCGGTCCCTGCTTTCCTATTCTGCCACTCAAGTAGATTTTTACTTGAGCGGCAGCTTTCTCAACGAAAACAGGCAGTTTCTCAACGTGAGCTGTCGTGAGCATGCGTGACCACTCGCAATGAGAAACCTGACCCCCCCCCCCCCGCGTTGAGAAATCTCGCCAGGATGTTGATTTTCAATGCTCGCACTCGCCAACTTGATGTTGACGATCTCAAACAAGGAAAAATCTCGCCGGGAGGTTGATTTTCCTCACTTGTGGTCCCAACTTGACATTAATGAATATGAGCGAGGAGAAAACTCAGCTACGCGTAGCGAAGTTTTTGGGAATTCTGCGAGCTCCTTGTAACGTGCGGAAAACTCTGCAAAATCACGGAGCGGAGTTCACCACCCAGGGTTAATCTCAACATGGGGATACAGCTCCAACCTGCATGGGAATGGAGAAGTGGTAAAAATGGTAATTACATACATTTCTTTACTATTTAATGTCTAAGTACACCTCTCTCCTTACAGTAAATTTATCTACATATAAAAAGTAAATCTTTTCTACCTGACCGCAGCTCTACCTTGCTTCCGAACTCAACAGCGATGTTCCCCCAACTTTAGAAAAAGACGCACAACTGTAAACATGAAGCCTGAAAGTAAAATAAAAAAAGGACAATTTTCTCCATTAAAACCAATGGAAAAGCAAGAAAATAGACATTTAAAATTGAAAAAGAAATGTTTTGCGTTCAAAATAAAATGTTTAAAAATTGTAAAATAAGGTAACAGTTTAACTATTATGTAAAAATACTTTCAAATGTTAAACTATTTATTAAAATACTTTTTTAAGTTAAAAAATATTGTGATTTATTGTCTCCTACATTATATTATTTTAAATGGTTTTTAATCATCAAATACTAACATAATACTTGAGTATTCACACACTTCCAGACCCAATACCCTTATATTCCTTGTATCCCATTCTAAAAGGTTTATGTTACAGTAGTAAACTGATAATACAAAATTAATTAATAATAAATACCACATTTATAAACCTTGTAATAATTATTCCTTACCAATTATTTGCCCATATACTTACCAAAAAATGCATAGTGAAAGTATGCGTAGTAAGAACATATCCCAATATTACGTGGTAATTGCATGCAAAGTAGTGGCATGCATTGTAGAGACTTATGCATGATGCTGACATGTGTGGTACAGACTTATGCATGGCGGTGGTGGCGTGGTATAGGCATCCTGTGGTAAACACTGTGTTGTAATGGTTGTTTCCCATGTACAAGTATGGACCACTCATACTGGTCTTTGTTGATCTGTGACTGGGGGGGACTGTCTGAAAAGTTTCAGGGCTCCGTCCATCATCTCTATGTGTTTGCTTTGTTGATCTTCACCTGGCCTTCAAGTCCAAGGATTGCTGAGAAGAAAAGGAGCAACTCAAAACCCATTCTCTCCATGCAACTTTCCATAGCAAAATTGAACAACAATACTTCAAATAATGGCTGACCATAATTATGGCAAATTTGTCATAAAACTAATTTTGTTCCAGAAGCATGCTGTTTGTGAATTCGTTTAAATATGTAAAATTAAGAAAAAACATACAGCAGGCTGGGCAGGGATAACCTGCAACCCTAGGCATGGTAGGGGGGTCCCCAGAGGGGACCAAAATATTGTTTTCAATGGGACTGTCAGTCTGTGGAGGATCTACTGTCCAGTTAAAAATCAATAAGCCCCGTGGGGTGGGCCAGGGCATGTGAGATCAAAGCAATGATTTCTACAGGAGTGTGTGCACCCCCTCCTTGAACCTGTAAAAGGCCCGGGTCCATTCCCCGAGCCCGACATTCATATTTAGTGGAGAGCGCAGGCAGCGCCCCTCTCCAAGCTTCATAGAGGCCCCAGGAACCCCATCCCCCAAGGCTGTCAATAAAAGTTAGGGGAGGGGAGTGTAGACACCTTCATGAGCTTCTTAGAAGGCCCGGGGACCCCATCCATCAGGGCTAGAAAAAAGCAGAGCAAAACACTGCTGTTCCCTGCCTGGGAGAGTGTCGGCATTCTTTGCCAATCTTTTTCCGGGCAAGGGCCACAGCTTTGGGCCCAATTCTGATCTTGTTTGGAAAGCATACTGACCAAATCGGTTCTGGAATGCTTTCCATATGACTCGGATCGGGGGAGTCCGACCAAGGTAGTAAGATGCATCCATATGCATCCGGTTATGCTTTGGTTGTACTCCCCTTGACTTCAATGGGAGCCTGTGTTCCGAACGCGAACACAGGCTCCCATTGAAGAAAGGGGTGGCTGAGAAAAATCATGCACCCTGTGATGGGCACCCCATGGTGCCTGGCACACTGCACATGGTTGGACGGGGAGGACCCATGGGTTCCCCCACGGGACCGATTCGGAGGGCCCCGGGTGAAGGGGGGCCTGCTAAGGGCCTCCAAATACCGATTCTGGCAGCCTTTTCATTCCAGGCAAACCGAATCAGAAAGGCTGCCCGAATCGGATATCGTACTCGCCCTTTTGGACACCAAGTCCATAGTGCTGTACAAACCGTCTCCAGGAAGGCTCAACCTCTCCGAATGCCTTCCAGAACAGATTCAGTCAACCCTAACAGTTTCCAGGCATCGTACATGGTCGTTTGGAACTGGAAATGTGTTGGTCGGAAAAAAGAGCTGCAGATCAGTTTTGGAAGGGCTCCGATTCGGAGCCCTACCAACCAACATTGGAATTGACCCCTTTGTTGCTAACCGGCAGGAGCAGAGGAAAAGCTGCTCCTGCCCAGGTCGGAGCATAACAATGGAGTCAACTTCTTCTGACATTCAGAATAGGTGCCCTCAACCCACAGCAATACCAATGTTGTGGGAGCTCATTTGTTATTCAATGCTCCAAGGAAGGAGCACCCTATAATGCCATGTGAGTTCTCTTTGTTTTAACATTTTTGGATGATGATGATTGTCATAGATGGGGGCAGGGCACCACCAAGCATTTTGCTAATGTTCTTAATGGCTGCAGAGAGCGCAGCAGCCCCCAAGCAACATTAAAAACAAATTCTTTAAGTCTCCTGGGTAATTTAATCCGAGATCTCCGTAAATCTTATCATATTTTTAAAGCACTATCAGCCTGATTCATCAAGCTAAATTGCACTCGCAAAGGGCAAGATTCTCAGAATCTTGCCTTTAGCGAGTGCAATTTTTGCATTTGGGATTCATCATCCCAAATGCAAAAATCGCTATTTAAGAATTCGCATATTTGCGAGGAATTGGATTTAAGGAATCTCTAATAGAGATTCCTTAAATGCAATTCATCAACAAATTAGAAATTGCGAAATTGCAATATTTGGTCGCAATTTACCACCAAGTCTGACTTGGTGGTAAATTGCGAAAATAGTGTAAAAAGCACTTAAGTGCATTTTTTTCTTTTGCATGTTACACACACACATGTCCTTTGGACATGTGTGTGCGCAACACCTGTTCAAATGTGCATTTAAGGGGTGCTACAGGGTGTCCTTTGGACACCCCTGGCACCCTTTAAATCGCTATCTTATTTGCGAGTAGCAAATTGCTACTCGCAAATAAGGGATACTCCCCATTCATTCCTATGGGCCTTTTGGCCCATAGGAATGAATGGGGAGTTATTCCTTATTTGCGAGTAGCAATTTGCTACTCGCAAATAAGGAATGTGTAGGAATCGCTATTTATTTAGCAATTCCTACATGAATACCGTTTTGCGAGTCCTCAATAGCGAATCGCTATGATTCGCTATTAGGGGCTCGCAAAACGGCCCCTTGATGAATCAGGCTGTATGAGCTGGAGCTGTATGCGCCTAAACTGGAGAGCAGGGACTCCTTGCTGTTGGTTCCATGGATGCACGTTATGGCCTGAACAATGTCAAAAAAAGACTACAAGATGACAAATTTAGAAAAAAAAAGTATTTAAAATATTTGTTGACAATCACTAATATTGAATATTGTAATGTGTAAATCTATAAAATAGCCATTTGATTATAGTTATTGGTGACATTTTGGATAAAGCTAATAGGTCTTCTTTATTTATATGTATGTCATGACCCCTTGATAACGCTAATAGGCCTGCCTCTAATTATAGTTTGGTGTTCGCAAACTTTGACAAAGCCATTAAGTCTGCATTATTTCAATTGACACCCTTTATTTTGCTACTTGACGTAGACAGCCATGTGTGGTGGCGATTGGCATCTTACTTTCCGTTATCCTCTTAAGACTCCTGGGACTCCATCCCCTGGGGCTGAATCATAAAACTGAAGGGGAAAGGGTGCACGCCCTCCCCCTCCCCTAGCTTGTAAAGGCCCAGGGCCCCCATCCACTGGGGCTGGAACATAATTATAAATGGCACGGGGCATGCAGCTCCTCTTCATGAGCCTGTAAAAGTACAGGGACTGAAACAAATATTTAAAGGAGAGAGGCATGCATCACCCCTTCACAAGCCTAGAAGGGCCATAGAAACCCTAGCCGCCAGGGCAGGCTCCTAATGTGTATGCCAGGGAACCCACCTTGGGACACAGTTTTCCCAAAAGTGGGCCTGCAGGCAAGGAACACTGGTCTGTTCCTACCTGGTAGGGGCTTCACAAATGCTCCTGCTGGAGGGGTCAGACATTTGTATTCCTGTTTGCTCTCTTGCAAGCAGGCAAACTCAGATTGCTCCAGACCTAGTGGGAGCCATAACAAACACCTGCGTCCTTGAGGCAACAGCAATGCCGGCTTCCCGTGTATCCAGGATGGGTGCATGCAGGGAGTCGTGGGCTGCAGGTGCCCTGGGGCTCACCTAGAGGCCTCAACCTTTTGTTTTGTGGACGCCCCAGGTGGACACCAGGGCACCCACCTAACATCCCAGTGTAGGGGGTCTCTGGGACCATAAAGGTTTATAGAGGATGCCTGTGCACCACTTTGCCCTTATAAAATAGGTGAGCACGGGGACACCATAAATAAAGAAAACATAAATTAAATGAACAATAAATGAGCGGCATGAGCTTTAAAAAATATGGTAGGCTCTCCTGGTGTCATGGATTTAATGACCCACAAGGCTTAATATTTTATTTAGTGTTGCTGCACTCCCTTCAGCACCTCACAGCAGTAAATCAAATGCTATGTGGTGTCCTTGCCCGCATTGGAGCTTATGGGGCGCTCCCTCAAGCAGCAGTCAATAACAAATAAGTGGCTCCTGCTGCTCTTGAGTATACATTTTTTTTTTTGTGTGTGTCCTGATGCCCATGTGGGATACTCAGATCATTATCCCCATTGACCCACCTGCTCCCCTGCCAGCACCACTCTTGGGCATTCAGATTGATACTCTCATCATGAATAGTTAACACATACACATAAAAAACGAACTGGGACATATTCTCAAGGAGTTATCGCCACTGTAGCTCCACTTTTCTGCCCCTAATGCGGTGATCATTTTATCGCCCAATTACCAAGCAGTCGCTAACAGCTGTGGAGAAGCGTGGCTCAGTGGTTAGAGGTGGCAGACCTGGAAGCTGAGATCAGCCGTGGACCAGGGTTCGTTTCCCCGCCTCGGCGGGTCTCGGGCTCAAAAAATTCCACGGACTTGATAATTCTCGTTCCGGTGCCTACTCAACTCACGGGGTCACACTCTGCGACTCTGGGCAATAGCTTGCTTAATCTCCACTACGGCCCCTCGCGGCGGGATGCCTGGCTTTCACCTTGTGGACACCCTGCCGGGGTATCTCACAGGGGAATACCAGGACGGGTTCCCTAAGCAAGCGCCGAGATGCCTACGGGTAGTCGTGCGCTATACAAGAGCGTAATCATTTCATTTCATTTCATTAGCGACAGTTTCTAGGTGAAAACGTCCATTGTAATGATCGCCACTCCAGTTACCGATAATTATATGCAGGAGAGTCGTTCCTGTGCAAAAAACTGCCGCAAACACCACTACTCCATATTCACAAGGGGATCCTTGAACTTCTGAACACCAAAAACCTGACTCTAACAGCAGTTAGAGCCAGTAACTTAAGACCAGAAAATAGTTGGTCTTAAAAATGGGGTTACCACTTGGGCCCACATCTCAGCAGGTCTTGGTGCTGGACAGCGCTGCAAGCAATGTTGCAACACAAAAAGGTGATGGACGGAATTCTGAACATTGTCAAACATTCACCTTCAGTCACTGATCTGGGTTTAATCTATTGTTATTGTGCTCCCCACGCCACCCCAGTTCAGACATAGCCATATGCAAATCAGTCTTGACCCTGTGCCTCATGGGAACAGTCCAGACCGAACTGCCAAGCCATGTCTTCCCTGGACCGGAATCAAGCATCCTAGGACCTGTTTCGGGTTTTCAGCCCTCATCAACCAGGATAGCTTGACTCCAGTGGCGTAGTGAGCAAGGGACCCACATCTGGGCATACCCTTCCCACTTAGGGTGAAAATGCAACACAAAAAGATGATGGACGGAATGCTGAACATTGTCAAACATTCACCCCCAGTCACAGATCTGGGTTTAATCCATTGTTATTTTGCTCACCATGACACCCCAGTTCAGACCTAGCCATATGCAAATCAGCCTTGACCCTGTGCCTCGTGGGAACAGTCCAGACTGAACTGCCAGGCCATGTCTTCCCTGGACCGGAATCAAGCATCCTAGGACCGGTTTTAGGCTTTCAGCCCTCATCAGCCAGGGTAGCTTGACTCTAGTGGTGTAGTGAGCACGGGACCCACGTATGAGCATACCCTTCCTACTTAGGGTGTAACTGCAACGCAAAAAGATGATGGACGGAATACTGCACATTGTCAAACGTTCACCCCTGCAACAAAACTACAGTGCAGGAATGCACACCATCAATAGGATAGTGCACATTCCTGGGCCCCAGTCATGAAAAGTGTTGGAGCGCTGCAACAAGATAGCATTGAAACACTTCTCAATACACCCTTCTTGTAATAGCATGGATGCACTGTATTCACTGTACAGCCCTCCACGACACAAGTAATGACAGATATCCTGATGTATCTGTCTACGCTAAAGTTACGCTTTGCTGCAGTCGTGTCACAACCATGACACAACTCCAGCAATGCATGGGGCCAGCCTATCCCAGTGGCACTGCGTCACCCTTACGCCTGCTATCAGGCAGGCAGAAGGTACTAACGTAGTGCCGTTCATGTCAGCGCTGTTGGAGTTCCATCGGTGGTGGTTGCGCGCTGCGTTGTCATTGTTTGCAAGCATTGGTGCGGAGGGAGTTGACGAGATGTTCTTTGGTGGCCTTGATCCAGCTGCAGGGGGGTGCGTTGATGGCAGTGGCATCAGGTGGGCAAGGTGAAGATGTGAAGTTGCCTATGATGGTCGGTCCAGGAGAGTCCGGTGTTGTGTCTGTAGTTGAAGTTCCCGCTGGCGGAGGTGATGTGCTCGACCGTGTGTCCTGCTATGTGGCTTGTTGCGGTGACTTGCTGATTATGTCTGATATCGGGGGCCTTCCCTAGGAGGGGGTGTTGTCCTGGTCACTGGGGTTGTCCAGGTGGAACTTGAGTTCACCAAGTTATGTTATGTTATGTTATTTATTGTTTTGTATAGCGCAACGGTTACTCAAAAAGAGTGTCCCGGCGCTTTAGGTAAAGGGAAGTAATGTAGGATAACACAACACAGTTTAAAAGAACATAAACAACCAACAGATAAAGAGAAGAACTACCTGGAGGCCTACTGGGAGAACAGCCAGGTTTTGAGCCCTTTCCTAAACTCAAGAAGAGTAGTAGCCCCCCGAAGTGGGAGCGGCAACGAATTCCACATCTGTGGGGCCAATAGACTAAAAGAACGGCCACCCAGTCGGGCCCTCTTAACACGAGGGACCGCCGCCAAGAGTAAGGATTCCGACCTCAACGAACGAGCCGGATGGTAAAAGGCCAGTCTCTTTTGGAGATACTGCGCCCCCACCGCATGGAGCGCCTTATAGGCCAAGGTCATAGCCTTGAAGGCGATCCGTTTGCGAATGGGTAACCAATGCAGCGTCCGCAGTAGCCCAGAGACGCTAGTACGTCTATTTAGACCAAAAATGGCCCTGGCCGCCGCATTCTGCGCAACTTGAAGCCGCTGTAGCAGGTACTCTGGTAGGCCCAGGTAAAGAATGTTGGCATAATCCAACCTGGAGCCTATCAGGGCCTGCACAGTCAGCCTCCTATGCTCCTCTGACAGAAGAGGCAAAAACCTCCGCAGCATTTTTAATAGGCCAAAGCAGGTGCCGGTCACCCCAAGGATCTGGGCTTTCAACGTCAACCCCTTGTCCATCTTAACCCCCAGGTTTTTAGCCATAGGGGAAGAGCTGGATGGTGGAAACATGTTGACGGGCCACCATGCCTGCCAGCTCGGCTCTGCATCGCACCCGAAGAAGAGTACCTCCGATTTGTCGGAATTGCACTTGAGGCTGTTCAGTTGGAACCATGTGAACACCGCCCCAAGGCAATTCCGGATACTCTCCCCGTCAAAGTCAGCCCCTCTCTCGCAAGAGAAAAGGAGCTGGGTGTCGTCGGCATACGACACGATCCGGGCACCAAATGACTCCGCCACCGCCGCCAAAGGGGTCATAAAGATGTTAAAAAGGGTCGGGCTCAAAATAGAGCCCTGAGGGACCCCGACTCCCAATGGCGGCATCACGGCAGAGTCAGGTGGTGTCCAGACCGTCTGCCGGCGGCCGGCTAAGAAGGACGAAAACCATTTGAGCACCGTCCCCCGAAGACCAATCTCAAAGAGTCTTGCGAGAAGGCCATCATGGGGGACGGTGTCAAAAGCCGCCGACAGATCCAACAACACCAACATGACTTTGCCCCCGGTATCCAACACCCTTTGATGGTTTCAAAAACCTCAAGGAGCGCGGTCTCGGTGCTACGATTAGAGCGAAAGCCTGACTGGGAGTCATGCAGAATCTCGTGGGACTCCAAAAAATTGGAGAGCACCGACTGAACGTGCTTCTCCAAGATTTTTACACAAGCCGGCAACAACGAAATCGGCCTATAGTTAGCTGGGACCTTTGGGTCAAGGCTAGGTTTTTTAAGTAGCGGGATAACCATGGCCTTCTTCCACTCTGACGGAACCACTCCCAAGCTCAACGAAAGGTTGAGAAGAGGGTTCGCCAGTGGGTTGATCACCTCCGCCAATTTACCCAAGAGCTTAGCTGGGCAAGGGTCCAACGGAGACCCAGATTTTAAATTGCCCATAAGCGCTAGAGAGGCGGGGGCTGACAAAGATGGAAACTCGGTCAGCATGGCGCCCTGCGCAACAGATGTTGTCGATGTATGGGAGACCCTGGGGTGCAATGATGGATACAATGTATTGGAAAATGGGGGGCTATGGCCTGGGGGGCCTGCACATGAGGGTGCTGCAGTGGATGTGCTTGGGCTGGGTCCGGATATTAGAGTTGAGATGGTCCATGGTCACCCTTGGGTCATTAGAGTGCGTGGTCAGCCAGAGTGTGCTTCTGTAGGTGATGGCATTACCTCCTCCTTGATGATCGGGGTGCTCCTTGCGGGTGATACTGCAGCCGCCAGTGATGGCGATGGCGATGTCCGGTCCAGAGCAAAGGTTGGTCCTGCCAGGCAAGGTAGCGTCCAGGTTTTATGGTGAGGAGGGTGCAGTCTTCATAGCGGTGGGGTGTCCAAGAGGAATGCTCATTGGTGCTGAGCGCGGTCCAGGGGCAGACGGACGAAGACGAGATGTTCTTTGGTGGTCTTGATCCAGCTGCAAGGGGTTGCGATGATGGTGGTGGCATCCGGTGGGCAAGGTGAAGATGTGAAGTTACCTATGATGGTCGGTCCAGGAGAGTCTGGTATTGTGTCTGTAGTTGAAGTTCCCACTGGAGGAGGTGACGTGCTCGACATGTGTCTTGCTGCTTGTGTCTGATGTAAGGGACCTTCCCTAGGAGGGGGTGGTGATCTGGTCACTGGGGTTGTCCAGGTGGAACTTGAGTTCACCGAGTAGGATGTCGTCGGTGGATAGGAGACCCTGGGGTGCAATGAGGTCTACAATGGTATTGGAGAATGGGGGGGCCATTGCCCTGGGGTCCCACACATGAGGGTGCCGCAGAGGATGTGCTTGGGCTTGGTCCGGATCTTGGAGTTGAGATGGTCAATGGTCACCCTTGGGTCATTAGAGTGCGTGGTCAGTTGGAGTGTGCTTCTGTAGGTGATGGCAATGCCTCCTCCTTGACGGTCAGGGTGCTCCTTGCCCACCGCTACGACGCCAGCACCCTCCTCGCCATCAACCCTGGATGCCACCTCGCCTGCCAGGACCAACCTCTTCTCCAGACCGGACATCGCCATTGCCATCACTGACGGCTGCAGTATAACCCGCAATACCATTGTAGACCTCATTGTTCGCTGGTGGATCTTCTGAAACAGTTGATGCAGCAGGGCCCCCTTAGGAGTGAAGTTGCAGCGCTCACGCCGGACAGGTTCGCCGTAGCACGGGCCTCACCCTCCATAGTGTACAGCCAGCCCAACATCATCCGGCCTGTTATACAGGGAGATGGCACACACTATTGGTAATCCCCTCCATGCACCCCGGTGTAGTGGTAGTTCATAGAATGCGATGCGGAGCTCACTACGTTGGAGCGCAGGAGCGCCTCTATCATTAACAGCTCCAAGGGTTGCAAGGCAGTCTTCTCACACAGGTCAGCAACATGTCTCCATGCGACCTGCCAGACTTCACCACCAGGTACGGGTGATCGTTACACCTCAATGTCTACCACCACGGCTCATCGACTCCACAGTTCCTCCGCATCCCACTCCAGGCTCTAGACGCAGGTCCAGGGAGGCATCCAGGCTCCAGGAGCAGGTCCAGCGAGGCATCCAAGCTCCACACGGAGGTCCAGCGAGGCATCCAGGCTCCAGACGCAGATCTGGTGAGGCATCCAGGTTCTCATCCTGGTCATCCTGGATGTTGGCTGACTTGCAAGGGCTGTTGATGTGTGCTGCACTTGGCCCTGGCTGCTCCATTCTGCTTGTTCTTGGTTTTTATGCCTCTTTCATGTTGGAGGTTGCATGATACGCTATTTATTGCATTAGAGGCAAGAAAACGCACGTTGGACTGACTAGCGTGTGTTTTCTAGTCGCTAATGGGCCTATTTCTGGTTATCGCCCGAAAACGCCAGATTTCCTTTTGTGCCGTTCCCTGTTACAATCGTCATGTAGCGATGGCTTGTTAATACGCCGTAACATGGCAAAAGTTTTCAGAGTTAGGGGGTGATAAAAAAACTGCCGCTAACTGGCGTTTGTGATAGGTATCGCCTGTCCTTGTAAATATGCCCCTAACTGCATTAGATTAATTGAATTTTGAAGTTTGTTGGACATCCTAAATAATGCAGAAATATCACTCAACCCTAAGTAATGTATGGGTGTGGACAATGTTACTTTTTTCATAAAAATATGAAATTTAAAAAAATAAAAATCATTTAAGTCGGCCACAAAAGACATTGGCTTTCAAAGATATGTTGCTACTAAAATGGAAGTCGCTCTATTTCTGCTGCACATAAAATGAATGATTTTGTATCACTCTATGAAAGATAGATTCAAGACCATGGATTTAAAGTAAGAAAATAATAACTACTGCTGGATTCAAACGCCATCTTCATTCAACATTATTGAATTTGTAACTGCTCTTTCAAATCATATTTTGGAAATTCTTCAGAGGAGACGATGAGATACAATTGTTCTCCTCTCTATAAATGTGTTTTTGTATTTCAAGCAGAAACTGCAGTTTATGGTCCGCCCCAGTAGCAACAGTGCTTTATAATCTTCAATAGTCATTTTCCAGCAGTCTGTCACATACATACTGCTGATATGGTTTCGTGTCACTGCTCATCCATTTTCAGATTCTATATTTCTTTACTTTAGATTATTACTTGGTCATTTGAAAGTGTTCAAAGTTATTTTGAATTTTAGGCTTGGTCGCCATTAAGTGAAGTAAACAATATGACTATTTGTAGGAGTACTGCTGTGATGGGGTTGGGTCAAGTATTTCGGTTAGCAGTGGTGTATCTTTTAGATGTCTGCACTCCAGTGAAAGATGTATTTCCTATCTAGTAGCCATGATAATAGCACATCACATCACTCATCAACTACCTTATATGAGCATATACTTGTGTACTTTTGGTTGCTGCACTTGACCCTGGCTGCTCCATTCGGCATGTTCTTGTTTTTTTATGCCTATTTTATGTCGGAGGTTGACTGATATGTTATTTTTTTTGGATTAGAGACAATAAAATGTACGTTGGGCTGACTAGAGTGTTTTTTCTAGCCGCTAATGGGCCTATCGCTGGTTATTGCCCGCTAAACGAAATCATCGACTGTCTGACATGGTGTCATAGAAAAAGATATGCTATCAGTTAAAAAAAGATAGGGAAAATGCTGTGCTCCATTAAACCTAAACTTGAAAGCCAGTGATGTGGTTAATATTTAATATTTTTCCGAGATATGTTTTACTGCTAAAGGGCAATGAAAGAATATATTACTATTTCATTATTGACTTTTATTCAAGTGACCTTTACACTTTTATTTAGTTGTGGAGGAAGCTTAAGCTATATCCAAATCTCTGCTCCACCAATATTCTGTTACTCCTCGCCTATTATCACCATAAATGTTTCTGCAAGAATTGAAAATAGCTGGGCAGTGGTGGGGTTGTAGCAGGGTGTCGGAAGATAAAAAAAATACAAGGTAAAACCTGTTTTAAATTTGGGCGGCCAGCCCATTTCTCAGCAGGGGTGATGGAGTAAATTACTCAATCACCCTGATGCATGTGCTGGCTGCCAAATTTAGAAATGTTCACCGGCCCAGAACACATTTCTAGCATTGGCAGAATCCACCACCATGATGGTTCCTGTCTATGCATTGTAAGTTAGACGGGCGGTTCAATCAACATGACGGACCCGTATGGCAAACTTATAGTGTGTTTTTTTATTTTTAAGGAGAAAGTCCCAAATCAGGATTTTCATTTGAAAATTTTAAAAAAGCAATACCCGCCTCGTCAAGAGAGTTTCCTCCCATGGCGAAGGGGGTATTGAGCCCTTTTCCTAGCACCTTACTGCCAGGTTTTCCAAAGCTGTGATGGGCATTTGAAAATCGGCTATATGACTGCCCAACTAATCTAAGTGGGGGGCATACAGGAAAACCTCTGATAGCCCATATTTCATTGGGCCGTCCGAGAGGTTTGACCTCAGTGGAGATGGAG
This sequence comes from Lissotriton helveticus, assembly GCF_964261635.1. Classification (NCBI taxonomy): domain Eukaryota; kingdom Metazoa; phylum Chordata; class Amphibia; order Caudata; family Salamandridae; genus Lissotriton; species Lissotriton helveticus. The sequence goes on along the minus strand of NC_136059.1, from coordinate 1,597,677,642 downwards.
CAGTCTCTGTTGTCGTCAAACCTATTGTCCGCCCAAGTTAAAATAGCAGGGGCGTAGCTAGAGCTTGTGGCGCCCGGGGCTATCCCTCAGATTGCCGCCCCTTGGGGGTGGGGGTGGGGGGAGGGGGGGATTGCTGGGGAAAAAGGATGGCGAGCACTTGAAGGGCGTCCGAGAGACACGTAGTATTGGCGCTAATAGTTACCTCAAGTGAAGTGTGTTGTAATTGCATCTGTGATATATATCGAGAAAAGGAGTGGGCTTAATATACACCTTTGCCTTAAGTTATTTGGTTTGTGCATTTTTCTTGATAAAGCTCAATTCCTGCCCAATTTAATTCTCATCCATGACCCTCCATAAAGCGCTTCATACTATTTATGAACGGGCTCCCATTTAAAGGTGAAGGAACACTTAAAGTTTTCATTACATGCCACGTTGTGACGTCCACCTACTGATAATGCCAGAGGTTGCCCTTGGCATCAGCCTGGCATTGCCCACCTTTTTCGTCTCAGGCCAACAAGACCACGGGCTCGAATTTCGTTGTCCATTAGCAGAAGGTAGTTGGTGCTAGGCTCCTTATTTTAATGCCCCACACACTATGGTGTAAGAGGAAGGGGACCCCTATAGAGCCAGTGAGAAACATATTAAAATCCGTATTAGTGGGATGACCAAGGCTTTAAGTGGGATGAAAGAACTGGAGGGTCTCTCAAAGGGGCGTGGTGAATGTAATTAAGGGCTTGGTTGAAAAACACTTCAGCTAAAAATCTGTGCTTAGCATAGTGTGCCGCCCGACTTGTATTTTGCTGTTTCTGTCATTGCATCCAGATATATAATACAAGTAACATCATACCTACAATAAGTAAGGACTATTGGCTTTGTCAATGGTTGTAACTTGCAAAAGATAAATAAGCAGCAACTATGGCTTGTAAACAGAGCCCGATAGAGACCCGTTTCGAGGCCCCTTTTTAAAAAACAGCCAGTGCTCAGACCCGGCGAGACCCGGCCCACTTAAAGCCCTGGGGATGACTCAGCTGGTTGAACGCACACTGCAGGGATCTCTTCCGATCATAAACTTAATTCCCAGAGGGCCCACTCAGCCTTTCAGCACAAGAAGCAGATGAAACGAAGACCACTGGGGTGCTTTGCAACGACAACTATCACACAGGAGATAATTAAACGAGTGCCCTGTGCTGTGCAATTCCGATATTACACTTATGTGAAGATGCCCACCCACAAGGTGACCCCTTTGGCACCACCTCCCCACACAGGTGAACCGTGATTTGCGTTTCCTCCCCTGGGCTGACAGGAGCTGCACATTTCTCTGTACTAATGGGATAAGCACTACAATATTTTGAAACTAAAAACTGCAGTCTTTTTCATAAAACTTAAAATAAGAACGCTGCAATAAATATGGTAAAAACGCACGACGTGTACACTCGGCACAGAACCCAAACGCTCGAGGAAAGCGCCTTACCTTAGAGTGGATTATAAAGCGCCTCTAGCTGTACCCAAGCGGGGGGATGGGAGCAGCATTCCTTTACGCCCTGGAAGAGCAGGCAGGAAAAAGCCACTAGCTTTCCGTGGTGCTTCGAATCGTGAAGTTCTCGGTTGGTGGGCTCCAATGCTCGGTAAACTCTTGATAGTTGAGCAGCCCTGCCACTCATGCATTCCCTTGCTCCTTCTTGACAGCAACTATTCCCCTATACTGTGTGTCCAGACTCCAGCTCCATCTTGAATGATCTGAGTGGAGGGTCTGTCTGACTCGCGCGCGCACCATGCGTGCAGCGTGCGTACGCTGCACGCACTTTGCACGCATGATCAGTTTGCTTGCTCCTTCAGCTTGCATTTGAAACTGTGCCGCCGTGCGTGCGCGGCGCTTGTGGCCCGTTGCGGCAGCGTTTACAATTTATTTGGGGGCTGAGGTCACTGACTGACAAAGTGTCAGACAGTGAATGTCCCCAAATAAATCATGAAGGCCCCCGCAATGGGCCACAAGTGCTGCGCTGCCTTGCCGCCTCCAAAACAGTGCCGCCTGGGGCGGTCCGCCCCCCTCGCCCCCCCCTAGCTACGCGGGTGTACAATAGGGAGGGCGGACCATAATGTTGGTGGAGAGGGAACTGTATGCCACAGAGTTCCTTCTACACCAACATTTGAATCAGGCCTTATGTTCCAAAAGGTCCAAATCTTTGCAGGCTGTGGTAGATTTTTCTATGAAAAAATATCACTCTTATCTGAAACTCACAACAGAGATGAACCTAAGAACATCATCAAAATATTATCATGCTAAGAGAAATTCAACATGAAAGGAACAAATTGTTGTCAAATTAAATACTGTATCACTTCTACAGTTTCATGATTGAATTTAACCACTGAAATGTAGAGAGTCCTGCTTTGATACATGGGAGTAAATCTTTTGTGAGAGCAAGCTTACCTGGGTGAATGTCCTCGTGAGAACGAGCCTGTCAGCCTGTCAGCACTGCGGACGCTGCGGGACACCTCGCCGCCTTTGGGTCCCCCGCCGCCGAGGGACTACAATCCCAGAGACACACGCGGCGCGCACGCCACCAACGCGTTGGGGAAGCGCCAGGAGGTGTTCTTAAGGCGAGCAGGACTCCCGCGTCGTGGGACGCGTGCGGGCAGTGCCGGGCCAAGGGCGGGCCCGTTTGAGCCCGTTCGAGAACGGAAGAAGACGGGCTGCCCCCCCCCTAACCTGCTACATCTGAGAAGGTTAGTGTTTGCTCCTTGCCATTATTTATATTAGGCACTAGCCCAGCGCTCGTCTTCAATATACTCTTTTTTTTAAAAACAATTTTTATTAGGATTATTTATACATTTCCCTTATAACTCACTTAGCATGACGTGCAAACAGACCATACTAGTAAACATGTAATTTCCCCCCCACTTCTCACAGTACCCCATTTCCAGTACAATATATTTGGCATGACATGCGTACAGGTCATAGTAGGTAAACAGACATCTGTCCCCATGGTTCTTATAGTTCCACTTGCAAGTATTCACCTTTTGTACCCTCTCCACATATGCCCGATTATCATCTAGCAGTTCACTCCGTGTAGTGTAGTCAAGTACTCGCATCCGAGTCAGAGTCCTCAGGAGGCGGTGGTTCACATATGTTTCCTTGATAGGAGTTCCATCCCCCCACATCTTTTCCCACTTTTTGGGACAGCCACGGTGAATAAAAATGTACCTTTCCTCCACCATTGCCAGATCCATATCTTTGCACCACTGAGCCAGGGTGGGGCCTATTCTAGACCCCCAACGTTGGGCAATATTCCGCTTCGCTACTGTTATTCCAAGGGTCACCCATCCCTGAGTTGTTGCATTTAAGTCCGTTGGCTCCCATATATTGAGCAAACAGCACCGCGGTTCCGGCAAAATAGTTACTCCTGTGACCTGGGTGAGCTTCCTCATCACTGCCCGCCAATATCCCGCTATCTTGGGGCAGCTCCAGATGGTATGAAAGAATGTCCCTAGCTCTCCGCAGTCCCTGAGACAGATCGGTGTGCCTGACTGCCCTATTTTATGGAGGAGTACCCTCGTATAGTATACACGGTGGAGAATTTTAAGTTGAACAAGCCGTAGCTTTGATGGAATAGCCACCTCACGAGGCGAAACCAGCGCCTCCCTCCAGTCTGCCTCATCAATGTCTCCTACCTCCCTCTCCCATTTGGTCTTGACAGTCTCCGTGGGCAGGCTTATTATTAACTATTTTCTTATATATCATTGAGATTGCCTTTTTTGGAGATGTTCCGTAAGGAGTCTGTCTTCTAATGGTGATGATTCCTCTGGGGTCGAGGCTGGAGGTAGGACAGAATGTAGTGCGTGTCTAATCTGTATGTAGCAAAATCTCTCAGTCCCTGCCAACCCATAAGTAGCCTGCAGATGCTCAAACAACACGACCTCGCCCTTCTGCCACAAGTCCCCAACTGTTGATATTCGAATGGGGTCCCAGTTATGGAATGCCTTGGTATTCCCCAGCATTCCTAACTTCTTCGTGTCCCATAGCGGAATTGCCTGTGTGATCACTCCCTCCCATCCCAGCGCGCGCTGAGCCACGGACCAAATATGTATTGTGTGCAGTGTGGGTCCAGTGATTGTGTACTTCCCTTTTTTATTATACAGGGCATTCACAATCCCTGCCGGCACCAGAAGATGCCTATCTAGTCAGTACTCAGGCTCCTCTTGGGGGGCACGCAGCCACTGGTTGATCGGGACAAGCTGGGAGGCCCAGTAATACGCTCTTACGTCTGGCAGAGCGATTCCGCCGTCGTACCAGCTCCTAGTGAGTTTTTTTTTTGCTATGCTGGGTGCCTTTCCGTCCCACAATAGTGTATTAACTTCCGTATCAATTGCTCCAAAGTATGTTGATGGGACCGGAAAAGAAGTGTTTTGCAATGCATATAAAAATCTTGGGTAGCGCCATCATTTTAAAGAGCGCAGCACGGCCAAGGAGCGTCACCAGCAATGCGCGCCAATGCTTGACATCTTTTTGGAAGCGCGCCAGGGGTTGGGCCAACTTCGCCTCAAGAAATTGCGGCCGGTCATGTGTAACGAACATGTGTAACGAATATTCCTAAGTATTTAAACCCTTTAGTAGTCATCTGCAGGGTACACCCCCTCGGCAATCGTGGTGTCGCACCCTGTAGAACATACAGCAGTGACTTATCCCAATTGATTGTGTATCCGGATACTCGTCCATATGCCAAAGCCCATGTGCTGGAGGACCGCGAATAGGAAGGGCCATTCCACCAGATCAAACGTCATTCGCGTCTCTAGGGAGAGTATGGCCGCATCCTCTGTCAAGGTTGATTTTCGCTCTATTACTCCAAACAGCCGTCTGAGATTGAGCGCTGTGTTGCGGTGTGGCATGAACCCTGACTGATCCGGGTGAATATTTTGGATAGGTGCGGTTGTAGTCTAGTGGCCAGTGTCTTGGCGAGTATCTTTGCCTCCGCATTGAGAAGTGAGATCGGCCTATAAGAAGTGCATTCTTGCGGCGGCTTTCCAGCCTTATGTATGGCGACTATGGTAGCACCAATCTCCAAGCTCTGTGTGTACATGTTTAATAAGTGCGGCACCAATTGCGCTGCACCAAGTTTATAGAATTCCACTGGGATCCCATTGGGCCCCAGCACCTTCCCGGTGTGTAGCGCCCTAATTGCCTGTGAGATCTCCTCCTGTGTGATGTCTACTTCTAAGGCGGTGACTGTGTCCTCCCCAAGGGTAGGTGTGCGAATGTCATACAGGAAGGCGAGGTTATCCTCTACCGTTGCAGTGGCTATTGGTGTATATACAGTCTCGTAATGGTGCGCCAGCGCTTGGGAAATCTGTTGTGGGGCAGTTACCACGTCGCCCTCTTCCGTACGCATCTGCGTTATCCAATTGTTCGCCCTCTCTTTTTTCCCTAACCATGCCAGAAGTCTACCCGCCTTATCCCCTTGGCCATATATTGTGTGTTGAGTGGTAGTCAGTCTGCTGGTGACCTCCTCCCTCGCGTATGCCCTGTATGCTTGCTGCGGCAGGTGTAGCGAGTGTGCCGCCTCCTCCGAGTCACTCAGCGCCTGCGCCCCCTCTGCCTTCACTAACTCCTCCTCTAGGTCTTCCATGCGTTTCTAGTGTTCCCGCTTTTTACCTGTGATCAGTGATATCACATGACCACGGAGTACTGTCTTGTAAGCCTCCCATAAAACCGCTGATGATGTAACTGAGTGTTGATTTTCCTCAAAATAACACTTGGTGGCCTGCAGCAAGGACTTTCTCAGCCTACGATCCTGTAAGTATCCCGGTCTAATAGGGAAAATCCTCTTACTTTGTGGGGTAAAGGCTGTATATGTAACAATGACTGGGGAGTGGTCTGATATGCCTCTTGGTAGGAGTCTAATGTCAGTCATACCCAACATCCCAGTGGCTAACGTGAAAATGTAATCCAGTCTAGAAAGGCTATTATGAGCCCCAGAGTGGAAGGTGTACTGCCTATCAGTCGGGTGCCTAGTGCGCCAGACATCTAACAGCCCCATCGCCTCTACAAAGTCCTGCAGTTTGTGGGACATCCCCCCAGGAGCTCTCGGGGGCAGTCTATCGAGCAACGGGTTCATGACAGCATTGAAGTCCCCTCCAATTATCAATTCCCCGCGGGGGGAGTATGAGTAGGAAGTTACCCAGGTCTGTGAAAGCAGTCTGGTGCAGTGCTGGTGGGATATAGACCGACACAACATTATATATTCTACCTTCCCATTGGCCCGATACTGACGCAATGCGACCCTGGTCATCATGGTATGTCTTTGTCACTATCATAGGGAAGCGTTTATTTATGAGGACCCCAGCGCCTCTAGACCTCGAGGTGAACTCCGAATGCACCGCCATGTGGAATCCCCATCTATTTAAGGCCTTGACAGTCATTCCCTGCAAATGCGATTCTTGGATCAGAACCACCACCGGATTCTTACGTTTTAAGTACTGCAATACTAGCCTTCGTTTAATTTTGTCACCAGTCCATTGACATTCCAGGAGAGCACTACTAACTGCGATGACTGCCTCGGAGCGTCTTGTGTACTTGGGGGCGGGGCTCTAACGACCTGGTCTTTGTCTAACATGGCTGTTAGAGGAGGGTAGGCTGTCAGGAGCTATCTTAACACGATCCAACTCATCATGCTGCACAATCACTTGTAACACAATACTAAAAAGGGGGGCACTTCCCAAACATAACAATCCCCCCAGAACTGACCTTGTTCCTCCACCCCCCCTCCCTGTTCCCCTGCCCAGCGGATTTAGAACTACCCGCCACCCCAACTCAGCAGAGTGCTTTAGTCCCATAACTGTGTACTTGCGTAACAGGGGGGAAAGAGCTCGCCCATGTCTTGCCATCAGCCCCACGCTCAGCGTCTCTTCTCAGCCTGTGAATGTGTCCCACTTGGCCTATTGCCCGGCTTCTCTTCGCCACAGCACCTCTTCATTATGTACCGCCAGACATTATCTGTACCTGAGTATTTGGCGCTGTCACTGCTCTCTTAGGTGTCCAGTTTCACAGCTGAGGGGGTCTGTCCCCGCCCTTTTGCAACATAGGGGTGGTTCCACATGTGTCAGCCTCTCCGTAGTTTTAGTCCAAAGGCACCTCTAAATCCGATACACCTGCGTCATTCCTCTGTACTTTCACGCCTGGACTCTCCATTCTTGTTTCGTGATGCGTCCTCCACCTCATCTGTATCCCTTTGGAAGGAGTGTCTTCTCTGCTGCCTCTCCTGTCTGTGGGTCTCGTTTGCCGGTCTCCAGCCCTCCAACCATTCCAACCCCTCACCAGGTGAGTCAAAAACCCAGGTTTTCCCTTCTGCCTCAACTCTGAGCTTCGCTGGGTATATCATTGCGTATTTCAGTTCCCTACTGCGGAGCTCTCGTTTGACCTCTGTAAAATTGCGCCGCTGGGCCGTAATTGCCGCCGTGTAGTCCGGGTATAGGGTCACCGTGCTATTCTCAATTTGGATGGGAGGGCCCGTTCGAGCCACCTGCAGGATCACATCCCTATCTCGGAAGTTGAAAATTCGAGCTAGGATATGCCGCTGGGGAGCTCCCGGCCTGGGTCGCCCGCCCCGGACCCTGTGCGCTCTTTCAACCGAGAAGAATTTGGAGAGGCCACGAGGGCACAGCTGTGTCTGTACCAGTTCTTCCACAAATAGATCCAGCGCTGGCCCCTTGACACTTTCCGGAACACCTACCAAGTGCACGTTGTTGCGCCGAGAGCGCCCTTCCTGGTCATCAAGCTTCGCAGCCATTTGTTTATTTGCCAGTTCCAGTTGGCTCACTCGTCGCTGCAGGGTTGCGGTATCGGCCGACAGGGTTTTAGTTGTAGTCTCTACCTCCGTAATTCTGGAGCCCATATTCGAGAAGTCTGCCCTCAGCAGTGTCACCTCGCTAGAAATAGAGCCAATGGAGGTTTGCAACTGTATCAGGGTGGCCATTACATCCTGGAGCGTCACTTCTTTTGGGGGGTCAGGTCCCTGCCCGTTCGCCGCTGTCTCCGCCGCCTGCCGCCCGGCCGGTTGGTCTTTAGTTAGGGCATACTTATCAATGCGGTTGCTCTGCACCGGCTTGGAACCCCTGGTACTCATGTCGCCGTCAGGAGGCGTGATATCTCCGTTGGCCCTGATGAGTAAGTCTCTGCCAGGAAGTCTACGGTGCGGCCCTCTTAGTTGCTGCTCTTCGCTTGCCCTTCCAGTGTCTGCGTATTGTGGCTATATTGTTTTCGCCTTGGTATCAGATCGTCCAGTTGCATCCTGCCACTGGTCTGTAGCTCCCGTTTGGCATTCAGGGCCCTTCGCTCCAGGTGTCTTCCCGGCCCACACAGACTCCTCTGCACAATGCCTACGCCTTACATTAGCACCTATGGCCACTCTTCCATATGACCTCTTCCGGCCCCACTCTTCTACACAACTACTTCGTCCTCAGTCAAAATGCGGTATTTACAGGGCCACTCCGGTGCTCACTCTCCTCTGTGTACTGGAGTGTACTGGAGATCGTGGTGGCTCTCCACCAGCTTGTTCCATCCGTACTTTAGCGATGATGTAGTCTGCCCCTTATTTACATTGTGCTGACTGTAGGGAGGTGCCCTCCGCTCTCCGCCAGTCCGTCCGGAGATCCGCCTCTCCCTCAACCTCTGCCCGCAGTACGTGGCCGTACATGCGGCTTTGATGCTTGCTGTACAGAAAAGGGGGTGGTGATGGAGCAGTGAGAAAGGGATGCTTGCTGTGCCTCCCGGCTTCTCTTGCGGTGGTTAGGCCGCGACTCCGCCCCCTAGCAGATCTCGGCGGCGGCGGCTTATCGCGTCTCCCGGAGCAGATTTCGGGGCACCGGAGGCATCTCCGCAGCTTTACCAGCCCTTAACTCATTGCAGGCTGCAGGATACCTGGCAGGATTTGTGAGGCCGTGTGACCGGGCGCCGGAGCTCCTCTAGGGTGCGGCCATGTTCGTACGCCGCTAGCCACGCCCACTCAATATACTCTTTTGACCAATTACAGTGGCTGTGAGGCTAAAAAGATGGCTCATGGTGAAGGGGGAAAGGGAAATAACTCATTAATGAGTGGCTCTGTCACAGATACCCTGCACCAGTTCATAATAAGGGCAACTTCTGTATTGGCTCACGAAATTGCAATAACTGAGCGGAGGCTTTCCTTGGAGTCAGTACAATCTAAACATTCATCCCTGGGAGGGCTGATGGGTGTAAGGTCCCCGGAGAGTCTCAGGACTCCTGAAACATTGGTACGGGGAAGAATCACCGATCAGTCCCTGCATGCAACAATAAGCCCACCCGGTATTACCCTTATCGAGGAGCACTCGGTCAATGCTAAACTTGTGGTGCTAGAAAAAAAATAGTCTCCGACTCCTCCACTCGTTCGGGAGTATCGACAAGGTCATTATGCAGTGCTAATTCAGAAACTACAACCTGTGTGTCTGAACCTGCAGTAAAGAGAAAACGAGTTGGGGGTACAAAAAGAAAGAAGAATGCGAAAACTCATAAACCCAACCCGATTGTCCCCCCCCAGACCCCTACTTTGTTGGCCTCCCCCGGGAGAAGGTCTTTTCACACTTCCGCAAGTTCACCACTGATAAATTCAGATGGGGTCTTAGTACCCCAAGGAGGCGAGGATATTTGGAACAAATTGGGTGCGCTAATTATTTTCTTATTGACTCCTATTACTGAGAGATTACAGCTTATTGAAGATAGACTGTCACACCATGATTTACTTCTCTTACAAGCCCATCGAATAAGGGATAAACCTTCAGGGCCACAAGAGGGGCTACCTGATTTAACTGAGAGTGTTTCTCGTAACCCCCAGATTCTTATTCAACAGACAAGTGTGGGTCCAAGTTTGCCTTCTACTCTTGTCACCGGGCCTGCTGTGGGTGGTACTATTGGGAATGTTGAAAACATGTAAAATGGGGGGGTCCACTGACTATGCCTTTGGGTACAGACCCTCACTCCCAAGGGGGAGCGCGTGCATTTAATCAATGGCATGTTGTTAAGGGCACGGTCGACCGCTCGTTTCATCTTACCCCTTGTGCAGGGACCCCTTCCTTACCATGTATTAATCTACCTCCCGCATCGACCCCATATGTGGTTGTGCTGGTTAAAGTACCGGTGTTGGAACAGGGAGCTGTCCAGACATATACTGAGTTAAAAAACAAATGAACCCACTGTTTAAATATGAATAAGCCTTTACCACCACAGGTTTACAGTGAAATACTATTTGCTCGAAGAGTAAGCTGGGTGGGACAAGGCAGGAAATGTTTTGAGGGTGATTGTATTGTAATCAATTTCAGGGATAGGAGGGTGGTGGACCATATTTGTAACTGGTATACCGGGAGAGAGGGTACCGGCATTCAGTCACAACCTCTAGCCTTCTTTTAACCTCACCAACAAACCCATCCGCAACAAGTGAGAAGAGCTAGATCATGGGAAAGATGGTCCACCCCAACCCAGAAGATTGGTTTAAATTCTGGGCTTAAAACCTTCAACACCTTTAATAGCCTAATACTAGCACCTCTCCCTGTTAGTAACAGGTTTAGTGTTTTAGACCAGTTGGATTGACTTACCCATGGACATTACCCCGACCAGAGGGCCTGTTTTTCAGGACTCCAGACCGACTATGAGATTTTCCACCTTTGTGGTGGTAGAGTAGATTTTCACAAAGAGGAGGGATGTGGGGAACCCCTCGGGGTGAGTGTTGGGGAAGTGCAGAATGATAGCTCTATCACGCCTGGTCAGGAGGGGGCTAGTACCTTTATTCCTATCCAGGGATCTATTGTTGGTCCTCAACGAGCCAATGAGTTGCAGAGCCCACAGGGTGATGAAGTTTGAGATCTACAACCAATGACGTGTATCGCCCTCCCAGATTCAGTAAGGGCTGTAGGGAATGGAGAGGAAACAGGTTTGTTTCGCGTAGTTGGGCCTAATACTACGAACTGCAACATCCTAAGCTGGACTATAGCAGGTTTACGAGCTAAAAAGGAGGATCCTAGATGGCTAGAGCTGATTAAAACCTATGATATACTGGGTTTTCAAGAAACTTGGGACACAGAGGGCGACTTTTGGGTTGATGGGTTTAAATCTTATTGCATGCCTGCACAGCAATCTCCCTCTGGCAGAGCCAAAGGTGGTCTTTTATTGTTATTTTCCCTCGTTCTCATGGGAACTCATAAAGAGATTATGGTAGGGACCCCCAACTGCTTAGCAATCGAATATGTGGCCCATAATTCATTCAAACTGCTGGTGGTACATTTTTATAATTCAGCAGATTGTTCTATGGAAAATGAACATTTGTTTATTTTGAGAGTGTTTTTAGAAAATTATTGTGAGAGTCAAACCACTAATCAACCGATTATTATCATGGGAGATTTTAATATGCATCTTTGCAACCAGTACTGCCAGGAGGTAAATGATCCCATTGGTTTAGCAAGGTATGCCCATCACACTTTGAGCATACACGTTCTGGGGGTTGCTTGGAAGAGCTCCTGGCAGAAATGGACCTCCATGAACCAAGTGATACTGTACTATCAGAAAGGACCCCTACTTTTACCGCCAGAGGGTGTAAAACCGTTATCGGTTTTATGTTTATGTCTTTTTTCCTTTTATCGAAGGTTGTTTCTTATAATACTAGATGGTCTCACCATAGTGACCACAATCCAGTTATCCTCGAACTAGACAGAAGCTGTGGCCTGAAAAGGAATTCAGGGATGCAGAGAGAGGAACTTAGTTTGAAACCCACAGATCAAGGCAGGCGGGTAAAATGGGCAAAAGTATTACCTGATCATTTTTTCCAGGAATTAGCCATAAAGGTAGAAGACAAGATGGAAATATGCCTGAATGGGTCGAATGAGGGTCCAGCAGTTTTGGGGGCCTTTGAAAGTATTTGCACTCAGGTAGCTAAGGACCTGACCTGCTCTGTTAGACCAGGCCAATTTATGGGAGAGAAGTGGTTCGATAGTAATTGCTCCAGCGCACATCGTAACTTGATGATCGCATTAAAAAGGTCCCCCCAAGACAAAAACCGAACAGGAGCACTTAGAAAGGTGTATAAATCAGCACTTCATACCACAAAAAATGAAATTAAAAAGAGGCTTGGGAAGCTTTATCCTCGGTGGAAGTGCTTAAAGATTGTAGTAGATTCTGGGCCATTGTGAACAAGCCATTCTTCTCGGGTGTAGATAACACTCCAATTGAATGTAATATCACAGAGGGACAATGGCTTGCCCATTTTGAGGCCATTCATGAGACACCTGAACGTGTGGAACAGGAGTTTGTACATGCTGCAAGAGGGGCTGCCACTGTCTTGACATTTTGTGAGGAGAATGTAGAACTGGCCATCAGAAATATGACAAGTAATAAGGCTCCTGGCCCTGATGGAGTCCCAGTGGACTTGTATAAGTTATATCCCTCATTCTGGGCCAATATTCTGACTAATGTTTTTAATGTTTGTGCCAGACAAGGTTTTCCTTCTTCATGGTCTTTGTCCATCATTGTCCCCATTTTTAAAAAAGGCCAGAGAGGGGACCCTAAATGCTTTAGACCCATCTCCCTAATTGATTCGGTAGTTAAAGTTTTAGGGAGAGTGATTCTGGGTAAATTAACGGATTGGCTAGACAAAAACCATGTTGTGTCTAACATTCAGTATGGTTTTAGAAGTGGCAAGGGGACTCAAGATCAATGTCTTAACTTATCCTTGTTAGCTCGGAAATATACTCTAGCTAAAGAAGGGTTATTACAGCTGGCATTTATGGATCTATCGTCGGCTTTTGATCTGGTCAATAGGTCAAAATTGTGGCAAATTTTAATGGAGATGGGGATAGAATCCAACTTGGTCTCCTTTCTAGCAGATTTGCATCAGGATCTTACTGCTAGGATAAGGATTCATCAAGCAGGCAATTGTACTAGGAACTTTAAGTCAGGCATGGGAGTAAGGCAAGGCTGCATTTTAGCCCCACTGCGTTTTACCCTTTATAATAATAATTCAGGCAAAGCTTTAGATTTCGCTAGTTTGGATGTCCCGCTGATAGGTCATGATCGTTGCCCAGTACTTCTGTACGCCGACGATGCTGTTCTATGAGCATGCACATCGGTCGGCTTACAGAAGCTTCTAGATGCTTTTGGGCTTTTCATGAATTCGTTGGACCTTAGGGTAAACACTGCTAAATCTCATGTATTACCTTAGGCAAGAAAAAAAGAGCAACCTTAGAACTTTTTATTGTGAAGGCGTAGAATTAACCAGGGTGCCCGTGTTTACATACTTAGGGGTTCTGTTCGATAAAAGAGGGACCTGGGCAGCAAAACAAAAGGTGAAGATCAATGCTGTGGTATATAAATAAATAATACCGGATCTAGGTTTGACTGGACATAGCAATAACAGATAGCTCAATAAATAAGAGTCAAGATTCGAGGTAGTAGGAGTTTGCAGGTTTAATACAGCATAAAGGACAGGAACAGGACAACCTGCACGGGAATAGGATGGCAGCTGCCTGGGGGCAGGATCTGGAATGAGCGCGCTAACTTTAATAACAATACACAAGCATATATACTAAAACAGTTGCAATTGCAATACATACAATAGGCGGAGCAGTGGGTGTGGTCAATAGCAGTCGCGAAAGATAAGGGTGAAAGTAGGTGTAACAAGAGGCGTATACATAGACATGTGATGTAAACGTAACAGAATATGTCATAAATGGGGCGGAAACATGGAGGGGGCTACCTAAGGAGCCGGGACCTCTAACCTAATGGTGCGCGCAAACTGACAATGACGTGTTACTAGGAGAAGCTGGGGGCTATGACTTCTGCGCTAGGAGCAGAGACTGAAGTCTGGAGAGTCAGGGCGACATGTACCTAACACTATCTAGTATCTGATGTTTAGAGAACATGTTGATATAAACTAAAAGGTATCGGGGTAAAGGCTAACAGACTCTAAGACTGGTGCATGCATTATTCTACATGTAGTGCGTGATGAAGAATATTAAATGACCATTAATACAGTATTTCTCTTACATGGAGACGTAAAGGCTAGACTGTGACGGAAACTATTGTTGCGATTCAGTAGCTTAGGAATGCAGAGAAGGAGGGCTGGACTGATAACTAGAATCATAACATACTTTTGGCAGACTCGTAGGCAGAGCCAGGCCGAGCCGGGCACTGTGAGGCAGGAAGTAAGTGAAGGGTCAGGAACACAGGTGGGGGCTGTATCGCTCCTCAGCGAGGGTTCAGGAGACAGGAGCTGAATCTGATGTCCGGGCCCTTTTGAGGCCTAGAAACGGGAACTTTACAATGAAATAACGTGCACACTGGGAAACGTGGCAACGTAACTTTACATAGGCCTAATATTCGTGGTATTCACGAGAACTGGAAACTGGCATACTAGAGATGGACACAACTGTAATTGCGTCTTTAATCGATCATGGGGAATACATATGCATATTAATCATGCACATATAACATAAGATGGGGGACACGTAGGGACACAGAACATGGCAAAATTTACTTTTCCACATTCCCTCCTTGTCACTACGTTTCCATCAGGAAACATCAATATTCATGATACCATCTATCATTTCATACAGTATCATTTGCTCGTCTCGGATTTTCTTGGAACGGGATTTAGAACGGGACTTGGGACTAGGAATACAAGAGGTAGCACAAATGCCACAAATCGCAGGGCCACATTGTATACATAGGCAGCAACTGAATATGATCGCTACTGCAATACCTAGAAAGGACAATACTTTCCATCCCCAGGCGGAAATTATATTCCAGAACCAACCGGACCATGTCCAGGTGCCTGGATCTTGGTGTAACATATGGGCAATTTTATGGAGTCTGGTTATAGCTGAATAAACAGACGGCGCGTTATTAGGAATGAAAATGCAGCAACTAGATCCGATGACTCTACATGCCCCGCCCCTATCGGCCAGTATGACGTCAAGGACGAGACGATTCTGGAGCACGACAATTCTCATAAAGGATTGCTCTTCGGTTAAGTTACCTAGAGCAGAAGTAGTCTCAATCACTACTGCTTCAAGGGTTCTGGTTAATCTACGTATCAGTTTACTATTCACGACAGTACCTAAATAGGGAAAGACACCTTTATTGATATCTATATATTGTTCTAGGGCAGTTTCAGTATAATCGACAATCGGGAGGTCTCTCTTGTGTCTAGTATGTACTAGGTGGGAATTCCTATGGTAGTCAGGTGGGGCTAGGAAAACTGGTGGCAGTAGGAAGGCAATGTAACAGGTTCCCTCCCAATCGAGGGGCAGACGAACATATGCGGTCTGACCACAAACAAAATAAGAATGACGTGAGGCTTTGAAAATAGATTTCCTACTGTCACTATACTTGACAATAGTAGTACAATCACTATGTCCTACATGTACGGAACCATCCTTTCGGACACATAATTCGCCTTTAACTGGTAGTACTGACATAGCAGGTAAGTCTGGAGTAGTATCAGACTGAACATTCAGGACCATGAAATTCGAAGAATAATTACCTAAATTATAAACTTCATTTTCTAGATCTAACCCTGTTCTGTGGGGAAGACCTTGCTTGTCTGGAAAACATGTACTGTTAAGAAAAGACATATCTGTTGAGGATGACGTTAACGTGGACCATGCTCCACACGAACCGTTATGTGAAAATGGATAAGGAAAGAGTGGCAGAACTCCCTTCGGTGTCTGGAAAGGGGGGAGTCGACCACACACCCAACAATTAGTGGCATTGCTGGTCTGGTGTGAATAATGTAACATGCGGATAAAGGAATTATTACGCATAGCAAGACGATAAGAAAGTTCATGAGGAGGCAGATCACTAAACGTGTGCTCTACTGTAACATTGAAAGACTTATTTACATGAGAAACTGGAAAACACAAATAAAATGCATAACTTGTGCAGGTAGTCATAAGGCTGAAAAACAATATGAAACTTAGAAAAACGATACATCGGATTGAGTTTTGACTAACTCTCTCACTATGGGGGTCTATTTTATACATGTCAGAAACCGGTCTAACCGTTTCACCTAGGGGAGGACTTAGACAATCAAACTGGCTGACTTATTTTACTAGACCTTAATTTCTTCTTATACTCCTGTTGCGGAGTTTTCTCTAACAGGGAGGGATTTGTATCATAGTCTTTTGCGGGACAGTCCTTAAGAATAGTACTTTGGCAGTCTTTCAAATCCTGGGAAATGTTCTTAGAAACAGTCTTTAATCCATAAAACTTTTTCACGTGAGACAGGTGGACCCAGCCCTTCCTGCCTTCCAGCTTGACGGCAGTACGGGTGGCCAGGAGGACCTGTTTTGGCTCCTTCCAGCGAGGCTCCAGCGGACTTGAACGATCAAAGTTCCTCACAAGGACCAAACATCCGGGAACGATGTCATGCGGTGCCACCTTGGTATTGTCTGGAAATGCGGCGGAAACCTGTGAACGACAAGAGTGCAAGGCAGACATCAAGGAAGCTAGGTAATCTGTCAGCATATTACTTGAAACATCGGTAATACTTCGGGGTCTAGGTGTACCCCACATATTAGGGGGGCGGCCGAATACGACCTCATACGGGGACAGACCTGATCTGGAATGTGCGACCATGCGCATATAAAACAAAGCGACTGGCAGAGCTACTAGCCAGTCTACACCTTTCTCTTTACAAATCTTGGCAATACGGATTTTCAGGGTCTGGTTATGTCTCTCTACGAGACCGGCTGCTTCTGGATGGCGTACACAATGGAACTTCCACTGGTACCCTAACAACAGGGAAATGTGTTTCATAAGCTCAGATGAGAATGGCTGGCCGTTATCAGAATATACGACTCTAGGGAGTCCATAACGGGGGAAGAACTCACGAACCAACTGCTTGGCAGTGGTCGCGGCTGTGTAATCTGGGACTGGATATGCCTCTGTCCATCTGGACAAAGCGCATACAACTACAAGGACATACTTGAAACCTCGACATCGCTCCATCTGAATATAATCCATCTGGAGGACTTCAAAAGGGTGGTCAGGGGGCTGGAATCCACCTTGTTCCACCGGGACACTTTTACCTGGATTAAACTGGCAACATATCATACAGGTACGGACTTTCTGCTTGGCTGCAGCTCGTAAATGCTTGTTGAACCAAATGTTCTGGATACTGTCTAACATAGCTTTTTCTCCTAAATGTGCTGGACTATGTGCGGTATTGATAATGACTTGAACCATTGAGTCGGGGAGAAACCATGTGGCTCTACCCTTCGTTACCCATCCCTGTTCTGTCTGGACCCCTCCTTGTTCGGACCATTTCTTGATTTCATCGGGAGTAGCATGTAACTGGATATCTATGACATCTTGAGTAGGGTCCTTAACTGTCATGCATGTAGTCGGATCTGGAGTATGTGTCTGTGTTGGATTAACTGAAATGTCTGGGGTCTGTGCTGTAAGCTTGGCTGTGCGATCTGCTAGATCGTTACCTTGAGAAATAATGTCAGTAACTGTCGTATGTGCTTTGCACTTCATGATAGCAATAGATGTCGGTAAATGTATGGCATCTAACAGAGCTTGAATAAGGAGACCATGCTGAATCTTGGTTCCATGAGAAGTCATGAAACCTCTCTCCTGCCAGAGCACTCCGAAGTCGTGTACAACTCCGAATGCGTAGCGTGAATCTGTGTAAACATTAACTTTCAGGTTCTTAGCGTGTATGCAGGCTTGTGTCAGAGCAACTAGCTCTGCTGCTTGAGCAGACAGGGTGTCAATACGGTGTGTTTCTATAACTTCAGTGTCAGTAGTCACTGCATACGCGGCTACTAGTTCTCCTGTACTTGTTCTCATACATGAACCATCCACATAAAGTGTCAGGTCGGGATCTGGTAATGGAATATCTGTCAGATCTTGTCTTGGCTTAGTCATAGTGTTAACTACTTCCACACAGTCGTGTGTGGCAGGATTTGAATTAACTGACGGTAACAGTGTAGCAGGATTTAGAACGTTGCAGCGTCTGATTTCTATGTGTGGCTGGAACAGTGTCAATTCATAACCTGTTAAACGTGCAATTGTCAAGTGCTGAGTTTGTGTTCGGTTTAAAAGAACTTCCACGGAGTGTGGAACTTGTACTGTCAAGGAATGTCCTAATACTATGGAATCACTTTGTCTGATAGCTAGTGCTGTGGCTGCAACTGACTTGAGGCACGCAGGCAGAGCCTGGGCTACTGGATCTAATGTGCTCGAAAAATAAGCACAGGGCTTGTATTGTCCTGCTTGATCTTGTGTGAGAACAGATAATGCTGTACCATCACGTTCTGTGACGAAAAGTGTAAAAGGCTTACTGTAGTTCGGTGTAGCTAGAACTGGAGCTTGGCATAAAGCTTTCTTTAACTCATTGAAACTAAGTGTATGTTCAGATGTCCAAGGGAGGACAGTCGATACGGCTGCCTCCTGTGTCGTTAACTGTATCAGTGGTTTGGCTAGAAATGCATACTGAGGAATCCATTGTCTGCAATAAGAAGTAAGGCCGATAAAAGCACGTACCTCCTTCTGTGTCTTGGGCTGAGGAAGACTCGCTATTAACTGGATGCGGTCTGGTGTCAACTGCCTACCCCACTTGGACAGTAAGTGGCCTAAGTAGATCACTTGCTGGACACAGAATTGAAGCTTTGAAGGGGACACCTTGTGCCCCATCTCGGCAAGGAAATACAAGACTGTAAGTGATGCTCGCTCGCAAGCACGTTCAGAACGGGCTGTGATCAGTAGATCATCGACATACTGGAGCAGGGCAGTGTCAGTTGGCATGTGAATGTTGTCTAGTTGTCTCTTAAGTGCTTGACTGTAAATGCTAGGACTTTCTGTGAAACCTTGAGGAGCTCGTGTGAACATATAGCTTCTTCCATTTAAACAAAATCCGAAAAGAAACTGGCTGTCTGGATGAATGGGGACACTGAAAAACGCGTTCTTGAGGTCTATGACTGTGAAAAATGAGGCTTCGGAATCAATGGCTGTCAATAGGGAAGAAATATCTGGGACCACTGGATACTGGGGAATAATACATTTATTGAGTTCTCGAAGGTCAATCACTAATCGATATACTGGGGGTGCATTTGGATCAGTACGTTTCATGACGGGAATGATCGGAGAATTACATACATTGGAGTCAGTTTCTACAACTACTCCTTGAGCCATGAGCTCGTCAATAATTTTGGATAAGGCTGCTACAGCCTCAGGTGGTAATCTGTACTGCCTGATTCGTGGTAACACTACACCTGGTTTGAGAGTCACACGATGGGGTGTGATTTGCATGAAACCTACATCAGTTGGACCTTGCGCCCATAGATGCTGCGGAACATTAGACAATCTCGGATCAAAATCTCGTAATACATAGTGACCCTTGAAGTCACGTAAAAACAATCGTATTCCCTCTGGGGAGCAGCAAATAACTGCACCTAATTCTTTCAGTGTCTTAATACCTAACAGATTTTCTGGACATGACTTCGTAAGTAATAGATCAGTAGTGCGGGACAATGGACCTACTTCTAGAGTAACTGGCTTTGAAATCTCATTTACAATAGGCTTTCCTGAAAATCCAAGGGAAACATTTCTAGAGCCTGAGAGCGGAGCCCCTGGAACTTCGGCGTGACTGATGGTCGTCCTACTTGCCCCTGTATCAATTAGGAATTTTCTGTCTTTCCCTAGTACTTGACTATGAACATAGGGACCTTCTTGATCTACAGGAATCTCGATGAGAGGCAAGCCTACCTCCCTCTCTAGGCTGTTTCATGAATACTGTTGATACTCTGGATACTCGGACTGTGCATACTGGTACATCTGCTGTGTAACATGCTGTGTTGCAGCAATAGGCTGCGGTGCTGTAACTGTCTGTTGTGCATTCTGTGGCTGAGAAGTCTGTGAAACTTGTTCTTGTCTAGGCGGACGTGGTCTTTCTTTAGTCTTACCGGTAGCTATATTGTGTTTCAGAACTGCACACTCGTTTATGAAATGACCTGGCTGTTTACAATAATTGCATGTCCCTTTAACGGGAGCTGCAGGATGACTGGCTTGAGTCGGACCCCTCTTCTGACTGTCTTGAGGAACAGATTGTGCAACTAGTACTTTCATTTTCGTGTCTTTCATACGTTTTCTCTCGTGTTCTTGCTCTTCTCTGATTCTATTCTGGTGGTACTGGAGCATCTGCAACATCTGGGACGGAGTACTTGCTTGCCATGTACTTTCGACTTTCAAAACTCGATTCTTAACTTGTGGACTAGAATTCTCAACTAACTTAGCAACAAAAAGATGAGGGTATGACTCACTACTTGTCTTGAGGCCACTGTTTATAATAAAGCATTTCTCAAATCTAGAATAAAAATCACTAGTGTCTTCATCTTGTTTCTGTTTACAGGCTGAGATTGCATCCCAGTCTTCCTTTTTAGTTGCTAATAATCTGGGCAAAACTTGTATTAACAGTTCTGGTAATTCTTTACATTTCTCTCCAAGACCGGTACCTGGTACTCGTATCTTATCTTCAGCTTCTAGAACTGCCCAATCGATCTTTTTCTCTCCCACCTCCCAATCTTTTTCCTTGAGTTTCTCGTATACCCCTGCGGGCAACAGGACCTTTAACATTTTAATAATATCTGGATAAGTGTATTCTCCCATACGGAGCATGTCTTTTAATTCTCGGTGGAACCCTGCTGGATCTTTGTCGTGACAAGGAATTAATTTCTTCATCTCTAAGAGTTCCATCTTTGTAATCGGGGTGTAAACAAATACTCGTTGCATTTCACCACCTGCTGTCCTGACTGGGTGTACTTCTCGTAGCGGATTCTGTCTATCTATGTAAAATGGTTTACTTTCTGGAGGTGAGACATGAACAAAATGCGGGTTCAGAAACGTTCTATATTTATGGCGCTGTTCTAGAATGACACTAATTAAATCGGTACCTAAACCTTTCCATTTATACTGGAGTAACTCGTTCAGGACATCATGTAACGGACCTGGATCAGAATGTTGACCCTCATACAATGTGATGAGGTGCTGGATCATATACATACCCACCAGTCGCTGCTCGGCTGGGGGCAATTTCAGAAACATGTGTGCCACTATTTCGTCTGGAAAAGTGGTAGAATCAGCAATCCATCGGACTGCTGATCGGACTAGTTCTTGTTCATGCATAGTACTTAACTCACTATAACCAATTCGTGATTTCAGAATATGATCGGTAGCTTGAAATACTTGTTCTAGAGAACCTTGTTCTGGTGCTGGATGATGAAAAACTGACTTGCGTTCTAGGCGTAAATGGCGATCTGAAAATCTAGATTTACCTACATACGCTATTCTGGCGGGATTCTCGTCCTCTACCTCTTCCGTAGGAGAGTCATTCTCTTTCTCGCTTACTTGTGCTGCTTTACGTTGTTCGTGTAACCTTATTATTTCCTTACGAATTTTCTTGTACATACTCTCTATACTACTGATAGTTCTGTGCTTACCCTCGGCTATATTATCACTCCACCTTGTCAGGATTCTCATTTCGCTCGGATCTTTGGACGGATAATCTTGTTCCCTTATTAAACAATTAATCAGAAACTTTAATATCATGAGCTGGATTTCAGCTTTCCTTTGAGACATGGCTTCGCCAATGCTTTCTGGATCATCCCCTGTACGGATGAAACGATATATTCTGTCTAGATCTTCTTTCATATCTGGTAGGGTGTCCAAATACCCGGTCACCCGTCTTACACGTATGGAATATATAACCGTACTATCATCACCTGCGACTGGATCATAGCGGCATTCAGTAAGAGCTCGTCGGATATCTGCAACGGACTTATATTTGGGCGTACGCTGTAACGCACATTCATGTAACTCGACTAACGTTAAACGTTGGTGTGGTGGCGGGGTACCAGGAGGACCTCCTCCTGCGGCCCCTAAACTGGAATCGTCGACTGATACTCTTCGTACTGGTGCGGCGGGCAATTGTAATGTAGGCTGGACCGGGGGTACCGTAGCAGGTACTCCGGTGTCTGGAGGAGCAGGAATGGCATGATTTACAGGGACTGGCGGAACAGGATTTGCATATTCTGGGACTGTGTCGTCCAAGTAGGACGAGATGAAAATATCAGCTGCGGTCGGTTTGTGACGTAGCTTGGTCGGAACTAAGGGTGGCGGAAAATTACTGGATGCCTCCGGGGTCGCTTTTGGCAAGCCCTCGGCAAGAAGAGGATACATACCCTTAATAAGGGCATGCCTCTGTCTATCTGACTGTTCGGTTTTGACTCGTTCACCTATCTCGATTAATTCCCTTTCTTGGGCTCGTTCTAAGGATTCTCTACTTAATTCTGACTTTCTGATTTCTTTTTCGGTTCTTTTATGAGATTCTTTGCGCCATAACTCGATGGCATCTTTCTGTGACTGTCTGGCTTTCTTTTTCCATAATGCTTCTTCTACTCGCATGATGCACTCGGCATCCCATGTACCCGATACGGGCCATCTATACTTTTCTTCTAACTGTTTGGTATACTCTACCCATAAATCTAGATATAATATGGCACTTATGCCATGCTTCTGATACATAAAGTGACCTGGACTGTCCCTAGGCTGGACAGGAACTGCTTCTTC
This sequence comes from Lissotriton helveticus, assembly GCF_964261635.1. NCBI lineage: Eukaryota > Metazoa > Chordata > Amphibia > Caudata > Salamandridae > Lissotriton > Lissotriton helveticus. The sequence goes on along the minus strand of NC_136059.1, from coordinate 1,597,655,018 downwards.
TAACAGACCTTTTCTAGTTCTTAACTGACGTAGTCTGGAAAATAACGGCATGACTGAACTGTAATCTGGACACAATACAATACACAATGAACACGATAATTACACCACTTTCATACCACGACATTAAAATACATGAAGAACATTTAAAATAACAGTTCGGACAGAATACTACCTGGAATACGGAAAACAGAATACATGGATTTTCTCGAGAACAGAACTGACTAGGACAGAAACTAGATGCACTGCTGAAACAGTACGAAACTTACCGGTCTCATAAAGAGACACGTCAGGACCCGCATCCACCGAAGTGGACACTTCGTTTTGGGATCTGTGTACCACCAAACCCCACGGACCAGAGACAATTAGATTGACCCTGTCTAGATACTACCCCAGCAACGGTACTCACCGGGCAGCAAGAACGGAAGGCCTCGGACTGGACTGGACTGCTTCGACGTCGGACGGACGAACTTCGGACTTCTGTTATGGGTGGGCCTCCGGATACCTCGGACCTTGGACTCTCGGCTTGGGCTCTGGTCGGGACTCGCCGCGTTCCTCCACCGCCTCGTCTGGATGCTGGACCGCAACCTCCGTCTCCTCCGTGGGCCTGAGGGATACTTGAAGCAGAAATATCTGCACGTGGCCGGTATGGTTCCGTCATGGCTGCAGAGGGTCAGGGGGCATACGTGGCTTCACCGGCGCGTGGGGAAAGGGCAAGTCCCTGTTCGGGCGCCATTATGTGGTATATAAATAAATAATACCGGATCTAGGTTTGACTGGACATAGCAATAACAGATAGCTCAATAAATAAGAGTCAAGATTCGAGGTAGTAGGAGTTTGCAGGTTTAATACAGCATAAAGGACAGGAACAGGACAACCTGCACGGGAATAGGATGGCAGCTGCCTGGGGGCAGGATCTGGAATGAGCGCGCTAACTTTAATAACAATACACAAGCATATATACTAAAACAGTTGCAATTGCAATACATACAATAGGCGGAGCAGTGGGTGTGGTCAATAGCAGTCGCGAAAGATAAGGGTGAAAGTAGGTGTAACAAGAGGCGTATACATAGACATGTGATGTAAACGTAACAGAATATGTCATAAATGGGGCGGAAACATGGAGGGGGCTACCTAAGGAGCCGGGACCTCTAACCTAATGGTGCGCGCAAACTGACAATGACGTGTTACTAGGAGAAGCTGGGGGCTATGACTTCTGCGCTAGGAGCAGAGACTGAAGTCTGGAGAGTCAGGGCGACATGTACCTAACACTATCTAGTATCTGATGTTTAGAGAACATGTTGATATAAACTAAAAGGTATCGGGGTAAAGGCTAACAGACTCTAAGACTGGTGCATGCATTATTCTACATGTAGTGCGTGATGAAGAATATTAAATGACCATTAATACAGTATTTCTCTTACATGGAGACGTAAAGGCTAGACTGTGACGGAAACTATTGATGCGATTCAGTAGCTTAGGAATGCAGAGAAGGAGGGCTGGACTGATAACTAGAATCATAACATACTTTTGGCAGACTCGTAGGCAGAGCCAGGCCGAGCCGGGCACTGTGAGGCAGGAAGTAAGTGAAGGGTCAGGAACACAGGTGGGGGCTGTATCGCTCCTCAGCGAGGGTTCAGGAGACAGGAGCTGAATCTGATGTCCGGGCCCTTTTGAGGCCTAGAAACGGGGACTTTACAATGAAATAACGTGCACACTGGGAAACGTGGCAACGTAACTTTACATAGGCCTAATATTCGTGGTATTCACGAGAACTGGAAACTGGCATACTAGAGATGGACACAACTGTAATTGCGTCTTTAATCGATCATGGGGAATACATATGCATATTAATCATGCACATATAACATAAGATGGGGGACACGTAGGGACACAGAACATGGCAAAATTTACTTTTCCACAATGCGATGACTAGAGCAATTGCGGCAGTAAATGGCTTTGCACAGCGGCTAGGGGAAAAACTGGTAGAGGCTATTTTATATATATACAAATCCAAGTGTTTAGCAATAGCTATGTATGGTTCATCCATTTGGGGTTATAGGCCGATGGAGGGGTTACAGAGAGTGGAGAATAAGTTTCTCCGCAATCTATTGTCGGTCCCCAATCTACTCCAACTTTTGCTGTACACCAAGAATTAGGAATGAGCTATATAATGGATAAACTGAAGCTAGCCCCAGTAATTTGCTGGTTAAAAACGTGGCTTAATTTAGAACTTGACCTAAACCACAGAATCATAAGGTATTGTATCTCTCTGGATGGAGCTAATAAAATTACTTGGTTGTATTATATTAAGAACCTGTTAGCCGATGTGGGCTGTCAAGACCCTTTTGACCATCGGGATAAGATTGTGAGTGCTGATCTGGTGCGGGTCAGAACACAGCTCCTGAATGTGTGGTCAAATGAGAGAGAAGAGCTGGAGTTAAAAAAAAAAGTCCGTTAGAACACATTACCTTTTAAAGACTGTACCGAGGATGGAACCATATTTGCAGATTGTAAACACGCCATTCCATCATTTGCTTTTAACTAGGTTCCGGTTTAATCTTATACACTTCTTTCTAGGTAATTCACAAGGGCCTTGTACCTGTGACAATTTCTCAGCTCAAGATACCATGCATTTCACCATGTTCTGTGAACACTATAATGATATCAGAAGGAAGTTTTTATTTCCTGTTTTAAAGAGAAAGGGATTTACTCAGGTTAAACTGGCTCTAATGTACCTCCAACTCCTAAATGAGCCCTGCAAATTTTTTCATATAGCAAGTTTTTTTGTAGCAGGCGTGAGACTCAGGAACCGACGTAATTGATTGCCTCTTTAGACTTTTTATGGATGTATTTATGTTTTTAAATTCTGTAGTGTATATTTCTGTACTATAATGTGAATTTTATGAAATATTTGGGTTAAATATATTTTGTTGGGGCCGTTATTTGTATGTTCTGTACTTTTATGGTTTTATTTAACCGAATAAAGTGATTTGACCGACTGACCCACTGAAATGCATAAATAAATTAGAGTAAATGCATGTCAATAATGTAAAAGTGACCATAGTAGTGTGTTGCAATCCAAACTACCACTGAATATTAGGAAGGTCGGTGACAAATTGTGACCCACTATGATTGGAGGTCATCAGATGGATAAAGTAAACTTTTTTTTAAATGCAACCTGCATTTCTTAAGAAACTGGACGGCATTTAAAAGGTAATGTTTACACTTTTGTTTGTCTAAGAGTTGACAATGGTCCCATGGAACACTGCCTCCTATTCAAAAATCATTTATTTTTACATTCACAAAGAGGAAGTGGCCGCAAGGGAACTCTTTCACTTTTGTAAATGTAGTATTGCCTAATTTGAAGTACCAGTAAAATATAAATGTTTTGTGACTGGATTTCAGTAGCACATAATTTATACATTAGATACCAGTTCAGTATGTGTAAAGGGGCCTACAATACGCATCTTCCAGATATCAAATTGATATCGATTCCCAGCCCCATGATAGAAGTCAGAAACTCCTAAAAAGGGGAAAAACATTTCAATGGCTCCACATTCTAAACTAGAACACATGTGACTACTAAAATGCTTAGTACATCTGGTCCTTATTTATGATTCAGCACTATATTCAATTTTATTGAGACCTTAATCAGGACTGTATACATTATAGTATTTTTTCCACACGTTTAATGAGCATGGAGTAAAATGTTTCATTGGTTACTAGTTTTGACATTTTTAGGTTATAACTTAAAAGTTGGAGGATCTTCCAGTGATGGGTCTCAAATTAGTGTCTTTCAGGAACTGCCACTGTGTTGCCTCATCCACACAAAAACTCTATTTTCTAGGCATAGAAAGTCCATTGCATAAGAAGGGGTTTGCATCTTTTGTGCTGCCTCACAGCATTTAGGTAACAGCATTCAGTTTCTTTATATTTTTTTCAATTGTGTTGTTTGGGAGTGGTGGCTAAATGGGGCTCCTTATTTTAGGATGTGCAATGTGAAAAACTGCAAAGAACATGTTTCATGGTCAACAATGGCTCACTCAAAAGCACAGTTGCATGGCAGCTCTGTGTGTATTATAAATGATTGTAGCACTGTAACTGTTTTGTAACCTAGTGAAAGGGTGCATGTGACAGGATTTAGGATGATGGAGGCAAAAGCCTCCTCCTGCAAGACTAAAAAAGGACCTAAGTGTGACTCTCGGAAGGTGTATTATTAAACAATATAATGAATACACAAACACAAAGTCATCAAAATGGAAGACGACTTCGTATATAAATAAGCAATCCGAATTTAGGTAGGTACCTGACTGAAATTAAAGGTGAAGGCATGACAGGCTAGAACTCCAGAACCTGCAGGAGTCAGAAAATAACTGGGAAATCCTTGTAAAAAGTATTTCCTGTTGTTTTTAGAATCCATAGACAAGGTAATTGTGCACGCTCAATGCATTGCCAATAACCTCCTCATTGGGCTTTGACTCTCCTGGGGAGTGAAGGAGATGGGTGCTCTTGTAGGGACATGTAGGTTTAGAAAATCAGGTGCAGGTGCATGATATATTGCAGAACGTCCAGTCAGCAATATTGTATAATATTTTGACAAAATATAATATCTCACTTTGAAAAAAATGTATACCAATGCAGCTCAAGGCTATACAGGCATGGGGTATAAACCAGATGAGAACACCTGTATGATTTTGCTGTGTGCCCTATGTGTTTTGCCTTTTGATGTATAAAGCAATCCTAAGAGGTTTGGGTGAGCATATCCTTATTGTGATTTGGATCATTAGGTATCAATCAGTAGCAGCAGTTTGCGAAGAGCATAAGAAGTCATCTGGCACATGCATCAACAATGTCATTTGCAATTCCTTATTAGCGAAAAATAAGGATTCGCTAATAAGGATTAGCAAAAGGCTATGCATGTAGAAATGTAAAAAAAATAGGGATTTCTAAACATTCCTTAATTGCGACTTGCAAATTTCGAGTCGCAATTAAGGAATACCTCCCCATTCATTCCTATGGAGGCCCATAGGAATGAATGGGAAGACATTCTCAATTTGCGATTCTCAATTAGAGAATTGCAAATTGAGAATGCAATTTCAAGGGTGCCAGGGTGTCAAAATGACACCTTGTTGCACCCCTGAAATCTGAATATGAGTACATCTTGCACACACATAACCCAAGGGCATGTGTGTGTGTAAAATGGAACTTTGAAAAATGCACTTTAGTGCATTTTTCAAAGTTTTTGAAAATTACCATGAAGTACAACTTCATGGTAATTTGCTCCCCCTATTAGCTAAATCGCTAGTTTTTTTTACTTTAATGCATTGCATTTAAGGCATCTCAATTTGTGATTCCTTGAATGCGATGGCAGTTTAAGTATTCGCAATTTAGAGTTTACTTGAATTGCGATTTTTGCATTTGGGATGATGCATCCCAAATGCAAAAATACCAGTCGCAAAGGGACAGATTCTGAGAATCTGCCCGTTTGCGACCGGTTTTTGCTTTGATGCATGTGTGTCCATGTTGTTTACTGATCAGTATGCCTGAGGTTAGAGGTCCATATGAATGAGATGTTGCAGCCAGGTGGCTTTGTCCAAACAGGTCAGGTGATGTTGCATTGCCTCCTGTTTTTATGGAATGCTTATGAGCACAGTTTTTGGTGGTGGATTCATAACACGCAGGTCAGCAACAATGGAAAAGAGTCTCAGTCTTCATATCTAGGTATCAAGTATGATGCAACCAGTGTGCTCTGGTTGAGTGTGGCTGTTGACAGCAGTAAAGTGTGGGAATGCCTACAAATCCCATGATACTGTATACAAAGGAAAATCCAGGTGAGCGGGATGAGAAGAGCATCTCTAGCGGATCACTTACAAGTACTGGTTCACACCATATACTCTTATGCTCTTCATTTAATCGTCAATGCTTTTGATCTTTCAGCAAAGGGCTCTTTGACAGGTAAAACATTGAGAGAGGGGAAACAACCTTTACAACGCAACTTTTACAACACACTACCATTACAATGAAACTTTTACAACGCAACATCCATTACAACGCATGCAATTACAATGCAACCATTACAACGCATGACACTACAACGCACACCACTACAATGCATGTCATTACAACTCAGTCATTACAACGCATACCATTACAACGGATAACATTACCATCCAACACTTACCCTACTGTTGCACCCCCTGGAGTTAGAATAGTAATTTTTACCCCTACACTATCCAACACTTACCCTACTGTTGCACCCCCTGGAGTTAGAATAGTAATTTTTACCCCTACACTATCAAACACTTACCCTACTGTTGCACCCCCTGGAGTTAGAATAGTAATTTTTACCCCTACACTATCCAATACTTACCAAACATGCAATGTAATGATATGTGTTGTAATGGTATGCGTTGTAAAGGTAATATGCGTTGTAATGGAATGCGTTGTAAATGTAGTTTTTAAAATTTCGTTGTAATGGCATGCATTGTAATGGAATGCGTTGTAATGGATGTTGCGTTGTAAAAAATGCGTTGTAAAGGTATGCGTTGTGAAAGTGTGCGTTGTAACGTCATACATCCTTGAGAGAGATGGTGAGAAACAAAGTCTGTCTTGCAGTGATGCAGCATGGTGAACTGGGCATGGGCAATACCACTCTGATCTTAAGGAGATTATCCTTCTCAGGCAGTGAGTACTCATGGTAATCTCAAGGCTGCCAAACACCTGATATTCTGAACCAAAGTGTTTACTTACTTCCACAGTCGGTGTAGATTTTGTGTCACATCTGTTTGAAAGAGCAAAAAAAACGGGTATACTTTTCTTTGTTCATAGTCAAGACGCATTTTAAGCATGCATTCCAAAATAAATGTAATGTTTCAGAACCAAGGCTGATGATATGCACCCCATAATGTTTGCAGTGAATGAATCAATGCATAATATGTAGTATGATTACCTACAACTATTACAAATTTGTGCAATTCAATCTAAAATCATGCAGTAAAGTGCAAACAAGTGTATCAAAATCAATTAATTCATAATAACAAAAAAAGAAATTAAAATTTTTAGTGCAACAAACAGGATATTTGAGAGCGTTAAGGTTTCCAGATACACGCTAGCAATTAAGTTCAGCTCATGCTCCCACCCTCATGGGAACCAGAGTAACAGATATTATGGGCTGGGGAAACATACATTAAGCGACTGGCTGCTCCGCGTTAGCGGGCCGGGCAGTGGCCATGGTAAATCTGTGTTTTCCCTTTAGCAGTAAAAGGGTTCTGAAATTTAAATTCCCCAAACTTGGCCATGTCCTCCACAGTTTCCAAGGTATGTAGAAGGTGTGGAGTCTCTTTGGCCAATCATGCAGCCTGGTGTAAACAGCCCTAGGAAGGTACGACATGCTGCTGAAGTGCGGGCAGAAAAGTAATATGCGAGCAGTGGTTTCCTCCTATAATCGCATGGTTTGCAGGGTGTGATTATTTCAAATATTTTCCAGTCCAGGTTCAGTTCTCTAATTGAGAGTGGCACCAGCCTTGCCCATACTATTTTATTTAGAGAGTGTTTTCCCAGGGCCTGGTGAAGATGAGGTTTGCACGACTGATTTATTTGAGGTGTTAGGAGATCATGAAGGACCCTTGAACGGAGAGCTTCCATATCTAATACATGATAATGGAGGTACAGTTGCTTTTTTTTATTGCAGTTTTAATGGGTGTTTAGAATGGGCGTCCGCAGAAATTTTTCCAGGGGGGGGGGCAAAATGTTACTTCATCACCATCCTCCGACATGATTAAGCACGAGTATTAAATAAATAAAGTTGCATCACAAACACACAATGCGCCTCCTCTCAAGTTTTGCCTAACCTACTGAAACCGTGACCCCTAATACATAGCATAGCATTCCTCCATGTACCTATATTTCACAGAGCCCGAGAGGTACTTTAACAAAAATAGGCATCTTCCCCAATTAAATAAACAATTTATCATACCGACACTTTGAGGATACCAAAAATAAGCAAAACATGCCGAAATCTGAATGCCTTTTCCTTCTCCCCTTTCCTTTTATCTTCTCTTCCTGTTCCTACCCCATTACATACACCTCTTCCCTTGCGCCTTCCCTCTCCTCTTGCTGATTTTGCCCTTCTTACATCAAACTCTACCTCCCTGATCTAATCTTCATCTCTAATCTCTCACCAAGCTTTTAACGTTCTCTTGCTGGTTCTGCACATCTTACATCCACCTTCTCCTCGTCTTTCCCTCTTCATCCAACCTCTTAATATCTCTTGGTGGTTCTTCTCTCCTCCAACCACTTCTCTCTCTTGCCACTCTGCCTATGTGTTCTTGCTGGTTATGTCTCTCTTAAAGCCATGACTCCTATCCATGCACTACCTTCACTGCTCATCTCTCCCCCAGCCTTATAACTTTTTTCACTGGCTCTGTCCCATTTACATCTTCTCTACATTTTTGTCCTCCTGAACACTCTATTAGTTTCTCACTGATTTTGCCACTTACACCACCTATTTCCATTCATCCTCTACTCTTATTCTCGTCTCTTCCTCAATCCTTATTTTGTGGATTGTGCCCTTTAACATCAAACTCTCTGCTATCCCAACTTTGTTGCTTCTCTTTCTCATTATGACCCTCTTATATCCACCTTTCTCCTCCATGATGTATGCCTCGTCTCTCCCCCTGCCTCTTACCTTTCTCACTGATTCTGGCCTTCTGCATCCACCTCTCACCATTTCCTCTCTCTTCTCTGTGTAAGGTTTCTTGATTGTTCCGCCTCTCTTACATTTACATGTCCCATGCATGTACTGCCATTCACTTCTCATTTCTTCCTCCAGCCTCCTAGTTTTTTTTGCTGGTCTACCCTCTTTACACCCACCTCTTCTCTTATACCTCCCTGCCTCTTACCTTGTCTCACTGTTTCTGCCTCTCTTATATCCGCGTCTCCCTTACACCCTCGACACTTCACTTTATCTCTACTACTGTCTCTTTCCTTTCTCAGTAATTCTGCGTCTATTACATTCCCCTCTTACCTACCTACTGAACCTTTCACCTCTCATCTCGTCACAACCTCTAATGTTCTCTCACTGGTTCTACCTCTCTATATTCTACAACTCCCCTGCCTCTCTCCCCCTGCCTCTTATCTGCTCTTGGTTGTCCTGCCCTCTTACATCCAACACTCACCATACCCTCTCCATGACACTTAAGTTCTGCTGATGGCTCCGCTTCTCTTATATCTACCTCTCCTATCCAAGCACATCCTTTCACCTTTCATCTTTCTCTCCAGCCTCAACTTTGTTCACTGGTTCTGCCACCTTTATGTCCATCTCTCCCTTCCATGCTCAACTCTTCATGTTTTATTTCCTCTCACCTCTACCCTCAATTCCCTGTTTCTGTCCCTCAAGCTTCCACCTCTGCCCTACTTGCACTGCTATTTACCACTCTTCTCCTCAGCCTCTTACCTTGCTTCACCTCTTGTGCCACGACGCAATACAGGCCCCTGCAGCAAAGATGGTCCCACAACACTTCAGGAGGCCCCCAACCCATCACGGGGCTACCATTCAGCCCAGGGCCAATGAATATCTGTGAGATGTAGGAGACTCAGAAGCCCAATATCACATTCTGCGGAGAGGGACCCGTAATTTTGGGTTACACCACTGCTCTTGTTTTATTTACAGCAGTACAAAAGGGAGAGGGACCCCATAATTTTGGGTTACACACTGCTCTTGTTTTATTTACAGCGGTACAAAAGGGGGTGGTGATGGACATGGCATCTGAACCAATCAAACACTCACACCCAGTCAAAAGATCTGAGTTTAATCCATCACCGTTCTTTAGCCCACTCTGCCACCCCAGTTCAGACATGGCTATATGCAAATCAGTCTGACCCTGTGCCTCATGGGAACAGTCCAGCCCGAACGGCCAAGCCATGCCTTCCCTGGACCGGAAACAAGCTTCCAAGGACCGGTTTCTGGCATTACAGCCTTCTTCAGCCCGGCTTGCTTGAATCCAGTGGCAAAGTGAGCAAGGGACTCACGTCTGAGCATACCCTGCCACACTTATGGCAGCCAAAGCGGTACAAAAGGGGGTGGTGATAGACGGAGCATCTGAACCAATCAAACACTCACACCCAGTCAAAAGATCTGGGTTTAATCCATCACCGTTCTTTAGCCCACTCTGCCACCCCAGCTCAGTCATGGCTATATGCAAATCAGTCTGACCCTGTGCCTCATAGGAACACTCCAGCCCGAACTGCCAAGCCAGACGTGAGTCCCATGCTTTCCACACCACTGGAGTCAAGCTATCCAGGCTGATGATGGCTGATAGCCAGAAACCGGTCCTTGGATGCTTGATTCCGGTCCAGGAAAGACATGGCTTGGCAGTTCGGGCTGGACTGTTCCCATGAGGCACAGAGTCAAGGCTGATTTGCATATAGCCATGTCTGACCTAGAGTGGTGCGGAGTGCAAAAAAACGATGGATTTAGGCCCAGATCTCTGTACTGGGGTGAATGTATGACATTGTTCTGCATTCTGTCCATCAATTGTTGTTTTTACATTTGTCACCCCGAGTGGGATGGGTATGCTCAGACGTGAGTCCCGTGCTCTCCACACCACTGGAGTCAAGCTATCCAGGCTGATGACGGCTGATAGGATGCTTGATTCCGGTCCGGGAAAGACATGGCTTGGTAGTTCGGGCTGGACTGTTCCCATGAGGCACAGGGTCAAGGCTGATTTTCATATGACCATGTCTGACCTAGGGTGGTGTGGAGTGCAAAAAACCAATGGATTTAGGCCCAGGTCTCTGTACAGGGGTGAATGTATGACATTGTTCTGCATTCTGTCCATCAATTGATGGTTTGCATTTGTCACCCCGAGTGGGATGGGTATGCTCAGACGTGAGTCCCATGCTCTCCACACCACTGGAGTCAAGCTATCCAGGCTGATGACGGCTGATAGCCAGAAACCGGTCCTTGGATGCTTGATTCCGGTCCGGGAAAGACATCAGTCAATCAATCATAACATTTGTATAGCACACTACTCACCCGTGAGGGTCTCAAGGCGCTGGGGGGTGGTGCTGCTACTGCTCGAACAGCCAGGTCTTGAGTTGTCTCCTGAAGGCGAGATGGTCCTGGGTCAGCCGTAGGTGGATGGGGAGGGAGTTCCATGTCTTGGCCGCCAGGTAGGAGAAGGATCTTCCTCTGGCGGTGGTTCTTCGGATGCATGGTACTGTGGCGAGGGCGAGGCTTGTAGAACGTAGCTGGCGGGTTGGCGTGTAGAAGGTCAGGCGGTCGTTGAGGTACTTGGGGCCTAGGTAGTGGAGAGACTTGTGTGCGTGGGTGAGGAGCCTGAACGTGATCCTCTTGCTGACGGGGAGCCAGTGCAGGTCCCTCAGGTGGCCGGAGATTTGGCTGCATCGGGGGAGGTCCAGGATGAGTCGGGCGGAGGCGTTCTGGATGCGTTGGAGTCTTTTCTGTAGCTTGGCTGGGATTCCGGCGTAGAGGGTGTTTCCGTACTCCAGTCGGCTGGTGACGAGTGCCTGGGTGACCGTCTTCCTGGTTTCGGTCGGGATCAATCAGAAGATCTTGCGGAGCATGCGAAGGGTGTTGAAGCATGATGAGGAGACGGCGTTGACTTGTCTGGTCATCGAGAGGGAGGAGTCCAGGATGAAGCCCAGGTTGCGTGCATGGTCTGTTGGCTTGGGAGTGGTGCCCAAGGTGGGGGGCCACCAGGAGTCGTCCCAGGCGGAGGGCGATGGTCCCAGGATGAGGACTTCCGTCTTGTCTGAGTTGAGTTTCAGACGGCTGTTCTTCATCCATTCGGCGACGTCTTTCATCCCTTCGTGTAGGCTAGTTCTGGTGGTGGGGCGGTCTCCGGTGAGGGAGAGGATCAGTTGGGTGTCGTTGGCGTAGAAGATGTTTAGGTTCTGTTGGCGTGCGATGGCTGCAAGAGGTCTCATGTAGACGTTGAAGAGGGTGGGGCTGAGTGATGATCCTTGCGGAACTCCGCAGATGACTTTGGTGGCCTCGGATCGAAACGGGGGGAGGCGGACTCCCTGTGTTCTTCCGGCGAGGAACGAGATGATCCACTCCAGTGCCTTCTCTTGGATACCGATGTTGCTGAGGCGTTGAACTAGGGTGCGGTGGCAGACAGTGTCGAACGCTGCAGAGAGGTCCAGGAGGATGAGGGCCGCTGTTTCCCCGTTGTCGAGCAGGGTTCTGATGTCGTCGGTGGCTGCGATGAGGGCGGTTTCGGTGCTGTGGTTGGCTCGGAAACCGGACTGCGAGGGGTTGAGGGATCCGTTCGTCTCAAGGAAGGCGGCAAGCTGTCTGTTGACGGTCTTCTCGATGATTTTGGCAGGAAAAGGGAGGAGCGAGATGGGGCGGAAGTTCTTGAGGTCGGTGGGGTCCGCTGTTGGTTTCTTCAGTAGGGCGCTGAGCTCGGCATGCTTCCAGCTCTCGGGAAGGTGGCGGTGTTGAAGGAGGTGTTGATGATTTTCCAGAGTTGGGGTGCGATGGTGGAGTCGGCCTTGTTGAAGACGTGGTGGGGGCAGGGGTCGGTTGGAGATCCGGAGTGGATGGTGTTCATCGTGCGGGCTGTGTCTTCGGTGGTCACCGTGGTCCAGGTGCGGAGAATGGCGGTGGGGGGCATTGGTTCGATGGTTGGGTGCGTGGATGGTGCGCCGAAGCTGTTGTGGATGTCGGCGATCTTGCGGTGGAAGAACGGGGCGAGAGAGTCGCAGAGATCTTGTGAAGGAGTGATGTCGTTGTTGCCGGTGCTGGGGTTGGAGAACTCCTTGACGATGCTGAAGAGTTCCTTGCTGTCGTGGGCGTTGTTGTCCAGTCGTTCCTTCAGTGATTTCTTCTTGGTGGTGCGGATAAGCTGGTGGTGCTTGCGGGTGGCTTGTTTGAGGGCGGTCATGTTGTCTGTGGTCTGGTCGAGGAGCCAGGCTTTCTCGAGGGTGCAGCATTTCTTCTTGGAGTCCTTGAGTTCGTCGGTGAACCAGGAGGCGTTCTTGCTTCTTGGTCTGCTGGGGGGGGTTCTTCAGTGGCGCGAGGTCGTCGGCGCAGGCGGTCAGCCACTGCGTGAAGTTGCTGGCTGCTTCATTGGGGTCCGTTGTGCTGACGGGTGGGTTCTGGCTGAGGGAGATGGTGAGCTGCTCGGTGGTGATCTTGCTCCAGCTCCTGTGAGCAACCTGTAGCGGGTGGTGGTGGGTCGTGGTTCTTCTGAAGCTGAAGTGGACGCGGCTGTGGTCGGTCCAGTGAAGTCCGGTGGAGTGGCTGAAGGTGATGTGCTTGCTGGATGAGAAGACGGGATCAAGCGTGTGGCCGGTGTAGTGGGTGGGGGTGTTGACCAGTTGCTTGAGTCCGAGGTTGTCCAGCAGGGTGGCGGTGTTGCGGTCCTTGTTGTTCTCCAGGTGGAAGGTGAGGTCCCCTAGGAGGATGTAGTCAGCGGAGGGGAGGGCGTGCGGGCTGATGAAGTCCGTGATGTCTTCGCTGAATTGTGTGCGTGGTCCCGGGGGTCTGTAGATGAGGGTGCCTCTGAGGGTCGTCTTTGGGTCGGTGTGTATCTGGAAGTGGAGGTGCTCGGCGGCAGAGAAGGTGTCATTGGAGTCGGTCGTGTTGCGGATGGTGTTCTTGTGTACGATGGCGATGCCTCCTCCAGTCTGGGTGACGCGGTCCCTCCGGGTGATCTTGTATCCGTCTGGGATGGCGATGGCGATGTCCGGTGCAGAGGAGGGGTACATCCAGGTTTCTGTGAGGAAGGCGACGTCTGGTGAGGTTGTGTCGAGCAGGTTCCAACGTTCGATGGCGTGTCTGTGGATGGAGCGGGTGTTGAGCAGGATGCACTTGAGGTGGCTGTTGTTGGTACTCGGCTTGGTGGGTGCGGTGCAGGTCCGGAGGCAGGTGAACTTGCAGGCCTGACAGGTGAAGGGTCCGTGGGTGCGTCTCGGGGTGGCTCGGTGGCAGGCTCTGTTTCGGTCGGGTTTGAGTGCGATGAGGGTGGCGGCGTCATAGGTCCGTCGTGTGGGCTGGCATCATCGGGGGCCAGGGATCATGGTGCTGGGCACGGTCCAGGCGCGGACGGGCTTGCCTTTGGCGCGCCTTCGGCGCACAATCGGCGCGCCCGCTGCGCGCGTCCGCCGTGCGGCCTCCATATGAGGGGCTGCGGGAGGGAGGAGCAGCTGGGAGGCGGGAGCGGGGTGGCGAATGGGAACGGCGGGGGGGGGCGGGGCCGCAAGGTGCAGCAGCAGGAAGCGGGGGGGCACAGAAGGCAAGGGGGAGCGAGGGGCAGAATAACAAATAAGTTACAAAGGGTAATGACGAAATTACAGGCACAAGCACAAGGATACAATGGGGAGATAAACGAAAAAATTACAAAATGCTAAAGGGTAATGACGAAAATACAGGCACAAGCACAAGGATACAATGGGGAGAAAAAGGAAGATTTACAAAAAGTAAAAGGGTAATGACGAGATTAGAGTCACAAGCACAAGGATAGAGTGGGGAGAAAACGAAGAATTACAAAAAGTAAAAGGGTAATGACGAGATTGCAGGCACAAGATCCGATGGAGAAATGAAGGAAGTACAGCACCACAGGTCACGGGTGCAAGCCGGTCAGGGTGCAGCAGTGCAGCACGGGGAGGACCACGCGGTGGCTGGGGGGCGACCTCCCTGGTGACAGGGTCAAGGGTCGCTCCCTTTACCACCGTGCGGCCTCCATATGAGGGGCTGAGGGAGGGAGGAGCAGCTGGGAGGCGGGAGCGGGGTGGCGAATGGGAACGGCGGGGGGGCGGGGCCGCAGGGTGCAGCGGCGGGAAGCGAGAGGGCGAGGCGGGAAGCGGGGGGGCACAGAAGGCAAGGGGGAGCGCGGGGCAGAATAACAAATAAGTTACAAAGGGTAATGACGAAATTACAGGCACAAGAACAAGGATACAATGGGGAGAAAAACGAAAAAATTACAGAATGCTAAAGGGTAATGACGAAAATACAGGCACAAGCACAAGGATACAGTGGGGATCAAAACGAAGATTTACAAAAAGTAAAAGGGTAATGACAAGATTAGAGTCACAAGCACAAGGATACAGTGGGGAGAAAACGAAGAATTACAAAAAGTAAAAGGGTAATGACGAGATTGGAGGCACAAGATCTGATGGAGAAATGAAGGAAGTACAGCACCACAGGTCACGGATGCAAGCCGGTCAGGGTGCAGCAGCGCAGCACGGGTAGGACCACGCGGTGGCTGGGGGGGGGCGACCTCCCTGGTGACAGGGTCAAGGGTCGCTCCCTTTGATAGAGCGTGCGAGGTCACCCAGCCAATAATTTCGCCGTTTCCGGCTTCGGGCCCATATACTTTCAATTCACTATATACATTGACCAGGCGACTTCACGGGCTGCTACCAATTTGTGTGAATTCCCTAATATTATTACTCAGTGTACCCGACTTACCATCCACCGACACGGGTACCTATGACCACAACGGATCAGGGAGCTAGCTGTAAAAGGAAAGGCAGCAAAATACCAACTCAAAATGACATTCAATACTGTTGTGAATGACCACGGACAACTAGAAGTTTTAAAATCTTTATCTAAAGTTCGTTTTCATTAAGCATCAAGTTTACAAGAATAAGGCAATCAATAATGAAGATAATGAAAAGTACATAACTATAGAGAAACAGAGTCAGGGTAATCATGGAAATACTAATATGAGATGCAACAGGAAACGCTATGCATTCAGGGCAAAAGTTCTTTAGACAGTTTAAGTAAGGCCGTTCTAGACCATATCAGGAAATGGCAAACTGTAATGCAAAATATGATTTCTAATAGATAGGTTAACATGGGAACATATTAAGAAAATAAATGCAAATGACTTTACGTTTTCAATAGATGCGGCAAAAGCATGGAAAAATCAACATGTGCAAAGGTGTATCTTTATTAAAGCAAAAGACAGAAAAATAGAAAGGTGCAATTTTAAAGAATTTAGAGCAGTATTTACCTAGATTGGTGTGGAAACCAAACCCTGGCCAAGGGTCAGTTAAAGACAGGAAACCCTCAAGGAAGGATACCCCTCAAAGGACAGCAGGTGCAGAATGGACACCCAGGACAGGACAGGATACCCTCAGATTAGGAATCAGGATAGGACCCTCAGGACAGGACAGCAAACCCTCAGGGCAGGACCGCTCAGGACAGGACCGCACCCGCAGTTTGGAAGCAACGCCTGCGCTCCACCCTCTCTGCAGCTATCGATCAAGACCCCGATTGGGTCAGCGAACTCCCAGCAAAGTGCTTCGCCAGCACTTTAAGGTTCAGTAGAACCTTAGTCTATGGTCAATTTCGGACAGAGTGCTCCGCAGCTCTCTGTATCTTCAGTCACCTATTGAGTGCGATGGGTCAGTGACAGGTCAGCTAAACCAGACAAGTCGGACAATTTCCCTAGGTGAACCCAGGGTAGTTATACTGTTTTGGGGCAGTGTACCACCCCCCAATGTTGCAAAATGTCAGAATCCCTCAATTTGGATTGGTCCTAAGGTAGGATTTGGGTAACACACCAATCATAACACACTATTTGGATGCCTAATTTGCATCTTTGGGTACCGCCTAGCAAGATTGGGGTTCCCATGAGTAACTGCAGGGAAATATAATGACAATGTACATTGTTGCTGAATAGGGACACATGGCTCAGTTTTCCTGGGTTTTCAGGTCAGTTCTCAGGAGCATCTTGCCCATCCCTGCCAGCTGGCCAAGTTCCACCAGCCAAGGTTGTCAGTTCCCCAGACGGAGGAGCATGCGCAGAAAGGCCCTCCAAGATGGCATTCGGCTCAGTCAGACCCCCATTCCCCGCGGTACATGAAAAGTAAGCGAGAACAAATTAATACATAGAAATAACATTATGAAAACACATCATAGGGTTTGTACTTTCAACTTATCATTATAAAATATACTTATGCAGTCTAAATGTTAGCTACATGTATACGTACACAAGAGCAGTGTCACGAGCAGTACCATGTTACAGGCAGAGCTATGCATTACGCATGCGCAACTATTTCCCTCCAACTCTGCAAACACATCAGGACACGTGATTGTGACTGACGCATGCGCAGACACTTATTTCAAGCAGCGGCCATTTTAAAGGACTCAAGTTATTTATTTTAGTAAAACACATAGGCAAGCTTCGGGAAACCACGTTTAAACACAGAATAAACGTTAGTAAGACGTACAACTTATTACTGGATTACACACGGGCGAGGTTCATGAATTCGGCAAGTCGCAAAATATGCGAAGCTTTGCTTCATCAATCCCCTCTTTGATGATATTTACTATCATCACAAATTAAATGGAACCAGATGCCAACTTATCACACCTTATACATCTCTATCTCTTCCAGCAAACGATTCAATTTCTCCTTTTCATCTTTGGTAGGGTGAGAATTCTTCACCCTTTTATATATATGATTATTCATTTCTTCTAATTCAAGCTCATCCACACTTCGTTTCACTCCTCTGGCATTCACTTGATGCTTTCCGGTGTGTTTACGACACTTGCAACAGACAAATATGAAAAATAGGATAAGACCTATGATTCCAATTGGCATCAGGACCTTGAACAATAAGCTTTTACCTAAGCTAGCAAACCAATGACCTACATTTGAGAGACCATCTACCAGTCTCTTCCAGGCACTATCAACCTCGAGTGGTTTGAGTTCCTTTGCCAAATTAGTAATGTTTTTCACGTATCTTTTGAGCTGTACACTTTTTTCCGGAATATAAGTGCAACAATGTTGCGCCTTCAACATCCGGCAGACTCCGCCCTCTTTTGCTAATAAGGTATCAAGAGCAAGTCTGTTCTGCAAAACCATTGATCTGATCGCAACCATTTCGGTATTGACCAGCAGAAATCCATGAGCTGTGTCAGTAGACAACACATCCACTATAGTAGACAATTTACAAATTCTGTGAGTGTTCAGAACCACTCCCACTCCAGGTATCAGTGCACTGAAAATACTACCCATAATTTCACCTATGCTTTCTCTTTTACTACGCACTAAGCCATTAGTATTTTCACTGCTTCCAGCAACTCCATTCACATGGTATATTTTCGGGAAGACAATACCAAAATAGCAGCTTCCATACCAGTGATCCGGCAATTTGAAATAAGCCTTGTCCCCACAAATATAATAAATTCCAGGAAACACAGGCTCTGACCCATTTTTGAAACCCCAACCTCCAATTACCTTGTAATTATGTTCACATTCACTGGAACCAATGAAAATGTTATTATAATAGCTAGTCTTCTCGCGGTGAAGACATAGCTTGCCTTTCTTTTCAAAATCCAGCAACAGAGCAGGACCCGCTCCACCATTTGAGGTGCCTTCCATGTTCTCTGCCCACCTTGGTCTTTTCTGACTTTCGTCATTTGCCTTCTTTTGTATTTTAATTCTCCTTTTCTCTGCCATGTTCAGGAACATCTTTTCCTGCTCACGCAAAGAACAAGTCAAGTTATCTCTGTGTGCGTCAGCTATGTCGATATTACCTATAGTCAGAAAGTAGTCTCCCATATATCTTATTACGTCACTTTTGGTATGTACACGATTCAAGTTCCCGCTTATAGGAAGTTCAGAAAAGATCACGTCATTGTTAGAGTAATACTACTGTAACGGTCCTCTTTTGTAAAATAAACTAGCTAAAATGCTACAGGATATTCCATATGTCAGCGGCAAGTGATGGTATGTCACGCCTTCAGCTACAGAAGTAGGTAGCTTCATGCAGACATAGCAATCTTCAATTTCCATTGTCTCTACATAGTGTATCAATAAGTTTGCGAAAACATTTAAGTGTGTCTTGTTTTTAACTCCATGATAATGTAGTCCTCCCTCATCTGATGCTTCTAAGTCTTGTTTTGTTTGTCTCAGTGCTCTCTCATGTCTTGCTACACTCTGTGTTGTCAGCTCCTCACTGTCAGTATTTCCAATTTCAGTAGGGACAATATTAGTATTTTTGCTCACTGCAAAGGGAATAAAAACTGTTAGTCCTATCCAGAGCAATACCACTATAACTATACTACATACACATACCTTGCAGCATGTTTTGCAACGACTGCAACTAGGGCTACCATTCACGTTTGAATCAGACATTTTGGCTTCAGAAGAAGTTTCTCGACCCCTCTTTGTGACTTTACACTAGTAGCTTACTTTGTGCAAATTCACGGTGGCTCTTCTTCCTCTTCGTCAGAGTACTCAGGGACGGGCTCTCCGTCGCTTACGTCAGTTATATCAAGATCTTCAAGTTCTTCCAACACAAGTGTCCATTCAGGTGACTTGTACTTCTTGTTTTGTCTTTTTATTCGATCACTCCTTCTTTTGGAAGTGTCTTCTGGTTGTTCTGCTATGCGAGCACTTCTCCTTTCTTCTGCACGTTTTTCTTCTACCGTTTTTATTCTCAGTCTCAATTTCTTTATGTATCCAGGCTCAATGTGCTTTCTTTTCTTAAGTCTTTTAGTTGGCACTTGGACTTCGTTTTCTTCTCTTGCCCTCTTGTTTTCACTAGTTTGTGGCAATTCTTTTTCAGTTTCTTCCTCTTCTATCTGACTAATTCCAGGGCTCGCATCTATTTCTTCTGCCTGGTTACTAATCTGGCCTTGCTCAGGACAGTTTTGTTCTTGCTTTTCAAATGTCTCTGTTTCTGGTTCCTGAACACGTTCTCCTAATTCTATCTGATCCTGTTCAAGCACTTCGATCTCTTGATTTTCTTCTGCTCGAACTATTACACTATGTCTAGTCTGTCCCTTCTCGATATCAGGAGTCAGTGGAGGAGTATCAATTACTTGCTCTGTATCCTTCACTTGTTCAGTATCGAGCACTTGCTCTGTCCCTGTCTGACCTTCTCCTTCCTCAGTTTTGATGTGAATCTCAAGATTCTGAGGTTCTTCGCCTGTGCCTTGCTTCTCCTCTCTATTCCACTCTCTACCTTCCCACAGTCTCTCACTCGTTCGAATGGGGTCTTCAGTGAGATCAATCAATGGAATCCACTCTTCCGGCCATATGCTCGGCAGCTCGTCTTCAGCTACTTATGGCTCAGCTTCTTGGACCCCTTCAGCAGGTTGGGCTCTTGGTAGTTCGTTGTCAACTATTCTTGGGCCAACGTCCGCTGATTCTGCAGCTCGACTGGTACTGGGCTGTACGTTGTCAGCTACTTCCGGTCTGGCTCCTGCAGAGTCCTCTGCTGGACGCCCTTCTGCTTCAGGCTCTTTGTCTGGTAATACCTTCTGGGTGTGGCTGGCGTGTATCCAACGTGGAACCCCTGCACACTTTACTGCTGTGGTAGTTACCAGGATCACCTGTTGTTTCTCTCCCCACCTTTGCTCCAGGCAGCTCTTCCGAGTATGCTTCTTTATCTTTACCCAGTCCCCCGGGACCAGCTTGTGGAGAGGAGTCGTTGGATTGAGGATGGCGTCTTCTCCTATCTGGCGAGAGATAGAACGCACTTGGTCACCCAATCTCTTGCAGTATTCAAGCACCAAATCATCAGTAATACTCAACAGTTTGCTTCCTGGCACCCATGCTTGTCTCATCACTCTTCCCATAATGATTTCATGGGGACTTAGGCCTGTCTTGCGGTCAGGAACACTTCTGAGTCCCATCAGGACCAGGGGCAGGGCCTTCACCCAGGTCATGCCAGATGCATCACACAGTTTTTCTAGTCTGTTTTTGATAGTCCCATTTATTTGTTCCACTATTCCAGAAGCCTCTGGACGGTAGGCACAGTGTAGCTTTTGTGATATTCCAAAGGCCTTACAGAGTTCGGCGATCACCTCATTCTGAAAATGTGAGCCTTGATCTGATTCAAGAGTGACTGGAACCCCGAACCTAGGTATCAGTTCTTTTAGTAAACACTTAGCTACTGTTTTTGCGTCATTTTGGGGAGTAGGGAAAGCTTCCACCCACTTTGAAAATAAACAGACCATGACAAGGACATATCGCTTCCCTTCACAACGGGGCATGGTGATGAAATCAACCTGTATTCTCACAAAGGGACCCCCTGACCTCCCAATTTTCCCCAGTTCCACCACAGTTTTCTTCCCGGGGTTCATCTTTTGACATGACAGGCACCTCTGGCAGAGGGATTCTGCTACTTTCCTGAACTTTTTACTGTACCAAGTCTGTTGGAACACTAGAATCATGGCGTCCCTACCAATGTGTGATCCTTCATGTATCAACCTCGCCATTGTGCTAAGTAAGTGTCTAGGTAACACAGGCATACCAGTTGGGCCCAAGATGACACCATCCACACGTCTTGGTCGACACCCATCTTCCTTCCACTTCTCTCTTTCTTGCCAAGGTGCCACCTGCTGCCACTCTTTCACTTCATCCCATGTGGGCACTTCTTCAAACACCTGAAGTTGGCAGCTGGTTCCTGGCCCCCCTCGTTTTGGATTTATGATATACCGATCTCTGGCGCACCATTGGGCCACTCGATCAGCAAAATCATTTCCCAGTGATACAGTGTCAATGCCCTTCTGATGAGCAACACATTTTACCACTGCCAGTTCCTTGGGTAACTGGATTGCCTCTAAAAGGTCTTGAACCACCTTTCCATTTCGAATAGGGGTACCTGATGAAGTCAGGAACTCCCTCTGTAGCCACAACTGGCCAAAGTCATGCACAACCCCATAACAGTACTGACTGTCAGTATACACTGTTATGCGTAGGTTTTTCCCAATTTGGCAAGCTTTTATCATAGCGATCAATTCGGCTACTTGTGCAGACTTTATGTGATATAGATACCCTGCTTCTTCAATTTTGTCTAAGGAGACTACCGCATAGGCAGCACTCAGGCCTCCTTGTTCATGTCTTAGGCATGAACCATCCACAAATAGTTCCTTGTCATGCTCAGGCAATGGTGTTTCTTTAATGTCTGGACGTGGCTTGGTGTTGAATTCTGTTAAATCAATGCAATCATGCTCATCATCCACCCCACCTTCCATATCCATTGGGTCGGGAAGTAAAGTGGCAGGGTTCAAAATACTGCACCTAACAATGTTTACATTTGCAGCACCCACAAGAATCCTCTCGTATTTAGTCAGCCGACTAGGGGTGAGATACTGAGTCTTTGTTCTGGTCAGTAAAATTACCACTCCATGTGGGACATACACAGTTACAGGATGTCCCATGACAATGGACTCACTCTGCTCTAAACTTGCGCAGGTAGCAGCTACCGCTTTCAGACAACCTGGTAATCCGGCAGCCACTGGATCCAGGGTGGCAGAGAAATATGCTACAGGCCTTCTCGTTGTGCCATGATTTTGTGTCAGGACTGACAACGCGCAATTATCGCGAGTGTCACAGAATAGGGCAAACTCCTTGGAATAGTCTGGCATTCCTAATGCAGGGGCTGTACACAGACAATCTCGCAGTTTGGTGAAGGCTGTTAAGCCTTCATCATCCCATTCTACAATATCTGGAGTTCCTCTCTTGGTCATTTTTATCAATGGCCTAGCCAGGACTGCAAATCCCAGAATCCACTGCCTGCAGTATCCTATCACTCCCAGGAACATTCTGATCTCTTTCTGAGTACGAGGTAACTGTATCTTTTGAATTATTCTCACTCTTTCGGATGTCACTTTCCTGACACCTTTCTCTATCTGGTGCCCCAGATATTTCACCGACTTTGTACAGAACTGTAATTTTTCAGGGGCCACTTTATGTCCCTTATCACTCAGGTGATTCAGTAGGGCAATGGTGTCAATCACGCAATCCCTATGACTTTTAGACGCCACCAAGAGGTCGTCTATGTATTGCACTAGGACAGAGTTCCCAGGTAAGACCAAAGTTTCCAAACATTTTTTCAAGATCTGATTAAAGATAGAGGGGCTCTCTGTGTACCCTTGAGGGACCCTGTTCCAGACATACACGTGACCATTGAAGGCAAATGAGAAAAGAAATTTGCTATCTGGATGCAAGGGAATGGAAAAGAATGCATGACACAGGTCTATCACAGTGAACCACTCAGCATCCCAGGGAATCAGATACAGAATCACTGCTGGGTTCGGGACAATAGGGCAGCAGGGGACTACTATGTTGTTGACTTTTCGTAGGTCCTGCACTACTCTGTACTTGCCACTAGGCTTCTTGATGCCCATAATCGGGGAGTTACATGGGCTACTCATTACTTCCTGTATGATGTTTCCTTCTAGCAATTTCTGTATTTCCAGGGTAACACCAGCTCTCACTTCTGCATTCATTCTGTAGGGTTTAGTATTGGGGTATACCGGATTGTCCTTTATTGCTACCTGTATGGGGTCCACATTTTTCATTAACCCTACATCTTTCCCAGTAAAGTCCCATACCTCTGGCTTCACTGCTTCTTGAAGTTCTTTGGGTAAATCCTGCATAGTCATTCGTTTAATTTCTGAGTCCGGTCTGATTAACATTAATTTATAAATGCCATCTTCATCTGGGGTCTGAATTTCAACACCCTTTGGTGTGCAAAAGATGGTACAGTTCATTTTGCACAGCAAATCACGTCCCAGTAAGTTTACTGGACTGGTGTCACAAACGACAAATCTATGCATTTCCTTAAAGTTTCCAATTGAGATCTCCATGGGCTTGGTAACAGGAGTACTAATCAATTGATTAGATACACCCACTACTTGGATGGCTTCTCCCGAGAGGGGTAGGTTTGGAACGTCCACTGTTCTCACAGTAGAACGGGTAGCGCTAGTGTCCAACAGAAAGGTGACATCATTTCCGTCAACCTTTCCTTCAATGTATGGTCCGGACTGGTCTACCGGCAAGGAGGCGCCAAGTACGCACTCCTCGTCCTCCCCTCTCAGGCCCCATCAGTACTGGTCATCACAAAGGAAGGTATCGTTTAACAGATACTGCGAAGTTGCTGCATTTCTGTTCTCATTGCTTTCCCAGACTTCTATCTCATCACCCTCTGCGCCTTTTCCCCTATGTACTTGCTTAGGAGCTCGGGGCACCTGAACCGTTTTTACCTGTGGTTGAGTCTTTCTTGGTCTTTCTTTCTGCGTCTGTGGAGTTAAATCAGGTGTTTTGGGGTTATCGTCAGGCAAATAAGGACACTCGTTACGCCAGTGTCCAATTTCTCCGCACTGGTGACAGGGAAATTTCTTCATAGCCTCTTCCCTGCTCATTTTGGGCCGGGGCTTGCCTCCTCCCCCACCCCCGGGACCTTGGTTCTGAGTTGTTTTGACCATGTTACTCAACTGTTTTTCCTGCTGTGCTGCGAGCTTCACCTGAGCCCACATGACCTTTTCCTTGAGAGCCTTTTTCTTTTCTGCCATCTCGTCCTCGCAGTACTTTGCGTACCGCAGGACCTCGTCTATCTTTTTGGAGTGCCAACAGATTTTGTTATCTTTTATCCACTGACAAATTTCAGGCCTTAAACCGTTTACAAACCTGTAAATGAAATGTGTCATATCCTTCATCTCGATGTTATCTATACCACTGTATGTTTTAAACACCTGCAACAGCCTTTCATAATAGGAGTGCACTGTCTCGTCTCTTTCTTGCGTTGTTCTATCTATCCTGGTCCAATCTGTTTCCTTTGCGGGCACCTTATTTTTCAAATGCAGCATTACTTGTTCGTATTTTTTCATCACTTCAATCGACGGCTCCCCTGTGTTGGAGTCCCTCGGGTACTCCTCACTAGGCCAGCCTATGGCAATTTTACACTCGGTCCATAGATCTACCGGGACCACAATGTCAAAAAATCCATCCAGGTCTTTCCACAGGCATTTTTGCACCTTTACGAACCTTTCCACCTGCCGGTACCAGTCAACTGGCTTCTCGCGCAGTTTCGGGAAATCGTTAGTAAAGGACACAATATCCTGCCTGGACCACGGAACGTGCACATACCTCCCACCTGGTACTTCCCGCATGGGGCATAACGTTTCGGGCTTGTCTACTTCTCTCAAAGGGAACTCAGGGGTGGCTTGTCTGGATCGAGCCTCATCTTTCTTTCGTGCCCACCTACTTTTCCACTTTTCCACGTCTCCCCATTTCTGCAAGATTGCTAGCAGCTCTTTAATCTGCAACTTTTTCCCTGAAACATTCAAGTTCTTTATATCCTTGTCTGAGAATTCTGCTCGGTAGGGTTTCTGCAAGGGCTTTGATCTGGAAATATCTATCCCCATACTAGCTGCAGTGTCTGTCAACTTTTCATGGAGCACTCTTGTACTTCTGGTAAGGCTTTTACACATAAACAGCAACTCTTCTTCCGAGTAGGTATTTAATCTGTCTAATCCCACATTTCCTGCCATTAATTCCTCTATTTCTACTCTCAGTTTGTAGAGGTCTAAAGGTTTCGTTTGCGGAGCCTGTTTTTCTAATTCACGACTCCAGTTTTCAATTTCTTCCGGAGTTACCAGAGAGACACTCCTAGTACCTGACGCTGATTCTAATTTAATTTCTTTTGTATTAAAAGGATTATGCCTCTTCTGCACTCCCTTTCCGGTCTGTTTGTTGGGCAGGTCCAAGAACACAACTTCAGACTCGCACTCACTGGACTGATCGTCTATCAGTAGGGGCTCCTGCCTTGGTGGGGCCATGATTGGGTTCACGACTGGAGGGTTTAGACTTCCTTGACTATTCCCGTACACCGGAACTACTGGTCCGATAGTTACCGGAATAGTCAAAGCTTCAGGACTGGCATTTAACTGGGAGATTTTCTGAATTATTTCTGTCCTCTGTCTAGCTATGGCCTCTTGCTCCCTTTCATCTAGTACTCTTCCTAATGTTCGGTCAGGTATTATCTGTGGGGTCAGATGAGGGGTAAAACTCGGGGCAGTAGGATGCGTTTCACTTGGTCCTCCACCATAATTTGGTTTTGGGAACAAAGTTCCTGTACCAAATGACCTGCGCTCTTCCCCATATGGAGGCTGTAAAAAGGGCATTCCTGAACTTGATGGTTTCTCTTCGTTTTCATAAAGAGGTCGGGGGAAAAACGTTCTTTCACGGGAATATTTTTCCTCCGGGCTCACGGGCATTCTAGGATATATATCTCGTACCTCCGCGGGTCCGGGATTCTCAAAATAGGGCAGTACCTGCCCACCTCCCCCCCTACTTAGGGATCTGTCCTCCTCCTTAATAGATGGACGCTGGGGATTTTCTCCTGTACTGGAAGGTCGGGCTCCCTCATTATAAGGGGGCGGACTTCTTGTAAAAATGCCATCTAACAATTCATCGTCTGACTCCCCAAGGGCTCCCCAATGCTTACTCTTTTCTGTCCTTTTCTCTCCCACAGAAGGGTTACCTGCTGGCATCATGGGAAACAGACCCTCAACAATCATACTCTGTCTCCACTGTTTCATCCTTTTATCCCTGGTCTCTTGTTTTAGCCTGGGGTACCACTTGGTCAGACCTTTGTCCATTCGGGGTTTCTCTCTTTCGAAAGCCTCAATCTCCCATTCCTCTAATGCCTCATACTGCGTTAGTCTTGGTCTGGGATGCAATTCATTCATTCGGGTCCTCAAATTAAATAAAATCCTGCCATTGAAAGTACCGTCTAACGGAAAAGCCAATATTCCGTCATCTTTGGTGTACTTCACCCAATTCTCCAACCACACACAGGTATTATACCCTCGGTCAAACATCATGAACGAGGCGGGAGTATTCGGTGGCGGGACAATAACGCCCTCTCTGGACTTAATCGGTTTGTCCGTTTTGAAATAATTCTTTACCCTATTTACAAGGGACATTTTTCTCTTAGCTCCGTACATAATATCGTATCTATTGGCTTTCCACTGATCCCTTTCAAACCCTTGGTTCCTTGGATCGGGTCTAGTCTCTGGACAATACGAGTGCCAGATACGATATCTACACTTAGCTTTGTTTACAAAGTGACCTCCAATCAAAATGCGTTTTGCAATTCCGTGCGAACAATGGGGTGCAGGCGCTCAAATAGTTTCGACCAATTGGTGCGCGGCCCCTTCGTGAGACTGTCCTCACGCTCCGGCGCTTCACCCCTCCTTTACAATTCCAGCCCCGCTACCCGCCCGCTGCTTCTACCAATCCCAGCGCGGCACGGAGTGACGTCAGAGGCGCTTCGCGGCTGACTCCCTCCCTTCACAAGGTAACGGAAACTTTCTTTCTTTCTAAAGTGCTAGTGCTTGGTTATTTAACAACGAATACACATTCGCCACAGTGCTCAAGTGTCTAGACAGGATAGCTTTGGTTCACTGCAAGTAAACTACTTCCATTTACTTTTCACGTGCTGCGGGTAGATCTCTTCCGCTTACCCTTCACTCTAGCATCAGTGAACCTGTTATTCCCCTAAACTCATCCACTTCTCCGGGATATATCTGAGTCTCGGGTTTCCCAGCGGACCCCTCTGCTTTCACCCAAGCTCCGATGAACCTGCTACTCTTCCGATGTGACCCTTACTAGGTTACGCCACTATGGGAATTTTGCCAATGAACCTCGTTACTGACATTTATTCACACATGTATTCAGAAAAACCCTAGTTAGTGCTTCCCGGTTATCCTAACCTGCACCTAACTTTCCTCGAGCCTGCAACCTCAGGACAATGGATTCTATTCACCACTTGCCCTTTCAATTCCCCGGGGAGTTCGGACAACATAAAACGAGACGGTTTACAAATGCATGGATTAATACATATAACAATATAAGAACAAGAATAACAATGATAAAACAATTCATGAAGCAGCGTATTCACAAGAGATTGATCGGGTCCCTCGGAACAGCCGCTCTTATAGCAGCATTAATATACTAGCAGCTACCGACTTAGCTAGCCTAACTAATCCTGCCTAACCTTCAACTAGTCCCTAACCATCCTCTGCTAGCCAGAAAAACTGATAGAGCGCGCGAGGTCACCCAGCCAATAATTTCGCCGTTTCCGGCTTCGGGCCCATATACTTTCAATTCACTATATACATTGACCAGGCGACTTCACGGGCTGCTACCAATTTGTGTGAATTCCCTAATATTATTACTCAGTGTACCCGACTTACCATCCACCGACACGGGTACCTATGACCACAACGGATCAGGGAGCTAGCTGTAAAAGGAAAGGCAGCAAAATACCAACTCAAAATGACATTCAATACTGTTGTGAATGACCACGGACAACTAGAAGTTTTAAAATCTTTATCTAAAGTTCGTTTTCATTAAGCATCAAGTTTACAAGAATAAGGCAATCAATAATCAAGATAATGAAAAGTACATAACTATAGAGAAACAGAGTCAGGGTAATCATGGAAATACTAATATGAGATGCAACAGGAAACGCTATGCATTCAGGGCAAAAGTTCTTTAGACAGTTTAAGTAAGGCCGTTCTAGACCATATCAGGAAATGGCAAACTGTAATGCAAAATATGATTTCTAATAGATAGGTTAACATGGGAACATATTAAGAAAATAAATGCAAATGACTTTACGTTTTCAATAGATGCGGCAAAAGCATGGAAAAATCAACATGTGCAAAGGTGTATCTTTATTAAAGCAAAAGACAGAAAAATAGAAAGGTGCAATTTTAAAGAATTTAGAGCAGTATTTACCTAGATTGGTGTGGAAACCAAACCCTGGCCAAGGGTCAGTTAAAGACAGGAAACCCTCAAGGAAGGATACCCCTCAAAGGACAGCAGGTGCAGAATGGACACCCAGGACAGGACAGGATACCCTCAGATTAGGAATCAGGATAGGACCCTCAGGACAGGACAGCAAACCCTCAGGGCAGGACCGCTCAGGACAGGACCGCACCCGCAGTTTGGAAGCAACGCCTGCGCTCCACCCTCTCTGCAGCTATCGATCAAGACCCCGATTGGGTCAGCGAACTCCCAGCAAAGTGCTTCGCCAGCACTTTAAGGTTCAGTAGAACCTTAGTCTATGGTCAATTTCGGACAGAGTGCTCCGCAGCTCTCTGTATCTTCAGTCACCTATTGAGTGCGATGGGTCAGTGACAGGTCAGCTAAACCAGACAAGTCGGACAATTTCCCTAGGTGAACCCAGGGTAGTTATACTGTTTTGGGGCAGTGTACCACCCCCAATGTTGCAAAATGTCAGAATCCCTCAATTTGGATTGGTCCTAAGGTAGGATTTGGGTAACAAACCAATCATAACACACTATTTGGATGCCTAATTTGCATCTTTGGGTACCGCCTAGCAAGATTGGGGTTCCCATGAGAAACTGCAGGGAAATACAATGACAATGTACATTGTTGCTGAATAGGGACACATGGCTCCGTTTTCCTGGGTTTTCAGGTCAGTTCTCAGGAGCATCTTGCCCATCCCTGCCAGCTGGCCAAGTTCCACCAGCCAAGGTTGTCAGTTCCCCAGATGGAGGAGCATGCGCAGAAAGGCCCTCCAAGATGGCATTCGGCTCAGTCAGACCCCCATTCCCCGCGGTACATGAAAAGTAAGCGAGAACAAATTAATACATAGAAATAACATTATGAAAACACATCATAGGGTTTGTACTTTCAACTTATCATTATAAAATATACTTATGCAGTCTAAATGTTAGCTACATGTATACGTACACAAGAGCAGTGGCACGAGCAGTACCACGTTACAGGCAGAGCTATGCATTACGCATGCGCAACTATTTCCCTCCAACTCTGCAAACACATCAGGACACGTGATTGTGACTGACGCATGCGCAGACACTTATTTCAAGCAGCGGCCATTTTAAAGGACTCGAGTTATTTATTTTAGCAAAACACATAGGCAAGCTTCGGGAAACCACGTTTAAACACAGAATAAACGTTAGTAAGACGTACAACTTATTACTGGATTACACACGGGCGAGGTTCATGAATTCGGCAAGTCGCAAAATATGCGAAGCTTTGCTTCATCACCTTTACCACCGTGCGGCCTCCATATGAGGGGCTGAGGGAGGGAGGAGCAGCTGGGAGGCGGGAGCGGGGTGGCGAATGGGATCGACGGGGGGGTGGGGCCGCAGGGTGCAGCGGCAGGTAGCCAGAGGGCGAGGTGGGAAGCGGGGGGGCACAGAAGGCAAGGGGGAGCGAGGGGCAGAATAACAAATAAGTTACAAAGTGTAATGACGAAATTACAGGCACAAGCACAAGGATACAATGGGGAGAAAAACGAAAAAATTACAAAATGCTAAAGGGTAATGACGAAAATACAGGCACAAGCACAAGGATACAGTGGGGAGAAAAACGAAGATTTACAAAAAGTAAAAGGGTAATGACGAGATTAGAGTCACAAGCACAAGGATACAGTGGGGAGAAAACGAAGAATTACAAAAAGTAAAAGGGTAATGATGAGATTGCAGGCACAAGATCCGATAGAGAAATGAAGGAAGTACAGCACCACAGGTCACGGGTGCAAGCCGGTCAGGGCGCAGCAGCGCAGCACAGGGAGGACCACGCGGTGGCTGGGGGGGCGACCTCCCTGGTGACAGGGTCAAGGGTCGCTCATGGCTTGGCAGTTTGGGCTGAACTGTTCCCATGAGGCACAGGGTCAAGGCTGATTTGCATATGGCCATGTCTGACCTAGGGTGGTGTGGAGTGCAAAAAAACGATGGATTTAGGCCCAGATCTCTGTACTGGGGTGAATGTATGACATTGTTCTGCATTCTGTCCATCAATTGTTGTTTTTGCATTTGTCACCCCGAGTGGGATGGGTATGCTCAGACGTGAGTCCTATGCTCTCCACACCACTGGAGTCAAGCTATCCAGGCTGATGACGGCTGATAGCCAGAAACCGGTCCTTGGATGCTTGATTCCGGTCCGGGAAAGACATGGCTTGGCAGTTCGGGCTGGACTGTTCCCATGAGGCACAGGGTCAAGGCTGATTTGCATATGGCCATGTCTGACCTAGGGTGGTGTGGAGTGCAAAAAAACGATGGATTTAGGCCCAGATCTCTGTACTGGGGTGAATGTATGACATTGTTCTGCATTCTGTCCATCAATTGTTGTTTTTGCATTTGTCACCCCGAGTGGGATGGCTATGCTCAGACGTGAGTCCCATGCTCTCCACACCACTGGAGTCAAGCTATCCAGGCTGATGACGGCTGATAGCCAGAAACCGGTCCTTGGATCCTTGATTCTTGTCCGGGAAAGACATGGCTTGGCAGTTCGGGCTGGACTGTTCCCATGAGGCACAGGGTCAAGGCTGATTTGCATATGGCCATGTCTGACCTAGGGTGGTGTGGAGTGCAAAAAAACGATGGATTTAGGCCCAGATCTCTGTACTGCAGTGAATGTATGACATTGTTCTGCATTCTGTCCATCAATTGTTGTTTTTGCATTTGCCACCCCGAGTGGGATGGGTATGCTCAGACGTGAGTCCCATGCTCTCCACACCACTGGAGTCAAGCTATCCAGGCTGTTGACGGCTGATAGCCAGAAACCGGTCCTTGGATGCTTGATTCCGGTCCGGGAAAGACGTGGCTTGGCAGTTCGGGCTGGACTGCTCCCATGAGGCACAGGGTCAAGGCTGATTTGCATATGGCCATCTCTGACCTAGGGTGGTGTGGAGTACAAAAAAACGATGGATTTAGGCCAAGATCTCTGTACTGGGGTGAATGTATGACATTGTTCTGCATTCTCTCCATCAATTGTTGTTTATGCATTTGTCACCCCGAGTGGGATGGGTATGCTCAGACGTGAGTCCCATGCCCTCCACACCACTGGAGTCAAGCTATCCAGGCTGATGACGGCTGATAGCCAGAAACCGGTCCTTGGATGCTTGATTCCGGTCCGGGAAAGACATGGCTTGGCAGTTCGGGCTGGACTGTTCCCATGAGGCACAGGGTCAAGGCTGATTTGCATTTTGGCCATGTCTGACCTAGGGTGGTGTGGAGTACAAAAAAACGATGGATTTAGGCCCAGATCTCTGTACTGGGGTGAATGTATGACATTGTTCTGCATTCTCTCCATCAATTGTTGTTTTTGCATTTGTCACCCCGAGTGGGATGGGTATGCTCAGACGTGAGTCCCATGCTCTCCACACCACTGGAGTCAAGCTATCCAGGCTGATGACGGCTGATAGCCAGAAACCGGTCCTTGGATGCTTGATTCCGGTCCGGGAAAGACATGGCTTGGCAGTTCGGGCTGGACTGTTCCCATGAGGCACAGGGTCAAGGCTGATTTGCATATGGCCATGTCTGACCTAGGGTGGTGTGGAGTGCAAAAAAACGATGGATTTAGGTCCTGATCTCTGTACTGGGGTGAATGTATGACATTGTTCTGCATTCTGTCCATCAAATGTTGTTTTTGCATTTGTCACCCCGAGTGGGATGGCTATTTTCAGACGTGAGTCCCATGCTCTCCACACCACTGGAGTCAAGCTATCCAGGCTGATGACGGCTGATAGCCAGAAACCGGTCCTTGGATCCTTGATTCTTGTCCGGGAAGGACATGGCTTGGCAGTTCGGGCTAGACTGTTCCCATGAGGCACAGGGTCAAGGCTGATTTGCATATGGCCATGTCTGACCTAGGGTGGTGTGGAGTGCAAAAAAACGATGGATTTAGGCCCAGATCTCTGTACTGCGGTGAATGTATGACATTGTTCTGCATTCTGTCCATCAATTGTTGTTTTTGCATTTGCCACCACGAGTGGGATGGGTATGCTCAGACGTGAGTCCCATGCTCTCCACACCACTGGAGTCAAGCTAACCAGGCTGATGACGGCTGATAGCCAGAAACCGGTCCTTGGATGCTTGATTCCGGTCCGGGAAAGACATGGCTTGGCAGTTCGGGCTGGACTGCTCCCATGAGGCACAGGGTCAAGGCTGATTTGCATATGGCCATGTCTGACCTAGGGTGGTGTGGAGTACAAAAAAACGATGGATGTAGGCCCAGATCTCTGTACTGGGGTGAATGTATGACATTGTTCTGCATTCTGTCCATCAATTGTTTTTGCATTTGTCACCCCGAGTGGGATGGGTATGCTCAGACGTGAGTCCCATGCTCTCCACACCACTGGAGTCAAGCTATCCAGGCTGATGATGGCAGATAGCCAGAAACCGTTCCTTGGATGCTTGATTCCGGTCCGGGAAAGACATGGCTTGGCAGTTCGGGCTGGACTGCTCCCATGAGGCACAGGGTCAAGGCTGATTTGCATATGGCCATGTCTGACCTAGGGTGGTGTGGAGTACAAAAAAACGATGGATGTAGGCCCAGATCTCTGTACTGGGGTGAATGTATGACATTGTTCTGCATTCTGTCCATCAATTGTTTTTGCATTTGTCACCCCGAGTGGGATGGGTATGCTCAGACGTGAGTCCCATGCTCTCCACACCACTGGAGTCAAGCTATCCAGGCTGATGATGGCAGATAGCCAGAAACCGGTCCTTGGATGCTTGATTCCGGTCCGGGAAAGACATGGCTTGGCAGTTCGGGCTGGACTGCTCCCATGAGGCACAGGGTCAAGGCTGATTTGCATATGGCCATGTCTGACCTAGGGTGGTGTGGAGTACAAAAAAACGATGTATTTAGGCCCAGATCTCTGTACTGGGGTGAATGTATGACATTGTTCTGCAATTCTGTCCATCAATTATTGTTTTTGCATTTGTCACCCCGAGTGGGATGGGTATGCTCAGACGTGAGTCCCATGCTCTCCACACCACTGGAGTCAAGCTATCCAGGCTGATGACGGCTGATAGCCAGAAACCGGTCCTTGGATGCTTGATTCCGGTCCGGGAAAGACATGACTTGGCAGTTCGGGCTGGACTGTTCCCATGAGGCACAGGGTCAAAGCTGATTTGCATATGGCCATGTCTGACCTAGGGTGGTGTGGAGTGCAAAAAAACGATGGATTTAGGCCCAGATCTCTGTACTGGGGTGAATGTATGACATTGTTCTGCATTCTGTCCATCAATTGTTGTTTTTGCATTTGTCACCCGGAGTGGGATGGGTATGCTCAGACGTGAGTCCCATGCTCTCCACACCACTGGAGTCAAGCTATCCAGGCTGATGACGGCTGATAGCCAGAAACCGGTCCTTGGATCCTTGATTCTTGTCCGGGAAGGACATGGCTTGGCAGTTCGGGCTGGACTGTTCCCATGAGGCACAGGGTCAAGGCTGATTTGCATATGGCCATGTCTGACCTAGGGTGGTGTGGAGTGCAAAAAAACGATGGATTTAGGCCCAGATCTCTGTACTGCGGTGAATGTATGACATTGTTCTGCATTCTGTCCATCAATTGTTGTTTTTGCATTTGCCACCCCGAGTGGGATGGGTATGCTCAGACGTGAGTCCCATGCTCTCCACACCACTGGAGTCAAGCTAACCAGGCTGATGACGGCTGATAGCCAGAAACCGGTCCTTGGATGCTTGATTCCGGTCCGGGAAAGACATGGCTTGGCAGTTCGGGCTGGACTGCTCCCATGAGGCACAGGGTCAAGGCTGATTTGCATATGGCCATGTCTGACCTAGGGTGGTGTGGAGTACAAAAAAACGATGGATGTAGGCCCAGATCTCTGTACTGGGGTGAATGTATGACATTGTTCTGCATTCTGTCCATCAATTGTTTTTGCATTTGTCACCCCGAGTGGGATGGGTATGCTCAGACGTGAGTCCCATGCTCTCCACACCACTGGAGTCAAGCTATCCAGGCTGATGATGGCAGATAGCCAGAAACCGGTCCTTGGATGCTTGATTCCGGTCCAGTAAAAGACATGGCTTGGCAGTTCGGGCTGGACTGCTCCCATGAGGCACAGGGTCAAGGCTGATTTGCATATGGCCATGTCTGACCTAGGGTGGTGTGGAGTACAAAAAAACGATGGATGTAGGCCCAGATCTCTGTACTGGGGTGAATGTATGACATTGTTCTGCATTCTGTCCATCAATTGTTTTTGCATTTGTCACCCCGAGTGGGATGGGTATGCTCAGACGTAAGTCCCATGCTCTCCACACCACTGGAGTCAAGCTATCCAGGCTGATGATGGCAGATAGCCAGAAACCGGTCCTTGGATGCTTGATTCCGGTCCGGGAAAGACATGGCTTGGCAGTTCGGGCTGGACTGCTCCCATGAGGCACAGGGTCAAGGCTGATTTGCATATGGCCATGTCTGACCTAGGGTGGTGTGGAGTACAAAAAAACGATGTATTTAGGCCCAGATCTCTGTACTGGGGTGAATGTATGACATTGTTCTGCATTCTGTCCATCAATTGTTGTTTTTGCATTTGTCACCCCGAGTGGGATGGGTATGCTCAGACGTGAGTCCCATGCTCTCCACACCACTGGAGTCAAGCTATCCAGGCTGATGACGGCTGATAGCCAGAAACCGGTCCTTGGATGCTTGATTCCGGTCCGGGAAAGACATGACTTGGCAGTTCGGGCTGGACTGTTCCCATGAGGCACAGGGTCAAAGCTGATTTGCATATGGCCATGTCTGACCTAGGGTGGTGTGGAGTGCAAAAAAACGATGGATTTAGGCCCAGATCTCTGTACTGGGGTGAATGTATGACATTGTTCTGCATTCTGTCCATCAATTGTTGTTTTTGCATTTGTCACCCGGATTGGGATGGGTATGCTCAGACGTGAGTCCCATGCTCTCCACACCACTGGAGTCAAGCTATCCAGGCTGATAGCCAGAAACCGGTCCTTGGATGCTTGATTCCGGTCCGGGAAAGACATGGCTTGGCAGTTCGGGCTGGACTGTTCCCATGAGGCACAGGGTCAAAGCTGATTTGCATATGGCCATGTCTGACCTAGGGTGGTGTGGAGTGCAAAAAAACGATGGATTTAGGCCCAGATCTCTGTACTGGGGTGAATGTATAAAAAAACAACAAGTGATGGACTGAATGTGGATCAATGTCACACACTCCCCCAGTCAAAAGATCTGGGCCCAAATCCATCGTTTTTTTGCACTCCACACCACCCTGGGTCAGATAATGGCTTTATGCAAATCAGCTCTGACCCTGTTGCCCCATGGGAACAGTCCAGTCCGAACTACAACAGCCATATCTTTCCCAGACCGGAATCAAGCATCCGAGGACCGGACCAGTTTCGAGGTAACACCTCTCTTCAGCCCGGCTAGCTTGACTCCAAGTGGTGTGGAGTGCCTGGGACCCACGTCTGGGCATCCCCAGCGCACTTAGGGCGGCAATTGCAAAAAACAACAAGTGATGGACTGAATGTGGATCAATGTCACACACTCCCCCAGTCAAAAGATCTGGGCCCAAATCCATCGTTTTTTTGCACTCCACACCACCCTGGGTCAGATAATGGCTTTATGCAAATCAGCTCTGACCCTGTTGCCCCATGGGAACAGTCCAGTCCGAACTACAACAGCCATATCTTTCCCAGACCGGAATCAAGCATCCGAGGACCGGACCGGTTTCGAGGTAACACCTCTCTTCAGCCCGGCTAGCTTGACTCCAAGTGGTGTGGAGTGCCTGGGACCCACGTCTGGGCATCCCCAGCGCACTTAGGGCGGCAATTGCAAAAAACAACAAGTGATGGACTGAATGTGGATCAATGTCACACACTCCCCCAGTCAAAAGATCTGGGCCCAAATCCATCGTTTTTTTGCACTCCACACCACCCTGGGTCAGATAATGGCTTTATGCAAATCAGCTCTGACCCTGTTGCCCCATGGGAACAGTCCAGTCCGAACTACAACAGCCATATCTTTCCCAGACCGGAATCAAGCATCCGAGGACCGGACCGGTTTCGAGGTAACACCTCTCTTCAGCCCGGCTAGCTTGACTCCAAGTGGTGTGGAGTGCCTGGGACCCACGTCTGGGCATCCCCAGCGCACTTAGGGCGGCAATTGCAAAAAACAACAAGTGATGGACTGAATGTGGATCAATGTCACACACTCCCCCAGTCAAAAGATCTGGGCCCAAATCCATCGTTTTTTTGCACTCCACACCACCCTGGGTCAGATAATGGCTTTATGCAAATCAGCTCTGACCCTGTTGCCCCATGGGAACAGTCCAGTCCGAACTACAACAGCCATATCTTTCCCAGACCGGAATCAAGCATCCGAGGACCGGACCGGTTTCGAGGTAACACCTCTCTTCAGCCCGGCTAGCTTGACTCCAAGTGGTGTGGAGTGCCTGGGACCCACGTCTGGGCATCCCCAGCGCACTTAGGGCGGCAATTGCAAAAAACAACAAGTGATGGACTGAATGTGGATCAATGTCACACACTCCCCCAGTCAAAAGATCTGGGCCCAAATCCATCGTTTTTTTGCACTCCACACCACCCTGGGTCAGATAATGGCTTTATGCAAATCAGCTCTGACCCTGTTGCCCCATGGGAACAGTCCAGTCCGAACTACAACAGCCATATCTTTCCCAGACCGGAATCAAGCATCCGAGGACCGGACCGGTTTCGAGGTAACACCTCTCTTCAGCCCGGCTAGCTTGACTCCAAGTGGTGTGGAGTGCCTGGGACCCACGTCTGGGCATCCCCAGCGCACTTAGGGCGGCAATTGCAAAAAACAACAAGTGATGGACTGAATGTGGATCAATGTCACACACTCCCCCAGTCAAAAGATCTGGGCCCAAATCCATCGTTTTTTTGCACTCCACACCACCCTGGGTCAGATAATGGCTTTATGCAAATCAGCTCTGACCCTGTTGCCCCATGGGAACAGTCCAGTCCGAACTACAACAGCCATATCTTTCCCAGACCGGAATCAAGCATCCGAGGACCGGACCACTCCACACCACTGGAATCAAGCTAGCCGGGCTGATGAGAGGTGTTACCTCGAAACCGGGCCGGTCCTCGGATGCTTGTTTCCGTTCTGGGAAGGACATGGCTTTTGTAGTTCGGACTGGACTGTTCCCATGGGGCAACAGGGTCAGCGCTGATTTGCATATCGCCATTGTCTAACCCAGGGTGGTGTGGAGTGGAAAAACGATGGATTTGGGCCCAGATCTTTTGACTGGGGTGAATGTGTGACATTGATCCACATTCTGACCATCATTGTTGTGTTTGCAGTTACCGCTCTAAGTGTACTGGGGATGCTCAGACGTGAGTCCCAGACACTCCACACCACTGGAATCAAGCTAGCCGGGCTGATGAGAGGTGTTACCTCGAAACCGGGCCGGTCCTCGGATGCTTGTTTCCGTTCTGGGAAGGACATGGCTTTTGTAGTTCGGACTGGACTGTTCCCATGGGGCAACAGGGTCAGCGCTGATTTGCATATCGCCATTGTCTAACCCAGGGTGGTGTGGAGTGGAAAAACGATGGATTTGGGCCCAGATCTTTTGACTGGGGTGAATGTGTGACATTGATCCACATTCTGACCATCATTGTTGTGTTTGCAGTTACCGCTCTAAGTGTACTGGGGATGCTCAGACGTGAGTCCCAGACACTCCACACCACTGGAATCAAGCTAGCCGGGCTGATGAGAGGTGTTACCTCGAAACCGGGCCGGTCCTCGGATGCTTGTTTCCGTTCTGGGAAGGACATGGCTTTTGTAGTTCGGACTGGACTGTTCCCATGGGGCAACAGGGTCAGCGCTGATTTGCATATCGCCATTGTCTAACCCAGGGTGGTGTGGAGTGGAAAAACGATGGATTTGGGCCCAGATCTTTTGACTGGGGTGAATGTGTGACATTGATCCACATTCTGACCATCATTGTTGTGTTTGCAGTTACCGCTCTAAGTGTACTGGGGATGCTCAGACGTGAGTCCCAGACACTCCACACCACTGGAATCAAGCTAGCCGGGCTGATGAGAGGTGTTACCTCGAAACCGGGCCGGTCCTCGGATGCTTGTTTCCGTTCTGGGAAGGACATGGCTTTTGTAGTTCGGACTGGACTGTTCCCATGGGGCAACAGGGTCAGCCCTGATTTGCATATCGCCATTGTCTAACCCAGGGTGGTGTGGAGTGGAAAAACGATGGATTTGGGCCCAGATCTTTTGACTGGGGTGAATGTGTGACATTGATCCACATTCTGACCATCATTGT
This sequence comes from Lissotriton helveticus, assembly GCF_964261635.1. Lineage (NCBI taxonomy): Eukaryota > Metazoa > Chordata > Amphibia > Caudata > Salamandridae > Lissotriton > Lissotriton helveticus. Next base: position 1,597,616,150 of record NC_136059.1, on the reverse strand, counting down.
TGTGTTTGCAGTTACCGCTCTAAGTGTACTGGGGATGCTCAGACGTGAGTCCCAGACACTCCACACCACTGGAATCAAGCTAGCCGGGCTGATGAGAGGTGTTACCTCGAAACCGGGCCGGTCCTCGGATGCTTGTTTCCGTTCTGGGAAGGACATGGCTTTTGTAGTTCGGACTGGACTGTTCCCATGGGGCAACAGGGTCAGCGCTGATTTGCATATCGCCATTGTCTAACCCAGGGTGGTGTGGAGTGGAAAAACGATGGATTTGGGCCCAGATCTTTTGACTGGGGTGAATGTGTGACATTGATCCACATTCTGACCATCATTGTTGTGTTTGCAGTTACCGCTCTAAGTGTACTGGGGATGCTCAGACGTGAGTCCCAGACACTCCACACCACTGGAATCAAGCTAGCCGGGCTGATGAGAGGTGTTACCTCGAAACCGGGCCGGTCCTCGGATGCTTGTTTCCGTTCTGGGAAGGACATGGCTTTTGTAGTTCGGACTGGACTGTTCCCATGGGGCAACAGGGTCAGCGCTGATTTGCATATCGCCATTGTCTAACCCAGGGTGGTGTGGAGTGGAAAAACGATGGATTTGGGCCCAGATCTTTTGACTGGGGTGAATGTGTGACATTGATCCACATTCTGACCATCATTGTTGTGTTTGCAGTTACCGCTCTGGGGTGAATGTATGACATTGTTCTGCATTCTGTCCATCAATTGTTGTTTTTGCACTTGTTTTATTTACAACATTCTCTCCCCTTCCATCCTGCCACTCTCCCCAAGCCTGTTACATTTCTCTTTTGCATGCTATTACTTTTACCTAACCCAGACTCTTCCCTTCTCTCATTGATTCTGCCATTACATACACATCACTCCTTCCCCATCTCCCTTTCCTTAAGCGTCTTGTTCTATGTAGTTGTTTTGCCCCTTATGTTCAGACCTCACCTCTGCTGCTCTGTCATCTCCCCCACCTATTACTTTCTTTTGTTTGTCTAGCCCCTTTTAGATTTGCCTCTCCCTTGATATTTCTATTAAAAGCAAAAGTACACACAAGACCTCCTTAGATGTACCCAGGAACATGGGAATTCAGTATTTCAGATATGAACAAACATGATGCTGGGGAGTAAAGCAACCTTTTCAGATGTGTAAAACAAGTAATGGAGAGTGGCTTGGGGGTTATAACTTGCAAGTATCTTGGAGGGGTCGTTGCACTCCTCTCAGGGTGGTAAGAATGGATGTGGGGTCACCCCTCCTTACCTCCTACCAACTCTATGTTGTCACCTTTTTCATTATTCCTTTTTTATGTAAATTACATTAAAATAAAAAAACACAAATGGGCAGATCTACAAGAAAGTGCAGCAGTGTGGCACCGCAAGCCCTTTGGCTGCGCCTCGATGCGGAACTTTCAAAGCACAGGAATGTGACATATCTACAATGATATGTTGCATTCCTGTGCTCTCCCCTGCGCTGGTGCAGAAACAGCTGCCATGCGCTGGCGCAGGCACCCTTGCACCATGGTGCAAGGATGCCTGCTCCATGGGGAGATTGCTTTTGTGAAGGAAGGGGCCCCTTCCTGCACAAAAGCAATCACTGCAGGCATTTTCCTCTTTCAATGTGTGCTGTAGAATGCAGCATGCATTGAAAGAGGAAAAAACAAGGAGAAATGAAAAAATGTCTCCTTGTTTCTCTTGGCTAGGCCACCCCTATGGTGGCGCAGTAAACTGACGCATTTTCAGGTTTACGATTTCTCGTAAATCTGTAAATGCATCAGTGGACATGGGTATTGCGTTGGAATACACATGTCCCGCCCCTAACACTCAAAGTGTGGCGTAAACAGGGACGATATTTACAAGCACTGGTTAAGTCATGCAGGGTGACTTTACCTGTGCTTGCAAATATCCCATAGCAGGCTGCGCCACCGGTGCGTCACGCAACGTGATGCACCGGCGGCACATGGGGCTTGTAGATGGATGTATGATGCTGCATCGCAAACGTTTTCATCGCAAACATGCACATCGCCGTCTTTACATCGCACACACATTCAGAACGCATGCTGTCACAATGCAACCCATTACTTCGCTCCATCATTTAAATGCATACAAAACACAATCACTATACACACAAACACCCCGCATGCTTTAACATCGCATTTTTTTCCCTAAATAACACACACCACCCCAGCACGAGCACACCCCTCTGGAGTGGCGGAGGCCGTGGTGCTGGTCGCAACCAGTGGAGAGCCCCTAAGGAACCAGTGCGCGGAACTACCAGGTCCCGGAGAAGGCCCTGTGACCCTGCTGGCAAGAAGAGTGTGCAGCGAGGTGTTTTGGGCCTGGGTCCACCGTGGCGCAGGGCCCGGATCACACTCACGCCGGGCCAGCTCCAGAATCTTCTACAGCTCATTTGTCAGTGCAGTACTCCTGGAGTGTCCTGGTTAATCTACACACCATACAGTGTCCCCCTCATTGGCTTGATTATGCACGCATGGTGGCACTTCAGTGGTAGGGAGCCTTTTTATTCTGCTCTGTGGTGGGCTTCAACTGTGACCTTGAGATCAGTGTAGTTTACATCGGCGCCACTCAGCTGCCTCACTATCACCCAGTTGGCGTCTGCGACACGTGCACTTGCGCCCAGGTGCGCTGGCTACTGACAACGAGTAGAGAAGTTGAACAATTGTCCCCTGGCTCACTTTAATGACAGGAAGGGTCATCCTCCCACATTCACAAGTATCACATTGTGGTTTCTCTTTTAAGACTAATACAATATCAGCTACATGCCAGCAGACTCAACAACATCAAGTAATACTTGATGGCTGCTACCAGCCTGAAGTTTCCATCCATTGCAGAAGCACAAAAGAGCCAGCAACGGTGGCAGGATTATCAACTCTTCAGGTAAAATAACATTTTGCCCTTGTAGCGCTCCCCCAACACTAATTTTACAATGCCAATTCCTATCCTTTTCATTTGATTTGGAGCCACGGTCTGGTTGTGGCCTGAAGCATCAGCTGTACCCTGCCTTATGGAAATACTGGGGCAAGTCAAGGCAAAACTACAGACCTCTGATTTTTGTAGCGGTCCAGAAACAATGGTACAGTATAGGAACTATTCTGGGCATTTCAGTAGCTAGAGAACATCTACCGCGCCCCTGAATCAAAAATTATTTTAGATTCCATCATAGCTTTGTTTCAGTGTAAATGTTCACCCACTTGCGATGTGATGGCGATGGTTCACATACTTGGGTTGTGTAAATGGTTTCTACCCAATGCATTTTGGGCCCTTCTGGCCTTTCTTCGGGGGCTATATCTCAATCCTGTTGGTGCTCGTTCAATTGGAATCGCTGCAAAGTGCATTACTTTGAACCTGATGCGAAACGAGAACCTGTCAACAGTTTCACAACACTTCTTTACGACTACACCAGCTGCTCCACTACCGAAAGTGTTTTCTGTGATAATAACAGATTAAATAATGTTGTCTAGAGTGACTATGTCCATGAGATTTTTTGTTGATCCAATGCACAGATAAGAGTTTTACAAGGAAAAAGTTTGTATTGTAATTAAGTTGTGTGATGTGTAAAACCGCAATGTTTAAATGGTAACATTGTTGTGCGATGCGTTGGCGATGGTTCACACACTTGCGCAGTGTAAATGGTAAATTATCATGCGCGGTTGAAATCGATGCGATAGCGATGTAACAGCATGGCGATGCAATGTGATGCAATGTAACAGCATGCGCGATGTAAAAGCATGCATTGTTAAGGTTGTCGCGATGTAAAATGTGCGTTGTAATGCACCTGCGATGTTGTCTCATCGTTGTAATGGAGTTTTGCCCTTGTAGATCTGCCCCCAAGTGCTGATATTCAACTGATGTCACTATTTAAGTTTAACTCTATTTCTCTATTAAGGTTTCTTTTGGATGCACATGCTTGGTGGAAAAAACCAGAAAGGAGATGCGAAAAATAGAAAAGAATAGGCTCTCTCTCCATTTTCTGCTCTTCTCCTTTTCCCTTCATTGAAACTGTGCAGCGCTGATTGTGACACTAAGGTCACTCATTTTTTTTTTGTTGTGAGCCCTGCAGGATGCTCTGCCTTTCATTAATGCAGGGGCAGGGCTCACTTCACACCTAAGGCCAGTTCAAGCATCTGCAATTATCATGCAGATGCAGCCTTTAGGATAAGAGAGAGTTGCTGATCACGGCCACAAAACCAGCCCTGCCCAGTCTGCCACAGCTGAAAGGAATCTGGGGGTCATATTACACTTTCAGCACATGGCAGCTTGGCCCAGGAGAGGGGGGCCCCCGCCTCAGGCCTCGCAGCTGCACCTCGACTGAACACATCAAGGGAGGGCGCTGCCACCCGGACGGACTTGTGATCCAAGGGGGGGCAAGCGCCCCTTCTTGCCCCCCCTGCGGACGCCCATGGTGTTTAGTTAATGGCGTTTGGATCCCAGTTCTCGCTGGCGAGTTGCAGGGTTTCCCTTGCGACTATTAGATTAATAGAACAAGGGTTATTTTAGTTTGTGATGATTGTTTTTATTTCTGCTTTCATAGCATTTTCAGGTGCTGCAGTGGTCTGCTAAAAGTATTTTGCCAGATTGGCCAAGCATTTGAGTTTTTGATTAACAAGGCCAAATTCAAGTCTAATCAGTGTGTTCCTTGTGTAAGAGGGCAGTTGAAACAGTTTCTTCTAGCCCGTACATTGGAGCTTTTCAGGTTCGGCAGCCAGCATGCTTGAGATCATTTGTTGAGCATAATCGATCGAGGGCAGAAGTTATGCCTTAATCACGCTCCTTATAGCCGTAGGTGTTGGACTGTTCTAGGGTGTTGCTTAGTTTACAAAGAGCATAGGTGACCATCCTCCCTTTAGTCTTCATTTTTTGTAGATTTAGTGTCGGTTTTGTAGTTTCACTCAGCCAAGCTCCCAGGTAATTGTAGTTTTGTACGCATTCGAACCTCTGTGACCCAGACACTTTTTTGTGGTCCTTTTTTGGGGGTAACACCCTAAGATCACAATTTTAGTTTTACTTGCATTAGCTACAAGTTTTTTCTTGTTCTTTATGTTATATATATATATATATATATATATATATATATATATATATATATATATATATATATATATATATATATATATATATATATATATATATATATATATTTGTCGTCTGCAAATTACATGAGGTGAATTTTCTTGTCTCGATCCTCAGGATGGCTAAGTTCACACACGATAAAGCCAGGCCCAGTTTATTAGTTAAATAAAATTGGATCCAACACACAGCCCTGTTTTAACCCTCAGTTGGTGGCGATTTTTGCTGTTGCTGTGTCCCCCGTGAGCTTGACCCTTACCCAAGTACTGGTGTAAAGTGACATAATTTCACGCAGTAATGTGGAGCAGATGTTTCACCTCTCCAGTTTCTCCCACAGGGTGTACTGGACTACTATGTGGAAAGCTGCAGAGTAGTCAATAAAGCAGGAGAAAACAGGGAGGTTGTGTGAGTTACAGCTTGAAGTATGAGAGAGCAACTATCTTATCTACTGTTGAGCCTCCTGCTTGCAACGCTCTCCGATAAAAAGGAGGCAGCCTCTCGGCAGAAGCCCCTTTTACTCCATCCTGCAATAGTACACTGGCATAGACTATGCCCTCAATGTCCGGTAGTGCGGTAATTTCTGGGATTGGTATTGTCACCCTTCTTGAAAACAGGCTGCAGCAGAGAGCCGCTCCATGAGTCCTGAACTTCTGCATGGAGTCTGCATTCAGTATACAACGGGGTGAGTGATGAGGCCCAGAACAGTGTGGTGTCTCTAAATAATGACCCTGGGAGGCCACTGGGGCTGGGGATGCCATAATTTCTGATCTTTTGCAAGACTTTGTTGACCACAAGCTCGTTCAATACTGAGTAGTCAGTTGGCGCCGTTGTCATGTCATCATCTGCTTCATCTGCCTCCCCCCAGAAAACTGATTTGTATAGATGAGGCTTGTTGTGGGGCTCAGTAAAAAGGGCTTCGACATGTGAAATCCATTTTCCTGCTGGGACCGAATTCCTTGACATACGTGTTAACATACTGCCAGAATTGTTGATGTTTACTGGCTACAATCAGGTCAAAGATTTTAAACGTCTTGTGCATTCCTCTTGCACTCCCATACAAGAGGTTTTTGCTTCAAAGCTGCTATTGCTAGCTGCTCCTTTGAGGTGACAATTTTCAAATTTCTGTACCCCTCTGTTTCCTCCTTAAATTCCTTGTGCTTTTTTTGATCTCTGGCACTAAAACCAGCCTGTAAGTCACCTCCTTTTTTATTTTAATAGGAAGTTACCTTGTAAGAGTGCACACAGCCCCGTAACCAATCCAGGCCAACCCTTAATAATGTCTGATATGTGACAACTGGCAGCCAGTCTTCCCAGTTTGCATTCCATACCTCAAACTTCCCTATGGATGTGTGGGACCATCTGTGTATACCGCTTTCCTTAAAATACAAGCTTTTTTATTGATTTATTCATGTTCCTGAAGTGGGGACCATACGCACTCATGTAGTATTCTTGGATCTACAGTGATTTTTGCGCTTTGTTAAAAATCACAAGATTGTCTTCATATATATCATCAGAGAGCAATATTGAATGTCTTGACAAAGATGATTTAATCAGAAAACACCATCAAAATGCGTCGACGCACTAGCTACATAATCCGTGTAGTGTGCTGTCACACTAGATATTGACCACTTTTTTAATATCAGACCCCAGACTCAACACCATCTATACACGGATATGTTTTTTTTAATGAAAACATGTACTGTCTCTTGAAACTCTCCTTTTCTTCCCTTCTTTTTCTTTCTTTTTGTCTTTTAATCTATCATGTGACCACTTAGTATATGAATTTTATATCACCAAATGTCTTGCTGTTTTTAACTTGTCACGATTGTTTTAATGATTTTAATAAATTTACATGTAATAATTAAACTATCATTTGTGTGCAGGCATACTGCTATTGCATTAGTAATTCTGTACCCTTTGGTTGAGTTTGAGTGAGAGATATTCTGTTTGAATGAATAATATGTACAATACTGGTAGACCGAAGGACACATTGCTGTTTTTTATTTCTTGATTGAACCTTAGTTCTTTGGCAGTAAAGGGCCCTCTTATTTTGTTTAGAGTATGTGAAAGGTAGGCCAAGCCCTGAGGTGTATGGCATGCCCTGATAGTGAAATACAGCCAATTTAAACGTTCACTGTTGTAAGGCTATCTGTCCCTATAGGATAGAATGGGGAGTTGGCTAATAACATCTTATGAGCATTACTTCCCATGGGAACAAGATAGGAAAATAACGTTTGATATGCCTGAACTCAGAATGTTAAGTTTCATCTTTTATTGAGGGTAATTTTTACATTCTGTGTTTGCAAATACCACTCTTAGAAAGTAGGTATTTTCTTGCCTAAACATCCAGTGTGCCTCTGCTAGGATGTGATTGACTGTCTGGCTGTAGAGTGACAGGGGCTGGGGCGGTGCAGTTGCTCAGAGAGTCTGGATGAGTCAGGGCTGGGCTGAATAGACCTGGGCTACATTTAGAGTAGGGGGAGGAGATTTCCTTTCACCTGAATGGTCCTGGTCTGCCTTCCACAATGCTGTCTCTACCACCTGTCAGGAAGCTGCACCAGTGAGGACAGAACTGGTTTTGGCTGGGCACAGACACTCTCTGCCTTCAGAGACCAAAGAGATTTACTGTAAAAAGAGAGGGGCCCAGATCCAGATTGTTAGATCATACCTGAAATTCAAGAGTACCCTTTGCCAAGGAGATGAGCTAGAGAGACTGGGGAGAAGTACTGCCCCTTTGCTGTGTGCTGTGTGCTGTGTGGGGTTGGCCTGCAGTTGCTGTTCTGCCAAGGAAAGGAGAAGGACTTTGTTGTGTGCCGTGTCCCCTGCTTGAAGGAGATCTCCAAGGGCCTGAAGTCTCAGGGACACAAAGACTTCACCCCCAGCTCCCCTGAACTCTGATGCTGTGTGTTCTGACCTGCCAGGAGGTGCCAGTGCCAGATTTGAGCCTCTGGAGGTTGTTTCTGCTGTGTGGGAGCTGGATTAAAGAAGACATTTGAAGAACTGAAAAAGCAATGAATCACTCTTCTTGCAACTGTTTTTCCGACGCATCTCCATGGCACAAGAAGAATTTCTACGCATTGCCGTGCCGCTGCGAAAACCAACGCAAAAGACACACAATTGATGGATGGAATGCAGAACAAATCAAAACATTGAACCCCAGTCAAGAGATCTGGGTTAAATCCATCATTCATTTGCTCACCATGCCAACACAGTTTAGACCTGGCCATATGCAAATCAGTCTTGACCCTGTGCCTCATAGGAACAATCCAGCCCGAACTGGCAAGCCAGGTCCTCCCTGGACCGGAAACAAACATCCTAGGACTGGTTTCAGGGTTTCACCCCTCATCAGACAGGATAGATAGAATCCAGCGGCACAGTGAGCCCAGGACCCACGTCTGGGCATACCTGGGGCACTTAGGCCGAGAAAGCAAAAGACACACAATTGATGGATGGAATGCAGAACAAATCAAAACATTCAACCCCAGTCAAGAGATATGGGTTAAATCCATTATTCATTTGCTCACAGTGCAACCCCAGTTTAGATCTGGCCATATGCAAATCAGTCTTGACCATGTGCCTCATGGAAACAGTCCAGCTTGAACTGCCAATCCACGCCGCCCCTCGACTGGTAACAAGCATCCTAGGACCGGTTTCGGGGATTCACCCCTCATCAGCCAGGATAGCTTGAATCCAGTGGCACAGTGAGCCAGGATCCACATCTGGACATACCCGGCGCCCTTACGGCGAGAAAGCAAAAGACACACAATTGATGGACAGAATGCAGAACAAATCAAAACATTCAACCCCAGTCAAGAGATATGGGTTACATCCATCATTCTTTTACTCACCATGCCACCCCAGTTTATGTTATGTTACATTATTTGGATTTATAAAGCGCATTACTACCCTGATGCATCTAAGAGCTGTAACAGAGTACGTCTGCGAGTGTCAAGAAGGGGTAACAGGATGTGCTAAGTCTTTAATAACCAGGTTTTTACTGCTTTCCTAAAAGCAAGGCGTCTGGGCCCTGTTTTTATTCTGAGAGGAAGTAAGGTCCATGTTTTAGAGGCTTCAAGCTCAAGGCTTTTACCTCCCCTTCGTGCTTGTTTGAATCTAGGCACTATTAATAATTGTGCCTTTGCTGACCGAAGATTTCTGGAAGGGAGATTCTGTTTAAAACTCTGCTTCAAGAAATCCGGACCAAGACCATGAACTGCCTTTTAGACTCGACATAGTGCCTTACAGGAAATTTGTTGTTTAACGGGGAGCCAATGTAGATTTTTTAGCTCTTACGATACTGAGCAGAATTTAGGAATTTTCGACAAAATTCTGGCCTCAGTATTTTGTAGGACCTGAAGTTTGTTAATATTATACTTATGAGGGTCAGCAGCAAGCTATTGCAGTAATCTATCTTAGACATGATTAGAGAACTGACTAATGTCTTTTGCAGATTATCGGGTATAAAAGTTATAACTTTTTAATGATTCTGAGGGTGTTAAACGTAGAGGAAGTAAGTTTGTTCACATGATCAGAGAAGTTGATTTTATTGTCAATAATGACTCTCAGGTTTCGGGCCTTTTCCACTGGAAGGGGGATGGGGTTTTGTGGTTGCTCCACTCATCAGCCAGGATAGTTTGAATCCAGTGGCAAAGTGAGCCCGGGACCCACGTCTGGGCATACCCGGCACACTTAGGGCGAGAAAGCAAAAGACTCACAATTGATGGACGGTATGCAGAACAAATCAAAACATTCAACCCCAATCGAGATCTGGGTTAAATCCATCCTTCTTTTGCTCTCCATGCCAGCCGCCTGTTGCCGCTGCAAGAATTGAGGCATTGACGGATCGCGGCAGAAGAAACTGATGCAGCGCCGCTCGATGCCACCGCATCGATCACCAACGCATCTCTGATTTCCACGCATCGCACCTGTGCAGCAAGCTTTTCAAACAAACTACCAGCAGACAGAACCCGTCACAAAGAATCAACGCATCACTCCCCATACAAACTGGAATCGGCGCAACCCTTCCTCTGTTTGCAGCAGGACTGTCGCATCACCTCCTCAAGGTCTCAGGAGTTGACGCATCTCTTTGTTTCCGACTCTGCTGCTGTTTGCCTTGTGAATTTTAATACAACTACAGGGACATTAGGTAAAAGTCATGCATTTATAGTTTTCTCAGGTACAAGTTCTTAAAAACCTTTTGAAAGTCATATCTTTACCTGTGTACGTTGGATTTTTGGTGTTTTGGTCTTGTTTAGTTTAGATGAAGATATTTTATTTTTCTAAACTGGTGTGGTGTCCTTTAGTGGTGTTTTCACTGAGTCACTGTGAGTGTTGGTACAAATACTTTACACATTGCATTTGGGATAAGCATGTCTCCTCGTGACAAGCTACCAAGGGGGTGAGCAGGGGTTATCTAAAGTGTGTATCCCTCTTACCCTGACTAGAAGCAAGGGTCCCTATTTGGACAAAGCAACCTACCTCTGCCAAAGAGACCTCCATTTCTAAAGAGGCCTTTTAAAATGCCTGCATGAACATTTCTGAAGTGCTGTTTAATTCTAGAAACAATAATCTTACTGAGTGTTTGAAATATATAGAGACCCCTCCCAAATAAATGTGTCTTTTTGGATGGCTTATGAAATTCAGCATACCCTGACAGCAGCGTGGGTGTTAATGCCCGTGACTCCTTGAGGCAGATGATATCTGCTTCTTCCAGAAATGCAAGAGCTGCCTCACACCGTAAAAGTTTGGTGATTCCTGCAACGTTTCTGAACACTATGTTAATAGTTGTATTGTGGCTTACCCCACCCTGGTTTTTCATGTGCATTAGGCTAGGAATATCTCAGGTTCTTTTGGGCAAGTTTAGCAGCAACCTAGCCCCAGTTATCAGAGTCCAATGTGTGATAGGGGGTTGATGCTCTGAGTGGTGGGTACTATTCCGTCTCTTACCTGGCTGTCTGTCCGGCACTGAATGTTAAAGTTAGAGATGCAGTCAGAGGTTTTGGCCCTCTTTGTAACCTTTAGAATGTCCTTCCTGGGGCTATTTGTGGACTGTTGTCTTAGGATATGTGGGTATTTTTCTTTCCTCATCATCCCCCAGTCCATCAACTGTCCTCTATTATTGAACACCTTCATAGATTTGCTGGTGTCAGACCATGTCATAATCATCGACTCTCTCACTGTATCAGGAGAAATGACATTGAACTGTACCCGTGTAATATCTTCACTGGTGATAAACGACAATGATGGGATGTACTGCAGAGTTTTAACATATTGGCTTGATAAAGAGCGTCCAAGTTGCCCCTAGATGTATATTGCGGACTGAATAACATTTTGGGGGGGGAAGCCTCCTCCTACTGTATTATGGCCGACTGATGAGTTTATTTCATGATGAGTCCCTGTTTGGGGTGATTGGGGTGCCAACTGGCTGGACAATGCACTGGGGCGTCCTCTCGGAGGACTGGGGCTCTTCAATCGTAAGGTTGTTTCTGTTGTTGCTTGTTCTGTGACCATTGCATCTAGTATGTGCCAGTACTCCTCCATCATTCTGTCAATGGCCTGTAAGGGATACCCAACTGTTTATCTGACTGTAGGGGCCTCTGTTGGTCTACTGGGCTCCCTCCTTTGTTTTATTTACTGATTTCTGGCATTATGGTTCCTGTGTGTTCAGGGTCCTGGCTTAGACTGGACTTTACTGAGTGTGTGATGGTCGAGTGTGTGCCTTGTGATGTAGCAGGGGGGGCTGTCCGGTGTTAATCCTATGTCCATGTCATGGGGTATTCTACCTGGTTGTGGGCTTCCCTCCCTTGGGTGCCTTGCCTATCCAGCCTATGTGGGGCTGTCATTTCTCTGCAAACAACTGGTTTGTGGTTACCGCTAGCCTGGCACTGGACGGCCTGTGCATATGTGAGCTTATTTGTAGTTGTGGGGTTGCAATAACCTCCTTTGACAAGCCAGAGTGTCCATTCCTATTTGAAATATTAGATGTAGAGGTTTGGTTGGGCTGGTGGATGATGGTGAGTGAGATTTTTGTGCTTCAGCTTCTGTGCGTGCGATCAATGATTCGGTTTTCATTGACTGCATTTTCACCTGTTTATGACATTTCTTTAATAATTTCTTTGCTCTCTGGGTAAGCAATATCATTGTAGGGGGAGTAGCCCCCTCTTCAGAGCAGTCCAAAGCTGCATAGTTTGCATTGAGCTGTTATTTTAGGTCGTTAGTGGAGCTGTGTTGAATATTTCGAGCCTCTGCCTCCTCCCCTGCCTCTGTTTGTGCATTTTATTGTTTTTTTAATGTACATCCATTGTTTAAATCAATGTGCCAGTCTAATTTGAGCCTCCTGCGATTGCCCCAGGATTATGTGGAGCAAAGTGCGTATTGTTTATGACTTTCAGTTCACCTACCAGAGCAGCAAGTATGAATGGGAGCAAGGACAATTTATCCACAATGGTAGGACAAAAACAGTCTTGTGTTGACCGCTCCCTTTTATTGGCCTCGTCGATTTTATCTATTTTTTTGGCCATGTCCACTATGCTGAGTGCCATTACTTGTAAAGTTTCCATCTTTATTTCATGTTTTTGTGACTGCAACATCAGGGCATTCATGGCCGCCATCAGGGATGCATTAATGGACCTTATCAGGTTATCCTGCATTTAAGAAAGTTCAAATGATGGGTAGACTCCACTTTGTAGAAAATTGGATGACTCTGACTGAGATGGTACTTCTAGGCTTAGTACATGGCCTGTGGAGCATTGCGGCTTTTGAGTGGCCCTTATGTTTCGGGTTGAATTTTATCCCCTGGAGGATATTTTGTCTGTATTTCATTGCCACCTTCATATTCATGATGGAACTGTGCAATAATGAATTCCCTAGAAAATTGCTGGGATGTGGGCGTGGTGACTCTTGCCCAGGTTGTGCGTTGCCAACCTCCGTAGTCACATGTGGCATTGCTGGCAGGTCTAGACAGCTCGATTATTAGACTTATTCTGCTAAGGTCCCCTAATCTGGGGCATGAGCACTTTCTTTTTCTTTTCTAAGAGTTGCCCTTTGCCGTGCTGTGATCCCAGGTGTTCTAGCTGTGGGTGGTGCACCTCAGGCCCCAGCAGCCCAGGAACCCTGGGAACACGTTTTCCCCTGTCCATTTTCTTAAATAAGGCCGTGATTGCCACAGCTATTCTTTGGTTTGCTGCTCGGGCTACTTCTCCCGGGAGCTCAACTGAATTAGGTCTCTTGGTCGTCCTTCTGGCCCAATTCATTCTTGCCTGTTTGGTATATTGTTTAGAGGGACTTCTTCCTTTCGCCTTTATGTGCCTTTGCCTGTGATGGAGCAAGTATTCGCCCGTAATGTGACTTGCTTGTATTCAGTCCTCTCGACATAACGTTAATGTACTAATCAACATGTTTGTCCAATTAATATTGCATCACATGACATCTAAGTGAAGCTTGCATATGTGCTTTTACTAACGATAATCCGCTTGCATTAATATGGCCGCTGCTATGCGGGATTTCTTACTGCACATGCATCTGTCACACTCATGTGACATGACGTACTCTCTGCTTTTGGAGGGAATCTTTTGCTTCTGCGCACTAGAACTAAGATGGCTGCTCTATGTGCTCACATGCAAGAAGCTGGCACTGCTGATTTTGCTAAGCTTCTTGTTCTGCCTAACTCTAACCCAATAGTTAAATATAAAGTAATGGGAATAGAGTAGAGATAAGTGGTATACAGTGCATTCATTTATTCTGTGTTCTAAAACTGTTTCTTTCTATTTTTTCATGTAACGATAATCTTGGGCCTGAGAGGTGCTATTACTCCATATTGAAAACCCACACTGCTCATGTCAAACTCCAGAAGGAGATTAAGTCATTTGTCATTGAACCACAGCCAAGCTTACAGTACACTAGAAGATGTGCCTGGGAGCGTGTACTTTCAACCCCAGGAGAGGAAGCTGGACTGTAATGTACTGAACCCTATTGTTACTGATTGATACATTAATTGCTGGGTGGAATAAAAGTGCTTGGGAAAATAAAGTTATGGGCGGAAACGTTAATTTTAATATCATCAAGAAAAGTTTCATTTTTGGTATGGTGTGATGACCTCTCCTCTCTTCTTGTCCAATCAAAATTGGGGATCCTTACACTTGCAACATTGGGGGGTGGTACACTGACATGGAAAATAGTATAACTAGGGTAGGCTTAGTTAGTTAATTTGTCCGACTTGTCCGAATAGCTTACCTGTCACTGACCCAACGCACTCAATAGGTGATCAGTAGCAGAGGTGCTGGCGGAGCGCTCTGTCAGGAGGTTCGAAACCCAGATCTGGGTTTGAGAGCTGAAGTGCTGGCAAAGCACTTTGTCGGAGAGATCTATAACTATTACCGGGTTCTGGCTGTTAGCTGCAGAGAGGGAGTAACTCAGGCGTTGCAACTTTAACTGCGGGTGCCGGTCTTAGCCTGTGGTGGTCCTGTCCTGATCCAATTTGGCTTTACCTGTCCTTATTCTGATCTGCACCTGTTTGCCTTTATGGTGCCTGCACTTTTGGGGTTCTGTCTTTAAACTGACCCGTGGCCAGGGTTAGCTCTTCACACCATTCTAGGTAAATATTCAATGTGGGTATGTCATTGTACTGTTTCCTTCTCTCATCCCACCCTAATGTCAAATGCGTAAAGACTGCTTTATAAAAACTCTGCATATTTTCATCTGAATCGTCATTTTCCTAATTGAGAATTTTCTATTGTTCGATGCTTGGAATATGACATTTTAAAGATTTTAGATAAAGAGCTTAAACCTTTCCCGAGTTGTGGTTATTTTATGAGTGCAAATGTTCTTATTCTACCTATTATCCTAACACCTTTGATCCCTCAGGACTTTAGGTACCGATGACGAAGATTGGTAAAACAAATGGTATAGGGCCTTAATGGAATTTATAAATCACTGATTAGAGTAAGTGCACAGGTTACCAGATTAAATCTCATCATATGTTGTTTATGGGCCCAGGTGAGTATGGTAGTCTGAGTCGGGTGACCTGCACGCTCTATCACCTGTCCTTTCTGTACCTTACTTTTAGGCATTTGTCTGATCTCCTACATATGGAGATCTTCACACATTGTTTCTGAGTCCCAGAATGAAAGGTCTTTGGGCCTTGTAGTTTCTTCAAGTTACTTGAGGACGGGTGCCTTATCACGATGGGAGCCGGGCCTGGTGGCTCAATAGACCAATGCGTCCACTGCAGGGTCCTGTGTTCGACCTCCTGGTCACAGGTTCAAATCCCGGCGGGTCCACTCAGCCTTTCATCCATTTGAGGTCTATAAAATGAGTACCAGTGAGTTGGGTAACAATATACATCTGTTATTTCAGTGCCAAGATGCCCCGTTGCTGGGGTAAACGTGCGCTTTACAAATACACATGTTATGTTATGTTATCCCATGACCTGTCTCTCATATAACATGTCTTGCACTTTTCGCTTGCTGTTGAATTTCCTCCTCCTAGGTTATCACTCTGCCTGGTTCCTCATCTAGACCGTCATGTGAGTTTGGCTGAGGTCACCTAGTTGATTCCCCCTTTAGATTTATTCAAGGCAAGTATCACCCCCTTGATGCTGGGACCTCTCTCCTGATTTCTTGATGATGTTCCATAGGGCACCACTTCACCTTCTCCGGTATGTTTAGCAGCTGAGAAGAGCGTGATAATGCCTTAGAGGTATGAGGTACGAGGTATGAGGGGGATTCCAATGGGTGCTCCAGTAAACACAGCGGGAGCGGGGAGTATCGGAACGAGTCAAGGGGAAATTTATGGATTTATTTGGAAGGACTAGTAGATCACTTCACAAAACCCGGGTGCAAGTTAACACCCCTGTAGCTAAGGAATAATGATCAGCTTTCCCTATCCTTCATCCATGCCATGGCCTCGACATAGAGAAATACGAAAGATGGTGTCTTTATAAGTAGGTGAGGTCACCGCATCCCAAATTAATAATACAATTGCTCACAAAGGAGATCAGCGAGTGGTTCCACATGTCAATAACAATGTATGTATCAAAACATTGTGCACTTTTCAGTATTTACCTACATGTGTGAAGAAAGGGCATGAGTAAACTCCTACAATCTAAACATGTGTCCCTATTCACATTGCTTTTCTATTAGTATATGTGAATTACTCCTGGAATAATTGCAAAGTATCCTTGTGTAATATACACTTCAGTAACAAAAGCAAAGATTGTGGTACAAAAGTCGAGAAATATATGTGATAGTGTCCTCCAAGTACCAATCTTAAATAGATGTGTAGTAAGTGGGGTATAATATAGTCTAAAATAGACAAATCAATTTGAAATTCATGACATGAGTCTGTAAAATTCTGGCATACATAAAAAGCTTTTTTTGCATTAAAGAACCTAAGGATGAAGAAAATGCATTCAAACAACTGACATGTAACATCATTATTATAAAACGCATGAGTTTTAATGGTAAATGAAAATATTTTGAATGCATTTTTTTTCATTTTTTTCATCCTTAGGTTCTTCAAAGCAAAAAAGCTTTTTATGTAGGCCAGACTTTTACAGACTCATTTCATGAATTTCAGACTGATTTGTCTATTTAAGACTATATTATAGTTCCACGGCCCTCAGACCAATCAGAATGCTGAAATGCAGTATTGTGATTGGCTCCTCAGGGAAGCCTGTGTGCCCGGGTGCTTCCTGCAACTTCTTCTGGACTGGAGTCAGGAAGTGCAGAGAAGCGGAGGAGAGATGTGGCCTGCGGAAAAGGTAGGTGCGTTTTGAAAAAAATATTTTCATGGTGCTTAATCCCTGCATGTGGATGTTGACTCAATGCTTTATTCTATAAGGTCTTTGCAAGTTTAAACAGGATGATTTGGAGCCGGTGATGAAGATGGTTTTGGTAATATGCAAAGTCAATGTGAAGAGTATGTCTCTTTGTTAGCTGATGCTGAGGATGTGAGATGTGCTGGACACTTCTTGCCAATTCTGTTGCTTTTTTTTAAAGGCTAATGAATTCTCATTTTGTATTGCCATCTCAGTTATCGCGATCTCAGAAGATCAAACATATGCGTGATAGAAATATGTAGAGTTAATGCCCAAGAAGACATAATTGGTAAAAAAAAGTGTTGTCTATCTGTGTAAGAAATTGAATTGTAAAACTGTTTAGTTCAAATACACATTCTAGTTTTTACCTATCCCATGCAGCTTTCCAATTATTCCTCTACATTACTCTAACCTGAAAGAAAGCATTGGCTGATTAGTGACCACAACTACAGGCAAACATTGTCATAATAATGGCCATACTGACAGCTCCCTAAGTTGCCATCCAATAAAGTTAGGAGACGTCTGATGGCATAATGATTTTAAAAATGGTGTCAACCAGCGGAATTTCAAGTAGTTATTGCACTGAATACAAGCAACTCTTCCATTTTTATTTAACTTAGAGATAAAAAGTGTGAAAGTTTCCGATCACTCTACATGCCTTATTTAAATTTGCTCTAGACCACTTTCTATTTCTTTGCTCACTTAAAAGCATTTTGAGTTAATTTAATCTGAGCGCTTTATGACGGGCCCCTGTACCTTCTGTGCTAGCCCTTCAGAGCCTGGCGTTATTGCCTCTGAGTCAGGCGAGCTCCCATAATCGTCTTTACGTCCACATTCCACGGTCCTAAGCAATAATGGTCCATATTGATCTGATGATGGATTAGGGGTCATTAGTGAATGTGGGCAGATGATGGATTACATTGATTTTGATAAAAATTGCATGTATTTCCTAAAAATATTGTCACAATCACACTGGTAAAAAATGATGGATTGACATGTATCCTTGTTCCGGGAACTAAGGCATAATAAACAATTTGGCTCTTATTTGTACCTGTTCCGAGTTTAAGTATATCACAAAATTTGTGTTTATGATGGATTGCATACATTTATTGAGAGAAAAAAACCCTGAAATATTGCATTTCAAGCCTCCACAATTGTCTGCATAAACTGAAGAGCTGCAAGGAGCAGTGCTCTTAAGATTCCACGAAAACGCGTCACAAATTTGAAAGCGAGCCTTTTCAGGATGAATAAGTGTTGAGCAGAACACCCAGCATATGAGCTAGTTTATCATCACACCAGTTAAAGTGACTCACTGTGAAAATATCTTAAGCATTTAGTGCATCAGTGTTTGTCTGCTTCAAAGCCCCCATTTTCTAAGTCTATGACTAACACCGAGGCACTGTGCCTTTAAAATAGGATTATTTGTCGTTTGCTGCAAAAGGACACATTTAGGTGCTCACTATGAAAAGTAAACTTGTATCACTAGTCAAACAATTATTGCTTTTTTTAGAATTGCCATTATAAGGGTGAAGGAGGAATAATGTTGTCACTGCTTGGTGGAGTCAACAATCAAGAGGAATACCATGGGAAAAATGACAGAAAGCGCCCGATGGCACACGCAGGAATTTTCACCCCCAGGGCCCTTTGGTATTATATAAGGGGCCGCCAATGCCTGTGCCGCCCCATCAAAAATATGTAGTGCGTAGGTGCATGTTTTGCGCTGGCCTGATCACAATGGGAAGTTTCCTCATTTTGGGGAAACACTTTGGGCCCGATTCACAGACCTAACTTAAGACAAAATCCTAAACTTACTACCATTTTGGTATTCACAGAAGGCACTTACTCATTTCGGTATTCACAGAAGTTAGGTTGCTGAATTCCAGACGTGGGTGCAGATTCAAAAAAGATGACTGTGTGCCACATAGAGTTGATGCATAGTCAGTGCACCTCCAAGAGGGTTCCCTTGGAGAGGAGGAGCCAGAAGGTCTTTAGTTATCCACCTGCATGTAGGTGAAGTAACTCACTACAAGTCCAGACAGGTACAGGACTATCATCATGTCAAGAGACAGGCCTGGGTCTTCATGTACTTGATACATTAGAGTGTGAGGCTGGTGTCAAAAATCAGGATACAAGATACTCTCAGTTGGACTCTCAAGGCAGGGGACACAACTGTTCACCATGAAGGGGCTATCACCATCTAAACAGATGCTACTCTCATGTCAGACTGCCAGGAACATTACTCAACCAAGGAGACGTTGGGGCATCGGTTCAGCAAAACTTGTAAGAAAGCCCATTTCCATTACAGTGGTTCATTCCAGCCTTATGCTCAACTGTGAAATCTAGGCCCTATGGCGAGGTAGACCATCTCAGCAACTTAGGATGTTTACCCTCAATTACCATTAACCAAAAACGTGGTTTGTAATCGGTCTGGTCCTCATACTTAGTACTAAACTGATACAGACAGAACCCTCTTAAGGCTCATACTATGGAAAAACATCCGTTCTCAGTTGCTGCCCAGTTTTATTCTCTGTGTCGTAATTTATGACTAATAGCGGCAACTGGATCCTCTCTCCTATTGTCATCAAGTTAAGACAGTATCACTCCGACTTCATTGTCGAGGCATCTGTCTGTACATTGAATTCCTCACCGTAGTACTTCAATATAGTTGCATTGCGTAGTGCTCTATTCAGTTCCTCAAAGGCTTTCTGACACTCTTCAGTACAAACTAACATCCTGGGGTGCTGGTGGATGTCAAAGGGGCCACTTTGGCCCCAGAGCTAGTTACACAGTTCCCACAGTATGCAGTGTGGCCAAAAAGGCTCTTACTTGAGTCGGAACAGTGGGCAACTCCCACTCTAGGAGTTACTGAATTTTAGTAATAGTATCCAGAGGACAAATCGTCCTCATCAACCTGATGCCTATTTAGGACTACAATAGACTGCTCCCTCTAGCACTGCATTGCATTAATGGCCAGTTTCAACCCTGTACCATGACCTACACCTGTTGTAGGTGCTTCAGGAGAAACTCCCATGAATTCTGAACAGCACACTTCCATCCAGATAGGCTGCACAGAACTCTTCCAGATTTTGTCATTCTCCAGCACTGGAAAGTGACAACAGCATTTTTCAACCCAAGATAACTACTCTGAACTGAAATATCCCCTTTGGCCTACAAAATGTAGTCTACTGCTTGGCACTCAATGCTAATGCAATCTTTCAGTAGCCAGATAGGCTACATAGAACTCTTCTAGATCTTGTCATTTTCTGGCACTGGAAATAGACAAGAACATTTTTTAACTCAAGATCATTATTAATAGCTGGAATAAACCTTCTGGCATACATAATGTAGACTTCTTCTTGGCACTAGGTGCTAAAGAAATCTGCTAGTTGCCACTGGTCAGATCAAAGGCACTGAAGTACTCAGCAGCACCTAGCTGGTCCCCAAGCTCATCTACTCTGAGGATCAGCTGTGCAACTGTCTTGCTGACTGCAAGGAGGGTTCTATAGTTCAGGAAAAATAGCAAACTTGTGGAACCCTGCCTGAACACTAACACATCCTGGCTGTCCCAGGGATAATCAGATCTCTCAATCACCCCCAAACCCAATATGAATGAATGTATGAATGAACCATTTATATAGCATGTAGCTGTCAAAAATGCATCCTGGCACAGATGTAGCTAGAAGGGGACAGTTGTTACAAGCTGCTAAATAGTGAGAAATATGCAAGTTTTTATTTGATTTTTGTTAATTTGGGGATGCACAAATAATATATAGGGAGGAGTGTTCCACAAGTTAGGGGCCAAAAAAACGAAAAGGAACGTCCTCCCAAATGGGCATGACCTACTCTGGAGGCGTGCAACACTAATTGATTGTAAGATCTCAAGAATCTGGAGGGACAATATACACAAACTCTATCCCTCAGATAAATTGTGTTTATGTTTTGATGGGCCCTGAAAGTTAGCAGTAAACATTTATATAGAATGCTTTGGTGCACCTGGAGCCAAAGTAGATTGCTCAAATGTGGAGAGATAGGCTCCCATCTTGGAAGATTAAGAAGAAGCCTTGTAGCTGCATACTGTTTGAAGGTGACCCAGTAAGTAATTAGGTAGGCCCAGTAGTAACATTTTGTCATGGTCCAGATGAGAAGTAATTATAGAGTGTATACCAATATTTATGGTATGCTCTGAAATTAAGATAAATACCTTTTTTTATATTTTTTTAAGAGAACGGTACAGGAATCCGTGACCTCACCTGAATCCTCACGTGAGAAAGGCAAGATTCTTATCAATCTTTATTCAAATTTTTCTCACCTCTTCCAGCACAGTGGGAGGAGTCTAAAACTCAGAGGGCCAGAGCGTCACTTTTTTGAAGCGCAATGTGCCACATCATATTTACAAGGCCACGCAAAGCCACTTTACATGGCTTTTCATGGCGTAAATATGTGCTCCTTTTACACAGAACACTGCATGAAAGGGGCATTCCATGGGTGTTGCTGTGGGTTTTACATGCAACACCCATGAAATCTGAAGCATTCCCATATTTCGAAGGAATGAGGCAGAATCCTATGCCTCCATAGGGGAGGTGTAGGAGTGGGGCAAAGAGGAGAAATACATAGAAAGAGGAAAATGCCAACAAGGATTGTTTTTGTGCAGGAAGGGACACCTTCCTGCATAAAAACAATCATCCCTGCAATGCAGGCACCCTTGCAACATGACGCAAAGGTGTCTGCATTGGCGCATGGCTACTGTTTGTGCACCTGCACAGGAGAGAAGGACAGGAATGCCCTGTATCTTGTAGATACAGCACATTACTGCTATTTTCTGTTGACGCATGGTGGGCAGCAGGAAGGTCTGCTGTGTTGCTGTCCATTGAAAGGTTTGTATATGAGGCCCTACATTTTAAACAATTGCTTTTCATCCATTCAGCCACTTCCACCAGGCATGATTTAAATGAATCCTGTAATTGCACAGTCTAATTCATGAAACAAGAGTATAAGTTGGGTGTCATCATATGGCACCACCTTTAAGCCACATGGTTGAATAATGCTCACCAGAGTGGCCATGTAAACATTGAACAAAGTGGGACTGAGGGCAGATGCATGAGCCTCTTTCTGCATTGACTTTAAGGGAATAAAAATCATTGTCCTCCTTCCCTCTCTCCCACTCATTTAAATCACATAATACTCAACGAATCCAGGCTTTAAATGGTACACCATCTACTCTCTTGCTATCTTTAAACGTTTGCATGTACTGAGTTAGCTTCAGCCCAAACATTCTGATTAGAGCCTCTTCCATCCACTCATAAATCATTTGCTCAGCCATATGCATCTTTTTGATATCTGCCATTCCTTTCCTGTGCAAGTGACTCATGAGAGTGTCTGCCTTTAACAAAGCATTCAAGGGCAGATTTACTACTTCTGGCGCATCTCTGCTAATCAGCAGGGATGCGCCAGAAGAGTTAGATGCATCTGCCCACACGTGCGCCACCACTGATGCGCCGCATTGTAAATACGGCGCACCATGGCGCACGGATAGGCAGATGCGTGTCGTATCCCCCATCGGAAAGGCGGCGCATTGCTGGAGTTGCGTAGCAATCAAGACGTAGCTCCAGCAAGGCCCGGGGTTGCCCTATCCCTAACATGCTGCGTCAATTCTTACGCCTGCTTCAAGCAGGCGCAGGGTTTTGACGCAGCATGGCATTAAAAGTGACTGAGTGAAATCTTGTAGATTTTACTCAGCCACTTTTAGGAGGCGTTCCTGCGCCAGAACACTCCTCCCTGCGCCGGAACTCCTACATGTGCGCAGGGCTTTACAACATGACGCATCTCCAGATGCGTCACGTTGTAAATACCCCAGAGCATGGAGCTGGGTTTACGCCGCTGCTGCGTCACAAAAGTGACGCAGCGACGGCATAAAAGAGGCTCAAGGGGCTTGTAAATTTGCACCTCAAAGTCTGAGCCTAATAAGCAATCTCAAAACTCACAAAACATTCCAAAACATATTCTCCCTCCACATGCATGTAAACAAGTATTTATCAACCTTAGCAGTAACGTCTGAATAGTTGAAAGCTGTGTTCCCTCTGATCCATGCACTTTGGCATCGGCACAGATTTCTTTTTGCATGCCACGTACAAAGAGATTTAGAGTGTGCACACAAACCCTGCAAAACAGGAACCAGCTATAACTATGGCTTTAACTGCTATGTCAGTCTAGCTGCATATAGCTTTATGGTCGACACTCTGCTGGTTTATGATTGTAACCTGATCTTTGCGGCAGCATTGCAATTACAACCTACCTCATTACCAGGTTTAAATATAAATGTGTTGCTAAAGCCCCTTGTATTGCATGACACCATTGGGTCTGCAGCTCTTTGCACTGAGCCACAAGTCTGACTCACTGACACTTCTTTACACATTATTATCTAATTATGCTGCACGACGCAGCAGGGCATTCCTCTCTGAACTGCTCAAGGCTTCTCTTTCAGCTTTTCCCATTTTATACACAGAAAAATAAAAATAGTTGAACGCAGAAAAAGGTTCTCTCTTTTAGATTTGATCAATAGTGGTGTACCAGTAGAGATTTTTCAAATTGCTCTTCAATCCCAGTAGATGTGGGTGAAACTGTCATTAATACTCACCACAGTCCTAGCAGAAGTTGCCACAGATTGTGTGAGAGGGAGGAGACAACTGGAGAGTAACACGCGCTAAGGGACAGGACGATATATATGGATAGAAACTTAAGACACTCAGGGGCATAGTTACAAGTCATCCACCAACGAAGCATCACTGTTTTTGACTCTCCCGTGGCCTAGCACCCTTTTCCATATTTACCAGGTGGTGCTAAGTCACTTAACGTGACTTAACGCACCTTGTAAATATGCCCCTTTCCGCTGCAGTCCACTGTGGCAAAGGGGGGTGCAGTGGGTGATGCTGTGGGCATTCCACCCATTGCTTTTTAATTCACAAGCCTGAAGCAGCGCCAAAAACAGCACCATCCTAATGCCATGGATTACCCGGTGTTACAATGGCGATAAGAGGAGTAATCATTAATTTCTCTTAGATTTTTGCTCTTTCCATGTGTGCTGCATTCTGAAGCACACTCAGAAAGAGCAAATCGCCATGAATGATTTTTTATTTGCGGGAAGGTGTTCCTTCTGGCACATAACAATTGCACGTACAACGCAGGCAACATGGTGGCGGGGTGCCTGCACGGTCACTAGGTATGTTTTTTGAGCCTGCACTAGGGAAAACAAAGGGGTGTGCAGTATTCTTGTAAATAGTGCTGCACTGCTGATTTTCACGCAGTTCCGGGCCCTGAAATTCTTTTGTAAATATGTCCCTTAGATATATAACTAGATCAACAGTGAATGGCACAGCGATAGACAGATAGATAGATAGATAGTTAGATAGATAGATAGATAGATAGATAGATAGATAGATAGATAGATAGATATATAAATAGATAAATTGATAGATAGACAAAATGTAGATTTGCAGAGAGGTTTATATGGTGGCAGGACCAATTCTAAACAGGATAGCTATAGATAGAGTGAGAGATATAGGGAGAGAGAAAGTTAGAAAAAAATAGGGATGGATACATTGATACATGGTTAAATGGTCAGGTAGATGTACAGATAATTTGACATAGACAGAAATACAGCAATAGACAGCTTGGATTTGAGGTAGTGACTGAAGGTGGGGCCCACTGGCACTCATTTTTAAGAACCAGCAGTAGTTTTTCAATGTCATACTTCGACCCAACACATGAGTAAGTAAGGCAGAAATGTGGTGAAGAAGGAGCAAGAGAAAGGAGAGAAAACAGTGAAACGGGAGAAAACATGGATGAAAAAGAACCTACAGGAGTGAACTAGAGGAGTATGGAGATTATCATAGCGGATGAAAGAGGCATGAGGTGGAATCAAGATTACAAAGCCGTGGCAAGCTGCAGCCTTGATAGTCAGCATTGCACTAGCAGGCTTCTAAGCAAAATGTTGGAACCCGGTCCTATTCTTTTACAAATGAAGCAGCTTGATTGGGTGAGCAACTGGATTTTTGGTTTACTGGGGTATGAGCCCTGGTCAAGTACCAACAACCATCCTTGTCAGGGTGAGGCCCAAGCCAACCCAAAATTATTTTGTGCTCAACCTTCGGGTAGCTTGGCACAGAGCAGTCAGGCTGAACATGGAGGCAATGTGTAATGTATTTGTGCAACACTTCAATCAGTAATAAAGAAAAAACACCACACAAAAGGAATCCCACACCAGGTTAGAAAAATAGAGAACATTTTAATAAATGAAACACGACCAAAATACCAAAAATCCAATCAGTAGAACGGGTTATATGCAATTTGGAAGATTTCAGTAAAGAGCACCAAAAAGCCAAACAAATTGCCTTGTAATGCAAAATCTGGAGCTGAAGATGTGTTGCACAGTCGGGATGATGCGTTGGTTCTGTGGAGCCGCAAGGCTCCAAAGCGGAGATCGGTGTAATTATTGAGGCTGCTGTTGACAAGGGATGTGAGGGCCTGCACTGATGACGATCACACAGCTGCAGTTATGACGAGGCTTGCAGTGCAATATGGGTCTTTTTGACGGTTGTGCTGCACAGCATAAAGGATGCATTGGTTCTGCTGGATCCACAGAGGTAGGCAGGACACCTAAGGTCCATTTCCAATGGTCCAGGAGTGGGGTGAGAATACTTGGCAGGGTAGACTCATAGATGGCAGAATCCAGGTGTTGGAGTCGGGGTTGTAGGAGCCTTCTGTACCTGAGGCTCATGTCAGGAGGCCAGCCAACTAGCTCTTGGAGACACTCTGGGCTCCTGGGTTCAAGAGATGCATGGCCTGTCCTTCTCACCCAGGCAAGAGGGCAGCAGGCAGAAGGTCATCACAGCAGGGCAGCAATCCTTCAGAGCAGCAGTCCAGGAGAGAGGCAGTCCTTTCAGCAGCACAGCAGGTTTTCTTCATGGTAGAGTAGCTACATGTCCAGAAGTGTACTTAAGAGTTGGCGCCTGAGGTCCAGTATCTACATCCAGTTGTGTTTTTGAAGTGGAAGAAGCTTCTTGAGGTTTCCCTTTGAAGTCCCAAAGCATCCTAACTTTACTATCCTGGCTCCAGATTGTTATGTTATGTTATGTTATGTTAAATGGTTCTTGTTAAGCGCGCTAACACCCGAGGGTTTCTTGGCGCTGGCTGAAGGGACATATGAGTGAAACAGAAAAAGTTTATTCAGAAAGAGTGAACAAAAAGGTCTTAAGGAGTTTCCTGAACTGAAAAAGGGAATTGCTGGATTTGATGGTCAGGGGAAGAGAGTTCCAGAATTTAGGGGCAAGAAAAGCAAATCGACGGCCTCCAAATTTATTAAGTTTAAATTTGGGGATAACAACCAAGTGAAGGGAGGCTGAGCGGAGAGAACGAGCAGGTTGATACAAAGTGATCAGGGATTTTAGGAAAACAGGACAGGAGCAATGAAGGGATTTGAATACCATGCAGCCCATCTTGAAGGCTGCTCTCTCCTTCACTGGCAGCCAATGAAGCTTGCGGAGCAGGAGCCTCGCAGATTGCCACTTAGGGATCTTAAATATAAGGCGGGCTGCCTGGTTTTGTACCACCTGGAGGCGGTGTAAGAGAAATCGCGGGAGTGCATGATAGAGGGAATTAGAAAAGTCAAGGCGCGATATGACGAGGGACATGACGACCTGACACAGGGCTGCATGTGGGAGTAGGTGCCTGATCTTCCGGATTTTTCGGAGTTGGAACATACACGAAGAAATCGTGGCACCCACTTGAGCCTTGAGTGACAATTCGGCGTCGATCGTCACCCACAAACTCCTAACGGCTTTGAGTGGTGTAGGGGGGGAACCCAGATCGGGAGGCCAAAACTGCGGACCCCAATAAGCGGCACTGGAGCCAGGGAGGAGTAGCTCAGTCTTTCCAGGATTGAGTTTTAATTGGTTCAGATTCATCCATTGATGGATATGAGTCATGACGGCATGGAAGTTGTTAGTTGCCTGAGGAGAATCGAGTGGATAGACGAGCTGCAGATCGTCAGCATAATTGAAGACGATAACGTCCCAGTTGCGAAGGGAATGAATTAAAGGGCGAAGATAAAGATTAAATAATAACGGGGAAAGTGAAGAACCCTGGGGGACACCACAAGTGATAGGGGATTTAGATGCAGTGAAGGGACCAAGACGTACAGCTTGTGATCTTCCTGTCAAGAATGATTCCACCCACCTGAGGGCTGAGCCCCGGATGCCAGCTTGTCCGACACGGTGGAGAAGAATGTCATGATCCACCGTGTCGAACGCGGCAGACAGGTCCAAAAGGACCAAAGCCTGTGGTCTCTTGGCATCTGCATTCCCTCTCAGAGTATCCATGACTGCCAAGATGACAGCTTCCGTGGAATGGGCCGGCCTAAAGCCGGCCTGATTGAACTCAAGGAAGCACGAACTCTCTATGAAATTAGAGAGACACCAGGTGACATGGGCTTCAAGGAGTTTTGACAAATAAGGCAGCAAAGATATTGGGCGATAATTAGATGGTTCAGCCGCGTCAGCCCCAGGCTTCTTCAAGAGAGGCACAAGAATGGCCTCCTTGAAGGAGCCAGGGACTGTACCGGAGGTGAGGGAAGCATTCAGGAGGGGTAGTATACTCTCAGGCAGTTAAAGGCAAACCTCACGCAATACCGCAGGAGGGCAGTGGTCGTCCGGGGAGCCCGATTTTACACGGTTGGCTAACTTCGCCAGGGTAGGAGGATCTAGAATGGGAAGTGAAGTAAGAGATGATAGATTGTCCAGGAGGGTATCCAAAAATAGTGACGGCTGTGGGGTAGGGGTGATAGAGTCTTTTATGTTGATGATTTTTTTAATGAAAAAGAGATTGAGGGCATCACAGATCTCTTTGGACGGGGTTTGGGCTGTAAGGGTCCTGTCGTCCGTGGTCAGTTCGTTCATGATCCTAAACACCTCGCGAGATTTATTGGCGGCTGAAAAGATTCTATCAGAGATATGCTCCGATTTGGCTGATAAAATAGCCAATTTATATTCTCTCCGAGCAGTTACATATTTCTGTCTGGATAACAGGGAATAATCCCGCCTCCAGATACGTTCCAATTGACGTACCTCAAGTTTTATTTGCTTGAGGTTGTCAGAGAACCACCGGTTGGCGTTAGGGTGTCTGGTACAAGGGAACTTAACTACTGGGGCAAATTGGTCGCTAGCC
Source organism: Lissotriton helveticus (assembly GCF_964261635.1). Lineage (NCBI taxonomy): Eukaryota > Metazoa > Chordata > Amphibia > Caudata > Salamandridae > Lissotriton > Lissotriton helveticus. The sequence goes on along the minus strand of NC_136059.1, from coordinate 1,597,588,035 downwards.
TCTTTCAACCAGCTGCGAATGTTAGTATCAATCCTATTGACTTCCTCGAAAGGGAAGGTGTCCGGACAAGTGGAAGCCAGGGTGGTTAAAAATCCCTTGGAGTCATAATTCTTCCATTTGCTTGCAGAGCCACCTGCCATTAATGGGGCCTTGGTTCGCCCACTGAGAGTAATGGTCGTGTCGACTATGAAATGGTCTGACCATAAGCATGGAAGTGTAGAAGGGATTGAGAGGGTTAGATTCAAAGTCCAAACCTGATCTAGTATGTGGCCTTTTACATGCGTAGGTGAGGTAACTTGCTGACTCAAGTTCAGACTTGTCAAAGTCTTGGATAATGCTGTGGCTTGTGCCCCAGCGTTGGTATCATCGAACCAATGATTAAAATCCCCAAATAGGGCGAAACTAGGTAGTGATGGCAAGAGGGCAGTCAGATGTTCGCATAGTTTCTCCGCGAAATCTGGCATGGATCGGGGAGGACGATATAGAAGGGCGAAGGAGAAAGCCCCAGCTTCCATCCCCAAGTTAACAATCAAATTGTCTACTTGTGGGAGTGCGAATGAGGATGAGGAAATGAGATGGAATCGTTTCGAGATAATGGCAGCCACCCCCCCACCAGGGTGATCGGCAATACGGTCAGCGTGGAGAATAAAGTAATCTGGGGGAAGGGCTGCTAAGATGTCAGGGAGAGAGTTCTCCGTGAGCCAGGACTCAGTAAGCAAGAGGAGGTCAGGACTTTCTTGTAACAACAAGGTGAAAATGTCTACCTGATGTCTGACCATTGAACGGGTATTTAAGAATAGAACCCGGATGGAGTTGTGTTTCAATGCGGGGGCAATCAAAGGGATAGGGGGGTCAGGTAAAAGGGGGGGGTTGCATAAAATGCCAAGTGCAGTGAGTTTCCCCATCGTGACTAAAGGGGGAGCCAGTCCAGGTAGGTTGTAATCTCTCAATTGCCTAGCGGTATATGAGGTGTTATGGCTAGCATCCACTGCCCCTTGCCCCTGCCGGCCGCGGACGGGCGCAGACGGGCTTGACTCTGGTGCAACTCCGGCGCGCCTACGGCGCGCCCGCTGCACTCGTCCGCTGCGCTGACACATAGTGGCCGTTTAAGTAGGAAGGAGATGAGGGGGTGTGGCGAAGATCGCCGTCCAACCCTACCCAAGATGGCGCCCACGAACGCTGAGGAGCACCGGCAAGCGGTCCAACAACAGCGAATGGGTTAGCTGCAGAGGAGAAGGTAGGAAGTTAAAAAACGCTGCTAGAAATCAGCAGGGCAAGTGGTGGAAATACAATTAAAATTAGGGTCCGCCGCTCATAGTCAGCGGGACCGGTCAGGGAAGCGATTTGCACCGCTAGTGATCAGCGGGGAACCAAAGATTGATTTTAAAATTAAGAGCAGTCGCACTCCAGCAGTCGCGTGCGAGCCCACTGCCACTGGGCTGCCAGCGATCACAGGAGGCAAGGGGAGGCGGGTCGTAAGTAGGGAGGAGACGAGGGGGTGTGGCGAAGATCGCCGTCCAACCCTACCCAAGATGGCGCCCACGAACGCTGAGGAGCACCGGCAAGCGGTCCAACAACTGCGGATGGGTTAGCTGCAGAGGAGAAGGTAGGAAGTTAAAAAACGCTGCTAGTAATCAGCAGGGCAAGTGGTGGAAAGACAATTAAAATTAGGGTCCGCGGCTCGTAGTCAGCGGGACCGGTCAGGGAAGCAATTTGCACCGCTAGTGATCAGCGGGGAACCAAAGATTGATTTTAAAATTAAGAGCAGTCGCACTCCAGCAGTCGCGTGCGAGCCCACTGCCACTGGGCTGCCAGCGATCACAGGAGGCAAGGGGAGGCGGGTCCTAAGTAGGGAGGAGACGAGGGGGTGTGGCGAAGATCGCCGTCCAACCCTACCCAAGATGGCACCCACGAACGCTGAGGAGCACCGGCAAGCAGTCCAACAACAGCGGATGGGTTAGCTTCAGAGGAGAAGGTAGGAAGTTAAAAAATGCTGCTAGTAATCAGCAGGGCAAGTGGTGGAAAGACAATTAAAATTAGGGTCCGCCGCTTGTAGTCAGCGGGACCGGTCAGGGAAGCAATTTGCACCGCTAGTGATCAGCGGGGAACCAAAGATTGATTTTAAAATTAAGAGCAGTCGCACTCCAGCAGTCGCGTGCGAGCCCACTGCCACTGGGCTGCCAGCGATCACAGGAGGCAAGGGGAGGCGGGTCCTAAGTAGGGAGGAGACGAGGGGGTGTGGCGAAGATCGCCGTCCAACCCTACCCAAGATGGCGCCCACGAACGCTGAGGAGCACCGGCAAGCGGTCCAACAACAGCGGATGGGTTAGCTGCAGAGGAGAAGGTAGGAAGTTAAAAAACGCTGCTAGTAATCAGCAGGGCAAGTGATGGAAAGACAATTAAAATTAGGGTCCGCCGCTCGTAGTCAGCGGGACCGGTCAGGGAAGCAATTTGCACCGCTAGTGATCAGCGGGGAACCAAAGATTGATTTTAAAATTAAGAGCAGTCGCACTCCAGCAGTCGCGTGCGAGCCCACTGCCACTGGGCTGCCAGCGATCACAGGAGGCAAGGGGAGGCGGGTCCTAAGTAGGGAGGAGACGAGGGGGTGTGGCGAAGATCGCCGTCCAACCCTACCCAAGATGGCGCCCACGAACGCTGAGGAGCACCGGCAAGCGGTCCAACAACAGCGGATGGGTTAGCTGCAGAGGAGAAGGTAGGAAGTTAAAAAACGCTGCTAGTAATCAGCAGGGCAAGTGATGGAAAGACAATTAAAATTAGGGTCCGCCGCTCGTAGTCAGCGGGACCGGTCAGGGAAGCAATTTGCACCGCTAGTGATCAGCGGGGAACCAAAGATTGATTTTAAAATTAAGAGCAGTCGCACTCCAGCAGTCGCGTGCGAGCCCACTGCCACTGGGCTGCCAGCGATCACAGGAGGCAAGGGGAGGCGGGTCCTAAGTAGGGAGGAGACGAGGGGGTGTGGCGAAGATCGCCGTCCAACCCTACCCAAGATGGCGCCCACGAACGCTGAGGAGCACCGGCAAGCGGTCCAACAACAGCGGATGGGTTAGCTGCAGAGGAGAAGGTAGGAAGTTAAAAAACGCTGCTAGTAATCAGCAGGGCAAGTGGTGGAAAGACAATTAAAATTAGAGTCCGCCGCTCGTAGTCAGCGGGACCGGTCAGGGAAGCAATTTGCACCACTAGTGATCAGCGGGGAACCAAAGATTGATTTTAAAATTAAGAGCAGTCGCACTCCAGCAGTCGCGTGCGAGCCCACTGCCACTGGGCTGCCAGCGATCAGGAGGTATGCAGCTTCTTGTGTGGAGGCAGGACACAACATGTTCAAGTGTAAAAAGGGCTGTGTGCAGCTCCACCCTCCCATCCTGCCAATGATGGCCCATCCAGGCACACCTACGCTAATTGTGTGTGGCTGTTTAGGATGAATACACAAAACCCAACTGTAAACTGCATTGAGTCATATAACCCAGAGACAGGCTACAGGCACAAAATGCCTAAGGCAGGAAAGTGCTAACTTTCTAAATGAACACACCAAAAAAGTGCCTCACCACCTACATTAGAATCCAAACTTGGGGAAAGTTAACCACGCAATTTGTCATAATCAACTGTGTATTTTTATTTATACCAACACTTTTTATCGATTAATCAAAATTTGTCGAAAAAATCATGAATAAGAAGACACACAAAGACAATGTTCATATTTACACCAAAATAAATAGACTGATCATCATACAAATGAATTATAGTCTGAGAAGAAAAACATTCAAGCTTGCATGACAATATAATTTCGAAAACAAACAGAACAGTTTAAACATGTGCAGTATAAAACAGTGAATTTGCAAAAATTGGACAATGGGTTTAGTAACCAGAGAAGTAAAGAAAAAGGGAAAAGGAATTAGCAATGAAGCGAATACAATTTGTAACTCTTTTTACACCCAACAAAAGCTGGTATGAAGGAACAGATCGCAATAGTTCTTTACTAAATGGCCGACGCGTTTCGATTCTAGGGAGTTGTTTCCTGGAATCTCATCAGGGCGCAATGAATCTGTCAGTGTGGGAGTTGAAACGAATTCAGAAAAGAGCACGTGGAGTCTGGAAGTGCAAAAATAGACTTGTAATTTTGTAGTCGCAGTGAGAACGGGGGCCACCGTCAGCTGGGCAGCTTTAAGGAAAGCTGGCGACTGGCGTTGTGTTCAAATATTCCTCCATAACGGAATTAGGAAAAGCCGTGCAGGGCAGGCACTGAGACAATTAGTCCCGGTACCGAGTGGCCTCGTGTTTTTCTTTTTATTCTTTTCTTCGTGAATTCAAGGTTTTCCACGGCAACCGCTGTGTCTGAATTGGACCTGGTAAACGGCGTTCTGGGCTGGTAGCAGAACCATGTGGCATTTTCAAAATTGTAATTTAAAATCCGACTTCACCATAAGTTAGATTTTTCATTACAATTCCAAAAACACCAAACATGAACTATTTATCTTTTACCATTTGGAAATGACAGCTTATTAAATGTTGAAAGGTAACTCCAATGTTATCCTGTGCAGTAGTGAAAATAAATGTAAGAGTTTTTCACTAACAGGAAATGCAAAACTTAATAGTGCATATCCTACTTTCTAAAACATTGCACCCTGCCCTCTGAACTGTCCAATATGTGCCAAAAAGAAATGTTTGGGCTTGGCAAAAGGTGTATTTAGCAGTTTAAAACTGATCACACAGGCGACAATGTCAGACCTGAGAAATATTTCAAGTGCTATTAAGTGGATGGCACAAACAGTGCTGCAGGCCCACTAGTTGCGTTTACTTTACAGACCCTGGGCACAGGTAGTGATACTTTTACTAAGGACTTACCGGTAAATTAAATATGCCAATTGGCTATACACCAATGCTATAACTGTTGGATATGGCCCTTTTTGCAGGGTTATCCTCAAACTTTTTGCTTCTTCCTCCTTTGTTTTTCTTGACCTGTAGTTGTTGACTATAGGACTCTGGGAACTTTTCCACTGCCGATGAGTGCTAAAGTGCATTGCTCTCTGTGTAAATTGTTATCATAATTTGTTATCCATGATTGTTATATTTGTCTTACCAATAGGTTCCTAGTAAAGTGCACTGAGTGTGCCAGGGCTGGTAACTCAAATGCTACTAGTGGGCTTGCAGCACTGATTGTGCCACCCTCATAAGCAGCCCTGAAAAGATGTCTCAGGCCTGCTACCACAGTGCCTGTGCTCAGTTTGTTAACTGCCATTTCGACCTGGCCAGTGTACCCACTTGCCAGGCCTTACCCTTCCCTTTTGTTACACATAGGACAATCCTATGGTAGGTCCAAGGTACCCCCCTGGGCAGGATGCAGTGTATGTGAAAGGTAGGAAATGTACTGGTGGGTGCAACATGTCCTGATAGTGAAATACTGCCAATTTCATTTCTCACTATTAAAGGGCTATCTTGCCCATAGGGCAGAATAGGGAATGGGGTGTAACAGTTTTACAAGCATATTTTCCCATGGGAGTCAGATGAGAAATTAGGGTCTGGTGTCCCTGAACTCAAAATGTAATAACATATCTTTTAGGAAGGATGTTTTTAAATTCTGTTTTTGAAGATAGCACTTCTAGAACGTTGCTATTTTCTTGTTCAACCTTTCTGTGTGCCTCAGCCCGGTTTGACTGTCTGATTTGAGAGTGACACGGGCTGGGGTGTCTCCAGGAGTCTGGGTAAGCCAGCACTAGGCTGAATATGCTGATCTTCATTTGGTGTGGTGGGAGAAGCAGCACCTGGGCCTGAATAGGGCTGTGCCTGCCTTCCACAATGCTGGCTCCACCTCCTGTGGTGTGTCTGATGGCCCTGGCCCACACTAACAAAGGAAGAAGTTTTGCACTGGCACAGTGCACCCAGAACCTGTTTGGACTGGGTGCAGGATACATTATACCTAAAGAACAAAGACTTTTGGGGTATAAATATGAGAGCTGAAATCCCTGAACTTTAGATCATCCTGGAATTGAAGAGGAACCTTTGCCAAGGAGAAGTGCTGGAGAAACTGAAGAGAAGGGATGCCCTTGCTGTGTTTTCTGGGGCTTACCTGCAGTTGCTATTCTGCCAAGGGAAATATAAGGATTTTGCTGTGTGCTGTGTCCCCTGCTTGAAGAAGATCTCCAAAGGCCTGAGGAGAGCTGGCCTCCTGTTTTGAAGTAAACACAAGGAGATGATGGACGGAGCGCTGAAACTTTTCCGACACTCACCCCCAATCCCAGACCTGGGTTGAATACATCATTGTTTTTTAGCTCACTTCACCACCCCAGTTCAGACACAGCTATATGCAAATCAGTCGTGACCCTGTGCTCATGGGAACAGTCCAGCCCGAACTGCCAAGCCATGTCTTCACTGGACCGGAAACAAGCATCCTGCGACCGGTTTCGGGCTAACAGACCTCAATAGCCAGGCTAGCTTAAATCCAGTGGCAAAGTGAGCAAGGGATCCATGTCTGGGCATACCCTGCCAACTTAGGGTGAACAAAGCAAACACAAGGAGATGATGGGCAGAGCGCTGAAACTTTTCATACACTCATCCCAGTCACAGTTCTGGGTTGAATCCGTCATCATTCTTTAGCTCAATTCACCACCCCAGTTCAGACACAGCTATATGCAAATCAGTCTTGACCCTGTGCCTCATAGGAAAAGTCCAGCCCGAACTGCTAAGCCATGTCTTCCCTGGACCGGAAAAAAGCATCCTGGGACCGGTTTCGGGCTAACAGCCCTCATCAGCCTGGCTAGCTTAAATCCAGTGGCAAAGTAAGCAAGGGGTAAATGTATGACATTGTTCTGTATTCTGTCCATCAATTGTTCTTTTTGCTCCTGTTTTGAGGTCCCAGGAACAAAAAGACTTCACGCCCAGCTCCCCCTGAACACTGCTGTGTGAGTTCTGACCTACCTAGAGTGCTTGATCCAGTTGTGGGGCCTCTGGAGGCTGTTGATGTTGTTTGGGAGCTGGATAGAGAAGAAGAGGGCACTTTTTACTGGCGCATCTTGATGGCGTGAGAAGATTTCAATCGCATTGCTGTGCCACTGTGAAGATGGTCGCATTGCCTGTAGCCGCTGCAAGAACGGACGTATCGAGGGATCGTGGCTGAAGAGGACCGAAGCGATGCCGTGCAACGCCACTGCATCGATCACTGTTGCATCCCGAAGATCTAAGCATCGTATCTGTGCAGGATGCTCTCTCAACACATCATGTGTGAACTGGAACTAGCATGAAGGCTCAACCCATCGCACAAGTTCTTGAAACATTTTTAAAGTCATATTTTTAAACTGTATGTTGGATTTTTGTCGTGTTGGTCTTGTCTAGTTTAGATAAAGATACTTTATTTTTCTAAACTGAAGTGGTGTCCATTTGTGGTAGAAATACTTTACACATTGCCTTTGGGATAAGTCTGTCTGCTTGTGTCAAGCTACCAAGGGCGTGAGCAGGGTTTATCTAAAGAGTGTATCCCCCTTACCCTGACTAGATGCAAGGGTCCCTATTCTAACAATCATGTTTTGAGGAGAGGGAACAAGCTCTTTAGCACTGGTTAGTAGTGCTAAAGTGCAAAACATCCTAAAGCCAGCAAAAACAAAGTGAGCAAACCAGAGGGTTGAAGGCAAAAAGTTAGAGGGAAATTCATGACTAGGATGCCAGGTCTAACAGTTAGATAGATAGATAGATAGATAGATAGATAGATAGATAGATAGATAGATAGATAGATAGATAGATAGATAGATAGATAGATAGATAGATGGATGGATGGATGGATGGATGGATGGATGGATGGATGGATGGATGGATGGATGGATGGATGGATGGATGGATGGATGGATGGATGGATGGATGGATGGATAGGTAGGTAGATAGATAGATAGATAGATAGATAGATAGATAGATAGATAGATAGATAGATAGATAGATAGATAGATAGATAGATAGATAGATAGATAGATAGATAGATAGATAGATAGATAGATAGATAGATAGATAGATAGATAGATAGATAGATAGATAGATAGATAGATAGATAGATAGATACAAGTGTACAACATGTTAGATTGCTCACTGGTATTTCTACCACAGAGGCTCTCAGTTAACACACTTGAGAAAATGCACACACAAACATGCTGCTGATGCACACAGAGAAAAATACTCAGAGGGAGCATTGGTTGAAAGCGGATTAATTTTTCCAAAATATAGCAGTCTCAGCTTCCATCCAGTGCGGCACGGTCTCTAAAACTATCCTCCACGTTTCCTGATATTTGTTGTTTCCCTGCATTTCTCTTTCCCTTTCCTCCTCTTCATGCTGCCTCTTTCTCTCTTCATGGTCCCATTCTTCCTGTCCCTCCCTACTCCTTTCCAAATCTCAGCTTCTCCTTCTCACATTTCTGGCCTTCTCCCTCAGCCTTAGATTTCTGGAGAGCCAACTGCAAGTACAGAGTCTCTAGTAGACGTAACCCTCCAAAGGAAATAACTCCTAGAGTTAGTGACAACTGTACCTTAGAAATTAGTGGCAGTGATTGCCTTGGTGAAATGTTGGAATTCAAATTTGAGTATGCATAAAAAGTGTGTCTGGTGAAAATTTGTGCTAAGGGGCTAAGATAGCCTGTCTCTACAGCACTGCCTCCCTGGGTTCCTAGTATAGTACTCTTGGCAAGCCTAGCCTTGTCTAGTGTGGAACTCATGCGCAGGTACAATGCTTTGCCTTCTCAAGCAGAATTAAGCACCCAGTCTCTTATTCTTAGTTTTCTTACCAATTGCAAGCCTGCGTCTAGGCCTTGGATAGGTCTCAGCATGCATCAGTCCATGTTCTCCGTTTGCTGGGGAAAGATGCACCAGCCTTGGGATTCTGTCTTTCTACTCTGATCCCTGTAGCAACTGCAGGGCAATGCAGTGAAGTCATGAGGCAGCTGCATGCAGGAGTGCAGGTTGTATTTAGAGCGCTGGCCCTCTTCTGAGCCCACAGGTCTTGACAGAATCCTTCTTCAACTTATGCTTATGGTTAGTTTGGGACTCTGCTAGGAAAATCTCTTGGGATCTCGAGGTGGCAATGCATTCCACCTTGGGTCTCAGGTAATCCTGGGCTGTGAACTTCACTCGCTGAGTTTGCGACGTTTGCAGAGATTGTGGAGTTTTCCACACTCTGTGGTAAGCCGAGCTTGAGGAGTTCTGAAAAACTCCACTCAGAGCAGAGTGTTTTTCCTCACTCACGCTTGTCGAGATTTAAACTCATTCACAATCGTCATCATCAATTTGACAAGCGCGAACGTAGAAAATCAACCTACCGGTGAGATTTCTCAACACGGGCGGTAGGATTTATCATTGCAAGTGGTCATGTATGCTCGCGACTGCTTGCATTGAGAAGCCTTCCGTTCGCGTTGAGAAAGCTGTCGCTCAAGTAAAAAATCTACTCGAGCTTCAGAAAGGAAGCAGCACCCGCTTGCGCTATGTATGGTGCTGTTTGCGATGACTGCACAGTGCGGAAAAACAACCGGCGTTGAAAATCACAGCAAACGGCATTTATCCAATGCACTCTGCCACTTGCGGAGCTCCGCGTAGCGCGGCAGAGTTTTTTTGCACTTCACGGAAGCCTAGGCTTAGCCTCAGGTCTCAGTGGCAATAGTTGAGTTGAACCACTGCTAGACAAATTTACAGTTTCAAATACAGTGATACAGTCCGATAGAGTGCACTTCTGGTGAGTGGATGTGCAGTTGCACTCAGAGTTGCGTTGAAACAGTTCACTCAGGCACAGCAAGTGCTGTGGGATAACCACTTAGAAGTTAATTCGGGTACATGTGAGCAAGGTCCACAAGCTTGGCGACAGTCAATTCTTCAGTGGCGCAGGCTACGCTTGCACAATTGGGCCACGTGCCTAGGGCTGCAACTATAGGGATCTAATCCAGAAAACTTCAGGCAAGTGTCAAAATATTTTTGTCCACTCTAAGCGTGGAAGGGTATACTCAGACATGAGTCCCTTGCTCATTGCACCATCAGGATTCAAGCAAGCCGGGCCGAAGACGGCTGTAATGCCAGAAACCGGTCCCCGGAAGCTTGTTTCCTTCCCAGTGTAAGAATTGGCTTTTGTAGTCTGGTCTGCCCTGTTCCCATGATGCACTGGGCCAGGGACAGACTAATTTGCATACAGCCAGGTTCTGAAACTGGGATGGTGCAATGAGCTAAAAAACGGTGTTGGATCTAGCCCAGATCTCTTGACTGGGTGAGAGTATTCTGCTTAATTCAGAGACTCTGTCCCTCACCACCCCTTGTTGTAAATATTTTTGTCCACCCTAAGCGTGGAAGGGTATACTCAGACATGAGTCCCTTGCTCATTGCACCATCAGGATTCAAGCAAGCCGGGCCGAAGACGGCTGTAATGCCAGAAACCGGTCCCCGGAAGCTTGTTTCCTTCCCAGTGTAAGAATTGGCTTTTGTAGTCTGGTCTGCCCTGTTCCCATGATGCACTGGGCCAGGGACAGACTAATTTGCATACAGCCAGGTTCTGAAACTGGGATGGTGCAATGAGCTAAAAAACGGTGTTGGATCTAGCCCAGATCTCTTGACTGGGTGAGAGTATTCTGCTTAATTCAGAGACTCTGTCCCTCACCACCCCTTGTTGTAAATATTTTTGTCCACCCTAAGCGTGGAAGGGTATACTCAGACATGAGTCCCTTGCTCATTGCACCATCAGGATTCAAGCAAGCCGGGCCGAAGACGGCTGTAATGCCAGAAACCGGTCCCCGGAAGCTTGTTTCCTTCCCAGTGTAAGAATTGGCTTTTGTAGTCTGGTCTGCCCTGTTCCCATGATGCACTGGGCCAGGGAAAGACTAATTTGCATACAGCCAGGTTCTGAAACTGGGATGGTGCAATGAGCGAAAAAACGGTGTTGGATCTAGCCCAGATCTCTTGACTGGGTGAGAGTATTCTGCTTAATTCAGAGACTCTGTCCCTCACCACCCCTTGTTGTAAATATTTTTGTCCATCCTAAGCGTGGAAGGGTATACTCAGACATGAGTCCCTTGCTCATTGCACCATCATGATTCAAGCAAGCCGGGCCGAAGACGGCTGTAATGCCAGAAACCGGTCCCCGGAAGCTTGTTTCCTTCCCAGTGTAAGAATTGGCTTTTGTAGTCTGGTCTGCCCTGTTCCCATGATGCACTGGGCCAGGGACAGACTAATTTGCATACAGCCAGGTTCTGAAACTGGGATGGTGCAATGAGCTAAAAAACGGTGTTGGATCTAGCCCAGATCTCTTGACTGGGTGAGAGTATTCTGCTTAATTCAGAGACTCTGTCCCTCACCACCCCTTGTTGTAAGTGTCAATGACCAGCAGCAGGCAGCTGTCTATGGGGTTATTCACTTTGGAATTTGTCAGCAAGTGATCCTCTTCTTCAGAAAGGGTCTCAGGTTCCTTGCCCGGAGCATACGGGTCACCCTCTCTTGTGTCTATGGGAGATAAAATGACCTAATGTAATTACTAGGGGCAATGCTGTCTCACCTTCCCCTATTTCAATGTCAAGGTCCCTCCCACCAGGCACAGGAATGTTAGCAATACACTTCCACTGTATGAGAGAGTAATCTCATCGCAGTTTTGAGCACACAAACAGACTAAGGGGCAGATTTATGAAGGCCTTGCGCCTCCTTGCGCCGCAATTGCGTCACTAAATGTGACGCAACGGCGGCGCAAACAATGCGCCCTATTTACAACGTGACGCATCTAAGAGATGCGTCACGTTGGAAAGCCCTGAGCCATGAGGAGGCGTTCCTGCGCAGGGGGGGCGTTCCTGCGCAGGAACGCCTCCTAAAAGTGGCTGAGTGATATCTATGAGATTTCACTCAGTCACTTTCTACGTCACTTCCTTACGCCTGCTTGAAGCAGGCGTAAGGGTGACGCACAATGCATAGAATAGGTGGCTCCTGTGCATTGCAGGAGTCATGTCGCACTTGCGACATGACTCCTGCAATGCGCCGCCCGTACGTCGAGAGATGCGTCACGCATCCTCACTTCCTTGCACCATGGTGCGCCGCATCATAAATGCGGCGCACCATGGGTGGCGTAGCAGTGGCGCACCGTGGCGCATGTTAACTGGCGCATCCCTGGGGATGCGCCAGTAAACATAAATCTGCCCCTAAGTGCTTCCAAAATGGAGCCCATAAACCTCCTCAACTCTAGTTCACCCAGAAACAAACTGTGCATGTATCATGCAGACTACACAGATACATACAGGCACACATGTGCTGGGATATTAGTGAAAGGATTAAGGTTAGCATGCATCAATGGCAATTTACACCAGTAGGTCTCCACTCCTGTGGCACAGACAAGATGATGTGGTTTTCACTATAGAGTCGAAAACAGTATGCTGTCACCACCACTGCTCTCTGGGCTGGAACCCATGACAGGAAATTGTAGTACAGAGCCACTAAGGAGACCATGCATGGTATGCCCATCTGAGTACAGGACAAGTACAAAACCACACTCACATCAAGGAACAGGTCTATGCAATCATATGCACAATATATTAGTGCGAGATTGGGTTCAAAATTCATAAACCAGGATACCAGATACTCTTAGTTGGACACTTAGGGCCAGAGACACAGCTGCATCGTGCAACGGGTATTCATGCCCCAACACATTGATGCCTTATCAATGGTTGACTTTAACTCAGTCATTCCAACAATCACTTTTTTGTTTTTCTAAGTGACATCTGTGTTGATTGCATCTTGTGTTTCTGTAGGAATTGCATGCACACCTCATGGAGTAGAGTAAAGGAATAGAGGTGTGTTGCTCTTCAAACACAAACCTATTCCTTCTCTCTACTGTGAAATAGAGTGGGAAGAAGAACAATGATAGTTTTATTTAGGGCATGGTTTGCATGTTTTATAGAAAATCCTTTTATGCAATAACTTTGCAATATTGAGTAGGCAAATATACATTTAAAGCACTTACATGTGTTAGTGTTTTAAAATATTTTTAAGTGACCGTAATTAAACAAAACTATTAACCACTTGTGTATGTTAACTGTTCAAATATACTTTGGTGACATTTTCTCTTGTTTTTGTTATCAGGGTGACATTGCTAGTGTAATCTTCCCAAATCATTTCTTTGGTTCAGAGTTAAAGACTGCATCCACCTAGTCTAGGGTCTTTGGCACTCCTCTAAATGAAACTGTGGTGCCACTGCAAAGCCACAGGAAGTGTGGACGTAGCTATGGGGTCTGTGTCAATGCAGATGGGTGTAGTGTTTAAAGGCATCTACCTTATATGGGTCTTCAAATTTCAGAGAGCACGTTTTCAAGTAATGTAGTGCAAAGCGCTGATCTCCAATTTAGAGAGTGTGTCATCAGTGCAAACAAGGACTTTTTAACACACTAGGTCATACAACGTTAAGGTCTAAAGCTTCTGACAGGGTTTAACATTCCCCAAATAGTTTCATAATTTCACAACATTTAAATCAGAGCATTTGCTGAATTGGGAGAGCATTCTTTGTTCCAGTTTTGTGAGAAAAAAATATTTAGACATGATTTTCTTCATGAACATTGGTGTCATATTTATTGATTTTTCTTGCAACTCCTATGTTACACACCGAGATTCAGCGATGTATTTGTTTCACCCTATATTTGCTGACCTTCCGCATTACATTTATTTTTGGCTCCGGCAGGGCCGGACTGGCAAAGTGCTCGGCCGGCACCCCCCTTCCAACTTGGGGGGGAGGTTTGGGGGGTGGAGGTGCCGCCGAGCTCTTTGCTGGGGCCGATTTTGGTACAGAGCAGATGTTGCAGCTATGCTGCAAAAACGGCTCTGTAACACAAATGTCCCCAGGGGCCCCAAACCGGCCCCCACCCGTGTGGCGCACCGGGGGATTGCCCAGTGCCCGCTATGGCCAGTCCGGCCCTGGGCTCCGGGTATTTTTGCACTGTGGGAAATCATAAATCTTCATATATTACTGCTTCAGATGCTTAAACATTAAGAGAGTACTGGGCCATCCTTATCATCACTCTCTAGTCGACGACCTTTGTAGTTGCCTGAAATAAAAGGAAGTCAACATCAATTCAAATTTTAGTTTAGAGTGTAATCTTTTCAAATACACAATGAGGGTCCAAACTGTTGACTAAGATTTCAAGGTTTTATTTCAAACTCAAAGCCAGACTGATAAAGTTCAATCTCAATCACAAGGAGCATACAAGAAATTCAGTAGCAGCAATACAAAAGATGAGGAACAAAGGGGCATATTAGCAAGAACCTCAATACAATTATCGCCGTTTTAGCGGCAGGAAACTGCCGCTAAAATGGTGATAATGGGCTTGCTAATATGTCCTGCACATCTAACCTGGTCTTCTACTGGAATTCAACAACGCATATTAGCAAGCCCCTTATCGCTGTTTTAGCGGCAGTTTCCTGCCGCTAAAGCAGCGATAATTTTAACGAGGTTCTTGCTAATATGCCCCAGAATCTGATGAATAGACTGCAGATTTCAATCCTCCAGTCTACATATGAGGATATCTAAAGTCATCTAATTAATCCTATCCTATGCTAGGGATGGTGGAAGCCCTAATTAAATTAAGAGAGCAAGAAAGGTGTTGGCATAGTGGAGACTTCAGAAAAAGTTCTCCAAATCAAGGAAACCAGTAACATAAAGCCACACAGTGGAAACTATAGCAAGCAGTTCTTAATTTGAGCTGGTGGTTCTGGTGCTTGGCACTGGTACTTAATTATGAACACCAGCACTTATGACAGTCTCCCATATGTTGGCACTGTCTGTGTAATTTAGAGATGAGCAGAGCATCAGTTGTTTATTAATTCATTATACTCTAAAAGAGACTAATAGCTGCCACCGAAGCCATCCCTATAGCTTTGGAAGCTTGAAATAGTCTGAATTGTCATATTTGTAGGACTGTTAAGGTTAGAAGTTGTGAAGGTAGTGTCGATGCAGCGCTGGCATGGGCAATGGGTAGTTCAAGCTGCAGTGGCCTCCTAACAAGTACTCTGATGCTTATTTTTATTACATATTAAGCACTGACAGCAAGAGGTCTGTGCCTGTCCAAGGGGTATCTGCTACCTAACTAACAAAGTGAACACCAATAAACACACTGAGGCCATATTCTCAAGGAGCTATTGCCAATTTATTGGCACGTAATGCAGCCAAATTTGCAATAAACTTACCACCCCATTCACAAGCTGGTGCAAACAGCCCATATCACCAGTTTTTCGTCAATAGCAGCCACAAAAAACATTGCCAAGGATGACCCCGGCAAATATCGCTAATGAGATGCAGAGTGGGCGTTCCCGAGCAAAAATCCACGACAACACTACACCACAACATTCTCAATAACCAAACAGATCGGGGATAAAATCACAAAACATACAATAAGGTGCGTTAGCACCAGGAAACTAACACCTGCTCCGACCTCGTGCAAAGTCGGACTACAGCATGCACCACAAAAGAGTGCCCAGCCCAGAGCCACACCTGAAGAACAACAGATGCCATGGAGCCACTGAACATACATCCCGGAGCCCCAAGAGGGCAACAACCTCCTCCGCCATCACCCCCAGTAAATATCCCCCGACTTTGGGCACCCCACCCACCCCTGGACAAAGATATGTCATATCAACCACATGGATTCATATACCAAATAACTTGCATGATGTCGCACAATCACATCTGGTGACATGCATGTGTCAAACACTAAAGTGAGCATCACACATTCACCTTCGAAGCAACAAATGATAATTTGTTAAAATAAACACAGAACAGAAATGAAAGCACATGGCTTCTTCCCTCGGGACAATCCGTAGTTCAAAGCCTGCAAGACAAAAATTATGATGAGAAGGAGTGTCTTGCGCACATCAAAGGACAGAGAGAGAGCGAAGGAGAGAGAGAGAGCAAAGTAGAGGGAGCTAGAGAAAGATGGACAGAGAGGGTGAGCGAGAGAAAGACAGACAGAGTTGGGGAGAGAGAGAACGACGGACAGATAGGGTGAGTAAGAGAAAGACAGACAGAGAGGGTGAGCAACAGAAAGACGGACAGAGAGGGTGAGCGAGAGACAGGCGGACAGAGAGGGTGAGCGAGAGACCGATGGACAGAGAGGGGGAGAGGGAGATAGAGAAAAGAAGAGAGGGACAGGGAGAGAGAGTGCCGACACTGCACACCCAGGCCACACTGCTCACCTGCTGCCACTGGTGTGTCGCCAACCACGTGCCGGTATGAAGTGCAGTTTACCAGGTCCCACATCTGAAACAGATCTGTCATCTGAAACAGAGTCCAGATACCTGAATGGCAGAGTACATACAATTGCACACACCATTATCGTCTATCCGCCCCTGCAAACCCAGGCAGCTGCACCCCAGTCCCTCCCACCGCCCAGCAGTGCATGCCCGCCCCTGCCCACCCAGGCCTCACTGCTCACCTTCCGCCACCGGCATGTAGAAATTATGGCCCACCACATGCCGCTTCAAGCCCCAAGCCTGGGGCCTGTGAACATGTCACCCTCCACATCATGCAGCTCCGCTCAGTGGGGCCCCAGGTCTCACATTTGGTGCTAGGTCTTGATTTCTCCATGGAAGAGGACATACCAGTGCACCCGACATCATTGCAGGCTGCACACCTGCTGAGACTCATAGGTGCCCCTAACTCTGTGATCCAAGTGGCGGTAGGCCCGCGCTGCCCGCTGGCTCAGGCCTACACTGTGGTCCAGCAGGACACACAAAACATGAGCCGTCCAGACCGCCGGGACGGGGTATAATCGCAGGCTGCACACCCGCTCAGCACTTAAGTTGCCCCTACCTCAGTGCACCAAAACTCACCATCCCGTGGCGGTGTGCCTGTGCCGGCTGCAGTGCATCTGTTGGCACCAAGTATGTGCCCCGCTAGTCAAGGACCCTCTATGATTGGGTATCATGATGCAGACCCCATCATGTCGCCTCTGGGCCCGCGGAATGTGATGTCGCAGGCCCCTGGGCCTACATGCACACCACACGGATACACCCCTAGAGAGTAAGGAAATGGCGTTCTGCACGTGCACCCGATCCTTTTTATTGGCAGGGTCACATGTCCTGTGACGCGTGTGCTGGATGGGTGTGGTGTGGGTGTAAACCAGCCATGAGGGAGTGTCCGTGGCATGCTGACAACTAGACCTGTGAGCAGCAGATCACTACAGGGGAGTCCTGGCACATGTGTCATTGTTGCCCTCCCTGGTGCGTGGTTCCATACGGGGTTGGACAAGGAAGTAAAAAAATCTGTGTGTCGCTGTTGTTGTGTCAGCGCTACCCAGACGACAATCGGCAATGCGTCACCCTATGACCCAAGTCCAATGACATGAGCCAAATGGACGTAAGAGGAATTCACTGACCCTATATTCATCCATACTTCCGCATTTGAAAGACCATAGACACAACACATCTGTGTGATTCAGAAAGTTTAATGCACATTCAGTGAAGTGTTGCATCTGGAGCAGTACACGGCCAAGCAAAGCCCACTTTCAGAGGTTGGGCCGTGGAGGGCCAGCCAGAGTGCTTCAGGGAATGAGAAGTCCAATGGAAGAGGAAGAGTTCAGTCCACAGTCTGATGGCTGTGTCATTGGTGAACAAACAGAATATGGCAGTCCATGTTGAGGTCCAAGGTGAGTGTCGCAGAGTGTATCGGGGACAGTGGAAGGTGGTGATGATGCAGAGGGCAGAACCAAGCTGAAACCGGCCATATGGTGGAGGTGAATGCTACAGTTTACTCCATGCCAGGAAGGAGGTTTCATCCGCATCTTTGTCCTCTGCTGTTGCATGTGCCTCAAGTGTGGGTGGTGCTCGCCTTTCCCCAGCACTGTGTGGCATTGACACCTCAGGGGCAGGAGGTGGAATGTCTGCCGCACTGTGTGGCACAGATACTTCTGGGGGCGGAGATGTGGATGTAGTGGTAAAAGGAACATGCATCTGTGCCAGGCGTTGTGGCAGCAATGCCATGAGGATGGTTTTGCGGTCTTTGTGGAAGCCAGCTACCTCTCGCTGGTGTGCGTCTGTGGCAGACGCTCTCTCCTCATTGGCCCGCTCCATGTTCTCCATGAACCTCCGCATGAGTACCAACTCCCAGACAAGCTCGCTGGAGCCACCCTGACTAGACAGTCATTATTGTCGCACAGTCAGCACTCTGGCGATGTCAGCCATGTTTTGTTGGAGGGCATGGAGCAGACTGTCGGTGTCAGTTAGGGACTGCGAGTGGTCCTTGATGGGACTCAGACACCCACATATGGCATCTACTTTCTCTGCCATGTGGTCGAAGCCCACCCGCACCTGTTCAGCCAGCTGCTCCTGGCATCCCAACACACAGCGTTGGAAGGCCTTGTGTTCTTCGTGGGGGTCCTGGGAGGCAACCGTGGTCGTGGGTGCTGCCTGCTGTGTGGTCTGTGCAGGGGGTGGGGTGTCCTCGCTGCAGCTGGGCTGCCCTGCTCCTGGAGATGTGCTGTAGAGGCTGTCAATGACCTCTTGGAGGGCGTTGGAGTCGAAGCTGTTGTGGTCTTCTTCATCATCAGAGAAGAGAGGGTCGGGCTGCTTGCAGGAGGTGTTGATTGTCCCTCTGCAAAGTAAAGGGGTGATGCAGTTTAGCAATGTGTTCACATGTATGTTGTCGTATTGTGCATGTTTACATACAGACTGCATGAATGTATACACCGTAGCTGTTTGGGAGGAGCCGCCTATTTGATGGGGGACAGTGGACACTTCGACAACAGACGTGTGTTATTTTGTAATTGTACATTGCTGTCTCACATTTCCCTGCAATCACACTTGTGCTTGGCCAGTGTCTACACCCGGTTGGCATGAGTTGTGTCCTGTGTTCTGTTGTTGATGTGTTGCGGTTTGTGCCACATTGTTGTCAGTGTTGCTGTGCTCTGCATGTTACGTTTTTGTGCTGCCTTTTGGGGGGGTTGTCCCCTGATGCTCTGTTTTGTTGCCCCTAATCCCTTTCTTGCGGTGTGCCTTTGCCTTCTGTGCTTATACAGTGCTGAGATGTGACATAATTGGGTACATTGGTCTCTTGGTGGGTGTTGGGGGTCTGGGGCATGGTTGGTCTGCAGATGTGCTCTACTTAATTGCGCATATGTGCCATTGTGGCCATCTCCCCCCGTCCCCCCAGTCCATGGTCGTTACTCACCCTGTTGCTGTTGTGTCCAGTCATGTTGAGCAGTGTCATGTCCCCCGACTCTAGTCACCGTCTCCCCACTGATGACTGTGGACACCATTTCCTCCATGTCGTCCAGCTCCTCCTGTGGTGCAGGACTTCCACCTCCAGTCTGCATTGCTGCCCTCCGGTTGTTGGCAAGTTTCAGCTTGGTTTTGCACTTGACGTCATTCCAACGCCTCTTCCATTGTCCTCTTCAGCTCTCCCACTGCATTCATCTCGTCCACGATGTACTGCAACACTCCATTTTTGGTTGCCGACGACACAGAGGAGGTGAGGAACAGTTGTTAATGGTGTTTGACCACCTCTGTTATCAGGATCCTGTTTTCCTGCGGATTGAGCGCTTCTTCCTACACTTCTTCTCCTTCGCCTTCCCTGACACCGAGGTCCTCCGGGGGGGCTTGTGGGGTTCTGGTTCTCCTGCGTCCTTGCTTTGGCAACGTCCATTGTGCTTCACTGTTGTTTGACATTTGTTTGTCAGTTTTTTCTACTTTTATGGTGGTTTTTCCCGCCTGGCGCATGTGACTTGCACGCCTGTAGCTGGTTTTGGCTGATTTTAGTATCGCAATTGGCCTAATTGCAGCATTTTTTGCGTTCTCGTTTTGCATTTTTGCAATCTGGAGTTGATTTTAACGTGGTCAGTTGACGCGTTATCTGGGGACTATCACATGGTACGGCCATGTTGAGAATGCTGGGGTAACACGGCGTAAATTTTCCGCGATAGACTGCGATGTTGGAAGTTGCGTTAAGTAACTCTTGCGATGGTTATCACACATTCTTGAGAATATGCCCCAAAGTCTATATCATTATCTCCAGTACAGTTCCATCTTCTCGTGGCAGAAATTGGCTACTTCCTCTATTTCTCCCACCTTTCAGCTGGAACATCATGGCGACCTTGAGCATCCTTTTCAGTCGTGGGAGTCAGTCTCCCACTTCGTTAATGCATCTCCTTCTTGTCAAAAGATTCCTCCCGTGCCTCGCTATCTCTGCAACACACAATTTGTCTTTCTTTAAACAAAGCCTTGAGACGGCACCTGCAGAGGAGAGAACATGCAAAGTGAGCAAAACTTTCATGTTAAATGTTAAAGGAAAAGCACTGAAACCCAGAAACGTAAAGATTTTGATCTAGCTAATGTTAGTAAAACAAAATGTGCAACCAACATTTAGATATATATGCACAAACATTAAGAAATCAATGAAGTTGTATAAAGGTAACTAAAGTAAGAAAACCCGGTTACATATATGATGCACATTCAAATAAATGAAACTTAAAATATATGTGTAACTACATACGAGAGCTAAAATTTCCATGGTAAACCAAACGTTAATATGTACATGTTTACAAATCTAAGACTATAACACTCGACAACGAAGCATTTCAGAAGTACAATTGAATACTCCACTTTCTTTATTAAGATTAAGGCACACTGATCATAATTGATGATAAATGCACATATGTATATTACATTTCATGTATTGTTACATGCTTGACTTATGAAGATGATAGAATTGGGGAGAGTAGTTGGCCTAACGGCTAGGGCGCTCGACCTCGGACCTGGGGATCTGGGCTCGAGTCTCGGTAACAACGCCATAACCTCCTGTGATTCTGGGCAAATCACTTAATCTCCCCGTGCCTAAAAAATGAAAGTGTGTCGTAACATAACTGGAAAAATATGTAAAGCGCTCTGATTCGGTTCGGGTCTAGTTCGCGCTATATAAAACTCTGCAAAAAAAAAAAAAAAAGAACGTTTTATTATAATTAGTATTAGGTGAACGTATGCATTTTAATTATTTATCCCTGAATTCCGTTAAATCGTTTTGTACCCTAATGGAGAGAGAGCGATATGGAGAGAGGGAAAGAGAAAGAGAAATAAAGAGAGAACGCGTATTCCACAAATATGATGGCCATTACTACAAATGGCCTTGTCATTAAGGGGGAGGGGATTCTGAAAATAGGCATCTCCGGAATTTCTTGAGATTTCAGAGATAGTTGACAGAGGGTATATTAGAAGCTTGTATGTTTTGTTCGTGGTAAGCAGTGTTTTGCTTGCTTACATGTTGTCTGATTATGTTAGTTTAAAATAAAATAATTAAAAGTAACATTTTCAATTGATGACATTTTTTGAGGATGAAACCAGACATGTCGGTATGTGAAGAATCCTCTGACTCTACTGCTTAGTTTTAATTACATTGTCCTTCGTTCTCTGAAGGTGTTTTTCATCACAAGCAGCACAATTTAAGTCTATCAAATTACATGTGAATTTCCCTAGTTGCTTTTGATTCAGTCAGTTGGCAATGGTCCCTTGTCCGTTTTGAGGTAATAACATAATTTTATAGTATCTATTGAAAAAGATTTGGCTTTGAGTTATGTAGGTGATTGACTTCCTATTTCCTTCCGGGTTAAATTAGATACTAGAGTGAAGGTTACATAGTCTCCCTGAGCAGAACTAATTTGCACCAATGTGATGGTTATGATGGTTAATACTTTATTATATAATACGAGGTAATGATAATTTACTTTATATCTTGTGCCAGGAATGATTTTCTGCTGATGCAAAAACAATATTTTTATTTTCTTCATGTAGAACAATTCCTAAGCCTGATTTTGCTGCTTCTAAACAACACTGGCCTGAAGTGTAATTTAAACCTGAACTCAACCCTTGGTAACTATGGCAAAGAGAAACCAGACTTAACTTAGGAAAATGTGTAAACATTTACAAGTACCATAACAGTATAAAATCAAAAGGGCAACACAATAAAATTCCCCCTTCACTTAACGGAAATATAGAATTTTATAATGTACAAAATGCCATAAAAACAACAAAAATCCAAAAAGGGAAACCTGAGATATGAATTTACAAACTTTTTTGAAAAATGGCACCAAACAGCACAAAGCCCCCAAATGCAGGCAACCAACTGCTTGTGGTAGACCGGGACGAGGGTGAAGTTGAAGGCTGTCCTCAATGAAGTGTGAGTTAGATACATAGGGTGGCCCATTAGCCAGTTGGGAAGTTACCTTCACACTTTGTAAATTTCAAAGACGGAAGAGTCTTCAGTGTGGCTAGGGTGCAAGCTGGATCCAAAGACTGGGTCATCAAGTGGCTGATGAAGGACGAGGTCTCGGTAAAGCTGTTCAAATCATCCTTCTCTTTTCTTACTTTCTAATTTTTATTTTTTACAGATTTTTGAAGAGTTCAGGTACTTACCTAGATGTTGGCCTTTGGTGAAATGTTTATTTTCCTGGTTATGTCTTTAACGATAAGCATAGCTCTAGCGCATATAAGTGGTAGTATGTTTTAATTTTTTTTATATTGCTCTCAAAAATGCTGAGAAAAAGAAACAAATAAATGCAATTTAAATATTTCACCACAAACATCATAGTTTGACAAATCCAGAAATATTGGCTTCACCAATGCTTTTTTTTTTATAAGACTTTTGGGCTAGTTATCTTTTTTAATTTAAAATAAATTTGGGCCTCTGGGCAATTTTTGGAATTTCATAGCTGTGTTATGTTTCCTACTTTGTCTGCACATAACCCTTTCTTTGATCATATTATTTTTTATTAACCATCCTTGCTAGTTAAAGCACTAGAGGCCAGGTATATCCAAAAGATAGTCGCAAAAGTGGTCACAAATATTGACTAT
Organism: Lissotriton helveticus; assembly: GCF_964261635.1. Taxonomy (NCBI): domain Eukaryota; kingdom Metazoa; phylum Chordata; class Amphibia; order Caudata; family Salamandridae; genus Lissotriton; species Lissotriton helveticus. Next base: position 1,597,565,211 of record NC_136059.1, on the reverse strand, counting down.
CCATGACCTCCCGTGCTTGGCTACAGACACAGGGATGGTGGCCTGCAAGGAACAGCAGACCACCAACCCTGTGTTCGCGGGCATAGCTTCGGGGGCAGGGGGGTGTTACACGTCCCTAATACATGTATTCGCTAAAAAATAGTTGGGAACACTTTGGATTTTCACATTCATATACATACAAAAGCACACAAACACTGTTAGCTTTAAAAGTGGTTATATTACAAAATATTGAATTTTAAGTACCTCTATTAATCCATACTCTTCTCCCTTTACACTGCTACTTGAGTCCCTTTGCACCCTGCTTGCCATGTAATGTATTTTAACAAGCTATGCTAGTGTAATTTATGGAAAATTGGAAGCTCACACCTCCCTAATCTTACTGACCAACCTATTCCCCTACCTGTTTGCAGTCACAAATGGGAATCTGTTTTTAAAAGTTGCCGGTATTCCTTGAATGAACTGTTGCTGCTTTTAAAAAAAGTTTTCTTTTTGGAAAAACATTGGAACAATCAGGCAGTGGTGCCCTGGACCATTGCCTCTTCTGCAAGGCTGCTGACAAGATTCACAAGGGTACATGCAGGAAAGTCGTTCTTTTTGCAGTGATCACCCCCAATTTCTTTTACTGAATTTGGTTGTCACTGACTCCGAAAGTGCTCTGGTATCTGCTAACAAGGCCCAGTCCCAGTGCCCTGTCCTCTAAAAGGTCTATGGTAAATGGTATAATACAATTTGGCCAAGACAACCTACCTGTAAGTGCCTGGTATATGGTAGGGCATATAGGTTTAGTGACCGTAGTGGACTTCATGCACTTAAGTGTCCACTGCTGTGGTGTCCAGTGTCATTCTTAAGCCAGGCCTGCCTTGTAGGCTGGTTCTTAAATTAAGCTATGTCTAAATTCAACATTGGAATTAAAAGTACTTCCAAAGCCCAAAACTACCTTTTTATACCTTATATGTCACACCTAAGGTCTGCTTAATGTGCTTCAGGGGTAGAGTGCATTTTTATAAAAAGGAGGGGCAATATAAAAGATTTGTTATATGCCCTGGTAAGGAAAAACAGCAAAAGTCATTTTGCCTAATATAGTGCTGCTGGCCCATAGGCTAACATAGGAAGGTTTTATTAAAATTAATAAAGCCTATCTTTCCTTGGGAGCGAGCTAGTTATATAATTCACAGTAAATAATGGTTACAATAAATCCAACAACTTGCAAAGCTCGGATTTATTATAACTATTACAAAAAAAGTAGTTTTAGAACTTCCTTTCTTGAGTTTACCTAAAGCAGCTCTGTAGCAACCTCTTTTGATTGGTCAGCCTTTGACATTCCTGAGTCAAGTTGCTACCTGGGTAGGTGTATCGAGGCCTGGAGCTGAAAAAATACAGGTGAGGTGAGAAGAGATTTGTTTACTGAAGAAGCCAGGGAGAGTAAGTGGGCTGAACAGATAAACTGGACTTCAAAGGAAGGAGAACAGATGTCACAGGACCCAGGCCAGTGCCCACTTCCTTGATCCACATACAAATGGAAGCCTCCTAAGGATACACCTTTGGGTCAGGATATACAGACACAGACACCAAGGAGTGGTTTGATTTTCTGTATTTTGATTTTTGGCAAAGCAGTGTATTTTGGGTCAAAAATATGCCACACTTCGTAGGAAGTGGTCATAGCAGAGGGAGGTAACTTTACCCTTATTGGTTTGGGTGTCCCCCTCCCAACAATCTAGAATGGATGATAATTATGGGACAGGTGCACATATCACAGCCTGGAACAAAAGAAGATGAATGACTGCACAGCTGGACCCTTGGACTGCATCACAGAAGGCTTGTACTGAAAAGGACTATACCTTCTGTACTCTCAAGGCTCCTCAAAGAACAAACTGTGTCTCACTCAAAGGTAAAGGAGTGGACTCCTGGAGCAGCAACAGGGCCACCAGATCTGGAAGAAGTCACCTACAAGCCCAAAGAGAGGATCACCCCAGCTGAGAAGTTGCAACTGGATTTTTCTTGGACTGTGCAGGTGCATTGTGGGAAATTGAGTCCTAGCCCCAAGAGGCAATCCAGAGTCTCTGGACCCTTTGAATGATCTAGTGGTCACTTATTTTCCTCAAAGGAACCAAGAAAGTACACAATTTGCAAAGAAAGGAACTTTCTGCAAAGTTTTTGAGAACAATTCTAGGAGACCAGCTCGATGTTGAGAGTTAAGCTGGTGTTGCTGACTTGAGAATTGGCCTGACTATGCTGGTTTGTCCTGATAAAAGGTCCAGAGCTCTTCGCCATCGACATTGAGGACAAAGACTCCCAGAGACTCACTGAGCCATCATGCTGCAGCAGGCCACCAGTGTTGAATGAAACTGCAGATCCGGGAAACCAAAGGAAACCGTCTACAAGAGAATAGCTCCAGGAAAAAGACTATAGGCCTTATTTATATCTTGGCAGTACTACCACCATCCCAGCACTGGAGCGGTCTCAAGTACTCTATCAAGCTGACAGCGGTTCACCCGCCATATTTTAGATGTATACCGGCTGACTCTCCCTCTGCATCGACAGGGTTCACTGCCACTTACGCGCCTTCACCGCTGCTCACGCATAAAACTCCAACGCCAGCGAATAGTACTCTGTCACAGTCAGGGAGGTGGGATTGCACTGCACTGATTTAGATTTCCCAGTTATGCTGGTAGCGTTCTTGAAGCGGGTTGCCAGCGGAGTGAATTCAGCATCAATCAATCATTTGTAAAGCGCTCTACATACCTGTGAGGATCTCAAGGTGCTGGGGGTGGGGGAGCCACTGATCGAACAGCCAGGTCTTGAGCATCCTCCTGAAGGTCAGCAGGTCTTGGGTCTGTCGTAGGCTCAGTGGGAGGGTGTTCCATGTCTTGGCAGTGAGGTGAGAGAAGGAACTCCCACTCGTGGTTATCCTTCGGATGCGCGGGATGGTGGCATGTGAGAGGTCGGCGGAGCGTAGCTGGTGGTTGAGGATGTAGAAGGAGAGCCATCTGTTGAGGTAGGCTGGGCCGGTCCTGTGGAGTGCCTTGTGTGCGTGGGTGAGGAGCTTGAAGGATATCCTCTTGTTGATGGGGAGCCAGTGTAGGTTTCTCAGGTGGGGGTGATGTGGCTGTGGCACGGTACGTCGAGGATCAGTCGTGCCGAGGCGTTTTGGAAGCTTTGTAGTCATTTGATGAGCTTGGATAGGGCTCCCACGTAGAGGGCGTTTCCGTAGTTGATTCTGCTGCTGACGAGGGCCTGGGTGACTGTCTTTCTTGTATCTGTCGGGATCCATCTGTAGATCTTGCGGAGCATGCGGAGGGTGTTCAAGCAGGAGGAGGAGACGGCGTTGACTTGCTTGGTCATTGAGAGCGTTGAGTCGAGGATGATTCCCAGGTTGCATGCATGGTCGGTGCGTGTCGGTGCTGCCCCCAGTGCCGTCGGCCACCAGGAGTCGTCCCAGGCTGAAGGGTTGGAGCCGAGGATGAGGACTTCCATCTTGTCTGAGTTCAGCTTCAGACGGCTGGTCTTCATCCAGTCGGCGACGGCCTTCATTCCTTCGTGGAGGTTGGCTTTGGCGGTGATGGGGTCCTTGGTGAGGGAGAGGATCAGATGAGTGTCGTTGGTGTAGGAGATTATGTTGAGGTTGTGCTGTCGGGCTACGTGTGCAAGCGTGGCCATGTAAATGTTGAACAGCGTCGGGCTGAGGGAGGATCCCTGGGGTACGGGGTAGATGATCTCGGAGGCTTTGGAATGTTTCAACAAATGGGGGGAGTCGGATGCTCTGGGTTCTGCAGGAGAGGAAGGAGGTGGAACAATCCAGAGCCTTGTCTCAGATCCCTGCGGCGTGAAGGCGTCGGTGTAGTGTGCGGTGGCAGACACGGTCGAAGGCGGCAGAGAGGTCTAGGAGGATGAGTGCTGCGGTCTCGCCGTTGTCCAGCAGGGTCCTGATGTAGTCAGTGGCGGCGATGAGGGCAGTCTCGGTGCTGTGGTTGCTGCGGAACCCTGACTGAGAAGGGTCTAGGATTCTGTTTTCTTCGAAGTATCGGGTTAGCTGTCTGTTGATGGTTTCTCGATGACCCTGGCCGGGAAGTGGAGCAGAGAAATGGGACGGAAGTTCTTGAGGTCTCTTGGGTCTGCCTTAGGTTTTTTGAGTAGGGCGTTGATCTCCGTGTGTTTCCAGATATCTGGGAAGGTTGCGGTCTCAAGGGAGAGATTGATGACGTTGCGCAGGTGTAGTGCGATGGAGCTGCTTGCTCCGTTGAAGACGTGGTGCGGGTATGGGTCTGACGGAGAGCCGGAGTGGATTGTGCGCATGGTCTTGATGGTGTCATCGATGCTCACCCTGGCCCAGGCTAGCAGGCGGTCGTGGTTGATGGTGTGCGGAGGGTCTGTTGTATTGCTGTCTGTTGGGGCTGTCTTGGTGTTGAAGCTGTCATGGATGTCTGCTATCTTGCGGTGGAAGAAGGTGGTGAGGGAGTCGCACAGGACTTGCGTTGGCGGGATGTCGTTGGTATTGGAGCTGGGGTTGGAGAGTTCCTTCATGATGTTGAAGAGCTCCTTGCTATTGTGTGCATTGTTGTCGAGGCCGTCTTTGAAGGAGGTCCTCTTGGCCGCCCTGATGAGGTGGTGGTGGTTGCGGATGGCGTCCTTGTATGCTGTGTGGCTGTGCGGAGTTTGTTCACTCTGCCATTTCTTCTCTAGTTTCCGGCAGGCTTGCTTGGAGGCTGGGAGTTCGGGGGTGAACCAGCTGGCCCTCTTGCTGGTTTCTCTGTGGGGGGGGTTTCTTCAGCAGGCGAGGGTGTTGGTGCAGTCCTCGATACAGCGTCTGAGGCTGTGGGCAGCGTTGTCTGTGTTGGAGGGTTTGGTGGGTGGGCTGAGAGTGAGGTTTGCATGTAGTTGGTCTTCGGTGATTTTGCTCCAGCAGCGGCGGGGATCTGTTGGTTGCGGTGGTGGGATTCTGGAAGGCGAAGTGGATGCAGTGGTGGTCGGTCCGGAGAAGTTCGGTGGTGTGGCTGACGGAGACGTGCAGGCTTGAGGAGAAGATGGGGTCGAGTGTGTAGCCGGCGGAGTGGGTGGGCATTGTGATGAGTTACTTCAGTCCGAGGTTGGCGAGGTTGGCGAGCAGGGTTGTGGAGTTGTTGTCGTTGTTGTTCTCAAGGTGAAAGTTCAGGTCTCGGAGGAGGATGTAGTCAGTAGACGGCAGGGCGTGCGTGCTGATCAAGTCGGCGATGGAGTCTCTGAACTGGGAGCGTTGTCTGGGGGGTCGGTAGATGAGGGTGCCTCTGAGAGTGGAGTTAGGGTCTGTGTGGATCTGGAAATGCATGTGTTCGGCAGTGCTGAGTGCACCGTTGGTGCTAGTCAAGACCCTGATGCTGTTCTTGTGGACAATGGTGATTCCTCCTCCGACTCCGTTGGTGCGGTCTCTGCGGGTGATCTTGTAGCCGTTTGGGATGCTATGGCGATATCGGGTGCGGAGGAGTCGTTAAACCAGGTCTCTGTCAGGAAGGCGACGTCTGGGGATGTTGTGTCGAGCAGGTCCCAGAGCTCGACGGCATGCTTGCGTGCGGAGTGGCTGTTCAGTAGTATGCATTGGAGGAGGTTGGGGTCTTTCTTGGCGGGTGGTTCATCGGCTCTGAGGCTGGTGTAGCTGCAGTTCCGGCAGGTGTGCGTTTCTGGGCAGTCTTGAAGCAGGTGTGGCCCTGTCCGGAGTTGAGGGCGTGCAGAGTGCTGGCGTCGTAGTGGCAGCGGTCATCATGGTGGGTGCGGGGGTCAGGTGTTCTGCCGCTTGGCGCGGTCCAGGTGCATACGGGCGCAGACAGGCTCACCTTAGGCATGACTTCGGCATGCCAGCAGCGGCAGGCATATATGAGAAGGTGGGAGGGAAGAGCAGCTGGGAGGCGGGAGGCGGGGGCAGCGAATGGGCAGTGGGCAGTCAGGGGGGCAGAGCCGCAGGGGATGCAGCGGCGAGGGCGGTGAGGGACAACGAAGGTAACAGAAGGAGAAAAGGGGCACCGAAACGAGGGAAAACCGAGTGGCATAGAGGGCAGAGAGGCACAAAAATTTGTGGAACAGAAGGCAAAAGGGGCACAAAAACGAGGGAAAATCGAGTGGCACAGAGGGCAGAAGGCCACAAAAAACAAGTGGAACAGAAGGCTGGAGGCAGAAAAAACGGGGTAAAAACGAGTGGCACAGAGGGCAGGAGGGCACAAAAAACATGTGGAACAGAGGGCAGAAGGGCACAAAAAAGAGTGGAACAGAAGGCAAAAGGGGCACAAAAACAAGGGAAAAATGAGTGGAACAGAGGGCAGAAGGGCACAAAAAATGAGTGGAACAGAAGGCAGAAGGGCACAAAAAACGAGGGAAAAATGAGTGGCACAGAGGGCAGAAGGGCACAAAGAAACAAGTGGAACAGAGGGTAGAAGGGCACAAAAAGCGGGTGGAACAGAAGGCAGAAGGGCACAAAAAACGAGTGGCACAGAAGGCAGAAGGGCGGAAAAAACAAGGGAAAAACGAGTGGCACAGAGGGCAGTAGTACACAAAAAAACAAGTGGAAAAGAGGGCAGAAGGGCACAAAAAAACGAGTGAAACAGAAGGCAAAAGAGGCACAAAACCAAGGGAAAAACGAGTGGCACAGAGGTGTAGAAGGGCACAAACAAACGAGTGGAACAGAGGGCAGAAGGGCAGAAAAAATGAGTGGAGCAGAAGGCAAAAGAGGCACAAAAACAAGGGAAAAAGGGAGTGGCACAGAGGGCAGAAGGACACAAAAAACGAGTGGAAGGGTGGGCAGAAGGGCACAAAATCCGTGTGGAACAGAAGGCAAAAGAGGCACAAAAATGAGGGAAAAACTAGTGGCACAGAAGGCAGACGGGCACAAAAAATGAGTGGAACAGAAGGCAAAAGGGGCACAAAAACGAGGGAAAAACGAGTGGCACAGAAGGTAAAAAGGGCACAGATATACCGGAAAAACGAGTGTCACACAGGCAAAATACAGAATACACAAATACAGGGGTTGCTAAGAAAAGAAGGCAGAATGGGCAGAGAGGCAGGGGGGCAGTGAGGGGAACAGAAGAGATAACCGGGCAGGGACACAGTGGCAACGAGGGGTACAGCAGGAAAGTCTGGTCAGAGAGAGCACGGGGACGGCGAGGGGAACAGAGGGAAGAAAAAGGGGCACGGACCATGTACAGGCAGCGAGGGAAGACAGACAACAGCAGTCACAGACACAACAATAAAAATACGGGCAATACAATAAAAGCAATAAAGTAGAGGATGAACAAACCTACCTACGACCTACCACTGGCGACCAGGGATGAGGCGCAGGTGGTAGCCTGTGGGTGGTGGAGGGCCTCGAATGTCCTCAGCAGGCAGCCGCGGCAGCTGGGACAGGGAGACGCAGGCGGTGGTGTGCAGAGTTGGAGCAACCTACCTGGTAGGGTCAATGGTGGGACACGGTCAGCACTGGATTATTCCTGTGGCATTAGGCAGGATACTAACAACACTCACCTGATATTATTGTCTAATTGTTTGCAACTGCATACCACACTATAAAACACACCCCATTTCAGACCATGGTCCTATGCCATTCCAGAGTACCACAACATTCATCCACAGCGACTTCACAGTCAAGTCAGCCTTTCATTTGGCTTTTCCTAAGACTTGTTCATTCTTGCTCTTTTCTATATTGTTCTCAGTCAAGTATATCATTTTATAATGCCATGGCCCCAAAATCACAGTTTACTGAGGGAGAACTGTCAGTCATGGTGGATGAAATCATAAGAGTAGAGCCTTATTTGTTTGCAGCCCAAATCCAACATAAACCCCCATCTCAGAAAAGGCCAGAATAGTTGACAGAGTGAATGCTGCAGCAAACAACCTTCCACACAGGACCAAATTAGGATGAGGTGGCATGACCAGCAGGGGAGAGTGTGTTCTCTGCCCACAAGCGCCACTTGGAAGCCCAGAGAACTTGTGATGGTTCTTCCAGACACCTTCTAATGCATGCCATAGGAGGAGAAGGTCTTGCAGATCCTACATCCTAAAGGCTTGTCAGGAATCCCTGGTGGAGTGGAGACTGGTAAGTTACACTTTTCATGTGTCACTAAACCTAAATTCCCTGTTTACTTTCAAGTTAACTGTTTATAATGTGTTGTGCACAATTTATTTCACACAGAAACCTAAATATGTCATTGACATTTTTTAAGTGTATTGAGTTGTTTTTAAGGTAACAAGTTTCAATAGTTAGCACATTTCACATGATGGCAGCGATGCAGAGAGCTCAGAGCAGAAAGCATCAAGTGGACAGCCAAGAGCGGACTCAAGGGGAACTGAAGCCGTAGCTCGAGGCAAGTTTGGGAGCCCTGCACAACCACCAGCACTGGCACCAGTACCGCCACCTGGTACCATGCCGGACTGAGGGATCGGACTAAGGAGCTTCGCTTCACTCCGGGCTCCATGTTCGAAGGTCAGGAAGGGGGTAGCTTGATGATTGCTTATTGGGGCTACAAGCGCCGTAGCTGTAGCTGGCTGCCACAGAGTGTGTGCCAAGAGGAGTCCACGGAAGCGGCCCAGCTAGTGTCAGGTGTGGATTGTGGGTGCTTCTTGCTGAGACCCCCTCATACTAGCAAAAGTAACGGTCTCTTCCTCTTGTAAAGGTTTATCGCCTGGGACTGCTGCACCTCCACCCCAGTAGGAGCCCCACAAGAGCCCCGATCGGATGGTCTGGATTCTCTGGACTCTCTGGGATTTGCCTCTCACCACCCCATGCACCAGTGTCTGTGCATCCCAGCAGGACATAGGAAAGGAGAGAAAGCGCACCGACGAGCAAGTGGAGACAAAGCGGCGAGAGTGCGAGTGAATGATGGCTGTTGCTGAATCCAGGCTGTGAACATGATTTGTGCTCAGGCTACGGAGCAGGCAACAGTAGGGCAGGCTAGCACTATGACCCCCCCTCTGTGAAGGCATAAGTGTCCGGCATTAGACCAACATCCATCGTTTCCTCTCCTTTTCTAACTGGCAAAATTTGGTGTGTCAAGCAGTCCACGGCGTCCATGACCTTGAAGTAACAATCAGTATAATCTGTGTACCCATAGCCTTAGAATGCACTCGCTCCACTCCAATCTGTCTGAGGCCCACCCCTTCTCGTCACACCTCGTATCATAAACACTAGAGGAAAACAACAGCCGGGCCCTCAGGGAGGTCGTAGTTTGGATATACACCAGAGCTCATGTAGCATGCGCAGTGTAACTTAGGGGCATAGAGGCCAAGCCTAGCATTTCGTAGACTTGGCTCATGGCTGCTCCTACGGGGAAAGTGAAGGTGTCACAAGGACTTTCGAGAATACTCCCAGACTCCCCATTGGGCAGGTCACACAACAAGTGGCGGTGGTGCCACCCAAGTCTTCCTAAGAGAAGAAATGTGATCCAGCAGAACGAGGAAGGGACTCTCAGTCCTAAAGCACGGAAAACTCAAGTCAAGTGCAGAAGGCATGTTGATAATGCAGCAAACTCATCCAAACAATCAATGGATATGACCACCGCAGGTTCACAAAGCTCACCTGCATCTAATCATGTGAAAATTCAGGAGCTCAGTCCCATCCGCACGCACGTCCCACTCTGTTAGATTACTTATAAAAACTGCTGTTAGAAATTGGGGTCTCTAGTTGGCAATGGTTTGCACCTTTGTCCAAATAGGGACCCTTGCTTCTAGTCAGGGAAAGGGGGATACACTCCTAAAAGAACCCCTGCTCACCCTCTTGGTAGCTTGGCACGAGCAGGCAGGCTTATCTCAGTGGCAGTGTGTAAAGCATTTCTTGGTAGCTTGGCACGAACAGGCAGGCTTATCTCAGAGTGTAAAGCATTTATAAACACATACAGTAATACAGTGAAAACACTACAAATGGACACCACACCAGTTTAGAAAAATGAGTAATCTTTATCTAGACTTAACACAAGACCAAATGAAAAAAATCCACAATACAATATCAAGAATATGACTCTAAAAGGGTAGAAATAGCTTAGTTCAATGTTGATGGTAAATGGGACCTTAGATGTGTAAGGCAAAACTAACAAAAGGGTCGCAGGGAAGGTGATGCATCGGTTCCTTGCTTCAAGAGAGTTGATGCGTTGGTTCCTTACTGCAGCGCTGGAGAGGTGATGCGTCGGTTCCTTACCACAGCGCAGGGGAGGTGATGCGTCGGTTTCTTACTGGAGAGGAGGTGATGGGTCGGTTTCTTACTGGTATCCGGTGCGATGTGACAAGATGGCGCCTCGATTTTGATGCGATGCTCAGATGCGATGTGACCAAATGGTGTCTTTGATGCAATGCAACAACTTGGATGCGATGCATGCAAGCCCGCCGGCTGTGCGGCAAAATCCATGAACTTTAGAGACCTGACAGGCCCTGCAACATGTTTCTCCGGTGAAGCAACGGCAACCAGCTGTAGTGGCGACACGCTTCTCCAGTGATGCGACACGCTTACTCGGCAATGCGACGGCGAACAGCTGCGGCGGCGACGAGCTTCTTCGGCGATGCAACTGCAACTGCTGCTGCAATGACACGCTTCTTCCTTGTTGCGTCACGCTCCCAGCGACACACAGTCTCCAGAGGGCCCAAAACAACAGCAGGCACCTCACTACAGGTAGACTTCCCAGCAAGGAAATTCAGAAGGAGCTGGTGGTGAAGTCTTTGTGTCCCTGAGACTTCAAAACAGGAGGCAAGCTCAGCTTCAAGCCCTTGGAGCTCTTGGTCAAGATAGTAAAAGTACATACAAAATTCCTTTTCTCCTTTCCTTGGCAATAAGTAACCACTGCAGGCCAACTCCAAACAGCAAACTGAACAGGGGCAGTCTCCTTTAGCTTCCTTGGTTTCTCTCCTTGGCAAAGGGTTCATCTTGATTCCCAGGAGTGATCTAAAATTCTAGGGTCTGGGCCCCAATATTTATACTGCAAAATCCTTTGTTCTCTGAAGGCAGTGAGTGTCTGTGGCCAGCCAAAACCAGTTCTGTCCTCCCTGATGCAGCTTCCTGGCAGGAGGTGGAGACAGCATTGTTGAAAGCAGACCTGGCCTATGTAGGTGAAAGAAAATCTCCTCCACCTACTCTCTATTTTATGAAGGCTCAGGCAAGTGAAAGGAAATCACCTCCCCTTACTCTCTATTCAATGCAGGTCCTATTCAGCCCAGCCCTGACCCATCAGTCTACTGGAGCCAAGGGCCTCTCCAGCCCCCTGTCACTCACAAACCAGACATGGAATACACAAACCTAGCAGAGGCATGCTGAATGGTTATGCAAGAAAATACCTACTTTCTAAAAGTAGTATTTTCAAACACAGAATGTAAAAATCACCCACCCTAAAAGGTAATGTTAACATTCTGAGTTCAGGCATACTATGGAACCAGGTAGTCTTGCAATAGTGAAAAACAAAATTGTCTGTAATTCACTATCAGGACATGCCACACACACCAGGGCATGTCCTACCTTTCACATACAATGCACCCTGCCAATAGGGGTGACTAACATGTAGAAAAGGGAAGGATTAGACTAGAGACTGGCAAGTGGGTGCACTTGCCAAGTCGACATTGTAGTTCCAGACTGCACACAGGCTCTGCAATGGCAGGCCTAAGCCACATTTTACAAGCTGCTTCTGTGGGTGGCTCAACCAATGCTGCAAGCACACCAGCAGCATTTGATTTACAGGCCCTGGGCACACATGGTGCACTGTACTAGGGTTTGATAAGTAAATCAATTAGCCAATCATGGAGTCACTAATTCATTCCAACAATTTACAATAGGGAGCACTTGCACGTAGGCACTGAATAGCAGTGGCAAAGTGCCCAAAGCATTTAGACCAGTTAAAACATAGCAAAAACACAGGATGCAACAGCAAAAAAATGAAAGGGAGACCCACCCCTATGGTGCCAAGTCTAACAACTACCAGAAAGGGTAACAAGCACTTCCTCCTCTCCCAGTCACTAGTGGGAAGACAACCGCAGGTAATAACTGTGGCTACTGTCCACCTGCCCCCAGATAACAGTTCTATGCTACTCCAGGTTGAACCGAGTGGAATTCCGCTCATGAAAAAGTCAAAACTCCCACCAGGGCAACCCACGGGGATAGGCCTAGAACCCTGCATTTCGCCTCTCAAACTTAATTCCAGTTCAACGATACCTCTGCTTTCTGGTAACTATCAACCAAAAACACCACACAAACAAATACTAAATGAAGCTACTGAGTACACTTCTAATGACCTATTGCACCAAACGGAGCAACTCCCAAAAGAGTCCCTACAACAACATCGATCAAGCCCCCAGGTAAAGTAAAATAAATTATTGCATCTAAAAATGACACATGTAGCCCTGCCGTTGCTCAAGGGGCAAAATCACTAAAGGAACATATCAAACCACTTTTACCCTTAATACCACCTAACATGGGAAAAGCTGCAGACTCCCCACAACACCTTGGAGGCACAGAACCAAATGAGCAATCCCTCTTGGAGCTACAATTCTTTCTGTGACAGGGCCTCCCTTTCTGTGGCTGAAGCAGATGTAGTAGGGCCAGATGTAGTTGGGCCACAGCAAGGGGAAGATGGTGCACGAAAAGCACTGTGCATATGGGTGTAAATGTCCTGCAGCACCTCAGTCAAGGAGCCCAAATTGGAGTTTAGAATCTCCATCTGAATATTGGGCTCCCTCTGCAACTGATTCCTTTCCTTGAGCTCTGTAAGGAACTGGCCCATCATGTTTTGGTACTGACGGAGGGTTGATGATGGCCATGTTGAAAAGCAGGGGAGCTAACACACATCCCTGCTTAACTTGCCTCTGCATCAGTATTTTTCAAGTTATATGAGATCCAGCCCCAAGTTTGACTTCAATCCAGGTGTTGGTGTGAGCTGAATAATTGACTCCAGTAGTTTGGCTGGTATTCCCCATTCTGTCAGCTTAAACCGAAGTACTTCCCTCTGCACGCAGTCAAAGGCTACTTTGAAGTCCACGAAGCAGGAAAAAAAGTGTTGTTTATGATGTCATTGCTTTGTCAACAAGAATTGATAAGGCTAAGAGATTGGTCAGCGTTTGCTACAAAGCCCATCTGATTTCTTGCAATAAATTATTTTGACTCAACCCAGCGTCTCATGTCTTGAAGGAGAAGGCCGACTAAGTACTTTACCTCGTTGTCAAGTAAGGCTATCAGCCTATAGTTGCTTGGGGCTGATCGGGAACCAGATTTGTGAGCTGGATGAATAATTGTCCTGCACCACGAGTCAGGTACAGTTGAGTTCCGTTGGGTGTAATAAAAAAGACTAGCTAACTGTTTGGACCAGAATGGAATGTTGATTTTGAAAAGGGCCTGCGGCAGGCCATTTGGGCCAGGCGCTCCGTCTGTTCTTGCGTTTGATAGTAATTTGACTAGCCAGTTGGATTGATAAGAATTTCTGAACCCTGCTGGTGGGACATCCGGTGGATGGGTTTTGGAAGTGTTGTAATGTTAATCGATGTATGTTTGTTTCTTTCAAATGCCTGGAAATGACTGGTCAGATATGTTGCCCATTCTTGCTCCTAGATGTTTACACTTCCCAGGCATGAATTTCCATTGATTTGCTTGTTCACCAGCGCCCAGAACTTTCTTGAGTTCCGGTTCTTTTGCAAAATGTAGAGTACACTAAAATTGATGGAGATTATATAATTTTTTGTTTTGACATGCACGTCTATAGTTTTTTTGTGCCGTTTTGTAGTCTGACAGAGATTCCGGTCATCAGATTAGAACAAGAAAGTAAGTTGCCCACACTCTTTCATGATCTTAGTGCTGTTGGCATTGTTCCATTTTAATTTTTTTAGAATTTCAGAGTACACGCCTAGTTGTGTGGTTTTAGCTTAAGTACTGATTGAGTGCTTGAGTTGCCATTCATTATAGTCCTAAATCCTGGCAGTACTCACTTTTGAGGCCACAGGATCAGTCTAATACACTGTTGCAGTATCCAGGGGAATGTAACAAGAACCTTAAAGTGGTGTGCTGCAAGAAGTTCTAACTAAAATAACGAGGAACATCAACATATTCATACACTCTACACAAAATGTACATTTTGCCAATGTGAACAGGGATGACTATGCTTTTTTTTTACTTTCACATGTGGTGAGAGTAAATCATGCAGTAAATATTGGCTTGGTGCCACCATTCAACAGAAAACAAGTCAAATGATATATAAAAAACGTCCATTCATTCACTGTGCAAGTTCCCTCAGTTCAAGATATGTACACACAAAGTCTGTGTGTGTCTACCACAGAAACATCCTTTGGTCACTTTGTACTTTGAAACAGCAAATATCATAAATTCGAAATGTCCAAATGAAGATGACATGGTGAAGATTCCTGAAACATATTAAAGCAAACAGATGAGTAATGAAACATAACAAAATAGACACATTACAAGGTCATGCTTTTGAGGAAACATTTTCCAAATACCAGTCAGAGATAAATAATGAAAAGGAACACAAAAGTAAATGTGAAAAACCTTTCATCAACATAGATGTATGGCCTGGATTACCATGAACTTGCCCTTCCTAAAAAAAAAATTCCAGCACATACTTTTATACTCATTACATCAATAGTTCATTTTACAGTGATGTGAAGAAGTTATTAATGACATCCTGACGTAAGTCAACTCCTTCCTCCTCACCACCATCATCTACATTTGCCATTTTAGGATCCTCACCCGGTAGCTCTTCATGGGTTTCATCCTCTTCGATATAAGGGATGTTCCATTTCAGGGCTATGTTGTGCAGCATGCATCACACCATGGTGAACTGGCACAACTTATTGAGTGACTGGAGGAGGGCTCCACCAGTCTTGTCAAGACTGCATAATCTGGCCTTTAGGAGCCTGAATGCCCACTCCACTGGACTCCGTGTTCTTCTATGGGCCTCACTGAAGCCGACTAACCCCGACATTGTTGGATTCCTCAGCGGTGCCAACAACTATGGGTTGGATAAGCTGAGTCTCCTAAATGGAAAAAAAGGGAAGACCCAAGATATGTAACACCAATTCAGATGATTCAACTTCAAATGACCCAAAACAATATTATGTTGGATTGTACTTACCAACAAGCCAGGCCCTCTCAGATCCAAGTTGTGACATTTGCTCTGGTATTCTGCTGTTCCATAGTACAAAGGAATCATGGGTTGATCTGGGGAAACACACACAGACTCTTGTGATGTACAAATCATCTAAGCAGACAACTTGAACATTGAATGAAAGTGCTTCTGATTATGTTAGACTTGTTCACTGGTGTGTGGTGACACAAAGACAATGTGGTTGCTATCAATTGCTCCAATCACACATCCAAAGAGTAAAAATCACCCTTCACATTTGCAAAATCCTCCCGTCATGGAAAATGGATGATGCTGTTGATGAAAGATACGCCAGATGCTGCCACAGTGTATTGGAATGATCATGTGGCAACAAAATGAAGAGCTGCCATGGGTTTGACAGTTGAGGTAATAGATGTGGGGTTTCTATTATGAGGCAGACAATTTGGCTCCAGCGGATGACATAAATCCAGTATAGTTTGGCTATTCAATCAGAAGTTTTTTGACGATATTCCATTCCTCCGTGGTTGCAAGGTCTGGAAATGGGTGGTACACTTGATGTTGTTACCTTCTCACTCTCCCCAGGTTAAAATGACTGGATTTTAAGCATTGTGAACATATTTATACATTGTCTTCATAAACATTCTATCATTGGCACAAAGGTAATGTTGTGGTAAAAACATATGTGGTTTTGAAACATATATAAATCAAATATTTTTGTTGTTGTCATTTCTGCTTCAGAAATGTCATTTTTTAGCTGTCAATATTTTAAATCTGATGGAAAGAATGTATAATTCATTTAGAATGTGTTATTTATGCATAGTATTATTTGAAAGATTTTGTGTAACAAAATATCATCTATGGTGGTGTAAGCAACACTGTGCAAATATTGCATTTAACCACAGCAACGTACTACATATAAATGTTTTTTTTTTAAATACATGAGTGCCCTTCAAAGTTTGATTATGTAAACAAACTGCCCACAAGTGTGAGTGGTAATGAGTCACTTAACACTCACAAACACACTATTTTACCTTCTAAAAGGGCGTGGCTTCAGGATATTCAGAAACAGACATTGCGGTGCTAGTCGACCACTTTTAAATGGGCGAACATGTGTGAAAGCAATGTGAAAGTGCATTGGTTGTGTCCATCTCCGCTAAATACTGCATGTATGCAGTGATTAGAAAAAAGCCTGCTTGCCTCCTAACACTGCAGCCATCAATATCTCCTACAATTGTGCTGCTGTTTGTGACCACTGGGAGGAACGATGCCAGGCCAAGCAGGTGATAGGGCCAGACCTTCTTGCCAGAGGAGCTGGAGTTGCTGGCAAAGGAGTACCTTTCCCTATATGGCCAGCATGATGGCTCACCAGAGGAACAGGGACATGTCTGAAATGCATATGTGAGTCTGTTTAACAGGTACTTTCCATTAACACTGGCTAGAATGTACCTTTGAGTTCCTGAGTGAAGTGTAGTGATTGATGTTAAGTGTCATATATTTTGATCCTTACACAGGACAATGGTGTTTAGGATTTGTAAGCACTTTACACTGTTAAAAACAACAACAATAATATATGTTGTGTGTTCAAAGCTCTAGATTCTATTTGATGTCTATGTAGAGATATATGTATGCATATGTTTGAGTTACATGTGATACTTTCAAAAAGCACATCATGGAAATTAGAAAACACATTATATACTCTTTAAACAAGTACATAAATATGTTTTCTGTACAAACCAAATGAAAATGATGTTAGCTATGTGTGTCATCCAACAAATTATTCAGCCTAGATCAGGGCTCTACAAACAGTTGTTTGGGACCTACCGGCAGCTCCTAGTCCCCTTCAAAGTAGCACACACACTTGAGATCACTTATTAGATGGGCCCAAACTAATTTCTTTCATGTAAAAGTTAAGGGGATACTGTATTCATGTGACATCTTGAACATCCGACTGCAGATAGCAGGTCCTGAAAATGAGCATATATCTGTCATAGACATATATCCCTTCCAAGTCAAATTCTGAGGTGTGATTACAAATGGAGGACAATTGAAAGGGAGAGTTACCTAGCTTCTTGAGCTAACACTTTATTTAATTTTACTCCCATTTCAAAGTGTGTCATGTATGAACTGCAGGTCACTTATTCCCAGTAGCCAGTATTCACTGTGCCATAAGTATTCATGTTTAGCCTTCAGTGGTTCACAATGTTTTGCACTGTTCAGAAGAAGGCAACATCACAGAATATGTAGTAGTGCCCTGTCACAGGCCTGGATTAGTGAGTTTAGGGCATGACATGGAATGAGGCTAGTTTAGAGGTCACTACAAAAGTGTATACGATCATATTTGTTTTGGTCAGCATGTGAAAATGCACATGTTCTAAGGAAAAGTATGGGTCATGCTTGTGGTAGATATAGAAAGATTGTGCTAAATAAATAAAGACAATCACAAAGTCACAAACAATTGTTTTTCTTTCATTTCTTGTACCCATACAGGTCAATGCACATCAGAAGAAGGACAATCATCAGGAAGGTGCAAACCCTGGGGGTCTACAAGCAGTGCAGCATCAAGTGTAGGAAGAGGTTGAAGAACCTATGACACTGGACCAGAAAGTCAGCCAAAGTCCAGCTCAGGCAGTCCTCCCAACGTGGGCAGCATGTGTGCCGCACCCTGACCCCCTCTAAAGGCCCCCATTCTTGCAGTGGCATATCCGGAGCTTGATGGGCAGTTAAGAGCCCAAAAAATACAAACATTCACACTCAACCAAACAACAGACCCCTATGATCCAGGACACACTCAAACATGCATGCTATACACAAGACCCACAGGCACTTGCACCCTCAACAGACACATCATACGATCCCACACCCTCTACCTTCCAAATCACACTTCCTGACAAACATTCTACCTATTTTCCATGAGAGTTTATTGTTTTCCCTTTCCTTAACCCCTTACAAGGCCCAAACTACCCCTCCCAAATGCAAATCTACCCCTTCCACACCCAGACCCATCCCTTCCACATCTTAACCCTCCCCTGCCAATACAGAAACCACCCCAAATAAAACCAAAAGTGCCCCCGCCCAAACGCCAAGCCAGCCCTGCCAAACCCAAGAGCACTCATCTCAAACCCACCCCCCCCTCCTAAACCCAAAAGCACCCCTCCCAAACCAAAAAAAAACCCCTTCCAAGTTAAATCTTTGAGGTGCCTGCTCTGCCCACTAGATGCCCCTTCCTGATAAGGTTCCCCTGGCAGTGAATTAGGAGTCATGTTTTGTGCAACCGCACAACAGTGCACAGTTTTATTTTGCTCATTTATGGACTGGCATTTGGCTTTTTTACTATTTTGAGACTCATCTCACTGTTTGCAATAAATGCATATTTTTTATTTCACCAAATTACTCCTGGCATTAATTTTCCTTTGCAATTTTTTAATTTCTAGCAATGTGTCTGAATAAAATGTAAATTACTAATGTTTCTTTACCATAATGGCAGGCAATACAACATTTTTCTGTTTCTGTCTACTTTGTTAAGTGCATACACTGGTTAACGTTGTATGTGTTGCTCATTTGAATGTAAGTGCAGGCATTCTTCATAGTAATGGCCACTTGCACCAAGTAATAGCTTTTTTAAATTTGTTACTGCAAGTGTGTTTGTTTCACCTTGATTAGTGAACAGTAAGAGCAATAATGCATCACATCTTATACAATATTGTGGCTATTGACATTGGATACAGTACAGGACTTGCAGTAGAGAAGGGAAAATGTTACATGGGTGTATATGTTGAATACTTCATATTTGGGCTGGACATTGATTTGACAGGTAATTAATAAGGTAAATGTAAGACCTTGTCTACTGCCATTTCTACATCATCTTAGATTGTGCTTATTCCAATGATGTGTTTTGCTTGTTTTTAATGTGACAATGTACGAAATGTATTTAAACACACATATATGGTGACTTTTTGTATTTTGATTTGATATCCTTGTATTTTGATTTGATATCCTTTTTTGTGCAAATGTTTATTTTTTCTAAGGCAGCTTCACCAAATTAATACATGCAATGTGATAATATAGATGTGTTCTTTAATTTTATTAAATGTCAACATTACAGACATATGCATTGCACATTGGTATGCTATTGCTTCTAAGAGAGACAACTGCAAATGTTAACAGACAGATCAATAGGTAACAGGTAACAGTGGGGCTTACTGTCGATTGTGTTTACAATGGTGTTTTTTTGTTTGTCATCAAGCAACAGCAGCAGTGGCAGGACCTGGAAGATCGGGTCCATGTCAGAACAGAAACTGTGACAGTGAGAAAAGATGATTTTCTGACATAAATCCTTTCCATTCCACCTACTCAGATGTGGAGGCTTTACCGCAACAGTCAAGTTGGCAGGAAGGCACATTGTGATTGACCCGGGGGAATCTGGAAGTCCTAACTTTGATCGCTGCTTTTGCCTATCCCGCAGTCGACATGGATGAGAATCCCTGGCAGTGTGGCAGGACTGCAGCGTTCTTTCAAATATGGACCCGCTGTCAGCTAAATGGGGTGGTAGGACAGCTAAGCCGGCGACCTTAAGACCACAAAAAAAGCAACAGCGGGACTCTATCTGCCAAGATCTAAATCAAGTCTTACATCTGAAGGTAAACTATTGACCTGTACCTAGCACTCAACATATCTGACCCGCATTCCATTGTGGTCGGCCTAAAACGTTTACTTTGCTGAGGACCAGAGCCACCAGATAGCCACTGGTAGCGCTTTAAGCTTTTTGGCTAGAGTGTAAAAAAAATTATTTAGGGCCTTATTACAAGTTTAGTGGTTTTCCTCTGGTACCACCACTACAGCAATCCCAGGATGACCGCCAAGTCCATGGTGAGACCTTCCGCCAGAATAAAAGTTGAAGCAAGGGTGGGCGGGCGGTGCCGTGGTGGTGTCATGGCGGAGGGTACGTTAAGGTCATAGGAGAGCCTAAACAGCATACCACTGCCGTGACAGAGCCTACAGTATGTTTGTGTACGGTGTGGCACGCATCATGCTGTACAAGACACACAGTGCATGAATGCAGGTGCCTTTCTAGGGGGGGGGCACAACATGTGCCCACCTGCATGCACCCCATGGGCAGAATCTCCCTGGGGCCCTGGTAGGGCCTACTTACCAGCATTTCTGCCAATCTTTTCGTGGTAGACTCCCCACAATGAAATGGCTGGCGGAAATGCAGGTCATAGTATACTCTGCGGTGCCGGTACCTGCACCACCAGCATTAACAGCCCCTTTCCACACCACCACCACTGTGGGAACCCAGCGGCGGAGGCTGCAGTCTTGTGCGGTCCCACCAACACCATCATAATACCGCAACCTCCTTACATGTAATAAGGCCCTTAATCTTTAAAAAATCATATCTGTCGTTCCCTATATTGGATTTTTGTTGTTTTTGTGTCACTGTAAAGATAAAGCTAATCTCTAATTGTCTAAATTGGTGTTGGATTTGTTTTGTACTGTGTCCTTTACTTTATAATAGTTTTGTTGATATTAAATGATTTATACACACCTGCCTCCTAAGTTAAGCCTGACTGCTCATATGCCAAGCTACCAAGGGATGAGCAAGGATTCATTTATTGGACCTTTAAGCGATTGTGGTAGTATTACTAGATGAAGTGGACTACCCCCTCCTACTAACAATCCCTTTTCCAACAATATGTATCTGAAAATGGGCTGTAAAATACAAGTATACACATAAACAAAATGAATCAGTTACTTTCATAAAAATATATATTGTCTCAAACTAGTCAATTTCACTAGAGAACAACATTATTTTGAGATGGAGCTCCGTGTGAAATATGCTCTAAGTTTTTGTGCAGAAAAGTGTGTGAGACATATATATACATCATACACTTTTCTGCATGAGCATTTTGCACTTTGCTCTTTCTCTATTGAGATTAACTAATTTGAGGCAATATACTGTTTTGAAGGATGTATGACGTTACAAAGCATACATTTACATAGCGGTACATTACATCGCGGTTTTGTACAACGCAAGTTGTTACAATGACTTGTGTTGGAGGGCGCTGGACTTAGGAGTATTATAATTTACAATTCCAACTGCAGTCTAAATACAGTGGGGAAGGTGCTAGATAGTAAATTAAACTATTCCTTGTCCTAGAGCGGCATCCAGCGCAAGTCGTTGTCATGACTTGCGTTGTACAAACCACGATGTGATGGCATTGCGATGTAATCCCCGCGTTGTAAACAATATTTACCGTTTTGAAAGATATTAACGCCTTAACCGCGGCCGTTTTTCTGCTGTGGTGCGGGCGTTCTAAAGGGTGGGGCGGGGCTCCCTTGGCCATTGGCTGACGGCATCATTAGGGAGGTAGTGCTCCTGTCGGCCAACGGCCATTGGGAGCACGCAATGGGTTAACTGCTTCTTGTTGTTTATGTGTATACATGTATTCCAGACAGTGTTGAGGTATAGACTCACCCTAACTAATACATTTTGATCAGTGATCTGACAGAACCTGCTTTCAGATATATGCTGTAATTGACCCAGGTTTTGAGGAGGACAGGGAACCCCATGCTTAGTTGTGCACAATTTAGAAGGGGGAAGGCATTCCAAAAAGACACCTTCCTCTTTGCCTTCAGTTACCACCTCCTTTGATACATACCATTGTAAGTCGCAATTAAGAGGGAACACATAGTTGTCGTGTGAAATGGATTGCGAAACGAGTTTGCAAATTGGAGAGGCCTTTCTTATTCACAAAGTGGGTTTAGTACAAATGAAAAAGCTCTTTTGAGGGTGCAAACCCTGCATATTGCAGCTTTTGCGATTGTAAAAAGGAAGTAGGCATCTGAGTCCAGATTTGTTTACTACCCAACACAATCAATTATGCTAATGGAGGTTTAAAACCCATCCCAAGTGTCATTTTTATCCTTTGTTAGAATGTGATTTAAATTCTGCATAATACACTCCTTATTTAATTCTGGTTTGAATTTTCTAGGTCCAATATAGGATGCACATCTATACTTTCTTGTGGTCTAAGCGTATGCCTTCTTCATCTGGTCTAGCACTCATAACACAGCTACAAGGACACTCTGTTCTCAGTTGAAATCATTATGAATAGTTGTCATTGGGTGCTGTCACTGCTACTGTCACAAATGATGAATAGAATGCTGAATAAATCAAACATTCACCCCAAGTGAAGAGATCTGGGTTAAATTCATTGTTCTTTTGCCCACTACACCACCGCAGTTTGGACCCATCCATATGCAAATCAGTCTTAACCCTGCTCACTGGAGACTGGACACTGGAGTAATTCCAACACACTCTCCCATAGTCAACTATGGAGGCAATGACTTAAAAAAATGTTTACTGAAATTAAATGATGTAAACTGTAAAACATATTAATACATCCACTTTACTTCTTAATTTACTTTCTAGAAATAGACAAATATTTCTTTAACTTATTTTATTAACTTTTTTGAGTTGTGAAATTAATTAAACAAATGTTTTATTAAAATATATTTAAACTACGTTTTTGTAATGTTATACATCACTTGCAATACTTATTAATACATCCTAAAATGTTTCTTTTTTTACTTTAGGGGGAATGTGTTTGTACATAAACCTTGGAAAAAAATGTTAATTTAATTTAATATTAAAATTAATAAAAAATATGTATTTCTAAATTAAACTAACAGTGCTAAAGCAATTACTTTTTCTACATTTAAAATCCCCTAAAATCATTAGTTTGAAAGTTTAATAAACATATTACATTTTTCCTATATTTTAAGACAGGGAGATCTCTGCCTATGTATATAACTCGTATTTGGAGAAGATATCAAAAATAAATATCGAGATGGAGAAATAGAGTCTTGGAAATATCATGATGCACAAATATTATGTGCAAACATATCATTAACAAGAATATCAATGTAACGGTAAGTAATATCGATGTTAAAAATATCTATGTCATCAATATTGATGTTAAATATATCAATGTTGTTAATATCATTTACAAAAATACTGTTGCTAATAATATAATTTTTTAATTATTTGTATGTATTTTAGTATAATTTTTAATTGTATACATTAAAAATTGTTTGCATAATTATTGTTAATGTTTTTAATGTAGTTGGTAAATTTTTAGTTGTTATTAAATCTTTTCTAATAGTTTATTGACATTTTTAATGCCGTAGCAGATTGTGTGGTTTATGGGAGTACTTGGGAAGCAAAATAAATTATAATTAAGGCTCCCGGTTTTCCGTTTAAACGGATTTCTACATATAAATATAGACAGAAAACTTGTTTTCCTTTGTCTGTATTTATAAGTAGAAAGGTAAAAATACTGTCAAAAGAAATGGCCAGGTGAAAGCTGATATCGCTGCCGTCACAGTGCAGCTTTGGAGAGGGATGAACAAATGCACCCTGGAGCGCTGTGTCTTTCCACCCCCAGCAGAAGGAAGCACAGGGAACTATTCCAACTACAACCTGCAGACCGAGAGGATTATACAGGGCATTAGCTGCTCATTTCCCCCTGCACAGAAAGTCAGTACAAATCCGAGATAGCAGAATGTTCTGAAGAAATGGAGCACGCAGGATAGAAAATGTAGTATGTGCCATCAACCTTAATGATACGTGAACTGTCCCAAGACAGGTACTCCGATCCTGACACATCGTTCATGTGGTCGCTTTACATATGGTTTATGACAGAGAAGCAGAGGCGCAACTATAGTGAAATTTCGGGTGTGGGGGGGGCGGGATGGGGATTAATAAAAATGTCATGGGGGGGGGGCTAATTCTTCCAGCAATCGGCAGATAGAAGATGCAGGGGCTCTAAGAAGGGGTGACAGAGCGAAGCCTCGTTAACAAGTAAATGGTCTTTTAAAGACCTGTGAAGCACTGGGGTGCGGCTGTGTGTGTGCCCGGAAAGCTATCTCTGCCGGGCTGACACACACGACCTGGGGAGGGGGGAGGGGGGGGGAGGAGGGGGAGCAGGGGACTGGAGACTTTTGAGCCCATGGGCGTTGCGCGCCTGCAGAGAAGTGTAAGATAGAGTATTGCTTGCAGATACATTCATCCTTTCATCCCACCTGTCCATCATTGAATTATCTGTTGAAGAACAGCCATGTCTTTACCACTCTCTTGAATTCTAACTGGTTATGGATGATCCATGCAAAAACAAGAAAAGAGAGGTCAGATCAAACACTTGATCAATCTAAGCGTAGACTATACAGACCACAGTTCAAAGAGTCAACACAAGATTAGATTATCACATCCGATTTGGGTGATAAAGAAAGCCCTCACACACTGACCTAGTCAGTGTCATGCTTCATCATCGGGCCCCACCGACAGAGGCCGAGTGCCTCTGCGGTGTGCTACGACGCCAGAAAGACTGCGGCGGTTTTGCATATGACAGATGTGGGTCCGACCACCAGCATCATAACGCGATATTTGGACCCAAGGGCTGTGGGCGGTCGGACCTCCACCAACAACCTGTTGGCAGTCCATCCACCTCTATCTCAATAAGGCCCATAGTGTGGATTTAAATTACATTAATATTATTATTTTTATTAAATAATATTTATTAAACATTGTAATAAATACATCGTTTTTTATTGTTTCTATTTTGTTCATATGTGTTTTCTATTTAAATATTTATATTTCTTAATATTTAATATAGTTGTCGAAATATTGTTTTTGCTTGAAGTTGAAGTTAAATGCTCTCTTTCAACTGTTGCACAGATTGGAGTGGGAATAATACATTTTACCCTTCCTGAGTCCAACCCTTTCCCTGCTGTTGCACAGACTGAAGTGAGAATAGTATATGTATTGCTACTACTATTTTATAATGTTGTTTATATTGTTTACATTTATATGTTTATGTAGCTGTGTGTTAAACATTGTATTATTTGTATTCAGTATAGTTTGTAAATTTTATTTTTTAGATTGTTTGTTTTTAATGTGTAATTAAATTGATATGTTTTAAAAAGAAATCCAGTTCATTTTTTGTGGATTTCAATTTATTATATACATTCCTATTGCCATTTCCAAGTGGCTTACCTGCAAAACTGATTATGCTAATTATGTGTTGGAGTGTCTGTGTGGGCTTCAATATGTGGGCAGTACCAAACTGCCCGCCCACAAACGGATACTCCAACATATACGCGCAATATCAGGGCACGACCAGAATTATCCGGTTGCCAGGCATTTTCAAGATAAACATCTAGGCATACCTGATAAGCTCCAATTCTTTTTAATTGATTGTGTCGAAGTCTCAAGGAGAGGAGGTGACCGTGAGGCCAAACTCCGTCTTCTTGAGACGAGATACATTTTGGAGCTTAATACAAAATATCCTAATGGCCTCAATGACAGGGAAGATCTCTATACTTGTCTCTAGGATTAATCAGTATGCCCATAAGACCTGTCCGGATTTATTAAATAATTTTTGTTCCCCGTGTGTAGTTCCCATTCTGTATATAACAATGAATAATTTTTAAACAACAATAGTATGAACCCTTATGAGAAAAACTTTTTAAGATTGCATTCTGGAACCATTTGTCTAAATACTTGCACTTTATTGTTAATTTTTGCACTATCACTATATGCACTTTTTATATTTCTGGCAGACATTGTGACTGGCCCACTTGTGCTCTATTCAGATTTTTCGTACATGTTGTCTCATGAATTTGGACTGACGCTGCTGTTTTGAATATGCGCATATCACTTTGACTCTTTACACAAACTGAATATCTAGATTATGGGCCAATGCTCTTGTACATAGATAAAATTATTTATCGTGTATATACATTGTTTTTTTCTACCGGTTTGCGTCTTGTAAATATGCTCTTGTATTTATCAATTCTATATCTGATTTTATTAACTGTGAAACACTAGAGGACAAAAACTTGGTGTTTCATTATGACATTTTTTGTTGATTGCATAATCGCAGCGTTTCATTGCAAAGTATTTTTTCCATTTTCATAATACGTTTTCATGCACTGTCACTTTAAAAGTTCTGCTTACTGTCATGCAGTTTGTCATGTGATCAAGCCTTCTCGAAGGCGAAACGCGTAATGGCGGCAGCGCTGGCTTTATTGAATTAAACCACCCTCGCACCAGCACTTTTGGGTCGACTCTTTTTGCTGTTTACTCGGCATTTTGTCCTCTAAGCGACAAGCTTTATCATATATACATATATATACACACACACACACACATATATATATGTATTTTTTTATATTATTAAAGTTTACCAACATTTTTCAAATGATATCAATTAAAAATTTTATTTTTAAAATAGTTCTGAATTATGTTTAAATGAACATATATAATCTCTGCACATGAAAGGCGCCCTACTAAGAGGGCGGAATTGTAGTACTGCATTTGGCAATCTCCCTTCATAGGTCCTTGCCAGGACCCCTGGGGGGAGCCTGGGGTAGTCTTCCCCTTCCGACATGCTCTCCCGTATCACTTCTGGGCAGAGGCAATTATGGGGGGGGGGGAATTCTTCCAGCCAAAGGGGTGAAAAAAACAACAAAGCCTTGCTAACTAGTGATGTCATTGGTCTTTTAAAGACCTGTGAAGTACCCAGGTGCATCTGTGTGTGTGCCTGAGAAGCATCTCAGACCGGGCAGACACACACAACAGGGGGGCGGGGGGGGTATGCGTGCCTGCATAGGACAGATAAGATTGAAGAGTAAAGAAAGATGATAAAGACCAGAGACCTGATGACTGCAGTGAAAGAGACCAAGGTTAAAGGGTACGGAAAGAGAAGTGAGGGCGGGTAACGGCCGAGGGTAAGGACAGAGGGAAGAGATAAGAGACAGTGTAATGAGAAGGGTAGAGAGTAAATGGGAGGCGCTGGTTCCATCAGAGGCGGTGAAGAGGGAACAGCCAGCAGAATCCAGAGCCCCCCGCTCGCTACAGTGCCTCATCTGTACCCTGCTCAGTACTGTATGTTACCTTTGCTAGGCCAGTACCCGTGTCAATGGTGCATTAGGTACTCGGTGATGCGGCGCCCCCTCGGCTCCTATCTGGTTGCTTTAGGGGTCGAAGAGCCTTTCTGGAGGGGGGCCTTTTCGACATCCTGGCACACAGATGGGGGGATGCTTGTCTCTTGGTCATTTGGAGCATGTTTGGGCCCTTGGAGGCCCCCGACTTCCAGAGGTTTTCCTCTTGTAGGCCAGGCTGGGTGGAGCCGCCTTGTAGCTGATGCTGCAGGGTTTGGGGAGGGGCTAAGCCTGGAAGGCCTGCCAGAGCAACCCGGAGAAGGCTGGGGCGATGAGGTCCCTGTCTCCCACCGCGTACTCTACACTGCGTACTCTTCACTCACCTATGTTCTCCACTCTCTCATTTACTCCTATCTGCACCCCCCATAGACACACTCACCTTTTCACACAATCTCTTGTCTCAACTTTACCTTTCAACCTCACACGTACTCCCTGCCTCCACACTTGCGCTTACTCTACTCTCACCCAGCGAATCAAATCTCAGCCTTAGACCCCATTTCTCCTTGCGTTCCCTCACTTCACTCATGCACAGCTGGCACAAACATGGTCTTACAGCTTCTAGTCACAGCAAAGAGTCCAAGGACTAAATGGGCATTGATTCTGATGGGCAGTGTCAGCTACCTGCGTATGTAAACAATGTGACGAACCGACCCTGTCGGGCAGTGTTAGAGGCTGCCTCTGATAGACTGAATATATTGTGTTTACTTAATTTACTTAATTTGATGCATATATAGATATATCTAAACCTATCACAACTGAGTGCAAGTGTGAAGTGCCTATTTAAATAAATGTGGAAAAATACTGGCTGCTGCGTCTTCTTTTGCTTGCGACAAAAATAAATGTGGATAAATACCGATAAAATGACCAGAAAATAAATATGGGGAACTACAGACGGAAATGTCAAAAAAATAAATACCATAAAACCGGGAGCCCTAATTTTGATGTGACCGAGCAATGTTTGGTCGCATACTCACTTTTCTCTATAGGAGCTTGTGTCACGGCGTAACTGCCTGTAATACCTAATAGAGAAATGGGTGTGTGTGTGTGTAAAACCCTGCACCCCATAGTGCCTGCCACACAGTGCAGGGTTTTACATGGGGGTACCCCCTTGACCACCAACCATAGACCACAGTGGCAAGGGGGCCTAGCTAGGGACACCAAAAGTCACTTTCTGACAGTCTTTCCATGTTGGAAAGGCCGGCACAGAAATGCTGTGGGAAACCGACATCATAATCCTAACAGCGGAAACGCCATCCACAGGGGATTGCGGTGTGGGTCCGGCCAGGTGGAAACCTCCGAGAGCCGGCCGGTTTATGTTCTGACCACCGTAATCGGGCAGTCAGACCGCAATCCGACTGTGTCGGTCAGAAAGCCTCTGACTCTGGTGAGAAAGCTTCCGACTAGTGGTCGGAGGCTTTCCGACCGACATCGTAATAGGCCCCATAATGCATACTCTGCTTCAATAAAAAATTACTGAGCACTGAACTGGTCCGTGTCCGAGAAGTCTTTGGCGGCAGGGCGGGAGCTGCTTGCTGCCTGTATCAAGACGTTGTACTTCATTATATATATATATAACAAGCGATGTTCAGTTGCGAAACGCGTTGGTTAATTTTGCTATGCTGGAGTGATTACAACGAAATAAAAAGAAGATTGGGACAAACTTCGTGAGTGCCGACTTATTCTTCTTTCAAGGAGATTTGTGCAATATATTCAAGCGGGGCTCTGCTTGGTAGTCGTGCATCGGTGAGACAGAGCGCCATTGGACTGGAAACTTGAGCCAGATTTGTGAATATATATATATATATATATACATTACCTACTGGCGGTCGCCAGTAGGTATATATAGTTAGGATTTTTTTCCTATGGGACTTTTGAAAATTCTATGTCTAATAACTTTGGCGTTTGTAGACGGAATTGGCTGAAATTTTCAGGAAAATGGAACATTTTATTTCTGAGCAGCCCCTGAAAATTTGGGGGGGTTTCTTCAAGGGGGGGCCGAGAAAAAAGGGGGGTCCCAAAACGCGTTTTTCCCATGTTAATTTCCATAGGGCGGTTGGCCTCACTTTTAGCCCGAACGGCTGAATGGATTTGCACGAAACTTGGCAAAATTGTAGGGACTGTTAGCCCGATGTGCCTTTGCTAGGTCTCAATATATGTGCTCCAGTGGATTTTGATAAATTAACATTCAAAAAATATATATATCTGTAACAGCGCTCCGGGCAGCGCCCCGGTTCGCGTACCTGACGCGTAACGGAACTTCGCGAAGCAAAGCTGATTGGCTCTCCGGTGTCTGTCAACATTCTAAACAGTCCGGAGCAGCCGCCATCTTGTCTCTCGGTAGGATCGAGAGACAAGAGGAGGCCAAAACAAAGGGGGAAATGACCATAAGGGGGCATAGTAGATCCTCCCTGACCCCCTAGGTTTGATGTGGAGGCTTTAAAAGGGCCCCGCTTCCCGGTGCGCGTGGGGAGCGCCCGGTACCCGCACCTGGAAGCGGTCCGGGGAGCGTACTATGAGGAAAAAAGAATGATAGACTTTTAAAATATTGTATGTTTATTGGTTGTTCGTTTTTTTTTTTTTTTTTTTTTTTTGTGATTGTTTTTCAAAATTTAATAGAACGTCTAACATTTGACTGTCCGAAATGTCGTCATTTTCAGTGAACATAACTTCCAACATTTGAGTGTCCGAAATGTCCTTATTTTGAGTGAACATAACTTGCAACATGTCCTCATTTTGAAGGAGGAAATCTACAGATTGTACACATTGTAGTAGTTCATGGTCCTGTGATTCATCCATGAATTCAATGCCATTTGGTTCAATGTTTTCTTGATTGGTCTCTTCAAGGACAATTTCAAATGACACTTTTTGTTCTCCTTCCATTTTGCCTGAAATTTGCATAAAAATATATATATATCAGTAGAGATAGGGCACTGTTGGGATTAATTTAACAGTGAATTTATCTTTGGGCAGTGTATAGTATCAGACTAGTAGTAGAAATATAAAAATGTGTATGTGATGAAACCTTAGTAAATTCATAATTATACAAGACAAGCCTAAATCCATCCATAACTATAACAGAAAAGTCTATCTAAATCTATAACTATTACAGAGGGATAGTATATAACTATCAGAAAAAGTTTTCCATATTAACTTAAAGTGCACAATATACTTTAGTTTTCAAAATAACATCTTACCTTTTAAAAACAAGTTTAAGTTGTCAGTGAAAATGCTCTTGCAATGTACTTCAGGAAGTAGTAGTCAAAATGGCTGTGTTTCTTTCTCTTGCTTTATATATATTCAGGTACATAACCAATCAAATGTCAGGTAAAAAAAGTAGAAAATGAAAGTAACATTTTAATTGGTTGTCAATTCCAACACTTCATATGTGTTTTGTGAAGTAATTTACCTCAGGGTATTTAGAGAGGTCTACAGGCTAAATGGTTAAATGGAATTCCAATCAAATTTTTGAAAATGGTAGGGATTGGTATGTAGTATGAGCTAATCTATATTTGGTGAAAGTGTCTCCAGTGGCTTTTCTGTAAATTACTTTCCCACCTTTTTTGAGCGAGCGCTTCCCAGTGCGCGCCCCGGTACGTGAACCGGCAGCGATACGGGAGTCCTCCATTTTGTGTTTCGGTAAAATTGAAATACAAGATGGAGGGCAAATAATGTTCAGAATGGATAGAAGGGGGCACGGTAGACGTATCCTGACCCCCTAGGTTTTCTGAGGGTGGCTGAGGAGGCCCATATGTGCGAAAAAAACCACATTTTTTTAAAATTTTCGCGTGGTTAGCGTCCGGTGCGCGTACCGGGTAGCGCTCCGGAAAGCGTAAATTGTGAAAATTAGTAAAAAAAAAGTTACATTTAAAATTTGTTTATATTGATCATAGTTAGGGTAGCTCTGAGAAGAGCTTTTGGGTCTGTGGTAGATTTAGGTACTTATAAGTAGGTACCAATACATAGTCTTAAATTCAGGATGAAAACTCTGTTCCCCTCATCTGAGAAGTGAACTCCATCTCCTCTGTAGATATCTTGCATGTAGTAACGCAAGTTATTGTTGTAGGTGCAGCCCATTCCATGGTCTCTCATGTAAGCTGAAACAGACTTATTTACATGCTTCCTCGATTTCTCAATTTGTGGACAAAATTCGTTGGACCACCTCCATTTCTGTCTTTGGCATATATTGGAATATACCAAGGCAGTTTGAGGAAAAAGTGCCATCAATTGCTCAAAGGTGTCCTTTAAAAGCATTTCCAGACCTACCCCAGTCAAAGTGCCCAAGTCATTTCCTCCACAGTGTACAATTAACAGGTCAGGTTTTGGCAAATGCAAAAAGGTTTTCACCAATGGTATCAATTGGTGACATCTTAATCCTCTGTGGCCAATCCACTTGATTTCCACATTTTGTAAATTGAGGTTGTGTAAATTTCTGTTATCAGCATACCTTTGAGCCCAATGGATGTAACTATGTCCAACAATCCAGACAGAAAACATAGTGAGAGGAGGTTCTGCTGCAGTCAGATGAAGTGTGGTAATGAAATGGCAGTTGAAACAGTAGGCGTATGTAATGTGGAGTTTCTGTGCTAATGAATCAGTAGCAGTGATTGGTGGATTTTGATTGCTGGAAACAGAAAGTTAGGGTGCATGGATGAGTTCTTTGAAAGATGTAATTTGAATGGTCAAGAAAAAATCATTTTATGAAAGATTGCACTGGATACGCAGGTGTACTGAGAGTTCAGAGTTCAATTGAAACATTGTTGTGTGAAATTGCAAACATGAGAGGTCTTTCAGGAGGTGGTTGCTATGCAAAAAAGGCAGAAAGGGCAGAGGGGGGAAGGGTGTTGATTTGAAAAAAGTGAGGGAAGAGTTTTGATTGGGTGACATGAGAGATATGTGTGATGAATTACAGCATTTCTGTGCTTTTTTGGGCTGCAGCCTCTGGAGTGCATACCCTTTGCTCTTCTGAAGACAAATTGGTGTGTGTCTGAGTCTGTTTTGAAACTCAAAAAGTATTTGCTAAGGTGAGAAAAGATTCATTTAATTTAAATAGAGAATAGTATGCTTTAAGGAGAAAATTATGAAGAAAGTTGTGTATTTAAAATGTTGCTTTGTGTCAAGTGTTTTACAAATAGATTTTGTTTCTTTGAGTTACATAGCCATGTTACATAGGCATGTTAAAAGTGACGCAAAAATGGTGCAAGGGCCTTAAAAAAACGCTTTCATGTGTCTTAGGGCATTTTAAGTCACTTCCCCATGAATGTAGGTATATAATTACTTTACATGATGTGTTTAAAAACGTTTTTTGAAATCAATTAGGTTTCTTGATATGTACTGCTAGAGTTTCATAGGTTGCTTGGGGCATATTTACAAGGCCTTTGAGTTCCTTTGATGTTATTTTTCCCATTTTAATTTAAGACATTTCCTTGTGGTGCAAGGTCCTTGTAAATACGCCCCAATGTGTGCTTGGCAAATTTAGATTTTGATTCTTTGAGTTACATACCCATGTTAAAAGTGACGCAAACATGGTGCAAGGGCCTTAAAAAAAACGCTTTCATGTGTCTTAGGGCATTTTAAGTCACTTCCCCATGAATGTAGGTATATAATTTCTTTACATGATGTGTTTAAAAACGTTTTTTTAAATCAATTAGGTTTCTTGATATGTACTGGTAGAGTTTCATAGGTTGCTTGGGGCATATTTACAAGGCCTTTGAGTCCCTCTGATGTTATTTTTCCCATTTTAATTTAAGTCATTTCCCCATGGTGCAAGGTCCTTGTAAATACGCCCCCATGTGTGCTTGGCTAATTTAAGTACTGATAGGGTGTGCTTCTACATAAGACCTGTGTTGTGTTTTCAAATTATGACCAGAATTTTTTTTTTTTTTTTTTAAAAACACTTTTCACATTTATGAGAAGGTGATATTGGTGTCTGCTTCTTTAAATAAATATTGAACGGAGAAATATTAAACTGAGGCTTCTGTAAGTGTCAAGGGAGGTGAGTAATGTACATTGCTCTGTTGTATACAGTCCTCATCTTCTGCGTACTCTTGGATATGCTAGACTACATCTGCACAATGAGATAACTAAGCTGAGGAAACAGAGGTGAGGTGATTGTGAATTGAGCAAAAAAATTGCACGTTTTTCAATGACATCACCTGTGTTTCCTAACATTACGAATCACATTGTGCAGATAAGATTTAGGCCTGTCCAGGAAGATAGAGGAGGTCTGGCCTTTGTTCAAGAGTGCAATGGACATGACTCACTTCATTGGTAGGCCTGCACATGTATTATCTCCTCTGTACTCATCAATAAGCCTAAATTTCATCTGCAACCTTGAGTAGGCCTCACCTCAAACAAACCTCTGGATAGGCCACACCTTATCGTCATCTTGAATCAATCATTTAAAATGTTAGGGGCAGATTTATGATGGCCGTGCGCCTCTTTTGTGCCGCTGTTGCGTCACTTTTGTGACGCAGCAGCAGTGCAAAAGATGCACCATGTTGCAAGATAGGCCTCACTTCATCTGCAACAAGATACCGTCAGTTTAAACTGTATACATTTAGGACTGTGTAGGGGGCATGGAGAAGATGAGCAAAAGATGCGCTATGTTGCGACATATTTACAACTTGATGCATCTAGGCAGATGTGTCATGCTGTAAAGTCCTGTGCCACATGAAACCTACGTCAGGTTTCATGTGGGCGTTTTGTTGCAGGGTGGCCAGTCATTTGGATGAAAACCGTGTAAAACTAACACAGTAAAATTAAGAAGATTTTACTGAGTCAGCTTTATGGCATTGCTGAATCAAATCCTTACGCCTGTTTGAAACAGGCATAAGGAGTGATGCACCATGCAATGTGTGGCTTGCCCCTGTGCATTGCAGTAGATATGTTGCGCTTATGACGTGATTCCTGCAATGCGCCGTTTTTGTGGAACAGATGTGTGACGCATCTGTGCTGTTTTTGCTCAATGGTGCTCTGCATTGTAAATGTGGCACATCATGGGTGGCAGAGCAGTGGTGTACGTTAACTGGTGCATCCCTGGGGATGCGCCAGTTAACATAAATCTGCTCCTTTAAATTTAAGTATTAGCAGGGGACACAGTGTTGGTGAGGCTTATCCAAGGTTAAGAAGAGATGAGTCCTGTTCACTGAAAATTTGGACATAGGCCTCAACTCCTCAGCATCGCTGGACATGGTTAAATAATATCTGCAAAATGTTACTCTTGTTAAACAATTTTACTATTATAGTCTCTGAGATTTGTGTCTTAGTCTGCAACATCTCATTGTTGTTCTCTTTTTTTAAAGATAACAACAACATCAAGCATGAGTGATAATGAGCAATCTGTTGATCTCGATCTTATCATTGAACTTGTGATTGAAACATCAGTGGAAGTAGATCCCTTGGATGATTTATATCCTGTGGATGATGAAGAAGTTGATGAGGATGCTGATTTGTCAGAATTGTATGACATAGGGCGGGCAGCTGACCTGCTCGAGCCTATTAACCTATAAAGACTTTTAAAAATAAATTTAAGTTACTCGAAATGAAAAGTAACCATGTAAACCGTTTCATTTAAAATTAAATACAACTTCAAAAACAGATTGTGTGAAGTGTCTTTAATAAAATAGTAAAATATGCTAATAAAATTAGTTCAGATTCACATATAAAAGAGCACGGGTCAAATGTAGAAGCATTCCATTTCTTTGCTACTATTTGTAAGTTTCAATTTTGTTAATGCACTAAAAATTATTGTATGTAGAATTGAGAACTAGTATGTTAATTTTTTGACGACTGTGATTGATTTACTGTTTGGTAATAGTGGTTAATAACATTTTTTATTATATTTTACCACAGATTCAACTGCAGATCATTTCAAAATTAGACAATGCCGTCTAAGGAAAGAAGCCGAAAGGCTACAAAAGGTCAAAGACAGCAGATTACTAAATGCTTGCAGCAGTCCTCTACAATAAAATCTCGTCAAGTCACCAAGAATGCTCCGGTAAGAGAACAAAATCATTCCTTAGAAACATTTGTAGCAAAAAAAGTTTAACTACAGAACATGTTTTATCCAGAAAAAGAGAGCCAATTTAAACGGAAAGGAAAGGCCAATCAAAAATGTTACTGCTAGAGCAGGAGATAACTCTGTGCATGGTAGTAGAAGGAAAAATCAGTTTAGGGACATTCGTAGACGAATGTTCCGCAACAGGATAATTGGCAATTTGTTAAAAAATATTAAGAAAGGTCAACAGAAAGTGGTTTTTTATAAGAGAAAAAAAAAGTTGAGAAAATTATTGATCAGGCATTCGAAATTAAGCGAAAGTTATTTATTTTGATAATCAATAGAATTAGGAAACTAAACAAGGCAATTTATGATTTCAAAACAAATAGTAGATGGA
Source organism: Lissotriton helveticus (assembly GCF_964261635.1). NCBI lineage: Eukaryota > Metazoa > Chordata > Amphibia > Caudata > Salamandridae > Lissotriton > Lissotriton helveticus. The sequence goes on along the minus strand of NC_136059.1, from coordinate 1,597,529,762 downwards.
AGAGAACAGTTAATCGTAGTAATTTTTGTGAAGTTTTTTCAGGAGAATGGATGCATAGTTCAAGTTGTGAGGCCTTTTTTAATGAGGAGAGTTATTTCCAGGATAATGATTTGCTGCATGCAGTTGACACCAGTGGTCGAGCTTATGAGGTGAAAGATGGTTGTCCAGTTGAAAAAGAAAAACTTGTGACAACAGAGGCAGAAGAGGTGTTAGGTAATGAGGTTTTAGGAAGACGTCCTAAGGGACCAGTGTATACCTGGAAGTGTAGTAGTATTTGCAGTGTGCGACAGGAATCAATTGATTTGTTTTGTAATTTCTTACGTACATATAGTAAGAAAAGTCTGAAACAAAAAATTAAGTTGTTGCAAGACTTAGATCCTTGCAGATTGAGAGAACTGACAGGTTTGCATGGTCATTCATTGGCTTGTCTTTCCAGGAGAGTATGCCAGAGTGTTTTTCATCATTTCAGGATGCTAGCAGTGCATCATAATAAAGTGAGGAAATTAGTTAGAATGTTGTATTATGCTAAGAGTCCAGCAATTATGCTTAAACAATTATGCACTGCTCTTTTGCATGGTTCAGAAGAAGATGTGAAGAATATTTGTGCAGAAATTGAGTTTTGTTACTTTGCAAGTAAAGAGGAGAATGTTGAAATTGACCCAGAAGAAGGTTATGTGGAAGAGAGTGTACAGATTTCCAGTACAGATAATTTTCAGAAGGAAATTGCCACGTTTCAGGTGAAATCAAGTGAGAGGCCTAATTTCACTTGTGTGTGTTGTCGACGCACTTATTATAAGAATCAGACTAAGTTAGTGGATTTATATGCAAAAAGTGAAAGAGAAAATAATAGTGAATGGAAGGATTTCGCAACATACTTGATGGTAGAAAATTGTTTTGATTTGGGATCGGATCAACGTGTGTGTACTTATTGTTGTAACAAATTAAATCAAAACCGGATGCCTGCTAGAGCGGTACATAATAATCTGGAATTGGTTGAGATTCCTTCTGAATTGAAGGATTTAAATACTTATGAATCTATTTTGATTCAAAGTATCCATACCTTTCAGGCTATTGTAAGAATGGAGCCAAAGACAGGGAAATTCCCTCCATCAGATTTACAGAGAGGATTAAAGGGAAGAGTTATTTATTTGCCTCTAGATTTGAAGAAAAACATTAATACAATTGGAGTAGAGAAAGTGGAAGAGGAACCTCTGGTTATCTTAGTTAATGGGGTTCTGACAACGAGTAAGAAAATCTGGCAAGATTTAGTGGATGTTAGGAAAGTGAAAAAGGCAACATTGTATTTGAAGAAAAACAATAAGTACTACAAGAATGTATATGTTGCAGAAGAGGAAGTAAGTGAAGAAGAGGATAGCGATTTGTGTGCTGGTCAAATTGAGAAAGTAGAACCCTCTAAAAATGAAGAAATATATGAACATTATAGTGTTCATCCTTTGCATTCCAAGGAAGTCATGGGGAATGCTATTGAGTTGTTTCAAATGAAACAAGCCAAAGGAAGTCCCATTAGTGTTTGGGAGGAAAGTTTGGAAGCTCGGTGTTTCCCACAGCTATTTCCAACAGGTCAAGGAGGAAGATATGATGAGCGACCTGATCAAATTCCTGCTTCTGAATACCGGACTTTACGATTGTATGCAGAAGATCCTAGGTTTCGTCAATGCATTCCCTATTTGTTTCATCTACTGTTTGAAAGCGATCTGTCTGGACTGTCATATGCAGTGAACCACATCTTGAAAAGTGGTGTACAGATGCAAAACATCTCGGCAAGTGACTTTATGGATAAAGTCAATGTGCAAGACAGTATTTTGGATTCTCACCTGATTAATCTCATGGCGTGTCAGCGTGGTACTAATGAGTACGGGTACCGTCGTCATGGTGATTTAAAATGTATGCTGAGGAACTTAGGAACTCCCACATGGTTCCTCACTCTCAGCTGTGCCGAGTATGGCTGGGAAGACTTACTTGAATTTCTACGAGAGGCAAATGGAAACATTGAAAATATCGAATTCAAGACACCCGGAGAACTGTGCTCTTTGGATCCAGTGAATGTATGCAGGTACTTCAATCATAGATTTGAAGCTATGATGTCTTTCATCATGAACAAGAAAAATCCACCTCTTGGAGAGGTGTTGGATTTCTTCTGGAGAAAGCAGTACCAAGCAAGAGGTGCTCCTCATATACATATGCTGCTGTGGATCAAAGATACACCCAAATTTGGAACAGATCCAGATGACTTAGTGATGAGTTTCATAGAACAGTATTCTACATGTGCTGTTCCAAAGGCAAAGGAAGACAAAAGCCTAAGAGAACAAGTTTTACGCTTCCAAAGCCATCGTTGCGGAAAGTACTGTCGTCGTAAATTCAGAAACAAGGACAAGTTCTACACAAAATGTCGTTTCGCCTTTCCACGACCGGTGATTTCTAAAGGAAGAGTGAACAGTTTGATGTCTTCGCTGCGACATAATGTGATGAAGAAATCACCCAAAAATACCTACAATTTGAAAAGGAACGAAGAGTCCAAGTACATCAACGACTACAACCCAGTGATTTTGTCCATGTGGAATGCTAACATGGATATACAGTTTGTGGCTGATAACTGTATGGCTGTGGCTCGGTATGTGACATCTTACATCACCAAAAAAGAAAATACAGAATTGAAGGATATGTGGGAGGACATTTCCCATGAAAAGAGCCTCAGTAAGAAGTTGTACAGTTTCAGTCTGAAGATGTTGTCGCATCGAGAAATCGGAGCTTACGAATGTTCTGACCGGTTGTCTTCAGCAAGTCTCTATGCCAAATCCAGGATTATCATTTGGGCGAGTCTTGGTCTTGCTGCAACGCGTAATCGAGTTCTGAAACCTGTACGGGAAATTGAGTATTTGGTGGAAAAGGAGCCAAACAGTACAGATATTTTGAAGACCAACATGTTGGATACATATTATCCAAATAGAAGCTGTCACCTCGAGAATGTTTGTCTGTATGAGGTTCTACAAAATTACATATTCAAGAGGAACATCAAAGAAGATATTGATAAAGGAGTGTATGCTGTAATTGGAAGTGAGGGATGTCTGGTCAAGCAAAGAAAATGCCACTTGGTAAACCATCGAAAATTGAGTGGCGAATCTCCTGAAAGAAAAGAGTTTTTCTATTTAGCACTTTTGCAACTTTTCAAGCCTTGGCGTGCAGAAGAGGAACTGCTTGGAGATTTCCTCTGTTACGAAGACTCTTTCAATGCCGCCAAGGAGTCCATAGAATGTCCTGTTTTTCCCAAATATCTAGAAATGTTGAATGCGGAAATCGAGCAGGAAGCAACGATTGCAGCAGAGATTGCTAGAGACAGTTCTCAGGACAGTCAGAGTTCTGTTTCATTGAGTCAGGATCCACTAGGAGGACCAGTTATCGAAAATGAAGCTGCCACTGCCATGATTGAAGTGGAAAGAGCCATGGCACATGCTCAGGAGGATGCGGTTAACTTAGAAGACTTGGAAAGACAACTCAACGTTGAGCAGAGGAAAATATATGACGAAGTTACCAACCAAATAGATCATGGATTAAGTCATGAGAAGAAAGAGTGCTCATGTACGTCGTTGAAGCCTGTCCGACTGTACGTGAGTGGAGAAGCGGGAACTGGAAAAAGTTTCCTCATTAAAGCAATTTCATGTTATTTTCAGAAAAGGACTGAGTCATCGCTGTCTTGTGTTGTCACCGCTCCAACTGGACTGGCAGCATATAACATTAAAGGTATTACTTTGCATCGTCTACTGATGCTGCCAGTGGAGCATGATAACAAATTACAATACCACAAGTTATCTGGAGATGCTTGTTGTGAAGTTTCAAGAGTCTTGAGGAAAATGAAACTTCTTATCATTGACGAAGTAAGCATGGTTTCCAATGTCATGCTTGCCTTTGTGCATTTGAGAATGCAAGAAGTTCTCAAAACAGAGTATGATGTGTTATTTGGTGGCAAACACATCATTGTTTTCGGTGATCTTCTGCAGCTGACACCAGTGAAAGGACAACCTGTGTTCAAAATGCTCACGCATGAAGATACCAGGAAGTGCCTAGGGAGCATTGGCAACGTCAATATATGGTTAAACTTCAATTATGCTGAACTGCGTGAAAATATGCGTCAGGCGAAGGATGAAGATTACAAGAATATTCTACAAGATGTTGGAATCGGAAAAGTGACCGAGCATGGGAAAGAAGCTTTACATGCACGATTACTGTCAAATTTGTATCCAGAAGAAGACGTTGTGCCTGAGAATATTTCTCGGAAAATTACTGAGAAGAAATCTGGAATATGTTTGATGCCAACTCTTGCAGAATGTGCCATCTTCAACAACAAAATGTTGCATTTAGAAAACCAAGAGATTGTGAAACTGGAAGCTATTGACAGAGTAGAGCATATGGGATCAACAATTATTTTGTCTGAGAATTTGAAATCAAAATTGGATTCATTAGAGAAGACTATATCTAAAACTGCAGGTTTTGAAAAGACTCTGAATGTGTGCTTAAATTGTCGTATAATTTTAAGAAGGAATTTACATGTTGAAAGAGGTCTGGTAAATGGATCAATGGGTAATGTTGTTGATTTTGTGAAATACAGAAATAGAGATGGAATTGAATTTTTAAAAATGTAATTTGATGGCATTGAGGAAGTACAGCTAATTGGTCGTTGATCTGCTAGGTTTTTGCTTGTAAAAGACTTATATGTTCGCCGTAAGCAGTTTCCTGTTTGCTTGGCATATGCGGTGACAATCCATAAATCACAAGGTTTAAGTGTAGACAGTGCATTGGTGAATATTGGCAGTTCTGTGTTCAAGGAGGGTATGGCATATGTGGCATTGTCATGAGTCAGAACTTTATCGGGATTGTACTTGATTCAGTGTGATGTCACAAACATTTGTGCGGATCTAGATTGTGTTAAGGAATACAATAGGTTAAGAAGAGAGTATGCGCCACATTTGCCTCAATATCCTTTATTTGAGAAACGTGTGGTAGGCCGGAAACGAAGAAATGTGACCAATAGTAGAGAGGTTGTAGCAAAAAGACGAAAAGTCGATGAACCTGAAATTATAAGCAGAAAGAAAAAGGATTCTGTTGAAGATGTTGTTGGTTTTCAATTTGAAAATAGTTCTGGTGTCAACTGCTATGCTAATGTAGTGGTTAATGTTGTCTTTTCTCTAGAAACTTTAAAAGAACAGATTGTGATCAATTCGGATCAAAGTTTTTGCTGCTTGCTGAACTCTGTGTTAGAGAAATGTAGCACTGATAGAACAAAAATAGAAAGTGTGTCTGAAATTCGAAATCTGTTAGACAAATGTTCAGGTCAAACGCAATTCTCTAAAAATATTCAGCAAGATTGTCAGGAGTTTTTAATGTATATGCTTGATGTATTGCAAGATGAAGGTGTAGATGTAGATCACCTGTTTGGCCTTTCTTATCAATGGCAGCATGACTGCGAGAACTGTAGGGTATCAAGTACTACTAGTGTAGACTCAGAAAGATTTATATATTTATCTTTGCCAGACAGTAAATCAGTGTCCTTTAATAAGCTAGTAAAATCAGCCGATCACAACATGGAGTGTAGCCAATGTAAGTCAGCAATGCTGTCCACATTATTTATACGAACATATGGCCAGTATGTCATTTTACTGTTCCAACGATGTAGGCCTGATGGAACAAAATTGACAACTTTAATTAAAAATTTTGTGGCTTCGCAGTTGTCAATATCAGGAAGGACTTTTGTAACTGCAGCAATTATATATCATGACGGTCCTTTAACAACATCAGGACATTACACAGCTTATTTAAAGTCTAGAGACGGCTGGTCATTCTGCAATGATTCTGTTTTAACTTTAAAAAAAAAATTGCCTTTTGACCTTAAAAATTCTTACCTGGTGTTTTTAAAACCCAAATTTTAGGGAAAGAATCTCGGGATCTGCTCTGAGGAATTTCAAGAGGTTCTAATGGCTCCTACACTATTTGGCCTTGAGGATAAGTGTAGTACAGAGTAAAAAGTTAAATGTGGAAATGTGGAACACGAGTGACCAAGAAGGATGAGATATTACTAGTACAGGATTGTGAAAGTGATCTTGAACGTTTTCTTTCTAAAAGTTGCGGAAAAAGAAAATGACGGGATTTGCTTAGAAGAATTCCAAGAGTTATAAATGGCTCTTACACGATTTGGCCTTGAGGAAATGTGCGGTAGAGAGCGAGAAGTCATTTATTGTATGTAACATATTTGTCAAAACGATGGAGCTTTTCTTTCAGAAAGTGGCGGGCTGAAAATAATAGCAGCACAACAGAGTATAAGCTGTTCATAGGACATCCTTTGACGTCACGGAAAGTAAGTTACTTTTAAGGAGTTCTGATTTCTGATTGGTTATGTTATATGGGTTTTTTAAACACAATCATTTTGATTGTGTTTTTTTTCCCCGCTGTTATATGATGAATACCTTCAACTCACTGTTTTTAGTGAAATTTGATACATTCTGAGAACAGCGAAAATAAACCATTTAACATGTATAATTAATTCTGTACTTTTTGTATTTATGATATACATTGAGAACTGTGCAGGAGGCATGGAGAAACTGAGGCTTCTGTAAGTGTCAAGGGAGGTGAGTAATGTACATTGCTCTGTTGCATACAGTCCTCACCTTCTCCGTACTCTTGGATATGCTAGACTACATCTGCACAATGAGATACCTAAGCTGAGGGAATACAGGTGATGTGATTGTGGAATGAGCAAAAAAAATTGCACGTTTTTCAATTACATTACCTGTGTTTCCTAACATTACGAATCACATTGTGCAGATGAGGTTTAGGCTTATCCAGGGACACAGAAGAGGTCTGGCCTTTGTTCAAGAGTGCAGTGGACATGACTCACTTCATTGGTAGGCCTGCACATGTATTATCTCCTCTGTACTCTTCAACAAGCCTAAATTTCATCTGCAACCCTGAGTAGGCCTCACCTCAAACAAACCTCTGGATAGTCCACACCTTATCGTCATCCTGAATCAATCATTTAAAATGTTAGGGGCAGATTTATGATGGCCGTGCGCCTCTTTTGTGCCGCTGTTGCGTCACTTTTGTGATGCAGCAGTGATGCAAAAGATGCACCATGTTGCAAGATAGGCCTTACTTCTTCTCCAACAAGATACCGTCAGTTTAAACTGTAAACATTTAGGACTGTGTAGGGGGCATGGAGAAGCTGAATCTTCTGTAAATGTCAAAATTGTTCCATACAGTTCTCACATTCTGCGTAGTCTTTGATATGCTAGACTCCATCTGCACAATGAGCTACCTAAGCAAAGGAAACACAGGTGATGTGATTGTGAAATGAGGAAAAGAATTCCAAATTTTTCAATTACATCACCTGTGTTTCCTAACATTATGAATCACATTGTGCAGATGAGGTTTAGGCCTGTCCAGGGACACAGAAGAGGTCTGGCCTTTGTTCAAGAGTGCAGTGGACATGACTCACTTAATTGGTAGGCCTGCACATTTATTATCTCCTCTGTACTCTTCAACAAACGTAAATTTCATCTGCAACCCTGAGTAGGCCTCACCTCAAATAAACCTCTGGATAGTCCACACCTTATCGTCATCCTGAATCAATCATTTAAAATGTTATGGACAGATTTATGATAGCCGTGTGTCTCTTTTGCGCCTCTGTGCGTCACTTTTGTGATGCAGCGGCGGTGCAAAAGATGCACCATGTTGCAAGATTGGCCTCACTTCATCTGCAACAAGATACCGTCAGTTTAAAATGTATATATTTAGGACTGTGTAGGGGGCATGGAGAAGCTGAGGCTTCTGTAAGTGTCAAAGTTGTTGCATACAGTGCTCACCTTCTGCGTACTCATTCATATGCTAGACTACTTCTGCACAATGAGATACCTAAGCAAAGGAAACACAAGTGATGTGATTGTGGATTGAGCAAAAAAAATTGCACGTTTTTCAAATACATTACCTGTGTTTCCTAACATTACGAATCACATTGTGTAGATGCCTCACTCAGTCTGTATCTGACACTCTTTCCTTCACTTCCTCTGTCTCCTCTCTCTCTCACTCTCTTTTCATTATTCACCCTTTCCTTATATAGTTTACCTTACTCACTTTCTTTTAGTAGCTTACACAACTTCAATTTAGTTTACTCTTCTATCCTTCTTTTCTGTCACTGAAAGTATCTTCTTTTTTTCTTTCTAAGTAATTTACTCTATTTAAATTTCTTTTTGTCTCTGACTGTCTATCACCGTTTCTTTCTCTTTTTTTTCTGCATGTTTATCTCTAACTTTATTTCTTTGTAAAATTGGATGATTGTCAATCTTTTCCCTTGTCTTTTCTAATTTTTAAATACATGTTTTAATATTTTTCAAATTTTTGTTGTTTCTTTCACAGATTGAAAGTATAAAAATAACAAGTGACTAAGTTAACGACAATTATAATTACATTTCTATCACATTTAACTTCTATTAGTTCCACTGCTTCATTTCTTTAACCCTGTTTTCTGCCTTTGCTACTTCCCTCATTCCTTTCTCTATTACTTACTTACTCTACTCCTTCCACTCCTTTTCTCAGTCCCTCTGTTCTCATAGTTCCTCACTCTTCTTCACTCACTCCGTCTCTATTACTCTCACTGTCTCTGACTGATCACTCTTTCACTACTTGTTCACTACTTGTTCATTATGCTTTCTCCCTGTAGTTCAAGCACACTAAGGGGCATATTATCAACACAGGCAATAAAATTATCGCTGCTTTTATCGGCAGAAAACTGCCGCAAAAGCGGCTTTAGCGGCAGTTTTCTGCCGATAAAAGCGGCTTTAGCGGCAGATTTCTGCCGATAAAAGCAGCGATAATTTTATCGCCTATGTTGATAATATGCCCCTATGTTATTTACATTTCTTTGCTGTTTCAATCATTCCTTTTCTGTTACTTCTTCTTTTCTGCTTTCTGTTTTTTCTCTCTGTTATTCCACATGTTTTAATCTTATTTTGAACATTCACTCACATTCTCTAAGAAACTCTTGTTTATTATTCTTCTACTCTCCTTTTTTTCTTTCACTTCCTTATCTATTTTGTTTTTCACAATTATACCCTCTTCCATCTTTTCTTCGGTAAATAGATCTATTAAACAGTATCTCTGGTTTACTCCCTATAGCTGTCTTTCTTTTAACATTACTCTCTGTTTCCTTCCCTTATACTTACTCTTCTTTTTTTTTTAGTTATTTTTTTTGGTTCGCTTCCGGTTCGCGTACCGGCGAGCGAACCGGGAAGCGCACCAAAAGAAATAGAGGTTGCCAGAGTGCTAAACATTCTAGCAATTTTTTTTATAAAGGGGAGGTAGTTCTGAAAAGAACTTTTTTTAATTGTTTTTGTTGTTTTATATTTTTTTTATTATTTTTCTGAACATTTTTTTACTTTTTTTGTATTTTTTGATCGATTTTATATTTTTTTGTTTTTTTTTGGGGGGGGGACAAAAATGATTCATTATAAAGGGCTCAACAGGAGCAAAAAAAAAAAAGATAATTTATTTTCTGGGGCGTTTTGGACAGTTGTGATTGTCAATTGCAGCATTGATTAATTTTACGCTACTCTCCCTGTAGCAAATCAATTTTTTGCAATAAATGCATACAAATTTCACTTCTCCAAACTTCAGCTGAATATTTGGGACCGTCTCCCTCGCCTCTGGTCCCGTCAGTGCCTGTTGATGTGATGTACTGGCCACAGGACGGGGGTTATCGAGCAGGTCACGTACTTGCACAGCACTGTAGTTGTTAGGGTGCCACCTCTCCATATGGCGATGCATCGTATAATTGCCATAACTATATTTTTTATCTGTCCCTCTGGACAGATCATTTTTACATATAAGGCAAGTTACGTAGCGTGCATTCACTTTTTTTTGGCCTCGGGGATATTTAAAAAATTGCCAAATAAAATTCTCTTTCACTCGGGACCTCCTAGGCTCTTCTGGCAAAAAATGCCCCTCTTCTTCCTCTTCCTCTTGTTCCTCTTCTTCCTCCTCTTGCTCAACCATAACCTGAGGAGGTGGTCCTCTCTTCCTAAAAGGTGGTGGTGGTGGTGGGGGTGCACCAGCTGAAGCTACAACACTTGCCATCGCTAAGTGATGAAAAAAGGTCTTCCTCTCACAAAGATGAAACAAGGATGGGTTTTCATCATTTGGGAAAAAAAATAGTTCTAAACCAATGAAAAGTGTTATTTTTAGGTCACATGACCTAGCCTTACATCATTAGGAAACTGAAAGTGAAATGAACCAATGAAAAGTGTTATTTACAGGTCACATGACCTGTTACGCTTACGTTACGCGATCCGCGCCGCGTCCCGGATCGCTTCCGGGAAGCTGTGCTTTGCGCCTCGCGCACTGGAGCACTTCCGGGTGCGCTAACGCGGCGCGTCATATGACGCATTACACGACAACGCGATACGTCGCGCTTACGCGACACGTCACGATGTTGTTTTCTAACGCGGCAGTTGCGCAAACGGAACGTTTACCGGTTCGCGGACCGAGTCGCGGCACCAAATGGAGCTAACGGGAAGCTACCCGGTTCGCGGACCGGGAGCGAATCAAAAAAAATTATTCAAAAAAAATTGTATTAAAAACATATAAAATATATTTTTCGATTTAAAGAAGAATACATTTTAAAGCTTTTGATATTTGCTATTAAAAACCCATTGAAATTCACTGAAAAAACCATAGGTTATAGACCATATATAGTTAGGAATTAGCATTTACAAAACCTTGAAAATTCACTGAAAAAACCATAGGTTATAGACCATATATAGTTAGGAATTAGCATTTACAAAACCTTATTTTACTCACACAAAACCATTGAAATTCCATATATAGTTAGTTGCACTAACTATATATCGCGCACCCGCAATCCACTGCTGATGATGTCACATATTACATCATTCATGACATGGTCAGTGACATCACTGATGACATCACTGATGACAGCTCAAATGACATCACTGATGACATCACTGATGATATCTCATTTGACATCAATGGTCACATCAATGATGATATCATTAATGTGACAATACAATGCATCTCCTCACACTTTAATATAACCTCTGTTACACCCAGTGTTAAATACAGAATATAATTTTTGAAACCATTGACACACCAATACTAGTTACTACATACGCACTCACTGATTCTTACGTCTACACACACATACACTCATACACCCATACAATCATTCATACATATAATCACTCATCTTTACAACACTATCATATGCACTCATACACCTATACAGACACTCACACTCTGCCACTCATCCATGGAGTTACTCACACACCTAGTCAGTCCTGTAAAGAATCAATCACACTTCCATTTTCTAATCTATACAGTTAAACATAGAGCACCTTACATTTTCAAACATATACTAACACATACTTACTCTCTTATACAATCATTGATACAAGTACACATTGATCTACACAGAGTCACACACCTCCCAGCCAGCCACACACACACTCAGTCTCCCATACAAATACTTGGACAATCAATCAATAACCCATATAGTTACTCATATAGCTACTGATCAACACATGCAGCAGTTTACAGAACAACAGACATAATGATGCACAAATTAAGACAGTTTAGTCACTAACCCATGCACTCAGTGAGACACATTTAATCACTCACTCATACAGTCAGTCACGCACCTACTAAATCCTTCATCCAGACACTTATACATCCACTCATTCTTCAATATATCAAACATATTTAAACTTTACAGAAACATAAAATCACTGGATGTTGTTATCAGTGATGTCATCAGTGATGTCATTTGAGATGTCATCAGTGATGTCATCAGTGATGTCACTGACCATGTCATGAATGATGTAATATGTGACATCATCAGCAGTGGATTGCGGGTGCGCGATATATAGTTAGTGCAACTAACTATATATGGAATTTCAATGGTTTTGTGTGAGTAAAATAAGGTTTTTTAAATGCTAATTCCTAACTATATATGGTCTATAACCTATGGTTTTTTCAGTGAATTTTCAAGGTTTTGTAAATGCTAATTCCTAACTATATATGGTCTATAACCTATGGTTTTTTCATTGAATTTCATTGGTTTTTTAACAGCTAATATCTGTAGCTGTAAAATGTATTCTTCTTTAAATCCCAAAATATATTTTATATGTTTATTAATAATTTTTTTTTTAAATATTTTTTTTCTTCGCTCCAGCTTCGCGAATCGGGAAGCTTCCCGTTAGCTGACCTTGATGCCGTGAAATAGACCGCGAGCCGATAAACGTTCCTTTACCGCAACTGCCGCGTTAGAAAACAACATCGTGACGCCTCCCGTCCGCATGACGTTTCGCGTTGTCGCGTGATACGTCATATGACGTGCTACGTTAGCGAACTGGTACGCGAACTGAGGCGCAAAGCGCAGGTTTCTGGAAGCAAAGCGCGTAACGTAAACACAGCAGGTCATTTGACTTGGTAATAACACTTTTCATTGGTTCATTTCACTTTTGGTTTCCTAATGATGTAAGACTAGGTCATATAATCTAAAATGAACACTTTTCATTGGTTGAGAACTATTGTTTTTCCCAAATGATGAAAATCCCTCCTTCTTTCCTCACTCTGACTTTCATCATTGTGAGAGAAAGACCCTTTGTTACCAGTGAGCAATGGCTTCTTTAGTAGCTTCAGCTGGTGCTTCCCCACCACCTCCACCACATCCAAGGAAGAGAGGACCCCCTGCTGAAGTTATAATTCAGCAAGAAGAGGAAGAAGAGGAAGAGGAGGAAGAGCACGAAGAGAGGCAGTTTTTGCCTGAGGAGCCCAGGACGTCTCACCGGAAAGAAAACTTCATTTGGCAATTTTTTACAATTCCCAAAGGTCAGAAAAAAGTAAATGCAAGATACGTAACTTGCCTTATATGTCAAGATAGACTGTCCAGAGGGACCGAGAAAAAATACAGTTTCGGAAACTACACAATGCATCGCCATATGACTAGGTGGCATCCTAACAACTACAGTGCTGCACAGTTTCGTAACGACCTAGATAATCTCCCTATTATGGCCAGAAGATCTGTTGTACCGGAAGTAACGGGACCAGAGGGCAGGGAGATGGTGCCAAATATACAAATGAGATTTGGTGAAGTAAAACAAGTCTGCATACATTGCAGTGGATTCATTTGCTACAGAGAAAGTAGCATCACTCTGATCAACAGAGCTATTGACAATCATATGCAAGTTTGTACGAAACGCCCCAAATAATAAATTCTTTTTTTTTTTGTTGCTCCTGTTGAGCCCTTTACAATGAATCGTTTTCGTTCCCCCCCCCCCCGAAAAAAACCAAAAAAATATATAAAACCGTTCAGAAAAATTCAAAAAAAGTAAAAAAATGTTCAGGAAAATAATAAAAAAAATATAAAACAACAAAAACAATTAAAAAAAAAGTTCTTTTCAGAACTACCTCCCCGTTATTAAAAAATTGGTACAATATTTGGAACTGTGCCAACCTCTATTTCTCTTAGTTCGCTTCCCAGTTCGCTCGCCGGTACGCGAACCGGGAGCGAACCCAAAACATTTTTAAAAAAAAAGAACAGTAAGTATAAGGGAAGGAAACAGACAGTTATGTTAAAAGAAAGACAGCTATAGGGGAGTAAACTAGAGATACTATTACCCGTAATCCACTGCTGATGATGTCACATATTACATCATTCATGACATGGTCAGTGACATCCTCAGCAGAGGATTGCGGGTAACAGTATCCCTAGTTTACTCCCTATAGCTGTCTTTCTTTTAACATAACTGTCTGTTTCCTTCCCTTATACTTACTGTTCTTTTTAAAAAAATTTTTTTAGATCAGTCAGAAACAGTGAAAGTAATGAAATATAAAAGACTACGTAGAATATGAGCACTGTATGCAACAACTTTGACACTTACAGAAGCCTCACCTTCTCCATGCCTCCTACACAGTTCTACATGTACATCATAAATGCAAACAGAACAGAATTAATTATACATGTTAAATGGTTTATTTTTGCTGTTCTCAGAATGTATCAAATTTCACTAAAACAGTGACTTGAAGGTATTCATCATATAACAGCGGGGAAAAAAAAACACAATCAAAATGATTGTGTTTAAAAAACCCATACAACATAACAAATCAGAATTCAGAACTCCTTAAAGTTAACTTACTTTCCATGACGGCGAAGGATGTCCTATGAACAGCTTACACTCTGTTGTGCTGTTATTACTTTCAACCCGCCACTTTCTGAAAGAAAACCTCCATCGTTTTCAAAAACATGTTACATACAATAAATGACTTCTCGCTCTCTACCACACGTTTCCACAAGGCCAAATCGTGTCTGAGCCATTTATAACTCTTAGAATTCTTTTAAGCCAATCCCGTCATGTTGTATTTCCGCAACTTTCACAATTAAAATGTTGAAGATCATTTTCACAATCCTGGACTAGTAATATCTTCCCCTTCTTGCTCAATCATGTTCTACATTTCCTATCACACTGATACTACTTACTATGAAGCAGACTTACACTACCTTTATGACTAGTACAATTATTTAATTCTCTACATCACTTTTAATCACAAAGAAATGTAAAACAGTAGACAGCATTGCAGACTTACATTCCCTCTACTCCATGTTTTGATTGGCTGCTTCAATTAGCTTATAAAAAGAAACAGTTTTTCTGAACTCATTCAAAGTGCACGTATTTCTCCATGACGTCCAGTGTTATGGTAAGAAGTTATGTCTCTGTACTACACTTATCCTCAAGGCCAAATCGTGTAGGAGCCATTAGAACTTCTTGAAATTCCTCAGAGCACATCCCGAGATTCTTTCCCTAAAATTTTGGTTTTAAAAACACCAGGGGGTCCATTAGGATGTCGGGCGGATTGCCCCCGCCAGGGTGGCGGTAGCCACCGCCAACCTGGCGGGCCAATCCGCCCGACATCCGCATTCTAATTCCCCCTCGCCATATTAGGATGGCGGGGGGGACCGCGGCGGACGAAAACACCGTCCGCCGCTTTTCCGCCCCGGTCGCATTGCGGCCGGGGCGGTAATGGAACCATATGGTGGCGGTGTCTATCAGACACCGCCATCCATATTAGGGTGCCTGTCTGCAGCTGCTTTTCCGCGGCGGCAATGCCGCCACGGAAAGGCAGGCGGGGATTGCTGCGGGGCCCCCTGCAGGGTCCCCAGGTTCACACCACTGTCAGGGGGCACATGGGGGGTACCTATGGTACCCCCCCACATTTGCATATGCAAAACGGCAGGCACCGCGCGGTGCCTGCCGCTTTGCAGAGTGCACCGCCCGCCACAATGCTAAAACTACAGGATGTGCCCGCCACTGTGGCGGGCACATCCTAATGCCCCCCACGGGACCCCCGCCCTTATGGCAGGCGGTCCCGTTTCCCACTATGGTGACGGGCGGACAAAGTGCGCCCGTCATCATAATGACCCCCTAGGTAAGAGTTTTTAAGGTCATACGGCAATTTTTTTTTGAAAATTAAAACAGAATCATTGCAGAATGACCAGCCATTTCTACACTTTAAATAAGCTGTGTAATGTCCTGATGTTATTGAAGGACCATCATGATATATAATTGCTACAGTTACAAAAGTCCTTCCTGATATTGACAACTGTGAAGCCACAAATTTTTTTATTAAAGTTGTCAATTTTGTTCCATCAGGCCTACATCGTTGGAACATTAAAATGACATACTGGCCATATGTTCGTATAAATAATGTGGACATCATTTCAGATTTACATTGGCTACACTCCATGTTGTGATCAGCTGCTTTTACTAGCTTATTAAAAGAGACTGATTTACTGTCTGGCAAAGTTAAATATATAAATCTTTCTGAGTCTACACTAGTAGTACTTGATACCCTACAGTTCTCGCAGTCATGCTGCCATTGATAAGAAAGCCCAAACAGGTGATCCACAAGGACGTAGGAGCTCTTAATACACTCCACATCGTCCACAGCCTTTTTATCTTGCTAACAGGGGCCCAGGTATTAAATTTACCTTTTACCCTCGGGAACTGGGACCACCTGTATAGCTTTTAACTTTTCACGTTCATTCTCACCAGCACTGCACACTCAGCAAGAATACCAGCTCCTCAGTAATCTGGAGTCGCAGCACACCCGGGACACATTCGGTGTCACTGTGGTGGGCCCGATGATGAAGCATGACACCAACTAGGTTGGTGTGTGAGGGCTTCATGACCAAACCTAAGGGTTTGCCCGCAGATATACTCCCTGAGTCTCACTAAACACAACCTAGCTAGTCCTATATTGATATTTCTACATATAAACAGGGGACCCGGACTGGCTTACCTAGTCCTCTCTCTCCCTTTTGATTTGCTGATCTACATCTACACCTTCATCATGCAATACATCAAGCATATACATTAAAAACTCCTGACAATCTTGCTGACTATTTTGAGAGAATTGTGTTTGGCCTGAACATCTGTCTAACAGATTTCGAATTTCAGACACACTTTCTATGTTTGTTCTATCAGTGCTACATTTCTCTAACACAGAATTTAACAAACTGCAAAATCTTTGATCAGAATTGACCACAATCTCTTCTTTTACATTTTCTAGAGAAAACAAAACATTAACCACTACATTAGCATAGCAGTTGACACCAGAACTGTTTTCAAATTGAAAACCAACAACATCTTCAACTAAATCCTTTTTGTTTCTGCTTATAATTTCAGGTTCATCGACTTTTCGTCTTTTTGCTACAACCTCCCCAGTATTGGTCACATTTCTTCGTTTCCGGCCTACCACACGTTTCTCAAACAAAGGATACTGAGGCAAATGTGGCGCATACTCTCTTCTTAACCTATTGTATTCCTTAACACAATCTAGATCCGCACAAATGTTTGTGACATCACACTCAATCAAGTACAATCCCGATAAAGTTCTAACTCGTGACAATGCCACATATGCCATACCCTCCTTGAACACAGAACTGCCAATATTCACCAATGCACAGTCTACACTTAAACCTTGCGATTTATGGATTGTCACCGCATATGCCAAGCAAACAGGAAACTGCTTACGACGAACATATAAGTCTTTTACAAGCAAAAATCTAGCAGAACAACGACCAATTAGCTGTACTTCCTCAATCCCATCAAATTTAATTTTTAAAAATTCAATTCCATCTCTATTTCTGTATTTCACAAAATCAACAACATTACCCATTGATCCATTTACCAGACCTCTTTCAACATGTAAATTCCTTATTAAAATTATACGGCAGTTCAAGCACACATTCAGAGTCTTTTCAAAACCTGCAGTTTTAGATATACTCTTCTCTAATGAATCCAATTTTGTTTTCAGATTCTCAGACAAAATAATTGTTGATCCCATATGCTCTACTCTGTCAATAGCTTCCAGTTTCACAATCTCTTGCTTTT
This sequence comes from Lissotriton helveticus, assembly GCF_964261635.1. Classification (NCBI taxonomy): domain Eukaryota; kingdom Metazoa; phylum Chordata; class Amphibia; order Caudata; family Salamandridae; genus Lissotriton; species Lissotriton helveticus. The sequence goes on along the minus strand of NC_136059.1, from coordinate 1,597,512,291 downwards.
CTAAATGCAACATTTTGTTGTTGAATTTGGCACATTCTGCAAGAGTTGGCATCAAACATATTCCAGATTTTTTCTCAGTAATTTTCTGAAAAATATTCTCAGGCACAACATCTTGGTCTGGATATAAATTTGTCAGTAATCGTGCATGTAAAGCTTCTTTCCCATGCTCGGTCACTTTTCCAATTCTAACATCTTGTAGAATAGTCTTGTAAACTTCATCCTTTGCCTGACGCATATTTTCATGCAGTTCAGCATAATTGAAGTTTAACCATATATTGACGTTGCCAATGCTCCCTAAGCACTTCCTGGTATCTTCATGCGTGAGCATTTTGAACACAGGTTGCCCTTTCACTGGTGTCAGCTGCAGAAGATCTCCGAAAACAATGATGTGTTTGCCACCAAATAACACATCATACTCTGTTTTGAGAACTTCTTGCATTCTCAAATGCACAAAGGCAAGCATGATATTGGAAACCATGCTTACTTCGTCAATGATAAGAAGTTTCATTTTCCTCAAGACTCTTGAAACTTCAAAACAAGCATCTCCAGATAGCCTGTGATATTCTAATTTGTTGTCATGCTCCACTGGCAGCATCAGTAAACGATGTAAAGTAATCCCTTTAATGTTATGTGCTGCCAGTCCAGTTGGAGCGGTGACAACACAAGACAGCGATGACTCTGTCCTTTCCTGCAAATAACATGAAATTGCTTTAATAAGGAAACTTTTTCCAGTTCCCGCTTCTCCACTCACGTACAGTCGGACAGGCTTCAACGACGTACATGAGCACTCTTTCTTGTCATGACTTAATCCATGATCAATTTGCATGGTAAGTTCGTCATATATTTTCCTCTGCTCAACGTTGAGTTGTCTTTCCAACTCTTCTAAGTTAACCGCATCCTCCTGAGCATGTGCCATGGCTCTTTCCACTTCATTCATAGCAGTGGCAGCTTCATTTTCGATAACAGGTCCTCCTAGTGGATCCTGACTCAATGAAGCAGAACTCTGACTGTCCTGAGAACTGTCTCTGGCAATCTCGGCTGCAATCGTTGCTTCCTGCTCAATTTCCACATTCAACATTTCTACATATTTGGGAAAAGCAGGACATTCTATGGTCTCCTTGGCAGCATTGAAAGAGTCTTCGTAACAAAGGAAATCTCCAAGCAGTTCCTCTTCTGCATGCCAAGGCTTAAAAAGTTGCAAAAGTGCTAAATAGAACAACTCCTTTTTTTCAGGAGATTCGCCACTCAATTTTCGATGGTTTATCAAGTGGCATTTTCTTTGCTTGACCAGACATCCCTCACTTCCTTTTACAGCATACACTCCTTTCTCAGTATCTTCTTTGATGTTCCTCTTGAATATGTAATTTTGCAGAACCTCATACAGACAAACATTCTCGAGGTGACTGCTTCGATTTGGATAATATGTATCCAACATGTTGGTCTTCAAAATGTCGGTACTGTTTGGCTCCTTTTCCGCCAAATACTCAATTTCCCGCACAGGTTTGAGAACTCGATTACGCGTTGCAGCAAGACCAACACTCGCCCAAACGATACTCCTGGACTTGGCATAGAGACTTGCTGAAGACAACCGGTCAGAACATTCGTAAGCTCCGATTTCTCGATGCGACAACATCTTCAGACTGAAACTGTACAACTTCTTGCTGAGGCTCTTTTCATGGGAAATGTCCTCCCACATATCCTTCAATTCTGTCTTCTCTTTTTTGGTGATGTAAGATGTCACATACCGAGCCACAGCCATACAGTTATCAGCCACAAACTGTATATCCATGTTAGCATTCCACATGGACAAAATCACCGGGTTGTAGTCGTTGATGTACTTTGACTCTTCGTTCCTCTTCAAATTGTATGTGTTTTTAGGTGATTTCTTCATCACATTATGTCGCAGCGAAGACATCAAACTGTTCACTCTTCCTTTAGAAATCACCGGTCGTGGAAAGCCAAAACGACATTTGGTGTAGAACTTGTCTTTGTTCCGGAATTTACGACGACAGTACTTTCCACATCGATGGCTTTGGAAACGTAGAACTTTTTCTCTTAGGCTTTTTTTCTCCTTTGCGTTTGGAACAGCACACGTAGAATACTGTTCTATGAAACTCATCACTGAGTCTTCTGCATCCGTTCCAAATTTAGGTGCATCCTTGATCCACAGCAACATATGTATATGAGGAGCACCTCTTGCTTGGTACTCCTTCCTCCAGAAGAAATCCAACACCTCTCCAAGAGGTGGATTCTTCTTATTCATGATGAAAGACATCATACCTTCAAATCTATGATTGAAGTACCTACATACATTGACTGGATCCAAAGAGCACAGTTCTCCGGGTGTCTTGAATTCGATGTTTTCTACGTTAGCATGTGCCTCTCGTAGAAATTCAAGTAAGTCTTCCCAGCCATACTCAGCACAGCTCAGAGTGAGGAACCATGTGGGAGTTCCTAAGTTCCTCAGCATACATTTTAAATCACCATGACGATGGTACCAGTACTCATTAGTACCACGCTGACACGCCATGAGATTAATCAGGTGAGAATCCAAAATACTGTCTTAGACATTGACTTTATCCATAAAGTCACTTGCCGAGATGTTTTGCATGTGTATACCACTTTTCAAGATGTGGTTCACTGCATATGACAGTCCAGACAGATCGGTTTCAAACAGGAGATGAAACAAATAAGGAATGCATTGTCGAAACCTAGGATCTCCTGCATACAATCGCAAAGTCCGGTATTCAGAAGCAGGAATTTGATGAGGTCGCTCATCATATCTTCCTCCCTGACCTGTTGGAAAAAGCTGTGGGAAACACCGAGCTTCCAAACTTTCCTCCCAAACACTAATGGGACTCCCTTTCGCTTGTTTCATTTGAAACAACTCAATAGCATTCCCCATGACTTCCTTGGAATGCAAAGGATGAACACTATAATGTTCATATATTTCTTCACTAGTACAGGGTTCTACTTTCTCAATTTGACCAGCACACAAATCGCTATCCTCTTCCTCACTTACTTCCTCTTCTGCAACATATACATTTTTATAGTATTTGTTATATTTTTTCAAATACAATGTTGCCCTTTTGACTTTCCTAACATCTACTAAATCTTGCCATATTTTCTTATTCTTTGTCGGAACCCCATTAACTAAGATAACAAGAGGTTCCTCTTCCACTTTTTCTACTCCAATTGTGTTATTGTTTTTCTTCAAATCTAGAGGCAAATAAACAACTCTTCCCTTTAATCCTCTCTGTAAATCTGATCGAGGCAATTTCCCTGTCTTTGGCTCCATTCTTACAATAGCCTGAAAGGGATGGATACTTTGAATCAAAATAGATTCATAAGTATTTAAATCCTTCAATTCAGAAGGAATCTCAACCAATTCCAGATTATTATGAACTGCTCTAGCAGGCATCTGGTTTTGATTTAATTTGTTACAACAATAAGTACACACACGTTGATCCAATCCCAAATCAAAACAATTTTCTACCATCAAGTATGTTGTAAAATCCTTCCATTCACTATTATTTTCCCTTTCACTTTTTCCATATAAATCCACTAACTTAGTCTGATTCTTATAATAAGTGCGTCGACAACACACACAAGTGAAATTTGGCCTCTCACTTGATTTCACCTCAAACGTCGCAATTTCCCTCTGGAAATTATCTGTACTGGAAACCTGTACACTATCTTCCACATTACTCTCTTCTTCTTGGTCAATTTCAACATTCTCCTCTTTACTTCCAAAGTAACAATACTCAATTTCTTCACATATATTCTTCACATCTATTTCAGAACCATGCAAAAGAGCAGCGCATAATTGTTTAAGCATAATTGCTGGACTCTTAGCATAATACAACATTCTAACTAATTTCCTCACTTTATTATGAGGCACTGCTAGCATCCTGAAATGATGAAAAACACTCTGGCATACTCTCCTGGAAAGACAAGCCAGTGAATGACCATGCAAACCTATCACTTCTCTCACTCTGCAAGGATCTAATTCTTGCAACAACTTCATTTTCTGCTTCAAACTTTTCTTATTAAATGACCGTATAAAATCACAAAGCAAATTGATGGAATCCTGTCATACACTGCAAATACTACTACACTTCCAGGTGTACACAGGACCCTTAGGACGTCTCCCTAAAACCTCATTACCTAACACCTCTTCTATCTCTGTTGTCACAAGTTTTTCTTTTTCAACTGGACAACCATCTTTCACTTCATAAGCTCGACCACTGGTGTCAACTGCATGCACCAAATCATTATCCTGGAAATAACTCTCCTCATTAAAAAATGCCTCAGAGCTTGAACTATGCATCCATTCTCCAGAAAAAACTTCACAAAAATTACTACGATTAACTATTCTCTTCCATCTACTATTTCTTTTGAAATCATAAATTGCCTTGTTTAGCTTCCTAATTCTATTGATTGTCAAAATAAATAACTTACGTTTAATTTCAAATGCCTGATCAATAACTTTCTCAACTACTCTTATAAAAAACCACTTTCTGTTGACCTTTCTTAATATTTTTTAACAAATTGCCAATTATCCTGTTGCGGAACATTCGTTTACGAATGTCCCTAAACTGTTGTTTCCTTCTACTTTCATGCATAGAGTTATCTCTTACTCTAGCAGTAACATTTTTCATTGGCCTTTCCTTACCGTTTGAATTGCTTCTCCTTTTCTGGACTGAAACATTTTCTGTAGTAATATTTTTTTTACTACAGATATTTCTTATGAATGTTTTTGTACTCTTACCCGGTGCTTTCTTGGTGACTTGACAAATCTTTTTGTTAGAGGACTGCTGCTTTTTTTCATTCACCTGCTGTCTTTGACGTTTTGCAGCCTTTCTCACTCTTTCTTTGGTTGGCATGCTGAAATCTTGAAATGATCTGCAGTTGAATCTGTGGTAAAATATAATAAAAAATTGTATTAACCACTATTACCCAACAGTAAATTAATAACAGTCATCAAAAACTTAACACACTACTTAACATTTTTACATAGAAGATTTTTTTGTACATGGCAAATTTAGAATACAGAAATAGCAGAAAAGAAATGGAATTTATATTCATTTTACCTGTGCTGTTTTATATATGAATCTGATCTAATTTTATGACCATATTTTAATATTTTATTGAAGACACTACACATAACCTGTTTTTGAAGGTGTCTTTATTTTTAAATTAAACGGTTTACATTTTTACTTTTTATTTATTATAAATTTATAAAATAAATGTTTATAGTTCCATAGGCTCAAGCACGTCAGCTTCCCATCCTATGTCATACAATTCTGACAAATCTGCATCCTCATCACGTTGTTCTTCATCCTCAGGATTGAAATCATCCAAGGGATCAACATCTACTGATGTTTCAATTACGAGTTCAATGATGAGGTCGAAATCAACTGATTGCCGATTGTCGCTCATGTTGATGTTGTGTTTATCTTTAAAGAAAGATAACAACAATGAGATGTTGCAGAGTAAGAGACAAATCTAAGAGATTATAATAGTAAAATTGTTTAACAAGAGTAACATTTTGCAGCTATTATTTAACCATGTCCAACGATGCTGAGGAGGCAGCCGCGGGCCGTGGAGGGAGTTACGGTGGAGCAGGGAGGCGGGAAGGGGGAGGGGCAGGGTAGAGGGACCTAAAAACTGGCATATGAATAATTGCAGGTAAGTACACAATTTAATTATTCAAACGAATTTCGTAGCGCGCACTGCATCGCAAAATGCGATGCTGTGCGCGCTACGAATTTCGTTTAAATAATTAAATTGTGGACTTACCTGCAATTATCCATATGCCAGTTTTTAGGTCCCTCCACCCTGCCCCTCCCCCTCCCCGCCTCCCTGCCCCACCGTAACTCCCTCCACGGCCCGCGGCTGTGAGGAGGTGAAGCCTATCTCCAATTTTTCACTGAACAGGACTCATCTCTTCTTAACCTTGGATAAACCTCACCGACTCTGTGTCCCCTGCACATAATTAAATGTAAAGGGGCAGATTTATATTAACTAGCACATCCCCAGGGATGCACCAGTTAACGTGCACCGCTGCTCTGCCACCCACGGTGTACCGCATTTACAATCAGATAGGACAAAGCTGCATCAAAACCCTGCGCCTGCTTGAAGCAGGCATAGATCTTGACGCAGGTAGGCTGAAAGCTAAAGCAACAACTAAGTGTCGTGTGCAGAAGTTGCAAAAAAGGAAAAATGGCGTTTAAACCAGTAATGAGCCCATGCTAACTTAACACAGTGTAAAGATATCCAGGATCTACATCAGTTTGGGGTTCACGAACCTGGCAGGTACAAGGCACTGAGGCTTTGCACCGTGCATGTCTCATCCCAAATCATATGTTGTTTGTGAACGAAACAATTTCCCAGACCAAATGCTTTGGATTGGCTACTTCTAAAAAATTAAACACCCCTACTATCCCGGAGTTAGAGGAATATGATGGTTGGAGTAATTTTACTCGGTTGTCCATTAGTGATTTACAGGCCCTACTCCGTAATTCTTCCTTTAACATTTCCAGTATAAATCCAAAAGGTTGGCTGCTTTGGCAACGTGCCTTATCCACAGTTTAATAACGCTGCCTTTTGCTTTATATAAGTTTTCAAATTGTATGAAATATATACCAATAGGTCGTTATGAACCTTTAGGTAGTGGTTTTCTTCATGAGGTCTGGTCGCTTCCATACACATACAGATGTTTCAAAGATGATCAAGAAGTTTATCTGAATGGAGAGGAATGCACTGAGACGCCAGATCATTCACTAATGTGTAGGCACATACAGTTACACGGTTCATGCAACAAAGACCGACCAAATATGGCTTGCGTGTTGCAAGGCACGCCAGTTCCTGCTATCATCCCCACGTTCAGTTGTTGGAAAATGGAAGTTATTTGATGCTCAATAATGAAGATTGTTCTGGGTTAATTAAAAGTATTCCTTTTATGGTAACAGTAAGTAAACGGGTTATTTGCTGCAGAAATGTTCTATTTCCTCCCACACATGAACATAGGGAGTTTTCAATCTGGCCACAAATACCAACCTTGGGAGCAGATTTCAACGGCATGGCAAGAATAAGGGCTCTTTTGTCTCAGAGAGAGGTGGCCTTGAGTTCGGCCCGTGAAACTTTCGTGCTTCACATAGCGAACACCCGTACAGAGGTGCAGACCCTTTTAAATACTGATTCGCCTTTCCATTTCAGCAAGATGGTTCGGACTATCTTTAACGCGTCCTCCACAAAGGGCCTGGCACACTTTTTTAAAGTTGTTACCAGTGGTCTCGTGACTTCATTTGAGAAAATCTTTGGAGTCATCCCTGCTTTCTTTCATTCTATTTTTTCCACTGTGCTTGGTGGATTCCCATTTTTACTTGCATTAGCAGCGGACGCTCTTGTGCTTTTTTACATTTTTAAATATGGATGTCCCTCCTGTGCAAGCTCCCGCCCTGCAGCTGCTGACGCTGTTCCGCAATCGCATGCTTGAATATTATGGCACAATGCCGTTGGCGATATTAAGCACGGCATATGGATTATCTTTTCGATTCTCCTACTTCACCTGTGTCCAGCCTGTATTTCACTGCCTGACCTGTGATTTCGATTGGGCCATTGATTTGTGTCTCTGCGGACCGGTTTCTCCTGATGTCGACTTTAATCAGCTGATGAGTCCTATCATTACTCACGAGTTGGTTTGTCCTGGCGAAAGGATTATGGCTGTGGCATTGATGCATGGACTAATTGGTCCCTGGAATTTACTGGCGGCAACACAGTCTTTCTTGGAACAGAGCTTTCTTGAAAACCCACCGAGCTGTCCTCTGATGGTGATAGAGGATCCGGTGCTGGGAGAGCACGTATGTTCTTTTCCGCTTTTAAATTGGATGGCTGAACTCTTTTCGGATGAAGACGGTGACTTCCTATTGGAGGCTCTTGCAGCTTATTTTGCATACACAATTATGTCATAGACCTTTTTCATGTTTGATATGCTGAGTACTAGCATTTCATTGACAATTCATTGACTTATTTGTCAAGTTTTTATTATTTAGCTTGCCTATTGGCTTAAGCCTCGATAAACTAGTTGACTGTTTTATTTTTTCTTAGCATTAAATTTTGCTAGTTTTTAATATTTTACCTTGCGGACCGTGCACATATAAAGTTGCAATCTGCTCTCATGAGATGGCACTTCTATTACCTTATTTTGTTCGTTTCCGGATCATGGAGGGGTATCATGTAGATCCTGGATATCTTTACACCGTGTTAAGTTAACATGGGCTCATTACCGGTTTAAACGCCATTTTTCCTTTTTTGCAACTTCTGCACACGACACTTAGTTGTTGCTTTAGCTTTCAACCTAGTAGTTCATCATGGTTTACATGACAATAATATGTTATTGCTCTACTATCAGCTTTGCTTCTTAAACTATGTCTGTACAGCGAGTGCTGAAGTTTCAAGAACAACACGATACAGAATTGTTATGAGGTCTGATCTCCACGACTTCATAGTCATAACATAAGTGCAGCTTCTGCCAATTCTGGGCATGAGGCGGGTTTTCTATTGCTCTACCGAACACACACATACACAACACTTGATGCGGTTCACATGAAGAGAGAGCTGGTGTATGCTGATGTGATACCTTCAAATCTAGGACACTAAAGTATAGGCACGCCCTAAACTAACCCAAAGAGACCTTCTTAGCAAATAATATAATATGTGTATTAGGCAGGGTGAGATATAAGTGTTGCTAACTCTTATTCATTTACAGCATGTTAACATACTGTCACCATTCGCTTTTTATGTACTAGTAACTATGCTGGTAATTTTGCTACTGATAATTGTGGTAGCGTTCTAGTGTTCCTGCACAGGAACAGGATTTGGGGAAACAGAAAGCGGAAGGCGGCCATATTGTTTGCTTGGCGCCGACCGTTGAGCAACAGCTTAGCCCCGGCGCTCCGGAATAAAGATAACTAAAAAACATTTAAAGACGTACGTTCTCACATTATTACAATGGCGACGAAGATGTGTACTTGTATTATCTAAGATATTACGCCTGAGAAGACGGCATTAGTAAATAAACATTTCAAATACACATGTGTTCTTCTTAACTCCATGTTCTGGTTTGTAATGAATATATAACGACCGAGTGTTCATGAGTTCCGAGTATCCTGAGGTACTGTAAGTTCATATTCTGGATTGTCTAAACATTGAGAGTTTGTTATATCCAATGTGACACTGTAGCTAGCTTGCTAAGGGGTTTTTCGGTACTAAGGTGAGTTTTGGGGCACCCTAATTCGCCGAGGTTCCAATCCTCTGTGCACAGTTCTGTGTGAGAACAGAAACCCTGCGACAGGGGCACCCCTGAGCCTTGCTGGAGCTTCATCACACTTGCGATACAACTCCAGCAATGCGCCACCTTTACGGCACAGATGCGTCACGCATCTATGCTGTTTTTACCCCATGATGCGCCGCATTGTAAATGCAGCACACCATGGGTGGTGGAAAAGCGGCACAGGATGACTGCAGCCGCGGGCCGTGGAGGAAGTTACGGTGGGGCAGGGAGGCGGGAAGGGGGAGGGGCAGGGTGGAGGGACCTAAAAACTGGCATATGGATAATTGCAGGTAAGTACACAATTTAATTATTCAAACGAATTTCGTAGCGCGCACTGCATCGCAAAATGGGATGCTGTGCGCGCTACGAATTTCGTTTGAATAATTAAATTGTGTACTTACCTGCAATTATCCTTATGCCAGTTTTTAGGTCCCTCCACCCTGCCCCTCCCCCTCCCCGCCTCCCTGCCCCACCGTAACTCCCTCCACGGCCCGCGATTGGATGACTGGCACATCCCTGATGATACGCCAGTCATCATAAATCTATCCCTAAGCTTCTAATCTTGTTAAAGATGAACCGCCATATGTATCATCAAAGTTTTTTACATTTCCTAAATAGCGAACTTTAAGGAATAAATAGCGATTCTTTACCATTCCTAGTTTGCGATGAGCTATTTGCTAATTACAAATTACCCATTCATTTCCATGGAGCAGGAGGCCCATAGGAATGAACGTGCAATTTGTGATTAGCAATTAGCTCATCGCAAATTACGATTTTTTTCGAGGGTGCAGGGGTGTCTCAAGAACACCCTGCTGCACCCCTGAAAAAGAAATTTGGGGGCATATGGCGCACATACATTTTGAAAACATTCCTTTACCTCAAAAACGATTTTCAACTCATAATTTGAAAACACTGGCCACGGGGAAATGACTTAAAATGTCCTCAAGACACATGAAAATGTTTTTTTAAAGCCTTTGCAACTTTTTTGGGTCACTTTTAACATGGCTATGTAACGCAAACATTCAAAATCTAAATTTGCCATGCACAGGTGGGAGCATATTTACAAGCAATTTGCTCCACAGGGAAACGTCTTACATTAAAATGGGAAAAATAACATCAGAGACACTCAATTGCCTTATAAAGAAGCATACACCATTATGTCCTTGTCATAAGTATTAAAACCATTCCTTTTCCTCAAAAACGATTTACAAATCATAATTTGAAAACACTCCACAGCTCCTATGCACATAAAAACCCTGTCAGTACTAATACTTCACATTTTCTCCAATTACATTTTCTCAAAGAAACAAAATCTATTTGTAAAACACTTGAGACAAAGCAACATTTGAAAAACACAACTTTCTTCATAATTTTCTCCTTAAAGCACACTATTTTCTATCTAAATTAAAGAAATCTTTTCTCACCTTAGCAAATACTTTGAGTTTCAAAACAGTCTCAAAAACACACCAATTTGTCTTCAGCAGAGCAAAAGGTATGCACTCCAGAGTCTGCAGCTATCAAAAGCACAGAAATGCTGTAATTCTTCACACATATCTCTCATGTCACCCAATCAAAACTCTTCCCTCACTTTTTTTCAAATGAAAACCCTTCCCCCCTCTGCCCTCTCTCCTTTTTTGCATAGCAACCACCTCTTGCAAGACCTCTGGTGTTTGCAAGTTCACACAACAATGTTGCAATTGAACTCTGAACTCTCAGTGCACCTGCATATCCAGTGCATTCTTCCATTTAATGATTTTTTCTTCGCCACTCAAAATACATCTTTCAACGAACTCATCCATGCACCCTAACTTTCTGTTTTCAGCAATCAAAATCCACCAATCACTGTTACTGCTTCATTAACACAGAAACTCCACAGTTTTTTTCATTTTAAACTCTTATTTTTTCAACTGCCATTTCATTGCCACACTTCATCTGACTGCAGCAGAACCTTCTCTCGCCATGTTTTCTGTCTGGATTGTTGGACATAGTTACATCTATTGGGCTCAGAGGTACGCTGAAAACAGGAATTTACCTAACCTCAATTTACAAGATGTGGAAATTAAGTGGTTTGGCCACAGAGGATTAAAATGTCACCAATTGATACCATTGGTGAAAACCTTTATGCATTTGCCAAAACCTGACCTGTTAATTGTGCACTGTGGAGGTAATGACTTGGGCACTTTGACTGGGGTAGGTCTGGAAATGCTTTTAAAGGACACCTTTGAGCAATTGATGGCACTTTTTCCTCAGACTGCCTTGGTATATTCAAATATATGCCAAAGACAGAAATGGAGGTGGTCGAACCAATTTTGTCCACAAATTGAGAAGTCGAGGAAGCATGTAAACAAATCTGTTTCAGCTTACATGAGAGACCATGGAATGGGCTCCTTGTACAACAATAACTTGCGTTACTACATGCAAGATATCTACAGAGGAGATGGAGTTCACTTCTCAGATGAGGGCAACAGAGTTTTCATTCTGAATTTAAGACTGTGCATTGGTACCTACTTATAAGTACCTAAATGTACCATAAACCCAAAAGCTCTTCTCAGAGCTACCCTACATCTGATCACTCACAATTATTATTTTACTCTAACTTTTTTCACTAATTTTCAAGAAAGTACGCTCCCCAGAACGCTTCCCGGTTCGCGAACCGGGCGCTCCCCACGCAAAAGAACTAAAAAAACGATATTTTTTTTTTTTGCCCTGCGAGGCCCTTTTAAAGCCTCCACATCAAACCTAGGGGGTCAGGGAGGATCTACTATGCCCCCTTATGGTCATTTGCCCCTTCGCTTTGACCTCCTCTTGTCTCTCGATCCTACCGAGAGACAAGATGGCGGCCGCTACGGACTGTTTGGAATGTTTACAGACGCCGGAGAACCAATCAGCTTCGCTTCACAAAGCTCCGTAACGCGAAAAGTCCGCGAACCGGAGCGCTGTTACAGATATATATCTTTTTTTGAACGTTAATTTCTCAAAATCCACTGGAGCACATATATTGAGACCTAGCAAAGGCACATCGGGCTACCAGTACCTACAATTTCCCCAAGTTTCGTGCAAATCCATTCAGCCGTTCGATTATTATTATTTTTATTTTTTTTTGCCCCGCGGGGCCCTTTTAAAACCTCCACATCAAACCTAGGGGGTCAGGGAGGATCTACTATGCCCCCTTATGTTCATTTGCCCCTTCGCTTTGGCCTCCTCTTGTCTCTCGATCCTACCGAGAGACAAGATGGCGGCCGCTACGGACTGTTTGGAATGTTTACAGACGCCGGAGAACCAATCAGCTTCGCTTCACAAAGCTCCGTAACGCGAAAAGTCCGCGAACCGGAGCGCTGCCCGGTCCGCTGTTACAGATATATATCTTTTTTTGAACGTTAATTTCTCAAAATCCACTGGAGCACATATATTGAGACCTACAAAAGGCACATCGGGCTACCAGTCCCTACAATTTTGCCAAGTTTCGTGCAAATCCATTCAGCCGTTCGGGCTAAAAGTGAGGCCAACCGCCCTATGGAAAACTCAATGTTAAAAACACGTTTTGGGACCCCCCTTTTTTCTCGGCCCCCCCTTGACGAAACCCCCCCACATTTTCAGGGGCTGCTCAGAAACAAAATGTTCCATTTTCCTGAAAATGTCAGCCAATTCCGTCCACAAACGCCAAAGTTATTAGACATAGAATTTTCAAAAATCCCATAGAGAAAAAATCCTAACTATATATACCTACTGGCGACCGCCAGTAGGTAATATATATATATATATATATATATATATATATATATATATATATATATATATATATATTCACTGAAAAAACCATAGGTTATAGACCATATATAGTTAGGAATTAGCATTTACAAAACCTTGAAAATTCACTGAAAAAACCATAGGTTATACACCATATATAGTTAGGAATTAGCATTTAAAAAACCTTATTTTACTCACACAAAACCATTGAAATTCCATATATAGTTAGTTGTACTAACTATATATCGCGCACCCGCAATCCACTGCTGATGATGTCACATATTACATCATTCATGACATGGTCAGTGACATCACTGATGACATCACTGATGACATCTCAAATGACATCACTGATGACATCACTGATGACATCTCAAATGACATCACTGATGACATCACTGATGACGTCATCCAGTGACTGTATAATTCTGTAAAGTTAAAATATGTCTTACATATTTAAGAATTAGTGGATGTATAAATGTCTGGATGAAGGATTTATTAGGTGCATGACTGACTGTATGAGTGAGTGGTTAAATGTGTCTCACTGAGTGCATGGGTTAGTGACTAAACTGTCTCAATTTGTGCATCATTATGTTTGTTGTTCTATAAACTGCTGCATGTGTTGATCATTAGCTATATGATTAACTATATGCGTTATTGATTGGTTGCCTACGTATTTGTATGGGAGACTGAGAGTGTGTATGGGTGGCTGGGAGGTGTATGACTCTGTGCATAGATGTGTGAGCAGTTGATTCACTAGATGTATGGGTTCAAAAGTGCATGTGGAAACAGCTGTATGGGCGGTTGACTGTGTGCATTAGTGTATGGGTGAGTGAATGGATATCTCAGTGCTACATGTCAAAGTAAGTACATATGTAAAACACAGTACATGTGAGAGTTGGCATATATAAATAACTGTGCATAAGAGCCAGTGAATGTGTGAGTGGCTGTATGGATCATTGTGAACTTGTATCAGGGATTGTATAAGAGAGTAAATATGTGTTAGTATATCTTTGAATAAGTAAGGTGTGTATAACTGTATAGTTGAGAAAATGGATGTGTGATTGATTCTTTGCATGACTGACTAGGTGTGTGTGTAACTCTATGGATGAGTGACAGTCTGTGAGTGTCTGTTTACACTTACTGTATCTAAGGTTATATTAGAGTCTGAAGAGCTTCATCGTATTATCACATGAATGATGTCATCAGTGATGTCATCAGTAATGTCAAATGAGATGTCATCAGTGATGTCATCAGTGATGTCATTTGAGATGTCATCAGTGATGTCATCAGTGATGTCATTTGAGATGTCATCAGTGATGTCATCAGTGATGTCATTTGAGATGTCATCAGTGATGTCATCAGTGATGTCATTTGAGATGTCATCAGTGATGTCATCAGTGATGTCACTGACCATGTCATGAATGATGTAATATGTGACATCATCAGCAGTGGATTGCGGGTGCGCGATATATAGTTAGTACAACTAACTATATATGGAATTTCAATGGTTTTGTGTGAGTAAAATAAGGTTTTTTAAATGCTAATTCCTAACTATATATGGTGTATAACCTATGGTTTTTTCAGTGAATTTTCAAGGTTTTGTAAATGCTAATTCCTAACTATATATGGTCTATAACCTATGGTTTTTTCAGTGAATTTCATTGGTTTTTTAAAAGCTAATATCTACAGAAGTAAAATGTATTCTTCTTTAAATCCAAAAATATATTTTATATGTTTATTAATAATTTTTTTTTATATTTTTTTGTTTCGCTCCCGGTCCGCTAACCGGGAAGCTTCCCGTTAGCTCAATTCGATTCCGCGATCCGGTCCGCGAACCGGTAACAAATCAACATAGTGACGGTATTGCGTCTTATGACGTACTGCGTTAGCGCACCCGGAAGTGCCCCGGGGCGCGGACCGAGGCGCGAAACGCAACTCCCCGGAAGCGATCCGCGTCGCGAAAGCGCGACGTATCGCGTTGCCGCTAAATGCGTCTTGTGACGTATCGCGTTAGCGCACCCGGAAGTGTCCCGGGGCGCGGACCGAGGCGCGAAGCGCAGCGAACCGGAAGCTAACCGGGGAGCGTTCCGCAGCGCGTAACATGAAAGTTAGAGGTCATGTGACTTGTTAATAAAGCTTTTCATTGGTTCATTTCACTTTTAGTTTCATAATTATGGAAGGCTAGGTCAGGTGACCTAAAAATAACACTTTTCATTGGTTGAGAAGTATTGTTTTTTCCAAATGATGAAAACCACTCCTTCTTTCCTCACTCTGACTTTCATTATTGTGAGAGGAAGACCTATTTTGCTTCTTGGAAGACCTATTTTGATTGTATGAAAATGGCTTCACTGATTGCTTCAGCTGGTGCACCCCCACCACCACCTCCACCTCCTCATGGGAAGAGAGGACCACCTCCCCAGGTGGTTACCAACACTGAGGAGGAAGATGAAGAGATGGATGAGGAGGGAGAACAACCACAATTTCTTGAAGAGTTGCTCCGGGTTTTAAGAAAGAAACCCAGTTTCATCTGGCAGTTTTTTTCCATCCCTCGTGGCCAAAAAAAGGTCAATGCCAGGTACGCAACATGCCTCATATGTAAGGAACAATTGTCCAGAGGGACGGACAAAAAATACAGCTACGGTAATCATACCATGCATAGGCACATGACGAGGAAACATCCCTTAAATTACAGCCGGGCGGAATTAAGGGATATGATGGACAATCCTCGACCAACTCCTGTGACGAGACCAGCAACATCGGTTTCTTTATCACCAGAGGAGGCACGGGAAACTGTGCCAAATATCCAACCCAATTTTGGGAACATGATACACTTATGTATGCGCTGTCGTGCATTATTAGCTTGTGGCAACATGAGCATCAATGCACTGAACCTGGCGTATGAACACCATGATTGCCCTAACCACCCCCAGTAATTTTTTTTTGCTCCTGTTGAGCCCTTTTCAACGCCTGTTTTTTGTTGTTCCCCCCCCCCAAAAAAACCAAAAAAAATATAAAATCGTTCAAAAAATACAAAAAAAACAAAAAATGTTCAAAAAATACAAAAAAAATATAAAACAACAAAAATATAAAAAAAAAGTTCTTTTCAGAACTACCTTCCCTTTCCAAAAAAATTGCTACAATGTTTAGCACTCTGGCAAGCTCTCTTTCTTTTGGTTCGCTCCCGGGTTAGCTTCCCGGTACGCGGACCGGGAGCTAACCAAAAAAATTTTTTTTTTTAAAAAAAAGAGTAAGTATAAGGAAAGTAAACAGAGAGTGATGTTTCAAGAAAGACAGCTATAGGGAGTAAAGAAGAGATACTGTTTAATAGATCTATTTACCAAAGAACAGACAGAAGAGGGTATAATTGTGAAAAACAAAATAGATAACGAAGTGAAAGAAAAACAAGCATTGGCATAGCCAATAGGTATCGACTTTGGGACCTTCTAAGTATTTAGTTATGCAGCATAATATCCTTGGTGCAGCAACATCAACTGTTGCATGGCTAAACACGTATAAGGTCCCAAAGGCGAGACCTATTGTCTATGCCAATGCTTGTTTCTTAAGTAGAATTGCAATACGTATGGCTCTTCCATGTAAAAAAATCTTATCTTGTGCTCTAAAGATTGCTAAAGTCTCGACAGAGAACAGGCTAGATTGTAAGTAGGGTAAATTGCGCTTGGTGATCTGTTTGAGGGAGCGTCTGCTTTGCCTGGTGTCTTTGGAGAGCAATTTTGATTGTTATACTGGACAATATAGCCCTAATGTAAATAACATAGGGGCATATTATCAACATAGGCAATAAAAGTTTTGCAGCTTTTATCGGCAGAAATGTGTCGCTAAAGCTGCTTTTGCGGCAGAAAACTGCCGCTAAAGCCGCTTTTGCACCAGTTTTCTGCCAATAAAAAGAGCAATAATTTTATTGGCTGCATTCATAATATGCCCCTTAGTGTGCTTCAACTACACAGAGAAAGCATTATGAACAAATAGTGATACAGTGATCAGTCAAAGACACTAAGAGTAATAGAGACGGAGTGAGTGAACAAGAGTGAGGAACTATGAGAAGAGAGGGACTGAGAAAAAGAGTGGAAGGAGTTGAGTAAGTAGGTAATAGAGAAAGGAATGAGGGAAGTAGCAAAGGCAGGAAACTGAGGATTAAAGAAATGAAGCAGTGGAACTAATAGTAGTTCAATGTGATAGAAATGTAACAAAAAGAGTACAAAATACTTACCTTATAATTGTCGTTAAATTCCTCACTTTTTATTTTTATACTTTCAATCTGTGAAAGAGAGAACAAACATTTGAAAAATATAAAAACATGTATTAAAAAATTACAAAAGACAAGGGCAAAGATTGAAGGACAAACAGTTTTTCAATAACTTTGACACTTACAGAAGCTACACAGTCCTAAAGATATACATTTTAAACTAACACTATCTTGATGCAGATGAAGTGAGGCCTATCTTAAAACATGGTGCATCTTTTGCATTGCTGTTGTCTCAGAAAAGTGTCGCAAGACACTAAAATTTAAAATAAATGCTTCAGGATGCCAATAAGATGTCTACTATCCAGAGTTTTGTTTCAGGTGAGGCCTACTCAGGGTTGTAGATGAAATTTCGAGTTGTTGAAGAGAATAGAGGACATAATACATGTGAAGGTCTACCAATGAAGTGAGTCATGTCCACTGCAATCTTCAACAAAGTCCAAACCTCCTATGTTTCCCTGGACAGACCTAAACTTGATCTGCACAATGTGATTCGTAATGATAGGAAACACACATGATGTAATTGAAATACATGCAATTTATTTTGCTCATTTCACAATCACATCACTTGTGTTTCCTTTGCTTAGGTATCTCATTGTGCAGATGTAGTCTAGCATATCAAAGAATACGCAGAAGTGCAGCACTGCATGCAACAACTTTGACACTTACAGAAGCCTCACCTTCTCCATGCCTCCTACACAGTTCTACATATACATCATAAATGCAAACAGTACAGAATTAATTATACATGTTAAATGGTTTATTTTTGCTGTTCTCAGAATGTATCAAAATTCACTAAAAACAGTGACTTGAAGGTATTCATCATGTAACAGCGGGGAAAAAAAAACACAATCAAAATGATTGTGTTTAAAAAACCCATACAACATCAGAAATCAAAAATCAGAACTCCTTAAAGTTAACTTACTTTCCATGACGTCCAAGGATATCCTATGAATAGCTTACACTCTTTTGTGCTGTTATTACTTTCAGCCCGCCACTTTCTGAAAGAAAATCTCCATCGTTTTTAAAAACATGTTACATACAATAAATGACTTCTTGCTCTCTACCACAAGATTCCACAAGGCCAAATCTTGTCAGAGCCATGTATAACTCTTGGATTTCTTGTTAGCCAATCCCATCATTTGGCATTCCCGCAACTTTCAGAATTAAAATGTTGAAGATCATTTTCACAATCCTGGAATAGTAATATCTTCCCCTTCTTGCTCAGTCATGTTCTACATTTCCTATGACACTGATACTGCTTAATATGAAGCAGACTTACACTACCTCTATGACTACAACAATTATTTAATTCTCTACATCACTTTTAATCACAAAGCAATGTAAAACAGTAGACAGCATTGCAGACTTACATTCCCTCTACTCCATGTTTTGATTGGCTGCTTCAATTAGCTTATAAAAAGAAACAGTTTTTCTGAACTCATTCAAAGTGCACATATATCTCCATGATGTCCAGTCCTATGATTAGAAGTTGTGTCTCTGAACTACACTTATCCTCAAGGCCAAATTGTGTAGGAGCCATTAGAACTTCTTGAAATTCCACAGAGCACATCCCGAGATTATTTCCCTAAAATTTTGGTTTTAAAAACACCAGGTAAGAGTTTTTAAGGTCATACGGCAATTTTTTTGTGAAAATTAAAACAGAATCATTGCAGAATGACCAGCCATTTCTAGACTTTAAATAAGCTGTGTAATGTCCTGATGATATTGAAGGGCCGTCATGATATATAATTGCTGTAGTTACAAAAGTCCTTCCTGATATTGACAACTGCGAAGCTACAAAATTTTTTATTAAAGTTGTCAATTTTGTTCCATCAGGCCTACATCGTTGGAACATTAAAATGACGTACTGGCCATATGTTCGTATAAATAATGTGGACATCATTTCAGATTTACATTGGCTACACTCCATGTTGTGATTAGCAGCTTTTACTAGCTTATTACAGGAGACTGATTTACTGTCTGGCAAAGTTAAATATATAAATCTTTCTGAGTCTACACTAGTAGTACTTGATATCATACAGTTCTCGCAGTCATGCTGCCATTGATAAGAAAGCCCAAACAGCTGATCTACATCTACACCTTCAGCATGTAATACATCAAGCATATACATTAAAAACTCCTGACAATCTTGCTGAATATTTTGAGAGAAATGTGTTTGGCCTGAACATCTGTCTAACAGATTTCGAATTTCAGACACACTTTCTATGTTTCTTCTATCAGTGGTACATTTCTCTAACACAGAATTTAACAAACCGCAAAATCTTTGATCAGAATTGACCACAATCTCTTCTTTTACATTTTTTAGAGAAAACAAAACATTAATTACTACATTAGCATAGCAGTTGACACCAGAACTGTTTTCAAACTGAAAACCAACAACATCTTCAACAGAATCCTTTTTGTTTCTGCTTGTAATTTTAGGTTCATTCACTTTTTGTCTTTTTGCTATAACCTCCCCAGTATTGTTCTCATTTCTTCGTTTCCGGCCTACCAGACGTTTCTCAAAGAAAGGAAACTGAGGCAAATGTGGCGCATACTCTCTTCTTAACCTATTGTATTCCTTAACACAATCTAGATCTGCACAAATGTTTGTGACATCACACTCAATCAAGTACAATCCCGATAAAGTTCTAACTCGTGACAATGCCACATATGCCATACCCTCCTTGAACACAGAACTGCCAATATTCACCAATGCACTGTCTACACTTAAACCTTGCGATTTATGGATTGTCACCGCATATGCCAAGCAAACTGGAAACTGCTTACGGCGAACATATAAGTCTTTTACAAGCAAAAATCTAGCAGAACAACGAGCAATTAGCTGTACTTCCTCAATGCCATCAAATTTAATTTTTAAAAATTCAATTCCATCTCTATTTCTGTATTTCACAAAATCAACAACATTACCCATTGATCCATTTACCAGACCTCTTTCAACATGTAAATTCCTTCTTAAAATTATACGGCAGTTCAAGCACACATTCAGAGTCTTTTCAAAACCTGCAGTTTTAGATATACTCTTCTCTAATGAATCCAATTTTGTTTTCAGATTCTCAGACAAAATAATTGTTGATCCCATATGCTCTACTCTATCAATAGCTTCCAGTTTCACAATCTCTTCCTTTTCTAAATGCAACATTTTGTTGTTAAATTTGGCACATTCTGCAAGAGTTGGCATCAAACATATTCCAGATTTCTTTTCAGTAATTTTCTGAAAAATATTCTCAGGCACAACATCTTGTTCTGGATATAAATTTGACAGTAATCGTGCATGTAAAGCTTCTTTCCCATGCTCGGTCACTTTTCCAATTCTAACATCTTGTAGAATAGTCTTGTAAACTTCATCCTTCGCCTAACGCATATTTTCATGCAGTTCAGCATAATTGAAGTTTAACCATATATTGACGTTGCCAATGCTGCCTAGGCACTTCCTGGTATCTTCATGCGTGAGCATTTTGAACACAGGTTGCCCTTTCACTGGTGTCAGCTGCAAAAGATCTCCGAAAACAATGATGTGTTTGCCACCAAATAACACATCATACTCTGTTTTGAGAACTTCTTGCATCCTCAAATGCACAAAGGCAAGCATGACATTGGAAACCATGCTTACTTCGTCAATGATAAGAAGTTTCATTTTCCTCAAGATTCTTGAAACTTCAAAACAAGCATCTCCAGATAGCTTGTGATATTCTAATTTGTTGTCATGCTCCACTGGCAGCATCAGTAAACGATGTAAAGTAATCCCTTTAATATTATGTGCTGCCAGTCCAGTTGGAGCAGTGACAACACAAGACAGCGATGACTCTGTCTTTTCCTGCAAATAGCATGAAATTGCTTTAATGAGGAAACTTTTTCCAGTTCCCGCTTCTCCACTCACGTACAGTCGGACAGGCTTCAACGACGTACATGAGCACTCTTTCTTATCATGACTTAATCCATGATCAATTTGCATGGTAACTTCGTCATATATTTTCCTCTGCTCAACGTTGAGTTGCCTTTCCAACTCTTCTAAGTTAACCGCATCCTCTTGAGCATGTGCCATGGCTCTTTCCACTTCATTCATAGCAGTGGCAGCTTCATTTTCGATAAGAGGTCCTCCTAGTGGATCCTGACTCAATGAAGCAGAACTCTGACTGTCCTGAGAACTGTCTCTGGCAATCTCGGCTGCAATTGTTGCTTCCTGCTCAATTTCCGCATTCAACATTTCTACATATTTGGGAAAAGCAGGACATTCTATGGTCTCCTTGGCGGCATTGAAAGAGTCTTTGTAACAGAGGAAATCTCCAAGCAGTTCCTCTTCTGCACGCCAAGGCTTGAAAAGTTGCAAAAGTGCTAAATAGAAAAACTCCTTTTTTTCAGGAGATTCGCCACTCAATTTTCGATGGTTTATCAAGTGGCATTTTCTTTGCTTGACCAGACATCCCTCACTTCCTATTACAGCATACACTCCTTTCTCAGTATCTTCTTTGATGTTCCTCTTGAATATGTAATTTTGCAGAACCTCATACAGACAAACATTCTCGAGGTGACTGCTTCGATTTGGATAATATGTATCCAACATGTTTGTCTTCAAAATGTCGGTACTGTTTGGCTCCTTTTCCGCCAAATACTCAATTTCCCGCACAGGTTTGAGAACTCTATTACGCGTTGCAGCAAGACCAAGACTCGCCCAAACAATACTCCTGGACTTGGCATAGAGACTTGCTGAAGACAACCGGTCAGAACATTCGTACGCTCCGATTTCTCGATGCGACAACATCTTCAGACTGAAACTGTACAACTTCTTGCTGAGGCTCTTTTCATGGGAAATGTCCTCCCACATATCCTTCAATTCTGTCTTCTCTTTTTTGGTGATGTAAGACGTCACATACCGAGCCACAGCCATACAGTTATCAGCCACAAACTGTATATCCATGTTAGCATTCCACATGGACAAAATCACCGGGTTGTAGTCGTTGATGTACTTGGACTCTTCGTTCCTCTTCAAATTGTATGTGTTTTTAGGTGATTTCTTCATCACATTGTGTCGCAGCGAAGACATCAAACTGTTTACTCTTCCTTTAGAAATCACCGGTCGTGGAAAGCCGAAACGACATTTGGTGTAGAACTTGTCTTTGTTTCGGAATTTACGTCGGCAGTACTTTCCACATCGATGGCTTTGGAAACGCAGAACTTTTTCTCTTAGGCTTTTCTTCTCCTTTGCGTTTGGAACAGCACACGTAGAATACTGTTGGATGAAACTCATCACTGAGTCTTCTGGATCCGTTCCAAATTTAGGTGCATCCTTGATCCACAGCAACATATGTATATGAGGAGCACCTCTTGCTTGGTACTCCTTTCTCCAGAAGAAATCCAACACCTCTCCAAGAGGTGGATTCTTCTTATTCATGATGAAAGACATCATAGCTTCAAATCTATGATTGAAGTACCTACATACATTGACTGGATCCAAAGAGCACAGTTCTCCGGGTGTCTTGAATTCGATGTTATCTACGTTAGCATTTGCCTCTCGTAGAAATTCAAGTAAGTCTTCCCAGCCATACTCGGCACAGCTCAGAGTGAGGAACCATGTGGGAGTACCTAAGTTCCTCAGCATACATTTTAAATCACCATGACGACGGTACCAGTACTCATTAGTACCACGCTGACACGCCATGAGATTAATCAGGTGAGAATCCAAAATACTATCTTGGACATTGACTTTATCCATAAAGTCACTTGCCGAGATGTTTTGCATGTGTATACCACTTTTCAAGATGTGGTTCACTGCATATGACAGTCCAGACAGATCGCTTTCAAACAGGAGATGAAACAAATAGGGAATGCATTGTCGAAACCTAGCATCTCCTGCATACAATCGCAAAGTCCGGTATTCAGAAGCAGGAATTTGATGAGGTCGCTCATCATATCTTCCTCCCTGACCTGTTGGAAAAAGCTGTGGGAAACACCGAGCTTCCAAACTTTCCTCCCAAACACTAATGGGACTCCCTTTGGCTTGTTTCATTTGAAACAACTCAATAGCATTCCCCATGACTTCCTTGGAATGCAAAGGATGAACACTATAATGTTCATATATTTCTTCACTAGTAGAGGTTTCTACTTTCTCAATTTGACCAGCACACAAATCGCTATCCTCTTCCTCACTTACTTCCTCTTCTGCAACATATACATTCTTATAGTATTTATTATTTTTTTTCAAATACAATGTTGCCTTTTTAACTTTCCTAACATCTACTAAATCTTGCCATATTTTCTTATTCTTTGTCGGAACCCCATTAACTAAGATAACCAGAGGTTCCTCTTCCACTTTTTCTACTCCAATTGTGTTAATGTTTTTCTTGAAATCTAGAGGCAAATAAACAACTCTTCCCTTTAATCCTCTCTGT
The DNA here is from genome assembly GCF_964261635.1 of Lissotriton helveticus. Classification (NCBI taxonomy): domain Eukaryota; kingdom Metazoa; phylum Chordata; class Amphibia; order Caudata; family Salamandridae; genus Lissotriton; species Lissotriton helveticus. The sequence continues at coordinate 1,597,488,530 of NC_136059.1, read as the reverse complement.
AAATCTGATGGAGGCAATTTCCCTGTCTTTGGCTCCATTCTTACAATAGCCTGAAAGGGATGGATACTTTGAATCAAAATAGATTCATAAGTATTTAAGTCCTTCAATTCAGAAGGAATCTCAACCAATTCCAGATTATTATGAACTGCTCTAGCAGGCATCTGGTTTTGTTTTAATTTGTTACAACAATAAGTACACACACGTTGATCCAATCCCAAATCAAAACAATTTTCTACCATCAAGTATGTTGCAAAATCCTTCCATTCACTATTATTTTCCCTTTCACTTTTTGCATATAAATCCACTAACTTAGTCTGATTCTTATAATAAGTGCGTCGACAACACACACAAGTGAAATTAGGCCTCTCACTTGATTTCACCTCAAACGTCGCAATTTCCCTCTGGAAATTATCTGTACTGGAAACCTGTACACTATCTTCCACATGACCCTCTACTTCTTGCTCAATTTCAACATTCTCCTCTTTACTTCCAAAGTAACAAAACTCAATTTCTTCACACATATTCTTCACATCTATTTCAGAACCATGCAAAAGAGCAGCGCATAATTGTTTCAGCATAATTGCTGGACTCTTAGCATAATACAACATTCTAACTAATTTCCTCACTTTGTTATGATGCACTGCTAGCATCCTGAAATGATGAAAAACACTCTGGCATACTCTCCTGGAAAGACAAGCCAGTGAATGACCATGCAAACCTGTCACTTCTCTTACTCTGCAAGGATCTAATTCTTGCAACAACATCATTTTCTGCTTCAAACTTTTTTTGTTAAATGACCGTACAAAATCACAAAGCAAATTGATGGAATCCTGTCGCACACTGTAAATACTACTACACTTCCAGGTGTACACAGGACCCTTAGCACGTCTTCCTAAAACCTCATTACCTAACACCTCTTCTGCCTCTGTTGTCACAAGTTTTTCTTTTTCAACTGGACAACCATCTTTCACTTCATAAGCACGACCACTGGTGTCAACTGCATGCACCAAATCATTATCCTGGAAATAACTCTCCTCATTAAAAAATGCCTCAGAGCTTGAACTATGCATACATTCTCCAGAAAAAACTTCACAAAAATGACTACGATTAACTATTCTCTTCCATCTACTATTTCTTTTGAAATCAAAAATTGCCTTGTTTAGCTTCCTAATTCTATTGATTGTCAAAATAAATAACTTACGTTTAATTTCAAATGCCTGATCAATAACTTTCTCAACTATTTTTTTTCTATTATAAAAAACTAGTTTCTGTTGACCTTTCTTAATATTTTTTAACAAATTGCCAATTATCCTGTTGCGGAACATTCGTTTACGAATCTCCCTAAACTGTTGTTTCCTTCTACTATCATGCACAGATTTATCTCTTGCTCTAGCAGTAACATTTTTCATTGTCCTTTTCTTTCCATTTGATTTCCTTCTCGTGTTATGGACTGAAACATTTTCTGTAGTAATATTTTTTTTATTACAAATATTTCTTATGAAATATTTAGAGCTCTTACCCGGTGCTTTCTTCGTGGCTTGAGAAATCTTTTTGTTAGAGGACTGCTGGGTTTTTGTTTTCACCTGCTGTCTTTGACGTTTTGCAGCCTTAATCTGTCTTTGTATTGTAGGCATGGTAAAATCTTGAAATGATCTGCAGTTGGATCTGAGGAAAAATATAATAAAAAATGTTAATAAACATTATTACCAAACAGTAAATCAGTAACCGTGATCAAAAACTTAACACACTACTTGACATTTTAATTTGAAGATTTTTTAGTCATTGGCAATCTTACAATACAAAAATACCAGAAAAGAATCTATGCTATTTTATATGTGAATCTGATCTAATTTTATGAACATATTTTAATATTTTATTGAAGACACTACACATAACCTGTTTTTGAAGGTGTCTTTATTTTTAAATTAAACGGTTTACCTTTTTACTTTTTATTAATTATAAATTTTAAAAATAAATGTTTATATTTCCAAAGGCTCAAGCAGGTCAGCTTCCCATCCTATATCATATAGTTCGGACAAATCTGCATCCTCATCACGCTCTTCTTCATCCTCAGGATTTAAATCATCCAAAGGATCAACATCCACTGATGTTTCAATTACAAGTTCAATGATGAGGTCAAAATCAACTGATTGCAGATTGTCGCTCATGTTGAGGTTGTCTTTATCTTTAAAGAAAGATAACAACAATGAGATGTTGCAGAGTAAGAGACAAATCTCAGAGATTATATTAGTAAAATTGTTTAACAAGATTAACATTTAGCAGCTATTATTTAGCCATGTCCAGCAATGCTGAGCAGGTGAAGCCTATGTCTAATTATTCACTGAACAGGACTCATCTCTTCTTAACCTTGGATAAGCCTCACCGACTCTGTGTCCCCTGCACATACTTAAATGTAAAGGGGCAGATTTATATTAAATGGCACATCCCCAGGCATGCACCAGTTAACGTGCACCACTGCTCTGCCACCCATGGTGTGCCGCATTTACAATCAGATAGGAGAAAGCTGCGTCAAAACCCTGCGCCTGCTTGAAGCTGGCATAGGTCTTGACGCAGCATTGTGGAGATGCGGCACCCCTGAGCCTTGCTGGAGCTGCATCGCACTTGCAATACAACTCCAGCAATGCGCCACCTTTACGGCACATATGCGTCACGCATCTGTGCCATTTTTGCCCCATGCTGCGCCGCATTGTAAATGCAGCACACCATGGGTGGCGGAACAGCGGCGCAGGATGACTGTCACATCCCTGGTGATGCGCCAGTCATCATAAATGTATCCCTAAGCTTCTTATCTTGTTAGAGATGAACTGCCATATGTATCATCAAAATATTTTACATTTCCTAAATAGCGAATTTTAAGGAATAAATAGCGATTCTTTACCATTCCTAATTTGCGATGAGCAAATTGCTAATTGCAAGTTACCCATTCATTTCCATGGGCTAGGAGGCTCATAGGAATGAAGGTTTAATTTGCGATTACCATTTTGCTCATCACAAATTAGGAATTTTTCCAAGGGTGAAGGGGTGTCTCAAGAACACCCTGCTGCACCCCTGAAAAAGAAAATTGGGGGCATATGGCACACATACATGCCCTAAGGGCATGTGTTGGCGTCATATAGCACCTTTTGTTTTTTTGAAAAAAAGCTTTTTGAAAAGAATTCACAAATTACCACCAATTTACCACAATAGTTTCCAAATCCTTAATGTCATTTTTTACATATTTTTTGTTTGATACATTGCATTTAAGGAATCACAAAATTTGCAAATCCTTCAGTGCAATTGCAAAATAAGGAATAGCAAATTTTGCTTCTCCTTATTTTGCATCAAACTTGTTTGATACATACCATTTGTCTAATTAACATTAACAAAGGCTGAAATTCGTAGAATTTTGATCTTTGCAAATGCTAATTACCTTCATACATATGGCCCCAAGTGAGGCCTGTCTTGCGGCATGGTGCATCTTTTGCATCACTGCTGCTTGGGTTTTATGTGGTACGTTTTTTTTACACCATGACATATCTGCCTAAATGCATCAATTTGTAATGTTGTCGCCTCATAGCAAATCTTTTGCACCACCGCTGCATCATAAAAGTGACGCACAGTGGCACAAAAGAGGCATACACCTATCATAAATCTGTCCCTACCATTTTAAATGATTAATCCAGGATGACAATAAAGTGTGTCCTATCCAGAGGTTTGTTTAAGGTGAGGCCTACTCAGGATTGCAGATTAAATTTACGCTTGATGAAGAATACAGAGGAGATAATACATGTAAAGGCCTACCAATGAAGTAAGTAATGTGCACTTTATTGCGCTAGTCATCATAAATGTATCCCTAAGCTTCTTATCTTGTTACAGATGAACCACCATATGTACCATCAAACTATTTAGCATTTCCTAAATAGCAAATTTTAAGGAATAAATAGCAATTCTTTACTATTCCTAATTTGCAATGAGCAAATTGCTAATTGCAAATTAACCATTCATTTCCATGGGCTAGGAGGCTCATAGGAATGAAGGTTGCAATTTGTGATTAGCAATTAGCTCATCACAAAATAGGATTTTTTTCAAGCGTGCAGGGGTATCTCAAGAACACCCTGCTGCACCCCTGAAAAAGAAATTTGGGGTCATATGGCGCACATAAATTTTAACAACATTCCTTTACCTCAACAACGATTTTCAAATCATAACTTCAAAACACTACACATGGGAAAATTACTTAAATTGTCCTTAAGACACATAAAAGCGTTTTTTGATTGGCTTTCCTGCATGGTAGGGTCACTTTTAACATGGCTATGTAACACAAACATTCTAAATCTAAATTTTCCATGCACATGTGGGAGCATATTTACAAGCAATTTGCGCCACAGAGAAAGGTCTTACACTAAAATGAGAAAAATAACATCAGGGACAGTCAATTGCCTTATAAAGAAGCATACACCATTATGTCCTTGTCATGATTTTAAAAACAATTCCTTTTCCCCAAAAACGTTTTTCAAATCATAATTTCTAAACACTGCACATGGGAAAATGACTTAAAATGTCATTAAAACACATGAAAGCGTTTTTTGATTGCCTTTCGAGCATGGTTGGGTCACTTTTAACATGGCTATGTAACACACAAATTCAAAATCAAAATTTTCCATGCACACGTGGAAGCATATTTACAAGCAATTTGCGCCACAGAGAAAGGTCTTACACTAAAATGAGAAAAATAACATCAGGGACAGTCAATTGCCTTATAAAGAAGCATACACCATTATGTCCTTGTCATGATTTTAAAAACAATTCCTTTTCCCCAAAAACGATTTTCAAATCATAATTTCTAAAAACTGCACATGGGAAAATTACTTAAAATGTCCTTAAGACACATAAATGCGTTTTTTGATTGGCTTCCCTGCATGGTAGGGTCACTTTTAACATGGCTATGTAACACAAACATTCAAACTCTAAATTTTCCATGCACATGTGGGAGCATATTTACAAGCAATTTGCGCCACAGAGAAAGGTCTTACACTAAAATGAGAAAAATAACATCAAGGACAGTCAATAGCCTTATAAAGAAGTATACACCATTATCTCCTTGTCATGATTTTAAAAACAATTCCTTTTCCCCAAAAACGATTTTCAAATCATAATTTCTAAACACTGCACATGGGAAAATGACTTAAAATGTCAATAAAACACATGAAAGCATTTTTTGATTGCCTTTCCAGCATGGTTGGGTCACTTTTAACATGGCTATGTAACACAAACATTCAAAATCAAAATTTTCCATACACATGTGAGAGCATATTTACAAGCAATTTGCGCCACATAAATCATAATTTTCTCCTTAAAACACACTATTCTCTATCTAAAGTAAAGAAATATTTTCTCACCTTAGCAAATACTTTGAGTTTGAAAACAGTCTCAGAAACACACCAATTTGTCTGCAGCAGAGCAAAAGGTATGCACTCCAGAGTCTGCAGCTATGAAAAGCACAGAAATGCTGTAATTCTTCACACATATCTCTCATGTCACCCAATCAAAAGTCTTCCCTCACTTTTTTCAAATGAAAACCCATCCCCCCTCTGCCCTTTCTGCTTTATCTGCATGGCAACCACCTCCTGGAAGAACTCTGTTGTTTGCAAGTTCACACAACAATGTTGCAATTGAACTCTGAACTCTCAGTGCACCTGCATATCCAGTGCATTCTTTCATTTAATGACTTTTTATTGACCACTCAAAATACATCTTTCAAAGAACACATCCGTGCACCCTAACTTTTTGTTTTCAGCAATCAAAATCCACCAATCACTGTTACTGCTTCATGAACACAGAAACTCCACAGTTTTTTTCATTTCAAACTCTCATTTTTTCAACTGCCATTTCATTGCCACACTTCATCTGACTGCAGGAGAACCTTCTCTCACCATGTTTTCTGTCTGGATTGTTGGTCATAGTTATATTCACTGGGCTCAAAGGTACGTTGAAAGCAGGAATTTACCTAACCTCAATTTACAAGATGTGGAAATTAAGTGGTTTGGCCACAGAGGATTAAAATGTCACCAATTGATACCATTGGTGAAAACCTTTATGCATTTGCCCAAACCTGACCTGTTAATTGTGCACTGTGGAGGTAATGACTTGGGCACTTTGACTGGGGTAGGTCTGGAAATGCTTTTAAAGGACACCTTTGAGCAATTGATGGCACTTTTTCCTCAGACTGCCTTGGTATATTCAAATATATGCCAAAGACAGAAATGGAGGTGGTCAAACCAATTTTGTCCACAAATTGAGAAATCGAGGAAGCATGTAAACAAATCTGTTTCAGCTTACATGAGAGACCATGGAATGGGCTCCCTGTACAACAATAACTTGCGTTACTACATGCAAGATATCTACAGAGGAGATGGAGTTCACTTCTCAGATGAGGGCAACAGAATTTTCACTCTGAATTTAAGAATGTGCATTGGTACCTACTTATAAGTACCTAAATGTACCATAAACCCAAAAGCTCTTCTCAGAGCTACCCTACATCTGATCACTCACAATTATTATTTAACTCTAACATTTTTCACTAATTTTCAACAAAATACGCTACCGGGGCCGCTACCCGGTACGCGAACCGGGAGCTAACCTCGCGAAATTTTTTTTGAAAATGTTTTTTTTTCGCACATATAAGCCTCCTCAGCCACCCTCAGAAAACCTAGGGGGTCAAGATAACTCTACCGTGCCCCCTTCTACCCATTCTGAACATTATTTGCCCTCCATCTTGTATCTTAATTCGACCGAAACACAAAATGGTGGACTCCTGGAACGCTTAAGGTCCGCGAACCGGGGCGCTCAACGGTTCGCGTACCGGGTCGCTCCCTGGGAAGCGCACCATCAAAAAAGGTGGGAAAGTAGTTCACACAAAAGCCACTTGAGACAATTTCACCAAATATAGATTAGCTCATACTACATACCAATCCCTACCATTTTCACAAATTTGATTGGAATTCCATTTAGCCATTTAGCCTGTAGACCTCTCTAAATACCGTGAGGTAAATTACTTCACAAAACACATCTGAAGTGTTGGAATTGACAACCAATTAAAATGTTACTTTCATTTTCTACTTTTTTTACCTGACATTTGATTGGTTATGTACCCGAATATATATAAAGGAAGAGAAGGAAACACAGCCATTTTGACTACTACTTCCTGGTGTACATTTCAATAGGATTTTCATTAATAACTTCAACTTCTTTTTAAAGGTAAGTTGTTATTTTTAAAACTGAAGTATATTGTGCACTTTAAGTTAATATGGCAAACTTTTTCTGTTAGTTATATACTATCCCTCTGTAGTACTTATAAATTTAGATACAATTTTTTATATTCCTACTTCCACTCTGATACTATACACTGCCCAAAGATAAATTCACTGTTAAAAACTGCCTATCTAAAATTAATCCCAACAGTGCCCTACCTCTACTAATATATATATTTTTTTATGCAAATTTCAGGGAAAATGGAAAGCGAACAAAAAATTTCATTTGAAATTGTCCTTCCAGAGTCCAACACAGAAATCATTGATCCAAATGAGATTGAATTTATGGATGAAACTTGGGACCAAGAACTACTGCAATGTGTACAAGCAGTAGATAACCTCCTTGCAAATGAGGACATTTTACAACCTCAGAGACTACAATGTATATTCCATGATAATTTTGAAATTTCTGACAATGAAATGTTAGAAAGTTTAATAAATTATGAAACACAATAAAAAATGCTTAAAAAAAAAAAAAAAAAAAAAAAATAATCAACAAAACCAACAATCAATTAACATACAGCATTTGAAAAGTCTATCATTCATTTTTCATTGCAGTACGCTGCCCAGAACGCTTCCCGGTTCGCGTACCGGGCGCTACCCACGCAAAAAAACAAAAAAAAAATTATTTTTTTTTTTGCCCCGCGGGGCCCTTTTAAAGCCTCCACATTAAACCTAAGGGGTCAGGGAGGATCTACTATGCCCCCTTATGGTTATTTCCCCCTTTGTTTTGGCCTCCTCTTGTCTCTCAATCCTACCGAGAGACAAGATGGCGGCCGCTCCGGACTGTTTGGAATGTTTACAGACGCCGGATAACCAATCAGCTTCGCTACGCGAAGTTTTGGTACGCGCCCCGGTCCGCGAACCGGGAGCTGCCCAGTCCGCTGTTACAGATATATATCTTTTATTAAATGTTAATTTCTCAAAATCCACTGGAGCACATATATTGAGACCTACAAAAGGCACATCGGGCTACCAGTCTCTACAATTTTGCCAAGTTTCGTGCAAATCCATTCAGCCGTTCGGGCTAAAAGTGCGACAGACCGCCCTATGGAAAACTCAATGTTAAAAACACGTTTTGGGACCCCCCTTTTTTCTCGGCCCCCCCTGGACGAACCCCCCCCAAATTTCCAGGGGCTGCTCAGAAACAAAATGTTCCATTTTCCAGAAAATTTCAGCCAATTCCGTCCACAAACGCCAAAGTTATTAGACATAGAATTTTCAAAAAACCCATAGGGAAAAAATCCTAACTATATATACCTACTGGCGACCGCCAGTAGGTAATATATATATATATATATATATATATATATATATATATATATATATATATATATATTTTTTTTTTTTTTCAAACAAATGCCCTAAGCATTAGGGAGCCACTCGACAGTTCCCTGCCCTCCGGTCTTCTCTATTCAGCTTCACTGTATTCGCTCCACTTATTCTTAAATTTGCCGACGCGTTTCAGGGTAAGGACCCCTTCTTCCAGGGCTGCACAATGATGACACCTGATGCGCATGAGTTTGATAAGGCTTCTTTTATTTCAAGCCCCAATGTGGGCGTAAGCTGAGTGCAGCGCACACTAGGATTGCTGGGACTTGAAGTCCTCTCATGCGTAAAAGTCATTACCTCTCAGTGAGTTCAGGAGTTCATTAAAAGATTCGTGCCTGTCTTTATATGCCTTAAGTAGGTTGTGTTGCAATCAGGAATGCTGCAATTTGAAAGGGAAACTGTGCCGATTTCGCTGCCAATCAGTTTGGTGCTCCGGCCTCAGACAGCTGATGCATTCATTTTCTTCAAGCTGCCGATGGTGCTTCCCTCACGGCCGGGCCGCCGTGCGCAGTAATTTTTCAAACAAATGCCCTAAGCGGCGGCCTCGTCGCGGGAAGAGCACCGTCTCTTCAACTATGGAGAAGCTGTGCTATTGAACTATTCTACGGCGTCTCAGCGCTTTGGAGTCCAGTTGAAAAGGAACTCTCCACAGCGTCCCGAATCCTACTAAGGACAGTAATATTGCTTTTATAATACTTACAGCGGGAACCCACTGAGGGAATACATTATGGCTCTCCTGGGGAGTCTTAATCTCCAAACTAAGGACTCGGACTCCCAGCATGCACGAGAAACTGCTTAACGAAGCGCACACCCACTTAGGGAAAAAATTATATTCAGGCGTGCAAATAAAAGAAATAAAGGAGGGCCAATCCCACTGCAAAAGTACGAGCAAGCCTCTGATGAGATGCTTCATAGCATCGAAACGCGTCAGCCATTATAACAAGCTGCGGGCCTATGCGGAGAGATGAACATGCAGACCGGATGGTCGACTTTAAAGAGTGTGCCTTCCCGAAAAGCTCAAGGGCAGTTATATATATATATATATATATATATATATATATATATATATATATATATATATATATATATGTATTACCTACTGGCAGTCGCCAGTAGGTAGTTATAGTTAGGACCTATTATCCATAGGAAATCTGCAACATTCTAATCCCAATAACTTTGGCGTCAATTGATGAATCTTTGCGAAATCTTCCAAACTTTTGGACAAAACTCTGGTCCACTCCTATCCTGAAAGTGATTTGTCAAGTGGGGGCCGAGAAAAAAGGCGTGTCCTAATACGTGTTATCCCCATGCAATTTCCCATAGGACCTTTAGCCACAGCTACAGCTTGAACTGCTGAACGTATTTACGCCAAATTTGGCAAAGAGGTATTCCTCAGTTCAGACTTGTGCCTTTTGCTTAAATGGTGTCAATCTGTTTAGTAGTTACTGAGAAAATTACAGTTAAAAACATTTATATATCTGTGGGCGCAGTGGATCCGCGGAGTGTGCGCGCATCGTCATCGTATCATAAGCGCACCCTTCCAATCACGGGCTGAATGCTAATTGGCTGTCAAGTGGTTGTCAATTTGAAACCAGGAACTGTTGGCAGCCATTTTGTGCCTTGGTAGAAGCGAGGCTGAGGAAGTCATTGGAATATGTGTGCAAAACGTAGAAAGGGGGAGGGTAGAAATAATTTTACCCTCTAGACCTGCTTAGGGGGTCCCAGAAGGACCCCCAGGGCCCACATATTTTTTTTAAAGAACCGGCAGGTGCGTGAAGGGTTCGCAGACACTGCCATAAAATAAATAAAATAAAACTGAGCTTTTTTATAATTAGCCTTGTAGTGTAGTTCCTATATTCCCAATAAGCTCTGCGCATTGGAATAATATATCCTGTAGATTAGACGTAGGACTGAGGTCGTCTAGGTCTCTTCCAAATATACTAGACTTAATTGTGTGTGCCAGCTAGCTCAGAGGTCACTAGAAACTTTCTCGAATTCACAAGAAGGGATTAGTCTCTGACAACTGCATAAACATGACAACTTTGTTTCCCCAAGATAAAACGTATCTTCAGAGTCGTGGAAACAATAGATAGATATTTCACTCAGTCAATCGTGCATGCTTCGTTTCATTAGAGGTGCAGAGAAATAGATAGACGGGCGTTTTCTTTTTTTTTTTTTTTTTTTTTGGTTAAACACTTTTATTGAGTAATCAAATAAGGGTCACAAGGATGGGCCTACAACCACACGGGCCGGCCGCTAAAATCAAGGCACAATGTAAAAAACATACGATCACTCCCGTGGTCAGGCATAAATCAGATACCAAATGTTACTCGAAAGATAGAACAATCGGGGGCAACGGGGGCAGAACACCCGAAAGAACATACACACAGGACTTAGCCCAATTAATAACCAGACCAGAGTTAGCGCCAAACGAAGTGAGAACGTCAAATAGGACATTTAAAGATTTGCGCGGGGAAGTAAGGTAAAGAAGAATGTCATCCGCGTAAAGCGAGACGCGATCCTCAAAATCTGGTGACCAACGGATCCCTTTGAGTGAAGGTTCCCATCGAAGCCACGCAGCTAACGGCTCCAAAGCAAGAGCAAAAAGTAGAGGAGACAAAGGGCACCCCTGTCTGGTCCCCCTACCAAGGCCAAAGGGAACAGAGACTCGACCGTTAACCACAACCTGCGCCAAGGGTTCGGCGTATAACAACTTCACCCAACCAATAAACCCAGGACCGAAACCAAATTTCTCAAGAGCCGCCCAAAGATAGGGCCACTCTATCGTATCAAAGGCCATCGAGGCATCTAGCGAAGCCAAAATGGCCGGCTCCGTCAGAAGCCCCGCCCTCGCAATGGCTCCGTGGAGACGACGCAGATTAAGAGCCGTGTTACGATGCGGGATAAATCCGGATTGGTCTGGATGAATCAAACTGCTAATAACCGTCAGGAGGCGGGTAGCCAGGAGCTTAGCCAGGACCTTGGGCTCAACATTCAACAGGGAAATGGGCCTATAAGACGAACAAAGGTCCCGGGGTTTACCTTCTTTAGGAATAACAACGATCGTAGCCAGTCGCTGATCATATGGGAGAATACCCCGCTCCCGGGACTCCAAAAACATGGTGCGAAGATAGGGCGCCACCCTGTCAGGACTTAGCTTGTACAACTCAATCGGCAATCCATTCGGGCCCAAAGCCTTGCCCGAACGGAGTGAGCGAATGGCAGTTGCTATCTCGTCCGTGGAAAAAGGGGAGTCCAAAGAGACTCGGTCTAAATCGGAGACACAGGGCAGAGCTATATCACGCAACAAGAGGCGAGAGTCATCCACATCCCGGTCAGACACAGGGGAATAAACCACACGTAAATAGTCCGCAAAACAGTCCACTATTCCCACCGGGTCAGTCACTCTCACACCATTCAGGGTCTGGATCACCGGCACCACACGATTCGCCCTCTCCTTCTTGTCCAACCACGCCAGCAATTTACCCGCTTTGTCCCCCACATCATACAAACGACCCTGTTGCTCCCGAAACATCATTTTAGCCGCATCCGTAACCAGAGACCTATACTCAAATTGTTTCAGACCCAAGGCGTGGAGTTTATCAGGAGTCACAGCCGATTCCAAGTCAGCCTCTATCCCAACAATTTCCCTCTCGAGTTCCACCACCTCCCGATTTCTCGCCTTTTTGGATTCAGCAATAAGGGAAAGGGCCTGCCCGCGGATCACCGTCTTAAAGGCCTCCCATAGGGACACCGCAGAGGAGACGGACCCCTCGTTGTCTAAAAAATAATTGTCCAACGACTTGATCAAGAGACCACGGGTCTCGGGGGAGGTCAGATACCATGGGTTGATGGGAGCCACCCGGCCCGCCGCCTCCACCCCCACCTCAAAACAAAGCCAAAGCGGAGAATGGTTGGAGATGCCCCGGGGGAGGTGTCTAATCTCCCGAACAGCAGACGACTGCGCCGCAGGCATCAGGAAATAATCCAGTCTAGACAGACTCCCATGGGCCCCGGAATGGAAAGTGTATTGAAGCTGAGTAGGGTGCATAAGTCTCCAACAATCCACTAAACCAAAGGTATCCAGAAACCCACCCAGCCATCGTTGGGCCGAAGGAGTGTCCCTAGGGGGGTGACGATCAAGTAGACCGGAGAACACAGAGTTAAAGTCACCTGCAATGAAAAGAGTACTATCTGGGAGGCTCAACAACACTCGGCCCAAATCGGAAAAGGTAGAGGTCTGTAAACCGGGGGGCACATAAACGGTAAACAGGGAAAGAGTCTGACCCTCATAGCGTCCCACGAGGACGGCGTAACGCCCCCGATCATCAAGAATCACATCATCAATTGCCAGGGGGAGGGAAGCCCGGACAAGGATACCCACCCCCCTGGAACCCGTGGTAAACCCTGAATGTGCGACGAGGCGATAGCCCCACCTGTTCATTGCACGACAAGTATTGCCCACTAGATGAGTCTCCTGCAGAAAGACAATATCAGGAGACAAACGTCGTAGACATCGCAACACCACACCCCGTTTTATACGATCCCCCAGACCATTGACATTCCACGAAATAAACCTCAACCCGCTACCCCCCATCCCACACCGTGATGCCGGAACCCTCCCCCAATGAGCATGACATCGAAAACACCATCAGCAAGATAGAATCGCCTTGAAAAAACAAAACACAAACATCAAACTTCCCATCAACCCACCCCCCAACGACCAAGAAAACACCCCCCACCCTGCACCCCTGCAAGAAGCTAAAAAGCCACCCCAACATGCAGTGTGCCTGTCGCCCAAGAACCCCCATTCTACAAAAAGACCCCGGAGGAGGAAAAGCCCTGTCCCACCCGCCACCCCGATCAAGGTAAAGAAGGAGGAAAACACACAGAAAATAGAGGCACTTAGGCATAAAATCCCTGAAGAAGTTACGTGGCACGGAGACCGGGGCATAGACAATAAGTTCAGCTCTCTATACCACCCTCGGCACCACCCAGGTGTTCGGCGGGCTCAGTCTCAGGAGGTCGGTCCGGCAGAGAGTCCAGCCAGTCATTCACGGAATCAGGCCGATCAAAGAAAAGGGTCCGTTCATTGTATTCAACTCGCAGCCTGGTTGGAAAAAGCATAGCGTAGCGCAGTCCCAAGTCCCGGAGACGCTTCTTGACTCCACGGAAGCCCATACGCTGTTTCTGCACCAATTGAGAAAAGTCCGGGTAGAAGTTCACCGTGGCATTCTCAAAAGCCACCGGGCCCTTCACTCGCGATGCCTGCAGGATAGCGTCCCGGTCTCTATAGTGAAAGAGTTTCGCAACAATAGGCCTCGGTGGGGCGCCCGGCTTGCCCTGGCCTCCCGGAACACGATGGGCACGTTCCACTGCGAAGAATTTACTCAACCCAGACGGAGAGAGGTAGTTCTGTATCAGGTCCTCAACCAGGAGATCGACAGAATGCGGGTCCGGATTTTCCGGAACGCCAACCACACGCACGTTACAACGACGTGATCTGTTTTCAAAGTCCTCCAAGCGCCGGGTCATGAAATCGTTCACCCTTCGGAGATTGCCAATCTCCGTCTGTATCTCCGAGACGTCGGTCGTGAGGCTGGATGACTTGAGATCCAATGACTTCACCTTCTCATTGGTTTTAGATAGGTCGGCCCGAATCAAGTTCACATCAATGGCCACGGTGTCGATTTTGTGGGCCAAAGCTTCATACTGTTGGCCTATTGTTTCCTTCGTGCCAGAAATGGCGCCCATGATGTCTTGCAAGGACGGCTCCGTCAACGCTTCCACAGTGTGGTCAACTGCACTCGGGCCAGGCAAGGCGGTTCCAGGGGACCCCTTCGAATGGGTGTACCGGTTCATGACGTTAGACTGGACCGGGCCCCCGCGAAGGGGCGTTTTGGTCTTCCGAGTCTCTCGGTCCCCTCTGCCCGCCATGTTGGGGACCGCGTCCCAGGGGACTCACTCGAGCAGGTGAAAATGGCCACAGGAGAGGAAGGCGTTGTAGCCAAAAAGCAGCGGCGAGGGTACCTCTAGGCGTGAGCCAGCCCGGAAGGACAAAACGCAAGCCAAAGGCACAACAGCAGTCTCGTGCCGCTGGACCCAGCAAGGGCCAGACTCCTCTGCCAGACGTCGCAGTCCGAGGCAGAATCGAAACCGAAACTTAAGAGGGGGACCCACAAGTCGAATCCCCCAGCCGCTGTTGTTCAACTCAGACACGGCCACAGTGCCTCACCCATACCCGGGCGCTCCTCCAGGGCGGACCCCGAAAGTTTGAGTCGTCGTATCTTCGGTGCCCCCGGTCCGAATCAAAATCCGAAAACCATAGGAAGATCAGCCCAGTGTCCTCTACACAAATCCTCGTGAAGAATCAGGATATGTTCAGGATATTATGCCGGGAGTGGCGGGGGTCCGGAGAGCGCTGTGCTCACGCGGCCATCACGGATGCCCGCCAAGCTCCTCCTCTAGACGGGCGTTTTCAATGAAAAGATTTATTGAACAGTCTTCTTTCTCAAGCATAAGAAATGAACTGCTACAATCGTAACACAGTTTGTAAAATATAAAGAGTACAGTATAAATAGTAGAATAAAATAATACTGTAAGAGCATTGTATGGTTCCTAAACCATAGAAAAATACATACATAAATAACTAAGGCAAAAGTACTAAACTGGTGCTTCTAAAATACCTAACCTAAGCTTAGTACAAGGGAAGAAGTAAATGAGGTGTAGCATCAATGTAGTATTCTTTTGCCAAGAATCTGCACAAGATTTCTCTAAGGGTCTAATCAGGTCCGTACCTTAGCTTAGAATGGAGAAGGCGTGTCTCAGGACTCGATTTCCCAACACCGCGCAAGGGTAGCTTGGAAAAACTGGAGCTGGATTTCTCGGCAGGAGAAATGACAGCGTCTCTCTTAATGCGTCTGCTGGAGGGTCGGCTTCCTTCGGCACTTGCTGTAGCAGGCTGTGTCGGGCAAGTCGATAGTCGAACTGCTCCAAACCACTGTGTGTTTGCTTGCGCAAGTGTGGGCATATTTATACCTTAAAGGTGCCTGGTTTGACGTATGGTTGGACATAATAACGTCATCAAAGAGACTCAGTTCGTTGAAAACTCTATTAGTGTCCTGGGGTGTCCATCACCCTCTCATAGCAAGGAAATCTGTTCTCTCTTTCAAAATCTAAATCAGATTGCTTTTCCACATGGGGAGCTGCATGTTAGTAGCACCCCGTGTGGAAAAGCAATGACGGCTCTCAAATGTGTAGAAGCTGTGCACCAAAGGCATACTGGAATCGCGCACCCTACAGATTATGAGTCTTGCATCCAGAGGGTGCACACCAGGGGACCACACTGAGCGCTGCACTGGGTGCACGACTTTTAATTTTACCATAAAAAAATAGCCCCCGCCAGTAATTTCTAATATCCCCGGGGACCCTATCCCCCGGGTCTTATAAAAAATGTTGGGGACCGCGGGGGGAGCCACAAGGCCCCCACGGTCCCGCCGGCTCCCCGCGTCCTTCGAGAGCCGGCATTGCTTTTCCACATGGGGAGATGCTAACTTGCAAGTGGAAAAGCAATTTGGTTTGGATTTTGAAAGTGAGAATAGATTTCACTGCTGTGTCTTACAAAATCCAAACTAAGTTTGCTATGGGAGGGCGGGAGCCGCAAGACTCCCGCCTTCTCATAGCAAACAGCTGTGTCCCGGGGGTAGGCACCCTGGGACACTGCAGGAGCCGGCCCTGGGGCGTAGCAGTCCCAGGGGCCCTGGAGGGATCCAGGCAGAGGGCACGCAGTCTGTCTCCCACAATACACAAATCCCCGGGGGTGGTGGTTCCCGGGGCTTGAGGGGGGTGGTTGAGGTCCCCACACTTCTAATTTTGCAGGGGGGGCCTTGGAGCCCCCCACAACCATTTATTTTATAGCCCAGGGGGGTGGCTCTCAGTCTTGTATAGGAAACAGCAATGTTGAGAAAATCTTCCGGTAAGATAACAAAGGATTTTGAAGTCCATTTTCTGCATTTTTGTTGTAGTTTGCAGACGTTAAAGCGACGACAATTTTAACTCTGTCTTTGTAAATATGCCACTAACTTTTGTAATGTCGACAATCTCGTCTTCCATTTAAATAGGCACGAAGTATTTATTGAAGTTCATTGTGAATCGTGAAGCAATACTGTCTAATTGTGATCGATAAAGAATTGAATGAGTTGTGTATTTGTTTTGCTCATAATGTGCTTAGGGGGAGATTTACAAGTTCATTGCGTTACTATTGCATCACTTTTAAGATGGGAAAAGTGACGAGAAAGTGGCGCAAGGGAGTTGTAAATCTGGTACACAGTGTTCTGTTTTACTTTGTTTTCCTTTCTGTAATGTAGAGGATCCTGGGTAAATATAACGGTTTCTGTACAGCCAGTACCTTTCAACACTATCCCCAAACGGCTACCATAGTAACAGTTCATGGAACACTTAAATGAGCACAGAGGTTAGAAGTTGCTCACACTATGTTGCTAATAGAACCAGTTACTGTGCTGGAGTTTTATAACGTTTCCATAGGAACCTGTAGTGTAGTTCCTATATTCCCAATAGGCTCTGTGCATTGGAATAACATAAACAATAGTTTAGACGTAGGACTGAGGTCGACTAGGCCTCTACTGAATATATTACACTTAATTAGGTATGCCAGCTAGCTCAGAGGTCAATAGAAACTTTCTCGAGTGAACAGGAAGGAGTTAACTTTCCTGAATAGACAAGAAGGGATTAGTTTCTGACAACCGCATAAACATGACAACTTTGCTCCCCCCAGAATAAGGAGTATATCTCCAGAGTCGTGGAAAACAATAGACAGCTATTTCACTCCGTCAATTGTGCATGCTTAGTTTCACCAGGAGTGCAGAGAAATAGAGAGACGGGCGTTTTCAATAAAAGTGGTTATTTATTGAGCAGTCTTCTTTCTCATGCAAGAGAAGTGAATTGCCACAATTGTAATAATTAACATGAAGTAAAGTGCGTACAGTAAACGGAGTATTATGAAACAATACTGTAACAGCATTTATATGGTTTCTAAGCCATAAGATACTTAAAACGGATAAAATATATACAATGATAAAAGTTGACTAAACATACTCAACTGGTGTTTCTAAAATACGCCTACCCCGGTGTACCTAACCTAAGCCTAGTACGTGGGAAGGAGTAAGTGAGATATAGTTTGAGTTAAGATTGTTTTTGCCAAGAATCTGATTCAAGAATTCTCTAAGGATCTAATCAGCTCCGTACCTTGGTTACAGAATGAAGGAGGTCTTATATCTCTTTCTCAGGACTCGATCTCCCAGTAACCCTCAAGGGTGACTGGAAACACTGGAGCTTGATTTCTCGTACTAGAAAAGACAGCGTCTCTCTCAGTGCGTCAATGAGAGGGTCGGCTTCCTTCGGCACTCGCATCAGCAGTGCGTCGGGCAAGTAGATAGCTGATCTGCTCTTCACCACCGTGTGTTCGGTTAAGGCAGATGCTGGTATATTTATACCTGGAAAGTGCCGAGTTTGACGTAAGGTTGGACATAAGACGTTACTAAGAACTTGCAGTTCTTTCAGGACTCCAGGAGTTCTAGGACAAATCAAAACAAAAGCAGGGGGAATTCCCGGGCTGCTGGAGGCTTGGTTTGTTTAAAGAACGCATTGTACTTTCTAGGAGTCTATGGGAGTAGCCTTGCCGTATTTGGACTGCATTGGCTATGACTAAATATGGATATGATTCTTATGCCTTTATAAGGATATGATTTGTTATAACCACATAAGGGCATGAATCGGGAATATTTAAATAGGGTCCTAGATACGTTCACAACAAACCGTTAGTCGTAGCTATAGACTCTGGTAAAGATCTGGTAAAGAGTTAGCCTCAATTTTATATACTTCAAATTATAAATATCGTTTCTATTTTTAAATCTTTTCTAACTATATCATTATCACACTAAATAATAGTGAACTGAGAAGACCTATGTACTTTTTTTTATTAACTTTTATTAAAACAATAATAAATTACTGGAAACTTAACTTAAAGATAACAATGTAATAAATAACTAGAAACATAACTTTAAAAAAACAATTAAACAAAATGTGATATGGACTCCAATAGAAGTGAGGTAAGTAATCTGCAAAACAAAAATGAAAATAAGTGTTCAAAATTAGATCGATGTGACTAAATGAGGTCAAACATTACAAGTGAAGGTAACATTTGGCGATATTTGGTTATTTGCACGTCTGTAGTGTGCCTGATACATTTCACCTGTCTTATAGGCCAGCGTTCAAGAGGTGTCTGTATGGAAGTGCCTACTGTGTCAGATTTACACTATGGACCAAGAGGTCTTTAAAATGATTCAGAGATGAGATAGAATTAGGTGAGAGATCAAGTCATTATGCAGGACAATATTCTTTAGGGCTTATTTACAAGACTCTTGCCTTTTGTGTTACTTTTCCCATGTTGAAAGTGATGCAAAAGTGGCTTGAAAATAAGCTTTTTTATTTGTAATGCATTTAATCGGAGGCATTGTATATCTAGGCTGCTATGCTTACCTTGTGTAAACACTGTGACCAACAGAGTTCACAACTTGAAACCCGCTTTGGTTGTACACAGCAGAGTGGACAGCAGCGCGCATAACTTTAAAAGAGAGAGAGTGAGAGAGAGAAAGAGAAAAAAACAACATTAAAACTGTGAGAGAGAGAAAGTTATAGATGGAGCAGTTAATACTGGAGAAAATACTCGTAGCTCACCTTTTGCCTCCGTTGTGTGACCAAGCACGTGCTGGTTCATAGTGCACTCTCCAGTTTAGTGATCTGAAAGATAGTATACAGAGTTAGTAATAGCATAGTACATACAACTGCACAGTATGTTTTTACTTTATTTATTTGTACACTCAGGATAATGTATTTCATCAAGTTCCACTGTAAGGAGGTGTCTGTGAGCTGTTTTTCTTCCAAAGTAGTATATCCCATGCACTCTCACTGCATAGCGGTGAGTTCTCAATATTGCGTACCTAGACTGTCGCACCCCATTGACTCGCAGAGTCCGGAGGTGAGTGTTTTTCTTGGGAAGTCAGAGGCAGATTTACAAGCTCCTTGCACCACTTGTCCCATGTTAAAAGTGACACAAAAGTGGCGCAAAGGGCTTGTAGATCTGCCCCTCAGACTGTTGTAACCTATCTATTCTCACTGCCCAAAGGTAATTGTACATTCCTATGCAGTAAAGCTGCTGCACACTACGCACTCTCTCCTTTCACAGATGACTTGTTGTTGTTTCGGAAACAAGCTTCTTTGCTCACCTTGTGCCATTGGCGTGATTCAAAGAGGGTGCACTATGTGTCAAAGCAGGCTTCTCAGACGTTGTTACAATGGCCACGCATCATCGCAGAATCCACAAACGTAGAGCTTTGTAGGTGTTTTGGGGGGGATGAATCCAATTTGTGAAACACAACCTGTAAGATAAAAAGGAAGTTAACATTGTGTGTCATTTGTTTATCAAGGGAGAGAGGAAGTGAGAGAGTGACTGAAAAGAATTTTCGGAGCTCACTTTTCTGTCACCAGTGTGTTTTTCACCACGTGCTGGGACATAATGCACCCTGAAGCTCTACATATAAAAGATAATAAAAGAAAGATGTTATGATTGGTGTTTGTTACTATCTTAATGTGGAGTTGAAAACATCGCCCTTTCACACACCTTCCCTCTCGCATTTAAAAACAACTATTTGTATTGTTTATATTCCGGACGTTTGATCGATTAAACGTTCCTGCTATTGGAAAAAAAATATATTAATGGAATAAGATTCGGTATATAGGACTGCGTTTGTCTAAATCGCTGCGTAGGTTTTTTTGTATCCAGTCTGCTGCAGCCCATCGACTCCCTCCGATGTGCACCCAGGCCCCACTGCTCACCTTTTCGTGGACAGGACTCCTTTTACATCATGCAGTCCCGCTCAGCCACCAAGAAGTCTGACATATGGTGCCGAGTCTTGATATCGGTATGGCTAACGACATACTCATTCTCCCATCATCATCGCAGGTTCTTCACCCGCTCAGTCCTTCCAGTACTACTAACTCAGTGACCAAAAAGGCCACGCACGTAGTGGTGGGCCCTTCTACTCTGTGGTTTGGGCCTAAATGAGGCATCCGAACCAATAGGCCGGGCCATCACAGTACTTGCGATGGGAGCAACTCTAAAATGGCGTACAGCACGTGTGCCTCCGTCTGTTTTATTGGTAGGGTCACATGTGTGTAGTGACGCATGCACTGGATGGGTGTGGTTTGGGTGTATACCAGCCATGAGGGAGTGTGTGTGTGCCGTTCTGACAACTAGACCTGGAACTAAGAAATCACTACAATGGAAATCTGGGCAATGTTTCATTTTTGTTTTTCCCTGGTAGAGTAAGTGGAGTGGGCTGGCCTGACGTATGCTAGTGCTGCACGAGGCTCTAAACCATGATTCCAGAGCTATGGGTGTGATCTTGTTGTGAGCTATATGAGAAAACAAGTGATTCGGATGTCCGTTTTGTAGTGCTGACGTCGCCCGGGTCTTAAAAGCGAGTGTGTCATTATATCTGTAAAGTTCCACAACTTGGCCAACATGGAAGGTACGGGGTATCACTGACTCTATATTCATTCATAGTTGCACACATAAAAGATGGTGGACATGACGGATTTCTGCGATTATGAATGTTTGTTGTACATTCAGTGGAGTGTTGTAGCTGTAGTAATACAGTGCTGTGAAAGGTTTCAGTTGCAGTTTTTGGAACATGAAGGGCAGCTAATATATATATGTATGTGGTTATTCATGTACACTGTAGAATTCACACTGTCCGACTCCTTCACCTGGGAGTTGAGGGGACATACGAATTGCAATAGTGCCAATTGCATTTATCTCTTAATATGTCCATGTGAATTGTACTATATTGGGATGACGACCCGCCCAATTAAGACACGCATTTCCGAACACCGGAGTAACTTCCGGTGTAAAAAGAGCAACACTAAAATGTGCAGACACTACATTGAATCAAACCATACGCCTGACTCACTCAAATGGTTAGTCCTGGAAGCGAACCCCATAACATCCAAACAGAGCTTGTTCTTTAAAGAACAAAGGTGGATACATAGGTTATCCACGGACATCAAAGGCCTCAATGAAGAAATACCATGTGGGAAAGTGTGGCTCACTGGTTAGAGCAGGCAGACCCTGAAGCTGAGAACGGCCTGGGACCAGGGTTCAATTCCCGACGCGGCAGGGTCGTGGACCAGGGTCAGCGGACTCGATAATTCTCACTTCGGTGCCTACTCGAATCACGGGTTCACACTCTGCAACTCTGGGCATTAAGCTTGCTTAATCTCCACAACGGCCCCCCCGCGGCGGGATGCCTGGCTTTCACCTTGGAGATACCCAGTACGGGATGTCTCACTGGGAAAAGCCAGGATGGGTTCCCAAGGCAAGCGCCGAGATGCCTCACGGTTATTCGAGCGCTATATAAGTAGCCTAAAAAAAAAAGAAAAGAAAATGGAGTTCCTTATAATTGAGCCACAATACATGATTACTGACCTTACATATGACTGCTGACATACTCCAGACTGTCAGTTATATCACAATATTCAATATGAGCAATCATGGACCCTCAGGGATTTATTGCTTCAATCCTTATTCACCTGGTCGATCCATCCAACTTAGGGACATACCACTGTTGGAAGTACCTAGGTGGCACCGTGCCCCCCAATCACATTTCTTACACTGGAAAGTAACCCGTATTTGAGGATCAGCTGCCAATACACAGAGACAATAGCTGATCACACAACTGAGATCCATTCTATAGCTCCACACTACCATGGCCACCTGCAAAACGCCATCGACCACTTGACCTGCGGAGGGATAACGTAAACAATAGCTTAGTTATCCCTTCACCCACGTGTTCTCAATCCAGGACACGTTTTTTATCTACCTGAACCCAATGTCCGACTACAATGTCCACAGTATGAAAATTGAGTAGAGTTAATAATTATTAACACACGATTCTAACAATATAACACCACTACAAGATGACCGCCCGCATAATCACACATATCACGTGACGTACATCATTTGCACAGTCACGTAATCACGTGACAGTTCATGGGCAATGATAAGCCAGAGCCGCCGGCCTCCTATTACCACCCGGATCCGGGGGCGAGGGGTAGGTGACAGAGGAGTCTACACCGGCGCAAACAAGTAAGTGATATTGCACCACTCCAACAAGGTTGTCCTGAGAAGGCCGACCCGACTACCAATTGTATATAAGATTGGGGGGCCCCCTAATGGGTAAAGAGTAGACCAGGGCTTAACCATCTCCATGGAGTGACATCTAGGAGGGACCCCATGGGCCGTCACTCACGCTACAGTGAGACTAGGGCACCACGGATCTTATACCCAGTTAATTTGACATAAACTAAACGCTATTTGCAATTCATATATAACAGACACTACAGGCCCCCACTGACGCTAGCAGGAGATTAGGGCACCACGGAATATTCAGGCATTTTAACACGAGCTATAAGCCACATCGCAATTTGGTAGAACAGACACTACGGGTTCCCTCTAATGCTAGCAGATGATCAGGGCACCGCTGAGTACTTAGTTTGAGGCCACGTTGACACGAGACTAAGGCACCACGGGCTTTATACTGAATCTACACATAACTCGCATATGAGTTAGGGGAGCAAAATGACCCACATCATTCTGTTGGCTATATCAGCCTTTAGAATTGGTCAGCGAGTCTGTGATAGGAGCATATCTCCAGTAATATGCGCTGTGGCATACGCATTCATTACACCACCACTATAGGATGGGCGTACAATCAGCTTGATCAACGCAGAGCCTTGGAGTAAGGATATAGTATAGGGGTACTTAGCTCCCTCTATTCATGACACGGGTTCTACAAATCACGCCATTTTTTATGGGTACTCAGCTCCCTCTATTCATGACACGGGTTCTAAAAATCACGCCAGCTTTTTAGACAACACTAATGGATATAATTATGCCTATGAACACGCAGAGCCTTTGTCATGAGCTTCTGTGGGGTATATCCACCCTCTCTAGGAGCGACTAATGGGTTGAGTAGTGGTCCACTTATAATTAACACCATTATACGATTAGTAACAACAACCGAATATGCAGGGTTAGCTACTTTCCTAGCCTAGCTGCACTCACCACCAGCTACAAGCTTTTAATTACGGTTTCCTCCCATGACCAGCCACATGTTGGATGATAGAACCCGATGTACAACCCGCTGGATACTGTTATTGTCTGCGTACTGATCCTATTAGGTGAGTTAGATACCCTACCACCTATGTGATTGCTCTTGTATTGCTTTTAATGAGGAGATTTTATTTTCAGGTTTCCACAGGAGCATGTCCACCACAGTTTGCTCACTGAGGAATCTCACGAACAGTAGTTCAATGGTTTTAACCCACATGCTAGCTGCACTGGTTCTAGCATAACACATGGAATGTACAGAGTCACCTGATGGATGTTTTTGAAGTATCTTCATTAATGAAATCCAAAGATACAAAGTGGTTCTCAAGATGAAGTTTAATGTAGGAATATAGGATCCCATCCATATGCAAGTTAACCAAGCATCAACTGACTAACATCAGAATTTTCATATATCAGCATACTGGATGACATACTAAATGACATACTTAATATTCTAAAAAGATACTTAAAGATACAGTGCTAAATATCACACATCTCCTTCCCTCCAAAAACATTTTTAAAAAAAATAAGACATAAAGAATGCAATGCCCAACTAAACAAAATCAGAAAGGTAACTAGGCCTTTTTGACACTCTCGTAGAAGACCTAATGATCCTAGAATCAATTTTATTTTTATTTTTGACCAATGCATTTCCCTTTTCCTTGATGATAACATTCTCATCATTTTGCAATTTCTTCCTAACAATCACTACTCTATTTAAATTCCATATGCGATGGTCTTGTGTCTGAACAGCATTGTTAAAAACTTTTATTACCTTGATTGGCTTCATGAACTTTGTTTCTGAACTTCTCACCATTGCAGGACGTCTGATCATCACCACGTCACCAACACACACCACAGTTTTCCTGACACCTTTTTTAGCATCAAAATAAACCTTTCTGCGTTCAGCTTTATCCTCCTCATTTTTTATAACTTCTTCTTTGTTACACACGCATTCTTTACCCTTCAACACTTTATACTTATTAACCCAGAAAGGTTCAACAGACGTGTTAGGAATTATCCCACGAAATAACAAGAATGGAGTCTTCCCTGTTGTAGTATGAGGTGTATATCGGTACTCTTCCACTTTGGCCAAAACACTTTTTTTCCAATCTGATGACATGTTCTTAGGCAAACTAATTGTGTCCTTTATCACTTTGTTGAATCTCTCAACCATACCGTTGGCCTCTGGGTGGTAAAGAGAACAAGTCTTATGAGTAATACCTTTACAAGATAAATAATGTTCCATTTCCTTAGAAACAAATTGAACGCCGTTGTCAGACAAAATAGTTCCAGGATAACCTTCTTTAGAAAATAACTCATTTAAACATTGAATGATTTTACTAGAATCTATACCTGACAAAAAAAACACTTCTGGCCATATTGAATACATATCAATGACCACTAATACAAACACTTGTGAATCCCTATGTTGTATGGGACCCACTAAATCCAAAGCTATGTCCTGCCAAGGACCATTAGGTCGCCTTCTTAAAATCTTAGGTTGTGTACGTGTACAATAAGATTCATCACTTATGTTGCAATGAACACAATCTCTGATCACACGTTCAACCATTTTGTCCATACCTGGCCACCAATATGACATGCGAAGCCTCTCCTTACTTTTAGAGAAACCTGAATGAGCAACATGTACTAAATCAACTAATGCTTTCCGGAGACTTGATGGAGGAATTAACCTTGTCCCACGAAATAACAAATCATTATCAACAGATAATTCATTCCGTATCACCCAAAAAGGCTTAGTCAAAGAGGAACTATCTTTACTTGTGTTCCAACCACTTTTCATTAAAGACATGACTTCACACAATATATCATCTTTTCTCAATTCTTCAGTCCATTTCCTTTCAGATAAGAAGTCATAATCAACCACACAAACCAATTCTTCATCTAACTCAGAATAATCACCTTCAAAATGTTCACTAGAAACTAGACGTGAAAGAACATCCGCTACTCCATTATCAACACCCGGAATGTACTGAATCCCAAAATCGTACTCTTGTAGGCCAATAATCCATTTTGTTATCCTCCCAGAAACAAGATCCAAACCTTTCTTACTAAAGATTTCAACTAGGGGTTTATGATCAGTGTGGACATCGAAATCTAAACCCCAAAGAATTTTTTTTAGTTTTTTCACCGCCCAGAAAACAGCCAATGCTTCTCTCTCTACAACGGAATAACGAGTGTCAGCATCTATCAAACTCCTAGACAGAAACATTATAGTTTGCATGCCATCCGGACCATTTTGTTTTAACACCGCACCTAACCCCTTTTAGCTAGCGTCAGTAAGTAATATGGACTTATGGTTAGGGTTAAAACTTTTTAACGAAGGAGCACAATTTAACTTTTGTTTGATCTCATTGAATTCATCCTCACATAGATCTGACCATTGAAATTCTACTCCTTTTCTTAACAAGCATCTCATATTAACAGTTAAATTGGCAAACCCCTTGACAAATTTTGCATAATATTCAATCATGTCTAAAAACTTCATGAGTTCAGCTTTGTTCTCAGGAGCAATCATATTGTTTACGGTATCAATCAATTCAGCTCTCGGTCTTACCCCATCACCAGAAATATTATGTCCTAAGTAATTTATAGAATCAGATCTGAATTTACACTTACTCGCCTTTACAGTAAGATTGTGTTTACTGAATCTTTCTAAAACCATATTCAATCTTCAATCATGATCTGATTCATTCTTTGCAAAGATTAGCACATCATCCTGATATATACAAACACCAGGAACATCTTTTAGGACTCTTTCCATTACTCGCTGAAACACTGAGGAAGCAGATACCAAACCAAATGGCATCCTCTTAAACCTATACGTGCCAAAAGGTGTAATGAAAGACGTATAATCTCTGCAAGACTCCTCTAATTCAATCTGGTGATATGCAGAGGTGAGATCTATTGTACTGAACACCTTAGCATTTTCCAGCAATACTAACAACTCTGCAATGTTTGGAAGGGGATACCTGTCGACAATCACACATTTATTAAGTTGTCTCAGGTCAATGCAAAATGGCATATCGCCATTCGGCTTCCGCGCTGCGACGACCGGAGCCATCCATTCACAACCTTCTATTTCCTCAATTATCTCATTGTCAATAGGCTTTTCAATTTCTTTTTTCATATCTTCTTTTACTGCTAATGGAACACCACAGACTTTACAACTCACAGGAATGGCATCATTCTTTAACCGTATCTTGTGTTGGTACCCCTTAAGACAACCTAAACTTTCCTTAAACACATTAGGAAACATTTTTTTTACTTCACATGCAAACTTGTCATCAATTGGTTTCTCTTCAATTACATTTCCCTTCTCTTTTGCAATACTAAGAATTTTATCGCTCAATTGTATACAAGGATTGGCATTAGGGTCTAAATATACACCTAGATCACCTTGGTGTATCCAGCTAATAATGCTGTCCCCCTTCTATGAGACATACACTTGCCAGATATAAGTCTAGACTTGTACTCTATAAGCCCATAAAATAACCATGTAATTTTATAGGTTTCTCCCCATATGCCAGTGGAATGATGTCAGGTTTTAAAAGAGATACTTTACCCTTTAGCTTGCTATTGAAAAACTCATTGGAGATGATTGTGATTCTGGCACCAGAGTCAAATAATACTTTGGTTTTTTCACCATCAACAAATATTTCATAAACAGGATTGGGTCTTTTTCGTGATGAGTTATCCCCATCCCCAATAGTTTGAACCAATTCAACATCACAATCAGATCCTGAAGAAGCTTTCTCAAAAATTTCCACTTCTTTTACTTTGGATCTACTCTTAGTTTTACACAATGCAGTGATATGTCCTTTCAACTTACACTTAGAACAGGTTTGTTTGAGAGCTGACACTTTTTGTCATTTGCAAGATGACCTGGCTTACCACATCTGAAACATTTAAACTCAGTTCCAGTCTTTTTAGAATCTGACTTAACAGTATCCTTAATATATTTATCACTTTTACTCTTTACTACTTGAACGTTGTTATCCTTCTCTGTAGTTTTTTTATTATAGCTACACATTTAGGAGAATGCTCAATACGCTTAGCATCAGCTAAGACCTCTTCAAGTGGAGGCTCATCCTTTAACCATAACTCATCCCTAACTTTTTCAATTCCACAACCAAACATAAATTGATCGCGAATGCGTTCATCAATGAGAACTCCAAATTTGCATGAAGATGCAAGCTTCCTTAAAAGAGTTATATAAGTTTCAATGGTCTCTTCATCATTTTGCATACATTTTGTAAACTGGTATCTTTCAAGAATAGTACTAACCTTGGGTAGAAAATGTAAATCTAATTTTCTTATGCTAATCTCATACTCATTTAAGCCATTTGCTTCTGAAGAAGGCAAATCGGGTAAATCATCAAAAATATCTTGGCCTTCTGACCCTAAACAGTGGAGTAATAGAGAACATTTCCTTTCAGCACTGAGAGAAGGCCCACATACTTTAGCATATCGTTCAAAAACCACCTTCCATTTTTTCCATTTGATTGGAGGCTCACCTGGACTGGATAAGAAAAATGGGGCTGCTGTAACATCTTGCATTATGGTATTTCTTAAACACAATGTATGCACCCTAAAATGGAATAACAGACAGGTTAGAAAATAACATGAAAATCTTTTGATTTGTTTTTACAAACAATTGTCCTTGTTTTTAGAAAAATGCAGGAAGTGAAACAACCAATTAAAACCCACTTCTGTAAAGTCACTGAAAACCAATAGGAACCTTTCTCATATCCAAATAATCTTCTTGTCCTCGCAAAAACTTATGTTGAGATCCTTATGTGAAATTCATGTCATATATTCCTTGAAAAGATTCCAATGCCGACTACGCCAGTGAAGTATCTTCATTAATGAAATCTAAAGATACAAAGTGGTTCTCAAGATGAAGTTTAATGTAGGAATATAGGATCCCATCCATATGCAAGACAACCAAGCATCAACTGACTAACATCAGAATTTTCATATATCAGCATACTGGATGACATACTAAATGACATAGTTAATATTCTAAAAAGATACTTAAAGATACAGTGCTAAATATCACAGTTTTATTTCAACCTGTTGTGAATTGCTCCTTTCTCCCAATCTAGGTGGATGCAGCTCAAACACAGGTACTTTACATGGAATCCTTTTCCTGTTAGAGAATCCATCGTCATATCTAACATTAGCAATTTAGTTAGATCACACTGACGTAGACAGTTGAAACCTTAGATAAATTCTTTATTTTAGGTCTTGAAGAATCGTCCGTTACTGCACATACGCGAGAAACATGTCGACCACTCATAAGCACTAACTATACCGATACTCGTAATGACGAGCATAATTTCCCAGCGAGTACCGGTTAGTATTACATTTTTTATTAGAGCAGGGGACCCCCAGAATAAACCTGATCCTGGTACTCCTACCTTTATTTTAACCCACACCTACACGTCTACGCTATTCTGGCCCCACACCTGCACTTCACCTGACGGCAGTTGGAAAGAAGATCTCCGCCAAAGAACCCCTCTTTGAGGTGTCGCCCGTTGGGTATTGCACCGCCGACCCAACGAGGAGCAGCTCAGATGATGAAGCATGACACCTGAAAGGGTGTGTGAGGGCATTACATTCAACAAAATGTATGCCCAATTGCAGGACTCCACGAGACCCTACAACATCCTACACACTTCTGTGACACGTACACTCCTGTAACTTGAGGAACAGCCCGGCCTTCTTTGTTCTCACTCATACTTTAGGGCACTTGATGTGGCTGGACCTACCACTCATTAGGAGTAAATATCGCCTTTATCAGAAAGACCTCTCCCTCTTGTTATAAACTATGGTCAGTGACATCACTGATGACATCACTGATGACATCTCAAATGACAACACTGTTGACATCATCCAGTGAATGTGGTTTGGTTCAATATTTAAACATGTATTATATATATATAGCAATCTGCATTGAACGATGAGTGGATATATAAAAATCTGGAGAGTGGATTTAGTAGCAGTGTGATTGACAATTGATAGTTTACTTGAGTAGTTTTTTCAGTGAATATATATATATATGCAAAATGTCCTCCACTGGGGGAGCACTCTCAAAGCTGGTGCAGACGGCGGATAAGGACACTCCTGCAATTATATTATCGCAAAACCACAAGTACATCACACTCGTCTTGGATTTATCAAACTCGATTTAATGGACCTCTTCTCTCTTCCACCTACGCGTTTCAACCAAAACTGTTCTTTATCGCGGTAGTTAGACAAGTCCCTCTTTCATTTCTATTAATTATTCCTAGTCATCGTTTTTACCCAGCGAATCCGAGTCAGGTGAAAATAGACTAACATCAACCAGGAAACTGTCTTTTTTAGAGGAAATGAAATTACTCTATCAGGACCAAGAGAACCCCAAAACAAAAGAAAGAGGACGGGGCAATGGAAGAACCAGGGGACGAGGAAGAGGTGTGCCGGGAAACCGCAATATCGACGTAAGACAGGAAGAGGCCGAAAAACAAAGATACCATCTTCACAATCGTACAATATGGGTGAAATGAACACAGAGAGCCAAATTTGATAAAGTGAATGAAAGTAGTCTGCTTAATAAAGGACTAACATTTTGCCCTGAAAAACAGGATGCTGTAGAAAATAGACATTTACAGGGACATCCACAAATTAAAACGTACATATTTTTTTGCTAAAATGTCTCCAAACTTGATCCAGAGTACAACAGGCTCATCTACAGAAACAGCTGAAGAAACAGTGTGATACACTATTGCAGAAACACATAGCCTAAGAACAGCCTTTGATCATCTATTCGACATATTTGTGGCTCTGCGATAATATATATATATATATATATATATTCCTGTTTCAAACTTACCGTCTCCCTCTCTTGAGATCAGGAGAGGACAGTTGTTCTGCCTGTAGGGTGAATTGAGGGCAGAGATACTCCTTCGGGAGTCGAGTCTAGCGCTATACAAGCCTATAAATAAATAAATAAATATATATAATATTTTTGTAATCGATATTAGTGTACAACTATTATTTTTTCCAATATTTTTGTCATTTACATTATAAGTATAGGGAAATTATATTTTAGTGCTCTCAATTTTTTACCTGATATTTATATACCACGATATTTGTGATTTAGATATATTTTATCAGTGAAGCTATATAATTATTACAGAGTGGAAGGAGCCACTGTATAGTTACAGGTAAGTCAAAGTTTCCATAGGAAGAACAGTTTTCATTTCTAATAACTTTTGAACTTTGGCATTGTTTAATTAATCTTCATAATAATGTCCCTACATAAATTTCATCCACCTCCTGGAATCTTTTCGAGTGAACCGTCTAGTGGCGGCACCTTCCATAGGAAAAATAATAGACAATGATACAGTAAAAAGCACGGAATTACACCAAAGTTTACAGAAAGTGTGTGGCATATTTATGAGTTCTGGCGCATCTCTGCAGATCAGCAGGGATGCGCCAGAACAAATGCGTCACACAAAACTACCCTTGCGGCACGGCGGATGCACCACATTTACAATGTGGCGCGCTGTGGCGCAAGGGAAGGCAGATGCGTGACGCATCCTGTGACTTAAGGGTGGTGCATCGCTGGAGTCGCATCGCAAGCGCGACGCGACTCCTGCAATGCTCGGGTGTGCCCTATACTAAACATGTTGTGTCAGTCCTTACGCCTGCTTCAAGCAGGCGTAAGGAATTGACGTAGCAGCGTCGCACAAGTGCCTGGGTGAAATCTTGTAGATTTCACGCAGGCACTTTTGCGAGGCGCACCTGCCCCGGAACGCCCACATGTGGCGCAGGGTTTTACAACGTGACGCATCTGCCTAGACGTGTCACGTTGTAAATGGGTCGCAGGGAGGCGCCACGTTTACGCCGCCGTTGCATCACGCAACGACGGCATAAACGTGGCGCAAGTCCGACATAAATCTGCCCCTTAATTTTTTGTGATTTGTTGTCGTTTTGTTTAGCTGTTCGCAAGAAATTAAAGTGTAAAATGAATACATTTCTGTAGCCGCCTGACTGCTATGAGACTCCTGTGAGACATCTGAAGGAGTCTAGTGAAAACAATCAGTTAAGACACACATGTACCTACTTTCATTTAATTCGGCGGTCCTTTTGATGCCCGCTGTAATTGGTGTCATCTTTTCAAGTTGGGAAGGATGCAATTTGAATAATTTAATGAAACGACTTTTAGGTTGTCCTCTAAGTTAAGCTCCAAGCTAGTAGAAACCATGATTAACATATACAAAGCCAGATGTATTTTTGTTGTCACCTATGGTGCAGCTGTGTTGGGGGACTTCTGATTTATATTCCATTCAGGAACGAGATAATGAGATCCAAAAAAGGCTTTTAGCTGTACTCTCTAGTTCTTCGGCTGACATATGTTATTCAGAATTGGGTGTAGCCCATTAGGAGGGTTATGTTAAGTTACTTCCTTTGCTGCTTTGGGTTACAATTTGAATGAAAAAGGACGCTGCCTTCAATTGTTATGTAATTTCTTACAGTCTCAGGCATGAATGTGGTCTTCAAAATTCAGTGGATACTGTGTTAAAGACCATTTCCCTAAGATACGTAAGCCTGAATTTTTTTGAAAATTCATATTTTCTCACTTCTTGGTCAAGTTTTTTTTTACACAATTCAATATGGATTGAGAGTTAATGGAGCTAACTAAAAAGAGGATGAGAGAATATCAACCACTCTCGACTACCATCAATAGTGAGTTGTATTTGAGGCTTATACTCACTGCACAAAGCAGGTTTTAGGTCACACAATGCAGGTCCAATTTTGTACACATCTGGTCAGAAGCTTAAGAGTTGCTTTTAAGCTGACAACATTTTCTTCGTGCCTCTGTGATTCTATATCTGTGCAATCTACTTTGTGTCGCAGCTATTTTTGCATTAAATGGGAGACCTCGGAAGCTGTTTCTGATCCCTCTCTTGAGATCACTCAAGATAAGATAGTGCAGAATATCACTTTTTTATCCTCATTTAATTTGTCTGTTTTTACTGTATTTAAATTCATGCAGGCATCTGCTTTGTTAAGACAACTGGTGGGGCTATAACTACTTATTTCGTATAAATGCTTTGATATAGCACTAGTGCAACATTTCTTGTTTTTAGCTTTCCAATGCTTTTTTAATTATTATTGATTAATGATGTATTGTACAAGGTTTTATGTGTTTTTGTATATATGTATTTGCATGCCTTTTTTGGTGTTATGTCTATTAAAAAGTTTGACTAACAGATTACACAACACATTACTGTGAGATGTTGTCCTGGTATATGCTGTCCACTAATTAAAGTGGGCACCCAGTACCAATCCAAATGACCCCTACGATGTATGAGGTCAAAGATAACCTTTAGAAAGCTATCCTAGTGGTAGCTGTGGAGAGCAGCCTTCAGGCTTAATCTTGAAGAAATGTAAAGCAGCTTGGTTTACCAGAATATCACCTCCTGAATTAATTCAATGAAAGGAGCACCACGCAGTATTATTTTATTTTATTTATTTAAAATTTATAGTGCGCAACAGCTACCCGCAATGGGTTTCCCGGCGCAAGGGACAGACTGAAGAAGAAAAAACTGACATCAATCACCGCTACAAAAAGTAATTTTTTTTTTAAAAAGTAAAGTTTTCAGTTTTTTTCGAAAACTGAGCATGTTGGTCTCAGTCTTCATGGCAATGGACAGTGTATTCCATAGTTTGGGGCCAAGATGGGAGAAAGATTTTCCACCCATCTTCACTAGTTTAAATCTAGGGATGACATAGTCGCAGTTAGCCGAAGATCTCAAAGTGCGACAGGGCCTGTAGGGTTGAACCAAGTTTTGAAGGTATAGTGGGGCAGAACCCTGCTTAATTTTGAACATATAGCATAAAGCTTTAAATTGAATTCGACTTGAGATCTTGAGCCAGTGAAGATCTCGAAGAGCCTGCGCAGCTGAAGACCTCCTCGGGATATTACAGAGGAGACGGGCTGATGAATTTTGTATGACCTGTAGTTTCCTTACAGTTGCAGCATCTGCACCAAGATAAAGAACATTTCCGTAGTCCAGGCGAGATGTTACTAAAGCCTGGACTACTGTTCTTCTCGTGGCAAGGGGCAACATCCAAAGAATTTTTTGGAGCCATCTTAAGATAGTAAAACAGATGGCCGCCACCTTAGAGGCTTGGTGTCTCATAGACAGTTTGTCATCAATAAGGAAACCCAGGTTACGTACTACCTGGACTGGAAGAGGAGTAGGACCCATGGTGCTAGGCCAATGTTGAGGGCCCCAAAGATCCTTCTGCCTCCCCAAGATGATGATCTTGGTTTTGTCACCGTTAAGTTTGAGGAGATGCCTCTGCATCCACTCAGCCATAAGTGACAAACCAGTTTTTAGACCCGACACGTTGCCATCTTCTACACTGGAGAGGGAAAAGACGATCTGCGTATCATCGACTTATGAGAAAATAGTCAGCCCGGCTTCCTCTGCGATGGTAGCAAGAGGTTTGATGTAAATATTGAAAAGCAACGGGCTGAGAATAGACCCCTGAGGGACACCATACGCCGAAGAGCAGATCGTAGATGCAGCTTTCTGAGAAAAAACTTGGAATGTACGCTCACTTAAATAGGAGGCAAACCAAGCAAGTGCGGGGCCAGCTATTCCAAGGGAGCGGAGAGAATTTAGTAAGATGGAGTGGGACACGGTATCGAACGCTGCGCTCAAATCCAAAAGGATGAGAGCAGAAGTTTCACCGCGATCGATGCCGTGCCGAAGTCTCTCCGTCACCCCTAGTAATGCAGTCTCAGTTGAATAGTGGGCCCGAAAGCCGGACTGGGTACAGTAGTTATATAAAAATATGTATTTATAAATATAACACTCTCTAGTATCCTCTACCCGAGGATAGAACACAAAGCACACAATACGTAGTCAATAGAACAGTTTTAAGTAGCACAATACTCAGTGGGCTCCAGGGGAAGACCAAACCATATACTAAAATAGTGGTATAACAACCACGACTCGGGTCAAAACAAGGTCTGGAGAAGGTAGAATCATTGGGACCCCTAGAAACCACCAAAGGAGAATAGATACAGACCCCACAGAGGATGGGTGAAGGCAGAGGGGACAGAGTCTGGGTCATTTCAGAATGACCAGGGGCTCCGGAGACGAATGCCCACCGATGTTGGGTGCTTCAGGTGCGAGGAAAGGATGCTTGGCTGACGATGACCATGAGCCAGGTGAGAGCTATTCCACAAAAGATGTCGAGTGCTGAGGGGTTGGTGTCCAGCTGGAGCACCAACAAGCCTCGGCAAGAGCAACCCACGCAGGAATGTCAAGCAGGATACGGTGTGGACCAGCAAGGTCCAGGGGACTCACCAAGCAATGTGGAGCCCGGGCACATCTCGATAAACCAGGAAAGCCCAACAGAAATCAAGATGACCCTCAGGAGGACCCACAGGGTGAATGCTATTTGAAAACTGGACCATGCACACCGGGTTATGTGTACAATAACTCTTGAGTAAGCTAGACGTTGCTATTTGATAGATTAATTTACACCAAATAACTTAATTTGAAATTTTTAATTTTTTATATATATTCATAATTTTTCTTCCTCCTTTTTTCTCCTCAGTACAAAAAAGTGTGTTGATATATTTTCATTTCATTTTTGTATTACAACCACACATTTATATCATAAAATTTCGATTGATTTTTTTAAACAACAATTCAAAAGAGATAACAGTTGATATGTGGATATACATCAATTAGCAAATCATAATTTTAATTTTATAAATACAGCATATATTCCCTTCCAACGCGTTTCGGCTAGTAGCCTTCCTCAGGAAATCTGTATTTTCGAATATTGCATGAACTTCATTCTACAATTATGAAAAATATTAGTTTAGTGATTCATCTATAAACTTTCAATATGCAAACAACGTCTAACATTTACTTTTTCTCTTTTTTATCTACATATTATTTATGGCATCTGATTATATCCTACTATCCAGAGATCTATACTTACTGGGCTAGATTAAACTTCTTACATTTGTTTGTGTTAATCTATAAAACTATACATTTATATACAAATTTTTACAGTTTTCTCATCTATGTAACTCTTAAAACAACAATTTCTTATATATATACAATATTTACAACAGTTATTAAGCTTCATAGTCTGACATACTTTTAATGCTTGCAGATGGGAGCTGAAATATGGTAAGCAATGCGGGCTGAACAACCTTAAAATTAGGTTTTTTAGAAAGTCGTGAGGGGAAACATATACAATGTGGAAATTGGGTAGTGAGGGTTAAATGATGTTCTAAGAGCAACAGGGTGAGAAGAACATAACTGGAGAATGTAGATCTTATCTTTCTTAAATAATGATTACTAAGTTCAAAGACTTACTTCAAGATTGTTTAAAGTGAGATATGCTATACCTGTGTTACGGAGATAAATTCTCAGGCTGTCATTATGGTCAAGTGGAGCAAGGTTCGAATTTCACGCTATTCAGTATTGACTAATCCTGGAGGGAAAATAACTTTTATTACAATCTGATTGCCCTATTTGTGAATTAACCAAATAACATAATACTATGCTGCAAGTTACTACCTGGATCAAGGACTTGGGCGCTGTGACGTTCCGTTTCTAATTTAGTCGGATTTTGAATTCTGTTACTTATCAATCTTTAGAAGGTTATCTAAAGAAAGGTGATTTAAAGGCCAATATTAGTAGTCTGTTATTTTTTACTTAGATGCTCTATTCATTATTGACAGAAACTATACAGCGATATACCTGAATCTTAGATATTTTTCATCATCCAATTTCAAGTTCGTCGATGTCGGGCTGCACCGTTTGTGGATAGTCACTGTTTGATGGCCTCTATCAAGTTCAGCAATACTAGGTGTACAATAGAGGGTAAAGGCATATTTAGATTTAAACTAGCGAGGTTTGACGACTACTATGTTTTAAGAACTTTCTTGTTCTAAACTTTTTACTTTGCGCCATTCCATACCTTATAGGACGAAATGGCAGCGCTTCATACAGGGTCCTTGATTCTATGTAGTTGCTTTGACGTATGTGCTAAGGCTGGCTTCCGGATAGATTCTTCTTTAAATTTTGTAGTATTTGCTGTGGAGCATAAAAATTATTTACTCCCATTAGTTTCAATTCGATTGATTTCTAACATTTTTAATGCTCTAAAGTCGCTCCATAAGGGGTCCCCTTTAGTCTTACCTTATATACTGACAAAACGATGTAAAACCGGGTCCTGCAGTCGTGCCTTGTGGCTCCGCTGCAGTTGCTTACACCGGCATCCTTTTTAAGTTTTAATTTTGGCGCCACTACCGGCAACTACCTGATTGACTGGCGTAATCTCGCGAGATGGGTGTCTGTCTACGCCTATTCACATGATGATAAATTAGTATGAGCTTGGCGCCTCCATCTTTAAAGTGTCATATTTGCCACGAATCGGTGCAAATATGTGTTATTTGCGTGAGTTGTGGCCAGTATAACGGCTTACATATGTTTCTCATTGATATATTATTTATCTCGCATAATTAAATATATTTTCGATCTATTTAATTTAATGTATGTCAATATTTTGGCTTCGATTTTTATTAGACTTTAAGAAGTAATTTCCATGGGACCTTTTATTCCCAAATATTTGTGTCTCATGGAGTATAACCATTAAACAATAGTCTTTTAATTATTTATTCCTATTCACAAAAGGCCATAGCGAAAGATGTTTGATAGGTTATGCTATACGGACGCCATCTTTGAGTGTGATTTCAAGATTGCGGAACGAACGTGTGTTTTACCTAGCCAGATGACAATTGAAGGTGAAAAACGCTGCCATCTGCAAACAATAAATGAACATAATAATCACAAATATACAAGTTCTTACAGTAAATGATTCTTCTCTCTGTTTCTGCCAGAAATTAATTATTCATTGTTTCTTTTATATTTTCACAACTTTCACAATTAACTATGTAAATGTTCCCAACTGAGTCAGTTCCTGTTACAAAATTGCTTGCTCCCATGGTATTTCAGCATTCAACCCATTAGTGGCTGTTCCCCAAAAAAATATCCAAAATACTTCTCTCATTTTGCGTATCTTATCTTGATCTTGTCCTGCTTTAGCATGTATTCTTTCTAAAATGAACCATGCCATATTCTCTGGTGTGTGGTTGTGTTCCACATAGTGGCTCACCATAGGTGCTGTTAGCTTTTTAGTTCTTATGGCAGATCTGTGTTCTGTCAATCTGACATTAAGAGCCCTGCCAGTCTGTCCCACATAACCTTTCTCGCATGGACATAAGATAAGATAGATTACATTTGTACTTTTACAATTATTTAGGTCCACAGGTTGAATTAGCTGTTTATTGAAAATTAGACTCACTCCTTGTATTGCTGTTTTGCAGGATTTACAGCTTGAACAACTATAAGTTCCTACTACAGGTTGATTATTCACAACTGATAGTTGTGTAATGGATTTTGTTGGGATCATTCTCGATTTAACTATGTGGTCCTTCAATGTTTTGTTTCTTTTATAAGCAAAAATGGGCTTAGGTAGTTGATCTTGTTTAGGAACATTTGCATTTAAAATGTGCCAATTGGCACATATGCATTGCCTGATTCTTTCGTTGATCATAGTATGTTTAGTTATGAATATCAATTGGGAAATACTTTTAGATTTTTTTGGTTGGAGCAGGCTCTGGCGATCATAAAAACGCGCCCGTTTGTAAGAGTCTCTTATTATTTTTTTCGGATATCCTCTGGCTAAGAACTTTTCTTTCATGTTTGTAGCTTTAGTATCATAGTCTAGAATGCTGGTACAATTACGCCTCAGCCTTAAGAATTCTCCAAATGGCACACTATTTTTCTGTATATGCGGGTGAAAACTATCATAATGGAGGAGTGTGTTTCTCGCAGTTGGTTTGACAAATAGGTCCACAACTAACTTCCCTTCTTGATGTTTAATTACTACATCCAGGTAGTTTACTTGTTCCCTATCTATATTATGTGTAAACCTGATATTGTTATCACATGCATTTATCCATAGAAGAAAGTCTTCTAACGTGTCTTCATTATCTGTCCAGATAAAGAACACGTCGTCTATATATCTAGACCAATTAACAACAGTTTCAAAAAAAGGCGCAATCTCATTAAATACAAATTGATTTTCGAAATATGACATATATATGTTGGCAATCGTGGGGGCACAAGAAGCCCCCATACTGACTCCTTGTTGTTGTTTATATATTGTGCCATTAAATTCAAAAACATTATCATTTAAAACAATTTTGAGGCACTCTAGAACGAATATAGTAGGACATTGAATTTTATATTTGTCGTCGCATGTAATGCTCCCATAATCGGAATGTTACTGTACAATGCCTCAATATCCATTGTAACTAAAATTTGGGATGTATTACAGTACTCTATATTCTCCACAAGGTTTATAATTTGCCTCGTATCTTGTACATGACCCGGGATGTTGGCAACATGTGGACACAAAATTGCGTCTATGTATTTTGCCAGTGGCTCTGTTACTGAGCCAATAGTTGTCACAATTGGTCTCAATGGAGGATCTTCAATGTTTTTATGTATTTTTGGAATGCCATAGATACTGGCAAGTTTAGGATTGGCCACATTTAAATATTCACATTCTTTTTTACATATTTCTCCTTCTCTGAGTGCCTTATTTGTTAACTTTCTGATTTTATTTTTAGTCTGAGTAGACTCAGGGTGAATGACCAGGAGTTGCGAGGGAACCTTGAGCAAAATTATAAAGTACCAGCTCACGGAGCACTCGGTACGAGGATGCGGAGGTTCTTTGGTGGAATTACTTCTCAGGGTTAGTATTACACGGAGTCCAATGTGCAAGCTCAGGAATTACCAACAAGCATATGCACTTCCAAAAAGACGCGGTGCACAGGGATTCGAGTTATTTAGTCACCACAAAGGATACTGGTCTCAAACTTGCTGAGAGGGTAGATCAACCTCAGGGACCTTCGTAACCCACCCCCTATGTTGCTGG
Organism: Lissotriton helveticus; assembly: GCF_964261635.1. Lineage (NCBI taxonomy): Eukaryota > Metazoa > Chordata > Amphibia > Caudata > Salamandridae > Lissotriton > Lissotriton helveticus. Next base: position 1,597,448,579 of record NC_136059.1, on the reverse strand, counting down.
AATTTTCAGAGTTCGCAGGAACTCGGAAGAATCAGGCAGTCAGTTGTGTTGAGGTGCCTGCGAATGCAGGGTAGTGACTCCTTCACCCCAAGGGAGATTCTTCAGTTGTCCTTATTGCACCACTGGTGCTGCACTGAGCCTGTATGGAGCAAGGACACAGACAAAGCTTTGGACAGAGAGGGGGATGAAGTCGAGCCATGTCGAAGTCCACTGAAGTCCAGAGTGTCCAGACGGTCAAAGTTCAGTGGTTTCTTCTTTTTTAATTACATTTTTTTTAAAATATATTTTCATTAAGACTTATCTGACCATGTTAACAATACACTCATGACAGCATTAACTAAAAGGCAAGTACTTTTGAGTTGCATATAATACACTTAAGGAGACATGTAATACATCTTCATCTGTTAAGGGTACGGTCACAGTGAAAACTTGACATAGAGTCACCTCAAACATTGCCTAAAATATACAATTGTATCTCCCGACATCAGCCCTTAAATTTTTTAAACTGTATTCCTCACCTCCTCCCCAGAGTCACATGTGAAAACATCTCCTCGTATCCTATATCGAAGGGCACTAGAGTCCATATCATATGCTCCTAATATATTCAAGGTCCAGCGGTTGTACCTCATCTACTCCCCCTCTCCTGATCCACCACTGTTATTATGCATTTCCTCAGTTGCTTGTGAGGTGGAGTCCTCTGCATTAGAAATTTCTAAAATCATACTATACCACAACCTCGCACCATCCTCCAATTTTTTATCATTTCTAACACATCGCATTTGTATCAACTCCGCTGTGGCCCACTCTCTCAGGTCTTTAGCCCAATTTTCTACCTTGGGGGGCTGTGAGTGCATCCAACTAATCGCTATCCTTCTTTTAGCCAACACTAAGCCCAGCTGAGTGAACCGTTGAGTGAGTTTCCTACCCTTGGGGCTGGGTAGACGTCCCTGAAGTACCTCTGATGGAGTGAGACACCAACCATCCCGAGATCTGTTTCAGGCGTTCCATTATCAACCCCCAAAACAGTCGTAGTTCAGGACAATCCCAAATCATGTGCTAGAATTGGATGTCTAAAGGACCACACTTGGGGCAGCTAGCAGGACAGTCCGGGTATATTTTATGCAGTACGTGTAGAGTGAGGTATGTTTGATGAACAATATTGAATTGGTTGAGATTGAATCTCACATTGGTACAAATGAGCTTAACCCCCTCATGTACTCTTTTCTATTCTGATTCTGTCAGAGGCACCTCGAGCAGCCCATCCCATCTGGCCTGAACCGGGAGCGGGTCCGGGGCTAGGTCTTCTCGTAATGCCCCGTATATGTGTGACACAAGTCTGCGGCCCCCGTCATTGATAGAAGGACCTGTAGAGTGGCAACAGTCGGCGGCTCCTCCAGAAACATTGGCCACAAATCTCGAGCTATCGCAGAGATTTTCGCATATTGGAGGTACTGCCCCCTGCCCAAGTCGAACACCGACTCCTCCTCCTCCCTAGTGAGGAACCATTGTCCCATATACAGGTCACCCATCGTACAGCAGTCCCATCCATCCATTTGGTAATTGCCATAGTATGACTCATGCTTTTAAACGGTACCACTGCCCACAGCGGGGCCTCCGGGGCATATGGCACTCGTTTCATCGCAGTTTTCATTGCGATCTCCCGACTGCTGCCACATGCCTTATAATATAGGGGAATGTAACGGGAACCCCGATCCCATCATGAGAAGGTCAGGTAGAGGGGACCCCAGATGAGTGGCATCCAACAGCTGCTTCTCCCAGTTGTCATTCTCATTAAACCACTGTACTGCGTGTTAGAGCTGTATTGCTATGAAATTAAAACTCAACCGAGGAATCTCCTGCCCACCCCGCTACCACGCCCTTTGTAATGTGTCCAATTGCACCCTTTTCCTTTTAGATCCCTACAGGAGGTCTACCATTAGACGGCCCGTCTATGGAAATACGCCTATGGAATACAGTAGACTGAAGACTGAAGAACGTATCAGCAACATGGAAGGATGATCATTTCTATGAGGGCCAACCATCTCATTAGGGATAGAGGGAGATCCCGCTAAAACTCAATCGATTTAGAAATATCTTCCAAACATCTCCCCATATTGTACTCCAGATAGGCCTCCTGTGTGTGCACCAATCTGACCCCCAGGTAGTGGACCGTATCAGTGACCCAGCACATTCCCACCCCAGGGAGAACACCCTGCTCCACATCTTGCACACTACCCATCGGGAACAGCTTAGATTTCTCTAGGTTGAGGCAAGGACCCGAGATTTTACCAAAACTTCGCAGCTTCCGAAAGAGCTCTAGAACTGCTGTCCTAGGTTGTCGGAGGTACACCAGTGTGTCATTGATGTACATAAACACCACGTGCACCATTGTCCCCACCCGGACACCCCAACGCACCATTGGAGATCTGAAAATAGATGCCAAGGGCTCCATCGTGAGGGTAAAAATGAGTGGCAACAGGTGGCAACCCTTTCCAGACTGTCTAAGAACTGATTCCGGAGACGGATACAAGCCGTTGGTTTACTATAAAGCAACTTCAACCATCCCAGATAGCTACCCACCACTAACATTCACACAAGTACCGCCCACATTTATTCCCATTTGACAGAATTAAAGGCCTGCCTTACGTCTAAGAGACAGAGAGCCCATTCCGATTTCTCAAGATCCGGCATGTCATACATGTGCGAGTCTGCGCAGGTTATATGTAGAATTCCGCCCACGGATTAAACCAGACTGATCATGTAGGGCAACAAACGCGCCGCTAGTACCCCACTTAAAATGTTCTCATCTGTATTCAGGAGGGAAATGGGTCTATAGGAACTCGTGGAAAGGGGGTTCCTGTCCGGATTTGGAATCATGGAGACCAATGCTTCCATCATAGAAGTGGGAACTGCACCTTTGGTTAGAGCTTCAGTATGCACCTCAAGGAGGTGATCCACCAGTTGCGGAAGAAACGTCTTGTCAAATTCAGCCAGGAGACCATCGCTCCGGGGACATTTCCCTCGCTTCAGTTTTTTAATGGAGGTTAGTATTTCTTCTCTAGTGAGTGGCGCCCCACGGGACTCCACCTCATCCTCCCCAAGGGTAGGAAGCATTATGTTGTTAAAGAAGTACTGAAATGAGATAGGGCTAGTCCGGGAAATAGGCCAGCAAGTCTGGTGCAAGTGGGTCGCAAACTCTTTAATAATCGCATCTTGCATGTAGATCACACTCCCGGTACTATTGTGAAGTTGTATCACTGATGTGCGTTCTGTCTCCGTCCTTATAAGTCGAGCTAATAACGCACCTGATCTGTCACCCTCCATGTATAGCCTCAGCCTGTAGGCAGTGTATTTGTGCTTCTCCAGTCTCGACCAAGCTTCAAGTAATTCTCCCTGAACCTGCTCCCATGCAGTTCTATCAGTAGGGTTTTGATATAACGTGGGCTCTAGGGCACGTAAACAGTGCTCCTGGGAGTCAATATCCGCACCAAGCTGATGGTGGAACCCATAAGTGGTCTTCATACAAACCCCCTGATAACGAGCCTTCATGGCCTTCCACTCTGTAGAGCGAGCGGCGTTGGACCCCCAAGTCCCACCAAAATAATGCTGTAGGGACTCTGTAACAGTCCATACATTTGTCGGTCCATAAGGGCTTCGGCTCAAAGCCATCATAATGGAAATGGGCGGTTGCCCGGGTCCAGAGGACAAGGTCAGCAACAAAGGCGAATGGTCAGACAGGTATCTCGGTAAGTATGCAATGGCCTGTGCCATAGCTGAGAGACCTGGAGTAATCAGTAAAAAGGTGTTGGCTGCCGGGGTACAACACCAAAACTCCCTCTTGGTAGGGTTACGCGCTCTCGACTCATTTCATAACTGCAGACCCTTCAAAATACCCACAAGGGATCTCTTCATACGGAGTTTAGTATTTTCCTAGGGGGGCTCAGGACCCAGCGCCCATAAAAAATACATTTAAAATCACAGAAGAAAAGAATTTCAGCATCCATGTAAGGTGTCGCTGCTTTCAGGACTGCCGGATAAAACTCGGAGCTATCCAGATTGGGCACATAGGCATTTATGATACATAGTTCCCTACCTTCCCATCTTCCAAACAGGATAACATATCATCCTTTGGGATCAAGAACATGGTGAAGGTGCTGGATAGGGACCCCAGGGGCCACCCACTCCAGTGCCCCTTGTGCAAAGCCAGAGTAGGTTGTAGCGTAGACTTGCCCTCTCCAACGTTTACGCACGCATTTTATGGTGTTCCCCCAAATGTGTGTCTCCTGCAGCCCTGCAATCGCTACTCCATATCTCTTCAGGAAAGCAAGCACTCTAAGGCTCTTGTCCTGCCTGGCCATCCCGCGGACATTCCAATTAAGAAATGTCAGTGTCTGCATTGCCATAACAATATAGTAATAACGGACATGTCCCTTCTCTCTTCGTAGATGCTCCACCCTGCACCCCTAGTGCCCATGTAGTGTGATGTAGCCCCAGTGTGACTCCATAAGTTCCCCAACAAACAGATACACTCCCAAGAACAGAACATTCTCGATTCCTCCCCCCTCCCCTAGGCAGCAGCACAAACATGAATATACATTACCATGTAACCAACCATACATACTGCCCCATACCTCCCCCGCTTCAAATAACATCTAAACACTTTTCAAGAGATTTAGGTACACCGGGGCGCGAGATTCCTCTCAAGCTACCCTGATGGACCTGGTCTCTAGTGGGGGTGCCGCTACTTTGGCAGCTGCCCAATTCCCCAACACATTAAGTGAATCAAGATGGCCTCCAACCCGTCCCATAGCAGTATAAATCAAACAATGTGAAACACAACAGCCAAGAGGTCATTAGCCCCCCCAAGCCTCAGAGCACCCATCTCCTCAAAAACACTCCCTCAAGTACAGCCACCCAGTTTTTCCAAGTCCCCCCAGAGACCAAGCACCACTTAGACTTATCTGCACTGTCCAACAGGTGCTGTGTATCACATGGGGCTCAGTCATGACTGCTATCCAGGCCCTTAGTTCCATGTTCAATGTTGGGCGTCGCCTCCATCCAATCCGGGACCACCTCCAAATCTGATGCCTGCAGTGTATCATCTCAAAGGACAGTGATTCGGCCCAAGCTCATTGGTCTCTTTGTAGGCGGTCGTTGTGTATTCTGCCTGCGGCTCCTCTGGGGAGACTGCGAGAATTGTGTCCCAGTCGAACTTGTAGAGGGGACCAGGCACTTCCCCTCAGGGACCTTTGGCGTCTGACCAGTCTCTTGCCTCCTCTACCAAAAAGAAAAACAGAGCTCGACTTTCACTCTCCACTCAAAATGTCTCAGGGAACATAAGGCTATATTTAACGTTCTGGTCCCTGAGCTGTCGTGTGATTGCGATGAAAGTCTTTCTATGTTCCTGCTCTTTTTGGGTGAAATCCGGATAAGTGGCAATAGAATGACCTTCGTAGAAGAACTGCCGACCACTGCGAGAGAGTTGAAGCAAAAGGTCTCTGTCTTTGAAATTAAATAATTTTGCAATTATGGCACAGGGTGCTCCGGGCCTAGGGGAGTGTCACCAGTGCCATATGTGCCAGTTCAATACTGAAGAATTTTGACAGCTGTTTAGAATCCATTTTTTGAGTGATCTAATTCTCCAGAAACAGGTCCGCTCAGGGCCCTCCTCCTTCTCGGGGAACCCCATAAATCTTAGATTCCCCCTTCGGGATCAACCTTCGGAATCTTCAGCCCGGTCTTCGAGCCTAATCACTTGACGTTTCAATTCTATCACCGTAGCACTAAGGCCCCTGACCTCCTCCTTAAGGACCTCCATATCTTTTATTGTAACCGTCACCCTTTCCAAGTCTTTCCAGAGGTCACACTTCAACAGATTGACATCTATAGCCACAGCATCGATCTTCAGAATCACGTCATCCCTGGTTGACTGAACGGCGTTAATAACATCCATTGGTGTTGGAGACTCCTCTTCAGCCCCCCCGAGTGCTCTTCATTCCATTGGTCCATCATCCTTTCTGTCCCCCAGGCCGTGGGGTATTGGCTGGGCGTAATTTAAAATCTTATTAGATTGGGATTTTGCTGGTTTGTCCTTACCCTTCGTGAGCGGTTAGAGACTCAAATTATATCTTATGCCACTCTCCCGCGTGCGTCACAGTGCACTACATACACAGTTTTCGGGCCCCAGGGCCTACGTGAGTCTCCACAGCTACAAATGGGTTTCATCTCCCCGTGAGGCTCTCAACAGTGTCATACCATCTCTGTAGGGCTGGTGAAGGTACTAGGTCAGCGTCCTCACACCTGAAAGGCACTTAACACAAGGGTCTCAGGGCCCAGCCACACTCTTCTATATGCCAGATCTCCACCCGGTGTTCATTTAATCTTGAGTCGCCCAGATCATGTGGACCACATCCTGACTAGCAAGGGCCAGTTTCGGTGGATCGAAGTGCGCCCAGGCAAAGGATTGCGGTCACCCTGGGTGGCCCATGGGACAGCAGAGAAATGCACGGCATCTGGTCCACCCGCAGCTGTTCTTGCCTTCAAGATGTATGAGCCTTGCATGCCCGGGGGGTGCGTGCGGGCCCATGCAGTCCTCTGTGTCTCTGCCGCCAGGGGGGACTGCCCAGCTTTCACGGGGGGACACAGACCATCCAGACAGGAATCTATGGGCCCTCGGCCCCACTGACCTCGTCTGACAGAGGCAGGACCGGCTTTTGGCAGTGATTATCACCGCACTGCTTCACCACTTCTCAGGGCTGTCATGCATGCCTCTCCCGGCCATTAAAACTCTACAGGGCCAATCCCCATGCCTCGGCTCCACGATGGTGGCTGCTCCTTCACTCCGCAGGGACTCCGAGCTCTGGGTCGTCCTGGGTCGGCTCGCAGGACCCTGAGCTCCTCGGCTGCCCCACGACACGGGCGGAGGTCCCAGAGAACCCAGGAGCCCCACTGCAGGAAATTGGCCCGACCAGGGCTGCAGCAAGGAGCTCTCTACAAGCACGTCTAGGTGGCCATGTGAGCAAGTCACAACCACATTGGTTTCTTCTTGTAGAATCTTGTCCACGTAAAATCTAAAGAGCTACAGTCAGGTAAGCCCTTTTGTACTCACAGGAGAGGATTGGACAGATTCAGGGGACTCTCCTAGGGGAGGGGCAGGACAGAGGGGAGGTTACTCCTGTGTCCTTTGTCCAGTTTCACGCCAGAGCAGGAGCCAATAGCTCCCAGAACTGGTTTGAGCTGGACTATGCACAGTGACACCAACTGTGGCCCAGGTGCAGATTTTCAGGCACTCTCAGAGTGCACCCAACCAGCCCCAATACACTAAATCCTGTCTGAGAGGTGGTCACACCTCTCTGTGACAGGATGCCTTTGGTGCTGTCTTCATCCGCTCAAGCTTGGGTCTGCAGTAGGAGGGCAGAAATGTGTCTCCGGTCGGTAGCATCCATTTTGTGCAGTGCAGGTCGAGAAGGCTGGCACCGGATGGACCAGTGGAAGAGTGAAATCATACCTCCCACATTGGTTACCGGTATGGAGGTATGATTTTAGGGTGTTTGATACCAAACACAACATGTTTTGTTTCAGCCGTTTTCAGGATAGCATTTACAGCGAGGTTATAATGCACCGCTACATATATGTCTAGCTGAGTCACAGACAGCCCGGGAGAATGGTCTCCGAAGGCTGCAGAGGATCTCTGCTCATGCAGGGGCACCCTATCAAGTAAAACCCAGCACTCTGACTTCAGGATTGATAAGGCCTGCTATAGGGGTGACTTATACATTTTAAGTCCTTTAAGACCTATGGAGCTAGTGAACCTATATCTAAAGTAAGTGGTGCCAGCACCAGCTTACACAGGTTGCAGTAGCAGACCTGTAGTTCCATTTTGCATGGCTTCTCATGGGTGGCATAATACATGCTTCAGCCCATGGGAGGCCTCTGGGGTACCTATGCCCTGGGTACATGGGTACCATATAGTATGGACTTATAATGGTACCCTGGTATTCAATCAGGAGTGTACCAAAGTACATGCATAACAATTTAAAGGAGAAAGCAGATAGACTGGGGTCCTGATTAGCAGGATCCCAGTCAGACTAATGCAACATCAAGCAAAAAGTGGGGGTAATCATAAGAAGCAGATCCTACTTTCCTACAATTACCATTATCACTATTAATTACATTATTATGAATTAAGTTTTGGTTTGAGAATGTGTTATTTAATGACATTGTGTCTTTAGGTGTCCATTTTAAATAATTTAAACATTGTAAGGTCATGAGTACTATATTAAGTGTTTGGTTTCTGGTTTTCACTGCTGTTGTCCATGTTAAGTTTTGGAGAGCTTACCATAACCTCAGAGTTTGTCAACTCTGACCAAAATTCTCAAACTTTATGCCGCAACTAATTGATGCTTTCCTTTTTGATCTCTGGGGGTCATTGAAGTATACTGTGGAACATTGGCTTACTGGTTAAGGGGGAGAAACTCTACTCAAGCAGAAACCACAACTCTTGTCAGGGTTAAATACGAGCAAAACTCCAAATTAACCTGTGGTTAGCCCTCTGATAGATTGACGCAAATCAGTTAGTCTTAACTTAGAGTCAATCTGTAAAGTTTATATGCAGCATTTTAAACAGTACCAAAGTGAAAACACAGCACAAGGAAAATCCCACACAAATTTAGAAACATGAAGTAAAATTCAATAAATTAGCTCACACCAAAAGGACAAAAATCCAATCTGTAGAACCAGGAAGCTCACATTTTTAAAGGTTTAAGTAAACACAGTGCTTAGAAGCCCAAATCGGCAACTGTTGTATTCTGGTCGTGATAGGACAAAGTCACAAGATCAGGCCAACCATGATGGAGCAAGGGCTGGATACAAGGACCCAAGTTAGGCCAGCTGAACAAAAGTACCTTACACCCTGGTTTCGGAGCGTTGTGAGATCCCGCATCAAGGAAGCTTAGCTCAGCAGTGGTTTTATTGAGCTGTGGACTGCTATGCAAGTCCTGCATTGAGAATGCATCACACAGCATCGCTCCGAGGAGCTGCAGGACTACAATACATGCTCCTGATTCAAGGATGTATTGTACAGTGGCGATTCTGAGGAGTTGCAAGGCTGCAAGCGAGGCCCTGCTTTGAGGATGCATTGCACTACTGCAGTTCCGAAGAGCTGCAGGTCCTGCATCAGAGACACTCTGCACAGCAGTGGTTCCGATACGGGGCTGCCAGGAGATGCATTACGTTTAGTTGGTTTTGCCCAAAGGACCACAGCTGGGCTGGAGGAGTATTTTCAGGTCCACTTCCAAGGGTCCAGGACTGGGGTTGCATCTCTTGGGGGATTGGTACTCACAGCAGGCAGAGCCCTGGTGCAGGATTCTGGGTGGGTGGAGCCTTTTTTTTCCTGAGGCTGTGATCAGGAGGCCAACTATCCCTTGGATTCACTTTGGTGGTTCTGGGTTCAAGATGCAGGTCCAGTCCTCTTATTCAGACAGCAAGGCAACAGATTACAGTACTTCTTGTAACAGAGCAGCACAGCAGTTCTTCTTGTGAATCTTCCACAGATCCAGGTGTGTACTCAGGATTTAGGTCTGAGGGTCGAATATTTATGGATTGTGGGCACTTCGAAGTAGGAGATGTTTCTGGAGTCCTACCCCTACAGGGGTGTCTGGAATTTTGCACCTCCCTGCCCTGACCCCAGCTTGTCTGGGTGCACAAATGACTAGTGTGAAACCCTTTGTGAGTGTGCTGAGGCAAATGTGGCCTTGATTAAAGAGGACGCATTTTTTGCTATGTTTTGTTTTTGTCTTGTTCAAACTACATATATGTAATTTTCCTCTGCCACTTTTCATGTTTACACAGTATACTGTTCTTATGCTTGTTTGTATAACTTGTTGAGCGCTATTGTTGTTTTATTGTTGCTATTATCATTGTCTTACTAATAAACTTTCTACATATATACATTTTTTGAATTTGTGCAGGGGTTTCATCTGTTTGAAAATTACTTGTAATGTTGTAATATTTCTTCATCCTTCTTTCCATTCCCCCCTCCCTTTTATAATTTTTTGTTTGATTCTTTGGGATGGTTATTTTGTATTTTACACTATATATGAAACTAGCAGCCCGTCCCGACCTTGTCCGGGTGCAACAGGCTTCTCCGACCCCCGCCCGCCCCAACATTGTGCAGCAGCCCGGGCCCCTGCCCGGCCTGTCCCCTGCCTGCCCCGACCCCCTCCTGCCCCGGCCTCCGCCTACCCCGACATGGGTCCCCTTACCTGAGCCGCCGCTCCTCCCGCCTGTCCGTTGCTCGCACCGCCGCTGGCCTGTCTGCTGCTCCTCACGTCACCGCTCCTCCCCCGCGCCATGTCCGCCGCTCCTCGTCGTGCTCCTGGACGACGCTCCTCCCCGCGCTCCTGACGTGAGCACGCATGTCGCGGCCGGCGCTACTTCGGAGGGACTACTATTTTTTTTACTTACAATTTTTTAAATAACGTTTTTTTTTAAATTTATATAGCCTATAACCATCTACACACCCTGACGATTCCAACGGTGTATCGGGTGTGTGGATTGGCGCTGTAGTCCCGAGTTTACCCGCCTCAAAGGCTGAAAGTTCTTCCTTTATTATAGTAGTATAGATTTAACTTGAACATTTGTTAGGATTCTAGTCTTTACTTTGCCCCAGGTTCGTGTCTTGGGGCTGCCCCTGTTGGTGGTAAAAGTAAGTTCAGGTACCCTTGTGCGGAAATAACAAATCTTGCAGACGTATGTCAGAGCCCTAGTTTCAGAAACAGGGGATTTGTTTGCCCCATCTACATTATTAAGCATGATTCCACTTCTCTCAGATGTTTCTTTCTGTCTACTTCTCACTTATGTAAGAGGAGCAAGGAAATCCTTTCCAGGCCTTTAGGATACATGTATGATGTCACCCATGACGTCATACACATATAAATAAGGAGGAGTAAAAGTGCCAGGCCATCTCATTTAGGGGTTTGCTGGTGCCAAGAAAAGATGGACCACCAGCTGTTTTTCTCTCCTCCAGCGCTGGCAAACTTTAGGCTTTCATTTGCGACCTCACACACAATTGCACCATTGGCCAAGTAAGTGTGTGCGTTCTGTCAAGCATAGGTCTGTACTGAAAGGGGAACCTTCGAGTACAAAAATGATGCCTTCATAACTAATCCCACTTTGCGTGATGTATAATGTAACACACATTTAAAGTTTGAAAAATACAAAGAAATTAAAACATCACGCCTGCCAACCTCCTTTTACGTTGATATTACCACCCAAGTTCAAGTCGATTTCCCATGATGCTCTGTACGGTGTGGAGAAACAGTATAACAATACCCATTTGTAATGCTCTCTACTTTCTGACACCTACTTCCGGTCAGGGCACAACTCTGAAAGGTTTTGCACCCTGGTTAAAACCCTGCCTGCCATTCTCAAGAAACACATATCAGAGCATCCGGGGGACCTTCCATCGCTCTAGAACACTCTAATACCTGGAATTAGTTATTTGAGAGCAAAACCACCAAAAAGGAGTGTTAACAATACTTCATATTACCTGTTTCCTGCGGGAGACAGTGTCTTCACTGTGTCCTCATGTTAAAGTTGTTGTTTCTTTGTGACGTGGTGGAAGTGACATTCTAAGGTTTATCTGGTTTATAACATGCAACCAATAAGCCGGTTTTCCGACCCATGACCAGAAACAAACAAATTCTATGTTTCAGACCTTTATAAGGCATTAGCGACTCCTTGAGTGAGAGCTGTGGGGCGGTGAGGCGGGGTGGGGAGGGGCAGGATAGGGGGTAGTGAAGTTTAGCATACGGCCAAACGGAGTTAAGCAGTAGTGGCCCGTAGTGGGTGTGCTGCTGGGCGCTGCCGTGGGGCGGGGGAGGGGCAGGGTGGAGGGTAGTAAACTACGGATTAAGGTCGATTGGAGGTAAGTAAACATATAAATAAATAAAATGAATTTGGTTGCGCGCTCTGTATCGCCAAATGCGATGCAGCGCACCCAACGAAATTCGTTTTATTTATTTATATGTTTACTTACCTCTAATCGTCTGTAATCCATAGATTACTACCCCCCTGCCCTGCCCCTCCCCTGCCCCACTTTAGCACCCTGCAGCACTCCCACTATGGGCCGCTACTGGAGGTAAGTAAAAAAATAAATAATTAAAACGAATTACATTGTGCACTCCGTAACGCCAAATGGCGATGCAGCGCGCACAATGTAATTCATTTTCTTTCTTTCTTTTTTTACTTACCTCCGTTCGGCCCTATGCCGGAGTTTACTGAGCCTCACTCTGCCCCTCCCCCGCCCACCCCACCGACCCCCACAGCACTCCATCGAGGAGCCGCTACTGTAAGGTACTCCGCAAAAAAAAGTGTCCTTATTTTGCCTACAGACTTTTATTAGGTCAGAAAGTTTGTGAAATACACTGTGTAGTGAAGCCCTTGGGTGACACTGATCTTTCGAAGTTTGAATTGCCTCATTCGTGTGGCTTCTGATAAAAAATACATGTTAAAAAGGATGTACGTTGTTACAACGCATGCTTTTACTACGCATGCCTTTACAACGCAGGTTTTACAACGACTTTGGTTGGGGGTGCTGGATAGTGAATAGTTTAATTTACTATTCCAACTCCAGTCCCCGTGGATAGTAGGGAAGGTGTTGGATAGTAAATTAAACTATTACCTATACTAGAGCGCCCCCAGCGCAATTCATTGTAATGACTTGCGTTGAAAAACCTGCGTTGTAAAGGCACTGCGTGGTAAAAGTTGCGTCGTAAAGGATGTTTCCCGTTAAAAAGTCATACTCGTGCTGCACTTGGAATTGCAGCGTGTCCCCTATCTATAATGATCACAAACTCAACATGATATTTTAGTGTTATATGAATACGAGTGTTTATCATCAATATGTGCATATTTTTCAAAGCACTTAAGTAAAATCTAGCTGTTTAAAGTAGCCTTTGAAACACGAATCAGATAAGTAAGGCAAATTACAGCTATTTCACTCATCTGCTCGGATCCTAATGGAGTAGGAAATAACGTTACAGTATCCAACTTGTATAAAAGAAAATATAAATAAAAACGACGAGGCTTTCACTTTACCACTTGAATCATAAAATAGGCAACTCAGAAAGTGATATTTACGATGTTATTGATACCAATATATAATTGTTTAGTATCTCTGAGGATAACAGCCATTGTTTACAATACATTTGATGCCAATAAATATTAGTTTAGCCTTTCTCAAGTGAACCGCCATAATTGATGGATCCTTTATGAGCCTCCGCTCCTCATTTGTATCCACAAGAAGAATAAATACAAACTAAATGGACAGACATGCTATAAATAGAAAGAAGGGATGGGATTTATTGCGTTGGCAATCTCTATTAACGTGTTCTACCTTAGGGCCTTAGGAAATGTTTCTTAAACCGGAAGGAGAAATGGTACCCTTCCATACATGCGAAAAACACATCGAGCAAGCCAAAGATACTGGCTTTTGAAACGTGAAAATGTGTTTATCTTCCCTACACAGTAGACCAAATACGATAAAATACACCCCAAGTTATCAGCTGCAAAACAGCATTAAGGGGCTTATTTACGAGCCCTCTGCTCCTCCAGAGTGCAATTTTTTGTGACGCTCCGGTGGTGCAAATTATAAATTCATGTCTATGAGGCCCGCAAAGCCATTATGAGTGTCTGTGGATGGCTTCATAGATATGGAGCAAGGCAAGGCAGCACAAATCGCTGTGTTGCATTACTCTGTGATCAGGAGGTGTTCCATGGGAATTGCAGTGGGTTTTTCCACTCAACATCCAAGTATTTTGATGCTGCCCCAGATTTATAAGATCATGTAAACCTGGAGAACTGCCAAATCCTTATGTCTTCCCAGGTGAGGCGTAATGAGGAGAAATTTCTTTATTTCTCCTCGTTTTTTCTCTTTCTATGTGTGCGGCACACTGTGAACGCACATAGAAAAAGGAAGCTGCCTCTTAGGATTGTTTTAGTGCACAAAGGTGCTCCTTTCTGCACAAAAACAATCCTGTCAACAACACAGGTACCCTTACACCATGGTGCTAGGGTGCCTGCATTGAGGCTAGGCTGTGGAAATGGCACCAGCGCAGGAGGAAAGGACGGGAATGCCCCGTTTTGCATGAAAGTGGTGCATTCCTGCCTTTTCACTTTGGTGTAGGGCAGCACAACAAGATGACTTGCAGCACTGCCCTGAGCCGAATTCCTCTAAATAAGAGCCCAAATATCAAAAAGAAATGGAGAAAAACAGCACACAGATACAATATGGACCATTGTGTTTAAAAGTACCTAGGTGCAAATAAGCATAAACTGTGCATCCTTATGCAAATTTGCCAGGACAGGTACAGCAGGATCGAACAAACCAGCCATCCCATACATAAACAGAACAGCTATACTATTGGCAGAAGGCATATGGCTTAGGAGGCTTATCCCTGCACACATGAAAGACGCAGCACTGTCAATAGCAGTGTAAAGTTCCTTCACAAGCAATAAGTAGAGCACAGACATCAGCACTGCAATTTTCTCTTCACATAGAACAGGCACAGAATGATCAGAATTGTAAATGCCCTCACATATACCCAGGCACAGTACAGGCAGCAGCAATGCAAGGTTAACTGTTGCCACTGAGTTGGTCAGTGACATTCTCCTAACATCGAACAAGTACAACCAGTATCAGCAGCACATGCCCCATTCACACCTAAAAGAGCACCCCAAAGGACGCTACGATCAGCCCAGCTCTCCTACGCCGTGGTCCCCCACACCAAAAAGACCAGATTGGAAGGCCGCTCCTTCTCCTTCCACGCGGCTAGCGCCTGGAACGACCTTCCGCTCCACCTTAGACAGATAACTGCTCAAAATCTTCGCAAGAAACCTTAAAACCTGGCTCTTTGACAGACCCCCTCCTTGATGACTGCAACTAGTGAACCCCCCCCCCCCACACCCCCGCAGCGCCTTGAGACCCTTATGGGTGTGTAGTCGTGCTTAACAAACACCTGATTTGAAAGTAAGCTCAGCAATGCACCTTTTTTGTATCTTTCTTTGTAGACAGAAAAACAACAGCACACGCAGCTGTAGTACAAACGCCACTCACACAGAAAGAATGGTCATTGCACAGAAAAATGAGTCGAAGCTTACCTTACAAAAAGAATAGACAGATTATAGTCAGTCTGCACATTAACTAAAGCAACAATCAAATATCCTACACAGAAAACAGACAAACAAATGTGCATTAGTGGTACAAACCATCTCATAAGATGCGTGCACTTTTAATTGAAATGTTCAGTTTCATATTGTGGTTCCACTTTCAACAGAAAAATGAATCCAACATTTCAGGTGATTCGATCATATCATTCATTTATTAATTCATCCATTTAATCATGGGATTTAATGGATGAATTAATAAATGAATGATATGATCGAATCACCTGACATTTTGGATTTATTTTTATGTGGAAAGTGGAACCAAGATAAGAAACGGAACGTTTCAATTAAAAGTGCACACATCCTAGGGACTGTAATTTCCTGACCCATGAAGCTTCAGATTATGTAGGGCACTGACAGACACAGTGCAATGGATGTAGTGGCACACCACGAACGTTGAAAGCACTGGCCAAGCATTTGTCATTATTGTTTGAAATTGGAGTACACCGAGAAATTAAACTGTGATTACAAACCATCTCATAGTCACATCAGTTCTGCTCTTTGTGGCTCTCACCGTTCAACCGGGTTCACCACGGTTAAAAAGAGCCACCAATGTAGTGAAAATCGAAAGTGGAGCAGAACATAGGCCATTGCTGTGACTGACTGAAGTGTACCAAAAGTGAGTGATTGAATGATTGAATCAATCTCAGCACTGGAAATTACTTGGGGATGCATACCAGTCCATCTTTATTTTGCACACCATGTCACCTCAGTTTGAACCAAGCTATATGCAAATCAGTCTTGACCATACTCCAATGCGGGGCCGAACTGGGAACCAAAACCGGCCCTGGCAAACTGCTCGGCCGGCCCTGGGGGAGAGGGGTTGTTCAGGGGAGGGGGTAGCTGCTGAGCTGTTTGCAAGGCCCAGTTTCGCCCAATTTTGTTACAGGTGGCTGATATCCCCAGGCCACCGGTAACGAAAAAGACCCACCAGGGGCCCAAAACCAGCTCCCACACTGGTGGCCCACCGGAGAAATGCCCGGTGCTCACTACAGCCAGTCCAGCCCTGCTCCAATGGAAGCAATCAAGCACAAATCACCAGGGCATGTCCTCCCAGAACTGGAACACAAGCAACCCATGACTGCTTTCACCCTTATTAGGGCACATCAGTCAAGTATATCTTGGTTCCAGTGGCACAGTGTGCACAATATCCATGAAGCAGACAAAAAATGATGGATGGAATGTTTGTATTAATGTCAGTCACTGGTAGTTACTCAGACCTGCATCCCAGTTCATAATTATATTGTACATCATGCCACCTAAGTTTGGTTCCGGCCAATCGCTCCTGGGTTGCTTCTGTTCCGGTTTAGGGAAGACCTGGCTGGGCAGTACAGGCTGGACTGCTCCCATTGGAGCTGAGTGAAGACAGATTTGCATATTGCAGAATTCCAATCGAGGTGGCATGGTATGCAAAAATGATGATGGACTGAGATGAACCCTGAGTAATAACCAGTGTCCGAGATTAATTAAAGCATTTCATCCATCACTCTTTTGTACACTTAAATCTGTGTGACTTAGGCATTTCAACTAATACACTGGTGAGTATTATATCCTCCAGGTTTTAGTTCAGTACTATTGCATCAAGTGATAGAGCCATCAATCATTTCCGTCTATGCGGTGAAGGTTCAAATCAACAAGTGCTGTCTTTGTTGTACTGTTGGGAATATTTGGCAGGAGGACCACTTTATTTAGAGATCCATGTTTTACATGTCTCTCCCATCACTGTCTGCCTTAAACCCAGACAATTGGACAATCCAATGATCTCTGGAGGGCTGAGAGCTCAAAGGATGCAGTTGAGAAGCCCAGGTTCCACTTTATTATGCCAGTTCAGGATGCTTGACAGACGCTTTCAATATATTCTTGTTTTTCAAGAAATGGACAGACCCTGAAGTTGAAGATGTGAAACATTCTGACAATACCACACTCCTTAAATTTCTCTTGTTGTTTAACCTGGGCGAGTCCACCCTTAAGGGTCACTGAACCTGGCCATTCTGGGGCAGCCTTCTCTAACCAGGTGAATGTGCTAACCGAGACCATGGCTCACTCTGAATTCAATGTCTGATGTTTCGAGTCGTTGTCTAGCTCGATCTGGAGATGTAAAAGTTGAAAATGTCAAAGCCAGTTTTATCAAAAAACACTTCACACAGAATGTTCAGAAATGTATATTTCAAACCTAGTCATCTTGATGGATCTCTGGCCATCATCACAACTTAGTATCTGGATAAACTTAGCTTTTCAAAACCAAGCCTTTCAGAAGCAAGGACCCCATGAGGCAGCCCTACCAGCAGTTGTACATTTAACCAAGGTGCTAACCCAGTACAAAAATTAGATATTTAAGTCACATCAAGGAATACTCCTTTCAATGTTCTTCTGATGGACAGAAGAATGTCTGTCAGCTGTCAGTCAAAGGATAACATTGGTTCACTGTTTCTAAAGTACCAGGAGGCCAAGCACGACTTTCTAAAAGGGAAACAGGAATCTTATTACTAGATTATCATAATCTGGTCTCGAAATGTTCACACAATCTACACCCTATTATAGTAAAGGGCAATATAGATCAGATATGGGAGTGTGTCTCATGAAATTACAGTACATGCGACAGACAAGCGAACGTCAGATCGTGATAGGTACACACACGCAATGAGGCCTGGTTTGCAACTAGCTTGTGAGGGAAGAAGCATAGAAGTTGTGGAGAATGGAAAAGCTGAAAAGAATGACCAGAATGGGGGGAGGGTTGTGGTAGAGCAACTATAGCACTCTGCACTAGCTCAGCTGGGGTATTAGCAGTGGCACTAGTGCAAAGAATCCTCACACCCAAATTACACTGCCCTGCACCATATTGTAGTATGGATTTACCGCTACATTCTAGTTCATATCTCAGTCCCTACATATGCTAACTTTGATATTTTGTTCATTTCCTGCCCCTAGTGTTAGACTTCTAGTCCTGCCATGGTTTTGTTCATTCCCATGTTCTGTTGTCCATTATAGATATCATGTATAATAATGTGTTTTCTTCTGTGGTGTGCTCAGTCTTCCAGTGTCTGAATGGGTATCGGGGTCACCTCTGGATCTCAATAGAACTATCCTTTGTCTGGAGTCTGGTAATCAGATTTCTTATGTGACTTTGAAATAGCTGCTTCTGATTACTCAATACTGTGCTTACCTTGTTTATTTTGGTATGATCTCAAGTCCGCCATGGTTCTATTTAAAAAGGGATTTTGTGGTGAGAAATTATGAAGCATCATCACCAACAAGCTGACCCTGTGTCTGTTTCTCATGATTCTCCTATTTTAACCCTTATTTCTCCTTGGGGTTCTGTTCTACTTGATGCATAAGTAGGGACTGCAGACTGACTTCTGGAATTCAAGAGGTAACTTTGCCTAGGAGAAGAGCTGGAGAGACTAAGGAGAAGTACTGCCCCTTTGCTGTGTGCTGTGTGGGGTTGGCCTGCAGTTGCTGCTTCTGCCAAGGAAAGGAGAATGACTTTGCTGTGCTATGTGTCCCCTGTTTGAATGGGATCTCCAAGGGCCTGTGTGTGCTGGCATCCAGTTCTGAAGTCTCAGGGACACAAAGACTTCCCTCCCAGCTCCCCTGAACTCTTCTGCTGTGAGTTATGACCTGCCAGAGGGAACCTGTGCCAATTTTGGGCCTCTGGAGGCTGCTGTTGCTGTTTGGGAGCTGGAAGAAAGAAGAACTGCAGAAATCAATGCATTGCTCTTCTTGCTGCTGTTTTTCTAATGCATCTCCACGGCACGAGAAGAATTTCCACACATCACCATGCCACTGCGAAAACCAATGCAGCGCACGTCGCCGCTGCAAGAATCAATGCATCAAGGGATCGTGGCCAAAGAAAACTGATGCAGCGCCTCTGGATGCCCCGCTGCATCGACTGCTGGCGCATCCTGAAATTCCACGCATCGCACCTGTGCGGCAAGTTTTCCAAATGCATCACCTGTGGAGTGGAACCGTGACGAAGAATCGACGCATCACTCTCCATACGGACTGCAATCAACGCAACCCTTCCTCTGTGTGCAGCGGGACTGTCGTATCGCCTCCCCGCGGTTTTCAGGAGTTGACGCATCTCTTTGTTTCCGACTCTGCGGCTGTTTGGCCATGTGAATTTTGACGCAACTACAGGTACTTAGTGTAAAAGTCACGCATCCATAGTTTTCTATGGTACAAGTTCTTGAAGCCTTTTTTGAAAGTCATATACTTAACAGTGGATGTTGGATTTTTGTTTTTTTGGTCTTGTTTAGTTTAGATAAAGATATTTTATTTTTCTAAATGGGTGTGGTGTCATTTGTGGTGTTTCACTGTGTTGCTGTGTATGTTGGTACACATATTTTACACATTGCCTTTGGGATAAGCCTGTCTGCTCGTGCCAAGGGAGAGCAGGGGTTATCTAAAGTGTGTATCCCCCTTACCCTGACTCGCAGCAAGGGTCCCTATTTGGACAAAGGTACCCACCTCTGCCAACTAGAGAACCCCTCCTCCACTCATGTGACTTAATTCACCACTGTGGTCCTTCTCTTGTGCTGCGGTTGCAGATAAAACGGTTGCAGTTAAAAAGGGCATGTGTTCAAGGAGTGTGAGTGTAATTGGACTCTATTGAAGAAGGTTTACATTATGTTTGTAGTCCAGCATAAGGTATGTATATCTCATCAATTTAGTTTTTGGCTTAGGTTTGTGTAAATTTTAAATGATTTTAAAAGGGACGTTTTTGCATGTTTACTTTCCAAATGATGGACTAAATGTGTGGGTAGCATGAATCCCATTGCTCACTTCCTTTTACAGACTGATTGCTGCAATATCCCCTATCTTCCCCTCTTGTCATCTTGTTTCTACTCCTGTCCTGGACCCTGAATCTCATCTTTATCTGTCACAAGCCAACTTTTTTATTTGCCTTTTGCATAACTTTTGTCTGTTTCTATCTTTGTTTCTGTTTTGGATCACGGAAAACCTAGCCTTACATATGATGTTGGGGAGGCTGTCATGATTTAATTATTTTTTCCCAGGTCACCTGCTGTGGGTGATTGGAAGCAGGATGCAGAGCACAATTAATATAGTGGTGAGATGGAGAAAATAAAACACTGTGAAAAACTGATACCCAGTGAGAAGAGTTTGCTTTGTAACAGAACAGATGGAGTGGAAAAAAGGCATGTACATGTGATTGTTTTAAATCTTTCATTGCTAAATCATTACAGTGCAATTGTTAATATAACAAGTGTTTGTGAGAAGGTGTGAACAAATTATGAATTCCTAATGAGATATAATTACAAAAAGAATGCCATTGTTGAAATTAATTAATAAATAGTGTTAAATAATGAATATACATTGCGTTTGCTACTGTCATGTGTAGGTTTGTATGGAATGGTTGAAAGTGCTTTGTTTGAAGTATGTTTGACAGCGGCAGACCGCTTTCTTCAAGCAAACAACACATGTAAATGAAGTATAGGACCTTTTTTGTGCCATGGCTGCTGTATTTTCAGGCACAGCAGTAAGTTAGGAGGAAACGTGAGACTATATCGGGATGGGGCTGCAGCAGGTAATAAGTGAAATAGTATAAGGATAACCCACAAAGAAGAAAATTATGGGAGAGAAATGTAATGGAAGTTGAAGAATAGCAGGAGGTCAACTGGGATCCTGTAGAAAGAAATATGAAAGAAGTACAAATGCTCATAATGTGCAACTCTTGTGGATGGCAGTGGGTGGTATGTGTACAACAGTGTCTTGTGCAATGTTCTAGTTGTGCACAAGACACTGTTGCTTTGTAGCTAGTTTTCACTCAATGAATCACATAAATACCTAAATACAAGTGCGTACTGCAAATTTTGAAGAACTGCCTTTTCATGCATAAGGCCAGGAAAAAGTGGTGAATAATTCTCAAGGCATTGGCGATGAAGAGAAACAAGCTAAAAGCAAGGCCTACCTAACGACAAATGAAGACTCATCCCCTGTAGATGCACAGTACAAGAACTGACAATGTGGGGCCTGCATTCCTGGTCTAGCACCAGGAAAAGGTGGCCAGGCTAGGGAAATAGTACAGGTGGCTCACTGACGGGCCAACCACCTGATGCCTAAAAAACATCAGAAGACATGTCATTTGCACTGACACAGGTTCGCCCTGTCTCCTGCAGCACCATGGTTCTCACAAAATTTCCAATTTCACTTTTCCAGCAGCTCCTAGAGAGTCAGCACCGCCTCATCCACCAACATTGGAAGTATGGTGGCAAGTTATTCAGCAACCACAAATGGTTCACAGCCTTAGTAAGTGCTAGGAAAATGGATTGCTGATGTCTTGGAATGGGAGTTGTAATGAGTTGCTGTTAGGATGCGAGCGGGTTTGAGAATCAGATTTGGAGTGTGTTTTAGGAGTTTTCCAAGTGAGTAGTGTATTTTTTCATATGAGAATATGGCAATTACACGAACAGTGAATATTTCAATGTCTATTTGAACTGGAGCAGAGACTTCCCAATGTAGAGGATCCATATGTACATATTATTGTACGCCCCTCGCGGCGGGATGCCTGGCTTTCACCTTGTGGATACCCTGCCGGGGTATCTCACAGGGGAATACCAGGACGGGTTCCCTAAGCAAGCGCTTAGATACCGGGTCGGTGATTCGCGCTATATAAATACATGTACATTTACATTTACATTTACATTGTCCAACTCTTGCAATTTTCCTGATGTCAGTTGAAGCCAAGCAATAAGATCTTGAGAACAGGTTAAGATGTTCTAATGCTTTAATAATTGTGAATACTGGAGCACAGATTCATTTATTGATTTTTAGTTGTCAGAGTTTAAACATCATGACTTTGAATGTGAATGGTCTTCTATGGTCTCAACAATGCTATGCATTGACAGCTCATTTAAAATCTTTAAACCCACTCAAATTTATTTTGCAAGAGACACATTTTCATAGATGTACTTAAATGTAGTTGGAAATTGCAGAAGTACAGTGTGAAATAAAAGTCTACCTATCTTTATCAGACTTTTTTTACTTTGGACATTAATGCTTACTTTGGAATCCTCTTGAAATGCTCTTTACACGTATTTAGTGCAGAAATCATGGATAGTCCTTCACTTTGTGTGACACGTGCTGTAGTACAAAATATACCCTGTGATGTTTCCCTGCACCGTAAATAATTAAAAATCTACATATTACATATCATATCTTCTTGAATGTCCTAGTAGTTGCATTGGAGGTCGGGTACTGGGTGCCTCTGTCTTCCAATGTCCTTGGGAAGACCTTGGTGCTGTTCCTTTCTCATTTATCTTTCCTGTCTCTGCTCAGAGTGAAGCGTCCTTTGTTTCACTGTGCCCCAGACATTCCTAGCATATGGAAATGTCTCAGAATCCCTTGGTTACCACTCTCTCATCACATCTGTTGATCCCCACCATGTGACAGGACGTGTCAATTCCTAGAATTCTCGAAGCCTTAATGCCATTATCACCAGAAGCCCGTGATGGTAATATTGGAATATTATACCATATTACACAGTTACCTTTTATGTAAGTTCAGAGGTGGGTGTGTGTATATTAGCACAAACAGTAACTTCGACTGTCACTATAGATGAAGAACCAGCATTTCAGTGGGATGCAAATACCACCAATGATTCATTTTGGCAAACTGCTCCCTTGGCAGGGCACAGCTTAGGGCTGGCTGCAGGGCTTTGCTTAAGCGCTAAGTCCTGCTCACAACACCCACGGGCACCCAAAACCATGCTGTACATTGTTCTTGCTTCCAAAAAGAGAACCCACATAGGTGTCGGGGAAGGGAGAGAGAAAACATTCTGTGTTCAGGACCTAAAAATACTGTTTCCCTTACGAATCAATATGTATCCTACGACCGTATACCCAAGTTAAAAAGTGATGATCTGGTCCTGGCGCTCCAATGGGAGTATTAATTATTTGTATTTCTATGGACCCTCACACACCCTATTGGTATCATGCTTCATTATTGTGTTGCACACTGGTCCCTATAAACCAGGGTGGGCTCTACCATTTTCCAGGGAGCACTTTGGATAATGATTTAATCCTGAAGGTGAGAGTATATATGAAAAGTTTTTCATGGTTACCCCAGTATCCCTTTATTTTGGGAAGCATTGGTATGATTAAAATTACTTAAAATTTGGGCTTTTTGCCATACACGTGAGGATGGCTGTACGGCCTGGCCTTTGCCATAACCCAGTGCCCAACTCCTTGAGGGTACCCAAACCCCTGCTGCGTGCAGCCTTCAACCATGCCAAATGTGGGTTTGGGGAAAGTCCTGGCCTCCAGCCAGGCACTGGGCCTAGTCCCCCTTACTGGTGCCTAATAACCAATGCGCACAGCCTTCAGCATTGGATAGCAAGGGATTGACTGCAGGGCTTGGTGTGTAACCTTTGCCCAATGGCACCCAATCCCCTGCAGCATGAGGTTGCCCAAAGGAGCTGGACTCTTTCTAGAGCCTGCATATAACTCCTATTGGTGCCCAACCCTCCCACAGGCATTATACCCCACACTGTCCAAGGCCAGGCACTGCACCAAATTCCTGCATAGGCTACTAATCTCCCATGGAACTGACCAAAAGTGTAGTTTTATATATATATATATATATATATATATATATATATATATATATATATATATATATATATATATATATATATATATATATATATATATATATATATATATATATATATTCACTGAAAAAACCATAGGTTATAGACCATATATAGTTAGGAATTAGCATTTACAAAACCTTGAAAATTCACTGAAAAAACCATAGGTTATAGACCATATATAGTTAGGAATTAGCATTTAAAAAACCTTATTTTACTCACACAAAACCATTGAAATTCCATATATAGTTAGTTGCACTAACTATATATCGTGCACCCGCAATCCACTGCTGATCATGTCACATATTACATCATTCATGACATGGTCAGTGACATCACTGATGACATCACTGATGACATCTCAAATGACATCACTGATGACAACATCCAGTGACTGTATTTTTCTGTAAAGTTAAAATATGTCTTGAGTGGATGTATAAGTGTCTGGATGAAGGATTTAGTAGGTGCATGACTGACTGTATGAGTGAGTGATTAAATGTGTCTCACTGAATGCATGGGTTAGTGACTAAACTGTCTTAATTTGTGCATCATTATGTCTGTTGTTCTGTAAACTGCTGCATGTGTTGATCATTAGCTATACGAGAGGCTATATGTGTTATTAATTGGTTGCCCAAGTATTTCTATGGGAGATTGAGTTTGTGTGGGGGTGGCTGGAAGGTGTGAGACTCTATGCATAGATGTGTGAGCAGTTTATTCACTAGGTGTATGAGTTCAAGAGTGCATGTGGAAACAGCTACATGGGCAGTTGACTGTGTGCATGAGTGTATTGATGAGTGAATGGATATCTCAATGCTACATGTCATAGTAAGTACATATGTAAAACACAGTACATGTGAGAGTTGGCATATATAAATAACTGTGCATGAGAGCCACTGAATGAGTGAGTGGTTGTATCGATCATTGTGAACTTGTATCAGGGATTGTATAAGAGAGTAAATATGTGTTAGTATATGTTTCAATAAGTAAGGTGTGTTTAACTGTATAGTTGAAGAAATGGAGGTGAGATTGTTTCTTTGCATGACTGACTGGGTGTGTGAGTAACTCCATGGATGAGTGGCAGTGTGTGAGTGTCTGTATACACTGAGTGTATCTAAGGTTATATTAGAGTCTGAAGAGGTTTATCGTATTAGCACAAGAATGATGTCAAATGAGATGTCATCAGTGATGTCATCAGTGATGTCATTTGAGATGTCATCAGTGATGTCATCAGTGATGTCACTGACCATGTCATGAATGATGTAATATGTGACATGATCAGCAGTGGATTGCGGGTGCACGATATATAGTTAGTGCAACTAACTATATATGGAATTTCAATGGTTTTGTGTGAGTAAAATAAGGTTTTTTAAATGCTAATTCCTAACTATATATGGTCTATAACCTATGGTTTTTTCAGTGAATTTTCAAGGTTTTGTAAATGCTAATTCCTAACTATATATGGTCTATAACCTATGGTTTTTTCAGTGAATTTTCAAGGTTTTGTAAATGCTAATTCCTAACTATATATGGTCCATAACCTATGGTTTTTTCTGTGAATTTCATTGGTTTTTTAACAGCTAATATCTGTAGCTGTAAAATGTATTCTTCTTTAAATCCAAAAATATATTTTATATGTTTATGAATAATTTTTTTTTTAAATATTTTTTTTTCTTCGTTCCCGCTTCGCAAATCGGGAAGCTTCCCGTTAGCTGACCTTGATGCCGCGAAATAGACCGCGAGCCGGTAAACGTTTCTTTACCGCAAGTGCCGCGTTACAAAACAACATCGTGACGCCTCCCGTCCGCATGACGTTTCACGTTGTCGCGTGATACGTCATATGACGTACTACGTTAGCGAACTGGTACGCGAAGCGAGTCGCAAAGCGCAGGTTTCTGGAAGCAAACCGGGAGGCCCTGCAAAGCGCTTAACGTAAACACAGCAAGTCATGTGACTTGGTAATAACACTTTTCATTGGTTCATTTCACTTTTGGTTTCCTAATGATGTAAGACTAGGTCATATAATCTAAAATGAACACTTTTGATTGGTTGAGAACTCTTGTTTTTCCCAAATGATGAAAATCCCTCCTTCTTTCCTCACTCTGACTTTCATCATTGTGAGAGAAAGACCCTTTGTGATCACTGAGCAATGGCTTCTTTAGTAGCTTCAGCTGGTGCTTCCCCACCACCTCCACCACATCCAAGGAAGAGTGGACCACCTGCTCAAGTTATAATTCAACAAGAAGAAGAAGAAGAGGAACAGGAGGACGAGCACGAAGAGAGGCAGTTTTTGCCTGAGCAGCCCAGGACGTCTCACCGGAAAGAAAACTTCATTTGGCAATTTTTAAAAATTCCCAAAGGTCAGAAAAAAGTAAATGCAAGATACGTAACTTGCCTTATATGTCAAGATAGACTGTCCAGAGGGACCGACAAAAAATACAGTTTCGGAAACTACACAATGCATCGCCATATGACTAGGTGGCATCCTAACAACTACAGTGCTGCACAGTTTCGGAACGACCTAGATAATCTCCCTATTATGGCCAGAAGATCTGTTGTACCGGAAGTAACGGGACCAGAGGGCAGGGAGATGGTGCCAAATATACAAATGAGATTTGGTGAAGTAAAACACACCTGCGTATTTTGCGATGGATTCATTTCCTACGGAGAAAGAAGCATCACTCTGATCAACAGAGCTATTGACTATCATATGCAAGTTTGTCCGAAACGCCCAAAATAATAAATACTTCTTTTTTTTGTTTTGTTGCTCCTGTTGAGCCCTTTACAATGAATCGTTTTCATTGCCCCCTCCAAGAAAAACCCAAAAAAATATAAAACTGTTCCGAAAAATTCAAAAACAGTAAAAAAATGTTCAGAAAAATAAAAAAAAAAGTTCTTTTCAGAACTACCTCCCCGTTATTAAAAAATTGGTACAATATTTGGAACTGTGCCAACCTCTATTTCTCTTAGTTCGCTTCCTAGTTCGCTCGCCGGTACGCGAACTGGAAGCGAACCAAAAACAGTAAGTATAAGGGAGGGAAACACACACTTATGTTAAAATAAAGACAGCTATAGGGGAGTAAACTAGAGATACTATTACCCGTAATCCACTGCTGATGATGTCACATATTACATCATTCATGACATGCTCAGTGACATCATCAGCAGAGGATTGCGGGTTTTTTGACAACATGCCTTATCCACGGTTTAATAACGCTGCCTTTTGCTTTATATAAGTTTTCAAATTGTATGAAATATATACCAATAGGTCGTTATGAACCTTTAAGTAGTGCTTTTCTTCATGAGGTCTGGTCGCTTCCATACACATACAGATGTTTCAAAGATGATCAAGAAGTTTATCTGAATGGAGAGGAATGCACTGAGACGCCAGATCATTCACTAATGTGTAGGCACATACAGTTACACGGTTCATGCAACAAACACCGACCAAATATGGCTTGCGTGTTGCAAGGCACGCCAGTTCCTGCTATCATCCCCACGTTCAAGTTGTTGGAAAATGGTAGTTATTTGATGCTCAATAATGAAGATTGTTCTGAGTTAATTAAAAGTATTCCTTTTATCGTAACAGTAAGTGAACGGGTTATTTGCTGCAGAAATGTTCTATTTCCTCCCACACATGAACATAGGGAGTTTTCAATCTGGCCACAAATACCAACCTTGGGACACGTTTCAACGGCATGGCAAGAATAAGAGCTCTTTTGTCTCAGAGAGAGGTGGCCTTGAGTTCGGCCCGTGAAACTTTCGTACTTCACATAGCGAACACCCGTACAGAGGTGCACACCCTTTTCAATTAAGATTTGCCTTTCAATTTCAGCAACATGTTTCCGACTATCTTTAACGCATCCTCCACAAAGTCCCTGACACACTTTTTTAAAGTTGTTACCAGTGGCCTCGTGACTTCATTTGAGAAAATCTTTGGAGTCATCCCTGCTTCCTTTCATTGTATTTTCTGCACTCTGGTTCTTGGATTGGCATTTTTACTTGCATTACCAGCGGACGCTCTTGTGCTTTTTTACATTTTTAAATATGGATGTCCCTCCTATGCAACCTCCGACCCTGCAGCTGCTGACACTGTTCCGCAATCGCATGCTAGAATATTATGGCACAATGCCGTTGGCGATATTAAGCACGGCATATGGATTATCTTTTCGGTTCTCCTACTTCACCTGTATCCAGCCTGTATTTCACTGCCTGACCTGTGATTTCGATTGGGCCATTGATTTGTGTCTCTGCGGACCGGTTTCTCCTGACGTCGACTTTAATCAGCTGATGACTCCTATCATTACTCACGAGTTGGTTTGTCCTGGCGAAAGTATTATGGCTGTGGCATTGATGCATGGACTACTTGGTCCCTGGAATTTACTGGCGGCAGCACAGTCTTTCTTGGAAGAGAGCTTTCTTGAAAACCCACCGAGCTGTCCTCTGATGGTGATAGAGGATCCGGTGCTGGGAGAGCACGTATGTTCTTTTCCGCTTTTAAATTGGATGGCTGAACTGTTTTCGGATGAAGACGGTGACTTCCTATTGGAGGCTGTTGCAGCTTATTTTGCATACACAGTTATGTCATAGACCTTTTTCATGTTTGATATGCTGAGTACTAGCATTTCATTGACAATTCATTAACTTATTTGTCAAGTTTTTATTATTTACCTTGCCTATTGGCTTAAGACTCGATAAAGTACTTGGCTGTTTTATTTTTCTTTAGCATTAAATTTTCCTAGTTTTTAATGCTTTACCTTGCGGACCGTCCACATATAAACTTGCAATCTGCTCTCATGAGATGGCACTTCTATTATCTTATTCAGTTCGTTTCCGGATCATGAGGAGGTGTCATCTAGGTCCTGGATATCTTTACACCGTGTTAAGTTAGCATGGGCTCATTACCGGTTTAAACGCCATTTTTCCTTTTTTGCAACTTCTGCACACGACACTTAGTTGTTGCTTTAGCTTTCCACCTAGTAGTTCATCGTGGTTTACATGAGAATAATATGTTATTGGTCTACTATCTGCTTTACTTGTTAAACTATATCTGTACAGCGAGTGCTAAAGTTTCAAGAACAACACGATACAGAATTGTTATGAGGTCTGATCTCCACGACTTCATACTCATAACATAAGTGCAACTTCTGCCAATTCTGGGCATGAGGCGGGTTTTATATTGCTTTGCCGAACACACATACACAACAGTTGATGCGGTTCACATGAAGAGAGAGCTGGTGTATGCTGATGTGATTCCTTCAAATCTAAGACACTAAAGTATGGGCACGCCCTAAACCAACACAAAGAGACCTTCTTAGCAAATAATATAATATGTGTATTAGGGAGGGTGAGATATAAGCAGCCGCGGGCCGTGGAGGGAGTTACGATGGGGCAGGGAGGCGGGGAGGGGGAGAAGCAGGGTGGAGCCCTCTCTACCTTGCCCCTCCCCCTCCCCGCCTCCCTGCCCCACCGTAACTCCCTCCACGGCCCGCGGCTGCTTATAAGTGTTGCTAACTCTTATTCATTTACAGCATGTTAACATACTGTCACCATTCGCTTTTTATGTACTAGTAACTATGCTGGTAATTTTGCTACTGATAATATGTGTACTTGTATTCTCCACCCTGCTTCTCCCCCTCCCCGCCTCCCTGCCTCACCGTAACTCCCTCCACGGCCCGCGGCTGCTTATAAGTGTTGCTAACTCTTATTCATTTACAGCATGTTAACATACTATCACCATTCACTTTTTATGTACTAGTAACTATGCTGGTAATTTTGCTACTGATAATATGTGTACTTTTATTATCTAAGGTACTACGCCTGAGAAGACGGCATTAGTAAATAAACATTTCAAATACACATCTGTTCTTCTTAACTCCATGTTCTGGTTTCTAAGAAATCTATAACGACCGACTGTTCATCAGTTCCACGTATCCTGAGGTACTATAAGTTCATATTCTGGATTGTCTAAACATTGAGAGTTTGTTATATCCAATGTGACACTGTACCTAGCTTGCTAAGGAGTTTTTGATTACTAACGTGAGTTTTGGGACACCCTAATTCGCCGAGGTTCCAATCCTCTGTCCACAGTTCTGTGTGACAACAGAAACCCTGCGACAGGGGCACCCCCGACCCTTGCTGGAGCTTCATCACACTTGCGATACAACTCCAGCAATGCATTCGCCGAGGTTCCAATCCTCTGTCCACAGTTCTGTGTGAGAACAGAAACCCTGCGACAGGGGCACCCCCGACCCTTGCTGGAGCTTCATCACACTTGCGATACAACTCCAGCAATGCGCCACCTTTACGGCACAGATACATCACGCATCTGTGCTGTTTTTGCCCCATGATGCGCCGCATTGTAAATGCAGCACACCATAGGTGACGGAACAGCGGCACAGAATGACTAACACATCCCTGGTGATGCGCCAGTCATCATAAATGTATCCCTATGCTTCTTATCTTGTTAGAGATGAACCGCCATATATATCATCAAAGTTTTTTGCATTTCCTAAATAGCGAACTTTAAGGAATAAATAGCGATTCTTTACCATTCCTAGTTTGCGATGAGCTATTTGCTAATTAGCCGAATGTAGCCCAATGAAGCCCAATGTAGCCCAATGTAGCCCAAAGATGGCCGCCAGACACACAAAAAAACAAATGTAGCCCAAATATCAGCCAGATGTAGCCCAACTATAGCCCAGTGACAGAATGACCAATCAGCTTCGCAAACCTCCGTTACGCGAAGCGGAGCGCTGTTACAGATATATATCTTTTTTTGAACGTTAATTTCTCAAAATCCACTGGAGCACATATATTGAGACCTAGCAAAGGCACATCGGGCTACCAGTCCCTAATATTTTGCCAAGTTTCGTGCAAATCCATTCAGCCGTTCAATTATTATTATTATTATTTTTTTTTGCCCCGCGGGGCCCTTTTAAAACCTCCACATCAAACCTAGGGGGTCAGCGAGGATCTACTATGCCCCCTTATAGTTATTTCCCCCTTTGTTTTGACCTCCTCTTGTCTCTCGATCCTACCGAGAGACAAGATGGCGGCCGCTACGGACTGTTTGGAATGTTGACAGACGCCGGAGAACCAATCAGCTTCGCTTCACAAAGCTCCGTTGCGCGAAAAGTCCGCGAACCAGAGCGCTGCCCGGTCCGCTGTTACAGATATATATCTTTATTTAAACGTTAATTTCTCAAAATCCACTGGAGCACATATATTGAGACCTACAAAAGGCACATCGGGCTACCAGTCCCTACAATTTTGCCAAGTTTCGTGCAAATCCATTCAGCCGTTCGGGCTAAAAGTGAGGCCAACCGCCCTATGGAAAACTCAATGTTAAAAACACGTTTTGGGACCCCCCTTTTTTCTCGGCCCCCACTGGACAAACCCCCCCCAAATTTTCAAGGGCTGCTCAGAAACAAAATGTGCCATTTTCCTGAAAATTTCAGCCAATTCCGTCCACAAACGCCAAAGTTATTAGACATAGAATTTTCAAAAAACCCATAGAGAAAAAATCCTAACTATATATACCTACTGGCGACCGCCAGTAGGTAATATATATATATATATATATATATATATATCTATATATATATATGTATATATATATATATATATATATATATATTCACTGAAAAAACCATAGGTTTTAGACCATATATAGTTAGGAATTTGCATTTACAAAACCTTGAAAATTCACTGAAAAAACCATAGGTTAGAGACCATATATAGTTAGCTGGACATTTTATTGACATAAAACCAATGAAATTCCATATATAGTTAGTTGCACTAACTATATATCGCGCACCCGCAATCCACTGCTGATGATGTCACATATTACATCATTCATGACATGGTCAGTGACATCACTGATGACATCACTGATGACATCTCAAATGACATCACTGATGACATCACTGATGACATCTCAAATGACATCACTGATGACATCATCTAGTGTCTGTGTGTTTTTGTAAAGTTTAAATATGTTTTACATATTGAAGAATGAGTGGATGTATGGAAGACTGAGTGTGTGTGTGGCTGGCTGGGAGGTGTGTGACTCTGTGCATATCAATGTGTACTTGTATCAGTGATTGTACAAGAGAGTAAGTATGTGTTAGTATATGTGTGAAAAAGTATGGTGTTCTGTGTTTAACTGTATAGATGAGGAAATCGAAGTGTGATTGATTCTTCACAGGACTGACTAGGTGTATGAGTGCATATGATAGTGTTGTAATAATGAGTGACTGTATGTATGAGTGATTGTATGGGTGAATGAGTGAATGTGTGTGTAGACGTAGGAATCAGTGAGTGCGTATGTAGTAACTGGTATTGGTGTGTCATGATGTCATCAGTGATGTCATTTGAGATGTCATCAGTGATGTCATTTGAGATGTCATCAGTGATGTCATCAGTGATGTCACTGAAGTATGGTGTTCTGTGTTTAACTGTATAGATGAGGAAATGGAAGTGTGATTGATTCTTTACAGGACTGACTAGGTGTGTGAGTAACTCCATGGATGAGTGGCAGTGTGTGAGTGTCTGCATAGGTGTATGAGTGCATATGATAGTGTTGTAATAATTAGTGACTGTATGTATGAGTGATTGTATGGGTGAATGAGTGAATGTGTGTGTAGACGTAGGAATCAGTGAGTGCATATGTAGTAACTGGTATTGGTGTGTCATGATGTCATCAGTGATGTCATTTGAGATGTCATCAGTGATGTCATCAGTGATGTCATTTGAGATGTCATCAGTGATGTCATCAGTGATGTCACTGACCATGTCATGAATGATGTAATATGTGACATCATCAGCAGTGGATTGCGGGTGCGCGATATATAGTTAGTGCAACTAACTATATATGGAATTTCATTGGTTTTATGTCAATAAAATGTCCAGCTAACTATATATGGTCTCTAACCTATGGTTTTTTCAGTGAATTTTCAAGGTTTTGTAAATGCAAATTCCTAACTATATATGGTCTATAACCTATGGTTTTTTCAGTGAATTTCATTGGTTTTTTAAAAGCTAATATCTATAGCTGTAAAATATATTCTTTATTACGTGACGTATCACGTAGCCACGTGAGACGCCTCATGACGCGTCTCATAACCGTGACGTATCGGCTCTGCAGCGCAAACAAAACCCGTAACGTAAGCGTGCCGGAGCACGCTTACAGATATATATTTTTTTTAACCTTAATTAGACAAAATCCACACGTGCACATATCTTGAGGCCTTGCAAAGGCACATCAAACAAACAGTCCCTACAATTTTGCCAAGTTTGCTGGAAATCTATTCCCTTCATTTTTTTTTTACTGTTTCTCTTGGTTTTCCCCTTGTTACGCTTACCGGGACGCTACCCGGTACGCGAACCAGACGCTCCAAAAACACAAGATGGTGGACTCCCGTTACGCTGCCGGTTAGCTGCCCAGTTCGCGTACCGGGAAGCGCCTCTACCGCGAAAAATCACGGGGGACTTTAATATCCCCCTCATCAATCCTAGGGGGTCAGGAGGGGTTTACCTTGCCCCCTTTCCTTCATTTCCCCCTTCTTTTTTCACCACATCTTGTCTCTCGAACCTACCGAGAGACAAGATGGCGGCCGCTCCGGACTGTTTACAATGTTGACAGCTACGCTGCCGGTTAGCTGCCCGGTTAGCTGCCCGGTGAGCTGCCCGGTTCGCGTACCGGGACGCGCCTCTACGGCATAAAATCGCAAAAAACATTTTTTTTTATTTTTTGCCCCGCGGGGCACTTTAATATCCCCCTCATCAATCCTAGGGGGTCAGGAGGGGTCTACCTTGCCCCCTTTCCTTCATTTCCCCTTCGTTTTTCACCACATCTTGTCTCTCGATCCTACCGAGAGACAAGATGGCGGCCGCTCCGGACTGTTTAGAATGTTGACAGACACCGGAGAGCCAATCCGCTTCGCTTCGCGAAGTTCCGTTACGCGTCAGGTACGCGAACCGGGGCGCTAACCGGAGTGCTGTCACAGATATATATATTTTTTTTAAACGTTAATTTCTCAAAATCCACTGGAGCACATATATTGAGACATAGCAAAGGCACGTCGGGCAAACCATATCTACAATTTTGCCAAGTTTCATGTAAATCTATTCAGCCGTTCGAGCTAAAAGTGAGTCCAACCGCCCTATGGAAAAATGAATGTGAAAAATGTGTTTTGGTACCCCCCTTTTTTCTCGGCCCCCCCTTGACGAAACCCCCCCAAATTTTCAGGGGCTGCTCAGAAACAATATGTGCCATTTTCCTGAAAATTTCAGCTAATTCCGTCCACAAACGCCAATGTTATTAGACATAGAATTTTCAGAAATCCCATAGAGAAAAAATCCTAACTATATATACCCACTGGCTATCGCCAGTAGGTAATATACATATATAAACATATATAATCTGCATATCTATATAAATATAAATGCATGCATACATATACATATATGCATACATATGCATGTTATATACATGAAAGTTTTAAAAACACTAATAAAAGCAAAGCTAAAAAGCCACCTCATTACAAACAGAATGGCTTTAACTTAAACGAGGGCGAGATCTATTGCATTTTCAATGCTTGTTTACTTTGGTTCTATCAAGAAGGCATTCAGATGTGTCACACATTTGCCATAAATTCTGAATGTTAGCACTCTAGTTGCTCATTAGATCACTGTAGTAAAGCTAGTGCTCACCAGGGAAGTCTGCTGCTAATCATGGTTTGCAGCCATTTTCCCGCATTTTTTATCCCGCAGACTTTCAGTCCGCATACCATTATCCCGCAAGGTCATTGACCTCGCATACCATTATCCCGCACTTTTTCAAAACGCATGTGCATTTATCGCGCATGCCTTTACAAAGAATTACGTTTTAAAGGCATGTATGGTAAATGCATTTGCGTTGTGAAAACCACGATGACGAGAGAGGTAAGTGGGTTTGTGTTAATTTTTTCGTGGGTTAGTGATTGTGTAGTGTAGTGTTGTGTAGTGTAGTGTTGTGTTAGTATAGTGTAGAGTTGTGGTGGTTGTTTAGTGTAGGGTCATGCTGGGGGTAGTGTTTTAGGGTTTAGGGTTGTGTTGTAGTGTTTGCGTAGTGTAGGGTCATGCTGGGGCTAGTGTTTTAGGGTTTAGGGTAGTGTTGTAGTGTTTGCGTAGTGTAGGGTCATGCTGGGGGTAGTGTTTTAGGGTGTAGGGTAGTGTTGTAGTGTTTGCGTAGTGTAGGGTCATGCTGGGGGTAGTGTTTTAGGGTTTTGGGTAGTGTTGTAGTGTTTGCGTAGTGTAGGGTCATGCTGGGGGTAGTGTTTTAGGGTTTAGGGTAGTGTTGTAGTGTTTGTGTAGTGTAGGGTCATGCTGGGGGGTAGTGTTTTAGGGTTTAGGGTAGTGTTGTAGTGTTTGCGTAGTGTAGGGTCATGCTGGGTGTAGTGTTTTAGGGTTTAGGGTAGTGTTGTAGTGTTTGCGTAGTGTAGGGTCATGCTGGGGGTAGTGTTTTAGGGTTTAGGGTAGTGTTGTAGTGTTTGCGTAGTGTAGGGTCATGCTGGGGGTAGTGTTTTAGGGTTTAGGGTAGTGTTGTAGTGTTTGCGTAGTGTAGGGTCATGCTGGGGGTTGTGTTTTAGGGTTTAGGGTAGTGTTGTAGTGGTTGTGTAGTGTAGGGTCATGCTGGGGGTAGTGTTTTAGGGTTTAGGGTAGTGTTGTAGTGTTTGCGTAGTGTAGGGTCATGCTGGGGGTAGTGTTTTAGGGTTTAGAGTAGTGTTGCAGTGTTTGCGTAGTGTAGGGTCATGCTGGGGTGTAGTGTTTTAGGGTTTTGTGTAGTGTTATAGTGTTTGCGTAGTGTAGGGTCATGCTGGGGGTAGTGTTTTAGGGTTTAGGGTAGTGTTGTAGTGTTTGCGTAGTGTAGGGTCATGCTGGGGGTAGTGTTTTAGGGTTTAGGGTAGTGTTGTAGTGTTTGCGTAGTGTAGGGTCTTGCTGGGGTGTAGTGTTTTAGGGTTTTGGGTAGTGTTGTAGTGTTTGCGTAGGGTAGGGTCATGCTGGGGGTAGTGTTTTAAGGTTTAGGGTAGTGTTGTAATGTTTGCGTAGTGTAGGGTCATGCTGGGGGTAGTGTTTTAGGGTTTAGGGTAGTGTTGTAGTGTTTGCGTAGTGTAGGGTCATGCTGGGGTGTAGTGTTTTAGGGTTTTGGGTAGTGTTGTAGTGTTTGCGTAGTGTAGGGTCATGCTGGGGGTAGTGTTTTAGGGTTTAGGGTAGTGTTGTAGTGTTTGCGTAGTGTAGGGTCATGCTGGGGGTAGTGTTTTAGGGTTTAGGGTAGTGTTGTAGTGTTTGTGTAGTGTAGGGTCATGCTGGGGGTAGTGTTTTAGGGTTTAGGGTAGTGTTGTAGTGTTTGCGTAGTGTAGGGTCATGCTGGGGTGTAGTGTTTTAGGGTTTTGCGTAGTGTTGTAGTGTTTGCGTAGTGTAGGGTCATGCTGGGGGTAGTGTTTTAGGGTTTAGGGTAGTGTTGTAGTGTTTGCGTAGTCTAGGGTCATGCTGGGGTGTAGTGTTTTAGGGTTTAGGGTTGTGTTGTAGTGTTTGTGTAGTGTAGGGTCATGCTGGGAGTAGTGTTTTAAGGTTTAGGGTAGTGTTGTAGTGTTTATGTAGTGTAGGGTCATGCTGGGGGTAGTGTTTTAGGGTTTAGGGTTGTGTTGTAGTGTTTGTGTAGTGTAGGGTCATGCTGGGGGTAGTGTTTTAGGGTTTTTACGGTAGTGTTGTAGTGTTTGCGTAGTGTAGGGTCATGCTGGGGTGTAGTGTTTTAGGGTTTTGGGTAGTGTTGTAGTGTTTGCGTAGTGTAGGGTCATGCTGGGGGTAGTGTTTTAGGGTTTAGGTTAGTGTTGTAGTGTTTGTGTAGTGTGGGGTCATGCTGGGGGTAGTGTTTTAGGGTTTAGGGTAGTGTTGTACTGTTTGTGTAGTGTAGGGTCATGCTGGGGGTAGTGTTTTAGGGTTTAGGGTAGTTTAGTTGTTTAGTGTATGCTAAAGGCATATTCGTTCTAAAAGTTTTCGTTATTTTAATTTGCGGCCTAATAGTACATGCAGGATTTTTTTTGCGGACTGATGGTATGCGGGATTTCGTCATATATTCGCTAATCATACTTTCTATGGCAAAATGAACCCCCTCATTTTGTTCCTTTTTAAATTAAATGTTTTAAGAGTTACCACTTTATTCCAATCAAGATGGCTTCAGGTGTGCCATACCTTTGTAATAAGTAGGACTGTTAGCACTCTAGTTGTTCTTTAGAACACTCTGGGACATTCTGTCATTGGGCTATAGTTGGGCTACATCTGGCTGATATTTGGGCTACATTTGTTTTTTTTGTCTCTGGTGGCCATCTTTGGGCTACATTGGGCTACATTGGGCTACATTGGGCTACATTGGGCTACATTTGGGCTCCAACATATATATAGCCCAATGTAGCCCAATATATATTTTTCAAAGTTAATTTTCGTAAAAACCACTGGAGCCTATATCTTGAGACATAGCAAAGGCACATCGGGCTACCAGTCCCTACAATTTTGCCAAGTTTGGTGTAAATCCATTCAGCCGTTCGGGCTAAAAGTGAGGCCAACCGCCCTATGGAAAATTGCATGGGAAAAACACGTTTTGGGACCCCCCTTTTTTCTCGGCCCCCCCTTGACAAAACCCCCCCAAATTTTCAGGGGCTGCTCAGAAACAAAATGTTCCATTTTCCTGAAAATTTCAGCCAATTCTGTCCTCAAACGCCAAAGTTATTCGACATAGAATTTTCAAAAATCCCATAGGAAAAAAATCCTAACTATATATACCTACTGGCTATCGCCAGTAGGTAATATATATATATATATATATATATATATATATATATATATATATATATATATTCACTGAAAAAACCATAGGTTTCACACCAGTTACAGTTAGGAATTAGCATTAAAAAAACTATTACATTCACTGAAAAAACCATAGGTTTTACACCAGTTATAGTTAGCTGGAAGTTTTACTCGCATAAAACCATTGAAATTCCCACGTTATAGTTAGTTGGACTCACTATAACTTGCGCGTGCAATGCACTGCTGATGATGTCACATATTAACTCACTCATGACTTGGTAAGTGACATCACTCATATGACGCTGTTGCGTCCAAATCTTGCGCCTGTTTCACAGCAGGCGTAAGACTGGTGCAGGCCCTTTCACATGGGGCCTGGCCCCATGTGAAAGGATGCATTGCTGGAGTTGCATCATTTTTGTGACACACTCCAGCAATACATCACTTTTGCGCTTACAGATACGTCTGAAATACTGACATATCTAAAAGTACTTGCGACATAATACGTCATATATTTAATATGTTGCATGAGGAGAAGACTGAAGGCCTCATTTATGAGGCCATGTGTCACTTTTACGCCACCGGTGTGTCACTTTTTGTGACGCACCAGTGCTGTTAAAAATGCACCTTATTGAGTCATATTTACAAAGTGACGCATCTAGGTAGATGCGTCACTTTGTAAACCCCTGCACCACATTATACCTATGTCAGGTGTAATGTATGCAAAATGGGTATATTGACACAAGTAAGGGTCGTAGAGGTGACGCAGTGAATTAACGGGGTTTTCCCCATGCTACGCTCCCCGGTACGCTCCCCGGAGTGCGTACCGGGCGCTCCCCCCTCCGAAAATCCCTCTTTGTTTTTTGCCACCTCTGTGTCTCGATCCTACCGAGACACAAGATGGCGGCCGCTCCGGACTGTTTGGAATGTTTACAGACACCCAAGAGCCAATCCGCTTTCCGTGCGCAAGTAGCGTGGCGCGCCCGGAGTGCTCCCCGGTGCGCGTACCGGGGCGCGGCTATAGATATATAAATTTTTTTGAACCTAAATTACTCAAAATCCTCTGGAGCACATATCTTGAGACATAGCAAAGGCACATCGGGCTACCAGTCCCTACAATTTTGCCAAGTTTGGTGAAAATCCATTCAGCCGTTCGCCCTATGGAAATTAACATGGGGAAAACACATTTTGGGACCACCCTTTTATCTTGGCCCCTGCTTGACGAATCCCCCCCAAACTTTCAGGGAAGGACCGGAGCGCCGCGAGGCAAAGTTGAGGAAAATTTCAGGCAGATTCCTCAACCGGCGCCAAAGTTATTCCCAATAGAATGTTGCGATTTCCCTATGGAAATCAATCCTAACTATAACTACCTACTGGCGACCGCCAGTAGGTAATATATATATCTATATAATGGTTTAAAAATGTCTCATTACTGCGGTACGCATGCAGTACCCCTGTTCACAATATTGTCTCAACTCTTATGCACATATTTGCACAGTCAAGATATGAATTCTGCAGTACAAAATACCTCAGGGACACAACAATGTATTTTTCCCCAGAGATAATGGGAAAATTTACTCCCCTTTTTTGTACCAGCAGACGCTATTTTATGCACAAGAATGAGGTTTCATAACTTGCTTATTTTTAATGTCATAGATGGTATTTTACCGATATTTATTTTGACATCATGTTGACTCCGTTATGTATTTGCACTTTATCATATTTGCTCAAACATGCAAAAATGTATAAATGATACAATATGCAAACATTGACGATACGATAAACCAAAGTATTTTGTCTATTTTCATTGAGGTGTATGTCACGTGAGGGATTTGAAATGTGCACTTTCACTTTAAAAATGCCTTCCATTGGTCATTCATTGTCGAGTGAACAAGCGGCGGGAGCCGCGAAACGCGTCTCTGACTTTGGGCGAATAAAACAACTTAAAGAAGGAATTCGGGTCTGTGTCCTGCTTTTCTGGTTAATAAGGTACTAGGACCCCTGCTTCCGCAGAGGGTGTCCATTACCTATAGTAGAGCTCCCTCTATGCGCGGCAACTTGGTAATATCAAATCCCGAAATTCTAGCCAACCCCATATGGTACCAAAATCTGAAAGGCTTTAAGAGATGTACAACCTGCAAGGCATGCACACATGGTATCAACACATCCACATATGTAAGTCCTTTTAGAATTAAACCCTATAAAATAACTAAAATGCTGTCATGTAAATCAGAATTTGTGGTTTATATTCTAACGTGCCCATGTGGTAAAATATATGTTGGGAGTACTAAACTACAAGCTAACATAAGAATACTCCAACATTTACCCGCGATAACAAATATGGATAATACCTATCCAGTGGACAGGCATTTTAAGGAGGTCCACGGATCCAATAATAGAGGTTTATCCTATTACCTGATTGATTCAGTACTCCCCAACAGACGGGGGGGGAGACAGAGAAAATCGACTAGGCAAACTCGAAACGAGATATATTTTATTGTTAGATGCCAAACAACCACAGGGTCTTAACAACACGGAAGAATTATACACTTGTTTAGAATAGTTAATCTTTGGAGTAAATAGATGATATACACGAATAAAATGAATATGAGATTGATAAGTCAACAATATCCTTAAAATTCTTTTACATAAAAGTATTTATTATGTGTTTAATATGGATTGGGATGTATTTATGTCATTTTAAATTGTATATAGTATTTATTTATTATACCAAGGTTATTGGACAGGTCAATTCTCGTTATTAATTCCATGTATACAATCAATCTGTGACATAAAGATAGAATCAAGTGACTGGTAGAAACAACATGTGTGGTGAATATAGAATATATAGAATATGGAACATGAATACAACTGCAATTGTAGACCGTACACAATATACAGTAATAGAGAGAATTATGATGTAATAATGTACTGTATATATATATATCAATTTTAAATTTTCTTTTATCACAAGATGAATCTTATGATTCGGACATCAGCACTTTATGGGTATATTTTTCATGTTTATTTCAAATGTATTTAAATATTTTGTTTGAACCACCTCAGGATATATATAGACATTCAAATGTATTTTACTATAATCGACTATCGCCAAATTTGCACACACGGTTGAAGTCTAGCTTGACAATAATAAGGTATTTTACCTGTATCACATATTGTCTCAACTCTTATGCACATATTTGCACAGTCAAGATATGAATTCCGCAGTACAAAATACCTCAGGGACACAACAATGTATTTTTCCCAGAGATAATGGAAACATTTACTCCCCTTTTTTGTACCAGCAGACGCTATTTATGCACAAGAATGAGGTTTCATATCTTGCTTATTTTTAATGTCATAGATGGTATTTTACCGATATTTATTTTGACATCATGTTTACTCCGTTATGTATTTGCACTTTAGCATTTTTGCACAAACATGCAAAAATGTATAAATGATACAATATGCAAACATTGACGATACGATAAACCAAAGTATTTTGTCTATTTCCATTGAGGTGTATGTCACGTGAGGGATTTGAAATGTGCACTTTCACTTTTAAAATGCCTTCCATTGGTCATTCATTGTCGAGTGAACAAGCGGCAGGAGCCGCGAAACGCGTCTCTGACTTTGGGCGAATAAAACAACTTAAAGAAGGAATTCGGGTCTGTGTCCTGCTTTTCTGGTTAATAATGCGCGAGTAAGGCGTATACGCTAGACTTTTCAGGATTCTTAAATATATATATATATATATATATATATATATATATATATATATATATATAATGGTTTAAAAATGTCTCATTACTGCGGTACACATGCAGTACCCCTGTTCAAGCGTCACCTCTATGGTACTCCGGGACTGCCAAGCTTCAAGCTTCACCCAATGAAGCTAGCATGGTCCTTTGGTATGGCTCCCACTATGGGTGTACCCCATAGTACTCCCATGGCACCCAAGGGAGGGCCAAGCTGGGTGCCATGGGAGTACTGGGGGTACAATTTAAAAAGTATATTTGGTCCCGGGGGGGGGGAGGAGGGTGTTTCCCTTTTTGTCCTTTCCATAACAGTCATGAAATCAGGATGTGCCTACCCTGCCTCCTTATGTGTTTTTTCCCACAAATTCATGAGATAGGGACTTAGTTTGTGTGTCCTGTAATGGTGTCTTGCAATATTTTCCTCAAAGTTACAGGTAGCAAATAGATTGCTTGGTACCCTGCCACTAGTACTGCTCCCACAGGACTTAAAAGGTTGTCAGGCGGAAAAGTCCCCTAGGGCAATCAGATAGCCCTATCTTTTTAAAACTACGGGTGCCACAGGACTTATGAGGGACTCCTGTAGTGCCAACTCTCCAGATATCATATATATTTGAAACCCTTTCATGACCACCGCAAGCACCTCTTTGAATGCAAATTTCTCAAAAACAACTGAATGAATTTACACCAAACAATTAAAGACAGACGAGGGGGCGGAGCTAGCCAGCGCCGATGAAGGGAGCGTAGGTGCCGAGCTCCGCTCTATTACCGCCACAATCCTGCTAAATATCCTAAATTACCGGAGGAAATTTACCCCTGAAGCGTAGGCACACGCTCCAGCCGCGGAAGGGAACATCTGACAGGCGCCCGCTGAAAATCGACAGAGTATGGAGCAGCTGAGACACCCGTAAGACTGCTACGGACCAGGCCTTGATCCGCGGACTCGCCTGGCCTGTGCGCCGCAGTACGTGATACTGCGTGTGGCTGGCAGTGGTGTTGCGGACCTGTCCCTGGCGGGGCGAAAACGGGACTTGAGATCGGCCCGCGACGCGAAGAGAACCGGCGCTAGGCGATGTGGAGACCACGCAAGCAGCTGCCCAGAGTGAGTGAGAGACAGCGAACGGTGCTGAGGTGCGGAGGCGGAGGGCAGGGAATACGCAGGCCCGCATGGCACCCACTGGCGTAATGGCGGCGGAAAATTGGCGTCGGCTCGGACACTGATCATATGTACTGGGAACAGCCCTAAGGATACTAGAATTGCTTTAGGATCATAAAACGAGCACAATTGGGGCCATTGATACTGCCCTGTGCGCCAATTGATCGGACCGAGTGCCCTCTCTCCCAGTCACAGCTCGCCCTGAGTGGCGTGAAGAGCCCAGAGGCACGGTATGATGGAGGGAGACGACCTGTGAAAGTCTATGGGTGCGGTGCTTGGCTGGAGGAGAGAGCAGCTACTGCGCACACTGAGGAGCACGCATCTCCGACCGACCGCGAGTGGTGGTAAAAGAGGATCCCCCCCCCAGGCATAGTGAACACATGTGAGTCCTGTTGGAGGGAGCGAGGGGCCAGTATACAAACACAAGCTTGAAAGCCAATACAAGCTAGCCTAGTATACAGCCTATCTGCTTCCAGGAGAGAGGGCGTGCAGGATGAGTTTCCAATAACTTTAGGAGCGGACTGCCGGATTGTATTGAGGTACACCCCTGGGAAGCTATGGACACACAGAGCTGGGAGCGTGGGAGTACTTTGTGACAGATTATTCCCAGACGATACCACAGCGGAACCCCGCTCAGCTGGCCTAGACATCACTTCTGCAGTGGCAGCTGGAGAAAGGAGCGAGATCAAGTCCTCTACAAGCGTGTAATACGACACAGTGTTGCGGGAGCGGGGGAGCCACGTTGCGCCACAGGAGTCAACTGTGTGGTCTTGGTGGCTGAAGAACTGTTGTAAAATCAATCGCTGTCCACGAGCGGGGAGGCAGATTGACTTGGACGCTAACGAATCAGCATGGGCAAGAACGACAAAACCCAGACCAAGTTGGCTTTTGACCAGCGACGATCTAAACCACCGGAAACACTAGC
Source organism: Lissotriton helveticus (assembly GCF_964261635.1). Classification (NCBI taxonomy): domain Eukaryota; kingdom Metazoa; phylum Chordata; class Amphibia; order Caudata; family Salamandridae; genus Lissotriton; species Lissotriton helveticus. The sequence goes on along the minus strand of NC_136059.1, from coordinate 1,597,405,068 downwards.
ATCGGCGCCATCCCCGACAAGCAGAGGCCAAGATGGCTTGCTGTATGCGGATATAAAGGACATGCTGGTGACCATGGAGAAAGGATTACAAGATAGTATGGCGTCTATTGGCTCGAAGATCGACGCTCTCACGTACCGAATGGATCGCATGTCAGAGCGGGTGGACAAACATACGGAACGACTTGACATGTCCGAGAGACGGATCACGGAAGTGGAAGAAGCACAGTCTGAATGGGATAAAGAGCGCAAGCAGTTTGCTAGACTACTCCAACTTATACAAGACAAGTCTGAGGATTTGGAGGCCCGCTCGAGGCGCTCGAACATCCGCATTACGGGGATAGCGGAGACGACGCAAACTGGGAAGATGGAACTCTTCGTAGAGAAACTCCTGACTACTCTATTGGGAGAGGATGTATTCTCACCGATGTTTATAGTGGAAAGAGCACATCGCACGCTGGGACCTCGACCGCGCCCGGGCGCACCTCCGCGGCCGATAATAGCGAAACTATTGAACTACAGGGATCGTGATACGGCGTTGAGGATTGCAAGGGACAAAGGGAAACTACAATTCGAAGGCATGGATGTTTCTTTGTACCCTGACTTCACTGCGAAAGTGCAGGAGGAGAGGCGACACTTCGCCCCATACAAGAAGCAACTCCGGGAACTTGGATTAGACTATGCTATGTTGTACCCGGCGAAATTGCGGATAAATAGACGAGGTGACTCACACTTTTTCACGGATCCAAGAGAACTTCAGAAATCTTTAAAAGAGTGGTCCAAGGAGCAGAGAAGTAGCCCCAGAGGTCAAAATGAGGAGCACGGTGAGAGCAGCCACTTGGACGAACAAGAATAACTTAACGGGCGACGCTCAGTACTGCATATTGTCTGTCCCACTGGAGAACGAACCAAGTTGTTGCTACTGAGACTGGTATTGAAGTGCACCTTGGGAGTCGAGAAATCCCGACCTGTGACAGCGAAGGGGCCCGCAATGGATAAGTGGTGCTATGGATGGGTGAGATCTTTTCAATATATATGCGCCCGATAGCGAGTGGGAGCGGTTCATAGACTATTTGCGGACATGTTTTTTTTGTATATAAACTAATGCATATGGTAACTGAACATTGATAACGATATGTGTGCCTTAGGAGAGGGGGGTAACGAAGGGCGAGGCCCTTAGAGACTCCATCCTGTATTGATTTAAGCCTCACGTTAATGAACACTTAGAGGGTGATAGAGCTGGGGCAAACGTGAAAAATGTAATACTGATGTACTGTTGTATATTTGTGCTGGCGACCTCTGCCCTAGCGCTTTTGGCTATAACGGTTTCTATGGAGGCCAGTTTGGGGGTTGTTCAAGTTGTTTCCTGCGGGGAACGAAAGGGAGGAGAGACAGGGCACTGCCAGGCCAGGTTGGGGGAGGTCGGCTGTGGGAGGGGAAGCTTGGGGTGGGGTGGGTGGTCTAGTTAGGGGAAAGGGAAGTTGTTTGTTACGCCAGACGAAATTCTACTCAGCACTAATTCTCAATCTGCACCTCAGCTGACAGTCGCCCTTGGGAGGGCGGCACCCAGAGCTGGGGAACCACATTGGATGACCATCTTGACTCCCTTTATGAATGGCTGATTGCAGTGGTATGAAGGATGTAAGAGCTCTTGAATCTCTGAGGGCATTGACTTGGAATGTGAGAGGTCTTAATGATTACCGCAAGCTTAGGAAAGTTATATCTTACCTACATAGACACCACATTGATTTAGCACTTATTCAGGAGACTCACCTCCCGATAACAAGCAGGATGCTCTCAGCTAGTGGTCTGAGGGGAAATAGTGTGGCAGCAGGGTTTACTACACATTCCAGAGGGGTGATTGTATGGGTTAATCCTAGGTCGAAATTACAATTGACAACGATAAAAGTGGATTCAGAAGGCCGATACTTGATAGCCAGGTGTGTCAGTAAGGGTCATGACCTTATTTTGGTTAACGTTTATGGTCCCAACTACGACTCCCCAGATTTTTACGAGGAGCTGGCGTTGCATTGTAGACCTTACGCTTGCTCTAGAATTTAATGGGGGGGCGATTTTAATCTAGTATTTGACCCGGATGTGGACAGGTCAGCGGGGTCAGCGCTGCGGCCAGTGGCCGCAGCTTTGCAATTGAAATCGGAGCTTGTCAAATTGGATTTGGTGGATGTATGGATTCAGAGGAGCCCCACGAAGGGCGGATATACACACTACTCTGCTTACCATGACATCCATACAAGAATAGACTACTGGCTGGCATCTCAAGCTGCTGTCAAAAGCATTAGGGACTGTATGATACTACCTCGCACCCTTTCAGACCACTCCCCCCTGCTACTGGTATTGGAAACACTGGTAAAAAGAATCCCCCCATTTACATGGCGCTTTCCTCCTTACTCGTTACTGGATGAAGTATTCAGAGGAGAAATTGCAGACCATATAGACATTTTCTTTGAAACTAATGTAGGTATAGTCGATAGTTTTCAAACAGTTTGGGATGCGTTTAAAGTATACATCCGTGGTATAGCAATGTCTAAACACTCCAGCGTGCTCAAAGCGATAAGGCAAAGACTGAAACACCTCGAAACACAATTGTCAGCCCTAGAAAGACAACAGCAGGGTAACCCCGATACTAACACTGCAGAACAAATTAAAGTACTAATCTCTGAATATAATGAGGAGGCGGACAGAGAAGTTCAACACTTGGGCAAATACGCCACTGCACGCACGCATGGTGAGGGAGAACGACCCGGCTCACTGCTGGCCCGAATAATGCAGAATGAAAGACGACCTCTGGTGGTGGATGAGCTGCTGATATCAACGGGGGTAGTACTCACAGAGGAAACAGCAATACAGGAGGAGTTTCGAGACTACTATGCTGGATTATATAAGTCCAGATCTACTTGAGCGGAGGAGAAAATAGATGATTATCTGAGCTACATTAAAATGCCACTATTGTCCAATTCCCAAAGAGAATTCTTGATGATGCCCATACACCGGGATGAGATTGCGGAGGCGCTAGAAGGGATGCGCTCTGGTAGCGCGCCAGGAGCGGATGGGTTGACAGTGGGCTTCTATAAAGCCTTTAAAGATAAGCTGGTCCCGCATCTATCTACTCTATTTGACGACATCTGTGAAGAGGGTAGTATGCCTGGATCTATGAGGGAGGCTCTTCTTGTCACGATTCTGAAACCTGGGAAACCTGCTAATCTGTGTGGGTCCTACAGACCGCTATCGCTACTAAACATAGATACTAAATTGTATGCAAAGGTACTGGCCACACGTCTGGTGTTACTCATTCCAGAAATGGTTGCTCCGGAACAAGCGGGATTCATACCTGCCAGAAGCCTCACTTATAATATCCGCACAGTATTAGGGACCATGCAACATGTACGCCAGGAAAACAAAGCGATAGCGGTTTTCCTCGACATGGAGAAGGCCTTCGACTCGGTGGAGTGGCCCTTCATGCTGAGGGTACTTCATAAACTGGGGCTGGGGGAACCCTTTTTGCAGATGATAGGAGCTTTATATTACAAACGCTTGGGAGATCGCGTCACAGAAGCTTTCGAAATCAGCAGAGGTACCAGGCAGGGCTGCCCACTCTCGCCCCTACTTTATGCGCTGGTCGGGGAACCATTGGCATGCGCAATTAGGGAATACCATAGGCACGAAGGGATCAACTTTCCGACATACCGGATCGGTATCTCTACGTATGCAGATGACACACTCTTATATGTCCGTGACCCGGAAACGAACCTTTCCTCTGTGCTCAGAGAAGTTGTAAGATTGTGTGCTCTTTTGGGTCTGAAAGTCAACTGGACCAAATCAGTTGCGTTCCCATTAACACCAGTAACACTGCAATTTGATATGGAGTATCCGTTACAATGGACAACGGAACCGGTCAGATACCTTGGGATTCAGCTCCATACGGACCCGGACGTTTTAATACGGGAAAATTACGGGGTGGCTTTTACAAGGTTGGTCGACGATGTGGATGCATGGTGCAAGTTACCCTTGTCGTTAATGGGTAGGATTGCCATCATGAAGATGGTAGTATTACCGCGGTTCCTGTACTTATTCAATAATATCCCAGTAGTTCTCTCCAGGGCCTTTTTCAAACGCCTAACTCAAGTTCTTGTTAAACTCGCCTGGGGCAGTAAGCAGCCAAGAGAAAAGTGGAAAACACTAACGCTCCCTTATGAGATGGGACGACTGGGGCGCCGGACATGGAAAGATATTACAGAGTTGCCCATGCGGCTCATCTACATACGTGGATACACGGGGATTCAGCTATTCCCCATGTGATTCTTGAACGTCCAAGCTGTCTCTCAATGGAAGGCACCGGCTGGTTCATTTCAAATATTTGCAGCGGGTCTATTACACGCCAGAGCGTTTGCATAGGTATGGGCTTCGACAGACTGCTGAATGTGAACGTTGTCATGCGCAGGAGGCAGACTTCATCCACATGGCTTGGAACTGTCCTGGTGTTAATACATTTTGGCAAGAAGTGTTTCAGGAAATGAGTGATATCCTGGGAATAAAGATGCCAGCTAATCCAGCACTGGCTCGGCTGGGTTACTCCAAGCCATTACCTGTGGCACAGAGACGTCTAGCTGACATGGGCCTGTTGATAGCTAAATGGGTGGTGGCCATATGCTGGATGAGGGGCCCGTTGCCTACGAAGAGGAGATGGGCAAGAGATATGCTGTATGGCAGCACGCAGTCGGAAATTTACAGTCAGTTGCTCCCGCCTACGACCCGGCCCAAGGATTTCTGGAGTCTGTACAGGACACATATGCACATTAGGGATGAAGAGGTAACAACACAGAGTGAGGCGAATGATGGACAGGACTTGCACATTGCAGAACGGGAGGAGATAGCTCAGGGTGAGATTTGGAGTGGACAGGGGCTGATGGAGGGGGGACAGGACAAGATTAAGGGGACAAATGAAAGACCCCTAGAGATCGAGGACGAAGGTAGGGAATCTGAGTTTGGAGGAACCCAGTAGGTAGGCGAGTTGGGAGGCAGGGGGCAGGGGGCAGAGCTATAGCCAATTGGTTATATTAGATCATGGACCTATAGGGGGGGGGTTGACACGTGTTGACATGAATGCCATAAGGGCAGAATACAAAGTGTAGATAGATTCCTCCACGGGATAGTAGGGGTGCGGCTGTCGGTAGGGTTGGGTGCAGGAGGATGAGCTGAGATAGTGAGTGTCTGGTATGTTGAGGGGGGAGTTGTTGGCATTAGTTTTGTACTTAGAGATATGAGCAGTTGTTCTAGGCAAGCATTTTAGTGATGTAATCATGGCAATCATTGACAAGCCACTGCACACCCACAAACGAGGAGGACACAACTGGCCCGGCATTGCGAAGCTGCTGATATAATGAAGTCGCTTGCATTACGTATTATTTGAAAGCCGCCGGACCTCCGGGGAGTCGGCTTATTGGCTATGTATGATGTGACCAGATACTGCAGAATTACTGCCTATGATTTGCTGCCGGCCTCCGGGGTGTCGGTTACACGCTGTGTAATAAGATTAAGTGAGTAAATAAAAGTTTTTGGAAGAAAAAAAAAAAGTAATTAAAGACAGACTTTCTGAGTGAAATTAATTATTTTGCTAAATTGTGTGTAATTCCATCTTGCTTCCAAAAATGTCCTATCGGATAGGTCCCAGAATATCATTGTTACATGTTAAGTGGGAAAATGAGGCTCTCTGATCTATTTCTGCTTTGTAGCTCACTACTTGATGTTTCGCTACAACACTTTCCAGGAAGGGGCTGAAATAGATGATTTATTTTTTGGGGGAAAGTTTTATGAAGATTAATCAAACCATGCCAACGTTATTAACGAAAGAATAAACACTCTTTCTAAGGAAACTTCGGCTTAATTATAACTGCACAGCTGCCCATTCAGGCAACATCCCTTCATTTGCAGCCATTCACATTTATTGTTAATTTTGATTGGAATAACTATGGATTATCCAGACCCCAGGCAAATGTAAAATTGGCAATGCGACCACTTTGTGTTCAAACTGCATATCCTGAATTGAGAATAGGTCTTTGTTTTTCAGGCCCTTAGGTCCTCATTTATGAGGCCCCTTGAGCCATTGGAGCTTTACTTTTTGTGAAGTTCCATGGCACATAAGCCTGCGTGATATTGATCAGGCAGCACTAAAACACTTTTTTTGGTTTACAGCTGCCTGATAAATATCACTCCCTTTAAGGCAGTGTTCTGTGTTAAAGGGACTTGCAATGAGTGTTGCTGGGGGCATTACCCGCAACATCCATGGCCTTTTGACACTGCCCCAAATTTATGAGAAATCATAAATCTAAGGAAGTGCCAAAAGCTTACACCTCCCAAGGAGAGGCGTAAGGGAGGCACAGCGGGGAGAAATATCTTTATTTCTTCTCGTTTTTCCTTTTTCTATGTGTGCTCCATTCTGCCGCACACATAGAAAGAGGAACAGCCTCTTGTGAATATTTTTGTACAGAGAGGTTTCCCTTCCTGTACAAAAATAATCATCCCCGCAAGGCCGGCACCCTTGCACCATTGTGCAAAGGTGCCTGCTCAGGCAGCTCATTGTGCGCTGGCGCAGGGGAAAATTATAGGAATGCGTCGTACCTAATAGATACGGCGCATTCCTGCTCTTTTCTTTTGCCAAAGGGAAGCGCAGCAGGCAGGCTTGCTGTGCTTCCCTACGGCAAAGCCTCATAAATGAGGGCCCCAAGTTTGGAAAACTAGCAGAAATTAAAATTAACTGCCTGTATGATGTATGCAGTGAGGTATTAAAGAAAAAGTTCAAAACATAACAAAAGATTTTTCATACTAAAAATTAATAGCAATTTCAAAAAATAATTAGGTCTATTTTTGAGATATGGGTGAGTGCACTCATGATTGCTCAGTCACGGCCATGAATGTGGTGGTACCATTGATTCCACACAGTTTCTTGGGCCACTGGACACTTATAACTGTTGTTCTCTGGGTCGCACTTTTAAAAAAAAATTATATGAGAACCTTTAGATGTTCGATTTCAACTCACTTATAAACACCTTCACAAAACTGCTCACATATTTTGATGACTGAACTTAACCTTTGACTATAGAAAAAACATTTAATTTTCTTATTGTATGTGGCTTTCATTGGAGAAATGGTTTAGACCTAAACATTTATAATGCAGTTGGTACTGCATTTTTCTTGTTTAGATGAACTAATGAATTTCTTTCAGAGACAGTAATAGGATTTTCAATAATTTACTGATATGAATATCTCCTAATATATAAACGTACTTTCTCTTTTTCCCTGTATTATTACCAATTGTTTCCATCTTGGTTGTCATGGTTATTTAAGAAACGTTTTGTACCTAATTGTAACTGGGTCTCTCATTAAACTTCTTTAAGATAATTACTTTTATAAGGTATTGGTGTGTAATAATTCTGGATTTATTTCTACTGAGGTTATTGTTTGTGAAGGAAAGTAAAGTACATTTTGAGTACATGCTGGGCATTTGAAAACCAATTTAGGAAATTTGAATATAAACTGATTAAACAATATCACACAGTGATACTTCATTAATTAAATGGACGTGGAGACCCTGGGTTTTATATTCTTTAAAGGATCGAGGCATATTTAGTGCATTTTTGTGAAGGTAAAAGCAACTTCTAATGTTTTACAAATATGAAGGCATTGAAGCAACAAACCAGTGAGCTTTTTCAAAATATTTTGTTAAATCTATTAACTAAGGTCCTTAAAAATCACCTCCAAATGACACTCTGTGGACAATCTTAACATTTTTTGCGAAAGTGTAAAATGAAACCTCTCTTCTATTTAAGAGAGCCCTGAACTATCAGTATCCAACCTTATTTGTTTGCCACCAACCCATCACTCACTGTCACATATCACACTTAGGCAGGGCCGTTTCTAGGTGTTTTGCCACCCTAGGCGAGAATTGAAAAATGCCGCCCCCTCCCGAGTCCAGATTTATTTGCTTTTAAAGTAATAGCAAAAGCACAGTACAGTATTGCGACAAGTCTGGAAAAAGTCACAGGATTTGCCTCTCATAGGGTCAGGGATTCGTGTACAAAACAGCTGCAATTTGAACCCAAGACACATGTTTACCAAGTGGAGCCCAGGGCTAAGATACACTACATGGCTTGGAGGGGCAGTGAGAGAAGGGGATGAGGTTGACCTAAATCTGTACCAAATGCTCAGAAACACTGGTTAAGCACAAATGAAGGACCATCAAATATAAACTTTATGTAACTGACATTAACTCCAAATTGTTTCATCCAGAAGTCCTAGCTGGTGAGCTCCATCAGATTAGGTGTGCCTGCTTCCTCTGGATCGGGCAGGTGCATTTTGTAGATCTGTCCACTTCAGCTGGCCCCCACTCCAAAATAGCGCCCATGAGGATTACAGCATTGAGCTGCCTGTGCCAGGGTGGGATTGAGCCCTACTGTAATTTTCTGAACACCTTCGGAGTCACGTGGAATGGCCTAAAGCGAGGCCAGATTTGTACCCAATGCACGTTTACTTTTTGCAGTTTTATTTAGGCAAACTCGACCCAACGGTATCAGAGCGCTTTACATCAGAGCCACTTATGTTACACAAGGACACATTCATTGTTGGTAGTCACGGGAAGGTTAAGTGATTTGCCCAGAATCACGGGATGTTCAGCCAACGCGGAGGCACGAACCTGGTTCCCCAGCTCCTATGTTGGCATCTCTGTTCCTTACCCACATCCTCTCCCTTTGGCACCTGAAGCAGGGCTAAAAAGGGGGAGACTTGGTCCAAGCATAAAACCACTAATCAGAAGCACATTTTCAAGACAACGCCATTAAAAATAAAAAATGTGGTTGAAATAAACTTCATATTGTGTACCACAGAAGCCCTAGGCAGCGCTAAGAAATGAAACCTGTCTCTAGTACTTTCTCAGGACCGGGCACATCCGTCTTCTGCAGCGTTGAACCGTTACTACTTACTAGAAGGAGCCTGCGGGGATGACAGCATCGAGCTGGTGGTGGCCTTGGGAGGATGTCTAGTTCTGGCTTGGACAGACATCCCTTCTTGCTATGCCAATATACTCAAGCCTCTGTGGGAAGAGGACCGTGAGGATGCCTTTCCTGAGTGCTGGCTGGCTGCAATCAAAGGCATAGATCCTTTCTTGATGGGAGATTGACCCCATCCAGCTCTGTGGAATGGATGAAATGCGGAGCTAATGAAAGGCTCTGTGGACCTGGCCAGGACTTCCTGAGCCTGCCTGCCTCAAGTCTGCATCCTGCATGCCGGGTGGGAGCGGCAAGTGTTACTGAAGGAAGAATCGAACTCCTAGTAACGCTCTCACTCCCTCTCTGAAATAACTGCTATCTGCCCTGCTAACGATTGGCATGAAAGGACTGGCTTAACTCCACATAGTGTGTGTTATAAACACAGGCAGTGCCAAACTCCATTAACTGTTCGGAAAATGGAAAAGTGTTTTATGTAAGTATTTTATGTTTAAAACAATACCAACATGACAAAAATTGCATTAGGCACTTCAAAGTTCCGAGTAACGTCTTCAACTGCAGTTCGGCATTGAGGTTCATAGAAATATTTGTGCATTGCCCACAGCTGGCGACCTGAGGCTGTCCAAGTGCTTAGAGGCGGGCACTAGGAGGGAGGCCCTGCTAAAGGCAGGGGCCATGGGCGGGCAGGTCTCGGCACCTTCTAACTAACATCCTTCCGAGCAGAGCCATGGACCCTGCTTGATGATGCCCCCCACCCGCTCGTCTAGCTCCTCTGCTACTCCTCGGGGACTCAAGGCGCCCTCCCCTGTGTTCAAGACTGGGCACAGTGCTGTGCATGCGACGTCCTCGGACAGGACTCTAGCAAAGTTCACCGGGGCCGACCAAGGGACCCGGACCTCCAGGCACACATGTTTTTTGCTGCCCTCCCCCTTTTGCCTCCCTAGGCGGCCGCCTAGACCTGCCTATTGGTAGAAACGGCCCTGCACTTAGGATTTTCCTCAAAATTCACACACCTGATTCATGATGTAGAGCATTCAACATTCCCTTGCTCGTGATCTTTAATGAAAAGACGCACTGACATAAGCGCCCCAAATAGTATGGTAGTGACCCTAAAGGCTTGACCAGCTATTGGCATAGTTCCAATCTGCACTTTAAACCTGCAATTAGGGAATTTTATGCTACACTATAACGTTGAACATGCTTGGAGTGGAAAGACAGCCTTCATGTCCCACAATCTGGGCAACAGCTGACAGGAGCGCAGCATAGGCATTATCACTCATCAGGCAAGACATCCACATACCATTTACAACACAGTAACCAGAATCTCTTCTAAATCTCATTTTTCCTGCTGCCTATCACCCAGTGGCTCCAGGAACTCTCCTGGAACACTTGAAGAAACAAGAGCACATTTTAAATGGATCACATCTTAGCGATGGGCCTGATGTGAAAAGATCAGGGTCCACTCTTCCACACATTTCAGCTAGCAAAATCACCATTCTCTCGAGCATCAGCAGCTGATGGTTGGTGTTTTTGCAAATAGCAAAGAAAAGGCTCAAAGCAGACACTCAATGATTCTGAGCCAATTGGCAGTAATGTTTGTGACCGTAATTGCGGTCACAAAACACTTGCAGTTTACCATCCTTCTCAGAAGGGTTGTAAAGCACTCGCAAATGGTAAGGGATCCCCAGGGGACACCTTCCCCTTTTTGAATGCATGCACAAATATTTTTTGAGAGCAGGCTGTGGTCCCAGGGACCACTTCCTGCCCTTAAAAAATTAAACTGAAAAGTTCACTTTTTTTTAAAATGCATCCTTTTTTCCTTTAAGGAAAACGGGCTGAATTTTTTTTTTAAAAAAACCTCATTCATTTAAAAGCAGTCCCAGACATGGAGGTCTGCTGACCCGAGCAGGCCACTTGCCCTGGGAGTGCCAGCCATTCCCAATATTTAGTGTCTCTTATATAGCGCGCAGCTACCCCAACGGGGTGTCCAGACGCTCCAGCGGATAGAATGACTCTTTCTCCATAAGATTTAGCAAAAGAGGTGTGGTTTCAAAGCCTTACGAAAGGGAAGTTCTTCCTGGATTGAGCGAATGGACTGCGGAAGTTTATTCCAATGGGATGCAGCGCAAATGTGAAAAGTTTTTCCTCCTGATCGCATCTTTTTAAATCTCGGGATGGTGAGGAGGTTTTTGGAGCCGGATCGCAAGGATCTGATGTTTTTATAGGGGCGAAGGCAGGTAGAAAGATATGCAGAGCCCTTCCCCTTGAGTGCCCTGTGAGCCAGTTTAAGGGCCTTAAATTCAACCCTTTTCTGTATTGGTAACCAATGGAGGGAGCAGCGGTGTGGGGAGATATGTTCTCTAAGGGAAATCCCACACACTAATCGGACTGCCGCATTCTGTACTGTTTGAAGCCGACGGAAGAGGCCTGAGGCAAGTCCGACATACAGGCCATTAGCATAGTCCAAGTGCGATGTAATTAGTGCTTGGACTATCGTTTTCATTGTATTGCTGGGTAGGAAGTTAATGAGTTTTTGACCATCCTAATTTTCGAGAAACAGGCGGCAGAGACCGTTTGAACTTGAGTGTGAAAGGAGAGAGAAGAGTCCCACCTGACTCCAAGATTTTTTACGGATTCTTTAGGGGTGGGGGGTGCGCTTAAGTCGTGTGGCCACCACAAGTTAGAATCCAGAGGAGAGGATTGGTGGAAAAAAAGGACCTCTGTCTTTCCAGCATTGAGTCGGAGACAGTTGTTATCCATCCAACATGCGATTTTACGTAAGCAGTCTTTTAATGGGGCAAATGAAGAGTCAGAGATGTCATCATACGAAAATAGCAGTTGGATGTCATCCGCGTATGAGGAGGCTTTAATTCCAGACTGGGCAATCAGCTCGGCCAGGGGGGAAAAATAAACATTAAAAAGAAGGGGGCTCAAGGAAGAGCCCTGGGGGACTCCCCACTTGAGGGGACGACTTTCCGAGGTGAAAGGGGGGGTAAACACCGCCTGTGTACGATTGGACAGAAAAGATGACACCCATTTCATGGCCTGGCCTTGTATACCTTTAGAGTGGAGACGGTCGAGGAGAACAGGATGAGTGACGGTGTCGAATGCTGCTGATAAATCCAGCAGCACGAACACTGCCCTCGATCCTGCATCTAGTCTCCATCGAACAGCGTCAGCCATCTCAATCAGTGCCGATTCCGTGCTGTGACCCTGTCTAAATCCATGTTGAGAATTATGGAATAACCCTTGAACTTCCAAGAAGTTCGCCAGCTGCTGTTGTACCAGTTTTTCAAGTACCTTGGCAGGAGCTGGCAACAGAGAGATGGGCCTGTAGTTGGCTGGCTCATTAGGGTCAGCATTAGCCTTTTTCAGGACGGGGACAATGCGTGGGTGTTTCCATGAGTCAGGGAAGATACCAGTACTTAATGAATCGTTCCAAATACTATTCAGAACTGGGTTGAGTATTGGGGCGAGGGCTTTATATTGTTTGGCTGGCCAGGGGTCAGTTGGCGAGCCAGATCTACAGTTAGAAAGTTCTACCAGCGAACGATCAAGGGAGATCTTAGCAAAATCCGAAAACATCTGGGGGGGAACAGGGCAGGATTGTGGATGAGCTATAAAATTGTCAGTAATGTCAATGTTATTTTTGCAGGGAAAGGAATCGTAGATGATGGCAATTTTTTCCTCAAAGAAGTCTGAAAGGCGGTTACAGAGGGATTGTGATACCTGGGATGATCGTTTGAGGGCTGGGGGCTTGTTGAAGGATCTCACAGTATTAAAAATTTCTCTAGCAGAACCTTGGGCGTTGTTTATTTTTTCCTCTAGGTTAAGTCTTTTGTGATCTAAGATCTTTTTCCTATAATTTTTAAGAGCTGATTTGTATTGCAATTTGCTATCTGGGGAGTATGATAGTCTCCAACGTCTCTCCAGATGTTTACAAGCAGACTTACACTTTCGAAGTTCATCTGAGTACAAAGGTGAGGAAGGGGCAGAGCGAAATGTTTTGATCGGCCTGATAGGGGCGATTGAGTCTATAGCAGAGGTGATCCAGCCATTAAAATTGTTCAGCCTGGAATCTAAGTTGGTGGCATCCCTATGGGTGGTTGAGGCTAATCGTACTCTTAGGTTTTCTAAGGAGATCTTGCTCCAGTTGCGACCGAGAGTTTTAGCTAAAACTCAAGGTCTTACTTGCTGGGATAACGTAATAGAAAAAGGAATAGGGTTGCAAATTGCGACAGCCTCATTCATATGCATGAGGCATGCAATTTACTACCCCATTGGGAATTGCAAAAAGTGTCTTAGACACTGTTGTGCATCCCAATTAGCGAGTCGCAAATTGTGAATTGCAAATGCGACGCAATTTGCACTCGCTAATTGGCGGGTCGTACATCTGGCCCTCAGAGTAGCCAAATCTAGACACCAAAGCTTTGGCTACACAAGTGGGAGAAAAAACTCACAATTAACTCCACAGGTTTTCAGCAAAACAAATAAATTCCAGGCAGATGCATTTTACACAAAGGGCCATATTTATGACCCGCTTTGCGTCACTCTTGCACCACGTTTGCATGGCTTTGACTGGCCTCAAAAATATGGAGTAATGCAATGCAGTGCAAATCACTGCATTGAATTAGTATGCGCAAAGGTGTTCAATGGGTGTTCCCACGCAACTCCCATAGATATTCACGCACTCCCAGATTTATCAAACCTGGTTAAGCTGGAAATGTGCCAAAAAGATGCGTCTCCCCAGGTGAGGCATAACGAGGCGAAATATCTTTATATCTCCTCATTTTTTTCCCTCTATGCTTGCTGCATTCTGCTGCACACAGAGAAAGAGGCAAAAAGCCTCTCATAATTGTTTTTATACAGGAAGGTGGCCCTTCCTGCACAAAAACAATCATGCAAAATCGGTGCCAGCGCAATGGGAAAGGACAAGAATGCGCTGTATTGGATAAATACAGCGCATTACTGTCCTTTCCCTGTAATGCAGGGCAAGTGCATCAAGTGGCTTGCTGTGCTGCCTTGCGCCATAAAGGTCATAAATATGGCCCAAAGTTTACTGAGGAGCAGATCCTGATTGATTGAGGGAACTGACTCCTCACTGCATACCTAGCAGACATATCATGTCAAGCAATGTCAGGTTCCTCAATATTAGCAGGTGTGCACCTTAAATTTAAAGAACCTCGGTTTAATACACCCATTTTTATAAAACAGTGGGTCAGAAAGTATTCACTTGGTCAAGTAACTATTGTCCTTGAGTTTCTAATATGCCATTGCTTGGCTGGAGACGAGTAATTCAGAAACACAAGGGGGCATATTAACAAGAAACAGGCAAAATTAACACTGAGAGCGCTTAGCGTTAATTTTTTTTTACGCCCGCTATCGCTGGATAATATCGCCTGGTTATCGCGTTATTAACACCGCTAACCGCCTAGGCGATAAAAATTCCAGCGATAGCGGCATTATCTCTGGTAATGCAGTGATAAAACTAGAAGGATAGGGATATCCTTGTTGATGGCCCATGGTGGATTTAGCCATGTAATCCACCTCCCATTGGATTACATGGCTAAGTCTGAAAATTAGCAGACGTAAAAAAGCAGCGTTAACCATCTTTGACAGGGTTAGCGTGAAGCTTGATAATAGGAGAAATGTTGCTTAGCGACATTTCTCCTATTATTTTGCTCTGAAATGCCCACTTTGCATCTCATTAGAGATGCAAAGAGAAGCGTAATGAAAAAGGGTGCTAACATGCGATTTTGCATGTTAGCAACCTGTTGTTGATAGGGCGATATTTTTATCTCTGCTTCTTTGGCTTTTAAAGCCAAAAAAGCGGAAATAAAGCCCTTATTAATATGACCCAAGATTCCTTTTAATCTGTTTCTCGGTATAAAAACAACACCCTCCATTTAAATGTTGTGATCGTAAATGGTTTTACAAGTCCTAGTATTCAAAATGCCTTAAAAAAACAGATTAAAATGTATTCCGCCCATGTGGGGTCTACTTTTAATGAAGTCTAAATACGTTGAAATGCATAAGTAAGTAACACTTTGTTTTAATACAACACTTTGAATGGAGAGTTTTCTATGAGGTCAAAAAAATAAAGATGATTCTGAAAACGTTGCTAGGATTTTGGTTAACTTTATCACAGTCCTTACTGTGTCAGTGTACATCTTTAATGGTGTTTAAATGATTTTACACTGTTTAACAAATTAAGCTAAGATGAAATAGACAATTATCATATGTTAATAAAGATTCCACCTTGTTTCGGCATTCACTAATTGACAGACCTTTGTTGCTTGGTTTGAAATATTGCTTTAATTATGAATTCGTTTAGGGAGAAGTGCTTCTCAGAGGGCGCACTGGCCATCGTGGGAAAAGAGCATGTCATGTAAAATGACAATGTGAACAACAGACATCATGATATGAATAGCTTTAATTCACTTAGTGCTCTTTAAAGCTACTAACATTTGTTAAGACAGCCATGATGCTGCGGATCATAAATGTACAGTGATTTCTCACTAGTCATTTCTAGTGGGGGAGAGTGCGTAAAAACACTAGGTGATTATTCCACTTGCCCGCTAGGTAGTTGTCTGGGCTTTGACAGCTACTTAATGGAGGCCAATACAAGTCGCTTTTCTCAAATTAGCAGAGATGTATGTGGAATGGAATACCGTGCAGCATTAAGAGAGTTATCAGGATACCTTGGGGTAAACAATTTTCAGGGTTCTTTCTCTGGCTCTCCAACATTTTTAATACTCATCTTAACTTTATGTAATTCCCAAATTTCAACTTGAATTAATGTGTGACATTGTCACCATTCCACGTAAATTCATGTGATTTTTGCCTGAGAGACTGTTTTTAGTCTAAAATCTCTTTTTGAGATACATTTTCTTTGCAAACAACATATCCATTGATAGAACTAGTCTACTGCTGGTATTGTGTCTGACTTTTTTATGTGCAAAGTAGACCCTCTTGGGGATAAGGGTCTGGACATATCAGCTTAACACATTTTGTGTAATATGCATAATTTTACATCTACTTACATTATGCAGAGAGGGTGTGGCTGGAAGCTGCACATGATGGCCACTGTTCCTTAGACCTCCCGAGTGGCTCTGGCATTGATGGAGAGGAAAATCTCACATAAGACGTTGCTTTTCAGTGCCGTTGAAGCTATGCCGTCATGCATGCAGTCTAGTCTGTATTTTGTATAATTGCATTCCTTGCATCGCTATGGACTCCTGTGCTGATGCACAAACTGGTGACCATCATTTTTCCCTTCTGAGGTAATTTTATAGTGTGTTGCAGTGCAATAAGATGATACTCCAGGCTGCTTTCCCCACATGGTGAATTTACAATTAAGGAGACTTTTCTTATCTACTTTTATTTTCCTGTGTGTCTTCACTACATATGAGATCATATATCAACTGTTCAATATGATCCTACTTTGTCATATCAATATGTCACTGCCTCATTATATTTTACTACACTTGCTGCTGTTAAAACAAGTAGCATGCTCTGTTTATATATTACTTTGCTACACAGACTCCTTTCCATGCCGTATCTCCTGATAAGGGCTGCACTGTTGATTGTTTCCTCATAACACCATATTTATTTTAAGGCTTTGCATAAGGAGACCTTTCAAATCGCACAACAGCACATAATCTTCCCCTTTTCTTAACTCTGCATGAAATAAATGCCTTCAATGACCTCAGCCGGTCTCTACTAGTATTGCTTCCTCTAAACTCATGCAGGACACCTAGATATTAGAAGGGACTGCTTGCCTGTTCCTCAGGCTTCTAGTGCCATCTCAAAGAAACCCGCTAATTCTTCTTCTGTTAAGTGCCTAAAAATGCCATAGATTCTCCTTCTAAATCACCTCCTCCTTTGATTTTGGAGGATGCTATGGAAGAAAGTGTACCCTAAAACCATTTATAGTTGACAATAATATATCCTTGCAACTAATTAATTGTGGATAAATGGTCCTTCCATGACCAAAGGATCACTATGCTTGAACAACGAGTTCGCAATATAGAGGATTCTACTCCTGATGTGTCTCAAATGGTTAAAGACAAAAATCAGCTGAAATGTGTGAATGAAAATCTGGAAAATAGGAACAGAAGGAATAACCTCTCACTCTTTAGAATCCCGGAAGGTTCAGAAGGCTCAAACATGATTACCTTTTTGCAATCATTGATCCCTACAATTGTGCATCTAGCAGATACACTTTCTCATAATATTGAACAGACTTAGCATCTCGGTCCGAGATCTTCATTATCCTCAAACTCACATCTTAGAGGAAACATTATCCCTTATCTCAAATTTACTGATTGTATGCAAGTCCTTTGAACCGCAAAAAAGTAAGAAATCTTCAGTCGTCTGCCTATAAGGTTTTCTTCACACAGGACATATCTCCTCCGATAGAATTGCAACTGTAGCAATTCTTGGCTCCACATCCTGGATTTAGATCTATCAACATCAGGTATTGATTGCTTCTTCCTTCCCTCTTTAAAATCACCTCCATGGATAAATCTAACGCCTTTGAAGACCCTGACTGACCTGAAAATCTTTGTTAACTAGCATTGAGTCGCAACTGTGGACTTAGGGTCACCTGTTACTACACGACCTAATACATTGAGCTTTACTAATACCTAGTTCTTTTCTTTATTTTTCGGGAACCTGGGCTATTCAAGAATGTTGTTTCAGTTATTAAAATATTGTTTTTTTTACTTCTTTCTCATAACCCCATAGAATTAGACATCATATGGATTCCTCATCCTGTTTGAGTCTTTCATGTAATCTTCCACAACATCCCACATTCCCCCTCCTTGTCTTCAGCGGTAAGTCCTTTATTATTGTTTAATCCCTTATGATTTATTTGTTTTCTCACAATTTTGTTCTTACTTAATACAGCCCTTTCTCCTCATATGTTTTCCTCCTTGCTTTTCTTCTTTGTGAGTTATTGTCTGGTTCCTTCCATTTCCCTTGTCGGGGTCATGATGTGTCCACCTTTTTCAGGTGCTCTGCTGTCTCTTTTACCTTTAGGGTATTTTTCAACCTTCTCTGTTTTTTTCAGCATAAGTGGACCTCAGTCCCTGTGATACCTCATTTATCCATGTATAAATTATGGAGGATATTTCCATCCTTTTTGTCCTTTTCTCCTTTTAATTCTCCCTTTTCCTTTACCTTAACTCGCAATACGTTCTTCCATGCATTTACTAAGATTTATTTGTTGCTAATTTTCTGTGACTTACTATGACAGGAGACACATCGTATTAAGTCTGAAGTTGCTCAACGAAAAAAACAATGGTCAAGTAACAATGTTTATTTCCATCTTCAACAAAAATGGTGTGATTACTCCCTGTCATAAGTCTCTCAACATTGCAATACTTTCTCAACATTAGGAATCAGAGGATTGCTGGTCACTATTTACATTAAACATAGACAATATCACTGTCACCATACTGAATATTTATGATCCAACTAATCGGGACCGAATTGTTTTGCAGAATCTCTCTTGCACCCTCTCATGCCACTGTCAATCTATTGGGGGCAGGAGATTCTAGATCCATTTATGGACAGGAAATCTACATCACAGTTTTTTCCTCAAGCTTCCCACAAAGTATTTAAACATACAATCTCTCAACATTCACTTTCTATCACTTGGAGACTCTTCAACCCAGACTTGCATGAATACTCCTTTTATTCACCTAAATCTCATATTGATTACATATTCCTGAGTAAAGGTTTATTACAACATTTAGTTAATTCAGAGTTAGGCTCAATATTATTCTTGGATCATGCTCCTGTGCGGATGGATCTGGAAATCCTTTCTGGCCCATCTTTTCTTACTCCCTACATGGCATTTGTCAAACAATACTTCTTAATAAATGATAATAGCCAAACACCATTTCAATTTGTCTGGGATGCTTTTAAATTAGCTTCAAGGGGTTTTATCATAGGATTTGTCTCTACCAAAAAAATAAAATGCAGCAAAGAAGTCTTGTCCATCTTGGCACACCTTAAGCAACTGGAACAGAACTATTATACTTCCAAAAATAACAAATGGGATCTGGATACTTTGGTGTCAGCCAAGATTGAATTCAATACATTTATCAATGAGCAGGCATCCGGTACCCTCCTCAATTTTAATGTCAGACACTATAGTGAATTCAACAAAGCTGGTTCGCTTTTGACTTGTTAAATAACATTTAGGAAAGAAAAGTCTTCTACTCAATCTATCACAGGTGATAAGCTCTTCTGTGACATTGACATTGCACCATGTTTCACTTCATACTATAGAGATTTTTACACCCATGAATCCACACCATAAGAGGAAACTCTTACATCTTATTTTTCCAAACCTAAACCTTAACCTTCACCTTCTCTGGACTCTCTACCTTAGAAACAACTTTACAAATTGAGGCACTTTATTCAGTGGTTTGGCTTCTTCTTAAGGAAAAAGAATCTGGCCCAGTTGCCTTTACTGTTGAATATTACATTAACTTACAAAAATCCTTTTCTCCAAGCTTTTGAAATTACTTCAAATCTTTACCAAACAAAAAACTGCTCATCTGCCTCTTTTGCTCATGCTATGACATGTTTCATTCCTAAAAAAAAAATCAGGATTTGACCCAATGTAAAAAGTATAGGCCTATCTCTTTAATTAACATTGATTGTTTGATGTTTAACAAGGCATTCGCTTTGAGAATACTACCCTTAATGCCTGATTGAATCGATCCTGAGCAATCCGGTTTTATCCCTCATAGGAATATTACAGACAGATCTTGTGTCTTTTAAAAAAAATATTATTTAAAAAGCTCACACAAAATAGGCCTCTTTGACAGCATTATCTCTGGATGTGGAGAAAGGTTTTGATAGGTTCAAATGCTGATTCCTTATGAAAGCTTTACAGCGGCATGGAATTGACCCTCATTTTAGATAATGTATTTCTTTTCTCTGTTTCTCACCACAGTTAGCTCTTAAGTCACTGGTATATAGTTTCCTTATTTTTCTCTCAAAAGAAGAGCTTGCTCGGGCTTTGTCTTGTCTGCTTTTTGCTTTAGTTTTGGAACATTTCCTTCATCAATGAAGGAATTCAGAGAAATTTTCTTTTTCAAAATAAAATATTTTCATGTTAAATTCACTGCTTATGCAAATGACATTTTTCTATTCTTATGTGAGAGTAACATCCCCAATAGGCACTCCTTCAGTACATTTCAATACATTTTACAAGATGCTTCTTATTAGTCTTTTCATATAGTTGTACTTGTATTGTGCTTTCAGTTCAATACTATTGCATTCATAGTATGTGAAGTCTTGCATGCATATTCAAACATTTCTGCCCAATGCATTTTGGGCTTGCCCTTCATCAGGGGACTTAAATTCTGAAAGCATTGAAATAAAACGTTTCAATCATTGGTACAGGAAGAGCAGTTGAAAGTATCGTAATCTTTTAAGTTACAAGCATGAAAACAGCATGGTAGGTGTAAAAGAGGAGCCCGTGTACAAGACAAGCACGTGTAGGTGCCATAAAACGTGCAACAATTAAGAAATATACTAGAATGGTAAAAAACTTTGTGACCTCTAATATTATACACATGAGACATGCCATTCAAAAAATAGGCGATTGGTTGTACCGATGTTGCTTAGATTAAAGAATGTGGTAGAAACAATGTGAGATAGTAATCATACTTTTCTATCTTACGAAAGTTTTTAATATAAAAGCATTGGTGAACGAAGAACGCGTGGTGAAAAATACGACCCGTCCACCGTCAGTTATCGCGTTAACCACTAAGGTTAGAACTGTTTGGTACAACATCACAACACATGAGCCTAACACACATGTATTCGGAAACCGCACCGATACTTAAACGCATGACCAGGCTTTTTTTACCACGCGTTCTTCGCGTGAGGATGAGTTGGATCATAAATATTCATTATGGTGATAGTGATATTGTCTATGTTGAATGTAACTAGTGACCAGCAAACCTCGGATTCCTAATGTTGAGAAAGTATGCAATGTTGAGAGACTTATGACAGAGAATATTCACACAATTTTTATTGAAGACCTATCATGCTGTTTTCACGCATGTAACTTAACAGATTACGATATTTTCAACTGCTCATCCTGTACCAATGATTGAAATGTTTTATTTTAATGCTTTCAGAATTTAAGTTCCCTGATGAAGGGCAATCCCGAAATGCATTGGTCAGAAATGTTTGAATAAGCATGCAAGACTTTACATACTATGAATGCAATAGTATGGAACTGAAAACACAATAAAAGTATAACTATATGAAATGACTAATAAGAGTCATCTTGTAAAATGTAGAGAAATTTATCGAATGAGTGCCTATTGGGGATGGGACTCTCACGTGAGACAACGCATGCTTTTTTGTTCATTAGCCCTCACCCTCAGGAGGTTTCACCAATAAGGCATCTATAAACAAGATTCACTTTTGTTTACCTTATCACACCTGGAGTGCCAAAGTCCACATTCCAATTGGATTCCATATTCTTCTATTCTTGTCACACCCAGATCACTCTCTTTCATGAACATAATCTTTTTTGAAGCTTCAGTTTACAAATTAAGGGGCCTATTACGATTGCGGTTTTTCTGCATCCTCCGGGCCGGCGGAAGCCACCGCCGGCCCGGAGGATGCGGAAAAACCGCAGCGGACCCACCAAAGACCCACCGCCACATTAGGATGGCTGGTGGGTCCTGGTTTCCGTCCGTAGCTTTTCCTCCGCGGTTGGCTTACAACCACGGCGGAAAAGCTCTAATATGGTGGCGGTGTCTCTCAGACACCACCAGCCATATTAGGATGGGCTTTAAAAAATGCTTTTCCGCGGCGGGTTTTCCGCCGTGGAAAAGCATGTGGAACTTCACTGCGGGGGCCCGTTGCGGGCCCCCTGGGTGAAAGGGGGTGGGGGTGCACATGAGGGGTACCTATGGTACCCCCCTGCATTTGTATGCAGAAATCGGCAGGCACCGCACGGTGCCTGCCGCTTTCTGCATACAAATGCAATGTATGCATTTTTACCATTGCGGCGGGTGCAGCTTGAAGCTGCACCAGCCGCAATGGTAAAAATAGAGGATGTGACCGCCAAGGTGGCGGTCACATCCTAATTGGACAGGAGGGAACTCCGCAGGCCATACGGAGGTTCCCTCCTCCTCTATGGTCGCGGACGGACTCAAGTCCGTCCGCGACATAATGGGCCCCTAAGTATCGACATATCAGAAATTATGCCACTTCATAAACACTGTATCAAGCAACCTTTTATTAAGGTAGGACTATTCTGGAATTCTACTAAAATTAAATATTTAGACATACAGCTTAGTAAATCTCTTAAGGACTCACTGAAAGTGAGCTTACAGCCCCTTTTAGCTAAATTGTACCACCTCTCTAAGAAATGGTCCCCAATATATCTTTTGTGATGTGGCTGTTTAGACTTCATTAAAATGATGCTCCTCCTCAGTATTCATTTTTATCTCATGATGTTACCTATCAAGATATCCAAAGGATTCCTCAGCTCTATCAACAAGACTCTCTGTAACTTCCTCTGGAAAGGTAAACCACCTAGAATCTCTCTGCTAAAATTAAAACTTCCTGAGATTTCGGGTAGTGTTAACTTCTGTGCATTTATCACCTGTTACAGGGATTTTGGCATTAGGCAAACACAGTGTTATATCTACCTATGTCTTCATTCTCCTCATAAATTACATCTATATTTAGAGGTTGGTCTTTTGTTGCCCTTAATCCACAAACATATTCTTTTTATGTCCAATCCTCCTAGGTTTTGGCTACCTGTCACAGTCACACATGTTTACACCATATTGAAGCCTTTTCTCATTTCTTCACTTACTCCCTCTCATAAGTTCTTAAACAGCCCTATTTGGCATAATAATTGGCTGAAGAAAAATGGCAAAACGTTAAAATGGAAAGCATGGAGGAGCAAGGGATTATTCCTCATCTCACAACTGTTCCACTTTTGCTCACTCATATAATTTCCTGAGCTATTTAAAAATACACAATTTCCCAAACACCATGCTAACCCAGTATAAGGAGTTATCAGCTCTGGTACAAACTGCATTCACACAATTCCCCTCTCCTGTTTCCTCACACACAAGCTCACCTTCTCACCCACTCACCATCGGATGTACCTTCTAAGGCAGCTACCATTTATAAATTGCTTTTGATATCAGATAGACAGGGCTACAACTATAATTGAAACATTGTGGGAATCTGACCTAACTGACCTTTCTCAATGTGGCATAACAATTGGTTCAAGATACACTACACTGATAGTCAAATTAGAACTTTATATATATTTTTTAGAATAGACTTGTTTACATTTACATTTGTAAGGCTAAACTTGTACACCAATACACCTGTTTTGTAACACTCACTCAGGATAATGCTTTCACGTGTTTTTTTCTTGTTCTACCTTATCTACTTTTTGGATACAAAGCTTTAATTCTGGGTGTATTGCATGTTATTTAGTCTTCTAACAGAATGCTTTAGAACTGTGTAGATCTTGTGATTTCAATTGCCATTCATGTTACTACCTCCAAATGGAAATCTACAAACAATATTACACTCCAGTGCTGGTGGAACTTTGTATGTTATCACAACAGGCTAGACAGATACAACCTCAGCTCAATACAGTTATCAGCAAATTGAAATCGATTATGGATGCCTCTTACCAGTTGCGTATCTCATGCTACTATGCCTGTTGCTACATCTCACTACAACATTGCATTTGATATATTTTTCACTTAGATTATTTCTTAGATGTTAAAAGTTGACTCATGTTTATTCACTCTTCCTTCTTCTTTTCGTTACAGTTTCTTTATTTTGAAATTATTTATTTTTGGCTTGCATTGACTCTATTTGTTCTTACTCTTACATGTTTGCATAATTCTAATTGCATGGTTACAATCTGATGTATTTCTTATATATTACGACAATGTTGTATTATGTTTGTTATTGTTCTCTAATAAAATATTATAACTACTTTGCGGCGGTCATCCCTGGGCAGGAAAGTGAGAGCTCCCCACCTCCCACTGGCCCTGCTGCTGAGACCCCGGAGTAGCTGCTGGAGTGTGGGTCTGTGCCGCCTGGGGTTTCAGGGACTGACCACTATTTTCGAGTTTGGGCTGTTGTCAAGGCTGCTGGGCGACTCTCCTGCCTGCCGCTTACCGCACCCGGCTTGTTGCGGCGGTGATCTCGGGGCAGGAGAAGGAGAGCCCTCCCACCCTTCCTGCTGCAGAGAACCCAGGAACTCCTACCGGCACAAGGGTCCGTGCTGCCCTGAGTTTCAGGGATCGAATGCTGATCAGAGCATTGGGCTTGCATCCCTGACGGAGCGCTGGACATGTGAGTGCCTTCATCTTTTGACCAAGTCGTGGTAGAAGCACAACTGCCATCCGAGCAGTTGAAGAACAATTTCTACAAAGACATTTACTGAGAAAGCAGCAATGTAACGGAGTGTTTTCCTGAGTGCCCGCTACTGTTATGCCATTTGACTTCTCTTCACTAAGGTATTCCATTTCACCTGCAGCCTGCTTCATGTTAAGGCTTAGGCTCGCAATGGTGTTCAGCTGCCTGACCCTAAGATGGCGTCCACTCAAGCAGCAATGTAACAAAGTGCTTTGGTGAGTGCCCGCTACTTAAATGCCTTTTGACTTCCCTTCTCATCACCAAGGACCTCCACCTCAACTGCAGCCAACCATGTTCTTAATGCTCAGGCTGCACTAGTTTCTCAAGCTCCCAGACCCTAAGATGTCGTCCACTCAAGTAGCACTAGGAGCGCTTTCAGCTTCCACTGCGGGGCTGCGCACTGGAATGCTCATGACAACTATTCTTTAGCAGCATCTCATTTTGCTCCTGCTTTCTATTAGGAATCAAAATGGCAGAGCCAGCTAGTTCGATCCATTGAAGCGAAATAGAAGGATGTCTTCACCCCTGAAGCAGAAATAAATAAAGGACTTTCTACCAACACTCCCAGATCAGAAACAAAAGAGGCCTTCACTAAGAATCAAAATGGACGAACCAGCTAGTCTGAACTATTGAAGCGAATTTAGGTCGAAATGGCTGCCTCTGGGGACATCTGACACACTAATTTTCGAATAAGGGCCACTATGAGTGGGCCCCTTTCTAAAGCACTCCTTCTCCCCTTGTTGGGAAATGATCCAGCATTTATGCCCTGGAGTCTCAGAGACCACTCTGAGAGAGTCCACAGCGACAAGGGAGTCACACACAGTGGAGACATGGTTTATTCCCCTCGGGAGCACAGCACCGTACACCGTGACCGGCGCACTTGTTGGAACTTTCTGGTTTATGCCCCCCCCTAGGCGGAAACTATAACCTTTCTGAATGTACTGCGGTGCCTGAGCAACCTTTTGTTGATGACAGTTGGAGCTATCCCACGCAGCTATAGAGGAAATTGGCTCTGGTTCACCCCTCGACCGTCACCTACCCAGCCGGGCGTCGGACACTGTTTTTCCTTGTCTCCCAGCTGTGCTTCCTATACACTCCCCCTACTTTTTCCTATATTATTCTCCTCTACCTCCTCTATTCCTTCCCTCTCTCCCCTATTCTTCTCCCCCTTGCCTATTTTTGCCTCATGTTTATGCTATGCTTTTGTACTCATGTAATTCCTGTAACTAAGCGCCAGTAACTGATGTAACTTTGTAACCATGTTCTGAAACAATGTTTCTTCCTCATGTAAAGCGCTCTGATACCTCCAGGTCTAGCCAGAGCTATATAAAACTCAATAAATACAAAATAAAAATACTTACATTGTGCAAAAAAGAAAAAGAAAGTTGTAACATTCATACACCCTGACTGTTTCTCTGTAACTTTGGCACCCATTTAGTTACTGGCTAAGGAAAGAATAGAGGAGTGTGAGAATTACAAGAGGTAAGTTTGCTTGAAGGCAGTAAACAGTTGTGTTTTTTTTAAGATGCTGATACAAAAAGACTTTTTGGAGATATTGCCTGCAATCACAGTTGATGGGCTATTTTGCACAGTATCCCATTATCCATGCTATTGTTCAGACTCTAAAAAGGATAAAACAATAGATACTTTTTAGCCAACACTGTCTTTGCTGTAGAAGTACTGGAAGTTAGTGTACAGAGGTGTAGTTATTTTCCATCTGCAATGCTGAAAATAGCACAGAAGCTAAAATGTGAGAGCGACTCAAGATCACATAATTTAGTTTATAAATGCTTGGTCGGCTTCACCGACGTGTGTACTCATGCACAGTTTTAGCCGTGTTTACAGTAATTATTTGGGTTCCTTCTGTATTACTTGATAAATATATTTATGAAGGTTCGCTGTATGTTAAGACAATACAAATTCCTGGACAAACGGCAATTAGAGTAAAACAATTCTACTTCTAATGGAATTGGATTGACATTTTTTCTTCTTTTAATTGATATATAAAAAGATGTACATATGTTCATGGTTTGCTTATCATCTGATGTGCCTTTCATATACATACAATCTGGTAATAAGAAGCAAAACTGGCACTGCAGATCAGGCATGCTGTCAGATAACAGAATCAGAGCTACGCATATATTCCTTCAGAAGTATCAAAGCATAACTACATTTAGCCAGGAATATACCTTGACACAGATCAACCAAATGTTTGGATGAGTGCTCATGAAACATTGGGTCTGATTCACAAACTTTTGTATAACTTTACTGTTTTTAAGCATTCACAGCTACATATGGAGTTTTATGGCTGTGTACTCCTAACAAATATGCGTGCGGAGTTCTCTGCACTCAGAGACTTCACAATTTATCCATGACATGCGTTCCTTTTCACTCTTTCCGGGCCAGACTGGCCATAGCGGGCACCGGGCATTTCCCCAGTGGGCTGCCAATGTGTGGGCAGGTTTTAGACCTCTGGGGGGGTGTTTTTTTGTTACCGGGGCAGGTTTTGCAACATAGTTGCAATATCTGCCCCCAGCAACAAAAGTGGCACAAAGCTTTCCCACTAGCACACCCCGGGGGTTGTACGACGGTACAACGCTGGTAAATACTTTGCATGCCTTTACCTCAATTTTTTTAGCACGCATCTTTTTACCGTGATAATTCATTTACAACGCATGCCAATACCACGCATTGTTTTTTAATTTAAAAACAATGGATTTGTGGGAGGGGAGACCCTTACTCCCCCAACTTACCTTAAATTTGTGGTATTGTTATGCAAGGTGAACGCATAATCGCAGTAAAAAAATGTGCGCTAAAAAATGTGAGGCAAATGCATGCAATGTATTTGCCTCATTGTAAAGGCTGTTTCCCACCCAGGGGCCAGCCAACCTCTTTGCCAAGACCGGTTTCAGTTCCCAGTCCAGCCCTGCTCTCTGCCCAGGACAAGGCAAGGTGAAGGCTTGAGGCTTGAACCCAATTTTATGAGGAAGGCATCCTATTCAAAATTGTTTAATTACTCAGAGATCGAAGTTTTTGGAGAAGTGGTGACCTGGAGAATTACCATAATTGATCAGCTTAATGAGCAATAGGTTAGCACTGTGGTCTGTGTGCAGTTGTAACCAGCATTGTTTAGATTGAGAAGTCATTGGATTATTCCAAATACCCATGAAGCCACAACCACTAAACGTGGCTTCGAGCATGCCACCTTGCTTCATGTTACCAGTAAACAAACTGTGTACCTCAGGTAGCAACAAGGCATCACAAATATTCTACTTTAGGATCTGACAAATGGTGGACCTGACCACAACATATGAATTGCTTCTATAAAATGATGGTGGTGGTAATTCGAAGCAGGGAATGAGCCATCTGCTACACTTACATCTCAGAGGCTCTGTTTTTGTCATCCTCCTTATGCCACCTCCTATGGAACAAAGAAAATGGCCCACCTCAGTCATAAAGAAGGAGATATGAGATGGGGTTTCTATGGTTTTCTAAATATTGAACGTATGTGGGATAATGTTTGACTCCTTGAGGAATTGTAGGAGGGACTTTCTGCTAAACTATCAACTACGACTTTTTTGCCCCCACAGGGAATGCAGAATCTATGTGGTTTGGTTGTATGATATAGAAAAACGAGCTGTGGCGATGATTAGAATTGACAGGAGATGTGAATTATTGGTCTGTGGCCCACTCTAGGAATGGAAATCGTGGATACCTGATCCAAAATGGTCGGTTATCATTTATCAAAGGGTGTGCTTTGCACTAAAAATACATCTTGAAGTATCTTAGCTATTTGTGACAGTTGCAAAACCAAGCAGATGTCACTGGACCCTGAGTCCTTTCTTTGCTGTCTATACAAGGGGCTCCAGGTTGGCCTAACTCTTTTATTTCATATTATCCTAGCAGACCTAAGTACCTCTAGAAGTGATTCAAACACCCAACACTAACCCAGAGCAGTAATACACTCCTTGGAGTAGCCGTGCGCTTTATAAGTCACTATTTTCATTTCATTTCACTGAAATACCTAAAAATGAATGGTGCTGCTAATGTCAACTAAGCCCAAAAAGCCAACAGGGATCAATGCCATGCAAAATATATATGGGTGATAAAACCAAAAGGATAAGCAAGGCATGACACCTCAGTTTTACTGGTATTTATTCGTGAACACAACCTTGAACCCTGCAAGCTTCTGTAATACAAGATGTCTGCCCATCGCAGTGAGCGTGGGTGAACTGAATTGTTGCCCACAGTGCCCTTAAGAAGGTTAGCAAGCCTGCTCTGTCGAAAAATTGTAAAAATACAGAATTCGGATGGTAGGCTAAAAGTGTCTAATATAATAAAAATTAATTTTTTTCATTCACTGCATGAAAATTGACGTATTTGCGTTGGAAAAAAGTTCCTGTGAACGCCGTGTATGTCAGTTTCATGCTGTTAATCTCATTTATCGAGATTTCCTTTCATTCTTCAGTGCATGATTTCTTAGAAATTGAAGTGGGTTCATTATCACCACCACATTAGTCAAGATTAAAGCAGCAGATGGCGAGGGTAAAATGTCACCCAGTAAATTACGAATACTTCTCACAATACAAAAGGTGATTAATTAATTTGAATCTGCATAAAATACTTCGACAGATATTTTATAATTTATTTCTGAACTCACACATCAGCAGTATTTGAACAGTTGTCTGTTACAATATATATATTTATAATTAACATACACAACAAGCATTAAGATGCCAGAGCTATGTATCTGTGTTGGGAGGGGCTTGAATTTGTGGAGCAGATGAATGACAAGTGATCGGCTATTTCCAGAGAAATTTCTGTTCAACTTCATTTTAAAATGAAGCGCTAATGAATTCAGAGAAATATACTTAGCTACTTTCTGCACCTTTGTAGGATTCCAAATTTATAGAATTTATATTTGTCGGCGCAAATATTTAATTAAAGATTTCTTAAGAAAAATGTACCACTGACCATAATGTTTAAACATTCACCTTGAGAACGGGTCGGAAAGCACAGGAGTGAACACCGGGAGGCAGCGAGAAGTCAGTAGAGCTGCAATGGCTGTGGGGACGACTGTTGTAGGAGGACAGATACTATGTGAAGAAACAAGCCCATGACTTTCCTCCGTATACCCTCAAAATTGGAATTATGCGGCTGAAGTAGGCCAAATTACGTGGGAGGTTGACAAAATGATGGAGCAAGAAAAGGGATAATAACTGATGTAATGTGGCACATTTCTTGATAGTACTACTTAATTATTTTGACATTTGTACACTCCAAAACTGTCTGGGCAAATGTTTCACCTCATTAGTACCAGTTTAATACTCATATTCAGCAATGAGCAACTGAAAGGTGACCAGTAAATCTTGATGAAAGGTTGTCAAATGCATTTCAACATCTGCTGCCACGTTTTTAGTAACCTTTGATCCATTTGAGATAAAAACACTTTTTGTTAAAATCTGAAATGTTATGTTGTGCTATGTTAGGTTTATGTTATGTTACGTTATATTTTACGTGGTATGCCATGCTACATTATGGTATATTATGTTATGTTATTGTTAGAATTTGGATTTCTGGTTGGCAGAGGTAAGCATCTTGCCAAGCAGGAACCACAATCCTAGTCAGAGTAAGTCACAACACACCCTAAATTATCCTGTGCTCATCTCTGATAGTTTGGCACAGAGCAGTCAGGCTTAACTTAAGAGGCACTGTGTAAAGTATTTGTGCAACGCTTCAAACAGTAACACAGTGAAATCACCACAAAAAGACTCCACACCAGGTTTGAAGAATAGAGAATATATTTATAAATAAAACAAGACAAAAGGAACACAATCCACAAGGTAGAAGTCAAGATAAACATGTTTAAAGAATAAATTATAAAATAGCTCATAGAAGCATTAAGCACTTGTTTTGGACATCTGGTCACGCCGAATTGGGACAAAGTCAATAGTTCAGGCAGACTGCGATGGAGCATGGGACTGATACAGGGACCCAGTCCGGCCTGCTAAACAAAAGTACCTTGATACCCAATACGTCACATTCGATGGAGCCGTCACATTCGATGAAGATGTGAGGTGCAGCTGAAGCAATGCATTGGTGTTCAGACATACATCGGATGAGATATCAGATAGGAGGCAAGCCAGCAAGCCCTTGGGGTCACTCTGGGTTCAAGTGAATCAGGTTTAGTACTTCTCACACAGGCAGGGGAACATCAGGGCAGCACAGCAAGGCAGTAGTTCAGCAAAGCAGCAGTCTGGCAGAGTGACAGTGCTTTCAGCAGCGCAGCCATTCTTCTTACTGGCAGAGTAATCACAGGTCCAGAAGTGCACTGAAGTCATGGTGTCAAAGGTGCAGCACTTATACCTAGTTTTGCCTTTGAAGTGGGGGGTACTTCAAAGAAGACTTTGAGGTGCACAGGGGTCCTCCCTTTCTGCCCTGGACTCAGACTAACTATGGGGGGTATGTAGCCCTTTGTGTGTGGACAGGACACAGTCTATTCAGGTTTAAGTGTGAGGTTGTGCCCAGTTCTTCTCTCCCATTTCCAGGGTGGCCATCGAGTCACACCTAAGCTCCCTTTGTGTGTGGCTGCCTAGAGGGAATAAAACAAAGCCCATCTGACAACTAAACCAGACTGAACAGAGATAGGCATCATGAACCAAGTGGTTAAAGTATGAAATTGAGCGATTCAGCTATCTACAAACTAACCCTCCACAAGGTTAAAAAAACCAGTTTTCTTATATAACCCTTACCCACCATGGTTGCCCATTGGTGGCATGCTTCATCATCGGGTCTATCCAGTTCTGCTGTGGAACGGGGTGTGCTGTGACTTACCAAGTACATGGGAGCCCTTGTAGATGTATATCATATGATGAAAAATATGATGAAAAATAGGAGTGGGGGCATTTTATGTGGAAAAAAGATGTTAAAAATACCTGCCTTGTAGGTAAGTTAATATTTATTCTGGCCTTTAGTCAGTAGGGTTAAAAACTGGGAAAAGAAACAGTCAATAACTATGTATCTGACTTCCCAAGGTCCAACATGTTTCAATCCGTTCCCCATGGCTTTTCTTCAGGACCAAGGATCTAACTCCCTGATATCACTCAGAGGCAAAGCCCCAGCATCTGCGCGTTCCAGAGAGGCGGCAAACCGAACGAGACTGCTCCTCTGACCCAGTGGCACGTTAAAGCCTCCCTCAGCATCGGGGTCGCAGTCGTGAGTGGTGAGACCTCTGCCAGAATCATGGCCACCATAGGAGGTCAGTTGAGCCGCTCGGTGCTCGGCAGCAGGCCGGACGCCCACTTCCATATCGGGCAGTGCCACAGGCAAGATCTCTCGCAAGGACACAACAGCCTAACTGGGGCTTCAGAGGTGAGGAGTGGGTGTCGCATTGATCGGGCTAAATCTGGGCCCTTCCATATCTGAACGAGGAGGATGGGAGGCGGAAGCTACACCACACAACCGCAATATCTGAACGTGGAGGCCTGCAGGCGGTAGACGAATATTGAAGTGAAGAATATTGACGTTTCCCTAAAGCACTGCACGCCCTACGCAGGGTTTAAACTTGTGCATCTCTCCTCCGTACAATTCCGCTCCTATTCATTCACCTCCACCTCGTGACTAGCGCTAAGCCCTGCTCTAGCAACAAAATGGGTGTCGCCATGATGCACTAGCCAAGCAACACCTCGGCTCAAACTGCACGTTTTCACACATTGTAACCTCTTTGCTCCACTGTGCAGGCTGTGCTTTGCTTCTACTGGCATCAGGCAATATTCTGCAATAGACAGCTGCACGCTCAGCGCACCAATAACAAAGCAGCACCAAATTCTTTCATCTAAAAGCACTTCAACTATTGTTCTGTGCTTGGCTGCCATGCTACACATGTTATGCTTCTCTTGCTCCTCGGGATCGATGTGATGCTATAAGGGTTCCGCTTCCCGATCGTTCCGAACTCAATCTGAATTACACAGAGTTCAGGTCGGATCAGGCAGGGGACAAAGGACGGGAAGGGACGGCAGGGACAAAGGATCTGTAAAACACAAGCAGACAAGATTAGCACACACACATCCCCCCCCAATAGCTACTCTCAATAGATCTCACTGAAAGATGTGTACCTTCATATGCAGATCCTCTGCCAAACAAAACAGCTCTCTCCGGGGCATCAACGTGCTTCCCTTAGAGCAAGTCTCCTCTCTTGCAGGCATATACCGTCTGCAATAGGCCAGGACCCTCCGTTACTTTTACGAAGATGCCCCAATTAGTTCCGCTTTCGGAAACGGCACGTTAGCATGGCAAGAGAGAAAGAGCCGCAACTCGTCTCTCCCTACCTGTTGACGCTTCTTCCTCCGATCTTGCGGTCCCCGGATTAGCGGATCCTCGCTCGCCTGGACCCTGCTGACAAACGGTCGGCTTCTCCGAGTCGGCGTCTTCCTCGCAGACCGCCGAGAACACTCCCAGTCACAAAATTGTACGCGCGCAGATGTGCGCGCGTCTCTCCTAAGTAACCTTCACCTTGCCCCTAAGCCTTATGGGACTTGTAGTCCCTTGTTCTTCCTGCAGTTCATTACAGGCTAGGCAGGTGCATCAGCTAGATCCCGACAGTAGGCCCCCTTCACAGCGCCTTTTAGAGCCCGGCTTCTCTGGACATCTTCTGTAAAAGAAACGAACCGCTCTAGGGGCATTCACCCCACTGCAAGGTTCCCATGAATCCTCTTCCTTCGTGTACCCTTTCCATGATACCAGAAACCATAGTTTTCCTCTGCGATACTGTGAGTCCTGAATCCTCTGTACTTCATAATCCAATCCCCTCGAAGTGGCAATGGGGGGAAAGGATCTCCTTCTCGGGTGAATCCTCAGGCTACCTGGCAGGCGAAGCTTGTAGGCCATGAGGTTCACTTTCCGCACCACTTCATAAGGGCCTATGAACCTAAGATGAAAAACGCTCCTGATTTTGAACCTTATGTTCTTGGTTGACAGCCATACTCGGTCACCCACCTTCTACTCCGGTCCATCCACCCTCCGACGGTCCGCCCACTTCTTGTATGCTCCCTTCGCTTTCCGTAGGTAACCAGCTACTTTCTTAAGTAGTCGCAACAGGGTCCTCATGCGTTCCTGTACCGTGGGCTGATTTCCCACTTCCTCCAGTACCGTAACCGGAAGGGTCCTCGCGGCATATCCATAATTGGCCATGAAGGGTGAAACCCCTAAGGAACTGTGTACCGCGTTATTATATGAGAGCTCGGCCAGCCACAGCATTGAGACCCAGGACTCTTGAGCCTCCTCCGAGTAGCACCGTAAGTACTTCTTCAGAGACTGATTGAGCCTCTCGGTTTGTCCGTCTGTTTGGGGATGGAACGACGTGGAAGTTGCCGCCTCGATCTGCAACGCCTTGCACCAGGTTTTCCAGAAGCTGACCACGAACTGGGGACCCCTGTCTGATACTATCACCTCAGGCAGTCCATGTAGACGAACTATCTCTTTCAACAACAGCTGTGCCGTCTGTCCTGCTGTGGGTAGGTTCCTACAAGGCACGAAGTGACCCATTTTAGTAAGGCTGTCCACTACCACCAATACAGCCGAGTTACCCTTTTCAACAGGTAAGCCGGTGATAAAGTCAAGACTGATGGTGTGCCAGGGATACGGCGGTGTGGGTAGAGGAGTGAGCTTTCCTCTGGCTCTAGTGTGATCCGATTTTCCTTGTGCGCACGTCTCGCATTCCGACACCCATTTCTTGGCTGTAACAGTCATGGATTCCCACCAGAAGTGCCTTTGCAACAGTTCTGTGGTCTTTGTTTTCCCCGAGTGACCCGCTAAGGGAGAGTGGTGACACCATCGAAACGCTTTCTTTTGTAACCCCAGAGTGGGTAGGTACAACTTGACCTTGAAGAACGGCAGTCCTTCTCTGATTATCCTTCCTTCACCAGCCTTTGCCCATCTTTCCCACTGTTCCTGTGAACGGTTTTTTCGTATCTTTGTGAGGAATTCCTCTGCTCTCACAATACAGATCACTCTGTCCTCAGGTATTATTGACATGGGCGCATGTTTGTTCTGATCTTCGGTGCTTTCCTGATGAGACAGGGCATCCACCTTGCGGTAGTCCACTCCTGGATGGAACGTGATGTGAAAGTCATACTCCGCAAAGAACAGAGTCCACCGCATCTATCTCTGGGTGAGATGCCTAGCCGACTGCATATACTGGAGATTCCTGTGGTCGGTGTACACCGTTACCTGATGGCGTGCCCCCAACAGATAAGGCCTCCATTCCTGAAATGCCTTCTTGATGGAAAGGAGCTCCTTCTCCGCTATAGTGTAGTTACACTCCGCAGAGTCCAGTTTATTTGACAGGTATGCTACCGGGTGTAAACGGCCCATCTCCTTGTCCCTCTGGGAAAGAACCGCACCTATTGCCATGTCAGAGGCGCCTGCTTCCACCACGAATGGCGCCTCCAAGTCCGGAAGTCTAAGAATCGGGGCCGAAGTGAACGCCTTCTTCAGAACGCCGAATGCTCTGTCTGCCTCTGAGTCCCAAGTGAACACCGCACCTTTCCTCAGCAGTCGTGTGATGGGTACCACCTTCGAAGAAAACCCACTGATGAATCTTCGATAGAAGTTCGCGAACTCCAGGAAGCTCTGTACGTCACGAACATTCTTGGGCTCAGGCCAGTCCAGCACTGCTTTCACTTTGCTCCCAGTCATACAAAGGCTGAAGGACTAAGATTGACCAATAGGAATTCTACTTCCTTGACCCCGAACTCGCACTTGCTCAACTTGCAAAAAAGGGCCTGTTGTAGGAGCCTCTCAAGCACCTCACACACGTGCTTATAGTGATCTTGTGTTCTTCTGGAATAAATAAGTATATCATCTAGATATACAATAACAGAGACATCCACCAGCTCAGACAACACCTCATTCAGGAAGAACTGGAATGCCGCTGGGGCATTACATAGCCCAAACGGCATTACCAGGTATTCATACAGCCCATACCTTGTCTTGAATGCTGTTTTCCACTCGTCTCCCTGCCTTATCCTCACCAAGTGGTATGCACCACGCAGGTCTAATCTGGTGTAGATGACCGCTTCTCGGACCTGATCTAACAACACATTGATGAGGGGCAGAGGGTACCTATTCCTGACGGTGTTTTTGTTTCACATTCTATAGTCACAGCACGCCCTGAGATCTCCATTTGCCTTTGAAATAAAAAACAAAGGGGAGGCTGCCGGAGACCTGGAGGGACGAATGAACCCCAATTTGACATATTCGTCCATGTAAGCTCTGAGATGTTGTGTTTCGGGCTCAGACAGTGCGTATACCCTGCACAAAGGAAGCGCGCTGTCGTCTATCAGATCTCTCCGACAATCGTATCTCCTATGTGGGGGAAGTGCCTCAGCCTTTTTCTTACTAAAGACCTCTGCAAAGCTCTTGTATTCCTCCGGAAGAGCCACCTCCTGTTCTACCACTGTCGCTACACACCAAGAAGAAGCCAATGCGGTCGCTATAGATTCCCCTTCACTCAAACATTGTACTCTACAGAGCTCGGATGTAAAACTCACTACTCTTTCGGCCCAGTTCACTTCCGGGTTATGTTTACAAAACCAGGGCATACCCAGAATCATTTCATATTGTGGTGCGTCTATGAAGTTCATCACGATTTCTTCAACATGTAAACTCTTCCCCCCAGACAGTGTCAGCCGCAAAACTTCAGTTTGGGACGTGATCAGACCAGATTTAAGAGGCTTGCCATCTACCGCCACCACCTCTTCCGGGACCTTCCTGTCTACTACCCTTCAGACAACATCCTAACTAAGCCACTATCGATAAAATTGCCTGTGGCCCCTGAATCCAGCATAGCCAGCACTTCATGGACCTGAGACCCTACCACCAGACTTCCTTGCAATACTATGTGAGCCTCTGTGGCTGACGGAAGGTCAGACACAAGAGAGGGTATCTTCATGCCTGTCCTATCAGCAGAGCGTGCGTTCTCAGGAGTCCCTACTTCAGCTCCCAGACTGGAAACTGCTGCTCTTTTCGGTTTAACAGATGGGTTCTGTGTCTTAGGTTTGGAAGGACAGTCACGCACGTAATGTCCTCTTTTTCCACAATACATGCACAGGCCCTGTGCACGTCTATTCTCCCTTTCGGTGCGTGACAGCGGCGCTCTTATAGCACCTAACTCCATAGGCTCAGTTCCGGCTTCGCTAGGAGGTGTCTCTTTTTTAGGTCCTCTATCGGTACCTCTGTCATGAATACGCCCATCTAGACGCAACGAGAGACTTACTAAGTCAGCACATGTGCGTGGTTGGGGTCGATTCTGGCTATCACATCCTTAATCTCTCCGCCACGCGGCCTCCGCTACCAGTCTGTTGAAGTGTGTAAGGTACGTGACCAAATCCCCCCTCCCCTGTCGTAAAGACAACAACTCCTTGTCCGCACTAAATGAGGTAGTCCGTCTGTCGAATACCCCCTCGAAACGCGCTTCTAAACGCATCCCAATCCGACAGAACAGTGTCGTTATTACGCACTAATGGCACTGCCCAGTTTGCGGCAACCCCACTGAGGTACGAAATGGCGAAAGCCACCCTTGAGTGATTGGTTGAGAAAGAGGAAGGATGACATGAGAAGTGCATCAATAATTGTGTAAGGAACACTTGGACCTTGTGCGGATCGCCCGTGTACCTTTCAGGGGTAGCCAGAGGTATAGGGGGTGCTACCGAAACCTGTATCGGGGGTAACACCGCTGAGCCTACGTCAAAAGGGTTACGAGCTGTTCTGTCCACCCTTTCGCGTAAGGCCGCGGTTTCTAACCTTGAGGATGCTAACTCCTGTTGCAAGGCCTCTAGGGCCTGCATAACATCTTCAAGCGTCGTCATTATAGCCACCACACGACCAGGAGGAGCAGCCTATTTGTAGGCGCGTAATTCTGTTATGCTCCTCTTGCTCCTCGGGATCGATGTGATGCTATAAGGGTTCCGCTTCCAGATCGTTCCGAACACAATCTGAATTACACTGAGTTCAGGTCGGATCAGGCAGGGGACAAAGGACGGGAAGGGATGGCAGGGACAAAGGATCTGTAAAACACAAGCAGACAAGATTAGCACACACACATCTCTCCCCCCCAATAGCTACTCTCAATAGATCTCACTGAAAGATGTGTACCTTCATATGCAGATCCTCTGCCAAACAAAACAGCAACATAACTATGACCACTTCCAACAATTAAAACTATACTCTGCACAGCATAACTCGCTGATTACTTCATCAGTATATGCAAAGTTTTTCCCTTCCTTGTCCATACTTGTAAATACAAGTTTGGTGCATCGAATGCTCTTATGTCACAATACAGTGTACTTTAGCCATCCACGGTGTAACAACCGCTGCCAATTAACCAAATGTTAGCGCTCATCCTCTGTGGGAATCAACACGCTATCCCGGAGCAAGCAGAGTTATGTGTTCCACCTAATCCAATAGCGCTCCTCCTCTCCGGGGGATCAAGGCGCTACCCTTAGAGCAAGTCTCTTGCAGGCATATACCGTCTGCAATGGGCCAGGACCCTCTGTTACTTTCACAAAGCTGCCCCAATTAGTTCCGCTTTCAGAAATGGCCCGTTAGCAAGGCAAGAGAGATAGAGCCGCGACTCGTCTCTCCCTACTTGTTGACGCTTCTTCCTACGATCTCGCGGTCCCCGGATGAGCGGATCCTCACTCACCTGGACCCCGCTGACAAACGGTTGGCTTCTCCGAGTCGGCGTCTTCCTCGCAGACCGCCGAGAACACTCCCAGTCACAAAATTATACGCGCGCAGACGTGCGCGCATCTCTCCTAAGTAACCTCCACCTTGCCCCTAAGCCTTATGGGACTTATAGTCCCTTGTTCTTCCTGCTGTTCATTACAGGCTAGGCAGGCGCATCAGCTAGATCCCAACAACACAGGCTTTGAAGGTTCTGTGCACCTAAAACCTGGGCACCCGGACAAAACGCCAGTCGCTACTGCCTTACTCTGCATTGATGGGAATGCTCCAGCAACCGGGTCACACAGGGGAGAGAGCCGTGCACAGCGGGTCCGTCGGACTCCATTCCCCAGGCTCCTCTGCTCCTTCTCATCATACCAACGCCGGGCTCCCACAGCGTGGGACGCTCCAGCAACCCGGCCACACGGGGGGAGAGAGCTGTGCACAGTGGGTCCGATGGACTCCATTCCCTAGGCTTATCCCTCTCCTTATCGTCATTGCCAGCAGTGCCCGGAGGAGCTTTTAACCAATGCTGGGCTCATGCAGCATGGGAGGCGCTCGGACGCGCCCTGGCAAAGTCCAGGCCTAGGGTGGGCCCGTTCGCGCCCATCCGCCACCGGAGGAGGTCGAGCTGGGCCAGAACCCTTGGCTGTTTTGATTCCAGATCCCTCTACGCATATATTGGAAATTGGATGGAAACCTTACAACAAGCTAGTTAACTGAAAGATAGTTTTCAATTTTGGTTGGTTGTTAATAGTCCTTTCCTTTCCAAAGCTCCTAACTCCAACACTGATTGTTTAATCCCAGCAGATAATTGGTTGTCACATTTTGTTAATATTTTCAGTGATGCAAACTTGGGAGAAGCAAATGGGCACAGAGAAGGTGGGCAAACTAGCATGCCACTCCACTTCAGTGTAGAGGAGGTCCATGAAGCAATAATATCCACATCTGGTGGTAAGGCCACGGGCCCCGACGGGGTCCCGGACGATCTATACAAAGCTGATTCAAATGTGTGGGCTAGTATTTTGGAAAATGTTTTTAATACTGCATGCTTACAGGGATACCCAGTATCCTGGGGGAAGGCAGTTATTGTTCCCATTTTTAAAAATGGTACCAGGGATGAGCCCAAATGTTATAGTCCGATCTCACTTTTGGATTCCGCAGCCAAAATAATGGGAAAAGTCATACTAAACCGCCTAACGACATGGCTGGACTACCGAAATGACCATGTCATGAGTGATGTAATATGTGACGTCATCAGCAGTGCATTGCGGGGGGCGCGAGTTATAGTTAGCACAACAACCTATAACGGCCAAATTTCTCTTGTTTTGTACGATTGAAATGTCCAACTAACTATGACGTATTTAATCCACGCTTTTCGGCTCGTCCAAACCTTGATAACGATACATGACGTCATTGTAGCAGCCTTATTTAAATGTACAAATGCCTAAATTTGCCAACATTAACAAAGGACTACACATTACTTTAATCCAAAAAGCTGGCGGCCATATTAGCCTAGTCACAATGTGAAATTTCAGGAATTGATACAATAAAGAAAAGAAAACAAATGTTAATATGCACACAATGTAATTTCAGCATATTCATCCCCCATGACCGACATACCTGTATGTTCGT
This sequence comes from Lissotriton helveticus, assembly GCF_964261635.1. Classification (NCBI taxonomy): domain Eukaryota; kingdom Metazoa; phylum Chordata; class Amphibia; order Caudata; family Salamandridae; genus Lissotriton; species Lissotriton helveticus. The sequence goes on along the minus strand of NC_136059.1, from coordinate 1,597,365,253 downwards.
CAACGTGTCTTATTCATAATAAACATACTTAGGATTCCAAACATCAACATAAACAATGAACTACACATTACTTTAAAGTAAAAGGCTATCAGCCATATTAATCAAGGCATGGTTCTTACACGAAAGAAAAGAAAAAAATGGGTGCTAATATACACACACTATCCCTAAATAAAGTTCTAGCGATCATAGTTCCATTCCAGTCACAGCTCATTTGAGATGTCATGAGTGATGTCATGAGTGATGTAACTGACCATGTCATGAATGATGTAATGTCTGAGGTCATTAGCAGTACATTGCAGGGACATAAGTTATAGTTAGCTCAGGTAACTATAACTGCTGAATTTCACTGGTTGTGTATGAGTGAAATCTGAGTCTAACTATACCGTCCCTGAAATCTTTGTTTTTTTTCAGCAAATTTCTAGGTTTTTTTTAACGTTAAGTAAAATGCATATCACAATGGATGGCGGTGGTTGGAAGCAGGGCCTGGCATTGTGCTGCCCCCACCCAAGCTTGCTGCTCCTGCCTTCCCTCCTCCTAGCCATCCATTGTCCAAGTCCATGTCCCTGCTTCCTTATTACAGCCCTGTGTGGCCGTTCCCGCCTTCTCTGAACAGTTAGCTTTCTGCCTCATCCACCTTCTCCGTATCCTCTGTTGTCTGAATCCATGGACTAGCCTCCTCCCTCCTGCTATGCATGGACTGATGTGCTGCCATTGCCCTCCATTTAGCATGATGTATCAGTCCACTCCTCCTGCCCTCCATTTCCCAGTTCTATGCCCCATCATTGACCTCCTGCTTAGCCTCTGTGCTTACCTTGCTGCCCCTATTCTCCTTCCCCCTGCCCTCCGATGTCGGTGTGCATGCCCTTTCTCCATTCTTTTTGACCACCATGTTCCATGGACCTGCCACTCATATCTACTCTGAGTGTTCGTTTGAGCTGCCACTCCCCTACCACCTGCCTAGCATTGTCAGATGACTGTAACCTGTCACTGCCACCTCCACCATGCCTGTCCACATTCCATGCCCCTATCCCCTTCTTCCTCTCCCCCATGGTCCATTTTACTGCCACACCCTTCTGCCCTCCCTGGTCTCTTGTGCTGCAACTGCTCCTCCTGCCTGCCCCACCTGGTCTGTTGTGAGGTCCCTTGCCCTGAACTCTCTTGTCTGTGCCCAGGTCCTGACCCTCCCTTCAATCCTCCATGGTCCTTTGTGCATGCCCCTGCACCCTCCTTGCCCATCATAGCCATTGTGCTGCCACTAGCCCTCCTGCTTGCCATGCATGGTCGTCTGTGCTGCCACGCCCCCTCCAATCCTTCCCTGTGTGGTCAACTAGCTGCCCCTCACCTCTTCCCACCTTCCCTCCATGGTCTGTGTGTATGCCATTATAGTCTCACTGTTGCTCTCCATGGTGTGTCTTGCTTCTAGTGCCCATCCTGCCTGATCTCCATGGTCATCTTGCTGCTCCTGCCCTGCCCCCTTGCCCCCAGCCCTCTGTTTCCATGTGCTGTCCCCTATTCCCTCCCTCCTGGCATGTCTGTTCCATTGTAATGCCCCTGATCCGTCCCTCCTTCCCTTTATGGTCCGTTATGCTGCAGCTTTCTCTCCTGCCTGTCCATTATGGTCAGCTAGCTACCATTGCCTCTTTCCCCTCTGTTCCCTGTTCTCCATGTGCATGGTCCTGCCACCTCCCTATTGCTTTATATGGATTGTTGTGCTGTACTCCCGTCCCGCATTCCCTATGTGGTGTATTGTGCTGGTGCAAACCCTGATGCCTGCCCTGTAGGGCCAGTTTGGTGCACCTCTCCATGTCCCTTCTGTCATCTGTTATCCGGGTCCATGTCCCTACAATAATTCCTCCTGCCTTCCATGATTCAATGACCATACTTGCTAACATTTTGAACTTGGTAAGAGGGAGATTTTGAAAAAGAATGGGGTATTGATTTTCCCCTTTGACTTACATTGAAAAAGAGTAGATTGGAGACAGGAGACAGGTCAAATAAAGCCCATTAGGGTTTAAAAACATTGGACATTTCCTGGTTGAATCGGGTCTGTTGGCATGTATGGTTGTACTACCACTGCCTCTTCCTTCTGCCCACAATGGTATGTTATATTGCCACAGCCTCTCTTGGCAGTCCTGTATTGTTGGTTTGTTGCCCCTGCCCCCTTTCCACTGCCCTCCATAGTCTGTTGTGCTGCCACTGCCCTTCCTGCCTGTCCAGTGTGGTCAAATTGTTGCCTCTGCACCTTTCTACCTGCCTTCAATTTTCAGAGTACGTGCCCCTGGCCTCTGCCTCTCAACAGTATCCTAATAACCAACTAGATTGCTAACATTCTATATTTATTACAAAAGTGTGCAACGCCTGACGTCATCTTGATGTAATCAAAACTGTAATACCTAGAGCATTTCCTTTAGAAATTACACATATGGGAGGGTCTTATTTGCATCAAAATTATGGTTAGTGCTCTAAAAAACTAAAATGAGGACATATTTTCTGAGTTTTAAAATAGCGACAAAGCACTTTTAAATCTTTATTTTTTGTATCCAGTTGACCACTTGATTAAATATTGCACTTAGGGGAGAGGATGTGGTGTTACTTCCACAGCTGCAGGCTTTGCAACTGGGGAACCAGGTTGGAGTTTCTTCTTCAGCTCGACATTCTGTCATTCTGGTCAAATCACTTAATCTACCCATGTCTAAAACCAAAATGAATTTGTTCTTGTGTGATGTAACCAATGCTCATGTAAAGCACGCTAATACCTGACAAGTGCTGCACTATATAAAGCTGCAAAAACACAAAAAGTAAATAGTGTTTTGCACACTTCTGTCATTGGGCTACATGTGGCTACATCTGGGTGATATTTTTGCTACATGTCGGCTCTTTTGTCTCTGGTGGCCATCTTGGGAGATGTATTTGTTATGAAGTTTCCAAATTTCCTCATTTACTGCAGTCTACTCAGTAGGAAATGCTTTCAGTTTTTTACTTTGATTCCATCAAGAAGGTATTCAGATATTAGACACATTTGCCATAAATTCTGAATGTTAGCACTCTAGTTGCTCATTAGATCACCGTAGTAAAGCTACTGCTCACCACGGAAGTCTGCTGCTGGTATTAAACGTGTATGTTTCAGTCTGCATGTCAGAATGTTTTAATGAAATAGAAGAGGATTTGAGAAGTCACTCAAAATGTGCCCTCATTTTTGTTTCTTCAGCACTAATCATAATTTCTATGGCAAAATGAACCCCCTCATTGTGTTCCCTTTTAAATTAAATGTTTTAAGTGTTACCAGTGTATTCCGATCAAGATGGCTTCAGGTGTGCCATACGTTTGTCATAAGACAGTAAGTGCTCTAGTTGTTCTTAATAACGCTCTGGGGCATTCTGTCATTGAGCTACACGTGGGCTACATCTGGATGATATTTGTGCTACATTTGGGCTCTTTTGTCTCTGGTGGCCATCTTGGGAGACTTATTTGTTATGAAGTTTCCTAATTTCGTCATTTCCTACAATCTCCTCAGTAGGAAATACTTTCAGTCTTTTACTTTGATTCAAAAGGAATTCAGATGTGTCACAGATTTGCCATTAATTCAGAATGTTATAATAATCCACATTTGTAAAGTGCAAACAACCACCCGTAAGGGTCTCCAGGCGCTTGGGGCCTTCAGGAAGATTAAGCAAGCTGTTGCCCAGAGTCACATGGTGCTGGGCTAATCTGCCGCCGGGCATCGAACCGTGATCCCCAGATTCCAGCGTCAGTCACCCCGGCCGCGGCGCCACACCTCTAGTTGCTTATTAGATCACTGTAGTAAAGCTACTGCTCACCAGGGAAGAGTGCTGCTGGTATTGAAAGTGCATGTTTCAGTCTGCATGTCAGAATTTTTTAATAAAATCGAAGAGGATTTGAGAAGTCACAAAAAATGTGCCCTAATTTTTCTTTCTGGAGCACCAATCATACTTTCTATGGCAAAATGAACCCCCTCATTTTGTTCCCTTTTTAAGTAAATGTTTTAAGAGTTACCACTTTATTCCAATCAAGATGGCTTCAGGTGTATAATACTTTTGTCATAAGTAGGACTGTTTGTGCTCTAGTTGTTCTTTAGAACACTCTGGGAAGATGCAGTAAAATACAAAGGAATCAACTGACAGTCTCTGTCCTTGTTGGATGTTCATGTTTTACCGAGAATGTCAGACTTCATTCTCACATGACTGAGAAAAATAATGTGAATTTACAGAAAATATGCTCTCAGTTTAGCTTAAAGATCACCTTCCAAACATCTGTGGGAAAAGCATGAGAAAATAGTTTTCTCTCAAACATGATTGATGATATCCCAGCTGAAGGGATTTTTCACAAGGTAAAATCACCTTAGAACACATCACAATTCCTAAAATGACTATAGAACCATCAACAAATGATTTCTAATGTAACTAAAGTCTTAAAACCTTCTATTAATTGCAATGCTTTTTAATGAGGTGCTATCATGTATATTGGTCCCAAGATGGCTGCCAACATTTCTTGGATGAAGTGCTGACAGCCAAACAGACCTCACGCTGAGATATGTGGTCACGCTCCACCCAGATATATATTACTTTTTCCATTAATATTTAAAAAACTACTGAACGGATTTACACCATTTAACAAAAAGGGCTGTTTCTGAACCAAGGGCGACCTTTTTGCCAAATTTGGTGTAATTTCGTTCAGCAGTTCGTGCTGTAGCTGTGTTTAAAGTTTCCTATGGAAAATTGCATGGAGAAAACATGTTTTGGGACACCCCCCTTTTTTCTCCACCCCTACTTGCTGAATCACCCCGAAACTTTCATGATAGGAGCGGACCGAAGCGGGCCATAAGTTTTAAAAATTTTGCGAAGATTCATCAATCGATGCCAAAGTTATTGGGAATAGAATGTTGCGATTTTCCCATGGTAACTAGGTTTTAACTATAACTACATCCTGTTGACCTCCAGTGGGTAATATATATATATATATATATATGTATATGTATATATATATATGTCTATATATATATATATATCAATGCTCCAATTTCCAGAAAAATGCCCAGCCGGGCTTCAAGAAAAACACAGCACTCACACGGGCAACAGCAGTTTAGTAGGACGGTTTATTCAGAAAAAAAGACGCGTTTCGGGATTAGAATCCCTTCGTCAGTGTTGTCACATACATATATATATGGCAGGAAGACATGCTACTTATAACTTTGGACGTTGAGCAACTTTACACGAGCATTGCCCACAGTTGCGGAATAAATGCAACTGCGTATTTTCTGGGACAAAGAGAAGTGGAATTTCACCAGCATAAGAAAATGATTCTGAGTTTAATCGAATGGTGTCTACATAACAATTATTTTTTCTTTTGGAAAGGAGATTTGGAGACAGGTTTGTGGTGTGGCGATGGGGGCTTGCTTCTCGCCCAGCTACGCGTGTTTACACGTGGGCTGGTGGGAGGGGCTGGTCCTCAACGCCACACACCAAGTATGGGTCAGAGAAAAATTGTGAAATACCTACGCTATATAGATGACATCTTTATAGTTTGGCAGGGAGATATAATGGAAGCCCATCAGTTCATTAATGAGATTAACAACAACACACTTAATCCGAATTTTACATCCCACATAAGTGCCAAACAGATCGAATTTCTAGATGTCACTGTATATGTTGATAATGATAACAGGTTACAAACGACCCTACACAGAAAAGCCACTGCAGGCAATACAACCCTGCATGCATCCAGTCTCCACCCCATGCACACCATCGACAATATACCTTTGGGGGAAATTCTCAGAATCAAAAGAATTTCTAGCACTCAATCTGATTTTCTTAAATGTGTTAAAGATCTACGGATACAACTAAAAGCTCGAGGATATTCTGACATTGTGTTTAATCGTGCTCTGGCTAGAGCAGATAAACGTTCCCGGTCCTCCCTATTCCCAAAAGTTTCTGAAAACACATTTGAGCCTGTAACCCCTGAAGTAGAAATCTCTAATAATTGTCCGAGATTTATCACTGCATTCAGCAACCAAGAAAAAAAGATCAAACAAATAATCAATCGTAATTGGCCCACAATCTTGACTGATACAGTATTAGGAAGTATGTTGCCCACTAAACCTTTGGTAACATTCAGGCGAGCACAGAGTATGGGCACTATACTTGACAAAAGCAGCCCAGAATTGAAACAAAAGGCTATCTGGTTACAACCAGCTTCGGGGTTTCGCAAATGCTCTACTTGTAGAGCGTGCCAGTTTGGCTGCAACAAAAACATTACAGCACCCCTTTTAAAACAGAGGAAACGCCTATTGTTGGAAATCACACATGCAAGACTGATTATGCTGTATATGTTCTGACGTGCACCTGTGGCCTCAATTATATTGGCAGTACTAAGCAACAGGTGCACGTCAGAATATTGCAGCATATCAGAGCTATTCTGCATTGTGATCAATCTTATCCGGTGGCCCGTCATTTCCAGAGCACACATAACAAAGATGTTAATTGCCTATCGTATTATGTGATAGCCTCAGTACCCCCCCTTAGAAGGGGTGGTAATCGAGAACTAAAATTAAGGCAACTAGAATCTCGATTCATTCTGGAATATGATAGTAAGTGGCCTAACGAACTCAATAACACTGAAGATTTGCGCAATTTCCTATAAAAACTGTATCCCTTGTTTCTATATTGTTTATCCTCAGGTAGTCAGGTTCCCTGTTTCCTAGAGTTGATCATTGGCCTTACTGATTCATGTAATCCGACTTTTTGTTGTTCTATCCTATTTCCATCTAATTCTGTCAACTCGCCGTGGATAGTCAAGTTCCTTGTTACCCACGGCGTACTCTAGTCATTAACTCCTCACCTCTAGATAGTTATTCATATTTATTACCATTTGAGATTTTTTAGCACTTGGGTGCTTTTTATCACTTTTTTACATGATAATGCTTTTTTACCTGTATTAAATATTTTATACGGATGATTTTTATAAATGACAAAATTATGAGGACTCCCAATTGTCAATTTAAGCATTTATGAATTTTTCAGACAGGTCACTTTATCATGCACTTTATAGAATCCAAATATATTGTAAATGTAATGGAGAAGTGTGGCTCAATGGTTAGAGCAGGCAGACCTTGATGCAGAGCTCTGGCCAGGGACCAGGGTTCGATTCCCGCCTCGGCGGGCCTCCGACTCATTAATTCCCTTGACTGGATATTCTCGCCTAAGTACCTGTTCTGATCATGGCTCCCACGCTGCAACTCCGGGCAATAGCTTGTTTAATCTCCACAACGGCCCCAAAAGCGCTGGGATGCCTGGCTGCACCTGGGGGGGTGCTCAGGAGTGGACATAAGCCAGGAAGGGTTCCTAAGCCGGGACACCTCCGGTGGAGGTAGCTGTGCACTTTACAAATTCCGACATTTATTTTACATTTTGTAAATCCCTACAGCACGTATGTTTGCACTTTTTGCACAGTTAGACACGGATCTAGTCCAGCACTGCATTTCGCACTTTATTCTGAACCAGCCCTAACGATATTGTGATATTTTTCTATGGAGTTTAAACGTTCTTTTGGCTCTGTTTTTGGATTTACCCTGTGATATCGCACTTTTTAAATGTGTATATATATATGAATTTTGTGTATATATATATATGAAATTGCATTTTAAATAGTGTACTTAAAATTACTTCTATTTTATGAAATGATAAATGCCATTTTGTCTAGTATTAACTGACAAAAGTTTAATTATGCCAGAAAGTTTTTATGCGTTTTTTTTGCGTATTTGCACAGTAAATAACCTTTACTTCATAGTAGATGTTTTCTATGTCTATGGTCATGTGACCAGGGAAAGGGCGGTGTTCAATGTGGTCACTCGAGCATTATAAAAAACAAAAAGCTGCACTAGTTCTTTGCATGTGAACAAGGGCTCTTGAAGCCCGAAACGCGAATTGCCCTCCTGTTTTTACTAGCTGCAATAAAGTGAAGAGCCTGTGAATTACGTGGTCCGTCTCCTACTTTGCCTCGCCGGTCCTGGGTGGATCAGGAAGTGGCGTTTGTGGAGTTCTTTGCACATATATATATATATATATATATATATATATATATATATATATATATATATATATATATATATATATATATATTCACTGAAAAAACCATAGGTTATAGACCATATATAGTTAGGAATTAGCATTTACAAAACCTTGAAAATTCACTGAAAAAACCATAGGTTAGAGACCATATATAGTTAGCTGGACATTTTATTGACATAAAACCAATGAAATTCCATATATAGTTAGTCTATTTTCTGAGTGTTCTTGCCGCTGGGTTATGCCTGCATTTTCTACTAGTCTCACTGGAGTCGAAGCATCCAGAGATGCTTCTCCTTCACGATCCTATTTCTTAGATTGTGTGGAACCATACCAGGCTCTGGTGTCTGGTGGCAGCCGATTACCCTGTTAATCGTGCGACCGAGTCTTCAAGGGAGGTCCTGGGCGGGTAATGATGTCGGCGCTCTCTCTGGCGGTGCGTCTGCTCTGCGACTGGACCTATGTCTCTACATATGACATCTTGTTTGATTCCTATTCTGGAACAAAGGTGAGCAGCACACGAAACATCTATGCAAATAGCATTGATTTGAGCAAATTGCAGGCTGTCTTCCTGACGCGTTTCGTTCAGTGTCTCTGAACTTTTTCTAAGGTACACCCACAAGCGGAAATGTTCATTAGCCACAGGTGTTGTTTCTTTTGTACCATTACCGGCCTCTAGTGGACTATCACAATGGTAAGTGTGCCGGCATGATGGTACCTGTAGTTTGTTATTCCCCGTGTCTATTTTCTGAGTGTTCTTGCCGCTGGGTTATGCCTGGATTTTCTACTAGTCTCACTGGAGTCGAAGCATCCAGAGATGTTTCTCCTTCACGATCCTATTTCTTAGATTGTGTGGAACCATACCAGGCTCTGGTTTCTGGTGGCAGCCGATTACCCTGTTACCCTGCACATATATATATATATATTCACTGAAAAAACCATAGGTTATAGACCATATATAGTTAGGAATTAGCATTTACAAAACCTTGAAAATTCACTGAAAAAACCATAGGTTATAGACCATATATAGTTAGGAATTAGCATTTACAAAACCTTATTTTACTCACACAAAACCATTGAAATTCCATATATAGTTAGTTGCACTAACTATATATCGCGCACCCGCAATCCACTGCTGATGATGTCACATATTACATCATTCATGACATGGTCAGTGACATCACTGATGACATCACTGATGACATCTCAAATGACATCACTGATGACATCACTGATGACAACATCCAGTGACTGTATGTTTCTGTAAAGTTAAAATGTGTCTTACATATTGAAGAATGAGTGGAAGTATAAGTGTCTGGACAAAGGATTTAGTAGGTGCATGACTGAATGTATGAGTGAGTGATTAAATGTGTCTCACTGAGTGCATGGGTTAGTGACTAAAGTGTCTTAATTTGTGCATCATTATGTCTGTTGTTCTGTAAACTGCTGCATGTGTTGATCAGTAGCTATATGATTAACTATATGGGTTACTGATTGATTGTCCAAGTATTTGTATGGGAGACTGAGTGTGTGTGTGGCTGGCTGGGAGGTGTGTGACTCTGTGCAGATCAATGTGTACTTATATCAATGATTGTATAACAAGGTAAGTATGTGTTAGTATATGTTTGAAAATGTAAGGTGCTCTATGTTTAACTGTATAGACAAGAAAATGGAAGTGTGATTGATTCTTTACAGGACTGACTAGGTGTGTGAGTAACTCCATGGATCAGTGGCAGAGTGTGAGTGTCTGTATAGGTGTATGAGTGCATATGATAGTGTTGTAAAGATGAGTGATTGTATGTACGAATGATTGTATGGGTGAATGAGTGAATGTGTGTGTAGACGTAGGAATCAGTGAGTACATATGTAGTAACTAGTATTGGTGTGTCAATGGTTTCAAAAATTATACTCTGTATTTAACACTGGGTGAAACAGAGATTATATTAAAATGTGAGGAGATGCATTGTATTGTCACATGAATGATATCATCAGTGATGTGGTCATTGATGTCAAATGAGATGTCATCAGTGATGTCATCAGTGATGTCATTTGAGATGTCATCAGTGATGTCATCAGTGATGTCACTGACCATGTCATGAATGATGTAATATGTGACATCATCAGCAGTGGATTGCGGGTGCGCGATATATAGTTAGTGCAACTAACTATATATGGAATTTCATTGGTTTTATGTCAATAAAATGTCCAGCTAACTATATATGGTCTCTAACCTATGGTTTTTTCAGTGAATTTTCAAGGTTTTGTAAATGCTAATTCCTAACTATATATGGTCTATAACCTATGGTTTTTTCAGTGAATTTCAATGGTTTTTTAATAGCAAATATCATAAGCTGTCGAATGTCAAGTACGTGGTAAGTGAAAACATTTTCGTGTTTATGCACACTGATCTGCTTTGAATGGTGCCCCCCCCCTCATTTCTATTAGGAGTACTCTCTCTTTGCACATAGTGAAGGGTAGTTAACGCAGGCCTTTGCCCCCATTGTAATACGTCGTGCCTGCTTCTCTCTCCATTTGATTGATTGTTATCCAAGTATTTACTGTTTTAGAATTGGTTCTCTTTGGTTCATTCTCTATTTACAAACAAACACAGAGTCGCAATACTCTGTTTAGTCTTTGCAGATAACGAAAAATCGTGTAAAAAAAAAAGAAAAGGAATCGAGCAAAATCAGTAAGCCACTAATGGGATCTCTTTTTGACCTCGCTAAAATAGAAACATTAGGAACAACCCCTCATGACAAATACAAAACTAGTGAAATGAACTGAACTCCACACAATGATGGCTGCAAAACAGCTCGGCTCCGCCACCCACCCCGCCCAAAATAACGATAAAGAGCGGCTGCCATGATTGGTTGCGGAATGGCCACGACGGAGCTACGAAATGGTGCTGCTCTCATGCTAACCCCAGCTTCAGTCTGAAACATCCAGAAACACTGTAGACTACCAATTCGATCAGTTCCGGTAGCGCCCCAATGTAACCCGGTAGAGAAAAACTAGCCCTCCCCTCTTTGACTAATGGTTCTTGTTGCCTGTCCCTTCTGTTGTCATTTAACAGAACTATTTAGCCTGCTGAAAGGGGTTGTGTTCCGACCGCTGGTTGGTGGAGACATTTTGACTATATTCTGGACCTGCGTTGTCGCGTAATGCGTCATATGACGCGCCGCGTTAGCGCATCCGGAAGTCATCCGGGGCGCGCAGCGCGTAACGTAAGCATAACAAGTCATGTGACTTGTTAATAAAACTTTTCATTGGTTCATTTTACTTTTCTTATTCTAATGATGAAAGGCTTGGTCATATGACCTAAAAATTATGCTTTTTATTACTTCCGAACATTATTTTTTCTTAAATATATGTTATAATGTTCCAGGCTAATGTACTTTCCCGGAAAATTTACAACTGTCCTGCAAGTAAAATATATTCTTTTTTCGAGAAAAAGAGCGTTTCTTCGTCCCATGACGGAGCCGTTGAGCAAAAGAGGGTCGACCTGCTGTCTTAGTCGCCGATACGCCTGAATATGAGATTCTTATCGATCACTTTATGTTGCAGGAATAGAAAACACAACAGCCCTTGACCATTTATCTTTACTGCGTTCCTTCGTATTATACCTTTTACCCTTCATGTAATTGGTCTGCTTTATTTCACTTGCCTTTTAATGATTCTAAAACAGTGACTATTATTAAAAACTTTACCAATGTATATACTACTACCATGTTTTCTTTTAAAAACCTTTATTGTGAAAATTTCATTATACAAATACGAGCCTATAACCACGTGGGCCGGCCACGGAGCAAACTGTAATCGTATATGATGAGTAGACATTTACACTGTAGAGGAACGTAACGGGCGGGCCATTAGGTTGCAAGAACTAAGGTGTCTAACAGTTACGGAATCGGTGGACGTACATGTTATAATTAAAATACGACAGGGCCAGTTACAATAAAATTATCTAGATATACATTTGCGGGCAAGTACCATGGGTGACGTTAATTCGAACTTTCAATAGTACAGTAATCAATAACACATCAGAACTTAATATCAATAGGGATGTCGAAATATTCAATCAATTCTCGTCCCCGCCCGCCATGTGCTTCAAAACTGCATACGTATCTCGTGATTTCAAGGTTCTGCAACCAGTACACAACAAGGAGTTACGAGTCCCATTTATTCCGGCGCCATTTTGGGCGAGGACGGGCAGGTCCAGGATATAGTCAAAATGTCTCTACCAACCATCGACTATGATGATGTTCATATGCTGTATTTATTAGAGTAACACTCATCTGTCCACATGAAATTAATTTGCCACAATCTAAACATGTCATTTTAATCTTTCCAAAGTTCTTCTAAATATTTGGGACCGTTTCCCTTGCCTCTGATGCTGTCAATGCCACTTCTTTGATGAATGTACTAGCAGGTCAGGGGTTCTCCTCCAAATCTCTCTTTTATGCAGCACTATAATTAATTGGTGCCACCTCTCCATATGGCGATGCATGGTATAGTTACCATAACTATATTTTTTTTCGGTTCCTCTGGAGAGTTCATTGTGGCAGATGAAGCGTGTAACGTACCGGGCATTTACCTTTTTTTGCATGTACAGGAAAGGAAAAAAAAATCGAGCGTCCGAGTTCTAAGGTGTCCCAGGGCCATTTTAATGGACCAGGCCCAAATCCAAAGAACAGGCCGCCATTTTGAGAGTCCTGTTGAAGCCGCCTGTCGCTGTAGCATCAAGAGCAGCCGAAACTCAGCTGAATGGCAACTGAAACGGTAAAGGGGCGCCCCACTACAGCAGACGAGCCTCCACCTAGGAAGGCCCGTTCACGCCGCCTCCCCCCCCCCTTCGGGCACCCCACGCCGTTATTTGGAGCAGTATTGTAGGATGGCCACACCAGTGCGGCAACTTGCTAGACATCACCTCGGTGGTAACCGAATCTCAACGCCTTGTGGTGTCTTCTATTCAGAAAACATTGTTATGCTGCCTTCGACCTATTCGCCGCAAGTGCGCACGCAACTCAGCTGCATAGCTTGCTAGACACCACCTCGGTGCTAACCGAATCTCAGCGCCTTGTGGTCTCTTCTATTCCCAAAAAATTGTTGCGCTGCCTTTGGCCCCATTCGCACATCGGTCCGCTACTGACGCCATCTCACAGGCTAATGGGGCGCCCCACGCCGAGTTTCAGCATTGTAGGATGACCACACCAGTGCACCTTACTAGACACCACCTCGGTGCCATCCGGATCTCGGCGCCCCACTGCAGATGAAGTGCCTCTCAACTATGAAACCACCACGGTGACATCCGGATCTTGGCGCGTTGTGCTGCCTTCGGCCTATTCGCACATCGGTCCGCTACTGACGCCATCTCACAGGCTAATGGGGCGCCCCACGCCGAGTTTCAGCATTGTAGGATGACCACACCAGTACAGCAACTTGCTAGACATCACCTCGGTGCCATCCGGATCTCGGCGCCCCACTGCAGATGAAGTGCCTCTCAACTATGAAACCACCACGGTGACATCCGGATCTTGGCGCGTTGTGCTGCCTTCGGCCTATTCGCACATCGGTCCGCTACTGACGCCATCTCACAGTCTAATGGGGCGCCCCACGCCGAGTTTCAGCATTGTAGGATGACCACACCAGTACAACAACTTGCTAGACATCACCTCGGTGCCATCCGGATCTCGGCGCCCCACTGCAGATGAAGTGCCTCTCAACTATGAAACCACCACGGTGACATCCGGATCTTGGCGCGTTGTGCTGCCTTCGGCCTATTCGCACATCGGTCCGCTACTGACGCCATCTCACAGACTAATGGGGCGCCCCACGCCGAGTTTCAGCATTGTAGGATGACCACACCAGTGCACCTTACTAGACACCACCTCGGTGCCATCCGGATCTTGGCATCTCAGCGCCTTGTGGTGTCTTCTATTCAGAAAATATTCTTGCGCTACCTTTGCCCCATTCACACATCGGTCCGCTACTGACGCCATCTCACAGGCTAATAGGGCGCCCCACGCCGAGTTTCAGCATCGTAGGATGACCACACCAGTACAGCAACTTGCTAGACATCACCTCGGTGCCATCTGGATCTTGGCATCTCAACGCCTAGTGGTATCTTCCATACAGAAAATATTGTTGCGCTGCCTTTGGCCCCATTCGCACATCGGTCCGCAACTGACACCATCTCACAGGCCAACAGGGCGCCCCACGCCGACTTTTATCATTGTAGGATGGCCACACCAGTACAGCAACTTGCTAGACATCACCTCGGTGCCATCCGGATCTTGGCATCTCAGCGCCTTGTGGTGTCAGTCAGAAAATATTGTTGCGCTGCCTTTGGCCCCATTCGCACATCAGTCCGCTACTGACACCATCTCACAGGCCAACAGGGCGCCCCATGCCGACTTTTACCATTGTAGGATGGCCACACCAGTGCCACAACTTGCTAGACACCACCTCGGTGCCATCCGGATCTTGGCATCTCAGCGCCTTGTGGTGTCTTCTATTCCGAAAATATTGTTGCGCTGCCTTTGGCCCCATTCGCACATCGGTCCGCTACTGCCGCCATCTCACAGGCCAACGGGGCGCCCCACGCCGACTTCCAACATTGTAGGATGGCCACACCAGTGCGGCAACTTACTAGACACCACCTCGGTGCCATCCGGATCTTGGCGCGTTGTGCTGCCTTCGGCCTATTCGCACATTGGTCCGCTACTGACGCAAACTCACAGGCCAACGGGGCGCCCCACGCCGACTTTCAGCATTGTAGGATGGCCACACCAGTGCTGCAACTTGCTGGACACCACCTCGGTGCCATCCGGATCTTGGCGCGTTGTATTGCCTTCGGCCTATTCGCACATCGGTCCGCTACTGACGCCGCCTCACGTGCCAACGTATTTTCTCCGCATTTTATACCCTATGCCGCATAACAGGTCATGTGACTTGTTTATAAAACTTTTCATTGGTTCATTTTACTTTTGGTTTCCTAATGATGGAAGGCTTGATCATATGACCTAAAAACAACACTTTTCATTGGATGAAAACTTTTTTTTTTCCCAAACGATGAAAGCCCCACCTTGTTTCTGGATGTTTCAGACTGAAGCTGGCGTCAGCATGAGAGCACCACCATCTCGTAGCTCCGTCGTGGTCATTCCGCGAGCAATCATGGCAACCGCTCCCCACCAGAAGCCTACAGGAGTCGGGGGCCCCCAAAACTTTTGATGAATCCTCAAGGCGGAGGGGACGCTTTCGAGAATGGGGTCCAAGACCTAGCAGACAAGCGTCCGATTTCCAAGGTGTCCCAGGGCCATTTCAGTGGACCAGGCCCAAAAAGGAAACAGCCTGCCGCCATTTTGAGAGTCCTGTGACAGCCGCCTATCGCTGCACCGCAGGAGTGGGCGCAACTCAGCTGAATTGCGGCTTTTGACACAGTGGACCAAAAACGGACGGAATGGCAACTGAAACGGTAAAGGGGCACCCCACTACAACAGATGACACTCCACCTGGAGAGGCCCGTTCACGCCGCCTCCCCCGGGGCGCCCCACGCCGTTATTCGGAGCAGCATTGTAGGATACCAAAACCAGTGCGGCAACTTACTGGACATCACCTTGGTGCCATCGTTCTGCTGCCTTGGAACTATTCGCACAACAGTTTGCTACTGATGACCCACCCCCCGCGACGCCCCACGCCGGAAATCTGGACGTTGTGCTGCGTTGGGACTATTCGCACAGCCGACCGCTACTTCGTTGTTTTTCCCTAAAAATGTTTATATGTTATTACTATTTTTGTTTTCTTGTATATATTTATAAGTTATTAAAGTTTTATAATCTTACTACTTTGTCGGAGTGCTATATATTTTTAATGTGACACATAATTGTAAAAACTTTGATGTACAAAGAGTCATCCCTGGAATCTTCCGCTTCAGGCTCGGTCCCCTCCCCAATCACAATACAGGATGGTTTTCAGATAATAGGAACGCGTCTGCTGTGACGGATCTCATCGAGTGTGGGCCTTGATCTACTATAACTCCTTTGAAGAGGGGTGATTCTTTACAGCTGGGGCCATAAACTACATCTGCAGGGCTAGCTGATACCCTAGGACCGGCCTGGACAATCGGACACAGAGGAAAAGGAGTGTCAGAGGGTGCGGTAGTGAATAGGGCGAAAGGGAGGTGTCGGGCGGGCACAGGGTGTGATTCTCAGGGAAGAGCAGCGCAGATGGGGGGAGGTTTATTACCCATGCATAAGACAGAGAGCGGGGGTGACCACTGCCTGGGGGAGATGCTTGCGAGGGTGGGGAGCCATGCTAAGGATCGACAGCGTGCACAGAGTGGGTCTGGTCAAGGCATCTAAAATGGCTGCCGTGCACGACAAAAGTGTGGCATTTGAAAAAAGACAAGATGGCGCAGACAATGTTTTTCAACACTTCCTGATTTCCTTCGAATCGAACGTTAACAGACGTTGGGGCATATTACCAAAGTTAAGCGATATTTATCCCTAAAGATGCTTAGCAACGATTTTTTTACCGCTAAGCATCGTCAGAAATTATCGCAGATAAACCTTGCTATTATCAAGGTTTATCGCAAATACGATAAAAAACGACCGCAATGCATTAATATCGCTGAAAACTCAGCGATATTCATGCATTACCGAGCTAATGCTCTTAGCCATGTTATCCACCTCCCATTGGATAACATGGCTAAGAACTGCTCAGGGCAGGTGCTAGCTTTTGGAGATATTCGCGCTTATCTCGAATATTTCCAAAAGTTGATAATAGGAGATAGCGATGTTAGCGACTGTTTCCAGTCGCTAACATCTTGGCATGCCCACTTTGCATGTCATTAGTGATAAATATCACTCACATGCAAAGTGGGGCCCAAGATGGTCGCTATCTCCTACTAGCCGTCGCTAACTGGTGTTAGCAACAGCTAGGTAATACAGATATAATTTTATCTCCGCGAAGCGGAGCGCGGTTACAGATATATATCTTGTTTTTGAACGTTAATTTCTCAAAATCCACTGAAGCATATATATTGAGACCTAGCAAAGGCACATCGAGCTACCAGTCCCTACAATTTTGCCAAGTTTCGTGCAAATCCATTCAGCCGTTCGATTATTATTATTATTATTTTTTTGCCCCGCGGGGCCCTTTTAAAACCTCCACATCAAACCTAAGAGGTCAAGGAGGATCTACTATGCCCCCTTATGGTCATTTGCCCCTTCGCTTTGGCCTCCTCTTGTCTCTCGATCCTACCGAGAGACAAGATGGCGGCCGCTACGGACTGTTTGCAATGTTTACAGACGCCGGAGAACCAATCAGCTTCGCAAACCTCCGTTACGCGAAGCGGAGCGCTGTTACAGATATATATCTTTTTTTGAACGTTAATTTCTCAAAATCCACTGGAGCACATATATTGAGACCTAGCAAAGGCACATCGGGCTACCAGTCCCTAATATTTTGCCAAGTTTCGTGCAAATCCATTCAGCCGTTCGGGCTAAAAGTGAGGCGAACCGCCCTATGGAAAACTCAATGTTAAAAACACGTTTTGGGACCCCCCTTTTTTCTCGGCCCCCCCTTGACGAACCCCCCCCCAAATTTTCAAGGGCTGCTCAGAAACAAAATGTGCCATTTTCCTGAAAATTTCAGCCAATTCCGTCCACAAACGCCAAAGTTATTAGACATAGAATTTTCAAAAATCCCATAGAGAAAAAATCCTAACTATATATACCTACTGGCGACCGCCAGTAGGTAATATATATATATAATTCCTCTGTTCCTTCATTCCACAGTCGGATTCGGTAAAGGATCACAGCACCACGCTCAGAAGGTACTCCATAAAGTGCTTTTTATCAGACCATAGTGCAATTACAAACAGTAGAGGACGGTCTACGTGTTTCGGCTCCCAGCCTTCTACCAGACCATATATATAATTGGCGGAGTGGTGTTGGGATTAATAAAATAACACGCACCATCATTGGGTTTGCCTCGTGGATTTGCTGTTTTGGACGACAACGTACTGCATATATATATATATATATATATATATATATATATTCACTGAAAAAACCATAGGTTATACACCATATATAGTTAGGAATTAGCATTTAAAAAACCTTATTTTACTCACACAAAACCAATGAAATTCCATATATAGTTAGTTGTACTAACTATATATCGCGCACCCGCAATCCACTGCTGATCATGTCACATATTACATCATTCATGACATGGTCAGTGACATCACTGATGACATCACTGATGACATCTCAAATGACATCACTGATGACATCACTGATGACATCTCAAATGACATCACTGATGACATCACTGATGACTACATCCAGTGACTGTATAATTCTGTAAAGTTAAAATATGTCTTACATATTGAAGAATGAGTGGATGTATAAGTGTCTTGATGAAGGATTTAGTAGGGGCATGACTGACTGTATGAGTGACTGATTAAATGTGTCTCACTGAGTGCATGGGTTAGTGACTAAACTGTCTTAATTTGTGCATCATTATGTCTGTTGTTCTGTAAACTGCTGTATGTGTTGATCAGTAGCTATATGATTAACTATATGGGTTATTGATTGGTTGCCCAAGCATTTGTATGGGAGACTGAGTGTGTGTGTGGGTGGCTGGGAGGTGTATGACTCTGTGCATAGATGTATGGGTTCAAAAGTGCATGTGGAAACAGCTGTATGGGCGGTTGACTGTGTGCATGACTGTATTGGTGAGTGAATAGATATCTCAGTGCTACATGTCAAAGTAAGTACATATGTAAAATACAGTACATGTGAGAGTTGACATATATAAATAACTGTGCATAAGAGCCAGTGAATGTGTGAGTGGCTGTATGGATCATTGTGCACTTGTATCCAGGATTGTATAAGTGAGTAAATATGTTTTAGTATATGTTTGAATAAGTAAGGTGTGTATAACTGTATAGTTGTGATAATGGAGGTGTGATTGATTCTTTGCATGACTGACTAGGTGTGTAAGTAACTCCTTGGATGAGTGACAGTCTGTGAGTGTCTGTTTACACTGAGTGTATCTAAGGTTATATTAGAGTCTGAAGAGGTTCATCGTATTATCACATGAATGATGTCATCAGTGATGTGATCAGTAATGTCAAATGAGATGTCATCAGTGATGTCATCAGTGATGTCATTTGAGATGTCATCAGTGATGTCATCAGTGATGTCATTTGAGATGTCATCAGTGATGTCACTGACCATGTCATGAATGATGTAATATGTGACATGATCAGCAGTGGATTGCGGGTGCGCGATATATAGTTAGTACAACTAACTATATATGGAATTTCATTGGTTTTGTGTGAGTAAAATAAGGTTTTTTAAATGCTAATTCCTAACTATATATGGTGTATAACCTATGGTTTTTTCAGTGAATTTTCAAGGTTTTGTAAATGCTAATTCCTAACTATATATGGTCTATAACCTATGGTTTTTTCAGTGAATTTCATTGGTTTTTTAAAAGCTAATATCTATAGCTGTAAAATGTATTCTTCTTTAAATCCAAAAATATATTTTATATGTTTATTAATAATTTTTTTTAAATATTTTTTTTGTTTCGCTCCCGGTCCGCGAACCGGAAAGCTTTCCGTTAGCTCAAATTGATGCCGCGACCCGGTCCGCGAACCGGTAAGAAATCAACATAGTGACGGTATCGCGTTGCCGCGTAATGCGTCTTATGACGTACTGCGTTAGCGCACCCGGAAGTGCCCCGGGGCGCGGACCGAGGCGCGAAACGCAGCTCCCCGAAAGCGATCTGCGGCGTGTCGCGAAAGCGCGACGTATCGCGTTGCCGCGTAATGCGTCTTGTGACGTACCGCGTTAGCGCACCCGGAAGTGCCCCGGGCGCGGACCGAGGCGCGAAGCGCAGCGACCCGGAAGCTAACCGGGGCGCGTTCCGCAGCGCGTAACGTGAGAGGTCATGTGACTTGTTAATAAAACTTTTCATTGGTTCATTTCACTTTTGGTTTCATAATGATGTAAGGCTAGGTCAGGTGACCTAAAAATAACACTTTTCATTGGTTGAGAAGTATTGTTTTTCCCAAATGATGAAAACCCCTCCTTCTTTCCTCACTCTGACTTTCATCATTGTGAGAGGAAGACCTTTATTACTATATCAGAAATGGCTTCAGTACTTGCTTCAGCTGGTGCACCACCACCACCACCTCCACCTCCTCATGGGAAGAGAGGACCACCTCCCCAGGTCATGACCAACACTGAGGAGGAAGAGGAAGAAATGGAGGAAGAGGAGGGAGAAGAACCACAGTTCTTAGAAGAGGTGCCCCGGGTTTCCCATAAGAAAGCCAGTTTCATCTGGCAGTTTTATTCGATCCCTCCTGACCAAAAAAAAGTGAATGCCAGGTATGTCACCTGCCTCATCTGCAAAGAACAATTATCCAGAGGGACGGATAAGAAATATAGTTATGGGAACCATACTATGCACAGGCACATGACCAGGAAGCATCCACTCAATTATAGCCGGGCGGAAATACGGGATTTGCAGGAAAATCCAAGATCAACTCCTGTGGCCAGATCAAGAATATCAATTTCATTGACACCAGCAGAGGCACGGGAAACTGTGCCAAACATACAAGAAAATTTTGGCCACATGATACACACTTGTATGCACTGTCGTGCATTGTTAGCATGTGGCAATATGAGCATAAATGCTATCAACCTGGCTTATGAACATCATAATTGCCCTAACCGCCCCCAGTAATTTTTTTTTTGCTCCTGTTGAGCCCTTTTCAATGCCTGTTTTTTGTTGTTTCCCCCCCCCAAAAAAAAACAAAAAAAATATAAAATCGTTCAAAAAATACAAAAAAAACAAAAAATGTTCAAAAAATAAAAAAAATATAAAACAACAAAAATATTTAAAAAAAAGTTCTTTTCAGAACTACCTTCCCTTTCAAAAAAAATTGCTAGAATGTTTAGCACTCTGGCAAGCTCTATTTCTTTTGGTTCGCTTCCCGGTTAGCTTCCCGGTACGCGGACCGGGAGCTAACCCAAAAATTCAAAAAAAAAAAAAAAAGAGTAAGTATAAGGAAAGTAAACAGAGAGTGATGTTAAAAGAAAGACAGCTATAGGGAGTAAAGAAGAGATACTGTTTAATAGATCTATTTACCGAAGAAAAGACGGAAGAGGGTATAATTGTGAAAAACAAAATAGATAACGAAGTGAAAGAAAAAAAAAGAGAGTATAACATTAACAAAGAAGAGTTTCTTGGAGAATGTGAGTGAATGTTCAAAATAAGATAAAAACATGAGGAATAACAGAGAGAAAAAATAGAAAACAGAAAACAAAAAATAACAGAAAAAGATTAATTGAAACAGCAAAGAAATGTAAGTAACATAGAGCCATATCATCAACATAGGCAATAAAAGTTTTGCAGCTTTTATTGGCAGAAATGTGTCGCTAAAGCTGCTTTTGCGGCAGAAAACTGCCGCTAAAACCACTTTTGCACCAGTTTTCTGCCAATAAAAAGAGCAATAATTTTATTGGCTGTGTTCATAATATGCCCCTTAGTGTGCTTCAACTACACAGAGAAAGCATTATGAACAAATAGTGATACAGTGATCAGTCAAAGACACTAAGAGTAATAGAGACGGAGTGAGTGAACAAGAGTGAGGAACTATGAGAAGAGAGGGACTGACAAAAAGAGTGGAAGGAGTTGAGTAAGTAGGTAATAGAGAAAGGAATGAGGGAAGTAGCAAAGGCAGGAAACTGAGGGTTAAAGAAATGAAGCTGTGGAACTAATAGTAGGTGAATGTGATAGAAATGTAACGAAAAGAGTACAAAACATTTACCTTATAATTGTCGTTAAATTACTCACTTTTTGTTTTTATACTTTCAATCTGTGAAAGAGAGAACAAACATTTGAAAAATATTAAAACATGTATTTAAAAATTACAAAAGACAAGGGAAAAGATTGAAGGACAAACAGTTTTTCAACAACTTTGACACTTACAGAAGCTTCTGCTTCTCCAGGCCCCCTACACAGTCCTAAAGATATACATTTTAAACTAACAGTATCTTGATGCAGATGAAGTGAGGCCTATCTTAAAACATGGTGCATCTTTTGCATTGCTGTTGTCTCAGAAAAGTGTCGCAAGACACTAAAATTTTAAATAATTGCTTCAGGATGCCAATAAGATGTCTCCTATCCAGAGGTTTGTTTGAGGTGAGGCCTACTCAGGGTTGCAGATGAAATTTCGAGTTGTTGAAGAGAATAGAGGACATAATATATGTGAAGGTCTACCAATGAAGTGAGTCATGTCCACTGCACTCTTGAACAAAGTCCAAACCTCCTATGTTTCCCTGGACAGACCTAAACTTGATCTGCACAATGTGATTCGTAATGATAGGAAACACAGGTGATGTAAATGAAATACATGCAATTTATTTTGCTCATTTCACAATCACATCACTTGTGTTTCCTTTGCTTAGGTATCTCATTGTGCAGATGTAGTCTAGCATATGAAAGAATACGCAGAAGCGCAGCACTGCATGCAACAACTTTGACACTTACAGAAGCCTCACCTTCTCCATGCCTCCTACACAGTTCTACATATACATCATAAATGCAAACAGTACAGAATTAATTATACATGTTAAATGGTTTATTTTTGCTGTTCTCAGAATGTATCAAAATTCACTAAAAACAGTGACTTGAAGGTATTCATCATATAACAGCGGGGAAAAAAACACAATCAAAATGATTGTGTTTAAAAAACCCATACAACATAACAAATCAGAATTCAGAACTCCTTACAGTTAACTTACTTTCCATGACGTCAAAGGATGTCCTATGAACAGCTTACACTCTGTTGTGCTGTTATTACTTTCAGCCCGCCACTTTCTGAAAGAAAATCTCCATCGTTTTTAAAAACATGTTACATGCAATAAATGACTTCTTGCTCTCTACCACAAGTTTCCACAAGGCCAAATCTTGTCAGAGCCATTTATAACTCTTGGATTTCTTGTAAGCCAATCCCGTCATTTGGCATTTCTGCAACTTTCAGAATTAAAATGTTGAAGATCATTTTCACAATCCAGGAATAGTAATATCTTCCCCTTCTTGCTCAGTCATGTTCTACATTTCCTATGACACTGATACTGCTTACTATGAAGCAGACTTACACTAACTCTATGACTACTACAATTATTTAATTCTCTACATCACTTTCAATCACAAAGCAATGTAAAACAGTAGACAGCATTGCAGACTTACATTCCCTCTACTCTATGTTTTGATTGGCTGCTTCAATTAGCTTATAAAAAGAAATAGTTTTTCTGAACTCATTCAAAGTGCACTTATTTCTCCATGACGTCCAGTCTTATGGTTAGAAGTTATGTCTCTGAACTACACTTATCCTCAAGGCCAAATTGTGTAGGAGCCATTAGAACTTCTTGAAATTCCACAGAGCACATCCCGAGATTATTTCCCTAAAATTTTGGTTTTAAAAACACCAGGTAAGTGTTTTTAAGGTCATACGGCAATTTTTTTTTGAAAATTAAAACAGAATCGTTGCAGAATGACCAGCCATTTCTAGACTTTAAATAAGCTGTGTAATGTCCTGATGTTATTGAAGGGCCGTCATGATATATAATTGCTGCAGTTACAAAAGTCCTTCCTGATATTGACAACTGCGAAGCTACAAATTTTTTAATTTAAATTGTCAATTTTGTTCCATCAGGCCTACATCGTTGGAACATTAAAATGGCATACTGGCCATATGTTCGTATAAATAATGTGGACATCATTTCAGATTTACATTGGCTACACTCCATGTTGTGATCAGCTGCTTTTACTAGCTTATTAAAAGAGACTGATTTACTGTCTGGCAAAGTTAAATATATAAATCTTTCTGAGTCTACACTAGTAGTACTTGATACCATACAGTTCTCGCAGTCATGCTGCCATTGATAAGAAAGCCCAAACAGCTGATCTACATCTACACCTTCAGCATGCAATACATCAAGCATATACATTAAAAACTCCTGACAATCTTGCTGAATATTTTGAGAGAATTGTGTTTGGCCTGAACATCTGTCTAACAGATTTCGAATTTCAGACACACTTTCTATGTTTGTTCTATCAGTGCTACATTTCTCTAACACAGAATTTAACAAACTGCAAAATCTTTGATCAGAATTGACCACAATCTCTTCTTTTACATTTTCTAGAGAAAACAAAACATTAACCACTACATTAGCATAGCAGTTGACACCAGAACTGTTTTCAAATTGAAAACCAACAACATCTTCAACAGAATCCTTTTTGTTTCTGCTTGTAATTTTAGGTTCATCGACTTTTCGTCTTTTTGCTACAACCTCCCCAGTATTGGTCACATTTCTTCGTTTCCGGCCTACCACACGTTTCTCAAACAAAGGATACTGAGGCAAATGTGGCGCATACTCTCTTCTTAACCTATTGTATTCCTTAACACAATCTAGATCCGCACAAATGTTTGTGACATCACACTCAATCAAGTACAATCCCGATAAAGTTCTAACTCGTGACAATGCCACATATGCCATATCCTCCTTGAACACAGAACTGCCAATATTCACCAATGCACAGTCTACACTTAAACCTTGCGATTTATGGATTGTCACCGCATATGCCAAGCAAACAGGAAACTGCTTACGGCGAACATATAAGTCTTTTACAAGCAAAAATCTAGCAGAGCAACAACCAATTAGCTGTACTTCCTCAATGCCATCAAATTTAATTTTTAAAAATTCAATCCCATCTCTATTTCTGTATTTTACAAAATCAACAACATTACCCATTGATCCATTTACCAGACCTCTTTCAACATGTAAATTCCTTCTTAAAATTATACGGCAGTTCAAGCACACATTCAGAGTCTTTTCAAAACCTGCAGTTTTAGATATACTCTTCTCTAATGAATCCAATTTTGTTTTCAGATTCTCAGACAAAATAATTGTTGATCCCATATGCTCTACTCTGTCAATAGCTTCCAGTTTCACAATCTCTTGCTTTTCTAAATGCAACATTTTGTTGTTGAATTTGGCACATTCTGCAAGAGTTGGCATCAAACATATTCCAGATTTCTTATCAGTAATTTTCTGAAAAATATTCTCAGGCACAACATCTTGTTCTGGATATAAATTTGACAGTAATCGTGCATGTAAAGCTTCTTTCCCATGCTCGGTCACTTTTCCAATTCTAACATCTTGTAGAATAGTCTTGTAAACTTCATCCTTCGCCTGACGCATATTTTCATGCAGTTCAGCATAATTGAAGTTTAACCATATATTGACGTTGCCAATGCTGCCTAGGCACTTCCTGGTATCTTCATGCGTGAGCATTTTGAACACAGGTTGCCCTTTCACTGGTGTCAGCTGCAAAAGATCTCCGAAAACAATGATGTGTTTGCCACCAAATAACACATCATACTCTGTTTTGAGAACTTCTTGCATTCTCAAATGCACAAAGGCAAGCATAACATTGGAAACCATGCTTACTTCGTCAATGATAAGAAGTTTCATTTTCCTCAAGATTCTTGAAACTTCAAAACAAGCATCTCCAGATAGCTTGTGATATTGTAATTTGTTGTCATGCTCCACTGGCAGCATCAGTAAACGATGTAAAGTAATCCCTTTAATGTTATGTGCTGCCAGTCCAGTTGGAGCGGTGACAACACAAGACAGCGATGACTCTGTCCTTTCCTACAAATAGCATGAAATTGCTTTAATGAGGAAACTTTTTCCAGTTCCCGCTTCTCCACTCACGTACAGTCGGACAGGCTTCAACGACGTACATGAGCACTCTTTCTTGTCATGACTTAATCCATGATCAATTTGCATGGTAACTTCGTCATATATTTTCCTCTGCTCAACGTTGAGTTGTCTTTCCAACTCTTCTAAGTTAACCGCATCCTCCTGAGCATGTGCCATGGCTCTTTCCACTTCATTCATGGCAGTGGCAGCTTCATTTTCGATAACAGGTCCTCCTAGTGGATCCTGACTCAATGAAGCAGAACTCTGACTGTCCTGAGAACTGTCTCTGGCAATCTCGGCTGCAATCGTTGCTTCCTGCTCAATTTCCGCATTCAACATTTCTACATATTTGGGAAAAGCAGGACATTCTATGGTCTCCTTGGCGGCATTGAAAGAGTCTTCGTAACAGAGGAAATCTCCAAGCAGTTCCTCTTCTGCACGCCAAGGCTTGAAAAGTTGCAAAAGTGCTAAATAGAAAAACTCCTTTTTTTCAGGAGATTCGCCACTCAATTTTCGATGGTTTACCAAGTGGCATTTTCTTTGCTTGACCAGACATCCCTCACTTCCTATTACAGCATACACTCCTTTCTCAGTATCTTCTTTGATGTTCCTCTTGAATATGTAATTTTGAAGAACCTCATACAGACAAACATTGTCGAGGTGACTGCTTCTATTCGGATAATATGTATCCAACATGTTG
Source organism: Lissotriton helveticus (assembly GCF_964261635.1). NCBI lineage: Eukaryota > Metazoa > Chordata > Amphibia > Caudata > Salamandridae > Lissotriton > Lissotriton helveticus. Next base: position 1,597,338,680 of record NC_136059.1, on the reverse strand, counting down.
GTCTTCAAAATGTCGGTACTGTTTGGCTCCTTTTCCGCCAAATACTCAATTTCCCGCACAGGTTTCAGAACTCGATTACGCGTTGCAGCAAGACCAAGACTCGCCCAAACGATACTCCTGGACTTGGCATAGAGACTTGCTGAAGACAACCGGTCAGAGCATTCGTAAGCTCCAATTTCTCGATGCGACAACATCTTCAGACTGAAACTGTACAACTTCTTGCTGAGGCTCTTTTCATGGGAAATGTCCTCCCACATATCCTTCAATTCTGTCTTCTCTTTTTTGGTGATGTAAGACGTCACATACTGAGCCACAGCCATACAGTTCTCAGCCACAAACTGTATATCCATGTTAGCATTCCACATGGACAAAATCACCGGGTTGTAGTCGTTGATGTACTTGGACTCTTCGTTCCTCTTCAAATTGTATGTGTTTTTAGGTGATTTCTTCATGACATTATGTTGCAGCGAAGACATCAAACTGTTTACTCTTCCTTTAGAAATCACCGGTCGTGGAAAGCCGAAACGACATTTGGTGTAGAACTTGTCCTTGTTTCGGAATTTACGACGGCAGTACTTTCCACATCGATGGCTTTGGAAACGCAGAACTTTTTCTCTTAGGCTTTTCTTCTCCTTTGCGTTTGGAACAGCACACGTAGAATACTGTTGGATGAAACTCATCACTGAGTCTTCTGGATCCGTTCCAAATTTAGGTGCATCCTTGATCCACAGCAACATATGTATATGAGGAGCACCTCTTGCTTGGTACTCCTTTCTCCAGAAGAAATCCAACACCTCTCCAAGAGGTGGATTCTTCTTATTCATGATGAAAGACATCATAGCTTCAAATCTATGATTGAAGTACCTACATACATTGACTGGATCCAAAGAGCACAGTTCTCCGGGTGTCTTGAATTCGATGTTATCTACGTTAGCATTTGCCTCTCGTAGAAATTCAAGTAAGTCTTCCCAGCCATACTCGGCACAGCTCAGAGTGAGGAACCATGTGGGAGTACCTAAGTTCCTCAGCATACATTTTAAATCACCATGACGATGGTACCAGTACTCATTAGTACCACGCTGACACGCCATGAGATTAATCAGGTGAGAATCCAAAATACTGTCTTGGACATTGACTTTATCCATAAAGTCACTTGCCGAGATGTTTTGCATGTGTATACCACTTTTCAAGATGTGGTTCACTGCATATGACAGTCCAGACAGATCGCTTTCAAACAGGAGATGAAACAAATAGGGAATGCATTGTCGAAACCTAGCATCTCCTGCATACAATCGCAAAGTCCGGTATTCAGAAGCAGGAATTTGATCAGGTCGCTCATCATATCTTCCTCCCTGACCTGTTGGAAAAAGCTGTGGGAAACACCGAGCTTCCAAACTTTCCTCCCAAAACACTAATGGGACTCCCTTTGGCTTGTTTCATTTGAAACAACTCAATAGCATTCCCCATGACTTCCTTGGAATGCAAAGGATGAACACTATAATGTTCATATATTTCTTCACTAGTAGAGGGTTCTACTTTCTCAATTTGACCAGCACACAAATCGCTATCCTCTTCCTCGCTTACTTCCTCTTCTGCAACATATACATTCTTATAGTATTTATTATTTTTTTTCAAATACAATGTTGCCTTTTTAACTTTCCTAACATCTACTAAATCTTGCCATATTTTCTTATTCTTTGTCGGAACCCCATTAACTAAGATAACCAGAGGTTCCTCTTCCACTTTTTCTACTCCAATTGTGTTAATGTTTTTCTTCAAATCTAGAGGCAAATAAACAACTCTTCCCTTTAATCCTCTCTGTAAATTTGATGGAGGCAATTTCCCTGTCTTTGGCTCCATTCTTACAATAGCCTGAAAGGGATGGATACTTTGAATCAAAATAGATTCATAAGTATTTAAATCCTTCAATTCAGAAGGAATCTCAACCAATTCCAGATTATTATGAACTGCTCTAGCAGGCATCTGGTTTTGATTTAATTTGCAACAACAATAAGTACACACACGTTGATCCAATCCCAAATCAAAACAATTTTCTACCATCAAGTATGTTGCAAAATCCTTCCATTCACTATTATTTTCCCTTTCACTTTTTGCATATAAATCCACTAACTTAGTCTGATTCTTATAATAAGTGCGTCGACAACACACACAAGTGAAATTTGGCCTCTCACTTGATTTGACCTGAAATGTGACAATTTCCCTCTGGAAATTATCTGTACTGGAAACCTGTACACTATCTTCCACATTACCCGCTTCTTCTTGGTCAATTTCAACATTCTCCTCTTTACTTCCAAAGTAACAAAACTCAATTTCTTCACATATATTCTTCACATCTATTTCAGAACCATGCAAAAGAGCAGCGCATAATTGTTTAAGCATAATTGCTGGACTCTTAGCATAATACAACATTCTAACTAATTTCCTCACTTTATTATGATGCACTGCTAGCATCCTGAAATGATGAAAAACACTCTGGCATACTCTCCTGGAAAGACAAGCCAGTGAATGACCATGCAAACCTGTCACTTCTCTCACTCTGCAAGGATCTAATTCTTGCAACAACCTTATTTTCTGCTTCAAACTTTTCTTATTAAATGACCGTACAAAATCACAAAGCAAATTGATGGAATCCTGTCGCACACTACAAATACTACTACATTTCCAGGTGTACACAGGACCCTTAGCACGTCTTCCTAAAACCTCATTACCTAACACCTCTTCTGCCTCTGTTGTCACAAGTTTTTCTTTTTCAACTGGACAACCATCTTTCACTTCATAAGCACGACCACTGGTGTCAACTGCATGCACCAAATCATTATCCTGGAAATAACTCTCCTCATTAAAAAATGCCTCACAGCTTGAACTATGAATCCATTCTCCAGAAAAAACTTCACAAAAATTACTACGATTAACTATTCTCTTCCATCTACTATTTCTTTTGAAATCATAAATTGCCTTGTTTAGCTTCCTAATTCTATTGATTATCAAAATAAATAACTTACGTTTAATTTCAAATGCCTGATCAATAACTTTCTCAACTTTTTTTTTTCTCTTATAAAAAACCACTTTCTGTTGACCTTTCTTAATATTTTTTAACAAATTGCCAATTATCCTGTTGCGGAACATTCGTTTACGAATGTCCCTAAACTGTTGTTTCCTTCTACTATCATGCACAGAGTTATCTCTTGCTCTAGCAGTAACATTTTTGATTGGCCTTTCCTTTCCATTTGAATTGCTTCTCTTTTTATGGACTGAAACATTTTCTGTAGTAATATTTTTTTTACTACACATATTTCTTATGAATGTTTTTGTACTCTTACCCGGTGCTTTCTTCGTGACTTGACAAATCTTTTTGTTAGAGGACTGCTGCTTCTTTTGATTCACCTGCTGTCTTTGACGTTTTGCAGCCTTTCTCTCTCTTTCTTTCGTTGGCATGGTGAAATGTTGAAATGATCTGCAGTTGAATCTGTGGTAAAATATATTAAAAAATGTTATTAATCACTATTACCAAACAGTAAATCAATAACAGTGATCAAAAACTTAACACACTACTTGACATTTTAAATAGAAGATTTTTTAGTCCTTGGCAAATTTACAATACAGAAATAGCAGAAAAGAAATGGAATTTATATTCATGTTACCTGTGCTATTTTATATGTGAATCTGATCTAATTTTATGAGCATATTTTAATATTTTATTGAAGACACTACACATAACCTGTTTTTGAAGGTGTCTTTATTTTTAAATTAAACGGTTTACACTTTTACTTTTTATTTATTATAAATTTTAAAAATAAATGTTTATAGTTCCATAGGCTCAAGCAGGTCAGCTTCCCACCCTATGTCATATAATTCGGACAAATCTGCATCCTCATCACGCTCTTCTTCATCCTCAGGATTTAAATCATCCAAGGGATCAACATCCACTGATGTTTCAATTACAAGTTCAATGATGAGGTCAAAATCAACTGATTGCAGATTGTCGCTCATGTTGATGTTGTCTTTATCTTTAAAGAAAGATAACAACAATGAGATGTTGCAGAGTAAGAGACAAATCTCAGAGATTATAATAGTAAAATTGTTTAACAAGAGTAACATTTTGCAGCTATTATTTAGCCATGTCCAGCGATGCTGAGCAGGTGAAGCCTATGTCTAATTTTTCAGTGAACAGGACTCATCTCTTCTTAACCTTGGATAAGCCTCACCAACTCTGTGTCCCCTGCACATACTTAAATGTAAAGGGGCAGATTTATGTTAAATGGCACATCCCCAGGCATGCACCAGTTAATGTGCACCGCTGCTCTGCCACCCATGGTGTGCCGTATTTACAATCAGATAGGAGAAAGCTGCGTCAAAACCCTGCGCCTGCTTTAAGCAGGCATAGGTCTTGACGCAACATTGTGGAGATGGGGCACCCCTGAGCCTTGCTTGAGCTGCATCGCACTTGCGATACAACTCCAGCAATGCGCCACCTTTACAGCACAGATACGTCACGCATCTGTGCCATTTTTGCCCCATGATGCCCCGCATTGTAAATGCAGCACACCATGGGTGGCGGAACAGCGGCGCAGGATGACTGGCACATCCCTGGTGATGCGCCAGTCATCATAAATCTATCCCTAAGCTTCTTATCTTGTTACAGATGAACCGCCATATGTACCATCAAACTATTTTGCATTTCCTAAATAGCGAATTTTAAGGAATAAATAGCAATTCTTTACCAATCCTAATTTGCAATGAGCAAATTGCTAATTGCAAATTACCCATTCATTTCCATGGGCTAGGAGGCTCATAGGAATGAAGGTACAATTTGCGATTAGCAATTAGCTCATCGCAAATTAGGAATTTTTCCAAGGGTGCAGGGGTGTCTCAAGAACACCCTGCTGCACCCCTGAAAAAGAAATTTGGGGGCATATGGCGCACATACATGCCCTAAGGGCATGTATTGGCGTCATATGGCACCTTTTGTTTTTTTTTAAAAAATGCTTTTTGAAAAGAATTCGCAAATTACCACCAACTAGAAGTTGGTGGTAGTTTCCAAATCCTTAATGTCATTTTTTACATATTTTTAGTTTGATACATTGCATTTAAGGAATCGCAAAATTTGCAAATCCTTCAGTGCAATCGCAAAATAAGGAATAGCAAATTTTGCTATTCCTTATTTTGCATCAAACTTGTTTGATACATACCATTTGTCTAATTAGCATTCGCAAAGGCTGAAATTTGCAGAATTTTGATCTTTGCGAATGGTAATTAGCTTGATACATATGACCCCAAGTTGGCCTGTCTTGCAACATGGTGCATCTTTTGCATCACTGCTGCATCGGTTTCATGTGGCACGTTTTTTTTACAACATGACACATCTGCCTAAATGCATCAATTTGTAATTTTCTCGCCTCATAGCAAATCTTTTGCACTGCCACTGCATCATAAAAGTGACGCACAGTGGCGCAAAAGAGACATACACCTATCATAAATCTGTCTCTACCATTTTAAATGATTAATCCAGGATGACGATAAGGTGTGGCCTATCCAGAGGTTTGTTTATGGTGAGGCCTACTCACGATTGCAGATTAAAGTTACGCTTGATAAAGAATACAGAGGAGATAATACATGTAAAGGCCTACCAATGAAGTAAGTAATGTCCACTTTATTGCTCCAGTCATCATAAATGTATCCCTAAGCTTCTTATCTTGTTACAGATGAACCGCCATATGTACCATCAAACTATTTTACATTTCCTAAATAGCGAATTTTAAGGAATAAATAGCAATTCTTTACCATTCCTAATTTGCAATGAGCAAATTGCTAATTGCAAATTACCCATTCATTTCCATGGGCTAGGAGGCTCATAGGAATGAAGGTTTAATTTGCGATTAGCAATTAGCTCATCACAAATTAGGAATTTTTCCAAGGGTGCAGGGGTGTCTCAAGAACACCCTGCTGCACCCCTGAAAAAGAAATTTGGGGGCATATGGCACACATACATGCCCTAAGGGCATGTATTGGCGTCATATGGCACCTTTTGTTTTTTGGAAAAAAAGCTTTTTGAAAAGAATTCACAAATTACCACCAACTAGAAGTTGGTGGTAGTTTCCAAATCCTTAATGTCATTTTTTACATATTTTTTGTTTGATACATTGCATTTAAGTAATCGCAAAATTTGCAAATCCTTCAGTGCAATCGCAAAATAAGGAATAGCAAATTTTGCTATTCCTTATTTTGCATCAAACTTGTTTGATACATACCATTTGTCTAATTAGCATTCGCAAAGGCCGAAATTCGCAGAATTTTGATCTTTGCGAATGCTAATTAGCTTGATACATATGGCCCCAAGTGAGGCCTGTCTTGCAACATGGTGCATCTTTTGCATCACTGCTGCATCGGTTTCATGTGGTACGTTTTTTTTACACCATGACATATCTGCCTAAATGCATCAATTTGTAATTTTGTCGCCTCATAGCAAATCTTTTGCACCGCCGCTGCATCATAAAAGTGACGCACAGTGGCGCAAAAGAGGCATACACCTATCATAAATCTGTCCCTAGCATTTTAAATGATTAATCCAGGATGACGATAAGGTGTGGCCTATCCAAAGGTTTGTTTAAGGTGAGGCCTACTCAGGATTGCAGATTAAAGTTACGCTTGATGAAGAATACAGAGGAGATAATACATGTAAAGGCCTACCAATGAAGTAAGTTATGTCCACTTTATTTCGCCAGTCATCATAAATGTATCCCTAAGCTTCTTATCTTGTTACAGATGAACCACCATATGTACCATCAAACTATTTTGCATTTCCTAAATAGCGAATTTTAAGGAATAAATAGCAATTCTTTACCATTCCTAATTTGCAATGAGCAAATTGCTAATTGCAAATTACCCATTCATTTCCATGGGCTAGGAGGCTCATAGGAATGAAGGTGCAATTTGCGATTAGCAATTAGCTCATCGCAAATTAGGAATTTTTTCAAGGGTGCAGGGGTATCTCAAGAACACCCTGCTGCACCCCTGAAAAAGAAATTTGGGGGCATATGGCACACATACATGCCCTAAGGACATGTATTGGCGTCATATGGCACCTTTTGTTTTTTGGAAAAAAATGCTTTTTGAAAAGAATTCGGAAATTACCACAAACTAGAAGTTGGTGGTAGTTTCCAAATCCTTAATGTTATTTTTTACATATTTTTTGTTTGATACATTGCATTTAAGGAATCGCAAAATTTGCAAATCCTTCAGTGCAATCGCAAAATAAAGAATAGCAAATTTTGAATTAAGGACATTTTAAGTCATTTCCACATGTGCAGTGTTTTCAAATTATGATTTGAAAATCGTTTTTGGGGAAAAGGAATGGTTTGCAAAATTATGACAAGGACATAATGGTGTATGCTTCTCTATAAGGCATTTCACTGTCTCTGATGTCATTTTTCCCATATTACATTATAAGACCTTTCCCCATGGAGCACATTCCTTGTAAATATGCTCCCACCTGTGCATGGTGAATTTAGATTTTGACTGTTTGAGTCACATAGCCATGTTAAAAGTGACCCAAAAAAATTGCAAACGCTTTAAAAAAACACATTCATGTGTCTTAAGGACATTTTAAGTCATTTCCCCGTGGACAGTGTTTTGTAAGTGGCGCAAAAGAGGCATACACCTATCATAAATCTGTCCCTAGCATTTTAAATGATTAATTCATGATGACGATAAGGTGTGGCCTATCCAGAGGTTTGTTTAAGGTGAGGCCTACTCAGGATTGCAGATTAAAGTTACGCTTGATGAAGAATACAGAGGAGATAATACATGTAAAGGCCTACCAATGAAGTAAGTGATGTGCACTTTATTTCGCCAGTCATCATAAATGTATCCCTAAGCTTCTTATCTTGTTACAGATGAACCACCATATGTACCATCAAACTATTTTACATTTCCTAAATAGCGAATTTTAAGGAATAAATAGCAATTCTTTACCATTCCTAATTTGCAATGAGCAAATTGCTAATTGCAAATTACCCATTCATTTCCATGGGCTAGGAGTCTCATAGGAATGAAGGTGCAATTTGCGATTAGCAATTAGCTCATCGCAAATTAGGAATTTTTTCAAGGGTGCAGGGGTATCTCAAGAACACCCTGCTGCACCCCATAAAAAGAAATTTGGGGGCATATGGCGCACATACATGCCCTAAGGACATGTATTGGCGTCATATGGCACCTTTTGTTTTTTGGAAAAAAATGCTTTTTGAAAAGAATTCGGAAATTACCACAAACTAGAAGTTGGTGGTAGTTTCCAAATCCTTAATGTTATTTTTTACATATTTTTTGTTTGATACATTGCATTTAAGGAATCGCAAAATTTGCAAATCCTTCAGTGCAATCGCAAAATAAAGAATAGCAAATTTTGAATTAAGGACATTTTAAGTCATTTCCACATGTGCAGTGTTTTCAAATTATGATTTGAAAATCGTTTTTGGGGAAAAGGAATGGTTTGCAAAATTATGACAAGGACATAATGGTGTATGCTTCTCTATAAGGCATTTCACTGTCTCTGATGTCATTTTTCCCATATTACATTATAAGACCTTTCCCCATGGAGCACATTCCTTGTAAATATGCTCCCACCTGTGCATGGTGAATTTAGATTTTGACTGTTTGAGTCACATAGCCATGTTAAAAGTGACCCAAAAAAATTGCAAACGCTTTAAAAAAACACATTCATGTGTCTTAAGGACATTTTAAGTCATTTCCCCGTGGACAGTGTTTTGTAAGTGGCGCAAAAGAGGCATACACCTATCATAAATCTGTCCCTAGCATTTTAAATGATTAATTCATGATGACGATAAGGTGTGGCCTATCCAGAGGTTTGTTTAAGGTGAGGCCTACTCAGGATTGCAGATTAAAGTTACGCTTGATGAAGAATACAGAGGACATAATACATGTAAAGCTCTACCAATGAAGTAAGTAATGTCCACTTCATTGCGCCAGTCATCATAAATGTATCCCTAAGCTTCTTATCTTGTTAGACATCAACCGCCATATGTACCATCAAACTATTTTGCATTTCCTAAATACCGAATTTTAAGGAATAAATAGCGATTCTTTACCATTCCAAATTTGCGATGAGCAAATTGCTAATTGCAAATTACCCATTCATTTCCATGGGCCAGGATACCCATATGAATGAAGGTGCAATTTGCGATTAGCAATTAGCTCATCGCAAATTAGGAATTTTTCCAAAGGTGCAGGGGTGTCTCAAGAACACCCTGCTGCACCCCTGAAAAAGAAATTTGGGGGCATATGGCGCACATAAATTTTAACAACATTCCTTTACCTCAAAAACGATTTTCAATTCATAATTTGAAAACACTGCCCACAGGGAAATTACTTAAAATGTCCTTAAGACACATGAAAGTGTTTTTTGATTGCCTTTCCAGCATGGTTGGGTCACTTTTAACATGGCTATGTAACACAAACATTTAAAATCTAAATTTGCCATGCACAGGTGGGAGCATATTTACAAGCAATTTGCGCCACAGAGAAAGGTCTTACATTAAAATGGGAAAAATAACATCAGGGACAGTCAATTGCCTTATAAAGAAGCATACACCATTATGTCCTTGTCATAAATTTAAAAACAATTCCTTTTCCCCAAAAACGATTTTCAAATCATAATTTCAAAACACTGCACATGGGAAAATTACTTAAAATGTCCTTAAGACACATAAAAGCGTTTTTTGATTGCCTTTGCAGCATGTTTGTATCACTTTTAACATGGCTATGTAACACAAACATTCAAAATCTAAATTTTCCATGCACAGGTGGGATCATATTTACAAGCAATTTGCGCCACATAATTCATAATTTTCTCCTTAAAGCACACTATTCTCTATCTAAATTAAAGAAATATTTTCTCACCTTAGCAAATACTTTGAGTTTGAAAACAGTCTCAGAAACACACCAATTTGTCTTCAGCAGAGCAAAAGGTATGCACTCCAGAGTCTGCAGCTATCAAAAGCACAGAAATGCTGTAATTCTTCACACATATCTCTCATGTCACCCAATCAAAACTCTTCCCTCACTTTTTTTCAAATGAAAACCCTTCCCCCCTCTGCCATTTCATGCCTTTTCTGCATGGCAACCACCTCTTGGTGTCATTGCCACACTTCATCTGACTGCAGGAGAACCTTCTCTCAAAATGGCTGTGTTTCATTCTCTTCTTTTATATATATTCAGGTACATAACCAATCAAATGTCAGGTAAAAAAAGTAGAAAATGAAAGTAACATTTTAATTGGTTGTCAATTCCAACACTTCAGATGTGTTTTGAGAAGTAATTTACCTCAGGGTATTTAGAGGGGTCTACAGGCTAAATGGCTAAATGGAATTCCAATCAAATTTGTGAAAATGGTAGGGATTGGTATGTAGTATGAGCTAATCTATATTTGGTGAAATTGTCTCCAGTGGCTTTTCTGTAAACTACTTTCCCACCTTTTTTGATGGTGCGCTTCCCAGGGAGCGACCCGGTACGCGAACCGTTGAGCGCCCCGGTTCGCGAACCTTAAGCGTTACGGGAGTCCACCATTTTGTGTTTCGGTCGAATTAAGATACAAAATGGAGGGCAAATAATGTTCAGAATGGGTAGAAGGGGGCACGGTAGACTTATCTTGACCCCCTACGTTTTGTGAGGGTGGCTGAGGAGGCTTATATGTACGAAAAAAAACCATTTTTAAAAAAAAATTTGCGAGGTTAGCTCCCGGTTCGCGTACCGGGTAGCGCCCCGGGGAGCGTACTTTGTTGAAAATTAGTGAAAAAAGTTAGAGTAAAATAATAATTGTGAGTGATCAGATGTAGGGTAGCTCTGAGAAGAGCTTTTGGGTTTATGGTACATTTAGGTACTTATAAGTAGGTACCAATGCACAGTCTTAAATTCAGAGTGAAAATTCTGTTGCCCTCATCTGAGAAGTGAACTCCATCTCCTCTGTAGATATCTTGCATGTAGTAACGCAAGTTATTGTTGTACATGGAGCCCATTCCATGGTCTCTCATGTAAGCTGAAACAGATTTGTTTACATGCTTCCTCGACTTCTCAATTTGTGGACAAAATTGGTTTGACCACCTCCATTTCTGTCTTTGGCATATATTTGAATATACCAAGGCAGTTTGAGGAAAAAGTGCCATCAATTGCTCAAAGGTGTCCTTTAAAAGCATTTCCAGACCTAACCCAGTCAAAGTGCCCAAGTCATTTCCTCCACAGTGCACAATTAACAGGTCAGGTTTTGGCAAATGCAAAAAGGTTTTCACCAATGGTATCAATTGGTGACATCTTAATCCTCTGTGGCCAATCCAGTTGATTTCCACATTTTGTAAATTGAGGTTGTGTAAATTTCTGTTATCAGCATACCTTTGAGCCCAGTGGATGTAACTATGTCCAACAATCCAGACAGAATACATGGTGAGAGGAGGTTCTGCTGCAGTCAGATGAAGTGTGGGAATGAAATGGCAGTTGAAACAGTAGGAGTATGTAATGAAAAAAACTGTGGAGTTTCTGTGCTAATGATTCAGTAGCAGTGATTGGTGGATTTTGATTGCTGAAAACAGAAAGTTAGGGTGCATGGATGAGTATTTTGAAAGATGTAATTTGAATGGTCAAGAAAAAATCATTTTATGAAAGATTGCACTGGATACGCAGGTGTACTGAGAGTTCAGAGTTCAATTGAAACATGGTTGTGTGAACTTGTAAACATGACAGGTCTTTCAGGAGGTGGTTGCTATGGAAAAAAGGCAGAAAGGGCAGAGGGGGGAAGGGTGTTGATTTGAAAAAAGTGAGGGAAGAGTTTTGATTGGGTGACATGAGAGATATGTGTGATGAATTACAGCATTTCTGTGCCATTGTTGGTTGCAGCCTCTGGAGTGCATACCCTTTGCTCTGCTAAAGAAAAATTGGTGTGTGTCTGAGACTGTTTTGAAACTCAAAAAGTATTTGCTAAGGTGAGAAAAGATTCATTTAATTTAGATAGAGAATAGTATGCTTTAGGGATAAATTTATGAAGAAAGTTGTGTATTTAAAATGTTGCTTTGTCTCAAGTGTTTTACAAATAGATTTAGTTTCTTTGAGTTTCATAGCCATGTTAAAAGTGACGCAAAAGTGGTGGAAGGGCCTTAAAAATACGCTTTCATGTGTGTTAGGGCATTTTAAGTCACTTCCCCATGAATGTGGGTAAATAAGTGATTTACTTGATGTGTTTAAAAACGTTTTTTGAAATCAATTAGGTTTCTTGATATGTACTGCTAGAGTTTCATAGGCTGCTTGGGGCATATTTACAAGGCCTTTGAGTCACTTTGATGTTATTTTCCCCATTTTAATTTAAGACTTTTCCCCGTGGTGCAAAGTCCTTGTAAATACGCCCCCATGTGTGCTTGGCAAATTTAGACTTTGTTTCTTTGAGTTACATAGCCATGTTAAAAGTGACGCAAAAATGGTGCAAGGGCTTTAAAAATACGCTTTCATGTGTGTTAGGGCATTTTAAGTCACTTCCTCATGAATGTGGGAAAATAATTCTTTTTTTTGATGTGTTTAAAAACGTTTTTTGAAATCAATTAGGTTTCTTGATATGTACTCCTAGAGTTTCATAGGCTGCTTGAGGCATATTTACAAGGCCTTTGAGTCACTTTGATGTTATTTTCCCCATTTTAATTTAAGACATTCCCCCGTGGTGCAAAGTCCTTGTAAATACGCCCCCATGTGTGCTTGGCAAATTTAGACTTTGTTTCTTTGAGTTACATAGCCATGTTAAAAGTGACGCAAAAATGGTGCAAGGGCCTTAAAAATACGCTTTCATGTGTGTTAGGGCATTTTAAGTCACTTCCTCATGAATGTGGGAAAATATTTTGTTTTTTTGATGTGTTTAAAAACGTTTTTTGAAGTCAATTAGGTTTCTTGATATGTACTACTAGAGTTTCATAGGCTGCCTGGGGCATATTTAGAAGGCCTTTGAGTCAGTTTGATGTTATTTTCCCCATTTTAATTTAAGTCATTTCCCCGTGGTGCAAGGTCTTTGTAAATACGCCCCCATGTGTGCTTGGCAAATTTAAGTACTGACAGGGTGTGCTTCTACATAGGACCTGTGTTGTGTTTTCAAATTATGACCAGAAAATCGTTTTTTTTTTAAAATAAATGCTTTTCACATTTATGACAAGGTCATATTGGTGTCTGCTTCTTTAAATAAATATTTCACTTTCCACCATGAATATGTGAGAATAATTTTCCTTGTTTGCCGGTTTAAAAACACGTTTCTTGCAGTCATTAAGGTTTCACAATATGTTCTGCAAGAGTTTCATAGTCACTATGATGATAAGGATATACATTTAGAACTGTGTAGGAGGCATGGAGAAACTGAGGCTTCTGTAAGTGTCAAGGGAGGTGACTAATGTACATTGCTCTGTTGCATACAGTCCTCATCTTCTGCGTACTCTTAGATATGTTACACTACATCTGCACAATGAGATACCTAAGCTGAGGAAACACAGGTGATGTGATTGTGAAATGAGCAAAAATATTTGCACGTTTTTTAATTACATCACCTGTGTTTCCTAACATTACCAATCACATTGTGCAGATGAGGTTTACGCCTGTCCAGGGAGACAGAGGAGGTCTGGCCTTTGTTCAAGAGTGCAGTGGACATGACTCACTTCATTGGTAGGCCTGCACATGTATTATCTCCTCTGTACTCTTCAATAAGCCTACATTTCATCTGCAACCCTGAGTAGGCCTCACCTCAAACAAACCTCTGGATAGGCCACACCTTATCGTCATCCTGATTCAATCATTTAAAATGTTTGGGGCAGATTTATGATGGCCGTGCGCCTCTTTTGCGCCGCTGTTGCGTCACTTTTGTGACGCAGCAGTGGTGCAAAAGATGCACCATGTTGCAAGATAGGCCTCACTTCATCTGCAACAAGATACCGTCAGTTTAAACTGTATACATTTAGGACAGTGTAGGGAGCATGGAGAAGCAGAGGTTTCTGTAAGTGTCAAAGTTGTTGCATACAGTGCTCACCTTCTACGTACTGTTTCATATGCTAGACTACATCTGCACAATGAGATACCTAAGCAAAGGAAACACAGGTGATGTGATTGTGAATTGAGCAAAAGAAATTGCACGTTTTTCAATTACATCACCTGTGTTTCCTAACATTACAAATCACATTGTGCAGATGAGGTTTAGGCCTGTCCAGGGAGACAGAGGAGGTCTGGCCTTTGTTCAAGAGTGCAGTAGACATGACTCACTTAATTGGTAGGCCTGCACATGTACTATCTCTTCTGTACTCTTCAACAAGCCTAAATTTCATCTGTAACCCTGAGTAGGCCTCACCTCAAACAAACCTCTGGATAGGCCACACCTTATCGGCATCCTGAATCATTCATTTAAAATGTTAGGGGCAGATTTATGATGGCCGTGCATCTCTTTTGCGCCGCTGTTGCGTTACTTTTGTGACGCAGTAGTGGTGCAAAAGATGCACCATGTTGCAAGATAGGCCTCACTTCATCTGCAACAAGATACCGTCAGTTTAAACTGTATACATTTAGGACTGTGTAGGGGGCATGGAGAAGCTGAGGTTTCTGTAAGTGTCAAAGTTGTTGCATACAGTGCTCACCTTCTACGTACTCTTTCATATGCTAGACTACATCTGCACAATGAGATACCTAAGCAAAGGAAACACAGGTGATGTGATTGTGAAATGAGCCAAAAAAATGGCACGTTTTTCAATTACATCACCTGTGTTTCCTAACATTACGAATCACATTGTGCAGATCAGGTTTAGGCCTGTCCAGGGAGACAGAGGAGGTCTGGCCTTTGTTCAAGAGTGCAGTGGACATGACTCACTTCATTGGTAGGCCTGCACATGTACTATCTCCTCTGTACTCTTCAACAAGCCTAAATTTCATCTGTAACCCTGAGTAGGCCTCACCTCAAACAAACCCCTGGATAGGCCACACCTTATCGGCATCCTGAACCAATCATTTAAAATGTTAGGGGCAGATTTATGATGGCCGTGTGCCTCTTTTGCACTGTTGCGACATATTTACAACTTGATGCATCTAGGCAGATGTGTCACTGTGTAAAGTCCTGTGCCACATGAAACCTGCGTCAGGTTTCATGTGGGCGTTTTGTTGCAAGGTGGGCATTCATTTGCATGAAAGCCCTGTAAAACTAACACAGTGAAATTTAGAAGATTTCACTGAGTCAGCTTTATGGCATTGCTGAATCAAAGAAATCAAGAGAGAGAGTACCCCACTATCACCAGGGAACAGGGTACAGTGACAACTAGTCAGAGAGAAATCCCTGGGAAAACACTGACGTGGAGATGCACTGTGTTTTCGAACCCTATCGATCTAGGCATTCATACATTCTTTCTCCTGTAGTTACAGGCCAGTCACTCCCAATACTCGTAAGTAGTTAATTTCCACACTAAAATTGAACGTTCACAATCTTTTTAATAAAAAATATAAGATATACATAGAGTGACTTAAAATTTCAAAGAATGATCTTTGAACAAATACAATAAAAAAAGACAAAAATTCATAAAAGTTAATAAGTGATTGTTGTAAGCAATCAGACAAATACTATGACATTTATCAAACTTAATACATCAGAAACATAAACATATTAAGAGATTAATATAGCAAACAAAAATATAAAATAACCCCCTGTACACTATGGCCTTCGAATTCCTTTGCCACACTAGTTATTTAGATCCAATGGTCCTCTCTTTATATATCCACGGTACAGTCAATAGTATCATTCATGTATGAATATCTATCGCTCCCCAGACCCTGCTTGGATTCTACATAAGAACATAAATGCGTCGACGCGTTTCGGTGCTGTGGACACTTGATATTGTAGCACCTTCTTCAAGACTGCCGTTTCTTTGGGGTCACCGGCTTCAAAGACTAATGCTTTCCACCCTCTCCATTCGGTGTAGGTGGACACACACTCGCTGGTGTATATTTGGTCTACCTCCTCAGTTAGATGTTTTTCTCTTGAGGTAGAGTTCTTCCTTTTTTTACCGATATAGCTGAGGTTATGAGGGCCTTTCCAATTCCCTGTAAGTGTATGGAGATGCTTCCACTCTTCTTTCCAAATCTGTATGTGTATCTTAAAATTATGTAAAATTTCTTATGGACGGGCATATATCAGCATAATTCCGTGCCGTGAGTAAACTTGATATGTTCTCGTTTCCTTTGCAGCCGCGATTCTGCCTCGTCCTTGTTCCTTCCATTGGATCTAAATAACTAGTGTGGCAAAGGGATTCGAAGGCCATAGTGTACAGGGGGTTATTTTATATTTTTGTTTGCTATATTAGTCTCTTAATATGTTTATGTTTCTGATGTATTATGTTTGATAAATGTCATAGTATTTGTCTGATTGCTTACAACAATCACTTATTAACTTTTATGAATTTTTGTCTTTTTTTATTGTATTTGTTCAAAGATCATTCTTTGAAATTTTAAGTCACTCTATGTATATCTTATATTTTTTATTAAAAAGATTGTGAACGTTCAATTTTAGTGTGGAAATTAACTACTTACCAGTATTGGGAGTGACTGGCCTGTAACTACAGGAGAAAGAATGTATGAATGCCTAGACCGATAGGTTTCGAAAACACAGTGCATCTCCACGTCAGTGTTTTCCCAGGGATTTCTCTCTGACTAATTGCTGAATCAAATCCTTACGCCTGTTTGAAACAGGCATTAGGAGTGATGCACCATGCAATGTGTGGCTTGCCCCTGTGCATTGCAGTAGACATGTCACGCTTACGACGTGATTCCTGCAATGTGCCGCTTTTGCGGCACAGATGCGTGACGCAGCTGTGCTGTTTTTGCTCAATGGTGCTCCACATTGTAAATGCGGCACATCATGGGTGGCAGAGCAGCAGCGCACGTTAACTGGTGCATCCCTGGGGATGCGCCAGTTAACATAAATCTGCCCCTTTACATTTAAGTATGAGCAGGGGACACAGAGTTGGTGAGGCTTATCCAAGGTTAAGAAGAGATGAGTCCTGTTCACTGAAAACTTAGACATAGGCCTCACCTCCTCAGCATCGCTGGACATGGTTAAATAATATCTGCAAAATGTTACTCTTGTTAAACAATTTTACTATTATAGTCTCTGAGATTCGTCTCTTACTCTGCAACATCTCATTGTTGTTCTCTTTCTTTAAAGATAACGACAACATCAAGCATGAGTGATAATGAGCAATCTGTTGATCTCGATCTTATCATTGAACTTGTCATTGAAACATCAGTGGAAGTAGATCCCTTGGATGATTTAAATCCTGTGGATGATGAAGAATATGATGAGGATGCCGATTTGTCAGAATTGTATGACATAGGGTGGGAAGCTGACCTGCTCGAGCCTATGGAACTGTAAAGACTTATTTTTAAAAGTTACTGGAAATGAAAAGTAACCATGTTAACCGTTTCATTTAAAATTAAATACAACTTCAAAAACAGCTTGTGTGAAGTGTCTTTAATAAAATAGTGAAATATGCTAATAAAATTAGTTCAATAAAAGAGCAAAGGTCAAATATAGAAGCATTCCATTTCTTTGCTACTATTTGTGAGTTTTAAATTTGCCAATGCACTAAAAATTATTGTATGTAGAATTGAAAAGTAGTGTGTTAATTTTTTGACGACTGTTATTGATTTACTGTTTGGTAATAGTGGTTAATAAAATTTTTTATTATATTTTACCACAGATTCAACTGCAGATCATTTCAAAATTACAGAATGCCTTCGAAGCAAAGAAGGAGAAAGGCTACAAAACGTCAAACACAGCAGCTTACTACATGCTTGTAGCAGTCCTCTACAATAAAAACTTGTCAAGTCACCAAAAAAGGTCTGGGTAAGAGAACGAAATCTTTCCTAAAAACATTTACAGAAAAAAAGTATCACTACAGAACATGTTTTAGTCCAGAAAAAGAGAGCCAATTTAAACGGAAAGGAAAGGCCACTCAAAAATGTTACTGCTAGAGCAGGAGATAACTCTGTGCATGGTAGTAGAAGGAAAAATCAGTTTAGGGACATTCGTAGACGAATGTTCCGCAACAGGATAATTGGCAATTTGTTAAAAAATATTAAGAAAGGTCAACAGAAAGTGGCTTTTTATAAGAGAAAGAGAAATATTGAGAAAATTATTGATCAGGCATTCGAAATTAAGCGAAAGTTATTTATTTTGATAATCAATAGAATTAGGACACTAAACAAGGTAATTTATGATTTCAAAACAAATAGTAGATGGAAGAGAACAGTTAATCGTAGTAATTTTTGTGAAGTTTTTTCAGGAGAATGGATGCATAGTTCAAGTGTGAGGCATTTTTTAATGAGGAGAGTTATTTCCAGGATAATGATTTGGTGCATGCAGTTGACACCAGTGGTCGAGCATATGAGGTGAAAGATGGCTGTCCGGTTGAAAAAGAAAAACTTGTGTCAACAGAGGCAGAAGAGGTGTTAGGTAATGGGTTTTAGGAAGACGTCCTAAGGGACCAGTGTACACCTGGAAGTGTAGTAGTATTTGCAGTGTGCGACAGGATTCAATCAATTTGCTTTGTGATTTTGTACGGACATTTAATAAGAAAAGTTTAAAACAGAAAATGAAGTTGTTGCAAGAATTAGATCCTTGCAGAGTGAGAGAAGTGACAGGTTTGCATGGTCATTCACTGGCTTGTCTATCCAGGAGAGTATGCCAGAGTGTTTTTCATCATTTCAGGATGCTAGCAGTGCATCATAATAAAGTGAGGAAATTAGTTAGAATGTTGTATTATGCTAAGAGTCCAGCAATTATGCTTAAACAATTATGCACTGCTCTTTTGCATGGTTCTGAAGTAGATGTGAAGAATATTTGTGAAGAAATTGAGTTTTGTTACTTTGCAAGTAAAGAGAAGAATGTTGAAATTGACCCAGAAGTAGAAGGTAATGTGGAAGAGAGTGTACAGGTTTCCAGTACAGATAATTTTCAGAAGGAAATTGCCACGTTTCAGGTGAAATCAAGTGAGAGGCCTAATTCCACTTGTGTGTGTTGTCGACGCACTTATTTTAAGAATCAGACTAAGTTAGTGGATTTATATGCAAAAAGTGAAAGGGAAAATAATAGTGAATGGAAGGATTTCGCAACATACTTGATGGTGGAAAATTGTTTTAATTTGGGATCGGATCAACGTGTGTGTACTTATTGTTGTAACAAATTAAATCAAAACCAGATGCCTGCTAGAGCGGTTCATAATAATCTGGAATTGGTTGACATTCCTTCTGAATTGAAGGATTTAAATACTTATGAATCTATTTTGATTCAAAGTGTCCATCCCTTTCAGGCTATTGTACGAATGGAGCCAAAGACAGGGAAATTGCCTCCATCAGATTTACAGAGAGGATTAAAGGTTGTTTATTTGCCTCTAGATTTGAAGAAAAACATTAATACAATTGGAGTAGAGAAAGTGGAAGAGGAACTTCTGGTTATCTTAGTTAATGGGGTTCCGACAAAGAGTAAGAAAATCTGGCAAGAGTTAGTGGATGTTAGGAAAGTCAAAAAGGCAACATTGTATTTGAAGAAAAACAATAAGTACTACAAGAATGTATATGTTGCAGAAGAGGAAGTAAGTGAAGAAGAGGACAGCGATTTGTGTACTGGACAAATTGAGAAAGTAGAAGCCTCTAAAAATGAAGAAATATATGAACATTATAGTGTTCATCCTTTGCATTCCAAGGAAGTCATGGGGAATGCTATTGAGTTGTTTCAAATGAAACAAGCCAAAGGGAGTCCCATTAGTGTTTGGGAGGAAAGTTTGGAAGCTCGGTGTTTCCCACAACTATTTCCAACAGGTCAAGGAGGAAGATATGATGAGCGACCTGATCAAATTCCTGCTTCTGAATACCGGACTTTACGATTGTATGCAGAAGATCCTAGGTTTCGTCAATGCATTCCCTATTTGTTTCATCTACTGTTTGAAAGCGATCTGTCTGGACTGTCATATGCAGTGAACCACATCTTGAAAAGTGGTATACAGATGCAAAATATCTCAGCAAGGGACTTTATGGATAAAGTCAATGTGCAAGACAGTATTTTGGATTCTCACCTGATTAATCTCATGGCATGTCAGCGTGGTACTAATGAGTACTGGTACCGTCGACATGGAGATTTAAAATGTATGCTGAGGAACTTAGGAACTCCCACATGGTTCCTCACTCTCATCTGTGCCGAATATGGCTGGGAAGACTTACTTGAATTTCTACGAGTGGCAAATGGAAACATTGAAAATATCGAATTCAAGACACCCGGAGAACTGTGCTCTTTGGATCCAGTGAATGTATGCAGGTACTTCAATCATAGATTTGAAGCTATGATGTCTTTCATCATGAACAAGAAAAATCCACCTCTTGGAGAGGTATTGGATTTCTTCTGGAGAAAGGAGTATCAAGCAAGAGGTGCTCCTCATATACATATGCTACTATGGATCAAAGATGCACCCAAATTTGGAACAGATCCGGATGACTTAGTGATGAGTTTCATAGAACAGTATTCTACATGTGCTGTTCCAAAGACAAAGGAAGACAAAAGCCTAAGAGAACAAGTTTTACGCTTTCAAAGCCATCGTTGTGGAAAGTACTGTCGTCGTAAATTCAGAAACAAGGACAAGTTCTACACAAAATGTCGTTTCGCCTTTCCACGACCGGTGATTTCTAAAGGAAGAGTGAACAGTTTGATGTCTTCACTGCGACATAATGTGACAAGGAAATCACCCAAAAATACATACATTTGAAAAGAAACGAAGAGTCCAAGTACACCAACGACTACAACCCAGTGATTTTGTCCATGTGGAATGCTAACATGGATATACAGTTTGTGGCTGATAACTGTATGGCTGTGGCTCGGTATGTGACATCGTACATCACAAAAAAAGAAAAGACAGAATTGAAGGATATGTGGGAGGACATTTAGCATGAAAAGAGCCTCAGTAAGAAGTTGTACAGTTTCAGTCTGAAGATGTTGTCGCATCGAGAAATCGGAGCTTACGAATGTTCTGACCGGTTATCTTCAGCAAGTCTCTATGCCAAATCTAGGAGTATTATTTGGGCAAGTCTTGGTCATGCTGCAACACGTAATCGAGTTCTGAAACCTGTACGGGAAATTGAGTATTTGGCGGAGAAGGAGCCAAACAGTACAGATATTTTGTAGACCAACATGTTGGATACATATTATCCAAATAGAAGCAGTCACCTCGAGAATGTTTGTCTGTATGAGGTTCTACAAAATTACATATTCAAGAGGAACATCAAAGAAGATATTGATAAAGGAGTGTATGCTTTAATTGGAAGTGAGGGATGTCTGGTCAAGCAAAGAAAATGCCAATTGGTAAATCATCGAAAATTGAGTGGCGAATCTCCTGAAAGAAAAGAGTTTTTCTATTTAGCTCTTTTGCAACTTTTCAAGCCTTGGCGTGCAGAAGAGGAACTGCTTGGAGATTTCCTCTGTTACGAAGACTCTTTCAATGCAGCCAAGGAGACTATAGAATGTCCTGTTTTTCCAAAATATCTAGAAATGTTGAATGCGGAAATCGAGCAGGAAGCAACAATTGCAGCCGAGATTGCTAGAGACAGTTCTCAGGACAGTCAGAGTTCTGTTTCATTGAGTCAGGATCCACTAGGAGGACCAGTTATCGAAAATGAAGCTGCAACTGCCATGATTGAAGTGGAAAGAGCCATGGCACATGCTCAGGAGGATGCGGTTAACTTAGAAGATTGGGAAAGACAACTCAACGTTGAGCAGAGGAAAATATATGACGAAGTTACCAACCAAATTGATCATGGATTAAGTCATGAGAAGAAAGAGTGCTCATGTACGTCGTTGAAGCCTGTCCGACTGTACGTGAGTGGAGAAGCAGGAACTGGAAAACGTTTCCTCATTAAAGCAATTTTATGTTATTTGCAGAAAAGGACTGAGTCATCGCTGTCTTGTGTTGTCACTGCTCCAACTGGACTGGCAGCACATAACATTAAAGGTATTACTTTGCATCGTCTACTGACGCTGCCAGTGGAGCATGATAACAAATTACAATACCACAAGTTATCTGGAGATGCTTGTTGTGAAGTTTCAAGAGTCTTGAGGAAAATGAAACTTCTTATCATTGACGAAGTAAGCATGGTTTCCAATGTCATGCTTGCCTTTGTGCATTTGAGAATGCAGGAAGTTCTTAAAACAGAGTATGATGTGTTATTTGGTGGCAAACACATCATTGTTTTCGGTGATCTTCTGCAGCTGACACCACTGAAAGGACAACCAGTGTTTAAACTACTTACACATGAAGATACCAGGAAGTGCCTAGGGAGCATTGGCAACGTTAATATATGGTTAAACTTTAATTATGCTGAACTGCGTGAAAATATGCGTCAAGCGAAGGATGAAGATTATAAGAATATTCTACAAGATGTTAGAGTCGGAAAAGTGACCGAGCATGGGAAAGAAGCTTTACATGCACGATTACTGTCAAATTTGTATCCAGAAGAAGACGTTCTGCCAGAGAATATTTTTCGGAAAATTACTGAAAAGAAATCTGGAATATGTTTGATGCCAACTCTTGCAGAATGTGCCATCTTCAACAACAAAATGTTGAATTTAGAAAACCAAGAGATTGTGAAACTGGAAGCTATTGACAGAATAGAGCATATGGGAGCAACAATTATTTTGTCTGAGAATTTGAAATCTAAATTGGATTCATTAGAGAAGACTATATCTAAAACTGCTGGTTATGAAAAGACTCTGAATGTGTGCTTAAATTGCCGTATCATTTTGAGAAGGAATTTACATGTTGAAAAAGGTCTGGTAAATGGATCAATGGGTAATGTTGTTGATTTTGAGAAATACAGAAATAGAGATGGAATTGAATTTAAAAAAAATAAATTTGATGGCATTGAGGAAGTACAGTTAATTGGTCGTTGCTCTGCTAGATTTTTGCTTGTAAAAGACTTATATGTTCGCCGTAAGCAGTTTCCTGTTTGCTTGGCATATGCGGTGACAATCCATAAATCGCAAGGTTTAAGTGTAGACAGTGCATTGGTGAATATTGGCAGTTCTGTGTTCAAGGAGGGAATGGCATATGTGGCATTGTCACAAGTCAGAACTTTATTGGGATTATACTTGATTGAGTGTGATGTCACAAACATTTGTGCGGATCTAGATTGTGTTAAGGAATACAATAGGTTAAGAAGAGAGTATGCGCCACATTTGCCTCAATATCCTTTGTTTGAGAAACGTGTGGTAGGCCGGAAACGAAGAAATGTGACCAATAGTAGGGAGGTTGTAGCAAAAAGACGAAAAGTCGATGAACCCGAAATTATAAGCAGAAAAAAAATGGATTCTGTTGAAGATGTTGTTGGTTTTCAATTTGAAAATAGTTCTGGTGTCAACTGCTATGCTAATGTAGTGGTTAATGTTGTGTTTTCTCTAGAAACTTTAAAAGAACAGATTGTGATCAATTCGGATCAAAGTTTTTGCTGTTTACTGAACTCTGTGTTAGAGAAATGTAGCACTGATAGAACAAAAATAGAAATTGTGTCTGAAATTCGAAATCTGTTAGACAAATGTTCAGGTCAAACGAAATTCTCTCAAAATATTCAGCAAGATTGTCAGGAGTTTTTAATATATATTCTTGATGTATTGCAAGATGAAGGTGTAGATGTAGATCATCTGTTTGGCCTTTCTTATCAATGGCAGCATGACTGTGAGAACTGTAGGGTATCAAGTACTACTAGTGTAGACTCAGAAAGATTTATATATTTAACTTTGCAAGACAGTAAATCAGTGTCCTTTAATAAGCTAGTAAAAGCAGCCGATCACAACATGGAGTGTAGCCAATGTAAGTCTGCAATGATGTCCACATTATTTATACGAACATATGGCCAGTATGTCATTTTAATGTTCCAACGATGTAGGCCTGATGGAACAAAATTGACAACTTTAATTAAAAATGTTGTGGCTTCGCAGTTGTCAATATCAGGAAGGACTTTTGTAACTACAGCAAATATATATCATGACGGTCCTTCAACAACATCAGGACATTACACAGCTTATTTGAAGTCTTGAAACGGCTGGTCATTCTGCAATGATTCTGTTTTAACTTTCAAAAGAAAATTGCCTTTTGATCTTAAAAATTCTTACCTGGTGTTTTTACAACCAAAATTTTAGGGAAAGAATCTCGGGATTTGCTCTGAGGAATTTCAAGAGGTTCTAATGGCTCCTACACTATTTGGCCTTGAGGATAAGTTTAGTACAGAGTAAAAAGTTATTTTTGAGTTTTAAGTAGTTCCTTAAAAAAAGAAGGTTTTCTTACAGAAAGTGGTGGGCACGGATTAGTTAAAGGACAACAGAGTATTTCCCAAAGCAAACTGTGTTCTTACCATAACACTTGACGTCATGGAAAAATAACTGCACTTTGAATGAGTTCAGAAAAACTGTTTCTTTTAATAAGCTAATTCAAGCAGCCAATCAAAACATGGAGTAGAGGTAATGTAAGTCTGCAATGCTGTATACATTATTTGTAAAAACTTTTGGTTATAATGTCATTTTAAAATTCCAACTATATAAACCTGATGAAAGTAAGTTTTCAACTTTAATTACAAATGTTGTGGCTACACAGTCGTTGATTTTAGGAAGAACATTTGTAACTGCAGCTATTATATGACATAATGGTCCTTTGACAACATCCGCTTATTACACAGCTTATTTAAAATGTAAAAAAAGCTGATGTTTCGGAAATGATTCACATTTGACTATGAAACAATGTTGCCTTTTGACTTAAAAATATTCTTACTTTCTGTTTTCAGAAGAGAGAATTGTGGGTAGGTAACTGGCCTATAATGATTCTAGGAGTTGATATAATTTTATGTACTGTTTTAAATTGCTTTGTGATTAAAAGTGATGTAGAGAATTAAATAATTGTAGTAGTCATAGAGGTAGTGTAAGTGTGCCTCATAGTAAGCAGTATCAGTGTCATAGGAAATGTGGAACATGAGTGAGCAAGAAGGGTGAGATATTACTAGTACAGGATTGATAAAGTGATCTTGAACGTTTTCTTTCTAAAAGTTGCGGAAAAAGAAAATGACGGGATTTGCTTAGAAGAATTCCAAGAGTTATAAATGGCTCTTACACGATTTGGCCTTGAGGAGAAGTGCGGTAGAGAGCGAGAAGTCATTTATTGTATGTAACATATTTGTCAAAACGTTGGAGTTTTTCTTTCAGAAAGTGGCGGGCTGAAAATAATAACAGCACAACAGAGTATAAGCTGTTCATAGGACATCCTTCGACGTCATGGAAAGTAAGTTACTTTTAAGGAGTTCTGATTTCTGATTGGTTATGTTATATGGGTTTTTTAAACACAATCATTTTGTTTGTGGGTTTTTTTCCCCGCTTTTATATGATGAATGTAAAACACAAACAATTGAAGAAGGGTCTGAGGGAAATTTAAAGACCTGCCCAGTTCGTATCCCCCTAACTGTAATCCTAACAACAAAAGAACCGGGGGTCTATAACGGAGCTTCAAGTACTCCGAGCTGCTGCAAAACTCCTACATAAGTGAGTTAGGCGCTAATAGAGCTACATAAGTCTCTATATCTGAATGTGTGCCAGGACAAACATGTCGAAGGACCTACTGAGATTGTTGGTAAGACCCGTACAGAGATGTGTTGGATTCCCATCAAATAGGTATGTAGATCAAATGTTCTCATTTGGTCATCCAAAAATGGGGTGGTATGTCTCTTGATCAATGAGACCCATCCATCGCCCTTACTCAATTGGGTCGCACCATCAATCGCTAAGGTACCCATGAACAAATGATAAAGATGGGATCGAGTGCAGTGCAAAAATCAAAAGATGTGTGAGTTTAAAACAAGGGGTAAAAGGATCAATAGGCGAAAAACTCTAATGTAATTTGTCCTTTCCCTCAAACAAACAAGAACAATGCAGAGGAAGCAGTCTAAACATATAACTGCATTTACAAGGCCAACATGTTTCAGCCGGTAGGGACAAGATCCCATGGCTTTCTTCAGGGCCAGAGTTCTAAGCATTAGCTACTGCATACATAAAGTGAACGTAACGACAATCTGTAAAGGATATACATAAATAGTCCAAAATCGTGTTCCTCTGTACCAAACGGTGTCTCTTACATCTGTTAACAAGAAACAAGAAATACATTGTAGTAAGTCCTATCAAAACAGGAAAGACCTGGCACTGGCTTCTACTAATTAAGCCAATTTATTTTACTAATGTTACTCACCTGAATAGTACAGGGAGTGTACCTCACCTCTCCTGGAACCCAGCTCAGGAAGAAGGAGGCCCCGCTCTGTGAAGGCAAGGAAGGGGTAATGAACGGAAGGGTGGACAGTACTACTCTATCTCTCCCTCCAATACATAATATAGCCCCTATAACAGTCAAGCTTCACAGAGCCACAAAAAATCCTAAGGGTGGAATAAGTCACAGAGCCCATAAAAGTCCCAGGTTCCCAAGATCCATCACTTAATGTAAAAAGCTTTCCTCTAAATATGAGTGTCCTAAATAGGATGGAGCTAAACTGTAGCAGGTTTAGATCTAGGCTAGCAAAAGTTTGACAGACCAAGCCTGGTCTCATATCCCAGAAACATAGGTGAACCAGTCTATGCCACCCCAAAAGAAAAAAAGCCAAGAATAAATCCTAATGAGCCACTAACCTGTCCGGCGTTGTCTCATCGCAGGACCCGAGCTTGGTGGAAGGCAAAAAATGGCTGCCCACAGGAAGCTTATAAAGGAGATAGGGGCGGAGTATCACGTACTCTCGCGGCATTCGATTGAACTACAGAGTGATGTCACAATCCACTGTGTTGTAGTACACCCAAGAACTACAAGATGACATCATTACGGCCATCTTTGTAGTTTGAACTAGTTCAAAAATAAAGGTGCTTTATTTAACCATAGCGCAAGTGTTTGCAAGCGCGAAATAGTCGACCGAGCTGATGTCTATTTATAAAGATCCATCAAAGTGGTCTCTGATAATGATCCCCAAATGAACCCAAAGAAAGGTAGCCAATGGTGGGAAGTGGGGAGGAGGAAGAGGGGGGCTCAATCATCCACCCCTCACTTCAAAAAACTGAAGTGGTAGAGGGCTGTCAAAACAGTACAATATCGTGCTGTGCCTGCCATATCAGAATAATGATGTTGCTTGTTAGTTCAAACTCACATATAGGCAAACAGTGTGCCAAGGGTACATCTGTAGAGAGCCCTAAAGGACCAAAGTGAAGGTGGGTGACCCTAGACTCAAAGGAAACTGAACCTAATACCTCCCCAGGAGATTCAGTGGTGCAGACTAGAGCACACAGTATCCCTAGCGAAAGAACTACCTCCATAAAGTGTAGTCTAAGAGAAAGACCCGCAGCTGGCAGCTGCTCTAAACAGTAAAACACAAACAATTGAAGAAGGGTCTGAGGGAAATTTAAAGACCTGCCCAGTTCGTATCCCCCTAACTGTAATCCTAACAACAAAAGAACCGGGGGTCTATAACGGAGCTTCAAGTACTCCGAGCTGCTGCAAAACTCCTACATAAGTGAGTTAGGCGCTAATAGAGCTACATAAGTCTCTATATCTGAATGTATGCCAGGACAAACATGTCGAAGGACCTACTGAGATTGTTGGTAAGACCCGTACAGAGATGTGTTGGATTCCCATCAAATAGGTATGTAGATCAAATGTTCTCATTTGGTCATCCAAAAATGGGGTGGTATGTCTCTTGATCAATGAGACCCATCCATCGCCCTTACTCAATTGGGTCGCACCATCAATCGCTAAGGTACCCATGAACAAATGATAAAGATGAGATCGAGTGCAGTGCAAAAATCAAAAGATGTGTGAGTTTAAAACAAGGGGTAAAAGGATCAATAGGCGAAAAACTCTAATGTAATTTGTCCTTTCCCTCAAACAAACAAGAACAATGCAGAGGAAGCAGTCTAAACATATAACTGCATTTACAAGGCCAACATGTTTCAGCCGGTAGGGACAAGATCCCATGGCTTTCTTCAAGGCCAGAGTTCTAAGCATTAGCTACTGCATACATAAAGTGAACGTAACGACAATCTGTAAAGGATATACATAAATAGTCCAAAATCGTGTTCCTCTGTACCAAACGGTGTCTCTTACATCTGTTAACAAGAAACAAGAAATAAATTGTAGTAAGTCCTATCAAAACAGGAACGACCTGGCACTGGCTTCTACTAATTAAGCCAATTTATTTTACTAATGTTACTCACCTGAATAGTACAGGGAGTGTACCTCACGTCTCGTGGAACCCAGCTCTTGAGACAACGCCGGACAGGTTAGTGGCTCATTAGGCCATGGCCCTGAAGAAAGCCATGGGATCTTGTCCCTACCGGCTGAAACATGTTGGCCTTGTAAATGCAGTTATTTGTTTAGACTGCTTCCTCTGCATTGTTCTTGTTTGTTTGAGGGAAAGGACAAATTACATTAGAGTTTTTCGCCTATTGATCCTTTTACCCCTTGTTTTAAACTCACACATCTTTTGATTTTTGCACTGCACTCAATCCCATCTTTATCATTTGTTCATGGGTACCTTAGCGATTGATGGTGCGACCCAATTGAGTAAGGGCGATGGATGGGTCTCATTGATCAAGAGACATACCACCCCATTTTTGGATGACCAAATGAGAACATTTGATCTACATACCTATTTGATGGGAATCCAACACATCTCTGTACGGGTCTTACCAACAATCTCAGTAGGTCCTTCGACATGTTTGTCCTGGCACACATTCAGATATAGAGACTTATGTAGCTCTATTAGCGCCTAACTCACTTATGTAGGAGTTTTGCAGCAGCTCGGAGTACTTGAAGCTCCGTTATAGACCCCTGGTTCTTTTATATGATGAATACCTTCAACTCACTGTTTTTAGTGAAATTTGATATATTCTGAGAACAGCAAAAATAAACCATTTAACATGTATAATTAATTCTCTACTTTGTATAGTGAATTTTAATTTGTACTCGTCTTATCTCATGCTCACTCATCTTTTACTACCTTCTATCAATCCTCCTTACATACTCACATTGCCTTTTGTTTTATTCTCTTTCACCCTTGCTATCTAACTCCACTTATCTTTCAACTTTTGTTTCCCTAATCCAACTCTGATTTTTTCTTTTCTCCCTTGCACCATTTTTCAGCTTTTAGACCTTGTGCTTTGCTTGTCTTTTCCATCTTTCCTCCCTTTGTTTTCTAAATTAAATATTTTTGGGATCTCCTTTTTTTGGTGCAATCAGTTAGTATAACTCACCCTCACTCATTTATCTTTCTTTGTTTCCTCACTCAGTCTGTATCTGACACTCTTTCCTTCACTTCCTCTGTCTCCTCTCTGCCTCACTCTCTTTTCCTTATTCACCCTTTCCTTATATAGTTTACCTTACTCACTTTCTTTTAGTAGCTTACACAACTTCAATTTAGTTTTCTCTTTTATCCTTCTTTTCTGTCACTGAAAGTATCTTCCTTTTTTTTCTCTTAGTAATTTACTCTATTACAATTTCTTTTTGTCTTTGACTGTCTATCACCGTTTCTTTCTCTTTTTTTTCTGCATGTTTATCTCTAACTTTATTTCTTTGTAAAATTGGATGATTTTCAATCTTTTCCCTTGTCTTTACAAATTTTTAAATACATGTTTTAATATTTTTCAAATTTTTGTTCTTTCTTTCACAGATTGAAAATATAAAAATAACAAGTGACTAAGTTAACGACAATTATAAGGTAAGTGTTTTGTACTCTTTTCGTTACATTTCTATCACATTTAACTGCTATTAGTTCCACTGCTTCTTTCTTTAACCCTCAGTTTCCTGCCTTTGCTACTTCCCTCATTCTTTTCTCTATTACTTACTTACTCTACTCCTTCCACTCCTTTTCTCAGTCCCTCTGTTCTCATAGTTCCTCACTCCTGTTCACTCACTCCGTCTCTATTACTCTTACTGTCTCTGACTGATCACTCTTTCACTACTTGTTCATTATGCTTTCTCCCTGTAGTTCAAGCACACTATGTTATTTACATTTCTTTGCTGTTTCAATTATTCCTTTTCTCTCACTTCTGCTTTTCTGCTTTGCTGTTTTTTCTCTCTGTTATTCCACATGTTTTAACCTTAGTCACTGTCATACATCTTGTTTTATTCCTATTTACTTTCACTCACTCTTTTCTTAACACTTTCCCTCAGGATTGTTCTTTTAGTCCGGTTCTATCCCTACCTCTCATTCCACATCCTTTACTGTTTTTCTTCTTAATTTGAACATTCACTCATATTCTCCAAGAAACTCTTGTTTATTATTCTTCTTCTCTCCTTTTTTTCTTTCACTTCCTTGTCTATTTTGTGTTTCTCAATTATACCCTCTTACATCTTTTCTTTGGTAAATAGATGTATTAAACAGTATCTCTGTGTTACTCCCTCTAGCTGTTTTTCTTTTAACATTACTCTGTGTTTCCTTCCCTTATACTCACTCTTCCTTTTTTTTTATTTATTTTTTTTTATTTCGCTTTCGGTTCGCGTACCGGCGCGCGAACCGGGAAGCGAATCAAAAGAAATAGAGGTTGCCAGAGTGCTAAACATTCTAGCAATTTTTTATAAAGGGGAGGTAGTTCTGAAAAGAACTTTTTTTATTATTATTTTTGTTGTTTTATATTTTTTTTATTATTTTTCTGAACATTTTTTACTTTTTTTGTATTTTTTGAACGGTTTTATATTTTTTTTGTTTTTTTTGGGGGGGAAACGAAAATGATTCATTATAAAGGGCTCAACAGGAGCAACAAAAAAAAAAGATAATTTATTTTCTGGGGCGTTTTGGACAATTATGATTGTCAATAGCAACATTGATTAAATTTATGCTACTTTCTCTGTAGCAAATCAATTGGCCGCAATAAACGAACACTTGTTTCACATTCCCAAACTTCAGCTGGATATTTGAGACCGTCTCCCTCGCCTCTGGTCCTGTCACTGCCTCTTCATTTGATGTTCTGGCCACAGGAGGGGGGTTATCCTGCAGGTGACGTACCTGCGCAGCACTATAATTAATAGGGTGCCACCTCTCCATGTGGCGATGCATGGTGAATTTGCCATAACTATATTTCTTATCAGTCCCTCTGGACAAATCTTTTTTGCAGATAAGACAAGTAACATAGCGGGCATTTACTTTCTTTTGGCCCCGGGGAAATGAATAAAATTGCCAGATGTAATCCTCTTTTACATGGGACCTCCTTGGTTCTTCAGGCAAAAAGTGCCTCTCCACTTGATCCTCATCCTCTTCTTCCTCTTCTTCCTCCTCTTGCTGAAGGATAACCTGAGGAGGTGGTCCTCTCTTCCTAGGAGGTGGTGGTGGTGGTGGGGGTGCACCAGCTGCAGCTACTACTGAAGCCATTGCTTAGTAAGCAAAATAGGTCTTCCTCTCACAAAGTTGAAAGTCAGAGTGAGAAAAAAGGTGTGGGCTTTCATCATTTTGGAAAAAAAATAGTTCTAAACCAATGAAAAGTGTTATTTTTAGGTCACATGACCTAGCCTTACATCATTAGGAAACCAAAAGTGAAATGAACCAATGAAAAGTTTTAATAACAAGTTACATGACCTGTTACGCTTACGTTACGCGCTGCGCGCCGCGCCCCAGATCGCTTCCGGGGCGCTGCGCTTCGCGCCTCGGTTCGCGCTCCGGAGCACTTCCGGGTGCGCTAACGCGGCGCGCCATAAGACGCATCACGCGAGAACGCCATAAGTCGCGATTACGCGACGCGTCACGATGTTGTTTTCTAACGTGGCAGTTGCGCAAACGGAACGTTTACCAGTTCGCGGACCGGGTCGCGGCACCAAATTGAGCTAACGGGAAGCTACCCGGTTCGCGGACAGGGAGCGAAACAAAAAAAAATAATAAAAAGAAATACATAAAAAAATTGTATTAAAAACATATAAAATATATTTTTCGAATTAAAGAAGAAAACATTTTAAAGCTTTTGATATTTGCTATTAAAAAACCATTGAAATTCACTGAAAAACCATAGGTTATAGACCATATATAGTTAGGAATTAGCATTTACAAAACCTTGAAAATTCACTGAAAAAACCATAGGTTATAGACCATATATAGTTAGGAATTAGCATTTACAAAACCTTTTTTTTCTTCACACAAAACCATTGAAATTCGCATATATAGTTAGTTGTACTAACTATATATCGCGCACCCGCAATCCACTGCTGATCATGTCACATATTACATCATTCATGACATGGTCAGTGACATCACTGATGACATCACTGATGATATCTCAAATGACATCACTGATGACATCACTGATGATATCTCAAATGACATCACTGATGACATCACTGATGACAACATCCAGTGACTGTGTATTTCTGTAAAGTTAAAATATGTCTTACATATTGAAGAATGAGTGGATGTATAAGTGTCTGGATGAAGGATTTAGTAGGTGCATGACTGACTGTATGAGTGAGTGATTAAATGTGTCTCACTGAGTGCATGGGTTAGTGACTAAAGTGTCTTAATTTGTGCATCATTATGTCTGTTGTTCTGTAAAATGCTGCATGTGTTGATCAGTAGCTATATGAGTAACTATATGGGTTATTGATTGGTTGCCCAAGTATTTGTATGGGAGACTGAGTGTGTGTGTGGGTGGCTGGGAGGTGTATGACTCTGTGCATAGATGTGTGAGCAGTTGATTCACTAGATGTATGGGTTCAAAAGTGCATGTGGAAACAGCTGTATGGGCGGTTGACTGTGTGCATGAGTGTATTGGTGAGTGAATGGATATCTCAGTGCTACATGTCAAAGTAAGTACATATGTAAAACACAGTACATGTGAGAGTTGACATATATAAATAACTGTGCATAAGAGCTAGTGAATGTGTGAGTGGCTGTATGGATCATTGTGAACTTGCATCAGGTATTGTATAAGAGAGTAAATATGTGTTAGTATATGTTTGAATAAGTAAGGTGTGTATAACTGTATAGTTGAGAAAATGGAGGTGTGATTGATTCTTTGCATGACTGAATAGGTGTGTGAGTAACTCCATGGATGAGTGACAGTCTGTGAGTGTCTGTTTACACTGAGTTTATCTAAGGTTATATTAGAGTCTGAAGAGGTTCATCGTATTATCACATGAATAATGTCATCAGTGATGTGCTCAGTAATGTCATCAGTGATGTCATCAGTGATGTCATTTGATATGTCATCAGTGATGTCATTAGTGATGTCATTTGAGATGTCATCAGTGATGTCATCAGTGATGTCACTGACCATGTCATGAATGATGTAATATGTGACATGATCAGCAGTGGATTGCGGGTGCGCGATATATAGTTAGTACAACTAACTATATATGCGAATTTCAATGGTTTTGTGTGAGTAAAATAAGGTTTTGTAAATGCTAATTCCTAACTATATATGGTCTATAACCTATGGTTTTTTCAGTGAATTTTCAAGGTTTTGTAAATGCTAATTCCTAACTATATATGATCTATAACCTATGGGTTTTTTCAGTGAATATATAAATTTATATATATATATATATATATATATATATATATGTATATATATATATTCACTGAAAAAACCATAGGTTATAGACCATATATAGTTAGGAATTAGCATTTACAAAACCTTGAAAATTCACTGAAAAAACCATAGGTTATAGACCATATATAGTTAGGAATTAGCATTTAAAAAACCTTATTTTACTCACACAAAACCATTGAAATTCCATATATAGTTAGTTGCACTAACTATATATCGCGCACCTGCAATCCACTGCTGATGATGTCACATATTACATCATTCATGACATGGTCAGTGACATCACTGATGACATCACTGATGACATCTCAAATGACATCACTGATGACATCACTGATGACATCTCATTTGACATCAATGACCACATCACTGATGATATCATTCATGTGACAATACAATGCATCTCCTCACATTTTAATATAACCTCTGTTTCACCCAGTGTTAAATACAGAATATAATTTTTGAAACCATTGACACACCAATACTAGTTACTACATACGCACTCACTGATTCCTACGTCTACACACACCTTCACTCATTCACCCATACTATCATTCATACATACAATCACTCATCTTTACAACACTATCATATGCACTCATACACCTATACAGACACTCACAGTCTGCCACTCATCCATGGAGTTACTCACACACCTAGTCAGTCCTGTAAAGAATCAATGACACTTCCATTTTCTTGTCTATACAGTTAAACATAGAGCACCTTACATTTTCAAACATATACTAACACATACTTACCTTGTTATACAATCATTGATACAAGTACACATTGATCTGCACAGAGTCACACACCTCCCAGCCAGCCACACACACACTCAGTCTCCCATACAAATACTTGGACAATCAATCAGTAACCCATATAGTTAATCATATAGCTACTGATCAAAACATGCAGCAGTTTACAGAACAACAGACATAATGATGCACAAATTAAGACACTTTAGTCACTAACCCATGCACTCAGTAAGACACATTTAATCACTCACTCATGCATTCAGTCATGCACCTACTAAATCCTTTGTCCAGACACTTATACTTCCACTCATTCTTCAATATGTAAGACACATTTTAACTTTACAGAAACATACAGTCACTGGATGTTGTCATCAGTGATGTCATCAGTGATGTCATTTGAGA
Organism: Lissotriton helveticus; assembly: GCF_964261635.1. Classification (NCBI taxonomy): domain Eukaryota; kingdom Metazoa; phylum Chordata; class Amphibia; order Caudata; family Salamandridae; genus Lissotriton; species Lissotriton helveticus. Next base: position 1,597,303,865 of record NC_136059.1, on the reverse strand, counting down.
TGTCATCAGTGATGTCATCAGTGATGTCACTGACCATGTCATGAATGATGTAATATGTGACATCATCAGCAGTGGATTGCAGGTGCGCGATATATAGTTAGTGCAACTAACTATATATGGAATTTCAATGGTTTTGTGTGAGTAAAATAAGGTTTTTTAAATGCTAATTCCTAACTATATATGGTCTATAACCTATGGTTTTTTCAGTGAATTTTCAAGGTTTTGTAAATGCTAATTCCTAACTATATATGGTCTATAACCTATGGTTTTTTCAGTGAATTTCAATGGTTTTTTAATAGCAAATATCATAAGCTGTCGAATGTCAAGTACGTGGTAAGTGAAAACATTTTCGTGTTTATGCACACTGATCTGCTTTGAATGGTGCCCCCCCCCCTCATTTCTATTAGGAGTACTCTCTCTTTGCAGATAGTGAAAGGTAGTTAACGCAGGTCTTTGCCCCCATTGTAATCCGTCGTGCCTGCTTCTCTCTCCATTTGATTCATTGTTATCCAAGTATTTACTGTTTTAGAATTAGTTCTCTTTGGTTCATTCTCTATTTACAAACAAACACAGAGTCGCAATACTCTGTTTAGTCTTTGCAGATAACGAAAAATCGTGTAAAAAAAAAGAAAAAGAATCGAGCAAAATCAGTAGGCCACTAATGGGATCTCTTTTTGACCTCGCAAAAATAGAAACATTAGGAACAACCCCTCATGACAAATACAAAACTAGTGAGATGAACTGAACTCCACACAATGATGGCTGCAAAACAGCTCGGCTCCGCCACCCACCCCGCCCAAAATAACGATAAAGAACGGCTGCCATGATTGGTTGCGGAATGACCACGACGGAGCTACGAAATGGTGCTGCTCTCATGCTAACCCCAGCTTCAGTCTGAAACATCCAGAAACACTGTAGACTACCAATTCGATCAGTTCCGGTAGCGCCCCAATGTAACCCGGTAGAGAAGAACTAGCCCTCCCCTCTTTGACTGATGGTTCTTGTTGCCTGTCCCTTCTGTTGTCATTTAACAGAACTATTTAGCCTGCTGAAAGGGGTTGTGTTCCGACCGCTGGTTGGTGGAGACATTTTGACTATATTCTGTACCTGCGTTGTCGCGTAATGCGTCATATGACGCGCCGCGTTAGCGCATCCGGAAGTCATCCGGGGCGCGCAGCGCGTAACGTAAGCATAACAAGTCATGTGACTTGTTAATAAAACTTTTCATTGGTTCATTTTACTTTTCTTATTGTAATGATGAAAGGCTTGATCATATGACCTAAAAATTACGCTTTTCATTACTTCCGAACATTATTTTTTCTTAAATATATGTTATAATGTTCCAGGCTAATGTACTTTCCCGGAAATTTTACAACTGTCCTGCAAGTAAAATATATTCTTTTTTCGAGAAAAAGAGCGTTTCTTCGTCCCATGACGGAGCCGTTGAGCAAAAGAGGGTCGACCTGCTGTCTTAGTCGCCGATACGCCTGAATATGAGATTCTTATCGATCACTTTATGTTGCAGGAATAGAAAACACAACAGCCCTTGACCATTTATCTTTACTGCGTTCCTTCGTATTATACCTTTTACCCTTCATGTAATTGGTCTGCTTTATTTCACTTGCCTTTTAATGATTCTAAAACAGTGACTATTATTAAAAACTTTACCAATGTATATACTACTACCATGTTTTCTTTTAAAAACCTTTATTGTGAAAATTTCATTATACAAATACGAGCCTATAACCACGTGGGCCGGCCACGGAGCAAACTGTAATCGTATATGATGAATAGACATTTACACTGTAGAGGAACGTAACGGGCGGGCCATTAGGTTGCAAGAACTAAGGTGTCTAACAGTTACGGAATCGGTGGACGTACATTTTATAATTAAAATACGACAGGGCCAGTTACAATAAAATTATCTAGATATACATTTGCGGGCAAGTACCATGGGTGACGTTAATTCGAACTTTCAACAGTACAGTAATCAATAACACATCAGAACTTAATATCAATAGGGATGTCGAAATATTCAATCAATTCTCGTCCCCGCCCGCCATGTGCTTCAAAACTGCATACGTATCTCGTGATTTCAAGGTTCTGCAACCAGTACACAACAAGGAGTTACGAGTCCCATTTATTCTGGCGCCATTTTGGGCGAGGACGGGCAGGTCCAGGATATAGTCAAAATGTCTCTACCAACCATCGACTATGATGATGTTCATATGCTGTATTTATTAGAGTAACACTCAGATGTCCACATGAAATAAATTTGCCACAATCTAAACATGTCATTTTAATCTTTCCAAAGTTCTTCTAAATATTTGGGACCGTTTCCCTTGCCTCTGAAGCTCTCAGTGCCACTTCTTTGATGAATGTACTAGCAGGTCAGGGGTTCTCCTCCAAATCTCTCTTTTATGCAGCACTATAATTAATTGTTGCCACCTCTCCATATGACGATGCATGGTATAGTTACCACAACTATATTTTTTTTCGGTTCCTCTAGAGAGTTCATCGTGGCAGATGAAGCGTGTAACGTACCGGGCATTTACCTTTTTTTGCATGTACAGGAAAGGAAAAAAAAATCGAGCGTCCGAGTTCTAAGGTGTCCCAGGGCCATTTTAGTGGACCAGGCCCAAATCCAAAGAACAGGCCGCCATTTTGAGAGTCCTGTTGCAGCCGCCTGTCGCTGTAGCATCAAGAGCAGCCGAAACTCAGCTGAATGGCAACTGAAACGGTAAAGGGGCGCCCCACTACAGCAGACGAGCCAGGCCCAAATCCAAAGAACTGCTATCTCACAGGCTAATGGGGCGACCCACGCCGAGTTTCAGCATTGTAGGATGACCACACAAGTACAGCAACTTGCTAGACATCACCTCGGTGCCATCCGGATCTCGGCGCCCCACTGCAGATGAAGTGCCTCTCAACTATGAAACCACCACGGTGACATCCGGATCTTGGCGCGTTGTGCTGCCTTCGGCCTATTCGCACATCGGTCCGCTACTGACGCCATCTCACAGGCTAATGGGGTGACCCACGCCGAGTTTCAGCATTGTAGGATGACCACAGCAACTTGCTAGACATCACCTCAGTGCCATCCGAATCTTGGCATCTCAACGCCTAGTGGTATCTTCCATACAAAAAATATTGTTACGCTGCCTTTGGCCCCATTCGCACACCAGTCCGCAACTTAGACATCACCTCGGTGCCATCCGGATCTTGGCATCTCAGCGCCTTGTGGTGTCAGTCAGAAAATATTGTTGTGCTGCCTTCGGCCTATTCGCAAATCCAAAGAACTGCTATCTCACAGGCTAATGGGGCGACCCACGCCGAGTTTCAGCATTGTAGGATGACCACACAAGTACAGCAACTTGCTAGACATCACCTCGGTGCCATCCGGATCTCGGCGCCCCACTGCAGATGAAGTGCCTCTCAACTATGAAACCACCACGGTGACATCCGGATCTTGGCGCGTTGTGCTGCCTTCGGCCTATTCGCACATCGGTCCGCTACTGACGCCATCTCACAGGCTAATGGGGTGACCCACGCCGAGTTTCAGCATTGTAGGATGACCACACCAACTTGCTAGACATCACCTCAGTGCCATCCGAATCTTGGCATCTCAACGCCTAGTGGTATCTTCCATACAAAAAATATTGTTACGCTGCCTTTGGCCCCATTCGCACACCAGTCCGCAACTTAGACATCACCTCGGTGCCATCCGGATCTTGGCATCTCAGCGCCTTGTGGTGTCAGTCAGAAAATATTGTTGTGCTGCCTTCGGCCTATTCGCACATCGGTCCGCTACTGACGCCATCTCACAGGCCAACGGGGCGCCCCACGCCGACTTTCAGCATTGTAGGATGGCCACACCAGTACCACAACTTGCAAGACACCACCTCGGTGCCATCCGGATCTTGGCATCTCAGCGCCTTGTGGTCTCTTCTACACCGGAAATATAGTAGAAAATATTGTTGCGCTGCCTTTAGCCCCATTCACACATCAGTCCGCTACTGACACCATCTCACAGGCCAACGGGGCGCCCCACGCCGACTTTCAACATTGTAGGATGGCCACAGAAGTGCGACAACTTACTAGACACCACCTCGGTGCCATCCGGATCTTGGCGCGTTGTGCTGCCTTCGGCCTATTCGCACATCGGTCCGCTACTGACGCAAACTCACAGGCCAACGGGGCGCCCCACGCCGACTTTCAGCATTGTAGGATGGCCACACCAGTGCGGCAACTTCCTACACACCACCTCGGTGCCATCCGGATCTTCGCGCGTAGTGAAGCTGCAGCAGCTGCAAATAAGCTTCAGACAGTGTTACAACCGCTGCTCAGAACTCTCAACTATGACACCACCTCGATGCCATCCGGATCTTGGCGCGTTGTGTTGCCTTCGGCCTATTCGCACATCGGTCCGCTACTGACACCGCCTCACGTGCCAACGTATTTTCTCCACATTTTATACCCTATGCCGCATAACAGGTCATGTGACTTCTTTATAAAACTTTTCATTGGTTCATTTTACTTTTGGTTTCCTAATGATGGAAGGCTTGATCATATGACCTAAAAACAACACTTTTCATTGGATGAAAACTTTTTTTTCCCCCCAAACGATGAAAGCCCCACCTTGTTTCTGGATGTTTCAGACTGAAGCTGGCGTCACCATGAGAGCACCACCATCTCGTAGCTCCGTCGTGGTCATTCCGCGAGCAATCATGGCAGCCGCTCCCCACCAGAAGCCTGCAGGAGTCGGGGCCCCCAAAACTTTTGATGAATTCTCAAGGCGGAGGGGACGCTTTCGAGAATGGGGTCCAAGACCTAGCAGACAAGCGTCCGATTTCCAAGGTGTCCCAGGGCCATTTCAGTGGACCAGGCCCAAAAAGGAAACAGCCTGCCGCCATTTTGAGAGTCCTGTGGCAGCCGCCTATCGCTGCACCGCAAGAGTGGGCGCAACTCAGCTGAATGGCGGATTTTGACACAGTGGACCAAAAGCGGACGGAATGGCAACTGAAACGGTAAAGGGGCGCCCCACTACAACAGATGACACTCCACCTGGAGAGGCCCGTTCACGCCGCCTCCCCCGGGGCGCCCCACGCCGTTATTCGGAGCAGCATTGTAGGATACCAAAACCAGTGCGGCAACTTACTGGACATCACCTTGGTGCCATCGTTCTGCTGCCTTGGAACTATTCGCACAACAGTTTGCTACTGATGACCCACCCCCCGCGACGCCCCACGCCGTTATTTGCTGGGTGGCAACTTACTAGACATCACTTTTGTGTCATCTAGATTTCGGCGCGTTCTGCTGCCTTGGAACTATTCGCACAACAGTTTGCTACTGATCACCCACCCCCCGCGACGCCCCACGCCGGAAATCTGGACGTTGTGCTGCGTTGGGACTATTCGCACAGCCGACCGCTACTTCGTTGTTTTTCTCTAAAAATGTTTATATGTTATTACTATTTTTGTTTTCTTGTATATATTTATAAATTATTAAAGTTTTATAATCTTACTACTTTGTCGGAGTGCTATATATTTTTAATGTGACACATAATTGTAAAAACTTTGATGTACAAAGAGTCATCCCTGGAATCTTCCGCTTCACGCTCGGTCCCCTCCCCAATCACAATACAGGATGGTTTTCAGATAATAGCAACGCTTCTGCTGTGACGGATCTCATCGAGTGTGGGCCTTGATCTACTATAACTCCTTTGAAGACGGGTGATTCTTTACAGCTGTGGCCATAAACTACATCTGCAGGGCTAGCTGATAGCCTAGGACCGGCCTGGACAATCGGACACAGAGGAAAAGGAGTGTCAGAGGGTGCGGTAGTGAATAGGGCGAAAGGGAGGTGTCGGGCGGGCACAGGGTGTGATTCTCAGGGAAGAACAGCGCAGATGGGGGGAGGTTTATTACCCATGCATAAAACAGAGAGCGGGGGTGACCACTGCCTGGGGGAGATGCTTGCGAGGGTGGGGAGCCATGGTAAGGATCGACAGCGTTCACAGAGTGGATCTGGTCAAGGCATCTAAAATGGCTGCCGTGCACGACAAAAGTGTGGCATTTGAAAAAAGACAAGATGGCGCACACAATGTTTTTCAACAATTCCTGATTTCCTTCGAATCGAACGTTAACAGACGTTGGGGCATATTACCAAAGTTAAGCGATATTTATCCCTAACGATGCATTGCAAAGATTTTTTTACCGTCAGAAATTATCGCAGATAAACCTTGCTATTATCAAGGTTTATCGCAAATACGATAAAAAACGAGCGCAATGCATTAATGTCGCTGAAAACTCCGCGATATTCATGCATTACCGAGCTAATGCTCTTAGCCATGTTATCCACCTCCCATTGGATAACATGGCTAAGAACTGCTCAGGGCAGCTGTTACTTTTTGGAGATATTCGCGCTTATCTCGAATATTTCCAAAAGTTGATAATAGGAGATAGCGATGTTAGCGACTGTTTCCAGTCGCTAACATCTTGGCATGCCCACTTTGCATGTCATTAGTGATAAATATCACTCACATGCAAAGTGGGACCCAAGATGGTCGCTATCTCCTACTAGCCGTCGCTAACTGGTGTTAGCAACAGCTAGGTAATACACATATAATTTTATCTCCGCGAAGCGGAGCGCTGTTACAGATATATATCTTGTTTTTGAACGTTAATTTCTCAAAATGCACTGAAGCACATATATTGAGACATAGCAAAGGCACATCGGGCTACCAGTCCCTAATATTTTACCAAGTTTCGTGCAAATCCATTCAGCCGTTCGATTATTATTATTATTATTTTTTTTTGCCCCGCGGGGCCCTTTTAAAACCTCCACATCAAACCTAGGGGGTCAGCGAGGATCTACTATGCCCCCTTATGGTCATCAGCCGTTCGATTATTATTATTATTTTTTTTTTTGCCCCGCGGGGCCCTTTTAAAACCTCCACATCAAACCTAGGGGGTCAGCGAGGATCTACTATGCCCCCTTATGGTCATTTGCCCCTTCGCTTTGGCCTCCTCTTGTCTCTCGATCCTACCGAGAGACAAGATGGCGGCCGCTACGTACTGTTTGGAATGTTTACAGACACCGGAGAGCCAATCAGCTTCGCTTCGCAAAGCTCCGTAACGCGAAAAGTACGCGAAGCGGTGCGCTGTTACAGATATATATCTTTTTTTGAACGTTAATTTCTCAAAATCCACTGAACCACATATATTGAGACCTAGCAAAGGCACATCGGGCTACCAGTCCCTACAATTTTGCCAAGTTTCGTGCAAATCCATTCAGCCGTTCGATTATTATTATTATTATTTTTTTTTGCCCCGCGGGGCCCTTTTAAAACCTCCACATCAAACCTAGGGGGTCAGCGAGGATCTACTATGCCCCCTTATAGTTATTTCCCCCTTTGTTTTGACCTCCTCTTGTCTCTCGATCCTACCGAGAGACAAGATGGCGGCCGCTACGGACTGTTTGGAATGTTGACAGACGCCGGAGAACCAATCAGCTTCGCTTCACAAAGCTCCGTTGCGCGAAAAGTACGCGTCCTGGGCCGCTGCCCAGTCCGCTGTTACAGATATATATCTTTTTTTAAACGTTAATTTCTCAAAATCCACTGGAGCACATATATTGAGACCTACAAAAGGCACATCGGGCTACCAGTCCCTACAATTTTGCCAAGTTTCGTGCAAATCCATTCAGCCGTTCGGGCTAAAAGTGAGGCCAACCGCCCTATGGAAAACTCAATGTTAAAAACACGTTTTGGGACCCCCCTTTTTTCTCGACCCCCCCTGGACGAAACCCCCCCCAATTTTCAGGGGCTGCTCAGAAACAAAATGTGCCATTTTCCTGAAAATTTCAGCCAATTCCGTCCACAAACGCCAAAGTTATTAGACATAGAATTTTCAAAAAACCCATAGAGAAAAAATCCTAACTATATATACCTACTGGCGACCGCCAGTAGGTAATATATATATATATATATATATATATATATATATATATATATATTTTTTTTTTTTTAGCAGCTACTCAATGGTTCCTGGACAGGAAACCAGAAAAATACCGCACACACAGTAGCATGATTATAAGCATGATGCGTTTCTGTTTATTTAACAATATGTTTCTTTTTGCAGGCCAAATATACAAGCAAATCAGGGGTACTTCCATGGGCTTGTGCTTCTCCCCCAGCTACGTTAATCTTTTGGTGGGCTGGTGGGAGAAGCACGAGGCATGGGGGGGAGCAATGAGATCTAAAGTGACAATTTATTGCTATGGACTAGGTACATAGATGAGCTTTTTATAGTGTGGCGGGGGGATCAAACCTCGGCGGAAGCATATATTGCGGCTCTAAATGATAACCAGTGAAATTTGAGATTTACCAGCACAATAAGTACCACTAGTGTATTTTATTTAGACTTGGAGGTTTTTGTAGACAACAAAAGACTACATACACGTCTCTATAGAAAACCCACAGCGGGAAATGCCGTGTTGTATGCGGCAAGCTACCACCCCAGGAGTCTGCTAAGGAATGTCCCATATGGAGAACTCCTACGGTTAAGAAGAAACTGTTCAGCAGATGAAGATTTCTTAAAAGCTAAAACTGAAGCAAGCGAGAGGTTTAAAAATAGGGGTTATTCCACCAACCTTTTTAACCAAGCAGTTAATAAGTCATCTGTTGTAAATAGGAGGGATCTCCTAGTAGTCAAAGGAAAACCACAAGAGGATGATAAAGTAAGAATGATCACAACTTTTAATAACAAATCGGGTGATCTAGTCCGCAGCTTTCAAAAAAACTGGCACATATTGACCACTGACAACATTTTACGAAAGCATCTGACAGACAGGCCTTTAATCACGTATCGCCGCTGTCAATCATTGTCAGATCATCTAGTTCGAAGTCACTTCACGTCCAAGCCCCAACCCACATCTTTAACTAAAACTAAAGGGTTCTTTCCCTGTTTAAGATGTAAGGCCTGTAAAAACAGTAAAAAAGTTCTAGAGTTCCCAGGTAGAACAGGGGAAGACAGACCAAGTAGAAAAATTAAACATCTCCTTAATTGCAACTCCGACTACACGATTTACTGTTTAGAATGTCCATGTAAGAAAAGATATATTGGTAGCACCATTAATGCTACGAAGCTGAGAATTTTAGAGCATATGAGAGCGATAACTAATAAGGATAAAAACTACCCGGTCGCCCGCCACTTTGCTACACACCATCAGAGCAATAGAGATTTTCTCAGCTTCTACTGCATGGACCAGATCTCTAAGGTAGAAAGAGGAGGAAACAAAGAAAAACCCCTTAGAGTTTTGGAGTCGAAATACATTAATGATCTCAAAACCATAACGCCTTGGGGCCTCAATAATGATGAGGAGATGTGGGTTCATCTATAATAACAAAAACAAAACACACGTAAGGATTAACAAAGTGATGTGGTCTGGGTTATGAACTGGAATAACATCATTATGAAACATAAACAGAAACTGTAAATCCCATCACACTTATGTCCAAAGTTAGGCTGCAGTCTCTTAGACTTGAAAGAAACAAAGAATGTTGCCCATACAGGGCTAGAAAAACAATAAGAACTGAAAAGTGAGTAAATAAGAACAGTGAACTTTGGGGGTTCACCCCGAAATGTAACATTATAAAATTGAACAAATGCAAAGGTGTATATAATTTTTCACTGTTTAGAAATGAAATTGCAATTTGTAAAATGAGAGTATGTACATATATGAGATACTTGTGTTGATGTCATGACGTTTTTAAATTATGCACTTTAGCACTTTACTACTTTTGCCATTTAAAAGTAATAGGAATGTATGTGGACATATACACTCCAAGATGGCCACCGCCTTTCTTATGTATGATCCGTCTTTTATGTTGATGTATACATGTAGGTCAGGTGGGCTTTAAAATGGCACCTAAGCACTAACACAAACTGACACTGATGAAGCTTTTTACAGCGAAACGCGTCTGTCTGGGGTGAGGGGGGTTTGCAATAAAATATTCCAAACATCGGAATTCCAGAGTGCTTGCCGTTTTTCTGACGACACAAAGTCAGGCTGTGTTCCAATATATATATATATATATATATATATATTACCTACTGGCGGTCGCCAGTAGGTATATATAGTTAGGATTTTTTCTCTATGGGATTTTTGAAAATTCTATGTCTAATAACTTTGGCGTTTGTGGACGGAATTGGCTGAAATTTTCAGAAAAATGGCACATTTTGTTTCTGAGCAGCCCTTGAAAATGTGGGGGGGGTTCGTCAAGGGGGGGCTGAGAAAAAAGAGAAATTAACGTTTAAAAAAAGATATATATCTGTAACAGCGGACCGGGCAGCGCTCCAGTACGCGTACTTTTCGCGCAACGGAGCTTTGTGAAGCGAAGCTGATTGGTTCTCCGGCGTCTGTAAACATTCCAAACAGTCCGTAGCGGCCGCCATCTTGTCTCTCGGTAGGATCGAGAGAGAAGAGGAGGCCAAAGCGAAGGGGCAAATGACCATAAGGGGGCATAGTAGATCCTCGCTGACCCCCTAGGTTTGATGTGGAGGTTTTAAAAGGGCCCCGCGGGGCAAAAAAAAAAAATAATAATAATAATCGAACGGCTGAATGGATTTGCACGAAACTTGGCAAAATTGTAGGGACTGGTAGCCCGATGTGCCTTTGCTAGGTCTCAATATATGTGCTCCAGTGGATTTTGAGAAATTAACGTTCAAAAAAAGATATATATCTGTAACAGCGCTCCGCTTCGCGTAACGGAGGTTTGCGAAGCTGATTGGTCATTCTGTCACTGGGCTATAGTTGGGCTACATCTGGCTGATATTTGGGCTACATTTGTTTTTTTTTGTCTCTGGCGGCCATCTTTGGGCTACATTGGGCTACATTGGGCTTCATTGGGCTTCATTGGGCTACATTGGGCTACATTTGGGCTCCAACATATATATAGGCCAATGTAGCCCAATATATATTTTTCAAAGTTAATTTTCGTAAAAACCACTGGAGCATATATCTTGAGACGTAGCAAAGGCACATCGGGCTACCAGTCCCTACAATTTTGCCAAGTTTCGTGGAAATCCATTCAGCCGTTCGAGCTAAAAGTGAGTCCAACCGCCCTATGGAAATGAAGGAAATTAATGGGTAATTTGTAATTAGCAAATAGCTCATCGCAAACTAGGAATGGTAAAGAATCGCTATTTATTCCTTAAAGTTCGCTATTTAGGAAATGCAAAAAACTTTGATGATACATATGGCGGTTCATCTCTAACAAGATAAGAAGCATAGGGATAGATTTATGATGACTGGCGCATCACCAGGGATGTGTTAGTCATTCTGTGCCGCTGTTCCGTCACCTATGGTGTGCTGCATTTACAATGCGGCGCATCATGGGGCAAAAACAGCACAGATGCGTGATGTATCTGTGCCGTAAAGGTGGCGCATTGCTGGAGTTGTATCGCAAGTGTGATGAAGCTCCAGCAAGGGTCGGGGGTGCCCCTGTTGCAGGGTTTCTGTTCTCACACAGAACTGTGGACAGAGGATTGGAACCTCGGCGAATTAGGGTGTCCCAAAACTCACCTTAGTAATCAAAAACCCCTTAGCAAGCTAGGTACAGTGTCACATTGGATATAACAAACTCTCAATGTTTAGACAATCCAGAATATGAACTTATAGTACCTCAGGATACGTGGAACTCATGAACAGTCGGTCGTTATATATTTCTTAGAAACCAGAACATGGAGTTAAGAAGAACACATGTGTATTTGAAATGTTTATTTACTAATGCCGTCTTCTCAGGCGTAGTATCTTAGATAATACAAGTACACATATTATCAGTAGCAAAATTACCAGCATAGTTACTAGTACATAAAAAGCGAATGGTGACAGTATGTTAACATGCTGTAAATGAATAAGAGTTAGCAACACTTATAAGCAGCCGCGGGCCGTGGAGGGAGTTACGGTGGGGCAGGGAGGCGGGGAGGGGGAGGGGCAGGGTGGAGAGGGCTCCACCCTGCCCCTCCCCCTCCCCGCTTCCCTGCCCCACCGTAACTCCCTCCACGGCCCGCGGCTGCTTATATCTCACCCTCCCTAATACACATATTATATTATTTGCTAAGAAGGTCTCTTTGTGTTGGTTTAGGGCGTGCCCATACTTTAGTGTCTTAGATTTGAAGGAATCACATCAGCATACACCAGCTCTCTCTTCATGTGAACCGCATCAACTGTTGTGTATGTGTGTTCGGCAAAGCAATATAAAACCCGCCTCATGCCCAGAATTGGCAGAAGTTGCACTTATGTTATGAGTATGAAGTCGTGGAGATCAGACCTCATAACAATTCTGTATCGTGTTGTTCTTGAAACTTCAGCACTCGCTGTACAGATATAGTTTAACAAGCAAAGCAGATAGTAGAGCAATAACATATTATTCTCATGTAAACCACGATGAACTACTAGGTTGAAAGCTAAAGCAACAACTAAGTGTCGTGTGCAGAAGTTGCAAAAAAGGAAAAATGGCGTTTAAACCGGTAATGAGCCCATGCTAACTTAACACGGTGTAAAGATATCCAGGACCTAGATGACACCTCCCCATGATCCGGAAACGAACTGAATAAGATAATAGAAGTGCCATCTCATGAGAGCAGATTGCAAGTTTATATGTGAACGGTCCGCAAGGTAAAGCATTAAAAACTAGGAAAATTTAATGCTAAAGAAAAATAAAACAGCCAAGTACTTTATCGAGTCTTAAGCCAATAGGCAAGCTAAATAATAAAAACTTGACAAATAAGTCAATGAATTGTCAATGAAATGCTAGTACTCAGCATATCAAACATGAAAAAGGTCTATGACATAACTGTGTATGCAAAATAAGCTGTAACAGCCTCCAATAGGAAGTCACCGTCTTCATCCGAAAAGAGTTCAGCCATCCAATTTAAAAGCGGAAAAGAACATACGTGCTCTCCCAGCACCGGATCCTCTATCACCATCAGAGGACAGCTCGGTGGGTTTTCAAGAAAGCTCTGTTCCAAGAAAGACTGTGTTGCCGCCAGTAAATTCCAGGGACCAATTAGTCCATGCATCAATGCCACAGCCATAATCCTTTCGCCAGGACAAACCAACTCGTGAGTAATGATAGGAGTCATCAGCTGATTAAAGTCGACGTCAGGAGAAACCGGTCCGCAGAGACACAAATCAATGGCCCAATCGAAATCACAGGTCAGGCAGTGAAATACAGGCTGGACACAGGTGAAGTAGGAGAATCGAAAAGATAATCCATATGCCGTGCTTAATATCGCCAACGGCATTGTGCCATAATATTCTAGCATGCGATTGCGGAACAGTGTCAGCAGCTGCAGGGCGGGAGCTTGCACAGGAGGGACATCCATATTTAAAAATGTAAAAAAGCACAAGAGCGTCCGCTGGTAATGCAAGTAAAAATGGGAATCCACGAAGCAGAGTGGAAAAAATAGAATGAAAGAAAGCAGGGATGACTCCAAAGATTTTCTCAAATGAAGTCACGAGACCACTGGTAACAACTTTAAAAAAGTGCGCCAGGGCCTTTGTGGAGGACGCGTTAAAGATAGTCCGAACCATCTTGCTGAAATGGAAAGGCAAATCTGTATTGAAAAGGGTCTGCACCTCTGTACGGGTGTTCGCTATGTGAAGCACGAAAGTTTCACGGGCCGAACTCAAGGCCACCTCTCTCTGAGACAAAAGAGCTCTTATTCTTGCCATGCCGTTGAAATCTGCTCCCAAGGTTGGTATTTGTGGCGAGATTGAAAACTCCCTATGTTCATGTGTGGGAGGAAATAGAACATTTCTGCAGCAAATAACCCGTTCACTTACTGTTACGATAAAAGGAATACTTTTAATTAACCCAGAACAATCTTCATTATTGAGCATCAAATAACTACCATTTTCCAACAACTTGAACGTGGGGATGATAGCAGGAACTGGCGTGCCTTGCAACACGCAAGCCATGTTTGGTCGGTGTTTGTTGCATGAACCGTGTAACTGTATGTGCCTACACATTAGTGAATGATGTGGCGTCTCAGTGCATTCCTCTCCATTCAGATAAACTTCTTGATCATCTTTGAAACATCTGTATGTGTATGGAAGCGACCAGACCTCATGAAGAAAAGCACTACCTAAAGGTTCATAACGACCTATTGGTATATATTTCATACAATTTGAAAACTTATATAAAGCAAAAGGCAGCGTTATTAAACCGTGGATAAGGCACGTTGCCAAAAAACCCGCAATCCTCTGCTGGTGATGTCACTGAGCATGTCATGAATGATGTAATATGTGACATCATCAGCAGTGGATTACGGGTAATAGTATCTCTAGTTTACTCCCTTATAGCTGTCTTTCTTTTAACATAAGTGTCTGTTTCCTTCCCTTATACTTACTGTTCTTTTTTTAAAAAAAAATTTTTGGTTCACTTCCGGTTCGCGTACCGGCGAGCGAACTGGGAAGCGAACTACGAGAAATAGAGGTTGGCACAGTTCCAAATATTGTACCAATTTTTTAATAACGGGGCGGTAGTTCTGAAAAGAACTTTTTTTTAAATTGTTTTTGTTGTTTTATATTTTTTTTATTATTTTTCTGAACATTTTTTTACTTTTTTAGAATTTTTCTGAACAGTTTTATTTTTTTGGGGTTTTTCTTGGAGGGGGCAATGAAAACGATTCATTGTAAAGGGCTCAACAGGAGCAACAAAACAAAAAAAAAGTATTTATTATTTTGGGCGTTTCGTACAAACTTGCATATGATAGTCAATAGCTCTGTTGATCAGAGTGATGCTTCTTTCTCCGTAGCAAATGAATCCATTGCAATGTACGCAGACGTGTTTTACTTCACCAAATCTCATTTGTATATTTGGCACCATCTCCCTGCCCTCTGGTCCCGTTACTTCCGGTACAACAGATCTTCTGGCCATAATAGGGAGATTATCTAGGTCGTTCCGAAACTGTGCAGCACTGTAGTTGTTAGGATGCCACCTAGTCATATGGCGATGCATTGTGTAGTTTCCGAAACTGTATTTTTTCTCGGTCCCTCTGGACAGTCTATCTTGACATATAAGGCAAGTTACGTATCTTGCATTTACTTTTTTCTGACCTTTGGGAATTTAAAAAAATTGCCAAATGAAGTTTTCTTTCCGGTGAGACGTCCTGGGCTCCTCAGGCAAAAACTGCCTCTCTTCGTGCTCGTCGTCCTGTTCCTCTTCTTCCTCTTCTTGTTGAATTATAACTTGAGCAGGTGGTCCACTCTTCCTTGGATGTGGTGGAGGTGGTGGGGAAGCACCAGCTGAAGCTACTAAAGAAGCCATTGCTCACTGGTAACAAAGGGTCTTTCTCTCACAATGATGAAAGTCAGAGTGAGGAAAGAAGGAGGGATTTTCATCATTTGGGAAAAACATGAGTTCTCAACCAATGAAAAGTGTTCATTTTAGATTATATGACCTAGTCTTACATCATTAGGAAACCAAAAGTGAAATGAACCAATGAAAAGTGTTATTACCAAGTCACATGACCTGCTGTGTTTACGTTAAGCGCTTTGCAGGGCCTCCCGGTTTGCTTCCAGAAACCTGCGCTTTGCGACTCGCTTCGCGTACCAGTTCGCTAACGTAGCACGTCATATGACGTATCACGCGACAACGTGAAACGTCATGCGGACGGGAGGCGTCACGATGTTGTTTTCTAACGCGGCAGTTGCGGTAAAGAAACGTTTACCGGCTCGCGGTCTATTTCACGGCATCAAGGTCAGCTAACGGGAAGCTTCCCGATTCGCGAAGCGGGAACGAAGAAAAAAAAATATTTAAAAAAAAATTATTCATAAACATATAAAATATATTTTTGGATTTAAAGAAGAATACATTTTACAGCTACAGATATTAGCTGTTAAAAAACCAATGAAATTCACTGAAAAAACCATAGGTTATAGACCATATATAGTTAGGAATTAGCATTTACAAAACCTTGAAAATTCACTGAAAAAACCATAGGTTATAGACCATATATAGTTAGGAATTAGCATTTACAAAACCTTATTTTACTCACACAAAACCATTGAAATTCCATATATAGTTAGTTGCACTAACTATATATCGCGCACCCGCAATCCACTGCTGATGATGTCACATATTACATCATTCATGACATGGTCAGTGACATCACTGATGACATCACTGATGACATCTCAAATGACATCACTGATGACATCACTGATGACATCTCATTTGACATCAAAGACCACATCACTGATGATATCATTCATGTGACAATACAATGCATCTCCTCACATTTTAATATAACCTCTGTTTCACCCAGTGTTAAATACAGAGTATAATTTTTGAAACCATTGACACACCAATACTAGTTACTACATACGCACTCACTGATTCCTATGTCTACACACATATTCACTCATTCACCCATACAATCATTCATACATACAATCACTCATCTTTACAACACTATCATATGCACTCATACACCTATACAGACACTCACAGTCTGCCACTCATCCATGGAGTTACTCACACACCTAGTCAGTCCTGTAAAGAATCAATGACACTTCCATTTTCTTGTCTATACAGTTAAACATAGAGCACCTTACATTTTCAAACATATACTAACACATACTTACCTTCTTATACAATCATTGATACAAGTACACATTGATCTGCACAGAGTCACGCACCTCCCAGCCAGCCACACACACACTCAGTCTCCCATACAAATACTTGGACAATCAATCAGTAACCCATATAGTTAATCATATAGCTACTGATCAACACATGCAGCAGTTTACAGAACAACAGACATAATGATGCACAAATTAAGACAGTTTAGTCACTAACCCATGCACTCAGTGAGACACATTTAATCACTCACTCATACATTCAGTCATGCACCTACTAAATCCTTTGTCCAGACACTTATACTTCCACTCATTCTTCAATATGTAAGACACATTTTAACTTTACAGAAACATACAGTCACTGGATGTTGTCATCAGTGATGTCATCAGTGATGTCATCAGTGATGTCATTTGAGATGTCATCAGTGATGTCATCAGTGATGTCACTGACCATGTCATGAATGATGTAATATGTGACATCATCAGCAGTGGATTGCGGGTGCGCGATATATAGTTAGTGCAACTAACTATATATGGAATTTCAATGGTTTTGTGTGAGTAAAATAAGGTTTTGTAAATGCTAATTCCTAACTATATATGGTCTATAACCTATGGTTTTTTCAGTGAATTTTCAAGGTTTTGTAAATGCTAATTCCTAACTATATATGGTCTATAACCTATGGTTTTTTCAGTGAATATATATATATATATATGCAGGGTAACAGGGTAATCGGCTGCCACCAGAAACCAGAGCCTGGTATGGTTCCACACAATCTAAGAAATAGGATCGTGAAGGAGAAACATCTCTGGATGCTTCGACTCCAGTGAGACTAGTAGAAAATCCAGGCATAACCCAGCGGCAAGAACACTCAGAAAATAGACACGGGGAATAACAAACTACAGGTACCATCATGCCGGCACACTTACCATTGTGATAGTCCACTAGAGGCCGGTAATGGTACAAAAGAAACAACACCTGTGGCTAACGAACATTTCCGCTTGTGGGTGTACCTTAGAAAAAGTTCAGAGACACTGAACGAAACGCGTCAGGAAGACAGCCTGCAATTTGCTCAAATCAATGCTATTTGCATAGATGTTTCGTGTGCTGCTCACCTTTGTTCCAGAATAGGAATCAAACAAGATGTCATATGTAGAGACATAGGTCCAGTCGCAGAGCAGACGCACCGCCAGAGAAAGCGCCGACATCATTACCCGCCCAGGATCTCCCTTGAAGACTCGGTCGCATGATTAACAGGGTAATCGGCTGCCACCAGACACCAGAGCCTGGTATGGTTCCACACAATCTAAGAAATAGGATCGTGAAGGAGAAGCATCTCTGGATGCTTCGACTCCAGTGAGACTAGTAGAAAATGCAGGCATAACCCAGCGGCAAGAACACTCAGAAAATAGACACGGGGAATAACGGACTACAGGTACCATCATGCCGGCACACTTACCATTGTGATAGTCCACTTGTTGCCGGTAATAGTACAAAAGAAACAACACCTGTGGCTAACGAACATTTCCGCTTCTGGGTGTACCTTAGAAAAAATTCAGAGACACTGAACGAAACGCATCAGGAAGACCGCCTGCAATTTGCTCAAATAAATGCTGTTTGCATAGATGTTATGTGTGCGGCTCACCTTTGTTCCAGAATAGGAATCAAACCAGATGTCATATGAAGCGACATAGGTCCAGTCGCAGAGCAGACGCACCGCCAGTGAGAACGCCGACATCATTACCCGCCCAGGACCTCCCTTGAAGACTCAGTCGCACGATTAACAGGGTAATCGGCTGCCACCAGACACCAGAGATGGTATGGTTCCACACAATCTAAGAAATAGGATCGTGAAGGAGAAACATCTCTGGATGCTTCGACTCCAGTTAGACTAGTAGAAAATGCAGGCATAACCCAGCGGCAAGAACACTCAGAAAATAGACACGGAGAATAACGGACTACATGTGCCATCATGCCGGCACACTTACTATCGTGATAGTCCACTAGAGGCCGGTAATGGTACAAAAGAAACAACACCTGTGGCTAACTAACATTTCCGCTTGTGGGTGTACCTTAGAAAAAGTTCAGAGATACTGAACGAAACGCGTCAGGAAGACCGCCTGCAATTTGCTCAAATAAATGCTGTTTGCATAGATGTTTCGTGTGCGGCTCACCTTTGTTCCAGAATAGGAATCAAATAAGATGTCATATGAAGCGACATAGGTCCAGTCGCAGAGCAGACGCACCGCCAGTGAGAGCGCCAACATCATTACCCACCCAGGACCTGCCTTGAAGACTCGGTCGCACGATTAACAGGGTAATCGGCTGCCACCAGACACCAGAGCCTGGTATGGTTCCACACAATCTAAGAAATAGGATCGTGAAGGAGAAACATCTCTGGATGCTTCGACTCCAGTGAGACTAGTAGAAAATGCAGGCATAACCCAGCGGCAAGAACACTCAGAAAATAGACATGGGGAATAACGGACTACAGGTACCATCACGCCGGCACACTTACCATCGTGATAGTCCACTAGAGGCCGGTAAAGGTACAAAAGAAACAACAACTGTGGCTAACGAACATTTCCCCTTGTGGGTGTACCTTAGAAAAAGTTCAGAGATATTGAACGAAACGCGTCAGGAAGACCGCCTGCAATTTGCTCAAATAAATGCTGTTTGCATATATGTTTCGGGTGCGGCTCACCTTTGTTCCAGAATAGGAATCAAACAAGATGTCATATATATATATATATATATATATATATATATATATAAATATATATTACCTACTGGCGGTCGCCAGTAGGTAGTTATAGTTAGGACCTAGTTTCCATAGGAAATCCTCAACATTCTATTTGGATTAACTTTGGCCCTGGTGGATGAATCTTTGCGAATTTCTCAAAGAAGATGGCTCGGTCCGCTGCGCTCCTTCCCTGAAAGGTTGGGGGGGATTGGTAAAGTGGGGGCTGAGATAAAAGGGGGGTCCCAAAACGTGTTTTCTCCATGTTATTTTCCATAGGACGTTTAGACACGGCTACAGGTCGAACGGCTGAATGGATTTATAAGAAATTTGGCAAAACTGTAGAGTCCGGCTCGTAGATTACGCTTTTTTGGGAATGGTGTAAATCTGTTCAGTAGTTGCTGAGAAAATTAAAGTTAAAGTCAATTATATATCTATAAGCGCGCACGGGTGCGCGCACTCACGCGGCTGCGCGCGAGCGGAATATTTTTTTTTGCTGCGTGACGTTTGTTAACGTTCGATTCGAAGGAAATCAGGAAGTGTTGACCGCCATTTTGTCACTGCGAGTAAATGTATTGTCATTTCAAAGCGTTGGAACATGGAAAGGGGAGAAGGTAGAGATTGTTTTGCTGCGTAGGTTCTCTCAGGGTGTGCAGTAAGGCCCTTAAACGCGAAAATATATATTTAAAAAAAAAAAAGTTGCGGGGTGCGCGCACTCGGGCGCGCACACCTATTTACAAGAGTGTGAAAATGGAGATAAATCAGAAGTTTGAGTGCTTTGATATAAGGTGGCTCTGAAAAGAGCCCTTGTGGTAATTGAGTTTTTTCTGCATTTATAAGTAAGTACCGATGCAGAGTCTGATGTTGCAGAGGAAGATTCTGTTTCCCTCATCCGTGAAATGAACACCATCTGTCCTATAGATGTCTTGCATGTGGTAACGCAAGTTGTTGTGGTAAATAGAACCCATGCTATAATCTCTGAGGAAAGCAGAAACAGATTTATTAACATGTCTCCTTGCTTTCTCAATTTGTGCACAATGTTGATTGGACCAATTCCATTTCTGTCTTTGGCATATATTGGAATATACCAAGGCAGTTTGAGGAAAAAGTGTCATCAATTGTCGAAAGGTGTCTTTTAGAAGAATTTCCAGACCTACCCCAGTCAATGTGCCTAGATCGTTCCCACCACAGTGCACAATTATAAGGTCTGGTTCTGGGAGATGCATAAAAGTTTTCACTAATGGTATTAATTGGGGACATCTTAATCCTCTTTGCCCAATCCACGTTATCTGCACATTTGGTAAATCAAGGTTGGAAATTCGTCTGCTTGCTGCATATTTTCCACTCCAGTGAATATAGCTGTGTCCTAAAAGCCAAACCTTCATTTTCAAGGCAGATGCACTCGTACTCCGATGGGTTCTGGAAGTGGAATGGCAGTTAGAAGCTGAAAGTCAGGATAAAAAAATGGATGAAGCTTGGTGTGGTTGAAAAACGAAAAATGATTGGTTGATTCTAATACGTGAAGATTGAAGACTACGTTGCATGTTAATGTTATGTAAAAGAAAAAGTAGTATTGGGTGTGAAAAAAATGACATGTAACAGAGCTGTGGATAGGCAGGTGTTTCTGGAGGGAAAACAGTGTTGTTAGTTTGCTGTAGAACGTTGAGATATGAACTTTTGACCTGTGCCTTCAGCCAGGTGCAGAATGAGGTGTTACCATGGAAACAGTCAGAGATGGCAGTGGGTGATGGGTGACTTTTATGTGACATTGAAAATATTGTGAGGGACAATCAACTGAAATGTACATTTGAATACAAAATGTTGCGGGAGGAAATATGATTGGCTGAAGAGACATATATGAGTCTGTATTGACTGGATATCTGTGCCATTGAATTTTGGTTGCAGTGATAGCAGCATAATTGAGACTTCCGTCAAACGAATATCTATTTTGTGACTGTCACTGTTGTACATCGTACAAAGCATTGGTAAAGGTAAGTCTGTAACTGTTTGTTTTGTCATGTACCGTAAAATATGGTTTACTCACAAACAATGATTGATTTTCCTCATAGTTTGAAACTAAACTCATTTTTGGCTGTCATAATGTGTTGTATTTCTAAAACTATTTTTAATTTAAATGTGAAATATGAAGTATAAAATATGTTTAATATAAAGAGTAATTATTTGTGTGATTTTGAAGCCTTTATATATAATGAGAGAAGTTGTTTATGAAGTGAAAAAATGATATTAGCAGAGAGACAGATAATGCAGATAGAGAGGGAAATGGTACATTACATGTGATACCGTCTTGAAAAAGTGGTAATGCTTAATTAATTCTTAAACTTTCTGACAGACGACAAAATTACTATGTAGTTTTGTGGCCGCGGCTTGCACTGGTGGGGTGAGAGGGGGAGGTGGTCGAGTAAAATAAAATGAAAAGTAAAATGCTCATGGTTAATGAATTCGTAAACTTTCTGTCACACGACAAAATTAGAGTGCTGTTTCTGGACGCGGCCTGCATTGGTGGGTGTAGGGTGAGAGGGGCAGGTTGTTGAGTGAAATAAAATGAAAAGTTGGTATATTACATGTGATACCGTCTTGAAAAAGTGGTAATGTTTAATGAATTCTTAAAGTTTCTGTCAGACGACAAAATTATAGTGCGCTTTGTGGCCGCGGCCTGCATTGGTGGGCGTAGGGTGAGAAGGGCAGGTGGTTGAGTAAAATAAAATGAAAAGTTGGTACATTACATGTGATACCGTCTTGAAAAAGTGGTAATGCTTAATGAATTCTTAAACTTTCTGACAGACGACAAAATTACATTGTAGTTTGTGGCCGATGGCTTGTAGTGGTGGGGTGAGAGGGGGAGGTGGTCGAGTAAAATAAAATGAAAAGTTCTGACCATGAGGTTGTACACAGATTGGTGCAGTAAATGTGTTCGTAAATTGAGGTACCAAACGGAGTATAAAAATATCTCTCTCACTCCTGCTGTTTGACTGCATCTTCATCTGCCTTCTGTTTTCCGTCTCCGTTG
This sequence comes from Lissotriton helveticus, assembly GCF_964261635.1. Taxonomy (NCBI): domain Eukaryota; kingdom Metazoa; phylum Chordata; class Amphibia; order Caudata; family Salamandridae; genus Lissotriton; species Lissotriton helveticus. The sequence continues at coordinate 1,597,281,449 of NC_136059.1, read as the reverse complement.
CCCTGTGTTATCTTATTGTGTGTGTGTCTGTCTGTGTCTGCCTTCAGTCCGGGCTGAGGAACTTTGCTGTGGAGGCACACACAGATAGTCGCATCAAAGTAGTTGGAACGTTTTCAAAAAACTATTTATATAATTGAAATGCTTTTTTGAAGCGCTAGTGAATGTTTTCTTTCAGAATTACCGCTCGGTTGCTTCCATAGAGCAGAGGGTATGTTGTATTTCACTACTTAGTGCCTCTGCATCTGCACTCTGTTCTCTGGTGGCTGGCGGAGAAGTGTTTGTTATTGTGGAGATTAAAGCGTGATAAGGAGTGAAATACGACATAGCGTCTGGTCTGTAGAAGCGTGGGAGCAGTGATTAACACTGAGTGAAGCGGAACTGCGACGGTGGTTGAGAAGAGTAATAAATTATTTTTTTACAGAGGTACAACTGTCTGCATGGTGCGCGACCTACTAAGAAAGGGTTCACGGGCTGTTATAGGCCTGTGGGTTCTAGTATGAGTAAATCAGGTCGACAAAAGAAAATATTAAGTTAGTATAGCTGAAGTTACGTGGAACACATGAATACTGTTTCAGTATACAATCATTTTAGTTGAGATCATGGATTAAAAGAGAGAACGTGTATATTTGAAATGTTTATTCAGAATATAAAGAGTAATTATTTGTGTGATTTTGAAGCCTTTATATATAATGAGAGAAGTTGTTTATGAAGTGAAAAAATGATATTAGCAGAGAGACAGATAATGCAGATAGAGAGAGAAATGGTACATTACATGTGATACCGTCTTGAAAAAGTGGTAATGCTTAATGAATTCTTAAACTTTCTGACAGACGACAAAATTACATTGTAGTTTGTGGCCGCGGCTTGCACTGGTGGGGTGAGAGGGGGAGGTGGTCGAGTAAAATAAAATGAAAAGTAAAATGCTAATGGTTAATGAATTCGTAAACTTTCTGTCACACGACAAAATTAGAGTGCGGTTTCTGGACGCGGCCTGCATTGGTGGGTGTAGGGTGAGAGGGGCAGGTGGTTGAGTGAAATAAAATGAAAAGTTGGTATATTACATGTGATACCGTCTTGAAAAAGTGGTAATGTTTAATGAATTCTTAAAGTTTCTGTCAGAGGACAAAATTATAGTGCGGTTTGTGGCCGCGGCCTGCATTGGTGGGCGTAGGGTGAGAATGGCAGGTGGTCGAGTAAAATAAAATGAAAAGTTGGTACCTTACATGTGATACCGTCTTGAAAAAGTGGTAATGCTTAATGAATTCTTAAACTTTCTGACAGACGACAAAATTACATTGTAGTTTGTGGCCGCGGCTTGTACTGGTGGGGTGAGAGGGGGAGGTGGTCGAGTAAAATAAAATGAAAAGTTCTGACCATGAGGTTGTACACAGATTTGTGCAGTAAATGTGTTCGTAAATTGAGGTACCAAACGGAGTATAAAAATATCTCTCTCACTCCTGCTGTTTGACTGCATCTTCATCTGCCTTCTGTTTTCCGTTTCCGTTGCCCTGTGTTATCTTATTGTGTGTGTGTCTGTCTGTGTCTGCCTTCAGTCCGGGCTGAGGAACTTTGCTGTGGAGGCACACACAGATAGTCGCATCAAAGTAGTTGGAACGTTTTCAAAAAACTATTTATATAATTGAAATGCTTTTTTGAAGCGCTAGTGAATGTTTTCCTTTCAGAATTACCGCTCGGTTGCTTCCATAGAGCAGAGGGTATGTTGTATTTCACTACTTAGTGCCTCTGCATCTGCACTCTGTTCTCTGGTGGCTGGCGGAGAAGTGTTTGTTATTGTGGAGATTAAAGCGTGATAAGGAGTGAAATACGACATAGCGTCTGGTCTGTAGAAGCGTGGGAGCAGTGATTAACACTGAGTGAAGCGAAACTGCGACGGTGGTTGAGAAGAGTAATAAATTATTTTTTTACAGAGGTACAACTGTCTGCATGGTGCGCGACCTAGTAAGAAAGGTTTCACGGGCTGTTATAGGCCTGTGGGTTCTAGTATGAGTAAATCAGGTCGACAAAAGAAAATATTAAGTTAGTATAGCTGAAGTTACGTGGAACACATGAATACTGTTTCAGTATACAATCATTTTAGTTGAGATTATGGATTAAAAGAGAGAACGTGTATATTTGAAATGTTTATTCAGAAATGCACTGTTTTCAAGGCAAGTTTCTAATCTAATACGAGTAGAGACATTGCAAAAAACAAAGTAATCGGTATAGTCAGTAGTACATAGAATACAAACGGTATAGTTGATGAAAAATGAATATGGTTTTGCAAAATTAATTATACACTCTTATGAGGAAGTACATTATATTTTAATAAATGGAAGAAGGTCTCTGGCCTTTCAGTTTAGGAACGATACATGAAAATGCTAGTGGTTAGACATTATGTCTTTATCAATCAGCTCTCTGCATGCAAAGCACTATCACGTTTCTGTTATGCTATTGTGTAAGGGAAAAAAAACGCGCCAAAACCGACAAAATGGCGAGAGGTGCATGTATGTAATCAAAATATTTTAGTTTATTGAAAATTAAGTGATCAGAGGTGTCTGAGGCGGAATTAAGCAGTTCAAATGCGAAATTGCGTTTACAGTTATAAAAAACTAATTCTATATTTACACATTAATTAGGGCACATATAGCATATATTAGCGAGTTTTGGTTCGAGTACGTTTGAAATAACATAAGATAAGATATACAATAGAATTGTTGAGATTAGACTTTAATAAAAAATAAAGTTCAAAATCGAGTAGGTGAAGAAAAAAAAATTTGTCCACATAAAAGATCAAAATTTAACCAGTAGGAAATCATAATGTCCACTGTTAGTAAAGCCAATAGGTCTGTTCATGTTAAGAAAATATCCAAGAAAACGTGAAAAAGATAGGGAGGCAAAACGAAATGTGGACGTCAATGGCTTGCATAACAGTCAACCCAGGATTGTATAGGCAAAGTAGGCAGCAACTGCTTCTAACAAGAAGTCACTGTTATGATCCGAAAACATGTCAGCCATCCAATTGAAAAGAGGAAAGCAGCATTCATGATCTGTTATTACCGGAGCCTCTAGTACCATCAGAGGACAGCTCGGTGGGTTTTCAATGTAGCTGTCTGTCAGGAAATCTTGCGCCGCTGCGAATATATCCCAATGACCCAGAACTCCTTGTATCGCTGCAAAGGCCATAATCCCTCCGTTGCAACAAAACTGTTCATGATCAATTAACGGATTCATGAGATGATTGTAATTCACTTCAGGAGGTACCAAGTTGCAGAGACATAAGTCCAGGGCCCACATGAAATCACAGCTCAGGCAATGAAATACAGGCTGCACACAGGTGAAATAGGAATATCGAAATGATAATCGATATGAAGTATTCAGAGTCGAGAGTGCTAAGATGCCGTAGTAGTCAAGCATCTTCTGGCGAAATAGTTCTAAGTGTTCCGGCTTGTTTGCGAAGACAGGAGGGACATCCATTTTGAAATAAACGAGATGGGAACACAAACGTCGCAGCACTGGCAGTTCAACAGGAAGTCCACAGAAATAGGTCGCAGAGCATGGAGTGAAGAGTAGCAGAATGACTTGATATCATTTTTGGCAGTCCGGTCACTAAACCATTGCTTAGTAGTTATAAAAAAAATAGCCTGTCTTGAAGTGGAGGATGAGTTTAAAATTAAGGGATTCCCTCAGTACATTGTAAAGGAAGGCCACTCTTTTATAAGGAATGGTGTTGTCTGTGAATATTAGCTAAGTGATAGATATGTTCGCGAACAGATGCTACGCTAACTTCTTTTTGTGACAATAAGGCTGTTGTTCATGTCTTGTGATTCAAGGCCGGAATTTGCTGCCAGATGGAAATATCAAGGTTCACATGCGTGGGGTAGATAAACTACATTCTTAAAGGGAAGCAAATGCAGAGTGATTTTTACCGCGTAAGCTTTGTCGTTTAAAAAGTCATAGTGATTTTCATTATATGTAAAAAATAATGTCACTGATGAAGAATGAAAAAAAATCGTTATAATAATAGGCACTGGTGTATTTTTGGAAAGATATGCAACATTACAGGGATTCCACTTAAATAAGTCATGTAATTGAAAGTGCCTGCATGTGGACGACTAAATACATGTTTAGGCGTTTAATATGCAGCTTTGAAAAAAAACGTGCGTTTGTTTTAAAAATTAAATGTAAAGGTTTAGAGCAGGAGTTTCCAAAGCGGTCGTGGAGGGCTAGATGCATGGCAGATTAAAAAAATTACTACATGTTTTTCAATTGGGTTATCTTAAACATATGGGGGCATATTACCAAGCAATAGCGATAATTATCGCTATTGCTTGGTTAGAGACAAAAATGTACCGCTGCACTGCGGCAATTTTTGTCGCAGATAAACCTTGGTATTACCAAGGTTTATCGCAAATGCGATAAAAAACGGCCGCAATGCATGAATATCGCTGAAAAGTCAGCGATATTTATGCATTACCGAGCTAATGCTCTTAGCCATGTTATCCACCTACCATTGGATAACATGGCTAAGAACTGCTCAGGGCAGGTGTTAGCTTTTGGAGATATTCGTGCCTAGCACGAATATCTCCAAAAGTTGGTAATAGGAGATAGCGATGTTAGCGACTGTTTCCAGTCGCTAACATCTTGGCACGCCCACTTTGCATGTCATTAGTGATTAATATCACTGACATGCAAAGTGGGGTCCAAGATGGTCGCTATCTCCTACTAGCTGTCGCTAACTGGTGTTAGCGACAGCTAGGTAATAGGGAGATAATTTTATCTCCGCTTTCTTGGCTTTTAAAGCCAAACAAGCGGAGATAAACCCCCTTGATAATATGCCCTTCGTTTCTTTATCTACTGTGCAGTTTTTCTGCATGTTGCCTATTCTTTGATTTTTACTGTTGCTGTGTCTTATACATTTTCCAGGGGCGGGTATAGGGTCATGGCAGCCCTGGGCAGGGAGCGTAGGTAGGGGGCTCTGTAACAGGGGGTTTGGGCGGGGCGGAGCGTGCAGCCCACTGAAGAGGGGGGGTGGATCAAGGTGTTTGGAAGTGGAACAGAGGCAGAGCACGCCAAATTCCTGCCATGGTCTGCTACGCAAATATGTATGCATCCTTAGAGGATTATTATATTAAAGATATATATAAATATGGTGGCTCCTGGGGTTTGGTGGTCCTGTGCAGGTGTACTGCTTGCATATGCCCATGGTTGGCCCTGTATTTTCTGTCTATGCACTTGTTCTCCGTCACATGGGCTTTTAGTTATGAAGGCCTTGTGTCGCTGGTGCATGAGTTTTAACATGGGAAAAAGTGATATATCTGTGGCGCAATGGTTTCATAAATGAGACATTTTGTATCTTATTGTAATGATAGAGAATCTTGGGGAATTTATCTGTTATGCTTGTTCTTTGCTATAATGGCTCTATGTTGTGTAAGAAATAAGTCTGTAATAAGTTAATTAAATTTTATTATTTTCTTTTTTACAGTGTTTGGTGCTGAAAAGCAACAACCTGCCTTCTGAATTACAGAATTTGAGGAATTATATTCTTTTTTTCAGGTGAGTTGGTATTTTTGCATAGGCAATTTTTTTGGGTGCACATGAAAATAATGAAGAAGATTTTTTTAAATGTTTGTAAAATTTCATTTTGGAATATGATTTTATCTTGAATTATTCACATGGGTTGTATCTGCTTATACTAGATATGTATTTTGAGATATTCTCCACTGACAGTTGAAATTATCTTTTAATGGGCTTGGTGCATGTGTTCTTTTTGATGGAGTTCAGATTTACGGATCATTGGAGTATAATTCTTTCATGTTTCCATTACTTAAATCTTGTGAAGTGCTCATGATTTTTGAAATCTTGTTGCATTATGTTTGGCAGTTTTTCTCCTTTATTTACAAAGAGGTATTATGATATGGTTCTAGGTGTGATGGGTATCTTTCCTGCATATCTGTGATTATACTATGTATAGGCATTGTTTTACATATTCATGCAGAGGTTTATTATGAGGTTGTTCTTCATGCTTAGTATGACATTTTGTATATGCTATGACTTTTACATGGTGAGTATGCTGTTGAAACATAAAATGAACTGTCTCTGTGGGAAGTAGTAATCTGTTAAGTGAATGCTATGGTTTGTATAGTGTGAGCCTTCTCTTCAGAGTGCATGTAGTTTACATAGCTCTTTGTACTGGTGAACTGAAAAAATGGGTCTCTAAAAATTAATTCTACAGATTATCAATATTTGTGATATCTAGAAAATCTAAAAAGAAATTTTACAGTAAAATGTATTTTAACAACAGTAATTATTTAATGGAAAAAAAGATCAGTGTTAATGTTTAGGGTTATATTGCCAATTTCTTTTCAAAACACGAGGAACGTGGTATCTTAAAATATATAGAGTTAATAAGTTAGAAATTATAAAAATATATGTAGTTTAAAAATTAGTAAAGGTACTTTTAAGTTATACATTTATGAAAAAAGATATAATTTAGTCTCTATATTTTTTTAAAAGGATACAGAAGAATAAACTGAGTCTAGTTATGGAGAATTCATCAGAAGAGAAACAAATTCATTTTGAAATCATTAACGAAGTGATGGAGGAAATTTTAGACGCAGTCTTTAAAGAGGAAATAGATGAAAAAAATTATTTTATGGACATGTCTTTAGACTCCGCTTACTTAGAGATGGTAAAAGGAGATGAGGACTTTGGACTTGAAGAAGTCCCTGATGATATAATGGTGGAAGTTCTACAAAATTATGAAGATTTAAATAAATTAAAAAAATTTGATAGTAAAGCATTCTTGAAGACAGTTTTCTTGTCCTATTCGTCGTTGATGTGCTTTAGGAGAGTGATAAGACATGTTCTCATGAAGTGTAAAAGAGATTGTAGTAAAAAAGATTAAAACATCTACGATGACCCATAGTTCTTGAAAAAGTGTACTGTTTGTATGCTTTAAAAATTAGAATTAAAAACTGTCTATAATGTTAAAACAGATATGGAGTGTGATAAAATTAAGAACCAACATTCACTACAGGATTTCCTACTCTGTTCAGAGACTTTCTGTTATTTTCTTTATTCTACTTAGAAAATGAATCTGTGGTTTAAATTTGTACGTTATATGCTAGTAGTCAACTATAATATTTGTTATGTTTGTGTTTTACAGATTGAGAATTTCATCAAAATCTTAAATTAAGATGCCGACCAGAACTGAAAAAAGAAAGATCTATAAACGGACTTACAATTTGAAGAAGAAAGGAATTGAAGAAGTATCAAAAGAACATAGGACGGATAAAAAGAAGAGTGCTCCTGGTAAGCAAACCAAAAAGTTTTTGAGAGCAATATGTGGAACGAAAAATGTTAGTATTGAAGTGCACAAGGAAAAAAGTATACCAGTATCGAGAAGGAGACATGGAACCAAAGATAAAAATGTTTCTGGAATCAGGAGACAGGAAAATCTGTACAGTAAAACTCGGATGAATCAATTTAGCCAAATCAGGAAGCGTATGTTTTACAATAGAGTAGTTTCAAATTTATTACAAAAGGAGAAAGTTTCTAAAAGAAGATCTGCTTTTCTTAAGAAGAAACAATATATAGAGGGTATTGTTGAGCGCGCGTTTGAGACAAAAAGAAAATTATTTATTTTAGTACTTAATAGAATAAATACGCTAAATAAGGCAATACGAGTTTTAAAAGCTAAAAGTAAATGGAAGAGACACATAAATAGGAGTAATATTTGTAAAGTGTTTTCTGGGAAGTGGATGCATACTTCAACGTCTGAACCATTTTTTAATGAAGAGAGTTACTTTCAAAGTAACGATTTGTTGCATGCAGTTGACACCAGTGGTCGAGGATACGAGGTGAAGGAGGGATGTGTAATTGAGAAAGAGAAAATTGTGGTTAGAAATGCAGAAGAGGTGATGGTTGGAGAAGCTTCAGGGGGACGTGCTAATGTTCCTGTTTACAGTTGGAATTGTAGTAGCATTTGTAGTGTACGACAGGATTCAATTGATTTCTTTCGCAATTTCTTACGTAAGTACACTAAAGAAAGTCTTAGAAAAAAAATTGTTATGTTGCAAGAATTAGATCATTGCAGAGTGCGAGAAAAAATAGGTCTGCAAGGTCATTCTCTGGCTTGTCTTTCTAAAAAAATATGCCAGAGTGTGTTTCATCACTTCAGGATGTTAGCAGTGCATCATACTAAAATGAGAAAATTGGTGAGAAAGTTGTATTATGCAAAAAGTCCAGCACTTAAACTTAAACAGTTAAATAGTGCTCTTTTGTATGGATGTGAATTAGATGTTAAGAAGATTTGTGCAGAAATTGAGGTAAGTTATTTTGGTCCAGAGGAAGGTAATGCAGAAACTGATATAATTATAGAAGGAAATGTGTTAGAAAATGTTGGACATGTTAATATTGAAAATGTTGAACAGGAAATAATAAAGTTTAAGGTAATTGCAGGTGAGAAACCAAATTTTTCTTGTGTCTGTTGTCGACGCATTCATTACAAAAGTCAAACTAGGTTAGTTGATTTATATTTAAAAAGTGAAGATGAAAGTAATGGTCAATGGAAAGATTTTGCAACTTATTTGTTGGTGGAAAACTATTTTGATTTGGGTTTTGAGCAACGTATTTGTAAATATTGTTATAATAAATTAAATGAAAATAAAATGCCTGCTAGAGCTGTTCATAATAATCTAGAGTTGATAAATATTCCATCAGAATTGATGGATTTAAATACTTATGAGACTATTCTGATCCAATGTGTACATCCTTTTCAGGCTATTGTTCGTATGGAGCCTAAGACTGGTAAATTAAATCCTTCAGATTTACAAAGAGGATTAAAGGGTAGAGTTGTATATTTGTCACTTGATTTAAAAAAAAATATGGAAACAATTGGTGTTGAAAATGTAGAAGAGGAACCTCTAGTTATTCTAGTTAATGGTGTACCTACAAAGAGTAAGAAAATCTGGCAAGATTTAGTGGATGTTAGAAAAGTCAAAAAGACAACGTTGTATTTAGTTCAAAACAATAAGTACTATAAAGATGTATACGTAGAAGAAGAAGATGTAAGTGAAGAAGAGGAGAGTGATTTGTCTATTGGACAAATTTAAAAAGTTGACCTATCCAGAAGTGAAGAAATTTATGAACATTACAGTGTTCATCCACTGCATTCCAAAGAAGCAATAGGGAATGCTATTGAATTATTTCAGATGAAAAAGGCGAAAGGAAATCCTATTAGTGTGTGGGAAGAAAGTTTGGAAGGTCGTTGTTTCCCACAGTTATTCCCTACAGGTGAAGGTATACGATATGATGATCGACCTATGCAGATTCCTGCATCTGAATACCGGACAACAAGATTATATGCAGAAGATCTGAGGTTTCGCCAATGCATTCCATATTTGTTTCATCTTCTGTTTGAGAGTGACTTATCTGGTCTCTCTTATGCAGTAAATCATATCTTAAAAAGTGGAGTTCATCTGCATAATATTTCAGCAAAGGAATTTATGGATAAAGTGCAACAGAAAGATAGTGTTTTGGATTCACACCTAATTAATTTAATGGCTTGTCAGCGTGGTACTAATGAGTATTGGTACCGTCGTCATGGAGATTTGAAGTGCATGCTTAGAAACTTAGGAGCACCAACATGGTTTTTAACTCTAAGCTGTGCAGAGTATGCTTGGGAAGATTTACTTGAATTTCTTCAGGAGGCGAATGCAAACATAGAAAATATAAACTACAAGACACCTGGAGAACTGTGTTCGTTAGATCCGGTTAATGTTTGCAGATATTTTAATCATAGATTTGAAGCTATGATGTCTTTTCTTACAAACAAGAAAAATCCGCCTCTTGGTGAAGTACTGGATTTCTTTTGGAGAAAAGAATACCAAGCAAGAGGTGCTCCTCATAGTCATATGCTGTTATGGATCAAGGATGCTCCTAAATTTGGAAGAGACTTGGAAGAGACTGTACTGTCTTTTATTGAACAGTATGCCACTTGTGACATACCTAATAGTACAACTGATAAGGACTTAAGAGGAAAAGTGTTACGCTTTCAAAGTCATCGTTGTGGAAAATATTGTCGGCGAAAATTCAAATCAAAGAGTAAATTCTACACCAAATGTCGTTTTGGATTTGCACGACCGGTACTTTCAAAAGGAAGAGTCAACAATTTGATGTCATCTTTGCGACATAACATCAGAAGAAGGTCACCTAAAAATACGTACAATTTAAGAAGAGGTGAAGAATCCAAATATATAAATGACTATAACCCAGTCATTTTGTCCATGTGGAATGCTAACATGGACATACAATATGTTGCAGACAACTCTATTGCTGTGGCTCGATATGTAACGTCTTACATCACAAAATCTGAAAAGACGGAACTGAAGGAGATGTGGGAAGACATTTCTCATGAAAAGAGCCTAAGCAAGAAATTGTATACGTACAGTTTGAAGATGTGGTCTCTTTTTTTTAAAAACTTTTTTATTGAGTTTTTTCCCCCTGTTTTGTTATAACAAGGGCAGGGCACAATAAATGCAATACCATAAAGACATAAGCATATTCATACATATACAAATCAATAAACCAAATATAAGCAATATAAGCTATATAAACGATATAGGCAGTTTCTTAATATCTTAAGTGTCTAATCCATACTTCCATCGTATAAACGGTTCCCAAATTTGCATACCCAATTTCTTCCCCTTTTTTCCCTTCCTAGCGTATATGGCAGTTTCCAATTTTTGTACTGACATTACTTTTCCTAGCCATTGGTGATAGGATGGTGGGTTAGGGTCCAACCAGGTAGAAGCCAGTAATAGCCTCAGAATCGCCATTGACACAAATATAAAGCTTTTACAACTCGTTTGCTCTGAGCTAATCCCCAATAACATAATGGCCGGTGTTAATTCTATTGTTGTTAACATTGCCCTTTGAAAAAATTCCACAATATCCCGTTTCAGTTTATCTAGATGTGGGCAAGATGCGAAGATATGTGCCAGATCAGCGTTTGTACTTCCAGATCTAAAGCAAGTAATACCTGATATACCGCCCCACTGAGCGATCTTCGCTGGTGTATAATATAAGTGGTATAACATTTTATAATGCTAGGCCTGGAGGGATGATGAACATAGCATTGTTTTCCCCATTTCCAGCGACTCAGTAAAGATATCCCCATCCAATTCCAGATCTAGTGACCATCTGTCTATCCATTTCTCTAGGTCGTCTTTCTTTAAGATTGTCATTTCTAAATAATATCTTTTAATAGTACAGTCAGAACCACTCTCTATAAGATCCAACAATATACTTCTTCCAAAGCCCAATATACCCCCCTGTTTTTTTAAGAGGCAACTTCTTATTTGGAGATATTTGAAAAAATGTTTTGTGTCTAATGAAAAACTATTTTGTAAATCCACAAATTGCAGAATACCTTGTGGGCCCATCAGATCACCGACTTTTCTTATCCCATGACTATTCCACTCTTTAAAAACAGCTCCTGAGAAAACCTCGCTAGGTAAGGAGGGGTTATCCTTCAATCTGGTATAGAAGTTGAACTTCCCAATTCCCACCTTCTTTGAAAACCCTTTCCAAATATTATGTGCGGCTATTACTGTCTTGAAACGTGTTCTTTTGAAGTAACTGCCCTCTGTAAATCTTAAAAACACATTTTCGGCATTCATACCAAGAACCAGACCATATATTGCCAGCGACCCTAGCTTATCCCAACCCTCCACTTCAGCCCCTCCAATCAGACCTCCCATGTATTGCAATGCTGCAACCCAATAATATAACTTTAAATCTGGTAGTGACCAACCTCCTCTTTCCCGTGGGAGTGACATGAATCTCAGCGCCCTCCGCGTCTTGCCTTTTGCCCAGATAAAGCGGTTGATCATTTGCTCGCAAGATTTGAACCACTTATTGTCTATAGCTAGTGGAATTGCTCTAAATATATACAAAAATTTCGGCAGGACCAGCATTTTAATAATATTGATACGTCCAACTAGAGATAGATGTAAATTCTCATACCGGTCAAGATCTTTTTTAACCTTCTCTATTATTGGAACTATATTTTTTTCCACGAGATTATTGAGGTCAGCAGAGATAATAATACCTAAATAGAGTCCCTCCTGGACCACTCGATTATCTCCGCAAACTATCGTAGAATTTTTAATAATCTGTGTCTTTATAGTGTTCAGGGCATAACCCGATATATGCCCAAATTTACGGACTTCCGCCTCTAACGTCTCTATCGCCTCCGTGGGGTTTGGTGTTACCACCGCCACATCATCAGCGTAAGCTAGAATTTTACAAGGGCCAAGTAATGTATTCAGTGGGGGAATATCTGGAGATAGCTCTATCCTACGAATTAATGGATCCATATACATGGTGTTAGACCTGTCTGGTTTTTTTTTGCGTAGTCCCTCCAATTTATTATTTATTTTGTCCCCTTTCTGCCCCTCATACCCTTAATAATTTTTGTGTCCACTAGCTTTTTCTAGGTGTTGGTCAAGGGGATAGGTGTTCTTTCCCCCCCTCATAGTTTTTCACCTCGGGCCCAGAGGCCTGTTCTGACAGGAAAAGTTGGAACCACAAAATGGTGGCTTCCAACTGCCCTAACTGCCACACCCAGAACTTGCCCATAGACTAGTAAAGGGCGTTCCAGAACCTTCTGGTCCATTCTGGACCACTGAGGGACAGCCTATATAAGGCGGAATGCGGGGCAGCCATTTTGTCTACCTGAGAGAGTCAGCTGGAGGACAGGCTGTAACTAAGGGTGGGAAGAGGCTAGACATAGGGTTGACCTCCTGGACTGGGAAGCTGCCTTACTGGTCCACCACACTATCCCCCTTTGGGTTACTTGTCCTGACCCCGCTGTTGAGGGTTACTGGAGACCCTGGGCACCTAGCTTGCCCCTTGTCCAAATCATACAGGGGAAGTCTTCAGGAGAAGGAGACTGCGGCGCTGCGGAGCGCAGTCCTCTGCCCAGTAAAGGAACTAAAGGAAAGTGATCCCCAGGATAATATTACAGGGGTTGGAGGGATTGTGAGCTGGTGAGGAGTCTATCGCCACGCATTACAGGTTATTCCCCCCTTTTCCCTGTACCTGGGCTGCCTTTGCTCAAGTGAACTCCCTGTGACTGACGTAGGGCTGGGAGCGTGCCCTCCTCGAGGCGCTTTGTGGGGCGCTGGCGGCGTGATCAGGCCGCCTGTGTGCCTGTGGTAGCAGTGGGCGCTGGAGTGAAGGATCGTTTCCGGCGCTGTGTCCTGTCAGCGCTAACCCGGCATAGGAGTGAGTGATCCGGTGTTTGAGGGCGGAGCCGGAGGAAGCCGAACCGAGCAGACTCCAGTTGAAGCCGCTGCTCGCTCGCGCATGCCCTGTCGCGCCGCTTCTCAACAGGAAGGTGGAGGCGGGACCAGGCGGGAAGGCGCCGAGAGCAGAGCAGAGGCTTAGGCGTGTGGTATCGTCTTCCCCCGCTCGAGCGCCTCACGAAGGAGCTGGCGCGAGCGGGAGGGGGGACGGAGGAACCCGGCAGCCTGCAGTAAACAGAGATCTCTTTTCCCCGCTCGAGCGCTACCAGAGGAGCCGGCGCGAGCGGGAGAGAGGAGAGAGGTGCCCCGGGAGGCTGGTGAGCCTTCTCAGCGCTTGGCCCCCCCTGTTCCCTGTCAAGCGGATACCCCCACTCACTGGCACCTCAAGAACCTGATCACAAGTAAGGAGAGTTACACGAGGGCAGGGGAGCAAGACTTCACAAGTAGGGGAATAAAGAGTCCCTTCCAGAGGGTGGAGCGCCTTGGTTATTGCCTGAGGGGCCTATATGAAACGTTGCTCTGCTTGGAATAGCACCTTTACAGTTGTCAGCAGTGAGGAGTCCCCTTTGCTGGAGGAGTATAGACTCTTCTACAAGAAAACTACTGCTCTTTGTTGAAAGCGATGCTCAAACCTGTAGAGAACTAACCTAGCTTAGTCATTGCTCGTTTCTCCAACAGTGTCACGTGATGAGGAGAGTAGCTTGTGGGAGACAAGTATAGTACACTGTATAGTGACAATTTCTAATCAAATTCTGGAGTCTGAGTGGATGCACTATTGATGTTGATTATTGATTTAAGTAAGCCAATCTGAAAGTGTTATCACTGATTTCATGACTAAAGTAATGTACTGTTGAACCTAGATGATTAATTGCTCAGTAGTTTAAAAGTATTCTTGCTATATCCCAAACAAACTGAAGTGTAATTAGTTGTGAACTCTGAAAGTAAAAGTGCAAAGATATTATTTTTATAAACCAGTACTTATTTTCATAACAAATTGGTGTAGTGTCCTTTTTAAGTGTTATTGTGTGGATTTACTGCTGGGTGGTCTGCAACCTTCACACTTGTGCCTCTAGAATTGCTTGTCTTACCCCTAGGCCAGGCTACCCTAGGTGACCTGACATCCCAGGATCCAACATTTGGTGTCTAGCGGTGGGATACTGACTGTGGTTGCAGCTACTCAGTAGTAATTGAACGTAATACACTAAGCCTACACCAGGAGTTTTCTCCTAGCGGCCCTCCTAATTTGTCCTTTTGTTTTTCCAAATTTGTTCCTGGTGGTGGGTGGAGGTAGCTTTAGGTTGCCCTTGCAACTCTAATTTCCTGGTGTGTATAATCTGGTTTTGCCTATTTCAAAATGGAGTTTGCATTAGAAAACCTAGATACCTATTCTGTGGCTCAGCTGAAAGATTTCTGCCAGAAAATGGGGGTATTTTTTAAGCATGGTGCCAAGAAGGGGGAACTCCAGACCAGTCTCAGGGCTTGGGTGGAGGCACACAAAGAAGGGAAGGAGGAGGATGAAGGGGCAGACCGGGACCCGGTTGTGGAGATAACTGGATTATTCCACCCGGAGGGGGAAAACCTACTCCCAGGACCAGGGTCCTACTCCAGGAAAGGCAGTAGTGTCTCCGGGGGAAGCTTAACCGAAGCAGAGCTCGCTGACAGGAGGGAAAAGAGGCAATTAAAATGGGAGTTGGCTAAGCTGGAGCAGGAGAAGGAAGAGAAGAGGATGGTTCATGAGTTCAGGTTGAAAGAGTTGGAACTCCAGGCCCTGCAACGGGGGCCTTCTCCTATAATAAGTGGTGGCAGCGAATCCAAAGAGACAGCCAGGGAGTCCAGACCCTATTTGCCAAAAGACCTTATCGCTAGCTTTAGTCAGGGAGATGACATAGCCAAGTGGTTGGCTGCCTATGAGGTCTCCTTAAGAGCCCATGGGGTGCAGGAGAAGCACTGGGGGGTGGTTTATATAGGTACATGCCTCCTACTGGTCGGGACACCTTGCTGGCCCTGGAACCAGGGGAACAAACCAACTACCCCATCATGAAGCTAGCATTAGTAAAGAAGTTTGGGCTTACCCCGGAAAGGTATCGCCAGAAGTTCAGGGGGAGCCACAAGTTAAGCACCCAGAACTGGGTGGACTTCCTTGACTACGCACGTAAGGCATTAGAGGGCTGGGTCAAGGGCAGCGAGGTGAAGGACTATGAGGGGTTGTATGATCTATTTTTGAAAGAGCACCTCCTCGAGAAATGTTTTCCCGAGCTGCGCCAACACCTGGTGGACAGCAAGCTGACCAAACCCCGGAAGCTTGCAGAGGAGGCGGACATCTGGGCAAGTACCCGGGTGTCCTCAAAGGGGACTGGAGGGGATTCCCAAAAGGCCGGACAGGGCGCCCCTCAGAAGAAGGAGGGGGGAGACAAAAAGAGGGAGTTCTCTAAAGGTCCCCAAAACAGTTTCCAAGGGAAGGGAACAGGTTTCACCCCTAAGGCAATCCCGCCCAGAAACCCTAATCCTGGCCAAAGCCAGCAGCCAAGGGTTCTCCACTCTTTTGAGTGTGGTGGTGTTGGACATTATAAGGGAGATGTCAGATGCCCAAAGAGACCACCCCCTCCCACCGGAGGAAAGTCACCGGGAGTAGCTAGTGTAGCGCTCGGGGAGGAGTTGCCCTTAGATAAGGGGGGTGAGTGGGCGGGTGTCACCTTAGTGTCCCTGGGAGAGCGTGAGATGGTTCCAAAGATCCAGGTGCCCCCAAATACTACAAAGTATGGGCAATGGGTCACCATCAATGGCCAGAGAGGGGAGGCTCTGAGTGATACAGGAGCCAGTATGACTATGGTGAGAAGTCAACTGGTGTCTCCAGAGCAGGTGGTTCCTAATGTACTCCACCCCGCCACGATGGCTGACGGCAGAATGGGCCATTATCCAGTGGCTGAGGTTCCCTTTGAGTGGGAAGGGGTTGCAGGTTCACTTCGAGTTGCCGTAAGCCCTGCCGTGCCAGTTGATTGTCTGCTGGGGAATGATATGGATCACAACACTTGGAGAGAGGTGGAATACCGGACGCACTCTGCGATGCTGGGTACACCTGACTGGGCCTGTGTGAGCACAAGGTCTGCGACTGCCCGGAGAGGGAGTTCGCCTGGGTTGGAGCCTGGAACAATGGCCCAACCCTCTGCCAAAAAGGGACAGACCCGGAGACAGGAAGAGCCTGCTTCGGCTTCCACGCCCCATGTGACAGATCGGCCACCTGCGATGGTGGGCCAGGAGTCCATGGAGGGGGAAGTAGACTCTCTGGAGGATTTACCCATCCCTGCTGAGTGGCATGTGGAGGGAGGACCTACCAGAGAGGAATTCTGTAAGGGGCAGAGGGAGTGCCCTACCCTTGAGGGACTGAGGCGTCAGGCTGAAGCCCAGGCAGCAGGTGATGCTACGGGACACCATCATATTTACTGGGAGGATGGACTCCTCTACAGTGAACCCAAGGTACCCCTACCTGGCTCATCAAGGGCCTTGGTGGTCCCGCAGCAATACCGAGCCTTTCTGTTGGAATTGGCTCATGCAATACCCTTGGCAGGACACTTAGGCCAGGACAAGACCTTTGCTCGGCTTGTCCTCCACTTTTACTGGCCTCAGATGAAAGTGGCGTCCAACACTTACTGCCGGACATGTGTATCCTGCCAGGCCAGTGGGAAAACAGGAGTGAAGCTGAAAGCTCCCCTGGAACCACTTCCAGTCGTTAGCACCCCCTTTGAAAGGGTGGGCATCGACATTGTAGGGCCATTGGATCCACCAACAACAGCTGGTCACAGGTTTATCCTGGTTCTGGTGGATCATGCCACACGTTATCCAGAGGCCATTCCTCTGAGGACTGTTACTGCACCTGTGGTGGCTAGGGCCCTGATGGGAATCTTTACCCGAGTAGGATTCCCCAAGGAAGTTGTGTCCGACAGGGGGACCAACTTTCTGTCAGCTTACATGCGGACGATGTGGAAGGAGTGTGGAGTGACTTACCGGTTCACCACTCCTTATCACCCCCAGTCGAATGGATTGGTAGAGAGGTTCAATAAGACCCTGAAGGGCATGATAAGAAGTCTGCCTGAGAGCCTACGAAGGAAATGGGACGTCCTCCTGCCTTGCTTGCTGTTCTCCTACAGAGAGGTGCCGTAGAAGGGAGTGGGCTTCAGCCCTTTTGAACTGTTGTACGGGCACCCTGTGCGTGGACCTCTCAGCCTGGTGAAGGATGGATGGGAAAAGTCTCCCAGGAAGCCTCCTCAGGATGTGGTGAGCTACATGCTGGCCTTTAGGAGCCAGATGGCCAAGTTGTGGAAGCAGGCTTCTGATAACTTGGAGGCCAGCCAGGCAGTAATGAAGGAATGGTACGACCAAAATGCTCACCCGGTGGAGTTGGAGCCTGGCCAAAAAGTGTGGGTGATGGAACCTGGAGAGCTAAGTGCCCTTCAAGATCGTTGGACAGGCCCATTTGAGGTGTTGGAAAAGAAGGGTAAGGCCACTTACTTGGTGGATCTCAAGACCCCGCGACAGCCCCTACGGGTGCTGCATGCCAATCGCCTCAAACCCCACCATGAGAGGCCAGAGGTCATCCTGATGATGGTGACGGATGGTGCCGAGGAAGCAGAAAGTGAGCCTCTCCCTGATCTCTTTTCATCCCAAGAGAAGGATGGGTCGGTGGAGGGAGTGATTCTCTCCCCATCCCTAACTCCTGAGCAACGAGAGGATTGCCGCCAGGTATTGGAGCAGTACTCTTCGTTGTTCTCCCTTGTCCCGGGAAAAACCCACCTGTGTACCCATGATGTGGACACAGGAGACAGCCTCCCAGTGAAGTCAAAGACCTACAGGCTGTCAGACAAGGTGAAGGCTAGCATCCATGGAGAGGTTGCCAAGATGCTAGAGCTAGGAGTGATAGAACCTTCCAACAGCCCTTGGTCCAGTCCGGTGGTGCTAGTGCCAAAAGCCGCCCCACCAGGCACCACACCAGAACTGAGGTTCTGTGTGGATTACCGAGGACTGAACTCAGTTACAAAGACTGATGCTCATCCGATCCCTAGGGCGGATGAGTTAATTGACCAGCTAGGAGCTGCCCAATACCTAAGTACCTTTGACCTCATTTCAGGGTACTGGCAGATCTCCTTGACAGATGGAGCAAAGGAAAGGTCAGCCTTCTCCACGCCTGAGGGACACTTCCAATTTTGTGTGATGCCCTTTGGGCTCAAAAATGCCCCTGCCACATTTCAGCGGCTGGTGAATCAGGTCCTCTCTGGAATGGAGAGTTTCTCTGCTGCCTACCTGGATGACATTGCTGTCTTCAGTAGCAATTGGGAGGACCATTTACAACATTTGCAAGCAGTTCTCCAGGCCCTGAAACAAGCTGGATTGACCATCAAAGCCAGCAAATGTCAGATTGGGCAAGGGTCGGTTGTGTACCTTGGACACTTGGTGGGTAGGGGGCAGTGCAGCCCCTGCAGGCAAAGATTGAGGCAATCATGGCCTGGGAGCCCCCCAAGACACAGACTGAGGTCCGAGCTTTCCTGGGCCTCACAGGCTACTACCGTCGCTTTGTGAAGGGGTATGGCACTATAGTAGCGCCCCTCACGGAGCTCACCTCCAAGAAACAACCTCGACGGGTAGTTTGGACGAAGGCTTGTCAGCAAGCCTTTGAAAAGTTGAAGCAGGCAATGTGTGTAGCACCGGTCCTGAGGGCCCCAGACTTCTCCAAGGAGTTCATTGTCCAGACAGATGCATCAGAACATGGCATTGGGGCAGTGTTATCGCAACTAAATGAAGAGGGCCTGGATCAGCCTGTGGTCTTCTTATCCAGAAGACTACTTCCCCGGGAACAGAAGTGGAGTGCAATTGAGAGGGAAGCTTTCGCGGTGGTGTGGGCTCTGAAGAAGCTGCGGCCATACCTGTTTGGCTCGCACTTCCTGGTTCAGACTGACCACCGACCCCTTCGTTGGCTGATGCAAATGAAGGGGGAAAATCCCAAGCTGTTGAGGTGGTCCATCTCCCTACAGGGAATGGACTTCCGGGTGGAACATCGGCCTGGAGTGGACCACGCCAATGCAGACGGTCTCTCCAGGTATTTCCGCCTTAGTGATGAGGACTCCCAAGGGGTTGGGTAGTTCTCCCCACTTTCAGCTGGGGGGGGACGCGTGTTAGACCTGTCTGTTTTTTTTGCGTAGTCCCTCCAATTTATTATTTATTTTGTCCCCTTTCTGCCCCTCATACCCTTAATAATTTTTGTGTCCACTAGCTTTTTCTAGGTGTTGGTCAAGGGGATAGGTGTTCTTTCCCCCCCTTATAGTTTTTCACCTCGGGCCCAGAGGCCTGTTCTGACAGGAAAAGTTGGAACCACAAAATGGTGGCTTCCAACTGCCCTAACTGCCACACCCAGAACTTGCCCATAGACTAGTATAGGGCGTTCCAGAACCTTCTGGTCCATTCTGGACCACTGAGGGACAGCCTATATAAGGCGGAATGCGGGGCAGCCATTTTGTCTACCTGAGAGAGTCAGCTGGAGGACAGGCTGTAACTAAGGGTGGGAAGAGGCTAGACATAGGGTTGACCTCCTGGACTGGGAAGCTGCCTTACTGGTCCACCACACTATCCCCCTTTGGGTTACTTGTCCTGACCCCGCTGTTGAGGGTTACTGGAGACCCTGGGCGCCTAGCTTGCCCCTTGTCCAAATCATACAGGGGAAGTCTTCAGGAGAAGGAGACTGCGGCGCTGCGGAGCGCAGTCCTCTGCCCAGTAAAGGAACTAAAGGAAAGTGATCCCCAGGATATTATTACAGGGGTTGGAGGGATTGTGAGCTGGTGAGGAGTCTATCGCCACGCATTACAGGTTATTCCCCCCTTTTCCCTGTACCTGGGCTGCCTTTGCTCAAGTGAACTCCCTGTGACTGACGTAGGGCTGGGAGCGTGCCCTCCTCGAGGCGCTTTGTGGGGCGCTGGCAGCGTGATCAGGCCTCCTGTGTGCCTGTGGTAGCAGTGGGCGCTGGAGTGAAGGATCGTTTCCGGCGCTGTGTCCTGTCAGCGCTAACCCGGCATAGGAGTGAGTGATCCGGTGTTTGGGGGCGGAGCCGGAGGAAGCCGAACCGAGCAGACTCCAGTTGAAGCCGCTGCTCGCTCGCGCATGCCCGGTCGCGCCGCTTCTCAACAGGAAGGCGGAGGCAGGACCAGGCGGGAAGGCGCCGAGAGCAGAGCAGAGGCTTAGGCGTGTGGTATCGTCTTCCCCCGCTCGAGCGTCTCACGAAGGAGCTGGCGCGAGCGGGAGGGGGGACGGAGGAACCGGGCAGCCTGCAGTAAACAGAGATCTCTTTTCCCCGTTCGAGCGCTACCAGAGGAGCCGGCGTGAGCGGGAGAGAGGAGAGAGGTGCCCCGGGAGGCTGGTGAGCCTTCTCAGCGCTTGGCCCCCCCTGTTCCCTGTCAAGCGGATACCCCCACTCACTGGCACCTCAAGAACCTGATCACAAGTAAGGAGAGTTACACGCGGGCAGGGGAGCAAGACTTCACAAGTAGGGGAATAAAGAGTCCCTTCCAGAGGGTGGAGCGCCTTGGTTATTGCCTGAGGGGCCTATATGAAACGTTGCTCTGCTTGGAATAGCACCTTTACAGTTGTCAGCAGTGAGGAGTCCCCTTTGCTGGAGGAGTATAGACTCTTCTACAAGAAAACTACTGCTCTTTGTTGAAAGCGATGCTCAAACCTGTAGAGAACTAATCTAGCTTAGTCATTGCTCGTTTCTCCAACAGTGTCACGTGATGAGGAGAGTAGCTTGTGGGAGACAAGTATAGTACACTGTATAGTGACAATTTCTAATCAAATTCTGGAGTCTGAGTGGATGCACTATTGATGTTGATTATTGATTTAAGTAAGCCAATCTGAAAGTGTTATCACTGATTTCATGACTAAAGTAATGTACTGTTGAACCTAGATGATTAATTGCTCAGTAGTTTAAAAGTATTCTTGCTATATCCCAAACAAACTGAAGTGTAATTAGTTGTGAACTCTGAAAGTAAAAGTGCAAAGATATTATTTTTATAAACCAGTACTTATTTTCATAACAAATTGGTGTAGTGTCCTTTTTAAGTGTTATTGTGTGGATTTACTGCTGGGTGGTCTGCAACCTTCACACTTGTGCCTCTAGAATTGCTTGTCTTACCCCTAGGCCAGGCTACCCTAGGTGACCTGACATCCCAGGTTCCAACACATGGCAAATAAGAGAGGGGAACAAGGACACCCCTGTCGTGTGCCTCTCTTAATATAGAATTGATCCGTAGTCCCCCCATTAACTCTCAGCGCTGCAACCGGGTCCTTGTACAAAGTCTGTAGGGCTTTCACGAAACCCCCCTTTATACCCGCTCTTATTAAAATGTGCCAAAGATAGTCCCAGGAGACCCGATCGAACGCTTTCTCTGCGTCTAACAACATTACGGCCATCGGGTCTCCTGTGACCTCGGCGGCATCGAACAGGGTTATAACTTTTCTAGTGTGGTGAGTCGTCCCTCTACCAGGGATAAATCCGTGTTGGTTGTTACTAACTAAGGTGCCAATTATCCCTGCAAATCTTGTTGCTAATACTTTCGAGTATATTTTCGTATCGTTGTTTATCAATGTAATAGGTCTATAAGACCCTGGCTCAGTCGCCTTTTTTCCCTTTTTTAATATTAAGACAATATCTGCAGCTCCCCAGGATTTAGGAATAGACTCCCCAGTTAGTGCAATTTGGAACGTATTAGTTAAGTCGTGGCCTAAGCTCCCCCAAAATGTTTTGTAAAACTCCAGAGGGAGTTGATCCGGGCCGGCAGCCTTTCCAGATGGGAGATTGGCCATGGCTTCTTGAATTTCTATTTTATCCAGCAGTTTCTCCAGGCCTTCTGCGTCTTCAGTATCCACCCCTTCAAATGGAATATACTGAAGATAATCGCTTATCTCTTCTGGGTTACAGAAATGCTGCTGATCATATAATTTCTGATAAAATTTCCTGAAGACTTCTCTTATTTCGATCGAATCTGTGTGTATCCTTCCATACTCGTCCCTAATCTCTCTAACGGTGCCAGATGCAGCTATCTGTCTGGTCCGCATAGCTAAAACATGACCAACTTTTTCACTATACTCATAGCATCTTTCCCTTTTTATAGTATAATGCAGCGCTGCCCTGTTTGCCAACTCTTCCTCAGCTTCGCTTTTTACCTTCATCAGATCTATTCTTGATTGTTCGGACGGTTCACCCCTTATTACACAATTGTGAAACTGTTCCTCAGCCTCGAGTACGGCCCTCTCCAAATTGCTATCTCTAATACGTACTGCTTTTCGTTTATACACGCTAAAACTACATGTCTCTCCACGGACACCGGCCTTAAATGCGTCCCATACAACCCCTACAGGGGCACTTCCTCTGTTGTTTGCAAAAAATTTGCTAATCCATTTAGACATATGTTGTATATAATTATCGTCTAAAAGAAGTGTTCTTTCAAAAGTCCAGGTCCTACTTAGTCTAGTTCTTCCTCCTACCTTAATTGTTAAAAGTAAAGGATTGTGGTCGCTGAAAATTCGTGATAGCCTTTCAATTTCTACTCTAGACAATAAATCATTGGATACTAAAAAATAATCTAATCGAACACAGATACGATGCGGTGCAGAATAATACGTATATCCTGCTTGATCCGATCTAATACTACCCCATACGTCTCGCAGAGTATTATTCTCTAAAAGTTTGATCAATGCCTTGTGCACTCTTTTCTTTCTGCCTTTATAGGACCCTTTCTCCAACCCATCTGCCCCGTTAATGTTTAAGTCACCTCCTATAACTACCTGTGGTGGCCATCCTGCTAATTCCGCGTCTAAAAACTGCAAGATTTCTGGATCATCCTGGGTTGAGCCGTAAACTGTCACCAGGGTTGTCCATACTCCATCTATTAGTACCTCGGCTATTGCCCATCTACCCCATTTATCCTCTAATTTTCTAACAGTTACCACATTTTTGTTTCTTGAAAGAATAGCTACCCCTCTATTTTTTGCCCCAAGCCTAGATCTTGCTATTAAATGAAATCCTAACTGATTGAGACAGAACTCCTGTGTGCTCATTATATGAGTTTCCTGTAAGAGAATATAGTCCACATTCATCTGGCGAAGTCGAGTGGCTATCTTTTGTCTTTTTTGGACATCATTTAGACCACACACATTCCATGTTACAATTCTAAGTGTCATAAATGAGTTTAAAGGTAGCCGCTAAATAAGAACGAATAATAAATGTATCAGTAGCTACATTTTCTCTTACTTTAGTTTCCAATACTGTCTTAGCATTCTTAACATTCTTATGATGTGGTCTCATCGAGAAATTGGAGCATATGAATGTTGTGACCGATTATCATCAGCAAGTCTTTATGCTAAATCAAGGACTATTCTCTGGGTGAGTTTGGGTCTTGCAGAAACACGAAACCGTGTTCTAAAACCTGTGCAAGAAATTGAATATTTAGCCCAGAAAGAACCAAACAGTACAGACATTCTGAAAACAAATATGTTGGATACATACTATCCAAATAGAAGTACTCTTCTAGAAAACATTTGTCTGTATGAAATACTTCAAAACTACACTTTTAAAAGGAATGTTACAGAGAACATTGGTAAAGGTGTATATGCTGTAATTGGACAAGAAGGATGTCTGGTGAAGCAAAGAAAAGGACACTTGATTAATCATCGGAAACTGAGTTGCGAAACAGCTGACAAAAGAGAATTTTACTATTTTGCTCTTTTGCAACTCTTTAAACCATGGCGTAGAGAAGAGGAACTACATGGGGACTTTGATAGTTATGAAGATTCATTCAACGCATTCAACGCATCTAAAAGTAGTATTGAATGTACTGTTTTTAGTAATTATCTGCAAATGTTGAATGATGAAATAGAGCAAGAAGTGACAATTGCAGCGGAGATTGCTAGAGATAGTTCACAAGATAGTCAAAGTTCGGCTTCATTAAGTCAAGATCCACTGGGACAACCAATTATCCAAAATGAAGCAGCCACTGCCATGGATGAGGTGGAAAGAGCAATGCAGCAAGGTCAAGAGGAAGTAATCAACTTAGAAGAATTAAAGAAGCAATTTAATATTGAGCAAAGACAGATATATGATGAAGTGACAGAGCACATTGAGCATGGCTTTCGTCATGAGAGAAAAGATTGCTCATGTATGTCATTTGAACCTATTCGATTATATGTAAGTGGAGAAGCTGGAACTGGTAAAAGTTTCCTAATTAAAGGAATTACTACATATTTACAGCAAAGAACTCAGTCAACACTGTCGTGTGTTGTTACTGCTCCAACTGGATTGGCAGCACATAATATTAAAGGAATTACTTTACATCGTTTACTGATGCTGCCAGTTGAACATGAAAATAAATTACAATATCACAAGCTATCTGGAGAAGCTTGTTTTGAAGTTTCTAGAGTGCTTAAAAAAATGAAACTTCTTATTATTGATGAAGTAAGCATGGTATCTAATTTAATGCTTGCTTTTGTGTATTTAAGAATGCAACAGATACTTAAGACAGAGTATGATGTGTTATTTGGAGGTAAACATGTCATAGTTTTTGGAGATCTACTCCAACTAACTCCAGTGAAAGGACAACCTGTATTTGAAACTGTTACGCATGAGGAGACTAGAAAGTGCCTGGGCAGTATTGGAAATGTTAATATATGGTCACATTTCAAATATACTGAACTGATTCAAAATATGCGACAGGCAAAGGATACTAAATATGGAAATATTCTTCAAGATATCAGGATTGGAAAACTAACTGAAGATGCGAAACACACTCTACGAACACGATTACTTTCCAAGCTGTTTCCTAATGAAGATAATGTACCTGAGAAAATATATAGTAAAGAGGTAGCAGATAAATCAGTGATATGCTTGATGCCAACTGTGAAAGAATGTTCAGTTTTTAATGAGAAAATGTTGAATTTAGAAAATCAACAAATTAGGAAACTGGAAGCTAAAGATAGAATAGAGCATGAAGGTAGTACTATTGTTTTGTCTGAAAAGTTGAAGTTAAAATTGGATTCTCTTCAAAAAAGTATATCTAAAACTGCTGGTTTAGAGAAAAATCTGTATGTATGTTTAAATTGTCGGATAATTTTAAGGAGAAATGTACATGTAGAAAGAGGATTGGTAAATGGAGCAATGGGTAATGTTGTTGGTATTGTTAATTATACAAATAGAGATGAGATTGAATTTTTAAGAATAAAATTTGATGGAATTGAGGAAGTTCAGCAAATTAGTCGCTGTTCAAATCGTTTTTTGCTTGTGAAAGACTTATATGTCCGTCGGAAGCAATTTCCAATTTGTTTGGCATATGCAGTGACTATTCACAAATCTCAAGGTTTAAGTGTAGATTGTGCTTTGGTAAATATTGGAAGCACTGTATTCAAAGAGGGTATGGCATATGTTGCTTTATCGCAAGTTAGAACTTTATGTGGACTTTATTTAATTGATTATGATGGGACAAAGATTAGTGCAGATTTAAATTGTGTCAAGGAGTATAATAGGTTAAGAAGAGAATATGCTCCAAGTTTACCTCAATATCCTTTAATTGAAAGGCGTATGGTTGGTCAGAAAAGGAAAAATGAGGAGAAATGTGCTGAAGTAGTTGAGAAACGACGAAAAAAAGATGTAGCTGTTGTTGGTAGGCATAAGAAAACGGTTAGTATTGAAAAGATTGTTGGATTTAAGTTTGAAAACAGGTCTGGTGTCAACTGTTATGCAAATGTAGTAGTTAATGTTGGTTTTTTTCTAAAAAATTTTAGGGAACAGATTGTAGAAAATCAGGAGCAAACATTTTGCTATCCCTTAAATTCTATATTTGAAAAATGTAGTAGTGGTGAAAGTGAAGTAGGAAGTGTTTCAGAACTAAGGAATGTTTTAGACATATGTGCAGGAGTAAATCAATTTTCACAGAATATTCAGCAAGATTGTCAGGAATTTATTATGTATATGTTTACAGTTTTGGAAGATGAAGGTGTAGATATTGATAATCTTTTTGGCCTTTCTTATAAATGGGAACATAACTGTGATAATTGCTCATTTTCAAGTAGTACTGATATACACAGTGAAAGATTTATATATTTAACATTACCAGACTGTAAAGAAGTGTCTTTTAATAAACTAGTTAAAGATGCGCATCAGAACATGGTCTGTTCTCAATGTAAGTCTGAAATGTTATCAACTTTATTTATCCATAGATATGGACAATATGTAATATTAATGTTTCAACGATGCAGAGCTGATGGGAGTAAATTGTCAACTTTAATTAAAAGTTTTGTGGCTACTCAAGTATCTATTTCTAGACGAACATTTGTAACTGTAGCCATTATTTTTCATGAAGGGCCTTCCACATCATCAGGACATTATACAGCTTATTTGAAGTGTGGAAGTGGCTGGACGCTTTGCAATGATACCCAATTGACTTTTAAGAAACGTTTGCCTTTTGCCTTAACTAACTCTTATCTGCTATTTTTGGAACCCAAATTTCAGTAGAATCACTTGCTGTAGGAAGATTAATACTGTAAAGATATGAAACTTTCTTGTTTACAAATATCATGTGACTGAGGGTCTACAAATCTATAAATGAAATTTGTGTTTGGTATAGTGATAACATCAGGTAGAAATTTAGTTAATGTTTGGTGGTATAAAGCATGTTACACATTTGTACTGTAAAGGTTCACAAAAGAATAGATAAGATTAAGATTAAGAAATTTCAGAAAAAAACTACTTAACTCATAGTATTTGGCCATGTGGAAAAATATGAGAGAAGAAAATGAGTACTTTAGATAATTATTTTAGAACATATATAGACGCAAGTTTTTGGGAGAGGTATTTAAAAGGTAATGAGTTAACTTATACAATTTGGCCATGCGGAAAGGTATGAGAGAAGAAAATGTATACTTAAGATAGATTTTTATAGGAGATACTTGCACGGTGTTTTTTTGAGATATATTTAAAAATAGGTCGTATAGTTTAATTAGTTTGTAACTGTGGAAGATGTAGTGTGCTTACTCAAGAAATTGCGAATTTGAGAAAAACATTTAAGATATGTTTTTTTAAGGTATTTATAATATGTATGGAGATTTTGGATGGGTTTTTTGAACACAATCATTTTGATTGTGTTTTTTTTTCCCCGCTGTTATATGATGATTAATATTGAAATCACTGTTTATAGTGAAAATCAATGTATTCTGAGGACAGCAAAAATAAACCATTTAATATGTTGTTTGAGTTATTTTGTTACATTGAATTTAGAAATATGTATTATAACATATTTTTTTACTGTCTTCCACAGATATTATATTTATAAGGTAAGTACAACTAATAACATCCGAGAGTTTTCTCTGCCTCTCTCTTATTGACTCCTACTTTTTTTTATTTTATGAAATGTACATTATAATCTTATTTTTACTTTTCTTCCACAGGTACTACGTTTTTAAAAGAAATTTACTTTACTTTTTTATTATTTTTTAGGTAAGTATAAAAAATAAAGAAACTTTTACATCACTGTGTCATTTCTTTGTCTATCCTGTTTAAAGCAATGTCATGTTTAATATAAGCACTTCCACATAGGATTGGGTGCATTGTTATAAGGCATGCTTTAAAAGTGATTTAATGAAATGAGCGACATTTCACTGAGTGAGTTCAGCAACACTGATATATGAAAACATTGGTGGGAAATGATATTAAATGTTACATGTTGTTCTTTCCAGGAGTTTAAGTTCTTTGCTGCAGTGGCAATTCTGCCACAGCATTAGGGGGCCGGGGGGCTGAGTGGTACTTCTATGCTCATGATAGAGCTACTCCTTCATGAGCCACGGTTGAGATCTGTTCATGATACAGTGGTTCTGTCATGGCTCTGCTTAGTCAATAGAACGTGTCATGGAGGCGCAATATTAGTGCTGTGCAAGCACAGCGGCAAGCCCATGACAAAACTGGTCCATCCTGAGGACAGCAGAGGCAATGCTCGTGATGGAGCGGCTCTGTCAGGAGCATGGAAGGACTTAACAGGTGTTAAAAAAACCTGAGGGGTCTCTTCAAAGAGAGTGTTGGTTGTAATTTAAAGGGCACTTTAAAACACATTGTGGCAGCTTTATGTTGACGTTGTGTCTCTTTGCGCCACAATTTCGTCAGTTTATTTAATACAATGACAGTGGAAATAATGTACCATATTTACAACGTTATGGATCTAGGAGATATGTCACATTCTAAAGCCCTGCACCTTAAAGAAGTGTTCCTCTGAAGGAATGCGTCTTGAAAGTGGCTGACTGTAATGCATGATATTTCACTCAGTGACTTTCAGACCCATGCTGTTTCAAAACTGTGCATGTGCTTGAAGCAGGCGTAGGTATTGACGCAGTATTGTGAATATAGTGCATTGGTGAGCCTTGCTGGAGCTGCATCACACTTGCGATGCAACTCTAGTAATGTATCACTTTTTCAGCACAGATGTGTTACGCATGTATGGTGTTTTTGTACCATGGTGCGCCACATTTCAAATGTGGCACACCATGGGTAACGGAGCACTAGCATACTGTGGTGCACATTAACTGGTGCATATCTGGGTATGAAGTAGTTAACATAAATCTTCCCCATAGGTAACAAATCCGCGTTTAGTAGAGTGTTCGGCCTTTGTAGTGTTAAGTTTTTTCTGTTATTCTATGTAGGTATGTAATATTGCAAGATTTTTGTCACGAAAAAGAAGCCATGAGTATTGGGTTTGTGAAAGATTGCAAGATTTTTAAAATTAAAAAGCAAGAACCATTGCATTGTTTAATATAGCATTGTAAATACTTATCTTTAATAATGATGAGAGAGTAAAAAAAGGTTAACCTGATGTTTTAAAGTTATTCACAGGCTTCTTTAGAGGAAGTGTTCTATATGGTTGTAGCGTGGGTGTTTGACTTTTTTATAGGTAATAGAATGCATTTTGTATGCTGTAGCTGGAGGAGTACTACATACTTGAATATTCTTCAGTGCTTATTTTCATTTTGTAAGTGGTATTGAGACCGACACAGAACTTCAATGGATCGGAGGGGCTGTTCCTGTGCATCTGTAGGACTGTCAAGCCGTTGCAGCAGTGGGAGTGAGGCCTCTCACAGGGGCGTAGCGCAGCTCCTTTTGATGCTCACAATTGCAGATAACAGGGTAGAGATGTCTGTGGAATTTATAGATGGTTAGTCACACTAGAGTGTGGGCGGCGCCCCTAGCACTTCATTACGGCACACAGGGGAGCCGCGTTGCACAGTTTGAGAATCAGAGACTTAGGAGATAAACCTTCATAATAGGAAGGCTTCTAAGTGATAAAAATCGCCGGTGCTCGGCGTTAAAAATATCACTGCTATCGGTGGAATTTTCCACGGTGTTAGTGCTTCAACAGAAATGGGAACACATATCTGATAGAAAATCCTGTAACAATCTCAGTATTTCACATTATCGCGTGAAAAGAAAGTCTTTCGAAAGATGTTGAACGTTGTTCTCTTTTGAGAGTAGAAAAGATAGTGAGAGAAGTGGGTGGAGTTCTCCATGTAAATTGCAGAATAGAAACTACTAAGAACCAATTGGAAGTGTTGTTTTCAAGTCACATGACTTCACATGCGCGTCTCAGGACGTGTACGCGGTGATAGTATCTGGTCACGTACGCCATTTGGAAGTAGCGGTCTAATTCAGCGAAGTTTCAAAACGTGAAAAGGAGTAAATCCAAACATATCCGGATTTAATATATCTTCTGAGCTCGATTCAAGCATACAATTGTTAAAGTATAAAACCTTTTATATATTTTTTTAAAATACCAAGGTGTGTACATTCGGTCACACACGAAAGTTTAAAAAGACATTCGGCTCCATTTAATGAAAATTTTCATAATATTAAAAAAGAAGCCTAGGTTTAGTCTCTTTGACGTAGTAGAAGTTCTTTGATGGGTCTTTAAAGAAATTCAATAAGTTCAGATTGCAAAGTTTTCACGAAATATATAGGCGGGTGCGCGCAGTCGGTCGCACACGAAAGCCTGGAAATGCGCTATCCATTTTATTGAGAACTGTTGCCGAGAGTGCGCACACCGGGTCGTGCACGAAAGTTTAGAAAGGCTATTTTTATTTACAGGCAAATTTTAATGCGTTGAAAAAAAGGCAAGGTACAGACTTTCTAATTCTGTATCGCTTTACAAGGAGTCTCTATGCAACTTGAACAGTGAAGAAAACGGCTTGTTTCTGAAAAAAAATATTGCCAGAACTTTATTGACAAAAGTATAGGTTGTATACACGAGATATTTCTGAATTAGCATTTTAAAAACCAATGAAATTCACTGAAAAAACCATAGGTTTTACACACGTTATAGTTAGGAAGTAGCATTCTATTTTTGAATATGCGTTTCAAGGGTTAGATTACAGTGAAAGGAGGTCTGTCACTGTGTCACAAGGATGGTGTCATCAGTGATGTCATGAGTGATGTAATATGTGACGTCATCAGCAGTGCATTGCACGCGCAAGTTATAGTGAGTCCAAATAACTATAACATGGGAATTTCAATGGTTTTATGAGAGTAAAATTTCCAGCTAACTATAACTGGTGTGAAACCTATGGTTTTTTCAGTGAATTTAATAGGTTTTTTAAATGCTAATTCCTAACTATAACTGGTGTGAAACCTATGGTTTTTTCAGTGAATTTCATAGGTTTTTTAATAGCAAATCTCTATAGGTATGAAATGTAATATTTTTTATAACGAATTTTATATTTTATAATTATGTAATAGTATTTTTTTTTTTTTTCGGAGCACTCCCGGGGCGAGTACCGATGCGCTCACCGGTAAGCGCAGTGCTTCGGCGCGCCCCGGGGCGCGTACCGGTGAGCGTCCCGTTAGCGCTATTCCCGCGAACGAAAACAACATCGCGACGTATCGCGTAGCCGCGTGATGCGTCATACGACACACAGCGGAAGCGCACCCGGAAGCACGCAAGCGCATACGATCGCGCAACGTAAGCGCCGCCGGGCGCGCGACTACGGGCACGCCCCGGGGCGCGTAGCGTAAGCGCGTCGGGTCATGTGATCTGAAAATAACACTTTTTATTGGTGCAGATCAGTTTTGGTTTCCAAATGATGAAAGCTCGGATCATGTGACTTGAAAATAACACTTTTCATTCGTCCAGAACAGTTTTGTTTTCCAAATGATGAAAGCCCCCACCTTTTTTCCTTATTCTCACTTTGTCCTTTGACTGAGGAAGACCTGTTTGGAGATCTGTATCTAATCTTTTCTACTTTAAAATGGCTACAGTAGCAGCAGCAGCTGGAGCATCTGGACCACCACCACCACCACCACCACCAAGAGGACCACCACAATATCACATTGGTGGTCAAGAAGAAGAAGAGGAGGAGGAGGGCGAGGAGGGGAGAAGGACATTCCTCCCAGAAGACAATACCCCATATAGGCCAAAGGAGCACATTGTATGGGAGTTTTTTTCCATCCCAGAGGGCAAGAAGAAAGTGAAGGCGCCAAAGGTGACTTGCCGAATCTGTGGCATGGAACTTTCAAGGGGGAACCCTAATAGGAAATATTCATTTGGTAATTACACCATGATTCGGCATATGCAGCGCAAGCATCCCAACAACTATGCTGCTGCAGAGGTGAGAGAACTGGCCAGTAACCCTCCCCAATCTTTATCCAGCACCTCCAAAAGAAAGCAACCCACTCCATCGGACCAGACACAAGGGAGACGATGCCAATCATACAACCACGGTTTGGTGAATTCAGGGTCACTTGTATTTTTTGTGGTAAGACCATCAGCTATGGTGAGCAGAGCGTAAAGCTCATCGCCCTTGCTGGTAACAACCACAATTGCCTCAAAAAACCCTAATTTTTTTTCTGATTTTTTTTTTGCTCCAGTTTACCCGTTTACAATTCCCTGTTTTTTGTTTCTCCCCATAAAAAATACAAAAAGTAAAAAATGTTCAAAAAAACAATAAAAAAATATAAAACAACAAAAAGAATAAAAAAAACAGTTCTTTTTAGAACTACTTCCAATTTATAAAAAAATGCTATATTTTTTTAAAACTCTGTCATTCTTTTTTCTCCAGGGTACGCGCACCGGGGCGCGCACCATAAAAAAATAAAAAAAATAATGAAGGAGTGAGCATGAGGGAAGGGGACAGAGAGAGTGATGTTAAGAGAAAGAGAGCTAG
The DNA here is from genome assembly GCF_964261635.1 of Lissotriton helveticus. Classification (NCBI taxonomy): domain Eukaryota; kingdom Metazoa; phylum Chordata; class Amphibia; order Caudata; family Salamandridae; genus Lissotriton; species Lissotriton helveticus. The sequence goes on along the minus strand of NC_136059.1, from coordinate 1,597,248,918 downwards.
AGGGAGCAACACAGATGGACTGTGTATTACATAGTAAGACAGAGAGAAGGTATAATAGAGTGTAAGTGAGAAAAAAAATGATTAAGGGAGCGAAAGAAGGGAAGAGAGAGGAAGAAAATTAAAGCAGAGGTACTGGGAGAATGTGAATGGGTGTTGAAAGTAAAGGGAAGGACAGTAAAGGATGGGGAATGAGGGGTAGTGACAGAACCGGAGTAAAGGAACAACGGTGATTGAGGGTTAGAAAAGAGCAGTGACTGTAAGTAAAGAGGGGTTAAAGAGGGTGGATAAAAGTGAATAAAAGTAAGACATGGGGAGTGACAGAGAGAAAAGAGAGAGAGAGTAAAGGAAGGAGTGACTGAAAGGTAGTGAGTGAAGCAGCAAAGAAAGGTAAGTGAGGGAGTGTGGGTGAGTTGTAGGGAGTGAGCATGACAAAAGAGTATTGACAGAATGAGGGGACAGAGACAGCGACGATAAGAGAGACAGAGTGAGGGAACGGAAATGAGGAACTGCGAGAACAGACGTACTGAGAGAAGGAGTGACAGGAGTAAAGTAAATGATTAAGGGAAAGGGAATGAGTGAGGGAGCAAAGGAAGGGAACAGAGGGTAAGGGAAGTAAAGCGGGGGACTGAAAGAAGTTGAATGTGGGAGGGGAGTTAGGGAAAGGGCAGTAAACATGGAGGATAAGAATAAGTGAGGGAAGCAGAGTAAAGAAACATGAGTGAGGTAGGGTGAGAAAATAGTAGTGAGGTTAAAGCAAAGGATGATGACAAACTACATTTTTTAGTCACACTTACCATATAATTAATGTAACTTTAATTACATTTTTTTACTACACTTTGTATCTGTGAAATAGAGAAGAAAAAATAAGTTATAATTAGTAAAATATGGTTAAAAATCATAACTGTGTATTTAGAAATAAAGTAAGAATGAAGGACACAGAAAGGGAAATAAAGTAAGGTAGAAGGACAAAAAAAGGGAAAAAGAAATAGAAGGAGAGCAAATTACTAAGAGTAAGGCATATAGATTCACTGACAGAGAGGAAGAGAAGAAGAGAGAAATGAACTGAAAGTAAGAAAGATACTAAAAGAATATGAGTTAGCAAAACTAAATCAGGAAACAGGAGTAAGTAAAAAGCTAATGACTGAGAGGGAAAGTAGTCTAATTAAGGATGCATTTAAAAGAATGAGGAATTGAAGATAACTGAGGGTAAGTGAAGGAGAGTCATAGAGTGAAGGGATGAAGGGAGAGAGGATAATATAGAAGGATTGAGGGAGAAGGAGTGAGGAAGTTAGTAGACAGAGAGACTAACCAAAGGATTGAGTGAAGTGGAGTACAATGAGTGAGGAAAATGAACGAGTAAGGGAGCAAAAAAAAAGGAAAGAGAGGAGAAGAGGACTAAAACAGAAGTACTGAGAAACAGTGATTCGGTGATGAAAGTAAAGAGAAGGACACTGAAAGATAGGAAATGAGGGGTAGTAATGGAACCGGACTGAAAGCTGAAAAGTGGTGCAAGGGAGAGAGGGGATGCAGACAGTTGAAATGGAAATGAGGGGTTGTGAAAGAAGTTGAGTAAATGAATGGGTGTAAAACAGAGTGAGAGAAAGGCAGTGTGAGTGAGTAAAGAGAGCTGAAAGAGAAAGGAAAAAGGAAAATTAGTGTGAGACAATGGGAATACAATATACAGTACACAATGCAAAATATAGAATAATTTGTACAACATGTTAGATAGTTTATTTTAGCTGTTCTCAGAACATATTGAATTTCACTAAAAACAGTGAGTTCAAACTATTCATCATATAACAGAGGGAAAAAAACACAATCAAAAAGATTGTGTTTAAAAAAAACATATAAACTTACAAATCACATATGTACACTAATCTTTGATTCACTTACTTTTCCTTTAGGCCAAATAGTACATCATGAAGGTCCTTTACGTTGGAAGGTACTCTGCTGTTCTCTAAAAAATACATTTCATCGACTCTCTAGAAAAAAAGCTCGAAGAACATCTGAGATATGTTTTAATGTTTTCATATACTCCTTTTATTCAGTCATGACTCTTTGCTCATTCCTTCACCTTTCCTTAAGGCCAAATAGTGTCAGATGTATCAGTATATTTTGAAATTACTTAAAACAAACTCTAAAATTACCGTTTTCCCGACGTTCTGAAAGAAAGGCTCAAACAACATTTTCACAATATTTAAATATTCATAATTCTATCTCTGGCTCTCCCATGTTGAACATTTCCTATAATACTGATATCACTTACTATGCGATCCACTTACCATACCTTTATGAGAACTATAATTTTTATATTATCTTCATCACTTTTACTCACAATATAATTTTAAACAGCAGACTAACTTTTATTAACTGCTCCCGTCTTCATAGGGCAATTACCTTTACTTAAATTTTGGTTCTAAAAACACTAGGTATGAATTTTTTAAGTCAAAAGGCAAACGTTGTTTGAAAGTCAAATGAGTGTCATTACAGTGGGTCCAACCTTTACGATTTTTTAAATAGCATGTGTAATGCCCTGATGTTGTTGAAGGACCGTCATGATAAATAATAGCTACAGTTGCAAAAGTTCTTCCTGAAATTGATAACTGAGAAACCACAACATTTTTAATAGAAGTTGACAATTTACTTCCATCAGGTCTACATCATTGGAACATTAAAATGACAAATTTACCATAAGTTTGTAAAAATAATGTGGACAGCATTGCAGACTTACATTGGGTACACACCATATTGTGATCAGCTGCTTTAACTAGATTATTAAAAGACACTAATTTGCAGTCTGGTAAAGTCAAATATATAAATCTTTCAGTGTCTATTCTAGTACTACTTGATAAACTACAGTTGTCGCAGTCATGCTGCCATTGATAAGAAAGGCTAAAACGATTTTTTATATCTACACCTTCATCTTCCAATACATCAAACATATACATTAAAAATTCCTGACAATCCTGCTGAATATTCTGTGAAAATTGATTTTGACCAGAACATATGTCTAGAAGATTTCGAATTTCTGAAACACTTTCTATTTTTGCTCTATCACTGCTACATTTGTCAAACACAGAATTCAATAAACAGCAGAATGTTTCATCCCGATTTTCAACAATCTGTTCTTGTAAATTCTGAAGAAAAAAAACCAACATTAAGCACTACATTAGCATAGCAGTTGACACCAGAACTGTTTTCAAACTGAAATCCAACAATATCTTCAACAGAATCCTTTTTCTTTCTGCTTACAATTACAGTTTCATCTACTATTTGTCTTTTTGCTACTACCTCACTGCAATTATTATCATTTCTTCTTTATCGGCCTACCACACGTTTTTCAAACAGAGGATATTGAGGCAAATGTGGAGCATACTCTCTTCTTAACCTATTGTATTTTTTAACACAATCTAGATCAGCACAAATCTTTGTTTAATCACACTCAATCAAGTACAATCTTGATAAAGTTCTGATTCGTGATAATGCCACATATGCCATACCCTCTTTAAACACAGAACTTCCAATGTTCACCAAAGCACTATCTACACTTAAACCTTGAGATTTATGAATTGTCACCGCATATGCCAAACAAACAGGAAACTGTTTTCGGCGAACATATAAGTCTTTCACAAGCAAAAATCTAGCTGAACAACGACAACTTTGTTCTATTTCGTCAATGCCATCAAATTTAATTTTTAAAATTTCAATTCCATCTCTATTTTTGTAATTCACAAAATGAACAACATGACCCATTGCTCCATTTACCAGACCTCTTTCAACATTTAAATTTCTTCTCAAAATGATACGACAATTTAAACACACATTCAGAGTCTTTTCAAAACCAGCAGTTTTAGATATAGTCTTCTCTAATGAATCCAATTTTGATTTCAAATTTTCAGACAAAATAATTGTTGCTCCCATATGCTCTATTTTATCTATAGCTTCCAGTTTCACAATCGTGCATGTAAAGCTTCTTTCCCATGCTCACTTACTTTTTCGATTCTTACATCGTGTAGAATATTTTTATATTCTTCATCCTTTGCCTGTCGCATATTTTGAAGTAGTTCTGCATATTTGAAATTTAACCATATATTAACGTTTCCAATGCTTCCCAGGCACTTCCTGGTATCTTCATGCGTGACCATTTTAAACACTGGTTGTCCTTTCACTGGAGTCAACTGCAGTAGATCTCCAAAAACAATAATGTGTTTTCCTCCGAATAAGACATCATAGTCTGTTCTAAGAATTTCTTGCATTCTCAAATGCACAAAAGCAAGCATTAGATTTGAGACCATGCTTACCTCATCAATGATAAGAAGTTTCATTTTCTTCAGGACTCTGGAAACTTCGGAACAAGCATCTCCAGATAGCTTGTGGTATTGTAATTTGTTATCATGCTCAACTGGTAGCATCAGTAAACGATGTAAAGTAATCCCTTTAATATTATGTGCTGCAAGCCCAGTTGGAGCAGTAACAACACAAGACAACGCTGATTCAGTCCTTTTCTGCAAATAAGTTGCAATTGCTTTAATCAGAAAACTTTTTCCAGTTCCCGCTTCTCCACTCACGTACAGTCGGACAGGCTTAAATGATGTACATGAGCACTCTTTTTTCTCATCACTGAATCCATGTTCAACCTGTTCTGTGACTTCGTCATTAAATGATGTACATGAGCACTCTTTTTTCTCATCACTGAATCCATGTTCAACCTGTTCTGTGACTTCGTCATATATCTGTTTCTGCTCAATGTTTAGTTGTTTCACCAAATCTTCTAAGTTAATTACATCCTCTTCAGCTTGTTCCATAGCTCTTTCCACCTCATCCATGGCAGTGGCAGCCTCATTTTGCATAATTGGTCCTCCTAGTGGATCCTGACTCAATGAAGTAGAACTCTGACTGTCTTGAGAACTGTCTCTCGCAATCTCTGCAGCAATTGTTGCTTCTTGCTCTATTTCTTCGTTCAACATTTGCAGATAATTTGGAAAAACAGGATATTCTATGGTATCCTTGGTTGCATTAAAAGAGTCTTCGTAACAGAGAAAATCTCCAGGTAGTTCCTCTTCTGTACGCCATGGTTTAAAGAGTTGCAAAAGAGCCAAATAGTAAAATTCCCTTTTGTCTGGATTTTCGCAACTCAATTTTCGATGATTAATCAAATTACCTTTTCTCTATTTCACTAAACATCCTTCACATCCAATGACAGCATATATTCCATTATTGATATCTTCTCTGATGTTCCTCTTATAAATATATCTTTGCAGAACTTCATAGAGACAAGCGTTCTCAAGGTAAGGACTTCTATTTGGATAGTATGTATCCAACATGTTTGTCTTCAAAACAACTGTACTTTCTGGTTCTTTCTCCGCCAAATACTCTATTTCTTGTACAGATTTCAAAACTCGGTTTTGTGTTGCAGCAAGACCTAGACTCACCCAAATGATGGTTCTAGATTTGGCATATAGACTTGCTGATGACAATCGATCAGAACATTCATATGCTCCAATTTCTCGATGTGACAACGTCTTTAGACTGTAACTGTATAATTTCTTGCTTAGACTCTTTTCATGTGAAATATCCTCCCACATTTCCTTCAGTTCTGTCTTTTCTTTTTTTGTGATGTAAGACGTCACATATCGAGCCACAGCAATAGAGTTGTCAGCAACAAACTGAATATCCATGTTAGCATTCCACATGGACAAAATCACTGGGTTGTAGTCGTTGATGTACTTGGACTCTTCGTTTCTTTTAAAATTGTATGTATTTTTGGGTGATTTCCTCGTCACAGTATGTCGCAGAGAAGACATCAAATTATGTACTCTTCCTTTAGAAATCACTGGTCGTGGAAACCCGAAACGACATTTTGTGTAGAACTGTTTCTGAATTTTAGACGACAGTACTTTCCACAACGATGGGATTGAAAGCGTAAAACTTGTTGCCTTAAATTGTTTTCTTCTGTAGTTTTCTGAACAGCACATGTTGAATACTCTTCAATGAAGCTCATGACTGTCTCCTCCGAATCTGTTCCAAATATGGGTGCATCTTTAATCCACAACAACATATGTATGTGAGGAGCACCTCTCGCTTGATACTCCTTTCTCCAAAAGAAATCCAAAACCTCTCCAAGGGGAGGATTTTTTTTGTTGGTAATGAAAGACATCATAGCTTCAAATCTATGATTAAAATATCTGCATACATTCACTGGATCCAAAGAACACAGTTCTCCAGGTGTTTTGAATTCTATATTTTGTATATTTGCATTTGCCTCGCGTATAAATTGAAGTAAGTCGTCCCATGCATACTCGGCACAGCTAAGAGTGAGGAACCATGTAGGAGTTCCTAAGTTTCTTAGCATACATTTCAATTCCCCATGACGACGGTACCAATACTCGTTTGTACCACGCTGACATGCCATAAGATTGATTAGATGAGATTCCAAAATATTATCTTGCAGATTAACTTTCTCCATAAAGTCCCTCGCCGAAACATTTTGTAGATGTGCTCCACTTTTTAGTATATGATTTACTGCATAAGAAAGCCCAGACAAGTCACTTTCATACAGTAGATGAAACAAATATGGGATGCATTGACGAAACCTTGGATCTTCAGCATATAATCTTAAAGTTGGGTATTCAGATGCTGGAATATGAAGTGGTTGATCGTCATATCGTCCACCTCGACCTGTTGGAAATAGCTGTGGAAAACAACAAGCTTCCAAACTTTCTTCCCATACACTAATGGGACTTCCTTTTGCTGATTTCATTTGAAACAAGTCAATTGCATTCCCCATTACTTCTTTGGAATGCAAAGGATGAACAGTATAATGTTCATATATTTCTTCACTTGTAGACACATCAACTTTTTCAATTTGGCCAGCTGAACAATCACTGTCTTCATCTGCAGCTGTTTCCTCTGCTCCAACACATACATGTTTGTAGTACTCATTGTTTTTGACCAAATACAACGTTGCCTTTTTGACTTTCCTAACATCCACTAAATCTTGACAGATTTTCTTACTCTTTGTCGGAACCCCATTAACTAGAATAATCAGAGGTTCCTCTTCCACTTTCTCTACACCAATTGTATCAATATTTTTCTTGAAATCTAGAGGCAAATAAACAACTCTTCCCTTTAATACTCTCTGTAAATCTGAAGGAGGCAATTTCCCTATCTTAGGCTCCATGCGAACAATTGCTTGAAAAGGATGGACACATTGAATCAAAATAGACTCATATGTATTTAAATCCATCAATTCAGGAGGAATGTCTACCAACTCAAGATTATTATGAACAGCTCTAGCAGGCATTCTGTTTTGATTTAATTTATTATAACAATATTTACAAATACGCTGATCAGAACTCAAATCAAAATAATTCTCCACCCACAAATAAGTTGCAAAATCCTTCCACTCATAATTATTTATCTTTTCACTTTTTACATATAAATCAACTAATCTAGTTTGATGCTTATAATGAGTTCGTCGACAACACACACAAGTAAAATTAGGCCTTTCACTTTATTTCACCTTCAACCTGGTAATTTCCTGGTCAACATTTTCTGTACTTGAAATCTGTACATTGACTTCCACATTACCTTGTATTACTGTGTCAATTTCTACACTGTCCTCTTTTTCACAAAAATAACAAATCTCAATTTCTTCACAAATCTTCTTCACATCTAATTCAGTTCCATGCAAAAGAGCACTATTCAACTGTTTAAGCTTAAGTGCTGGACTTTTTGGATAACACAACCTTCTCACTAATTTCCTCATTTTGTTATGATGCACTGCTAACATCCTAAAATGATGAAAAACACTCTGACAGACTTTTCTAGAAAGACAAGCCAGTGAATAACCTTGCAAACCTGTGTTTTCTCTCACTCTGCAAGGATCTAACTCTTGCAAAATCTTCATTTTCTGTTTTTGACTTTTCTTACTATATGTACGTAAGAAATTACGAAGCACATCGACTGAATCCTGTCGCACACTACAAATACTACTACACTTCCAAGTGTACACTGGACCCTTAGTACGTCTCCCTAAAACTTCACCAGCTAATACCTCTTCTGCTTCTCTAGGCACAAGTTTCTCTTTTTCAATCGGACAACCGTCTTTCACCTCATATGCTCGACCACTGGTGTCAACTACATGCACTAAATCATTCTCCTGGAAGTAACTCTCCTCATTAAAACATGGCTCACAACTTGAACTATGCATCCATTCTCCAGAAAAAAACTTTACAAAAATGAGTCTGTTTAATTACTCTTTTGCATCTACTCTTTGATTTGAAAACATCAATTGTCTTGTTAAGTGTCCTAATTCTATTGATTACTAAAATAAATAATTTTTTTCTTAACTTCAAAAGCCTGATCAACAATCTTCTCTACACTTTTCTTTTTCTTATAAAAAGCAGTTCTCTGTTTACCTTTTTTAATACTTTTTTAACAAATTTAAAACCACTCTATTGCAAAACATTCATTTACGAATGTCCCGAAGTTGATTTTGCCTTCTATTCCTATACATATTATTGTCTCCTGCTGCAGTAGTAACATTTGTTGGGGATCTCTCCTTCCTCTTCAAATTTGCTCTCTCCTTCTGTACATTCACATGTATATTATAATTTTTTTGGGATCTACATATGTTCAGAAAAAAAGACTTAGTTGTCTTACCAGGAGCTTTTCTCGCGTTTTTTGAAGTATTTGTTGTAGGAGACTGCTTTAATTCCGTTGCTGTTTTTGATTTTTTCCGCTTAGCATCTTTCCGTCTCCTCTGCCTTGAGGGCATATTTCCTTGCTATTGAAATCTTGATTTCAATCTGTGGTAAACAAATTAAACAAAACTCATTATAGACCACTATTACCAAACAACAAAGCAATGACAATAAGCAAACAATATAAACACTATAATGCTTATACATATGACCTTATCTCTGTTTTTTAAATGTTATTCTAAAAAAATATTTTGGGCACATGAATTGGTTTTACATTATTGACAAGGATTATATAGTATCTGCATGATTAAAAAAATATATTAGCACATTTCACAATCATATGACCTGTGTTTCCTCAGATTAGTAAGCAGATTGTACACATGAGGTAAGGCCTGTCCTGGGGAGCATAGGTGGTGAGGCCGGTGTCTAAGAGTGCACTGGACTGCACTTCATGAAGCCTATCCCCCACTCCACTCTTAGACACAGCCCTCACCTCCTTTCCACCCATGGACAGACCTCTCTTCCACTACACTCTTCAACACAGGCATAACCTCCTATGCACCCCTGGACAATCCTCACCTCATCTGCAACCCTGAATAGACCTCAACTCATCTGCACCATTAGACAGGCCTCAGTTCATCTACACCCGTGGACACGCCTCATCTCATCTGCACCCTGTTACCATCAATTATACTCAATGTACTGAGGCCTGTCCAAGGGGCACAGATTAGATAATGCTTGTCTAAGGGTCAGAGGAGGTAAGTCCTCTCCATTGCACTCATGGACACAGGCCTCAACTCCTCTGCGCCCCCTGGACATGCCTCACCTCATCTGCACAATCCACTTCCTAATTTGAGGAAACACAGGTAACATACATTTCCTCTCTCTTGCAAACATTCCTACCAAGCATTACCAAAAAAATGACACAAACCAACAGCAAAGAAGCTCAGTCTGCTTCCTAATCTGAGGTAACACAGGTGACATGATTGTAAAAGGTTCAAATATTTTTATGTAATCATGCACACACTATTTATTCCTTCTCAAAAACTGTAAAAGCCTTTGATTTGCCCCAAAATCGTTTTTTGAATAACATTTTAGAAACAGAGCGCAGGTCCTATGTACAAGCATTCCATTTCAGTTCTGAAAACTCACTATTTTACAAAATATATTTCCTCTCTATTGCAAACATTCCTACCAAGCATAACCAAAAAAATGACACAAACCAACAGCAAAGAAGCTCAGTCTGCTTCCTAATCTGAGGTAACACAGGTGACATGATTGTGAAAGGATCAAATATTTTTATGTAATCACGCACACACTATTTATTCCTTCTCAAAAATGTAAAAGCCATTGATTTGCCCCAAAATCGTTTTTCCAATAACATTTTAGAAACAGAGCACAGGTCCTATGTACAAGCATTCAATTTCACTACTGAAACCCATTGATTAGCCCTAAAATCGTTTTTTAAATAACATTTTATAAACAGAGCGCAGGTCCTATGTACAAGCATTCAATTTCACTACTAAAACCTCACTATTTTACAAAATACAAATCCTCTATCTTGCAAATATTGATACCATGCATTTTCAAAAAGCATCACACCAACCAACAGCAAACTCTATATTAAATGAATCATAACTCACCTTTACAAATGCTTTGGGAGATTGAGAACAGTGTCAGATACACACACCAATATTTCTTTAGCAGAGCAAAAGGTATGTACTCCAGGCACTGCAACCATGAATGGCACAGAAAACCTCTCTCCTTCTGTACATTCACATGTATATTATAATTTTTTTGGGATCTACATATGTTCCGAAAAAAAGACTTAGTTGTCTTACCAGGAGCTTTTCTCGCGTTTTTTTGAAGTATTTGTTGTAGGAGACTGCTTTAATTCCGTTGCTGTTTTTGATTTTTTCCGCTTAGCATCTTTCCGTCTCCTCTGCCTTGAGGGCATATTTCCTTGCTATTGAAATCTTGATTTCAATCTGTGGTAAACAAATTAAACAAAACTCATTATAGACCACTATTACCAAACAACAAAGCAATGACAATAAGCAAACAATATAAACACTATAATGCTTATACATATGACCTTATCTCTGTTTTTTAAATGTTATTCTAAAAAAATATTTTGGGCACATGAATTGGTTTTACATTATTGACAAGGATTATATAGTATCTGCATGATTAAAAAAATATATTAGCACATTTCACAATCATATGACCTGTGTTTCCTCAGATTAGTAAGCAGATTGTACACATGAGGTAAGGCCTGTCCTGGGGAGCATAGGTGGTGAGGCCGGTGTCTAAGAGTGCACTGGACTGCACTTCATGAAGCCTATCCCCCACTCCACTCTTAGACACAGCCCTCACCTCCTTTCCACCCATGGACAGACCTCTCTTCCACTACACTCTTCAACACAGGCATAACCTCCTATGCACCCCTGGACAATCCTCACCTCATCTGCAACCCTGAATAGACCTCAACTCATCTGCACCATTAGACAGGCCTCAGTTCATCTACACCCGTGGACACGCCTCATCTCATCTGCACCCTGTTACCATCAATTATACTCAATGTACTGAGGCCTGTCCAAGTGGCACAGATTAGATAATGCTTGTCTAAGGGTCAGAGGAGGTAAGTCCTCTCCATTGCACTCATGGACACAGGCCTCAACTCCTCTGCGCCCCCTGGACATGCCTCACCTCATCTGCACAATCCACTTCCTAATTTGAGGAAACACAGGTAACATACATTTCCTCTCTCTTGCAAACATTCCTACCAAGCATTACCAAAAAAATGACACAAACCAACAGCAAAGAAGCTCAGTCTGCTTCCTAATCTGAGGTAACACAGGTGACATGATTGTGAATCGTTTTTTCAATAACATTTTAGAAACAGAGCGCAGGTCGTATGTACAAGCATTCCGTTTCAGTACTGAAAACTCACTATTTTACAAAATACATTTCCTCTCTATTGCAAATATCCCTACCAAGCATTACCAAAACAATGACACAAACCAACAGCAAAGAAGCTCAGTCTGCTTCCTAATCTGAGGTAACACAGGTGACATGATTGTAAAAGGTTCAAATATTTTTATGTAATCATGCACACACTATTTATTCCTTCTCAAAAACTGTAAAAGCCATTGATTTGCCCCAAAATCGTTTTTTGAATAACATTTTAGAAACAGAGCGCAGGTCCTATGTACAAGCATTCCATTTCAGTTCTGAAAACTCACTATTTTACAAAATATATTTCCTCTCTATTGCAAACATTCCTACCAAGCATAACCAAAAAAATGACACAAACCAACAGCAAAGAAGCTCAGTCTGCTTCCTAATCTGAGGTAACACAGGTGACATGATTGTGAAAGGATCAAATATTTTTATGTAATCACGCACACACTATTTATTCCTTCTCAAAAATGTAAAAGCCATTGATTTGCCCCAAAATCGTTTTTCCAATAACATTTTAGAAACAGAGCACAGGTCCTATGTACAAGCATTCAATTTCACTACTGAAACCCATTGATTAGCCCTAAAATCGTTTTTTAAATAACATTTTATAAACAGAGCGCAGGTCCTATGTACAAGCATTCAATTTCACTACTAAAACCTCACTATTTTACAAAATACAAATCCTCTATCTTGCAAATATTGATACCATGCATTTTCAAAAAGCATCACACCAACCAACAGCAAACTCTCTAGCTATATTAAATGAATCATAACTCACCTTTACAAATGCTTTGGGAGATTGAGAACAGTGTCAGATACACACACCAATATTTCTTTAGCAGAGCAAAAGGTATGTACTCCAGGCACTGCAACCATGAATGGCACAGAAAACCTCTAATTCTACACACATATCCCTCATGTTAACCAATTAAAACTCGTCCCTCTCTATTTTCAAACCAACACCCTTCCCCCCCTCAGCCCTTTCTACCTGTTACCATAGCAACTCCCTCCTCACTGAGCTCTCAGGGTTAAAAGTTTATTCTACAATGTTGCAAATGAACTCAGAAAGGATGTTTGACCTCTCAATTCACCAGCTTATCAGGTGCAATCTTTCTTTTAATGACTTTTTCCTAACCATTCAAATTACTTATTTCACAGAACAGAACCATGCACCCTAACTTTCAGTTTTCAACTATCTGAATCCACCAATCATTGCTTGTGATTCAAGAGCACTGAAACTCCACAGTTTTTTTTGCAAACTCCTACTGTTCCAACTGCCATTTCATTCCTACACTTCATCTGACTGCACCAGAACCTCCTCTCACCATGTACTCTGTCCGGATTATTGGACATAGCTACATTCACTGGGCTCAAAGGTATGCAGCTATCAGAAATTTTCACAACCTTGATTTACCAAATGTGCACATAAAGTGGATTGGCCAAAGAGGATTGAGATGTCATCAATTGATACCATTGGTGAAAACCTTTTACCATCTGCCACACCCTGACCTCATAATTTTGCACTGTGGTGGAAATGACCTAGGCACTTTGACTGGGGTAGGTCTGGAGATGCTTTTAAAGGACACCTTTGGGCAATTGATGACACTTTTTCCACAAACTACCTTGGTATATTCCAATATATGCCAAAGACAGAAATGGAAGTGGTCTAACCAATGTTGTCCACAATTTGAGAAAGCACGGAAACATGTGAATAAATCTGTACCTGCTTACATGAGAGACTATGGAATGGGTTCAATATACAACAATAACTTGCGTTACAACATGCAAGATATCTACAGAGGAGATGGTGTGCACTTCTCAGATGAGTGGAATAGAATATTCCTCCTGAATTTAAGACTGTGCATTGGAACCTACTTGTAGATACCTAAATCAGCCCCAGAACCCAAAAGCTCTTTTCAGGGCTACCCTACATCTGATCACTCAAAATGATTATTTTACTCTAACCTTTTTTCACTAATTTTCACCAAAGTACGCTCCCCAGTAAACATTTTTTTTTGGCCTATATGGGCCTCCTAAGCCCGCCTCAGAAAACCTAGGGGGTCAGGGGGTGCCTACAGTGCCCCCTTACACCCATTCCCAACGTTGTTTGACCTCCATATTGTGTCTCAAATCTACCGAAACACAAGATGGAGGACTCCCGTTGCGCTGACGGTACGCGTACCGGGGCGCGCACCGGGAAGCGCTCCCAACATTTTTTAGAAGTTAATTTACATAAAAACCACTCGAGACACTTTCACCAAATATAGAATAGGCCCTACTACATACCAGTCCCTACCATTTTCCCAAATTTGGTGGAATTCCATTGAGCCATTTGAGCTGTAGCACTGTCTAAATATCCTGAAGGTAAATTACATAACAAAAACACATATGAAGTGTTAGAATTTACAACCAATTAAAAAGTTTCTTTCATTTTCTACTGTTTTTTTCCTGACATTTGATTGGTTATGTACATGAATATAAATGAAAAATGAGAGGGAAACACGGCCATTTTGACTACAACTACCTGAGGTACATCTTTAAAGAATTTTCTCCATTTATCTTCATCACCTTTTAATAAGGTAAGTTGTTAATTTGCAAGGGGCACTTTAAGTTAATTTGTAAAAACTTTTTCTGATAGTTATTTACTGTCCCTCTGTTATAGTTATAGATTGAGATAGGCTTCTCTGTTATAGTTATAGATTGAGTTATGCTTCTCTGGTATAATTATGAAATTACTTAGGCTTCCTCACATACACTTTATTGATACTTCTACTTCCTGCCTGATACCATACACTGCCCAAAGATAACTTCACTGTTAAAAACTCAGAAGTACCTGTCTAAACTTAAACCCAACACTGCCCTAACTCTACTGATATATTTATTTTTAATGCAATTTACAGCAAGAAAATAGAAGGAGAAGCAAAGAAAATTAATATTTCTTTCGAAATTCTTCTAGAGAACAATCCTGAGGAACACTTTGACTTTATGTATCAGTCTCTGGACGAAGAGTTAGTTAATTGTATGGAAGAAATGGAATCATGGACTGAAAATGAGGACATTCCTGACGATATAATGTTGGAAGTTCTTTTAAATTTTGAAAAATCACAGCAACACATTTTTATTTAATAATTAAAAATTGTTCGAGACATTATTCTTTTTTATATGTAATCCATGAAATAGTACCAAAATGAATATAATATAAAGTGAGACTTATAGTATACTATGCAACTTTTTGGTGTTACATAGTAATTTTGCTCATAGTTACTTCCTTTCTCCCACTATATTATCTCAAATGTGTATTTGACATCTCTTTTTCATCTCCTGCCTCCATGTTGTTTCTGCTTTCCTGACAGACTATGGTATGGATTCCATATACCATAATAACTTCTGTAACAACATGCAAATTATCTACAGAGGAGATGGTTGTTTTCCCCATGGTACGCTCCCTGGTACGCTCCCCGGTGCGCGTACCGGGCGCTCCCCCCGCGAAAATCGATTTATTTTTTTTTTGCCCCGCGGTGCCCTTTTATGGCCCCCACATCAAACCTAGGGGGTCGGGGGGGTCTACCCTGCCCCCTTGTGGTCATTTCCCCCTTTGTTTTTGCCACCTCTTGTGTCTCGATCCTACCGAGACACAAGATGGCGGCCGCTCCGGACTGTTTGGAATGTTGACAGACACCCGAGAGCCAATCAGCTTTCCGCGCGCGAACTCGCGTAGCGCCCCGGTACGGTGCGCGTACCGGGGCGCGCCTATAGTTATATATTTTTTTGAACCTAAATTACTCAAAATCCTCTGGAGCACATATCTTGAGACATAGCAAAGGCACATTGGGCTACCAGTCCCTACAATTTTGCCAAGTTTGGTGGGAATCCATTCAGCCGTTCGGGCTAAAAGTGAGTCCAACCGCCCTATGGAAATTAACATGCGGAAAACACGTTTTGGGACCCCCCTTTTATCTCGGCCCCCGCTTCACGAATCCCCCCCAAACTTTCAGGGAAGGAGCGGAGCGGAACTGGCCACCTAATTTGAGAAATTCGCAAACATTCGTCCACCGGCCCCAAAGTTATTCCCAATAGAATGTTGCGGATTTCCTATGGAAACTAGGTCCTAAGTATAACTACCTACTGGGGACCGCCAGTAGGTAATATACACAGTACAACCATAAAAAAAAAATATATATATATATATATATATTCACTGAAAAAACCATAGGTTATAGACCATATATAGTTAGGAATTAGCATTTAAGAAACCTTTTTTTTACTCACACAAAACCATTGAAATTCCATATATAGTTAGTTGTACTAACTATATATCGCGCACCCGCAATCCACTGCTGATCATGTCACATATTACATCATTCATGACATGGTCAGTGACATCACTGATGACATCACTGATGACATCTCAAATGACATCACTGATGACATCACTGATGACATCTCAAATGACATCACTGATGACAACATCCAGTGACTGTATGTTTCTGTAAAGTTAAAATATGTCTTACATATTGAAGAATGAGTGGATTTATAAGTGTCTGAATGAAGGATTAATTAGGTGCATGACTGACTGTATGAGTGACTGATTAAATGTGTCTCACTGAGTGCATGGGTTAGTGACTAAACTGTCTTAATTTGTGCATCATTATGTCTGTTGTTCTGTAAACTGCTGCATGTGTTGATCAGTAGCTATATGAGTAACTATATGGTTTATTGGTTGATTACCAAAGTATTTGTATGGGAGACTGAGTGTGTGTGTGGGTGGCTGGGAGGTGCATAACTCTGTGCACAGATGTGTGAGCAGTTGATTCACTAGATGTATGGGTTCAAAAGTGCAAGTGGAAACAGCTGTATGGGCGGTTGACTGTGTGCATGAGTGTATTGGTGAGTGAATGGATATCTAAGTGCTACACGTCAAAGTAAGTACATATGTAAAACACAGTACATGTGAGATGTGACATATATAAATAACTATGCATAAGAGCCAGTGAATGTGTGAGTGGCTGTATGGATCATTGTGAACTTGTATCAGGGATTGTATAAGAGAGTAAATATGTGTTAGTATATGTTTGAATAAGTAAGGTGTGTATAACTGTATAGTTGAGGAAATGGATGTGAGATTGATTCTTTGCATGACTGACTAGGTGTGTGAGTAACTCCATGGATGAGTGACAGTCTGTGAGTGTCTGTTTACACTGAGTGTATCTAAGTTTTTATTAGAGTCTGAAGAGATTCATCGTATTATCACATGAATAATGTCATCAGTGATGTCATCAGTGATGTCTTTTGAGATGTGATCAGTGATGTCATCAGTGATGTCATCGGTGATGTCATTTGAGATGTCATCAATGATGTCATCAGTGATGTCATCAGTGATGTCATTTGAGATGTCATCAGTGATGTCATCAGTGATGTCATTTGAGATGTCATCAGTGATGTCATCAGTGATGTCACTGACCATGTCATGAATGATGTAATATGTGACATCATCAGCAGTGGATTGCGGGTGTGCGATATATAGTTAGTGCAACTAACTATATATGGAATTTCAATGGTTTTGTGTGAGTAAAATAAGGTTTTTTAAATGCTAATTCCTAACTATATATGGTGTATAACCTATGGTTTTTTCAGTGAATTTTCAAGGTTTTGTAAATGCTAATTCCTAGCTATATATGGTCTATAACCTATGGTTTTTTCTGTGAATTTCAATGGTTTTTTAATAGCAAATATCAAAAGCTTTAAAATGTATTCTTCTTTAAATCAAAAAATATATTTTATATGTTTATTAATAAAAAAATGTATGTATTTTTTTTATTATTTTTTTTTGTTTCGCTCCCGGTCCGCGAACCGGGTCGCTTCCCGTTAGCTCAAAATGGTGCCGCGACCCGGTCCGCGAACTGGTAAACGTTCCATTTGCGCAACTGCCGCGTTAGAAAACAACATCGTGACGCGTCGCGTCAGCGTGACGTATCGCGTTGTCGCGTGAAACGTCATATGACGCGCCGCGTTAGCGTACCCGGAAGTGAACCGGTACGTGAACGAGGCGCGAAGCGCAGCTTCCCGGAAGCGATCCGGGACGCGGCCCAAAGAGCGTAACGTAAACACAACAGGTCATGTGACTTGTTAATAACATTTTTCATTGGTTCATTTCACTTTTCGTTTCATAATGATGTAAGACTAGGTCATGTGACCTAAAAGTAACACTTTTCATTGGTTTAGAACTATTGTTTTTCCCAAATGATGAAAACCCCTCCTTCTTTCCTCACTCTGACTTTCATCTTTGTGAGAGGAAGACCTTTTGTGATCACTGAGCAATAGCTTCATTAGTAGCTTCAGCTGGTGCTTCCCCACCACCTCCACCACCTCCAAGGAAGAGAGGACCACCTGCTGAAGTTATCATTCAGCAAGAGGAGGAAGAAGAGGAAGAAGAAGAAGAGCAGGAAGAGAGGCAGTTTTTGCGTGAGGAGCCCAGGAGGTCTCATGTCAAAGAAAATTATATTTGGCAGTTTTTTAAATATCCCCGGGGCCAAAAAAAAGTCAATGCCCGGTACGTAACTTGCCTTATATGTAAAGAAAGTCTATCCAGAGGGACAGATAAAAAATATAGTTACGGGAATTATACAATGCATCGCCATATGCAGAGGTGGCACCCTATCAACTACAGTGCTGCGCAGTTACGTGACCAGCAATATAATCCCCCTTCTATGGCCAGAAGATCAGTTGTACAGGAAGTGACGGGACCAGAGGCGAGGGAGATGGTCCCAAATATACAAATGAGGTTCGGGGAAGTGAAACAAGTGTGCGTGCGTTGTAACCTATTCATTTGCTACAGAGAAAGTAGCATCACTCTGATCAACAGAGCTATCGACAATCATGATTGTCCGAAACGCCCCAGAGAATAAATTCATTTTTTTTGTTGCTCCTGTTGAGCCCTTTACAATGAATCGTTTTCGTTTCCCCCACCCAAAAAACCCCCAAAAAATATATAAAACCGTTCAAAAAATACAAAAAAAGTAAAAAAATGTTCAGAAAAATAATAAAAAAAATATAAAACAACAAAAACAATAAAAAAAAAAGTTCTTATCAGAACTACCTCCCCTTTATAAAAAAATTGGTAGAATATTTAGCACTCTGCCAACCTCTATTTCTTTTGGTTCGCTTCCCGGTTCGCTCGCCGGTACGCGAACCGGGAGCGAACCCAAACATTTTTAAAAAAAAAAAGAAGAGTAAGTATAAGGGAAGGAAACAGAGAGTAATGTTAAAAGAAAGACAGCTATAGGGACTAAACCAAAGATACTGTTTAATAGATCTATTTACCGAAGAAAAGATGGAAGAGGGTATAATTGAGAAAAACAAAATAGATAAGGAAGTGAAAGAAAAAAAGAAGAGTAGAGAATGTGACTGAATGATTAAATTAAGATTAAAACATTGGAATAACAGAGAGAAAAAACACAATGCAGAAAAGAAGAATTAACAGAAAAGGAATGATTGAAACAGCAAAGAAATGTAAATAACATAGGGGCATATTATCAACATAGGCGATAAAAGTTTTGCTGCTTTTATCGGCAGAAATCTGACGCTAAAGGCGCTTTTGCAGCAGTTTTCTGCCGATAATGACTGCTTTTATCGGTAGAAAACTGGTGCTAAAGCCGCTTTTGCGGAAGAAAACTGCCGCTAAAGCTACTTTTGCGGCAGTTTTCTGCTGATAAAAGCAGCGATAATTTTATTGCCTGTGTTGATAATATGCCCCTTAGTGTGCTTGAACTACAGAGAGAAAGCATAATGAACAAGTAGTGAAAGAGTGATCAGTCAGAGACAGTGAGAGTAATAGAGACGGAGTGAGTGAACAAGAGTGAGGAAGTATGAGAAGTGAGGGACTGAGAAAAATAGTGGAAGGAGTAGAGTAAGTAAGTAATAGAGAAAGGAATGAGGAAAGTAGCAAAGGCAGGAAAGTGAGGGTTAAAGAAATGAAGTAGTGAAACTAATAGAAGTTAAATGTGATAGAAATGTAACGAAAAGAGTACAAAACATTTACCTTATAATTGTCGTTAACTTAGTCACTTGTTATTTTTATACTTTCAATCTGAGAAAGAGAGAACAAACATTTGAAAAATATTAAAACATGTATTTAAAAATTAGAAAAGACAAGGGAAAAGATTGAAGGACAAACAGTTTTTCAACAACTTTGACACTTACAGAAGCCTCTGCTTCTCCATGCCCCTACACAGTCCTAAAAATATACATTTTAAACTAACAGTATCTTGATGCAGATGAAGTGAGGCCTATCTTGCAACATGGTGCATCTTTTGCACTGCTGCTGTTTCACAAAAGTGATGCAACGGCAGCGCAAAAGAGGTGCACAGCCATCATAAAACTGTCCCTAACATTTTAAATGATTGTTTCAGGATGACAATAAGGTGTGTCCTATCCAGAGGTTTGTTTGAGGTGAGGCCTACTCAGGGTTGCAGATGAAATGTAGGCTTGTTGAAGAGTACAGAGGAGATAATACATGTCCATGTCTACCAATGAAGTGAGTCATGTCCACTTCACTCTTGAACAAAGGCCAGACCTCCTCTGTTTCCTTGGACAGGCCTAAACCTGATCTGCACAATGTGATGTGTAATGTTAGGAAACACAGGTGATGTAATTGAAAAACTTGCAATTTCTTTTGCTCATTTCACAATCACATCAATTGTGTTTCCTTTGCTTAGGTATCTCATTGTGCAGATGTAGTCCAGCATATGAAAGAGTACCCAGAAATGCAGCACTGCATGCAACAACTTTGACACTTACTGAAGCCTCAGCTTCTGCATGTCCCCTACACAGTCCTAATTATATACATTTTAAACTGACGGTATCTTGCTGGAGATGAACTGAGGCCTATCTTGCAACATGGTGCATCTTTTACACTGCTGCTGCGTCACAAAAGTGATGGAACAGCGACTCAAAAGAGGCGTATGGCCATCATAAATCTGCACTTAACATTTTAAATGATTGTTTCTAGATGCTGATAAGGTGTGGCCTATCCAGAGATTTGTTTCAGGTAAGTCCTACTCAGAGTTGCAGATGAAATTTAGGCTTGTTGAAGAGTATAGAGGAGATAATACATGTGCAGGCCTACCAACGGAGTGAGTCATGTCCACTGCACTCTTGAACAAATGTGAGACCCCCTCTGTCTCCTGGAACAGGCCTAAACCTCATCTAGACAATGTGATGTGTAATGTTAGGAAACACAGGTAATTTAATTGAAAAACGTGCAATTTTTTTTGCTCATTCCACAGTCACATCACCTGTGTTTCCTTTGCTTAGGTATCTCATTGTTTAGATGTAGTCTATCATATGAAAGACTACGGAGAATATGAGCACTGTATGCAACAACTTTGACACTTATAGAAGCCTCAGCTTTTCAATGCCTACTACACAGTTCTAAATGTATATCATAAATACAAAAAGTACAGAATTAATTATACATGTTAAATGGTTTATTTTTGCTGTTCTCAGAATTTATCAAATGTCACTAAAAATAGTGACTTGAAGGTATTCATCATATAACAGCGGGGAAAAAGAAACACAATCAAAATGATTGTGTTTTAAAAACCCATATAACATAACCAATCAGAAATCAGAACTCATGAAAAGTAACTTACTTTCCATGACGTCGAAGGATATCCTATGAACAGCTTACACTCTGTTGTGCTGCTATTATTTTCAGCCCGCCACTTTCTGAAAGAAAAGCTCCATCGTTTTGAAAAATATGTTACATACAATAAATGACTTCTCGCTCTCTACCGCACGTTTCCACAAGGCCAAATCGTGTAAGAGCCATTTATAACTCTTGGAATTCTTCTAAGCAAATCCCGTCATTTTGTATTTCCGCAACTTTCAGAAAGAAAACGTTCAAGATCACTTTCACAATCCTGTACTAGTAATATCTCACCCTTCTTGCTCACTCATGTTCCACATTTCCTATGACACTGATACTGCTTACTATGAAGCAGACTTACACTACCTCTATGACTACTACAATTATTTAATTCTCTACATCACTTTTAATCACAAAGCAATTTAAAACAGTAGATAAAATTATATCAACCCCTAGAATCATTATAGGCCAGTTACCTACCCTAAATTCTCTTTTCTGAAAACAGAAAGTAAGAATATTTTTAAGTTAAAAGGCAACATTGTATCGTAGTCAAATAGGAATCATTTACGAAACAGCAGCTTTTTTTACATTTTCAATAAGCTGTGTAATAAGCGGATCTTGTCAAAGGACCATCATGTCATATAATAGCTGCAGTTAAAAATGTTCTTCCTAAAATAAACGACTATGTAGCCACAACATTTGTAATTAAGGTTGAAGACTTACTTTCACCAGGTTTATATAGTTGGAATTTTAAAATGACATTATAACCAAAAGTTTGGTCAAATAATCTAGACAGCATTGCAGACTTACATTACCTCTACTCCATGTTTTTATTGGCTGCTTGAATTAGCTTATAAAAAGAAACAGTTTTTCTGAACTCATTCAAAGTGCAGTTATTTTTCCATGACGTCAAGTGTTATGGTAAGAACACCGTTTGTTTTGGGAAATACTCTGTTGTCCTTTAACTAATCCGTGCCCACCACTTTCTGTAAGAAAACCTTCTTTTTTTCCAGGAACTATTTAAAACTCAAAAATAACTTTTGACTCTGTACTACACTTATCCTCAAGGCCAAATTGTGTAGGAGCCATTAGAACCTCTTGAATTTCCTCAGAGCACATCCCGAGATTCTTTCCCTAAAATTTTGGTTTTAAAAACACCAGGTAAGAATTTTTAAGGTCATAAGGCAATTTTTTTTTTAAAGTTAAAACAGAATCATTGCAGAATGACCAGCCATTTCTAGACTTTAAATAAGCTGTGTAATGTCCTGATGTTATTGAAGGACCGTCATGATATATAATTGCTGCAGTTATAAAAGTCCTTCCTGATATTGACAACTGTGAAGCCACAACATTTTTTATCAAAGTTGTCAATTTTGTTCCATCAGGCCTACATCGTTGGAACATTAAAATGACATACTGGCCATATGTTCGTATAAATAATGTTGACAACATTTCAGACTTACATTGGCTACACTCCATGTTGTGATCAGCTGCTTTTACTAGCTTACTAAAGGACACTGATTTACTGTCTGGCAAAGTTAAATATATAAATTTTTCTGAGTCTACACTAGTAGTACTTGATACCATACAGTTCTCGCAGTCATGCTGCCATTGATAAGAAAGCTCAAACAGGTGATCTACATCTACACCTTCATCATGCAATACATCAAGCATATACATTAAAAACTCCTGACAATCTTGCTGAATATTTTGAGAGAATTGTGTTTGACCTGAACATCTGTCTATCAGATTTCGAATTTCAGACACACTTTCTATTTTTGTTCTATCAGTGCTACATTTCTCTAACACAGAATTCAACAAACTGCAAAATCTCTGATCCGAATTGACCACAATCTCTTGTTTTAAAGTTTCTAGAGAAAACAAAACATTAACCACTACATTAGCATAGCAGTTGACACCAGAACTGTTTTCAAATTGAAAACCAACAACATCTTCAACAAAATCCTTTTCCTTTCTGCTTATAATTTCTGGTTCATCGACTTTTCGTCTTTTTGCTACAACCTCCCTACTATTGGTCACATTTCTTCGTTTCCGGCCTACCACACGTTTCTCAAACAAAGGATATTGAGGCAAATGTGGCGCATACTCTCTTCTTAACCTATTGTATTCCTTAACACAGTCTAGATCCGCACAAATGTTTGTGACATCACACTCAATCAAGTACAATCCCGATAAAGTTCTGACTCGTGACAATGCCACATATGCCATACCCTCCTTGAACACAGAACTGCCAATATTCACCAATGCACTGTCTACACTCAAACCTTGCGATTTATGGATTGTCACCGCATATGCCAAGCAAACAGGAAACTGCTTACGGCGAACATATAAGTCTTTCACAAGCAAAAACCTAGCAGAGCAACGACCAATTAGCTGTACTTCCTCAATGCCATCAAATTTAATTTTTAAAAATTCAATTTCATCCCTATTTCTGTATTTCACAAAATCAACAACATTACCCATTGATCCATTTATCAGACCTCTTTCAACATGTAAATTCCTTCTTAAAATTATACGGCAATTTAAGCACATATTCAGAGTCTTTTCAAAACCCGCAGTTTTAGATATACTCTTTTCTAATGAATCCAATTTTGATTTCAAATTCTCAGACAAAATAATTGTTGATCCCATATGCTCTACTCTGTCAATAGCTTCCAGTTTCACAATATCTTGGTTTTCTAAATACAACATTTTGTTGTTGAAGATGGCACATTCTGCAAGAGTTGGCATCAAACATATTCCAGATTTCTTCTCAGTAATTTTCTGAAAAATATTCTCAGGCACAACGTCTTGTTCTGGATACAAATTTGACAGTATCGTGCATGTAAAGCTTCTTTTCCATGCTCGGTCACTTTTCCGATTCTAACATCTTGAAGAATATTCTTGTAATCTTCATCCTTCGCCTGACGCATATTTTCATGCAGTTCAGCATAATTGAAGTTTAACCATGTATTAACGTTGCCAATACTCCCTAGGCACTTCCTGGTATCTTCATGCGTGAGCATTTTGAACACAGGTTGTCCTTTCACTGGTGTCAGCTGCAGAAGATCACCGAAAACAATGATGTGTTTGCCACCAAATAACACATCATACTCTGTTTTGAGAACTTCTTGCATTCTCAAATGCACAAAGGCAAGCATGACATTGGAAGCCATGCTTACTTCGTCAATGATAAGAAGTTTCATTTTTTTCAAGACTCTTGAAACTTCACAACAAGCATCTCCAGATAACTTGTGGTATTGTAATTTGTTATCATGCTCCACTGGCAGCATCAGTAGACGATGCAAAGTAATACCTTTAATGTTATGAGCTGCCAGTCCAGTTGGAGCGGTGACAACACAAGACAGCGATGACTCAGTCCTTTTCTGCAAATAACATGAAATTGCTTTAATGAGGAAACTTTTTCCAGTTCCCGCTTCTCCACTCACGTACAGTCGGACAGGTTTCAACGACGTACATGAGCACTCCTTCTTCTCATTACTTAATCCATGATCAATTTGGTTGGTAACTTCGTCATATATTTTCCTCTGCTCAACGTTAAGTTGTCTTTCCAAGTCTTCTAAGTTAACCGCATCCTCCTGAGCATGTGCCATGGCTCTTTCCACTTCAATCATGGCAGTGGCAGCTTCATTTTCGATAACTGGTCCTCCTAGTGGATCCTGACTCAATGAAACAGAACTCTGACTGTCCTGAGAACTGTCTCTAGCAATCTCGGCTGCAATCGTTGCTTCCTGCTCAATTTCCGCATTCAACATTTCTAGATATTTGAGAAAAACAGGACATTCTATGGTCTCCTTGGCGGCATTGAAAGAGTCTTCGTAACAGAGGAAATCTCCAAGCAGTTCCTCTTCTGCACGCCAAGGCTTGAAAAGTTGCAAAAGTGCTAAATAGAAAAACTCTTTTTTTTCCAGGAGATTCGCCACTCAATTTTCGATGGTTTACCAAGTGGCATTTTCTTTGCTTGACGAGACATCCCTCACTTCCAATTACAGCATACACTCCTTTATCAATATCTTCTTTGATGTTCCTCTTGAATATGTAATTTTGTAGAACCTCATACAGACAAACATTTTCGAGGTGTCTGCTTCTATTTGGATAATATGTATCCAACATGTTGGTCTTCAAAATATCAGTACTGTTTGGCTCCTTTTCCGCCAAATACTCAATTTCCCGCACAGGTTTCAGAACTCGATTACGCGTTGCAGCAAGACCAAGACTCGCCCAAACGATACTCCTGGATTTGGCATAGAGACTTGCTGAAGACAACCGGTCAGAACATTCGTAAGCTCCGATTTCTCGATGTGACAACATCTTCAGACTGAAACTGTACAACTTCTTACTGAGGCTCTTTTCATGGGAAATGTCCTCCCACATATCCTTCAATTCTGTCTTTTCTTTTTTGGTGATGTAAGATGTCACATACCGAGCCACAGCCATACAGTTATCAGCCACGAACTGTATATCCATGTTAGCATTCCACATGGACAAAATCACTGGGTTGTAGTCGTTGATATACTTGGACTCTTCGTTCCTTTTCAAATTGTATGTGTTTTTAGGTGATTTCTTCATCACATTATGTCGCAGCGAAGACATCAAACTGTTCACTCTTCCTTTAGAAATCACCGGTCGTGGAAAGGCGAAACGACATTTGGTGTAGAACTTGTCCTTGTTTCTGAATTTACGACGACAGTACTTTCCGCAACGATGGCTTTGGAAGCGTAGAACTTGTTCTCTTAGGCTTTTGTCCTCCTTTGCGTTTGGAACAGCACATGTAGAATACTGTTCTATGAAACTCATCACTAAGTCTTCTGGATCCGTTCCAAATTTAGATGCATCCTTGATCCACAGCAGCATATGTATATGAGGAGCACCTCTTGCTTGGTACTCCTTTCTCCAGAAGAAATCCAACACCTCTCCAAGAGGTGGATTTCTCTTGTTCATGATGAAAGACATCATAGCTTCAAATCTATGATTGAAGTACCTGCATACATTCACTGGATCCAAAGAGCACAGTTCTCCGGGTGTCTTGAATTCGATATTTTCAATGTTTCCATTTGCCTCTCGTAGAAATTCAAGTAAGTCTTCCCAGCCATACTCGGCACAGCTGAGAGTGAGGAACCATGTGGGAGTTCCTAAGTTCCTCAGCATACATTTTAAATCACCATGACGACGGTACCAGTACTCATTAGTACCACGCTGACACGCCATGAGATTAATCAGGTGAGAATCCAAAATACTGTCTTGCACATTGACTTTATCCATAAAGTCACTTGCCGAGATGTTTTGCATCTGTATACCACTTTTCAAGATGTGGTTCACTGCATATGACAGTCCAGACAGATCGCTTTCAAACAGGAGATGAAACAAATAGGGAATGCATCTTCCTCCTTGACCTGTTGGAAATAGCTGTAGGAAACACCGAGCTTCCAAACTTTCCTCCCAAACACTAATGGGACTCCCTTTGGCTTGTTTCATTTGAAACAACTCAATAGCATTCCCCATGACTTCCTTGGAATGCAAAGGATGAACACTATAATGTTCATATATTTCTTCACTTTTAGAGGGTTCTACTTTCTCAATTTGACCAGCACACAAATCGCTATCCTCTTCTTCACTTACTTCCTCTTCTGCAACATATACATTCTTATAGTACTTATTGTTTTTTTTCAAATACAATGTTGCCTTTTTGACTTTCCTAACATCCACTAAATGTTGCCATATTTTCTTACTCTTTGTCGGAACCCCATTAACTAAGATAACCAGAGGTTCCTCTTCCACTTTTTCTACTCCAATTGTATTAATGTTTTTCTTCAAATCTAGAGGCAAATAAACAACTCTTCCCTTTAATCCTCTCTGTAAATCTGATGGAGGCAATTTCCCTGTCTTTGGCTCCATTCTTACAATAGCATGAAAGGGATGGATACTTTGAATCAAAATAGATTCATAAGTATTTAAATCCTTCAATTCAGAAGGAATCTCAACCAATTCCAGATTATTATGAACCGCTCTAGCAGGCATCTGGTTTTGATTTAATTTGTTACAACAATAAGTACACACACGTTGTTCCAATCCCAAATCAAAACAATTTTCTACCATCAAGTATGTTGCAAAATCCTTCCATTCACTATTATTTTCCCTTTCACTTTTTGCATATAAATCCACTAACTTAGTCTGATTCTTATAATAAGTGCGTCGACAACACACACAAGTGAAATTAGGCCTCTCACTTGATTTCACCTGAAACGTGGCAATTTCCTTCTGAAAATTATCTGTACTGGAAACCTGTACACTATCTTCCACATTACCCTCTTCTTCTGGGTCAATTTCAACATTCTCCTCTTTACTTCCAAAGTAACAAAACTCAATTTCTTCACAAATATTCTTCACATCTATTTCAGAACCATGCAAAAGAGCAGTGCATAATTGTTTAAGCATAACTGCTGGACTCTTAGCATAATACAACATTCTAACTAATTTCCTCACTTTATTATGATGCACTGCTAGCATCCTGAAATGATGAAAAACACTCTGGCATACTCTCCTGGAAAGACAAGCCAGTGAATGACCATGCAAACCTGTCACTTCTCTCACTCTGCAAGGATCTAATTCTTGCAACAACTTCATTTTCTGCTTCAAACTTTTCTTATTAAATGTCCGTACAAAATCACAAAGCAAATTGATGGAATCCTGTCGCACACTGCAAATACTACTACACTTCCAGGTGTACACAGGTCCCTTAGGACGTCTTCCTAAAACCTCATTACCTAACACCTCTTCTGCCTCTGTTGTCACAAGTTTTTCTTTTTCAACTGGACAACCATCTTTCACCTCATAAGCTCGACCACTGATGTCAACTGCATGCACCAAATCATTATCCTGGAAATAACTCTCCTCATTAAAAAATGCCTCACAACTTGATCTATGCATCCATTCTCCTGAAAAATCTTCACAAAAATTACTACGATTAACTGTTCTCTTCCATCTACTATTTCTTTTGAAATCATAAATTGCCTTGTTTAGCTTCCTAATTCTATTGATTATCAAAATAAATAACTTTCGCTTAATTTCAAATGCCTGATCAATAACTTTCTCAATTTTTTTTTCTCTTATAAAAAACCACTTTCTGCTGACCTTTCTTAATATTTTTTAACAAATTGCCAATTATCCTGTTGCGGAACATTCGTCTACGAATGTCCCTAAACTGATTTTTCCTTCTACTACCATGCACAGAGTTATCTCCTGCTCTAGCAGTAACATTTTTGATTGGCCTTCCCTTTCCGTTTAAATTGCTTCTCTTTTTCTGGACTAAAACATTTTCTGTAGTACTACTTTTTTTCTACAAATATTTCTTATGAATGATTTCTTTTTCTTACCCGGACATTTCTTGGTGACTTGACAAGTTTTTATTGTAGAGGTCTGCTGCAATATTTTTTGGTGCTGCTGTCTTTGATGTTTGGTAGCCTTTCGCCTTCTGTCCTTCGAAGGCATTCTTTAACTTTGAAATGATCTGCAGTTGAATCTGTGGTAAAATATAATAAAAAATTTTATTAACCACTATTAGCAAACAGTAAATCAATAACAGTCATCAAAAATTTAACACACTACTTGTTATTTTTACATAGAATAATTTTTAGTGCATTGGCAAATTTAGAAATCACAAATAGTAGCAAAGAAATGGAATGCTTCTACATTTTACCTGTTCTGTTTTATATGTGAATCTGATCTAATTTTATGAGCATATTTTACTATTTCATTAAAGACACTACACATAACCTGTTTTTGAAGTTGTGTTTAATTTTAAATGAAACAGTTTACATTTTTACTTTTCATTTCAAGTACATTTTAAAAATAAATGTTTATAGTTCCATAGGCTCGAGCAGGTCAGCTTCCCACCCTATGTCATACAATTCTGACAAATCGGAATCCTCATCATGTTCTTCATCATCCTCAGGATTTAAATCATCCAAGGGATCTACTTCCACTGATGTTTCAATCACAATTTCAATGATAATATCGAGATCAACAGATTGCTCATTATCACTCATGCTTGATGTTGTCGTTATCTTTAAAGAAAGAGAACAACAATGAGATGTTGCAGAGTAAGAGACAAATCTCAGAGATTTAAATAGTGAAATTGTTTAACAAGAGTAACATTTTGCAGCTATTATTTAGCCATGTCCAGCGATGCTGAGGAGGTGAGGCCTATGTCCAAGTTTTCAGTGAACAGGACTCATCTCTTCTTAACCTTGGATAAGCCTCACCGACTCTGTGTCCCCTGCTCATACTTAAATGTAAAGGGGCAGATTTATGTTAACTGGCGCATCCCCACGGATGCACCAGTTAATGTGCACCGCTGCTCTGCCACCCATGGTGTGCCGCATTTACAATGTGGAGCACCATTGAGCAAAAACAAAAGCAGCACATTGCAGGAATCACGTCGTAAGCGCGACATGTCTACTGCAATGCACAGGAGGAAGCCTCACATTGCATGGTGCATCACTCCTTATGCCTGTTTCAAACAGGCGTAAGGATTTGATTCAGCAATGCTATAAAGCTGACTCAGTGAAATCTTCTAAATTTCACTGTGTTAGTTTTACAGGGCTTTCATGCAAATAAATGCATACCCTGCAACAAAACACCTATATGAAATCTGACGCAGGTTTCATGTGGCACAGGACTTTACAGCATGACACATCTGCCTAGATGCATCAAGTTGTAAATATGTCACAACATAGCAAATCTTTTGCACCGCCGTTGCATCACAAAAGTGACACACAGCAGCAGAAAAGAGGCACACACCTATCATAAATCTGTCCCTAACATTTTAAATGATTGATTCAGGATGACGATAAGGTGTGGCCTATCCAGAGGTTTGTTTGAGGTGAGGCCTACTCAGGGTTGCAGATGAAATTTAGGTTTGTTGAAGAATACAGAGGAGATAATACATGTCCAGGCCTACCAATGAAGTGAGTCATGTCCACTTCACTCTTGAACAAAGGCCAGACCTCTTCTGTGTCTGTGGACAGGCCTAAAGCTCATCTGCACAATGTCATTCGTAAAGTTAGAAAACACAGGTGATGTAATTGAAAAATGTGGAGTTTCTTTTCCTCATTTCACAATCACATCACCTGTGTTTCCTTTGGTTAGGTATCTCATAGTGCAGATGGAGTGTAGCATATGAAAGAGTACACGGAAGTTCAGCAGTGTATACAACAATTTTGACATTTACAGAAGATTCAGCTTCTTATCTTGTTGGAGATGAAGTGAGGCCTGTCTTGCAACATGGTGCATCTTTTGAATCACTGCTGCATCGGTTTCATGTGGCACGGGACTTTACAGCATGACACATCTGCCTAGATGCATCAAGTTGTAAATATGTCGCCACATAGCAAATCTTTTGCACCGCTGCTGCGTCATAAAAGTGACGCACAGTGACGCAAAAGAGGCATACACCTATCATAAATCTGTCCCTAACATTTTAAATGATTGATTCAGGATGACGATAAGGTGTGGCCTATCCAGAGGTTTGTTTAAGGTGAGGCCTACTCAGGGTTGCAGATGAAATTTACGCTTGTTGAAGAGTACAGAGGAGATAATACACGTGAAGGCCTACCAATGAAGTAAGTCATGTCCACTTCACTCTTGGACAAAGGCCAGACCTCTTCTGTGTCCGTGGACAGGCCTAAACCTCATCTGCACAATGTCATTCGTAAACTTAGGAAACACAGGTGATGTAATTGAAAAATGTGGAGTTTCTTTTCCTCATTTCACAATCACATCACCTGTGTTTCCTTTGCTTAGGTATCTCATAGTGCAGATGGAGTCTAGCATATCAAAGAGTACACAGAAGTTCAGCAGTGTATACAACAATTTTGACATTTACAGAAGATTCAGCTTCTTATCTTGTTGGAGATGAAGTGAGGCCTGTCGTACAACATGGTGCATCTTTTGCATCACTGCTGCATCGGTTTCATGTGGCACGGAACTTTACAGCATGACACATCTGCCTAGATGCATCAAGTTGTAAATATGTCGCCACATAGCAAATCCTTTGCACCGCCGCTGCGTCACAAAAGTGACGCACAGTGACGCAAAAGAGGCATACATCTATCATAAATCTGTCCCTAACATTTTAAATGATTGATTCAGGATGACGATAAGGTGTGGCCTATCCAGAGGTTTGTTTAAGGTGAGGCCTACTCAGGGTTGCAGATGAAATTTACGCTTGTTGAAGAGTACAGAGGAGATAGTACATGTGAAGGCCTACCAATGAAGTAAGTAATGTCCACTTCACTCTTGAACAAAGGCCAGACCTCTTCTGTGTAAGAGGACAGGCCTTAACCTCATCTGCACAATGTCATTCGTAAACTTAGGAAACACAGGTGATGTAATTGAAAAATGTGGAGATTCTTTTCCTCATTTCACAATCACATCACCTGTGTTTCCTTTGCTTAGGTATCTCATAGTGCAGATGGAGTCTAGCATATGAAAGACTACGCAGAAGGTGAGAACTGTATGGAACATGGCTATATAAGTCAAATACTCAAAATCTAAATTTGCCAAGCACACATGGGGGTGTATTTACAAGGACCTTCCACCACGGGGAAATGTCTTTAATTAAAATGGGAAAAATAACATCAAAGGGACTCAATGCCTTTTAAATATACCCCAAGCAACCTATGAAACTCTAGCACTACATATCAAGAAACCTAATTGATTTCAAAAATCGTTTTTAAACACATCATCTAAATCAATTATATACCTACATTCAAGGGGAAATGACTTAAAATGGCCTAAGACACATGAAAGCATTTTTTTAAGGCCCTTGCAACATTTTTGGGTCGTTTTTAACATGGCTATGTTAGTCAAAGAATTAAAATCTAAATTTGCCAAGCACAGATGGGGGCATATTTACAAGGAACTTGCACCACGGGGAAAGGTCTTAAATTAAAATGGGAATAATAACATCAGAGAGACTCAAATGCCTTATAAATATGCCCCAAGCAACCTATGAAACTCTAGCACTACATATCCAGAAACCTAATTGATGTCAAAAAACGTTTTAAAACACATCATCTAAATCAATTATATACCTACATTCATCGGGAAGTGACTTAAAATGCCCTAAGACACATGAAAGCTTTTTTTTAAGCCCTTGCTCCATTTTTGGATCACTTTTAACATGGCTATGTAAGTCAAATAATCAAGATCTAAATTTGCCAAGCACAGATGGGGGCGTATTTACTAGGACCTTGCATCACAGGGAAAGGTCTTAAATTAAAATGGGAAAAATAACATCAGAGAGACTCAAAGGCCTTATAAATATGCCCCAAGCAACCTATGAAGCTCTAGCAGTACATATCAAGAAACCTAATTGTTTTCAAAAATCGTTTTTAAACACATCATCTAAATCAATTATATACCTACATTCAAGGGAAAATGACTTAAAATGGCCTAAGACACATGAAAGCGTTTTTTTAAGGCCCTTGCAACATTTTTGGGTCACTTTTAACATGGCTATGTTAGTCAAAGAATTAAAATCTAAATTTGCCAAGCACAGATGGGGGCATATTTACAAGGACCTTGCACCACGGGGAAAGGTCTTAAATTAAAATGGGAAAAATTACATCAAAGGAACTCAAAAGCCTTGAAAATATGCCCCAAGCAACCTATGAAACTCTAGCAGTACATATCAAGAAACCTAATTGATTTAAAAAACGTTTTTAAACACATCTTGTAAAGCAATTATATTCATACATTCATGGGGAAGTGAGTTAAAATACCCTAAGACACATGAAAGCATTTTTGTAAGACCCTTGCACTTTTTTTGCGTCACTTTTAACATGGCTATGTAACACAAAGAACACAAAGAAACAAAATCTATTTGTAAAACACTTGACACAAAGCAACATTTTAAATACACAACTTTCTTCATAATTTTCTCCCTAAACCATACTATTCTCTATCTAAATTAAATGAATCTTTTCTCACCTTAGCAAATACTTTGAGTTTCAAAACAGTCTCAGAAACACACCAAATTGTCTTTAGCAGAGCAAAAGGTATGCACTCCAGAGCCTGCAGCTATAAAAAGCACAGAAAAGCTGTAATTCATCACACATATCTCTCATGTCACCCAATCAAAACTCTTCCCTCACTTTTTTCAAATCAACACCCTTCCCCCCTCTGGCCTTTCTACCTTTTTTGCATAGCAACCACCTCCTGAAAGACCTCTCATGTTTGCAAGTTCACACAACAATGTTTCAATTGAACTCTGAACTCTCAGTACACCTGCATATCCAGTGCAATCTTTCATAAAATGATTTTTTTTGACCATTCAAATTACATCTTTCAAAGAACTCATCCATGCACCCTAACTTTCTGTTTTCAGCAATCAAAATCCACCAATCACTGCTACTGCTTCATTAACACAGAAACTCCACAGTTTTTTTTCATTTTAAACTCTTATTTTTTCAACTCCCATTTCATTGCCACACTTCATCTGACTGCAGCAGAACCTCCTCTCACCATGTTTTCTGTCTGGATTGTTGGACATAGTTATATCCACTGGGCTCAAAGGTTTGCTGATAACAGAAATTTACCTAACCTCAATTTACAAAATGTGGAAATCAAGTGGATTGCCCACAGAGGATTAAAATGGCACCAATTGATACCATTGGTGAAAACCTTTTTGCATTTGCCAAAACCTGACCTGTTAATTGTGCACTGTGGAGGAAATGACTTGGGCACTTTGACTGGGGTAGGTCTGGAAATGCTTTTAAAGGACACCTTTGAGCAATTGATGGCACTTTTTCCTCAAACTGCCTTGGTATATTCAAATATATGCCAAAGACAGAAATGGAGGTGGTCAAACCAATTTTGTCCACAAATTGAGAAATCGAGGAAGCATGTAAATAAGTCTGTTTCAGCTTACATGAGAGACCATGGAATGGGCTCCATCTACAACAATAACTTGCGTTACTACATGCAAGATATCTACAGAGGAGATGGAGTTCACTTCTCAGATGAGGGGAACAGAATTTTCATCCTCAATTTAAGACTGTGCATTGGTACCTACTTGTAGGTACCTACATCAGCCACAGGACCCAAAAGCTCTTTTCAGAGCTACCCTACATCTGATCACTCACAATTATTCAAGTCAAGTCAAAAAAGGCTTTATTTCGACATATGAAAATATCTTAAAAAGCATACATACAATAAAATTCATTTCAATGCATTTAGAGATAAAAAACCACAGATTTAGATACACACTAATAAAAAACATAATTAGACAATGTGTCTGAGTCTTTTTGACCGAATTCGCCATGCCCACCCAAGGTACTTCGAGGTGGCACATGCGTAAAAGGTACGAGTGTCTGAAAGAAGAATCCTTAAGGCCACGTTACAATGCCTAGTACCCAATGTGCGACACATGGGTTTTAACCATTTTGACCGTGGGACTTTGTATGCAGGACACTCAAATAAAAGGTGGGGGACGGATTCTTGGCGCTGTGGGCAGAAAGGACACCACGGAGCAGTCTGGTATGGGATTTTCCAATGACTAGTAAATTCCATTACGGGGAGGAGGCCAATTCTAAATTTAAAATACAGGGACCTATCCCAAGGTGCTGAGATTATGTCCAAATACAGTTCTCTAAAAGGAGTATCTTTAGACTCCATGAAATTTCTGGTCGACTTGCAAATCGAGGTGGAAGAATTCCTTCTATTTGTCACCCAGTTCCAATAAAGTTGTTTTATTATTGATTTGGGCGGGGCTGTCTGTTGGAACCATGCTTCTTCCAGCCCCAGGTTGGTGAGTAGTGCTTTAATGTCCGTTAGCCACTTTATTTTCGCCCAACCTGTCGATCTTAATATCTCCCGCAGTCCATCCGCATAACTTGAGAGTTCGGGGACTCTCCAGATGCGGGCCCACAGAAGCAAAGGGCGTAATTTTGCTAGATCTTCAATCGCCCGACAGCCCATATCCAATTGCAGTGGCAAGATGGGGACAGAGGGGCCAAGGGACATCAGGCTTCTCAAGAAGATGTTCTCAGCTCGAGTGAGTTCTTTCAAGTTCGACATTCCCCATAGTTCCGCCCCGTACAAAGCGGCACTTACTCCTCTGGCCACATAGATGTCCATAACTGCAGCTATGGGTTTGGTTGAAGCTGCTCTCTGCTCTTTCAGCAAGGTCCCGGTTACTCTTTTTAGGTTTAACAGCATTTTAGTCAAATGCTGGTCCCATTTCATAGTATCCATTAGCCTGACACCCAGATAATCGAAGGTCTTAGTCCTGTCCAGTGCCACAGAGCCCAATGTTGGCGGAGGGCCAAGCTTTTGCGGAGGGTTCAAAATGAGATACTTTGTTTTATCTGTGTTTATACAGAGTCCTCTTTGTTTGCAAAAATCGTCAAAGCCCGAAAGAAGCTTTTGTAGGCCCATTGGCGATTTTGACAAGAGCAAAGTATCGTCCGCAAAAAGCAGGGTGGGAATAGAACGACCTGCCAGGCGAGGGGCATCTGCTGGTATCCTTGACAGGTGGTCCACCACCCCGTTGACATAGAGCGAAAAGAGTGTTGGGGCAAGAACACACCCTTGCCGCACTCCTCTGTTCACATCTATTCTTCGAGACTTTTGACCATTAGGACCCCAGCGGATTTGGGCATAGTTATTTTCATGAAACTTCATGATCAGATGAAGCAGATAGGGTGGCAGGCCAAGGTCATTAAGAACCTTCCATAAGTTATTTCTGGGGACCAAATCGAAGGCCGTTCGGAGGTCAATAAAAGCAAGATATAATGAGCCCTTCCCAATCGTAACGACCTTCCAATAAATCATAAATAGCCTTAACGATTGTTCAATTGTTCCTGTGCCAGTACGGAACCCTGCCTGGAGATCCGAAAGTACCCTGTTTTCATCTGCCCATTGCTGTATTCTAGTTAAAAGGACCTTGCCTGCTACTTTTTGTGAGCAGTCTATCAGGCTAATTGGCCTGTAATTCCCTGGGTCTTCTCTTGAACCTTTTTTGTGCAGGGGGACCACTTCAGCGGCCATCCAGGAAGCAGGCAGAGGAGCACCCGCCATGGCAGCGTTCAATACAGATGAAATCAGCGTACTCCAATCATCTAGGTCAACACGGAGCAGGTCACCCGGAAGACCATCAGGACCAGCCGCCTTACGCGGGACGAGAGATTTTATTGCACCCTCCGCTTCTTTCTTAGAAAACAGGCTTTCCTCGGGTCTCTCCTCCACTCGTGAGGGCTGTGGTACTACGAAATCCGTCGCTTCAGCTGCGGTTGCTGTGTACAAATTCGAAAAATGTGAGTACCATAGTTCCTCGGTTATGTTACAGGTTATGACTGTATCAAGGGGTCTGTTTTTCTTGTGCACTAAGTCCCAAAAACCTTTTGCGTTTTTTCCGGTGCTGGCAATTCGGAGATCCTGCCAAAATTTGTCTTCCCAGTCTCTCCTTGCTGTTTTAAGCTCCGTTTTATAGCTCTTCCGACTGGATGCTATTAGGGTAGCATCTCCACTTTTTACAGCCGCTATCAGAGCTCTCTTCAAGGCACGACACTCCTTCGAGTACCATCCTGGCTTGCCATGCCGGTTATCACGATTAGTCTTTCCATTTTTTACTTTAGCCTTGAAAAGGTCCCCAATTGACAGCGAGACTTCGCAAAACAACGCTGTAATCTGATTTGGGCAAACAGGCTCACTTTCCAAAATGGCACAGGCTGTGGAAGTAACGGCTCTGATACATGCCAATTTCTCCTCATCTATTGCCACTTTGTCCCATTTCAGACGTCTTAAGCAGTTTGATGCAACCACCCCTCCCAATGGCCCTATTGCTAGTGTATCATGGATTTCACTTGCTTGGGTAATCTCTTTCCACCAGTTTGATAGGGTCAAAGAAAGAGCATTATGGTCACTATCCAGGGAAGGTAAGACTACCATATCCTTCATATGTGCCCACAAGGAAAAGTTTAAAAGGATGTAATCAATCCGGGATGAGTGGCCGACCCTATTATATGTGTGGGCCCCCGCTAAGTCTGATGGTGTCCTCCCATTGGCTGCTCTTAAGCCGTGCTCCAGAGTGAGGGAATTTAGCTGGATGATTCTGGGGGTCCAACTGTTTATGATGGGAAGGTCAAGTGACGGGACACCTCTCCTAGAATCTTCATCATATAAATCCAGGGGTTCATCGGGCAACAAAGGCTCGTATGTACAATTAAAGTCCCCCATGACCAAAATTAAAGAGTCACTGCTACACTCGCCCAGGGTTACCTCCAGGTCCGAGAGCGTTGGTGACAAGGCTCTCCCAGAGGCCCCTCGTGTGTAGATGTTAATAATCTCCAGCTTTTCAGCTCTCCTCGGACAAGTTACAGTGAGACGCATCAAATCTGGAGATTTTTGGGGGTGGTGGTGTACCCTCCATCCCAAAGAGATGTCTACCCAAACCAAGAGACCTCCATAGGGGCGACCTCTTCCCGAAGTTGGAATTTCTGCCGGGACAAAGAAGGTAGCATGACCCACTCGGTACCTTGGTTCTACACACCACGTCTCTTGGAATGCACAGACTGAGTGGGGTTCGATGAGCGCCACCCAGTCCGGGACATCTAGCTTGCTGTTTAAGCCTGCCACATTCCAGCTAATGGTTTTCAGGAATGTATGACGCTGGGGCTCATTGCAACCACCATTCCCCCCCTGTGGACCTGGGGTTTGAGTTCCTACCACTATCTCAATTTTATCTGTCCCGTCACCTAAGGGAACGGTAGGCGGGGATTGGGGTACAACGTTAATGAACAAGGGTACCTCCTCAGCTATGCTTATTTTATTGACCCTAGGGGGGGAGACATTAATAGCCGCTGAATTGTCAAGTCACCAACCCCAGCCCTGAGGAATGGCTGGTTGAATAGGGGTCCATACCCTTGCTCTGGGGTCCATGGATGGATAATGAGGGAGCCATGCTCCTCTACCCCCATCTTGAGGGAACTTGTTTAGCCCCATCAAGGGGGGGGGGGTGATAGAAGTACCCCAAATCCCTAGTCTGTATGTCACAGAAATTGTGATACGACTGCTGGCTACAGATCATACCAGCTGCTCTCGGATCATTGAAGTTAATCAACACACAGTCCCCAGTAATAGCCTTACGTCTGTTGCCAATCCAACCCACGCGTCGGACGAAGGCTATTCTACCATCAATGTGCCCTGGGAGGGGTCTATTAGCTTTTAGCCAGGAGAGCGTCTTGTGTTTAAGGTCAGAGTAGGGCTCACAAGAACCCTCTTCGAGCTCGGGGACCCCTGTTAAAATTACCACATAAGGCTTACAGCCAGGGGGAAGGCTAGCATTTGGCGTGTGCCGCTTTACCCTGTCTTTAGCCGGGGATTTTACCGTGGTTTTCAATGGAGGATTGGGCACAGCCTGTGTAACAGGAGTTGGAGTAGATGGGGTTGTAACACCCTTACTTACGGTCATTATGTCACCAATTACCTTAGTGTTAGAGACTATAGGCTTGGGATTTGCAACATGTTTGACCTTAGGTGCCTTGGGAGCCTGGGTACTAGATTTGTTCATTGGACGGGCCAAACTAGACTCAGGAGTAGAAGTAGGAGGGGGGGGTATGGTTCCAGTGTTGCATTGCTTCGATTGGGGAACCTTTTCCATGGCGGGTGTTTTTTGGCAAGTTGTGGGCTCAGGGGGGGCTGTAGAAATAAAGGGAACTAATGTCACAGCACCCCTCCTTGGCCCTCCAATTTCTTCAACCTGGGACTTAGCGTGAAATTTAACTAACGATTTCACTGCATAAAAGTTGTCCAGCATTGACTGCTCAAGTGAGGCTAATTTGCGAGTGAGACCGTCAATCTTGTCTACGAGAGGCATCACCACGGACTTAATGATGCTCTCTACTTGAGGGAAAATGCTAGTATCTATAGGAGCCATTTGGCCAGGAATACCCTCCAAGGCGGAGTCTCCGGTCAGGGGTGCGTGAGGTTTTAGGTAAGGAACCTGATTCGGAGTAGTACCCCCTTTTGATGGAATGTTCCTACTTACTTTACTATAAGGTTTTAGAGATCCTCCCCTGCGGGGGCTAGCGGGACGCTTTCTCTTCTTTTGTGCGACTATGCCTAGGGCTGGGTTCCCTACAGGTGCAGTATGAGAAGTTACTACTCTAAGAGTGTTAATAACAGTATGTCCTGTAGTGGATGGGGAATTCACAGCTTCGCTAATAAGCACAGGGGGGCTAGGGACGTCAAAGATTTCAGGATTGCTATCTGAAACCTGACCCCCTGGAGATGGGATACTAGGAGCGGAGGAAAGGGAGTGTGTCGGGTCAAGTACAATACTTGGTGCTGTGGTGGTTACCCTTTCTAAACTGGCCCTAATCCGACTCACTCTCTCGTCTACAGTTGGAGAATCAACTATCAACAATGGAGTTAGAGGAATATAACCAGGGCTGTCAGCTAGGGCGATGGCGCCCAGCGATGAGCGCTTGTTAGACAAACTCAAAGAATCCCGAGATAACCTTCGTTCTGCCAAGATTATCTCCTTCTCAACTATGGAAACTGCTCGGGTTATGAACTGGTCCATAGTACCTAAAACAACGTCTCCAGCAGATTTCTTTGTCTTACAGGATCGAGTACCTGAAGCCATAGTCCTGGTGGCTGTATATCCTTTTTAAGGGACCAGGGGATGTAGCCCAGCCCGGCCTCCAGCGGCCCCGGACGGCCACAGACGGTCCCGCCCTTGTCCCGGGCTTCTCCCGGCGCGCTCCCGCACGCTCCCGCGTAGCGGGGGCGGCTCCCTCCTTTTGAGTCAGCAACTGTTAGTACGTGAGGTGATAGGCGGGGGGCGTGGCCAGCGGGGAGAGCAGCCCAGGTGTTGCAGGTTGGGCGCGCAGGGGCTCCTGGATGCTGGAGTCCCTGCCTGTGCTCGCAGCCCCGCTGGTCGACTTGCCTTTCCCCGCGCTCCTCCTCAGCAAACAGCAGTCACCAGCAGCAGATGGCGCGCTGCGGGACCCGCGAAGCGGGTCCGGCGAGATGCTGGTCGGGAGGTGATGAAGGTCCGTTTCCCGCAAAGGGCAGCAGAGAGTCCACACTCCTTCGCAATCCGG
This sequence comes from Lissotriton helveticus, assembly GCF_964261635.1. Classification (NCBI taxonomy): domain Eukaryota; kingdom Metazoa; phylum Chordata; class Amphibia; order Caudata; family Salamandridae; genus Lissotriton; species Lissotriton helveticus. The sequence goes on along the minus strand of NC_136059.1, from coordinate 1,597,208,473 downwards.
GTGAGTTTGAGCAAGGAACAGCTTCCAAGGGTCCCACAGGGGCGAGAGTGAAGCCCGGTTTTCACTCTGTTGGCGGGGGGCGTGGCCAGCGGGGAGAGCAGCCCAGGTGTTGCAGGTTGGGCGCGCAGGGGCTCCTGGATGCTGGAGTCCCTGCCTGTGCTCGCAGCCCCACTGGTCGACTTGCCTTTCCCCGCGCTCCTCCTCAGCAAACAGCAGTCACCAGCAGCAGATGGCGCACTGCGGGACCCGCGAAGCGGGTCCGGCGAGATGCTGGTCGGGAGGTGATGAAGGTCCGTTTCCCGCAAAGGGCAGCAGAGAGTCCACACTCCTTCGCAATCCGGGTGAGTTTGAGCAAGGAACAGCTTCCAAGGGTCCCACAGGGGCGAGAGTGAAGCCCGGTTTTCACTCTGTTGGCGGGGGGCGTGGCCAGCGGGGAGAGCAGCCCAGGTGTTGCAGGTTGGGCGCGCAGGGGCTCCTGGATGCTGGAGTCCCTGCCTGTGCTCACAGCCCCGCTGGTCGACTTGCCTTTCCCCGCGCTCCTCCTCAGCAAACAGCAGTCACCAGCAGCAGATGGCGCGCTGCGGGACCCGCAAAGCGGGTCCGGCGAGATGCTGGTCGGGAGGTGATGAAGGTCCGTTTCCCGCAAAGGGCAGCAGAGAGTCCACACTCCTTCGCAATCCGGGTGAGTTTGAGCAAGGAACAGCTTCCAAGGGTCCCACAGGGGCGAGAGTGAAGCCCGGTTTTCACTCTGTTGGCGGGGGGCGTGGCCAGCGGGGAGAGCAGCCCAGGTGTTGCAGGTTGGGCGCGCAGGGGCTCCTGGATGCTGGAGTCCCTGCCTGTGCTCGCAGCCCCGCTGGTCGACTTGCCTTTCCCCGCGCTCCTCCTCAGCAAACAGCAGTCACCAGCAGCAGATGGCGCGCTGCGGGACCCGCGAAGCGGGTCCGGTGAGATGCTGGTCGGGAGGTGATGAAGGTCCGTTTCCCGCAAAGGGCAGCAGAGAGTCCACACTCCTTCGCAATCCGGGTGAGTTTGAGCAAGGAACAGCTTCCAAGGGTCACAATTATTATTTTACTCTAACTTTTTTCACTAATTTTCACCAAAGTACGCTCCCCGGAGCGCTACCCGGTACGCGCACCGGACGCTAACCGTGCGAAATTAAAAAAAAAAAAAGTTTTTTTTCGCACATATGGGCCTCCTCAGCCACCCTCAGAAAACCTAGGGGGTCAAGATACGTCTACCGTGCCCCCTTCTACCCATTCTGAACATTATTTGCCCTCCATCTTGTATCTTAATTCGACCGAAACACAAAATGGTGGACTCCCGTAACGCTGCCGGTTCGCGTACCGGGGCGCTCACCGGGAAGCGCTCCATTAAAAAAGGTGGGAAAGTAATTTACAGAAGAAACCCTGGAGACAATGTCACCAAATATAGATTAACTCATACTACATACCAATCCCTACCATTTTCACAAATTTGGTTGGAATTCCATTTAGCCATTTAGCCTGTAGACCTCTCTAAATACCCTGAGGTAAATTACTTCACAAAAGACATCTGAAGTGTTGGAATTGACAACCAATTAAAATGTTACTTTCATTTTCTACTTTTTTTACCTGACATTTGATTGGTTATGTACCTGAATATATATAAAAAAAGAGAGAAAAACACAGCCATTTTGACTACTACTTCCTGAACTACATTGCAAGATCATTTTCACTCACAACTTAAACTTGTTTTTAAAAGGTAAGATGTTATTTTATAAATTTGAAAACATTTTCAGATAGTTATATACTATCCCTCTGTAACAGTTAGACATTGAGAAAGGCTTATTTATTATAATTATGGATTGATTTAGGTTTCTGTGGTATAATTATGAATTTACATAGGCTTTTTAACAGGCACTTTTTAATAGTACTACTTTATGCCTCAAAAGTACCTGTCTGAACTTAAACTCAACAGTGCCCTATCTCTACTGATATATTTATTTTTTATTCAAATTTCAGCACAAAAATGCAAGGAGAAATTGTCCTAGACATGAACAATGAGGAAATAATTGAACCCATTGACTTGGAATTCATGGATGAATCACGAGACCATGAACTTCTACAATGTGTAGAATCTGTGGATTGTTTACTTCATTATGATGACGGTCAAATGTGGGAAGTTATGTTCACTCAACAAGAGGACATATCGGACAGTCAAATATTAGACGTTCTATTAAATTTTGAAAAACAATCCGAAAAATAAAATTATATTTAATATTAAAAAATTGTTTGAGTCTTTAATCATTTTTATATGTAATTCATAAACTAGTACCAAATTGATTATAATGTAAATTCATACTTATAGTATACTGTTCACAATTCCAAAAATACATTTATATTTAATAATCATTAATACTGCTACTTCAATAAAAAAAAAAAAAGAACAATCAATAAACATACAATATTTCAAAATATCATAGTCTATCATTCTTTTTTCCTTATAGTACGCTCCCCGGACCGCTTCCCGGTGCGCGTACCGGGCGCTCCCCACGCAAAAAAAACAATTTTTTTTTTTTTACCCCGCGGGGCCCTTTTAAAGCCTCCACATCAAACCTAGGGGGTCAGGGAGGATCTACTATGCCCCCTTATGGTCATTTCCGCCTTTGTTTTGGCCTCCTCTTGTCTCTCGATCATACCGAGAGACAAGATGGCGGCCGCTCCGGACTGTTTAGAATGTTGACAGACACCGGAGAGCCAATCAGCTTCGCTTCGCGAAGTTCCGTTACGCGTCAGGTACGCGAACCGGGGCGCTGCCCGGAGCGCGCTTACAGATATATATGTTTTTTTTAACGTTAATTTCTCAAAATCCACTGGAGCACATATATTGAGACCTAGCAAAGGCACATCGGGCTACCAGTCCCTACAATTTTGCCAAGTTTCGTGCAAATCCATTCAGCCGTTCGAGCTAAAAGTGAGGCCAACCGCCCTATGGAAACTAACATGGGAAAAACGCGTTTTGGGACCCCCTTTTTTCTCGGCCCCCCTTTGACGACCCCCCCAAAAATTTCAGTGGCTGCTCAGAAACAAAATGTTCCATTTTCCTGAAAATTTCAGCCAATTCCGTCCACAAACGCCAAAGTTATTAGACATAAAATTTTCAAAAATCCCATAGAGAAAAAAAAAATCCTAACTATATATACCTACTGGCGACCGCCAGTAGGTAATATGTATATATATATGCACTGCTGATGATGTCACATATTACATCATTCATGACATGGTTAGTGACATCACTGATGACATCACTGATGACATCTCAAATGACATCACTGTTGACATCACTGATGACATCTCAATTGACATCACTGATGACATCACTGATGACATCATCCAGTGTCTGTGTGTTTCTGTAAAGTTAAAATATGTTTTACATATTGAAGAGTGAGTGTATGTATGAGTGTCTGGATGAAACATTTAGTAGGTGCGTGACTGACTTTATGAGTGAGTGATTACATGTGTCTTAGTGAATGCATGGGTTAGTGACTAAACTGTCTGAATGTGTACATCATTATGTTTGTTGTTTGTAACAGCCTGTGATTGCATAAGTGACTGTATCTATCAATATGTACTTGTATCCGTGATTGTAAAAGACAGTAAGTATGTGTTAGTCTATGCTTAAATAAACAAGGTTTTGTGTGTATCACTGTATAGTTGTGGAAATGGGAGTGTGATTGATTCTTTACATGACTGACTAGGTGTATGAGTAACTCCATGGATGAGTGGCAGTGTGTGAGTCTCTGTATAGGTGTATGAGTGCATATGTTGGTCTTGTATTGATGAGTGACTGTATGTATGAAAGATTGTATGGGTAAACGAGTGGATGTGTGTGTAGACCTAGAAATCAGTGAATGCGTATGTGGTAAGTGGTTTTACTGTGTCAATGGTTTCAGGAATAGTAGTTTGTATTTAACACTAGGTGTATCATGTGTTAGATTAGAGTGTGAGGAGGTGTATTGTATTATCACATGGATGATGTCATCAGTGATGTCATCAGTGATGTCATTTGAGATGTCATCAGTGATGTCATCAGTGATGTCATTTGAGATGTCTTCAGTGATGTCACTAACCATGTCATGAATGATGTAATATGTGACATCATCAGCAGTGCAGTGCGGGCGCGCGAGTTATATTGAGTCCAACTAACTATAACGTGGGAATTTCAATGGTTTTATGTCAGTAAAATTTCCAGCTAACTATAACTGGTGTGAAACCTATGGTTTTTTCAGTGAATTTCATAGTTTTTTTTAAATACTAGTTCCTAACTATAACTGGTGTGAAACGTATGGTTTTTTCAGTGAATTTCATAGGTTTTTTAAATGCTAATTCCTAACTATAACTGGTGTGAAACCTATGGTTTTTTCAGTGAATTTCATAGGTTTTTTAAATGCTAATTCCTAACAATAACTGGTGTGAAACCTATGGTTTTTTCAGCGAATTTCATAGGTTTTGTAAATGCTATTTCCTAACTATATATAGGGCCTCAAACCCATGTTTTTTTTTTTTGCCCTGGTGCGCTCCCGGTGCGCGTACCAGTGAGCGTCCCGTTAGCGCTATTGCCGCAAACGAAAACATCATCGTGACGTATCGCGTAGCCGCGTGATGCGTCTTATGACGCACGGCGTAAGCGCACCCGGAAGCACCCGAGCGCATACGATCGTGCAACGTAAGCGCCCCCGGGCGCGACCCGACGCGCTTACGCTGCGCGCCCCCGGGTGCGTAGCGTAAGCGCGTCAGGTCATGTGACCTGAAAATAACACTTTTCATTGGTTCAAAACAGTTTTGGTTTCCAAATGACGAAACCCCCACCTTTTTTCCTCATTCTCACTTTGTTCTTTGAGTGAGGAAGACCTGCTTCTATTCATTGAGAAATGGCTACAGTAGCAGCAGCAGCAGGAGCATCTGCACCACCACCACCACCACCACCACCACAAGGACCACCACAACACCACATTGGTGGTGAAGAAGAAGAGGAGGAGAAGAGGCAGTTCCTGCCTGAAGACAACCCCCCATACCTAAGGAGCACTTTGTGTGGGAGTTTTTTAAAATCCCAAGGGGTACAAAGAAAGTAAATGCTGCAAAGGTGACCTGTCTCATCTGTGGCGCTGTACTTTTCAGGGGGAACCCTGCAAAAAAATATTCATTTGGGAACCATACAATGCTTCGCCACATGCAACGCAAGCACCCCAACAACTATGCTGCAGCAGAGGTCAGAGAACTGACGAGAAACCCTCCCCAATCTTCATTGAGGACCTCTAAACAACCCACTCCATTGGGTCCAGAGACAAGGGAGATGGTCCCAAACATCCAACGCCAGTTTGGAGATTACAAAATTGTTTGTATATTTTGCGGGACTACTATTTCTTATGGTGAGCAAAGCATTAAACTCTTCAACCGTGCAGAAGACAACCACAACTGCAGAAAAAAACCTTAATTTTTTCCTGATTTTTTTTGCTCCAGTTGAGCCGTTTACAATTCCCTGTTTTTTGTTTGTCCCCATAAAAACTACAAAAAAATATAAAATTGTTCATAAAAGCCAAAAAAAAGTAAAAAATGTTAAAAAAAACAATAAAAAAATATAAAACAACAAAAAGAATAAAAAAACAGTTCTTTTTAGAACTACCTCCAATTTTTTTTTAAATGCTACATTTTTTAAAAACTCTGTCATTCTTTTTTCTCCAGGGTATGTGTACCGGTACGCGCACCCCAAAAAAATAAAATAAAAAATAATGAAGGAGTGCGCATGAGGGAAGGAGACAGAGAGAGTGATGTTAAGAGAAAGGGAGCTAGAGGGAGCAACACAGAGGGACTGTGTATTAGATAGTAAGACATAGAGAAGGTGCAATAGGGTGTAAGTGAGAAAAGGAAAATGAATAAGGGAGCAAAAGAAGGGAAGAGAGAGAAAGAAGACTAAAGCAGGGGTACTGGGAGAATGTGAGTGGGTGTTAAAAGTAAAGGGAAAGACAGTAAACGATGGGGAATGAGGGGTAGTGACGGAACCGGAGTAAAGGAACAACGGTGAGGGAGGGTTAGAAAAGAGCAGTGACTGTAAGTAAAGAGGGGTGAAAGAGGGTGGATAAAAGTGAATAAGGGTAAGACATGGGGAGTGACAGAGAGAAAGGAGAGAGAGAGTAAAGGAAGGAGTGACTGAAAGGGAGTGAGTGAAGCAGCAAAGAAAGGCAAGTGAGGTAGTGTGCGTGAGTTATAGGGAGTGAGCATGACGAAACAGTAGTGACAGAGTGAGGGGACAGAGACAGTGAGGGTAAGAGAGACAGAGTGAGGGAACGGGAGTGAGGAACTGTGAGGACAGACGGACTGAGAGAAGGAGTGAGAGGAGTGGAGTAAGTGAGTAAGGGAAAGGGAATGAGTGAGCGAGCGAAGGAAGGGAACAGAGGGTAAGGGAAGTAAAGCAGGGGGACTGAAAGAGGTTGAATGTGGTAGGAGAGTGAGGGAAAGAGGAGTAAACATGGAGGATAAGAATAAGTGAGGGAAGCAGAGTAAGGAAACAGGAGTGAGGTAGTGTGAGAGAATAGTAGTGAGGTTAAAGCAAAGGGTGATGACAAACTACATTTTTTTAGTCACACTTACCATATAATTAATGTAAATTTAATTAGATGTTTTTACTACACTTTGTATCTGTGAAAGAGAGAAGAAAAAATAAGTTATAATTAGTAAAATATATATTTTAAAATAGAAAAGACAGGTCAAGAGGTTAAAAATCATAAAAGTGTACTAAGAGATAAAGTAAGAGTGAATGACACAGAAAGGGAAATAAACTAATGTAGAAGGACAAAAAGAGGGAAAAAGAAATAGAAGGAGAGCAAATTACTAAGAGTAAGGCAGATACATTCAGTGACAGAGAGGAAGAGAAGAAGAGAAGAAGAGAGAAATGAACTGAGGTAAGAAAGATACTAAAAGAATGAGAGTTAGCAAAACTAAATCAGGAAAGAGGAGTAAGTAAAAAGGGAATGACTTAGAGGGAAAGGAGTCTGATTGAGGATGCATTTACAAGAATGAGGAATGGAAGATGACTGAGAGTGAGTGAGGGGGAGTCACAGAGTGAAGGGATGAAGGGAGTGAGGATATTATAGAAAGATTGAGGGAAAAGGAGTGAGGAAGTTAGTACACAGAGGGACTAAGGGAAGGACTGAGTGAAGTGGATTACAATGAGTGAGGAAAAGAAAATGAATAAGGGAGCAAAAGAAAGAAAGAGAGGGGAAGAGGACTAAAGCAGTGGAACAGAGAGAATGTGATTCGGTGATGAAAGTAAAGAGAAGGACACTGAAAAAAAGGAAATGAGGGGTAGTAATGGAACCAGAGTAAAAGAAATGGGATGAAGAACGATGAGAGAGGAGCAGTGAAGTTGTTGTAAGAGAAATGATAGAAGGTAGATAAACACAAGTGAGCATAACACAAGGAGAGTGAGGGACTGAGGACATAGAGGTAGTGAAAGAAAAACAGAGAGAAGAGGACAAAAGAAAAGAGCAAAGAAAGATAAGTGAGGGAGAATGGGTGAGTTATAGTGACAGAGTGGAACAAAAGAGGTGAGTGAGTAAAGAGGAATTACTAAAAGAGCAAAGGAGGAAAAGACGGAAAACGGAAGTAAAGCAGAGAGACTGAAAGCTAAAAAGTAGTGCAAGGGAGAGAGGGGATGCAGACAGTTGAAATGGGAATGAGGGGTTGTGAAAGAAGTGGAGTAAAGGAACGGGGGTGAAAGAGAGTGAGAGAAAGACAGTGTGATTGAGTAAAGTAAAGAGAGCTGAAAGAGGTTGGAAAAGGAAAGTGAGTGTGAGACAATGGGAATACAAATTAAATTACACAATACAAACTATAGAATAACTTGTACAACATGTTAGATAGTTTATTTTTGCTGTTCTCAGAATATATTGAATTTCACTAAAAACAGTGAGTTCAAACTACTCATCATATGACAGCGGGAAAAAAAAACCACAATCTAAAAGATTGTGTTTAAAAAAAACATATAAACTTAAAAATCACATATGTACACTAATCTTTGATTCACTTACTTTTCTTTTAAGCCAAATAGTATATCATGAAGATCCTTTTCGTTGGAAAATACTCTGCTGTTCTCTAAAACTTCCATTTCATCGACTTTCTATAAGAAAAACTCCAAGAACATCTGAAATATTTTTCAATGGTTTCATTTCTTCCTTGTGTTCAGTCATGACTCTTTGCTCATTCCTTTACTTCTCCTTAAGGCCAAATAGTGTCAGATGTATCAATATGTTTTCAAATTACTCAAAACAAACTCTGAAATTACCGTTTTCCCGACGTTCTGAAAGAAAAGCTCATACAACATTTTCACAATGATTAAATATTCATACTTTTACTCACAATATAATTTTAAACAGCAAACTAACTTTTATTAACTACTCCCGTCTTCATAGGGCAATTACCTTTACTTAAATTTTGGTTCTAAAAACACTAGGTATGAATTTTTTAAGTCAAAAGGCAAACGTTGTTTGAAAGTCAAATGAGTATCATTACACAGCTTCCACTTTTTTTGACATTTTAAATAGCATGTGTAATGCCCTGATGTTGTCGAAGGACCGTCATGATAAATAATAGCTACAGGTGCAAAGGTTCTTCCTGAAATTGATAACTGAGAAGCCACAACATTTTTAATAGAAGTTGTCAATTTAATTCCATCAGGTCTACATCGTTGGAACATTAAAATGACATACTGACCATACGTTTGTATAAATAATGTGGACAGAATTGCACACTTACATTGGGTACACACCATATTGTGATCAGCTGCTTTAACTAGATTATTAAAAGACACTGATTTGCAGTCTGGTAAAGTCAAATATATAAATCTTTCAGTGTCTATTCTAGTACTACTTGATAAACTACAATTGTCACAGTCATGCTGCCATTGATAAGAAAGGCCAAAAAGATTTTCTACATCTACACCTACATCTTCCAATACACCAAACATATACATTACAAATCCCTGACAATCCTGCTGAATATTCTGTGAAAATTGATTTTGACCAGAACATATGTCTAAAAGATTTCGAATTTCTGAAACACTTTCTATTTTTGCTCTATCACTGCTACATTTCTCAAACACAGAATTCAATAAACAGCAGAATGTTTGATCCCGATTTTCAACAATCTGTTCTTGTAAATTTTGAAGAAAAAAAACAACATTAACCACTACATTAGCATAGCAGTTGACATCAGAACTGTTTTCAAACTGAAATCCAACAACATCTTCAACAGAATCATTTTACTTTCTGCTTACAACTACAGTTTCATCTACTTTTTGTCTTTTTGCTACTACCTCACTGCAATTATTCTCATTTCTTCTTTTTCGGCCTACCACACGTTTTTCAAACAGAGGATATTGAGGCAAATGTGGAGCATATTCTCTTCTTAACCTATTGTATTCTTTAACACAATCTAGATCTGCACAAATCTTTGTCTCATCACACTCAATCAAGTACAATCCTGATAAAGTTCCGACTCGTGATAATGCCACATATGCCATACCCTCTTTAAACACAGAACTTCCAATGTTCACCAAAGCACTATCTACACTTAAACCTTGAGATTTATGAATTGTCACCGCATATGCCAAACAAACAGGAAACTGTTTTCGGCGAACATATAAGTCTTTTACAAGCAAAAATCTAGCAGAACAACGACTGATTTGTTGTACTTCCTCAATGCCATCAAATTAAATTTTTAAAAATTCAATTCCATCTCTATTTCTGTAATTCAGAAATTCAACAACATGACCCATTGCTCCATTTACTAGACCTCTATCAACATTTAAATTCCTTCTCAAAATGATACGACAATTTAAACAAACATTCAGAGTCTTTTCAAAACCAGCAGTTTTAGATATACTCTTCTCTAATGAATCCAATATTGATTTCAAATTTTCTGACAAAATAATAGTTGCTCCTTCATGTTCTATTTTATCAATAGCTTCCAGTTTCACAATCTCTTCATTTTCTAACTTTAACATTTTGTTGTTGAAGATGGAACATTCTTGCAGATTTGGCATCAAACATATCCCAGATTTGTTCTCAGTAATTTTCTTAAAAATATTCTCTGGAAGAATGTTTTCATTTGGATACAAATTTAAAATTAATCGTGCATGTAATGCTTCTTTCCCATGCTCACTTACTTTTCCGATTCTTACATCTTATAGAATATTTTTATAATCTTCATCCTTTGCCTGTCACATATTTTGAAGTAGTTCTGCATATTTGAAATGTAACCATATATTATCATTTCCAATGCTTCCTAGGCACTTCCTGGTATCTTCATGCGTGAGCATTTTAAACACTGGTTGTCCTTTCACTGGAGTCAACTGCAGTAGATCTCCAAAAACAATAATGTGTTTCCCTCCAAATAACACATCATACTCTGTTCTAAGGATGTCTTGCATTCTCAAATGCACAAAAGCAAGCATTAGATTTGAGACCATGCTTACTTCATCAATGATAAGAAGTTTCATTTTCTTCAGGACTCTGGAAAATTCAGAACACGCATCTCCAGATAACTTGTGGTATTGCAATTTATTATCATGCTCAACTGATTGCATCAGTAAATGATGTAAAGTAATCCCTTTAATGTTATGTGCTGCCAGCCCAGTTGGAGCGGTAACAACACAAGACAGCCGTGATTCAGTCCTTTTCTGCACATAAGTTGCAATTGCTTTAATCAGAAAACTTTTTCCAGTTCCCGCTTCTCCACTCACGTACAGTCGGACAGGCTTAAATGATGTACATGAGCACCTTTTTTTCCCATGACTGAATCCATGTTCAATCTGTTCTGTGACTTCGTCATATATCTGTTTCTGCTCAACATTTAGTTGTTTCACCAAATCTTCTAAGTTAACTACATCTTCTTGAGCTTGTTCCATAGCTCTTTCCACCTCATCCATGGCAGTGGCAGCTTCATTTTGGATAATTGGTCCTTCTAGTGGATCCTGACTCAATGAAGTAGAACTCTGACTGTCTTGAGAACTGTCTCTAGCAATCTCTACAGCAATTGTGGCTTCTTGCTCTATTTCTTCGTTCAACATTTGCAGATAATTTGAAAAAACAGGACATTCTATGGTATCCTTGGTTGCATTAAAAGAATCTTCGTAACAGAGAAAATCTCCAAGTAGTTCCTCTTCTGTACGCCATGGCTTAAAGAGTTGCAAAAGAGCTAAATAGTAAAATTCCCTTTTGTCTGGAGATTCGCAACTCAATTTACGATGATTAATCAAATGGCCTTTTCTCTGCTTCACTAGACATCCTTCACACCCAATGACAGCCTATATTCCATTATTGATATCTTCTGTGATGTTCCTCTTATAACTATAGTTTAGCAGAACTTCAAACAAACAACTTTTCTCAAGATGACTACTTCTATTTGGATAGTATGTATCCAACATGTTTGGCTTCAAAATATTTGTACTGTCTGGTTCTTTCTCTGCCAAATACTCAATTTCTTGTACAGATTTCAAAACTCGGTTTCGTGTTGCAGCAAGACCTAGACTCGCCCAAATAATTGTTCGAGATTTGGCATAGAGACTTGCTGATGATAACCGATCAGAACATTCATATGCTCCAATTTCTCGATGCGACAACATCTTCAGACTGAAACTGTATAATTTTTTACTTATACTCTTTTCATGTGAAATGTCCTCCCACATTTCCTTCAGTTCTGTCTTTCCTTTTTTTGTGATGTAAGACGTCACATATCGAGCCACAGCAATAGAGTTGTCAGCAACGAACTGAATATCCATGTTAGCATTCCACATGGACAAAATCACTGGGTTGTAGTCGTTGATGTACTTGGACTCTTCGTCTCTTTTTAAATTGTGTGTATTTTTTGGTGATTTCCTCGTCACAGTATGTCGCAGAGAAGACATCAAATTATTTACTCTTCCTTTAGAAATCACTGGTCGTGGAAACCCGAAACGACATTTTGTGTAGAACTTGTCCTTGTTTCTGAATTTTCGACGACAGTACTTTCCACAACGATGGGATTGAAAGCGTAAAACTTGTTGCCTTAAACTGTTTTCTTCGGTAGTTTTCGGAACAGCACATGTTGAATACTCTTCAATGAAACTCATCACTGTGTCATCCGAATCTGTTCCAAATTTGGGTGCATCTTTAATCCATAACAACTTATGTATGTGAGGAGCACCTCTCGCTTGATACTTTTTTCTCCAAAAGAAATCCAAAACCTCTCCAAGGGGAGGATTTTTTTTGTTTGTAATAAAAGATATCATAGCTTCAAATCTATGATTTAAATATCTGCATACATTCACTGGATCCAAAGAACACAGTTCTCCAGGTGTTTTGAATTCTATATTTTGTATGTTTGCGTTTGCCTCTTGTAGAAATTGAAGTAAGTCGTCCCATGCATACTCAGCACAGCTAAGAGTGAGGAACCATGTAGGAGTTCCTAAGTTTCTTAGCATACATTTCAATTCCCCATGACGACGGAACCAATACTCGTTTGTACCAGGCTGACATGCCATGAGATTGATTAGCTGAGATTCCAAAATACTATCTTGCAGATTGACTTTCTCCATAAAGTCCCTCGCCGAAACATTTTGCAGATGTGGTCCACTTTTCAGTATATGGTTCACTGAATAAGAAAGCCCAGACAAGTCACTTTCATACAGTAGATGAAACAAAAACGGAATGCATTGACGAAACCTTGGATCTTCAGCATATAATCTTAAAGTCCGGTATTCAGATGCAGGAATTTGAACTGGTCGATCGTCATATCGTCCACCTTGACCTGTTGGAAATAACTGTGGAAAACAACAAGCTTCCAAACTTTCTTCCCATACACTAATGGGACTTCCTTTTGCTGCTTTCATTTGAAACAAGTCAATTGCATTCCCCATTACTTCTTTGGAATGCAAAGGATGAACAGTATAATGTTCATATATTTCTTCACTTCTAGACACATCAACTTTTTCAATTTGGCCGGCTGAACAATCACTGTCTTCTTCTGCAACTGTTTCCTCTGCTCCAACACATACATGTTTGTAGTACTCATTGTTTTTGCCCAAATACAACGTTGCCTGTTTGACTTTCCTAACATCCACTAAATCTTTCCAGATTTTCTTACTCTTTGTCGGAACCCCATTAACTAGAATAACCAGAGGTTCCTCTTCCACTTTTTCTACACCAATTGTATCAATATTTTTCTTGAAATCTAGAGGCAAATAAACAACTCTTCCCTTTAATCCTCTCTGTAAATCTGAAGGAGGCAATTTCCCTATCTTAGGCTCCATGCGAACAATAGCCTGAAAAGGATGCACACATTGAATCAGAATAGACTCATAGGTATTTAAATCCATCAATTCAGAAGGAATGTCTACCAACTCCAGATTATTATGAACAGCTCTAGCAGGCATTCTGTTTTCATTTAATTTATTATAACAATATTTACAGATACGTTGATCGGTACGCAAATCAAAACAATTTTCTACCAACAAATAAGTTGCAAAATCCTTCCACTCATTATTATTTACCTTTTCGCTTTTTACATATAAATCAACTAATCTAGTCTGATGCTTATAATGAGTTCGTCGACAACACACACAACAAAAATTTGGACTTTCACTTGATTTCACCTTAAACTTGGAAATTTCCTGGTCAAACTTTTCTGTACTTGAATTCTGTACATTGTCTTCCACATTACCTTGTATTACTGTGTCAATTTCTACACTGTCCTCTTTTTCACCAAAGTAACTTAACTCAATTTCTTCACAAATGTTCTTCACATCTAATTCAGTTCTATGCAAAAGAGCACTGTTTAAGCTTAAGTGCTGGACTTTTTGCATAATACAATATTCTCACTAATTTCCTCATTTTATTATGATGCACTGCTAACATCCTAAAATGATGAAAAACACTCTGACATTCTTTTCTAGAAAGACAAGCCAGTGAATGCCCATGCAAACCTGAGTTTTCTCTCACTCTGCAAGGATCTAAGTCTTGCAACATCTTCATTTTCTGTTTTAGACTTTTCTTGCTATATGTCCGCAAGTAATTACGAAGCAAATCGATTGAATCCTGTCGCACACTACAAATACTATTACACTTCCAAGTGTACACAGGACCCTTAGTACGTCTCCCTAAAACTTCATCAGCTAACACCTCTTCTGCATCTCTAGACACAAGTTTCTCTTTTTCAATCGGACAACCGTCTTTCACCTCATATGCTCGACCACTGGTGTCAACTGCATGCACCAAAACATTCTCCTGGAAGTAACTCTCCTCATTAAAAAATGGCTCACAACTTGAACTATGCATCCATTCTCCAGAAAAAACTTCACAAAAGTTAGTCCAATTAATTATTCTTTTGCATCTACTGTTTGATTTGAAAACATCAATTGCCTTGTTAAGTATCCTAATTCTATTGATTACTAAAATAAATAATTTTTTCTTAACTTCAAAAGCCTGATCAACAATCTTCTCTACATTTTTTTTTGTAAAAAGCAGCTCTCTGTTTACCTTTTTTAATATTTTTTAACAAATTTAAAAGTACCCTATTGCAAAACATTCGTCTACGAATGTCCCTAAATTGGTTTTGCCTTCTATTCCTATACATACTGTTCTCTCCTGCTCCAGTATTACCATTTTTGGGAGGCCTCTCCTTCCTTTCCAAATTTGCTCTCTCCTTCTGTATATTCACATTTCCATTAACATTTTTTTTTGATCTACATATGTTCCGAAAAAAAGACTTAGTTGTCTTACCAGGAGCTTTTTTTGTGTTTTTTGAAGTATTTGTTGTAGGGGAGTGCTTTAATTCCGTTGCTGTTTTTATTTTTTTCCGCTTGGCATCTTTCCTTCTCCTCTGCCTTGAGGGCATATTTCCTTACTATTGAAATCTTGATTTCAATCTGTGGTAAAGAAAAAAATAACACCTTATAGACCACTATTAACAAACAACAAAGCAATGACAATAAGCAAACGATATAAACACTAGTTTACAACATATCTAAGTTTATACCACCGCAACTATGTAACTAGGAGTAAGACAGAGAAAAAGAGCTAGAGGGAGTAACACCAAGAGACAGAGAGAGTCAGACAAAGAAACAGGTAGAGGCAGTAAAACATAGAGAAGGAGTAAGACAGAGAGAGTGTATGATATGTTGTAAGACAGAGAAAGGATGTAATAGGGAGAGGTAGTAAGTCAAAGAAAGGGAGAAAGGGAGTAAGTCAGAAAAAGGGTGTAACAGGGTGGAAGACAGACAGGGCGTGTAAGAGGATGTAAGACAGAGAGAGGGTGTTAGAAGGGGAGAGGATGTAAAAGAGACTAAAACAGAGACAGGCTGTAAAAGGGAGAGAGAGAGAGTAAGTTTGAGAGAGGATGTAAGAGTAAGTAAATCAGAGAGAGGATGTAACAAAGAGTAAGTCAGACAGAGGGTGTAATAGGAAGAGAGGAAGAGAATAAAAAAGTCAGAAAGAGGGAGAGAGGGTGTAAAACAGACAAAAGGTGCAATAGGGAGTAAGTCAGGGAGAGAATGTTACAAAGAGAAAGGTTGTAAGACGGTGTAAATCAGGAAGAGGATGTAAGAGAGAGTATGACTTACAAATTGCTGTAAAAAAGAGAGAGAGGGAATAAATTAGAGACAGGGTGTAAAAGAAAGTAAGTCAAAGAGAGAGTGTAAGAGAGTGTAACACAGAGTCAGGATGTAAAAAGGAATACGTCAGAGAGAGGGTGTTAGAAGGGGACAGGTGAAAAAATAGAGTAAGTCAGGAAGAGAATATAATAGAGACTAATACATTGTTGATAATGCTTGGTAAAGAAATGTTGGTGCATAAAGGAATTGTATTTTGTAAATGAGTGAGGTTTCAGTAGTGTAATGAAATGCTTATACATATGACCTGTGCTCTGTTTTGTAAATGTTATTTAAAAAAAAGATTTTGGGCACATGAATTGGTTTTACATTATTGACAAGGATTAGATGTGCTTGATTAAAAAAATATATTAGCACATTTCACATTTTTGAGAAGGAATAAATAGTGTCTGCAAGATTAAATAGATATATTTAAACCTTTCACAATCATGTCACCTGTGTTTACTCAGATTAGTAAGCAGATTGTGCAGATGAGGAGAGGCCTGTCCAGGGGTGCAGAGGAGGTAAGTCCTGTGTCCAAGAGTGCTGTGGACAGGACTCACCTCCTCTGACCCCTAGACAAGCCTCACCTCCTCCGTGCCCCCTGGACAGGCCTCAATCTATTGGGTATAATAGATGGTAACAGAATGCAGATGAGGTGAGACCTGACCAGGAGTGCAGATGAGGTCAGGCCTGTCCTGGGGAGCAGAGGTGTTGAGGCCTGTGTCTAAGAGGGCAGTGGACTAGACTTCATGAAGCCTCTCCCCCACTGCACTCTTAGACACAGGCTTCACCTCCTTTGCACCCCTGGACAGGCCTCTCTCCCACTACACTCTTGAACACAGGCCTCATCTCCTCTGCACCCGTGGACAAGCCTCACCTCATCTGCAACCCTGAACAGGCCTCACCTCATCTGCACCCCTGGACAGGCCTCACCTCATCTACACCCCTGGACAGGCCTCACCTCATCTGCACCCTGTTACCATCAATTATACCCAATACATTGAGGCCTGTCCAGGAGGCACGAAGGAGGTGAGGCTTGTCCAAGGGTCGGAGGAGGTGAGTCCTCTCCACTGCACTCTTGGATACAGGCCTCACCTCCTCTGTACCCCTGGACATGCCTCACCTCATCTGCACAATCTACTTCCTAATCTGAGGAAACACAGGTGACATGATTGTGAAAGGTTCAAATACATCTATTTAATCTTGCAGACACTATTTATTCCTTCTCAAAAATGTAAAAGCTATTCATTTGGCCAAAAATCGTTTTTCCAATAACATTCAAGAAACAGAGCGCTCGTCCTATGTACAAGCATTCGATTAGTAAGCAGATTGTGCAGATGAGGTGAGGGCTGTCCAGGGGTGCAGAGGAGGTAAGTCCTGTGTCCAAGAGTGCTGTGGACAGGACTCACCTCCTCTGACCCCTAGACAAGCCTCACCTCCTCCGTGCCCCCTGGACAGACCTCAATCTATTGGGTATAATAGATGGTAACAGGATGCAGATGAGGTGAGACCTGACCAGGAGTGCAGATGAGGTCAGGCCTGTCCTGGGGAGCAGAGCTGTTGAGGCCTGTGTCTAAGAGAGCAGTGGACTGGACTTTATGAAGCCTCTCCCCCACTGCACTCTTAGACACAGGCCTCACCTCCTTTGCACCCCTAGACAGGCCTCTCTCCCACTACACTCTTGAACACAGGCCTCATCTCCTCTGCACCCGTGGACAAGCCTCACCTCATCTGCAACCCTGAACAGGCCTCACCTCATCTGCACCCCTGGACAGGCCTCACCTCATCTACACCCCTGGACAGGCCTCACCTCATCTGCACCCTGTTACCATCTATTATACCCAATACATTGAGGCCTGTCCAGGGGGCATGGAGGAGGTGAGGCTTGTCCAAGGGTCAGAGGAGGCGAGTCCTCTCCACTGCACTCTTGGATACAGGCTTCACCTCCTCTGCACCCCTGGACATGCCTCACCTCATCTGCACAATCTACTTCCTAATCTGAGGAAACACAGGTGACATGATTGTGAAAGGTTCAAATATATCTATTTAATCTTGCAGACACTATTTATTCCTTCTCAAAAATGTAAAAGCTTTTCATTTGCCCCAAAATCGTTTTTACAATAACATTTAAGAAACAGAGCGCTTGTCCTATGTACAAGCATTCAATTTCACTACTGAAACATCACTATTTTACAAAATACAATTCCTCTGTC
Source organism: Lissotriton helveticus (assembly GCF_964261635.1). Classification (NCBI taxonomy): domain Eukaryota; kingdom Metazoa; phylum Chordata; class Amphibia; order Caudata; family Salamandridae; genus Lissotriton; species Lissotriton helveticus. The sequence continues at coordinate 1,597,190,600 of NC_136059.1, read as the reverse complement.
TTACAAATGTTGATACCAAGCATTATCAAAAAACATGACACAAACCAACAAGAAAGAATCTCAATCTGCTTCCAAATCTGAGGTAACACAGGTGACATCATTGTGAAAAGTTCAAATATATTTATTTAATCATGCAGACACTATTTATTCCTTCTCAAAAATGTAAAACCCATTCATTTGCCCCAAAATCGTTTTTTAAATAAGATTTAAGAAACAGAGCGCAGGTCCTATGTACAAGCATTCCATTTCACTACTGAAACCTCACTATTTTACAAAATACAATTCCTCTCTCCTGCAAACATTGATACCAAACATTATCTAAAAACCATGACACAAACCAACAAGAAAAAAGCACAATCTGCTTCCTAATCTGAGGTAACACAGGTGACATGATTGTGAAAGGTTCAAATATATTTATTTAATCATGCAGACACTATTTATTCCTTCGCAAAAATGTAAAAGCCATTCATTTGCCCCAAAATCGTTTTTTAAATAACATTTAAGAAACAGCGCACAGGTCCTATGTACAAGCATTCAATTTCACTACTGAAATCTCACTATTTCACAAAATACTATTCCTCTATCTTGTAAATGTTAATATCAAGCATTATCAAAAAACATGACACAAACCAACAAGAAAGAAGCTCAATCTGCTTCCTAATCTGAGTTAATACAGGTGACATCATTGTGAAAGGTTCAAATGTATTTCTTTAATCATGCAGACACTATTTATTCCTTCTCAAAAATGTAATAGCCATTCATTTTCCCCAAAATCGTTTTTCACATCACATTTAAGAAACACAGCACAGGTCCTATGTACAAGCATTCCATGTCACCACTGAAACTTCACAATTTTACAAAATACAATTTCTCTATGCAGCAAAATCTTTTTACCAAGCATTATCAAAAAACATGACACAAAGCAACATTAAAAAACCACAATGTGCTTCCAAATCTTCTCCATAGAGCATACAAGTCTCATCTATATTAAATGAACCATTACTCACCTTTACAAATGCTTTGGGAGATTGAGAACAGTGTCAGACACACACACCAATATTTCTTTAGCAGAGCAAAAGGTATGCACTCCAGACACTGCAACCATGAATGGCACAGAAAAGCTCTAATTCTACACACATATTCCTCATGTTAACCAATTAAAACTCTTCCCTCACTATTTCAAACCCAACACCCTTCCCCCATAGCCCTTTTTGCCTGTTACCATAGCAACTCCCTCCTCACTGACCTCTCAGGTTTAAAAGTTTATTCTACAATGTTGCAAATGAACTCAGCAAGGATGTTTGACCTCTCAATACACCAGCTTATCCAGTGCAATGTTTCTTTAAATGACTTTTTCTTAACCATTCAAATTACTTCTTTCACAGAACAGAACCATGCACCTTAACTTTCAGTTTTCAATTATCTGAATCCACCAATCATTGCTTGTGATTCAAGAGCACTGAAACTCCACAGTTTTTTTTTGGTGCAAATTCCTACTGTTCCAACTGCCATTTCATTTCCACACTTCATCTGACTGCACCAGAACCTCCTCTCACCATGTACTCTGTCTGGATTATTGGACATAGCTACATCCACTGGGCTCAAAGGTACGCAGCTATCAGAAATGTTCACAACCTTGATTTACCAAATGTGGACATCAAGTGGATTGGCCAGAGAGGATTGAGATGTCACCAATTGATACCATTGGTGAAAACCTTTTTGCATCTGCCACACCCTCACCTCATAATTCTGCACTGTGGCGGAAATGACTTAGGCACTTTGACTGGGGTAGGTCTGGAAATGCTTTTAAAGGACACCTTTAAGCAATTGATGGCACTTTTTCCACAAACTGCCTTAGTATATTCCAATATATGCCAAAGACAGAAATGGAAGTGGTCCAACCAATTTCTTCCACAATTTGAGAAAGCACGGAAACATGTGAATAAATCTGTTTCTGCTTACATGAGAGACTATGGAATGGGCTCCATATACAACAATAACTTGCGTTACAACATGCAAGATATCTACAGAGGAGATGGTGTGCACTTCACAGATGAGCGGAATAGAATATTCCTCCTGAATTTAAGACGGTGCATTGGAACCTACTTGTAAGTACCTAAATCAGCCACAGAACCCAAAAGCTCTTTTCAGGGCTACCCTACCTATGATCACTCAAAATGATTATTTTACTCTAACTTTTTTCACTAATTTTCACCAAAGTACGCTCCCTGGTACGCTCCCCGGTAAGCGTACCGGGCACTCCCCCCGCGAACATTTTTTAAAAAATTATTTTTTTTGGGCCTATATGGGCCTCCTAAACCCCCTCAGAAAATCTAGGAGGTCAGGGGGTCTCTACCGTGCCCCCTTTTACCCATTTCCAACGTTATTTGTCCTTCATCTTGTGTCTCAATTGTACCGAAACACAAAATGGAGGACTCCCGTTGTGCTGCCGGTACGCGTACCGGGGCGCGCACCTGTAAGCGCTCCACAAAAAAATTGGAAGTTAATTTACATAAAAACCACTGGAGAGACTTTCACCAAATATAGAATAGGCCCTACTACATACCAGTCCCTACCATTTTCCCAAATTTGGTGGAATTCCATTGAGCCATTTGGGCTGTAGCCCTGTCTAAATATCCTTAGGTAAATTACATGACAAAAACACATATGAAAGTGTTAGAATTTACAACCAATTAAAATGTTACTTTCGTTTTGTATTTTTATGTGGTGACATTTGATTGGTTATGTACATGAATATATAAGAAAAATGAGAGGGAAACACTGCCATTTTGACTACTACTACCTGAGGTACATGTATAAAGGATTTTCTCTGAAAACTTCAACTGCTTTCTGAAAGGTAAGTTGTTAATTTGCAAGGGGAACTATGTTGTGCACTTTAAGTTAATTTTGAAAAACTTTTTCTGTTATTTATTTACTGTCCCTCTGTTATAGTTATAGATTGAGATAGGTTTCTCTGTTATAGTTATGGATTGAGTTAGGCTTCTCTGGTATAATTATGAATTTACTTAGACTTCATCACATGCACTTTTTTACATTTCTACTTCCTGCCTGATATAATACACTGCCCAAAGATAACTTGACTGTTAAAAACTCAGAAGTACCTCTCTGAACTTAAACCCAACAGTGCCCTAACTCTGCCGATATAGTTATTTTTTATGCAATTTACAGCAAGAAAATGGAAGGAACAGACCATCAATATTTCTTTTGAAATTACCGATGAGGAGATTCTTCAAGAAGATTTTCTTGACTTCCTGGATGAGTCTCTGGACCAAGAATTAATTGACTGTTTAGAAAATATTGAATCATGCAATACAAATTTTGCGGAAATTCCGGATAATGAAATGTTGGAAGTGTTATTAAATTATGAAAATTCAGAACAATAAATTTATATTTAATAATTAAAAATTGTTTGAGACATTATTCATTTTTACATGTAATTCATGAAGTAGTACCAAAATGATTATAATATAAAGTGAGACTTACAGTATACTGTGCAACTTTTTTGTGTTACATAGTAAGTTTACTCATAGTTACTTCCTTTCTCCCACTATATTATCTCCAATGTGTATTTGACATCTCTTTTTCATCTCCTGCCTCCTTTCTCTCACTATCTATCTCTAATGCACCATATCACCGCCAATTTTGTGTAGATTCAGAAGAGAGTAAAATGTAATACTTGAAAACATCATAAGGGAGCAGGGTAGACTACCCATGATCCCCTAGGCCTTCTCAGGGAGTGCTTAAAGGATCTCTTTCTGCTTTCCTGACAGACTATGATATGGATTCCATATACCACAATAACTTCTGTAACAACATGCAAGATATCTACAGAGGAGACAGTGTACATTGAATTTAATACTCTGCATTGGTACCTACATGTTGGTACTTAAATCACCCACACAACACAACAACTCTATTCAGAGCTACCCTACCTCTAAGCACTTTAAATTATTATTTTACTGTTTCACTGGGTTTTCCCCATGGTACGCTCCCCGGTACGCTCCCTGGTGCACGTGCCGGGTGCTCCCCCCATGAAAATCGAAAAAATGTTGGTTTTTTTTGCCCCGCGGGGCCCTTTTATGGCCCCCACATCAAACCTAGGGGGTCAGGGGGAGGTCTACCCTGCCCCCTTTTGGTCATTTCCCCCTTTGTTTTTGCCACCTCTTGTGTCTCGATCCTACCGAGACACAAGATGACGGCCGCTCCGGACTGTTTGGAATCTTGACAGACACCCGAGAACCAATCAGCTTTCCGCTCGCGAACTCGCGTAGCGCGCTGGTACGCGCCCCGGTGCGCGTACCGGGGCACGCTTATAGATATATATTTTTTTTAACCTAAATTACTCAAAATCCACTGGAACACATATCTTGAGACATAGCAAAGGCACATCGGGCTTCCAGTCCCTACAATTTTGCCAAGTTTGGAGGAAATCCATTTAGCCGTTCGGGCTAAAAGTGAGTCCAACCACCCTATGGAAATTAGCATGGGGAAAACATGTTTTGGGACCCCCCTTTTATCTCGGCCCCCGCTTCACGAATCCCCCCCAAACTTTCAGGGAAGGAGCGGAGCAGAGCTGGCCATTTTCTTGGAGAAATTCAGCCAATTCCGTCCATCAACGCCAAAGTTATTCCCAATAGAATGTTGTGGATTTCCTATGGAAACTAGGTCCTAACTATAACTACCAACTGGCGACTGCCAGTAGGTAATATATCTATACTACTATTATAAAGGAAGAACTTTGAACAATTTGAGGCGGGTAAACTCGGGAACCACAGCGCCAATCAAAACACCCAATACAGCGTTGGAAAGGTCAGGGTAAGCAGATGGTCATAGACTATGTATCAGCAAATAATATATGATAAAAGGGCAAAGTACGTTCTTTGCCAAAGTAGTCCCTTAGAAGTAGTGCCATGTCTGAGGTGGGCGTGTGAGGAACGTGCTGACATCACCGTTAGACATTTTGGTAAAGTTCAGGAAGTAAACCAGGAGCGTGAGGAGGAACGGCCAGGAGAGCGAGGATCAGCGACAGGAGCACGTGGCTGAGGAGTGGCGGCACCCGTGGTGGGCTAAGGTACAGGTCCGACATGCCCAGGGGTAGGAGCAGCCAGGAGCGTGGGGAGGAGCGGCCAGGAGCGCGAGGCTGAGGAGCGGACACGAGCGCGGGGAGGAGCGGCCAGGAGCGCGAGGCTGAGGAGCGGCGGCGGCGGTGAGTGTCACCCGGTCTTTGGCCCACGGCTGCACAGGTGGTTGGGGACCTGGGATTCGAGACGCGAGAGGTCTGTGGCGGCCCTGAAGGTGGTGGTTGCGCTCCGGAGGACTGCACACTGAGCCTCATTGCCCCCGGACAACGTCGGGGCGGGCTGCTAGTATATATATAGATATACATATACATACACAGTACAACCTTTCCTCTGCCACTTTTATTTTCAGAAAAATCGCATACTTTGTACATGAATGAAAAATCAAAAAAATTCTGCGCAGGAAATGTTTTTACAATATTATTGCTTAATTTTGGTTAAATAATTGGTCTGCACTGCCTGATTTTCACTAGCGAGTGACAGGGGATTAAGAAATGCGGAATGGTGCCTGCCGGGGCTGCCAATGTGGACCGTGAGTGCAGTTCAGTGTTGAAATCAGTGGTGACGCATGGCCCGCTTGGCTTTCAACTTTAGCTTCTCTACACAATATGAGCGGCTGGAGTTAGGAGAATAGAGAAGCAGCCCATTTACAAGCACCGATTTTGGACTGTTGGTACGTCTAGTTTTCAAAGCTGCAAGAAAGTAGCACCTGCTTGGCTTTGAACTTGACCTTTTTACTTGCATACACCATGGGCACACACCACAGTAAGATTCTGACCCCAGGCAGTAATGGAGGTCAGTGCACAGACGCCAAGCCTTCAAATAGTAAGTATGACACGAGCTGCATGAAATATTGTTTCAAAGCTCTGAATATTATGATCCTTACATGTCGGGGCGTTCTCGCTCATGATTTATTTATTTATAGAGTGTGGCTACATGCTTCCCTCTCGGCCGGAGGACCCATGAATCAGGAGTGATGCATCTTTTATGTGTGTGGTGTGTTTTTCTATGTGTTTTGTGTTATATGTTGTGAGTCACAAGGCTCATTTTGGTTTCACTAAATTTCTTTCACATCAAGTATGCTACTGTTGTACCTCACTAGCTTGTTACTATGTGGTGGGTAATCGATAGACACATATGACACACTCAATATTACCAGTAGAATTGTATGTTTGAGAATTATTTTCTACCAAAATCGTTTGGCAGACTAACTCTCCCACTATATATATCCACAGATTTTCAAACAGTAAACATCAAGTAGGTGCTTTAGTGAGTATAATCTAAGCATTCATTGTGTGTACAGCTAAATAGGGTAAAAGGATTGGTAGATCCTTGGTCCTGACGAAAACTATGGGCAACGGCTTGAAAGATGTTGACCTTTAGAAAGGCAGATACATAGTTATTGACTCTTTCTTTTCCCAGTTTTTAACCAGACTGACAAGGATATAATAAATAATATTTTAGGCAGGAGTATTTATTGTCTTCTTTCTGTATAAAAATAATAATTTGTCATCGTATTTTTATATCATGTTATATTCATCTATAGGTGCTCCCATGTAATTCGGAGGTCAAAATAAGCCTCGTTCCGCTGTGGAATGGGGTGAACATGACGATGAAACATGCCACCAATGGGCAATCCTGGAGGGGGAGATTTATATAAGAAAGCATTTTGTTTTCTTCACCTTGTAGAGGACTAGTTCAGAGATAACTGATTAGCTCCTATTGTTTTTGGTACTTATCCATAGGAGGACAAGCCTTTCTGTTTCTCTGTGTCCCCTTTTTGTTTTTATAGTAAAGTAAGAAAATGCCAGCTTTTTAAATGTGGCATTTTTGGGCTACCAATTTAAAATCCGACATCACCATAAGTTGTGATTTTAAATTGTGATTCGAGAGACACCAGGCTCTAGGATCATATCTCTTCCCAATTAGAAATTACACTTCATAAAGGTTATAAGGTAATACCAATGTTATCCTATTTCAGATAGGCCTTTCAGTAGTAAAAAATGAGTTTTTCAATACGAAGACATGTGAAACTTAAAAGTACATGTCCTTCCTCTTAAATCCATTGCACCCTACATACAACTGAAGGAAGTGACCCAATTAGAGTCACCCAGGCCACTTTCAACCTCCTCTAGTCTTTCAAGAAATGAAGAGTCGATGACCCAGTAGAGAATACAAGCAAACTAGTTTATTCCCAGAATTCCCAGAATACACTGCAGTGGAGTCCAACCAGGCCAGCCTTCTATAATGGCTAACAAGGGACTGACCTTTACAAGCATGAAGTTACATTATGTACATTGAAAAGTCCACAAAGACCCGCCCACCATGGAAAAACACAGGCAGATGTCATAATACAATGGGGATATGGAGCGTAAGTATTGCTTGTGCAGCCTGGTACAAACTATCTGCATTTCAAGGTTGTCTGGCCTATCCTCCCCTCTAGATAGGTGGGAGAAGGGATGTACGATGGTACGACGCATGGTTTTACCACGCGTACCGTTACAACGCGTTTTTTACAACGCAAGTCGTTACCACGACTTGCGTTGGAGGGGTGCGGACTTACGAATTTTTTAATTTACTATTCCAACACCAGCCTACATACAGTAGGGAAGGTGTTGGATAGTAAATTAAATTATTCCTTGTCCTGTAGCGCCCTCCAGCGCAAGTCGTGGTTACGACTTGCGTTGTAAAAGACGTGTCGAAAGAGTACTGCAGAGTAAAATCCGCGTGGTAAAGAATGTTCCCCGGGAGAGGGCCTTGATCTAAAGGGAAAGGCATGCGCTAATGAGCTAACATGGGCATTTAAGAAACAAAACTTACCAAGGACCACTTCTCATAAATGAGCAAAATACAGTTTCGAGAAGGCAAGCAACAGTTTTGATTGCATCAGAACATGTCCTCCTTTTAACTAAAATCGAGGCACAGATGTCAACCTAACTAACATGACATTGGTATCAACTAATTAAGTTTTAAACTTACTATGGAAATATAATTGCATTAGCCCTATGAATGCTAACATATTAGAGAACAAAACACACGTGAAATATTAAAATTACATCTCTATTCTATCAGACCCTCCTTTTAGCATTTATATGCTAATTCATCTTTATTTATGCTATCAGGTAAGGGCCTTTACAATTCTAGTAACTAGGAAAGTTTTATTGGATAAACAATAATCTGTAAAATAGAATTACATATAATAATAAAGCATATTGAAAAGGAGTTGCACCATTAATCATTAACAACATGCGCAGTATCAAAAACAGAATCCGCAAGGGAGGTACTTGATCCAAAAACTCCCTCATCCAAATGCATGAGCGTGTCTAGCTCTTGTTGAAGCATTATTTTAGCATTTGTATCATGAATCGAACTGCTTTTGGGAGTAAGATAGGTGGCACACGCTGAACAAAATGAGGGAAAACACTGTATCAGCGCCACAACAGCAAATTAGAATAATAAAAAAATATATCACTTTCTCTAGGATCCAGCCCCAACCGCTAAACAAGGACCAACTCCAATTACTGCTCTCCATACCCTTAACATTTTCCAAAATATCTGAAATATGTGGGTAAAATGTTATATCCCTATTGGTGATGCCGATCACACACTGGTCTCCTATGACATCTCATGCTCCACCATTCTTAGCGAGAATAAAATCAACAGCATTGCTTGTCTTTTCAGAATATATTCAAATAATTTCTAATTGGGTGGTAATACCCTGTAAACTGCCACCGTCAAATTGGATAAAATCTGTAATTTACACCCGAAATACTCTCAAACACATTCACCTCTGGCCATAGCAGCACCACCAAATGTGATAATATAAAAAGGATGTACCCAAAAGAACTACCATTGCTATAATTATTAACCTCCAAATCTGTAACTGCTTCACAGATTTCTTTGGTCAGTGTTCTTTTTACCCATTTTATATTAGGTTTGCTGTGCCTGCAAGGTACTCCAAGAGGTAACGCCATTCCAAAAGCTACGTCCTCTGTACCATTGTACATATTAGAATATGTGACATTGGAGAGAAAATAGAAACCGGGATGTGCATAGTGTGGACCTTGATAATCCAATGGAGCATATCTAGTGCTCATTTCTTTCATACTAGGGTCATCCCTTTTTCCTAAACGTAAGATATTTTTGTATATTATTTCTCCAGAGCAGTTGGAATACAAATACATATCTGTGCTATTTAATTCAGGACAACACATAGGATATATTTCTGCTTCTTAAGTAACACTCATTCTTGGTAATGCCATCCTGTTAATGTGATAATTATTTTATTGCATATATGTAATTTACTGATGATAGGGGATAAGCTGTCCATAAACTGGTATCAGAATCAGTGATATAACAAGCTGGGTTATCCCCAAAGAATTTTCGGTGGGTATCCAAGAAAACATTATTGTGCATAGTGCACTTCTGACGATCAGAGGGAACTGCTTGATACAAGACACATGACGATGGAGTCCCCGAACACTCCATTACCCAAAGCAGCTTCCCTCCCCCCAATAGGAACAGTAACATATTTACAACAAAAAAAAGATATTTTTCCTGAGCAACCATTCAAAACCAACCTGCCCTGGACATAGAGCAAAAAGACCTTGTTCGTCTGTTGCAAGAGGGCAACCAAAAAGATACTTTTTCCTACAATTATTTTCACAGGCCAAACTGTCAAAGAAACAACAACTTAAAATGGAGCCAATGATGGTGAAAAGGCACAAAAACACTAAAAAAAGAAAGAACAAGAAAAAACCCACAAAGGACAAGAATCAGGGTCCTTTCTAAGCCTCCCTTGCAAGCTTCTAATGTCCAATCCTCAGTGATGCTATTGAGCACGCGGCGGTGGAGCCACACCCTTGCAGCTCGTTAACAATTGTTCACTGCTCTCAGGATAGGGCACTCTCCCTCCTTGGAAGATACCCTCAGCTTATCCTGTCCTGCGTTACAGGCAGTGTACCAGTTTTCTGATTCCTAATCTAACAAGAAGATGCAAAAACAAGGGGCCTTTTACTTATCTTATGCAATATAGTCCATCCCTAAGTACACTCACTTTTCTTTTGGTGCACCACCTTTCCGTTGAGGATACAAATTGTACCTGTCCTTTCCTGGCACTGTCTCATCTCAAAGTAGAATCTGAAATTCAGGAGGCGTTGAGGACTGTAGCTCAGGTTCCAAGGAGTCAGATGAAGTGGAACCCTGAGCAGCCCTTATTTCCGGGGGAACTGCTGCATTCAACACAGCATAATTTTCTGCTTCTGTTTGAGTCCATACCAATTGAGCCTCTCAGAACGGTGAGTACTGCGAAACCTTTCCAGTTTCGTAGTCTCCGATGCCCTCTGTTACCCAGGCATCATAGGGCAGGGACAGAGGCACTCTCTTACATTGAGAGGCATGCATCCAGTTCTTCTGATTTTCCACTCTCACCGCAGTTCTTGTGGCGATGAGGACCAGGTAGGGGCCCTACCATCTTGGCTCCAAGCCGTCCTTTCTTTAAAAACTTTGATTCAGCGTATAGTCAAGTCAAGTCAAGTCAAGTCAAATAATTTATATAGCGCGCTACATACCCAGAGGGTCTCAAGGCGCTTGAGGAAGGGTGGGTAATTACTTGTCGAATATCCAAGTTTTAAGTTGCTTTCTGAATGCTAGGTGGTTCTGAGTGAGGCGAAGGTGAATGGGGAGTGAGTTCCAGGTTTTAGCTGCCAGGTAGGAGAAGGATCTTCCTCCCATGGTGGTTTTGTTGATGCGGGGAACGGCAGCAAGGGCTTGGTTGGAGGAGCGTAGCTGGCGGGAGGGGGTGTAGAAGGAAAGTCGTGTGTTGAGGCATTCGGGTCCGAGTTCGTAAAGTGCTTTGTGTGCGTGGGTTAAGAGGCGGAATGTTATTCTCTTATTGACGGGGAGCCAGTGGAGGTTTTTCAGGTGACTAGAAATGTGGTCTTTACGCGGGATGTCTAGTATGAGTCTGGCTGAAGCGTTCTGGATGCGTTGGAGTTTTTTCTGAAGTTTTGCGGTGGAACCGGCGTACAGGGTGTTACCGTAGTCCAGGCGGCTCGTGACCAGTGCGTGGGTGACCGTTTTTCTAGTTTCGGTGGGGATCCAGCGAAATGTTTTTTTGAGCATGCGAAGAATGTTGAAGCACGATGATGAAACGGCGTTGACTTGTCTGTTCATCGAGAGTGTGGAGTCCAGGATGATGCCCAGGTTCCGTGCGTGGTCCGTCGGGATGGGTGCTTTTCCAAGGCCCTCTGGCCACCAAGAGTCATCCCAGGCGGAAGGGGAGGAGCCTAAGATAAGGACTTCTGTTTTGTCTGAGTTCAGTTTCAGACGGCTGTGTTTCATCCACTCGGCTACTTCTTTCATTCCTTCATGTAGGTTGGTTTTGGCGGTGTTCGGGTCTTTGGTGAGTGAGAGGATCAGTTGAGTGTCATCAGCGTAGGAGATGATGTTGAGGTTGTGTTGGCGTGCGATGGTCGCGAGGGGGCTCATGTATACGTTGAAGAGAGTGGGGCTGAGTGAAGATCCTTGTGGCACGCCGCAAATGACTTCAGTGGCTTCTGACTTGAATGGTGGAAGGCGGACTCTCTGAGTTCTTCTGGTAAGGAACGAGGTGATCCAATCCAGTGCTTTTCCTTGGATTCCGATGTTTCTGAGGCGTTGTAGGAGGGTGTTGTGACAGACTGTGTCGAAGGCTGCGGAGAGGTCAAGGAGGATGAGGGCGACTCTGTCTCCATTGTCCAGTAGGGTTCGAATGTCGTCTGTTGCCGCGATGAGTGCGGTCTCAGTGCTGTGTTTAGCTCGGAAGCCGGACTGTGAGGAGTCGAGGGATTTGTTGGTTTCGAGGAAGGCGGCGAGCTGGCTGTTGACGGCTTTCTCGATGACTTTGGCCGGGAATGGTAGGAGCGAGATGGGGCGGTAGTTTTTGAGTTCGGTGGGGTCAGCTGTGGGCTTTTTCAGAAGGGCGCTGAGTTCGGCGTGTTTCCAGCTTTCCGGGAAGGTGGCAGAGATGAGAGAGCAGTTGATGACGTCTCGGAGGTGTGGTGCTATGATGGAGTCAGCTTTGTTGAAGATATGGTGAGGGCATGGGTCTGTGGGGGATCCTGAGTGGATGGAGTTCATCAGGCGGATGGTGTCCTCAGTGGAGATTGGGTTCCAATCAGTAAGGATGTTCAAGGGGGGTGAGGGTACGGCAGAAGGTTGGGTGGGTTGGTCTCCGTGTTGGTTGTCGAAGCTGTTGTGGATGTCTGCGATTTTGTTGTGGAAGAACGAGGCAAGGGAGTCGCAGAGCGTTTGAGAGGGAGTGATGTCGTTGGAGTTGGCTGAGGGGTTGGTAAATTCTTTGACGATGTTGAATAATTCCTTGCTGTTGTGGGCGTTGTTGTCTAGACGGTCTTTAAGTACAGCTTTCTTGGCAGTCCGGATCAGTTGGTGGTGTGTGCGGGTGGCATTTTTGAGGGCGTCCTTGGTGTTGGTGTTTGGGTCTTTTTTCCAGGCCTTCACAAGGGAGCGACAGAGTTTCTTGGATGTCTTAAGATCATCGTTGAACCAGGGAGCGTTTTTGCTGCCTAGTTTGATTTGACGTTTTTTCAAAGGTGCTAGGTTGTCGGTGCTATTGGTTAGCCATTGAGTGAGGTTAGTGGCTGCTTGGTTGGCGTTCGAAGGGTGGGCCGGGGGGTTTTGAAGAAGCGATGAGGAGATCTGGTCGATGGTGATTTTGTTCCAGTTTCTTCGCAAAGTGGGTTGAGGAAGGTTGTGGGTTGTGGTCTTTTTGTAGACAAAGTGAACACAGCTGTGGTCCGTCCAATGGAGAACTGTGGTGTGACTGAAGGAGATATGTTTGCTGGAGGTGAAGATGGGGTCGAGTGTGTGGCCTGCGTAGTGAGTGGGGGTGTTAACAAGTTGTTTGAGTCCGAGGTTGGCCAGATTGTCCAGAAGGGTGGTGGCGTTGCTGTCGTTGCTCTTTTCCAGGTGAAAATTGAGGTCTCCCAGTAGTATGTAGTCCTCGGAGGGGAGGGCGTGTGGGGTGATAAAGTCAGTGATGTCTTCACTGAATTGTGCACGGAGTCCTGGTGGCCTGTAGAGGAGGGTGCCTCGGAGTGTGGTCTTGGGGTCGGTGTGGATCTGGAAGTGAAGGTGTTCGGCGATAGCGAGGTTGGTGTCTGAGTTGGTTGAGATGCGGATGGAATTCTTATGGACGATTGCGATGCCTCCTCCTGTTTGTTTGATGCGGTCCTTACGGATGATCTTGTAGCCTTCCGGGATGGCAATGGTGATGTCTGGGGCTGAGGATGCGTTCATCCATGTTTCTGTTAGGAAGGCGACGTCCGGAGAGATGGTGTCTAGTAGATTCCAAAGGTCGATGGCGTGTCTGTGGACCGATCGGGTGTTGAGCAGGATGCATTTTAGGTGGTTGGGGTCAGATCTCTGTTTGGTGTTCGTGGATGAGGAGTTGGTCTTGGTGCCGTCATACTTGCAGGAGATGCATGTGAAGGGTCCATGGGTGTGTCCAGGAGCGGCTTGGGCGCAGTTGGGGAGTCGGCCGGGGTTTAGGGCTTAGAGGGTGGAGGCGTCGTATGTAATGCGGGTGGTGTGGGTGGTACGGGGGCCAGGGGGTCTGGCGCTGGGCGCGGGCTTGGCGCGGACGGGCGCAGACGGGCTTACCTTTGGCGCACCTTTGGCGCGAATAGGGCGCGACCGCTGCGCGTGAACGCTGCGTGCAAATGTTTCTGTCATATATGGGTAGTGGGAGGGGAGGGGCGAGGGAGGGTCAGCTGGGAGGCCGGAGCAGGGGGTCAGGCAACAACACCAACAAAAACAAAATGGCAGGCAGCCTAAAGACGTGATACTAATCCAATGCGAAGCAAATGGTAGTGGCTCCCTTTAAATTAACAAGCAGGCAAATGCAAGGTTATTAACAGCGCACTCTGACAATCTAGGGCTACGAGGTCTCAATGGATACAAGGATAGAGCAGTCAAGGCAGTCTAGCGCTACGATGTGCAAATCAATTAAAATACCGAACAATTAAGGCAGTCTAGCGCGCTCCTATGTTTAGCAATATAGATGAGTAGATTAGTTTTGCAAGATCCGCAGCGAAGCGCTACAAAACCAGGCTGCAGGGCAGGCAGGGCGGGGGGCAGCTTGGGGAGCGACCTCGTCTGCAGGAAGCAGAATCGGTCACCGGGTTTAATCGTGTGCTCAGGTCCCTGAGGTGCTGGAGGTAGCGCCTCTTGTATCTGTTGGTGGATAGAACATAAGCTTTTAGTAAGTTCATACAAATAGTCGACAAACAAAGGGACTCAATATCCAAAAATCTCTTTGGTCTAGGGACATTGTTGAGCACCCACCTAGCGGGACCCAATACAAACATCTTTTTAATCTTTGATCTGGTTGTCTCCTTAGCTGTGTGATCTGCATATGCATTTCCTTTTCCAACATCATCGTAATTGCTTCATGGGCACCTCATTCTACTATTGCCAATTGTTTGGGAAGGGTCAAAGCTGTTAGAAGCCTCTCTATCAACGGACCGTGTTGAATTTTGGTCCCTTGGCATGTCAAAAAACTTTCTCTGCCCAGAGTCATCCAAAATATGGGCCACCCCAAAGGCATACTTACTTTCAGTATAAATATTGACTGTCAACAACTGTAGTAGTGCTATCTGGCAATTTGAAACAAGACCCATCGACATATAGTTCTCCTTGCACAGCAGATAAGGGAACATCAGTCAAGTCTACCCGTACCTTCGTCGCTTCGCCTGTGCAAAACAAACAATCATGAACGTCTGCATCCCCTTCTTCCGAAGGGAGGGGTAGTAACGTTGCTGGATTCAGTGTGGCACATCTTTTGATAGTAATATGAGGTGCAAACAATGTCAATTCATATCCAGTCAGACGAGCACTGGTAAGGTGCTGTGTCTTTGTTTTATTCAAGAGTACATCCACAGCAGGCGGTACCATTACTGTAAGATCATGATTGAGAATGAGCCCTGCTGATTATCGAATAGAGACCGCCGCTACCGTTGCGGCTCTTAAACAGCTCAGGAGGGCTCTGGCGACAGGGTCAAGCGTAGCAGAAAAATAAGCACACAGTCTCTGTTTACCTCCAAAGGCTTGTGTTAACACAGAAAGCGCGCAACCAGCAGCTTTGTGTACGTGCAGCACAAAGGGCTTCATGTAATCTGGCGTGCCAAGCACAGGTGCAGAGCAAAGTGCAAGTTTTAATTGTTTAAAAGCATTCTGACATTCATGCGTCCACGGCAAGGGTTCATGCACATCTTTAGTGGTTACATAAAGCAAAGGCTGTATTAGTAAATATTAAGCAGGTATCCGGTACCGACAATATGAGGTGAGACCTATGAACACACACACATCCGTGGACGGTTTGGATACTTGGCTCGAGCTCCACGCTGATGAGCTCGCCCCCTCCTCCCTGCGACCGGCTAAGGTCTTGCGTGCCTCAGCATCGTAGTTTACGGCAGCTCTTAGGGAAAGCAAGAGTGCTTGCAAACGCCTAGAGAGGACATGGCATAAAAACTTCTACCCTAATGATAAAAAAAACTATAAACAGGTGTGGAAAGTGCACTAGAAAAAAAAATTGGAAGAGAAAAAAAACGCTTTCTCTCTTCAAAAATCACACAGGCTGCTAACCAAAGTAAAGAGAGTTTTAAAACTGTCAAGGAGTTTTCATCCCCAAGAACGATTGCTAGGCCTTTCATGCCTAGTGAGGCTTGGACAAGCCACTTAGCCTCCTTTTTCCACAAGAAAAGTAAAACTATTCAAGATACTTTCTCTCTGTTGCCCTTGGCCGAAGGTGTAAATCTAGCGTTTTCCACCCCATCTTCCCGGCCACAGCGTTCGCTGCTCACGCAGTTTCCTCCCATCTCCTTGTAGAAATCTCTAGAAATCATGAAAGCCCTTAAATCAGGTTCACTGTCTGACCCATGTCCAGCCAAAGTGTTGGCGTCAATAGCTGAGGTAATTAATACTGCGTTAAATCGGATCCTCAATGCTTTCTTGGAGTCTGGGCTTGTCCCTAACTGGTGGAAGAAGGCCAAAATACATCCCCTGTTGAAAAAACCTGGTTAGATCCGGAGATAGCCACCAATTATAGTCCAATATCTCTGCTCCCTGCTTTTTCGAAAGTTCTGGAAAAATATATTAATAGTGTCATCACTACATATGATGAAACTAACCAAGCATTCCATCAGAACCATGCCGGTTTCAGGTCAAATTTTAGTATGGAAACAGTGCCTCTAGAAGTCTTGGAGGCCATCAAGGAGACCTTAGATAAAGGCGGGAAGGACATGCTGAAATTATTGGACCTATCAGTGGATTTCAATACCGTGCCCTTTTATCAGCTCCTTCTGATACTTCAGGAGTGTGGCTGTGGGGGCACAGTACTCTGGTGGTGCTTTTCCTTTTTGAAAGACCACCAACAAATTGTTTGGTTCCCACACTTTGCAGCTCCTAATCCCGCCGTAAATGTGGGGGTCCCGCAGGGCTCAATTCTCTGCCTCACACTTTTCAATCTTTATATGACCCCCTTGACTTATTTGGCTCAAGCCCACGGAACCAAAATTGTATCCTACGCTCACGATACACAACTCTTCTTCACTTGTGATAAGGAGGCAGATTTTAGAGGAGAAGTGATCAACGCTTGTCTTTCAAAGGTGTTTTCCGGGCTCCAATTGTCCCACAGACAATGTGTGGTGTAATTGGTGGCCCCAGGACATGTCTACCCACCTCCTCGGTCAAGACAGTTGAAAACCTAGGAGTCAGGTTGTAAGAGAATGTATCCATGAACTCCAAATACAAGCTGTAGTGGGTTCCTGTTTTGGGGTGCTCAAGATACTCAAGCAGTTCTTACCCCTTATGTCGGTAGCAGATAGAAAAACTGTGTTCTAGGAGTTCATTACATCTAGGCTGGACTACGTTAACATTATTTATTTGGGAATCCCAGATAACCTGCTGACATGCTTACAGGTAGTCCAGAACGCAGCGACCAGGGCAATACTTATGCATGGCCCTAGAACACGGATGTCCCCATCTTAAAGCGATGCACTAGCTCCCAATCCGCAAGAGGATAATTTTCAGAGCTATGGTATTGGCCTTTAAATGACTCCACGGAACTGGGGCCCCGTATCTTAGGACCAGAGTACAATTCTACCACGCGCGTCGTGCTCTGAGATCCACTGCGCTCCAGCTAGCGTGTACTCCTAAATTTCTTCGCACACGAATTGGCGGGCGCTCCTTTCAGGTGCAAGCAGCTCAACTCTGGAACAGTCTCCCTCTGGCACACAGACTGACACAGGACCTCCTCACCTTTAGGAAGTCACTGAAAACCTGGTTATTCTAGCAATAGGTCACTACTTAGCTAATTAGGAGTCCACAGTCAGTCACGCTCGGGTTGTTTAAGCGCAGGGACACTCAATTGAGTAGCTGTGTGCTCTATAAATTCCTAGTAACATAACATAACATAACATCCCTCTGAGTCTCTGGGACGGGCATCTTAACACCTTAGGAGCTTCGTAAATAAACCTCCCCAGTGCTGCGCTGTCCATTATCCAGTGCTGAACTGGACGTCCAGCGGTCGCACGCAGCACTGGGGAGGTAGTGCCCGTGACGACCGTTGGCCGACGGCAGCACTTAAGGTGTTAACAATAGCATCAACTTGTTCAGGTGATAGCCTCCCAACCTCCTTCGACAGCAGGTGACCTAAATAGGTGACCTGCTGTTGATGATATTGGAATTTAGAAAGGGACACTTTATGTCAGCTTTTCCCCAAATGCATAAACAATTGTGCCGTGGCATCCCGACAACCCTCTTTGGTGTCGGAGGGTATCAAAATGTCATCCACATATTGCAATAATACATTACCTGTGGGAATAGAGAGAGAGAGTCCAATGACCTTTTAAAACCTGACTATAAATACTATTTTTTATATAAGCTTGAGGAACGCTACAGAATTGGAAGCTTTTTCCAGCTAAAGCAAAACCATATAAATGGCTGCTATCAGTGTGAACAGGAACGTTAAAGACAGTATTCTTTAAATCGATCTCAGAGAAACATTTTGCCGAAGAAGGGATCATGGTGAGAAGGACCGTTATATCAGGGACCACCGGAAACTGGGGAATAACTATTTTATTAACTTCCCTTAAATCGATTACAAATCAATAAACACATCGATAAACATCAGAGTGTGTATCAGTGGAATCCACAGGGGCCTTTTTCAGAATAGGAAGAATGGGGCTATTACACACATTTGCTACTATCTTCTCCACCACCCCCAACTTAATCAAATCCTGTATAGTCCACATTAGAGCCTGTTCCCCAGCTTGCAATATTTTGTATTGAGGAATACGCGGAAGTACAGCATTGTCCTTGATCTTGATGGAAACAGGTGTTATCTGTAACAACCCAACATCAGTGTCCCTTGTCACCCACAGAGAAGACTGGACATCCTGAAACTCAACAGGAAGTGGAGCGTCCTTTGCAAAACACTGTCCCGCACCATCCACATTAGGTCCAAAAGTTATATAAACACCATCCAGAGGACATTAAATAGCAGCACATAACTTCTTTAACAAATCCAATCCTAATAACATTTCACCACAATTTGATGGCAACAAAAATGGAGAATCTACTGTAAAAGGACCAACAGTCAAAGCTAAAGGTTTGGAGATGGGGCTCACAATCGGTACACCTGAAAAGCCTACCAACACATTATTGGGGCCAGACAGGGTGGCCAGCAAATGAAAACCAGAGCTATTCATTGCACCTGTAGCCACCAAGCATTTCTGCGTCGAACCATGTAGGTCCATTGTGACATAAGGAACACACTAATCTACAGGTATCTGAACTGGCCCCTTACCCTTACCCTTGCTATCCTAGCTATGGGACATCCCTGTAACTTCATCAATATCATAATCATCATGGTAATACTGTCTGCCTCAGGGATCATCAAAATAATTCTAATCAGACCGACCTCCTGAGGATGCATCCCAATGAGCCTCATCTCTGTTACCTGGCTCACGACCCATTCCATTCCATCACCTTTCTCTCGGTGCTGCAACCTTCTGTAAGAATTCTGGGCACTCACTTCGCCAATGCCCCTCATTTTTGCAATACACACACTGATTCAGCCCCAAGGGCACACCACATCTACCGGCACCTTGTGACCTCTGAGCCGGACCAGAACCCTGACCCCTTCCTGATCCCCTTGCCACTTGCTGCAACATCACCTTCTTCTTTAAATACTTACTCTTTTTCCCCACTCTATCCTTCTCCCCATTTTCTCGGTGTTCATAATATTGGGCCATGCTCAATATCACTGAAGTGGAAGAAGTGGACCATGTACTCTCAGAAGTTTGCAGTTGAGATGCAATCTCAGGAAGCACGTTTGTAACAAACTATTAACAAACAAACTAACAACTCCTTCCACTGACAGATCCTATCCAATAATCCCAAAACACCCCTTCAAAGTGAGTAAAAAAATCAGACGCACTCTCTTCTTTCTTCTGGCAACATGCTGTCAACGTATCCCAGTCTACAAGCCTGGGTGGAATAAGAGAATGCATATAAGTAATAATGCGATTCGGTAAAGCCAATATCTCCGCCCTGAGTTTGTCGCCAGGCTTCCGTTCATTATCCCATGCCTTAATCTCATCCCATGTACTACCCAATTCCACTCTCTGATCCTGTGTATGCACCTGCCTCCATATGTCTACCGGCACTAACAACCTGAAAAATATCTCAATGTCTGCTAAAGAGATAACTGACAAAGGAAGCAACTTCCGTTAATTCTTTATAGTATGCAGTAGGATTTTTCCTAAGATCTGGCAACTGACTCTTAAGGGCAAGCACCTCACTTCTCTTCCACGGGTTATAAACCCATTACTCCTGAAAACGAGCCTCTACTCGCTGATGAGTAACAACATTCGCTGCATTATGCTACTCTGGAATCTCTGGGTGATAAATGAGATGCACTTCCCTCATCGGAAACTAGGATACTGGAATCAAAGTGCTATGATAGAATTTTGTCAGATAACTGAGTAATGTCCCAACGTTACTGTGAACTTCTGCAGGAGCCATACCAGCAGAATATACACAATCTCGAATATCATAAACATTTTGCGGAGCCTTGCCTCCAATACACTGTTCCCACAGACCGATCAATGTATTAGACATGTGCTGAAGACCATGTTGTTGCACAAACAGATCAAAATCCATCGTCACACTCCATATATCTTCTAAACCATAAATCGCATTTCGGACCGACTGTGTAGCATGAATTGCAATCAGCTTTTTCTCTTCTTCACCCACATCAGATCCAATCATTGCCCACTCTAATCGATCCTGTGCCTCTGCCCTTTTCTGACTCTCGCGCTGGCATCCCAACACTACTCAATACTGTGGGTGATATGGTCAGGGGGAATGCAACAGATGCCAACACAGGTGACAGTGTCAACAATGGCTGTGTGGTGGGTGTAAGAGAAGGAGGAGAAAGGAAACAAAACCAGCTGACACTATGGGGTTACCCGCAGTCACTGTACTAGTAATTTGCTAAACAGCGGAAAAGACGGATATGGCCGGAGCCGAATCTGTTGAGGCTGTGGAGGGATCAGGGGAAGATGAAGGGACAGCTGCAGACTGAGATGGTGGTACAGCAGGATGTTTTCTTTGTGGCGTGTATTAAGGTGGGGGGCGAATTTCCAACAAATTCTCCACGAAGGCATCATCTTCCCCTCTAACAACATAGGACCTATCACAATGTAATTGACACTTCCTATCTGCACCCTCAATACCGCTCTCCGTTCTTTCCTGATCATAAGCTACCGCTTTCTGCACTACCATCTGCTTTGCCTTTTTCCTAGACTCCTTCTCAGCCCGTATAAGTCTCTGCTTAGCTTTCTTCTGCCATTTCTGTAAAGTATCAAACATCGACTGTCGACTTCTTCTAGCAAATAGTTGATCCTGTAAATAATACATTTTTTGTAACTCAAATGTATCATTCCGTGGCCACATATACTTGTGCCACAATGTACAAAACATAATAAGGCCAATACCATGTTTCACGTACATATCAAAACTCGGAGTGCCTTCCGGGGGTGCAGGCTGCCACTTCTCTAAGCAACGTTCCAGTGCCACAGAGCAGCATCAACACCCCAAACACCACACTTTACTCCAACAAGGCATACTGGCATCAGGCACATCCACGTATTCACTTAATCAACACACACACACAACGAAACACAAATAAACAAAGAGCTCTCGAAAACACTCCTCAGACTGCACTAAGACAAGAAGATAGGCTCTAGCCCCAGACCGTTTCAAAAAAGTAAACCAAATTCTCAGGTGGCCTGGCAGAACGTTCAACAATGCTCTGTATCACAAGGGTCTGCTGAACACCAAATTAGCCAAGACTGCGCCGCATTTACCAAGAATTCAAGGTAGACTCACCCGGTGCAGACAAGTCAGACAAGACTATTCTCCACTGCCGACTCTTCAGACCAAGTGGTCAGATCAAAGGGTTTTGCCTTCTCAGGCCCCTAGCCTAGGTGACTGCTAGACGAGGTACTGCAGGCTGGGCTGCTGCGAGAACTGAGCTTGATCGTGTGGGGATCCCTGATCCACCCATCTGACCAGGCACAAACCCACTTCTATAACCTGACTAGGGGTAAGAGGGGTCACCTGTGGGGTCCCTGTTTGGGTGCGAACTGAAGGAAGTGACTCGATTAGGGTCACCCGACCCACTTTCAACCTCCTCTAGCCTTCCAAGAAATGAAGACTCAATGACGCAGTAGATAGTATAAGCAAACTAGTTTATTCACAGAATACACTGCAGTGGAGTCCAATCAGACCAGCCTCCTATAATGGCTGACGAGGGACTGACTTTTACAAGCATGAAGTTACATTATGTGCATTGCAAAGTCCACAAAGACCCGCCCACCATGAAAAAACACTGGCAGATTTCGTAATACAATGGGAATATAGAACATAAGTGTTGCTTGTGCGGCCTGGTACAAACTATCTACATTTCAAGGTTGGCTGACCTGTCCTCTTCTCTAGGTAGGTGGGAGAAGGCATTGATCTAAAAGGAAAGGCATGCGCTAACGAGGTAACATGGGCATTTAAGAAATGAAACTTACCACAGACCACTTCTCATAAATGAGCAGAATACAGTTTTGAGGAGGCAAGCAACAGTTTTGATTGCATCAGAACATGGACTCCTTTTAACTAAAATGGAGGCATAGATGTCAATCTAACTAACGTGACATTTGTATCAACTGATTAAGTCTTACACTTACTACGAAAATATAATGTATTAGCCATATGGATGCTGACATATTAGAGCGCAAAACACACGTGAAATATTAAAATTACGTCTCTATTATATCACAACCTACATTCAGGCTCCGCAATGGAAGACCTTAAGCCTTGGTTAGAAGGCTACTTAAGTGGGCGGCACAATAGGTGCTTAAGGCCTAAGATCAGCATTTAATTTACAGGCCCTGCACAAATGTAGCCCATTTTACTGGGGACTTAATAGTAAATTAAATATTTCAATTGGGGTGAGCCAGTATTACCATATTTAGAGGAGAAAGCACGAGCACTTTAGCAGTGGTTAGCAGTGGTAAACATATAGTGTCCTAAAGCCAGCAAAAAAAGGTCAGAAAAATGGAGATGCGCAGGCAGATAGTTTGGAGAAGACAACCCTAAGGCTGTCAGATCTAGTATGTGTCCCCAGTTGAAAGTAGGGAGTGCTTCCCAACCCCTTTGGAGTTCTCTTCACGAAGGAGGAAGTACTGTAGAGACCATCATTGTTGGCATGGCCTGTCCCTGGGTGGTGTGCCATCATAAAGTCTGCTCCCATTAGGGGGATAGACCACCATAACAACTTGGGATTATAACTCATCATCTGCATGAGCCATCTGAGGGGCATGTGGTCTGTCTGAACCAGGAAGTGAGTCCCAAAGAGGTATAGTCTCTACTTCTTCTGTGCCCAACTAAAGCAAAAGCTTCTCTTTCAATCACACTCCACCTCCTTTTCCATGGAAATAACCTCGAACTAATAAAGGTTACCGGTTGGTCTAAACCCTCTTCATTCAGCTGTGATAAGACTACCCTTATGCCATGCTCTGAAGCATTCATTTGCACAATAAAGTGCTTGGAGAAATCATGGGCCTTGAGCACATGTGCTATGCACATGGCTTCCTTGAGAAAATCAAAGGCTTCTGACAAGCCTCAGGGCTACATCTTAGAAGTCAGCTTAGTTAAGGGGTCAACTATGGTGCCATAGCCCTGAACAAATCTTCTATAGTAGCCTCTGAGGCCTAGGAAGGTACTTACTACTGTTTGGATTTTAGGTAGTTGTCAAGCCAATCATAGGTTCAATTTTGTCCTGGATGGGCTGCATCTCACCTCCTACTACCAGGTGTCTCAGACACACCATGGAACCCTGACCAATCTGTCACCTATTGTCCTTGATAGTCAGGTCTGCCTATGGCAGGGCCTGAAGCACCGCATGGAGATGATGAAGCTGCTCCTCTCATTTGGAACTTTAGACAGCAATGCTGCCTATGCAGGTGCCACGGAGAGTCTCCTTACCAGCCAGGATCCTGGTACCAACCGTTGGAACTAGCAGGGGCATTTTTCAAACCACAGGGCATCACCTGGAATTGGTTGTGGCCCTCTGGGGTTGAAAATGCTGACCTCTCGTTGTCCCCCTCAGTCAAAGCAATCTTTCAGTACCCTGAGGTCAGATAAAAGGTACTTAGGAACTTGGCAGCACCCAGCCTGTCTTATGAGCTCATCAGCACAGGGGATGGGGTGTGCATAGGATCTGGTGACTGAATTGAGACCTCAGTCGTCCACATAGAACTGGAGTTCCGGTATGGCACCCAGTGGGGCAGCCTTTGGTACCAACACCCCTGGGCCAGACCAGAGACTAATAGAGGGTTCAATCACCCCAAATGCCAACATCTTGGAGACTCCCTCCTCAATGCTGGCTCTTACCCTGTCTCAACCTGTACATTTTGTTTTTACAGGTGGACTGTCTCCACAGTCAACATCATGGATGTACAGATGTGTGAGTATTAAGGTGAGTGACAACAGTGAGGCAAAATGTTCCAGCAACCAGTAACATTCACTTCGTTTTTCTGGGGTCAGGGTGAAAGAGAGGTTGACACCATCCACTGACCCATTGTGTTCCTATGCAGAGAGGAGTGCAGGTAAAGGTTCACTCTCCTCTTCCACTCCCTCGTCTGTCACGAGTCGCATACTCACTTTGTATCTTTCAAAGTGAGGCTTAAGTCTGTTTACATGAAGCACCCTCAGGGGAGAACTAGGGATCTGGAGGACCACCGGGTTGGTGACCCCCCTCTGTTCCTAGATTTCATATGGGCCAGTCCATTGGTCTTGGAGAGCCCTGGGCACTACTGGATCCATGACCCACACTTTCTGGCCAGGCTAAAATTCTACCAGATTGGCCTTCTGGTCCTACCAGAACTTCATTACTTCCTGGCTGGCCTCTAGATTGATTTGACCTTTTTCAGAAGTGGTGCATCTAGTTGTTGAGGGCCAGCATGTATCTGGCCACATCCTGGGGGTGTGCTTCCTGGGAGCTTGCTCCCACCTCACCTTGACAAGGCTCAGAGGTCCCTTACAGGGTTCCCACAGCGGAATTCAAAGGGTCTGAGCCCTGCTCCTTTCTGTGGCACCACCCTGTAAGCAAAGAGAAGGCATGACAAGAGGACGACCCACTTACACCTCATGGGCTTAGGCAGTCTCATAATCATGCCCTTCAAAGTCTTGTTGAATCTCTCCACAAGGTCATTGGTTTGGAAGTGACAGGGTGTGGTGAATGTGCAAGTCACCACAGCCAGTGGAGAGGATATAACCTTACGCCTAGAACAGTCGACCTCGAAGCTGGGGAACCAGGTTCGAGTCTCGGCAACGACGCTCAACATCCTGTGATTCTGGTCTAATCAGTTCATGCCCCCGTGCCCAACAAAAATGAATGTGTCCGCGTGTAACGCAACTGGTGCTCATGTAAAGCATTCTGATACCTGATATCTTCGGATCTAGTTCATGCAAAATAAAACTACAAAAAAACATATATAAAGTCACACCACACTCATCCCACATGGCACATATGTCCCTAGACATATAAGTTAGAGTCTCTCTCATACACAGCATTCTTTCCCCTCCCCTCCCCTCCCCTCTTTCCCCTCCTGAGGCGGAAGCCGGGAGGTTCTCCTATCTTTCCTGTAATTTTTAAAACTGCTTTTAAGTTGAGGAAATCGAAACTTGCACATTTCAGGATATCTGTACACACCTGATTTCAAGAGGTGTGCAGAGACTCCTTTGCGCTTCGTGGTGCTTCAGGCTCATTCACCCCCCTCCCTTCAGCTCCGGACCTGCTCTCGGCTGAGTGTTGACGCCGAGGGCAGGGATCCGGTTTCGGCGGCCATCTTGGGTCGGGTTGGGCTGGTGACGCGATTGGCAGCGCTACAAAAGGGGCTCGTGTCAGGCGAGCAGGTGATACTGACACAGCATTCTTTCCCCTCCCCTCCCCTCTTTCCCCTCCTGAGGCGGAAGCCGGGAGGTTCTCCTATCTTTCCTGTAATTTTTAAAACTGCTTTTAACTTGAGGAAATCGAAACGTGCACATTTCAGGATATCTGTACACACCTGATTTCAAGAGGTGTGCAGAGACTCCCTTGCGCTTCGTGGCGCTTCAGGCTCATTCACCCCCCTGACTTCAGCTCCGGACCTGCTCTCGGCTGAGTGTTGACGCCGAGGGCAGGGGTCCGGTTTCGGCGGCCATCTTGGGTTGGGTTGGGCTGGTGACGCGATTGGCAGCGCTACAAAAACAGACGGTGATGACTCCGCGCAGCGGACGCGAACAGCGGACGCGCCGGACCTGCGCCGGAGTCGTGCCAGAGTCCTGCCCGTCAGCGCCCATCCGCGCACGATCGGGCTCAGGGACCAGGCAATCTGGCAGACGTATTTCCTACTCTGTTAATGACCTTTTAGCACTGGATTCAGGCAGGCATAGCGTAAACTCTATCACGCGCTCCATCCTTAAGGAATGCAACATCTGTCGATCCGCCAGCCGTAGAGATACTTGCCTTCCACCCCCACTAAAGCTAGCTACTCTAAACACCAGGTCACTACAGAAACATCACCTGGAAATTTTCACCCTCTTACAGGATGAGACCATCGATATACTGACACTTACCGAAACCTGGCTGAGCGATGTCTCCTCCCCCGACATCATAGCCGCCCTCCCAAGCGGATACGATATGATTTGGCACAATCGCCCGGACGGTGTTCGGGGTGGAGGCGTAGCAACTATCTTTAAAAAACAGCTCACAGTGACGAAAATCTTAACTGAGACAATAAACTCTGTAGATCTACTTGGGATAAAAATTACTATGAACAATTCCTGTATTATCATCCTAACAATCTATTGTCCACCACAATGTACATCAACATTTAATGATCTCTTTTTCCCCATAATATCGGATCTATGTACACGATATAAAAGCATCGTGGTGACGGGTGACTTCAATGTCCATTGGGATAAGACAGATAAAGATCTACCAACACGTCAGTTACAGACCTCCATGACTGCTCTAGGCCTGGAACAACTAGTGGAAGCTCCAACCCACATAAAAGGCCACACTCTCGATCTCATCTGGTCTTCTATGCCAGAGGCAGCCATCACGAGTATTATACCTTGTATTTGGTCTGACCACCATCTACTTTCATGTGATGTACCACAAAATAACCCTCAGGCCAAACTCCCGCTAAAAACCAAAAAAGTGCGCCAATGGAAAAAAGTTGACTCAGTAACCCTAACAGAAGCCCTTTCCAAACACATACATAAATCAATGACCTCATCTGATGACATAGATTTAGATTCAAACTATGATACTATAGTAACCACTCTCAGACAATCAATCGACCAGATAGCCCCGGAAAAAATCCAGAAAATAAAGGGTGCGGAAAAAGGGGCCCCCTGGTTTACTCAAAGCCTGAGGGATCAAAAAAGAAAGCTCCGTTATCTTGAAAGATGCTGGAGAAAATCTAAAAATGATACAGATCGCGAACTGTATAGAACATCCTTTCAGCTGTACAAAAAGCTCATTGTATCAACCAAAAAGGACTACTATGAAACCCGCATAACAAATGCAGCAAATGTCCAGAAAGAAAGCTTCCAAATTTTAAAAGAACTAAGTAAGAAGGAAGAAAAGGTAGATACAGTGATAGACTGTAACATCTTTCAAGGTTACTTTCTTGAAAAAGTAGCTACCATCCTGTCAGATATCAAGAAAGAAATCCCAACTATGTCCACCATGCCATTGCCCCCTCTAACCCCCCCGACCCCCATTCTCTCTAGATTTCCCAACATTGACTCAACTTCCCTTAGACAACTTGCCACATCAACCAAGTCAGGCTCCCCTGCAGATCCCTGCCCTCCTGAAATCTTTCGGTTGGCAATTCCTATCCTGGAGGACCAGATCCTAGACCTCCTAAATAACTCACTAGCGACAGGATTATTGCCAGCTAGCTTTAAAGAGGCACGCGTTAAACCCCTGATAAAAAAACCTGGGGCCGATCCAACTAGTCTGAAGAATTACAGGCCAATTTCCCAGCTGCCTTTTCTGTCTAAAATTTTAGAATAGCATGTTTTAAAATCATTGTCAACCCTCCTGGAATCACATCATCTACTCCAGGAGCGGCAAGCTGGGTTTCGTGCCCACCATAGCACCGAATTAGTAATGCTGTCGGTGCTGGACGAGCTTAGATGCATGGCTGACAGTAAAAAACCAAGCGCCCTGATACTTTTAGATCTTTCAGCGGCGTTTGATACTGTCAGCCATGCACTGCTCCTGGACAGACTAGCTATGTCCGGGATAAAAGAACAAGCTCTCCAATGGCTTACGTCTTTTCTATTGGGGAGGACGCAGAGGATCCAACTAGCAGATCGTGTATCTGACATTGATGTCCTGGAATGTGGAGTCCCGCAAGGGTCCGCACTCTCGCCACTCCTATTCAACTTATACCTGCAGCCACTGATAGACTCTCTGGCAAACATGGGCTGTAAAGTCTTCAACTATGCCGACGATACCCAGCTGCTGCTTAGTATCGAAAATACAACATCGGCTCAGTCCATGGCCCAAAAGACATTGCGGTTTATAGTAAACTGGATGACATCTAATCTATTAAAAATCAACCCGGATAAAACAGAGGTCCTAGTAGTCTCAACCTCTGCCTCTCCCTGGGATGATCTGTTTTGGCCCCAAGAACTTGGACCCACCCCAAAGCCATGCCCCAGTGTAAAGAGCCTCGGTGTTAAAATCGACCAGGAGCTTTCGATGACCAACCAAGTATTCGCTGTGGTCGGATCATGCACCAACCTGATTAGGCAACTGCGAAAGCTAGTCCCCCTGCTTTCCATGAACATGCTTCTAACCATTGTTTCAGCTACAATAGTCTCCAGAATCGACTACGGGAATGCATTATACCTAGGTCTTCCAAAAAACCTAATCAATCGTCTACAAGTCATCCTGAACGACGCAGCACGGCTAATTTTTGGATCACCTAGACGGACCCATGCTTTCCCTCTACTTTATAGGCTACACTGGCTCCCTATAAAGCAACGGGTTGAATTTAGGAGCCTGTGCATTGCCCATAAAGCAATTTATGGGCAAGCGCCGGCCTATATAAAAGAGAGGCTCGAAGTGTATAAACCCAAGCGAGCTCTACGATCCTCCAACTCCCTTCTGCTATCATGTCCACACTTTAAAATGGCGACTAAAGGGGGCAGATCCTTTTCAGTCCAAGCCCCCACCATTTGGAATAAGCTACCGGAGGTGCTTCGTAGAGAATCCAATCTTCTCCGCTTTAGGAAATCCCTGAAGACATTGCTTTTCAGGGACGCATTTACATCCCTGTAAGATAGGCCGGCAATCTGCATCTCATTCACCCTTTCCTTGTTGCTGTACTTGGTCAGAAGCGCCTTGAGACCTGTCGGTGATTTGGCGCGATATAAAACCCAGATACAAATACAAATACAAATACACTACCTCCTTGGGAGACCAAAATGGGTAAACATCAGAGCTCTAGTCACCAGAGGTGCCATAACTGACCTCAGAGGAATTATCTTTGGATAGTGGGTGGCATAGTCTACCAAGACCAGGACAAACCTGCTGTCTAAAGCTATCTTGGGGTTCAAGGGTCCAATGATGTTGATGCCCAATCTTTCACAGGGGTGCCAATGACTGGTAATAGGATTAGGGAAACTTTGAGCTTTTTCCCTGATTTCCTACAGGACCTGCAAAATGCATCTGAGTCTGTCTTCATTCTAGGCCCATAGAAGTGGAAGACAAGCAAGTGAAAATCTTGTCTTACCTTAAAGGTCCTGCCAGTGGTATGTTGTGAGGCAAACCCGGTAGGCAGGTCCTGTAACACTGCGGAACCACCAGCACAAGGGCAGCCCCAGCACCAGGAGCCATTGGTTCGCTATAAAGGAGATAATTGTCTTATTATATTAGGAGATCCCCAGAGGCTTCACCTGCTGCATAGGCTAAGGCCTGGTGCCTCATGCCCTCAAGAGTAGGACACTCTTTCTGCGCTCGGTATATTCCTCCCTGGTAGGCTCACCTTCAACCTGCCAACTGTCAAGCTCAGGGAGTCACCCAAGGTGACAATGTTTCCCCTGGTTGGCTCAGGAGCCTCCTTCTCAGGGACCTCTTCAAACTCCACTGCGGGAGGAGCTGGCATCCCCTCTCACTTGCCCTTCTCCTTGGCAGTTGTCTGGGCCATAGTTCCTGGCACACTTGACTCCCTTTCAGGGCAGCCATGGGCCATGTAGTCATAAAAACCCACTCAGGCAATTCCATCATCTCTAAGTGAGTCCTGAACTCTACTTCCCCCCAGATAGTGTACTCAAGGTCAACGCCTAGCAAACAATCAACAGGCATAGCAGGGCTCATAGCAACTTCCAAAGATCCTGCTCAAGGGGAACCAGAACCACCAGTACATGGCACCCGCAAATTTCGATGACTACGACTTGGTAGAATGTGTTTGGTAGGACCTGCTCTACAGACACCAGCTGACACTTGACATTTGTCTTGCTGACTCCTATATCTCGCAAAGCCTCCACATATTTCCCATTAATGGTGACTCACTGTCTATATTTGAAAGTATTTGAAGGCACATGGGCTTTAGGCACTAATTTTGTATCCCCCAGGGCAACTAGTGTCATCACTGTATGTACCATCAAGTTAACAGGGACCACCCCCTCCCCAAGCGCTACACATGCCAACCCAGGAGTCTGCCACAGTGGGGGCGAGCCCTCTTGGGACATTTGAGTGACCCTTGGAGTACCCATACATGGAGCACTCAGTATATTAGGGTGCACGCCTCCTTGTCACATGATCAAAGAACCCCTTCTTCTTAGGATCAGAATGAGACTGGTTGCCACTACTCTCATTGGGGTGTATTTTGGGAGACTTTTGAAAACTTCATTTTATGTTTTTGTCCCCCCTCTTTCTTCTTTTGGAAACCCTGACCACCTGTA
Organism: Lissotriton helveticus; assembly: GCF_964261635.1. NCBI lineage: Eukaryota > Metazoa > Chordata > Amphibia > Caudata > Salamandridae > Lissotriton > Lissotriton helveticus. The sequence continues at coordinate 1,597,159,914 of NC_136059.1, read as the reverse complement.
TGAGCGTCTCCTCCAGGTACCCTTTTAGACACTCTGGTGCTAGCACAGAGGCCTGCCTTCTCAGCAAGCCGCCTGGGGTCAGTCAGCTTATTGTCAACTAGATGCTGGAGCAACTCAGGAAAGCAGATACTAACCATGTACTCTCTAATGATTAAATGGCACAACCCATTAAAAGCACAAACCTTTCTGCTCCTCACCCAACCATTCAGTGACTTACTGGAGTGAACTCTACCCAGGATTGTTTGGGAAGCTTCTGTCTTTTGACAGGAACCCCCATGACCTTGTAAAAGTCTGTAAGCTAAGCCACATAGGTTTCTACGCTGGCCAGCCCAAATTCAATAGCTGCAAATATAGAACCAGCAGTCAGAGACATGAATTTTAGAAAAACATTTTCAAAACCAAATATGGAGAATTAAAAAAACAATAAAATGGTCTGGTTGTGGATGGGTAGTGTACACTAAGTTGCTGTACTACACTGCACAAACACAAGTTCTATCCTCACCACTGATTATCAATGGTTGAAATTGGGTTTCTAATGGCAGAGTTTTGCACACTGTCCAAGCAGGAACCACAATCCAAGTCAGGGTAAGTCACAACACACCCTAAATTATCCTGTGTTCACCTTCTGGTACCTTGGCACAGAGCAGTCAGGCTTACTGTAAAAGTCAATGTGTAGAGTATTTCTGCAACACTTTAAACAGTAACACAGTGAAACCACCACAAAAAGACTCCACACCAGGTTAGGAAAACAGAGAATACTTTTATAAATGAAACAAGATAAAAATAGCAAATGTCCAATAAGTAGAAGTTGAGATCTAAAATGTTAAAGAATAAACTATAAAATAGTTCCCAGAAGCAGTAAGCGCTTATTTGGGATATCTGATCGTACTGGATAAGGACAAAGTCAAAGTTCAGGCTGACCATGAGCGATCGTGGGCTGGATACAGGCACCCAGTTAGGCCTGTAATACAAAAGTACCTTGATCCAAGCTGCATCACCACAGAAGAAGATGCAAGGTGCAGCCAAAGTGATGGATCGATGTTGAGCCACGCAGTAGACTAGATGCATTGATTTCCTCGACAAAACAACAGCAATCTATTGGTTTGGAGTGCAATGTGCTGGCAATGAAAGTGATTACTGCTAATGCTCCTGCAGTAGAGAATGCATAGATTCCAAGGGTAATGTGCTGGTTCCAAAGGTGATGTGACGTGTCTGTCCACGCAATGACGCGGATGCACCAGTTCCAATCCACACAAAGACAAAGATGCGCTGGTTCTGTTCCCTGCAATGGCAAAGAAGCGTCAGTTCCAATATGGATGCGCGGCTCAGCTTTAAAAAGCACCTCAGGCTTCCCTTCTAAGGGTCCAGTGGGGTGGCACCACCACCCAGCTGGGCAGACTCCCAGATGGCAGAGTCCACATGCAGAAGCAAGTAAGATGGAAATCTTATGACCCTGAGACTTCAAATCAGGAGGCAAACCATCAAGCCCCTTGAATTACTTTGGGTTTAAGTGATGCAGGTTCAGTCCTTCTCAACCAGGAAGGGGAACAGCAGGCAGTAGGGCAGCACAGCAAGGTAGAAGTCCAACAAAATAGCAGTCCAGCAGAGTGGCATTCCTTTCAGCCACGTCCTTCTTCCTAGCAGAGTCATTAAAGGTCCAGCAGTGTACTGATCTCATGTCAGAAGTCAGTTTTTTATACTCAGTTGTGCCTTTGAAGTGGGGGAGTCTTCAAAGAAGACTTTGAATAGCACAGCAGCCACTCATTTCCTGCCTTGGCTCCAGGCTCACTACAGGGGGGTATGCAGCCCTTTGTGTCACTGCACAAAACCTATTCAGGTGTAAGTGTGAAACGGTGCCCAGCTCCTCCCATCTCCAAGGATGGCCAATTAAGTCATACCTAAGCTCCCTTTGTGTATGGATCTCTAGAGGAATTACAATAAGCCCATCTGTCATCCAACCCAGGGTAAACAGAGACAGGCAGCAAACACCAAATGGCTACAGTAGGAAAAGGTCAGCTTTCTAAAAGTAGCATTATCAAATTTGCAATTTAAAATTTGACTTCACCATGAGTTGTGATTTTAAATTGTGTTTCCTGAGACTCCAGACTTGAGGGTCTTATCTCTTCCCAATCGAAAATAACACTTATAAAAGTGAATAAGGTAATCCCGATGCTATCCCATGGGAGAGATAGGCCTTACAGTAGTGAAAACCCACTTTGAAAGTTTTTCACTACCAAGATGTAAAAGTTAAAAATAAATGTCCTACCTTTTAAAAACATTGCATCCAGCCCTGTGGGTAATATATGGCCTACCTTAGGGGTTATTATATGTATAAAAAGGCAAGGTTTAAGCATGGCAAGAGGTTTATCTCGTCAGGTTGAAGTGGTAGTGTAAACTGCCCATACTAGGCTCTGAAATGGCAGGCCTGAGTAATGGTTAGAGGGCTATTTAAGTGGGTGTCACAATAGGTGCTGTACATCAAATATACAAGGAGTTTGCTTAAGTAATCTGCCACTCTCTGGGCTGTAAATATGCACAAGGAACAAAAATTATGTGGAGGAATAAATATCCTAATGATTTGTTATATGGTACATTTCATTGCTCCTATACACTGGTTCAATATCGCATCTAAATCACTTCTATTTCAACAAAGTCACATCCATCGCTCATTCCAGGTCATAACCACAATTTATTTCTTTTAGTTTCATATCTGGTTAGGACCCATAATCTTTTTATATGTCAGCCTTTATCAACAAAATCCTACAAAAATATGTACAATATACATTTACAAAACACAAAATTACACAAGACAAAAATATTCGTTTTCGTTTCCTGAACCCCAAATATTAGAAAAGAAGTGTTCGTTCCTAAAATACACTGCAGTCCACTGTGAGATAATTCTTTGCACATTAGAGGTATCCTATCCACCTCAGACAAACTTTTTCGTGTGCAAGTCCGTTATTCAGTTTTATTTAATATTCAACAGATTCCTTTTTCTCCAGTAGTCGACGCATTTCAGTCCTGTTACTTGGGCCTCATCAGGACTGGGGTACAAGGATCAACTGATAGATCCAATTGTAGAATTGCCAGAGTTTAAATGCAAAGCAATTCATCACTTCAAAGCAGTCGTTACAGTTGCTCAAACACCGCCCCACTTCTGCAAGAAATCTTCAACCGGGATGAACCTCCGATGACGGTCTATTATCGGACTACAAAAGTGCCCGGAAAGTTCTGGTAGTTGGCCACCCCACTTGTAGGTGTTTCCGTATCACCCCAATCTATACGTGAGCATGGAACGCTTCAATGAGAAAACCATCTGCGTCTCTGGAGTAATGGAATGTACCCTATAACAAATGTTTAGGATATTTGTTCCTCCGCAACATTTTTCTTTCATGTGCAAAATAGGTGCTGCAGCATTTAATTTACAGGTCCTCCGGAATTGTAGTGCACTTTACTCGGGAATTGTAAGTAAATTAAATATTCCAATTGGTGTGAGCCAATAATACCATGTTTAGGGGAGAGAGAGCACAAACATTTTGGCACTAGTTAGCAAATGTAAAGTGCAGAGAGTTCTAAAGCCAGCAAAAACAAGGTCGGAAAAATGAAGGGAGGCAGGCAAAAAGTTGGGGGAAGACCCCCCTAAGGCTCTCAGGCCTAACAGTTATGTTGTTTTATTTTATGTTGTGTGTATTTGTAAAGTATAGATAAACAACAAGGTCCACCTCTAAGAGGTTTCCTGTGAGCCAAAATGTATCAGGCATACACAGTATTTGTTAAAATATCCCTCACACACCAAAAGGGCCCTTGGTGTCATGCTTCATCATCGGGGTCCTTCCGCACCGCTGCGGGACGGGGCGTGCTACGACTTGCGACTACGCTGGAGCACTTAGATATTGTAGCCCATTCACTTTTCCATATCACCCCAGACCCTACTCACACTCACTCAATACACCTCACATAGCACTTACAATATCTAAGTGCTCTAGCGTTGTCGCTAGTTGTAGCACGCCCCGTCCCGCAGCAGGGCGGGAAGACCCCGATGATGAAGCATGACACCAAGGGCCCTTTTGGTGTGTGAGGGGTATTTTAACAAATACTGTTAGAGGTGGACCTTGTTGTTTATCTATACCATTGACTGGAGGAGGGTGCGCCCACCTGAGTGCTTTCTAGCACTACCTCTTCACTCCCCCTTTTTGATTTTTTGTTTGTATTTGTAAAGTGCCTTATCAGCTGTGAGGACACAGGACAGGTATGTATGCCTAGCCCTACCTTGCGTAGGTTGTTTAATTGAAAAGACATGTCTTTAGCTACTTCCATAATTTAAGAAGAGAGGAGAAGGCTCTGACGTGGAGTAGGAGAGTGTTCCACACTCTAGGAGCGAAGTAAGAGAACACCTGTGCTCCTGTTCTAGTTCTGTGTATGCATGAAATGCATGTGAGTAGGAGTCTTGCAGAGTCAAGCAGTCTGGGTGGTTCTCAGAAGGAGAAGTAACTTTTCAGGTAATCAGGGCTTAAGTAGTGCCTTGAATGTTGTGAGAAGTTTGAAATTGGAACATTTGTGTATGGGGAGCCAATGGAGCTCTCTGAAGGGTGATGTAGTGTGAGTTCTATGTGGGAGGTTGGAGATGAGCCTGGCTGCTAAACTCTGGATGGTTGTTAATCTTCCGGTGAGCTGCTTGGTGATTCTGGTGTAGAGGATGTTTCTGTAAACCAATTTGCTGATGATTAGGGCATTAGTGACAGTTTTCCGGCATTGATTGGGATCAATTTGAAGATCTTCCTCAGCATCATCAGGGTGTGGTAGCAGAATGCAGTGACATCTTTAACTTGTGTAGTCATGTCCAGTTTGCTGTTGATAACCATTCTGAATTTCCTGGTGTGGTAGCTGGGTGTGGGTATAGGTCCGAGTTTAGCAAGCCACCAGTTGCAGTCCCATGGTGAGGTGTTCTTGCCAAAGATCACTACTTCTTTTCTGTTGATGGTGAGCATGAGACAGTTGGCTTTCCTTCATTTAGTGACTTTGGTGATGCAGGTGGTGAACTAGTTTCTTGTGTTGGGTATTTGTGCGAGCGGGAGAGTATGAGTAGTGAGTCATTGGCAAAGCAGAGGGTGTTAATAGCATGTACACGGATGACATTTGCCAGAAGGATCATACATGTGTTGTAGAGGGTGGAGCTGAGTAAATTACCTTGAAGCACTCCACAGATGAGTTTGTGTGCTTCTGGCAAGTAATCTGCCACAGTGACAGTTTCTGTTTTGATACATGAGGACGGAGCAGATCCAGTTGAGAGCAGATTCTTAGGTGCTAATTTTGTGCAGAAGACTAATGAGAATGTGCTGTGAGACACTGAAATGCTGCTGAACGATCCAGGAAAATGAGGGCTGCTGCATCTTCTCTGTCAAGGACCATGTTGGTCTTGTTTATGGAGTCGATGAGTGCTATTTCTGTACTGTGATTGGGCTTGAATCTGGACTGCATTCTGTCAAGGAGCTGAGCGCTGCTGAGGTGGTCGCTGAGGCGTCGGTTGATTAGTTTCTCTAAGACCTTGGCCAGACATGCTAAGACGGCAAAGGGTCTGTAGTTGGAGTTTGTGTGTGGGTCAGCATATGCTTTCTTGAGCAGGTGGCATATTTCCATGTGTCTGGGGATGTGGCTGAGTAAATGGAATTATGGTAGTGGGGGTTTCCCCGTGGTGATGGAGGGCCAAAAGGTCAAGGCTCATACTTTGGCCATGATGGGAAGTTGAGTTGCGATTGTGACATGCTCTGGTTGGGAGTCGAAGTTTCTGTGTATGGAGGCAAATTTGTTACAGAAGAATTCCGAGCACTTGTTACAAAGGCAGTGCGAGGGAGTCATGTTGCTGGAGGTGACAAGAGGTGCAATGAAACCTTGATGATAGCATAGATTTCCTTGAACCTGTTTGTGCTGGCATTGGTGCAGTATGTGAGGACTGTGACCTTAGTGTTCCATATTTGCTAGAATCAGCATCTCAGGATGGATTTCAAGATGTATTTATCCTCAGTGACTTGACATTTTCTCCAACTGCTTGCAGAGGCTTTTCATCAGCCTGAGTTCCTCTGTGTGCCAGATGGCCTGTAGTCAGGATATTGCCATTGGGTTGTGCTTGAGGGGAGCTAGGGTGTAGGCCCATGCAGTGACCCAGGTGTTGAGGCCCCTGATGGCATTTGGGTGCTAGTGAGCTCGGATGAGTGCGTGGAGAAGGTGTAAGCCAAGAACTCCACATTGATGCTTTTCCAGCTGCAGTGGGTGGGTCCGATGATGGCAGTACCATGGTAGTGTCGGATAGTGATGAGGGAGTGGTCTGTCAAGTCATAGTAGTTGGCTTGTCGACTGTGATGTTGCTGGTTGAGGAGGAAATCAAGATCAAAGGATGTCTGCATATGAGGGTTCCACCAATGGAGAAGATGGTGGCTGCATATTTTAAATGTGAGGTGCTTCATGTACCTAGTGGGGGAGTCTATGTAGTTGGTGCACCTGATGGTGCCTTTGAATAGGATGGTGACTCTGCCTCTGGGGTTTTGCTGACGGTCATGCCTGGCAATGCTGTAGCTGGCAGGGCTGGCTGCAGCGATATCTGGAACAGATGTTGTGTTTAGCTATGTTTCTGTGACAAAGAGCAGGTCCAGAGAGTGTTTGTGTAGTAGGTCATATATCTTGGTGCTATGTTTGGTGAGCGAGGTCGTATTCAGAGGCATATATTTGACTGTAGCGTTTTAAGTGGGTGGTGGCTAGGCTGAGTGGGCGGGTGACTGGTTTGTGTGAGGGAGTGAGGTGCTAAGTGCTGTTGGTGCATGTATGGTGGGTGTAGGTTGTAGGAGAATGCACAAGAACTTACAGAAGGAGAAAATGAACGCTCCCTCCATGGTGTGTGATGTAGCAGCAGTGCAGTGAGTGACAGGCAGACTTGAGACCATGGAGGAGCTCAGCGGGATAGTGGTTAACAGGGGGAAGACCAGGGCTCCTGGCTCTAGCGTGGTCGAAGTATGGCAGGGCACAGACAGGCTTGCCTTTTGTATGACACCTGCTACATACGTCTGTAGCCACAATTAAGTAGGTCCTAGGAGGAGGCAGGAGCACAAGGGGTAGTGTGCAGATGAATTATGGGAAATAAAAACCTCTTGCTTTGCTTCCTATTTTAAACATAGTTTTGGCAGGAAACCAGTGATACTACTTCCTTTGAAAATGGATGATGGCTAATGCAGGGAAGTAACTGCCTGAGTAGATGATTATTGGGAAATTATTATTATTATTCCCAAGTGCAGCAAATTCATAATTATGTAGAAAACCTCATGGCACAGAATTGTGTAATTCCAATGGCCCTACTTAAATGCTGCACTGTGTTTATAAAGGTCAAAGGAGGCATTGTGAAAAAAGAGTACTACGTATTGTCGTGTAGACACTCTCTGTGCCAAGTTTTGAAGCTTCAATCGCATTATTGATTATTTCCTTTATATTTGATTGCATTGTATTGAAACATTTTCTCTGGATGCTAAGGTTATGAAATTCCCTCGCGATCACACCTTCACCGTTACAATGCTGTGTATTGTGATCAAGAATGAATATACAAAAAAGAGTCTGTTAGAATGTTGTGCCTCATTGTTATTGAAAGTTGTGAATTATGTTTTTATATTGTTGTTCAAGGGTAAAATCTGAAAAGTGTTTCAAGTAAAAGGAGGTGGTAATTAAACATTCATCTTAGAAAAATAAAACATTGATTATAACTTTCTTAATTAGGTGCACAATTAACACATTTTGTTTCTCATCAGAGACATATGCAAATTAATAACACATAATGTTGAATCTATATGTAGAGAAGTCTGGACACACCACCTCTGACTCATGTGTGAGAAATAGGATAGTAGGATCACAACATCGAGTTAAGTTTTAAGTAAGGCTCTTATCAAGAATGTATTAGTAAATAAGGCAAAATTGGCTGCATCACTGTTAACATTTCAGGTTGACTTTTCATCTTAAATTGTTTGAACACCCAGTAATAAAACTATTATACTTTTTCATTTTGGTTTAAACATTATAGAAACAAAAGGCTGCCCGAGATTAGTCTGCCCGAGATTTTTTCAATAATTACTGTAAAATGAACTGTAGTACTGTAAAACATCTCGAAGATCTCAGAAATGTTTGTATGAGTGCAAATCACAAAACATGCCTGGTAACTCGGTTACATATACCTTACCAGATACTTTCACCTCTCCAAGTTGTTTTGTAACGACCGCCTATGGGCAGATTGCATCAACTTCAAAGGAGATACTATTGGGGCAGAAGAACTATTCAGCAGCATAATGCAATATAATCATTTTCTGTTTGGTTACATTTTTTACTGTAAAACTAAAGTGACATAGACAGAAGTGAGGTGGAGAAGTTGAGTTGAAATAGAAGACGTGCAGATAGTGATGAGACCGAAAGAACAAGAGAGGGAAGATGATGGTAGGTTGAGGGAATGAGGGAAATGAAGAGATTTAGTCAGTATAAAGTAAAGAAGGGATAAAGGTAAGGCAGAGGAAACTGAACTAGAAAATAGATATGGTTGGTGGAGGCATAAGGAAGAAAACAAATTGACCTGTAAGTTAATTAGAGCTAGTTGGGATAGATAGATTTGAGCTTGAGAACTGTGAGGTAGAAAGAGAAACATGAGATAGAGAAAGAAATGAGGTACAGATTGTTGAGGTAGAGAAAAGGTATTGAAATGGCCTATAGATGTAAGGTATATGGAAATGGAAGGCGAGTTACAGAAAGTGTTGAGAGCATGATGAAGCAGATGAAGAAGTAATACACCGATTTAAGATGGAAACATAGGAAAGAAGTTTGAGTTAGGTATAACGGTGAGTTAGGGAAGGACTGTTAGACTTGGCACCTTTGTTCTGGTTTCCTCTGACTTTTTGCCTCTACCTCCTGTATTTTTGATGCTGTGCTGGATTTTGTTGTTGCTGGCTTAGATGCTTTGGGCACTTTGTCACTGCTGATCAGTGTCAAAGTGCAAGTGTTCCCTGTGTAAATTGTTGTTACAATTGGTTCCCCCTGATCGGCATATTTGATTTAGCGGTAAGCCCCTAGTAAAGTGTACAGAAGTGTGCCAGGGCCTGTAAATCAAATGCTACTAGTGGGTCTGCAGCACTGATTGTGCCACCCACCTGAGTAGCTCTGAAAAGGTAACTCAGGCCTGCAACCGCAGTGTCTGTATGCAGTTGTTAACTACCATGTCGGCTTGGCAAGTGCACCAACTTGTTAGACCCTAACCTTCCCTTTTCTCACATTGTAATGCACCCCTATTGTAGGCACAAGGTACCCCCCCTGAGCACAGTGCAGTGTCTGTGAAAGGTAGGACATGTACTGGGGTGTGTAACATGTCCTGATTGTGAAATACTGCCAATCTTGTTTTCACTATTGAAAGGCTATCTTGCCTAATAGAATGGAGTGGGAGATTATGTATACTGTCTTATAACTATAACTTCCCATTGGGACAAGATGAAGGAATAAAGTTTAGGTTCTCTGAACTCAGAATTTTTATTAAGGATGTTTTTTAAATTGTGTGCCACTTTTAGAAAGTAATTACAAAAAGGGGGTGGTGATGGACAGAGTATCTGAGTTAATCAGAACACTCCTACCCAGTCAACAAATCAGGGCCTGATCCATCACCGTTTTTTAGCTCACTGCACCATCCCAGTTCAGAACCTGGCTATATGCAAATTAGTCTGTCCCTGGCCCAGTGCATCATGGGAACAGGGCAGACCAAACTACCAAGCCAATTCTTCACTGGAAAGGAAACAAGCTTCCGGGGACCGGTTTCTGGCATTACAGCCGTCTTCGGCCCGGCTTGCTTGAATCCTGATGGTGCAATGATCAAGGGACTCATGTCTGAGCATACCCTTCCACACTCATGGTGGCCAAAATAATTACAAAAAGGGGGTGGTGATGGACAGAGTATCTGAGTTAATCAGAACACTCCTACCCAGTCAACAGATCAGGGCTTGATCCATCACCGTTTTTTAGCTCACTGCACCATCCCAGTTCAGAACCTGGCTATATGCAAATTAGTCTGTCCCTGGCCCAGTGCATCATGGGAACAGGGCAGACCAAACTACCAAGCCAATTCTTCACTGGAAAGGAAACAAGCTTCCGGGGACCGGTTTCTGGCATTACAGCCGTCTTCGGCCCGGCTTGCTTGAATCCTGATGGTGCAATGATCAAGGGACTCATGTCTGAGCATACCCTTCCACACTCATGGTGGCCAAAATAATTACAAAAAGGGGGGTGAGAGTACTCTGCTTAATTCAGAGACTCTGTCCATCACCACCCCTTGTTGTAAATACTTTTAGAAAGTAGGCATTTTCTTGTGTAACCATACTGTGTGCCTTCCGCTTGTTTGTGTATTGACTGTATGGCTTTGGAGTGACAGGGGCTGGAGATGTGCATTCACTGTAGACAGGCACTGGGGTGGGGGGGGTGACGTGTGCCTGGCTCTTCCTGGATGACTCAGGGCTAAATTGAATTGACCCTGGCTGAATTTAGAGTAGTTGGAGGAGATTTCCTTGCACCTGAATAGGGCATGTCTCCCTTGCACAATGCTGTCTCCACCCGCTGAAGTCATGCTGCACCAGTGAGGTCAGAACTGGTTTGGATTGGGCTCAGAGACTCTTGCACAAAAAACAAAGACTTTTTGGGGTATATGTATTAGACCTAGACCCCTTGAACTTTAGACTAATTCTGGAATCAAGAGGAACCTTTGCCGAGGAGAAGAGCTGGAGAAACTGAGGAGAAGTTCCGCCCTTTGCTGTGTGCTGTCTCAGGTTGGCATACAGTAGAAGTTTCTGACAAGAGAATGACAAGGTAGATCTCTAAAGGCTTGAGTAGAGCTTACCTCCTGTTCTGAAGTCTCAGGGACACAAAGACTTCACCCCAGCTTCACTGAGTTTCCTTGCTGGGAGGTTTGACCTGCCAAGAGGTGCCTGTGACTGTTTTGGACCCCTGGAGGTTGGTCCTGCTGTTGGAAGCTGGAAAAGCAATGTAACTACAAGAAAATTGATGCATCACTCTTCTTGCAGCTAATTTACTGATGTAGCACTGCTGTGCAAGAAGAATCTCCACGTATCGCTGCAACACTGCATAAACCGACAAAGCCCCTGTCGCCGCTGTGAGAACTGACACAATGAGTGAATGCAGTTGAAGAAACCAATGCAACGCCACTTGACGCCTCTGCATTGATCCTGATAGATACTAGATTTCCACGCATCATAACTGCGTGGCAAGTTTTCTGACACTTCACCAGCGGACCAGAACCATCTCGGAATTGACGCATCACATCTCCCTGCAGACTGGATTCAATGCATCATTCTCCTGTGTGCAGCAGAACTGTTGCATTCCCTCCCCATGGTCTCAGGAACTGACGCATCTCTTTGATTTTCGATGCATCCCATCTCTGTGGCTGTTTGGCCTGTGAATGGTGTCGCAACTATAGGTACTTCAAGAGAAATCACGCATCCATAGTTTTCAATGGGGCAATTTGCATGAAGCCTTTTTAAAGTCATAGTCCTATGACATGTATGTTGGATTTTTGTCGTTTTGGTCATGTTGTGTTTAGATAAAATACTTTATTTTTCTAAACTGGCGTAGTGTCCATTTGTGGTGTTATCACTGTATTGTTATGCGTTTTGAGTACAAATACTTTGCACATTGCCTTTGGGCTAAGTCTGTCTGCATGTGTCAAGCTACCCAGGGGTTGAGCATGGGGTATCATCATTCAATCTTTATTTCGGCCGTTGGCCACCAAAGATATACAATAAGACATATATAAATCAGTATAAAATCAACATGCATAATCAGACGATGCATACTTATACAATATAAAACCTTAGAATTACGTGCTAAAAGAATTACATTTAAAACTGTGAACCTTAATATTAGGAGAGGGCCTGCGTCTTCAAAATTCGAGTGTGCCAGACATTGGTAAGAAATTTTGCTATTGCGAACACAGTTAGGGTGGAAGCATCAGTTTTTAAAATTCTATACATTGGAAGGTACTCCCTACAACCCAGGTTTCTAATCAATGGTAGGAGCCAATATTTCCTCGCTGCCTTATACACTGGACAAAACAGGACCACGTGTAGATCGCTTTCCTCCGCACCTGCGCAGGCCGGGCACTGCTTTGTGGAAGGGGGTGTTGACCAGGATCTGGTAAAAGATCGTAAAGGCAATGTGCCATATCTCCATTGGAGAAACAGCTTCCTGGCCAGCACAGGGGAAATAGCGTCTAAAACTCTCTCCAGCCTGTACGAATCCTTGCTTTGCACAAATACAGAGGTGAGTGACCCTTCACCCAGGCTAACTAAGGCCATGGCTAATTTTTGTTCATGGTAGGCGATGGCCAGAGCTCTCTTAGAGATGTTTAATGAGGCATTAGCCGGGTTGAACCAAAGGTCAGGAAACCCCAGGATCATACAGGATTTCTGGATATATTTTATCCAGGGGATCAATAGCGCTTTCGGGTGGGTTAACAGCTCCATCAATTCCGCCCTATAGGCAAGAAGATCTTCACTACTCCACAGCCTTCGCCAGAAGGCTATGGGTCTCAACCCTAGTTCGTCAGCTATTGGTCGCAAACCCAGATCTAGCCTCAAAGGGAGGAGTGGGGTACTGGCCGGAAGCGCAACCATCTGCCTGATGAAGTTATTCTCAGTTGAGGACAAACTGCGGCAAGATGTATGTCCCCACAGTTCCGCACCATACATAGTAGCGCCCCTGGCCTGTGCTTTATAGATCTGGATGAGCGGCCCCAGCGGGCGGTATGTGGAGCAGTTCATCATCCGCGTGATACCCCCTGTGGTCTGAATCAATTTGAAGTTGGCCCTGCTCTGATGTGAACCCCAAGACATAGTTTCATTGAGAGTTACACCAAGATATTCAAAGGTGGAGACTCTCTCGAGCCGTGAGGCTCCCAGTAATGGGTTCGGCCGCAGTTTTTGCCTTGGGTTCAGGACCATAAACTTGGTTTTAGCCACATTAATTTCTAAGCCCCTGTCAGTGCAAAAGGACACGAATGAATCAAGGATCCTCTGAATCCCCATTGGGGTTTTGGACAGCAGCAGGGTGTCGTCTGCAAACATGATTGCAGGCACCCTGCTGCCGTTCAATTTAGGGGCGTCAGTATATTCGGTGGCATTTAGATGGGCGATTACCCCGTTGACAAAGAGGCAGAACAGGGTTGGTGCCAGCACACAACCCTGCCTAACCCCTCGGTCAACGGGGAATCTATCCGTCAATGCCCCGGACCTCCCGCACCTCACACGAGCATAGTTGTTGTGATGTAATCTCTGCAAGATTATCAGGATGTCCGGTGGGACGCCCATCTCGGCCAAAACGCTCCAAAGTTTCCCTCTGGGCACCAGGACGAAGGCGGCCCGCAGATCCACAAAAATTGTGTATAGGCTGCCGCCCTCGAATATCGCTGCCCTCCAGTAGATCATATTCAATCGAAAAACCTGGTCCACTGTGGAGACTCCCTTTCTAAATCCTGCTTGGGGTATCTAAAGTGGGTATCCCCCTTGCCCTGACTAGTAGCAAGGGTCCCTATTTGGACAAAGGTACCTACTTCTGCCTGCTAGAGACCCCTATTTCTAACAAGGACGATAAATAAGTAGTGATCCAGTGATAAGCATATAAAGAGATGTGTGAGGTCATAAGAGAGAGGTACAGGTTGCTGGGGTAGATAGAGGAGTATTGACAGAATTAAGGTATGCTTAGTGCGGCAGAAAAAGCTGCGATAGGAAGAGATGGTAAGCATACTGATATGCATAGATAGGTAACAAATGAAGTTAAAGAGATAGGAGTGAGGCAGAAGAGGTGACTTCGCCCATGAATAAAGTTGCTCTGTTTAAGGTGTACTTACTGGGTGGTTGCATGGTGTTTCTTTGAATTGGGTTACTCAATATTATTAAGAAGGAAGCAAGGTAGTTTCAAAGCAGAAGTTTATTTTGACCGTCAGGTCCCCATCCAGGCAGCAACTGCCAGCCGTTGAATCCGCAAGTAACAACCTACTATAATAGAATGTCTAATAGGAACAGTACTGCTTTTTAACCCAATGTGATGCTAAACACTGGATGTTATCAAGGTGATCGCAAAATACATCAGGATTCTTTTAGATCCATTTTTCTTCCTCAGAAACATCACTCACAGTAACAGCATTCAAGCACAAGGCCATTTACTCGTCTTTGGTTCTAAGAGATGCAGGATGTTTTGGAACAAGAATTATGCTGAGTTCACATTGATCGTACCAACCCAACAAATTAGAACCATTCTTCACCACATGAACATCAGCTTGGGTTTGATTATCCTGAAACTCAAGTACTGCTTTAAACTTTCCTACAACCTCAACTATTTTACCAACATATGTAAACAATTGAATATATGATTGTTCTAAAAAATATTTGATGAAAGTTTCCAAAATCAATTTCGCCACTTAACATAAAAGCCAAACCATTAATCAGCCACACGTTTGACCATGGGACCATTGTCTGCTGGTTTGATAACCACAACATTCTCATCACAGACACAATATTCTTCACTCACATCCACACATATCCATCATCACCATCTTACACACACACACACACACACACACACACACACACACACAAACTCACCTCCATTGCCTTGTTCTCTTGAGCAGAATTGTATTTCTTAGAACTGCCCATTTTACACATTGTAGAATACTGCCCTTTCCTACTGCACTTAAAACAGACCTAATTTACTGCTGGACACTGTTTATATTTTTCTACTTGTGTCTTGCTACCTCAACGGAAACAAATGATATCCATATTCGCATTGGAAGATGCCACCATTGATGGTTTCTTGAGCTGCTTGGCTGGACTTTTTACCACAAATTAAAATGTATCATCATTGGGTTCCTAAATTGCTTTCATATCCCTGGAAACAGAATTCAAATGAACAACTGAAAAATCCTTCATACATAGTTCATATAGTTCAATTCTTTTAGCTAATGTGATGGCTTACTCCAAACTAGGATCTTCAGTAACAATACTCTTTTCTGGATTCTTTTGTTGCACACCTTCTCTATTAATTGATCACAAATAATCTCATCCTTCAGATCCCTGTTGTTGCAGTGTACAGCTAACGTACACAATGCTGCAACAAAATTGGATCCCCCAGAAAACTTCTCACGTCACAAAAATCTATGTGTTTCAAACACGTTATAGGGCATATGCACGAGGAAGTGGCAGAGTGAGGTGTTAGCTGTCATGGCTTAATCCCTCACTCTGCCACTTCAGAAATGCAAGGCTGCACCATATTTACAAGGATATGGTGCAGACTTGAATTTCCCCTGCACTAGAGCTACACTTAGCAGTGTAGCACCAACACAGGCACCCTTGCACCATAGTGCTCCTGCAATTCAGGGGTAACCCAAGTGTACTGCAACAGTAAGTCACAGACCCATCACAGCAACATTTTTGTAAATCAGGTACATAGCATTTAGTGGAAATATAGGACTTTTGTAGCAGTTTTAGAACAATTAGCCTTCTTTAGCCTTTAGAGGTTGTGCCGTTTCTTTGAGAGTAAACCCCTGCTTGAAATTGCCCCTGCCCAGAAATAGGGATGTTGGTTGTAATTAATTTCTTCTAGGTATATGTCAATTAATCAATTTGAGAGATCCCAAGAGTACTCTAGTGCTGTCTATAACTTCTAAGTGCCTCTGTTAGTCTCTTTACATTTTAGGTCTAGTTAGTCCTATCTGCAACCGACATACAGCATGCTGCTGCATAGTAGTGGATGTATTTACAGATGTTCTAAACACACGGACTGAGGCAACAGAACTCCGCACCTACCATTCTAGTGCTTAATAGTTTTGTTCAATTAACATAGTGCATGAATGCAGAAGGTGAGTCCTCCTAACCTTCCACACAGGAGAAACTCCATTATCAATTGCAGACTGGGGGGCATATTACCAACAACTAGCGATAATTATCGCTATGTTGGCTTAGCTGCAATATTTTTATCGCCGTGCTGCGGCGATTTTTATCGCTTAGGAGCCTTGCTATTATTAAGGTTTATCTCCTAAGCGATAAATGCATGAATATCGCTGAAAAGTCAGCGATATTCATGCATTACTGAGCTAATGCTCTTAGCCATGTTATCCACCTACCATTGGATAACATGGATAAGAACTGCTCAGGGGCAGGTGTTAGCTTTTGGAGATATTCGCGCTTAGCGCGAATATCTCCAAGAGTTGGTAATAGGAGATAGCGATGTTAGCGACTGTTTCCAGTCGCTAACATCTTGGCACGCCCACTTTGCATGTCATTAGTGATAAATGTCACTGACATGCAAAGCGGGGCCCAAGATGGTCGCTATCTCCTACTAGCTGTCGCTAACTGGTGTTAGCGACAGCTAGGTAATAGGGAGATAATTTTATCTCCGCTTTCTTTTCAAAAAAGCGGAGATAAACCCCCTTGATAATATGCCCCTGAGTGACTCAGCACTACTACTTTTTTTGCCATTTATAACAATATGAATCAATCTAGTACAGAGTAACACAGTTGCTTTCCATAATGCACAGACTCCATGGTATTTGTTCTTAACAGTGAGATTTCTTTATTCAAAATCTACATTATTTTAAATCTTTTTTTGTTTGAGTGTAACCTGAATGTAGCCAACATGTTTTGTCCAAAAATGACTACTTCAGGGATGCAAATCACAAAAATTAGAAATTTAAAACCAAAACTCATGAGAAAAAAGGCAAAAGAGAATTTTTTTTTGTATATTAAATGTGAAATAAAAACATAATTCTATAACAATAAAATACCTTAAACAGATGACAAGTATCTCCACATTTGACATGGTTCACTGTGCATATTAAAACATCATTGCATCCTTCTGTTTGTATCAAAGACTCCCTTGTGTCCAGCATGAGATTATTAATATTCATAACAGTATCAAAAGCAATTTGCACAGCATTTGTCTCCTTTAGTATGTTCTACTACTATTAGTTTCCTATTTTGGAACCTTGTAAATTCTTAGCTAACCTAGAGAATTATTACAGATGTGTACATAGGCATTGTGGCAACAACCCCAACATTGTTTGAGTCCAAAGGATGTCCAGACTAAGTCAATAGGGGATACAGGTCATGTGACATGTTGAGGTGAGGAGCATTCCAATGAGGAGGAGGTCCAAATTGACATTAGGGAAGGTAGGCCTCATCAACAGTCCACAAATGGATCAGAATAACAGGTGGTGTAGAAAAGTGCCTCTTTTGACATGCTTAGCCCCCACGTTTTGCCTGAAGTCTGACGTAATTTCGAATTGTAAATATATTGGGTCTCTGCTAACCATGTTTCCAGTGTCAGATCTCTTTTCCCAAAGCTGTACCATGATTGACACAACTTCAGTTACCCCGGTAAGTTCCTAGACAGTGGTATCCCTGGTACCTAGGACATGGGTACTGAAGAGGGTCCTCTGGGGATGCAACACTGTTGTGGCACCACAGGGACCCCACACTAAGGCAATGCACGCTGCCATTTCAAGCTGTATGTTTTGTTGCAGAGAAATCTGAAAGTCGATATGAGTAGGCCTGGGTGGTAAATTCCGTTCAGCTCATGGAATTTCCGGAATTTGGGCAATTTCGTGTTCCGCGGAGAACGCGAAATTGCCCAAAATTCTGCATTCCGCGACTTCATGAAATTTTTTGCGTGTTCGCATTCTCAAAATACATGTTCGCAAGATATTTCTCCCCTGAGCACGTAAACAGCAATTGTCAACAGGAAAAAAGCATTGCGAACAAGCAATTACGCATGTTTGAGGAATTTCTGCGTGTTCGCAGAGATTTTTTACCATTTCGCAGAGATTTGTGTAAGACGATTACGCACATTTCGCCCACCCTTAGATATGAGCACACAGCCCTGTGTGCCATGCCTACGAAACACTGCATGGGATATAAGTAAGTCACCCCTACTGCAGGCCTTTTGCCCTAAGCAGGTGCATAATATCTTATGTGTGGGCATAGAAGCATGAGCAGGTATGCCATACAATGTCCAGTGTATTCTGAGATATTATAAGTGCACAGGGAAGCCATAAAGAGTACATGGGCTGGATACTTGTAAACACAAGTTTCCTAGCTTCATAATTGCTTCACTGATCCCTAAGGTGTTTGGTACCAACTGATGGCAGTGTTGGATTTATTAATACTTTCACACAGGAGACCCTTTTAGAGGATCCCCTGAAAACATACCAGGCACTGTTGTGGTTCCTCACTTGTTTTCACCAGCCTGCCACTACCAGACATGTTTCTGACCTCATGGGGTGAGACCCAGCATTCTCAAAAGACAAACCCAAAGCCTACTCTGGGTGAAGGTGCTTCACACCCCTTCCAGGATGGGATGGCCTTCCTGTGTGGGAAACGTCAAAGGCAATACCACCCTTAAAATTCAACCCAAGTGGTCATTAAAGGGTTTAAACATCGTAAAGCTAAGTAGCCCATTGGCTACTACCCGTCTCCCCTTGCAATGCCCCTGAAGTCATTATTTAGGTGGTACAGCGAGACCTGAACATCAGATTTGACAGGCAAGAGAAGACCAGGGCAAAGAAGAACTGCTGCTTGAGAACTGGAGCCCTGCTACAGAAGAAAAAGAGGCCATACCCTGCCTTATGTTCCCTAGACTCTACAGTCACTGCTGCTGTGACATCCTGAAAGAACTTCAAGAACCTGAAGCATCTCCAGCCTTCAAGCAATCACAGTGAAGCTCTTTTGGAGTGAAGGGGTCATACTCCTGCACACCGCAGGCACAATCCCGTGAAGTTTGGTTTGTCGATGTGTTGCTCTCCAATGACCTCGATGCAGCACCAAAGCGAGAAAAGATACAACAGCTCTGGAGAGTCAGATCTGGCTCCCCACCAAGTTTGGAGAAAACAGGACCAAACAGAGCTGTGGCGTACCAATACTCGGGTACCAGACCTCCAACAGCAAAAACCAAGAAGAGTCCACTCTCGACCCACAAAACACCAGAAGAATGCACCCATTGAGGGACTTCACAACACCTAAAACCCATGTTCAGAAACCTTGGCTCTTTCAGTGCTGGGACGCCTCCGGGTAACCACGCGCTCTACAAATCCGCTTACATTACATTACATTACATGTTCTGAGTGTCCCAACTGCCCGAAAATCGCCCCTCCAAGTTGTTTGCTCTTGACCGCGAGGACCTTAAGATGAATGACACCCAGCTGACCTGTTCGCTATGCACTGGGCACCACCGGGCCCCAGCACCGACCAACGAGTTCTGCTCTCGAGGTCCTCAGTGACCTCTTCCCATTAAGGAGATCCACCAGACATATCTGCAAGATCCTCTGTGGAGTGCTTTTGCAAGTTGCCCCCTTTGTCTTTGCGCACCAACAGGCATGTAATTCACTGTGTTGTCTACATACAGGCTATTGCACAGTCCACCTACTGCTGCCGTTACACATACTGTCTCCCCCAGGAATTGTCACCATGTCTCCCTTCCTGCACACAAACAATCTTAAAATGGCGTTTTGTAACTTTTATATGTGCTGCTTAATGCAGCACACATAGCAGTTACAAAACTTTAATTTTTTTAATGATTATTTAACACGTAAACATTCATTAGCGTTTTGCTGTTTCGATGTGTGCAAAACAGCAAACACGAGGAGAAATAAAGCATTTCTCCTAGTTTCACTTGTTTAAGACCAGGTTTTCTTTGCTCTTAATTTTGGCGCTGCCTCCTATTTACACCACCCTTGTAAATAGGGGCAGCATCAAAATCAATGTGGATTGTGGTAGAACATGCACCTCAACATGCATTGCCCTCCCCTTTCACGCTAAGTACAGAATGAAAGGGTGCCTTATTTACAAGGCAGTGTTAAGCCACATTAAGCGGCTTAACGCTGCCTTGAAAATAAGGCAAGGTCCTTATCGCTACCACAACGTCACTAAAAGTGACATTGTCGATAGGGGCTTGTAAATATGCCACTGAGTTCAAAAAGGCAGTGCACACAGGGGGTTGAAGTGGGGGTGGGTGTGGCACAGGTGGGGTTGCAGTGGGAAAAAATAGAAAAAAAATGTTGTCCTCAAACCTAGTACTGCTAAGGAGAAGTAAGCTAGCTTGGAGCATTGACTCCAGATTGGGAGTAGAATACCACAGATATAAATGGTTGGAGATAGGATAAAGTTCCTATCGTGGAACATTAATGGATTACGGTGTAGCAGAAGACAGCGTCTAGTTTTGAAGTATCTTGAGCAATCTACCGGCCAGATTTTTCTTATCCAGGAAACCCACCTTAGCCATGTAGAGACCAAAGAAGTTTTTGGTAGATACAAATGGATAGAGCATTTCATCTGCTCCCAAAATACGACACATAATAAGGGGGTGGCAGTACTGATTAGGAAGGGAGTCTCCAACGTCATTAAAAAAGTAACAACTGATGCTTCTGGTAGGTGGATCTTGGTGCAGGCTCAGGTGGGGGGGACTGAGATCGCTATGGTGTCATATTATGGGCCAAATATAGATGATCCCGGTTACCTCCTCAAAATCCAGGCTATACTAACTTAAGTCACAACCCCAATAATATTAGGGGGGGATTTTAATGTTCTATTAGATCCTGTTAGGGATAGATCTAACCATAGTAAATATGTAGCTGCACCGCGCACTCGGAGAACAATAATTAATATGATCCATGATTTGGGCCTAGTGGACGTATGGGAAGCAAAGGGAGGAACAGGATTAAGGTTCACTTATTTTTGCAAAAAACATGGCCATTCCTCCAGAATTGATTATATTTTAACAGACGCAGTTGGGGTAGAAAATATGGAGGATATCTTTGTTCAGCCATCTATCCTCTCAGATCATGCACCTATAATATGTACTTATGTAGGCAGCATAGCTAAATCATCTCCCCGTTGGGCGTTAAGTAGAGACATACTGGTAGATCCAGATCTGATCATCAGGATTAAGCAATCCACAATCAGATTCTTTTTAGATAATGTAGGGTCAACAACCCCTGACATGGTGTGGGAGGCTTTTAAGGCCTATATCAGGGGAGAATTCCACAGCTTCACATCTTCTAAAAATAAGAAGAGTAGGAAAGAATTCCAAAAAATGGAATTTGAGATATCTAGACTTGAGAACGCTAGGCTGAACTGCCAACCAGAAGCCCTCCCCTCTATTCTTAAAGAACTAGAACGAATTTGCCTAGACTATCGAGGCAAGCTGGAGGAAAAAGTAAAAGCTAAATGGAATGCTCATAAAATGGAACATTACGAATATGGGGAGAAAGCTAGTGCCATATTAGCTTGGAAGTTAAAATCTGACAGGGTTAAAAATAACATTAACCAGCTAGAAGTAGACGAACTTGGTACCATATCTGGTAAGCATGAAGATATGGAGCGATGCCTGGTTAACCTGTTTTCGGAACTTTATAATGAAGAGGCAGGCCCCGTTGTAGATTGCACAAAAGAGTGGCTTAATAATATAGATCTGCCGAGTTTGACCATTGACAGCAAAGAGTTACTTGAAAGACCAATAACGGAGGAAGAGATAAAATTGCATATTGCTAAAATCAAAAACAACAAGGCAGCAGGGACAGACGCACTTCCAGGGGAAGCCTATAAAATCCTGGATGATGCAATAACATCTAGACTTCATGAGTTATTTAACTACACATATATATAGGGGGGGGGAGAATACCCCCGTCCTGGAAGGAAGCAACTATCGTCCTTATACTAAAACCCGGTAGGAGCCCACTGAAGGCAGACTCCTATAGGCCAATCTCCCTGCTTAACGCAGATTATAAGATCTTTACAAGCGTTTTGGCAGGGAGATTGTTCAAGGTGATACCACAGGTAATAGGAGAGGAGCAGAAGGGGTTCACTCCCGGCAGATACATACAGGAACAGACTCTACAATTAATCGGCTGTATAGATTTAGCGATAGCAAAGTCAGAACCACTGGCAGTAGCAGCGTACGACGCCGCCAAGGCGTTCGACCGCGTTAGATGGATCTTCCTCTGGGAAACTCTAAGAGTCATGGGATTTGGCCCACTCTTTATACGATCATTAATTAAATGCTATGACGGTGCATCTGCCAATATCCTTCTAAATGGCAAACTAACATCTAGATTCGAAATAAGGGGAGGCACCCGACAAGGGTGCCCGATTTCACCCTTATTATTTAACATTTATATAGAGCCACTGGCACAAATGCTCAGGCTAGATCCGCAAATAACTCCCTTTCGGGTGCAAGACCTTAATATTAAGCTCGCTCTATACGCGGACGACCTGTTAATATATACTAACAACCCCATTGAGGTCCTCCCAAAGGTCGAGTACTCCCTAAGTGAGTTCGGAAGATTCTCCGGTTATGCAGTTAATACTCTTAAGACCGAGATAATGAGCTGGGGAGTCGATGGCTGGGAAAGACGTGAAGGGCCAGGATTTAAATATTTGGGAATTAGTATAGAGCAAGACCTGATAAACATACCCCTGACTAACCTAAATAGAGTGATAAAGGAAATTGACCATCTTTTCCTTCGGTGGAGAAATCTCCAACTTACAATATATGGGCGTGTAAATATAGTCAAGATGGTAATTTTGCCCAAGTTAACATACCTCTTTAGCGCTATTCCCCATGAATTCTCCTCTAAGCTTATCGGGAAAATTCAAAGTAAGATTGGTAGTTTTGTATGGGCCAACAAAACCACCAGACTGTCCTGGAAAAAGCTGAAGAGAAGACTACTTAAGGGGGTCTCGCACTACCGGATATTTTCTGCTACTGCCTATCTTTTCAGTTTAAAAACATCCGAAGTCTTTTGACCAGTCCTTGTAATAACAACTGGGGGATGATTTTAAAAACAATGGCAATACACGAGGGAGGTCGAGAAGGTTTTTTGTACAAATTTGGAGCCATAAGGTTCTTCAAGAAAGTCCGACTGAAGGTCATCCGGGCAGCACTTTATGTATGGCAAAATTTGAAAATTAGATGGAGTATAAAATACTACTCAGACTTTGCCCCAATCTGGGATTCTCCTGGGCTCCCTGAGAGCTTGAAGGATGGTTTGGTGGTGCCAATAGAACTTGCAGTTATAGGTAAATGGTCAGAACTAATATCCGCAGAAGGGGTTTATCCATGGGAGGTCCTGAAAGCAAGAATCGGGGATTCCTTTTCACGGTTTAAATATATACAACTACGCTCATGGTTTGCAGCAGAAAATAACAATATTGGGGGAAACTGGGAAATAGATCTCAAACTGCAAAATCCCACCCCCTTTAAAAAGGAAGTCGGAGTATGGTATAGGTACCTATTAGATAGAGAAGATATAGAACTTCCTCCACCCTACATGGTATGGAGAAAATCAGTATTAGAAAAAAGTGCTGCAGAATACTTTCTTCCTTCTATCACAAACCTTTATAAGTTCGTAAAATCTGCCTCCCTAAAGAAAAACCACTTTTTTACCCTGAATAGGATTTATTACACCCCTTATAAAGTTGCTAAATTTGTAGACAACCCAACCCCCGGATGCCCTAAATGTGGTATGCTTAAAGCAGACAATCTGCATATGTTTTATGAATGTCCCCAACTTATAGGGTACTGGCAGAACGTAGAACAGGCACTATCAGGTATATTTGGAAAAAAGATCAACTTAGACCCTGCACTAGTTATTTTTGGTTTAAATTCTTCACTTGGAAATTCCATGTCTAGAGCACAGATTAGCCTATTTTTAAATTTAATCCTGTTGGCCCGTAGGGAACTATGTATATTATGGAAAGATCCATCTGCCCCCCTATATGAGAAGTGGCTTAGAGCCGCACTTGCAACCGCAAGGCTAGACCGTACGGAAGGTAACGTTTGGGCGCCCTTGGTGTGCTGGGGAAAGGCACTAAGGTTGGTTTAAGGTCGTCCAAGGATTACACCAAGCCTCGTACAAAGAAGCAGGCCTGGCGGCCCGTAGTGTATGCAGGAACATGGACCATGGGCGTTCATGATTAAAAGGGTCTAATGTAACGATTGCAGAAGCTTACGGTGGTATGAGGACAATCTAAAAAAAAAGGCAGTGCCTAAAGGACAATGCAGACATGAAGTTGAGGACGGCAGGCCTGGAACTGAAGGTGGCAACACTTATGAGAATGGTGCACACCTTACAACAATCTCTGGACAGGATTGAGCAGTAACTGTAGGCCCTCCATCTGACTTTCTGCCCTCCCCAGTTCATATTGGTTGTGTCTAGTGTATAGAGGTTTATCATAGATTAGGATGGGTTTTAGAATAGTGATAGTTTAGGTTAGGTTAGTTTTAGTGTTTTTATAGATTTTAATATGTATCTGTTGTTGGGTGGGTAGGTTGTTAAGCAGGTGGGTGTTAATGTTTAGTATGTGTATAAAAAATAAAAAAAATACACAAAACATATATTTGTTTAGTTTTTAATGTCTATATAGTTTGTGTATAGGTGTAGTTAATGGTTGTCTCTTGTGCAAATGTGTATTAGGAGATGGTGGGAGATTGATGTTTAACCTGTCTGTTGTCGTATATGTGGGGTGTATGAGAAGTTAAGGTCAGGTAGGTTATACTAGTGTTTAATTAGTATAGTGTAGGTAATTTAGCATGGGTTAGTGTAGGCATACTTTACATAGGAACAGTTAATGTAGTTTATTGTTTTCTCGATTTTAAGAATGTTATTGTGTGTTAAATACATTTTCTTTTGCACTTTCACATCTGCTTGCTGATTAACTACATGACAGTTGTCATATCTGCTTAGTTTGGGTTAGCACATGCAGTAGGATTTCCTGGCAGTATTTGTATATGTCTTGTTCTGTCTTGCATGCACACTGTGCTTTCATGTGGCCAAGGGTTCAGTTTTTCACACATATCTTAAACACCTCTGCACACTTCCAACCTTGTCACACCATGGAAATGTGTGAGGAAATGTACTTACCATGGGTTTCCTATTTGTGTGTACTCATGCGATTTATGCTCAAACTAGTTAGATTTCTAGCACTGGCCCTCACCCCATTTCATTATTGCTGGAGTTGGTTATCTGCAGAGTATCACACATAGTTTGACTCAGACCCCCTCACTTGTACATGTAAATGCCTCCTCTGGCAATCCTGATTTTGGGCCAGCAACTCAACGTATGTTTACATACTGATGAAACCTTGATAATAAATTGACTCTCATGTGCCTACAACACCCAACAATGTGCATGACCATATCCAATGGAATGACATGGCTGGCTGTTGTTCAGGGCTATGGGTCAAACTGTAGCCCACATGGGAGTAGTGTTGGAATTGGTGACATGTACCTACCCAGGTTTGGCAGACACCTGGGCCCATCCACCTCTGCCTTCAACCATTCCTGACTCCTGCGCTTTGTGGTTGCAAACTAGGTGATCGTATACCCTGACAGATCCCTGTTTCACTTCCCACAACTTTGACATATGTGGCATGGTGAGGCAATTTGCCTTCAGGCTCCGTCGTGCCATGTGCTACTTCTTCATCCAGGGCCACATCACATGTAGGAAGTAGTACCATAATGGGCTCTTCTCTTTCATACCTTCCCATCTGCGACACCTGTCACACTGCCTGACACAGCAGTGCATGTGTCTTAGGCATGCTACCTTGCAGTAAACATATCCTTCTCACCTCCTTGCTCTGCAATGTCCTCCATTCATACACAGTGGCGGTTCGATGTGCTTTGCATGCACATACAATGCGTTGCACTACCAGGGGTTCCCACGGCCACATACCATCTTTTATTTCCACGCAGGTGGTCCTCTGGTATGCATCACTTGCATTCCCTCTCACATACTATGTGATTTAGTACATGATAGGAGTTTGGCAGGTCTCAACCATGGCAGCTGACACATGTCTGCTATCACCATGCACATCGGAATAGCTGTGTGCTATGTAGTTTCATACAGTTTACTATACAGTGACTCTTGGCATATTGCTATTTATTGATATTTCACATGCCCCACACCTGACCCCCCTTTGAGTGAGCAGTTTCTTCTCTGACAAGCCCATTTCATTTCATTGCTTTACAGTCAAGATTTGTGTAGATGGGCACAAGGTAGACACAGTGACCTCATGGTGCTAGGTGGCCTGCTTTGTCACAATCATGTTGGGCCGGGTTAATGTGTCCATGCATCTTGTGTTGTTCCAGTCCAGTTGCTTTGTATTTTGTGACTTGTCGTTTTTTTTCAGAGTTATATATAGCGCAAACTTGACCCAAAGGTATTGGGTATAAGAGAGCTTTAAATGAACGCCAGTTGCTTACACAAGGACACATTCATTTTTGTTAGGTATGAGGAGATTAAGTGATTTGCCCAGAATCACAGGATGTTGAGCATCATTGCCGAGACGCAAACCCAGTTCCCCAGATTTGAGACCGACCTCCCTAGCCGTTAGGCTCTGGTGAGTCACTTTGTACATTCCACTACACGTGTCAGTATACAAAGGTGAACCTGGACTCCTGCTGCACGTCACACGTGGAAGGGAGAAACGTGTCAGAGCTGGACTGAGCTGTGCCACAAGTAACTGGGCAGTGTGACTTACATTTATTTGATATTTAATGGAGCATAACCCAGAATCCTGCAGTTTGCCCTGCACACAGTGTGGTGGAGTGTTGGGATGTAGCTAGCTGCACTGTACAACATGACATTGTTTCCCACATTGCCCTATGTTGCGACTTATCCTGTATGTCCTCTTGTTCCTCGTGGCTAGCACTGTCCTGTCCCGAAACTCCAGCCACAAATTCCTCTAAGATGACAGTTGCCATCTGCTCCTCCAAGGCATCCAGGTTCACCTGGGACACCAGGCTTCTTCCTCTACTCTGCACGGCAGCATTCAGGTTGTTGGCGAGTTTCTCCTTCATCCTGTGCTTATAGTCATGGCAGCGTTTTTTACAGTCAGTGACTGTCCTCTTCACTTGTTCCAAGCTACTCATCTTGGCCGCTATGGACTATCAAATGGCCTCTTTCTTGCCTAATGGCAACTTTGAGGTGACAAAGCAATGATGTCGGTCCTTTGTCACCTCAGTGATCAAGATGTTCTTCTCCTCCTCACTGAAATTGCACTTCCTCTATCCCTGGGAGTCTGTGTGGACATCCTGACTGGTGCTGAGGTCATTGGGGTTGTTGTCCTGGCTGCTGCTCTGTTCTCACCACTCCATGGCTGCTTTCTGTGAAGTATGCCACATTTTTGTTCACCAAAGCATCATGTTATATATGTTAATTGATGCTCCGTACACTGAAAAGTAATGCTAGTATGGTTAGCATCTTTTTACTTGGCGCTAACCAGTATTACATCACTTGTGCTCTTAAAACGTCAATTTCTGTCTGTGATATCACTCCCACAGAAAAAACAACTTTTGGGACGCAGCCAATATCTTATGCCATGGTGCACCATACCATAAATGTGGCCCATACATGTGTCAGTTCTTGTAAATGAGGGCCATATTTCTCCTTGTAACGCCTCACCTGGGGAGACATAAGATTCAATGGCCTTCCAAGGTTTACAAACACTTGTAAATCTGGGAATGCATCAAAAACCATGGTAGTTGCTTGGAACATCCACTGCAACGCTCATGGAACATCTCACTTAAGCACAGTAAGGCAACATAGCGTATTGCGCTGCGTTGCATTACTCCATATTTGCGAACCCATTCAACGCCACGCGGAGTGACTTTGCGTGGCTTTATAAATATGACTTGGGGCTTTGCATCATGCTTTTGCCACGTTGTGTAGTGCAAGCATGACGCAAGGCCCTCATAAAAATGCCCCTAAGACTTAGGTTTACAAAGGGCTGTAGATGCACCTGAGGCGCTGAGAAATTTTACGCTGCACTTTCCTGCTTTTGCACATATTAATTAACCGATTCAGGACCTACACACAATCTTAGTAAATAAACTCAGAAATTCCTTCAAAATATGTTTTTTTAAATAGAAATGTTTGTTTGAACTGACAAATAACAGCAGGTTTCCATTGTTCTGACAGCATAGCTTTCCTTTTCCTGTGTAAGTACTGACTGAGGGCCTCATTTATGAGAAATGACGCATCGCTGCATGAAAGCAGCGATGCGTCACTCCTCAGTGCGCACTCCTTGCGACATTCCTGATGCATCATATTTAATGTATGACGCATCATGTGGCAAGGAGTTACAGATACTTCAGTATTTCTGACGTA
Source organism: Lissotriton helveticus (assembly GCF_964261635.1). NCBI lineage: Eukaryota > Metazoa > Chordata > Amphibia > Caudata > Salamandridae > Lissotriton > Lissotriton helveticus. The sequence continues at coordinate 1,597,131,689 of NC_136059.1, read as the reverse complement.
TCTGTAAGCGCAAAAGTGACGCATTGCTGGAGTGTGTCACAAAAGTGACGCAACTCCAGCAATGCGTCCTTTCACATGGGGCAAGTCCCATGTGAAAGGGCCTGCGTCAGTCTTACGCCTGCTGTGAGGCAGGGGCAAGATTTCGACGCAACGGCGTCCTAAAAGTGACGCAGTGAAATCTCATAGATTTCACTGCGTCACTTTTACAACCCTTCCTTGCGTCAATACGCCCCCCTTGCATACATGCATACATTATACCTGGCGAAGGTATAATATGGCGCAGGGGTTTACAAAATGACGCATCTACCTAGATGCATCACTTTGTAAATATGGTGCCACAAGGTGCATTTTTTACACCACTGGTGCGTCACAAACAGTGACGCACCGGCGGCATAAAAGTGACGCACAGCCTCATAAATGAGGCCCTGAATATTTAAGTTCAGAGTCGCACTACGGTATGAATATTTTTTTCAATCAAAACCAAATTGAGAAAATAGTTCAGCACCACGTCGATGCCTACCTGGTCTGCAGTGATAATAAGCACGAAAGTGTACGTCGGCAGGGGCCTGTGTCACACATTTAGGCTCCATCAATGATGAATATATAATGAAATTATGAAGCGGTAAGACGGATGGCACAAACTTTTTGATAAATGTACATATCTTGATAATCTGATAATAGTGCCACAGCCTGGAAGCACAATTGAGTTTTATTAACTTTCAAAATGAAATTATTTCAGTGTTATGACTTTAAAGTACACATTAAAACAGAATAAAGTTCAATGTGATTAGAGTCTTTCATTCCTAAACATAAAAATCAAACATCAGAATAACAAAAGCCTTTGCAAATCGCCTGCCACTGAGGTGTAATTAGTTCTAACGCTCTATTTGCCCTCTGAAATACCACTGCAGAAAGACAATAAGAATCAATTATTTATTCGGCATTCAAAATCACAGTTGGATTGAAAGCTTTTCAATAAAAATAAAAGCACAATTCATGGCACCTATTCAGTAGCTTGTCGCCTCAGTAATATGCTCATTTTCCTGTGATAAAGCTTGGATTGTAATTAATGGTATATTGATGGTGATGTTTCATATGTTCCTGGTTCTGTAATATAAAGCTGCCAAGTACATTTCACTTGTTCCAGAGATTTTACAAATTATTCTGTGTTTTCAGTTGTCAACACTGACAGCCAAGAATTGGCACCCAGACAGAATTTTAAATGAACATTGGAAATAATACTGTTAACTCGATAAAAGGTGTCTCAGGAGGAAAATGAGGCGGTTTCACTAGAGTAGATTACATTTTTCTGTGCCTGCAGACTGTGAGGTATTAGCTGTAAAAATCTATTAGTAATTATTACCGAGTAATATTTTGTGACAGTACCAAATTATTCTGTACTACAGAACTGTTAAACCATTCACTTGAAATGTATAGCTTTTACATTCGAGTGTATTCGTGTTTTAAAAATATAACATAACTATAAAATTTGGTTTGCACACAATTAGCCCTGCAAATATTAATTGGGCTGTGAATATATTTTCTTTCACTAGATTAGGTTGAAAGTACATTACAACAATTCCGTGGATATTGAAAGGTAAGGTAAAATGTGCTGTAGATTATTAAAAATAATTACTCCATATTACCTACTAATCAAGTTATTACAATCAACATAATAAAACAACATTAAAACAGTGCTCCTCCCATAATTCATTGCTGCAGAAAGTCGAGACAGATACTAAAAAAAACATAGCGGCCACTGGCAGCAAATAACTACATTTCACAACCACGATTCCCAATATTTTAAGAGGATGTATTTTCTTTGCAGTTTTATTTAGCGTGAATTCGACCGGAAGGTATTGCAGTGCTTTGCATGAGTACCAGCTAAATTACACAAGGTCGCCTTTTAAGTTTTTTGGGGCACAGAGAGATTGTGGGGTATATTTATAGCTGAGATGCGTCACCATTGCGTCACACAAGGGGGCGCAAGAGCGAAGCAACAAACTAAGGATCAGATTTAGATCTTGGCAGGTCTGGTCCTGCCGTAATTTTTCTGATGGTTCCACTGTCTGCTTACTTGGTGGTCCACACCCTCTATCTAGATGTTGGTGGGTCTATTGGTGATAGTCCATCTGAGTGCCGCCGTCTCCCTGCCAGAATTTTCCTCCCAATTTGACGGCATCTTACGCAAAAGTAGCTGTCAGAGCAAGTCCTACCAAGAGTACCTCTGGGCCAATCACGATGTGCCTTTCCATTGAGGAAACTGCAGTAGGGACACCTCCAACCTTCAGATGGCGGGATCGATGGAATTAAGGTAGAAACATACCATTTTTTTCATTTTCAACTTCCGTTTCCGTCTTGTACCCCATTGTCCAGGTCCTTGCTTTGCTGCTACTACTTGACCACAACACTAATCAACAAAGTTGTCACTGGGATCTCAATTAAGATTATTTTTCACTTGTTTTACTAGAAATTGTGCGTTAACATTTGCTTTGGCCTCGTGTATTTTTACATTGCTCTTATATGCAATTTTTTTTGAATGTGTTAGGCAGTGGTTTTTGTATTGCAACTTATCAAGATAAAATGAGCACACCTGTATTGGCTCTTAAAAGAATATTTGTTTGTTGTGGTTGTTGTTGTGCTGTGGTGTCTGTAGTTGTACATTCAACAGTGAGTGTTTGTTGTTTGTGTGCTATGCTATATGTGACAAAAGTGCCACAACACACATATATATATATATATATATATATATATATATATATATATATATATATATATATATATATATATATATATCCTTTCGAGGGTGCCCCAGATCTGTAGAAACGCCACTCCACCAGGGATGACTTCACAAAATCTTTATTGGTAAAGGCACACAAACATCCCCGTCTGGTAACTTTCCCGACGCGTTTCGGTGTACCTACACCTTAATCATGGGAAGGGGAGACAGGTAACATCTGGAATTAGAACATCACATCATTGTCCCGAGAAAGTATACACTCTCCAGTGAGTAGCATGCTGGTAAGTGAAGTCCTTGATAATGCCTTCAGGTAGGTTCCGTGATTGTTGCCTCATTATTTCTACTCCTGTTTAATTTATAATGTTCAAAGCTCTCCAGTGAGCTTCAGGGCTGTCTCTGTGTCTCAATTCGGTAATCCCTCGTGCTGGCAGGCTATGATGGTTCACAGCCTCGCAGAATTGCATCCATTTCGCAGCGGTGCGTTCCCCGCGGCTTGGAGCTTGGCGCGTGTGTACATCCTTCCCAGGGTGCCCTAGATCTGTAGAAACGCCACTCCACCAGGGATGATTTGACAAAATCTTTATTAGTAAAGGCACACAAACAGCCCCGTCTGGTAACTCTCCCGATGCGTTTCGGTGTACCTACACCTTAATCATGGGAAGGGGAGACAGGTAACATCCGGAATTAGAACATCATATCATTGTCCCGAGAAAGCATACACTCTCCAGTGACTAGCATGCTGGGAAGTGAAGTCCTTGATAATGCCTTCAGGTAGGTTCCGTGATGGTTGCCCCATTATTTTTTATCCCAGCATGCTAAGTATAGCCCAATGACAGAATGTCCCAGAGTGTTCTAAAGAACAACTGGAGCGCTAACAGTCTCACTTATGACAAAAGTTTGGTACACCAGAAGCCAGCTTGATTGGAATGAAGTGGTAAGTCTGAAAACATTTAATTTAAAAAGGAACAAAATGAGGGTGTTCATTTTGCCATAGAAAGTATGATTAGTGCTTCAGAAAGAAAAATTAGGGCACATTTTGAGTGACTTCTCAAATCCTCTTCTATTTCATTAAAAAAATTCTGACATGCAGACTGAAACATGCACTTTCAATACCAGCAGTAGACTTCCCTGGTGAGCAGTAGCTTTACTACAGTGATCTAATTAGCAACTAGCGTGCTAACATTCTGAATTTATGGCAAATGTGTGTCACATCTGAATGCCTTCTTGATGGAATCAAAGTAGAAAACTGAAAGTATTTCCTACTGAGGAGACTGTAGTAAATGAGGAAATTAGGAAACTTCATAACAAATAAGTCTCCAAAGATGGCCACCAGAGGCAAAAGAGCCCAAATGTAGCCCAAGTATAGCCCAATGACAGAATGTTCCAGAGTGTTCTAAAGAACAACTAGAGCGCTAACAGTCTTACTTATGACAAAAGTATGGCACACCTGAAGTCATCTTGATTGGAATGAAGTGGTAACACTTAAAACATTTAATTTGCAAAGGAACAAAATAAGGGGGTTCATTTTGCCATAGAAATTATGATTAGTGCTGAAGAAAGAAAAATTAGGGCACATTTTGACTTCTCAAATCCTCTTCTATTTAATTAAACAAATTCTGATATGCAGACTGAAACATGCACTTTGAATACCAGCAGCAGACTTCCCAGGTGAGCAGTACATTCAGAATTTATGGCAAAAGTGTGACACATCTGAATGCCTTCTTGATGGAACCAAAGTAAACAAGCATTGAAAATGCAATAGATCTCGCCCTCATTTAAGTTAAAGCCATTCTGTTTGTAATGAGGTGCTTTTATTAGTGTTTTTCAAACTTTCATGTAAATAACATGCATATGTATGCATATATGTATATGTATGCATGCAATTATATTTGTATTTATATAGATATGTAGATTATATATGTTTATATATGTATGTATATTTATATACATACATGTATATTTATATACATACACAGACATATATATATAAATGCATATGCATATATATGCATATATATATGTGTATATGTGTGCGTGTAGAGATAGGTAGAGAGGTAGAGGTGTAGAGGTAGAGGGGTAGAGAGGTAGAGGTAGAGAGGTAGAGGTAGAGAGGTAGAGACTAGTAGAGAGAGAAGTAGAGAGAAGTAGAGAGAGGTAGAGAGTAGAGAGTGAGTAATAGAGAGTAGAGAGTGAGTAATAGAGAGTAGAGAGTGAGTAGTAGAGAATAGCAGAGAGTGAGTAGTAGAGTGTAGTAGAGTGAATAGTAGAGTGAGTAGTAGAGAGCAGTAGAGAGTGAGTAGTAGAGAGTGAGTAGTAGAGAGTAGTAAAGAGTGAGTAGTAGAGATTAGTAGAGAGTGAGTAGTAGAGAGGGAGTAGTAGAGAGGGAGTAGCAGAGAGAGAGAATAGTAGAGAGTAGTAGAGAGAGAGTAGTAGAGTCAGTAGTAGAGAGTAGTAGAGAGAGAGTAGTAGAGAGTGAGTAGTAGAGAGTAGTAGAGAGTGAGTAGTGGTGAGTGAGTAGTAGAGTGAGTGGTATAGTGAGTAGTATAGAGTAGTAGAGAGAGTAGTAGAGAGTGAGTAGTAGAGAGTAGTAGAGAGTGAGAAATAGAGAGTGAGTAGTAGAGAGTAGTAGAGAGTGAGTAGTAAAGAGTGAGTAGTAGAGAGAGAGTAGTAGAGAGCGAGTAGTAGAGAGTAGTCGAGAGTGAGTAGTAGAGAGTAGTAGATAGTGAGTAGTAAGGAGTGAGTAGTAGAGTGAGAGTAGTAGAGTAGAAGAGAATGAGTAGTAGAGAGTGAGTATTAGAGAGTAGTGGAGTAGTAGAGAGTGAGTAGTGGAGAATATTCCAAAGTTTGGCACAGCACCACTTGCACAACAAGTCCAATCAAATCATATCACTTAGAGTCCTTATTGAAGCGCTGAATCTTGGTGTATATTCAAATGCTTTTATTTTCCTTAAGGTTATGTACCACAGCCAGCCGACGCGTTTCGTTCCTTACAACAGAACTTCTTCAGGGCGTTCTTATTTCCTTCAAGTTATGTCGGTATCCTGTTGTCATATAACTAGATATTTCTTCCAAATGTTAGACGAGTCGTAAGTACATTCTTATTCAAAGTGACTAGGTATCAAATTTACCCACACAATTCGGGCAGACTTGAGTAATTTATAGCATCCTCAAAGCCAGTCTTTCAAAAATTCCAAAGTATAGGACATGATAATCCAAATCCAAATGTTTCTCAAGAAAGGTAATTTTCAATCGTTCGGAATATCGGCGTTTGGGCAGATATGACCCACGGACACGGTTTATGACTTTTCTTGAGAAACATTTGGATTTGGATTATCATGTTCTATACTTTGGAATTTTTGAAAGACTGACTTTGAGGATGCTATACATCACTCAAGTCCATGGATGCTGTTGGGAAGCCCCCAGCAACACCCGTTAAAGGGACTGATATTTATCAGGCAGGATTACGCCACAAAAAGTGGCTTAGTCCTGCCTGACAAATATCACTCAGTCTTCTGCGCTACCGGAATGTCACAAAAACTGACGTTCCGGAGGCGCAAGGGGCTCGTAAATAAGGCCCCATAGGTTTCACACTCGTTATAGTTAGGAATTAGAAATTAAAAAACCTTTGAAATTCACTGAAAACCCATAAGTTTCACACCAGTTATAGTTAGCTGGACATTTTACTCATACAAAATCCCCCATTATAGTTAGTTGTACTCACTATAACTCGCGCGCCCGCAATCCACTGCTGATGATGTCACATATTACATCATTCATGATATGGTCAGTGACATCACTGATGACATCACTGATGACATCTCAAATGACATCACTGATGACATCATCCAGTGAATGTGGTTTGCTTTGATATTTAAATATATATTATAAATACACTACTTTGCACTGAAGAATGAGTGGATATATAAATATAAATGTGTGGATGGTGGATTTAGTAACAGTGTCATTGATTGTTTCCTTGACTAATTTGTAGAGTCTCACTATATATAATGTGTAGTTACTAAACTGTGTAAAAGTCTTTATTGCTTTGTCTTATTTGCTATGTTAAAGGCTATATTTGTTATTGGTTTCTTAACTGAGTCTTTGTATGGGTAAATGAATGTCTATGTGGTTTGGTGGGGGTGTGTGATTGCCAGAATATGTGTGAATAGACATTCAGTAGGTATATGAGGTTAAGACTACATGTTATAACAGTTGTTTCAGTGAGTGTATATGTTTATGGGTGTGGTGGTGATGAACTATTTCTCTCAATGGTACATCTCCATTAAACTTGAAAAAAAAGGCAGTGTATGTGACAGTTATATCTAATTAAGTGTGCCTAAAACTTAGTGATTGTATGAGTCATTATATGGATACCTCTATACTTGTAATAGTGATTTTATAATACACTAAGTGTGAGTTACTATCTATATAAATAGATGACTTGGTGTTTGTATAAGTGTGTAGGTGAGTAAATGTAAGTATAATCAATTGTTTGCATAAGTCAGAAGGATGTCTTTATAAGTGAATACAATGTGTGCTGGTGTGTAATGTTGAAATAGGCGTATTAGTATATTTGATAGTGTTCTGTTGGTTATTCACAGCATATAACACTGAATCTATAGGTAAGTGATTAGATGTGTGTATAGTTCTATGAATAACTGAGTGGGTGTTTAGAAATTTCTATTGGTGTGTCAATGGTTTCAAATATGGCACTTTCTATTTTACAGTGAGTGATGAAAGATTATACTAGTGTGTGATGAGGTGTATTTGATTGTCACATGGATGATGTCATCAGTGATGTCATCAGTGGTGTCATTTGAGATGTCACCAGTGATGTCACTGACCATGTCATGAATGATGTAATATGTGACATCATCAGCAGTGGATTGCGGGCGTGTGAGTTATAGTGAGTACAACTAACTATAACGGGGGAATTTCAATGGTATTGTATGAGTAAAATGTCCAGCTAACTATAACTGGTGTGAAACCTATGGTTTTTTCAGTGAAAACAATATATATATATATACATATACATATATATTTTTTAAGTTTAGTAATTTTCTATTGAAAGTTTAAAGGCAACCATATACATACAAGTTCTACATAATGTAATGGACTCACAAAAGTCTATTGCCAACACAGACATTAGTGTACTATTAAAGAGAAAAACTACATAGAATAGGAGGGGGTGAGAAAGGGTAGAACAGAAGAAGAAGAGTAAATGGTGGAAGAATTTTGTGTATAGAGTCAATAGTAACCAACAATCTCCATTACTCATAATCACGGAAAGAAATGAATGAAACAGATTGTATCATGGATAGGAGGAACAGAGTTGGACCTGTAAAATATTGGATTTGTAAGAGGGGAAGGACATTGAGGATGTTGGATGATCAGGAATGAAAGAGTTTGCTCTCTCCTTACCCAGAGAAAGAAAGAATGAAAGGAAGAGGAAAAGGAGAATGGGAGGAAGGAGGGAGAAAAGGAGGGAGGAGAGGGGAAAGAAAGAGGAGGGAAAGGTAAGAGAGGTAAGGGGGAAAGGGGAAAGGGAAAAGCACCTGCACAATGAGAGAAAAGAGGAGGGGGAAAAGGTAAAGGGAGAAAGAAAGTGAAGAGAGAAAGAGGGAGGAAGAGAAGAAGATGGAAGAAGAGGGGGAAAGAGGAAAGGATGAAATGAGGGAGGAATAAGTGAGGTGAGGGGAAATAAAACATTCAGGATTCTCGGAAGAAAAAGAGCCCATACTTGTTGGAATATTTACTCCTGGTCTTGCAGTCGATATATTAGACATTAAAGGGATGCCGTCTAAATCATTGCTACCATCCAATCCTCCTGCAAGGGGTGGTAGGGCGATTGCCACTGTCTTAAGATACAAAATTTGGCTGTAGAGAGTGCAGTATGCAAAAGGCAACATTGTGGGCATGTAATGTCATGTGAATTCCTAAGATCATGCAATAAAATAATTATAGGGATAAGGGGAAGTCGGAGGGTAATTGTTTTCTTCAGGGTGTAAACGACGTGAGCGCAAAAACACTGTATAGTAGGACATTCCCAGATTATATGAGGAAGGTCACAGTTAACTCCCGAATACCTCCAACACTTAGAGTGTGGCAATAACCATGCTCATTGTAATTTCCCAGTTGGGTAAAGTTTTGAAAAGACAGAATTTCAAATGCACAACTCGAATACCCTTGTCTAGCGCTTCCAATACAACCGGCCAATCATCTTCTTCTATGGTAATGTGTAGGCGCTCCTGCCATTTCTTGCGAAGAACTCTAAGGAGTGGTTGTGAACAGAAGTGGTTGGTGAATGCCCCATACAATCCCGAGATCACTCCCTTGTGTCGTCCCCAAAAATGGATATAGTCCAATATGGGTGAAGGCTCTAATGCCCAGGGATGAGGACCCAGACATCGCCTCAGGCAGTGCTGTAGTTGCAAGTGCTGTGTAGCCTGATGTAATGGAAGATTAAATTCCTCACAGGGCAGGTGAAAGGTTTTCAACTCTCCGTTCAGTATGATGTGGTCCAGTGTCAGGATTCCTCTCAATTTCCAACTGGACCAATGAAGTGCATGACCATTTAATCAGATGATCTCTTTACCCCAATGTGGAGCTTTAGATTGTAAATGATGGGCAATCCCAAGAAGACAGTGTGTTCGATGCCAAGCTTGATATGTAGCTTGCATCACAGGATGCGGAGGGAGGGGATGTTGGTGGATTACTGGTTCCTTATAAAAATTGAAGACTGTCATCACAATTAAGTAGTGAGTGTTCTGTTGTGATCCATTTTGGAATATCAGTCGTGCCTGGGAGTAGATAGGCACGTTGTGAGAGGTGCAGGGATTAAGAATAATGTTCCAAAGATGGTAAGTCCAAACCACCATGGGAGCAGCAAGCCATTAGTTTGGCAGCAACTAGACGAGGGTGCATAGATCCCCAGATAAAGGCCCTTATTCGGGCATCCATGCGACGTAGTGTGGACAGAGGGGCTACAATCAGAAACGTTCCAAGATCATAAGTGACACGAGGTAAAGTTACCATACTTAAGGCCGGAACTCTTCCCCACACAGAAAAACCTAAAAGAGACCATTTGGCAAAATCAGTTTCCATTTGTGCTATAAGGGGTGAAAGATTGTCTAAGATCATTCCTACCAAGCCTCGATTAACAAGAATTCCCAATTATTTTTGCTGGGACGAGTTCCAGGTAAAGGGTATCCATCAGTTGATGCTTTTGTGGTACCCGAAGATTGCGGTAGAGCCTCACTTTTATCCCAGTTTACCATATAACCAGAAAGGACTGCAAACCCATCAATAATCTCAAGCAAGGCTGGTAAATAATTGGAGAGATCCTTTAGGGTAAGGAGGATGTCATCAAGATATAGATATAGCTTAGATACACCTCCTACTATAGGTATACCCTGAATCCGTGATGAGTGGTGGATAATTGAAACAAGGGGTTCCATCTCCAGTAAGAATAAAAAGGAAAGATCCACTGCATCTCCCATCATCTCTTTTTGCAACCCGCAAAGTATGGGCTAGTGTTTGAAGGGGATTCCTGGAGGAGTGGCCTGGGAAAAAGCCAACCTGTGTGTGGTGCATGTGGGATGGAGTAATTTTGTATAGTAGTGTTGCAAAAATAATAACTTCTCCATTTATAAGGGAGATGGGGCAATATCTACCATAAATAAGTGGGTCTCTGCCCGGTTTAGGAATAACCACAATCAATGCTCTGCCAGAAATAAGGTCTAGTGAGACTGTCTGAACAGCCTCCTGAAGGCGGCATGTAAGGTATCAATTGCCTCTTCCCCAGACCATTTATAATATTCCGCAAAAAATACATCTTCTCTCGGAGATTTGTGGTATGGTAATTTGGTAATGGCTGCTGCAATTTCCTCTTTGCTCATGTCACCATTACGTAAATCTTTACCTTTATCTGTGAGGTGTGGAAAATTAATATCCGCGAGGTGGGCAGTTTCCGGGGGCTCAGAGGTGTAGAGCCTCTCATAAAATGATGCAAAAGTGTTTGCTATACCTTGGAGTTTAGTAAGGATCACACCCATTTCTGTCAGTATTACAGGGATTGCCATGACTGCCTCACACTGTTTCAGTGGGGCTGCACGTAATCGACTGCCTTCTTCTCTTGTTCATAATGCCTGCCTTTTAGATGCTGAAGGGAATATTCAGCTTTGTAGGTGTACGAATTATTGAGCACCATTCTGGATAGCTCTAGGTGTCAGCAATGGGGCACTGTGGGGTGAGAGGAATATTGATGCGTGAGAGAGATAGTTCGATCCTCAAGTTCAATACGACGAAGGGATGCCGTCCTATTGGCCTCTGCCGTATCCTTGATCAGCTTCCCACGAATAGTTGCTTTCGCAGTCGCCCATATGGTCCTACAAGAAGTAACTGATGCTTTATTATTGATTAACCCCTTCGACGCTGATGACGAGCTGGGCTCGTCATGAGGTAGCCTCCTGCTACGCTGATGACGAGCCCAGCTCGTCACGTAAAGTGCGCTTTGAAAAATCTCAGCGTACGAGCGGAATTCCGCCCGCACGCATGCGGTTAAGTAGTCAGAGATATGAGATTGCAGTTGTATCTTGCCCTGGGGTGAAAGGTATCTCTGAATGTTCATTTACAATGGTATACAGCCTGGGGAGACTACGCCTATGTCGAAAGCAAGGAGACCCAGAGAATTATCAGAGAGAGCAGCTTCCAACATATAGGGGTTACTAGTAATTGGAACTACCGAGTGGGATATAAGAAAATAGTCTACCCTAGACTGGGGGCTATGAGCAGCGGACAGAAATCTATAATCCTGGTCTGTGGGATGACAAAGGCACCAGTAGTCTACCAGTCCATGGTCCGATGTTATATCTCCTAGTACGGCTCTATCTCCCTCATTATACCTGTCTAAGGGACCTGTCCTATCTAAGACTGCATCACAAGCAAGATTCCAATCTCCACCAATGACATAACCGGATGCCCCAATTTCTACTATGATTCAGGCTCATAAAATAGGAATGTTTAGCTCCGTCAGAACATAAACTGAGCCAACACAAAGGGTTCTAACCCCTATTTTTAACTTAGCAAAGACATATCTGCCATCTAGATCAACCAAGTCTTGACAGTTGTGACAGGTAGGGATTTGTACAAGAGGATATCCACTCCACATTTCCGTGGCTGACTCTCCTTGGTGGGGGACTGTGTCATCAATCCGCAGTGAATGACTTTTCCCACCCTATCTCGTCGTAGCTTGGATGATCCCAGAGCATTTTAATGTGTCTCTGACAAAAGGGCAATATCAACTCTTTTCGTTTGCAGATAAGAGAGCACTTTCTTATGTTTAATGTAATTTGTGAGACCATTAACATTCCACTAGATAATGCACAGTGGATGAGAATGGGAGAGGAAACTTTTGCTGTCATGTGTGCATTGGAAATCGAAAGAGGTTGGTTTTTAAGGAGTAGCTGATGGAGGGGAAGAGATGTGTTAGATTATGGGGGATAGAGTGGGAAAAACAAGTAAGATAGAGAGGTAAAAGCTGCACATGAGTGGAAGTGTCAGGAAAAAATGTGGGTAGGGATAGGGGGATAGTCTATGTAAGGGAAGGAGGGTGAACAAAAGGACAAGGGAAAGGGCGGAGGAAAGCACCGGGCAAAGAGAAAGACCAAGGATAAGATTAATAACCCTCTCTGATAGTTCCTAGGAGACTGAAGGGTTGTGAAGGGAAAGTGCCAGAGTCACTTATGTGCACATACAAAGGATAAGTGAGAAGGAGGAAAAATAAGGTTCTGGAGAGAAACAGAGTGAATGCAGTGCACAGAAAAGGTGGAGCACTAGGGGAATAGGACTGCTCTCTCCAGATCTAAACTTTCAGGCAATGCGAGTTGGAGGAGCCCCATCTGGCAGCCAAGTGAACAGGAAAAAGCACATGTGCAATATTATTGTCGATATTGAGGTTGAGAGTATTCAGTACATGAAGTAAAGATTGGGTATTAGAAGTTGTTAATGCAGAAGATAAGTTGAGAAAAGAAGGAAAGGGAGGAGGAAGAGGGGGAGGAACTAAGTCATATATCGTTTACTGATTGTAGAGTACAATCAAACAAGCTTTGCATAAGTTAGTAATGAAAGTTAAATATTATCATACAAAAGGGACTAAAAGAAGAAGAACATTATAGAACAAATAATGTAAAACAAGTAAGCAAGGTATATAGCCGTCTTACTCCAGTGTCATATAAAGTTTACAGTACGGAAAGTACAATCCAACAAGCCTTGCAATAGGCTGAGAAGATAATTAATCATAATTATTGGTACGTGTTAAGAAAGGATGCGGGTGAGGGAGAGGAAATCAGGTAAAAGAGGAACTTTATAGAGCAAGTGATGTATAACAAGTAAGCAAGTATTTAGGTACTCATCCTATCGTCTTCTTCAGCGGACCTCAAGGCAACAAACTTCCATCTTCTCATTAATGAAGGGAGGTTGATCAATCAGCCACAGTTCAAGACACACCCTCTTTGGATGAAGGAGGCTTTAAAGAAGAGTGTAATTTGTCCCTGTCTCTTTCCTGTGTGAGAGCAGCCATTGCCTGAAAAGCCAGTGCTTGATCTCCCAGTGAACAGATAGGTTGATCTGGGTCTCATCCTCTACTCTAGGATCGGTCTAGGTTATGCTGGGTCTCACCAGAGGACACTGTTGGTTTCAATGATAGGAGTTGGGATCCGAACTCTGATAGAGATACCTTACATTCCATATTTTGAGGAGAAAGATTGTCTAAGAAATGACGAAGGTCCTCTAGATCAATGAAATCTTTGTATATCCAATCATGGTCCATAAATTCACTGGCTCAAAGAGGTCATATTTGATATCAAGATGAAGCAGGGGGATCTAAGAGAAAGGAAAGCTTTACAATGGTCATTAGTTTCTTTCAAGAAATCTGCTGTCATTCAGCTCTCATGACCTTTAAATACATACGGTCCATGAGTACAAGCATCGTTAGTGTTCACTGTTGGCCGCGGACTCCCTTGCAACGCCAGGCCTCACTTAGGGCTGTGAGGTGAGAATTGGCATGCCAGTGGCATCACACCACAGCATATTTGTCACCATGTATTCCCCCAGTCCCCCGAAGTCTAAAGACAGGGCGACATCATCAGAATAGTTTCCTAGTAAGCCCATGCTGCCGTCCAGGGCTCCTCACAAGGCGGACCTCTGGAATCAAGCGGCCATCTTCTTATGTGGCCAGACCACGCCCCCTCCTACGTATATTTTTGAAGCAAACACAACCTATATGATAGTTACAAATTAATAAGGAGTACTTACCAGTCTCCACTCCACCAGTGACTCACTTTGACCGGAATCTGCCACTGGGACATTGCCAGCACAACTGGGAAATCTAAATAGGCTTGGTGCAAACCCACCAGCCTGATTGTGCCAGAGTACTGTTAGCCAACAGAGGAGTCTGCTCGGTCAATGGAGGTGCAACAGGTATGCAAAGGTAAGCGGTCTGTTGATGTGGAAGGCGGATCAACCAGCGCACATCTAAATACAGCAGGGGGGACTGTCAGCTCAATGGAGTACTTTTAACTGCCACCATAGGGGCACGACAGGAGTCCCACCAAAATCAAAATCAGGCCCATAGTCAGATTTATTGAGTAATGCAATTCCACCTTGCATGGCCCTGCATTGCTTGATAAATCTAGAGTAAAACACAGCAGCGCAAGTTGCTGCATTGCATTGCTTTGCCCCAGGGAAGCATTCAATGGGTGGGGAGTGGGTAATCCCATGCATTTACCCATGGGTTTTTGCATTTCAGATTTACCATTATAAGTAAACCTGAACATTTGTCAAAATTAGGTGAAATGTCTTTATTCCCCGTGTTCTTTTCTCATTCTATGTGTGCTGCACTATGTAGCACACATAAAAATCGGAAACCCCCTCTGATAATTTTTTTGTGCAGGAAGGTGTTCCCCCTGCACAAAAAACAATCCTGCCTGCAATGCAGGAAACCTTGCACCACAGCAAAAAGGCCCTTGAGTTGGAACTAGGCAGCACGTTGTGCATCATCACAAGAAAAGGACAGGAATGTGATGTATAATGTTAAATACAGCACAACCTGCCCTTTCACACAGCATAGCAAAGTGGCTTGCTGCATTGCGCTGAATAAAAGTTTGATAAATGTTCGCCTAAGTGATATGCTCACAACCACACAATGTTGAGGCAATGCTGAGACTCGACCAGGTTCCACATTTTCAGGCTCTGGCTGTAAAGCCACGTATTGCCACATTCTTCTCTCTTCCTTTATTTTGCTCCTGTTCTATCACCCTTTTCTGACAGTTGAATCTCTTGTCCACTAAAAGCAAGGATGACTGCATCCCTACAGTGACAGATCCGATGTTGCACACCATTAGCATCAGACACCTCTTCAACTCAGCTCCCAAATTACAACAGATAGTCTGTACAACTGATTATTGACTACAACAAAAACATTGATTACAATTTTTTTTCAATATAAACATAATCAAAATTAAGAAGAGCTTACACAATATCAATTGAACAATAATAATACAAATATTAATTATTACATAAATTGCAATCAACATATTTGCAAACAAACAAATTCAAATCTACACTTACATTTGGTTACAAAAATAAAAAACACAGAACAATTCACACTCAATAGAAAAGCCGTTAACAAATCAGAACATACATAGATTAGTAAAACTCCGTAAAACAAACAAAAGAAATCACCATTCATTAAAAGAAAACCTCCAGGCCTGTAAATGAAACAAAAGATTCTACAGGCAAAAAAATATCGAAAATATAGAATAATGCATTACATTTTCTTGTTCCTACATTAAATACAGATCCCAACATACCCAATGAAGTCGCTTTTAAAGAATCTTGGTATGGAAACCCCTGCTCATGTGCTTGGGTACACCGACAGAAAAGAGCAAATTAACAAAGCACAAACCCTCTGAAAATGTCTGAAATATTATTCAAATGGTTGCAATGAAAGTGCCACTACTATGGATAATGAAGTGGAATATGCAACTGATCAACATCACTTGCCAAATAAAGGCAGAGATTGAGGTCCACAACATAACCAAAGACTCAAACAAGTCCTCAACTTGTTCCACAATTCCAAGTGGTACAATATTAGGGGTGGGCGGTAAACTCCACTCTGCCGTTGGAGTTTGCCGAGTTCTGAAAAAACTCAACTTGGGGGGATCTTTTTTGCTTGCGCCTTATTGGCATTAAGTTGGTGAGTGTGAGTGACAACAATTGAGCGCTCAGACCAGTCCTGGTGTGATTTCTTTAATGAGGGTGGTTAAGGCAGGCCGCTACCATTTGAGTTGGGACTGCTGGTGGGGTGTGTGGTGCCATTTTCTGTCATTTTAGAGCACAGAACAAGCACCTGGTACTAAAAATCAGTGCAAGCGGAGTGATGTGATGAAAATCTGCAGCTTGCGGATCTCTTTGGAATCATGCAGAGTTTTTATGTACCACCGCAGAATTCTATGGAATAAAAATCTGCCCCCTCATACAATACTGTTAGACTAAGCACACAGGATGCGTATTTACTGCGTATTTACTGCCTGCACACTATGTTCAGTGCCTAGCTAAGAGAGCACCAAACAAGATAAACTGCAATCCTGACTCAATGACAAGAACGTTGACAATTTCTAACTCCAAATTTCACTGAATGCCAAGTCACTTGAATTCAAACTTGACATCCTCACCTTTAAACGGCACTTTCAAATACTGTCAGGTGCATGCTCTCTTCTAAAGAAATGGAAATTTGTTAGTTCAGAAAAGACTTCAGAACTATTCAAGCCCTCATACTTTCACATCTGGATAGTGGTCCTGCTCTGATCTATGTCCTCCTAAACATTACATTTGCACCTCTTAAGGCATCCTACAAGCTTCAATATGTGTCATTGAGGACTTGGAAAAAATTATTAAACCACCTCCATCCTGATGGCTTCCCTTGCTTACCCATATCATCTTCAAAACCACATGTATCATTTACAAAGCCCCCACAGTCAGCACCTGTGCTTGTCTTGCAAACATGCTCACCATCTCTTTTAGTCCTCAGCACACCCACAGCCAGGACACCATCAAAATGCAGACTAAGGAGCAAATTATGAGGCCGTAGGAAATGGCATTGTCAGTCGGAGCCATTCCTACGGCAGTGTAATCTCCTGTTTGGATTAATTTCTGACAGACCCATTTTGATGAAGTTGGTTGAAAACTAATCCAAACAGGATTTCCTAAAGGCTTATGACGGGCTTGGCAAGCCCGTCTGTCATTCGGAAAGGGGCCTGTAATTCCAAGGGTGGCTCTTTCCGCCCAAGGGATTATGATGGCAGATTCCTACAGCCTTTCTGTGCCAGCCTTTCGCTTTGGGGGCCCCCAGCAGGGCTCCCATGAGTGGAAGGCATCCGGATGGTGGCTTAGGGGTCACCTATGGTGCCCCCCTGTTGATCCCTGCACCAAGTGGCAGGCACCTTGAGGTGCCTGCCACGGGTGCAGGGATGAACTGCACCTCAGCTCTTACAATGAGAACATGCATTCCGGTCGGAATGCATGCTCGCATTGTAAAGAATAGGATTCTGTTGCATCCTAATTGCTGGATTGGAGCCGTCAACAGGTCAGTCTGTCCCAGTTCCAGATCGATGTCAGATGGAGTCAGGTCTGTCCGACATCGAAATCGGCCATTAAGTGAGAACAGAAAATGAGAAGAGAGGGATTCTTTTCCATCTATACACCCATGATCTGGCACAATATCCCTGTATCTATCAGGACTGCATTATTGATGTTGCAATATAGGAAATAGTTGGAGACAAATCTCTTGATAAAGTATTGACAGCCCACACATGAGCTAACTCTCTTATCACCTATGGATTTTATGTTGTGCAGTGCTCCAGAGCCTTTGGCTAGGTCCACTCTATAGAAATACCACTTACATACATACATACATATAGCCCTACTGACCTCTGTACCTAACCTACAAAGGTTAATACCTAGGAAAAGAAGAGATGAATGAATAGCTAACCCTGCTCCAAAACTTTATCTGAAACAGACACCTATGACAATCTGAAACCTCAACAATGAAAAGAACATAATTGTATTTGCAACAGCCAAGAAGCTCATAACATATTAAAATGAACCCAATTTCCAACGTGGCTCATGGCTTGTACCTTTAGAATCGGACAACCTCAATGTTTCCAATTGTTTGTCAGCTTGGGTAATAACACAGCAAGATACACATCATATTTACACCAGTTCCAAAGAAACAAAATACATCCTAGAGTGATCTACTACACATAACAATAGAATAAACTAACAATGAGAAAGTTATGAAATTCAAATTTGCTATGATCCACACAATAGCAAAAGTGCATACAAATGCCCAAATAGACAAGGCTATTTCCACAATAACGGAGCCGTCTGACACCATCTTTCCACCCTGAGTATTGATCACTCAACAAATAGCGTCTTCCCATTTCAAACTAAGAAACTGTTTTTTAGCTAGCTTCTATCGATTTGATCAGGCTTAACGCTTTTGGACCAGACCAGCGAGTTCAACTCACTTTACATGTTCCCCCGACAGACCCGCGCTCATTACTAGAGGCATATTCTAGCGGGGTGCCGCTCGAAGCTGCAGACTGTTGCTGGGGGATCTTGCTACAGAGGGAACCGGACTACAACACCCAGGAGCCCTTCCTCTGCTCTCACCTGTGCCTCATTGCTCCACTACTTAGCGGCTCATGGCCCCCACTTCACGGGAGCCGCTCGAAGCTGCAGACTGTTGCTGGGGGATCTTGCTACAGAGGGAACCAGACTACAATGCCCAGGAGCCCTTCCTCTGCTCTCACCTGTGCCTCATTGCTCTGCTACTTAGCGGCTCGCGGCCCAGCTTCGACGGGCAAAGCCCGGGCCAAGGGCAGGCCCGTTTGAGCCCGTTCGGGCACGGATGGGGACGGGATGGCGCCCCCCCCTACTTCTGCTATCAAATTAACATATAAAGGTTAGTACCTGTACATTAGTTGGCCTTTGTTGATTTGACTCTTTTTTCAAAATCTATTGCAACTGAACACAGGAGTAACTGTTTCCCAATCCCCTTCTGCAATGACTACCTCCAGGGTGGGGAAGGGTAGGAAGTCCACTCCTGGCGGGTCGATTGTGGGTACTCTGTACCAATTTCTTACTAGGGCCTCTTCCATGCTGGCACACGAAATAGAAATTACTGAAAGGAGATTATCCCTCGATCCCGCCTTTGACAAATCGTCGTCTATGGGCAGACTGGCCCAGGCGCCGTCGCCAAACCAACAACAAATTATAGAGACTGCCTCTCCAGGCGACATTGGAAAAGTCGAAGGAGGCTCGCCTATTTCCTCAGCTAGTACGGATGTTGCACCAGTTGTTCAATGTGTTTCTGTCCAAATTCATGAGCCCCCCGGACCATCAATTTTGAGACTGCAAACTCGATCTGCTTGCAGTTCTAAAGAGGGGGCGAAACATCCTGCACTAGATCCAATTCCCAAAAGGAAGCGCGGAGGAGCCCCTTTGAAAAACAGGAAAGCGAAAATCCAGAAATGTATTAATGTGGGGGAAAGCCAATTGATAAGAACTCCTAACAGCCCTGTTTCATGTCAGCCTACTGTACAAGTGCCTATGCCTTTATTAAGCTCTGGTGATGTGTCCACCACTGAGTTTGGAGAAGACTTTTGGTCCAAAATGGAAATTATTTTTACCAAGACATGTCTTCCTCTTTATGACAGACTCAATACTAGAGAAAGTAGACTTTCGCGTCTTGAACTATTGTTTGCTCCTACCCAGGTAGAGAAGGAGGGAACAAGGGTCAATAGTGATAATGGCAATTAAGAGAGGCTGTCTAGGCTAACGAATGTAGTTTGCCACCATTCTGCCCCGTCTGAAGTGAACAATGTAGTTGATTTATCCCCCCCAACTGTACCGTCCAATGACTGAGCCAGGGAAAAAGGGAAGACTACAGTGAGCTTAAAAATAAATGTATCCACTGGCTGAACTACAATAGGACACTTCCCATACATGTATCTAGCAAAATTCTTTTTTCTTGACTAGTGGATTGGGTGGGGCCAAGGGGAAAAAACATTACGGGGGACTGTGTTGTAATTAATTTTAGGAATAGATGGGCGGTTAAACATATTTGCAACCGGGTCCCGGTACGTTCAGTAACGCAAATTCAATCCCTTCCCTTAACTTACTTCTACCCTGCTACCCCTACTGATTTTAGTTCCAATAGAGGAGGTCAGTTTTGGGAGGACCGGGACACTTTGGGCCCTAGTGTCCAGGCTGGGCACATTAATTGGAAGGGAGCAAATATCCACACCCCTAGACTGGCTATGTTTCCCCAGAACAATTGATTCAGTGTCTTGGACCAAATAGATTGACGACAGAAGAGCTGCCTGAGCCTATTTCCACACGCTGATGATCAGGGTCCATCTGTAGCTAGGGAAGGCTCTCAGGTAAATCAATGTTCTACTATTTTACCCAGTCCCCAGGGGGCGAGTCAGCCTGGGAGGCTATTGGGGGTATTAATAGGGTGGGCAGTGGGAGTAGGTCGACTGGTGTTCTACTTGGAGCCTCGTCTTCAGTAATTCAGGAAGGTATAAGTTGTGTTGCATCCCCAATGGCAGCGGGAAGGAACCACGAGAGTGTCGTAGGGGAGAAGGGGCCAAACCCTAGCAGGGGGGGGAGTTTATTGATAGCCCATTCGCTGGGGACGATAGCTGCACTATGGTAGAAAAGGAAATCCTGGGGGGAGACTAATGAAAATATTAAAATTCTCTCCTGGACTTTGGCCTGGATTAAAAATAAACTACTATGCCCAGATTGGGGATCGTTTGTAGACAAGTGTGATGTTTGCCTAATGCAGGAGACGTGGGCCCTGGAAGACCACCAGAGGAGAGGTTTTGTCACTTTTAGTACATTGGCTACAATGAGGGGTAGGGGCAGACCATCGGGGGGATTAAGCATCTGGGTGGGCACCCACCTGGGTGCTAATGCAGTGCAGATACCAACTAACTCTCTCGATGTGCAATGTGTCCTTTTAACGCTCCCAGATAACACACAAATTGCCCTACTTAACATCTATTCAAGGCCTATCCAGAGTGGGCAAGAGTCTGTGAGTAATTGATCAATTGAGGCAGTTAATTTCGACTCTTGACCCAGCAGTTATTCTAATAGTAGGGGGCAATTTTAACTGCCAGTTTGAGCCCCTCACTGACGTAAGCTTAGATGGCCTAGACGACGAGGACCAGCACTGGCATATCCCGGAACCTCAGATTCCATTAGTTAGAGCATGGACGCTGCTGGTCCTCCAAATAAATTTGTTTACCTATTCCTCTTCTCTGAGGGCATGTAATGGGAGGACAAAATCGGAGAGACCTGGCCTACCGACCTTCAATAGAGATATTTTGGTTGAATCCAGAACATGGGATAAGGTTCTGGATTTTCAGATCTATCCAAGGAAAGATAGTGACCACAATCCCCTTGTTATGACACTTAAACCAGGGAGTTGGGGCCTGTCTAATCCTGCACCAGAGCCCAACTCATTAGAACATCCTCTCTCGCTAACTAACAACAGCGGAGAGTTAAATGGCCACACATACAAGGTTCCCCAAACAAACTCGCAAATATGTACCAACGGGCCGTGCCACACCTAAGAGACATGGGAGATGTGGTGGCAATGGTTATGCATTCAGGATTAGAGGATAAGCCTCTGAAAATACACAAATAGTTGACTTCCAAACTGTTTGATGTGTTCTATCCGGAAGGGAGAAAAAAGGTAAAACTTGTCTCAGCCCATCCCTGGTACAATGTTAACTGCTGAAAAGCTAAAAAAAGATTTGCTAACTGCTGTAAAAGCTAAGGACAAGATAAGGACTAAGCAATGTCGGCTCAAGTATAATCGGGTCATCCAAAGGGAAAAGAGAGAGTGGGAAGCCGATAAATGGGATGATCTTAGAATTGCAATTAAGTGCAAAGACCCGAAATCTTTTTGGGCAATTGCTAGTTCTGGGGGTAGGGTGGGCAGTTTGGCAACTGAACCGAATATAGCTGCAGCAGCTTGGGAAGCTCACTTTGGAGCTCTGTGTGCTTACTCGGGCAATGACGGTTCTTCAACCCCATTCTCAGGCCTCCTCCATGAGCATCGATTGGAGGGGGTCTGGGAGATTACATCCTGCGAGGTTGAAGCCGCCATCGTTAAATTACTGCCCAATAAGGCGCCCGGCTTAGATATGCTGCCAGGGGACTTATTTCGGTCTGAACCGAAAATATGGGCTCCACATCTATGCGTTCTCTTTAATGCCATACTAAAGGGCACGGACCCACCGGATACCTGGCGTGGTGCAGCGATAGTCCCTATCTACAAAAAAGGCTGTCCTCTTAAACCATCCAATTACAGGCCTATCAGCCTGATAGATGTCACCCAAAAATTGATGGGACGGATTATTTTATATAGAGTCCAGGGCTGGACCAAGGAAAACGAGATCTTGAGCCCTTTTCAGGCTGGCTTCAGGATAAGCACATCAACAGTGGACCAGATATTCAGACTTCAGGTCTTGTATTGGAAAACAGTGAGTGTGGAGGGTGGCAGCCTCTACTTCATCTTCGTTGACCTGAGGTCTACGTTTGATCTGGTCCCTCGGGATAAATTGTAGAGTGTACTGCTCGATCTTGGCTTACCACCTTACCTCCTGGACATGCTAATGAGGCTCCATACTGATACTTATGCACAAGTTAGGTGCGGGAAGCACGGAGAACTGTCAAACCGCTTCCCGGTGAATCAGGGGGTGCGCCCAGGGTGCGTCCTGGCCCCTACCTTATTCTGTCTATATATTAATGGGCTTATAGATCACCTACTTGGAGTAAAGGACACTGATGCCCCGAGGATAGTCTCAGGTTGGGTGCCCGCATTGATGTTCGCGGACGACACTTTATTGTTGTCCAAGACTTCAACGGGCATCCAACGAACCCTGGACGGTTTTGCTTGTTTCTGTGCATCAAGGGGCCTGGAGATGAATTTAGATAAAACTAAATTCATGATTTTCAATCCTCCTAGGCAGACACGACCAAATCCACTTCTGGGCGGCACTCCTATTGTGTTTCTATCTAGGACCCTAATTCGATATTCCCGATTTATGCCCTTATATGGCTATAATAAATAATACCCTTATAGAGGCATAAGAATCATATCCATATTTAGTAATAGCCCATGCAGTCCAAATACGGCAAGGCTACTCCCCTAGACTCCTAGAAAGTACAACATATTCTTTAACCAAACCAAGCCTCCAGCATCCCGGGAAATCCCCCTGCTCTTGTTTTGATTTGCAGAAGAACTCCGAGAGTCAGAAAGAACTGTTAGTTCTTGGTGACGTCTTATGTCCGACCTTACGTCAAACCCGGCACCTTTCAGGTAGAAATATACCAAAGTTGCCTTAAGCAGACACACAGTGGTTTGGAGCAGAGCGGCTATCTACTTGCCCGGAAGCCCAGCTGATGCGAGGAGCCGAAGGAAGCCGCCCCTCCCCTTTGACGCACTGAGGAAGACGCTGTCTTTTTCTCCAGCCGAGAAAATCCAGCTCCGGTGTTTCTAGCCACCCTTGCGGGTTGCTGGGATATCGAGTCCTGAGAGAGAAATACAAGACCTCCTTCATTCTAAGAACCAAGGTACGGAGCTGACTAAACCCTTAAGAGAATTCTTGATTCAGATCCTTGGCAAAAACCCTAACTTAACTTAAAACTGCGACTTACTTACTCCTTCCCACGTATTAGGCTTAGGTCAGGTACACCGGGGTAGGCGTAGATTAGAAGCACCATTTGAGTACGTTAGTCAATGTTTTTATGTATGTATATATTTTATCCATTTTAAAGTATCATATGGCTAAGAAACCATATCAATGCTTTTATTGTATTATTTCATAATACTCCTTTTACTGTACGCACTTTACTTCATGATAAGTATTGCAATTGTGGCAATTCATTTCTCTTGCATGAGAAAGAAGACTGCTCAATAAATAACACCTTTTATTGAAAACGCCCGTCTCTCTATTTCTCTGCACTCTGGTGAAACTAAGTATGCACGATTGACTGAGTGAAATAGTTGTCTATTGTTTTCACACGACTCTAGAGATACACTCCTTATTCTGAGGGAGCAAAGTTGTCATGTTATATGGTTGTGAGAAGCTAATCCCTTCTTGCCTATCCAGGGAAGTTAAACTCCTCCTTGTTTACTCGAGAAAGTTTCTAGTGACCTCTGAGCTAGCTGGCAAAACTAATTAAGTCTAATATAGTCAGTAGAGACCTAGTCGACCTCAGTCCTACGTCTACACTGCTGTTTATATTATTCCAATGCGCAGAGCCTATTGGGAATATAGGAATTACACTACATGGCGCCTAACGTTTGGTAAGGCGATAATCTAACGCAAGACATTAGAGTAACTCAGTCGTGCTTTTTCACACAGACCCCTTTTTCCCATAAAAACTCCAAAAGACGTCTGGAGTGGGTAAAAGGTTAAAATCCGCCGGAACTTAATAGGAAGAGATTCCTATGTATAGTTTTTGGTTTAGTCAACGTTGAAGGATACAGTGTTCCAAAATATTGTGCACCTAATCTTTGTTTGCTTGAAACTTGATCTGTAACAAAACTTTCCTTCAGTAAAATGGTGGAAAGTGAAGACAAAACGGAGAGAGCTAGATTAGCAGCTCAACTCCTAGCGGAAGACACAAGTCTCCAAGATGAAGACCCGAATGCTATTATTATTCCGGTAAATGTAAGAAGAACTATAACTAAAAAACGTATAGCAAATGGAGTATCTCCACGAGGTGGTACAGTCATATTCGTGGTAGGGGCCCATGAATATCGGCAGACAGAGGTATTCTATTCATGGATAAATTTTCCAGCAGCACACGCTGTGATACACGAATTCCACTATTACAAAATAGGGGAACCTCCGGATGAATACGCTCCTTTTGAGGACGTTGAAATCCCACTAACTTACCAAGAGCACCTGCTCTGGTTTAATGGTGCCCTAAAACATCAAAATCACATCAGCAGGCTCGGTCCACTAGGTAGACCAGGAACCACGTGGCCGGTTCTAGCCAGTTACACACCACATCCCGACATTGAAAAGATGTCAAGTGAAGAACTTTTAGTTAAACTAAAAGAATTAACAAAGGCATATAGAGAATTAGTTCAATTGGCAATGGACGATATAACGTACCTCCAGAAATTGAAAGAAACAGATATAGCAGAACAACCATTTGAACTTGCCAGAATCATAGAAAAATCCCATGAAGAACTAGGTAGAGATAGTTTGGGTGGGAAACCAGTAAAACCCCAACTAACTGAAAATCCTGAAAAGACTTTTATTAAAAATAATCTAAATACTCCAAAAAAGAGTTGGGATGGTAATAAACAATCCACTCCCAGAGAAAAATGATTCCAGTCCAGAGGAAGGTCTCCTCAACGGAGAGATAGATCTCCGGACCGAGGACACAAGTCTCCCCAGAGGGAGCCCTCTGAGAAAAGATACAACCTTAGAGATAGGGATAAATTGAGAAAACCTGATAGATATAAAGATATTGATACACGTCCCTCTCGGTCTTTTCAGACTTCCTCACAGAAATCGGAAAGAAGAGGACGGTCAGAACACAAGGAAGAGCACGTCAAGTCCAAAGAAAAGGAACCTGCTCATCAAAGTAAAAAATTACAATATCCCAAGAAGAAGGTAGCTAGTATTAAAATAATAAAACATGCCGAGGATACTGAGGACACAACTGAAAAACGGAGAGTGGGCCCAGACAATGCTAGAGAGCGCAGCAGAAGTGACCATAGCTCGCAAGATCTTGAGAAATCTCCTGGAGACAGTGGACACAAATGAATACATTCAAGTGGAAACTGCAGACACCAGAGTTAGCAAACCCCATAAATTATACAAAATAATATTACGTATAGAGGGGGACAAGACTAGGAAAGTAAGGGGTCTCTTTTGGGATAACCTTTCGAAAGGCTATGGCATCCTGTTAGCTGAGAAAGACTGGCCACCAGAATTTGTCAGGGAGTGCCCTCATGGCCCAGAAATGATTATGCCTGCCTTCTCAAAACATATTCCAATTCATAAAAAATACACATTAGCAAGAAATTGGGCAGTGGCCCAAGCTCCTGCATTATATAAAAATCATGTAGGATGGGATGAGGGTTCTCCTCACCATAAAATCCAGTTAAAAAATCAACCCACTGCACAAAGGCAGTACCCAGTTAAGCAAGGAGCTAAAAAGCAAGTCAGGGAGATCTTAGATCAACTTGAATATCAAGGGGTGATTGAAACATGCACCTCACAAATGAACAATCCTTTGTTTCCTGTCTCCAAGCCAGACGATTCATATCGTCTAGTTTTGGACTACAGACATCTAAACTCCTGCTGCAAAACATTTGCAGTACAAAACTCACACAGTGCAGCACTAATGAATAACATCGTGCGCAAAAAATATAAAATAACATTAGACATCTCTAATGGATTCTTTTGTCAAAACATTGCACCTGAAAGCAGGTATTTGACCGCTTTCTCAATAATGGGGTCGCATAAACACTTCTGTCGACTCCCACAGGGATTCAAGAATAGCCCAGGATTATTCTCAGCAAGAGTAACAGAGTTACTACAAATATATGATGATGAGGCATTATCTTATGTCGATGAAATCTATCTCACAGATGATGACCTGGAGACACACTTGAAAAGAGTGAAAACCATAATACTTGGGTTTGCAGCTGAGGGTTACAAATTCAACTTTAAAAAGTCACGAATTGCCCATATAACTGTCCTGTTTTTAGGATATGAATTATCAAGTGAAGGCAAAAGCCTAGCAGATAACTTCTTAGAGAAGTGTGCTGTACTCCAAGCACCTAAAACGCTTCAGAACTTACAATCAATATTAGGTTTCCTGAATTTCGGAAGAACATACATTCTAAATTATGCAGAGAGAGTTAAACCTCTCTATGAATTAATAAAACCTGATTTCAAACCAATAAATTGGACTCAGAAACACACAGAAATTTTAAGATCATTGCAAACAGACATGTTAGCTAAAACTAAATTGCATACTCGCGAAAACGTACGCAACCCTGTAATCCGAGTCATCCCAGGAAGATGCGGATTCACGAACCTAACCTCTAATGAGGGAGAAACGGTACCAATAGCTTATAAATCACACTTGTACACACAAGCTGAAATGAAATTCAGTTCTACTGAAAAAATTCTAATAGCGGTTCAAACTGCTGTAGCTAAAGAAAGAGCCCAAGCCCAAGGCAGAAGAATAACTGTTTTAACAGCAGAATCAGCCCTTGAGGCATTAACAAGCCCACGCAATCTGAATACAGTGGCATTAGATCCAAAATGGATACAATGGGAAAATTCTCTTGCTGCAGAAGACGTGAAATACTACTTTGACCCGATAAAAGAAAAAACTAGAAAATCTAGAACATGAAGAAGAATATCCTCTGCCAATCGAAATTCTGCCTCTCGAACAATGCACATGTGTAATCTACATGGACAGATTTGCACAACACTACGATGTAGAGAAAAAATCCTACAACGCAGCGTGCGCGATTGTTAAAGGTCGCTGACGCTTTGGTAAATTCAGAAGAATAGTCACCAAAACTGAATCACTCAGAAACTGTTCAACTCAGCGAGCTGAAATAAGATCTTTAAAGATGGCGCTTGAAAATGCCGATCGCGAATTCCCCACACTGATAGTGTGCGATTCGCATTTGTGCGTCAAGTCTTACAATAATGACATACAGACCTGGATTCAAAACGGTTACAAAGATGACACAGGTGTCACAATAAAGCATAAAAACTCTGGGAACAAGTAGTTCTTTTACAGAAAGAACTACAAAAGACTCACGTGATCCATACACTGAGTCATCAACGTGATGGCGTTCACGTTGCAGGGAATTCATTGGCTAACAGAGCCACAGTTGAAGTGGTCCAACCGGCTTCCGTAGCCACAAAAAAGCGTTCTAAAAAATACATAGACGGAGAAACCATGCTAGCGGTAAAAGCCTCATTAAAAGGCGACTATGCAGCATTACCTCTCGGCTATCCACTCAATTATACATACATAATAGATGCAAACTCCGTTCCTATTGCTCAAATCCCTGGAGTGGGGGACAGAGTAATTCCAAACACGAACAGGAGAGTCTTCTTGATTGAAGGCGCACACATATGATTGTGTCTAAGGCACCAAGAGATCATGAAATCTCTAAAAGAATTACAATCAGTATACTGGTGGCCGGGGATGAGCTTGCAACATTACAAATTTACAAAAGATTGTCCTGACTGCAACCGAGATCGCAGTCATGAACCGGACCAGACTAGTGCCAGGACACCTCTATTAGAAAGCATAAGGCTATCTATACGCAAAAATCCAGCAGGAGAAATGCGATCCCATAAATATTAAGACTAGATTCACTTAAAATGCAGACACCAGCACTTGGCTGACGCCAGAACTGTTATACAAAGAATTGCCAGTCTTTATCGGCATATACGCATTTGGCATGCTGCATTCTGACCAGGGTCCTGAGTTTAGCTCTAGGGCTTGCAAGGAGGCCATGTCCAGCATGGGCATTGCATTGCGGTACTCTTCTCCCTTCCATCCTGAGGGAAATGCGGTAGTGGAAAGAAAAAAACGTGACATAAAGCAATCTATAACGGCAAGGGTATTAGGTTGTGGTGATGGGTGGGTCAAACATTTAACAAGTGTCCAACGTAGTCTTAACAATCTGCCAAGAAATTCTCTAAAAGGTCTCACTCCTTACGAACTATTGTTGGGTACTAGAATGCATATCCAGGACTTAGATAGTCACACTTCAGTGGTAGAAGAAAAAGCCTTTGATATCAAAGACCGTTTGGCTGTTTTACAGGACTTAAATGAAACAAGAAGAAGTCTGAGTAATATAAAGCTAAAGCCAACGGCCACTGAAGAAAAACCACCTGTCCCAGCAAGACCTGTCTGTATTCCAAAGATAGGGGATCTGGTCAGAGAAAAGATCGCGGTGAAGAAGGAATCTGGGCCTTCTTACAGAAAAGCAGTACCTGTCTTAGCTGTCAGCGGAACAAGATCAGTAGTACTACCGCCCCTTGCTGGTAAAAAGGAGAACCGAGTTGTATCCATCGACCTGGTAAAACCACAATCATGTGGCCAATAATAAGTAGTAGGCCCAGTGGACTCCCAAGAAATAGCAGAAGACCAAATCTTGCTACAATCCAAGAGGTTTTAACTGAAAGACTATCAGCTAGATTCATCATTATCCAGTTTTGCGAGTCCTTAATAGCGATTCATAAGGAATCGCTATTAAGGACTTGCAAAACGGGATTCATGTAGGAATTGCAAAAAATATTGCGATTCCTACATCTTCCTTATTTGCGTTTGGCAAATTGTTAATCGCAAATAAGGAATAACTCCCCAGTCATTCCAATGGGCCTAAAGGCCCATAGGAATGAATGGAGAGTTATTCCTTATTTGCGATTAGCAATTTGCTAATCGCAAATAAGGATGCGATTTCAAGGGTGCCAGGGGTGTCCAAAGGACACCATGTAGCACCCTTGAAAAGCAAATGTAGCCAGATGTTGCGCACACACATGTCCAAAGGACATGTGTGTGTGTAACATACCACTCAGAAAAATGCACTAAAGTGCATTTTTCTGAGTTTTCGCTATTTACCACGAAGTCTGA
Organism: Lissotriton helveticus; assembly: GCF_964261635.1. NCBI lineage: Eukaryota > Metazoa > Chordata > Amphibia > Caudata > Salamandridae > Lissotriton > Lissotriton helveticus. The sequence goes on along the minus strand of NC_136059.1, from coordinate 1,597,102,171 downwards.
CTTCGTGGTAAATAGCGGCCAGAAAATGCGAATTCGCAAATTGAAAATGGTTGATGAATTGCATTTAAGGAATCTCAAATAGAGATTCCTTAAATGTTAAATGCAATTCCTCGCAAATATGCGATTTCGCAATTAGCGATTTTTGCATTTGGGATGATGAATCACAAATGCAAAAATTGCACTCGCAAAGGGCCAGATTCTCAGAATCTGGCCCTTTGCGAGCTGTTTTCGCCTTGATGAATCTAGCTGTAATCACTTTTGATAAACCTGCAGTGAATAAAAAAGGACTATGCAACAAAGCCATGGAACTTGTGCCTCTTGAAACCCAAATTACAACAGTTCGTCAAGAAACACCTGTCTACAATGATGTAGCATCGGACTATACTCATGTCTCAAAGAAATATCCAAAGACTAAAGAAAATCCAGAAATAATTCCAAAAATTGACAGAACTGCATCTGGCTACTTCATCAATTTCGATGACTTTTCTGATGATCCAAGTGAACATGAAGAAACACCAGCAACAAAAACTTTCAAAGACAAAGTAACTGAACTCTTTCATCAACTCAAAGATTTCTCCATGGATTGAATTTTAGATTGAGTTAGGTGTACTTTTCCTCCTGCTTTGGCTCATCATGGTTCTTTGTTTGGGAAAATTCATTGAAGGAAAATACAGTACAATGGACACAGCAAGTCAGAACATCAACTTGGTCCTAAAGCCTCACAAGTCATCTCACATCGAGAAAAGAGATCTGTCATCAGTGAACATCACAGCCAATCCAATACCCGGTGGGGTAGCATGGGACAAAATGGATTATGAAATTTATGACCCGATTGAGCTCTTGAAATATCCACACCAGTTCAAGGTTTCATTAAGTGACTTTGTAAAACCAAGTACTTTTTCTGATGATTGGGACTTTGATAATATTAATAATATGATGTCAGATTTAGTAATGTCAGCTTAATTCACAGAACATGATTATTTGCAGGGTTCATCAAATTATGAAGAGTTATATTGTTATAATCATTTTGGTCATCACTATTTGCATAAATCTGCTCAACCTAGAAATGTTTTAAATTATAACCAATGGGAACATTGTCCAACTCCGCCAAAAGGCAGCCCACAAACATATTATGAGAAATTCCAATACTTCTCAGGGTTTAACAACAGTGATCCAGAAAAGTTTTATTTTAAAATGTTAAGTAAGACAGGAATGAAAACAATGTTGACAAATACTAAATTGATTTATTCTGAAACATTTTATGAAAAAATGACTACATTTGGTTTTGAATTCTGGAAAAACAACATTGAAACAAAAACCATCTGGGGTACAAAAAAATGGCAGGTCCAAGGTTTAGAAGCATTATTTAGAGCCTGCATAATCCCAGAACAATTAATATTCCTGAATGACACCATTCAGCAAACAACCTGTCTTGGTCTAGCCAAGATAACAGGCTTAAATAAACCGTCTATTCCAAAGCCCATACCTGATAGTAAAAGCACTACAGATGTGGAGATAGACGTATCCCATATTTTACACCAAAACATAACAAATCCTGATTGCAAAAAAATGGTTGATCTGGCCCACAGACACAACTAACTGTCAAGATAGACTCCTGAACAAAATATAGGGGTTTAAACAGACCAGGTCAGATCCTAGATACTCCGAAAGACAACATCCAGGGATAGTTACAACATCCAGTGTAGGGAAACTCTGCCTCGAATGGCTACAGAAATCCACACTGGCTGAAATTAAGCAACACTTGACTTTACTTAAAGACGGTGCTGACTTGCGTGATTTCATACTGGGACCACGCAAACAGCGTCAAAAACGTTTCATATACGCCGGTATATACGCTGCTTACAACGAGGCTTGGAAAGTAACACAAATTGAAACAGCTGAAAAAATACGAGAAATTGATCGTATTAATTTGGAAAAATCACTTTCTGTAGTGGACAATGTGTTAACGACTCTGTCCTCCAGAATATATTCACTGGACAGCATTGTATCATCTGCTATTGATATAATAGAGCAGGACTTACTAATGTTACAACATGGTCAGTCCCAATTACGTTCTATTGTACAGCTTGGCTGGACGTTGCAAAATCTGCGTTCAGGCTACGTGCCATGGCGTTTGATCAACGTAACGTCATTATTCTCTATCTTTAACCTTACTGATAAACAAATCAGTTTGGCACAAAAAGGAGCAGACTATACAATTCTGAGCATTGAAAAACTTGAGAGATTACCATTGACAATGTCAGAAAGACCTGTCATTGAATGGATAATACATGGAACAATTACAATCCCAATAACAACTTTCCAGTTTAAGTATTGCCAAAAATATATACCAGCAGGCCTGTATGAAAGGTTGGGTAAAGGATACATCAAGTCAGCATGGAATTTACCTTATTCACACAATGTTTATAGTGAAGGGAAAAAAGAGGTATTTCTTAGTGGTAACAATTGTAAAAAATCACTAAGCGGTACACTCCTGTGCCAAGGTATTAACTTGCATGGAGCCTGCGAAGGGTCTTCAAATAACCTTTCATGTCACCTGCACAGCACTCCTGCAGCACAGATAGAGCCATTCTTTAGACAGCTTTCCAACGGCAGCTACGTTCTAATAAGTGACCACAGCTGTTGTGGCATGGTGCCAGGAAAAGCCTATCTTGTGAGCGTTAGTTCCATGGTCACTTGCTGTATGCAAGTATTGTATCCAAACAGCAATCCAGACATGAGGCGGCAATATGGCCTTCTTTGAATATCTCTTCTATTCGAATTGATACTTTAAGCAGAATGAAATCCATTCTTTTACAGACAACTGTGCCTTTAACCTCGTCCAAAGAGACGTATGATCTGCAAGTTGCAAGGACAGCAGCAGAGATACATTCCCTATTATCAACAAATTGCCCCGTACATTTCGTAGAAATGTTGAGCCAAATTTTAAACATGTCTGATACCAGTGGCATCGCACATGTATTTAAGACAATTTTTTCGGGACTGTTAACACCCTTTGAAACAGTCCTGGTCATTTTTACGAATTTTGTCCATTCTGTATTCGGCGGTCTGCCTCTTCTTTTGGGACTCGTAGCAGGAATTTTATTTTTGATCCTTCCGCTCCGATATGGCAAGCCAAGCCACAGACAAGACTCCAGCAATGATGGGAGAAACGATCCTAGCTATACGCTACCGGGACCGCATCACTAAAGTCCTCGGATTTGCCCGACTAAGAGATCTAAGTACAACTTGGTTTCTTTCATTCAGACCAATCTGGCAAAATTGCATCTTACCTGTGCTTCGATGTATGCTATGCGGAGAAGAATGCATGTTGGACGACTGTCTTACACTACCATCAGCAGTGCCAATGGATACAGATACCTTGCTAGCTCCGGTAACGACTCATGCATCGTGTTGTCCCCAGCGGCAACCTATTCTGATGACGGCATTCGTTGAGAGTTCACCACTATGAGTAGGTGGTGGTGAAGTACGAGAGGAAAGCAGCACCAAACAGGTACAACCTTCTGTGAGCATTGCTGATCTTGACATCGATAATAGCAATCATTCTCACATATGCACAATTTCAGCATTTTCGAACTTGGTCGAACCTTCACCTGATGTTGTAGACCAATTTTTTGCAAGTTTGTCTGAAATGATGTTCTCCCCTGAACAAAAAGAATAACCTTTTAAAACAACGAGCACACAGTGTTCCCTGAACTCTGAATTCGGCCTTCAGCTTTGATAAACACAGCTACTGAAAACAATTGGAACTATATTTTCCCTTGAGAGCGAAATTATTTTTTTTTCACTTCCAAAATATTTACCCTTTTTCTGGCACAAAGTACTCTGCTTAAAGTAGAAACTAGAACTATTCTTAGAGAACAGAGATTCTATTTTAGGAACTCTAGAGACAATATTTTACCTCAGCCTCTAGCACATGTACAGCATTTGTATAAATATGTGATGGAATGGTCTCGATCTTTTCTGTATTCAGAGCCATTTCATGTGAAATTTTCGCAATTCATTCAGCTGATATATATATGCATTTAACTGAATGATAACACTGCTTGAAAAGCATACAGTACCAATACTCATTTTCGTGTATTTGCCATATACCATTTCAAATGCATTTTAAATATGTATTTTGGGGTGGGTTGGAAAACACACATGCATCGTTATGTTTAATATTGCTTAGTTTTTAGTAATGATGGACATTAATTCGTGGAGTGGGTGTTGTGTTTCTATCTAGGACCCTAATTCGATATTCCCGATTTATGCCCTTATATGGCTATAATATATAATACCCTTATAGAGGCATAAGAATCATATCCATATTTAGTAATAGCCCATGCAGTCCAAATACGGCAAGGCTACTCCCCTAGACTCCTAGAAAGTACAACGTGTTCTTTAAACAAACCAAGACTCCAGCAGCCCGTTAAATCCCCCTGCTCTTGTTTTGATTTGCACAAGAACTCCTAGAGTCAGAAAGAACTGTTAGTTCTTGGTGACGTCTTATGTCCAACCTTACGTCAAACACGGCACCTTTCAGGTATAAATATACCAACGTTGCCTTAAGCAAACACACGGTGGTTTGAAGCAGAGCGGCTATCTACTTGCCGGGAAGCCCAGCTGATGCGAGGAGCCGAAGGAAGCCGCCCCTCCCCTTTGACGCACTGAGGAAGACGCTGTCTTTTTCACCAGCTGAGAAAATCCAGCTCCGGTTTTTCCAGCCACCCTTGCGGGTGGCTGGGATATCGAGTCCTGAGAGAGAGATACAAGACCTCCTTCATTCTAAGAACCAAGGTACAGAGCTGACTAAACCCATAAGAGAATTCTTGATTCAGATCCTTGGCAAAAACCCTAACTCAACTTAAAACTGCTACTTACTTACTCCTTCCCACGTATTAGGCTTAGGTCAGGTACACCGGGGTAGGCGTAGATTAGAAGCACCAGTTGAGTACGTTAGTCAATGTTTTTATGTATGTATATATTTTATCCATTTTAAAGTATCATATGGCTAAGAAACCATATTAATGCTTTTACAGTATTATTTCATAATACTCCTTTTACTGTATGCACTTTACTTCATGATAAGTATTACAATTGTGGCAATTCATTTCTCTTGCATGAGAAAGAAGACTGTTCAATAAATAACACCTTTTATTGAAAACGCCTGTCTCTCTATTTCTCTGCACTCTGGTGAAACTAAGTATGCACGATTGACTGAGTGAAATAGTTGTCTATTGTTTCCACACGACTCTAGAGATACACTCTTTATTCTGAGGGAGCAAAGTTGTCATGTTATATGGTTGTCAGAAGCTAATCCCTTCTTGTCTATCCAGGGAAGTTAAACTCCTCCTTGTTTACTCGAGAAAGTTTCTAGTGACCTCTGAGCTAGCTGGCAAAACTAATTAAGTCTAATATCGTCAGTAGAGACCTAGTTGACCTCAGTCCTACGTCTAAACTGCTGTTTATATTATTCCAATGCGCAGAGCCTATTGGGAATATAGGAACTACACTACACTCCACTGGAGCGAGTAAAGACCTTTCAGTACTTCGGCGATACTCTTGCAGAACATCTGGACTGGGATACCCAGTTAGCAAAGGCTGCTTTTAAGTTAACCAAAGTGGTGGGGGGGATTCAGAAAATGCGCTGAGTCTCTGAGTTCAAGCCTGCTGCTCCTGTCATTGAAATTTACAAACTACAGGCTAGAGCGGCCTCTTTGAATGGGGCAGAACTCTGGGGACACCAAAGGCCTATTAACCTCATTAAGGTAGAACACACATTTATGAGAAATGTATTGGGTCTTACTCCGTTAGTACCTCTCCGTATGGACCTAGGGCTACTCCCTATCGAGGAGGAAGTGGCACTACGGCCACTAACGTATTGGAGAAGATTGTGGTCAGTGCCTGAACTTGTTTGCTATAAAAATGAATTTTGGGAGATCTGGCCTGTATTGAGAACAAACTAAGCTAACACACATTAGGGCAACTAGCATTGGGATTGGCCTATCTGAGCTCTGGGAAACACCTGATGTAGCTTGCCCAGCGCTAACCAGGGTTGATTTGGTTTGCCACTTTAGGCACCACAACTTATCGTCTCTCCATGCGAGTTCCACAATGGGAAGATTGACTATTGAGTTTCTTCAAGTAAAAGAAGATTATAAAAAGGAAGAATTTTTAGATTTGATTTATCCATCACTGGCAAGGAAACTTTACATGCAATTCAGGATGGGTAGTCTGCCTCTCAAGGTCTTTACCAGCAAATGGGACGGTAATAAGAACACTTAGTGTCCAGCCTGTAAACACAATCTTGAAAATGAAATTTGTGTCCTTTTTTTCTGCCCAGCTTATCAGACTGTAAGGAAACGTTGGGTGACACCAATTTGCTGAAACTTAGACTTTATTCAGTGTGCTCAAACTTTTAGAGTCTTAAAGTATGACATGCACCCCCCATCATTTCTGCTGTCTCGCGTTTTTTAAACGGTATGTGGCACAGACAGAGAAAATTTCTTAATGATTCAACTTGATAGTAGGAAATATTTGCATATAATGTAATTAACTCTTTCGATAACTAATCCAATGTTTAATCTGTTTTTATGACTGATGGATTAAGCCATAGTTTTAATCTTGTAAATATTGTGTATATATATGATTGAGCTTGACTTTGTATTGTTCCATGCTATTTTTTTATCTTGTCATGTATGTATTTTATTCTGCACTTTTAAGGTCCATTGTGAGCGAAATAAAGTTATCGAATGAATAAACTGTTTGCTATGATAATCATACCATCTAAAGACGTAACTAAATTATATTACAGAATAAAATGTCAAGTCTATGAAGACAATAAAGAAAAATTAACAAAGCTCTTCTGCCACTTCGAGAACGCCTGGATTGGCCTTCCGCAACACTCAGGACAAACATCAAGCCAGGTTTCAAATACAGTAGTGAAATGTTTATCACAGTACATAAACAAAGAAGCAAAGACCAAAAATGCAGCAGGAGGCTGGCACAACTTCTTTCAGTTGCCACCACTAGAAGATAAATTATACATTACCAGTTTATTGAAATCCTACAGATTTATAAAGCTATCATGAACTAAGGATGAAGAAATTCCAAGACCAAAACTTCAAATTAAACTATGCAAACAAATCATTTACACGCACAATGTATTAGGCAACAAAATAGATGTATAAAGAACCGGCTTCCCTAGAGTCAATTCAGCATTCCACCCATCATTTGTTTGTATAGCAGTTTTCAACCTATGTGGGATGGGTATGCCCAGACGTGGTCCCTTGCTTACTGGCCACTGTATTCAAGCTAGCCTGGCTGATGAAGCGTAATACCCAGAAACCAGTCCCAGGATGCTTGTTTCCGGTCCAGGGAGGACCTGGTTTGGCAGTTCGGTCTTTACTGTTCCCATGAGGCACAGGGTCAAGACTGATTTGCATGTGGCTGGGTCTAAACTGGGGTGGCATGGTGAGCAAAAGAACAATGGATTTAAACCAGATCTCTTGACTGGGGGTGAATGTATGATTTATTCAGCATTCCATCCATCATTTGTTTGCGTAGCACTCCCTAGACTCAATAGCGCGCATACAAAACAACAAAATAAAAACACTATTAAAAACAAATCTCTAAAAACACACAATCAAAAATGAATTAATGAGGGAAACAGGCTTTTTAGATAAACAGCATAATTTGTTTTAAATAATTATTATATATTAATTCATGTTCAATCCAGATTAAAAACAAACAAGCCCAATCTAAATAAATACATTAAAAAGTCCCTCTTTCCTTAACTTTAAAAACATTTTGAAAGTGAACTATAAATGAAATGAAATACATCACACACTATATAAAATACTGAATTAATTAATTAATTAAATATTATGAATTATATATTACAAGTCAAACACAATACAAGTACATGGTGATTAAAATGTCGAATCGGGATCGTTGCCAAACCGAGTGGGCACACAGAGAGGGGGTCTGAAAGCTTACCTGCCCCGTTTGACCATCTCGGGCTGCTTAACATCGCTGGGTCCCTGACGCTGTGGTTTCCCCCGCCGCCGAGCTGGTGGCAACGCTCGGTCACGGAGCGGGGTTGAGACTACAGCTCCCAGCCTGCCCTGGGAGAACACCGCCCACTTCCTGTTCAGCGCGACCGGAGGCGCTCAAAATCAGACAGCTCCCACGGAGGAGCAGGGATCGTTGCCAAACCGAGTGGGCACACAGCGAGGGGGTCTGAAAACTTACCTGCCCCGGGCAGAGGGCGGGCCGTCTGTGGCCGTCAGGGGACGAGAAGGGACGGGACGGGCCACCCCCATAACATCTCCTGCTGACAATGGGTAAGCGAAAGAAAGCGACAAATATGGAGGAGGGTGGGAAGAATGCTAAGGTCCCAAGACACTCTAAATCTATCATGACCTATCTTTCCTCGGCGGTGGGAGCATTGACAAAGGATATTGCCAATGCGGAGTATGAACTGGGTCTGTCAGCCACCCCCTCACCAGTCACTTTTCCATCTACCCCTACGGAGCTGGGTGATATCACACCTAATGTCAATCCCCTGTTACCACTGGATCCCGTTGTGACAATCGTTAATCCTCCTCCCACAAGCCTTACAGCTAAAGTATCTACCCCCACCTCGCCAGCTAGTCAGCCAAAGTCAAGCCAGCAGCCAACTACTCGACCCACCAGGAGGTCGATGGATAATAATGCCATCAGTGTGTCCCTATCAAATTTGCCAATTGATCTCCTAGGGGACCAATTAGAGGCACTTTTTGTTGCCAGGATTGAACCACTACTTGTTGGTATTGCGAAAGACATTGTGGACACACTAAACACCTGTCTAGAAGGATTACTAAAGAAATGTGCTATAATCGATAGACTTGTCAACACCCCCCAACTCGTATGGTACCACATGATAGAGCGATGTGTTCTGAGGGTGAGGGAGGAAGGAAGGTAACTGATAAGGGGGATATTGTACAGGTATCTTGTGTGGCACTGCAACTTGAGAGTAGCGTAGGGGCCACTAACACATAATTTCCAGTCAAGGATGCACCCCTCGAATTGTGGAGGGGCAGTCACGCCCGCGGCACCAGCCTTGCACACCTGATCTTAAGAGGGTATCCTACAGTAAATATAAACTTAATTTACCACCTGAGGCGTCCCCACTAGTAGCTGTTCCCCCACTAAGAGATGGGGAGGTGGAATCTACCACGGACCTTATGGCTAAGACTAACAAGTGGTGTTCGGACAAATGTTGCGGGGAGAACATTGCAGACAAGATTATCTACACAAGGAGGGTGTGTTGGATTGGTAAACAACAGAAATCTACCCAAGGAGATTGCGTGGTAATTAATTTTAGCAGGGCTAACCTAGCAGATAGACTCTTCTGGGATGGCTCTGATATATCGTTAAAGGACCAACTGAGACCTGTCCCGCTGGGTTTCTTTTACCCTCCCCCGTTTGCACTATGCAAACCAGACGCCCTGAGAGTAGCAGGTTGGGAGGGCGCCTACTTCTAGGAGAGGGCAGGACCAATGTTCACACATCTTCACAACTCCTAAGGTGCCCAACTACCTCATCAACTTGCCATCCCCGTGACCACCAGAATGCCCGGGAGGTTGTGGGGTTGGCCACGGAAAACCGTTTTGCCCCCCTGTCGGGTTTGGAGGACATAGACTGACTATCAGTCAACCCCACACGTGCGATAGAGGAGGTAGGGCATCTAACTTATGATGAAGTAGGGGTATGTAAGCTACTTAGCTGGAATGTGGCAGGAATTAACTCCAAACACAATGACAAGGAATGGGTTAGATGTGTCTCTGGGCACAAGGTTATTGCCCTACAGGAAACATGGGACACTACTGCCAATTTTTGGATGGACGGGTTTACCAGCTTCGCTAAAGCAGCCACCCCTAGCAGTGTTGGTAGAGCTAAGGGAGGCCTCCTAATTTTATTTTCCCTAGAACTGAAAGGATCTTTAAGACAGACTAATAACGTCTCCCCCAATATCCTTATTGTCGAAAGGGAAATCAGCCCCTCCAGGAGGACATATTACATTCATTTTTATAATTCCTGGAATAGGGACAACAGCAATAATAATATTGCTAGACTAGATGCTGTTTTAATGTCAGTCAGTCAGAATACACATCTTGATTCGGAGTACATACTATTGGGAGATTTTAATATTCACCCCTGCATGCTAATGTGTGGTTCAAGTAACAAGGAAGGGGGAGAAGGTCTCGATGGCCCCCACTTCGAGCATACGACATGGGGAGAAGAGTTAGAAGATCTCCTGGCTAACTTTAACCTCTTTGAACCGGAGGGGGGTTCAAGAATAGCTACCTTTACGGGTACTGACCCTGGAACAATTATAGATTACATTTTTGTAACATCAGGTATCTTAAACAGGGTCATTTCCTATCGCACAGTTCCCTCCCATTACAGCGACCACAACCCTGTTATACTTGATGTAGCTTGGGGAGATTTTATGGGGCCAAACCCGGGGCCAGTAAAACCAGGGCATACTTTACGCACATCCGACCAGGGTAGAAGACTCAAATGGGCAAAGGTGGTTCCGGAGAACTTTTATGCGGAAGTTTTTCCGAAAATCGAGGCCCAGGTGGCGGTGTGCCAAGACCCAAATGCCCGGGACGGTTAAATTATAGGGGCCTTCGAGATTATGTGTGGGCAGGTCTCACAGGATCTTTTGGAAAAACCCAGGAAGGGAGCGTGTAACAAGCAGCGCTGGTTTGACGCTGCTTGCTCAAAAGCACATAAATCCCTAATGACAGCCTTGAAGAGAACACCTAGGATAAGGGATGACATTGTCACATTGAGGAAGAATTATAGGCTAGCAGTCAAGACCAGACAAGACATCATCAAAAGTGAAGCCTGGGAGAATCTCCTCTCCGCTGCCGTTCTTAAGGATAGCAGGCAATTCTGGGAAATAATCAAACAGCCATTCTTCTCTGATTCAACTAATGATGTCATGGACTGTGTTATCCCAGATGACAAATGGCTGCCCACTTTAGAAAAGTGTATGGAGACAACGAGAAGGCTAGCCAAGTATGTCCCCTGGTGGCCCCGGATGCCGCTCCCATCCATTTTAAAAGGTCTGAGGTGGAGAAAGCTATTTTGGCCACTACCAAGAACAAGGCTCCTGGACCTGACGGGGTGCCGGACGACTTTTATATACACGCACCAAAGTTATGGGCGGGGGTCTTGGACAACGTCTTTACCGCCGCTAACGGCAACTCCATACCATCCACCTGGGATACTTCTACCAACGTCCCCATTTTTAAGAAGGGCCAGCGGGACGATCCCGGGTGTTATAGGCCCATATCCCTCCTGGATCTTAGGCAGAGTCCTTTTGGCCAAACTGAGGGATAGTGTAGAGGGTTGCGGGGGGCTGGCAGAAATCCAGTACGGGTTCAGAGAGAAGAAGGGAACGGTCGAGCAATGCTCCAACTTACACCTGTTGATCTCGAAATATACGGTGGCCAAGGAGGGGTCCCTATTCCTAGCGTTTATTGACCTCTCCTCGGCCTTCGACTTGGTAAACAGGTCTAAGTTATGGACCACCCTCCTGAAGATGGGGATAGATGAGGCGTTGGTCAAGTTCATGTCCTCTCTTCACCAAGAGCTTTTTGCTGCAGTGCGGATTACTAATGAGGGAAGGTGTACGTCCCGTTTTAAGTCAATGCGGGGTGTTCGACAGGGCTGTATATTGGCCCCGTTGCTTTTTACCATCTACATTAATGGCTTGGGCGCCCACCTAGAGGATGTTGAGGGTGACGTTCCGTGTGCAGGAACAGTTAAGATCCCCGCGCTCCTGTAAGCGGACGACGCGGTGCTGATAGCTCGCACTGGTGTCTGTCTGCAACACCTTCTGGACGCCTTTGGCACATTTATGGACCATCTAGATTTAAAAATAAATATGAATAAATCCCATACCATGGTCGTGGGGCGCCAAAGTAGCAAGGGGAAAACTAAAATCTTTGAATATAAGGGCGAGGTCGTTACCAGAGTCTCTACGTTCCCCTACCTGGGGGTTCTTTTTGACCAGAGGGGATCTTGGGGACCCCAGGTTAGGGTTAAGAGGTTGGCGGTGACTAGATCATCAGCAGCCCTCATGGGATTTGCAGGCAGGTTGGGTGCAAGACCGATGGAAGCGCTTTTGAAGATCTATAAAAGTAAATCAGTTGCTCTGGCCTCATATGGTTCACCCCTTTGGGGTTACGTAAACCTGGAACCAATTCAGAAGGCGGAAAACAGATTCATACGGACCCTCCTGTCCGTCCCACAGTCCACACCGACTTTTTCCATACATATGGAGGTGGGACTAGACTTCGTCACTGATGGGCTGAACATGGCACCCTTGATTTTCTGGCTAAAGACTTGGCCCAATGAAGAACTGCCCCTTAATCATAAGATCATGGCTGATGTCATGTCTTTGGACCATTTCAAAAGGGTGCCATGGTTGACCTATCTGATGAAGTTGTTTTCTGACCTGGGACGACCAGAACTCTTTACATTCCCCCGGGACATCAAGAATCAGGACATTGACTTGATCAAGAAGCAATTCATGGGCAGGGCAAGAGCGTGTCGCAAGGAAAAGGAACTAGTGAAACCGGCAGTGAGGAGACACTATCTGCTGGTAAATTCATTTGCACTAGCACCTTACCTTTGTTTAGTTACGATCCCATTCCATAGGTTTCTCCTGACTAAGTTTAGGTTTAATTTGTTAAATTTTTATTTGGGTAATTTTAAAACGTGGGAAAAACCTGAATTAGCCCCTCCCTGTTGTTGTGATCACTTTTCTGTTCAAGATACCATGCACTTTGTTATGTTTTGTGGGTTTTTCTTAGAGCCTAGGAAAAAATATCTGTTACCTATTTTAAAGGAGGCTGGCTTCACACAAGTGAAACCAGCCCTGCTCTACCTGCAATCATTGAACAACATACGCATTACATTCTGTATGGCCAATTTCCTGGTGGCAGCAGCCAGAACAAAAAAAACCACATCAGAACAATTGGCCCCTTTAAATTGCGTTTAATCATTATATATGAACTTTGTACAACACTAAAAGAACTTAATCTGCCTTTTTATGAACCTCATGTATGCACTGACTTGTATGATACTGTAAATAGTTTTTATCTGTATGAAATGCTTTTATCTCTTTGTATGATTTTTAACTAAATCGAATAAAGATATTTTGACTGACTGACTGAATATCCAAAATGTTAAACACTTAAAAATGCTAACATAACACAAAGTAAGCATTCCCTCCCACACATTTTGTGAAACATAAAGATACCTCAATTCTGTAGGATTAGGGAGTTTTCCAAAATCCTCATCCTCATCTACAAATCCAAAAGGTGCATCCAGAAAATGCTAAACTTTAAATATGGTAGATAACACCAATCCATTCATTAAGAAATCGTGTAGAATATATCTTTTAAAACTATAGACTGCATACCAAACATCAACAGTAAAGGGCAGTATCCTAAGAATTTTGGAATATTTTATTATCCATAGTAATATCCAAAATAATTTATTTAAAAAAGAAAATTCCCAAATATCCAGATCAAAAAATGATATTGATTGTAGCCTTCATCTGTCCCGAAAATGAAGTTGAAAAAAAGTGCAGCTCCCAGCCAAATCTGCATTTGATTTATAAAAATAAAAAATAAAACACATTTGATAACAGAACCTTAACTAAATAAAAAATAATGAAACAAAAAATACATATAGCAATTCTTAAAACGAATGCAAACTCCCTTACACAATAATCCTTCATAAACTTGATCAATCACATTCAAAAAAAGACTTGCCCACACTAAATTAACTACATTCATGAATAAAATATAAATTGAAATTAATCTTACCTAATCCAAAGAAAAGTGGTCCAGGCTTCGACCTCTATGTTAAACACAGCTGAATGAATAAAAAAAAGAAACACTAGAAAATATTATACACTGTACAAAATGGTGCTTTTTTAAAATTAAAAATGATTGCTGTTCAATGCATCACAATTTAAAAATGTTATTAAATATAATTTTGTAAACTTTATTTAGAAATGTAAAATATGTTATTTACTACAATGTTTTAAATGTCTATTTACATTTTGTTGATAAAAAATGTAAAATAATATATGTATGTTGATTTTATTTCCTACAGTTCAGAAAAAAAATCATTAAAAAGGAAAATAAGGACATATTCAAAAATGATACTTTATGTGCAAAACATAATGGCTTCTAAAAAAAAAGTAACACTATGTAAAAAATGTTTTGTTCATACAAGTTTTTTCTTTAAATTACAATGTAAGTAAAAAGTGTGTGTATTTATAAAAATACTTACTAAAAATGCTGTTTAAGTGAAAGTGGTAGAGTAATGTTTATTTGAATTTTTATATTATTTAGAAAATGAAGTAATTACAAACTAATAACAAAATTAAGGGCCTTATAACGATGTCAGGCAAATGCTGTATCGGTATAGGTACCGCCTGACCATGGGTGGGCAGTTCTCCCTACCTTATTTTGATGTGACCGCACATGGGGGCTGCTTACGATGCATTAGGAAATGTCTCTGACTGTCGGTCGGAGCCGTTACTTACGTATCTTAATCAGTCGGTCGGATTCCTTTCCAACTGACCCATTAGGATGGTGTTGGTTGTAAAGGAATCAGACCGGTCATTCTGACTGGCTTCGCCTCAGGGATTACAATGTCGGATTCCGCCATCCTTTCTGTAACGACCTTTCTGACACAGAAAGGCTGACGGAAGTTGACTTTTGAGGCCCTCAGCAGGGCCCCCATGGGTGTACGGCCTCCGGTTGTAGGCCGAAGGGGCACCTATGGTGCCCCCTGTTGATCTCCTGTTAGATTTACTATTCCCATTCCAAACAAGCAGCATTGTTGAAAGTGTTTGAATATTGGGGCGTTTGGACTCAAAGCCAATGGATTTACTCTTCCCAGTTAAAATATGCAACATCAGGGAAAGTGTTGGATTCTTGAGAAGTCATCGGGCTGGTTTAAATTTTTTATTCCTACTAAGCAAAATTGCTGGACTCTGTATGGTTCTCATTTACTATTTTCTCTCCAAATTTGGCAATATAAGGGGCAAGCTGAGAACACTTAAGGAGACTGATTTACTACTTTCACTCCAAATTAAGCAATATTCTATAAAGGGCCCGGAAAGCTCTCCGACCGAGCCGGATCCGGAGTGTATTCTGACCAAGCCTGACTCCTGCAGTCCGACCGGGCGATTATGATGCGGCCGCATGCTGCCAGACTCGGTTCAGTCGGACTCCTATTAAAGTCAACGGGAGCCGGTCGTATGACGCGTACATGGGCTCCAATTGACTGAATGGTACGGCTCGGACACAGGCGCCCCCTACAGTGGGTATGCATCAGTGCCATCTGCATCATACAAGCCTGTGTTGGGGAAAGGTCTCCCCCTGTGTCCTTGTCGTAAGTCTGCGGGACACAGGGGGTCCGATGCGGATCCCCAAAGGCAACGTCCCGGACGTTTTGCGTGCCGGAAACTTCAACTCGAAAAGGCTGTCCGATGCGTGCATCGTACCGGCTCGGTTGTAAATCTCATCCATTGCACAGCATGGTTTGCTTATGGCCAAGACGTACGGAGCGCTTCGGACCCGGAAACGATTCGTTCGGTGATTTTCGCGTTGCTCGCATTGTACTTGCTCGAAGGTACAGGTGTACGAGTCGGGCGGAAAACACGCGCACGGCTCGTATTTTTTCCTGCCGAATCGCATTTGGTGCACTTACGAGCGAGATCGGAATCAGGCCCAAAGTGTTGAATTCTAAAGGGGGGGCAGCACATTTACTATTGCCTCCCAAAACCAAGCAATATTCGGGAGCATGTTGGAGTCCAAGGACATACATTTAATGTTCTCACTGTGAAATAAAGAACTAACTACAAAATACATGCAGGTATAGGGTCATAGCTACCAGTGAAACATTCTAATAAATAACAGTTTCAAAACTGAAGAGAATTAAAAATATTATACAATATTCAAACTAAAGAAACCATTTACAAATGATTTTTAAATAAACAAAAAAGCAAGGTATCAGTAAATGATTATGTTTAACAATTATGACTTTTATAAATTAGGTAAAATATGATCTCAAATACTTCTTAAACTTTAAGGGGCCAATTCCGATGTCGTACGGACCTGAGACCGTCCGACATCGGCCAGGAGCTGTAACTGACCGACCTGCTGTCGTCGATTACAGCCCTGCTAGTACGACGCGACCGAACAGGGTTCAGCCGCATTCGTATTCTTAACAATACAGGCATGCATTCCGAGCAGAATGCATGCCTGCATTGTTGAAAGCAGGGGTGCAGTTCATCCCTGGACCCTGTGGCCGACACCCAAGGTGCCTGCCACCGGGTGCAGGGATCAACGGAGTGGCACCATAGGTGCCCCCTGGCCGCCCTCTGGCAGCTTCACACCCATGGGGGCCCTGCTGGGGCCCACCAGAGAAAAGCTTCCAACTGTCTTTCGTGCCAGACACACCGGCACGAAAAGGCAGTGAAAAGCTGTGATCGTACTCCCTCGGTCGTAAAGAGGCAACCGGGGGAGTACTAAGGGATTTCCGGACTACGGACAGGCTCTCTGAGCCTGCCGTCTGCAACTCGGAAATCCAAGTCGGATTCCTTTCTGACCGTGCCCATCAGAATGACTCGGTCGGAAAAGAATCCGGCCCACACATTCCGCTTTGGTCGGAAGGGCTCCGACCATCGTTCGGAGCCCTTCTGACCAAAATCAGAATCGGCCCTTAAAGAGTAAAATAAAATGGAATTTTAGGGCAAATGATCCAGATATATATATATTTTTTTCAAATACTCTACCAAATTCAAAAAATGTACACAATTAAGATTTTAAGTATCTAACTTTTTTCACAGAAAAGTATTCATTATTATTAATAACTAGCAGCCCGTCCCGACCTTGTCCGGGAGCAATCATGGCTTAGGGCCCCCGCCTGCCCTGACCTAGTGCAGTATTATGGCTGTATGTTTACTTTTGGAGGCTTTTGTAACCTGCACACGTTTGTTAACCTGCACGCTCCTCACTGCCCACGTCACTTTTTGTCACCTGCAGACATTTCTGTGACCTTTTCCTCCTGTAATGGGCTGTTTGCTACGCGCTCCGTGTTTCTTTTTCCGCGGCCGCTGGCGCTCTGCACACGTTTCTTAACCTGCACGCTCCTCACTGCCCACGTCCCCGCCGCCGCTTTTTCCTCCTGTAATGGGCTGTTTGCTACCCGCTCCACGTTTCCTTTTCCATGGCCGCTGCCGCCCTGCACACGTTTCTTAACCTGCACGCTCCTCACTGCCCACGTCCCCGCCGCCGCTTTTTCCTCCTGTAATGGGCTGTTTGCTACCCACTCCATGTTTCTTTTTCCACGGCCGCTGGTGCCCTGCACACGTTTCTTAACCTGCACGCTCCTCACTGCCCACATCCCCGCCGCCGCTTTTTCCTCCTGTAATGGGCTGTTTGCTACCTGCTCCCCTTACTTGCACTCATTTCTTTTTCCTGTGGCTCGCTCACCGCTCCTCATTGCCTCCGCTTTCACCCTACCTCATCCGCCGGTCTGCGCTCCTCCCCGCCACCGCTCCTCACTGCCTGTCCTCTGATCGCCGCTCATGTCCGCTGCTCCCCGCGCTGATCGTCACTGATCCTCCCCGCGCTGTACGCCGCTCCTCCTGATGTCAGGACGCACATCGCGGCCGGCGCTACTTTGGAGAGAATACTTTTTTTTTAATATAAATTTTTAAATAACGTTTATTTTTAACATTTATATAGCCTATAACCATCTACACACCCTGACGATTTCAACGGTGTATCGGGTGTGTAGATTGGCGCTGTGGTTCCCGAGTTTACCCGCCTCAAAGCCTGAAAGTTCTTGCTTTATTATAGTAGTATAGATACATCTAAGGAGAACTATTACTGTAAATATATAATTAGACCAATGTAACACATTGAAATAATTAATATTTTAGGTAATTATATTTTGACACACTAGCCATAGAAAATATGAATAAAACACAAATAAATTAAAATAATATTAAATATTGGCTAATTAGCTTTAAAATCATTACAAATAACCAGAATCAAATATTGACAGGATCGTTAAAAAGAGTAGACATTTAAAAACACTATAGACCAAAAAGCCCCAAAAACTCAACAAATTGATTCTAATTCACATCATGAATACAAATATGAAATTTGAATGAAAACATAAACAATTACATCTAATTAAATCTCCTATAATGTTTATAAACTATTTTTTGCTAAAATACTACCCATGTAGTACCTTAATAAAACCCAATAATCCCCAAAAAGTTGATCTTACACTTTCTAACATTTTTTTAAATAAACCTCAAAACTTCTGAAATTTAAAAATCTGAAAAAATTAAAAATAGTCGTCCAACATCACCTGAATCCGCAATCCCAAACACTAAATTATATGAAATATTAAACTAAGCTAAACTGAATAACACTTGATAAGGGAGAACACCTAAAAATTATATTAAGTACCACACTATGCAGGTTAATAATATTCAAAGCGTTGAAATTTATGGTAACAAACTACTATGAACCTACCCTTGATACTCTGAACCACTATATTCTGGATACCACTATATAGTGTCCGCAATATTTACTATAATGAAATGTGTTGACATTGATAGTTACTATCTGCACCCCATTGCTATATATTACATAAACAAGGGATACCACACAGTCTGCACATTTCCCCATCTCACCCAGAGGCCTGCTGGTTACGCCTCTCCATGTTAGGCCCATTATTTTGGCACATTCCCATGCTTACTGCTTCTGCAATCCCTTGCTGCCTTTAGTAAATCTGGGATGGCTTCAAATTCAATGAAGGGATTCACAGGAATGGTCATGATCCACACATAGAACGCACACCACAACAAAATGTAAAAAAAACGCAACACGAGCCATTGGTTTGTGTTACAGCTCTTTACACAGTCATGCAAGATGGTGCAAATAATCCATTGCATGCCTTTGGAAATCTCATTCAGAGACGTGTATTACTCTGTGATGACTTGCATTGGCTTGTGAAAGTGTGCTGCTTTAGTAAATTTGTGATTGCATCAAATTCCATGGGTGGATGCACGAAAATGCCCATGTTCCACCCATGGAACACCTACCACTATGAAATGTAATGCAACGCAACAAGTCACTGGTTTGCATTACATTACTTTATGCAGCCACACAAGGTGGCAGAACTTGCACCTTGGTTGGCTTTGTAAATCCCGTTGAAGGACTTGCATTATCTTTGATGACTTGCGTCGTGCAAGAAAAACACAAGTCCTTAGTAAATTTGCCTCGTAAATCTTAGTTGGCAAAGCAGTAATCCCATATAACAAGCCAAGTATTAATTTGGTTTATAAAACAAGGGGAAATTACTTTGGTATTAACGCTTTCAAGGTGTAATTTTGTTTCTAATTATGCATCATTACCTACAGTTCTGCCTCCATTTTTCTATCAGCCCGACCTACAAATGATTGTAAATTGACAATTTTAATTAGTGCTATTTATTGTCATGTTGTTCATGCTCCACTGGTGTGGATGCAATTTCTTTCTATGTTGGTCTTTTTTAAGTTAACAGAATACATGTTGGCCTCATAATAGAGATTTAATCTCACCATGTGTCTCTGAAACCAATTTGGAGTGGATAAAATCAACATTGTTTCATCAGCAAATTGAATTACGTATTGGTGATGGATATCCAATTTTTGGAAAACAAATCTCACATTTTTAGAAGTTGCTCAATGGTAGCTGCACAGAGACTGAAAAAAGGGGTGTCAGTCCACACCCCTTTTTTTTGCCCCTTACTGGTGCAGAAAATCTCTATTTTTCCTGTTCCATAGCCAAATAATCTAGTCGTAACATTTTATATCATGTATTTTTTACCTACCCTGGATATGTGGACAGTCTGGGGGAGTGCAAACCTTTTAACAAGGAGACATACAGTAAGACATTAATTGGGTGATGGGCTATTCCAGTATTATACATTTTACCGTGGGGTGAGTTTTCTTGTGAAGACATTGCCATGAGCCATGTGGTTTATGGGCATTAACTCAGTTTGGTAAAGGAGCTCAATTACTGTGGTTTTATAAGAATCCCAAGGTGAGAATAGATATGTATGTCCAAGTTAGGATGGCGAGAACATTATTTTCTGGTTTCAGTTGGAAGTGTAGATTGTGCAATAAATAGGTGTTCTCTGCCATAAGCAGGATCATTTACACCCAGGAGGTAAAAGTGGAAACAGAATGTGGAACCAGGTACTGGTTATTACTTTTTTTTAGTTAATGAGGTTAAGGTGGGCAGCATCATCTGTCACTCGATTTGCTTGTATCATAAACCAATTTACCATTCAGAAAGTGCAGTTAACATCAGGTCAGATTTTTTATAAAACAGAGCCAGCATAATTTATGCTGAATTCATAACATGCGCTAGATTTAAAAATTGTTGCAAATTGTGGAGCATATTTACAAGGCTGCTATCGGTTCTGCAGCATCATTTGTTTTAAGCAGCGGATGCACAATCAGTGCTGCACACTGCTTCATATTTACAAACTGATTCAATAGGCCCAAACCACCAGTTTGTAGTGGCCTGCATCACATTACAACTGCTCCAGGGATCATGTATGTAAGGTAGGCGTTCCCACATTAAAAGCCACGTAGAACTGACGAAGTGAAATTTACAACTTGACTGCGTCAAAATCCCAATACCTTCTCAAACCATGCATGATGGTTCACACAGGGCTTTTAACATGGGATTAGCCTATGTGTTCTGATGCACTGCTGAAGTTGCGTCTGTCTTGCAACCAACTCCAGCAATGCATCACTTACGCACCAAAAGATGAGCCAGAGTTCCTGACGGATCTGTGAATCCTGTAATATAAATATAGTACATCCATGGCATCATTAAAGCATTTGCAGCAAGCACAAGAAATCTCACAAATCGATGCTGATGCATTCGTTCTTTTAAATATGCCCCTGTGTTTGATTTTGTGTTAAACATGGGGGCATATTTACAAGATCTGGTGCATCAGCACATTAGATGTCTTGCGCCTTCTGCAAATGCCCTAACGACACCATGGAAATGGTGTATTTAAAATACAGTGCTCCACGGCACAAGGATTCACAGATCTGTCAGAAATTCTGACGTATTGCTGGAGTTGGTCATAAGAAAAGAAAGGAAGTCTATATAACAAAAAAAAAATGATTATGCTCCATGAGGGTTCCTACGTAGAACATTCTATGTAACATTTGGAAATGTGACTGCACTAAAGCAATCACAAAAATGTATACACAGTAACTTATGCTTTCCAAAATAAAGAAGTAAACAACAATCATGTTAGGAGCATTATACAAAGAGCATCCCAAATGTGTTTGAGATGATTTATCCAGTCAATTCAACTACGAACTGTCTGCTGTGCCATGGTTCACTGTTCCCGTTCCTATCCGTGCTTACTCTTCCACTCACGACGTACAACCACAATTCTGTTTGAATTCCAAATACGGCTATTGCTATGTATAACCACATTTTGAAATAACTTGACCACAGTAAAACCAGTTGAATATTTTGAGGCTCCACGGTATCTACTACACTACAAGATGGCTGACAGGTGACTGTGAGATGATACGTTTAAATGACCACATTGGTAGGGTAATAAAAAAAGTCATGCTTTCCAAAAGCAGATGTACAGAAATATTTATTATCCTGTTTTCTCTTCAAGTAAAAAACGGCAGATGTTGTTTTTTCTTTTGTTTTTTTGTGTGTTTTGTATGGCTATTTGGCACACTATTACAAAGACATTAAGCACATACATGTTTCATGTGTTTTAATCGTTGTATAGAATCTAAAGTTATAAGTCTGGTAGAACTGTTTCAAGGTAGTAAAATGATTGTTTCAGAGAGTTTTGTTGGTAGAGATGTAATAATACATATTTTTGCTGCTTTTGACACCACTTTACATGCTACAAAATGGCCGACATGCTATTTTCTCTGTTGATGTATCACATATATTGGAGATATGTTCAACATCTCAAAATGTATTTTCAGACTAGTAAGTAATTATACATCACTATGTATATTTTGTTTAGTGGTGATGTATGATTTCATGCATAATCTCTTGAAGGTAGCTTCTGAAAGAGTGCAAATGTGTGCATTTGTTACAAGTATTGCATCTTTTGAATTGTCAAAATAAATACCTGCATTTTATTTTGTTTAATTGGTGAACCAATGTGGTTTGACCTTTGACTTTAAGTTACACTTTTTGGGGGAGTGGCTAAGATGGCAGAAGAGTGAGATGTTTTCATCAGTCTCTCCGTCCCAATTGTTTCTTTAGCTCAACTTAGCGCCCTTCCTGCCAGCTCTGGCAGGATCCCTCGATTGCTGGGGGCACCTACATCAGCTGCTGTGCCAGCTGATTGCACCAACCCCCCTGCAACATCACTTCTGTACTTGGAGCCGTTGCCCCAGGGTGACCCTGCAGCCGTTCCTGCTGGTGTAATGGCAGCAGAGTAGTGAGTCGAGGCCCATCTGCATGTGCCAGTGACTGCGGTGCATGTTACAGGAAACGAATTATGGACGGAATGCTGACAATGCAAACATTATCCCCCAGTCAAAAGATCTGCCTTAAATCCATTGTTCTTTTGCCCACTACGCCACCCCAGTTTAGACCCAGCCATATGCAAATCAGTCTTGACCATGTGCCCCATGGGAACAGCCCAGACTGAACTGCCAGGCCAGGTCCTCCCTGGACCAGAAACAAGCATCCTGTGACCGGTTTCTGGGTATTACCCTTCATCATCTAGGCTAGCTTGAATCCAGTGGCACAATGAGCAAGGGACACACGTCTGGGCATACCCATCCACTTAAGGCGTAAAGTGTAAGAGCAAACAAATGATGGACAGAATGCTGACAATGCAAACATTCTCCCCCAGTCAAAAGATCTGGGTTAAATCCAGCGTTCTTTTGCCCATTATGCCACTTCAATTTGGACCCAGCCATATGCAAATCAGTCTTGACCCTGTGCTCCATGGGAACAGTCCCGACCGAACTGCCAGGCCAGGTCCTCCCTGGACCGGAAACAAGCATCTTGGGACCGGTTTCAGGGTATGTCACCCTTCTTTAGCCAGGCTAGCTTGAATCCAATCACACAGTGAGCAGGGTACCCACGTTTGGGCATACCCATACAACTTAGGGCGAAAAGAGTTACAGCAAAAAAATGATGGACGGAATGCGGACAATCAAACATTCTCCCCGAGTCAAAAGATCTGGGTTAAATCCATTGTTCTTTTGCCCACTACGCCACCACAGTTGGACCCAGCCATATGCAAATCAGTCTTGACCCTGTGCCCCATGGGAACACTCCAGACCGAAATGCCAGGCCAGGTCCTCCCTGGACCGGAAGCAAGCATCCTGGGACTGGTTTCAGGGTATGTCACCCTTCTTCAGCCAGGCTAGCTTGAATCCAGTGGCACAGTGAGCAAGGGACCCACGTCTGGGCATACCCATCCCACTTAGGGCAAAAAGTGTTACAGCAAACAAATGATGGGTGGAATGCTGACAAAGCAAACATTCTCCCCCAGTCAAAAGATCAGGGTTAAATCCATCATTCTTTTGCCCACTACGCCACCCCAGTTTTGATCCAGCCATATGCAAATCAGTCTTGATCCTGTGCCCCATGGGAACAGTCCAGACTGAACTGCCAGGCCAGGGCCTCCCTGGACCGGAAACAAGAATCCTGAGACCGGTTTCAGGGTATGTCACCCTTCTTCAGCCAAGCAAACCCCGAAACCGGTCCTAGGATACTTGTTTCCAGTCCAGGGAGGACCTGACTTGGCATTTCGGGCTGGACTGTTCCCATGAGTCACAGGGTCAAGACTGATTTGCATCTGGCTGGTTTCAAACTGGAATGGCATGTTGAGCAAATACATTATGGCTGGTTTTGAAAGCCCAATATGAAAATTACCACGTGGGATTACTCTCACTTCCAGGAAAAGGCATAGCCTCAAGAATCCCAGAGAACCAGGCAGGGCCCCATTCTCGTTCCACACTCTGGGGGAAATGTCATGGGCTACAATCCTCAACATCTGGAGTTCTGGGGCGTTACGATCAGAGTGCCTTCTTTCAGGCTCAGCTTCATAGTGACTTGCAATATGTTGGCGGTCAGGTCAAAAAAAGGATAGCTCTCTCAATGACATGCTCACAAAACCTATAGGGGCTGTGGCTGGCACTAAACCACTTGTGCCTGACACCGATCACCTCTCTGAACCAGAGGACCTGGGTGGTCCAGTGACAATGTTCTTTCTGGAAACACTCTTCTCATCCCTTCAGGATGACCGACAGGCAATTAGGACAGACATTTCTGTAGATCTGTGAGAGGTACATTGAGACCTGTAGGAAGTGGGCGACAGGGTGACTGCCATGGAGGACCGCAAAATCAACTGAGATGAGGAAGTGGAACGGCTGCAACAAGAGGTTTTTCGCCTGAAAGAAAAACAAGCTGATCCACAATCGTAAACCGAGGACTTAGAAAATCAGTCCGGGCAGGATCATTTTCGCGTCAATGGTATCCCGTCCAATGCACAGTATGTGGAGGCCCTTTTTTGACACATCCTGCAATGCTCAGCATTGGAACAGCATACCTCTTCTGAGTAGATAAATGAACATTTTGAATAAATGAATAAATGGATGGCAATATAAACTTCCATTACTTTATGGAGTAAAGATTTGTTGACACTTACCTATTTAGTTTGATTATGGCGTGCTCAAGAGATACACCTTACTCCTGTAAGGTTCTTCGAGTATATTAAGCACAGCACCTCTTGGACGGGAGGTGAACCTCTTGAGCACCTTTACCTTGATTATTTGGATTATCCATTTTTTGCTACCTTTATGAACCAGTGAGTGCAGCGGACCCCTAAACTTGTGATTATCTTCCTCTGTCCATGCCGCTTTGCACCCAATACAAAGACATGTCTTACGCGGATATCGCCAACTTGACCAGCAATAAAGCTGACACTTTCGAGTTCACTACAGAAGACACAGACCGCATTTATACACTTATTCAGGAGCCCGAGTGCATATCGTCCAGCACAGGGTCTGTGCAGGCTAATATACGACAACTTCTTTTTGCTGCCAAAAGGGAAATAAATCAACGCTTACATGCGAACACGCTCATTAGATAACATAAAGTCCAATGGATTCCGAGGGGCTTGCGGATTCCGTTGAAATTTACCCTCTGCAAAAATAATATTAGGTTCACGGAGAAGTGGTTCAGAATCCTACACAAATGTTCACTTGATTTAATTTTATTAAAAGTAGAAGAGTTGTCAAAAATGCTAGAGGATCTCACCACAGAAGTCAGTCAACTAAAAGAAGAGTTAAGTACCAAACTTACACCGGAAGAACTTGGCCAAACACTTGCTGACATTAACACACAACTTGACAAATATACGAAGGAGATTAACAAACGGAAACTATGCAAGTTTAAAAGAGATACAGTTGATTATAAACTGGGAGAGGTGTACAACTGGGCTGAAATTTATGCGCCAGACGACAACAATGAAGGTTTTAAAGAGAAGAAACATTTTAGTAATCTTAAGAGTTGTGAAACTACAGATATCCTTGATTCTTAAAATTAAAAAAAATCAACAGAACCAATTGGCCAAGGGAGCTTTTAATTCGGTCATTGTTGATACCATCAATAATTAAATTTTTGTTGTGACCATTGGTGTCATCAATGATGTCATTTGACATGTCATGATGGTGTAAAATATGAGGTCATAAGAAGTGTATTACTATTTATTTACCCAGCAGGACTGTGTTTCTTCTATGGGCAGCACACTTTCACCCTGCACAAACAACTTCGGATGTTGTTTTCCTGTTTGTTATTTCAGTCACTATTTCGTAAGTCACGTTTCTTGTTTACTCTGTTACAGAGAAAAATATAAAATTTAGATTCAATAATCAGATAAATGTGATGGAATGCGATGTTTGCTATTTATTGCATCTAGGGATTTCTGTGTGCTAATTCTTGTGTTTTGATTTAATTATGGTTTATTGATTACTCTATTTTCAACATTGGAGCTCACCTTGCATGGGTGGCGATCTCTTGAAGCAAAACGATATAGGTTGAATTATACATGACTATCTAATTGAATGAAATGTGCATAAACTATACTTGAAACTGTGGTTCTAATCAAAAATTCTTTGTTCCACTGTTGACTGTTCTTATCGAGTATACAACTGTAAATTAGTGAATTCTTTATCTGATTATTGAATCTAAATTTTATATTTTTCTCTATTACAGATTGGTCACGGTGTATTTTTTATGTGTCGTGTCTTCCCCTCTCCCTCGGCGTGAAAGCCCTGACCAAGGTGCGCCCGCAGATCTGGGCTTTGCACCGAAACGCGCGTTGGCGTTAGTTGAATTCTGGATCCTGCCTTATCGATCTGGGCCTCCTGGCAGTGTGCCACGAAGGTCCTGCAGGGTCCCTTCCTTGTGTCACTCTGGGGATTACGTTGAGGAATGTGTATTGAGTATGGTATATCTGTGGATCTTTGTGTGTGACTGAATTAGATTGGAATGCATGTTTGTTGAGAGGTTGATGTGGGGGACTCTTATGATGTGTATTTATTGATGTAATATCTGTGTACTTATTTATTGTTGTATTATATTATCTAATGTTTTGAATAAAAAGTATATAAACGAAATAATGCAAAAAAGAAAATTAAGACTTTTGTATATCGATATCTGTAATCCATTTCACTCTGTGACCTGTATGTCACCCTCTGGTGAGTTCCATGTTGTATTTCAAAATGAGTGGACTCTTTATGAGCCAATATTCAATTCGCTTGGGTGGACCTCTTCTCGTGCAGTCCTCTCTGCAGCTTTTGGAGACCATTCTCCTGGGTTGTCGGTGACGCAGCCATACATATAGGTAGAGGTGCGTTATATGCTCTCGTAAAGTGCTATCTCGAAAAAAGCTGCAACAAAACATGTTGTGCTTGGTATCAAACACCTTGGAAACATACTTCCGCACCGGTAACCGGTGTAGAAGTATGATTCCACCCTTCTGAAGCAAGCTTCGTGGGGTCACTGGTCTTCTGGGTACCAGCCTTCTCGACCCCGGCAGCACAAAATGGTTGTTGCCGACCGGAGATAGCTGCTGAGCCAGCTCAAGCAGGGAAAGGCAGGACAATAGGCATCCTGTCAAAGGAAGGTGCGACCACCTCCCAGATGGGATTTAGTGTATTGGGGCTGGGTGGGTGCACTTCCAAAGAGCCTGAAAGTCTGCATCTGGGGCACACTTGGTGTCCCTGTACATAGTCAAATTCAAACCAGTCCTGGAAACCATTGGCTCCTGCTCTGGAGCAAAACTGGACAAAGGACAGGCGAGTATCCTTCCCACTGTCCTGACCCTCTCCTGAGAGGGTCCCTCGAATCTGTCCAACCCTCTCCTGTGGGTACAAAAGGGCTTACCTGGCTGTAGGACCCTAGATACCAGGCCAACTTCTCACACTTGGTGAACATCTACGCCTCAAACAAACGCCAAGAACTCTTCATCATTAATTCTATGACATCTGTACACAAAATGTACGCTCGTATTGATCACTTCCTAGCTTCCCCAACTATGGTAGCCCATGTCACAGAAATAGTCATTGATCCCTGGTTGCATCAGTTCCACAAGCGGCAGTGTATGTTAGGTCACACTGCTTGCACTGATTTTAAGCATCTGGAGCTTGTCCCTCACTATAAAATCAGAGCGAATGGCACTCTGAGTCATGCAGTGCCATTCGCTTGAGTAGACATTCCACTCTAGTGACAGCTTCCTTAACTCGAGCGGCAGATTTTTCAGCACGTCCGGTCGCAACCTGCCGTGACCACCCAATTGAGAAATGTCCCTGAGAGGAAGTCCAGGGTGATTTGTTGTCTCTCGAGTGGCACAATAGAAAAAACTTTGCTCCGCATCAATTTGCACAGTTTAGCAGAACTCGCCCACCCCTACTAAACATAAGCTCACGGGCACTCCTTGAATTTAGCGGGAGCTAGAGAAAATATAGGCTTCTCCTAAAGCACTTGGATCTTCATAGGGAGGATTATGCCTTCCTGCACTTGAGCAAAAGGGACTGAGGAGGCTTGGGTCCTGTCACCATCCGGCCTGGACCGCTCTCAATTGAGTTAACAAACAAAATGGCCGGACAGCCTATGTGGAAATATCGATACACGACCTGGTACCATGAATTACCAAGGGGGACAGACTTGTGTCTGGAATTACTTTTTTATTTTATACAAAGGTCTTTGAAAAAGATTTTTTAAAGCGTCAAAAGACACAACAAAACATTCAACAAATTACATCAACAATACATTACATAAATGCACACAAATGAATGAAATTATCAATCAATGAGATCCAAAAAACAACATTTCTTGGACGGACAACTGTAATATGCCTACAAATAAGTAATCTATGATTAGTAAATGATAAGTAATCACCTGCTTAACATAGAGACACTGTTGAGGCATGATTTTAATGCAGATTTATACCTTATTTTGATTGCAGGGAATTGTTCCAACCGCCCAGTCACTAAGGTACCCCAATTTTTTATATGTGTGAGTCTCTGCGAGAAGTACTTTCGGATTAGTCTATCTCTGATACAATGTTTGTAACTATTTTGTAGGGACAACGACCCCCCAATCCATGTCCTGATGAGAACCCTTTAAACACACTCGGGTTCGAAACGCGTCGACGTTTTTTCCTGCAAGATACCAATGTTGGAAGGCGTAATAGGAATGAAATCATGCATGTTAAATCTTGAATTGGCTTCTATGTTATTCCTATTGCTCTAGCACTTGATGTAGAAATGCACTTGGTTTTTTCTTGCAGATGCTAAACAAGTAGGCCAGTGTTCCATACTGCTTGACCACTTGTTTGTATTATATCTAGGATTGGTGCCTCATAGATTACTTATTTGTAGGCATATTACAGTTGTCCGTCCAAGAAATGTTGTTTTTTGGATCTCATTGATTGATAATTTCATTCATTTGTGTGCATTTATGTAATGTATTGTTGATGTAATTTGTTGAATGTTTTGTTGTGTCTTTTGACGCTTTAAAAAATCTTTTTCAAAGACCTTTGTATAAAATAAAAAAGTAATTCCAGACACAAGTCTGTCCCCCTTGGTAATTCATGGTACCAGGTCGTGTATCGATATTTCCACATAGGCTGTCCGGCCTTCCTGCACTTGAGACATACATTCTATCTTGGGAGTAATTGTTATAGGTGCATGCTAGCTCATCATCTCTGGAGCAAAGTCCACTCAGGCTCAGTGAAAATGATGTACTGATCGATCTATGGAGGTCTATATAAATGCAGAGATCGCCTCAGCTTTTCAGGCATTCTATAATTCCCAGTACTCCTCCACCGACAGTCCTGGGGGAGATCTCTCCCAGTATCTCCATGGCATGGCCTTGACTCTGCTACCAATGGTGGGCGCGGCCTCACTAAATCAACCCATACGACTAGATGAATTAATTTTGGCTATCACTGGGGCCCTGATAGCTTTTCTACCCAATTTTATAAAACCTTCTGCCACATGCTTGCACCCTTCCTGACATGGCTGTCTCATTCATTCATTGATGCTTGCTCCCTGACTGACTCTATGTTGGAGGAATCTATCTTTGTTATTTCCAGACTTGCCAAGGATCCTGCACACTGCAAATCATATAGACCCATATCTCTTCTTAAAATAGATGCCAAACTCTTTACCATTATCCTAGCACACGGCTTGAATCCACTCATGCTGGGTTTGGTAGATCTGGACCAAGCCAAATTCATTCCAAAAAGGCAATGCGATACCAACGCCAAACACCTCATGCACCTTATAAACACAATTCACTGGTCACAGTCAGAAGCTCTCTTACTTTCATGTGCGCTGAGAAAGCAATTTGACGGGGTCCATTGACCCTAACTCTTTGCGACTCTCTGAAAATGTGGTTTTAGCGACAAATTTACTAGATGTGTTTGCTGCATATACAGCACCCCTGTGCTTCTGTCCGGGTAAATGGTGTGTCATTCTATTTCAAGTGGAACTTGTCAGGGATATCCCCTCTCCACCCTTCTTTTCACTCTCTATATGGAGCTCATGGTGCAATGAGTGAGGGATACTCTGCATATTTTGGAAATCTCTTTTGGCAGAGACCGACATCTTATCAGCTTTTATGGTAAAGATGTCATTCTATCATTAACCAACCCATTGACCTCATTGCCCACGTTATTAGAATAACTTTGGTTGTTTGGAGAGATGTCTGGCTTCATGGTCAATCTACAAAAATCCCAGACTCGAAATCTTTCAGTCACTTCCCCTCCACAAAGCCATTGTTCATTCCTAGTTCCCCTTTGCTGCAGCAGAGAAAGCCATCACTTACTTGGGCATCCAAGTGCTAAGACTCTTCCCAAAACCCTGGTCCTAAATTATAATGCCCTTCTTTGGCAGACGAACAGGACCCAGTCTTTTTGGAACCATATTCATCTTTCGTGGACGGGTCGTACAGCAGCTGTAAACATAAATGTAAATCCACATTTGTAGAGTGCACAATCACCCGTAAGGGTCTCTAGGCGCTAGGGGCCGTCGGGAAGATTAAGCAAGCTATTGCCCGGAGTCACATGGTGCTGGGCTAACCTGCCACCGATCGAACCGTGATCCCCAGATTCCGGAGTCAGTCGCCCTAGCCGCGGCGCTACACCTCTTCACACTGTGAAAATTAAGGTTCTCCTGTGCATACATTATATCTTTCAATCAATTAATCAAGTCATATCTCTAAAGCTCTACTTGTCAGACTGTCCATTTAGCCCACCTGATGAATACTATTCATCATCATAAAATCTTTATTTCGGTAAGATACCATAAAAGCACAGTAAAAACATGTGACAACGGTCCAGGTAGGTGACATTATCAGTTAATCATAGCAAGTAATTGTCAAATTTCATTAGAATCAGAACAATAAATAGCTTTCTAAAAAAACACTAATGAAGACAGAAATACATCACTCAACTGGCATGCCAAACTTAAGCACTGGTAATTAAAATTGTGCGCGTGCGCCACATGGCTGCCAGAAATTGTGAAACGGCGAATACAATAGGGCCCGTTGTGTCAATCTTTAGACCTCTGAGTGCCTGTGCACATTGTCCAAAACCGAGATTTTTGCACAGAGGAACGAGCCAATACTTCCTGGATTTGTAGTACGCAGGACAGAAAAAATAACATGCAACTCAGATTCAGTATCACAATCACAAACAGGGCGTTTTTTCGGGGCAGGAGTTGACCAGTTGCTAGTAAAGTCTCGTAAAGGTAAAACTCCGTGCCTCCATTGTACATACAATTTTCTGGCTAAAACTGGATATATGTCATCTAAAAATCGCTTGAAATAATATGAGTCTTTAATCATAAGGAAAGAGGCAGTTATAGGGCCAATTTTGAGTTGCGCAGTGCCACATTAAGGTTATCGATTCAGAAAAGGGGGTGGTGATGAACAGAGTGCCTGAATTAAGCAGACCACTCTTACCCAGTCCAAAGATCAGGGCTTGATCCATCACCGTTTTTTAGCTCACTGCACCATCCCAGCTCAGAACTTGGCTATATGCAAATTAGTCTGTTCCTGTCCCAGTGCATGATGGGAACAGGGCAAACCAAACTACCAAGCCAATTCTTATACTGGGAAGGAAACAAGCTTCCGGGGACCGGTTTCTGCCATTTCAGGCGTCGTCGGCCCGGCTTGCTTGAATCCTGATGGTGCAATGAGCAAGGGACTCACGTCTGAGTATACCCTTCCACCCTTCCACATTAAGATTATCAGCACAAGATACCTTCGTAAGGATGGTACGCGAAATCTCTTTACTTCCCCTCTCAGGGTCAGCCCATAGGACCGGAACTCCTAGCCTTGTAAATTCGTTCTTTATGAAGGTGAGCCAGGGGATTTTCCAAGCACTCGTACAGGAAAGTATTTCTTTAAGCTCCTGTCTATAATTAATCAGCTCCGGTGTTACCCAGAGCCGACACCAGTACCTAAGTGGTTTTAAAGCTAACTCCTCATCAATTGGCCTAATCCCCAGATCAAGTCTTAGCGGGAGAAGTGGGGTACTGGGAGGGAGTGCTAACAGCTGCCTTACAAATGTATTCTCGTCCCTGGAGATTTTAGACCTATTGCAATGTCCCATTAATTCGCCCCCATACATAACAGCACCCCTAGCTTGGGATTTATACACCTCCAACGGGGGTCCAACTGGTTTAATCGAGGACATATTGGATAGTCTGAGGATTCCACCTAAAAGTTGGGCCAGTTAAAGTTGTGATTTAGTTTGCTGGGGGTTCCACGACAGGCTCTCATTGATGGTGACCCCAGATAATCGAAATTGCTTACCCTTTCAAGTCTCGTTGTGCCTAGAATTGGATTAGGACTTGTAGTTCTAGGCGGATTGAAGATCATAAATTTTATTTTGAGCGAATAGATCTCCAATCCCCGAGCAATACAGAATTCTACAAAGCTATCCAAAATTCGCTGGATGCCCATTGGGGATTTTGAGAGCAGAAGAGTATCTTCGGTGAACATTATAGCCGGTACCCTATTGCCCGCTAGCTTGGGCTCATCATTATTCTGGACTCCGTTTAGATGCGCGATTACCCCGTTGACATAGAGGCAAAACAGAGTTGGTGCGAGCATACAGCCCTGCCTTACCCCTCGGTGAACGGGGAATCTAGATGGCAATACACCGCTCTTCCCGCATCTAACTTGGGCAAAGTTAGCCTCATGTAGCCTCATCAGGAGAGAAAGGAGATGAATGGGGATGCCCAGCTCAAGGAGGACACTCCAAAGTTTTCCCCTAGGGACAAGATCAAAGGCAGAGCGAAGGTCAACGAATACCATGTAGAGGCTGCCACCCTCTATTCGCACCGACTTCCAGTACAGAAGAACTAGTCGGAAGATTTGGTCCACGGTGGAGGTATTCTTCCTAAACCCTGCCTGATAGGGGCTAAGTATTGCAAACTCCTCCATCCAGTCCTGTATCCTATCCAGGATGAGTCTTGCAAAGATCTTCTGGGGGACATCAATGAGGCTTATGGGTCTACAGTTGGATGGGAGCAGAGGTGAACCCTTCTTGAAGATAGGGACTATCTCTGCTACCAGCCAAGTACTAGGGACAACCATACCACTTAAAATAGCGTTGAAAATGATCTGGAGATATGGACCCCAAATTTTAGGCTCAAGCTTAAAGAGGTCGCCCGGAAGTTTGTCCAGGCCTGGTGCTCTACTGCTGGCAAGTCTGTTAATAGCAGCGCATACTTTGGCCACCGTGACCTCGCTCTCCTCTTGCTCGGAGGTGTGCAAGCTATAAGTTGGTGGGTTATCAAAATCGTCAAGACGGGGCTAGCTTGAATACAGAGCCCGAAAGTGCCCTTCCCATACTTCTGCTGCTATATTATGTTCTATACAGGGACAACGAAGGAGGCTTGCATCCTGTCACTGACTGGCCTGGACCACTACAAATCATTAAACAAAAACCAATGGCCAGACAGGTTCGATTTCACACAATACCCCACCTAGTCTACAAATTACTAGGTTGGACAACTATTTGATTAAATCAATTATGCTTTATAAAAACTCTTTTCAAAAGTGGTTTCATATGTCATAAAGAAAAACACAATCATTGACAAATACATACATTCAAGGAATATTCATAAACAAAATACACGAAGGCAAAAAGTACATACAACAAATTACTGTACAAATTCACATAGACAACTGTGCAATGCCTCTATTTAATTAGTTGGGAGGCACCAGTCCTTCATATTATATATACATGCAGACAAGCGGACATTTAATTTATTACGACAGCCTGCTTGTCTAAACCAGCCTGAGATTTTTTATTTTACTCAGTGGGGTCTGATTCAAGTGGAATGAGCAGAATGGATTGTGCATTAATGGTAGGTTTTTTGCCCTAGACCTGCCCCTTCTTTTGGTCTCAGGCTGAAAGTCAACGCGTTTCGAATCCTATGTTGTTTTTGGGTTCTCCTCAGGACATGGACTGGGGATCGCTGTCACTGTGAAAAATAATAAGAAAAGTGGTATCAGTGTAGGAAATCCTTTAAAGGTTCTTTTCTTACTCTCAGACTTTTCTACTCCTATCTGCATTTACCCAGCATCACTCGGTAACCAGTGATTAATACAATGGTGTAAGAATACAGAGTGTCGAACACAGTCCGGCATCCTTCCCTCGTGTCCATATTGCCAACATATGAAGGTAGGCTTTATTTCATAGCGGCACCAATCCAGTTATAATTCAGTTCCCAACGGTGAAATTACAGCAGGTCTTTGATCATTTCTGTTCACCTACAGAATTCGTATGGGCGTTTTTTGACAACTTTCGACCTTTGTGGCCGGAGTAGTTTTCAACAGGTAAATGCAGACAGGAGTAGAAAAGTCTGAGAGTAAGAAAAGAACCTTTAAAGGTTTTCTTACACTGATACCACTTTTATTATTATTTTTCACAGTGACAGAGATCCCCAGTCCGTGTCCTGAGGAGAACCCAAAAACAACATAGGGTTCGAAACGCGTTGACTTTCAGCCTGAGACCAAAAGAAGGGGCAGATCTAGGGCAAAAAACCTACCATTAATGCACAATCCATTCTGCTCATTCCCCTTGAATCAGACCCCACCGAGTAAAATAAAAAATCTCAGGCTGGTTTAGACAAGCAGGCTGTCGTAATAAATTAAATGTCCGCTTGTCTGCATGTATATATAATATGAAGGACTGGTGCCTCCCAACTAATTAAATAGAGGCATTGCACAGTTGTCTATGTGAATTTGTACAGTAATTTGTTGTATGTACTTTTTGCATTCGTGTATTTTGTTTATGAGTATTCCTTGAATGTATGTATTTGTCAATGATTGTGTTTTTCTTTATGACATATGAAACAACTTTTGAAAAGAGTTTTTATAAAGCATAATTGATTTAACCAAATAGTTGTCCAACCTAGTAATTTGTAGACTAGGTGGGATATTAGGTTCTATGGCAGTTTTCGGTTCACCGGACCCGGAATTAATTATAGACCAGAATTTCTGAAAATCTTTGGTGTCTAGTGCAGAAGATAGACTTGACCACTTTTCATGGTCCCATTCTTCCTATGTGCACTTGATTATCCATTTATAATAGGCCCTCCTATCTTTTATTGCGGTTCTGTTATTATCTTTAAGGGCCAGTAATAGCTCTACTTGGCCTTCCTACACGCTGAGTTATACCAGGAGCAGCGAGGGGCCCTGGTTCCCTTCTTGGACACCCTAGGATTCAATACCTCTGCCAAATTAGATACTAGGCACAAGTGAAGAACCTCCAACTGTGTTAGAAAATAAGATGGGGGTGGTTGGTTAAAAAGCGCTGCAATCTCTATCAGAGAGGGAATTGCCAAGTTATACAATTTTGCTATTTGTTCTGGATGTTCCAAGAGTTTGGACCATCTAATTCTATGCCTTTTGTTAGACAGGGTAAGATCATTAGCAGTGTGCCCCTGTGGTAGAGCACCGCTCCTGCCGATCTTAGGCAGGCCCATTTCTAGAATTAGGGCGTTGCGATCGCTGTCCATTCTTGTCAGTACAGTGAAATCTATTATCTTTGGCCAAAGCCTGGTTTCCAGCAAGATGTAATCGAGATGGGACATTTGTCCCGGTTTATTAAATGTACATTTGGCTGGGACATCCGAGGGAGTGCGGCCATTACATGCACGTAGGGAGTAAGTGATGGTTAGTGCCATGACCTGTATGGCTAGTGGGGACCATGCCTGAGTCAAGGGAATTGAGCAATGCTCATCCTCAGCCATTAGGGCTCCTTCATTAAGGCCCTCTAGGGGCTCAAAATGGCAATTCAAGTCACCCCCCACCAATATATGTGTATCGCTCGGAATTGTTGAAATAAAGGAGGATAAGTCCTCAATGGTGCTGGACTCTTTGGCTATACTGACAGGGCGTGAATATACGTTAATCAGTGCTAATTTATAGGCATTGGGCAAAACAAGGACCACACATTGGATGTCTTTAGAAAAGGTGTTTATTGCCTTAGCATTGCAGCCCAAATGGGATCCAACCCAAATTGCGAGTCCTCCTGACGGGCGACCTCTCCTTCCCCAAACTGCCGGGACATAAAAAGAGGCAAAGCTTACCCTAAGATGCTCCGTACGAGCCCAGGTCTCTTGGAAGAGGCTCACATCATTTTCATCCACAAAAGAGGCCCATTCTGGACAGGTGAGTTTATTAGACAGTCCTGCCAGATTCCAGGATAGAAATTTTATCGTAACTTCCTTTGTTCCTATATCCCTTCCCTTGGGTTGCTCCATGTTTGCCTCCTCAAGTAAACCTACATTACCCGATGCGGTTGGAATTTGATTAGCATCCCTAGTAGGGTCAGCTACAGATTCCTTATGGGGTGGGCAACTGCTTGGAGCGACTAAGATCAGTTTATCCACCACACATCTTGCACAGCTCCTAACCCCTGTTTCATCATGTGTTTGTGTTCCTATTTCATGCCCTGCTTCGTCCCCATTTCCCCACTCTACCTCAGGTACTGTCCCGCTTGTACCCCCTGGATTTGTATACAACTTGGCGACATTCAGTCAATCCACTGAGTCTAGACAACTGAATCTGTTGTGTAGGCGAATGGCCACAAGTACTGTGCGTTCTCTGGGCCTTGCCTGGGTAGAACCTACCGCTAATGAAGAACCTACCAAGTTCCAGTCAGAATCGCTGCCCATCCTAGTATGCGAAGGGACGGGGGGATAGACATATGACAAGGGGAAGGCCTGGATAGATGACACAGGTCTAGGCTGAATCCACTCGCATACATGGCACACTGTCCGTGGGTCCCTGAAATTGATCAGGACGCAGTCTCTCTTTGTGTCCTTGGCTCTGTGGCCCATCCAGGGTACCCTTTGGGCAAGTAGGATTTCACTTGTTACATGTGGCGGTAATGGTCTGTTTTTATTAAGCCAATCTGTAACTTTGTTCTTTAGTGACATATGTGACTCTTCACTACCGTTCTTTAGCTGAGGTACCCCTGCTAGGACTACTACATAAGGGCTGCATTCGGGGGGTATATCAATTTGTATAGGTAGTATTTTAGTGGTACTCTGGGGATTTGGAGCTACGCTGTGATAGTTTCTGTGTTTACCCTTGTCTTGAGAGTGCAAGTCCAACCCGTTTGCTGCTAGCCCTGGTTTAGCCAGTTGTGAGCACCCAACCCCCTGGTCACTTTGATCATCTGGCAGTGACCTTACTACACTTGTGTGGTTAACACCAGGGGAAGTTGGGAGTGTATGCTTGTTTTTAGTGCTACAAACGCTTTCCATGACCACTGGCTTCTGCTCTATGGCTCTGGCAAGCATGAGTAGGTTTGCTTCAATAGCTGCCAATCCATTGATTAGAGGTGATAAACAATCAGCAATAATAGCCCCCACTATTCAGGGTGACCACTGGGACCTCTGGTGTATTAGGGACAATCAGAGCCAATATAGGTGTCGCAATGTCAGTCTCCTCATATTGTGCCTCTGTTTTCCATCCATCCTCATCCAGACTTGTTGTCTTTGCTCTATTTGGACAGTTTTTCTTTGTGAGGCCCCCTTCCCGCTTCTTATTTTTGTGGTCTTGTTTATCCTTTGAAGGTTCCTTTCTGCTCTTGGAAGGGGCAGTCTTGGACTTGGTTATGGCACAAGATGACTGCTCCTGTGCCCTGTTCTCTGGGACAGTGTCCACGACAGGAGATAATGTAGAATTATCCAACAAAAGCGGAGCGTCATTAATAGTAGTGGAGCCCTGGGAGGGGAGTTGACCAGCATGGACCCACCGTCTGTTGGACACTTAGTTAGGGCCGGACCAAGTGATAGCCGTCGTTCCGTTCTCTTGGGCGATCACATTCGAGGCTCTTGTGATGAAATAATCAAGTGTTCCCATCGTGCCCCCCGCCCTTCGAGCCCTACTTTTCCTTAGCAACACCACCAGCCATTGCAATGGAATCAGCAATTTACACAGGTTAGGGGCCTCGTGTTTTACGAGGCTCGGTTCCAGGCATTATGTCTTACCGCTTGATGATGAGAAGCCAGTGTCCCAGGCAAAACGATAGGGGGTAGGCCCAGCCCAGCCTACTACGGCCTCGAACGGGCTCAAACGGGCCCGCCTTGGCCCGGGCTTCACCCGGACCGCGTCCCGCGTAGCGGTGGGCGTGACCCAAAATATAGTCTGTTGTTGATAGGGGGAGGAGCACGTCGATGATAGCTGCGGGGGTCTCCAGGGTGTTTGAGTCCCGCTGTGGCCCCTCTCTCCCTCCGTTTGCAGGCGTCAGTCCCAGGTAGCAGGCACACTAAAAACCGAAGCGGGGGCCTCGAGCATTTTTATGGCGGCAGGGGAGGAGCACGGTGGTGGTAGCTGCAGGGGGTCCTGGGTGTTTGAGTCTCGCTGTGGCCCCTCTCTCCCTCCGTTTGCAGGCGGCAGTCCCATTTAGCAGGCACACTACAAACCGCTGCGAGCGGCACCCCTATACTATTCGCTCGCTACAACTAACTATTATTAGATTTATGTGGGACGGTAGGATGCTGCGAGTTATACAAAACATATTATGTCGCCAGAAACGGGATGGAGGTTTGGGGCTGCCCTCAATTGCCCACTCTTGCCAGGCTACACAGCTTCTCTACTTAGTAGAGTGGAATGTTTGCTTTCTGAAAAACACTGGTCCTTTATGGACCAAGCCATTGCTGGCTCCAACAGCTTGAGGGAAGTTTTGCTGCCACTCAAGCATGAGCCTGGGGTTTGCATTCCTCGCCAGTGACAAACTCAACGCTCAAAGGCTGAAGGGATGTGGCATAACCTTTGAAATGAGAAAGCAGCATAGTTACATAGCTAATATTAATGCAATTATTTGGTGGATGATTTCAGTCAAGATGGTTTTTTGTGATCTTAAGTCCATGTTTTAAAAGTAAATTGCAAATCTGTATCTGCAGGGCTACTCCATTTCTTAGGTGCAGAATTTTTATTTGCATGTATTCACAAAACTGAAGCATGCCTGCAACAGTGGCAGGTTTCCAGGGATATGTAAGGATATGTAGGTAGACATTATCACATGCACAATGTAAAAAAAGAGCAAGAATAAATAAACCTACTAACTTTTATTCTTTTTTTTCCTCCTAGTCTAAAATGTTTACTTCCTCTTTCGCTAGACCCTCACAACTTGCTGGGGTTATTCACTTCCCTTCCCAGCATTAACAGGTATTTACTCATTTAGAGGTAAGGAACCACTGGGTTTCAACAGGAAGAATCAAGCTTGCTCTGCTAGTGGAGACATGAAACCCACTATCTACCCACTATGGGACCACTGGGTTCTGAGTGGCACAACCATTACTCTTTCCCTACCCTGGACTGGCATGCCTACAATAGACTCCATGCACAGGGAACCCCTC
The DNA here is from genome assembly GCF_964261635.1 of Lissotriton helveticus. Taxonomy (NCBI): domain Eukaryota; kingdom Metazoa; phylum Chordata; class Amphibia; order Caudata; family Salamandridae; genus Lissotriton; species Lissotriton helveticus. The sequence goes on along the minus strand of NC_136059.1, from coordinate 1,597,062,591 downwards.
TCTGCATTACTGAGCCACTGAGAACAAACTCTCGCTTTGAGGGTTTGTCCTTTCACAATTAAAGACCATGCAGAGTGGGCACATCAAGCATGGTGCTCACTCAATAAAGTATCAGTGCCTTGAATAGACCTGCAGACAGTGGCTCCACTGAATGCACAGAAACACCTGCCAGGCAGAAGTTGATCTCTGAATGTGGGCAGTTCTACCTCCTGGATGTTGAAGTCACAGACTAATGTACTCCTCCTCCCCAAGTTCTAACTCAGGGTCCATCTCTCAAAATATATGTAGGGTGAGAAAGGTTTGGAAGCATGTGGGTGTTCCAAATGTCCAAGGCATTCCTGCGTTGGGGTACTCACGCTTCCTATCTGAGATTAAGTAGCATTGAAACCTATGTGTGAATAAATCCTTCCCCAAGTACAAAACTGACTTTTTGAGTTGCAGAAGGGGTTTGGCACACCAAAGGCTTTTTGCCTATGAAAGCTAGTCTCATGCGTGCAAACAGCTGTCACAACTGAGCCTTTCTGATCTAAAGAGCACCCATTTATGTTATTACTGTGGAAGGGCTTTATTCCCGAGTGGTTTCAGTTATCACAATTCAAATATATATAGTGAATATAGCTCCTAAAATACAGAACTGTGCTATTGCTCGTACAAAATCGAAGCCAACAGACAATCGAAAGTACTCAATGCTGTCTTTATCATTATTTCACCCAAAAACTTTTATGGTGTAAACTTCTAGAGTGTAAGTTCAGTGGAACTGCATACTCCTATCAATATTTTATAGTGCTCTTTGAATAAAGAGGCTTATCTCTCTTCTCTTACTGTTCAATCATTGTTTCCAATTCTTTTTGAATTAATGCAATGCTCTTGTTTGTTTACACTGATAGGAACTGCATGCACAAACCGAAATTGTCACTTTAAAACAAATTTTTATATCTCTGAATATAGATAGCTATAACATGGACAATTTTGTTCTAATGCTCAACATTCGCTTTCACAGCTCTCGTCAAGGTCAGTTCACACATAGCAGAATTATTTTGTAAACCACAGTTCATAAAACTGGATGCAGATTTGAAATTAGTAATTGGTTGTGGTTAGCTGGAGACGCTCTATTTAGAAGGCTTCTATTCTGGCGGGATGCAAGAGCTACGATCTGAAAAATACTGAAGGGTTGCATGTCATGCTGCGCGTTCTCAGAAAATAAGATACGTTTATTTTTTAAGTGTCCGTTGATGGAGGGACACATATATGAATGGAGAAAGTACTTTCATTTTTAATTTTTCTGCTGATGGAAGGACGGATAGCTGGAGTAAAAAATCAAAATATGCAAAAGCAAAGTAACTGTAGAAGAACCACGAAATCAGATAAACACAAAAACGAACGAAAGCTGAAGACCCAATCGCTCAATTACTTTTTTGTTTCTTTGTGTGTTGAACAACGCTCCAAGAGAACAGTTACTAAATTATCAGAAGAAATATTGGGGGCAATTGAGAACAAACGGAAATGGCTGCTTGATGTAATTGGCTGCTGCTCAAGTGTGAGTCTGTGTGTGTGTGTTTGATAGAGACCTGCATGTTAAATGCTTGAATCCTACCCGTTTGCAAACTTCACACCTTCTACCACCCCCCCCCCCCGGGCGACAATCTCCCCTTCATTGAGCAACTGATGGAAATCATCTCTGGCAATGTCAACTCAGCCGTGTCCCAAACCTTCTTTGGTGATTTCAACCTTCACTGGGCAAACCCCAAAGACCTCACTGTATCTTTCCTTAAATCATTTTTAAATGATCGAGTTTTGATTCAGAACTGTGACCAACCAACCAACCCATATTAAAGGAGAAACTCTATTCCTCATTATCTCGAAAGGGCAGACCATCACCCTGAATTCCATTAGCCTGTGTGACTGGTCAGACCACCATTGCATTCTCTTTTATATTAACAGTGTTGTACTGATGAACAAGGCGCAGCAAACAAAATCAAAGATATGGAAAAGGGACCTCAGATCAATAAACTGTTGAACTAGCTGCCCAATCTATATCTGCCCTCTCCTCCCAAGTTGACTTGGTTGAGGTACAGTCACTCACCGACTCCTACAATTCAACCATCTCTAACATCAGCTACTCTGCCAAAGACAGGGACCTCTTTGTCATTTCCCGAAGACAGTACAAAACTGCGCTTTCTTCCACTAAAGCAGCTTATTTTTCCTCTAAATTACTCAATTCCCCCAATAATTCTAAAGTGATCTTTAAAATTGTTAACGACTTGTGCAACGACACCAGAACCACGCTGACACAGACTCCTACTCAAGAGCTCTGTAACTCTTTAAATCACTTTTTCCTCGACAAAATCTCTGCCATTAAAGCTACTCTCCCAAACACCTCTAACTGGGAACCTCCACAAGACATTGCAAGTAACCGAAGTACCCTAGATACGCTTCAACCCATCTGTACTAAAACCTTAGCAGCACTCATGACTCGTGTTAAATCAGGTTCCCCCAAAGACTGCTGTCCCCCGTACGTCGCCAAAGACATATTTACCACCTTGCCCCAGAGCATGCTTCCTTTTCTCAATGAGTCTCTGTCACAAGGCATGGTCCCTAGTGCTTTCAAGCATGCCACGGTCGTCCCCCTTCTAAAGAAGCCTGAGGCGGATCCCAGTAACCCTATTAATTACCGTCCTATCTCCCTTCTGCCATTCCTCGCTAAAGTCTTAGAAGCCCACGTGGCCAGCTGTGTGTCCAACTTCATTAAAGGTTCGGATTACCTAGAACCAAACCAAGCTGGTTTTCGTCCAGCACACTCCACGGAGGCTGTGATCTTAGCGCTAATGGACACCATGAGGGCCAACGCAGACAGAGGTGAACATCAAGCGCTGGTGCTCCTGGATTTGTCAGCCGCATTCGACACCGTTGACCATACCATCCTTCTTAACCATGTCGAGCAGGCCGGCCTGCGAGGAGCAGCCTTAGAATGGGTTAAATCTTTCCTCGCAGACCGTACCCAGGCTGTCAGGCTTGGAGAATTTACTGCTCCCGAACTTCCTTCTATCTGCGGGGTCCCACAGGGCTCCTCTCTGTCCCCGCTGCTTTTTAGTATCTACCTCAGATCTCTTATTCATTGACTCAAAATCAGAAACATTACGGGGAATATTACCAAGGGCCTTATCGCCGCTTCAGCGGGAATTTTTCCCGCTAAAACGGTGATAATTTTATTGCCCTATTACCTAGCTGTCGCTAACACCAGTTAGCGACAGCTAATAGGCGATAGCGGGCATTTAGGGGCCCACTATGCATATCAGCGATAATTATCGCTAATGACATACAAAGTGGGCGTGCCAAGATGTTAGCGACTGGAAACAGTCGCTAACATCGCTATCCCCTAAAGCCTGCCCAGAGCAGTTCTTAGCCATGTTATCCAATGGAAGGTGGATAACATGGCTAAGAGCATTGTCACGATAATGCATGAATATCGCTGATTTTACAGCGATATTCATGCATTTCCCACGATTTTTACCGCTTTTGAGATAAACCTTGATAATATCAAGGTATCTCAGCGGTAAAAATCGTCGGAGCGCGGCGATATTATTATACCCGCTAACCAAGCTTAGCGATAATTATCGCTATAGCTTGGTAATATGCCCCTACATTATTCAATTATGCCAACGATCTTCAGATCATCTTCTCCCTCAGCTCCCCTAACGCCGTAAGCGAGTTTCAGGCCACCTTACTCCACATTCAGCGCTGGATGTATATAAACCATTTGAAACTTAACCCAGGCAAGACTGAGCTGGTCCTGCCTGGTAATAGTAAGTCCAGCTGGGGCCCGCATTTTTGGCCACCTGAACTCGTCTCCCCCCGGTCCCCTCCTCCTCCGTGAAAAGTTTGGGGATCATCATTGAGGCCAACCTCTCGCTTCGCGGGCAGGTGGGCGATGTGATCTCTTTCAGCGTCTACCAGCTACGGAAAATAAGGAAGATTGCCCATCTCCTTACTCTCTCCGCCCTGATTCAGGTGGTAATAGCATTGATACTCTCACGGCTCGACTTCTCCAACTCCATCTACCTAGGCCTCCCTGCTGGTCTGCTAAAAAGGCTTCAAATGGTCCAAAATCAAGCAGCCAGACTGATATTCAAACTTCCTAAGTGGTCTTCGGCCAGCTCTTGCCTTGCTCAACTCCATTGGCTCCCGTTGGCCCACAGAGTTTCCTTTAAGACTAGCTGTTTGGCCTTGAAATCTGTGCACGGCAACTGTCACAAATTTATCAGCAGCCGGCTTACCAAATACATCTCGAGGCGCTGCCTACGCTCAGCCCACCACCTTCTGCTTACCACCTCATCTTTTAGACGGAAACGGCTGGGTGGCTGTAGCTTTTCCCATCTGGCTCCAAAACTCTGGAATTCTCTGCCTCTGGCACTCCGAAGCTGCAAAGAGCTTATCAGCTTCAGAAAATCTTTGAAAACATGGCAATTTGTGCAAGTGGCTGGCTAAGCGTTCTGGCCATAACAGCCTTCTCCTCTCAGCGCCATGAAACCCAAGGGTGTACGCGCGCTCAATAAATACTTGTTAACATAACATGGATGACATTGCTCCACTCCAACATAAAAATGCCTCAACAAAAATATGCAAACCATGGTATAATGACAATTTAAACACAGAACACTCCAACCCTAGGACAGTTGAACCTCAAGAGCGCTAAGGGTAACTACTTCAGACACCAATTGGATCAAGCAGCAAACCGTCCCAAGAAACTTTTCGAATAGGTCAAACAGCAATCAGTTGTAGGCCCAATTCTCTCTGAACCTGGAGGCAGCCCACCCCCTTGCGACAAACTTGCTGCTTTCTTCACTGAGAAATCAAGACTCATTTCCACTGACCTTGCCTCTAAGAAGGTTCTACTGCCCTCCTCCAGTGCAGCATCAACCCTTGACCTCTTAAAAAAGCACAACTCTACCATCCCGAACAGCAAGAACAAAGCGTCTTGGTGCACCTTTACTCGATTTAGTGAAAAAGACATCAAAAAAGATCCTTCAGAATATAAACCCATCCAACCACTTCAGTGACCTGTTGCCCCCGGCATCTTCAAAGAAATCAAGAATGCACTCATCCCACCTGGACAAAGATTGTAAACGCTTCTCTATCACAAGGCAAGATCCCCAACTGCCTAAAAGCAGTTCAGGTATCACCTATACTAAAAAAAACTAATGCTGACAAAGCTGATTTCAATAACTTCTGACCTATCTCCAACATCCCCACACTAGCAAAACTCCTAGACAATTACGTACAATGCCAACGCTGTGCTCACATAGAGAACTACCAAATCCTAGACCAGCATCAAGCTGGCTTTTGTTTAGTCATCAATGGAGCGCACACCGCTAGCCCCTCCTCCGGATCGCCCCTCGGGATTCTGGTACTTGTAGTTCTTTAGTGGATCACCCAGGTGGGTGCAAGTCGGTACTTGTTGGAATGATGAATCTTTAATGGGACCCGATACATGTCCCAGGTTTTAGGATATCGCCCGAGACATGTCTCGGGTTTCGGGATAACTTCCCTCATCAGTAGAGAAAGATCGTTAGGGGTGGAAGAGAAGGCCGCCACACAACAGTCAAACGCCTCGATGCCAGAACCGGCACGCAGGTGCGTCGTCCAAGAGCCCGTCGGCCCAAAGCTCAAAGGAGCCATATTGTGTTTAGTCATCAATGGAGCGCACACCGCTAGCCCCTCCTCCAGATCGCCCCTCGGGATTCTGGTACTTGTAGTTCATTAGTGGATCACCCAGGTGGGTGCAAGTCGGTACTTGTTGGACTGATGAATCTCTAATGGGACCCGACACATGTCCCAGGTTTTAGGATATCGCCCGAGACATGTCTCCGGAGGAGAGGCTAGCGGTGTGCACTCCATTGATGACTAAACACAATATGGCTCCCTTGAGCTTTGGGCCGACGGGCTCTTGGACGACGCACCTGCGTGCCGGTTCTGGCATCGAGGCCTTTGTCTGTTGTGTGGCGGCCTTCTCTTCCACCCCTGACGATCTTTCTCTACTGATGAGGGAAGTTATCCTGAAACCCGAGACATGTCTCGGGCGATATCCTAAAACCCGGGACATGTATCGGGTCTAGAGATTCATCAGTCCAACAAATACCGACTTGCACCCACCTGGGTGATCCACTAAAGAACTACAAGTTCCAGAGTCCCGAGGGGCGATCCGGAGGAGGGGCTAGCGGTGTGCGCTCCATTGATGACTAAACACAATATGACTCCCTTGAGCTTTGGGCCGACGGGCTCTTGGACGACGCACCTGCGTGCCGGTTCTGGCATCGAGGCCTTTGACTGTTGTGTGGCGGCCTTCTCTTCCACCCCTAACGATCTTTGTCTACTGATGAGGGAAGTTATCCCAAAACCCGAGACATGGACAGTCAGAAATATCAAACCTTTCCTTTCACTTAATGATTTCAAGCGGGTGGTCCAAGCGCTTGTCTTGCCAAGGCTAGATTACGGCAGGGCTACACTCTGTGGCCTTCCCAAATACACCCTCGCTCCATTAAGGGCATCATTTAATGCTCCTGCTAAGCTGGTTACAGGTACCAAACGCAATGAGCACATATCCCCAGTCCTAAAATCTCTAAATTGGGTCCCCTACGAAGCACAAATTCAGTTAAAGATTGCCGTTATGATGTCCCACGCCATTCACTTCAATACTCCCATATGCCTAGTGCAAAAACTTGAACTATCCTGTGGTGTAAGAGCCTCAAGAAGCGCCACTTCTTTCCTCTTGAAACCAATCATCCTTAGCAAAAAGAGAACTTTTCACTGAATCTTCTCTGGCGCTGCCCCAAAAATATGGAACTCTCTACCACAGGAAGTACGCAGAATCTCCTCAACAATTGTGTTCAAACTGGAAGTCAAAAGATTCCTTATGAATAAATTCCTACAGTAAGTGGGCTAGGCTCTCCTGCTGGACGGCATTGTCCCTACCATGGTAGATACCATTATTTAATACTACTCTAAGTTAAAGGTCTCTTGTAGCTGATGAAAAGGTAAAATTACAATTTTGACAATCATTTGATTGACATTAAAAAGCCCCTTTTCTTTCCAATGTTTGTCTTAACCCCTTTGCTATTGGGGGTAATTCCCCCGCTGTGCTGGGGGAAGGGGCGTGCACAGCGCCCGCATGCGAGCTCATCATGAGGCACGGCGCTCCGGTGCTCATGACGAGCTGAGCTCATCACAGGTGCACCCGTTCCCGTGGAATGCTCAGTACAGCAGGGGAATTATCCCCACGTGTGAGCGTTCCACGGCTCATGACGAGCTGAGCTCGTCATGAGCATCGATGGTGATAAAATTATTTGTGACGGAATTTAATGTGTTTATTAAACCATAGTGAGGAGGCGAAAAAAATTGATATTTATCAAAATCCTATAGTCATATATATAATATCCTGTATTGAAAAATGGTTTAATAAAGAACATTCAATATTGACCCAAGAAGGTTTAGGTAAAGCCTGATAGTGTTTAGACAAAGCAATAAATTGACAAATCAAAAAAGCATTATGATATAATTAAAAGCAGGAAATCTTACACCCCCCTCAGTCTTGGGGCGAGTTAATTTAGACATGGTTATATGTACATGCTTATTATTCCAAAGAAACTTAGTACATAAAGAATTTATCTGTGTAAAATAATATTTATGGATTTTGAATGGTAACATTGACAATGTGAACAATACTTGGGGAACAATCATCATTTTAATTGTATCTAGTCTGCCCCACCATGATAAAAGTAAAGGTGACCAAGAATTCAACAAATTGGTAATTTTAAGTTTTAAAGCAGTAAAGTTATGGGAAAGTGTATCACGAATGTTAGAGGAGAACCATGTGCCTAAATATTTAATTTTTTGAGGACATCATGTGAAATTGGTAGAATCAAACATATGTTGATAACATGAGGGATTTAAGGGTAAACCCTTGGTCTTGGATAAATTTAGTTTATAACCGGAAAGGTTGTAGAATTATGAGATTTCGTGTAAAAAGGGGGTAAAGAAGAAAATGGATTGGACATATAGAGATAAGAACATCGTCTGCATATGCAGAGAGTTTAATTTGGTGGGATTTTAGAGTAACACCAGTAATAGGAGCACTGCTTCTAATGCATTCGAGGAAGGGTTCCAAACATAACAGGAAAAGTAATGGGGAAAGGGGGCAACCCTGTCCTGTACCTCTTTGGAGAGAAAAATATGGGGAAAAAAGACCATTAACAAAAACACATGCTTTTGGATTTGTATATAATAGTTTGATATATGAAATACATTTTGGGCCAAAACCAAACCATTGTAAGGTGCGAATCCTGAAATCCCAATTAATTTGATCAAAGGCTTTTTCTGCATCCAAAGATAATGCGGCTAAGGGAGAGAGATATTTTTTACTAATAGAGAGAATATTAGAAAACATTCTGGCATTGTCAGAGGCTAGACGTCCTTTGACGAAGTCAGCTTGATCTGGGTTAATGAGAAAAGGAATAACTTTCTCCAAACAGAAGCTAAGATCTTTGCAAAAATTTAACAGTCATAATTAATTAGTGATATAGGACGAACATTTTTGCAAAATGGGGGATCTTTATCTGGTTTAGGTATGACAATATTAAGGGCTTCCAAAAAATAGCCACAGACCTGAGAATTCAAAATAAAAGAATTAAAAAGTTTTAATAATTTAGGAGCAAAACTTTAAGAAAAAGCTAAAAATAATTCAACTGAAAAGCCATCAGGGCCGGGTGCCTTCGTTTTTTTCAAGGATTTGAGAGCATCTAATAATTCTTGAAGAGAAAGATCCTCATCAAGTGGTGTGAAAATATTCAGAAGAACTTTAGGTTTGGGAATATCTTGGAAAAATGAAAGAAAATCTTCTTCAGAAGGCTTAGAAGTTTCTGCGTATAAGAGATAATAATATGATTGAAATGTACTCATAATATCAGAATCAGATGAGAGGAGTGTATTATTTGTTTCTGCGTGAATAGGTCCTATACTTTTACGTTCTGATTTGATTTTTAAGTAATTTGCTGGCATTTTCCCTGCTTTATTTTGGCGTCCGTAATATTTCGATTTAACCTTAAGGAGATTGGTACAAGCATCCACAGTAGCTATTTTATTCAAAGTGAACTTAGCTTTAATTACCTCTTGTAATGATGATGAGGATTTGGATGTGTAATAATTGTGTTCTAAGGTTTTGAGTAGTGTTAGGGTTTTTTTATATTTAGCATTCATTAGTTTCTTTTTCTTTGAAGAGCAAGCAATAGTGAAGGCTCTAAAGGATGCTTTAAAAGCAACCCAATTATTGTGTAGGGAGTTGTCTAAAGAGTTATTAAGAACAAAAAATTCATTAATAAAGGAGGTCGCTTCTGAAATAAATGTGCGATCTGATAAAAGGTGATTGTTAAAGTGCCAACGGCCTTGTTTACCTTTGGTGATAGATAAGTCAATGAAAGTAAAAACTGGAGCATTGTCAGAAATAAAAATAGAACAAATTTCAGATGAGAAGGTAATAATGATTTGGAAATTAAAATATAATCAGTACGAGACCTGGTATGGTGCACAGGAGAAAAAAAACTAAATTTTGAGGCTTCTGGATTACACGTTTTCCATGTATCAAATAGGGGACGAGAGGAAATGCCACAGTGGAATGATTGTTGGTTTTGTGTGGTATAAATTTGCATTTGGATTGTCTGTCTGAAAAAGCACCCAACCAGTTAATAAAATCACCACCCACCACTATGTTAGAATTAGATATAGACAACATTTTCAATTTTATAGTTTGCCAGAATTCTGGATCTGGCTTAACAGGCCCATAAATATTGAACAAGGTTATTTGTCTTTTGTTAATGATAACATCAACCATCACCCAATGACCATAAGAATCAGAATCTGATGAATATTTGGGCATTAGTAGATTTATGAAACAATATAGCAAGACCACCATGGGGATCAACAGCAGGAGAAAAAACAATTTGATTGACCCATTGGCGTTTCAGTTTAAGAGATTCAATATCATTACAATGGGTTTCCTGTAAGTATGGGCGCAAAATCCATTCCGCTCGTGGAATTTGTGGATTTTCTGCTATTTCGCGCGCAGTGGCAAAATTACAGACACACGTGGTCACTGGAGACCACTCTTCTGGCCCTTTACGCAGCTGTAGTGTAGCAAAAGCACTATACATTTACCCAACAAGGTAGCACTTACTGATTACTACTCGCTAGAGAAAGTGCTCCAATTGAGTACAGGCATGGCACAACACGGTGGCATCTTCGTGGATAAATATGCAGGCAGGATTCATTCTGGCACGATGCTACTGTCACAAAAATTAAACCTCAACAGGAAGCACTTACAGATATAAATAAAGCAGGTGCCCGAGTTGAAGCTCAAATTCAGTCACGCATTATAATCAGAGCAAACACCAGTGAGCACGGTCTAGGCTAGGCAGGTGTGCATCCTCCCTATATCTACGGCCTACAATTAGATGTAATCCTTGATGTAAGTCTTTGCATTCACGAGTTTCTCAAACGCAATCCCCGTGTACTTCCTGTGACCAGGAGGCTGCTTCCTTCTCATCTGCTGCTCTGATCGGTCTCTGACCCTTACAAAAGGCATGTGAACTCGCATGGAAGCCCACACGTTTGGCCCCGGCCCACACACACTAGAGTATGCAACGTCTTTCCGCCCTTTCCTCACTATGATGGACAGCTCACTCGAGGGACCTCGGCTCCTTTCGGCGAGGTGGCATAGTTACAGACACACGTGGTGATGGTCACATTGTGCAAATCTGTGAGTCTGCGGATTTTCACGCAAACTCGTGGATTTTTTTTGCAATTTCACGTGAATTTGCATCCGCCAATCCGCAAAATTCGTCCATGCTTAGTTTCCTGTATAAAAGCAACCTGGGTGTTACTCTTAGCTAAATGAGATAATACCTTGAGACATTTGACAAGATGACCTAGACCACGAACATTCCGCAAGACCATATTAACCATGATGTTGGATTAGGGGATACACGAGGGAACAGGAACACAAAACCGCATAAACAACAGAGAGAAAAAAAGGAAAGACATTGTTCAATATGTGATGAGAAAGACGTATTATTAAAAGTAAAACATTTACCAAAAGACAAAACTAAAAGTGAGACATAACAAGAAAAGTAGAAAAGAAAAGGGGAGAAAAAAGAGATAAGAAACCGAAGGAAGAAGCAAGCAAACAGATCAAGGAATAACATCCAGATCTGTAAAGAGAAAAGAAATTGAAAGAAGAGGAGCATAGTGACACTAAAGGACACGGACCTCAGACATTGGTACAAAGAAGAGGAGAAAAAGAGAACCTCATGAATATAAGGAAAAACAAATAATCCTAGAACATTGAGTAAGCATATATGTGGATTCAAGGTGACAATCCTAAAATATAGAGAAGTCAAATATTAGTATCCATTCCATGAGATGAAAGGTTATGAAGATAGAGTTTAAGTTTTTCCGGATCATCAAATGAATGTGACCGACCATCATGCGTAATTTGCATGGATGGAGGATTCCATATTGGATGTTGAAATGTCTCATTTGAGGATGTAAAGCAAGACATTCTTTGCGATGGGCGTTTGTTGCATTGGAAATATCTTGAGATATGAAGATATTATGGCCTGACCATACAAGACGACGTATAAGTCTTACAGCCTTCAAAATGTGCATCAGCTTGGTGGATTCTAGAAAGAGCTTTATGATTCCACGTTGTTGGTAGTGGTAGGGTTTAGACGTCCCAGACGATGTGCTCTTTGTTTGTATGTTGAGCGGACTTGTTGAAGCCTGAAGATCTAGGAGCTCTGGAAGGAGTTTCTGTAGAAATGATACCATATCAAGACCTTCAATATTTTCCGGAAGTCCATAAAGGCGTAGATTGTTTCTATGATTGCGATTTTCAAGGTCCTCAGTATGGATTTTTAGCTTATGAATTTCCTGTTCTAGTGACGGAATCTTTGAAGATACATCCTGTAGGTCACTAACACGTTGTTCCAGTTCCAGTACCTTACCTTCCATAATAATTCATCTCTCCTCAATCTGTTTTAGCTTTTCGTTTGTCGTGGACATAAAGGGTTGAAGATCACGGACTTCATCTAATATAGAGTTCAAAACAGGATTCTGAGAGGAATGAATAGGAGAAGGCGGATACTTTTTCTGTCTTTTAGGTTTTGTACCAGATAAGGAAGATCTAGCCGTGTGGATATCATTAGCCATTATAATTTGCAGAGAAAATCACCAAAAAACTGGAGTAAAAGTAAAGTATTTGCAACAATTGCCATAGAAAATCAATAAAATTGTAAGGTTATAATAACAATTTTTTCAATGTGAGACCAAGAGTAAATAGTTCCTCCAATGTGCAAGAATATCAAATGTACCTCAAATGAAGTTCGTCAGATATTAAATGATAGCACTGTTTGATGAGACAGCTGTTCCATTTCCACAGTATACTGGCAAGTGCATGAAGAGAACTGTAAATCAAGCTGTACAGTGCTAAGAAGTGTTTAATGCAATGAGGTACTTTGAGGTGAAATTTGAATCCTCCATTGCAGCCAAAAATGGTAAAAGTTAATGAGAGGTGACATTATGACATTTTTATCACCAAAAAGGAGCAGAGTTTGGCAGCGCAGAAAGACGCGAATTGTCTTTTAATCTGTGATCATTCCTGCTTTTACTCCTACTTGATGTAGATATTGCATCAATGTCCTTCCTTCGATCCTTATGTAAAGCGCTCTGATATTCTTCGGGATCCTGTTCGCGCTATATAAAACTTTATAAATAAAAAAATATATAAGGCTTCCAGCCTTTAAGCCTATAAAAGTCAGTAAACTGCTGAGAATTACCTTTCTGTAATATTAATACATATTATTTACAGTCATTGTCTTTCATTGTGTATTTATTTAGTTCATAGAGCACTTTCCTAAAATATACATTTAACTAATTATTTATTAAAATAGCTTTTTCACTGTACAAATTAAATTTGACATTTTATAAGTTACATCAAAATACTCCCACAAGGTCCATAGTTGCTGAAAATCTAAGAAAATATAATGTTAAAAACACAATACAGAGGGAAAAACAACTTATATTTATAAAATGACCACAATCTAATAAACTTTGAATCCACATGGAATGTTTACGTAAATAACATATACCTTTCCCATTGTTGGCAATAATAATAATTGACATCCAGGTTGCAAATGCTATTTATAGATTCACTCTCACTCTTGATCTAAGAATGAAATTTCTTTTGAAGAAAACAGGGACGAGTCGCCTATATTTTAGGGTACTAGCAGAAGCTAAGTGGTCAGAAGTTAAACATACTGAAGATTTATCTTTCAATTAATTTCCATGTAAAGCTAGACTTTCATTTGTGCATATTCTTTAATCACGTTTTACCTCACAGGGATAAAGATACCGGAGGGAATGGCTATCCAAATCCAGAGGAATGTTATCTCTTTCTGTGGAAAGTGAGAATTCACTCTAGAACCATCTGTGAACACTCAATCAGGCCATATTACCTAATATAAAAGAAAGTCCAAGGCTTGACTTTTCAGGGTGAAAACCCAGGTTCATATGTACAAGAGAAGGTTGGAGTGTTGAGTTGCCCCAAATTTGGCAGCACTGTGCTCTAGCATTTCCAAAACACAGGGATGCGCTGTATTTACAACAACATGGCACACTTCTGTATTTTCCCTTGCGCTGGAGCTAAAATTATCTGCCTGGCACCAACGCAGGTATCCGTGCACCACAGTACAAAGGTGCCTGCATTGGAGGGAATGATTGTTTATGTATAGGAAGGTGTCCCTTATATGCAGGAGCCAGAATGCCTCAATGTAACCAAGATGCCGATATCATAAAACTACATAAGAAGATATGATCTGCTAATATTTACTTGGAATGAAAAGCCATCTTTTCAGTGGCTTTCTGGAAAATATGGTCAACAAAAATTTCATTTACTGAGAAAGACAACTCCAATGGTTTCCTCTCAGCATGCCTTGGTGACGTCGTGCCTGTATTATGGCAACATTCTTTATCTAGATGCGACGACCAAGTGTATGCTCCGTCTTCAGGGAGTGCAGAATGTGGCAGCCCGCTTAATCCTGATGCGCCCGAGAAGGTTGTCTGCAAGGGCAGCTCAGGCTGCGCTACACTGGCTCCCGATAAAGGAAAGAGTCATATTCAAGGCACTCTGTGTCTGCCACCAGATCCTGCAGGGGAGTGCTCCTTCAAATCTGTCTGATTTATTGACCCCCTATGTCCCCACTCGTCAGCTGAGGTCGGTGGGGTGGGTCTGGTGTGTGTTCCTGCTGTCAAGAGAGACGGTCTTTCCGCCTACTGGCTGCTAAGCAATGGAATGCTCTCCCGATGGGTCTCCGCATGGAGGTCCAGGAGAGCTGTTTTAGGAAAAAACTAAAAACATTCCTCTTTCCCCGAGATAGGGAGGGTGGTGGCTGAGGGTAGCAGAATCTTGGCAACTTTGCCGCTGCGCGGGGACACACTGGTATTAGTGTAACCATTGCGCTTTATAAATGTGCCTATTATTATTATTATTATTATTATTATTATTATTATTATTATAAGGACCCTGGAAATTTAAAGTGTTCATAAGTTAAAGCTCCAAAGAATGAAGGGTGCTGGTGGGCATGTAATATCCCAGCCTGGCTCACACTAACTGGATTCCAATTTTAAGAATCAACTAGAGCCAGATACATCACCTTAAATGGTATTTCTGACTCTACCAACACCAAGCAGAGATAGCAGAAGCCAAGAATTACATGACTGTAGTATTAAATAATTAACAGCAAAAAGGTAACTGCATCTAAGCCTTGTGTAGACTGTCAGTCAACATACCCAACGCTATTCCAAAAGACCAATTAAGGCTACAGGATGCAAAAACAATTACCACTAATATCACTTGACTAAAGGCCAGTGTAAGGAATCGGTTTATTGCTTGAGAGGGAGTGTTAGGATAAACCACAAAAGTCACTAAAATAACCTGTGCCTAACCATTCTGTAGTTTGTCACAAAGCACTCAGGCTTAACTGTTGTTATCTGGTCGTACGGGACTGGGACAAAGTCACAAATTCAGGCCGACCATGAAGGAGAATGTGTCAGATACAAGGATCAGGATAGCCCACTAAGAATCAAAGCGTATGTCAATGATACAAGGTGTTGCTTCTTACTGTGTTGGTTCTAATGAGGAGCTGTGAAGGCTTGGATGTGAGGTCCTGTGTCAGGTTGCATTGTGCTGCATCGATTCATGTGAGGCCACCAATCAGGAGTTGTAATGCAAAATCTTGCATTGAGCTTCATCGTGATACATTGGTTCAGATGAGGCCGCTGATAAGCAGCTGCAAGGGGCTGAGATGCATGGTTATCCATTGAATTGTGTGGAGCTGTGTCAGTTCTGGTGAATCCTACAGTTGTGAAGGCAGGAGTGCACCCTGATGCCAGCCAGGGATCCAGGACTTGTATAGTACCTCTTGGTAACCCGCGTTCCGAGCTGAGGTCTCTGCCTGCCGCTCTTCCGGACCTGCGATTCTTTCCCTTTGCGAGCAGTCACGATTTAATCAGACGCCGCCCCGACCGGACAGGACCATATTGATCTAACGCAATTGTGATTTTCTACACTGCGCCCAGGTGCTTCACTTACGCCGCCCCTGGATTGACCTTTGCAGACCTCTCCAGCCGAGTTTATGATTCACTTCGCCCACAGCACACCCATGAATTGACAGCCCAGTCCTGAAGACGACCCCAAGTAACGAGGGTCGAATTGTTGTCGACACCACAGCGCAACTGATGAGCACAATTTCTCTGTTCTTAATCAAAATGTATATATTGTCACCATTGTTCACCTTGCGGCGTTCACGCTGTTCACCCTGTTCACTTGCGCCGTCACTTTTCACTTGTATATATCACTTTACGCCAAGTGCCCTCAGGCTGTCATCAGATTCTTTCTGTACAGTGATGCCTCAACTGTATGCCCTTGTGCAATCTTGTTTGATGTAATTTTGGCGATTAACAGCCTTCCTACACCTACATTGAGTCTCCTTGTTTTCTTGCTTATGTAATGCAGTTTGCATGCATGTTCAATTGTCTTTATAAGTGAATCCTGTTGGAACATTGTTTCTCTTTATGCATCTCTTGGGGATCAGCGCAATGCAGGGTGAAATGGTAAATTAGACCTGCAATGTAGGTAGCAATGAAAGGCCTCAATCATGTTTTAAAATGCTACGTTGGTGAATGGCACAATGGGTGCTGCATGCCTACTAATAGCATTTACTGTGGAGGCCCTGGGTACATCGGTATCATATACTAGGGACTTATAAGTAAATTAAATGTGCCAATCAGGTGTAGGGCATTTTACAGAGAGAGTACAAGCCCTTTACCACTGGTTAGTAGGGAAATAGTGTACAGAGACCTAATGCCAGCAAACACAGGTTCACCAACCGAAGTCTGTGATTGATCCTGCAAAAGGGAGCAGGCCAAACAGCCAGGTAATGAAAGTATTGGCTTAATTTGTGCTGAGGATCCCTGGTGGGGGGGTACAAAACTCATTTTCTGGGAAGAGGACACAGGACCTTATTTAGAGTTTGACAAATGTGGGGCATTCAACAAAATGGTGTTTATCCCACCATCCACTCAATATTTAGAGTGCATAAAGATCATATGTACTTTAAACAAGGCGAAAAATGCATTCCCCACTTTGGCTTAGACCAAACTTTAAATAAAGCCCTTGGTTTTTCCATCTTCTGACTTTGAGCCAGTAAAAGAGACAGAAAGGCTGAAATAGGGAAATAGTGAGAAAGTAAAGGATGGGAAAACAATGATAGAGGGTGAATGAAAGGATGAGAAAGAAGAAGCTAGAGAAAGGAACTGCAACAGTAAGGTGATAGAAAAGGCATGAAGCGGGAATACAGATTAGACTGCTTTGGGATGTTGCGATCCAAACACTGAGCAGTACCGGTGGTGTTGTGTAATATGTGGTATCCCCACGGTATCCTGTATCCCCTGCTCTTCGGCACTTTTCGGAAATGAAACTCAGCCCGGGCAGGTTCAGACAGAAGCAGCTGATCACTGCTCGGGCTGAGTGCAGGGATACACGATTCAACAGGAAGCCAAACTCTGCTCTGGCAATAAATCACCAGAAACTTTTACACGAAGAGAGACAGACAGAAATAAATAGAATGAACCGTAATGGAAACGGCAATTAAGTTAATAAACGTGAAAGCAAAGAAACTATTGCTGAAGCACATCGAATCGCAACGAAATAACATGAGGGGAAGAGAATAAAAACTGGCAGAGGTTCAAATAAGGGGAAAAATAATATCAAAACGAGCGAAAGATTAAAGGTTAAAAAAAAAGGCAATGAAAAAAGCAAAGTATTACAATACGGAAAGAAAGTGTTTTGATTTTCATACAATGAAATAAGTTAAATAACAGTGCATGTTTAGTTTGACTCATACAACATACTTGGCATTTTACCAGCTGCTCTATCTTTTTGTGTCCATGCTAATTAAACAAGCATTGGCAACACAATCGGTCTCATACTTTTGTGAAAGTTAGAGCTAATGGCGTTGTAAATGGCAATGTTCTTTCTTATTTTTTAGGATGAGCCTGGGCAGAGCTTGCGCTTCTCTGTGGCATGATGTATTGGAGCATGGAATAGAAGCCCCGCCCACTCTCCTCCCATATTTGCCATTAGCTTGTGTCATTGTCCTTCATATTGGCTTGTGTCATTGTCCTTCGTAAATGGTGGCTTCTGATTCGTTATTAGGCTTGTAAGTCCCTCCTTAGTACCACCTTGTCTTCATTTGTAACCTCCCATGAGGACTGGCCCTTTTACTTCAGTTGTTACACGCTACATCTTTTTTAGTCTGTAAGCTCTATTTTCTTTAATGAGTTTCTCCTACGTCAGGCACAACACGCTTTCCTGCTACATTCAGTGCGCCATGCATGTTTTCACTTTCCGAGCAGCCAGGGATAATGGCGACCGCTTCTTTGATTAGGTCTCGCATTTACAAGAGTTTGAACTATTGCCATTGTAAATGACGATGCCTTTTATTTATGTGTTAATTACCAAAACAGATAGATAAAGTTATTGTCATTTACAATGCCATCAGCTTAAACTCTAGCTAATGCGTCACCTACTGCATTGCAAATGCTTGTCATACATGGTTCCTGGTGCACACTGGTGGCACACATTCTGATGTTCGTTTCTCACCTTGCTGGTTTTCTAACCCAGATACTTTCGTACGCTCGTGTCTCAGGCTACACAGCACACATTCTACGACTAGTTCCCCTACTGTCTTTGTTGGTACACATATCCTGGTGCATGCTGGTGGCTCACGGCATACATTCTCGTGCCAGCGACCTACGTGGCAGGTTTTTGTTCAGGAATTCTGGTTCACGTTCATGTCACTCACTGCACAGCACATTCTAATGCTGGTTTTCCACATAGCACGGCAGGTTTTCCTACACAAATCCATGTGCACGCTTGTGTTGCATGCTGCACAGCACACACTAATGCTGGTTTTCCACAGGGGTATTTTTCATGCACTTATCATGGTGCATGCTTGTGTCTCATGTAGCACTGCACACATTTTGATCTCACGCATCACAGCACATTCTAATGCAGGTTTCTCAAAGGGCTGGCTGTCTCGCACAGATCCTGGTGCGCGCTCGTATCTCACGTTGCACAGCACACACTAATGCTGGTTTTTCACAGGGCCGGTTTTAATGCAAGGGTCCTGGTGAACGCTGATGTCTCGTGCTGCACAGCAAACTCTAATAATAGTTTCCCACATGGCTGGGTTACCCATACGGAGACTGGTGCCTGCTCATGCCTCACGCTGCACAGCACACTCTAATGCTGGTTTCCCACACAGCTGGTTTTCGTGCACAGATCCTGGTGCACGCTCATGCCTCACGCTGCACAGCACACTCTAATGCTAGTTTCCCACATGGCTGGTTTTCGCACATGGATCCTTGTGCACTATCATGCCTCACGCTACAAAGCACACACTAATGATAGTTTTCATACATGGACCCTGGTGCACGCTCGTGTCTCATGCGGCACAGAACACTCTAATGTTGGTTTTCCATAATGCTGTTTTTAAGGCACAGGTCCTTGTGCACACTTGTGTCTTACGCTGCACAGCAGACCTTAATGCTGGTTTCCCACATGGCTGTTTTTCACGCACGGAACCTGGTGCGCGCTTATGCCTCATGCTGCACAGCACAATCTAATCCTGGTTTTCAAATGAGTTTCTCCTACCACAGACAGAACAGGCTTTCCTGCAACATTCAGCACGCCATGGGTGCTTTCACTTTCCAAGCAGCCCGGGACAATGGCGGCTGCTTCTTTGCTAGGGAATAGGTCTCGT
Organism: Lissotriton helveticus; assembly: GCF_964261635.1. Lineage (NCBI taxonomy): Eukaryota > Metazoa > Chordata > Amphibia > Caudata > Salamandridae > Lissotriton > Lissotriton helveticus. Next base: position 1,597,043,164 of record NC_136059.1, on the reverse strand, counting down.
ATTTACAAGAGTTTGAGCTATTAGCATTGTAAATTACAATATTTTTTATTTATGTGTTAATTACAAAACAGATAAATAAAAGGCATTGTCATTTACAATGCCGATAGCTTAAACTCTCGCAAATGCGACCCCTATTGCATTGCAAATGCTTGTTTTTGTTTGCAGTGGAGTGATCACTTAGAAAAAGAGAGTTAGAGCTATTGGCATTGTAAATGTAAATATTTATGTGTTATAGAGTAAAGTCGTTGTATGTGGTTTGTAGTGGAATTATGTGGCTACCATCCAGGTAATGTGAGCATTTACGAAGCAGAGGTGCAGTTAGGATAGATGGATTGGTGGAATGATGGCTATTTTTATGAATGCTTGGATGGATGGACAGCTGTATGAGTACATGCATGGTGATCTGGGTGATCAGTTGAATGAAAAGATGGTAGGTGATGCATGGGTAGGAAAGTTACAAATGGTTGGTATGGAAAGAAAAAGATGGATTCATATAGAAAATATTTATACAAAGGAATGTTTTGTACATTATTGGACCTTTGGTCAAGACATGTATCAGGCTACATGGTGGCCAATATCTCATTAAACATAAAATCCCATTTACAATTCAGAAGTTGGTGGTGGTTTGGTGCCGTGACCCTGAAACTATGCTTCATTGTCAGCTACTTGGATGCCTGCTTAATCTGCATTCTTCCAACACAGTATTACATTTGGACTCTGGTTTAACCCATTCAAATCTTAAATGCTGTGTTCCATCAAACCTTACAAGAGACAGTTACTAATTATGACTGATGAAGGAAAAGTCTGATGACTGGCCCCATTGATAGAACTTGCATGTGGTGTTCTGCAAGTTGCAAGGACACGTTGACAATGTCCTGTTGATGAACACAATTATGCCACTCTGTGGCATTGGGACTGCCAAATATAGGCCTATATGTAAACTCTCTGGTGCATGTCATACACACAAAAGGCATGCTACATGTTTCCGGAGCCTTGCAACTTGTACCCGTGTGAGGCCAAAGAAGGGATGGCATGACTGGCACAGCAAGGGCAGCATTACAGTCTTTTTGTTCTGAGGACTGCAACATTTCCGAGTGAGCCTTCACAGCAGCAGCTTCCCAGTATCTCTGTTGCTTACTCGATTGGAAGACCAAACAAAAGATATCATATTCCGGGGCTGTATTAAAGACGACTGCCCCAGCGCTAATTGTCACTGTGCGCCAGATTATGCTCCCAATGGCCTTACAGAGGATCAGTCTGTGGGGGGTGTGGCTGGACACCGATGGAGCAGGGAGCCTGAACCGGAGCTCCTGCGGGTGATCCCCCATCACAGCCAATCCTGCCCGATATAGAGGGGCCCTTCACCTAACAAAGTCATCCCCAGACAGGTGAAGATCGGGGAAGCAGGCAGGAATCGAAAATCGGGGCGCAACAGCTCACCTTCACTGTGAAATGAGCTGAAGGGAGGTGACGCGGGATAGCCCAGTTGGTGCTCGCTCTTTGAGCTACAACTCTGAGGGAGCAACTGGCGACTGTCTCCCACACAATGTGGATTCGAGGGGCGATCTGAGCTGGCGGAGCACTGGATGAGCAGGACTTCGCGGCCTCCGGAACAAAGAGGCGGGACCTGGGCTTAGGCGGAGAGGGAGACGCGGCAGGAGAAAATGACACCGAGGACCTGGGGGCGACCTCCGTTGTGAAGCCAGGTACCGAACGGATAACCGGTGCCAGTTTGGAGCGGGGGCCGCTGGGACTAATGCACGCGCTGCGGGCTCCGGACAGTGAAGAAGCGAGGAGGGGAGGCAGAGGTGCCCTGAGCCATAGAGGGTCCGTGTGTGGAGTACTGTGGGGCAGCCGACTGTGAGCGGGGGCCCGCCTACCAGGGTCGCAGTGCCCGGGCTACTCAGTGGAGCCGGTGGGACTGGCTACATATCTGGGAGGCTCCGGGAGGAGCCGGCTGTGTCGCTAGTGGAGGGAGCACACCTCCTAAGCCTGGGACTGAGAGGCGGGTCGGACCGCCTCAGCTGCGATCACAACCCCCACCATTCAGGCGACTTGACAGATGGAGAGCAGGGGGCTGCAGCCCATGGAGCGGTGAGGAGAGGTGGCAGCGGGAGGTCTAGAGGATATTGGAGTGGCGAGGAGGGCCGGGACACTGTGACTTTGAACTTCTGGTGGAGGTGCTCTCCGACTGCAGCAGGTGACGAGCTGACACCCACACCGATGCGGGCTGAGTGAGGGGAGTAGGCCCAAGAGACACAGGGACCGGGGTTGGGGGCTTTGCCCGTACTGACATATTGATCAGCCACATGACCTCCGGCCACAATGATCGAATCCTACTTGCGAGGAGAGTGGGGAACAGGTGCCAGGTTAGGTTGCTCCCTTATCGGCACTCCTTGCGGCTTCGCTTCTGCGCTGCCCCCGTGCATCGCATTTGGGCTCCACTCCCCATGTGCATGGACTCGACTGCCCTTGCCGCAGGAGAGGACTATATAAACCCAAAGTGGGTACCCGCTGGTGCCTTTACTGATCGGCCTGCTCCCACACCGTTCCAGGTATGGGGAGAGTCAACAAAAGACGTACGTGAGGCGGAGCAGTGGGAATCGGCAGGCGAAGACAATTGGGAGTCGTGCATCGCCAGTCCACTGGATAAGGATTGGGAGAAATTACTCGAACATGCAGCCAAAGTCTCCAAAAATGCCCGCTTTGACCTGATTAGCTTTTATACATTCCACCATGCTTATCTCCGTTAAATCGGGCTCCATCACCTACCCTTGTCCTCCAGCTGTACTTTTACCAGACATTGAACAGGTTGCACCCGTTCTATCTAGCATCTGTAATGCTATGTTTATTTCAGGTATATCGCCCGCAACCTGGAAGAAATTCATTATAAACCTGTTGCTAAAAAAACCAAACCTAGATCGATCTGACACTAAGAATTACAGGCCAATAGCCAGCCTGCCTCTCCCAGCCAAATCCCTAAGCCTGACACTTTTCAACATATATGTGTCGGACTTAGCCAGAGTCATCAAGGCACACGGGATGGGCCTAACATCGTATGCTGATGATACCCAACTGGTGCTGTCTATATACAATGATGGTGGTAAGGTAAGGTAGCAGCCAACTTTCAACAGGGCATGCTGGCCATTAGCAGTTGATAAAACAGAGGTTATGACTTTCGGCAAGTTGTTCCCCATCTGGTCCTCTGCCTGGTGACCGTCCTCACAGGATCCCCCTCTTCTTCCAGTCACCCAGGTCAGGAATCTGGGCGTCATATTTGATGACAGCCTGACATTTGCTCCTCATGCTAATTCGGTGGTCTCAGCCTCATTCCATAAACTACGAATGATCAAAAAGATTCTACAATTTCTTCCCTTTACCGAGGGTAAAACTTTGCTCAGTACACTTGTTATGTCCACCATCGATTACTGTAATGGGCTTCTTGTGAATGCCCAAAACAAGGTCATTCACAAACTACAATCAGTCCAGAACGCAGCGGCCAAAATGCTCTCAGGAACCCCCAAATATAAGCCCATCTCCCATGTCATTCAGAAGTATCATTGGCTCCCTGTGAAAAATCGCATAAAGTTCAAGGCCTTGTGCATTGCGTACAAAGCTTCGGGTAACATTGGACTTCAGTTTTTAATTGAGAAGCTAGCTACTTATATTCCTACTAGGGCCCTTTGCTCCTCTCATGTATTTCTGCTTAGGGTGCCACGTACCAAAACCGCCTCATGGGGCGACAAGCGCTTCATCGTCGCCACTGCAAAACTCTTGAACTTCCTTCCATTAAATATCAGATCCTGACAGTCTTTACTAGCATTCAGGAAAATGACAAAAACCTGGCTGTTTAATCAATAATCCCCTCGGCTTTGGTAGATGCTGCTGTCCTCAGCATCGAGACACACACGAGTATTTGCGCGCTTTATAAGTCTAATTAATAAATAACTAAATAAATATCTAACCCCAGAACGTATTAACAGATATTTTTCAAGGGAGGGCGCCCGATGCCTGAGATGTACTACAGTGCGAGCGACCTACATCCACATGATATGGAGCTGTACTTCTTTAAAACATTATTGGCAGGAAGTGACACAGGATAAGGCTAGGATCACGAAGAGGGTAATCCCATGCACACCTACACATGTACAGTTGAGATGTTTTTCACACACAGCCAAAACTAGGACCACAGACAGGTTTATAGACCTCGCCTTTGCCCTGGCGCAGGGGGAAATCACTTGTAACTGGAAAGACCCGAGAGGCCCCAGTGTGCAATGGTGGAAACGGAGCTAGTAACGTGGGCATGATGCGAGAGCAGGGTCCTCTTGAGAAATGTGAGGCAAGGGATAGGCAAGGAGGAGAGAGCCAGGGCTTGGGAGACGATGATGGGCGACATGCAGTGAGACGGACGGGAGTCTGACGCTTCTACCCCTGAGAGACCACCTCAATAGGAGCATCCCTAGCGACCAAGGCAGGATGAGAGGGCACAGGGGGATCCTGGACAGGGAGGGATATATAATTTACCATCACAGGGGAGGGTACATACAGAACAGGGGGCACCCGCGAAGGGCTTCCACAGACGGTCAGACACAAGAGAGGTAACCTTCAGAGCTCTAGGGATACAATGGGTAGACAGCAGTGTGGGGCATCTAGTTAACTGTTTTGGATTGGTTGGGTGTGGGGGGGAACACGAGGCCACCGCAACATTATTCCCTCAGAAAATGAGAGTAGACAAAGACATATCCATTACAAACTGCAGAGGAATGCAGGATGGGTTGGGGGATATATTGCCAACAGCTATGACCATAATATTTTTGTATCAGGATATGTGGATGAACAGACTGATAATAAATGCCAATGAAGTGTGGTTAAAAAAACAAAAAAATAGAGGATCAGTCTATAATGCATCGTGATGTTGTTGAAGACTTTGAACTCTGTGGTTATAAGTGTTTGCGTCTGTGCGCATATTGTATTAGCACACAGACGCAAATGCACAGACATACTCTGGTGCACAGCGACAATTAGCGCTGGTGCACTCATCTGTAGTACAGTCCCAGAATGTTTAATGTACTGCTTTTGTTGATGGGATAGGTGAAAGTCCTTATTCTCTCACCAAAAGCCTGACCCATACATTCACTGAAGCACTACGAAGAAGAAATAAGGCTGCGCTGCGCTCCGAAAAAACAATAGTCTAGCCTCTTAAATCAGAAGTATAACTATACCCAAAGCACGCTCCAGAAACATTTTGTATGCCTTGCAAAGATGCAGATAACAGTTTCAGGTGTTCAGCATGTATTGTATTACAAAACACTCCTGCCAAACTTGTGATGCTGTACCTGCCCAGACAGCCCACCACCCCTGCCCTACCTAACAAATGGAGCTCCAAGGCCATGCGCGTTGCCTGCTCCAGCTTCGCCAGGCCCAGTTTCACCTGCTGCAGCAGCGTGGACCTCATGGGCTCATTGCTGCCTTCAGGGGCCTTCCGCAGCTCAGCCAGCACCAAAGGGCAGAAGGGAGGCAAAAACGGGCTTATTTTGACCTGCGCAGCACCCGAACATTGTCCCCATAAGGGCGCCATATTAGTTAAGATACTATTAAAGCTGAAGATAATCAGGTTAGGATGCAACATCTTTGTTAAGGGATCGCAAACTGCGTAATTATGGTTGAGAGGTTGCAAATCTATTGCAGCGGCAGAAACACAAAACAAGTACTGGCGAAAGAAGCGAGACAGCTCTTAGCAGAGGCACTTTCACACGGAGGGCAGACTTCATGCATTTAAGTTCAAAGCATCCAGGTGAGCCTCCACTATTTTATTCTCACCACTGACTGTTGAGAGAAATGGGGGGGTTGTGGGCTGGGAATGAGAGAAATGCAGGGGTGGGCGGCTGTACATACGAGCTGGGCTTTACATTTGTTGCACAGTGATAAAACATGGCGTGTCGCGCTGCAAGAATGAGAAAGAATAGTTCTCCCCAACAACAGATGAAGAATGCAAGCAGAAAGAAACTGTATTTAGGAGGTATATTTCTACTGTTCTACTTTCGTAGACCATGTACACTGCCTTGTGGGCTATACGGCCTACACAGGAGTGACTTTTTAATATTTAAACAAAATGATTTTACCTAACAAAAAACGTTTTGTTGAATGAATGCACAGTAGATTTTTACAGTGAAGCAGTCAGGAATACACAGGGTAGGCCTGAAGCCATGTGTGCCCTGTCGCTGTAGTTGATGGCACCATAGGCACTGCAGTCCTCTAATGCCATTACATTTCTGGATCCAGTGTTAACTTTCTGCATCATATAGTAGGGACAGCCAATGAGGAATAAGCCAAATTAACCATTTCTAAGAAGGAGCACAGGCACTCTACTAGCAGGGGTAAATTCCACAGAGTTGTAAAGCCAGCAAAGCAGATATAGGAAAAATTTTGCAGGGACGCCACACAAAATATGGTCATTTTCTACAATGATTATTAAAAGGAAGCGTAATTGTTACAAATGAATATAGGGCATTTTACACAAATACCTTTTCATGTGCAAACACTGTTTCGGAATAGTAAACATAACCAAATGATATTTGTTTCAGGTGCAGCCCCATTGTCAAGTCCCTCTTTATTATGAGAGATGTAAATTTTCTCTTTTTAATCTACATAGACATTCTGGGACTTTTAGTTTCTCTTTTAAGATTGACAGTATGGCTGAAAAATTGCAGCATACAAAGTGCTCTTATAGTTTAAAAGAGAAGACTGACTGGCTTGGGAACACTAAAAGTGCTGTGTGGCAATGAATAGTGTTATGGTCAACAACCCAAAGAGAATCCAGACGTTCAAATACCTGAAGCGCAAGCTTCACTTTAACACATAAAAGTTACAGTCAGAGTTTATAGGTGTTTTGCTTCAGGTGCAAAGTGAAGAGCATGCCAATTTCAAGGGGAAATATTGCAAATTACAAAAAAAACTGAAAGCTATAAAATATCCTTAGCCTTAATATGTTATTTGGTTTTAGGTGGTGGATACTCCCTCTACTTAGTCTGGTTAGTGACTAGCAGCCAATCTTGGGTGCTACTGGTTACAGCACACTCTCCCTTTGCTCTATAGCATTTTGTATTTCACATTTAGAAAACATTTGAAATGGGTAAGTAACTAGACATGTCCATATTGGTTAAGTGAACACAGTATTTTTTTCTAACAATGCGTACCAATCTTTGTGTTTTCCAATATCGTTTTGTATGGGGGTAGCAAACAAAATTGCTCATGCATTAGTATATCTTTGTCCCCACTTTTCAAAGGTTTCCTTTTAGACACTGACCAGTGACCTTTCATTTGTTAGATGCCTACAGTCTTGATATAATTTCACAGCTTTCACATCTGGTTCATTTGGATTATACCAAATATAATGGCCTGTACAGCCTAAAATATTTGGTAGCCCCTATTTTTATGAAGATTGAACTTACCAGGGTACAATTTTACATGGCCTAATGTAGGCTCCATGAATACATTACTTTTTCTACCAGATAGAATCTTTGCTTGAGTTTTCCAATATCTTTTCCGGAAGTGATACCACATATTACAGCTCATGCATTTCTGTAAAATTAATTTCCCCTACTTTTCAGCTCAAGTTACCTTTTATTTGATAGCAGACTGCAGTACCTTTTCATAATTTGTGATTTCATTCCTCAAGCTTTCACATCAGGGTCCTTCTGAGGATATTAAATATAATGCTTTACAAGGGCTGTAATATTTGGTGTTCCCTCTGTTTCTCGGATTAGAGCCTACCAGGACTCAATTTGACATGGCATACTTTGGGATAGAAGAACACAGTATATTCCTGCCAAATAACACCCTTTACTGTGTTTTCCAACATCTTTTACTGTGTGGATATCACATATTACCGCTCCTGCATTGCTGTAATTTCTGATATCCCCTACTTTTCAATAGGTTAGCTTTTACCCCACTGATCAATTCAAGTTACCTTTTATATGATAGTAGATTATGCTAATTATTTGCATTTTTCATTTGATTCCACAAGCTTTCACATCTGGTTCCTTTCGGGAATACCAAATATAATGCCTTGTTTGGCTATAATATTTGGTATCCCTTATATTTCTTGGGGAAGAGTTTACCAGGATTCAGTTTGACATGGCATTCTGTGGACAAAGTATTTTCCTGCCAAATAGCACCCTTCCCTGTGTTTTCCATAATATTTTACTGTGGGGATACCGCATATTACACCTTCTGCAGTGCTGTAATATCTAGAATCCCCAACTTTTCAACCATTACCTGTTAGCCACATATTAACTTAAGGTGCTCTTTATTTGCTAGCAGACTGCTACATCTTTTCACATTTTTGCTTTCATTGTGCAAGCTTTCACATCTGGTTCCTTTGGAGGATACCAAATATAATGTCTCATAAGGGCTATAATATTTTGTATCCCCTATGTTTCTCGGGATAGACTTTACCAGAATTCAATTGGACATGACATTCTGTTGTCTGGGTGAACAAAGTATTTTCCTGCCAAATGTCATCCTTCCCTCCGTTGTCCATATAATTGTACTATGGGGATGCCACAAATTACAGCTTTAATCCAAAAAGGGGTCAGGCCCTAATGACAGGAACCAGGTAGGGCCAATAATCAATATGCAAAACGGGGGGAATACCTGGGATCCAACTTCTTGATTTACAAATAACCACACTATATGCCTTTTGTGGTTAGGCTTGTTTATTTACCCTCTTTTTTCTTTAATTGTTTTGGAAGACTTCATAAGGGAAACTAAAAGTTATACCACAATCAACATTAATTAAATCAACAAATAAACATGACATTGGACAAAACTCAATTGTTGTTAAATGACAAACATACGATCAAAATTGCACAATATGTTAAAACCACACAAATAACGCAATTTCCTGTTGTCGAAGCAGGCTTTTTTGACAACAGGAAATTTATTTAAATACATCCGGGTAGCCAAGGCTGTGCGCGACAACCCGACGGTGTTGCTTAGCGGTGGCGGATGAAAGTTACAGTGATCTCTGGACCAAAGAATAGTTTTACTGGTAAAGAGTATTCGAATGTAGAAAAAGACGGTATAGAAGAACTGGGTGGCTTTCAGAATTTCCGAAGGATCAGACAGAGTTTACCGCGAGGGAAATCACACACATAGAAGAACGAGATAAGCACGCTCAGAAGATAAACCGCAGTTTGGTCGCCACTTGAAAATTGGAGTCACAAAAGCTCTTTTCGCAAAAACCACCAATAAGATTGCTTCAATATGCTCGTAATAAGAAGCCCTGATGAAAGCCCGCAAAGGAATTAAAACGTGGCTAGAAACGCGTCCGCATATTCTTTAATGACATCAATTAATTGAATTGTCAAATCAGGCCATTCGCATTGAATGAGTTGGCGTTATCTGCTTCTTTGTTTAGTGATAAATAGCAACATTTTTTCTTTGAATTGAAAAATAATTAGATTACACACGCATGAGTTATTCGTGTGGTTTTAACATACTGTGCAAATTTGATCGTATGTTTGTCATTTAACAACAATTGAGTTTTGTCCAATATCATGTTTATTTGTTGATTTAATTAATGTTGATTGTGGTATAACTGTTATGATCTTCTGGAAATAAGAGAGTTTCCCTTATGAAGTCTTCCAAAAAAATTAAAGCAAAAAAAAGAGGGTAAATAAACAACCCTAACCACAAAAGGCATATAGTGTGGTTATTTGTAAATCAAGAAGTTGGATCCCAGGTATTCCCCCCGTTTTGCATACATATTACAGCTTTGGCATTGCTGTAATATCTGGTACCATATATAATGGACTCTACCGCCTATAAAATTTGGTATCCCTTGTGTTTCTCGGGTAAGAACTTACAAAGATTCAATTTGATGTGGTCTAATATTGGATGGCTTAGCACAGTATTCGTTTGCCAATAAGCACTCTTCCTTTTTCTGCACAACATCATTTACTAAGGGGATACCAAATATTTGGGCTCAAGCCATGCTGTAAAGTCTCGCATCCCCTACGTTCCATGGATTACCCTTTAGCCATTGACCACTTGAAGTTGCCTTTTATTAGATAGCAGATTACAGTATCTTTTCCCATTGTGTACATCATTCCATAGGAATTGATATCCAGTACGCTTAGGGGATACCAAATATAATAGCCTATGCGGCCTATAATATTTGGTATTCCCAGTGTTTCTCGGGTTAGAATTTAAACGATTCCGTTGGACATTGCATTATGTTGGCTAGGAGAGCACAGCATTTCTACACCAAATAACATCCTTCCGTTTGCTTTCCAAAATCATATATTAAGGGGATAACAAATATTATGGCTCATGCATTATCATAATATCTTGTATCCCCTATGTTTCATGGGTTACCCTTTAGCCATTGACCAATTGGTTGTGTTGTTTATTTGATAGCAGAGTAAAGTATCTTTTCACGTTTCATCTTTTGGGGACACCAAACGCTTTTGTTACCTGGCTGCTGTTGGAGGAGGATACATCGCGCAGGCCGCCCTCTATCCCTCTGCTGAGGGATACCACCGCTACCCGCCACAACTCGCAGCACCCGCTTCGCGGGTGCCACTTCGCGGTTAGCTGTGAGGGGCTGACGCTGCTTGGGCTCCAGTGCTGCTGTGCGGGAGGAAGATTCCAGGAGCCTCAGAGGTGGTGCGTGAGCAGGGACTCTCTAGACCAGGAGTCCCTGTGCTGACCAGGTGTTCTTGGCCACGCCCCCTGGGAGACACGCCCCCACTCGCAACGCCCCCTATGTAACGGTTAGCCCAACGCTTAGCGGGACGCGAGCGGGACGCCGAGCGAAGCCCGGGCAAAGGGCGGGCAGTCTGTGGCAGTCAGGGGCTGTCATAGGCTGGGCTGGGCCACCCATCTTTCACCCGCGCCCGCAGACCTTGAAGGTATTTGATCACCGGCTGAGGGAGCAGCCATCATCATGTCTACTCGGTCGGGGAAAAGTCTTAGGGGTGGGGGGGGAAGGAGTTGCTGGGAGTGCAGTGATAGGAACAATGGACACATTTATAACCAGAGTAGCCGCTGTTATAGAGAAGGAGATAGCGATGACGGAACGTCGCTTATCTCAGGACTACTTACCGGCCAGACGCTCCTCTCTTGGTTCTATGGCACAGGTCTTGTCTCCTACCACTGTGCCGGACCCTTCCCCTCTCCTTTTTGACACGTCTGAGCAGCCACGGATGTCTGCTATAAAAGCAATCATTGACAGGCTGGAGAGCTTGGTAGTTCAATCACCATCTCCTGGAAATAGTCCTGTGGTCTTGGGCCCCTGTACCTTTGATCCCCCTTGCCCTGATATCGGTCAGGTTTCGCACCCATTATATGAAGATCCTCCCCAGGCTCTGTCTCTGTCGAGCATGGCCCAAGATTCCTCAAACCGGAAAAAAAGGAAATGGGCTGTTAGCACGCGGAAAGGCAGTCACACTACACTGTATAAGTGCCCCAGGAAGCAAGTGGCAAGGGGCCTGGGCACTAAATCAGGCAATGGTTCAGTTCTAATGAACCCCGATAGGGTAGGAGGGAATCTCTCTCTAGGAACGGCACCTGAGGCCTTGCAGGTAAATTCCAATTCCCCAGACAAATCAGCAGCTTCGCAGGCCTCTGCTTCCCTTAAGCAATTCGAGGACCTGATCAAAACTGTACTAGTCCCGCTCATTGACCAAGTTAAGGGCCTGGGGGATAGGCTAGATACATTTGAGCAGTCCACCCTCGACAACTTCTTCTCACTTAAAACGCTCATTAAACTCCAGTCTAAAGCCAGTGAGGATATCATGGGTGGGATTAGGGGAAATCGGGCCTCCGCAGATCTAGTGCAGGCCCCATCATTGTTAACGTCTGTACCTATTGTTGTAGCATGTAAGGACCTGACCGTTACTCCTGAGGTTCTTATTACGGCTTAACCGGGATCTACCATTCATACTGCCCAGGTCCACGTAAGATCCCCTAAGACCTCTAAAGCTCCGAATAAGAAACCAGGCCATGCTAAGCTGCAAGCGGGTGGGGACTCGGTTAAGCCTAGGCAACCGGTTCAGGGAATTGATCACGGCAAGGGAGTCGGGCCGGCTCCCTTAGCTAAACCTACTACGAGTCATCTAGAAGCCGGTCCTCAAGCAGATATTACTCCGAAAGCTACTCACAAGAGCCCCCAGTAAACCTCCCCCCGGAGTGCCACCCATATGTTGCTGTTCTTGTCAATGTCCCTCCCCTGAAGGATGCTCAGTTTGAAACCCACCAGACCCTAAAAAACAAAACTCTGCATTGGTTAAAAACAAACAAACCGTTACCTAGGGGTATGGAAGGGTTGATTCTAGGAGTGCGCAGGGTAGGTTGGGTAGGACAGAGCAGGAAACGACTGGAAGGAGATTGTGTGGTAGTTAATTTTAAAGACAATAGAGTAGCACAAACAATCTGCAACCAGAATCAGTATGTGGGTGGTCCTGGTATTGGCGTGGTGGACTTGACTTACTTTTACCCGCGGCCCTCCATGAATTACATCAGGCCAGTATTTGGGGAACCATGCTACAGCACTAGTGATTGTCCATGGTATTCGGTGGCACCCCAGTTCTACCCTCAGGCAGCCTGGCCAGGATCGAACTGGGGTAAAACGGGGTATTGACTTGAAGATGCCTGTGGGCTGGTCTCGGGGGTCCTCAAATCGGGAGGGTCTGCTCATTCTACCGAAAGGCTGACCAGTTTGCCCTCCCCAACAGGAAACTCTATAGTACCAATTGCCAGCCGGGAACTTGAGGGGGGGCAGGTCATCAACGGAGTGGGCAGTAGTTTTTTTGTCCCGCTCGGGGTTGTTGCCGACTGCGAAGTCGAGTCCAGTCGCGTCCCAGCTGTAACGGATCCAGTTTTTAGGGTTTTCAGCTGGAATGTGGCTGGAATAGCCAGAAATCTGGCCTTGCCTGACTGGAATGCTCTTGTGGAAGAGTATTCCATTTGCATCTTCCAGGAGACGTGGAGTAGGGAGCCCACCCACAAGGCAGGATACTCCTCTTACTCTACTCCAGCCGTCTATCCAGAAGCAGGGAGGAGACGCCCTTCGGGTGGCCTCCTCGTCTGGGTGGCTACTTCTTTAAATTGTAGGGTAGAGGTCCACCAGACCAACAGTCCTGATCTCCTCAATATCACCCTAAAAGATGCCCGGGGTCGTGCCATCCTGAATATTTACAACATCTATGCACGGGCACAAAGGGTGGTAGACAGTCGCCCACAATCGCTCTCTTGGAGGGCTTGTTAAGGACATCCCCGTATAAGTCATGCACCTTGGTTGCAGGCGATCTAAATTGTACGTTCGAGCCTTTGGACTCGGACGACATTTTGGATCTGGAGGAGGAGGTTCAAAGAAGGGGGATCCCGGCCTTAGAGCTAACCCCTATTAAGAGGTGGACTGAAGTGGCACTTCAGATTAACACCCTTAATGTGGAGTTTGGTCTGAGGGCACTCAATGGGAGGTCACGCTCGGATAAGGCGGGTGTCCATACTTACAACAGGCCCAATCACACGTCAAGAATTGATTATATCTTGCTTGACGTGCGTTTATGGAGCTCGGCGTGGGACATGGTAATTATTCCGTCCGTCGAGAGCGATCACAACTTGCTCTCTCTGACTCTGACTCCCTGGTGGTCAGATAGCATAGGGGGCCCCTTATCTTGTGTCACTGCCAACTCTAGGGATACATCTGTTTCGCATTGTGGCAGGCGGTTGAAGTGGCCAAAGCTTAAGCGCTCCTCAGAGAAGGTTGAGGCAATAACGCTACTCCTGGCTGCAGCTCAACGCAATTTGGTTAGTTCCGAGGGAGGCCCAGTGGAGGTGTCCGGGAAGTTCTGCGACTTGATCGAGGCCATAAGCAATCTGTTTATTGCACCAACTAGGCAAAAGGGGGCTAAGACAAGGCCATTGAGAAGACAGGGCTGGTATACCCATAATTGCAGGGTAAGGAAGAAAATGTTGGTGGAGGCAGTTTAGTCAAAATCCCAAACTAGGACTAGGGAGGCCAGGAAGCTCTACTCCCAAAGTCTACAAACAGCAAAAAAGAATGGGAGGAAAAGTTCTGGGCGGACCTTCTGGCCGCCAGCCAAGGGAAGGATGCCAGGGGTTTCTGGAACTGGTGGGATCTAGGAACCGACCCAATGACACACTGGGGACTTGTACCATCCCGTCCCAGACCTGGTCCAATCATTTTGGGGCCTTACATTCCCCGGTAGAAGGGCCCCTTAATGAGCCAGCTTTACCCCCCATCTTGGCAAGGGATAGTGTCCTTGATTCTTTCACCGTCCAGGAGGTAGTAAATGTAATAAAGTCCGTGGTACCCCTGAAAGCAGCCGGCCCTGACGGGCTTCCAGGGGACTTACTCCGAGCCTATCCGACTGAATGGCGCATTTTGATCTCCACCCTTCTGAATGTCATCATGGAGGGTGGACCTGTCCCTGAATCTTGGAGGGGGGCGGAGGTCGTCCCCATATTCAAAAAGTGATGTCGGGACAAACCAGGGAATTACAGGCCGATAAGCTTGATTGACTCGACACAAAAAGTGGCGGGGAAGGCGATTTTAGGGAGGATCCTCCACTGGGTGGCTGAAAACCATATCCTATCTGATTTCCAGGCAGGATTCCGCTCAGGAACGGGTACTATAGAACAAGTCTTTAGACTAATGCTTCTGCACTGGAAGGTGGTGGAACTGGGAAAGGGCAGTCTTTATTTGGCCTTCATTGACCTAAAGACTGCCTTTGACCTGGTTCCCAGGGAGGAACTCTGGAGGGTCTTTCAGGGTCTTGGGCTGCCCCCCTACATTCTGTCGCTCCTGATAAAACTTCATACTGACAACTATGCCCAGGTGCGGTGGGGCCAGAATGGGGAAACGACTGACAGGATCCCGGTTTGTAGGGGCAGCCGTCAGGGTTGTGTGCTGGCTCCCACCCTATTTTCCTTGTACGTAAATGGTGTGGTAGAGCACCTGCTTCAAGAACCAGCGGATGCACCCTCCCTGGGGGGCGTACAGATCCCTACACTGTTGTTTGCAGACGACACCCTCCTCATCGCCAAGACTCCCCAGGGTCTTCAGAAGCTTTTGACCCGATTCCAGGATTTCTGTTTGGCAAGGGGATTGGTGATCAATGTGGACAAAACAAAATACCTGATTATGCATCCACCACGGATACCAGGACGCCCTCCAGTCTTGAACTCTGTCCCTCTTGAGAAAGTTTCCAAGTTTGATTATCTGGGAATACGCCTGTGCGACACTATGAGCTGGACGTCACATATCAACAAGATGGTCCTCAGCCATAAAAGGGTAGGGGGTGCGTTGTTAAGGGAGTATCGCGCCTCATCCAAACAGTTTGTGGCACCTGCAATTGACATTTATAAAGCAAGAGGAGTCACTTCCGCACTTTACGGGGCGGAGTTATGGGGCCTTTGTAACTTGGAGTCCCTATCCAAGTCGGAGAGCAAATTTTTGAAAGACCTACTTGCTCTCCCCTTGAGCACCCCCACAGTCCCGGTATGCTTGGATGTGGGCTGCAAGTCGATCAAGGACCAGGCTCGTCTCCGGCCGTTGCTTTTATGGGCTCGTTTGTGGAGGGTTCCAGAGTTAAAATCATATGCTGATGGGCTGTCCGAGGTGATGGAAATGGGGGCTGGCACAAGATCAAGTGGCTGAGGGATATTAAAAACCTCTTGGGGGAGCTGGGTTTGGGAGACTCTTGGGTTACAAAATCTGCTCCACCCAAGGCTATCCTGAAAAAACTATACTGGGACTGGGTGTCCTCCCAACTTATCGGTAACCCACTCCACTGCAATTCGACCGCAGCATTTCTAAGAATTAAGGACGTGGTGGCCTATAAACCCTATCTGGATTTGATGACCATGCCAGTTGATAGGGCTCTTTACTTTAAGTTTAGAGTAGGCACTCTTCCGATTGGGGACCTTCTATCCCGATGGAAATCGCCAGTGCAGTTATCGCCCTTTTGTGCCTTCTGCCCTACAAGGCCTGAGACGGTGGCGCATATCCTCTTTGAGTGCCCAGACTACATTCATCCAAGGAGGTGCTGGCTTAAACCCCTATTTAGACGCTTGGGGACACGCCAACACTTGGTGGCGCTACGCATTTTGTTAACTGACACTTCCCCTCCCATAGTTTGTGGTGTCTCCAAATTTTTAAAATGGTCATGGTTGATTCGCAGAAACAGATTGTCTATCTCAATTTAATCCAGTTTTAGTTAATTTATTGCATGCATAAAATGGCATTTTTACTTGTTCTTAATTTTTGAGACATTTGTATTGTTGATCTGCAGTTTCTAAATGTATGTAATGCTTTCAAGATATAATTGCATATCGAAATAAAGCTTTCAACCAACCAACTTTTCATGTTTTGTACATCATTCCACAAGATTTTACCTCTGGTGCCCTTAGGGGATACCACTTATAATAGCCTATACAGCCTATAATATTTGGTATCCCCAGCATTTCTTGGGTTAGAAGTTACCAGGATTCAATTTCACATCGCCTTATGTTGGGTGGAGGAGCACAGTATTTCTATACCAAATGGCAGCCTCCCTTTTGCTTTCCAACATCGTTTACTATGAGGATACCAAATATTATGGCTCACTCATTGCTTTAATATCTCGTATCCCCTATGTTTCATGTGTTACCTTTTCAGCCATTGAATATTTGAAATTACTTTTAGTTTGATAGCAGACTGCAGTATGTTTTCACATTTTGTACATCATTCCACAAAATTTTGCATCCGTACCCTTAGGGTATACCAACTATAATAGCCTATATGACCTATAATATTTGGTATCCCCAGCGTTTCTCGGGTTAGAAGTTACCAGGATTCAATTTGACCTCGCCTTAAGTTGAATGGAGGAGCACAGTATTTTCATACCAAATAGCACCCTTCCTTTTGCTTTCCAAAATCATTTTGTATGAGGATACCAAATATTATGGCTCACCCATTGTGTAATATATTGTATCCCATATGTTTCATTGGTTACCCTTTAGCCATTGAACAATTAAATTAGCCTTTCATTTGATAGCAGACTACAGTATATTTTGATATTTGTACATCATTCCACAAGATTTTGCATCCATACCTTTAGGTGATACCACATTTTATAGCATATACAGCCTATAATATTTGGTATCCCCAGTGTTTCTCGGGTTGGAAGTTACCAGGATTCAATTTTATTCCG
Organism: Lissotriton helveticus; assembly: GCF_964261635.1. NCBI lineage: Eukaryota > Metazoa > Chordata > Amphibia > Caudata > Salamandridae > Lissotriton > Lissotriton helveticus. Next base: position 1,597,025,939 of record NC_136059.1, on the reverse strand, counting down.
CCTTTTATTGGATGGGGGATCACAGTGTACTGTTACCAAGGAGCACCCTTCCTTTTGCTTTCCAACACCATTTACTAGGGGGATACTAAATATTATGGCTCACGCATTGCTGTAATATCTAGTATCCCATTTGTTTCATGCGTTACCCATGAGCCATTGAATAGTTGAAAGTGCCTTTTGTTTGATAGCAGACTACAGTATGTTTTCACATTTTGTACATCATTCCACAAGATTATGCATCCGTACCCGTAGGGGAAACCAACTATAATAGCCTATACGGCCTATAATATTTGGTATCCCCAGTGTTTCTCGGGTTAGAACTTACCAGGATTCAATTTGACTTCGCCGTATGTTGGATGGGGAAGCACAGTATTCCTATACCAAATAGCACCCTTCCATTTGCTTTCCAACATCATTTACTAAGGGGATACCAAATATTATGGGTCACACATTGCCATAATATCTTGTATCCCCTATGTGTCATGGGTTACCCTTAAGCCATTGACCAATTGAATTTGCCTTTTATTTGATAGCAGACTACAGTATCTTTTCAAATTTTGTACATCATTCCACAAGATTTTGCATCCGTACCCTTAGGGGATACCAACTATAATAGCCTATACGACCTATAATATTTGGTATCCCCAGCATTTCTCAGGTTAGAAGTTACCAGGATTCAACTTGATCTCGCCTTATGTTGGATGGAGGAGCACAGTATTTTCATACCAAATAGCACCCTACCTTTTGCTTTCCAAAATCATTTTCTATGGGGATACCAAATATTATGGCTCACCCATTGTGTAATATATTATATCCCATATGTTTCATGGGTTACCCTTTAGCCATTGACCAATTGAATTAGCCCTTTATTTGATAGCATAGTACAGTATCTTTTCATATTTGTACATCATTCCACAAGATTTTACATCTGTACCTTTAGGTGATACAAAATTTAATAGCTTATACAGCCTATAATATTTGGTATCCCCAGTGTTTCTCGGGTTGGAAGTTACCAGGATTCAATTTGACTTCGCCTTTTGTTGGATGGGGGAGCACAGTGTACTGATACCAAGGAGCACCCTTCCTTTTGCTTTACAACACCATTTACTATGGGGATACCAAATATTACGGCCAACGCATTGCTGTAGTATCTAGTATCCCATTTGTTTCATGGGTTACACTTGAGCCATTGAATAGTTGAAAGTGTATTTTGTTTGATAGCAGACTACAGTATCTTTTCAAATTTTGTACATCATTCCACAATATTTTGCATCCGATACCCTTAGGGGATACAAAATATAATAGCCTACATGGCCTATAATATTTGGTATCCCCAGCGTTTCTCTGGTTAGAAGTTACCAGGATTCAATTTGACATTGACTTATGTTGGCTGGAGGAGCACAGTATTTCTATACCTAATAGCACCCTTCCTTATGCTTTCCAACATCATTTACTAGAGGGATACCAAATATTATGGCTCATTCTTTGTTGTAATATCTCGTATCCCCGATGTTTCATGTGTTACCTTTTGAGCCATTGAATATTTGAAATTACTTTTTGTTTGATAGCAGACTACAGTATGTTTTCACATTTTGTACATCATTCCACAAGATTTTGCATCCGTACCCTTATGGGATACCAACTATAATAGCTTATACGACTTATAATATTTGGTATCCCCAGCGTATCTCTAGTTAGAAGTTACCAGGATTCGATTTGACCTCGCCTTATGTTGGATGGAGGAGCACAGTATTTTCATACCAAATAGCACCCTTCCTTTTGCTTTCCAAAATCATTTTCTATGGGGATACCAAATATTATCATTCACCCATTGTGTAATATAGTATATCCCATATATTTCATGGGTTACCCTTTAGACTACAGTAACTTTTCATATTTGTACATCATTCTACAAGATTTTGCATCCGTACCTTTAGGTGATACCAAATTTAATAGCATATACAGCTTATAATATTTGGTATCCCCAGTGTTTCTCGGGTTGGAAGTTACCAGGATTCAATTTGATTTCGCCTTTTGTTGCATGGGGGAGCACAGTGTACTGATACCAAGGAGCACCTTTCCTTTTGCTTTCCAACACCATTTACTATGGGGATACCAACTATTATGGCTTCCGCATTGCTGTAATATCTAGTATCCCATTTGTTTCATGGGTTACCCTTGAGCCATTGAATAGTTGAAAGTGCCTTTTGTTTGATAGCAGACTACAGTATGTTTTCACATTTTGTACATCATTCCACAAGATTTTGCATCCGTACCATTAGGAGAAACCAACTATAATAGCCTATACAGCCTATAATATTTGGTATCCCCAGCGTTTCTTGGGTTAGAAGTTACCAGGATTCGATTTCACATCGCCTTATGTTGGGTGGAGGAGCACAGTATTTCTATTCAAAATGGCACCCTCCCTTTTACTTTCCAAAATCATTTTCTATGGGGATACCAAATATTATGGCTCACCAATTTTGTAATATATTGTATCCCATATGTTTCATTGGTTAACCTTTAGCCATTGACCAATTGAATTAGCCCTTTATTTGATAGCAGACTACAGTATCTTTTGATATTGGTACATCATTCCACAAGATTTTGCATCCGTACCTTTAGGTGATACCAAATTTTATAGCATATACAGCCTATAATATTTGGGATCCCCAGTGTTTCTCGGGTTGGAAGTTACCAGTATTCAATTTTTCCTTGCCTTTTGTTGGATGGGGGAATCACAGTGTACTGATACCAAGGAGCACCCTTCCTTTTGCTTTCCAACACCATTTACTATGGGATACCAAATATTATGGCTCACGCATTGCTGTAATATCTAGTATCCCATTTGTTTCATGGGGTACCCTTAAGCCATTGACCAATTGAATTTGCCTTTTATTTGATAGCAGACTACAGTATCTTTTCAAATGGTGTACATCATTCCACAAGATTTTGCATCCGATACCGTTAGGGGATACAAAATATAATAGCCTATATGGCCTATAATATTTGGTATCCCCAGCAATTCTCGGGTTAGAAGTTACCAGGATTCAATTTGACCTTGCCTTATGTTAGATGGAGGAGCACAGTATTTTCCTACCAAATAGCACCCTTCCTTTTGCTTTCCAAAATCATTTTCTATGAGGATACCAAATATTATGGCTCACCCATTGTGTAATATATTGTATCCCATATGTTTCATGGGTTACCCTTTAGCCATTGACAAATTGAATTAGCCTTTTATTTGATAGCAGACTACAGTATCTTTTCACATTTTGTACATCATTCCACAATATTTTGCATCTGAAACCTGAAGGGATACCAAATATAATAGCCTATAGGGCCTATAATATTTGGTATCCCCAGCGTTTCTTGTGTTAGAAGTTATCAGGATTCAATTTGACATTGACTTATGTTGGCTGGAGGAGCATAGTATTGTTTTACCTAATAGCACACTATCTTTTGCTTTCCAACATCATTTTCTGTAGGGATACCAAATATTATGGCTCATTCATTTTTGTAATATTTCGTATCCCTGATGTTTCATGTGTTACCTTTTGAGCCATTGAATAGTTGAAATTACCTTTTGTTTGATAGCAGACTACAGTATGTTTTCACATTTTGTACATCATTCCACAAGATTTTGCATCCGTACCCTTAGGAGATACCAACTATAATAGCCTACACGGCCTATAATATTTGGTATCCCCAGTGTTTCTCGGGTTAGAACTTACCAGGATTAATTTTGACTTTGCCTTATGTTGGATGCGGGAGCAAGGTATTTATATGCCAAACAGCACCCTTCCTTAAGCTTTGCAACATCATTTACTATGGGGATACCAAATATTATGGCTCACGCATTGCTGTAATATCTCTTATCCCCTATGTTTAATGGCTAACCCTTGAGCCATTGAACAGTTGAAATTGCCTTTTGTTTGATAGCAGACTATAGTATCTTTTCATATTTTGTATTTAATTCCACAAGATTTTGCCTTCAGTACCCTCAGGGGATACCAACTATAATAGCCTACATGGCCTATAATATTAGGTATCCACAGTGTTTCTCAGGTTAGAAGTTTCCCGGTTTCAATTTGACTTTGCCTTATGTTGGATGTGTGAGCACAGTATTTCTACAGCAAATAGCACCCTTCCTTTTGCTTTCCAACATCATTTACTAAGGGGATACCAAATATTATGGCTCACGCATTGCCATAATATCTCGTATCCCCTATGTTTCATGGGTTACCCTTTAGACATTGACCAATTGAATTTGCCATTTATTTGATAGCAGACTACAGTATCTTTTACATTTTGTACATCATTCCACAAGATTTTGCATCCGTCCCCTTAGGGGATACCAAATAAAGTAGCCTATATGGCCTATAATAGTTTGTATCCCCAGTGTTTCTCAATTTAGAAGTTACAAGGATTCAATTTGACTTTGCGTTATGTTGGATGGGGGAGCACAGTAGTTCTATACCAAAGACCACCCTTCATTTTGCCTTCCAATATCATTTACTAAGGGGATGCCAAATATTATGGCTCACGCATTGCTGTAATATCCCGTATCCGCTATGTTTCATGAGTTACCCAGGAGCCATTGAATAGTTGAAATTGCCTTTTGTTTGATAGCAGACTACAGTATCTTTTCACATTTTGTACATCATTCCACAAAATTTTCCATCCGTACCTTTAGGGGATACCAACTATAATAGCCTATATGGCCTAAAATATTTTATATCGCCAGTGTTTCTCTGGTTAGAAGTTACCAGGATTCAATTTGACTTTGCCTTATGTTATATGCAGTAGCACAGTATTTCTAAACTAAATAGCACACTTCATTTTGCTTTCCAACATCATTTACTATGGGGATACCAAATATTATGGCTCATGTATTGCTGTAATATCTCGTATCCCCTATGTTTCATTTGTTACCCTTTACCTATTGACCAGTTGAAATTGCCTTTTGTTTGATAGCAGACTACAGTATCTTTTCATATTTTGTACATCATTCCACAAGATTTTGCATCTGTACTCTTAGGGGAAATCAACTATAATAGCGTATACGGCCTATAATATTCGGTATCACCAGTATTTAAGCGGTTGGAAGTTACCAGGATTCAATTTGACTTCACCTTATGTTGGATGCAGGAACACAAAATTTAATTCCCAAATTGCACCACTCCTTTTGCTTTCAAACGTCATTTACATTGGGGATACCAAATATTGTGTCTCACACATTGCCGTAATATCTTGTATCCCCTATGTTTCAAGGATCACCCTTTAGCCATTGACCATAATTTGGTAGCAAACAACAGTATATTTTCACATTTTATACATCATTCCACAAGATTTTGCCTGCGGTACCCTTAGGAGATATCAAATATAATAGCCGATACAGCCTATCATATTTGATATCCTCAGCATTTCTCAGGTTAGAAGTTACCAGGATTAAATTTTACATCGCCTTATGTTGGATGGGTGAGCACAGTATATCTATGCAAAATAGCACCCTTCCTTTTGCTTTCCAACATCGTTTACTATGGGGATACCAAATATTATGGCTCACGCATCATGTGCACTGTCACAAATGTCAAGCGTAACCATATTATTACCAAATAACAGATACCGAAAGGTGTGGGTTTTCAGTTGGGGGGCCAGAGCACATCATGGTCTGGCCGGGCCCCGCTCATAATCCCATCGTAGGTACGACTATGAAAAGTCATTTTGGATCCTGCACATCCAGGCAAAACTGACGCTGCCTGCACTGAAGCCATGGACAATGCACACCGAGCCCACAACTCAATGATCTTGACCTTGCCTTTCAACAAAGCCCCGACTTTGCCATAGCACCTCCGAAGAACTGGTTTTGCGTGAGTCTCAGACACCACATCACCGACATCTGTGGTGCACCATCCCAGCTCCTATGCATTACTGGCCCTGTGTGGCTGTCGACCGGCGCATCGCCCTCAGCCCAGTGGTTCAACTACAACACCACAAATTCGACTCACTGCACTCTTAACATTGACACATCACTGGCACTGCACTGTCTTTGCTAACCAAAGCCTCGAACCCGCAACTGGGGCATCACCTACTTTGCACAGTGCATCACTCCAGAGTGCCAACGCCTCAACGACCTTGCACTTCCTGCAGAACCGACACATCACCTGCACCTGAAATGCATCCTCTCCATTGAGCATTGCATTGTCCCAAGCATCGACGTAGCCAAGGTACTGTCAGAGGGTCTGCATGACTACTGTCTCTGGCCGGTTCTCCATCACGTTCGGACTGAACTTTTGGGTTTGCCCCAGTCAAGCACTACTAGATGGCCCCAGTTGAAGTTCTTGCCCCGGTTACTTACTGGTAGTCTTCATTACTCTGCCTATAGTCTTCCTCACCACATGGGTTACGCATTGAGCTTCAGCTTCACAATAGAACCCTCCAAGCAATTTTACGCTCTAGTCCTCCCATCCCTCCCCAACATGGCCAACCATCTTCACCCATGCCCCAGTATCAGAGGAGGCATGACCAACCCCACTTCCTGTACAACTACCAATGCAGCAAGCAACCACATGAAACCGATAGTCAAACAGGGAGGGAGGGATGGGAACTCATGTGGTGAGGAAGACTATACTCAGAGTAGTAAATATTACTGGTAAGTAACTGGGGCATTACCTCCTTGCAAGTCTTCCTCACTGCCTGAGTCACACAGTGAGCATATCCCAAAGCCAAGCAGCTTCATGGTCACCAAAAAGAAACTATGTGCCAAAGGCTGAGGCAAATACAACGATTTAATCCAAACAGCAAAACAGAGGAAAAAAACAAACAGACACCCAAAAGAAGGAGCGACAGTCAAGTGCAGGCAGGGCTAGCATGTAGAACAGCCTCAGCAAAACCCCCAGAAGCAGGACCACCCAACATCACACAATAGTGGTACATGAACATGTGTGGAGAGGCCCACGTAGAGGCCCTACAGATATTCACAATAAATACCCCCTAAAAGAGGCCCAGGAGGCAGAAATACCCCAGGTAGACCGACCCTGGATCCAGGCCGGACCCTCCGACCACTGAGAACCATAGGCCAGAAGGATTGTCTGCTTAATCCATCTACTCAGGGTAGAAAGAGAAGGCTTATGGCCCAATCTAACTGGGCCAAAAGTGACAGACTATCACACTTGCAAAAAGCCAAAGTCCGCTCCAGATAAACCAACACTGCCGGCCGGACTTCCAGAAGGGAGAGATCAGCTTCCACCCCAGACTCAGGCACCGGGGAGAAAGTCAGCAGAATGACCTCCCTGGAAAGGTTGGCAACTGAGGGGAACTTGGGGAAGAACTTAGGGTCGGACAAAGGACAGCACAATCCGGCAAGACAAGCAAGAAAGGAGGAGACCGCAAAAATGACCCCAACTCTCCAATCTGAGCAGCTGACACAATGGCCATCAGAATCACCACCTTCATGGACATGAATTTAATGTCCACAGAACCCAACGGCTTAAAAGGAGCCACCTGAAGGGCCTGTAACTCCAACGGGGGATCCCAGGCTGGGGCAGGACAAATCACTCTAGGACGTTGAAGAAAACAACTTCGTATCAAATTAGGACTGCAGAACGCCGGCAAAGCCGTCAACTGAGCCCGAAATATAAAAAGAGCTAGGCCCAACATAAAGCTATCCAACTGAAAATCCAGCACCCAGGACGGGTCTACTGAACCAGACTCTAGGCCTTTAGAAACACACCACCTAGAAAAGGACCCCCAATGTCGGGAATAAGATTGAAGAGTCGTCAGATGTCTGGAACCCTGAAGAAAATCAACCATTTCCTCATCTAGCCACAGAACAAGAGTCTCACCCTCTCAAGATCAAGGCCTGAAGATGGAGCCAACCCACAACCCCCGCAGGAAGACACAAACCCGTCAGCGTATAAGGAAGTTTAGGAATCACCCAACACTCCTGAATGGCCAGCTCCCTCAGAAGATTATACAACGAGCGGTGAGCTCTGCCCAGCACAATCAGAAGAACAAATACCTTGAACAGAACCTGGGCAATCAAATGGATCTGCGGAAATGCGTAAAGCAGGATGTCTGGCAACTTAAATGACATCACATCCACCCGCCATGCCTCTGGACAGGGAATAATCTTGCAGAAGTGGGGCAGCTGAGCATTGCCCTTGGCCGCAAGCAAGTCCACTGTCGGACATCCAAACTGCGTTTGCAATACACGGAGCACCTCCCCAGACAGTGAAATCGAAGACATAGGGGGAAAACCCTGCTCAGGTTATCTGCCATACAATTTTCTCTCCCTGGGAGATACACTGCCAGCAGAGACAACACAGTGCTTTCTGCCCAGGTGAGATTTTCCCGAACCCGGATCCACAGGGACTGAACCCTGCAGCCCCCCTGGTGATTGAGGTAACCCATCACCACCTGACAGTCCATCCGGACCAGAACATGATGCCCCTGAACGGCTGATGCAAACCCCAGATAAGCCATCTGAACTGCCTTCAGCTCCTCCTTGAAGTTGGGTTAGCAACCAGCATGCAGGTGATCCCAGAGACCCTGCACAGACCAGGAATCCAACGTCAACCCCCAGCCCAACTGGCTGGCATCTGTCATCACCTCCCAGGAGGAAGACACCTAAAAAGGAAGACCCTGGTCAGATTGGATTCCACCACCCACCAACCCAGGGCGATCTGAATCTGAGGGGACACTACAACTGGCTGATCGTAAGCAGCGGAACAAGGGGACCAATGGGACAGGAGATTGTTTACCAACTGGTACAGATGCAAATGAGCCCACAGCAGTACACTTATTGCTGCTGACATCAAACCCTGCAACCTCAACCACTCATGCACCGGGGCAGATTCCAAGGCCAGCAGACAACCCAGGTCCCTCCTCAAGGTTGCCCTCCTCACGGCCGGCAAAAACACCAGCCCCTTGACCATGTCCAGGTGACCCCTAATAAACACTACCTTCTGGGTGGGAACCAGATGCAACTCTTTGTGGTTGATCAGAAAGCCGTGCCTTTCCAGAATCTCACAGACACTCTGGGCTTGAAGAGTCCAATTGGAAAAAGAAGAGGCAGATATCAGCCAGTCATCAAGGTACGGGAATACCCACATTCCCTCCCTATAGATGAGCCCAACTAAGGGAGCCAGGACTTTAATGAAGACCATCAGGGCAGAAGACAAACCAAATGGCAGTGCCTGCAATCGGAAATGCTCTGGCCCCACACAAAACCTGAGTAACTACTGGAATGCAGGGTGAATGGGCACTTGGAGGTAGGCATCAAGCAGATCCAAAGAAGATACCATGTTGTGTATTGATTTAGATTCCGTATCAATTTCCTGATTCATACCCATATATAGGTAAATTTCACATTGCCCTTATATAGGCATAGGAATCCAGTCAATATTTAGGCATAGTCCATGCTACCCAAATACAGGCATGGCTACTTACATCCGTTCATCTACGTCACAACGATTTCTTGGAAAACCAGACTCTTAAGCTTTCGGGACTTTCCCTTGCCTAGATATTGATTTTTTCAAGAACTCATATATTATGCATGAACATCTATTCTTTAGGGGTTCATTCATGACGTTCATATGCCCGACTTATACGTCAATACCATCATTTCTAAACACCTTCAAGGTATAAATATACCTTCCCTTGCTATGGCAAAGCACAGTGTGGTTCGGTGCAGTTCGACTACCTACTAGCACGACGAAGTTCGCAAAAGCAAGAATCAAAGAAAACCAACTCCCCAGCTGACTAGACTGACTAGACGCTGTCATCCTCCTGCTGAGAATCCAGCTCCAGTGTTTCTGACTCCCCTTGCGGGGTGTTGGGAAATCGAGTCCCGGGAAAGAGATACCAACCTCTCTCATTCTAAGGTATGGAGCTAATTAGAACCTTGATGAAACCTTTGGCAATTCTTGGCAAAACTAAACCTAGGCTAAACCAGCATCTACTTCTTCCCCCGTACTAGACCTAGGTTAGGTACACTGTTGTAGGCGTATTTTAGAAGCACCAGTTGAGTATTTTAGCCTGTGTTATTTATGTATGTATTTTTATATATGTCATAGCAACAGACAATGCTATTGCAGTATTATTTTATATTACTGTTTATGCTGTACGCATTTTTCTTCGCACATTGTCTAACGATTGTAGCAGTTCATATCTCTTGCATGAGAAATAAGACTGTTCAATAAACCCCTTTTATTGAAATGCCCGTCTCTCTATTTCTATGCAACTCTTTAGAAACAAAGCATGCACGATTGACTTAGTGAAATAGTTATCTATTGTTTCCATGACTCTGAAGATATTGTTCCGGCTCTAAGGGAAACAAAGTTGTCATGTTTATGCGATTGTCAGGGACTAATCTCTTCTTGTTCATTCAAAAAAGTTTCTTGTGACCTCTGAGTTAGCTGGCACACACAATTAAGTTGAATGTACTCGATAGAGACACACTGACCTCAGTCCTATCTCGAATCTCTAGTGTATATTATTGCAATGTGCAGAGCCTATTAGGGATATAGGAACTACACTACAACCACATCCCCCTGAACCAGTAAGGGAAGGATCTCCTGTATAGACAGCATCTTAAACTTAACATGAAGGACAAATAAGTTCACCCTTTTCAAATCCAGCACAGGACGGAAGTCCCCGGAAACCTTCCTTACCAGAAAAAGAATGGAGTAGACCCTTGACCCCTTTTACAGGCCGGAGCGGGACGAATAGCCCCTTTCTCAAGAAGAACCCCAAAACCCACCAAAAGTGCCTCCCGCTTTGGCGGAGGTGATGGTGAGAGAGTGTGGACAAAGAATCCTGGGGGTGGAGAGTTGAAGACAATCAAGTAACCCTCCCTGACAATACGCAGGATCCAGTGGTTGGAGACAGACCTTTCCCAAGTCTCCACGAAAGTCAACAATCCCTCTGATAATCTGGACTTTTCTATGAAAAAAAGGGGTGGGTTTTGGGGCAGTGCCACAACCACCGGCTGTGATGCATGGCCCACACACCCCGGAATGAGCCCGCTGTAGCAGGGCTTCCAACCTCCACGATGAGCTTGCTCTGCCGAGCCTTCACCGAAAAGTCTAGTAGAATAAGGTAAAAAAAAAGGGGGGTACAACAAGATCCCACTTCGCAGGGCCTCCACCCTGGGCGTTAGGGCCAGCTAAGGCATAACCTCACCCCAATTGCCTGAAAATCGTGCTCAGAGAGTCTCCAGGCCAGAACAAAAAAAAGGAAGTGGGGTGGGTTGTGCTTCCTCTTGTACTGGGTCATGGGTAAACGTGGCCGGCCATGTTGAGGAGGAATGGGAGGACTGGTGCGTAAAATTACTTTGAGGGTTCTGTTGCGGAGCTGAAGATCATTGTGTAACTCAGGTGGCGAGGAAGACTTACGAGGAGGTGATGGCTTCTAAGCACTGCATTTTGAGTTAATCTTGAAAACCCTTACCCTGACTGGGACTGTGGTTCCTGCTTGGACAGGGTGCGTACCTCTGCCAACCGGAAACCCCATTTCTAACAGTGTGGAGGGAGCATATTGGCTTCAAGCTGTAATGAAGAACATATTTTAGAGTAAGAATGTGAACAGGTCATCGCCCTGCTTCTCTAGAAGCAGAGTAGAATGTCTGTTTAAAATACTGAGTTAAAATACTGTAAGAAATAGGGTTATTATTTGAGCTGGATGAAATGCTACTCAAGCAACAACCTGAATCATTGCCAGCATGAACCACAAACGTCACTGAATTAACCTTTGCTTAGCCATCTGGTAGCTTGGTGCAAAAGCTTTAAAACTTAGAGTCACTGTGTAAAGTTTTTATGCAGCAAACAGTAATAAAGTGAAAACACAACACAAGAAAAATCCCAACCCAATTTTGAAAAATAAGATACATTTTAATAAATAAAATAACACCAAAACAATATTAAATCCTATTGGGGCGTGGCTTGGCAGGCCAGCATGGCGGATGTGATCTGAGTGTGCTCCGTCCACCCTCACATTGATCTTTACAATATCCTGCCTCTTCGGCTTTCAACTTGTTCCCTGGGCTGCCCCGCTAACATCTCCCGCTGAGGACTAGCCCAGAGCTGATTTTTGGAGTCGCCGGAGGTTCGCAGGAGGAGGTTTGGTAATCGTCGGCGGCCTGCGTGCGATGCAGCAGTATCCTCAGCCGCTCGCATTTCCTTGCCGCATTGCCCGGCCGCAGCCGCGGCCACAGTGGGGGTGCAGGGCTTGCGATGCGTGCTGCGACATTGCTGTTCCTTCGGTTCCCAGCCGGGGGAGCGGATTCTGTCGGCGGCCTGCTCCGGTCGCAGTGCTGAGTGGTGGAGACATTGGGAGTGCGGGATGCGGACGGCTTACTGCCATCTTGGTGCCTCAGCTCCGGCCTGGGCAGCTACAAGTAGAGAGGGGCCCTCCTGGGACAGCCGGGGTTTCTACTAATCAGGCACCCAGCACATGAGTACCGCCGCACTGCCTGGGAGGGCGGCCCGGCAGCGGCGGGTGCCTCCCGCTCATTCATCTCCCCCCTCCTCTCATTCCCCACCATATGTGATCTCTTCGGGGGTAGCACCACCAGGGGATAGGGGGATGGCGTGCCTCCACCTAGACGACACCGGGAGTGGGAACCCGACCTCCATCGGAATGGCTACATAGTCACCTCCTGGAGGTTTTCCGGCCAGGGTCGGTGGCAGTGATTGGGCACTATGACCAGAGACAAGCTCGGCGGTGGCTCTACTAAACAGAGTACCATGGATAAATGCACGGGCCAGGGGGTCCGGCGGCACTGCCTGGAAGGTCTCAAAATGCTATACCAGATAATGCAGCCCTCATGGCAGCCATTGTGCAATCCAGAGACGCATTGGAAGCCAAGATCTGGGTGGGCGGCTCCGATGTAAGGCTCCTATGCCAGGACCTGAGGAATGCGGTAGCCCGCATTTCAGAGAAAGAGACAAGAATCTCGGTTATGGAAGATGTGGTCACCACTCTGCAGCAGAAAGTATTGTCACTAGAGACTACCCAATGGGGCCTAGCACTGAGAGTGGAAGACATGGAGGAGAGGGCACAACTCAAAAACCTGCGCTTTGTTGGTTTTCCGGAGGACTGCAAAAAGGGCAATATGGAGCGGTTTCTTATGGACTGGCTCGTGGGCTGGCTCCCTTCTGGGAAACTCTCGACTTTGTGGTGGAACATGCACACAGGACTCTGATGCAGAAGCCCCCCAGTCCGGGTGCCCGCGGCCTGTCATCGCCATGCTCCTCAATTACCACGACAGGGACACCATCCTGAAACAGGCCCGGGCTAAGGAGCTATTGCTGCTCAATAACTCACGCATCTTAATTTTTCCGGACTATACTAAGTTGGTGCGGCAGCTGCGGCAGTCGTTCCTAGCCACCAAGGCCCGCATCCATGAACTCAAGCTCCCATATGCTCTACTTTATCCGGCCAGGCTGTGTGTAGTATACCGGTCCCGCACCCACTTCTTTGACACACCGGAGGAGGTATTTCACTGGACAGATGAAACTGTGTGAGAGCGTCCTCACTCTCCCTTGGTACGGGCCGAGGGGAAGAAGGGGTAGACACTCCAAATCCAGGAGTCGCTCACAGTCTGCAGGTCCCATGGCCCAGGAGGGGTCCGTTTATTGGCCACTTGTCTCATTGGATTGATACCAGGATGACCATGCTACCTTCCAAATTTGAGTATTGTTTATAGGCCGAAGGGGCATGTAGGCTGGCCAGTCTCTCCGTGGGGCTCCACAGAAGGAGAGGAGGCCACTAGACAATGGGCTGTGATGTGGGGATCAGTTGGTGGGTGAGGGGTGGGACCTCCTGTTGGGGTCAGGCTGCTCTTCCTGCCGCGACAGGTACTTAATTGTTTTGGAGGTACATGGTGGGGGGAGTTGTGGGGTGTGTTTTTGGGGGGGTTTGTGGCGTTGCTGCACTGTCTACTTGTGTTCTGGACTCTGTTACATCTTGTGGAAGATTCTTGCTGCTGCCATGGTACTGTATAGGATCTGCACGGAATAGGAATGTCTGTTAGTATACAGGAGACCCCTAGTCTTCATCAGGTTCTTAGCTGGAATGTTAGAGGGGCACCAGACAAGATCAAATGGGGGCTATTCTTAAGTCAGCCAAGCGAGCCTACGCAGATGTATTATTGTTGCAGGAGACCCAACTCATGGGGACCACGGCAGTATGATTTCAGCGCTTCGGATTTACACAAGTCTTTCATTCCAGGTTTGTGAGGAGTTCCAGAGGGGTTGCTATTTTAACACACCGTAGGACTGCATACACACATGTTAAGACTTGGGGAGATCTGCAGGGCAGATACTTGTTTGTACAGGGCATGGTAGGGGGTGAGATTTTGGTACTGGGGAGCTTTTATGCCCCCACCTCTTTCCTGGGGGTTGGCGGAAAAGATTCTGACCCTGTGGAAAGATATACCCGAGGTCCTTGCGGTGGTGGGAGGGGAATGGAATGGTGTGATGTATGTGGCCAGAGATAGATGGTGGTTGATGTTTATCTGAGGCCCCCCATCTTACTGAACAGTACTCCTTAGTGATGAGTCTTGATTGGGTCGACCCCTGGTGCAGGATGCATGGTAATACGCAGGGCTATATATATCTTTCGGCAGTCCATGGTCCCTTTTCCCGCCTAGATTATCTGTTCATCCCATGGGTTTTGGACAGCAGAGTGGCAATGGCGGACATTGTGCCTCAGGGACTTCCTGACCACTCTCCAGTGGCACTTACTATACGAGCCGGGAGAGCCTGTGAGCCATTCCGATGGCACCTATCAGTCTGAAAACTTCAGAAGGAGGACTACATGGAACTAATGGAAGATGCCCTTGATCAATATAAGGCCATTAACTTGGGCTCGGTCTTGGGGGCGCTGACTCTTTGGGAGGCCTTGAAACCCACCATTCGGCGGGTAGATATCTCATTTTGTGCTGCGGCCCAAAGACAGCATAAAGAGGCCCTGGTTCGAGCGGAAGCTACTGTTCTTGAGTTGGAGGCACACGGCAGGGAGGAGGGTGGGCGGCTGGCTCGACATCGGTTACTGCTAGCGCAGCAGGAATATTCTCATATTCGCTTATATGAGGCTCGACAGGCCTGGCTTACTACCAGTAGTAGGATCTACCAATGGGGTGACAAATCAAGTAAAATGCTGCACCGATTGTGTCAGGGTTCGATTCACTCCCAGGCCCTTTCAGGTGTCATGGGGTCAGATGGGCTACCAGTGCCAGGCACGTCGGCTATTGCATGTAGTTTTGCAGAGTATTATGCTCAGTTATATGCCCCTACGAAATGCTTCCCAGCGGAAGTCATTGAGTGTTTCTTGGATGATCTCCCACCGAAGTAACTCTCTGATGCAGTTAGAGAAAAATTGGAAGGCCCGCTTACTGAAGAACAACTGGGACGGCCTTGGGTGATCTTAATTTTGGCATGGCCCCAGCCCCTAAAGGCTTTCCCTGTTAATTTAAAAAATATTTTTTTTTTGCAGCTGGGACCCCACTACCGCAGGGTGGTGGAGGAGGCCAGGGACTGGGGGTGTTTGCCCAGCGACTGGAAATATGCGGAGATAGTAGTTTTTCATAAGCCTGGTAGTCCGCCGGAGCACCACGCCTCGTATCGCCCATTCTCCCTCCTGAACGTGGATGCTAAGATATTAGCTAAATCTTTGGCAAACCGCCTCTGCCTACACATAGCCTTACTCGTCCACCCGGACCAAGCTGGGTTTTTGTCGAACACGCCATAATATCAGGCAAGCTCATGTGGCAGTCTCAACGATCCAGGGATTGGGGGAACGGGCTGCGCTTCTGTTGGCGGATATAGACCGGGCGTTTGACTCCTTGAGTTCTGTCTATTTATTTGCGCTACTGCGGTGGCTGAATTTCGGACCGCGTTTTTTGTCCTACCTCACCCTCTTGTATACTGACTTAACAGCCTCGGTGCGAGTGCCAGGCTTAGTTTCTTCTGCATTCTCTATTGGTCAGGGCAGCAGGCAGGTGTGTCCATTAGCCCCATATCTTTTCGCTTTAGCAATGGAACCCTTGGCTGCTTGGGTTCGGATGGACGTTCAGGTATCCGCGTTTGAATGGGCGAATGGACTGTCCGATCACTGTTTATACTGACGATGTGTGGTTCTTTCCTACCACCTCGAACGAACGGTCCTTCGGCTGTTGCGTATTATGCAGATCTTCGGGGAAACATCTGGTTTATATATGTACCCTCGGAAGTCCACCCTGTGGGTGTTGGGAGGTCTGCCAAGCTTGGTTCTTGGGCGTCGTCTGTACAGGTGGTACAAGGAGGCATGAAACATTTGGTGGTGTATTTGTCAGATTCTCCCACCATGGCCTGGGAACATAATCTTGCACCTGTATGGAAGCGGGTGCGTGAGGACATTAAGACCCGGTCCCACATACCCCTGTCCATCTACGGCCGGTCAGCCATCTTTAAGATGGTGTCACTCCTGCGAGTACTGTATCAATTACAAAATCATCCCTAGCCGTTCCCCCCGCGGTGGTTCCGCCAGGTGAATTCAGTTCTGGGTCTGTTCCTTTGGGGGGTGGGGCAGTGAGGGTGGCGGTCCGGACGTGCTTCCTATCTACATATAGTACACAAATAAAGGTGTAGGGTCCTACAACTGACCAACCTGGACCTCAATACTTGAGAAACAGAACAAAATGGCTGATCAGGATAATTGAAAACAAAGTGTATAACCACACAACCAATGAGTTTTGTGCAGCCAAGGGTTAAGATATTCCCAACAACTTAAGTATTTTTCAAAAAAACTTTTATATTACTCCATAAAAAATGGCATCAAATAGACACTCCGTCACAACAGTTAGTGCAAAAACTTAGAAGAATATATACAAATATATACAACAAATATATGTACATCACATTGAAGGCAACATACACTTGAAAAAATTATGAATGACAATATAATACAATTATTGTGATGACACCAACAACAATATACAATATGAATTCAAAGGCATACGTTTGCAAAATGAACACATTTTTTACAATTCATTACAGAAATAAACAGAAATAAACCAGTCCTTTGGTAACAAAACATGTGAACAGGACGGACACTGAGGTGGAATGGCCTGCCTGTCACACAACACCTGTGAATAGTAATTTATAAGAAATTGCAGGTAGGGCCCACAGGAGTGGTATGAATTTATCCCTAGCTGCACCCTCCGTTCTTAACACAGGCTTGGGGTCAACGCGTTTCGAACCTCGTTTGTTCTAGGTTCTCCTCAGGACGAGGACTGGGTAAAGGGTTACCTGAAAGGGAATGTGGGGAAGGTGTCAGCAACTGTACAAAGTATATATATCTGACAAGATGGTACTCCGACTGGCTACCCATAAGTAAGATTACCTTCTCAGCCAACACGTTGACTGCGTGGAGAGAAGGGGGAACACCGGAATAATTCTGAAACAACAAAAAGGGGGCTTTCAGTACGAGCGTTACATAGGGTTTGTCACGCATGGGTTAAACAGATTAGCAGGTGCCTCGGTCTGGTGAAGTATCAAAATACCTGATTATGGTGTCAAAGGTGCCGCAGTCTGGGGCGCCCTAGGCGAGCTGTGTTATACAGCACGGACTCACATCATCCCTTGCTGGTGTATTATTCAGATGAAGAGGGCTGGGGAGTGAAAATATAGAATTTACCGGCTCGAACTCTGGGGCTGAAAAAATCGTGCTTTACTGATCAGGCGGGCTTGGAAATGAATGAAGGAAGCGTTTCCTACCTGCACAAGTAGTGCGCTGTTCCAAGGGAACGGGCCGCAATGTTTACTCAAGCTGGCGAGGGGGAATCAATCTCTCGCTGTCTGCTGAGAACAAACAAAGTCCGTCAGACAGATGATACCAGGCACTCGTTGTTCCGCATTTCAAGTACGCATAAAAAGCGGCTTGAATAAACTTACTTCCAGCCTTGCGTGGATGAATCCGCGATGTTCGTCTGCCTGTGGGGTCAGATTAGTGAAGCGGCGCCGCCCTGCTGCAGATTACTTAAAGGCACGGCAGCATAAGCGAGTACAGAGGACTGTAAAGGATCATGGTCCTTGTAGTCCACGGTGGGGCAAACGTATACGTTGCGAGGTGTGGGGAACCAAATGTCATTTAAATATTGAAATGACTGGGGTCTTTTTGGTATGATGTTATTAACCCCCCACAAATGGATGACAGTTGAAAAAATGCATAGCGCATACCAAAAACTATCTACATATAGCGGGGGACTGGCAACCTCCGATATTTGGTCCAATAAATGTTGCATTGCATATACTTGTCTTAAACGAGTGGTGGTATGGAGACAGGGCAGACCTAGCATACACCATGGAGCGGCGCTGCATGGGGGACCAGTCCCTACACGCTATTCTTTACTCTGCTCCATTGAAGCGTCTCCTTCTGCCTGTCACGTACATTGTTTTTCAGATCTGGAGGCAGGCATTGCGGATTGGGATAACATCGAGATATCTACTCTGGGGGATGCTATTGAAGACATGGTGTTGAAACCCTTTCAAGACATCCAGACGGCTTTCAGTTCTTTAAATATTTACAATTTTGGCATGCTTTTGCTCCCAGCTTGGAGGGTCTCGACTTGCTGCTGGAGTTTAGACTGGCTAAGATTTTTATGGGGGACCTCCTAGACCATAAGATCTCCAAAATCTATCAGTCCCTGGTTACGCACAGTTCCCCCTCTTTGCAGCGTCTGTGGGAGGCCTGGGAGGGTGATTGGGCCAGATGGAAGAAGAGGACTGGACAGAAACTTTGGCTTCCCCTGTGTGGGGCGACTATTGCAGTGTGCCTGCGGCTTATTCAATTTAAATACCTCCACAGGTTTATTTTAACAGAATTAGGCTCTGGAGGGCAGGCTTGGTGGCTTCCCCGGTGTGTCTTCGCTGCGGGCATGAAGAGTGGACCTTGATACATACTATATGTCACTGCAAAGCCCAAGCACACTTCTGGAGGGGGGTACTAGCCTGCCTCTCTGAAGTTCTGTGGTGGAGCTTCCTCACTCACCGAAGCTTGTTCTCCTTCATGTGATGAAAGGGATCGGGAGCAACATCTAAAAGTGACATCTCGTGCTCCTGGGCTTTACCTTAGCGAAGAGAGATATAGCTAGAGGAAGGCGGTTGTTGCCCCCTCAGTCTCGATTTGGAAAAATGGTCTGGACTTTTGTGTGGGCCTTGAGCTCCCCATTTTTTAGGCTAGAGGGTGCCCCAAGAAGCACTATAAGATCTGGAGACGCGGGGCAGATTATCGAGGGATGGAGCTGGAGCCGCCACGGGGGGGGCCAGAGTTGAGACCATTGGCCTCTCCCGTTCCATGCACTCCCTTATGTGTGGCTCGCAATTCCTCAGTAGAAAATGGTATTGTAATTGTTGAGCTCTTGTTTAAATTGATGGCAGCCTAGGTCAGTAATATGTTGTTACGGAATATCAAGACGGTGCGCTGGGGGGTGGGGAAGTTGGTTGTTTGCAGGAATTGATTTTATTTGTATTTCATGTTCTCCTGTCCTTAAATATGCAAAAAGGTCAAAGTCTTTTTTTGTATTTTACATGTGGCAGCTGTCTCTGGGATTCAGAGGTCTGCATTACCTGTACCTGCATTACCTGTGCAATTTTGACAAATAAAATCTGTTTAAAATAAAAAAAACCCTATCAATACAACCAGATTCTTTTTAAGATTTCAGTGAAATCTAGCACCTAAAAGACCAACATGCCAACCACGCGTTTCTTATTGCGTGAGACAGGGACAAAGTCAAAAGTTAAGGTTGACCACAATGGAGCACAAGTCAGATACTCAAGGTGGATTAGGCCTGGGTTTGGCTGAACTTCAGACTGAGATTACATTTTGAAGAAAAAGTCCAGGAGAAGGTAGAGTTCACCAGGGCAAGGCAGCAAGTTGCATCCAAAGAGGAGTTGTCAACACCAGGGAGCACTGTACAAAGTCTCGATAAAGCCATTGACAATGGCAGGAAAAAGCTCTGAGCAGAAGAAGCAAGATGTTTGTCGTTGTAGGAAAGTGCCCTCATTTTGCATGGTTGCCCCCTACCCCCCCTTTTTGCCAATTTTGATGTGCATTGACCGAGTGCGCTCTGGGTTCCTGCCACCTGATTATTATTATTATTATACTCATTTGTAGGGCGCAAGGAATCATCCCCAGGGGGATCTCTCGGCGCCAGAGAAGAGAACACTAATGAGCAGAATATTCCTAAAACATCCATTTCTTGAGCATTTTCTTAAATCGAGACAGATCGGAACAGGCCCGGATCTCCTCAGGGAGACTGTTCCAGTGGCTGGGGGCTAGATGAGAAAAAGCTTGACCACCCATTTTAACCTTGTTTATTCTCCGCGTGCAAAGCAGATTGCGGTTACTGGATCTTAACTGACGCACGAGTCGATACAGGGCCAGTTTCTTTTCAAATAGGCTGGGCCATTCCCCTTCAGAGACTTGAAGACCATACATAGCAGCTTGAAAATGGCTCATTTCCGAATAGGAAGCCAATGTAGTTGGCGTAGGAGAGGTAAAGAAGGGGTGCGCGCCGGTTTGTTGAGGGCGAGGCGGGCTGCTGTGTTTTGCACCACCTGTAGTTTTGATAATAAGTCTTCCCTTATTCCAACCAGCAGAGAGTTGCAATAATCCAGTCGACTAACCAAGAGCGACTGAAAGAGGGTTTTTCTTGCCGGAAGTGGAATTCAAGGGAAGAGCTTTCTAAGCATCAGCATTGTTCCGAAACAGGTGCCTGACTACGTCTTCCCCTGTTGCTCCATTGATAACTTATACAGATACCCAGGGCCTATGTTCTTTCCTTAAAATATAATGTCACCAAACCCAATTGACAGCTCTCTGGCCACATGTGGGTCCCTTGTAAAAGGCACTCAAGGTACCAAGGGCACTGTGATCAGGGAAAGCCTCTGAGGGCCGCATCACTTATTGTGCCATATTTAGAGGCCCTGTGCCTTTACACTCTGACACTGCCATTGCAGGCTGCATGTTTTGGTGCAGAGCAAAAGTGAAAAGTTGGCATGGCCCACATCCCTGTGAGCCATGCCTACAAACCACTGCCCAGGCAAGCCACCCCTCTAGCTGGGTGCCCTGTGCCAGTGGTAAGGGTACGTGTTCATGAGCCCTGTACCCCTACAGTGTCCAAGTCCATTCTTGGGCATTGTAAGTGCAGTAATGCCATTAAGTGTATAATGTATGGGAGGTAGTCATTACGAACTCCAAAGCGCCATAATGGCCTTACCGAAAATTGGGAAGTTGGGTATCAAACTTCTCAGCACATTAAACCCATACTGATGCCAGTGTAGGATTTAATGAGAAATGCACTCAGAAAGGCATCTTAGAGGTGGCCCCTAAAAACAACCTAACTCTAGTGTCCTGGCTGAGTGACTGTTTGCCAGCTGCCACCACCACACATGTTTCTGGACCCCTGGTTCTAGAGCCTACAACTCTCTGGGTCCTGAAAAAAAGCCATCCTGGGCCAAGGTACCAAGCCTCCTACCCCAAAGAACGGCTGGGTCCATGAAGGGAAATCTTCAAAGGCCTGCCGCCTTTGGTGGGCTACCCCAGCCATTTGCTGCTTTCAGCAAATGGCCCCCATCGGTTCTGACCCCCACTCTGTGTGGGAGAGTTGGTGGGAAAACCAAGACAGGAACAGAGGCGTGACCACCTTTGCCAATGCCACCCCTCGGTGGGAGGTGAGGTGAAGCACAACTTTAAGTCCCCGCCATCTTGCAGATGGGGGACCCCACCAACCAGAAAGAGGCCTGGGTCCCAGCTCACTGGAGGGTGGCACAATAGAGGTTGTACCCACCCCAAGGAATGGGCCCATTGGCCCGACCTGTCCCTACCAGTAACACCCCAAAATTTAGAAGTTAGTGGCAACCCCAAACTTTGCCTCCTCAGACCAGAGCCGAATAGGAGAAAAGAAGAAGAAGGACCGAAAAGCCATGCAACGAGGAGGACAACTACTGACTTGGCCCCAGCCCTACCGGCCTTTCCCAACCTCAGACTCCTCCAAAAGAACTTTGGTATGTCCTGCAGTCGGCAGTCCTCAAAAACCCAGAGAACTCACCCTGCCTTCAAATCCTAAAAGGACTTTTTTCAACTGTGAGCATCGGACTTGCTCAAGCCATGCCAACATTGACTCTGGCCGACTCCGTGGGTCACCGCCACTCTGTACCTGACAACCCGAGCCCGAGCAGGAGTGAATGAAACTCTCAAGGAGGTCCTACCAGTGATCCAAGCCTGGATCATAGTGACACCCGACAATCAAGCTCCTAAAAACCAACATGCAGTCGTCAACTGAAGATCTCCCCTCAACCGAAGGCAAAGCAGTCCAGAGGAACCACCCACAACTGTCCGACTGATTCCGTCATCGAACGAAGCAGGCCCAAAAGCAGCAACTCCTTGAGATCTCATTCGCCTACAGCCACTGACCGATTCAGAGGAATCCTTGACCGATGTCTGCAACCATAGCCGGGACTGCATCCTACACCCAGCCGCCTCTGTGCCACTGGTGATGTAGATCAGTGTTTCCCAAACTGGGGTCCGTGGACCCCCAGGGGTCCGTGACACATTCCCAGGGGGTCCGTAGGCAGCAGTTCTAAAAGCACAGCAGCGTTTCTTGTATAATTAGCAGAGTTCGAGCAACAATAAAAGTGTCAAGATAATGCCAGTGATTAATGTACCTGCTGGAGAGAGAGGAGAGTTTTGTTCAGTGGCAGCTTTGACTTAACTAAGGTAGCACATAGGGTTAATGTGCCTACTGCAAAGAACGTGTAACATGCATTTTAAAAAGCAGATTGTATGTGCATAGGTCTCTGGTTACTGCTTTTGTCACAGAGATTCTTTTGTTACTGTGCACTAAGTGAAAATCACAGAGGGACCTATAAGCTGCCATCAAAGAGCTGCTTGCAAACTGCATGGTACCAGTTAGTAACTTATGTTTTTCCCAGTCATTCATTATCCTCATGCTGCTAAAAAGATTTATTTGGGAAGAAATACATTTTTTATGTTAAAGTCAGTGCTAGTCACTGTGTTATGCTCTGAATCCTGAGTTTGTGCTTTTCCAGACTAAGCACTCTATAAAAATGCCTACCAGTATGAATGACATGTGAACACTACACCTTATAGTCCCCTTTACCTTATGTAACATTTTCTATACACTGATTTACATGTATAATTCATTGTCTCTATATGTGTGTGATGTAAAGTGCTCTGACATGCCACAATGGTATGAGAGAAGCTATAAAACAATGGAAATACATGTGACAGAGGGGGTATTCCTTCAATATAAAGTACTAAGAGCCAGATGTGCGACCCGTTTTTATATGCACAAACGTGTTCTTGAACCGTTTGCGCATGCAAAAACCTATTGGGCATGTACATAGCCTATTTTGCGAGTCACAATTTTTTTGCGACTTGCTGAATAGGTTTTGCAACTTGCTATTTGGAAGGGGCATTCCCTTCCAAATAGCGAGTCTCAAAACCATGTACAAATGTTTTGCGACTGCAATTGCGGTCTCAAAACACTTGCAATTATCACCCACTTCAAGTAGATAGTAATGCATTCGCAAATGGGAAGGGGTTCCCAGGGGACCCCTTTTCCTTTGCAAATGCATGCAAAATTATATTTTAAGGGCAGGCATTGGTCCCAGTGACCACTACCTGCCCTTAAAAAATGAACCGAAAACGTTTCTTTTTCTTTTTTTTTTTAAATGCATGGAAAACGGGCTGCATTTTTTTTTAAACTGCTTTATTTAAAAGCAGTCCCAGACATGGTGGTCTATTGAGCCCAGCAGGCCACCATCCCTGGGAGGTCTGGCATTCCCAATGGGCTCGCAAATTGCGAGAGGCTCATTAATATTAATGAGCCTTGCAATTTGCGACCCAATTGGGAATCCCAAACAGTGTTAAACACACTGTTGTACATATCATGTAGCAACTTGCAATTTGCCACTCGCAATGGGTTTGCCAATTGCGAGGCACTAAATAAAATGGTCATACATCTGGCCCCAAAATCCTTAGTACTTTGAGTATTTGATTTGTGTGCACACGTGTGTTTTTTTTTTTAATTACTGTTTTAATATTTAAAATGTAACTCATACAGATTGCTTGGGGGTCCCCAGCTTCCAGTGGTGACTCAATGGGGGTACTCAGGAGTCTAAAGTTTGGGAACCACTGGTGTAGATCTTGTGTGGGCCATTTTGCTTCCGTGTTGTCCCTAACCCTAGGAGTCCTCGTTTATCCAACTTGGTGGCCTGCTTGCCGCAGTCCACCACTCCCACAGCCATGCTAGCCCATTGGCTAACATACGGACCGGGCACTCCGCACCTGGTCGCCTCGGTGCCACTGGTGGGGCAACTTGCTGCCACACTGTGAACCTACTCTTACCCATGGACCCGTAAACCCCAGTTCTGCTTTCAGAGAACTAAATAGTTGCTCATGAGTACATTATAAAACTGACACAAATAAGCAGAAACATTAACCATGTTCTTCCTTCCTACAGGAAATTTACCAGCCTGGTATCTTGCGATACCTGACCGAGCAGGAAAAGTAATTACAAAGTAATCCAACTGTATATTGATTCACTGCATTTGATTGCATATATTTCTACAGAGTATTGCTATACATACCTGTACCAGGCCTGGCTTGGTTCTAGAAAAATAAACCACAACTAAATAATATTTTTATACAAACAAATTGGTCTGAGTTCAGTCCTTGAGTGTGTGAAATCATTCCTTGCCTGAGTGTGTACAATAAATGCTTAACACTACCCTCTGATAAGGCCTTACTGCTCGACAACACAACCACAAATAGAGAGTAAGGTATTATCTACTTTTACCTCTGCCTACCTTTGGGGATCCACTGGACTCTGTGCACACTATACCTCACTTTGGTATAATATATACAGAGCCAGCTTCCTACAGTCGTCATCAATTGGGAGCTGGTCACCATCGAGCCCAGTGAAAATGTTTACCTTCAGACTTTGACAACATTTTGGAAGACCGAAACATCCAGCGTGACAGAGCTACAATCTGTAGCAGAAGAGGGCTCCATGAGGCCAGACACTATCACTGAGAGGTCCTGGTGAGAAGGATTTGCTGCTGCATAGAATAACGAAGCAGGAGCTACTGCACAGTCAGACCAACTGGCAATTTGCCTTGGGTGGATCCACTGTCAGGTAGCACCTAGTCTTCCATCAGTTCTTCTAATACTTTCGGTGAAACGTCTTAGAAGTCCCACGTTTAGGGCTAGGCGGGAGCAGGACCTCTAATACCACTTCCAAGAGTGCAAGACCTGGAAGACACCATTTGGTGGGGTGGGGATTAACACTCAGTCCAGCAGAGATGAGGTATAGATTTCAAGGTCTCTGGAGATTGTTATGCACCTGTAGCTCACACAGAAGGCTAGCCAACTATCACTTGCACTCATGTTTGGTGGTCCTGTGTTCATGGAGATGGTCCAGTTCTTCTTCAAGCATCAAGGTAGGCCTCTAGCAGCAGGGAAGTCCTCTGGGAAGCAAGGTCCTCAAGCAGCAGAGCTGTCCTCTAGTAGCAGCAGTGCAGACCTGCGGAACCAAGGCAGGCCAATAGCAACAGGGTGGCCAACTAGGTGTCCAGGAAGTTCTTCTGAAGTCCTCCACAATGTCAGAAATCTCCTGAAGAGCTATTTTGGGGGTGCAATATGTATACTT
Organism: Lissotriton helveticus; assembly: GCF_964261635.1. Lineage (NCBI taxonomy): Eukaryota > Metazoa > Chordata > Amphibia > Caudata > Salamandridae > Lissotriton > Lissotriton helveticus. The sequence continues at coordinate 1,597,000,219 of NC_136059.1, read as the reverse complement.
AGTGCCAGCCTTTGAAGTGGGGGAATTTCCCAAGCTACCCCCACATCTGGTTCTGGAAAGTTCTTCGCTTAACCTACCAAGGCTCCCTGAAGTCTGGGGTGAAAAAAGGCCAGTACCAGGTTCCTTAGTGTGTGTGTGCTGGAGACAGCCCTTTGAACTGTAGGTGGGCAGGGGACAGCTCTGCCCCAGCCATCCTGGCAGGCTGGCCAAGTCTGCCAACACCTAATCTCCTTTTTTCTTACTGAGAGGAATACACAAAGACCAACAGCAAGTAAATCACAGACCAGCCCAGCCAAGTACTACTCATAATGCAGTAGAATAAAGCATTTCAGTGTGGTGGTCCACATCTCCGCACTAAAATGCATTGTCATGCATTTATAGCGCCTCCTTATGTTATGTTATGTTAAATGGGTACTTATAAGCGCACAGCTACTCAATAGAGTGTCACAGCTCTGAGGCATGAGAATAAACACTTTGCTATGTAGTGTGAGAACCATGGTTATTGCTGGAATAGCCAGGTTTTCAGTGATTTCCTTAACGCTAGGAGATCTTGTGTCAGACTTAATTCCACCGGTAGATTGTGCCACAGTTGCACCGCCTGAACCTGGAAGGAGCGCCCCCCCCCCTATCCGCGCTCGGTGGTATTTAGGGGCATATGCCAACTGAAGTGTTGAGGACCTTAATGTACGGCAAGGGGAATAGAACTGGACTCTCTTCATGATGTACCCGGCACCTATGCCGTGGAGAGCATTAAAATCCATGGGCTTAAAATTGATCCTCTTGCGGACTGGGAGCCAATGCATTGATTGCAAACATGTGGACGTCAGTGCTCTTGCGCCCAGCATGAGTATTGCTCTGGCTGCCACATTCTGGGCCACTTGCAGCCTTAACAATAGATACTCCGGCAACCCTAGGTACAGTATGTTCACGTAGTCCAACCTATAGGCTATCATATCTTGGACTACTGTTTTTCTATGAATGATAGGCAGGAGAGGCAGGAACTGCTTTAGCATCTTCAACATGGCAAATCAAGAGCCAACCACTGCCTGAATCTGGGCCTGCCTAGAGAGGTTCTCGTCCAGCGTCACCCCTAGATTTTTCACTGTTATGACGGAAGTGGAAGGGGGAGACATATCAGCTGGCCCCCAAATACGCCATACACTGCTGGGGGGTGGCCGAAGAAAATGATCTCCGACTTTTCGAGATTACATTTAAGCTGATTAGCATATAGCTAGGAGAACACTTCAGTCAGACAGAAGTTAATCCTATCTCCTATAAAATCTGAGTCTTTATCGCAGGTGAAGAGAAGCTGTGTGTCATCCGCATACAACACAATTTTTGCTCCATGAGCCTCGGCCAAAGATGCTAGTGGTGCCATCTATATATTAAAAAGGGTGGGGTTCAACATTGACCCCTTGTGGAACTCCCGCCACCAAAGTGGGCATGGGGGCCCCAAAAGGTGGGGTCCAAACTATTTGATTGCGGTCTTTTAGAAAGGAGTCAAACCAGTTGAGTACCGTACCCCCAAAACCGCATTCCTTTAAGTCTCGCCAGGAGTTGGTCATGGGGGACGGCATCAAAGGCCGCAGATAAGTGCAATAATATCAATGCAGCCTTTTTTTTTTTTTTTTTAATAATTTTTATTGCGGAACTGATACACGGCCATTTAGCCCACAACCCGGAGGTCGGGCGGCAAATTAGACACATCGTATATATGTAGGCCCAACAAAAGCCCGATGCGGATAGTCTTTGCCCTGCGGTTCAGTCCCGCTTTTAATTTGTCGTAAGTAAGAAAACCTAAGAATTAACAACCCAATAAAACGGCCCCCTCCCCCCTCCCCTGGTGCAGCAAGGCCTACCCAACAAGTCGAAAGCAGGACGACATAGACATAGGATCAGGTGTACGTGATATAACCAGTATGTATAGATAATATCAATGCAGCCTTGCCGCCTTTATCCAAAACTTTCTTTATGGCTTCCGACACTACCTGCAGTGCTGTTTCAGTGCTGAAGTTCACCCTGAAACCAGACTGACTCTGGTGGAGAATTGAATTTGTTTCAACAAAAGTGGTAGTGACCTGGTTCTCGACTTTTTCTAAGGCCTTAGAAAAAAAAAGAAGCAAATGTATTGGCCAGTAATTAGAGGCCAATTCTGGGTCCAAAGTTGTTTTTTTTAATAGGGGAATAATGTTCGCCTTTACCACCTATCGGGGACCAGGCCCGACTGCAAAGACATGTTAAGGATCCGGTTAACCGCAGGATTGATAATCTCCACTATTGATGCTATAATGCTGGCCGGGCATGGGTCAGAGGGAGAGCTGGATTTAAGGCCTTTCATGATTTCCAATGATTTTTCCAAGGGAACCAATAGAAACTGATTCAAAAATGGTTCTCTCACATGAGTTAAGGAGAAGTCTGACTCTCCACTGTCGCTCAGCGGGAAGGTCTCCTAAATATTTTTAATCTTGTCATGGAAATAGGTGGCCAAACTGTCCGTCCATGCCTCAGTAGGGATGAATGACTTGGCCACCGCTATAGGAGAGGAGAATTCACTGACAATTCTGAAAATGTCCTTTTTTTTTTTTCTTTGCTAGGTCTTTTTTGAGGAGAAAAACAGTTTTTTCTCCTCAAGGACTTGTTTATAGTGGGTCTCCAGCGCTGGAGCTGAGTGCTGCTAAATAAACCACACTGACAGAGTAAAGCCTGTTAGCTGGCAGCAGCATGTCTGCACTGCTTTTGGCAGGCTTGGGGTCTGAGTCAACAACTCGCTCAGCTGCCTACAAAGTATAACATGATATTCAACTGACACTCCGAGGCAGCACTTCCGATTAACTCAGGATGTCATGAGCGCCATTGCACAATCGCTACTGCTGAGAAAGCCTTGCAGGGTACACTTTGTGATACCCAGACTTGTAGGCCGCAGGTGCAGCATAGTTTAACTTTGGAAGCCTGACAGCGCAACTGGGAGCCTGCTGCCAGTGCTGTAACTCCTACTGCATTGTATCTCTTGGGCCGTACGAGACCCAGCAGCGTAATGATCACCCGGATTGCCTCCCAGCGTACTTGCGGCCGCTGCTGGAGTGGTGGTCTGGTGCCTTATCACTGCAACCTCGCCCCAGGTTTGTGATTTTCACAGCTTCAGAGCCTGGCAGCTTTCTGTAATGTCATTCCTTTTATTATTCATATCTCTTCCTCTGATATCAAGGTACAAGGTCCTGTGTCTTTCATAAACTACCAATTCCTTTGGGGAATGCTCCCTGATGTAATTTTGGTCACTATATTGATACAATACACTGCGGAGGCCTCGGGGTGAGCCCAGAAGAAGAAGAAGCCAGTGACAGGAGATCCTTGGGAGGGGGAGCAATGCGTTTGACCTCTAATTCTGAATCCCCGGTGTAATGTAGCACCTCCTCATTCTGTTGGAGTAGGTACTGCGGGGGCAGAGTGCATTATCCTGCAGCCTAGTCTGGTGCCATTGGATGGTCTAGAGGAACACTTGCTCTGCTCTGAGGGGTGAGAACCGCCACTGTGGAGCAATCGATCCCCCGCGGATGGCTCCACCTGGCCGAAACTGTCAGCAGAACTCTGGGCTAGTGCGTACGCATGTGTATGCCCCCAACAACAGGATCCCTCTGCAACCCCCAGAAAGGTGAGAGATGCCACAGATGTAGCAAGGGTTGCAAGCAGTAGCACCTATATATAGGGCAGTGACCTGTCTGTGATGTTATATGTGCAGGAAGGGAGAAGGGCCTACTCTAATAAACGGGAGACCTAGTGGGAGATAATTAGGTAATTAGGGGCCATGCACAGGCAATAAGAACATGCTGAGTTAATTCTTTTTCAGAATAAAGCATATGCATGCTTTAAAGAACCAAAGATGTGTCCTCAAAGCTGTGGTGTCAGCAACATGTACAAATGGGCTCTCTCATGAGTACACAATATGCGCAGCATCATGTTTCAATAACGGAAACCATTCCATGTCTTCTTGTCTTTAAAACAACTTGTATTTATCATTGCATAATCTGTCGTATCAAACATATTCAGGAAGGTCTGGCTTTTTAGTCAACAGTACAAAGAAAAGTTATACTACATGTCCCAGAATGCAATTTTATATTGGATAAGAAATGTCATAAAGGGCTGAAAATGAAACACATTATGTTATGTTATGTTATGTTATGCACATTTGTATTGCGCACAGCTGCCCCAGCTAAGGGGCGTCCTGGCGCATGGCAGGAAATGTGCAACAGTTACCAGAAACACAACACAGATAAAAAGGGCATTTATTTAAAAAGGAAAGTTTTCAACGCTTTGCGGAAAGCCAAAAGATCATCTAAAAGCCGCAAGTCCGCTGGGAGGGAATTCCAAAGCTCAGCCGCCTTGACCCGGAAAGAACGGCCACCAACCCGACACAACCTGTATCGGGGGACCACGGCAAGAGCTTGACCTCCGGATCTCAGAGAGCGGGAGGGAACATACCACGACAGAAGATCAGCAAGAATTGGCGGACCTACTCCCCTTAAGATCTTAAACGCCAAACACAGCACCTTAAACTGGATGCGTGATTTGATGGGGAGCCAGTGCAGTGATTTCAGAACACCCGAGACAAAGCTCGTTCGGGGTAGGCCAACAATGGCTCTCGCCGCGGCGTTCTGCACGCGTTGGAGGCGGGTAGTCTCAGCCACGTTGGTCCCTACCAGGAGAGAGCTTGCATAGTCCAGGCTAGATAATACCGTGGCCTGGACTATCAGCTGCCTGGTGCCACGGTCAAAGAACTTCAAAATGGGCCGCAGCGACCGCAAGATGCCAAAACAGCAGGCCGCAATTTTCTTCGAATGGCCCTCAAAACTAAGAGCAGGGTCCATCCAAACTCCCAAATTCTTTAGTTCAGTGACCGGGAGAGGGGCTGGCCCCAGTTCAACGGGCCACCACTTGTCCCCCCACAGTTCGGCCCTCCTACCGACGATCATGATCTCTGTTTTCTTAGCGTTGAGCTGGAGACAGTTGTTCTTCATCCAGCTTGCCACCGCCCTAAGTCCACTCTGAAACCTGGGGGCATCCCGGTCCGCATCCCCGCTGATCGTAACCGCTAGCTGAGTATCGTCAGCATACGAGACCATGGTCATGTCCCATTGCTTGACGATCTCAGCCAGCGGTCTCACGTAAAGATTGAACAACGTGGGACTCAGCGAGGAGCCTTGCGGGACCCCCTGTCTCAGAGGATGGAATTGGGACTGGAACGGAGGCAAGGCAACGCTAAAGAAACGATCGTTCAGGAAGGAGCGAAACCACTGGAGGGCAGAACCACCCAGCCCGATCTCCTCCAGGCGATGCAACAGGATAGGATGGGACACAGTGTCGAACGCGGCGATCAGGTCTAATAAAACGAGCGCCGCTGTCTGCCCCGCATCCATCACTGTGCGAAGGTGTTCAGTCATGGAGAGAAGGGCGGTCTCCGTGCTGTGGCCAGCACGGAAGCCGTTTTGGGTGGGGTCCAAGATATTAACCTGGGTGAGGTGGGCCGAAAGAACTTTGTTGACATGGGCCTCCATTACTTTGGTGGGCCAGGGAAGCAAAGAGATAGGCCGATAATTTTCGGGCTTATCTGGGTCTAATGAGGGTTTCTTTAGAATGGGAGAAACCACCGCCCGCTTCTAACTAAGGGGAACCGTGCCCGACTCCAGCGAGATGTTGATCACGGAGTGTACCATGGTCCGACCCAAGAACGACTCATCTCTAAAGAGAGCTGAACTAAGAGGGTCAGCGGGGGACCCAGATTTCACCTGCTTTGCCAAGATGTCAAACCCTTCAGATGTCAACAAGGGAAGCGCGTGCAAGGCAGTATCTCCATGGATGATAATTGGAGACTCCACTGGGGGCCCTGTAGATGGAAAGGTCTTGTAGATGTTTTGGACCTTATCCTGAAAGAACTCCGCAAAGCAGTTCACCTGCCTTGGCACAACGTAATGTTGCTCTATAGCCATCAGCTCAGGTCTAACTCCCTGACCTTCACATGTGTGCATCAAGCTCCCGAAGGTAACTGAAATCAGCAACGCAGCTTTTGTTTGTACTTTATGCTGTAGTTCATATTTGAATTTTCCAGAAATTATTTGATCCTACTGATCTGTTCACATCACCAATCCTGCAGTCTGTTAATATCATGATTACACATTTGTTTAACTACAATCAAGTTGCATGGTCACTAACACTCCTCCATTTCTGGTGCCTTCCAGCTTTTTACATATCTTTTTAGAGTTTCTTGTTGCTCAAATGGGTGTCATTGCTTTTTTTTCTTTTTTCTTTTCAAAACCTTTATTGACAAGTTCAATGCAGTCAAAATACAGTTTGCATCAGATCGGAACAACAAACAGAGCACATTTTGAGTCGAATAACGAAAATGTAAAGACATTTCCAACATGCAAGAGACAAATTCCATGAGGCACTGCGATGGTACCAAAATTAACATGATAATTCCCACCCTAAAGGAGGCGTGGCACAGCCGCAGTGATGGTGACGAGTGCAACGAACAGGGGAGACAGAGGGATAGAGGCAGGCAGTTACTGACCAGCACCGCCGGCCGCCGCAGGCGGGGTGCCGGCAGGGAGCACAGGAGAGGCAGCACGGCTCAAAGGATTTCGGGAATGAAGGTATTTCACTAAAGGTCCCCATATGTCAATTGGGCGAGACCTCGCAGGGTGTAAGTCCCAGAATTCCGATAGCAAGGTCTGGCATCTTCAGGCGTCCTCAAGCCAGTGAGCGAACCTGGGCGCTTGTCTGTGACCCCAGCACATGGCCACCCTACGCCTAGCCTAGACAAGCAGCATTGCAATCAGGCGGTGAGAAGCATCGGGCAGAATTTTACAAAGCCCAGCAGACACAACGTATAAAGAAGAGATATCTTTCATATAAACATATTGCTACAACCGATGCAAGGTAGGAGAAAAAATAAAAAGGGCCATTCAAGCGTGTCGAACGCCTTAGTGGCGTATAGAAGAGCGGCAACTGCGGGGAGACTAGGGTTGATCTGGTGAAGCACCGAGAAAATGGTCCGGAGGTTGTGCGAGGTGGCCCTGCCAGTAATGAAACCAAACTGGTCAGGGAGAGCAATGAGAGGCATAAGTAGTAGAAGGCGAGAGGCAATTAATTTAGCGAAAATGTTATTGTCAGTATTAATAAGAGAGAGGGGGCAATAGGAGTCGCGACAGTTGTCTGGCTTGTCTGGCTTGAGTAACAGCGTTATCATGGCCTCAAGTAGGGACTGAGGAATGAGTCCATTATCAAAAGTATCACTGTACATAGATGCCAAATGTGGTTCTAAAAGCGATGCATACGTTTTATAAAAAGAAGCTGGAAGACCATCCAGACCGGGAGCCTTGTCGCCAGGCAAGCTATTTATGGCAGCAAGTATCTCCTCCTTAGTGAAAGGCTCATCTAAGAATTTCCGATGATAATCCTCCAGCCATACAAGCGCGATAGTCTCAAAATATTGTTTGAAGGCCTCGCATGAGGTGGGTGGGGCCAGCAGTATAGAGCTGCGAGTAAAAATCCTTGAAACAGGCCTTAATTTCTTCAGGAGAGGTGGTTCTAGTGGGACCCCATCACTAAGAGCCGTAATATACGACGCAGCACGGGAAGGGCGTAAGAGGTTGGCTAAGGTCTTTCCAGGCCGATCACCCTCCCCAAAGCAACGGGTTCGGGCCTCTCTGCACAGGAAGGAAAGCTCTCTATCAGCCTCTTCCGTTAATTCAGTGTGTTTTTGTCTTAGAAGTGCGAGGGTCTCAGGCCTTGGGTGTGCAGCCTGAGCGGCATCCAGAGTCCTAATTTCAGTTTCCAACTTTGCCAGAGTGGTACGGATTGAACGGAGGACACCGGCCTGTTTAGAAATACACTTGCCCGGTATTACTGTTTTGAAGCCTTCTAAAGTACGGAAGGAGAGTCTACCGAACCCACATTTAGATTGAAATAATTGGGGATGGCTGTTTGGATCTCATCGCAGAAGACTGTGTCGCGGAGCGCTTTCGGAGGGAGTCACCATGTGAATGCTCACTGTGGGGAGTGAGGGAGATGAAGACCGATTTGAACTGGTGCATAATTCAAGAAGGTACGCGCAATATGAGTGGCAAAGTAAAGCCAGGTAAGGACATCCGGGGACGCGAGCCAAAAATCAATGCGTGACCAGTATCCCCGAACCCCCGAGAAGCAAGTTCCCTCGCGGGTGTTGGGCCACATATGACGCCAGGCATCATAAAGCGAGTTGTCAGTAAGTATGGACTGAAGTAAAGTGGTAGCACGCAGATGGGATGAATGGGGACCAGAACAGTCCATTTCCACTGAAAGAGTAACATTAAAATCCCCCCCCCCGGAGTATAACCGCCGAGCCAAAGGAAGAGATAATATGCCAAATGTGAGTAAAGAAATCGGGATCGTCTGAGTTAGGGCTGTACACAGCAGCGATCGTCATGGGTTGAGTCAACAAGGAGCCATGCAGAATTACGTATCTACCATCAGGGTCTGTATTTGCCTGAGTAGTTTCCCAGGGGAGACTCCTGCATACCAAAATGGAGACCCCCCTTGCGTAAGAAGAATAAAACAAGGAATGTGATTCTCCCCAGTAACGCGACCGGAGTCTGGAGGCAGACTCAGGCAAGAGGTGCGTCTCCTGTAGGAAACATATGTCTACCCTGTGTTGCTGCAAGTGAGAGTGAATGACCCTGGCTTTTCGTTGATCGTTCAGACCGTGGACGTTCCAGATCCAAAACATGGTGTCAGTAATGTCATACTATATCTGAATGAAAAGCGGCGCAGTGCAAGTAGAACAGACATTGTACAGAAATAAATAGTGTGCAGCCACGCGGGATCACCCACCGACAAGGGAGCAAGGAAGGCGCCCACAGCAAGAGGCAAGGTAAATCGGATACAGAACAGTGAAGCGATCCGACCACACAGAACCAATAAATATTAAACGAAAGGTAACATACCAAAACCCCCCCACTCATCTAATCCTCCCATGATAGCAACTCAAAAAACAATCCCAAATGCTTTTCAAATGTCTCAACCACCACCCCGCAATCCCACCCAAACAGACCAAACAGCAGCATCAAATGGAACCCAAGCCCCACACCCACTCCTGCTCCCAAATCAGACCCCAAAAGACCCTCTACCCCCACACCCACTCCAGCCCCCCAATCTGGCTGAGATACCACCCCTTCCCACTCCAGGAACCCACAACTTGGTAGAGCAGAAACCATAAGGAGAAAGGGAATTATCCTGTGAGGGCATGGCAGAGCTCGGCATACACCCCTGCAGTTAAGCAGGGTGGCCAAGCTACCAGAGCATCAGACAACAATCAGTGATTAGTAAACCTAGAAATTACAACCAGTCAGTCATTGTTACTAAGGCAATCATCCCCAGTGGGCTGTGAGCTGGATGGAGAGGGGCGTGTTGATTTGTCCAGTTTCTTTGCAAAGGCAAGGGCATCTCTGCGATCCGGGAAAATAAGCGCTTTTGCGCCCTGCCGAACTCTCAACTTTGTTGGGTATGCCAATGAGTAGGAGACCTCGTGATTTTGCTAAATCCGCTTTGCATGAAGGAATTCACATCTGGCAGCCTGAACAGTGAGAGTGTAGTCTGGAAAGAAAGAGAGCGTATTGCCTTGATGATTTAATTTGCCTATGTCCCGCACCGCATGGAGAATGGCATCACAGTCTCGGAAATTTAGTATTTTTGCGATGATAGGGCGAGGAGGTAGTCCGGGACCAGGGCATGGACCAAGGGAGCGGTGTGCGCATTCAACAATAAAAACTGAGGAGAGCACATCACTGAAGAGTTCCTTGATCAGTTGCTCCACGAAGTCCTCCATATGGGCTATGTTGGTGGACTCTGGAAAGCCAGTTATGCAGAGTTTACTCCGACTGGAGCGCGCCTCCAAGTCCTCGTTTTTCTCCTGGATAAGAGCAAGAATTTTGTCCATCTGTAGCAGCTTCTAATGATACTGCGTGGCTGCATACTCAGCGTCCGAGACTCTGGATTCGACATGGAGGAGACGATTGTCGTGGGAGTCAACACGGGCCTTCACAGAGTCCAGCCGGGCAGAAAGCTGGTCCAGTTGACTCGCTATTCCTGTGACTGTCGATTTGACTTCCAACATGATAGCTTTTAGGTCATCATCGCGGGAGGGGGGCGAGTCCATAGTTGCTGCGGGGTCACCACCGTCCAAGCCAGCGCCGTCCTGGCGGGTCGACCTGTGATTTTCCAATGCAATTTTGGGCTGTTTGGGGTCGACCTCCCCCATGGAGGAGGAGTCTCACAGCAGGCGCCACCAAGAGATGAGGGAGCAACAGAGCACCCAAGATGAGCAGAGTTGGCGCAAGGAGGACCCCTAACCCAACTCCGAGCACACACAGTGACTGGAACCGAGGGCTCCTGGACAGAGGAGAACGGCCTGCAGGGTGGACCTCAGGGTGGCAGCCCAGCCGGGAAGGGCTCCACCGTCGCGACTCTTCAGCGAACAAATGCCTTGGAGAAAGACAAATGGGCAGGCAGAGAGCATATGGAAGATTTTAAGGATCCATAGGTCCCCAAGAAGGAAGCACAGTCACCCAGCTTGACAGGGACCCAGAGATCAAGACGTGCGCCACACTGCGCCCAAGTCCTACAGATGAAGTCTCCGCCGAGATGGGCCCAAGAGGAAAGAGGCCACCTCAATGCCAGGAGTTCAAATGCGGCACCTCAGCAGGGGTGTGATGGACCAGTCTGAAGAGGCACCAGAAAGCAGCTCTGCAGCGGTACTGTGGGGATACAAGACCCAGCTAAAAGGCAGGCCCCCAGCAGCAGCTTAGGCGCGGGGCCTAGCACGGCCAACGGCGGGAGCAGCACCAATCGCCCGGGGCAGAGGCCTAGGGGAGCGGGCAAACCCCGCCTCCAATATCAGCAGCAGCAGATGTGGCGGAGTGGGCAGGCCCAGCCACAGGATGCACCCGTCCGGCACAGATCCAGCATGCAGTGTCAGGGCACAGGTTGGGCGTGGGGAGACAGAATAGGCCTCTGTGGGGCTAGGCCCCTGATGTCGTGTGTGGTGGGGCGGTGGCGTCACAATCCGCCGAGAGAGGCCGCAGAGGTGAGAGTGGGACCAGAGATCCCCGCACAGCACCGCAGCAGTGGGGCGAGGAGTGCACAGAACCCGGGGAAAACACGACGGGGAGGTGCGGGGGGCACACCACTCACGTTATCAGGCCCGGGCACTGAGAGCGAGCAGGGGTGGCACCAAGCAGGAGTGAGGGTGGAATATGGCGCCGGAGCACCCTAGGCCCGGACAAGGCAGTTCAGCGCGTGCACCTCCAGCCCCACCACAGAGAGCCCCCGGTCGCGGCAACACTCACCGGATGACAGCGAAAACCCACCATCGACCCTCTGGCTGCACGGAGCCCCAGGCAGCCCCGCTGACAGCAGAAGCGAAGTGGTCGGGCCCCCGCAGGCCCATGAGGTGTAATCCCAGCGCTTCAGATGGGCGGCAGCTCCCAGTCCGTGAACGATCTCGGGAGGTGAATAGAGCTCCAAGCGATGCCGCAGGTGAGGAGAGGATCTAACAGGGTGCACCAATTGCAACTATTGAGAAGGCCGTCGTCTGCAGGATTTTAACGGATCTTGGGCTTGGCCGGCATAGCCCACTTAGAGTGTGGCCATCTTGCAGCCGGCCAAGCCATGCCCCCATTGGTGTCTTTCCTGATATTTATATATGTTTCCCTCATTTTCATTGCTTGATTTTGCTCGTGAGAAAGTGTCACTCATGGTCGTTGAATGTCACTCATAATTACACTGAAATAATGATAATGTCACACATACGCAATCTGAAACCTTGGTGGCTATGCTTGACCCAGGGCACAGGCAGCAGGCCCCAAATGCTCTACCCTTCTGCTCATCTTTGCTCTACCCTGACATTTACTGCCAGAGCTGTCGGCATTGGAACTGAGTAACCAGGTTCAAGTCTCAACACCTGCTTCTAGGCAAATCACTTAACCTACCCATGTCAAAAGAAACGTGACCATGTTAAATGTAAATATTGCTGACATAAAGCACTTCAGTATCTTAGGGGTTGAGTTTGCGTTATATAAAAATTGCAGAAAATTGTACATAGAGGTCAAAACAAAGCCTTAACATAATAAGGGGACAAAATTATACCCATTTAGTGACTGATTTTCACAAAGTGAAACCAGAAAGCCTGGATAAATCACAGCTTCCCTGCTTACATTTTGTGATCTTAGGCATAGCACTTTCAAATATATGATTTCAGAATAGCAGCTGCACAAAAGCCTACTGTGATTGATTTAATAGACCATAATGCTACTTGATAGTGATCTAGGACACAGACAAATAAAAACTACCCTGCCTCTTATTTTACTAATGGTACTGTCACCAGTTTAAGGGCGGAGAGAAATGGTTCTAAATCTATGTTGAAGGAACAGGGGGGCAGATTTACAATAACTGGCGCATCCCTGCATATCACAGGCATGCGCCAGTTACTGTGCGCCACGGCTCCGCCGCCATGGATGCACCGCAGTTACAATATGGCACACCATGGGGAAAAAACGCCACAGATGCATGACGCATATGTGCCGTAAAGGCTGCGCATTGCTGGAGTTGAGTCGCAGCTCCAGCAATTCTCTGGGGGTCCCTATCTTTACAATGTTGCGCCAAGCCTTACACCTGCTTCAAGCAGGCGCAGGGTTTTGACGCAGCATGGGCTCAAAAGTGACTGAATGAAATCTTTTAGATTTCACTCAGCCACTTTTGGAAGGCGTTCTTGCGCTGGAACCCCTTCTGGCACAGGGCTTTACAACGTGACGCATCTCCCAGGTGCGTCACATTGTAAATATCCCGCATATTAAGTCGTCGCTGCATCACAAAAGTGACACAACGGCGACTTAAAAGAGGTGCAAGGGGCTTGTAAATCTGCCCCTATCACTTTTAAGAAGTACCTCTCAGTGCAGCGCTGTCATGTGACCTATTAATGTCAAAGCATACAAATGTTAATTCAAATATTTTCAAGGTACAGCTCATGCACAGGCTCTTCTTTCCATATATTATCTTTAAGGCTTTGAGTATGTTTTTATTAAAAAGCCCAAAAAATATTTTCTCCATTTTCCTGTCATGCATTCTCTCTGTTCTTTTCCAATCTTGAAATTATTCATTGTTCCCTGTTTAATGTTTGCATTATTTCCGTGATTTCCCATTACTGTGAAACTGTCATCTCCCTTTTAATTATGTTTAACTGATATTGATTTCATTCCATTTCCTTAAAGTAATGTTTTCGTTTCGTTTTGCATTCGAGCTATCCTGTTATTTTTCTCCTTTGTTTTACAAGTAGTTAATATCTCGAGGGTGTCCGTTCAAATAGTCAGACAGAGGTCACGGCAGAGTAAAGAAATGAAAGTGTTATGTTATATATTGACACCCTTTTCGAGTGCCCCAGTAAACCTGAAAGCTGATAAATATGCATATTACTGACAGCTGCTCGGCTCGGTGCGCTGCTGCTTCTGCCTGCTAGAGCCGAGGCTGCCTTCTCCTGATGCGGGCGGGGCTGCTTGGAGGCTCGTCCAAAGTGTCCAATAGGCAGGACCTACGGAGTCTGCCGAAGCAAGGGGATACACGATCCCGAGGGGATACCACATATTACACAACACCTGGCAATGCACTTAAGCACCAGGCAAAGTCTAATTGGGAAGCTCATCCTTTGACTACACACTAACCATAAATTTTGAATCACTGTGTTGGTGCATTCACCATTGTCATTAACCTCAAAGGGGGAGATATCAGGTATTTCTGTACAGAAGCACTTCTTTAGTATGTATCATCCAGATTTCTATGTAAAGCTTCTTATTTAAACATCGGGGAGTCAAAGGATCACTGGATATGCTTCATTTGTTATATCTAAAGTAAGTTATTGACAAACCCTATGAATTTGATCTCCAATTTTTTGAGATTTGGAAAAGGCCTGTGCATGGGAACAACATCACTTCTGTACCAATTCACGCTCAAATTCTGAGCATTACAATGCCATCTGATTATTTTGCTGTGCATTCCCTCTCACACAAAAATTAATGCTGATGCTCTCCTTCATACATTGTTTCCCCAACACAAAATATGACATTGATCTATACACTAAATATTGTTGTTCAATGTCTCTACTTGGCTAGTGACATCAATGCAATGATTGGAAATAATTGCAGCTATTGAAAATTTGCCTTGGGCAAACAAACTATGTCCCATTCTGAAAGAAACATCTATCATAATATGAAAGCTAAACAGTGTATGGCACTCATCGTTAATGTATACATTTATTTGCTAAACAGAGATTCTTCTTTAAACCTATTTAAAAATAGAATGTTACTTTTAGATATGAGAACAACAACCAAATATGAACATCTGATTTTTCATGTTCATGTTACATAGTGCCAGTCAGCATATTATTTCCAATTTCATTCCTACAAATGAGGAATATATAGAAAATCACCAGTATTACAGTAAATGTGATAGTAGCTATCCTGCTGAAATAGGCTTGGAGATTCTAGAGCATTTTCTTATTAAAATAAGAGTAAAATGAAACTTGTTGAAATGAGCACTAACTGCCTCTGCACACATGGCTGATAATACATGATTTCCTCAACTAAATCTATTGGAGAAATCAGAACAGTCATAAGATCTCTTGTCCCTTCCCAGAGCCAGGCCAATGGGCTTCTTTGCAGAATGAGGGAAAGTTACTGGGTAAAGGAAAGTCCGGCTCATTGTCGTGGAATTTCCAATTGAGTAAAGAGCTCCCTAAGGATGAGTATCCACCAAGAAAGGACCCAACTTCGTGTAAGCCCCAAGCCTGTTGGAAGGGGTTCCCTCATCAGAGGTGCTCCCTTACTGGACTATACAGTAGCCTGCAGCACTGTTACTGTAATAGATGCCCAGGAGATGCAGTAGGCAGGTTCCAAGTTTCTAACTGAACCAACCAGACATTAGTAAACTATTGACTGTCTGTAATCTGCCGTACTCTTTATATACAGATCAATGCCTGGGAAAACGTTTCAACTCAAATGATACTAAGAATAAAGTGAGAACAACATAATAAATAATCCCCCTCAATTGAAAGTACATCTGTCAATCAAAGCATTAGTGCTCAGCTGAAAGCAAACAATTCAAATATTTGTGTGCAACAAGGTCACATTTCTGCATGGCCCGCGCCCAGCGCCAGGACCCCTGGCCCTCCCCGCCGAGGCAAGATGACCCGACTGACCTACGACGCCGCCACTCTCAACGCACTCAATGCCGGCCGGACCCACGCCTGCTGCCGAGCCACCCCGAGACGCACCCACGGACCCTTCACCTGCTGCACCTGCAAGTTCACCTGCCTCCGAACCTGCCCCGCACCCGCCAAGACAAACACCAGCAGCAGCCACCTCAAGTGCATCCTGATCAACACCCGCTCCGTCCACAGACACGCCGTGGAACTCTGGAACCTCCTCGACGCTACATCACCGGACGTCGCCTTCCTCACGGAAACCTTGATGAACGCCTCCTCTGCACCCGACATCGCCATCGCCATCCCGGACGGGTACAAGATCATCAGGAGGGACCGCATCAACCAGACCGGAGGTGGCATCGCCATCGTCCACAGGAACACCATCCGCATCACGACCGACGCCAACGACTCCTTCGCCGCAGCCGAACATCTCCACTTCCAGATTCACACCGACCCTAAGACGACCCTCAGAGGCACCCTCGTCTACAGACCCCCGGGACCACGCACACAATTCAGCGAAGACATCACAGACTTCATCAGCCCGCACGCCCTCCCCTCCACCGACTACATCCTCCTCGGGGACCTCAACTTCCACCTGGAGAACAACAAGGACCGCAACACCACCGCCCTGCTGGAAAACCTCGCCAACCTCGGACTCAAGCAACTGGTCAACACCCCCACCCACTACGCCGGCCACAAGTTTGATCCCATCTTCTCTTCCAGCAAGTACATTACCTTCAGCCACGCCACCGGACTCCACTGGACCGACCACAGCTGCGTCCACTTCAGCTTCAAAAGATCCACGACCCACCACCACCCGCAACAGGTACCTCACAGGAATTGGAGCAAGATCACCGCAGACCAGCTCACCACCTCCCTCAGCAAGAGCCCACCCGCCAACACAACGGACCCCAACGAAGCAGCCCGCAACTTCACACAGTGGCTGACCGCCTGCGCCGACGACCTCGCGCCACTAAAGAACCCTCCCAGCAGACCCAGAAGCAAGAAGGCATCCTGGTTCACCGACAACCTCAAGGACTCCAAGAAGACCTGCCGCACCCTCGAGAAAGCCAGGCTCCTCGACCGGACCACCGACAACATGACCGCCCTCAAACACGCTACCCGCAAGCACCACCAGCTCATCCGCACCACCAAGAAGAAATCCCTGAACGAACGACTGGACAACAACGCCCACGACAGCAAAGAGCTCTTCACTATCGTCAAGGAGTTCTCCAACCCCAGCACCGGCACCAACGACATCACTCCGTCACAAGACCTCTGCGACTCCCTCGCCTCGTTCTTCCACCGCAAGATCGCCGACATCCACAACAGCTTCGGCGCCCCACCCACGCACCCAACCGTCGAACCAACGCCCCCCACCGCCACCCTTCGCACCTGGACCACGGTGACCACCGAAGACACAGCCCGCACGATGAACACCATCCACTCCGGATCACCGACCGACCCCTGCCCACACCACGTCTTCACCAAGGCCGACTCCACCATCGCACCCCAACTCCGGAACATCATCAACGCCTCCTTCAACACCGCCACCTTCCCGGAGAGCTGGAAGCACGCCGAGATCAGCGCCCTCCTGAAGAAACCTACAGCGGACCCCACCGATCTCAAAAACTTCCGCCACATCTCGGTCCTCCCTTTTCCTGCTAAAGTCATCGAGAAGATCGTCAACAGACAGCTGACCGCCTTCCTCGAGACGAACGGATCCCTCGACCCCTCGCAGTCCGGCTTCAGAGCCAACCACAGCACCGAGACCGCCCTCATCGCAGCCACCGACGACATCCGGACCCTGCTCGACAAGGGGGAAACAGTGGCCCTCATCCTCCTGGACCTCTCCGCTGCGTTTGACACGGTCTGCCACCGCACCCTAGTCCAGCGCCTCAGCAACATCGGTATCCAAGAGAAGGCACTATAGTGGATCATCTCGTTCCTCGCCGGAAGAACACAAAGAGTCCGCCTCCCCCCGTTTCGCTCCGAGGCCACCGAAGTCATCTGCGGCGTCCCGCAAAGATCTTCACTCAGCCCCACCCTCTTCAACATCTACATGAAACCTCTCGCAGCCATCGCACGCCAGCACAACCTCAACATCATCTCTTACGCCGACGACACCCAGCTGATCCTCTCCCTCACCAGAGACCCCGACACCGCCAGAACCTGCCTACACGAAGGGATGAAAGACGTCGCCGAGTGGATGAAGGACAGCCGCCTGAAACTGAACTCGGACAAGACGGAAGTCCTCATCCTGGGATCTTCGCCCTCCGCCTGGGACAACTCCTGGTGGCCCCCAGCCCTGGGCACCGCACCCAAGCCAACCGACCACGCACGCAACCTGGGCTTCATCCTGGACCCCTCCCTCTCGATGACCAGACAAGTCAACGCCGTCTCCTCATCGTGCTTCAACACCCTGCGTATGCTTCACAAGATCTTCTGCTGGATCCCGACCAAGACCAGGAAGACTGTCACCCAGGCACTCGTCACCAGCCGACTGGACTACGGAAACGCCCTCTACGCCGGAACCACAGCCAAGCTACAGAAAAGACTCCAGCGCATCCAGAACGCCTCCGCCCGACTCATCCTGGATGTTACCCGACGCAGCCACATCTCCAGTCACCTGAGGAACCTGCACTGGCTCCCCGTCGACAAGAGGATCACGTTCCGGCTCCTCACCCACGCACACAAGTCTCTCCACGACCTGGGCCCCAAGTACCTCAACGACCACCTGACCTTCTACACGCCCACCTGCCAGCTACGGTCCACCAGCCTCGCCCTCGCAGCCGTACCACGCATCCGAAGAGCCACCGCCGGAGGAAGATCCTTCTCTTACCTGGCTGCCAAGACTTGGAACTCCCTCCCCATCCACCTTCGGCTGACCCAGGACCATCTCGCCTTCAGGAAACAACTCAAGACCTGGCTGTTCGAGCAGTAGCATACCCCTCCCCCCAAGCGCCTTGAGACCCTCCCGGATGAGTAGTGCGCTATACAAATGGCATGATTGATTGATTGATTGACATATGTGACAGGAATATATGTCTGTCAGGAAGACCATTTTACTCTTGCTGAGCTGCAGTTTTAATGCACTCCACTGACACAATGCAGGGAAAAGTGCATGTGCCATGTTTGAAATGCCTATATTTATGCATTTTAATTGATCTATTAATAGTGCCTTATTAAGGCCCCACATTGCACGTATCTAAATATACAAATAGAGCATATTAAATAGTGGGGATAGCATATTCTACAGTGATAAAAAGAACACAAAAGATCCCTGATAAGCCAGACTAGTTTATTCCCTGAATAGGCATAGATGGGGTTAAAATGTTTGGGCCTTATTCGGAGTTTGGTGGATGGGATTCTAACCCTTAGACCTTGTGGATATCAAGTGCGCTGCATTACAAGTGGGTTATATCTGGTGGCACATGAATTACAGTAGATGCAATATCCACCACATTTTGACATAGTATCCTGTCCACCAACTCTAAATAAGGCATTTTATTTCCTATCACCTTTTGAAGGAAATCTAGAAAAATGCATCAATGTTATTTTCTTCTTAATTTCCTGAATTAGATTTAATGGAGAACTCAGTATTTTGATAACGTGAAAAGTAACTTTGAAAAAATGAATCTTGTGCTTCCTGAGCAAGATCTAGCATATAACCACTTGTGTCAATCATCAATCTTCACAGCGCTTGCAAATGTTCGGACTATGTCATTGTTCCCACTTCTGAAAGGCTGAGATAAGTTGCAGAGGTCTTGTCCGCATCCTGGAACACACATAAAAGGAGGAAAATGCAGACACCTTTGCAACATTTTCCAAAATGTTGTCTTGCTCATAGTACTTGAGTACAACCTCATAATCACACATTAACACATTAATTGAAATATGCCTTGAAAGCCACTGCACTTCATTAAGTGGTCGAAACAGTACCACTTTGATTGAGTAGCTGATGCGATTTAATTCAGCTTTGACTTCCTTGCAGGAGATCTGGAGAACACAGGGTAGATTGTCCTCAATAATGTCTTCATTTCTTTGAGCATTGACACTTTCTTTCAGGCAACATCAATTCCCAAATCTTCTCTGCTGGAGACACAATGCTGCTCAACTAAAGGTGAAATTTCTTGTTTAAGGTGGGTAGCAACACCATTGTCCTTTCCCAACATCACTAATGCACCATCTGACGTAAGCATGACCATTTTCATAAGTCCAGTTCATTGGCAGTGCAGAAAGAAGTCTTTCACAGCTTTAGTGATAGCCTCACAATTACAAGGGCTCAGCTTTACTATTCACCCCAAACATTTGTTATGCTCTGTTTATGTTGCAGAACTGAACTTGGTGTACAGAATGAGCATTTTAGTGATTAAAATGTCTGTGCTCTCAGCAATTATCAATATATGATGTCAAGCATTACGAATTCTGCCATGGCTTCAGAGTGCATCACGCTGTCAATGGCTTCAAGAAACTCAAAATGCATAATTGTTGCTCCTCCAGCAGTGTGACATCTTCAAATACAGTGCTAGGGGGTCTTGAAGCAACAACATTGGAGTGTTCATCCCGCAACATCCCGGGCATACCTTGCTGCCTGACACTTGGTCTCTGGTGGCCGCTGCAGAGGCGGGACTGCTGCTCCTGTGTGGTCGTGCACGCTCACCCCCCGCCGCCGCTTTCACCATCCTACCGCAGCTGCAGAGAGGGGGAGAGCGTGTGGGGCACCAGACTACACTTTCCGCCAGGCATCGCGGCCGGAAGCCGCACACCGGGGACCCGCGCCAGGAGGCGCTCAAATTGCCGACGCAATCCCGGTGGAGCGGGGGACTCGCCGCAACATCCCGGGCATACCTTGCTGCCTGACACTTAGTCTCTGGGGGCCGCTTCAGAGGCGGGACTGCTGCTCCTGTGTGGTCGTGCACGCTCACCCCCGCTGTCGCTTTCACCATCCTACCGCGGCTGCCGAGAGGGGGAGAGCGTGTGAGGCACCAGACTACACTTCCCGGCAGGCATCGCGGCCGAAAGCCGCACACAGGGAACCCGTGCCAGGAGGCGCTCAAATTGCCGACACACTACCCGCGTCACGGGAGCGTGCAGGCAGCGCCGGGCTAAGCCCGGGCAGAGGGCGGGCCGTCTGTGGCCGTCTGGGGCCTGAGGAGGCAGGGCAGGGCCACTCCCTTGACTTCACGCAATGGGTAAGCGAAAGAAAAATGTATTGACTGATGAGGGGGGAAAGAAGGCTAAGTTACCCAGACACTCTGAATCTATCATTTCTTACCTGTCATCTGCAGTGGGAGTGTTGTCTAAGGAAATTGCAAACGCCGAACTTGAACTGGGCTTATCGGCCTCCCCATCTCCCATGCCTCCACTATCTTCTGTCGCCAAACACGCTCCTGTTATCCCTCTTGAACCTAAGGTGGTCATATCCATTGCGAACTTGCCATTGATACAAACTGTTTGTTCTTCACAAGGGAATTCTGTGGTCCCGAACTCGTCATTGAGCCAACAAACCACTAGCAGTGCTGCCACACGGAACTCGGAGAGGCTGGAGTACACCGAGGGTACTCCATTTGTACCCCCTGGACCTGATATTAATCTGGGAGACCAGTTAGAGACATTGTTCCTTGCTCGGATCGAGCCTCTGCTAGTAGGGATCGCTAAGGACATAGTGGACACACTGAACACTTGCCTTTCTGGGTTATTGAAGAAATGCTCATTAATTGATAAATTGGTTAATGATCTTACCTCAGTCTTACATTCTGTCACAGGGGTCGCCCCACTTGATTCTGGTAGAGGTTCGGTGGTCACAACCCCAGAGCCGGCATCTTGTAACTCTGGGTTGCCTGCAACCATGGAGGGCGAAGTAAACCCTCTGAGCGCTAATACAGCCGCAGGCGCAGGACGCCACAGGGCAGGATCCCAAGGGAGTGTTAGTCATCCACTAACCCACCCAACTCAGGCCCGAGCAAGAGGGCCAGTGGAAGTAAATTGATTCTTGATTTACCCCCGGCGGCCGCGCCACTGGTGGCCATTTTTGTTGGCGTACCCCCATTAGTAGAGGGAACGACAGAATCAGCGGCTGATTTAATAATTAAGGCTAAGTCTTGGTGTGCAGATGCTAGTAGTGGTGGGACTCGAGTGGCTGACAGGATCATATTCGCTAACAGGGTGGGCTGGATCGGGAAACGACCAAAGTTAGTACAGGGGGACTGTGTCGTTATCAATTTTGACAGCCCTGACATGGCCGATAGACTTTTCTGGGACAGCTCTGATGTTAGGGGAGGAGATCAGATGAGACCAATCCCCCTGGGGTACTTCCACCCACCACCTATGACTCAAACCAGGCCTACCTACTCAGCGCAAGTAAGAAGGAGCCCAAACAATGAAGTCGGCGGGACAGGGCAAGCGGGTTACACACAGTACACACACTCTAAACCAAGGCGGGACCTTATCCAGACAGTCCCAATTATACAATCTACGCACCAAAGTAAGGAGCTTGATGGGCTACCCCTGAGAAATCGTTTTTCTCCCCTATCTGACATCAAGGAAATTGATTGACAGTCAACCATTCCACTGTCCGTTAGTGTTAGCACCATCTCCCCAGTTGACCACGGGCTCTGCAAACTGATCAGTTGGAACATAGCTGGCTCCAGATCAAAGAGGGCGGATGCTGCCTGGACTGGGTACATCAGCAGCCATGACATCATAGCGTGCCAAGAAACTTGGGATACCTCCCCAAATTTCTGGCTGGATGGTTTTACCACTTTTGCAATCCCAGCTGTACCGAACATAGCCGGTAGACTAAAGGGTGGCTTATACCTCTTATTCTCACTGAATCTCAAGGGCACTTGTAAGATGATCCCAAGTGGTTCACCAAACTTACTAATCGTAGAGTGGGCTGTATCACATAGCTGCAAAATTGTAATATTAAATTTTTAAAATTCTTGGGACAGGGCCACTAAAAACAACCACATAGGTGCCCTGGACCATGCTCTTATTATACTCAGTCAAAACAAAAGTTACACTAATTTCGAATTCATTTTATTAGGTGAATTTAACGTTCATCCATGTGGTGACTCATGTTTTCTAGGTGAACAGGAGGGTTTGCTAGGCCCTGGGACCCCCCCATTTTGAGCACACTACGTCGGGGAGGCCCTTGAGGAGTTGCTTGCTAATCATAATTTGTATGAAGCCTGCATCTCAGAGGGAGGGATAAGAACTGTTATGTTTAAAGGTTCTGACCCCGGTACCATCTGGATTATGTCTTCATGACACCGGGCATATTACATAGGGATGTGTTCTACAACGCCATAGTCTCAACCTATCGTGATCACAACCCGGTCTTGCTTAAACTACTCTGGGAAGACCACATGGGATTTAAACCTCGTCCTGACATTCCGGGGCCTGCCCTACGCCCTGTAGATCAAGGGAGAAGATTTAAATGGGCCAACGTAGTACCGGGGAACTTTATGGATGACTTATTTCCCACCATCGAGGGGTATATAACAACTTGCCAGGACCGTTGCGCTTCTGCCCCAGAGATCATGGGGGCATTTGAGAGTATTTGTGTCCAAATCTCGGGAGCATTGACGGCCAAGCCATCTCAGATGGTGGATAAGAAACACAAATGGTTTGACACAAAATTCTCTAAAGCCCATAAGGTGTTAATGGCAGCCCTAAAAACCTCCCAGAGAGACAGGTTAGCTGTAGCCTCGTTGAGAAAGGAATATAAGGCAACAATCAACAAGAGGAAAAAGGACATAAAAAACTCGGCCTGGGAAAACCTAATGTCTACTGACATACTTCGCGACAGCTCCCAGTTTTGGGCCATAGGTAACCAACCCCTCTTCCTAGATGTGGACAACTCGGTCCTGGATTGTGTTGTTCCAGACGAAAAGTGGATTAGCCACTTTAGAGAGGTATATGGTGACAACAAGCCTGGCGCCCTCAAAAAGCCATGGACGGCCTTGGAGTGCGCTCCCCTAACTTTTAACCAAGCCGAGGTAGAGAGAGCTATCTTGGAAACCTCTAAGAAGAAAGCTCCGGGCCGGACGGGGTCCCGGCTGACTTCTACAGGTACTCCACTAAATTCTGGACAGGGGTTTTAACCCACGTTTTTTCAGCTGCAAATGAAAATATTTTCCCTAGTAGTTGGTCCACTTCAATCATCGTGCCCATTTTCAAAAAGGGCCAACACAATGACCCAGGGTGTTATAGGCCCATTTCCCTCCTAGACTCTGCAATTAAGATCTTAGGCAGAGTCTTGTTATTCAAACTTAGAGGCAACATCGAGGGGTGTGGGGGCCTATCAAATATTCAGTACGGTTTCAGGGCAAAAAGAGGTACCTTGGGTCAGTGTTCCAACCTTCACCTGTTAATATACAGGTATACGGTTCCCAAGGAGGGGTCCTTGTTCTTGGTCTTCATGGACCTCTCCTCGGCATTCGACTTGGTGAACAGGTCAAAACTATGGGAAATCTTATTGGTGTCTAGGATCGACAAATCACTTGTGAATTTCATGGCATCATTGCACCAGGACCTGTTTGCCACAGTGCAGGTTATGAAGGAAGGCAAGTGCACCGATTGTTTTAAATCAGAGAGAGGAGTCCGCCAGGGCTGCATCCTGGCACCCCTCCTCTTTACCATCTATATAAATGGTCTGGGTAAACATCTTGAGGCACTGGAGGGGGACGTCCCGCGTGTAGGTGAAGTTAACATCCCGGATCTCCTATACGCGGACGATGCAGTCCTGATAGCGCGCACTGGGCTGGGCCTTCAGCGTTTATTGGCATCATTTGGTGCCTTCATGGACCATCTTGATTTAAAAATTAACCCAAAGAAGTCCCACACGATGGTGGAGGGCCGCCATAGAAATAGGGGTAAGCCTACATCCTTCTTCCGCAATGGCGAGGCAGTGTCCAGGGTGACAGTTTTTCCTTATCTTGGGGTTAGTTTTGATGACAAGGGCTCATGGGGACCTCAAATTAAGATCAAAAGTTTATCTCTGGCGAGGGCCTCTTCGGCCCTTCTAGGATTTGCAAACAGGTTAGGGGCCAGGCCCCTGGAGGCACCTTTAAAAATGTACAATTCTAAGTGTATATCTGTTGTTATGTATGGGTCTCCACTGTGGGGGTACGTTTCTCAGGACACAATACAAACAGTGGAACACAAGTTCCTGAGACGTCTTCTCTCTGTCCCTCAGTCTACCCCTACCTTTTCTATTCATGGGGAGGTGGGCCTAGACTATGTTACCGATAAACTTAGACTGGCTCCTTTATTATTTTGGTTAAAGACCTGGCTAAATGATGACTTAACCCTCAACCATGCTATTTTACACGATGTTATGACTCTGGACCATGTAAAGAGAATAGCCTGGCTGGAGTACATGAGACATACTTTCGTACAGCTAGGATGCCCGTAACTTTTTAATTCCCCTTCCTGCATCAAGAGGGAGGATATCAAATGGACCAAAGCGATCTTTATGGATAGGGCCAGGTTGACTCAGGAGGAGCAAGAATTGAATAAACCCACCGTCAGATCACATTATTTGCTGCTGAGTTCCCCTTCCCTTGAGCCCTATCTCAAAACTGTAACTAAGCCCTTCCATAGACATTTACTAATAAAATTTAGATTTAATTTAATCCATTATTCCCTGGGCAGTTACCCGTCCTGGAGTAAACCAAAAAAGGGCCCTCCGTGTAAATGTGATGATTTTTCCCACCAGGACACTATACATTTTACTATGTTTTGCAGTTTATATTCGTATGCCAGAAAAAAATATTTGGTCCCAATTCTAAGAGAGGCCGGCTTTGTTCCAGTTAGGCCGGCTCTAGTTTACTTAATGTCCTTGGGCAGTACAACCATCATATTTAGAGTAGCCAGCTTTTTGGTGGCGGCTCACAGAACGAAAACAAATTTGGTGGCATTGGGGGACCTTACCTAAGCTCTTTAAGCTGCACTTCAATTATCATTTATCTTTATCGCCTTGTGTCCTAGTGTTGTATATAATGCTCTTGCCTGGTCATTGTAAATGTATGCATCCTGTAATTTGTAAATTTGTATTTAAATGTTTTAAAGTCTTTTATGATTTTTAACAAATCGAATAAAGTGAACTTGACTGACTGACTGAGTGTTCATCCTGATTGCCAGCAATGCTTGGTTTATGAGAGCTTTTGTTTATTTAGGCAAGGATCTTTGCCATTTATCCACTTTTAATCTGCTTGCTCTGACTGCAGCAGCTTCTGTCAGCATGGTGCACACTCCAAATCCCATCCTGGCAGCAGCACGTTTGTTGCGTAGGAGCACCAAAGCAGATTCATGTACTTTCCTGTTTAGATGGCATTTCAGGTAATCCAGTTTACAGCCATCACTTCACTTCTTGCTAGTGGATCATTTTTTGCTTCAGCACATGCTTTACAGATCAGGCCCACATCTCTACTGTAGTGAAAGGGCTCCCCCAGTTGAATGTGAACCTTGCCCATGATTTTAAGGTCTCAGCCTCCACAATTTCCTTCATCCACTCTTTTTTTTTATAGGCAGCATTTCTTTCTGCTTGTACTCACTTCTGCCTCTCCCAAATCTATGTGTAGTACTCTTTTAGGAGTCTGCAATAGAACACAATGGTTAAAGCACATTGTTATATCACAATTTATGACATTAACCACTGCAGTTCTAGCGAATATTTAACTCTGCTTTCTGCTTGTACTCACTTCTGCCCAATAAATCTTTATGTGTTAATGATGGGGTAGCCTGCAACAGAAGAAAATATGTGGATTATTTACTTGATGTACACAGTGACCCCAACTTTAACTTGAAGCATCTACAGCGTTACTTGTGATTTATGAGTACTCACGACCTCCAGTTCAAATCCAAATGCTAAACAGTCTGGAAAGCTTATAATTAAGGACAAGGAATTCAGTGCAGGTTGTAAAACATAAAACATTGCAAATTACAGCTCCCAAACAGTGGTGACCCTCTACATTTTAAAGAGTTGCAGCACTAACACTGGGATTGCATAGCACTTGTTACACATGCATACAGAACCTTTTATAAGAGGTTGGGACCTGTGTGTCTGTCCACAGCATAGTTTCTTATGCTGTGACTCGGCTGCTCCAAATAAGAGTGACCTCTTAGGTAATGGGACCTAACAATAAATGGAAAGAAAAAGCAAGAGGTTTGAGTGACATCAGCAGGACTTTAAGGACTCCAACTTGGAAAATTAAGATGTGAGAATGGCGACCGGTCTCGCATAAGGCAGGTGTGGGTTTACCATCCTCTATGAGTACATGAATATATGGTAATTCCATAGAGAGTTTGCCTGTTTCTTGCAGAAGTTTATACTTTTAGTATGTCAATGTCTGTTTACAGAGAAGATAGAACAATATATGCTTTGAATGAATGATTGAACCTTCACAAATCATGATCAGAATTTATTGTTAGTCTTATGTGTGAAATAAGGATTTTTTGAAATAGGGTTAATGACCTACGGAACATGGCCTGCAAAGTCGCACAATGCAAAACATGTTATTGGTTGGACAGTCAAAAACTGCAAAATAAGCAATTTTTGAAATAGGGTGATTGATGTTTGGAACATGGCTGACAGGTCACTCAATGCAAAACATGTTATTGGTTGGACAGTCAAAAATGGCAAATCGTATATTTCAATGGCACTCAGCAAACTTGAGAAAGGAAAGATAAAATGTAGTTCTTGTGTACATTTGGTGGCTTGTATGTGTGCTTTGGTGACAGACACTTGCATCACCTAGGGCTTGTAGAAAACCACAAAGTAATGTGTAAGGCTGACAAAAGAGCATCATAAAAAATTCTTAATTACCCTAGCCTTCCCTATTTCAGTAATTTGTAATGCACTTACCCCAGAATATAGCAATACAAGAGAAGGAGTACCTCAGAGTAGAGGTGGCCAAGCTCTAGCTCTAAACCATTCAACAAACGTATTAGAGTATGATAAGGTGCATTCAAAATTTTAAAAAGTTTCCTTAACACACAAAGGTGGTTCACCTTATATTCCTGGTCCTGTCCTATTAACGATAAATACTACTGAACTAAGAGGTAAGTCCATTCTCATGCATACAGTATTTAATAGCTTGAACTGTGCTATAGCTGGATAAATATTATAGATTAATACATCAAAAACACTTTCTGTACAGTGCACATCCTGCACTCACTTGTTTGAAGTTGCTCTCATGTAATAATGAACAAAATGGAGGTTCGGTGAAATAACATATTTTCATAGGATCTCTCAATTTGATCCAGAAGGGATCTTTGAGCTTCAAAAACAAACAAGCATTAGCAAAGCCAAGGGGCTTGTTGAATTTGGCACTTCTCTTTTTTCTGTTGTGGTTTTGCAAAACATTTTTGTTGGGTGAGCTGGTGTGCCCTACTCAATCTAAAAAAAGACTGGATGAAAGCACAAATATTTCTTGGTGTGCAAAAAGCACACAATACTAGTTCTTGGCATTAAAAATAACTACTTTTTGTGTGGCTGTACTTCTTCTGAAAGGGCATCATGGTGTAACTTACAATGAAGTCAGCTAATGGCGCTAAAAAAGGCTTACTAATTGCCCCATGATGCATGCTGCAATGGTTGGGGAACGCCAGGTTGAACAGTCCTATAACTATGCAACACACATACTTTTAGTAAAATCAAAGGGTCTTGGATATAGCACCAGAACAAAGAATAAAACCAATTGATCTGCTGTTGGCTGCTAGCCTCTTTGGTAGTGCATTTTTTTAAATTTCTTTTTATTTTTTTATTTTATTTTGCCGTTACAAATAATCTTAACATCAGAAGGCCTTTCATTTTGAATATCGCCCCCCCCCGCCCACCCCTGGGAGCCCGGTATTCCTTCGGTGCTAATTGTTCCCCAATTAATGACAATCAAAAGTAAAAAAAATAAAAAGAACAATAAAAAAACAACAAACATCGTCTTGTACATGTACAAGATAATGTGTGAAAGTAGTTATTGATAGCAAAAAAGAGGTGAAGGATTAAAGAATTAAGGAAAGGATAAGAGCCATACGAGTTTCAAACATATTTTACATGTAACATTCTCTTATAGATTTACTGAGCCTGATTACCCCCGTTGCTTTGTCCAGGAGGAGAATCTCTCCCATACTTCCAGCCCTATCTTCTTTTTCCTTCTTCCTTTCCTGGCATAGACTGCTTTTTCTTAATGGAAAGTGGCAGCCAGCCTAGCCAACCATTGCGCGTGGGAGGGTGAGTCTGTATCTAGCCAGCTTGAGGAGATACATTTATTTTTTTTATTTATTTTAACGACTTATAAAGCGCCTGGTGACCCGAGGGCATCCCCGCGCTATGAAGATTGTTATCCAGATGAAAGGGAGGAAATGAGGGGGATGACATTATTTAGGGAATAGAAGTGTTTTCAATTTTTTTCTGAAAACCAAATAATTGGATTCCAATCTAAGGGTACGTGGGAGGGAGTTCCATCCAGTGGAGGCTTTCACGGAGAAGCGTCGGCCTCCAGTACGTGTCTTTTTAAATTTGGGAATGTTGGCTAGGTGCTCATTCTCGGACCGCAGGGATCTGGGTGCTTTATAAGGAGTAACCAGGTGGCTGAGGATCGAAGGGCCAACTCCATTGATCAGTTTGTATGCCGTGCATATGGCTTTGAACTCCACCCTTTGGTGCACAGGGAGCCAGTGCAGGGCCCTGATGGCAGGTTTCGCTGACAATCTGGACGGAAGGTTCATGAGTAGACGGGCTGCTGCATTCTGTGTTCGTTGAAGTTTCGTCAGTGTGGCCTCAGGGGCTCCCAGGTAGACCATGTTACTGTAGTCCAATCGTGACAGTATGAGCCCTTGGACTAGTAGTTTCCTGGATGCAGGGGGGAGTAGGGGGAGAATCTTGCGGGTGGTGCGCATAAGCCCAAAACAGGTACCTGCAGTTTTGGCCGCTTGCGTTTTCATTGAAAGCTCGGGTTCTAGCCATACTCCTAGGGTCTTTATTTCATGTTTCGGGGTGGGAATTTCCCCGAACACGTCTGGCCAGACCGCTGGGGGGATGGTCACCCATTGCTTTCCCATGAGCATCACTTCGGTCTTTGACCCGTTAAGTTTTAGAGATGAATCACACATCCAACCGTGGATTTCCGTAAGGCAGTTTGCCAGGTTGTCTGGGTGGTCGTCTAGTTGGGACAGGGAGACGACCAGCTGTGTGTCATCGGCGTAGCTCACTATTTTTATACCGAATGGTGTCACCACGTCTTCAAGGGAGGCCATATAGGCATTAAAAAGCGTCGGGCTCAGGGACGATCCCCGAGGAACCCCGCTCGTGACGGGGAGGGTGGACGAGCGATAATTGCCGTCCCAAACCTGGAACGTACGCCCGGCAAGGAAGGACTCTATCCATCTGAGTGCCGTCCCGGTGAGCCCTGCTGCCGCCAGCTGATGGAGAAGGACACGATGGTTAACTGTGTCGAAGGCTGCACTAAGATCCAGGAGGATCACTGCCACTGACCCTCCTGAATCTAAAATGCGCCTTGCCTCCTCGATGACGGCAAGAAGGGCAGTATCTGTGCCATGGCCCGGGCGGAACCCAGTTTGGGATTGCCGCAAGATGTTATTTGCCTCGAGAAACTAAGACAATTGACGGTTGACCAATTTCTCGGCTACCTTGCTAATGCCAGGGAGGAGTGAGATTGGCCGGTAGTTTGCCATTTCTGCTGGGTCTAGCTGGGGTTTTTTAAGGAGTGCCTTCACCACTGCACTCTTCCAGCTAGCGGGGACAGATCCCTGGACAAGTGAGCTGTTAATAAGCTCCGTGATCGTGGGAGTGATGACGGGGGCTACGGTTTTAAGGAATCTGAAGGGTGCAGGGTCCAAGGGTGATCCGCTTTTCATTTTGGTCATGATGACTTCTACCTCGTTGCAGGTTACTGGCCTAAATGTCGCAAGTTGGGGGCGTATGCTGCTTCCAGTCTGACTGGGGGGTAAATCATTGTCCGTGTGGCTAGAGGGACAAGAAGGGGGAAGGGATGCTAGGATGCGAGCAATTTTGTCATTGAAATAGGTGGCTAGTTCGTTGCTTCGGTCCACAGGGGGGATGTTGGAAGAAGGAGTGGTAGGTACTTTCAGAAGTTCCTTTACGATTAGGAAAGATTCCCTGGCTGAGTTAGTGGATTCTTTTATCCGAATATCGTAATGGGAAGCTTTAGAGTGCCTAATAGCAGTTTTGTATAATCTAACCGAGTTTTGATAGGCTTCCTTGCTGGCATGCTGCCAGTCTTTCCTCCAAAGTCGTTCGGCTCTCTTACACTTTTTGCGCAATAGTCGAAGTTCCGGGGTGTACCATGGGGCGGAACCTGGTTTCCCATTTTTGTCCTCCCGAGTTCTAAATGGGAGTACGGAGTCCATGGAGGTAGTAATCCACTCTCTAAATTTACTATCGGCGATAGCCGGGTCTTCTGCGTAGGCAGGGGTAGTTGACTTTAGGGTCCTGGTCCATTCTTCGGTGGGAAGCTTGGACCAGGCCCTGTCCCTGGTGTAAGTGGGCGGTTTTTGGGGTTTCCTAAAAGTTCCTGGTAGTTGGAAGGAGATTAAAAAGTGGTCCGCCCAGGGGAGGGGAAGGGACTCACTGGCTTGCATAGTGGGGGTGCTCGTGAAGACGGGGTCCAGCAAATGACCTTTGTTGTGAGTAGCTCCAGTGTTTAGGAGGCGGATGTCGAGAGCCGCCAGATCAGTGATAAGGTCCACTGCCCCAGAATCTAAAGGGTCATCGAAATGAATATTCAGGTCTCCTAGTATCATGAAATTAGTGATGGAGTGGGCTTGTGTAGCTACTGTGTCCAAGAGAGAACTAGCAAAAGGACCTGGATGACCGGGGGGGCTGTACACTAGGATCCCTGTGAGGGAGTTAGTAGGGTCTACCTTAATTGTGAACTGCAGGCTTTCAGAGTCGGGAATCTGCGCATCATTGGATTTGCAGAGGAGATGATCCCGGTGGATAATGGCGACACCCCCACCCCTACCTGAGGGATGAGGTAGGGACTGAATGAGGAAGCCCGGTGGGGTTGCTAGTACCATATCTGACTCCGAGTTTGGGGAGAGCCACGTTTCCGTCAGGAAGAGGACGTCTATGTCATGGTCTTCTATGAGGTGGTTAATCAGCATCGCATGTTTGGGGAGAGAGCGACAATTCAGCGAAGCGAGGTTAAGGGCTGAGGGCTTGTGGGGTCGAGTAGGGAGTTTGAGCTGGACTGGATGGCAGTAAGTACAGCTGATGAATGGTCCATTCAGGTCATGAACATACTCACAGGAGGAGGCGATGGGGGGTCTGAGACTTAGGAGGTCCCGACGTGAGTAGCTTGCCTTGGGGGCAGCTTTATCCAGCAGGGGTTCTGGCCCTAGGCCTGGCCGTGCGCGGACGTGCGCAGACGGGCTTGCCTTAGGCCTTAGGAAAGACACATTTGTAGTGGGGAAAGTGGGCGTTGCCTCCAAAGTGGGCGTGTCCTATCGTTAGAGCCGCGATGGCGGCCGAGCAATCCTACCCTGTCTCAGCGCTAAGATCCGCTGGATCAGGGTCAATGACAGGCGAAGTATAAGCAAGTAATCAGGGTGAGTACCCACTCGTTTTAAAATCAATTTTACACAAATATACAATTTTTAAAAATGCGGGCAAATACACCTCCGGCTTTCCGCCTCAGAGATAACAATGACAGTTATGGCGCGCTCGCAGTCAGCGCTTTAATAGGCCGAGGTGGGCGTGGCCTCCAAAGTGGGCATGTCCTATCGTTAGAGCCGCGATGGCGGCCGAGCAATCCTACCCTGTCTCAGCGCTAAGATCCGCTGGATCAGGGTCAATGACAGGCGAAGTATAAGCAAGTAATCAGGGTGAGTACCCACTCGTTTTAAAATCAATTTTACACAAATATACAATTTTAAAAAATGCGGGCAAATACACCTCCGGCTTTCCGCCTCAGAGGATAACAATGACAGTTATGGCGCGCTCGCAGTCAGCGCTTTAATAGGCCGAGGTGGGCGTGGCCTCCAAAGTGGGCGTGTCCTATCGTTAGAGCCGCGATGGCGGCCGAGGAATCCTACCCTGTCTCAGCGCTAAGATCCGCTGGATCAGGGTCAATGACAGGCGAAGTATAAGCAAGTAATCAGGGTGAGTACCCACTCGTTTTAAAATCAATTTTACACAAATATACAATTTTTAAAAATGCGGGCAAATACACCTCCGGCTTTCCGCCTCAGAGGATAACAATGACAGTTCTCCATAGTCTCCAAATTGCCATAGCGATAAATACCAGCCCTTCTTCCTTTATTCTTGGTGAGTCAGATTGTGTGCCAAGGAGAATAATTGTGGGGTTTAAGGAGACTGGATGTTTCACTATTTCGCTAAGTGTATTCTGTATTTTAAGTAGTGTCGGAGCTATAGTTAAACATGTCGCAAAGATGTGTACAGAGTCAGACCCAATTTCAGAGCAGCGTGGGCATAGTGTTCCTTTACCGGTCCCCCATTTGATGATCCTACTGGGTGTCATGTATGAAAAGAAGATAGTTTTGAAGTGTTGTGCTTGCAGCTTGGCTGATAATAAAATCTGTTGTGATAACGCGAGGGAGTTGTAAAAGGTACTTTCTGGTGAATTAAGTTTGAGGTGCCATTTTACAGCAATGGCCTCTAGGTCGTCGGGGGTTTGTCTATTGAGTATGTTATACAGAGAGCCGATGCGGGGGGTGATAGTGTTTCGAAGTGTGTTTAAAAATTCAACTTCTGAGAAGCCCGAGGCTCCTCCGACTTTATTGGAAAGAAAGGCGTGAATAGACAGGTATTTGAAGGAGTCTTGGTTTCTCAGGTTGAATTTGGCTTGTAGGTTTGCAAAAGGTTTAATTCCCTCGGTGGTAATCAGGTCCCCAAGTTTAACTATTCCGGCCCGATACCACTCTGCAAAGTATGATGTGTCAAAGATAGCTGGTAAATTATTATTGTTGAGTATGGGTGAGTAGAAATTAAATCTGCCTATCCCATATATTCTTGGAATGTTACGGAATACTTTGAAGGAGTTCAATAAGGTCTTAAATTTGACCCGATTGTAGTAGCCGTAGGTTGTTTCTCGAAGTAAGCATCCCCAGTATTGATCCCCCAGTAGGATCTGGAAGGGAGAGGGCAGCCCGACTGTAGAGACAGTAGGTTCCATAAACAGCTCTGAGCTATACTGCGCGACTGATGCCCAGTAATAGAGGATGATGTTAGGAAGGGCCCAGCCACCTCTTTCTTTTGACAAAGTAAGATGTTTAAGGGCGCGTCTGGGTTGAGAGAATGCCCAGATGAATTGAGTGAAAATTTGTTGGAATTTAAGTAGGTGATTTTTGGTGAATTCTAGGGGTATGCTGCGGAAGAAGTACAGTAGTTTAGGGAAATACGTCATTTTAATAACGTTGCATCTTCCCACTAGCGTTAAATGCAAGTTGTTTATTTGTTGTAAAGCTTTCCTTGTTTGGGCTGCGAGGGGTGTTAGATTCTCTGTTACGATATTCTCTAATTTGGGTGAGATTTGGACCCCTAAGTATTTAGCATTGGGCACCACCCGTTCGTCAGTCCATGTGATTTTCGCGTTTACCAAAATCTTTGTTTTGTTTTTGTTGAGGGCATATCCTGCCAGTTTGCCAAATTTCTGGGCCTCAAATTCTAAAGCCTGGATAGAGCTGGCGGGGTCTTTGGAGGTGATGGCAAGATCGTCGGCATATGCCAGGATTTTGCAGCAATTTTGGTGATAGCATACCGGAGATATGCTCTCGTTCTTTTCTATCTGTTTGATAAAGGGGTCCAGGTATAGGCAAGGGGGAGCAGGGACAGCCCTGTCTCGTCCCTCGTCCCTCGAGATATGGTAAAAGGGTCTGTAAGTAGTCCGTTTATGGTAACGCTAGCCCTTGGTTTGTTATAGAGGGCCTGTATTGCCCGAATAATTTTATTTCCGAACCCCATCTTGCTCATGACTTTCCACAGATATCGCCAGGACACTCGATCGAAAGCCTTTTCGGCGTCGAGTAAAATGAGTGACATTGGGTCTCCGGCGACCTGTGCTGCGTCGAATAAAGTGATCACTCTCCTAATGTGTTCGCTAGTTCCTTTCATGGGAATGAACCCATGTTGCCAATCAGATACTAGAGTTTCCACTATTTTAGACATCCTAGAGGCTATCACTTTGGAAAAAAATTTGGAATCGCTATTGATGAGGGTAATGGGCCTATAAGAACTCATGTCCAAAGGGGATTTATCTTTCTTTAGAAAGATAGAAATCCTAGCGTTTGCCCATGAGTCCGGTGGCGGAGCCCCATTGAAGATCGATGATATTACATCTGTAAAAATTGTTTTAATTTGTGGAGTAAAGATTTAAAAAAATTCTGTGGGGATGCCGTCTGGACCAGGGGCTTTCCCATCTGGTAGCCTTGTGAGAGCTTCCTGAATTTCCTCCCAGGTAGGAGTTCCGTCTAAGGACTCGCTATCCATGGGGTTGAGTTGCCCCAATTCGCACTCACTAAGGCAACTAGAGATTTCGCGATCTAGGGTATCTCCCCCGGAGCAGATTTCCTCAGTATACAGTTTAGAATAATATTCCTGAAATCCCTTCCGGATAAGAGAAGGATCTGTGGTTTCAACGCCAGAGGGGAGTTTAATTGCGTGTATTTCGCTGTTAGATACCTGCTGTCTTGTCCTAACAGCAAGGTGGTGCCCAATACTATCACTGCACTCGTAGCTTTTTGCCCTAGTGGCAGCCCACTTGGCTGCAATTTTTTCCATATAAACAGTGCCTATTTCTGCTTTGGCAAGTACTGCTTCCTCTTGAATAGATTGGCAGTCCAATCCTGCATGTATTGATTGCGTTAATTTAATCTCAACGTTCCTTAGTTTATCCTGTAGCTCGCTGATAGGTTTTCTTTCCATAAAGTTTTTATGAAAAGAAAATCTCAGGGTCTCGCCTCTAATCCCCGCCTTTAGAGTGTCCCACACTATCATTTGAGAGGCAGTGCCGTTGATGATTTCCAGGAATTCCTGGATCCAGCCCTGCATATGAACTACATAGTTATTATCATGTAGTAGTGCTTTCTCAAAGCTCCACTTTGTGGGTTCCTTCTGTGGCAATACCCCTTTTAGAGTGACTATGAGTGGATTGTGGTCGGATAAAAAGCGGGGTGCTATGTCAATTGTGAAGTTGTTCATTAGTGAAGCGGAGATAAGAAAGTAGTCTAGTCTGGCTAGGGTTTTGTGTGGGGCCGAATAAAACGTGTATCCAGGTTGGGTGGGATTTTTGTTAGCCCACCCATCAATTAGGCCGCAGGTCTGCATGAGGTTGTTCAGGGCTTGAAAGACTTTAGGTTTCCTGCCTTTATATTTTTGTGTTGAGTCTGAAGCCCAATTGCTGGGTAGGTGGACATTAAGATCCCCACAGAGAACTATCGGGGTGGGCCAGTGTGCTAACTCCCCGGATACAAGATTAATAACCCCAGGTTCGTCGTGGTTGCTTCTGTATACCGAGCAGAGAGTGATAGAGGAATTATTGGGAAGTACAATCTCTGAGATAACCCACCTCCCTAGAGGGTCGGATTTGCTGCGGGGGCTGTTAATGGCGAGTTTTCTATCTAGTATGATTCCTACCCCCTTGGTTTTAGCCCCTTGTGAAAATGCGCCCACCAGTTTGTACCCTAGGGTATCTAGTAACTGTTTTTGAGAGTGTTCTATATGCGTTTCTTGCATACATATGATGTCCCCCCCCAGTGTCCGTAGACCTAGCGCCACTTTTTGTCTCTTAGTCGGATCATTTAGTCCACATACATTGATAGATATTATTCGTAAAGAATCTACACTAGCCATCTTACAATATAAGGTTGAGGAGCTGCGGGACGTACCTTTTTTGCTTTGAAAGTTTTATAAGTTTGACTTTTCTTTTGGAAAGAGATATCTAAATTCAGAGATATGGTTGTGACGTTGTGAGCGTATTGTCTAAAAAAAAGTAAAAATTTATGTTTTTTAGTTTTTTTTCCCTTTCTGCACCTAAGTGTCCTTGCCGAGCCCCTCCCACCCCCCCAACCTCCCGTCCCCCCCACCCTCCCCCTTTTGTGAGCAATCAGGCAGAGCCTGAATGATGGTTATCAGTCGTAAGCCTCGGCTGCTGGAGCCGCCAGTCAGTCCTGTATAGGAGGAAATCTAGGTCCGTGACCGGCAAAAGGTGCTGCTGCGTGAGGTTGCAATACAGTGAGTGGGTGTATATGTGACTTGCAGACATGTGTCAACCCATTTAATCAATATAAGTAACCAGGGTGTAAAGAAGAGGAGACAGAGAGGAGTGAAGACATATCCAAGTACGGGATAGATTTATAGGCTTGTGAGCGTTATCTAGTCTTTGTGTCCCTTTTTGGCTTTAATTTCGTCAAGGTACTCTTTAGCCTTGATTTCTGATAGAAAGACTCTGGTAGACCCTTTATGAATAACTTTCAGTCTGGCTGGGTTCATAAGATATACTTCCGCGCCTTGTTGCTGGAAAGGGGAAATAAGTTGCCTCAGGTGCCATCTCCGCTCCACAGTTTGATGACAAAAGTCTGGTTTAGCGAAGAACAAGATCCCGTTAGCCCCTGTTTTGCAGTTTGGTCGGGCTTGGTCGTAGATCAATTGCCTTAAGAGAAAGTTACTAAAGTACACCAGGAATGCTCTGGGTTGGCCTCCAGTCGAATTGCTGCCATTCTGTTGTCGCTTTTGAAAGAAGGGGAAGCGGTGTGCTCGCTGTACCTCTCGGTTCCAATCCCACCCAGGGTGGTCAGGGAAGGATTCACGTAGCAGATTAACTATGAATTGCCGGGGGTCTTCCCCTTCTTTCCCTTCTGGAATGCCTAGTAAGCGGAGGTTGTTTCTTCGTTGCCGATTTTCTTGTTCCTCCATCTTTACCATTATGTCTGTAAGGCAGGCGGAATGGGATTCACTCAGTTGTTTGGTAGCCACCGCTTCAGTTTCTAAATGTTCTGTCCGTGCTTCCACCATGCTTACCCTATCACAGATGTCAATACAGGTCTTGTTCAGCCTTCTTAGGCTTCCCTGGAGTTTTTTGGCTGCGCTCTTGGCAGACCGGCTATCAGCCCTCACCTCTTCTTGGAAGTCCTTGATGGAAGCTAGTATGGCTGCCAGTGATGGCTCCCCTGGCTCTGTTGCCTTAAATTGCTGATTCCCCAGGCTGTCCCACTGCGGTTGGGTTGAGTTGTCCTCCTCCAGAGGGTACGACATCCTTGTATCGGAATAGTCCCATCTAAGTTGACTTCGTCGTTTGTTCTTATTCTTAATTTTCTTGGGCCGCACGATTGTATCAGGATTAACATGTGAGTCCTCGCTCTCCTCTTCGCTGAAGCTGGGGGTGCCCGCCTCTTCGTCGTCATCATCCGTCTCCTCTTCTCCCTCACCAGATATACTAGGAGTACTATCAGAAACAGTGTAAAAGTCCTCCTGCCCAACCTCTGGGGTCCAGGGGTTGTGTGTGCCAACTGGAGTCTCCAGGTTTTGAAAAGTAAACTCAGCCCCAGTAGGATTAAAGCCGGCGTCAAAGGTGACTAAAGGAGTATCAGCCCCTTGCTGGTTAGTTCCTTCGCTTAATGGCTGCTGCTCTTGGGCGGAAGATGAAGCAGGCAGTGGGACACCCAATGGAGCATGAGAGTTAATGGAGCAGGGGGCCTCAGTGGGTTGAGACAGGCTGGGTTCAGAGCTTCCAATGGGCATATGGTTGCTGGCAAGAGGTGCTGATGCAGGTGCAGAAATATTGCTTGGGAAGGTGGCCAGATTTTCTATTATACTTAAGTTATTAAGACAGGGTTTTTTGGAGCCCCCGTAGTCAGTAGTACCCTCAGACTGTGGTAAGATCTTAGGCGGTGAAGCGGGTTGTTTGCTCTTTAATCCGGCCTGAGATTTGGCTACAGTAAATATTTTGGCGGGGGGGGAGGATCAGACCGCTGGTTAGACATAGGATTTTTATGATCTTTGGTGTCTTTGTTAACCTTAGAGTCTTTGTTAAAAGCCCCCCCACTTTTAGCCAGAGCGTTTTTCTTTGCACCACTGACCTGATCTATATTTGTCTAGACGGTAGCCTCTTCTGCGGGGGCGTCCTTCAATAGAGCCGTAGTCTTTTGCTTGATCCCCCTCCTTGCTCCGCGAGCACTCATTTCCGGGAAAAGGTAAAGCGTGGAGATCAAAGTTTCTTTGTTTCCTGTCTCTGATTTCTGTTTCCCAAAGAACCGGCGAGTCAGGATGATTGATATCAGAACAATTAGGTTAACGCCGAGTGCCTCTCTCCAAGTTAGAATCTGCGAGGAGGAGACAAGAACGCACCCGCCGGGGCTCACTCCCGCTGCTGCTCCGTCCCGATGTATACAAACGGCGTAGGCAAGAGAGAGAAGGCAAAGAATCTCCGAGCGAGCCTGAAGAGTGCTTGGCCCCTCGCACTCTGGTGTTTTTCTGCCGATTAATCTGCTCCCTTTCACCGCACAACGCGAGTCAGGCCGTCGCTGTCTCCGCCTCGAGGGAAAGTGTTGCTGTGCGCCGTTACCGAGCATCATTCACGCAGGACAGCTAGCCGATCAGATCTCCATGCGTGACTGGCGTGCGCAGCCAGACAGCGCGGTGCTCATGCTGTCACCTTCTAGTAGTGCATTTTTTTAAATGTTTTTGAAAATGTGTAGCTTCCCCATCCAGAGGTCTATTCTGAACCTGAATGGTTTGTTGTTTGGAGTGGATCGGGAATGGAGGAGAAAGAGTGAATGAAAGAGTGCATATGGCCTGAAAGTGTGTGTATGTGGACCAAGACTGTAGGAGAAGGTGAGTATGTGGACCAAGACTGTAGGAGAAGGTGTGTATGTGAGACAATGCTTGTCAGTGTCATATATTCAATAGACATATAGTAATGGCACATTGTGCGCTGTACAAAAGCTGAACAACAACACCCAGTGCCACTGAAAGTATGCAGCAGTGAAAAGCACCAAATTATTAGGCAGGGTGAACTAAATTATGCAGTAAGAATAGCAAATTATGTGGCATAATACAGCACATTTTTTCTTGGTATTGCTTCATTGGTGTACATTTTTTTATACAATCCTTTCTTGGCAATGATTTCACGTCATTAGCACCAATTCATAAACCAAATACAGAAAGAAGAAATTGAAAGATGACCAGCTAAGCCTTGTGAAGGGCCTTCTATGCATGCAAATATATGTCACAACGTTTTAAGTACATTTTGATTTGTTTGAGCTAGAAACAATTTTTGGGGGGAACTTACCTATAGTTTATGTGGCAGATGATGCATTATGTGACAAATGCATAATCAGCAAAAAAAACTGTGGCTACAGAAAAGTCACTGTAGGAAAGTAGGATCTGCTTCTTATGGTTACCCCCTACTTTTTGCTTGCTGTTGCACTGTTTTCGACTAGTCTGACTGGGATCCTGCAAATCAGGACCCCAGTCTATCTGCTTTTTCCTTTAAATTGTCATGCATGTACTTGTCATGCCCTACACTACAGATTGGATGCTGGGCTAACCTTATAAGTCCCTAGTATATGGTACACATGTGCCCAGGGCATAGGTACCCAAGGGGCCTCCCATGGGCTGAAGCATGTATTATGCCACCCATGAGAGGCCATGCAAAATGGAACTACATTCTACTACTGCAACCTGTGTAAGCTGGTGCTTGCACCACTTACTTTAGGTATAGGTTCACGATATCAATAGGTCACTACACTTAAAACCTATAAGTCACCCCAATAGCAGACCTTATCAATTCTGAAGGCAAGGTGCTGGGTTTTATGTGAGAGAGTGTCCCTGCATGAGCAGAACCCTTCTGCAGCCTTCAAAGACCATTCTCCCGGGTTGTCCGTGACTAGCCGGACATATAGGTAGAGGTGCATTATGACCTCGCTGTAAAAGCTTTCTCGAAAACCGCTGCATAGAAACATATCATGTTTGGTATCAAACACCTTGGAATCATACCTTCACACCAGTAGCCAGTGTGGGAGGTATGATTCCACCCTTTAGAAGCGAGCTTCGTGGGGTCACTGGTCTATACGGGGCCAGCCCTCTTGACCCGGACAGCACAAAATGGATGCTGCCGACCAGAGACACATTTCTGCCCTCCTGCTGCTGAGCCAAGCTGAAGCAGAGGAAGGCAGCATAATTGGCAAACTGTCACAGGAAGGTGTGACCGCCCCCCCAGATAGGATTTAGTGTATTGCTGGGTGGGTGCACTCTGAGAGTGCCTGAAAGTCTGCACCTGGAGCACATTTGGTGTCCCTGTGCATAGTCCAGTGCAAACCAGTTCTGAGAGCCATTGTCTCCTTCTCTGGCACAAAAATGGACAAGGGAGTAACCTCTCCTCTGTCCTGCCCCTCCCCTAGGAGGGTCCCCTGAATCTGTCCAACCCTCTCCAGTGGGCACAAAAGGGCTTACCTGGCTGTAAGACTTTAGATTTTACGTGGACAAGATTCTACAAGAAGAAACTACTGACCTCCGAACGTCTAGAAAACGTTGGACTTCGCTGGACTTTGATTGTGCCCGACTTTGTCCCCCTCTCCATCCAAAACATTGTCTGTGCCCTTGCGCCATACAGGCTCCGTTCAGGACCTGTGGTGCACTAAGGACAACTGAAGAATCTCCCTTGGGGTGAAGAAGTCAGTCCCTTGCGTTTGTAGGCACCTCAACGCAACTGACCGGTCTGCTGCTCCTGAGCTCCTGCGGACTCCAAAGATTTCAGCAACACAGGAGGTGGTTTACAAATGTCCCTATGGTTGATCTGACCTCTCAGCAAGTTTGAGGCCAGTATATCTCGTGGGGACAGCATAACCCGAACCCCTGTGCACATAAGCATAATCTTGTTGCCGATTCCCGAGTTTGTGCATTGGATTTCTTGTAGTCCTGACCCTGAGCATGTATTTGTACCAAAGAACTCTGGCCTCCTCACAAAATGTTAAATTTACACATCATTTTATGGGCTTGCTATGTGAGTAGTACAGTGTCTTTTTGTTTTTGAATTAGATTTTATTGAGTGGTATATCATCATTAAATCACTATTTCAGTTGTGTCATCAGATGCCTTGCTGTACTTAAGGGAACACATTCTTCGTCAAAAAACTGTAGCTGAATTGCCCAAGCTTCTTAAATTCCCATCTCCCCTTCCCTCCAAGAGTCATGCTCCTGAAGGCTGCTCTCCACTGCTACCACTAGGATAGCTTTATGAAGGTTATCTTTGACCTCATACATTATCAGGGTCATTTGGACTGGTGCAAGGTGCCCACTTTAATTAGTGGACATCATATACCAGGTCAACATCTCACATTGGTTTGCAGCAGTTGGGATTCAAGCCTGCATTGTTTTCCCAGATAAATCTCTTTGGATTGATTAACTGAAAACCACTAAAGTATTCGGCACATATAATACCTAAATATTAGAATAAGTAACTTCTACTGAACTTAGGGTTGGGTAAGTTAAGGGTCTAGCACACTCTTTCTCCAAACTAAGAGAGTTTAGTTCCCATAAGGTTGCATACACCACACCAGACTAATTATGTCTTCTAAAGGAGAAGCCAGGGTCTCTCTGCCTTTTAGTTACAATGGTTTTGGATCCCAGGAATTAAAACGTATGTATTTAGCTAGGAAGCTGAACACAGGGAGAAATGCAACACCCAACGTCTCATTGAGGTGTTAATCGTAGATGACCTTAGGAAGATTCTAGGCTCAGATGAGGTAGAAAGAGTGGGTGGGTCAAGGAATGAGGACAGGACAGAAGGTAAATCCTTTTTTGACCTAGACTCAATCCCTGGACAGAAGGATCAAGAAGATCCCTTCCTGGACAACTCAGATCTTCAGGAAGAGGGTGGAGAAGGCCCCATTGGCCCTCTCTTTACCCCCCCTGGAAAAGTGCAGAGTTTACCAAGGAGTTCTAGATCTCCCTCTGTGGAATCTAACCATTAATGACAGTCTGTAGGGACCTCCATATCTCAAAAGAGAGATAACTCTTATGACAGACAGTGTCAATTTGTAGAGCTTGAGAAAGTCAAGCTTAGGCTCAGACAAGAGAAATTGGCCCTAGAATCCAGAAGGCTAGAAAAAGATTGGGACTAGATTCCCATTGTGGCAGCAACAGTGTCCCTACAATTAAGGAGTATACTTATGATCATAGAAACCTGAGCATGATAGTCCCTCCCTACCACATTGGGGATGACAACCACAAATGGATAACTGCTTTAGAGAGGGCCTGTAAAGTACAGAAGGTCCCTCGGGAGCCGTGGGAAGCTACTGTGTGGCTCTTCTTTGCTGACAAAGGTAGAGATAAGCTCCTCACTGTTAGAAAAGAGGATGCTGACAACTATTCAGTCCTGAAGAGTGCTCTCATTGATGGGTTTGGCTTAACCACTGAACAGTACAGGATTAAGTTCAGAGGCACCCAGAAGACACAGACTCAGGACTGGTTAGCATTTGTAGATTGTGCTACTAAGGCTCTGGAAGGCTGGCTACTTGGCAGCAAAGTGAATGATTTCAAGGGAGCGTACAATTTGATTATGAGGGAGCAAATCCTTAATAATTGCCAAACTCAGTTGCTGTATCAGTACCTGGTTGACTCTGATCTTACTTCTCCACAAGAATTGGGAAAGAAGGCAGATAGGAGGCTCCGAACCAGGGTGAAGCAGAAAAACCAGACCACAGGTGGTGACCAGAAGAAGCAAGATGCTAAACCTTCAGATAAGAGTGGGAAATGGGTAAATACCAGAAGTCTTCATCAGGGCCCCAAAAACCTGCATTTTGGGGGAGGCACAGTCTAACAAAGGTAAAGACAAAAAGAAAAATTGGGGATTCCTGTATAAGGAGAAAACCCATTGGACAAGAGATGCCAATTGTTCAAGGGTCAAGGATCGTCCTACCACAACCTCTGCCCCTAAGGCAATGGTTCCCACTAGTTCAGCTCCAAGTGGTGGTGAAGGGAACACGGGTATAATAGGGCTAACCTTGGGTTCTGAGATGGTCTATGGCCTAGTCAGAACTCCAGCTAAGGCTGTTCTAGTCTGTGATGGAGGCATGGATATTGCCTCCTTGTTTGTAGGCCCCAATAATCTGGGAAAATACAGACAACAGCCTTTGGCCATTGGTTAGGAGGTCATGGCAAATAGGGACACAGGAGCAAGTGTCAAAATGGTGACAAAAGATCTTGTGGCCCTGACCAGATCATACTTGGTGAGATGTGCCAAGTGACCAATGCTAACAATATCAGGACAGACCATTCCTTGGCCGTTGTTAATTTCAGCTGGGGAGGGGTAACTGGCCCTAAGAAGTTTGTGGTTAGCTAAGACCACCCTGTGGAATGCTTTTTGGGCAATGATTTGGAAACTTCAGCCTGGGATGAAGTGGAACTCAGGACACATACAGCAATGATGGTCATGTCTGCAGATGTGTTTGCTGTGACTATGTCACAGCCCAAACTGTCTTCAACTGAACAGGCCCTGGATCAGGTGTTTTCCAAGAGAAGGAGCAGTAGGGGTAGGGCAGTGTCTTCCCCCCAGACTCAGAGTGAGGATCAATCTCCTGAGGACGATGATACCATTCCCTGTGAAGGAACTGTTGCAAAGGATGTATGATGGTACAACACGTACCGTTACAACGCGTCCCTTTATGACGCAGTTTTAACAATGCAAGTCGTTACAACGACTTGCGTTGGGGGGGCGCTGATAGTGAATAGTTTAATTTACTATTCCAACACCAGTCCCCGTGGATAGTAGGGAAGGTGTTGGATAGTAAATTA
The DNA here is from genome assembly GCF_964261635.1 of Lissotriton helveticus. Lineage (NCBI taxonomy): Eukaryota > Metazoa > Chordata > Amphibia > Caudata > Salamandridae > Lissotriton > Lissotriton helveticus. Next base: position 1,596,956,142 of record NC_136059.1, on the reverse strand, counting down.
AACTATCCCCTATCCTAGAGCGCCCTCCAGCGAAAGTCGTTGTAATGACTTTTGTTGTTAAAACTGCGTCGTAACGGTACAGCGTTGTAGCGGTTCTGTTGTAAAGGATGTTTCCCGTCTCAAAGGAACTTGAACCTGATCAGGTTGAGTTTTTGTGGACAGGGGGCCCTTCCAGGGCAGATCTGAGTCAGGAGCAGCACGGCTGCCCCTCTCTTGAACCCCTCAGAGAGCAAGCTGCTGATGAGGCTGCTGGGAGTGACAGTGGTTCCCACAGGATCTACTAGGATGAAGGACTCCTTTACTCAAAGGGTAGAGACCCCTAGCCTGGTGCTACCAGGATATTGGTCATACCTCTTAAGTTTCGGGTCTTCCAACTAACACTGGCACATGATATCCCTTTAGCAGGACACCTAGGCCAAAGTAAGACTTGGGACAGGGTTGTCACTCACTTTCACTGGCCGCACATGTTGAAGTACACAAAGGAGTTTTGTCACTCCTCTACCACCTGTCAAGCCAGTGGTAAGGCAGGTAGTACCACAAAGGCCCCCTAATACCACTACCTGTGATGGGGGTTCCCTTTGAGATGATTTGATTAACATAATTGGTCCCATGGGCCCTCCAACGGCATCCGGGCACAGATATATTCTAGTGGTGGTGGACCATGCCACTAGGTTCACAGAAGCCATACCCCTTAGAACCACCACAGCTCCTGTGATGGACAGGGCCCTCCCCGGAATTTTTTCCACAGTTGGTTTCCCTAAGGAGGTCTTAACTAACAGAGGTGCAAACTTCATGTCTAGGTTCATTACTGCTATGTGGAAGGAGTGTGGAGTAAATTTCAAATTTACCACACCCTATCAAGCACAATGCAATGGGTTAGTTGAAAGGTTCAACAAAACCCTGAAGGGCATGATCATGGTCCTCCCAGAAAAGCTTAGGCAAAAATCGGATGTCCTATCCTTGCCTTCTCTTTGCTTACAGAGAGGTCCCACAGAAGGGTGTTGGCAACAGCCCTTTTAAACTTCTGTTTGGGCATCCACTTTGGGGTCCCTTGTGTTTAGTGAAGGAGGGTTGGGAGTTACCTCTCAAACCACCTAAGCAAGGCTTAGATGACTAATTACTTGGTCTTCCTTCCAGGATGGCTAAGGACATGAAGAAGACCAGTAAAAACCTTGAGAATTACAGAAAGCTTGGCATGACCAAAAGGCAGTACTGACCGTGTATCAGCCAGGACAGAAGGTATGGGTGTTAGAGCCTGTGGCCACAGCAGCTCTCCAGGAAAAGTGGAGTGGACCCCATAGCATTCTTTAGGAGAAGGACAAGGTCACCTACCAGGTAGACCTTGAAACTCCCCAGAGCCCCACAGGGAGCTCCATGTGAACAGGCCCAAGCCATGTGTTGACAGGGTAGACATGGGCTTGCTCATGGCTACTGACGAGGGACAGGAGAAGAGTGACCCACTCCCTGACATCGTCTCACAGAACCCTGATGATAGTTCAGTTGATGGTCTGGCCCTGGCAGGCAGCCTCACTGAGCAGCAACAGACTGATTGCAGGAAGATCATCAATCAGTACAGCCATATGGTTCCCCTGACTCCTTGTCAGACCACTAGGTGTACCCATAATGTGGACACAGGTGAAAGTATGTCTGTTCAAAATAGTATTTACAGGCAACATGATAATGTCAGGGACTGCATCAGGACTGAGGTCCAAAAGATGCTGGCATTGGGAGTCATTGAACCCTCAGATAGCCATTGGGATAGTCCAGTAGTCCTGGTACCCAAACCTCATACACAGGGTGATAAAAGAGAAATCAGGTTTTGTGTAGACTACAGGGGGCTCAATGCAGTCACTAGGGCTGAAGCACACCCTATTCCTAGGGCAGGTGAGCAGATTGATACTTTGGCCTAGGCCAAGTTCTTCAGTACATTTGATCTCACTGCTGGATATTGGCAAATCATACTAGCTGAGGATTCCAAACACAAAAGAGCATTTTCAACCCCTAGTGGGCATTATCAATTTATTATGATGCTCTTTGGCTTGAAAAATGCACTTGCCACATTTCAAAGGTTGGTGAATAAAGTTCTCACAGGCCTGGCAGACTACAGTGCCACATTGCAGCTTACCTTGATGATATTGCTGTCTTTAGTTCCACTTGGGAGGATCACCTGGTCCACCTAAGAAATGTTAGGGAGCCCCTGAAAAAGGCAGGTCCTCACTATCAAGGCCACCAAGTGCCAGATAGGGCAGAGTAAGGTTGTGTACTTGGGCCACCTTGTCGGTGGAGGCCAAGTTCAACCATTACAGAGCAAAATCCAGACCATGATGGACTGGGTTGCTCCAACCACCCAGACTCAGGTCAGAACTCTCTTGGGCCTGACTGGGTATTACAGGAGGTTTATTAAGGGATATGGATCGATAGTGATACTCTTAAATGACCTGACCTCTAAAGTAATGCCTAAGAAACTTCAGTGGACCTTTAGCTATCAGAAGGCATTTAATGACCTGAAGCAAGCCATGTGCACTGCTCCCATTCTGCAAAGTCCTGACTATTCCAAAGAATTAATTGTTCAAACTGATGCATGAGTTGGGGGTAGGGGCTGTGTTACCACAACTGAATGAAGAGGGTCAGGATCAGCCAGTAGCTTTTATAAGCAGAAGGCTGACCCCCGGAGAGAAACGTTGGTCAGCTATTGAGAGGGAAGCCTTTTCTGTGGTTTGGGCTCTGAAGAAGCTGCGGCTATACTTGTTTGGCACTTCATTGCTCAGACAGACCATAAGCCCCTCCTGTGGCTAAAACAGAGCACGGCTGACCTTTTGAGGTGGTCCATTTCCCTACAGGGGATGTACTATACAGTGGAACATAGACCTGGGATTAACCATGCCAATGCAGATGGACTTTCCAGATATTTCCACTTTGAAAATGAAGACTCAACTGATCAAGGTTATTCTCATGTCCTTTCGTTTGGGGGTTGAATAGGAAAATAGGATCTGCTTCTTATGGTTACCCCCAATTTTTGCTTGATGTTGATATGTTTTTGACTAGTCCGACTGGGCTGCTGCTAATCAGCACCCCAGTCTATCTGCTTTCTCCTTTAAATTGTCATGCATGTACTTTGGTACACTCCAGATTGGATATTGGGGTACCCTAATAAGTCCCTAGTATATGGTACCCATGTACCCAGGGCATAGGTACCCCAGGAGCCTCCCATGGGCTGAAGTATGTATTATGCCACTCATGAGAGCCCATGCAAAATGGAACTACAGGTCTGCTACTGCAATCTGAGTAAGCTGGTGCTTGCACCACTTACTTTGATATAGGTTCACTATATCTATAGGTCACTGCACTTAACCCCTCCCATGCTCCTGACAAGCTCAGCTCATCATAGCTGAGCTTGTCATAACGGCTCCAACCCTAGCACGCGGGGCTAATTCCCCCGCTGTGCTGAGCATTCCAAAGAAACAAGTGTGGCCGTGACGAGCTCAGCTCGTCATGAGCACACGGCCACCGTGGCTCATGAAGAGCTGAGCTCGTCACGAGCACCGGGGTGCTGTACGTGCTCACCCGCCCCCCAGCACAGTGGGGGAATTACCCCCGCTGCCAAGGGGTTAAAACTTATCAGTCACCCCTATAGAAAGCCTTATCAATCCTGAAGGCAGGGTGCTGGGTTTTATGTGAGAGGGTGCCCCTGCATGAGCAGAACCCTTCTGCAGCCTTTGGAGGCCATTCTCCTGGGTTGTCTGTGACTCAGCCAGACATATAGGTAGAGGTTTATTATTTGTATTTATTTTAGAAGGTTTATATAGTGCTGGCTGGACCAGAAGTATCAGAGCGCTTTACATGGGTATGAGATGGTTAGAGGAAAAAGAACAAAAAAAACAACAAAATTCAACAAAAATGAAAAGCAGGGAATAATAGGTTAACAAAGAGAAAAGGTTTGTAATTATACAAAAACAGATATAAGAACAGGAGCTATATACAAATCTATTGAGGTGCATTATAACCTTGTAGTAAATGCAATCTCGAAAACGGCTGTTTAGAAACACATCGTGTTTGGTATCATACCTCCACATCGGTTACCAGTGTCAGAGGTATGATTCCACTGTTCAGAAACGAGGTTTGTGGGGTCACTGGTCTATCCGGTGCCAGCCTTCTTGAACCGGAGAGCACAAAATGGATGCTGCCGACCAGAGACACATTCTGCCCTCCTGTTGCTGAGCCAAGCCCGAGCAGAGGAAGACATCACAATAGGCATCCTGTCACAGTGAGGTGTGACCACCTCCCAGACAGGATTTAGTGTATTGGGGAAGGGTGGGTGCACTCTCAGAGTGCCTGAAATTCTGCACCTGAGGCACATTTGGTCTCCCTGTGCATAGTCCAGTTCAAACCAGTTCTGGAAGACATTGGCTCCTGTTCTGGTGCGAAACTGGACAAAGGACATGGGAGTAACCTCCCCTCTGTCCTGCTCCTCCCCTAGCAGGTCCCCTGAATCTGTCCAACCCTCTCCAGTGGGTACAAAAGGGCTTACCCGGCTGTAAGACTAGATTTTACGTGGACAAGAGTCTACAAGAAGAAACCATTGACCTTCGACCGTCTAGACACTCTGGACTTCGCTGGACTTAGACTGGGTCTGACTTCATTCCCCTCTCTGTCCAAAGCTTTTTCTGTGCCCTTGATCCATACAGGCTCCATGCACGACCTGTGGTGCACTAAGGACAACTGAAGAATCTCCCTTGGGGTGAAAGAGGCACCTCAATGCAACTGACCGGTCTGCTGCTCCTGAGCTCAAGCGGACTTCGAAGATTTCAGCAACACAGGAGGTGGGTTGCCAAAATCCCTGAGGTTGTTCTGCCCTCTCAGCTAGTTTGAGGCCAGTATCCCTCATGGGGACTGCATACCCGAACCCATGTGCTTTGCTGTTCTTAAGGCAACTAAGCATGGGCGGATTTTGCGGATTGGCAATCCGCGAACTTGCGTATTTACGGATTCGCAATCCGCGAAGATCCGCGAACTCTAGCGGACTTGCGGATTTTTCCGTTTTTTGTGTTGGCGCGTGTTCGCGCCGATTTTGGGACAAGTTCGCAATTGCGAACTTACTTTTCGGCTTGCAACGGCCGCGACTATGTTGTTTCTACGTCTGGTTTATCATCACAGGTTCACAGCACCCTCTGTTTCACCACTGCCACCCTCTGGGACACCCATGCCACCCTCTAGTACATCCTCACAGGCACCTATTAGGTTTATTTATTACTGTAGATTATGGTGGTTGAAAAAAGCTAGCACACCTGCCCTTCTTCAACTGCCATCAATTAATTTGTGTTTCATTAATGTGTCAGTAATTTTGAAAGTTCCAGTCTGGCTGGCACCTGCTTCCTTCCTTATCTGTAATTTGCTTTTTGTTGCAGTGAAATTTTTTTTTTACAGGACCTTTATGGTGCTATTCTATGAGCCTGCTGTTTGGGTCATAGCAGGGTCATAGAATTGTTGCAAACTCTGGAGGGGCCCATCAGGAAGCACTACCTTGAATGTTACTAATGTTAAGTTTGAACTTTTGCACCTGCTCATTGCTTTCATTTTAGCTAAAATCGTTTTTTTTGCAATTTCGCGCGTTATTTGGGGCGCGAATCCGTGCGAGATCGATTTCGGAAGCCGCGAATACGTGCGAATACAAAATTGTTTTTGTTGCGACGTGTATGTTCGCGTGATCTTGCGCGTGTTCGCGAGGCGCTTCTAGCTATTCGTTTGCCAAGTTACCCTATCGGTCGTACACGGGCGCGGCCATCTTGTTGGCGTGACGTAATTCCGTTTCCGCCCGCTATGTGTAATCTCGCAAAGTGTGCTGCTCGCGAGTACAATTTCGCGCGTACTCGCAAGGAAAATCTCGCGCGAACTTACCCACGCGGTCGTGAACGGGCGCGGCCATCTTGTTTCTCATTCATTGCTATGGTTCTGGGCATGCTTTCTCTATCCTCTCTCAATCTCTGCCATCCTTTGCTTGTTTGAAGTTTTTTTGATCTAATTTTACTTATTATCTAACCCTCTATTTTTCTAGCTCTATATTTTTGTGTTTTCTGCAGCTTTTAGTTACTTTTAAACTACTTTTTTAAACTCTTTTCTTTTCTTCTTCACTATTCTATTTCTTCTTTATCATTTAAGTTTATTTCTGCCCAGACCATGGTAAAGGGAGCCGGGAAGCACCCTGAGAAGGGGAAGGGTCCCGCACCCCGTGCCCGGCTCCCGTGCGGGCGTTTAAGGGGGGAGCAAGTGGTCCCGAGGGAGATCTTCAGCGCGGAGGAAGTGGCGGCACTGATCTTCCATGTCCAGCGCCGCCTCCCCAAGACGATCCTGGGAGGCGGCAAGATCGCGACCGGCTATGGCATCCGGGAGCGCCGCCAGCGGTGGGAGAAGGTGTGCCGGGCCATGTACAAGATCTCTGGGGTCCGGCGCACATATAACCAGGCCACCCACCGCTGGACCGATGTCATGGACCGGGAGCGGGACTTGCTGGACGCGCTCGGCGTAGAGGTCCCCGGGCTTGGTGAGTAGTAGTAGTAGTACATTTACTACTCTGTTTTATCCTGCTCTGTTATTTGCAAATCTTTGTTCTTTACCAAGAGCAATAATGCTGCCGATTACATTGAGGTAAATTATATTTCAAAATCTTCTATGCATTTCATTTTCAGGTGCACTGCTCTCCTTCTCAGTAGCCTTGCTTGCTACTATGCTTCTTTGTTTTGTATGTTGTGTTCAGAAGCATTTCATTGGCCTGAGAAATTATGTATCAGTGTACTGTAAAGAAAAGAACTGCGTAATGCTAGACAGTAAGGGTCATATTTTCAATTACCGGCGCATCCCTGCAAAGTAGCAGGGATGCGGCAGTAATTGTGTGCCATGCCACCACCACCCATTGGCCCAAAACGTCACAGAAGCCTTACGCATCTGTGCCGTAAAGGCAGCGCATTGCTGGAGTTGCGTGCCAACGATGGCGCAGCTCCAGCAATGCTCTGGGGTACCCTATCTCCCCAATGCTGCATCAAGCCGTACGTCGGCTTCAAGCGCGCAGGGTTTGAGTCATGCATCATTGTCATAAAAATGACTGATTGACATCTTGTAGATTTCCCTCAGCCACTTTTAGGATTCGTTCCTGCGCAGGTACGCCCTCCCTTGCGCCGGAACGCCCCCTGATGGCGCAGGGCTTTACAACGTGATGCATCGCCCATATGCCCATATGTGTTTTTTTTTTTAATATATACGCCGCACCAACACCATGGCGAGTCTTTTGTTCTGCCGCTGCGTCAGAAAAGGCACGCAACAATGGAGGAAAATCAGCCGCAACTTCCGCAAGGGACTTATAAATCAGCCCCAACAGACTGAAGTCCAGTGTCCTTCCTTTAGACAGTCACATGGCTATCAGAAGAAATAGTGGCGGTGGTGGCGGGTGGATTGATAGTTTGAGTATTCACTGATCTGCAAGCAGGATGGACTTTGTCTGTCACGTGTTGCGCACTACTGCCTGCAGTGCCAGGCCTAGGCAAACCTCTTTAGTAGTCTGTTTATTGAGTTACATAGGAACTTTCTAAGTCAACGTTCCGCAAATCAGGCAATACGAATAACGTAGTATACCACATGAGATAGATCCCGTGGAATAGTTGTCTATCTATTTGCTATTTTTCCAAAATATGTTGTTATTGTTCTTTTGAAATGTTTGATTTGGTTGAAAAATCTCATCCATGTTTTATGGTTTTTCTTTCTTTCATGTTGTACATCAGCTCCCCCCAAGGGCAAGAGGACACAGGAGGAGGGTGCTGAGGATGCAGGCCAGGATCGGGCAGGCGAGGGCTCCTTTGCTGGCCCCAGTAAGTTTACATTTTACTAAACAGTACCTATTTTTTCCTAGCGTTCCTCATTCGATTTTTTCTAAATCGTCTTTGATCTTCTTGTAGACTGGATATAAATTCTTATCCTGCCTCGAATATGACTCCCTGTGGTATTACTAGACTATTCTTATTAGTCTGTCTGTGTAGCTAACTAAGATTGGACATTTGGCAATTCCATTGGACTCCCATTATATTCAGCAATACCTCTATGCACTGTCTCCTTACTGACTAGATAGTGTGGCAGAGTCATTCAGCTCCCGAAGTCACCGATTATAGATCCCCAATGATCTCTAGATTATCGTACGCAGGACAAGAGAGTAGTACGGAGTCACAGCACAGTCAAGAAGTGTCAGAGGCACTCATGCTTGCAAAAATTCCAAAACCTTTAGCTCATCCACTCTAGTCTAGAGGAACAAAAACCACAGAGTCTATTTAAGTGTAAAAGCTTTATTAAAAGTAAACACATTTATTGAAATCTACTTTGTCATAAAACTATTTAACTGTAAACGGAAAAGTGGTTAGTGCTGACGATTAATTGGACACATTTCTTGTGGTCGAGCCGAACTCTCACCTACTTTGAACTTGATCCTGGTCGTGTTCTTAGGACTCAGGAGTCAAGCTTCTGTCTGTTAGGAGAAAAAGTGGTGCGTGTTAAAAATCAAAAGCAAGCATTCATCAGTTGTGCATAAAAGTGCAGCAAGACAACAGCCTTCCCTGGAAAATGGGACATTTTTACTATGGAGTAGACAGTCACAAATTATTACATTGTATTCTGTTTTTTTAACATTTCTCCTAGACCAAATATTATATAGTAGTGAGTGGTGTATTCTAACTTTCTTAAATGTACTTTGTAGGTGTAACATCTGGTGACGGGGCCAGCGCGGAGGTGGCTGATGTGTTGGACTTGGACTCGGAGGCCTCTGGGGAGGATGCGGCGGTAGAAGAGCTGGTGGCCGTTCCTGTGGGGGATCAAACGGTGGTGGCGGAAACAGGTAAGCTATATATTCCTTACTTATTGAGATTGAAGACTGCATAGTGTGCTTTCTGCACGGGTGTATTACAATTACAAATCAACCAGGTAGTAGCCTCCTCGAAATGTACTTCGACTTAGCTGTGAAGTTTTTGGTGAGAAGAATCCCAATAAGTTCTTAGACGAACGTGATGGATGGGATGAACGAAAAGCGAAAGAAGGGTGTAAGTAAGTGGGACGCGAACTTGTATGATGGCTGGCAAAGAAGAACGATATGTGTTTGCTTGGACCCAGAGGTGGCTGGGAAGGAAAGAATATGGTATGGTGCATGGCTGGGTCAATGATGAAGCAAGGATGGGTGGAAGGACAGCAGCCTGGGTGGGTGAAACAGAAACTGTATGTGTGCGTATACTTTGAATGAATGGATGCCTGGAGCATGGTATTCTCTGACTCTTACATAGCAAATGTGTATCTAGAGAGAGTAGATGGTCGCCAGGTGAAGTAAGTGTTACCTTGAAGAGCATGTACCACCGCACCCGCACGTCCGTCCCAGTGCAGGGAAGGCAAGGAAAAGAAATTGTAAATGTGTCCAATACTACCATGAATAGTAGCAGTACTTTGTATTGCGTTTGCATTCACAGCATATATCTGGTTATTACGGTGGACACTCCGTACCTCTCTTAATAACTTTAGTTTACTTGTAGTACGTCATTCATGTGTGGGTGTATCACTGTGTTCACTCAATATTAAGCAAAGCACCTAAAGTCATCTCATCTGTCATTAAATACGTCCCATGTGAAGTGATAGATAATCAAATTAGTTAGCTTCTTCAGTTTCCTTTTCTAGTACTCATTTGCACTGTAGGGTGAAAGGTAAATTAATTAAGCAGTAGCCCTTGTAACAGAGTATTCTCAGTGCCACCCGTAATAGAAAAGTAATAGCTTCACCACCTGCATGTACTGGACCGGTACAGTAACGCAAGTCTGTCTCCATCATCATGGTGTGCAACTTTTTTTCTCGGGTGCAACTTCACTGTGCTGTGTCCATGTCATTCTGCCGGCTTGCATAAGATAACGTACCCATTTCCCTAAACAAGAGAGAAGAAGAAGAATAAGACTGGTGTACTGTCATAGTCGACTGTAATGGAAGTCCATAGTGGTCGTAGAATTAGTTCATTAAACTACCACTACTGTTAGAGCAAGGATGCAGAAGTGGGAGGGTTACATAGATACTGTCCTCCTCAATAGTTATGTACTGTGCTTTCAATTTGCTACTTGTACTCTGTGACCCAACTTTCGGCTCAATCACTTTGTGTTATTAATAAGGAGCATTGGTTACAGACTATGTCTTTCTTTCTTCATATAGTTGCTCCTTCCAAATCAACAACAAGGAGGGAGCAGGCTAGATTGGCCCGGCAACGGAGGCTGGAGGCCACAGTCGCCGAGTATCGGCGGCTGGTGGCCCTGGAGGAGGAGGAGGACACGCAGTCGAGCGGGGCAACATCTTCGACTGTGACCACTGCATCCTCCTCCGTGACTAAACCAGCGGGACCGAGCCGGGCTAAGAAAGCCGACCGCCACCGCCAAGCACCCGAAATACCAGCTGCCCCCCACAGGAGCTGCAAGGAACGCCAACACCGCCTACGAGTCCGCATGTCCAACCTGGAGCAGGAGGTCCTGAGGTATAAGACCTTGGTTAAGGGCCTCCGCTCCGAGCTTGCCACCCTCCGCAAGGAGTATGATGCCCATGCCGCATCATGCACCAGCACCAGCACCCTCCAGTAGTGGAGTGTCCCTTGCCCTTTTTTTATAGACTTTTGGGGGGTGGGATTTGGGAGTTGGGATCGTTTTGGGACGTTTCAGAGACAATCGTTGGGGTTAGGGTGGGTGAGGGAGATTATTTTGTTAGGGATAAATAAATATATTTTTCAACTACTTTATCTGACCATACCTGTTTTTTACTGCTTTTCAGTCTGGTGGGTGGGGGGCGGGGGTGTAACAGTAACTTTGTTTTCCTGAACAGTCGTAGGACTTTAGTAGTACAACCGTCAATCTCTTGTCTACTCCGAAATAATACTCCATTATACTACCTCCCACCAAACGCTTATCTTACCTGTAATTTGTGTTAGAAATTAGGGCTAGGCCCAGGGCTGGCTCCAGGTGAAATGGGGATTAACGTTGTCATTCCTGGGCGGGTGACATTTCCTCATTGCGGTGTTACTAGTGGTGTGACACAGTGGCAGTTGCATGCCTATGGAAAAAAAGAAAACGAAACCTTGTTTGTACTCCTTACTGTAGCATTACAACGGTTACGGTACGATCGAGAAAATAGCAGGTGACAGTACACTAGAACAGTGCCATAATGTAGCCTAACAAATGGTAAAGTATTGCAAGTATAACTAGTACTTGCGTTGAATTTATTTGACATTGGCTACTACTACTAGAAGATATAGTACTGAAGCTGAGTAAGTCTAGAAGATATCCTCGTATTCCTTCACCAGCCTGTTGCTGCTATCACCTTATCCTCCCCAGCAAGTGTGTGGAATTATTGATGTCATTTTAGTCAGACATCAAGCAAAACAACACAGCCCGGGGGAAGAGGGTTAGGGTTTGTAAAATGGATGGGAATGGGGGTTTCTTTTTGGGTAGGTTTTGTTGAGAGAAGAAAAAAAAAGCAGAGCATGGACAAACAATAATTGAAGATACAGAGTTTACAGACAATCTTTGGTTACAAAGTAAAGGTAAGCACATGCAGTCACACTCATAGAATAAAAGACAACAATGGATACTGTATCTGTATTGCGTATGTTGTTGGAGTTGTCCTGTTGAAATTGGTAAGTAAGTTGCATGCAGCAAACAATTCCTCTTATTGGCGGCACTCCTCCATTCCAGCTGACGCTTCGTCCATCAATGTGGTGGTGACCACTGACAGAAGAGACACCCTGTCCACTGCCTGCCTGGCGGATGTTGACTGAAACCCGGCCTGTAATTATTGAACGGAAAACAGGAAGTGCTATTACAATACCACTGATAAATAAATAAAAGGTATGTACGCTGTGTGGTTCAAAAAGTCACACTTTGATTTCCCTAATAGACAGTACAATATTTTTGAAATTGCGTGCTCTGTCTGAGTCACCTTTTTAAGGATCAATAAGTATGGCCAAAATATTATAGCGGATCTTTCCCCTCAAGGTGGGTGTACTACTGTGTTTTAGAACAAAATTTGACCTTCCCAGCAATGCTCCCACCAAGACCCTTACTAAAGCCAGTCGCAAAAATGTAGAAGAACCCAATCATATCTCCAAAAACGATGCCTAGCAGAAAAATGGTTACAAAACGTACTTTGAAAGTAACAGTAGACCCAAATACAGACCGTGGATTGTATTCAAACCACTTGCCTGCAAGCAAAAGTATCCATAGTCAGCATCGCTCCAACAGTGCTCTACAACAACAGAACCGCGTTGCAATAGAACCCCCCTAAACACATGCAATCCTGCTGCTAGGGCTAACCCTAACGAACCCTAACTTACAAAAAGTGCAAAAACTGGTGTTTCCTTATGGATTTTGTCCAACAAACTTCTAGCCGGTATTAGACCTTCCCAGGAATGCCCCAGGCAAGACCCGCCAACCCACCCGCAAAAAAACACGCGACACAACACCACCAAACAGCGAAAAAGCTAAATCTCATACTTACAATGTCTCTCGGCCTTCGGTCCAAACGCGGCGCTGTGCAGCTAGGTCGTCATCATCATCAATCATCATAACTCCTGTTTTCCACCACGGATTTCCTGAAAAGCAAATGCAATCAAGATTAGACTGTCGCAGCAGTGCTTCGACAGAGACCCCGGCCGCAACCCACCCACGAACAGCAGGAAGCCCCCCAAAAGGCTACATTGAGCAAGATGTCTGAAGAAATGGCAAAAAAAGGCTGTTCCTTATGGATTTTGTCCAAAACACTTGTATCCGGTATTAGACCTTCCCAGGAATGCCCCAGGCAAGACCCGCCGGCGCCAACCCACCCGCAAAAAAACACCCGACAACACCCCCAAACAGCGAAAAAGCTAAATCTCATACTTACAATATCTCTCGGCCTTCGGTCCAAAGTAACGCGCTGTGCAGCTAGGTCATCATCAATCATCATAACTCCTGTTTTCCACCACGGATTTCCTGAAAAGCAAATGCAATCAAGATTAGACTGTCGCAGCAGTGCTTCGACAGAGACCCCGGCCGCAACCCACCCACGAACAGCAGGAAGCCCCCCAAAAGGCTACATTGAGCAAGATGTCTGAAGAAATGGCAAAAAAAAGGCTGTTCCTTATGGATTTTGTCCAAAACACTTGTATCCGGTATTAGACCTTCCCAGGAATGCCCCAGGCAAGACCCGCCGGCGCCAACCCACCCGCAAAAAAACACCCGACAACACCCCCAAACAGCGAAAAAGCTAAATCTCATACTTACAATATCTCTCGGCCTTCGGTCCAAAGTAACGCGCTGTGCAGCTAGGTCATCATCAATCATCATAACTCCTGTTTTCCACCACGGATTTCCTGAAAAGCAAATGCAATCAAGATTAGACTGTCGCAGCAGTGCTTCGACAGAGACCCCGGCCGCAACCCACCCACGAACAGCAGGAAGCCCCCCAAAAGGCTACATTGAGCAAGATGTCTGAAGAAATGGCAAAAAAAAGGCTGTTCCTTATGGATTTTGTCCAAAACACTTGTATCCGGTATTAGACCTTCCCAGGAATGCCCCAGGCAAGACCCGCCGGCGCCAACCCACCCGCAAAAAAACACCCGACAACACCCCCAAACAGCGAAAAAGCTAAATCTCATACTTACAATATCTCTCGGCCTTCGGTCCAAAGTAACGCGCTGTGCAGCTAGGTCATCATCAATCATCATAACTCCTGTTTTCCACCACGGATTTCCTGAAAAGCAAATGCAATCAAGATTAGACTGTCGCAGCAGTGCTTCGACAGACACCAAAAATTACACACAAACCCCCGGAACCCCGCCAAAGAGCACCTCAAAGGCAAGCAAGTCAGCAAAAACGGCAAGAAATTTCCACCTCATATTTGGTCCAAAACACTTTTGTCCATTATTAGAGCTTCACAGCAATGGGCCCAAAACCGTCAACTCACCCGCAAAGAAGTACAACACCCCCACAAGTGCTGAGTCTTTCTTCATTGTGCGTAATCCAGCACTCTGCTTGGAGGGAAATCGCAGTCTGGAGGAGGAGGATAGAGGAGCATGTTCTTCAGAACTTGTGAACCTGAGGAATGTAGACTGCGGCACCTTCAAATCAATAAGCAAACAAGTGAAGACAGTTCTGATGATGGTCTTGTTTTTGGGATTAGGTGATTAAAGTTTGAATTAAATTAACTGTGCAAAACAAAGAAAGAGAGACACAAAGCACACAGGAATAAAAGTGAATAAGGACGAAAAAGAAAGTTCTTGATTGATTGTCTCATTTTCAGGGCTCGGTGTCAGGGAATAAGAACAAGATTTCGTCATCATACTCTGCGAATTCAGGCTGGATGAGGTCAGTGGCACCGAACAGAGAAAAAATCCCCTCATCTACGTTGCTGTCCTCATCGTCTTCATGTGGCGTGCTTTCTCGCACTTTGTAATCTGGTGGTATGAGGTGCTGATTCATCTTGATCATTGTCAGCCCCTCCACATTTTTGGGCGATAGGCGGCTCCGTTTGGCAGTTACAATGCCACCAGCAGCACTGAAAACACGTTCAGAAGACACACTTGCGAGTGGGCAAGACAAATAGTTTATAGCCAGGTTGTAGAGCTGTGGCCACAATTGTTTTTTGCCATGCCAATACTGCAATGGCTCCTCATTAAGAAAGACCACTGTTGAGTCATTCAGATAGTCCTGCACCATCGACTCAAGGTCATCAACTGTTCCTCCACTTTGCTTACTTTTTGCTGTGCCTGTGACATTTTTTAGAGAACCATACCCCATCAAACTTAGCCAATCCTCCTCCCCAGCCACTGTTAGTGTTGTCATTGTGTGTGGTGCAGATGATCCAGTTGCCGGTGTCTTTAACGGCTGAGAGGTCACTTGTGCCCCAGCCACAGGTGCAGAAGTGGATTCTTGTGACTGCGGATGGCCTGCTGATGCTGATGCTGATGTACTGGCTTCTCCTTCAATAACCTGCCGTTCTTTTTCAAACCTCTTGGCTGACCAGGCTAACCAATGTTTGTACTTTTGAACATCTGCATCAGCGAAAGGAAAGAATGCGTTGTCTGCCAGCGCCTTTTTGTAGCGTGGATCCAGAATAGTAGCACAAATGTAATGCTGATCTGAGTTGATGTTTTTAAGACGTTCATCACCACGTAGGCGATGTAATAATTTCTCAGACAAAATGAAATGTTTTTTTTTTTTTTCATCTTTTTCAAACTCAGAAGAAACCGCCATCAGTTGGTGCTCCAGTATGCACAACAATGGGATAGCTTTTCCCAAATTACAGTCCTCCTGGCTGACTGCACGCGTGAAGAACTCAAAAGGACGAAGCATGTCTGTCAGGCTTTTAACTATGGCCCATTGCGCCTTACTCATCCGCAGGTCCTCCTTCTGAGATGTAGCCTCTGTCAAGAAATAGTGATCGAGTACCGTATACTGCTCATGCAGACGCTCAAGCATGTAGAAGGTTGAGTTCCAACGTGTTGCCACCTCCTGGATGAGTGCTTTCACTGGCATTCCACGTTGAAGTAGCAGTCTCCGCAGATGCTTCCGGGCCTTAAAAGAATGGCTGAAATGGTTGCACATTTTGCGGCAGGTGGCCATTACCTCGAACGCTGGACTCTCTTTATCACTCAAGAATTTTTGAACTACCAGGTTGATACAGTGCGCCAAACACGGCACTCTAACATGGTGACCCTGTGACATGGCCTTAACTACATTGGCGCCATTATCCGTGGAAACATAACCAATCTTGCGTTTTAGGGGGGATAGCATTGACAACACCTTTTTGTCAAACTCTTCCAAAAGGTTTTCTGCTGTGTGACTTTTCTCCAAGGCAAACATGGCTAGTGTTGCATGTTTCCGAGCAGCTTTGAAAACTTGGTCCGGGTCAACACCTGCGTTTAGCTTTGCTATAACACCTGAAAAAGAGACCCAGTGTGCAGTGATGCACATGTAATCATCGCCTGGGCCACTGGTCCACATGTCTGTTGTCAGATGTATTGTGTGAACAGCACTCTTCTGCAAAGCTGCCCCAATCGCCTGCAGCACATCTTCATGTAGTGCTGGAACCGCAACTCTGGCAAAATAGAACCGGCTCGGAACCTTCCATTTAGGGCAGAGCGTTGCAACTAATTCAAGAAAACCTACCGCTTCTACAAAAGAAAAAGGTAGAAGGTCCACAGCTAGCATTTTAGCCAGCTTAGTGTTATACAGACGCGTCAGTGGGTGGTTGCGTTCATATGGCACGTCTGAAGTAAGCATTGTTCTAATGTTGGCCTGGACCAAGCATTTACGGGCTGATAATGACTTCGTTGACCCAATTTTGCTCGCTGGTGAACTTTTGTGCGTTGGTGTCTCACTCGCTCCAACACTCTTAGTGTGCCTCACATTGGGTGTGCTGCTGAGAGGGGTACTGGGTGTAAGGGAAGTGTTTGACACGTCTTCTTCCTGCTCGTCAACATCAGATGAAACATCAACGTTTCCTTGATTTTGGCCTTTCTTGATCGCAGCTAGGTGCGCAAACCATTGGACACCGTGCTTTCTGTCAAGATGACCATTCTGGCCGCCGGTACCATAGTTGCTACCTGGCTTACCATGACTAACTGCAAGCTTACAAAGGGTACAAATGGCAAACCTTGGATTTTTGGGACAAACAGTAAAGAAGTCCCAAACTGGGGACTTGAAGTGTCTGTGGGACCTGGAGGAGGCGGCGATACTGGTGGTGGTGGTGGTCATGAAGCTAATGCCAGATGAAGTGGAGGATCTGGATTGGCCAACTTTTGTACGTTTTCCACTTTCACCGCCACTAATTAAGGTCGAGGTTGACGCAGGTCTCTTCTTGCCAGAAAGAAATATGGAAGCGGGACGAGTTGGTGTACTACTTAACTCCAATGATTGTGGTGTTTCCACTGCCTCCTCATCGACAACATCATCATCATCATCATCACGCGCAGCAGCTCTTCGGGCTAGGGTCAAAATGTCTGTTTGCTGCATGCCCGCTGGGGCTGCAGTGACCTTTATGATGACTGGGTCGTCGTTGGCAGAGTCTTCATCAGCAGCAGTATCCGCCACTTCTTGTTGAGCCTCATCACACTCCATAAGTCTGAGACTTTGGACGAGCTTCCTTTTACGCTTAAGTACCTTTGTTGGATCATGGTGTGCCTCACTCTCAGACGGCTGTGGTGCTGGTTCCCAAGTTTGATCCGTATCATCAGAAGGAGGTGTGCTTGAAGAGGATGTAGACACCACCCTTGATCTCTTCCTTGCTAGGGTTGTGGAAGACAATGAAGGATCATCAGGAGGAGTGGCTTCCTCAAATGATACCTCGCCTTGATTGTCGATTTCCTGATGTGCCCCTACTTCGGGAGGAACAACTATTGTGGGCACTTGTTGTGACCCTCCATGCACCTCTGCATGCGCATCTCCTTGCGCTGCCTCTCCTTCCACATGTACTTGGGCTTGTACTTGCACATGTGATTGTTGTTGCCGCTGTGGTTGTTCAACACTCGTCAGATGAGCTACAACAACCTGTGTTGATTGAGGGACATTGCTGCTGCTTTCTTGCGATGAGCCAACATCACTGGTCGATGGTGATTGAAGAAGTATACTGGCTGCCTCTGCAGCACTCAAGGGCTTGGACTTAAGTTGGCGTGGTGGTGGTGGTGGCACTGAGCCCAATGGAGCGGGGGTGCTGCTGCCAGCTTGGTCCCCAGCAGATCCCGCTGCAGCTGCTGCAGGCATACTTTTTTTTTTACTCACAAAAAAAGGGGCGGGCGGCACACCAGTGTCCTTGGTAACTTGCTTCTTCTGCTCCTTACTGGCACCTTTCTTGCTAGAGGAGCTACGGGTTACTTTTTTTGGGGCCATCTTCTTCAGAGCAGGTCAGCAGGCAGCAGTTGCACGAGTTGCAGAGGGTTCTGTGTCCAGACGTGACGTCGCGTGACGTTATGCTGCACACACCGCTGCAGGACTTCTTCCTGGCACTGGTGGTTCTATTGAGTCTTCTTGTGCACCTAAAAGCAATGGAAGACAGAGGAACATCAGTTCAGTTATACACCCCAAAAAATCGACAAAACACAGAAAAATGAGCACAATCCCATGCCATCCATGATGTTTACATTGAAGACACCCCACAGAAAGACTAGGGACATGCAAGTATGCAACACTCACTACCCCTGGGCATAAGGGATGAAAAGTAGGCAAAATAAGTGCAGGCCTCAGACACTGCCTCTCCTCAAAATGGCCCCCTTACACCCCAAGCACATGTTGCCTGTACCAGCCAGCACTCAAGATGGCCACCACCACCACCCACATGGCCAGTCCACATCAACAGTACACCCCCAAAAAACAGAAAAACTGCCAGAAATCACCACAATCCAATGCCATCCATGATGTTTACATCAAAGAGAGTGAGACAACACCACAGGCACACTCAGTCCATGCACCACCACCACCCCTGGGCAAGCAAAAGGCCACACCAGCAGCCCCCCAAAAACGACAAAAAACAATAAAATAAGCACAATCCCAGCCCATCCATGGCCTCAATTATGTTTAAATTCAAGAAGACACCCCACAGAAAGACTAGGCCCATGCAACACTCACCACCCCTGGGCAAAGGGCCACACCAGCAGGCCCAAAAAAACGACAAAAAACAATAAAATCTGCACAATCCCAGCCCATCCATGGCCTCAATGGTGTTTAAATTCAAGAAGACACCCCACAGAAAGACTAGGCCCATGCAACACTCACCACCCCTGGGCAAAGGGCCACACCAGCAGGCCCAAAAAAACGACAAAAACCAATAAAATCTGCACATTCCCAGTCCATCCATGACCTCAATGGTGTTTAAATTCAAGAAGACACCCCTCAGAAACACTAGGCCCATGCAACACTCACTACCCCTGGGCATAAGGGATGAAAAGTAGGCAAAATAAGTGCAGGCCTCAGACACTGCCTCTCCTCAAAATGGCCCCCTTACACCCCAAGCACATGTTGCCTGTACCAGCCAGCACTCAAGATGGCCACCACCACCACCCACATGGCCAGTCCACATCAACAGTACACCCCCAAAAAACAGAAAAACTGCCAGAAATCACCACAATCCAATGCCATCCATGATGTTTACATCAAAAAGAGTGAGACAACACCACAGGCACACTCAGTCCATGCACCACCACCACCCCTGGGCAAGCAAAAGGCCACACCAGCAGCCCCCCAAAAACGACAAAAAACAATAAAATCTGCACAATCCCAGCCCATCCATGGCCTCAATGGTGTTTAAATTCAAGAAGACACCCCACAGAAAGACTAGGCCCATGCAACACTCACCACCCCTGGGCAAAGGGCCACACCAGCAGGCCCAAAAAAACGACAAAAACCAATAAAATCTGCACAATCCCAGCCCATCCATGGCCTCAATGGTGTTTAAATTCAAGAAGACACCCCACAGAAAGACTAGGCCCATGCAACACTCACCACCCCTGGGCAAAGGGCCACACCAGCAGGCCCAAAAAAACGACAAAAAACAATAAAATCTGCACAATCCCAGCCCATCCATGGCCTCAATGGTGTTTAAATTCAAGAAGACACCCCTCAGAAACACTAGGCCCATGCAACACTCACTACCCCTGGGCATAAGGGATGAAAAGTAGGCAAAATAAGTGCAGGCCTCAGACACTGCCTCTCCTCAAAATGGCCCCCTTACACCCCAAGCACATGTTGCCTGTACCAGCCAGCACTCAAGATGGCCACCACCACCACCCACATGGCCAGACCACATCAACAGTACACCCCCAAAAAACAGAAAAACAGCCAGAAATCACCACAATCCAATGCCATCCATGATGTTTACATCAAAGAGAGTGAGACAACACCACAGGCACACTCAGTCCATGCACCACCACCACCCCTGGGCAAGCAAAAGGCCACACCAGCAGCCCCCCAAAAACGACAAAAAACAATAAAATAAGCACAATCCCAGCCCATCCATGGCCTCAATTATGTTTAAATTCAAGAAGACACCCCACAGAAAGACTAGGCCCATGCAACACTCACCACCCCTGGGCAAAGGGCCACACCAGCAGGCCCAAAAAAACGACAAAAAACAATAAAATCTGCACAATCCCAGCCCATCCATGGCCTCAATGGTGTTTAAATTCAAGAAGACACCCCTCAGAAACACTAGGCCCATGCAACACTCACTACCCCTGGGCATAAGGGATGAAAAGTAGGCAAAATAAGTGCAGGCCTCAGACACTGCCTCTCCTCAAAATGGCCCCCTTACACCCCAAGCACATGTTGCCTGTACCAGCCAGCACTCAAGATGGCCACCACCACCACCCACATGGCCAGACCACATCAACAGTACACCCCCAAAAAACAGAAAAACAGCCAGAAATCACCACAATCCAATGCCATCCATGATGTTTACATCAAAGAGAGTGAGACAACACCACAGGCACACTCAGTCCATGCACCACCACCACCCCTGGGCAAGCAAAAGGCCACACCAGCAGCCCCCCAAAAACGACAAAAAACAATAAAATAAGCACAATCCCAGCCCATCCATGGCCTCAATTATGTTTAAATTCAAGAAGACACCCCACAGAAAGACTAGGCCCATGCAACACTCACCACCCCTGGGCAAAGGGCCACACCAGCAGGCCCAAAAAAACGACAAAAAACAATAAAATCTGCACAATCCCAGCCCATCCATGGCCTCAATGGTGTTTAAATTCAACAAAACAGTTGTATCATGCACCCATAACCAACCCTGGTCCTACTGGATACTGTGGCTACCCACAATATAATTTATTTAATTTTCTGAAAAAGTTCCAAAATTGTACTTGCAGCAACTGTAATGCCCCAAACAAACTTACATGTGAAAGTTGATTTCTAATCCAAAAGTGATCCAAAGACAGTCAAAAAGGCCTCAAATCCAAATATCCAGCAGCACCCACAAAAAGTAATCCTTCCAGCTCCAGATCCAAATGAAAGTGACCAGGAGATGGACAAAGCACTGGGAGGAGCCTGCTGGACAGGAACAGGAAGTTGGAGACTGTGGGGCACTTCCTTCCTCCCCCCCCCCCCAAAATGGACTCCTTGCAAAAAAAAAGGCCATGCAAATGTCAACCTGAGGAGTGATTCTGATAAAAATCATAATTTTCTGAAGGTTTATCCTGTTTGCTGGTGATTTTCTTGTGCGAAATTGCAAAATCTCTATTTCGCAAGTGCGAGATTGTTCCTTTCCGCCGCAACTACATGTTCGCAATTGCGAACTCTCGCGAGGTGTGCTGTGCAAGGTGGCAAGCCGCGAGTACGTATTCGCGGGCGACAAACTCCCGCGGGAACACGCAGCAAGATCTAAAATGGCGCGTCACTCGCAAAGAAAAACAACTCGGCAAACGCTAAAATGACGGAAAGTGAACGCCGTGCACCACGCCGCGCGCCGCAACCAAGCAAAAAATCCGCCGCGAGCGGATTCACGGATTTTCGACAAATTCGCGAGCGTTCGCGGATTGCGGATTTGCCGAAAATCCGAAAAATCCGCGAGCGGAGCGGATTTTACGCCCATGCTTAAAGGCAACACATTCTTCGTCAAAAAATCTGTAGCGGAATTGCCCAAGCTTCTTAAATTCTCATCTCTCCCCTTCCCTCCAAGAGTCATGCCCTCAAAAAATGCATCCATCAGGTTGTTAAGTCTTATCAATAAGCATCCCATTAATACATTCAAATTACAGCAAAACCTAGTATTACTCTTTAATGGCTGAGTCAGTGGGATGCACAGCACCAGAAAGCAGCTCATCCTCAGTTCTAGGGTGGTTTGGACAGGTGAGTCCCCCAAGTGATGATTCTTTTGATGGGGGTTCTGGGTTCTTTAAACAACAACCCACCAGTCTCTCCCAAGCCCGGGTCATGCCCAGCAAGCATAAGCACCTCTTCCTTGTATCCAGCCCCTCTCTTAACTTCCTTGCGCCACATGGTTACCTGGGGACCCCAGGGAACCTTGTAATGTCTAGTGATTTCCCATTTTGCTAATATGAAAGCCAAGTCCTGAAGTCTAATGGTAACCTTTTTTTTTAAGATTGTCCTCATATCACCGTAAGCGTCTGCAATCACAACATACTAGACCCCATTGATCCTGGGCACCCTGGGTCCATGTTCCTGCATTCGCTACGGGCGCCAGGCCTGCTTCTTTGTACGAGGCTTGGTATAATCCTTGGATGATCTTTAAACCAACCTTAGTGCCTTACCCCAGCACACCAAGGGCGCCCAAATGTTGCCTTCTACTCGGTCAAGCCTTGCCATAGCAAATGCGGCCCGGAGCCACTTCTCATACATCGGGGCAGCTGGATCTTTCCATAATATGCATAACTCCCTACGGGCCAACAAGATCAAGTATAAAAAAAAGTCCAATATGTGCTCTAGATATAGAATTTTCCAGTGAGGAATTTAAACCAAAAATAATCAGTGCTGGGTCTAAATTAACCTTGCGACCAAATATACTCGTTAATGCCAACTCTATATTCTGCCAGTATTTTTTAAGTTGGGAACATTCCGAAAACATATGCAGATCATCTGCCTTAAGCATTCCACATTTAGGGCACCTAGGAGTTGGATTACTAACAAACTTAGCAACTCTATAAGGGGTATAATATAGCCTATTGATAGTAAAGAAATGTTTTTCTTCAAAGAGGCTGACTTAACAAACTTATAGAGGTTTATAATAGATGGAAGGTAAAACTCTGCGGCGTCATTTGCTAATGTTGATGTCCTCCAAACCAAATGAGGTGGGGGGATTTCAATGTGTTCTCTATCTAATAGGCTCCTGTACCACATCCCGACCTCCTTTTTCAGTAGGGTGGGGCTTTGAAGTTTGAGCTCTATTTCCCAGTTCCCGCCAATATTGTTCTTTTCTGCAGTGTACCAAGAACATAATTGTAAAAATTTAAATCGTGAGAAGGAATCCCCAATCCTAGCTTTCAAAACCTCCCAGGGAATCACCCCATCTGCAGATATTAGATCAGACCATATACATATGCTTGCACGTTCTATCGGGACCGCCAGACTATCCATCAGACAGTCAGGTAGGCCAGGGGAGTCCCATATTGGGGCAAAGTATGAGTAATATTTTATCCCCCACCCAGTTTTCAGATTATGCCATGAATTAAGTGCAGCCCGAATAACCACTAGGCAAACTTTATTAAAGACCCTTGTAGCTCCAAATTTGTATAGGAACTCAGCTTCACCCCCCTCATGAGTTGCCATAGCCTTCAAGATCCTCCCCCAATTATTATCAATAGGACTGGACAACAGACCACGGATGTTTTTAAACTGAAAAGTAAGGCAATAACAAAAAATGTCAGGTAGTGCAAGTTCCCCTTTAAGTAATCTCCTCTTCAGCTTCTTCCAGGATAATCTGGAGCTCTTATTGGCCCATATAAAACTACCGATCTTACTTTGAATTTTCCCGAGAAGTTTAGCAGGAAATTCAAGAGGGATGGCACTAAAAAGATATGTTAGTTTGGGTAAAATTACCATCTTAACTATATTTATTCGACCATATATTGTTAGTTGGAGGTTTCTCCATCCAAGAAAAAGGTGATCGATTTCCTTTGCTACTCTATTCAGATTGATCAAGGGGCTATTCCCCAGGTCTTGCTCTATATTGATTCCCAAGTATTTAAATCCTGGTCCACCTCGCCTTTCCCATTCTTCAACTCCCCAACACATTATCTCAGTCTTAAGAGTGTTAACTGCATAACCAGAGAACATTCCAAACTCACTTAAAGAGTGTTCAACCTTGGGGAAAACCTCCATTGGATTGCTAGTATAAACTAACAAATCATCTGCATGAAGAGCGAGTTTAATATTTAAATCTTGAACCCGAAAGGGGGTTATTTGGTTATCCAACCTGAGCATTTGCGCCAGCGGTTCGATATATATGTTAAATAATAGGGGTGAAATGGGGCACCCTTGTCGGGTGCCCCTCCTTATTTCAAACCTAGGTGTTAATATCCCATTTAGGAGAATAGTAGCTGATGCACCATTGTAGCATTTTACTAATGATCTTATAAGCAGTGGACCGAATCCCATAGCTCTAAGGGTTTCCCAGAGGAAATTCCAACTGACGCGGTCAAACGCCTTAGCTGCGTCATATGCTGCTACTGCGAGCGGTTCTGCCCTTGCTACCGCCAAGTCTATACATCCAATTAGTTGTAATGTCTGTTCCTGTATATACCTACCCGGTGTAAACCCCTTCTGATCATCCCCTATTACCTGAGGTATCACCTTGGCCAATCTCCCTGCCAAAACGCTTGTAAAGATCGTATAGTCTGCGTTTAGCAAGGAGATTGGCCTATAGGAGTCTGCCTTCAGTGGGTTCTTACCAGGTTTTAATATAAGAACAATTGTTGCTTCTTTCCAAGACCGGGGTATTTCCCCCCCTCTAAGTAGATGTAATTAAAAAGCTCAAGGAGTCTAGATATAATTGCCTCATCAAGGATTTAATAGACTTCCCCAGGAAGTGCAGCCGTCCCCGTAGCCTTATTGTTTTTGATCTTAGTAATATGCAGCTTGATCTCTTCCTCTGTAATAGGTCTTTCAAGTGTCTCTTGACTATCATTAGTCAGTCTCAGCAAATATTTACTTTTCAGCCACTCTTGAATGCAATCAATGTCAGGAACCGCCTCCTCTTTGTATAGCTGAGAAAACAGAGAAACCAGGCATTGCTGCATATCTTCATGCTTGCTTGATGTTGTGCCTATTTCGTCTATTATTAGTTTATTGATGTTATTTTTAACTCTATCCGCTTTCAACTTCCAGGCTAGAGTGGCGCTTGCTCTCTCCCCATATTCATAATGCTCCATTCTGTGAACCTCCCATTGGGCTTTCACTTTTTCCTCCAACTTAGCTCTATATTCGGAGCGAATTCGTTCTAGATCTTTTAAAATTAAGGGGAGTATCTCAGGCTGGCAATGCAGCCTACCGTTTTCTAATCTAGATATCTCTGATTCCATTCTTTGGAATTCTAGCCTATTCTTCTTATTTTTAAAGGAAGTCCAGCTATGGAGTTCCCCTTGAATGTAGGCCTTAAAGGCCTCCCATACGATGTCAGGGGTTGTTGACCCTACATTATCTAAGAAGTATTTAATTGTTGATTCCTTAATGTTAGTGATCAGCTCTGGGTCTACCAATATGCCTCTGTTTAACGTCCAACGGGGAGGGGGTTTAACTCTACTACCCACGTATGTAAGTGTGATAGGTGCATGATCCGAAAGAATAGATGGCTGAACTAGGATATCTACTATATTTTCTACTCCTACTGCATCCGTTAAAATGTAATCTATTCTGGAGGAATGGCCGTGTTTTTTGCTAAAGTAGGTGAACCTTGATCCTGTTTCTCCCTCAGCTTCCCACACGTCCACCAAGCCAAGGTCATAGATCATATTGATCATTGTTCGCCGAACGCGCGGTGCAGCTACATATTTACTAAGATTAGACCTATCCCGAGCGGGGTCAAGAAGTACATTAAAGTCGCCCCCTATTATTATTGGAGTTGTAACTTCTGTTAATTTAGCCTGTACTTTGAGGAGACAAGCAGGGTCATCTACATTCGGGCCATAATAGGATACTATAGCGACCTCGTTCCCTCCCAGCTGTGCCTGCACCAAAATCCACCTACCCGAGCAATCAGTTGATAAATGTTTGATGGTATTAATAGCTCCCTTCCTTTTTAGGACTGCCACCCCCTTGTTGTGTGTCATATTTTGGGAGCAGATGAAATGCTCTATCCATTTGTATTTACTAAAGACTTCTTTGGTTTCTTCATAACTTAGGTGTGTTTCCTGAATAAGTAATACCTGGGCGGTTGACTGCTCAAGATATTTCATGATCAGGCGCTGCCTTCTACCGCACCGCAGACTGTTGACGTTCCATGATATAAAATGTATCCTTTCTTCAGCCATATTTGACTGTAGTACTCCACTCCCTTACTTGAACCAATAGTCCAAACTAACATACTTAACTTTAGCGAAACTAGATATAAGGACACATTTTCCCACTAGTCTAATGGTAACCTTAGTCTTGGAGGTGTGTGGGAACCAGCTGAGTAAGCAGTGGCCAAGAGAGCAGGGACCCATCCTCGATACAGTATCAGTGGCCACTGTTGTTAACCCTTCCCAGTACGTATTCAAAAGGGGCATTTCCACATCATGTGCACAAGCTCCACCCTTATCTCCCCACATCTCAGGCATGCCGCACCAGTTGTATTAAAGTATTTGTTCATGTGTCCTGGGGTTAGGTACGCCAAATTGTAGGGCATAATAATTGATATATTTGAATTGGGCGCTTGTAGATACCTTTGATACCCTTTCTAAGATGGTCACCTAATCACCTTTGGGTATGGGAATCCCCAAGTCCTCTTCTCACCATGTCCACAGGGATTCTAGGGGCTGTAGAATGTCCTTCTGTATTGCCCTATGGAGGCATGTGATCACATTGACAGTGCCTAATGATGAAATAATACATTGACAGCTTTTATGAGGCTATGGCTCTGGCATACTGGTACTCCAGTGCTTACGGAGTGCAGTTGTCACTGCGCTGTGGAGTAAGAAGTGGCCCTATGGTGGGTCAAACTCCAAGCAAAAGTCCTCAAATGAGAGAAACTACTCAGCATTGAATAACTCCCCAACTCGTGTTGCCCTCACGGAGGACATCTTTGCTAGTCCCCCCCCCCCCCAGTTACTGCCATCGGGCAGCGCTGCTAGCATAGTCATGGGCAGGTAAGGTGAATATGAGGCTCGTATATGTGTCTTTTTTTTCTTTTTTTTCACTCTTGTGACTGTTAGCTCATGCGCTGTTTAGCTTGGTTAACCAATTGTGTGACTGTACCTCTAAGATTATTAAACTCTTCCCTCTTGTCTTCCCTACCCCCTCTACCCCTCTACCTTCACCCAAATGTATCCAGGCAACTTCCCAGGCATTTGCTTGATTGCTTAGTCCTGATGATGCTCCCATAACCCTAAGTCTCCCTGCTGTGGTAACGCACTCAGCCAGGTGCCATTGGTCAACGCTCAGGATCCCAGTATCCACCACCAGGGTATTTATTTTGTTCTCCAGTACCTCCAAAGTGGCTGTTATTGCTTGTAGAATGCAACTTTCTTATTTTTCCCAGAAAGTCTTGACGTCGGCATCCAAGACTAAAGAAATCTTCTCCATCGTCGCTGAACACTCCCTTCCTGATCGGGTCACTCCCCAGCCTCTACCCTCACAAGCCCTGTGCAACTCCCTTAATTCTTTTTTTTCTGATAAGATCTCTATGATTAAAAACAATATTCCCCCTACTATTTTGTCTCACGACTCTGCTCTTCCTCCCTCGAACCCTCACTCCTTGCTTGAATTTCCCCCCATTTCTCTAGATACCTTTCTTTCACTACTTCAGGCTGTGAGTTCTGGCTCTCCTAATGATTGCTGTCCTCCATCTATTCTAAGAGATGCCTTTATGGCCTGCCCCGGCCCTCCTCTTGATCTTTTAAACCACTCACTCTTGTCAGGTTCTGTCCCCAATGCTTTCAAAAGCGCCGTGGTGGTCCCCATTTAAAAAAAACCTGGGTCTGACCCTACCACGTTGGCCAACTATCGACCCATCTCCCTCCTCCCTTACCTGGGAAAGGTTTTGGAGACTTATGTCACCCGCTGCCTTAGTGCTTTTATCGAGGAAACACACTTCCTCGATGATCGACAGGCTGGCTTTAGACCTGCTCATTCCACCGAGGCAGTGGTGGTGGCAGTCATGGACACGCTGAAACAGGGGGCTGACAAGAACTTAGCCCAGGCCCTTGTACTTTTAGATCTCTCAGCCGCATTTGACACGGTCGACCATGGAATCCTGGTCGACCGTGTCAGTAACGCCGGCATTTCTGGTCTGGCCCTGTCATGGGTGGTTTCCTTTCTCCAATCCCGCTCTCAATCTGTTCGTCTTTCTTCTTTTTCTGCCCCTTCACTTTCACTTTCTTGTGGTGTTCCCCAGGGTTCCGCTTTGTCCCCGCTTTTGTTTAATCTTTATACGCAGCCCCTTCTTGCTTCTCTTCGTCAGTTTTCAGTTACTGCTTTCAATTATGCAGACAATCTGCAGCTTATTTTTCCTATCGACTCTTCTCCCTCCTCTTGTTCTAATTTTCAAAATACTATGCTTTTTATTTATGAGTGGATGAATCTTAGCCAGTTAAAGCTTAATCCTAGCAAAACGGAGCTGGTTTTGACTGGCGGCCTTCACACTGCCTGGTCTTCCAACTTCTGGCCCACCGCTCTTGGCTCCCCTCCTTGTCCAGTGAATACTGTGAAGAGCTTAGGGGTTACCATCTCCAGCGACCTCTCGATGCGGCCTCACATCAACACCGTCACCTCGGCCTGTTTTCATCATCTCCGCCGAATCGGGAAGATTCGCAGGTTTCTATCTCAAGAGGCCCTTATTCTCGTTATCCTGGCCCTCATCACCTCACGTCTAGACTATGCCAACTGTCTATACGTGGGGGTCCCTGCCTGCCATCTTTCCCGACTTCAACTGGTTCAAAATCAGGCAGCCAGATTAATCTTCCAGCAGCCTAAACACCAGCATGTCACTCCACTGCTGAAGACTTTACACTGGCTCCCAGTTGCGCAACGGTGTGTTTTCAAAATGGCCTGCACCATCTTTAAATCTCTGTTCATTTGTGCCCCTGCTTTTATCTCTTCTTGTTTGCACGCCTATGTCCCCTCCCGTCACCTCAGATCTTCTGCCCACAATCTTTTGATCACTCCCAGGTTCAACCGCAAGAAACACGGGGGTGCCTGTTTCTCCTTTCTTGCTCCTTCTACCTGGAATTCCCTTCCTCTTTTCATTCGACTGTCTACTGACTATCTTTGTTTTCGTAATCTCTTGAAAACTCACCTGTTCCGCCTTGCTCACGGCTAGCTGTCCTAAACCTTTTGCTCTTCTCCCACCTGGTCTTGAGCGCCAAGAAACCAATTGGTGTATGTGCGCGGTACCAAATCTTTTTTAATAATTTAATAATAATAATAATGTCTTGGAGTGTGGGGCCTCCAGGAGGACCAGGTTGAGAGGCATGGCTCCCATTGTTCCGTGTGGACTCAACTGCCTCTTCTGAAGTGTGTCACCCACGTCCAGATCATTCTTTTAGGTGATCTTCCTAGTGGCGGTGGGCGGTTACCTAATGCCTTTCATGTTATGGAATGATTTCCCTCTTCCATGTCTCTACAGCAAGGGGGTCATATGATTGTGAGTGTGGGGGTAGACCACCAGGGGATCGGGGAAGGTGCACCAGTCCTCAGTTGAGGAGATTCAGTGTGCTGCTCAGAAGTAGTGTTCTATTGTACCCTTTCATAGCATTGCTCTCGCTGGCCAGGACATTAGTCTATTACTAGCATTCAAAAGTGGAGCTGTATGGTGGGTGCCTCGGTGGAGCTGTGTGGTGGGTGCATCGGTGGAGCTGTGTGGTGGGTGCATCGGTGGAGCTGTGTGGTGGGTGCATCGGTGGAGCTGTGTCGGAGCTGTGTGGTGGGTGCATCGGTGGAGCTGGGTGGTGGGTGCAACGGTGGAGCTGTGTCGGTGGAGCTGTGTGGTGGGTGCATCGGTGGAGCTGGGTGGTGGGTGCATCGGTGGAGCTGTGTCGGTGGAGCTGTGTGGTGGCTGCATCGGTAGAGCTGTGTGGTGGGTGCATCGGTGGAGCTGTGTGGTGGGTCGTTCGGTGGAGCTGTGTGGTGGGTGCCTCGGTGGAGCTGTGTGGTGGGTGCCTCGGTGGAGCTGTGTGGTGGGTGCATTGGTGGAGCTGTGTGGTGGGTGCATCGGTGGAGCTGTGTCGGTGGAGCTGTGTGGTTGGTGCATCGGTGGAGCTGGGTGGTGGGTGCATCGGTGGAGCTGTGTCGGTGGAGCTGTGTGGTGGCTGCATCGGTAGAGCGGTGTGGTGGGTGCATCGGTGGAGCTGTGTCGGTGGAGCTGTGTGGTGGGTGCATCGGTGGAGCTGGATGGTGGGTGCCTCTTTTGAGCTGTGTGGTGGGTGCATCGGTGGAGCTGTGTGGTGGGTGCATCGGTGGAGCTGTATGGTGGGTACCTCGGTGGAGCTGTGTGGTGGGTGCATCGGTGGAGCTGTGTGGTGGGTGCCTCGGTGGAACTGTATGGTGGGTGCCTCGGTGGAGCTGTATGGTGGGTGCATAGGTGGAGCTGTGTGGTGGGTGCATCGGAAGAGCTGTGTCGGTGGAGCTGTGTGGTGGCTGCATCGGTGGAGCTGTGTGGTGGGTGCCTTGATGGAGCTGTATGGTGGGTGCCTAGGTGGAGCTGTATGGTGGGTGCCTTGGTGGAGCTGTGTGGTGGGTGCATCGGTGGAGCTGTGTGGTGGGTGCATCGGTGGAGCTGTGTCGGTGGAGCTGTGTGGTGGGTGCATCGGTGGAGCTGGGTGGTGGGTGCATCAGTGGAGCTGTGTCGGTGGAGCTGTGTGGTGGCTGCATCGGTAGAGCTGTGTGGTGGGTGCATCGGTGGAGCTGTGTGGTGGGTCATTTGGTGGAGCTGTGTGGTGGGTGCCTCGGTGGAGCTGTGTGGTGGGTGCCTCGGTGGAGCTGTGTGGTGGGTGCATCGGTGGAGCTGTGTGGTGGGTGCATCGGTGGAGCTGTGTCGGTGGAGCTGTGTGCTGGGTGCATCAGTGGAGCTGTCTGGTGGGTGCATCGGTGTAGCTGTGTAGGTGGAGCTGTGTGGTGGGTGCATTGGTGGAGCTGGGTGGTGCGTGCATCGGTGGAGCTGTGTCGGTGGAGCTGTGTGGTGGCTGCATCGGTAGAGCTGTGTGGTGGGTGCATCGGTGGAGCTGTGGGGTGGGTCGTTCGGTGGAGCTGTGTGGTGGGTGCCTCGGTGAAGCTGTGTGGTGGGTGCATCGGTGGAGCTGTGTCGGTGGAGCTGTGTGGTGGGTGCATCGGTGGAGCTGTGTGGTGGGTGCATCGGTGGAGCTGTGTCGGTGGAGCTGTGTGCATCGGTGGAGCGGTGTGCATCGGTGGAGCTGTGTCGGTGGAGCTGTGTGGTGGGTGCATCGGTGGAGCTGGGTGGTGGGTGCATCGGTGGAGCTGTGTCGGTGGAGCTGTGTGGTGGCTGCATCGGTAGAGCTGTGTGGTGGGTGCATCGGTGGAGCTGTGTGGTGGGTCATTCGGTGGAGCTGTTTGGTGGGTGCATCGGTGGAGCTGTGTGGTGGGTGCATCGGTGGAGCTGTGTGGTGGGTGTATCGGTGGAGCTGTGTCGGTGGAGCTGTGTGCATCGGTGGAGCTGGGTGGTGGGTGCATCGGTGGAGCTGTGTGGTGAGTGCATCGGTGGAGCTGTGTAGGTGGAGCTGTGTGGTGGGTGCATCTGTTGAGCTGTGTGGTGGGTGCCTCGGTGGAGCTGTGTGGTGGGTGCATAGGTGGAGCTGTGTGGTGGGTGCATCGGTGGAGCTGTGTGGTGGGTGCATCGGTGGAGCAGTGTGGTGGGTGCATCGGTGGAGCTGTATGGTGGGTGCCTCGTTGTCCTGGTATCTGGCTACAGAGTTCGTTACTAGAGGTCTTTCCTGCAATTATGATTTAAGAGAGACTAGATACTAGCTAATGCACCAATTAAAGGCAACTTTTAAATTCATTATTCTTGTTTAGGTTTTGATGGAAAAAAATGACAAACATTTCTGACTATACAAACATAAAACCTGCCATGTTAAAATAAACAGCAGACAGGGCCTGGGTGCTGTGTAAAGTGAAAGTACGGCCGGCCTGGGCAGTGAAAGGGGAGGAAGGAGGAGAAATGCGAGTCAGGGCAGCAGCAGCCTTTGATGTTGCCGCCGGCCGTGCAGTGAATAATTAGGGGAGGAGAAATGCCGGCTGGGGGAAGCAGAGATGCCTGTGGGAGGGAGGCTTTGATGTGCTGGTGGCTTTGATGTGCACGAGCTTTTTCTCGGGCACTGCAACAAATCGCCGAGATGGTTAAGCTCTGTTTAAGCCACAATAGAGCTCGCCAGCTATGCGCATGCGCATCAGCAGGCTAGCCCTAAAAAGGCAGATCACGTAATCCAGGGAGCACGCATAGAGCCTCAAAGTTGGAAAATGATGGAAACAATAATGAAAAAATGACTATAATGTTGAAAGAAGGTGTGCACGGCAACTTCTGACAGTGCCTTAAGTTTTTCAGCCACCCACCGACCTCCCGCCAACCACTGCATCATCAGTACTCTGCTCAATGGATTCAACCTACCCTCCAGCATCATTGCAGGCATTCATTGATGATTGCTTATGCACGGGCCAGCAGCATGCAGGAATCATTTACCGCCTGCTGTGGCAAGCGTCTCGGGAGGTCACTCACTAGTTGTGTGCCTGACTGTTGTATTCCTCGCTATTGATAGAGAGAAAGATTCGTATCCTACAAAGGCTACCTGTTAGAAGTGCAATGTAATCGTTTGTAGAATGCATTCACATATTATCCAATGTTAAGAGGGAATTAGATATTAGAAGAAAATGTGAATCAACTAACATGTCATTGTACACATTAAAGCAACATAATGTGAGGTATAACGCTTAGTGTTTAGAAAGTGTACTTATCATGGTACCCAATGTAACTCCTTTTAGGTTTCATATAACACTGTGATTCATTGATGCATTAATTACGATAAGTCCTTTTCTAGGTTCATCATGAATATAAAAATGTGTATTAATGCAGTTAGTTGATGCATTTGCTAGTCAGTCTTGTATGGTGAATTTATTAACTTAGCTTGATTCTTAGGCCCCAATTGTTTTGCATTAGAAAGGTCTTCATTGCTGACAGTGGTGTTTATCTTTGTATGTAAAATCTGCAGAATGTTCCTGTCTCATATTTGCATTGCAGTTGGACAACGTTTATTAGAGAAGAGTAGCTGTATTGTTTCATTAGGCAAGGTTGCAGAATGAACGATTTACAGTTAGCTCGGTCACAGGAGATAAGGTGGAGGGAGGTGTTTTCACACGGGAGACGGAGAGAAGACCGAGGACAAGCTGCTACAGAGGGGTGTGTGCATGGAGAAGGCTGTGAAGGAAGTCGACGTCATGGAACGGTTTGTGGCTGAGCCCAGAGTACCGCTTGTTGAATGAAAAGCATTATGGGACTCTTGATGAATGCTATCTTTTGTATATGCAGGTTTGTAGAGAGGGATAGTTACCCCATTCCCACTTGAACTCCTGACCGAGTACACCTACGCACAAACGAGCCCTTCTTGTTGCTTGTAGCTTCATGCCTCTGACCCATATCCTGGTGAAATACCTTCTTAGGGAGGCTTTGTCTACTGACATCTTTTTCTGTCTTCTCTATTGCCCCACTCATTAATTAGTTTAGGGATGCCACTTTAGTGTTAGAGTAGATATAGTTAGATTTAAATGCTACATCAAGAAGAAGTGCTGATGCAAGGAGACGTGAGCTTTTGTTTTCTCATCTCATGCATAATCCAAATTGAGCTTCTTGCTCTTCTTATTCTCCAGCGGTGAACCTTTTCAGAAGGATCGGTTTCCTGTTGTTCCCTTTGTACTTCAATACCCTAATACTGAGATGTGTATATGTCCAACTATTTTTGAGTTTGTAATAAATTGACTAACCTTCCTTTGATTGTCTGTTTGGGTTCTTGTAAAGCCATCTGTATTGCACTGCATTTCAAATGACCCATGACCTTTCCTTCCCTTCAAGCATTCATGCTTCTAAAAATAACTATTGGAGATCTGACATTGAACTGTACAGACCAAGTGGGTCCAGGCTCCTTCAGTATTCAAATTGCTATGTTTTCGCATTTCTTAACCACTGCCAACCAGACATGCGTACTACAGCTCACTCACTGCGTCATTGCTTTAGATGACAGGCTACGTCTCAGTCAACACTCGAGTTGTGCAGTCATCCGAGTGTGGTGCGATGGAGCGCTGGCTGTGGAGCAGAACAGCTTGGGCACAGTTCATTGAAGTTGAATGCAGGGGGTAAGAACTGATCTTCCCCAACTGCAACCCTGACAGACCTCCTGCACTCCCGAAGCATAGGGTGCCTGGTTGGACCAGGCGGCAAGACATAGCAGTGTCTCTCTCTCTCTGTCTCTTCCACTGCCCCTTCCCTTTTGGGTCACCTGCTGGGACTCCTGTGGCACTCCAGAAGTGCCGAGAGGTTTCTTGGTTGGACGTGGAGTATAAATCACCCCTGCAGACACCTGCTTTTCAGGAACAGAGGTGAAGCACTAGGTCAGCTGGTCTACAATCCCACCATTGCCCTGCAACACTCTTTGCCGCCCTGTCTGCCGCTTCCTAACAGTCTGCGGGACTGCAACAGACTCGCCTGCGCCAGGGACTCCAGGTCCCAGAGTCCCCGAAGAGCTAAGCATCACTATCATGCGCCAGGAGGCGCCGCTTAAATTTTGAACAGGGCTCCCGCAGTAGGGACGCGGGCGGGCAAAGCCCGTGCCAAGGGCGGGTCCGTCCGCGCCCGTCAAAGCCCGGAGAAGGCTGGGCCATATCCTTTGGCTCTTCCTATCTGGACTTTACATATAAGGAAGGTAAGACTGAAGAGATTCATATGTACTTATAAGAAGAATCTATTAGATCCCACGAACATTGATAGTGAGGCCATTTTATTCTTTTATTTTGGAAGCATCTGGATTCAGATTTTGCTTGTAAACTTTTGTTGTATTGATATTTTATCTGTTTTTGTTAGCTACCTTGTAGCCTTTTTATGTTATAGATATATATTTTTAATGGTATATAACCAACTGTTCTAGCATAAACAACTTATTCTGAAATAATTTATCGCGTGATATCCCTGCTTGCCCAGCATCAATTATCCCATTTAATAGAGTTGAGGTCTCATCTCCTAATTGTTTAGACGAAATGGGGAAAAGTAAAGCATCCAACATGATCAAGGGGAAGAAAAAGATTGCTAAAATGCAAAAACAAGCTAGTTCAGCAGTTGGGAACTGTACACTTGATGCTATTGATGAGTTGAGTGAGGAGCTAGAACGTATGTTATCAACACGGAAAGAGATTAATACGAAGGGAAAAAGTAAAATCTCCTCTTATTACAGCAGGAAAGAAAAAGCTGATAGTGTTAAGGTAAAAAGTCCTGCCATCATCGTGCACCAACCTCATAATAAAGTTCTTACACAAACATTAACTGTGTCCCCCCCCCCAATTCTAAGACAGGCCAGTAAGCGAAGTTGTGACCAGACCAAATGATCTGGGCCTGGTAGAGGAAGCTATACAGAATAAATTAAACCCCACCTATAAGTTGGTTCAGGACCTCTATGTAAAGTTCAACACTGTTCAAGATGAGGTTACTGCAAATAAAAGAATGATTGAAGTATTAATCAAACATTCCTCAATTGATCCTGGAATATGAGCTATTGAACCAGGGATAAAAGTAACACTGGAAAGAAGGTTGGCCTCCCTAATGCAAGGAAGCCGGTTCCTAAAACTTCAGATAGTTGCAATGTAAACCAAAATGCTAATCGGGCTGTCAACCATAAGTCTTGTCCCATGCAAAGGTTACGAACTAACCCTCTGGAAACTTCGGAGCCACTAAAGCAAACTTTAGTAATAGAACAACCGGCGGTTTTTAATATTCTTGATCCATTAAATCTACATTACCAGGGGAAACAAAATAGCATAGGAAATAGACTGGATAGGTATGCAAGTAGAAATTGGGAGACCGAACCTCCAACTGGGGCCCGAATGGGGGCACCGGGTTGGGGAAGGTGGTCTGGCAATAAGGAGGTGGATCATAGACCCCCCCCTATCTTTGCATACTACACCTAGGCATGAGCATAAACTGTATACCGTGTACTTAACTAATGTACCAAGGTTAGCCCCGAACACTAGAGAAGATAGGGACTCTCTTGTAAACAAAGTAACCCACTGGTTTAGGAAGGTAAGGCAGTGCTGTTCCATAATAAGATCCGACATAAAATATGTGGTAAGGATTATTCCCCAGGACATTGGGAACCTTGATGATATAATGGTATTTTTTTGGTCTAAAGATATTGTCGAGAACCTAATTGTTATGAACCTGAGATCCCATTCCCTATACCAATCCAACATTGGCATTAGGCAAAGCAGAGCTGAGGGACCTAGTGATTTGATTAAATTTAGCAACCAAAAATGTTATAGCGATCTTGAAGCTATCGATTGACTACCGCAATCCGTGTTCACCCATTCTTAAATGAATGTCATAACTCAATCTTTGATTCCAACTGTTGAACAATCCCTTGATCTTTTCCCATCTGAAGGTTGCAGGACTGAGGGTAATCGGCTGAATGCTAATGTGGTTTTGGGGCGAGTAATGTCCTCTAATTTTGACATGCAATCCGAAGTACCTACTATGGGTGATAATTCTGATACTATAGTTCCACATCTTAAGATGGTATCATGGAACATAGCCGGTCTTGCAAGGAAATTGCAAGAACCGGACTGGCAGACTTATATTGGTCTTTTTGATATCTACCTCATCCAAGAATCCTGGGCAGTGCATTCAATATTTAAATGCGGCTATAGGACATTAAGTCTAGAGGCGTGTCAACCACCCAGAGGACGGCCATCTGGAGGCCTTACAATTTGGATAAAAAATAACACCAATGCCTCCAAAGTCACCATTCCTACTGCCTCTGATGAAATTCTGGGTCTTAGATTTGAATTTTCTAACAAACACAAGCTTTACTTGTTTAATATATATATAAGACCGAGAGACCCTTAAAGAAATCAAGAATCATTACCCGGTTAGAGGAAGCCATTGATACTATTCATCCGGAAGATGTTGTTGTGGTGGGAGGTGATTTTAATTGTTGCTATGAACCATTGCAAGAAATAAATATGGCCACTGAAGAGCAAGACCTAGCAATGGGCATTCCATTATTGGTAACATAAAAAATGACGGCACCTTCTGTCTCATCATTACAAATCTTTAACTTTACCATTGAGAAGGGTTTTAGATCATGCAATAGCAGAAGCCAATTAGATCTTAATTGCTCAAATACCTTTTCAAGAGGGTTTTTATCTTCTCGTATAGACTACATCATGATAAGTATCTGTCATTGGTCACTTGTCCAAAGTTTGAATGTTGACACAAGTAAATAAGAAGGTGATCACTTCCCCCGTGTTTAGACATGAAGGGGAAAGTATTTTTGTTCCACTCTTCTCCCCAACCAGATACGTATTTAAAGGTGATAGAGCCAGTGGTTTCCAATATTAGGAGGGCATTAAAATGGCCTTCCATTTTGGGCAAGCTTGAACCATTAACACATGTTTATAATATTTTTGCTGATTCTGTATCACACTTCCTAGAAAATTGTTCTGGCGAACTAACTATAACTCAGGTACACTATACGGTAATAGAGAGCATAAAACCTCATTTAACTAAAGCAGTCTCTATTAACAGCAAAAATAACATTAAGTCTGTGCAGTCCAATCTTTGGTTTGATTCCGATTGTGCATTTGCTAAACAAAACTTGGTCAAGGCCTTGAGAATAGGAAATACAGTCTCGATCAGGCACTGTAGGGACATATACCGCAAAGTCCTGATAGTGGCACACAGGAGGTAGGAAGATGACAGTTGGGAGGATCTGATAGCAGCTATCAAGAAGGGTGACCGGTTTTCGTTCTGGAAAATCATTGCCAATGGTTCCAAGGCAAATGTCCCGGCTCAGGATTATAACCTGGACCCTAGATCCTGGTATAACCACTTTGCCCATCTATACGCTACCCTAGGACGTACAACTTTAGATCCCACAACTGATATCAGCACACTTTTGTTAGCTAATACTTCTTCCCCTCTACATTTTAGTATGACAGACACAATAAAGGCAATTGCTGCCATAAAACCTTCTAAAGCACCCGGATCTGATAAAATCCCGGGTGATTTATTTAAACATGCGGTGGATGTCTGGGCTCCCTACATCAATCTCCTCTCAAATGGAATATCTAGTGGCCAGCCCATCCCTGACTCATGGAGAGGAGCGGAAATCGTTCCGATCTATAAGAAAGGCTTGAGGGACGAGCAAGCAAATTACAGACCGATTAGTCTCCTAGATATATTGCAAAAAGTTTATGCTAAACAGATCTTGAATAGACTAAGTGAGTGGATCCTAGATAATAATGTGTTCTCCCCTTGCCAAGCTGGTTTTAGGAAGAAAATAAGCACCATAGACCAGGTCTTTAGGCTATTAATTATATCATGGAAATATACAAGTTTGTGGCATGGTCACCTCAATGTAGCCTTCATAGATTTGAAGGCTGCGTTTGATTCCATCCCTAGAGACCTTCTCTGGGCTAACGTTCTACGGCAAGGAGTCCCGAGCAATATTGTAACGCAGCTGGTTAGGCTTCATGAAAACACATATGCAAAAGTGCGCTGGGGGAAATCAGGAGAATTGACGGAAGAGATACCCGTACAAAGGGGTGTGCGCCAGGGCTGTGTCCTGGCGCCAACCCTATTCTTATTGTACGTCAATGACCTGATTGAAGCCCTTAAAAAAACACCCATGATTCCTCGAAATTAGGAGGTAAGCACATTTGTGCACTAACTTTTGCCGATGATACTATTCCATTATCGCAAAAACCTAGGGGCCTCCAGAATCTCTTAAATGCATTGGATGAGTATTGCAAGCAAAAGGGCCTTGAAATCAACCCAGTAAAAACCAAATATATATAAACCGTCAGACCCATAATTCTTTCACAAATAAATTGCAGCTAAATGACGTA
Source organism: Lissotriton helveticus (assembly GCF_964261635.1). Lineage (NCBI taxonomy): Eukaryota > Metazoa > Chordata > Amphibia > Caudata > Salamandridae > Lissotriton > Lissotriton helveticus. Next base: position 1,596,917,353 of record NC_136059.1, on the reverse strand, counting down.
ACTTTGGAGCGAGTTCCAAACTTCGTATATCTTGGGGTTACTGTCGACTCTGAACTATCATGGAACCCCCAGATTTCGAAATCTAAACTGTTTCTTACCCAAAATGCATCTCTAATCATAAAGAAACTTTTCTTTACTACGTCAAAAGCGATTACACCGGCACTGCAAGTATATAAATCTAGAGCACAGACAGCAGCTCTATATGGTTCAGAGTTATGGGTAGGTACTATCATCAATAACTATAGGGAAAAATAAAATTATGAGAAGGTTCACTGCCCTCCAGCAAAACACACCAGTGATTCCCTTTATGCTGGATCTTGGTATTAAACATATAGAGCATAGGGCTATTTGGATGACCCTCTCATATTGGATCAGAATATGGACAACGGAGGAACTGCTTGTTTACAGGCAAGCTTTGCAAGAATTGATTAATCTGGATGCTTTTTTCACGTTCCCTTGGTTGATCCATATTCGTAAATGGTTGTTGAACTTGGGTCTGAGCAGATACTGGAAATATCCGGACTTGCTCACTCCTTACTCTAAAATGGAATGTAAAACCATCTTTTGGAATTTCATTGAGCAGAGTGTTATAGTAAGCTCTAGTCATGGATCACTCACAACTCAGTTTCTGAGTCTTAAAATTAACCCCTCCTTTGAATCCTTTTTAGATGAGGTGGAGCCTCTTTTAGCTAAAATGCTGTATCTAAAATTTAGATACGGCACATTACAAATCAAGACATTCACATCCAGGTGGGGAAAATGGAGTGAAGAGGTAGAAGATTGTATTTGATCAGAGTGTTCCCTGGGAAAAGATGAGGATATTGCTCTTGTCCTTTTCTTCTGTAAATTATATGAAATTCCCAGGAAAAAATGGATTAAACCTTTGGGCAGGAATCTCGGTATCAGAAAATACATTGAGATGTTGCGTATTCTTAAGTCAGATACCTCCAGATCGGTTGTATTTGGAATGAGCAGATTTCTATTGGCTGCCAATTTTATTAAAACAAAGCGGGGCCTAAGGTTCTGATATGCAATGTATTTGATAAACTACGATGGTTTGGTTTTTAAATGAATGTAATTTCATATATTTGAATTTGTATATAAAGGTAGCAAACTTTTTCCATTTTGGTTGATTGATAAACTTTATAATATATTGAATAATGTTATTAGGCACTTGCACTTTACGTACCAAAGACTCTTTAGATGAAATCTTAACTAATTATTGATATGGAAATTGTTTTGAAAATTGTAAATAGTGGGTCCAATTATTGTATTTAAAATGCGACTGCTGGCTCCTTACATTGTTAACATCATCTTATGCTGCTAAATCTATAAGATTGTATTTTAGGTTCGTTTTAGCAAGACAATGTGCACTTTAAAAATGTTTCCTTTTGCTGCTAACTATCCAGAGTTTTAGAAATTGTTTGGAAAGAAGATATTTGTCTGTTTTTTTATGTAAATGTCTTTTACTTTGATGATTCTGTGAATCTAATAAAGATGCTTAAACTGAAAAACTGAAATTGCTATGTCTGTCTAGAACAACGGCAGGTGCTCTTAAGTGACAGCCCGCCACTCCCTGCTCTTGTTGTCCTCAGATTTCACTGCCTGGGCTAGCACGGGGCAGTCAGCACCAGAGAGTGTAAGTTGCCACAGAGGGTGCCCTACTGCCAATCGCAGCCCAAAGTGCTGCCACATCATTCTTTGGCTTGACATGAGTAGCTCTAGGGCAGACAACTACTGCAGCAAGTACCTTGCCGCCGATCGTGACACAAAGCCTCACTTTTGCACTGTTAAGTGTTCTCCTGTCTCCCGAGCAGTTCCTGACTATTTGTCAGGCCGTGCCCCAAGAATTTAATAGAAATTGCATCCCTTTTCTGGCTTTTCTATCTTGTTATTTTGTAGTGTCATTGGCTTGTCATCAGTAAAGAGCAGAACGATTTTGAGTAAAAGACAGCCTCATTTATCCTTGGTCCTGCGCTGCCCCACTGCCTAAGAGAAGTGTAGAAATGCGCTGTGTTTATTAGTTACAGAGCATTCCTGTCCTTTTCTCCTGCGCCAACGCACAATGGGCTGCTGTGCGCCAATGCAGGAACTTTTGCACCATGGTGCAAGGGTGCCTGCATTGCACTCCCTTACGCCTTCCCTGGGGATGGGTACGTTTTTGGCGCTGCCTCAGACTTACGATATCTTGTAAATCTGGTGCATTGTCAAAAAGCCATGGATGTTGTTGGGAATGCCCCCAGCACCACCCATGGAACACCCCTATCACACAGTTTTCTGTTTGAAAGGGGCACATATTTATAAGGTCATGAAAAGCCACGTAACGTTGCTTTATGTCACCTTATATATATGCCCGCGTCACATTGCGCTACCTGAACATAAAAAAAGTGACGTTCAGGCGGTGCAATAGTGCCGGTAGGGCCTCATTTGTGCTTCAGAAGTTTAAAGACAGATTTGTAATATTCAAATATTGTAACTTGACCTTATTCTAAAGACAAAATGCTAATTCTGAAGGGAGTAAAAGGAACCCCTCCACCATGCTAACGAACAATGCAATTAAAGGGCTGCAAGCAGTGTTCGTGTGCCTGCAGGCGAAAAATGGCTGACTATGATTATTATTCTCATGCCCTTCAATTGAATCTTGCTAGCACTGCGCATACATTCAAGAGCCATTGTGTCCTTTGCCACTGATGTCATGGCACAGAGGATAAAGACAAATGGCCCTTTACAGATTTGTAGAGGTGCAACTGTTCAAAACACACAAAACTAGCATTTGATGCATAATCCAATTGCTGTACATCTATAAAACGTGAATGAAAACAGTAAGCAACTGTATGTTCTGCTTGTTGTGGGGTCTTGTTTTAATGTGAAAACTTTTTCTACGCGCCTGGGAATACCAAACTGAAGAAAGGACGAGAGATGTTATCAAAGCCTGGGTTATGTCTGGAATTCATTTAAAATGATTGAATATTTGGCGGTTTTGACGCTGGTATCCTTGACATTAGTGTCCAAATTGTACAAATCCTGTATTCATCACATTTACGTAGTAAAGACAACACAATAAGATCAATTATTGCTAATGCTTGTCAATAATAAGGCATTTGGTGTTCTGTTGTTCCTATATTTCACACGAATTGCCCAGCCAACACGTGTTTCGTTGTGGGAAGTATCTCAAACGACTTCTTCAGTGCTGACAATAAACGGACAATCTTGTCTTATTCTCCCCGCCGGTTGTACTTCCGTCCCAGCTGTGTGTAAATATTCTTCCGGTTAACTCAATCAGTGGTCGAAGTGGGGAAAAAAAAGTAGGGGAACTGTGGGCGGAGAATCAGGGGACGGGAAAAAACAGAGGATTGGATTAGTGTGCGGAGTCAGAGGTGTGGCTAGAAGTAGCAAAACATACCAATTTTTTGTACGTTTGGTATTTCACTGACCAGTTACAGCTAATAACGTTATTTAATTCAAATAATCGATAAACATGGTTATTTGAGGTTTAATATATAAGTTGTTTATATTTAATAAATTTACAATGTGGGACATGTTTCGAATCACAGAATATTCCAAATACGCTTATAAGTGGAATCATAAGCCATTTGTCTCCGAGCCATGCAGTTTCTTTCATTGGCACTTCTCCTCCCTTTTTCCACCCATTTATGACATAAAATTCTGGTTTAAATTCTATGACAGGAGGCCCCACGATTTTTATGAACATTATAGAAGACAGACGATTGATTGATATTCTGTTCCGCAGTGGTGCGAGCACATCATTCATTACACTAAAGCCTCATTCACATTCAGCAGTGGAGTTACAAAAGGTGTTTATAATGTGCACGAATGGTTTCAGGCTTTCAGGGATGCAATTTTAATTTTGTTTGTACTCTCTGAAACCAAGGATGTAATGCCTAGAATCAAATACATGCAACCTGCTACAAAAGTTTTGTAATTCTCCCTCACCGTATAAGATGTCTACTGGATCTGGCCAACAAACTGGTTGTAGGAGTTTCATTCTATGTACTAACTCTTTGTATTCTATTTTGTCATTGTTTGTGGCTGTGCATCTAGAAACATTTGATGCATTAGACATTTTCATCCTTTTTCGCAGGTTAATTGCTAAGCTCCTAAAGAATTGTGCCCTATTGATGCTAACACAGCCTTTGTCCTGTTGCAGTCCTACACCAGCAACGTGTATCTGTTCAGCAGCATTTAATACAGTTGTAGCAAAGGACCCGGGTGAATCAGCCATTGAGTCAAACACTAAAATCTGCATCTGTATTGAACGATCAGCCTCATATATGGTCATGTCACGCCGCTTCAGCCTTCTGGATAGGTCACCCAATTCTGTGAGAGCAGCATATAATATGCCAATATTTTCAACAAACACCAGGGAGGTTAATAATCGGTTTAAACAAGCATATTTCCTCTGCTCAATGTCACTCCTCATTGAGTCTTTGGAAGATTCCATGAAATGTTTACTAAGTGCTTTGTAGCTCTGCCGTATTTTTCCACATGATACATCTGCCGCATATTCTGATGGTTTTAACAAAAAAATAGTTTGTAGCTCAAACGGATCAAAAGTTACTAAACAACGTGAATTGTGTTGCTGTGAAGTGGAAGGCCGTGTGCAAAGGTTGACTGGTCACCTTTCTCACCGCTGCATTTGCATGTTAGGCGAAAGCTTTGCAGAGACTGTTAGTATGTGTAAAAATGTCCAAATAATAAAGTATCAGAAAATGTAATACATAACACTGCAGTCTTTTTTGCTGCATAATTTAGTCAACACTGCAGCATAATGTTGTCCTCCATTGCTGCATATTTGCAGTGGCCCCAAAGCAGGCAGCACATGCTAAAAGTGCTTGTGTATGAAGCAGAGAGACAATGACGTTTGTGAGCTTAGGGACATTTTTATTGGAATGGTGGTGCAGGGCAGCACAGCATGTTACTTTGCTGCACTGCCCTGTATCACAGAAAAAGGGCAAGAATGCACAGTATTCATCCAATATGGTGCATTCCTGTCTTTTCCCCCTGCGCTGGTGCCATTTCAGCAGCCTAACGTCAACGCAGGCACACTTGCCCCATGGTGCAAGGGTGCCTCCTTCCCATGCAGGATTGTTTTTGTGCAGGAATGGGCACCTTCATGTACAGAAATAATATTGAGAGGCTTTTTCCTCTTTCTATGTATGATGCAGAATAAAGCACACTTTGAAAGAGGAAAAAGTAAGGAGAAATAAAGATATTTCTCCTAGTTATGCCTCCTCTGGGGAGGTGCAAGATTTTGACGCATTCCCAGGATTCCAAGCCCTTATAAATCTGTGAATGTGTCAAAAAACGTGGGAGTTGTGTGGGAGACTTTTATTGTTGCAGGAAAACTACTGGGTTTGCAAGGAACTCTGAAGCGATTTATGCGTTTCTAAGAGTGAGTCATTATGCTGCACAGTTCTGCTGCTTTTGTTACTGGAGGCCGAAAACCAGTACCCAGTTATAAAACCAGTCTCCCATGCAACACCTACCGCAACACCTCCCTTGCACACAGTAAGGCAATGCAGCAGTTTGTGCTGCGTTGCACTACTCCATATCTATGAAGCCGTTCAAAGCCATGCCAAGTGGTTTTACGTGGCTTTTAAAATATGACTTGGAGCTTTGCATTGTGCATGCACCACATTGCAAGGTGCAGGCATGACGCAATGCCCTTGAAAACATGCCCCTTAGTCTGGTGTGCATGCAAATCCTGCATTCCCAATCCTTGGTGAGTTGCATTAGTACTACTGTAACAAGGCCAATGGAGGCACCAATGGGTGAGGTGGACAGTCCTCAAGGGTCCTGTGACCTCAGTGACAAAGTCACTGCTGCTCTAGGGTGTGCTGCTTTGTAGGCCTGCCCACTAGACTGGAGGTGAACTTCAGTATGGATTGTGGTGGACAGGCCTTCAAGGTTAACCTACACTGGCAACCGGTAGGGTCCATCAGCTGGTGCTCAGACAAAAGGGCTTCTAAGGTCTAGTAGGGCCTTCTAAGGTCTATCATGGGAATGTGCTCCCTCAGGAGTGGTCTGATGGACTAGGCATGAAGGCTGAACCAGGTTCTCCAGTTCCAAATTCGGTAGCTCTGGCCATAGTGCCACATCCTATCCCCACCCAACACCCTTCTGCCCCACTGAGTGAAACTCGCACTGTCTTCAGTTACAACTCAATTCTGCCCCATTATAAACACCTGGATGTGTCTCATTTCAAATTAGGCCCTGCCTGAAAAAAAGTAACATTCTGGAAAAAGCAAACACTTATAGGGAATGCAGGATTATGTAAAGTATGAAAAATATAAGCAGGAAAGACATGTTAACTTAACGCTTTTACTCTCATTGTTCAGAAATCAATGAGTATGTTTGTGTCTCAAGCATTGGGGACATGAATATAGGGCTCCTCCTGTATATATGTGTTAAGCAGGGCTCAAAAATCAAAGGACCTCTTCAAGACAATCTGATCGGACTCACGGAAACCCACAAGGGCTCCTTCATATTCATGTCAGCCAGCTAGCTGCTCAAACATAGTATAGCACATATGTATTCAAGTGTCCTGCTAAGAAGAATGAGTGCGAGTAAGTAAATGTGGGTGTGAATGATTGAGTGCCAGAATGTAACTGAGCATGAGTGAAAGAGTGTATGCAGATGAAAGTGAGAGAAAGTGAGTGAGAATGAGTCACGTGGAGTAAGTGAACTGCAAGTCAGAATGAGGTAATTAGAGTAGGAAAAAGCGAGACTGAGTGAGAGTGAGAATGTGATACAGAATGTTTAAGAGTGAGTGCAAGGGAGCAATTTTGAATAAAAGGGGAAGTGAATGAGAATGAATAATGGGGGTAGTGAGCAGAGTGAGATAATATGTGAGCAAGCATGACAAAACACAGGCCTTGGCAAAGTGGAGGTAAATATGTCTCCGGTTAGCAATCAAACCTCTATTATTCCGATTTCAATTTAATTCCGTTTTTATGGACAAGTGGCACTCTATTCTCAATAAGTGCTCTCTGGATCTTATATTATTAATCGTCGAGTAGTTGTCAAAAACCATCCGAGATTTGGAAGAAGAGATCTACACTTTGAAGAGTGAGTTGGAGATGCGACTTGGGTCCAATGCATGGAAACTACAGCTGGAGGTTATAAATCAAAAATTGGAGAAGTATGAAAAAGAGTTGCAAGAAGGTAAACTCAGGAAGTACAAGGGTGATACCATTGATTATAAACTCAAAGAAGTTTATACATGGGCTGAAATTTACTCGAAGAGACGATTTGAACATCGTAAACCTACATCGGCCCGAGCTCCTCGGATGAAAGTGTAGTTTCGGATAGGGACACTACCATGAATCCCCCATCGGCACAGGTTACTTTGAGCAAACAATCAGCTGGCCCGTCATCTGGTGCAACAGAAATCACTCAACCTGCACCCTTGGTGTCTTTTTTGGCCCATGTTCCAGATCTAGACAGCCCACCAACGAACCAGCCACCAAACTCGTTACCTTCAGTAGAAAAACCAGGCGAGGACAAAACAGGCAGAAGTTTACGCAGCGGCAGGACAGTACCCTAGTAATGAACATTTCTTCAAAACGGCTTGACCCCAGACAAATAGCAGTTTTAGCAAGGGGCATGTTGTTTGTCCCAACCAACACCATAACACAGTTACGTGTTCAAGCTGATTTTTAAAAATGTATGAGACTGTTGAAGTTACGTCACTTTTTTTTCCAATGTGGTGCCTGCCACATCCCGGCAAACTTCTAAATCAGAGCAACCATTTAAACCTAAAAGCACATTTGTACCTCCAGTGTCCCACAAGATGCTGGACACCTTTGAAGCTCTAGTTTACAAACGCATTGAACAATTATCTTTCCACACAAAGAAACATGACAAGTTGACTAATTTTGAACGGAAGACTATTACAACGTTGGCCAACGATGCCTCTTTAACTATGCAACCAGCGGATAAGGGAGGAGCCCTTGTTGTTATGGACACGGAATATTACAACATGAAGGTGAATGAACACGTTGGTAATCCTAACACATACATGTTGCTCACCTATGACCCGACCGCACAGTTGCAGGATATGTTAAATCAATTACTAGTGGAGGCAGAGAATAATGATTGGATTGATGCACAGACCAAAGCTTTTCTAACAACGCAAAACCCGCGACGGCCAAGGATATATATGATACCCAAAATGCATAAAGACGCCAGCAATCCTCCCTTCAGGTCGATTGTTTCAGGCTGCGGGTCTATTTTTGATCCTGTGGATAAATTCTTGGATTTTTATCTACAGATGTTTGTTCAGAACTGGCAAACGTATCTTAAGGATACTACCCATTTCCTTCATATATTGACTTCAGTTACAATTGATTTTGACATTCCTATCCTACTATGTACCATTGACGTCACAGCACTCTACACCTCTATTTCGCATGCAGCAGGTTTGGAAGCAGTTGAGTGGGCCATTCTACAATCGCCTAATATCACCATGGTGAAAATCTTCATTTTGCAGTTACTAAAATTTTGTTTACAGAACAGCTATTTCGAATGGCAAAATCACTTTTACAACCAACTCACTGGAACCTCCATGGGTTTTTCTGGGGCCCCAGCGTACGCTAACATCTATGTGGCGCAATATGAATCTGGCAATATCATCTCGAATTCTACATGATGGAATAAGATCGCAGTGTACTGTAGATTCATTGACGACATCTTCCTCATTTGGAAGGGGTCTGAACATCTGTTAGTGGCAATGATTGATGAACTGAATAATTGTATTTCACATATACGATTGACGTATAACATTCATCAAGATACCATACATTATTTGGTTGTACAGATTCACAAACTTCCTCTAAACCAATTCAGGACTACTGTTTACACTAAACCGACTGATTGGAACAGCACATTACTATATTCTAGCTTCCACCCAAAGGTCTCTTACAGAATTTGCCTTATTCACAGTTCATCCGGGTGCGTAGAATTTGTTCTGATGCCAACAAATGTGATAATCGATTTCAAGACCTCACACAGAAATTTCATGACAGTGGTTATCCTATTCAGATCATTGACACTTGTCGTCAAAAAGCATTGACTAAAACTCATGATCAATGTTTACAAAAACAACCAGTACAGCCTAACACTCGTATGGTTTTCGTTTCGAAATTCTCTACTGCTTCACATGCTGTGAAACACATTATACATACACGTTGGGATTTACTCCAACATGAGAAGGATTTCAATGGAATTTTTTCAGAAAAACCCCTCTTTGCATATACTAAAGGCAGCAATCTCCGAACACTTTTGGGTAACCCTAAACAGCACATGGCAGAACAGGTTCAATTAGGCACCAAAAGATGTAACAGTTGCATTCACTGCAACAACATTACGGTTGGAGACACATTGACACACCCGTTATCTGGTAAAAAGATCAAATTAAGACACTCTTGTCAATGTATTTCTGTCAATATAATGTATTGCATAAAATGCCCATGTGGGAAAGCTTATATTGGCAAAACGTCACGTAAATTGAGAGTGAGGATCACGGAACACAAGAGTAGGATTCGGACTAGGAACACAACATCTAGTCTAGCGATTCATTGGGAGGAAGCTACACACTCAATTTCCCAACTTAGGGTGCAAGTAGTTGAACAGATTCAAAGTAAACCAGGAATGGATGTCAATAAATTGTTGTTGCAACGTGAATTGTACTGGATCCAAACCTTAGGTACCATGCAACCAATTGGGATGAATGATCGGTTCGATATGAGCTGCTTTTTATAAATTGGACTTACATTGATGATAGAATGTGGATGTGATAGTTTTCTATTTGCCCTAACAGTAATTGACTGCGGTGGATTCTTCATCTGCACTTTTGTCTAGCTAAGACCCATGCATGGTGTGCCTTTATGTATAGTCATTTTGATTGATAGCATTGACATTTAAGCATACATTTTGAGAAATTGTTTTGCTTTCACAGATTGCCCCTGAAGAAGGGACATTACTGTCCCGAAATGCATTGGGCATTTCCAAGATGGTTATCGTCAAGAATATATTGATTTATGTATAGATTGTTACGCTTTGTTCATTATCATCTCATTGGATTCATGTATTAATGGACCAACAGTTGATTCTTTTTCTTGTGATTCAAGTGATCATGGTACATTCATTTGTCCAACATTAATTGAATAACGCATACAGGAATGAATGTGGATGATTAATAATAATATTTTTATGAAAAACATAGTATGTATATGATTTATTTGTTTACTCATTAAGTGGACCAACAGAGTCCGTGAGGACTACTCATGCACAGTGCGCAGCGTTTACTACCAGTTTTGGCAGTATTATAATTTCACGGCTGCAGGGGCACTTGGAGGTTCTATGCCTCTCTGAACCTAGTTTGATCCCTCTATCTATAATTTCTAGGGCCACTGAGCTGACCCATGAGGAATTCTTCTCCTTGCATGTGAACCCCATATGTGCAGCTCACAGATGCCTTCCCAGTAGGTATAGACAGTACCACCATGTCCAACAAAGTGAAGTGGCAACATTCAACCCCTTTGGTCCGACTTCTGTCCTCAACCCAAGAAAAACTCTATCCACAATGAGAACAATCAACAGGGGCCACTGACAGCTGTCAGTTTCAAGAACTAAACCCCAGGCAATCCTGGGTTCTCTGACCTCTGAAGTTTTTCAGAGTGGTGGGCAGTAGCCCCAGGTGTTTTACACATTTTTTCCACTCCACATCCCTCCAGTTCAGAGATAGTATCCTGAAACTTGTCCTTCAACCCAGGGTGTGTACCTTTAGATTGAAAAGGAATCCAGGATTAGATTTTCCACCTCCTGTCTCTCCATCTTGCCTTCTGTATTCTCCATTTGGATGTGGTACTCCCAGAAAACTCAACTGTCAGGGCGCCTATGGTGGCTGACCCTCCCAGTACTCCTGAAACCAGGGGCAACTCATTTCCCAGAATACAGTTCATGGACACCTGGAGGCTATCTATGAGCCTCTTCTGGTTCACCTCCCCACCACACTCTAGGACACCAGGGCCACGGGTGGATAAAGCCCTTCCCCTAGGCCTGAGTCACTCTAAACACTTGACCACATGTACTGTTTAACCCTGGGCGAAGTACTACGCTACGCTCGCGTAGTTTGCGAAGTTTGCGCAACTTCGCACTACGCGAGCTGCACGTAGCACTGTGCAGGGGTCATTTTTTGCTTGTTCGCGGTCCTCAACGTCATGTTCGCGACCGCGAGCAAGCAAAATGACATCCCGGCGAGACTCTCAACGCGGGGAGGTCAGGTTTCTCATTGCGAGTGGTCGTGCATGCTCGCGTCCGCTCGCGATGAGAAACTACCAGTTCGCGTTAAGAAAGCTGCCGCTCAAGTAAAAATGTACTCGAGCGGCAGAAAACTACAGCTCGCACTGTGCAAGATGCCGTTTTCAATGATTGCCCAGTGCCGGATGCTTGTTCGCACTGTGCAATCATTGAAAATGCATCTTGCACAGTGCGAACATGGTACTATGCAGCTCGCGTAGTGCTACGTGAAGTTCGCGTAGTGCGAAGTGCACTTCGCGTAGCTTTGCGTAGCGCTACTTCGCGAACTATGCCCACCCTTAGTTACTGTTCTGAGGAGACTAACCTTTCTACAACCATGGTCTGGCTAGCCCCAGTGTCGCTCAGAGCAGTGGCTGGGACCCCATTCAATTTCACTAGGTGGAAATGACGATTCCCACCCTCAAGGTTTATCATCTTACTCTTTGAGTCTACCTCCTAACTGAGGGAGATCGGGACATGGTTTATCATCTGCCCCTGGGGACTGCTCCCCCTAGGATGACATTGGCCACTTCTGTAGCTTTCCCACCTGTGGGTGATTTCTTTGGAGAGACAGAGTCCCCGTGCTTGTGTACTAGTTGAGAACAGTCAAAGCACCAGGGTCAGAAATGGGGCACCATGGGCCAGCGCCCATGAGAACCTCTCCCCTTCTTCTCAGAAGGGAAATGCAAACCCTTTCCTTTTTTTTCTTTTTTCTTTTTGTCAAAAAGAAAAGGGTACATAAAGATATTCTATACCGCAGCAGCAGAGAGTGACAGCGGGCAACAATTATGACACAGTGACTTACAGAATTTATACTAATTCCTAACTAAACAGGAACCCTTTCCTTACATCTTAACCTGATACCTGTCTGTGTTTTGTTTGACCCCCCTCACTCTTTCTGGAGGAACCTGAACCACACTTCTTGGGGTCACTCCCAGACACCTTCTTGCACACTCTGGTGCTGACCCAGACATCCACCTCTTCTGCAAGCTTTGTGGTGTCAGTCAGCTTGCTATCAACTACGTGTTGGCTCTGGAAAACACATATCTAGCATGTGCTCCTCCAAAATCAAGTTTCAAAGCCCAGAATAGTCATCAACCTTGCTGCCTCTCACTCAGCCTTTCAGTTCCTTGCTAGCATACACAAGATAGTGCAACAATCTTTGTGAAGAGATTTTGTGGGTCGCACTGGAACGCTCTCTGTAACTCTCTCTCATGGGCCAGCCAAACATTACTAAGTAAAATAGACTAAATGAAGGTGTACTGGATATGATCCTCTATCTCCATTATGAAGAGTGTGTACCTCCCCACTGTGGGCATGTATCTCCACATGCTACCCCCCCACCCCCCAGGAATCCTCAGGAACCTTGTGCACCCTTACATTCACCTCATAGGTGGAGAACCTTTGTCTATGTCATCCCCCTCAACAAAACTGGGCATCAAATCCTTTGGTATGTGAATTTTCCCTTCTCCAGTGGACATTGTATGTACGCTGCCAACACTACTGCGGGACTCCACTTGCATGTCTCCGATGTCCGGCTTTGAAAGGCTTATGTCACTGGCCATCCTCCTCTCCTCTGTGGCCAGCCTTTTCTCCTCTAGAGCTTGCTGCTTCTCCAACTTAGCAAGCTTTTGCTCTCTCTTAATTTTGGCAAGCTCTAGCTTGAGTTTCCTCTCCTCCCTTCTGTCTTCCAGCTCCTCTGGGGACAGGTCTCTAGAAGGCACGCTTCTGCATGCTCTTGGATGTCCTTCCATTCCTTGGAGGATGTTATCTCCCTCCTCAACAGGTCGCATGTCAAGACACTCAAATAGATCTTGTTCCAACTCCTCTTCAGATTTTGACCCTTGCTCCTCATCATCTGGATGTGTCTGGTGGGCTTCTGCCCATGCTCTTGAAGCTACTTGGTGATTTGCTTTCTTATCACTCCCCTTTGTGAAAAACTTCTTCTCCTGGCAGAATCCTTTGAGCAGGGACACAGTGTAGCTCTCCAGATTGGCCGGCTCATACTAAATCTTGTCAAGTAAGGTCACGGGCAAAGCAGAGAAAAAAATGGCAATTGCTAAAAACTATGGAAAAATCAGGAAGTTTGAATCAAGGAGAATTGAATCAAATTGGTCTAGATATGGAGTATTAGTGTACACTAATTAACTGTATGGCACTGCTCCAACACAAGGCCTTTCCTCACAGGTGATTACCAATGATAACATTTGCATTTCTGGTTGGCAGAGGTATGCACCCTGTGGAAGCAGGAACCACAGTCCTAGTCAGGGGAAGTCATATACACACCATAAATTAACCTGGGATCACCCTTGGCACAGAGCAGGCAGGCTTAACTTGAGAGGCAATGGGTAGTATTTTTGCAGCACTTCAAACAGTAACACAATGACAACACCACAAAAAGACTCCACATCAGTTTAGAAATTTAGATTAGGATGTTATGAATATAACAAGACCAAAACAAAAAGAATCCAATGAGTATAAGTTGAAATATGAATTTTTAAAGAATAAAAGTGTCAATAGTGCTTGAAGGAATAAGGATCTATTGGGTATTATCTGATCACACTGGACCTGGGAAAAGTCAAGAGTTCAGGCCGACAACGATGGAGTGTGTGCCAGATACAGAAGCCATGCAGGCCTGCTGAAGAAAGCACCTTGATCCTGGCCGCAACAGCGAGATCAGGGGTGCAGCTGAGTGGTGCGTCAGTGTCGATCCCACAATTGAGGTGATGCGCTGATTCCCTCTATGCAATGATGGCGATGCACCTGTGATGGAGCTGAAGCACCAGAGCTTAGATGCATTGGTTCCAAAGTCGATGTGCTGGTTTTCCCCACGCGGTTGAGGGGATGTGTCGATCGTCTCTCACTGCAGCGGTGGCGCTGGAGCGTTTCCGATGCATTGTTTCTGGAGGTGATGCAATGGTTCAGACTGAGATGCGCCAATTTTGTTCCCACAACAGTGATGATGGATCAATTCTGCTTCACTCAACACAGGATGCATTAGCTACACTAGAGCAAGCACCTGGATCCACTTCCAATGAACCAGGCACAGGAGCAGGAAGTGAGATTTTGATATCCCCGGGTCTCAAAACAGGAGGCAGGACAACATGCCCTTGGAGAGCATTATGGGTTTCAAGCAAGAATCCTATTCTTCCTCAGCAGGGGCAGGGGGCAGCAGGCAGTAGGGCAGCACAGCATAAATGGAGTTTTCCAGAGCAGCAGTCCAGCAGAGTGGCCATCTTTATAGCAGCACAGCAGTCCTTTTTCGAGACAGAGCTTCTTTATAGGTCCCTAAGTGTCTGATTTGGTGGTGTCAGAGACCCAGCATCTATACTCAGTAGTGCTTAAGAAGTGGAAGTGACTTCAAAAAGGGGCTTTTAAATGCACAGAGGTCCTCTCTCCCAGCTCTGGCTCCGGCCTCACTACAGGAGTGTATGCAGCCTTTTGTGTGGGGACAGGACACTGCTTATTCAGGTGTGTCTGTCCCTCTCTCCCATATTGTCCAGCATGACAGATCAGGATATAGATGGCCACTAAGTCACACCTAATGTTCCTTTGTGTGTGCCTATCTAGAGGGAATGCACAAAGTCCAGCCTTCACCCACCTCAAACATGTATTGGAGGCAGGCTGCAGGTGCACAGAACTAAGAGCAGAGAAATACGACCTTTCAAAAACTTTCATTTCTAAATTACTGATGATAAATTCAACTTTGCCAACAAAGAGGATTTATGATTACTATTCAAATGATATGAAAAATGATAGAGCCACTCCTTCCCAATCGCGAATTACAACTGATAAGTGTAATAAGGAATTCCTAATGTTAACCTATGAGAGGATAGTCCTCACAGTAATGATAAAACACATGTTGTTGTTTATCACTACCAGAGCATGTAAAATTTAAAAGTACATGTCCTACCTTTTAATTACACAACACCCTGCCCTATGGGCTATCTAGGGCCCACCTTAGGGGTGACTTATATGTAATAAAAGAGAGGGAGTTAAATGATTGGCAATGGGTTTTGTAGGCAATGTCAACATGGCAGTGTAAACTGCACACACAGGTTCTGCAGTGGCAGGAACGAGACATGTTTAAAGTGCTACTTTGTTGACGGCCCAATCAGTGCTGCAAAAATGTTTGGGGTGACCCTCTAGAGAGGGCCATTTTCCAACGTCTTTTTTCTTTTGTCTCTATGGCAAAATAAGGGCCCATATCTTTTGAGATATTATCCTAAATTAATTTGATCAAGTGGGCCAAGTGATTCTCTTGTCCCAAAAAGAGATAGTTTAAGAGGCTTCTAGGTTTTTATAGGCTTACCTCAATTTTTAGCAACAGTGAAAAGGGAAGGGTGCTGTTGAGGACCTTTGGATTAACTTTCTTGATTGACAGGGACAACATGGCTACTTTTCAATTTAGAGTCAATATAATTTTCTTTAAAGCAAGTAACTGACAGGAGATTTTAGTGGTTCTACCAAATCTAGGGCAACGCGTTCTACCTGTTCAAAGAAGTGAGCTGGGCATAGCTTGTTAAGACTCCGGACGGATGTTGGCCATGATTCACATGTTTAATTTCGGGATCAAGATTAGGGTGAATGAGATTAAGGTTGCTAGGTGCAGCCTTGAGGTAAATAGTGGGTGCATCCAGACAGCAAGCAGTATAGTAATTGTTATAAAACTATATCATGATGCAGACACAAATACACATTTGCTTCTAGAAAGTAGATGCCTTACCCATCAGTAATTGACTGAAATCAGGATTTTCGACCTTGTGCTGTGTGCTGCTGTTGAAACTAGAAAAAAGGATGATAATGTGTTAAATAATTAATGAGAAGGCTGAAGAGGTGATTGTGAAGCCTTTGGATTGTTAAATTCACTAGCAATCTTGAGCAGCTTTTTTACTACCTAGAGTATGTATTTATATTTCCGTAATATTGCAGGTTCAAGCCTTCTTGATGTATTTGTTAAATTTGTCGTGTCTGGGATAAAACCTTTCTCTTTTCTCTCCAGCATGTAATTGTTCTTTAATGCCCTGTCAATCTCGTTCTACTTAGGGATGCTAACTAATTCATGAAATATCTGTTGGATCCGTGCGCCTTGATTTTTTAATCTCCATCACCCCCCACCCTCACACATGGGGACATAGCTACTCATATATTTATCTCAGGACAAACAAATTTGAGTCCTCAGCATGAGTTGGCAAAAAGAGTCAGTCAGGTCCTTCAGCTCAACAGAAAAAGAGGTGATCCCAATCAGTACTTAGATTATATACCCAAGAGTGATGTTTATGTTTGGTCTAAAGATGATAGCTAAATCACCTTATAGTTCTCAATTCAAGTACATCAATTTTGAAGACATTCCAGACTAAGGGCCTAAATTAAAACTTGGTTTCATTGGAGAGCCACCATAAATGGTGGCACTGTCGCCTCCCAAACAAATGGCTTCCTCTCCTCATTTAGTGATGGGATGCTGCAGGGTTTCTGGCAGTAAAACCTTGTCTAGATCCCCCTACAAAAACCCTTGATTTGCAGGGTGATCCACTAGTGGGTCACTAGGTCACAGTTTTGATAACCCTGTCCTATTTGTGGTAGGGCTACTGTCAATAGTGTTCCATGAATGAGTCTACCTTGGAAGGCACTCCAGGTTTGGAGAGGGTAAACAAATAATGGAACAAACACAAGGAGATGATGGACGGAGCGCGGAAACATTTTAGACACCCACCCCCAGTCACAGATCTGGGTTTAATCCATCATCTTTCTTTATCTCACTTCTCCACCCCAGTTCAGTCCCAGCCATATGCAAATCAGTCTTGACCCTGTTCCTCCTGGAAAAGTCCAACCCGAACTGCCAAGACAGTTCGTCCCTGGACCGGAAATACGCATCCTATGACCAGTTTCAGGGTTTCACCCCTCATCAGCCAGGCTAGAATGAATCCAGTGGCTAAGTGAGCAAGGGACCCACATCTGGGCATACCCTGTCAACTTAGGACAAACACAACAAACACAAGGAGAGGATTCTGGGAGCCCTGAAACTTTTGAGACACTCACCCCTAGTCACAGATCTGGGCTTAATCCATCATCGTTCTTTAGCTCACTATGACACCCCAGTTCAGACCCAGACCATATGCAAATCAGTCTTACCCTGTTCCTCATGGGACCAGTCCAGCCCAAACTGCCACGCCAGGTCTTCCCTGGGCCGGAAACAAGCATTATAGGACCAATTTCAGGCTTTCACCCTTCATCAGCCAGGCTAGCTTGAATCTAAAAATGGCCCTGATGTATATGAAAAAAAATCTCTGCATGTCAGGGTCATTGTTTTTTATACAAACACAAACTCCCTCTATCCCGAAACAGCTCCATATTCTTTGTAGGAGGCAACCATAACCTAGACTACTTTGAACAGAATGGAGCACAGAGTTTATTGGGCTATCAGTCTCATGAGATCTAAGAAGGGAGGTAGATCCGAATGTGGTGGGCACTAAGTTGACTACATGCTTCATGTGACACCAACAAATACCAACTAATTATAAACCTATTGAAGTATTATTTGTGCAGAGGGCAATCTTTCTCAATCTGAATTCTGTACCAAATTCAGTGATGAATCTGCTCTTCTTATACTGATAGATGCGATGTGGTTCCTTCTCGATCAGGAAGACTCTGCTGCCCTGATACTGTTAGACCTCTCTGCAGCGTATGATACTGTTTCCCATGCCATTCTGGTCAAATGCCTATTTGACTCTGGCATATACATAATTGCCTGGGCTGTTTTCTATCCTCCAGGTCTCAAACTTCCTCTCTACTTCCTTTTCTATCTACAACTATGCCCATCCTTTGTGTGGTTCCCCAGGGTTCAGCTCCGAGTCTCTTGTTAACATATATATGCACCCTTTTGCTGACTTAGCTAAATCTTTTGACTTCAAAATATTCTCTTACAGGCAACATTACACACGTTATTGTATGCATTTCAGAAATCCTTGCTGCTACTGAAGCCAACTTTCATTCCTCTATGGCTTGTATTTGATCATGGATGAGGCATAAGGGGCATATTTATGACTCTGTTGCACCGCCACTGCATCCCTTTATGTGACACTCCAGCGGGGCAAGCCTTAAAATCATATCTATGAGGCCACGCAAAGCCACTTTGCATGTCTTTGAATGGCTTCATAGATGTGGATTAAGGAGAAGCAGTACAAATAGCTGCATTGCCTTACTCTGCTCTCGGGAGGCATTCCATGGGTGTTGAGTTGGGTGTTCCCATGCAACACCCATGTATTTTGACACTTCTCCAAATATACAAGGCCATGTATATCTAGGGATGTCCCAAAACCTTATACCTTCTGAGGTGAGGTGTGACAAGGAATAACTTTATTTCTCCTTGTTTATTCCTCTTTCCATGTGTTCCACATTTGGTAGCTCACATAGAAGGAGGAAAATGCCTCTCAGGATTGTTTTTGTGCAGGAAGGTGTGCATTTGTGCACAAAACAATCCTGCTGACAACACAGGCATCCATAAACCATGGTGTAAGGGTGCCTATGTTCGCGGAAGGCTGTCAAAATGGTTCCAGCACAGGGGGAAATGACAGAAATGCACAGTTTTGGAAACATATGGTGTATTTGGTCACTTTCACTTTGATGTAGTGCAGCAGAGCAAGGTGACTTGCTGTGCTGCCTTATACTAAAAACCCATAAATGAGGCCCTAATTGTGTCAAAAACGAAATGTGAAAACGAAAGAGGTCCTCTTGGTAGTAACAACTCAGGCATACACTGTATTTCTACATTATGTGAGCTAAGTCTCACACCAAGCAGACATCTGGGATTGCCCGTAGGAAGGTAGGATCTGACTGCATGGTTAACCCCACTTTTTGGCTGGTGTTTTACTGTTTTTTTACTAGTCTGAGTGGGATCCTGCTAATCAGGAACCCAGTCTATCTACTTTCTCCTTAAAATTTTATGCCTTGTACTCTGGTACACTCCAGATTGGCTACTGGGGTACCCATGTAAGTCCCTCAGGGCAAACGTACACCAGAGGCCTCCCATAGGCTGAAGCATGTAGTATGCCACTGATGGAGCAGATTTCATCTGCAGTCATGCATTGTTTTATTTTTTGTACTTCAGACAGGCTGCATTTAAATTGCCACGCACATTTTGGTGCAGGTTAAAAACATGGCACATGAAAGTGAGGCCTATTCACTTCAGTCTGAAAATGCTTTTGCTAAATTAACATGTGTTTTCTTGCAATGTAGAGAAAAAGTGGCCTTTTTACCTTTTGAAGATTCATTAAATGTGTTTCTCTCTTCCCAGCTCATCCATGTAATCTAGATTTATTATTCCTGTCTTAATAGACTTTGACTTGTTGCATATTTTGATAAACATTTTCAGTTAATAACACCTCTTTTTATAATGTGTGTGAATTAATAATGCACTTGGGAAACATAATGGACTGATTTACATGAAATTAATATTATCTTTGTGTTTGTTTTATTTTTGGGGCCTACACAAAACATGGCTGCCTGTGAATCCATCAAGGCTATGACTTGCAATTTAATGAGAAGGGAGCATGCGCAGACTGTGGCAGCTTTCCTCATGACAAAAAGTCAAGGACAACCTGAACTGTAAATTTTTGTAACTGTGCCAATGTACCAGTTAGTTAAAAGTATCCGTTCTGACTACGCTGTGGAAGGAAGGATGAATTAAAATGAAACATTTTTCCTAGTAAATGTTGCAAATGTTTATAAATGTAGTTATGCATGTATGCTTCTTTTGATAAAAACTGGTGAAGTCAGGATTTTAGAATGAGTCAGGGTATTGTGAACTCATGCCTTTATGACTGACCAATTACGTAAAAGGATTCCTGAAAAATGCTACATCTTTGTGTACTCTGCCAATAATTAGGGTATAAATACTGTCCTCTCTGGATGGGGGCTGGCTATCTCAGCTCAGCTGGCTTCTAGGCTCATTAGGGGTGTGTGAGCCCTTGAGAGAAGGAACAGATTAGGCCAGACATTCTATGGGTTAGGTACGAGAAACGTCCCGGGAGATTGCTGAAGGGGCAGAGGTGCGTCCGAGGAGATTCAGGGGGAGGTTTCATGTTTCCACTACATATCTTGGCACTTCAGGCCACATTCCTTTGAGGTCTCGTGAAGGAGGGGCTTCTTTCCTCTTTAGACACAGACAGACAGAGAGTGCAGTGGATCAGGATAAAATTAGATGCTAAACTTTAAGTTTATGCTTTGACTAATAATTAGGTCTGAAAAGATTTATTTGACTTATGCATTTATTTCTCTTAATGGGAGAATTTTTGCAAACTATTTAATTATTGATTAGCCTTGCAAGACTATTTTTCTTAGAAACTCTTTAAGACTTTTGCGCCACATTTTCATAACTACATGTAATGCTTATATGCAGACTGTAATGTGTTCTGTATTATTGATATTTTTCCTGTTTTCCAAATTCTGTAACCTGATTGATATTTTACTAATGAATAAAGGGTCAGAGAAAAACTTAACTTTTGATTAGAAAATAAAACCCTTTAAAATACTCAACAACTCTCTTTATTGGCTTGAATAATGATTGCAGTTTTTACTGTTCATGATTTTTAAAGTCTCCTGAAGGTAATACATGGTGTGAAGGGCCCAACACCTTTTGAGCGGTAAATTAGAGGTAGCATGAGGGTTTTGCATTGAGAAACTACCAGAAGAAATTACCGCTCTCCATCACCACCTATGAGAGGCCATGCAAAATGGAACAACAGGTCTGCCATTGCAGCCTGTGTAAGCTGGTGCTTGCACCACTTACTTTAGATATAGGTTCACTATATCTATAGATCACTACACTTAAAAGTCATAAGACAGCAGGCCTTAACAATCCTGGAGCCAGGGTGCTGGGTTTTACATGAGAGGGTGCCCCTGCATGAGCAGAGACCCTCTGAAGCAATCAATCAATCACTTTTTTTCGATTTTTTAAAAATCATAAAAAGACACAGGATACAGATCATGAAAAAGACAATAAAATACGACAATAATAAAATATGTACAAGATATATCATATGTCAGATCAGCATATTTCATAAGTTCAAAAAAGATGATATATGTACACAAGTAATACATCGATATAAATAAACCAAAGAAAAAAATTATTCCATCTAATCTTAGAAATTTAAAAAATGTAAAACACCGGAGTTTGCTAAAATATTTCATTTAGAATTTGTCCTTGTCTTCCTTTGTTACGCCTTTTGTTTATACGAACTCCTGCTACTAAAAAGTTTGCTACATGAAAAGTTATTCGTGCATTATGCAAAAGTTGCAAAAATAAGAGTGCTGGCCTGACCTGTAGAAAGCCAGCCTCTTGAAGAATCGGTAGGAGATATTTTTTCCTAATTTGTGCATAATGATCGCAAAACATAGTGAAGTGTAGGGTGTCCTGAAATGAAAAATGATCACAATCACATGGACTTGCGTTATCATGAGTTTCCCATCTAGCATTGGTGCCTAACAAAAAGTGTATCAAATTTAAACGAAATCTAGTTAAAAGAAAACGGTGGAATGGTTTGTTAACAAAGACCAGGTAGGGTTCTGGGCCTGGGACAGTGATGAGGGCGTAATTTCTTCTAACAGTCGGTTTTTTAAACTCTCTTTCCTCCCGCTCTGCTATAAAAGAGTTTATCAATGAAGCATTCGAAGACCATTCTCGCGGGTTGTCAGTGACTCAGCCGGACATATAGGTAGAGGTGCATTAAAACCTTGCTGTAAATGCAATCTCGAAAACGGCTGAAACAAAACATGTCATGTTTGGTATTAAACACCTTGGAATCATACCTCCACACTGGTAACTGATGTGGGAGGTATGATTCCACCCTTCTGAAGTGAGCTTCGTGGGGTCACTGATCTTTCAGGTGCCAGCCTTCTCAACCCAGGCAACACAAAATGGTTGCTGCCAACCAGATAAATATATGCCCTCCTGCTGCTGAGCCAAGTGCAAGCAGGGGAAGGCAGGACAATAGGCATCCTATCACAGGGAGGTGTGACCACCTCCCAGACAGGATTTAGTGTATTGGGGCTGGGTGGGTGCACTTCCAAAGTGCCTGAAAGTCTGCATCTGGGGCACACTTGGTGTCCCTGTGCCTAGATCAGTTAACACCAGTTCTGGAAGCTGTTGGCTCCTGCTTTGGCATGAAAGTGGACAAAGGACATGGTAGTAACCTCCCTTCTGTCCTGACCCTCCCCTTGGAGGGTACCCTGAATCTGTCCAACCCTCTTCCATTGGTGCATAAGGGCTTACCTGGTTGTAGGCCTTTATATTTGACGTGGACAAGGTTCTGAACAAGAAACCACTGACTTTCGACAGTCTGGACAATCTGGACTTTGCTGGACTTCAACTGGGCCTGACTTCATCTCCCTCTCTGTCCAAAGCATTGTCTTTACCCGTGCACCACACAGATTCTGTGCAGGACCTGTGGAGCATCAAGGACATCTGAAGAATCTCCCTTGGGGTGAAAGAGCCAGTCCAGCACCATAACGCAACTGACCAGTCTGCTGATCCCGAGCTCGCGCAGGCTCTGAAGGCTCCAGCAACACAGGAAGTGGATTCTGAAGTTCTTCGAGGTTGATCTGCACTCTTACCATGTTTGAGGCCAGTATCTCTTGTGTGGACTGCATAAATTGAACTCCTGTGCACTGCATACTTTTGCAAGTGCATATGCTTGTTGGCAAATCCCAAGCTTGTGCATTATATTCTGTGTACTGCTGACCCTGAGCAGTATTTCCGCTAATGCAGTATTTCCGCTAAAGAAATACAGCCTCCTTGTACCTAGTGCTCCATGGGCTGGTACTTTGTGATCTTGCTCGAGGTCCCCCCGTGACTCCTGGTCATTCGGCCGGTGGGCCCTCCTGCAGGTCATCTTGAATGATATTGGACTTCCCCGGATGCTCCAGATATGCCCTGACTCCCCATTGTGTGGTGATTCCTCTGGACCTTGCTGGTCCACACCGCAACCTGCTTGACCTTCCTGCATAGGTTGCTGTTCCCAAGGCTTGTTGGCCCTTCAGCCAGACACCGACCCCTCAGTACTTGACATCCTTTGTGGGACAGCTTGCATCTGGCTCCTGGTCATCTTCGACATCTCCTGGTCCTTGTGGCTGCAGAGTTAATCATCCCTTCTTCTCACTCGAATCCCCCGACATCGGTGAACATTCGTCTACTGAGCTCCTGGTCACCCTGAAGTGTCCCGACTCTGTCCCCTCTGCTTTCAGGCTCCTCTTATGATGAATCCAGCCCTGGGTTCCGACGGACACTTTCTTCCTTCCCGGCAGCAGCACTTCTTTTGAAGCCCCCATTGAAAACAACAGTGTTTTCCGACACCACTTCAGAACCATGCATTCCCTGGGATAGGTAACTTGGGTACTCCAGTATCCACGGGTGGGGTGGCTCTCCAACCTCCTAAGTTCAAAAGGTTTTCTTTGAAGTCCACTGAGCAGGGTCCTTAAACTTTGAAATTGTAACCAGGACTTCCCCATCTGATTGTAAGGAGAGGTCTTGTTAGCACACTGCACCCGTCCACCGTGGGGGTCCCTGTTTACTCACCTTGGTTGGTTCCGTGGGGTCCCAGCGATTCTATGTGTTCTAGACACTGTTTCGACTCAAGTTGTGGTTCTTATATCACTATTTTAGTATATGGTTTGGTCTTCCCCTGGAGCCCACTGTGTATTGTGCTACTTACAACTGTTTCTTTGCTAAAGTATTGTGTACTTTGAGTTACATACTCGTGTACAATCAGTCAGTCAAAAGTACTTTATTCGGTTCATAACAGAAACCATAAAAGTATACTACACATCAAAGTCAAGACCTCAATAAAAAATAATGAAAAAGTGGTACAAATATATAGTCCATACAATACATTATTCTGTTTAAAAGCATACACTAACGATATAGATAAGGGATTTCATTACATCTGCAAATATCATATAAAAAGACTGGTTAAAATGCGAGGAACAGTTAGTTTAAAAAACAGAAAAAGAGCTAGGTCACAATTCATAAGTTCACCGCTATGTACAATGGGTCCACTTAATTTTCCTCTTAAGTCTCATGGCTATTGTCAGGTAGTTTACTATGTTAAAAATCTCCAAAACATTAGACTGCAGCTGTAGGTACAAAAGGGCGGGTTTAACTTGTCTAAAGCCCTTGTCTTTAATAAGAGGCCTGATGAACCTTTTGCGAATGGGGCGAAGGTGTTCACAAAAGAAGATAAAGTGCATAGTGTCCATGATGGAGAATCCGTCACAAGAACAGATCCCCAAATCTATCTCCTTAGTCCAACCCGGGCGTTCTGTGAGAAGTAGATGGAATTTGTTCAGTCTAAACTTTGTCAATAGGAATCGGTGGTTAGAATTATTGACAATTCTTAAGTAGGGTTCCATCTCACTTGAAGTTATAAGCAACTGGTGAGCCCTTACTGTTGGTTTACCCAGCTCCTTTTCTTCTCTGGCCAGAATTGCCATCAGCTTGAGCGTATCTTTCACCCATTTAACATCCCCCTTCAGTAGGTTATTTGGCTGCACAAACAGCTCTGGTCGTCCCAGTATACCTGCCATTTTTTTAACATTGTTCAGCCAGGGGATGGAGTTACCATGCTCAAGGGCTAAACAGTCCCTGAGAATCTCATGGTTCAAATCCAACTCGGGGTTCAGCCAAATTGTTATCCATTTCAGAAGTGGGGCTATGGCTATACGATCCTCTAAATAATCTACACCACACTCTTGAGGGGTGATGTAGCCAGAAGTTGACTGGGGGACGGATAGGATGGATTTCAGAAACTTATCCTCTGCCACCTGCATGACCTTTACGTTTTTAAAACCCCACAAATCAGCTCCATACATTGCTAGCGATATACATTTGGCAATGTATATCTTTAGCACCGCTTGCAAATGCTTTACCCCCAGTTTGTGGGCGAAACCCAAGACGGCCAAGATAGACCTTGCAAAGGCATTACGTTTTGCAACCAGTTGAGGCAACCATGTGGATTTATCATCAAATATAACCCCTAGGTAAGGAAATCTTGACACCCTAGAGAGAACATTCCCTTCACAGTGCAGGGTCTTAATTTTTTTAGGTTTACTGCCCACAATCATTTCGTGCGATTTAGTAAAGTTTACACTGAGATCCAGCGCTTTCATAAAAACAGCAAATGAGTTTAAAAGACATTGCAGCCCTACTGCTGTGCGTGCGATAAGAGCGGCATCATCCGCATAAAGTAATGCCGGGATGAAGCGCTTGCCTGCCCTTGGTATATCATTTCACACGTCAGCTAAAACAGTGCCTACATCGTTAATGTAGAGGGTAAAGAGTAGGGGGGCTAAGATGCAGCCCTGCCTAACCCCATTTGTGATCCCAATCTTACCCGTACTGTTACCCAGGCGGTCAAATCTGACTGTAGCCGAGAGGTCTCTATGCAGATCGGCAAGAAAATATACAATGTTTTTATCCATACCCAACTTAAGGAGCAACCCCCATAATTTGGACCTATTCACACGGTCAAAGGCCGAGGAAAGGTCCATGAAGGCTAAGTATAAAGTGCCTTTTTGGGCTATTGTATATTTCCCAATTAATAGTTGTAGGTTAAGACTCAGATCTATGGTCCCTCTGCCTTTCCTAAACCCATATTGTAGGGCCGAGAGGGTATTAGTTTCAGCCAGCCAGTCAGTGAGTCTGCCTAAAACCACCCGACCTAACACTTTTACCGCAGAGTCAATAAGTGAGATCGGGTGATAACAACTTGGGTCCCCTCTATCGCCTTTCTTAAAGATGGGTACAATAACGGATTCAGACAAGGTACCCGGAATACCCATTTTACACACCCTGTTAAAAACATTATCTAAAACACTAGACCATGTCTTGACTTCTGATTTAAAGAGGTCGGCTGGGACACCATCAGGACCCGGAGCCTTATTACTTGTCATCTTCCCGATGGCGTCTGCCACCTCTGTCACAGTAACTGCTAAAGTATAGGGTAACAAAGTGGGGGTCGATATAGTCATCTCCCGCAAGTTTTCCCCTTCCTAGACTGACTTAAAATGCGAACAGTGAAGAAGGATTTTCCCTTGGCAACCCGTTTTGCATAAGACAACCCCGGATGGTTGTCTCGGCCACCCCAGTTAGGCCCACTAAATCCCTTCGCTATCTAATACACTCTTACAACAGCAATGTGGTTCATTGTTTATTAATATAAAATGTTCGTACAAATACAATTTTGTGGTAAAAACAGCTCATTGCGCCCCTACATTAAAATCTCATAGACAAATTCATAAAAATACAATTTCTACTACACATAAATTGAAAAATAATTTAAAAAACACAATCAATTTTCATTTGGCGTTTGTTAAACTAGGAGATACAGAGAAAGGAGAGACATACACAGACATAAAACTTGTCAATACATTTTGCACATTTTGAGATTTAACATAAACACAATCCTGGACATGAATAATTCTTTGTCTACAGGCTAGGTTTTTGATCCCTTGATCGTGCAGAGGGGCGTCGCCGCCTTTCCATGTTTTTTTATTGATGCGTTACCATCTTTATCAAGACTATATTAATAAGTCTCCCCTACTTTTGGCACTGGTTGGTTGCCGCTGGTATAGACCTCCTGCGGATAAACATATTTCCATTAGTGTCTTGCATATGTTGCATTTTACTTTTTTACAAAACATCTTGTAATTAATAATTACATTACAAGCAGTCCTAATGTCCCTGGTATCATAACACATAATGGTTGTCGTGCTACAAGATCCCCACTTGATAATCTTTCTAATTCATGTATACTACAAATACATTTGAGTTTCATAATCCTCCATAATACATTATATGAACCCATTACTATCTTTATATAATCTGGCCTACTACTCATCCATGTTATCCACAGCATCCTTCCTATTAACAGCATCTAATTTCCTTCATTACCACTCCTAATTTGATTTTTTGGATCTGTTCTCCAATCGTTTCTCAATAGGTCCAGACCCCTATTACTGATAAGAACTAATTTATTAATTTGTCTTGTTTACCTGTTCAAATAATACAGGATTTCATGGGTTTTCTTACGTAAATTGTTCAAATTTTCAACCTGGTCAGTTTATACTGCAATGTAGATGCATGTATTTGTATTATTATAACTGGTTATAAATAGCGAGAAATATTTTATTAGCTTTACTGCCACCACTTTGTTTACCATCTTATCCTCGTTCTTTTTTCCTCTCTTGTTAATATTGGGAAGCCGTCCCTCTGGTACCTTTTTGTCACACTGTACTCCCTATGGGTGAGAAGAAAAAGCTTACCCTATATTGATATTAATAAGCTAAACTCTTTTAGTGTGTTTAAGCACTTCTTTGTTATGTTACCTTTGATTCTTATTTTTGGGCAAAAGATGGTCCACTATTCTATCCTCAGATCGATTTTTGACGAGGTGTTCTGGATTTGCAGGTATCTTTTCAAATGTCTGCAACCAAAGACATGACCTTATTTATTGCTTTTAACATGTTAGTCACTGGGCTGTCTGTTAAAAAAACAATCTACAGGTCTTACCCCTTCTCTGTGGTTTTGTAAACTTTATTTTCTCAGGGGGCGGGTCCTTTATCCTGGCTTGTTCCTACCATGATAAAATAAGCGATATATAGGATCAGTTTTATGTTTGAAAAAATACTGGTGCTACCTCACTAGCGCAGTTTTAATCTGGGCTGGGGCAAGTTCTTACCGTTAAATAGCAAAGCTCTAGTCTCCCGCGCCCCACGTAATCCTCAGCTTTCTTCCGGTCTCCGGTCATCTCACGCCAAAAACGAAAAGACCGTTAGACGTTTCTTTGGCTCTATTTAAACCCGCCACATAAGTTTGTTATTGGCTCCTTGGCTGTTATATCAGGTGAACCTTGTTTTCATCATTTCTTCCCCCATGGCCTGCTGCGCATGCACTAGAATTGGATGCCACGTTCCCTACGGGTACTAAGCCTCGCTATGAAACGCGGTCATTTTTCTGTCATGCCTCGATATGAGTCCCCATGCGTTGCGTTCCAACAATCTTTTTGTTATTATCGCGCACGCACTCGATCCATTGGTGTTGTCATGATCTAAATCCAGCTTGCCACTAATCCTTTACCGGATTCCCACTCCTAACAGAAAAAAAGGATTTTTTCTCTGTTATGTATATTTCTTAAAAACATACTCGCTTAGTACAAAATGACACGATTTTTTGCTAACCATCATACTCGACTTGTGTCATTACATGGGTGTTGGTCTACAGGCGAATTCGAAGCCTCGCTTGCTGACAGCCAGTTATATTTAGCCCGATCACATTTTTAAGGGTTAGACGCTTATTTATATACCATTATTTCATATAATATAATTCACTATATTATTGTCCTATCGCTGTTGTACTGAATGACACTAAATATTCCAAATCTAAGTTTTTTATATAAAACTTGATCACACGTATGTTCGTTGGTTCTCAGTGAGCTACACACCTGTTACACAGATCTTAGAGTGTAATCATGTTACAGTAATGTTCCTTTTAATCTGCAAGAATTTTACTGTTTATCATTGGCTCGCCACTATTTTCATCCAGTCCTCTCTGGAATTTAGACCTTCGTTGATTGTATCCAGATATATCATAAACCACTGTTCTCGTGACTTCCGTATCACTTCTAAGTTTCCTCCTCTTCTACTCATGCTGACTTTTTCTAAAATGAACCATGTAAGATCGTGACAGCCATGGTTCTTGGTTCTATAATGGTCTGTTAGGGGAGCGTTTTCTTTTAAATTCTTAATCGCTGATCTACGCTCCAATAATCTGATACGGAGCTCCCTCCCTGTCTCCCCCACATAGCCATAGCCACATGGGCAGATCAAGAGGTAAACCACACTCTTGCTCCTACAGTTATTTAGACTTTTGGAATTCAATATTTTGCCATTAAAATGCAGTGTCTTGCTTTCAATGCAGTTTGGGCAGATTGAACACGATCCGCATTTGTAGTTTCCTACCGCTTTTCCGTTACCTGTCAAGGTGGTTTGGGACAAACATGGGGAGGTTTTATAGGTATGTACCAGTGCGTTTCTGATTGTCTTGTTTCTCCTGAAAGAGAACAGTGGTTTGGGCAATGGTACTGTCAACTCACTATTAAGAATTTTCCAGTGTCGGTTGACAATGTTTTTTAATTTATTACTCAGACCAGAGTATTGGCTCACAAACTCTATTCTATTCTCTGTTTTGTTGGTTTTCTGTCGATTCATTTCTAAAAGTGCATCTCTATTATAAAATCTGGCTCGTTTTAAGGATTGTTTTATTAATTTTTTCGGGTATCCTCTTTCCCGTAATTTTTTATCCATGATCTCGGCATGGTAATAAAAATCATCTAGACTCGTACAGTTGCGCCTTAATCGCAAGAATTCCCCAAAGGGAATGTTATCTTTCTGGGATCTTGAATGGTTACTCTGATATTTGAGAAGACCTCCAATTTACCTCTTGAGTCTTTTAATTTAATATCTAAAAAATCTACATTACTGTTGCTATAGTGAGCTGTAAACCTTAGGTTTTTATCACCTAGGTTCAGCCATTCCAAGAAAGAGACTAGCTCCTCACTGGCACCGCTCCAAACAAAAATAATGTCATCTATGAAGCGGTGCCAGTGGATGATGTTTTCAAAATATGGTGCTACCTCGTTGTAGATATGTTTTTGCTCACAATTCGCAACGTAAAGGCAGGCCAGACTGGGGGCACAAGTGGCCCCCATGCTGGTCCCCTTAACTTGTTTATAGAGCTCCTCTTTGAAAAGAAAGATATTATTTTTCAAAACTAATTCAATACAACTCAGGATGAATTCCCTATGCCCATCATTAAGATCAATATCCTCCAATATAGAGGATATGACCTTGATGGTATCATCCTGGGGGATATTTGTGTATAAGGCCTCGATATCTAGCGTGACCAGGTATTGAGTGTCCTTATCAAAACTCATCCCCTCAAAGATAGAAATGGTGTGGGCTCTGTCCTTTAAGTATAATTTTTGGGCCTATACTAGTAGACGCAAGAAATGGTCAGCATACTTGCTGAGTGGTTCCAATAATGACCCAAGACTGCTTACAATCGGCCGCATCGGCGGATTCTCCATGTTCTTATGAATTTTAGGTAATCCATATATTGCTGGAACTATAGGATTCCTATTGAACAGAAAATTATATTCATCGTCGCAAATCCAGTCATTTTCTAGGCCACAGTTTAAAAAGTTGGAGACATCTTTCTTCAACTTGTCAATCATTTTGTAGGAGACAGGAATATAATGGTCTCTCACATCTAATAGGGACCTCATCTTATTTTCATACTCTGAACTATTGAAAATAACAACCCCCCCCCTTGTCGGCGGGTTTGATTGTTATTTGGTCACAGTTCTGTAGGTCTTTGAGTGCTGTTCTCTGACTTTGGGACAGGTTGTTAGTTGTTCCTATGTGGGAGACTAAACTATTTTTTACTTCTATCTCTACAATCCTTTCAAATAATTCTACATTTATTTCAACCTGGTTGAGGCTGGGGGTAAAAATTGACTTCGATTTAAACCTGGTTATATTTGGGGCAGGTTCATAATTTCTATCTGCAAAAAATCTATTAAGTCTCACCTTCCTAAAGAAACTTTTCATATCTTTCTCTAATTCAAATTTGTTTGGTGGAGCACTTGGGGCGAAACTAAAACCATACTTTAAGACCTCTACTTCCTCAGTAGAAAGTATCCTATCCGATAGATTGACAATAGGGAAATCACTTATCTCCAATACCTCGCATTCCTGGTTTTGAGATAATTCGGTGTTCCCCGATTTGGAGGTGGATGGTTCCTCATTGGCTCTTCCCAGGAGTAATTCCGGTAGCCCCTGTGCCCCCTGTAGGGGCGACCTCCTAAAAAAGGTTGGGGTTCCTTCTGGTGATTAGAGTTGGGTCTCCCCATGTGTTCATTATTCTGTTCTTCCTCCTCACTGGAATCAGAAGTTTCAGA
Organism: Lissotriton helveticus; assembly: GCF_964261635.1. Lineage (NCBI taxonomy): Eukaryota > Metazoa > Chordata > Amphibia > Caudata > Salamandridae > Lissotriton > Lissotriton helveticus. The sequence continues at coordinate 1,596,886,022 of NC_136059.1, read as the reverse complement.
AAATGTAATTCTCCTGTTTCCTCCCCTAGAATATATTTGTCTTGTCTGTTGGGGCTTATCCCATCTCTGGTCCCTCCTGGTGGTATAGTAGTCTTTCTGGAGGAAAGGATATACTAGTTCAGCACTAAAGTTTTCAATATCTTTTTTAAGTTTGGTGGATTTTCTATTTGTTAAATAGTCTTGATACCCTTCAATATCTTGTGCTAACTCTTCTAATTTCTTTTTAGCATCATCCACTGCCGTGTTTTGTCTAAGTGCTGCCTCTAGTTCCTCAATTTGTTGGCGTTCCAGAATTATGACTTCTTGTGCTGTTTCTATGATCAGGATTAACCAATTCCTACTACACCTATTTGCTATATGTGACCATACTTCAAGAAATTTTGTATTTTCTGTAAACAATCCTGGTTTGTTTCTAATGCGGAGCCCTAATGGAATAACTCCTGCTCTCAAATACCCCATGAGGAATTCAGCATGGAGTTCCATTCTTATTAGTTTCTTTCTAAGATTTAAGATTTTCATTAATTCATCATGTCCGTTTTTATTGGTTACGGAGGTCCCCCCTGATTTTGGGTGTTGATTAAGTAATTTATTAAACTGATCCTCCGTAAACCCAAAGGTTTTAAAACTATCCATGATAGATTTAGTTGGCTGATAAATCTCCGTAAATAGAGGAGCTCTATAAACAAGTTAAGGGGACCAGCATGGGGGCCACTTGTGCCCCCAGTCTGGCCTGCCTTTACGCTACGAACTTTGAGCAAAAACATATCTACAACGAGGTAGCACCATATTTTGAAAACATCATCCACTGGCACCGCTTCATAGATGACATTATTTTTGTTTGGAGCGGTGCCAGTGAGGAGCTAGTCTCTTTCTTGGAATGGCTGAACCTAGGTGATAAAAACCTAAGGTTTACAGCTCACTATAGCGTCAGTAATGTAGATTTTTTAGATATTAAATAAAAATACTCAAGAGGTAAATTGGAGGTGGAGCTTTTCATTAAGCCAACCGATAAAAACAGTCTTCTCAAATATCAGAGTAACCATCCAAGATCCCAGAAAGATAACATTCCCTTTGGGGAATTCTTGCGATTAAGGCGCAACTGTACGAGTCTAGATGATTTTTATTACCATGCCGAGATCATGGATAAAAAACTTACGGGAAAGAGGATACCCGAAAAAATTTATAAAACAATTCTTAAAACAAGCCAGATTTTATAATAGAGATGCACTTTTAGATATGAATAGACAGAAAACCAACAAAACAGAGAATAGAATAGTGTTTGTGAGCCAATACTCTGGTCTGAGTAATAAATTAAAAAACATTGTCAACCGAAACTGGAAAATTCTTAATAGTGAGTTGACAGTACCATTGCCCAAACCACTGTTCTCTTTCAGGAGAAACAAGACAATCAGAAACGCACTGGTACATAGCTATAAAAACTCCCCATGTTTGTCCCAAACCACCTTGACAGGTAACGGAAAAGCGGTAGGAAACTACAAATGCGGATCGTGTTCAATCTGCCCAAACTGCATTGAAAGCAAGACACTGCATTTTAATGGCCACATATTGAATTCCAAAAGTCTAAATAACTTTGGGAGCAAGAGTGTGGTTTACCTCTTGATCTGCCCATGTGGCTTTGGCTATGTGGGGGAGACAGGGAGGGAGCTCCGTATCAGATTATTGGAGCATAGATCAGCGATTAAGAATTTAAAAGAAAACGCTCCACTCACAGACCATTATAGAACCAAGAACCATGGCTGTCACGATCTTACATGGTTCATTTTAGAAAAAGTCAGCATGAGTAGAAGAGGAGGAAACTTAGAAGTGATACGGAAGTCACGAGAACAGTGGTTTATGATATATCTGGATACAATCAACAAAGGTCTAAATTCCAGAGAGGACTGGGTGAAAATAGTGACGAGCCAATGATAAACAGTAAAATTCTTGCAGATTAAAAGGAACATTACTGTAACATGATTACACTCTAAGATCTGTGTAACAGGTGTCTAGCTCACAGAGAACCAACGAACATACGTGTGATAAAGTTTTATATAAAAAACTTAGATTTGGAATATTTAGTTTCATTCAGTACAACAGCGATAGGACAATAATATAGTGAATTATATTATATGAAATAATGGTATATAAATAAGCGTCTAACCCTTAAAAATGTGATCGGGCTAAATATAACTGGCTGTCAGCAAGCGAGGCTTCAAATTCGCCTGCAGACGAACACCCATGTAATGACACAAGTCGAGTATGATGGTTAGCAAAAATCGTGTCATTTTGTACTAAGCGATATGTTTTTAAGAAATATACATAACAGAGAAAAATTCCTTTTTTTCTGTTAAGAGCGGGAATCCGGTAAAGGATTAGTGGCAATCTGGATTTAGATCATGACAACACCAATGGATCAAGTGTGTGCGCGATAATAACAAAAAGATTGTTGGAACGCAACGCACGGGGACTCATATCGAGGCTTGACAGAAAAATGACCGCGTTTCATAGCGAGGCTTGGTACCCGTAGGGAACGCGGCATCAGATTCTAGGGCATGCGCAGAAGGCCACGGGGGAAGAAATGATGAAAACAAGGTTCACCTGATATAACAGCCAAGGAGCCAATAACAGACTTATGTGGCGGGTTTAAATAGAGCCAAAAAAAGTCTAACGGTCTCTTCGTTTTTGGCGTGAGACGACCGGAGACCGGAAGAAAGCTGAGGATTACGTGGGGCGCGGGAGACTAGAGCTTTGCTATTTAATGGCAAGAACTTGCCCCAGCCCAGATTAAAACTGTGCTAGTGAGGAGGCACCAGTATTTTTTCAAACATAAAACTGATCCTATATATCGCTTATTTTATCATGGTAGGAATAAGCCAGGATAAAGGACCCGCCCCGTGAGAAAATAAAGTTTACGAAACCACAGAGAAGGGGTAAGACCTGTAGATCGTTTTTTTAACAGACAGCCCAGTGACTAACATGTTAAAAGCAATAAATAAGGTCATGTCTTTGGTTGCAGACATTTGAAAAGATACCTGCAAATCCAGAACACCTCGTCAAAAATCGATCTGAGGATAGAATAGTGGACCATCTTTTGCCCAAAAATAAGAATCAAAGGTAACATAACAAAGAAGTGCTTAAACACACTAAAAGAGTTTAGCTTATTAATATCAATATAGGGTAAGCTTTTTCTTCTCACCCATAGGGAGTACAGTGTGACAAAAAGGTACCAGAGAGACTGCTTCCCAATATTAACAAGAGAGGAAAAAAGAACGAGGATAAGATGGTAAACAAATTAGTGGCAGTAAAACTAATAAAATATTTCTCGCTATTTATAACCAGTTATAATAATACAAAAACATGCAGCTACATTGCAGTATAAACTGACCAGGATGAAAATTTGAACGATTTACGTAAGAAAACCCATGAAATCCTGTATTATGTGAACAGCTAAACAAGACAAATTAATAAATTAGTTCTTATCAGTAATAGGGGTCTGGACCTATTGAGAAACGATTGGAGAACAGATCCAAAAAATCTAATTAGGAGTGGTAATGAAGGAAATTAGAGGCTGTTAATAGGGAGGATGCTGTGGATAACATGGATGAGTAGTGGGCCAGATTATTTAAAGATAGTAATGGGTTGATATAATGTATTACGGAGGATTATGAAACTCAAATGTATTTGTAGTATACATGAATTAGAAAGATTATCAAGTGGGGATCTTGTAGCACGACAACCATTATGTGTTATGATACCAGGGACATTAGGACTGCTTGTAATGTAATTATTAATTGCAAGATGTTTTGTAAAAAAGTAAAATGCAACGTATGCAAGACACTGATGGAAATATGTTTATCCGCAGGAGGTCTATACCAGCGGCAACCAACCAGTGCCAAAAGTAGGAGAGACTTATTAATATAGTCTTGATAAAGATGGGAACACATCAATAAAAAACCATCGAAACGCATCGACGCCCCTCTGCCCGATCAAGGGATCAAAAACCTAGCCTGTAGACAAAGAATTATTCATGTCCAGGATTGTGTTTATGTTAAATCTCAAAACGTGCAAAATTTATTGACAAGTTTAATGTCTGTTTATGTCTCTCCTTTCTCTGTATCTCCTACTTTAACAAACGCCAGATGAAAATTGATTGTGTTTTTTAATTTAGTTTTCAATTTATGTGTAGTAGAAATTGTATTTTTATGAATTTGTCTATGAGATTTTAATGTAGGCGCGCCATGAGCTGTTTTTAACACAAAATTGTATTTGTACGAACATTTTATAATAATAAACAATGAACCACATTGCTGTTGTAAGAGTGTATTAGATAGCGAAGGGATTTAGTGGGACTAACTGGGGTGGCCGAGACAACTATCCGGGGTTGTTTTATGCAAAACGGTTTGCCAAGGGAAAATCCTTCTTCACTGTTTAAAGTACCCTATTCCCCTGGTTGTAAGGGGGTCTCTCTCTAATTTGAAACATTAAAATGCGAGCACCACACCTGCTCCTGAATACCACAGTCCAGTTGGCCATTACAGGAATCCTGGAAGAAAGGTTTATTTACGACTGCCCAAAATGTAGAGCTATTCTCAAGGACATCTATAGAGGTTAATTCTTCTCAGGCCGCTTCCCTAATTTCCCGTCTTCAGACTTCCAGTGTGTTTTTATAGGCTTTCCTTAATAAAGCCACAAGGGCCTTGTCCACTGGTTTGCATTTTAGGGTGGCCGTCAGCTTTTGGTTTGCTGATGAACATTTTTGATCGAACCAACCCATCCCAGCGGAATCCTTCCCTTTACCTGGTCGTCTATGATCGGTAGCGACCTGAGTACAAATTTTTGTGTAAGCCTCTAAAACCTCCTCATTCCCAGCTTGTACGTTCATGCATATGTGCAGCTCAGTCCCTACTAAATTTAGGAGGTTATTAAAGAAGTCTTCAGGTATAACTCTGTTCCATTTAATTCTGCGGTCCTGATCTGTTGGGCGGATATCAAACTTATCCGTCCTGTTGTGACCTGCCTCTGTTTTTTTGATCAGGTCCTTAATGCTAGCTACCACTGGGTTATGATCACTAAAATGTGACTTGACCGCTGAGTAGCCATGGATCTGATCTCCCAGCGTAGAGCTAATAAAGATATAATCAATCACTGAATGACTTCCATTCCCTTTAAAAGTAGGTATCTCCTCATCCACCATAGTTGGAAGCATTAGACCATTATCTGCCAGGATTATTTCAAGGAATTCTCATTGTGCAGAGTGCTCAAAATGGGTATCCCCTTGCTCTATGGGGCCTAATTGATCTAGTGCCTGACATTTATCCGGGCATCCGTGAATGTTAAAGTCGCCCAACACTATGATGAAACATTGGCGATTATTCACCTCTTTATAATCTGCCAAGAAAAGGTTTAACATGGCCAATGGTCGGTCGTGGTGACTCTGTCATATGAATTATAAAAATTAATAACTAAAATGCTCCCCACTCCACTGCAGACTATTTGGTCGGCCAAGTGGGTGGTGTAACCATCTAGGCTAAACAAATTCCGAGTGTCCCATGTTTCTTGCAGCCCAATGATGTCAGCCTCACCTAAAAATGTTCTCCAAGTCGGGTCATTTACTTTTAAGGCCAGCGATATTCCACGTTGCAAGCTTTATGCTTGTGCCCGTTGCTTGTTGGACCAGCCCGACTGTAGAACTAATATTACTTAGTGCTGGGTCTGCACCAGGGGGTGTAGAAGGAGTGGCAGAAGTAAATAAAACTAAGGGTGAACCTAGTCACTCGATATCACTCAGATTTGAAAAGGTATCAAATCTGTTGAAAACTGGTACAGAGAATTCATAGGGACCTCTCCCATTCAGTGGTTCTCTATTCTCTACCCCATTATTATGAGGGGGATAAAAAAAAACAAAGGGAGCACATTCACATACTCATGTTGAGTTCTAACTGACCCAGCTTGTCTCAATATGTCATCAACCAATCTGGGAGACCTAAAACTTATGACAACACAGTCGCCTTTTCTTGGCTTTACCCACCCAAGGCACCCTTCTTATCATTTTAAAGTTGTTATACAGATGATCACCTAGTACAGTTTTATTGGACAGATAATGAAGGGCTTTGTTTTATAATGTAATCCAGTGTTCATTATATCCATCTTGAATTTTTGGTACGTTGGCCAAGATTATGGTATAAGGGCATGCCTCCGCGGGTTAATGCAGTGGCAGATCTCTATTAGAGGGCAATGGGTGAGTACTTGACTTCCCCCCTGGGCCCCGAGGACCTTGATTCCCACCCTGCATGGTTCCCGTGGCTCCTGGGACTAAAGATGGAATATTAGATATTGTGACCAGGGCTACAACTTGTGGTGCAGGTTGGGAAATTGGGGTGATCATGGAGTCCAACAGGTTATTAACAGAAGTTGTGACTGCACTCAAAGAGTCAGCTACAGGTGGATTGCTCCCTAGAGTTAGGCCTTTGTTGTCTTTAAGATGTTTTTCAATTAGATTAAGTCGACCATCTATTTTCTCTAATTTATCCATTAGTGGGGAGGTAAAGAGTCTGAGCCGTTCATCCATGATTTTTATAAAGTCAGACAACAATCCCCCCCTCTCTTTGTCGACATCTAGAGTAATATGATCGGTTCTTCCTGCACCCCTGTCCTCAACAACCTGATGGGAGGCAAGTATTCTCTTACAACCCAACCCAGATGTAAAATTAGTGTTCCTTGGCTGTTTAGCATGTTGGAAACTCCCCTTGGGGGTGTTCTTAGCTTTCCTTTTCACCGGTATGGCTTTACAACCTGTAGCCGTTGTACCTATCCTCGCCCTTAGCTGTCTGGTACACATCACCGTGGGAGAGGGGACTGGGCTAGTTACAGATGACGGGGCAGGGGAAATCGACAAGCTAACCTCTAATACAGACCCATTGGGAGCTTGATTGGACTGCAGATCGGCCAGGATATTAGAGAGTGTTATATAAATAAATACATATTTTTATAACTACTGTGTGGTTCTCCTTTCATTTAGGTGATACTAAATTTGATATTCTGGTAAAACAAGCTGCTTTACATTCCTTCAAGATTAAGCCTGAAGGCTGCGCTCCACAGCCACCACAAGGATAGCTTTCTAAAGGTTATCTTTGACGTCATACATCATAGGGTCGTTTGGACTAATGCAAGGTGCCCACTGTATTTAGCTGACAGCATATACCAGGCCAACGTTTTGCATTGACAATTTAGGCAATCCTCACTTTTTAGCTTATAACAGCCTGCATTCTTTCACTTGTCTGATGATTAATTTGTGTCTTTATTCTAGAACACAAAATGATGCCCTGGTTACATACCGGTAATGTTTATGACTCTGAGTTCAAGTCTTATTCGCCACATGATTCACATGATGAGCTTCAACTCCACCACAGTCCTTCCAAGCATATTTAGCAGTCTAGTTGTTCCCATCCCTCCCCTATATGGCCAACTTCCTTTTCCCACTTCTTGAACATTAGAAGGAGGTGAAACCCCCTGCACTTCCTGTCCTTTTCCAAGCTCCACAAATACAGAATGGGATGGTAAATAAAGTTTGGCGAGGAAGACTGGTACTCGCAGTAATGAAGATTACCAGTAAGTAACCGTGGCATTACCTCTTCAGCAGTCTTCCTCGCCACATTAATCACATGATGAGCAGGTACCAGCATCATAATTAGAAAGAATGCACTCCAGCATCCACTCTGTAAGTTACACACCATATATTAATCACAATTCAATATGACAGGATTATCCACAATATGTTTGAATCACATATTAAACTGCTTGTGCTTGCCTTCCAACCTGCTGAGGCATATTCCATGCATGCAGCACTCCCAAACCAATCTATAATGACCCATAAACAAGTGCAGGGAAGACAATGTGCCCGCATTACAGATATCCTTAATAGAAACCAGTTCAAAGGAAACACAGAAAAAAGAAATGTGCTTGTCTACCTCAACTGAACTAGGTTTTACACCTCTGCCCCTTGAAAAGCATGAGGAATAAGAATAGCCTGCTTAATCCACCTCCTTAATGTGAAGTGGGAAGGTTTAAGACCACCTCTAATGAAGCCACTGTCACAAACAAACTGTCTACTTTTTGAAAGTTTGACATCCAAAAGATGTAAACATTCTGCTTCTGCAGTCTGAGGATCTGGGTAAAAATTCCGAAGCACCAACTTCCGAGATCAGTTAGATCAGTTACCTAAGGACAGAATCTTGGACAAAAACTTGGGGTCCAACATCAAAATAGTCTTATTTGGTAAGACCTTCGGAAAAGGTGAAGTCCTGAGAAACAAACCAAATTCCCCTATTCTTTTTGCTGATACAATAGATACAAGAAACATGACCTTCAAGGATAGGAATTTGAGGTCAACCTCAGCCAAAAGGAGGCGATTGAAAAGCTTGCAACACAAAAAGATCCTAAACAGAAGCTGGACAAACCAATCTAGGCCTCTGAAGAAAGAAACTCCTCTTTCATTTTAAGACTGAGTGATCTAAGTGATCCAAATGTGGGTTTCTAAAAGCCTTCGAATCTGCCCACTGCACCCGTAAGGTAGAAGGGGCCACACCCATTTGAACCCATCCAATAAAAAATCCAGTACCTTGGGGGCGGAGCTTGCCTGACCCAAAGATGGCCATGCTTTATTGTAGCTCCTTGAGCCCGATACTTATTCCTACACAATCCTGCTTCTTTTTACTTCGATTTTTCCCCCTCCACCTCTCCATGGAGTATAGGAGTACGCTAGTGAGTGTTTTCAGCTGACTCCAGGGAAAATACAGAGATGCCACAAACCACGCGGAGCACCTCACCCTATAACGCAAGTGCGGCCCAGATCACGGTGTGGCAGTGACTTGCTTTCCTCCCTTCTGATCAGTGTGAGGGAAAGGCCAACTGAGACGGCAGCGCGATCCTTGGTCTTGCTTGCTACAAAGGCTGGGACACTGCTGACATAAACACCCGGAAGGGCATCGAAGTAAGGTACTGTGAGGCCCCCCGGAGCACACGCCGACAGCTACCGGAGAGACACAGGTGCCCTTCTGGTGGAAGACACAGATACTCTGGCATGGAACACTGTGCTTCCGAAGGGAGCAACAAGGTAGGAGACGCTCACCTGAAACTGCCACGCACACCGTTCCCCTGCCAGCATAACCTGATCCACTCTGCAGGCTGATCCTGGAGAAAGGAGATAGAGGGCCTGATTTGAGGCCTAGACATGGCCTGGCTGCCATCATGGCTTCCATTATGGCTCTATAGCTGAAACCCATGCTTAAAAAGAGGCCATCTCCACGTCGTCCAGCCCTGCACTCACGTCCGAATCATTTGCCTTGAAACACTATAAAATCTAGCGGAATATAGTCCACCAAAGTTTTAAGGAGCTACCACAGAGTAAATCCCATGGGATTTGCAGACTGGTGCGGCGACTACCCCGTCGAGACACAGAGCATCACTCATACAAAGGCGCGGAGCAGAGTGAGTGCCTGGGGGAATATAGTGAGGTGCGATCATATATGCCCATCCAGATCCCCTGCCAGTCACGAGAAACGAAAGGGCATCCAGGGCACAGAGCGTCATCAGTTCCTTAGGACAGGCGTCATAGGGCGGAATCCCGCACAACCGTGGCACCATAAGTGGCCATGGGGTTCTAGACAGTCTGCTGTTTACGGCTGGACCTGGGGTCCAGCCGAATGTGCCACTACTAAACACGGAGCAGAGTTCCTACCCCTACACAGTGGAGGTCGACCTTAAACTGTATTGACCACCCTACTGCGACCTGTTCTGGAATAGCACTCATCAAGTGCCTGATCAATTTACCTCTGCAAGCGCCCACTAAGATCACAGTGGTACTACGAGGGCCCTGCTTTTCCACATTATAATCTGGTTGCCCACGTGAGACCTGAGACCCTAGGGCAATCCCAGCATGGGCAGAACAGAAAAATCACAGTCCAAGCTCCAGTTTGAGCCACGCAAGACTCCCAGACAACAGGATATTGATACAAATGCTTCTGAATCCGGCTCAGAAATGGGGATCCACCTACAGATTGGAACCAAAAGCATATACTAGCACCCATGCAACGCAGCTTAATTAAAATTAATGGGAAAATCGGCGCTCTCACCTTCCGAATGGAAAGAATGTCTGAGCGACTGAACAAGCACACAGAACGGTTAGACACAATGGAGAAAAGGGTCTCGGACACAGAAGACGCGCTAAACTCCAACTTACTTAAGTGCGCGAAAAAGGCCATACTGCTACACAGCATCCCAGCGAAAGCAGAAGATTTGGAGGCGCACTCTATGCGTAATAATTTACGAATAGTTGGAGTTGGAGAGTCTACTAATATACCAAACATGGAGCTCTTCGTTGCATAATTGTTAGTCACTCTCCTGGGCAGGGGCACATTCTTGAACAATTTTATTGCAGAGCATGCGCATCACTCTTTGACCCCCAGGCCGGTGACGGGTGCAGCCCAGCACCCCATAATTGCCATAGTGCTTAACTACTGGGACAGGGACACAGAACTTCATAAAGCCAGAGAGCTACGGACACTAGGATATGATAGAATGGACATCTCCCTCTCCGGACTTCACGCAGCAGGTGCAGGAGACTCAACAACAGTTCATGCCAGTGACCTCCGAGACCTCAATCTGGACTATGACATGATGTACCCCATAAAATTGAAGATACATGCCGATGGAAAAGCATGTGCATTTACTAAACCAAAGCTGGTGTTAAAATTTCTAAAAAAGACAGAAAACAATAGATCTCATAAGGGAACCCCAAGATACCAGTCTGCTCTGGAGAAGTATACCCCGGATTTGGAAGAACAGTGAAAACCACATGATACCACATCCCGCCAGGAGGCTCCCCACAGCCGAATCATTAGTATGGCCTATAAGGAACTGAGTACGACGAGGCCTGGGGACGTGTCACCATTTAAGGTTAAGGTAATCCACATTGATAATGCAAGAACATATTAATTGTTTTATTCTTTCCAATTGGGTTGCTGAGAGCTCACTTACACTAGGAATTCTCAGAAACACTACATGAGACAGTGGGCAAGACGTCAACTGTGCCATTTTGGGCGTTGCATAGCATGGGGTTTTAGGAAGAAATGGGTTTATCCGATCACAAAGACAACAGATAAAATGATTATAACAGGAACACCTCAAAACACAAATAATGAGGGGAAAGATTCCTGACGTCTGTGGTCTGAATAATCATAGACTGCTGCGCAAAGAGGTCACATACCTAAAAACATACCAGGTTGATGTAGCCTTAATACAAGACGTACTTGGCCCCTAATAGTTGCATGCTCACCCGAGACACCTGCAAGGACAATATTACGCCACTGGGTTTACTTTGCACGTCAGGGATGTCCTAACATGGGTTAACTCTAAGTTAGGAATTACACTACAGGAAGCAGACATAGACCCCAATGGCAGGTTTGTCATCACAAAGAAGGACTAAATGTGAAACTAATGATCTGCAGTTTTACCATTCACTCGGCTCTCGCCTACTTAAAGCAAGTGATCTTCCTCAATTTTTGAGTGGCGACTTTAATTGCATATTGGACCCTAACTGTGATCAAGGGTCCTCCACGTTGCCCTTCTGCTGTAGCGGGAGCAATAGTAGATATTATTGACCAGTTAAGTTTGCTAGATGTGTGGGGACAGTGCTCTCATGACACCCCAGAATTCGCTCATTACTCTGCAGACATACTACACGTACACTAGGATTGATTACTGACCTGGGTCGTCACCTGCAAACCATTTCCAAGAACATTTTCAGCTCATTCGCCGGTTATGTTAGACATAGAATTATGCACTGAGCACTTTGCCCCTTTCACTTGGAGGTTACCCCATACTCCTTACTGGACCCGGTCTTTCGGGAAGATATAGGCACATCCCTACAGGGCTTCTTTGAAGACAATATAGGCTCAGTAACCTCTTTCTCAATGGTCTGGGAGGGGTTCAAGGTGTACATAAGGGGGATGGCAATCTCAAAACGCACAGGAGTGTTATGTTCCATAGGAGACAGACTATCCAGATTAGAAAACGAGATAGCACAACTGGAACAATCACGTTTGACATCAGGTGACACAAAGCTACTAGAGGATATTAAAAAAAGCCCTAGAGGAGTACCTTGACACAGCAGGCAGTGAGGTGAAACACCGTGGCAAATACGCCACTGCTAGGATATACGGAGAGGGCAAGCACCCCAGGGCCAGGCTAGTGAGTCTGCAGAACCCTAAAAGGGAGGCTGGCACAATTATAAAAAAAAAACAAAGATGTCAGCCTGCTTCACAAGATTTCCGGCATTGCAGAGAGATTCGGTAAATACTATGCAGATTTACATAGCTCACAGATAACGTTAGATGATGACGAAATGAAAGAAATACTTGGAAAACATCCAAATGACATGACTCACTGACGCACACAGGAAACACCTCATGGTGCCTCTAGACCCTAGGGAAATTCAGGCTGCTCCCAAGACTATGTGGGTTAGGAGTGCGCCTGGCATAGACAGGGTTAACAGTAGCCTTCTATAAAGCCTAAAGCCTACCAAGAACTACTGATACTTCATTTAGTATTTCTCTATAAAGAAATGGTTGAGACCAAAATGATGTCACCATCCATGAGGGAGGCACTGATCATCACACTCCTTAAGCTGGGGAAACCCCCGAATGATTGTGCATCCTACAGACCCCCTATCCTTATTAAATGTAGACACAAACTTTTTGCCAAAATTTAAGCCAACCGACTAGCCCCACTGGTTCTACTGTCAGTGGGCCCAGAGCAGGCAGGCTTTGTTCCAGGGCGCAGCCCAACCTACAATCTCAGTACAATCCAAAACATTAATCTAGAAGTCAATGCTGCAGCAGTATTTTTAGATGCTCAAAAAGTGTTTGATTCTATTGAATGGTCATTTATGAAAGCAGTGCTGTGGCGCATTGGAGCAGGTGAGGTCTTTCTCCAGCTAGTAGCGGTCTTATATAATGCCCTAGTTGCAAGAATTAGATTGGGCAACAGAGTTACATCTCCCATACCTATCTCAGGGATGCCTTTATCTCCTCTGCTCTACCCCTTAGTCACAGAACCACTGATCTGCGTGCTGAGAGAGTACCATTGGCACAGGAAAGTGCGCTTTCCGGGCTACCATTTGATCATCTCAGCGTACACTGATGACATGCTTCTTTATATTCAAGACCTTGAGACACAACTTACACCTGTCCTCACAGAGGTCGTCCGGTTTGGGCAACTATCTGGCCTTAAGGTTAATTGGGCTAAATCTTAAATTTACCCTGGAATGCCAGCCACGGTTCCGGTGAATCTGGACTTCCCTCTACAATGGACCACCGACTTGGTCCACTATTTAGGAATACAGGTTCATACTGATCCTGGGGTGGTATTAACAGATAACTATGGGAGGGCACTTAATAAACTGGAAGAGGATATTACCCGATAGATCAGATTGCCACTCTCGTTGATTGGGTGGATCTCTCTTCTGAAAATGATTATCCTCCCCAGATTCCTGTTTCTCTTTCAAAATATACCTATGCTGCTACCAGCACATATGTTTGGCACTATTCGATCGCTATTGATTAAATTAGTTTGGGCCAGCAAACAACCAAGGGTTAAGTGGGAAACTCTCACCCTACCACACTCTATGCATGGTCTCAATGCCCAAGATCTTGAGTTATATTGCAGAACATCCCAGCACTCAAACGCACACTCTTGGATAAATGGGCTGCAGTTCTTGCCACACTTATATATAGAGAGGGATGCCGCAGACCCAAACACACTACACCAGGCACGCTTTAATACCTTGTTCAGGAAACACAGTACCCTGGACTCATTAAACTCTACCATTCATGCCTGGCAAAACCTATTGGATAGACAATCTGGAGTGCTCATGTACTCTCCACTGATCCCCATAGACTGGTGTTCTTGGTTCCCGACGGGCAGAGAAAGGGAGGTCTCTCAAGCGCTTTGGAAAGTGGGTATCACCAAGATGGGCAACCTTTTCCAGGAAGGAATGGTACACAAATGGGATGATATACAGACAGAAGGGCATGAGCACTCAACTCTTGTCCAATACCAATCCCTGAGAGTTCGGCATCTGTTATAAGATCTGTTAGGTAGGTCAACACTCACCTATATTACACGCACCCCCTCTACCTTTAAGCTGTTTACAAGGGTTTATAGCCTCATACACGAAAATAGGCGACCACACTTAACAAAGGCACACAAGGACTGGCAGAGAATTGATGACAGCAGCTGGCAATATTGTTGCAAGAGGACATGACAAATTTAATTGAATTGTAGACACTGACTAATCCACTTTAAACATAATAATAGAGTGTATTACAGACCAGACAGACTATGTAGATATGGACTAAGAGACTCAGCGGTCTGCTATCGCTGCACAGAACGAGATGCTGGGTTCTAGCACGTAGCCTGGCATTGCCCCAGAATTTCATATTTCTGGGAGCAGGTTTTTCATACACTGAACGACATTACAGGTCTCTCTCTTACCCCAGACCTCTTTCTTGCACTGTTGGACTACGATAAACATATTGGCAAGAGCGTGAGATGTCCGGTGGCTATAGGTATGCTGCTAGCTAAACGAAGTGCAGCAATGCACTGGGCGAGAGGACCAGTCCTAACAACAGAAGAATGGATTACGGATATGATATATTGCAACACACAATCAGACACATAAAATGAATTGTTACCCCAACAGAATTGTCCCAAAAGCTTTTGGGGATTATTTCAGCAATACCTTTTTGGGAAGGAGACAGGGGAGCCAGAGGGTGTGGGTGGGCCTTCGTCACACACAAGTCATGCTGATCATGATATGAGGAAAGCAGGCAACTAAAATGGGTGGACGACATGAACAGTTGAATCAATACCACTGCAAGAGCTATTGTCAATAAAGGCATCCACTGGTGTCCCAATGGAATCTATGAAGGATACAAATTGATTCAAGTAACTCTGTGTGATGTATGTAACGACTGCTACATTGGATTGTACCCAGGATATGAGTACATATAATTGTATTCATGTTATGATGACTGAAAAGCAATAAAAAAACAATAAAATAAATAATCTAACACCTTAATTGATTCACCCGAGCCTAAGTCCAGCCCTCATTTCCTACACCAGTGGTAGAAGGATTCCCAATGCCTAAAATTTGACAACAGGTTTGCAGGGCACCAGGAATTTTGGATTAACTCAATCACTCCCTTAGAACTACCTCTAGCCAAACGGTTCACCCTCTCAACAGGCAGGCCTGGGGGCGTAGCCTCTGCAGCTTTCCTGCAGGATGTGGAGGTTCTACCTAAGGATAGGGGTGGCCTGGGATCTCCCAATGGGGTTGTATGGACAGATTGATCAGAAGAGGACACCATGTTTGCTTTATCCACCCAGACACTACCAAAAAACAATCTTGTTCTCCCTGATCTTGTGTAGGACCCTGGCAATCATTGGAAATAGTAGAAATATATATAGTAGCTCTCCTAGCCACCTGATTGACATTTCATCTGTCCTCCATGCCTCCACAAATAGATTACTTATGCAGAAGCATGAAAGCAGAGCATTGTCCCTGAATGGAAACAGATCCACAGTTGGATACTCAAACCTCATCTGAAACTGTCAAAACACTTCCTTCATCAAGGAGATAACACTCATTGTAGGAAAAACACTACTCAAATTGGCTGCCCAATTATCCCTCCCTGGGGTATACAATGCCCATTTCACAAAACTCCTGAGTCAAGAGTCACATAGACTAAACCCTGCAACCCCATTGATGGTTCAAACACCCCATCACTACCCTGCTGGCTGGCTGGATCTAAACATGATGACCCTCGAGGAAAGGGGCAAACTCCAGGAAAGCTAAGTGTACCACCTTTAACTCCCTTTAAATGGAGAAGAAACCAGCTTGTAGATGGGTCAATTTCCCCTGGACAGACCAGGAATCTAAGGTTGTCCCCCAAACCCTACTTACTGGCATCCGTCGTTTTTTTATATAGCGTAAACTAGATCCGAACCGAATCGGGTATCAGAGCGCTTTACATAGCACCAGTTACATTACATGAGGACACACATTCATTTTAGGCACGGGTAGATTAAGTGATTTGCCCAGAATCACAGGAGGTTTTGGCGTTGTTACCAAGACTCAAACCCAGATGCCCAGGTCCGAGGTAAAGGTTAACTCCATGAATAGATTTTAGTCATTTAACCACTATCACAAGGAACCCCTGATCGATCAGACACCTGAACAGGGAGTCCATCAGTCTGTAAACATGGGGACCAATGTGGCAGAAGATAGTTGATCAGAGCACACATGTGCAAATGTGCCCACAGGAAATAGCGATTGTTCCTGAGATTCCTACTCTCCTTTTTGATAGTTTTTGATAGTTTCTCTTCTTTCCATCGGTAGCAACTCTTGCCCCTTGATCGTCTACAAGGGACACCCAATGAATACTAGCTCCTCGGTGGGAGACTAGTCAGGACTTCTTGGCATTAAGGAAACAGTGGGGCTTCATGATCATCATCAAACTTTATTTTGCATTAAAATGTATAAAAGTACATAACATTTCATTACAAACAGTTATTAATACATGAACTCCTCCTTTAATATCAAATAATTCATAGACACATATAAAACCCATTAAAATATCTATAAGATATTAAATTTAGCACATCCCGGTTCAGATATACTTTAAGGTATTGTGTAATGGCTCACATAGCGATGTATGAAAAAGGTCCTAAGCTGATGCAAAATCTACTCACTTCTTACAACCCTACAAGGTTGCTGTGATCTAACACGTAGCAATTGTTTGTAGTCCCCAGAATAAAAAAGGGTCAGGAGTGAAGGATGGTCATGCGTTCCTAGCACCAACTCTTTGGCACGCACTCCCACAGAGCTTAAGGCAAATCAAATCAAAATAAGCATTCAGGAACTTGTTAAAAACAACCCTTTTGTAACTGTGATCCTTTTGCCTAATACGTGATTGTCATAGCGCTGGAAGCCCCTTCTGGGTAGGCACACACTTAAGAAATTCCGATGAATAGAATCAAATAGAATAGAATACTTCTCCATCTTTTAGACAGGTGGCTTATTTTCCATACCTGTTGCTTTCAGCTCGGTCACTCCAATTCTTACCTCAGAGATCTCACCCACAGCAACATTCAGTCCCCCCACCCGTTGGGGGGAGGCAATGCAGGGGTCCTCCTTAGGATCCCCACTTATACTCTTGCTAGAGCTTCCAACTTTAAGTTGCATAAGGTTTGCTCACTAGGCTGATAGATTTACATGTTGCATGGCCTACCAGAGTACTTGTTGCAGCGGCTCCAAGTCGTGCAGAATGCGGCGGCCAGGGCCATTTTTGGTCTTAATAGACGAGCTAGCGCTTCGGGTCTATTGCTGACGCTGCACTGGCTACCCATCCGCAAACGGATCGCCTTTAAGGCAATGACTCTGGCCTATAAGCCTCTCCACGCGGTGGGAGCAAAGTACCTCCAAAAGAGACTTGCCTTTTACCATCCGGCTCGCTCTTTGAGGTCTGAATCTTTATTCCTGGCGGTCGTTCCACGTGTGAAGAGAGCGCGCCTGGGCGGCCGTTCCTTCGGCTTGCTGGCTCCACAGATGTGGAACTCGCTTCCGCTCTCACTTCGGGGGGCTTCCAGTCTCCTTGCTTTTAGGAGAGGTCTTAAAACCTGGTTGTTCACCCAGTAGGCCTCTCAGTAGCCTTTTTACTGTGTCTGTTTTGTTTTTTTCTCCTTTTACTGTGCTATGTTATGGTGAAGTAGTTCTCCTTACCTAAAGCGCCGGGATACTCTTTTTGAGTCACAGTTGCGCTATACAAAAGAATAAATAACATAACATAACATAACATAACATGTTGCCTCAGTGCATGGCACCCACCATCTTGTTCCTGGAGACATGCAGCTATCATTTGAATTGTACTGGTTGACTCCTAATTTACTATGGTGCCATTGGTGTTGCTGGCATGCTACAAGCCTTCTGACATCCAATATTGCTGCAGGTTGTTCACTTCTTACAGCCTTTCACAATCCATTATCGTGATCTTTGCTGTCTGCTGTCGGGAGCTACTCCCACTAGCCATCATCTTCCGCACCCTCTCTTGCGGGTATATCAGTCCTCGGGTGTGGAAAAGTGTAATAATTTTGTAATACGCTTGGGTAGCTTCAGTTTCTTCTTCCAGTGTCATAATACTCTCCATAATGAGTACATATTCCAAACAGCATGAAAGTAATTTTCCCAATGTTGACCTTAATGAATGGTTTCTATGTTTTATACACAAATGAGGGTAGGGTAGGGTATGAGTTAACAAAGACACTGCTGTCCTATTACTACAAGCACATTTTGTAGGCTGAGAGTTCCCAGGCATGCCTAAGGTTCATCTGCCTGCTCAACCAACAGGTTTGCTAGTTTTATGAACTGACAGTGATCCAGCGGCCTATAGGAAATATGTCATAAGCAACGCTACCTAACTCTATAACCTATTACATTAAACACTACTCTAACTCATGGACCCCTTAATCAAATATGACATATTTTGACCTACTGAATCAGGTGGCCAAATTGAACCTATATACAACTTATTTACAATTTATATACAACCGCGGTAAAAGATAACATCATTTGAACAAATCCTAACTATTTAACTGACCACCATGGCGATGGCATCTAGCTAATAGTAACCCACACTTCTGAATAACCAAGACCAGCTTGTTTCCAAAAGTAAGATTTTATTAACTAATTTTAGTTTGTTGAGAATATAATTTTATAAACGTAATTTTATTAGAATCATAGTAAGCATATTTGAAAACATTATAGGAAATTACAGTTTCAAGCAAGAAATTTTAAGTTTAGCATTTCTAAAATCCTAAGTCCCTAGCTAAGTAAAATAAATGGAAATAAAGTAAAGTCTTTATGGGTTCTTACGTGCTCCAAGCAAAGTCCGTCAGCACGACACCCTCATCTGAACGTTGAAAAGCAGCAGCCAGTACTAACCATAGGGCACGGGTTTTTTATACCTTTCTACGCTAGCTAATCTAAGTAAAGGAAAATTTTCTGCAAAAGTCGATGTCCCATTGGTCCGAAAGTGACAAATGACATGTCACCCCATATTTCAAAACTTCCATTCTGTCATATTCTTTGAGACCATTGTCTTTATTGTACGTGTTCCAAAGCTTCCTTAGTTTGCAACAAATTTGAACAAGAGTTCTCACTGGGTTCATTTCACTTCCTCGGATGCCAAGTTATCAAATGTTCTTTCTGCCGGTTTCTGACCTTGGCCACGTCCGACAAAAATAATGACAGCGCTTCTTCATTGTTAAGTGAATGTAACTTTCATGGAAAACTTTATGGTGGACATCGTGCTTCAGGCAGAAATTGAATTCATCTTTTAGCAAACTCGAGCAATATAGGCCCAAAAGCAGGCAACTTATTTTTCTAGTATAAAACAAACACAAGAAAAGTATTAATGAAAGAAATATTATTTTATTCTGTTTCCACCCTTCGTTTACTAATTAATTAACCCACCCTATTAGTCTAGTGTTACCTAGCAAGAAGCAAACAAATAAAGCAGCATTTTATATCTACCAGTCTTCAAAAATCCATGAAATCTTATATGCACCTATAATAATAGAAATAACATCACATAGACAAGGAAAGCAAAACAAGCGCATACCACTTTTAAATCTGCTGCCGTTAATAATGACAAAAATGAAAACGACAAAATTAATTTATTATTTTTGCACAAACAAAAGATGCAACAATAATGCACGTTTATGAGCACACATGTTAATATCCCCATGTATAAAGTTTAATCTAAGTTGAGTTAGCATAACACATTACAAATCATTAATATTATTAATTCATATTATGGAAGTGTGACTTCACGAGTTTAAACACAATTTTATTTTCTATCTCGCTTCATCAACTCCCTCATCTGGTGATTAACAAATCACCACACCACAACCCAAAATTTGGGAAAATTTAGACTACTTGGGAAATGATTCAAATTCATTTGAGTTAGTATTTCTAGAAATTTGTTTCTGCAAAATCCTTGCAATTGTCATACTGTGCTCTGTGTAATTCTTGTAACTCAATCTCCCTTTCTTCTTCTTTTTTAATTTTATAAATTCTTCTCTTTTCTTTCATTTGTTTCTTTCTCTTATGCAACAAACAACCAATTTTCGTCAGAACAAATATGAATATTATCACAATCAAAGGTGCCGAAATCTTGCCAAGAACCGAACTTCCAATATCATGGAACCAATTTTTTATAGTTTGAAATCTTTTTGAAAGTTTTTCTGAAAAATCTTCTTCTTCCAATGGAATTATCTCTGAATGCATTTCAGTAATGTTCTTAATATACATCTCAATGTTCTTACTCTCATCGGGAATATAAGTGCAACAATGTTGCACATGTAAAATGCCGCAGACTCCTCCCTGTTTTGCGAGGAGTATGTCTAAAGCAAGGCGATCTTGAATCACCATAGATCTAATTGCAATGACCTCAACGTTCACTAATTGGAAACCATCAGCTGTATCTGTTGACAATCTGTCAACAATTGTGGATAATTTTCTGATTCTCCCTGCATTCAGGGTTATACCTACTAAAGGTATCACTGCTTCAAAAATATCTCCCAAAATTTCTGTAAAAGTTTCTCTTTTAGCCCTATTTACATAATTATTAATTTTGAACAATCCTTCTGTATTTCTATCAACATGAAAGATTTTAGGGAAAACAATCCCAACATAACAAGTCCCATACCAATGGTCAGGAAGGTTGTAGTAAGCTTTGTCACCACAAACAAAATAAATCCCAGGAAAAATTGGATCTTTTCCACCTTTGAATCCCCAACCTCCCATAATCTGATATGTATCTTCACAATTGCTTGCACCCACAAAGTAATTATCAAAAAGTGTATTGTCCCTTCTAATGCAAAGCTTACCACTAATTGGTTTGTCTATGTGAATTGCAGCGTTATCAAGTGTTTTACCATTTAACTTCTCATCCTCTTTTTGCCAGAACCTAGACTTAGTCTGCTTGACTATTTCATTTCTCTTGTAAATTGCTCTAATACCCTCCTCAACTAGGTTCAAAAATTTCTTTCCTTCAACACTTAATTTGCAGGTTAGATTGTTTTTGTAAGCATACTCATATGTGAGTTCATTAGTATCAAGGAAAAATTCCCTCATCTGTTTAGCCTTTTTATGCTTATTCAAAGTACCCTCAATTTTTAAATGAGCAAAAATTTCATCATAATTCGAATAATAATATTCTAAGCGTCCAGTTTGATAGAACAGACTAGCTAACACACTGCATGTCACACCATATGTAAGAGGAAGCATATTGTATGTCACTCCCTCAGAAACAGAAGCAGGTAATTTAACGCAAACATAGCAATCTTTAGCATCCATTACCTTGACATATTAGCTCAAAAGCCTTGTAAATGTATTGCTTGAAAAATCACTAATAGATTTGTCCTGATGAATGTCAGGTTGATGATCAATAACTTTGCCTATTACACTATGTTTGTTTTGACTAACTGAAGCTTTACTTGTCATGTTTACTTTGTGAAAATCTTTGTTAATTTCAAAAGAAATAACAACAGCTAAAATTAACCAGAGCAGAATCAAAATGAGCACACACACCAGAGTCATCCTACAGCATCTCTTAAAAATGGAACACCTTGAAGTACTCTGTTCCTTGACGTAAGGCATCTTTTATTAGCTTTGCCTTAAAAGAAAACAAAAAATTATTTTAAAAATGATTTAATTAATTAATTATTTACACCCCCCTTTTTAAATTTTTATTTTTTTATTTTTTACAAACCCTAACAGTGTTTCTTCGACCTTATGTCACAAACAAATTTTCTCAGCTAAACAAATTTTCTTCGACCTTATGTCACCTAACAAGATTTCTTCGGCCTTTTGCCAAAATAAAAAAAAATAAAAATCCCAATTAAAATCTCTATACTTCAATCATTGTCACTAATCTCTTCAATTTCTTCTTCTTCTTGGCTGCTATCGTAAATATCAATAACAGGTGGAATCACTAGATAAGACCACTCAGGAGATTTATATTTTTGATTTGGCTTTATAATCCTCCTTGTCTTTCTTGTCACTAAAATTTTTCTTCCAACTCCAACTTCCTTTTCACAATCCTTTTGACTACTTATTTCTTCCACCTGCTCCTTTGGTTTTTTGATTAATCTGACTCTCAATCTTCCACCTGGCCAAAAATCTGTTTTTCTCAAGAATTTTCTTTTTGGTTCAGAAACATTTATTTCTGACTTCCAGGATCTTTTCTTCGCACTTCTATTTTCACCATCTACGTCACTTTCTCCAGAATCATAGTCTGAAACTTCAATGATTGACTCAGGAATTTTTCTATTCGGCAGTTTCACTCTGTCAGGAACTATGCTTTGTCTCCCATCACTGGTACTCGGTAATTCGTCCTCCTCCTCTTCTTCAATTACCTCCAACTTCCCAGTTTCTGGTCTTCCGTTCCTTTCATCAGAGCTTGATTTCTGCTTTTCGATACTCTCCTGGTCAGAAATTTCAATTGGTTCAGCTTCTCTGTCTTCAATAGAATTTACTCCATTTATCTTCTTAACTGAATCTTCAGTTGTCTTCCCTTTTAATAGATTCTCTTCTTCTCCAGAATCTATTTCAATAATTTCCAAGTCTTTTCTTTTCAACTCTTCATTCACAGGTACATGTTCCAGATGTCGACCTCCCTGTCGATCTTCAGAATCTGGATTTGTTTCACTTTCTACTTCGGAATCAGAATCTTCCGTAGTATCACTCTCATCATCAGAATTTTCAGGAGTAGGCACTGGAATAGTATGACTAGGATGGATCCACCTTTTCAATCCTCTGCACTTTACTGCATTTGTAGTGACCAGAATAATTTGTCTAGGCTTCTGCCACCTAGGAACCAGACAATTTCTTCTTCGATGTACTTTTGTTCTGACCCAATCACCAGGTTTCAAATCATGTGTCTGAACTTTCTCATTTGATTGTGCTTCAGTTCCCACCTGATTAGACACAGAAGTTACTATATCAGATAACCTCTTACAGTAATCCAAAATAGCACTGTCATTTATACTTAATAATTTGCCTACAGGTACAAAAGCTTGTCTCATGACTCTTCCCATGAGAATTTCATGAGGGCTCAAACCTGTCTTTTTATCAGGTGTACTTCTTAATGACATTAAGACAAGTGGAAGAGCATCAGTCCACTTTACACCAGTTTCTAGACACATTTTTCCAATTCTGTTTTTTATTGTCCCATTAATCTGTTCCACCACCCCAGATGCCTCTGGTCTGTATGCACAGTGTATCTTCTGCTCAATATTCAATGCCTCACATATCAGTTTCATAAGTTTGTTATCAAAATGGCTTCCTCCATCACTCTCAATAGTGACTGGAAAATCGTACCTTGGGATAATTTCTCTGAGCAGCAGTTTTGCTACAGTAATTGAATCACAATGTCGTGTATTAAAAGCTTCCACCCATCTTGAAAACAAACAAACAATCACAAGAACATATTTCAAACAATTGTGTAGAGGCATTTCAATGAAATCCATCTGCAACCTAGTAAAAGGACCCCCATCTCGACCAATTACCCCTGTTCCTACAACTGATTTTCTGTTAGGGTTCATTTGTTGGCATGACAAACACCTTTGACAAAAAGACTCTGCAATCGTTCTGAATTTTGTGTTAAACCAAGTCTCTCGGAAAAGTCTGATCATAGCATCTCTTCCAAGGTGAGCTGGACCATGATATAATCTAGCCATGTCAGCAATCAAACAATTTGGTAAAACTATTCTACCATCTTTGTAAGTCCACACTCCATCCTCATCACGTGGTCTACATTCTGCTCTCAACCATAAATCTTTTTCCTCATCATCTGCTTCATTTTGTAAGTCCCTGATTTCCTGCCATGTCTCTACTGTTGTTGTTAGCATCAATGAATTTGAATCACATTCTTTACTTCTTTTGCGATTGTATGCGCGACAATTTTTCGCACAATATTTAGCTGTTTCATCTGCATAGGCATTGCCTTTTGAAATATAATCCACTCCTTTTGTATGTGCTGCACACTTTACAATTGCAATCTCTTTTGGTAATTGTATACCATCAATTAATCTTTTAATAAAACCTGCATTTTTAATTGGTGACCCTGCTGAAGTTAAATAGCCTCTCTGGGACCAGAGCTGTCCATAATCATGCACAACTCCGTACCCATATTGACTATCAGTAATAATGGTAACTCTTTTATCTTTTGATATTTCACAAGCACGAATTAAAGCAATCAATTTGGCCACTTGTTCTGAAAGAATTCCGTCAAGACATGATGCTTCTTCAACATCTGCAACTGTACAAACTGAATACGCTGCTTTCAAAACACCTCCTTCTGTCCTCAGACAGGAGCCATCCACAAAGTAAACGACATCTGATTCAGGTAAAGGTACATCTTTAATATCCTGCCTTGGTTTGGTGCAAAATTCCATCACATCCAAACACTCATGTTCCACTTCATTCTCATCAACGATTTCTGAATCAGGTAATAAAGTAGATGGATTTAAATTCAAGCATCTCGAAATGGAAACATTGTCTGCTCCTAGAATGATTTTCTCATATTTTGTCAACCTGCTGCTGGTTAAATGTTGAGTTTTACCTCTTGTCAGTAATATTTCAACTGAATGAGGCACAAAAACTTTCACAGGAAATCCCATTATGATTCCTTCACTTTGTTCAAGACTAACACTAGTAGCTGCAACTGCTTTCAAACAACCTGGTAAGGCTTTTGCTACAGGATCAAGAACTGCAGAGAAATATGCAATGGGTTTCTTCAAATTCCCATGTCTCTGAATTAACACAGACAATGCACATCCTTCTCTTTCACTGCAATACAGTTCAAAACGTTTCTCATAATTTGGCATACCCAAAGCAGGAGCTTGACATAAGCTCTTTTTCAAATTCTCAAAAGACTCCAACTCAGCTTCATTAAGAATAATTGGATCTTTTACATCAGACTTAGTAAGTCTCTGTAGTGGTTTTGCAATTACTGAAAATCCACTTATCCATTGTCGACAGTAGCCAACCATTCCCAAAAACATCCTAACCTGTCTCTGTGTTCTCGGTGGCTGCATTGCTTGAATCATTTTTATTCTCTCAACTGTCACCTGTCTTTTCCCTTTAGCAATTCTATGACCAAGATATTTCACTTCTTGTTTACAAAACTGCAATTTTGATGGAGACACTTTATGTCCCTCATCTGCAAGATGGTTCACGAGTATTATGGTGTCTGTCACACAATTTTCTCTTGTTTTAGCAGCAATTAACAAATCGTCAATATACTGCACCAACGTTGACCTGCCAGGTAAATCTAAATCTTCCAAAGATCTTTTTAACAGCTCATTAAAGATTGAAGGACTCTCTGTATACCCCTGAGGAATTCTACACCATGCAAGGGTCCTACTCTGGAATCTGAAAGCAAAAATTTCCTGACTCTCTGGATGTAAAGGAACAGTAAAGAACGCATTGCAAAGATCAATGACAGTGTACCATTCAGCATCATGTGGAATCTGATACAAAATAACTGCTGGGTTTGGAACTACAGGACAACATGGAACTACAATTTGATTGATTTTTCTCAAATCTTGAACGATTCTATACGTTCCATTAGATTTCTTAATTCCCATGATCGGTGAATTACAAGGACTACTCTCAATTTCTTTTAAAACACCTTGTTTGATGAATTTTTCAATCACAGGTATAACTCCCTCAATTGTCTCCGCTTTCATCTTGTACTGAGGAATATTAGGAAATTCTATTCCCTGCTTCAATGTAATTTTGACTGGATCGACATGTTTCATCAGACCCATGTCATTTCCGGTCAAATCCCAAATTTCAGATTTTACTGTATTTTTTAGTTCTTCTGGCAGAATTTCTTTTTTAAATGTGGGAAACAATTTTGATTCCTCTGATTCCATCAACATCATTGTCATTCTGTACAAGCCATCTTCTTCTATTGTTTGCAATTCAACCCCATCAGGAGAACAATATATTCTGCAATTCATTTTTCACAATATATCTCTGCCCAATAAATTTACTGGACTACTATTACAAACCACAAACCTGTGTTTGTCTTTAAAATTTCCAATTTCGACCGGTACTGGGTCAGTTAAATCAGTTCTGATCTGTTGATTACTTACTCCGACAACTTGGATGGTTTCCCCAGAGAGAGGTAGGTTTTCAATTTCTACTGATCTAACAGTAGAACGGGTAGCACCAGTGTCCACTAGGAAAGTGATGTCTACATCATTAACTTTCCAGTTTACAAAAGGACCAGACTGGTCAACCTCAAGAGTGGCTCCAATAACACACTCTTCCCCCTCTCTCGGGCACCGTCAGAAGTAATCATCAGAGTCACTTCCCTGTCCTTCTGTTAACAAAAACTGTTGTGAAGCATTTTGCACAGTTTGCCTTTGGGATTTTATTACCTGTTCATCTCCTTGAAATCCCACACCAGAATTATATTTTTGTATTCCCCCACAATTAGGAAAAGGAGGCTGTGGCAATTGATTCTGCTGGTGATTCACCTGATGCTGCAGCTGTCGCTGAAGATTTAACTCATTTAAACTCTGTTGTAACTGTAGCTGACGCTGCAGATCAACATCATTCTGCATCTGTGGATTTAACAATGGATTTTTTAAATTTCTAGGTGGTTTCTTACATTCGTCTCTCCAGTGTCCAATCTCGCCACAATTAAAACAAGGTAATTTCTGCTTCATCTCTTCAATTTTAGGATTAAATTTTCTGATAATATTATTACCCTTAAATTTTCCTTGACCAAGATTTGAATTTGTAGTCTGAACAAAATGTGTGTTTTTATTTCCAAGATTAGCAATCTGTTGTTCAGCCACTTTCACTTGAACCCACATTGCCTTTTCCTTGAGCTTCTTCTGTCTCACTTCTAATTCATCACTACAGTATTTTGCTTTTCTCAAAATGTCATCAACAGAAAGTGCTTGCCAACCGACAATACTGTTCCTAATCATATCAGCAATTTCTGGTTTTAAACCATAAACAAATCTGTAGAAGAAATGACTCATATCTTTTTCGTCTAGTTTTTCATAGCCACTGTATTGTTTGAAAATCAACAGTAACCTTTCGTAAAATGAATGAACTGATTCCTTTGGTTCTTGGTTTGTTCTTTCTATTTTAACCCAATCAACCTCTTTAGGTGGAATTTTTCCTTTTAACCAGTAAATCACTTTTTCATAAAAATCCATTACAATTGGATTTGGAGCACCTGTTTCTTTTATTCGCTCAGGTTCTACTTTCGGCCAACTTATGGCTATTTTGCATTCTGTCCAAAGATCCGATGGGGCAACAATGTCAAAAAATCCATCCAGATCAATCCACAGAACCTTTGAAACTTTGATGAATCTGTCTACCTGTCTATACCACTCAACAGGTTTCTCTCTCAGCCTCGGAAAATCATTTGTAAACAGTAGTATGTCCTGTCTTGACCAAGGGACATGAACATATCCTCCACCTGCAATCTCTCTCATTGGAAATTGTTTTGATAATTTTTCTAATTTCTCATCTTCCTTCTTTCTTGTCCATTTAACTCTCCACTTACTTAACTCTCCCAGTTTTTTGATATAAACAATCAAATCTTTTGTGTGCATTATTCTTCCCATTGAGTTCAAATTCTCAATGTCATCCTCTGAAAAGTCTAATCTGTAATGTTTTGCAAAATTCTTTTGTCTGCTCAAATCAATTTCATGTTCTGCTGCTAATTCATCCAACTGATCATATTTGTTTTTCGTTTTCCACTGAATACTCTTGCAAATGAACAGAAGTTCATCATCTCGATAAAATTTTAAACTGTCAGGACCAATTGTACCAATTATTAATTCTTCCAAATTTGCTTTTAATTTTGCAACATCAAGTTTAGGTTTTGTCACTCTGACTTCAGAATACTCAGCATCAGATTCTGCACCCATCGGTGATTTAGGAAATGAATCTTCATTAAAAGTTAAATTAGGCATTCTTGTTTTTGAAGAATTTATTTTTGATATGTCTGAATAACAATTTTCAGCAACCTTTTGAATTTCTGCATTTAAAGGGATAGTCAAACCTGGCTTATTAATTTCTCTTTGCTCAAAGACAGGCTGAACAGGACCAATCGTTACTGGAACTGTCACAGCTTCCATGCTTTTTGTTATTTGTCGAATTAATTCTTCTTTTTATCGTAAATACTCAGAAGAATTCCCAGCTTCCACATTTCTGACTTCTCTCACATACATTTTTGGAGCTTCCCTTTCTCTTGGAATTAATGAAAAATGTCTACCTTCAATACAGACATCTGCATTTGTTTCAGTTTCAAATTTTCTTGGAGTTTCAAAAGATTCAGAATTATTTGGATACATTTTAGAAGAATCAATAACTGGAGGTGCACTCGGTGTGATTTCTGTAGAAACCATCGGAGTAGACCATGACCTAGGAGGTCTCAAAGGCTCATTCCTTTTATTAGAAGTCTAAATTTCTTCTAAAACTGTATCTTCAGTTTCACTCTCTACAGGAGCATTATTTTTCTTTTCAGTTCTTTTTTCACCAGGAGAACCTAAAACCATCTCTCTAATTAAATAGAGTCCCTCACTCATACTTCCCTGTCTCCACATTCGCATCCTGTCTTCATGTGTCTCCCTTCTATAACTTGGAGTTTTAGGGGGTCTTTTAATTCCACTTGCTTCTCTTTGTAATTGAAACATCTCATCCTCCCATTCGACTAAAGCTTCAAATTGAGTAGGTCTCGGTTTTGGAATAAGAGCATTCATTTTCTCTCTCAAATTTCTCAAAACCTTTACGTTAAACGAACCATCATCAGGCCAAACCAAAACACCATCATCCTTAGTGTATTGTTTCCAAATATCAAACCACAAAACTGTATGATAACCATATTCACCTTCCATATATGCTGCAGGTGTTTTGTACTTATGAAGTAATTTACCACCTCGCGTTTCGATTTTCTTGTCAGGTGAAATAAAAAATGTTAGCTTCTGAAATAACGTTGGCTTTTTCTCAACATGTTTAAAATGATAACTCATTTTTAAAATTTAAATTTAATTAACAATTTTGTTCGTAAAATATTTCCGGGATATTCCGCACAGCTAACCAATCCGTGCGCGAAACACACTAACAAGCCAATGAGAGTTGAGCCACGTCACTATTTTGCTCAACCAATAGATGTGGAGTTTTTCTGAAAAGCCAATTAGCTTACAGCTTGTCAGAAACTCAAGAACCAATCAGAAAACAGCTAGTGACGTATATCACCCAATCACAGCGCGGCTCTGTGACGTACACAGTAGTTGCGGTTTCTCACTTCTCTCCCTCAGCGCTCACCCCTCCTTCACAAAATCTTTTCACAGCGCCATTTTAAAGCACTTTTTCAATAAAAATTAATTTTAACAACTACAAGAAAGACTCATCTGTCTGTTTCTCTAAAAAGTGATAGAATTTCAATCACTCAAATATTCTCTTTCTCGGAATCGAAGGCGCTAATCCCATAGAATATACAATTGCCAGTACAGTAATCTTTTTACTCTACCCTTCAAACAAGTAATTATGAACTCATTTTCCTCAGAACGCACAACTAAGTGACTGTTCGAAAGTTTCACTTGAACATAATTTACAAAACAACCTCGCACTTTCACACGGAAAAAGTCCCTAAATTCAAACACACATGAAATCCGTACAGGACTCTCACCTGTTTATAGAAATCATGCACCGTTAGTAGAATAACAACGTTATCCGTACAGGACTTTCACCTGTTTATAGATATAAAACATGTACCCCTACAGGACTCTCACCTGTTTATAGATAATCATGCACCGACGTTACCCTACCCCTCATTTGAGCTCGAATATATACTAATATTTTTATCACAGTGAGTTTTACAACAGGCTCTCAGTCCCTATACTCATGCTGTTCAAATTTCTTAGATAATCCTCACTATACAACATTCACACCTAGCCCTAACATGTGTTGCACGGCCACAACACCTGTGATACACGGCGATATCACTACTCTGAAACAGATCAAATGCCCTGTGTGACTACCTTCTCATCACACAATCTGTACCGGTACTACTCACATATAGCACAAAAACGAACTCAACATGTGTTAAACATCGATCCTATATCTATACCATAACAAATTGGTTACCTTTAGCAACCATCAATCTCTGCTACCAGAAGAATTGATCCAGCGGCCTATAGGAAATATGTCATAAGCAACGCTACCTAACTCTATAACCTATTATATTAAACACTACTCTAACTCATGGACCCCTTAATCAAATATGACATATTTTGACCTACTGAATCCGGTGGCCAAATTGAACTTATATACAACTTATTTACAATTTATATACAACCGCGGTAAAAGATAACATCATTTGAACAAATCCTAACTATTTAACTGACCACCATGGCGATGGCATCTAGCTAATAGTAACCCACACTTCTGAATAACCAAGACCAGCTTGTGTCCAAAAGTAAGATTTTATTCACTAATTTTAGATTGTTGAGAATATAATTTTATAAACGTAATTTTATTAGAATCATAGTAAGCATATTTGAAAACATTATAGGAAATTACAGTTTCAAGCAAGAAATTTAAAGTTTAGCATTTCTAAAATCCTAAGTCCCTAGCTAAGTAAAATAAATGGAAATAAAGTAAAGTCTTTATGGGTTCTTACGTGCTCCAAGCAAAGTCCGTCAGTACGACACCCTCATCTGAAAGTTGAAAAGCAGCAGCCAGCACTAACCATAGGGCACGGGTTTTTTATACCTTTCTACGCTAGCTAATCTAAGTAAAGGAAAATTTTCTGCAAAAGTCGATGTCCCATTGGTCCGAAAGTGACAAGTGACATGTCACCCCATATTTCAAAACTTCCATTCTGTCATATTCTTTGAGACCATTGTCTTTATTGTACGTGTTCCAAAGCTTCCTTAGTTTGCAACAAATTTGAACAAGAGTTCTCACTGGTTTCATTTCACTTCCTCGGATGCCAAGTTATCAAATGTTCTTTCTGCCGGTTTCTGACCTTGGCCACGTCCGACAAAAATAATGACAGCGCTTCTTCATTGTTAAGTGAATGTAACTTTCATGGAAAACTTTAGGGTGGACATCGTGCTTCAGGCAGAAATTGAATTCATCTTTTAGCAAACTCGAGCAATCTAGGCCCAAAAGCAGGCAACTTATTTTTCTAGTATAAAACAAACACAAGAAAAGTATTAATGAAAGAAATATTATTTTATTCTGTTTCCACCCTTCGTTTACTAATTAATTAACCCACCCTATTAGTCTAGTGTTACCTAGCAAGAAGCAAACAAATAAAGCAGCATTTTATATCTACCAGTCTTCAAAAATCCATGAAATCTTATATGCACCTATAATAATAGAAATAACATCACATAGACAAGGAAAGCAAAACAAGCGCATACCACTTTTAAATCTGCTGCCGTTAATAATGACAAAAATGAAAACGACAAAATTAATTTATTATTTTTGCACAAACAAAAGATGCAACAATAATGCACGTTTATGAGCACACATATTAATATCCCCATGTATAAAGTTTAATCTAAGTTGAGTTAGCATAACACATTACAAATCATTAATATTATTAATTCATATTATGGAAGTGTGACTTCACGAGTTTAAACAAAATTTTATTTTCTATCTCGCTTCATCAACAGCCATTGCTCATTGCTGTATTTTCAGATGAGAAAGACCCTGGCTCAGTTGTTTACTAACCACTGATGCAAGGATCATTTTAGGATCCAAGGCTGCATGATAAAACATAACTTATTGCATTAATATTAACAGATTTTTACATATACATGCACTTTCAATGGTTTTAAGCTAATACCATTGAAAGTTAACCGAAACAAAAAGCCTTCAAGTGGGTAGCAAACAACGGTTTTTACAACAAAATTAATTGATAGGCTCAAGAGCATGCATTTATTCTTCCATTAGGTATGGCGGACAAGAGAAGGTTTTTGTCTATGGTTTTGTCCTTGTTTTAGTAACTTGGGCCGATAGGTAGATAAAAAAGTCTTGTACGTTATATGTGCAGTTTGATGCCAACTAATTGTATTTTAATTTAGTTTTCCTGCAAAACCTTTATGGCCTATTGCCGCATTAAAGTATGAGAACTAAAAACTGTTAAATAATCAGCTTTATGTTTGAGTTTTTCTCAGGTGGTGTTGAGAAACAGTGAAGATTGGCACCTTCAACACTCATCTGAATGAATAAATAATTGACCAACCTTTTGAATAATCATATTTGGAAGAATCAGATCAGTTTGAAAACAGGATCAGACTGAGAAGAGAAATAACAACGTCCAGTACTAGATCAATCATGATGAATTATAACATTGTAATATGACTAGCAGATGCTTTTGTGACTGTAGAGATGGCATGATATAGAATACCCATCCAAGTGATCTCAGTTTCATCAATCAAAATGTGAAGCATCTTTTCTCTCCTGTAATTGTGGCTTTTATCAACAGGGGCATAGCTTAGTCAATAATGTTAGGGGGGGGGGTGAACAACTGAAATTCCTCACAAGTAATGAGGTGGTTTCAAACCAAAAAGGATAGGGTGAACTGGCACCACTGGATGGTTGTAATGGACCGGGTTAGGGTTGTTGGTGTTCAGATTTTGGGAAAATTAAGGCCAGCCAATATAGGGCCTCTGTGGGATAGTGTGAACTGTGGTGTCCACTCTAGTCTTATTCCTCCTCAGAACAATGGAGCACAGGGAGGCCCAGCAGAGTAGGCTAGCATAAGCCGATACCTAGCATCAGCAGATTAGACTGGGCAGCAAGAGAAAGCATTTTAGTAGTTCAGTCCTAGCAGCAGGCCACGCTTTTAAGAATAGAGGAATCAGGGAACACAGGCTCAGTGAAATCTGCAAAATAGCTTAAAAAGCTGCGGAATAACTACCGGTGTGTAATGACATAAGGTACCAAAAACTAAAACTCAAGGAAAGGAGATTGTTAAACGTCTTGCACCATAAAACCTTTGGACACTATGGTGAAATTCACAGCAAAAAAACAGTGATCTCAAATTATTTCTCCCTATTAACTGAAAATACAGAAATGGTATCACAAATTAATATGATATTGGGCCTTATTCACAAAGATATCACACACGTTTGAGTAATTTACGTTTTTGAGTGAATTTGCTACTTTTTTGTATATTCTCAAAATCAAATGTAATTTACTACTAAACAAAATAAAACAGTAGCACGTCATGCACCAAATATGATCTGCTGCTGGTACTGCAACCAAATCCCCTAGAAAGTAATGGAGGTAGGGACATAAAATAAAACCTCTATTATTTTATTATAAAATATCTATCAACCTTCTTTGATTTTTAGAAAATTAATGTAACAATAACCGATTCTTTTACCCCTTCTGTTCCTGAGCCAGGACCGGGCTGCAACAGGCTTGAGTTCGCCAAACAAAAACGAAACGTTCCGGCGAGCTAAACGCAACTTACCCAGTGGAAACGCTGCACCTTTGCCGTCCACCGCCAATAGAGTCTGCTGGGCAGACCTGCAGTCCCGGTTCCGGCTGGGAGTGGAGATCGCCGGCCGGGACCACAAATCCCAGCATCCTCAGAGGCAGGAAAAGCCGCCCACACCATGCACGCTGCTGCAAAGCGCCAGGAGGCGTTTTAAAACAACGCAGCGCTCCCGCAGTGCGGGATGCGCGTGGGCTTGCCTGGTGGCTGCCCGGATGAAGCCTGGGCCAAGGACAGGCCCGTCCGCGCCCGTCAGAGACCGGACGAGGCTGGGCTGGGCCACATCCCTTTCATCTGTGTTTGGCTGATTCCAACCCCTCTTAGGTGAGCCAAGTATATCTTTCCATATTTATTACACACATAAGTTAACATGACTATGGGGAAGCGTGTGTGACAACCGGCATTTAGGCCTGCCCCAACAAGCATTGATAGAATGCTAAAAAGAGCAGTCAGCATCATCAGCAATGAAATCAAACTGACCGAGAGGCGCCTCTCTCTTGGCCTCAGGGTACCACCGCCACCCATAATTCCACCAGTGGAGGGCATCAACTTGAATACCA
Source organism: Lissotriton helveticus (assembly GCF_964261635.1). NCBI lineage: Eukaryota > Metazoa > Chordata > Amphibia > Caudata > Salamandridae > Lissotriton > Lissotriton helveticus. Next base: position 1,596,851,788 of record NC_136059.1, on the reverse strand, counting down.
GTGACTTACACAACTCCATCATTACTTGTGCGGGCCCCAGAGATGACATCATATCCCATGCCCCTGCACCAGACCTTAACACATCAGCCACCCTAATGAACATTGATGCACCTATTGGGGTGAAACGTAAAAGAAAGCAAGTTAAAGCAGTAAGCCCTAAGAGGAAGCAACCGGCTCGTCCCTGTTCATCTCGTACAACACTGAACTCTTGGATACACCCTCCTACTAATCATACAACAGTTGTGGCCCAGGTGCACACACCAGTTATTAACTCCCTCTGTCGCTCCATCGAGACTGAGACTGAGTTGTTCTTTATTGACAGCAGCAATAGGAGTGAGGTGGCCATACGCCACATTGTGGATACCATCACTGATAGTATTAAGACTGCACTTGATAGCTTCCTTGCCACTTTGAGGGATTGTCTGCTTGTGCCACAATGTGTGCCCTCTATGCCTCAGCCTGTGATTCCTAATACTGCTCCACCCGTAAATGTGTCCACTGATTTGGGAATGCCAACTATGCCACCTAATAATGCCCCAGTTCACCAACAGACCACAATTGATGTCCCCAATTTGAATTCAGGGTCTACTCAGAGTTATACGTGTAATAAAATGTGGTTGTGTTTTGAACCTGGGGGTGCTGGTGGGGCAAATATGAATATTGTGAATGGTGGCATAATCCGAACTCTTGATGGAAATGCCACACAAATCACGCCATCAACTTGTATTCCATCTGCGGCCTCAATTAACACTCATGCTGTTGGCAACCCTCTGCGATAAGGCGCTACCAACTCCACCTGTTTGTTAGACCATAGGGGCAATAGGGAGGTATTAAATCTACCTCCGGAAGCGTGCCCCTATGTCGTGGTTTTAGCAGGTGTGCCCCCTTTAAGGGCCGACCAAACAGGAGCATGGGAGCAAAAACGCTGTAAGAGCTTGGACTGGCTCTCTAAACATAAAAGGTTTAGGGCGTCACTAATAGAGAATATCAATATGGTACAGAGAGTAGGATGGGAGGGTACCTCCCCAAAATGTATTAAGGGAGATTGTATAGTTATTAACTTTCGCAGACCATCTGCGTTTAAAGCAATATTATCGCTGCAGGAGGAGCAAGCTAATTTAACTACCAGTATCTGGGCCTTGCCATTGGGCTATTTTTATAATTCCTCACTAGAGGCATTCTGCTCTGATACGTCTTTTACCCCCTGCCCTTTGCCCTTACTTAACAGATTTATTCCCTTATCAGGTTTGGATTGTCCAGACTGCTGCCTATTCCCCTCATAAACTCAAAGCCACCAGAGTTAGAAGAGCCAGAACCTTGCCAAATTTCCCCCCTGTCTTGTGAATCCAACACTCCAACTTTACTTAATGATGAGTCTACTCTCAAAATATTGAGTTGGAATGTCACGGGTCTGGCATCTAAATGAAACTTACCAGATTGGTTGGAGATAATTTACAGTGTATCCCCTACCCCAGATTCAGGACGGCCAGTTGGTGGCCTTTCAATGTGGGTTAATATTAGTGCAGGGTTCTCCATACTAATAACGATAAATTCCAGGTCACAATCTATACACGGGGGACTTTGTTCTACATGATTAATTTTTATAATAACAATTTAAAAAATGTACCCAATATGAACTTTATCAAGACGTATAAATTTATTTCTAATTTACAAACAGATAATTGTGGCGTTAAAGCCGAGAGCATTTGCTTAGGTGGTGATTTTAATGTAAAAATCCCAAAGGGTATCTATTCAGCAATTGATCCCACTGACACAACACGGTTATGTCACAGAGGAGATCAGTTACTAGATCTTCTAAGTGCCAATAACTTCTTAGATGTTATGGAGCTCGCAGCTGTGCCCACTAGGGATGGCCACATAGAACCCACCTATAGAGGTAGGGGTTCAGCCTCTACTATCGATTACATTTTCATTACTGCTTGTTTAGAAAACTGTGTGTTAAAAGCAGAGGTAATTCCAACACACCAGGGGGACCACAACCCGATTAATTTGACTCTGAGCCTCAAGTCCGGACCAACTTATGACAATGTTCAGGGTGCCAGTGGTTTGACTCTCACTACTGACAACCTTAGACTGGTTTGGCGTGGTACAGATAGCAAAGCGGTATTTGATAGGATGGTAAGATCTTACCCTGAACTGATTAACACCTGTTTGACGTTCAGAGAATGTAACCCTGAGGTAGTTGGTGCTTTTTCACAGATCTGTACTGGTATTAAATCCTTGTTGTCCTGGCCGGATAGAAAAACTCACTTAGATCCATGCTGGTTTACTGGCAATTGCTCCTCAGCTAATAGAGCCCTTTGAAGGGTGCTTGCCAACAAACCTAGAGACAGCTCTCATATTAAATCACTTGGGCTGAGTTATAAGAGAGCTATCACAATCAGAAAGGAGTAGATTACAAAGAGCATTGGCACAACCTCGTCCAGGCCAACACTCTAAAAAATGGCAAGAATTTCTGGCTGGCTGATATAGGCATGAGGTCTCTGGGAAACTGTATGTCGTCAATCAGCTGCAATATTTCCAGTGAGTCTTGGGAGGCTCATTTTAGTAAGATCTATGCTGCCCCGGCTTCCCCCTCTGCTATTAAAGAGAATACACCAATTACAAGGGTCCTGATTGACCTATCGGAGATAGAGGAGGCTATTGACCAGAGCCTGGGATACAAAGCCCCCGGGCCTGATGGTTTGTCTATTGAACTTATCAAAATCCACCTTGATTTTTGGGCGCCACTATTGATAAATGTTTTTAATAACTTCACTAACTGTCCTATACCCCACACTTGGTCATCTAGTACTATAGTGCCGATTTTTAAAAAGGGGGCCCGCTCAAATCCGAGCTGCTACAGGCCGATCTCCCTGATCGATAATACTTTGAAAATCTTGGGGAAGGTATGTATAACAAAATTAAGTCATGGGCCAAAGAATGTCAGATTTTACACCTGTGTCAGTTGGGGTTTAGGAGTAACGTTGGCACTGTGGAACAATGCCTTAACCTCAACTTGATTATTAGCAAATATAACATAGCCAAGAAAACACCTGTGTATCTGGCATTCATGGGCCTTACGTTGACCTTTGATTTTGTCACAGATCTCAGCTGTGGGCCACTCTTTTAAATTATGGATTGGAAGTGTCCTTGTTTCTTTTTTAGCATATTTGCACAAAGTTCTACATGCCCGGGTGCGCATTAGCAGGGATGGTGAGGTCTCTAAAACCAATGAGGTAGGTAGGGAGTCAGGCAGGGCTGCGTCCTGGCCCCCCTCCTATTTATATTATACATCAACGATTTAAATAAGTCTCGGGTAACACTAACTCAGGATGTCCCACTTATCAACGGTAATAAACTCCCTGCATTGTTATATGCCGACGACGCAGTGCTGATGGGCTGTTCTGCTCGATTTTCCCGGCCCTCTTTTGAGGAAAGGTGATTGATGGTGACTTCAGTCTCTTATCATTCCAGTGCAAGGGTCAGAGTAGTGGATAGAGCCTATTTACGAGGCACTTTGATATAATTCTGCATCCTCCTCCCTAGATTAGAGCTTATACCTATAGGCTGGGGGATAGATTCGCTAGTATCAGGGATAATCCGTCCTTTAGTTAGGGTATTATTATACTTTCCATGGAGTTATGCTGAATTCGGGCCTGGTAGGCCTCAAACGGGAGAGACTCCATCTTTCTTTCTGCCCCGGCAGCTTGGGATGCTTCTAGGTCAAGTGTAATGTTTTAGTTACGAGGTGTTGTTCGCTTGGAGAGAACCGGTTCAGGCCGGCCCTTGTCGAAGGATTGTATTTTTCTTCATGCCGAAGACACAACATCAGGCCGGCCGGCTGGGAACGTGTCCTTGGTACGGGGAGGTACAAGAATTTGGTGGGCGGCAGGTTACTGGCTGGAATTTTCCATGAAGAAACACGCTTCTATATTAGTGAAAGCCCGAGATAGTTGGGCAGTCAGTTCGTAGGCGGCATCTAGCCGTTAGTAGCAAACCTATTACTTATTCCAGGGAAGACAGACACCATTCTAAAAGCGGAGAAGAATCGAGAGACAGATACTCTCCTAGCAGAACAGCCAGGGAAGGAGAGTAGCCGATGAGAGGAAGGTCCCAGGGGCTTGGAGAAGGGTGAAGGGACCAGCGCATAGCGGTGCAGCCGTGTACCCGTGATTGCGGAGGTGTGACTTCAAGACGAGCCAAGGCCCAGACGAGAAGGGAACCTAGATGACTGCTGAGTGTGGACTTCATATTAATAAGGTGATGTCGACCCTTTCTTATTAGAGCGTACAATCTAATCTTTTACTTTTCTTTGCAGGCTATGTGTTGTAGTATGGTGTTATATGTTTGTTTATGGTAATGGGAAATAAAGTACCCCAGTTCTTAGTGAGCCGACATGTGCCGTGTGTTCTTGTATGAGAGGGTAACCTATTCTTCTAGTCAGATGCTGCTATGTGAACAGATGCTAACCCTGATCAGGTAAGTGGTAACTGAATAAGGGAGAGAGGAGCCCCTTGAATTAACGACCATGCTGTACATTATCTAAATTGGCAACCGTTGTGTGATCCGGGACATTGTAGTTCTATAACCCTGATGAATAGTGAGATCGATCCCTTTATATATTGGTAATCATAGGATAAGCTGCCGTCTGGGTAGGTTGTCTGGGTCTGTATGAGACCGCGAGATCGCCGATTCTGATACTGCCGTCTGGGTAGAGAGATCTGGGTTTGTATGGGACCGCGAGATCACCGATTCTGATACTGCCGTCTGGGTAGAGAGGTCTGGGTTCGAATGGGACCGCGAGGCCGCCGATTCTGATACTGCCGTCTGGGTAGAGAGATCTGGGTTCGTATGGGACCGCGAGATCGCCGATTCTGATACTGCCGTCTGGGTAGAGAGGTCTGGGTTTGAATGGGACCGCGAGGCCGCCGATTCTGATACTGCCGTCTGGGTAGAGAGGTCTGGGTTCGAATGGGACCGCGAGGCCGCCGATTCTGATACTGCCGTCTGGGTAGAGAGATCTGGGTTCGTATGGGACCGCGAGATCGCCGATTCTGATACTGCCGTCTGGGTAGAGAGATCTGGGTTCGTATGGGACCGCGAGATCGCCGATTCTGATACTGCCGTCTGGGTAGAGAGATCTGGGTTCGTATGGGACCGCGAGATCGCCGATTCTGATACTGCCGTCTGGGTAGAGAGATCTGGGTTCGTATGGGACCGCGAGATCGCCGATTCTGATACTGCCGTCTGGGTAGAGAGGTCTGGGTTCGAATGGGACCGCGAGGCCGCCGATTCTGATACTGCCGTCTGGGTAGAGAGATCTGGGTTCGTATGGGACCGCGAGATCGCCGATTCTGATACTGCCGTCTGGGTAGAGAGGTCTGGGTTCGAATGGGACCGCGAGGCCGCCGATTCTGATACTGCCGTCTGGGTAGAGAGATCTGGGTTCGTATGGGACCGCGAGATCGCCGATTCTGATACTGCCGTCTGGGTAGAGAGGTCTGGGTTCGAATGGGACCGCGAGGCCACTGATTGCTAATATTATAGGAGGTACATGGTATGCATCTTAGGAATTCCCTGTCCTTAGGGGGTAGATACCTGTTGTGAATAGGTCCTAGGGAGGGGCAGAGGGTAACGTTCTGGCTGGGTTAGTAAGGCTCTGATGAGCTGGTTCTATCTAATCTGAGAACCCAAGCAGAACATTTGGCGTCACGAACCGTTTATGAAACCTGTGTGCGTCGTTGTTGTCTTTCCATTTGTCCTCGGCGTGTACGTGCTTTCGTTTGTGTATTCTTTTTCTATTTTGTGTGTGTAGTTTTGTTTTGTCAAAATGTTTTTGAGAAAGTCGAAATCTGTTTTTAAGTTGCCTGTTGATATTCCCGGCTGGGATTCAACGCCTTATGAGGCCTTGGCCCGCGAGTGGGCTGATTCTACTGGTTTGAGTGAACATTGGAATTCTTGTCTGGGGCTGGCGGAGCCGGATGATGTGATATCCTGTTTGCAGAAGGCGCCAGTTGCGAAGGGTGATGAGCTTCCTATTTTGGGACGCAGGGGTTGGATTGTCTTGTCTGCGTACAGACTTGTACATGAGAGGTTGTTGAAATTGCAGAAGGAGCATGTAGACATGGAACGGAAGTTTGTTGAAATTCAGAATGATCATACTTTGTTGCGGTGTCAAAATAAATTGCTTGCCGACAAGCTTGAGACGTATCAGACTATCGTCGAAAGGGCGGCTGTGCGGATTGCACGTTATAAATACAAGAATCGTCGGGGTCACGTTTCTAAACGAAAAGTGCGATTGGTTGTGGCGAAAGCCGGACTGGATTGGAATCCTGATGAATGGGATGGTAATATCTGGAATTCGAGTGATTCTCGTTCCTCGGATGAGGGGTCTAACAATCGCGAGTCTTCTCGCTCTGGACGGGCTTTTAAATCTGCTTCTTGTGCTACGGATGTTGAGTCCCGCGACTACGATCGCTCTTTGCATTCTGTTGATACTTCTCATTCGGATTGTTCTCCTAGGGTTACTGATCAGGCTCCTTCTGGTGCTCTTCCTGCGGTCTCTGCACATCCTGTTTTTCGTAGAAAGTTGCAGCAGGCTCCCGGTAATCCAAACGGTATTCCTTTAGATTCTTTGGAGGATTTTACTCAACAGGAAATTAGTGATATTTTGCAGCGATTTTGACAGCGCGCTGGTGAGACCTTGCTTACGTGGATGGTGCGCCTTTATGAACTGGGCGCTGCTGGCATTATGTTGGATGCTGGCGATTCTTTGAAATTCTGTTCTTTGAGTTCGGATTCTACTGTACAAGATCATTTTCGTAATTATAATGGTGGTGGTCAAATCAGTTTGCTTCAGTTGGCGGCTGAGGGGTGTAATCAAAAGTACCCTACTGAATCTGACTGGCCTGTGAATGACAAGCCGTGGTATACATTGCGCGATGCTGCACAACGTCTCAAAGAGGAGGTGATGAAAACTGCGATTTTTCTGAGTACTGCTGACAGATTGCTTGATGGTTTGTTAACGTCTTCTGTGCGGAATCGTATTATTCGTTCTTCCCCGGTTGCTTATAAGCAGGTCATGATGACCTTATTGATCAATCAGACTGGTAATGCGTTGTCTATGGTACTGGAATCTGTGCGCCAGCTAGGTGAGTTGGGTGATTGGTTTAAACCTGACCGTCAGTCTCGGCCTGACACTCGTACTCCTGGAGACAATAAGCTTACTAGACGTGACATGTTTATGGCACTTTTGGCTGATGGTGTGAGGAAGGAGGATATTGATGGTGAAACTACTTCTCGTTTGTGGGACTTGTTTCGCAAACGCGGTTTAGACCGAAAGGAGGGTGCCCGGCGTGTGCGGACGAATGAGTGTGATCGTGAGTATTCTGATGACAGCGGTGATGACAACCGACGTGTGCGTTCTGATCGTCGTGATGATCGACGATATGTACGTGATGCGTCCCCTCGCCATGGAAGAGAGAGAGAGAGAGGGGGGGAGAGAGAAAGGGGGAGAGATGATTATGGTAACAGCCGACGTAGAGATGAAAGGGATCAGTCCCCTGAGTTGAGGAGGAGGGAGGATCGACACAGATTTTCCGATCGAAATTCACAGTATAATGCGGAGGACAGGAATCCATTTCGTAAGGGAGATGGATATGAACATGATATATTGATACCTGAGAAACGTGAGAACCTTTATCCTGATTTGTCCTGGATGATAGAACGCAGTAAAAATGACTAGGAAGTATATCAAGCTCCCGTACACAGATGGGCTCACCGAGATAATAGACCCTATGTAGATATTGAAATTTTTTGGAGACATCGTAATATTCAAAGGGCCCGAGCATTGGTAGATACAGGAGCGGAGGCCACTCTTATTCATGGAAAATCAAAGAAATTTAAAGGCCAATTTTTTACAATTACTGGTTTAGGTGGAAAGGAAACTTCTGCAGTACAAACTACAATTGAAATGAGAATAGGCAGAATTCCTAGAAAAGAATATTCTGTATTAGTCGTGCCCCTCGTAGAGTATATCATTGGAATTGACATTTTGAAAGGAATGACTTTACATTTGGATGATGGATGTTATCAATTTGGAACTAAACATTATATATCGTCGAGACCCGTACGGGTTGGTCGTTTAAGAATGCCCCCCATAAAGATTCCCCAGGCGACAAAAGTGGTTTGCCAGAAGCAGTATCGTATTCCAGGTGGTCATGAAGAAATTAGTACCACTATTCAGGATTTGGTGGATGCAGGAGTTATAACTCCGGTTACTTCTGCCTGGAATAATCCTGTTTGGCCCGTGCGTAAGAGTGATAACTCCTGGCGCATGACTGTTGATTATCGAGAATTGAATAAGTATATGCGCCCCCTTTGACTGTCGCAGTACCGGATATCATTACTTTAATTGAAAGAATTCAAAAGCATCCAGGTACATGGTATGCGTCCATTGATATTGCTAATGCTTTCTTTTCAATCCCGATTGCCCCTGAATGCCAGGAACAATTCAGTTTTACATGGAACGGACGTCAAATGACGTTTAGAAGTCTTCCCCAGGGCTATGTGCATAGTCCTATGATATGTCACCGGCTGGTGGCAGAGCATTTGGCTGAGGTACCTGTACATTCGAAAATTCAGATATGTCATTATATTGATGATGTTCTGATTCAAGGTGAAACACAAGATGAAGTTCAGACCCAATTAGATAAAATCCTTGAGTGTTTGCGTGAGAAAGGTTGGGAAATCAACCCGGATAAATTAGAAGGTCCAACCCAGACTGTAAAATTTTTGGGTATTAATTGGCATGAAGGTCACAGAGAAGTGATTCCACAAGTAAAACAAAAGATTCTTGATTTTGCAGTTCCGAGGACTAGGAAAGAAGCCCAAAGCTTCATCGGCTTATTTGGTTTTTGGCGCCAGCATATTCCTCATTTGAATCAAATATTGGCCCCCTTGTATCGAGTCACTCGTAAAAAGAATGCGTTTGAATGGGGTAAACCACAGCAAGATGCGTTTAGTTTGGCAAAAGAAGCGATTCAGTATGCCTTGGATTTATGGCCCGTGTGCGATGGTGATGTGGATTTGAATGTGTCTGTACAAGGCCTTTATGCAAATTGGAGTTTGTGGCAGAAACAAGGCAGAAGTAAAGTACCGTTAGGTTTTTGGACTAAGAAATTACCCGATGCTGGTGAGCGTTATACACCTTTTGAGAAACAGTTGCTTGCATGTTATTGGGCTCTGGTGGATACCGAGCAATTAACTTTGGGACATGATGTGGTCTTGCGACCTGAAATTCCTATCATGCAGTGGGTTTTGAGTTCGCCGAAAACTCACAGAATTGGACACGCTCAGGAGGCGAGTGTGATTAAATGGAAATGGTACATACAGGACAGGGCACGTGTGGGACCAAAGGGAGTTGCATCCTTGCATGAGTAGGTTGCGCGGGCACCATCGGTTGAGACAGAGAGTGAATGCTCCGTACCTTTAGTACAGGAATCCCCTGTCAAGTGGGGTAAGCCATTTGATGATTTGTCCCCGGAGGATAGAAACCACGTTTGGTTTACTGATGGTTCGGCAAGGTTCATAGGGACTAAACGACATTGGAAGGCAGTGTCCTATAATCCGATCACACAAAAGTTGCTGAGTACAACTGGTGAGGGAAAGAGCAGCCAATTTGCTGAGCTTTATGCTGTTTATCAAGTTCTGAAGCAAGAGTTACCTGGCACATGTCATATTTTTACTGATTCCTGGTCTACTGCCAATGGATTGGCAGTTTGGTTACCGACTTGGCATTCCCATAATTGGGAATTGCATTCAAAAGAACTGTGGGGGAAAGAATTATGGCAAGAGATTTGGGAAATGCTCCCGCAAAGTACTGTTACAATCTTTCACGTGGATGCTCATACCCCAATAGACTCCCTTGACACATTTTTTCATAATATTGCAGATGAACAATCTAAAATTGCTGAGGCAATGGTGGACATGCAGGATTCTGATATGGAAGGATTGGCGAAATGGGCCCACCAGAAAGCAGGACATTATGGAGAGAAAGCCACTAGCAGGTGGGCTGCTGATCGAGGAATTTATATTCCTTTAGATTTAATCAAAGACATTATTTTGCATTGTCCCATTTGTCAGCATGCTAGACAGCGGAAAGTGCCTCAAATTGTTAAAGGTCATTTACATCGCGGGAAACTGCCCGCTCAAATTTGGCAAATTGATTATATTGGTCCACTTCCTATGAGTAAAAATTGTCAATACATTTGCACCATTGTGGATACATACAGTGGCCTGTTAGTGGCCCTCCCCTGTAAACAAGCTACCCAAGTGAATACAATTAAGACATTGGAATTGATTATGCTTTATTATGGTGTCCCCTATCAAATTCAATCTGATAATGCATCCCATTTTCGTGGAAGATTGGTACAGGAATTTTGTGTGGAGAATAATATTGAATGGGTGTTTCATATACCATATTATCCTCAGGCCTCGGGCCTCATCGAGCGGATGAACGGTTTGCTGAAACATCAACTGTGTAAGTTAACCGGCGACCGCTATAGGAATTGGAGAGACTATTTATTTCAGGCCTTGTTAATTTTGAATAATCGTCCCTTTCTAAATGCTGAATCTCCATTGATGCGTTTGTTTCCTCCAAATGTCGATGCAAAGCCCAATCAAATTGGCGACACTGTGATATACTGGGAAATTACCCCCGGAGCACTGGCTCCATGCAGAGCGACCCCAGGGTCGGCAGGTCTAGACCTGCATGCCATGAATGATACTATTATGAAGAGTAAAGATCGAGTCATCATTGAAACCGGTGTTGGTGTCTGTATACCCACTGGAAATTTTGGATTAATCGCCCCTAGATCGGGGCTGGCTGTGAAAGGTGTTCAAGTCCTCGGAGGAGTCATTGACAGTGACTATCAGGGAGAGATTAAGGTGCTCCTGCTGAATAGCAGTGAGGTTGATTTACCGATTCATAAAACTGACCGAATTGCTCAATTGTTGATAATGCCTGTTTTCAGTGGTGAGATCACAAAAGGCACTGCCCCAACGTTGCTAACTGTACGAGGACAAAATGGATTCGGCTCCACGGATAATCCTGGGGCTAGAGTTTGGGTGCAATCGCCTAAGAATCCCCCTGAACAAGCTGAGATTATTGCAACCGGTCATGATAATACTGTTCTAGTCATGAGACCAGGGAAAGATAGCTGGGAAGCTGTCCCAGCTGACAAATGTTACCTACGAGAATGAATAATGCCTGTCTTTGATTTTCTTTCAGATCATTCTCTGGACTGTTGCTGCAGGATGTGTCGGCGTTGGACTCCTTTTGGACTGCTACGACGGGAGAGGAGGGAACCCATCAACCCGGGCTGATTTGAGAACCCGGATGCCGCGTTCCTTTGCTGCGTGGGATTCATCTTTGAACTTTTGGACTACTTTGGCCAAGCGAGTGACTAATGCCCCTCATTTTTGTTTAACACCGATGCGTTCGGTGACTGACATTCTAGCGACTTGTGTAGTTGCTGTCCCTGCTTCATTAGAGACATTGGCCCATATTTTCAATGTATCGAATGCCCGTCCTAATGTCCTTTTGGGAGACGTTGCTACACATGAATACTGCCCTTTATGTACTGAGTTGTCCGATTCAACACCCTTGATCCAGTCCCAGATAATAACTTATAATATCACGCAGGGTGATTTATGCTTCTTTCTTACTTGTGATCCCAATGCTATTTCTGAGTGTGTGCGTTTAAAATTGAAAGGTGCTACATCATTCACAGCTCATGAAAGGACTTTGTGCTTCCGAAGATCACCGAAATTATGTATCTCTGTTCAAAATAATATGACTTGTAAGAGTTTAGTGGTGACCCCCAGTCATTACCGTACAATGCTGCTACCCTCTGGTTGGCTCTTCTCTTGTGGTAATACATCCTGGCCATATATTCCCGCGAACATTTCCGGAGGCCCTTGTGCCATTACCAGACTGAGTTTGTTGATGTTCTCCTCACATCCTCATGCTAATTCCCGTGTGATCCGAGATGCTGTAATGTTACAGGAGGACTGTGATTCGTCTATGCATTTATATTCCAAATCTGAATACCTTAGCTTAGCTTTCTCAATTGTTGGTGTTCCTGCCTTGGCGGTCTATAATGCCAAGTCTATTGGGAAAATGGCCTGCTGGATGGTAAAATCCATTAATCATACTTCTACGATTTTGTCTGACATACTATTAGACGCCCAGGGTGAACGTAGAGCTATCTTGCAGAACCGGGCGGCTATTGATTATCTTTTGCTTAAACATGGACATGATTGTTCTGATTTTGAGGGTCTTTGTTGTTTTAACCTGTCTGACCATACAAAATCCATTCAGGCTCATATTGACAAACTTCATGACTTGACGGAAGAGGTTAGAAAACACATTGACCAGGGCTGGTTTGACTGGATCTTTAATTGGCTACCTGATTTACATATGTTGCGTCAAATATTAGGGGGGATTTTGATTACTATTAGCATTCTGATTGCTATCTGTTGCTTTATTCAGTGTATTCCTTCTCTACTTCAATACTGCAAACCTGGTACTAGACATAGATCAGTTAGTTTTGTTTCCTATTATTCTTCCACAGATGTTAGTTCTGTTTGATGAATGTATAATAGACTGAAGTCAAGGGTGAAATGTTCTGCTCGATTTTCCCGGCCCTCTTTTGAGGAAAGGTGATTGATGGTGACTTCAGTCTCTTATCATTCCAGTGCAAGGGTCAGAGTAGTGGATAGAGCCTATTTACGAGGCACTTTGATATAATTCTGCATCCTCCTCCCTAGATTAGAGCTTATACCTATAGGCTGGGGGATAGATTCGCTAGTATCAGGGATAATCCGTCCTTTAGTTAGGGTATTATTATACTTTCCATGGAGTTATGCTGAATTCGGGCCTGGTAGGCCTCAAACGGGAGAGACTCCATCTTTCTTTCTGCCCCGGCAGCTTGGGATGCTTCTAGGTCAAGTGTAATGTTTTAGTTACGAGGTGTTGTTCGCTTGGAGAGAACCGGTTCAGGCCGGCCCTTGTCGAAGGATTGTATTTTTCTTCATGCCGAAGACACAACATCAGGCCGGCCGGCTGGGAACGTGTCCTTGGTACGGGGAGGTACAAGAATTTGGTGGGCGGCAGGTTACTGGCTGGAATTTTCCATGAAGAAACACGCTTCTATATTAGTGAAAGCCCGAGATAGTTGGGCAGTCAGTTCGTAGGCGGCATCTAGCCGTTAGTAGCAAACCTATTACTTATTCCAGGGAAGACAGACACCATTCTAAAAGCGGAGAAGAATCGAGAGACAGATACTCTCCTAGCAGAACAGCCAGGGAAGGAGAGTAGCCGATGAGAGGAAGGTCCCAGGGGCTTGGAGAAGGGTGAAGGGAACAGCGCATAGCGGTGCAGCCGTGTACCCGTGATTGCGGAGGTGTGACTTCAAGACGAGCCAAGGCCCAGACGAGAAGGGAACCTAGATGACTGCTGAGTGTGGACTTCATATTAATAAGGTGATGTCGACCCTTTCTTATTAGAGCGTACAATCTAATCTTTTACTTTTCTTTGCAGGCTATGTGTTGTAGTATGGTGTTATATGTTTGTTTATGTTAATGGGAAATAAAGTACCCCAGTTCTTAGTGAGCCGACATGTGCCGTGTGTTCTTGTATGAGAGGGTAACCTATTCTTCTAGTCAGATGCTGCTATGTGAACAGATGCTAACCCTGATCAGGTAAGTGGTAACTGAATAAGGGAGAGAGGAGCCCCTTGAATTAACGACCATGCTGTACATTATCTAAATTGGCAACCGTTGTGTGATCCGGGACATTGTAGTTCTATAACCCTGATGAATAGTGAGATCGATCCCTTTATATATTGGTAATCATAGGATAAGCTGCCGTCTGGGTAGGTTGTCTGGGTCTGTATGAGACCGCGAGATCGCCGATTCTGATACTGCCGTCTGGGTAGAGAGATCTGGGTTTGTATGGGACCGCGAGATCACCGATTCTGATACTGCCGTCTGGGTAGAGAGGTCTGGGTTCGAATGGGACCGCGAGGCCGCCGATTCTGATACTGCCGTCTGGGTAGAGAGATCTGGGTTCGTATGGGACCGCGAGATCGCCGATTCTGATACTGCCGTCTGGGTAGAGAGGTCTGGGTTTGAATGGGACCGCGAGGCCGCCGATTCTGATACTGCCGTCTGGGTAGAGAGGTCTGGGTTCGAATGGGACCGCGAGGCCGCCGATTCTGATACTGCCGTCTGGGTAGAGAGATCTGGGTTCGTATGGGACCGCGAGATCGCCGATTCTGATACTGCCGTCTGGGTAGAGAGATCTGGGTTCGTATGGGACCGCGAGATCGCCGATTCTGATACTGCCGTCTGGGTAGATAGATCTGGGTTCGTATGGGACCGCAAGATCGCCGATTCTGATACTGCCGTCTGGGTAGAGAGATCTGGGTTCGTATGGGACCGCGAGATCGCCGATTCTGATACTGCCGTCTGGGTAGAGAGGTCTGGGTTCGAATGGGACCGCGAGGCCGCCGATTCTGATACTGCCGTCTGGGTAGAGAGATCTGGGTTCGTATGGGACCGCGAGATCGCCGATTCTGATACTGCCGTCTGGGTAGAGAGGTCTGGGTTCGAATGGGACCGCGAGGCCGCCGATTCTGATACTGCCGTCTGGGTAGAGAGATCTGGGTTCGTATGGGACCGCGAGATCGCCGATTCTGATACTGCCGTCTGGGTAGAGAGGTCTGGGTTCGAATGGGACCGCGAGGCCACTGATTGCTAATATTATAGGAGGTACATGGTATGCATCTTAGGAATTCCCTGTCCTTAGGGGGTAGATACCTGTTGTGAATAGGTCCTAGGGAGGGGCAGAGGGTAACGTTCTGGCTGGGTTAGTAAGGCTCTGATGAGCTGGTTCTATCTAATCTGAGAACCCAAGCAGAACATGGGCATACCCCAAAAGCTCTCCACTCCTTGGTCCGTGGTTTCGTAGAGTTTATGGCAGGCCTGGATCTATGCACCAATTTAAATCTTTTTTAATGGCGTGTGAGTCTAAGAAGTATTTTAACTCATCTATAGTTTTAAATTCTAATTGTTTACAGAGCACTCGCACTTTCCCATACCTTGGTTTGGTATTTGCATCTAACGGGTTGTGGACTGACCACGTGGCCTATTGTAGGAGGAAGTTCACAAATTCTATTAACACGATACTAGGGCTTCCTACGCCAAGGAATGTAGAAGTGGTACCCGCAATTATTAAGATCTTCAGAATCCAATACATACCAGTTGCAACTTACGGTGCTGAAGTCTGGGGGCATACTAACAGTGCTAGCATTAAGGGTAAAGAGAATAGATTTTGTCGTAAAATCCTTGGTGCACCCATCTCATCATCTAAATATGCTAGTCACTGTGAATTAAATCTGCCATACACTGAAGACTACATTTTGGTTGAGAATCTGGAACAACCCTGCTGCTCAACTTACCAGAGAGATAATCTAAGATTGTCTGAAATGCGACAGGGGGATGGACATACCATGGCTGGCTGCGGTTCACAAAAGCTTAGCTAGTGTGAACCATGAATCTGTATTCTTAGATCCCTCAGACCTTGGTACCATTAGTAGTAAATCCCTTCAAAGGACCCTCTATGCATCGTATAAAAGTGCTAGACTGGTCACAGAGCGTAAAAAAAGTCAGTCGCCAGATATATGCATATTGAGAACGTCCCTCCCGTGGTCTCTAGTTATCTGTCAAAACCAATTGGTCATAGGGAAAGGGGCCTACTCTTCCGGCTGAGGACTGACACTATGAAATTTATGCTCTTATTTCCCTTGGGTTTTATTCCTAATCTTGACCTTCTGTCCTGTCCCTGCAATAACCAACACAAACAATCGATGCTGCACTTTTTATGTTTCTGTTGTTACTATTTAATTCTCACCAAAAGGTTTTTGATTCCTTATTTTAAATCTTCAGGTGAGATTGATTATAAGGCAGCTTATGGGATGGTGATTGCTCTAAGCGATGATGGGTCAACCTTTTGTGTTAGCTCTTTTTTTAAGGTGGCTGTGCGCACCCGTAACTCAATGCGCCTCTGCTGAATTATAGCACTGTATTTCATGTTTTTAGCCGGAATTGTCAAATGTCTTTTTAATAATCTGTCTCATTATTAGATTGTGCACTGTATTACTGGAGGTCTAATTTTAAATTTTATATGATGCCCTAATTGCTTTTCTGTTTTTGTACTTTTATGGATATGCATTTTTTATCCGAATAAAGTTTATATTGATTGATAGATAACCTATTTTGATGTTTAAAACATTTAGGGCCCGAATACATTCTTGGCAGACAGGGTTACTTTGTCACAAGCGTGACTGATATCCCGCCTGCAAAATTACAATTCTATACCATCCTATGTAACTTGTCAAATGGTGAATGGGATATCCCTCACGTTGTGACCGAGCATTCCATGTTGCCAAGATAGTACACCATAACCACATTATTTTCTGTGGGAGGGTGTTACTGTACCAGTGGTTGGTCAAGTGTAGTGCTAAACTAACTCTAAATGTGTAAGTTACTACAAAAGTGTAAGTTCTTATAAAAGTACAGTTTGTGAATTCCAAAAATAGTAAGCTCATTTAAAAATGTAAGTTTACGCAAAAGTAGTTTTTGAATCAGGCACAAGGTGTCTGTCTGGATTGAGGGCTCTCCTTCATTGTCATATTTTCAATTATTTGGCCTTCACCAACTTGGGATCTACAAATGACCCTTGCCTGCTTTCATCTTTAGTGTAGTTGGTGATTTAATTGCGTCAAAGCTTACTGAATTATGTAACTTTTTTAAGGATTAGTAACAGTTCCCAAGCCTTGGGAGAAAGCACTGGTGGTGGTGCTACTGAAGAAGCGGATGGCAGACCCTACGGTGCAGTATAATTTTCACCCAGTGTTCATCTTGCCTTTTCCATGAAAAGTTTGGAAAGAGACATTCAGCTTTAACTTGCATCATTTATTGAACCAAATATTTGTTGGAATCCTTTCAAGTTAGATTTTGCTCTTTACATGAGTTGGAAGCTAAGCTCCCCTCCTAGCTTTCGTGGAGGATGTTTGGATGCCTTGTATTAAATGAGGTAGTGCAGCACTTTATAGTGCAGCTTTTGATGGAAGTGGTTTTTCATCACTCCCTCTGCACCAGGCTCAACATGATCAGAACAGACTTAAGCTTTGGAGTGCTTTGAGTCGTTTTTATTGAATCATACACAAGAATTACTTTTTAAACCACTTTGATCTAAAGCAAAAACCTTAGGTGGGGGGGCCTGCAAGGACAATTTTAATACCTGTATGACAGCCCTTGAGGATCTTATCAACAGTTACGGGTTCGCACTGATGACATGCGTGGAAGATAAACAAACCGTGGGCTCATTTTCAGATTTATATTTATAACTTACACTTTTGTAGCAACTTGCTTTATTATAGAAAATTCAGCTCTACACTTGGCCAACCACTGGTAGTGCCACACTCTCCCATAGAAACTAATGGAGAAAGAGAATTAAAATCAACGCCCATAGGAAATAATGTTAAATACATTATTTTAATAGCTATAAATATAAATTGATGTGATGTAATGATAACATACATAAAAATAGTGCATATTTATTATTTAAATAAACAATATTTTAATATCCTATTTTGAATTTAAACAATGTGTTTTATGGATATGTAAGTAAATGAGTTATAATTTATATTTAATTAACATTATTTCCAATGGATTTTTTATTTTAATTTCATACCTCCATTATTTTCTGTAGGAGAAGGTGTTATAGTACCAGTGGTTGGCCAAGTGTGGTGCTAGATACAAAACCCATATTCACCTAGTGTAACAACAGAAAAAAGGTGAGAAAGCGAGATAGCACCTCACCGGCGCACCACCAATGGGGCCCCTGGCTGGTACTCACCAGGATGGCCCTGTTATCATCATTGGTGCCATCAAGCTATAACGGAAACGTGTCCTAAACCCAAAGAAAAGACAGTGAGTGGTGCAGTGAACACAAATTATATTCACACCTTACTTACAGCCGACATGTTTCATTGCCTTGGTATCTATCAGGCAATTTCCTCAGGGCAAACCACTTTCAATGGGGGCTGTTATCCTTTTAAAATCCTCTTGGCTGGTATGATAGGCAAGGTTCATTGAAGGCGCGCAAAGCCCAGTGTCCTTTGCAGTGGCATTGAAAGTGGTTTGCCCTGAGGAAATTGCCTGATAGATACCAAGGCAATGAAACATGTCGGCTGTAAGTAGGGTGTGAATCGATTGGTAGTATTCACATCTTCCTTTTTTATTGTTCATATATGTACCGTATGCAACAAGAAGGAACACCATTAAAGAAATTGTCCCAGTTGCAGAATAGATTATATGTTAATTGTTGAATGTTGTATATTGTGTTACATATAATTTGTGTTCACTGCACCACTCACTGTCTTTTCTTTGGGTTTAGGACACGTTTCCGTTATAGCTTGATGGCACCAATGATGATAACAGGGCCATCCTGGTGAGTACCAGCCAGCGGCCCCATTGGTGGTGCGCCCGTGAGGTGCTATCTCGCTTTCTCACCTTTTTTCTGTTGTTACACTAGGTGAATGTGGGTTTTGTATTTGTTTAAGTCTGTCTATCAGAGTTGGGCTATTTTTAACAGTGGCAGCAGACTGAGACATCCCCTACTCTAGATTTATTGTAAGAAGAGAGGTATGTTGTAATTTATGTAAAACCAGCGATGCCTGCAGATCTTTATATGGTATGGTAACTGCCTTGAACACTAGGACAATAGTAGTTTGTTGACTTATTGAGTGGAGGGCGTCCTAGTTGTTTGTTTCCCTCTTTGCTCCTACCTTTTTCCCAAGTGTGGTGCTAGACTTACTACTGCTTTATGTAGTAGTAACTTACACTCAGGTGAATTATAGGAGACAACAATAGAAAGGGTAGATGGAACCAGGCGGAGGCAGAAAGAAGATGGAAGACACTAAGTCCACTTCAACACCCCCACCACCACCCTCTGCATAGCAGGTGATGAGGCTTTCATTATTTTTTCTGTATTGCTCGTTTACACACTTTGCTGTATCTGTAACCATTGATAAGAATGTTCTGCAGAGAGGCCAAGGATTGCATGTGCATGAGGTCAGAAGACATTTATGACACACTGAAAGGCACTGTTAGAAACTTTTTTTTCCATCAGACTCGTCTCCAGACCACTCACTCATGCCCAAGCATGACCAAGCACGCACAACAGGTATTCTTCCAGACACTTTGATGAATTGGTTAACATAAAAGAGTTCGGTGTTGCACACAAAAAATGAGAAAGACACAACATATGGAAAACAAAATACTCTTAGGGAATGCAAGATGAAGTAAAGATATATGTAAACAGAGACTGCAAATTGACTTTATGTGGTGAGACTTCTATTTAGTGAGGAAATAGGAGTATAAGGTCCTGAGACATGGGGAGGTTCTATTTCCAGTAAGCAGGTTTCCATGAAGAAATGACTCTTTGCCCCAATTCTAAATACACATGTTACTCCATAGGAAGTGAAAGAAAGGGACTTCACTCTGGACTCTATGGATTTATATAATGTAACCCCTAAGCGTCAGGTTGAGTCTGATACTCAGCTCTTTGATCCAGCTGGGCCCAGTATGAATCCAGACACTTTTCCGCCATCTGAAAGAGTAAACCTTGCATCCACCATTGGTCCCTTCACTCAGATATTATCAAAAATCTACAGAAAGGTTAAAACAAATATCTTCCCAAAATGTCTCTAATGTCTTAAATATTCTAGATTTTATTGTACTTACAAGCAGGCAACACCACTAGACAGATCGTTTCCCTCGATTTGTTTCTGTAATATTGATGCACTAAAGATGGTTCATAGTAATGAAATTCAAATATTGTATCCCTCACCAGCTAGCAGATCAATAGTCATTTTTAAATCTAAGGTAGTAGCAAACTTGTTTGTGCAAAATTGCGATTACTTTATCAGTCAAGGTATTGAAATTATACCCTATTTTCTGAGTAAAAGAAAAACAGGCTGTTGGGCAGAATATCCTAAGGCTAATGAATGTGTGTATACTGGTCTGGTTCCAGATTATAGTAAAGATGATATAATAGAAAAGGCAAACAGTACGGTAGCATCAGTAGGTGAGGGTGAAAGATGGGTGTCTGCCCTGAATCAAGATAAAAAGCTAGGATGTTGCCCAATGATGCAGAGGATGACATTAAACATTAAAACTTGCTAGCAGGCGGACTTTATTACATTCATCTTCTGGAGAATAGATTATCCCAACATACTTATCAATATTTTAATAATCATATCCCGGAATATCACTGGCTGTTTCACGTTTTTAAGGAACTTTAAATATTCTTAAAGCTGATATTATAGGTATCCAAGAAACATGACCAATTTTAGACTTTCAGTTTCCACATTTCTATGGGCCTGGTTTATATATTGGCAAAGAATTTACTCCTTCACAATAATGTAGTTCCTTCCTCACCAAAAGAGTGGTCGGACGGCTACATTTAATTGCAGGTGGACCTTAGGTTTGGCTACGGCAGAGACTAATCCCTTTGCACAAAAAAAAAACAGAGAGGCCTTTTCCTCTGCACAATACAGCACACATAGGAAGTGGAAGAAACTAGTAGAAATTAAGATATTTCTCCTCGTTATGCCTTACCTGGGTAGATGCCTCCGATCACCCACACCCCACCCATGGAACCCTCCCTGGGGTAGAGTAGCTCAATGTAAATATTTGCGCTAGCTTGCGTTACTCCAGACTTATCAAACCATGCAGGACCACGCCAGGTGGCCCTGACTGGCTTGATAACTCCCACTTAGGTTTTAGGTCGCCTTTGCGCCATCTTGCGTGGCTCATGGGCGACGCAAAACCTTGATAAATCTGTCCCTAAATTTGGATGTGATTACTATTCTTTATTTTTTCTGGTAAAAGTTTTCATTCATTCGTTAATGATGCTCTTAGTATAATGTCGTTATTACATCTGCTTCATTTAAATATTACTATTTTTACCAATCTAATTGGTGGTAGTCTACTTTTCTGTCCAAAGCAACCTTTAAATATGCATGTGGCAATCGCCACCTTTGCTATTCTCTCACTCACTGTTTGAGCGATGGTTTGCGAAAAGTAGAATCAGTTCTTGCCTCTTGCCATTAGCTGTTGAAAGTTTTAAGAAACCCATCTTGAAAGTCCGTAGTGCTTTGAAATGCTACAAATACACACCAAGCAAAGATATATCATTCTCTTCAAATCTGGGCTCCCGCCGTCACCTTCGGTAAATCTACATTTCGTGGAATTCAGTGGCTCCTTGCCGAGTATTCCATTCGATTTGATTTCCTGTGCCAACATTTCTATGAAAACATTTCTAACACATTTCTCTTTCCATTCGTGATATTAGCATAAGCTATCACGACTTCAAGATTTAAACTTTTTCCTATTCTGCGCTACTTTATTTTCCAATTCGAAGGATCGTCTCCTTCAGGGTTGGCCAATAAACGCAAACCACAGCCATAGACTACTCAGTCTGTATATAATGTGATATTGGAGTTGCTTTATGAGACTATTACAGAATGTTGAAAGGTCAGGTGGAGCTGAGCAATGCCGCACACGGTGGGAGAGGGATTACCATCCCAGGACCTCGGTGATGTGGCAAGACCTTTGCCAGCATGTACGAGATAATGCCACTTAATAACTCCAGGAAGCGGATGTTTGTGCAGAGAGTTGGAAATAGCTCAACTGTGCACGCTTTTTAAATCGTGTTGCCTCACCTGAGTGTTTATATTACGTTGTAATCAAGGCAGAAAGAATAGCTTGTGTAATATCGGATCTCACAATGATACTCCAGCCACAATCTCTATCATTTTCTTTCTCTGTTTCATAAAACGTCATTCTTTCCTTGGTGTCATCGTCCTCTCATTCTAGTTCCTACATTTTCTCACTCTCTCAATGAGCCGTGTATAAAGTGAGCACAGAAAGTGCTATTTTAATTCATATTGACAAGCCACAGATCATTTTTGACTGGAATAATTTCATAGAATGTATGGTACGTTAAGGCAAAGCTGGCTCCTAACTCGTGTTCCCACTGTACCATTGGATTTTAGAGGTGGGAATGAGTGACAAGAGCTCACATTTTGTTATCTTGTTGAAGTGTTCAGCTTGTTTTTGTGCTGCTGTGTTTTTGTGCTTATTGGTGCAATAAAACTGAACTTTTTGCCTTGGTGCTAGTCTTTTTTCTGACCTGGAGTTGGTGGTTTTAGGACTCTGGGCACTTTAGCACTGCTTTTCAATGTAAAGTGCATGTGCTCTCTGTGGTAAACATGATAAGATTGGTCTACACCTGTTTGGCGTATTTAGTTTACCTGTCAGTCCCCAGTAATGTGGTATCGCATATACCCGGGCCAGTAAATTAAATGTTACTGGTTGGCTTGCAGCGCTGCTTGCGCCACCCACCAAAGTAGCATTTCAAACCTGTCTCCAGCTTCTGCCATAGCAGGCCTATGTGCGCAGTGTTACTGCCGCTGTGACGTGACAACTAAAGTGTGTGCCTCGTCTGTGACCTCCTTTTACTGCATGTCAGTCACCCCTAAGGTAGGCCCTAGCTAGCCCTATGGGCGGAGTGCATTGTAGGTAAAAGGTAGGATATGTACCTTAAGTGTGTGACATGTCCTGGTAGTGACAAACAGCCATTTTGGTTTCCCACCGGTGTGAGGCTGCCATCTCATAGGAATGCATTGGGAATTCCCTGATAAGTGTGTCAGTGGTAATTCCTGATATGAGAGGAGCAGCATGATCAAGTTTGGTATGTTTTGAATAGTAATAATAAATGCTGCGTAATGGTGTTTGCAGATTTATTATCACTATTTTAGAAATGCCACTTTTAGAAGTTGGCATTTGTGTGTGCTATGTGACTCTGGCTGCCTGATGTGTATTGCATGTCTGGCTCTGGAGTGACAGGAGCTGGTGAGGTGTGTAGCTCCAGAGAGGCTGAGTGGGTCCGCGCTAGGCTGTATAGGAAGATATGCATTTGGAGTAGTGGGAGAAGCAGTCCCTCACCCTGACTAGGCCTGTACCTGCCTGGTTGAATGCTGGCTCCGCACTCCTGTGGTGTATCTGAGGACCGAGCCCCCACCTGACAAAGGAGAGTAGAAGCACTGTAAACAGGTTGCTTCAGTGCCCCCCAGAACCAGTTGGGACTGGTTCTCCAAGCCCTGTGCCAGTGCAGAACAAGGAGAAAAGGGTGTATAAATTTTGGGGCTGTGTCCCCATGTGTGAGTGCTGCTGTTGGTGCTTATTTTGGAACTACTGGGCTCAGGCGGAACCACCATCTGGGGATCCCTCATAATGGGAATGAAGCTGCTGCCCTGTTGAAGAGCCCTGGTGCACTGGCCTGCCTGGGCTGATGGAACTGAAAGGAGGTACTACCCACAACGGGTGGGGAAGCGCTCTGGATGCTGGTAGGATGCTCCACTTTTAAAGAGCCCTGGGACTGTGGGATTCTTGCACCTGGTGACCTCCTGGAGGAGCATGTGGAGGCCGTCCTTGTTTTACGCTCAAAAGTGCTGCACCTTTATGGGGGTTCCATTCAGGAATCCTGAGAAGGAGGAATCCGAGTGCTGGGATTCCTCCGTGTTGCCTGGGTGTGGGCAGGGCATTGCACATGGAAGCTGCCTGACCAGAGGCGGGGCTCTTGTGAGGAAGAGTAGAGCCCCATGTGTAGACTTCACCCGGTTGTGAGCAGGAAGTGGTTACAGGAGGGAGGAGCTGTGAAAGAGGAGTGCTCCCCCTCCCTAATCCTCAGCGAGTGAGCCACTTGGGGACAACCGAGCCACAGGAAGTCAGGCGTCCAGCCTGGTTGCGGGCAGAGCTATGCCCCAGGAAGCCTGATTGCGGACGGGGCTGCAGCACGAGGGAATGCGGAATTGTTGCCGGGCAACCATTGAGGCCGCTGGAAGTCAGGTAAGTTAATGCATGATTGTGGGTGGGGCCCACAAAGCCAAGAGGAGAAAACGTCCACAGAGACTTCACTCCGTATGCGTGTGTTTGCCTGCGTTTAAGGCAGCCCGTGGGGCGCCCCTGTCAGCTCGTCCCCATTCCGCCGCTGTACTGCACTGTTGTGGGCAGCGGCCCCATAGAATCCTGTTGATTGGAACTGTTGAGCCAGGTGAGACCGGGGTTGGTGAGGCCCCGTTACGCCACAGCCTCAACGGGGAGGGAGGGCCATGAGAGGCCTTCCCGTGTGTCTGCCACCACTCTGTTTTCCGGGCGTGGAGGAGGAGGGGTGGAGAGAGGAGGAACAGTGTTGGTTGCTACCGCCCCCCCCCCCCACAAGGCTCCTAGCTGCGTAATTTGCTCCTTGCGCGGGAGACCCAGTGAGGCCTCCCCACTCCTACTGGCCGACTTAAGGAACTCTCTTGATATTTAGGCCATTGTCCAGGTGGAGGGGACTGATGGAAGTCTCTCCACCAATGGTGGGAGTAAGGTGTTTTCCCTCCCTGACCAAATTGCTCCATCGGATTCCCAGATGTTATGGTGGTTCCCTGGATGGCCCATAGGCACAGCATTGGTGTTCTGCATAAGGCCCTTGCCAAGGCTTTTATGATATGTGCAGCTGTGACGCCATGCCTAATGTGGTTGTAATGTGTGAAATCTAGGGGTAGTTACCCCCTTGCCCTGCATATGATATGTGTGCCGTGATGTGTTGATAACTTGTACACGTGGCAGGCATTTACTGTGGTGCGCTGGGCAGATGTTTAGGCATAATGTGCTATGCTTAGGGCAATGTGTGCAGCGTTCATTATGGTGTCCTGCTGCTGATTATGTTTGACATAACCTGCTATACTGAGAAGTGCTAATGCGGTTTGTATACCTAATGTGGTCTACACCTAATGTGTTCTCTGCATTAATGTGATGTACGCTAAATACTAATACCAGTAGGTACTGGTTGTTTTATTTTCACTGCTAGTGATTCTAATGGTGATGATAGTGGCCCGATTGGCTCTGTCCTTTATATAATCACCTGTAAAGTACTACCTAGTGCCAGTTGGCACAGTGTGTAATTGTAATTATGATCTAACGTGTTTATGAATAATACAAATGCTATTTTTTGTATATAACCGTGTGTGGATTTTCTTTTGTGGTGTGCATAGTGTGTCGCTGCTGTGTGTGTGTGTGTGTGTTTGCGCAAACGATTTACGCATTGCCTCTGGGATAAGCCTGACTGCTTGTGCCAAGCTACCAAGGGGGTGAGCAGGGGTTATCTTCAGCGTGTAACTCCCTTGCCCTGACTAGAGTGGTGGTTTCTGCCTGGCTTAAGCGCATGCCCTAGCCAACCAGAAATCCCATTTCGAACAGTGTTGAACTGTGGTTTTGTTGCATTCTGTTTGAATTGTTTTGATGCAATGTGACCCATTATGTTTCAATTGTTTTGTTGTGTTGCTTTGTGTTTGTTATTGGTGTATGTTCATTTTTTTACTTTATACAGACAACAGATGCTTCTATATTTCCATACAAAAGTAGCACTTGCCTTGAAAGTTCCTTGCACAAGCAGCCGTATACCACTAGTAGAGGTCTGCCTTTTTCTGTTCAATTTATTTGTTAGATCAGAGTTGATTAACCCAGCAACACATTAAAATCAAAATACACTTTTTCAAGCAATTTAAAATATGTAAAATAATGACCGAGAGACGAGTAATTTCATTCATAATAAAATGTGATCAATTTTAACACAATATAATAAATTTATGATACTATCCAAACTACAATGGTATTGCATTAATATGCCAAGTTGAGTTTAAAAATGTTAAGATACCAAAGACTACAAAGGTGTTGGTGCACGCCTTACATATCCTCATAACCACCCAGTAATGTCTGATTCACACAATCTGACATAAGGAGAGATCAATTTACCTCTTAGATTGAAATATGTGCTATAAAAAATGTATTTCTCGTTCTCTTTCGAGAGGTTACACAGAGAGCAAAGGTTGGCCTTAAAATTAGCACTAACCCACCTGTAGGTGAGATCAGCAGGACAAAGATTGTCAAGCCTAAATTTTATATCTAGCGCCTTGGCCAAAGCAGGATTACTATGGTCACAAAGCTCCTAACATTTTAACAGTGCTTAATTTGTAAAAAAAAAAATAAGTGCAGGTGCTGAAAATGTTGCCAAGGAGTCCACAGCTCACTTCTTCCTCTGGTGAGCCCCACGTTTAACACGCTCACTGTCTCAGTCTCTATCTTCTAACCTTGATCTGTTGTCTGTACCTTAAGTCTTTGCTCTAAGAGTCTATCCTATCACCTCTCAAATTGTTTTCTATCATCTTTGTCACACCTGGCGTGTTACCTTATTCCCTGTATTTCTGATTTGCCCTCTATTCATTCTAGCCCTGCCCTTTTCCTCTTCACTTTTATCCAAGCTCTGCTCTCTCTCCCATGGATTTTGGCTCTTTACTATTTCTCTTCTAGCAGTGATTAGCTGTGTCTCCGTTTTATAATTTGTCTGCTTTTTTTCCTCTGTCCTGTCCTCTACATCCTTCCATTCTATCTTCTCTCTTCTTAATGCTCTCTTCTTCACATCATGGCTGCTTTCTCTTTGTATCTGATTAGCTCTCCTTTTCTTCTACTTAGCTCAGTCTTATCTCTCCCGTCTCCTATTGTTTCTTTCTCCTCTACTACTGTTCTCTCTCTCATCTAGAACACTGCAGCTGCCTGTTGTCAGCCTGTACATGTCCCTGCTATTTTGAACTCTGCGTTTTCCTGTTGTCATTCCTAAAGAAGTGGAACATGACGTATTTTACTCTCTTACCTACACCTAGTGCAAAAACAAAACGTACACCAAATGAAAATGCTTTTTTGCATATATTAATCAGTGCGGTATATCTGGATTTATTGCAGAACACGCGGCTGCTCGAGCACAGCAGGTGATGTCACTGCCTGTAATTAGTAGGTCCAGGGATGGCGACGGTATCGGCATCCACTGCTCAGCTTGCTGTGGCCCGGTCTGCTACAGCACAGGCATTGTCCCCAGCCGTAATGCTGCCAATGCCGATAAGTATGGATGTGCACAGATTCTACAGGTGAGGTCATGGGGCACAAAAGTTGTGTTGGTCCACAGCTGCATCGAGCACGTTGAGAATAGCAGCAATGCAGGGCTCGAGGATATGCTACTCTGGCTACGCAGCAAGTGGAAAGTCCACATTTACTTTAGTTTATTCTTCCTCAAGTGCCCTCACTCCCAAGTTCCAAATGCGCTTTCGCAGCTTCCTTGCCTCAATTCTGTCATGAGCCAGCCCCCAGCTACAATTATCCAATGGGAGGCTTAAGCTAAGGCAGTGGCAGGGTGCAGCAGACTTTGGGGAATAGAATGCAAGCCATAGTTTGTTGATGACTTCTTGGATTTGTGATCAGCATGATGACATCATCACTAACATGGTGATACACAATCATGCCTGCCTGGACA
The DNA here is from genome assembly GCF_964261635.1 of Lissotriton helveticus. Taxonomy (NCBI): domain Eukaryota; kingdom Metazoa; phylum Chordata; class Amphibia; order Caudata; family Salamandridae; genus Lissotriton; species Lissotriton helveticus. Next base: position 1,596,824,241 of record NC_136059.1, on the reverse strand, counting down.
GGCGTATGATGGGCTGTCTATGAACATTTACCAGCCAGTCACCATGCAACGTACGTTATTCTTTTTATTTTTAATTTGAACAATTAACATTGAGATCACCACCTGCAGGGTCAGAAATTGTAGCCACAGCCCTGGGAAAGAAGTGACGGTGCTGAGCACCTGAAAGCACCTGCTCAAATTAAGCACTGAATTTTAAGTTGGTTTGAGTTGTTAAAAAGAGATCAGACAGGCATCCGCTTAATGGCAGACATAGCCAAATGCCATCTACAATTTCACTGTACTTAGATTTTTTCAATTGTGATACAATTTGTATTACAATTTGTATTTTGGGATCTTTGAGGGGTTCAGCCAATAATCACTCAGGCCTAAATTATCTAAACAAGATTTGACAAAAGTAATCAAAGGGATCTTAGGAGCTGTAGGCCTATGTTTGATATCTCTTAATGCTTCATTATAGGGATAAAATTCACTTGTTCTCCAATTAGGTATCCAGTACAGAAGGGGTTTCAAATTTGCAATGTGAGTAATGGATTTTAAAGCAAGGTTGAGCCATAGAGGAAGCACTGGGGCACTCTAGACCAATTTCAATAATGATTTGAGGAATTAATTTTTTGCACTTTGCCAACAGCTGTGCTTTACGCTGCCCCCGAGATCAGACCCTTATTGGGTAGCACTAACACCTTGAGCACTATAGGTTTCTACAGCAAGTGATATGTAGCGTTTGAACAATTTAAGAACAGGAGAATGGCAGTAGCTCCATAATTTAGAATAGTTTCTTTTAAAACATTCTTATTGATATTTTCAAATCGAATTGTACAAAATCAATCTGCTACAACAGATAACAAAATCTTGTGCATTGTCACATAAAACATGTCTCCTAAAGACCATTAGTGGCCCACTAAAATCCAAGGACCTCTACTAAAAGAAAATGATGCAGTGTGGCGCTGCAAGACATATACCTGCGCCGTACTGAGTGATTTTCAAAGCACAGGGATGCATCATATTGTTGTTAATACAATGGTATTAACAACAATATGATGCATCCCTGTGCTTTCCCCTGTGCTGGCGTACAATTGGCTGCCATGCACCAAGTGTGGCTCACCGGTTAGAAGCGGCAGACCTTGAAGCAGAGGTCGGCCCGGGACCAGGGTTCAATTCCCGACGCGGCAGGCTCTTGGGTCAATGTCCGTGGACTCGATAATTCTCGCTTAGGTGCCTACGCTAACCATGGGTCCCACTCTGCAACTCTGGGCAATAGCTTGCTTAATCTCCACAACGGCCCCAGCAACGCCGGGGATGCCTGGCCTCACCTTGGGGTGCCCTCTCACAGGGAAAGCCAGGACGGGTTCCCCAGCGGTATACAGCGCCAGGACACCACGTAACGAGGTAACAGTGCACTTTACAAGTATACATACATTACATTACCAGCGCAGCTACCTTTGCGCAATTTTGCAAGGGTGCCTGCGCTCCGGGATGATTGTTTATGTGGCATTTTTCTCTTTCTATGCAGGCTGCAGAATGCATAGAAATTGCCCTCACTTAACTCGCTTGTCCACCATACAGACGATTGAAACATATAAAACAAGGAATAACACAAACCACTTAAATTAAAAAATTATACATTCATTTATTCATCTTAAAAAGGATTTTGGGTCTCAGTAGAAAACACAATCCATGTACAGTACATCACATTATTACTAAACAAAATTGGTTGAAAAATTGATCAATAGTACATCATGAAAAGAGAGTATAAAAACAAATAGACAGGTACAATATGTCTTCAAATGTTACACATCCGTCATATAACAATATCTGGAGCACGGAATTCAGTGGTTTTATGGTTGATACTCTAAACCATGCCTTTTGTTGGCGAATTGCGTATTAGTATTGAGGCGTCGATGCGTTTCGATGGTCAAAATTATTACATTTATATGGTTCAATTGTCTGTATGGTGGACAAGCGAGTTAAGTGAGGGCAATACCTGGTCTGTGTGTGGTAACCTGATACATGATCAGTGCCCTACAAGGTCCTGTTTTGCCCAGAGAGGTAAGAGGGGAAGTGAAGGGGGGACTTGCACACAAGTGTTTTCCAAGAAATTTTGCATGGTCCCATAGGACTGATCAGACCCATACAGCACATTCTGAATTGTCTGGTATCAAGGGTGTCATGGGTTGGGGCGGTTTGAGCTGCATCAAGGGAGTTGAGCAGCAGGTATGATCTCAAAGGGTCCCACACATCCTTTGGCCAAGAGTTCAGCAGTAGTAGTTCTGAATAAATGGTCTTTTGTTCCTGGCAATAGATTAGGTCCTGTGGCCAGACTTTAAACCTAAGGGCTCTTCCCCGTCCCCATCTACATGCCACTCTTCGCTTGGTTAACAGTAACCCAAGGGACACAAATCTCCTGAAGGACAACTGCACTTCTTCAGAGTAGCCCAGCAAAGCGATGAGGAGGGTGAGCTTCAAGTGGGAGCCCATCATCTGTGTCATGGATTCAGAAACCCATGTGCAGTAGCTGTTAATCAACTCATACTCCCATGCCAGGTGGAGGAAGTCAGTTCCTTCTGCCCCCCATCTGTCACATCTGTCACTTAAGCATAATCGGTATCTACGTAGCCGGGCTTGGGTGTAGTAGAGACAATATAAGAACTTATAATGTATAATACGTGATTGGCTACTGGCTGAGATTTGCCCAGCCTGTTGACAGCAATAGAGCTATTTTTTATCACTAAGGGTTATTCCCAGTTAGGCATCCCAGCCCAGTTGTTAGTCCCCCTGTGATTCAGTTTGCTCCAATTGAGTGATATAATATAACATTGAGACTACATGGTTGGGACAAGTGATTTGTAGTAATGCATCTAAAGGTGTCAATATGGGAGGTTCCTGAGGGAAGTCAGGGGTGACTGCCCTAATTTTGTGTCTTAGTCTAAAATATAAGAATATCTCTATCGGAGAGGGTGTGCCTTCCTTATAGAAGGCATCATGATTGAGAGAGGTTCCCCCTTCATACAGTTCTCCCCATGAGGTTATACCTATCTTTTGAAGCATCTGTCGACACGTAGCTTTGAGTGTTACTGGGAGCTGAGGGTGATAGGATAGCTTCAGGAGCTGAGAGTAAAGCTGAGGCTTGTTCAGCCATACAGCCAGTCCGTACCAGACTGTGGAGGTGCAAACAACTGTGGAGGAATCTCTGTTCATCTCATGATAGCATGCCCCCAGAAATGCAGTTGAATGGGCTGGGACCGTATATCCCTGCTCTATGCCTAGATGAGGAGTAAAGGAGTGAAGTGTGCTTGAGCACATAGAAAGTATAACTTCTGGGCTAGCTTCAAACCCTCCCCTCGATAACGGCTGTGTGAGCATGTTCTATTTCAGTCAGGCTTGTTTTCCTCCCCATGCCAACCAAATGAGCTGTGTTTTTAGAGTTTTAAAAAAGTGAAGGTCGGGTGTATATGGAATATTGCGAAAAAGATACAATAGTTTGGTAGTGTGACCTTCTTCATCAAGGATATCCGGCCTGCTAATGAAAGAGTCATGGTTATGCATTGGGTGATGGAGTCTGTCACTGCATCTAATGCCCTACGATGGTTAGAGTGGATCAGTTCTTCTTTATCTTTGGAACTAATTATCCCCAGATATTTGAGTTCCACGTCACACCATGTTAAAGGATAGTCTAAGCCATGTCGTTGGGTGAATAGAAAAACCTGGGACTTCTCTCAGTTAATCGTTATACCAGAGCGTCCTCCTTATTTAAAGGGAACTCTCGTAAAATAGGATTAAGACTGTCCTGCGGATCTCGAACATACAGTGTGATATCATCGGTGTTATGGGACACCAGCAGTTTTCTAGTAGGATATTGAATCGTGTGCTCCGGTGATGTTGTTGGAGTTTGGCTGCCAGCAACTCCATCACTAGTGCAAACAAGAGAGGTGTCAGAGGGCACCCTTGCCTGGTGCCTGCGCGAGAAGTAAGGGGAGCATACACCATTTATGTCTACTTTTTCTAGTCATTGGCAGTACAATAGTTTGATCTATCTAGGAGAGGGACGGAGGAGGGAAGCTGATAGAAATGGGGATCTCTAGTTTGCAAGTTGTTACCCTGTCCAAGTAGGGGCTTTTCTTCCTAGTCAGGATAAGGGGGAAACACTACTTAAATAACCCCTGCTTACCCCATTGGTAGCTTGGCACGAGCAGCCGGGCTTATCTCAGAAGCAGTGTGTAAAGCATTTGCACAAAACCAACAGTAATTACAGTGAAAACACTACAAAAAACACCACACCAGTTTTAGAAAAATATCCAATATTTTATCTGTGCAAGCAATACCAAAACAATATAAATCCACCACACAGTTCTCAGAAATCTCAATAATCAAAAATGGACTTAAAATACAGTTCCTTGAAATTGATAGCTCTGTCTAGGGCTATCACGGCAATGTGAACAGCAAATACAAACAGTTTTGGCTGACCCCAGCATCGTAGGCCAGCTACAGTGTTGGGGAGACCAGCAAAACAGTACCTTCTAGAAATGCAGGGAATTGGTGACCTCTCACTCAGCTCTGAAGAGCCAGCATCGGCAGGCGTTAGTTCTGGTGGTCGTGCAGGAGTCGTCGGGTCCAAGAAGTCACATGCGTTGCAGATCGAACTCCTCGTGGTTGAAGTCGGGAGCGGTGGCGTCGGCAGGCATTGGGGCTGTGGTGCAAACTGCAGCGGTGTTGCATGCAGTGCTCTCAAGTCTTTTTGAGGGCAGCGGCTCGTGATGGTCATCCAGCGGCATCGGTTAGACCAGGGCTGCGGTGCGAAGTGATGCAGTGCTCTTCGCTGTGCTGGCAGTTTACGGTGCAGGCAGCGGCATCATTGTTGCTGAAGCGCTGTTGTCGGCTGACAAACTGCAGTCAATGGCGTTGGTAGGCCAAAGGATGTGTAAGACGAGGGCGGTGTGTCGTGTCACTTATGAGTGGTGCCTTCGAATCACGGTGCAAGCAGCGGCGTCAATGTCGGTGTGGAGCGTCATCGTCGGGGATACCAGGGCGGCGTCATGAACCGAGGCATTGTGAAGTGCGGTGCCCACAGGTCGCGGTGCAAGCAACGGCTCAATGGTGGCATCAAATGGCATACAGTGTGAAGTGCAGAGGTGCTCTCTGCGGTGCTTTCAAGACACAGCTTCTCCAGTGGCAGCGATGACGGAGTCGGGTTGCTTTTTCTTCTGTTGCAGCACAAAACACAGAGGGGCAGATTTATGAAGGCCCTGCGCCGCCGGTGCGTCACTTTTTCCCATGTTAAAAGTGACGCACCGGCGGCGCAAGGCCTTCATAAATCTGCCCCAGAGTTCCCAGGTGCTGGTAGCAGATGAACTTGAAGTCTTTGCTGTTCATGAGACTTCTTAAATAGGGGCTAGCTCTATCTCAAGCCCTCGGAGAAACCCAAACAAAGAAGTTGCAGAAATTCAGTCCAGTTCTTTCTCTGCGAAAGACAGAAGCAGCCGCTGTATGCCAACACAGCAAAGCATGAAGAAAGGTGGTAGTTCCTACTCACAGCTTCTCCAGCTCTTCTTCTTGGCAGGTTCCTGAGTCCAAAAGAGTTCTAAAGATCTGGGCCCCGATATATATTTATACAGCCTTTTCCATTGTTCTCTTGTGGCAGAGAGTCTGTGCTTAGTCCAAACCAGTTCCTTCTTCTCTGGCCCAGCTTCCTGGAAGGGGGTGGAGACAGCATTGTGTAAGACAGGCCAGGCCCAGTCAGTTGCACAGAATCTCTTCCCACTACTCTAAATGCCTTCCAGGTCTATTCAGCCCACCCCTGACTCATCCAGGAAAGGCAGGACACACCTCAACCCCCTACCAGTGGTTGTCTACAGTGAATGCACATCTCAGACCCTGTCACTCCAAAGCCAAACCGTCAATCCACAACTCAGCAGAGGCACACAGGCGCTTAGAGACCAGTGGTGATTTGCGCTATACAAAAACATTGTAACATAACATAACATAACATAACACAGGATGGTTAAGCAAGAAAATGCCTACTAAAAGTGGCATTTTCAACGGTATGTAACGTTTACAACGAAATTTTTACAACGCACTACCATTACAACGCAGGTATTACCACGCATACCTTTACAACGCGTTGCGCTGGGGGGCGCTCTAGGATAGGCAATAAGTCTAATTTTCTATCCAACACCTTCCCTAGTGTCCACGGGAACTGGAGTTGGAATAGAAAATTATACTTACCACTATCCAACACCTCTAAGCGCTATGCGTTGTAATGGTATGCGTGGTAAAAACCGCGTTGTAAAGGTATGCGTGGTAAAAGTATGCGTTGTAACGTCATACATCCTTTTCAACCATACAATAAGAAAATATGTGAGTAACCGGCTGAAATGGCCAAGTCTAACACAACACCCTCCCAGCCTAAGACCAGGGTAGACTAATCAATCCCTTGGTGGACTTCCCTGTTTGGGTCGATTGAACATAAACCTGGCCCACAACAGCGGGAGCATGTTCTGGTTCTATGCCCTGCTGAACCTAGTTGAACCCCTTTGTCCATACTCTCAGGGCCCACTAAGCTAACCCTTGGAGAACCCTCCATCTCATATATGGACCCCATCTGTGTAGTACCTAACCTTAGCTTATTCACAGGTGTGACCTAGCAGGCAGACAGTACAAACAAGCCCAGTCCAACCCCGGGGCGTGACTCTGGTCCCCTCTCTAAGGGCACCTCTGTCCACCAGGACAGCAAGCCACAATGGGCACGGACAGCTGTCAATGACAAGATCCAGGCCTCCGGCCTCTCAGGGCCCCCTGACCCATGTGGTGTCAGAGAATGGGGGTAGTAGCCCCAGGTGCCTGGCACCCATTGTCCACTCTCCCCCTTGTCAGGTCAGGGATGGCTTCCTGACACTGACCCACCAGCCTAGTCTATACCCGGAGGCTGAACAGGAGACAGGGGTGAGCTCCCCCACACCCTGTTCTCCTCCCTGGGGCTCTCCGCCCTCCCACCTAGAGAGGTACCCCAAACTCCAGAATTGTTAGTGCACCTGTGGTATCTGCAGAGATGTACCCCAGGCTCTAGAAATGCCAGGGTGACTGGGCCAGAAATCCTGCACATTCCTCCCACCTATTTTGGGGTGCTATCCTGAAAGAGGTTTGCCAGCCTAGGGTCTGTCACTGAGGCTGAGCAAGGGCCTGGTGTAGGCTCTCTCACACCCTTCCTCCTCCCTGGGGCTCTGCACTCTCCCACGTGGAGTGGTACCACCAGAATTCACAATTGCCAGGGCACCTGTGGCAGGTGTCCTGCACAGTTTGCCCACAAGTTCAGGAGTTCTATCCTGCAACTCGTACCCCAGCCTAAGGTCTGTAGCCTTAGGCTGGTTAGAAGTCAGAGGTGAGGCTTCCCACTCCCTAACCACCCTCCTGGGGTCCTGCAGCCTCCCACCTGGAGCAGTACTCCCAGAAGACAAGCCGGTAGAGGCATAGTTAGCAGTCACCCTTTCCTCCAGGTCAAGGCTGACAGTCTGGACCTGGCCATCCAACCCAGATCCATCCCATAGGTTGGATCTCTACCTGGCAAGCCACGACTTCCAGAGGAGCACAACCACCCCCAAAAGGAAACACATCCTGGAAGTGTTGGGTAAGATTCTGCCTTGTGCACTTCTCCAGCCGTATTTTCATTTGACAGTACCGGATGACCCACCAGACTAGAAGGTGCCTCACCAGGGTCCATCTGGGAGTACTCTGACCTCAGAACTGGTAAACCCTGACCCACCGGTCCTTCCACTAGGGACGGTCTCCCTCCCTCAGCCCTTTTTCTGGACTCATGCACCATCCAAACGAAAGTGGTGCTGCCAGACAGCTGAACTAGTGGAATGCTGGTTAAAGCAGCCCCCCCCCCAGCTCATCTGATACTTTTGGATCAGAGCACTTTTCATTTTGTGGGACAGTTGAACTCTGACTGCATTTGTGGTTTCTTTTTTTCATGGAGTTTCAGTTGCTTTCTAATTTACATGGACTTTTTTCGTTTATTAATTGGTCACAGTTTGGACATTTCATTTTTCTGCTTAGGAGGTTTTGCTCTACATATATGTTTTTGTCATCGTCATGAATGGGTTAACTAGAGGGTTGGTATTGAGAGTATGGTTTTTGTCTATTTTATTTTGGCGCTGGGTAATGTACTATGGTTATTTTAGTCATCATTACATATCCCTTTTAAACACGGAGCTCCAACAGAGAGAGGTCACGGGGTTAAAATCAACCTTTGGATTTTAAACATTAATTGTTTACACCTGGGTAAGCCTTAAATGATAACGGTTCGAAAGGCGGAGGGAGCATGTTCTTTCGTTAGTATTGAGTGAAAGCGCACAAGGAGATGAGGCTGCCGGTCGTGGCTCCTGAGGTAACTGTGCAGGCATAGTTTGCATGGCACAAGGGGAGGGTTGGTATGAGTAGACAGCAGGGCTAGAGCATCAGGGAATTTTCGAATATTTCTACTGGTTTTAGGGGTTTGAATCATCAGAATGGGAGTTGCACATTAATTCTTTGGCATCTGTTTGGCACCATTCACGCAGCGGATTACTGTTGATTTTGTAATTTTGTATCTGGGTTGGGCTTTTGTTTTGTGTGAAGGGATTTAGGGCCAGATGTAGGTAATTCCTATTTACCTACTCTTAAATACCGAATCATACCGATTCGGTATTTAAGAGTAGGTAAATAGGAAGGAGGCATATGTAGGTAAATCTTGTTTTCCAATTACCGATTAGGTAAGATTCGGTATTTACCGATTCTGTAAATACCGAATCGGTATTTCACATTGATTCCTATGGGCCTTGTAAATCAACAAAGACTACATACAGGTGACCCTGATTTATATAAACTATTTTCCATTTTATTAGGAGGAAATGGACGACCTCGTCCACAGTGCTGGCTTTTTGCCTGAATACTGCCTGTAAATGGCTCAGTATCAGCTATCTGAGTTTCACTTGTCCAAGAAGTTAACTTGTCCAATACCTGCTTGTTAAAGATTTTTTTTTGGGATGTCAATTAAGCTAATAGCAGGTTAACATCATGGCTGGCTCTGAGAACCCTATTTTGTGCATAGTACTATTTCTGCACCCTTCTATGAATCTGGAACCAGTACACCAACCACTATAGCACTCGAAAATATATTTATACATTGTTCTCAAAATCAGTGATTTGGAACAGAAACAATCGCAAAGAATTGTATCCAATCCTGGAGCCTAACTTACTTTTTGGGCTTGTATGGCATTCATAGTATAATCTATGGAAAAGCGTATTAAAGAGTTGATGTCTGAAATAAAAGACTCAAAGGTAACTATAGGTTGAACACGAGTATATTGATCTTCGAGAGGGACAGTACAAAGTTTGGAAGAGTCTGAAACCCATTTTTTGTGGTTGAATATGTACTTCTGGTTTCATAGTTTCATTACACACTCCATGAGCCATAATATGCCAGAAAGCCTTAGTATTTTCAGAATGTGTCACTTATAATGGTTTCTTGCATAGTCTATCTTCACACTTGATTTAAGAAGCCCTTGCTTTAACTATTCTGCCTTGTTAATTGTGATAATAAGAGATACCTTAGCAATCCCACATTGTGTATCATTCCACAAGTGTGTTTTATGGGTTAAACTATGTGGTTTAGTTGCTTTTGAGATCTTATTTCAAGCAAGCAAATAATCTAGCATGAGTTTCCATTATTAAAGAATACAAATTATGTGTATGGATGTATAACTTTCATATATGCCAAGGGTTGGCTAACAACAGTATACCCACCCATTTGGCATTTCTTTTGATGTTTCAGAATATGGTAGAATTGGCATCTACAATTATAGGTCCTAGCTGATCCAAGATCTGGTCACTTTTAGTGTGTATAGCAATGGTTTATGGTCACTCTCTGGCTGATATGCAAAGCCAGATCAACTATCTTGTGCCAGATATGTAAGTCGAACATAAAATATCAAATATTGCTAGTGCTAATGGGTTGGGCAGTACTATCAGGTAGTTAGTGGCTATTACAGGCTTGCATGCCCTGAAAGGAAGCTAAGACTGCAAGCTGCAGAGCCGCTTTGGTCCAGCTTTTCTTGACAGGTGACGTTAGAGCAGGTGATCCCCAGTAGTCAGCATCAAAATCAATAAGATCAGACAGTACACCAAGAGGTTCAAAACAAGTATTAAAATCTCCTGCAACTACTACATAACAGTTCTTGCTTAAGAAATTAAGAATACTACTTAAAATGTGTAGAGTGAGAGATTCCTTGTTTCAAGCGTTTCCCTATTACACATATGTATCAAAACAACAGATCTCCAACACAGGTTTACTAGTAACCCTAATATATCTAATGACCCTTTATCAATCTGTTTTAATAGTACATTCAAGTAAAGATCTAATTCTAACCTAAACAATGAGGCAATCCAAAGCCCTTCTATCTTCTGATTTATGAGCTTCAATTCCATAGGTCTAAAACCCCATCCTATAGAGAGAGGAATTGGCCAATGTTTCTGGGGTCACATGGGAGAGGAAGATGGTGGTTTGATGCCGCCGCTGAGAGCTTGCATCCGCGTCAGCTCCCGCTGTCAGTCCTGATGCTCCCGACATTGCAGATCCTGTTATTGGGGAGACTCGGACAAACATATGAGTGCCTGGGAGGAATATAGAGGTAGGGAAAAATTTGATGAGTATTGCTACTTTCCGTCTGTTGCAAATCTGCAGAGCTGCAAGGTGGGATTCGTGTGTGACGCGACGGAGCTAATTCAGTCTTGGCTCACATTGCTGGCCGGGATTATACTATCTGTCTGCAGGTATGGCTTCCCCTCGACTTTGAAATCAGCGTGCTACGGGGAGGAGACAAGATGGCGGATTGACGCCGTCTCTAGGAACAGTCCGTGGAGGCTCCAGAATTTGGATCTTTCCTGCTAGCTTATGATGTACTTAGCTAACAGATATATTACCTAATGAAATGCAAATACGTATGAAAAGGACTGAGAGCTGAGAGCATTTTATGAGAGAAAAAAGAGAGAAATAATCGGCCCAAAGACGTACCGGTGTTTGATGCAGTCGCTAGCCCTGATTGGCTTCAGGTGCACGTCATCTGCTTACTTGGCTGTGGGGCTCCCGGTTTGGTATTCTCCTTTTCGCTGCCACATCGGACCTGTCCGCTTTTCAGGAGTTGCACTGCTCGAGGATATGGTACCTATAAAGAACCGGGTTCGAGTGGCTCAAGGGACAAGCCGTCAGTCGGTGAGTGTAGCCGCGAGCGCAAAGGCAGACACATTAGTGGGGTCCTCGGAAAACTGCCAGGTAGAGGCAGATCTCGGCATTGCTGACACAGTGGATACCACGGATGTCATGGACTCTCACAAGTCAAATACAAGGCTGGGTAAGCCAGTCATACGATGTTTACAAGCAAGGAAATCTACTGAACTCTATTCTGGTCGAAACTATCATAAACGCCATCTCTAACAAGCAACAAAGTTTCACTGTGCCCGCTCCTCAGCATTCAGTGAAATTAAACCAGCCACAGCAGCAGTTCTTCCACACTCAGTTACAAGCTTTAGAAAATACAGGCAGCACGCCTACGGAAACAATCGAGATGGAAGCGGTGGAAGCTCCAGAAACAGAGACTGAGGGGGAGATTGTGGGAGACTATAGAAACCAAGGAAATGGTGAAAGGAATGAGGAAAATAGAGGGGATGGTAGGAATGGCGGGAACTGATTAATGACTGACAAGGATCCAGACCCGCAGGGCGTTGATATCATCACAGAGGGATCTGCTTGCTCTGGCAATGATGGTAGTACACCTTAGGGGGTCCAGGATAAGGGACAGTACTCCAGAAACCTACCAAGGGAGTAGCGACCTCAAAGAGATGCAAAGGAAAAAACAATTGTACTGGTGACTCCCTCAAAAAAGAATTCTAAGGCCAAAAATGCGAAAGACCCAAAGAAGTCGGCAAACACTATTAATACAGGGCTGGGTAAATTTGTAATTTGTAATTTGTAATTTGTAACTGAGTTTTGTATCGCGCCAGCTCACCGACAGGTCTCAAAGCGCTTCTGACAAATACAGCAACAAGAAACAAGATGAAAGTATAAGAGTGTCTGAAACTAGTGGCCGACTACTGAGGTGTAAATGCGTCTTTGAAGAGTAAAGTCTTCAGGGACTTCCTAAAGTGGAGAAGGTTGGGTTCCCTACGAAGCGCCTCCGGTAGCTTGTTCCAGATGGTCGGAGCCTGAACTGAAAAGGATCTGCCTCCTTTTGTTGCCAGCTTAAAGCGTGGGCAGGATAGCAAAAAAGAACCGGATGATCGCAAGGCGCGCTTGGGTTCGTATATTTCTAGCCTATCTTTTATATAGGCTGGCGCCTGTCCGTGGATTGCTTTGTGGCAGATACACATACTCTTGAATGCGACTCTTTGCACTATAGGCAGCCAGTGTAGCCTATAGAGCAAAGGGGAGGCATGAGTCCGCCTCGGCACTCCGAATATCAAACGCGCCGCGTCATTCAGAGTAACCTGAAGACGGTTGATGGAGTTTTTTGGGAGGCCAAGGTATAACGCATTGCCGTAGTCAATTCTAGACACTATTGTGGCTGAGACAATGGTTCTAAGCATGTTCCTTGAGAGTAGGGGGACGAGCTTACGCAGTTGTCTGATCAGATTGGTACAAGAACCGACTACAGCGGACACTTGGTTAGTCATCGAGAGTTCCTGATCGATTTTCATACCAAGGCTCTTGACACTAGGGCACGGTTTTGGGGAAGGTCCAAGTTCTTGTGGCCAAAACAAATCACTCCAAGGGGAGGCGGAGAATGAAATTACTAGAACCTCCGTTTTGTCTGGATTAATTTTCAATAGGTTGGACGACATCCAATTTACTGTAAAACGTAAAATGTCTTGGGCCTTGGACTGAGCCGAAAGTGTGTTGTCGATACTCAGCAGCAGCTGAGTATCATCGGCGTAATTAAAAACTTTACAGTTCATATTAGCCAGGGACTCTATCAATGGCTGTAGATAAAGATTAAATAAGAGTGGAGAAAGCGCAGAGCCCTGCGGGACTCCACAGGCTAAGGTACCCACATCAGAGACCTGATCTGCCAGCTGGATCCTCTGCGTCCTCCCCGACAGGAAGGCCGTTAACCATTTGAGGGCTTGCTCTCCTATTCCAAACCTGGCCAATCTACCCAGGAGCAGTGCATGGCTGACAGTATCAAACGCCGCTGAAAGATCTAGTAATATCAGGGCGCTTGGCTTTTTACTGTCAGCCATGCATCTAAGCTCATCTAGTACAGACAGCATTACTAGTTCCGTGCTATGGTGGGCACGGAATCCAGCTTGCCGCTCCTGGAGAAGATGGTGAGATTCCAGGAGGGATGACAAAGATTTTAGCACGTGCTGTTCTAGTACTTTTGCCAAAAATGGCAGCTGGGAGATTGGCCTATAGTTCTTCAGACTAGTTGGATCTGCCCCAGGCTTTTTTATCAGGGGTCTGACGCATGCCTCTTTAAAGGAGGTAGGTAATGATCCCATCGCTAGTGAAGTGTTTAAGAGGTCTAAGATCTGATCCTCTAAAATCGGAGTTGCTAGTCGAAGGATGTCGGGAGGGCAGGGATCAGCTGGCGAACCTGACTTAGTGGATGCTATAAGTTGTCTTAGGATGGTAGAGTCGATTTCGGGGAATCTGGTAAGGATAGGGATTGAGGAGTTTAAAGGAGGTAGTTGTTCGGCGTGTGAGACTGGATTGTTCTCCTTGATATCAGACAAGATGGTCAATACTTTTTCAAGGAAATATCCTTGAAAGGTATCACCGTCGATCAGTATGTCTGCCTTTTCCTCCTTCTTGCTTAACTCTTTCAGGATTTGGAAGGTTTCTCTCTGGATGTTTGTAGCGTTATTTATGCGTGTCTCGTAAAAAGAAAACAATACCGGCCAAAGAGTCATCAGAGAATAGCCGAATGAGGAAATGGGTTCAGGCTAAAGGCGAATCAAAACAGTTATTGCCAGACTGTTGGATGTGGGATTAACTGATGGAGGGACTGATGGAGGGACCAACAGAATTATGGTAGCCAAAGGTCTGGTGTGCTCGACATCTGAGCATGACTCAAATGAGGCAAAGCTATCTGCCGGGTCTCCTGAAGCAATCTATAATGGGATGTGTCCAGCGTCAGGGCCCTCATTCCCTCCGACTTCATCACTTTCAATATCTCCACTTACTTATATGCCCCATATCTCTCACACAGCTGAGGATCTTCAGAACGATGGGGCTCACGGCAATGAAGCTGCAATACTTTCAATGATCTTACAAGCACTGAAGGATCAGAAAGAAGAAACAAGAGAGCTCTTGGCACAAGTCAGAGTAGATAATAAAATATCCAGTTAACCCTGAAAGAGGCAACGGAGAAAGTCGGGTCCATGGCAGAAGAGCTGATAGAGCTGCAGCAGAGAGTTGATTGCACGGAAGAGACTACATCTAAAACTGCAAATTCGGTCCTACAACAAGAAGACCAACTCATGAATATGCAACTTAAATTGGAAGATCTAGGAAATAGACAAAGGAGACAGAACTTAAAGCTATTCGGAATACCTGAAGGCCAAGAAGGCTCTGATTCCAGACCCTAAATAGTACAAATTCTGCAAAAAGCCTTCCCAGACCTTGGAGGCTGCGACTCGGACTACTAGATCCAAAGGGCGCATAGTCTCCCAATTGTACAACGTTGACAAGATTCTCGTCATCCTAGGCTATTTTTGCTCTACTTTGGCAACTTTTTTCCGGCAACAAGCAGTCTCTCTAAAAGCTGGTCCTAGATCCCCAATAGCTATGGATTCTTTTTCCTTCTTCTTTTGCCCAGATTTTTGTAAAGCCACCATGGACAAAAGATGGCAACTGAGACAGCTAATTTACCCATAAAAGGAAACGGGGCCTCAAGTCTTCTTGTAGAAACCTGCTCGCTTGAAGATTATGAGAGAGGGGCAACCATTTTTCTTTTTTTCTAAATCCGATATGACTGAAATGTTGCCTAATTGGCAGAAAGAGGGGGCCACCTAAGACCTAGTTTGTTTAGGATTTCTTTATTTTTCTCTTGTCTTTATTGATTTCTTAGCTAACATATAGCGGGAGGTGGTATCTCGGGACCCAACGTGGGGAGTGGGCCCTAGTAGGCTGCCATTTCAACGGCAGCTATAAGAAGAGGATGATTCCTCCTTCTAGAAGTGGGGTAGGGAGGGTTGGGGTTGGAGGACTTGGTGTGGGGGGGTTCACAGGCGGGGCCAAAAAAAATAAAAAAAATCAGCATGAGGATATCACAAAATAACTGGGCTAAGGCTAAGATGGCTACAGAATTAACTAACGGGGAAAAAGGCAGAAGACTAACCACGATATGGAATGGGTAAAATGCTTAGCCTGGAACGTGGCAGGCTTGAAAAGTAAAAAGAGGCTGCTAGTCACGGAAGAACTCAAGATGTATAACCCACAGATAGTCTTGCTATCAGAAACACACATCTCCTATAAAGATCGAGGTCTATTAAAACAATTAGGATGTGACGTAGTTGTTAGGTCTGATCAAAGTGTCTTAATAGGAGGAGTTGTTATCTTAAAACATAGGCAACTCAGAGCTGATATTGGTAAAACAATTGCAGACAAAAGGGGCAGATGGGCTATAGCGCAGATAGGGATAGAAGGTCAAAAAGATGTTTTTTGTGCACTGTATGGATCGAATATAGACGATCCTTCAGATATAGACAGGGTAAATATAGAGCTGCTGAATTGGGAAGGGGAACAGGTGGTAATGAGGGATTTTACTTGCATTATGAACTACGGGATAGACACTACTAGGTGAGGGCTTTTCAGAGGATGCGGAAGACTAGTGCTGCAATTAAGGAATTGAGTCGTTTATATGCTATAAAGGATGCGTGGTGGGTATTACATCCAGATATAGCAGGCTATACTTATTATTCGGCTGCACATAGACTTTGCTCGCGAATAGACATGGCGTGGGTATCAGATCAAATTCTTCGATCATGTACTATGTAGATTTGCCTACGGGTTACGTCTGATCATAACCCTATTCTTCTTTAATTTAAGATGCCGGGGGATAGAATGAGACCTCTGCCTTTTTCTTTCCCCAGATACTGACTATCGGATGAAGATTTTGTGGCTCAGATTAGGAGACATTTGAAAGAATTCCTTGAAATAAATATAGGTTCAGCCTATCCTACTATAGTATGTGTTGCGTACAAGGCGGGTATCAGGGGGTTCTCCCAGCAATTTATTTGGGAGCAAAATATTGCATGTAAGAAGGAAACAGAAACGATTATTATAAACATTCGTAATGTAGAGAACCAACAGGCAGAGGCATTATTAAGAGGTCTTTCAAATGCAGAGGATCTGGGATATGCCTTAATCGATCTAAAGTCAGTACTGAAAAAATCATTTAGGGAAAAAAGTATGGTAAAACTACATAAATATCGGTTACTTCAATATGAGAGTGGGGAAAATATGGGGAAGATCTTCACATATAAAGTGGCGGACGATAAGGCTAAGACCTCATAAAGGCAATCAAGGGGCCTAACAATATGGTCTATGAACGGCCAAAGCAAATATCAGAGCAGTTCGCTAATTATTATCAAGAATTGTATACTCCAGATATTCGACCTGAACTAGATCACATACAAAGTTACTTACAGAATAGTTCATTGAAAAGTATGGGGGATGAAACATCTGATTCACTGGCAGTCGATATCACAATGGCAGAAATCAAATCCGCAATTGCTGCCCTGCCATCAGGTAAAGCTTCAGGGAAGACTCTATACCCCTGGAACTATATAAGAAGTGTATGGATGAACTACTCCTACTCTTTAGCCAAGTAATAAGATCTATTGGAGCAGGAGGAAAGGTACCTGGATCATGGAATGTCACGCAAACAGTCTTCTTTAAAAAATAAAAAAAACAGCGGAAGAATGTGAGTCATATCAACCTATTTCGCTTATAAACATGGATGCAAAAATCTTTGCTAAGATTTTGGCGACTCACCGTGCTCCGACAATGCCTAATCTGGTGTCTCCCCACCAACATGGGTTTATTTTAGGGAAAGATACTACGGCTCATGTATACATGGCCGTGACAGCATTCGATGTGGCAGAGATAAGTTCAACCCCACTCGGTATGATTCTACTAGATGCTGAAAAAGCCTTTGACCGAGTGGGGTGGGACTTTCTCTGGGCCACACTCTCAGCATTTGGCATCAAGGGCCAGTTCCTATGAAGGGTTCAAGCCTGATATGATCATCCTAGCACCAAAATAGCATATGATTACAATCCCCCACTTTTTTAAATTTCTTGTGGTACCCACAAGGGATGCCCCCTATCGCCCTTGTTGTTCGCGCTCTCTATAGAGCCATTTATTCTGGCCCTGCAAAATCAGTCTCAAATCAAACCTTTTACATCTGGGTCAAACACTCTTTAAGTCACTGCATATGCAGATGATATTGCGGTATTATCAATGGATGCTGAAGAAGCACTGAAGGGGATAGTCGAGGAGGCAAGGAGGTTCAGGGCAATGTCAGGCTATAGACTAAACGCTAATAAAACCCAAGTCTTGCTGAATTACAAATCACCAGCTCCAGTACAGGGAGTTTGCAGTGTAGCAACCTATCTAGGGGTTAGAGTTTCTGCCAAAATAGATAAGATAGTTAATTTAAATTACGAGGCACTGTGAAAGAATCAACTAGGGGCCGGATGTAGGTAAATCTGATTTACCTACTCTTAAATACCGAATTTTACCGATTCGGTATTTAATAGTAAGTAAATTAGAAGGGGTCAGATTTAGGTAATTCAAATTTCTGAATTACCGAATCTGTAAAAATCGGTATTATTACCGAATCGGTAATGCCCATTGATTCCTATGGGCATTGAAGCCCATATGAATTAATGGGCATTACCGATTTGGTATTTACCGAATCGGTAAATACCGAATCCTGCAAGGGTGCAGGGGGTGTCACTTTGACACCCTCTAGCACCCCAAAAATAGGCATTTGCGCCATGTGGCACACAGACATGCCCTAAGGGCATGTCTGTGTGTCACATGGCACAGGTGTGCATGCACACATGTGCATGCACACCTGGATTCGGTATTTTACCACCCAATTGGATAGGGTGGTAAAATACCAATTCTTAAAGCCCTGTGGCACTCTGACATGTGCCCGCTACATCTGCATTTACAGAATCGGTATTTTACCGAGTCTGTATTTACCGAATCGGTAATTTTACCGATTCGGTAAATACAGAATCGGTAAAATACCGATTCTGTAAATGCATGCCCTACATCTGAAAACCCTAATACCGGTCAAAAACGGCCAAAATCGTCGGTTTCCGACCGGTATTAGGGCTCCTACATCTGGCCCTAAGTCACTCAAAAAATGGTATAAGGTGCCTATAAGTATAAATAGGCGAATTAATATAGTAAAAATGAAAATCTTGCCTGAATTCCTTTATCTGTTCCGGTCTATCCCCTTAAGGGTGAATAATTCCCTTCTCAAGTATTTAGATGGGATTCTTAGCAGCTTCATATGGGGCTATAAGAAAGCGCGTTGAGCTATTGATCTACAAAACTTCCATTCAATCAGGGTGGGTTTGATTTTCCTAATTGAAAATTATACTTCTGATCAGCTTTCGTAGGCCTTCTTCGTAGTTTAATTCATCCTATGAGTAATATTTTCTTTCTTAAATTTATGCTGGGAGAAGACTATAATATGTATCTTTTTAGAACTAACGGCCCACACTATTACAAGAGGGTCAAATGTAAGACCACACGTGACAGCGTAATCATTTGGCGTGCTATTTTGCGTAATGTAATACACTGTTCTATCATGTTAAACTTCCCTTGTGGTACAACCCAGGTCTGCCAGAAATCTTCCATGATGTGATGGGAAAGCGTTGGGCTAGCTTTGGGATCAAGCATCTGGGCGACTTGTATGACTATGGCGGGTTTATCTCATTTGAAAAACTGAAGATTTCATACAAACTTTCAGATAGTATTCAGTTCAAATAATATTAAATCAGAGATTATTTTATACATAGTTTGAATCTGACAAATGTTCTGGATTCTGATATATGGAACTGCTTGTATGCTGCAAATGATAAATCATCGATTAGCATAGGGTACAAAAGTCTGAACACCTACAAGGGGGATGACTGTGCTAGACTAGCTGATCACTGGAGCAACAGTATGGGGACACTGATCTCGGCAAATACTATATCACTAGCTCTATCAATAGGTCTGTACACTCATCCAACTTGAGGATGCAGCAGTAGAGAACAATATGTTTGCTATACTATACTCCAGAAAGGATAACGAAATGGTCATCTAACAGCCCGGCTAGTGAACAAAAAAGTGCCCAAAATATGATTTACTGGCTGCTAACTTAAACCATATGTTCTTCTCATGCCCTGAGCTAGCAGAATTCTGGCCGAAGGTCGCTCAAGTATTCTCTCAAAAATGGGGAGGGTAGATTCATTTTCAATAACAGATGTAATGATGGGTGGACAGAATGTGTGCTCTTGCCAGAAAGACTTAATTACTATTTTATTAGTATGTGCCAGGCTGACAATCGCTATGGAATGGTGGGGGCTGGTCTAAGAACTGTATGGCATGGAATTAGCATTAGCTAAAATGAGGGGGACCCGCTCATTATGTAAACTCAAGAAAATCTGTGGTTCGTTGTTCTACAAATCTAAAATTTAAGGGGTTTTAATTTAGAATCAAGATGGTCTTCTGCTTTAATTTCTATGTAATTAATTTTTCTGAAATGTGTTATGCTCTGAGATTGTCACTGTTATCCATTGAGAGTGTTCATCTTTTCATTTGATACTATGTAAATTCCTCATGCTGACAAATAAAAAATTTAAAAAATAAAAAAGAAATCAGCGTGCTCCGGCTGTTTCTGCTGCTACTCCGGAAAACAGAAAAACTACGCCTTCTGATGTGTCTGACCAAAGCGTACTCATCAATAGGAGAGGGGAAAACTCTCAACTGGGGAAATCTGTCTTTAAGTTCCTCCAGTCCAGCAAGGCAGCTGGTGTCATACAGGCTTGCACCCCTCCTTCGTTGGAACAAACTATGGCTGTTGCTGTGATGGAGGTAGTGCAGACAGAACAAAGCTGCAATGGCAAAAATGCTGCAGCTTCTACTTTCTCTCCCTCTAAAGATCAAGGCAATGGCTTGGCGGAGCTCACAGCGATACAAGGTAATGTTTCTCTATTACAATTAAACAGTGTGCAAGGTCCAAATCGAATAAATAGTCCGGCTACTGAGACTCTGCAGGACACTGGCTTTTGTAATCAGCATGTACATTTTCATACAACTGACTCTCAACAAGGAGTCGCAAGTGCAGATAATTGTAGTAACTCAGCCACGATTTCCAATGAACGATGCAATGAGTGCCTGACCGAAAAAAGTCAAACTGCTACTATATTGAGCAGTATAAAGGCTGCTGGAGGGGGAGAAAGTGAAAATGAAGTGGAAGGAGATGACTACCCTGGGGAAAACAACCTTACAGAAAAAGACCTAGCACACATA
The DNA here is from genome assembly GCF_964261635.1 of Lissotriton helveticus. NCBI lineage: Eukaryota > Metazoa > Chordata > Amphibia > Caudata > Salamandridae > Lissotriton > Lissotriton helveticus. Next base: position 1,596,803,672 of record NC_136059.1, on the reverse strand, counting down.
GTGGATGGGGAAGAATGCTGCATAACAACGCCAGTAGCAGATCACCAGGATACGGCTGTGCCAGGAGAGGCTATCATTGACAAAGGCATGCGATCTACTTCCCCCTCAGTTTTTTACCCCTGATATAATGGGGGGCTCGAATTGTGGCACAAGAGTAAATGGTGCTCTGAAAAATATACGGGCGGATGCTGTCACTGGGCTTAATAAGGGGGCCGAGCAGAAAAAGAAACAAAAAGCCAAAGAGCAAACTGCAGCATATTCTAATGTTTCAAAACGAGCAGACAGTGGTGACAGCTCTAGCAAACTTAGCCCCCTTCAAAAATGGGGTACTGCTAAAGGGGATGTTAAAACTCTCATATGAAGACTATCTGGCTCATCTCCTAGCAGTGATGCGCTACCATCAATCAACATTAGCCCCGGCTCGGTCAATCAAATGGATACCACCTCTGTTGACTTACATCTGGCTGGAAGTATGGTAGCTACTGGACTAGAACGTTCTTCTTCTTCAGGAACCTCTGTTACCTCTATTATAGAAGGAGAGCAACGGGTAGCTAACACCAGGGAGCCTTCTTTATCCACTATCCTCCAACTGCTTCACAAACAAAGGGCTGAGATCCTAAGCAGCTTTAGTCAGGCCAGAGCAGACAGCTGCTTGATACAACAAGGCTTGTCAGAGGTCTCACCTAAGGTAGTTGCTCTCACACATGAAATAACAGAGGTACAACAGCGCCTGTCAAATGCAGAAGATACTTTTTCAGCAACAGCAAATACAATTGAAATACATGAACTACTCTTCTTTTGTCTCTCAGAAGCAAGGTCAAAGATCTCGAAAATAGACTACATAGGAATAATCTATGACTTTTTGGTATTCCTGAAGAAAAAGAGGGGGCGGTCCCGCTGGCTTATATCGTCCAACTATTCCAAAAGTCATTCCCAGAGCTCTCTGATTGGGATTGGGATTCGCAGATCCAACGGGCCCACAGACTTCCTCTATTGCTGAGTGAAGATGCACAAGCAAATAGACAAAATCCCAGGCCTACGATTGTCTATTTTGGAAACTTTTTACTTAGACAAGCTGTTTACTTTCGAGCTCACCCACGGATGACTAATTCATTTGTATTCTCCGTGAGGTCAGACCTCTGCAAGGAAACAATGAAACAATGCTGGAACTCACGCCAATTGATCCACCCTATGAAGGCAGCTGGTGCACAAGTGTTCCTTCAAGAACCAGTAAAGACTTAAAGTTGTGTGTGGTGGACACACTTGGATGTTCCATACAACTGCTGAGGCCCAGTAAACCCTTAATTCTTGGAAATCTTTGGAGAAACCGGACTCTTAAAAACTGAGAGTACACTCAAACGGCCTCTTATCGGCTTTCTCAATTTCTTTTTTTTTCAATCTTATCTCTGTTTTCCTTTTCTTTTTTCTGCTTTGGCTCTGCCAGGCTCTGCTTATTGTCATTATGACTACTTTACACGATAATATATCTATGAACGGCTGCCTCACGGGGTACTTCTTTTGTTTATGGCAGGGCCAATGTTAACATGTAGGAGGTAGCTCTTGCAGAAGCAAAGCTGTCGTTGGCTCTCAGGTCCACGACAGCCTAGCTAGGGTGGTTCCTTCTCTAGGATACAGGGTGGGGTGGGGTAGGGTGGGGAGGGTTTGGGTGTGGCTCTGGGGGGTTTGGTTTGTGACGGCTAAGATAAAAATGTCAAAAGGAGTAAATAATGGAATAATTTCTGATTTGAGCTTCACTGCTTATAATTATAATATCACTAATCTGTATAGTTTAGGATGTTATCAAAGAATAGTTGAAATAACTCTGTGTCTGGTTAAGGCAACTGGGTGGACTCTAGACCTTTCTATAAGAGTGTCAGAAGGGGCAGTTTTTTTACAACTTATAATTTGAATTCTAATGTTTAATATTATAGCATTGCTAGTATTGCTGTCATATATATGGTTGGTTGTATAAGCTTTATTCGAAACAATTTTCATAAAAGCACATGACATTTAAAACAGTTACACAATAATACATAATAACAGTAAAAAAACATTAAACTTACAATGCAGCTCATACAATGTTGCATACAAAAACCATTGATAAAATATATTACATTAACCGTTGTTAAAAGGAATCCCTAATTACATAATTTTCCCCAGTGCCCGTCGTCTAATTGCCCAGGCCCAGCCTAGATATTTGGCCACCCCTATGACTATCGAATCCTGGGTAGTTGTACATAAGATTCTTAAAGCCACAGTACTATCGCGTGTCCCCAGGTTTTTGCATACCGGCGTAAGCCATTTAGCCCTTGGTTTAATATAGGCTTGACATACGAATAGGCAGTGGCCTGTGCTCTCTTCGGCATTTTCACATGCAGGGCATAAGTTGTTGGTCGATTTATTCCAGCCAGCTGTCATTTTCTTCAGGGGGATGGATCCTGATCTTAACTGGAAAACCAATTTCCTATCCGTTGGTACCGTGATATTATCCCAATAATTTTCTAGGGCAGGTAAAATTTTTGACTCCAGAAAGCGGCCAGACATAGAGTCGGTCCTTGTGTCTTTCAGCAATTTAACACCCACCCAATCCCAGTACTGTTTTTTTAGGTTTTCCTTGCTAGGGAGGATCTCTCCCACGGGATTGTTCCAAAGATTTGAGAACCCTAGGTTGACTAGCATAGACTTCAGATGTTTTAACCATTTTATCTTGTGGAAGGTATCTTCCTGGATTATCCACAGAAAGCCCTCCGCATATTGTCTGATTTCTGGGGTCGTCCAGAGGCGCCTCCAATAAAGGACTGGGCGCAATCGGGCTCTATCTATGATAGAGCGCCTACCCAGTTCCAGAAACAATGGAGTTAGCGGGGTGCTCTGTGGAAGTCCTGTGATCCCTCGCAGAAACTTATTCTCAGAAGTCTGTAATGCCGCAATACTTTCCCAGGCCCATAACTCTGCGCCGTATAATGTGGCACCCAAGACCTTTGCGTCATACACCATAAGTGCGGGTTTTATAGGCTTTGTGTTAGATTTACGGTGCTCGCCCCTAAGGGCACCTGAGAGCTGCTGGTGTCTAAGGACCACTTTGTCCACGTGATGTGCCCAGCCAGTGCCCTCTGCAATCTGAACCCCCAAATACGTGAATTCCGCAACAGTATCTAGCCTGCTGTTATTCAAGGTTACTTTGGGGTGATTCCTACGGCCAGATGAAAAGGCCATTAATTTTGTTTTTCCCACGTTCACCTCTAGGCCATGTTCAACGCAAAAAGCATCGAAAATGTTCAATGCACGCTGCAGCCCCATAGGGGTCTTAGATAAGATAAGAGTGTCGTCAGCGAACATCAGGATAGGAACCCTGGTGTCCGCTAACGATGGGGCATCAACGCTAGCCTCCAACATTCTCTCAACAATCCCGTTGATAAATAACGAGAACAATAAGGGGGCCATGGAACAGCCCTGCCGGACGCCCCTTTCCACTGGGAAGTCCATTGTTGTTTCCCCGCTTCCTCCCCACTGGACTCTTGCAAAGTTGGACTCGTGCAGTCGCATGATTAATGTAAGCAGATCTGCGGGAATCCCCATCTTTTGCAGAACCGACCATAGCTTGCACCGGGGGACTAGGTCGAATGCCGCCCGTAGATCGACAAACGCGACGTACAGGCAGCCCCTTCCCAGTACAACAGTCTTCCACCGCAGTATGGTGAACCGAAAGACCTGGTCAATGGTACTGGTTGCTCGCTTAAATCCAGCTTGGTATGGAGAAAGGGCGTTGTTGTTATCAACCCAGTCCATAAGCTGGTTTGTTATCATCCTCCCAACTACTTTCTGCATAGTAGCTATTAAGCTTATAGGCCTATAATTAGCAGGCAGCGAACGGTCGCCCTTCTTGTGTATAGGGATAATGGTTGCGCCTTTCCAAAGGTCTGGGACCACTTCCCCCTTTGCCAGGGCATTTGCTACGAGGAAGGTGTACCTCGCCCATCTTGTCACATCATATTTAAAAATGTCAGAGGGAATCCCATCTGGGCCTGGGGCCCTCCCACACTTCACAGTCTTGATGGCAATTTCCGCCTCTCTAAGAGAAAACAGATTATCAGTTGCGTAAACAGGTATTATACTGCTCGCCACCGTAGGATGATTATCATTGGCATACTGTGGTCTAAAGTAATCGACCCAAGCGTCTTCTGCCACGTTGTTATCAGGCTTTCCGGGACCAGCTCCTCTACCCCACTTAATGATTTCCCAGAACCTTCTGGAGTCTTTATTACCCGAGGCCTCTTTCAGTTCTGCCCAATGGTCTTCATCCCATTTCTTTTTCGCTAAATGGATGGCCCTCTTGTACAGTTTCCTTTTCTCTGTTACTGCTTCACGGTCCCTACTCCTTATGGCTTGTCCCAGTTCAAGTCGTGCCAATCTACACTGACTATCAAACCACCTACCCACCTCTTTAGCTTTCTTCACTTTCCTATTTTTGGTGAAGAAGCACGGTCTTAGGAGGGAAAATAACTCATTATGAATTTCCGCGTTGCCACTATCTCCTGGTACCACCGGGGCCGTTGCTTCCATTGCAGAAATTGCACTGTCGACCACATTGTTAATGAAGATCATAGTAACCTCATTTGCCACTACTTTTGGCCATTTTAACCTGCGTTCGTCATTACTCATGACCGGGATATCATCATTGGTTTCGGAAGAATTTCCCACCCCTGCATTCCACCACCTGTGGATCACACAGAGGGGGTTGTGATCACTTTCAACCCTAGGCCTAATGGTCATATCAACAACTCCCTCCCACAGTCGGAGACTACACAATATGTAGTCAATTCTGCTCCTGTTAATACCATTATCGTAGGTGTACCCACCCTCCTTGTCCCCTTGTGTCCTCCCATTGAGTGCTCTTAAACCATGTTCCATACAAATACCATTTAGTATTAAAATCTCTTTTGTCCATCTTTTGACAGGTTTTAAACATAGAGAGGGTACTCCCCAAAGCTTATCCTCTTCGCTCCCTAAAGGATCGTTTGTACAGTCCAACGGTTCAAAAGTCCTGTTGAGGTCTCCTGCTATTATCAACATACTTTCTTGTGACGTAGCCTCTATGGCAGCAGATAACAGCTCTATGGTGGGTGTATTAATTTCATTATTACCTCTCGCATAGACATTATACAAATCTATTGGGGGACCCTTGCCTGTAGAGATTCTTAGTAATTGTAAATCACAACTACCCAGGTCCAACATTTTGATATTAATATGCAAATCTTGTTTAACCCATACAGTAAGGCCTCCCTTTGGCCGCCCTCTTCCACCTTTTTGGGCTGGTATGCAATAGTTTAGATAACCAAAACAAAAAAGAGAATCGCAAGCCCAGGTTTCTTGGAAACAGCAGATATCGTACCCATTTATAAAATTCACCCAAGATTGGGAATCCATCTTACTGCCCAACCCTGCAATATTCCAGGATAAAAGGGTACCAATACTAGCCACAGAACCATCAAAGTTGTTGGTATTAAGGGATGCTCGAAGTGGCGTTAGACTTCCAATAGAATTGATCGGCCTTTCCCCTACGTCCATGCGATCTACAATCATGTTATCATTCTTTGGCGGTGGTACATTTACATTGGAGTTTGAAATTTCTAAACTGGAACCACTTTCTTCAACCAAATTCCCCGTCACCATATTATCAGACATTTCGTTTACACTCATAATATCAACATTAACGTCCCCAGCCATTGTTGGCACATTATAACTCTCCCACTTCCCAGCTGTACTGGTTTGTCAATATCCCCATCCGGGGTCCTGCCATCCTACACAAGAGTTGTGATTTGTGTATTTGTTATAGTTGTGACCAACTAAAGGAGGTAATGGAAAATTGGCTGGCCATGGTACAGTTGGGAGTATTAGGGGTTCGCTAAGCAGGCTAGTTGTTACGCTACTGGATCGGGGGTAAAAAAAGGTAAGGTCTACAATTCCAATACCTCCCTTATTTATTCCCCATCCCTGCCTAGTTATCCATCCCGCCACCCTAGGGTCTTGGAAATTGACCACTATACAGTCTCCACCCAAGGTTTTCGCTGTGTATCCCATCCAGTCTATTCTCCTTACCCCTATGATTAGCCCATCGATGTCACCAGGCAGAGGACGATTGTCCTTTAACCAGTGCATGGTCTTGTTTTTAAGCGTCTGGAAAGTTTCTCTCCGCCCTGGCGCTAATGATGGTACATTTATAAGGACTGCTACATAGGGGAAGGAATCAGGAGTGAGATTAATCGGGGGTTTTCTGTAAGTTGGCTTTACTAAGGGAGGCGGGATAGATGTAGGAAATTGAGGGACAGGTTGGGAGGAGAGCTTCAACGCCTGTTGCTTATTATTTTGTTGAATTGGTACTAAAATATTATCTACCGCAGGGCGGGCATTAGCCCTATTCCCTCCCACCTTTCGAGCTCACCCACGGATGACTAATTCATTTGTATTCTCCGTGAGGTCAGACCTCTGCAAGGAAACAATGAAACAATGCTGGAACTCACGCCAATTGATCCACCCTATGAAGGCAGCTGGTGCACAAGTGTTCCTTCAAGAACCAGTAAAGACTTAAAGTTGTGCGTGGTGGACACACTTGGATGTTCCATACAACTGCTGAGGCCCAGTAAACCCTTAATTCTTGGAAATCTTTGGAGAAACCGGACTCTTAAAAACTGAGAGTACACTCAAACGGCCTCTTATCGGCTTTCTCAATTTCTTTTTTTTTCAATCTTATCTCTGTTTTCCTTTTCTTTTTTCTGCTTTGGCTCTGCCAGGCTCTGCTTATTGTCATTATGACTACTTTACACGATAATATATCTATGAACGGCTGCCTCACGGGGTACTTCTTTTGTTTATGGCAGGGCCAATGTTAACATGTAGGAGGTAGCTCTTGCAGATGCAAAGCTGTCGTTGGCTCTCAGGTCCACGACAGCCTAGCTAGGGTGGTTCCTTCTCTAGGATACAGGGTGGGGTGGGGTAGGGTGGGGAGGGTTTGGGTGTGGCTCTGGGGGGTTTGGTTTGTGACGGCTAAGATAAAAATGTCAAAAGGAGTAAATAATGGAATAATTTCTGATTTGAGCTTCACTGCTTATAATTATAATATCACTAATCTGTATAGTTTAGGATGTTATCAAAGAATAGTTGAAATAACTCTGTGTCTGGTTAAGGCAACTGGGTGGACTCTAGACCTTTCTATAAGAGTGTCAGAAGGGGCAGTTTTTTTACAACTTATAATTTGAATTCTAATGTTTAATATTATAGCATTGCTAGTATTGCTGTCATATATAGCTTAGAGGTCTAAAAAACCCTGATCGTAAAGCCTTTTTGAATTGATGTTAAAGATAACTTGCAGAGCTATGCTATGCGGGCTTTATGTTTTTGTATGATTTATAAATGGGGCTAAACAAACTCCTATGCTGGAATATTACCGGATTGAATTTAGTGAACAAACGCCAGATGGTACGGGCAGAACTCCAGAACTACAAACCCCATGTCATCGCTCTGACCGAAACACATTTGGCATATAAGGATAGGCATTTGTTAAAACAACTGGGCTATAAGACAGTTGCCTGTACCTCGCAGATGGTGTCTATTAGAGGTGTTGCTCTGGTAGTCAATAAAAGACTTGACTATACTCTGCTTAGCACTTCCTATGATAATCGAGGCAGATAGATAATTGTGCAGCTGCTTATCAAGGGCCACAAGCTTGTACTGTGCGCTGTTTATTGTCCAAACCTGGCTAATCCATCTATTTTTGAGTCACTATCTCTGGACCTTTTTGAGTGGCATGGGGATATAATAATTAAGCATGGGCGCAAAATCCGTTCCGCTCGCGGATTTTTCGGATTTTCGGTAAATCCGCAATCCGCGAACTCTCGCGGATGTGGCGAAAATACGTAAATCCGCGCGCGGCGGATTTTTTGCTTGTGTTCGCACTGCTCGCGGGCCGCGGCGCGGGCAGCAACAATCTCGCACTTGCGAAATTACAAAAATTACAATTGGGGAGGGGTGAAGGAAGTGACCCAGTCTCCAACTTCCTCTTCCTGTCCAGCAAGCTCCTCCCATTGCTTAGTCCATTTCCTGGCCACTTTGAATTCGATCTTGACTGGGAAGGATTACTTTTTGTGGATGCTGCTGGAGATTTGGCTTTGAGGCCTTTTGGATTACTTTTTGATTAGAAATTTGATTTACAAGTAAGTTGATAAGTTGATGTTGTTTGTTTGTGGTGATTTTTGTGTGTGTTTTTCGACTTTTTGGGGTGGGTTTGGGGGCTGGCTATGTGTGGGAGGCCATTTTGAGGCATGGTCCTGCAGGTCCTGGCCATGTGGATGGGGTCAAGCGGCCATTTTGAAGTCAGGCAGTGTGCTTTGTGCCCTATGCCCACCCAGTCTGCTCTGATTGCTTTCATTATGCCCAGGGGGCCTCGAACTCCCGCGGATTACCCGAAAATCGGATTTTATCAAAAAAATGTGCCTGTGTTCGCACTGCTCGCGTCCCGCGCAGCAACAATCTCGCACTCGCGAAATTGTAAAAATTACAATTCTGCACATGAATTGAAAACTACCAGGCTTAGTTATGGGTGCATGCATGATACAACTGTTTTTTTTCATTTTAACATTATTCTGGCCAGGGCATGGATGGCATTGAATTGTTGTGATTTTTGTGTGTTTTACGACTTTTTGGGGTGGTGTTGGGGGCTTGCTATGTGGGTGGGGGCCATTTTATTGCCTGGTCCCGTGTGGGTGGGGGTCTAGGGGCCATTTTTAAGCCAGTTTGTGTGCTTTGTGCCATAGGCCTGCACCCAGTGTGCTGTGATTTTATCATGCCCAGGGGGCCCAGAATCCGTCTGTTCGCGGATTTTGCTGGTTTTTCGCCACGTTCGCGTCGTGAAGCAACAATCTCGCACTCGCGAAATTGCAAACATTGCAATTCTGCACCAGAAAACCACCAGCAGGCAGCCTAAACCTTCTGAAACTTGATGGATGGCATTGGATTGTGGTGATTTGATTGGTGTTGTGTTTTTTGACTTTTGACTTTTTGGAGTAGGGGTTGGGGGCTGGCTATGTTGGTGGGGGCCATTTTGAGGCATGGTCCTGGCCATGTGGATGGGGGTCAAGTGGCCATTTTGAAGGCAGGCAGTGAGCTTTGTGCCATAGGCCTGCACCCATTTTGCCTTGCTTTCACCCATTTAGCCCAAGGGGAGTCAGTGGTACATGAAACTGTAACCCTCTCTGTGTGTGCTCTCTTGGATCAATGGTAAATTCCTGTTTCCTCCTGTTTCCCAAAAATTTAGCAAATCCTAATTTTGAAATTTCCATATTGTGTGGTGTGCATGTGTGTATTCATAAATGCCTACTTGCAAACTATTTATTGAAGCGCTACATATGCAACATATATTTACTGATGTTCCTCTGTCTTCGTTTGCTTTTAGGTGCACAAAGTCAATAACTCCGCATCATCATTGAGCATCAGTGCCAGGAAGAAGTCCTGCTGCGGCCTGTTGTTCCGACATCTGAAGAAGATGGCTCCAAAAAGAGTTGCCCGTAGCTCCTCTTGCAAGAAAAATGTCTCTACTAAGGAGAAGAAGAAGCAAGTGGCACCACTTACCAAGGAGACTGGTGGCTCGACCACTACATTTTTGTGGAACAAACAAAGGCCCACCAAGAGTGCTGCACAGGTAGCCTGTTTAATGGTTCAATCACCAACGACCAGTGATGTTGGCTCATCGCAAGAAAGTAGCAGCACACCATCAACACAGGTTGTAACTCATCTCACAAGTACTATTCAACAACCAAAGCCGCAACAACAACTGCATGGGCTACTAGTACAAGCACAAGTACATGCGCAAGGAGCTGTCCGAGAAGGAGCTGTCCGAGAAGGAGCTGTCTGAGAAGGAGCTGGCCGAGAAGGAGCTGGCCGAGAAGGAGAAGGCCGAGTAGGAGAAGGCCGAGAAGGAGAAGGCCGAGAAGGAGAAGGCCGAGAAGGAGAAGGCCGAGAAGGAGAAGGCCGAGAAGGAGAGGTCCATGGAGAGTTGCAAGTAGAGGTCAGTGAAGAGGCCCATGTAGCGGCGCATGGAGCGGTGCAAGTGCCCACAATGGTTGTTCTTCCAGAAGTAGGGGCACAGGAGGAAATTGACTTTGGAGCCGGGGTATCATGTCAGGAAGACGAAGGCATTCCTCCTGATGATTCATTTTCTCCCAGCTCCCCACCAAGGAAAAGATCAAGGAGTGTGTGTAGAAGTTCCTCTTCAAGCCCCGCTCCATCAGATGATGATCTGGATCTAGATTGGCAACCATCTCCGACGTCTGAGAGGGAGGCACACCATGAGCTGCGAAAGGTATCAAATGTTAAAAGGAAGGGCCCCGGAAAGCTCATACTTATGGATCCGAACGTCGGACTTGATGAAGTGGTGCATTCTGATGTTGTTGAACAGGATGACAGCAATGACCTAGTCATCACACACGTCATTCCAGCCACACCGGCCATGCAGCAGACAGACATTTATACCCTATCCCGACGTCATGCTGAGCGTGACCCTGGCGACGTGGCACTGGTAGCACCACCAACGCAGTCAAGTAGTACAACAAGTTCAACAAAACCTACAGCTCCCATATTTTCTCCCCAGAGGGGGACTCCATCCAGCTCGACTCCCTCAAGTAGGGTTGCTGCAATAATTGCACAACCCAGTAGATGTCTGCAAGGCTCATCCACCACTGCTTCATCTGGCATTGGCAGTATCATCTCGTGCGGCAAAACCAGAAGTTTCCAGTCCCCAGTTTGGAACTTTTTTAGTGTCCATGCAAAGTATGATAACATAGCCGTTTGTTGCATTTGTAAGACTAGAGTTAGCCGTGGTAAGACTGGTACCAACTATGGAACCGGAGGCCAGATAGGTCATCTTCAAAGAAGGCCCGCTGTCGACTGGTTTGCGCACCTAGCAAACATCAAGGGAAAGCAATCCCAAAGGGCAAGTGGCCCAAATATACCCATACTAGGTGTTTCATCTGAAGATGACGGGGAGGTAGAAGAAGCGTCAGACATTTGTCCGGTTGCACTCAGTACCCCTGGCAGCACCACACCCTCCGGAACACATAGGAGGCACACTGAGAGTCTGGGAGACACACCAATGCGGAAAATGTCAACACTGAGCAGAAGTGGGTCGAAGAAGGCATCAGCATCATCCAGTAAATTTGTCCAGCGCACCATTTCAGCCATGTTCTCCTCAGATGCGCAATTTCAACGCAACCACCCAACTGTACGCCTGTATAACACTAAGCTGGCTAAAATGCTAGCGGTGGACCTTCTCCCTTTTTCGTTTGTCGAAAATGTGGGTTTTCTTGAACTCGTGGCAACACTGGCCCCTAAATGGAAGGTTCCTAGCCGGTTCTATTTTGCCAGAGTTGCTGTTCCAGCACTACATAAAGAGGTGCTTGAGTTGGTTGGGGCAGCTTTGCAGAAGAGTGCTGTTCACACTATACACCTGACAACAGACATGTGGACCAGTTGCCAAGCCCTTGATTACATGTGCATCACTGCACACTGGGTCTCTTTTTTAGGGGTTGCACAACAGATAAATGCAGGTGGTGACTTGGTCGAGATTTTTAAGGGTGCTCGTAAACATGCAACATTAGCCATGTTTGGCCTGGAGAAAAGTCATACTGCAGTCAACATTTTGGATGACTTTAACAAAAAGGTCTCGCAATGGCTGCCCCCAAGAAATTGCAAGGTTGGTTATGTTTCTACTGATAATGGCAGCAATGTAGTTAAGGCCATGGAGAATGGTTACTATTTCAGAGTGCCGTGTTTGGCGCACTGTATGAACCTTGTCGTGCAAAAGTTCTTGAAAAAAGAACTTGCAGTCGACCAAATACTGACCATCTGCAGAAGAATATGCACACATTTCAACCATTCTTTTAAGGCCCGGAAGGAGCTGAGGCGCCAGCAAAATGTACGTAGAATGCCAGTGAAAGCACTTATCCAGGAGGTGGCAACATGTTGGAACTCAACCTTCTACATGCTTGAGCGTCTGCATGAGCTGTTTCCAGTAGTCAATGAGTATTTCTACAACCTGGGTGGTGATACGACAGAAATGATGCTAGCGGTGGAGCAATGGCAGCTAGTTAAAAGCCTGACAGACATGCTTCGTCCTTTTGAGGTCTTCACGCGTGACGTCAGCAGGGAGGACTGTTCTTTGAGCAAAGCTATCCCATTGTTGCTGAAGCGCGAGCACCAAGTCAAGGTGGTGTCTTCAGAATTAAAAGATGCTGGAAAGAATGAAGCATATGATTTGGCGCAGAGATTATTACATCGCCTAGTTAGCAATAAACGGCTTGTAAATATCAAGAAACAACAGCACTACATTTGTGCTACTATTCTGGATCCACGTTACAAAAAGCCATTGTTTGGCAAAGTAATAATTCCTTTTGAAACATCAGATGTTACAGAGTACAAAGGTTGGCTAGCTCAGTCAGCCATTCGCTTTGAAAGAGAGCGGAAGGAAACTGTAGGAGAAGACAGTACTACTAGTGAATCAGCAGGCCATCAGGCGTCCCAAAAAAACACTTCTGCATCTGTGCCTGTGACAGAAGTGAGTGACTTTTCCTCTGAGCCGTTAACCACACCAGCAACCGTATCATCTGCACCAGGCCCAGGCGATATGTCTGAAGCGGATTGGCTAAGTGAGCTAGGGTTTCCTTGTCCCAGAAAGGACACAGAAGTGCAAATTACAGGAATCCGGGAGGATATTCTTTCAATGGTGCAGGCCTATCTGGATGACTCAACAGCGGTCAATATTACTGAGGACCCATTGGCGTATTGGCATGGGAAAAGAAACATATGGCGAGAGCTCACCAACCTGGCTATCAATTACTTGTCTTGCCCACTCGCAAGCGTGTCTTCAGAACGTTTTTTTAGTTCTGCTGGTGGCATTGTGACTTGCAAAAGGTCCCGCCTCTTGCCCGCAAATGTGGAGCGGCTCACCATGATAAAGATGAACCAGCACTTCATACCACCAGATTACAAAGTACGAGAATGCACGCAGGAAGAAGAGGACACCGACCTACCTGAGGAAAGTTTTCCTCAGTTACCAGAAGTACTACCGACTCAATTTGCAGAGTTTGAGGACGAGCTCTGCTTCCCTGACAGCGAGTTCTGAAAATGAGTCAATGATTCATTAACTTTAACATTAGTCCTTATTCACTTTTATTCCTGTGTGTCTGTCTTTCTTTTTTAGCAAGTGCTTCATCACATTCACAACAAAACTGTAATCAACCAATCAAACAACAAGCCCATCAGCAGAACTGTCTTGATTTTGATGCCGCAGCATTCCTCAGGTTCAAAACAGTTAGTTGACAAGAACTCAGTCCTGGTCGTCTATCCTCCTCCTCCAGACTCACCCTGTCCATTTCCCGTAATGCTGATGCCTGGAACCTGCACAATGAAGAAACTTACGTTGACGAGTCCCCTAAAGAGGGACTGTCTGGAAGTAGTGAGTCCTCATTTAAATACATTTTGCTAAGTGTGACTTTTTTGCGTTTGGGTTTACGGGTCTTGGCTGGGCCATTGCTGGCAAGGTCTATTAAGGGATGAAATTGGTTAGGCATTTACTTTGGAAAACATTTGGCCTATTACACGTGAACGTTTAGGCGTTATTATTGCTCGCTTGCCTGTCTTAGGGGTGCTGTCTGTGGGGCTTCTAGGATTTTGGGGTCTGTGAGCACCGCTGCCATATTTCTAATGTTGATTGCTTTTGTTTTGCAGAAAATCCACGCCGGGAAACTCCAGTTGGGGCCCTGCTGCAGAACGCTTTAGGACACTGTGAATTCCAAGTGGAGCCAGCCCTCAAACACAAATTACAGGTAAGATAAGCGTTTGGATGGGAGGTAGTATAATGGAGTATTAGGAGAGGCGAGAGAGTGGCAGTGGTACTAGTAGTAAAGTCCTAGGACTCTTCATTTAACAAACTCTGTGACAGGCATTTACTTTGGAAAACATTTGGCCAATTACACGTGAACGTTTAGGCGTTATTATTGCTCGCTTGCCTGTCTTAGGGGTGCTGTCTGTGGGGCTTCTAGGATTTTGGGGTCTGTGAGCACCGCTGCCATATTTCTAATGTTGATTGCTTTTGTTTTGCCGAAAATCCACGCCGGGAAACTCCAGTTGGGGCCCTGCTGCAGAACGCTTTAGGACACTGTGAATTCCAGGTGGAGCCAGCCCTCAAACACAAATTACAGGTAAGATAAGCGTTTGGATGAGAGGTAGTATAATGGAGTATTAGGAGAGGCGTGAGAGTGACAGTGGTACTAGTAGTAAAGTCCTAGGACTCTTCAATTAACAAACTCTGTGACAGGCATTTACTTTGGAAAACATTTGGCCAATTACACGTGAACGTTTAGGCGTTATTATTGCTCGCTTGCCTGTCTTAGGGGTGCTGTCTGTGGGGCTTCTAGGATTTTGGGGTCTGTGAGCACCGCTGCCATATTTCTAATGTTGATTGCTTTTGTTTTGCAGAAAATCCACGCCGGGAAACTCCAGTTGGGGCCCTGCTGCAGAACGCTTTAGGACACTGTGAATTCCAAGTGGAGCCAGCCCTCAAACACAAATTACAGGTAAGATAAGCGTTTGGATGGGAGGTAGTATAAATGGAGTATTAGGAGAGGCGAGAGAGTGACAGTGGTACTAGTAGTAAAGTCCTAGGACTCCTCAATTAACAAACTCTGTGACAGGCATTTACTTTGGAAAACATTTGGCCAATTACACGTGAACCAACACGATGACAGTGTTCAGTAAAACGAACTTACTGCAAAACCACCACCCACCAGGCTCAAAAGTAGTAAAAAAAAAGATATGCTCAGATAAAGTTTGAAAAAGTATATTTTTATATCCCTAACAAAATAATCTTCCACAAGACCCTCCCTAACCCCAACAAATAAATAGTCCATCAAAAGTCCCCAAAAAACCCAACTCCCAATTCCCACCCCCCAAAAGTCACTAAAAAAGGCAAGGGACACTCTAGGGATGCATGGTGTTGTTAACTTTGGCCTCCAGGGCATCATGCCTTAGGGCCAGGGCATCGTATTGCTCCCGGAGGGTGGCGTGATCTAAACGGAGGCGCTCCACCAAATTTTGGTACTCTTTCCATTTCCGGACCTCCGCCTCCAGGTCCGACACTCTGCGGATTGCTCGGCGCAAGCGAGCCTTTACAGTACTGTGAGGTGTAGCCTTTGCTGCTCGGCGGTGGCGTCTGCCAGCACGGCTCCGTTTGGCTGGAGCACTGCGCTGACCGGCAGAACGTGGGGTCACTGAGGAGGATGCAGATGTTATATTGGAAGTACTGGACTGCGTGTCGTCCCCCTCCAGTTCCACCAGCCGCCGATATTGGGCAACAGTTGCATCCAGCCTCCGTTGCCGGGCCAGTACAGCCAGCATACTCCTTGTTGGTTTTGTTTTAGTATGACCAACTATATGAAGAAAGAAAGACATAATCTGTAACCAATGCTCTTTAAGAATATGATTAACACAAAATGATTCAGCAGGAAGTTTTGTCACAGTACAACTAGCAACTAGCCAGCGCAGTACAAAAGAAACTATTCAGGCCAATATCATGGGCGTCCGCAGGGATGGGCAAGAGAGGGCGCGATTGCCCCCCCCTGGATCGCAGGTCCATCCAGTGCTGGCCCAGTGACAAATTACAATATGTAATTACAGCAGGCTGGGACCGACAGACAGATAGAGGCAGAGACAGAGAGAGAGGAAGACAGAAGGAGAGAGAGAGAGAGGGAGGGAGCCAGAGGGTGACAGAGGGAGGATGAGGGAGGGAGACAGAGAGAGAGGGAGGGGGAGAGAGAAAGAAAGATGTGTGTAATGTGTATGCCAGGTCTGGTGGCTCGGTGGACGAAGGCATCCGCTGCAGGGGCATGATTTCAATTTCATGATCATATTTTTTTTTGTTGCTCTAGATACACCCCCCTCCCCCACCGACCCTGCCCCCTTCGGTGCGGCCCTTGGCCACAAACCACACTATCAATCATGGCAGGAGTAGGACTCAGGAGATGGTGATGATGTTGCACCCCCCCCTGGAAACATTTCATAGTATGTTCGTAGTTCATCCAGTGACCGTCTACTCTCTGTAGATACACATCATATGCTATCTAAGAGTCAGATAGTACCATGATCCAGCTTACCTGTACCCGCCACCACCACTGTCTCCTTCCTCACCGTCTGTACTTCTTGGTCCGACTCCTCTTGCGCCGCCTCCTCCCCAGAGTGGTCCTCGGACTCGGAGTCGATCACTATTACCACATCCGAGCTGGCCCGCCACCAGATGTTCCACCTACAAAGTAGATTTAAGAATGTTAGATTACACCACTCACTAGTAGTTGGTCTAAGTATGAATGAAGAATGTGAAAACAACAGAAAAAGTAATTGACTGTCTACTCTAGTCTAAAGTAAAAATGTCCTTCCTTCCAGGGAAGGCTGTTGTCTTGCTGCATTTTTTTGACATAATTGATGAATGCTTGCTTAATTTTAACACACACCATTTTTCTCTGAACAGACAGAAACTGGACTTCTAAGGACAAGAGCAACATCAACTTCAAACCAGGTGAAAGCTCGGCTCGACCACAAGAAATGTGTTCCATTACTCATCAACTCAGCACCAAGCACTTTTCCATTTCCAACTAACTTTATTTTAATATATGTGTTTACTTAAACTTTTAATAAAGCTTTTAAACTTGAATAGACTCTGTGGTTTTTGGTCCTCCAGACTAGAGTGACTGAACGAAAGGTTTTGCAATTTTTGCAAGGAGGAGTCCGTGCCGCTGACACTACCAGGTTTATACGATGTGCCAAACACGCCACTCTGAAATATTATTACTCTGGTCTTTGGTGTCCATAGTTCGGTTTGTGGAGAATTGTCCCTGCAACAGTAGTATTATTGATTTTGCTCCTATCTAAACACTATTTCGAAAAAATTAAATTAGGAACGCTTGGACAACAATAGGTCCTCTATATTTAAATGAAAACTTACTGGGGCCAGCAAAGGAGCACTCGCCGCCCTGGCCTGCATCCTCCTCCTTTGGAGCCACTGCATCCGCTTTTTCTGTCCGCTTGCCCCTGGGCGGACCTGACGTACAACATGAAAGAATGAACAGAAAACATTGATGATTGCTGCTTGTCGATGTCCTTGTCAACCAAATCAAACATTTAGAAAGAACAAGAACCAACTATTTCAGCCAAAAAGAGGGCTACAAAGGAAGGACTGCACCTGAGCCTCTACTCTAGGGGCAGATTTACAAGCCCCTTGCAGCTCTTTTGCTCCGTTCTTGCGTCACTTTTGTGACGCAGCGGCACAAAAAGAGAGGCGCCATGGTGTGGCGTATATTAACAACGTGACGCATATGGGAGATGCATCCCATTCTAAAGCCCTGCGCCATAAGGGAGCGTTCCAGCGCAAGGGAGGGCGTTCCTGCGCAGGATGTGCACCAGAACAAATGCGTAACGCAAAACTAACCTTGCGTCACGGCAGATGCGCCGCAATTACAATGCGGCAAACCCTGGCGCAAGGGTAGGCAGATGCGTGACACATCTCGTGACGAAAGAGGGGCGCATCTCTAGAGTAGCGTCGCGGGCACGATGCAACTATAGCAATGCTCAGGGCTGCCCAATACTCAACATACCGCATCAGTCCTTACGCCTGCTTCAAGCAAGCAGGCATAAAGAATTGACGTAGCAGCGTCGCGGAAGTGCCTGCGTTAAATCTTGTAGATTTCACGCAGGCACTTTTGCGAGGCGCACAGCTGCCTGACCGCCACCCCCCACCCCCACCCCCCTTGCGTGGGAACGCACCCATTGTGGCGCAGGCCCAGGCCTTAACGTGGCGCATCTCCTTAGATGCATCTCGTTGTACATGACTCGCAGGGATGCGCCACGTTTACGTCGCTGTGCGGCAGGTAAGGCAGCGTAAACGTGGCGCAAGGGGCTTGTAAATCTGCCCCTTTGTGTCTAGCATTACGCAGTTCTGTAAAGTACACTCATACATTACTAAGCCCAATTAAATGAACACAAAATAGAAAACAAATAAGCAGTGGCACCGCCATAGAGAAGGAAAACAGTGCACCTGAAATGCACAGAAGATTTTGAAATATTAATTTACCTCTCCTATCAATGTAATCAGCAGCATTATTGCTCTTTGTAAAAAAGTTAAAGCAAACATTTGCAATATAACACAGTCAGACAGAGCAGGAGAAAAAACAGAGTAGTGAGTGATGAAAAAATTGCTACTACTACTCACCAAGCCCGGGGACCTCCACTCCCAGCAGGTCTAGCAGGTGGCGCTTCCGGTCCAGGATATCGGTCCAGCGGTGGGTCACTTGATTGTAGGTGCGCTGGACCCCCGTGATGTCAAAAAGGGCCCGGCACACCTGCCCCCACCGCTTCCGTTGCTCCTGGCTGTTGGTATAACCAGCAGCGATCCTGCCGCCTGCCGCGATGGTCCTGGGGAGACGGCACTGCACATAAAAAACGAGTGAGCCCACCTCCTCAGGGCTGAAGATCTCCCTGGGCACCACCATTTCCGCCCTCAAACGGCCACACGGGAGCCGGGCACGGGCTGCGGTGCCCGTCTTGGGCAGCTTGACAGCTGTCTTCACCATGTTCTGGGCAGGTGAAAAAGACAAAATGAAAAAGAATAAGAGTAGGGAAGAAGGAAATAAAAGTTTAAAAAAGTAGTTGAAAAGTAAACAAAAGTAGCCTAAAACACAAAAATATAGATCTAGAAAACTAGAGGGATAGAAAAAAAGTTAAATAGATCAAAAAAATATTAAAACAAGCAAAGGATGGCAGAGATATACAGAGGATAGAAACACCATGCCCAGACACATAGGAATGAATGAAAAACAAGATGGCGGCCTGAACACGTGCGTGTAAGTAAGTTTGCACGCGATTTCTCTCGCAAACTCGTGCGAACTTGCATTCGCAAGGCGCTCATTGCGCGAGATTACACATAGCGGGCGGAAACGGAAATACGTCACGCAAACAAAATGGCGGCGCCCATACTCAACCTTGGGGTAACTCGCACGAGTTCGCGGCTTCCACGGTCGATTTCGCACGACGCCGCGCCTCGCGAATAGGGCGAAATTACCGAAAAACGAGTTTTGCAAAAGCAAAACCAACGAGCAGGTGCAAAAGTTCGAGCTCATCATTTGTAACCATTTCCCTGTAGGGCCCTCCAGAATCCGGTTGCCTACTTGCAACTATTGTGTGACCCTGCTCTGACAGACACAGAATAGTTACAAGTATGCCATTGCATCCTGTTATTGCAACAAAAAGGAAAGGGAGCAGACAAGCAGGTGCCAGCCTTCATTAATGTCAGTTGGGGCAGGGCAGGTGTTGTTGTTTGCAAAACTTAAAGCACTTAGCAGGTGTGCTTGGCTTTGCCACAATAATGTACACTCACTGGTCAATCAGAGGGTGCTGTGATGACACCGAGGGTGGCATGGGTGTGCCAGCCAGAGGGTGGCATGGGTGAACCAGAGTGCCAGTGTTGACAGAGGATGGCAGTGCTTTGCTTTGCCCCAATAATGTACACTGGTGAACCAGAGGGTGCTGTGATGACACAGAGGGTGACATGGGTGAGCCAGAGGGTGGCATGGGTGACCAAAGAGAGTGCCAGTGGTGACAGAGGGTGGCAGTGATGAAGAAAGCCTTGCAAACAGGCTGGGCACGTAGAAACAACAAGTTCGCAAAACTGGCGACCCGACATGTAAGTTCGCAATTTGCGAAATTGTACAAAACCAACGCGAACTTGCAGAAACCCGTGCAAACACACACCCCCAAAAAAAATCCGCAAATCCGCGAGAATTCGCGGATTTTGCGTATTGTCGCAATCCGCAAATACGCAAATCTGCAAATTCGCGGATTGCGAATCCGCAAAATCCGCCCATGCTTAATTAATAATTATGGGTGACTTTAATTGTACTCTAAACCCACATATAGACTTAACTAACCAAGGGGCCTCAACTAGAAAGAGGAAGGTCAGGGTTGCTATTGCGGAATTTGCTCGATTGCATGATCTGAAAGATATATGGCGTCTATTGCACCCTTTAATATCTGGTTACACTTATTATAGCATATCTCACCGACAGTACTCAAGAATCAATATATTTGTTAGTAACTCTATTCTTAATATAGTTACATGTGAAGTCTGCCCCAAGATAGTCTCAGATCATAATCCTGTGATACTGACACTCACATCTAACTTATCTAACAATCAAACACGTCAGTTTTCTTTCCCTCGTTATTTGTTGACGGATATAGAGTACCAATCTTTTATGAAGGAGAGTATTAACAATTTTTAATTGACAATGAAGGCTCTGCCTCCCTTTTTTCTGTTTGGGAATCGCTTAAAGCTTATATAAGAGGAGTTACTCAGCAGTATGTTTGGAGACAAAACCGCATTAAGAATCAGACAAGCGAAGATACTAGAGCAGATATCTGACAACTAGAAATAGTACATACTTACTTCTAATTGAGAAATGTGTTTCATTAGGACGGTCCCTAAAAGATAAAACTTCGTCTAATTACAATAAAAATAGAGCTCTCCAATATGAGTATGGCGAACAAGTAGGTAAAGTGCTCACACACCAACTCTCTGATAAAAGGGTGGGGTGAGAAATAAAGAGCATAAGAGGAGGTGGGGGATTACTGCATACACATCCAGAAGAGATATTAGAACAATTTTCAGACTTTTATCAGGCACTTTATAGCAACCCTAACGTGTTTGATGAAAGGAAATGTATCCAATATATGGATAAATGCATTTCTGTGAAATTACTCATAGATTAGAAGTAGATCAGATACAAGACCTTAATTTAGATATTATAGCCGAGGAAATATCTGATGCTACCGATGAACTCCCCTCTGGAAAAGCGGCAGGAGAAGATAAAATACCATTGGAATTCTATAAAATATTTAAGACTAGCTTAGTTTCTATTATGTCCCTGATTATGAATCATGTTGGTGTAAAGGGGACGAACTGGTGGGATATGACAAATATTGTCTTCTTTCTGAAAAAGAGCAAGCCGAGGGAATAATGCGGGTCATATCGACCAATTTCATTAATCAATACCGACGCGAACATTTTCGCAAAAATAGTTTTGATCAACAACAAGGATTCATACCCAGTAGGGATACAACTTTGCATGTGAATACAGCTCTAGTTGCTTTTGATGCTGCTTCTAAACTTAATAAGGACTTAGGGATGATCATGCTTGATGCTGAGAAAGCATTTGATCACGTAACGTGGGATTGTCTTTGGGCCATACTCTCAGCATATAATATCCATGGCCGTGTTTATGACTGGATTCGAGCTTTGTATAAAAGCCCAGTAACTAAATTATTAACTTAAATCATCAGTCTGCTCCTTTCTTTATATTGAGGGGTACTTGGCAAGGGTGCCCTTTATCACCTTTACTATTTGCTATATATATAGAGCCATTTATTAGATCACTAATTATTAAACCACATATTCTTCCAGTCTTATTAGGCTCTGAAGAATTAAGAGTGATGGCTTACCCTGACGACATTGCCGACTTTTCTGCAGATCCAGCCAGGGCTATAGAGGCTATTCAAACTGAAGCTAGTAGTCTTCTCTGGATATAAATTAAATGTTAATAAGACCCAGATTATTCAGAACTTTCAGGCAAACAGGTCGATGATTGGGATCGTCACGTCAGAAACCTATCTAGGAGTACAGATTACCGCTGACCTGGGACGGGTTATAAAACTGAATTATGAGTCCTTATTTAAATCTATGGTTTCTAAAATAAAGGAATGGCATAAACTTCCTATCAGTATTATAGGATGCTGTAATATTGTTAAAACGATTATTTTGCCCAAATTTCTTTATTTATTTAGGGCAATACCGTTGCGCGTCTCAAATTATTTCTTAAAAAAATTGGAGGGGGCTATTAGCAGTTTCATATGGAGCTATAAACAACCGAGACGTGCTATAAATGCTTTAAAACTACCCTAGAGATATGGAGGAATACAGCTACCCAACTTTAAAACATACTTGTGGGCCTCTTTTGTAGGACGTCTCCACGACCTCCTTGCTCCTAACAGGCAATATTGTTGCTATAATCTTGCTGTTGGCAATGACAGTACTATGTTTTTGTACAGGATTCACGAATCAGACTACTTTGAATAAGGAACAAAAATTCATATACAATTAACAGATGAAGAACTGATACTTGGCTATAAGCCAGATGTAGTTTTGGGATTAAGATACTTTATATCAATTATTATAGCAACAGCAAGACTTTGCATTGCCTGCGCATGGATATCCAAACTCCCACCCAAAACTTATGAATGGTCGGCAATGTTAAGGGAGATCTTTGAAAGGGAGATGACTATAGCCAAAAGTAGAGGTGTTCGCTCTGGAAAGAAGTTTTCTCGAATTTGGGGTCCTATGGTAAATTAAACTATGATAGTACTGTAATCGTCCTAGCAAAAATATTGTACTTTCTTTTTTCTTTCCCCCTCCTTCTTCTTGTGTCTATTCCTCATTTGTTTATTTGTTCAATGTACTATGATTTTTCTTGGAAGCTCGTTTTTTTGTTGTTGTTTACTCCTTATAGTGAATACAACAAATAAAAAGAAATAGAAAAAAAGGAATTGGCCAATGTTTCTTAAAATGGGCAGAAATTACATTTAGCAATGTACATGCCCTAGACTCCATCTGTTATTTTAGTTTTAATTCCTGCAACATTCCAACTAAGTAAAGTTGTGTGATGGTTTTCGAGTTGCTGAATTTCCCTAGTTCCCTGGGGTAATTCTAAGCACATAGGGCCACATCTTTGATTGTAGTGGTGCTGGGAAGTGCAGCAAATCACCTTGCTGTGTGGCACTGAATTACAGGGAAAGAGCAGGAATGCACTGTATTCATCCAATATGGTGCATTGCTGTCCTTTCCCCTTGCACTGGCACCGTTTTGGCTGCCTAGTGCCTACAAGGGCACCCTAGCACCATGGTGCAAGGGTGCCTGTGTTGCAGGTATGGTTGTTTTTGTGCAGGATGGGGCACCTTTCTGCACCAATACATTCCTAAGGGACTTTTTCCTCTTTCTATGTGTGCTGCAGAATGCATAATTCTCCTAATTACACTTTCCCTGGGAACACGTATCTTTTTGCCACATTCCTAGGTTTACAAGGTCTTGTAAACCTGGGAATGTATCAAAAACAATGGGAGTTGTGTGGGAACACCCATGTAATGCCCATGCAATGCCTACCAAGGCAGAGTAATACAATGCAGAGATTTGCCTTGCATTGCGTTACTCTATATTTTTGGAGCCAGTGGCTTTGCATGGGTTCAAAACTATGACTTAAGGTTTGCTTCACTGTTACACCACATGGCGTGGTGCAAGAGCAATGCAAATCAGGTAATAAATATGGCCCATAGTGTACAGGAAATTTTAGATAGAAGAAGAGTTGTTCTAGTGAAGAAAATATATACTATCATTTATAAGTACACAAATAGACAGTTCCTCATTCTATAATGAAGCAGGGCTAAACAGAGTTACAGATCTATGGGCTGGATTGGTGTTGCAGGAGCATTAGTTTATCAGGGCACAGGGTCAATAATTAGTTATTACAGAATCCTTAGTAATTTTAGCAGCCAGGCAGTTATTACAAATTTGAGACTGTTGTTTGCTTGAAGCCTGAATTCCAGTCCTTGAAGGGATCCTACTTTACACTGAAACTCAGAACCCACTGGTGGGGGAGTTCTGTGGGCAAGTGAAATTATCCCCAAAACATGTTTTAACTCCATTAAAGGGATCACTATATAGTCTCAATGATCAGCAGAGACGTTTTGATGAGCATTGAGTATCCAGTGGACTACCTCTGTCTTTAAAGAATTCATGTATTCATACACACCTTTTCAGTTTTGGGACTCATGTCATAAAAACTACTTTTCGGTTATGTGTTCCATTCCTTTTTTTTCTGATTATTCTTGAAATAGATTGGGTTATTTATTGAGGGAGTAAGAACCTCACAAAAATAATAAACACAATCCCTGTCCTTGTGAACCACAAAATACACTAAATAAACCTATGCTTAACCTTCTGGTAGTTTGGCACAAAAGCAGTCAGGCCTCACTTAGAGGCAATGTGTGAAGCATTTATGTAGCACTAAAATTGTAATAAAGTGAAAACACAACACAGGGAAAGTCCCAATCCTATTTTAAAAAACAGAGTTTATTTTAATAAATAAAGTGACACCAAAATGGCAATAATCCATTAAGTACAACTGGAGCTGAGAATTTTCACAGCAGTTCGACACTGGAGATATGCTTTGACAGCAGATGCAGATATTGCTGCTGATGCTGTCGGTCGCAGGTGACGTGAAGACCAGGTCATCACTGGAGCTTCACTTTCGCGATTGTTGAAGACAATCATTTCTTGGTGCAAAGAGTCGGGGAAGCCCAAAACCTGGAGTTCTGTTATAAGGTGGAAGGAATGCACTATAATTCCAGCCAAGGTTCCAGAACCTGAGGTGCACCTCTTGGGGTCCCAACTCACTCCAGCAGAGGCCAGTAGCGGGGCTTAGGCAGGTCCAGATGGTGTTGGTCAGCTGGGCAGTTGCAGGATAGGCCTCTGGAAGCTTGTTGTATCCCTCTAGCTCAAACAGGAGGTCAGCCAACTGATCCTTGGAATCACTTCTGGTGGTACTGGGTCCAAGACAAGCATGTTCAATCATCTTTTTCAGACAGCAGGGCAGTCCCTTTTCTGAATCTTCCATAGGTCCAGGTGTGTTCTGATGAGAGGATCTGAAGGTGCTATTCTTATGCCCACTGCCAGCCTGTGGGTGGGTGATGCCACCCTTTGCTTAACCTACCCACTTTTCTGGGTTTGGCTCCAATCTGTCTGGGGAGACAAAAGCACACAGGCCTAGGTGTCAGCTGCATTTGTCAGTGGCAGCGCAGGCAGTACTTAGAAGTTGGGAAGCGAGTGGGCATAACCTTGAGACTATCCTTTTAAGCTCAGGAAGGGCTGAGTTTAATCCCCAGGACATCCTGATCAGGAAGCGAACACAAGCACCACACTCTGAGCTGTTTGTCCCCATGCGTGGAAGGAATACTCAAAACACAGCAGCAGAACCATCCACAGTCGTGTGGCCCTGTAAAAGCCTGACAGCATGGAACATTTGGTTTAGGGAAAAAAATTACAAATTTCTAAAAACAATTCTACAATATTTTCAGAACAATAAATTAGAATCTGACTTTAGCATTAAAGTGAAATTTAAATTACAATTCAAATGAGTGGAAAAGGCATTTTGCTGTGTTCATAAACTAGAGTTATCACTTATTATTTGCAAAAATGAAATCCAGTATTAGTCTATGTGAGAGATAACTTTACAACAGTGAAGAATGATGTTGGAAAGTGGTTTATTAGTAATGATAAGTAGTCGCCATCACCTACAAAATTATCTGATATTCTACCTACATGCCCTAAAATATCACTTATTTATTCTCACTTTCGTAATTCCACTATTTTGAGATGAAAAACCACGACATAACTCAAATGGGAAGAGGACCTTTCCACCACAATATCTATTCTCTCATGGAAACTTATTTGGGTTAAGATTAGGAAATCCTCCCGCGCTGCTAATACAAAACAAACACTTTTTTTCATTCACAGAAGACATTTTTACACCTCATTTCTTGCATAGGATTGACCAGGATATCCCTGACAATTGTTGAACTTGCTCTGTACCACAAGCTGACTTGATGCATCTGCTCCTCACTTGCCCCTTAGTTTCTACTTTCTGGTTACAAGTTTGGTGCCAAATTAACCATATTTTTCAAAGCAAAACAAAACACTTTTTTTCATTCACAGAGGACTTTTTTACACCTAATTTCTTGCATAGGATTGACCAGGATATCCCTGACAATTGTTGAACTTGCTCTGTACCACAAGCTGACTTGATGCATCTGCTCTTCACTTGCCCCTTAGTTTCTACTTTCTGGTTACAAGTTTGGTGCCAAATTAACCATATTTTTCAAAGCAACGTCTCTTTTTTCTTCTCCAAGGTATTTCTGGGTAGTGTTTCCGAGGACTGGGCTAATGCTCCTTTTCATATGCCGATGTTAGATCTGTTATTAGCACTTGCTTCCCAACAAATAACCCATAATTGGAAAGATTTTACACAACTATCTTTCAAGGCATGGTGGTATGCAGTTTGCCACAATCACCCATTAAATACTGCTTACATTTATCTCTTGTGGTAAAACAAAAAGCGCTATGGACACCTGTCACTCAATTTCTAGATCACTCCGCTATTACAGCTTTTGCTCCCCCACCTATTCTGCAACCTCACTAACTTCTATACAAAAGTTCTCTTAGACCTGCTAATTATCAAATTTCTCCTTATAATCTCTCAAGTTTGTAAAGTAGACAAATAATCAGACTGTCATGTTTCGTTTAATTTGCAGCGTACTTTGTGCTTTCTCTTTTTTCTTGCCCTTGTTGTAATACTTGTTTTATTGCTTTTTACTATTTTATTTTATATCATCTTAAATTGAATAAACGTTTTATTAAAACTTAAAAAAAAAAGGTCTCAATAAATTATTCCCTTGCTCAACCCTTAGTAGCTGGCAATGAGCAGGCTTAACATAGGAGACAGGTGTGTAACCCATTTAAAAACACCAATGCGTTAAATAAGTAAGACACAACACACAATATAAATTCAACTCCAATATGTAAGAATAGGTCATATTTTTATGAACAAATAGACAACAAAATGACAACGTCCAATGTAGAGAACGAGAACTATGAATTTTGCAAGGATTAGTAGACAAACTAGAGCTTAGAAGCAAGTAGCACTCAAAAGGTAAAAAAAAGTCATTCTTGACGGAGACAAACGCCAAGGTTTTTGCATTTACCTCCAGAAGTATCTCTTAATACAGGAAAGTGGTCCATAGCACCAGCAAAGGTTCAGATCTCTGTTTTGCCTCTTGGGCTCTGGGACTACAACTCCCTCAATGCACCCGGTCAACATACATCGCTTTTAACAAAAGTTGCTCCAAACTTCTCCAAGATTCTGGAACTTCTTCCAGATTGTCTTCTTGAGGGTTCAAGTTGTCTACAAGAAGGTTCCAGTGGTCTAGGATCTCTGAGATGGTCATTAGGATGCTGGGATTACAATTTCCACAATTCACCTGGCCAAATCCTTAGAAAGACCATTGGACGCACTCTAGGCTGGGACTTCTTGGCAGGGATGATGCAGGTGGGCTCTGATACCCTCTAGCCCTCAGGGAGTCCACTCCTTAATCCTCACGCTGTAGTACCAGATTGTTCAGCAGGTGCAGCCCTTCAGAGTGTAGTCCTTTTGGTGCAAATCAGGGTTCCAGCAGGGGAGTCCTTCCTCTCCTTATTGTTTCAGGAAAATAATCTGAGTTGCTTGGCAACCCTTCCATATTCATGCAGTGATCCAGGGTGTCAAGTAGGAGAGCAACCCTGAACAATAGGATACAAGGTGCCACCGAGGTGTATGACCACTTCCTCCAAAGTGTGGCATATTCTTGCCCAGAAACCACTATTCTTTCATAAACTAAGATGGAGAAAATTTCCCCTGATGGTTAGATAAGACTAAGCCATCCCACTGGTGTGGCTTTTGTCCTTAACCTTTCTCTTCTAGCCCTTTCCCTAATCTAATTACAAGGGGTTCCTTTGTGGCTGGGTTGCAGGATGTGGGGTGAACCTGTGCTGCCTCAAAATGTAATTCTCCAGCAGTTTCAGTTCTCCTCCCACAGGAAATTAATCCTTTGTTGCTCTGGCAGGCCACTTCAAACCTCAATAAAATAGATTGACTCAGCCTGGCAGAGGCTAGCCAATCAGGAGAGGGCAGTTGGAAGACTGGAGTTTGGCTTTCACAATA
Organism: Lissotriton helveticus; assembly: GCF_964261635.1. Classification (NCBI taxonomy): domain Eukaryota; kingdom Metazoa; phylum Chordata; class Amphibia; order Caudata; family Salamandridae; genus Lissotriton; species Lissotriton helveticus. Next base: position 1,596,775,722 of record NC_136059.1, on the reverse strand, counting down.
AGAAAGTTCTATAACGTGTGTTCTGTAACAGCTAATATAAATCAGTGGCAAGTTGTTGGGTGTATCATAACTATCATTTTAAGTCATTGAATGATATTTTTAGCTTCTTTTTATCACTAGTTACACTTTATTTAAGTATTTCTATATTAGCTTATGGGGCCAATTCAATACCCTGGGGAAAAAAGAAATTGGCAGTTGTCCCTCATCAGTAAATTAAGTGCACCAATCAGGTGAAGTCAAATTTTACCATGTTTTGCGGAGAGAACACAAGCGCTCTACGACTGGTTAGCAGGAGCAACATTTCACAGAGTCTTAATGACAATGAAAACGAGTTCAGCAAAACAGGGAGTCAATCCTAAAACCTTTATGGGAGAATACCACACAAAGGATGTCATGCAGTGGTGGCTGCTCAGAATCCAAAGCAGTGGACAGCATGGGGGTAATACAAAAATAAAAAGAAATACAAAATAAAAAAACAGTACTTACCTGCTGCTGCAGACGCCATCTTGCTCCTCTCTTGATCCTTGACTCCGACAGTCCAGGGCTGGTGTGCACTGCACAGGCTCTGAGGTGCCAATCCAGACATAGCTCTCATGCTGGGAACATCACTACCCATCATGAGAGAAGCACTGGGATTGGTCTGAGAGGCCTGGTTTGCCATTTAGACAGTGCCTTAGTTGGTTCTCCACCCAGCTGTGCAGCACAGCTCAGGTTGGAGAAATGCTAAGTGCACATGTCTGTTTGGCAGTCCGAAGACAGCCGGCCAAACTGACATGTGCAATTACCAGTGTCCACCACTCCTCCTCCCTACTGCAAGCTGTTGTCATCAGATTGGGTGGCCAAGCCCTATGTTTTGGTTGACAGGCATCCTGCAGGTCAGAACAAAAATAAAATGATAATAAAATTGTTTATTATCATTTAATTTTTTATGTGTCTAAATCTGCTGGCATTCAATAGTGCGGTGACGCTCCTCTGCCATGAGGGAGGAGTCGCCCCTGATGTCATGTCTAACCGGTCTCTAACAAATAAAAGGAGTGGCCTAGATTACATGTATATTTAGTGACAATACGGCATTTGGCTCTATGTAAACACAATAGCTTAACTTTTGGAAACTGTTTGCAGCAGGCAAAGTTAAATGGCCGTTAGGTATTTCCACGGGTGAAGTTTTATGAACCAAGGTACATTTTATATGTCTCTTGGGGTTCTTTGGAAAAACCCTTGCCACTTTTTCTTTTGTCCGTAACCCCTCATTTGTCGAGCCCTTTTTTTGTTTTAAAAAGTTTTAACCTCCTCTATTAAATTGCCTGCAGCATGTTTGGTCGGCTTTTTTAAGATTCACCGGCCAGATGGACTACCAGCCAGCAGCGGCCGGCATAGGTAAATGTGGTGGGGCGGGGCGGGGCGGGGCGGGGCAGGGCAGGAGGGGTGAAGTTGACAGATGAAGAAAAATGTATAATTAAATAAATAAATAGTACCTATTCCACCGTCTATCAACTTCATCCCCTGCGCACCCTGCCACGCCACACCGTGCTGACCTGTGCCGGGTGCCGCTGCTGCCAATGGCCTTTCTTTCCCTCATGGTGCCAAAAAGCTTGGTGCTACCAAACAAGGTCCTCACAGCAACCAACATGAGATGTTTCTGTTTGAGGCAAGCTAAGTGTGTTTATAATTAATAGGCCTGATATAGAATTCTTTGGGGTAGATTTTCAAATAGTTTGCACTCAATTAGCATCACAAAAGCAATGCTAACCTGCTCCAATTTTTTTTTTACCAATTTACTTTCCAGTACTTGTTTTGCATTGGGAAGTACCCCACAGGTAACGCAAAGCAGCACAAAGTATTGCTTTGTATTACTTTGCACCAAGGGGGCGTTACATGGGAGGTATATGGGCGTTTCCCTGCGCCAACCCATGCTTTTTTATACAAATCCCTATCTTCAACCAATTATAGACAGAGTTTATAGGCAAAAGATAACACCATCTGAAAGAAGAGGATAAATGTTTTCGTTTTTTCCTTTCTTTTCCAACTTTGCATGCGTGCTGCACTTTGCAGCACACACACAAAGTGAAAAAAGTGTTTGAACTGTTCTAGGCTTAGTATTTTGTATCGTAAGTGTACCTTTCCTGTACAGAACCTATGCTAGAATCAGTCATGCACCTTAGGGCTATGGCACTAAGGTGTGTGCCTGGTGCAGAGTATCTGAAAACAGCACTGGCGCTAGGGAAAGGGTAAGAGACAGCCATATCTCTGTTGCATTTTTCGCTGCTGCTCTGCTTTGTGTGACTTCTTTGAAAATATGCCCCTTTCTTCATAATCTCATTTAAACCCCAAAATGCTGATGCATGGGTATCTGACTTCAATTATGTCTGTCCTGATGGGATGAGAGAGCGCTCGCCCAAAGGTGTAAATATTGACTAAATATTAACTAAAACCCAGGGTCGGAAGCGGGCAGAAAATAGTCCCGGGCAGAAAAAAATAGGTGTCCCTCAATAATTAATTAGAAAGCTAAAAATGTGACCCATGTTTGCATAATGGGTCCGTTTTGAACTTGGAAAGGTGTGTTTTATAAGTGTTTTGCAAGGTATGTGAGACTGCATGCATCTTTGCTTCCTGAAGACAATGGGTGTGGTACTAGCAGGTTAGTAGTGCTTTACTGAAAAATGCAGAGGTGCAAGTTTTCATTCAGTCTGATAACCTTCAATCAATACTCTGCAAAATTGATATTTTGGAATTTTTCCAAGAAACTATTTTGAACAAAACCCACTTGACAAGGCTGCAGGTCTGGCATGCCACTGACACTTTACAAAGGTGAATACACACATGTGGGAAGGGGTTTTTACTTAAAGAATGGAGAATGATACTATATGTTATGTTACCACTGAATTTAATAGGTTCCCCTGCATTAACATTAGGAACAATCGTGCTTTAATCGTATTCTCTGTGGATAGCTAGTGGATAAGCAAACAACACCTCAACCCAATCACCACACATTCCTGGATGTCTAACTTTCACATATGTAGGGTGTAAAACGTTTTTGGTTTTATTCAGAGGTACCTCTAACCTAGTACCTGATAAGGAAAATGTGTTCAGCAAACAATACCCTCAATAACGTGTTAGTATTTAGTTATCACAGCACTGTAATATTAGAGGCCCTCTTGGCAAAGAGGGCAAAATCGGGGTAAGCTTTCTTAACTAATTGGCTGAAATTGGTGGAATGCCAGGTTCGATATGTAATCTAAATGTCCAATGATAGATAAGTAGAGCGGAGTGTAAAATTAAAGATAAGATTGTCATAGTAACAAACTGAGGAAGGATAAGAGACATGTTGGCATACTTTCTGAAAATGTGAGCTTCGCCGGCACCTGTTATATTGGGGTGTTTGAGGTGAAGAATACTTTGGGAGAGGGGTTGCTTGCTCAGTATCAAATCCAGAGGTGTCGTGAAGCCAGTTGTTTATGGCAATAAGTTCTGATCCTGGATGAAAGTTATTTCAGTTTTGAACCATGAATAAGAGCTCACACTCAATATAAACAGGAAAGGGTGGAAATAGAGAACGTCTATGGACTATTGAGTGCGAGAAAGATGCTGATGTGAGGTGGAAAGCTTGGTGGCACAGACATCAGAGCTGGCTGGGGTAGCAGATGAAGGGCAGGGAACACAGCCATGGCCGGCTCTAGGGAGGTGTTATCGCTGCCACTGCACCGGGCACTGACTTGGGGTGGGGTCGTCCTGTTTGCAAGTATATTTTCGCTTTAAAAGCACCTGCTGCCACGTTCCTTGCTTTCAGCAATTTTCAGCTGCCAATGAAAAACCGTCAAGATCCCTCCAGTGATTAATGATCCTGCTAGAGAGGGATCCTAGGTTTGTCTAGTGGACGTTTTAACTCATTGTAAGGTAGTGCAGTGGGTTAATATGCCTGTTGCAAAGAATGTGTACAATGCAGATCACAAAGTGCATATAATGTAAATAGGCCAGCGTGTTACTACTTGTGTCCCAGGGATCCTTTGTTACTTGCCGTCTATGAGTTAAAATCCGAATATAGCATAGTGAGCTATTAACTGTCATCAAAGAGCTGCATGCAAACTCAAAGGTATGTATTAGAGCTGTATCTCTTTTTGCTCTGTCTTTCATTATCCTAAACTTGAAAAAATGGTTCATTTGGGTAGAAATCAATTCTTATTATTAAGGCAAACCCCTAGCAATGACATTATGTTTTACTTTCTGAATTTGTGCTTTTCCATACCAAAGACTTAAACTATTCTGCCTACCAGTATAGATGACATGTTACTCTTACACATTGTAGTCCTCTGCCTTGTGTAACATTTTCTATACACTAATTTACACACGTATGATTGGCTCTGTGCCAATGTGTGTGTGATGAAAAGTGCTCTGACAACCTACACTGGTATGAGTGGCATTATAAAACTAAATTAGTCTGAGAGAAACTGTTTAATAGAGACTTGAGGAGTACTGTTAAATGGTGGTAGTGAGGGAATCTGTGGTAGATGTGGTCATTGGGGGGCACCAACAAACATAGTCACAAAGCGCGCCACCAGTACTAAAGCCAGCCCTGAACACAGCACCATATTTCTAGTTCATCTGTATGTTACAAAGTTTAATTACAGTAGGGATCTTGCTGTAGAAGATGCACAGTGCGAGAGTGCCAGGTTTGTGGACCTTAGGCTTGGTCAGTTGTGTCGAAACTAGGCACTGATAAACTTGCATTGATAGATGAGTTTTAGAAGTCTGAGTAATGGTCAGTTCATGGTCAGGTCCTGACTTCTTTTATGCATCACTTAGACGCACCATGCAGTGTCTTTCCCTAAATGAGATATTTCAGGCAGAACCCCAACAATTAGACCTCTGTAGAGTGGGAAACAACGATGTGTAAGGTGGTAGGCGATCTCTGCTAACACCCATCAAGATGAGTCTGTCAGGATTGGAAACAGCCCTCAACTGTAAGTAACTAGAGTTGGGTAAGAGTGGGGAAACTGTCAAATTAAAGGTACAAACACAAACCAGGCTCATTACATTGCAAAAATAGTTCATTTAAACGCAAGTTGTTCCACACTACTACAGAACATCACTTAAATCCAGGAGTAGCTGCCATTTGCAGCAGAGACATACAGCAAGCTAAGCGTGTATGTGGTGTAGATTAAGGTCTGACCATGCAACATGTATTTATAAACTGCTACCTTTTAGGAAGCTCACTCTCTTGAGAAGCCAAACAACTAGACAAAGTCAGAGCTGGAGAAAAGTTTGCTAAAGATGGTGGATGCCTTATGCTGCCATACAGCAGGAGAGATGACAGACAAAAGAGAAACAAAGAATAATCAGCCAGGGAAGAGAAATAAATAACTATACCAATAAAGATACAACGACAAAATTCAAACCACAACACTAAAAGAATAGTGCATTTAAAAGAAAGTGGTCTTCCTATATTTATGGTGACCACTCCCTTCAAGGTCATTATACAAGCCACCTAATGCATTGTGGGTATTTGTTCTGCTTCCAATGCTCTAAGTAGCCTAATCCACCTTAAACAATGAATTGTAGGGAAAGGGTCAGAACTGGAGCAGGGCCCATAATGACCTGAAGTGAGATGGTTACCCTGCCCATATTCCAGTACATCCCTTAAGCATGTGTAAGGTTGTAGAAATTCAAAACATAGTGCTAATGTCTGAAAATGAACATGAACATCTATTAGAAGTTTGACATAGCAGAAAACGTGTTTTAAAAATTCATAATTGTTACATGATGCCTAAGAGTAGAGCACTTTATTGCCTGAATGGTTGGAACAACGCATAAGAAATATTTAATAAGTAATTTTATCTTTACCTTTGTGATTGTGCTTCCAAATTATAGTAATTATAACTAATTAATTTGTGACTTTCAGGTTACACACTAATCTCTGCATTGGATGAATCAGTCCATTGAGTTTATCTGCAACACATTAATTAGTAATCACATTGCTGCTCTTTTTCTAATCTATTCTTCACTAGCAAAATCATGGAAAGGGATGCCACAGGATAACTCCAAATATATGTGGAGTGCAAACACCTCCTCTATCATCAGTCAGGATTCAGACGTTCAGGTTTCAGAAAATCCTCCCTAGCCAAAGTTGGAGACCAGCTTCTCCTCTAAATGGACATAACTAAAAAACAACTGCAATGCTCCTTGCACTGGGCCTGTACCTGTATGAAAAGGTAGCCATATGTATCACTCACTTATGAGTTGCAACGTAAACCACCCCCTCGAGTTACTGATCCTGGGAATACCAGTAGCGTTGGAGGGCAGAATTATTGGGGAAATTGACCATGAAGGTCTCTCTAGAAATTAGGAATTATCTGCAAATCAGTACATCTAGTCTCATTTTCCAGATAATTCCTCATTTACCACCAGAACATCAAAAAACCCCACAGCTATTTTGGGCAGCCAAAGCAGTCACAGCACATGCAGGTAAGAACGGTGGGGACCGATTTTGACGGACGATGAGGAAGGGAAATTAATTATTTATTTAATTTCCCCTCATCATCGTCCGTCGAAATCCCCCCTCCACAGGGCCCCACAGCTCTTACCTGCATGGGCCGTGCCTGAGCCAAAGTCCCCAGGAGAAAGTCACGAGATCCATGAGTTTACTGTGAACCTTGTAACTTCGATGGGACCGGTAGCAGGTGTTACCAGCCTCTTCCAGAAGCCCTTAATGTGGAACAGATTTTTTCCGAGTTTTGGCCAGGAGCTCGGAAAGATAAGTGGTTGTGCCTAACATTTAGTATATCATGCAGTTCATGATTTCTGACCTTTCATCTTTCCAAACCAAACACATTGAGTGGTAATACATTGGTTAATAGTAGCATTTGTTATTAACAGTGGTTGTTAACACTTTTAGATCGAACAATGTACAGTGTTAATCGCAATAAATCCATACTGATATTATAAAGGGAGAGCCCAAACCTTTGAGGCGGGTAATCTCAGTAACCACAGCACCAATCACAACACCCAATACAGCGTTGGAAAGGGCAGTTGCAGCAGAAGGACATAGGCTATGCAGACGGATAAAAAAATGTATAAAAAAATTGCAAAAAACTACATCAACCAGGGCTGCAGCTGGGCCTCAAGCGGGGGAACACGCAAATGACCGTATCTGAATACACACATTACACACATTCTATTTCATACCCGGACAACGTCGGGACGGGCTGCTAGTTCACAATAAAAGGAAATCTCAGGCAGACTTCTTGATAAAGAGTAATCCTTTGAGAAGATGCAAATTAATGCAAATTTTCCATCTCATGGTTTCAGCAATACGTTCCTTACAAATAAGTGCCCCGTTGCTTTAGATATCATTTATGTTTTAGGCAGCAGGCTGCCTTGTCCTCTGAGGTCTTATCAAAACTAGAACAGTACTGCTATTAAGCTAGTACTGTAACTCGATGTCCTCAGTTTTTTATCCGCAGCAGCAGAATATCCTGGACATTTGTCAGAATCAGTTCTGTGCTTTTGACTCATCTTGAAAAGATTCTCACAGGACAATATAATTCAGGACGCGGAAGAAAACAAACAACACTGTGTTTTTCATCGCAATACACCGATAATTTCTTATATTTTCTGCAGTGCCTTTTTCTGCAGAAAAACCATGAGCCTCCAGAACAAAGAAGAACAAGCATTTACAATGCAATAGGTCTTCCATTTACTAGAGTTTGAGCAATTGCCATTGTAAATGGCAATGTTTTTATATATGTGTTGTTTTTAAAACAGACAAATAGAATTATTGTCATTTATACTTCGACTATCTTAAACTTTCATGAATGCTAGACCAAAAGCTATTTGAATAAATAGTGCTCGGAGACTGTAATTAAAGCCTACAAAGTAACAACACATAACAGGGTGTGTTGCCATATCAGGTTACAAAATGAGACAAGGCGGTACTAAGGAGGGACTACTAAGCCTACTGACCAATGAACAGCCACAGTTTACAGTGGACAGTGACAAAAGCCAATTAAAAATCTGGGCGGAGAGTGGGCGGAGCTTCAGGGCCCTACCTGAATACAGCATGCCATGCAGAGCAGTGCATGCGCTGCCCTGGCTCGACCTACAAATGGGTGCTTTTTCATGCCTACATTGCATTCATTGTAACAACATTGTAAAAAGAACAACTGTGGCTCATCCACACATGTGTCAAAAATTGCTTTATAAGAATTTACTTCATGTGGCAAAATGAACTGCATATCTATACTAATAATATAAAGAGAGAGCCCAAACCTTTGAGGCGGGTAATCTCAGGAACCACAGCACCAATCACAACACCCAATACAGCATTGGAAAGGGCAGTTGCAGCAGAAGGACATAGGCTATACAGATGCCCACCATATACATTTGAAAGGTAAAAGAACCTTACCAGCAAAGTAGTCCCTAGTGGGCGTAGGCGGTGCACGGCATGATGACAAAAAAAAAGCCTTCCTTCAACGTGTGCGTTGTGCTGGGGGCTTGTGCTGGGGGCGCGAACAAGGCAAATGGGTGCGGCAATTGCAATTGCGCGGTAGCAAGGGGTGTGGTCAATGGGCGCGACAACTGGCAACAATCGCGCGGCACATCCCCCCCCAAAAAAAGCGTGCCTTGAGGGCGTGTGGAAAACAAACCTGTGCGTTGGGCCGGGGGCGTGGCCAAGGCCAATGGGTGCGGCAATTGCACGGGAGCAAGGGGCGTGGCCAATGGGCGCGGCAATTGCCGGGCTTAGGCGGGGGCAGACGCGACTGATCGTGCCTGCGGGGACAATAACTGCACAGTATCCTGCGCGCTGTCACACACTCAACTCTCTGCATAAACGAATTGACACCAGGCGCACAACATCAATCAGGGCTGGAGCCGGGCTCAGGCGGCGGATGACGCGACTAAGCGCGCCTGCTGGGACACTAACCTTTGAACTGACTGCACTTTCCCACATGCGCAGCGTCTCCAGCGCGCGCTGTCACCCACTCAACTCTCTGCATCAACGACTTTACACCACAAGCACAACATCAAACAAAACTGGAGCCAGGCCTCAAGCGGGGGATCAGGCGATTCGGCATGCCTGCAGGGACACAAAATTTACAACTGAATGCACTTTCACACATGCTTACCTATGGAAGTGGAGTACATACTCACTAGAGACATCTGCTAATACTTCTTACTCCGAGGTACACACAGTATCTGCACACACATGCCTAACTATTGTGACACTTCATGCTAAAAATGTTCTTTACCGCGAGATTTTAAAATAAATTTCCCTTGCCTATTACACACATTCTATTTCATACCGGGACAATGTCGGGACGGGCTGCTAGTAAGTCATAAACTACCACTGTCGCAAACATATGTGGGGAAGGCATCACAGGAAGCAAAGGCTTGTTAAATGGAACACAAAAGCAATATGAGAAACAATAACCTCAAGTCACCACAAGTGTTTCACTGACACACCCAGGGCCACAACATTAACCAAATCAGTTTCCAAATTCTGGAACATGTAACAGCACCAAGCAGAGACGTGATATGGAAAAGCTTTTAGCAATGTGAGAATAGTATTGGATATAGCACTTGAACACTCTAGCCCCAGTTGGTTTGAATGAATAACTTGAACTCAAATGCTTCATTTAATGTTAATGACAGAAAGCTCATAACCGGTATGGGTTTTACCAGGGGTCTGATGCCAAGTAGTGGGGAGTGCAAGTGATAGAGGATCACTACTGAGTATAATTTATTAAGAAATGTCAGAGGACGATGGGTGGGCACACGACAGAGTCTGAGCAATCAAATAGTTGCAAATTGGATATGGATGGATTAGATACTGAGAAGCGTTACAACATATTTTCTGGAAGGGACCACTGGAGAGAGGTATGGTCTGAGCGAGGACATGGCGAATAGAAGAGATGTCTAGGTTAAAGTAAGATCAGTTTTTTTTAGCTGCCCTTATGAACAAGTACATTGTGTAAGGAGTTTCTCGGTAGAGTAACACCAGTTTCAGCATTTGTACTACAGGAACAGGGATGCGGTTCAGACAAGTTGTGGAACAGAGTAGGAGAGAAAAGTAGAGTCCTGATTGCATTACTATCTAACCAAAGGAATATTTAGATTATGGATATATAAACATTAGATCTGCACTGGTGCACATGGTGGAGCCATATGGCTGTAGGCAGAGAGAGTACAAGGTTAAGTGTTTGAGTAACTAAAGCTGTGAGATGGGTGGATCAGATAGGTGTAGTATGACTGCAAGTATAGACTTGTAGGCATCAAATGGTAATGGCTACAAGCATGAATGAATGAGTTTGCATCAGAAGAGTAATGTTTGGAAATCTGAAAGCAAGATCGTGTGAAAAATAACTAGAGACAGGGATGAGTAGGTGAGAGTTAAGTAATGCCTTAAATATAACACGCAAGGAGGCATTAATGGTATGGATGAGAGCAGGGCAGAAGTCGAGAATAAACGAGGGTAGACGGCATCTACCCACTCTTTTCACAGGGTGGACGATGTCTCCCCTGCCAAGAAGTTGGGCCCAACAGAAACATGCTGAACTCGTCCCGGTGTAATTTTCTAACACTGGGATAAGTTCAGCAGAGCCTGCACATTGTCTGCTAGGACACTTGGACTGTTAAATTGCCAGGTGTGTTTGTCTGTCCTAGTTTTAAGACAAATAACAATTTAGTTTTATTTTATTTGTTTAATAGCGCTACAAATACCAATCTAGGGTGTCTGATCACTTTACACGTACAAATCATACATTGACAATAAATAATTTGTGTGAAAATCAATGTAAGGAATGTTTTACGCTATGAGGGTTACAAGGTATAGGAGTCATATGTTCTGTACGATATTAAAACAATTACAATTTATGAACTAAAGTAACAAAAGGATCTTTATCTTAAAAGCAGTATCCCACTTATCCATTTGCATAAAATAGGTAATCTATGTGCTTTAATCCCATAGGATATTTTAAAATGCAGACTTTGCATCCAAATATGTGGAGCAGATTTACTGCCACATTTTTAAATGTATATTTTGAGCCCCAGATTTTGCATTATAGTTGTGTCACTTTTTTGACACAACTCCGATGCAAAATCTCATATGTTAAATATTGTAATGTGCTCAACTGTACTCATGGTAGATATGCTTAACATATGTGGGAGGTGGTAAGATTTGATGTCACTTGGTGTGATGTCTTTGAGGTCATGGGTTATGATGCGACTACTGCAATAACATGCTATGTGATGTTACGCTCAGTGATCTCATGCTCCGTGATGTCACTTGCATACTGCCTAACTGGGTTAGTCCCCACCCCCTCTACTTCTTTCAAGACTTACGCTCTGGATAAGAGAAGCATCTTTCTCCATGATTTCGTTACAGAAAAATAGGCAATAGATTTACAAGATGAGAAATGTGAGGAGAAGAAATTGTGAATGATGTCGGCAGGTATGGGTAAATGCAGGGTAGGTTAGTAATATCTGAAAGATGAACAGTGAGTTGGCCTGAAGATGATGCTACAGGCTTCATAGGCATCGTGCATAGAACCAAGTGAAACAGGGTGAAAGCACATTAAGAGGCTAGTCTGATTTAGTGATGACATGGTATATTTTTATACAGTTACACAGCGAAAGACTAAGAACCTGATTTAGAGTTTGGTAGACAGAATACTCTGTCACAAATGTGAAGTATATCCAGTACATTGTATCAGCAGAGCATTATAATCCATGGCACTTGTAATAGGGATTGACGGTATATCCGTCCTGTTTTTTATGGAGTATGCTATACTCCAAATTCTAAATCACACACGGACACAGTCAGGACATCAGTAGAGTACATGCATGAGAGAGCAGTTGGGCACGGCCTTACCGCACATGGTAAATGGAATCAAGCAATAGGGACCAGTCAGTTGGTAGGTATAGGTTGTTTTTGTGGAGACAGCGATTATCAGGAATGTATACACAAGTGTAGATGCTGGCTATCAATGGAAATGACGGGAAGCACTGTGTGGAGAGCCTGGTGGGATGCATGAGTTATATGGGTAAACAAGATAGAACAAGAGTAACATGCATAGATACTGAGGTGCTTGGAAATTATGGTCGCAGAGTACAAACTGGTTTTGGGATTGGTTGTTTGAATTTTGATAGAAAGATAGGTGTCAGCTTAGTGTTCATTCACATTAGAGTCAGAGGATCTTAGAGAGTTCAGACTAACAACACACATAAAGAAAAGTGGTGGTGACACCGGTGTGGTACACAATGTACTAACAACCTACAGTGAAAGCGATCAGCTGTAAGTTTTATTATACCACTTTTTTCCGCATGGATATTTATTTTCAATGAAGAAGCACACACGATGCGCAAAATGTATTGGGATGGCAGTGAAAATAGGACACATTATTGGCGGAATGTAAAAAGAACAACAAAGGTGTATTTTGAACAACCCCTAAAATTGTCAAACGTATGAGGAAGTGGGAAGGAACACAGTAATTTAATCAATATCTGAGAAATACCATGGAGGACCCTTAAGCACCACTTGAAGAAGAGGATTGAGACTCTAGATGTGTAACCTGACAGTGAGTGGGTGCAAGGGGTACCACTGTGGAAAAGTGAACACAGTCCTGTCAATCCAATGAAAAGCCTTTAAGAAACATTGGTTTCTAAGAGTGAATTGTCACCAAATGAGCACCAATTCACAACACAAGTAGCATATTCACTGTAATTCTACACCGTCCTGAAAAGGAAAGAATGGCTTCGAACAATCTAATAACAGTAGGTGGTTTTGCTGCATTTCCAGTTGTTTGTGTATTTGTTACACTGTTGCTCAACAAGATTTCAAACAAGGCAATCAATCCCTACATGAAATGAAAAACTTACAAAGTGCACTACTACCCGAAGACATCTTGGCACTAGCAGGGGTAGAAAATGTAATTGTTTTCAGTAACCTCCACAGCTGTAGGCACACAGACATGACCGCAGTGTGTATAGATCGAATTAACGTGCACCTAATATGTGTGCCAAGTGACAAACCTCCCACATCCGATAACAAAGGCATGCCGAAGTCCCAATGGAGTGCAAACAGGGTCTGGCAGTATTGGATGACATTCACATTCTAGAGTAATTACTCAGGACAGAGGCAAGGCGCAAACCAAAAGAACAGTCATTCCTACACCTGAGAAAATCATAGTTGAAGCCGAAAAATACGATCAGTAGAATGAACTTACTGTGTCTCTGCACAGCCACCAACTCTGTGCACACGCCACAGCACCGCTTGCACCAGTGTACCAGGTCCAGTTGCCGTGGCAACACATACTCTTAGAAGGAAGGTGGGTTCATGCGGGACTCACCAATCATGCCCAGTTCAAGGGAACTTCATAGCCAACAGATGTTGCTGAAAAAGGGTCTGTCCACTTAGCCGGAAAAGAGAAAGTGTGCAGCTATAAACACGGAAATGCTGTTGAGCCGGGAGCGGCCATAGAGAAGTGCAGTGTTGGACATAAGGCCTACAGGGCCTAGTACAAGCATTTGCAATGCAATAGGACTCGCATTTACATGAGACTAATTACATTACAAACGGGAGTCATCAAGGACAATGGGAGAAGGGGAGAAGGGGGCAAGAAAACACGGACAATTGGAGTGTAGGCGGGGGAGGGGGAGAAGGAGGCGATAAGGCACAGACAACGGGTGCGTGGGCATGGGTGAGAAGCCACGGACAGTGGGAGGGAGGGGTGAGAAGAGAAGGCAGTAGGAGAAGATCCTTAAGGAAAATAGTGCTCACAGGTTAAATAACATGTAAGGTGTAACACTCGAAGTAGACCGGCCAGTAGCAATGGGAGGATGCAAACTACAACATGGCCATAATAAGGAGGGGCTAACAAGCCTCATATTCAATCAGAAGACAGCATTTATTAAGGACAAAGACACAACTCAATTAAAAGTATGGGCGGGGGAGTGGGCGGGGTTTTCCTCACCTACTCAACTACAGCAGATTTTCACCAGAGCAGCGCTTGCGTGCTGACTCTTGGCTTGACTTAAAAATGGCCTTGAAAAAGTAATTTAATACAAATGAATATAAACTAGCCAAAACTAACAGTAGAAGGCCGGGGAAGCGACATGTTAAAACCATCATTAATGAAGAGTTGTGAAAATCTACTTCTTGAGGAGCAGGTTCACACAACAGGAAACATGTGAACAGAAATTAATGCTGCAGAGTGGATACAATTTAAATTAATTTAGATAAAATGTAATGCAACGTGTGAAGTTGAGAAACCATTCAAAACAGCAAATAGTGTTCATACAAAGAAATAAATGAGTTATTGTTCCAACATAGTTTTTGAAGTAAGTTATCGCACAGGAGATCATCAGAAATATGTCAGTGTTACCCAAAATTCATAAGTAAGATTTTGCGCCCCTCCATTTGTTTATTTTTTCTTTCACAAACTAAGACACACCCAACCCTATCCAAAGCAACGTCGTTTTAGTCATCCTACTGCCATTCCATGAGGATGTATAAAATAGATGAAATATTTGTTTTCTGCAATTGTACAACCACACCTCTCTATGTGTCACGCGGCTGCATCAGATCAATATTATTGTGGATCTCTCGATTCAGGCAGCGATTTCCAGCTCGACAATACATTCTGAAACCATAATATTTATTGTAGTAGTAACACTGCTACTGACACAACTACTACTAATGATATTAACACAAAATAGATGAATAGCAATAACAGTAATGAAGATGATTGTTGATCATAATAGTGATGATGATTGTTGATGATGATGATAACAACAATAATGAAAATAATAATGATGATGATGATGATGATAATAATAATAATATAAATTAGTACTCCCATGACTTCTACTTTCACTTTTGCTACAGCTAAGACTGCTACTACTTCTACTACTACTAATGTACTAATGCTACCACTACCAATAAACCTAATCATAGACTGAGAACTGCTCACAATAACATTGTTAAAAGTGTCTGAAGTATTCCCAGAAGTGCAAAATGTTTTCGTGGAGAAATTCGCATAGTTTCTGTGAAAATTACACATAATAGGGGAACAACTTCTTGCTGGTCGTCTTGGTGAAAACTATACAAACTTTTAAAACACTGAAGATGTCAGCGGCGAGTGTCAACTCACCGAGCAATGTTAAACATTGCCCAAAGTGAAGCAGTTGCAGCACCTAGGGGCAGATTTAGAAGAACTGACGCATCTCTGCATTTTAGCAGAGATGCGTCAGTTAATGTGCATCAAGCAAAAAAAACCTGCGCCACCATGGATGCGTCGCATTTACAATGTGGCGCACCGTATCTCAAGGATTGACAGATGCGTGAAGCATCTATTGGCGTAAGCCCGACGCAACTCCAGCAATGCTTCGGAATGCCTATTTCTATTATGCTGTGTCACTTCAAGCAGGCGTAAGGTTTTGACACAGTGGCTTCGTACAAGTGACTCCGTGAAATCTTGTAGTTTCACTACGTCACTTTTACGAGGCTTTCTTGCATCGGAACGCCCATCCTGCATACATTATACCTGACGAAGATATAATGTGACTCAGGGCTATACAACGTGATGCATCTCCATAGATGCATCTCATTGTGAATGCGTCGCAATTTGGCGCATTGTTTACGCCTCCACTGCATCACAAAAGTGACCCAACGGTGGTGTAAAAGTGTTGTAAGGGGCTTGTAAATCTACCCCCTCTGTTAATACGTACTAAAGTCCTCCAATTTATATTATAAAGTGCAAATACACCAAGTTCAATTAAAATAAAATTACAAGGTAGTCAATCTCCTAGTTGTTAAAGTTATACATAAATCAATGCAAGAGAAAAAAAGCATACCTAAGGGTCAGGGAGCATTTGGAGAAAAGTCAGAGCTGGGCGGCATTGATCAAAGTTATATTCTGAAATAGGGGTAGAATATACTTTTTAAATTTGTACAAATAACATTTACAAAAAAATATAAAATGCAAATTTGATTGAGGGGAGGTACCATCTCATGGATAAACTGGCAGCTCATTAATTTAATACACACCCGCAGTAAAGCCCAGCTTGCATGGGGTAAGATTCAACCTGAATCGCACCAGTAAATATCGATGCCAGACATTTGTCACAAAAGCCAGATATGAATTTGCTTCATCAGGATTAACAGGAAGCCTCAAGTATAATGCTATTGTGGTTTTGATACAATTTTGTGCATATCTTTTGTTTTCCCCTTGCAAACAGTAGCGAACTTTAATTTCAGGTGTAGAAATTGAATGGCAATCGAGAGGATCACTATAAAGGGATTCAAGGCCCAATATTGATAGGGTTTCTGTAACATATTAAAGCCATGGTACCTTATGGGCCTGCTCAAGCATTAGACAGTCCCTAATAATATTTTGGGTTAATGCAACGGTGTCCCTCCGCCAGATTGAATGCCATAATAAAACAGGGGTGATGGATGTCAAATCTGAAATATATGGATCATTCAACTCTTGATGCATGTTAAAATTTGAACAGCTTTTGGAAAGGGATGACACTTTCCTATAAAAACCATCTTCTAACCGTTGTAATGCATAAGCATTCGTTATTCCCCAAATCCCTGCCCCATAAGTAGCTGATGCATTAGCTTTTGCAGAATATATCTTTTTGATTGGTTCTAGTGGCTTAGTACCTCATTTTTTCACAAAGGAAAATCTGGCGATGATGCTCTTTTCTAATGCATTACATCTATTCATTATCATGTTTAACCATGTTCCTTAGGTATTAAACAGAACACCCAAATATAAAAAGGTCTTTTTGATTTCAACCCTACGACAATCAACATTAAAGGAGGATGGTCTTCTTGATTGTTTCCCCGTACTTAAAATATAGGTTTTGGCCTTGTTAACCTGGAGGTCCAAAGAAGACATATGGGACATATAATTATCAATAAAACTTTGCAAAGCTAAACCAGTCCTAGCTATCAATACAGCATCATCTGCATATCGCAATATGGGAATACATTTTTTATTTCTCAATGGGACTTCAGGTACAAATTGATCCACTGATGTTTTTACACCATTAGTATGAGTGAAAATAAAAAGGGAGCCAGGACACACCCCTGCCTGACACCCCTAGGAATAGGGAATGACCTGGTACATCCCCCCTGGCTACCATATCTAACGCACGCAAAGGATTTGGAGTATAATTGGCATAAAAAGATATTATATTTTCAGCCGCACTCATGTCCTCCATATTACTCCAAAGCTTACTATGTGAGACATAGTTGTATGCGTCCGAGAGAACCATAAAAGCCGTAAAGATATTTCCTTCCTTGACTTGGGTATACTTAGCTGCAATTACAATTTAATTTAAACACTGATCCAAAGTCCCGCCCCTTTTTTAAAACCATATTGTACAGTTATAAGTATATTTTTATCATTGGCCTAATCCTCTAGTTTGATAACTGATGGCCCATTAATTTGACTGTACCATCCAAAAGTGAGATGGGCCTATAGTTTTTGGGCGTGATTTATCTACCTTCTTATGTGATGGTACAATAAATGTCATTTTCCATGAGGCTGGGGGACCCACTACCGTGATTGCATTAAAAACATGTGTTAAAAAAGGGATCCGAGGTCCAGATTTTCAAAAAATGAAGTTGATCGGGTCCCATCTGGACCAGGGCATATAGTGCTACTATATTGCAGCAAACCACTTTTTACCTCCGTCATAGAGAAGATAATAGGGATGTATGGGTCATTTGTCAGGGCATCAGCAGTTACATTTCCCCTTTCTGAAACGGCCCCAAATAAATTTGAATAATGAACGACCCAAGCATCCTCTCCCAACTGGGGGGCCGATTATGATAGCGGTTTTCCCGCATCCTCCGGGCCGGCGGAAGCCACCGCTGGCCCAGGGGATGCGGGAAAACCGCTGCGGAGCCTCAAAAGACCCACCGCCATATTAGGATGGCAGTGGGTCTTGAAATCCGTCCGCAGATTTTCCGCCGCGGTCGCCTTCCGACTATACCATTCCTATACCATTCCTTCTTGCTACAGGTGGAGCTGTGGTTCTCATATCTGATGATTTAAAACAACCTTTCCCAGCAAATTTGGAAAGTGATCGCAGCGTGGTAGCTAAAATCTACAATGGGAATTTCTATCTGATTAAAAAAATATTTTTAAGGGCTTCGCAACCAACAAATAATCTATTGTAGTACCGTAAATTGTGTCTAAGAAGGTTTCTGCCAAGGTGCCCATCAATTGGATTAAGCATTTCCAAAATTCTTGTAATCAAAAGCCTATTCAATTAATTGCCGCATGGAGTGTGTGAGAAATGTAAAGGTACCAACCCTTCTTCGTCACTCAAGCAACAATGGGGTGTTGCTAACTTACTATAACTATAAGTGGTGAAATCACCCAGCCAGACTAGATTCATAGGGTTATGATGGATTTGTATTGCCCTATCAATTGCACACTCTAATGACTCGATTACCTGGGACATGTTGCCCACAAAGGTATTATCATAAAAGTGAATTGGTAGCATGTCCTCTACTCTAGGCCCACTGCAAACTATAAGATGGTAAATAGGAGGACTCCTCTTCAGTCCTGAAAAGTTTTACACATAGTGTGTTTCTGATTAAGGTCAGTAATCCACCTCTTGCTCGCCCTGATATTGAGGAGATTGCTTGAGTTTGAATTGTATGCAAACCATCAATGTGGTCAACCTCAACTTCCCAGACATACTAGGTCATGTAGTTGAATAATCTTAGTCCAATCTTTATTATCCTGTTTAGATCTAAGACCAGCAATATTCCATAATATTGATTTAATCAAATCCTTATTCTGAGTTAGAGGAAAGTTAACTGGTATAGACTCAACCACCTGCTGGACCTCAATATGCTGTGTATGCTGCCCCTCCTTGCAATCGCAAGCATCAAGCCCCTCCAGGGCAGCATATTTATTGACCAATGATATGGCTGCTATGTGATTTGTTCTTTTACAGGTGGCTAAGTGAGGGGGCACAGGAATATTATTGAGTCCTACACCAAAAGATTAAGGTCCCTGCGGTCTATAGAAGAACCCCAATGGTAGGGCATAGATCTGTGTTGTCGCCATAGGGCGATTAGGGAGTATGTCCAGAAGATGTGTGACAAGGCGTGGGTTGTTAAAGTTGATTACAATACAATCCCCCCTGATTGTTTTAGAGGAGTTGCCCGCCCAATGGACTCTTCTAGACATAATAATGTGGCTTGCGAGGTTGGAACATTCATAAGCATCAACATACTTTGACATCCAATGAAGTGATTTATTCATTAGTTGGTGTGTGGATTCTGACTAAGCATATTGCAATTGCAGAGTGTTTGCTAGAATGATCACATATGGACAAGCAGCCGGGTTGAGGTTTAAGTTAGGGATGTACGACATTACAACGCATGCTTTTACATCGCATGCTTTTACAACGCGAGTTTTACAACGCATACCATTACAACGCATAATGCTTTTAGGCGCTGGATAGTGAATTGTTTAATTTACTATTCCAACTCCAGTCCCCGTGGATAGTAGGGAAGGTGTTGGATAGTACATTAAACACATTCCCTATCCTAGTGCGCCCCCCAGCGCATTTCGTTGTAATGGTTTGCGTTGTAAAAGTTGCGTCGTAAAGGCACTGCGTGGTAAAAGTTGCGTTGTAAGTGATGTTCCCCTTAAGTTAGACCTATTCTGTAATGAGTAACCTTTACGCCTCTCCCCAGGTATATCCTGACTTAGTCTAGATGTAACTGTAGCACTAGGTGTGTGTGTATAGCCAATCGAGTCTGGGGTCAGGATTAATGGGGTGGGTAACCTTGTTACTTTTAATGAAATTCCTGTGATCAATTCGCATAGCCAGCACCTTGTGTTAACAAAAAATTGCATGTGGGTGGTGCTAAGACCGCCCCCATGGATGACTCCCTGTCACCCTGAATATGAGGTGGAGGCAATAAGCTTTCAGTCCTGACTGCCGGTTGGGGGATGAAAATTGTGGGGTCTTTACATTTGTTAGCCAGCGTGACCTCTGGCATCTTAGGAGGCCTTTCAAGTATACTACCCCGCGTGTTAAGCAGAGGTAAGCTAGCTTCAATCTGATTCAGACTGTCCATTAAGGGTTGGAAGAGGCAGGAGATAGTTTGCTCCAGAGCTATGGTGGTTCTCACAGTCCCAGGTGAAGTCATTAAAGGGGATCCTCCCCCCCCCCATCAGTGTTCAATTTAGCGAATCTATGGAGCCTACTTTTTTCACCAGAGGCTCGTCAGGTGACTCATTATTACCGGTGCCACTTGGTAAATGTTGAGAATCCAAACACGGGTCAGCAATTAGGGCCAAGGGATTAACATTTACTCTGCTCGACCTGTCATCCAATAGAGCGGATAATTGTTGGTTCATTGAGCTCACCTCTCCTCCGGACAGCCTTCTTTCAGCCATCTCAATCTCCTTCGATAGCACGTCTGCAGCTCTAAAAAAAAAAAAGAGTGCAGAGTGTTGACAGCCTCTGACCCTTGGTCACATGATTTTGCCTTTTGTTTCCCCATAGTAGAAAACGGCGCCTTTGGAAATCAAATAAGAAGTCAGGGAGCCCACGTTAGAGAGGAGGAGCAGCCCAGCCTCCTCCGGGCTCCAACAGGCATGGACGGGCCCGCCCTTGGCCCAGGCGCATCCCGCGCTGATTGACTGCAGGCGCTGTTTGAGAGCACAATGTTGGTGAAGGCGCCTGAGAGACTGAGATTGAGTCCTCCCAAGTGATACAGCGACGGTGGCAGGAAGATCAGAAACGGCCAACCTCCTGGCCGGTAGATGCAGTGCTACATGGCGGCTACACTGATTGTGGGACTGCCAGCACTATTTGAGCATGTACTGGTGGTCAAGGGCTCCTGGGAGACTGAGTCCTCCACAGCAATGCAGCAGCGGTGGCAGGAAGATCAGAAATGGCCCGCTCTCCTGGCTGGTAGATACAGTGCTATGGTGGCCGTTACGCTGACTGCAGAACTGCCGGTGCTATTTGAGTGCATACTGGTGGTCAAAGGCTCCTGGGAGATTCAGTCCTCCCCAGCGTTGCAGCGACAGGAAGATTAGAAACGACCCGCTCTTCTGGCCAGTGGAAACAGTGCTACAGTGGCGGGTACAATGACCGCTGGACTGCTAGCTCTATTTGAGTGAGTACTTGTGGTCAAGGGCTCCTGTGAGACCGAGACCTCCCAAGCAATGCAGCGGTGGTGAAAGGATGATCAGAAACGGCCCGCTCTCCTGGCTGGTAGATACAGTGCTATGGTGGCGGTGTAGCTTACTTTGAAAGAGCTGAGGTGCAGCTGATTAAACATCCCAAATCATCAAGCAAAATCACTGGAAAAATAAAAAAAATCATTGCTTGCAGTTAGTAAAGAGATCAACCCCCCTCCTTTGGGAAGTTTGCCTTTACAGCACTAAATGACGCAGTCATGACATCAACGATTAAACCACAGTGGTCTGTCAATTGTGTGGGCATCTTCCGTAAGTTAGGTACAATTTGTTATTCTAGCATTGTTTCCCATGTTACTCATGAGAAATCACAGGCTTTGCCATACTCACAGGTTAGTTACATAATAAAAATATATTTGTAGCTCCTTCGTGGGTACAGTCCAAAGATTGGTTCTCATCAGTTCACACACACAAGGAGTAAGGCTTCATTAATAGTCAAATGGGTACATTAGGCAGGAACAGTTAAAGCAACATTTGAAGGAAACGTAAAAGTTCATTTTACAAGGTCATGGAATGCTGCAGCCTAAGCAAGATTATTTCAATGCATTAATAATATCTTCTTCGCAGTAATTCAGCTCATCATTAGTTATTAAAAACATAATGAATCAAAGGTTTCATATCAAGAAATAATAGTAGTTTTGTCAGGTATTATTATTTAAAAATGAACGATCCTAAATATGGTCTATTCATATGCATTTCAAAACTCGTACCATGTAAATAAATTCTAAAAATCATTAAAACAAATTCATTTTCATTAATATACATTCATTAGTGTATTAAGTACACATAGTAGAAATGTCAAACATGCAAGCCTTATCAATATTGATTTGTACCAATATCAAGTTTATGAAACCACTCTGCAATTGTAATCAATAGGAATGCTTTTTTTTTAGTTTGAGACATTTTTATTAACAAATTTCAAATACTTAAGATAAAAGAGAAAATGGAAACAATAAGAATGAAAGAGGAGTAGAGGCCATTTTAAAACATGTATAACATAATTAAAATAAACAATCAGGCAAATAACATATGATGAAATAGTAATATTATTACTATAGAATTAATGTATAGGAGAGTGAGAAGAAAGATATGTAGTGAAAGGAAGCCAAAGAAGATCAGATGTAATTTTTTGAGAAAGAGAAGAGGAAGACACAGTAGAAATCGTATGTTCATCACAAATAAAATACCACCAAGTTAGTAACGATATTCTAGAATCGTCTTTCAAGGATGATAGAATAACCTTAAAAACTAATGCAATAAAAAGATCAAATAATCTGGAAACAGGAGATGCAACATCCACATCAGGTGATAAGGAGCCTAGAAAAACATTCTGTAGTGATAAAGTAGCATTGAATTTAAATATTGACATGCAAATATTCCAAAAAGAGTTCCAAAAGTATAAAACAGTAGAACACTCATAGAGTTGAAGTTTTAACGTGCCCGTTTCAATGGAACATGACCAACATAATGGAGAGGAGGTTGGTGAATATTTACAAATGCTAACAGGAGTAATAATAGCTCTATGATAAATAAAATACAAAGATTGGGTTAGATGAGCAGCAGCAGAAACTTTGAATAACTTGGACCACAGTTTATCCCAGGTTATAACAGGAAAAGAAATGGACAAATCAGTTTCCCATGCAATCTCAATATGGGACTTAGGTCTTTCAATAACATTTGATAACAATAACGTATATACAAGAGCGGCTTTAGGTTTGTGGGTTGAAAATAAGGGCTATAGAGGAGTAGAAGGGGATATAGATGGTGTGTCAAGTGAAAGGGGAAAAGTAGTTAGGTGAGATTGTACGGTATTAACAATGATATAATATTCATTGAGAAAAGAGTCAGGAAATTGATAGCGTGTTTGTAAGGCACGTAAGGGAACAATAGAATACTTGTGGAGTAATTGATGCACAAAAATAATACCCTTTTCTTTCCAGTATTTGTAGTAAAATGATTTGCCTTTATATTTAAGAAATGTATTATACCATATAGTGGAGGACAAAAAACATTGACGTGGAGTAAAAGTCTTAGAAAATGTGTTGTATAATAAAGTTTGGGAGTATTTTAAAACAGGGTTAGGGGACAGAAAAGTGCAGTTTGACATAAAGAGTACATGTTGAAAAGAAAAATCTTTTAATAAGGAACGCTCAAAAAGGATCCATCCGGGGACAGGAATATCCACAAAATCATAAGCTAATGCAAAAGATTGTTTAATCAAAAAAGCTGAATGATAAGCTTTAAAGTTTGGGAAACGCATACCACCTTCATCCTTAGGACGAATAAGTTTGTTTAGAGAAATTTGTGGGTGTTTATTGTTCCACAAAAAATTTGTACACATACAGTTAATTCGAGAAAAATATACATTAGAAATTCTGATAGGAAGCATAGACAATGTATATAAAACATGAGGAACAATCATAATTTTGATAGTGTCTAACCTATCCTACCAGGACAGATACAGGGGGGAGCAAGTAAGGAGAAGTGATTGGAGTTTATTGATTAATGCATTAAATCTGAAATTGATTGTATCATTTAGGGTTGACGAAAACCAAATTTTTGAAGGACACCAAGCGAAATTAGTATCACTAAACATGAATTGATAGCATATAGAATTTAAGGTTAAGACTTCTGTTTTTGAGAGATTGAGTTTGTAACCAGAAATACTGGAGTATAATCAAACTTCATTCATAAAATGTAGGAGAGATTCAACAGGATTAGACATATACATCAGTATACCATCCGCATAAGCAGAGATTTTAGTTTCAACAGAGTTAAGTTTGAAGCCAGTAATCTGAGAGTTAATACGAATACGCTCTAGGAATGGTTCAAGGCATAGGATAAATAATTAAAGGGGGAAAGAGGACATCCCTGCCTTGCACCTCTGGACAGAGAAAAACATTTGGAGAAATGATTGTTAACAAAAATACTGGCTCGAGGACAAGAGTACAAAAGTTTACTATAAGAAATAAAAGAAGGCCCAAAACCAAACCATTGGAGAGTTTGAAACATGAATTACCAATTAATACGGTCAAATGCCTTTTCAGCATCTAAAGACAAAGCTGCAAAGGGAGATTTGTATTTTTTGCCATATGAAATGATATTAGCAAACATCTGAGCATTATCAGATGCTAATCTACCCTTCTCGAATCCAACTTGATCAGTTTTATCAAAAGAGGAATGATGGTTTCAAGTCGGGACGCGAGAATTTTGGCAAAAATGTTACAATCATAATTAATTAACTATATAGGACGGTAATTTTTAAAGTAAGGGTGGTCTTTATCAGGTTTGGGTATTATAACAATTAAGGCATCCATAAAAGACCCGGATGCTTTAGCGTCAGCAATAAAGGAGTTAAAGAGTTGCAGGAGTTTGGGGGCAAAAATTTAATTAAAGGTGTTGTAAAACTCCACAGATAAACCATCGGGTCCCGGTGCCTTTGACTTTTTCAGAGACTTGATAGCATTTGTTACCTCCTGAAGAGTGATGTCTTTCTCTAATGCGTCAAATTCATCAGGGAGCGATGGTGTGGAAGGGAGACCTGAGAAAAAGGTGTTTAAATTTTGATTAGTGGGGAATGTATCATCAGAGTAAAGAGATTGATAATATTCATGAAAGACCTTGGCAATGTCCTCATCTGATGAGACTAGTTTTTTTAGTAGATTCATTAAGAATAGGGCCAATATTCTTACATTCAGATTTAATTTTTAAATAATTAGCTAACATCTTGCCCGCTTTATTCTGACCTCCATGGTATTTAGATGCTAATTTGTTAAGTTCAGTTTTTGCTTGAATTAAATCATGAAGGGCAGTAGATGAGCGAGAAGTAAAATATGTATGTTCGAAGCCTTTAAGTTTTTGTAGTTGATCCTCATATTTCTTCCTTGTGGCTTTCTTTCTTTTTGATACATAAGAAATGGTGAAGGCACGAAAAGCAGCCTTAAAAGCATCCCAGTTATTAAAAACAGAAGTATCCAACGGGTTATTGATACTAAAAAATTAATTAATAAAAGTAGTGACTTCCTTGATAAAAAATTATTACGTTTCCATCGGCTAAATTGAGAGAAGGTAAGTGAAAAGTCCAAAACAGCATGAACAGGAGCATGGTACGATATAAATATAGATCCAATTTCAGATTTTTGAATAGAAGGACGCAAGGATTTACTGACCAAAATATAATCAATCCTAGAACGGGTGTGATGTACACTAGAAAAAAAAGTGAATTCAAGTAAATCAGGATTACAATTCTTCCAAACATCATACAATGAACGAGAGGCAATGGCCGACTGAAAAGCTTTATGAGATTTATCAGGTTGAAATTTACATTTGGACAATCTATCGGAAAAAGGGTCTAACCATGGGTTAAAGTCGCTAGCAACAATAATATTAGGGCAATCAATTGAAGTAAGTAGAATTTTATTATCATTCCAAAATGTGGGATTAGGCGTTGTTGTAATTTAGCAGCGATTAGGTTAAGCATTAGCAGAAGACATCTTGTATTTATAGACTATCTTGTCCGTTGTGTGGAATCCATTTTGTATTTCTGGCAGCCATTTTGTGTGCCATGTGCTCGCCATGTGCTCTGTCCTACCTTCCTGTCAACTGCTCTTGAAATCTGCCTAGAGACGAGATATATTTAGCCTCTTCTGCTTCGCACATGCTCTTTGAGCTTACAGCTGTCCTCAATTTGTAACTGTCAGGATGTGTCCACCAGAATTAGCTAACTGTCAGCCCCTCCCACTTGTTGCCAGCACACTCTCTGTATGACCTTATATCTATTTAAAACCAGCATTCTGTACTTGTACCGCCTTCATTTGAGCCCCTGTGTGGGTATAAAAGGACCACGCTCCTTCCATTCAATGTGCTACTTCATACATTGCAGAAGGGTGTTGTGTGAATGTAGTTCCACCTCATGAGGTTTAATAAACTCTGTCTTTTCTATTTCGGTTTCTGTGCCAACTTCTCCTATTGGTCTGTGGTTTCTGTGCAGAGAAGGGCGAATCCCTTGCACTGGTAGACCTTGCTGAGGCTCACCACCACAAATTGGCGCTGCCAACATGGGGCTCATCGGCAACTCGGTTGCCCGAAGGACTGGTCGCAACGAAGGATTGGAATCTCGCTTAGGACGCGATCGCTGCCCGAGGAGACCCGAGTCTTGGCACCCACGGCGTTTTTCCTTTCTTTCTGATCCGACCATCCAGGTGGCGCCGGTCCTCGACTGAGAACTCTTCTGATTGATTTGCCGTGCAGTGACCATTTGGTCGATTTGAGAACTTGGCAGTTGGAGCCTGGACACCATTTGATTAGTAAGAGCTGTTCTGCGGCACTTGCTGTTGGTTTGACGCCTTTGATTGGTATGGTAGTTTAGTAACACTTACTGCGGCTTTGTTTGTACGATTGGCCAATATTGAAATCTGTTTGACAATTATATATGTATTGCAATTCATATAGGCAGGTAATGAGGAGATTTTTCTCTATTTAACTTTGTTTGAACGGCGCAACGTACGAAGAGTACCTTAAGCGTTACTTTGATTATAATACTGCATATTTTGCACTATGTTTGGCATGCCTGTTTTCAGCACACTTCGTAGGATGTGTTTATTTTGTAGTGGTAACAGTTTGAAACTCGACGAAGCACAACAGGCTCCCCGGAGGGGACGCCTAATAGGGACATGTATGTTAAGTATGGTATTTCTTCCATATTGTACAGCACGTTATGGAATAAATACACTCGTAAAGATCCTGAGTTGCGTTGGCCTATGCATGGGTCATTTGATTTGCGAAAGATTCAGTATGTGGATTAACGGATGTTTAAGCAAAAGGCTAGGCAAGATATGTTTGACTGTGTACGAATGTGGGAGAAAGAAGTGCGTGAGTGAAGGAAGCGTGAGCAAGCCTTGATTGAAAAACAACAGCGAGAGAGTATTCATGCGAAAGCATTGGAAATGAAAAATAGGGAAATTAAAGAAATTAAAGAGAGGGAAGATAGGGAGCGTCATTTACAGGTAAATGGCCAATGCGCTGTTCGTAGACCTCTTTATCCTATTCTTAATAAACCCCAAGATGAATCTCTCTTATTAGATCGTTGTCCACCTCGGTATACTCTTCCTATCGCTCCTTATGAATCAGATGAGGACTCTCCTACAGACCAGGACAAAGCTCGAAAAACTCGTTCAATGTTATCTGCTGGGCGTGCATCTGACATTAGATCTGCTGCGCGTAAAGCCGTTCGTAGTACTGCCACTGCTTCTGAACTTTTTGATAGTATAAAAAGTTGGCAGGAAAGGGAGCAGATATATTTTACTGAGGTATTTGCTGTAGAGGTTATTGAACGATTTAGGAAACATTCGGTAGAAATGGAGGCGGATGATGTAGCAGCTGATTGTAAACAATTACGTGACGGTCTTTTTGTTTTTTCCCAGGTGCTTCACATGATCAGACACTTGGTTAAAGTGCGTATTGACGCAGCCCGTTTGCGAGAGGAGAAAAAGGCAGCAGATGCAGCTGCACAAACATCCCATGTCAGCATGGCACGAACTTCTACTCTTGAAACAGATAGGAATGTTGTAATTAATGTGAAAGCCATGCGGGAAGCCGCGCCTTTATATGTTCCTCCTAAGGGAATGGGTACAAATGATGATAAGACTTCTGTAGATGCTAAAAGGTATTTTTATTTATAATTGGGTTTAAACTACTTGGAATAGAGCAGATGTTATGGCCTGCATTGCCTGATCCGCGAAAGAATCCAGCAGCCTTTTATGAGGAGGTTGAGGGTGCAATTAGTTCTTGTACTATGACTTTGCCTGATATTGATTTGTTTTTGGGATTAATATTACCGCCTGATATGTGGAGAACTGTGCGTAAAGTTGATGACCGTGCGACATTTGGAGCAATATGGAAAGATTTAGAGCAGTTAGATGAAGATAGAGAACCTGCACAGAAACCGTGCCAGTTAATTTTAAATCTTCTGACAGCTATATTAGTTTAGCTAAAGACGATTATTCCCCCTAAGAAGATAGATTGGACTGTATTAGCATCGTGTAAGCAAAAGGCAGATGAATCGGTTTCAGATTTCTTTACACGCTTTGAAGAGGCATTCGACGATTTTAGTGGCCAGTCATTAACAGATTAGACGGGTAGGCATCTGTTTGTTGATAAATATGTCGCAAACCTTTTGCCAGGAATAGCTAGTCGCCTGAAGGCCAGTGAGAGTTCATGGACTACCTCTTCTCCGGTTTCTCTCCTAACCATGGCTCAGTATTATGAGCGACAAGAATTAGAAGCTAAAGGTAATGAGGATAAAAAGTCTAAAGAGTTGAAAACAAAGGTTATGTTAGCTCAAGCATATGGACCGCCTTCTAGAGGTAATGATAGAGGCAGACGTGGATCTTATGGTTCGTCTTTTCCTTCTTATACTCGTTCGAATTTATCTGTTGACCAGAGTGCGTACTGCACGAAATTTGGACATTGGCTTTCTGATTGTCCAGTACTGCGTGCTTAGCAGTGTCCACGTGGTTGGGGACAAATGAGAAATCGCTCAGGATATTCAGGGCCTTGAGGAAGCACGAATGATCGCACTAGGTTTGATGCTAATACACGTGGGCAGGATGGGTTTAACACTTTTGATAGAAGGAACCAATATCAAATGTCCGACTATGTGCCGCCTGATTTTCAAGATTCTGCTTATGCATAGGATTGCCTAGGATGGGGTAAGGAATCAGTTGAAGTTTGAGTAGATCAGAGGGGTCCCTATGTTACAGCACATGTTTTGTGTTCTACTGATCAGTTTCTGGTTGATACAGGAGCTACTCGTAGCGCCTTGTCTAAACAATTGGTTCCAAGGGCTCCCCTGTCTGACTTAACCATTACATCGATAGGTTTCGATGGAACACCTTCCCTTAGCCCATTGTCACAACCACTCGCATTCCATGTTGATAGGTTTACTGCTCCATGTCCATTTTTGATTTCTCCAAACACACCAGACAATATTGTGGGTCTTGATATGCTTAACTATTTCAGGGCTACGGTACGATGTTCTCCCCAAGAAGTACGGGTTATTTTGAATGACAACTACCCTGTGATTGAGAGATCTTGTATTGTTAAAGAGGACTCCCTAGTACTTTGTGGGCTACTTCAGACACCGATGTAGGGCAAATGGTTATTCCACCAGTGCATATTAGTGTCAAGGAGGGTGCTTCATTGCCAAGACTGCCTCAGTATAATATTTCTCGAGAAGGAGAAGAAGCACTAACACGTATTGTTCATGACTTGATTAAAGTAGGGGTTGTGGAAGAAGTTTCTTACAATGTTTGCAATAGTCCGATTCTTCCCATTTTGAAAAAAGATACAGACACTAAGATTTACAGATTTATCATTGACTTGAGAGAAGTAAACAAGATTATAGTACCGCAGTACCCTGTGGTTTCTGACATAACGACACTACTTACTTTGGTTCCTCTGACAGCAACTACATTCTCTGTTATAGACTTGAAGAACGCTTTCTTTTCGATCCCAATTCATCCTGATGGCCGATATTTGTTCGGTTTCTCTTTGAATAATCGATCATTAGATTTTGTAGAGTTCCTCAAGGCTATACTGAGAGTCCTAGTATTTACAGTCAAGCATTGAAGAGACAGCTTGATTCCTTTACTTTGCCTGAAGGAGTGGCTCTCATACATATGTCGATGACATCTTGTTGGCAGCTGATACGCCTGAGCAGTGTGAAAAATGTACCTTGTCTTTGCTTTATTTTCTTGCTACACACCATCATAAAGTATCACAAAAGAAATTGCAATATTGTAGACCAAAGGTAACCTGCTTAGGTCACCTTCTGTCTAAGGAGGGCCGTGCATTGACACCAGATCGCATTAAAGCAATTTTAGACACCCCAGTACCTTCCACACAGAAAGATGTCCGTGCGTTCATTGGTTTGACTTTGTTTTGTAGGCAATGGATATTGGGCTTTTCACACATTGTTAAACCCCTGCTAGCGCATTTGACTAAAAACACTCCGATCCCCCTTCCATGGACAGATGAATGCCAAAATGCTTTTCGTCAGTTAAGACAAGCTCTTTGTTCTGCACCAGTGTTAGGCACACCAGATTACACTGAGGCTTTTGCACTCTATGTACACGAGAAAGATGGATGTGCATTGTCAGTTTTAGTACAGACACATGGTGATAAGAAGCGTCCCTGTGCATATTTTTCTGCAGTTCTTGATCCTGTTGCTCATGTGTTGCCTGGATGCTTCCGTTCAGTTTCAGCGACAGCTGTGTCTATACGTCAGAGTGAAGGGATAGTTTTGTCACATAAACTGTTGGTGCTAGTAGATGCCCTTTTGAATCAGACCAAGACACAACACTTAACAAGTGCTCGCCTGACAGGATACGAATTGACACTGTTAGCATCTCATATTACCTTGAAAAGGTGCGCAACACTGAACCCAGCCACTTTGTTGCCATATCCTGTGACTCAGTCCCAGTCAAAGGAACCTCATGATTGTATATTCCTTACTGAGGAACAAACAATGGGTCGCATTGATTTGCAAGATACGCCCCTTCCAGATATAGATGGGGAACAGTGGGTTGATGGGTGCTGTCTGAAGTTACCAGATGGCACGACTTCAGCTGCTTATGCAATCACCACGCTTGATACAGTACTAGAAACAGCTCCGATACCTCGGAAGTCGGCTCAAGCAGCTGAACTAATAGTTTTGACACGAGCTTGTGAACTTAGCACTGACTTGTGTGTGAGCATTTACATGGATAGCCGCTATGCTTTTGGAGTGGTTCATGATTTTGGCCTACTCTGGAAGGAAAGAGGCTTTCTCACCTCCCACGGGTTGCAAATAATGCACGGAGAATTAGTACATAATCTCTTGACTGCACTTACATACCCAAAGAAAGTTGCTATTATGAAGTGTAGCGCACACAAGAAAATCATTGACAAAGTAGCACAAGGCAATGCCTTTGCAGATCGCGTAGCTCGTAAAACTGCGAAACACTACTTCCATGTACGAAGTGAAGTCTCAAGCTGAGCATTGGCATGACGCTAGAGAGGAAGTATTGGATATACAGAGATCTGCCTCTGTGGAAGAGTTTGAGCAATGGTCTAAATAAGGAATGTTAGACGATGAGTGTTGTTGGTGTAACAAAGAAATGAATACGTGGAAATTGCCTGCAGCCTATTTCCAACCTATGGTTCAAATGGCACATGGGCTGGCACATGTTGGAGCTCTAGCAATAACTAAATTGCTTACACAAGTTTGGGAGCATCCTGAAATTGCAAGCACAGCTAAAAGAGTGGTACAGTCCTGTTTGATCTGTTGGCAGATTAATCCTGGAAAAGGGACATGGACTCCTACAGGAGGGTTTGCTACACCAACCGTACCTTTTGAAGTCTTGCAGAGGGATTACATCCAACTTGAACGCTGCAATAATCTAAAATATGTCCTAGTGTTGGTATATGTCTTCAGTAAATGGATAGAGGCATACCCTACAAAGGATAATACTGCTCTCACCCCAGCAAAGGTGCTTCTAAAGGAGTTTTTCCCTAGATATGGTGTTTGTAAGCTTTTGTGGAGTGAAACGGACCTAATTTTATTGGGCAAGTTGTTGAGTATGTCTTGAAAGGATTAGGGATCAAACAGAAGTTCCATACAGTCTTCCACCCACAATCAGCAGGATTAGTGGAAAGATACAATGCTACTTTAAAATTGAAGTTGGCGAAAATACTAGCTTCCATGTCTTTAAAGTGCCAGATGCATTACCCTTGGCATTATTGTCCATAAGATCTGTGCCACATTCACGATCTGGTTTTACCCCGTACGAAGTGGTCTTTGGGAGACCAATGAATATTTGGGGAGTTCCTAAACCACGCCCCATGCATGATGTTCCTTGTGTTCTGATGAATGAATATTTAGCACAGTTAACCAACAGTTTGAACTCTATTCATCAACAGGTTCGAGAAGCCTCTTCCTGACAGATCTACAGGTGAGGTCCACGAACTCCGTCCTGGCAACTATGTGATGGTCAAGGTCTTCGACAGATCGAACAGCTTGGAACCGAGGTGGCGAGGTCCGGAGCAAGTGCTCCTTGCGACAAGGACAGCAGTTCAAGTGACGAACAAGAAGAACTGGGTCCATAGCACACACTGTAAACGTGTGTTGCCTGCCTTGGTGGAACCTGCTATGCTGACCGACCATCGAGAGATTCTGGAGACAGAGAAAGGTCAAGCTGTCTCACCTGACGAATCTGCGGAAGTCTTCCTGGACCACACGATTCCTGGAGCTTCGCGATACCACTTGAGACCGAGGAAAGAATCTGCAGTGTTGAAAAAGACTGGTTGAGCTACCGCCCTGGGTTAGTGAAACGGAGAGCCAATGTGGCAAGGGGGGGATCAGCCCTGCGTTAGTGTAGTGACACCCGTCTTGGCCCGTGGTGAAGAAATCAGCAGCTGCCCAAGGGATAACAGCTCCAACGATTGTTTTCAACGAGTTTTAGAAATATCAATTATCACTGTTGCTGAAATGAATAACAAAAGAATCATGTGTGCTGTAGGGTTTGTTGTTGCTCTGGTAGTTATGGCAATAATCACCTGGTTTGTTGAGAAAGTGGCTCCTGCTCGACAGCTTCTTGTTGCCACTACTCCAGCTTCAGTGGAGCATCACTATTTTACACATCCCTATCACGAGCAGCGAGCAGAAGCATTGACAATCCTACCTAAATAACACATTCATCCAGATGTTGCATCATAAACACAATGCCACGAATACTACCAATTGATGGGTGGGTGGGATGATACCTGCACACCAAAAGAAAGGAGGAACACCTTTTATTCCTTTACCGTTTTCTTATGTTGGTTCTTGTCAAGCTTGGAATGCCCTTTTGTTTGCTTTCGGAAAGCCCTCAGTAGGTGGAATCATCTTTCGGTTGAATAAAGTATGCTACCAAGATGAAGATGGTTATCCTCAAGATAAAGCAACTAAATGGGAATGGGAAGAGTATCAACCGGACAATATTTCGACACCATTTGTCTTCACAAATATAAGAACAATCAAAAACACTGGACCCTTTGTTATTTCTGTGACCAGAGCTAAAGCAGATTTATGTATTGGCAGTGCTGGGAGAATTCCCGTAGGATGGAGTGAATGTATTTGACATTGATTCTTGAAGGAGCTAATAATAGTAGTTTTACATCATCACACAATACATACTCTGTATGTGGTAATAAAGGATACTATCAATTGCCTGTTTCGTGGTCCGGGGTATGTTACATATCATTTTTGTTACCACCTGTGTTCTTGGCCCCTCCATCATATCACCTGAATTTAAAGTTGTATAATGATATTTCCAAGAATAGATACAAACGAACAATAAGTGTAGATGAAGCTGACCTGACAGATACCACTTTGCAACAATATGTCAATTTCAATTTGGGTTTGTTCTTCTTTGTGTGTGCTGCATTGAATAGCAGAAAGATAAGGCGATTAACTCGTGTTGTGGAAGCTGTCACCAATCAAACAGCTATGGCACTTGGGAACATTACAGAGGAACTACAAATTGCGAGGATTGTAGCACTCCAAAATAGGATGGTGCTAGGCGTGATTTTAGCTGATCGAGGTGGTGCATGTCGCATCATCGGTAGTAGTTGTTGTGTATTTATACCAGATCACTCACCTTTAGTATATGATGCAATCTCAAAACTGTATAAGATTGCTGCAGAAATTCACACAGAGACTAGTACACAGACATTTTCAAACTGGATATGGACACTCTTTGCTACTTGGGGCTGGAAGCTACTGGCTATTCTATGTATACTACTGGTGATACTATTTACATGCTGTACTTGTATACAATGTGTTCCTATGCTCTGCTCCATGTGCATCGCTGCTTGTACACCTGCCAAAGTAAATACTGCAAACATAAAAGCACATCAAATGTTAAAAAATAAAATTACCGAGATGATGAACATCAATGTACAGGACGCATATCTAGATTACCCCAGATAAACGAATGTCTTCAGCTAATGCTGAAAGGGTCGTCTGTTGTAATTAAGCAGCGATTAGGTTAAGCATTAGCAGAAGACATCTTGTATTTAGAGACTATCTTGTCCGTTGTGTGGAACCCATTTTGTATTTCTGCCAGCCATTTTGTTTGCCATGTGCCTGCAATGGTGCTCTGTCCTACCTTCCTGTCAACTGCTCTTGAAATCGGCCTAGAGACAAGATATATTTAGCCTCT
Source organism: Lissotriton helveticus (assembly GCF_964261635.1). Classification (NCBI taxonomy): domain Eukaryota; kingdom Metazoa; phylum Chordata; class Amphibia; order Caudata; family Salamandridae; genus Lissotriton; species Lissotriton helveticus. The sequence goes on along the minus strand of NC_136059.1, from coordinate 1,596,741,239 downwards.
TCTGCTACGCACATGCTCAGTTGAGCTTACAGCTGTCCTCAACTTGTAACTGTCAGGATGTGTCCAACAGAATTAGCTAACTGTCAGCCCCTCCCACTTGTTGCCAGCACACTCTCTGTATAATCTTTTACGTATTTAAAACCAGCATTCTGTACTTGTACCACCTTCATTTGAGGCCCTGTGTAGGTATAAAAGGACCAAGCTCCTTCCATTCAATGGGCTACTTCATACATTGCCGAAGGGTGTTGTGCGAATGTAGTTCCATCTCATGAGGTTTAATAAACTCTGTCTTTTCTATTCCAGTTTCTGTGCCAACTTCTTCCTATTGGTCTGAGGACTCTGTGCAGAGAAGGGCGAATCCCTTGCACTGGTAGGAATTGCTGAGGCTCACCACCACAATTTGACAGGACCATAAATATTTAACAAAACTAAAGTTTTATTTTGTACCACAATCTTTCCCATTACCCATCGTCCATCATCATCATTCTGAGTGGATAACATTTGTACTGCTAAAGCTTTATGAAACAATATAGCGACACCCCCCTTTTTGTTGGATGCAGGAGAAAAAATAACTTGACCAACCCATTGCCTTTTCAACTTAAGTGACTCCACATCAGTACAATGAGGTTCCTGAACAAAAGAAATCTGAGAATTGAGTTTTGATAAATAAGATAGTACCTTTTGCCTTTTGACTGGATTCCCAAGACCACAGACATTCCACGTGACAAAGTTATACATAATAAGGGATGGGAGGGTATAACACAGTTGGAGTTGATACACTTCAAGGATATAACTACAAAAGAAAACACACCACAAGAAAAGATTACATATGTAAAATACTACAGAATAACCCCCATTACCAAAGTACATTATCAATAAATAAATAACAAAGGACAATGGAGAACAAATAGAGATGATTTGAAGAAAAAAGCATATAGAAAAGGACAGAGCAGAAGATGAAATAAGAGAAGGAAAAAGAGAGAGGATAAAAAGAAAGAAGAGAACAAACAGATCAAAGCAGAACAGCCAGATCTGTAAGAAGAAGAGAAAACAATGAAGAGGGAGCATAGTGACGCATGGCAAAGCGGATCTCATAAAAACGAATAAAAGATATAGGAAAACGAGAACCGCAATGAGGGGTACAACATATAAAAGAGAAAGAAGAAAAAAAGAAAACAAAAGAACAAAGTTGAAGGTAATACATGTTAACGAAAGTTGAGAGAAGGAAAACAAATACGTTTAATGACGCAGTCTTGATAGGCTAATTAGAGATATACAAAGAGAGAAGAACGAAACTGAAAATCAGTTTTTAGTGTCCATTTCAGTGAGAGAAAAGGACTGAAGAAAAAGTTTAAGTTTTCCAGGATCATCAAAGGATTGTGAGCGCCCATCATGGGTAATCTTGCAGAGACATGGATGAAGTATTCCGTATTGAATATTAAGATGTCTCTTCGGGGGACGTAGAGCAAGGAACTCTTTCCGACGTGAGTTGGTTGCATTGGAGATGTCTTGTGAGATGAAGATGTTATGACCAGACCAGATGAGACGGCGTTTGAGTTTAGCAGCCCTCAGGAGTTTCATTAGTTCAGTAAACTCCAGAAATAGCATAATGATGCGGTTTAGTGGGATTAGAAGTAAGGCGACCCAAACGATGAGCTCTTTGTATGTTGAGGGGAGTGTTTGAGAAGCTCAGGAAGGAATTTCTGGAGAAACAAGACCACATTGGAACCTTCAAAATTTTCCAGAAGACCACATAGGCGGAGGTTGTTTGGACGATTACGATTTTCTAAATCCTCTGTGTGTATTTTCAGATTATGAATTTCCTGCTCAAGTGCTGGAATCTTAGTAGCGATATCTTGTAAGTCACTAACACATTGTTCCAGATCCAGTACTTTGCCTTCCATAACAATCCATCGCTCCTCAATTTGCTTCAATTTTTCATTTGTTGCAGACAAAAAGGTTGAAGGCCCCACACCTCATCTAAAATAGAGTCCAGAACCGGGTTTTGTGAGGAGTGAATAGGAAACGGTGGGTCAGTTTTATGTCTCTTTGGTTTCGTGCCCGTGACAGAGGACCTGGCAGAATGTGAATCGTCGGCCATTATAGTAAAAAAAAAAGATCACTCAGATAATGCTCAGGGAAAACACTGATGATAAATAGTCTCCCTGCAGAGGACATCAAAGAAGAACTCAAGAAGCACAAGTACAGCAGTTCGGCAGTTGAAAGAGGAGTACTAGTATTGGAAACAACAAGGTTGGAGTCTATAGCCAATTCAGTGAAAGCAGCATGAAAGATATATTTTGATAACTGTATTGTAGTAAAAAAGTATGGAAACGTGAGCTCAGCGACCAATAATGGCAACCGCCCACATCTCCAGCATGAGAATAGACGCCAAAAAACAAGGATAGGTTATCTGAAATAAAACTTGAGTCAGTGCAAGCCCAAATCGTTGCACAAGATCAGCGGGTCCGAAGACAGTTGACAATCAAATGCGTTCTTCAACTTGAACTGCTTAAATGGGGTGATAATAGAAAAATTCTTTAAAAGACAGCCGAGAAGGACATTGTTGAATATAAACGTGTGCAGTATCTTGGAATAGCACCAAACCACAGCTTAATTGGGAAAGAAACTCACGATGGGCCATATAGTTTGGGAATTGAAAATTGAAAATCATGCATACTTAGAATAGTGCATAAAGTCAGTGAAATAAACATATGTATGCCTAAAAAATACATTTTAAAAAAGTCCTTTCCCACGCTGGGACATAAATAGTTACTGCCACCCAGGGACATCTTGTTGAAAAATCACCAAAACATGCTGCCGGCGAAAGGGGCCTCAATAAAGCAACAATACTGCAAACTTACCGGGCGGGTGAAGATACGCGAGCGCGATGGCCCAAAATGGCGGCCGCCCACGTCTTAGTGAAAAGAAAGCAGCAAAGTTCACATCCGAAGACCCAGGACAGAGAAGTGCCTCAAATTCAGTCCAGCTATATAACAACAAAGGGTATGGCTCATACGCAGTAAGGCTGAGCACTTGCCAACAACAACCAAGAAAGAATGCCAGTACTGCTTCTTATTCAACAATTATTTCAACCCTAAAAATGTGTGGACATACCATCAACCATTTTCAAGCTCATTAGTAGCTTTTATTCATTTATCCTAAAACGTTTTGTCAGAAAAGTTTTCACTTGTATAATGCACAAACATCTAGTACATCTTTAGTCTAAACATTACAAAACAATATATATTACAATCTCATTCAACAATCCACAATTCTCTTGCCATCCCACATTCACTTCAATCATTCTTAAAGAAAATCAAAAGCTCCCCATTCAAACTCATACTACTCATACCAAACAACATTGCATTAAATCTTGTATCTTTTTTATCCTATACAATTTTTAAATAGTACTTCATCCTGTTTAACATTTTCATTTACTAGAATGCAATCAAACAAAATTATTTTGAAAACAATTGTTCGGGGGCAAGTGTTTGGTAGTTCCACAGTCTACGCGTTTCAAACCCCTTTTAAATCCGGGTTCTCATCAGGACCAACCTCACTGCAAAAACCAACAAAAGAAACCAGTCAAAATTCTACCTTAATACCTCTTTGTACAATCTTTGACCGCCAATATTCGCTCCACCATCTTACCTTTTATCAAAATGCGTCACATCATCTATTTCCTTTCTCAGTGTAAAGAAGCAATCTACACACCACCACCAAAAAGGGGAGAAGGAGAAAAAAGAAAGAAAGGCGTCTAATACTGACTACGTTCTGTCTCCTTCAGGCAGCACCAGCGGAGGCTTCACGCAAGGCGGCTTTCGGTTTAAACTCGACATTGAAGGTAAGAATTCCTTCTGCCGCATGTTGAAAGCTTATTCTTGAAAACGGACGTTCTGAAACAGGCATACAGATTTTACAGATACACACATTTTTTTCTTGGTTGTTGTCAAATTCAGTCCAGGCGCTCACGACATCCTCCGGAGCAAAATCCCAGTGCTCCGACAAACGAAGGTAATACAAAACCGGCTCTCAAAAAGGACACGAGTCCTGCTGAAGAGCAGAGCTCACGTAGAATCCGCCATTTTGCCGTGGCGTCAAAGCCACGCCCCCATCAATAGGAATGCTAAACTCATTAATCTTCAAAATATCTTGATATTAATATTATTTGATGAATCCTACCGTTTCTAACTATTCAGACACGCTTTTACAGTACTGTTAAGTCAACGTTTTCTCTATTTCTGTATTGTTTTCGTCAATGTGTATAAAGTGCATGTCAAGTTTTCAATGTCAAATCTATTGTACATGTCATGTAAAAGTGTTTTCAATTTCTACACTGTTACACAACTGTCGGTGGGAGTCCAGCAAAGATGACCACCAATCTAACCATAAATTGGCTTTCTGTCAAGTCAACTGTGGGGGAATACCTCCTACTTTGAGATGGCGAAATAGAAGGAAATGAGGTACAAACATACAATTTTTACTGTTTACCACTTCTGTTTCAGACTTACACCCCATTGTCCATGACCCTTCTTTGCCGCTTTGACACCATCACGACACCAAACGACTTAGTTGTCATCGGGATCTGAGATAGGCAATGTTTACAGTTGTCTTACTATAAATCGTGTGTTAATTGCTGCAGCCTTTTGTCTTTTTGCATTGCTCTTACATACATATTTTTCTTCTGTTTAATGCAGTAGTGTCCATTTGGCAACGTATCAAGGTAAGATGAATTGCATGTATTGACACTTTCTTTTTGTTGTTGCTGTGGTGCTTGTGTATGCATTTAATAGTTTGTGTATGTGGCATGCTATATGTAACAAAATAGGGTATAACACATTACCTACATATGTTTTGAGGCACAACCAACATATATGTATTTTGATACAGAAATTAGTTGTACTTACCAGTCTCCACTCCACCAGGGACTCACTCTGTCAGCAAACCACTGTTGGGACTACGCCAGCATAACAGGGTCATCTAAATAGCTTGGCCGAATACCACCAGTCGGACGGTGATGGAGCTAGCAGAGCCAGCACACATCTAAATACAGTGGGCGGGACACCGTCAACTCAGCGGAGTACTTGAAACAACCACCACAGAAGGACAGCTGGAGTATCACTAAGATCTAATCAGGCCCTTCATTCTGAGGGAAAAACAATAAATGCCCGCATTAATTGCTTACAGTGAGTAGCAATATAATTGGAGATATTATTTATCATGTCTTGAATCTACACCTTTTAATATTCTACTAAAAACTTGAGCACACATTATTTTATCTTACTTGGTTAGATCATTACCATTATTCAAGATGCAAAGTTCATGTAAGTATGATCTCCAACAGATGGAGCTGGTGTGTCAGATGTGAGAACATGAATGATAATTGTTAACACTACAAATTACTGTGTGTATATTATATGTATGTTTTATTCCACTTGGCATTTGCATAATTGATAATGTAATTATTTTGTGGTGGGAATATTGTACCATGTTGCTATTGAATTGAAACAAATTGCATCAAAACGTTAAACAGTGCTGACCTATCTTTATGCAAACTGCTTTGCTGTACATTATATTTTATGTTACGTGTGAGATCAATATTTCCTGCAGTTCATTAATTTTCCGTTTCCTTGAAATTATTTACCAGGTAACATAGTAATCTGTTATACTTTCTAAACATGTACTTAACTTTTGACCATTAATGACTTCTGCCAAGTAACCCACTCAGAGTTTGAATATTCTGAATTTTAAATACATTGCTAAAGTCAAAAATATATGTATTGTACAACTTTACCTACACTCTATGCATACCTCTGCCTTTAAGAATTTGAAAAAGTCTCCAGATGACACATGTACTCATGAATGTTTACACTACCTTTTGACATTTGTACCTATGGTCTAATGTGATCCCATCATAAAAAAAGCTGGCAACATGTTAGTGTATAGCCACTGTCTGCATGAATTTTCTGATGGGAAACAAATATTTATTAAAAGCTAACACAAATAGTTGATTGTCATTTTCTCTTCTGGTGGTAGGCCTATGCTCAAAGCATTAATTGTTTGCCTGTGTTTCAAGGTTGTTGTTTTGATATCATATTTGTAACTCTGAAGAATAATCTTGCAGCAGGTTGTCGGTATTACTTTTCTTGGCCATTACACAATTAGCTTTATCCGAGGGAAGAAGCTGATGCAGTAGCAGCCATACAGGCTCAAGTGAGGATTTATTGAATGGTAATCAAGTTTACTCTGATTCTGTTACTCCTCGTACCTTGACCGAGTGATGGTATGCTGGGTATTTGTATGCGGAAAAACGTCACATATTCTGAATATGATGGATGAATGCTAAATGTAACAGTGAAAAGTTAAAATATGTTTTAAAAATCCTAAAGAGATTAGAAGCCATCTGGGAAGACCCTAGAAGGACATTGGTGCTCCTATTTTCAGGGTACACATGAACTGAGTGTGAAAGGCATTATACTGGTGATAAAAGAAAAAAAGTGTTTCCCGTGGGTGAATAAGAAAAAGTATTCCGAATGGTAGTCACTGTATAGGTATGCCTGTTAGGAACCTATTGCTGCTGGCCAAACATGTTTTGAAAGGTGTACACATGAGTCAGGATGAGACATATTGTGCATCAAGAGCTACTTTAAAAATAAATTCAATATCCTTGACTCCTAATCAATGGCCAAATCATGTCTGATAAAATGTGCTGCAGATACTGCTAGGCTGCCCTGTTTTCAGTGTTTATTTTGGGTGGATTCACTCTTGTTTTACCAGTGTTTTAAAAAAAATTAAATTGGTGCTCATCAGAATTTATTAAGCTGCCTAACCTCCAAAATAGATGAAAACGTTGTTGTTTCTGTGTTTATGAAAAATGTTTCTTTTTCACAGTGATTGTTATAAAGCACATATTTAATTCAACTGAGAGGTAATACAGAATGTGCAGTGCCTTCACATTACAGTATGTCCAAACAACTTTTGCTACACAGTTTCAAGCATATGAAGTCTGTATATTCTACTCTCACTCAGACTCAAATCTCATTACCCTCTCTTCCATCTCATTACCTCCCACATTAACTTTTCAGGACTTTGTCTGGTTTACAAGACTATTAATGGATTTTTAAAAATGTACAAAAACTATAGTCAAATGATTTATTAAACACATTCCTGGACATAGCTGGGGGTCGTTAACTTACTCCTTGCTGAATATTTTGACATTGTAGGGGTGGGCAACCTTACCAACCACATAGTACCTCTTGAAACCTTTGAAACTACACCAGATGAATTTTTCTCACTGCCTTTAAGGCACCTGCAGCTTGATGCTTAAGGCATGTTTGCCATACTTATCAGCACTCTTTCCCTGACTACATTGCATTGATGCTGCTGTTGTTTGGACATTTGTAGCTACCAAGTATCCCGATGGTAAATGTCTCACTTTACGTCAGTCCTGACCTATTAACATACTTCAAATTGTAATATGTGACTTTAAATGTTGCTCGAAGTATCACTGAAAACAATGCGACTCCTTGCAGGTATGAATTTTGCTGGTATGTGGAAAGTCTTATGTCATGTTTTCACCACTATCCAATATGCATGATGACAGTGCTCTACCTAAGAGTACCTGTCACTGCACCGTGCAACAAATATGTAAAGCCTCAGGTGCTTTGCAGGTGTCCTACTATGAATATTGACTTGTTAGAAAAGGAGGTGTACCCATTCTGTATTTGTGGGTAAATTTGATAGTACATATTAGCCAAGATTCATATGAGCAAGCTACGCCATCAAACAATAAAAGAATTAAGCGCTGCCAAAAGATCAAATATAATTTTAATATTACTAGATTCATTTAAATGTATGAAATAATTAGGTCAGGCTTAAAAAAAATACTGTTAAACCCAATGGGCCCAATTCACAACGGTAAACTGAGATGAAAGTCTAACTTAACAACTTTAGATATTCACAGAGGGCATTTATGAGTAGTAAAGTTAGACTTTTATCCCAATTAAACATAAGTTTTATTTAAGTTAAACTTAAGACCAAAACTTAAGTTCAACTGAAACAAAAGTCTAACTTTATTACTTGAGAATGCCCTTTGTGAATACTGAAAGTCGTAAAGTTAGACTTTTCTCTCTGTTTACCCTTGTGAATCAAGGCCCTTCATCTTTAATTCAAGCACTCAAATCTGGAGGAAACAAAAGAAAATAGAAAAAAGAAATTAGTGATGTTCCTAACTGACAAAACTGAAGCAAAATAATCTTAAACCAGTGTTTTGTACTGCTACCTTGTGTAATAAAGTTACATTATAATGACAACTTGAGAAAGAAAGAAAAATTACTCATTATATCTCACATTCCTTTCTTTAAATTACATTTTAGTTTGTGGTTGTGAAGGTAATTATCAGTGTTTATATGTTTACACTTAGTACTTTCCCTTTTGGTGAGTTGTCATCAGTTATTCTAGGTTTAAACCTAAAACAGGATATCCTAGCTACTGCAGTCTATTTAGTGTATTACCAGCACACGTTACCTCTTGGTCATTGTGGACTATCATTCTAAATGGCCATATGTTAAATTTGTGGCAAGGTCTACTACTGTGTCTGTTGTAGATTTTCTGTTATACATTTTCTATAAAGAAGATTCCCCAGAAAGACTTTGGACCGACAAAGGTGTTCAAGTAAATTCAGGCAACAAGACCAAGGGCCAGATGTACAACAGTTTTTTGCAGTCGTAAAGGGGTTTTAGGCCTGTTTACGACCCCAAAAAACGTGTGGCTCATGTACCAACCCTATTGTGTGAGTCGCTAATCAATTAGCGACTCGCAAAATAAGGTCAGAGACTCGCTATTAAGAAGGGTCATTCCAAGGGCGTCCCTTCCTAATAGTGACTCCAAAACCTATACATGAATGTTTTGCGACTGCAACAGCGGTTGCAAAACACTCGGAGGGTGGTAAGGCACTCACAAACTGGAAGGGGTACCCAGGGGACCCCTTCCCCTTTGGGAATTAATGCACAATTATTTTTTAAGGGCAGGCAAATGTCCCAAGGACCACTGCCTGCCCTTCAAAAATGTAACTGAAAAGTTTAATTTTTATTGATTAAATTCATCCTGTTTTCCCTTAAGGAAAACGGGCTGCATTTAAAAAGAAAACTGCTTTATTTAAAAGTAGTCCCAGACATGGAGGTCTGCTGACCCCAGCAGGCCACCATCCCTGGGAGTGCTAGCCATTCCCAATGGGGGTCGCAACTTGCGACAGCCTCATTAACATTCATGAGGCATGCAATTTGCTACTCCATTGGGAATCACAAAGTGTCTCAGACAGTTGTACATAGCATTTTGTGATTTGCAAATTGCGACTCGCAATTTGTCGCAATTTGAGAGTCGCAAAATGCACATCTGACCTCAAGTTCCTTAAGAAGTAGGATATAAATCCTATCACATCAAACTTATATTACCCACAATGTTGTCTCAAGTAGCCTATTTCATTCAAAACAGTCTTACAGAGTACAACTAGCATTCCAGAGCAGGTTGTTTTGGTGAGTCTTGATGACAGAGAAGTTATGGCTTTAAAACTCATACCATGATCAGTTACTGATGTGACTCTGTCCTTTACTGGGAGAAATATTGCTATCCTCTCAGGTTTGTACTTTCTGGCTAAGCATATACCTCTAGTATATATAAATATATATCCCCTAAAGGAAACAAGCAAAAAAATGAAGTCTAAAAGAAGATATGGTGGAAGATGTACTGCAAAGTATATTAATGTAAGCTGGAGTAATTGTTGAACAAGTTATGCCTTGGCGATTCCTCCTATGCTTGATCCACATACAGTAAATTAATGAAAGTGAAGTGGTAAAGATGAAAACTAGAAATGTGGTGACTCAGAAATGCCTATAGCAAAAAGAAGAGAGAACTCAATCAGAATACTATTTACACCTTTCTAAAATACCAAATGGGGGCTGCGTCCCTATTTGTTTAAAAATAGACTCACCCACAAGAAACACTAGTGAATGCTTCATCCATGGGTCCTCACCCACAATACCTTGTTTATCTGGGCAGGCTCTACCCCAAGGCTCAGTAGAGCTCTTGGAGAGGGATCCCTGTCTAAAATTGCCTGCAGGTATCCTGCATATTATCATATTTATTTTTGGATCCTTTGGCAAGATTACAAACAAAGGTGTGATGTCAATGGAGTCTTAATGCCACCCCGCCCCCGAATAAAAAGGTCTACTTGATTCAGATACATGTAATTTCCAGTGAGGTCAAATGGCTTTCTTCAAGACCAGAAATATATAGTGAGATCCCTAAACTATAACGACTATGCATATAAAACTAAACACTACTCATGTAGATTAACCAATCATGTCAATCAAACTATTTCAGTTATTGCATGCCACATATTATGAGCTGTATCCTAGTGCAAGACAGACAAGGAGTCTGCAGCAGAATGAGAAGAGTTCTCGAAGAGTATGAAGTTGGAAGAGAAGAAAAAGTTATTTAGAGTCCTAGGTTTGTGATTGCTTGCTGTTGGTGAGGTAAAACAGTAGGGCAATGAGTGTCTTGCATTAGTTTTGTGAATTTCTATTGGAAAAGAGGAAGTCCTAAGTATAGTGTGTGCTGCTATTGGTTTAAGTAGTTGGGAGAACAAGAAGTGATATTTGGAGTCTCCTGTAGAGCATACTATGCTTGCTGAACTTTTGAAATGCAGCCAAGCTTGTAAGCTGATTGTATTTCATTGCCTAAGAAACTGGTGTACAGGAGTTGGGGGATTACTGTCAGTTCAATGTGAAACATTCTCTTGTGCTTTCCGTTCAAGTATAGTTGCAGTGTAAATATTTGTATATGTACATAATGATAAGTACAATAAACAAAGGAAGGAGTATACCCTGAGAAGGAAAGAAATCAACGAGATACGTAGAGGAGGAGAAAAAAGGAAAAATGTATCCTATTTAAGGAAACCCCTCACTCACCAACCTAGTTGGTGACATGCTTCATCATTGTCACCAACTAGGTTGGTGAGTGAGGGTCTTCTTAAAAAGGAATGATTTTTCCTTTTTTCTCCTTCTCTATATATCTCATTGATTTCTTTACGCCTCTGGGTATACTTCTTCATTTGTTTATTGTACTTATCTCAAGGGGACTGGGAGTGTTCCTTATGAAAAATAAACCTTTTCTCTCTGTTTGTTGAATACAGTACATAATGATGATCAAAGTTCAAAAATTATATGAAAGTTGTGAAATAAATGAAAAAGGGGGTAAAGTTAGTGGAAACACAGCAAAAGAGAAGGGAAAAGAATGGAATGAAGACAAAATACAGCTTTGTAGGCATTCCTTAACTGTTTTACAAGTATAACCCACCTAGTGATGTGCATGACAGCACTATGTGGTGAATGTGGTATTATAGTGGGATATATTCACAGGGCGGAAACGAGTACTTTTAAATGTTACTGTACTGTGACAGGGGCATAGCACATGGACAGCAAGAGGAGAGGAGGGCAGACAGAGGGCACCTGGGGAGTGCAGTTTCAGCACTTGGGCAGTGGCAGTACGTGAAACCAAGAAGGGAGAAGCCTGGGGCATGCCGTACGGACAGTTAAGGATGAGGGGGGCACAGGCTAGGGGGGAAGGTCGATACCACGATAGTCCGTCCATTGAGTCCAGATTTTGCGGTGATTAGCGGGGCATCCTCGGGCCTCAAAAACAGCAATCTCAAACCCCATACAATGATCTAGTTCAGTTTTTCATTTGCCCAAGGTTGGGGGGATGTTGCCTTCCACATTTGTGCTATGTCCCTCTTGGCCACCGCGAGGGCTAAGAACAGGAGGTGCTGCTTATACCTATTCCCCCTACATCTTCTGTTGACTGTAACAAGAAAAGGTGAGGTTCGAGCTGGAGATCCCATGCCAACACTTCATGGAGACACAAACGAATTCGGTGCCAAAACAGCTGTAACACCGAGCAGCTCCAAACCGTGTGTAAAAATGACCCCTCCTCCATATCACACCTCAAGCACATGGGGGACTGAATAGCGCCCATCCGCCATAGAAGTACCCTAGTGTAATATGCGCAGTGTAGTTACTTAAATTGGATAAACCGAAAGCGCATGGACACCACCGCACCCCTAGGGCTGGCAATGGCTTCGTCCCAATCATCGTCGGTGAGTTCAGGTATATCCGCTTGCCATGCAAACCTTGTCTTGTCCAGTGTGGTGGGTGTATGGGTCGTCAATGTCTGATAGACCTGTTAGTTCTTTTGAGGTCCTAGGTCTCCTGTAAGCAGTCGCCCCTCTAAGGGTTGAAACTCAGGGATTCTAATGTGTGGATCTGGGGTTGAAGTGCATGTTGAAGCTGAAGGAACTTATAGAATTGCGATTTATGTAAATCGAAATCGGTCTGTAGTTGTTGAAAAGATTTCATTATGGTGCCATGTGTTACATTGCCAAGGGTTGAAATCCTGACACGGTACCACCCTCTGAGCCCAGTTAAGGTTGATACGGATTGGAGATATGTGCCCTGCCATAAGGGAGTCATTTGAGTAAGTGTTCCCGCCCGCCCATCTGTCGGGTCTTAGCCCGCCAGAGTTCTATCACCACTCTGCCAGCTGGTGGTAGGTGAGAAGGTTAACCGTGCTGTATAATAAGTGGAGGAGCGGGACCTGATCCATAGCAGCATGTTCTGCCGAATATGCTGGATCTGCAGGGGAGCAATACCATCATTCATTTATTACCATCACATGGGACGCTACATAATAGGCATAAACATGTGCTGCAGCGATCCGTCTGTAATATGTGGATTGTGTAAATGTGCGGAGCGCAACTCTGATCGCCCGCCATTCCACATGAATGTATTTTGTATGGCTGCTACTTGTGCAAACCATGTGCGTGGAATGGGATATGGGTAATTCTGGAGGCGATATAAAATACAGGGCAGCGATACCATTTTAATAATGGCTAAGCGCCCGTACAGGGAGAAAGGGAGAGAGGACCACACAGGGGTTTCATTGTGAAGGCTAGCCAATAAAGGAGAGATATTGCATGCCCAGGAGACTTTCGGACATGGGGAAATATCTATACAATAATATTTGAAGTCCTCAATAGCCCGGGAAAACTGTGATGCCCAGGTGTCGCGTCCCTGATGCCTGCACACCGGGAATAGAACAGATTTGGTGGGGTTAGCATGGATGCCTGAGGTACCCCCAAAAACCCTGAGGATTTCCAGTGTACGGGTACCCGAGTTCCAGGAATCGGTCATGAAAAAGAGGACATTGTCCGCATATAAAGCTATACGGTCCGAACGCGGCTAGGACAAGTCGAACCCTCGAAGGACTGGATCACTCCGTACCCACGCTGCCAGGGGCTCTAAGCCAAGAACAAATAGTAACGGGGACAGGGGGCAACCCTGTCTGCCCCGCTGGATAGAAAAGGGCTGTGAATGGTGTCCCGCAACTTCGACCAATGCTGTCAGCTCCGTCTACAACAGTCGCAAGTAAGCCAAGAAGCGAGGCCCCTAATGTATCACCTCAAGGAGCTGGAATAGATCCACCCAACTCAGGGAGTTGAACGCCTTAACTATGTTGGAAAGATGCAAGGCGGCTGGCAGACCCAGCGTTGGGGCTGTCGCCATGGCATTGTGCACCCATCAGATAATATGTTGTGTAACCCTCTGTGGCATGTAGCCCGATTGGTCCGGGTGAATCAATTCACCGATGTAGCTACAAAAGCGATCAGCTAACACCTTCCCCAATAGTTTTGGATCGAAATGTATGAGGGAGATGGGGCGATATGAGGAAGGATCTTCTGGGGGTCGGCCCGGCTTATGAAAAAGCACAATTTCTGTGTGTCACCAGTCCCTAGGCAGAATAGCAAACTCCACAGCCTCCTGGATTGTCGCCAATAGATGTGGCGCCAACGTGTGTATGGTCGGACATACAAATTTTATTGGGAACCCGTTAGATCCAGGAGTGCGGCCAGGATCAAGTGCATTGAGGACCCCAGTGAGTTCCTCCGTGGAAATGGGAGCATCCAGTTGTTCAAAGAGATGATCGGGAAGACGATGGGGAGGGATATCCACCAAGAATTCAGCGATCAGTTCCGGTGAAATTTGTTGTACCTAGAATAGAGGGTAGTTAAGTGCCTGGCGAATTGAGCAGCAATTCCCTGTGGTGTCGTATGGAGGGACCCGTCGCTACCGCGAATGGCAGGGTCAACCGCTGGTGACGCATCCACCCTGCATAGTCTATGGAACATCTTACTGGACTTATCGCTCCATTGATAAATGCAGTGCTCTGACGCCTCCCATATTGAGGGATAAAAATTAGGTTTTCTCATATATACCGGAGTGTTAGACATGTATATTGTGTTAGAAGGATGTATTTATATCCTCTGTATTTCATATGTATATAACATAATACACATATGATTTAGTTGGTAGGAAAAGGGTTATCCTTCTTCAGTTTGTCCCATTAATGGAGTAGGCCGGGAACTAGACAGACGCCATGTTGCTGTGATCACGTGTTACTCTCCGGCAGCTGTCAGGTCCCAGTTCATGTGAGTTATTGAGAGCAGCTGAAAGTAAATTGTTCTCCTGCTCTCTAGAGCCTCAAGGTTGCATCTGGCTTTGGGTTTGATAAGCACATTCCTGGAGGCGCCGAGCCTACACTCCCGGGTACCAAGACGAAAGCGAATCACCATTCCTGCCTTCCCCAGTAATAGATGGCCATGCCTTTGCTCCTATCCAAGCTGTGCCATATATGGTCCCTTCCTGGAGCAAAGGGGCCAAGTGGTGTTTTTCCATTCACAGTGACTTCATTTGTTGATCTGAAAGTATATCTGCTCTGTTCTGACTGTAAGTCTTTAGTCTTCTCTGTGCACCGGATTGGTGAGGACAGAGAGGCTCCTCTATAGAGTATTTTGCTTAATAAATGATTGAACCTTCTTCACTGCCAACTGACTGATTATTTAGTAATGGGATTTGGGCTGTTGGTAGGTAAAGCCCTTTATGTTATTTTTGCAGTACTTCAGTTGGCGACCACGAAGGGACTCCGCATTAGGGTCGTCCTCCCGTAACCGGGTAGAAAAGGACAAAGAAAGGGGAGCTCTGGTCGAGGGGTGGACTGACCAGAGATTCTGACTTACTCCGCTCTCGCGATCAGGGAGCCCCAGCTGTTAGTGTCCCCGCGCCGGAGTGCTACGGAGCTGACCGTGTTGGTCTTCAGGAGCTGGCAGTGGAGAACACTCAATTGTACCTGTGTGCACCAGGTGAGTGAATTGTTCTTGATGTTTTTGTTTGGAATGCGCTGTTGAGCAGTGCTTTTGGAAGCAGTTAACTGTTCTTTGGATTTGGTGGTCGGCGTACCACGGAGAACTTTGGGGGTCTGACGGGGCAGCATTGTGGCTGCACGGGTAGATGCTCCACGGACTTGTTTTGTGAATAATAGAGATATCGATCGGACGCCTTGGTGTGACCTGTGTGGTGCACTCCCGGCCGGTCTGTTCTCGGAAATGCCCGTGGTTGCACCTGGGTAGCCTTTGGGACATATCTGAAGCGATGCTAAGGCAGCGGGCTCAGTCAGAATAGTCCCGGGGTAAACCAGGAAGATTGCGGGATGGTCTGTAGGCCGGTCTGTGGTTAATACCTGTCTGATGGACTCTTGGTAGTCTTTGGACTGCTTGAGTTTGAGAATCTGTTTGGTCTGGAATCTGAATTGATTAGTTCTCCATGAACAGGAATCGACGGGCTCTGTTCTCTGTTTGGACATGTCATTTTGAAATACTCTTGTGTACATATAATATTGTTCTGCGTGAGTTTGAATGAGAGCGAGGGTGAATGTGTCGTGAATGTGTGAACATGGCCATGTTTGAAAGTATGTTTTCATGATTAAATGAGGAAAACGTGACAACTATCACTATGCCGTGTATTAGCAAATTGAGTTGTTTTGGATGTTGTTGTCCTAAATGATACATGCTTGGCTGAGAGTAAAACCTGCCCTGCCTGAGGGCAGCCTGAGTTATGATATGTATGTAAAGCATGGTATTACACCCTTTTTGTTTAAAGCATTGTGGGTGTGAATGTGTGAGAGAATGGGAGAAGTAAAATTGTCAAGGAGTGAGTTTAATTTGGCCTCATCGGCATCAATGCGTCGCAAAAGGAAATTGAAAGGGGTGTAGCTAGAAAAAGAGCACCCCTTGCGATTTGATGATAATCTTGATGTACAAAAGTGCTAAGGAAAAGTAAATATGGACAGATCAAAAGTTCAGGTTGAAAAAAAATTTGTGTGCATTTGGAATTTGCAGGTTGTTCCAAGTAGGGTTGTGTTTTCTTTTATGGCTCAGTGAGCCAACATGCCCGGTGCAGAGGTTTGTGTTTAACATCATGGTTGTAGGTTCTAATTCTAGCTGGACCTACTGAGACTTTCATCCATTTGAGGTTGATAACATGAGTACCATTGCGTGGGGTAGTAACAAACATTTTTTCTATGCTGGTATGTTATGTTATTATGTTCTGTGAATTATTCACAGTAAGTGTTTTAATAATTTAAGAATAGAAATAAATGATGGCCCCTGAAAGAGACAGTATATAAAAAATGTATTTTTAAATAGTGTTAAGGAGAAGGTGGGGGCTAAAGAGCCCCGTCTGTTCCCATATTGTTCAAGACAAATTAAAAAAGGGTGCTGTGAAGAAAATGATACCTGCGTATTTCTGCTTTGAAAAATAATGTCCACATAGTTGCCTTATTTTAAAAAAAATGTTGCATAAGACAAAAAGCTCTTTGTTAGAATTTTGTGGGCTACATGCCTAGGTAAAAACGATTAGCAAATTCAGATTTATTTTTCACAGGAGGGATTGTGGCGCAAGGGAAACATTGAGTGTCTGTGAAACAGTTTTAGTTTTAGAAAGTCAAGATTAAGGTGGCTTAACATGCTTACATGTTTTAGTCATTGCAAAGTTGACAAGATGGTTACAGTTAAGTATTACTAGGTCTATATTTTCTATTTTGTGTTTTGTTAATGTGTGTTATGTTTTGTCTCCTGATTAAAAGTTACGGTTGATATTTTTGTGTGTTATGTGAAGTGTCTTTCCTTTGTGTGTTGTGTATTTTTGCTTCTGCCTACAGATCATTCATGGATTGTTCTGGGTAGTTCGAGGGCTGACAAGACTACAGTTGGACACGTGAGTTGGTTTGACAAAGATGTCATAGTTGTGAAGGGATAATGGTGAAATGATCGCCCTGAATGGCTATAGGCAGGAAATCAGGATGAGAGAAGACTAGAACGGACTGAGAATGTTGCAGCAGGTGCAGGGAAGTAGTGGAAAAGTAGGGGTCAACAGCAAACGCAACAGCGATGGTCCATACCACGAGTGGAGGAATGAGTGTTCCATCTGTACCTGTGGGACCTAATCAATGTGTGAATTGCAAAAAGGAGGGTGCTGTCAGTGGTGTGTTGAAACAGATGTGTTTTTGAATAGCTTCTTTGAAGAGAAACGTTTGTCTGTTTTTCATTTTTGTGCATTTTGTTTTTCTATGAATTGTTCCTGATGTTCCTGTGTGTCAGACGCGACACAGTAAGTTGTTCTGACAGCTCGTCACCTCTGACCTGCTGTCAGAGGGGGGTAAGGAAAATAAGGAAATTAAATATTAATTTTAAGCCTGACAAATTAAGCAGGCCAGACTATTGGTTTTTGGGCTGCAGGTTCACTGTGCATAAAGTGCATAACAAAGTGTTGTGAGTCACCACTCATTTGCATGTACTATTGTAATTTGTCTATGCTTTCTGTGCTTGGTATACAGCAAGTATACCTGGTGGCTTGGCATGTGTGTGTTTATTTTGTGCAAGTTTTTGTTTTTGCGTTGTTTTTACAATTTTACTTTTGATACTATTACAAGCTCCCCTGTGTTGTCAGGGGAGGGTCATGACGATGCCCATCGCTACGCAACAGTTGGTTGGACTTTTTCTGGTTACTAAATTCCACAGATATGATATTTCATGCTGTGAAAATGACAGACAACACTTCACCGGTGTATGTCTATTTGGCTATAATGGTATTGAAGAAAAAATAATAGAAACAAAAGAGATATACAGGATTAAAAGTGTGTCACCTGCAGTTAGTCATGTTACTGCCCCTTCCCTTAAGGGATGGGCAGCCCTTGATTAAATGTTCCCTAATTGGACCCTAAGGAGGAACTATAAATCTGCGGCTCTTGCTAAAGGTGACCTAAACTTTTCTCATGAAATTGCACTAGTTAATCCTGTTCTGCTTCCTAGGTAGTGTATGGCTTTGTTCCTCAAAGGAAACCAAGTTTTATTTTCCCCGGGGAAGGAACTGGCCTAGTTATTGGGGATTTTAGCTGTGTCCCATTCCCATTTCCCTTTCCCGTATTCCTCTCACTAGTCAGCCCTTTAACTATTGTTGGTGTATTGTTCAAGTTCACACTCCCAGACTGCAGTGAGGTACTAGGGACCCCCATATTATGTATAATCACCTTTTGTATGACCAGACTGGTTTTCAAGAATTTTCTTTAGGCCCACTTCGAGTTTTCCAGTCTGACTGTCAGGGTCGTGATGGACTGGTTAACTGACTCAATAAGATCTTTTACTATAGTGGACAAGTTTTCCACCTCAATAGGGGATACCTTACGTTTATTTTTTGTACATGATATATTTTCAATGCCTATTTTAGTTTGGTTTTTACCCTTTTGTCCCTGCTGTTTTGATTTTCTGTGGGATCAGATGTGTTCCAACCGTGAAAATACCAGGACTCTCTAGTTCTTGTCTTTTGTTTCTACATTTTGATCATTAGCCTGTGTATTGCATTCTGCACCTGATGCACAATTATGAAAAGGGAGGTATCTGCATGTCCCTGATAATTTGCATCATGTGTTTCCCCTTTTTGAGGTGTTCTAGACCAGGAATGTAGGAACACAAGATGTAGTAATTCAAAAGATGTTTACCCCATTAGACAATGACACTATGTGTGAAGACATACATTCAGATAGAATTCCCATGTAGCTATCTCCCCCTAGATGGCAGAGGATAATGCTCTCACAATGAAGTTAGTGAGGATAATGAACAGTACCCAACTGCCTCTACCTTTGCATCCAATGAGAGTGACAGTGCATTCTAGACCAGAGTTGTCCCATGGCATCGGGCCACTCCCTTGAAGATTGCAGGCCACCTGCTAGCAGTCCCATTGTTAAATACAATAAATTGTTTTTGCGCTAATTTGAAGGAAACTAACAACTGTGTCACATTTCCTACATCACTAGGTTCTTCGGGATCTTCCAGAGTAAAAAGGAAGAGTTATATTAACCTGCAGAATGATGATTAAGTTGAGTCCTAAATTCCCATCAGTGACAGCTACAGATGAAGGGAGGATGTCTAGAACCTACAGTCCCAGCACCCAGAAAGTAGCAAGGCTGGACAGCGATCACCAGCGCCTCATCAATGACCTCTCCAAAACATTGTGCTTGCATCATCAGATGGCATTGGACATCAGAGAAGAAGGAGGAGCTGGTTCCCTGTTTGCCATGGAACAAGAGTTTCAGTGCAAAAGAGCGAAAGAGAAGGATCCCTGTTGTTGACGGCAGGGCTGGTTTAAGTCTTCAGTTTTCTACCTGTCATGTGCTGGTAACCTCTGACAGCGCGCGGTCCCTTGAGCCCCTTGCCCTAAGTTTTGGCCTTCCCCTCTCCTTTTCTTTGCTCCAACAGAAGGGCAGTGCAATGGAGGATCCAAGATTGGCAAAAGGCACTACATGTGTGATACCCATGTTGAAAGGAAAATTAAATGAAAGAGCAGCCCGAGCGTCCTTTGACACTGAATAACAAGTGTTGGAGCCTGAGAGTGTTGCTGAACTTGAAAGTCTGTTGCTCTTTCCCTGATTAAACAGTACTTGGGTCTGCACGAGATGATCTGCGCCCACGACCAACGAAGAGCACGATATCTGTAGTGCCTGCCGCAGAGGAGAGACACTGCTGCACTGCCTTGAGACTTGAGACTTTCGAGTGAGCTGTGAGTATTTGCCAGGAGGGCACTTCAACAGATAATAAGAAGCACTATTTTCATGGAAAGGCCTCGATTGAGAGGCCCAACGCGGAAGAAGACAATGGAAGCAGATTTGATGGACGATAGAAGCCTACCAAAGAGGCTTAGAACGGACTTTGGGCATAGTTGCACAAGTGATTCCAGTGCAATTGTATAAAGTGGGTGTTAGATATGTTCCCATTTGACTCAATTGCCATGGAAGAGGAAGTGGATCCGGCCCTAACATTCAAAATGGTCCACCAGAAGTGAATTTGTGTGACTGTTCTCACTGTTCTTACTGTTCTGCTGGCATTATTTTAGAGTAGTGTTCTGTTTAATAGAACCACATCAAGTTCGTACTCTGATAAAGAGTATCCTCATTTCACCTGAGAGCATTGATAAGGATCGCCACTATCTCACCTGAGTATATCTATGACCCGTTTGATTAAACACAAGAACTGACACAGATGGAGTGATGATAGTATCTACTAGCTGTAGGGCCCATGGATTGCTTCTTCTTCCGACTAGCAAAAGATGATCTGGTTTTGTCCCTATTCTTGCTATATGTGTGTAGGTTGAGAGGCCTGATTATGGTGGTATATATATATTTATAACACTCCAAGTTTAGCAAATTAGGTTATGAAGGTGTCCTGGAGTACAGTGCATTTCATTAGAGTTAGATCCTGAGAGAAGGACGGAAAAAAAGGTATTGTGCATCTACTTGCCCGAATGTAATGAAGGAAGCATGAATGTTTCCTGGCTAGATAGGAAAAGGAAGTGTAGGGTTTCCAAAGGTTCAACATCACTGAGCACTCCAGGTCTCTCCATTAGCAGAATGTTTCCCATGAGCAAATACGTGTTTTTGTGTAATAACGTGTGTATTCAGTTGAATCAATTGGACAAATATGAGTCAAATGTCATTATTTGAATATGTATCAGGATATCTGCATATAATCAAGTAGAACTATATTATTTCATACATGTTATCCAAAAGTATAAAGTTGACCTAGGCCTTAGGCCTCAATTTGTGTTTTTCTCATGAAATCTCCTTGACTTTCACTGAAATTATTGATTAAATAAAAAATGGTTTTGTGCACGGTAGTAGTGATCTCACCCCTCTGCAAACAATGGAATGTCAACTTGTTAGTTTCAATGAAACTGATAGAGAGAATATTCTAAGACTGAACTGCTTTAGTTAGCTACATCATGCTAAAAGGGTGGTTCTGAGGGATAAAAATGAGGTTTTCTCATATAGTGGTGTATTTCCATTTACGCTGACTTCATGTGTTGATCTGAAAGTATATCTGTTCTGTTCTGACTGTAAGTCTTCAATCTTCTCTGCGCACCGGATGGGTGAGGACAGAGAGGCTCCTATTTTGCTTAATAAATGATTGAACCTTCTTCACTGCCAACTGACTGATTATTTAGTAATAGGATTTGGGCTGTTGGTAGGTAAAGCCCTTTATGTTATTTTTGCAGTACTTCAATATCTCCTTTGCCTAGCCCTTGAGGTGCTGCCAAAGATCCTGTTGTGCCTGCAGCAGATTTCGGCCAATAACTGGGTTAGGATCAGTATTGAGTTGGGAAGCCAGTGACGCTTGACGTGTCTCTAGAGCCTCCAACTGCTCCCGTCGCTAAAGCTTTTCATTTGTGCGATAACTAAGCAGACAACTAATAAGAATAACAAACCTAACAAAATCCTTATGAAGGTGGGGGAGGGACCACACGAGGAAGCATCACATCTGGTCCAGAGGGAATGACGACGTGGAAAGGGAGGTGACCCAACAGATAATGGGGAACAAAAGTATCCACGACAAAGAGACATCACCTGCAGAATAAAAAAGAACATTTAAAAATTTTGATCAGAGAAAAAAACAGCCTATTAGGTAATTATAATTAAACAAGAAAACTCATCAGCAACAAAAATAACATAGTAAATAAAAAAAAACAATGTTAGCAAAAACTAAGCTTATCAACTGAAAGCAGTCATTTTGTAGAAACTGAGGGGACGACGTCCATGACATCAACTCTGCAGGACGTAAGAAAGTCCAACAAATGAGAAGGATCCTCATAAGTCATTGTTTTGTTATTATGAGTAACCTTGAAAAAGAATGGGTGAAAAACACCTAAATGGGCTCCTATAGAGCGAAGGGCAGGTCTCATGCTCAGGAAGTCTTTTCTTCTGTCTTCTGTGGCTTTTGCATAATCTTGAGAAAAATATAGGACATTACCAGACCATGTGATTTTCTTAGTGCAACGCACAGCTGAAATAACTTGCATTAAATTGAGCTTTGCTCAGTGAGGCAGTAAAATCTTGTTCTTTAATGAGGTGTGATGGGCACTTCAATCATACTGTTCCTTGTGGTTATTACAAAGAAAAATCAGACCACCCTATCGTCTGACCAAACCACCAGTCTCACTGATCACAGTAGAGTTTGTCCAAATTAGAAAATACCAAATCTAGGTGGTTGCCTGTTTCATGAGTGGCACTAGATGGTAATTGTGTGAGTTAAAAGGAAGTTTGTCTCCTAAAAATAAGCATGCTGTCGCATCTGAGTTATCATCTATGTGATAATTAAAATCTCTTAAGATTGTAAAATTGGCCACCTTAGCCATATAGGGAAATATTAGGTCACTTGGTGCTTGAGGGATGCAGGTATCATAGCCGGGGGCTCAATAAATAAATGCACCTGATATAGTAAAATTGAGTGACAAGGATAATCGGAAGTTCAGACCCTCCACATTGTTGAGAGAGGCAATAGGAAAAATGGCACACGTTTAGACATGTTTAACATTTATTGGGACGCTGCCCCCTAATCTTTATGACTTGTAATCCTAAAAAAAATACAAAAGCCAGGAGCAATGACTTCAGCATTGTCAGGTAACGAGTTGTCCTGTAGCCAAGTTTCGGCAGGAAAGATGGCACCAGGATTGAAATCTGTGATAAAGTCACAGCTATTTAGTTTGTGTCTAGGTAAGAACCAAACAATCAATGGAAACATTTTATAGGCCAAAGGTTTAGTGGATAATGTTCAATTAAAAGGTCTCTGCCCACAAAGGGAGGGACATACAAGAGTGGACAAGGTGATATTCTTCATAAATTGAGATACATTTACTCCTACAATGGGATCCATAAACTTTAATACAGATGGAACATTAGCCTTACCTTTGATGTCAAGACGTTCTTGATGGCTGCAACTGATTGGAGCTTGAATTAGTCGATCAGAGGGCTAAATCAGATCGGAGCTATAATTAGTCGCCTGGAAGGTGTGGCACTGGGGGGCATATAATCAAGGGGGTTTATCTCCGCTTTTTTGGCTTTAAAAGCCAAGAAAGCTGAGATAAAATTATCTCCCTATTACCTAGCTGTCGCTAACACCAGTTAGCGACAGCTAGTAGGAGATAGCGACCATCTTGGGCCCCACTTTGCATGTCAGTGATATTTATCACTAATGACATGCAAAGTGGGCGTGCCAAGATGTTAGCGACTGGAAACAGTCGCTAACATCGCTATCTCCTATTACCAACTTTTGTAAATATTCGCGCTAAGCGCGAATATCTCCAAAAGCTAACACCTGCCCTGAGCAGTTCTTAGCCATGTTATCCAATGGGAGGTGGATAACATGGCTAAGAGCATTAGCTCGGTAATGCATGAATATCGCTGACTTTTCAGCGATATTCATGCATTGCGCGTTTTTTATCGCATTTGTGATAAACCTTGGTAATACCAAGGTTTATCTGCGATAAAAATCGCCGCAGCTCAGCGGTAAATTTTTGTCTCTAACCAAGCAATAGCAATAATTATTGCTATTGCTTGGTAATATGCCCCTGAGTTTGGTACAGGGACGGAGAAGGGCACAGACAGGCTTGCCTTTGGTGCACCAGCAGGGCACTAGCTGCTCTGATGTACACCAAAGCTATGTTTAAAACTCTCCATCCTATTGAGGGGCTGTGGTCTAGTAGAGTGAAAAGACTAGAACACTGCCTGCACTAGTCACAAGTCACTAATAGTTTGCAGAGAAAAATAAGTGAGGGGGGGCAAATAAAAAAACACAAACCAGATCCCGGCAGATCCAGTGTGTGAGGTCAAGCTCTCTTGCTTCGCACACTACCAGGGAAAGGAATATAATGAAAATAAATATGAAAAAAAATAAAAAACAGTATGGAATGTCTCTACTAAGTCATAAGGTTCAAGTGGGAGCCAGGTAACCCCCAAAATACATGGGGAAAAAACTTCTCCTGAAAAGGTCAGCTATAGTTGAGTTGCTGTAGTGTGAGGGACTGGGATGAAGGTGGACATGCACCAGTGCTGTTTTTGAAACCTGCCATTCTGGCATAGAAGGACACAAGGATATATTAATATTAATACTAAAAGCCAACAAGCAACATCAACTTTTGTATACCATTTAACTAGGAAAGGTGGTTTTGACAAGATCAATTTTATTTTTTTTAACTGATTTTACTTTTTCTTTTATTTTAATTTTTCGTTGTATTGAACTAAAACAAGACTAAAGTGGCATCAATACTTGGATCTAGATTTTTTTTTTTTATTACTTTTTTTGTGAACTCACTGGTGACCAGTCAGGACCTGGTCCCAGGCTTTTGTACTCTGTTCTCCAGCAGACACAAATGTACTGCAATCCATGCAGCACACACATAATTTGGTTGTAGAGGGGGTTAAAATCACAAATCCGGGCTGCTGCAGCAGCAGGTCAGGGAGAGCACTGTCATTAGGTTGCACACTAGGCGAAGGAGCACTTGATGTAGAGGGTCCTTTGTCTGTCTCTTCTGTTATCTTTGCAGCAATTTTTCAGTGTATTGAACTAAAACAAGAAGAAAGGGGCATCAATTCTTGGATCCAGATTTTTTTTTTAAAGTACTTTTTTTTTGCAAACTCACTGGTGAGCAGTAAGGACGTGGTCCCGGGCTTGGGTACTCTGTTCTCCAACAGACACAAATGTACAGCAATCCATGCAGCACAAACACAATATGGTTGTAGAGGGTGTTGAGATCACAAATCAGGGCTGCTACAGCAGCAGGTCAGGGAGAGCAGTGTCACCAGACTGCACACTGTGCAGTGGAGTACTTGATGTAGAGGGTCCTTCATCCGCCTCTTCTGGTATCTTTGCAGCATTCAGCTGCCTGTGTGCCTAGCCTTTAGATGTTTGCGCAGTCCAGACATCCCAAAAGTATAGTTTTTCCACTATCCCAGGAAAATTCCCGATTTCAGAGGATACAGGAGGCTACCTTCACCAAGACTTTCTTTTCGCCTGCTGGAATTTTAAAGAAGCCCCATATAATGGACAATATGTGGTTTGTGGGTCCTCTTGTTTCTCCTGTTCTTCAACAGGTTGGTATTTTGTTCATTGTCCACCTGATGCCATTTTTCTAATTTGATCCCAAAAAAAGTAACAACAAAAAGAAAACAGCTGACCCTGTTGAGGCTCTGAATGGTGTGAACTGCCACTCCCTAATACCAATGAAAGTGTCGGAGCTGCCTGGGGATACATCAAGATGATAACATGAGCTAATGACATGTGTGTTTCTCTTTCAGCCACAGCTACAGGGGTGCCGTCTTCAGGTACTGTGATATTGCAAGACCTAAACACGCAGAAATGTCACTGTAAATTTCAAGACAGCTTCCTTGTTTGAGCCTGTAAGGAAACCTCCACTTTAAAAGTTTAAATAAAAGTACCCCTTCACAGTGAACACAACTTTTTTTTTTAAACGTCTGCGTCCAGCTGGACGTCCATTGGACATGGCAAAGGAAGTAAAGGTCCCGTAAGAGTGACATGGCACGCCCCCTCATTGGCTCTGCGGGTCTCACTGGAGTACCGCAGAGCTTATGAGAGGTCAAACAATGTATATAAATGAGCCATTTCATTGGGCATAAAGAAAATAGTAGTTTAAGCAAGTTCACAAGCTACAGAAGAGTTCTGGATTCTATTTGCCATTGATATTTGACTGAGGGAGCTGGAAAAATTGTATCAACATACACCATAGCATCTAGCAAAACTGGGTCAAAGACATCAACCAAAATAAGAGCTTGGGCTAGCTTAATACCATCATTCGTGGATGAGGATGTAATGGTGGTGTCTACAACATGTTCAGCACGACAATCAACTAGGTCTGAGAAGGAACCTACTGTGTGACAGTTCTTTACACTTGCACCAGGTCAAAAAAGATATCAATGCCTGAAATGCAACATGCACACTGTGCAATCAAAATCTACGCTGTGTCTATCAAGGACACTACTCTATGGTCATTTCTGGAACATAAAAGCATTTAAGAGTAATGCTACTCAATTATATCGCAGGGGCCAAGGTCCAGAAAAAGCTTGCAGGAGATGAAGGTGAAGAAGTACAAAGAGTACCATCTGACTTTGCAACGTTGGTTGCTTTTCATTAATGCCCCTAAATACATATAGGTTTGCACAATCTCATTTCTGTTTGGGCCTATAGACGAGCTGAATTTCGAATGTTTGCATCCTAATGCCATGACCTTAGTTTTGTTGATATTGACCAGTTATTATTGTTGATGTTATAGGTATTCACTTTGAGCAATTATCATTGAAGACCTATCTGGATAATGGAGAGGATGATAAGGTTGTCTGCATATGCAATGTATGGAACTTTAGTTTTGTCTAATTTGGATTGTAAACCTCACTTTGTTGAAATACAAATAAAAGGACTAAAACATATACACTGAAAAGTAGTGGGGCCTAGATGCAGCCTTGTTTCAGGCCATTAATGGTATTCATTTTTGCTGTTAGCCCATGTCCGTCCGAAAGCTTCACTCTTACCCTGGTGTCAATATGTTGGACTACTAGCAGATTTAAGAGGCCTTTGTATATGCCCCAAGAAGCTAGTTTGATCCACAAATTAGCACTGTTAACTTTATTGGATGCTGTAGACAATGATGTGGCACACAAAAAGTTTGTTGGCTTTGAGTAAATGTGCTTTCTGTGCTGGCACGGTTAGTGCCACAATGTCATCTGTTGTGGAGCACTTTAGATAAAAACCAGTCTGAAGAAACCCAGTTCTATTGGTTTGTTCTGCCCAATGCTGCAAATGGGTTAATACGTTTTTGAAAAAAGTTTCCTGACGGCACCTAAAACTATATCGGCCAATAGCTATGCAAAGAGTCTTCAGGCCTCTTTTACAAATGGGCTGAATAATTGAGCCTTTCCATGATGGTAAAAACACAGCCTAAACAAATCATTGACTGCATCTGTGGCGCTTTACCTCACGGGCTCCTGCCATACGCCCAGGTCTTCCGCGGCTCCTCCGCTCTCCTGCTGTGGGCTCCTGCCCAGGTCCCCCCCCTGCCGCCAGTGACGCCATCCCATCATACGTCGCGGCCGCTGAGAGAGGGGGACTACATCCCCAAAGAGCCTTTGCACCGGAGACCGTCCACCTGCAGCCAGCGCCCGGAGGCGCATAAAAACACCGGACTCCCTCGACAGAGACGGAACCCTCTGCTCTCACATTTGCCGACCCTGCCTGCTTCTGTGGCGCTTTAACTCACGGGCTCCTGCCATACGCCCAGGTCTTCCGCGGCTCCTCCGCTCTCCTGCTGTGGGCTCCTGCTCCTGCCCAGGTCCCCCCCTGCCGCCAGTGACGCCATCCCATCCCGCGTTGCGGCCGCTGAGAGGGGAGGACTACAGCCCCCAAGAGCCTTTGTGCCGGACACTGTCCACCTGTAGCCAGCGCCCAGAGGCGCATAAAAACACCGGACTCCCTCTGCGTCACGGGACGCGCGCGGGAGCGCGCCGGGAGAAGCCCGGGCCAAGGGCGGGCCCGTCTAAGCCCGTCCAAGACTGGATAAGGCTGGGCTGGGCCACCCCCCTTGACATTTCTACCAAAAGGACATTATAACAATAAGCATATTGTTATTACTACGAGCAATATGCACTGCTAGGTATTGTACCACGGAGTTTCCAAACTGAACTATTCTCAGCTTTCAAATCTTGTTCCTTCTGTCTTATGGGTGTTCGCCCTTAAACGAAAATTGTCACTGTTATTGGTTAGCTGTTGGTGTAGCCTATGTACATACAAAAGGAAATGGCCACTAAAATTAGGAAAGGATCTAAAACTTTGGTGGGGGGAGGTGTCAGGGGGACTTTGGATGCCTTTCTGACAA
Organism: Lissotriton helveticus; assembly: GCF_964261635.1. NCBI lineage: Eukaryota > Metazoa > Chordata > Amphibia > Caudata > Salamandridae > Lissotriton > Lissotriton helveticus. Next base: position 1,596,713,079 of record NC_136059.1, on the reverse strand, counting down.
AGGCGGTCTCGAACTTAGACCACAAAATTTCTTTGGCAGAGAGCCGCCTGTCCTTTGAATTTCAGAGACACAAACGATCCTCTCTGGGCTCAATAAAGCTAACGATGTCTCCACCTACACAAAGTATGTTAAGCAATGAAAATATCTCCATCACAGACATTGGTATCCCCTTTTTATTTCAAGATAATCCATCCCCACAGAATTCAATTACTAGAATGTCTGCAGAGGTGGTTAATTTGGACCCCTCTGTGGACTTTTCCCTGGAGGAGTCCTCTCTGTTACAGTTGCCAGAGCCCACCCCCAAAACTAACAAGTGCAAAGTGACTGCCACTAAACCAGCCCCAGGTGTTTCCTTAAAAAGGAAGAGAGAGGGATTTTTTTCAGCGGGGGAGGAGTACTAAAACACCTAGAATCTCTCCAATCTCAACCGTGGGAGAGAAGATAGTAGCAAAAAATATCCAACCACCGAGGATCTTAAAACCTCAGGACGATACTATTCCGCTTAAATTACACCCCCCGGAGAGAGCCCAAAAGCAATGTACCCTGGAAAATATGGAACACCTAGTCAGGTCTCTAATTCTCCCACTAACAGAGAGAATAAAGAGAATAAAGAGCATGGGTAGTGACTTGAATGGCTTAGTGGAAATTACTACCTCAAACACTAAATTTCTAAAAGAATTAGCAACACTTGTATTGGCCAACATCAATAGGGGGCATAACCCCAGCAATATAAATCGTTCTCCTACTGGGGATATGCCCAGGCCATCATGCCCTAAGCTGTTTAGTAAGGTTGCTGAGAAATTGCCAATGGGGGGTGCGAGAGTCCACACAATGCCAAAGAAATCAGCCACAGGGGGCGTGAAAACAACTATGGGAGCCGAGATACTAATAACAGAGGTGTCAGGAGATAAGGAGTTAAAGAGCAGAGGGTCTGCTGACACTGATACTATCCCCAATTCACATCCTCCTTCCAAAGATATAGGAAGAGACATGACTATTGAAAAGGTCCATCCCCCACAGAAAGTCCAAAAAAGAACAAATCGCCACATAGATCTACCACCTGAGGCGGCTCCATACACTATTATTCTCACAGGGGTCCCCGAGCTTCCAGAGGGGAAGGCTATCTTGAATTAACCGCATCAACGCGGTGCAGTTTTCCGCGGTGCGCTGAAGATTTCTCAGAGTGTACGAGAGGTGTACCTCATGACGAGCTAAGCTCGTCATGAGCGTTGAAGGGGTTAATGAATAAAGTGATACATTGGCTCACGAACAACAGGCCATTGCCCCCTAATATTGATGGAGAGATAGCGCATGTGAGAAGACTGGCCTGGGTGGGACAGCGACCTAAAGATTTACCTGGGGATGTAATAATTATCAACTTCAGAGACCCAAGGGCGGTCACACATATAACTGACTGGTACCTAGAGCGGGGAGATAAAGGTATATCAACCAGGAACCTGGGTTACTTCTACCCACAGTCTTTGGTGACATTTCGGGGTAGACGCATCTTTTGCAATAAGTTTAATCATACTATATATGCCCCTTTTCCATCAAAGAATATAAATACTCATCAATGGAGACTTACACATCATGGTCATAGGTTATCAGAAAAACCAGATAGCTACTGGGGCGGGAGTTTACGGCCCGCCCAACTCACTTCATATACCCCACACTGGACTATTCCCTTAACAAATCAATTTAATGCTTTCTCGGGTCTAGATGACCTAGATTGACAGGCAAGGAATTCCTTAGGGGAACATGTAGAAACACCAACAACTCTGTTAACTATAGTGCCATATTATAACATGAGAGAAGACACCTCCGGTACCCCAGAAGAGGAATATGATTTAAATTTAAATGTAACTGCATTATGCAGCGACACAGCTGTGGAAGAAACCATCAGGCCACTTGGGGCCGATAGCCAGCCTTTAATTGCCCCCCTGGCACTGATGGACCTTGTACCATCAAAGGAAACTAGAACTAGAGACTGTCCTTTCTTAAAGAACACAGGTGCCAAGCTGACCAACCTTTCTCACAGCCTTCTATCTTGGAATGCGGCGGGTCTGTCAACTAAGGTCTCAAAGCAACCATGGTTAGATGTTGTGACGGAGCATAGCATAATATGTTTGCTGGAAACGTGGACGATAGAGGAACGCCACATTATAGGTTACCAAACCTTACATACACCAGCTTTGGTTAGCGCACAGGGCAGAAACAAAGGAGGCCTCTGCATTTATGTCGCAACGACAGGGGTACGGCGTTCTATCAGGTATTGGTGTTTAGATGGGGCCAATCACAAAAAATTCTTTTAGTAAACTTTCACAATAAAGCCCCTCCTAACACAATAGAGCCGATAATCCACAATCTCATGGCTAGTTTAACATCTTTAAGAGACCAGACATCTGGTGAGAAGGTGATAATCTGGGTTGGGGATTTCAATTGTACTATTTGCCCCATCATGTAACTGGCCTCTGTCCCCTGGTTGACCACAGGGAAGACAGCCCTACTCATTTCGCCCGCACAAAAACAGGTAATATCTTTAACGAAATCACCTTTCACCTTAATCTATCTTTTGTGAATGAGCTATGCAACCCGAACGTCCCTCTTCAACCGACCTATAATGGTCGCGGAGTAACTCCGTAATTGACTTCACCTTAATGTCCTCTGACCATGCGGGATTTGTGAGCACATGGGAAACAGGTACGGCCTTACTCAGTGACCACTACCCTATCTCTTTTACATAAAAAATTGGCAGGAAGAAACTTTTACAAAGGGAAATCTCTCTTACACCCCAAAGATCAATCTGGCCGCTAAAAACGGCTATATTATCAAATGGGAGAAGGCTGAGCCTGCTGGGTTCCTGAAAAAATTAATATCTTCATCCCTCGAAGATATTGGGGTATGTTTGACACACGACGAGGAACCAGCTAAAGTAATGGCTTCCTTTTCAAAAATTCAATTAGCGGTAAAAAATGTTTTTTTTAGAGAACATACATCTGTAGCAAACAGAGGGCATTGGTGGTTTGATAGGAAGTGCACTAAGGCACTTAAATTTAAAAAAAAGGCCTTACAAACTACACCTAAAAATCCTAATCCGCCACGCCAGAGGGACATTTAAAATGACTATTAAGCTTAGGAAAGCCACACTAAAGAAAGAGGCCTAGGCGTCTCTACGTGAGGCCGCATACCGGAGAGACAATACGGCTTTCTGGAAAGTGGTAAATGCCCCATACCTACAAAACAAAGTAGAGTTGAGGACTGTATTGACGTCGCAATAACAAGAGACACCTGGGTGACCCATTTTAAACATCTTTACAATAGACCGATGAGTGGACCTAGTATGAATACTCCCATGGATATTATATCTAGTCCCAGCAATTCTACTCATTTAACTAAATTCCCCTTAGACTTAACTTTCAATTGCCATGAGGTTATTAAAGCCATTAAAGAAAGTTCATCCGGCAAGGCGCCTGGCCCCGATTGTGTTCCGATCGATGTCTATAAGACAGAGATAGATCTCTGGGCCCCCTTGCTCACGAATGTGTTAAATAAGGCTAATCAATGTGGGTTCGTTTCATCTTGGCCTGCCGCTATCGTCGTGCCAATTTTTAAAAAGGGCAATAGAAATGACCCTATTTGTTATAGGCCAATATCGCTCCTAGATGCACTTATGAAAGTGGCTGGTAGAATAATCTTAAACAGGATCCACATCTGGGAGGAGGAAAATCAGGCTATTTCTAACCTGCAGTATGGCTTCTGATCAGGGAAAGGGACTGTGGAACAGTGTCTGAATTTGGCCTTACTTATTTCTAAATACACCCAGGCCAGGAGCGGAAAGTTCTACATTACCTTTGTCAATCTAACCTCCGCTTTCGACTGCGTGGACCACGATCTACTATGGAAAACCCTTTTAGATCTGGGAATCGATAGTCATATCGTAACCTTCATTAAAGAATTATATAAGGACGCAAGAGCTAGAGTGAGGTTCGGACGCCCGGGGGAGTGCTCGGATAAATTTCCCATTTTGAGGGGGGTCAGACAGGGGTGCATATTAGCACCCCTGTTGTTTACTATATATGTCAATTCCATTGGACAATATTTAAGAGGGTCACAACATGACTACCCCTCTTTAAACGGGACATCCGTGCCATTACTTTTATACGCCGATGATGCGGCGATAATGTCACGGACCAGGCTAGGATTACAGCGGGCCTTGGTTAAATTTTCTAACTTTATGAGGGACAGAAGTTTAAGACTGAACACCTCTAAAACTTACACAATGTCTTGTGGCCCAGGGTTAAAGAGGTTGCCTTGCCCAATATTTCTGGAAGGTCAAAAAATTGAAACAACTGACAGGTTCTCCTATTTGGGCGTAACTTTCGACAGGAGGGGGAGCTGGCATGCCGAGGTTGCTGCCAGAAAATTATCTTTCCTACGGACTATCGGTGCCTTGAAAAATTTCTCCGCCAAAGTAGGTGGGAAACCGGTCAAGGAACTGATACATATTTACAAGGCCAAATGCATACCTACAGCTACATATGGTGCAGGGCTATGGGGGATAGAAAATGCTCAGTCGTTACAATGTGGTGAGAACCAGTTCATTTGCCATCTACTGGGCGTCTCTAAATTTACATCAACTTACATGACACACATTGAAGCAGGGATCCCATATATTTGCGACACCATCAGGATCTCCCCCATATTGTTGTGTCACAAGGTCTGGGTCACCAAGGAGACTACTATAAACAGAGACTTAATAACTGATTGTCTCGCATTGGACGGGGTGGCAAATATTAGATGGCTATCCTATGTGACAAAGACTCTAACGGAGATAGGTCACCCAGAATTCTTTGAAAACCCAGCTACCATGGAGGGGATATCAAGAGGTTCTTTGAAAAAGATGGTTTCTGCGCATTTAGTAAGCGTCAGATGGAACCTTGAGAAAAAGAAATATACTGTTCTCCGATACCAGGAAATTACTCACTGTGAGGGTTTACAACACTATCTCACCCTGGTCGCAAGCCCCTATGCCCGCACACTGCTGACCCGCCTTAGATTAGGCACTTTCTTCCATCTGGTTACCTTCCCTACCTATAATGATTGGTCTACTGATAATTTAACTTGCCCTTGCGATGATAATTCAAAGCAATCAAATATACATTGCATGTTATTTTGCAAATTTTACCATGGACCACGAAGGACCCTCTTGATACCTGTCCTGAAAGCATGGGGGATTCGCACTTGTAGACTAGCATACATTAAATTGCAACAGTTAGATGATGATCATGTTATTCACGCAGTCTCAAATTTTTTAAAACTTGTCATCAAATTCAGGAATTCTATGTAGAGCCTTGTATTTTATCCTCAAGTATATAAGCTTTTATGCATTTTAATATGAGGTTTTTATAAGAATCGTTTGATCAAGCTTATCCTGAATATTATGAATGTATTTTGCTCTTTTTTTTAAAAACACAAGAAAATGATCTTTTAATGTTTTATTACGCTTTTATGATTTTAATCTGAAAATCGAATAAAGCTTGTTTTGAATTTGAATTTGAATTTGATAATGGTGGCTGTTAACAAAGTCAGCCTTAGGGTGGTCCTCCCCCAAACGTTTGCTAGTCCTCCTCCATTTTACTGAACTTATTTTTATTAGCCTTAGGACTCTGTGCACTTTACCACTGCTACCCAGGCTAAAGTGCTTAAGCTTACTCCTGGAAAACATGGTTAAATTGGCTTATATCCAATTGGCATATTCAAATTACTTGTAAGTCCCTTATAGAGTGGTATACCACATTCCCAAGTCCAGTAAATTAAAGACTAAAATAGGCCTGAAGCACTTATTCTGCCACTCACTTAAGTAGCACCTTAAAACATGTCCATGGCCAACCACTGCAGCCTGAATGCAGTTTTAAACTGCCATGTCGACTTGGCAATAAAAACCCTTTGCCAGGCCTTAGACTCTGCTTTTATTACATATAATCCACCCCTAAAATAGATTAGGGAGTCAATAGGGCCTGGTAGTAGAAAATTCCTAAATCTTTTTTTCACTCCTATGAAGCCGAACCCTCCCATAGATAACATTGGAGATTCCTTATTACAACTAATAAGGAGTAATTTCCAATTGGGAGTATGACTGACTGTAACTGGTCCCAGGATGCTTGTTTCACCCCCAGGGAGGACCCGGCTTGGCAGTTTGGGCTGGACTGTTCCCATGATGAGCAGGGTCAAGGCTGATTCAGGGTCAAGTCAACACTTCAGTTCACATGCACCCCCAAATACCACCGGGCGCGGATAGGGTGACACTCCTTTCAAGTACAAGCGGCTCAATTGTGGAACACTCTGCCACTGAAAATAGGACTGATACAGGACCTTCTTGCATTTAGGAAGTCATTAAAAACCTAGCTATTCCAGCAATAATATTCAACCTGGTTGTCATAGCACACAGCTAATGTTGTCATCACACCTCAGCGCCGGGACACTCGATTGAGTAGCTGTGCGCTTTACAAATATCCATTTAACATAACATAACATTTGCATACGGCTGGGTCCAAACTGGGGTGGCATAGTGAGCAAAAGAATGATGGATTTAATTCTGATGTTTTGACGGGGGGTGAAGGTTTGATTAATTCAGCATTCTGGCCATAATTTGTTGCCACAGCATTGTACCCTGGTTAGGGCAAAAATAGAGAGATCTATTATTTTCAGGGCTTCAGAGCTTAAAGTACACTGAAACGTGGTTGATAGTTAATGCCCAGGGCCGGATGTAGTGGTGAGTTGGTCTCTGAAGATGTTTTTTTGCTTGTTGAGTCTTGAATAGAAGTGCTGCTTTATCCAGGCATCCCTTTTGTTTTTTTGTTTATTATTGAAAATTGTGTAGTTCCCCTTCTCCTTATTCTGCAGTGGCCAATTGATCTCTTCTGCTCAATTTGACTGATGCTCATTCAGTTTGTGCAACTTCATTAAGCATCTCTTACTAATATGTGGTTAAAAAGAGTCCACCTGTTTCTTAGCTGTGCAGTTGACTTTTATTCATGCACTTTTCTAAAGTATAAGTATAATTTTCGTCGATTCTGTGACTTTTATTTACTGAGTCAGTTAAAAGGTTGTGGAGTATTATGTGAGTTGTTGGCCTGGTATATGCAGTCCACTAATTGAAGTGGGCACCCTGCACCAGTCCAAATGACACTTATGATGTATGAGGTCAAAGATAACCTTTAGAAAGCTATCCTAGTGGTAGCTGTGGAGAGCGGCCTTCAGGCTTCATCTTGAAGGAATGTAAAGCAGCTAGTTTTATCAGAATATCACCTCTTGATTTAAATAAATGAAAGGAGAACCACACAGTAGTTATATAAAAATATGTATTTATTATTATAACACTCTCTAGTATCCTCTACCCGAGGATAGAACACAAAGCACACAATACAAGATCAATAGAGCAGTTGTAAGTAGCACACTACACAGTAGGCTCTAGGGGGACACCAAAACATATACTAAAATAGTGGTATAGCAACTAGGAATGGCGTCAAGACATGGTCGGGAGCACATAGAATCACTGGGACGCCAAAGAACCACCCAAGGTGAGCAGATAGGGACCCCTCGGAGGATGGGTGCTGAGTGCTAACACGAATGCGGCCTCCGTACAATTCTACGAGGAAGCCGCGGTTGCAATTTTTTTGTTTAAGGACCCTTTTAGGAGGACTTCGAGGAAACATTTCAGAACATAAGAGGTTGGAGAGCCAAACCACTTGTGGATATGGAAGTACCAGAGTTACCTATTCCAGAGGAGCCGGGTACATAGGAATAAAATGGTGTCGAAAACTGCAGTTGTTCTCTATGGAAGGCTTCGAAGTAGTGCTGGTGCCATGAAGGTGAAAAGTGTCTGGTGGAATCCAAGGGTGGATTGTTAAGGAAAGGAACATGAAAGCAGAGGGGACAGAGTCTGGGCCACTTCAGCATGACCAGGGGCTCGGGAAACGAATGCCCACAGATGTCGGGTGCCTCAGGTGCAAAGAAGGGATGCTTGACTCTGCAGCCATAAGGACCAGGAGACGTCAACAACAATCAGGAACCAGGTGCGAGCTGTCCCATGAAGGATGTCGAGTGTTGAGGGGTCGGTGTTCGGCTGGAGCACCAGCAAGCCACGGACAAAACAACCCACGCAAGAAGGTCAAGCAGGTTATGGTGTGGACCAGCAAGTTCCAGGGAACTCTCCAAGCAATGGGGAGTCAGGGCACATCTGTAGCAACCAGGAAAGCCAAACAGAAATCAAGATGACACTCAGGAGGACTTACAGGCCGAATGACCAGGAGTCGTAAGGGGACCTCAAGCAATATTGCAAAGTTCCAGCCCACGGGTCACACGGTGCGAGGCAGCCATAGTTCTTTGGTGCAAATACTGCTCAGGGTCAGGAATACACGGAGTCCAATGTACAAGCTTGGGAATTGCCAACAAGCATATGCAACTGCACATAGATGTGGTGCACAGGGGTTCCGGTTATGCAGTCCCCTCGAGGGATACTGGCCTCAAACTAGCTGAGAGGGCAGACCGACCTCAGCAACCTTCGTAACCCACCTCCGGTGTTGCTGAGATCTCCATAGTGCGCAGGAGCTCGGGAGGAGCAGACCTGTCAGTTGCGCTGAGGTGTCTGCGAATGCAGGGGAGTAACTCCTTCACCCCAAGGGAGATTCTTCAGTTGTCCTTGGTGCACCACAGGTCCTGCACGGAGCCTGTATGGAGCAAGGGCACAGACAAAGCTATGGACAGAGGGGGGGACAAAGCCCGACCCAGCGGAAAACCAGCAAAGGGCAGAGTGTCCAGACGGTCGATGGTCAGTGGTTTCTTCTTGTAGAATCTTCTCCACGTAAAATCTGAAGAGCTACAGTCAGGTAAGCCCTTTTGTACCAACAGGAGAGGGTTGGAAAGATTCAGGGGACCCTCCTATGGGTGGAGCAGAACAGAGGGGAGCTTACTCCCATGTCCTTTGTCCTGTTTCATGCCAGAGCAGGAGCTATTAGCTCCCAGAACTGGTTTAGAGCTGGACTATGCACAGGGACTCCAAATGTGCCCCAGGTGCAGACTTTCAGGCACTCTCAGAGTGCATCTACCCAGACCCAATACACTAACTCGTGTCTGCGAGGTGGTCAAACCTCCCTGTGACAGAATGCCTTTTGTGCTGCCTTCCTCTGTTCGAGCTTGGCTCAGCAGCAGGAGGGCAGAAATGTGTCTCTGGTCGGCAGCATCCATTTTGTGCTGACCGGGTAGAGAAGGCTGGCACCTGATAGACCAGTGACCCCATGAAGCTTCCTTCAGAAGGGTGCAATCATACCTCCCACATTGGTTACCAGTGTGGAGGTATGATTCCAAGGTGCTTGATACCAAACACAACATGTTTTGTTTTCGCCGGTTTCAAAATAGCATTTACCACAAGTTTATAATGCACCTCTACCTATATGTCCGGCTGAGTCACAGACAGCCCAGAAGAATGGTCTCCGAAGGCTGCAGAGGGGCCCTGCTCATGCAGGGGCACCCTCTCACGTAAAACCCAGCACCCTGCCTTCAGGATTGATAAGGCCTGCTGTAGAGGTGACTTATACGTTTTAAGTGTAGTGACCTATAGGTATAGTAAACCTATATCTAAAGTAAGTGGTGCAAGCACCAGCTTACACAGGTTGCAGTAGCAGACCTGTAGTTCCATTTTATATACTAGGGACCTATAAGGGTACCCCAGTATCCAATCTGGAGTGTACCAAAGTACATGCATAGCAGATAGACTGGGGTCCTGATTAGCAGGATCCCAGTCAGACTAGTCAAAACAGTGCAACATCAAGCAAAAAGCGGGGCAAACCATAGGAAGCAGATCCTACTTTCCTACAGCGTGTCAGATACAAGGTGTATATTGTGCCCGGTCTCTACTTACCTTCAGACTTGGAAACAATTCTTGAAAAAGTTCTTGAGAAGGTGGAGTCACAGCGGGGCACAGCGGGGCAAGGCAGCAGGCTGTATCCAAGTAATTGACAACAGGGAGCCTCTGGACGAGGTATCAGTGAAGCCGTTATTGAAAAACTCAGAGCAGGAGAAGCTGGATATCCAAGCCGAGGAGGTCGCCTTCATTGATGGGCTGCTGGTCGTCAATGAGCCCGGTGAAGATTTCTATCTTCTGACTTGCCTCTCCTCAGTGCATCAGTGACTATGAGGTATTTGCATACAAATGGAATTCTTTGACATTCGTCTCATTCTCCACCCTTTTGGTATCAGCGCAAGCTACTTAAATAATTTTTTTGTCGTCCTTACCTCTTTTATGCATGTAATAGCAGTTTTCTGAGGAGACATTGCTTCACTTACATGAGACTTGAATTTCCTTAGAACTTTGCTTCGTGCAAAGCAGGTCTTGTCGAATTCATTGTGCAGGTTTATCCTTCCAGGAGTTTATTTTTCTCATTGTGCGTGCCCGAATCATTTATGGGCAGGAAACATTTACATTCAGGTAAAATCCACCTCATCACTTTATCAGACTCCGCTCTTTCCTCTTTGGAGCCTGTGGGAAGGATGGTTCACGCGCCCCCTTGGATATGATGCAGTGTAGCTCTTGTCTAGCCGATTTGGCCTAAAATCCTTAAGTGGTATTTTGGGGGAAAGCGAGTTGACCTTTGGCGAAACGTGTTTAATTGGGCCCAATTGCCATGGACCGGACATTTTTTAACTACACTAGTTCCAGGAAAGTACTGCTGTTATTGTTCAACTGTTCTTATATAAAGCTTTTCGATGTTAAAATTGCCACTTATTATTTGCCTGGAGTTACTGGAATGCCATAGAGGCTGGTGCGCTCGGCAATGGTTAATTTGTAAACCAAAAACGTGTCCGTGCTCTTGTGAGGAGTGAGCTTGCACCAGCCCAATGCCTCTGTAAACGATGTCGAATACAGAACTCCTGTGCCTACCGAAAAAGAATGAGAACGTGTTCCAGTCTCTATGGGTCGAGTTCACGCTATAACCGTCGATGTTCCTGATTAGTGCCGGTGCTGGGCCCCGGAAACCACCGGCTCAAAATAAGCACTGACGCTTGGACAGGCATTGCAGTTCAGGGAGATCACAAAACACTTTCCTTACGGTCTTGGATAAAGGATGAGAAATAAACTACTTTTTCTTTTGGATTTTTCAGTTCACAATTTGCACAACCTAGTTTTCCCAGGCCTGAATTTGAAATTCTCAATGTCATACAAATAGACATTTGAGTCACCTGAAATAGGGTTGAGATTGAGAACAATGTAGAAATCATGTTATTACAGGTTGGAGTGCGGGTTTACAGTTTATTTCAAACACTTGAGCCGTTCTGCAAAACACTTCACCAGACGCATGAATGTGCCTAAAGCAGTGCCAGTATTCAATTTGCATGAATATTTCAACTCCTTCGTTCATTTTTCTTGTGTATGCATTTTGCATGTAAATTTAATGGGAAAAGCTATATATGCAAAAGAATAAAACTAGCATAAATAACTAAAAAGGCGATTTGCCGATTTTCTAAATGCTTTTTGTTCTGCCCTTGTTATCTAAGATTTGCACTGACTGCTGAAAGCACACCATCAATTCAGCACTTCATATTTTTAAGAAAAGTTACATGCATTTAACTTTTAATGACTGTACTTTGAAATAGTTCTGACAGGAGACAGCTTCCACGGACACTTAAAACACTGATCTCGAACTTCTGCGAAGCTTATTATGCTCGCAGTAGAAAGGCCTGCCATTTTACATTCAGAAGGACTAGCACAATGTTGCCAACGACCCGGCAGATCCCCTGGAAAAAGTCAAACCGTGCCAGCGTGAACAATGGCGATATAAATTAATCAACTGCAAGCAATGAATCAATAAAGCTCCTCCACTTTGCTGCTGAACACACTCTAGGTAATGTCAGAAACGAGAGCACGAATAGTACAGAGACCTCAAATGAACTTCAGGTAACATATCGAGAATTCTTAACGAAATGTTCTGTCTCCTTGGTGTTTCATGACTTAAGAAGGTTTTTTTCAGTTTCTAAGGCAGCCTCGTTTAGCAAAATGGCACAATTACGTGTGTGCACTGAAACCATGTGATTGAACTATTTCGAAAACATCCTTCTAAGTTTAACGTGTCTTGGATAATGGTTGACTCATTTTATATTTGCAACACCTGAATTTCAATTTTGCCCATTCTGAATTAAGGAGCCTTAAGATTCTTGAGGCACACTGATGAGTTTTCTTTACCAATTTAAGAACTGAAAACAGGTTATGGAGAAAGATTTTGGCTTCTGCATTTATTTTAGTGTTAATTGTAGATGTGCAAATGGATGGAGACATGCCACGTGAGGAATGTTCAATTGAATGATAGCCAGAAGGATTCAATTTTCAGATTTGTTTCTAAAATGAAGATCATGAGATTTTTTCGGAAAGGTAGTGCATAAAGTCGCCTCGACTTTTGATCCCAATCCAATGAGTGAACTACCATCATTTTTACGGGCCTCGTTTAGAGCAGGCCAGTAACTTGTCTTCAATCAAATCCTCAAAGGTTCTGTCTGCCCTCCCCTATGAATTGCTGCAAACGTTTGTGGTGGTTTTGCTCTTCCAAATAGTGGTGAAACGACTTGGTCATACACTGGTCTATTCTGTTCTCTTCTGTTAGAAGCCAAGAATGTGCCCAGAGGATTGAAAAAAATCTATGAGTGCATCAGGGACACATTTGTGCACACTCTTCAATAGTCACATATGTGAAAGCCATGACATATCATCAGTAATATTGTGACACTTTCCCACCCTACCCCTGATATACATCGGGGAGGTTTTTAAGGAAAGATTTGTTGGGTGGCCCGCCAAGCTGAATACAATGACCTAATTGATTTGAAATCCCCTTGTCTGATTGCACATTGTTGAGTTTCTAAATATTTAAATATACTCTGGCAGTGGTGTAGCAAGAGTGCCAAATGGATACATTCTAATGATCTGTGTTTGTCCACATGGTCACAACCTCTAATCCTGGCACACCCACTTAGGCTTACATCCATCCATGGTCAAGAGGATGAGTAACATCGAGTTGTGTAACAAAACATCAATTATTTCTGTGCCTCCATACACTTGAGGATGAATGTGCACTTTACAAAGACACATGTTATGACATGAACATGCCAGTAGTCGCAATGGGCCCCCATCCATTAGTTTCACAATAAAAGCATAATAATATTTGGGATGCTGAGCCACTCACATCTCCTGGGAACTGGTACCATTGTACCCGATGCAGTATCATTATCTGTGTTCCTATAATCTGGAAGCCTGACGTTTCACTCTTGGTGATCTATCTAAACATTTAAAGGGAATACCAAGTTGACTGCTGTTGCAGTAGTCAAAACATGTCACTACCAACTCTCTGGGTATGGAGAGTTAACGATTTTATGAAATATGGATAGTTGGAATTTAATGCTGCTTGCCAATATCTGGACTTGGGAATCAAAGTTAATATCAACATTGAAATTGCTGGTTATCTTTTCTTCCTATGCTCAATGGAACTTTTAAGCAAGTCAGTAATTTAATCAGGCAGGATTTATCTATGTTTTACGCCACTGCTAGGATTTGACTTTTGGCTGAGTGTAGGGCAAGAAGTACTCCTTTCACCCCAAGTAACTTTTTTGTGGCATTTAGTAATAGTGAACTAAAGTCCCTAACTCTTTCTTTAAATGAGAAGAAGTTGGGTATTATCTCTGTATATTTGGAAACACCCTGAATACTAACCAAGCATTTGTGGCAGATAAAGTACACACATATTGAACACTTATGGTGAGGAGAAGAGCCTGAATAGCAGCAAGTCACCTTGCGAGTGGAAGGCGCATGACCGGGAATCCAGACATGTCAGCTGCAGTTGGAGAGTAAGTATTGGATCCATTTTATTTATTTCAGACAATCATACCCATTTAACTCATTTTCTTAGAAAAACTGTGTGGCTCATTCTATGGTATGCCACTGAGATATCCAAGAGTGCGATAGTAATAAGGAACATTTTTAAGAGGTCAGCTAAAGCAGTTTTGGTTGCTCTCCAACTTCTGAACCAGGCTGAAGCTCTAAGAGGAAGCAATTTTGGTCCACATTTCCCTGCAATTGCCTTGTAAACTTTTTCCAAAGATTTCGCTAGGACATAGTATCCTATTGGCTGCTAAATAAAATATATGTTGGGATATGGTATTGGTGTGATGGATGCATAATTTGGATTACCTTAAAGAACACCTGGGATTAATGAGACATTGCTGTGGTTTGTGATGGCAGCAGCTACAGTTAGAAGACATTGTTTCATATAAGTTGCTGCACTTGGTATTGCATGCCTATAGGATGCTGAGTGGTGAAGAGATATTGGGAACCTCTATGGCCTTTTTGTCCCTTCTCCTATAAATGTTATGTAGTGCAGGCATTTTGAGGAAGGCATTTCCTTATTTGCAGTATTTTATCACTTTGGTGCTCTTTTATTTTTGTTTATCTCTGCCTTAGGAGGAGGGGTGATGGTAGCCAGGTAAATGGGTTGCCTCAAAGCTTCTATGATGACCACACTCGCTATGTTGCTTAATTTCTGCACCCTTGCTTTGACAAATCTGTAGTCCTCTGGAGAGCTGAATGGACATTTACTGTCTGAGCTTTGGATCTCTCGGAGACTGTAGTTCCCTGTAGCTCACGAATGTTGCACGGTCCATCACCTTCTGTTTTCATGTAGATCAGCCACAAAGCATCTGAGAGTGGCAGGATAGGCTAAGCATGCTGCCATGAAATGGACCTTCTGTGCACTATGGATCCTATAGTTCAAAATGTCCAGAACTATGCTATGCTTTTGTAGGCTGTGCTCTAGCTGTGTCTATGTTGAGTCAGTGATAGAGTCAAAGACTAGGGAAGGAGACAACAGCCTGGAAACACCAGAATGCAAAAATGTCCTATTTGTGGTGAAAGGAGATAACAACACCCTGTACGATATGCGTAGGTCAAAAATAGCCAGTTTTTATGTGTTTCATCTTTCAGATGCATCTCACATTTTGTAGTGGATCATCACTTTTGGAGCTAAAATCTGCATATTTAAAGTAATTTTCGTGCTTCCAAGGTTCCTAAACACATGATTTAGGGTGAGGGTAAAAGTGAATGTGCTCACTCTGAGGACTTTAACAGTGGGTTTTCACCCCGAGAAGCGAATTAAACAAAATGTGTGGGCATTTCATGTGCAAGTGAAAATGTACTATTATTGGCGAAAAGAGATAACACCCCTTTAAGGCATACTTCTGAAAGATCCAAAAAGGTCTATTGTTAATTGTTTCATCTTTCAGCTATATCTCACATTTGGATGTGGATCATCACTTTTTTTGTGCCTAAATTAGCATATTTTAAGTGATTTTCCTGCTTCCAACTGTCCTGGGGTGATGGTAAAAGTGAATGAAAATGGCCAATTTGCTCACTGTGAGGACTTTAACAGAGTTTTTTCACCCTGAGAAGCGAATTAAATTAAATTCAATTATTTGTAGGCATTTCATGTTCAAGCGAAAACTTGGCAAAAAGAGATAACCCCCCCCCCCTTTATTTACTACACATTTCAGAAAGTGCAAAAAAGTTCATTTTTCAATTGTTTAAACTTTCAGCTTTAACTCAAATTTGGATGTGGATCATCATTATTGTATTTAAAATTAGCATATAGAAAGGGATGTTCGTGCTTCTAGTGGCCCACATTTAGGATTTGGGGTGTGGGTAAAAGTGAATGAAAATGGCCAATTTGCTCACTCTGAGGACTTTACCAGTGTTTCTTCACCACGAGAAATGAATTAAACAACATTTGGAGGCATTTCATGTTCAAGCAACTGTTACAACATACTTCAGAAAGGTCAAAAATATTTCGCTTTTAATTGTTTCATCTTTCAGCTATAGCTCACATTAAGAAGTGGATCATCACTTTTGGAGCTTGGCCTGTGCATACGGAATTCCACAGAGGAGGTCAAACAGCAAGCTGCAGATAAACAGAGAAAGACCCTGTCAGCAGTGGAGGTAGGGTGTGAGCTGGTAAAGGTGGTTGTAGAATGTCAGATATGAATCTTGTTGCTTCATTGGAATAGTGGAGAAAAAACACTCCCCCTTAGGACATACTTTAGAAAGGTCAAAGATGGTCTGTTTTCAAATTCTGAGTCTTTCAACTATTTCCCACATTTGGATGTGGACCATCACTTTTGGAGCTGAAATGAGCATGTTTAAAGTGATTTTTGTGCTTCCAAGGGTCTGAAACACATGATTTGGGGTGCAGGTAAAAGTGGATGAAAATGGCCAACTTGCTCACTTTAAAATGATTTCTTCACCACGAGAAGTGAATTGAACAACATTTGGAGGCATTTCATGTTCAGGCAAAAACATGTTATTTATTTCAAGAGGACCACCCCTTACGGCATACTTCAAAAAGTTCAAAAAAGGACTGTTTTCAATTGTTTCATATTTCAGCTATATCTCACATTTGGATGTAGATCATCACTTTTGGAGCTAAAATGAGCATGTTTAAAGTAATTTTCGTTAATTGTTTGAATATGTTTATTGCATTTTTTATCATTTTTATAGCATTACACATATGCGAAAAAAAAGGAGGATTAACCGTACCGTAGGACAGAATATTTGTCACAGATCGCTTCAGCTATTCATACACATAAAGGACCTCGTAAGGATCAAAATAAAGGTAAAACAGGTAAATCAGCATGGTAGTATCATCAGTTACAGTTACGCCAAAGAGAGAACAGTGATCATCAGTGGCTGTTCACAATATAAAGGGAAAAGTAAGAATAAATCAATAGCTGTTTCCCAGTATCACATCAGAGATTTGTTCAGTTCGGAGCATGGGTTATGCTATGGCAACAGAGCAAGGCATAACGGGCACATCAGCAATGCAATATATATCCAAAGCTTTGTTTCTAAACCAACATATATAAAGAACAATCTAAAGAATTCAGGAACAAAAGACTGTGCTGTGGCTAACAATAAATGCGTGTGTACGTGTGGTGTGCATGGGGCGGATGGTAGGCAGGCATGTTTGGTGCTATGTCGGTAGTAAGTATCTAGTCGTATCTCCAGCCCGGCATGCAGGGGGAAGGGGGGGAAGAAAGGAAGGGGGGAGAACTCAGTCGGGAATATGCAGAGAGCGGCACGGGCGTCTAAACAATGCCACTCCGCAGGCACGCCTGGTGGTAAGTCGTCAAAGTGCTATCCCAGTCCAGCGCTATAGGATACATTCGGAACTCCGCTGTCTCTACTCTATGTAGCGCTACACTCTCCGCCCTTGCCCAGTTGTCAAATGAGGTACGCCAGTGAATCGCCTGGGGGGGGGTGCACTATTCTTCCAGCGCTTGGTAATGAGATGTTTCGCAGTTATCAGCCCCAGGTCCCAGAACCTCGCCTGTACTTTCGTCTGTTTCGTCCTTCTAAACAGGCCCAATAAGCAAGCCTCCCATGTATGCGGCTAGCTGCCTCCCGTTGCAGCTGCCAAAGTCCCCGACACTGCAATCCAGTAGGTGTGCCGTGGAAGGGCATGTCCAGAGTACATGCAGGAGCTGTGTGTCAACTAGTCCGCATCTGGGGCATGCCGATGTATCAAGTCCAAAGTATCGATTAAGCTTATCTTGGGATAGATACGCACGGTGCACAATATAATATTGTATAATCTTAAAACGTGCATTGCGCGGTATATTCTGTGTCCCAACTAGTATCTGCGCCCATTCCCTGTCAGTCCAGTCCTGGCCCCTATTAACTGTCCATTTGTCTTGCAGCCGCTGTGACGAGAACTGTGTGTGTGTGTGTAGTGCTTGGGCGAGCCAGTGTACTATGTGAGACCGTTTCCCATCACATGCAGATACTGGATCAGTAAATGCGTTGGTGGCTCCTCTGTTAGAGCTCCCCAGGCACGTGTCAGTGTATGTAGGAGTGTCGATGGGTCAGGAACTGGCCAACTGGTAGCCCCGTGTTGTCCGTCAGGGTTGCAAAAGAAAGCAGCTCACCATGGGCAAACAAGTCTCCCAGACTCTCCAAATCAACGGCCACTCAGCTGCCCAATGCTGGTTCCATAAGTGCGCCTCCCTCCCAAGGTGTACCCAGCAGTGGTAGATTGGGAGCATACGGTATTGTAGCATTGGTAAGTTTCAGGCTCCTTTCATAACATTTTCTCGCCACCACGAGGTGTATCTGATCAGGGCAGCGGATCTTAGTTAAGGGGTGAAACAGCGCGTGTACCTGTGCGACCGTCATGACTGCGTTGTCCGAGGTAGTATCCCCTAAGTTCTTCCCGCTCAACCAGCAAGTGACCCACTGCAGCTGTGCTGCCAGGTAGTAAAGCTCATGGTTGGGGACAGACAATCCTCCACTCTCCGTTGCAGCATAAAGTGTCTTCAATGCAACTCTGGGACGCCCCGTGTTCCAGATCAAGCGTCTGGTTAGAGTTTCCAGCTTGCGGAAAATGCGAGTTGGAACATAGACCGGTAGGTTTGCATAAAAGTACAGTATCCTAGGCAGGGCAACCATCTTTGCAAGCGTAATACGACTGGGGACATTCAGCGAAAGGGAGTTCCAGAAGGACACCTGTGCTGTAAGTGCCAAAATCGTTCTGGTGAGGTTGCCTTCCAATAGATCAGCGGGTTCACGATAAACCTGGATCCCCAGATAACGAAAAACGGCTGGATACCAGAGGAGTCGTTCACCCATCACTTCAATATCGCACTCCGGGGTGTCCGCAGCGAAAGAATATACACCTGATTTTGCCCAATTAACGCGAAGTCCCGACACGTCCCCAAAATTGCTAAATATGGCAGTGAGCGCGCATGGACAGCAGGTCAGGTCTTTAATGTAGATCAATAGATCATCAGCATACAGTGATACTGGGTGCACCCCGTCAGCTAAGGGGATACCCCAATCTGCACCGGAAGTGCGCAACTGTGTCGCCAAGGGTTCCAACATGAGTGCTAAAATCAAGGGGGAAAGGGGGCATCCATGCCTGGTACCTCTGCGAACACGAACCGGGTTAGAGAAAAGCCTGCCCGTGCGTATACGCACTACAGGGTCAGAATAGAGGAGTTCCACCATCCGAAGATAGGCAGCACCTAGATCAAATTTTTCCAGCACCCGCATTAGGTAGGGCCACTCCACAGAATCGAACGCTTTCTCAAGATCGAGAACCATGCAGCCCGAGAGAGGCCACTGGGATACGTCCAGACTCTGCACTCGAAATAACCGCCTAATATTATAAGATGTGCTGCGGGTTGGCTCACAACCGTTCTGGTCGGCGTGTACTAGCGTACGGACCAGAGGGGCCAATCTCTGGGCCAGTGCAGACGCCAAGATCTTGTAGTCCGTATTGAGGAGGGCAAGCGGCCTATATGATCCCATATTGAGCACGTCCCTGCCAGGCTTCAAAAGTGATATCACGTTCGCCTCATGCAGGGTCGGTGGGAGAGTAGCATTTGCTATTGCCGCTGCATATACTCGTAATAACTCGGGAATGAGAATAGTAGAGTAGGCCTTATAAAATTCTGCAGGTAACCTATCTGGGCCTGGGGTCTTACCATTGGAGAGGGAGAATATAACCGTTCGAAGTTCCTCCGCTGTAAGTGGTGCGCCTATTTCCTCTCGTTGTGCGTTCGTGACTGCTGGTATCGGTAGTTCGGCAGATACCCGGAGATATCGTCCCCAGAGGCTCGTAAACGGGAACGGTATAGATTCTCGTAGTGACCTGTAAAAGCCTTGTGTAGCTCTCTGTGTGTAGACAATATCGCCCTGTGTGGTGCGGACCGACAGTACCGGTAGTGTTTGGGTGTCTCGCCGTATCAGCCAAGTTAATAACTTACCCGGCTTGTCCCCGGTGTGGTGTGTTCGCGCCGAGTGTGCAGCATAGTTCAACCTCCTTAGTCTATCTAGAAGTTGAGCATGATGTTCTCGGGCAGTCACTAACCTCGTATCGTCACCCCCCACAGCCTCTTGTTCGCCAATCAGTAAGTCGGACTCTACCTTCGTCAGATTTCTGTCTACCTGGCGTCTCATCCCCGCCTGTGTGCCCAGACAGTGACCCCGTGACCACTTTAAACGCCTCCCACTCAACCTGTGGTGTGGATGCAGTGTCCGTATTGTCCTCAAAATATTGTAATATGCGAGCCGATAGCAATTCCCTGAATGGGGCGTCCAATAGGATCTCCGGCTGAAGTCGCCACGTGGGGATCAGTGGGTGCGGGCGTTCCCAGGCAAAATCAAGAGTGTGAGGTTTGTGGTCTGAGTGGGTACGACCCAGATAGAAGGTGTCTGTGACATGGGGCAGCATGTCGCTCGATAACATGAACCTGTCAAGTCTGACATGTAGTGCATGGGCGCCTGAGTAATATGAATAAGTCTTTGTATTGGGATTGCGACTGCGCCAGGCGTCGTGAAGATCCCACTGTGTCGCCCAGTAGGCGAACGCTCTCGATGTTCCAACCATCGGCGCGTTGGCCGGGGGGGGGGGAGTGAGCGGTCCAGCGTGACATCTAGAACATAATTATAGTCGCCTCCAAGTAAAAGTGGAACACCCGGCCATGGCGCTATCACCGTCGACAATCGTTCAAGGAAACGCTCCTGATCAGTGCTAGGAGCATAAACAGAGGCTATGACTACCTGTTGTCCATCAAGTCTACCCTGAAGCAGCACATATCTGCCCTCTGCATCTACTTTACTGTGAGTGAGAGCAAAGGGGACCCCCGGACGGATCCATAGTAGGGTTCCACACGCATATGCTGAGAAACCCATGGCATACAGTTGCCCTCTCCAAAAGTAATTTTCATTCATGCAATGGTCCTAAACACATGCTTTGGGGTGAGGGTAAAAGTGAAAGAAAATGGCCAATTTGCTCAGTCTGAGGACTTTAACAGTGTTTCTTCACCCCGAGAAGTGAATTAAACATCATTGGGAGGCATTTCATTTTCAAGCGAAAATTTACTATTTTTGGCAAAAAGAGATAACAACCCCCCTTACGACATACTTCAGAAAGGTCAAAAATAGTCAGTTTTATGTGTTTCATCTTTGATCTGCATCTCACATTTTTAAGTGGATCATCACTTTTGGAGCTAAAGTTAGCTTGTTTAATGTAATTTTCGTGCTTCCAAGGTTCCTCTCCACATGATTTGGAGTGTGGCTAAGTTTGAATGAAAATGGCCAGTTTGCTTACTCTGAGGATGGTAACAGTTTTTCTTCACCATGGGAAGTGAATTAAACAATATTTTGAGGCATTTCATGTTCAAGCAAAAAAAACTGAATTTTGACTAAAAGAAATATCACGCCCCTTACAACATACTTCAGAAAGGTCAAAAATGGTCCTTTTTCAAATTTTGCATCTTTTAACTATATGTCACCCTTGGATGTGGATCATCTCTTTTGTAGCTGAAATGAGCATGTAGAAAATGATTTTCGTGCTTCCAGGGGCCCTAAACACAGAATTTGAGGTGTGGGTAAAAGTACATGAAAATGGCCAATTTGTTCACTTTAACAGTGTTTCTACACCATGAGAAGTGTATTAAACAACTTTTGAAGCATTTCATATTGAAGCGAAAATGTCTGATTTTTGACAGAAAGAGAAAACACTCTTTAGGTACAACTGTATCAAGGAAGAGGCAGGAAATGTTGAGAGATTGTTAAAAAAAATACGTTTGTGTGCGGTGATACATGCAAGGATGAGTTTCAAACTTAGAAGAACAAGATTGTCTCGGCAGGTGTTCTTACACCATTTAACCCCTCCAAAGAGTGCATTATCACTGTAAATGCGAGCAGCGACGAGCTAGGTGCCACCATTGCTCAGCTGAATGGTTAATCTGAATTGACTGTTGGTTTTGCATCAAGATCTTTGGACCTGATTCACAGAACTAACTTAAGACAAAATACTAAACTTACTAACATTTTGGTATTCACAGAAGGCACTTACTCATTTTGGTATTCACAGAAGGCACTCAATCATTTCGGTATTCACAGAAGGTAGGAGTCCTAACTTTAGGACTCCTAAATGCCTTCTGTGAATACCGAAAGTCTTAAAGTTAGGATTTTTCTCAGTTTAGGAGTAGTAAAGTTAGGACTCCTAACTTTAGGACTCCTAAATGCCTTCTGTGAATACTGAAAGTCTTAAAGTTAGGAATTTTCTCGGTTTAGTAGTATTAAAGTTAGGACTCCTAACTTTAGATCTCCTAAATGCCTTCTGTGAATACCAAAAGTCTTAAAGTTAGGATTTTTCTCAGTTTAGGAGTAGTAAAGTTAGGACTCCTAAATGAGTAAGTGCCTTCTATGAATACCAAAATGGTAGTAAGTTTAGGATTTTGTCTTAAGTTAGGTCTGTGAACCGGGCCCCATGAGAGTAAATGAAAAGGTATTCTCGGTCATTGGAAAAAGAGCTTTTGGGTTGTTGTTGGTTGGTTGAACGCTTCAAATGTTTCATTTGGGGAAGGAAGTTTACTCTCAGGACCGAGCACAAAATTATAGTCAGCATTCTCAGCGGTTCTGTCATTAAAGATCAGACACCCAGGTTGGCCAGGTTAAGCTCAAAACTGTAATTTCACTGTAGAATATATCCCAGGTGGGAAGGACACGAGGGCGGATTATTTGTCTTGTTCTTCTCTTAGTTTTGCTGATTATTCCATGAATGTGGATGAAGAGGATGAAGAATATTTAATTGCTAGTATTGATGTTTGTCATGATAAAACTTTCACACAACAGGAGTGGGTTGATGAATCTGGGAATGATGAGGAACATTGAATGTGTTAGGAAATTTATCATGGGAGGTTGACCCAAGGAGAAAGCTGTGTCATATGGTATGCAGGCTTCGTTAAAGGTTGCTGATGAGCTTTCCGTAGAGAAAAAAGGGATGTTGGTACGGGGGGATACATTTGTGCTTCCAGTTGGCCTGAGAGATAGAATCATCATGTGTGGTCACAAGGGACATTTAGGTCAGACCATCACCAAGAGGAAGATTAGAGACATTTATTGGTGGCCTGGCATATATGCTGCTATGAAAGCCAGCGTTTGTGCTTGCGTTGTGTGCCACTAGCGATAAGGGTCTCAAAACTGAATCTGTTCCCCTCCAACCCATCAGTTTGCCTGAGTGTGGGTGTTCCAAAATGGCAGTTGATGTGAATAGAAAGTAAACAGGATGATGCTGGAGTTTTCTGAGGTCTGATTACTCCATGAGCCTGCGCTCTCTTACAAAATGGCTGCTGACATTAGCAGAGAGTGAAGGAGATGACTGTTGGAGTTCACTGATGCCTGACCTCTACATGCACCTGCGCTCCATCACATAGATGGCAACAATGAGGACATGACGTGCTGGAACGCTATGAATACAGCGATGTGCGCATGTGATTAGGCAGGCTGGGTGAGTGCTCGAGAAATTAACCAACAAGTTTACACGCGCACAGTGAAATGTTAAGATCTTTAGCATCTATTGCACCATATAGGTGTTCATAATCCCGCGCAACCCGGCACACAAGACTAGCACCCTCATGAAAAGTCACAAACAAAGGTACATCAATTACACAAACACTGGCTGGTGGCTTTCGTTTTCTTCTTCCGTCACATGTCAAACATAGTTCGTGTTCTGTAAGTTGTGTTGCGTTTCCTCAGGGATGCTTAGGTCACTCACTGTGGCTAAAATCGTCAGCAAATTGTGGTAGCACTGTATCAATGAAGAGGCAGGAAATGTATTGTCTTCAAGAGCTGGATATATTAGCCACAGTGTCCGCAGTCCAGCAGCAACTGAAGAACATAGAATCTAGTTTCCACGAAACCAGCATTCTACGTTCCATAAGAACAGTTCTGAAATGTATAAGAAATGACATCACCACGCACTCCCTCCTTACGACGTATTTCAGAAAGGTCAAAATGATCCATTTTCAAATGTTGAATTTTTCAAATGTTCTCACATTTGGATGTGGATCATCATTTTTGGAGCTAAAATTAGCATGTTTAATGTGATTTTCGTGCTTCCAGGGGTCCTAAACAAATGATTTGGGGTGAGGGTAAAAGTGAATGAAAATGCCCAATTTGCCAACTATGAGGAATTTAACAGTGTTTCTTCAAACCCAAAAAGTGAATTAAACAACATTTGGAGGCATTTTGTTTTCAAGCAAAAGCTTCCTATTTTTTGCAAAAAGAGATAAAACACCCCCTTACGACATACTTCAGAAAAGTCAAATTTTCAATTGTTTCATCTTTCACCTATATCTCACATTTGGATGTGGATCATCCCTTTTGGAGCTAAAATTAGCATGTTTAAATTGATTTTCTTGATTCCAAGAGTCCTAAACACATGATTTGGGGTGAGGGTAAAGGTGAATGAAAATGGCCAATTTGCTCACTCTCAGGACTTTAACAGTGTTTCTTCACCCGAGAAGTGAATTAAACAAAATTTGTAGGGATTTCATTGTAAAGCAAAAGTGTCCTATTTTTGGCGAAAAGAAATAACACCCCACTTACAACATACTTCAGAAAGGTCAAATATGGTCAGTTTTCAATTGTTTCACCTTTCAACTATATCTCACATTTGGATGTGGATCATCACTTTTGGAGCTAAAATTTGCATGTATAAAGTATTTATGTACTTCCACGGGCCTGAACACATGATTTGGGGTGAGGGTAAAGGTGAATGAAAATGGCCAATTTGCTCACTCTGAGGACTTTAACAGTGTTTCTTCACACGAGAAGTGAATTAAACAAAATTTGCAGGCATTTCATGATCAAGCGAAAAAGTCCTATTTCGGGCGAAAATGTTGACCTCACAACACACTTCAGAAAGGTAAAAAATGGGTAAAAGTAAATGAAAACGACCACATCCTTGGTGTGGTTTTCCCTGATATTTTGCTTCTACCCCTGTGTTTTTGATTTTGCTGGCTTAGGTGCTTTGGGCACTTTGCCACTCCTGATCAGTGTCAAAGTGCAAGTGCTCCCTGTGTAAATTGTGAATGTACTTGGTTCTCTCTAATTTGCATATTTAATTTACTAGTAGGTCCCTAGTGAAGGGCACTAAGTGTGCCAGGGCTGGTAAATCAAATGCTACTAGTAGGCCTGCAGCACTGATTGTGCCCCCCACATGTGTAGCCCTGAAAAGGTTCTCAGACCTGCCACCACGGTGCATGTGCGCAGTTTGTTAACAACCATGTCAACTTGGCAAGTGGACCCAGTTGCCAGGTTCTAACCTTCCCTTTTCTTACAAATCAGACACCCCACTTGAAGGCCCAAGGGAACCCTCCTGGGCAGTGTGCAGTGTATTTGTAAGGTAGGACATGTACTGGGGTTTGTGACATGTCCTGACAGTGAATTACTGCCAATTTCGTGTTTCACTATTGCAAGGCTACCTGTTCCCATAGGTCGGAATGGGGAGTTTGTTTATAACATCTTTTAAACATAACTACCCCTGGGAACAAGGTAGGAAAATAACGTTTAGTATGCCTGAGCTCAGAATGTTAAGATGCATATTTTAGTAAGGGTTATTTTTAAGCATGGGCGGATTTTGCGAATTGGCAATCTGCGAAATTGCGTATTTACGGATTCGCAATCCGCAAAATCCGCGAACTCTCGCGAATTTTGCGGATTCCTTTTTTTTTGTGTGTTCGCAAGTGTTTCTGCCATTTCGCAAGGGTTTTTTACCAGTTCGCAAACGCAAACTTACTTGTCGGGTAGCAACGGTCACGACCATGTTGTTTCTACGTCTGGTTCATCACAGCACCCTCTGTTTCACCACTGCCACCCTCTGTTTCACCACTGCGACCCTCTGGCTCACCCATGCCACCCTCTGGCTCACCCATGCCACCCTCTAGTTCATCACTGTAGATTATGGGGGGAAAAGCACACCTGCCCTGCCTCAACTGACATGAATGAATTAGGGGCTGATTAATGTGTCACTGAATTTGAACTTCCAGGCTGACACCTGCTTCCTTATCTGTAATTGCTTTCTGTTGCAGTGTAATTTTTTTAACAGGACCTTTGTTGTATACTTGTAGCTATTCTCTGAGCCTGCTGTGAGGGTCAGAGCAGGGTCATAGAATAGTTGCAAGTAGGCAACTGAACTCTGAAGGGGCCCCTCAGGAAGCACTACAGGGAATGGTTCCTAATGATAAGATTGAACTTTTGCACCTGCTGAGTGCTTTCAGTTTTGCAAAAATCCAAATATCCAGCAGCATCCACAAAAAGTAACCCTTCCAGGTCAAGATCCAAATCAAAGTGACCAGCACATAAAGAAAGCACTGGGAGGAGCCTGCTGGACAGAAACAGGAAGTTGGAGACTGTGGGGCACTTCCTTCCTCCCACCCCCCACCAAAATGGACTCCTTGCAAAAGAAAAGTGCAGGCAAATGTCAACCTGAGGAGTTATTCTGATAAAAATCATAATTTTCAAGGTTTATGCTGCCTGCTGGTGGATTTCTTGTGCGAAATTGCAAATTTTGCAATCTCACAATTGCGAGATTGTCGCTGCCCGCTGCATCTACGTGTTCGCAAGTGTTTACTCCCGCGATGCGTGATCACAGGCCTTTATGACGTACTCGCGTTGCCAAACTCTCGCTGTGCAAGGTGGCAAGCCGCGATGACGTCAACAAACTCCCGCGGGAAGATCCAAAATGGCGCAGCACACGCAAACATGGAGAAAAACAACTCTGCAAATGCTGAATGACGGTAAGTGAACGCTGAGCGCCGCAAAATTGTATAGTATTCTAGTTGGCAAGTGCGACCAAGCAAAAAATCCGCTTCACACGGATTTACGAATTTTTGGCAAATTCGCGAGAGTTCGCGGATTGCGAATTTGCCGAAAATCCGCAAAATCCGCGAGCGGAACGGATTTTACGCCCATGCTTAGTTATTTTAACATTCTGTTTTTGAAAATACCACTTTTAGAAAGTAGGCATTTTCTTGTTCAACCTTCCAATGTGTCTCTGCTGAGATGTAGATTGCCTGTCTGGGTTTTGGAGTGTCAGGGGCTATAGAGCAACAGTGG
The DNA here is from genome assembly GCF_964261635.1 of Lissotriton helveticus. Taxonomy (NCBI): domain Eukaryota; kingdom Metazoa; phylum Chordata; class Amphibia; order Caudata; family Salamandridae; genus Lissotriton; species Lissotriton helveticus. Next base: position 1,596,686,084 of record NC_136059.1, on the reverse strand, counting down.
CTCCAAAGAGCCTGATGAGTCAGGGCTGAGCTGAATGGACCTGGGCTGCATTTAGAGTAGGGGGAGGAGATTTCCTTTCACCTGAATGGGCCTGGCCTGCCTTCCATAATGCTGTCCCCACCTTCTGCCAGGAAGCTGCACCAGAGAGGACAGAACTGGTTTTGACTGGGTATAGGGCTTCTCTGCCACCAGAGAACAAAGGATTTTGTATTATAAATATTGGGGCCCAAACCCCAGAATTTTAGATCATTCCTGGAATTCAAGAGGACCCTTTGCCAAGGAGAAGAGCTGGAGAAACTGAAGAAATGTACTGCCCTTGGTGTGTGTCTGGGGTTGGCCTGCAGTTGCTGTTTTTTGCCAAGGAAAGGAGAAGGAATTTGCTGTGTCCCCTGATGGAAGGAGATCTCCAAGTGCCTTTGTGTGCTGGCCTCCTGTTCTGAAGTCTCAGGATCACAAAGACTTCACCCCCAGCTCCCCTGAACACTGCTGTTGTGAGCTCTGACCTGTCTAGAGGTGCCTGTGCCAGTATTGGGCCTCTGGAGGTTGTTGCTAATGTTTGGGAGGTGGAAGAAAGAAGGAACGTGAAGAACAGCTAAAATTGATGCATTGCTCTTCTTGCGGCTGTATTCATGATGCATCTCAACGTTGCGAGAAGAATTTCCACACATTGCAGTCCTGCTGCAATAACCTTCGCATCGCCTGTTGCCACTGCAAGAATCGACACATCGAGAGATCAAGGCTGAAGAGGACCGATGCAGCGCCGCTCGCGGCATCGATTGCCAGAGCATCCTGAAGATCCACACATCGTACCTGTGCGGCTCGCATTGCCAATGCATCACCTGCACACCAGAACCGGCATGAAGAATCAACGCGTCACTCCCCATACAGACCAGAACAGACGCAACTTGTCTTCTACGGACCGCAAAACTGTTGCATCACGTTCCTCAGGTCTCAGGAGTGTTGCATCTCTTGTTTTCTGAATTTGCAGCTATTTGGCTTGGGAACTCTGACACATCTACAGGTACTTTTGTGAAAAGTCACGCATCCATAGATTTCTATGGTACAAGTTCTATGGGGTTTTCACTGTGTTACTGTGAGTATTGGTACAAATTCTTTACACATTGCCTTTGGGATATGCCTGTACGATCCTGCCATGATACCAAGGGGGTCTGCAAGGTTTATCTAAAGTGTGTATCCCCCTTACCCTGGCTAGAAGCAAGGGTCCCTATTTGGACTACCTCTGCCAACTAGAGACCCCCCTTTCTAACATTCTCTTTTGGCACTAAAATTAGCATGTTTAAAGTGAGTTTCTTGCTTTCAGGGGTCCTAAACACATGATTTGGGGTGAGGGTAAAAGTGAATTAAAATGGCCAATCTGCTCACTTTGAGGACTTTAACAGTGCTTCTTCACCCAGAGTAGTTAATTAAACTTTATTTGAAGGCATTTCTAGCCTCATGCATCATTCTTTCAATTTGCGATTCTTTAATTGCGAAAATGAAGAAATCACAATTAAAGAATCGCAATTTGAAATTCATCATGATTTTCGCAATTTTTTTGCGATTCGGTAAAAATTGCAAATTTTACCGAATCGCACATTTTTTGCAATTCCTTGTTTGCAAATTCGCAATTTGCGAAATCGCAAAGTGTACAGTAGTACAAGAAAGTAAGACTTTGCAAGCAGCATAACTAAGGGCGATGGTGGAATTGCATGCAAGGCATTAGGGGTGCGAGGCCACAAAAAGTAGTATGACACTTCTGTAAATACATAGTTGAGAATTGGAGGGTGTCTGAAGTTAAAAGCATTGCTATGATATTATAAAAAAAAGTATGCAAATAATTAACTGTCAGAAAAATGCATGCAGGTACATGCCCTGAGTGCCCAGTGTCCTTGTTAAACATTTTAAAAATAAAATGAATTAAGTTAAGCACAAGATTAAGGGCCAGATGTAGGTAAATTTTATTTTACCACCTCTTAAATACCGCATCATACCGACTCGGTATTTAAGAAGTGGTAAAATAAAAGTACCGAGATGTAGGTAAATACAGATGTGCATTTACTGATTCGGAAACAATCGGTATTTACCGATGCGGTAAATACCGACCGGTAAATGCCCATTCATTCCTATGGGCTTTGAAGCCCATAGGAATGATTGGGCATTTACCGGTCGGTATTTACCGCATCGGTAAATACCGATTGACACAAGGGTGCAGGGGGTGTCACTTTGACACCCTCTGGCACCCCCAAAAGAGGCTCGGGTGCCATGTGGCAGGCATACCTGCCCTAAGGGCAGGTCTGCCTGTCATATGGCATAGGTGTGCATGCACACATGTGCAAGCACACCAGAATCGGTATTTTACCATCAAATAGTATTTGATGGTAAAATACCGATTTTTTAATGCTTGTGGGACTCAGAAGAGTCCCACCTACATATCAATTTTCCCGATTCCGTAAAAATACCGACTCGGTATTTTACATATTTGGTAAATTTACCTATCGGTAAATTTACCGAGTCTGTAAAATACAGGGCCCTACATCTCAAATTGCATTTACCGGTCGGTAACGGCCGAATTCGGCCGTTACCGACCAGTAAATGCCTACCTACATCTGGCCCTAAGTGGCGTAGTTCTTACCTCTGTTACAAGTAATGTTGAGTAATCTCTGCCCTTCTTCTTCTCCCCTCTGCTGCATCTGGTCCACGTAATCTTGGCTGGGGCTTGTGAGGCTGGTTGTCATTGTGAGGGAGTACATCCTCAACCTCCAGTTCTAGGCCTCTCCTAGTGGCTGAGTTGTGCAACATGGCACAAGCTGCAACTATTTTACAGCAAATATCAGGACGATATTGTAATGCTCCGCCTGTCTTATGAAGTATGCGAAACCTAGATTTCAGGACTCCAAATGTTCTTTCTATTACATTGCGAGTTGCTATGTGTGCATGGTTGTACTGCTGTTCTTTACGGGTTGCAGGAGTAAGATAGGGAGTGAGTATGAATGACCTCACAGCGTATGCACTGCCACCTATGGAATTTTTTGAATGGAAGATAACAAGGATTAGTGAAATGGGACAGCATGGTAGAGAGATTAGTAACAATGGATAGAAATATGTTTACCCAGCAAATATCCATCTAGAATTTCTCCAGCAAGCAGTCTTGTGTGGATGGCACTATGTCTAAATATGTAGGAGTCATGGGCACTTCCAGGGTAACTTGCAACTAAATCAGTGATGATATTTCTTGAATTGCGAATTGCTTGAATATGAAGAGAATGGTAAAATTTCCGGTTGCGGTAAATGTACTCATTTTCAGATGGAGGACAAATGGGAACATGTGTGCCATCTATACAGCCAATTACATGGGGAAAATATGCCATGTTGTAAAAATCTAACTTTGTTTCAAGCAATTCCTGTTGGGTGCTTGGAAATGTAATGTGATGCCTCATCCTTTGCTACATGGCATCGAGGAAAGCATTGAAAAAACGTGAAAGGGAACTCTGGGACACACCACCAGCAATGGCTATGACACCCTGAAAGTACCCAGAGGCAAGGAGGTGTAGGGAACACAATACCTGAACATGGGTAGGTATGGCTTGTGTTCGGCGTGTATTTCTCTGCAAGATCGGGTCCAATTCATCTATCAAATATAAAATTGAGTCAGCATTTAACCTATACTTATCATAGATTTCTTCTCTGTCTGCCCTAGTAAAGTGATGCGCACTCTGAAAATTCTCTCATGTACAATCCTTCTCCTCCTTGCTGCTGCTCTCAACCTCAACCTACGTGCCACAACAAAGAGTGCTGCCATTGTGAAAAAGTCTTAGATGCATTCACGAGCCCCTTAAATACACTCTTGATGAGTTTCACCTGCTTTGTATTTTTATCAAACATTTACCACCTGGTCTGACTTGTTCTTAAAATAAGAATTCCTATTTGCGATTTTTTAAGGAATCGCAAATAGCGATTTTTCATGCATGCAATATTTTTCCAAATGTTACCGATTCCTTAACTTTGTGATTTTTTAAGGAATCGCAAAAAGGTTTCCGATTCCTAAATTTGCAAAAAAAGACTTTGAACATGATGCATCCCCGAGGTTGAAATTGCATTCGCAAACGGCCGAATTTTGCGATTCGCACTGTTTGCAAATGCAATTTCCTTTGATGCATGTGCCCGTTCATGTTCAAACAAAAACTTCCTATTTTTGTGAAAAGAGATAAAACCCTCCATACAACATACTTCAGAAAGGTCAATAATCGTTATTTTTCAATTGTTTCATCTTTCAGCTATATCTCACATTTGGATGTGGATCATCTCTTTTGGAGCTGAAATGAGCATGTTTAAAGTGATTTTTGTGCTTCCAAGGTTCCTCAACACATAATTTGGGGTGAAGGTAAAAGTGAATGAAAATGTGCTCACTCTGAGGACTTTAACAGTGTGTATTTACCCCAAGAAGAAAATTAAACAATATTTGGAGGCATTTCATGTTGAAGCGAAAACGTCCTATTTTTGGTGAAAAGAGATAACGCCCCTTTACGACATACTTCCTAAAGGTAAAAAAAAAGGTCCAATTTAAATTGTTTATTCTTTCAGCTATATCTCAGATTTGGATGTAGATCATCACTTTTGGATCTAAAATCCGCATGCTATAAGTGATTTTTGGACCTCCAAGGGTCATGAACACATAATTTGGGGTGAGGATAAAACTGAATGAAAATGGCCAATTTGCTCACTGTGAAGACTTTAACAGTTTTTCTTCACCACAAGAAATGAATTAAGCAACATTTGGAGGCATTTCATGTTCCATCGAAAATGTCCTATTTTTGGGAAAAGAGATAATACCCTCCCTTACAACATGCTTCAGAAACATCAAAAATGGTTTGTAGGAAAGTAGGTTCTGTTTCTTATGGTTACCCCCACCTTTTGCTTGATGTTACACTGTTTTGACTGTCTGACTGAGATCCTGCTCATCAGGACCCCAGTCTATCTGCTTTCTCCTTAAACTGCTATGCCATGTACTTTGATACACTCCGGATTGGATACTGGGGTACCCTTATAAGTCCCTATTACATGGTATCCATGTACCCTGACAATCAGTTGTCAGTGATGGTAGATGAGGTAATCAGAGTAGAACCACATTTGTTTGGAAGCATGGTCCAACAGACACCAGTAGCCACACCCTGAAGGACATCAGGAGGAGGTGGCATGACCCCATGACCAGGGTGAAAGAGCGTGCCAACAAGAACCATGATATGGCTCAGAGGATTGGCGGTGGGACTCCCATTCCACCACTAACATTCACTGAATGGGAGGAGAAGGTGCTTGCCACACTGCATCCAGAGAGTCTAATAGGAATACCTGGGGGAATGGAGGCTGATAAGTACCAACAAATGTCCCACATTACACTGCAATGTACTATCATGCACAACTACAAAGCTACACTCCCTAGACCCAAATGCACTAGCGTACAGCACACCCATCCCAACACGTCTCACATATATAACATTTCCTTCCTCTGAATCACCTCAAAGGTAGCTTACAATATTTCCATGGGGGCATGTGGACAAGCAGCCATCACTACAACTCCCACCAGGCCCCTTGTCCCACAGCTCAGCAAGATGGAGCACTCCCCCACCCACAACCATGTGGTAGCCATTGCATTCATGAGAGGTGGTATTGTCCTCAATTTCTACGAATAGCACAACAGTACACAGAATATTTTTGCCTGAGCCTGAAGATATCGAAAAAGGCCAGGAGCTAAGAAGATTAACAGACAATTGACAAAGCCCTGTTGAAAGTCCAGGAACTGGTTTCCTTGGACTTGAAACATGTCGGCACATCTGAAGGAGCAATTTATAACATCAAGCGTTCCAACTGGCTGTGGCCAGTTGTCACGTCGTTTTCCAACTAAAGTCTTGCTCTTTCTTTTTGACTTTGTCCCCCTTTTCTTTCTTCATTAATATAGATTAGGTCTATTGAATAATATTTTTTTCAATTCAATCTTTGTGTTTGTATTGTGTATTTTGTGTAGAATATATGATAATTGTATATTTGAAATGTATATATTGTTGTTTTGTAAATAGTTGTGTATAGGTTCAAGCACAATATATTGAATGTATTCGTTCCTTTTCTGTATAATTTATATACAAAAAAACCTGCAAAATATTAAAGTGATTGGGTATAAATAAAATACCAGGCCAAACGTAAAAGAATTTGTGTTTGTCCTATTGGTTTGAATTAGTGTTTTAAGAAAAGGTGGGGGCAGGCATTTTGTGTTTGTTACTAACTTAGATGCTTTGGGCACTTTGCCACTGCTGAATAGTGTAAAAGTGAAAGTGCTCCCTGTGGAAAGTATAATGGTAATTGTTTGTCCATGATTGGTATGTTTGCCTTACTAGTAAAGTCCCTAGTAAAGTGCACTTTGTGTGCCAGGGCTAGTAATGCAAATGCTACTAGTGGGCCAGCAGCACACAAGTAGCCATAAAGAGAGAACTGCAGTGCATGCTCGCAGTTTGGTAAACTACCATGTTGTTCTGACAAGTGCATCCATTTGCCAGACCTTATTCTTCCCTTTCTATGCACATCAGACACCCCTATGGTAGGTTCAAGGTACCCCCTGGGCAGAGTGCAGTGTATGTGAAAAGTAGGACATGTACTGATGTAATATTTCATATTGGTACCCTATGTAAGACCATAGGGTCAGTATTCCTTAGCACCTTTCAAACAATCCTCAGAGTTATTCCAAACTTTATACACTCCGTATTTGGAAGCATTTTCGGGGGTCTACCTCTGACCGGGCTCTCAATAGCTAGAATCCTTATTGTTGTTTACCTGCTACGCAATGGAAGAACCAACCTCCAGCGAAATGGCAAAAGCTCTCCTGGAGAGATATTGCCATGAGCGCATGGTATAACATCTGGGTGCACCTTGCCTTCAAGAACTAAGCACTTCTTGGTACCTATCATTCAGATCAGACTTTAAAGACTTCATCGAACTTGTTTTCAGATGCCTGTTTTGAGGAGGGCCATGGGAGTAGGACATCTGTCTGGCACCTCTAATGGAGATGCCAGCGGACTTAGACTCCAGGCTGGAATCACTGCGATCCCATGCTCGACTCTGTCCTCAATGTATTCCCATCTTGACAAATGCATTCTTCGAGGATCCGCAGGTGCCCTTTTCAACTGAGTTGAATTTCAGCTCCACCATTGGCACCGAGGTTTCGAAAACAGCACCGGCTCCCTCTCCACCAGCTATTGGCAGCACTGAATTTCATCTATGCACCCTTGACGTGCTATGGCAGGTATTACAATGTTTGTCCCCTGTGGCTCAAAGCAGCGATAAAGTTGCGTCTCCCAGCCAAGACATTTAATCTAAATTTGGCTCATCGTGTGCTGGGAACAAATTCTGATATTTTTCCCCTTTCATTTCAACAAAATTCCTCAAATTGACACTTTCAATAACAAAGCATGGCCTTCAAAGTACGCTTGCAGTAAATCAACGTGTATAATCGAACTCATTTAGGACTGTGATTTGCGGAACTTTAACACAAAAATCATATTTCAAGAGAACATTTTTCTCTCTGTTTTTGAATAATATTTTTTACGTTTTCAGAAACATTTTAGATGGCTCATTAATAATTGTATGCACTGACACTATTAAAAATGTGTATCTCAATTGTGTATTATTATCGTTAAGTATGAGGAGGAGTCCTGGGAACATTGTAATCTTTCCCTACCTCATCTCCCCTTCATTTCATATGAATGACCCTTATAAGGACATAACTCCTAATAAGGACAGAACGCCTTATACGGACAGAACACCTTATAAGGATTGACGCCTTTGAAGGACTAAACCTTTCACCTAGTTCCATGCAGAGGGAGGGTTTTTCCAAGTCAATAAGGCTAAGACATCATCCTTAGCATATATGAATAATTTATGAGGACACTACCCAGGGGGTATACTTCACCTCTCCTATCTACAGAGAAGGTTTAATCCCTTTGGTCATCCTCATACTAAACAATGGCTAACATATGCACAAGGACTGTGAGAGACAGGAGAGGTGTGGTGCAAAGGCCAGGGCGACTGACTGGAATCTGGGGATCACGGTCCGATCCCCGGCGGCAGAATAGCCCAGCCATGTGACTCTGGGCAATAGCTTGCTTAATCTTCACGACAGTCCCCAGCGCCTGGAGACCCTTACAGGTAATTGTTCGTGCTTCAAAAATTTGGATTATTATTATAAATACAGCACCTCTTGCTATCAGTAATTTGAGGGAACCAAGACTTCAATGCCGACATACTGACCAGAGAGGCTGAGGCTCCTGCATGCAGGCGCTCCAGCTGACAGTGGTCTAAACATCCCTTGCTGGGTGTCTAACTCGAGACTAGGACGAGGTCCCACACTCTCATTATTCAGGTAATGGGGTTCGACTAAATCCTAGCAGGATTCTTGGCTCCTAGGCTTATTAGCTCTTTCGCACCTACTCGCATGCTAGGTACACTTAGGTACATCTAGTCATGCATCGAAGGAGTATGCGCTTTAGTTTATAAATGCATTTTATATTCATGTATATGTTCATGACTATTGCAAAATGGTAGAATTGTACTATTTATTTTTATTCACTGTACTGCTTGTCCTATTTCTCTGCTACTGTGTAACAGTTGTAGCAGCACATATATTTTACACTAGAACAATGCAATAAACTTTTATTGTAAACATGCTCAACTGTTTCTTCCATGTATCTCTCTGAGACCAAATGTGCAAGCATGAGTGACTGGGTGAAAAGTAGTATATTGTTTCCACAAGTCAGAGGAATCAGGGTTTGTTATGTTCTCAGGTTGCCAAAAACTAAACGCTCTGATAAAAGGAGATTCTAGTGGCACTGTGAGCTAGCTAATGCAAAACACATCTAACATACGCGGTGGGGGTGCACAGAATCAGTCTACCACTAGACCCACAGTGTATGTTATTCAAAAGCGCAGGTCCTGCTGGGGTACTATAAGAACTACACTACACTGAGGTGTGTACTATGTCCTTACAGTGAAATATTCTCCATTTAATTTTTCACTGTTGAAAGGCCATCTTGCCCATAGGATAGAATGGGGAGGCTGTGTAATATGTTTTCAGGATATCTTCCCAAAGGCGTAAAATGGAGAGGTGAAGTTTAGTATGTATGAACTCACAAAGTAATAACACATCTTTTTGTGAAGGTGGTTTTTGCATTGTGTGTTTAGAAACCACTCTTTTAGAAGTGGCTGGGTTTTGTGCTTTAACGTTTCTGTGTGTCTCTGACTGGTTGTGGATTGACTGTCTGGATCTGAAAGTGATAGGATCTGGGGAATGTCTTGACCCAGGGGAGGACGCGAGACAGCAACAGGCTGAACTGCATCTTTAGTGTATGGGGAAGAGTAGCTCCTAGAGGTGAAGAGGCCTGTGCTGCAATCATAAAACAATGGTTCCATTCCCTGCTGAGTGATTAAGGAACCAGACCCCCACTATCAAAGGAAGAAGGTGTCACTGGCAGGTGGACACCCAGAACTGGTTTGGACACGTGTCAGTCCCCCCCTGAACACAAAGACTTCAAAAACAATTAGGGGTATAATTATGAGAGCTGAAACCCCTGGACTTTGAAATTGGATTGATAAAGACTGAAAAGGATTGAAAAAAACTTTGTGGTCAAGAAGAACCTCTGCCAAGGAAGAAACAGCTGGACAGACTAAAGGAAAGAACTTACCCTTGCTTTGTGTTCTGGGGCTGGCCTGCAGTTTGCTGTTTTAACCAAGGAAGAGGCTAAAGGGAGGTTGCTGTGTCCTGTGTCCCCCTGCTTGAAAGGACTGTGCGGTGCTGTGTCCTGAAGTAACTTAACTCCAAAGGTCCGAGGTGAGCAGGCTCCCTTTTGTGGAAACTCAGGAACATAACATTTTCCAGAAGTGTCTCAGCGACGCTGTGTGCGTGTGCTTTTTGCAGCTTGAGACCTTTTTAAGCCTTGCCCTGTGACCGTGGGCACCTGGAATCCAATTGAGTCTGAGCAACGCTGTGAGTGTGTGCTTTTTGCAGCCTGATCCCTTCGTGAGGATTGTCCTGTGATTGTTTGCACCTAGCGTCCAAGTGAGTCTCAGTGACGCTGTGTGCCTATGCTTCGAGAAGCCCGAGACCTTTGTGAGGATTTCTCTGTGACTGTGCACACCCGAGGCACAAGGGAGTCTCAGCGATGCTGTCTGCGTGTGCCCTGTGGCAGCCTGAGATCTTCCTTATCATCATCGGCCTGGAATCAACCCAATCGCATCGGAGGCCCAAGTTGCAAGAGGCGGAGAGGAGAGCGATGTTACACCCCCAGGTAACATGTGTCTGTGCCTGGGGCAGGGTGAGGGCCCAGAGAGAGACGCTCTCAGCCTCTCCCCTTCTGGTAGCCCGAGCTTCTGCCCCAGCTTGTGTCGCGGCCTGCACATGCCAAGGAGTGGCAGTACCTGGGCCGGAATGTGGAGCAGCACTGTGTTTTACACCAGATCTGTGTTGGGGGCATATGGTGACATAAACTGACCACAAGTCAGTAAGAGGGGCGGAGAGACCGTCTGAAGCACAGTGATCGGTGCTGGAGTGTATTACGCATTGCATTAATTCTTCATTACTAACTACCTGATTGTTGTATTACGCATTGCATTATTTCTGCAGAACAAACTACCTGATTGTTGTATTATGCATTGCATTAGTTTGCAGAACGAACTACCTGATTGTTGCATTACACATTGCATTATTTCTGCATAACGAACTGCCTAATGGTTGTATAATGCATTTCATTAGTTTGCATCAGAAACTGCATTATTTTCGCATTGCTAAGTGCCTGATTCTAGCATTACAAAGTGCGTAGCCTTGCATTAGGACTGCATATGATCACCTAGAATTGCTCATTAACATCACCAGTACTTACAAGAGCTGGCTGCCCTAATAACTAAACAGGAGGTCATTACAAATACGCATATTTTGGATTTTTATCATGTGGTATTCTCGTATATCTTTTATATAAACTAAAACTTGTTTTTATATGAAACACATGTGGAGTCTTTTTGTGGTGTCACCATTGGGTCACTGGGAGTGTGGTTGCAAATACTTTACACATTTGCCTTGAACATAAGTCTGGCTGCTCCTGCCATACTACCAAGAGGGTGAACAGGGGTTATCTGAGAAGGTGTCCTTCCTTTCCCTGGTGTGGAAGCGAGGGTCCCTACTTGGCCGAATGTACCTACAACAGCCAACTAGGGAAACGCACGAGGGGCCAAACGCACGAGGGGCCGTCCGAGAAACATCAGGGGAGGATCCTGTGGCAATGCACCATCCAAACGATAGTTGCTGAGCAAGCCTTAATGGCACCTGTGTTCCCCTGGACATTGACTTAGTTGACTATCCTTACCCACATTGCCATGTTGATGGCAGGAGTCTGTTGGACTGTGTGACTACATCAATGCGGTGACTACTCTATTTGTCTCGTTTACCATCACTAACAACTCATAATTTCACTTTGTACAATTTCTTAAATAATCACTTCTCTGTCACAAATACTTATTGTAAATAAACACTCTTTACACACCTATGTCTTTGTGTCAGCTCCATGTTTATCACAGTATGTCCAATGTCAACTCAGATTCCAATATACCACAAGCTCTGATTATGACGAGGCATTGAGAGGATGAAGGGACCTAGAAAGACACAAGAGAATGAGGTTTACTTGGCAGGTGATGACATTACAGCTAGAACACACCACTAGTCATCAACATACACAAACCAGTGCACATAACAATGAGCAACAACATCAACATAGGCACAAGGTACCTGGATATAAATATCTTTTGCCACACACATCAGCCATTAGCACAGAGCCAACAACAGGCAGCAGTCAAAAAGGTCATCTATGCCTTGCCACTACCATCAAAGACAACAGACAATGTCACTGTTGTATAATGTCACTCACACTCAAGGGAAGTAGTTGTTGATGAGCTGTTGACGGAGGTCAACACATTTCTCTTCTCCACTATCGTCGTCACATGTGTGGGTTTGCAGGGGGGTGCATCTGCTGCTCATCATCATCTTCTTTCCGCATGGCCAGGTTGTGGAGCATGCAGCATGCAACTATGATCTGACACAACTGTTGGTGAGAGTAGAGTAGAGTAGTGCACCTCCACTCTTGTCCAGACACCGGTATCTAGACTTCAGAAGCCCAAAAGTATGCTCCACCACGTGATGTGTCCTCCCAAGTGTATCATTGTAGCAAACTTCTCCCAGGGCCCTTGGATTCCTCAGTGGGCTCAGCGACCGAGCTGGTTTGGGATGCACAGAGTCAACTAGGTGTGAGATACAGAGAGCAATTTAATAATATAAACAATAACTGAGAACAGCATGTAACACATACAGCACACTACTTGACTCTGCATACTCACCAATAAGCCACGCACGCTCCGGATGCAGATTTGACATCAATTGTGGAATGATGCTGTTACGCAGTATGTAGGAGTCATGTGCAGAACCGGGGAATTTTGCACAGAAATGGGAGATAATCATATCCGCTTGGCATACTACTTGCACATTAATGGAATGGAAATGTTTCCTGCTCCGGTAAATGTGCTCACATGCCTGTGGTGGAAAGAGGCCAACATGTGTGCAGTCAATGGCGCCAACAACATTAGGTATGTGTCCAAGATCATAGAAATCACCCTTCACACCTGCCAATTCATTTCTCCTTGGGAAGTGGATGTAGCAGTCCTTGTATGTTATCTTTGCAGACAGGTCATCACGCAGCACCATGCTGTACATAGCTTGATACATCCCACTGGCGATGGCCACTATGTACTGAAACAAACCTGTTGCAAAGAAATGCAGGGCTGCCATGAAGCTAACTGTTGGCATCAAAGCAGTCGGATAGGTTCTGTGAGACCTCATATAGGGCTCCAACTGACCACATAGGTCTTGCAGAGTAAGGCGATCTGTACGGAATATCCTTATGATGTCCTTATCCTCCTTATCCTCCATGTTCGCCAGCACTGGGAACTGATGATGCACATTTATTTTGTCTACCACATAATATGAAGGGGGACCATTATAATTTATTTCCCCTATGAGATGTGTCAAACATCTTACATCTTGACTGACACAGCGCCAACAATGACTGGACTGTAAGAACAGCTTAATGCACAAGTCACATGCAGAGACACCTTGATCTCATGTAGTCATACATATGGTCAGTATGACTACTTGCAAAACAGATTCTGACTATGTGAATAGTAAACACGCATACATATTGTGCCACCAGCCCTGGGTGTGGGTGACACAGCACATGTTGGAAACAGCAACAAAGCTGACTCTACATAGCTGCCACACCTTCTTGAGTAAGTCGCACAGAACATAACTTTTCTACACAATGAGCACAGTGTGTGTAAGCTGATCAACTATCAATATGAACACATCAATGAACACAGTGAAATAGGCACATTATGTGGTCAGCCTATCATTACTGTGGGTTAATTGGCCATCTCACATATTGACATGTGCACAAATATGAGACTCCATTACACCCCTAATCTGTGTACATGCAACCAAATATCATAGGTGAAATGTGAGTAAGTACATGCCAAAGCATTTAATCATGTGCACTGACATAGCATGTGTAGGCATCAGCAAGTTGAATGTCACATTAGCATTCAATTTTGCAAACAGGTGCTATAATACATTGTAAGGGTCTAGTGTTCTATGAAGAAAATTGGCTATTGCCATTGCTGGAGCATAATGTGTTCATAGGTGTGGTATGCATGCCCCGCCACCGTGGGCCCGGTCATTGGTTACAATTAAAAGATGCTTAATCACGGTAGTGACTGCCTGGACCCAGCGGTATAACACCACCAGTGCCCATACCATTGCAGCAAATGGGAACCGTGATCGCTGAAGTAAATTACAAATTTGAAACCCAAAGTAGGCATGCTCCGCTACAGTGGGCTCCGTTATTGGTTACAATTGGAAGATGCAGGATTGCAGTAGGGACTGCCTGGCCCCCGCTGTGTGCCACTACCAGTGCCCACGCTATTGCAGCCAATGAGAACCGCAATCGCGGTAGTGATTTACACATTTGAAAACCGCGGTAGGCATGATCTGCTAACGCAGGCCTGGTTATGGGTTACAATTACAAGATACAGGTTTGCGGAAGCAACCGCCTGGCCCCAACAGTGTAACACTGCCTGTGCCAATGCCATTGCAGCCAATGGGAACAGCGATCGCAGTAGTGAATCACAAATTTGAATCACAGGGTAGGCAACACCTCTACCACGGGCCCGGTCTTTGGTTACAAATAAAAGATGCAGGATTGCGGTAGAGACTGCCTGGACCTCGCGGTGTGCCACGGCCAGTGCACATGCAGTTGCAGCCAATGGGAACCGGGATCACGGTAGTGAATTACAAATTTGAAACCCAAGGTAGGCGTGCAACGCTACTGCGGGCCCGGTCATTGGTTACAAATGAAAGATGCAGGATTGTGGTAGTGACTGCCTGGACCCTGCAGTGTGCCACAGCATGTGCCCATGTCATTCCAGCCAATGGGAACCGAATTGCGGTAGTGAATTACAAATTTTAAACCCGCAGTAGGCGTGCTCCGCTACGGGGGGCCTAGTCATTGGTAACAATTGAAAGATAAAGGATTGAGGTAGTGACCGCCTGGACCCCGCTGTGTGCCACAGCCAGTGCCCATGTCATTCCAGCCAATGGGAACAGCGATTGAAGTAGCCGCGGGCCTAGTCATAGGTAACAATTGAAAGATAAAGGATTGCGGTATTGAGCATCTGGACCCCGCGGTGTGCCACTACCAGTGCCCATGCCATTGCAGCCAATGGGAACCTCGATCTTGGTAGTGAATTATAAATTTAAAACCCGCAGTAGGCGTGCTCCGCTACCGTGGGCCTGGTCATTGGTTACAATTGAAAGATAAAGGATTCCGGTAGTGACCGCCTGGGCCCCGCGGTGTGCCACCGCCTGTACCCATGCCATTGCAGCCAATGGGAACCGCGATCGAGGTAGTGAATTACAAATTTGAAACCTGCAGTTGGAGTGCTCTGCTACTGTAGGCCTGGGCATTGGTTACAGTTGGAAGATGCAGGATTGAGGTAGTGACCAGCTGGCTCCGCGGTGTGCCACCTCCAGTGCCCATGCCATTGCAGTCAATGGAAACTGCGGGCCCAGTCATTGGTTACAATTGAAAGATAAAAGATTGCGGTAGTGACCTCCTAGACGGTGCAGTGTGCCACTGCCAGTGCCCATGCCATTGCAGCCAATGGAAACCGTGATCGCGATAGTGAATTACAAATTTGAATCTAACGGTAGGCGTGCACCGCTACCGCGGGACCGGTCATCGGTTACAATTGAAAGATGCAGTGTTGTAGTAGTGACCGCCTGGACCTGTGGTGTGCCACCACCAGTGCCCATGCCACTACAGCCAATGGGAACAGCGATCGCGGTAGTGAATTACAAATTTGAAACCCGTGGTAGGCGTGCTTTGTTACCGTAGGCCCAGTCATTGGTTACAATTGGAAGATGCAGGATTGCGGTAGTGACTGCCTGGACCCCGCGGTGTGCCACAGCCAGTGCCCATGCCATTGCAGCCAATCGGAAATGCGATCACGGTAATGAATTACAAATTTGAAACCCATGGTAGGCATGCTCTGCTACCGTGGGCCTGGTTATTGGTTACAATTGAAAGATGCAGGATTGAGGTAGGGACCACCTGGCCCCGCTGTGTGACACCGCCTGTGCCAATGCCATTGCAGCTAATGGGAACCGTGATTACAAATTTGAATCTTGTGGTAGGTGTGCACCATGACTGCGGTCCCGGTTATTGGTTACAATTGAAAGATGCTAACCAGGAACACCAATTGCAGCTGCTAAAGGCCACTGAAACAACCCCAGAGGCCTATAAATGTCTGTAAGAGAGCCACACATTTCAATTGGATTCAGACACTGCTGCCTGCCATTCTTCGTCACCAACTGCTGCTGTTCCTGTCTCCTGGACCCAATGATGGCGAAAGCTGAGAACATCAGGGCCCATTCCTTCACCACAGAGGAGCTGGAGGTCAAGGTGGATGAGGTCCTTTAACAGTATGGGAGGCTATATGGTGCGCCATATGTACTGGTAAGTGTTTCATAGTTAAAGTTTGAGAGTGCTCACATGATGTTGCTCTGCAGTAGTATGTGCCTGTGAGTGCAGGTAAATGTGCATGCATTTTTACTTTTCATATAACATGCTCCCTACATGACCTAGTAAGAATTGCGCTTGAGTATTTGGGGAGGATGGCAACATGGACATTTCTACAGCCCTTCTTCAGCAAAAAGAACCAAACATTGGTCTGAGACTGGGTAATGTAAATGTGTGATACACTGCCTGACATGCTGACTTCATATCAATGGGGTGTGTAGCCGTATTTTCACCGATACCTGCATTGAAGGATGGGAAAGACATGCAGTGTTTTTGCAGCCATACAGTTACACTGCTGGTTTGGACAGTCAACCTCTGAACAAACATTGCCTGTGCTATGTGATGTCCTAGTCCATGAGGTCTTCACATGCTCATTTGTGACATTACAAATGTATTTTGTCCAGAGGGTACTGAAGAATGTGTGTACAGTTTTCACATTGGCCCTATGGATATGTGTGTATTATGCACAAGAGTAAAATGCCTGAGTGTAACACTCTTGGTGGTAATTTACCTATGACACATCAGATAAATGTAATTTGTAGTTGTAATCCTTCCATTGATTTCATTATGTGTTCTGTCTTGCATGTGTAGGTACTGTTTTCCCTCTCATATTGTACATGCATGTGATTTTTCTGATGGCCCACTTTTAACCTCAGTGTGAGTCTCTCTGGCCTGCACAGAAATCGCTCAATTTTACAAGGACCCATCAGTAAATGAACAGAGCGAAACAAATGTGTTGTCCGCCACTCTATTTATCAATGAGCTATCTTAGGCCTGAGCATTGCACAAGATAGGACTTCACTTTGTGAGAAGAGTGTGAGAATATAAGATCATGGCCATAAAGGTGTCCACCATGACACAGGTAGCCATTCACTGGCCAAGGACATTGAGGGGTGTGTAGTGTTGGATACAGTGAGTCTGCCCCTACACATCATTTCAAATGTATTGTATGTATTGTTCACTCACATAATACATCACAGATTAGGGTTTTTTTCCCAATGGTTTCTGTGCTGGCACTCTGCATGTGTATGAGATGGCCAGGTACTGTGTCCATCATCATACCTGTATACATTTCTATGAGATTATTTGAGCCTCTGCTCAACATTTATGTATCGGTGTGCTATGTTTTTTCATGCTCCTGTAACGAAACACAGTGGTACATAGCACAGTGTCCCTGAAACTTTCTCTTCTTGTCTCCCATGCCAGCAGCTAAAGGTCCACCAGCGTAAGGAGATACGGAGGGCCATTGTATGCGAGGTGCGGGCTCTGGGTGTCTCCAACCGACAGCACACATACTGTCACAAGAGGTGGGATGACATCTGCTGGCTGAGCAAAAATGTGGCTGGAACAACACGAAATTTGGGACAACTACACAGAAGACACCAATGTGCAAATGCAGTTGTGCTTCAAACCACAACATGGTGAATAGCAGGAGTTTGTGGCCATTGCAAAAGGACATTTTGGAGTTTGTATCTGTGGTGTTACCTTAAAGTGACTCCATATGTGACAGAGACCACATGTTTAGATGTATATCTATCTCACCTACAGGCATGTATGTATGCTTAAAGAGAATAGTATGTTAGATCACAAGGAGGCACGGGCCAGCTATTTGGTTGTGTCAACGCCACATGGGGCTTTACTATTAACTATGTATGTTTCCATGCATCTTCTGATGATTGCATAAATGTTGACTGTACATGGCTTGCATATAATGTTTGTGAGTATTTTTATTATTATTATTATTATTATTACAAGTTATAGAGCGCATGGCTACCTCCAACGGGGGTGTACCAGCGCTTGTAACGGCAACAGCAGCATGATTAGGCCATATGAGGGGATGTATGACATTACAACACATGCTTTCACTCCGCATGCCATTACGACGCAACTTTTACAACGCAAGTCGTTACAACGACTTGCGTTGGGGGGCGCTGGATAGTGAATAGTTTAATTTACTATTACAACTCCAGTCCCCGTGGATAGTAGGGAAGGTGTTGGATAGTATTTAAACTATTCCCTATCCTAGAGCGCCCCCCAGCGCAAGTCGTTGTAATGACTTGCGTTGTAATAGTTGCGTCGTAATGGTAGTGCGGAGTAAAAGTTGCTTTGTAAAGGATGTTTCCCATATGAGGGATGAAGGGTAGGCTAAACAGCCACATGTTCAGTTTTTTCCTGAATAGTGTGTCTGTCTTGGCCTTCCTGATGTGTAATGGCATGGGGTTACATATGGCAGCCATTTTTACTGAAAACGAGCGCCCGCCAATTCTTAATTTTTTTAATTGTGAGGTTACCAGCGGTTCCTGAATGTTGGATCTTAGGACCCTGGTCTGGGAAGATTTCTGTATTCTCTTTTTCAGGTATTTCAGGCCTTTCTCCCCCAATGCCCCATAGGCTAGGGTCGGAGCTTTCAATTCTATTCTTTTCCGTACTGGTAGCCAATGCACGCTACGTAGATGGGGTAGATGTGATGACGAAGTGGCACATTTCTGATGAGCCTTGCAGCTGAATTTTGGATGATCTGCAGTTTCCTGATCAGATATGCGGTGAGGCCTAAGTACAGACTATTAGCATAATCTAATTGTGATGTGACTAGTTAATGCACCACCATTTTCTTACAGTCCATTGGGAGAAAGTGGAGGAATTTTGGTAGAGTTTTTAGTTTCCAGAAGCACTGGGAGGAGACGTGACTGATCTGAGCTTTACCTCAAAATGTAAAATGTAAAATTTAAAACCTAGGTTTCCTGCAGACTCCACAGGTACAGGGCGGATTAAGCTCTAAAGACCACCAGAGTTCTGCCTTTGGGGGATGCATATGGTTAAAAAACAGCACCTCAGTTTTTTTCTGTGTTCAATTTTAAACAACTGTCTGTCATCCAAGATGAAATGTTAAGAAGACACCTCTTAAAATTAGTGTAGGCTCTCTCTGTGTGTTCCGTAAAGGAGAACACCAGCTGAGTGTCATCAGCATTGGAGACAACCTTTATACCCCATTGTTCAACTAGTAGGGCCAAAGGGGAGAAGTAAACATTAAAAAGGGTAGGCCTCAAGGCCGATTCCTGGGGGATACCGCATGTCTGAGGTTTAGCAGATGAGATGTGAGGATGGAGGGACACTTGTTGTGATTGATCCTCAAGAAATGATTTAAACCAGGCAAGTACGGTTCCAGTCACTCACATCATCTCAAGCCTTTTTAACAAGATCTGATGAGATACCGTATTAAAGGCCGTGGAGAGACCCAGGAGCATGAGCACTGTACAGTTTCCCTGATCAACTGTAGCATGCACAGTCTCTGCCACCTCGAGCAGAGCTGTCTCTAAACTGTAGCCAGCCCTAAAGCATGACTGGGAGTCATGCAAAAGATTGTTTGACTCCAGGAAGGCTGACAATTGTTTCTGGACCACTTTTTCCAAAATGTTGGATGGTACCAGGAGTAGAGAAATTGGCCTAAAGTTTTTGAGTACTGCCGGATGGGGATCCTTCTTCTTGAGGATAGGCCTTACATATGCTGTTTTCCAGGATGTAGGGACAGAGCCTGAGCTCAAGGAGGAGTTCCAGATGGGGTTAAGTATAGGGTTAAAGCAGAAGGCCAGTAGGTTAAAAAATCTGTCAGGGCAGGGATCAGCCGGCGATCTTGATTTTATGCTCTTTAGATCTGAGAGGGATGCTTCCAGACTAAAAGCTAAGAACAAAAGGGGATAGGTCTATAAACATGTGATGGGGGCTAGACCCTTTTTATAACATATATAACACAAATTGCCCGAACCACAAAATCTCCACAAGCTTATTAAGAGGGAAAAGATCAATTTATTGTGATCACCCTCGACATCCTACTTAGTGTCAATATTTTGTATCTTTTTCAAGTTATGACAAGCTATATGACAGAAAACAACAATACATTAAATATTTACACACCTATATATACTTTGTACATACATGAGAAACAAATTCTTTACACAGTACAAAAAGAAAATTCCTTGCATCAAACATTACAAAAAACTAAGAATACATAACAAACAACATTAGAACAAACATTACAATCCAAAAATGAGAAAAATAGGAAAAACCAATCCTAGGGGGAATTATAAGCAAATAAATGGCTCTTAAACAAATCAATACTGGACCAGCCGGTCCTAGTATCGTGGAGATGACATTTTATTCCACCCTATGAAAGTGCCGACGCGTTTCGAGATCAGGCACTAAGTCGCTGATCTCTCATCATGGTTGTTTTATTCTTTGTATCTGCAAGATGCAAAGAAAATATTTTACTCATCACTCTCAAAACCGAACTTCTTTTACGGCAATGGGCTGAGAAAGAAAAATGCTACATACCAAACTTGGTTGACAGTGGAGCAGGGCATTGGGGCGTAAAGGATTTCAAACCGAATAATTCTAAACGTGGCAAGGTAGGACAACCTACAAGAAATTTTAAGAAATTTTTGGTGCATTGGTAAATCTAATCAGCTCGTGGGTTCATTACTAAAACGTCACCCAATGCTACATAATGCATACCTTGCTATTGTCGACAGCCGCCAACCGGCATTCTTATATGTGATGCACCACCAAGGAGGTAGGCTCCTAAAACAATAGTGAAAAATGTTTTAGTGGTGGGGCTGTTGGTTACAATGTTAGTTTTTTGTAATGTTTGGTGCAAGGAATTTTCTTTTTGTACTGTGTAAAGAATTTGTTTCTCATGTATGTACAAAGTATATATAGGTGTGTAAATATTTAATGTATTGTTGTTTTCTGTCATATAGCTTGTCATAACTTGAAAAAGATAAAAAATATTCACACTAAGTAGGATGTCGAGGGTGATCACAATAAATTGATCTTTTCCCTCTTAATAAGCTTGTGGAGATTTTGTGGTTCGGGAAATTTGTGTTATATATGCAGACTAAAAGGGCAGAAATCTGACCAATTGTTAGAGGGTTGAGATGTGTGTGGGAGCTTCTCTATAGGCTCAAACCGTGGAAAGGAAAGATAGATTGTCTGGATTTTCTCTTGGAAAAAAAGTCTAGATCTTCACAGAGGGTTGCTATGGGGGCGATCGAGCTCTTCAATGCCAGTGTTTTAACAAATCCCTGGAATTAATCGAAGATCTTTTTGGTCGAATTATTAGAGGACTTGATTTGTTCTGCCATATGGTCCCTAATAGTGTTACGCTTAAGTCTCTGGAATATTTTTAACGCTATTTTATAGTTGTTCTTTGCCTCAATATCATAATTTTCTCTGTGTACGCTCAAGCTTCTTGCATGCATTTTTCTCTGACTGAAGGTCCGTGCAGAAACAGGGGGCAGAAGATTGTTTCCTGGCCCGTTTTATGGACATGATGTGGGCAATTTTATCAAGCGCGGAGGTGACCTAGCAGTTGAAAATAGAGGCGCCCTGGCTTGGGTCACATGTGAGCTCTGGAGATGTAGTCTGTAGTTCCAGTTCTGGGGATTCTAATACAAGCTTTTTCCAATTTCTTCTAACCTCATACATAGGTCCAGAGATACGGGTAAAATTAAATGGAACAAGCAGGTGGTCTGACTAGGTTTGCTGAAGAGGTGTCTCAACAGCTAGAGATTGATAATTTGTGAAGATCAAATCAAGTATATTGTCTGCCACATGTGTATGCGATGCTACTTTTTGGGCAAATTTAACCCTAGAAGAGTGTCTGCCATTTTAGAGGTTAGGGGGCATTTGTCGTTATCCATATAAACATTTAAATCACCTAGTTCTGTTGGACTGGCATACCTCAGAGAGGTCTGCTATAATGTCATACTCATCAATTAAGTGAGCTACCGGGGAGTCTGGTGGTTTATAGACTAGTATTCCGGTAACAGATGAGGCAGGAGATAATTTTATACAGCACAGTAGGGCCTCGATCTACCCTAAGTTCTCTATTTTGTTGTGCGTAATCTCCCAGTCATCTCTTAGGATTACAGCAAGTCTCCCTGCCCGTCTGTTGTTTTTCCGGTTGAGCATTGCTATCCTGTAGCCCTGTGGGATCTCCAAGTATATATCAGGGTTGTTACTGTTTCTTAGCCATGTTTCGGTCACGAACATTATATCCCAATAGTCAGAGTCGAGGGCAAGCCAGACGTCTTCTGCATGTTTGGGAAGGGACCTGCAGTTGACCAAACAGGCCCTGTAGGTGAAATTGGGCATAGCTGGGTTTCCTGCAGTACATGTAGTGTCTAACTTGAAGGAGCAGAATTTGCAATCGAATTCCCTTCCTGCATCTCCTAGAATTTCCATGGCAAAATCTATGCAAGAACATCTACGTGGCTTTAGTACCATTAATTGTTCATTTGACCATACTGTTCTGGCCCGGAGGTCGGGATCAAAGCGGACGTGGACTGGCACGGTCGCGTGACCCGCTCTTTATATCTTGGGCGAGCGCGGTAGCGTCTTTGTGACTAGACTGCTAACCTTGGTGCCAAAGAGTAAAAATGGCACCCTGGAGCTATAACACAGCTCCGTTAAAGTGTCAGTGCATGGTACAAAAACACACAGTATTAAAATGTTTTTAAGACTGGTATGAAATCTCTTAGCAATACAAACAGATAAAAAAGAAGCAGCAATGACCCCCCGAGCCTTAACAAAGTATGGCACTATACTGAACCTATGTCTCTGCCTCTTGCAGTATCTACCGAGGGCACGGAAGGACAGGGGACCGACACCAGTAGGGAAGCTTCTGGCACGAGTGCCACACATGAGCTCACTGAAACTGATGTGACCAGCGCCTCAGCGGGGGACAGGAGTTCTCTGGATGATTCCCGCCCGGAAATACAAACCTCCACTTCATCAGACTCCAGAAGTAACTCCTCAATGTTGGTGGGCACAGGAAGTTTCAAATCAGCCTCTTTTTCCACCACACATTGTCCAGTGCCCAACCTCCTGGTTGATAACACAAGTGCTGTCCATGCCTGCAGCCCTAAGAAGGGTAGAGTCTCCTTCCCCCAGGCACCGATGCCCCTGCCCCTGTCTCCCCTGCTGCCCTTTGTGTGGAGGCGGTGGACCTTTTGTACCAGCTGTGTGTGGGTCAGACTGCTCTCCTGAATGCCGTCCAGGATCATGACAAGAAGTTGGCACAGGTAGTTGCCTTCATGGAGGGGATTCATTCTGACGTGGGTGGCCTACACTGAACCGTCCAGTCTTTGTCCTCCACAGTGACGGCAGCCATTCATCAGTCACAGGCTCCCAGTCCAGCTCCTGTCCCTTCAGCAACCACCCTGCCAGTGGCACCACCTGGCGAGAGTTCCCACACGCCAGAGCCCTCAGGCACCAAGTCCTTCACAAGCAGCATACAACAGTAGCACTCCAAGCGGACCAGATCACAGACACCATCCAGACACCATCCCCACAACACAAAACAGGCACACAGGAGTACAAAACTAAAAGCCCATCACGTGACACTCATGGGAATGAGGCCAAGAAGCAGGCATCAACATCACATTCATCAAAATCACCCCCATCCAAGGGCACTCCCAACCAGAAACCTGCTCCCAATGACAAACAAATACTTGCCTTGTCTGCTGTGAACCAGGTGCCTGCAACCACTAAGCACAAATACTTTTCTAAGGCTGATTCACCCACAACATAAATTCCCACCCACACCCCTGTGAAGCTGGGACAGGAGAGCAAAGTAGGGGATTACCTGGACAACAGTGGATGTAGAGGAAAAGGCAAGGCCACCCAAGGCGTACCACCAGATCCAGCAAATTCCCACAGGGAGAGCCACCTGCACGTGATGCACCTTTGGTGGAGAGTGAGATTGTTGTGCCCACCTCACTTCCCACTCTGGTCAAGACACTTGTGGGCTATCAAATCCCCAAGAAGTTGAGACCCAGCCCTTAACATTCACCCTCACACACTGTGTCTCCCGGCAGAATGTCCCCACCTCTCCGTGCCACCACTCCAACCATCCATAGCAGACCAGGTAACACCCACCACCTATCTGGCCCAGACTTTTTCTGACCACAATCCATTAGAGACTGCGTTTACCTTGGGAACAATACCCACCCCGATCCCTACATGAAAACTCTGGCCCCAATTATAAGAAGACACAGTGTTTCACCACACGCTTTCTACAATACTCAAGAATAATTTCTCTGAAAACAAAAATACTGCATCCACAATACTAGTCAAATGGGCTGCATTAAAGACTGTTATCAGAGGGACGGCAATCAGTGCCACGGTGGGAGCGAGACAGGAGGTTCATAGGAACCTGAAAGCAGTTGAGGACAAGATGACAGTGCTTGAAATAGAGGCAGTACATGACCCCACTAAACAGACTTCATCGCAGTAGGCATGCATCCAACATGCAGAGTTGTTAGAAACTCTGACTGATTGATTACAGCTCCTACACCCAAATAAAACACTCAGAAGCAGATAAATCTGGTACGCTGTTAGCAAGATTGATAAGAAATGACCCACCCACTACCATCATTAGCCACATTCATCTGCCTGGGGGTGATACAGTATGCATGCAGTATGACATTAACGAGGCCTTTAGCACGTGCTAT
Source organism: Lissotriton helveticus (assembly GCF_964261635.1). Lineage (NCBI taxonomy): Eukaryota > Metazoa > Chordata > Amphibia > Caudata > Salamandridae > Lissotriton > Lissotriton helveticus. Next base: position 1,596,661,363 of record NC_136059.1, on the reverse strand, counting down.
GAAAAATTATATAGTAAATCACTGCCATTAGATGGACCCAATATTGACGAATTTCTTACAGACTTACCCTACCCACAAGTCTCAGAGGACATCCAGGACACCCTGGCAGGACCCATCACTGGAATAGAAATTAAGGCAGCCATCAACCGGCTCTCCCATAACAATGCGCTGGGGCTGAAATTTGTGGAATTTTTTGATTGCTACTTGGAGATATTAGTGCTGCAGTTGGAGGAGGTATATAACAAGTTGCTTGAATTGGGACATTCTGGTGCATAGTCCAACTCAAACCAGTTCTGGGAGACTTCGGCTCCTACTCTAGTTCAAAACTGGACAAAGGACATGAGAGTAACCTACCCTCTGTCCTGACCCTCCCCTTAGAGGGTCCCCTGAATCTGTCCAACCCTCTCCTGTGGGTCCAAATGAGCCTACTTGACTGTAGCTCTTTAGATTTTATGTGGACAAGATTCTACAAGAAGAAACCACTGACCTTCGACCGTCTGGACACTCTGGACTTCGCTGGACCTCGACTGGGCCCAACTTTGTCCCCTCTCCGTCCAAAGCTTTGTCTGTGCCCTTGCTCCATGTAGGCTCTATGCAGGACATGTGCTGCGCTAAGGACAACTGAAAAATCTCCCTTGGGGTGAAGGAGTCACTCCCCTGCATTTGAAGGCACCCCAAAGCAACTGACTGGTCTGCTGACCCCAAGCTCCTGCAGACTCTGAAGATTCCAGCAACAAAAAAAGCGGGTTTCGAAGGTCCCTGAGGTTGATCTGCCCTCTCAGCAAGTTTGAGGCCAGTATCCCTCATGGGGACTGCATAACCCGAACCACTGTGTACCCCATCTATTTGTAAGTACATATGCATGTTGGCAATTCACAAGCTTGTGCATTGGACTAATTCTAGTCCTGACCCTGAGCAGTATTGCTATCAAAGAACTTTGACCTCCTTGTACCCAGTGCTCCATAGGCTGGTACTTTGTGATCTTGCTTGAGGTCCCCTTGTGACTCCTGGTCGTTCGGCCTGTTGGTCGTCCCGAGGGCCATCTTAAATTCTGTTGGGCTTTCCTGGTTACTCCAGACATGCCCTGACTCCCCATTTCTTGATGAGTCCCCTAGACCTTGGTGGTCCACTCATTTCAGTAATTACGCATTACTCTTGTGATGTAAAATTGCCAACATTACATGGTTATGCGAGCTTCAGTAATTAGGAGTAATTTGAGTGAAAAATCGGACTGCAGTAGCACAGGAACAATGATCTAAGAGAGAGCGAGCGGATACTGGCTACTGCTGTTTGTGTCCTGTAGGATTTAGTACTATTTATTAGCACAAAATGCATCCTCAGTCCCAGTTTTGACACAAGGGTATATTTTGCACTAAGAAAACATACTAAATGCCTGATTACGCTTCTCCCGCAAGTATGCATAATTACAAGCACTTTTGCAGTAATCACTCAAGAGACAATTATGCCAGTTACACCCACCCCTGCAAACAAGCTCCTGTGGAAATTGTATGCAGTGATATCAAACTGCAATGCATGCTGCAGCCAACGTCTTGCAGAACAGTATGACTCCTGTATTGAAGATTTCCACATAAAGTTTATCAACTATATGAAGGAGTGTTTGGACAACCTTCCGTACAATATTTGCTGTGACTTCTGATGTGGAAAGGTGGAAAGGCAGTCTGTACGATTTAGAATGAAGTCCTTCTCTTTTACGCTCTCAGGCTGTATACATAACCATTTGAGCTTTCACACAGCATGCACAATTTGATGCCATAAAAATTGGCAGACAAATATTCCACAACAGGCCACATTTTGAACAACCTTTCATGGTTTGGATGGTCCTTGGGTAATGCAGCATAATAGTCATTAAATACAGCATATGCTGAAATATCAAAAAGCTATATCTAGTGAGTCCCGATGGGGATCTGGGTGTTGCCTACACTGTAAAAGTAAACCAGTAAAACTGTATACATGGTTGGTGCACATTTGCTCTGTTGTGCGAGAAATTGTCCCAGAAATTGTTCAATTCTCCAAGTCAAGTGGGAGTCGTAGAATGAAGCCCAAGAGTGCCTCCGTGCTCCCACAAAGACTGTCCACCAATTTGTTTGATGCACTTTTTCCTCAATAAAGTTAACTTCCACAAAGAGATGAATATTGTCAAGTGACAAGCAAATTGACTGTATTGACCTTGCATCCAATGTGTGGAGTGAAAGGTGGGGGTCCCCAAAAATATATAGCAGTCTCTGGTGTCAGGTGGATTTCTGCTCGTGGATTGTGGCAGACTGCAATCCACAATAAGGATCTGAATTGAGGAAGGCATCACTCAAAAAGGGGCATACAGTCCTAACCAGACATGCAAAAGAGCACTCACAGGCTCCTTCCTTGTCACTCTGGTGGGGATTTGCAGCATCAGCACAGCTTGTACTATACTCAAGTTAAAGATGGGTGGGTTAGAGGTGCAGACTGAAGAGGAAGAGATTCCACTCCAGCCCTGCCCTTGGGTCTGAAAAAAGAAGAAGTGTCCAGTGTAAGCACCCCATACTCCTTTTCAACCCTCCTCAGCATAGGCTGACGGCTGACAGCAATTGGACAATCCCCACACTAGAAGCATTAACTCCTTGCGTGCTGGTGACGGAACCACTTCGTCACCAGCCATGGACGTGCTGTGCTGGTGACGGAATGTTTCGGTCACGGCCCAGCCGCCGCGCCTGCGCGGCATCAATTCCGCACCTGCGTGGCTCGTTCTATTGAGCGGGCGGGGCAATGATGGAACCACTCCGTCACAAGCACAGCGCGCCTGTGGCTCGTGACGGAATGGTTGCGTCACGAGCATGGAGGCGCCGCGTGGCCCCCCTCCCCTTCAGTGCCGCGGCGGAGTTACCACCGCGGCCAAGGGGTTAAATAAAATAATTAAAAATACTTTAATCAGGTAATGAATTTATAAAGATATCAACTTATGAATCAAGTATAATAAAAAATTATTAAAAAAATAAAAAATGTAATTTACACTTTACATAACTTCCCACCGAAATTCCTTAGAAACCCAACAACCCACTACTAAATTGAAATATTTGTAATTATATGTAAAAAAAATAGCTTTCGCATTAAAAATTACAAACTATACTAAAAGATTTACCTTCAAAAATATTATTATAATACTAATATCTTATAATTGTACAATTAAGTCATTTATCAAACTAATACAATACATTATCATAGTCAATTATATTAAATAAAACAATAATACAGATGATATTTAAAAAACAGTATTTTATAACTATTTCATCCCCCAAAATGTTTGAGCTGACCAGATATTTGACATAACAATTGTGTATGACAATATTTTTTCCACAATGTTTTTTTTATTTTATTTATTTTTATTTCAAAATTAAGAGGCACAGTCAAATTAGCATACGTTACATTTGGATGATCTGTTTGCATTTATATTCATACAATGTTAGCTATCTTTTATATACATCACAAAAAAACCTTTTGTTCGATTTTTGATTTATACAGCATTACCATTAGTCGTATTAATCATATCTAAGAGTTCACAGTCTTGAGGTATGGATAGCAGTTCACAAATATCTCCTCTATAGGTATTCCATTTTCCCAATATTTTGGGGCAACCCCTATGCACATACACCATCTTCTCTGCCACCATGACAATGTCCATGTCTCTACACCATTCTTCTAATGTAGGGTTGGCTGCACCACCCCAGTGGCTGGCAATGTTTCTTTTGGCAATCATAATACCCAGAGTAGCCCAGGTCTGTAGTACAGAATTTTGATCTGTTGCATCCCAGATATTAAGTAGACAGAATTTGGGCTCCTGGGGACCAAACCACTAATCACTCTCGTGATCAGGGACATGACCGATTCCCAGTATGACACCATAACAGGACACGCCCAGATAGAATGGAAGAATGTGCCGACCTCCCCACATTGTCGTAAACAGAGAGGGTTGTCGACTTTACCAATTTTACAGAGGGTAGTTCTGGTGTAGTAAATTCTGTGAAGAATTTTAAATTGTACTAGGCATAGCTTGGATGTGATCGCTACCTCTCTGGGGGATGCGAGCGCTTCCTGCCAATCGGTGTCATCCAAGTCGCCCAGGTCTGCCTGCCACTTGTCTTTAAAGGGGGAGAACAAGGAAACCCTACTCACTACCGAACCAGAGTGATTGACTATAACAAGAAAGCAATGGATCCTGTGCGCAATCACGATGGAAGGGTTATGCTGATGTCATAGAGAAAAGGACCAAAATTACCAAAGGTTTTGTGGAGCATTTATGTATTAATCACAAATAATAAACAAAAATTTTACAAGGAGGAAGGACTTTGTGCAAAAGTGTCCCAAGTGTGACATGAACCTAACAGTTGAGTGACATATTGTGAAAATATTTACAAGGTTTCACGAATTTCTATACCGAAAACAATAATATCTGAAGTTTTCACAAAATATGCAGCAACTATATACAGTGATAGGTGATGTGTCAGTGGTTCACTTTCTTCAAGAACGTCGACCCTCTCTAGAATGTGGGGTCTCATCAGGACCTATAATAGTAGGGACAACTGGGAAAAGAGTGAAAAATTATGTGAGGTAAATATATGGACATGGTACCAGCACAGTGGTGTTGGAGCATGTTAACACGGGCAATGGAAAAATACATAGATTGTCAATCGCACATCTCTGGTGATGAAATAAGTGCCAATGGGGAGTGAAGAAAAGGGAAGAATACTCACAGGGAGATCCAGCCGAGTTCTGGTGATATATCGGATAAAGAAAGATAGCTAAGGGTTAGAGGGAGAAAGGACTCCTCTGGCGAATATGAACATATAGATCAGTGGGGACACTTACCCCTGTGAAGGGTTTGTACCGGCAATAACGATGAGGTGGGTGGGCGGAGGTCAGGATCAAGGGCGGAATTCTATAAAGAAGAAGGACAGATGGAGCATGTAGAAGTGCTCACACGTGAAATGGCAATTTAAAAAATTGGAGGTTAAGTAACTGCCAAACTTACCAGGGCGTGATAATGGGATCGCTACGGGTAAAGAATTCGGTACAGGATGTGTCAGGAAGTCCGTTTAGCAAGGATATTTTGAAACGATTTCTGTAATAAAGGAATCAAACTGTTAGCTAACACAGAGACCCCCATAAACAAGGAGTGTGCGCTCACAGGGGGTGTGCTGCCTCTTTCGTACTAATTGGAGGATGTGGTTTCTATTATCCAGAGCTGTGCAACTTGCAATCCAGGTATTTTTCCATTGCCCTTATTAACATGATATGCCACCACTGTGCTGGTATCAGGTCCATATATTTACCTCACATCATTTTTCACTCTATTCCCAGTTGTCCCTACTATCATAGGTCCTGATGAGACCCCACATTCTAGAGAGGGTCGAAACGCCGTTGACATTCTTGAAGAAAGCGAACCACTGACACAGCACCTATCACTGTATATAGTTGGTGCATATTTTGTGAAAACTTCACAAATGATCATTTTCAGGATAAAAATTTGTGAAACCTTGTAAATATTTTCACAATATGTCACTCAACTGTTAGATTCATGTCACACTTGGGACACTTTTGCACAAATTCCTTGCTCCTTGTACAATTTTTGTTTATTATGTGATTAATACATATATGCTCAAAAGAACCTTTGATGTTTTTGGTCCTTTCCTCTATGACATCAGTATAACCCTTCCATCGCCATTGCGCACTGGTATATCATTTAGATACATAATATTCCACAGGAACCATTGTTTTCTTGTTATTGCCACTTGTCTTTAAGCTTCTCCATCGGGTCTGATATGTTATTAATGATTTTTTTATATGTTAAGGAGATTGCTCTTTTGTCCAAGTAGTCCGTTAGGAGTCCGTCCTCTAGTGGGGACGCTTCAGGCAGGGTGGTGTCTGGGGGGAGTGCTGCTTCAAGGGCGTGTTTAATCTGTTAGTAGCGAAAGTGTTCAGTAGATGCCAATTCGTATCATGTCTGAAGTTGTTGGAAAGTAATAATTTTCCCTTAACCCAGAGGCCGCCCACTTTTGATATCCCTATAAGGTCCCAGTTGTGAAAACCCCTACTTTTTCCCAGTCGTCCCAACCTGTCTGTAACCGGTAGGGGTGTTGCTCGTGTAAGTGTGTCGTGCCACCCCAACTTTTTATTCACTGTTTTCCAAATCTGGAGTGCATGGTTTGTTGGGCCCATCATCGGACGGGTCTTGTTGTAAAGTGCTCGATGTAGCCCCATTGTGCCTAGCTGTAGCCTATCCAGGGAATAGGCCGGGTCTGTGTAGGGGACATAAATCCATTTGTTTACAACTATTAGTTGGGCAGCCCAGTAGTAATAATGTATGTTAAGGATTGCGATGCCCCCATCATACCGGGTGTGAGTTATAAAGGGGTTGCCCTGTAAACTCTAGGACCTTGGGCCTTGGATAAGTACAAAACGGAAAGTGGTCCGAGTTAACAATCTTATGCGTACACAAGTATTTACTTCATACCGAAAAACCACATAAAATTCAGTACAATGGAATATAACTAATGCAATATTCTTAGTCAAATTGCATTTATTCTCCACAAGAGTTCATTCATTGAAATCTCAAACAAGGTATTCATCATATTATAATTGATGATCATTCATTCAATGTAATTGTAAGTTCATTACATTCGAATAGTGCTCTCAGTGTAGAGGGGAAGGGGAGTGAAAAGGTTTGTGAGGGACTGGGTAAAGGTGGTGTGACATTGAAACATCACAATAAAATCAAAAACGCCTTTACAATCAAGGTAGTATTAATGTTCCCAAAATACATCACACATAGGTAAGAAAATGTTTATTGCTTTAGATCCTATGGTGTGTCAGGTTGGCGTAGTCTACGTTTCGACCCCCTGTGTGCTGAAGGGTTAGTGTTGCCTCATGTTGGGGTCTTCATCAGGAGAAGGTGGAGAGCCTATGAAGCAAGGCGGAAGCTATTATCAATGGCCTACGTGGTGAAATGGTTGTTCATTTAAAAATTAGGAAATGTGGGAGTTACCTACATGAAAGAAACGGTCAATGGATGTTCCGTCCGGGTGAGGGCTGTGAAGCTCCTAGGAATTCTGAAACATACAAAGGATAGAAAGGGTCCTCAAAGGAATGTTCTGGCTGGTCAGCCAAGGAACCATGTTTATGAGGGGGAGACACTTACTGGGGAATGCGTCCTCATGCAGCGGCATAGAACATTGGGTCGTGCAGTCGTTTCTGAGTGATCGCCGTATTATTCTGGCATCATTCTAGAGGTAAATAGATAACGCTATAAGGTACTTGAAATAGAACTCGGGGGCATGAAAACTTGCAACCTCGTGTTGTTCGTAGAGGGTCCAATGCATGCACTCTATGTTGGGCAACTGATCATGCACACGTTGTAGCACAGTAAAGAGTTATCTGGAAATTGGTGAGCAGATGGGACCGAAAAAGTGGATGGGAGTCATATGGCAGGGGGCTCAAAAGTCGGTACATTATAAGTCAGCATGCATTAAAAAGGTCTACAAAGAAATAGAGCTGATCCCAGGTGCCTAGTGGAAAACATTGGGTGGGAGATATCGCACCTCAGTGTATATTAAATGTAAATAGGTTGTTGTGAATTTAGCCCGTCTAACGTTAATCCTCGGGGGTGATCGAACACGTGTTCGAGGCTCAATGGTGTTTGTCTTGACTTAGTGCCCGGGGGTTGATCTAGAAGGGCCCGATGCTACTAAGGCCGTTAGTTTCTCAGAATACCTGTTGGGCGTCTGTGTCCCGCCGTCAGTGCAGCTCAAGTCCTCGATCGATCTGAGGCTCCTCGCGGTGCTGCAGCTCAATACTTGGTGTCCGGGGGCTCGGCACCAACGGGCCAATCAGATGGTCGCTTTCCTGACAACCACGTCATCGTGCGCGAATCCTCAAGGGAGTGTGTTTAAAGGTGCCCATCATATCGGGAGCAATATAGTTTTACCATAGCTATTCGGGCCAGTTTATTGTCCCATAGAAGTTTAGTTACTCCTGTCTCGATGGCCCAGAAGTATGTTTGTGGAACTGGGAAGGGTGTATTTTGGAGGGCATAAAGAAATCAGGGGAGAACCATCATTTCAAAAAGGGCTGCTTTGCCGAGGAACTTTCCACAATGTTTTGGTTATTCACACCCAAAATAACACTGGAATTTCTCAAAGACAAAAATTTGCGACATCATTTATTTCTGCTTTATGGTGCATTACCTTGATTAACATTATAAAGTTACCAACGATTTGTTAAACAATTTACCAATTCAGCCATTGTTGATGACAATAAAAAACAAACGTCACTGTATTAATATTTGTGTTAACTTATTTGGTTCTGAGACTATTTATTAGAAAATATATCAGGCTTAAAATGAGCGAGCTATGACAGCCTACTTAGTATACATATGCCAAAAGTGGGTAATTATTTTAGCAGAAAAGCAGCCCTCCAAGATGGACAAACAATCAAACCAATCTTTTCCTAGTCTATCTCACTTCATCGCAGTAAAAATAATAAGGAGACCTAGGCTGGAATTCTGCAAATAATAGAAATAATAAATTTGTTTAATTTTAAAACTAAAATAAATCTTGCTTTGGCTCTGCCATAAAAAATGAGTGGCATCCTATTCGTGTAATGTGGCAAAATAATGCAGTGATTCATTTCAAATTGTTCTGGGAACCATTTCAGGAAAGGTAAGTTAGCCACACGCGTGTTTATAGTGCAAAAATACTTGTGACTGAGAGCAAACTTTCACACTCATCATATCCTATTGAGGTGCTGACTAAAACTGCTAATTTTAAAGTAACTAGGAAAACTAAAATTAATTGTAAATGATAATTCCTCAGGTCCATGGGCTAAGTCTCCCCTGGTGAATAAAGTAATGAAGTAAGTTACACTGTCACATAACAACTAGATACAGCATCTAGGGCGCAAGTAGGTAACTTAATACTGCTGCTGTATTATACACTGATAAGGTCAGCCACTTGGCCAGCCACTTGGGGTAAAGTACTTTGGGCCCGATGTAGGTAATTCTTATTTACCACTTCTTAAATACCGAATTTTACCGATTCGGTATTTAAGAAGTGGTAAATATGAAGGGGGGAGATGTAGGTATTTCCAGATGTGTAAATACCGAATCTTTAAGATTCGGTATTTACCGAATCTGGAAATACCGAATCGGTATTTCCTATTGATTCCTATGGGCTGTGAAGCCCATAGGAATCAATGGGCAATACCGTTTCTGTAATTACAGAATCGGTAAATACCGATTTTAGCAAGGGTGCAGGGGGTGTCACTTTGACACCCTCTGGCACCCCAAAAATAGGCATGTGCGCCATGTGGCACACAGACATGCCCTAAGGGCATGTCTGTCTGTCACATGGCTAGGTGTGCATGCACACATGTGCATGCACACCTGAATTCGGTATTTTAACACCCAATTGGATTGGGTGTTAAAATACCGAATCTGAAAGGCCTGCGGCACTCAAAGATGTGCTACCTACATATGCTTTTACAGACTCGGTATTTTTACCGAGTCTGTATTTACCGATTCGGTAATTTTACCGAATCTGTAAATACAGATTCGGTAAAATACCGATTCTGTAAAGCATGCTCCTACATCTCAAAATCCAATTACCGGTCGGTAACGGCCGAATTCGGCCGTTACCGACCGGTAATTGGACATCTTTAGCTCAAAAATATATTTTATGCCAATTCTTCTCAATGCCAGCACACTGGAAAGGATGTGCTCATTTGGTTTGGATTGACAGAGTATCGGCATATTGTTTAGGAAGAGACATAGATCGGGCTTTTTGCTGATTTGTTTATTTTTATTGACATCTTTCAGCCATTGCTTTGAGACATTGTCAGTCGCCTATTTGACCAGCCAGAGGAGTACTTCTCTCTCACCATCATGCTAATGGCTGTTTGGTGGATCATTTCACCACCTATAGAATGCTTGAATTGCAATGCACGAGAGAGCTATTTTATATCTAAATAAAAACTTAACAGTCTGACTTTTTGCCTCGCTAAACAATTTATCTCATTCAAGCATTGCATACAGAGAGCATTTTTTCTATTCATTGCGGTAGGCATTTTGTAATGCTGTCATGACTTGAGTGTGAGCATAATCCAAACCTGCCCTTCTAACTCCTGTTCATGCATCACATCACCAGTAACACAAATAATAATACTTTCTATAACACATTCACCATCACCAGTACCACAAATACCACACCACACTAATGCCACACCCTCATCAATACCACAAAGCAATGCCTTCAACAATGATACTCAACCAACATCACCCTCAATACCACCACCAGTACCACACCATCACAATAGTCCACACCACCAATACCACACCAACGCCACCAAAATTATCATAGCCAATACCACCTTGACCAGTAGCATCAATGCCACCGTTAGCACCAATACAAATACTATTACCAATATCATCAGTGCCACAAAATATTCCACCACAGTCCCCAATACTACCACCACCATTACCACCACCATCAGCAATACCACCAACAATACTGCCATCAGCAATACCACCAATGCCAAGACAACCAAATGAACTAACCATCAATAATGCTACTTACTACCAGAATCAATACCAATGCCACCACTACTAAACCACCAGAGTTACCAATGCCACCAATGCCAATACCTCCACCCGAATACAAGTACCACCACTGTTAGCACAACACTACAAATAGGAAAACTAATACTGTCACTGATAGCTTCACAACTAAAACTAGCTTTCATGTCATGACCATCAATTCCACACCACTACCACTATAACCATTACAAAGCACTGGCAAAGTAAATTCATCTGGCTGTAAGTGTTGTTGGCAACGCCACTACTTACAAAAATTGGTCGTTATCTGGTCTGTAGATGAATCAAGGAAAGGCATGTGATGTGATGTCATGTGATGTGAAGTGGAGTAGCCAAAAAATAAAACCCCCTCAGCAGAATAACCTTTTAAGTGCAGGCATTGCCCACCAGCTGAAACACACATTCATTCCCAAGTGCGTCTGTCTGTCATTCGCAAATGCTGGGGAGGGCTTGCAGTGGAAGGTTCCCTCTTTACACTTTTGAGGTCAGGTTGCTAGGGAAGTGCTTCATCAGCAGTCTGACACTTTTTTGTGATGTTGGAATGACAATCAATGTGCATAGCTTTCACCACCCCCCACCCTGGGCCCCATAAACTTTCCACCTATCCTGGGGGGGATGGAGATATTCAACCTCAATCTGCCAGCACAGATGGGCTGTAAGTCCTCCAGACACCAGGAATTGTTTAGTGTTTAATATTTTCGTGGTTGGGGGCTCCCCTTTACATGGGTCTATGCTCCCCCTTCCCTGGGCCCCTTTAGTCTTTCTTTACCTCCCTGAGGGTAAAAGGGTTCTGACCAGCAATGTGCCCACCTAGTGGGGGCAAAATGATCACTCAACACCAGAGCTTGCTTTCATGGTATTGTTGGGGGGAGAGGCCCCAATAGCATGTGGTTTCCCCCACCATGGGCCCCATTAATCCTTCTGTCACCTCCCTGGAGGTAGATGGGGTGTTCATCCTCCAAAGCTCATTAGATATCAGGGATTACTTTCCAATTTTTGTTAGGGAGTCACATGCTGGTTAAGGTATAAATACAGAGATATACTAAGAACCACTGCTCCTAAACTTAGTGTCTGATGTATATTTTCAGAAATTATTAGGTTTCCTTCGTAACTGGTTTTCATTCTTTATATTTTACCATATGAGTTGCTCTATACTTGGTAACCAATAACAAAAAACTTTGCAAGGTGCAACTCAGTTGTTGACTTTGTGCCTCTTGGGTTCCTGAAAAACCTACAACCCGAAGGATCTAGAGGGGATAACATGTTGCTGTAAATCAGCCATCGCGAATGAAAGTCGCAGATGCAAATGCCGTCACAAATGGCTGTTTTTTCCTACTCATTTCAATCCTGTTTTTATTTCAACAGTTTTTCTTTGGAATACGCTTGAGCCATTTACAGGAAGATCCCCTTACTGAATTCGGAATTGTATCTACGTTTCAGAAATGTATAGCTTTCACCGATGGGTTTCACACCTATTTGCACCACAAACTGGAAGTAGGTTGAAAACAAAATAATTAGGAAAATGTAATGTCAACATTTTGCATGTCCCTGAAAAGCTGGGAAGATTGTGATTTTAGCACTGCAAACCTTACATTGATGTCATTTTAGGAAATAAATCGACACTTTTATGCAGATCAAATTTTCACATCTTTCACAAAATAATTGAAAAAATATGGACTTGGGGAAGACGTTTTCTTTTTCATCTCATGCCAATCGTACATATATTTCAAATTACAGCGTTCTTGTTATCCCTTTAGGACGACAGTGCACCTTTTCAATCACAATGTTGTTATCGGTGTTGAGCCTGTCGTGGAGGTAATTTCCCTCTCCTGGACAAATAAGATGATTTCTTTTATTACAAGGCAGGTGTTTAAATCTCTCAATGACTCGTAATTGTTTTATATTTATTGACTCTGGCTAATGCTGTCAATAAATCAGTCTTTTGAACTGTTATCTGCTCTGTATATTTTTTCCTTTATTGGGTGGTATGAAAGGTAGAGAGGTATTGCAGTGCAGCGGTAAGATAGACAGTTTTTACAGAATGGTGTCAGCCATGATAAATGTTCAGAGCATACCAGCAAGACAAAACTGTGGCTGCATGTCTGTGAAAAAATCAGGATCAAATATACTGCAGCCGTTTCTTCTGAGCACATTAAATTGCAGCAAAGGAAAATTATTGAATTGACAAGAATCTGAAGTAGATGGTGGCGTGAGGGAAGTAGTGCAAAACATGATGGCAGAGTTACAGTTATATAAAGTTGGTGGGATAATGGCCGATTTTGCGTTTGGGAAATGATGCATACTCCAGTGGGGGTAACTCCTTTGCAATCTGATGTGAAAGATTATTTAGATAATTCCCCCTAAATTGTGGTAGGACTCTTGACGATCTGTCACAGTGATTGAGTTGTGCCTTTAAAGCGTGATATGAAAATGTGATAATAGTGTTCCCTACATGATACAGTGCATCACAGCATTCTAGGTTTCATTTAGGGCAGATTTATTAACATTTTGCTTTATGCAGTTGCCCTTTTTTTGTCTTAGCCAGAATAAGTGATTTTCTTCGCCTTCCGTGGCTTTGTATAAAAGGTATATGTGTTAAATATATTTAATTTATATATATAAAAATATATATATAAAATATAAAAAAAATATATATATATTGCAGCTCCTGTTGCTACCTTTCGTTACACTGCATCTGGTAGCTGTTACATGGGTGGAGCATGGTATTTCCCATGCATGCAGCCATGTAATTTGACGCACATTCATTTTTATAAAAGGCAGTAAACATGGATTTGCTCAAGACTGGCATAACAAAGTGAGGACTCTATTTCTCATCGTTACTTCCTCTTTCTGTGTGTGCTGCATTTTGCAGCACACATAAAAAGAGGAAAATGCCTACAAGGATCATTTTTGTGCAGGAGTGTATCTCATCTTACAATAGAACAATCCTGTCCAAAATGCTCACATTTCTGCTCAGACATCATGTATGTAGGGTAGCAAGTTGTCTTGCTGTGGTGCGTTGCGTGAAGGGTTAGTAAATCCAGGACCTAGTGTCTAGGGTTACTGGTGGAAAATCTACAAACAGAAATGAGTAATTGTGGGGAGCGTGGCTTGGACGCCAGTCAAGATGGCGGGCTGACGGCGGAGCTCCTGCGGCAACCTCCGTTCCTGCTCTATTTTCACTATTCTTTGAGAGGTATTTCGTGTCGGAAATACTCCCGCTCCAATGCGCCGCGTGTGGTGAGACTGGAGAAGTCTTTTGCGCTCACTTTCATTACGTCTTTCTGAAACGCCGAACGAAGCTCCGTCTCTCGCGGCTCCGGCCGCCATTTCGTCCTTGAGGAAGCGGATCCCGTCCTCTTTCATGCAGTGTGCTCCGTTCACAAGAGGTGCTCCCTATTACACATGAACTGGATTTTTCTTCCAACTGAGCCAGGTGAGCCCTTATTTTTGGCATCTACAACGTTGTGGGCATTGCTTTTCAACAATACGGGATACAGTACCGGTAGAAATTCTCCGGCCGCCATTTTGTATTCCTCAAGTTTGAAGTGATGCCTGCCTTCATGACGGAGTATTTTTTCCCCCGTTTTCCTTGAGCATGCAATCTGTTTTTTCTGCCTTACATTGAAACGACCATGCAGCCTCAGTAATATTCCTACTCCTGGTTTGCTCCATATTTCATATCCGCCTCCTGCTTCTGGGTTCTCGGCAACTATTCTGTTTCTTCCAATGTGAGGCCTTTACCTGTTCCTTCTGCCTCGTGGGGGTTTTCCTGTCTTGCAGTGTCGTCGAGGCCTCGCGGGGCCTCTCTGACAGTCAAAATTTAAGAACCCTTCAACGGCCTTTCAACCCTATGTGATCTTTTTGTTATCACTTACTACTTTGACCTGTGGCTGCACTTTGGCTCCGCCTCCTTCTGATCGACGGCATTCATTTTCAACTTTCTGCTATTTTTTCATGGGGAGGCTTTGCACTTTGAAATTGACTGCCACGACCAAGGGTCCTACCCATTCCGATTCTGATTCCCCCCTCGAGATATGGATGACGGAGCGATGTCTAAGCCTGAATCTAGTCTGGGGGCCATCTCCAAAACTCACAATGGCAGCAAGCTTCCAACCACTCTAATTTCTTCAATGCGCCTCAAAAAGGGTCCTCCCTCTCCGGATACCAATTCTTCCCCTTCCTCCTTGGATCTCATTGGAGAAATTGCGAGCTCTGCGTCCTTTTATGGAAACGACGTCCCAAACGCTGCAAAGTCTGCACTTTAAGTGGGTGACCATGGACTCTCGAGTTTTGCTTCTTGAACAAGCTTCGGAATCTGTACAAAGTTCCTGTTCCCGGATCCCATCCATGGAAGCTGAAATCCTCCAACTTAAAAGGCAGACAGAGGATTTGGAAAACAGGAACCGTAGGAATAACCTACGCCTCCACGGTCTTCCTCAACTTTCAGAGGGGTCTAACCCTACGGCATTCTTTCAACCTTCCTACCAAAAATTCTGGATGCCCCTTCTCTGTCCTCCATCAATATACAGCGAGCACACCGTTTGGGGCCCAGAGTGTCCTCTAAGCCACGTGGTGTCATCATGTTGTTTCTTCAGTATACTGATCTTCTACAAGTGCTTACAGCTGCCAAGGTCAAAAAACAAATTGTTTGGGAAGGTCATCGTCTGTACTTGTCACAGGACGTCGCCAAAGTCACAGCTGATCGACGGAAACGTTTTCTCAATTGAGAGCTCTCAACGCCAGATACGGCCTCCTACATCCATGCCTTTTCAAGGTCACCTATAAGGAGAAGACCACTACTTTTGATGATCCCGCCGCACTGCAAGAATTCATACGTCGTCATGGAGCGAGCGCTATGGACACCTCAGGAGCAACCTGATTGGACTTAGTTGTACTTGCGTGGTCTTAGTCTTGTGATCCCTGTCTCAATTTTTGTGCTTCACTTGTTTCCTATTGTTTTTTATCCTTTCATATTAACCTTTGTTTTTACTCCCATTCCTATAGGTATTATTCCTGGGCATTTCATCCTACCGTTTCCTTTGTGGCTCTTATGCTGTCTTTCTTTTGTCAATGTACAGGTGGAGGTCCAGTTGCGGTCGCTCTTCGCTGTTGTCATCGCTGTCTCTGACGCCTTCACCCCCTGTTTTCGCCTTTGTCTTGTAAGTATGTTCTTCAGTCGTCTGTCTTGGACTTGTACTGTCTTTATGTTCCTCATTCCTTTTTTCTCTTCTCTCTCTCTTTCAATGCCTTTCCTTTCCTCCTTTATCTCCTCCTTTCTTTCCTCCCTTCTCTCTTTCTCTTTCTTCCTCATCTCGATTACCTTTTTCTATGAGATCTTTTTTCTCTTCTTTGTTTCTATTGACTTAGCAAGCATGTTTCTGCTGTATTTACTCTAGTTCTATCTCGTTCCGTGTTACTACCTGGAATGTTAAAGGTTTAAACAACCCCATTAAGAGACAACGAGTATTGTCACATCTAGCTAGACTTAAATCTGATGTGGCCTTTAACCAGGAATCTCACCTTTCGGAAAATGAAGCCTTAAAAGTTAAACGTTGTTGGGTGGGACATGATTTCTTTTCTCCCACTGATTCTAAAAAGGGTGGGATTTTGATTTTATTTCACAAAAGACTAAATGTCTCTGTAGTTTCTCAAGAGTGTGATTCTCAGGGTCGCTGGTTACTTGTTAAAGTTCTTATCGATAAGATACCAATTGTGTTTTTTAATGTCTATGCTCCTACTGGTGTTGATAAAATTTTCTGGCCCTCTATGTCCGTAAAACTCTCCGCCTTATCTGATGAATATATTGTTTTTGGTGGCGATTGCAATCAGATTTCAGATCCTATCCTTGATCGATTCTCTAAAGTTAAATTCTCACCCTCGAGGATGCACTCCCAATTCATTAAATCCTTTCAAAACAATGCCCTAGTGGACATTTGGAGACTCTGTAATCCTGACCTCTGGGAATATAGTTTTAATTCCCCTGCCCACAATTCCCAATCACGTATTGATTATCTCTTCCTTAGTAAATCCCTCACTCAACATGCTATCCACTCTGATATTGGCTCCATTCTCATCTCTGACCATGCCCCAGTACTCGTTGACATTGACCTCATTCCCTTCTCTCCCCATTCTGGCAGATGGAGATTTAATGACTATTTACTTCTTGACCCAACCTTCTGTACACAATTTTCCGAATTCACCTCTGAGTTCTTTGTACTTAATAAAAACCCCGAATCTTCTTTTGTTATGATTTGGGATTCCTTTAAGGCGGCTTCTAGGGGTTTTATTATTAATTACGTCTCACAGAAGAAGAGAGCCAACGAGGCTAAATCATCTTTCTTCCTTGCTAAAATTTAAAAACTTGAACTTGCATACCATTCCTCGAATACCGAATCCTCCCTTAAGGAACTGATTGAAGCTAAACTCTCTTTCAATAAATTCACCACAGAAGCTGCTTCGAACTTATTACTGAGATGCAACGCACGATACTATGGTGGTCAGAACAAAATGGGGAAATTACTTGCCAATTATTTAAAAATTCGGATGGAACGAACGAGGATTGAACTAATTAAGTCATCCACCGGGGATTCCTTATTCAAAGATAGAGACATTCTTATTGAATTCTTGCTTTTCTATAGAAATGTATACACTCCGGAAGTTGTTCCTTCATCGGAGGATATTCTCTTTTATTTTCATTCTATCCCTTCTCCCTCCTCAACTCATGTAGACTTCAAACCTTTGGAAGCTGATATCTCACTTTCTGAAATTTCTCACGCTATCTCCAAATTGCGTTATGGTAAAGCACCTGCCCGGACGGGTTTACCATTGAATTTTACAGTCATTTCGCTTCTCTTCTCTTGCCCAAACTCTTACTTCTATTTCAATCTTTTCAGAATTCTGGCCTTTCGAGTGGGTCTTTTCAATAAGCCTTAATTTGCTTAATACCTAAAGACGACAAGGATCACTCTTTATGTAAAAATTACCGCCCCATTTCTCTTGTAAATACAGATTATAAGATTTTTGGCTAAAAGTTTGGCTCTTCGCTTGGACTCCATTTTACCTGCTTTGATTGGTCCTGAACAATCCGGTTTAGTAAAAGGTCGATTATCCTCGGATAATTCTAGGGTCTTTTTCAATATCCTGAGTAAAGCTTCTTCCTTAGTTACTCCTTTGGCGGCTATCTCACTTGATGCGGAGAAAGCCTTCGATCGAATCGGTTGGGATTTTATGTTTCAGGCCCTCTCTTGGACGGGCATCCCCCCCAAATTAATTTCTCTTATTTCTTTACTATATTCTTGTCCCCAAGCGTCGGTCTTTGTTAACGGTACAATTTCTGATTATTTTAATCTTCAAAGAGGTGTTAGACAGGGCTGTCCCCTTTCTCCCTTATTGTTTGTTTTGGCTTTAGAACCTTTTCTTACCAAAATCCGTCAAGAAGAGTCTGTTTCTGGTTTTCATTTTGCTTCTCATTAAGTTAAGCTCTCGATATATGCCGATGATATTCTTTTCTATTGTTCAGACCCCATAACTTCTCTTCCCTCGTTCTTACAACTGGTCTCCTCTTTTTCCGCTGTTTCAGGTTATCGTCTCAATGTAGATAAGTGCAAAATTCTTCCTGTGAATTCCTCTTGTCAGAAGCATCTTTTTGATATCTCTGGTTTCTCGTGGCAACCAACTAAAATGAAAAATACTTAGGTGTTTGGTTTGCTCCCCTCTTGTCGGACACTTTGAAATTTAATTTTGACTATATCTCTAAAAAATTAGATTCTGCCATCTTCCGGTGGAACCCACTTTTCTTGTCCTGGTGGGGTCGTCTAAATTCGATCAAGATGATGCTCTCTCCTCTTCTCTTG
Source organism: Lissotriton helveticus (assembly GCF_964261635.1). Lineage (NCBI taxonomy): Eukaryota > Metazoa > Chordata > Amphibia > Caudata > Salamandridae > Lissotriton > Lissotriton helveticus. Next base: position 1,596,642,871 of record NC_136059.1, on the reverse strand, counting down.
TACACTATTTCTATGATACCAATCCATATCCCTGATAGTTATTTTAAGAAAATAGACTCTCTTTTGTCAACATTTTTGTGGAAGGGTAGAAAACCTCGTATTGCACTCGCTTCTCTGCAGAAGGATAAATCCCAATTGGGTGTTCGCTTCCCGGATTTCAAAGCTTATCACAGAGCTTTTTCGCTTAAACAATCGGCGCCCTGGCTTTCTTCGGATCTTCTGTTTTATCCGCCCCTTTCGTTAACTATTGAATCTTCCTTTATTTCTCCCTTTGAGTTTCGTGAATTTTTATCCTTCACCTCCCCTTTGACTAGTCTTCGTACTCCTATCATTTCTCACTCCCGCAAACTTCTCTCTCCCTACTTATCTTCTTCCTACCCCTCCATTTCTTCGACCCTTGAACAGCCCATCTGGCATAACAAACAACTATTAATTTGAAACCGCACTTTCTTTTGGAAAACTTGGCACTCTCGTGGTCTACGTTGGATTTATCAACTTCTATCCCGTGACCTTCCTCTATCTTTTTCGGATCTTCGGTCTCAATTCTCCCTGCCTTCCAGCTCTCGATCACAGTATGACGCATTACTTCCTGTTCTTCAGTCTTATCTTGCTGCTTTGCTTAGCTCTAACTCCATTCCTCCTGCTCATCGTTCTATAGCTTTAGCGTTGGATTCCTCTCCCTCTGCTTCCTCTCTTTATAACTCGGTTCAATTCTCCGCTGTTAGAAACAAATCGAAAGTCGAATTAGCCTGGGAGGTAGACTTTGCTGTCGATTGGTCAATTGTTTTGTGGGAAAAGATTTGGTATAAACTTCATAAGCCCTCTAGAGCTGCCAATACAACTCAGACCATTTATTTTCTTTACAATCCCACTCTCCTGACCCCTTCTGGCTTGTCCTCTTTCTCCCCGGATACCCCTGCTACCTGCTGGTCCTGCCCATGTCTTTCTGCAGACCTCAAACATATGCTCTTTGAATGTCCTCCTATACTACGGTTTTGGGATTTGGTCTGGTCACACATCCAGAGGATTTTCCAGTTTTGTACTCCTTTTTCCCCTGCCAACATTTTCCTGGGTTCCCTCTCCTCTGCACTCCCCAGTCCACCCGACATTATCTCCTTCTTGACCTTTTCATTGCCATTGCTTTCCATCATATCACCTCTCACTGGAAACAAGCCAATGATGTCTCCTTTCGTTCCTGGTGGAATGCTGTCTGTTTCAATCATAGGTTGGTCACTAATTTTGTTTCCCCTGTCTCCCTAGCAATCAAACGTGACCTACTATGGCTCCCCTTAGTGAATTATCTTTCCTCCTCTGCCCCTTCATCCGCTACTCACGATGTTCATTCTCTCGAGGTACGCAAACCACCTTAATTCCAATATTGTTGTCATATGCTTATAACTTTTATGCTTGCTTTGTTTATTTTGTATATTACTTTTCTGATGCTAATGTACTTTTATCTCTTGATATGGTTATGTATCTTCTTCCATCCTCCCCCTTGCGATTGTATATTTTTGCTGTTTTATCATCTTGATTGTTTCTTCTCCCCCCCAACTCCAGTTCTCTTTTTGTATTTTTTTGTTCTGATGTTTCAATAAGCTCAAACTTAAAAAAAAGAAATGAGTAATTGTAGTTTTTCCACTGGAGATTGCTCAGGCAACAGCACCCCCCGATTATGTACTCAGCCACTTTCTGAAGAACCTCCTTCTAGATGGCTGTGAATATGGCAAATATTTCACCACCATCTTTTCAGAAGAAACAAATTATTCACCCATACCATATAACATGTAAGTGAATATGTATCCAGCCACCTGCCAAATAGTCCAAATAGTTCATAATCTCTGCTATTCACCCATGGGCCACCAAAATGTTTTTTTTTTTTTTTTTTAGCCAGCAGTCAGATAAATATATGAAATGTCACTGTTTCTCCGGCTAAAGGCTAATTAGTAGAGCTCATTCATATACTACTTAAAAAAGGACAACAAGCAATCGAACAGTGGTGGTCATCTAGTAACTTATTGCAGGAAATTGTGTGACGCATTTTGAAGTACGTGCATGTACAAACATATGAATAAAGGTAAATAAATAAATTAAGCTAAATTGTGTAAAGATTAAAAAAAACTTTTCACTTTAATATGAGCTTTAATAAGAAACTTTGGGATATGGCAAGCAGATATTTTGTGTTGCAGTCTAGGAGTATATGGTTGTCTGCAAAGAATAATGAATATCGTTGTAATGCACTTTACATAAATATTGTCTCGCGAATGTATTGTTTTTTTAATGTTCTTGGTCTCCTTTTGTTGATTTTTGAGGACAAGGAACTATTTTAGGCTTCATATGCCAGACCTTGTGTTAGTTCTGAGCTTTTTTGACTGATTGCGCTTGCTAATTGTTAGAAATGGGGGTATCTAGTTGGCAAGGGTTTGCACCATTGTCCAAATAGGGACCCTTCTTCCTAGTCAGGATAAGGGAGTTACACTCCTATAATAACCCTTGCTCACCCCCTTGGTAGCTTGGCACAAGCAGTCAGGCTTATCTTAGAGGCAGTGTGTAAAGCATTTGCACATAACCAACTGTAATACAGTGTAAGCACTACAAAACTACACCACACTAGTTAAAAAAATATCCAACACTTTTATATACTTAAGACAAGACCAAAATGATAAAAATCCTAATTACAATACTTAAAAATCTTCAGTTATCAAAATAGCCTTAAAAAACAGTTCCTTGATGTTTATAGCTCCGTCCGGGGCTATAGCGGCGTTGTGAGCAAACAAATCCCAAAAGATCTGGCTGACTGCTGCATCGCGGGCCAGTTTCAGTGTCAAGAAGACCCACAAACAGTACCTTTTAGAATTGCAGGGCATCATCAACCTCTTGTTGAGCTTCCAAAAGCACGGTGTCCGCAGGCGACGGTTCCGGGGGTCGGTGCAGGAGTTGTCGGGGCCCTCGAAGTCACACACATTGCAGGTAGAACTCCTCTTTTTGAAGTCAGGAGCGCTGACGTCGGCAGGTGTCATGTGCTGCGGTGCAAAGTGCAGTGGTGCAGCATGTGATTCCCTCAGGTCGCGGTGCGAGCAGTGGCTCAGTGGCGGCATCGGATGGCGTCATCGGTGAGACCAGGGTTGGGGTGCGGGATGAAGGTGGTGCTCATCACAGTGCTGGCAGATCACGGTGCAAGCAACGGCGCCATCATTGCTGAAGCGCTGTCGTCGGCTGATGAACTAAAGTCAATGGCACCGGTGTTGGTAGGTCAAGGCTGTGGTGCGGGATGAGGGTGGTGCGTCGGGCAACTTTATGAGCTATGCCCTCAAATCATGGTGCAGGAGCACGGTGTAGAGCGTCATCGTCGGGGATACCACGGCGTCATCGTAAAGTGAGGTGGTGTGGAGTTTAGTGCCCACAGGTCATGGTGTGAGCAGCGGCTCGGTGGCTGTGTCAGCCGGCGTTGTCAGTGAGACAGGGTCGCGGTGCGGCATTGTGGCGGTGCCGTCTGCGGTGCCATCAGGAGACGGAGTCTGCAGCGTCATCTTAAACGTCATTGAGTTGCTTTTCTTCTGTTGCAGCACAAAACACACAGTACCCAGTGCTGAAGGCAGAAGAGCTTGAAGTCTTTGCTGTTCTTGAGACTTCTTGAACAGGGGGCAAGCTCTACCTCACGCCCTTGGAAAAACTCACAAAAGTAGATTGCAGAAAGTTCAGTCCAGTCCATTCACTGCCCAAGACAGAAGCAGCCACTGCAGGCCAACACAGTAAAGCACACAGCAAAGTGGTAGTTCCTTCTCACAGCTTCCCCGCTCTTTATCTGGCAGTCTTCTTGATCCAAAAGAGTTCTAAAGTTCTGGGGTTTGGCCCCCAATATTTATACCATCAAATCCTTTGTTCTCTGAAAGCAGAGAGTGTCTATACCTAGTCCAAACCAGTTCTGGGTGCATTCTGCCAGTGCACAACTTCATCCTTTGTCAGTGTGGGCCAGGGTCATCAGACGCACCACAGGAGGTGGAGCCAGCATTGTGTAAGGCAGGCACATCCCTATTCACGTCTAGATGCTACTCCTCCCACCACTCCCAAGGCAGATAGGTCTATTCAGCCTTGTGCTGACTCACCTTGCCTCCTGGAGCCACCCCAGCCCCTGTCACTCACAAACCAGACATGAAATACACAACCTAGCAGAGGCAGGCTGGATGGTTAGGCAAGAAAAGATCTACTTTCTTAAAGTGGTATTTTCAAACACATAATATTAAAACCAACTTCACCAAAAGATGCATTTTATCATTCTTAGTTCAAGCATACTAAATTTGTTTTTCTACCATGTTACCTGGGTCAGTTAAAATTACAAAATGTTATAATCAAACTGCCCATTCGGGCCTATGGGAACAGGTAGTCTTGCAAAAGTGAAAAACAAAATTAGCTGTAATGCGCTATCAGGACATGCCACACACACCAGGGTATGTCCTACCTTTCACATACAATGTACCCTGCTCACAGGGGTACCTTGGACTTACCTTAGGGGTGACTAACATGTAGAAAAAGAAAGGTTTAGGGACTGGCAAGTGGGTGCACTTGCCAAGCCGACATGGTAGTCCCAGACTGCACACACGTTCTGCAATGGCAGGCCACAGTTACACCTTACTACCTGTTTGTGTAGGTGGCCTAATCCAGTGCTGCAGCCCACCAATAGCATTTGATTCATGGGCCATGGCACGCGCTGTGCACTTTACTAGGGACTGACACATGAATCAAATTGGCCAATCATGGAAACACCAATCCATAACCCATTTTACACAGAGAGCATATGCACGTTAGCACTGATCAGCAGTGCTAAAGTGCCCAGAGTCCTAAAAATAACAACAGCAGGTCAGTAAAAAATAAGAGGAAGAAGCAAAACGTTTAGGGATAACTCTGCAAAAAGGGCCATTTCCAACACTTATTGTTTCAGACCTTGCAGCACACTTGCTGTGTCCTATTGTGGACACAGCAGTATCCACAATAGGGAGTACAGAGAAATAGTTTGTATATGGGCCACAGAGGGAGAGACACTTGCATACCACAAATGGTGCTAGAGGGAACAATGTTTTGGAGGCATTTACAGGAGGTAAATTGGATGAGATACAGTAATGGGGCTTCTGTTGAACAGGGAAAGTGAAAGCAGGAGACTGGTAAGCAGAGTATCTAGGAAATCACAAGGGAAGTGTTTATTTGTTCAACTGTTGGCAGAAAAAAACACACCCTTTCACAATATTTTAGCAGGAGAGTAGGTTTTAGATATAAATGTTTATTGCTATAGATCACTGACCTGGTCAGTGTGACTACTCTCCCCCATGCAGCTCCACCAGTAAGTGCTGCCCTCTGAGCCCCTGAGCTCTCCAGTTTGGTAAGTGTTCGAGGCCTTCCTCCAACAGAAGACTCCTGCCTACGCCTCATTCCTGGTGGTCAAGTGGGAGAGCACTCTGCTCTTTTGCAGTTCTGCTTCTCTTGGCTTTTTCTGTGCCCTCTTTTCACATTTTTGCTCTCTCTGTCCTCTTATGCTCACCTTTCACTATTTTCTCGTTTTTGCTCTCCCTGTTCCCTTTTGTTTTCTTTTCCCTCATTTCTCTTGTCCTTGCACTCTTCTCTCTCTGCCGTTGCTGCCCCTGTGGCTCCTCTCCCCTCCAGTGTGTCCTTCCTTCTCCCACGTCCCAGCTGACTGCCCTCCTCCGCCCACCACTTTATGACAGCCATTACGTGACAAGAAGAGCTAGACCACTGACCTGGTCAATGTGACTGCTCTCCTCCCGCACAGCTCCACCAGTAAGTGCTGCCCTCTGAGCCCCTGAGTCTTTGCTCTGGTAAGTGCTTGAGGCCCACCTCCACCCGCAGGCTCTTGCCTGCACCTCATCCCTGGTGGTCCAGTGGGAGAGCACTCTGCTCTTCTGCTGTTCCTCCTCTCTTTGCTTTTTCTGTGCCCTCTTTTTCTCATTTTTGCTCTCTCTGTTCTTTTTTGCTCACTTTTCGCTCTTTTCTCATTTTGGCTCTCCATGCTCTCTGTTCTCTTTTACTCTCTTTCCCTCTTTTCCTATTCCTTTCCCTCTGGTCACTTTGGCGATGCTGCCCCTGCGGTTCATCCCCCTGCAGCGTGTCATTCCCACTCCTGCCTTCCAGCTGACTACCCTCCCCGACCCCTACTTAATGGCAGTTGCTGTGCGGCCCACCTGCTGGCACGCCTACTGGCACGCCTGCTGGCAAGTCTGTCTGCGCCCATCCACGACACAACTGTGACCAGCGCCCGGGACCCTGGTCCTCCGACCCGCCCCCTCTATAACTTCAGCACCCTCCACGCTCTCAACCCTGGATGCAACAACAACTGCCAGCTTTTGACACTGCAAAACCAAAGGAGATGATGGACGGAGTGTTGAACAATGCAAGACATGGCTTGGCAGTTTGGGCTGGACTGTTCCCATGAGGCACAGGGTCAGACTGATTTGCATATGTCCATGTCTGAACTGGGGTGGCGGAGTGAGCTAAAGAATGATGATGGATTAAACCCAGATCAGTTGACTGGGGTGAGTGCTTGCATTGTTCAACACTCCGTTCATCATCCCCTTTGGTTTTGCTATGTTTGCCCTAAGTTGGCAGGGTATGCCCAAATGTGGGTTCCTTGCTCACTTTGTCACTGGATTCAAGCTAGCCTGGCTGATGATGTCTGATTAGCCAGAAACCGGTCCCAGGATGCTTGTTTCCAGTCCAGGGAAGACATGGCTTGGCAGTTCTGGCTGGACTGCTCCCATGAGACACAGGGTCAGACTGATTTTCATATGGCCATGTCTGAACTGGGGTGGTGGAGTGAGCTAAAGAATGATGATGGATTGCACCCAGATCTGTTGACTGGGGGTGAGTGTTTGATTTGCTCTAACACTCAGTCCATCATCCCTTTGGGTATAGCTTTTGTCACTGAGCAACACCCAAGGCCTGATTACTTGTCGACATTGCCGTTGCACCTTCACCCACAGCCGAACCCCAGCAGCAGCCCCCAGCATCCCAGACATCACCGCTCAGAAACCACTCAACTGCATCCTCCTCCATGTGCGCTCCCTACACAAGCACACCATAGAAATCTGGTACCTCCTCAACACCCACACGCTCAACGTTGCCTTCCTCACAGAAACCTGGACAAACACCAACTCCATGCCCAGCATTGCCACTGCAAATCCCGACGGATACAAGATCCTGCAAAAAGAACGTCCCACCCGCCCAGGAGGAAGCATTGCCATCTTCCACAAAAGATCCCTCCACATGACAACCATCTGTTCAGATTACCACACAACCCTCATGGAGCATCCCCACTTCCAGATCCAGACCAATCCTAAAACTACTCTCCATGGAACCCTCAACTACAGGCTAACCGGCCCCCATGCTCTTTTCACCAACACCATTGCAGACCTCATCACACCCTCGCTTCCATAGACTGCATCCTGCTCAGTGACCTAAACATCCACCTGTACAACCTCAATGACCCCCCAGCACCTTGAGGCCCTCGTGGCTGAGTAGCTGTGCTTTACAAACCCCTGATTGATTGATTGATTGGTCCCATGTCATGAGTGGTCGCTCCAGCCATCACCCACCCAGTGTAGCATCTAAATGGTAGCTTTATTGTTAACAAGCTAAGTAGTGTTTTAAGTGGACTGGATCCTGTCTCCACTGGACCCTACTTTCTGTTTTGGACAGTGTTGTCTTACAAAAGAACTATGGAAGCTAAAAAAAATTATGAGTGACAGGCTGGGAAGTTGTACCCAGCTAAAGCCATTTTGTAGGGGATCTGAGGAAGGAAGGAGGAGAACTATTAGGAGGTAGATCAAGGTACAGAAACTCAAGAAAATCAAGACCTGGCATACCTGGACAAGGAGAACCATTGTGAGTATGAAATGGTGAACCAGACATGCGGGAGGGGGGAATGACAGAAGCCAGTTTGACGAAGATGGGTGACTAAGAACAATATCACCATAACCAGGAGGATCAGGAGTAAGATGGAAAGTTGAAGCAGAGCCAGGATGACAAATGGCAGGTGCATTTAGAGGACTATGGTCAGTTGTATTGCATCTAAATGGTGGGGAACCAGGAGAAGTAATGCGTTCAGTAGAATGTGAATAGTGGCCATTAGGACCAGTACATGCCAGATTAGGAGGTCAAGGGCATAACAAAGAGGACTAGAACTGTGAATACCAAGTGAGAAAGGCAAACCAGGACCTGTGGTGGTAAGACCAGGGTCACTACGATCAGGGGGACCAGGACAACCAGAGATAGGAGGACATAGGGGATAGGACCAAGGTGACTGGGTCCACCCCAGGAGACATAATAAGAAGGACCAGTGGACACAGTTCCAGTTGAGCCACGTGGAGAGGGACTAGGACCAGTAGCATCAAGATGACCCAAACCAGGAGGACTACAGGTTCAATGGGGACAAGGACAAGAGGACCAGGTGGTGAAAGAGGAAGACAACAGTGTCTGTGTGGGGAGGATGAGTGGGACCAGGGCTATTAGCTCCAGGAACGCCATATGTAAGGAAGGGCCAGGACCAGGTAAGTGCTGGCTCAAGATAGGCTAGAATTGGTAGCATCAGGCTTCGATAGCCAAAGTGACTGTTGCTAGGGGTCCAAGGCCAGAAAGCAAACCAGGAAGATTGAAAAAACTCCAGAAAGGAGGACTTGGAACAGCGCCAGGAGATGGAACAACACCAGAAGGCCTAGAAGTGCCAGGAGGATAAAGAAGAGAACTGAGAGCAGGAGGACAGCAATATATTTCTAGGATACTATCTGATGCTGGCATAGTGGTTTTATGGTGGATCAGAGGGCAGAGGGACTGAAACTTGGCAGAGGAGTGTGAAGGTGGATCATTGAAATGGATTGTGGTGGATGGGTAAAAAGGACTGTGATCTGTGAAAAATGACAGAAAGATTTTGAGAATCTCAGAGCACTGATGTCAGTAAATATGATTGATGGCTAACACAGGGTATCAAAATCTTGATACTATTGTATATCAAAGTGCTATTGTCTTAGGCAAAGGGTAGCTATGGGTCATAAAATGGCTCTGATAAGCAGAATAAGGTCAGGGAGTCTCAGGTGGATGGGGCCAGTTGGCAGACAAAGGATTCTAACTAACAAATGGCTCTCATTGCTAGTTGTGACAGCACTGACAATTACGGCTTTCAGTAGTAGCTTCAACACTAGATATGTAGCCTGTGAAACTCTGAGTGCAAGTTGAAGGGTGGTGAAGGAATGTATGCAGCAGACTTATTTGGAAAGCCAGAAATTAGGGTCCGACTAAAAGAGTAGTCTGTGTGACTTGAAGACCTTTGTGCTGACATTCCATGTGCATATCGGGAAGGTGTATGTGTGGTTAATGTATAGCACATGTGAAGTAATACGTATAAGTGTGTGGTGAAGGTCTGAGTGCTGAGACCCGTGAAATGCATTTTAGATGTCCACAAACAGTGAAATTGTATTGACTGCATGCCTGTGGCTGGAGAATGCAGACCAGATCCTGAAGTGAGGGGGGTTGGAGAAAGGGTTACTCACAGAAATGCAACAAGGTCCTTGGTAGAAAAGGGCTGCTGATTAGTCCTTCCCAATGAATTAGATTTTATAGATGGTAGAAGTGAGGGCTTAGGTAAGCTGTTCTGATGTTAAAGGGAAGTTTGTAAGTAGGGGTCTGCCCTTGTATCTGTGCCTGATAACTGCTCAGGAAGAATGATGACAGCCAAGTGCAGAGATCTCACACTTCATTTTGCCCTTGTTTTGGATACATCTGCTTGGAGGCAGCACCATTGCTATGTTGCTCTGAGAGACATCACCTTGCACAAAGGCTTTGTCTTAATTACTGCTAGCAAATGAAATTTGAAGGAGTTTCAACCCAAACCAGTATGGAAAATGTGTATCAAAGTGATCTGACTGTAAAATGATTGATCTGTAGGTCACAAGAATGGAGTCACCAAAAATCACTGTATTGTCACAGTGTCTTATTTCCCACAATATGTATAATAAAGTTAATGAATACCATGTCTCTCAGTTTTCTTTTATTCTGTGCCCTTGATGACTAAATGCATTCTTGAATTTACTGGTAATATTCCATAATTTCCAGTGGTGGTCAGTTAAATAAGAAATGGGCCCATTTCCTTGCTAGCATAGAAGACATTATACATGAGTTGACAGTATGATGAAATTTGTTGACACCTCCAGATTCTTCCATCCTTAATCTTCATCAGTGAACTCGATCCTTGTTCCAAAAGAATGAAGAGACAGTGGTCATCTTTGGTGTGTAGCTTGTATGTTAATCCTCTCCCATACAAATAACCTCCTTTTATTCCCTGTCAATTTCACCCTGAAAGAAAGAAGAAATAGTCTCTGGCATGTACCCAGAATACTCCCGAATTGGCCATCTCTTCCTCTCTCCTTTATATACGGTTGAGTTCAAAGAGTATCAGGAAGGGTTGTAAGCTTCAGATTGTCTACTGGTGGAGTTCCAGTTAGAGGGAATGGCCCTACAACCCCTAGGATTCTGATTGGATGATCAGCTGTAAGTGTTGTCCCAAGCCCCACCTCCTATAAAACCTGGATCCTCCCCTTTTGCAGTGTTGCTATCACTGATGAATGGCACATGGAAAGGTGGTTTTCTTGCAGAGTACCACAGTCTACTATGTTGGTCCATGTGTAGCTTGCATTGGAGTCAGGGTTGGCCAATCCATCATTCAGAGACTGCCATCCTGCTCACAGATATCAACCATAATAATCCAGTTCTGGGTTATTTTACCAAAGCGATTGGTGGCATCTGCTCTCGTGTTCCATTGTAAGATGATGTCTATTTGCTATACCTTACCCTAGTGTTGCCTTTACCAGGTAAAAACATTATCAGGCAGAACCTGCTTATCCACTTGCCAGAGAGCCCAAACCAGTCTACTTTGTTTCCAATCCGTCATAACCAGTGATGTAAGTACTCTTCATAGTATTCAAAAGCTACTCTCTGACCATGGCTGGTTGGTTTCAGCAAGACTCTCAGTCTCATAGACATAAGGGGACATCACTTGAAATCTGACCTTCTTGCTGGAGGACCTGATGTTCGTTCTAGTACCTAGAAGTACCTTGAAGCCTTTCTGCCTGCCATCTCAGAGACATAATGTGATGCCTGCCCCTGAAGGAAGAAAAAATGTCCTGGAGGAAACTTCTGGCACAAGAAACATCAAGAACAAACTATCTGACAGAGGAAAGAGAGGCAGGAGTAAACTTGTGACACAAAAGGCCTTTCAGTTTTCCTGAGCAATTCCCGTAGTGCACTGCGCTAAGACATGAAACTAAAGAGCAATATGTTTTGTCCGGTATCCATGCCATGTGATAATATACTTGTGCAGTGCTGCCTCACACTGGGGCTGTGACAACATAGAGGCCATTGTAGCCACCGATGCAGAAGCTGATGGAAAGTGGATTATTAGTAGTGATATGTAGTGACTTACCTTTAGTAATAAGGCCACAATTAAAGGGTCAATGAAGGTCTCATTACGTTATTCTCTTGCTCAACCTCTGGAAGCTGGCAACAGACAGGCAGGCATGACTTAAAAAAAGATGTGTAAAACATTTTAAAACACCAATACATCAATTAAGTAAGACACAACACACAATAAAAATACCACTCCAATTTATAAAAAAAATGTATGTTTTATGAACAAATAGACACAAAATTGACAAAAATCCAAACTTACTTGTTTTTCTGAAGCTTTTTCCATTGACGTTGAGCAAGACACTTTGTTAGGCCGGATTTGGTGTGGGTTTGCCGGCTTGAGTTTCTGCAAGGCCCCGGTCAAATCCTGGAAGTCTGCAGCACCGGAGCTTTCAGCCGCACAGTCCTAAAATTCAGGTCCGCTTGCGGTTGAAGGTAGCCTGCTTGACTCTCGACGTCAGGTCTTTCACTTTATGGAATTTCCAAAAGTTGCTCCAAACCTCTGGAACTTCTTCCTGAAGTTCCTCTTGAGAGTTCAAAGTGTCCAAAGCACAATACCAAAGGTCTGGAATTTCTTAGTTGGCCCTTGAGATGTCTTGACTACAATTCCCACAATGCACTTGGCCACAACCTTAAAAGTCAACTAGACACACTCCAGAATGGGATTTCTTGGTGGAGATGATGTAGGAGGTCTCTATTCATCTGTAGCTTGCAGGTAGTCCACTCCTTAGACTTTCAGAGGTAGGTTAAGTCCTTCTGTAGATGAAGCCCAAAGTGTGCCCCAAGTATGTAGCAGACACAGTCTTTATGAATGCAGTCCTCTTTGTGTGGTAATATGTTTAAAGCCATGCTAGAGTGGGTAGGGGAGTTTGGTTTTATGTATGAATTTGTCTCTCCTAAACTTTATAAAAAGGTTTGTCTAAAGATGCTGGACATGGCGGCCAAGCTTTGGTCGGACTGTCGAGACTGCTTGGGATTCTCCTATTCTAGTGAATGGGCGCCGGTGTGGGAATCGCCTGGAACGCGGGAGTGCCTTTTGGATGCTCTAGTTCAGCCACTAATAGTGGCAGGAGTTCTACATTAGGAGGACTTGGTAGTGGATAGCATATGTCTTCCTTGGGAATTTTGGAATCATACTACAAATGGAACCTTGTCCAGATTAAAATACTATCAGCTAACGTCATGGTGTATATCTCAAATGTTGGTCGTGTTGCGAAGATAATCTCATGGAAAGTGATCTGCAAAATCAGGTTCCAAGGAAGAAAGAAGTGGCTTTATGGTACAATTATCTTCTGGCTGCAGCGGAACGAAGGATGAAAAAGCCTCATCAGGTCTGGAAGAACTACTTGCCTAGTGAAGATCGGTAAGAGTTATGGCAAGTATCCAATGACCTGCTTTATTCTGTAGTTAAATCTGCTGCACTCAGAAGAAACCATTTTTCACACTCCATAGGATATACTGGACCCCTCTTAAAGTTTTTAAATTAAAGGGTGGAGGAGAAGCCAATTGCTGGAGGTGTGGATTCCAGAATTTGGATGTGGATGATGTACACATTTTCGCATCTTGCCCCAAAATAAATGAATTTTGGTCGGATGCTGGTAAGACTATCTCCAGGGTCATGGGTGCGGAGGTAGAGGTAAGCCCAACTCTTATCTTATTTGGTTTTGTGCCTAGGCCGGGTGGGATATGAGATCAGTTTGGACCCTAATATAAATTGGTGTTTTACCTGATTTTGTTGGCCAGGAGAGAGATTTGCATGTTGTGGCATCAGGAAACTTCTCCTCGTTGGAATGCCTGGTGGAATTCTGTAAAGTATTACCGAACTGTAGATCAGAGAGTACATTTTTCAGGGAAAGGCCTGACATTGGGTTGTTTTAGAACTGTTTGGAAGACCCTATTTGAGAAGATCTTGGGTCACCCCATGTTAGATTTGGGTTTAGGATAGCTTCCAATAATAAAAACCTCTGGGTCAGCTCAAGTTGAGTATAAACGGGTATCCCCTTTTTGGAACACATCAGCTGATACTAAGTTGAACTTTTCTTTTATAGCTGTATTGTTGAAGTATTTCATACAGACATAGATTTTTGAGGTGTGGACCCCTTTTGGGATAGTATGTATCCCCCATATTAGTTTTAAGAAAATGAGTACTTTCTAGTTCACTGCTAAGTATTCAATTTCTTGTAATGTTTTCAATACTATATTTTGTGTGGCAGCAAGACCTAGACTTACCAAATGTTTCCTCTTGACTTTGAATATAAACTCGAAGAGCTCAGCTGATCTAAACATTCATAGGATCCAATCTCTCGATGGAAAAGCATTTTCAAGGTAAAGCTATACAATTTATTACGAAGACTCTTGCCTTGTGAAATTTCATCCCACATTCCTTTCATCTCTGTCTTTTCAGATTTGGTTATATATGATGTAAGATAGAGAGCAACAGCAACAGCAATTGAATTATCTGCAATATATTGAATATCCATGTTTGTGTTCCACATTTTCAAAAACGCTGGATTGTAGTCATTACTAAACTTTGAATCTTCTGTTATTTTTAAGTTGTATGTGGTCTTCGGAGATTTTCGAGTTATTGTATGCCTTACTGCTGACATAAAACTATTTACTCTTCCTTTTACAAATTACATTTTGTATAAAATTCCCTTTAGGCTTGCATTTTCGTCTACAGTATTTTCCACATCAATGACTTTGTCTGAAGCTTTTTTGTCTTCCTTCTCTTGGAATCGCACAAGTATGAAAGACAAAACAGTTTAATCAGTATCAGTTCCAAATTTTGGAGCATCGTTGATCAATATTAGCATTTGAATATGAGGAGCACCTCTGGCTTGGTACTCCTTTCTCCAAAAGAAATCTGTTACCTCTCTACGAGGTGCAGATAAATTACATCCTAGCTTGAAACCTATGGTTAAAATACCTACAGACCCATGCATATTCAGCACAGCTAAGTGTGACAAACCATGTAGGAGCACCTAAGTTTCTTAACATACATTTAAGTTCTCAGTGATGACGATACCAATACTCATTGGTACCACATTGACATGCCATCAAATTAATTTTTTTTTTTTTTTTTTTTTTTGTGTAAGACCTTTATTAGCATCAGTCAATTGTACACAGCAGAGAGCCTACAACCCGGGGGCCGGCTTGCAAAGTATGAGCAAACGGTAAACAAAGGACAATAATAGTAAGATCTGTCTCGTCAATAGTTGGAGCCGTCCCCCGCCCAACCTCTGCAGATCTCGCAGATAGCACTGTAACATGAGTCTTACATTTTGTAATTTTATAGATATGAACAATGAAAGAACTCAACTTAAAGACCTGACATTGAAACCATCTACTTTGGAAAGTACGTTCATCCTAACTGATCTGGTTCTCTCCCCAGGAGTATTGAATAGACGTGTCCAGCCTGTACTTGATATATTAGCACCCCTGAATGCAACGGTAGGCAGCTACCCCTCTGTCTCCACCTCCAGGGAGTTGACATAGTCTGTTAGGAAGCTCCAATAATCTTTGGGCCTAGATTTTGCAGGGAGGTTCTCCTCGTATGTCATTAGTTTATCTCTACAGACGGACATGTCATGTAGCCATGTGGATTTCTTAGGTACCTTGCGGCTATGCCAGCATTGTGCAACCTGTCTTTTAGCCAATAATAAAGATATAACGCAGAACTTACGCTTTAGTGCACGAAATTGTGGGACAATGCCAAGGAGACAGGTTTTTATTGTGCATGCCACCTCCTCCTCTAGCATGACAGTGAGCGTGGAGGTAATGTCCGCCCAGTACTCTGAAATCTTGGTGCAGTACCAAGCTAGATGTGTAAAGTTCGCACCTTCCCTGTTACATCTTTTGCATCTATCCTCGTCTTGGAGTCCGAATTTAAGCAGTTTTGTAGGGGTATAGTATGCCTGATGAATGAATTTGTAGTGTATAATTCTCAGATTTCCATTCGGCGTGAGTATTTGTGTCAATGCACAGGTGCTTTGCCAATCCTCATCTGATAACGGATTCTCTAGCTCCGAATCCCATCGTGCCTTAGCCTTCGTGGTAGGCCTTGCTATCTCGGACTGTGCTGCTGCGTACAATCTAGACACCAAGTGTGATAAGTCTTGTGTGGTGATAATTAGCTGTAGCGGCGCCAAACAATCCGGTTCCCCAGGAAATGACGGATAGTGTTCTTTCAGTGCGCGTGTTAATCTATAATACGTGAAGCGGAACATGGGGGTCTTGTTTTGAATGTATGTTAAATGTTCGATGTCCAGGAATGTGCCCTCTTGAAACAGGTCTCCCATCTTGTCTATGCCTGCGCTCCGCAGGAGAGACATACCCACCTTTTCACTAGTGACTGACAGCGCGTGGTGGTGATGTAAGGGCATTGCTGGTGCATATAACGGGAGCTTGTGGGCCAATTGTCCGAGCTTACGCCAGGCTTTCACTGTAGTATCTATGGTGTTTATGTCTTTCGCATGCAGTGGTGATCTAGCATGTGATATTATTGCTGACAGGGGGACAGGATCCGCGTCTCCCTCTTCAATGGCCGTGTGAGTGAGATATGGTATCTCATGATACCAATAGGCCGCATACTGCGCCTGGGCACAAAGATAATACAGGAGGAAGTCTGGTACTCCAAAACCGCCATGTATATATGGGAGCGTCAACGTTTGGAGATCTATACGGGCTTGTTTGCCAGCCCAGATCAGTGTCAGTACTAGTGACTTGATGCGGCGAAATATTTCCCCGGAGGGTGTGATGGGAATATTGTTAAAAAGGTACAGCAGTTTAGGTAATATATTCATTTTTACTATTGCTATCCTATCCGCCAGTGATAGTGGCAAGTGAATCCAGCGTTGGATTTTGTCTTCCAGCTTGGATATCACTACCCCGTAATTAGCACGTATGACTTCCTCTGGATCTCTATGGTACATGACCCCTAGATAGCGAATGGGATCCTGTTGCCATTCCAGCGGGTAGTCGATGTCAAAGGGAGTGGTAGTGTCCGTTAAGGGTATTATAGAAGATTTGGACCAGTTGATTGCCAGTCCTGAATGGCCCCCGAACCTAATGTATTCTCGGAGCAGATTATTCAGATGAATTTCGGGATCGCGTATATATAGCAGCATATCATCTGCGTACAGAGATATGTGCAGTGGTCTGGCCATAAATTGCAAAGCTGATGATTTGTAGTTTTGCCTTACTATGCATGCCAGTGGCTCCAGCGCCAACGCGAAAAGTAAGGGAGAAAGGGGGCACCCTTGTCTGGTGCCTCGCTCCACGTTAAAGGGTGCAGAGACGTAACCATTAATCCGGACTCTGGCGCATGGTCGAGCGTACAGCAGGGAGACCCAGTGGACAAATCTTTTGGGAAAACCCATCCTGTGTAAAATAGCAATCATATAACTATATTCAATGGAGTCAAATGCCTTGGCGGCGTCAAGCATGACTGCCACGGCCTTGACAGAGGGCTGGAGGTAGTGAGACAGAGCAAACAGGGATCTTGTGTTGTGGGAAGTTGATCTCGTGGGGATAAATCCGGTCTGATCTGGAAGAACCAGATGTGTCATCAGAGGGGATAGGCGTACTGCAAGCAGTTTCGCGAGTATTTTTGAGTCCACATTAATGAGCGATAAGGGCCTGTAGGAGTCGCACTCCTCGGGGTCTTTGGACGGTTTCAAGAGGGCAATAACTAGTGCCTCGCGGAGAGTAGGCGGAAGTATTGATTTCTCGAAAGAGGTGCCAAACATGTCTACCATGTAAGGCGCAAGAATGTCAGCAAAGTGTTTGTAGAATTCGTTAGTGTACCCGTCGGGGCCCGGCACCTTGCCATTAGGTAGTGACTTAATCACTGCAGTCACCTCCTCCACCGTAATAGGCATTGCTAACTGTTCCCTCTGTCCATCCGATAGCCATCCAATCGCTATATCCTGCAAATAACTAAAATTTTCATCCTCCGACGTTGTGGGTTGTGATTTGTAGAGTGTGCTAAAGGAGTCCACAAAGCTATGTAGGATGTCTGCAGATTGCGTCTGTATTTGGCCATCCTTTGATTTAACTCGCAGTATGGCCGAGTTCCCCCTCCCCTCACATATCTTTCTCGCTAGTGTCCCCCCTGGCCTGCCACCCTCTCCAAAGTTCCTAGCGATGTGTTTGCGATCTAAATACTTGATTTCAGCAGTCATAAAATCGTTATGTTCAGTATGTATGTCGCGCAGTTCTGCCAGTAGTGAAATGTCTTGTGTGTTTTCAAAAGCCAATTCTATATCTCTTATGCGAGTCTCGCAGCGCTGGATCTGGCGTCTGATGTCCTTTAAAACCCCTATAGTGGTGCTAATGCATACCCCTCTCGTCGTGGCCTTGAAGGCTTCCCACAACAGGCCTGGATCGTCAACAACCGGTGAGTTGATCTGGAAATATTCCCTTATTGCCTTCGTTAATGTATCTGTGTAAATAGTATCGGTTAGGGCTTGTGAATTGAACCTCCATTGAAATGGAGGCGGTGTGTATCGTGGTATGCTGAGCTGTAATAGGACGGGGTTGTGGTCTGATAATGTGCGTGGCAACACCTGCACCCCTTTTACCCACAGGGCAGTATCGTTCGTGCCTAACCAGTAGTCCAGGCGAGACCAGCTGCCATGAGATGCTGAGATGTGGGTGGCCCCTGGCTCGTTAGCATATCTATTCCTCCAAATATCTGTTAACGACAAATCTTTCAGCATATGTACTATCATTGTCCGTGCTTGCTTATGCTGTTCAGATGAATTGGAGGAGCGATCCAGCCCGTCCACCAATGTTACGTTCCAATCTCCTCCACATATTAAATGCGTGTTTGTGAGTGGTTGTAAGTGGCCCCACACCTCCCTGAAAAACTCCGGTGTATCTGTATTTGGACCATAGACGTTAAGGAGTGTGATGTGCTGGCCACGCAGAGTACCCGAAACTATCACGTATCTGCCATTGGGATCCTGTACAATTTTATGCGATTTAAAGTTTACACCTTTCCGAATTAAAATGGGTACTCCCCGGGAGTAAGAGGAATAGGAAGCCCTATAGGTCGATTCCGCCCACCTTGTGCCCAGATGTGGATGTGTGTTAGGTGCAAGATGGGATTCCTGCAGTAGTGCAATATCTATACCCCATCTGGTGAGACATGCAAAAACCTGTCTTATTTTCTGTGGTTTGGTAAAGCCCCTAACGTTCCAAGTGAGGAAGTTCAAGTGTATTCTACCCGAATGTCCAGAACCCTGAGTCATCTAATAGGCCGTAGTGAACTTTCCATGTGTAAATCACAACCTGAGGTGTCTTCTGAACCCATTGCATCATGAGTACCTATACTAGCGACAGCAACCCTCTGCCTGAGAGAACACAGTATCTTGTCCAATTTCAATGTTCGTGGTCTTTCTAAACAATCTAAACCCCCAGCTTCCCCCACTCCAGCAACCCCAACCTGCCGAAGCCTTAGCCCCTCTGAAAACAAATCCCACAACCCTGAAACAAACAAATCAATACCCATACTATAGATCTTGTGTTGGGTATTACCCTTGTGGAGGTCCGCTAAGAGCACAACTCTGCACCCGATGCATCGGGTGTGGGCGATACTTCAAAAGCTGACATAAATGCAAGTTATGGGACTGAGTACCCGCCATCCCCCCACCCAACAGTGGCCGCAGTGACATAGCGCGAAGTCCAGCTCACCAACGGTCATCTAGACCCTCCCCCATATCGCAGTTCGTTCCAACCGACAATTCAGACCGCTCTGCAGTGTCCACAGTATACAGCCCAACAACCCCATAGAGCCAAGGGCACCGTAAATATACATCAAAATGCATTCATGGGGGTACATGCGTGGTGATATAGTTCGAGCGATAAGGCAGTATAGTCCTGAAACCCTCTACAGTTAAGCATTTGCGCTGGCCACAATCCACCGGTAAGGTGCCAGTGGGGTGTGCCCACGTTCAGAATGAGGAAGGGCTATTCAGGATCCCGTGGAACTGTAATGCGCAATGAGGAGATCCTCGATGTTTCACAGAGTAGCGTGGTCTGTACCAATGTCGTCGGTCTGTATCATCCATACAATGCGCATTAGGCCGTAGAATTTACTGCCAGAGGTGATCCACAGGATCGTGCTCAGTTATTTCACAACCAAAGAAAGTCTTACCGACTATAGCAGTCATCTAGTGTGAACACATGCACAGTAGTATATTAAACAAAATTGGGGTTATTTTCCAGCAGTAGTGAGAAATAGCACATCGTTCCCATCCAGTATAATACGCAACATATATATAACACTGTACATTGTCTGGTGCTCGCATGTGCCTGAGGTAAATTATGTGATAGTACAGTGTAGACCTTTCGCCCCCCTCAGATAAGTGATCGCGCTCTCTATGACCCACAGGTGAAACGCGACCAGGGTGTGTCAGTGTTCGAAGTGAGATTGGGCTCTGAAGCACATCACGTTACCGTACAGTTCAACAGATATGCTGACGATGAGTACCAGAGCAGTGCGCCGGGCACCATTGTTTGCGGCCTTTAACAGCAACTGTAGGCATGGAATATTGTGTGATACAGTCACCCCAAGTCGAGATGGCTGCACCCCTACTGAAAGTCAGGAGGTGATCCAGGTGGTTGCCCCGGCTGTGCAATGTTCACCGCAGCAAGTAGCTCGTCACACCCTCAAATACATCACCAACCATAGTCCTCTTGTAAACTGCGATCCCCAGGTTAATACAACAGTTATTCTGCAACCATGAAGAGTCTTACCGCAATTCTCTGGCAGGCCTTACCGGTACAGCTAGTCCGAGTCTTGGTGCTGGTCCTCACGTTCATTGTTTCTACGCTCTCGTAGAACTTTTTTGACGAATTCATTAGCCGCTTTAGGTGAGGGTAACAGCACCACCTTTTCATTCAATGTAACGCGTAGCCTAGCCGGGTATAGCATGGAATAACTGATGTGAAGATCCCTGAGTTTGGCTTTGACTGACGTGAATTCCTTCCTAGCCTGCTGCACTGCGACGGTATGGTCCGGATAAAATTCCAGGGAGTTACCTTGGTGGGTGATTTTCCCTTTTTCGCGCGCAAGCCTGAGGATGGTGTCCCTGTCTCGATAATTTAATATCCTCGCCACAATTGGTCGTGGCGCCGCTCCGGGTGGTGGACGTGGTGCCAGGGATCTGTGTGCCCGTTCCACAATGAAAACTGGCGATAGCGCTTCTGCTCCGAAGAGATCCTTGCACAGGTTTTCCACGTAGTGCTCCATACGCCCGGTGTTGGTCGTCTCCGGCAAACCTGTAATGCGCACATTATTGCGCCTCGAGCGCGCTTCCAATTCCTCCTCCTTTGCCTTGATTACTTCCAGGATGCGTTCCATGCCAGTACATTTGGTGGTGGACGTGCGTGCTTCATCCTCCACTGCTGATAGGCGTGTTTCGGCTTCGTCAAGGCGCTCTCCATGTTTTTCTTGCCTAGCAGTCATACCGTCCATTCTGCATGTTAGGTTGTCCAACTTGCCGTTAATGTTTTGTAAATTCGCCTGGATGGCCAACAGTATTTTCTCCATGTTGCTGCTCGGTGTTGGATCGGCTGCCCCATCGTTGTCCGCCATGTGCTCTGAAGGCTTGGTCGTTTTTTTGTTATCAAAAGATAGTTTTTGCTGTTGTTTGTCCGGTTTTCCCATAGTCACTTTCTGTGGGGTAGCAGTCTTCGACGCGGGGCACGATGCCCTGGTGGTTCTTGCTGCCGCCGCCGTTTTGCCCTCGGAAGAAGGGCACCGCCGAAGTCTCCGTGAGCGTGGGAAACCTATGTACCTCTAGCTCCACAGATCAGGCCTTCTCACAATACCCCGTGGTGTCTGTGCTATGTCCAGAGGAGTCTGGTATTTCCACAGGTTGTTGGCCAGTGAAGAAGATGTGGAGGTCACCTCTATGCAGCCCAATGGTGGACTGGGGGGGGTTCGTCGCTTCTAGTGGTTTGATCTGTACAGGGGCGGAGGTAAGTTATGATCCCACTCCTCCACACAAGTGCTGCAGGGTCAGGGGGGACACAGTTTCAAGCGTGAGTAATGCCAGCAGGTTCGCGCCGTTTTTTCATGCCTGGCCGGTATTGCCCCTGTGTGCTGGTATCCTGCAGCGCCCAAAATGCATTGTGTGAAGCAGCCTGGACCTGCACGCTGTTAGCGCAATCTCTGTTAGTGGGTCGCGATATGCAGGGAAAGTACCTGTAGCTGCTAGATCCTCGCGTCCTTAGTGGTGGTCGGTGTGTCAATTGCTCACTACAAGGATCGGCTCTGTGGGCGCCGCCATCTTGCCTACCTTTCGGCAGGGATCAGCAGGTCAATATCAGCATGTTGCCTCCCTTCAAGTGTGCGGTATAAGACAGACCGCCGCAGCTGCACTCGCGTCCCGCCACTTCCAGCCCGTACCTCCGATACAAGTGAGTCAGGGCTCGCACGACCGCCGTTGGTGCATACAGGTCAGTGATCCTGTAGTCCGCCATCTTGGCCGCCGCGCTGGTCCGCTTCAGGGTAATCACAGATTACTTTCTCTTCTCCGGGGAGTATTCATTCCACGGTCAGCCCGTCGATGCTCGATACCCTCCCACGCCTAAAACACCGTTTATCAGGCGGAACGGGCGGGGGGAAGGCGGTGTCAGTCCATATCTGTTGTGGTCGCCCGGCGGAGCTGTGAATTACACAGCCATTCCGCTGTGCGCCCCCTAGCGCCTCCCATGCCATCAAATTAATTAACTGAAATTCTAACTGTTCATCTCTTTGCTGAACTTTGTCCACAAATTCATTTGCAGACACATGTGAAAAATGAACTCCTGTTTTAAATCTATGGTTCACAGCATATGAAAGTGCAGGCAAATAACTTTCGAACAGAAGATGAAATATATATGGAATACACTGTCGAAATCTTGGATCTTCAGAGCACAATCTTGTCGAGCGATATTCTGAAGGTGGAATCTGTACAGGTCGCTCATTAAATTGTCCACCTTCTCCAGTGGGGAACAGTTGTGGAAAACAACAAGATTCTAAACATTTTTCCCATACACTAATGGGAATTCCCTTTGCTTTATTCATTTGAAATAATTCTATACTATTTCCTGCATTTTTTTAAAATGTAGTGGATGTATAGTGTGATGTTCATAGATCTCGTCACTCCTGGACTTGTCCACTTTTTCTATTTGGCCATCTGAAATTTCAGTTTCATCTTTTAAACTTATTTCCTTTTCATCCACATTTACATTCTTATAATAAATGTTATTCTGTACAGATATATTGTAGCTTTTTGAAGTTTGTTAATATCTACAAACTCTTGCCATATTTTCAACTCTTTGTTGGTACACCATTAACTAGAATAACTTCAGGATCACTTTCCTCCCTATCTATACAGTTTCAATATTTTTCATAAAATCTAAAGGTAAGTGCACAACTCTTCCTTTCAGACCTCTTTGTAAATCTGTTGGAGGCAGCTTACCTGTTTTAGGCTCCATATGAACTGTAGCCTGAAATGGGGGCACATATTGAATAAGAATGGAGTTGTTATGTACATCTCCAGCTGGCATTTTGTCTCTTCTAATTTGTTGTAACAATATTTACAAATTTGTTGATCAGCAGCCAACTCAAAACGACCTTCCACCAATAAATAAGCACCAAATTGCTACCAGTTATCATTGTTTTCCTTTTCACATTTTAAATATAGATTAACAATTCCTAGTTTGACTACTATAGTGAGTAGGTCGAGAACAAATACAAACATAGTTTTGTTTATCAGATGAAACTATCATACATTTTGTAATTTCTTCTCCAAACTTGTCAGTACTAATATCTTCCACCTGTTCTTCAACAAATACACTTTCTGTACACTCCTCTTGTAAACTAAAGAAACAAAACTCTGTATCATCACAAACGTTTTTTACATTTGATACTGAACCGTGCAAAAGAGCTGTGTTCATAATGCAGGACTTTTTACATAGTAGAGTCTCCTTAGGAACATCCACATTTCTGAGGGGTGTACTGCTAACATTCTTAAGTAATAAAATGTAAGTTTACACTCTTTTCCAGAAAGACAAGCCAGAGAATGACCCTGAAACTTAGCATATGTTCTTTCATTACATGGATATAGTCCTTGAAACATCTGAATCTTCAGTTCAAGACTTTTTTGGCATATTCTCATAAAAAAAGTGTAACATATGTCAATAGATTCCTGTTTTATACTACAAATACTACTACAATCCCACTGATATACTGGGACTTGTGTTTGCTTTCTTTGAACTTCTTCAGCTATTACTTTTTCCACATTCCTAGAAACCATCTTTTCTTTTTTAATTGGCCAACTATTTTTCGTCTCATTGCAATTACCACTAGTTTCAACTGCATGAACTAATGTGTTTTGTTGAAAATAGCTTTCTCCATTAAAGAAAGACTCAGTACTAGAAGTGTGCTTTCATTCACCAGTAAACGTTTTACAAACGTTACTTCTATTAACCAGTCTTTTTCTTTTGCTTTTCTCCTTCAAAAACTGCAGTGTTGTATTCAATGTTTTCATTCTTTCTATACCAATATAAATAACTTTCATTTCAATTCAAAAGCTTTTTCTAATACACTTTCAATTTGCTGCTTTTTCTTATAAAGTACTGATCTCGTTTTATGTTTTTTACAATATTTGAAATCATTTTGTAGTACTCTACATCTATACATTCTCTTCCTTATGTCTTTATATTCTTTCAGCCTTCTTTCCACTTGGATTGTTTTCCCAAACATGATTTTCTAATAATATGTCCTTTTTTCGTTTCCTTCAAAATGGTGGTAGAACTTTCCTTTCTCTTTTCCGCATTTTTTTTTTTTTTACATTCTTTAAAAGTCGTTTAGCAAACTCTTTAACATTTTGCACTTAATTTAATATCTGCTTTTCTCTTTCCTTTAAATAGTACTGTTTTCTTTCTTGTCTTTTCTTTTGAACTTTTCTTGGCATACTCAATCTTTCTTACTAATAAAGGTGAATATCTGGAAAAAAAGAAAAGTTTAAATAGTTTCTAAAAATTATTTTATATTATTGAAGTAATTATATACAAATGTTCTCATCTAAAAAATAAAGAAATACTTTCAATTGCATTGAAAATCTCTCCATAACACATACATATTTAGAATATTATACTTTACATATTATCAAACCTATAAAAAGGACCAAGCGTTTCAACAGTAACAGCTCACAGCACATGCTATTTAAATTTGAGTAAAAAAAGTATACGTATTCATTTCTACTCATAAAATATGGCAACTAGGTATTGAACAAGCTATGTCAGACACTGCACAAATCCTTCATTGAGAAAACATCACAACCTCTCCAACAAAATGACAGGGCAGAACTGAAGGATTTCTCTACTACTAACCCAAACCAACCAGATTCAGATGAATAATAGATCAGACAATAGATTTCGAAGTAGACACATACCTCATTCACAACACAATAAAGTCCCTTAAACTTCACAGACTGGCGTTCCCATTTCAAAACAACACCTAGAGTGTTAAGCTTTCCCAAATATAAAGCAGCAACCCTTTATATGACTCTGTTGTAAGTTTCACTATATTCCTGAAAGCATGCATGCATGTGTCTATACCTTTTGCTAGTAACACCATATATAAACAAAACATACAAATAATTGTATACCTGTGTTTTTCCACACACTCACACAAAGTAGCTTAATAACTAATCCCTCTTCCAACATGTCTTAAACCTCACTTTTGTGCTGCAGCTTCACCATTCTACTACTACTCAGGGTGTTGAGCTTACATTAAGTCTTTTGTTTCTCTCAAGTACAATTACATCTCATAATATATAAAGAACTACTTGTTTCTGAACAAAATTTTCCAAATGCAATATGAATTAGCACATACAATAATCCCCACACTAATTGTTCACATCTTCTCAATAGGCTGAATAATGTTTCCAAATTATTTGCATTGAAAATATCCAAAATAAACTCATTCATTCCTGTTCACATCTTCCCAATAGGCCGAATGATGTTTCCAAAAATTTGGCATAAAAGATTTCAGATATGAAGTTGGTAATTCGTAAGGCAACCTATATTTAAATTCCAAATGAGTATCATTGCAATGTGTCCTCCTTTATTGCACTTTAAATGAACAGTATAGTGTTCAGATGTTGTAGTAGGTCCATCAAGGAAAAAATAACCACTGCTTTAAAAGTTCTTCCTGAAATTGATACTTGACTTGCCACAAAATGTTTAATTTTGGTTTCCAATTTTCTTTTCTTTGCTTTTCAATGCTGTAGCATTAACATGTCATACTTTCCAAGTATTTCTATATATAATGTTGACAACATTTCTGATTTATAATGAGAACATTTCATATCTTGATTAGCTTTTTTTTCTAATTTGTTAAAAGACACTGACTTGCAATCTGGTATTGTCGAGTATATGAATCGTTCAGTGTCTATTTCAGTGGTATAAGAAAATGAACACTCTTCCCATTTATGATCCCATCTGTAACTTTGTCCAAATACATTTTCAATTTATATTCATTCATCTTCCAATACTCCAAGCATAAACATACAAAATTATTGTGCATCTTGTTGTATATTCAATGTAAATTTCAATGAACCAGTACATATATCCAAAGGATGGCGAATGCCAGAAGCAGTATGGATTTTAGTTTTATCAGTTACCAACTTTTGAAAAATATAATGTAGTAAAGAATCTTTTTTCTCGATTTTCCATAAGATCTTCTTGATGAAATACATTCACAATTACATTAGCATAGCAGTTGATACCTCAACTATTTTCTAACTGGTATCCTACAATATCATCAACAGTGTCCATTTTCATTTTCTTTGCAGCTTCATCATTCTCTTGAATTGTTTTATTTTTTTGAATCTCAGTAGAAAGTTTTTCATATTTCATTTTTGGCCACACTACACGTTTCTCATATATGGAATATTCACCTAAGCTAGGAGCATAAAGTCTTCTTAACCGATTGTACTCTCTTACACAATTTACATCAGCAGTAATCTATTTCTCATCAGAATCAATTAAATACAAACCAGATAATGTTCTTACTCGAGACAATGCAACGTATGCCATACCCTCTTTAAACACTGTACTTCCAATATTTACCAAATCACTGTCCACACTTAAACCTTGAGATTTATGAATGGTTACTGCATATGCTGAAGAAAGAGGAAACTGTTTTCTACGAACATATAAGTCATTTACAAGCAAAAAGCTAACGGAAACATGTCCAATCTGTTTTACCTCTTCAATCTGATCAAATTTAGGGGCCATTAGGATGTAGGGTAGCTTGCCACTGCCCGCATGATGATGGCGATCCGCCCTACATCCTTCCCCGCATGCCACCCATTTACTCCCCGCCATATTGGTATGGCGAGGGGTACTGCGGCGGATGGGAAGACCATCCGCCGCTTTTCCACTCAGTCGACAATTCGACCGGGCGGAAAAGGGTTTAATATGGTGGCGTGTCTGCTAGAAACCGCCATCCATATTAGCATGGGGCGGAAACATGCCTTTCTGTGGCGGCGTTGCTGCCATGGAAAGGCATGCATATTTCTCCTACGGGGGCCCATTTTGGGCCCCCAGGGTTTTGGGAGGAGGGGGTGCACATGGGGGGTACCTATGGTACCCCCCTGCATTATCATGGACATGGTGGCAGGCACCTCACGGTGCCTGTTACCTTGTGTACGACAATGCACGCAGTGCATTCCCAGGATTGTGGCGGGTGGTGCTCTGAGCAATGCCCGCCACAATGCTGGAAATGGAGGGTGCCACCGCCACGGTGGCAGTGGCATCCTAATTGCCGGTGTGGGACTGCCGCACCACTGTCGGCCGGTCCTAGCACCGCCAGGGTGGCAGGCAGACAGAAGTCCTAATGGGCCTCATAATCTTCAACACTTTAATTTCATATCTGTTCTGAAAATTTACAAAATCAACAACTTTTCCCATTGCTCCATTTACTAAACCTTCTTCTACATTCAAATTATGACGTAAAATTTCCTGACAGTTTACACATACATATAAACTATTTTCTAAACCAACAGTCTTAGACACCGACTTTTCCAAAGAATTCAATCCTGACTGTCATTTCTCTGAGAGAAGAATAGTAACTCCTTTGTGTTCCATTTTATCAATAGCTTCCATTTTCACTATTGGTTGTTTTTCCAATTTCAAAAGTTCTTGATTGAATGAGGAACACTCTTGCAGTGTAGGCAGTAGGCAAACTTTAGACTTCTTTTTTCCAATAATTTTGTACATTATTTCAGGTGCCATATTTACATTTGCAAACAAGTTCGTTAAAAGCCGACTTTGTAAAGCTTTTTTAACATTGTTTGTCAAACACCAATTCCAATAGCTTGAAGAATATTTCCATAATGTTCATCACTTACTTGTCGCATATTCCTAATAAGTTCTTTATATTCAAAATGAGGAAAAATGTTGACATTTCCAATACTTCCCAAAGATTTCCTAGTGTCTTCATGGACAAGTGTTTTAAAAACAGGTTGCCCTTTTACAGGAGTAAGTTGTAGTTGGTCGCCAAAAATAATTACATATTTTCCTCCAAAGAGGACATCATAATTTATTTTTAAAATATGTTGCATTCTAAAATGTACAAAGGCAAGCATTAAGTTTGAGACCATGCTCACCACATCAATAATTAGAAATTTCATAACACGTTTCTCCAGATAGCTTGTGATATTCCAATGCATTTTTATGTTTAACTGGTTGCATGAGTAATTGATGTAAAGTAATCCCTTTAATGTTGTGTGCTGCTAATCCAGTTTGAGCTGTTACAACACAAGATAAATGTGATGCAGTAGTTTTGTGTAGATAACTGGTCAAAACTTTAATTAAGAAACTTTTTCCTGTTCCAGTTTGACCACTGATGTACATTCTAATAGGTTTATATTATGTGCTTTGGCATTCTTTTTTTCATGCAATAAACCATGCTGTATCTGTTGTGTCACTTGCTGATATATTTGTTTCCAAGTTTCCCAACTCAACAATATCCTGTTGTGCTTATTGCATTGCCATTTCTACTTCATTCATGGTTATTGCTGCTTCATTTTCAATCATTGGTTGTCCAAGTGTATCTTAACTTAGTGGAGCAGAACTTTGACTATCTTGAGAACTGTCTCAGCTGCAATAGTAGTTTATTGTTCAAACTCTTCATTTAACATTTGAAGATAAGTAGGGAAAATTGTGCATTGAATGTTATCTTTATATGTGTTGATAGAATCTTTATAGCAGTCAAAATCTCCAGGTAATTCCATATCATTACGCTAAGGCTTGAAGAGTTGCAGAAATGTTAAATAGTTATATTCCCTTTTCTCTGGAGTTTCACAACTACGTTTTCTGTGGTTAATAAGATTTCCTTTGGCATGTTTTACCAAACATCCATCACATCTAATTACTGCATATTTTTCTTCATTTATATTTTCTGTAACATTTCTCTTAAAGCAGTACTTCATAGAGACATCTGCTTTCCAGATGTGGATTCCTTTTGGGATAGT
Source organism: Lissotriton helveticus (assembly GCF_964261635.1). Taxonomy (NCBI): domain Eukaryota; kingdom Metazoa; phylum Chordata; class Amphibia; order Caudata; family Salamandridae; genus Lissotriton; species Lissotriton helveticus. The sequence goes on along the minus strand of NC_136059.1, from coordinate 1,596,613,871 downwards.
GTGTATCCAACATATTAGATCTAACAATATCTGTACTTTCTGATTCATTCAATGCTAAGTATTCAATTTCTTGTAAACATTTCAGTACTCTATTTTGTGTTGCAGCAAGAGCTAGACTCACCCAAATGATTCCGCTTGACTTTGAATATAAACTGGCAGAGCTCAACTGATCCGATCATTCATAGGATCCAATCTTGCGATGAGAAAGCATTTTCACACTAAAGCTGTACAATTTGTTACTAAGACTCTTCTCTTGTGAAATTTCTTCCCACATTTCTTTCAACTTTGTCTTTTCGGATTGGTTATATATGACATAACATAGCAAGCAACAGCAATTGAATTATCTGCAACATACTGGATATCCATGTTTGCATTCCACATTGTCAAAATCACTGGATTGTATTCATAAAAAAAAGCTTTGAATCGTCAGTTCTTTTTATGTTGCATGTATTCTTTGGAGATTTTCGAGTTATAGTATGCCTTACTGCTGACATAAAACTATTCACTCTTCATTTTGAAATTATTGGACGTGGGATTGTATAACATTTTACCTTTGACGTGTTTTCGTCGACAATATTTTCCACGTTGATGACTTAGAAACCGAAAAACTTGTTGTCTTAATCTGTTTTCTACTCCTTTTTTTGGAATAGCAAAGGTAACATAGTCTTAAATGAAAGACAAAATGTTTCATCAGAATCGGTTCCAAATTTAGGTGCATTCTTGATCGATATTAGCATGTGTATATGAGGAGCACCTCTAGCCTGGTACTCCTTTCTCCAAAAGAAATCGATTACTTCTTCAAGAGGTGGACTATTTTTGTTGCAGATAAAAGACATCATAGCTTGAAACCTATGATTAAATTATCTGCAGAATTGTACAAAATCCAAGGAACACAGTTCTCCATGCAGTATTCAGCACAGCTAAGTGTAACAAACAACGTAGGGGTACCTACGTTTCATAACATACTTTAAGTTCCCCGTGACGACGATACACATACTCATTAGTACCATGTTGACATGCCATCAAATTAATTAGGTGAGATTCTAAATGACCGTTTCTTTGTTGAACTTTCTCCAAGAATTAATTTGTAGAAACATGTATAAGAGGAACTCCTGTTTTTTAATATGTGGCTGAATGCATATGAAAGTCCAGACAAATCACTTTAAAGCAGAAGATGAAACATATATGGAATACTTTGTCGAAATCTTTGCTCTTCTGAGTACAATCTTGTCGAACGGTATTCTGAAGCTGGAACCTGAAGTGGTCGTTCATCGTATCGTTCACCTTTTCCAGTGGGGAAGAGCTGTGGAAAACAACGAGCTTCTAAACTTTTTTCCATACACTCAAGTGTGTTCCCTTTGCTTTCTTCATTTGAAATAATTCAATAGTGTTTCCTAGCACTTCTTTTGAATGTAGAGGATGTGTACTGTAATTTTCATACGTTTCTTCACTCCTGGAGTTGTCCACTTTTCCATTTGTCCAATTAGAATTTCTGTTTCATCTTCTAAACATATTTCTTGTTCTTCCACATATATAGTTTTATAATAAATATTGTTTTGTACAAGATATAATGTAGCCTTTTGAAGTTTGGTGACATCTATACTCTTGCCATATTTTCCAACTCATTGTTGGTACACCATTAACTAGAATAACTACAGGTTCACTTTCCTCTCTCTATACCAACAGTTTCAATATCTTTCTTAAAATCTAAAGTTAAATGCACAACTCCTTTTCAGACCTCTTTGTAAATCTGTTGGAGGTAGCTTACCTGTTTTAGGCTCCTTACGAACTATAGCCTGAAACAGGTGCACAGATTAAATAAGAATGGACTCATAGGTATTTAAATCTACCAGTTCTGGAGGAATAGCTACCATTTCTAAGTTGTTATGTACAGCTCTAGCAGGTATTTTGGTCTCTTCTAACTTGTTATAACACTATTTACAAATACTTTGATCAGTACCCAACTCAAAATGACCTTCCACCAACAACTACACACCAAATTGCTCCCACTTATCATTGTGTTCCTATTCACTTTTTAAATATAGATCAGCATTCCAAGTTTGACTTCTATAGTGAGTATGTCAACAACAAATACAAACAGTTTGGTTTTTCACATGGAAGTGCCTTAAACTTTGTAATTTCTTCTGCAAACTTCTCAGTAGTAATATCTTCCATCTGTTCCACAACGCCACACAACTGTATATAATTAGAAACTTTTTTAACATCCAATACTGAACCATGCAAAAGTGCTGTGTTTATTTCTCTTAAAGATAAGGTAGGACTTTTTACGTAGTATAATCTTCTTATTAACTTCTGCATTTCTGAATGATATACTGCTAACATTCTTAAATGATGAAAAATACTTTGACACACTTTTCTAGAAAGATAAGCCAGAGAATGACCCTGCAACTTAGTATATTTTCTCACTTTACATGGATCTAGTCCCTGCAACATCTTAATCTTCTGTTTAACATTGTTTTGCATAATCTTGCAAGAAAATTTGTAATATATCAATAGATTCCTGTTGTATACTACAAATACTACTATAATCCCACTTATGCACTGGAGCTTGTGTATGTCTCCCTTGAACTTCTTCAAATATAATTCTTCCACATTTCTAGGAACCATCTTTTCTTTTTCAGTTGGACAACCATCTTTTACCTCATAACAACGACCACTGGTATCAACTGCATGAACTAATGTACTTTGTTGAAAAAATATTTCTTCATTAAAAAAAGGTTCAGTACTAGAAGTGTGCGTCCATTTTACTGACTTATTTTTGCAAACGTTACTTCTATTAACCAGTCTTTTTCTTTTGCTTTTCTCCTTCATAAAGTGCATCATTTTATTCAGTGTTTTCATACTCTTCAATAGCAAAATAAATACTTTTCTTTTCAATTCAAAAGCTTTTTCTACTACACTTTCAGCTGTTGTTTTTACTTGTAAGATGCTGATCTTCTATTATATTTTGTACAATCTTTCAATAAATTGTGTAGTACTCTACATTTATACATTCTCTTCCTTTTTTTTTTTTTTTTCTTCCCTCTTAAACCAGACCTTTTGGCATTTTTAATTCCTTTTTTTTTAAATATATTTTTATTTATACCATTGCACAATTCACACAATTCATTATATATTCTTCAACCGTACATTGTATTCAATTATCGTATTACATCATACATAAAAAGAAAACAGTTAAGATTTCAATAAACAACACACCAACATCTACTCAGGTTATTTGATTATTTCATTTGCCATAACATGACCTGTTCAAATCTCACAAATCCAGTCCTTCTTTCCATCTTATAATAGGGTCCCATATCCTTAATCCCAATCTCCTCCCTTTCCTACCTTTCCGGGCGTATATGTTTTTTTCCAAATTATAGGTTGATAAAAGGTTCGACAGCCAGACTTGCATTCCTGGGGGGTTTTTGTCTAATAAAGCCCTAGCTAAACATAACCTAAAAACTGCCATTGCGACAAAGATGAACTCCCTCTGAATGACATTAATATCTGTAACTATCCCAAGGAGTATTTCTGGGGGTTTTAAAGTAATCTGAATATTAATAGTGGCATCCAGAAATTGCTCTATATCCTTTATCACTGTCTGTATCTGCGGGCATACTGCAAATAAATGTATTAGATCTGCATCAGGGGAGCTACATCTTGAGCATGTGGTGCCTGTGGTACACCCCCATTTTGCTATTTTTGCAGGGGTAAAGTAGAGCGAGTAAAGTGTTTTATACTGCTGCGATTGCAGCGGTGCTGAGCACAGGAGAGTATGCCCTAAATCCAGTGACTCCTTAAACCAACAGGACTCCCCTTCCAGCCTGTCTGCCCACTTTTCACCATGTTTATCTATGTCATCTGGTTTCCCTGCTAACAACTTTGCATAAAGGCACCGTATTGAGCAGTCACCCCCCAATCTTATTATCTCAAGGATTTCTACTTTAGCAAACCCTATACTTCCACCCTGCTTATTCCCAAGAAAACTTCTTAGCTGAAAAAATTTGAAAAGGTCCCTCCTATCTAACCCAAATTTGGTCATTAGATCTGTGAATTGGAACATCCCCTCCATGTTCCTCACATCTCCAAGCTGTACTATCCCCTTCTCCACCCAGCCTGCCATTGTACTGTCTCCAAAGATCTGCCTTGGGAGGGAGATATTTTTATATAATCTCGTGTACCAATTGTATCGGCCCAACCCAAGTTTTTTCATCACTGTAATCCAAATCTTAATTGCAGCTTGGACTGTCTTGAACCTAGTTCTTTTAAAATAAGCAAAATCAATACATTTGAGGAAGGAATTCTCTACCTCCGGTCCCAGCACAATGGAGTATATCCTGGATGAGTCATTCGTTGTTCTAACGTCTGCGCCACCCCCCCCTATCAGTCCCCGCATATATTGGAGTGCAGATGCCCAATAGTATAATCTAAAATCGGGCACTCCCCACCCCCCCTTTTCTCTGGGAAGGGACATAAAGCGATATGCCCTTCGGGTCTTGCCATGGGCCCAAATAAATCTGTTCAGAATTTTTTCCAAATCATTATACCATTTTAACTCAAAAAATAATGGTATTGTCCTAAAAAAAATACCGAAATTTCAGTAATATTAGCATTTTTATAACGTTAGTGCAGCCTACTAATGACAGGTGCAAATTGTTCATACGTACTAGATCGGACTTGACTTTTAACATGAGTGGTGCAAGATTATTCTGAACCAACTCGTCTAAGTTAGCTGTGATTGCAACCCCCAAGTATACAGCAGAATCCACAACTCTTTGATCATTAAACACCATATGTTGATTGCATACTATTTGAGTTTTGGAGCTGTTCAGGCTATATCCAGATATTTGCCCGAATCTTTGTGCTTCAGTCTCAATTTCCACTAACGCCATACTAGGATTAGGAGTCAGGATAGCAATATCGTCCGCGTAAGCTAGTGTCTTTATTATACATCCATTCAGCCTTACTGGAGGAATTCTTACATTACTTTCAATTTTCCTTATCAAGGGGTCTAGATAGAGAGCGAATAGTAATGGTGATGCTGGGCAGCCCTGTCTAGTCCCTCTCCCAATCCTAACTGCTAATGATTTGCCTCTGTTTACTCTAATCCTTGCTGTTGGGTTTTTATAGAGTGTCTGCATTGCTGTTACAAAACTATTTCCAAATCCATTCCATTTTAGTGTTCGCCATAGATATTCCCAGGAGACTCTATCGAATGCCTTTTCGGCATCTAAAAATAGTGCCGCGAGAGAGTCCCCCAAGCCATTCGCTGAATCAAATGTTGTGATAACTTGTCTGGTATGTTGCGTTGTGCCTTTGCCAGGAATAAAGCCATGCTGAGTGTGGCTTACCAATCCCTCTATTACTCCCGCCAGTCTTGTCGCTACAATCTTAGAGTATACCTTCACGTCCGCATTCAACAATATGATAGGCCTATATGATCCTGGGAGTGTCGGATTTTTCCCTTTTTTAAAAATAACAATGATGTCTGCTTCCCCCCATGTCTCAGGTACTTTATCCCCTTTCTGTGCCTCCATCATGACATTGAACATTTCCAATCCCACTGTTTGATAAAAGACCTTATAAAACTCCACCGGAATCTGATCCGGTCCGGCAGCTTTACCGGCCGGAAGCGTTCTTAGAGCCATGATAAATTCCTCTAGAACAAAAGGGGAGTCCAAACTATCTTTCTCTTCTTCCGTCAGACCTGGCGAGGTACCCTCCCTTAAATAACTTTCCATCTCGCCCACCGTTCCTGTACTATCCCTGGTATATAATTTTTCATAAAACTGCCTAAATACATCTCTCACTCTGTCTACTTCAGTTACCAAAATTCCATTCTCATTCATAATCTCAACAATGTCCGATGCCGCTAGTCTCTGCCTGGTACGTACTGCTAATAGATGGCCTACCTTCTCACTCAACTCGTAGGCATCCTCTCTCTTAGAAAGATAATTCACAGCTGCTTTTTTAGAGATACTTTCCGTCACCTCCACCCTGCGTGCCACAATTTTAAATAGATGATCTTCTATTGGTACCCTATTTCTTAAAGCCTGCGCCAACTCCTCCTCTACCCTTATCAGTTTGTGTACCGCTTCGCTAATTTTGAGTCTTGTTCTTTTCTGTGCTGAGAACACATAGGTCATTGTTTCTCCCCGTACTCCTGCCTTAAAGGCATCCCACACTACTCCCACTGGGGCTGTATCTTTATTAATTTCCCAATAGGATCTGATCCATCCTGTCATATGGCGCCTATAGCCTTCATCTTTCAACAGGGCTCTATCAAATGTCCACTGCATATCTTTCGTTTGCGCCTGACCCAGTTTAATCGTTAAAACCAAAGGACTGTGATCTGAAACAATTCGAGGCTGTTTCTCTATCTGTACCTCTGATATCAGGGAGTATGAAATCAGGAAATAATCCAGCCTAACAAGTACTTTATGTGGGGCCGAATAAAATGTACTACCATCGATACCTGATTTCATTTTTATCCACGGGTCAACTAAGGAATTATTTGCTACCATATCTGATAGTGCCCTGTGGGTTCTCTTTTTTCTCCCTGTATATATACCCCCCATTTGACCAAATGAACTAGTAGGATCATGAATGTTAAGATCTCCACAGCATACAATTGGCTCAGGCCATAGTTCCAGCTCTGTATCTAAAAATTGAAAAAGGTCTGGGTCGTCTTCTGTAGACCCATACACAGAAACTATGGTAAATTTTTCTCCCTTAAATTTTATTTCTATTATTACCCACCTTCCCCACTTATCCTCTGATTTCCTTATTACTTCTACATCAGTGGGTCTACCTAGTACCACCACTCCTCTGTGTTTTGTCTCTTGCCTAGTATTTGCCAGTACCGAAAACCCTAAATGATTCATTATATAGCTCTTGGAAGCTTCAACATGCGTTTCTTGAAGGCAAACCAAATCCAACTTAAGTGTCCTAAGCAATGCCGCCACTTTTAATCTTTTCCCCAGATCATTCAGTCCGCAGACATTGATAGTAGCTATCCTACAGGTCATTTAACTGAATCATTTGTTTTACCCAACTCAATGAACCATTCGAGATCTAGCATTTTGTTCTCATAATAAACCTGATATGTATCATGAGATCTCATCATTTCGGTTGTTGAATACCAATAGAAATTCCTTACTTTTGCTCTGTATTGTGCTTTCTTGTGCTGGTTCTTCCATACTTTCACCCTTTTTTTTGTTTTTTTAACCCTCACTACCCCCCTCTCCCCCTGCACCCACCCTACCTCGACTCTGGTCCCCTCCCCCCTCCCCCCCTTTACAGGCAAATAGGTCCAGAAGACCTATGTGTAGCCGCAGTAGCCTGTGGATATCGCTCCCCTCCCCCCCTAAACCCAACGCCCGAGTATTCTATACTACTCTGTACCAATTCCCTATTTATTTACAAACATTATCCATTCAATTTAACCGACCCTCCAACCAGCTGAATATCAGAGTCTACCAATCCTTTCTTTATCATCTTTTAAGCTTCTCAGCCCCCTTTCTGTGCCTTAATCTCCTCCAAGTATTGCTGGGCTTTTACCTCGGATAGGAAAATGTTTATTCTGCCCCTTGTGACCACTTTGAGTCTAGCTGGAAATAAGAGAAAGGCCTCAGAGCCCAAAGCCTGAAAGGGTTTAATAAGCTGCCTCAGTCTCCATCTTCTCTCCACCGTTACGTGGCAGAAGTCCGGCCTGGCAAAGAAAGTGACTCCTTCAAAAGATCTTTTCTTATCCGGTCTAGCCTTGTCCATTATCTCCTCTCTGAGCAGGTAATTCCCGACATAGATCAAAATGGCTCTGGGCAAGACGTGTTGAGCTGTCTGTCTCTTATCTCCGTGGTTTTTCCTGACAGTAAATGGGAATCTGTGCGCTCGTTGTATCTCTCTCTCCCACTCCCACTGTGATTCAGGAAAAGCTCCTTTCAGCAAATTAACCACAAATCGCATAATGTCGTCTCCCTCTGCTCCTTCCTCTACTCCCAAAATGCGTATGTTATTCCGCCTCTGGCGGTTCTCAAAATCCTCCAGCTTCCATTGTAAGTCAACTGTCAGCTTTTCCTGCTCCATTTTAAAGTCCTGCCAACCTCCAACATCATCCTCTAGTTTTCCAGTCCGAACCTCCACCTCCGTCACTCTTTCACTGAGGCCTTCATACAGTTTGTTGACTTTTCTAAGTGTGTTTTGAATTTTCTTCGTGGCCTGTCTAGCCCTTCTGCCTTCCGACCTTGCTTCCCCCTGCATCTGCTTGAGAGTGGAGCAGATCGTGTCAAAGGGGGCCATGTACTGGATTGGTATGTGGGTATTACCGGAGGCCTGTGGGTTACTTTCTTCTACATAAGTCTGGGATGTTGCAGAGTAGTCCCAATCTAGCATCCTTCCCCCTGCAACTGGTGTATCCAGTCCTCCACCATATCTTTTACCCTTTGACTTTCTCCTTCTCTGCGTATTATTTTTTACAGAAGAGCTTGACCCAGAGCTTGAGTCTTCATCTGATTCCTCTGTAGCCTCATTGCTTGACTGAGTGGTGCCAGCATCCTCATTTACTGAAAAGAAGCATTCTCCCTCCAGTGAGGCTCCCTCTCTTTTCTCCAGTTCACCGTTTATATTTTCTGCGCCTGATTTTACGCTTCTTCCTGCTTCCAATAGAGAATTACCCCCATCGTTTCTCTCCTTTAGACTTTTATTGCACATTTCAGCTTCCAGCTGAGTTAACGCTGCCAGCATGTCCGCGCTTCCTACTAAGTTAGGTTTATGTGGGCTAATCAATACAGAAGGAGTTATGTCACCGCTAACCCCTTTAAGCTGCTTTTGCCCATTTACATTTTGACCCGAAGGTTGTATTACCTTCGACGCATCAGCTCCCGTTTCCACTCCGCCTCCGCTACCACTGCCGATGAGTGCTGCTGCCGGGTCTCTGGGTTGCCGAGCAACCACTGTCTCCACGCTGTGAGCGTCCGTCTCTGTTGGTGCCTCAGCCGCTGCGTCCTCGAGGACGCCTCTGCAAGCGGAAAGCTCCATGTCTGGCTGTGAGCCTCTCCTCGGGGTAAACACTTCCAACAAGGTAGGCTGCCTCAGTGCCGCGTCTTTCCCTTTATTCGTACCTTGTTTTGCCGCAATTGTAATGTCTTCGTTTGAAAAGTCCGAAAGCCGATCTTTCTTAGCTGCAGGCACTATTGTTATATCGCGTTTTACCCGCATCTCTGCCATCTCGGCTTTCTTGAATTTCTCTTTCTCTACTTTCTTCACCTTTTGTGTCGGGGGAATTGTCTTCCTTATGGCACCCGGCCCTCGGTAATGTTGTTGTGATCCTGAGGTTGGATCGTTGCTGGTTCTCTTCGCGCTACCCTGGGCACCTTTACCACTCATTCCTTGTGCATTTGGTGTAGCGTCTTGCTGCATCTTTGCCTTCTCCTTGTCTTTGAAAAGGCATGTAGTCATCTTTGCCAACTTTGTCAACTGATCACGAAGCACTGCGCTCAGCTCCAGTGCTCTTTGAGAGAATCGGCTGAGTTGTTCTTTTACGCCTGGATGTTTAGGACGGTATCCGTACAGTCCTCTCTGTAACCAGCTACTCAAATCCATAGAGTAGTACAATAGTCCTTATTTTTCTACCATCTGGGTGTCTCGGGGGGGAGAGAGGTCTGGAGCGACTTCTCACCACAGCCTCACGGCGGCCATCTTGCCCCCCAATCTGTACATTCTCTTCCTAATGTCTTTATATTCTTTCATGTTTGTTTCAACATGGACTGTTTTCCCAGAACCTGATTTTCCAATAATATATCCTTTTTTCGTTTCCGTCTGAATGGTTGTACAAATTATCTTTCTCTTTTCCACATTTTGAAAATGCATTACTTTTGTTAAAAGTCTTTTAACAAATTCTTTAGTTCTCTTTTCAGAAGTCTTTTCCTTCAATGTCATATTTTAAACATCATCTAATTTCTGCTATTCTCTTTCCTTTAAATAGTACTGTTTTTTTCTTTTATTTTCTTTTGATGTTTTCTTGCCATACTCAATCATTATTACTAATGATGGAGAATATCTGAAAAAAAAGAAAAGTTTAAATTGTTTCTAAAAATAATTTTATATTACTAATATGATTATATACAAATATTCTCATCTGTTACTTCTTTCTACACCTCTCGTGTACAATTTCGCACCTCTGTTGTCTCTTTATTTACCCCTCGTGCCTCTATCTGTTCTTCTTTTGCTTCTTTCTGCACTACTCTTAACTCTTTCTACACCCATCTTTCCTCTTTCTGCATCTCTGTTATTCCTTTCTGCAATGTGCTTGCTATTTTCTGAATATCTTATGTACATTTCTGCACCCTTGCTGCCTATTTCTGCACCTCTTTTGATTCTTTCTGTACTGCTCTTGCTTCTTTGTGCAGCTCTTTTGCCTGTTTCTCCAACTCTTTTGCCTCTTTCTGCATCCCTCTTCCCTCTGTCTGCACCCTTCTTCACTCTTTTTCCACCTCTCTTCTCTCTTTCTGTACCCTGTTCCTGTTTTCTGCAGCTCTCTTTCTTGTTTCTGCATCTCTCTTGCCTCTTTCTGTAGTACTCTTCCATCATTTTGCACCTCTGTTGCTTCTTTCGGCAAATCTCGTGCAAATGTATGCACCCCTCTTGCCTACGTCTGCACCTCTATTGGTTCTTTCTGCAGTGCTCTTCCTTCTTTATACGTCTCTTTTGTCTGTTTCTCGAACTCTCTTGCCCCACCTCTGTTGCTTCTTTTTTCACTTTTCTTGCCTCTTTAAGCACCCCTCTTCTCTGTTTCAGCACCTCTGTTGGTTCTTTCTGCACTACTCTTGTTTCTTTCTGCACCTCTGCTGCTTCTTTCCGCACCCCCTTGCCTCTTTCTGTACCTCTAATGCTTCTTTTTACACTTCTCTTACCTCTTTCTGCACCCCTCTTGTCTGTTTCTGTATCTCTGTTGGTTCTTTCTGCACTACTATTGCTTCTATCTGGACCTCGCTTGCACATTTATGCAACTGTCTTGGATCTTTCTTGAGTTCTCTTGTTTCCTTCTTCCTCTCTTTTGCTTCTGTCTGCACTTTTCTTGCATCTTGCTGCACCACTCTTGCCTCTTTCTACACTTCTCTACCACCAGAAAAGTAATGTTTAAGATATGTTGGATGAGGAATTACTGATTATGGTACTTTGTAAGAGTCTCTGGAAAAGTTCACTTGAAGTGCACTAAATAAATCTAAGGTCTTCTCAGAATCGGAAACAAGCATTCCCGGACTGGTTTCTGGGTAGCACCCTTCATCAGCCAGTCTACCTTAAATACAGTGGCATGAAAGGTTTTACCCAGAAACCTGTCCCAGGATGTTTGTTTCCGGTTCAGGGAAGATCTGGCATGGTAGTTCAGGCTGGGCTGGACTGTTCCCATGAGCCACGGGGTCAAGACTGATTTGCATCTAGCTGGGTCTAAACGGAAGTGGCGAAGTTAGCTAACGAACGATGATGGATTCAACCTAGATCTGTGACTGGGGATGTGTGTCCGAAAAGTTTCAGCGCTCCATCCATTACAACCTTGTGTTTGCTTTGTTCGCCCTAAGTTGGCAGGGTAAGCCCAGACGCGGGTCCCATGCTCACTTTGCCACTTGATTCAAGCAAACTTAGCTGATGAAAGGTGTTACCCAGAAACCGGTCCCAGGATGTTTGTTTTCATTTCAGGGAAGACCTGGATTGTCAGTTTGGGCTGGACTGTTCCCATGAGGCACAGGGTCAAGACTCATTTGTATATACCTGAGTCTGAACTGAGGTGGCAAAGTGAGCTAAAGAATGATGATGGATTCAACCCAGATCTGTGACTGGGGGTGTGTGCCTGAAATGTTTGTGCGCTCCGTCCATCATCTCCTTGTGTTTGCTCTGAGATGATAAATTGTCACACTGCTGTAGATCACGTGTTTAGTTCAATCCAGGGTATGTCATCGTTGAGTGCTTGTGACTGGGTTGAAAGGCTGAAAATCCAATCCTGTTCCATTTCGAACAGCTTGTGTGTGTTCCACGAAGTGTTACTTTCTATCACTGTCCAATGCATATCCTCTAGCATGTGTGGATAAGAAAGGAAGTGAGAACACATTTTTGTAGTGTTCTTCTGACATCTAACGTTGCTCCAATGCTCAATATTTCTCGTCTTTATTGGACGCTTAGTTATACCCAGGTACCTAAGTGAGCATGGGCATTCGACAAGGTAAATACAGTTCTTAGTATTGCAATTGGTGTGGGAACGTTGTGTCCAGACCTTATCATCCTTAAGGGTGATTTCCTTGGTGTGTTTGGTTAGACTGAACACCCTGACTGACTGCAGGGGTAATGGCCCCTCACTGACGTGTTCCAAAGTGTACTCTGAGTGCACTTTTGTATTGGTCTTGGATGCGTGTACCAGAATGTCTCGCAGGTTGCTTGTGCGAAGCGAAGGATTGGTCTTTTGAGGTTGCCTGATTGGACGATCTTCCAATGTTTTTGGATCACTCTTTGTATCCTGTTTGAGTCTGGAGTAAAGGTTGTCACACATGTTATATTGTCTTCTTCGCCCTTTTGTTTAGGTTCCAGAAGTGCCTCTCTGTTGAAACCATCATCATATATAAAAGAAATAAACAAATAGATGTATACCTATATTTTATACATCCAGCATCTTCAGATGCATAGCACATATGAGAATACACCACTGGATTCAAGATAGCCTGGCTGAAGAAGGACGATGTCCTGAAACCGGTCCCAGGATGCTTGTTTCTGGTCCAGGGAGGACCTGGCTTGGCAGTTCTGGCTGGACTGTTACCATAGGGAGTGTGGTCAAGACTGATTTGCATATGGCTGGGTCCAAACTGAGGTGGTGTGGTGAGCAAAAAAATTATGAAATAAACCCAGATTCTTGTGACTGGGGGTGAATGTTTGCAGTGTCCAGCATTCCGTCCATCAATTGTTTCTTTTGTATTATACATCTCACCATATTCCTGAAGGCATGTAAGCATGTGTCTGTACCTTTTACTAGTACTACCAGATATAGAAACATATAAATAGAGATATATCTCTCTGTTATACATCTAGCATCTTCCGATGCATAACACATATGAGAATACATATACAACTAGAGACATAAATCAATCACACAACCATGCAGAAAATGCAGACATTAAAACTTGACAGACTAAACTTAACAGTTCAAGCTAGATTTATGCGGCATACTTCAAGTGAAGTTTTACACAGACTCTTATAAAGCACCATAATCACTAATTCCTCACCCAATACATCTTAAACATCACATTACTGTTCATGCTGCTTCACCATTCTACTGCTACTCAGATGTACAGCCTAGCAAAATACTAAGCAACAAACCTTCACATATTTCTGTTGTAAGTCTCTTAATATTTTCTAAAAGCATGGATGCATGTGTCTGTACCTTACCATTGTGCCATCATATTCTAAAGAAACATAAAAATAGATATATACCTGTATTTTATACATCTAGCTCTTCAGATGCATAACACATATGAAAATACATCTGCAAGTACAGACATACCTCAGTCACAAGATCATACACACCATAAAACTTAAGAAGCTGCACTTTTCATGTCAAGTAGAGACCTAGGGCCAGATGTAGGTAATTCTATTTTACCACTTCTTAAATACCGAATTTTACCGATTCGGTATTTAAGAAGTGGTAAAATAGAGGGGGGGGGGGGATGTAGGTAACACAGACTCGGTAAGTACCGATTCTGTAAATACCGATTCGGTAATGCCCATTGATTCCTATGGGCATTGAAGCCCATAGAAATCAATGGGCATTACCGAATCGGTATTTACCTATTCGGTAAATACCGATTCCAGCAAGGGTGCAGGGGGTGTCACTTTGACACCCTCTAGCACCCCAAAGACGGGCATGTGTGCCATGTGGCACACAGACATGCCCTAAGGGCATGTCTGTCTGTCACATGGCTAGGTGTGCATGCACACATGTGCATGCAAATCTGCATTCAGTATTTTACCACCCAATTGGATTGGGTGGTAAAATACCGAATCTGTAAGGCCTTTGGGACTCAGAAGAGTCCCACCTACATCTGGGATTTACCGAATCGGTAAAAATACTGATTCAGTATTTTACAGAATCGGTAAATTTACCGATTCGGTAAATTTACCGATTCTGTAAAATGATGCCCCTACATCCCAAATACCCATTTACCGGTCGGTAACGGCCTCCTACATCTGGCCCCTAATGCCTTCTGCTGTATTTCAAGCATACTTTTCCACAGACAAATATAAAACAGTAACCCATCACATGTCTATGCTGTAGGTCTCACCATCTTCCTGAAAGCATGCATGCATATGTTTGTATGCTGCATACATGTAAGTGTCTATGTAGATATGTCTCTATTTACTCATGTTTTCTGATATGTGGTATCCATCTCAAGATGGTACATGAGAAAAACACAAGTATACATCTATTTGTATGCCTTTTTTACATATGGTGTACTAGCAAAAGGTTCACACACATGCATGCATGGTTTCAGGAAGATGGTGAGACTTACAGCAGAGACATCTGAAAGGTTGCTGCTTTGTTAGTGATTATGGTACTTTGTAGGAGTCTCTGGAAAAGTTCACTTGAAGTGCGCTGAATAAATCTAGTTCTGTCTTTGAAATATGAAGTGCAGTCTCTCAACTTTTAAGGTCTTCATGATCTTCAGATTGAGGTATGTATGTACTTGCACATGTATCGTGATATGTCTTATGTATCTGAAGATCCTACACACATAAAACACAGGTGTACATCTATGTGTATGTTTGTTTGATATACCATGCTACTAACAAAAGGTACAGCCATTTGCATGCATGTTTTTAGAAAGATGGTGAGACTTACAGTAGAAACATTTGAAGGATTGCTGCTTTATATTTGGCTAGGCCCAACACCCTATGTAATCATAGAATGGTGAAACAGCAGCACAAAAGTGAAGTTTAAGGCCTGTTAGGAGATGGATTCATTATTATGCTACTTTATATAAGTCTGTGGAAAGCTCGACTTCAAAAATAGACCACATAATTTTCATTATCTGCTCCAAAAGTGAAGTGCAGTTTGTCAAGTTTTAATATCTGCATGGTGTTGTGACTAAGGTATGTCTCTACTTGCACATTTATTCTGATACGTATTATGCATCTAAAGATGCCAGACGTTAAAATAAAAGTATTCATCTATTTGATTATTTCTTTTATATATCATGCTCCTAGCAAAAGGTACAGACATATGCATGCATGCTTTCAGGATTATGGAGAGACCTACAGCTGAATCATGTGATACATTGTTACCTTATATTTGGCTAGGCCCAACACCATAAGTAGTCACAGAATGGTGAAGGTCCAGCACAAAAGTGAGCTTTAAACCGTTTCATGCACCGCAGTTTTTGCGGAAGTGCAGAGGTAATGTCTAGGTGATTGGAGGAGTGCATGGTTAGTGCCTGGGTGCATGGAGTAGTGCTTGGGTAGTTGCTGGATGATTGAAAGACTGCATGGGTAGTGCTTGCATGTTTTACGAGTGTAGTAGAAGTGCCTGAGTACATGTTTGAGTGTATGGGTAGTGCCTGATTGATTGCTTGAGTGCATTAGTAGTGTTTGGGTGATTGGAGGAGTGCATGGATAGTGCCTGGGTTACTGTATGAGTGCAGTGGTAGTGCCTGGGTGATTGCATGAGTGCATAGGTAGTACCTGGGTGATTTTATAAGTGCATGGGTAATGCCTGGGTGATTGAAGGAGTGCATGTGTTAAAGCTGGGTGATTGCATAAGTTCAGGGATAATGTCTGGGTGATTGTGTTATGTGGGAATCTAGGACTCTAGTGTAATTTTTCCCGATTCATGCCCATATATAGGTATAAACCATCCAGTCCTTATATAGGCATAAAGAATCATTGCCTTATTTAGTTATAGCCTGGGCAGCCCTAATATGGCATGGCTACTTCCACTAAACTCCGAGAATCCACATTGATTTCGTGGTAAAACCAGCCTTCAGCAGTCAGGAATCTCCCCCTGCTTGAATACTGATTTCTCCAAGAAATCCGGGAGTTTTCAAGGAACTAAGGCACTAGTGACGATATTATGTCCAATCTTATATCAGACTCGGCACCTTCAGGGGTATAAATATGCCTACATTTTCCCAGTCAAACACATGGTGCTTCCGGTGCAGATCGACTAGCTACTTGCCCGACGCCTTGCTGCTGCAAGTGCTGAAGGAAGCCGACCCTCCAAACTGACGCACTGAAAAGACGCTGTCTTTTCTCCTGCCGAAAAATCCAGCTCCAATGTTTCCAGGCTACCTTTGCGGGTTGCTGGGAGATAGAGTCCAGAGAGAGAGATATAAGAGCTCTATCATTCTAAAACCAAGGTACGGAGCTGATTAGATCCCTGGAGAATTCTTAAACAGACTCTTGGCAGAGATATACTAAAACTTAAACTACTCCTCACTTACTTCCTCCCTCGTACTAGACTTAGGTTAGGTACACCGATGGAGGTCCTCATCCTCGGACCATCCCCATCTACCTGGGACGACTCCTGGTGGCCCACAGCGCTGGGCTCCGCGCCGACACCGATGGACCACGCACGCAACCTTGGATTCATCCTGGACTCCTCCCTCACGATGACCAAGCAAGTCAACGCCGTCTCATCCTCTTGCTTCAACACCCTGCGCATGCTCTGAAAAATTCTTCCGGTGGATCCCCACCGAAACCAGAAAAACCGCCACCCAGGCCCTCGTCAGCAGCCGACTAGACTACGGAAACGCACTTTACGCAGGCCCCACAGCCAAACTTCAGAAATGACTTCAGCGCATACAGAACACCTCCACACGACTCATCCTCAACATCCCTTGCCACAGCCACATATCCGGCCACCTGAGAAACCTGCACTGGCTCCCCGTCAGCAAGAGGATAACGTTCAGGCTCCTCACCCACCCACACAAAGCACTCCACGACATGGGCCTGAATACCTCAACAACCGTCTCTCATTCTACACTCACGCCCGTAAGCTCCGCTCTGCCAGCCTCGCCCTTGCCACCGTCCCACGGATTCGCAGAACCACCACCGGAGGAAGATCGTTCTCCTACCTGGCGGCCAAAACATGGAACTCCCTCCCCGCACACCTACGACTGACCCAGGACCATCTCACCTTCAGGAAACACCTCAAGACCTGGCTTTTCGAGCAGTAGCGACACCCCCCCTTCAGCGCCTTAAGACCCCCACGGGTGAGTAGCGCGCTCTATAAATGTACTGATTGATTGATTGACACCAGGGTAGGCGCATGTTAGAAGCACCAGTTGAGTACTTTTAGCCGCTATTTTATCATTGTATATATTTTATGCATTGTTTGTATTCTATGTTTATGGCTTACAAACCATATCATGCTCTTACAGTACTATTTTATAATACTATTCATATTATATGCATTGTACTTCTTAACTAGCATTTCAATTGTAGCAGTGCATTTCTTATGCTTAAGAAGTAAGACTGTTCAATAAATACTTTTATTGAAAACGCCTGTCTCTCTATTTCTAAGCAACTCTGGTGAAACGAAGCATGCACATCTGACTGAGTGAAATAGCCATCTATTGTTTCCGCGACTTTAGAGATACATTTCATTCTGGGGAAACAAAGTTGTCATGTTATATGGTTGTCAGAAACTAATCCCTTCTTGTTTATTCGAGAACGTCCGTTCACGAAACACGGCGCCGGGAAATTCGAAGAGGGAGAATTACGTCCGCCAGGACAAGGCACGTTGTGGTTCACGAGCGCACCCGCCCTGCAACCACATTGACCTCGCTCCTCCCGGTTTCCACTTTACCTGCCGATTACTAAGATGTGTTTATCCACACATCAGATACTGCGGTCATAATAACGCTATACTTGGTTTTCTGTCGTTACCGTGGCAGTCACCCCTTTTACATTGAAGCCAAATAGACAAAAAATTTTGGTTAGCCGGTCCACGCCCTGACCGGTCCTTTCGCGCCCTTTCTTGTGTCCACTCCATACCAGCATATCCTGTCTATAAAGCCTTTCTCCAGCCCTGAAGATTCGCATTTGTTCCTTGCGATGAAACACGTGTTGGCTTTTTTTGAAACGGAACAATAAACAGAAAATGGACACCCCCAATACAGCCTATTGACTGACTTACCCATCTCAATAGATGAACTTTCATTGAATTACGTATCTCCACGAACTGTTTAGATTGATGCGCTATATGTCATTATTGTATGTTACAATCATATACAAATTTTGTTATTATACGCTTTTGTGTTAGTGCAGGGGCACAGTTGTTCATATTCATTGTTGACCAGGTTTCTGGCCGTTCTGAGTGGTTGTGAGGTATTACCACTCGCCCTATTGCCTACACCTTTTGTACTCTTGCCTGTCACTATTTAGCGGTTAACAAGGTGTGCGCCCTGAAGCTCTGGTATTTCCTAAAAGACCTCAGCAGGTGCTCACAACGTTTCTAGTGACCTCTGAGCTAGCTGGCGCTCACAATTAAGTCTAATATATTCGGCAGAGACCTAGTCGACTTAAGTCCTACGTCTAAGCTGCAGGATATATTATTCCAATGCACAGAGCCTATTGGGAATTTAGGAACTACACTACAATTGGATGAGTGCATAGGTAGTGCCTGGGTGCATGGAGGAGTGCATGGGTAGTGCTTGGGTGCATGGAGGAGTGCCTGGGTGCATGGAGGAATGCATGACTAGTGCCTAGTACCTGGGTGATTGCATGCAGTGCACAGGTAGCGCCTGGATGATTGGAAGAGTGCATGGGCAGTGCTTGGGTGATTGCATGAGTGCAGAAGAAATGCCTGAGTGCATATATGAGTTCACGGGTAGTGCCTGAGTGATTACATGAGTGCATGTGTAGTGCCTGTGTGATTGGAGGAGTGCATAAGTAGTGCCTGGGTGTTTTTAAAAGTGCATGGGTAGTTGCTGGTGGATTGGAGTAGTGCATGGTAGTGCTTGGGTGATTGGAAGAGTACATACGTAGTGCCTGGGCGATTTAAAAAGTGCATGGTTAGTAACTGGGTTATTGCATGAGCTGCCCTAATGCTTAATGATTGCATTAGGGCAGGGATAGTGCCCAGGTGTTTGGAGGAGTTCATAGGTAATGCCTGAATGATTTTGTAAGTGCTTTGGTATCGCCTGGTTGATTGGAGAAGTGCATAGCTTGTGCCTTGGGGATTGTATGAGTATAGGGATAGTACCTGGGTTATTGAAAGAGTGCATAGGTAGTGCCTCAATGATTGCACCAGTGCAGGGGTAGTGCCTGGCTGATTGAAGGACTGCATCCATAGTCCCTCAGTGCATGGACGAGTGGATCAGTAATACCTGGGTGATTGGAGACTTACAGCTGAGACATGTGATAGGTTGCTGCTTTATAGTTGACTACACCCAACATCCTGAGTAATAGCAGAATAGTGAAATTGAGGCACAAAAGTGAAGTTTATGACATGGTGTACACTTTTGTACTACAGCTTCACCATTCTGTAACTACTCAGGATGTTGGGCCTCCCGAAATATAAAGCATTAAACCTACACTTGAGTCTGTTATAAACCTCACCAAAGTCCTGAAAGCATGAATGCATGTGTCTGTACCTTTTATTAGTACTACCATATATAAAAGAAACATACAAATAGAGATATATCTGTTTTATACATCTACCATCTTCAGATGCATAACACATATGAGAATACATATGCAAGTAGAGACATACACCAATCACAAGAACATGCCCACCTTAAAAAAACGCACTTCACATTTCAAACATACACCTACATGTATGAGTCATACTTCAAATGTACCTTTTCACACCAGCCTAAACACTTATCTGTTTCCTAACATGTCTTAAAACTCAATTTTGTGCTGAACTTCACCATTCTGCAACTACTTAGGAGGCTGGCCTAGCCAAATATAAAGCAGCAGCCTATTACATGACTCAGGTATATTTCTCACCATATTCCTGAAAGCATACATGCATATGTGTCTACTTTTGAAATCATCATCATATATAAAAGAAATAAACACATAGATGTATAGCTTTATTTTATACTTTCAGCATCTTCAGATGCATAGAACATATGGGAATACATATGCAAGTACAGACATACATAAATAACAAGACCATGCAGACCTTAAACCTAAAACATGACAGACTGCAATTTACATTTGAAAGAGGCACCTACATTTCTATGGTGTACCTCAAGTGTACATTTCCCTAGCCTCCTAGAAAGTAGCCTAATCACTAATCACTCTGCCAACATGTCTTTAAACTCACTTTTGTGCGGAAGCGTCACCATTCTACAATAACTTAGAATTTTGGGCCTAGCCAAATATAAAGCAGCAACCTGCCACATGCCTCTACCATAACTCTAACCATATTCCTAAAAGCATGAATACGTGTATACTTATCTATTGCCAAAAGCATAAAACATATCAGAATACATGTCCAAGCAGAAACCTAGCCACACTAACAAGACCATAAAGGCCTTAAAACTTGACATACTACACTTAACATTCAAACACACACCTAGATTTGTGTGGCATAGTGCAAGTGAAGTTTTACACAGACTCTTATAAAGTACCATAATCACTAATTCCACTTCCAGCATATCTTAAACATCACTATTCTACTGCTACTGCTTCACTAGTCTACTAATAATCAGGTATTTAGCATAGCTAACAACAAAGCAGCAACCTTTCACTTATCTTTGTTGAAAGTCTCCCCATATTTCTAAAAGCATGTGTGCATATATCTGTACCTTTCCTAGTATCATCCTATATAAAAGAAACATTCAAATAGATGTATACCTGTATTTTATAAATCTAGCATCTTCAGAGGCATATCACATATGAAGATACATCTGCAAGTACAGACATACCTCAGTCACAAAACCATGCAGATCCTAAAACATAAGAAGCTGCACTTCTCATTTCAAATAGACACATAACATCATGTGATATATTTCAACCATACCTTTCAACAGTCTCTTGCAAAATAGCCTAATCACTAATTCCTCTGCCAACATGTTTTAAACCACACTTTTGAGCTGCAGCTTCACCAATTTCGAACTACTTATGGTGTTAGACCTAGACAAATATAAATGAAAAACCCTTCAAATGTCTCTGCGGTAGTTTGTTTTATTGTACTTAAAATAATCCTGAAAGAATGCTGCATATGTCTGTACCTTTTGCTAGCAGCATCATATATAAAGGAAATATACAGATAGATGTATACCTGTGTGTAATGTGTAAGTAGAGACATACCTCAGTGATAACACCATCAACAGCTTAAAACTTCACAGACTACACTTCAAATATCAAACAGACACTGAAAATGATGTGGTATATTTGAAGTGTAGCTTTCCACACACTCAAACAAATTAGTCTAATAACTAATCTCTCTTCAAACATGTCTTAAACCTCACATTTGTGCTGCAGCTTTTCCATTCTACAACTAATTAGAATGTTACACTTAGCCAAATACAAAGCAGGTACCCTTCACATGCCTCTGCTGTAAGTCCCATCATATTCCTGAAAGCCTGCAAGCATATGTCCGTACCTTTTGCTAGCAGCATCATACATAAAATAAATATACAAATAGACACATACATGTATTTTAAACATTTAGCAACTTGAGATACATAACACATATTAGAATATATCTCATAGTAGGGACTTTCTTCAATCACAACACTATGCACAGCTGCAAATTTCACAGAACATACTTCCAATTTCAAGCAAACACCAAACATTAGGCATATTTTAACTGTACCTCTCAAGAGACTTATAAACAGAAGCCTAGTCCCTAATACCTTACGTAAACATATTTTAACCCACATATTTGGGCTGCATCTTTAACATTCTACTACTACTCACAGTCCTGAGCCTACCACATACAAAGCACAACACCTCTTGGTTATATATCATGCACCATCAAATGTATAAGACATATGATAATACATATACAAGTAGAGACATACTTCACTCACAAGACTGGTGGAGCGGTGTGGCTCACTGGTTAGAGGCGGCAGACCCGGAAGCAGAGGAGGGCCCGGGACCAGGGTTCTATTCTCGACGCGGCAGGGTCGAGGACCAGGGTCAGCGGACTCGATAATTCTCGCCTTGGTGCCTACTCTAACCAGGGATCACACTCGGCAACTCTGGGCATTAGCTTGCCCCATCTCCACAACGGCCCCCCACATACGCTGGGGATGCCTGGTTTCACCTTGGAGATACCCAGTAGGGACCATCTCACAGGGAAAGCCAGGACGGGTTCCCCAAAGGTCTACAGCGCAGAGATACTCCTTCGGAAGTCGATTCTAGCGCTTTAGAAACCCACAATTAATTAATTAATTAATTAAAGACCATGCACACCATAAAACTTGACAGACTGCACCTTTAAATTGACAGCGACACCTAAAATGATGCGGTATATTTCAATTGTACATTTCCAGACACCAAAACAAACTACCATATTCACTAACCCATCTTCCAATATACACATATTACGATACGTAATCTATTTCAACCAACATTTAAATACAATAAAACAAACTACAATACACATCCCTACATGTAATAATATATTTCAAACATCACAGTTCTTCAATAATTGTTAAAGTTGAAAAATAAAGCTAATACATAATACACCTTACAAATTTATAACTCACCTTTCAAATAGATTTGAAGATTATAAAATATCCGAAACTCATAAAAGATTTTCTTAGGCACACAATCAATGTAATGCACTACTCTCAACAAGGTAAAACCAGTAATGGCAAACTTTCCCTCTCTTTTTCCACACAAATAAATGTAAGTAACAATTCACATTACTTCCTATATAATTTGAAATTGTAAAACAAACTTCTATTGGTTAGACATATTAACCCTTAACAACTGACTTCTAAAAGTGCCCAAACTGGTTCTGTAATTTCCTAGAGTCGCGAGTCCACCGTGCACCATTGCGATGGAGCCGCAAATCCACACGGGATTTCAAAAATACATTACTAATAATAATGGCACCACTTCAAAACACAGTACTGACTTGGGAAATCTTACTTTATTAACATTTCACTTATGTATAAATTACAATTCCATATTTTAAAACCACAGTTAAGTTTCAACCCTTCCCCCATTCTGCTTACTCACAGTTTCCATAGTAACAGTTTATGCAACATTCAATTGAACAGGCAGGTCACAAGTTCACCATATTTTCAAGTTCAGCAAACAAGTTTACAAATGCAAACAGCAGGTGTTATTGACTTTTACAAAATATTACCTTATCCTATCTACTGTACCTTGCAAACATGTTTTAATAACCAATAAGAAACATGCGTTTTAAAGAAAGTATCATGCACCCTATTTTTGAGTGTACAATGTTCATAAACAGCCAATCAAGTATCTACTTTTTCAAAAACAGCATCTTCCCCACCATTTTAGATACCTCTCATACCACCAACTGACTACCTCAGCTACAGACATCTTTTCATTACTTCCAGACATCCCTTCAAGGTGCTACAGTATTGACAAAGACCTAGCTTTGCAAAATGTGAATATTAAATAGATTGCACAGAGAGTATTAAAATGGCACCAATTGATGCCTTTGGTAAACATCTTTTTGCACCCCATGATTATGCACTGCGGTTACAATGACCTAGGCACATTGACTGGGGTAGGTCCAGAAATGCTAATGAAGAACACCTTTGAACAATTGGTGTTGCGTTTGCCTCAAACTGTCTTTGTATACTCTAATATATATTCCAAAGACAGAAATGGAAGTGGTCAAATCAATTCTGTCCACAGATTGAGAAAGCTAGGAAGAATGTCAACCAAACTGTTTATGCTTACCTCAGAGACCATAGGATGGGCTCCATCTATAACAACAATCTTTGTTTTGATATGGATGACATCTACAGAAGTAATGGAGTACACTTCACAGATCAAGGAAACAGAGTCTTTCTCAACAACCTAAAGCTGTGAATATGCATTTACATGTAGCTACAACAACTCATAATAAAAAACAAGGGCTCTTTTTAGAGCCACCATATAACACAATAGCGAATCTATTTTTTTTAACACACACATACTCTTTTTACATTTTTCGTGAATCTGCAAACGTATGAATTACATGTGCTACCACACAATACACTTTTTAAGTTTAACTATTCATTTTTAATTGTATATATTTTTACTAAATCTAGCAATTTTAATCTTATTATTAACTTCAATCACACTACCTCTCTAAGGCAACTTCACATATGCAACTCTACCTTCCAAATATATCTACCACTAAATTATTTATTTGAGGTGGATCCTCACATCCAAACCAATGTTACACGGGTGGGCAGCGCTGAGAGCCGCGTTGGGGTTGCAACTCCAAAATAGAAAGAAAAAAATGCCACACTTCCATTATTCGGTGCTCGCCCCAGGGACTCCATACCTCCTGGGGCATTACCTCTTTTATTAATTTTTTTATTTTACTGGAGGGGGGCTGTGTAGCTCCCCTTCCCATGGCCATTATTGGCCCCCAGGACCCCATCTCCCTGGCCCCACCAGCATTTATTTTTATTTTGGAGGGGGGGCGGCGTGGCCCCCCTCCAAATGCCAATAATGGTCCAGGGAGACACCATCCCCTGGGACATTGCCTTTCAATTATTTTAAAAACAAAAAAATAGTACGGGAGGGGGCTGCATGGCACCGCTTCCCTAGGCCACTATTGGCCTGGGGACCCCATTCCCTGGGGCATGGCCACAGGCTGGGGACCGTGGAGAGCTCCAATACCCCAACGGTCCCAGCCGGCTCTCCGCCTCCTGAGGGAGCCGGCATTATTTTTGGACAATGGGAGCTGCTGACATGCAGCTCCCCTTGTCCAAAAGCAATCTGGTTTACTTCATGGAAGCGAGAGCAGAGGTCTGCTCTCACTTCCATGAAGCGGGGTACAGTTTTCAATGACAGAGTGGGAGCCGTACTCCCGCCCTGTTATTGCACACTGCAATGTCCTGGGATGGCACCCTGGGACATTGCCAGAGCTGGGCCCCAGGGCCACAGAGTGCTCCCAACATGTAACAAGCCCCAGGAAGGTTGTGGTCCCCGGGGCCAGGGGTCCACAACAGACCCCCAAACTTAATCTATAAATGCCCCATGGTGGTGGCGATCCCGGGGCAGCATGGGGGGGCAGGAGCCCTCTTCTATGCCTTGAATTTAAGAAAATATCCCCAGGGAGGTGGCGGTCCCTACGTGTCCCCTGCATGTAAGAAACATAGTCCCGGAGAGGTGGCGGTACTTGGGGCTGCGGGATCCCATCATAAATAACACAAATGCCTCCAGGACCTTGCTCACCCGGGGGCTCATTAAAACTAAGCACGGGGAACCGCGCTTCATTTTTTGAAAAATTGGAGCGTGATTCACGCACCCAGGGCAACTTCCACTAAAATCTTTTTTTTTTTAAATGCTTTTTGAAGCCCGTAGGCTTACCTATAGTTTGGTCTATAGCTTTGTCTAAAGTTTCCTATGGAAATTAACATGGGGAAAACGCGTTTTTGGACCCCCTTTTTCTCAGCTCCCGCTCAACAAATCACCCTGAAACTTCAAAACAGGAGCTGACCTAAGTGAGACCTTAGTTTTGAAAATTTCACAGAGATTCGTCAAATGGCACCAAAGATATTGGCAAAAGAAAAAATGCTTTTTGGATAGAAATGACATCACTGATAACACCTCAAATGAGATCACTGATGACATCATCCAGTGAATGTGTGTTTCTGTAAAGTTTTTAATATGTTTTATATATATGCAAAGGTGTATTGAAGAATAACTGGATGTTTAAGTGTCTGGATGAAGGATTTAGTAGGTGCGTGACCGACTGTATAAGTAAGTGATTAAATGTGTCTCACTGAATGCATGGATTAGTGACTAAACTGTCTGAATATCTGTATCAGTATGTCTGTTTTTATGTAAGCTGCTGCATGTGTTGGTCAGGAGCTAAATGAGTGTCTATGTGGGTTATTCATTGGTTGTCTGAGTATTTGTATGGAAGACTGAGTGTGTGTGTGGGTGGGTGGGAGGTGTGTGTCTCTGTGCATAGATATGTGAGTGGTTCACTGGGTGTATGCGTTTAGTAGTTCATGTGCAAACAGCTGTATGGGTGGGTGAGTGTGTCTATGCATGTGTTGGTGAAAGGTTGAATGTCTCAGTGGTTCATGTCCAAGTAACTGCATATGTAAAAGGCAGTGTATGTGAGAGTTGGAGTATACAAATGACTATATGTGAAAGTCAGTGATTGTGAGAGTGGCTGTATGGATGAGTGTATACTTGTATTAGTGATTATATAAGAGAGTAAGTATGCGTTAGTATATGTATGAATAAATAAGGTGGTGTGTATTACTGTGTAGGTGAGTAAATAGAACTATGATTCATTCTTTCCGTGATTGACTACGATGAGTGCATAAGATGAATGGTGGTGTGTCAGTGTCCATATAGCTGTATGAGTGCATATGGTAGTGTTGTATTGATCAGTGACTACATGTATGAATGGTTGTATTGTAGTGTAGTTCCTATATTCCCAATAGACTCTGCGCATTGGAATCACATAAACGATAGTTTAGACGTAGGACTTAGGTCGACTAGGTCTCTATTGAATATGTTAGACTTAATTATGAATGCCAGCTAGCTCAGAGGTCACTAGAAACTTTCTCGAGTAAACAAGAAGGTGTTAACTTTCCTGAATAGACAAGAAGGGATTAGTTTCTGACAACCGCATAAACATGAGAACTCTGCTCCCTCCAGAATAAGGAGTATACCTCCGGAGTCGCGGAAACAATAGATAACTATTTTACTCAGTCAATCGTGCATGCTTAGTTTCACCAGAAGGCAGAGAAATAGAGAGACGGTGTTTTCAATAAAAGAGGTTATTTATTGAACAGTCTTCTTTCTCATGCAAGAGAAGTGAGTTGCCACAATTGTAATACTTGTCATCAAGTAAAGTGCGTACAGTAAAAGGAGTATTATGAAATAATACTGTAAAAGCATGGTATGGTTTCTAAGCCATACGGTGTTTAAAATAGATAAAATATATACATAGATAAAATGATGACTAAACGTACTCAACTGGTGCTTTTAAGATACGCCTACCCCAGTGTACCTAACCTAAGCCTAGTACGTGGGAAGAGTAAGTGAGCTGCAGTTTGAGTTAAGATAGTTTCTGCCAAGAATCTGAATCAAGAATTCTCTAAGGGTCTAATCAGCTCCTTACCTTGTATATAGAATGAAGGAGGACTTGTATCTCTCTCTCAGGACTCGATCTCCCAGCAACCCGCAAGGGTGACAGGGAAACACTGGAGCTGGATTTCTCGGCTGGAGAAAAGACAGCGTCTCTCTCAGTGCGTCAATGGGAGGGTCGGCTTCCTTAGGCACTCGCTACAGCAGGGCGTCTCGCAAGTAGATAGCCGATCTGCTCCAAACCACCATGTGTTTTGCTAGGGCAGATGCTGGTATATTTATACCTAGAAGGTGCCGAGTTTGACGTAAGGTTGGACATAAGCGTCACTAAGAACTCCCAGTTCTTTCAGGACTCCAAGAATTCTAGGACAAATCAGTACAGAAGCAGGGGGAATTCCCGGGCTGCTGGAGGATTGGTTTGTTTAAGAACACGTTGTGCTTTCTAGGAGTCTATGGGAGTAGCCTTGCCGTATTTGGACTGCATTGGCTATGACTTAATATGGGTATGATTCTTATGCCTTTATAAGGATATGATTTGATATAACCGCATAAGGGCATAAATCGGGAATATTTAAATAGGGTCCTAGATTCGTTTACAACACCCACTCCACGTATAATGTCCATCATTACTAAATACTAAGCAATTTTAAACATATCGATGCATGTGTTTTCCATCCCACCCCAAAATACATAAATGCATTCGAAATGGTATATACACAAATAATGAGTATAATACTGTACGTTTTCAAGCAGTGGTATCATTCAGATAATGCATATATTGTACATCTGAAATGGCGACTGAATGAATCACGAAATTTACATTTATGAAATGGCTCTTAAAACAGAAGAGAAGGTCGAGACCATTCCATCACATATTTATACAAGACTGTACATGTGCTAGAGGCTAAGTCAAAATATTGTCTCTAGAGTTTCAAAAATAGAAATCTTGCTCTCTAAGAATAGTTCTACTTTAAGTAGAGTATCATGTGCCATAAAAAAGGTAAATATTTTGGGAACGGGAAAAGAATTTCGCTTTCAGGGAAAAATAGTTCCAATAGTTTTAAAAAAATTTTTTTTTAAAGTTGTGTTTATCAAAACTGAAGGCCGAATTCAGAGTTCAGGGAACGCTGTGTGCTCGTGTTTTCAAAAGTTATTCTCGTTGTTAGGAGAGAACATTAACTTGGAAAGGCTGGCAAAGAATTTGTCTACAACAGTAGGTGAAAGTTGGACCATGTCCGAAAAAGTAGAAATAGTGTATATGTGAGAAGCATTGCCGTCATCAGTGTCTGGATCAGCAATGGCCACAGAAGGTTGTACCTATGTGCCGCTTTCATCTCGTACCTCACCGCCACCTAATCGTAATGGTGAAACCTCAACGAATACCGTCATCAGAATAGGTAGCCGCTGGGGACAACACGTTGCATGAGCCATTACCGAACCAAGCAAAGTATCGATATCCATAGGTGCTGCTGATGGTAGTGTGAGACAGACGTCCAACACGCATTCTTCTCCGCAGAGCAGGCATCGTAGAACAGATAGGATGCAATCTTGCCAGATTGGTCTGAATGAAAGAAACCAGGTAGTATTCAGATCACTTAGCCTGAGTTTTGTCTGTGACTGGACTTGCCATAACGGAGCAGAAGGAACAAAATTAAGATTCCTGCTACGAGTCCCAAGATGAAAGGCAGGCCGCCGAACACAGAGTGCACGAAATTCAGGAAGATGCTCAGGACTGCTTCAAAGGGTGCTAATAATCCCCCAAATATTTTTTTAAATACATGTGCGATGCCACTGGTATCAGACATGTTTAAGATTTGACTTAACATTTCTACGAAATGCACGGGGCAATTTTTTTGATAATAATGCATGTATCTCTGCTGCTGTCCTTGCAACTTGCAGATCATAGTTTCTCTAGACGATGTTAAAGGCACAGTTGTTTGTAAAAGAATGGATTTCATTCTGTTTAAAGTATCAATTCGAATAGAAGAGATATTCAGAGAAGGTCCTATCGTTGCCTCCTTGTCTGGTTTGCGGTTTGGATACAATACTTGATACAGCAAGTGACCCTGGAAGTTACACTGACGAGATAGGCCCTTCCTGGCACCATGCCACAACAGCTGTGGTCACTTATTATAACGTAACTGCCATTGGAAAGTTGTCTGAAAAAAGGCTCTATTTGTGTAGTAGGGGTGCCGTGCAGGTGGCATGAAAGGTTATTTGATGAACCTTCGCAGGCTCCATGCAAGTTAATTCCTTGACACAGAAGTGTACCGCTCAGTGAATTTTTACAGTTGAAATACCTCTTTTTTCCCCCCACTGTAACATCTATGTGTATAAGGTAGATTCCAGGTTGACTTGATGTAACCTTTACCCAACCTTTCACACAGGCCCGCTGGTATGTGCTTTTGGCAATATTGAAACTGAAAAGTCGTTATCGGAATTGTAATTGTGCCATGTATTATCCATTCAATGACAGGTCTTTCTGAGACTGTCAAGGGCAATCTTTCTAGTTTTTCAATGCTCAGCACCGTATAGTCTGCTCCTTTTTGTGCCAAAGAGATTTGTTTATCTGTAAGGTTAAAGATAGAAAATAATGACGTTGTGTTGATTAGACGCCATGGCACGTAGCCTGAACGGAGATTTTGTAACGTCCAGCCTAACTGTACAATAGAACGTAATTGGGACTGGCCATGTTGTAACATTAGCATATCCTGTTCTATTATATCAATAGCAGATGATACAATGCTGTCCAGTGAATAAATTCTGGAGGACAGAGTCGTTAACCCATTGTCCACTACAGACCGTGATTTTTCCAAATTAATACGATCAATTTCTCGTATTTTTTCAGCAGTTTCACTTTGCATTACTTTCCAAGCCTCATTGTAAGCTGTGTTTATACCGGCGTATATGAAACGTTTTTGACGCTGTTTTCGAGCTCCCAATATGAAATCTCGCAAGTCAGCACCTTCTTTAAGTAAAGTCAAGTGTTGCTTAATTTCCTGCAGTGTGGATCTCTGTAGCCATTCGATGCATAGCTTTCCTACACTGTATGTTGTAACTATCCCTGGATGTTGTCTCTGGGAATATCTTGGGTCTGGCCTGTTCCGTTTCAACCCCTGTGTTTTGTTCAGGAATCTATCTTGACAGTTATTAGTGTCTGTGGGCCAGATCAACCATTTTCTCCAATCAGGATTAGTTCTGTTTTGGTGTAAAATATGGGATACGTCTATCTCCACATCTGTAGTGTTATTACTATCAGGTATGGGCTTTGGTATAGACGGTTTGTTTAAGTCCTTTATCTTGGCTAGGCCAAGACAGGTTGTTTGTTGAATGGTATCATCCAGGAACATTTTCTGTTCTGGGATCATGCAGGCTCTGAATAATGATTCTAAATCTTGTACTTGCCAATCTTTTGTACCCCAGACAGTTTTTGTCTCAATGTTGTTTTTCCAAAATTCAAAACCAAATGTAGACATTTTTTCATAAAATTTTGTAGAATATATCAATTTAATATTTGTCAACATGTTTTTCATTCCTGTCTTATTTAAAATTTTAAAATAAAAAGTTTCAGGATCAGTGTTATTAAATCCTGAGAAGCATGGGAATTTCTCATAAAATGTTTTCGAGCTGCCTTTTGGCGGTGTTGGACAATGGGCCCGATTCACAGAACTAACTTAAGACAAAATCCTAAACTTACTACTTTTGGTATTCACAGAAGTTAGGATTTTGTCTTAAGACAGACTTAAGACTGACTTAAGACAGACTTAAGTTAGGATTCTGTCTTAAGTCTATCTTAAGTCTGTCTTAAGTCTGTCTTAAGACAAAATCCTAACTTCTGTGAATACCAAAAGTAGTAAGTTTAGGAATTTGTCTTAAGTTAGTTCTGTGAATCGGGCCCATTGTGCCCATTGATTATAAGTGAAAACATTTCTAGGATTAGCAGATTTATGCAAATAGTGATGCCCATAAAGATTAAAGCAATACATTTCTTCATAATCTGATGAACCTTCTAAATAATTATGTTCTGTAAATGTTTCTGACATTTCTAAATCTGACATCATAATATTAATATTTTCAAAGTCCCATTCATCAGAGAAAGTACTAGGTGATACAAAGTCACTTAATGAAACCTTGAACAGGTGTGGATATTTCAAGAGTTCAACCGGGCCATAGATGTCGTAATCAGTAGTGTCCCATGCTACACCACCAGGTATACGAATGGGTGTGATGTTTACGGACGATAGTCCTCTTTTTTCAATGTGAGAAGATCTGTGAGGCTTTAGAACCGAGTTGATGTTCTGACTTGCTGTGTCCATTGTACTGTATTTTCCATCAATCATTCTTCCCAAGCTTAAAACCAAAATGAGCCAGAGTAGGAGGAAAAGTAAACCGAACACAATCCACAATTCAATCCATGGTGAAATCAGATATGTTTCTCCAAGTTGATGAAAGAGGTCAGGTATTTTTTCTTTGAAAGTTTTATTTGCTGGCTTTTCTTCATGTTCACTTGGATCTTCAGAAAAGTCATCGAAATTGATGAAGTAGCCAGATGCAGTTCTGTCAATTGTTGGAATTGCTTCAGGATTCTTATTAATCTTTGTCGTTGCTTCATCTTTTGTCATATTAGTATAGTCAGAGGCTACATCATTGTAGACAGGTGTTTCTTGATGAGCTGTTGCAATTTGGGTTTCAAGAGGCACAAGTTCCATGGCTTTGTTGCATAGTGCTTTTTTATTCACTGCAGGTTTATCAAATGTGATTAGTCTCTCAGTTTGAACCTCTTGATTTGTAGCAAGGTTTGGTCTTCTGCTACTTCTTGGGAGTCCACTGGGCCTACTACTTATTATTGGCCACATGATTGTGGTTTTACCAGGTCGATTGATACAACTCTGTTCTCCTTTTTACCAGCAAGCGGCGGTAGTACTACTGATCTTGTTCCGCTGATAGCTAAGACAGGTACTGCTTTTCTGTAGGAAGGCCCAAATTCCTTCTTCAACGCAATCTTTTCTCTGACCAGATCCCCAATCTTTGGAATCCAGACAGGTCTTGCTGGGACAGGTGGTTTTTCTTCAGTGGCCGTTGGCTTTACCTTTGTGTTACTTAGACTTCTTCTTGTCTCATTTAAGTCCAGTAAAACAGCCAAACGATCTTTGATATCAAAGGTTTCTTGTTCCACCACTGAAGTCTGACTATCAAGATCTTCTATTATCATTCTAGTACCAAACAAAAGTTCATACGGAGTGATTCCACCCAGACAATGTCTTGGCAGATTATTAAGACTACGTTGGACACTTATTAGATGTTTGACCCACCTGTCACCCGAACCTAATACCCTCGCTGGTATAGATTGATTTATGTCACATTTTTTTCTTTCCACTACCGCATTTCCCTCGGGATGGAATGGACTAGAGTGCCGCAATGCAATGCCCAAGCTGGCCATGGCCTCCTTGTAAGCTCAAGAGCTAAACGCAGGACCATGGTCAGAATGTAGCATGCCAATTGCGTATGTTCCGATAAAGACTCGCAAATCTTTTATAACAGTTCTGGCGTCAGCCGAGCCCTGGGGCCAGGTCCTATGAATCTCGTGCAGGAATCCACTGCAACCATGATATATTTATAGTTGCCATCCCTTTGTAAGGGACCACAGTGGCCCAGGTAAACACATGCTAATGGTTTATCTGAGATTAGAAGGGGTGTCTGCGCTGGTCGTTTCAATCTTGATACCTTCATTTTTTGGCATATTTCACATTCTAAAACATAGTTTCTAGTCTGTTTTCTCATGCGTGGCCACCAATATCTCTGTTTTAATAATGATACTGTGGCGGAAACTCCAGCATGTGCAAGCAAGCCATTCATGTGCCGCTAAAATTAGTCCTAACCTGTGTTCCATGTTTGGAATTGCCCTATCCCCCACTCCAGGGATTACAGCAATAGGAACATTATTCGCATCAGTTTTGTATGAGTACTTTACTGGAAAGCCTTTCGGGAGTGCCTGACCACTGTCTTTTACTGAAGCACTGACAGCTTGCCTTATCTCGCTGTCTATTTTTTTTTGACCGGGTAATGGCAGCTACGGAAGCCGTTTGCACAGCTGCCTTCGCAGCCTCATCAGCCAATGAATTCCCTGCAACGTGAACGCCATGACGTTGATGACTCAGTGTATGTATCACGTGAGTCTTTTGTAGTTCTTTCTGTAAAAGAACTACTTGTTCCCAAAGCATTTTATGCTTGATTGTGCCACCTTTTGCATCTTTGAAACCGTTTTGAACCCAGTTCTGCAAGTATTCATTGTAAGACTGGAAGCAATAATACGAATCGCACACTATTAGTGTGGGGAATTCGCGATCGGTATTTTCAAGCGCCATCTTGATAGTCTGTAGTTCAGCTCGCTGAGCTGTACAAGCTCCGAGTGATTGAGTTTTAGTGACCAGGGGTCTAAATTTTCCTTCGTGCCACCGACCTTTAACGATCGCGCACGCAGCACTATATGCTTGTTTACCCCCAACTGCAGGTTGTGCTGAACCGTCTGTATATATTATACAGCCGTAATGTTCGAGAGGCAAAATTTCAGTCGGCAGAGGACATTCATATTCGTATTGGAGAAATACTTGCATTTTTAAGTTAGGATCAAATTCGTATACTACGTCTGATGCAGCAAGAGAATTAACCCATTGTATCCATCTCGGATGTAAAGCTTTAGCATTCGGAATGCTGGCTTTTGTTACTGCCTCTAGGGCAGGTACCAGTGTAACGATTATTATACGTTTACCTTGTGCGAGGGCTCTTTCTTTTGCTACAGCAGTTTGGACCGCAGTCAGAATTTTTTCAGTAGAACTGAATTTCATTTCAGCTTGTGTGTACAAGTGTAATTTATAAGCTATTGGTACCGTTTCTCCCTCATTAGAGGTCAGGTACGTAAATCCGCATCTTCCTGGGATGACTCAGATTACAAGGTTGCGTTTGTTTGCGCGTGTTTGCAGTTTTGTTTTAGTTGACATGTCTGTTTGTATTGATCATAACATTTTTGTGTGTTTCTGAGTCCAATTAATTGGTTTGAAATCAGGTTTTATTAATTCGTAGAGAGGTTTAACCCTTTCTGCGTAGTTTAGAATGTAAGTTCTTCCGAAATTCAGGAAACCTAGAATTGATTGTAAGTTTTTCAGCATTTTTGGAGCTTGGAGTACTGAACAATTCTCTGCTAGGCTTTTGTCTTCACTTGATAACTCATATCCTAACAATAGGACTGTGAGGTGGGCAATTTGTGACTTTTTAAAGTTGAATTTGTACCCTTCAGATGCTCACCCAAGTATAATGGTGTTCACTCTTTTCAAGTGTGTCTACAGGTCATAGTCTGTAAGATAGATATCATCGACATAAGATAATGCCTCATCATCATACATTTGTAGTATTTCTGTTACCCTCGCTGAAAATAATCCTGGGCTGTTCTTGAATCCCTGGGGGAGACAACAGAATTGCCGTTAGGCCCCCATAAAGGAGAAAGCGGTCAAAGACCTGCTTTCTGGTGCAATGTTTTGACAGAAGAAACCATTTGAAATATCTAATGTCGTTTTATATTTTTTGCGCACAATGTTATTCATTAGTGCTGCACTGTGTGAGTTTTGTACTGCAAATGTTTTGCAACAAGAGTTTAGGTGTCTGTAATCCAAAACTAGATGATATGAATCGTCTGGTTTGGAGACAGGAAACAAAGGGTTGTTCATTTGTGAGGTGCATGTTTCAATCACCCCCTGGTATTCAAGTTGATCTAAGATCTCCCTGACTTGTTTTTTAGCTTCTTGCTTAACAGGATACTGCCTCCGTGCAGTAGGGTGATTTCTTAACTGAATTTTATGGTGAGGAGAATCCTCATCCCAACCTACATGATTTTTATATAATGCAGGGGCTTGGACCACTGCCCCTTTTCTAGCATATGTGTATTTTTTATGAATTGGAATGTGATTTGAGAAGGCAGGCATAATAATTTCTTCGCCATGTGGGCACTCACTGACAAACTCTGGTGGCCAGTCTTTTTTCTGCTAGAAGGATATCATAGCCTTTAGATAGATTCTCCCAAAAGAGACCTCTTATTTTCCTAGTTTTGTCCCCTTCTATACGTAATGTTATTTCATATAATTTATGTGGTACACTAACTCTGGTGTCTGCAGTTTCCATCTGAATGTATTCATTCGTGTCCACTGTCTCCAGAAGATTCATCAGGATCTTGCGAGCTATGGTCACTCCTGCTGCGCTGTCTAGCATTGTCTGGGCCCATTCTCCGTTCATGTTTTATATTAATACTAGCTACCTTCTTTTTTGGAAATTTTAATTTTTTACTTTGATGAGCAGGTTCCTTGTCTTTGGACTTGACGCGCTCTTCTTTATGTTCTGACCGTCCTTTTCTTTCCGATTTCTGTGAGGAAGTCTGAAAAGAACGAGAGGGACGTGTATCATTATCTTGATATCTGTCAGGTTTTCTTAAATTGTCCCAATTTTTAAGGTTGTATCTTTTTTCAGAGGGCGGCTGTTGTGGAGACCTGTCCCTTCGTCCTGGAGATCTATTTCTCCGTTGGGGAGACCTTCCTCTGGACTGAAACTGTTTTTCTCTGGGAGTGGTTTGTTTATTACCCTCCCACTTCTTTTTTGGAGTAATGAGATTATTCTTAATAAAGCTTTTTTCAGGATTTTCAGTTAGTTGTGGTTTTAGTGGTTTCCCACCCAAACTATCTCTACCTAATTCTTCATAGGATTTTTCAATTATTCTGGCAAGTTCAAAAGGTTGTTCTGCTATATCTGTTTCTTTCAATTTTTGGCAGATCGCCACAGATGCTGCTTCTCCTCTTATGTTGGCTAGTAGTATAGCCGAGACTGTCTTAAAGTCTTTCAGTTATTTCATATCTAGATTTAAAGCAGGCTCTGGACCGTATTCATTTTGAATCTGTCTTAGTACGTCTCGTATAACCGCCATAGACGGAACACCATGTGTTTTTGTGTATATTGAAGCAAAGACTGTTCCCCAAGTGTCACAGTCTTCCACATGTGGTGCGATCCCCATTGGTAGACAGATTGTCAGAATTCTGTGTTTCTCATTAGGTGTAGTATCAGGAAATACTGCCTCTATTTGAGTAATTTTTTGAGCTAACCAGAACGGAATTTTTTCCCGTTTTGCGGGTAATTTGACAATGACTGATTGTATAGTCTGTGGTGTAATTTTATTTGTGTTCCCCTAGTGAGGGGTTTGCTGTGGAATTTTTATTGCTGGTTGGACTGTTAAGGTCCGCATGACATATTGGACCAATTGTCTATGTAGTTTAATTAATTGTTTTAGCTGAACTAAAAGTTCTCTGTCTGACATGCCTTCAATGTCAGGATGTGGTGTGTAGCTGGCTAGAACCGGCCATGTGGCTCCTGGTCTACCTAATGGACCGTGCTTGGTAATGTGATTGTGATGTTTTTGGGCGCCATTAAACCAGAGCTGATGCTCTTGGTAGGTTAGTGGAATTTCAACGTCCTCAAAAGGAACGTATTCCGCTGGAGATTCCTCTGCTTTGTATTAGTGGAAATCGCGTGTCACAGCATTTGCTGCCGGAAAATGTATCCATGAATAGAATACCTCTGTCTGCCGATATTAATGGGCCTCTACCACAAATATGACTGTACCACCGCTTGATGATACTCCATTATTTATAAGTTTGTAAGTTACACTCTTCCTTACATTTACTGGGATGATTATAGCATCCGGGTCATCTTGCCGGAGACTTGTGTACTCCGCTAAAAGTTGAGTTGCTAACGCTTCTCTTTCTCTTTCCTCTTCACTTTCCATCATTTTGCTGACAGAAAGTTTGCACAGCAAGTTTCAAGGAAACAGAGATTAGGTGCAAAATATTTTGGAACATTGTATTTTTCAACGTTGACTAAACCAAAAACTAATACATAGGATTCTCGTCCTACTAAGTTTTGGTGGATATTAACCTTTCACCCACTCCAGACGTCTATTGGAGTTTTTACGGGAAAAAGGGGTCTGTGTGAAAAGCACAACTGAGTTACTTTAGTATCTAGCTTTAAATTATCGCCTTACCAAGCGTTGTGCACCATATAGTGTAGTTCCTATATTCCCAATAGGCTCTGCGCATTGGAATAACATAAAAGACGTAGGACTTAGGTCGACTAGGTCTCTATTGAATATGTTAGACTTAATTATGAATGCCAGCTAGCTCAGAGGTCACTAGAAACTTTCTCGAGTAAACAAGAAGGTGTTAACTTTCCTGAATAGACAAGAAGGGATTAGTTTCTGACAACCGCATAAACATGGCAACTTTGCTCCCTCCAGAATAAGGAGTATACCTCCAGAGTCGCGGAAACAATAGATAACTATTTTACTCAGTCAATCGTGCATGCTTAGTTTCAACAGATGAGCAGAGAAATAGAGAGATGGGCGTTTTCAATAAACGAGGCTATTTATTGAATAGTCTTCTTTCTCATGCAAGAGAAGTGAGTTGCCACAATTGCAATACTTGTCATCAAGTAAAGTGCGTACAGTTAAAGGAGTATTATGAAATAATACTGTAAAAGCATGGTATGGTTTCTAAGCCATACGGTGTTTAAAATAGATAAAATATATACATAGAGAAAATCATGACTAAACGTACTCAACTGGTGCTTCTAAGATACGCCTACCCCGGTGTACCTAACCTAAGCCTAGTACCTGGGAAGAGTAAGTGAGCTGCATTTTGAGTTAAGATAGTTTCTGCCAAGAAACTGAATCAAGAATTCTCTAAGGGTCTAATCAGCTCCGTACCTTGGATATAGAATGAAGGAGGTCTTGTATCTCTCTCTCAGGACTCAATCTCCCAGCAACCCGCAAGGGTGACAGGGAAACACTGGAGCTGGATTTCTCGGCAGGAGAAAAGACAGTGTCTCTCTCAGTGCATCAATGGGAGGGTCGGCTTCCTTCGGCACTCGCTACAGCAGGGCGTTGGGCAAGTAGATAGCCGATCTGCTCCAAACCACCGTGTGTTTTGCTAGGGTAGATGCTGGTATATTTATACCTGGAAGGTGCCGAGTTTGACGTAAGGTTGGACATAAGAAGTCACTAAGAACTCGCAGTTCTTTCAGGACTCCAGGAGTCTAGGACAAATCAATACAGAAGCAGGGGAAATTCCCGGTCTCCTGGAGGCTTGGTTTGTTTAAGAACGCTTTGTGCTTTCTAGGAGTCTATGGGAGTAGCCTTGCCGTATTTGGACTGCATTGGCTATGACTTAATATGGGTATGATTCTTATGCCTTTATAAGGATATGATTTGATACAACCGCATAAGGGCATAAATCGGGAATATTTAAATAGGGTCCTAGATTCATTTTTCAACAGTATGGGTGAATGAGTGCATGTGTCTGAAAACCTAGGAATTAGTGAGTGCATTTGTAGTAACTGGTTTTGGTGCCTAGATGTTTTTGAAAATGGAACTCTGTATTTTACAGAGGGTGTATCAAAGGTTGTACTAGGGTGTGAGGAGGTGCCTCAGATTGTCACGTGGATGATGTCATCAAGTGATGTCAACAGTGATGTCACTGACCATGTCATGAATGATATAATATGTGATGTCATCAGCAGTGCATTGCGGGGGAGCGAGTTATAGTTAGCTCATTTCACTATAATTGTGGAATTTCTATGGTTTTGTATGAGTGAAATGTCCAGCTAACTATAACGTCCTTAAAATCTATGTTTTTTCAGTGAATTTCTATGGTGTTTTAAATGCTAATTTGTAACTATAACCTTCCTGAAACCTATGTTTTTGTCAGTGAATTTCAAAGGTTTTTCAAAGGCTAATTTGTAACTATAATGTCCCTGAAACCTATGTTTTTTTCAGTGAATTTCAAAGGTTTTTTAAATGCTACTTTCTAATTTTTTTCTTCTTTAAAACTATAGTTTTTTTCAGTGATTTTAAATTATTACTTTATTGTCAACCTAGTGAAAACAGCCAATATCTCCAGTCTCCAGTAATAACTTCCACAAATAAGAATTTGTCACAAATGAGAGCAACAACCAACGGTAATAATATACAGAGTAGATGTCCCCATACAAAAATTAACACAAACGCACCAGTTCCTGATATTATCAACTAGCAGCCAAATCTGGGGTGCAACCCAAAAACAGTGAATAAGCCATGTTCGCAGTAGGAATGTAACATCTGCATTTTACTGGTGTAAACCAGGAGGACTACCTACAATGTGAAAGGGATCGTAGCCCAGAATCACATCTGAAGCGCAAAATATGGCAAAGAGTTACTGATCACACAGCTCAAACACCCATTAAGGGCCACAACACATACTGCCACCAGCCTCAGCATGTCCCCCCGGACAACCCCCGTCCCTACTCCCAGCGAGGCAGCCCAGAACAGGACAGCAGACCGTCCAAAAATGGCATGTTCCCTCAGCCACATAATACTTGAATAATGCCAGATTTGGCAAGCAAGTATGTGTGAAGGACGCAACCCATTCATCAATAATAATAATGCAGACAATACCAACTGTAGCGGTGATGTGCTGGATAGACCTCACTATACAGATCATAAACCTCTCCATCTGTATATATGTACTGCTGGTGCTTATAGTGTTGTGCACAATAGGCGCAACCATCTTACCTCACGCAATTGGGAAGATCTCAGTCATCTAGCTGTGTTGTCCCTCCCTGGAAGCGGAAGCGCAGTGGGCTCGTCCAACGTACACCACTCTAGCGTAAGAGTATAAACAAATAAGCCGGGGTTCTGGGTGTGGTTCGCTTGTTCACCGAGCTGCGTCGGGCAAGTAGATAGTCGAGCTGCCCCGAACTACTGTGTGTTTGCTAGGGCAAGTGTAGGCATATTTATACCTTGAAGGTTCCTAGTTTGACGTAAAGTTGGGCATAATAGCGTCATCAAAGAACCCCAAGGGAATGGTAGTTCTTTGAAAACTCCATGAGTTCTTGGACAAATCAATATTCCAGCAAGGGGATGTCCCTGACTGCTGAAGCTGATTTTTCCAAGAAATCTTTGTGGCTTTTTGGAACGGGTGGAAGTAGCCATGCCTGTATTTGTACTGCATGGGCTATGCCTAAATAAGGTTATGATTTCTATGCCTATATAAGGGCAATGTGAATTGTACCTATATAAGGGCATGAATCGGGAAATTTCGCTCGGATCCTAAAACACCATACAACAACACTACAACTCGATGTGTCTGACATAATTAATGATCTTGCCCCACTAAAGCTAAAAAGATCTGGAGTTAAAGACAAAAACCCTTGGTTCAACTGATCCCTCTACAATGAAAGGAAAACCCTCCTGCTAACAGAAAGAAACTGGAGACAGCACGTCTCAGCCTCCCAACTAAAACTTCTCTGACAGACCAGAAATGGTTACAACAGGAACATCCTCAAATCAAAAAAAGATTTCTTTAGATCAGAACTGGAAAACGCTAGGAACAGACCTTGTAAGGTCTTTAAAATGGTCAAACACCAATCTAACTGGCTAAAACTTCCAAAGAAACCTCAAAATCCCTAATAACCTGTGAGGAGTTCTTCTCCTACTTTACTGCAAACTTACCTCCCTAGGAAAAGAACTTACTTCCGCCACCAACATCCGACCTCTTCCTGCGGGGTCCTATCTCTCCTCTCTTCTCTCCAGACAGCACCCAAGAACTAAGCATACTGGTCCAACTTCAAGTTATATGACAACTATTCCATCTCAAAAAATCTCTCTTCCTTAAATCCGAATAACCACTTTAATGACCCTCTCCCCTCCAGCTGGGTAGCCCGACCTCCCAATTTATCATTCCCATTTGGATTACAATAATCAATGCTTCCCTACTACAAGGGTCCATACCTGACTCTCCAAAAGCCAGTCAAGTCGTCCCCTTTTTTAAAACAATTCACCATATATCCTGCTACTCCAGACAATTTCAGACCAATATCCAATATCCCACTTCTAGCAACATCTCTTGATAAATGTGTGCAACTTCAACTGAGCCAACATATCACCAACTTTAATCTGCTAGACGAATTCCAATCCAGGTTCAGGTCTGGGTACAGCATAGAAACTACTATTCTCCATATTGTGGATGATGCTCTCCAAGCCCTTGACCAAGGCAAAACATGTGTCCTAATTCTACTGGATTTATCCTCTGCATTCAACAGTCAACCACAAGAAACTACTTGAACGCCTCAAATTCAGGATGGGAGTAAGGGGAAATGTCTTGAATGGTTTAGATCCTTTTTCCGGAATAGCACCCAGAGATTCTTAGTCAACAGTAATATATCTGTTCCTTCACCGATAACGATCGAAGTCTCCCAAGGATCAACTCTTTTCCCAACCTTCTTCAATCTCTACCTTGAACCGTTAGCTAAATTACTACGTACCACCAACATCTCCTTCCATATGTATGCTGATGATACCCAGATCTGCATCAAAATCTCATCTCTAGAGGAGAGCCCTTTGAATGAGGCTCTAAAGCTGACTGTTCACTGGCTCGCCTGCAACCAGCTCAAACTAAATGTACAAAAAACAGAGTCCCTTCTAATCTTCCCCCTAAAAGTAACACTGACATCCGGGAATGGACCAAGTCGATCACAGCACTAAACTGCACACCGACTATATTGGAATCTGCCAAAGCTCTCGAAATAATTCTAGACAGCAACCTGAATATGCTAGACCATATCAACTTGATGGCTAAAATTGCCAGGTTTCACCTCAGCTACCTGAGGAAACTAAAACCTTCCCTTGATGCCTCGGACCTAAAAATGACATCCAGGCATTAGTTATCTCCAGAATCAAATACAGATGCCCAAGATCTCCACGGCTCTCCCAAAACCTTGCCTTAACGCCGCCGACAGACTCTTAACGGGCTCCAAAAAATTTGACCACACCTCACAGCATCTGAAGGGGCTGAATTGGCTTCCTCTTGAAGACAGGATCTAACTCAAACTGGCATGCATCACCAACAAAGCACCATACACGAAATCCCCAGCATATCTCACCAAAAAAATTACGGTTTCTGAAGGAGCCAGGAACTCCAGGTCCTCCATAGACTTTGTGCTCCAGCCACCCCCCTTTCAAAAGGAAAAAACGTACAATTGTGCATTCTCCGGGGCCACAACAATAATCTCGAGCTCGCTGCTGTCTTTCATCAGAAAAATTCTCTCTCTGTCAATATTTAAAAAGGAAGCCAAAACCTTACTAATGGGCACGTTTCTCCCATAAATCATGCATTGAACACACTGCTCAGTGGTTTTGCTTATTTTTGTTGCCGTTAGAGTTTGGACTGGGTGGCTCCTATCCATCTTGTACTGACCTTGTACTCCAACAATTGTATTTGCTGGATTTCTCTGCATTATGATCTGAACATTGTATACACCCTGGTATTCCCCAAACGTTTCACCTCCTTCTACTCCTACTTATGGTATTTTTTTCTTTAACTATTTCATACTTATATACAACGTGTTATCCCTGTAAAGTGCTCTGATACCCTAACGGGTCACATTTGCGCTCTATAAAACACTAAATAAATAAATAAAATCCTCAGTTGTTCCACCACATATGGAGGAAGCCTAGTACATTAGCATATTATCTTCTACATCCAGATTTTTCTGTTGTTTGTGAAGTTGTCTGTGATAATGTGCCTAATAATGGCTACATTGGGAAGGAAATGGTTAAATGAGCACCATTTGTACAGGTCTGCCAGTTGTTCATGTTATTTAGATTCTCATAACCCATAAAAGAATTCTCCTTCTTTTTTATTATTTTGTTTTTTCAAAATCATCCAATAGAGATTTGTTGAAGCCCTTGAACCAAGACGAATATAGATCTTAAATGTTCAGTGGTTGATCATACCAGATCAGCTAGTGCCTAGATTTTATTCATAGACCGTATGCATCAATTATACTGATCCTCTTGCTACTTTCATTGTTTTTTTCTCTGACAAGGCATGTCACTCATCACTTTCATCACTCTACTGGCATTTTCAAGATTTCTCAGCATTATTTATAGCTCTTGAAGTCAGACATATGGCAAAGTTTTGGTTAACAGAAAAATCTATTGTTGACGAAAAGTATTCATCAGTCCAGGATGCTGAGCCTGGTGTGATTCAATTGTCTCTTATGCCTCCCACACTGTCTAATTTTTCGGTACCTCCCGAAGGTTGACTATTTCCATAGTATGCCTTCGCTCCTTTTTAGGCCACTTACTTGCCGCATCTCAGTACACGGAATGGTTTATTAGTTACCAGTTTTCTAAGAGACACCTTAGCGATTTGGGGCCAGATGTAGGAAGCCTAATTTCGGTCGGTAACGACCGAAATTACCGAATTTCGGCCGTTACTGACCAGAATTAGGCTTTTCAGATGTAGGTGGCTACATTTCAGATTCGGTAATTTACCGAATCGGTAATTTAAGGAATCGTTAAATTACCAATTCCTTAAAATACCGAATCGGTAAATTACCGAATCTGAAATGTAGAGAGCACTCAAGTGAGTGCTTTTTACATTAAGGATTTCTTATTTACCACCAACTAATAGTTGGTGGTAAATACAGAATACCTTATAAAAAGCAATTTTGTGCTTTTTATTCAATGTCATGTGGCAGACATACATGCCCTTAGGGCATGTATGTGTATCATATGTGCACACACAAACGATTCAGGGGGTGCAACAGGGTGTCAAAATGACACCCTAGCACCCTTGAATGTTTTCCCCATTTTACCGAATCGGTATTTACCGATTCCGTAATTGCCATTCATTCCTATGGGCCTGGAGGCCCATAGGAATAAATGGCAATTACCGAATCGGTAAATACCGATTCGGTAAATACCGAATGTTACCGATTCTGTAATACTTACCGAATATTTAGCTACATAGCATTTACCGATTCTAGAATACCAACTCAGTAAAATGCGGTATTCTAGAATCAGTAAATGTACTTTACCTACATCTGGCCCTTAGTCTGTTCATTTTATGCAACGGTGTGGTCAACGCTCGGAAGCTCTAACTTGTGCAAAGCACCACTTACATGTGCAAAAGGTTTTTTTCCTACCCGTTTAAGCTCAATGTGCATGTTCTATTTCCACTGATCAAACAAACACACACTCATAAATCTTGAACCAAATATATAGTTTGCTTTCAGAGAGTGTGGCATGCCTGACTACCATAATTCAGCATTTCAAGTTTGATTGCTCATGGTCCTGCATAGTATTTCAGGCTTCTAATTTAGATTCTCTTTGGGCTCCAGATTGTGAAGAGTGATTGATGTGGTTGTTCATTGAAAAAACAATTGTTAATTTAGCAACTAAAAATGACAACATTTAATATGAAGAATATTAATATAAATACGAATCATCTAATAATAACTATTATTATTATTATTAGTATTATTATTATTATTATTAGTAGTAGTAGTAGTAGTATTATATTAATCACAATTGTTATATTATAATTACAATGATTATCATTATTGTTATTATTGCTAATATTATTATTATTGTTGTTATTATTATTTTTGTTATTA
Source organism: Lissotriton helveticus (assembly GCF_964261635.1). Lineage (NCBI taxonomy): Eukaryota > Metazoa > Chordata > Amphibia > Caudata > Salamandridae > Lissotriton > Lissotriton helveticus. The sequence goes on along the minus strand of NC_136059.1, from coordinate 1,596,569,090 downwards.
TTGTTGTTGCTACTCATGTATACGTTGAATACCTAGCTGTTTCTAAATTGCAATTTATATCAAGGAAGACTTATCTCAGTGTTTTTCTTCTGTTCAAAGTATTTCCCACCGCCTTCTTTGCGACCCACTCAGTACTTATGGCATTATACCTCTAGCAGAGTATGAAGTTGGGTCCACTGCCTCAGCACTGAACTGGGCGCCTATTTTTAGGTGTCTGCTGTGCATCAAGTCAATACATTTAAACTGATCTTTCTCCAAGTAAGAGCTTCATCATCAGTGAGCAAGGTTTGCCTCTTTCTGTTTCTCATTTGTGTTGCCTAACATAATGCACTACCTAGGACAAATATAGGGTTACATTATTTGACTTTATTCTGCACTCTGCCAGTGGAGCCCAGAATGAGATATGGCCACAGGACTAGCAAGGATGGAATGGGCTTTTGCCTTGAAATCATTGAATATGTCATCTGGAGTTGGATCACTTAAAGCGAGCCTGAAGATTTGATAATAGAAGGATTGGGTTATGCCATGGGTTGCAATTACTGGTGTTTTAAGCTTTTGAAGAACTGGAACAGCAGTATGAGGTAAATGGTTGTCTAATGCACTTTTCTTCAAAACCTTTCATGCTGTTCTATTTTTAAAGAAATATATAAATCCAACTGGCTCTTATGAGTTGTCTTTGTGAAAATGGATGCAGTGACTCTCTCACTTTTCCGCTGCTGTTGTTTTGACGGTCACAGTGTTCTTCCAGTGCAAGTAGCTGCTATTTAGGGCCTATGAGTAAGATCTCGCAAAGCACAAATAGTTTGGTGCCTGTATGTGTTTGCAGCCGGGCTGGTTCTAGGGCGAAGCGATCGGCAAGAGAGCACCGGGTGCTGACTTTGGGTGGGGGCGTCCTGTTCGAAGTATATTATGGTTTTAAAAGCACCTGCAAGCCGCGTTCTTTGCCTCCAGAAATTTTCAGTCAACATTAAAAATGCCAGGATAACGTTGGTGATTAATGCTGTTTCTAGAGAGAGATGGAGGTTTGTCTAGTTGAAGTTTTGACTCATGGTAAAATAGAGCAGAGGTTAATATGCCTGCTGGCCAGAAAGTGAACCATTCAGATCACAAAGTGCATATAATGTAAATATGAGGTCAGTGAGTTGCTGTTTTTGTCTGAGAGATCCTTTGTTACTTGCAGTTTATAAGTTATAATTTTAACATAGAACAGTGAGCTATTAACTGTCATCAAAGAGCTGCATGCAAACTGCAAGGCATAGATTAGAGCGTTATGATTTTCCCCCAGTCGTTCATTACCCTAATGTTGGAAAAAGGGTTCATTGCGATAGAAATCAATTCTTATTAGTAAAGACAACTTCCAACTATGTTGTTACGTTTTAAAATCTGAGTTTGTGCTTCTCCATACCAAACACTCTTAAACGATACTGTCTACCAGTATGGATGACTTGTAACTCCTATACATTGTAGTCCTCTGCCTGATGTAACATTTCCTATACACTGATTTACACACCTATGATTGATCGTCTCTGTGTAGTGTGTATGATGGCACCCTACACTGGTATGAGTGGTGGTGGTGCTATAAAACTAATTAAATGCACCTGAGAGAGGGCGGTTATGGAGACTTGAGGGGCATTGTTAAAGGGAGGCAGTGAGGGAATCCATGATGTAGCGGTTTACTGGGTGCCAACAAACTGTGGGGCATATTACCAACCAATAGCGATAATTATCGCTATTGCTTGGTTAGAGACAAAATTTTACCGCTGAGCTGCGGCGATTTTTATCGCAGATAAACCTTGGTATTACCAAGGTTTATTGCAAATGTGATAAAAAACGGCCGCAATGCATGAATATCGCTGAAAAGTCCGCGATATTCATGCATTACAGAGCTAATGCTCTTAGCCATGTTATCCACCTACCATTGGATAACATGGCTAAGAACTGCTCAGGGCAGGTGTTAGCTTTTGGAGATATTCGCGCTTAACGCGAATATCTCCAAAAGTTGGTAATAGGAGATAGCGATGTTAGCGATCTTGGCACGGCCACTTTGCATGTCATTAGCGATAAATATCACTGACATGCAAAGTGGGGCCCAAGATGGTCGCTATCTCCTACTAGCTGTCGCTAATTGGTGTTAGTGACAGCTAGGTAATAGGGAGATAATTTTATCTCCGCTTTCTTGGCTTTTAAAGATAAACCCCCTTGCTAATATGCCCCTGTGTTGCTTTGGGCACCACCAGTGCTAAAGTCTGCCCTGGATTGCACTTTCCAAAGTGCATGACTTCAATAAAAGTTTCTCTGAGTTAATGTATGTGCTGCAGACAAAAAGTTCAAAAACAATAAGCAGTGGTTGAATCTCTCAGTTTCCAAGCTATGCCGTCTGCAGCTCATACACTAACTCAGGGAATATTTACGCTATATTTATGCATTTTAGAAAGCACAATTGCATAAAAACAGGTGCAGAGCTGTGTCCTGCACGACTTCAACATTCATGGTGCAGACCTGGGTCTTTGTGATTGATCATTTTCAGGGACAGAGAAATTCTGAGCCTTGTAGTTGGACTGAGGTGTGAGAGAGTTTTGGCAATCATTCTTATTTGAGACTGCTAAAAGGCCTTTATTGTTAGAACGATTCAGAAGTGAGTAAGGACCGCTAGTGTAACATGGGCGGTTCTGGGAATTGATGGGCCCTTGCAGAATATGAACATGCGAGGTCCCTTTCAGATGCGACCGCACAGAAAGTGACAGCAAAGATATTGACATCAATTGAACATTAGTTTTCTGGCACTGTTGAAGCAGTTTTGCATAAAACAACTTACCTAGTGTGGATATCACTAAAATGTCTAAAAATATGAATGATAATATTAATAAAATAAGTACATATGTTTTAAAGCTATATTAAAAAGAAATACATTACATTAAGCAAACTCTCCAATACTGATATGATTACTTTGATGTTCACTAGTTGTTTTCAGGATTAGTGCATGATTAGAATTCCCAGTCGATTGTCAGAAAGCTATTCAGTGGGACTTTAAGTGAATCCCCAGCCCTCTGTTTAAACCAATGAAGTTCAAGATAAAGCACTTGGTTTTCAACAGGCATGTGGCATCAACACAAACGGATATATGCTAGATGGGGTGCATGGCCTGCAAGAGCAAAAACAACAGGTGATGGACAGAATGCAGAACAATGTCATACATTCACCCCAGTACAGAGATCTGGGCCTAAATCCATCGTTTTTTTGCTCACCATGCCATTCCAGTTTGGACCCAGCAATATGCAAATCAGTCTTGACCCTGCACCCAATGGGAACAGTCCAGCCCGAACTGCCAAGCCAGGTCCTCCCTGGACTGGAAACAAGCATCCAAGGACCGGTTTAGGGCTTTCAGCCCTCATCAGCCTGTATAGCTTGATTCCAGTCGCATGGAGAGCACGGGACTCACGTCTGAGCATACCCGTCCCACTTGGGGTGACAAAGGCAAAAACAAAAGGTGATGGACAGAATGCAGAACAATGTCATACATTCACCCCAGTACAGAGATCTGGGCCTAAATCCATCGTTTTTTTGCTCACCATGCCTTTCCAGTTTGAACCCAGCCGTATGCAAATCAGTCTGTAATGCCAGAAACCGGTCCTCAGAAGCTTGTTTCTGGTCCAGGGAAGGCATGGCTTGGCAGTTCGGGCTGGACTGTTCCCATGAGGCACAGGGTCAGACTGATTTGCATATGGCTGGGTCCAAACTGGAATGGCACGGTGAGCAAAAAAACGATGGATTTAGGCCCAGATCTCTGTACTGGGGTGAATGTATGACATTGTTCTGCATTCTGTCCATCACCTGTTGTTTTTGCTCTTGCAGGCCATGCACCCCATCTAGCATATATCCGTTTGTGTTGATGACTGAACTGGGGTGGCAGAGTGGGCTAAAGAACGGTGATGGATCAAACCCAGATATTTTGACTGGGTGTGGGTGTTTGATTGGTTCAGATGCTCCGTCCATCACCACCCCCTTTTGTACCGCTTTGGCCGCCATAAGTGTGGCAGGGTATGCTCAGACGTGAGTCCCTTGCTCACTTTGCCACTGGATTCAAGCAAGCCGGGCTGAAGACGGCTGTAATGCCAGAAACCGGTCCTCGGAAGCTTGTTTCCAGTCCAGGGAAGGCATGGCTTGGCAGTTCGGGCTGGACTGTTCCCATGAGGCACAGGGTCAGACTGATTTGCATATGGCCATGTCTGAACTGGGGTGGCAGAGTGGGCTAAAGAAGGGTGATGGATCAAACCCAGATCTTTTCACTGGGTGTGAGTGTTTGATTGGTTCAGATGCTCCGTCCATCACCACCCCCTTTTGAACTGGCCTGCAAGAGCTGCAGCAAACAACAGAAATTACAGATTTCAAAAGATGAGACGAGGAAACTATACAAATTGCATATATAGTAGGTTGGCTAGTATATTGGCAGGCAGAAGAACTAAAGGCTGGACTAAACCTGCACGCTGAGCACCTAAACACAGCAATTACTCTGTAACTCCATTTTTGAAAGATGCCTAGAGCTAAACTAACTAAAATATATACAAAAGAGATTACTAAAAAGGAAAACCAGTTTGTGACCTGGGAGAAAAAAATGCCAAAGCTATACTGGGAGCCAGTCACTTAAGAGATACAGTAACAAGTGGGAACTGTTTGAAACATATTTCTGAATCTGATTCTTTTTATTGAGAGGCCAAAACTCAGCTCTGACAAATTAATTAAAGAACAGAGTATCAATTTCCTTCGCCTATTACTCATGAGCTGTATTGTCACATCTAGACTATCGCAAGCAAATTATGCACAATATTTATAGTTATAGCAGGTTCCTTGTGCATCATTTATCTCTTTCAACCCTTTGAAAGCACTGTATATAGTGCTTTTGATTTTGCGTCGCGCTTTTGTCTTCTTCAAGGCACTATGTTTAATATTTTTAAAGGAAGAATTGATAATGCGGACCTTTGTAATAATCTACTGAGGTTGCTTGTAACAGGAGCTGCTTCCCCTGTTTTCTGACATCCCATTAAAATCGTGCATGAAATCAAAGAAAAAAAACTGAGGGTGTGATTTATGGTAGATGCTTTTTCTCCGGCTACAAAGTGATTAGCAGGTGCTCTCTGCTAGTTACACGTCCGCTGGCTAAGTAGTAGAAACGTTTCACTATTTAACATGTGTCCTGCAAATTGCAAATAGCACAGAAACTTCACTATTTGCACATTGGACCATTTGGATAGCCACCGGTTTAATAAAAGCGATTTTGCACTTTTTGGCCGGCAGCTGTGAAAATAGCAGAAAAGCATCACTGTTTACCAGGCCCATCGCTAAATTGTTTTCATTCTCCACTCTTTTGCCAGCAATGTGGAAATAGCAAGGTAGTATCACTATTTACCCAACTGATAATTAAATGGCAACAGTTTAAGTATGGATTAGCTGGCAGCCATGCAAACAGTAGTGAAATGTTACTATTTACCTCTGTAATAATCTACTGAGGTTGCTTGTAACAGGAGCTGCTTCCCCTGTTTTCTGACATCCCATTAAAATCTTGCATGAAATCAAAGAAAAAAAACTGAGGGTGTGATTTATGGTAGATGCTTTTTCTCCGGCTACCAAGTGATTAGCAGGTGCTCTCTGCTAGTTACACGTCCGCTGGCTAAGTAGTAGAAACGTTTCACTATTTAACATGTGTCCTGCAAATTGCAAATAGCACAGAAACTTCACTATTTGCACATTGGACCATTTGGATAGCCACCGGTTTAATAAAAGCGATTTGGCACTTTTTGGCCGGCAGCTGTGAAAATAGCAGAAAAGCATCACTGTTTACCAGGCCCATCGCTAAATTGTTTTCATTCTCCACTCTTTTGCCAGCAATGTGGAAATAGCAAGGTAGCATCACTATTTACCCAACTGATGATTAAATGGCAACAGTTTAAGTATGGATTAGCTGGCAGCCATGCAAACAGTAGAGAAATGTTACTATTTACCTGGCATGTGGTTAAATATGGGTAATTATGTACTGTTTGGCCAGAGGTCAAGCAAATATCAAAAAATACTTCAGCATTCACCATGCCAATTGCTAAATAGCAAACATTATGCATTATTTGTTCACTGGCCAGAACGTTTGCCAAGAAACCTCACTTTACCCAGCTGCTAGTAAAATAATCAACATGTACAATTTAGTCAGTAGCAATGCAAATAGCAAACAAGCTATGTTATTTACGTCGATGCTCACTAAATAGCAGAAATGATGTACATTTTGACAGGTTGCTTTACAAATAGCAAACAAATGTTGGTATTTGTTAGAACTGGGGGGTCTTTAGTTGGCAGAGGTAGGTACCACTGTCCACATAGGGACCCTTGCTTCTAGTCAGGGTAAGGAGGAAACACTCTTTAGATAACCTCTGCTCACCCCCTTGGTAGCTTGGCACAAGCAGTCAGGCTTATCCAAAAGCAATGTGTAAAGTATTTGTCCCAACACTCACAGTAACACAGTGAAAACACCACAAACTGACTGCACGACAGTTTAGAAAAATAAAGGTATTTAATGTAATCTACACAAGACCAAAACGACAAAAATCCAACATACACAGTTCAAGAATATGGTTGCAAAAGAGTTCTTAAGGTTGCGATAAAATAATCCACAGTTGCATGAAAAGTTCACAGTTGCGTCACGTTTAGCCAACAGTACCTTTTAAATGCGACAAAGTTCCAAAGCAGAAGCTGGTGCGGTGTAAAACAAGAGATGCGTTGCTCCTGAGACCCTGGGGAGGTGATGCTACAACCCAGCAGCGGGCGTGTTGCGACGAACCCGGTCTGTATGGGGAGGAAGGAGGACTTGTATGGATTCTGGTGCGTAGGTTCCGTAGGAAGTTTTCTCTCGCAAAGGCACGATGCGATGATCTTTGGAGTTGCGACGATCTCCGGGGCGATGATGCGCGGACTAGAGGTGATCCCTCTCTCGCAGCTCCTCGATGCGATGGCTACTGCGATGACACTCGCAGCGACGTGATGCGGTCCGCAAGCAAGCGGTGCGGCAATCTCACCAAGCGACGACAGGCTCTGTGACGACACTTGCAGCTATGGTAGTCTTCCCGCACCGGTCTGGTGTGTCCCGCAAACAAAGGATGCGACGGCTCTGGCAGCGGCAACAGGCCTTCGTAGTGGCGGGAATTTCCTCACATTGTCAGGGACGCGCTCCGCCAGCGAGCGATGCAACAAAACTTGCAGAAAGTCTTTAAAAGCTTGGTTTCCAGCTCCCCAACACAGGTACAACTTCCAGAGGAACCATACATAGGCCACACATTCCAGGAAGGACAGAACCCTCTCAGTAGAGTTCAGGGAAGCTGGGGGTGAAGTCCTTTTGTTCCTTGGACTTCATAACAGGGAGCCAGCTCTTCTCAGGCCCTTGGAGATTCCTTCAAGCAAGGGGACACAGCACAAAGCAAAGTCCTTCCCCTCTCCTTGGCAGCAAAGCAACAGCAGATCAGTCCAGCAGAGCAACAGCACGACAGTCTTCCTTCTTCAGTTTCAACTTTCTCCTTGGCAGAGGTTCCTTCTTGATTCCAGGATGATCTAATTTTCTGTTGTCAGGGTTCCTGTACTTATACCCCTAAAAGTCTTTGTTCTCTTTGTGCAATTGGGCCTTGAGCCTGGTCTGAACCAGTTCTGGGTGTTCCTTGAGCACTTTGTTTTCCTGGCTTCTACTTTCCTTTCAATGCGAGGGGCAGGGTCGTCAGCCACCCAGCAGGAGATGGAGCCAGAATTGTGGAAGGCAGGCACAGCCCTATTCAGGCCCAGGTGCTAATCCTCCCACCACTCAAGTTACAAATGCAGTCATTCAGTCCAGGGCTGACCCAGCCAGCCTCCTGGGGGCTCCCCAGACTCTGTCACTCACAAACCAGACAGTCAATTCACAAACATGCCAAGGCACACAGAAAGGTCAGACAAGAGAACAGCAACTTTCTAAAAGTGCTGTTCTCAGACACAGGATTTAAACACAACCTTTCCTAAAAGATGTGTTATTAAATTCTGAGTTCAGGGATACCAGACTTGTATGTCCTACCTTGCTCCGATGGGAAGATATGCTGGTAGCCACTGTAGCCAGCATTCCCCAGGATAGCTTATGGGCAAGGTAGCCTTACAATAGTAAAAAACGAAAATGGCTGTAATTCACTACCAGGCATGTCACCTGCACTAGTACATACTCTACCTTTCACATACACTGCACCCAGCCCAAGGGGGTACCTTGGGCCTTCCATAGGGGTGACCAATCTGTACAGAGAGGGAAGGGTTAGGCCTGGTCAGTGGGGACACTGACCAGGAGGACATGGCAGTTCACAGACTGCACACAGTCACTGCGGTGGCAGGTCTGAGACACCATTTTAGGGCTACTCAGGTGGGTGGCACAATCAGTGCTTCAGGCCCACTAGTAGCATTTGAATCACCAGCCCTGGCACACTCAGTGCACTTTACTAGGTACTTCTTGGTAACACAAATATGCCAATCAGCGATAACCAAATACAATAACAATTTACACAGAGAGCATATGCACTTTAGCACTGATCAGCAGTTGTAAAGTGCGCAGAGTCCTATTGCCAACAGCCACAGGTCAGGAAAAATAAGGGAGGAAGAAGCAAAAAGTTTGGGGATAACCCTGCAAAAAGGGCCAGTTCCAACAGTATTTACCAGTCTGCTGACTAATGAGAAAGAAAATATGTACTGTTTAAAACAGAAGTTTGGAAGTTTATTCATATTGTCATGTGAGTAACTAAGCAATTTATTAGGTGGCCAACACATTTAATTAATGAAAACTATGGGTTGAGCAGTGTTTTGTGAGATCTTTGCAGTAAGTAAGTATATCTCTGCAATGCTAAAGAGGGTTGGCAGATCACACCACGTGCATTGATGTACTCCATTGAATGTCTTTCGCTCCTCAGCTACCCTGCTCTCCAACATCCTTATTTTCCTGTAACTCCCCCTTCTTCTACTCACATTGCACAAGATGCCAGTTCTAACAGTGCTCCCAAAAACAACAATTTCCCCAGGTCTCACTGTTACTTCCTGAGGTTTAGGATTAATTGCTGTGGGAGGAGGTGCACATCCTACGGTGCTTGCCCAAGCCTGGCTATTGCCATTCTACACATGACAACGAGTTGGCTAGCTTTGCAAGCACATTCAGACCACTCTGTGCACACCAGCCTTAAGGCTGCAGCAGCCTTTTGGTTTGTGCACCAGTGCGCAAGCAAGCAAGGAGTCAAGTTTATTTGCAGTAATAAAAAAAATATCATCCCACCAACTTGCCCATGGGCCCATCGGTCAACTGTGAGTTCTCCTCCTTTCCTACCTAAGTGTAGCCGCTACCCTTAGCTTCTCAGCACTTAAATCTTGCAGGGTGGACTACTGTCAGTTATCCCTTAGCAAGACACTTGGTCATAGAGCAAAAGTTTTTATGTTTCATTCAATAACAACATGCTCTGAATCAGTCCCTTTTAAAATACATAGCTGGTATAGATGGATAAGGTGCTAATGGGGTGTGATTAATATAAAATACTGTGTTTTTTAGTTCCAGTTCCTTTATCACAACCTTGAGTAAGCTTCAACTGCTCGCTATTGCCATCTTTGGAGAAACAAGTTTCTTTAAAGAATATCTTTCATCCAAAATAAATAAAATAGGCAGTTCTGAAACAGCTCTGTAAACAACAGTATCCTCTAAGGATGCTGCAAATTATTCACCAATTGCCCCTAATCCAAAGAAAAGATTCCGCAATGCACTTCTGCATTTTTCCCTTTTACATACAAATAATGTGGGACATTACAGAAAAAGAGAAGATAGAGATATCAGAAGATGCTGAGAGGTTTTTAGGCTACTGAAGGTTTTTTTTAGCAGAGGAACAGCCACTTTACACTGGAAATCGATGATTACGAGGCAAGCAAGATACTGCAAAAGGAGGTCAGGACTGGAGCTATGATCTCTTGATCTTTAGTCAGGACATGTACAGAAATGGGTACCACTGGGAATTAGATTTAATTGAAAGGTCAAGAGGAGTAATGGAGTGTACAGAGAGCAGGATGAAATTCAGCAAACACATTGAGGATGGTTCAAGATTATAACCCTTTGTGCAGGATAATACGTGCATGTCAAAACTAAGACAATTTGTTTAATTTTTTTCAATGAAGAATAAAGAAGAAGGTTGAATGGACTTGGAAGCACACACTAGTTCAAAGACATATTTACCTCTTTTTCTTCCTCTTACTTTTTTGCTGATTCTGCCCTCCATGCTGCATATTGCACCTCATATCTTTCCCAACCTGTTACCCATCTCTTGCTGGTAGCCCCCTGTTATATCCACTTCACCCCTCAATGATCTAATCTTCACCTCTCATCTCTCACCAATCATTGTACCTTCTCTCTCTGATTTTACCACTCTTCCATCTATCTTTTCCTCAATGCTCTACTTCTTTCCGCTCATCGTTCCACCCAGCCACTGACCTTCTCCTCACTCATATTGTTTCACTGGTTCTGCCCCTTTTACATCAATGTCTCCCTTTTTATCTGCCTATTCCTGCTAGTTCTGCTCCTCTTATATTCACATATTCCACCCATGTGCTGCACGTCACCATTCTCCTACCCCTAACCTCTTACATGTTTCAGTTGTTCTCTTCCTTTACTCCAACCTCTCATCTACCACCCTCCCACTCTCCAATAGTTTTTAACATTTTTGCATGAATTTCACCATTCCTCAAATTACTCTATTTTGCATGCTGTTATGGATGGGCATGCCACTGAAAGCTGAGATCCTCTACGAACCTCAAGATCAAAACAAGCCGAGCTTGCATAGGAGACAATGTGGCTTAGTAGCCACAGCTGTCCACCATGCATCATGGGTAGCCAGGCTCGAGTCGCATTCTCAGCTTTAGCATTCTGTGAATCCAAGCAAATCTTTGTGCCGGAATTTTGTTTAATTTAGTCTGTTGTGAAGTACTCTTAAATTCATTGCCAAGGTTTGTGCTATTTAAAATTGCAAAAGATACAATGTGGACCCTGTCTGTTACCCACCTTCTAGTCTCATCCTGAAATAATTAATTACAAAGCATTAGGCTTTAATACTGCAAAGAGATACTCACTTAGTGGCAGAATTGCACAGTGAAAAATTGGAGAATCTAGGAACAATCCCAGGTTCCCTGCTTGACCAAATTGTATGATCATAGGCAAATTATTTCTTTCAACACCCTCTATATTGTTCATTATCACAGATCTGAGCACATTCAAAATCATACATTCAGGGTATGCACTCTACAGACACCTCATGTTTGATGTAACAGACTATAACTTTTCTCCATGTTTAAAGGAAGCTAGCCCAGATCTAGGGTATATATGAAACCTGATGTGCCTCTGAGTCATGGCCACTGGAATTATGCAAATGTGTGATCACTCCATTATGCTGCATAATAATCTGCAGCTTTTACCCAAAAAAATAAAAAATCCAGCTCAAATGTTTTGCTGCTTGGTGGAAAGCCCTTCGCAAAGGTCGACCAGTCATCTTTCAATTTCTTATTGCTGGATTTGGTGTCACACTGGTACTCATGAGATGAAACGTTTGCTCAGATAGTAATAACATGTATAAAAATGACAAACTAATAAGGTAATACTATTCAAAATGTGGCGCATTATGCCACTTCAAATGTTTTTTCTTGCCCCATAGATTAGTAATGCTTTCCTGTTCCATAAGTCCAGGGGCACTGCTCTAAGTTCGCTAATAATGTATCATCAGGGCAGGGGTAGGAATGTTCCTCAGTTCATGTTTACAAACCTTTAGTAAAATATATCTCAATGCAGTGATATAATGTGGTGTCCTAAGGTACAAAGCTGCAGTGCACTTGGCCTACTAACACTTGAGTCTTTTTAATGCCAGTGTTCTTCTAGCTTGGATTGTATTTGTACAGGAAAGTATGGTGCAACGGTGTCTGCGTTGGCACTAGGCAGCACACAGTGCACCAGCGTAAGTAGAGAGCATGTAATGCAGTGCAGCAAGCTCTCTTACTGTGCCCCTTTACGTGAAATAATAGTAAATATGTTGCTTTTTCTTTTCGGAGGGAGAACTGTTACTTCTTTTAATCGTTTATTTTGTTTGGCTGTGTTACCTTTAGTGTGTCTTTTTATGCCTTCTGTTGTTATCAACATTATATATTTAAATATTTACAGGTTAGTGGTTTTGGTTTGCATCAGCACCTATCCCTTTTTCATATGGTTAAAAAGAAAATTGCTCATAGCACTATTTTTTTCTGTGGGTAGGAGAGGCTCATAAGCCATTCAGGTCAACTTTATGAGCAGTTCCGAAGAGAGAGGCATGCTCAATGACTCCTATGCCAGGCTTGGGGGCTCAGTGAACAAATGCATCTCCATTGAGGGTTTGTGTTTGATCCCATGGTTGCAGGTTTGAATCTTACTTGGTCCGCTCACCCTTCTGAGGTTGACCACATTTGTACTGTTGGGTACCAATAAAAATCTGGGGCCTCATTTATGAGGCCGTGCGTCACTTTTACGCCGCCGGTGCGTCACTTTTTGTGACGCACCAGCAGTGTAAAAAATGTGCCTTGTTGCACCATATTTACAAAGTGACGCATCTAGGTAGATGCGTCACTTTGTAAACCCCTGTGCTACATTATACCTACGCCAGGTATAATGTATGCAGGGGGGGCGTTCTGACGCAAGAAAGGGTCATAGAAGTGACGCAGTGAAATCTATAAGATTTCACTGCGCCACTTCTAGGACAGAAATGCGTCAATTTCTTACTCCAGCCTCACAGCAGGCGTAAGACTGACGCAGGCCTTTTCACATGGGGCTTGCCCCATGTGAAAGGACACATTGCTGGAGTTACGTCACTTTTTTGACACACTCCAGCAATGCGTCCCTTTTGCGCCATACAGATATGTCAGAAATACTGACGTATCTGTAACTCCTTGCGCCATGATGCGTCATACTGTAAATATGACGCATCATTGGTGTTGGAAGGAGGGCGCAGTGAAAAGTGACGCATCGCTGTTTTCACGCAGTGATGCGTCACTTTTCATAAATGAGGCCCCTGGTATTTTTTATCTAAGATGTCCTTCATTACAAACGCGGGTAATCATGTTTTTCAGTGTAGAGGGAAGGGTCTGATCTGTTCAATTTCTGTTTTGGTTCCACATATTATGGCTCGCCTGCTTTTCTATTTGGCACTTATGTGCTTCTTTTGTGTTCTTTATACTGGATTATTACTTAGAGGTGTTTCAGTTTGGTAAATGGCCTCAGCTCTAACTAGAAAAGTGAGATGCTTCACATAAAGGTGAGTTGCTTGACACAAATGTTCTAAATGAATGGTATTGTCGTTCTTCAAACTAGATCGCTTTTAATACAAGCTATTTTCTATTTCTATTATCCTTACCTTCACATACCAAAAAAGTAATCTCCTCATACCTGCAGAATAATCAAGCCCAAGCGACTAAAGACACCTATGAGAAAATGTCATGCTTTTTGGCCAGGTGCATACTGTTGATATTCGTGATTGTAAAGGTTCCCATTATTAACAATTACGCATAAATATCGACTGTTTAATGTGACCCTTACATCAGTTGTTTAATTTTAACGAAATGTCAATGTCCTTGGCATTATTCCTTTCTTTCAGTTCTGTTTGAATGTCTCCAAACCTAATGATGACGCCCAGCACTAAGTTAGCTTGGGCACTTAACTGTTCCCTGAGGTAATGAATGTCTTGCATGCATATCCCACGTCCGCCATTATTACTAACGTCTCCACTTCTGTGGCAGGCATGGGCGTTCTTAATGTAATAAATGCAAGACAGTTTCCTACGATGGCGTCGGCTGCGTTCCAAACATTTAGCAGCCCAGTAGTTGATATATCTTCTATTCCATGTGTAGGTTCGCACATTATTTTTTATGAAATTAGTAATATATGCAACACTGAAGAGAATAACAATAGAAAAGAGAAGAAAATGTTTTTGAAACGCGGGCTGGCGAGAAACTAGCGGGCACATGCATCAAGCGTTAGCGAATTCGCAAATGATGCGAATCGCTATTTCAGAGCAATAGCGCTCGCAATTGGCAGTGTAGATATGCATCATCCTAATCTTAGCGAAAATCGCTAATTTTTCGCTAAAATAGAGAAAAAGTTAAAAATATTCTGAGAATACAAGTGCGAATCCTTATATACGAATCGCATTTACCGAATCGCAAATAAGGAATTGCAATTGATATGCATGAAAAATCGCTAATAGCGATTTTCTCTAAAAAACACATTTTTGCACATGCAAATTAAGAAGGGACACAACCAGGTGGTAAAAAAAAAATCTAACCTGAAACACCTGCTAACCAACTGAAAATGTATAAGACACACCCACACAAGGCCCCAGAGTCCAAAATGGCTGGTCTGTACCTGATGGCGAGGAGGATGCGGCTGCTAGGTGCTCGACAGAGAAGGAGGCGAATCAATGAACGCATATTCAGAGTGCGCATAACTTTGCTTGGCCAGCAGGATGACGAAATATACGATAAGTATAGGCTGAATGGACAAATGATACTTGATCTAATTAATGAATTGGACCCCATTCTTCAACGACAGACACATAGGACCCAAGCTATCCCAACACACATACAAATATTATGTTGCCTACACCTACTGGCATCAGGCAGTTTCCAGGGAGTAATTGCAGTAGCCGGAGGTGTCTCACAAAGTGCATTATCAAGAATATTGAAAGCGTTCCTTGATGCAATGATGTCCCGGATCCATGCACATATAAGTTTTCCAACCTCAGCCCATGACCTAGCTAAGACTAAGCAGGAATTTTATCAGATAGCTGGCTTCCCACAAGTAATTGGATGTATAGATTGCACCCATGTTGCAATATGTCCCCCAGCCACACAGGAATATTTGTATAGAAATAGGAAATGCTACCATTCACTTAACATTCAGGTTGTATGTAATGCCAAAAAGATAATAACAGACATTGTAGCGCAATTTCCTGGCAGTGCACATGATGCATTCATCTTCAGGCAAAGTGGCATGCAGACCCGACTTGCAAGGGGAGACTTTGGAGAGGGACATTTGCTAGGTAAATATGTGCCACACAGCATTGCAAACTTGTCACAAATGCATATCTGAAACTCATAGTTCACATATTTTCTTTTCTCACATGTAGGCGACAGCGCATACGCCTTGCGCAATTACCTCATGACACCATATCTCAATCCTGCAACAGACGGCCAAAGAAGATACAATGCAGCGCATATCTAAACGAGGAATGTGATAGAGAGAACATTTGGTCTACTAAAGAGCAGATTCAGACGCCTACACAAGACAGGAGGTGCCATGAAATACAACCCAGAGCAATGCTGCAAAATTGTGGCAGCATGTTGCATGCTGCACAACATAGCGACAAAGGGAGGCCTGGAAATTGACCTTTCTGACAGTGACTCTGAGGATGAAAACCAGCCAATCCTTCACCAACGTGCCTAACAAGGATCTGACGCAGCAGAAGGACGCAGACGCAGAATGGAGATCACACAAAATTGCTTTTAAGGTGAGTAATGATGACACGAAGACAGTATGGTTTGCAAAGTAATTTTTAATAATAACAATATGTGACCTGTAAACAGAGGCGCACTTGAAAAGTGACTTTGGGCACACTTTTTTTGCCAACAACATTTACTAATTCTAAACAAATTAAGATACTCGTCAGTCAGTGATGAGGTCACAATGTGAGAATGGTTCATTCACCATCTCTACAGGATTTGTGCATGGCAGCCTAGCGTTTCTTGTCCGAGACGCCTCTCGGCAGCAGCATCTTCTTGCCCTAGGCTGGGTCTGGATGGGATGGCACAGCGTTTGGACCGTCTAGCCTCATTGACAATTGGCATTGGTGTATTGATCATGCCTGAGGCACCCTCACTGATTATATTTGGTCCAGGGATGTTTTCACCACTTGTAGATGCAGTCTCCATCCCTACTGCGTTAGTGACGTGCTGTAATCCTGTGGCAACATCACTATTATCAATGGACATTTCGGTATGCATTGTTGAAATTCTACGTGACAACATAACTGTTGCTGTGGCCAGTGTGTTATTGGACGCCACTTGCATTTTCAGTTTCTGCATGAGCTCTTGATGCTGTGCATTGTGTGCTATTTGACCCTCATGCATGACTCTTGTCATTTCCTGGAGACTAGTGGCAAACACGGCTAGGTTAACTGACATTTTGGCAATTTCGGCCTTGATCAATCTAGTGTTTTTTGCCTGCAGGCGATGTGACCACAGCATCTGTCCCTCCAGCCACCCCAGACATCATTCAACTGTTCCACCTGCTGTGGCCTTCGTGCTCTGCGTCGTCTCCTTGTCAAACTTGAATTGCCTCTCCGGTTGAAAGATGATCTACATGTGGCGGTAGTACTTCGTGGGTTGCTGACATGAGGTGCCACATCAGCCTCATCATCTGTGGGATATGGTACCAAACTTTGGACAGGTGTCCTACGTGATTGTGGGACACGTGATTGGATGCTTTTCGAAGCTGGTGTGTTATCAGGTTCAGAGGCGCTGCTGAGCTGTATTTCCTCCTGGACATCATTGTCCCCGGCCTCACCATGTTCTGCATCTGTGAGGTTAAACAGTGCACAACAGCATTAATGTATGCTTTTAAGTTATGTGACTGTTGTAACATGAATAAACATTTATAATTTGGCACAGTTACTACTCTTTTGAATTTGGTTAAATTAAAATGTGTGTCTGTCACTGGAACTGCTTGACCAAACTACATCTCCCATGATGCACTTGCTATACTATTGAAAGTGATGTTCATGTTTCACTACTTGTGTGTGCGCTCTGCAGAGCTACCATTCACACTGCAGTGATAGGGACAATGTACACATGCATTCCTCTTACCTTCGGACGTGTGTGCTGCTCCAGAGGTATCCAGATGCGTCACACCGACAACAGCTTCTTTTGGGATTGTGCTCTCAATCAAATCCTCCATGGGAGTGTTTCCGGTGTGTGGGGGTGTCCCTCCTCCAGTTAGTAGAGCTTCCTTCAAGCGATCTGCGATGCACGCCTTGGCCCTACTGCGCAAATCGTACCACCTTTTTTAAAGTTCGTCGGTGGTACGATGAGTGACCCCAATAGCGTTCAATCTGCTTTGTATCATGAGCCATATTCTCCTTTTCTCTTGCTCAGGCACCTTGAGAGAAGCCTTCCCAAACAGCTTCTCATTGCTGTGTACAACTCCCTCAATCAGGGCTTCAATTTCGGTTTATGAAAACTTATTTTTTCTTTTTCTGCCACTTTGAGAGTCCTCAACAGTTTCTGCAGGCTCCATTTTGTGTACCTTCTAGGTTTTATGAATGTGACACACTCCTCTCCTGCTCCCAGTACCAGCTCCCTCCTCTCTCAATGCTCCGGGAGTGAAAATGAGGCTCTCAGAGCACACTTCCTGTTTCAGAATGAGGCTTGGAGGGCACAGTTCCTGGTTCTGACATCATCAATATGCATCAACGCGCGACCTCGCTATTTGCGAAATCGCAATTTGCGATTTCGCTAATAGCGAAATCTCTATTTTCAATATCGCTATTATTTCAGCGATTTTTACCGATTCCTTAAAAAGTAGCAATTTTATTGATGCATCCCGTTTTGCGATTCCTTATTTGCGATTCCTTAAAAATCGCTAATAAGGAATCGCTAAACGGTTTGTTGATGCATGTCACCGTAAGAGAAGTAAATGGTGGCTGAGTGAGCAAAAGCCACAAATAGACTAACCCCCAGATGCATCAAGCATCCATTTTGCGATTCCTTATTAGCAAAAAATAAGGAATCGCTAATAAGGAATAGCAAAATGCTATGCAAGAAGAACTCTCTCAAAAAATAGCGAGTTCTTAAAATTCCTTAATTGCGAATCGCAAATTGCGAGTCGCAATTAAGGAATACCTCCCCATTCATTCCTATGGGCCTAGAGGCCCATAGGAATGAATGGGAAGACAATTGCGATTCGCAAATTGAGAATGCAATTTCAAGGGTGCAGGGGTGTCCAAAGGACACCCTGTTGCACCCCTGAAATTGATCTGTGCACATATGTTGCGCACACACATGCCCTTAGGGCATGTGTGTGCAGAACATGAAACTTTGAAAAATGCACAAAAGTGCATTTTTCAATGTTTTTGCAAATTACCATGAAGTTGAACTTCATGGTAATTTTCTACTACCATTGGCGAAATCGCTAATTTTTTAACTTTGATGCATTGCATTTAAGTAATCTCAATTTGAGATTCCTTAAATGCAAGTAATCACAATTTAGCGAATTCTTAATTTGCAATTTTTGCATTTGGGATGATGCATCCCAAATGCTAAAATACCGGTCGCAAAGGGGCAGATTCTGAGAACCTGCCCCTTTGCAAGCAGATTTTACCTTGATGCATCTGGGCCTATGCCCTAACCACCACCTCGGCCCCCCACCCTCTGCACCCTCCCCCCAGGTAAGAAAAAAATGGCTGGTCCGTAACAGGGGAAAAGCAGATGTACACTGAGTGGTTGCTATTTACTCTTGTCACGGATAGGTTACTCAGGGCTTTTTCAAGTATTAATCCCTTTGTCACTTGCCCTACTTTCCTCCTTTATACAGTGCTTATTTGCCCCACTTTGCTTATAACAGGGCAGCTACAGCAAGAGGTTGCAGATCACCCCTCCCAAAAGATGGCAGAGTAAAGTGCATTACTATTGATATTCAGTGAAAAATAAATAAGAACCTTGGGGGAATATGTGCAAGGAAGTGGCGGAGAGCGGAGTTAGCCTCCTTGGCTTAACATCGCACTCCGCCACTTCTGAAACGCAAGGCTGCACCATGTTTACAAGATTGAGGTGCAGCCTTGCCTTTCCCCCAGGAATGGTGCTATGTTTAGCAACTTAGCGCCAACGCAGGCACCCTTGCACATATTGCAAGGGTGACTGCGTGCAGGGGAGGGTTGTTCATGTGTAGGAAGGTGTCCCTTCCTGCACATAAACAATCCTAAAATGACATTCTGTCGCTTTCGTGTATGTTGCTTCATGCAGCACACATAACAGTGACAAAATGGCATATTTTTTATAAGGATTGTTTATGTACAGAAATCCACAAGGCAGCACACATTGAAAAAGCAAAAACGAGAAGAAATAATGAATTTCTCCTTGTTTCGCCAAATTAAGACCAGGATTCACCTGGTTTTAATTTTGGCGCTGCCTCCTATGTACACCACCCTTGTACATGGGGGGCAGCATCAAAATGAAGGGTGTTGTGATGGAACACTCACAGCAGCACCCACTGCCTACTCCTTTCACACTAACCATTGCATGAAAAGGGGCCTTATGTACAAGGAAACGTTTAGCTAGCTTAAGTCGCTTAACACTACCTTGCACATAAGGCGTATCCCCTTTCACCACCACAACATCAATAAAAGTGAAGCTGTGGTGGCGATAGGGACTTGTACATATGCCCCTTGGTTCTGTGGCTACTTTTACCTTGTAAAGTATGATATCAAAGTTCTGGCACTAACGAAAACTGGATTGTTGAACTATGGGGGAGACTGGCCTCAGTCCAGAAATGTGGCACATCTACAATACAGTAAAAACATTCTGGGGCGTAATTTATGAGAAATGACGCATCGCTGCGCGAAAGCAGCGATGCGTCACTTCTCAGTGCGCACTCCTTGCGACATGATTGATGCGTCATATTTACAGTATGACGCATCATGTTGCATGGAGTTACAGATACGTCAGTATTTCTGACGTATCTGTAAGCGCAAAAGTCACGCATTGCTGGGGTGTGTCACAAAAGTGACGCAACTCCAGCAATGCTTCCTTTCACATGGGGAAAGCCCCATGTGAAAGGGCTTGCGTCAGTCTTACGCCTGCTGTCAGGCAGGCGCAAGATTTTGACGCAACAGCGTCCTAAAAGTGACGCAGTGAAATCTCATAGATTTCACTGCGTCACTATTATGAGGCTTTTTGCGGGTGAACGCCCCCTCTGCATACATTATACCTGACGCAGGTATAATGTAGCGCAGGGGTTTACAAAGTGACGCATCTGCTTAGATGCGTCACTTTGTAAATAGTGCGCAACAGGAGGCATGTTTTACGCCGCCCATGCGTCACAAAAAGTGATGCATCGGAAGCGCAAAACTGACGCAAGGCCTCATAAATGAGGCCCCTAGTGTCTAAAAGTTGAGCAGGTTTCTGAGAGGAAAGTTTGGCTTGAACCAAGCAGTACGGAGTTCCTCATAAAAAAGTGCACACAGTACACGTATTGCAACACCAAAACATCATTAAAGTTAAGAAATAAATGGGTTCAAAGTTCCAAACTAATGTACTTAAAAAAAGAGTTGGAACATAGGGTTCAATAAGAGGAATAAGGCAAAAAAAGGAAAAGGGGGTGTTATACCAGGGGCACAAATGACCAACTGCTTGTAAAAAGGGAACACGTGCTTTTTAAGGTGGCCTTATTGACAAAACTTCAGCAGCAGCGCAAGGGTCAGGCACATGTCATCTCAATGCTGAAGATGGATGAACACGATAAATAGTTTCCCCAGACTAAGCATAGCAGTTGGTGATATTTGCTTTAGTTATAAGACACATTAGCCCCATAACACTATGAACCTGTATTTAGATCAGAACCATTGTGTTTTGTATCAGCCTCAGTACATTATCCACAACAGTAGTTTTGCAATATTATAAGTGTTATAGATACACAAGAGGGATTGATTTTCAAAATAGTTTTCTTTTAAAACCAGACGACAACATTCCATAATGAAATGGCGCGGAACCCCGCGCTATTTCATTATGGAATGTTGTCGTATTTTGAGTATGATGGACAACTCTTCCTTCAAAGCCATGGGACCTCCATGGGGAGCGCCTGCGCTCCTTCGGTGGCAGGTCTCTATGTGAGCCAATTGGAAGAAAACAGGGTACTCAACACAACCAACCCTTTCGTTTCCAGTATTTTATACTGGAAACGGTACATCGATGATGTGCTTTTAATATGGGACACTAAAGAAGATCTGCACAAATTCATTGAATGGCTGAATACGAGAGACCAATGGCTCAATTTCACTTTTTCTGAGAATAACGAAAGTATAGCGTTCTTAGATCTAACAATCTTCCATGAGAATGGGAAACTTGAAACTAAGACCTTTACGAAGCCTACAGCAAAAAACAGCCTGCTGTCATACTACAGTTACCATCCACGGCCATTGCGGGATAATCTCCCCTTTAGCCAGTATCTACGTCACAAGAGAAACTGTAGTAAAGACAGCGATTACAAGCAACAAGCGATGGAACTGAGTCTAAAATTACAACAAAGGGACTACACACCAGCAGTGATTAATAAATGCATGAAAAGGGCGAAACATCAGCCACGCGAATGCCTCCTACAGACAAATGTGAAGGAACCTATAAAAGACCTGGTAACATGTGTCACTACGTTTTGCCCCTCCACTTACGGAGTACAAAAGCTAATTAGAAAGAACTGGCAAATAATCAATTCTGGACAATTCGACTGGCCAAAACCACGGTTTGCGAATCGGAGAACTAAGAACATTAAGGACGTCCTGGTCCATACGCGACCTAAAATAAAACCAGTACTAACAATTACAAGAGATGCCAGAATGCAACCTGTCTCTGGACATTACCCATGTGGCACCTGTGGGGTGTGTAAGTTTACGAGGCCAACCAAAACTTTACAACTCACGAGCACCCTAAAATGGACCCAGAAACATCACACGAATTGCAACTCCTCCCACCTTATCTACATGATCACATGTCCTTGCAAACGCCAATACATAGGCATGACATGTTGAAAAGTGAAGTTGCGAATCGGGGAACATAGGAGTAATGTGCGACTCAAGAAAAACAACACAAAATTGTGTACACACTTTGTGGAGGCAGGCCACACTTGCGATGAACTAATCTGGACAGTTCTTGAGATTCTGCAAGATAAAAATAATAATGCAGAACGAATTCTCTTTGAGAAAGAGCAAAGATGGGTGGACCCATATTTCTGGAATGAACGACAATATCCCATGGAGTCAGTTCAATTAACTTCATCAGTTAATACTATACAGTATAGAACGAACAATATCAGCCATCTACAAAAAAAAATTTGAGACACACTTCCCCTTGGGACTACAATGCAATTTAAATTTAAATTAAATTAATTAAGACCTTACAATGGGATCTACCTGAAAATCAATCCCTCTTGTGTATCTATAACACTTATAATATTGCAAACTACTGTTGTGGATAATGTACTGAGGCTGATACAAAACACACGAGTGGCCATATTGAGATGAGTCTTGAGTCCTACTTTTGTGTCACTGCTCACACTGTAGAAAAGCCCAGCAACTGTGCCCCGCCTGTAACCAAGGGCAGAGTCAGCACAGGGCCCATAACGCGGTCCACGAGGGTAAGAGTAAGTCCTAAAAACGAAGAGACGGAGAAACACGGGTAAGACCGGTCATTGCGACCCTTTAATTCCCAATACTATCTCCCCAGTAGAGACCACGTAGAGCTACTTCTGCTCCCTTGCTGAAGCACTGAAAAGAAGCCAATAAGGTACTAGCGATTGCGCATGCATAACAGAACGCGATTTTTTTAATACCAGTGCGCGCGATGTTTATGCACCACAATCCATTTGAAAAGCAGCGCGCCAACACGCTCTTATTGCGCCTACCTGTATATAATGTAAATATACACTCTCTATCTACAAATGTTCCGCATACCATTATAAGTGTTCAAGCAGCATAATACAGTATTGCCCGCCTACCGGCGCTCACATGCCTCACTTGTCCCTGGTATGAAGCTATTGCACGCAGCACCAACTAGCCGTGCGGTAGCAAAAATACGCATGTATTGCATGTTCCCTGTAATCCATTCACATTTGTTCCCCAGTTACCTGTTTTGTCGCGAAAAAACGTTTATGTGACTAGAAGTAAAGCGCATAAATTCACTAGCAATTCTAGTTTGTGTGTATGTGGTTCTTTTGAATCACGATGCCTAATCACCATAATCACGATGCCACAATGTTTGGGATTGTATATGTTTGTGTTCCTATATTGCAGGTGGCAAAATAAGAAACGCTTTAAATAGCGAAAGGAAGCTACACTAATGGTGTGAGTAACCGAATGTATGTTTTCTGTTTGTTTTATTGTCCTGACGAAAGCTCCAAAGACCCGGCTGGGCCCAGAGAGCTGAAACATGTTGACGATGCATCCATATATATATAGATATATGGTAATCTAGTTACTCGATTACAACTATATCGCTCTATTTTTATTCACAGTGTTATCTCCCTTTCCATTAAAACAATTTTGGAGATACACTGCTTTTATAACCTCTATACCCTCCCTATTATTTCTGGATACTTCTACTTGGACCAGAGGTAGCCTCGGGTGAGGCAGGCATACCACACTTTTTGACTACCCTATGAATATGCCACGACACCTGATGGGGCGGAAAAACTGATATACCGCATCGTAAAATCAGGCTGCCTATGAGGGTTGTCAAAATTCGAACCAATGGTTCTGTAGACACTAGTGTCCATTCCAACCTTTTTTGATTAATTCTGGATCTGATCAGGGGAACTGAATGGACCGATTATCCTCTTCCCTCCTTTTTTGATTGAAGCCTGTATTTAGATCATCATGATTTAATGATGTTTCCTTTTCCACTGTACCTCTTCTAGATTGGATTAGGATGATTTTGTTTCCTCCCTATGTGGCTTGTCTAAGCACAGAAGACAGAGGCAGCTTCCCACCTTTCGGTTCTTTAGGTGTTGCTCAAGTGGGTACTTTTGGAGGCTATTGCAGCCTTACACTTTGAGGAGCTAGCATTGTTATCATGAGCCCGAAACAGGCTGTCTTTAATTGTCATCATCCTCACTTCAGTCTTTTAGCGTGTTGCGTTGCCTGAACTGAAATAAACCTTATCAAGCCTTCCCCCCCCTTATTTTTCACGTGGGTATTGCCTCTGACCAACATCCCTCATTTTGGCCTAGGCTATGATTTCAGAGAGGATTGAGTTAAACGTCGGGTTTAACAGCATCTCTCAGGTCAGAACCTGAAAGGACCTAGGTACCTTCTGTGGCTGATCTGTGAGTCTAGGCAAACCCTCATCAAGAATGTTACCTTTGATATTGTCACTGTTGTGAATTCAAATTCAACTAGCAGCATAAGGTGGAAAGCTCTGTTGCACACTGCAAAAAAAGCTTTGAACGGGCCCATTTGAAAACATAGCACTTCTAGTTGGCATTTTACTGACATGCACATTTTAGAATCTTTTTGTACTCTTGTAGTTCACAATCTATTTTACAAACGTTTGGGAAGGGTATGATGCATCAGCAGAGCCCGGCTGTAGGCCAAACACTGGCATGGCTCCAATCGTTTGGGTGCTTTTTTCAGGAGCATCCACTGAATCCTTGACTCTTGCAAAAATCTCACGGTGGAGCAGATCAGAAAATCTAGGCACTGCATTGACATCTTCATTTGGCAATATCGTCAAATTTCTCGGGTCCTCCTGAGATGAAAAACTTTCAAACTGAAATCTTTTAGAAGTCACAGCAGACATTTTATAGTTTCTGTTCTGCTTCTCCAAGTGTCCTAAAAAATTCAGAAACTGATCCTTGTTTTTCATCCTGAGTATTCTAGTTAGGTAAAGCCTTATTACCACTTACTGTCTCACCCAAAATTCCAGTCCCAATTGGTTTTACTGGTTTGTCATTGAAAGTTATTCTGGAACCGCCTAGTTTTTGTGGGTCTGCTAGAAGTCAGCTCTAATGACCCTACGAGTAGTGGTTTCGTAGTCAGGGACTAAGGGGAAACCAGGAGTCACTGTCCTTAGTCCTTCACCGGACTGAGAGGCAATATTGGTACAATAGGGTCGTATGTCAGCTGGAATACTTATAAAGTGACTATAAACTAAAGAGAGTAAAACAAAAGAAGAAATGCATGTTGTTTATTGAACATAGCATAGAATATGCAAATGACCTAGGTTCCGAAAAAAATCAACTGTTGTATAACATTTTAGGATCCAATTGTAGTTTTCCCGATTCATGAACTTATATAAGTATAAATCACCACATCCTTATATAGGCATAAGAATCATAATCATATTTAGACATAGCTCATGCAGTCCAAATACAGCAGGGCTACTTCCACTATTTCCGAAAATCTAAAACGATTTCTTGGAAAATTCGGCTTCAGCAGCTAGGGACTTCCCCTTGCTCGAAAACTGACTTATCCAAGAACTCATGGAGTTTTCAAAGAACTGAGACTCTTTGATGGCGTTATTATGTCCACCTTTACGTCAATCTCGGTACCTTCAAGGTATAAATATGCCCACACTTGCCATAGCAAACACACGGTGGTTTGGAGCAGTTCGACTATCTACTTGCCCGACGCTCCCTGCTACTGCAAGTGCCGAAGGAAGCCGACCCTCCAGCAGACACACTGAGAAAGACACTGTCTTTTCTCCTGCAGAGAAGTCCAGCTCCAGTGTTTCCAAGCTACCCTTGTGGGTTGTTGGGAAATCGAGTCCTGAGATTGACCTCTTTCATTCTAAACCAAGGTACGGAGCTGATTAGACCCTAAGAGAAATGTTGGACAGATTCTTGGCAAAGAATACTACATTTATGCTACACCTCACTTATTTATTCCCTCGTACTAAGCTTAGGTTAGGTACATCGGGTAGGCTTATTTTAGAAGCACCAGTTGAGTGGTTTTAGCCTCTGTTATTTATGTATGTATTTATCTATAGTCTAGGAACCATACAATGCTCTTACAGTATTATTGTATTATACTCTTTTTACTGTATGCTTTATATTTTACCACCAGTATTACGATTGTAGCAGTTCATTTCTTATGCTTGAGAAAGAAGACTGTTCAATAAATCCTTTTTATTGAAAATGCCCGTCTCACTATTTCTAGGCACCTCTGGTGAAACGAAGCATGCACGATTGACTGAGTGAAATATCTATCTATTGTTTCCACGACTCTGAAGATCAGTTTTATCTTGGGGAAACAAAGTTGTCATGTTTATGCCGTTGTCAGAAACTAAATCCCTTCTTGTGAACTCGAGAAAGTTTCTAGTGACCTCTGAGCTAGCTGGCACTCACAATTAAGTCTAATATTTTTCGATAGAGACCTAGTAGACATAAGTCCTACATCACATCTATAGGATATAATATTCCAATGCGCAGAGCCTATTGGGAATATAGGAACTACACTACAAAAGTACAGCCGCCAATGCATATATTATTCCTAATATTCCTATGATCAATAGGAAATTGAAATTGCTTAGGAACATCAGTGAACTTGAAATTGAAAATTGTATAATAAGAGAGAATGGTAGTTTGTAGTTTTTCAGAGCAGACTTTGCTACCCAGGAAACCAAAGAGCTCCCTTCACCTCTGAATATTTTCTCCATCTAAAGACAATGTGCTTGCGCACCTGTAATCAGAACTTTACAAACTCGCCTAAGAATTAAAGTTGTAGAAGCATTTTGCCTCCAAGAAATCAGAATGCGTATTTGTCTAACCTCATCACTTCTAAATTGCAGGACATAATGGTCACTTTTTAATTCAGATTTTCTTGGATCTGCAACACCTGTAATCTCATAGAGGTGCCACCTTTCCAGCCAGTGTCAAGAAAACTCAAAGCACGAGAGTATGTCAATTAAGAAACACAAATGTTGGAGGACAAATCTATTAAATAAAAAAAAATTAAGTTACAATACACAGGCACTGGTAAAGTCTGCTGAGTACACTGCAGACAGAAACAGGCATAAATCCCTGAACCAAAACTATAAGCCAAGGAGGTGACAAACCAAAAAGCAAAAATCAACGTCAAGTGTTCAGATGCATAGAGGAGAGGTTACAATGCTTTATATACCAAAATGAAATAGGAAGCCAAAGTTTACGTGGAAACGTTTGGCAGCCATTTGACTAGGGAAAGGCCAATGCAACTAAACTGGCACTTGAGCAATCTTGAACTGGGTGGTATATAAAAGATACCTCTATCCAAAAAGATGTCCAAACACCCATGTCGTGTCTGAAACAACAGGAGAGTAACCTGTAGACCGAGTTGAGATCAGGTTAGGTACATGAAACAAACAACAATATCTCAACTGGTGTAGTTAAGGATGACGGTTAGTTATGTAAGTCAAAAACTTTACACGAGAGGACAAACCAGGAGACTCTTGGTAGATTTTTTGAATGTGCAAACAGCATCATCTATTCTCAAATAATTGATGCTGTATGCACATTCTAAAAATCTACCAAGAGTCTCCTGGTTTGTCGTCTCGTGTAAAGTTTTTGACTTACAGACCTAACGTCCTCCTTAACTACACCAGTTGAGATATTGTTGTTTGTTTCAAACACCCATGTCAATATACACCTCCCAGCATCGTCCCATCTGCTTCATCCTCATTGCTTTGCTGCATCCTCTACCAGGAACACTCCAAAATCCCAGCTTAGTGGTGAAGGCACTGGCTGTATCAGCAATGTTGAATACTAAAGAATTTCAGCTAAAGAAAGTGATGTCATGCACTGCATTTACAGCAATGCATTTGAGTGAATTGTCTGCTGGTATACCAGACAGTGTGCTCCCACCCCCTTCCATGATTACCACTAGACCCTACTGTGAACTTTATGAACCAATAAAAATATAGACCATTTGTGTTATAAGAAGTGACTACTCGTAGATGACAAACACCGTTTTGTATCAACATCCAAAGACATCAATGTTATAAAAGCTTACTAAAATGTGCAAACCTGCCAGAGCCCCGGAGATTGGAGCCAAATCTACTTGTATTGGTAAACTAACAGAAAACAATATTGTGTATATTGTCAGTTTCAAGTTATCCTCGGTCTAATAGTTGACTACTAAGTCCAAGATCGAAATCCTTGCCAAATCCAAAGGGGTGAAACTAAGTGAAGGGTGCCCATGAATGTAACTTCTTTATAAACATCAATTAGTCATTCAATTAACTTGATATATACTAGGTTTTTACATAAAGAGAAATTGGCCAATGTCCTGGAAAAGAGTTTTGGATGACCCATTATTTCTTCCTGTTCGATTGCGATATCCTCCTACAACTCCATTGAAACATCAATGGGATTTAACCCCTTGCCTGCGCTGAACATTCCGCGCTAGTGCGGAACGTTCTATTGCGCGGGTGGGGTCACGACATTCAACGGACGTGCGCAGCACTACCGAGATAGTGCATGCGACGTCCGCTGAAGGTCGGCAGTAGCGGTGGGGTTAAGTTTGCCAGGTGGGTGCTGTTCCTATTTGTGCATGGATTGGTGGAAACAGCCAGTGGCTTGACTATCAGATAGTGACGTGTTTATAGACACACAGATGAATTTTATACTTTAATAATCAACTTCAGCAAGTCAGAAATGTAGTTCACAAGTGCTGATATGTTCAACATACAAGAAAAGGTGAATTTGCTATTGGTAACCTGCACATCAAATAGAGTCCCCTTATTGTAAAAATTCAGCAACTATACACAAACATCAAATATTGAGTGCAACTTTGGTGTTTAACGCTCATCCACCTAGGGCGTCAAGTTCTGTAGCCACACGGAGTGCAGCAGATATCACATTAACCCCTTCGCTGCTAGGCCTTTTCCCCTCCTGTGCTGAGGCTTTTTTTGGCGTTTTGGAGTAGTGCGCGCTTAGGCCCTTGTAACTTTTTGACCACATAAGGTATCCACGCCAAATTTGCGTCCTTTTCTTCCAACATCATGTGGATTCTAAAGGCGCCCAGGGTTTGTGGATTCCCTTGGAGGGGGCCCAGAAATTAACCAAAATATAGTGATTTTTTTGTTTTTTTCAGAAAAATGGGAAAAACGGGCTGCAAATGAAAGCCTCTGGGTGTTTCCCTGAAAATGGTATCACAAAAAGGTTTGTGGGGCTGAAATATCCATTTTCTCAGCTTTCAGGGAATGACAGACTTTTGTCAGAGAACCGAAATTTTTCACTCAGTTTTGGCATTTTTCTGGGACATAGCCTATTTTTGCTATTTTTAGAGCTTTCCACCTCCTTCCAGTTAATGGTAGAAATGAGTTTGAAAGCAATAATGGATCCTGGAAAGCTTTACATTTTCGAAAAGTAGACAAAATTCTGAATTCAGAAAGGGGTCATTTGTCTAAATCCATGAAGGTTTCGTTATAGAAACTAACAGTTAGATATTGGAATATTTGAAATTTTGTTGAAAAAAACAGCCTTTTGTCTCAACGTTTTCACCTATAACTTTTTCTAATTTTGACAGCTCTTGGAAAGCAATATACTGTTACATCCGTTAGACCTTCCTGGTTGTGGGGATATATAGGACTTGTAGTTTCACCAAGAACCCGACGAACCCAGATCCAAAAACTGAGCAGCAACTTGCAATGGTATTTTTTCATTTACTGGGTATAGTGCACTTTGTCTTGGAAAATGTATACATGGAATAATCTGTATGAAAGACACCTATGTATTTCTGAATTGGGTACAAATTATAGAGTTCAGAAACAGTATATAATTGCACATTTTCAAAGTTGGGAATACTCATACTAGCATGAGAATTATTGGTCATTTTTCATAAAGATTTTTTTTTTACACAATGTCTTTCATTCAAAGGGAGAAATGCATGAAAGCTCAATTGGTAATGACAGTTGATTTACAAATATGAATTACCCCAAGTGTCCCGATAAAAACGGTACCTCACTTGTGTGGGTCGGCCTTGTGCCTGCGACAGGAAATGGCGCAAAATGCAACGTGGTCACACCTAAATTGAGCAGTTACAAATTGACCCTTTTTTGGCAAAGTGCCTACCTGTAGTTTTTGCACCCTAGCTCTGCCGGCACCTAGGGAAACCTAGGAAACCTATACATTTTTGAAAAGTAGACACCCAGGGGAATTCAGGATGGGGTGACTCGACTGCCTACCACCAGGTTTTGTTACCCAGAATCCCTTGCAAAGCTAAGATTTTCACAAAATAAACACATTTTCCTCACATTTCTGTGGTGGAAAGTTCTGGAATCTGCGTGGATCAACAAATTTCCACCCACCCAGCGTGCCCCCAGGTCTCCCGAAAAAAATGGTACCTCACTTGTGTGGGTAGGCATAGTGGCTGCGACATGAAACAGCGCAAAACGCAGCATGGTCGCACCTCAATTTCCCAGTGAAATTTAGCACGATTCGGACAAAAAGACTACCTTTTGTTTTTGCGCCGTAGCTCTGCCAGCACCTAGGGAAACCTAGCAAACCTATACATTTTTGAAAACTAGACACCCAGGGCAATTCAGGATGGGGTGACTCGTCTGCCTACCCCCAGGTTTTGTTACCCAGAATCCCTTGCAAACATAAAAATTTGACCAAAAAACCACATTTTCCTCACATTTCTGTGGTGGAAAGTTCTGGAATCTGCGTGGATCAACAAATTTCTACCCACCCAGCGTGCCCCCAGGTCTCCCGAAAAAAATGGTACCTCACTTGCGTGGGTAGGCATAGTGGCTGCGACATGAAACAGCGCAAAACGCAGCATGGTCGCACCTCAATTTCCCAGTGAAATTTAGCACGATTCGGACAAAAAGACTACCTTTTGTTTTTGCGCCGTAGCTCTGCCAGCACCTAGGGAAACCTAGCAAACCTATACATTTTTAAAAACTAGACAACCAGGGCAATTCAAGATGAGGTGACTCGTCTGCCCAACCCCAGGTTTTGTTACCCAGAATCACTTGCAAACATAAAAATTTGACCAAAAAAACACATTTTCCTCACATTTCTGTGGTGGAAAGTTCTGGAATCTGCGTGGATCAACAAATTTCCACCCACCCAGCGTGCCCCCAGGTCTCCCGAAAAAAATGGTACCTCACTTGCGTGGGTAGGCATAGTGGCTGCGACATGAAACAGCGCAAAACGCAGCATGGTCGCACCTCAATTTCCCAGTGAAATTTAGCACGATTCGGACAAAAAGACTACCTTTTGTTTTTGCGCCGTAGCTCTGCCAGCACCTAGGGAAACCTAGCAAACCTATACATTTTTGAAAACTAGACACCCAGGGAAATTCAGGATGGGGTGACTCGCCTGCCTACCCCCAGGTTTTGTTACCCAGAATCCCTTGAAAACATAAAAATTTGACCAAAAAAACACATTTTCCTCACATTTCTGTGGTGGAAAGTTCTGGAATCTGCGTGTATCAACAAATTTCCACCCACCCAGCGTGCCCCCAGGTCTCCCAAAAAAAATGGTACCTCACTTGCGTGGGTAGGCATAGTGGCTGCGACATGAAACAGCGCAAAACGCAGCATGGTCGCACCTCAATTTCCCAGTGAAATTTAGCACGATTCGGACAAAAAGACTACCTTTTGTTTTTGTGCCGTAGCTCTGCCAGCACCTAGGGAAACCTAGCAAACCTATACATTTTTGAAAACTAGACACCCAGGGAAATTCAGTATGGGGTGACTCGTCTGCCTACCCCCAGGTTTTGTTACCCAGAATCCCTTGAAAACATAAAAATTTGACCAAAAAAACAAATTTTCCTCATATTTCTGTGGTGGAAAGTTCTGGAATCTGCGTGGATCAACAAATTTTCACTCACCCAGCGTGGCCCCAGGTCTCCCGAAAAAAATGGTACCTCACTTGCGTGGGTAGGCATAGTGGCTGCGACATGAAACAGCGCAAAACGCAGCATGGTCGCACCTCAATTTCCCAGTGAAATTTAGCACGATTCGGACAAAAAGACTACCTTTTGTTTTTGCGCCGTAGCTCTGCCAGCACCTAGGGAAACCTAGCAAACCTATACATTTTTGAAAACTAGACACCCAGGGGAATTCAGGATGGGGTGACTCGCCTGCCTACCCCTAGGTTTTGTTACCCAGAATCCCTTGAAAACATAACAATTTGACCAAAAAAACACATTTTCCTCACATTTCTGTGGTGGAAAGTTCTGGAATCTGCGTGGATCAACAAATTTTCACTCACCCAGCGTGGCCCCAGGTCTCCCGAAAAAAATGGTACCTCACTTGCGTGGGTAGGCATAGTGGCTGCGACATGAAACAGCGCAAAACGCAGCATGGTCGCACCTCAATTTCCCAGTGAAATTTAGCACGATTCGGACAAAAAGACTACCTTTTGTTTCTGCGCCGTAGCTCTGCCAGCACCTAGGGAAACCTAGCAAACCTATACATTTTTGAAAACTAGACACCGAGGGGAATTCAGGATGGGGTGACTCGCCTGCCTACCCCCAGGTTTTGTTACCCAGAATCCCTTGAAAACATAAAAATTTGACCAAAAAAACACATTTTCCTCACATTTCTGTGGTGGAAAGTTCTGGAATCTGCGTGGATCAACAAATTTCCACTCACCCAGCGTGGCCGCAGGTCTCCCGAAACAAATGGTACCTCACTTGCGTGGGTAGGCATAGTGGCTGCGACATGAAACAGCGCAAAACGCAGCATGGTCGCACCTCAATTTCCCAGTGAAATTTAGCACGATTCGGACAAAAAGACTACCTTTTGTTTTTGCGCCGTAGCTCTGCCAGCACCTAGGGAAACCTAGCAAACCTATACATTTTTGAAAACTAGACACCCAGGGCAAATCAGGATGGGGTGACTCGCCTGCCCACCCCCAGGTTTTGTTACCCAGAATCCCTTGCAAACATAAAAATTTGACCAAAAAAACACATTTTCCTCACACTTCTGTGGTGGAAAGTTCTGGAATCTGCGTGGATCAACAAATTTCCACCCACCCAGCGTGCCCCCAGGTCTCCCGAAAAAAATGGTACCTCACTTGCGTGGGTAGGCATAGTGGCTGCGACATGAAACAGCGCAAAACGCAGCATGGTCGCACCTCAATTTCCCAGTGAAATTTAGCACGATTCGGAAAAAAAGACTATCTTTTGTTTTTGTGCCGTAGCTCTGCCAGCACCTAGGGAAACCTAGCAAACCTATACATTTTTGAAAACTAGACACCCAGGGCAATTCAGGATGGGGTGACTCGTCTGCCTACCCCCAGGTTTTGTTACCCAGAATCCCTTGAAAACATAAAAATTTGACCAAAAAAACACATTTTCCTCACATTTCTGTGGTGGAAAGTTCTGGAATCTGCGTGGATCAACAAATTTTCACTCACCCAGCGTGGCCCCAGGTCTCCCGAAAAAAATGGTACCTCACTTGCGTGGGTAGGCATAGTGGCTGCGACATGAAACAGCGCAAAACGCAGCATGGTCGCACCTCAATTTCCCAGTGAAATTTAGCACGATTCGGACAAAAAGACTACCTTTTGTTTTTGCGCCGTAGCTCTGCCAGCACCTAGGGAAACCTAGCAAACCTATACATTTTTGAAAACTAGACACCGAGGGAAATTCAGGATGGGGTGACTCGCCTGCCTACCCCCAGGTTTTGTTACCCAGAATCCCTTGAAAACATAAAAATTTGACCAAAAAAACACATTTTCCTCACATTTCTGTGGTGGAAAGTTCTGGAATCTGCGTGTATCAACAAATTTCCACCCACCCAGCGTGCCCCCAGGTCTCCCAAAAAAAATGGTACCTCACTTGCGTGGGTAGGCATAGTGGCTGCGACATGAAACAGCGCAAAACGCAGCATGGTCGCACCTCAATTTCCCAGTGCAATTTAGCACGATTCGGACAAAAAGACTACCTTTTGTTTTTGTGCCGTAGCTCTGCCAGCACCTAGGGAAACCTAGCAAACCTATACATTTGTGAGAACTAGACACCCAGGGGAATTCAGGATGGGGTGACTCGCCTGCCTACCCCCAGGTTTTGTTACCCAGAATCCCTTGAAAACATAAAAATTTGACCAAAAAAACACATTTTCCTCACATTTCTGTGGTGGAAAGTTCTGGAATCTGCGTGGATCAACAAATTTCCACTCACCCAGCGTGGCCCCAGGTCTCCCGAAACAAATGGTACCTCACTTGCGTGGGTAGGCATAGTGGCTGCGACATGAAACAGCGCAAAACGCAGCATGGTCGCACCTCAATTTCCCAGTGAAATTTAGCACGATTCGGACAAAAAGACTACCTTTTGTTTTTGCGCCGTAGCTCTGCCAGCACCTAGGGAAACCTAGCAAACCTATACATTTTTGAAAACTAGACACCCAGGGCAAATCAGGATGGGGTGACTCGCCTGCCCACCCCCAGGTTTTGTTACCCAGAATCCCTTGCAAACATAAAAATTTGACCAAAAAAACACATTTTCCCCACATTTCTGTGGTGGAAAGTTCTGGAATCTGCGTGGATCAACAAATTTCCACCCACCCAGCGTGCCCCCAGGTCTCCCGAAAAAAATGGTACCTCACTTGCGTGGGTAGGCATAGTGGCTGCGACATGAAACAGCGCAAAACGCAGCATGGTCGCAACTCAATTTCCCAGTGAAATTTAGCACGATTCGGACAAAAAGACTACCTTTTGTTTTTGCGCCGTAGCTCTGCCAGCACCTAGGGAAACCTAGCAAACCTATACATTTGTGAGAACTAGACACCCAGGGGAATTCAGGATGGGGTGACTCGCCTGCCTACCCCCAGGTTTTGTTACCCAGAATCCCTTGAAAACATAAAAATTTGACCAAAAAAACACATTTTCCTCACATTTCTGTGGTGGAAAGTTCTGGAATCTGCGTGGATCAACAAATTTCCACCCACCCAGCGTGCCCCCAGGTCTCCCAAAAAAAATGGTACCTCACTTGCGTGGGTAGGCATAGTGGCTGCGACATGAAACAGCGCAAAACGCAGCATGGTCGCACCTCAATTTCCCAGTGAAATTTAGCACGATTCGGACAAAAAGACTATCTTTTGTTTTTGTGCCGTAGCTCTGCCAGCACCTAGGGAAACCTAGAAAACCTATACATTTTTGAAAACTAGACACCCAGGGCAATTCAGGATGAGGTGACTCGTCTGCCTACCCCCAGGTTTTGTTACCCAGAATCCCTTGAAAACATAACAATTTGACCAAAAAAACACATTTTCCTCACATTTCTGTGGTGGAAAGTTCTGGAATCTGCGTGGATCAACAAATTTTCACTCACCCAGCGTGGCCCCAGGTCTCCCGAAAAAAATGGTACCTCACTTGCGTGGGTAGGCATAGTGGCTGCGACATGAAACAGCACAAAACGCAGCATGGTCGCACCTCAATTTCCCAGTGAAATTTAGCACGATTCGGACAAAAAGACTACCATTTGTTTTTGCGCCGTAGCTCTGCCAGCACCTAGGGAAACCTAGCAAACCTATACATTTTTGATAACTAGACACCCAGGGGAATTTAGGATGGGGTGACTCGCCTGCCTACCCCCAGGTTTTGTAACCCAGAATCCCTTGAAAACATAAAAATTTGACCAAAAAAACACATTTTCCTCACATTTCTGTGGTGGAAAGTTCTGGAATCTGCGTGGATCAACAAATTTCCACTCACCCAGCGTGGCCCCAGGTCTCCCAAAAAAAATGGTACCTCACTTGCGTGGGTAGGCATAGTGGCTGCGACATGAAACAGCGCAAAACGCAGCATGGTCGCACCTCAATTTCCCAGTGAAATTTAGCACGATTCGGAAAAAAAGACTACCTTTTGTTTTTGCGCCGTAGCTCTGCCAGCACCTAGGGAAACCTAGCAAACCTATACATTTTTGAAAACTATACACCCAGGGGAATTCAGGATGGGGTGAATCGCCTGCCTACCCCCAGGTTTTGTTACCCAGAATCCCTTGAAAACATAAAAATTTGACCAAAAAAACACATTTTCCTCACATTTCTGTGGTGGAAAGTTCTGGAATCTGCGTGGATCAACAAATTTCCACTCACCCAGCGTGGCCCCAGATCTCCCAAAAAAAATGGTACCTCACTTGCGTGGGTAGGGATAGTGGCTGCGACATGAAACAGCGCAAAACGCAGCATGGTCGCACCTCAATTTCCCAGTGAAATTTAGCACGATTCGGACAAAAAGACTACCATTTGTTTTTGCGCCGTAGCTCTGCCAGCACCTAGGGAAACCTAGCAAACCTATACATTTTTGATAACTAGACACCCAGGGGAATTCAGGATGGGGTGACTCGCCTGCCTACCCCCAGGTTTTGTAACCCAGAATCCCTTGAAAACATAAAAATTTGACCAAAAAAACACATTTTCCTCACATTTCTGTGGTGGAAAGTTCTGGAATCTGCGTGGATCAACAAATTTCCACTCACCCAGCGTGGCCCCAGGTCTCCCAAAAAAAATGGTACCTCACTTGCGTGGGTAGGCATATTGGCTGCGACATGAAACAGCGCAAAACGCAGCATGGTCGCACCTCAATTTCCCAGTGAAATTTAGCACGATTCGGAAAAAAAGACTACCTTTTGTTTTTGCGCCGTAGCTCTGCCAGCACCTAGGGAAACCTAGCAAACCTATACATTTTTGAAAACTATACACCCAGGGGAATTCAGGATGGGGTGAATCGCCTGCCTACCCCCAGGTTTTGTTACCCAGAATCCCTTGAAAACATAAAAATTTGACCAAAAAAACAAATTTTCCTCATATTTCTGTGGTGGAAAGTTCTGGAATCTGCGTGGATCAACAAATTTTCACTCACCCAGCGTGGCCCCAGGTCTCCCGAAAAAAATGGTACCTCACTTGCGTGGGTAGGCATAGTGGCTGCGACATGAAACAGCGCAAAACGCAGCATGGTCGCACCTCAATTTCCCAGTGAAATTTAGCACGATTCGGACAAAAAGACTACCTTTTGTTTTTGCGCCGTAGCTCTGCCAGCACCTAGGGAAACCTAGCAAACCTATACATTTTTGAAAACTAGACACCCAGGGGAATTCAGGATGGGGTGACTCGCCTGCCTACCCCTAGGTTTTGTTACCCAGAATCCCTTGAAAACATAACAATTTGACCAAAAAAACACATTTTCCTCACATTTCTGTGGTGGAAAGTTCTGGAATCTGCGTGGATCAACAAATTTTCACTCACCCAGCGTGGCCCCAGGTCTCCCGAAAAAAATGGTACCTCACTTGCGTGGGTAGGCATAGTGGCTGCGACATGAAACAGCGCAAAACGCAGCATGGTCGCACCTCAATTTCCCAGTGAAATTTAGCACGATTCGGACAAAAAGACTACCTTTTGTTTCTGCGCCGTAGCTCTGCCAGCACCTAGGGAAACCTAGCAAACCTATACATTTTTGAAAACTAGACACCGAGGGGAATTCAGGATGGGGTGACTCGCCTGCCTACCCCCAGGTTTTGTTACCCAGAATCCCTTGAAAACATAAAAATTTGACCAAAAAAACACATTTTCCTCACATTTCTGTGGTGGAAAGTTCTGGAATCTGCGTGGATCAACAAATTTCCACTCACCCAGCGTGGCCGCAGGTCTCCCGAAACAAATGGTACCTCACTTGCGTGGGTAGGCATAGTGGCTGCGACATGAAACAGCGCAAAACGCAGCATGGTCGCACCTCAATTTCCCAGTGAAATTTAGCACGATTCGGACAAAAAGACTACCTTTTGTTTTTGCGCCGTAGCTCTGCCAGCACCTAGGGAAACCTAGCAAACCTATACATTTTTGAAAACTAGACACCCAGGGCAAATCAGGATGGGGTGACTCGCCTGCCCACCCCCAGGTTTTGTTACCCAGAATCCCTTGCAAACATAAAAATTTGACCAAAAAAACACATTTTCCTCACACTTCTGTGGTGGAAAGTTCTGGAATCTGCGTGGATCAACAAATTTCCACCCACCCAGCGTGCCCCCAGGTCTCCCGAAAAAAATGGTACCTCACTTGCGTGGGTAGGCATAGTGGCTGCGACATGAAACAGCGCAAAACGCAGCATGGTCGCACCTCAATTTCCCAGTGAAATTTAGCACGATTCGGAAAAAAAGACTATCTTTTGTTTTTGTGCCGTAGCTCTGCCAGCACCTAGGGAAACCTAGCAAACCTATACATTTTTGAAAACTAGACACCCAGGGCAATTCAGGATGGGGTGACTCGTCTGCCTACCCCCAGGTTTTGTTACCCAGAATCCCTTGAAAACATAAAAATTTGACCAAAAAAACACATTTTCCTCACATTTCTGTGGTGGAAAGTTCTGGAATCTGCGTGGATCAACAAATTTTCACTCACCCAGCGTGGCCCCAGGTCTCCCGAAAAAAATGGTACCTCACTTGCGTGGGTAGGCATAGTGGCTGCGACATGAAACAGCGCAAAACGCAGCATGGTCGCACCTCAATTTCCCAGTGAAATTTAGCACGATTCGGACAAAAAGACTACCTTTTGTTTTTGCGCCGTAGCTCTGCCAGCACCTAGGGAAACCTAGCAAACCTATACATTTTTGAAAACTAGACACCGAGGGAAATTCAGGATGGGGTGACTCGCCTGCCTACCCCCAGGTTTTGTTACCCAGAATCCCTTGAAAACATAAAAATTTGACCAAAAAAACACATTTTCCTCACATTTCTGTGGTGGAAAGTTCTGGAATCTGCGTGTATCAACAAATTTCCACCCACCCAGCGTGCCCCCAGGTCTCCCAAAAAAAATGGTACCTCACTTGCGTGGGTAGGCATAGTGGCTGCGACATGAAACAGCGCAAAACGCAGCATGGTCGCACCTCAATTTCCCAGTGCAATTTAGCACGATTCGGACAAAAAGACTACCTTTTGTTTTTGTGCCGTAGCTCTGCCAGCACCTAGGGAAACCTAGCAAACCTATACATTTGTGAGAACTAGACACCCAGGGGAATTCAGGATGGGGTGACTCGCCTGCCTACCCCCAGGTTTTGTTACCCAGAATCCCTTGAAAACATAAAAATTTGACCAAAAAAACACATTTTCCTCACATTTCTGTGGTGGAAAGTTCTGGAATCTGCGTGGATCAACAAATTTCCACTCACCCAGCGTGGCCCCAGGTCTCCCGAAACAAATGGTACCTCACTTGCGTGGGTAGGCATAGTGGCTGCGACATGAAACAGCGCAAAACGCAGCATGGTCGCACCTCAATTTCCCAGTGAAATTTAGCACGATTCGGACAAAAAGACTACCTTTTGTTTTTGCGCCGTAGCTCTGCCAGCACCTAGGGAAACCTAGCAAACCTATACATTTTTGAAAACTAGACACCCAGGGCAAATCAGGATGGGGTGACTCGCCTGCCCACCCCCAGGTTTTGTTACCCAGAATCCCTTGCAAACATAAAAATTTGACCAAAAAAACACATTTTCCCCACATTTCTGTGGTGGAAAGTTCTGGAATCTGCGTGGATCAACAAATTTCCACCCACCCAGCGTGCCCCCAGGTCTCCCGAAAAAAATGGTACCTCACTTGCGTGGGTAGGCATAGTGGCTGCGACATGAAACAGCGCAAAACGCAGCATGGTCGCAACTCAATTTCCCAGTGAAATTTAGCACGATTCGGACAAAAAGACTACCTTTTGTTTTTGCGCCGTAGCTCTGCCAGCACCTAGGGAAACCTAGCAAACCTATACATTTGTGAGAACTAGACACCCAGGGGAATTCAGGATGGGGTGACTCGCCTGCCTACCCCCAGGTTTTGTTACCCAGAATCCCTTGAAAACATAAAAATTTGACCAAAAAAACACATTTTCCTCACATTTCTGTGGTGGAAAGTTCTGGAATCTGCGTGGATCAACAAATTTCCACCCACCCAGCGTGCCCCCAGGTCTCCCAAAAAAAATGGTACCTCACTTGCGTGGGTAGGCATAGTGGCTGCGACATGAAACAGCGCAAAACGCAGCATGGTCGCACCTCAATTTCCCAGTGAAATTTAGCACGATTCGGACAAAAAGACTATCTTTTGTTTTTGTGCCGTAGCTCTGCCAGCACCTAGGGAAACCTAGAAAACCTATACATTTTTGAAAACTAGACACCCAGGGCAATTCAGGATGAGGTGACTCGTCTGCCTACCCCCAGGTTTTGTTACCCAGAATCCCTTGAAAACATAACAATTTGACCAAAAAAACACATTTTCCTCACATTTCTGTGGTGGAAAGTTCTGGAATCTGCGTGGATCAACAAATTTTCACTCACCCAGCGTGGCCCCAGGTCTCCCGAAAAAAATGGTACCTCACTTGCGTGGGTAGGCATAGTGGCTGCGACATGAAACAGCACAAAACGCAGCATGGTCGCACCTCAATTTCCCAGTGAAATTTAGCACGATTCGGACAAAAAGACTACCATTTGTTTTTGCGCCGTAGCTCTGCCAGCACCTAGGGAAACCTAGCAAACCTATACATTTTTGATAACTAGACACCCAGGGGAATTTAGGATGGGGTGACTCGCCTGCCTACCCCCAGGTTTTGTAACCCAGAATCCCTTGAAAACATAAAAATTTGACCAAAAAAACACATTTTCCTCACATTTCTGTGGTGGAAAGTTCTGGAATCTGCGTGGATCAACAAATTTCCACTCACCCAGCGTGGCCCCAGGTCTCCCAAAAAAAATGGTACCTCACTTGCGTGGGTAGGCATAGTGGCTGCGACATGAAACAGCGCAAAACGCAGCATGGTCGCACCTCAATTTCCCAGTGAAATTTAGCACGATTCGGAAAAAAAGACTACCTTTTGTTTTTGCGCCGTAGCTCTGCCAGCACCTAGGGAAACCTAGCAAACCTATACATTTTTGAAAACTATACACCCAGGGGAATTCAGGATGGGGTGAATCGCCTGCCTACCCCCAGGTTTTGTTACCCAGAATCCCTTGAAAACATAAAAATTTGACCAAAAAAACACATTTTCCTCACATTTCTGTGGTGGAAAGTTCTGGAATCTGCGTGGATCAACAAATTTCCACTCACCCAGCGTGGCCCCAGATCTCCCAAAAAAAATGGTACCTCACTTGCGTGGGTAGGGATAGTGGCTGCGACATGAAACAGCGCAAAACGCAGCATGGTCGCACCTCAATTTCCCAGTGAAATTTAGCACGATTCGGACAAAAAGACTACCATTTGTTTTTGCGCCGTAGCTCTGCCAGCACCTAGGGAAACCTAGCAAACCTATACATTTTTGATAACTAGACACCCAGGGGAATTCAGGATGGGGTGACTCGCCTGCCTACCCCCAGGTTTTGTAACCCAGAATCCCTTGAAAACATAAAAATTTGACCAAAAAAACACATTTTCCTCACATTTCTGTGGTGGAAAGTTCTGGAATCTGCGTGGATCAACAAATTTCCACTCACCCAGCGTGGCCCCAGGTCTCCCAAAAAAAATGGTACCTCACTTGCGTGGGTAGGCATATTGGCTGCGACATGAAACAGCGCAAAACGCAGCATGGTCGCACCTCAATTTCCCAGTGAAATTTAGCACGATTCGGAAAAAAAGACTACCTTTTGTTTTTGCGCCGTAGCTCTGCCAGCACCTAGGGAAACCTAGCAAACCTATACATTTTTGAAAACTATACACCCAGGGGAATTCAGGATGGGGTGAATCGCCTGCCTACCCCCAGGTTTTGTTACCCAGAATCCCTTGAAAACATAAAAATTTGACCAAAAAAACACATTTTCCTCACATTTCTGTGGTGGAAAGTTCTGGAATCTGCGTGGATCAACAAATTTCCACTCACCCAGCGTGGCCCCAGATCTCCCAAAAAAAATGGTACCTCACTTGCGTGGGTAGGGATAGTGGCTGCGACATGAAACAGCGCAAAACGCAGCATGGTCGCACCTCAATTTCCCAGTGAAATTTAGCACGATTCGGACAAAAAGACTACCTTTTGTTTTTGCGCCGTAGCTCTGCCAGCACCTAGGGAAACCTAGCAAACCTATACATTTTTGAAAACTAGACACCCAGGGAAATTCAGGATGGGGTGACTCGCCTGCCTACCCCCAGGTTTTGTTACCCAGAATCCCTTGAAAACATAAAAATTTGACCAAAAAAACACATTTTCCTCACATTTCTGTGGTGGAAAGTTCTGGAATCTGCGTGGATCAACAAATTTCCACCCACCCAGCGTTCCCCCAGGTCTCCCGAAAAAAATGGTACCTCACTTGCGTGGGTAGACATAGTGGCTGCAACAGGAAACGGTTCAAATCGTACGGTGGTGAATTTACATTACCTTATTGCAAAACTACCTTGATTTTGGGGGGGGGGATCTGAGTTTGTGGCCCGGGGCTCGGTGGTATTCTTTGCAAAGTAGCAAACCCAAACAGTTCTGAAAACTAGACACCCGGGGGAGTCCAGGGAGGTATGGCATGCATGGGTCCCCCAATGTTTTCCTACCCAGAACTCTCTGCAAACCTTAAAATTAGGTAAAAATTGCACTTTTCCAAACTTTTTGGCGTGGGATCGCCGGGCCGGCAAAAAAGTCATACCACCCTGCGTTCCCCTTGTTCTCCCGAGTAAAAGATACCTCACTTGTGTGGGTGCCCCAAAGCAGAATACGCCAAAAATGAATTTTGAAAAAAGTAGTTTTTACTCATATTTACGTTTTACAAATTAAGCACCCCAGCCTAAGTCACATGCCTTTGGCCCACCCACACAAGTGAGGTATCATTTTACTCGGGAGAACAAGGGAAACACTGGGTGGTAGGACATTTGTTCCGGCAGCGAGATCCCACCCAAAAAAGTATGGAAAAGTGGTTTTTTTGACCAAAATTTCAGGTTTGCAGGGGTTTCTGGGTAGGAAAACATTGGGGGACCCACGCATGCCATACCACCCTGGACTCCCCCGGGTATCTAGTTCTCAGAACTGTTTGGGTTTGGTAGTTTCCAAAGATGCCTGCCAAGCCCCGGGCCAAAAGCTCAGGTGACCCCTTCAAAAAATAAGATTATTTGGCTAAAGGTAATGTTTTCGTCTCCACAGTATGAATTGGGCCTTTTCCTAAAGCAGCCGCTATGCCTACCCACGCAAGTGAGGTACCATTTTTATCGGGAGACCTTGGGGAACGCTGGGTGGGAGGTAATTTGTGTGTGCCCAGTGATGCCACGCTTTCCCACACTAAAACGTGTGAAAAAACTGATTTTTTCCATGCAAAAAATGAGGTTTGCAAGGGATTCTGGGTAAAGGAACGTTGGAGGATCCACGCAAGCCATACCTCCTTGGAGGCCCCGGTTGTCTACTTTTCAGAAATGTGTGGGATTGGTAGGTTTCCCTAGATGGCTGTCTCGCACGGGGCCAAAAACCCAGGTAACCCCTCTTGCAAAAGCTGGTGGACTTAGGGGTTACCTGGGTTTCTGGCCCCGTGCGAGACAGCCATCTATGGAAACCTACCAAACCCACACATTTCTGAAAAGTAGACACCCGGGCGCTTCCAAGGAGGTATGGCTTGCGTGGATCCGCCAACGTTCCTTTACCCAGAATCCCTTGCAAACCTCAATTTTAGCAGAAAAAAATCAATTTTTTCACACGTTGTAGTCTGGGAAAGCGTGGCATCACTGGGCTCACACAAATTACCTCCCACCCAGCATTCCCCCAGGTCTCCCGATAAAAACGGTACCTCACTTGCGTGGGTAGCCATAGTGGCTGCAACAGGAAAAGGTCCAAATCTAACAGTGGTGAATATAAAATACCCTGAAGCAATATAACTTTGATTTTTTTGGGGGGGAGGCACCTGAGTTTTTGGCCCGGGGTGGGTGGTATTCTTTGGAAAGTAGCAAACCCAAACAGTTCTGAAAACTAGACACCCGGGAGAGTCCAGGGAGGTATGGCATGTGTGGGTCCACCAATGTTTTCCTACCCAGAATTCCTTGCAAACCTTAAAAATAGGTAAAAATAGCACTTTTCCAAACATTTTGGCGTGGGATCGCCGTGCCGGCAAAAAAGTCCTACCACCCTGCGCTCCCCTTGTTCTCCCGAGTAAAAGGATACCACACCTTAACAGAGTTACTCAAAAGTCAAACATTCAAGCACGGCTATCTATTCCTCAAAGACACACACATACAGGTTGGATTTGGCACGAGGGCGAGTGATGGTTCAGTACATAAAATTTTATTAACAAGATATTTCAAAAAAATGAAATGCTCTGTCAATAAATAAATGCATAAAAACTGAACCAGTGACTCGCAACTCGTGAGCTGTAAAGCCACGACAAGGCACCAACCGTTTTACAGGCCATTCACGCACCTTTCATACCTGATACAAACCAGACCATTGACACCATCCGAATGGAAAAGCAACACATAACAACAATCACAATAAGGGGCAAGGTACACCCTACTGCAGAAAGAGAAAAAAAACAATTATTACTGCACACCCATCTAATCCGCAAGCACACACACATACTGGTTGGATTTGGCACGAGGGTGAGTGATGATTCAGTACATACAATTGGATACGCAAGTAATTTCATCAAAAATGAAATACACTGCGTATAATTGAAAGTATGATAAACTGAACCACTGACTCGCAGCTCGTGAGCTGTAAAGCCACGTCAAGGCACCAACCTCTTTACAGGCCATTCATACACCTTTCGTACGCGTGACACATACAAAACATTCACACCGCCAGCCGCGGACCCATCACATTTCAACACTCACACCAGCAAACAGCGCCATTCAAGGGCCCATCACTTTCACACGCCCACA
Organism: Lissotriton helveticus; assembly: GCF_964261635.1. Lineage (NCBI taxonomy): Eukaryota > Metazoa > Chordata > Amphibia > Caudata > Salamandridae > Lissotriton > Lissotriton helveticus. The sequence goes on along the minus strand of NC_136059.1, from coordinate 1,596,524,517 downwards.
TTTCTGACACTGCAACTACACAAAATGATGGACTGTGTGGAGTGTCACTCAACTAGCAGTGTGTGTATTGACCAACAGAAAGTAACTACTCACACACCGCCTGCCGAGCGCCAGTCCACCCACACCACCATCCAAGCACCAGACCATGCACACTGCCAGCCAAACACCACTCAGCGCACACCGACAGCCAACTACCACTCCACACACACCACCAGCCAAGCATCACCCCACGCACACCACCAGCCAAGCGCCACTCCACAAACACACCATCCAAGCACCACTCCACACACGCCGCCAGCCAAGCACCACTCCGCACACACCGCCAGCCAAGCACCACTCCACTCACACCGCCTGCCAAGCACCTAACCATACACTCCGCCAGCCAAGCAAAAATCCACGCACCCCCCCAGCACAACTCCAATCCATGCACTATGCCAGCCAAGCACCAGACCACGCACACCACCAGCCAAGCGCCATCCACTCACACCACCAGCCAAGCACCTAACCATGCACTCCGCCAGCCAAGCAAAAATCCACTCACCCCCCCAGCACAACTCCAATCCATGCACTATGCCAGCCAAGCACCAGACCACGCACACCACCAGCCAAGCGCCATCCACTCACACCACCAGCCAAGCACCTAACCATGCACTCCGCCAGCCAAGCAAAAATCCACTCACCCCCCAGCACAACTCCAATCCATGCACTATGCCAGCCAAGCACCAGACCACGCACACCACCAGCCAAGCGCCAGTCCACGCACACCAACAATCCAAGCACAATCCTGCACACACCACCATCGAAATTAGAATTTTTTTAAGAAATACCACAAATCAAATGTAGAAACCTACAAATCTGCTAACACAAATTCAAAACCTAAATGCTTTGCACTAATGCAAACCTAAAAGCAAACAAAAAAATATTACAGAAAACAGACCAGACAGTACACTTACAAGCTCAATGAAACTCCCAAAACTTCTTTTGTGTGTGGTACGATTTAAAACAAGCTGGCACACACAATCCAGGATTTGAAGGACAGTCAGGACAGTGCATACGAGACTCCCTCCGCACTTCTCTTCGCCAACAGACTCTACATCTTTTAGTGGGATTGTCTTTTGCAGTTGTGGGAGGAATGTATTCTGGAAAGTGGCGATCTTTCAGTCTAGCCACTTCCTCCACCACTCCAAATCTTGGCACACTTGCCTGTTCCACTAGTACAAGGCTGCCTATTATAGTCTCCTGAAACTTAACAAAAGGCATCTTTGACTCAGGACAAGATTTCTGGAAAACAACAAAAGCATTAAAGGATGCCAAGTGGAAAAGATGGATAGCCAACTTCTTGTACCAAACGTAAGCCTTTCGAAGAGCAGCATAAGGTTCCAACCTCTGATCTACTCTGTCAACACCACCCATGTGCCTATTATAATCTAAAATGCACACAGGTTTACGCACTTCAGCAGTCTCACCCCGAACTGGCAGAGCTTCAGTGCTTTCGTCATGGATAGTAGTCAGCATGTAAACATCTCTCCTGTCTGAAAACTTCACAGCTAGAAGCTTCACACATCGCAATGCAGTAGACTGTCCCCGCACAAGCCTTTTGCAAACAAGTTCTATTGGAAAACCTTTCCGGTTACTGCGCATCGTGCCACATGCAACAGTGCCCACTTTGGCCAACTCCTTGAACAAACGCACACTAGTGTAGAAGTTATCTACATATAAATGGTGGCCTTTGTTAAATAATCGTCTACCTAGTTCCCACACAATTTTCTCAGTCACTCCAAAAGTGGACGGACAAGCAGAAGTGTTAATGCTGGAATCCTTACCGGTGTACACCCTGAAATTATAAACATATCCAGTCTCACTGTCACACAGCATATACAGTTTGATGCCATAGCGTGCCCTCTTACTAGGAATGTATTGCCTAAAAACCAAGCGGCCCTTGAACAATACCAAAGACTCGTCCACAGCTATTTCTCTTCCAGGTGCAAACATCTCAGGAAAACGATCAACAAAGTGATCAAGGACAGGCCGAATCTTAAAAAGACGGTCACAATCAGGGTGATCGCGTGGCAACGCTAAATCATTATCAACAAAATGCATCATGCGAAGAAGAAGCATATATCGATCACGAGTCATAACTGCTGGAAATATAGATGTTGCCATCAAGGGACTAGTGGACCAATAAGAAGACATTGATGGCTTCCTTAGCAAGCCCATCAAAAAAGTTAATCCCAAAAACTTCTTCATCTCTTCAACATATGTGGGAGGCCAATGGGTAGCTCTGGAATGGGGCTTAAGGCTGGCACTGTGGTCCCTCAAATACTGCTCTGCATACAAATTATTTTTCTCCACAATCTCCTGCAAAAACTCATCGTCAAAAAACAACTGAAAAAATTGAATTGGCAAAAAATTGTCAGTATTCACTCTACACCCTGGAACACCAGTGAAGTCTGGCAATTCCGGCTGCACCATGCCAGAGGCAACCCAGACGTCATCACTAACATGAGGAGAAGAAGCCACCCTAGCCTGCAGGCCAGATGCCTCTTGCTGCACTACATCAACGGGAACACTAGCATCCCCAGATGCCTCTTGCCTCACTACACCAACAGGAATACTAGCATCCCCAGATACATTTTGCATCTCTTCACCAACAGGAGAACTCACATCCCCAGCTGCCTCTTGCATCTCAACATCAACAGAAGAACTCGCATCCCCAGATGCCACTTGCTGCTCAACAACAACAGAAAGACTAGCAGCACCAGATGCCTCATGCTGCTCTACAACAGGAAGACTAGCAGCACCAGATAACCTTTGGCGCACCACAGCAATGTGAAACCTTTTGGGCGCAGCCTTTACCACACTTGCCTGTTCCTGACGAGAAAAAAAGGGAAACCTTGAGGACCTAGGCTGCCGCTCACATGGCTCTTGCCTCTCTACCGGCACATCAATGTCCCTCTCTACCACAGGCACTTCATCAGCACTAGAAGAAGAATCATCATCCGATGATACCATGCGAAGAGAAAACTCACTGCCTGAATCTTCTGCACCTACCTCATGCTCCGAATCGGAGTCAGTGTCTGGACCATGGTCAGAGGAAGACTCAAAAAGCAAACTAACAACCTGCTTAGCAGTAATCCTGCGAGCAGCCATTATCCTTACAAATCAAGAAGACTACACACACAAGTGAACAACAACCTACACTGTGCAAAGGAAGAAGTAAACAAGGTAGAGTCTTCACACAAAAATCAATACACTCAAAAACAATTCAAATCTAACCAAATATAAGAAGACTCACCAGCACCTACTCTGCTGAAACACAGCAAAAAGAAAGTAAATCCCACTGGAAAGAAAAAAAAAAGTATAGATTAGACAAAGTACACATCAAGCAGCAATACAAAAAAAAAAGTTAACAATCAAGAAACACAAAGCCACACAAACAGCAATAACTTCACTTTTCATAACAACACATTTATCTAGGAAAAATAGCACAAAAAACATTTACTTACCAAGCACATGCAACTACACAAGCTGCAAAACCAGCATTAACCGAACCACAACCTACACCAATACAAACAGCAAAAGCCTGGATCACAAACAAAGAAGAAAAAAAATAATTTAATACTACATTTCACAAACAACATAACAAATGAATAAACAATACACAAATTTACCCCCAAAATCACATCCACACAGATGGGCCATCAAAAAGGGCAAAACGGACAAAAGTACGGGTTGATTTGCCCACCGGGGGGAGGCCAGAAAATCTAAATTTAAAATCCGACCCACCTGAAAGCGACCCTTGCACAATGGGTCACTTCCTACAATCTAAAATAAAATCCCTGGTGCTAGTGGGGGCATTTCCACCGCACAATCGCAATGCTGTGCGCGACCGTGAGCCAGAAATGCCCTGCAAAGAGACATCAGAAGAGAGGAAAATCACTTACCTCTCCCCTGATGCCTCTTTGCAAACCCCCCCAAATATCTCAAAACCAACCTAACACCTCCAGGCGCAGGAAGCAAATGGCTTCCCGACCGCCTGGGAATCCCTGAAGATGTTGGCGCGTGCTGTGCGCGCTGACGTCATCAGGGATTCTCATGGGGAGGGGGACAACAGAATTACTGTGGTTAACTGCGATGCTGGACAGAGGCACTTGCATCCTTGATTTTCACAAGCGCAATCCTAAAACAGTTCCTATGACCAGAAGCTTCTTTCTCCCCATCTGCTGCTCTCAACAGTCTCTGACCATTTATACACATAAGAGGCATGTGAACTCACACAGAAGATCCCCGTTTGGCAACGCCCACCAACTAGCGGAGTGCACCATCTTTCCTAAATTTACCCACTATGATGGACAGCTCACTCAAGGGACCTGTGCACACATTGGTGCGAAGGCATAGTAACACACACGGACACTGGAGACAAAGCAAGCGCTCGAGTTGCAGCACAAATTCAGGAAAACATTCATCAGCCCAAAAACATTTGTGACCTTCCCACTATGATTCACAGCTCACACAAGGGACCCCTGCGCACATCTGTGCAATTGCATAGTAACGCACACATGGACACTGGAGACAAAGATGGGGCTCGAGTTGCAGCACAAACTCAGGAAAGCAATCATCAGCCCAAAAACATTTGTGAACTTCCCACTATGATGAACAAATGGTCTCTGTTTCCAGATACCTAAGAGCCTTGCTAGTTTATTCAGATAACAACCAACACACACTGGGGTCGATTGTGAAAATATGGTATTGTGTACAAAAAAGGGGAGAAATGCTCCTCTTTTAGGTGTCCCCTCACTCACCAGGGTTGCCCCACGGTGACATGCTTCATCATTGGGGCCATCCCAGTCCTCTACGGGCTGGGGCGTGCTGCGACTTGCGAAAGTTACGTAGGAGCACTTTATTAGACTATGTGTGGTGCATGTGTATTTGAGGAGTGGACTATGTGATGTGTGAAATACCTGCCCAGTAGGTTTACAATAAACTTTATTCTTGCCTCTAGGTGGTAATAAACGGGGTGGAAAGATAGGCTGCCCTAAACGTAATGTGTCCAGATGTACCTATCAACTCCTATCGTCGACATTTTTCGTGCATACCCCAAGCACTATGATGGACAGCTCACACAAGGGACCCCTGCGCACATCTGTGCAATTGCATAGTAACGCACACATGGACACTGGAGACAAAGATGGCGCTCGAGTTGCGGCACAAACTCAGGAAAACAATCATCAACACAAAAACATTTGTGAGCTTCCCACTATGATGGACAGCTCACTCAAGGGACCCCTGCGCACATTTGTGCAGTTGCATAGTAACGCACACATGGTCAATGGAGACAAAGATGGCGCTAGAGTTGCAGCACAAATTCAGGTAACAATCAACAGCCCAAAAACATTTGTGAGCTTCCCACTATGATGGACAGCTCACTCAAGGGACCCCTTCGCACATGGCATAGTAACACACACATGGTCACTGGAGACAAAGCATGTGTTTGAAAAGCAGCACACAAAAAAAAACATTCATCAGGCCAAAAACACTAGTGAGCTTTGCCTAGGCAGCACAGGTGTGTTTTTTAGCCACTTCAGAAACACACATCAGTATAAGTAATGAAGGACAGAGGCACTTGCATCCTTCATTACAATGAGCACTATCATTTTACTTTATAAATGACCCCCATCAGCATTTTTGTAGAAAAAACGGCCTTTCAACAACATTGCAGCCAAGAGAAGACTTCATAGATAATGTTCCCCCAACAAGCGGAGCGACCCTTCCCCAAGGGGCCGCTCCCCGAACTACGAAATTGATCACAAAACAAAAAAAAAAAAAAAATCCCTAACATTCCTGCTGCACGATCGCACGATCGTGCAGCAGGAAACCTCTAAAGTGCCATCGAGGGAAAGGAAAAGCTTTTCCTTTCCCTCGATGCAAGTTGCATCACAATCCCCCCCGCCCCAGCCGCAAAACGAACCTCTTTCTCCAACGACGCGCAGGAAGCAAATGGCTTCCCTGCGCGTCTGTACACAAAAGGAGCCTCCGGTGACGTCCGCGCGCCTCGCGCGCTGACGTCATTGATGACGTGGGCGGGGAGGGCGGGGGGAGGCAGGGGAAGGTCTTCCCCTGCCATCCCCGCAGAAACTAACAAAATCGGGCAGACTCGGGGGAGCGCTGGCGCTTCCCCCGAGGGTGGGGCTCATGACGAGCTTGGCTCGTCATGAGCGTGCGAGGAGGCTACGCCATGACGAGCCCAGCTCGTCATCAGCCCCGAAGGGGTTAACAAAAAAACACCAGAGCACATCACATATGGGTAACTTTAATCCTCTGTGCAATCTTCACTCTCCTCCAATCAATGTTCTTGTAAAACATTTTTTTTTCAATCCAAGAGAGTCACGTGGCATAGACCAGTCAGATTGTATTTCTTTCAAAACACAGAACATTGGCTGTGGAACATTGTGTTTTGAAAGAAATAAAATCTGACTGGTCTACGCCAGTGACTCTCTTGGATTAAAAAAAAAATGTTTTACAAGAACATTGATTGGAGAAGAGTGCAGATTGCTCTGGTGTTCCTTTGTTAAAGTGCTGGTATGGTCTTAGAGCACTGATTATATCTTACAATTGCCTTGAATCCAGAGCTACCACTTTCAACACAATAGCCAATATTTGTAATATAACCAGACAATGTCATCGTGAATCTAACAGACGGGTACATATCACCTGGTTGCAACTCTTCTTCATGACATTTTGCTCAGATATTCTAAGTCTTGACCTTTTTGTAAGTAAAACACCATCAGACTGGAGGCAAAAAAGTGCACCAAAGAAAAACACAGCAACAGATCTTCTCCATCTATCCAGCAGTTTCCCTTTGATCTCAAACACTCACAACCCCAGCTCTCCTTCTGTTATTTTTATCACTTCTTTCCCCATCTGGTCTCCTTTTCTCTGGCAAGTGTGTTCTATGCTGACGTGCTTAAACACACCTTATCTCCATTCACTTATTTAGACGTTTCCTACTTACTTATCAGTGCTGTAATGTTTGCCTTGATAGTTCATTGTGGTGGTTTCCTTAGCATACTGATGTGTTTCAGAAGCTGCTACTTTGAAATCTAAACATTTCATGCTTAGTGTCACTTACCCCCTTCAATTGTATTTGTTTGCACTATTCTGTTTTGGCATCATTCGATATGTATTGCACTGTTGCCTTTCTACACTGTCGATTTTATGAGAAAATGCTCTAGTGTTCTTTCACCATCTTCACGCTGCATGAATATGTATAGATTGATACAGAAATAAACGTACTCAGGATCCGAAACACAATTTGACTGTATATTTATCATGGCTGCCAAAGGCTGCTTCAGGGTAAGAAAGAACAGAAGACACACATCAACAAAGATCACTACATCAAGACGAAGAAATAGTCGACTACCACTCTCAGAACCCAGCTACCCCTCCAATCACTCTTTGACTGTATTTCTGCCTTTGACGAGGTATAGAGCTATATTATTGTCTTTCAAGCAGGAGAACGTATACACCACATGCATAAATACATATCACATAGAGTGCCTTTTTATATTGGGGGATAAACTCAAAATAAATGTCATATTTTCTGCTTAACTGTTTGTCTCCTCAGAGGATTCGTCATTTCATGACACTGCAGAAAACATTAGGCAGACAGCACAATACAGGAATAAAAGGTCAGAATTTGCAAACAACTACAATCTACAAAGCACCCCTGATTTCAACTATATGACAGTTTGCTGACTTTCTGAACTACAAGGAAATATGAACAGCTGTGCATTAATTTTCCATGTGCAAACTCTATAATGATATTTGTGTTACAGGCATAGAAAGGTAGCTCTGTTAGATGGAAGATTAATTTACACATTGCCTAACAACTTTCTTTCCAGAAGAACCAGTACTGATGCTGAAGTGGAGTTATTACCTGTCCCAGAGAAACGCCGTTTCAACTATGTTCTGCTCCTTGGTTTACACATGTCCACAAGATGTAAACTTCCTTTATTTGTCTGAACACTAAAGGGAGCTCATGGGTCAGGTACGAAATACTGTTTACTTGAATCAAAACATTTGCCTAGGCTTGATTCTAAATATATTATGCTTATTTCTGATTTGTGGTCAAAATGTTATTTTACAAAAATGTAGATCATTGTTTGTGCTAAGTCTAACACATCGAGTGTCCAACTGAAAGGTACACTTTGTGTAAGATTTAAGTACATCTCTACTATTGAACACATTGATTTCAAAATATATTTTACATCCAGAGGGGATGTACACCTCAAGGGCAGGTGTTATGTGTTTTTAGATAGGAATTTCTCCTAGCAGATGGTTAGATAATAATAATAATGACACATCGTCTAGAGGTCAAGGGTTACACCTGATTGTGTGGCCTAGTGCTAGGACCAGATGTATCACGGTGAAAGCGGAATGCTAGGAGGATTAGTGTCTCGCCAATATCCTCACCTAGGATAGACTAAACAGCCAAGTTTTAAAACCTATTACGGAAAATTGTTTCAGATAGTTCCATTCTTAGTTCCAATGCTTAGCTGCTTGATTCCAGAAAGAACGGTCCTCTAAGCGGGCCCTAAAAACACAAGGTACTGACACTAGGTTGGCCCCCATAGATCTCAGGTAGCATGGAGAAAGGTAGGACTGCACTACTTGGGACACGTATTTAGGGCACTGTACAGCACATACACACAAGTAGAAAAGTATCAAAGTTAGTATAAGTTTAGCATTTTGCACTGGAAGGGTACTTTTCCAGTACAGACCAATACTAGACTCATGCAAACACCATTGCACTCTAGTAAAACTTATGTTTTCCTGCTCCCTCCTTCTCACGCAAGCCAGGGCAATATTAATGGCTTCTTGAGAAATTAGGCCCATATTGATCATAGTGTTGCATCACCCTTACTCCATGAAAGGGGGCACAAGGATGATGCAACACTAAAGTCTCATTTTTCAAGGCATGCAAGGCAACCTTGTGTGACACTGCATGGCTGGGTAAATCTGGAGTAACTCAAGGCATCTCAAATCGCTGGCTTGCCTTACACTGCACCAGGAAGGAGTTACATGGGTAAAGCATGGCCATCTCACACATCCACCCAGGGATTCTGGTGGATTCCCAGATTTACAAGACACACAAGTAGGGCCAAGAGGAGCTTTAAGGACCAACCTGGGTGCGCTCCCCACTCTAAGAATCAACTCACACAAGAGCCCACGGTCCGAATTGTGTGAAAATATTTGGATGCAATACAAAAAAAATTACACCAGAAAAGAAAGCCGACTAATCAGGGGAAGGTATCCCTTTTAAGGACGACTCCCCTCACACACTAAAGGTGTTATGCTTCATCATAGGGGTGCCTCCTCGCGTTAGGAACCGAGTCCTAATGCGGGCTACAACCCCCTCTCTATGAGGGAGGAGCTCAGGGATGTTTTTCAATTTGAGCACATGGGTTGTACTAAAAACCCTATGCGAGCGTGGTGTTTGAATGGGTAGAAAGTGTAGTGCTAATGAGTGTGAGATAAAACTATCTATGGAGTTAGCATGCAAACCTTTATTTAGCTACCCTGTGACAGGATTAAAAACAACAATGAGCTGAATGATGAGACTGTCAAGATTCAAGACAGGCACATCAAGGGGATCAACATGTTTCGGCCATTGGTGACCTCTAAAAGTATCTAGGCCTTCGTTTGGAACCCAAAAACTATAACATCTAATGCAAGGTGTGTAAGGTAAAAAAAAGGAAGAAAATAGTGTATACTAAACCAGAAATTAGTATGTTCAGTAGGATCCACCACTACAACATGCAGTGAAAGAAAGAGAGACAAATACAACTGGTGTCAATGCTTGTTGAGTATCACAAACAGAATAAAATCAGCTTAAACACACTTAGTGTTAAATCTAGAATGAATTTCAGCTAATTTAGACATAATAGCAGTGCAGCACTTACCAAATTTGGTCTAAATAGTTACCACATCTATCTGGGGCTATTTAGCAAAAGGTACAAACCCTACCCTCGCCTGAGAAGAGAATGAGGGTAGTCAGTGAGAGAGAAGATATAATTAAGCATAATGTAAACAGAAAAAGATTCACTCAACCTTGATTTCAATGTTTTATATAGGTTTGATTTTACCCAATGGATATAAGAGATGGTTATAAAACTTTTACCATTTGTTTATGTTTCCAACAAAGGGGTAGGGTTCCCTGACAAAGGTGCATGTTGCATTGCCACATGGGGTGTTTGGGTAGCAATATATTGAATCATAAGCACAGAATAGTATCTTAAAGAGGGATTTTAGAACCTGGCACTTGTTCTGTCACGCTTAATAAACAGTACAAAACTAAACAAAATAAGAAGGCCTTCAGCCTCGTGAACTTGGTTGGGAAATGAAATGCTTCAAGACCTGCAAAAAAAGAAAGTTGCATCTCACCAGACTGAACACCTTAGAATCTAGCAGAATGATCACTTCAGGTACTTTTAGGGAATGTACGACTTACAGTTGTCAGTCATTTGTTGTGAGATCTAACCCATCCTAATATCATTTGCATGTTTACTATTCATGTTAATATTTTAAAGTCATGGAAAGTAGATCCTACGTGCGGTATTAAAGTAATTCCTATCCCAGAGTTCAATGCACCAAAAACCCAAAATGAAAAATTACTGTCTCAGGTGTCTAAAGCTCCACCTTAAGTCTTGCTTCCATTGAGGTGTTCAGTTCAAACCCACAAGCTTAAAAAGAAATCTACTTTCCCAGGTCAACATTGGGCCCTGATTATGAGTCTGGTGGTCCACTGACCACCAGACTTGTGGGGGGTCACGACGGTGGCGGTCTCCTGACTGACCTATTAAGAGTTGGGTGGTGGGGCTGCCAAGCCCCACAGCTGCCACGAAGGAACTGCCGTTCTCTGGCAGTGCTGTGATGGCAGGAGGCAGTAATATGCTTGGCGGGAACGCTGCAGTTCCACCAAACATATTCCAAGTTTCCTCTCCACTGGCAGAGTCATATAGGTTCGTCCTCCATGAGCACCTTGTCAGAGTGGAAACAAAGGGGGCCCTGCAGGGCCCCCTGTCGATCTCCACATGGGGATGCAGACAGGGAGGCACAACATGTGCCCCCCTGTGTGCATGCGCTCCAGTACCTTCATGGCATGAACTTTTCAGTCCATGCTGTGCAGGAACTGTTTTGACTTTCCCAAAGCAGTGCCTGTTCTTAGAGGCACAGCCAGATGGGAGGAATCTCCAAATCTGGCAGGTGGTCTGCTCATGGCTTTGGTGGTGCAGTGGCAGGCGGAACCGGCACCACATCATCAAAGTCATAATCGACCCTTGCTCCAGAATCTAGGACTTTCCTCCTTCCATCCGGGATGCTGTCTGACCACTGTGCTGAAGTGGCTGCTGTTCAGCAGGATCATAAAAGGAGTGACTAAAAACAGAAATAAGTATTTTTTGTAAAACACATTTCAGCTGTGCTTACAGTATAATCCAAGTCCTTAAACTTCTATAAGGAAGTTATATTACAGGAAGTCTCGCCTGATTTTTAAATGCATTGTCTACGTGCTGAAAATCAGATCTCTAATCAAAAGTTACACAGTTAATATTACAGTGCATTTTGTACAGCATAAGGTGAGGCTTTTGGAGAAACATGCACTCTAATACCATGTTATGTTTTAGGAGCAGGTGTGATAAACATATTCTTTACTCTTGCTTAAAATTTCTGTACTCTCTGCAACTATGAAGCAGGCTTGAAAACAGACAGCTGCCTTATTAAAGTGACTGTAGCATTTTAGAATCAATGACATCCATCATTTTAAACAGAGTGCACATGGCTGCGCTTATACAGCAGATTTCCTAATATTTCACTCAATAGAACACTGCAAGGTGACTTGCTACACTGCGTGAAAAGAAGATAGCAAATCTACTAAGATATGTTGCACTTTTGCACTCTCCTAGCGCTAGCAAACTGTGTGCTGCTTAATGCAAAAACAGGCAACCTTGCGCAATGCTGCAAGCCCGCCTTCATTATTACACGCAATATTGTTTCCGTGCGAGGGGATACTTTCCTGCAGAATGAAATTCTAAGAGGGCATTTCCTCTGTCTATGTGTGATGAATGCATCACACATAAAAAGTGGAAGTAACAAGCAAAAAATAAGATCTTTTCCCTTGTTTTACCCCTCTGTGGTAAACACACTATTTTGATGCAATCGCAGGTTTACTTTAGTAAATCTGAGATTGTGTCAAATTCCATAGGTGGATGAGTGGGAACACCCTGCTCCACCAATGGAACGCAAACCATAATTATATGTAATGAGTGCAGCACAAGCTGCTGAGTTGTGTTACATTTCTTTACAAAGTCCTGCAAGGTCCCACAAATAGCCTCATGCATTACTTTGTTAATCCCATTTAAGTAATTGTATTGCCTTCTGAGGACTTGCATCATGCGAAGACAACGTAAATCCATAGTAAATATGCCCCTAGATATAAAAAGAAGCCAGATGTGGGAAATATGGCATACATATGCATTATCCGAGATGGTCTGTGACACAATTCACTTTTATAGAACAAATTAGCATATTTTACCATACTTAACTCTAATTTGACCTCTGCCAGTGGTAGTTTTGCCTTAATCTCATTTTCAAAATTATTTGGTGTAATCTTGTTTTGTTACGTTAATTCATGGTATGTAATGCTAAGTTGCTTTACCATATTTAATGTCTATGATACATTTGACTTTTACAGAAAAAAATTGCGCAATTGACTGTGCATAACTCCAATTAGACCTCTGTACATCGCAGTTTGTGCCCTAATCCTATTTTCAAAATGTTTTGGAGTAATCTTGTTTTTTTAAGGTATGGTGTGTCATAGTATGTTGCATTACCTTATTTTATGTTAGGTGAGATTGGGTTGGGTTAGGCTAGGTTAGGTTAATTTACGTTAACAGAGATTTCCACAACTCATGAGTAGGACTGGGCAGTGGACTCTGCTCCGCTCGTGGAGTTTGCGGAGTATTCCTCAATCCGCGTTACACGGAGATCGCAGAGTTCCCAAAAACTCCGCTTTGTGCAGTGGAGCGTCGTTTTTTACCTCGCTCTTGTTCACCAAATCCAAGTTGACGAACGCGACCAAGGAAAATCAACTTCCCGGCGAGATTTTTCCTTGTTTGTGATCGTCAACATCAAGTTGGCGAGTGCGAGCTTGGAAAATAAACCTCCAGGCGAGATTTCTCAACAAAAGGGGTCAAGTTTCCTATTGTGAGTGGTCACGTATACTCACGACTGTTCCCATTGAGAAACTGCCCGTTCGCATTGAGAAACTGGCGCTCAAGTAAAAATCTACTCGAGCGGCCGAAAAGGAAACCCTGCACAGTGCATGGTGCCATTCGAGATGATCGCACAGTGCGGACAAGCATCCAGCACATTGTAATCACCACGAACAGCATTTTTCTATCAAACTCCACGTAGTGCAGCAGAGTTTTTTACCACTTTGCGGTGGTTCACGTAGTGCAACTCCGCGAACTCCGCCCAGGGTTACTCATGAATATGGCCGCACAGCTCTGTCATGTTCAGATATGTTCATGCCCAAGTCTTGTTGATGTCAAAAACTGAAATAAACACTGAAGCATGCTTTCTGTTTGAGTGGGATCATCGGTAGTTCAGGTGCAGTTATTATTTTGTGTATTTGGTTGATCTGGCAGTTGGCCAGCATATAAAAAAAATAATGCCATTCAAAAATGTAATTGTAGGAATATTGTGGTGTCAAACACATCATTGACGTAAATATCGAAAGTGAGCCTATTGTTTTTTGTCTTGTTTTTAGCATCAATGCAAAATATTGTGTTTACAAAAATCTAATTGTATATAATGTTGTTTTCATTATATTTCAGAAGGGAAAGGAAGATGGTGGAGTGAGTCCGCCAGTGTGGATGTTGCTCAGTGAAAATCCCCATCAGCTACGCGGCCTCTCAAACTCCAGCACTCAGGGTTGGTGTTCAGCCCTGCTCAACAAGGCGGGACGATGACGAGTGTACAGTGAAAGGGTACTCCAAGCCCTCCCAAACTGTAGCCCTGCTTTACTACGTCTGCTTACTTGCTGAAGCTGGTGGACGGAAGATGAGTGGACGATCCGGTGGCTCACCCTGGAACAGCTTCACGGACTCACGGCAGCTGGGTGGTGTGGACGGCTCTGCAGCAGGCTTGGTGGGAGGCATCAAACAAACTAGCTGCTCACTGATAGCACTGATGTGGCAGCTATTCTCAGCCATTACATGTAGTTTAGTGTATGTGGGCCATGCAGTACTTTGGACACATAATGGGCTGACGTTTTGTTATATCACGGCGAATGCTTCTGGAGATACATAAGAGCCTCAGCAGTTACTGGTCAGTGGTCACTTGTCTTGCCCCGTGTAGTAGCTATGGCTCCCAATGTACATTGGTCCGGAAGGGGCGGGGGCATATCGGGGACAATTTGGCATTACTTGGTGGTAGTCCTATTCATGAGGAAGTCGACACAGGTGGGCATGAAGGTCAAGATGTTACAGTAGACCCAGAGTCTGGCTGTTTGCTTGGGTGACCTATCCTGAGATTACTCCGCTCTGGCAGGGTCGGTGGGGTACTCTGGTCCTGTGGCTCGGTCAATTCCAGCCCTGGGCAAGAGATGGCTGAAGCCCTCATGTCAGCAGTACAGAATGGCTTGGATGAAAGGGGTCCTCCTGCAGCTGGTTTTTTGGAATCAAAGAGGGACGGTACCCCGGTAAAATCATAGGCGCATCTTAATGGTTTAAATGGTCTTGAGGCTTTAGATGAAAGCAACAGAGTTGTCAAAAATGAGAGCCACTCAACAAGTACTACAAGTACTATCAGAGTTGGCGACTACTCCCCTGACATGGTAACTACTTCTGCTACATAATTACCTCAGGAACAGGAGCAGGATTACCCTTCACCAAGTGTCAGTCATGATAGAAATTATAATATTGGTACACATTACAATTTGGATTGCAACCCTCTAATTGGTGGGGCAGCAGGCGGGGATAGTCTGAAGCCATCATTTTTGATCGGCTGTAGTGACGGGTCAGTGTTATGTGACGGCTACAGGCTCGCTTCTGTGGATCGGACCCTTCAGGACGTATCTGATGATGTTTTGCCGAGAGCATCATCACAGTCAGGAGACGTGGTTTGAGGGACAGGGAGTAATGGGAGAAATGATTAAATGATCAAAGCCTCTGCTGCTGCATGCACGCCAGCGGCAGCTTTGGTGGTGGAGGCGAAGTCCCTACGAGGGAAAGGTCCTAAAAATACCAGAGGGGCCAAAACAGGGAAATGTGCAAAAGGATGAGGTGGGAGGGTTACATCTCTCCCTATTACTGTCAAGGGACGAGTCAAAAGTGATGTTTCAAGCAAAAGAAAGACTGATGCCAGTTATAGTCCTCTGCGAAACTGGGTGGCATCGAAAGGCAAAGTCAAAGCTATTGTTTCAAGGCTCTCTAATCCTGGCAGTATTGTCTCTAATTCATTGACGTGGGACGAGAGGGGTAACCAAAAAATTCCTCACCCACGGCGTCCTCAAATGCTTTGCCAGTAGTTTCTCAGTCAGCATTGTGGACCTGAGGGAGACTGTGAAGAATTGGCTCAGACTCGGATTACAGCTGCCCCCGGAATTTCAGGTGTAATAAAGGATAGCACTTTAAGCCCTGACGTGTGTCACTTGGAGCACTGGGAATTGGATATACCCTCTCTAACTGCTATCCTACAGGTGCTGTCTCTCCAAAGAACTGAAGCTCAGGAATATTAGAATCAAGCAAAGGCCGATAGTCAAGATATCAAGACTGAGCTTACTGAAGTTACTAGCAAAGTTACCTCTTTGTCTACGACATTACGGAATTACAAGAGCGGGTGGCGCTAGTTAAAAAAACTAATACTCACACAGCAGGTGTTGCTAAAGCATGCAAGACTCAGGTGGCTTTCCTGCAATCTAAGGTCGAGGACCTAGAGAACCACCAGCGGCACCATAATTTCCGTATTTTTGGCATATCAGAGGGGAGAGAGGGTTTGGATCCCTAGGCATTCATCATCAGTCTTCTCCAACAAGCATTTCCTGATCTTTCAGATTGGGACATGGACTCCCAAGTTCAACGGGCACATTGTATACTCTTTACTATTCCACAAGGGAATCGTGACAATCCATCTCAAACACGTCCCATCTTTTTGGGCAACTTCATGCACAATAGCACGCCCTTCGTCTCCTGTCAAATTGGACACCATTACTATCTTTGTGCGCTCTGACTTGTATAAGTCCACAATGGACCGGTGCTGGAGGATGTGCCAGCTAATAAAACCCTTTTTAAATTGGTGTGATCGCAAGTTTATCTACAGGAGCCAGCATGTCTGAAGACTATAAGAAATGGAAGCTCTTATTTCTTCAATAATGAACAGGAGGCCAGACAGGCTCTTTCGAAATGGCAAACCGAAGCCGCAGGAGGAGGCGTTACAAGTGCACAGGCGTAGAAAAAATAGAAACTGAGTATAACAGGACTGGCTGCTTATCTATCCCTCTCTACCCTCCCCTTCCGCTATCTTAATGGCCTCCCACTTTTTTTTTCTAGACCTAGAATTCAAAAAAATAAAAAAGGGGGAGGGTAAAACTTGTTGAGGGCGTGGGAGTGGGGAGTTCGGGCGGCTATAATGAGTGCTTAAGAAAGGTTTATTTTGCTTTTCTTAGCTTATTGCAGGTATGATGGGAGAGCGTGGGGCTGCTGGGCATCGGGGAGCTGGGTTTGAATCCACTAAAGCTGTCAGTCTGTGACAGCTCGGAGGAGGGATGATTCCTTTAATCAGGCACTGGGGGGGTTGGGGTGGAGGGCCCCTGTAGGACAAAGGGGAGGGTGCATGTGATGGATGGCTGTTTTCCACTGGGTGATGGGAGGAGGGTTGGTGGGGGGTGTGGGTGTAAAAAGCCAGTTAATAGTCAAAAGTGTAGATGTCCAAATTAAGATGTCAGAGTTTTAGAATATTCAATGTGAGACCTAAAATGTATGTGCTGGAATGTTGCTGGGTTGAACAAGTCTCGTAAACTGCGTTAATTATGGAGGAACTTGGTATTTTAAAACCACAAGTAGTAGGCCTAACTGGAACCTATTTAGCATATAAAGATAGGTCGTTGCTGGGACAGCTTGGATATGACACATTAGTAGGTACATCACAAACAGTTTCTATTCTGGTGGTTGCTATCCTGAAATCAAGGACCTTAGTCGCTACAGTGATGCGTACATTGTCAGATAGCAGGGGAAGATGGGCTTTAGTCCAGATGTTGATAGCGGGTCGTGCCGCTACAATCTGTGCCATTTATATGATCCCAACTCGGATTGCCCTGAGATTATTGATCTATTGAGTGTTGAATTACTGTGCTGGGATGGGTATTTTATAATCTTGGGTGACTTTAATTGAATAATGGACAGTAAAAGTGACACTACTAATAGTAAGAGTTGTGCAAGAATGTCTAAAACCAGAGCAGAAATTTGGGAGCTCTTGCATATTCATCAGCGTGACGATGCTTGGTGAGTGCTGTATCTTACATTGCCAGGCTACACTTTTTACTCACACTCACATAAACAGTATTCTTGTATAGATATGATCTTCACCAAGAGGTCACTTTTGGGAAATGCTTCGGTGGAGGTCTGTCCTAAGATCATTTCGGATCATAATCCTGTCATCCTGACCCTACAGAGGCAACTTGGAGCTAGAAAAGTTATCCGGCCTTTTTCATATCCTCAATATGTGGCAAACATCAGAAGGGCTTTGAGGGAGTATTTAGAAAACAATTTAGGCACAGCTAATATCTCAAGTGTATGGGATTACATGAAAGTGATTGTCGGGGGGAAACTCTGTGTTTTATCCTGGTTCGGAAGCGACTGGCTACTGAAGTGATTGAACTGGTGCGGCGAGAGCATTTAGATTTAGAGCACCAACATGCTGGGACACTCACTGCTGGTGATGCGGGGCGCAGGTAATCTACCTTCAGATGTTAAAAATACAATCTAGAATCAACAGGCATTTAATGGATAAGATTGCTTCTAACTATCATAAACATAAAGCTGTGCAATATGAATATGGTGAGAGGGTGGGTTGGGTGCTAGCCCTTCAGATTGCCGATCAAAAGGCCAGGATTAATGTTAAAATTATCAGAGGGGAGGGTTGTAAGTCATTTACTCAGCCACAGGATATAACAGAGCTGCTTCCTCATTTTCTCAACACACCTGCTATGAATACTTGAAAGCGAGTTGTCTGCCTTGCTTGGATTGCCTTGATGATGAGGAATTGCAGAAAGACATTTTGTTGACTGAGGTTGGAAAAGCCAAAGTCCTTACCTTCGGGTAAAGCGGTTGGGGATGATGCTAACCCACTTGAATTCTATGAGGTATTTCAGGACTTATTGGCTCTGGTCTATCTGCAGCTCAGCTCGTATATTATGAATGGGGACAAAGCGCCTGACTCATGGAGAATAGTTAATATTGTGGTCTTCCCTAAAAAGGGGAAAACGGTTAATGATAGAAGCTCCTACCATCCAATATCACTCATTAATGCGGACACCAACATTTTCTCTAAAGATCTGGCCTCCCGTTTAGCTCCCTTTATCCACAAGTTGGTATCAGCACAACAGCAAGGCTTTGTTCCTGGAAGAGATACAACGGCCCACATGGGCGCTGCTATTGCGGCTTTTGATGTCTTGTGTAAACTTAGTATACAAATGGGCATGGTCATGCTTGACGCAGAAAAGGTGTTCGATAGAGTGGCCTGGGAGGCCTTATGGCTTGCTATGCAGTTATTCAGCTTTGGCCTCAGGTTGATCTCTGTGGTACAGAAATTGTGCAAAAAGCTGGTTGCCAGAATCAAAGTGAATGGCTTGACATCTTCTACTCTTGATGTACAACGCGGGACAGGGCAGGGATGCCCCTTGTCACCTCTGTTATTTGCTCTTTACATCGAGCCATACATAAGGCACTTACTGCTTAATGGTAGGATCTCCCCCGTTAGTCTTAATGGTATGGAACTTAAGGTTTTGTCTGTCTACTCTGCTAATCCGGTCAATGCCATTACACACATTATGCAAGAGGCTGAGCTATTTGGTTCCTTTTCAGGCTAAAAGCTGAATGTCGCCAAGATTCAGACAATCGTTAACTTTCAATCAGATGCTCTTCCTACAACATTGGGGGTTACCCAGAGTGCAACTTATCTTGGGGTATATATCTGTAGTCAGGTTATTGATACTGTTACATTAAACTTTGACTCCCTTTTGAAAACTGTTGAAGCCCAACTGCTTAGTTGGCATCGGCTACCAATGAACATTTATGGGATGTGTAACGGTATAAGAATTAGTATCCTCCCTAAGTTTTCATATCTATTTCGTTCTATACCATTAGGCTACCCCCCCCGAATTTCTTCAAGAATTTGAATAGTATTATTGATAGTTTTAGATGAGCGTACAAGCGGGCCTGGCGGGCTCGCAGGTTTAAGCAATTAAGATATGCTAAGGGGGTTTTCAAGCTCCAAGATTTTCAGCTGTATTTTTGGGCCTCTTTTGTTGTTCAGTTCTGTGGCCTGTTTGCGGACTGGATGCCGGCCCAACATTGTTATCTTATCAGCTTGCTTGTGGCTCAATAGTGTAGTTTATGCAATATAAAACTGCTGACCCTTATTAGTTTAAGCGGGTAACTTTAAAGGCAATCATAGATATACATCGGATTTGGCTTGACATCTGTAAGCAATGCTCTTTCCTGGTGCACCATCAGTACACCATATAATTGGAAATCCAATGATGCCCAACCTATTCCAGGATGGTATTGAAAAAGACTGACAATCTAAGTGTATCACCAGACTTGCCCAACTCTATGATGGACAGAGGTTCCGCTTTCGCAAAAAACATTCTTGGCTCGGGCTAATGATGATAGCTTACAAGTCGCGGATAAACTTAGCCGGGTACTACCGGCTGAAATACCCTCTGAGGAAATCCAGGAGTGCATGGAAGTACTTGATCAAAGGGTAACATCAGTTAATTTAAAGTTGCAACAGCATTGGGCTGTATACTTGTTGTATTACACTCCGGCTGTTATATCTATGTGGGCTTCTGGTAATTCAGAAAAATCATTTTGTCCGAAATGTCGGTTACATGCTGCAGACCTCAGGCATATGTTCATTGACTGTCCACAGCTCGAAGAATTCTGGAGGGGGGTCTCTAGCATTCTCAGTACACTTCTGGGCCCTAATTATCAGCTTCCTGAAAAATAAAATGTTCTTGCAATTAGAAGTGAGGCTGTCAGCAACTGGAGTCTTCTGGCAACCATTATCATTGTTTGTGCCCGTTTATCTATCGTTAGTCCCTGGGTCGACAGTTCCAGTCCCAGTGTTAATGAATTATGGGTTCTACTTAGACAGGTTTATGAGATAGAACTCACTTTGGCTAAATCTAGAGGACCGCGTTTTTGGTCTAAATTTAATCAGACTTGAACTGACAGGCTATGGGAGCAATAAGGTGTTGTTTACCTATGATGGTGTTTTCTTTCATGTTTCTTACCCATGGTTCTATGACATAGGTTCTTAATTTTCTTTTATTTCTCTTACCCTTTTTTCACGTTTTCCCCTCCACAAATGGATATGATTGGTTCTCTCCTTTTTTTTCTCTTTTTTTTCTGTAAACAATTCTATTGGAGTCTTTTTCTTTATGTTGTTGTATAGGAGCATTTTTAGAAGTGTCTACTTTTCTAATGTCATGTATATAACGTTTGTCTTCCTTATGGCTTAAAAAAAATTTCAATAAACAAATATATATATTTGTGTTAAATGGTTGTGGTAATTGTGAAAAAATAAGTTTTAATTTTATAAAGTTTGATGATATGTGTATTTATTTTGAGAAATGTAATCTTTGTTTTGTTTTAATGGTAAAATGTATTTATATAAGTTGTATATAAAATATATGTTTAATAATATTTTTATTAGTAAAAAGCTGAGTTTATAGGGTATATGAGTGGGGAGTGTTTGTGCAAATATTTTTCTTATTTTAAATATATTTTAAATATTTTTTGTTTAGTAATTATAAAATATTGATATTTTAATTTTTAAATCTATATGTGAAGCTAAAAATGTTTTTGCTGATGAAAATACTTAAATTGTATTTTTTTAAATTTAAATGTTATACATATTTTTAAAATTTTATATTTAAAAAATGCATATATTGTGGATAGCATTTATTTAATCTTACTTTTATGTTATGTTTATGCGTCGTAAAAGTTGCGTTGTGATGGATGTTTCCCGACAAAGAGGCAAAACAGGGTCGTTGCGAGCACACAGCCCTGTCTCACGCCTCTGCCAATTGGGAGCCTGTTGGTTAGTTCTCCTCCCCTTCCACATCTTACTTGGGCATAGGTGGCATCATGCAGCTTGACCAGCAAATCAAATAGATAGGAAGGGATCCCCATATCTCTTAAGACCCCCCACAGTTTTTTGTCTGGGCACGAGGTCAAAAGCAGTTTTCAGGTCCACGAATATCAAATAGAGGCTGCCGCCCTCCATTGATACCGTCTTCCAGGTAATTAGTTGAAATCTAAATACTTGGTCCACTGTGGAGGTGTTCTTCCTGAATCCTGCTTGATAGGGACTAATGATGTTATTTTCTTCCAGCCAGCCCTGGATCCTTTCTAATATTACCCGAGCAAATAGTTTTTGCGGGACGTCGATCAAACTGATCGGTCTATAGTTTGCGGGGTGTAATGGGGAGCTCTTTTTAAATATTGGGACAATTTCGGCCCCGGCCCAGGTGTCAGTAATGGGCATGCTATTCATGATGGCATTGAATAGCACCAACAGATAAGGGCCCAAATAGACGGTTCTTCCCGGAACACATCCCCGGGGAGTTTGTCTAAGCCAGGTGCTTTTCCGGCTGGTAATTTTTCTATCGATAGAATAACCTGGGTTCTATCTGATGATCCTGTTCTGGATCGATTGTGAACAGAGCTGTGAAATCTTCAGTCCACACTTCAGCTGGTAAATTAGGTTCGCCCGCGATATTACTCTCCTTGGAACCCATTCTTACTGTTGCCCAAAATGTTTTCATGGCCCGAGTCAGTAGGGCAGATTTAATATTCAACCATTTGTTTTCTTCCCAGGACAATTTTGCACTAGATACAATTTATTTGTACTGTGCTCGCCTAATTTATGTTAGGAGCTTATTTTCCCCTTTGAGAGCCCCTAGCAATGCTGTCTTAGCCTTGCGACACTCATCATTATACCACATATGTGGTGAGAGTCTGGTTTTTTTTAGGCGACTAATGGGATTTTAAATATTAGCTAAATTATCTATAAGCTGATTATGGAGTGTTGCAACCAAGTGTGTATGGGCTGAATTAGTCCCATCAATCATAGAGGTGCCGAGTTCCTGCAATATTGGAATGACCATTTCATACAATGCTTTCAACTTCTCAGGTGACTGTTTCATTGTCCCCCACTTTATTCTTCTCCTATTGTTGGTGGGAATTAACCTGTCGTCAATGCGGGTCTTACTAGGGGGCAATATACCTGAATCTGAAACCCTACAAGATAATATCAAAGCATTATGGTCACTATCGACCCGTGAGATGACCTCAAAGTCCATGACCCTATGCCAGGAACTACAGTTTTTTTTATTTTTTTATTTAAAATTAGAAATTGTTTTCCTTTCTTCGAAAAACGTATACATTTTATGTCAATGTTTTCTGTAAATTAAAAATGTGCATTTATTATAAATGTTAGCAAAAAGATAATTTCATCCATTTTCATTTTATTTTAAAGAAAATGCTTAGTAATATGGTGTTAGTGGGATGCTGGGCTTACAGGGGAATAGGTAATTGATGAATTTGATAATAGATTTATATTTAGTTTAATGTTTCAATTTATAAATATTGTATTCGTAATTTGTACATTTTTTATTATAATTCTATATTAATTCTCATCATATTATTATATTAATATTATAATTATCATTATATAAATTATTGTCTTGTAGGAATATTAAAACTTACCCCTATAGCGTCCAGCATCTTCACAAAAATGCTTTATAATGGAATAGAATTATCAAATGTATCCTATTTCTTGTACACCACCTTCCTCAAAATGGTTTAGATTGGAGTGGGAAGATTAAATGTAAACCTTTAGTGTCCAACACCTTCCCTAATATGGTGTACATTGGAGTGGGAATAATAAATCTAGTCCCTATAGTTCCTAAAACCTTTCCCAAAATGATTTTATTGGACGGAGAATATTACATTTCCCTGATGGTGTCAAACACCTTCATAGAATGGTTTGCAGTTTGCATAATGTGCAGTTTGTTTTACAAAAATAATCCTTATACTTGCCAAGGGTTTGAAATATTTGTTAGTGTTATAGAATGTACATTTTATGTTTATTTTTCATATTTACTTTTTTTTGCAACCTACTGTGGAACAATATTTGTCTGCATTGTTTTGCTGTAGTATCACATGTATTGTAATTTTTACACAGTTTTAACACATATACATTTTAAATATTTACATAAAATAGTACAAAATTATTATTTCATACATATATTTTTATGCATAGTACTTTGTTCTTTTTCATTTTTATAATACACTTTTTAGTTTATATTAATTATTATTAATTATTATGCAGCTAAATATTATAGTATTATTTAAGTTGTACTTCACATACATATTTGTATTTGTTTAATATATTATTTTAGCATACTTTTCTTGTAAGGGGCCGTTTCCATTTACCACCATCTTTATTTTTGTTCCCTGTTGGGGTTTGACAGACAAGGTAAGATTAGGGGTGGGCGTTACACAAATCTCCGTGAAATTGTAACAAATCTCTGTGAGCAGGCGGAATCTCTGTGAAGACGCGGAGATGCTTGTCCAGCCCATTCACGATGTGTTTTGCATGCTCGTGGGAAAATATATCGCAAACTTGCCCATGAGGTCGCTAATGTCCGCGGCCATCTTGTTTTTCTCTCGTCCCTGCCCGTTTGCGATGGTTATTATTTCCTGTTCTGGGTCACGCATTGCATGCTTGCACACGCTCGCTATGCCTATTTCATGTTCCGGGTCGCGTATTGTATGTATTTCCTGTTCGGGAACGCGTTTTACACATTCTCGATGCTTTTTACGTGCTCGGGGGAAATATCGCGCAAACTTGCCCATGCGGTCGCAAGGGACTCGGCCATCTTGTTTTTCACTCTATTGATATGGTTCTGGGCCTGCTTTTCAATCCTCCCTCTATCTTTTCAATCCTTTGTTTCTGGAAACTTTTTTTTGATCTTTTTTATATATTATCTATCTCTCTATTTTCCTGATTCTATATTTTGAGTTTTTTTTCTAGTTTTTGTGTATTTGTCACTACTTTTTCACTCTTTTTCTATTACCTGATTTTTTAATTTTCTTTACGCACTTTTTTCAGTCCTATCTTTTCTTTTCTGCCCCCTTGCCTACCCAGAACCATGGCAATGAGCCACAGGGCTCGTACCAGAGGCGCAACCGCCTTCCTTGTGGAAGGCGGCGCCAACACAGGGTGCAGCCATGGGCCTTATTTGGTGAGGCTGAGGTGGCCGCACTGTTTTATTTTTGTGCAGCACCACCTTCCCTTAACCCTGGCAGCAAGCGGCAGGTCTGGGTCCAGGTATGGCCTCCAGGAGCGTCAGCAGCATTGGGGAAATGTGCGCCGGGCAGTGTTTTGGTGCTCTGGTGTCCGGCACACCCGTAACCAGTTGACGCACCCTTGGCCTGATATCCTGGACCAGGAGCAGGAAATGCTAGGAGTGGAGGTCCCGGGGCTTGGTGAGTAGCTATTTAATATTACTATGTTGTGTTCTTCTGCTCTGTTTTATATATTGCGAATATATATTTTTTCCGACCAGCAATAATGCTGCTGCTTACATTGCAGGTAAATACATTTTTTAGTGGTCTGCGTGACGCACCCTCTGTTATGTCACATACTGATGAGTGCTGCTTACCCCAGTCCTCACAAGAAACTTTTGTAGTTTGTTTAGTAAATGGTAATAGGTTTAGCACTAGCAGAACATCAGCAGCAAGCAACAATTTGGTTTATGCAAAAATTTAGGCATGTGTCTTCCATCTATACATTTTTGAGGACTAAAATAAATGGAAATGCAGACTTAGTGAACAATTGGCCGGTCTGGAATAGGTGGGCTAGGTCAGGTGGTTCTTAGACTTAGTTAGTATTCTGGATTCAGAATGGAACACTGGATTAGTGTTGATAAATAATAACTAGTCGGTCCGCGAATCCCCCGATACTACTAGTCGACCAGATTAGATAGGTCAATTTTATTGCAATACTTGTTTCCATAAATGTTTTTTTGACCGCTTTTTAAAATATTTTATTTGTTTCATCCCAATCATCAATGTTTGTCTCTTTCTTTATTATATCTTTCATGATCAGCATCCAGGGGCAAGGAGACGGGGTTGGAGTCGGAAGAGCAGCTGGAGAACACCAGGGACAGGAACAGGACAAGGACCACTCCTCTGTCAAGGGCTCTGCTGCTAGCCCCAATAAATCTTCCTGTTGTTACTATTAGTCATTATTATTCTCTAACTTTTACTGCACCTTATTTTTTCTGAACTATTGTTTCCGTTTCCTAATGCTACTTTTTACCAATTCTTCTTCGATCTAGTCTATCTGTTACTAAATTCTTGTTATCCCTGCCTCTAACTGCCTCTGCTATGACTCTCTGTACTACTACTATTAGTCTGTCTGTAGTTAAGCTTGCCCAGTTGGCCAATCTTTATTTAAAATGTTTTATATAAAACTCAGATTCACCAAGCATTTCTCAGTCGTGCCAAAAAGTGTAGCATTTTTATCGATAAGCAACATGGACTAACACCAGAGTTCCATAACAAAGTGGCTTGTTTTTTGACCTTCTACGCAGCCCTCAGAAAGGAGCAATAAGAGCTCATGTGGGCTCAAAAGTGTCTTACACAAAAAGCTGCGAGGTAACATGCGCAAAAATAAAAGACACAAAGCTACAATATTGAATGTCTCGGGCTAAATAAGCAAAGACTAGAATGACCCTAGGGACCATATAACACTACTAGTGCCTACTCTACTACCTGATTTGTATTAGTGATGTGTGTTGTATATGTATGTATTAACTTTTTTTTCAATCTTGCTAGTGAAAAATAGGGGGAGGTGTATATGGCATCAAAAAATGTGTAATGTTTTTTCTAGGCGTACTACCGACCACCAGTGCTGGGGCCAGCGGCGAAGGCAACTCAGCTGCTGAGGGAGGAGAAGATGCGGCAGCTGCAGGAGAAGCTGCAGGGGGTGAGCCAGCAGCAATGGCGGGCGGTAGTAAGTTATATTCCTAATCATTACTTATTGACATTACACTCACTGCAAGGGTGTATTGTATACTGTACTGTGAGACTTATTAAGTAAGAAGTTGTTGTGAACGGTTGAAGAAGACACTCTTTACTTAGCATTAGCAAAAGCATTAGTGACAGGAGTGTTGAGTATTGTAACCAATGGCCTCTTCTATCTGACTTCAACTCAGCTGCGAAAGTTTTATGGAGAAGGCTAAAAGTCAGATCAGATGACCTTGATGGATGGTTTGAACGAAAAGGCAAAGAAGGGTGGAAGGAAGCAGGACGGGCGAGATTTAATATTTATGACTGGCAGAGAAGGATAGGTGGGATGCATGCATGTCTAAGTGGCAGATAGGAATCAGATGCATGGGTGGTTGAATGCCTCAAACTCCCACAAATGTTAAAGCTCAAGGAAGTGAGAAGATAGATACATACCAAAAATGTTATGTACTGTGCTTGCTATTGCTACTGTGCCATTATGTGAAGAATTAATTTGTCTTAACTGCTTTGCTAAGAGTATATTTTACAATAGTCTTGTTTTTTCTTCTTGATATAGCTACTCCTTCCAAAGGGAAACCGGACAGTAAGGAGTTGGCAGATAAGGCCTGGCGCCGGAAGCTGGAGGCCATACAAAGGGAATACCGGCGGCTGGTGGTTCTAGCGGGGGAGGCGGTAGCAGCTGCAGTCTCCTCCAATGCCTCTCCCCTCCAGTGTTACGGCGCCATCCTCTGGCAGCCACCCGCCGCCACCTCTCTTTTCATAGCACTTCTGCCCCCCCATGGATGCAAATGCCCTGCAGTGAAGCACCGCATGGCCCGTCTAGAGAAGCAAGTTCGTGTCCTTCTGGAGAGGCGAGTCCGCCGATAAACAACAGACCCTGTTAATTGCCACTATTTTATTTCTTCTTTTGGTGGGTGGGTATCGGGCGTTCAGGTTCACTTTATTTGGATAATTGGACATTTCATTTGTTGGACTTTTTTGTTCTGGACATTGGTTGGGGTTAGGGAGAGGGGTGGGGCAAGTGTTGTGGGATTTTTTACATAGTTTATTTTTGTTAGGGGATTACATTATATATTTATACTGTACATATGCTGTTACTGTTTTGTTGGTGTGGTTACTGTTTTAAGTCACACTGTTTCCTTGCTGGGGCAGAGCCACAGCCAGTGTTTGATTTAAATATTTCGCTGACTTTGTAAGACACAAACAGATAAATGGGATACCCCTCACTGAATGACTTGTCCTACTAGTACTGTCAGTCTCTCCTCCTAGTCTATGCATTCTACAACTGGTCTCAAAGGGTTGTGTGAAATTGAATTAATGAAACAATGTGCATTATTATTTATGCTTCCCCCAAACTTCTTCTCTTACCTGTGCTTGATGATTGGCTTAGGCACAGCGATGGCTGCATGTTGATGATGTTTTTCTTTCCCAACATGCCATGGTTGTGGTGGTACTGGTAGTAGACACTGGCAGTAGCATTTGCCAAAAAAGGAAATGAAACAGTCAGTAGCCTGCGAGAGACTGTTGGAGGAGTAGTAGAACGAAGACAGTATAGAACTTACTGCCAAACGATAATATGCAAAAATGCAATAAAACATAACAGTGGCGGGGATAGCCTAGTACATAGAGTTACAAACTCTAGTTGTGTCGAGTCATTCGACTAGGCCTACAGTACACTCGACACAAGCGTAACCGTTAGTGCTGTGTAGGAGGATGACAACAAATCCAATCAATGCTGGCAATTAATGCTGATGAATTAGGTTCCTTTGGTAAAAAATTACCTCGCAAATACACAGCTCATGGGTGGGCAAGCAGAAGAAGATACTCTGCCCTGCCTTGAAATTTAATTAGGGTTGCTTTTGCCACATCCGTCCCAGCAAGAGTGTAATAAAATATTGGTGTAAATTTAATTTAGTCATACCTCAATAAGTCACACAGCCCGGGAAGAGGGTTAGGGTTTGATGAATGGTTGGGAAGGGGGGTTTGAGGAAAGGTATAACAAAGGAAAACAGTATGCATGGACAACAACAAAAGAAAAAACAATCTTGGCAGACAACCATATCCATAAATCTGTTAAGGGAGAAAAAAGAAATGCATGCATGATGATGATAACTTGATTGTTAATTAAGTATTTAGTAACTACTACTAGACAATTAGACAGTACAGGGCAGCAGTATAATATGCAATTTGCCTTGCCTTTCTGCCCTCCGAGAGACCCGAATTACATACAGTTTCTGTTCTGTTGTACTGGCCTCGGCTAACTATTAAAGATAGCAAAGAAAATTCAAAAAATAGCTATAGGGATGAATTGAATTATAAGCAGTTAGCAAACATATTAATAACAAGAACACACATTAGTAATGATTGAAGACAAAAAATGAATCAAATTATTTAAAAGATGATGAAAGTTGAAAACTTTACTGTATATTGTCAAAATGGGGAGTTGCATCTCGGTATTGCTCTTGGTCCTCCCTTCCATGCATGCTCCGGACATCAATCTTGGGTGACGCCACTGCCTTCCTGGCAGGTGTAGATTCATTGGTAAGATAAGTGTGAGTTGTTCTTCCCAGTATAGCACAGGGTAAAGGCAGCCCTGTAATAGTAAATCGAAAAACAAAAGGGATATTGAAAAATTAAGTAGAAAAAAATGATGCATAAATTACGACGGATTGTAACAAGAACACTTTCAGAGGTGGCATGGATACATCATGTGTACTCTAGTCTGTTTCCAGCATTAACCTCCAACAACAACAGGACAGAGCAGCCCACGGCACCCGCCGTGACCCATCCTCCATTTAGCGTACTTTTTTTGTGACATTGGCAGACAAAGCACATAATATGCAGCAACAGAGCATTTTACAAATTAAGTGACTAAATCAATGCACCGCGCTCAGTCATACCACCACACTCGACTCCACCACTACACAGACATGTAGGTCTGCAGTGGTTGTTGTTGACTTGTTTACCTTTCATGCCACTCATGAAACACCCTGAGTTATTCCATCAATCATCTTGGATCCTACTGAGTGACTGCGAAGATATTATGTCACTGTGGTCATCATCATGGTTTTGCCCAACTCGGTGTGCATTGTACATATTGAGTCCCCTTTCCATATTCAAAATGCAATGGATAGGCCTGCAGTTAAAGTACAAATTTGTCATTAAAAACAAGAAGGGAAACAAACATTGCCTTGAGTTACTTTTAATGTGTAGATTAGATAATAGTACACAATTAATTAACTTCATGCACTGCAAACAACAACACAAATCACTCAGTCACCATCCAATGCATGTCATCATTCATTACCTGTTCCTTCTCATCTTCAGTTAATGGGCAGTCTCTCTCATGTCGGAAAGGAGGATAGCTATAGTAGTCATCATCATGTTCTACTTCTTTTGGAGGGATTCAACAAGGCAAGATGTTCTTTTTTTCTTCTATTGTGCTAATCATCTGCCTTGAGGGCAATAGATTTAGGGCGATTCAGGAGAATGGAGGAGCAGGACCCGGAGAAGTGGACTGAAATGCAAAATGCTGAAACTCATACATGGCAATAAAATACTAAAAAACGGCGGTGATGGATTTGTTGTCATGTGAAGTTTCTAACCAGAAAGACAGATACACAAATAAAAGTAAATAAGGGAGGAACACAGTAAGAAGTGGAAGTCTAGTTGTCAGGTAAGTATGGCTCGTCTTCAAACTCTGGGGGTTCAACCAGAAGAAGGTAATCATCATCTAACACCATACTTCCGTCACCTGAGCCTCTGTCCTCATCTTCCTGCGTTGATTCATGTATTGTGTAATTCAGTGGTATAAAGTGCTGATTCATTTTGATCATGGTTAACCTCTCCACGTTTTTGGGTGAGAGACTGGTCCTTCTCACTGTTACAATGTAACCAGCAGTACTGAAAACACGTTCAGAAGAGACACTTGCAACAGGGCAAGCCAGATAGTTTATCGCAAGCCTGCTGAGCAGTGGCCATTGGGCCCTTTTCCTATACCAATTTTGCAATGGGTTTTGATCAATGTATGCCTCTGTTGGGTCATCCAGATAGGCCTGGACCATCTGCTCAATGTTCAGGGGTGCTACACTTTGTTTGGCCTCTTTTGTCTTTACATCAGCACTGGACCTAGCAAGTCCTTGCTGTAAGTACCAATCCTTTAATGATTTTCCTGGGACTGATGATCCGGTTCTTTCTGTTGTTGATGGTGTTGGTAAGTGTTTTGAGCCAAACGCACTGCCCTCAGGCTCTGAAATTGAACTTGATGCCGGATGCCCTGCTTCAGTACTTGTTGTGGGTTTATGTAGCGGGCTTTTAATTACCAGCCGTTCATTTTCCAACTTAATTGGCTGCCTCAGCTATCCAAGTTTCATACCGGGCAACATCCACTTCTGAAAAAGGAATTAATGTCTAACTTTTCAGTGCCGATTTGGACCGTGGGTCCAGAATTGTGGCACAAATGTAATGTTCTTGTGACCAAATCTTATTTTGCACCCTTGTATTGTCAGCTAAGCGACGGGATAAGCTCTCCACCAACTCATATGCTTCTTTTTTTCTTCTACACCTTTGTACACTTGAGACACCTCCTTCAGCTGTTGCTCTAGCATGTGCAACAATTGGATAGCTTGGCCCATAGTACAGTCCTCCATCCTGACTTCACGTGTGAAGACCTCAAAAGGAAGAAGCATCTCAGTCAGGCATTTAACTAGGCACCATTGATCCATCTGAAGGTTCATGCCTTTCACAGTAGCCTCTCCTCTTCGCAGGACATATTCATTGATTGGTTTGTACTGCTCAAACAGATGGACAGATGTTGCCAACTCATGGATGAGTGCTTTGACTGGCATTCTATAGTCATGTTGAATGATCCTCTGCTGCTTCCGAACATTAAAAGAATGGCTGACATGAGAGCATATTCTTCGGCAGGTGTCAGTAAGTTGCTAACTATGGCTTCTTTTTTTAGAAAGTCTTGAACTATAATGTTAATGCAGTGCGCCAAACACGGGACCCTGAAATAGGAACCAAGCGCCATGGCCTTAAGTACATTACTGCCATTATCTGTGGAAACAAAACCA
Organism: Lissotriton helveticus; assembly: GCF_964261635.1. Lineage (NCBI taxonomy): Eukaryota > Metazoa > Chordata > Amphibia > Caudata > Salamandridae > Lissotriton > Lissotriton helveticus. The sequence continues at coordinate 1,596,493,058 of NC_136059.1, read as the reverse complement.
ATCATAGACCCTCTTGGGCGCAACCATTCGAAAACCTTGCTGTGAAACTCTTCCAAAATGTTTACAGCAGTATGAGACCCAGTGTGCAGTGATGCACATGTAATCAGTGGCTTGGCAACTGGTCCACATGCTTCTTGTCAGGTGGATACTGTGAACAGCACTCTGCTGCACAGCTTGTAGAACCAATTCCAGCACATCATGATGTAGTGCTGGAACAGCAACGCTGGCGAAATAGGACTGGCAGGAAACCTTCCGTATATGGCAGATGGCTGACACAAATTCAAGGAAACCCACGCCTTCCACAAATGAAAAAGGGATAAGGTCCAGCGCTAACATTTTAACGAGCTTCACATTGTACAACCGTGCCATTAGGTGGTTGCGTTGGTACTGCCCCAACAACCTAAGCATGCTCTCAATGGTGGGCTGGATTGTTTTCCTTTGTGGTGCAGCTGTTTTCTTGAACCCAGTTAGGTTCAACAACGCACTTTTTTTCATTGCAATACTCAGTGTCTTTGGTGTCTCAGTCTGACTCTGAGTATGGATCTTACTGCGATGCCACTGAGATGTTGCTGGGATGTGGGCGGTACCACTACGATGCTGGGGACAGGGCTAGAAATGTCTCCCTCTTGTCCACCTTCTACCGTGATCATATCTTCCCCTAATTCTTCATCCCCAACAACAGCAATGGGTTGAGTTTTACTTTTTTCTAAGCGAAGTAGGTGAGCCTCCCACTGGATATTGTGGTCTCCATCGCCTTTGGGCCAGGAGTGATGTTCCTGATAATTGGCTCATCATCATCATCAACCCCCACTTATACATCTACCTCCATAACTCTAAGGCTTTCTGGAACCTTCCTTTCCACTAGCCTTGTCTTGTGGTGTGCATCACTCTCAGACTGAGCTGGTGGCTTTCAAGTGGCACCTCGATCATCAGAAGCGGGGCTTGAAGAAGAAGATGATGGACTAACCCTCCTTTTCTTTGCTGGGGGCTTACTCCACTTTGTCTGCAGGAAGCTCGATTTCCTGAAATGCCCCTACTTCAGGAGGAACAACTACTATTGTTGGCTGTTTCTGTGGCTGTTCTTGCTGCTGTTCTTGCGGCTGTGGCTGTTCTTACAGATGCTGCTCTACTTGCGACTGCTGCTGTACTTGCGGCTGGTGCTTTTCTTGTGGCTGCTGCTGCTGCGCCTGCTTCTTCCCACTTATCTGCTGAGTTTCTGCCTACGTTTATTAGTTAGTGTCAGTTATGTTATTTTATTTGGTAAGGTTACTTAGGGCCTCATTATGATGTTGGTCGAAAAGCATTCCGACTGACTTCTTGTTGGAATTATTTCTGACCGACTCGGGTTAGGGGAGTTCAACCGACCGATTACTATGTTTCCTAACACTATTCGGTCGGACTCCCATTAATTTCTATAGGAGCACGTGTTCCGACCGACAACAGAAGCTCCCATTCAAGAAAGGGGTGGTTGCAGAAAACCTTGCACACTGTGCATTGTTGCAAAGAGGTCCCCATGTGTACCTCCAAAGGCCCCCAAAGGCCCAGTAGTAAATTTCTGACAGCCGTTCCCTGACGGATAAACCAAGTTGAAAAAGCTGTCCGAATCCGGCATCGTAATATGCTAGTCGGAAACGCGGTCCATAGAGCTGTACGATTCATCTCGGACCGGCTCAGAGTCTCTCAATGCTGGTCGGATCCAAGTCAGACAGACCAAACGGTTGTAATCGGTCAGTCAGAAATGTTCTGAGTCTGTCGGAAAAAGCCGTTTGGAGCCTTTCTGACCGTCATCGTAATGAGGCCCTTATGGCCAAAATTTCAATGTGGTTTGGAAATTATTCTGACCAAATCATTTTGGGAATGGTTTCTGACTGACTTGCTTTGGGAGAGTCCGAACTATTAGGATGCATCCGGATACTTTCAGATACTATTGGTCAGACTCCCATTCACTTCAATGGGAGCAAATGTTCTGACCGAATTCATAGACTCCAATTGTAGAAAGGGGAGGCTGGTCCCTGCAAAACAGTGCATGGCTGATAAGGGGGGACCCATGGGTACCCCAATGGGCAATTGGGAAGGCTTTGGGGGCAGCTACAGGCTCCCCAAAGTATGATTCTGACTGCTGATTCAAGTCGGATGGCACAATTCTGAAAGGCTGTCCGAATCCAGCATCGTAATCGCTTGTTCGGAAATGCGGCCCATTGAGACATAAGAGTCTGCTCCGTATGGCTCGGTCATTCAGAATACCATCGGGTTCGGATTAGGATATTCCTAATGCCTAACTCGCATCGTAATAAGTCGAACAGAAACGCTTCCGATTCGGTCAGAAAGACAAGTTCCGGATCCGATTCAAATGGAGCAAATGGCGTTAGGAGGTCTTCCATACCGCATCAGAATCGGCCCTTAATCGTAGTTTGTGTTGTATTGATATATAAAGTAATGTTGTAGGCCTAACTATAACTTGGCAGTATTTTTATGCTCTTGTACATATAGTTATGTGCTGTATTATGTTTGTAGTGTTGTAATATTGTGTTTGTATTGTATTTGGAAGGTATGTTTTGTGTGAGGCTATGATGTGTTTTTTCGCAGGTGACAAAGTCGAAGTGGAAGATTGGCAACTATTTTTATGAATTTTTTATAAAGGAAATTCATTGGTTTAATTTAAACTAGCATGTTATTTTTAATTGTCTTTGATTGTTTGGTTTTCCAGGAGTGGTTTTAACTTTTAATGTTTAATTGTTTTAGAGTTTCCAATGACTGTGGAGTACTTCAGTGGACTTAAATTGAACATTTAATTTTTGCATTTCTTATTGGCTCTTTACTTTTTATTTTTGACTTGTTTGTGGATTAGGTTTTTATGAGGTGAGGATGGATCAAGAACTACAGCTAAGCAATTATAAATATGGTATTTTTTGTTGATTCGAATGGTTATATATTTAATATATATAGTTTGAAAAGTTGTATTTCTTATCTATGTGTTTTAATTCTTAAGCTGATTTGTATATTTTATAGTTTTCATTGTTCTTGGAATATATTTATCAAATATTAAAATTAATAATTTTTGTTTCTCTACTCTAATTATTACTACTCTAATTATTTTATTATATATTGAAAGGTTAATGTTATAGTGTTGATCGATTTGTTTACTTGTGAGTATATTGATAGATAGGTGGATTATGATATTGACTTAGCTATCATTTCTAGGTGGAGACTATCTTGCTTTTTAAAATGAGTCTGACTTCTTACATTCCACTGGTTGTTTAGTTATTTTAGGTTTGATTTGGGACACTGACTGTGCTATGCTTAGTTGTTGGTAACTTTGTACTTTTTGAGGGCATCTACGCATTTACAGACTTTTGGGGGGGTTATTAGGAAAGTCCGCCCACCACCCTAGCGGTGCTGGGACTGGCCACCAGATGTGCAGTGGTCCTGAACCGCAAAATAGGATGCGACCGCCACACTGGTGGTCGCATTCCGCATCTTTGCCGTTGCAGCAGGTGCTGCTGTAAGCAGCACCCGCTGCAATGCCAAAGTGCCATGTTGTGAATTGCCATGCACATGCACAACACGGCAGGCAGCGCACACCAGCACCCCCACCCACAGGCCCCCAACGGCTCCCTAAAGCAATTTCCCACCAGCCTTTCCATGGAGGCATCGCCACCATGGAAAGGTCTTAGAAGCCACAAATCATATTATGGATGGCAGTGCCTGCTAGGCACCGCCACCATATTGTAGCCAAGCTCTGCCCAGCCGGCAATCGTAACGAATGACAGTAGGTGAAAAAGCGGCGGGCGTACTTTGTATATTCTGCGATACCCCCGCCATTATATTATGGATGGGGTAAATCAGGTCACGATGGCGGGCGGATCCCCACTGCCGGCCGGCGGTGCTGATCCGCCTGCCATCATAATCAGCCCCTCGGATGGGTTCTTTCTATTGTGGCTTTAAAGGCATTGTGCTATTGTTCCACTGTGCTTTGGCTTGTTGAGCCATGATACTGTCATAGAAATTCCACCATGGTATTTGGAATTCAGGTTGCCATCTATCTCCAGAGTGATAAAGTCTGCCAACCGAAGTGTTTTCGAATTTGAACATCATTTTTGTTCATTTCTTTGGTAAAATGGGGATTCTATTAGTATGTTGTAGTGGTTCACTACGTCTATTACAGGTACAAATGCTACATCTATTAGCTTTTATATTTCAATAGAAAACAGGCTGTTTGCATGTAGTGTCATACTTAGGGCCCAATTACGACTTTGGTTGTGTGGCACAACACCACCAACGGCGTGGCTAGAATGCCGATCAGATTAGTCATAATACCACTACTGTGCACCGACTGCAGATTTGTGCAGATGTCTCCTAATGCAACGGTTGAAGTGTAATAGGTGCCCTGAATGGTTGTGTTTGGGCATAGTTTTAGGGCCTTATCAAAAGTTTGGTAGGGAGGTGCACCACAAACTTGGCGGTCCTCATCCCAGTGCATCTGCTGCTGGATTTGAGTTGAATACAGGGCAGGCAGACGATGCTGCAGTGGTCTCACAATGGTGGTTGTGTTAGGCTCACTGGGAGAGCCTTAACAGCAGAGAGCCTATGTAACAGCACCTGTAGAACGTTCCTAGATGGTGTACAATGCACCATGTTGTGCATGCCACACCGTGCAGGAATGGGGTGTAAATACAGGGGAGCACAACATGTGCCCCCCTGCATATACCCTTTGGCCCAGAAGTGACAAGGACCCCAATAAGGCCCCCCATATTTGGCCCTGCATCAACCTTTTCATGGTGGGCTCACCACCTTGAAATGGGTGGTGGAAATGCAACTTGAAATATGCTCTGTGGTGCTGCAGTGGCACCACCAGCACATTCCCGTCTCTTTCCGCTGCGCCACAGCTGCAGAAACCTGGATCCTGGCAGACATGGTGGTCCTGTGGCAGTCAGACTGCCACACTAGAAATATAGTGGGCAGACCTGCAGTGGTGGTCAGACTGCCAGTGTGAGCACATCGGTTCTAGGACCGCCATACTTGTAATAAGGCCCTCAGTATTGCTTGTCTCATTGCTTGTTCAAAGTATATAATAATTTTGTGTGTAGAGCATTTTTTTTTTTTTATGTGGTTTGAAAGTTCATATTATGTTGTGATTTGTTTGTTAGTCAGCAGTGCATACATGAGGGATATGCTATTGTTAGGCTAGTCTCCATGTATAGTCTAGATATGTGTGAATAATGAAGGGCACATTTTAAAAGTTTCAGCCATCATCTAAATTTGACATTGACTTAGTTTAAGAGATTATTTTCAGCTGCAAACATAGTTATTCTTCTGTCATTATTGTGGTTGTTGTGTAGGACAGTTCTTTACCTGTTTTAAGGTAGCGTTTGCTAGTAGCTGACCTTTAATGTGCTCAGGATTTTTAGGGAATATGTCTGTTAATATTTTAATAGTGGGCTCTTGAAAACTAATGCTTCCCTCTTTTACAGATTGTAGTACATGCCTTACTTCAATATCTGTCACATTTGGGGATTAGGTGTGTTCCTGACATAAGGTACAGTGTTGCTTTTATTGTAGCTCTTCCATAATAAACATCTGCATAACATTTAGTACATTTCAAATTTGTTTCGGTGCTTTTCTGGCTGTATGTGTATCACATATGCAAATGCAATTGTTTGCCTCTCTGTGAAGCGATATATTTTGATCTTTCTGCCATTCTGTTTCGAAGTAGCATACATTTAAAATGAATTATTGTGTCAAAACATTTATTTTGTTGAGTAAGATAATTTAACCATGCTCTCAGACATTTTAAATGTTATATTTGCATATGTGGTTTTGCTTTAGGTTGCACTTGATTTTCTTCTTTTTCTTTTTGATGTCTTGATATTTAGGTATGATGGTCTTTTATTTTCTGTTGGTGAAAACATGTTTATTTTAATAACATGTTAAACATTTTAGTTTGGTTAATTTTGGGGTGGCGTCTTTTTAAGTTTAATCTATAGGGGTTGCTTTAGTTTTTATAACTGGGTTCATTTTACCTATTTCAAAAGTTCTTTTGTCCAGGTTTATTGGAGTGGAGTTAGATTTTTCAATGTGCAGTTTCTTTTGTTTGTTTTTTAGTGAGATCCAACATGATTTCAAATGTTTCTCTGTAACACAGTACCAAAATATTGGTCATGCAGCAAAGATCAATAAATACAACATATACATTCAGAGATAGAAAAATATTGGGCAGACTGAAAAATAGAAAAATCTACTTTTAGAATCACTAGAATCAAAAGACATAAGATATACATAATATATAATTCTAGCAACCTACGTAAATAGACAATGCAGCGTGCTTAAAGTGCATGTGAGGATAAAATGTGAAAAATATAATTCCCAAAATATGTATACCCTCATTCTAGCAACCCCTTGAAATTAGCAGTGTGCATCTCCTAAAATGTAAATGGAGATAAATGATGTGCAAAATGGCAGACTAAAAGTAAAGTCATCTATTCTGACCTCTATTTTTAATCAAAAAAACGATCCCACTGTTTTTCAAGCTTCATAATCCCCCCCCCCCTTTCGCGGCTCACTATTTCTGACTTGCAATCACTCATTGTTGGAACCTGTTGTGATCATCATTTTTGAAGCAAGAGTGATCTGGCCACCGCCATTGCACTATATACTAATTTTACCCATTTATCAATTAGGCTAAGAGACTTTAAACCAACTATTGGATGCCAGTTTGATTTACCATTCGTTCGCCAGACAGAGAAATGTTTCATTCCAGAACCCCTGGACCAGAGAGCACTGAATGATTATATGTGTCCAATAGGTTTCTGGTCCATTTAAGCACCGAAAACAGTGAATTACCTGGTTATGATTAACCTGCACAAGGAATTGAGGGGTTCTATACAGCAGCCATTTACTAAAAAATACCTTGCGGCGCCAGTTAACTCCACGTAACATACTGAAATATAGTTTATTAACTTCAGTTCACATTTTAGAGGTTAATTACAGCAGTGTTTTTATGCAAAATGTCTTTTGTATTTAAGGATTAATATATAAATAAGAAAATATTGAGTTTATGTATGCAGTTTTAGATGTGTGTTTTAAAATTCTGTTAGGTTACATTGTACTTCCAGTAAATGTTATACTTGTGAATGTATCTTGTTATTTTTTTTAACTCTTCCTTCTGGCTTTTCTGCGTACAGTCTGACATTTTCTTGCACCTGTTAGGTTTGTCCTATGAAAAATAGAGAGTTTTTGTGCAGTCACTTTAGTGTTGGCTCAATTATGTTTATATTTTTATTGGTTAGTTTATTTTACAGTACATTTTATTGACTATGTTGTGTGCTGTTTGAATTTCTTTTAAATTAGTGCCATTTGTGGTTGATGCTAATGTACATTTGTTTTATTGTTGTACTGTTAATATATTTTAAATGTTAAATGTATTTTATTTATGTTTAATATGTGCTGTAATATTTATTTTAATGTAGTAATGTTTGTTTTTTTACAAAATATGTTCATTTTTATTAGTAAATGTCTGGTGAGTATACATGCTTGTATATGTGAATAATTGTATATTAGTTGTTCTAATGCGTACTTTAGTTATTTATTGGTTTTTTTTATGTTTAATGTCAAAAAAGAAATTTATGATATAAAGTATTTTTTCCTTAAATTTAGAGATAGTAATTCATATTGGGTAATACTTTGTTGCCATAGTTTTGTGTTTAATGTTTTTAAAATAGATATTTGTGACAGTAATAATTTTGTTATCAATCTTTGCGTTCATTTTGGTTAATACTAGAATTGCAATAATTCTGAAATCAATATTATTTGGTGATATATTTGTGAGTCAATCTTGTTTTTCACGATATTCTGTTGTGGAACTGGTTGACCAATGTTAAGTTTGATGTGTGATGCCTCAGATATTTACCATCCTGGGAATAGGCCGTCTGAAGGAATGATATGTGCATTGCACAGCTTGAGGTTTGTGTGGCAGGGACGAGATTATGTGTATCTTGATAGGGTTCACAATGTCCCTTTAAACCAGTCCTGTTGTGAAGTGAATTTGTTATGTGTGTCTTGAGAGAGGTATACTGTTTTATGAAGAGTAGAATGTAGTAGTGTTAACCATGCGGAATTTGCTGCTATGGGGTGTCTTTGAGCTGTCTTGGAAACGTATATATATAAATACCTTTTTAACTAATGTGTTCTCTTGGGAGTTGTAATTGTTTATTATTATATTGTTACTCTTGTTGTCACAGTGATAAACAACTAAAATATCTGAGTCACAATATATGTGTACTCAGTGTTCTACATAGTGTATTATTATTTTGGGTCTTGTGATTAGGATGCTAGTTTTAAACTGAATTCATCTGACAACCTTTGCATTATCTTTCTGGGTGAATATCTCAGCATTGTAGTAGGTTTACAAGTCTTCATACCCTTATATGAGAAGGTGGAGACATGACAGAAACTACGACTCAAAAGTTACTACTCATAACATAAAAACTCGAGATCAGATCGCAACTGATTGGAGTAGAACTTCACAGAGCAGACTCCACATACACTATGGAAAACACAGAATTGAAAGTATAGACAAAAAACAATCACCTGACCTCAATCACAAACACACAGCTCATATTATAATCTAACAAACACAAAAATTCAACCCACATCTTTGTCTCTGCCATATTTATTGTGAACTGTTTGACTTTCAGGATGTTGAACTACAGCTCCAATCTTCAAGAATGCAGACAGGCTCACTCAAGAGAAAGCGGGACTTCACTAAGGAAGAATCAGACTTTGCAGTTATAATTGTTGTTGAACATTGCAGGGAACTATATGGTCTGTCTCCATATATCCTCAGTGGAGTGGAGAAGTTGGCTGTGTGGCAGGAGCTAGCAGGCTCTGTCACTGTTTTGAAGTGGGGTTATGCACCATGGGGTACTTTAAAAAGTAAAAGATGAGAGGAAGTGGATGAATGATACATTCTCTAGTATAGAGATGGCATGGGCATGAATCCTGTCTCACAAACCTCAATGATGATATCCTCTCCACAATGCACTGTGGTCTGCTGTATGTTCTGCCTGTTCTTGGGAATCCCAACATAAGGCCAGGCAAGAAACTATACCCCTATATTTTATAACTTTGTTTCTACTCCGTACTCATGTCACACTTTTTCCCTATCCCACAGCTAGGCACACATCTCACACTTCTTGGTTACGCACAGATGAACACCCTTCTGACATTTAGAAAGAAGAAAGCTATCATAACGCACTATTTTTATTACAGTCCCCCTTTTAAGTGTATTGGATTCATCAGCACAAAACAAGTGTACCATCTACTGTGGCAGTGCAAAGAAAAGGGTATGTGTGTAAGCACACCCCAAACACACACACTGATGTGCCATACTTATATCTATTATAATATATATAAAACGTGTTGCCTTCCTCCTCCACTATTAGCTGATCTCGTTTTTGCTGGCACTGGGACTCTGCACACTTTACCACTGCTAACAAGTGTTAACGTGGATGTGCTACCTCTTTAAGACATTGTAACATTGGCTTATCCCGACTGGAATATTTTATTCACTTAAAAATCCCTAGTAAAGAGGTACTATATAAACCCAGGGCCTGTAATTTAAATGCTACAAGTGGGCCTGTAGTACTTATTGTGCCATTCACTTAAGTAGTACTCTAAACATATCTCAGGCCTGCCATTTCATCCTGTGTGTGTAGTTAGAAGCTGCCATTTTGATCTGGCAAAAAAACCTCTTGCCAGGCTCTAACCTTCCTTTTAAATTCATATGTCATGCCTAAGGTAGGCCCTGGAGAGTCCAGAGGGCCATGTGCTGTAAATTAAAAAAGTAGGACTTGTAATTTTAAGTTCTATATGGCCTGGTAATGAAAAACCCTTAAATGTGTTGTTCAGTACTTCACGGCCTACCTCTCCTTTAGAATACCATTGGAGTTACCTTATTGCCTTTAATACTCTGTAATTTCCAAATGGGAGCCTGTACCAAGTTCATGTTTGGAGTCTTGGGAATTGTAATGAAAAATCTGAACTTATGGTGAAGGCTGATTTTAAATTAAAATGTTCAAAATGTCACTTTTAGTAAGTTGGCCTTTTCCTGCATTAGTCATTTAGTGACTGTAGACTCTCTCTGGGCTATATCAAAAGGAGTAACCCAAATAATCCAACCACATCTTGGTAAATAAGTACATTTAAATACAAACAATGCATTGGAACATATATATATTGCACAGTAAATTGAAGGAAAACTAAAATGATTCCTTCCAACAAGGTTCACTCTCTAGATTAATCATTTATGAATCTGTCAATATCATGGACAAAGAGCAGTTTCAACAAAAGTTTTGTATGCGTCTATTATGCAAAGAAAAAAGGGGGTGTTTCCACAATTGTTTGTATTTACTATATCTACATACATGCACTCGTATATCATGTACATAAAAGAATCAAACAAAATAGGAATATATCCTCTATTCCCTATTACCCTATTTGTAGATCTGGATGCTATACATTTTTTTGAAAAAGAGCATTCTGTTTAATAAAGGTCGCCCTAAAATGAAGTACTCAGAGGAAAACAACTCCAACCTCTAAACAATTAGTACTTTTTAAATCTTTTTTCATATAGTTTTAATTTCAAAAGCGTTCCTTCAATTTCTCAGGTCGACGCGTTTCAGCCCAACTTGTTTTGGGCCTCATCAGGACTACGGTGTATAAGGATATCTTTCGATAAGGACCCCACTCTTAGAGATATGCCGCGGTGTCAGTGTCTTCTGAAATATTCAACCGCCGGCTATACAGGGAAATACCTCGGAGGAGCAGCAAACATAGAGGAATCCAAAGATACAATCCACATCATTTATTGGAGGTCACATGATTTGTCCTACTTTCTTGATCATGATTTCCTAATACTCTCAGGTATATGATCGCGCTGTAGTCTATTTTAATTCGGGGTCATTGAGAAATGCGTCCACATCCAGCTATGCAGGCACATGGCACAATTCCAACTGCTAGACCAATTCCAATTCGGCTTCCGTCAGGGTCATAGCATGGAATTCACTCTCTCTCACATTGTTGATGATGCACTACAAATACTGGACCAAAACAAATCATGCCTTTCGATCCTCCTCGACTTATCGTCAGCCTTTGTTACGGTCAAACATGACACCTTCATCGATCTACTTAAACATACTATGGGGCTATCAGGGACTGTGCTAAACTGGTTCTCCTAATTCCTACACAACAGAACCCAAAGACTCAAGGTGAATCAGTCTGTGTCTAAACCCTCCCTCTGGGGGTGCAACAGGGGTCCACGCTCTCACCCACTCTCTTCAACCTCTTCATGGACATCTAACAGAAATTCTTAAATTGTCCAACATCCACTATCACAAGTATGTAGATGACACCCAACTGTAACTGAAAGTCTCCTCCCCAGAGGACATCAGGTCCTTCAACTCAGCACTTTGGAATATGCAAAGTTGGCTGACACCTCAAATTAAACGCTCTCAAAACAGAATTCCTCCTTATCGTCCCAGCCAACCAGTTTCCAGGCATCGAAGAATGGATGCATCAACTAACAGCTTCAACTGCACTCCAAACACCATTAATTCCATCAGTTCTCTGAGAATAATACTAGATAAGCATTTGCACATGCAGAACCACATAAGTGCTCTCACCAAGGGAGCGAACTTCCAACTGAGCATCCTAAGGAAAATAAAAACGTTCCTACCCCACAATGACTTCAAGAATGCGGTGTAAGCCCTAGTGATCTCCAAACTAATTGATACCCTCTGCAGCCTTCCCAGATCAAAGACGGTGCTACTTAGGGCCTCTCTCAACTCTGCTGCCAGGCTCATTAAAGGCGCACAATGTAATCATCACATCACGCCTGAGTTGTAGTCACTAAATTGGCTCCTGTATGAAGCAAGGATACATCTAAAAAGTGCATGAATGACCCACAAAGCTTTCAACACCCCAATATACATGGCACAATCATTTGAGCTCTCTGGGGGCTCAAGATCCTCTAGCGGTTAAAGCACTTTACTGCTCAAGCCACAGAAATTCCATAAAAAGAAAACCTACAATCAAGCTTTCTTGGGTATTGCACCAAGAACTTGGAATTACCTGCCACCTGAAATAAGACTGAATAATTCCATGGCTTCCTTCAAAAAGGAAGTTGAAGTTATACTGCTGAAGAAATATATGGGCTAGATCACCAGCCCCCAGTCCTCATTGGACTTGCCAGTTTATTCTTGTCTATATTGAACTGTTATGATTGTTTCTTGTTCTGTTGGTCTATTGTTACCACTTCCTGTACCTTCGTAACTGCCAATCTGTAAAGCTCTGATAGCCCCTGTTGTCATGTTTGGGCTATATAAAACTTTTCAAATAAATAAATAAAATAAACACCTCTCACATAGGCTGCCATGGTGGTCTCATATACCTGCCCTCTACATTCAGTGTGCATCATATGGAGTTCGGGTGCACTGATCTGGGGAGCAAGGCAATGTGGGTGTGCTGGCATTTGAGGTCTGTATAGATGAAATTTTGCTTGGCTGGAGTTGCCATGCCATGCACATTCCATGAAATGATGTGATATTGCGGGATGTGACATACAGGTGTCGGTCCACGCATGAGTATTAGAGATCCAGAAAATTAAAAGTTGTGTATGAAGGCAACTTACCCCCCACCTCCACCATTACCCACAAATAAAAGCCCTCCCAGCATCTGCAGACACTCTTATGGGGTGTGCTGAGAAACAACAGATTCTGTGATAAGCAGACTCTGAGCAATACTTGCGAACAGAAACATTAACCAGCCAGTACATACTTCCTCTCCCAGGGAGTAACCACAAAAAGGCCTGCCCCTAAATCCCCATCTCTGAAACAGAAACATAATAAGAGTGAAAAACATTGACAACAGTCCACATGGGAACATTGGCAGGACGTGGCATAATAGCAAGGGATAAGGGTCCAGCACACAGGCCCTTGCAGAAGGAAGTAGAAGTAGCCAACCCAAGCACAATGGTTAGGGTGGTACTCAGGCCCACCAGGAAGGGGAAAAGAAAAGTCAGCATCCTAAATATGCAGGTCAGATTAGGTCATCTGCAGATCTTGGGGTGACCTTAGGACTTATGGTTCTGGAGCTGGAAGAGGCGTCAGAAGAACAGGTATCAGAACTGGATTCCTCGGGTAGCCTTTCCCAGAGGGCAGCAAAGGAGTTGACATGATTAAGCTTGGCCACATCCACCATGCACACCTTTTCTGCATCCACTTGTTCTCAATCCGGGCGTGTGTGTGGTGTCTTGCGCTGCCGGTACCTTTGATTTAGGCATCACCCAGGCCTCCTCTTCTTGTTCTGTGTCAGTGGTGCAGGCAAGACCTTTCGCATGGGGCCAGGTCCCGACATCCTCTGGTCTAGAAAAGATGTGACAGGATTCACCATAGAAGACCTTCTGTTTTGCCAGAACTAAGAGCACATATCGGAGTTGCAGTTCGCGTAAGTACTATTTGACTTTCATGTAGGAGCTGCGCTTGCATTGGACCTCCAGGGTGAATTCAGGATTGACCACACTGGATGTGTTCTCGAAGAGCCAGGGACCCTTTGTGCAGAAAAGCTAAATGATAAGGTCTCGTAAGTTGGGAAAACATGCAATGAGAGGGCAAGGTACTGCTCCAAGCCTAATATGTGGGTGCTCCAGGACATGTGCGCTCTCTCAGCAGAGAACAGTGTGGGGACCCTATCCTTCAACACAGTGTCCATAAGCCATTCCTCTAGAAAGTGTTGGCACTGGGCAGGCCCGAGCTTTCCAGGAACCTAAGGAAGCAGATATTATTGTATTGGGAGCGTCCTTCAGCAGCCTTGGCTCTTCAGTGTTGAGATGCCACTTCCTCCTGTATTGCATCAAGTCTGACCTGTAGGGGCAGTTTATTTAGCACTGATTCTGATTCATCGACCCTATATGCTGGGGAATGCCTTCAGTAGACCCGATCAAGGAACACTGCCTCGATTTTTGCTTCCAATGAGATCTTCGTGTCCAGGATGGCATGTAAGACCTTCTCAAATTGCTCCTAATGTTTATGGACCATGGCCGGGGCAAGCAGAGATGAAGAAGGGACCTCCATGATGGGCTCAATGGGTAATGCCCTGCTGGGTCTGTTTTCCCCATCAGGATGCAGGACAGAGGAGAAGTACCACCTGTTCCCTCCACCGTAGTATCACCAGTGTCCCCAAGGTTACTGGTTGAAGGCGAGTAGCAGTCCCCACTCCTCAGGGACAATCAGACGAGGGAGGAAGAGGGTATTCACATCAGGCAGCCAGGGTCCTGGGGGGGGGTCAATCAGCCGCGAGCAAGTCCCCATTATTCAGAGTGCCTTGTCATCTTGAGCTCCTGCCACTCCACGTTGCATAGAGAGCAATGCAGGCAGGCCGTCGGTGGAATCCAGGATCCCTTAGGAAGGTTCTCCGGTGGTGAGCCGCAGGTGCCAGGGTGGGCAGTACTCACCACGACTGGGGGAGTGTTCCAGGGGGCAAGAGGACCACCATGGCTTGCCACACTCAACAATGTGCAACCACAAGCAGGAGTGCCCCCTAGTAATGGCTGGTGGGCTCCAAGGCAATCAAGCAGCCCCACAGACCCACCCAGTTGCGTCACCACCCCTGCTGCAGGGACATCTAGAGAACTGTAATAGTGCCCCCACTGCATCCATGAGTGATACAGCAGGGCAGATACTGCTGTCAGCAGGCCAGCAGGGTACTCAGCAGTCGCAGGGCAGCCTCTCCCCCATACAGGTAACACCAGTGGTAGAGCGGGGCAAAAACAAGACCCACTCATAATAGCGGCATCTTCGTGGAACCACAAAATCCAGAGGTTGTGCGGTCAAGGACTTTTTAGGTTCCAGGGGAAAGAGGGGAGCGAGCCTGCATGCGGCACGAGGCCCAGGCTGCAGGGGCCAGCAGGTAGCATTCCGTGCCATCATGCATCTCCCCCATCGCCCACTGGCACTCAGCACTTGTTGGCTGGGAAGTCACAGTTCCTTGTGGCAGAGGCTCTGACCTAGCATCCTACCTCACATCAATGATAGTGGGTCCACCACTGCAGTCGGGATCGAGCTGAACCACAGGTGGTGCTGCTACTGACACGGCACAGCATGGTGCAGAATGCTGGGCCCCGTCCTTCTTGGAAGTCACCAGGAGACGCTGTGTCCTATGCATGCAGCAATTCAAGCTGCCGGGATTGCACCGCCTACCAGGCCGGCAGGTCTTGCCTCAGCTGCCCGCAGTTACACCTTTGCCGGCCCTAAAAACCCTCCAGCACCTTCCAGCAGGCCTGGAGCACAAGCGAGATGCAGTCCGTCACCAGCAGCACTCCTCAGCATTTGCTACCACAAGCTTTCCCCAAGCCTGGTGCCGAATATAGTGTGCCCCAGTGTGCGCTGGGCATTCGGCAACCAGGTAGTGAGCACTATGGGAGGCTACTGCCGCATAGGGAGCAGGATGGTGATCGGGCCTGGAACAGAGCTTCTCAGCAAGTGTCTGCTGCAGCCGCCCTCTTGGGCATGCCCCAAAGCTTTTTTAAAATGTAATTTTGCATCCCAATGTTTTCCTGTGGAACAGTCATTCTGAATACAGTGAAAATAGCTTTTGCTGCCTTTTCACTAAAAGAAAATGTTCACCATTACATTTTTTACATGTTCTATTTTTGAATACCATGCATCCTGCCTTATGGGCAATAAGGCCTTTAAAGGGGTGCATTATTATTATTTAAAAGAAAAGTTTAGAGCTGTCAAATGGGTCTATTTTAACAGGCTGAATTGAAGTAGAAAAGGTGCTTCAGTCAGGTTAGAATTAGGGGTGTGCGAAACGCATAATTAGCTCTATGGGTAATTATGCAAAATTGCCACAAAATTATGTGACATCGCACAGTCAAAAAATTACCTGATTGGTCCATCTTGGTAAAAAGTCAAATAAAAAATGAAATTTCTAATTGATTCCCGATTGCTGGTGTTCAAAACACTGCTGCTCTAATTCAGATTTGTAGTTTTGCACTGTACGCTTACATGAAAACTCTACCTAAAATATCACTCATGTTAAAAAATTGAATTACATCTCAAGTTAAGATTTCTTACCCAAATTACGGGATGTGGCATTATGGCATAATTGCAGTCATTTTGCATTCATTTTCCCATTCGTAGTTACTAAAATGATGCCAATTACGATGACATTACAATTTCACCCAGACTTAACTACAGTAGTAGACTTGAAGTCATGTTTTATACTGTCTCTGTACTGAATGGCACAATGAGTGATACAGTGCACTAGTGACATTTAATTTACAGGCCCTGGAAAAACTTTGTAACATATACTAGGTACTTACAGGAACATTTTATATGACAATTAGAGGTATACAACGTTCATTATGTTGAAAGGAGGAGCACAGGCACCTTTTCACAGGTTAGCAGGGAAAGAATATACCCAGCAAAAAGAGTTGAGGCAAAAATCTGGGGAGATGCTGAGGAAGATTGTCAATCAGCACCCCGAAAACTGTCACACATGCCCTGGTCACAAGCAAGTTGGACTACAGGGACACCCTCTATGCTGCATCAGCAAAAAACTCACCAGAAGGATGCAGACCATTCAAACCTTTGCAGAAGAATCACTCTCAACCTCCCACACTGAACTCACACCACACCTTAAAGAGCGCCACTGGCTCCCCATACACAAACAAGCACCATTTAAACTCCTCAACCACACTTTCTTTCAAGGCACTATATAACCGGCTGTGCATACCTCAAAAATGGCATCTGCTGTCACAAAACCTATCATACACTTCTGCTCATACGGACTCGTATTTACACACATTCCACACATGTGAAACACCAGATCTGGCAGTCAAGAATTCTCCTACATTGCTTCTAAAGTGTGAAATGATATACCACTACACATAAGATCCTCCTCCTCACTTGAATTCTGCTAGATGCGGAAGACCTGTTTTCTTGAGTAGTCCCATCATGGACTATACATGGATAGATTCACACCCGATCAGCATCAGGATACCCTCCTGCGTAATAGCGCACTCTAAAAATCTGCATAACATTTCCTACAGGTGGCCATTACAGATGAGTAGTAAGTATGTATGTCTTTGTGAACAGAGAATGACATACAAGCAGGGATGTGACACAAATAGATCACATAGCTCTGACTACTTCCATGAGAATTCACTAGAAGCCAAGCTGGCTAAAGTTCAGATAGACAGTCCCTTATCCCTGCACACTAGTGATGAGAAGCTGGTGCTACTGGAATAACTATTCAGTGTCACCATCTTGGTTGCTTACCTGAGTTGTCTACATTATATGTTTTTGCACCTGAAGTAATCCATTGATCCAGACAGTTACTCACCCTTGTGATTTCGGTTGAAGGACACAGGGTACAAGAATGCATTCCACACTGGGTGCTGGGGCACAGGGCTCAGTTTGTTTACAGTTTATGTGAGTGGAGAAAACTCCTGTTTCCTGGTTCCCTCTTTAGTCCCTTTCTTATGTTGATAGTGGTTTAGATTTGAGCCTGTTGTGTCAGTTGTTCTACGGTAGTAGACTTAATTGGTAACTTTTTTAAATAGCAATTGTCTCACTCTTTTCTGGGAGTGATCCAGTATTTATATGTGCTCTCCTACACCGCTCCATCATTTTCCCATAACTCCATGCATTCATTAGATAATATTCTCAATTTCCCCACCATTCCCCCTTGCTCGTCTTTCATTAACACTTAACACGTAGAACTCTGCATGCAGAGATGTCTGCACTCATAACATAGAACTCAACACACAAGAGATAAGGCAGGTGTAGGCGGAGATCTTTGTATGAATGTTAGTGAATAGCATGTATAAGTGCGTGAAGTAGCACTACTTTATATTCTCAAAATTGTTTTCATGAATAGGCCTTTGGGAATAGATCCTTGTGAGTGTGATTAGAAATAGACCAATCCTCCATAAAATATCATACATAACTGCATGAAACATACAATTTGATGCATAGTTTGTATTATTAACAATAGTAGACTGTGCTTCTATTCTATTTCTTTCAAAGATATTTTGGCATTTTATTAAAGTTGAAGGCAGTTCATGAAAATGCAGGGATGTGTTTGAGTGCTCTTGTAAATGCTAATGCTTTGGCTTTTCCTGTACAGCATTACACTAGGCAGACAATGTATCCAGCAATCTCTTCTTTAAAAGCATCCAACAATAAGAACTTTCTAACAGTCGATTTTCTGAATGACCTTATTGAAACATGGAGCAGATGAAGCCTGTGAAAGCTCACAACCGTTGCAAGAGAATGTTTTGTGTTACTCCTCTGCAAATTAGAGCGGTTAAGTGGACCACTCTACAATCTCAAGCTTGCAAGTTCTTTTCAACAGCATTTGTGTTGTGATCAAATACCTTTCTAATGTTCAATAGCGGCAAAGGAATTAAAGTATATATTTATTTCAAATTAAAGTATATGTTTATTTAATGCCTGGCCTTGTACGTTTTGGAGTGGTGTTCTGAAGCCCAACATTTTCCTAATTCGAAAGCTGGAAAGCTTTTATATAATTCTAGTAAAAGATTTTAGCCGAATTTGGGTTATGATGCTGGCGCTTTTAGCTGGTCTTGTCCCTGAGATTGTGAGTTCAAATGCTGAAATATGCAAAGTGGTCTATATTTTTTTAACTTGTCAAGAAGCTCGCAGCAAGTCCATTACTTTTACACGTCCAATCAAAATCAAATAAAATGAAAGGTTCTGAAGTAAAATCTCATGGACCTATTAAAAAACAAAATTACACATTTGGGCTTATGCGCATGTAAACTTACTACTACACGTAATAATAAGATTTTTTTTGCTATTCAACATTTCCGTGTTAAATTTACTACTTGATGCAGACTTATATGACTCTACTCCTTAAAACAAGAGATGGGGCATGCTAGAACAGGATTTACTACTGCAAAGGTACTACTAGTATTTTTTCACAGATAGGCAGAGGTATTTGCACCTAAGTTTTAAAAAAAAGTAAGTAAGTAGTGCTATTTAAGTACTACTAAAAGTAGGGTATTGCACTGTTACATCGCAACTTTTACAACGAGAGTCTTTTACAACGGAACTATTACAACGCAGGATCCATTACATCGGATGCCATTACAACGCATGGCATTACATAGCAGATGCTATTACAACGCATGGTATTACATCGTAAGTATAGGTAAGTATTTAATTTTTTTTAAATTTTATTAATATTAATTATAATTAAATATATTTATTTATGTTTTTTAATATTATTAATTTTTTTATTTATTATATTAATTAAAGTAATTTTTAAAATAAGTACACGTGTACAGGGGTGTTTTTAGGTTTCAGGGTAGGGTTTGGGTTTTGGGGTACAGGGGTGTTTTTAGGTTTCAGGGTAGGGTTTGGGTTTTGGGGTACAGGGGTGTTTTTAGGTTTCAGGGTAGGGTTTGGGTTTTGGGGTACAGGGGTGTTTTTAGGTTTCAGGGTAGGGTCTGGGTTTTGAGGTACATGGGTGTTTTTAGGTTTCAGGGTAGGGTTTGGGTTTTGGGGTACAGGGGTGTTTTTAGGTTTCAGGGTAGGGTTTGGGTTTTGGGGTACAGGGGTGTTTTTAGGTTTCAGGGTAGGGTTTGGGTTTTGGGGTACAGGGGTGTTTTTAGGTTTCAGGGTAGGGTTTGGATTTTGGGGTACAGGGGTGTTTTTAGGTTTCAGGGTAGGGTTTGGGTTTTGGGGTATGGGTACAGGGGTGTTTTTAGGTTTCAGGGTAGGGTTTGGGTTTTGGGGTACAGGGGTGTTTTTAGGTTTCAGGGTAGGGTTTGGGTTTTGGGGTACAGGGGTGTTTTTAGGTTTCAGGGTAGGGTTTGGGTTTTGGGGTACATGGGTGTTTTTAGGTTTTAGGGTTGGGTTTGGGTTTTGGGGTACAGGGGTGTTTTAGGGTTCAGGGTTGGGTTTGTGCTTAGGGCTAATTAAATGATATTTACCATTTATAAATTAATTAAAATATATTTATTATATTAAATTAATTATATTATATTAATTACATTTTTTAATTAAATTAATTAAATTAAATAAATTATTTTAATTAATTTATTTTAATTTTAATTTTTAAAAATATTTAAATTAAATTAATTTCATTATATTAATTAATTAAAATTAATTACATTTTTTATTAAAATTAAATTAAATAAATAGATTTAAATTTATTAAATTAAATTAATTACTATTTTAAAATGTATTTTAATTAAATTAATTAAATTAAATTAATTAAATTAACTTAATTACATTTTTTTTAAAAAGATATACTTACCTATACTTACGATGTAATGCCATGCGTTGTAATAGCATCTGCTATGTAATGCCATGCGTTGTAATGGCATCCGATGTAATGGATCCTGCGTTGTAAAAATTCCGATGTAACGGAATGCGTTGTAAAAAACCGCGTTGTAGTGACACCAATCCAAAAGTAGCAGTTTGTGAATAGACCCTTAAAAGCTGTATTTAGAGTTTGGAGAAGCTAGAGCATTGACACCCACAAACCCAGACTTGTGGTTCCCCTGTTCTTTTTAGAGTTGGTGAGTCAGTATATTTAAACTGGCGAAGGCCGCACCTTCTTCACCAGTGTAACCCTCTGATGAGGTGATCCATCTACCAAGTAAGCACCTGGCCAAAGTCAGGTCCACACTGCCCTAGGACTGGTCGGCCGTCACTGGCTCTCCGTGGGCAAGTTTGAGCCCGTAGATTCCATGAACCTTTTCATAGAATCCGATTTGAACTGTACCCCATTGTCTGGTAAAAGAGAAGAGGGCAATCCTTCTCTAATGAAGCACTCATCTGGAAATCTGATTACGATATCAGTGTTAACATTCTCCACCCCCTTTAGTTCAGTCCACCTTGAAAACAGATCCACTAAGACCAATATATGCTTACAAGAACCACCTTGCCATACTATGGATCCCATTATGTCTAATGCTAATTCCTCCCACGGTAATTTAGGACATCCCAAGGAAGAAATGAACTACTCTTATCTGCACACTCACAACTGATACACTCTCGTACAGACCTTTCAATTTCTAGGTCAATTCCATGCCACCAGTACAAAGCCTTAATGTTTTTTTGGGTCCTGGAAATTCCTGGATGACCATCATGTCCCATTGAAATTATTTTGGAATGTACACCTTTGGGTGGAACAAGTTTATCCCCACGGCATACAAAGCTGCCATCTAAGCTTAGTTCATTTCTTACTTCTTACTTGTGGAGTGGTGTGGCTCACTGGCTAGAGGCGGCAGACCTGTAAGCAGAGAACGGCCTGGGACCAGGGTTCAATTCCCGACGCGGCAGGGGGACCAGGGTCAAAACGGACTAGATAATTCTCGCCTCGGTGCCTACTCTAACCAGGGAACACACTCGGCAACTCTGGGCTTTAACCTTGCCTCATCTCTACAACGGCCCCCCACAGATGCCGGGTATGCCTGGTTTCACCTTGGAGATACCCAGAAAGGGACCATCTCACAGGGAAAACCAGGACGGGTTCCCCAGCGGTCTTCAGCGCCAGGATACTCCATGGAGTCGCAGTGCGCTTTACAAGTACACCCACATTTACATTTACATTTCCCAGAATGGTTTAAACTGAGAATCAGATTTGGAATGCACGTGCCAACCATTAGTAACTTTTTCTTTAACTCCTTCAAGGACTACATCCCATTCTTCCTTAGAAAAGGCTTGAGAATCAGAAAACACTCCAGCAACTCAACAATCATTCCAGGGGTTAAGATCAACTTCTCTTGTGGGCAAGGAAAGTCTGCTTAGATATTTCTGCAATGACATTTTTAACTTCAGGTACATATTCAATAATATACACATAATCCTGAAGTCTCATAGATAATCTTGCAATCCTAGCTGATGCTCTAAATAAAACTTTAGTAGTTAGCAATTTGGTTAAAGGTTTATGATCAGAGCTAAGTGTGAACTGTTTGCCCCAAATGAATTTGCGAAAATGTTCCGTTGCCCACACGCAGGCCAAAGTTTCCCGCTCAATGACGGAATACTTCTCTTCACATGGTGACAAGGAACGTCATGCAAATGCTATGACTACCTCAACACCTTGGTGTGACATTTGTGAGAGGACACTGCCTAAACCAGTACCCCTGTCATCAGTAGTGAGAAAAGTCTGAGCTGTAGGATCAAATCCTTGTATCATGGGGGCATTGGCTATTGCTGACAGTATCTCATGAATTGCTTTCTTGGAGCCCTCACTCCAAATAAAAGGTGATTTGGTTTTCGTCAAAATACGCATTTCATATTTTTTCTGAGCAAATTGGTTGACGAACTTCGAGTAAAATTCCGCAAGCCCAAAAACGATCTGAGTTCGTCCTTTGACTTTGGCTCTGGGGAATTAATGATAGCTTCAACCAATTTTGCTTTAGGTTTTATACCTCCTACACAAATTTCATGCCACAAGTACGTGGCCGATTTTTCTGCAAACTTGCATGTGCTCAATTCAGCAACTAAACCATTACACACAAGAATTTTGAGTACTTCCCCGAGTATAGAATCATGATGAGACTTGCTCTTTCCCATTATCAAAATGTCGTGTTGAAAAAAAATGACTTCCTGTATGTGACCAAATAACCTTGACATTAATCTGTGGAAGACTGCAGCCGCTGAGCCAAACGGCATACGTTTGAACCTGAAGCAACCAAAAGGAGTACAACATGATTTTAAATATCTGCTATCAGGATCCAGAACGATTTCATGATATTCTGCAGATAAGTCCATAGTGGAAAACCACTTAGCATCTCTAGTCAAAGAAAATATTTCGTCTATTCTAGGCAACGGGTATTGGTCAATAAGTATTTAGCCATTCAGATATCTCAAGTCCACACACAAGCGGGCCTTTCCGTTGGCCATGCGTGCTACGACCAATAGAGAAACCCACTCCGCTGCTTCTACTGTCTCAATTACATTTGAATTTAACAGTTTTTCCAATTCTGATTTGACTTCATCTCTAATGATCATTGGTATATTCCTTGCTTTGTGTATCTTAGACAAGGCATCAGTTTTTCAATCGAATATGGTGGTTAAACCCTTTCAACTTACTTAGAGAATTCATCAAGAACCCATTTTTTAGTGTCTTCACCATAACATGAGACCAACAATTGCTCTCTGCTATTAGGATCCAGAATGATATTCAGATTTTTTGATCTTTCCATCCTAATACGGACGGTCCTTCTTTGGAAATGTATTATTTACAGGTAGCATGTCTGCCTTCGAATCTAAAAACTACCCATATTGCAAACTTGTCACTGCTGAAAAGTGACCAGAGCAGCTTTTTTTACAGTATAGAGATCCCAGCGAGGTAGGTTTAGGTTTAAAACTATGGGGGGCGTGTGGGGGGGATGGGGTAGAGGGGGGCAGTCTTCTGCAAGGGTAGCAGAGGCCGTGGTCTTCACCCATATGGTAGATCATCTACCAGGGTCTAAATGACCCCAAAAATGTTTTCAGCAGTTGAAGATCATTAGCCATATTATACACTGGGGCCAGAGGCATTGTTCGCTAATATTTGAATCACTTGAAGGGCAAAACCTTAACTAACATTTTAAACCAAAATTTTCATCCAGTCTCTAAGTAGGCATGTGGGTTCAAAGTCACAGCAAAATGTATTGATACTAGTGGAGATGATGTACCCCACAGAGCCAGAGCAGGTGGAAGATCCTTCTCCCACATTGCAGCCAAGACCTGGAATGAGCTACCGGCAGACATCAGAGGTGCCCCTCCCTGAAATCCTTCAGGAAGACCCTCAAAACCTGGCTCATTGGCTAAACAGATCTGCGGACCCCCCGCCCTAGCGCCTAGAGACCCTCACAGGTGAGTAGCGCGCTAGAGTGGTGGACCTCAAATCTGGGGAACCAGGTTCGAGTCTCAGCAAGGACACCAACATCTTGTGATGAAGGGCACATCACTTAATCTCCCCGTGTCTAACAAAAATTAATGTGTCTTCACATAACCCAACTGGTGCTTGTGTAAAGCGCTCTGATAACTTCGGGTCAAACTTGCGCTATAAAAAAAGAACTCAGATTCTAGTGCAGTCTAGCTGTTTAGCCTTTGATATTCAAAGCTCAGTGCAGAAATCACTAGGGGATACATAAACACTCACAAGCTCTTAAGAAACATTCATGTTTAAGTGGTAGGAGTTACGAGTGGTAGAACAAAATATGTATTTCCCATTTAAGCTTTCCTCCACTATATGAAAAACTGCTGAATAGAAATACAATAAACGTGAAATGTATTTAGAATTTTACATATTTTTGTTGTTCAAAGATGCTGAGCCAGCTTCAAAAGGACAGTCAGAGAAACACTGTATACATGTTGCCAGTTAATTCTACGAAAACTCTCAGGTCGTCCCTTGGTCTGAATTTTGATAATTTAATGTCAATTAGAACATTGGAATGTTGGGCGCTCCATTGCAGACAATGGAGTGCTACCTGCTTCTACGGGCCGGTAAAGGCCCGCAGAGCAACATTCCAATGTTCTACAAAGGCTTCTCGAAGTTCGAGGGGATTTATATCCCCTCGAGCTTAGAGAACCCTTTGTTTAATTTGTTAGAACATTCTGCCCTCTAGTGACAGAATGTTCTAATAGCCTTATAGCCCTTCGTAGCGGGCTATACGGCTATTAAAGTCCCCCTGTTTTGTTAAAGTCCCTCGCCTTCGGCTCGGGCCTTTTACGATTCAGCGGGCCTTTAATAGCCGGTATAGCCCGCTACGGTGGGCTATAAGGCTATATCAAATCATATGTTTCATTTAGACTTTGGTCTTTTACACAAAAAATGCTTACAAATATACAATAAACAGATAAAAACCGGCATGACATTCAATTAAAACTCAGGGTAATCTGCATTCAATACAATCTATCCCATCAAAAGATTCAACATCATCTAAAAGCATCTTAATAAATAATTTAAAATAATTTAAAATAATTTAAAAGCTCCATATTATTGAATAAAATTCCTCAGTTTAACTTTAAGAAGAAATCCACAGACGAAAAAACTGCCCTATGGCACACATCACATCAAGAAATCTAATGTCAACCAGTACATGTATTCTTTGCCCCTATCCTTAATATCATATTTAATAAAAATGGGTTTTAAAAAAGATTTCCGTTGGCCTACAAACCATAAACAATCCAAAAGAGTATGATTTAGATCCCCTTTTGAGTTGAGACCACAATTACATATTTTCCTTCATTTAACAAAGCACCATATCCTTTGGACAAAAAAACATGATTTAACCCACATCAAAATCTCAGAAAAAGTCTATGCTTCTTAATATTGGGAAGTCTCTCCAGATCGGTAAAGGTCTCACCTACCACCCATACATTTATCAAGTGGGAGGCAGATTTCTTCTTATTCAGATAAATGAGATCATCCTCCCATGAAACCTGTTTAAGTCTTCTTCTCAACCACTCCTCATACATGGCTATTGGGTTGATCCCAACTGCTGATTCTATTTTTAGTTCCCTACAATAAATTAGTATCCTCCATCTAACGTCACGGGCCCAGGCAAGCTTGCTTTGATATATCTTGTTTTTACATAACAACAACATTTCTGAGACTTCTGAACTATCTATTCATGGCCAAAATTGTACAATCTGCATGTGCTAGATGTGTACACCCCATCAAGCCTGTTTTCATTCTAAGTGCCTGTACCATAGATGGCGATGGGAAAGAAAGTAGCCTTTTCAGGTACCTACCTTCTTCGAGGTCTCACCTCTTTTAGCCCCTTATGCCGATCACCTCAACACTATACTGAAACTGAGGCCTTATCATTGCCTGATATGCCACCAGCACTGGCTGTAGGGAGGGTCCCCCATAATGATTATCAGATGTCTTCAGTCAAGCTAGCATGTCTGATGAGGGGTGAAACCCTGAAACCGGTCCAAGGATGCTGGTTTCCAGTACAGGGAGTACCTGGCCTGTCACTTCAAGCTGGACTATTACCATAGGGAGCAGGGTCAAGACGGATTTGCATATGGCTGGGTTCAAACTGGAATGGCATGGGGAGCAAAAAAATGGTGGATTTAGGCCCAGATCTTTGTACTGGGGTAAATGTATGGCATTTGTCTGCATTATGTCCTTCAATTGTTCTTTTTGCATTTGTTTCCTTATCGGGAGCACTTTGGTCTTGTCCATATTTATTTTTTTTTTTAAATTCTGCAAATAATTTTCTCTTGAGCCCAATTCCTGTCAGATAAAAAATCACAAAATCGTCTGTTTATAAAAGACAGCTAATGTGCTTACCATTCATTTTAGGGCTCATCATATTTGATTGACTGGGGGTTTTGGGAAGGTCAGCCAAAAACAGGAAAAATAGTGTTGGTGCCAATACACAACCTTGTATCAGGCCATTTTTATATTAATTATTTTGGTAAGGGTTCCTTTACTATACAGTTCCACTTGGGCCCAATTATCTCTATGAAGTTCCTGCTAAATTAAAAGCAAATATTTTGGGATCCCATGTATCAATAATGCTTCCCATAACAGAGTTTGATCGAGAGAATTGAATGCGGAGCTGAAATCTACAAAGCAACAATACAGAACTCCACACTGCTCTATAGACTTCTTAGCATTGACTGATAGATGCCAGCAGCAGTCACTCATTGAGTAAGGTTCTCCTTAAAACCACCCTGTTACTGTGGAATAATAGAATTTACTTCAGCCCTTCCTTTAACATCCCCAAAATAATTATTGAGAAGACCTTTCCACTTACGTCCAACAGGTTTATTTGCCAGTGGTTTCAGGGAGGGCATACTCATCTTTTTTATATATTGGTATGATCATTGCTCCCTTCCAACTATGAAAAATATTCCTGTCACAAGTATTTCATGGAAGAGGGTATGAAACAAGCTGGTTCACTGTATTTGATTTTTATGTTATTGCTGGTAGATTGTCGGAGCATGCAGCCCATGTTAGTTTTAGCGCCTGATTCACAAAATTAAAATGAGACAAAAATCCAACTTTACAATTTTCAGTATTCACAAAGTACATTTACTACTTGTTAGTGCCCTTTGTAAATACCGAAAGTCATGAAGGTAAACTTTTGGTATTCACAAAGGGCATTTGCGAGTAGTAAATGCCCTTTGTGAATACCAAAAGTTGGAAAGCTAGACTTTGATCACAGTTTACCTTTGTGAATCGAGCCCTTTCTTAATTTCTGGCTCTGTGAATCCATCTTTTGTTTCCTCCCCAATAAAAAACCTATTGGGGCGCTTGACATGTGTGGCATTATTATAATAGGCGTCCTCTAAAAAAAATGCCCATGCTTCTCGACTCACAGAGCCAGTAGTTTGCCCCTGGGAAATTCCCATCCCACTCTATACCAACCTCTAAATTTTCCTTATATTTTTGGTCTCTGTAGTCTCCATCATTGCTTCCTAGCATTTTGCATTTGCTTCGGTCTGATTCCTAGCAACCAGATTTTTAAATTCCTTCTTTAAACCAAGCAGCCGGAACCCCCCCAACTTTATTTCTTGAGTATATAGTGTGTCTTTTGAGATTTTGAATATTACTTTTTAAGATTCTAGATTCTTTATCGAACCAACTGTTTCTGCCTGCTTTTTGGATCCAAGTTTCTTTTGTGTGATATTAAAAGTTGCTACTTAAATCTTTAGACAAGCGACAACCTTTTTTATTATTTCATTGTAGCAGGATAAAAAAATCAGATGGGTCCATCCAATGTATTAGTCCTTCGTATTTATCTTGAAGGGTCTTCAATAATATTAGATGCTTCTTTGAGAGTCTTATTCCCAGACATTTTGAGCAAACAACCTTTAAAGGGAGGTCTCTCATTTGCCTAGTTGCCATTTCCAATTTAAGAATTATACTTAATGGGTTGTGATCACTCCCCTCCATCAGGAGAACTTCTTATATTCTAATTAATTTGAGGTGGGGTGCCGCTCGCAGCAGTCTCCGGTTTTTGGATTGCCCGCAGTTCTGTGTATCTTACCCGGACCTTTGGTGCTACGGAGGATCTCTTGGAACTTTGGTGCCTTTTGTATTGAGGTAGATTACAGAGCGGGAGGTCGGGACTGCGAGGACCAGCATTCCCTAATCGCCTGCAGCTGGTGCCTCTTTCCGTTCTCTCCCCGCCTACCTCTCCCTGCCAGCTCTTAACTGCTCGCGGGCGCCGCTCGTAGCAGTCTCCGTTTTTTGGATTGCCCGCAGTTCTGTGTATCTTACCCAGAACTTTGGTGCTACGGAGGATCTCTTGGAACTTTGGTGCCTTTTGTATTGAGGGGGATTACAGAGCGGGTGGTCGGGACTGCGAGGACCAGCATTCCCTAATCGCCTGCAGCTGGTGCCTCTTCCCGTTCTCTCCCCGCCTACCTCTCCCTGCCTGCTCTTAACTGCTCGCGGCCCCCGCTTTGCGGGAGCCGCTCGCAGCAGTCTCCGGTTTTTGGATTGCCCGCAGTTCTGTGTATCTTACCCGGACCTTTGGTGCTACTGAGGATCTCTTGGAACTTTGGTGCCTTTTGTATTGAGGGGGATTACAGAGCGGGAGGTCGGGACTGCGAGAACCAGCATTCCCCAATCGCCTGCAGCTGGTGCCTCTTTCCGTTCTCTCCCCGCCTACCTCTCCCTGCCTGCTCTTAACTGCTCGCGGGCGCCGCTCGCAGCAGTCTCCGGTTTTTGGATTGCCCGCAGTTCTGTGTATCTTACCCGGAACTTTGGTGCTACTGAGGATCTCTTGGAACTTTGGTGCCTTTTGTATTGAGGGGGATTACAGAGCGGGTGGTCGGGACTGCGAGGACCAGCATTCCCTAATCGCCTGCAGCTGGTGCCTCTTCCCGTTCTCTCCCCGCCTACCTCTCCCTGCCTGCTCTTAACTGCTCGCGGACCCTGCTTTGCGGGGGCCGCTCGCAGCAGTCTCCGGTTTTTGGATTGCCCGCAGTTCTGTGTATCTTACCCGGACCTTTGGTGCTACGGAGGATCTCTTGGAACTTTGGTGCCTTTTGTATTGAGTGGGATTACAGAGCGGGAGGTCGGGACTGCGAGGACCAGCATTCCCTAATCGCCTGCAGCTGGTGCCTCTTCCCGTTCTCTCCCCGCCTACCTCTCCCTGCCTGTTCTTTACTGCTCGCGGCCCCCGCTTCGCGGGAGCCGCTCGCAGCAGTCTCCGGTTTTTGGATTGCCCGCAGTTCTGTGTATTTTACCCGGACCTTTGGTGCTACGGAGGATCTCTTGGAACTTTGGGGCCTTTTGTAATAAGGGGGATTACATAGCGGGAAGGTCGGGACTGCGAGGACCACCATGCCCTAATCGCCTGCAGCTGGTACCTCTTCCCGTTCTCTTCCCGCCTACCTGTGGTATTTATTTACGTCCCTCCCCGCTCCGCGGAACGCGCGCGGACGCGCGTCGGGCGAAGCCCGGGCCAAGGGCGGGCCCGTTCTAGCCCGTTCCAGACCGATCAAGACCGGACCGGGCCACCCCCATTGCTTTGTTTTTAAATCCTGCACTTTTTTAAAATTTTTACCAACTTCCTGCTTAACAGCTGTTCATATTTGACCTTTTGGTAATATACAGTGAGATTTTTAAGGATGACCACTCTTGAAAGCAGTAGGGCTGCCAAAGGGGGGAAACATCTAACAGGTACCCTCGATGATTTTATTACCAGGACCAACTCTGTAATAGATATGGGCATAAGTCTGATGGAACATAGAGTATCACTGGACTTAGCAGTTGCGAGAAGAATGTCGCAGAACCCTGTAATGGCCAAAAAATCATCTTTGGGTCACATAGCGTCTGCAAAACCCCTGAACGTGCGATCGTCCCTGCTCCCATTTTGGCGCATGTGCATGTGCACCATACCCCAGTCCAAATTCCTCAAATGTTAACCCCTACCCAAGTGTCCTTGCAATCGTCTACTGATACCACAGACCCCTTAGGGTCAGTTGCGGTAGGCGATATTCCAGTTGAAACTATTGAGATAGATGCTCAAGGAGATGAGGTTAGTAAAGGACAGGAACTTGGGAGGAAGGAGGGTGCCATACCAAAAAGGAAACGTCCCACTGCATCAGCTTATACTAGGAAAAAGGAAAAAGTTGCTAAGGAACAGGACCTTAGGGGCAGGGCAAATAAAAAAGTGAATGGGAATGGTACGGGTAGGCAGGCGTCTTTGATTGGACACGCAGAGGTACAAAATGTTGTAAACTCAGATGCACCAGAGGTCCAGCAAAATTTGTTAACTTCGTGCTATTTGGGAGACAGCAGAGTTGGGAATGTGGAAGAGGGGAATGAGATTCTACTGAAGAATATAGGGGATATTTTAAAAAAACTCCTAACCCCATTAGAAATTAGACTAACACGTATAGAAAATCAGTTAATCGAGGTGGAAAAAAGTATTATAACATTGTCTAGCGTGAGCATAGTGGGATCAACGCCTAATTGTACTACGGGTGATGTCCGGATTCCACCGGCACCATCAGCACTACTCGCGAATAAATCTCAACCTCTGGCCCAGGATAGGAGTGCCAACAACACAAACACACCCATGCTGAAACCAGTAGTTATTGTACCAATAGGCACGGAAACTCCAGCACAGAGCATAAATGCTAACAACACAAACCAGCAGAACCAAAAAGGGGTTCAAACAGGGAGAAAACCGAGGGGGGGATACATCAATCTACCACCAGATGCTAGCCCCTACATAGTAGTGCTGACAGGGGTCCCTGAATTAAATAACCAACAGGAGGAAACCTTCTGGACACTTAAAAACAAAGTTT
Source organism: Lissotriton helveticus (assembly GCF_964261635.1). Lineage (NCBI taxonomy): Eukaryota > Metazoa > Chordata > Amphibia > Caudata > Salamandridae > Lissotriton > Lissotriton helveticus. Next base: position 1,596,462,246 of record NC_136059.1, on the reverse strand, counting down.
CACACTGGCTGAACGTAAAGAGGCCCTTACCCCACCATATAAAGAGCAAAATCCTAATGGTTCGTAGGGTTCCATGGATAGGCCCCTCAAACAAAACTATCGCTGGAGATTGCGTCGTTGTCACGTTTGAGGAGCCACGTACTGTGTACCACATATGTACATCGAATGCTTATGGTGGAAATTCCGCAATTGAAACCAGACCACTCTCTTTCTTCTATCCACCAACGAGGCGTCCTGAGGGGGGTGGGAGTTGGACGGTGGTTAACCACCCTGCCCAGGGTGGGTTTAGTGGTGGGAGACAGGGTAACCCAATACGATGGATGGGGGCACCAACTTACAACAGATTTAGCTGCCTGGAGGCAGTGGATTGACTGACGCCGACGGTGGGTTGTATAACCAGTACCAAAGGCGCTTCAACTACACTGAGCCCCATGAGCAAGACTAACCACAGGGAATGCCCCATTGAAGTGAATATAGAAGTGAATGCAGGAGCAAAAAATAGCACCGGCTTTGGTGCTCATGTTGCCTCTAGGGAATCACGAGTTGCCAGTGCAAACAGCAGCGAAGATTAACTGGTGGAAGATCGCGTTCAGGGAGTGAGAGGAGTTAGCCCAGTTAGCCCAATTACATCTGAGAGGGGGTGCATAACTAACATTGCCGCACAGGGGGAGCTATGCATGATCCTAGTTGCGCAGTACTCGCTGGGAGTACAGCCAACGAGAACCGACGTCTCACACATAAGGCCCCTAAATTTAGAGCCAGTTCCGACAAGAAGCTGTAATAACGCGACCCTGAAATTAATATCCTGGAACATAGCGGGTGTAGCTAAGAATTTGAGGGACCCAGATTGGGCAAAGTACATTGACTGTAGTGATTTTTGCCTTTTACAAGAATCATGGACACTTGAAACACCCCACAGGGTAGGCTACAAATCATTTGGAATTGGAGCAGTCCCCTCCATAAGAGGCAGGCCATCAGGTGGCCTAATCTCCTGGGTCAAAGTAACACTGAGGATCCGGATTGAGGTTATAGATACCAACTCCTTAGATGTACTAGCACTAAAAATTACAACTGGAGAAGGGAAAATATAGTATTTAATTAATGTCTACAATAGACCTGCACCTGTATCTAAGGAATCACTCACCCTAGTTAAACTAGACTCCTGGTAGAGTAGGACAGTTGGTTTAGAAGCGGTTATTATAGCTGGGGACCTGAATAGTAATTTCGAACCAGTTCGAGGGATTAGTGATGTGTTTGACGAGGAAGATCAAGTTAATAATATTCCTCCACTGGACAACATAGAACCGGTAAAATGCTCAGTTTTGGCAGTTCAACTAGTAAAGTTGACCGCAGAACATGGCCTTATGGCTTGTAATGGTTGCCTCCCGTCGGACATCTCCAAGAAACCAACCTTTACCAGAATTAACTGTAAAAGCAATTTGGATTTTGTAATTGTCTCGTTGTCCATTTGGCAGCACATGGTTGACCTCGAGGTGAAAGATAGGACAGAGAGTGACCATTACCCTTTGGATATGTTACTAGAAGCACGCCTGGTTATAGAGGCTGCGATTCCATTGCCAATAGATGCATATAGCTCAGTACGTGATGAGGTTTTAGTTAGTAATAATAGACGAGCATTAAAGAGGTCACATATACTAGAGCCCGGCAATATCCTTGAAGCAATCTATTCACAGTTTGCAACGTTTTTTGCAGCCGTTGCGGGCTCCCCATCTGAGGCCCACATTCCCGAACACTTTGTTGCACTCCACAATGAGTTCTTTATGGCATTGAAAACATTAGTGACAAAAATGCCAAAAAAGAATCAGCAAAATCTGAATACCTTGTCCCAAAGCAAACCATGGTATGACAAGACTTGTAGGGTATCCAAGGGAAATCTACTGCTGGCAATTAAAACCAAAACCCCAGCAGATGTTAGAATAGCTAGGAAAGCCTATAAGCGAGTACAGGCTGCCTCAAGGAAGGCGTGGGAGGAGGATAGCTGGGCGGACATGTTGGAAGCCGCAAAAGCAAAGGATACTGCAGGGTTTTGGAGGCTAGTTGTGAATGGGAACCATGAAGGGAGAGTTGTCAAGGACGCCTACCTTGACGAATCCACATGGGTTAACCATTTCACAACTCTATATAAAAAATATGATGGAAACCCAAAAGGTATTAGTGATGAAGTACTATGCCTCACACCTCCCAGCGATCATTTGGAGTTTACAATTGAGGAAACAGAGGTGGCAATCAATGTAGTGAAAAGCGGCAAAGCGCCAGGATTAGACAAAATACATGGAGACCTCTATAAACACGATATAAAGGTTTGGGCACCATACATAAATTATTTATGCAACATGCTGTCCCGTAGTCTAGATTTCCCAGATAGTTGCGTTACTTTTCGCAGATGATACCATTCTAATTTCGCAAACCAAAAAAGGTCTCCAGGCACTACTTCGTTCATTTAGTGATTACTGTAATAAGAAAGGGTTGGAAATCAATGCAAAGAAATCAAAATGTATGGCCTTAAACCCTATTAAACCAGATAAAGGATATTTATTATTAAATGGCCAAAAATTGGAATCGGTCGAACATTTTTCTTACCTGGGGGTCTCGCTTGATTCCAATTTCACATGGAAACCCCAAATTGATAAAAGTAAGGTAATATTTGCACAGAATACTAAACCCATCCTTAAGAAGCAAAGTTTAAGTATCAGCAAAGCTTTGTCACCAGTAGTGAAGCTCTTTAAATTCAAAGTCCAACCGGCAGCCTTATATGGCGCAGAGATTTGGGGTCCCGCTTCAAAGGATGCTTTTGGAATCATGGATAATAAATTCATGCGAAGCATCATAAGGGCCCTAAAATGTACCCCTCTGGTACCTCTTCAGTTGGACCTGGATATTAAGAGGACTGACCATTACATCATCGTCAGGCCATTAATGTTTTGGGTGAGACTGTGGCAGACACCAGAGTTGCTTGATTATAGAAATGGGCTTAAAGAGATAATGTGTTTAGATGCACCAAATTCCATTGTCTGGCTTAAACATATTAGAATGTGGTTTATTAAAATAGGTCTTCCCCAATTTTGGGAATGCCCCGAAAGGTTACCGTCAAATTAAAAAAATATGGTGAAAAAGGCTTTCTGGGGTTTCATCAATAACCAATTAACCAATGGGAACAGTGGTGGGACTTTAGTCAGCAATTTCTTAACCTTCAAGGATGAGCCCCTATTTGAGGCTTTCCTTGATGAAGTTGAGCCCCCACTCGCCAAAACCCTATTTATGAAATTTAGGTATGGGAACCTTATGACTAACTCTACTTTGGCGCATTGGTCCAGGAAAAGTAACGGTGATACCGCAATGGCAAGTGAAACCTGTACTATGTGTGAGGGCAATCACAAGGAGGACAACCTGCATATCCTTTTCTATTGCCCAGCCTATGTGCTGGCCAGAAGAAAGTGGATTAAACCTTTGTGTAATCTTTTGGGTATTAGGTCATGTAAGATGGCACTTAGAATAATTAAATCTGATACAACTCAAACCATAGTATTCAGCGCCAGTAGATTTCTCCATTCTATCTATTTTGTCCGTAGGAAAAAAGGTTTAAAGTTATAAGGATAAAGCGGAGGCCTTGTGTACTTTTAAGACTCTTGTTTTAGTACAACGAATCAGATAGGCATGTTGTTATGTTTTTATGCTTCTTTTAACTGTAACAATTTTATTAGGCACATTTCCTTTATTTATAACGAATGGATAACAACTGAGAATTGAAATGTTTTATAAATGAAATGTATTGTTGTGCAAATCTTTTATGGCAAAATGTATGCCGAAATAAAGAAAGAAAGAAAGAAATTAATTTGAAAACCCATATGTGTGCAAAGACGTAATCAATTGGGCAATTCTTATTACTATAAAGGAACGTTTTCCTTGGGGAAGTCCCTGGGCACTCCACCATTTAGGCTCACAAAGCCATTTAATAAAAGGAAGTCTAACAAGACTTCCTCCTTCCCTCAGGCCTCGTTTGACAAGAGACAAAGCACGTTGTGCATTAAAAGCAGCGAAACAGTCCTCATATTTTTCCTCTAAACTCTTGGACAACAATTTATGGTTAAAATCTCCGATCAGAATGATTCAATCTTGGGGATACTGTGCGCCTATTTTAACAGCATCCTCTTTAAACAATTTCATATTTGCCTTATAGTTTAAGACACGTCTTTCCTGCATATACATATTCAAAATAATAATACATTTCTTCCCCATGATCATATTTGCCAATGTTATACCACAAGCAAGTATCCAATTACAACAGGTCTTAACATCCTATACACTTGAGGCAATTTTGGAGAACACCGATGTTAATAATCCCACCAAGGGTCGTCCTGAAGCATTCCATACTGCCTTCAGATTGACCCCAAGAAGCCATCAATCTGTGAGGGCTCACTGCCCAGCCATGTCCCCTGGAAACACAAAATTGGATACTGCTCAATTATATCCTTAAACACCAGGAACTTCAATAATGTAGCTAATGGGAATTCGAGGAGAACAAGCTATTGCTGTGCAGGGGAACCCATCCCTAATCCACATAACTTAAATGTTCCCAATCCCCCACAACCTCATTCCACTCCAGGAAATCATACCTAATTTGAACATCGGGGATTTCCCTATATCTGTAACCATCCTCTTGAGGTAATATAACTTGAAGTCCCCCTTCACTACATTCCTTTACATACCAAAACTAGCAAGCTCCTCTCACTGATCCAATTTAATTTGCTTTGCCCCAAGGCCTTCATGGCATTTCAGAAAACTCTTGCTTTAAAGTTCTACCTGTTCTAAGGGAGTTTTCCTAGATATGTTCATTACCTGAAGTTTTAACACTGTATCTGCATTAAGAAGGATATTTCTAACCAAACCTAAATACAGTCATATTTTTGTGACATCCTTACAATCTCGATTTTCCAAGAAGCCTACTTGCTTCAGCTCGGTTGCAGGGACTGCATTTATACTTGGACAGAAAGAAAATAGTTCAATGAGCCGAGACAAAATTAAGGATTTTAACTTCTTTTGTTTACCCTCGCCTATTTATTTGAATCGGGCTCTAGGTAGATCCTTAAAGAGTTTGCCTCCCTCCTCATGGCTTCCTCGCAGATAGGGTGGGAAATGGCACCCCTCTCGGGCTTTACAAATACTTTGTCCTCCTTCTGGAACAAATGTAACTATGGCGTACATACCTTTCTTCCCTCTTTGGGCTCCTCCCTTCATTTACTCCCTTTATCGGATCCTCCATTGTAACCCTATTGGTGTTCTTTAAACTCCTTTCGCACCTTCTGTATCCTACCACGCGGACCCACTCAATGGACCTGTTAGGGAGGACACTTTCCCTGTTGTTTACATGTCTTGTTAAAACTGGCCTGGTGCAGAGTCAAATTGTTACTTTTAACTGAGGCAGTTCTGATAGCCCCTCTTTTTATTGTCTCTAAACTTTGGTTTACAGGTTGAGAGTGTTTATTAATATATAGGCTTTCTTTTTCTTGCCTCTAATTATCACCTCCTGGGCTTCTTTTTTAATTATTTGTTCAGGCTTGGGCAGTCCAAACCAGAGGAATAACCATAGCACCTTCCTTTTTTCTTTATTCACATCAGGAATTTGGATATGTACACCAAGGGCATCCCTTCCAAAGGCAACCCTTCCAAAGTTGGGGCTGCTACTGTGGGATGAGTGCTCTCCCCCTCCTCCCCCCAACACCCCTCCCCCCACACTGACAAACTGAATCATCCCTCCCCTAAACAGGTCTAACTAACTTTGGCATACAACCATTTATCTGTTTCAGTTCTGAGGCAATTGCCTGCAAATACACATTATGTGACCTCAATGTATCGGTGTTCACTATCACTGCCTCAAAAATTCCCTGAAAAGTTTTTTGCTTTAGGACCTGACATCCAACATCGAGGATGAGGGACATGAACCAACTGTAAAGTCACGAGGTAGCGAGGGAGGAGGTTCTACCTTCGTCAGATTTATGGGGATAAACAGCGATCCCTCCATCTCAAACTCCAAGGAACCAATTACCTTGTGAAGGTTCGATAGGCGACAGAAACAACAGACGATATACTGCTGTGGCGTATCTTTTAAACAGTGGGCATCTGTGGATAGTCAATCTAAAAAGTGAATGGCCAAAGAAAAAATATATTTAATAAATGAAGCTCACTCTAAAGTTAAAATCTACCTCGTGGCGAACAGGGCCAAAAAACGTACCTGATGTGATCCTTATAGATGACCGCAAAAGGGTGGCACAACGGGCCCTCTCAATGTGGCGTGTATAGATAAAAGCGCCAACAAAGAGAAAACACTGAGTTTAAATGTCCAAGGCAGCGGTCATGTGATAGCCTCTAAATTGCGCGTAACGTCAAAAATCGTGATGACGTATCAACGTATCTATCTAAGATCAGTGCAGCGGGTATGTCTTCAGTCTAATAGTTAACAGTGAGGACAGACTCACACGAAAGGGAATCGCATACAACTAAACTTTATTGAAAATGACAATCTAAACAAGGATTACTACCGTGAACCTAAATTAATAAATGAAACTAAGGTAATATTAAATTTGAAGCTAAAAAAGGCGATGTGAATCCCCTTTGATAACAATATAAATTGTCAATATGTCAATTAAATCCTTTAGTTTGTATTACAACCTCATAACATTATAGACCTCAGTGTACAAATTCATAGAGTCTATGACAATAAGACTAAAATACCATATAGAACAATGGTGCTAGATTAATTACATCATAATATAAATATCAATATAAAGGGCAATAGGATCTATAATGAATTATATCAAAATCTTTACATTTTAACAAAGAGGCCATAGAGCGATCCTATCATAAATCTCAGAAGTATAAGGATCACGACAACATATAAAAAAATATATTCAGATGATGGCGTTCTCCCAAGGTATTTCACTGTTAAGACCTTTAGTGAAGGTGTCAAAAAAGAAAATCCAAAACACCTCGCGTTTTTTGCGTATGTTTAGGCCTCCTTTGTTATCAGGGGTTCTAATTCTCTCTAGAATTCTCCAACATAATTCGTCAGGTTTGTGGTTTTGTTCTAAAAAATGTTTTACCATAGGGGCCTGGATTTTCTTAGTGCGAATTGCTGAACGATGTTCAGTGATCCGGGTTTGGATCATTCTTGTGGTTTCCCCTACGTATCCAAGGGAACAGGGGCATAGAATAAAGTAAATAGTGTTCTGAGTTTTGCAGCTCCACATTTCTGTTGCTTTTATTGTCTGACCATTGTATGTGAACGTCTCGCCTTCAATAATCTGATCACAGGATTTACAATTAGAACATTTTATAGTACCTTTGATAGGCATGCAACCATCTATATATTTTTGAATAAATCTCGGGCCATTGGCGATGTCAAAACGAGAATGAACAATAAAATCTTTAATATTTCTGTTCCGCCGATGGGCGAAACGAGGCTTAAGTAGTTTGGGTCCTTGTGTGTGGTTACTATTTAAAATGTGCCAGTTTGCATGAATTATTTGTTTGATTTTTGTATCAAGTTTAGAGTGTTTTGTAACACACACTAATCGTGAATTTTCTTTAATGGCCTTAGATGGTTGCGGTCAAAAAATCTTGCTCTTTTGTAAGAGTCCCTCACCAGCCGGTGAGGGTATCCTCAATCTAAGAATTCTTTTGTCATTAAGGCAGCCTGTCTATCATTATCGATAAGATTTGTACAATTTCTTCTGACCCTAAGAAATTGGGAAAATGGGATACCTTGTTTTTGATTTCTTGGGTGAAAACTATTGAAGTGGAGCAAGGTGTTCCTTGCAGTGGGCTTGATAAATAAATGCACGTCCAATTGTCCAGCCTGATGTCTAACTAAAATATCCAAAAATTCAACTTGGTCTGTGCTTATATGTGCTGTGAATTTAAGATTACTAACAGTTAGGTTGAGCCAACTTAAAAATTCAGATAAAGAATCTCTCCCATTGGTCCAGACAAAAAAAATATCATCGATATATCTGGACCAATGGGAGACAGACTCAAAAAAAGGTGCTATCTCATTGTAAACGAATCTATCCTCAAAGGCTGCCATGTAAATATTAGCCACAGACAAGACATTCATATGCACACTGTGTTTAATAAAGGTCCTGTGCCCAGACACCAGAGCAGGGTCTATGCCTAACCACCTGTGTGGCCTGCTGAGAATGCTGGGTTGACCATGTCAGAGCTTGACATGGTGGAATGATAGGTGCACAGTAAAGGTTGGGCAAATGGGTTGTTGAGCATTGGTCAGTCCACAGGTGAATCCCTGCAAACAGTTGCTGCTTTTCCTCCCATGCAGCCTTGCCTAGTAAATTTGGCCAACCTAAGGTTTGGCTCAAGACTTGGTGGCAGATCATGCATGAGAATAATTGATCACATGTGAGACAACCACAGGGGCAAAGGCCACCAGGGAGGTTGGTCATAGACCCTGGTCATAATTTAAGGCCTTGCGCATAACTGGTTCCTTTATAAGGAACCCCTCTTTTTATTTGTATGCTTTTTTGAATGTGATTGTCTGGGAGGCATTTAAAGTTGCATTCAGAGGCTGGGTTATTGGCTACGCGGCTCTGGTCAATAAGCAATAAGCTCATAAAATTCAAACATTACAGACAGATATAGAGAATTTGAGTTATATACTAAATTGGATCAGCTCAGAAAAGCCAGAAAATCTCTTCTCAGTGGGATTTAGCCAAAGCTAAGGAACGAATGAAACAATTTTTTAATTGGAGGAGGTTACGGTAGTATGGCCTATAAATAAAAAGTCTACCAAGAAAGTCAACATATAGGGAGATATTTGGCACAGACTACAAAGGTGCAAAGTAATACAAATGAAATTGCCCAGATCAGGGATCCTGAAACAGGGGTAGTTGAAAACTCTAAGGAGAAGATTGCTAAGATATTTCTTCAACATTTCAGAAATATCTATGAAGAAGTGCAGGATATCGATCTTCAACTGCTTTCACAACATTTTGAACCTCTACAGATGCCTCAAATCTCAGATATTCTGAGGGATTCCCTTATGGAATTAGCAGACCACCCTGTCTGTGACTGCTTTTGAAATAAAACAGGTATTTTTTTTTTTAAATGCAGCCCGTTTTCCTTACAGGAAAAATTAAATGTATCTATTTCCTTTTTTAAGGGCAGGCTGTGGTCCCTGGGACCGGCAGCATAGGAAGCATGAAAATGAACCATTAACAAAGGGATATCGTAGTACATGTGAACTAGCATCACATAGGTGTCCTCCTGTTCCCAGTATTATTTCTTCTTTTCCAGAGCCTTCAGGTTCTTCAGTGCTTGAATGCATTGGTTCAGTGCTTGAAACGCGTTGGCCCAGCTGTTCTGTTGTAATAAGGTACTACACATGAAAATTAGGTCCTGTTTCAAGTCCTCCTTTTAAGGGCAGTGTTGGACCTCCAGATTCTCCCCATGGCCCTGGACTAACTGGATGTGGTCACCCCGGTGCTGTTTTTTTTAAATCTGGTATACCTGGTTGTAATCTTTCCTGTGTCTAGTCTTTCTGGCCCTGCTCCTAGCTCATCATTGTATTAGTGCTTCATGGGCCTAGTGATTTTAGTACTACTCATTCTCAACCTGAACCTTTTGATCTGCTGGGTCCATCTAGTCCCATGGACCTGCTTCTCTTAGGGCTGGCACTCCTAGGATTCCTGGCTTGGGCCATCCCAATTCTGCTTTCCCTCGTCCCTTTGCTGTACCTGGTAGCGTGTCCACTGGTCCTGGTCCCCCTTATTAAGGACACTAGGACTGGAACTGGTCATTTTGTTCTGTGTCTGGCCCTATTGGTACTTGTGGATCTGGTGGCCCTGATTCCCCTGATCCTTGACGGCCTGGTGCTAATACCCCAGTTTGTAGATCTCCAACTGTACGTGGAACTTCAGGCACTGGTCCCCTTCGTTCTGACCGCTCTGGTCCTCCTAGCCATGTGCCTGGTCCTGGTTATTCTGATCATTCTAGTCCACTTCAGCCTCCCCATCTGGTCCCTGGTCCTAATGTCCCTAGTCCACCTGCTCCTGATTAGTTCTCTGGTCCAACATGTCATGATACTTTTACCCTGTTCCTCCTGCTCATTGTCATTGTGGAATAACTTCACAACGACAGAACATGTAAAAGTGGTTTTGTGGCTATATCATGGTATACGTGCTGGAGTCCTCGCTCCGCTCCCTGAACAGAAAGTGAAGTGGGATGAGGCCCTTGAACTTCAGATAATAGATGTGGACTGGGAGAGGATCCATGCACATGTACTTGATGTCTCACGAAATGTCAGTGTAGGAAGCTGGGTCTGCACCAAAGTGAGGTATAGTGTGCACAGAGTCCAGTGGAACCCCAAAGGTAGGCAGAGGTAAAGGTAGATAGCAACTTACTCTCTGTTCTTGGTAGTGTGGGCGAGCAGCAATGTTTTAACAGAGGGTAGTGTTCAGCATTTGTTGTACACACTCAATCAGCAAATGATTGTCACACACTCAAAGACTGAACTTCAGACCAGTTGGTTTTGTATAAAAATATTCTTTTAATTATTTTATTTCCTACAACCTAGCAAGCTGGCACAAGTAAGTTATACTTTGCAGTAATAATACAGTTTGAATTGCAGTTGTGTATATATTTTGGTTTGATTGCAGTAGAGTTACTCATAATTCAATGCTTTGAAATATTGTACATATACTTTGTGTTGGCTTTTCAACAGAATGTCAAAAAGATTACTTTACAGATTGCTTTTCGTATACAGTATAGTATACCTGGACACTACACTGGGACATTTCCTGTAAACAGATAAGTAAAAGCGTTTTGGGTATTTTGTTACAGCTTCAGAGACTTTTATAGATTTTCCAACTCCACACTTAGAAACTTTTTCATAGAAAAACAGTCAATGTTATCCTATGGGAGGAAATAGTGTTATTGGTTAACAGGTAAGTACTTTGTTGTGGAGTTGGGTTTCTGGGGTTAGACTCAGGTATTCCCCAGGGTAAATGATGCACTCTTGTTACACCCTCACTGGCACTAGGGCGGCCGGGTGCAGAGTGCTGAGACCCAATTCTATCCAATGGGGGGTGGAGGGCCTCCGGTTGGTGGCTACTCAGGCCTCAAGGTTGTGGGAGCAAAGCTCCAGGATTTAAGCTCAGTGCAAATGGTTCAAGATAGCACCAAAGGAACACCCTCAGTGGCACTAAGGCGGCCGGGTGCAGGGTGCTGGTTTGTCGTCGGGTGCCCTGTTACTTCCAATAGGGATCCTCCGGTTTGCAAACACACTGCAGGCTCGAGAACGAAGGTCTTCTGGGTACGACCACCACTTGGAGAGGTAAGTTGTGATTCCGGTGATTGGTTAGACACCATTGGTTGGGCCACCCAAGTCTATGGGGCATCGGGTGCAGGGGTGTCTTTTAGGGTCAGATCTTATTACCAGCTCCTGGTTGTGGTTGGGGGACCTTCCAGATTGAGGCTGCAGATGTCGGCTGGAGGCTTGAGGCAGTTCAGGGATCACTGGATCTCGGGTCTGGATCACCGGGGAGGCCTCCTCGTGGTGTTGGGTCATTCGAAGTCGGGCCGTTGGTGATGGGTACAGAGTGGTGCAGACTCACAGATTTTGTCGGGGCTGGAGTCTGTTGGTGAACAAATCTGGTGTTCCCAGAAGACAAAGTCTTTTCTTTGGAAGGCAGGGCTGGTCCTCGAGATTCTTGAGGTTGCTGGCTGCAAGACACACAAGAGATTCGCTTCTGCAGGCTCGAGGTGGGGACAGGCGGGTAGGGCTGGTGCCATGTCAGTTGGCGTCGTCCTCCTCTTCTTAGCCTCGGGCACAGCTGTTCGTTCCTTCTTCTTCTTCTCTTCTTGAAGTTTCTTCTCTGAGGAGGCAAGGTTCAGGGGTGCCCCTAAATACTATATTTAGGGGTGTTACAGGTAATTAAAAGGTTGGGATCAATGGGGCACTTCCTTGGGGAGGGTACACTTCAGTGGGAGGGGGCATATGCATCACTCTGGTTGGCTGGGTCTCCCCATCAGTAAGATGGCGAGGACTGAGAGTTGTGCTTCACCTCGCCTCCCCCACCTGAGGGGTGGGGTTGGCAGAGGTGGGCACACCTCCCTTCCCCACTTGGTTTTCCCACCAGTTCTCCCACCCAAAGTGGAGGTCAGAACCAGTGGGGACAAGTTGATGGAAGCAGCCAGGGGATGCTCACAAAGTCGGCAAGCCTTTGAAGCTTCTGCTTCATGGACACTGCCCATCCTGTGGCAGGAGGATTGGTACCCCGTCCCACGATGTGCATTATTTCAGGCCCCAGAAAGCTGTCTGGTGGTGGCAGCGGGGGAGAAGCCATTCATCCTGGACAGTCATTTTTCAGGGGGCATCTCTAAGATGCCCTGTGTGGCATCAGTGTGGGTTTCATGTGCTGAGAAGTTTGATACCATTCATAATGACAAACTCCCAGCACCATATACTGTTAATGACATTTCTGCACTTAAAGTGTCTAAGAATTGGCTTAGATATTGTAGGGGTACAGGGCTCATGTACCTGTACCCTCACCACTGGTATAGTTCACCCAGCTAGAGGGGTGGCTGATCTATGCCAGGGCAGTGGGTTGTAGGCATGGCACACAGGAATGTGTGCTGAGTCAACTCTTCACTTTGTTTTGCACCAAAACATGCAGCCTGCAAAGGCAGTGTGTGAGTATAAAGATACAGGGCCTCTAAGGGTGGTACAATAAGTGCTGCTGAGCCTTAGGGGCCTTCCCTGGGCATAGTGCCATGGGTACCTGTGGTCCCATTAACAGGGACTGACCTGTGGCCAGAGAGTGCCAATTGGGTTTGGTCTTCTATGCAGTTTTAGGGAAAGAACATAGGCCATGGGGGGCAACCATGCAGAAAGAGGGCACTTTCTCACAGTCAGGTTTAAATTAATTCATTTTTACATGTTACATAGCTCAAACCTTATGCCAGGCAAGATCAACCAGTTCCATGCAACTGTTGCTGCAAAATGTCTGAAATGTGGGGAATAAGGGACCAATTAATTCCATATGATTTAGTCCTGCCTGAGTTTAGCTGGGTTCTTGGAAGTGGGTGTAGTTTGTGTAAACTACATAACTTTACGGGCAATCACTTCTACTCCCTTAACCTGTGTTCTTGGGGGATATCCTCAGCCTAAAAAGAGGAAATTCACTACTAGATTTATTGATTTGGCATGCATGTTGTATAAACTTGAATTCACAATGCACTGGAAGACTGTGCATGGCCCTCAAATAATTAGATGGCAAAAAAACTGTTTAAATGGGCAACACTGGAAAGTGTTTTGCAGTTTTGGGAATTGAGAAAGGGCAGGGAAAAACTGAAAATGTGCAATCATGGAAACACCTTGTGGACTGTTTGTTGACTCCAGACGCTGATATAATTTCACCAAATAACTCCCTGATATCTCAGGATGTTTTAGAGGGTGGTAGTAACTGATCTTTTTTTTAATTTTTATTTTTAGTTTTTTTTCTCATCTTGTGGATATATAGATAAGGAGGTTTAAGGAGTCTGATGGTCCATTATTCTTACGCCTTCACTGCCCCGTTCTCGTAAGTTGTCTTAGGGGAGTATACCCTTTTCTGTTATGACCAGTCATTTTACTCCTATCACCTTTTATCGTTATCAATAATTCCGTGGTTTGGGGAAGGAGCTAGCCTATTAGGCTACTCGGCAGTAATCAATCCTGCCTGGAATTATTGTGTCCGCTTTAATCATTGGATTTTATTTTCAGTTGTTATGAAGTAGTGAATGGTTTGTCTGGAAGTGTTGTTCCCAAATTTCCCAAAAACGAAATCTCTTGGAATTTTTCCCTTTCCTGTCGAGTTTGTTAGTTTTTATTATAGAGTTTAGCCAGTTATCATGTGTGGGTGCTTCCAGTTTGATCCAATTTACGCAAATCTCTCTACGCGCAAGCAGGATTAGTATGAACATCAAACTTTCATGTTTTTTACTTAGCTTACCTTTACTGATATCGCTGTTGTTATGTATCCCAAAAATAATGAGAGGGGTACTTACAGTTTTTTTGACTCCCAGTACTGTGGTTAGTGTCTTACTAATCTCATTCCATAGGTAGAGAGTGCGGGGCATTTCTGGAACATATGGACGTCGTCTGCTTTTGCCTCTCCGCATTTGGGACATGATTTTATGTTCGTATCTTTACATTTAGACAGTTTTTTTGGGGTCCAATAGGCTCTATGTAGTGAGAATAAGTGATTCCTTTTTAGTGAGGCAGGTTTTACGCAGGACCAACATTTTTCCATAGATTTCTTCCAGAGAAGTTGTAAATCCAGTTCTTGTTCAGGCATATCTTTTCTCCAATATGTTTTCCGGGATTAGGAAATCTTCTTCTCCTGCTTCAATAAGGGCCCAATACCATTTCGCTATTTCTTTCTTAACTGGTGTTATTTTAATCATTTCGCTTTCAAGGTTCTCATTGTTGCTCTTGTCATTTGGTAAGTTGTTAGACCAGCTACTTAGTTGGTAGAATTGAAATTTTGATAGTTTGCCTTCAGTGATTGTATATAATTGGTCCCACGTGATTAGAGTATTTCCTATCAATAATTGTCCCCATCTTTCAATTCCTGCTTTTTTGAGAGGGATCGCTAGTGAATCTTTTAAGCAATCCGGAGCCCCAGGAGAATTCCAAATTGGGGCTGTGTTACTATAGTATGGTATATTCATAGTTGTTCTGATTTGGTTCCAGAGTTTTGCAGCATTATGTAGGATCTTTAGTTTTATTTTTTTTAAGTATTTGGGATGGCCAAATTTAAATAGGAAGTGGTCTCTTCCTTCAGTCATAGTTTGTAGGAAATTTGGGTATGATTGATGTTTCCTTAGGAGAGGTCGAAAGTTTTTAAATTGAAATGATCTATAATATTCATATATGTCAGGACTTGCTATTCCGCCTTGTTCTTTTCTTCTCCTGAGTTTATTCCAAGCTATCCTTGTGCCTTTTGATGCCCAGATAAAACTAGATATTTCTCCTTGCATCTTCTTTAAAAATTCTTTTTTAAATTCTAATGGGATGGTGTTAAAGAGATAAGTAAATTTAGGAGTGATGGTCATTTTTACAGCATTAGATCTTCCTAGAAAACCTAATGGTAATCCTGACCAGATTTTAAAAGGTCTTCTCATTTCTTTGGCTGCTGTGTTTAGATTCAGTTGTGGAATATTTTCGAGATCTTTTACTATTGTGATTCCCAAATATTTTATTTTGTCTCTGAAAAATGGCGTGTTAGGGCTTGTGTTCCAACTCATTGCTTCTGTTTTGTATTTATTGGTTAGGTATCCCAAAACTTTGCCGAAGTTGATCATCGTGTCTTCTATTGCTTGATTAGCTTCTTCATAATTAATTGTGAATATCATTAGATCGTCTGCGTAAAGTGCCACTTTTTTTGACCGGTTTTGATATTTGAAAGGTATTATTATAGGGTGGTTTCTGATCGAACAGGCTAGTGGTTCAATATAGAGGTTAAAGAGTAACGGTGATAGTGGGCAGCCTTGCCTCGTACCTCTTTGGATCTCGATATTGCTAGTTAAGTTTCCATTGACTATTATTTTTGCTCTTGGGTTCTTATATACCTCCCTTACCATATGGTCAAAACTATCCCCTAGTTTGTTTTTCTTAATGATTTCATTTAAAAAGGCCCAGTTGACTCGGTCGAAAGCCTTAGCCGCGTCATAAGTGATTATGGTTAAAGGTAGTTTTTCACAAATAGCAATATCAGCAGCTGCAAATAGTTCATGGGTGATCTCATGAATTTGTCGACCTTTTATGAAACCTTTCTGGTCAAGATTGATCAATGTTGGCATAACCTTGGCTAGTCTTTTAGCAATGACTTGCATGAATAGCTTGTAATCACAAATGAGTAATGATATAGGTCTATAAAACTCACATAATTTTGGATTTTTACCAGGTTTTAAGATAATGCTAATCGTGGCATCATTCCAAGATTCGGGTATTTTTTCATGATCCAAATATATGTTATTCATGATTTCTGTCAGGTGATTAATTAGAGACTCTTTAAGTGTTATGTAAAACTCATTTGGGAGCGCGTCCGGGCCCGCAGCTTTTCCTTTTTTCAGATCTTTAATTGCCGCTCTAAGTTCTTCGGGTTTTATTTTCCTGTTTAATTCTGATTTTTCATCTTCTGTTAAGTTTGGAAGCGGTATGGCGTCGAGATAGTTCTTAATTTCTTCTCTTGCTGGGTTTAAGCTTTCTTTATAGAGGCTGGAGAAAAACTTTGTAAACTCCTGTCTTATTGTAACATCGTTCGAGCTTTGCGATGTTTGGTTTTGAGTCTGGATACACAGGATATTATTCCTTACCTGCTCAGTTTTAATTCTCCAGGCAAGCATTTTCCCGCATCCTTCCCCGTATTCATAATTTGATAATTTGCTATTTTCCCATTTTTCTTGAACTATATTCTCCAAGTAGTCATTCAGAGTTTCCTTGAGTTTACAGATTTTTTCGGTTAATTCTTCCATTGATTCTGAGTGGTTTCCACAGACTAATTTTATCTCTACCGCTTTAATCTCCTCTTCCATTCTTCTGATTTCCTGTTTTTTTATTTTTGTTTTATGTGCGCCTAGGCTGAGTAGTTTCCCTCTGATCACATCTTTATAAGCATCCCATCTGATTTGTTTTGATGTACCGATTGCATTATCCTCAAAATATTGTTTAGAAACTGTTTCAAGCTGGTTCACGCTTTGTGCATCTTTAAATATGGATCGTTCTACTGTCCATCTAGGGGGGGGGTTGTTTTCCGGTAATGAGAGGGTTAATTGTACTCCTGAATGGTCTGATAGGTGGGCAGGGATTTGTTAAATTTTTCTACCACTATCTTGGAGGAGTCTGTTTACTAAGAAGAAATGTATTCTTGATCTATGACCGAGCTTTTTTTTGTGGAAAGTGTAAGGGTGTGTTTTCTCCCCTTTTTGTCTCCACATGTCCTCTAGGTCTAGGTCTTTTTTTTATAAATTCCTAACCACTCTCTCATTTTGGGAAGGTTCATCTGTTTATTTGGGGGTAATCTGTCCAATATAGGGTCTGGTATAATGTTATAATCTCCCCCTACTATTATGGGAGCGGTGGTTGTTATCAATTCCTTATAAAGTTTTTGGAGGGGTGACGATTCATCCAGGTTCGGACCATAATATCCAGCTATAGTTAAGATGTTATCTTCTATCCTGATTTTGACTACTACCCACCTACCTTTATTATCCACTACCTTTTTTTCTATCTTGGCTTTTATAGATTTTTTATGATGACTGCTACCCCCTTTATGTTACAGTCTTGTGTAGTATAAATGCAGGCGTCCACCCATTTAAGATTTTTTCTATTTGGTCCCACTCGGAACTTACACGATGAGTCTCTTGAAGGATAATAATCTCACATTCAGATTCTTGTAAATATTCCAGAATTCTTCTTCTTCTGTTAGAAGTTCTAAGCCCATTTACATTCCATGAGTGGACTTTAACTAGTTTTCCTTTTGTCATTTTATGTCTGTTTTTACATCTTTCCTTTCAGATTTGGGGCATATATTGTATGGTCTGATTGACTCCCATTTTTACTCCATTTTTTTTGTTTTTTTGAGGATATTTTTTCTGATTTTTTCCCTATTTTGCTCCCCACCCGTGCCTTGTCATTTCTGGCGTTTTTAAATAAAAGTGTGATTTCCTGTTCCCACCCTGAGGAAGCCTCCCTTTTTCTTCTTTTGGGTAGTATTTTCTACCCTGTTCGTGCTCCAATGTCACCAAATTTATTTAGTTATATATAGATATGTAGTCACTTTCCTTTTTTGATTCTCTGATTCTATTTTACAAATCTCTTTGCATTTAGTAACATGTACTTTTATTTTGCTGAATTTCTTACAAGGTCTAGTTTGAACGTTCGACGTTTTTTGATGCCTTTTAAAGCCTTCTTTAGTTCGTTTTTTTGGATTGGATCTGGTCCTTTATCAGTTGTATCAAGGTCTCCACTTCGTATGGTTCTCTGATGTTATGCATTTTATTGCGCCACATCATTCTTAGTGCTGCCGGGAATTTCATTTGAACAGTCGCTCCCAGACTTTTTAGTTCTTGCATGTGCTGTCCCAATTCCCATTGCCTATCTTGGGTGGCCCTACAAATGTCAGATCGGATTCTAAACGACCAATTGTCTTTATTTTGTGTCCCGCTCTTTAGACCCTCACTTAGAATCTTCTCTTTTAGGGTATAGGTCTTAAAGTTAATTAGGATTTTTATTGGAGCTTTTCTGTCTTTGCTTTTCCTGAAGGGGTCTCAGTGAACCCGCTGGATATCCTCTGCTAAGTTGCAGTCTTTAGTCCGTGGAAAAAATTCTTCTAGTAGAGAAATTGTAAAGGTTTTTATGTCTGTCCCTTCCAGGTTCTCGGGCACATTTAGCACCCTGAGGCTGTTTCTTCTTCCTTGGTTCTCTAGGGACTCGAGTTTCTCCTTGGTGATTCTATCACTTTCTTTCAGGTGTCTTATGTCTTTTTGATTTATGTCTACTTTTTATTGAGTGTTTCAACTGCCATTTCTACTGTGGTGACCCTTTCGGCCAAGTCGTTTAGTTTGTGGTCCAAATTTTCGCATACTTCCCGTATTTTGCTTTGGTTTCCCTCAGAAATAGAGAATTTCTCACTCATCTCTCCCATTATTTTGTC
This sequence comes from Lissotriton helveticus, assembly GCF_964261635.1. NCBI lineage: Eukaryota > Metazoa > Chordata > Amphibia > Caudata > Salamandridae > Lissotriton > Lissotriton helveticus. The sequence goes on along the minus strand of NC_136059.1, from coordinate 1,596,443,518 downwards.
CATAAATATCGCCATCATTTTTCCCAATTGGCTTTCTGCCATGGAATCATTGCTTGCTTGTGCAGGCTGTTGATCGGAATTCTCTGTTAGCGATAGCATGAGCGTATTATTATCATTATTTGTCTCTACAGGTGGCGTTATATCTATTGAAGTAGATGGTAGTGCAATCGACATTTCACCCGAGTATTTCTGTGTTAAGCCCTTTGATTGTGTAGGTTCCAGTTCCTCCAATTCCTCCAGATCCTCCTCGGACGTAGTAGTTATGCTTCGGTCGTCAGAGTTTACAGGTGAGGAGTGAGTTTCTATTCGCGATTGACCTCCTCTCACTTGTACTGAATGCTGCACTTTAAAGTATGATCTTAGGGAGGGGGTCACTCTAATTTTTTGTTTTTGTTTTAAGTCACTTGATCCCTGAGCCTTTAGTTTTGCAGACCTTGTTTTTATGTTTTCTGATAATTCTACAAGATTGGGAAGTACCTTCTGATTTCTTTTTGTGCTTCTAGGGGTCACGTTCTTTTTCTGGATGGGGAAGTGATTTTGTTTTAATAATCGGCGATTCCTAAGACAGTATGAGGATCTACCGGCAAATCCCAGTGTTTTTTCTGATTCTAATTGAGTGTCTTTTCTCCCCTCAAATTTTCTAGAGTTTGTACCATAATTATATTTTCCTGGTTGCGAAAGATCGCTTCTCTCTTGCTCGTCTTTAATTGCTAGTTTTGTCTTAGGGTCTTGGTTGCCAATTTTTTTAAAGTTTGTATTCACAGTGACAGTATCAATTTCATTATCAGAGTCTGCCCCCCGCCTCGTACCTGTAGTTGCACAGTCCTGTTCCACTCTTGTTCTTTTATCGTCTTCTTCTGATGTCCGGTTTGTCCAGAAAATATTGTGGCCTCTTTTGATCCTTTTGCTACCAAGTCAGTATTGAGATCAGTTACAGGGGTTACACCAGTTTCTTCCCTTCTATTCGTCTGACAATAGGCTCCCGAGGGAACTACACACAATGTAGCACCATGGCTTCGTTTGGCGTCGTGCACTGCCGTCTCGTCGGGCACAGCGTTCATCGGCAGCCGCTGTACCGGCTTTCCTCCTGAAGGCGATGTTGGCTTCTCTGCTTCGGTTAGTGCCCCGTTCCATTCAGAGATCAACGCGCTGATTTTGCTGGTCGTGCCCCAGAAGAAGATCCTACGGTACGCTCTACGGCAGGACTGTGTGGCTTTCAACGCTTTTGCCCAGCGCCCCGTGTATGGCGGCAGTGTGCTTTCAGGTACGTTTCTTCCCCATGGAGGATAGATAGTCATAATTTTTACGGTAATATTATTTTCCTTGCACAGTTTTTTTTTTTGATGTCGCCTTTGTTTATGGTTCAGCGACCGCGTCAGCGCTAGCGGGCAGTTTGGAAGTTTAACAGTGAGAGACGAAAAAGGCAAGCTCTCTCAGAAAATCTTCGAAGGCGCTTGTTTCTAGCTGGCTGAGTCTTATAAAAAAAAATGTTATGCTACTGGGTCCGCTAAGGCCTTATTGGGTTTAGTCTTCGAGTTTAGTGCTTCAAAAGAGGTCTTGGAAAGTGATACATCTTTTGATGTGTGGTGGTGTATCGGAGCTCGCGACCGAGTGTCTTAGCCGGCCGCCATCTTCCTAAAAAAAACGGTAGTAACTGATCTTGCATGAGTTTCCATAGGTGGGACATTGAACCACTGCAGTGAACTTTGAAATACTTGACTGGGGTGATCCAACGTGACACCTAATCAGGGATCAATACTCGATAACATACAAATGGTCCATACACATTTACCCAAATCCCTGATGCGCTGGGTATCACGTTTTAATGAGGCTAAAATTAATTTGTTTCCTTCACAGCTTCATGTTTGACATCTCTAAATACATAACTAAACCTTTATATCAACTCTCTTCCTTTGGTCGATGGACCAATTATTGAGAAGTTGATGGTAAAGATAATACTATCTAATTAACTATCTAGTTAGCTAAATAATCACAGACTCTGTAAGATTAATAAAGTTTATCTCAAATGAATAATAAATGCTCATTGATTACAGTTACAAATGCAAACCATAAAATTCACAAGAGGAAGAGAAAACATCAGCAAAATGCAAACAGTGTCATCCTCATCATCAATATACAATATGCACATGAAGGAGTGGATAGATTAAGAGACATCTGTTTCAGTAAAATAATGTGAAATGATATACATATGATCGATGGGATAGATGAAGAGACATAAGTTTCAGAGACAAAAATACTTTTGCAAATGATTATGCAATGTACGAGTCAGATGGATATACTACCCAAGGATCAGTGAAATACCACCCCCCAGCCAAGGAGGTAGTGGGGGTCCCCTGAAATAGAGTCAGGGAACAAAGACTTCAGAACCCAGGAACAGGACAGAGACAGGAACAGCTAGGCCCCTCTGCATACCGACGGACAGTGACGCATCACCCCTCTCTGCTCTCTTCTCTCTTTCATACGATCTTGCTAAACCACACCCCCAAAGGCACCCCAGTTATACCCTAAAACCTACATGTCCGTCCCACATGAGTTGAAACAATTCACAAAACTTGGCAGCTTATTGGTTGGTTTGGGAGATGGTCTGTCACACCACCAGGTTCCCATTCACATTTTCTTCAGCCTATTGCTTAATTTGTTGCTTGCATAAGGTAATTTCTGACTCATTCATTTATTTTTAATACTTGATACTTTCACATAATTTCACATGTATTTTTCAGCTACGTCCAGGGAAGAAGTCTTGGGTCCCAGGGCCAGTCTCATCCTTTTGGTAGGCATACAATGTTCTTTGAGCTGAACATCCATGAACTTTTATTCTTCCTCTGCAGCGCTCAGCACTTCTGCTTGTTTTGTCAGGTCATTGTTTCTCACTCTCCAGCCCCTCATCTATCAGGCCAATTTAAGAAAATTGCAGGCCTTTTTGGCTCACTATGACAAATAAACATAAGCATTAATTAATTACATGATAATGCACTTTTCACTGGTTACCACCCACCTTTGCACTTTCCTCTGTTAATGTTTTCCTAGCAGAAGCTTAAAGCAAAAGCGGATTTATTTATTATTATTTTTAAAGCAAGATGAAAGATGCAAAATGCAGCCAAGTCATACATTATTTCTAGTGTCTTTCGAAGCGCGATGTAAATGTGACTTAGTTCTTTCATGCATTGGTTCACATTAGTGTACGCATGCGCAAAGCGGTTTTTCTCGTGTTCATGTGATATGTATGTTAGTTTGCACTCCACACAGTTAGTATGTATTACGTGGGTGTTAATCCAAGCAGGTTTTCTTTTGCGAAAACCCTGCTCCATCAATCCACCCTCAGTTGGCTTTCTGGGGCCATGATAAAATACCCACCATAACAAGTGCCATCTTCATTTTTCTACAATTCAGTGTTCTTCTCTCTTTTTAGGACACTTTCGTCTGAATCTTTTATCATAACATAGTAGTCTCCTTTTATATCTTCTAGTACTAGCTCATCTCTTTTTCTTCTTCTTGCTCCTTCGTTTGTTCTTTGAATCTGTCATCTCTTTTCTTCTACTGAAATGATTGGCATTAATATTTTCCCTAATTAGCTACTTCCAAAGGTAGAAAACCATTTACCTACAGAAGATAAACTCTTACCAAGTCTCTCCCAGACACATTCAACCTCCAGTTGGGTTAAATCTTCATGTAGTTTTGTAATATTCTTTATATATCCCTCAATACCTTTACCTTTGTCAGGGATATAAGTGCAGCAGTGTTGGATTTTCAACATGCCACAGGCTCCAACCTCTTGTGCCAATTAGATATTAAGGGCAAGTGAATTTTGCAAAACCATTGATCTGATTGCAACCATTTCTGTGTTAAATCATCAAGAACCCACCAGCAGTATTTGTTGATAAACAATCAACCACTGTGGACAATTTTCGAATTTATGTGAATTCAGAACGACTCCAACTGATGGTATCATTGCACCAAAGATATCACCTATTATATCTAAGAAACTCGGTCTCTTGTTCGTGTTAGTCCTTGTTTTATTTCATTCAATCTGTTATTGTTTCTGTCTACATGGTAGACCTTTAGAAAACGGTTGCAAAATAACAACTACCATGCCAATGTGCAGGCAACATGAATAGACTTTCTCACCACACACATAATAAACTCCTGGGAAAACAGGATCGGTTCCACCCTTTAATCCTCATCCTACAGTAATTTTGAAAGTATGCTCACATTCACTAGTACCAATGAAATAATTATTATAGTTAGTTTCTAATCTAAGCAAACAGATTTTCCCTTTCAGATACCAATCCAGGGACATTGCAGCGCAAATTATTTTTATAAGCCTATTCTATACAAAAGTTTTGGTAATATGGAAGAACTCTCCCAGATAACATGCATTTTTACTACTTAAAATCTTGTTCCGCTCCTTTATAACAGGTATTTCTGAAAATACTAAATCTATATTGGAATAATGATGCTCCAACTTCCCTGTCACCTAGAAGAGGATGGTTAAGATACTACAAGACACATGGATGATAAGTTACCCCCTCTGAGACAGACACAGGTAATTGCATGCACACATAACAAACACTCACATTCACTGTATTATTATACTCATACAACAATTTAGTAAAAACGTTTAACGAGAAATAACCAATTGATTTATCATGATGGAGAATGCTTCCATCTATTTGTCCTATATTAGTATTCAGGAATTCTTTAGTAACATCACTCATTTCACTTGCTACATCATTACAATTGTTTCCGTTATTAGTTACCGTTAGAATAGGTACAATGACAATTAATAATATCCACATAAATGTTAATAAAACAACACTACATATCAAGATGTTTTAGACTACATTTTGGATGTTCAGTCACTTTTGATTCAGCTATTTTGTATTCTATCAAAAATATAAAAATCAGTAAAACTAAATCTATAAAAACACAAATTTTACTCAAACATTTCTGAAAAATAGTGTAATCCTACACTTCAAGGCTTTCTTCTTTACACATTTTTTACTTTCTTTTGTTTAGGTCTTCTGAGTCATTCAATTTCTTTCGATTGACAAGGTTGCACTTTAATTTTTTACAGTTCTTTTAAGGTGGTTTTAATTTGCTTTCATCAACCTGCTCAGTGTCAGTACTGTTTTTTTCTTCACTTGGATCTGAGCTTTCAATCTCTTCCAAGATCATGGAACTCCACTCCGGTGGTGTGTATTTCTTGCTTAGAATTCTTATTCTCCTTGTTTTTCATACTAATTCTTCTCCTGACTCTTCTTGTTCTGTTTGACTTGAGACCTCATTAATTTGATTTGGTTTTCTCTTTCACTTTCTCCTCACAAGAGTGTTTTTCAGTCTTTTTACTCCACTTGGCAAATTATCACCTTTTCTTGTTCTTTTAGATTGGTTCACAGGTTCTTTTACTTTGCCCTTCTCTCATTGTTTCTTCTTTCTGACATTCAGTATCTTCCCTTTCTTCTGGTTCAACAACAGTCTCTTGAGACCCAGTATCTGGTGTCCACTCTATTTGACTTGTGCTCGGCTGTACATCATGTGTTTGTTCTTCAGAATCTGTCACTTTAGATTCTTCAGCTTCACACACTTCAGCCTCTGGTCTTTGACTTTGGTTTACCAGTTGCTGCTCTTCTTGTCTTTCAAGTGGACTTGGGACTCATCTGGTATGGCTTGCATGAATCCAATTAGGGCAGACCACCACACTTCACTGCTGTTGTCATTACCAGAATCACTTTGTAGGGTCCATTCCATCTGGGTTCTAAACACGATTTCCTCATGTGTTTCTTCATGAGATCCACTTGCCAGGGCTCAGATCATGAGCTTGATTTCACTGTGCTGTAGTGGCATTCTCTCCAACCTGGTGAGACACAGAACGCACCAGATCAGCCAGTCCTCTGCAATAATCAAGCACTAGATCATCAGATTGTTCGCTGATCTAATGGCTTGTCTCATTGCTCTTCCTATTAGGACTTTGTGAGGACTCAATCATGTCTTTTTGTCAGGTATGCTTCTACGACTCATCAATACAAGGGGTAAAGCATCAGGCCGTTTCAGTGTTGTGGATGCACACACCTTTCCTAACCTAAATTTTATAGCGCCATTGATCTGCTCGACCACTCCAGATGCTTCGGGTCAATAGGCGCAATGCAGCTTCTGCTCAATTTGTAATGCTGCACAAATCCTCCGAATTATCTTATTATTATAATGGGTTCCTCTATATGTTTCTAAAGAGACTGGAAATCTGAATTTAGGGATCAGTTCTCTCAAAAGTAGTTTGGCTACCTTTTGTTTCTTCTCGTGGGATAGGCTTCCACCCAGCGAGAGAACAAGCAAACAACAACCAACACATATTTCAGCCCTTTGCATGGGGGAAGCTCAATAAAATGTAATTGGAGACGGGTAATTGGTCCTACTGCTTTTACAATTTTCCCCCAACTAACAACTTTCTTTCTGCTTGGATTTTGCTGCTGACAGCTGACACACCTCTGGCTTAGACTCTATGCAATGACCCTGAATTTCGTGTTACACCATGATGGCTTGAAGCGCCTGATCATTGTGTCTCTTCCAACACATGCAATTCCATGGTACACCCTGGCCATTTGGGATAATAAATATGGCATGATTGATCTTTTGTCTAGATAAACAAACGTGTCATCTTTTACTCTCTTTCTGCAGCCTGAATTTATCCAAATGGCCTTTTCCTCATCACCTGCTTCCTCCTGCAACTGTGTAATCTCATCCCAAGTTTAAAATGAAGATGGGAACATAGGATGGTTATTGGTATTTTCTTTTTCTATCCCTCTGCTGAGGGCACATAAATTTAGTGCACAGAAACGCGCTACCTGATCGGCGTATCTGTTGCCCTTTGTCACATAACCATCTCCTGACTTACGCGCAGAACATTTGAGCACTGCAATCTTTTTGGGCAATTGTAAAGCATCCAATTAATCTTTTACAGTTTTGCTGGTTATTATAGTGGAACCTGAAGAAGTCAGAAAACTTCTTTGCATCCGTAGCTGACCGAATTCATGGACCACCCCGAAACCATATTGACTATCAGTAAATATGGTAACCCTCAGGCTTTGGGCAATTTTGCACACTCTAATGAGAGCTATCAATTTAGCAATTTGATCAGTGTGTACCCCTTTCAGACAGGATGCTTCTAAAACTCCCATTATTGGGCAAAGAGCATAGGCAGTGCATAATTCTCCTTTTTCATTTGTTAAACATGATCCATCAACAAACATCTCACAGTCTGATACTTCCAATGGGACATCTTCAATGTCAGGCTGGATTTACGGTTGTGCATCTCACCACAGTCACATTTTCAGCACCCAAAATCACTCTTTCATACCTAGTCAGCCGACTAGAATTCATGTACTGCGTCCTCGTACGTAATCAAAGGATCTCAACTGAATGCCGCGCATATACCTTGACTGGATGTGCCATCACAATCGCTTTCCTTTGTTCCAGATTCACACAACTGGCAGCTACTGCTGTCAAAAAACCTGGTAACGCTGTAGCCACTGAATCCAAAGTAGCTGAAAAATATGCTACTGGACGTCGTGTCCATCCATGTTTCTGAGTTAGCACTGAAAGTGCACACCCATTCCTTTCACCGCAGTACGTCGCAAAATCCTTTGCATAATCTGGCATTCCCAACACAGGTGCTCAACTTAGCAAAAGCTTCCATACTTTCTTCGTCCAGAACAATCGTATCTTTCACATCTTTTCGTGTCAACCTCTTTAGAGGTTTTGCAATCAGTGAGAAACCACGGATCCACTGCCTACAGTATCCAACCATCCCAAAAACATTCGAAATGCTTGCTGAGTTTTAGGCGAGCTCATTTGTTTAATCACATGAATTCTTTCTGGTGTCACCTTTTTGACTCCTTTTTCTATTTTATGTCCTAGGTATTGGACGTCCTGTTTACCAAATTGCAATTTTGCTGGTGACACTTTGTGTCCTCCTTCTGCCGAATGGTTTAATAAGGCAACTGTATCTGTCACACATGCCTCTTGTGTCTTTGATGCCACTAACAGGTCATCAATATATTGAACAAAAACTGAATTTCCTGGCATGTTTAAAGTCTCCAAACACCTTTTCAGTATCTAAATAAAAAATTGAAGGGCTCTCAGTGTACCCTTGAGGAACTCAGCACCATGCCAAAACACGGTCTATGGAGCGCAATGCAAATAGATACTGGCTTTCTGGATGTAAAGGAATCTAGAAAAATGCTTGGCAAAAGCCAGTCTCATCCTTTTCGCAGGCATACAATGTTATTTGAGCGGAAAATCCTAGAACTTTTATTCTTCCTCTGCAGCGCCCAGCGCTTCTGCTTGTTTTGTCAGGTCCTTCTTTCTCACTCTCCAGCCACTCATCTATCAGGCCAATTTAAGAAAAGTGCAGGCCTTTTCGGCTCACTTTTATTCTTCCTCTGCAGCGCTCAGCACTTCTGCTTGTTTTGTCAGGTCCTTCTTTCTCACTCTCCAGCCACTCATCTATCAGGCCAATTTAAGAAAAGTGCAGGCCTTTTCGGCTCACTTTTATTCTTCCTCTGCAGCGCTCAGCACTTCTGCTTGTTTTGTCAGGTCATTCTTTCTCACTCTCCAGCCCATCATCTATCAGGCCAATTTAAGAAAATTGCAGGCCTTTTCGGCTCACTATGACAAATAAATATAAGCATTCATTAATAACACGATAATGTACTTTTCACAGTTTACTACCCACCATTGCACTATCCTCTGGTAATGTTTTCCTAGTAGAATATTAAAGCGGCATTATTTATTATTATTTTTAAAACAAGATGCAAAATGCAGCCTAGTCATATAATATTTCTTGTTTCTTTCGAAGCGCAATATTAATGTGACTTAGTTCTTTCATGCATTAGTTCACATTAGTGCACGCATGCGCAAAGTGGTTTCCCTCATGTTCATGTGATTTGTATGTTAGTTTACACTGCACACAGTTAGTATGTATTACAGGGGTGTTAATCGGAGCAGGTTTTCTTTTTGTGAAAACCCTGCTCCATCAGGGGTTGACTATAGGTAGGGGTATTAGTTGGTATTGTCTGCTAGTTGGAATCTGGAATTGTTTAAAGAGATGTTGCGATATGTCTGATTGTATATACTTTATGTACTAGCTTTTAAAACTATGTATTATTTGTATTTGTGTACTGGTCAATTTTAACTATGACAAACACACGGGGCCCCTGAATCAAGGGTAAACCCTAACAGGGAAATAAACTATTTTAGAAAAAGCAATAGCAACGGGCTCAGTGCTGTTTTACAAAAATGTTTTGCGCCTATTCTAGATACTTTCTAACATAATATACACTGTATCAATCAATTTAAGAAAATGTTTTTAGTTTTATTGTTTTTCGTTGGTAGCGAAAATGTATAATATATATACATTCACTTTTCAATTAAACACATAAATAATTCCACATTGCTACATATATTGCATCAATAAATTCATCTACAAACTTGATTTAAATTTCACAGTTTGGATTATATATCAGGTTTCTCACATTTTATCTCATTTTATACAATATGCAATAAATGTGAACATATTGTGTACATAGAAACAGAAAAGACAAAAAGACACTGGTAGTGATTTGCAGAATACCACCAACGCGTTTTGGTAAATGCCTTCTTCAGGATTTTTCTTTTACCAGTGAATACTAGAAAGTAAGACAAAGAAATCATCTAGAGTTAAAGCGCACTGATTACATATCTCTATTATAATGTCAATATTATGGACAAGCATTGATGATTCTGGGCCAATGGCCTGAAAAAATGGGCTTGAACACCACTGCTCACTTATTTAAGTGGACTAATTAAACATACACCCTCTCATACTCAAGTGATTTTGTGCTGTACACTATATTACAAAAGTCTCGTGAAAATTGTGGCATTTCTAAAAATATATACATCAGAGAAGACTTGTAAAAACCATGTGAGGGGTATCTAAAGTTAAGAATTTTCCTATTACCATGGTTTCGCTTAATTGGCCAAATCTCTTTTCTTTAGTTGGTTTTAATCCGTCTATTTTATCAAAGTCACTGGGGGATATTCCTGTAATACTAGGTTGTTATATATATCTAGGTTACCTGTATTTTATTATCCGAAGATATTTATCGTGCCGGTTCCTCCTCACTTGTAGATTATGTTCTATGGATGACATCTCTGCTCAATATCAGACTGAAAATAGAGACGTATATTTTTATGCATATTTATAGGGTAACACTGGAGTTTATTCAATCAGGTCCCTATGATGTCATGTTATCTAATCTTTAATATACAGAGCTGGTAAGTCTTTCCCCTCTGTTAGACAATATCTTATTCATTAGTGATGGGCGGGATTTATCCTCTTAGCTTAAAATCCATCTATCAACGGTACTACAGAGGGTTGACTAATATCTCCTATCTTGCAAATTTAAGATTATGGTCCCTAAGCCCTGAGTATTGAAGAAAATGGTCAAATATGTTATATACTTTTACTTCTCTAGTTTTATACTATCTCTCACATGTTACTTTGTATCGACTTTCTTTATCTTTTTATAGATTGCGGTCCTTCATTATTTCCGGAGCTCCAAAAACTCTTCCATAAATGTTCTGAAATCACAGATGAGGTGACAGTTACTCATCCGGATTTATACAAGCCGTTTGAATTGATCTTACAGTGTACGCATGCCCACCTGAAATATGCGGGAGTGTTTCCAGCAGAAAATCTTCCCAATATAATGATCCCCAAGATTGATAGACTTGTTTAGTATGCTCTCTGTGTGCTATACACTACACAAGAAAAGATAAAAGTAGGGGTAACCTTATGACCAGCCAAGGTTTATTGTTTGCATATTTTATAAGCTGTTCTCATTATATACATTTCCATTGAACCTATTTCTATTACCTGTATCCGCTTCCAAAATCAGTCCATAATTTAAATTATATGCACTTGAGGGATTCTCCATGTTCCCTTGTTTTATTGTGAAGGCCACTACAAAACACACATAAAAAACAGGGTCTCAACTTCACAATAAAGTTCATTTTGTGGCGACTATAAGTCATATATCACAAGAATGATATCTCTTACAGTTAGAAACAATATATTTGTCTGTGATTATAAACATGGTCAATTTTAAAACATTGTTTTAATTATTATGTATTACCTAACATATGTATTAATTGAAAGCTTAATTTAAAGATAATATTTATTTATTTTTTATTGTATGCATTTGCTTGACAGCCTTTCTTTTTTCCTCATCACATGCAGCTTCTGTTTTATATTCAATATTGAAAATAATACATTGATAAAAAAAAACAAATCCTGCAATAACATTTCCACTTCGTCCTCATAGTCCTTGTTCAGACTGTCCTGATGTTACCCACCTGGCATTTTCATCATGGCTTCTGTCATCCTGTTCTTCTTTGTCCTGGTCCTCCTTTTCCTCCTAGCCCTGGTACTGCTTGTCCTGGTAGGCCAGGTACTGACACACGTGGGCCTCTGTGATCTGATCTTCCTTTTCCCCTTGGTTGCTCCACTGGCCCTTCATGCCCTGGACCTCTTAGCTCCTGCCCGGCTGGCTCTAGTTGCCTTACCATCTCCCCTTGATAATTCAGCTCTTGTTCTCCTTGTCTACCTCACTCTCAGTTTAGTTTGCCTAGCAATGTTATTTTAGCTGGATTTGTAAAGCACTCCTCATCACCAATAGGGTATCCAGGTGCTGGAGCAGATGTATTGGTGCGTGGGTCATGTAGTTAGTTAAGGAGCCAGTTCTTCAGCCTCTTGTGGAATTTAAGATGCAAGGAGAAGGCCCTGATGTGTTGGGGGAGGTCGTTCCTTGTGCTGGTCACAATGTGGGAGAAACCTAGTCCTTCCGTTCTGCTTTTGCATATCCAGGAGGGGGTATGAGGAAGAGTGAGGTTGATACAGGTGTCTGGTGAGTTGGTGAAAGTGGAGGTGGCTGTTGAGGTCTGCTGGCCCTGTGTTGTAAAATTCCCTGTATGCATGCATGAGGAGTTTCACTTGACAGCATGTGTTCATCTGAAACCAGCGGAATTCTCTGAGGTGTGGTGTAATGTGGGTGCAATGTTTGATGTTTAGGATAAGTCTTGCTGCAGTGTTCTGAGTAGTCTGATGTCAGTGGGGAAGGTGGTTAGAGATTTCGGCACTGAGAACATTGCTTAGTCTAGTCTGCTTGCGACAAGGGTTCGCCGTGTGTTCCTGATGATTCCTTTGAAGGTTTTTCTGAGGAGGCATAATATATGACAGCAGGAGGAGGTGACTGCATTTACCTGGACTGACATGTTGAGTTTGTCTTCTAAAATGATTCCCACCTTTTTTGCATTGTGAGTGGGGGTTTGTATAAGACCAAACACTTTTGGCCACCAGGTAGATTTTCAGGGGGAGTTCCTGTTGATGAAATCAGTACCTCCATCTTGTTGGAATTAAGGGGCATATTTACAAGTGTGAAAGGGGCGGGCAATGAGTGTTGTTCTGGGCGTTCCAAGGAGGCTTTGGAGTTCTAGGTGGTTGGTGAGTTGTTGGTTGATTGACTTCTCTGTCACTTTGACTTGTCATGTGAGCAGGGAGATAGGCAGAAGTTGCTCATTTCCCTCGGGTAGGGCGAAGGTTTCTCGAGGTGGGCCATGACTGCTGAATGTTTCCAGGCTTTGGGACTGGGGGCAAATTCAATAGAGGAGCACATAATGTGTGTGAGGAATTTGCTGATTAGAGGACTTCCTAAGATGTATGATGTGCGCAGGGGTCTGTCGGGCCCCAGTATGAGTGGGTTTCATGACTGTATTGATGTCATCCTCTGTGAGTCTTCTCCAGTTGATTAGGTGGGTGTCCAGGAGGGGTGGATGGTGCTTGCGCGTGGATTTACTTAAAAACTCAGTGAGATTCCAGAGAATTCTGCGAACGGGAGGAATTTGGCACCAAAGGGTATTGTTTCTCTCACTCGAAGAGACTTTCTACTTGAGCAGCAGCTTTTTCAAAATGAACTGTTGCAACCGTCCATGATTGCCTGCATTGAGAAAATCTTGCTGGAGGTGTTCTAGCACCAAAAACACGCTAGAGGATGCAAACTCTCTCTCTTTTGCATGCCAGCTTAATGTTGACAATCCACATGTTAAAAATACCTCCACCACGTGGTACTTGGTGGATTGGGCACATCTCTGCAAACTCTGCTGGCAGAGCGTAAGTTTCCTCCCACCCCTAGTGCACAGGCAGGCAGAGGACAGGTTGGTTATAATGTCCTTGTGGCTGGGCTGTTTTTCAAAGTTGTTGTAGATCTTTTCTATTTTACTGTCAAAGACATTTGGGAGTTTGTAGTAGAGTTCCTGTGAAGACATGATGGAGTTGCCTGTGGCTTCTGGGGTTGTGAACTCCTTAGTGATAGAAAAGATATCTTAGGGGTTGTGGGAGCTAGCGTCAATCTGATTAGTGAGGGATGTTTGCATGGTATCTCTCAGAAGATGATGCTAGTGCCTGAGTGCGGCCTTGTAGGTTGATCTCATGTCGGCTTCATGGCTGGATCTAAATTTCCTTTCCAACTTCTTGCAGTATCTTTTGTAGTCTCAGAGTTCATCTGTGTGCCAGGTGGTTTGTCTGTTTGCTCTGTGGTGTTTATCAATTTTGATGGGTGCGAGTGCATCCACATAGTTCGAGATCCACCAGTTGAAGTTTGTGATAATCTCTACTAGGTTTTCGGTGATGTTGAGTTGGTTTGTTTTGACCATGCTGCGCTAGACAGTTTCTGTTATCTGTTTCCAATTCTGGCTTGATAGGTAGATGCTGGTGGGTGCTATGACTTGTGGAGGGGAGATTGTGAAGTGAGTGATGGAGTGGTCAGTTCATATGAGTGGTGAGGCTGATTGTAATTGTCAGTGCTGGTGGAGGCGATGTTTGCATTTGGAGTCTGTCACGTAATGTGTGGGTGAGTCCATGATGAGCAAGGAAAGATCAATGTTGTGCAGGATCTCGTGGAGGTCGGTAGAGGAGTGATTAGTGGGGTCTTCCTGGTGGAAATTAAAGTTAATGAGAAGTATAAAGTCCTTTTAGTTGGTGCTGAGGGTTTGATGAAGTCTGAGATTAGGTTGCTGAAGTTGGTTCATGGTTCCGGTGGTCTGTATGCTAAGGTGCCCTTCAGGCTGGAGTTGCAGTTATTCTTTAGGCTGAAGTATATATGTGCCATGAAGGGAGTGTCCAGATCCATGTTTTTTTCTCATTTTATGGTGTCCTTATAGACAATGGCTAGTCCATTTCCAGGTGTGTGAAGGGGGTCTTGTGATGCAATCTTGTATCCCACCAAGATGGCCATGATGATGTTGGGAGATGAAGTAGGCTTTATTTTGGTTCCCATCAGGAAGACGAGATCTGGCATGCTGCTGTTGAGGAGGTCCCAGATTTCGAGTGCATGTATGCTGAGCCAGCGGGTGTTGAGGAGCATTCCTGTCAGAGTTTGCAGAACATCTGGTATGGTGTGTGGGGTGGTAGTTGTCTGAGAGTGTGATGTGGAAGAAGGAGTTTGTGTTGATCATGAGGACGTGTAGTTGCAGGTGAAGAATCAGTGGGGGCTCTAATACGGTTCAACTGTGGTGTGGTGGGGCAGCAGCAGGTGGTTTGGCATCCTGGGTCTGGTGAGTAAAGTGTAGCCGCTGAGTAGTGGCGGGGATTAATCCGAACAGGGATCATGGTTCTGGGCATGGTCCAGACACTGTTGACCACAGACAGGGTGGCCTTTGGCACGCCTTTGGCACACCCACTGTACAGGGGTATGTTTACAAAGGGTGACAAAAAGAAGCCAGAGGGAGAGAGAAGATTCTGGAAAAAGACACGATAAGTAAGTAACTTCTCAGACACTCACCCCCAGTCACAGATCTGGGTTGAATCCATCATTGTTCTAGCTGTGTCTGAACTGGGGTGCCAAAGTTAGCTAAAGAACAATGATGGGTTCAGCTCAAATCTGTGACTGGGGGGGAGTGTCTGAAAAGGTTCTGCGCTCCGTCCATCATCTCCTTGGGCTTGCTTTGTTTGGCCTAAGTTGGCAGGGTATGCCCAGACGTGGGTCCCTTGCTCACTTTGAACTGGATTCAAGCTAGCCTGGCTGATGAAGGACTGTTAGAACGGACCCGGTCCCAGAATGTTTTTTCCGGTCCAGGGAAGACATGGCTTGGCGGTACTGGCTGGACTGTTCCCATGAGGCACATGATCTAATTTGCATATAGCTGTGCCTGATCCGGGGTGGCAAAGTGAGCTAAAGAACGATGATGGATTCAACCCAGATCTGTGCCTGGGCGAGAGGGTCTGAAAAATGTCATTGTTCCATCCATCACCTCCTTGTGTTTGCTTTGTTTGCCCTAAGTTGGTAGGGTATGCCTAGACGTGGGTCCCTTCCTCACTTTGCCACTGGATTCAAGCTAGCCTGGCTGATGAGGGCTGTTAGCCCAGAACCAGTCCCAGGATGCTTGTTTCTAGTCCAGAGAAGACATAGCTTGGCAGTTCAGGGTGGACTGTTCCCATGAGGCACAGGGTCAAGACTGATTTGCATATAGCCGTGTCTGAACTGGGATGGCAAAGTGAGCTAAAGAACAATGATGGATTCAACCCAGATCTGTGACAGGAGGTGAGTGTCTGAGAAGTTTCAGCGCTCCATCCATCATCTCCTTGTGTTTGCTTTGTTCATCCTAAGTTGGCAGGGTATGCCCAGCCGTGGGTCCCTTGCTCCCTTTGCCACTGGATTCAAGCTAGCCTGGCTGATGAGGGCTGTTAGCCCAGAATTGGTCCGAGGATGCTTGTTTCTGGTTCAGGGAAGACATGGCTTGGCTTTTTGGGCTGGACTGTTCCCATGAGGCACAGGGTCAAGACTGATTTACATCTCCTCGTGTTTACTTTGTTCACCTTTTTCCCTTCCCTGTGGCGTATACCTCCAGGGTGTGGTCATCCTAGTCCTGATCTCCCTGGTTTTGATGCTCCTTTTCCCCCCTCATCCTGGTCCTCCTGTTCATAGTACTCAAGGTTCTGATCCTCTTTGGCCTGATCTTCCTGATCCCTCCAGGTCCTTTGTTTCCTGGTCATCTTCGAACTTTTCATTCCAGTTCTAGTTGCCTATGTCTCTGGTTTCACCTTCCAGGCAGTTCTTGCTTTAGTCTTGATATTCGTTTTTTTATAGTCCTTGTCCATCTCGATATTGTATTTTTGTTGGTCTTGATCTTCTTGGTCCCGGTCCTGGTCCCGGTCCCGGTCCTGAGCTTAGTCATGATGAACCTGGTTTACTAACTATCCTAACCTTGGTCTTGGTTTTCCGGGTCCTTTTTGTCCTACTGTTCTTCTTACCCTGAACCTCCGAGCCCTGGCACAACAGGTCCTTAACCATTTGCCTCTCATGTCCTGGCCATCTTCTCTTTGTCTTCCAGGTTTTGGATATCCTGGTCCTCCTGCATCGTTTCCTTGTCCTTTTAGTCTTACTGGTACTACAGCCATTGATCCTGGCCTGCTTGATCCAGGTTTTCTTCTTTGAATCTCCTGAGCCTGGTCATTTTGGTCCTGTCCCTACAGTCCATGACTGTCCAGTCTGCTTGCTCTACCCCAATTGGTGATCTGAATCCTTGACCCATTGTTCCTAATCTTCATGGCCTCTTAGCCCTGTTTCTGTTCCCTCTGGTCATTATCCTTTTGGTTCATCTAACCCTCCTTGCCCTGGCCTTCTGGCTGCCCTTGGTACTGGTCCCCATGTTCTTCCTAGACCTTTTCTTGCTTATTCTTTTTTCTTGGTGTGCCTGGCCATTGCCCTCCAGGTCCTGCACTTCGTAGTCCTCTTCAGTCTGGTCCAAATCCTCCTCACCATCGTTCTGCTGCTCCTTGCCCTTATGGTTCTGCATTCTAGCTTTAGAACTTACTGACAGTGGACTTCCTTGGATGTCTGGTGATCATTCCCATGTACATGTGCACCTACTCCTTTATATCCGGGGTCTCCTATTTCACAGACTCTCGGTCATTTTCATCCCCCTCACCCTATTTCTTGTCCTTCAGTCCACCAGGTCCTGCTACCTTGATGTACCAATTCCCCGGTTTGCCGGTTCCTTATCCTACTGTTCCTGCTTCTCCTATTCCATGTAGCCCTGTTTTTAGTTCCGGTACTCCTTTGTCTAGTCCTCATCATAGCGAGTACAGGGCCGGACTGGGCACAGAAACCGGCCCTGGCAAACTGCTCAGCCGCCCCCCCCCCCCTTGGGGTGAGAGGGAGTGCAGCTGAGCAGTTTGCGTGTGCTGGTTTCAGCCGATTTTGTTACAAGGGGCCGATATTGCCTACCCCAATAACAAAAACAGCCCCTCAGGGGCCCAAAACCGGTCCCCACCCCAGCGGCCACTAGGAAAACGCCCGCTGCCCGCTATGGCCAGTCCGGCCCTGAGCGGGACTTCCTGTGCTGGTCTTAGTGGCCTTGGTTTCCCTAACCCTCCTAGTCGCCCAGGCCTCCTGGCACATTCTGGTCCTACTAATGTTCCTAGTTTGACTGTTCTGCCATGTTCTTGTCAATGTGTCCCTGGTTCCCTCTCTCATGGTCCTGATGGTAATGATCCTCCTATGTTAGGTCTTCCGCATTCCTCAGGCAATTGTCCTCCCAGTTCTCATATTGTGAGTCACCATGGTTCATGTAGTACATGTCACTCTGGTTTAGGACCTTAATCTATCTTCTCTTTTTGATCTTGGCCTTTCCGTCTCTGGTCCTTCTATCCATTGGGCTCCTAGTACTGGTCATCTTTGGGATGTCTACCTGGGTCTGTTACTCCTGACCCTGGTCGTCCTTGTTTCTCGGTCCTTGTTGGTGCTTCTAGGCCTTCCTAACCCTCTTCATGATTATGATCCAGGGCTCTCTGGTCATTTTATCCCTAGTGCTCCTGTTTCTTCTGCCCTTCTCTACTTGGTCCAAATACCCCTGTTCCACATCCACCTGATCCTTCTCACCATTGTCCTTGTACCCCTCATCTTGTTTTTACTTGTCCTGTTCTTCATTGTCTATTTGTTCCCTTTGGCTTTGGTAACCCTGATCTTCGAAGATTAGGTCTCCCTCAACATGATTTTTCATGTCCTGGTCCTCATGGCTCTGGTTGCTCTGGCACTTCTAGTGGTCCACCTTCTTGCGCTTATTTTCCTACTTGCTATTATCATTATCTTATTGCTCATTAACTATTTCCCTCCTCAGACCCCCTCCAGCAGGACTTTAGTGCAGGTAATGCCTCCATTCCTGTCACCCACATTTTTATTTTTGATACAGAACTGTTGAAGATGAAATGAGGGCTCTGTAGAGTTAGGACCAGGACTATTTAAAATGCTAGGAGGGTGGGGGCACACTGCCTCACATCCCAGTACTCATTTTGCCCCATGCATCATGGTAAATTCAGAGCATAATAACTCTTACTTCAGTAGTAGTCTTTAATTTTTCACCATTGTTCTTGCAATCAGTGTTGTGTAACTCTAGACAAATGTTTCTGTATTTATTCTGTCATAGGTAGAGAACAACAAGTCAGTTTTAGGGTTATAGAAATGCTTCCCAAAGTCTTCTCATGTCTCTGTATCACTCACTGAATGCAGGTGCATCAACACAAGATGGTCAGCTCAGTAGCCCATGGGAGTCTTTTCAAACAGGAGAGTGGGAACACACTGCCTCACATCCCATTTAAAAACCCTGCTCAGCATGTTAAAAGCTGAAACTACCATCCCCAAAATGCATTGTGCAGATGACTAAAATGTCAGTGTGGCTGAAGGGGCTACTAATGACTGGGACCAATAAGCGTCTATGCCTCAAACCCACACTTGTTTGTTCACAGAAAGCAGAGTAAACTTCTCCTGTGATTTATCCACAGGCATTACTTACCCGTCTCCTAGTTTCAAGTCTCCATTCCACAAAAGCCCTATTACCAATTTACCTCCTGCAAGTGTCTCAATTACTGTGCCCCAATACACCAGCCATGTACTAAGTGTGCCACTTCCTCTGGGGCCCATATACCACCTTGCTGTCTGCATTCCCTGTTGACTGCTGCTTGTCGACTGCTGCTGTGTTGCCAGGTTTTAAATACTAAGGAAGCACCCCCCTAAACGCTTTAAAAGAAGCCTAAAGCTAACACAAGCCCTTCGACAAGAAGAAGCCCAAAAAGACCCAACCCTCAAGAATCATCAAAAGGAGGATCATGGACATTGAAAATAAATGTATTCACATCGGTGAATACAATATTTATTTAAAATGCTTTAAACCCAAATTCAATATTGTTTGAAGACAGCCAAACACGTCTAGACTACAGTGCAAAATATCTGTGTGCAATATCCTGAAGCACCTGAAATAGAAGTTTGATCTCTACATTTGCTATCTGAATATTAAAATAACATACATGTTTTTCTTCAAATGTGATTTACTGCTTTTTCTTAGCTTACTTCATGCACTTACCATCATATAAATTATTGTACATTTGTATGTGCACTTACATTCCAATACCTCACAGATATTGCATCCCCATTACAAGAGGGTTACTGCCTACCATTACTTGTTGTCCCTTTCGTATTCACGTATTCACGACAGGTACAAAAAATACCTCCCCGAAGACTATCTGGCCACCAGTGAAACTGTACATCATCTCTACTATTTAGTCTGTAGTCGACTAAACAGCAGAGATTATGTACTATCTTGCAAGCTACCTAGTAAATAGCAACTTCATATGAAATAACCTCTGACTATAAATGAAGCGTTATGACTACTTCACTTATGTTTAGCTGAGTATACATCAAAAGATCAAGTATTAATTAAGCATTGTGAATGTATATTTAATATACTATTTAACTTGGTAATATATATGAAGGTGGAAAGGGGGACATGATTCCCAAATGGCAAGCTCTGTATAGGTCAGTAGAGTGAAAACGTGTAATTGGAGCACAATTTACAACAAAAGTGCCTAGAAACCACAGCAGACTTTCTATGAGTGATCTATGTAGGGGGACAGGAGAAACAGAAAATAACTATGGGGGAAATGAGAAAAGGGCAGCATGCTCCACAACATATGCATGTCTGAGGGGACAGTGTCACCATCTAGAGCTGTCCTATTAATGGGCAAAGAGTGATCTGGGAGTTTTGTTGGAAAAAGGGACATTGGGAGAAACAAGATAAAAAGAGAAAAGGGATATGTGAAATAGCGGGTGTGCTCCAAATTAAGCATGGGCGGATCTAGCGGATCTCGCGTACGCAAAATTGCGGATTTACGGATTCGCAATCCGCGAAGATCCGCGAACTCTAGCGGATTTGCGGATTTTTCCGTTTTTTGTGTTGGCGCGTGTTCGCGCCGATTTTGGGACAAGTTCGCAATTGCGAACTTACTTTTCGGCTTGCAACGGCCGCGACTATGTTGTTTCTACGTCTGGTTTATCATCACAGGTTCACAGCACCCTCTGTTTCACCACTGCCACCCTCTGGGACACCCATGCCACCCTCTAGTACATCCTCACTGGCACCTATTAGGTTTATTTATCACTGTAGATTATGGTGGTTGAAAAAAGCAAGCACACCTGCCCTTCTTCAACTGCCATCAATTAATTTGTGTTTCATTAATGTGTCAGTAATTTTGAAAGTTCCAGTCTGGCTGGCACCTGCTTCCTTCCTTATCTGTAATTTGCTTTTTGTTGCAGTGAAATTTTTTTTTTACAGGACCTTTATGGTGCTATTCTATGAGCCTGCTGTTTGGGTCATAGCAGGGTCATAGAATTGTTGCAAACTCTGGAGGGGCCCATCAGGAAGCACTACCTTGAATGTTACTAATGTTAAGTTTGAACTTTTGCACCTGCTCATTGCTTTCATTTTAGCTAAAATCGTTTTTTTTGCAATTTCGCGCGTTATTTGGGGCGCGAATCCGTGCGAGATCGATTTCGGAAGCCGCGAATACGTGCGAATACAAAATTGTTTTTGTTGCGACGTGTATGTTCGCGTGATCTTGCGCGTGTTCGCGAGGCGCTTCTAGCTATTCGTTTGCCAAGTTACCCTATCGGTCGTACACGGGCGCGGCCATCTTGTTGGCGTGACGTAATTCCGTTTCCGCCCGCTATGTGTAATCTCGCAAAGTGTGCTGCTCGCTAGTACAATTTCGCGCGTACTCGCAAGGAAAATCTCGCGCGAACTTACCCACGCGGTCGTGAACGGGCGCGGCCATCTTGTTTCTCATTCATTGCTATGGTTCTGGGCATGCTTTCTGTATCCTCTCTCAATCTCTGCCATCCTTTGCTTGTTTGAAGTTTTTTTGATCTAATTTTACTTATTATCTAACCCTCTATTTTTCTAGCTCTATATTTTTGTGTTTTCTGCAGCTTTTATTTACTTTTAAACTACTTTTTTAAACTCTTTTCTTTTCTTCTTCACTATTCTATTTCTTCTTTATCATTTAAGTTTATTTCTGCCCAGACCATGGTAAAGGGAGCCGGGAAGCACCCTGAGAAGGGGAAGGGTCCCGCACCCCGTGCCCGGCTCCCGTGCGGGCGTTTAAGGGGGGAGCAAGTGGTCCCGAGGGAGATCTTCAGCGCGGAGGAAGTGGCGGCACTGATCTTCCACGTCCAGCGCCGCCTCCCCAAGACGATCCTGGGAGGCGGCAAGATCGCGACCGGCTATGGCATCCGGGAGCGCCGCCAGCGGTGGGAGAAGGTGTGCCGGGCCATGTACAAGATCTCTGGGGTCCGGCGCACATATAACCAGGCCACCCACCGCTGGACCGATGTCATGGACCGGGAGCGGGACTTGCTGGACGCGCTCGGCGTAGAGGTC
The DNA here is from genome assembly GCF_964261635.1 of Lissotriton helveticus. Classification (NCBI taxonomy): domain Eukaryota; kingdom Metazoa; phylum Chordata; class Amphibia; order Caudata; family Salamandridae; genus Lissotriton; species Lissotriton helveticus. The sequence goes on along the minus strand of NC_136059.1, from coordinate 1,596,421,699 downwards.
CCCGGGCTTGGTGAGTAGTAGTAGTAGTACATTTACTACTCTGTTTTATCCTGCTCTGTTATTTGCAAATCTTTGTTCTTTACCAAGAGCAATAATGCTGCCGATTACATTGAGGTAAATTATATTTCAAAATCTTCTATGCATTTCATTTTCAGGTGCACTGCTCTCCTTCTCAGTAGCCTTGCTTGCTACTATGCTTCTTTGTTTTGTATGTTGTGTTCAGAAGCATTTCATTGGCCTGAGAAATTATGTATGAGTGTACTGTAAAGAAAAGAACTGCGTAATGCTAGACAGTAAGGGTCATATTTTCAATTACCGGCGCATCCCTGCAAAGTAGCAGGGATGCGGCAGTAATTGTGTGCCATGCCACCACCACCCATTGGCCCAAAACGTCACAGAAGCCTTACGCATCTGTGCCGTAAAGGCAGCGCATTGCTGGAGTTGCGTGCCAACGATGGCGCAGCTCCAGCAATGCTCTGGGGTACCCTATCTCCCCAATGCTGCATCAAGCCGTACGTCGGCTTCAAGCGCGCAGGGTTTGAGTCATGCATCATTGTCCTAAAAATGACTGATTGACATCTTGTAGATTTCCCTCAGCCACTTTTAGGATTCGTTCCTGCGCAGGTACGCCCTCCCTTGCGCCGGAACGCCCCCTGATGGCGCAGGGCTTTACAACGTGATGCATCGCCCATATGCCCATATGTGTTTTTTTTTTTAATATATACGCCGCACCAACACCATGGCGAGTCTTTTGTTCTGCCGCTGCGTCAGAAAAGGCACGCAACAATGGAGGAAAATCAGCCGCAACTTCCGCAAGGGACTTATAAATCAGCCCCAACAGACTGAAGTCCAGTCCTTCCTTTAGACAGTCACATGGCTATCAGAAGAAATAGTGGCGGTGGTGGCGGGTGGATTGATAGTTTGAGTATTCACTGATCTGCAAGCAGGATGGACTTTGTCTGTCACGTGTTGCGCACTGCTGCCTGCAGTGCCAGGCCTAGGCAAACCTCTTTAGTAGTCTGTTTATTGAGTTACATAGGAACTTTCTAGGTCAACGTTCCGCAAATCAGGCAATACGAATAACGTAGTATACCACATGAGATAGATCCCGTGGAATAGTTGTCTATCTATTTGCTATTTTTCCAAAATATGTTGTTATTGTTCTTTTGAAATGTTTGATTTGGTTGAAAAATCTCATCCATGTTTTCTGGTTTTTCTTTCTTTCATGTTGTACATCAGCTCCCCCCAAGGGCAAGAGGACACAGGAGGAGGGTGCTGAGGATGCAGGCCAGGATCGGGCAGGCGAGGGCTCCTTTGCTGGCCCCAGTAAGTTTACATTTTAATAAACAGTACCTATTTTTTCCTAGCGTTCCTCATTCGATTTTTTCTAAATCGTCTTTGATCTTCTTGTAGACTGGATATAAATTCTTATCCTGCCTCGAATATGACTCCCTGTGGTATTACTAGACTATTCTTATTAGTCTGTCTGTGTAGCTAACTAAGATTGGACATTTGGCAATTCCATTGGACTCCCATTATATTCAGCAATACCTCTATGCACTGTCTCCTTACTGACTAGATAGTGTGGCAGAGTCATTCAGCTCCCGAAGTCACCGATTATAGATCCCCAATGATCTCTAGATTATCGTACGCAGGACAAGAGAGTAGTACGGAGTCACAGCACAGTCAAGAAGTGTCAGAGGCACTCATGCTTGCAAAAATTCCAAAACCTTTAGCTCATCCACTCTAGTCTAGAGGAACAAAAACCACAGAGTCTATTTAAGTGTAAAAGCTTTATTAAAAGTAAACACATTTATTAAAATCTACTTTGTCATAAAACTATTTAACTGTAAACGGAAAAGTGGTTAGTGCTGACGATTAATTGGACACATTTCTTGTGGTCGAGCCGAACTCTCACCTAGTTTGAACTTGATCCTGGTCGTGTTCTTAGGACTCAGGAGTCAAGCTTCTGTCTGTTAGGAGAAAAAGTGGTGCGTGTTAAAAATCAAAAGCAAGCATTCATCAGTTGTGCATAAAAGTGCAGCAAGACAACAGCCTTCCCTGGAAAATGGGACATTTTTACTATGGAGTAGACAGTCACAAATTATTACATTGTATTCTGTTTTTTTAACATTTCTCCTAGACCAAATATTATATAGTAGTGAGTGGTGTATTCTAACATTCTTAAATGTACTTTGTAGGTGTAACATCTGGTGACGGGGCCAGCGCGGAGGTGGCTGTGTTGGACTTGGACTCGGAGGCCTCTGGGGAGGAGGCGGCGTTAGAAGAGCTGGTGGCCGTTCCTGTGGGGGATCAAACGGTGGTGGCGGAAACAGGTAAGCTATATATTCCTTACTTATTGAGATTGAAGACTGCATAGTGTGCTTTCTGCACGGGTGTATTACAATTACAAATCAACCAGGTAGTAGCCTCCTCGAAATGTACTTCGACTTAGCTGTGAAGTTTTTGGTGAGAAGAATCCCAATAAGTTCTTAGACGAACGTGATGGATGGGATGAACGAAAAGCGAAAGAAGGGTGTAAGTAAGTGGGACGCGAACTTGTATGATGGCTGGCAAAGAAGAACGATATGTGTTTGCTTGGACCCAGAGGTGGCTGGGAAAGAAAGAATATGGTATGGTGCATGGCTGGGTCAATGATGAAGCAAGGATGGGTGGAAGGACAGCAGCCTGGGTGGGTGAAACAGAAACTGTATGTGTGCGTATACTTTGACTGAATGGATGCCTGGAGCATGGTATTCTCTGACTCTTACATAGCACATGTGTATCTAGAGAGAGTAGATGGTCGCCAGGTGAAGTAAGTGTTACCTTGAAGAGCATGTACCACCGCACCCGCACGTCCGTCCCAGTGCAGGGAAGGCAAGGAAAAGAAATTGTAAATGTGTCCAATACTACCATGAATAGTAGCAGTACTTTGTATTGCGTTTGCATTCACAGCATATATCTGGTTATTACGGTGGACACTCCGTACCTCTCTTAATAACTTTAGTTTACTTGTAGTACGTCATTCATGTGTGGGTGTATCACTGTTCACTCAATATTAAGCAAAGCACCTAAAGTCATCTCATCTGTCATTAAATACGTCCCATGTGAAGTGATAGATAATCAAATTAGTTAGCTTCTTCAGTTTCCTTTTCTAGTACTCATTTGCACTGTAGGGTGAAAGGTAAATTAATTAAGCAGTAGCCCTTGTAACAGAGTATTCTCAGTGCCACCCGTAATAGAAAAGTAATAGCTTCACCACCTGCATGTACTGGACCGGTACAGTAACGCAAGTCTGTCTCCATCATCATGGTGTGCAACTTTTTTTCTCGGGTGCAACTTCACTGTGCTGTGTCCATGTCATTCTGCCGGCTTGCATAAGATAACGTACCCATTTCCCTAAACAAGAGAGAAGAAGAAGAATAAGACTGGTGTACTGTCATAGTCGACTGTAATGGAAGTCCATAGTGGTCGTAGAATTAGTTCATTAAACTACCACTACTGTTAGAGCAAGGATGCAGAAGTGGGAGGTTACATAGATACTGTCCTCAATAGTTATGTACTGTGCTTTCAATTTGCTACTTGTACTCTGTGACCCAACTTTCGGCTCAATCACTTTGTGTTATTAATAAGGAGCATTGGTTACAGACTATGTCTTTCTTTCTTCATATAGTTGCTCCTTCCAAATCAACAACAAGGAGGGAGCAGGCTAGATTGGCCCGGCAACGGAGGCTGGAGGCCACAGTCGCCGAGTATCGGCGGCTGGTGGCCCTGGAGGAGGAGGAGGACACGCAGTCGAGCGGGGCAACATCTTCGACTGTGACCACTGCATCCTCCTCCGTGACTAAGCCAGCGGGACCGAGCCGGGCTAAGAAAGCCGACCGCCACCGCCAAGCAACCGAAATACCAGCTGCCCCCCACAGGAGCTGCAAGGAACGCCAACGCCGCCTACGAGTCCGCATGTCCAACCTGGAGCAGGAGGTCCTGAGGTATAAGACCTTGGTTAAGGGCCTCCGCTCCGAGCTTGCCACCCTCCGCAAGGAGTATGATGCCCATGCCGCATCATGCACCAGCACCAGCACCCTCCAGTAGTGGAGTGTCCCTTGCCCTTTTTTTATAGACTTTTGGGGGGTGGGATTTGGGAGTTGGGATCGTTTTGGGACGTTTCAGAGACAATCGTTGGGGTTTGGGTGGGTGAGGGAGATTATTTTGTTAGGGATAAATAAATATATTTTTCAACTTTATCTGACCATACCTGTTTTTTACTGCTTTTCAGTCTGGTGGGTGGGGGGCGGGGGTGTAACAGTAACTTTGTTTTCCTGAACAGTCGTAAGACTTTAGTAGTACAACCGTCAATCTCTTGTCTACTCCGAAATAATACTCCATTATACTACCTCCCACCAAACGCTTATCTTACCTGTAATTTGTGTTAGAAATTAGGGCTAGGCCCAGGGCTGGCTCCAGGTGAAATGGGGATTAACGTTGTCATTCCTGGGCGGGTGACATTTCCTCATTGCGGTGGTACTAGTGGTGTGACACAGTGGCAGTTGCATGCCTATGGAAAAAAAGAAAACGAAACCTTGTTTGTACTCCTTACTGTAGCATTACAACGGTTACGGTACGATCGAGAAAATAGCAGGTGACAGTACACTAGAACAGTGCCATAATGTAGCCTAACAAATGGTAAAGTATTGCAAGTATAACTAGTACTTGCGTTGAATTTATTTGACATTGGCTACTACTACTAGAAGATATAGTGCTGAAGCTGAGTAAGTCTAGAAGATATCCTCGTATTCCTTCACCAGCCTGTTGCTGCTATCACCTTATCCTCCCCAGCAAGTGTGTGGAATTATTGATGTCATTTTAGTCAGACATCAAGCAAAACAACACAGCCCGGGGGAAGAGGGTTAGGGTTTGTAAAATGGATGGGAATGGGGGTTTCTTTTTGGGTAGGTTTTGTTGAGAGAAGAAAAAAAAAGCAGAGCATGGACAAACAATAATTGAAGATACAGAGTTTACAGACAATCTTTGGTTACAAACTAAAGGTAAGCACATGCAGTCACACTCATAGAATAAAAGACAACAATGGATACTGTATCTGTATTGCGTATGTTGTTGGAGTTGTCCTGTTGAAATTGGTAAGTAAGTTGCATGCAGCAAACAATTCCTCTTATTGGCGGCACTCCTCCATTCCAGCTGACGCTTCGTCCATCAATGTGGTGGTGACCACTGACAGAAGAGACACCCTGTCCACTGCCTGCCTGGCGGATGTTGACTGAAACCCGGCCTGTAATTATTGAACGGAAAACAGGAAGTGCTATTACAATACCACTGATAAATAAATAAAAGGTATGTACGCTGTGTGGTTCAAAAAGTGACACTTTGATTTCCCTAATAGACAGTACAATATTTTTGAAATTGCGTGCTCTGTCTGAGTCACCTTTTTAAGGATCAATAAGTATGGCCAAAATATTATAGCGGATCTTTCCCCTCAAGGTGGGTGTACTACTGTGTTTTAGAACAAAATTTGACCTTCCCAGCAATGCTCCCACCAAGACCCTTACTAAAGCCAGTCGCAAAAATGTAGAAGAACCCAATCATATCTCCAAAAACGATGCCTAGCAGAAAAATGGTTACAAAACGTACTTTGAAAGTAACAGTAGACCCAAATACAGACCGTGGATTGTATTCAAACCACTTGCCTGCAAGCAAAAGTATCCATAGCCAGCATCGCTCCAACAGTGCTCTACAACAACAGAACCGCGTTGCAATAGAACCCCCCTAAACACATGCAATCCTGCTGCTAGGGCTAACCCTAACGAACCCTAACTTACAAAAAGTGCCAAAACTGGTGTTTCCTTATGGATTTTGTCCAACAAACTTCTAGCCGGTATTAGACCTTCCCAGGAATGCCCCAGGCAAGACCCGCCAACCCACCCGCAAAAAAACACGCGACAACACCCCCAAACAGCGAAAAAGCTAAATCTCATACTTACAATATCTCTCGGCCTTCGGTCCAAAGTAACGCGCTGTGCAGCTAGGTCATCATCAATCATCATAACTCCTGTTTTCCACCACGGATTTCCTGAAAAGCAAATGCAATCAAGATTAGACTGTCGCAGCAGTGCTTCGACAGAGACCCCGGCCGCAACCCACCCACGAACAGCAGGAAGCCCCCCAAAACGCTACATTGAGCAAGATGTCTGAAGAAATGGCAAAAAAAAGGCTGTTCCTTATGGATTTTGTCCAAAACACTTGTATCCGGTATTAGACCTTCCCAGGAATGCCCCAGGCAAGACCCGCCAACCCACCCGCAAAAAAACACCCGACACAACACCACCAAACAGCGAAAAAGCTAAATCTCATACTTACAATGTCTCTCGGCCTTCGGTCCAAACGCGGCGCTGTGCAGCTAGGTCGTCATCATCATCAATCATCATAACTCCTGTTTTCCACCACGGATTTCCTGAAAAGCAAATGCAATCAAGATTAGACTGTCGCAGCAGTGCTTCGACAGAGACCCCGGCCGCAACCCACCCACGAACAGCAGGAAGCCCCCCAAAACGCTACATTGAGCAAGATGTCTGAAGAAATGGCAAAAAAAATGCTTTTCCTTAAGGATTTTGTCCAAAACACTTCCATCCGGCATTAGACCTTCCCAGGAATGCCCCAGCCAAGACCCGCCAACCCACCCGCAAAAAAACACGCGACAACACCCCCAAACAGCGAAAAAGCTAAATCTCATACTTACAATATCTCTCGGCCTTCGGTCCAAAGTAACGCGCTGTGCAGCTAGGTCATCATCAATCATCATAACTCCTGTTTTCCACCACGGATTTCCTGAAAAGCAAATGCAATCAAGATTAGACTGTCGCAGCAGTGCTTCGACAGACACCAAAAATTACACACAAACCCCCGGAACCCCGCCAAAGAGCACCTCAAAGGCAAGCAAGTCAGCAAAAACGGCAAGAAATTTCCACCTCATATTTGGTCCAAAACACTTTTGTCCATTATTAGAGCTTCACAGCAATGGGCCCAAAACCGTCAACTCACCCGCAAAGAAGTACAACACCCCCACAAGTGCTGAGTCTTTCTTCATTGTGCGTAATCCAGCACTCTGCTTGGAGGGAAATCGCAGTCTGGAGGAGGAGGATAGAGGAGCATGTTCTTCAGAACTTGTGAACCTGAGGAATGTAGACTGCGGCACCTTCAAATCAATAAGCAAACAAGTGAAGACAGTTCTGATGATGGTCTTGTTTTTGGGATTAGGTGATTAAAGTTTGAATTAAATTAACTGTGCAAAACAAAGAAAGAGAGACACAAAGCACACAGGAATAAAAGTGAATAAGGACGAAAAAGAAAGTTCTTGATTGATTGTCTCATTTTCAGGGCTCGGTGTCAGGGAATAAGAACAAGATTTCGTCATCATACTCTGCGAATTCAGGCTGGATGAGGTCAGTGGCACCGAACAGAGAAAAAATCCCCTCATCTACGTTGCTGTCCTCCTCGTCTTCATGCGGCGTGCTTTCTCGTACTTTGTAATCTGGTGGTATGAGGTGCTGATTCATCTTGATCATTGTCAGCCGCTCCACATTTTTGGGCGAGAGGCGGCTCCGTTTGGGAGTTACAATGCCACCAGCAGCACTGAAAACACGTTCAGAAGACACACTTGCGAGTGGGCAAGACAAATAGTTTATAGCCAGGTTGTAGAGCTGTGGCCACAATTGTTTTTTGCCATGCCAATACTGCAATGGCTCCTCATTAAGAAAGACCACTGTTGAGTCATTCAGATAGTCCTGCACCATCGACTCAAGGTCATCAACTGTTCCTCCACTTTGCTTACTTTTTGCTGTGCTGGCTGTGACATTTTTTCGAGAACCATACCCCATCAAACTTAGCCAATCCTCCTCCCCAGCCACTGTTAGTGTTGTCATTGTGTGTGGTGCAGATGATCCAGTTGCCGGTGTCTTTAACGGCTGAGAGGTCACTTGTGCCCCAGCCACAGGTGCAGAAGTGGATTCTTGTGACTGCGGATGGCCTGCTGATGCTGATGCTGATGTACTGGCTTCTCCTTCAATAACCTGCCGTTCTTTTTCAAACCTCTTGGCTGACCAGGCTAACCAATGTTTGTACTTTTGAACATCTGCATCAGCGAAAGGAAAGAATGCGTTGTCTGCCAGCGCCTTTTTGTAGCGTGGATCCAGAATAGTAGCACAAATGTAATGCTGATCTGAGTTGATGTTTTTAAGACGTTCATCACCACGTAGGCGATGTAATAATTTCTCAGACAAAATGAAATGGGTTTTTTTTTTTTCATCTTTTTGAAACTCAGAAGAAACCGCCATCAGTTGGTGCTCCAGTATGCACAACAATGGGATAGCTTTTCCCAAATTACAGTCCTCCTGGCTGACTGCACGCGTGAAGAACTCAAAAGGACGAAGCATGTCTGTCAGGCTTTTAACTATGGCCCATTGCGCCTTACTCATCCGCAGGTCCTCCTTCTGAGATGTAGCCTCTGTCAAGAAATAGTGATCGAGTACCGTATACTGCTCATACAGACGCTCAAGCATGTAGAAGGTTGAGTTCCAACGTGTTGCCACCTCCTGGATGAGTGCTTTCACTGGCATTCCACGTTCAAGTAGCAGTCTCCGCAGATGCTTCCGGGCCTTAAAAGAATGGCTGAAATGGTTGCACATTTTGCGGCAGGTGGCCATTACCTCGAACGCTGGACTCTCTTTATCACTCAAGAATTTTTGAACTACCAGGTTGATACAGTGCGCCAAACACGGCACTCTAACATGGTCACCCTTCAACATGGCCTTAACTACATTGGCGCCATTATCCGTGGAAACATAACCAATCTTGCGTTTTAGGGGGGATAGCATTGTCAAGACCTTTTTGTCAAACTCTTCCAAAAGGTTTTCTGCTGTGTGACTTTTCTCCAAGCCAAACATGGCTAGTGTTGCATGTTTCCGAGCAGCTTTGAAAACTTGGTCCGGGTCAACACCTGCGTTTAGCTTTGCTATAACACCTGAAAAAGAGACCCAGTGTGCAGTGATGCACATGTAATCATCGCCTGGGCCACTGGTCCACATGTCTGTTGTCAGATGTATTGTGTGAACAGCACTCTTCTGCAAAGCTGCCCCAATCGCCTGCAGCACATCTTCATGTAGTGCTGGAACCGCAACTCTGGCAAAATAGAACCGGCTCGGAACCTTCCATTTAGGGCAGAGCGTTGCCACTAATTCAAGAAAACCTACCGCTTCTACAAAAGAAAAAGGTAGAAGGTCCACAGCTAGCATTTTAGCCAGCTTAGTGTTATACAGACGCGTCAGTGGGTGGTTGCGTTCATATGGCACGTCTGAAGTAAGCATTGTTCTAATGTTGCCCTGGACCAAGCATTTACGGGCTGATAATGACTTCGTTGACCCAATTTTGCTCGCTGGTGAACTTTTGTGCGTTGGTGTCTCACTCGCTCCAACACTCTTAGTGTGCCTCACATTGGGTGTGCTGCTGACAGGGGTACTGGGTGTAAGGGAAGTGTTTGACACGTCTTCTTCCTGCTCGTCATCATCAGATGAAACATCAACGTTTCCTTGAATTTGGCCTTTCTTGATCGCATCTAGGTGCGCAAACCATTTGACAGTGTGCTGTCTCCTAAGATGACCTCTCTGGCCTCCGGTACCATAGTTGGTACCTGGCTTACCACGACTAACTGCTTGCTTACAAATGGTACAAATGGCAAACTTTGGATTTTTTGGACAAACAGTAAAGAAGTCCCAAACTGGGGACTTGAAGTGTCTGTGGGACATGGAGGAGGCGGCGATACTGGTGGTGGTGGTCATGAAGCTAATGCCAGATGAAATGGAGGATGTGGATTGCCCAACTTTTGTACGTTTTGCACTTTCACCGCCACTAATTAAGGTCGAGATTGACGGAGGTCTCTTCTTGCCAGAAAGAAATATGGAAGCGGGACGAGTTGGTGTACTACTTAACTCCAATGATTGTGGTGTTTCCACTGCCTCCTCATCGACAACATCATCATCACGCTCAGCAGCTCTTCGGGCTAGGGTCAAAATGTCTGTTTGCTGCATGCCCGCTGGGGCTGCAGTGACCTTTATGATGACTGGGTCGTCGTTGGCAGAGTCTTCATCAGCAGCAGTATCCGCCACTTCTTGTTGAGACTCATCACACTCCATAACTCTGAGACTTTGGACGAGCTTCCTTTTACGCTTAACTACCTTTGTTTGTTCCCAAGTTTGATCCGTATCATCAGAAGGAGGTGTGCTTGAAGAGGATGTAGACACCACCCTTGATCTCTTCCTTGCTAGGGGTGTGGAAGACAATGAAGGATCATCAGGAGGAGTGGCTTCCTCAAATGATACCTCGCCTTGATTGTCGATTTCCTGATGTGCCCCTATTTCGGGAGGAACAACTATTGTGGGCACTTGTTGTGACCCTCCATGCACCTCTGCTTGCGCATCTCCTTGCGCTGCCTCTCCTTCCACATGTACTTGGGTTTGTACTTGCACATGTGATTGTTGTTGCCGCTGTGGTTGTTCAACACTCGTCAGATGAGCTACAACAACCTGTGTTGATTGAGGGACATTGCTGCTGCTTTCTTGCGATGAGCCAACATCACTGGTCGATGGTGATTGAAGAAGTATACTGGCTGCCTCTGCAGCACTCAAGGGCTTGGACTTAAGTTGGCGTGGTGGTGGTGGTGGCACTGAGCCCAATGGAGCGGGGGTGCTGCTGCCAGCTTGGTCCCCAGCAGATCCCGCTGCAGCTGCTGCAGGCATACTTTTTTTTTTACTCACAAAAAAAGGGGCGGGCGGCACACCAGTGTCCTTGGTAACTTGCTTCTTCTGCTCCTTACTGGCACCTTTCTTGCTAGAGGAGCTACGGGTTACTTTTTTTGGGGCCATCTTCTTCAGAGCAGGTCAGCAGGCAGCAGTTGCACGAGTTGCAGAGGGTTCTGTGTCCAGACGTGACGTCGCGTGACGTTATGCTGCACACACCGCTGCAGGACTTCTTCCTGGCACTGGTGGTTCTATTGAGTCTTCTTGTGCACCTAAAAGCAATGGAAGACAGAGGAACATCAGTTCAGTTATACACCCCAAAAAATCGACAAAACACAGAAAAATGAGCACAATCCCATGCCATCCATGATGTTTACATTGAAGACACCCCACAGAAAGACTAGGGACATGCAAGTATGCAACACTCACTACCCCTGGGCATAAGGGATGAAAAGTAGGCAAAATAAGTGCAGGCCTCAGACACTGCCTCTCCTCAAAATGGCCCCCTTACACCCCAAGCACATGTTGCCTGTACCAGCCAGCACTCAAGATGGCCACCACCACCACCCACATGGCCAGTCCACATCAACAGTACACCCCCAAAAAACAGAAAAACAGCCAGAGAGGCGAGAGGCGGCTCCGTTTGGGAGTTACAATGCCACCAGCAGCACTGAAAACACGTTCAGAAGACACACTTGCGAGTGGGCAAGACAAATAGTTTATAGCCAGGTTGTAGAGCTGTGGCCACAATTGTTTTTTGCCATGCCAATACTGCAATGGCTCCTCATTAAGAAAGACCACTGTTGAGTCATTCAGATAGTCCTGCACCATCGACTCAAGGTCATCAACTGTTCCTCCACTTTGCTTACTTTTTGCTGTGCTGGCTGTGACATTTTTTCGAGAACCATACCCCATCAAACTTAGCCAATCCTCCTCCCCAGCCACTGTTAGTGTTGTCATTGTGTGTGGTGCAGATGATCCAGTTGCCGGTGTCTTTAACGGCTGAGAGGTCACTTGTGCCCCAGCCACAGGTGCAGAAGTGGATTCTTGTGACTGCGGATGGCCTGCTGATGCTGATGCTGATGTACTGGCTTCTCCTTCAATAACCTGCCGTTCTTTTTCAAACCTCTTGGCTGACCAGGCTAACCAATGTTTGTACTTTTGAACATCTGCATCAGCGAAAGGAAAGAATGCGTTGTCTGCCAGCGCCTTTTTGTAGCGTGGATCCAGAATAGTAGCACAAATGTAATGCTGATCTGAGTTGATGTTTTTAAGACGTTCATCACCACGTAGGCGATGTAATAATTTCTCAGACAAAATGAAATGGGTTTTTTTTTTTTCATCTTTTTGAAACTCAGAAGAAACCGCCATCAGTTGGTGCTCCAGTATGCACAACAATGGGATAGCTTTTCCCAAATTACAGTCCTCCTGGCTGACTGCACGCGTGAAGAACTCAAAAGGACGAAGCATGTCTGTCAGGCTTTTAACTATGGCCCATTGCGCCTTACTCATCCGCAGGTCCTCCTTCTGAGATGTAGCCTCTGTCAAGAAATAGTGATCGAGTACCGTATACTGCTCATACAGACGCTCAAGCATGTAGAAGGTTGAGTTCCAACGTGTTGCCACCTCCTGGATGAGTGCTTTCACTGGCATTCCACGTTCAAGTAGCAGTCTCCGCAGATGCTTCCGGGCCTTAAAAGAATGGCTGAAATGGTTGCACATTTTGCGGCAGGTGGCCATTACCTCGAACGCTGGACTCTCTTTATCACTCAAGAATTTTTGAACTACCAGGTTGATACAGTGCGCCAAACACGGCACTCTAACATGGTCACCCTTCAACATGGCCTTAACTACATTGGCGCCATTATCCGTGGAAACATAACCAATCTTGCGTTTTAGGGGGGATAGCATTGTCAAGACCTTTTTGTCAAACTCTTCCAAAAGGTTTTCTGCTGTGTGACTTTTCTCCAAGCCAAACATGGCTAGTGTTGCATGTTTCCGAGCAGCTTTGAAAACTTGGTCCGGGTCAACACCTGCGTTTAGCTTTGCTATAACACCTGAAAAAGAGACCCAGTGTGCAGTGATGCACATGTAATCATCGCCTGGGCCACTGGTCCACATGTCTGTTGTCAGATGTATTGTGTGAACAGCACTCTTCTGCAAAGCTGCCCCAATCGCCTGCAGCACATCTTCATGTAGTGCTGGAACCGCAACTCTGGCAAAATAGAACCGGCTCGGAACCTTCCATTTAGGGCAGAGCGTTGCCACTAATTCAAGAAAACCTACCGCTTCTACAAAAGAAAAAGGTAGAAGGTCCACAGCTAGCATTTTAGCCAGCTTAGTGTTATACAGACGCGTCAGTGGGTGGTTGCGTTCATATGGCACGTCTGAAGTAAGCATTGTTCTAATGTTGCCCTGGACCAAGCATTTACGGGCTGATAATGACTTCGTTGACCCAATTTTGCTCGCTGGTGAACTTTTGTGCGTTGGTGTCTCACTCGCTCCAACACTCTTAGTGTGCCTTACATTGGGTGTGCTGCTGACAGGGGTACTGGGTGTAAGGGAAGTGTTTGACACGTCTTCTTCCTGCTCGTCATCATCAGATGAAACATCAACGTTTCCTTGAATTTGGCCTTTCTTGATCGCATCTAGGTGCGCAAACCATTTGACAGTGTGCTGTCTCCTAAGATGACCTCTCTGGCCTCCGGTACTATAGTTGGTACCTGGCTTACCACGACTAACTGCTTGCTTACAAATGGTACAAATGGCAAACTTTGGATTTTTTGGACAAACAGTAAAGAAGTCCCAAACTGGGGACTTGAAGTGTCTGTGGGACATGGAGGAGGCGGCGATACTGGTGGTGGTGGTCATGAAGCTAATGCCAGATGAAATGGAGGATGTGGATTGCCCAACTTTTGTACGTTTTGCACTTTCACCGCCACTAATTAAGGTCGAGATTGACGGAGGTCTCTTCTTGCCAGAAAGAAATATGGAAGCGGGACGAGTTGGTGTACTACTTAACTCCAATGATTGTGGTGTTTCCACTGCCTCCTCATCGACAACATCATCATCACGCTCAGCAGCTCTTCGGGCTAGGGTCAAAATGTCTGTTTGCTGCATGCCCGCTGGGGCTGCAGTGACCTTTATGATGACTGGGTCGTCGTTGGCAGAGTCTTCATCAGCAGCAGTATCCGCCACTTCTTGTTGAGACTCATCACACTCCATAACTCTGAGACTTTGGACGAGCTTCCTTTTACGCTTAACTACCTTTGTTTGTTCCCAAGTTTGATCCGTATCATCAGAAGGAGGTGTGCTTGAAGAGGATGTAGACACCACCCTTGATCTCTTCCTTGCTAGGGGTGTGGAAGACAATGAAGGATCATCAGGAGGAGTGGCTTCCTCAAATGATACCTCGCCTTGATTGTCGATTTCCTGATGTGCCCCTACTTCGGGAGGAACAACTATTGTGGGCACTTGTTGTGACCCTCCATGCACCTCTGCTTGCGCATCTCCTTGCGCTGCCTCTCCTTCCACATGTACTTGGGCTTGTACTTGCACATGTGATTGTTGTTGCCGCTGTGGTTGTTCAACACTCGTCAGATGAGCTACAACAACCTGTGTTGATTGAGGGACATTGCTGCTGCTTTCTTGCGATGAGCCAACATCACTGGTCGATGGTGATTGAAGAAGTATACTGGCTGCCTCTGCAGCACTCAAGGGCTTGGACTTAAGTTGGCGTGGTGGTGGTGGTGGCACTGAGCCCAATGGAGCGGGGGTGCTGCTGCCAGCTTGGTCCCCAGCAGATCCCGCTGCAGCTGCTGCAGGCATACTTTTTTTTTTACTCACAAAAAAAGGGGCGGGCGGCACACCAGTGTCCTTGGTAACTTGCTTCTTCTGCTCCTTACTGGCACCTTTCTTGCTAGAGGAGCTACGGGTTACTTTTTTTGGGGCCATCTTCTTCAGAGCAGGTCAGCAGGCAGCAGTTGCACGAGTTGCAGAGGGTTCTGTGTCCAGACGTGACGTCGCGTGACGTTATGCTGCACACACCGCTGCAGGACTTCTTCCTGGCACTGGTGGTTCTATTGAGTCTTCTTGTGCACCTAAAAGCAATGGAAGACAGAGGAACATCAGTTCAGTTATACACCCCAAAAAATCGACAAAACACAGAAAAATGAGCACAATCCCATGCCATCCATGATGTTTACATTGAAGACACCCCACAGAAAGACTAGGGACATGCAAGTATGCAACACTCACTACCCCTGGGCATAAGGGATGAAAAGTAGGCAAAATAAGTGCAGGCCTCAGACACTGCCTCTCCTCAAAATGGCCCCCTTACAGCCCAAGCACATGTTGCCTGTACCAGCCAGCACTCAAGATGGCCACCACCACCACCCACATGGCCAGTCCACATCAACAGTACACCCCCAAAAAACAGAAAAACAGCCAGAAATCACCACAATCCAATGCCATCCATGATGTTTACATCAAAGAGAGTGAGACAACACCACAGGCACACTCAGTCCATGCACCACCACCACCCCTGGGCAAGCAAAAGGCCACACCAGCAGCCCCCCAAAAACGACAAAAAACAATAAAATAAGCACATTCCCAGCCCATCCATGGCCTCAATTATGTTTAAATTCAAGAAGACATCCCACAGAAAGACTAGGCCCATGCAACACTCACCACCCCTGGGCAAAGGGCCACACCAGCAGGCCCAAAAAAACGACAAAAACCAATAAAATCTGCACAATCCCAGCCCATCCATGGCCTCAATGGTGTTTAAATTCAAGAAGACACCCCACAGAAAGACTAGGCCCATGCAACACTCACCACCCCTGGGCAAAGGGCCACACCAGCAGGCCCAAAAAAACGACAAAAAACAATAAAATCTGCACAATCCCAGCCCATCCATGGCCTCAATGGTGTTTAAATTCATGAAGACACCCCTCAGAAACACTAGGCCCATGCAACACTCACTACCCCTGGGCATAAGGGATGAAAAGTAGGCAAAATAAGTGCAGGCCTCAGACACTGCCTCTCCTCAAAATGGCCCCCTTACACCCCAAGCACATGTTGCCTGTACCAGCCAGCACTCAAGATGGCCACCACCACCACCCACATGGCCAGTCCACATCAACAGTACACCCCCAAAAAACAGAAAAACAGCCAGAAATCACCACAATCCAATGCCATCCATGATGTTTACATCAAAGAGAGTGAGACCACACCACAGGCACACTCAGTCCATGCACCCCACCCCTGGGCAAGCAAAAGGCCACACCAGCAGCCCCCCAAAAACGACAAAAAACAATAAAATAAGCACAATCCCAACCCATCCATGGCCTCAATTATGTTTAAATTCAAGAAGACACCCCACAGAAAGACTAGGCCCATGCAACACTCACCACCCCTGGGCAAAGGGCCACACCAGCAGGCCCAGAAAAACGACTAAAAACAATAAAATCTGCACAATCCCAGCCCATCCATGGCCTCAATGGTGTTTAAATTCAAGAAGACACCCCTCAGAAACACTAGGCCCATGCAACACTCACTACCCCTGGGCATAAGGGATGAAAAGTAGGCAAAATAAGTGCAGGCCTCAGACACTGCCTCTCCTCAAAATGGCCCCCTTACACCCCAAGCACATGTTGCCTGTACCAGCCAGCACTCAGGATGGCCACCACCACCACCCACATGGCCAGTCCACATCAACAGTACACCCCCAAAAAACAGAAAAACAGCCAGAAATCACCACAATCCAATGCCATCCATGATGTTTACATCAAAGAGAGTGAGACCACACCACAGGCACACTCAGTCCATGCACCACCACCACCCCTGGGCAAGCAAAAGGCCACACCAGCAGCCCCCCAAAAACGACAAAAAACAATAAAATAAGCACAATCCCAGCCCATCCATGGCCTCAATTATGTTTAAATTCAAGAAGACACCCCACAGAAAGACTAGGCCCATGCAACACTCACCACCCCTGGGCAAAGGGCCACACCAGCAGGCCCAAAAAAACGACAAAAACCAATAAAATCTGCACAATCCCAGCCCATCCATGGCCTCAATGGTGTTTAAATTCAAGAAGACACCCCACAGAAAGACTAGGCCCATGCAACACTCACCACCCCTGGGCAAAGGGCCACACCAGCAGGCCCAAAAAAACGACAAAAAACAATAAAATCTGCACAATCCCAGCCCATCCATGGCCTCAATGGTGTTTAAATTCAAGAAGACACCCCTCAGAAACACTAGGCCCATGCAACACTCACTACCCCTGGGCATAAGGGATGAAAAGTAGGCAAAATAAGTGCAGGCCTCAGACACTGCCTCTCCTCAAAATGGCCCCCTTACACCCCAAGCACATGTTGCCTGTACCAGCCAGCACTCAAGATGGCCACCACCACCACCCACATGGCCAGACCACATCAACAGTACACCCCCAAAAAACAGAAAAACAGCCAGAAATCACCACAATCCAATGCCATCCATGATGTTTACATCAAAGAGAGTGAGACAACACCACAGGCACACTCAGTCCATGCACCACCACCACCCCTGGGCAAGCAAAAGGCCACACCAGCAGCCCCCCAAAAACGACAAAAAACAATAAAATAAGCACAATCCCAGCCCATCCATGGCCTCAATTATGTTTAAATTCAAGAAGACACCCCACAGAAAGACTAGGCCCATGCAACACTAACCACCCCTGGGCAAAGGGCCACACCAGCAGGCCCAAAAAAACGACAAAAAACAATAAAATCTGCACAATCCCAGCCCATCCATGGCCTCAATGGTGTTTACATTCAACAAAACAGTTGTATCATGCACCCATAACCAACCCTGGTCCTACTGGATACTGTGGCTACCCACAATATAATTTATTTAATTTTCTGAAAAAGTTCCAAAATTGTACTTGCAGCAACTGTAATGCCCCAAACAAACTTACTTGTGAAAGTTGATTTCTAATCCAAAAGTGATCCAAAGACAGTCAAAAAGGCCTCAAATCCAAATATCCAGCAGCACCCACAAAAAGTAATCCTTCCAGCTCCAGATCCAAATGAAAGTGACCAGGAGATGGACAAAGCACTGGGAGGAGCCTGCTGGACAGGAACAGGAAGTTGGAGACTGTGGGGCACTTCCTTCCTCCCCCCCCCCCCAAAATGGACTCCTTGCAAAAAAAAAGGCCATGCAAATGTCAACCTGAGGAGTGATTCTGATAAAAATCATAATTTTCTGAAGGTTTATCCTGTTTGCTGGTGATTTTCTTGTGCGAAATTGCAAAATCTCTATTTCGCAAGTGCGAGATTGTTCCTTTCCGCCGCAACTACGTGTTCGCAATTGCGAACTCTCGCGAGGTGTGCTGTGCAAGGTGGCAAGCCGCGAGTACGTATTCGCGGGCGACAAACTCCCGCGGGAACACGCAGCAAGATCTAAAATGGCGCGTCACTCGCAAAGAAAAACAACTCGGCAAACGCTAAAATGACGGAAAGTGAACGCCGTGCACCACGCCGCGCGCCGCAACCAAGCAAAAAATCCGCCGCGAGCGGATTCACGGATTTTCGACAAATTCGCGAGAGTTCGCGGATTGCGAATTTGCCGAAAATCCGAAAAATCCGCGATCGGAGCGGATTTTACGCCCATGCTTACTCCAAATCAAGAGTATGTTAAGAGAACACACTGCCCAACTAGAGCGGACTCCGAATGGTGAATTAACAAGCATGGAGTGGACAATAGATGGAAGAAACAGGAATAAAAGAGAGGAAAGATGTTCCTCGCACATGAGAACCAACAATGTGATCAAGAGCACAGAAAAGTGAGCGGTGGAGCAAGAGCGAGGCAAAATGGACACACAACAGAAGAGTCATTACCCGGAAGGTGGGGACATTTAAAATCATTCTGTTTATAGTGTTTTCAGCTTTTGTTTTTAATTGGAAATATAGGATGCCCCCTTCAAATGTAAAGCACATTGCCGATTCTGAATTGTAAGTAATTCCTGCGTTTTGTTATAATGTTTGTAGAGCGTGTATTGCCGCACTGCTAGATAAATACAAGGCACTGTTGAATGCCTAAAAAAGCTTCAACGTTTCATGCAGTGAGGTTTAGGCTCTTTTTTATAATGCTCCCTCTTCTTTGAGTTACAATACTTTCAAGACAAAATGTTCTCTTTGGTCTTTTAAGGAGTTCAAATAATTAAACATAAGTAATTATTAGGCTTCAACTAAATGTTCAAAGGAAAAACAATAATTATTAAGAGGATGAGCAAATTATCTTAACATATTAATGGATGTTATGCAACGACTACTTTTTTAATTCACTAGAAAATATCTTCCTCTGAATCATTACTGACCCAAAACATTTGAAATAAAAGTACTAGGCAATTACATTTAAATATATTTGATATGTGTATTTAATTTTGGCATGTTTCATTGTTATACAAAGCTAGGACTGACTCTGAGTTGGCTATTGTAAGCCAATTGCACCATGTGTTAGGGGGTGCCACAAGCACTGTGCCGCTGGTTAGTAGTGGTAAATTGCACATAGTTCAGCTAAAGCCAAAAAAACGACTTCAACAAAACAGGTGGGGAGAAGGCAAAATGTTTGGGTGAAGACCATCCTAAGGCTCACAGGTCTTATACCAATGTTGAAAGAAGATCTATTTGGATAAACTCTCTCTCCAGCAAGAGTTAATAGCTCAGGTAATAAGGAACATATCCCACAGTATGTTGAACCCTGGGAAGGAGTTTGGGCCAGGGTCTCTTCTTAGGAAAACCTACCTGGTCAGTTGCCCTTGCTCTAAAAGAAATTCCAGAGACTGTACTTTTTCTGAAGTTTCTCTGTCGTCTAATTGGGCCAATATTTGAGAACACCTATCTCCATTTTCTTATGGCAGACTTACCGTAAGCTATGCTGAGAAGCCCTAACCAAAATCAAGTGGTCAAATTTCATGCCCATTAGCCATTTTACGAATTTCTGATTCCTACAAAAAAGTCACAAACAGAATCGCCTCAAATCACAGATAATCGTGTACTGGTCTCTTTCAGTCATTAAACAGTTCTGTTCTGGCCAGGAGAAGATGTGTATATATTTATGTATTTACTTCGCATCTTTGTAAAATGTTACCCATAATCGAGGTCACTTTATGGAGCTAATTCAACATGAAATAACACAATAGAAAATGTTCTGACAAAATCAGAACTAGAGGCTAGGCATTTGCAAACATACGGGGCCAGATTGCATATTCAATGTTGTTAGTGATAATTAAGGCAGTGTTTTTTACAAACACCTTTTTCCACTGTCTTATGAAAGCAGACCTTTGATGGTTGTAATGTGTGAAAAGAATATGTGCGCAATGTTGATCAGGCATAGAGGAACTATATTGACCCTAGCAGCCCTACTACATTACAATTAAAATGGGGCCCAGCAGCCTCCACAAATTACTCTTCGTAACTTCTGCTTTCGATGTGTAAAACAATATCCCCCTTCGTTTCCCAAGTTCCAAGGAAGGAAGACCAGGTATGATGGTAAGATTGATGATTTCAGCCACAGAAGATATGGAGGCTGTGCATTTGCATCCCTTTCACTTTCTTTTTAATTAAGACACTCTTTCCTAGCATTTTTTAAGTTTGCAGTTAGAAAGCTGAATCGTTCTTTTCTTTAGAATGGACTGAACCTTGCATACAGATGTACTTGCTAAACAGTGAAGGGGATTCAGAAGGTGGAAAACTGGGAGAGGAATTTTGAGTATGCTTTTTAAATGGTGCTGACTCTGGAAGAGTGTGATATCAGGGTACAACATTTTAAACACATCTGTGGAGCTTTCATCGGACATCGGACATGCCCTATATAAAGCTAGTTTAGCACTGGGATGTGCACGAAGCTCCAAACAATGTATTTGTATTTTTCTCTGATGTGAGAACAGCTAATCCGTCACTTTAACATGCTCTGAACCTTCACAATCCACGTGTATTCATTACCTACGAAGAGCATTAAGAAGTTCAAAAACATTGAATGAGAATGAAACACAACGCCATAGAAATCTGACACCATTTTATAAAAGTAGTTTGCATTTTGATCTTTAAAAAGAAGCTTCAATGGCAAAAATCCAATGAAGGGTTCTGGAGAAACTAATTTTAAAAGTATTTGTAATTAGCCCTTATGTGAGAACAGCTAACCTATCACTGAAACATGCACTGAGCCTTCACAATTCACTTGTATCCATTACCCAAGCACAGCTATCCTAGAATCTTCATATGGACGGAGATCTCCAGTTCAGTTCCAATTCCAGTTGCAATCAATCAAGTGGTACTGATGCAAGGGACACAGGATACTCAAGATACCCAAGGATGCTTAGTCGGCGTCAGAGGTCTTCCTGTGGCCACCCCTTTATCCACGAACATGGAGGGAAGGCTTTGGCCTCAGAAGCCAATGACCCATGAAGTCCAGGTGAAGTCCAGCACAAAACCAGTTATCACTTGTTGACTGGTCTCTGGTTAAAGCAAAACCAGCAGTTCCCTTTAACTGGCACTAACTTCCCGGCCGAGTAACCAAACTGCACGTTGATGACTCTCCTGGGTCGAGCTTGAAAGGGTTGAACATGCAGATTATTCTTCCATTGCGGATTGTCTCTAGGTGGCATTTCAGTCAAATTCTTCAGCACAAACTGACTTCTACTTCACGTCAGATCCTGCACAAGATCAGAGCGAAACCAAGAGGAGCAAATGCAGAAAGCAATGAATTACACAAAAGTGGCTCTCAGCCATAACACAGGAAAGCTGATGAATGTGGAAGGCAACAATGTTGCAGAAGGAGAAAAAAATGAGTAATAAAGATACTGTTTCTCCTCTGGCTCTCCTTGCTGCTTTTGGCTCCAAGGATCAAGCTTTGAAGTGAACTTAGTTGTACTATCCATACTCAGTGTGGAAATATGGAAGTGATACAGGAGAGTTTATTAGACAAATCAGGCCCCTATCCTCTTCAATTTCACATTTAAAACAAGTTGCCTAAGGCATCTGCTTGTTGCCAGATCAGATTAAGGATCAAATAAAAGGCTCAACAATGTCTGTAGGGAATCAGCTACCAAGTGGACGGTTTGAAAACGGCGTGTAGAGTGGGACGCGGAGCAGAAACGCGGAAATAAGAAAACAAGGAGAGATTTATTCTACCTAAAGGACACTCGCGCAGGCATACCGTGAGGAGAGTGGAACCGTCTAGGAGAAGGAGGATTAATTCCTCTGGACTCCAGCGTTTTCCGAGTTGCAAGAGACAGGAAAAAGACTGTTTTAAGCAACCTTTTTAAACAGTCGCTGTCGATAGAACTAGAAGAGTATTTCGCCTCCAATACAGTGTACAATCACCACCATCGTCCATTTTTTGGATAGTTACAAGATATGGTTCTTAAAAAGCCCTAGTCCTGATGAGGCCTATAATTATTTGTGCCGAAATGCGTCGACATTTGAATATCAGGACACCATCAAATTTGAAGAATCGTCAGAAAATCTCTGATTAGGAGTTGTTTTTAAAAAAGAGAGGTTTAAATAGATATATACCGTATAAGGCTCCTATTTATTCTATGGTTGATCTTGTTTTTGATAGGAATGCTTCTAATATATTCTTAAAGCATCCTTTGTTAAAAAAGAGGGGGCTACGATTGATTTAAGTGTGTATATTGCGTATATTTATTTGTGTATATATGATAATTGTAGTGAATTTATAAGTGGTTCGTGTATATATGTGAAAGTGGGGTATATATGTATATGTTGTGGTTGATTTTGAAATAAGAAAGGAAATACCTTCTGAAAGAAAAAACTTCAAGATAACAAAGAATATACTAAAAATAAAAACAAATAAAAACATAATATATTTTGTATTGTGTATACGTTTGGTCACAGAGGATTTTTCAAGAATATAGATTGATTCTCTGGTTCATTGATTTGAGATAGTAAGAGATAATTTATAGATCTCCCTACTTTAATTGAGATTCACTTATCCTTTCCTAGGCATTATTTTTTTCTGTGATATCTGTAGGGAATCAGCTGTCACCTTGTCATACGAGACTGCATTATTTTAGAAACATCAGTGAATCTGATTTGTGGATGAACCACATAAGGAATGGAGGCATAATAGACTCTTTTGATATAAATATTAAAACTGAAGTGAATTTGGAATTGCTGGGTGCTCTTATGAACATTTCTAATTAGGAAATGGGCCATTAAATACACAAAAAGCAAAGGAGATCAAATTATGCCTGAGGTGTCAAACCTTTGCACAAGACCACAGGGCAAGGCAGGTTTTGTGGGAGTAAAAATGCATAATTTTTACAAGGATGATCAGATGTGTGCATATGTTGCCAGAATTTCACACTAGGATGAGTCACAGAGATAAATAATCTAGTCCATTGTGTGGCTGGTGGGAGCGAGTACCAATCTCCTTTGCTCCAACCTGGGTTTGAGCAGCTGAGAGGGGCCCAGGGGCCAATCTAGGCTTGGGGAGTGGGACTGATACCCCCTCACCTAATAATGTTATGGCCTCTGGGGCTGGAGTCCTCAGGTTCACCTAGAGTCTCCGGAAGGGAGCATCAAGCTCCCTTCCCTGCAAAATACACACCGGACGCTGGGGGATGGGTCCCTGGGGACAAGATCTGCTCTGGGAGGAGGGCCCATGTTATGTTATGTTATGTTATTTATGTTTTTATTATAGCGCAACGGATACTCAAAAAGAGTGTCCCGGCGCTTTGGGTAAGGGGAACAGATTCAGAATAACATAACGCAATTAAAAAGAACACAAAAAGACAACACACACACAAAAAAACAAGAAAGAGCAGCTAATGAGGCCTACTGGGTGAACAACCAGGTTTTAAGACCTCTCCTGAAGTCCAAAAGACTAGTCGCTCCCCGAAGTGAGAGTGGAAGCGCGTTCCACATCTGTGGGGCTAGCAGACTGAAAGAACGGCCGCCCCACCTCCTCTTCAAAATATTCACGAGGCCCCGGGCATGAGGTCTCCTGGCTCAGGAAGTCAACAAGAGTGGACCTGCGAACACCCCCTGCCCAAATGTAAATGTACATATATATAATTTGACCCTGAACCCTTGGCCACCACGGAGGGGTCATTTCATTAAGAAAAAAACGAAAAAAGCCACCATTTTGTTTTACTGGGATCCCACAGGAGGAGTGTAAAATAAAATTCTTTTACTTTTGGCCCTACATGGGATAAAAGAGCTGGGTATCTCTACAATTCTCCCTTAAATTGTTTAAAAACAAAGATTCTGGATTTGGGACTAAGGACCTTATTACAAGTATGGCAGTCTTGAGACCACTGTATCATCGGTGGTGGTCTGACAGCTGCCTCCTTGTCAGTCCGACCACCTGATTACAAAGAGGGTGGTCGGACCGCCACAACACTGCTGCAACTGCCAAGATCTTGGATCTCGCAGCAGTGGGGAAAGTGGTGCTGCATGTTGGCATTGCTGATGCCGGCACCGGTGGGGCTGATTGCGACCTGCATTTCTGCCTACTGTTTCATGGCGGGAACGCCGCCCTGAGAATTTTGGCAGGAGGGAAGAGGCCCTAAACAAGGCCCGAGAGATTTTTACTCAATGGGCATTGTGACAGGGAGCACATATTGTGACCCCCTATACCTGAACTGTTGTGCGTGTGCTGTGTGCCATGCATGGCAGTGGGCATGGCATCAGTGCGTGCATGACAGTGCAGGTGCTGCAGTGCAGCGGCATTGCCTTACAGCTCTCTCACTGAGCCGAAGCATGCAGCTGTTGCAAGACCACCCCAGGTAAACACCCACTCGTTGGTAAACTTCAAACGCAGGATTTGGGATTCTGCTGGCTTGGTTGCGTACTCACCACCACCGACGCTGTGGCCTGGAGGTCCAAATGGAAAAGCTGTTGCAACTGCAACAGTTTTTTTACAAGTTGTAGCCAGGCAATCACAGTGATCATGAGAAAAAGCCCCCACAGCAAATCAGAAGGCTAACATTTTTTATTTCAGCCCAGCAGTTCCTGATATACAAAGTTCTTCAACATTAATCACTCAGAAACTGCTGAACAGATTTAAAACAAATTACAAAAATCATGCTTTCTGGACCAGGATCTATCTTTCTGCTAAATTTGGTGCACATTTGTTCAGCCATTTGAGATGTAGTGCTTTTCAAAACCCCCTATTGAAATTGCACAATTAAATTGCTCTTTGGGACCCCCTTTTTCTCAACCCTCGCTTGACAGATCACCCCAAAAGTTTACAGAAAAGTTTTGTGAAGATCAACAAAATGTACCAAATTTATTAGGAAAACCAGAAAATGTGCTTTCAGTGGTAACTGTGTCCTAACTATACCTACTCAGTAGTGACATTCAATGGGTAACATATACAGGTAGGATGGAGTTTCCATAGGAAGAACGTTTTTCATTTTGCTAATGACTTTGGGTCCTTTTGAAAATCCTAATAAATCTATTTTAATAAAGTTCATCTACCTCAGCACCTTCCTGAAGAGTTCGGGGTCTGTCAAGCAGGGGCCAAAAAAGGGATGAGAGTCACAAAATACAGTTTTCCCACGTAATTTCTCATTGGAATTTTAGACAGCGATACAGGAAAAACTCTGGACAGAATTATACCAAATTTGTCAGATAAATAATTCTTTACTTACAAATCCTGCTTTTTGTGATTTGGTGGGTGAGTGCTTTGATTGGCATGCTTCACCTTGCTTTGCTGATAACTTTGGTGCAATTTGACAAATCACCCCAAAACTTAAAAAAAGAAAATGTTCAACCACGTCAGCTTCTTCTAGCATAATTTCTTAATAATCTATCGAGCAGGGGCCAAGAAAAAAGGCCAAGTTTCCCAAAATGAAGTTTCCCGTGCATTTTCCCAAAAGGAATTTTAGACAGCGATACAGTAAAGCATGGCTGAGAAGAATTACACCAAATTTGGCAGAATACCAGGGGTCAGACGTACAATCCAAATTTGCATGATCTAACGGGTTTGTGACCTGTTTGCGCATGCAAAATACAAAACGGCGATGGACTAACCATATTTAGTAACTCACAATGTATTTGTGACTCGTTAAATAGGATTAGTGACTCGCTGTTAGGAAGGGGAGTTCCGAGGGCGTCCCTTCCTAATAGCGAGTCTGAGCCCTATGTATGACTGTTTTGCGACTGCGAATGCAGTCGCAGAAGAGTCGCAGTTTAGCACCCTTCTTAGAAGGGTGGTAAAGCACCTGCAAAAGGGAAGGGGTCCCTAGGAGACCCCTTCCTCTTTGTGAATGCAGGGAGAAATATTTTTAAGGGGCAGGTAGTCGTCCCAGGGACAACTACCTGCCCTTAAAAATGAAACGAAAACGTTTCATTTTTCTTTTTTTAAATGCATCCTACTTTCCTTTAAGGAAAATGGGCTGCATTTTTTTTAAAAACTGCTTTATTCAAAAGCAGTCCTAGACATGGAGGTCTGCTGAGCCCAGCAGGCCACCATGCCCGGGAGGGCCAGCCATTCTCATTAGGGTCGCAAATTACGAGTGCCTCATTCATATTCATAAGGCATGCAATTTGCGACCCCATTGGGAATCGCAAACAGTGTCTGAGACACTGTTGTACATTGTAATTTGTGACCCGCAATTTTTCGCAATTTGCGAGTTGCAAATCACAATGGTCATTGGTCGTACATCTGACCCTATATTTTTATTAAAAAAGTGCTTTTTTCGTTATTGGGTGTTAATCTGTTTTTGAGAAATTGAGTGATATTAGGATGTGGCCATTTGATTTGATTGACGGATGACAATATCAACACAAATGTTATGGCTGCCATTTTGAGGACTAACGGACTTAGTTCCATTTTCCTGAATTTATAAAAAAAAAAGTCAGGTGCTTGGTGGCAGGCTAGGGCTACCCTGAGCCACTAGCATTTGTAGGTCGGAACTGTGGTATCAAATCATTTGTGAGCCTCACATACAAAAAAATTACGCAGTGTGGTACCGCAAGCCATTTGATGTGCCAAGCTGCGTCATTTTAAAAGCACAGCGATGTGTCATAATTGCAATAATATGACGCATCCTTGTGCTTTTGCCTGTGCTGGTGCACACTTGGCTGCCATGTACCAGGCACCCTTGTGTCTTGTTGAAAAGGTGCCTGTGTTGCGGGTATGATTGTTTTTGTGCCGGAAGGGACACCTTCCTGCACAAAAACAGTCACTGATGGCATTTTACTCTATGCATGTTGCACAACGCAGCACAAATAGAAAGAGGAAAACATTTAGAGAAATAAAAGTATTTCTCCTCGTTGCACTAATTCTACGCTTCACAGCTTTTTAAAACTTTGTAAATCTGGGAAAGTGTCTGCTTCCATGGATGTTGCGTGGCAACACCCACAGCAACAACCATGGAACTTACCTTTCATGCAGAGAAATACATAAAAGGGGCCCATGTTTACAAGGCAATGACAAGTCATGCAGGGTGACTTTACGTGGCCGTGTAAATATGGACAGGCACACTACACCGCCTGTGCACCAACAAATGTGATGTACTGGTGGCAGAGTGGCCTTGTAAATGAGGTCCTACCCAGGAGACACTCGCAAGACCCAGCACAGCCCTCTCACTGAGGTACTGCATGAGTATAGTGGAACCAGAAAATAAATGGGGTGGGTGTCTGTGGAGTTGGCTACAAGAAGGGGCGTTGGGTCAGTGTAAAGACTTAAGGCAACAATTATAATAAAATGACATTATAATTTGTATAATAAACAAAGAAAAATGCTCAAAGAAAGAACCAACACATACTAATTTTCTCAAACAAGTAGAAAATATATTTTATTAATAATAACATGAGTAATACAATTACCCATTCACACTATCCCAAGCATATCAGCAATCACACTTCACAAAAAGTATAAACTTAATTTAAAAACAGCAATTTAATGACAATAATAGTGCCAATGGTTTGATGACTGGTTTTCAATTCACAGGAACATAGTGTGGCACAAATTCAAATTACTGTTCTGTTCTACGTGCGTTTCAGCACTGGCGAGTGCCTTAATCAGGACACAGTTAAATCAACGGTGATATCTGTGAAGGAAATACTTAATTTAAGTGGTTCTTTCTCAATGATATAAATAGAGCCGCTTTATAGCATGCAATGATAACATTTTGTTTGCACTTAACAGAAATGATCAGGGCAAGTTAGATGATAAACGACACAGACTAAATATAGTATCAAAAAGAATATATATCTCTGAAGAAGGGGGCATAGGGCACAGGGCTAAAGCCGTAGCCAGCAGATTGGTTGGCCAAAACCTGCCGCCCACAGTGGAAGTATACTTAAGTAGGATAATGGGTCTTAATTTTAGTTAAGAAAATACAGAAATTCACAGAACAAACTGGTTAAACTGGAGTTATAAAGGGTCTTGTAATAATTAGAAAAAAAACTATTAAAAACCATAACAAAACCACTGCAATGTCCCTATTGTATGCGTTTGTAGTCGAAGCAGTATAAGTGAAGCGCAGAAGTGAGTGAGGGAGCGAGTACCTCTCTGGAACCGGGCAAGGGTGGTTATTTTGAGGTCGACGTCGCGGAATACTGAGGTAGACCTGGCAAACGAAATGATTTATTGAAGGTTCGCATTGTAGTATTCATTGCAGTGGAAGCGTACAGCATAATGGACAAAGAAACCGCCTTGAACGGAATAATGCAGAATGGAGATGTTATTGAAAAGAGAGCTGAAACTCTGAATGATACTACGGAGTCTAAACCAGACCGATTGACCTTCAGCGACTCCCCTTCTTTGGAGGAAATCCCACAGCGACAAGCCGCCTTCACAGATGAAAGGGACTGGAACCAGTTTCACAAGCCCCGAAACCAGCGGCTCGCCCTGGTGGGTGAAGTGGGAGAGGTTGCTGAGCACTTCCAGTGGAGAGAGGAGGTTGCTGAAGGCCTCCCTGACTGGACAGAAAAGGAGAGGGAAGATCTCTCCCACGAGTTAAGTGATGTTCTCATCTACCTTGTGGAGCTTGCTGAGAAGTGCCATGTGGACTTTCCTAGGGCTGTTCTGATCAAGATGGCGCTAAATGCCCAAAAGTACCCAGCTGGCAAAAGTAAATGGCTCTGTCAAGAAGTACCCAGAGTACAAAGACTGAGCGGCATATTATCAAGAAAGGGCGTTACATTATCGCCGCTTTTATCGGCAGGAAACTGCCGATAAAGCGGCGATAATGGGCTTGATAATATGCTCTATGAATTCCAATCGTAGCCCATGTTAGATGTGAAGACATCTAACATGGGCTACGATTGGAATTCATAGAGCATATTATCAAGCCCATTATCGCCGCTTTATCGGCAGTTTCCTGCCGATAAAAGCGGCGATAATGTAACGCCCTTACTTGATAATATGCCCCCAAGTTCCCATACATCTGCGGGTGACTAGGCATGGATTGACTTCATTTGAGGGAGTGAAAGAGGTGGTCAGCAGAGACGGAAGGTTGCCAGTCTGTTACTAACCACTGATCTCGCAGTGGTACCAAGCTCCCATTCCTGCTGCTGCGTGTTTCTGTGCTGTTTGGCAAGGACGTTTGAACTGTTTTAATCTGTACAGTTGCCTGGTTGCCATGTGGCCCTGTTTCCATTTTCTGTCACTTTGGGATTCTGCCCTCCTGAGATCGATTTATCTTTAACAGCTGTAGAAGGAGGAAACGGAGGCTGAAGCACTTGTACATCTGTGACCTGTGAAACTCCACCTAAGCCCACCAATATTGACTCCAACTACATGATCTCCGTTTGTGGGGCAACTGTTCAGCTGTTGATGATCTGTTGTTTTAATAACTGTTTTTATAGGTAAAATATTTTTATTCACTCCAGTTACTGATGCAATGGTATTGGTTACTGAAATAAGTACTGTGGTCGGTTTTTAAGGGAAAAAACGTTGACATTGCTATAGAATCTGGAAAATGTAATCACTCTACCTGCATAGTTATAGGTGGTGATCTGGAGTTAGCAGGTAGACTTACTTGTTTTGTGTATCCCTAGAACTGTTACTGGATGGTGGTTGAGTAGGAGACTGCGCCTTTGCTTTAGGCGATGGCGTAGAAGTGTGATTTGTTGACTGTCTCTGACCCACACTTTGAGAAGTTGGATGGAGAGCCAGAGTTCACATGTCCAACTCTTACTTGAGGTGGTATATTCGACAGTACTCTTTATGCAGTACTGTACTAGGGAGTATTGGGGGTTCGGCTGCTGTTAAACATATCAAAAACACACACCTTCAGAAGTGCAGTTAACCAATTCTGTGTGCCAAAAAGGCTTTTCGGGTCTCTGGCCAGCCTGATCTGTAACACAGTAAACGGAGAACATAAAATGGAAGGCTTTCTAGATGTTTGGATCTTACAATACTGGCCCACAGCATTGTAGGACTTCATGCCAGCTATTTCTCCTGTGTTTTAGGAATGGTTTTGACATATTAGTGAAAACTAATTAAAAAAATACTGTTGCTATGTCGAAAAACTCAATGGTGACCTTCAGACCACTAATGCTGGATCAAGGAATGCAACAGGCCCTTCTGGGCATTAGGCTGCTTGCCTATCTGGGGCCAATTTACCCAAAGTGGTTTAAAGTGAACATTTTTGGAATAATGTGGACAAGTTCCAACCTTTTCAAAAAAGAATGCATGGAAATGCACTAAGTGAAAAATAACTCAATTTCCTGTTGGTGGTTGACCAATGCTTTTTCTAAGATTCCAAAAAATGAAATGTGTTGGGGAGTAGCCTATGTTTTCAAACAAAATCATCCTTTCATATATGGTTTTTGTGGTCTTCCTGGTGTGGTAAGTTTCAACTTGGATGGAGTTCAACTATCATAAGCAGCTAAGCCATTTAAACCTGAACAGAACAACCAAGAGTTTGTTTAATTCTTATTGTAGCAGGTTTAACACAGAAGACTTCAAAGCATTCTAACGAGTTTCTTCTTAGGTACTGCATGTCGAAAATAAAGGAGGCGTGTCACAATTCAAGTAATGTTACAGAACTAAGCATAACTTTTACCCTCGTGATGAATTGCTTATGACCTCATATATTACATCACTCATAACATGTTAAATCATGTTAAATGTTCTGTCTGTTCTTGGTAACAACAATTGCATACAATCTTAACTATATCTGCATGCTTTGCATTTTCCACATCCTGTCTCTTGGCACACTGCTGGTGGGGCAATGAGGTCCACTTGTGTCCTGAGGACCTCAGGACACAGGTGAACTTCATCCCCAAGCAACAGTGCATCAAGTGACCCGTTTGTAGAGTGGTGTAAAAAGGGGGTGTGGCCTTAGACCACCTCTCTGCAATCCAGCTGTGTGGAGCTTACTGGAGGTACCTGGTGGGCTAGTTGGCCCCTAAGGACCCTCAGTATTCAAGGCGACTTAATCCCCCAACTTACAACATGCCAGGGTGTGTGTTTGCAGAGTGGGGTAGGAAGGGGGCATGGCCTGTGTCCACCTCTAGGCATCCCACTGTGTGAGGCTTACTGGAGGTAAGAGGTAGGCTAGTTGGCCCCTAAAGGACCCCCAGCAGCGAAGGGGACTTTAATCCCCTCCCAAGAGTGCACCAGGGAGTGTGTTTGCAGAGTAGTGGGCAAAGGGGGCGTGGCCTGTTATGAGAACTTAGCAATCCTGCTGTGTGGTTCTTCCTTGAGGTAATAGATGGGGTAGCCAAGTACCCATCTTATTACCTCAAAAAGTCCCACAAAGTAGGATTGCTAAGATGTCTTCGGAGGCCATGCCCCCTTTCTTTTGGTACCCCTCTTGCCTCTTTATGCACCCTTCTTCCCTCTTTTGCA
Organism: Lissotriton helveticus; assembly: GCF_964261635.1. Taxonomy (NCBI): domain Eukaryota; kingdom Metazoa; phylum Chordata; class Amphibia; order Caudata; family Salamandridae; genus Lissotriton; species Lissotriton helveticus. Next base: position 1,596,390,074 of record NC_136059.1, on the reverse strand, counting down.
TCTTTCTTGCCTTTTTCTAAATCCCTCTTACATCTTCTGCACCCTTTTTGCCTCTTTCTGCACCTCTGTTACTTTTTTCTGCACTTCTCTTCCTTCTTTCTGCACCTCTCTTGCTTCTTTCTGCACCTCACTTGCCTCTTTTAGCACCTCTCTTGCTTTTTTCTGCAGATCCCTTGCCTCTTTATGTACCTCACTTTCCTCTTTTATCACCTCTATTGGTTCTTTCTGCACTGCCCTTGTTTCTTTCTACACTTCACTTGCCTCTTTCTGCACTTCTATTGCATCTTTCTCCAGCTCTGTTACTTTTTTCAGCAATTCTCTTGCCTCTTTCTGCACTTTTCTTGCTTCTTTATATACTCCTCCTGCCTCTTTCTACACTTCTCTTGCATCTTTGTACACCCCTCTTACCTTTTACTACACCCACTTGCCTCTTTTTGCACCTCTGTTGGTTCTTACTGCACTGCTCTTGCTTCTATCTGTACCTAACTTGCTACTTTCTGCACTTCGCTTGCTTATTTCTACACTTCTCTTGCTTCGTTCAACAATTCTCTTGCTTCTTTCTGCACTTCTCTCCCTTCTTTTTGCACCTCTCCTGCCACTTCCTGTACCTCTCTTGCCTCGTTGTGCACCCCTCCTACCTCTTTGCGCACCCGTCCTGGCTCTTTTTGCACCTCTGTTGGTTTTTTCTGTACTGCTCTTGCTTCTTTCTGAACCTCACTTGCCTCATTCTGTACCTTTGAGTTAGAGGTAGTTTTAACCCCCCTGCTCTTTTGTGAACTAGGGCCTTACAGGGGAGGTCATGCCAATCACAGGTATACCCCAACCCAATGTGTACCTTAGTTTATGTAGGTGTTTTCACTGTAGTTTTTTTCAACACAGCACTGGCCCTGGGCCTGGTTAGTCATAATCAGTTACCACCAGTATCAGTCAGCAAAAACACAGGATGACTTTGCAACAAGGCCTCTTTCTGCACCTCTGTTGGTTCTTTCTGCATATATATTGCTTCTTTCTTCACCTTTTGTCGTCTTTCTAGACTTCTGCTGCCTCTTTCCTAATTTATCTTGCTTCTTTCTGTGCCGTTCTTCCTTTTTCTGCACATGTACTACCTCTGTAGGCAAAGTTAGAAATTCACATTTAAAAAACCTTAGATATTCACCTAGAAAACATACATTTTAAGGACATTATAGTTAGAAATTAGCATTTAAAAAAACCTTTGAAATTCCCTGAAAAGACCACAGGTTTCAGGGATGTTATAGTTAGAAATTAGCATTTAAACAACCTTTGAAATTCACTGAAAAAAACCTAGGTTTCAGGAACATTATATTTAGTTGGACATGTCACTCGTGCAAAACCAGAGAAATTTGGCTAGTATAGTTAGTTGAGCTAACTATAGATCGCACCCCCTGCTATGCACTGCTGATGTCGTTACATATTACATCATTCATGTCATAGTCAGTGACATCACTGATGACATCATCCATGTGATAATATGATGCGCCTCCTGCACCCTAATATAACCTTTGATACATCCACTTTAAAATGCAGACTACATTTTGGAAACCCTAGACACACCAATACCAGTTACTAAATACTCACTTACTGATTCCTAGGTCTACACAAATGTCTACTCATTCACCCATACAGTTACCCATACATGCAGTCACTCATCTTACAGCACTATCATATGCACTCACACACCACCAATCACCCATAGAGTTACTCACACAGCTAGACCGTCATGCAAAGAATTAATCACACTCCCATTTGCTCACCTATACAGTTATACACACACCACTTCACTTATTCATACACATACTAACACATACTTACTCTCTTCTACAATGTATGACACAAGCACACACTCATCCATACAGCCACTCTCACAATCACTCACTATCACATTTATTTTTTTTAATGTACTCCATTGTTGTGAACGTATCTAGGACCCTATTTAAATATTCCCGAATCATGCCCTTATGTGGTTATAACAAATCATGTCCTTATAAAGGCATAAGAATCATATCCATATTTAGTCATAGCCAATGCAGTCCAAATACGGCAAGGCTACTCCCATAGACTCCTAGAAAGTACAACGCGTTCTTTAAACAAATCAAGCCTACAGCAGTCCGGGAATTCCCCCTGCTTTTGTTTTGATTTGTCCAAGAACTCCTGGATCCAGAAAGAACTGTAAGTTCTTAGTGACGTCTTATGTCCAACCTTACGTCAAACTCGGCACCTTCCAGGTATAAATATACCAGCGTTTGCCTTAAGCAAACACACCGTGGTTTTGGAGCAGATCGGCTATCTACTTACCCGAAGCCCAGCTGTAACGAGAGCCGAAGAAAGCCGACCCTCCCATTGACGCACTGAGAGAGACGCTGTCTTTTCTCCTGCCGAGAAATCCAGCTCCAGTGTTTCCAGTAACCCTTGCGGGTTACTGGGAGATCGAGTCCTGAGAAAGAGATACAAGACCTCCTTCATTCTATAACCAAGGTACAGAGCTGATTAGATCCTTAGAGAATTCTTGATTCAGATTCTAGGCAAAAACTAACTTAACTCAAACTGCAGCCACTCACTCCTTCCCACTTACTAGGCTTAGGTTAGGTACACCGGGGTAGGCGTATCTTAGAAGCACCAGTTGAGTACGTTTAGTCAATGATTTTATGTATGTATATCTTTTATCCATTTTAAGTATCTTATGGCTTAGAAACCATATAAATGCTTTTACAATATTATTTCATAATACTCCTTTTACTGTACGCACTTTACTTCATGACAAGTATTGCAATTGTGGCAATTCACTTCTCTTGCACGAGAAAGCAGACTGCTCAATAAATAACAACTTTTATTGAAAACGCCAGTCTCTCTATTTCTCTGCACTCCTGGTGAAACTAAGCATGCACGATTGACTGAGTGAAATAGTTGTCTATTGTTTTCCGCGACTCTGTAGATAAACTCCTTATTCTGGGGGGAGCAAAGTTGTCATGTATATGCGGTTGTCAGAAACTAATCCCTTCATGTCTATTCAGGAAAGTTAACTCCTTCCTGTTCACTCGAGAAAGTTTCTAGTGACCTCTGAGCTAGCTGGCATACCTAATTAAGTCTAACATATTCAGTAGAGACCTAGATGACCTCAGTCCTACGTGTAAACTATCCTTTAAGTTATTCCAATGCGCAGAGCCTATTGGGAATATAGGAACTACACTACACCATCACTCACATATACTCTCTTTCACATATGTAGTTACTCACACATGTACCACTGAAACATCCATTCACTCTTACACATCCATACACATACTCACCACCCATACAGCCCTTCACAGATAGACTATTGAACCCATACACCCAGTGAATCACGTATTCACACATCTATGTGAGGAAAATTGAATTTTGCCTTGTCATGTGTCCCTACGTGTTCCCCATTATATGTTATATGTGCATGATCGATATGCATATGTTCCCCCTTGACCGAATAAAGACGCAATTATAGTTGTGTCCAACGTTAGTATGCCAGTTTCCCGTCCTCGTGAAAGCAACGAGTATTAGGCCTATGTTGTCAACGTTTTACATTATGCACGTTAATACGTCGAATTGTCCCCGTTTCTAGGCCTCATAAGGGCCCGGACACCAGATTCAAGCTCCAGTCTCCTGAAACCACTCCAAGGAGCGATGCAGCCCCTCCCGCATCCCTGACCCTTCACTTACTTTCTGCCAAGCAGCGCGGTGCCCGGCCTGGCCTGCCTGCCTGTCTGCCAAGAATATGTTATGCCTCTAGTTATCAGTTCAGCTCCCCGGCTTCACATTCCTAAGCTAACGAACCTCATAAACATCTTCAGCTATAGTCTAGTCTTCCTGTCTCCATGTAAGAGAATTACTGAATTAATATCCATAGAAGATTCATAGCACACGCAATACACGTAGAATATATGCATGCACCAGCCTTAGTGTCAAGTAGCCTTTGCCCTGATAGCTTCTAGATTCTAGCAACATGTTCTCCAAACACCAGATACCAGATATGCTATAGGTACATGTCGTCCTGACATCCCAGACTTTAGTCTCCTCTTCTAGTGCAGAAGTCAGAGCCCCCAGTTCTCCCTAGTTACACGTCATGGCCCGTTTGTGCGCACCAGTAGGTTAAAGGTTCCAGCTGCCCAGGTAGCCCCCTCCATGTATCCACCCATTTATGACACTTCTGTGACGTTTTCATCACATGTCTACGTGCACGCCCTATGCACGCCTTCTTTGTACGCCCATTTGTTCTTATCTTACGTTTGTCACTTGTTACGCCTACTGTATTCAATGCAATTGTAATGTTTTCCTATATATACTATGTACTGTTGATGAAACGTTGCAGCTGCCATTCCATGCCATTCCAGTCCATTGAATGCCACTTTATGGTCTTTAGGCTCGAGCCATCCGATTAAAGCCATTTCTGACTCAGATTCCACGGATCCTGCCTCTTATTTATTGAGCTATCTGTTTTGGTTAATGTATAGAAAAATAGTACCGGTAATTAATTATTTATTTACCACATAAATGGCGCCCGAATAGGGACGAGCCCCTTCCCCACGCGCCGGCGATGTAACGCAGGCCCCCTGACCCTTCTACAGCCGTGACGGACCTCTACTGCGCACCGGCAGATATTTCTGCTCAAGTCTCCCTCAGGCCCACGGAGGAGACGGAGACTGCGGTCCGGCATCCAGACGAGGCGGTGAGGAAGGCGGGTCGTTCCGACCAGAGCCCAAGCCGAGAGAGCAAGGTCCGAGGTATCCGGAGGCCCACCTGTAACCGAAGCCCGAAGCCCGAAGCGCATGCATAGTGCGTAGCAGTAACCAGACGTCGTAGCAGTCCAGTCCAGTCAGAGGCCTTCAAGTTTTGCTTCCCGGTGAGTACCGTTGCTGGGGGAGTATCTAGACGGGGTCATTAGTTTGTCTCCGGTCCGATGGGTTTGGGTACGCAGATCCAGTCCGACGTGTCCATCTAGGTGGATACGGTATGACGTGTCTCTTTATGAGACCGGTATGTTCTGTACTGTTTTAGCACTGCATCCAGTAATTCTAGTAAGTCCGTTCTCGAGAAATTCAAGTATTATGTTTTCAATGTATCAGGTAGTATTTTGTTCGAACTGTTATTAATGTGTTCTTGATGTCGTGGTATGAATGATTGTTTTGCTATTCATTATTGTGTTCATTCTGTATTGTGTTCAAGTTCAAGTTCAAGTACGGCTCAAATATGCCGCTGTTTTCGAAATTACGTCAGATAAAAACCAGAAAAGGGTTACTCGAAGAATCAGTTCCTGTCCCTCCTAGGGACAGTCCTGGACATTTCATGTATCACAAGCATGGCTTAGACGCCATACTGTATCTAGAATCTAGGTAAATTTATCCCGTAATTGGGATTGCACATGTCACTTTATTTTGAAAACAGCACACTCTCACTTTAATGTTGGTATAAAAAACACAAGAAAATGGCTGCAACCTTAAATTTGACAAAGACCGCTTTTGTTACCTGGTTGTTTGTGGTCACAAATAAAACTCTTTAAAGCGAGCCCGAGCATGCTAGAGTCTGTTCACATGTTGGAGCAGGCAGTTTAAATTATGTATGTATATATATATATATATATATATATATCCAACTACCACTCTGGTGCGTTCGATCACCAAACAGAGTGCTGGAGTCTGTTCACATGTTGAAACAGGCAGTTTAAATTATGTATGTATATATATATATTCACTGAAAAAACCATAGGTTATAGACCATATATAGTTAGGAATTTGCATTTACAAAACCTTGAAAATTCACTGAAAAAACCATAGGTTAGAGACCATATATAGTTAGCTGGAAATTTTATTGACATAAAACCAATGAAATTCCATATATAGTTAGTTGCACTAACTATATATCGCGCACCCGCAATCCACTGCTGATGATGTCACATATTACATCATTCATGACATGGTCAGTGACATCACTGATGACATCACTGATGACATCTCAAATGACATCACTGATGACATCACTGATGACATCTCAAATGACATCACTGATGACATCATCTAGTGTCTGTGTGTTATTGTAAAGTTTAAATATGTTTTACATATTGAAGAATGAGTGGATGTATGGAAGACTGAGTGTGTGTGTGGCTGGCTGGGAGGTGTGTGACTCTGTGCATATCAATGTGTACTTGTATCAGTGATTGTATAAGAGAGTAAGTATGTGTTAGTATATGTGTGAAAAGTATGGTGTTCTGTGTTTAACTGTATAGATGAGGAAATCGAAGTGTGATTGATTCTTCACAGGACTGACTAGGTGTATGAGTGCATATGATAGTGTTGTAATAATGAGTGACTGTATGTATGAGTGATTGTATGGGTGAATGAGTGAATGTGTGTGTAGACGTAGGAATCAGTGAGTGCGTATGTAGTAACTGGTATTGGTGTGTCATGATGTCATCAGTGATGTCATTTGAGATGTCATCAGTGATGTCATTTGAGATGTCATCAGTGATGTCATCAGTGATGTCACTGAAGTATGGTGTTCTGTGTTTAACTGTATAGATAAGGAAATTGAAGTGTGATTGATTCTTTACAGGACTGACTAGGTGTGTGAGTAACTCCATGGATGAGTGGCAGTGTGTGAGTGTCTGCATAGGTGTATGAGTGCATATGATAGTGTTGTAATAATGAGTGACTGTATGTATGAGTGATTGTATGGGTGAATGAGTGAATGTGTGTGTAGACGTAGGAATCAGTGAGTGCGTATGTAGTAACTGGTATTGGTGTGTCATGATGTCATCAGTGATGTCATTTGAGATGTCATCAGTGATGTCATCAGTGATGTCATTTGAGATGTCATCAGTGATGTCATCAGTGATGTCACTGACCATGTCATGAATGATGTAATATGTGACATCATCAGCAGTGGATTGCGGGTGCGCGATATATAGTTAGTGCAACTAACTATATATGGAATTTCATTGGTTTTATGTCAATAACATTTCCAGCTAACTATATATGGTCTCTAACCTATGGTTTTTTCAGTGAATTTTCAAGGTTTTGTAAATGCAAATTCCTAACTATATATGGTCTATAACCTATGGTTTTTTCAGTGAATTTCATTGGTTTTTTAAAAGCTAATATCTATAGCTGTAAAATATATTCTTTATTACGTGACGTATCACGTAGCCACGTGAGACGCCTCATGACGCGTCGCATAACCGTGAAGTATCGGCTCTGCAGCGCAAACAAAACCCGTAACGTAAGCGTGCCGGAGCACGCTTACAGATATATATATTTTTTTTAACCTTAATTAGACAAAATCCACATGTGCACATATCTTGAGGCCTTGCAAAGGCACATCAAACAAACAGTCCCTACAATTTTGCCAAGTTTGCTGGAAATCTATTCCCTTAATTTTTTTTGTTACTGTTTCTCTTGGTTTTCCCCTTGTTACGCATACCGGGACGCTACCCGGTACGCGAACCGGACGCTCCAAAAACACAAGATGGCGGACTCCCGTTACGCTGCCGGTTAGCTGCCCGGTTCGCGTACCGGGAAGCGCCTCTACCGCGAAAAATCGCGGGGGACTTTAATATCCCCCTCATCAATCCTAGGGGGTCAGGAGGGGTTTACCTTGCCCCCTTTCCTTCATTTCCCCCTTCGTTTTTCACCACATCTTGTCTCTCGATCGTACCGAGAGACAAGATGGCGGCCGCTCCGGACTGTTTAGAATGTTGACAGACACCGGAGAGCCAATCAGCTTCGCTTCGCGAAGTTCCGTTACGCGTCAGGTACGCGAACTGGGGCGCTAACCGGAGCGCTGTCACAGATATATATTTTTTTTTAAACGTTAATTTCTCAAAATCCACTGGAGCACATATATTGAGACATAGCAAAGGCACGTCGGGCAAACCATATCTACAATTTTGCCAAGTTTCATGTAAATCTATTCAGCCGTTCGAGCTAAAAGTGAGTCCAACCGCCCTATGGAAAAATGAATGGGAAAAACGCGTTTTGGGACCCCCCTTTTTTCTCGGCCCCCCCTTGACGAAACCCCCAAATTTTCAGGGGCTGCTCAGAAACAAAATGTGCCATTTTCCTGAAAATTTCAGCCAATTCCGTCCACAAACGCCAAAGTTATTAGACATAGAATTTTCAGAAATCCCATAGAGAAAAAATCCTAACTACATAAACCCACTGGCTATCGCCAGTAGGTAATATACATATATAAACATATATAATCTGCATATCTATATAAATATAAATGCATGCATACATATACATATATGCATACATATGCATGTTATTTACATGAAAGTTTTAAAAACACTAATAAAAGCAAAGCTAAAGAGCCACCTCATTACAAACAGAATGGCTTTAACTTAAACGAGGGCGAGATCTATTGCATTTTCAATGCTTGTTTACTTTGGTTCTATCAAGAAGGCATTCAGATGTGTCACACATTTGCCATAAATTCTGAATGTTAGCACTCTAGTTGCTCATTAGATCACTGTAGTAAAGCTAGTGCTCACCAGGGAAGTCTGCTGCTAATCATGGTTTGCAGCCATTTTCCCGCATTTTTTATCCCGCAGACTTTCAGTCCGCATACCATTATCCCGCAAGGTCATTGACCTCGCATACCATTATCCCGCATTTTTTCAAAACGCATGTGCATTTATCGCGCATGCCTTTACAAAGAATTACGTTTTAAAGGCATGTATGGTAAATGCATTTGCGTTGTGAAAACCACGATGACGAGAGAGGTAAGTGGGTTTGTGTTAATTTTTTCGTGGGTTAGTGATTGTGTAGTGTAGTGTAGTGTTGTGTAGTGTAGTGTTGTGTTAGTGTAGTGTAGAGTTGTGGTGGTTGTTTAGTGTTTTAGGGTTTAGGGTTGTGTGTTAGTGTTTGCGTAGTGTAGGGTCATGCTGGGGGTAGTGTTTTAGGGTTTAGTGTGGTACACAAACAATGATGCGTAGTCCAGGTGTAGTAGTAGATCCCTCTTTATTGACAGGTAGATAGGTGGCAGGTTACAGGATAGGAAGTTACAAGGAGAAAACCCCACCAGGAGAGAGCTACCAGCTCCTCAGCCTCAGATGAGCAACTGACAATCTCCACACAGGGAGGCACACCAACATTCCATGATGTCACAGGACATTCTCATAAAGTGGTAGAGAGGGAAAATACATAGAACTATTTACCACACATCCTCTTCCGTTAACAAACAACAGCAAGAAAGAAGTCAAGACGGAGCAGAAGGATTTAGAGGAGACTGTAGACACCAGAGCTAGTAAAAGAGACAATTTGAAAAGCAGGAAACTCAAGCATGAAAGCAGAAACAAAGGACAATAAAAAGAGGCATGTAGAAAGATAAACATAAGATGCACAGATGAATTAAATGCAAATTACATAACATGCCCATCCACCCTCCTTAATAAACAAGGTAGCGATCCTAGCAAATCAAGCAGAGTGTAACAACTTAATGACAAAATCAGTGCAGATGGAATAAGCACAATGAAATGAACATAGCTACCTACACAGAAAAGGAATGCCTTGCAAAAGAGAGTAGTGCATGACATGCACTGACAACCTCCCCATAAAGGGTACACATAGAAAGGCAACCTTAAAACCGTGGAACAAAAGAACTCCCCAGGAAAGAGAACACCAGAGCAACCTAACACCCCTGGAACAAAGTAGACAGTAGCCACACAAAAGTGGCACAACTACACCAAGAAGTAGCGCTGACAACGCACCCCGACAACCCACAAAGAGTGATACAACTCCTCCCCTAACAAAAGGGTACACCATTGAACAAAGCTGAACAAAGTAGAGATTGTTCAAGATGAAATCACTAAATGGCGGCGCTGACAACGCACACCACATTGAACAATGTAGTAATTGCTCAAGACAACATCACTAAATGGTGGCGCTGACAATGCACACCACCTTCCCCAGAAAAGGGTACACAAAGAAAACCAATCTTTGAAACTTTGGAGCAGAATAGTTACATGCAGACAACCTCCCCTAATCAAAGGGTACACCACGTGATAGTGCGCAACGTAACTTCTTCAAAGATTAACAACAAGACCCTAGCAAACAAAAAGTAGGCACTGACTAGCACCATGACCCCACAACCTCCCCTAAATAAGGGTACACCATAAGTACTAACCCTACGTACATGGATGGAGTAAGATAAGACACAAACACCCTAGCCGCCCAAGCAGGGTGAAACACAGGATACACACCCTGTGAGACTAAAACCACAACATCCCCTATATATATATAAAGGGTACACCATAAGGTACAACATCGCCCTAGTTTCAAAATATGGCATTGACAAGCCACACGCCCTGCCCTAAGTAAGGATACACCATAGGGTAGGATGTTACCTTAGGAAACTAAACTCCCCACAAAAGAGAACAACAAAAAGTACAAAATCAACCAGAGAGAAATTATGTTCAAAACATACAACCACCCACAACATGCACAGAGATACTAAAAAGTTCACCACACAACCCCCAAAAGTAAATGGAACAATCCATTATGGCCAACACACACATCAATCTTCAACATACAGCAAAATACACATAAGGTAAAGCATAGGCAAATGAAGTAAAAAAAAACGAGAGTTTTTAGCTCCGGTGAGCGATTTCTCACCCGAGATCTTCATGGCCAGGATTGTCCATAGACACCGATGAATTACTTGACACCAGGCGACGTGCAGGCAAGACAAGGAAAGTAGTCCACAAGACCCTCTGCTCCAGGAAACAAAACATCCAACCAAGGGAGGAAAACTGCTGAAGAACTGCTGAAGAAGAACATACAATGTTGAGACCTCGACCGCCCTTGTGCCAGCATTGGAGAGGAGGAGAACTGAGTGATGTGCGAGAACTACACAGTGACTCCGACAGTCCCAGGAGTTCGTCAAAAGTTAAAATATCCACAGTCTCTGCACAGACTCTGCAAAGGACAGTTGAACCATATAGGAGGCAGAGCGATAGACGTCCGCGAGGGAAAACGACCACGTTGCTCAAAGGTTGTAGCTTCATAGAACCAAAACTGCTGTCGCCTGTGTGAGAATAATAGTACTCGAAGCTGCCGCAGACTGACATGTAAACTCACGAAGGCGGTATGACAGCATGACGCTCCGCCTGGCGCTCACCGAGTGGCTCAAGGCACGCTGCTGCACCAAAACTCGTCAAGGCAGCAGAAGCAGTACAAACGAAGACAGACGTCATAGAGTCGAGACGGGTGATGCCAGAGGAGAGGTGAGGAGCGCGCGCCTTGTGGAGATTTTGAAATTGAAATATGTCGGTTTAACAGTGATGAAGGGGCAGAGACACAGGCTTTTATCTGATAGACAAGGCAACCAACGACCGTAAAAGCAGTGAGGAAACACTTCAAATAAATGAAGTTGAAAGGACACTCACCACAAAATGCAATCCGGCTTTCAAGACTCATAGCGAGGACGCTGTTCTCGAATTCACTGAAATAACACTGAACGAAATTTGGAAAAGTGAAGGGTAGTGCCAGCGCTGGGCAGCCGTAAAAGGATACTGACTGATGTTGGCAGTTGTGAAAACTGCTAGCGCCGGGCGAACTGTCAAGGTGCAAAAGCCATAGAGAAACAGTAGGGTGATCAGGCCAGATGAATCTCACACGCTTTTGTGGCTGGAGAAATAACATTTCCAGATGACAGCAAGGTCGCAGTGGACTCCTTCACTTATCAAATGCCCAGGGTGGAGGCTGTCCAGGGTGAAGAGGACACTGGCGGGGTTTGCTGGGCGTTTCTCCAATTACAAAAGGAAATAAACTTACTTCTTTTTTAATTTTTGACTGGATCCCATAACAGTCCTTGGTTTCCTTATGCTAACTCCTGTAGTTACTTAAACTGGGTCCCAGAACAGTCCTTGGTTTCCTTAAATGCTGAGTAGCAATCCTGTTTCTGTGCAGCGTAGGTTAGTCCAAGAAAAGTCGCCAAAATGTGGTACACAAACAATGATGCGTAGTCCAGGTGTAGTAGTAGATCCCTCTTTATTGACAGGTAGATAGGTGGCAGGTTACAGGATAGGAAGTTACAAGGAGAAAACCCCACCAGGAGAGAGCTACCAGCTCCTCAGCCTCAGATGAGCAACTGACGATCTCCACACAGGGAGGCACACCAACATTCCATGATGTCACAGGACATTCTCATAAAGTGGTAGAGAGGGAAAATACATAGAACTATTTACCACATTTAGGGTAGTGTTGTAGTGTTTGCGTAGTGTAGGGTCATGCTGGGGGTAGTGTTTTAGGGTTGTGTTGTAGTGTTTGCGTAGTGTAGGGTCATGCTGGGGCTAGTGTTTTAGGGTTTAGGGTAGTATTGTAGTGTTTGCGTAGTGTAGGGTCATGCTGGGCGTAGTGTTTTAGGGTTTAGGATAGTGTTGTAGTGTTTGTGTAGTGTAGGGTCATGCTGGGGGTAGTGTTTTAGGGTTTTGGGTAGTGTTGTAGTGTTTGCGTAGTGTAGGGTCATGCTGGGGTGTAGTATTTTAGGGTTTAGGGTAGTGTTGTAGTGTTTGCGTAGTGTAGGGTCATGCTGGGGGTAGTGTTTTAGGGTTTTGGGTAGTGTTGTAGTGTTTGCGTAGTGTAGGGTCATGCTGGGGGTAGTGTTTTAGGGTTTTGGGTAGTGTTGTAGTGTTTGCGTAGTGTAGGGTCATGCTGGGGTGTAGTGTTTTAGGGTTTTGGGTAGTGTTGTAGTGTTTGCGTAGTGTGGGGTCATGCTGGGGTGTAGTGTTTTAGGGTTTTGGGTAGTGTTGTAGTGTTTGCGTAGTGTAGGGTCATGCTGGGGTGAGTGTTTTAGGGTTTTGGGTAGTGTTGTAGTGCTTGCGTAGTGTAGGGTCATGCTGGGGGTAGTGTTTTAGGGTTTTGGGTAGTGTTGTAGTGTTTGCGTAGTGTAGGGTCATGCTGGGGGGTAGTGTTTTAGGGTTTTGGGTAGTGTTGTAGTGTTTGCGTAGTGTAGGGTCATGCTGGGGGTAGTGTTTTAGGGTTTTGGGTAGTGTTGTAGTGTTTGCATAGTGTAGGGTCATGCTGGGGGTAGTGTTTTAGGGTTTAGGGTAGTGTTGTAGTGTTTGCATAGTGTAGGGTCATGCTGGGGGTAGTGTTTTAGGGTTTAGGGTAGTGTTGTAGTGTTTGCGTAGTGTCGGGTCATGCTGGGGGTAGTGTTTTAGGGTTTAGGGTAGTGTTGTAGTGTTTGCGTAGTGTAGGGTCATGCTGGGGGTAGTGTTTTAGGGTTTAGGGTAGTGTTGTAGTGTTTGCGTAGTGTAGGGTCATGCTGGGGGTAGTGCTTTAGGGTTTAGGGTAGTGTTGTAGTGTTTGCGTAGTGTAGGGTCATGCTGGGGTGTAGTGTTTTAGGGTTTTGGGTAATTTTGTAGTGTTTGCGTAGTGTAGGGTCATGCTGGGGGTAGTGTTTTAGGGTTTAGGGTAGTGTTGTAGTGTTTGCGTAGTGTAGGGTCATGCTGGGGGTAGTGTTTTATGGTTTAGGGTAGTGTTGTAGTGTTTGCGTAGTGTAGGGTCATGCTGGGGGTAGTGCTTTAGGGTTTAGGGTAGTGTTGTAGTGTTTGCGTAGTGTAGGGTCATGCTGGGGTGTAGTGTTTTAGGGTTTTGGGTAATTTTGTAGTGTTTGCGTAGTGTAGGGTCATGCTGGGGGTAGTGTTTTAGGGTTTAGGGTAGTGTTGTAGTGTTTGCGTAGTGTAGGGTCATGCTGGGGTGTAGTGTTTTAGGGTTTTGGGTAGTGTTGTAGTGTTTGCGTAGTGTAGGGTCATGCTGGGGGTAGTGTTTTAGGGTTTAGGGTAGTGTTGTAGTGTTTGTGTAGTGTAGGGTCATGCTGGGGGTAGTGCTTTAGGGTTTAGGGTAGTGTTGTAGTGTTTGCGTAGTGTAGGGTCATGCTGGGGTGTAGTGTTTTAGGGTTTTGGGTAGTGTTGTAGTGTTTGCGTAGTGTAGGGTCATGCTGGGGGTAGTGTTTTAGGGTTTAGGGTAGTGTTGTAGTGTTTGCGTAGTGTATGGTCATGCTGGGGTGTAGTGTTTTAGGGTTTTGGGTAGTGTTGTAGTGTTTGCGTAGTGTAGGGTCGTGCTGGGGGTAGTGTTTTAGGGTTTAGGGTAGTGTTGTAGTGTTTGCGTAGTGTAGGGTCATGCTGGGGGTAGTGTTTTAGGGTTTAGGGTTGTGTTGTAGTGTTTGCGTAGTGTAGGGTCATGCTGGGGGTAGTGTTTTAGGGTTTAGGGTTGTGTTGTAGTGTTTGTGTAGTGTAGGGTCATGCTGGGGGTAGTGTTTTAGGGTTTAGGGTAGTGTTGTAGTGTTTGCGTAGTGTAGGGTCATGCTGGGGTGTAGTGTTTTAGGGTTTTGGGTAGTGTTGTAGTGTTTGCGTAGTGTAGGGTCATGCTGGGGGTAGTGTTTTAGGGTTCAGGGTAGTGTTGTAGTGTTTGTGTAGTGTAGGGTCATGCTGGGGGTAGTGTTTTAGGGTTTAGGGTAGTGTTGTACTGTTTGTGTAGTGTAGGGTCATGCTGGGGGTAGTGTTTTAGGGTTTAGGGTAGTTTAGTTGTTTAGTGTATGCTAAAGGCATATTCGTTCTAAAAGTTTTCGTTATTTTAATTTGCGGCCTAATAGTACATGCGGGATTTTTTTTGCGGACTGATGGTATGCGGGATTTCGTCATATATTCGCTAATCATACTTTCTATGGCAAAATGAACCCCCTCATTTTGTTCCTTTTTAAATTAAATGTTTTAAGAGTTACCACTTTATTCCAATCAAGATGGCTTCAGGTGTGCCATACCTTTGTAATAAGTAGGACTGTTAGCACTCTAGTTGTTCTTTAGAACACTCTGGGACATTCTGTCATTGGGCTATAGTTGGGCTACATCTGGCTGATATTTGGGCTACATTTGTTTTTTTTTGTCTCTGGTGGCCATCTTTGGGCTACATTGGGCTACATTGGGCTACATTGGGCTACATTTGGGCTCCAACATATATATAGCCCAATGTAGCCCAATATATATTTTTCAAAGTTAATTTTCGTAAAAACCACTGGAGCCTATATCTTAAGACATAGCAAAGGCACATCGGGCTACCAGTCCCTACAATTTTGCCAAGTTTGGTGTAAATCCATTCAGCCGTTCAGGCTAAAAGTGAGGCCAACCGCCCTATGGAAAATTGCATGGGAAAAACACGTTTTGGGACCCACCTTTTTTCTCGGCCCCCCCTTGACGAAACCCCCCCAAATTTTCAGGGGCTGCTCAGAAACAAAATGTTCCATTTTCGTGAAAATTTCAGCCAATTCTGTCCTTAAACGCCAAAGTTATTCGACATAGAATTTTCAAAAATCCCTTAGGAAAAAAATCCTAACTATATATACCTACTGGCTATCGCCAGTAGGTAATATATATATATATATATTCACTGAAAAAACCATAGGTTATAGACCATATATAGTTAGGAATTAGCATTTAAAAAACCTTATTTTACTCACACAAAACCAATGAAATTCCATATATAGTTAGTTGTACTAACTATATATCGCGCACCCGCAATCCACTGCTGATCATGTCACATATTACATCATTCATGACATGGTCAGTGACATCACTGATGACATCACTGATGACATCTCAAATGACATCACTGATGACATCACTGATGACATCTCAAATGACATCACTGATGACATCACTGATGACAACATCCAGTGACTGTATTTTTCTGTAAAGTTAAAATATGTCTTACATATTGAAGAATGAGTGGATGTATAAGTGTCTGGATGAAGGATTTAGTAGGTGCATGACTGACTGTATGAGTGAGTGGTTAAATGTGTCTCATTGAGTGCATGGGTTAGTGACTAAACTGTCTTAATTTGTGCATCATTATGTCTGTTGTTCTGTAAACTGCTGCATGTGTTGATCAGTAGCTATATGAGTAACTATATGGGTTATTGATTGGTTGCCCAAGCATTTGTATGGGAAACTGAGAGTGTGTGTGGGTGGCTGGGAAGGTGTATGACTCTGTGCATAATGTATGGGTTCAAAAGTGCATGTGGAAACAGCTGTATGGGTGGTTGACTGTGTGCATGACTGTATTGGTGAGTGAATGGATATCTCAGTGCTACATGTCAAAGTAAGTACATATGTAAAAACACAGTACATGTGAGAGTTGACATATATAAATAACTGTGCATAAGAGCCAGTGAATGTGTGAGTGGCTGTATGGATCATTGTGCTCTTGTATCCAGGATTGTATAAGTGAGTAAATATGTTTAGTATATGTTTGAATAAGTAAGGTGTGTTTAACTGTATAGTTAAGGAAATGGAGGTGTGATTGATTGTTTGCATGACTGACTAGGTGTGTGTGTAACTTCATGGATGAGTGACAATCTGCGAGTCTGTGTTTACACTGAGTGTATCTAAGGTTATATTAGAGTCTGAAGAGGTTCATCGTATTATCACATGAATGATGTCATCAGTGATGTGATCAGTAATGTCAAATGAGATGTCATCAGTGATGTCATTTGAGATGTCATTTGAGATGTCATCAGTGATGTCATCAGTGATGTCATTAGTGATGTCATTTGAGATGTCATCAGTGATGTCATCAGTGATGTCATTTGAGATGTCATCAGTGATGTCATCAGTGATGTCATTTGAGATGTCATCAGTGATGTCATCAGTGATGTCACTGACCATGTCATGAATGATGTAATATGTGACATGATCAGCAGTGGATTGCGGGTGCGCGATATATAGTTAGTACAACTAACTATATATGGAATTTCATTGGTTTTGTGTGAGTAAAATAAGGTTTTTTAAATGCTAATTCCTAACTATATATGGTCTATAACCTATGGTTTTTTCAGTGAATTTTCAAGGTTTTGTAAATGCTAATTCCTAACTATATATGGTCTATAACCTATGGTTTTTTCAATGAATTTCATTGGTTTTTTAAAAGCTAATATCTATAGCTGTAAAATGTATTCTTCTTTAAATCCAAAAATATATTTTATATGTTTATTAATAATTTTTTTTAAATATTTTTTTTGTTTCGCTCCCGGTCCGCGAACCGGGAAGCTTCCCGTTAGCTCAATTTGATTCCGCGATCCGGTCCGCGAACCGGTAATTAATCAACATAGTGACGGTATCGCGTTGCCGCGAAATGCGTCTTGTGACGTATCGCGTTAGCGCACCCGGAAGTGTCCCGGGGCGCGGACCGAGGCGCGAAGCGGAGCGACCCGGAAGCTAACCGGGGAGCGTTCCGCAGCGCGTAACATGAGCGTGAGAGGTCATGTGACTTGTTAATAAAACTTTTCATTGGTTCATTTCACTTTTAGTTTCATAATTATGGAAGGCTAGGTCAGGTGACCTAAAAATAACACTTTTCATTGGTTGAGAAGTATTGTTTTTTCCAAATGATGAAAACCCCTCCTTCTTTCCTCACTCTGACTTTCATCATTGTGAGAGGAAGACCTATTTTGCTTGTTGGAAGACCTATTTTGCTTGTGTGAAAATGGCTTCATTGGTTGCTTCAGCTGGTGGACCCCCACCACCACCTCCACCTCCTCATGGGAAGAGAGGACCACCTCCCCAGGTGATTACCAACACTGAGGAGGAAGATGAAGAAATGGATGAGGAGGGAGAAGAACCACAATTCCTGGAAGAGTTGCCCCGGGTTTCCAGAAAGAAAGCCAGTTTCATCTGGCAGTTTTTTTCGATGCCTCGTGGACAAAAAAAAGTCAACGCGAGGTATGTCACCTGCCTCATATGCAAGGAACAATTGTCCAGAGGGACGGACAAAAAATACAGTTATGGTAATCACACCATGCATAGGCACATGACGAGGAAACATCCCCTAAATTACAGCCGGGTGGAATTAAGGGATATGCTGGACAATCCTAGACCAACTCCTGTGGCCAGACCAACAATACCGGTTTCTTTAACACCAGAGGAGGCACGGTAAACTGTGCCAAATATCCAACAAAATTTTGGGCATATGATACATTTATGTATGCACTGTCGTGCATTATTAGCTTGTGGCAACATGAGCATCAATGCACTCAACCTTGCATATGAACACCATGATTGCCCTAACCGCCCCCAGTAATTTTTTTTTGCTCCTGTTGAGCCCTTTTCAACGCCTGTTTTTTGTTGTTTCCCCCCCCCCAAAAAACCCAAAAAAATATAAAATCGTTCAAAAAATACAAAAAAAACAAAAAAAATTCAAAAAATAAAAAACAACAAAAATATAAAAAAAAAAGTTCTTTTCAGAACTACCTTCCCTTTCAAAAAAAATTGCTACAATGTTTAGCACTCTGGCAAGCTCTATTTCTTTTGGTTCGCTCCCGGGTTAGCTTCCCGGTACGCGGACCGGGAGCTAACCAAAATTTTTTTTTTTTTTTAAAAAGTGTAAGTATAAGGAAAGTAAACAGAGAGTGATGTTAAAAGAAAGACAGCTATAGGGAGTAAAGAAGAGATACTGTTTAATAGATCTATTTACCGAAGAAAAGACAGAAGAGGGTATAATTGTGAAAAACAAAATAGATAACGAAGTGGAAGAAAAAAAAAGAGAGTATAACATTAACAAAGAAGAGTTTCTTGGAGAATGTGAGTGAATGTTCAAAATAAGATTAAAACATGAGGAATAACAGAGAGAAAAAATAGAAAACAGAAAACAAAAAATAACAGAAAAAGATTAATTGAAACAGCAAAGAAATGTAAGTAACATAGAGCCATATCATCAACATAGGCAATAAAAGTTTTGCAGCATTTATTGGCAGAAATGTGTCGCTAAAGCTGCTTTTGTGGCAGAAAACTGCCACTAAAGCCGCTTTTGCGGCAGTTTTCTGCCGATAAAAACAGCAATAATTTTATTGGCTGTGTTCATAATATGCCCCTTAGTGTGCTTCAACTACACAGAGAAAGCATTATGAACAAATAGTGATACAGTGATCAGTCAAAGACACTAAGAGTAATAGAGACGGAGTGAGTGAACAATGAGAAGAGAGGGACTGAGAAAAAGAGTGGAAGGAGTTGAGTAAGTAGGTAATAGAGAAAGGAATGAGGGAAGTAGCAAAGGCAGGAAACTGAGGATTAAAGAAATGAAGCAGTGGAACTAATAGTAGTTCAATGTGATAGAAATGTAACGAAAAGAGTACAAAATATTTACCTTATAATTGTCGTTAAATTACTCACTTTTTGTTTTTATACTTTCAATCTGTGAAAGAGAGAACAAACATTTGAAAAATATTAAAACATGTATTTAAAAATTACAAAAGACAAGGGCAAAGATTGAAGGACAAACAGTTTTTCAACAACTTTGACACTTACAGAAGCTTCTGCTTCTCCAGGCCCCCTACACAGTCCTAAAGATATACATTTTAAACTAACAGTATCTTGATGCAGATGAAGTGAGGCCTATCTTAAAACATGGTGCATATTTTGCATTGCTGTTGTTTCAGAAAAGTGTCGCAAGACACTAACATTTTAAATAATTGCTTCAGGATGCCAATAAGATGTCTACTATCCAGAGTTTTGTTTCAGGTGAGGCCTACTCAGGGTTGCAGATGAAATTTCGAGTTGTTGAAGAGAATAGAGGACATAATACATGTGAAGGTCTACCAATGAAGTGAGTCATGTCCACTGCACTCTTCAACAAAGTCCAAACCTCCTATGTTTCCCTGGACAGACCTAAACTTGATCTGCACAATGTGATTCGTAATGATAGGAAACACAGGTGATGTAATTGAAATACATGCAATTTATTTTGCTCATTTCACAATCACATCACTTGTGTTTCCTTTGCTTAGGTATCTCATTGTGCAGATGTAGTCTAGCATATGAAAGAATACGCAGAAGTGCAGCACTGCATGCAACAACTTTGACACTTACAGAAGCCTCACCTTCTCCATGCCTCCTACACAGTTCTACATATACATCATAAATGCAAACAGTACAGAATTAATTATACATGTTAAATGGTTTATTTTTGCTGTTCTCAGAATGTATCAAAATTCACTAAAAACAGTGACTTGAAGGTATTCATCATGTAACAGCGGGGAAAAAAAAACACAATCAAAATGATTGTGTTTAAAAAACCCATACAACATCAGAAATCAAAATTCAGAACTCCTTAAAGTTAACTTACTTTCCATGACGTCCAAGGATGTCCTATGAACAGCTTACACTCTTTTGTGCTGTTATTACTTTCAGCCCGCCACTTTCTGAAAGAAAATCTCCATCGTTTTTAAAAACACGTTACATGCAATAAATGACTTCTTGCTCTCTACCACAATTTTCCACAAGGCCAAATCTGGTCAGAGCCATTTATAACTCTTGGATTTCTTGTAAGCCAATCCCGTCATTTGGCATTTCCGCAACTTTCAGAATTAAAATGTTGAAGATCATTTTCACAATCCTGGAATAGTAATATCTTCCCCTTCTTGCTCAGTCATGTTCTACTTTTCCTATGACACTGATACAAGCAGACTTACACTACCTCTATGACTACTACAATTATTTAATTCTCTACATCACTTTTAATCACAAAGCAATGTAAAACAGTAGACAGCATTGCAGACTTACATTCCCTCTACTCCATGTTTTGATTGGCTGCTTCAATTAGTTTATAAAAAGAAACAGTTTTTCTGAACTCATTCAAAGTGCACGTATTTCTCCATAATGTCCAGTCCTATGGTTAGAAGTTATGTCTCTGAACTACACTTATCCTCAAGGCCAAATTGTGTAGGAGCCATTAGAACTTCTTGAAATTCCACAGAGCACATCCCGAGATTATTTCCCTAAAATGTTGGTTTTAAAAACACCAGGTAAGAGTTTTTAAGGTCATACGGCAATTTTGTTTTGAAAATTAAAACAGAATCATTGCAGAATGACCAGCCATTTCTAGACTTTAAATAAGCTGTGTAATGTCCTGATGTTATTGAAGGGCCGTCATGATATATAATTGCTGCAGTTACAAAAGTCCTTCCTGATATTGACAACTGCGAAGCTACAAAATTTTTAATTAAAGTTGTCAATTTTGTTCCATCAGGCCTACATCGTTGGAACATTAAAATGACATACTGGCCATATGTTCGTATAAATAATGTGGACATCATTTCAGATTTACATTGGCTACACTCCATGTTGTGATCAGCTGCTTTTACTAGCTTATTAAAGGAGACTGATTTACTGTCTGGCAAAGTTAAATATATAAATCTTTCTGAGTCTACACTAGTAGTACTTGATACCATACAGTTCTCGCAGTCATGCTGCCATTGATAAGAAAGCCCAAACAGCTGATCTACATCTACACCTTCAGCATGTAATACATCAAGCATATACATTAAAAACTCCTGACAATCTTGCTGAATATTTTGAGAGAATTGTGTTTGGCCTGAACATCTGTCTAACAGATTTCGAATTTCAGACACACTTTCTATGTTTCTTCTATCAGTGGTACATTTCTCTAACACAGAATTTAACAAACTGCAAAATCTTTGATCAGAATTGACCACAATCTCTTCTTTTACATTTTTTTGAGAAAACAAAACATTAACCACTACATTAGCATAGCAGTTGACACCAGAACTGTTTTCAAACTGAAAACCAACAACATCTTCAACAGAATCCTTTTTGTTTCTGCTTGTAATTTTAGGTTCATTGACTTTTTGTCTTTTTGCTACAACCTCCCCAGTATTGTTCTCATTTCTTCGTTTCCGGCCTACCACACGTTTCTCAAACAAAGGATACTGAGGCAAATGTGGCGCAAACTCTCTTCTTAACCTATTGTATTCCTTAACACAATCTAGATCCGCACAAATGTTTGTGACATCACACTCAATCAAGTACAATCCCGATAAAGTTCTAACTCGTGACAATGCCACATATGCCATACCCTCCTTGAACACAGAACTGCCAATATTCACCAATGCACTGTCTACACTTAAACCTTGCGATTTATGAATTGTCACCGCATATGCCAAGCAAACAGGAAACTGCTTACGGCGAACATATAAGTCTTTTACAAGCAAAAATCTAGCAGAACAACGAGCAATTAGCTGTACTTCCTCAATGCCATCAAATTTAATTTTTAAAAATTCAATTCCATCTCTATTTCTGTATTTCACAAAATCAACAACATTACCCATTGATCCATTTACCAGACCTCTTTCAACATGTAAATTCCTTCTTAAAATTATACGGCAGTTCAAGCACACATTCAGAGTCTTTTCAAAACCTGCAGTTTTAGATATACTCTTCTCTAATGAATTCAATTTTGTTTTCAGATTCTCAGACAAAATAATTGTTGATCCCATATGCTCTACTCTATCAATAGCTTCCAGTTTCACAATCTCTTGCTTTTCTAAATGCAACATTTTGTTGTTAAATTTGGCACATTCTGCAAGAGTTGGCATCAAACATATTCCAGATTTCTTCTCAGTAATTTTCTGAAAAATATTCTCAGGCACAACATCTTGTTCTGGATATAAATTTGACAGTAATCATGCATGTAAAGCTTCTTTCCCATGCTCGGTCACTTTTCCAATTCTAACATCTTGTAGAATAGTCTTGTAAACTTCATCCTTCGCCTGACGCATATTTTCATGCAGTTCAGCATAATTGAAGTTTAACCATATATTGACGTTGCCAATGCTGCCTAGGCACTTCCTGGTATCTTCATGCGTGAGCATTTTGAACACTGGTTGCCCTTTCACTGGTGTCAGCTGCAGAAGATCTCCGAAAACAATGATGTGTTTGCCACCAAATAACACATCATACTCTGTTTTGAGAACTTCTTGCATCCTCAAATGCACAAAGGCAAGCATGACATTGGAAACCATGCTTACTTCGTCAATGATAAGAAGTTTCATTTTCCTCAAGATTCTTGAAACTTCAAAACAAGCATCTCCAGATAGCTTGTGATATTGTAATTTGTTGTCATGCTCCACTGGCAGCATCAGTAAACGATGTAAAGTAATCCCTTTAATATTATGTGCTGCCAGTCCAGTTGGAGCAGTGACAACACAAGACAGCGATGACTCTGTCCTTTCCTGCAAATAGCATGAAATTGCTTTAATGAGGAAACTTTTTCCAGTTCCCGCTTCTCCACTCACGTACAGTCGGACAGGCTTCAACGACGTACATGAGCACTCTTTCTTATCATGACTTAATCCATGATCAATTTGCATGGTAACTTCGTCATATATTTTCCTCTGCTCAACGTTGAGTTGTCTTTCCAACTCTTCTAAGTTAACCGCATCCTCTTGAGCATGTGCCATGGCTCTTTCCACTTCATTCATAGCAGTGGCAGCTTCATTTTCGATAACAGGTCCTCCTAGTGGATCCTGACTCAATGAAGCAGAACTCTGACTGTCCTGAGAACTGTCTCTGGCAATCTCGGCTGCAATCGTTGCTTCCTGCTCAATTTCCGCATTCAACATTTCTACATATTTGGGAAAAGCAGGACATTCTATGGTCTCCTTGGCGGCATTGAAAGAGTCTTCGTAACAGAGGAAATCTCCAAGCAGTTCCTCTTCTGCACGCCAAGGCTTGAAAAGTTGCAAAAGTGCTAAATAGAAAAATTCCTTTTTTTCAGGAGATTCACCACTCAATTTTCGATGGTTTACCAAGTGGCATTTTCTTTGCTTGACCAGACATCCCTCACTTCCTATTACAGCATACACTCCTTTCTCAGTATCTTCTTTGATGTTCCTCTTGAATATGTAATTTTGCAGAACCTCATACAGACAAACATTCTCGAGGTGACTGCTTCGATTTGGATAATATGTATCCAACATGTTTGTCTTCAAAATGTCGGTACTGTTTGGCTCCTTTTCCGCCAAATACTCAATTTCCCGCACAGGTTTGAGAACTCGATTACGCGTTGCTGCAAGACCAAGACTCGCCCAAACGATACTCCTGGACTTGGCATAGAGACTTGCTGAAGACAACCGGTCAGAACATTCGTACGCTCCGATTTCTCGATGCGACAACATCTTCAGACTGAAACTCTACAACTTCTTGCTGAGGCTCTTTTCATGGGAAATGTCCTCCCACATATCCTTCAATTCTGTCTTCTCTTTTTTGGTGATGTAAGACGTCACATACCGAGCCACAGCCATACAGTTATCAGCCACAAACTGTATATCCATGTTAGCATTCCACATGGACAAAATCACCGGGTTGTAGTCGTTGATGTACTTGGACTCTTGGTTCCTCTTCAAATTGTAAGTGTTTTTAGGTGATTTCTTCATGACATTGTGTCGCAGCGAAGACATCAAACTGTTTACTCTTCCTTTAGAAATCACCGGTCGTGGAAAGCCGAAACGACATTTAGTGTAGAACTTGTCCTTGTTTCGGAATTTACGACGGCAGTACTTTCCACATCGATGGCTTTGGAAACGCAGAACTTTTTCTCTTAGGCTTTTCGTCTCCTTTGCGTTTGGAACAGCACACGTAGAATACTGTTGGATGAAACTCATCACTGAGTCTTCTGGATCCGTTCCAAATTTAGGTGCATCCTTGATCCACAGCAACATATGTATATGAGGAGCACCTCTTGCTTGGTACTCCTTTCTCCAGAAGAAATCCAACACCTCTCCAAGAGGTGGATTCTTCTTATTCATGATGAAAGACATCATAGCTTCAAATCTATGATTGAAGTACCTACATACATTGACTGGATCCAAAGAGCACAGTTCTCCAGGTGTCTTGAATTCGATGTTATCTACGTTAGCATTTGCCTCTCGTAGAAATTCAAGTAAGTCTTCCCAGCCATACTCGGCACAGCTCAGAGTGAGGAACCATGTGGGAGTACCTAAGTTCCTCAGCATACATTTTAAATCACCATGACGACGGTACCAGTACTCATTAGTACCACGCTGACACGCCATGAGATTAATCAGGTGAGAATCCAAAATACTGTCTTGGACATTGACTTTATCCATAAAGTCACTTGCCGAGATGTTTTGCATGTGTATACCACTTTTCAAGATGTGGTTCACTGCATATGACAGTCCAGACAGATCGCTTTCAAACAGGAGATGAAACAAATAAGGAATGCATTGTCGAAACCTAGCATCTCCTGCATACAACCGCAAAGTCCGGTATTCAGAAGCAGGAATTTGATGAGGTCGCTCATCATATCTTCCTCCCTGACCTGTTGGAAAAAGATGTGGGAAATACCGAGCTTCCAAACTTTCCTCCCAAACACTAATGGGACTCCCTTTGGCTTGTTTCATTTGAAACAACTCAATAGCATTCCCCATGACTTTCTTGGAATGCAAAGGATGAACACTATAATGTTCATATATTTCTTCACTAGTAGAGGGTTCTACTTTCTCAATTTGACCAGCACACAAATCGCTATCCTCTTCCTCACTTACTTCCTCTTCTGCAACATATACATTCTTATAGTATTTATTATTTTTTTTCAAATACAATGTTGCCTTTTTAACTTTCCTAACATCTACTAAATCTTGCCATATTTTCTTATTCTTTGTCGGAACCCCATTAACTAAGATAACCAGAGGTTCCTCTTCCACTTTTTCTACTCCAATTGTGTTAATGTTTTTCTTCAAATCTAGAGGCAAATAAACAACTCTTCCCTTTAATCCTCTCTGTAAATCTGATGGAGGCAATTTCCCTGTCTTTGGCTCCATTCTTACAATAGCCTGAAAGGGATGGATACTTTGAATCAAAATAGATTCATAAGTATTTAAATCCTTCAATTCAGAAGGAATCTCAACCAATTCCAGATTATTATGAACTGCTCTAGCAGGCATCTGGTTTTGATTTAATTTGCAACAACAATAAGTACACACACGTTGATCCAATCCCAAATCAAAACAATTTTCTACCATCAAGTATGTTGCAAAATCCTTCCATTCACTATTATTTTCCCTTTCACTTTTTGCATATAAATCCACTAACTTAGTCTGATTCTTATAATAAGTGCGTCGACAACACACACAAGTGAAATTAGGCCTCTCACTTGATTTCACCTCAAACGTCGCAATTTCCCTCTGGAAATTATCTGTACTGGAAACCTGTACACTATCTTCCACATGACCCTCTTCTTCTTGCTCAATTTCAACATTCTCCTCTTTACTTCCAAAGTAACAAAACTCAATTTCTTCACATATATTCTTCACATCTATTTCAGAACCATGCAAAAGAGCAGCGCATAATTGTTTAAGCATAATTGCTGGACTCTTAGCATAATACAACATTCTAACTAATTTCCTCACTTTGTTATGATGCACTGCTAGCATCCTGAAATGATGAAAAACACTCTGGCATACTCTCCTGGAAAGACAAGCCAGTGAATGTCCATGCAAACCTGTCACTTCTCTTACTCTGCAAGGATCTAATTCTTGCAACAACATCATTTTCTGCTTCAAACTTTTCTTATTAAATGACCGTACAAAATCACAAAGCAAATTGATGGAATCCTGTCGCACACTGCAAATACTACTACACTTCCAGGTGTACACAGGACCCTTAGCACGTCTTCCTAAAACCTCATTACCTAACACCTCTTCTGCCTCTGTTGTCACAAGTTTTTCTTTTTCAACTGGACAACCATCTTTCACTTCATAAGCACGACCACTGGTGTCAACTGCATGCACCAAATCATTATCCTGGAAATAACTCTCCTCATTAAAAAATGCCTCACAGCTTGAACTATGCATCCATTCTCCAGAAAAAACTTCACAAAAATTACTACGATTAACTATTCTCTTCCATCTACTATTTCTTTTGAAATCAAAAATTGCCTTGTTTAGCTTCCTAATTCTATTGATTATCAAAATAAATAACTTACGTTTAATTTCAAATGCCTGATCAATAACTTTCTCAACTTTTTTTTTTGTCTTATAAAAAACCAGTTTCTGTTGACCTTTCTTAATATTTTTTAACAAATTGCCAATTATCCTGTTCCGGAACATTCGTTTACGAATCTCCCTAAACTGTTGTTTCCTTCTACTATCATGCACAGAGTTATCTCTTGCTCTAGCAGTAACATTTTTCATTGGCCTTTCTTTTCCATTTGATTTCCTTCTCGTTTTATGGACTGAAACATTTTCTGTAGTAATATTTTTTTTACTACACATATTTCTTATAAATTGTTTTGTGCTCTTACCCGGTGCTTTCTTCGTGACTTGACAAATCTTTTTGTTAGAGGACTGCTGCGTATTTTTTTTCACCTGCTGTCTTTGACGTTTTGCAGCCTTTCTCTGTCTTTCTATTGTAGGCATGGTGAAATCTTGAAATGATCTGCAGTTGAATCTGTGGAAAAATATAATAAATAATGTTATTAACCATTATTACCAAACAGTAAATCAGTAACAGTGATAAAAAACTTAACACACTACTTGACATTTTAATTAGAAGATTTTTTAGTCGTTGGCAAATTTACAATACAGAAATACCAGAAAAGAAATTACATTTATATTTATGTTACCTATGCTATTTTATATGTGAATCTGATCTAATTTTATGAGCATATTTTAATATTTTATTGAAGACACTACACATAACCTGCTTTTGAAGGTGTCTTTATTTTTAAATTAAACGGTTTACCTTTTTACTTTTTATTAATTATAAATTTTAAAAATAAATGTTTATATTTCCAAAGGCTCAAGCAGGTCAGCTTCCCATCCTATATCATATAATTCGGACAAATCTGCATCCTCATCACGCTCTTCTTCATCCTCAGGATTTAAATCATCCAAGGGATCAACATCCACTGATGTTTCAATTACAAGTTCAATGATGAGGTCAAAATCAACTGATTGCAGATTGTCGCTCATGTTGAGGTTGTCTTTATCTTTAAAGAAAGATAACAACAATGAGATGTTGCAGAGTAAGAGACAAATCTCACAGATTATAATAGTAAAATTGTTTAACAAGAGTAACATTTTGCAGCTATTATTTAGCCATGTCCAGCGATGCTGAGCAGGTGAAGCCTATGTCTAATCTTTCACTGAACAGGACTCATCTCTTCTTAACCTTGGATAAGCCTCACCGACTCTGTGTCCCCTGCACATACTTAAATGTAAAGGGGCAGATTTATGTTAAATGGCACATCCCCAGGCATGCACCAGTTAACGTGCACCACTGCTCTGCCACCCATGGTGTGCCGCATTTACAATCAGATAGGAGAAACCTGCGTCAAAACCCTGCGCCTGCTTGAAGCAGGCATAGGTCTTGACGCAACATTGTGGAGATGGTGCACCCCTGAGCCTTGCTGGAGCTGCATCGCACTTGCGATACAACTCCAGCAATGCGCCACCTTAACGGCACAGATGCGTCAAGCATCTGTGCCGTTTTTGCCCCATGCTGTGCCGCATTGTAAATGCAGCACACCATGGGTGGCGGAACAGCGGCGCAAGATGACTGGCACATCCCTGGTGATGCGCCAGTCATCATAAATCTATCCCTAAGCTTCTTATCTTGTTAGAGATGAACTACCATATGTATCATCAAAATATTTTGCATTTCCTAAATAGCGAATTTTAAGGAATAAATAGCGATTCTTTACCATTCCTAATTTGCGATGAGCAAATTGCTAATTGCAAGTTACCCATTCATTTCCATGGGCTAGGAGGCTCATAGGAATGAAGGTTTAATTTGCGATTAGCAATTTGCTCATCACAAATTAGGAATTTTTCCAAGGGTGCAGGGGTGTCTCAAGAACACCCTGCTGCACCCCTGAAAAAGAAATTTGGGGGCATATGGCACACATACATGCCCTAAGGGCATGTGTTGGTGTCATATGGGACCTTTTGTTTTTTTTAAAAAAAACTTTTTGAAAAGAATTCACAAATTACCACCAATTTACCACAATAGTTTCCAAATCCTTAATGTCATTTTTTACATATTTTTTGTTTGATACATTGCATTTAAGTAGTCACAAAATTTGCAAATCCTTCAGTGCAATTGCAAAATAAGGAATAGCAAATTTTGCTACTCCTTATTTTGCATCAAACTTGTTTGATACATACCATTTGTCTAATTAACATTCGCAAAGGCCAAAATTCGTAGAATTTTGATCTTTGCGAATGCTAATTAGCTTGATACATATGGCCCCAAGTGAGGCCTGTCTTACGACATGGTGCATCTTTTGCATCACTGCTGCATCGGTTTCATGTGGTACGTTTTTTTTACACCATGACATATCTGCCTAAATGCATCAATTTGTAATGTTGTCGCCTCATAGCAAATCTTTTGCACCGCCGCTGCATCATAAAAGTGACGCACAGTGGCACAAAAGAGGCATACACCTATCATAAATCTGTCCCTAGCATTTTAAATGATTAATCCAGGATGACGATAAGGTGTGGCCTATCCAGAGGTTTGTTTAAGTTGAGGCCTACTCAGGATTGCAGATTAAAGTTACGCTTGATGAAGAATACAGAGGAGATAATACATGTAAAGGCCTACCAATGAAGTAAGTAATTTGCACTATCATAAATGTATCCCTAAGCTTCTTATCTTGTTACAGATGAACCACCATATGTACCATCAAACTATTTTGCATTTCCTAAATAGCAAATTTTAAGGAATAAATAGCAATTCTTTACTATTCCTAATTTGCAATGAGCAAATTGCTAATTGCAAATTACCCATTCATTTCCATGGGCTACGAGGCTCATAGGAATGAAGGTTGCAATTTGCGATTAGCAATTAGCTCATCACAAAATAGGAATTTTTTCAATCGTGCAGGGGTATCTCAAGAACACCCTGCTGCACCCCTGAAAAATAAATTTGGGGGCATATGGCACACCTACATGCCCTAAGGGCATGTATGGGCGTCATATGGGACCTTTTGTTTTTTGGAAAAAAATGCTTTTTGAAAAGAATTCGCAATTTACCACAAACTAGAAGTTGGTGGTAGTTTCCAAATCCTTAATATCATTTTTTACATATTTTTTGTTTGATACATTGCATTTAAGGAATCGCAAATTTTGAATTAAGGACATTTTAAGTCATTTCCACATGTGCAGTGTTTTCAAATTATGATTTGAAAATCGTTTTTGGGGAAAAGTAATGGTTTGCAAATTTATGACAAGGACATAATGGTGTATGCTTCTCTATAAGGCATTTCAGTGTCTCTGATGTCATTTTTCCCATATTACATTATAAGACCTTTCCCCATGGAGCACATTCCTTGTAAATATGCTCCCACCTGTGCATGGCGAATTTAGATTTTGACTGTTTGAGTCACATAGCCATGTTAAAAGTGACCCAAAAAAATTGCAAACGTTTTAAAAAAACACATTCATGTGTCTTAAGGACATTTTAAGTCCTTTCCCCATGGACAATGTTTTCTAAGTGGCGCAAAAGAGGCATACACCTATCATAAATCTGTCCCTAGCATTTTAAATAATTAATTCAGGATAACAATAAGATGTGGCCTATCCAGAGGTTTGTTTAAAGTGAGGCCTACTCAGGATTGCAGATTAAAGTTACGCTTGATGAAGAATACAGAGGAGATAATACATGTAAAGCTCTACCAATGAAGTAAGTGATTTCTACTTCATTGCGCCAGTCATCATAAATGTATCCCTAAGCTTCTTATCTTGTTAGACATCAACCGCCATATGTATCATATAACTATTTTGCATTTCCAAAAAAGCGAATTTTAAGGAATAAATAGCGATTCTTTACCATTCCAAATTTGCGATGAGAAAATTGCTAATTGCAAATTACCCATTCATTTCCATGGGCTAGGAGGCTCATATAAATGAAGGTGCAATTTGCGATTAACAATTTGCTCATCACAAATTAGGAATTTTTTCCAAAGGTGCAGGGGTGTCTCAAGAACACCCTGCTGCACCCCTGAAAAAGAAATTTGGGGGCATATGGCGCACATAAATTTTAACAACATTCCTTTACCTCAAAAACGATTTTCAAATCATAATTTCAAAACACTACACATGGGAAAATTACTTAAAATGTCCTTAAGACACATAAAAGCGTTTTTTGATTGCCTTTCCTGCATGGTTGGGTCACTTTTAACATGGCTATGTAACACAAACATTCAAAATCTAAATTTTCCATGCACATGTGGGAGCATATTTACAAGCAATTTGCGCCACAGAGAAAGGTCTTACACTAAAATGAGAAAAATAACATCAGGGACAGTCAATTGCCTTATAAAGAAGCATACACCATTATGTCCTTGTCATGAATTTAAAAACAATTCCTTTTCCCCAAAAACGATTTTCAAATCATAATTTCAAAACACTGCACATGGGAAAATGACTTAAAATGTCATTAAGACACATGAAAGCGTTTTTTGATTGCCTTTCCAGCATGGTTGGGTCACTTTTAACATGGCTATGTAACACAAACATTTAAAATCTAAATTTCCCATGCACAGGTCGGAGCATATTTACAAGCAACTTGCGCCACAGAGAAAGGTCTTACATTAAAATGGGAAAAATAACATCAGGGACAGTCAATTGCCGTATAAAGAAGCATACACCATTATGTCCTTGTCATAAATTTAAATCAATTCCTTTTCCCCAAAAACGATTTTCAAATCATAATTTCAAAACACTGCACATGGCAAAATTACTTAAAATGTCCTTAAGACACATAAAAGCATTTTTTCATTGCCTTTCCTGCATGTTTGTATCACTTTTAACATGGCTATGTAACACAAACATTCAAAATCAAAATTTTCCATGCACATGTGGGAGCATATTTACAAGCAATTTGCGCCACATAATTAATAATTTTCTCCTTAAAGCACACTATTCTCTATCTAAATTAAAGAAATATTTTCTCACCTTAGCAAATACTTTGAGTTTGAAAACAGTCTCAGAAACACACCAATTTGTCTTCAGCAGAGCAAAAGGTATGCACTCCAGAGTCTGCAGCTATCAAAAGCACAGAAATGCTGTAATTCTTCACACATATTTCTCATGTCACCCAATCAAAACTCTTCCCTCACTTTTTTTCAAATGAAAACCCTTCCCCCCTCTGCCCTTTCTGTCTTTTCTGCATGGCAACCACCTCTTGGAAGACTTCTGGTGTTTGCAAGTTCACACAACTTTGTTGCAATTGAACTCTGAACTCTCAGTGCACCTGCATATCCAGTGCATTCTTTCATTTAATGATTTTTTATTGACCACTCAAAATACATCTTTCAAATAACTCATCCGTGCACCCTAACTTTCTGTTTTCAGCAATCAAAATCCACCAATCACTGTTACTGCTTCATGAACACAGAAACTCCACAGTTTTTTTCATTTTAAACTCTCATTTTTTCAACTGCCATTTCATTGCCACACTTCATCTGACTGCAGGAGAACCTTCTCTCACCATGTTTTCTGTCTGGATTGTTGGACATAGTTATATTCACTGGGCTCAAAGGTACGTTGAAAACAGGAAATTACCTAACCTCAATTTACAAGATGTGGAAATTAAGTGGTTTGGCCACAGAGGATTAAAATGTCACCAATTGATACCATTGGTGAAAACCTTTATGCATTTGCCCAAACCTGACCTGTTAATTGTGCACTGTGGAGGTAATGACTTGGGCACTTTGACTGGTGTAGGTCTGGAAATGCTTTTAAAGGACACCTTTGAGCAATTAATGGCACTTTTTCCTCAGACTGCCTTGGTATATTCAAATATATGCCAAAGACAGAAATGGAGGTGGTCAAACCAATTTTGTCCACAAATTGAGAAGTCGAGGAAGCATGTAAACAAATCTGTTTCAGCTTACATGAGAGACCATGGAATGGGCTCCCTGTACAACAATAACTTGCGTTACTACATGCAAGATATCTACAGAGGAGATGGAGTTCACTTCTCAGATGAGGGCAACAGAATTTTCACTCTGAATTTAAGAATGTGCATTGGTACCTACTTATAAGTACCTAAATGTACCATAAACCCAAAAGCTCTTCTCAGAGCTACCCTACATCTGATCACTCACAATTATTATTGTACTCTAACATTTTTCACTAATTTTCAACAAAGTACGCTCCCTGGGGCGCTACCCGGTACGCGAACCGGGAGCTAACCTCGCGAAATTTAAAAAAAAAAAAAAATTTCGCACATATGGGCCTCCTCAGCCACCCTCACAAAACCTAGGGGGTCAAGATAAGTCTACCGTGCCCCCTTCTACCCATTCTGAACATTATTTGCCCTCCATCTTGTATCTTAATTCGACCGAAACACAAAATGGTGGACTTCTGGAACGCTTAAGGTCCGCGAACCGAGGCGCTCAACGGTTCGCGTACCGGGTAGCTCCCTTGGAAGCGCACCATCAAAAAAGGTGGGAAAGTAGTTCACAGAAAAGCCACTGGAGACAATTTCACCAAATATAGATTAGCTCATACTACATACCAATCCCTACCATTTTCACAAATTTGATTGGAATTCCATTTAGTCATTTAGCCTGTAGACCTCTCTAAATACCCTGAGGTAAATTACTTCACAAAACACATCTGAAGTGTTGGAATTGACAACCAATGAAAATGTTACTTTCATTTTCTACTTTTTTTACCTGACATTTGATTGGTTATGTACCTGAATATATATAAAGGAAGAGAGAGAAACACAGCCATTTTGACTACTACTTCCTGAACTACATTGCAAGATCATTTTCACTCACAACTTAAACTTGTTTTTAGAAGGTGAGATATTATTTTATAAATTTGAAAACATTTTCAGATAGTTATATACTATCACTCTGTAAGAGTTAGACATTGAGAAAGGCTTCTTTATTATAATTATGGATTGATTTAGGTTTCTGTGGTATAATTATGAATTTACTTAGGCTTCTTCACAGGCACTTTTTAATAGTACTACTTCACGCCTGAAACCATACAGTGCCCATAGATTACTTCTCTGTTATAAACTCACAAGTACCTGTCTGAACTTAAACCCAACAGTGCCCTATCTCTACTGATATATTTATTTTTTATGCAAATTACAGCAAGAAAATGGAAGGTGAGCAGAATGTTTCCTTTGAAATTGTTCTGGAGAACAACACAGAAAAAGATATTGAGGACAATGATGACTCAGATTTCATGGATGAATCACTGGACCATGAATTAGTTCAATGTGTAGAATCTGTGGATCATTTACTTCATTATGATGACGGTCAAATGTGGGAACTTATGTTCACTCAACAAGAGGACATATCGGACAGTCAAATGCTAGACGTTCTATTAAATTTTGAAAAACAATCCGAAAAATAAAATTGTATGTAATATTAAAAAATTGTTTGAGTCTTTAATCATTTTTATATGTAATTAATAAACTAGTTAAATGTTAGAAATGTTATTAAATTTTCAACCACAATCACAATAATAAATAATTGCTTAAAAAACTAAAAAAAATAAAAAATAATCAACAAAACCAACAATCAATTAACATACTGCATTTGAAAAGTCTCTCATTCATTTTTCATTGCAGTACGCTGCCCAGAACGCTTCCCGGTTCGCGGACCGGGCGCTACCCACGAAAAAAAACAAAAAAAAATTTATTATTTTTTTGCCCCGCGGGGCCCTTTTAAAGCCTCCACATTAAACCTAGGGGGTCAGGGAGGATCTACTATGCCCCCTTATGGTTATTTCCCCCTTTGTTTTGGCCTCCTCTTGTCTCTCAATCCTACCGAGAGACAAGATGGCGGCCGCTCCGGACTGTTTAGAATGTTGACAGACACCGGAGAGCCAATCAGCTTCGCTACGCGAAGTTCTGGTACGCGCCCCGGTCCGCGAACCGGGGAGCTGCCCGGTCCGCTGTTACAGATATATATCTTTTTTTAAACGTTAATTTCTCAAAATCCACTGGAGCACATATATTGAGACCTACAAAAGGCACATCGGGCTACCAGTCCCTACAATTTTGCCAAGTTTCGTGCAAATCCATTCAGCCGTTCGGGCTAAAAGTGAGGCCAACCGCCCTATGGAAAACTCAATGTTAAAAACACGTTTTGGGACCCCCCTTTTTTCTCGGCCCCCCCTGGACGAACCCCCCCCAAATTTTCAGGGGCTGCTCAGAAACAAAATGTTCCATTTTCCAGAAAATTTCATCCAATTCCGTCCACAAACGCCAAAGTTATTAGACATAGAATTTTCAAAAATCCCATAGGGAAAAAATCCTAACTATATATACCTACTGGCGACCGCCAGTAGGTAATATATATATATATATATATATATATATATGTACAGGAATCTTCAGCAAAGAAGAGGCTGAGGCCGCTTGGGGGGTACAATGGAGAACCTTTAATGCAGCAAAAACGGGCGGGCGTATGCATTTCGGCCGAGTGTGGCCTCCTCAGCGCCCAGCATGGAAACAGGAAAACGCCTCTCACAGTCCTGCCCCACCTTTATGAAGGAAGAACAAATTCCAGCTCCTCCCCCTAGCCATGATCAATGTCACCTGCTGAGGTAGTCCAAATAGGTAGGAACTGCAAATCCCAGCATGCAGTGTTCTGCTGGGTTCGTCGTATCTTGGCGGGGAAATAGCAGGGCTGGAAGGAAGCGCTGTGTCTGGTGTCCCGCTTAGCCTGCCACAGAAAAAGGGCTCCTCGCGCCCCCCAAAAGCGCACTACCAACATGTCCGGGTTCGCTGATTCACGGGGACCCGTGCGACAGTGCGCCAGGTCCGGGGTAGAGTGCAGTGACTCTGCCACCGTGTTTCTTCCTCCCAGATGCGCTGGTGGGCTTGATTCAATCCGAAGCCTCGGAGACAAAGTCAGATGCGCCGGAGCACATCGCAGCCAGTGAGAATCAAGCCTGCAAACGTGCGGCGGCCCCAGAAGCACTAAACTGGCAAAATAGTGCGGAAATATGTACAGGAATCTTCAGCAAAGAAGAGGCTGAGGCCGCTTGGGGGGTACAATGGAGAACCTTTAATGCAGCAAAAACGGGCGGGCGTATGCATTTCGGCCGAGTGTGGCCTCCTCAGCGCCCAGCATGGAAACAGGAAAACGCCTCTCACAGTCCTGCCCCACCTTTATGAAGGAAGAACAAATTCCAGCTCCTCCCCCTAGCCATGATCAATGTCACCTGCTGAGGTAGTCCAAATAGGTAGGAACTGCAAATCCCAGCATGCAGTGTTCTGCTGGGTTCGTCGTATCTTGGCGGGGAAATAGCAGGGCTGGAAGGAAGCGCTGTGTCTGGTGTCCCGCTTAGCCTGCCACAGAAAAAGGGCTCCTCGCGCCCCCCAAAAGCGCACTACCAACATGTCCGGGTTCGCTGATTCACGGGGACCCGTGCGACAGTGCGCCAGGTCCGGGGTAGAGTGCAGTGACTCTGCCACCGTGTTTCTTCCTCCCAGATGCGCTGGTGGGCTTGATTCAATCCGAAGCCTCGGAGACAAAGTCAGATGCGCCGGAGCACATCGCAGCCAGTGAGAATCAAGCCTGCAAACGTGCGGCGGCCCCAGAAGCACTAAACTGGCAAAATAGTGCGGAAATATGTACAGGAATCTTCAGCAAAGAAGAGGCTGAGGCCGCTTGGGGGGTACAATGGAGAACCTTTAATGCAGCAAAAACGGGCGGGCGTATGCATTTCGGCCGAGTGTGGCCTCCTCAGCGCCCAGCATGGAAACAGGAAAACGCCTCTCACAGTCCTGCCCCACCTTTATGAAGGAAGAACAAATTCCAGCTCCTCCCCCTAGCCATGATCAATGTCACCTGCTGAGGTAGTCCAAATAGGTAGGAACTGCAAATCCCAGCATGCAGTGTTCTGCTGGTATATTATATATGTATATATATGTATATATATATATATATGTATATATATATTACCTACTGGCGGTCGCCAGTAGGTAGTTATAGTTAGGATTGTTTTCCATAGGAAATCCACAACATTCTATTGGGAATAACTTTGGCGCTGGTGGACGAATCTTCACGAATGTCTCAAAGAAGATGGCCCGCTCCGCTCCGCTCCTTCCCTGAAAGTTTGGAGGGGATTTGTCAAGCGGGGGCCGAGATAAAAGGGGGGTCCCAAAACGTGTTTTCCCCATGTTAATTTCCATAGGGCGGTTGGACTCACTTTTAGCCCGAACGGCTGAATGGATTTCCACCAAACTTGCCAAAATTGTAGGGACTGGTAGCCCGATGTGCCTTTGCTATGTCTCAAGATATGTGCTCCAGTGGATTTTGAGTAATTTAGGTTAAAAAAAAAATTATATATCTATAAGCGCGCCCCGGTACGCGCACCGGGGCGTGTACCAGCGCGCAACACGAGTACGCGAGCGGAAAGCTGATTGGCTCTCGGGTGTCTGTGAACATTCCAAACAGTCCGGAGCGGCCGCCATCTTGTGTCTCGGTAGGATCGAGACACAAGAGGTGGCAAAAACAAAGGGGGAAATGACCAAAAGGGGACAGGGTAGAGGCAAAAAAAATAAAATAAAACATTCGATTTTCGCGGGGGAGCGCCCGGTACGGGCACCGGGGAGCGTACCGGGGAGCGTACCCTGAGGAAAACCCAGTGAAACAGTAACATAATAATTTAAAGTGCTTAGAGGTAGGGTAGCTTTGAATAGAGTTGTTGTGTTGTGTGGGTGATTTAGGTACCTGCATGTAGGTACCAATACAGAGTCTTAAATTCAATGTACACCGTCTCCTCTGTAGATAATTTCCAAGTTGTTACAGAAGTTATTGTGGTATATGGAATCTATACCATAGTCTGTCAGGAAAGCAGAAACAACATGGAGGCAGGAGATGAAAAAGAGATGTCAAATACTCATTGGAGATAATATAGTGGGAGAAAGGAAGTAACTATGAGCAAAATTACTATGTAACACAAAAAAGTTGCACAGTATACTATAAGTCTCGCTTTATATTATAATCATGTTGGTACTATTTCTTGAATTACATGTAAAAATGAATAATGTCTCAAACAATTTTTAATTATTAAATATAAATTTATTGTAGGGATTTTTCAAAATTTAAAAGAACTTCCAACATTACATCATCTGGAATCTCCTCATTTTGATTCCATGATTCTATTTCAGATTCTATTTCTTCAACACAATTAAGTAACTCTTGGTCCAGAGACTGATCCATAAAGTGCAAGTCATCAATATTTTCCTCAGGATTGTTCTCAAAATTTTTTTTGAAAGAAATATTAATTTTGTTTTGTTCTCCTTCCATTTTCTTGCTGTAAATTGCATGAAAAATAAATATATCAGTAGAGTTAGGGCACTGTTGGGTTTAAGTTCAAACAGGTACTTCTGAGTTTTTAACAGTGAAGTTATGTTTGGGCAGTGTATGGTATCAGGCAGGAAGTAGAAATATAAAAAAGTGCATGTGAAGAAGCCTAAGTAAATTCATAATTATACCAGAGAAGCCTAACTCAATCTATAACTATAACAGAGAATCCTATTTCAATCTATAACTATAACAGAGGGACAGTAAATAACTATCAGAAAACGTTTTTACAAATTAACTTAAAGTGCCCCTTACAAATTAACAACTTACCTTATAGAAAGGTGATGAAGATAAATGAGAAAATCCTTTAAAGATGTACCTCAGTTAGTTGTAGTCAAAATGGCTGTGTTTCCCTCTCATTTTTCATTTATATTTATGTACATAACCAATCAAATGTCAGGAAATAAAAGTAGAAAATTAAAGTAACATTTTAATTGGTTGTAAATTCTAACACTTCATATGTGTTTTTTGTCATGTAATTTACCTCAGGATATTTAGACAGGGCTACAGCCCAAATGGCTCAATGGAATTCCACCAAATTTGGGAAAATGGTAGGGACTGGTATGTAGGAGGGCCTATTCTATATTTGGTGAAAGTCTCTCCAGTGGTTTTTATGGAAATTAACTTTTACAATTTTTTGGGAGCGCTTACCGGTACGCGCCCCGGTACGCGCACCGGCAGCGCTACGGGAGTCCTCCATCTTGTGTTTCGGTAGATTCGAGACACAAGATGGAGGACAAACAACGTTGGGAATGGGTAAAAGGGGGCACGGTAGACACCCCCTGACCCCCTAGGTTGCCTGAGGGGGGCTTAGGAGGCCCATATAGGCCAAAAAAAATGGTTTTTTTAATTTTTCGCGGGGGGAGCGCCCGGTACGCGTACCGGGGAGCGTACCGGGGAGCGTACTTTGGTGAAAAACAGTGAAAAAAGTTAGAGTAAGGTAATAATTTTGAGTGATCAGAGGTAGGGAAGCCCTGAAAAGAGCTTTTGGGTTCTGTGGCTGATTTAGGTACATACAAGTAGGTTCCAATGCACAGTCTTATATTGAGGAGGAATATTCTATTCCCCTCATCTGAGAAGTGCACACCATCTCCTCTGTAGATATCTTGCATGTTGTAACGCAAGTTATTGTTGTATATTGAACCCATTCCATAGTCTCTCATGTAAGCAAAAACAGATTTATTCACATGTTTCCGTGCTTTCTCAAATTGTGGACAAAATTGGTTGGACCACTTCCATTTCTGTCTTTGGCATATATTGGAATATACCAAGGCAGTTTGTGGAAAAAGTGTCATCAATTGCCCAAAGGTGTCCTTTAAAAGCATTTCCAGACCTACCCCAGTCAAAGTGCCTAGCTCATTTCCACCACAGTGCAAAATCATGAGGTCAGGGTGTGGCAGATGGTAAAAGGTTTTCACCAATGGTATCAATTGATGACATCTCAATCCCCTCTGGGCAATCCACTTGATGTCTACATTTGGTAAATCAAGGTTGTGAAAATTTCTGATAGCTGCATACCTTTGAGCCCAGTGGATGTAGCTATGTCCAATAATCCAGACAGAATACATGGTGAGAGGAGGTTCTGGTGCAGTCAGATGAAGTGTAGGAATGAAATGGCAGTTGGAACAGTAGGAGTTTGCAAAAAAAAACTGTGTATTTTCAGTGCTCTTGAATCACAAGCAATGATTGGTGGATTCAGATAGTTTAAAACTGAAAGTTAGGGTGCATGCTTCTGTTCTGTGAAAGAAGTAATTTGAATGGTTAAGAAAAAGTCATTTAAAGAAACATTGCACCGGATAAGCTGGTGGATTGAGAGGTCAAACATCCTTGCTGAGTTCATTTGCAACATTGTAGAATAAACTTTTAAACCTGGGAGTTCAGTGAGGAGGGAGTTGCTATGGTAACAGGTAGAAAGGGCTGAAGGGGGGAAGGGTGTTGGTTTGAAAATAGAGAGGGGAGAGTTTTAATTGGTTAACATGAGGGATGTGTGTGTAGAATTAGAGGTTTTCTGTGCCATTCATGGTTGCAGTGCCTGGAGTACATACCTTTTGCTCTGCTAAAGAAATATTGGTGTGTGTGTCTGACACTGTTCTGAATCTCCCAAAGAATTTGTAAAGGTGAGTAATGATTCATTTAATATAGATAGAGACTTGTATATTCTATGGAGAAGATCTGGAAGCAAAATGTGGTTTTTTAATGTTGCTTTGTGTCATGTTTTTTGATAATGCTTGGTAAAAAGTTTTTGCTGCATAGAGGAATTGTATTTTGTAAAATTGTGAAGTTTCAGTAGTGACATGGAATGCTTGTATATAGGACCTGTGCTTTGTTTCTTAAATGTTATTTAAAACGATTTGGAGGCAAATGAATGTCTTTTACATTTTTGAGAAGGAATAAATAGTGTCTGCATGATTAAATAAATATATTTGAACCTTTCACAATCATGTCACCTGTGTTACCTCAGATTAGGAACAGGTTGAGCTTCTTTCTTGTTGGTTTGTGTCATGTTTTTTGATAATGCTTGGTATCAACATTTGCAAGATAGAGGAATTGTATTTTGTGAAATAGTAAGGTTTCAGTAGTGAAATTAAATCCTTGTACATAGGACCTGCGGTCTGCTTCTAAAATGTTATTTAAAAAACGATTTTGGGGAAAATGAATGGCGTTTATAATTTTTGAGAAGGAATAAATAGTGTCTACATGATTAAAAAAAATATATTTGAACCTTTCACAATGATGTCACCTGTGTTATGTCAGATTAGGAAGCACATTGAGCTTCTTTCTTGTTGGTTTGTGTCATGTTTTTGGATAATGCTTGGTATGAACATTTGCAAGATAGAGGATTTGTATTTTGTGAAATAGTGAGGTTTCAGTAGTGAAATTGAATGCTTGTACATAGGACCTGCGCTCTGTTTCTAAAATGTTATTTAAAACATGATTTTGGGGCAAGTGAATGGCTTTTACATTTTTGAGAAGGAATAAATAGTGTCTGCATGATTAAATAAATATATTTGAACCTTTCACAATCATGTCACCTGTGTTACCTCAGATTAGGAAGCATATTGAGCTTCTTTCTTGTTGGTTTTTGTCATGTTTTTTGATAATGCTTGGTATCAACATTTGCAAGATAGAGGAATTGTATTTTGTGAAATTGTAAGGTTTCAGTAGTGAAATTGAATCCTTGTACATAGGACCTGTGGTCTGCTTCTAAAATGTTATTTAAAAAACGATTTTGGGGCAAATGAATGGCTTTTACATTTTTGAGAAGGTATAAATAGTGTCTGCATGACTAAATAAATATATTTGAACCTTTCACAATCATGTCACCTGTGTTACCTCAGATTAGGAAGCACATTGAGGTTCCTTCTTGTTGGTTTGTGTCATGTTTTTTGATAAGATAAAAGATAGAGGATTTGTATTTTGTGAAATAGTGAGGTTTCAGTAGTGAAATTGAATGCTTGTACATAGGACCTGCGCTCTGTTTCTAAAATGTTATTTAAAAAACGATTTTGGGGCAAATTAATGGCTTTTACATTTTTGAGAAGGAATAAATAGTGTCTGCATGATTAAATAAATATATTTGAACCTTTCACAATCATGTCACCTGTGTTACCTCAGATTAGGAAGCAGATTGAGCTTCTTTCTTGTTGGTTTGTCTCATGTTTTTTTATAAAGCTTGGTATCAACATTTGCAAGATAGAGGAATTGTATTTTGTAAAATAGTAATGTTTCACTAGTGAAATTGAATGTTTGTACATAGGATCTGCGCACTGTTTATTAAATTTTATTTAAAAAACGATTTTGGCGCAAATGAATGGCTTTTACATTTTTGAGAAGGAATAAATAGTGTCTACATGATTAAATAAATATATTTGAAGCTTTCACAATGATGTCTCATGTGTTACTTCAGATTAGTAGGCAGATTTAGCTTTTTTCTTGTTGAATTGTGTCATGGTTTTCGATAATGCTTGGTATCAATGTTTGCAAGAGAGAGGAAATGTATTTTGTAAAATAGTGAGGTTTCAGTAGTGAAATGGAATGCTTGTACATAGGACCTGCGCTCTGTTTCTTAAATCTTATTTGAAAAACGATTTTTGGGCAAATGAATAGCTTTTACATTTTTGAATAGGAATAAATAGTGTGTGCATGATTAAATAAATATATTTGCAGTTTTCACAATCATGTCACTTGTGTTACTCTAGATTAGGGAGCAGATTGAGCTTTTTTCTTCTTGCTTTTTGTTAAGTTTAATGATAATGTTTGGTATCAACATTTCCTAGATAGAAGAATTGTATTTTGAAAAATAGTGAGGTTTCAGTAGTGAAATGGAATGCTTGTTCATATGACCTGCGCTCTGTTTCGTAAATGTTATTGGAAACACGATTTTGGGGCAAATGAATGGCTTTTACATTTTTGAGAAGGAATAAATAGTGTCTGCAAGATTAAATAAATATATTTGAACCTTTTACAACCATGTCACCTGTGTTTCCTCAGATTAGGAAGTAGATTGTGCAGATGAGGTGAGGCATGTCCAGGGGTGGAAAGGAGGTGAGACCTGTGTCCATGAGTGCAGTGTAGAGGACTCACGTCCTCTGACTCTTGGACAAGACTCATCTCCTCTGTGCCCCCTGGACAGGCCTCAATGTAGTGGGTACAATTGATGGTAACAGGGTGCAGATGAGGTGAGGCGTGTCCAGGGGTGTAGATGAGCTGAGGCCTGTCTAGGGGTGCAGATGAGGTGAGGTCTGTTCAGGGTTGCAGATAAGGTGAGGATTGTCCAGGGGTGCAGAGGAGCTGAGGCCTGTGTTCAAGAGTGTAGTGGGAGAGAGGCCTGTCCAGGGGTGCAAAGGAGGTGAGGCCTGTGTCTAAGAGTGCAGTGGGGGAGAGGCTTCATGAAGTCCAGCCCACTGCAATCTTAGACACAGGCCTCACCACCTCTGCTCCCCTGGACAATCCTTACCTCATCTGCAACCCTAAATCGTTTTTTAAAGAGACCTAAATGTATTGGGTATAATTGATG
This sequence comes from Lissotriton helveticus, assembly GCF_964261635.1. Lineage (NCBI taxonomy): Eukaryota > Metazoa > Chordata > Amphibia > Caudata > Salamandridae > Lissotriton > Lissotriton helveticus. Next base: position 1,596,346,856 of record NC_136059.1, on the reverse strand, counting down.
GTAACAGGGTGCAGATGAGGTGAGGCCTGGCCAGGGGTGTACATGAAATGAGGTCTGTCCAGGGGTCCGATTCATGTGCCCTAAATCGATTTTTAATTAATATTTAAAAAACAGAGCACAGGTCATATATAGAAGCATTTCATTGCACTACTGAAACCTCATTTTTTTACAAAATAATGAAATGAAATGAAAGTGGGTTTTGTAAAGCGCATTACTACCCGAAGGCCTCGTAGCGCTATAGTTGCATACTTCTGGGGGTCTACTGGTTTATTCAGAGAAGAGAAAGGTTTTGAGGGTTTTACGGAATTTTAAGAGATTGGACTCGTTCCGAATCCTGGGGGGTAAGGAGTTCCAAGTCACAGCCGCATTCAGGGAGAAGGAGCGTCCGCCCCACCTAGCTCGTTTGATTTTGCGTGTTATTGCTAAAAAGGCCGTGCTTGAACGTAATGATCTTTGCAGATGGTAGGGTGTGGCTAAGGAACAGATCATTGCGGGGGCGTTTTTCCACATGGCCTTATGCATTATGCACATTGCCTTAAATTTTACTCTGGCTTGGATGGGTAGCCAGTGTAATTTCCTTAGGGCATCGGTGCCTGAATGGCTACGGGGCAGGCCTAGCAATAGACGTGCTGCTGCGCTCTGGGTGACCTGCAGCTTCTTAAGAGTGCTGGTCGGTGCACCCAGATGTAGGGCATTCCCGTAATCGAGGCGGGACAGGATGATGGCCTGGACCATTATCCTGCGGGTTTGAAAAGGGAGGAGTGGCAAAATTTTCCGCAAAATGCGCATCAACCCAAAGCAGGTGGCGGAGAGTACTGTGGCTTGCTGGTTAAAAGTGAGAGTATTATCCAGCCACTTACCCAAACTTTTAATTTGCTTTTTTGGTTCTGGGGGAGGGCCCATACAAAGTGGCCATTGTAGAGGTGATCTGGGGTCAGCTGTGTTTCCCAGGAACATCAGTTCAGTTTTGTCCCCATTAAGTTTTAAGTGGGACGAGGCCATCCATTCTGAAACTGCTACTAGGCAACTATTCAAGTTCGACGGGGTGTGACCTGGCTGATTCAGGGCCAGCACAAGCTGAGTGTCGTCAGCGTAGGTCACAATTTCAAAACCAAAAGGGTGAACGACCTCCACCAATGGTTGCATATAAACATTAAAAAGCGTGGGCCTCAGGGAGGAGCCCTGAGGCACGCCTTGATTAAGAGGCCAGGTTTTAGAATGAGTGTCTCCCTCCACCACCTGGAATGTACGGTTTTCCAGAAAAGACTGTAGCCATAAGATGCCACTTCCAGTCACTCCAAGTTGAGATAAGAGTGTTGCTATTTACGGTATCAAAGGCGGCACTTAAGTCCAACAGCATAATTGCTGTAGTGCCGCCTTGATCCATGTGCCTGCGGGCTATTTCTGTGACAGTCAGTAGTGCCGCCTCCGTCCCCAATTCCGGGCGGAAGCCCGCCTGAGAGTCATGGAGCAGATGGTTGGCTTCCAGGTAAGACATCAGACTGGTGTTGATGTGTTTCTCAAGCAGTTTCCTACCCAAGGAAGGAGTGAGATGGGGTGGTAATTAGTCATTTTTTCAGGGTCAAGGTTGGATTTTTTTAATAGGGCCCTGACTTGTGCACACTTCCAGATTTCTGGAACTCTCCCTGTGGTGATTGACATATTTACGATACTTAAAATTATTGGTCTGATGGTATCCGCAATTTCCAGGAGGTATCGTGGGGGAGCCGGGTCTGAGGGGGAACCTGTTGTGACTTTCAGCATAAGAGTGTTAAGCGAGTCTTCTTCAAGTAATGGAAATTCAGCTAGTTGACAGATCGTGGTTGGAGGGGGGGTCTCTGTTTCCCCTGGCTGTTGGCTAACCAGGTCAAATAATGAGGAGATAGCTTGAATTTTTTGATGAAAGTACTCCGCCTGAGTGTCACAGCGAGTTTGGGCTTCACGGGAGTCCTGTGAGTTGGAGGGGATACTAATCAAGGATTTCGCTATCTGAAATATTTCCCTCGGGGAGTTGGCGGATGATATAATTTTTTCCTCGTAGAATAGAGCTTGTGCCAATATAATCTTAGCTTTGTATTTTTTAATTGCCTCTCGATGGCTACTTCTGTCCAGTTCCTTGTGAGTACGTCTCCACGTTCTCTCCAGCTTCCGGCAATTTAGTTTTAATTATTTTAACGCTGGGGTGAACCACGGTGATTTTTTGGACTTGGTTCTCACTTTAAGAGGTTTTTGGGGTAGGATTGTGTCTAAGGTGGTCTGTAGCCAGTTAGCATAATGGGTGTATAGTGTGTCTACGTCGCCCCCGGTCTGTCGAGGGGTGGTAGAGAGGCACTCCACCCACTTATCTGTAGATAATTTCGCCCAATCCCTTCCTCTTAATGTGGCTCGAGGAGGTGCAGAGAGGGGGTTAGGTATGTGCCAGAGAAGTGGGACCAAGAAATGATCGGTCCATGGGAGCGGGACTGGGTTCCCAGTTTTAAGTCTCTGATCGTTACTTAGAACCGCGTCTAGCAAGTGACCTTTGTTATGTGTAGGTAGAAAACCCTTCTGGACAATTTGTATGGCAGCTAGAATGTTCAGAAAGGTGGTGGCTAGTGTATCCATAGGATCATCTAAGTGAATGTTCATATCGCCCAAAACCGTGAAATGAGGCAGAGAGACGGCTGATTCAGCGACCTTAGAGGAGAGACAGTTCATAAAATCGCCCATTTGGCCTGGGGGGCGGTAAATAAGTAGGCCAGAGAAGGTTAAGGTTGGGGATAGGTCAAGTGCGAAATTCATACTTTCGCAAGTAGGAATTGTCGCAGAGCTGGTCCTGCATTGATAGCAGTCCTTAAAAAGTAGGCCTAATCCTCCTCCTCTGCCCTCTACCCTATCAACCCTTTGTAGTCCGTATCCTTTCTGTAATATAGCGGCAATGTCAGGGTCAGCTTCTTCCCTAACCAAGTTTCCGTTAGGAATATAGCGTCAGGGTTAATATCCTCAAGGAGGATTGACATTTCCACTGCATGTTTGGTGAGAGAGCGACAATTTAAAAGGAACATTTTAAAAGGGGGACTGATAATCTCGGACTGCTCCAATATAGAGCTAGTTGTGTACTGGCAATGGGGGCACTTTCCCGCAGGTGCATCTAGATATATGGAATGGCAGCATGGGGACTCTAGGATGGGGATGAGAGTTCTTAATTGATCAGAGGCATACCTTATCTGGTTGGGCAGATCCTCTAATGGTTGGGCAGGAGGCCTGGACCCTGGGCGCTGCAAGGCGCGGACGGGCGCAGACGGGCTTGCCTTTTGCGCGCCCGCTGCGCGGACGGGGTGGCCTATTGTTTTTATCCATATTGAAGGAGAGGGGGAGGAGGGTGGGAGGGGGGAGAAATTCGACCGGCAGCCTTACCCAACTCAAAATGGCGGCCAAGATGGATCAAGGAACTGCTTTCCAGTGCCTAACAACAGCAGCGCTGTGCCAGGGAAGCTTAAGAGCAGCCTCGGAGCGACGCTAATCTCGTTCCAAGGTGTAACAGGTAATTTAAAAGCTGCAAACTAAAATATATACAAGTTTTAAAAATCGCGTTATTTTTATTTCAATAACGTTTTAACAATGTGAATAGTGGATAGCAAAGAACCCCTGGCTTCCGCCTCAGGGGAGAAGTAAGCAATGAGCGCGAGGAACTGATCACGCCCTTAAGTAATCTGGGAGGGCGGGAGGGGGGAGCAACTCGACCGGCAGGCAGCCTTACCCAACTCAAAATGGCGGCCAAGATGGATCGAGGAACTGCTTTCCAGTGCCTAACAACAGCAGCGCTGTGCCAGGGAAGCTTAAGAGCAGCCTCGGAGCGACGCTAATCTCGTTCCAAGGTGTAACAGGTAATTTAAAAGCTGTAAACTAAAATATATACAAGTTTTAAAAATCGCGTTATTTTTATTTCAATAACGTTTTAACAATGTGAATAGTGGATAGCAAAGAACCCCTGGCTTCCGCCTCAGGGGAGAAGTAAGCAATGAGCGCGAGGAACTGATCACGCCCTTAAGTAATCTGGGAGGGCGGGAGGGGGGAGCAACTCGACCGGCAGGCAGCCTTACCCAACTCAAAATGGCGGCCAAGATGGATCGAGGAACTGCTTTCCAGTGCCTAACAACAGCAGCGCTGTGCCAGGGAAGCTTAAGAGCAGCTTCGGAGCGACGCTAATCTCGTTCCAAGGTGTAACAGGTAATTTAAAAGCTGCAGACTAAAATATATACAAGTTTTAAAAATCGCGTAATTTTTATTTCAATAACGTTTTAACAATGTGAATAGTGGATAGCAAAGAACCCCCGGCTTCCGCCTCAGGGGAGAAGTAGTAGTAGTAATATTTCTTTACCAAGTATTATCAAGAAATATGACACAAAGAAAGAATAAAAAAGTTTAATCTGCTTCCTAATCTTAGAAAACACAGCTGACATGTTTGTGAAAAGTGCAAGTATATTTATTTAATCATGCAGACACTGTCTAATCCTTCTGAAAAATGCTAAAGCCATTCATTTGCCCTTTAATCGTTTTTATATTAACATTAAAAAAAACTGAGCATAGGTCATATGTACAAGCATTCTATTTCACTACTGAAACCTCATTTTTTTACAAAATAAATTTCCTCTATGCAGCAGAAATGTTTTACCAAGCATTAACAAAAAAATAACAGAAAGCAACAATAAAAAAACACAATCTGATTCATAATATAAGGAAACACACCTGACATGATTGCGAAAGGTGCAGAGGAGGTGAGGAAAGTCGAAATGGCTTTCTTGATTGTGAAAGTTGCTGAGGAGGTGAGGTCTGTGTCTAAGAGTGCAGTGGGGGAGAGGCTTTATAAAGTCCTGTCCACTGTACTCTTGGACACAGGCCTCAACACCTCTGCTCCCCAGGACAGGCCTCACCTCATCTGCTCTCCTGGTTAGGCCTCACCTTATCTGCATCCTGTTACCATCAATTATACCCAATACATTGAGGCCTGTCCAGGGTGCACGGAGGAGGTGAGGCTTGTTCAAGGGTCAGAGGAGGTGAGTCCTGTCCAATGCACTCTTCGACACAGGCCTTACCTCCTCTGCACCCCTGGACAGGCCTCACCTCATGTGCACAATGTACTTACTAATCTGAGAAAACACAGGTGACCTGATTGTGAAAGGTTCAAATATATCTATTTAATCTTGCAGACACTATTTATTCCTTCTCAAAAATGTAAAAGCTATTCATTTGCCCCAAAATCGTTTTTCCAATAACATTCAAGAAACAGAGTGCTCGTCCTATGTACAAGCATTCGATTAGTAAGCAGATTGTGAAGATGATGTGAGGCCTGTCCAGGGGTGCAGAGGAGGTAAGTCTTGTCCACAGCACTCTTGGACACAGGACTTACATCCTCTGCACCCCTGGACAGGCCTCGCCTCATCTGCACAATCTGCTTACTAATCTGAGGAAACACAGGTGACATGATTGTGAAATGTGCTAATATATTTTTTTAATCATGCAGATACTATCTAATCCTTGTCAATAATGTAAAGCCAATTCATGCGCGCTAAATCTTTTTTTAAATAACATTTACAAAACAGAGCACAGGTCATATGTATAAGCATTTCATTACACTACTGAAACCTCACTCATTTAGAAAATACAATTCCTTTATGCACCAACATTTCTTTAACAAGCATTATCAACAATGTATTAGTCTCTAATATATTCTCTTCCTGACTTACTCTATTTTTCCACCTGTCCGTTTCTAACACCCTCTCTCTGACTTATTCCTTTTTACATCCTGACTCTGTGTTACACTCTCTTGCACTCTCTCTTTGACTTACTTTCTCTTACACCCTGTCTCTAATTTATTCCCTCTCTCTCTTTTTTTCAGCAATTTGTAAGTCATACTTTCTCTTACATCCTCTTCCTGATTTACTCCGTCTTACAACCTTTCTCTTTGTAACATTCTCTCCCAGACTTACTCCCTATTACACATTTTGTCTGTTTTATTCCCTCTCTCCATATTTCTGACTTTTTATTCTCTTCCTCTCTTCCTGTTACACCCTCTGTCTGACTTACTCCTTGTTACATCCTCTCTCTGATTTACTTCCTCTTACACCCTCTCTCAAACTTACTCTCTCTCTCTCCCTTTTACAGCCTCTCTCTGTGTTAGTCTCTTTTACATACTCTCCCCTTCTAACACCCTCTCTCTGTCTTACATCCTCTTACACCCTCTCCCTGTCTTACACCCTGTTACATCCTTTTTCTGACTTATTCCCTTTGTCCCTTTCTTTGACTGACTCCCTCTCCCTATTACATCCTTTTTCTGTCTTACAACATATTATACACTCTTTCTGTCTTACTCCTTATCTATGTTTTACTCCCTCTACCTGTTTCTTTGTCTGACTCTCTCTGTCTTTTTGTGTTAGTTCCTCTAGGTCTTTTTCTCTGTCTTACTCCTAGTTACATAGTTGCTGTGATATACACTTAGATATGTTGTAAACTAGTGTTTACATCGTTTGCTTATTGTCATTGCTTTGTTGTTTGGTAATAATGGTCTAAAATGTGTTATCTTTTTTCTTTAACACAGATTGAAATCAAGATTTCAATAGTAAGGAAATATGCCCTCAAGGCAGAGGAGAAGAAAAGATGCCAAGCGGAAAAAATCAAAAACAGCAACGGAATTAAAGCACTCCTCTACAACAAATACTTCAAAAAACAGGAAAAAAGCTCCCGCTAAGACAACTAAGTCTTTCTTTCGGAACATATGTAGATCAAAAAAAATGTTGATGAGAATGTGAATATAGAGAAGGAGAGAGCAAATTTGAAAAGGAAGGAGAGGCCCCCCAAAAATGTTACTACTGGAGCAGGAGAGAATAATATGTATAGGAATAGAAGGCAAAACCAATTTAGGGACATTCGTAAACGAATGTTTCGCAATAGGGTGGTTTTAAATTTGTTAAAAAATATTAAGAATGGTAAACAGAGAGCTGCTTTTCATAACTAAAAGAAAAGTCTAGAGAAGATTGTTGATCAGGCTTTTGAAGTTAAGAAAAAATTATTTATTTTAGTAATCAATAGAATTAGGACACTTAACAAGACAATTGATGTTTTCAAATCAAACAGTAGATGCAAAAGAGTAATTAATCGGACTCATTTTTGTAATTTATTTTCTGGAGAATGGATGCATAGTTCAAGTTGTGAGCCATTTTTTAATGAGGACAGTTACTTCCAGGAGAATGATTTGGTGCATGCATTTGACACCAGTGGTCGAGCATATGAGGTGAAAGACGGTTCTCGGATTGAAAAAGAGAAACTTGTGTCTAGAGATGCAGAAGAGGTGTTAACTGATGAAGTTTTAGGGAGACGTACTAAGGGTCCAGTGTACACTTGGAAGTGTAGTAGTATTTGTAGTGTGCGACAGGATTAAATCGATTTGCTTCGTAATTTCTTACGTACATATAGTAAGAAAAGTCTAAAACAGAAAATGAAGATGTTGCAAGACTTAGATCCTTGCAAAGTGAGAGAAAACACAGGTTTACCAGGGCATTCACTGGCTTGTCTTTCCAGAAAAGTATGTCAGAGTGTTTTTCATCATTTTAGGATGTTAGCAGTGCATCATAACAAAATGAGGAAATTAGTGAGAAGGTTGTATTATGCAAAAAGTCCAGCACTTAAACTTAAACAATTAAACAGTGCTCTTTTGCATGGAACTGAATTAGATGTGAAGAAGATTTGTGAAGAAATTGAGATTTGTTATTTTGGCGAAAAAGAGGACAGTGTAGAAATTGACACAGTAATAGAAGGTAATGTGGAAGACAATGTACAGATTTCAAGTACAGAAAAGTTTGACAAGGAAATTACCAAGTTTAAGGTGAAATCAAGTGAAAGGCCTAATTTTACTTGTGTGTGTTGTCGACGGACTCATTATAAGATTCAGACTAAGTTAGTTGATTTATGTGCAGAAAGTGAAATGGAAAATAATAGTGATGGGAAGAATTTTGCAACTTTTTTGTTGGTGGAGAATTCTTTTGATTTGAGTTCTGATCAGCGTATTTGTAAATATTGTTATAATAAATTAAATGAAAACAGAATGCCTGCTAGAGCTGTTCATAATAATCTTGAGTTGGTAGACATTCCTCCTGAATTGATGGATTTAAATACATATGAATCTATTTTGATTTAATGTGTCCATCCTTTTCAGGCTATTGTTCGCATGGAGCCTAAGATAGGGAAATTGCCTCCTTCAGATTTACAGAGAGGATTAAAGGGAAGAGTTGTTTATTTGCCTCTAGATTTCAAGAAAAATATTGATACAATTGGTGTAGAAAAAGTGGAAGAGGAACCTCTGGTTATTCTAGTTAATGGGGTTCCGACAAAGAGTAAGAAAATCTGACAAGATTTAGTGGATTTTAGGAAAGTCAAAAAGGCAACGTTGTATTTGGTCAAAAACAATGAGTACTACAAACATGTATGTGTTGGAGCAGAGGAAACAGTTGCAGAAGAAGACAGTGATTGTTCAGCCGGCCAAATTGAAAAAGTTTATGTGTCTAGAAGTGAAGAAATATATGAACATTATACTGTTCATCCTTTGCATTCCAAAGAAGTAATGGGGAATGCAATTGACTTGTTTCAAATGAAAGCAGCAAAAGGAAGTCCCATTAGTGTATGGGAAGAAAGTTTGGAAGCTCGTTGTTTTCCACAGGTATTTCCAACGGGTCAAGGTGGACGATATAACGATCGACCACTTCAAATTCCTGCATCTGAATACCGGAATTTAAGATTATATGCTGAAGATCCAAGGTTTCGCCAATGCATTCCGTATTTGTTTCATCTACTGTATGAAAGTGACTTGTCTGGGCTTTCTTATGCAGTGAACCATATACTGAAAAGTGGACCACATCTGCAAAATGTTTTGCGAGGGACTTCATGGAGAAAGCCAATCTGCAAGACAGTATTTTGGAATCTCAGCTAATCAATCTCATGGCATGTCAACGTGGTACAAACGAGTATTGGTTCCGTCATCATGGGGAATTGAAATGTATGCTAAGAAACTTAGGAACTCCTACATGGTTCCTCACTCTTAGCTGTGCTGAGTATGCATGGGACGACTTACTTCAATTTCCATGAGAGGCAAACGCAAACATACAAAATATAGAATTCAAAACAGCTGGAGAACTGTGTTCTTTGGATCCAGTGAATGTATGCATATATTTCAATCATAGATTTGAAGCTATGATATCTTTTATTACCAACAAAAAAAATCCTCCCCTTGGAGAGGTTTTGGATTTCTTTTGGAGAAAGGAGTATCAAGCTGGAGGTGCTCCTCACATAAATATGTTGATGTAGATTAAAGATGCACCCAAATTTGGAACAGATTCGGATGAGACAGTGATGAGCTTCATTGAAAAGTATTCAACATGTGCTGTTCCGAAAACTACCGAAGAAAACAGTTTAAGGCAACAAGTTTTACGCTTTCAATCCCATCGTTGTGGAAAGTACTGTCGTCGAAAATTCAGAAACAAGGACAAGTTCTACACAAAATGTCGTTTCGGGTTTCCACGACCAGTGATTTCTAAAGGAAGAGTAAATAATTTGATGTCTTCTCTGCGACATACAGTGACGAGGAAATCACTAAAAAATACATACAATTTAAAAAGAAACGAAGAGTCCAAGTAAATCAACGACTACAACCCAGTGATTTTGTCCATGTGGAATGCTAACATGGATATTCAGTTCGTTGCTGACAACTCTATTGCTGTGGCTCGATATGTGACGTCTTACATCACAAAAAAAGAAAAGACAGAACTGAAGGAAATGTGGGAGGACATTTCACATGAAAAGAGTATAAGTAAAAAATTATACAGTTTCAGTCTGAAGATGGTATCGCATCGAGAAATTAGAGCATATGAATGTTCTGATCGGTTATCATCAGCAAGTCTCTACGCCAAGTCTAGAACAATTATTTGGGCGAGTCTAGGTCTTGTTACAACACGAAACCGAGTTTTGAAATCTGTACAAGAAATTGAGTATTTGGCGGAGAAAGAACCAAACAGTACAGATATTTTGAAGACAAACATGTTGGATACATACTATCCAAATAGAAGTAGTCATCTTGAGAACAGTTGTTTGTATGAAGTTCTGCAAAACTATATTTATAGGAGGAACATCAGAGAAGATATCAATAATGGAATATATGCTGTCATTGGGTGTGAATGTCTAGTGAAGCAGAGAAAAGGCCATTTGATTAATCATCAAAAATTGAGTTGCGAAAATCCAGAGAAAAGGGAATTTTACTATTTAGCTCTTTTGCAACTCTTTAAGCCATGGCGTACAGAAGAGGAACTACTTGGAGATTTTATCTGTTATGAAGATTCTTTCAATGCAACCAAGGATACCATAGAATGTCCTGTTTTTCCAAATTATCTGCAAATGTTGAACGAAGAAATAGAGCAAGAAGCCACAATTGCTGTAGAGATTGCTAGAGACAGTTCTCAAGACAGTCAGAGTTCTACTTCATTGAGTCAGGATCCACTAGGAGGACCGATTATCCTAAATGAAGCTGCCACTGCCATGGATGAGGTGGAAAGAGCTATGGAACAAGCTCAAGATGATGTAGTTAACTTAGAAGATTTGGTGAAACAACTAAACCTTGAGCAGAAACAGATATATGAAGAAGTCACAGAACAGATTGAACATGGATTCAGTCATGACAAAAAAGAGTGCTCATGTACATCATTTAAACCTGTCCGACTGTACGTGAGTGGAGAAGTGGGAACTGGAAAAAGTTTTCTGATTAAAGCAATTGCATCTTATCTGCAGAAAAGGACAGAATCACCGCTATCTTGTGTTGTTACCGCTCCAACTGGGCTGGCAGCACATAACATTAAAGGGATTACTTTACATCGTTTACTGATGCTACCAGTTGAGCATGATAACAAATTGCAATACCACAAGCTATCTGGAGATGCGTGTTCTGAAGTTTCCAGAGTCCTGAAGAAAATGAAACTTCTTATCATTGATGAAGTAAGCATGGTCTCAAATCTAATGCTTGCTTTTGTGCATTTGAGAATGCAAGAAATTCTTAGAACAGAGTATGATGTGTTATTTGGAGGGAAACACATTATTGTTTTTGGAGATCTACTGCAGTTGACTCCAGTGAAAGGACAACCAGTGTTTAAAGTGGTCACGCATGAAGATACCAGGAAGTGCCTAGGAAGCATTGGAAACTTTAATATATGGTTACATTTCAAATATGCAGAACTACTTCGAAATATGCGACATGCAAAGGATCAAGATTATAAAAATATTCTACAAGATGTAAGAATCGGAAAAGTTAGTGAGCATGGGAAAGAAGCTTTACAAGCACGATTAATTTCACATTTGTATCCAAATGAAAACATTCTTCCAGAGAATATTTTTAAGAAAATTAATGAGAACAAATCTGGGATATGTTTGATGCCAACTCTGCAAGAATGTTCCATCTTTAACAAAAAAATGTTAAAGTTAGAAAATGAAGACATAGTGAAACTGCAAGCTATAGATAAAATAGAGCATATGGGAGCAACAATTATTTTGTCTGAAAATTTGAAATCAAAATTGGATTCATTAGAGAAGAGTATATCTAAAACTGCTGGTTTTGAAAAGACTCTGAATGTGTGTTTAAATTGTCGTATCATTTTGAGAAGGAATTTAAATGTTGAAAGAGGTCTGGTAAATGGAGCAATGGGTCATGTTGTTGATTTTGTGAATTACAAAAATAGAGATGGAATTGAAATTTTAAAAATTAAATTTGATGGCATTGACGAAATAGAACAAATTTGTCGTTGTTCAACTAGATTTTTGCTTGTGAAAGACTTATATGTTCGCCGAAAACAGTTTCCAGTTTGTTTGGCATATGCGGTGACAATTCATAAATCTCAAGGTTTCAGTGTGGAGAGTGTTTTGGTGAACATTGGAAGTTCTGTGTTTAAAGAGGGTATGGCATATGTGGCATTATCACGAGTCAGAACTTTATCAGGATTGTACTTGATTGAGTGTGATGAAACAAAGATTTGTGCAGATCTAGATTGTGTTAAAGAATACAATAGGTTAAGAAGAGAGTATGCTTCACATTTGCCTCAATATCCTCTGTTTGAAAAACGTGTGGTAGGCCGAAAAAGAAGAAATGAGAATAATTGCAGTGAGGTAGTAGCAAAAAGACAAAAAGTATATGAAACTGTAATTGTAAGGGGGCGTACGGATCCCTACACTGTTGTTTGCAGACGACACCCTACTCATCGCCAGGACTCCCCAGGGTCTTCAGAAGCTTTTGACCCGATTCCAGGATTTCTGTTTGGCAAGGGGATTGGTGATCAATGTGGACAAAACAAAATACCTGATTATGCATCCACCACGGAAACCAGGACGCCTTCCAGTCTTGAACTCTGTCCCTCTTGAGAAAGTTTCCGAGTTTGACTATCTGGGAATACGCCTGTGCGACACTATGAGCTGGACGTCACATATCAACAAGATGGTCCTCAGCCATAAAAGGGTAGGGGGTGCGTTGTTAAGGGAGTGTCGCGCCTCATCCAAACAGTTTGTGGCACCCGCAATTGACATTTATAAAGCAAGAGGAGTCACTTTCGTACTTTACGGGGCGGAGGTATGGGGCCTTTGTAACTTGGAGTCCCTATCCAAGTCGGAGAGCAAATTTTTGAAAGACCTACTTGCTCTCCCCTTGAGTACCCCCACAGTCCCGGTATGCTTGGATGTGGGCGGCAAGTCGATCAAGGACCAGGCTCGTCTCCGGCCGTTGCTTTTATGGGCTCGTTTGTGGAGGGTTCCAGAGTTAAAATCATATGCTGATGGGCTGTCCGAGGTGATGGAAATGGGGGGCAGGCACAAGATCAAGTGGCTGAGGGATATTAAAAACCTCTTGGGGGAGCTGGGTTTGGGAGACTCTTGGGTTACAAAATTTGCTCCTCCCAAGGCTATCCTGAAAAAACTGTACTGGGACTGGGTGTCCTCCCAACTTATCGGTAACCCACGCCACTGCAATTCGACCGCAGCATTTCTAAGAATTAAGGACGTGGTGGCCTATGAACCCTTTCTGGATTTGATCACCATGCCAGTTGATAGGGCTCTTTACTTTAAGTTTAGAGTAGGCACTCTTCCGATTGGGGACCTTCTGATGGAAATCGCCAGTGCAGTTATCGCCCTTTTGTGCCTTCTGCCCTACAAGGCCTGAGACGGTGGCGCATATCCTCTTTGAGTGCCCAGACTACATTCGTCCAAGGAGGTGCTGGCTTAAACCCCTATTTAGACGCTTGGGGACACGCCAACACTTGGTGGCGCTACGCATTTTGTTAACTGACACTTCCCCTCCCATAGTTTGTGGTGTCTCAAATTTTTTAAATGGTCATGGTTGATTCGCAGAAACAGATTGTCTATCTCAATTTAATCCAGTTTTAGTTAATTTATTGCATGCATAAAATGGCATTTTTACTTGTTCTTAATTTTTGAGACATTTGTATTGTTGATCTGCAGTTTCTAAATGTATGTAATGCTTTCAAGATATAATTGCATATCGAAATAAAGCTTTCAACCAACCAACGTAATTGTAAGCAGAAAGAAAAAGGATTCTGTTGAAGATGTTGTTGGATTTCAGTTTGAAAACAGTTCTGGTGTCAACTGCTATGCGAATGTAGTGGTTAATGTTGTTTTTTTTTTCAAAATTTACAAGAACAGATTGTTGAAAATCGGGATCAAACATTCTGCTGTTTATTGAATTCTGTGTTTGAGAAATGTTGCAGTGATAGAGCAAAAATAGAAAGTGTTTCAGAAATTCGAAATCTTTTAGACATATGTTCTGGTCAAAATCAATTTTCACAGAATATTCAGCAGGATTGTCAGGAATTTTTAATGTATATGTTTGATGTATTGGAAGATGAAGGTGTAGATATAAAAAATCTTTTTAGCCTTTCTTATTAATGGCAGCATGACTGCAACAACTGTAGTTTATCAAGTAGTACTACAATAGACACCGAAAGATTTATATATTTGACTTTACCAGACTGCAAATCAGTGCCTTTTAATAATCTAGTTAAAGCAGCTGATCACAATATGATGTGTACCCAATGTAAGTCTGCAATGCTGTCCACATTATTTAAACAAAATTATGGTCAGTATGTCATTTTAATGTTCCATTGATGTAGACCTGATGGAACTAAATTGACAACTTCTATTAAAAATGTTGTGGCTTCTCGGTTATCAATTTCAGGAAGAACTTTTGCAACTGTAGCTATTATTTATCATGACGGTCCTTCAACAACATCAGGGCATTATACAATTTATTTAAAATGTCGAAAAGGTTGGACTAACTGTAATGATACTCATTTGACTTTCAAACAACGTTTGCCTTTTGACTTAAAAAATTCATACCTAGTGTTTTTACAACCAAAATTTAAGTAAAGGTAATTGGCCTATGAAGACGGGAGCAGTTAATAAAAGTTAGTCTGCTGTTTAAAATTATATTGTGAGTAAAAGTGTTCAAGATATTATAAAAATTCTAGTTGTCATATAGGTACTGTAAATGGATCTCATAGTAAGTGATATCAGTATTATAGGAAATGTTGAATATCAGTGAGCCAGAGATGGAAATATAAATATTTAAACATTGTGAAAATGTTGTAGGAGCTTTTCTTTTAGAACGTTGGGAAAACGGTAATTTCAGAGTTTGTTTTGAGTAATTTAAAACATACTAATACATCTGACACTATTTGGCCTTATGGAAAAAAAAAGTGAAGGAATAAGCAAAGAGTCATGACTGAACACAAGAAGGAAATTAAAACATTGAAAAATATTTCACATCTTCTTGGAGCTTTTCTTATAGAAAGTCGATGAAATGGAAGTTTTAGAGAACAGCAGAGTATTTTTCAACGAAAAGGACCTTCATGATGTACTATTTGGCTTAAAAGAAAAGTAAGTGAATCAAAGATTAGTGCACATATCTGATTTGTAAGTTTATATGGGTTTTTTTCAAAAAAATCTTTTAGATTGTGTTTTTTTTTCCCGCTGTCATATGATGAGTAGTTTGAACTCACTATTTTTAGTGAAATTCAATATATTCTGACAACAGCAAAAATAAACTATGTAACATGTTGTACAAGTTATTCTATAGTTTGTATTGTGTAATTTAAATTGTATTCCCATTGTCTCACACTCACTTTCTTTTTTCCACCCTCTTTCAGCTCTCTTTACTCACTCACACTGTCTTTCTCTCACTCTGTTTCACCCCTGTTCCTTTACTCCACTTCTTTCACAATCCCTCATTCCCATTTCAACTGTCTGCATCCCCTCTCTCCCTTGCACCACTTTTCAGCTTTCAGTCTCTCTGCTTTACTTCCCTTTTCAGTGTTTTCCTCCTTTGCTCTTTTAGTAATTACTCTTTACTCACTCACCAGTATTGTCGCTCTCTGTCACTATAACTCACCCACTCTCCCTCACTTATATTTGTTTGCTCCTTTCTTTTGACCTCTTCTCTCTATTTTCCGTTCACTACCTCTATGTCCTCAGTCCCTCACTCTCCTTGTGTTATGTTCACTTGTGTTTATCTACCTTCTATCATTTCTCTTACAACAACTTCACTGCTCCTCTCTCATCGTTCTTCACCCCAATTCTTTTAGTCCGGTTCCATTACTACCCCTCATTTCCTATCTTTCAGTGTCCTTCTCTTTATTTTCATCACCGAATCACTTTCTCTCAGTACCACTGCTTTAGTCCTCTTCTCCTCTCTTTCCTTCTTTTGCTCCCTTACTCATTTTCCTCACTCATTGTACTCCACTTCACTCAGTCCTTCCCTTAGTCTCTCTGTCTACTAACTTCCTCACTCCTTTTCCCTCAATCCTTCTATATTATCCTCTCTCCCTTCATCCCTTCACTCTATGACTCCCCTTCACTTACTCTCAGTTATCTTCCATTCCTCATTCTTCTAAATGCATGCTCAATCAGACTCCTTTCCCTCTCAGTCATACTCTTTTTACTTACTCCTGTTTCCTGATTTAGTTTTGCTAACTCACATTCTTTTAGTATCTTTCTTACCTTCAGTTCATTTCTCTCTTCTTCTCTTCCTCTTTGTCAGTGAATGTATATGCCTTACTCTTAGTAATTTGCTCTCCTTCTATTTCTTTTACCCTCTTTTTGTCCTTCTACATTACTTTATTTCCCTTTCTGTGTCTTTCACTCGTACTTTATTTCTTAATACACTGTTATGATTTTTAACCTCTTCACTTGTATCTTTTATTTTAAAATATATGTTTTACTAATTATAACTTATTTTTTCTTCTCTCTTTCACAGATACAAAGTGTAGTAAAAAATGTAATTAAAGTAACATTAATTATATGGTAAGTGTGACTAAACAATGTAGTTTGTCATCACCCTTTGCTTTAACCTTACTACTATTTTCTCACCCTACCTCACTCCTGTTTCCTTACTCTGCTTCCCTCACTTATTCTTATCCTCCATGTTTACTTCTCTTTCCCTTACTCTCCTACCACATTCAACTTCTTTCAGTCCCCCTTGCTTTACTTCCCTTATGTTCTGTTCCCTTCCTTCGCTCCCTCACTCATTCCCTTACTCATTTACTTCACTCCTCTCACTCCTTCTCCGAGTCCGTCTGTCCTCACAGTTCCTCACTTCCGTTCCCTCACTCTGTCTCTCTTACCGTTGCTGTCTCTGTCCCCTCACTCTAT
Source organism: Lissotriton helveticus (assembly GCF_964261635.1). Taxonomy (NCBI): domain Eukaryota; kingdom Metazoa; phylum Chordata; class Amphibia; order Caudata; family Salamandridae; genus Lissotriton; species Lissotriton helveticus. The sequence goes on along the minus strand of NC_136059.1, from coordinate 1,596,330,137 downwards.
CACTACTCTTTCGTCATGCTCACTCCCTACAACTCACCCACACTCCCTCACTAACCTTTCTTTGCTGCTTCACTCAGACCCTTTCAGTCACTCCTTCCTTTACTCTCTCTGTCCTTTCTCTCTGTCACTCGCTATGTCTTACCCTTATTCAATTTTATCCACCCTCTTTCACCCCTCTTTATTTACACTCACTGCTCTTTTCTCACCCTCCCTCACCGTTGTTCCTTTACTCCGGTTCCGTCACTACCCCTCATTCCCCATCCTTTACTGTCCTTCCTTTTACTTTCAACACCCACTCACATTCTCCCAGTACCTCTGCTTTAGTCTTCTTCCTCTCTCTTCCCTTCTTTCGCTCCCTTATTCATTTTCCTTTTCTTAGTTACACCCTATTACACCTTCTCTCTGTTTTACTATGTAATAAACAGTCCCTCTGTGTTGCTGCCTCTAGCTCTCTTTCTCTTAACATCACTCTCTCTGTGTCCTTCCCTCATGCTCACTCCTTTATTTATTTTTTACTTTTTTTTTGGGTGCGCGCCCCGGTACACGTACCTGTGCGCGTACCCTGAAGAAAAAAGAATGACAGAGTTTTTTAAAAATGTAGCATTTTTTTTATAAATTAGAGGTAGTTCTAAAAATAACTTTTTTTTATTCTTTTTGTTGTTTTATATTTTTTTATTGTTTTTTGAACATTTTTTACTTTTTATGGCTTTTATGAACAATTTTATATTTTTTTGTAATTTTTATGGGGACAAACAAAAAACAGGGAATTGTAAACGGCTCAACTGGAGCAAAAAAAACAGGAAAAAATTAAGGTTTCTTTGGGCACTTGTGGTTGTCACCAGCAAGGTTGATGAGATTAATACTTTGCTCACCATAAGTAATCGTTTTTCCACAAAGTATACAAACGATTTTGTATCCACCAAACTTGGTTTGTATGTTTGGGACCATCTCCCTTGCCTCTGGACCGGATGGAGTGGGTTCTTTGGTTGTTGAGGTTCTGGAAGACGATTGGGGAAGGTTTCTGCACAGTTCTCTCACCTCTGCTGCAGAATAGTTATTGGGGTGCAATCGTTGCATGTGGTGAATCATTGTGTGATTCCCAAATGAATATTTTTTGGCAGGGTTCCCCCTGGATAGTACAGCGCCACAGATGAGACAGGTCATCTTTGCAGCGTTTACCTTCTTTGCACCCCTTGGGCTTTTAAAAAACTCCCATATAAAGTGCTCCTTAGGTTTACATGGTGGATTGTCTTCAGGCAGGAACTGCCTTCTCTCATCCTCCTCCTCCTCCTCCTCCTCCTCTTCTTGTTCACCAACAATGTGATGTTGTGGTGGTCCTTGTGGTGGTGGTGGTGGTGGTGGTGCAGATGCTCCAGCTGCTGCTGCTACTGTAGCCATTTCTCTATCAATAGAAGCAGGTCTTCCTCACTCAAAGAACAAAGTGAGAATGAGGAAAAAAGGTGGGGGCTTTCATCATTTGGAAAACAAAACTGTTCTGAACCAATGAAAAGTGTTATTTTCAGGTCACATGACCCGGGCTTTCATCATTTGGAAACCAAAACTGTTCTGAACCAATGAAAAGTGTTATTTTCAGGTCACATGACCCGACGCGCCCCGGGGCGTGCCCGGCGGCGCGCCCCGCGGCGCTTACGTTGCACGATCGTATGCGCTCGGGCGCTTCCGGGTGCACTTATGCCGTGCGTCATAAGACGCATCACGCGACTACGCGATACGTCACGATGATGTTTTCGTTCGCGGCAATGGCGCTAACAGGATGCTCACCGGTACGCGCACCGGGGCGCACCATAACACTGTGCTTACCCGTGCATTCACCGGTACGCGCACCGGGAGCGCACCTAGGCAAAAATTATTTTTAAAAAAGGGAAAAATATACATAAAAAAATAGTATTACATAAATATACAATATAGGATTTATTATAAAAAATATTATATTTCATAGCTATAGAAATTAGCTATTACAAAAACCTATGAAATTCACTGAAAGAAACATAGGTTTGAGGCCCGATATATAGTTAGGAATTAGCATTTACAAAACCTATGAAATTCACTGAAAAAACCATAGGTTTCACACCGTTATAGTTAGGAATTAGCATTTAAAAAACCTATGAAATTCACTGAAAAAACCATAGGTTTCACACCAGTTATAGTTAGGAATTAGCATTTAAAAAACCTATTAAATTCACTGAAAAAACCATAGGTTTGACACCTGTTATAGTTAGCTGGAAGTTTTACTCGCATAAAACCATTGAAATTCCCACGTTATAGTGAGTTGGACTCACTATAACTTGCGCGTGCAATGCACTGCTGATGACGTCAAATATTACATCACTCATGACATGGTCAGTGACATCACTCATGACATCACTGATGACACCATCCTTGTGACAGAGTGACAGACCTCCTTTCACTGTAATGTAACCCTTGAAACACATATTCAATATTAGAAACTAACATTTTCAAAAAACATGGAGATACCCATACCAGTTACAACAACCAATTCAATAATTCCACCATCTATATACACATCCACTCATTCACCAACAGTTCTATATAGTCACTCATACATATACTCACTCATCATATGTAGTGATACACTTATACATCCTGTTACACACCGACAGTCATCCAAAAGATACTCTCACACATACTCACACATGCAAGTAAACTATTGAACATCCATTTATTTGCATATACAGCTATACACACACTACCACCTTACTTCTAAGGAAATTTACACATACTTACTCTCTTAAACAATCACTTACAGAAACACATACTTATTGAAACAGGAACTCTTACAACCCCTCACTCTCACATATACTCACTTATATACATCAATATTCACACATACTACATTAAAACATATGTAGTTACTGATAAAGACACTAGTGAGACAGTCATTCACTCACTAACACGGACATATACACACTCATCCACCCATACAGACCTGCACATATGCTGTCTTCAAAACACATACAAACAGAGAGTCAGTCTTTCATGCATCTATGTGCTAAGTAATACCCCCACTAAACCATGTAGACACTCATACTGATATTAAAACAAACATCTAATAACCCATATACCTACACAAATGTAGCTACTCACCAACCCATGCAGCCACTTATACACAAAGTGAAACACTAATACATATATTTAAATATTTAAACATTACTCACTAATATATGTATTCACTAAGATACACTTAATAAGCCAGTTAACCAATCAATTTTTTTTTAAAAACATCCATGTAGACACTTATTTAAACATTTATTCTTCCATCAACTTTTACATATACATATATAACACATATTTATTTTTCGGAAAGACACACATTCACTGGATGGTGTCATCAGTGATGTCATGAGTGATGTCACTGACCATGTCATGAGTGATGTAATATGTGACGTCATCAGCAGTGCATTGCATGCGCAAGTTATAGTGAGTCCAACTAACTATAACGTGGGAATTCCATTGGTTTTATGCGAGTAAAATTTCCAGCTAACTATAACTGGTGTCAAACCTATGGTTTTTTCAGTGAATTTCATAGGTTTTTTAAATACTAATTCCTAACTATAACTGATGTGAAACCTATGGTTTTTTCAGTGAATTATATATATATATATATATATATATATATATATATATATATATATATATATATATTAATATATCTCCTTACTTTATGGAGATAAACAGCACTCCGGTGGGGGCGATTTTCAAACAGGCTTTATTTTGAAAGTGAATAAACGTGTTTCGGCGTTAAGCCTTCTTCGGTGTCAATGACACTCACCATGTGACCTGTTAATAAAGTTTTCAAACTGGTGACAACAAACAAGGGACTTTACCCCTCAACGTGAGATGAAGCGTCATCTTAGAGTATATAACTCCAAGTGCGCTCAAAAATATTATTGCTGAGACAGAATCCCACAAATTCAAGAATCATCATGTTATGCTGCGCAAAGCGCAGTTGCGGTTGGTCAAGAAAATACTGGACTGCATTTAAACCTTGCCGATGTTCTATACAAGTATATAAACTGGTAATGTCCAGTACCATCAGTAAATAATCAGGGCTCCAAGTAGTGTCCGTGATCTTATTAAAAAAGTCCTTAGTGTCTTGTATGTAGGATTTAAGGTTCGCTACAAAGGGGAACAAAACACTGTCCACAAATCTGGACATATTCTCTGTGGGGCCATTAATGGAGGAAACAATTGGACGGCCAGGTGGACATTTGCTGTTTTTATGTAGTTTAGGGAGATGGTAAAAAGTAGGAATCATGGGATTGCCGCTTCGCAGGAAAGGATGTTCATCCCTACCCAACATCGAAAGATCATACCATTTGCGTATCAATAGATCGTACTCTTGAATACTTTGCTGGTAAGCTTCATTGCTGGGTACCTCATAATATTTCGTATCTGACAATTGCCTCATCGCTTCTTGTTGATAATAGTTCCTGCTGAGTAAGACCACGTTCCGCCCCTTATCTGAGGGTTTCACTACAATAGTGCTGTCGTTCATAAGATCTTGTAATGCCAACCTTTGGGCATCAGTTATATTCCGGCCATTGATTTGATGGTTGGTGGCCTTTCTCCATTTTAACAGATCGTTGGTCATTGCCTAGTGAAAAGATCGATCGCATCCCAGGGCATTTGTGGGATGAATACAGATACAGGTTTAAATTGGCTCTCTTCTCTTTCCACGGCAAGATTGTATGGTATGATCCATTGCAATGTTCTATACCCTCTGGAATTGGGAATGCGCCGATATACGGCTAAACAATATTCTAATGTGACTGTTATATTGATTGCACTGCTGCTAAACGGTTCCATTATGAGAAAATTAATGAGTTGTATAGATTCTGATGTATTGATTGATCCTATGGATTGGATTATGTTGATGAGATTATTCCATTGCGGCTTATTTTGACTTTTATGAACTGCATTTGTTGTATTAATGTGAATTTTTCTGTGAGTGATATTGTTTACAACGGGGTGGTAAACTTATGAGGGTCATTAGCCGATCCACGGCAAGATTGTATGTTATGATCCATTGCAATGTTCTATACCCTCTGGAGTTGGGAATGTGCCGATGTACGGCTAAACAATATTCTAATGTAAGCGCACTTGGAGTTATATACTCCAAGATGGCGCTTCATCTCACATCGAGGGGTAAAGTCCCTTGTTTGTTGCCACCAGTTTGAAAACTTTATTAACAGGTCACATGGTGAGTGTCATTGACACCGAGGAAGGCTTAACGCCAAAACGCGTTTGTTCACTTTCAAAATAAAGCCTGTTTGAAAATCGCCCCCTCCGGAGTGCTGTTTATCTTCATAAAGTAAGAAGATTTTGAGCGTCATGTTACGCGGCGTTCCACAAGCCGCTAGCAGCACCCGTCTGTGAGTGTGCGAGATACTTTGTGGTTCACGAGCGGTTTGATATATATATATATATATATATATATTACCTACTGGCGGTCGCCAGTAGGTATATATAGTTAGGATTTTTTCTCTATGGGTTTTTTGAAAATTCTATGTCTAATAACTTTGGCGTTTGTGGACGGAATTTTCAGGAAAATGGCACATTTTGTTTCTGAGCAGCCCTTGAAAATTTGGGGGGGGTTCGTCCAGTGGGGGCCGAGAAAAAAGGGGGGTCCCAAAACGTGTTTTTAACATTGAGTTTTCCATAGGGCGGTTGGCCTCACTTTTAGCCCGAACGGCTGAATGGATTTGCACGAAACTTGGCAAAATTGTAGGGACTGGTAGCCCGATGTGCCTTTTGTAGGTCTCAATATATGTGCTCCAGTGGATTTTGAGAAATTAACGTTTAAAAAAAGATATATATCTGTAACAGCGGACCGGGCAGCGCTCTGGTTCGCGGACTTTTCGCGCAACGGAGCTTTGTGAAGCGAAGCTGATTGGTTCTCCGGCGTCTGTCAACATTCCAAACAGTCCGTAGCGGCCGCCATCTTGTCTCTCGGTAGGATCGAGAGACAAGAGGAGGTCAAAACAAAGGGGGAAATAACTATAAGGGGGCATAGTAGATCCTCGCTGACCCCCTAGGTTTGATGTGGAGGTTTTAAAAGGGCCCCGCGGGGCAAAAAAAAATAATAATAATAATAATCGAACGGCTGAATGGATTTGCACGAAACTTGGCAAAATTGTAGGGACTGGTAGCCCGATGTGCCTTTGCTAGGTCTCAATATATGTGCTTCAGTGGATTTTGAGAAATTAACGTTCAAAAAAAGATATATATCTGTAACAGCGCACCGCTTCGCGTACTTTTCGCGTTACGGAGCTTTGCGAAGCGAAGCTGATTGGCTCTCCGGTGTCTGTAAACATTCCAAACAGTACGTAGCGGCCGCCATCTTGTCTCTCGGTAGGATCGAGAGACAAGAGGAGGCCAAAGCGAAGGGGCAAATGACCATAAGGGGGCATAGTAGATCCTCGCTGACCCCCTAGGTTTGATGTGGAGGTTTTAAAAGGGCCCCGCGGGGCAAAAAAAAAAAATAATAATAATAATCGAACGGCTGAATGGATTTGCACGAAACTTGGTAAAATATTAGGGACTGGTAGCCCGATGTGCCTTTGCTATGTCTCAATATATGTGCTTCAGTGCATTTTGAGAAATTAACGTTCAAAAACAAGATATATATCTGTAACAGCGCTCCGCTTCGCGGAGATAAAATTATATCTGTATTACCTAGCTGTTGCTAACACCAGTTAGCGACGGCTAGTAGGAGATAGCGACCATCTTGGGTCCCACTTTGCATGTGAGTGATATTTATCACTAATGACATGCAAAGTGGGCATGCCAAGATGTTAGCGACTGGAAACAGTCGCTCACATCGCTATCTCCTATTATCAACTTTTGGAAATATTCGAGATAAGCGCGAATATCTCCAAAAAGTAACAGCTGCCCTGAGCAGTTCTTAGCCATGTTATCCAATGGGAGGTGGATAACATGGCTAAGAGCATTAGCTCGGTAATGCATGAATATCGCGGAGTTTTCAGCGATATTAATGCATTGCGCTCGTTTTTTATCGTATTTGCGATAAACCTTGATAATAGCAAGGTTTATCTGCGATAATTTCTGACGGTAAAAAAATCTTTGCAATGCATCGTTAGGGATAAATATCGCTTAACTTTGGTAATATGCCCCAACGTCTGTTAACGTTCGATTCGAAGGAAATCAGGAATTGTTGAAAAACATTGTGTGCGCCATCTTGTCTTTTTTCAAATGCCACACTTTTGTCGTGCACGGCAGCCATTTTAGATGCCTTGACCAGACCCACTCTGTGCACGCTGTCGATCCTTAGCATGGCTCCCCACCCTCGCAAGCATCTCACCCAGGCAGTGGTCACCCCCGCTCTCTGTCTTATGCTTGGGTAATAAACCTCCCCCCATCTGCGCTGCTCTTCCCTGAGAATCACACCCTGTGCCCGCCCGACACCTCCCTTTCGCCCTATTCACTACCGCACCCTCTGACACTCCTTTTCCTCTGTGTCCGATTGTCCAGGCCGGTCCTAGGCTATCAGCTAGCCCTGCAGATGTAGTTTATGGCCACAGCTGTAAAGAATCACCCCTCTTCAAAGGAGTTATAGTAGATCAAGGCCCACACTCGATGAGATCCGTCACAGCAGAAGCGTTGCTATTATCTGAAAACCATCCTGTATTGTGATTGGGGAGGGGACCGAGCGTGAAACGGAAGATTCCAGGGATGACTCTTTGTACATCAAAGTTTTTACAATTATGTGTCACATTAAAAATATATAGCACTCCGACAAAGTAGTAAGATTATAAAACTTTAATAATTTATAAATATATACAAGAAAACAAAAATAGTAATAACATATAAACATTTTTAGGGAAAAACAACGAAGTAGCGGTCGGCTGTGCGAATAGTCCCAACGCAGCACAACGTCCAGATTTCCGGCGTGGGGCGTCGCGGGGGGTGGGTCATCAGTAGCAAACTGTTGTGCGAATAGTTCCAAGGCAGCAGAACGCGCCGAAATCTAGATGACACGAAAGTGATGTCTAGTAAGTTGCCACCCAGCAAATAACGGCGTGGGGCGTCGCGGGGGGTGGGTCATCAGTAGCAAACTGTTGTGCGAATAGTTCCAAGGCAGCAGAACGATGGCACCAAGGTGATGTCCAGTAAGTTGCCGCACTGGTTTTGGTATCCTACAATGCTGCTCCGAATAACGGCGTGGAGCGCCCCGGGGGAGGCGGCGTGAACGGGCCTCTCCAGGTGGAGTCTCATCTGTTTTAGTGGGGCGCCCCTTTACCGTTTCAGTTGCCATTCCGTCCGCTTTTGGTCCACTGTGTCAACATCCGCCATTCAGCTGAGTTGCGCCCACTCTTGCGGTGCAGCGATAGGCGGCTGCCACAGGACTCTCAAAATGGCGGCAGGCTCTTTCCTTTTTGGGCGTGGTCCACTGAAATGGCCCTGGGACACCTTGGAAATCGGACGCTTGTCTGCTAGGTCTTGGACCCCATTCTCGAAAGCGTCCCCTCCGCCTTGAGAATTCATCAAAAGTTTTGGGGGCCCCGACTCCTGCAGGCTTCTGGTGGGGAGCAGCTGCCATGATTGCTCGCGGAATGACCACGACGGAGCTACGAGATGGTGGTGCTCTCATGCTGACGCCAGTTTAGTCTGAAACATCCAGAAACAAGGTGGGGCTTTCATCGTTTGGGGGAAAAAAAAAGTTTTCATCCAATGAAAAGTGTTGTTTTTAGGTCATATGATCAAGCCTTCCATCATTCGGAAACCAAAAGTAAAATGAACCAATGAAAAGTTTTATAAACAAGTCACATGACCTGTTATGCGGCATAGGGTATAAAATGCGGAGAAAATACGTTGGCACGTGAGGCGGCGTCAGTAGCGGACCGATGTGCGAATAGGCCGAAGGCAATACAACGCGCCAAGATCCGGATGGCACCGAGATGGTGTCCAGCAAGTTGCAGCACTGGTGTGGCCATCCTACAATGCTGAAAGTCGGCGTGGGGCGCCCCGTTGGCCTGTGAGTTTGCGTCAGTAGCGGACCGATGTGCGAATAGGCCGAAGGCAGCACAACGCGCCAAGATCCGGATGGCACCGAGGTGGTGTCTAGTAAGTTGTCGCACTTCTGTGGCCATCCTACAATGTTGAAAGTCGGCGTGGGGCGCCCCGTTGGCCTGTGAGATGGCGTCAGTAGCGGACCGATGTGCGAATGGGGCCAAAGGCAGCGCAACAATATTTTCTGACTGACACCACAAGGCGCTGAGATGCCAAGATCCGGATGGCACCGAGGTGATGTCTAAGTTGCGGACTGATGTGCGAATGGGGCCAAAGGCAGCGTAACAATATTTTTTGTATGGAAGATACCACTAGGCGTTGAGATGCCAAGATTCGGATGGCACTGAGGTGATGTCTAGCAAGTTGGTGTGGTCATCCTACAATGCTGAAACTCGGCGTGGGTCGCCCCATTAGCCTGTGAGATGGCGTCAGTAGCGGACCGATGTGCGAATAGGCCGAAGGCAGCACAATGCGCCAAGATCCGGATGTCACCGTGGTGGTTTCATAGTTGAGAGGCACTTCATCTGCAGTGGGGCGCCGAGATCCGGATGGCACCGAGGTGATGTCTAGCAAGTTGCTGTACTGGTGTGGTCATCCTACAATGCTGAAACTCGGCGTGGGTCGCCCCATTAGCCTGTGAGATGGCGTCAGTAGCGGACCGATGTGCGAATAGGCCGAAGGCAGCACAACGCGCCAAGATCCGGATGGCACCGTGGTGGTTTCATAGTTGAGAGGCACTTCATCTGCAGTGGGGCGCCGAGATCCGGATGGCACCGAGGTGATGTCTAGCAAGTTGCTGTACTTGTGTGGTCATCCTACAATGCTGAAACTCGGCGTGGGTCGCCCCATTAGCCTGTGAGATGGCTGTTCTTTGGATTTGGGCCTGGTCCACCAAAATGGCCCTGGGACACCTTAGAACTCGGACGCTCGATTTTTTTTTCCTTTCCTGTACATGCAAAAAAAGGTAAATGCCCGGTACGTTACACGCTTCATCTGCCACGATGAACTCTCCAGAGGAACCGAAAAAAAATATAGTTGTGGTAACTATACCATGCATCGTCATATGGAGAGGTGGCACCAATTAATTATAGTGCTGCATAAAAGAGAGATTTGGAGGAGAACCCCTGACCTGCTAGTACATTCATCAAAGAAGTGGCACTGAGAGCTTCAGAGGCAAGGGAAACGGTCCCAAATATTTAGAAGAACTTTGGAAAGATTAAAATGACATGTTTAGATTGTGGCAAATTAATTTCATGTGGACAGATGAGTGTTACTCTAATAAATACAGCATATGAACATCATCATAGTCGATGGTTGGTAGAGACATTTTGACTATATCCTGGACCTGCCCGTCCTCGCCCAAAATGGCGCCGGAATAAATGGGACTCGTAACTCCTTGTTGTGTACTGGTTGCAGAACCTTGAAATCACGAGATACGTATGCAGTTTTGAAGCACATGGCGGGCGGGGACGAGAATTGATTGAATATTTCGACATCCCTATTGATATTAAGTTCTGATGTGTTATTGATTACTGTACTGTTGAAAGTTCGAATTAACGTCACCCATGGTACTTGCCCGCAAATGTATATCTAGATAATTTTATTGTAACTGGCCCTGTCGTATTTTAATTATAAAATGTACGTCCACCGATTCCGTAACTGTTAGACACCTTAGTTCTTGCAACCTAATGGCCCGCCCGTTACGTTCCTCTACAGTGTAAATGTCTATTCATCATATACGATTACAGTTTGCTCTGTGGCAGGCCCACGTGGTTATAGGCTCGTATTTGTATAATGAAATTTTCACAATAAAGGTTTTTAAAAGAAAACATGGTAGTAGTATATACATTGGTAAAGTTTTTAATAATAGTGACTGTTTTAGAATCATTAAAAGGCAAGTGAAATAAAGCAGACCAATTACATGAAGGGTAAAAGGTATAATACGAAGGAACGCAGTAAAGATAAATGGTCAAGGGCTGTCGTGTTTTCTATTCCTGCAACATAAAGTGATCGATAAGAATCTCATATTCAGGCGTATCGGCGACTAAGACAGCAGGTCGACCCTCTTTTGCTCAACGGCTCCGTCATGGGACGAAGAAACGCTCTTTTTCTCGAAAAAAGAATATATTTTACTTGCAGGACAGTTGTAAAATTTCCGGGAAAGTACATTAGCCTGGAACATTATAACATATATTTAAGAAAAAATAATGTTCGGAAGTAATGAAAAGCGTAATTTTTAGGTCATATGACCAAGCCTTTCATCATTACAATAAGAAAAGTAAAATGAACCAATGAAAAGTTTTATTAACAAGTCACATGACTTGTTATGCTTACGTTACGCGCTGCGCGCCCCGGATGACTTCCGGATGCGCTAACGCGGCGCGTCATATGACGCATTACGCGACAACGCAGGTACAGAATATAGTCAAAATGTCTCCACCAACCAGCGGTCGGAACACAACCCCTTTCAGCAGGCTAAATAGTTCTGTTAAATGACAACAGAAGGGACAGGCAACAAGAACCATCAGTCAAAGAGGGGAGAGCTAGTTCTTCTCTACCGGGTTACATTGGGGCGCTACCGGAACTGATCGAATTGGTAGTCTACAGTGTTTCTGGATGTTTCAGACTGAAGCTGGGGTTAGCATGAGAGCAGCACCATTTCGTAGCTCCGTCGTGGTCATTCCGCAACCAATCATGGCAGCCGTTCTTTATCGTTATTTTGGGCGGGGTGGGTGGCGGAGCCGAGCTGTTTTGCAGCCATCATTGTGTGGAGTTCAGTTCATCTCACTAGTTTTGTATTTGTCATGAGGGGTTGTTCCTAATGTTTCTATTTTAGCGAGGTCAAAAAGAGATCCCATTAGTGGCCTACTGATTTTGCTCGATTCCTTTTCTTTTTTTTTTTACACGATTTTTCGTTATCTGCAAAGACTAAACAGAGTATTGCGACTCTGTGTTTGTTTGTAAATAGAGAATGAACCAAAGAGAACTAATTCTAAAACAGTAAATACTTGGATAACAATCAATCAAATGGAGAGAGAAGCAGGCACGACGGATTACAATGGGGGCAAAGACCTGCGTTAACTACCTTTCACTATCTGCAAAGAGAGAGTACTCCTAATAGAAATGAGGGGGGGGGGGCACCATTCAAAGCAGATCAGTGTGCATAAACACGAAAATGTTTTCACTTACCACGTACTTGACATTCGACAGCTTATGATATTTGCTATTAAAAAACCATTGAAATTCACTGAAAAAACCATAGGTTATAGACCATATATAGTTAGGAATTAGCATTTACAAAACCTTGAAAATTCACTGAAAAAACCATAGGTTATAGACCATATATAGTTAGGAATTAGCATTTAAAAAACCTTATTTTACTCACACAAAACCATTGAAATTCCATATATAGTTAGTTGCACTAACTATATATCGCGCACCTGCAATCCACTGCTGATCATGTCACATATTACATCATTCATGACATGGTCAGTGACATCACTGATGACATCACTGATGACATCTCAAATGACATCACTGATGACATCACTGATGACATCTCATTTGACATCATTCTTGTGCTAATACGATAAACCTCTTCAGACTCTAATATAACCTTAGATACACTCAGTGTATACAGACACTCACACACTGCCACTCATCCATGGAGTTACTCACACACCCAGTCAGTCATGCAAAGAAACAATCTCATCTCCATTTCTTCAACTATACAGTTAAACACACCTTACTTATTGAAACATATACTAACACATATTTACTCTCTTATACAATCCCTGATACAAGTTCACAATGATCGATACAACCACTCACTCATTCGGTGGCTCTCATGCACAGTTATTTATATATGCCAACTCTCACATGTACTGTGTTTTACATATGTACTTACTATGACATGTAGCATTGAGATATCCATTCACTCATCAATACACTCATGCACACAGTCAACTGCCCATGTAGCTGTTTCCACATGCACTCTTGAACTCATACACCTAGTGAATAAACTGTTCACACATCTATGCATAGAGTCACACACCTTCCAGCCACCCCCACACAAACTCAATCTCCCATAGAAATACTTGGGCAACCAATTAATAACACATATAGCCTCTCGTATAGCTAATGATCAACACATGCAGCAGTTTACAGAACAACAGACATAATGATGCACAAATTAAGACAGTTTAGTCACTAACCCATGCATTCAGTGAGACACATTTAATCACTCACTCATACAGTCAGTCACGCACCTACTAAATCCTTCATCCAGACACTTATACATCCACTCATTCTTCAATATGTAAGACATATTTTAACTTTACAGAAACATACAGTCACTGGATGTTGTCATCAGTGATGTCATCAGTGATGTCATTTGAGATGTCATCAGTGATGTCATCAGTGATGTCACTGACCATGTCATGAATGATGTAATATGTGACATGATCAGCAGTGGATTGCAGGTGCGCGATATATAGTTAGTGCAACTAACTATATATGGAATTTCAATGGTTTTGTGTGAGTAAAATAAGGTTTTTTAAATGCTAATTCCTAACTATATATGGTCTATAACCTATGGTTTTTTCAGTGAATATATATATATATATTCACTGAAAAAACCATAGGTTAGAGACCATATATAGTTAGCTGGACATTTTATTGACATAAAACCAATGAAATTCCATATATAGTTAGTTGCACTAACTATATATCGCGCACCCGCAATCCACTGCTGATGATGTCACATATTACATCATTCATGACATGGTCAGTGACATCACTGATGACATCACTGATGACATCTCAAATGACATCACTGATGACATCACTGATGACATCTCAAATGACATCACTGATGACATCATCTAGTGTCTGTGTGTTTTTGTAAAGTTTAAATATGTTTTACATATTGAAGAATGAGTGGATGTATGGAAGACTGAGTGTGTGTGTGGCTGGCTGGGAGGTGTGTGACTCTGTGCATATCAATGTGTACTTGTATCAGTGATTGTATAAGAGAGTAAGTATGTGTTAGTATATGTGTGAAAAGTATGGTGTTCTGTGTTTAACTGTATAGATGAGGAAATCGAAGTGTGATTGATTCTTCACAGGACTGACTAGGTGTATGAGTGCATATGATAGTGTTGTAATAATGAGTGACTGTATGTATGAGTGATTGTATGGGTGAATGAGTGAATGTGTGTGTAGACGTAGGAATCAGTGAGTGCTTATGTAGTAACTGGTATTGGTGTGTCATGATGTCATCAGTGATGTCATTTGAGATGTCATCAGTGATGTCATTTGAGATGTCATCAGTGATGTCATCAGTGATGTCACTGAAGTATGGTGTTCTGTGTTTAACTGTATAGATGAGGAAATGGAAGTGTGATTGATTCTTTACAGGACTGACTAGGTGTGTGAGTAACTGCATGGATGAGTGGCAGTGTGTGAGTGTCTGCATAGGTGTATGAGTGCATATGATAGTGTTGTAATAATGAGTGACTGTATGTATGAGTGATTGTATGGGTGAATGAGTGAATGTGTGTGTAGACGTAGGAATCAGTGAGTGCGTATGTAGTAACTGGTATTGGTGTGTCATGATGTCATCAGTGATGTCATCAGTGATGTCACTGACCATGTCATGAATGATGTAATATGTGACATCATCAGCAGTGGATTGCGGGTGCGCGATATATAGTTAGTGCAACTAACTATATATGGAAGTTCATTGGTTTTATGTCAATAAAATGTCCAACTAACTATATATGGTCTCTAACCTATGGTTTTTTCAGTGAATTTTCAAGGTTTTGTAAATGCAAATTCCTAACTATATATGGTCTATAACCTATGGTTTTTTCAGTGAATTTCATTGGTTTTTTAAAAGCTAATATCTATAGCTGTAAAATATATTCTTTATTACGTGACGTATCACGTAGCCACGTGAGACGCCTCATGACGCGTCGCATAACCGTGACGTATCGGCTCTGCAGCGCAAACAAAACCCGTAACGTAAGCGTGCCGGAGCACGCTTACAGATATATATATATTTTTTAACCTTAATTAGACAAAATCCACACGTGCACATATCTTGAGGCCTTGCAAAGGCACATCAAACAAACAGTCCGTTCAATTTTGCCAAGTTTGCTGGAAATCTATTCCCTTAATTTTTTTTTACTGTTTCTCTTGGTTTTCCCCTTGTTACGCTTACCGGGACGCTACCCGGTACGCGAACCGGACGCTCCAAAAACACAAGATGGCGGACTCCCGTTACGCTGCCGGTTAGCTGCCCGGTTCGCGTACCGGGAAGCGCCTCTACCGCGAAAAATCGCGGGGGACTTTAATATCCCCCTCATCAATCCTAGGGGGTCAGGAGGGGTTTACCTTGCCCCCTTTCCTTCATTTCCCCCTTCTTTTTTCACCACATCTTGTCTCTCGAACCTACCGAGAGACAAGATGGCGGCCGCTCCGGACTGTTTACAATGTTGACAGCTACGCTGCCGGTTAGCTGCCCTGGTTTTTTTTTTTTTTGCCCCGCGGGGCACTTTAATATCCCCCTCATCAATTCTAGGGGGTCAGGAGTGGTCTACCTTGCCCCCTTTCCTTCATTTCCCCCTTCGTTTTTCACCACATCTTGTCTCTCGATCGTACCGAGAGACAAGATGGCGGCCGCTCCGGACTGTTTAGAATGTTGACAGACACCGGAGAGCCAATCAGCTTCGCTTCGCGAAGTTCCGTTACGCGTCAGGTACGCGAACCGGGGGCGCTAACCGGAGCGCTGTCACAGATATATATATTTTTTAAACGTTAATTTCTCAAAATCCACTGGAGCACATATATTGAGACATAGCAAAGGCACGTCGGGCAAACCATATCTACAATTTTGCCAAGTTTCATGTAAATCTATTCAGCCGTTCGAGCTAAAAGTGAGTCCAACCGCCCTATGGAAAAATGAATGGGAAAAACGCGTTTTGGGACCCCCCCTTTTTTCTCAGCACCCCCTTGACGAAACCCCCCCGAATTTTCACGGCCTGCTCAGAAACAAAATGTGCCATTTTCCTGAAAATTTCAACCAATTCCGTCCACAAACGCCAAAGTTATTAGACATAGAATTTTCAGAAATCCCATAGAGAAAAAATCCTAACTATATATACCCACTGGCTATCGCCAGTAGGTAATATACATATATAAACATATATAATCTGCATATCTATATAAATATAAATGCATGCATACATATACATATATGCATACATATGCATGTTATTTACATGAAAGTTTTAAAAACACTAATAAAAGCAAAGCTAAAAAGCCACCTCATTACAAACAGAATGGCTTTAACTTAAACGAGGGCGAGATCTATTGCATTTTCAATGCTTGTTTACTTTGGTTCTATCAAGAAGGCATTCAGATGTGTCACACATTTGCCATAAATTCTGAATGTTAGCACTCTAGTTGCTCATTAGATCACTGTAGTAAAGCTAGTGCTCACCAGGGAAGTCTGCTGCTAATCATGGTTTGCAGCCATTTTCCCGCATGTTTTATCCCGCAGACTTTCAGTCCGCATACCATTATCCCGCAAGGTCATTGACCTCGCATACCATTATCCCGCATTTTTTCAAAACGCATGTGCATTTATCGCGCATGCCTTTACAAAGAATTACGTTTTAAAGGCATGTATGGTAAATGCATTTGCGTTGTGAAAACCACGATGACGAGAGAGGTAAGTGGGTTTGTGTTAATTTTTTCGTGGGTTAGTGATTGTGTAGTGTAGTGTAGTGTTGTGTAGTGTAGTGTTGTGTTAGTGTAGTGTAGAGTTGGGGTGGTTGTTTAGTGTAGGGTCATGCTGGGGGTAGTGTTTTAGGGTTTAGGGTTGTGTTGTAGTGTTTGCGTAGTGTAGGGTCATGCTGGGGGTAGTGTTTTAGGGTTTAGGGTAGTGTTGTAGTGTTTGCGTAGTGTAGGGTCATGCTGGGGGTAGTGTTTTAGGGTTTAGGGTTGTGTTGTAGTGTTTGCGTAGTGTAGGGTCATGCTGGGGCTAGTGTTTTAGGGTTTAGGGTAGTGTTGTAGTGTTTGCGTAGTGTAGGGTCATGCTGGGCGTAGTGTTTTAGGGTTTAGGATAGTGTTGTAGTGTTTGCGTAGTGTAGGGTCATGCTGGGGGTAGTGTTTTAGGGTTTTGGGTAGTATTGTAGTGTTTGAGTAGTGTAGGGTCATGCTGGGGTGTAGTATTTTAGGGTTTAGGGTAGTGTTGTAGTGTTTGCGTAGTGTAGGGTCATGCTGGGGGTAGTGTTTTAGGGTTTTGGGTAGTGTTGTAGTGTTTGCGTAGTGTAGGGTCATGCTGGGGGTAGTGTTTTAGGGTTTTGGGTAGTGTTGTAGTGTTTGCGTAGTGTAGGGTCATGCTGGGGTGTAGTGTTTTAGGGTTTAGGGTAGTGTTGTAGTGTTTGCGTAGTGTAGGGTCATGCTGGGGGTAGTGTTTTAGGGTTTTGGGTAGTGTTGTAGTGTTTGCGTAGTGTAGGGTCATGCTGGGGGTAGTGTTTTAGGGTTTTGGGTAGTGTTGTAATGTTTGCGTAGTGTAGGGTAATGCTGGGGTGTAGTGTTTTAGGCTTTTGGGTAGTGTTGTAGTGTTTGCGTAGTGTAGGGTCATGCTGGGGTGTAATGTTTTAGGGTTTTGGGTAGTGTTGTAGTGTTTGCGTAGTGTAGGGTCATGCTGGGGGTAGTGTTTTAGGGTTTTGGGTAGTGTTGTAGTGTTTGCGTAGTGTAGGGTCATGCTGGGGGTAGTGTTTTAGGGTTTCAGGGTAGTGTTGTAGTGTTTGCGTAGTGTAGGGTCATGCTGGGGGTAGTGTTTTAGGGTTTAGGGTAGTGTTGTAGTGTTTGCATAGTGTAGGGTCATGCTGGGGGTAGTGTTTTAGGGTTTAGGGTAGTGTTG
This sequence comes from Lissotriton helveticus, assembly GCF_964261635.1. Classification (NCBI taxonomy): domain Eukaryota; kingdom Metazoa; phylum Chordata; class Amphibia; order Caudata; family Salamandridae; genus Lissotriton; species Lissotriton helveticus. The sequence goes on along the minus strand of NC_136059.1, from coordinate 1,596,312,130 downwards.
TAGTGTTTGCGTAGTGTAGGGTCATGCTGGGGGTAGTGTTTTAGGGTTTAGGGTAGTGTTGTAGTGTTTGCGTAGTGTAGGGTCATGCTGGGGTGTAGTGTTTTAGGGTTTTGGGTAGTGTTGTAGTGTTTGCGTAGTGTAGGGTCATGCTGGGGGTAGTGTTTTAGGGTTTAGGGTAGTGTTGTAGTGTTTGCGTAGGGTAGGGTCATGCTGGGGTGTAGTGTTTTAGGGTTTTGGGTAGTGTTGTAGTGTTTGCGTAGTGTAGGGTCATGCTGGGGGTAGTGTTTTAGGGTTTAGGGTAGTGTTGTAGTGTTTGCGTAGTGTAGGGTCATGCTGGGGGTAGTGTTTTAGGGTTTAGGGTTGTGTTGTAGTGTTTGCGTAGTGTAGGGTCATGCTGGGGGTAGTGTTTTAGGGTTTAGGGTTGTGTTGTAGTGTTTGTGTAGTATAGGGTCATGCTGGGGGTAGTGTTTTAGGGTTTAGGGTAGTGTTGTAGTGTTTGTGTAGTGTAGGGTCATGCTGGGGGTAGTGTTTTAGGGTTTAGGGTAGTGTTGTACTGTTTGTGTAGTGTAGGGTCATACTGGGGGTAGTGTTTTAGGGTTTAGGGTAGTTTAGTTGTTTAGTGTATGCTAAAGGCATATTCGTTCTAAAAGTTTTCGTTATTTTAATTTGCGGCCTAATAGTACATGCAGGATTTTTTTTGCGAACTGATGGTATGCGGGATTTCGTCATATATTCGCTAATCATACTTTCTATGGCAAAATGAACCCCCTCATTTTGTTCCTTTTTAAATTAAATGTTTTAAGAGTTACCACTTTATTCCAATCAAGATGGCTTCAGGTGTGCCATACCTTTGTAATAAGTAGGACTGTTAGCACTCTAGTTGTTCTTTAGAACACTCTGGGACATTCTGTCATTGGGCTATAGTTGGGCTACATCTGGCTGATATTTGGGCTACATTTTGTTTTTTTTTGTCTCTGGTGGCCATCTTTGGGCTACATTGGGCTACATTGGGCTACATTTGGGCTCCAACATATATATAGCCCAATGTAGCCCAATATATATTTTTCAAAGTTAATTTTCGTAAAAACCACTGGAGCCTATATCTTGAGACATAGCAAAGGCACATCGGGCTACCAGTCCCTACAATTTTGCCAAGTTTGGTGTAAATCCATTCAGCCGTTCAGGCTAAAAGTGAGGCCAACCGCCCTATGGAAAATTGCATGGGAAAAACACGTTTTGGGACCCCCCCTTTTTTCTAGGCCCCCCCTTGACGTGTTGTGTTAGTGCAGTGTAGAGTTGGGGTGGTTGTTTAGTGTAGGGTCATGCTGGGGGTAGTGTTTTAGGGTTTAGGGTTGTGTTGTAGTGTTTGCGTAGTGTAGGGTCATGCTGGGGGTAGTGTTTTAGGGTTTAGGGTAGTGTTGTAGTGTTTGCGTAGTGTAGGGTCATGCTGGGGGTAGTGTTTTAGGGTTGTGTTGTAGTGTTTGCGTAGTGTAGGGTCATGCTGGGGCTAGTGTTTTAGGGTTTAGGGTAGTGTTGTAGTGTTTGCGTAGTGTAGGGTCATGCTGGGCGTAGTGTTTTAGGGTTTAGGATAGTGTTGTAGTGTTTGCGTAGTGTAGGGTCATGCTGGGGGTAGTGTTTTAGGGTTTTGGGTAGTGTTGTAGTGTTTGCGTAGTGTAGGGTCATGCTGGGGTGTAGTATTTTAGGGTTTAGGGTAGTGTTGTAGCGTTTGCGTAGTGTAGGGTCATGCTGGGGGTAGTGTTTTAGGGTTTTGGGTAGTGTTGTAGTGTTTGCGTAGTGTAGGGTCATGCTGGGGGTAGTGTTTTAGGGTTTTGGGTAGTGTTGTAGTGTTTGCGTAGTGTAGGGTCATGCTGGGGTGTAGTGTTTTAGGGTTTAGGGTAGTGTTGTAGTGTTTGCGTAGTGTAGGGTCATGCTGGGGGTAGTGTTTTAGGGTTTTGGGTAGTGTTGTAGTGTTTGCGTAGTGTAGGGTCATGCTGGGGGTAGTGTTTTAGGGTTTTGGGTAGTGTTGTAATGTTTGCGTAGTGTAGGGTCATGCTGGGGTGTAGTGTTTTAGGGTTTTGGGTAGTGTTGTATTGTTTGCGTAGTGTAGGGTCATGCTGGGGTGTAGTGTTTTAGGGTTTTGGGTAGTGTTGTAGTGTTTGCGTAGTGTAGGGTCATGCTGGGGGTAGTGTTTTAGGGTTTAGGGTAGTGTTGTAGTGTTTGCGTAGTGTAGGGTCATGCTGGGGTGTAGTGTTTTAGGGTTTTGGGTAGTGTTGTAGTGTTTGCGTAGTGTAGGGTCATGCTGGGGTAGTGTTTTAGGGTTTAGGGTAGTGTTGTAGTGTTTGCGTAGTGTAGGGTCATGCTGGGGGTAGTGTTTTAGGGTTTAGGGTTGTGTTGTAGTGTTTGCGTAGTGTAGGGTCATGCTGGGGGTAGTGTTTTAGGGTTTAGGGTTGTGTTGTAGTGTTTGTGTAGTGTAGGGTCATGCTGGGGGTAGTGTTTTAGGGTTTAGGGTAGTCTTGTAGTGTTTGTGTAGTGTAGGGTCATGCTGGGGGTAGTGTTTTAGGGTTTAGGGTAGTGTTGTACTGTTTGTGTAGTGTAGGGTCATACTGGGGGTAGTGTTTTAGGGTTTAGGGTAGTTTAGTTGTTTAGTGTATGCTAAAGGCATATTCGTTCTAAAAGTTTTCGTTATTTTAATTTGCGGCCTAATAGTACATGCAGGATTTTTTTTGCGAACTGATGGTATGCGGGATTTCGTCATATATTCGCTAATCATACTTTCTATGGCAAAATGAACCCCCTCATTTTGTTCCTTTTTAAATTAAATGTTTTAAGAGTTACCACTTTATTCCAATCAAGATGGCTTCAGGTGTGCCATACCTTTGTAATAAGTAGGACTGTTAGCACTCTAGTTGTTCTTTAGAACACTCTGGGACATTCTGTCATTGGGCTATAGTTGGGCTACATCTGGCTGATATTTGGGCTACATTTGGTTTTTTTTGTCTCTGGTGGCCATCTTTGGGCTACATTGGGCTACATTGGGCTACATTGGGCTACATTTGGGCTCCAACATATATATAGCCCAATGTAGCCCAATATATATTTTTCAAAGTTAATTTTCGTAAAAACCACTGGAGCCTATATCTTGAGACATAGCAAAGGCACATCGGGCTACCAGTCCCTACAATTTTGCCAAGTTTGGTGTAAATCCATTCAGCCGTTCAGGCTAAAAGTGAGGCCAACCGCCCTATGGAAAATTGCATGGGAAAAACACGTTTTGGGACCCCCCTTTTTTCTAGGCCCCCCCTTGACGAAACCCCCCCAAATTTTCAGGGGCTGCTCAGAAACAAAATGTTCCATTTTCCTGAAAATTTCAGCCAATTCTGTCCTCAAACGCTAAAGTTATTCGACATAGAATTTTCAAAAATCCCATAGGAAAAAAATCCTAACTATATATACCTACTGGCTATCGCCAGTAGGTAATATATATATATATATATATTCACAGAAAAAAACAGGTTTCAGGGGTGTTATAGTTAGCTGGACATTTCACATTTTACATTTGAGATGTCATCAGTGATGTCTCTAACCATGTCATGAATGATGTAATATGTGACATCATCAGCAGTGGATTGCGGGCACACGAGTTATAGTTAGTAGAACTAACTATAAGAGGAATTTCAATGGTTTTTTACGAGTGAAATGCCCCGCTAACTATAACACCTCTGAAACCTATGTTTTTTTCAGTGAATTTCGAAGGTTTTTTAAATGTTAATTCCTAACTATAACACCCTTGAAACCTATGGTGTTTTTCAGTGAATTTCAAAGGTTTTTTAAATGACAATTTCTAAATGTAATAATAGATTTTCTACAGTTTTTTAACTATTTATTTTTACATATTTTATTTTTTAAATTACATTATTATATTTTTAATATAAATGACATTTTTTTTTTAACTATTGAAACTGAAATATGTTATTTTTTTGTTTTATATTTTTATTTTAATACATTTATATTATTTTCTTTATTGTTTTTTCTTTTTCCAATTTTTTTCTGGAATCGCGCACCCAAAGTGTACCTTTCTCGATCACTGTGCAGAACGTAGCCGCCATTTTAGAAATGTTGTGAAGGATCCGCGCAGGGTGTGCGACGGGTGCGTATTTTCCTGCGTGATTCCTATGTGACTGGTATGCGACTCCTGCTCCCGTGCATTCGCGTCACATGCGCATTACTGTACGCGACGCTTGCACATTGACGAGTTCTGCGTGACGTCATATACGTGTTGGACACGGTGGGTGTGCGACGCCCGCAAAAAATGTTATTGTCTAAAATTATATATATATATATATATATATGTATTTAATATTCATATTAGGGAAAGACATTATCTAAGCTATTCATAAAAATGATATATTTCTACTTGTAATAAACTTATATTACTTTTAAATGCATTGTGGACGCAACCATGTTACCTTAAGCAGTGGGGAAGATCTCGGTCATGTAGCTGTGTTTTCCCCCCTGGAAGTGGAAGCGGAGTGTGCTGGTCCAACGTACGTCACTCCAGCATAGGAGTATGAATGAATAGGCTGGGGCTCTGGGCGTGGTTCACTTGTGGGAAGGCCAAAGCGTCTTCCAGAGCGGCATCCCTCACTCTGCCACGTGGCTGCTGCTATGACCGCAGACCACCTCGACACAGGCCCGCTGCAAACTCAGCGGCACAGCAAAGCAGACTTATGTCTGTACAGACTACTCATAACACACACCATTGAAGGAGGGTCCTAGCGAATATTTACAGACCTGGCATGGGCATAGCTCCCAAATTCTAACTATACAACATAAAGATGTCCGTGGGTCTAAAGCAAAACTACAACTCTACCCCAGAGATAAACCTAAAACCTGAAAAATATGGAACGTTTAACAGATCTCCTTAAGAGAATGGATACACATCAGTCACCAAACGATTCGCCCTAATCATCATCTGGGTCTTCTCCTTGCACTTCCATTGTGACACATTGATGGTGAGTTTCTGAGACCTGTTGGTTGTGTCCCACACCAACTTATGAATCACTGGATGACCTACAGATGTGTACTAAATTCTGATGGGAGAACCTATATTGCAGTGCATGACTACGTTGTGAAAAGTGGATTAAAATTGGGTAAGTGAGAGAAACATTGTATTTATTGGTATCACTCAGTGCCCAAGATTAAAACAGTGCAACAAAAGGCAGTTTTCAACAAATAGCTGCCAGAATGATTATGGGGTCGACATGTTTCAGCAGTAATAGGAAAGAATATGTCCTCTGCCTTCCTCAGGACCTCGATTAAATTGCTACTGCAAAGTGCACAACAAATAATGAATAAGTGAAAAGTGTATGTAAAAGACGAACAACCATGTCACCTGGAATCCTAGGTGTACATAAGATACTCTGCACGTGGACTGATTTGCCACTATAATAAAAACAAAATTGCATTTTCAGACTCAATGGTTTTCGTTATATCTATGGAATAGAAATTGTCAGGTGTCCATAACTGTCAACATCCTGATACGGCCCCATGGCCATCTATTTTTACATTCTTTAGTTTTAACATCATGTAAAACCTTATCCAGTGATGTATTGTTACTCCTAGCTTACCTAGTCAGCAGGAGGATTCAGACCTCACCTTGCCTGGCTGCGGCTCAGGGAGACGAATCACTGCTCTATAAAAATCAGTAAAACACAGAACTATTGAAACCAATGCCTTGTTTCTCTGATGTGCCTATCCATGTCTGAATGTGAAAACACATAGCCAGATGCTCAAAAACCCACACTGGTACCACTTCTCAGTCATAGCACCCTAGTTGATATTATTAGCTGTGACTAATTCTATCTCAAAATACTGTTGTTACCCTCAATGAGATTATTATCATCAAGGGTTGCTCTGCCAAAAGGCTTTGACAAAATAGCATCAACTCAACTGTTCCTTTCTTCGATGCATTCCCCATTTGTACATATTCCAGGCTTGCGTGCTGCTGTTTAATCAACCCTCAAAACTTAACAAACAAGAGGGTCAGAGAGATTGACCATACCAGCCTGCATTATTCCAAATAAACAGCACAACACACATAGCGGCAGCGCGTGGCCCTCACCTGCCCGTCTGTACTCCAGACGGTCAACCAAGCCGTCTCGGGGAGGTAATTCCACTGTGTATCCGCTATGTTTTATTGCCAGTTCCTCCCTCTCGTGCGGCAATCGGGAGTGTGATCATGTCATGTGACTTGGATCACACTCTGGGAAGTGTAGTCCAAGGTCACTGAAAAGCTCTCATCGTTATAAGAGAATAAACATATTTAATGTTGCCAATTCCTTATATCATAAAACAGTATTCCACAACAACTCATTATCTTATGGGAAACTTAACGATAAAAAGAAGGGGGATATTAGATTAAGTCAGAGTAATTTGCTTGCACGACAGTCGAGCTCATGATCGCGTCATATGGCCACTAGAGACTCTGGGTAATGTAGTTTGCAATCATCCTTGGTTTCCGCATTTCTTAAGAAAGCCGATTCATTTGATATATTGAATGCTGCCCGATCGTTGCAGTCTATAGCAAAGTTCCATAGCAACACATTCTCCTTGGTAATCATGAGAATGATCTTTAGTCAGTATTTGGTTTAATAAAAGAATAGACCCATATCATATGATTGTCAATATACTACATCCTGGGACAATATTCCACAGTAGGCTGCTCTCATTTAAAATCATTATAATTGACAGAGTGATGTTGAATTGAATCAGTATTATCTCTCTTACTCAGCAATCGAAAGTAAGATCGCGTCATATAGCCACTAAGGACTCTGGGTAATGTAGTTCGCGATCATCGAAAGCTTCCGCCATTATTAAAAACATGGACCCATTTAATTTTGCTAAGTCCTTATAGTGTCGGACATTATTCTATATACACCCGGTATCATAGGAAGTCATGTCAATTACCAGAGTGATATTGAGTCAGTCCTCTTTTATATTACTACAAAAGGAAGCAAACCTCTTACTGATATCATATCGTCACAGTAAGTATGATTGTACAGTATTTTATCAGATCTATTGAAATTCATATAATCTTTATTATGTTGATTCTAGCTCTAAGAGGGAGGGAAGAAAACTTGCCCTACTATTAAATATCTATAGTCCTTTGTTCCTTCATTGTTCAAAGCGATATTGCTAACAACTACATAGGTTCGAGATATGATTGAATAAAAATAATAATACGTTCTCATATTTAGATCATATTCATGTCCTCTAGTACTGAATACCTAGATTCTGATATGTCTCAATGTCTAAGCAAGAGTGTATCATTTCTTGAGAATAGATTATTCAACAGAACTTTATTGACAACTCTTGTTGTAACAAACAGGGGAAAACCTTGTTTCTAAGAGTTTACTTATATGTAAAGTCATCTTATTCTCTCATAATTCATGGTATGGATGATTATTACAGCAAAAATATAGTAATACCCAAGGGATTGCATCATTCAGGCCAATCTTGTCACATACTAATTTAAAAACCCATTTCTGTTCACAGCTTGAATTCAGCCTTGAATTATTAATTGCAAAGAGAACTGTACTCTATGTCCTCAAATTTTGTGTAGAAGAAGTGACAAAATTACAGATGACGCAGTACAGTAGGCAAGACACATTGTACCAGTGTGGCCCGCCGGACTACGCATCATTGCAGGCTGTGCACACACTGAGTCCTTCAGGTGCCACTAACTCACTGCACCATAGGTCATTGCCACCTGGCCTTATTAAGGCAGAATTCATTAGACAAAAGATTTTGCTCCCAGTGCTGCCTGCCCGGACCACGCATCATCGCAGGGTGCGCACAGGCTGAGCCCCAGAGGTACCACTAAGTCAGTGCACCATAAGTCATCACCACATGGCCTTATTAAGGCAGAATTCAGTAGACAAAAGACATTGCTACCAGTGCGGCCTGCCTGGACCACACATCATCGCAGGTTTCACACAAGCTGGTTGCTTCAGGTGTCACTAACTCATTGCACCACTTATCATTGCTGGCTGCACAAACGCTGAATTGCCTATAACTGTGCAGCTCAACTCAACTCAACGCCACGTGGCCATGGGCCCTTGATGACCGATGCCTCCTGCCAACACTGCGTTCATCAGGGCTCACAATTAAAATTGAGTCTTCATTCATTAATTGCAGAGTGCAGTAGGCAACTAAGTATAACATCCCTCAAACCTACACAATATCCTTTTAGTATCCTTGCTTCAAGAACTTGTTTTATATCAGTTATAGCTTTACTACAATGACCAAATTCATCTTGCAAGTCCAAACAAACCCTGAATGGCAGTCTACACTGCGGACAGCTGAGCTCACAATTTGAACTATAATGTCCCTGAAACCTACATGTTTCGACAATGTATTCCATACATTTTTCATGTTTTCTTCCAGACGCCTACACTACGGTCAGCCGAGCTCAAAATTTGAATTCCGTCTTGTTTTATTAATTGCAGAGAGAATTGTACTCTATGTCCTCAGATTTTGTTAAAAGAATGTGACAAAAAGCATTCCTCAATGTCTGTGCTGACTACTGCCTTTGATCTACACTGCGGATAGCAGGGCTCACAATTCAGATCGAGTCGCAACTGCAGACGACGCAGTCCAGTAGGCAACAGACATTTCTCCCATTGCTGCCTGCACGGACCACGCGTCATCGCAGGTTGCGCACATGCTGAATGCTTCTGATGCCCGTACCTCAGTGCACCACAACTCATAGACCCTTTAAGATAGAATTTTTGTGTATGATTTGAGATCTGCTGCCCCTACCTCTGTGCACCATGGACCCTTTACAATAGAATATTTTGTGTAATATTTCACATGTAGTGCTCCTATGTTACTGCAGCACAAGACCCTTTATGATGGAATCTCTGTTTATGATCCGATGATTACTGTTGTACTTGTTACCAGCACCAACCATTCCCGGAGGGCTGGCTTACACTCACCCCATATGCACCCAGCACAGACATCACTGGACATGTGACCCTGGTAATAAAAAGGAGTCGAGCGCACGTGCCCGTACCCAGTTCAACTATCTATCTGTGTCCGTGTGTTCATTATGTTTGCAAGATGCTGTCTCTGGGCCCTACCACATTACATTGTGCTGTAGACAGCGTATGTAACCATGTTACCTCTGGCAGTAGGAAAAACTTCAGTAATGTAACTTTCTCTCACTCATTCTACAAGTACGAACGTAGAGACTGGATCATTAGAGTACTGCTGAGGATTGCCGTTTTTGTTTTATTGCATATTTATTTAGCGCAAACTCGACCCAAAGTATTTCAGCGCTTTACATGAGCACCGTATTACATTACACATTCAGGCAGGCGGAGATTACGTGATTTGCCCACAATCACAGGATGTGGATGCAACCCGAGGCTCGAACCCTGGTTTCCAGGACCAAGTTCGGCAGTCTAGCCGACGGACCACATAAGTACATATGTTGGCTCAGCCTAACTCCCACCACAAGCTTCAGTCTAATTAGCTGCCATCCATGTGCCAAAAACTGCAACCTGAACTTTCCATGGCCCTGTATTGCTACAGCTACAACACTCCATTGAATGTGCAATAAACATTTATATCCACAGAAATGCGTCATGACCACCATCTTTCATGTGTGGAACTATGGATGAATGTAGGGTCAGTGATTCCCTTTACCTTCCCTGTTGGCCATGTTGTGGGACTTTACTCACAGAATTACACAGTTGCGCTTGCAAACCGGGTGACGGCAGCACTACAACACGGACACCCACATCACTTGATTCCTCATATACCTTATGACAGAGCCACGCCCATAGCTCTGGAGTCATTCTTCACAGCCTCACGCAGTATTAGCATATGCCACCCCTGAGGTCGGGTAAGTGCTGAGCGGGTATGCAGCCTGTGGTGATGGCACGTCCCGGTAGTCCGGACACCTCATTTATTGTGTGTCCTGCTCGACCGCAATGTAGGCATGAGCCATGCAACAGGGGGGCCTAACGCCACGTGCGTGGCCTCACGGGTCACTGAGTTAGTGGCACCACAAGGGCTGAGCGGGTGAACAACCTGCGATGATGATGGATGCACGAGAACGTCCTTTGCCATGGCGATATCAAGACTCAGCACCAAATGTGAGACTTCTTGGTTGCAAAGCGGGGCGGCATGATGTGGAGGGTGCTCTCTCCACGAAAAGGTGAGCAGCGAGGCCTGGGTGGGCAGTGGCGGGCAGAAACCTCTGAGCGGTGGGAGTAGATGGGGTGCAACAGCCTGGATACAGAAAGGCGACATAGCGATTTAGGCGTACGCAGTCGTATATAACCTGTCTTATTGCATTTTGATTATTTTTTCCAATAGCAGGACAGTTTTTAGAGTCGGACAAATATCCGTCGCTCCCACATCTGTAGCAAAGTAGTGGAGTATTTATTTTTTCATAGCTTGTACCCTTAAATTTACCATAATATTTTGAAAACCTTTCCTTTCTCTGTTTTTTTAGTGCACGCGCCTGCGTTGCAGTGCGCATCAGTGCACGTGCAGCGAGAGACCTTTTGCATGGGGTTTTCAAAGCTGACCATACGCTTGTGCATGTGATCAGCTTTCGCCGCCAAGCATTGGCTTTCGGGTGCTTTAAAAAAAAAATCACACGATTGGGCAAAGGTGGGCACATGTCCCGCCTTAGTAATGCCCATTCCCGATGGTGGCTAGCACGCGCAGCAACGCGCGTTTGCCTCGCTGCCGCACTCCCTCCCCCGCTCCTCTGTGTACGCGCGCACCACTGGTTCCCCCACTGCTTAGGACTGGCCAGGCCCCTCACCCGTATCTTTGCGTAGAGATTGAACTAAGGATCGGGACCCCCCCTGCCCTGAGGGAGACACAAGAAAAGCGTTCTGCAGCCACAGCAACACCAGCCAGCGGACACCGCTACTATGGCTTACGCGTACCTTTTCAAATATATTTTTATCGGGGACACAGGTGAGCGACGCCCAGCCCTCGGGTGAGGCGTGAGGTAGCCTTATGAACAGTGCAAGCTTTTCCATACTGTTGGAGCTGATGACATGGGTCAGAGCAGCCCCCGCACCTCCTCCCACACCCAAGTCTTCTTGATAGCACAGGAGGGATCTCCTCTTCTGTGTAGGGTATCCTTTTCCAAGGCTGACCCCCAACAAGAGAGTGTATTGCAGTTCCGGGGCGGGCAGGTTACTCTTCTACACATTTAAACTAGAACAGGTGTTAATGGGTGCTTGCAAGGCATGAAGGATGTGAGTGATGAACGCAGCAAGAAGGTACCCTTGAGTGCACCTAGCACTGCACAGATATCCCAGGGTGCTTGTTCCTTTGTGTGCACAAAAATCATTTATAGATCATAACTTGGACTCACTTGGGGAATCAGGTTTGAGTGCATTGGTTCATACTGGGACTCAGGTAGAGCATGCAAGCAATGTTTCAGAGCGAGGTGCCCTGGATCCTCGCACCAGGGTGGCTAAGTAGCAGTGCTGCCTACAGCTGGTCACATGAACGTTTAAGTGCCTAATATCACAGGTAGTGCATCTGAGTCATAAGGCACCGATCGCCTTGGGAGGGCGTGGGTGAGCGATGGGGATGGAATGCATTCTAGTCCTGACTTGGCTGGGCAGGTCTGAAGTAACATGAGAATACTACATTTAACATGCATTTCACTCAGATTGGAGGCCAGTAACTAGTTACAAATAATAGAATATTTTAGTAATTGTTGGTAAATCGAAGCCCATTAAAATAGTGGGGACCGTGCAGGTGGTTGTGTTTTTAATGGGGGGCTGGGGAGGGGGGTGTGAGAGGGCAGTGTTATTATAGTCCAGATTAAAATAGTGGAAATTACCAGTTGTTATATATTCCTGTTAAAAAATCTGTGTCCTACATAATGGTTTCTGCAATATCACTTTAAGTTGAACTCTTTCATAGAACAAACATTTGCAATGCAATAGGTCTCGCATTATTAAAGTTTGAGCTATTGATGTTGCATTATTTAGCAATGCCAATAGCTCAAACTTTAATAATGCGAGACCTATTGCATTCAAATGCTTGTTTTTAAGGAGGTAAGGTGTATTGCAAGCATCGAAGCATGCAGACACAAGCATGACATTCCTCTCACAACTCATGGCTGCCTCGCGTCGCTTTGGGAATGTAATGTGTTATATGTGAGAAGGTTGGGAAGTAGAAAATAACAGGGGTTCAGTCATTCGTGCTTTATACTTGCTGCATACTAGATGTGTTCTGAGGATCAATCCACATCAAGAGAATTCCAGTTTCTGTCTTTTCATTCCTGCATACTGGACTTTTCTACAATTACTAATTCTCTACTATCTTTCAGATGTGGAGCTTCAGGGTGCACTATGTCCCGGCACGTGTGGTGGGAAACACACCGGTGACAGAAATGTGAGCTGCGTAGATTCTCTTCAGTGTCGCTCTCTCATTCTTTCTCTCTCTCTCTCTTCCTATCTCCTTTGATGAACGCATGACGCACAATGTTATCTAGCTTTTTATCTAACAGGTTCTGTTTCACGAATTGGCGTCCCCCCCAACACCACCAGAGCTCAACGCCTGAAGAACCTGCGATGATGCGTGGCCATCCTGACAATGCCTGAGAAGGTTGCTTCGGCACGTGGTGGATCCTCTTACACACATGCCAGTGGCACAAGGTGAGCAGAGAAGCTTCTTTCTGCAGGAGCGAGAAGTCACCTCTGGGCGGTGGGAGTGGATAGTGTGCAGCAGCCTGAGGGCACAGGATCGGGCAAACAGCTCTAGGCAGTGGGAGTGGATAGGGTACAGTCTGGGTACGCAGGAATGGGCAGTCACCTCCGAGCAGTGGGAGTGGATGGGGTGCAGCAGTCTGTGTGTACAGGAACGAACAATCACCTCCGGGCAGTGGGAGTGGATGGAGTGCAACAGTCTGGGTGTGCAGGAATGGACAATCACCTCTGGGCAGTGAGACTGGATGGGGTGCAGCAGTCTGGGTGCACATTAACGGGCACTCACCTTCAGGCAGTGGGTGTAGATGAGGTGCAACAGTCTACGTGCGCAGGAATGGGAAGTCACTGCTGGGCAGTGGTAGTGGATGGGGTACAGCACCCTGGGAACAAAAGAGCACACAGACACCTCCTTGCAGTGGGAGTTGATGGGGTGCAGCAGTCTGGGTGCACAGAAGCAAAACAGAGAATTATGCATCTACAGAGGTATGTCCTCAATTACTAATTGTATACTATCTTTCAGATCGCTAAACTTGAGGGTGAACTATGACCCGGCACATGGTTGGACACACACCGGTGGCAGAAAGGTGAGCTGCAAAGATTTCCTTCAGTTTCAACACTCCCTCTCCATCTCTTCCTTCCTCTCTTACACACTTTCTCTCTCTCTGACTCTTCCTCTCTCTCATTCTTAACTTATGAAGCCATATTATCAAGAATGGCGACAACACAGACTCCAAGTTTTGAAACCAACTCTCCGTTGTGTTGTGTTGAAATGGGATCCATTAGGTGTACACTCTCCTACAATCAACACTCCACTTGAATTGTGAGCTCTGCTGCCTGTAGTGTTTGCTCACACAACAATGACAGCAGGTAAGCATAGCGACCTTAATGCACAGGGCATCCGATTGAGCGCGGTGCGGCAAAAGGGATGGGGTGCATCAGCCTCGCTGCGCAGGTGCGAACAAATGATCGTGCTGTGCGTAATGATGTGATCTCTGACCTCATTCAGTCTTATCTCTTTCTCATTTTAAAGACCTGCTGGACCGTACTGTAGGCCTGAGCGGAGAGGCACGGAGATTGAACCAATCTCTGTGTCTCTCTGCATATTTCCGTTACAGGACGCCCGCCCCCCCCGCCCGCCTTATTAAATTATTTTTAAAAGCCTGAAATTAAACTTAAATAAAACTTACCTTATTTCGCCCACATCCTTGCCCATCACGGCTTCATCTAGAAACTGCGCATGCGCGGGAGCCTGCGCATGCGCATTCCTTGCCAGAACTGCGCATGCGCAGGCTCCCGCGCATGCACAGTTTCCAGATGAAGCCGTGATGGGCAAGGATGCGGCCGCAATTTGGTAAGTTTTATTTAAGTTTGGCGGGCGGGCGGGAGGAGGGCGGCCAACTTCCGTTCCACCCCCAAATTTGCAGAGATTAGCCTCAAATCTCCGCCTACTTTGCGCAAGGGTGGAAGGGCAAATCCACGCACATATCGTGGGTGGAACTCAGATGTCCGCCTACCCCTAATCTAAGCTTTCACGCATAAAATAAGTTAGATATCTTGTGAATTCTTAGATATAAAGGTTGGGGTACAGAACAACAAGCTATTTAGAAAGGAGACTGCCGGTAATACTAGGGTACACGCTCACAGTCATCATCCTACTTCTCTTCTTAATAGTATCCCATATGGTGAGAACCAGTGGGCTCGCAGGAATTGCAGCTCTGACCAGGGCTACAAAAATGAAATCTGAATGTTCAAATCAAGGGGGTACTCCAATAAAATTCTAGCACAAGCCACCAACAAATTGAAAAATGTGAAGCATGTAGAAGCCCTTTTCAAGAAGGGAGAATCATCTAATACTGATTGATCTCCCGTAATACCTAGAATGATTACCACCTATAACGATTGATCAGGTAAACATTGGGGTCTAGTACAGGCAGATCCTACTACTGGAAAGATTATAGGCAACCGCCCTACTGTGACCTACAGGAAACCCACCTCTCTCAAAGATAGATTAGTTAATAGCTACTATCAACCTGATCCAAAAACTACTTGGCTGCAGTTAAGTATAGGTTTTCACAAATGCATGGCCTGTAAGGCCTGCATTAACAGTGCTAGTTGTAAAACTTACAAAACCCACAACGGCAAAGAGAAAACTATTTCTAAATGTATCACCTGTACCACCAAACACCGTGGTTTACATATTAGAGTGTCCATGCGGTCTCTGCTACATAGAGAGTACAAAACTCCCTGTGAAGAAACGGGTACTTGAACATCTAAGGGCCATAACTAACTTGGACTTTTATTATCCGGTAGCCTGACATTTTTATAATTTCCACAACAGTAAAAAGTTATTGACATTCATAGGGCTCGACAGAGTTTACAAACATATTAGAGGTGGTGAAAGAGAGTAGCAGTGTTATGCAGCTTGCTTTTGTGCTCCCACTTGATTAATGTTGCCAACGCGTTTCACGGCCTCACCCCACTTCTTCCTGGACTGCGTCAAAACACACACTGAAAAACTCATTGGATTTGCATTTCCAGCTGAATTTTATTAACATGCTCGTCCTCAATGGGTGTATGCTGAAGAGCATTCTTTTCCTAATGCATGATGGACTATAGAGTCCCCAATTGCGTGTCGCTGCATAAAACTGCCGGATGGCTGAGCAGTGTTGTGTGCCTTCTCATTGCTTTGGGAACTTTGTTGGAAAACATATCGCACGGCATCCCTGCCGTGGAGGGGGCACCATCATCAGCAGGAAAAGAAAGGTATCCAGCTGACTGAGACTTTGATTTCGAACTGCTCGTGATCATGAAGCACATTGCTCCATATGCGAATTAACTTGCAGCTATGCTCCGACCCTTACTAAAAGTTTGAAACAATTTTTGAGTTTAATCAGCACACATTGAACCTATTCAAAGGGGATTGAGACACGCAATTGGGGACTCTATAGTCCATCATGCATTAGGAAAAGAATGCTCTTCAGCTCACGCCCATTGATGGCAAAGCAAAGCAAAGAAAAGCAAATTCAGCAATCAGTGATTGAGTTGAATGGAGAGGATATAACAGAAATCTATAGCACTTCTAAAGGTATGCTTAAAAAATATTATTTCCTTTTGAAATACCACAATTTAAAATGTGCTGCTGTATTTCATAATCTCAGAATTTATATTGGTGCCTACAATCATAACTTATTTTTACTGCTAAAAAATGTATGATTTTATTACCAACCCAATTTTATTATTTTTGAAAAGAATTTATTCACCTTACCAGCCAAAAAAATATATTTCTATTGTACTGTTCATTCATATAATTTTTCCCAACAAATGTTTTGTGAGTCACTCGGGTTTCTCAAGTCGACTTTATCTTCTCTTGAAACATACTCAGCATACCATAGGTGGATCTTTTAATTTTTTTTGCAATCTCCTTTTCCTACAGCATGATACCTGGCACTGAACATGTTTCAAGCAGGCAACAACCATCTTTGATGCAGTTATGTTGAAGGGAAAGAAGATTGTAAAGCAGTCAGTGAAATAACATTTGTACCAATAAACATATGGCTTATGAACAATAGCATTGTCAGAAGACTCACTGTAATGAAATTGATGACAGCATGTTTTCTATAAATGGAGGGCTAGATTCTGAGTTTGGTGGTCCATAGGATTACCAAAACCGTGGTGGTGCGGTGGTCACCGCTGCACATTACAGAGTACTGAACACAATGGGACTACCCCAACCACCAGGGGACCTGCACAGCAGTCTAGGGAGGCAATATGCTTGGAAATAAAGGGCGACCTACAGGGTCCTCTGTGTCTTCTGTGCATGGGGATGTATAAAGGGGCACATGCTGCATGTATATCTATTTATATTCAACTGAGTTCTGTACAACAGTGCTATGAGTTAAAATAACAAAATAAATATGTTATAACAACCTAAAGATCAATATGTGCTTGATGCAATGCCGGACCACCAGAGGTTGGATAACAGCGGAAATGGAGTAGTCTCCACTGTTGTCAAACCTATGACCCTCCTGGTTCTAAATCTGGGGGCAGGCCATATTGTTGGTGAGTACGAAACTCTGCCAACACATAAATCAGGCCCATTGTCTCACAATACAACATGTTACAAACTAATCACTTTGAACTCATAGCCTGGATGTTACACAGAGTAGCAACTCATCAACAAATATTTATTCTACTAACATTAAATGAAATGGAACATTCTGTTAAATTAACACTTTATGTAATGCCTATTGCAGCAATTGTACTTTCCTGCATGATCTCCCCATGGTCTTATTACATTTTGTTTATTAGTTTTGCTGTCATTTTGTCTCTGGGCACTGTGACATAGTTTCACACTGTTTTTGCTCTATCCCTAAAACACTGTGTAAAGTTAGGTAATCCCCAACAGCTTTTTAACTTTTAAGTAAGGCCAGGGTGAATTGGCATTGGAAACGGTGACAGAAGCATAGACATTAACGGTCATATTTATGATACAGTTTACGTCGCTCTTGCAATACACAACGTGGTGCAAGATTGACGCGAAGCGATTTTTTTAAGCCACTCAAAGCCACTTTCTGTGGCCTTGAGTTGATCCAAACATCTAGAGTAATGCAACGCAGCACAAATCGCGGTGCTGTGTTACTCTGCCCTAGGTTGGCATTCCATAGGTATTGGTGGTTGTTATCGTGCAACTCCGATGTTTTTTGATGCATTTTTTGATTTACAAGACCTTGTAAACATAGGAATGCACCAAAATGCTACACATCCCCAGATGAGATGTAACTAGGAGAAATACTTTCCTCTTTATATGTGTGCTGTGTTCTGCTGCACACACACAAAGAGGAAAATTCCTCTCAGGATTGTTTTTGTTCAGGAAGGTGTCCCTTCCTAAACAAAAACAATCCTGCTGACAACACAGGCACCCTCGTGGAAGGTTTCCTGCATTGCCAAAACGGCACCAGTGCAAGGGAAAAGGACAGGAATGTGCCATATTGGATAAATACAACCCATTACTGCCCTTTCCTTGTGAAGTAGGGCAGTGCAAAGTGAAAGAGCAGGGATGCACTGTATTTTTCCAATACGGTGTATTCCTGTCCTTTCCTCTTGTGCTGATGCTGTTTTTGCAGCCTAGCACCAATACAGGCACCCTTGAACCATGACACTAGGGTACCTGTGTTGACAGCAGGATTGTTTTTGTGCAGAAGGGGCATCTCTCTGCACAAAAAAACCCGGAAAGGTTATTCCCTCTTCCTATGTGTGTTGCAGAATGCAGCACACATAGAAAGAGGAACAATTATGAAAAATAGAGTTATTTTTCTTTGTTGCGCCTCTACTGGGGAAGAGTAATATTTAGGTTTACATGGTTTTGTAAATGTGGTAAGGCATCAACATCCTTTGGTAATGCGTGGGAACACCCATCACAATGGCCATGGAATGGCTCTCTATCGCAGAATAAGGCAATGTAGCAATTTGCGCTGCCTTGCCTCATTCCATATTTATGAAGCCATTAAGAGCCACAAAAAGTGGCTTTGCGGGACCTCATAAATACGATGCTCCTGGGGTGCAAGGACTCATAAATAATAAGCTCCTAATTTCAGAAACATGCCCCTCAAGATCTGCAGTATACATTTTCACCATTCATGTGTGTGTCCTAAATATACATGGCTTTAGCTCACTATTGTGGCCTGACTGGCTGCAGCCTAAACATTGCAGTTACACATGTTGTAGAATGGTCTAGAAAGTGTGTTTATAGAATACGTTGTACTTCTGACTTCAATGTGTACTTGAACATTAAAAAAACAGTTTATATGGAAAATTAGAAAGACAGTAATAGAGAGAAGTTTTGAAACCTAAAAGAATCAAGGAACTATTCTATTTGTTCTTTATATGTATTTATGTGTGGAGGAGCAAAATTATAGAAAGAAGAGCACCAGGAAGAGAAAATAGCAGGAAGTGGGGGGACGCGGGAGATGGGCACAATGGGACACATGTACAGTGAAGGACAGCACAAGTATAGACAAACAATGGCCAAAATAAAACACACCAACAAGGAGCATAAGTCACACAACCCAGCAACATCACAGCGCTGAACGAGCATAGAAGTTAAAAGCCACGCTGCATTCATATAGGATGTGTACAAAGGCGGGTCGTGGGTATTGTGGGACGTGTGCGACTGTGGTCATCATGGATGAGATGCCCAGCACGTCGCACATGGGCGGGTTCATTGTGCGTTACATTGCCAAACAGCTACTCCTCCTTCCATCAAGCCCCCATACTTTTGTATGGTGTGGTGTTGTTTCCCGTGCACTTGTACAGCACAGCATTGAGATGCGCATTTTGGCTTGTTGTGCGGCATTCAAACTACACCATGAAAGTGCCATTTGGTGGTGGTGCATGCCACTTTAAAACATTGTCTGCTGCAACCTTTGTTGCAGGATACATCAGAACACAGAGACACATTTACCGCACTTCCTGCACATGGACATGGGGGAGACACCCTGTTTCCCTTGCCGGATAGGCACACCTCTGCGCTGACTTGTGTAGGCCGGACCAGCACATGTGTGTTGTGCTTGCAGGAAGATGCTTGTGTAGCTACATGTCCAAGGTGACTGCTAACGCTGAGGTTACATGGTAACGTCTGCTGAAGACAGCACACTGTGATGTCGCAGGGCATTTGCTTATCATGCTAACACAATGACCACACATGGGTATCCCTGTATCGTGCTCATTGACTCTATGGCACCTGTGGGTGTTCTAGTGTGTCTCTTCGCTGTGTTTCCTTTCATGCTGCAGGTAGTCGTCCTGCTTAACACTAGTAGAAAGCAGGCATAACATTCTTGGATGGTAACGTGGGTTATCACCGGAATTAATTTGTATTGTAATTGTGAAAGTTGTGATGTCATTTGTTCATGTGCAGAACAATATACGGACTGGGTAGTGTATCCCGTCAAGATCCAGCATCTGACACACTATTCCTAATCAATATAAATACAATGAGATTTCTTCATTGATTTTGTGTACACTGTAAGTGCAGGGACTACCTCAGTGCAATTCAATACTGGATTTTAGTATTTAGAATAAATCGCAATGGTGCAGCTCATGTCTTTTTGCACGGGAACGGCTACTCTGCATTTCATTATTAGCACTTTAATACAACTAAAGTTGGGATAAATCTAATAAAGTATTTAGAAGTTGGCGCAAACTGGAGTGATCAATAGTATTCCTGTGATAAGTGCTCTAAAATTTAACATCATGGTGGATACGAGCAAATAACAGTAATAAGAACAAGAAAGAGTCACACAGCAGTTAAGAAAAAAATCAAAAAGGTTTATAAATTCAAACTCAATTTTTTTATTAAGTTATATGAACCATAAACTATTCTCAAATTTTATTTTTGTGATAATATATATATACAAAATAAAGCAATAAATGCAATTTAACAAATATAATAGAAAACAATACGGTGGACGATTCCTATGGGGACCATGGATGTCGACGACAGAGCTTGGAAAATAAAGCACAAAATAAGGACGTGTGTAATATGCATATGAAAGGACTGAGAGAGAGAAACAGAGAAGAAAAAACAAGCCAGAGAGAAAGCGAGAGGGAAGGACAGAAAGGGAGTGAGAAAGGGAGAAGGGAGAGAGAGATAGAAGGAAAGGAATGAAGAGAGTGAGAGAGACAGAGAGAGAGAGAAGAGAGGGAAGTGAGAGAGAGAGAGAGAGAGAGATAGAGATTGTTGCCTCTGCGCATCGTTTAGAAAATATCTAATTGGTGCTATCGGAGTGACCAGCAGTGGGCGGACTGCACATGCCTGTCAAAACCCCGCCGATCTCAGATGTGGTGCAGAGTCCTGAGTCCTGAATGGCCGACACCACATCACATTGTGCGCGCATCTTACAGATGTTGTTGAGTCTTGAATGGCGGAGACCACATCAGCTTCTACACGGATCTGATAGATGTCGCTGAGTCGTGAATGGTGGAGACCACTTGAACTTCTGCATGGCCTGGCATATCTCACACTTATTGCTGAGTCGTGAGTCATCAATGGCAGAGTGCACCTTAGGGTTTGGTGCCGCTAAGCTTGTGGAACTCAAGTTTGTGGGATATGGTGGTAGGCTCCTGATGGGCACATGAGTTTGGGATGGCAGTAACTCTATGCATACGAAATCCGCCCTGAGGGGATGGTAGGCTGCTGACGGCCATATAGTTGAGGGTGCGACTAACCTTATGTGCAAGTTTTCATGGAGTCTTTATGGTTGAGACCCGTGGACCATTTGCCAGCTAGTCAGCTCCGGCAATAAAGGATGTGATGTTGTCGATCTATTATTTTTGCGTGGTGACATGGCTTGTGCCATTTGTGCTGGATGAGTGTGGTGTGTGTGCAAACTTGCCCTCAGGGAGTAGCCATGAGATGTTGAGAACTAGAGCACTGACCTGCACACCAACAGTGAGTACGCTTTCGACAGGTAGCTATGTAGGGCCAACGTTGGAATGTAATCGGAGTGGCATGGCGTACGACGGAACAGGGCAGGGATAGGTACAATGACGTGGACAGTTCGCAGTACTGCATCTGTGAGTCAAGCAGACGGGCCGCAGCTGTCCCTCTGCAAGCCTGGGTGCAAACTGTTCATAGCTCACACGACATAAGTATTGAAAAAACATTTTGGTATTCAGTCCGTCAGCTGGCATCTGTCTAAGGCATTTGTGAAAACATATTGATGTTCTTTCTGTGAGTGATACCCTATTGTGGCTCCCTCTCCCCACATCAGCAGGTAATGCACCCTCTTCCCACATTACCAACATACCCGCAACAACCTTCTTGAGCCCAGAAGTATCCCTGTGCGGTTGGACAAAGAAGAATCTTACTCATGTATAGATTTACATATTAAAAAAAATTATTTAAAGAAAAGAACAACACGTAAGACTGAAGAGAGTTTGGTCCTGTGGTCGCTGCCACGAAGTTGGGGTCACGGGTGTTCAGCACTCAAGACACAGTTAGCCATGTGGGATTTGTTTGTTTTAAATAGGGTTAGTGGTACTAGAAGCATTAAGAGAGTATGAGCCTGTGGTGATGCTTGATGTGGACGGGTCGCCCTGATAGCGAAGTGTCTTGCATACTGGACTGCATCATGTAGAATCGGGACTGTATCTGATTTGTGAGGACTTCTGACTGTAGTGTGGGTCAGAGGTAGCAATGAGGAAGGGCCTACAGCCTTGTGCATACGTTGGTGGCATCACCGGCCTGCGTAGTGCAGATTCAGTGGCACCACTTGTCGGCTGACTTCAGTCTGTTGATACTCCTCACTAATCGAAGGGAGTGAGGTGCTGTGGTCACTGACACGAAGTTGGGGTCACTGCTGTTCAGGACTCAGGACACAGTTTGTCATGTGTTATTTGTTTGTGTTAAATATGGAAAGTGGCACCAGAAGCATTGAGACTGTATGAGCCTGTGATGATGCTTGGTGCAGACGGGTCACACAGGGAGCAATGTGCCTTGCCTACTGGACTACGTCATTTGGGATCGGGACTGTATCTGAATTGTGGGGAGTGCTGACCATAGTGTAGGTCAGAAGTAGCGATGAAGAAGGGCCTACAGCTTTGCGCATACCTTGGTGGCCCCACTGGCATGCATAGTGCAGGTTCAGTGGCACCACTTGTCGGCAGACTTCAATCTGTAAATACTCCTCACTAATCGAAGTGAGTGAGGTGCTGTGGTCGCTGAAATGAAGTTGGGGTCACTGCTGTTCAGGACTCAGGACACAGTTAGACATGTGGGATTTGTTTGTGTTAAATAGGGTTAGTGGTATCAGAAGCATTGAAAGTGTAGGAGCCTGTGATGATGTTTGATGTGGATGGGTCGAACTGGGAGCAATGTGTCTTGCATACTGGACTGTGTCATGTGGAATCGGGACTGTATCTGAATTGTGAGGACTGCTGACTGTAGTGGAGGTCAGAGGTAGCGATGAGGAAGGGCCTACAGCCTTGTTCATAAATTGGTGGGCTCTCCGGCCTGCGTAGTGCAGGTTCAGTGGCACCACTAGTCGGCAGACTTCAATCTGTATATACTACTTACTAATCAAAGGGATTGAGGTGCTGTGGTCACTGCCACGAAGTTGGGGTCGCTGCCATTCAGGACTCAGTTACACATGTGGGATCGCCTGGTGTTACAGAGGGTTAGTGGGACTACGTATCACCGGCCTTGCATATGGAAATTTGGCTGTGATGGAAGAGAGTCTGGTGCTGTGCTTGCTGCAAAGAAGTTGTGGTCGCTTTCATTCAGGACTCAGGATTGGCTTGTGTTGAATAGAGTTAGTGACATCACATGTCGCCAGCCTTCCATATGGCCACATGTCTCACTGATCGAAGGGAGTCTGGTGCTGTAGTTGACTTACGGACTTGTGGTCACTGCTATTTAGTACTCAGGACACAATTGGACATGTACGTTTGTGTTGAAGACAGTTAGTGGCTCTATGTGCAGATGGTCTTCCACATAGTAGGTTAGAGGTAGCCGTGAGGAAGGATCCACAGCCATGTGCGTAAGTTCCTGGCCCCTCTGGCCTGCGTAGTACAGGTTCAGTGGCACCACGTTTAGCTGGCTTTCCATATTCAAATATCCTTCACTGATTGAAGGGAGTTTGATGGTGTGGTCGGTGCCACGAAGTTGGGGTCGCTGCCATTTAGGATTCAGGAACCAGTTACACATGTGGGATCGGCTTGTGTTGAACAGTGTTAGTTGGCAGCACGTTTTGCCGGTCTTCTATAGTGTAGGCAGGACGCAGCAGTCAGCAAAGGCCCACAGGCAGGTTACATTGACTTGAGCAGCACAGATTGGGAGCATTTGGTCTTCTTAAGCCATTATAGTCTCTTACACAATTTGCGTCGTACTAATCTTGAATTGTGAACCGTGTAACCCCAGTGTAGGGCGCAGGCAGCGGTCAGGATGGGCGCACAGCCACTTGGCGTTGAGTTCAGCTGCATAGTTCGTGGCACCTGGAGTACTCGGCATGTGTGCACACTGCGATGATATGTGGTCTCGGAGGCCCGCACTGGGAGCAATGTCTTGACTTGATAAGGCCACTTAGTGATGATTTATGGTGCAGTGAGTTAGTAGCACCTGAAGCACACAGCGTGTACGCATCCTGCGATAAGTCGTGGCCTCGGCGGACTGCAGGGGGAGCAACATGTCTTGCAAACTGGACTGCACCATCTGCAATCACCACTGCATCTGAATTGTAAGCCGTGCTGTCCGCAGTGTATATCGAAGGCAGTAGTTAGCATAGGCATTGAGGAATGCTTTTTGTCACTTCTTCTTGACAAAATCCGAGGACATAGAGTACAGTTCTCTGTGCAATTAATAAATTAAGGCTGAATTCGAGTTGTGAACCCTGCTGTCCGCAGTGGACATTGAAGGCAGTTGTTAGCATAGACATTGAGGAATGCTTTTTGTGACTTCTTCTTGACAAAAATCGAGGGCATAGAGTACAGTTCTCAGTGTAATTAGTAAATCAAGGCTGAATTCAAGTTGTGCACCCTGCTGTCTGCAGTGTAGATCGAATGCAGTAGTCGGTACAGACATAAGTCTGTGGTGTTGTGGCGCTGGGTTCGCAGGGGGTTGTGTGGAGGAGGCCCGGCGTCATGATGGCAGCAACGTGCCAGGATGAGGGCTGCCGCTCTGGCAGACTCGTTGGTCTTCGCATAAGTGAACCACACCCAGGGCTTATACTCCTATACTGGAGTTGCATGCATTGGACCAGCCCACTCCGCTTCCGCTTCAATGGGGGGACAACACAGCCACATGACCGAGATCTTCCCCACTGTCTGAGGTAATATGGTTGCGTCCACTGTGCAGTACACTACATGTATCAATACTATATCTCCACATGGAGAGGTCTGTGTTTTGCATAGTGAGGTCTGTGCAGCACATCACCGGTACACTTGGGATTGTGTGAATTATTGTTGATGGGCGACTTGCCTCCTTCACACATAGTTGGTTGCCACATCTCTGAATATTCAGCTATTGTGCGGTTGAGGGGATATGGTATTTTGGGAAGGTCCATTGTCCTGTTTTGCGCTGCCTTGGTTGTAGTAGTGGGGGAGTGGTCCAGGGAGAGGTTTTGGTGGTGGTGGCGCTGGGTGTTGTCGCCTTGTTGGCTGCATCATTACTACCTTTATCACGTGATTGTTTTTAGATGTGGGTGTGAGTTGGGTGTAATTCACTCAGTAGATAGTTGAAGTCCTTACACCAGTTAAAAGTTGATGTTCATTTGTTACTGGTAAGTGGGGCTATCGCCTGTTTTTAAATATCATTGCAGATTTAACTGGTTGTTGAAAATATGGGGAAGTGGTGGTTTCATGTTTTTTTCCACGGGAACGCCTAGTTTGTATATCATTACCGTTAGTTGTGGCTCTGGTTTGTGGCAATTTTGTTGGCGGAAAGTAGTGATGGAAAAGTGGTGAGATTTGTAGTTTTTACCAGGTTGAGAATGGGATGATAATTAAAAAAGACTGAAAAAAAAGATATGCCTAATGAACATTATAATTAGAAATTAGCATTTAAAAAACCTTTGAAATACACTGAAAAAACCATAGGTTCTACAAACGTTTTAGTTAGGAATTAGCATTTAAAAAACCTTAGAAATTCACAGAAAAAATCATAGGTTTTAGGGACCTTATAGTTAGTTGGACATTTCACTCATACAAAACAATAGAAATTCCGCTGTTATAGTTAGTTGAGCTAACTATAACTCGCGCCCCCGCAATGAACTGCTGAGGACGTCACATATTACATCATTCATGACATGGTCAGTTTCATCACTGATGACATCACTGATGACATCTCAAATGACATCACTGATGACATCACTGATGACATCATCCATGTGAAAATTTGATGCACCTCATCAGACCCTAATATAACACTTGATACACCCACTATAAATTACAGACTACATTTTTCATAACCATAAACACACAAATACCAGTTATTACATATCCACTCATTAATTCCTAGGTCTACACACAAATCCATTGATTGACCCATACAGTCAGTTATTTATATAGTTAGCCATCTATGCAGCATTATCATATCCAGTGACATATCTATACAGACACTCAGACACTGATTCCCATTCATAGAGGTATTGATACACCTAGTCAGTAATGGAAATAATTAATCACACTTTCATTTACTCACCAGTAAAGATATACACATACCACTTCACTTATTTAAACGTATATTAACACATAGTTACACTCTGATACAATAACTAATACAAGCACATACTGATACATACAGGCACTCTCTCAATCAGTCACTCTCACATATAGACATTTAGACAGTCGAACACTCACACATACTGCCTTTCACATATGCAGTTACTCACACATGTACCACTGAGGTATCCATTTACTCACCAACACGCCTATACATACACTCTCCCAGCCATATGGCTTTTCACAGATACAGACTTCAACACATATACCCAGTGAATTATCCACTTACACATCTATGCACAGAGTCACACCCTCCACCCACACAGAGACTCAGGCCCCCATACAGATACTCAGACAACCAATCAATAGCCCATATAGATCTTCATTTAGTTGCTAACCAACCTCTGCAACTGCTTACATACCAACTGACAACCTAAACTTTGTGAATGTCTGTATCAAGCGCTAACAGATGCATTAAGCAAGATATAATTAATGACTCAGTTATACAGTCAGTCACATACCTAGTTAATTATCCATCCTGATTCTTATACACCCATTCATTCCTCAATACACTTTGGTATAATATTTAAAATGTATTTACATTTTATAGAAACACACATTCGCTGGATGATGTCATCAGTGATGTCATTTGAGATGTCATCAGTGATGTCACTGACCATGTCATGAATGATGTAATATGTGACGTCATCAGCAGTGCATTGCGGGGGCGCAAGTTATAGTTAGCTCAACTAACTATAACAGCGGAATTTCTATCGTTTTGTATGAGTGAAATATTCAACTAACTATAACGTCCCTAAAACCTATGTTTTTTTCTGTGAATTTCTAAGGTTTTTTAAATGCTAATTCCTAACTATAACGTCTGTAAAACCCTTGGTTTTTCAGTGAAAATATATATATATATATATATATGTATATATATATATATATATATATATATAGATATATATATATAGATATATTACCTACTGGCGGTCGCCAGTAGGTATATATAGTTAGGATTTTTTCTCTATGGGATTTTTGAAAATTCTATGTCTAATAACTTTGGCGTTTGTTAACGGAATTGGCTGAAATTTTCAGGAAAATGGAACATTTTGTTTCTGAGCAGCCCCTGAAAATTTGGGGGGGGTTTCGTCAAGGGGGGCCGAGAAAAAAGGGGGGTCCCAAAACGCGTTTTTCCCATGTTAATTTCCATAGGGCGGTTGGCCTCACTTTTAGCTCGAACGGCTGAATGGATTTGCACGAAACTTGGCAAAATTGTAGGGACTGGTAGCCCGATGTGCCTTTGCTAGGTCTCAATATATGTGCTCCAGTGGATTTTGATAAATTAACGTTCATAAAATATATATATATATCTGTAACAGCGCTCCGGGTAGCGCTCCAGTTCGCGTACTTGACGCGTAACGGAACTTCGCGAAGGGAAGCTGATTGGCTCTCCGGTGTCTGTCAACATTCTAAACAGTCTGGAGCGGCCGCCATCTTGTTTCTCGGTAGGATCGAGAGACAAGAGGAGGCCAAAACAAAGGGGGAAATGACCATAAGGGGGCATAGTAGATCCTCCCTGACCCCCTAGGTTTGATGTGGAGGCTTTAAAAGGGCACCGCAGTGCAAAAAAAAAAAAAAACGTTTTTTTTGCGTGGGGAGCGCCCGGTACGCTTTTGTGCAATGGGCGGTGGTAATCTAAATGATGAGGGGGGGGGCAGCGTTCAAAGCACATCAGCGTGCATAAACACAAAAATGTTTTTATCTACCACGTACTTGACTTATCTCTCTGAGATGCATTCCCTTGTGTTTCGGCAATGGTAGTCTGTTCATTACATAGATCGCCCGAGGGCGGTAGTACAGACCGCGCGTAGGAAAGGGTCAAAAGCCAGGGGTATAGGAGTATGTAACAAGCGAGTCATTTAATTGAAAAAACTAAACGTGACAAACGGTTGCAGGATCAGTGAAGGTTGATTTTATAATTGAAAGTATAACAGGATCAGTTACAATAAAATCGTCCATACGCACACCATGGGCGAGTATCATAGGTAACATTATTTCGAAGCTTTATTAATACAATAATCAATAATGAAAAATCGGCATCAATAGGGTTGTCCGTATTCCTAGTCAGTACCCTTCCCCGCCCACCATGTGCACAAAGATCGCATACATCCCCCATAACGTCAAGGCTAAGTAACTAGAACGTCATAAGGAGTTGCAAGTCGCTCCCATACTGGCGCCATTTTGGTCGAGGCCAGGCAGGTCCAGAGTATAGTTCAATGTCTCCAATAGGTAGCAGCAGGACCAGAATCCCTTTCGGCAGTTCTGGCTTCGTCATTACGAGCACTAGAAAACAAGACATTCTGGGCAATACCACCCTTGACGCAGCCCTTTATTCTACAAGATGGTGTCTTTCAAAAGCCAGGGGTATAGGAGTATGTAACAAGCGAGCCATTTAATTGAAAAAACTAAACGTGACAAACGGTTGCAGGATCAGTGAAGGTTGATTTTATAATTGAAAGTATAACAGGATCAGTTACAATAAAATCGTCCATACGCACACCATGGGCGAGTATCATGGGTAACATTATTTCGAAGCTTTATTAATGCAATAATCAATAATGAAAAATCGACATCAATAGGGTTGTCCGTATTCCTAGTCAGTACCCTTCCCCGCCCGCCATGTGCAGAAAGACCGCATACATCCCCCATAACGTCAAGGCTAAGTAACTAGAACGTCATAAGGAGTTGCAAGTCGCTCCCATACTGGCGCCATTTTGGTCGAGGCCAGGCAGGTCCAGAGTATAGTTCAATGTCTCCAATAAGTAGCGGCAGGAGCAGAATCCCTTTCGGCAGTTCTGGCTTCGTCGTTACGAGCACTAGAAAACAAGACATTCTGGGCAATACCACCCTTGACGCAGCCCTTTATTCTACAAGATGGTGTCTTTCAAAAGCCAGGGGTATAGGAGTATGTAACAAGCGAGCCATTTAATTGAAAAAACTAAACGTGACAAACGGTTGCAGAATCAGTGAAGGTTGATTTTTTAATTGAAAGTATAACAGGATCAGTTACAATAAAATCGTCCATACGCACACCATGGGCGAGTATCATGGGTAACATTACTTCGAAGCTTTATTAATACAATAATCAATAATGAAAAATCGACATCAATAGAGTTGTCCGTATTCCCAGTCAGTACCCTTCCCCGCCCGCCATGTGCACAAAGACCGCATACATCCCCCATAACGTCAAGGCTAAGTAACTAGAACGTCATGAGGAGTTGCAAGTCGCTCCCATACTGGCGCCATTTAGGTCGAGGCCAGGCAGGTCCAGAGTATAGTTCAATGTCTCCAATAAGTAGCGGCAGGAGCAGAATCCCTTTTGGCAGTTCTGGCTTTGTCATGAAAAATCGACATCAATAGGGTTGTCCGTATTCCGAGTCAGTACCCTTCCCCGCCCGCCATGTGCACAAAGACCGCATACATCCCCCATAACGTCAAGGCTAAGTTCAATGTCTCCAATAAGTAGCGGCAGGAGCAGAATCCCTTTCGGCAGTTCTGGCTTCGTCATTACGAGCACTAGAAAACAAGACATTCTGGGCAATACCACCCTTGACGCAGCCCTTTATGCTACAAGATAGTGTCTTCCATTCAGAAAATATTGTTGGCAGCATTTTGAAAGGAAAGATAAACGGCCGTTCTCCTAGTGAGTCTCACATTGTTACATTTATGAAGAATGTTGAAGAGTAGTATGTTGAAAATCTGAAGCCATCGTTCTACAAACTCTCAACCAGCCTTGGATGGAAAAATCCTGAAGAATGTACAAACTGAAAACCAGTTTTTGTCTGCATAGCATCAACAGCGACACTTGAGTCAGCTTTGTGTGAAGCCGCCATCTTGATCCAATCAATACCGTCCCCCTGCACACATTCAGGGACCAGGCCGCATTGCGAGGGCACCGCAAGATGTGTCTTCAGGTCAAACGGATTGTGGGACAAGGTCCAGAATGAAGAGTCACCAAAAGGCAAAAAGTTCCGCCGGACCCCGGGAGCCGGCCGCCTATGTCGGGGGCGATCTCAGGCCACACCAGGGCAACAAGACTAGGGGAGGGGGCAGGAGCCAAGCGCTCCCTCCCAGTCCGCGCCACCACACCGCCCCTCGGGGGCCTCCGTCAAGCGGTTCAGGGAGGCACCGCAGGCAGCGGTTCTTCAGATCAGTGGCTCTCACCGGCAAGGCTCCCCTCCGTCAGCAGCGATCGTTGGTGCTGTGGTTGCGGCCGGAGGCCCCACCTAGTCAACGCCCCGCCCTCTCCATGTCGTAGGCCCCAAGAGTGGGCGCAACTCAGCTGGATGGCGGGTGAGACGCTGTAGCCGCAAGAGTAGGCGAAACTCAACCGGCCGAGTGAGGCACTGTGCCGCAAGACCGGGCGGAACTCAGCTGGCCGAGCGAGACTTGGGGAGGGGGCAGGATCCAAGCGCCCCCTCCCAGTCCGCGCCACCACACGGCCCCTCGGGGGCCTCTGTCAAGCGGTTCAGGGAGGCACCGCTGGCAGCGGTTCTTCAGATCAGTGGCTCTCACCGGCAAGGCTCCCCTCCGTCAGCAGCGATCGTTGGCGCTGTGGTTGCGGCCGGAGGCCCCACCTAGTCAACGCCCCGGCCTCTCCATGTCGTAGGCCGCTAGAGTGGGCGCAACTCAGCTGGATGGCGGGTGAGACGCTGTAGCCGCAAGAGTAGGCGAAACTCAACCGGCCGAGTGAGGCACTGTGCCGCAAGAGCGGGCGGAACTCAGCTGGCCGAGCGAGACTTGGGGAGGGGGCAGGAGCCAAGCGCCCCCTCCCAGTCCGCGCCACCACACGGCCCCTCGGGGGCCTCTGTCAAGCGGTTCAGGGAGGCACCGCAGGCATTGGTTCTTCAGATCAGTGGCTCTCACCGACAAGGCTCCCCTCCGTCAGCAGCGATCGTTGGCGCTGTGGTTGCGGCCGGAGGCCCCGCCTAGTCAACGCCCCGGCCTCTCCATGTCGTAGGCCGCAAGAGTGGGCGCAACTCAGATGGATGGCGGGTGAGACGCTGTAGCCGCAAGAGTAGGCGAAACTCAACCGGCCGAGTGAGGCACTGTGCCGCAAGAGCGGGCGGAACTCAGCTGGCCGAACGAGACTTGGGGAGGGGGCAGGAGCCAAGCGCCCCCTCCCAGTCCGCGCCACCACACCGCCCCTCGGGGGCCTCCGTCAAGCGGTACAGGGAGGCACCGCAGGCAGCGGTTCTTCAGATCAGTGGCTCTCACCGGCAAGGCTCCCCTCCGTCAGTAGCGATCGTTGGCGCTGTGGTTGCGGCCGGAGGCCCCGCCTAGTCAACGCCCCGGCCTCTCCATGTCGTAGGCCGCAAGAGTGGGCGCAACTCAGCTGGATGGCGGGTGAGACGCTGTAGCCGCAAGAGTAGGCAAAACTCAACCGGCCGAGTGAGGCACTGTGCCGCAAGAGCGGGCGCAACTCAGCTGGCCGAGCGAGACTTGGGGAGGGGGCAGTAGCCAAGCGCCCCCTCCCAGTCCGCGCCACCACATCGC
Organism: Lissotriton helveticus; assembly: GCF_964261635.1. NCBI lineage: Eukaryota > Metazoa > Chordata > Amphibia > Caudata > Salamandridae > Lissotriton > Lissotriton helveticus. The sequence continues at coordinate 1,596,280,607 of NC_136059.1, read as the reverse complement.
CCCTCGGGGGCCTCCGTCAAGCGGTTCAGGGAGGCACCGCAGGCAGCGGTTCTTCAGATCAGTGGCTCTCACCGGCAAGGCTCCCCTCCGTCAGCAGCGATCGTTGGCGCTGTGGTTGCGGCCGGAGGCCCCACCTAGTCAACGCCCCGGCCTCTCCATGTCGTAGGCCGCAAGAGTGGGCGCAACTCAGCTGGCCGAGCGAGACTTGGGGAGGGGGCAGGAGCCAAGCACCCCCTCCCAGTCCGCGCCACCACACCGCCCCACGGGGGCCTCCGTCAAGCGGTTCTGGGAGGCACCGCAGGCAGCGGTTCTTCAGATCACAACAGAGTTTCATGCTCGATCGATTGAGCTGGCCGAATCAGGCAACAAGAAGGTGGGGGGGGCACCTCTTGCTCAACTACCACTTGAGGAGGTGGTACTCTCTTCCTAGGAGGTGGTGGTGGTGGTGGTGGGGATGCACCAGCTGAAGCTACAACACTTGCCATTGCTAAGTGATGAAAAAAGGTCTTCCTCTCACAAAGATGAAAGTCAGAGTGAGGAAACAAGGAGGGGTTTTCATCATTTGGGACAAAAAATAGTTCTAAACCAATAAAAAGTGTTATTTTTGGGTCACATGACCTAGCCTTACATCATTAGGAACCCATAAGTGAAATGAACCAATGAAAAGTTTTATTAACAAGTCACATGACCTGTTATGCTTACGTTACGCGCTCCGCGCCGCGCCCTGGATCGCTTCCGGGAAGCTGCGCTTCGCGCCTCGCGTATTGAAGCACTTCCGGGTGCGCTAACGCGGCTCGTCATATGACGCATTACGCGACGCATCACGATGTTGTTTTCTAACGCGGCAGTTGCGCAAACAGAACGTTTATCGGCCGTGCATATGGAATACATACACATTCATACCATTCAATCAGGGCATGTACGCTCAGTCACACCATACAATTTTTCACGTTCAAAGTGATGGTCTGCACTCCATGCAATATCTCACAGCGCTTGTCTATGTCTTTCCCTACATGGAGCACGGTGCGATCCATGTCCACTCCATTCTTCAGTCGGAACTCCGATGTAACCTACAGAGGAGAAAAGAAAGGGGGGGGGGGATACAGCATTCAGAGGATGTCAGCGCGCGCAAACACGAAAAAGCTTCTACTTACCATGTATCAGACTAGCTGCAGGAACGTGTGATACAACAGATCTTGGCTATCCCTTTCGCATTATTTTTCTGTGTAACATATCCTCCCCTTCTTATGATGCCAAAAAATGTTTCATTTTGTTTGTCTCTAAATTCGAGTTCCCTCTTCGTGTATTTGTTTCTCAATTAGTCTTATTTTATGGGAGAAAATACCACACCTTACATTCGGCAGATACCTTAAGCTACGGTCGACCATTTTCTAACAATTCTGGAAAAAGGGCAGGTGTGACGGATACAAATTTCAATCAATCCAAAATTCAGGCAAAGGGTCTGCATTATCTGTCTTCTATTGTTTGGGAATAACAGCCATTATTCTAAAATCCTACCAACCTAGACGATTGTTATGACGCTGATTCCATACTTCCTTCGAAAACTTTTTTTTTTGCAAAAATGTCAGTATACAAATACGGGCCTACAACCACGTGGGCCGGCCACGGAGCAAACTGGAATCGTATATGATGAGGGGACCTTTACACTGTAGAAAAACGTAACGGGCGGGCCATTAGGTTGCAGGAATTAAGGTGTCTAACAGTTGCGGAATCGGTGGACGTAAATTTTATAATGAAAGTACGACAGGACCAGTTACAATGAAATTATCTAGATATACATTTGCGGGCAAGTACCATGAGTAACGTTAATTCGAACTTTCAATAGTACAGTAATGAATAATACATCAGAACTTAATATCAATAGGGATGTGCAAATGTTCAATCAGTACCCGTCCCCGCCCGCCATGTGCTCCAAAACTGCATACATATCTCGTGATATCAAGGCTGAGCAACCAGTACACATCAAGGAGTTGCGAGTCTCATTTATACCGATGCCATTTTGGGCGAGGCCGGGCAGGTCCAGAATATAGTCAAAATGTCTCCACCAACCAGCGGTCGGAACAGAACCCCTTTCAGCAGTCCAAAAAGTTCCGTTAAATGACAACAGAAGGGACAGGCAACAAGAACCATCAGTCAAAGAGGGGAGGGCAAGTTCTTCTCTACCGGGTCACGTTGGGGCTCCACCGGAACTGATCGAATTGGTAGTGTACAGTGTTTCTGGATGTTTCAGACTGAAGCTGGCCTCAGCATGAGAGCACCTCGTGGCTACGTCATGGCCATTCCGCGAGCAATTATGGCAGTCGCTCCCCACCGGAAGTCTGCGGGAGTCGGGGGCCCCGGTGACTCTTGTAGAATCTTCAAGGCTGAGGGGACGCTTTTGGGAATGGGGCCCATGCCCTAGCAGTCAAGCGTCCGAGTTTCAGGGTTGCCCAGAGCCATCCTTGCAGGCCAGGCCCAAGTCTGTGGAGCCGACCGCCATTTAGTGAGCTCCGTGGCAGCCGCCTGTCGCTGTACCACAAGAGTGGGTGCAATTCAGCCGGATGGCGGGTGAGACGCTGTAATAGCAAGAGCAGGCAAAACTCAGGTGGCCGAGCGACGCAATGTGCCACAAGAGCGGGCGCAATTCAGGTGGCCGAGTGAAGCGCTGGGGTGCAGCTGAGAAACCTCCACCTGGGGAGGTGGGGGAGGCTCGTTCGCGCCACCTCTCCCTTCCAGTGCACCCCACGCCGTCTCCTGGCGCAGGTATATGTGATGGTCGGACCAGGGCACCGCAGGACGTGTCTTCAGGTCAAACGGATTGTGGGACAAGGTCCAGAATGAAAGAGTCACCAAAAGGCAAAAAGTTCCGCCGGACCCCGGGAGCCGGCCGCCTATGTCGAGGGCGATCTCAGGCCACACCAGGGCAACAAGACTTGGGGAGGGGGCAGGAGCCAAGCGCCGCCTCTGAGTCCGCGCCACCACACCGCCCCTCGGGGCCTCCGTCAAGCGGATCAGGGAGGCACCGCAGGCAGCGGTTCTTCAGATCAGTGGTCTCCCCGGCAAGGCTCCCCTCCGTCAGCAGCGATCGTTGGCGCTGTGGTTGCGGCCGGAGGCCCCGCCTAGTCAACGCCCCGGCCTCTCCATCTAGTAGGCCGCAGAGTAGTCGGGGAGAAATCCCGGGAACGGCGGCATGTATTTGGATCGATGTTGCAGCAGGCTGCCATGTAAATAGTTACTTAATAAAACGTTTTACCCTGTTACTTTGCTGGTGTGTTGTATATATTTATAATATTTGCATAGGGTTTGTCGTTATTTTGGGCGGGGTGGGCGGCGGAGCCGAGCTGTCTTGCAGCCATCATGGCGTCGAGCTCGGTTCCTCTCACTAGTTTCATATTTCTCATGAGGGGTTGTTCCTAATGTTTCTATTTTAGCGAGGTCAAAAAGAGATTCCATTAGTGGCCTACTGATTTTGCTTGATTCCTTTTGTTTTTTCTAACGATTTTTCACTATCTGCAAAGACTAAACAGAGTATTGCGACTCTGTGCTTGTTTGTAAATAGAGAATGAACCAAAGAGAAGCAATTCCAAAACAGTAAATGCTTGGATAACAATCAATCAAATGGAGAGGGAAGCAGGCACGACGGATTACAACGGGGGCAAAGGCCTGCGTTACCTACCCTTCACTATCTGCAAAGAGAGAATACTCCTAAAAGAAAAGAGGGGGGGGCAGCGTTCAAAGCACATCAGCGTGCATAAACACGAAAATGTTTTTACCTACCACGTACTTGACTTTTTAAAGCTTTTGATATTTGCTAATAAAAAACCATTGAAATTCACTGAAAAAACCATAGGTTATAGACCATATATAGTTAGGAATTAGCATTTACAAAACCTTGAAAATTCACTGAAAAAACCATAGGTTATAGACCATATATAGTTAGGAATTAGCATTTACAAAACCTTGAAAATTCACTGAAAAAACCATGGGTTATAGACCATATATAGTTAGGAATTAGCATTTACAAAACCTTATTTTACTCACACAAAACCATTGAAATTCCATATATAGTTAGCTGCACTAACTATATATCGCGCACCCGCAATCCACTGCTGATGATGTCACATATTACATCATTCATGACATGGTCAGTGAAATCACTGATGACATCACTGATGACATCTCAAATGACATCACTGATGACATCTCAAATGACATCACTGATGACATCACTGATGACATCTCAAATGACATCACTGATAACATCTCAAATGACATCACTGATGACATCTCAAATGACATCACTGATGACATCTCATTTGACATCAATGGTCACATCACTGATGATATCATTCATGTGACAATACAATGCATCTCCTCACACTTTAATATAACCTCTGTTACACCCAGTGTTAAATACAGAATATAATTTTTTAAACCATTGACACACCAATACTAGTTACTACATACGCACTCACTGATTCCTACGTCTACACACACATTCACTCATTCACCCATACAATCACTCATCTTTACAACACTATCATATGCCCTCATACACCTATACAGACACTCACACTCTGCCACTCATCCATGGAGTTACTCACACACCTAGTCAGTCCTGTAAAGAATCAATCACACTTCCATTTTCTAATCTATACAGTTAAACATAGAGTACCTTACATTTTCAAACATATACTAACACATTCTTACTCTCTTATACAATCATTGATACAAGAACACATTGATCTGCACAGAGTCACACATCTCCCAGCCAGCCACACACACACTCAGTCTCCCATACAAATACTTGGACAATCAATCAATAACCCATATAGTTACTCATATAGCTACTGATCAACACATGCAGCAGTTTACAGAACAACAGACATAATGATGCACAAATTAAGACAGTTTAGTCACTAACCCATGCACTCAGTGAGACACATTTAATCACTCACTCATACAGTCAGTCACGCACCTACTAAATGCTTCATCCAGACACTTCTACATCTACTCATTCTTCAATATGTAAAACATATTTAAACTTTACAGAAACACACAGTCACTGGATGATGTCATCAGTGATGTCATCAGTGATGTCATTTGAGATGTCATCAGTGATGTCATCAGTGATGTCACTGACCATGTCATGAATGATGTAATATGTGACATCATCAGCAGTGGATTGCGGGTGCGCGATATATAGTTAGTGCGGTCGCCAGTAGGTATATATAGTTAGGATTTTTTCCCTATGGGATTTTTGAAAATTCTATGTCTAATAACTTTGGCGTTTGTGGACGGAATTGGCTGAAATTTTCTGGAAAATGGAACATTTTGTTTCTGAGCAGCCCCTGGAAATTTGGGGGGGGTTTGTCAAGGGGGGGCCGAGAAAAAAGGGGGGTCCCAAAACGTGTTTTTAACATTGAGTTTTCCATAGGGCGGTCTGTCGCACTTTTAGCCCGAACGGCTGAATGGATTTGCACGAAACTTGGCAAAATTGTAGAGATTGGTAGCCCGATGTGCCTTTTGTAGGTCTCAATATATGTGCTCCAGTGGATTTTGAGAAATTAACGTTTAAAAAAAGATATATATCTGTAACAGCGGACTGGGCAGCTCCCGGTTCGCGGACCGGGGCGCGTACCAAAACTTCGCGTAGCGAAGCTGATTGGTTATCCGGCGTCTGTAAACATTCCAAACAGTCCGGAGCGGCCGCCATCTTGTCTCTCGGTAGGATTGAGAGACAAAAGGAGGCCAAAACAAAGGTGGAAATAACCATAAGGGGGCATAGTAGATCCTCCCTGACCCCTTAGGTTTAATGTGAAGGCTTTAAAAGGGCCCCGCGGGGCAAAAAAAAAAATATTTTTTTTTTGTTTTTTTGCGTGGGTAGCGCCCGGTCCGCGAACCGGGAAGCGTTCTGGGCAGCGTACTGCAATGAAAAATGAATGATAGACTTTTCAAATGCTGTATGTTAATTGATTGTTGGTTTTGTTGATTATTTTTTTATTTTTTATTTTTTAAGCATTTTTTATTGTGTTTCATAATTTATTAAACTTTCTAACATTTCATTGTCAGAAATTTCATAATTATCATGGAATATACATTGTAGTCTCTGAGGTTGTAAAATGTCCTCATTTGCAAGGAGGTTATCTACTGCTTGTACACATTGCAGTAGTTCTTGGTCCCAAGTTTCATCCATAAATTCAATCTCATTTGGATCAATGATTTCTGTGTTGGACTCAGGAAGGACAATTTCAAATGAAATTTTTTGTTCGCTTTCCATTTTCCCTGAAATTTGCATAAAAATATATATATTAGTAGAGGTAGGGCACTGTTGGGATTAATTTTAGATAGGCAGTTTTTAACAGTGAATTTATCTTTGGGCAGTGTATAGTATCAGAGTGGAAGTAGGAATATAAAAAAGTGTATGTGATTTAACGTAAGTAAATTCATAATTATACAAGACAAGCCTAACTCCATCCATAACTATAACAGAGAAGTCTATCTAAATGTATAACTACTACAGAGGGATAGTATATATCTATCAGAAAAAGTTTGCCATATTAACTTAAAGTGCACAATATACTTCAGTTTTAAAAATAACAACTTACCTTTAAAAAGAAGTTGAAGTTATTAATGAAAATCCTATTGAAATGTACACCAGGAAGTAGTAGTCAAAATGGCTGTGTTTCCTTCTCTTCCTTTATATATATTCGGGTACATAACCAATCAAATGTCAGGTAAAAAAAGTAGAAAATGAAAGTAACATTTTAATTGGTTGTCAATTCCAACACTTCAGATGTGTTTTGTGAAGTAATTTACCTCACGGTATTTAGAGAGGTCTACAGGCTAAATGGCTAAATGGAATTCCAATCAAATTTGTGAAAATGGTAGGGATTGGTATGTAGTATGAGCTAATCTATATTTGGTGAAATTGTCTCAAGTGGCTTTTGTGTGAACTACTTTCCCACCTTTTTTGATGGTGCGCTTCCCAGGGAGCGACCCGGTACGCGAACCGTTGAGCGCCCCGGTTCGCGGACCTTAAGCGTTCCGGGAGTCCACCATTTTGTGTTTCGGTCGAATTAAGATACAAGATGGAGGGCAAATAATGTTCAGAATGGGTAGAAGGGGGCACGGTAGAGTTATCTTGACCCCCTAGGTTTTCTGAGGGTGGCTGAGGAGGCTTATATGTGCGAAAAAAAAACATTTTTAAAAAAAATTTCGCGAGGTTAGCTCCCGGTTCGCGTACCGGGTAGCGGCCCCGGTAGCGTATTTTGTTGAAAATTAGTGAAAAATGTTAGAGTTAAATAATAATTGTGAGTGATCAGATGTAGGGTAGCTCTGAGAAGAGCTTTTGGGTTTATGGTACATTTAGGTACTTATAAGTAGGTACCAATGCACATTCTTAAATTCAGAGTGAAAATTCTGTTGCCCTCATCTGAGAAGTGAACTCCATTTCCTCTGTAGATATCTTGCATGTAGTAACGCAAGTTATTGTTGTACAGGGAGCCCATTCCATGGTCTCTCATGTAAGCTGAAACAGATTTGTTTACATGCTTCCTCGACTTCTCAATTTGTGGACAAAATTGGTTTGACCACCTCCATTTCTGTCTTTGGCATATATTTGAATATACCAAGGCAGTCTGAGGAAAAAGTGCAATTAATTGCTCAAAGGTGTCCTTTAAAAGCATTTCCAGACCTACACCAGTCAAAGTGCCCAAGTCATTACCTCCACAGTGCACAATTAACAGGTCAGGTTTGGGCAAATGCATAAAGGTTTTCACCAATGGTATCAATTGGTGACATTTTAATCCTCTGTGGCCAAACCACTTAATTTCCACATCTTGTAAATTGAGGTTAGGTAAATTCCTGCTTTCAACGTACCTTTGAGCCCAGTGAATATAACTATGACCAACAATCCAGACAGAAAACATGGTGAGAGAAGGTTCTCCTGCAGTCAGATGAAGTGTGGCAATGAAATGGCAGTTGAAAAAATGAGAGTTTGAAATGAAAAAAACTGTGGAGTTTCTGTGTTCATGAAGCAGTAACAGTGATTGGTGGATTTTGATTGCTGAAAACAAAAAGTTAGGGTGCACGGATGTGTTCTTTGAAAGATGTATTTTGAGTGGTCAATAAAAAGTCATTAAATGAAAGAATGCACTGGATATGCAGGTGCACTGAGAGTTCAGAGTTCAATTGCAACATTGTTGTGTGAACTTGCAAACAACAGAGTTCTTCCAGGAGGTGGTTGCCATGCAGATAAAGCAGAAAGGGCAGAGGGGGGATGGGTTTTCATTTGAAAAAAGTGAGGGAAGACTTTTGATTGGGTGACATGAGAGATATGTGTGAAGAATTACAGCATTTCTGTGCTTTTCATAGCTGCAGACTCTGGAGTGCATACCTTTTGCTCTGCTGCAGACAAATTGGTGTGTTTCTGAGACTGTTTTCAAACTCAAAGTATTTGCTAAGGTGAGAAAATATTTCTTTACTTTAGATAGAGAATAGTGTGCTTTAAGGAGAAAATTATGATTTATGTGGCGCAAATTGCTTGTAAATATGCTCTCACATGTGTATGGAAAATTTTGATTTTGAATGTTTGTGTTACATAGCCATGTTAAAAGTGACCCAACCATGCTGGAAAGGCAATCAAAAAATGCTTTCATGTGTTTTATTGACATTTTAAGTCATTTTCCCATGTGCAGTGTTTAGAAATTATGATTTGAAAATCGTTTTTGGGGAAAAGGAATTGTTTTTAAAATCATGACAAGGAGATAATGGTGTATACTTCTTTATAAGGCTATTGACTGTCCCTGAGGTTATTTTTCTCATTTTAGTGTAAGACCTTTCTCTGTGGCGCAAATTGCTTGTAAATATGCTCCCACATGTGCATGGAAAATTTAGAGTTTGAATGTTTGTGTTACATAGCCATGTTAAAAGTGACCCTACCATGCAGGGAAGCCAATCAAAAAACGCATTTATGTGTCTTAAGGACATTTTAAGTCATTTTCCCATGTGCAGTTTTTAGAAATTATGATTTGAAAATCGTTTTTGGGGAAAAGGAATTGTTTTTAAAATCATGACAAGGACATAATGGTGTATGCTTCTTTATAAGGCAATTGACTGTCCCTGATGTTATTTTTCTCATTTTAGTGTAAGACCTTTCTCTGTGGCGCAAATTGCTTGTAAATATGCTTCCACGTGTGCATGGAAAATTTTGATTTTGAATGTTTGTGTTACATAGCCATGTTAAAAGTGACTCAACCATGCTCGAAAGGCAATCAAAAAACGCTTTCATGTGTTTTAATGACATTTTAAGTCATTTTCCCATGTGCAGTGTTTAGAAATTATGATTTGAAAAACGTTTTTGGGGAAAAGGAATTGTTTTTAAAATCATGACAAGGACATAATGGTGTATGCTTCTTTATAAGGCAATTGACTGTCCCTGATGTTATTTTTCTCATTTTAGTGTAAGACCTTTCTCTGTGGCGCAAATTGCTTGTAAATATGCTCCCACATGTGCATGGAAAATTTAGATTTTGAATGTTTGTGTTACATAGCCATGTTAAAAGTGACCCTACCATGCAGGAAAGCCAATCAAAAAACGCTTTTATGTGTCTTAAGGACAATTTAAGTAATTTTCCCATGTGTAGTGTTTTGAAGTTATGATTTGAAAATCGTTGTTGAGGTAAAGGAATGTTGTTAAAATTTATGTGCGCCATATGCCCCCAAATTTCTTTTTCAGGGGTGCAGCAGGGTGTTCTTGAGATACCCCTGCACGCTTGAAAAAAATCCTATTTTGTGATGAGCTAATTGCTAATCACAAATTGCAACCTTCATTCCTATGAGCCTCCTAGCCCATGGAAATGAATGGTTAATTTGCAATTAGCAATTTGCTCATTGCAAATTAGGAATAGTAAAGAATTGCTATTTATTCCTTACAATTTGCTATTTAGGAAATGCAAAATAGTTTGATGGTACATATGGTGGTTCATCTGTAACAAGATAAGAAGCTTAGGGATACATTTATGATGACTAGCGCAATAAAGTGCACATTACTTACTTCATTGGTAGGCCTTTACATGTATTATCTCCTCTGTATTCTTCATCAAGCGTAACTTTAATCTGCAATCCTGAGTAGGCCTCACCTTAAACAAACCTCTGGATAGGACACACTTTATTGTCATCCTGGATTAATCATTTAAAATGGTAGGGACAGATTTATGATAGGTGTATGCCTCTTTTGTGCCACTGTGCGTCACTTTTATGATGCAGCGGTGGTGCAAAAGATTTGCTATGAGGCGACAACATTACAAATTGATGCATTTAGGCAGATATGTCATGGTGTAAAAAAAACGTACCACATAAAACCCAAGCAGCAGTGATGCAAAAGATGCACCATGCCGCAAGACAGGCCTCAGTTGGGGCCATATGTATGAAGGTAATTAGCATTTGCTAATATCAAAATTCTACGAATTTCGGCCTTTGTGAATGTTAATTAGACAAATGGTATGTATCAAACAAGTTTGATGCAAAATAAGGATTTGCTATTCCTTATTTTGCAATTGCACTGAAGGATTTGCAAATTTTGTGACTACGTGAATGCAATGTATCAAACAAAAACTATGTAAAAAATGACATTAAGGATTTGGAAACTATTGTGGTAAATTGGTGGTAATTTGTGAATTCTTTTCAAAAAGCTTTTATTCAAAAAAACAAAAGGTGCCATATGACGCCAACACATGCCCTTAGGGCATGTATGTGTGCCATATGCCCCCAAATTTCTTTTTCAGGGGTGCAGCAGGGTGTTCTTGAGACACCCCTGCACCCTTGGAAAAATTCCTAATTTGTGATGAGCAAATTGGTAATCGCAAATTAAACCTTCATTCCTATGAGCCTCCTAGCCCATGGAAATGAATGGGTAACTTGCAATTAGCAATTTGCTCATCGCAAATTAGGAATGGTAAAGAATCGCTATTTATTCCTTAAAATTCGCTATTTAGGAAATGTAAAATATTTTGATGATACATATGGCAGTTCATCTCTAACAAGATAAGAAGCTTAGGGATACATTTATGATGACTGGCGCATCACCAGGGATGTGACAGTCATCCTGCGCCGCTGTTCCGCCACCCATGGTGTGCTGCATTTACAATGCGGCGCAGCATGGGGCAAAAATGGCACAGATGCGTGACGCATATGTGCCGTAAAGGTGGCGCATTGCTGGAGTTGTATTGCAAGTGCGATGCAGCTCCAGCAAGGCTCAGGGGTGCTGCATCTCCACAATGCTGCATCAAGACCTATGCCAGCTTCAAGCAGGCGCAGGGTTTAGACGCAGCTTTCTCCTATCTGATTGTAAATGCGGCACACCTTGGGTGGCAGAGCAGTGGTGCATGTTAACTGGTGCATGCCTGGGGATGTGCCATTTAATATAAATCTGCCCCTTTACATTTAAGTATGTGCAGGGGACACAGAGTCGGTGAGGCTTATCCAAGGTTAAGAAGAGATGAGTCCTGTTCAGTGAATAATTAGACATAGGCTTCACCTGCTCAGCATTGCTGGACATGGCTAAATAATAGCTGCTAAATGTTAATCTTGTTAAACAATTTTACTATTATAATCTCTGAGATTTGTCTCTTACTCTGCAACATCTCATTGTTGTTATCTTTCTTTAAAGATAAAGACAACTTCAACATGAGCGACAATCTGCAATCAGTTGATTTTGACCTCAGCATTGAACTTGTAATTGAAACATCAGTGGATGTTGATCCTTTGGATGATTTAAATCCTGAGGATGAAGAAGAGCGTGATGAGGATGCAGATTTGTCCGAACTATATGATATAGGATGGGAAGCTGACCTGCTTGAGCCTTTGGAAATATAAACATTTATTTTTAAATTTTATAATTAATAAAAAGTAAAAAGGTAAACCGTTTAATTTAAAAATAAAGACACCTTCAAAAACAGGTTATGTGTAGTGTCTTCAATAAAATATTAAAATATGTTCATAAAATTAGATCAGATTCACATATAAAATAGCATAGATTCTTTTCTGGTATTTTTGTATTGTAAGATTGCCAATGACTAAAAAATCTTCAAATTAAAATGTCAAGTAGTGTGTTAAGTTTTTGATCACTGTTACTGATTTACTGTTTGGTAATAATGTTTATTAACATTTTTTATTATATTTTTCCTCAGATTCAACTGCAGATCATTTCAAGATTTTACCATGCCTACAATACAAAGACAGATAAAGGCTGCAAAACGTCAAAGACAGCAGGTGAAAACAAAAACCCAGCAGTCCTCTAACAAAAAGATTTCTCAAGCCACGAAGAAAGCACCGGGTAAGAGCTCTAAATATTTCATAAGAAATATTTGTAATAAAAAAAATATTACTACAGAAAATGTTTCAGTCCAAAACACGAGAAGGAAATCAAATGGAAAGAAAAGGACAATGAAAAATGTTACTGCTAGAGCAAGAGATAAATCTGTGCATGATAGTAGAAGGAAACAACAGTTTAGGGAGATTCGTAAACGAATGTTCCGCAACAGGATAATTGGCAATTTGTTAAAAAATATTAAGAAAGGTCAACAGAAACTAGTTTTTTATAAGAGAAAAAAAAAATGTTGAGAAAGTTATTGATCAGGCATTTGAAATTAAACGTAAGTTATTTATTTTGATAATCAATAGAATTAGGAAGCTAAACAAGGCAATTTTTGATTTCAAAAGAAATAGTAGATGGAAGAGAATAGTTAATCGTAGTAATTTTTGTGAAGTTTTTTCTGGAGAATGGATGCATAGTTCAAGCTCTGAGGCATTTTTTAATGAGGAGAGTTATTTCCAGGATAATGATTTGGTGCATGCAGTTGACACCAGTGGTCGTGCTTATGAAGTGAAAGATGGTTGTCCAGTTGAAAAAGAAAAACTTGTGACAACAGAGGCAGAAGAGGTGTTAGGTAATGAGGTTTTAGGAAGACGTGCTAAGGGTCCTGTGTACACCTGGAAGTGTAGTAGTATTTGCAGTGTGCGACAGGATTCCATCAATTTGCTTTGTGATTTTGTACGGTCATTTAACAAAAAAAGTTTGAAGCAGAAAATGATGTTGTTGCAAGAATTAGATCCTTGCAGAGTAAGAGAAGTGACAGGTTTGCATGGTCATTCACTGGCTTGTCTTTCCAGGAGAGTATGCCAGAGTGTTTTTCATCATTTCAGGATGCTAGCAGTGCATCATAACAAAGTGAGGAAATTAGTTAGAATGTTGTATTATGCTAAGAGTCCAGCAATTATGCTGAAACAATTATGCGCTGCTCTTTTGCATGGTTCTGAAATAGATGTGAAGAATATGTGTGAAGAAATTGAGTTTTGTTACTTTGGAAGTAAAGAGGAGAATGTTGAAATTGAGCAAGAAGTAGAGGGTCATGTGGAAGATAGTGTACAGGTTTCCAGTACAGATAATTTCCAGAGGGAAATTGCGACGTTTGAGGTGAAATCAAGTGAGAGGCCTAATTTCACTTGTGTGTGTTGTCGACGCACTTATTATAAGAATCAGACTAAGTTAGTGGATTTATATGCAAAAAGTGAAAGGGAAAATAATAGTGAATGGAAGGATTTTGCAACATACTTGATGGTAGAAAATTGTTTTGATTTGGGATTGGATCAACGTGTGTGTACTTATTGTTGTAACAAATTAAAACAAAACCAGATGCCTGCTAGAGCAGTTCATAATAATCTGGAATTGGTTGAGATTCCTTCTGAATTGAAGGACTTAAATACTTATGAATCTATTTTGATTCAAAGTATCCATCCCTTTCAGGCTATTGTAAGAATGGAGCCAAAGACAGGGAAATTGCCTCCATCAGATTTACAGAGAGGATTAAAGGGAAGAGTTGTTTATTTGCCTCTAGATTTCAAGAAAAACATTAACACAATTGGAGTAGAAAAAGTGGAAGAGGAACCTCTGGTTATCTTAGTTAATGGGGTTCCGACAAAGAATAAGAAAATATGGCAAGATTTAGTAGATGTTAGGAAAGTTAAAAAGGCAACATTGTATTTGAAAAAAAATAATAAATACTATAAGAATGTATATGTTGCAGAAGAGGAAGTAAGTGAGGAAGAGGATAGCGATTTGTGTGCTGGTCAAATTGAGAAAGTAGAACCCTCTACTAGTGAAGAAATATATGAACATTATAGTGTTCATCCTTTGCATTCCAAGGAAGTCATGGGGAATGCTATTGAGTTGTTTCAAATGAAACAAGCCAAAGGGAGTCCCATTAGTGTTTGGGAGGAAAGTTTGGAAGCTCGGTGTTTCCCACAGCTTTTTCCAACAGGTCAGGGAGGAAGATATGATGAGCGACCTCATCAAATTCCTGCTTCTGAATACCGGACTTTGCGATTGTATGCAGGAGATGCTAGGTTTCGACAATGCATTCCTTATTTGTTTCATCTCCTGTTTGAAAGCGATCTGTCTGGACTGTCATATGCAGTGAACCACATCTTGAAAAGTGGTATACACATGCAAAACATCTCGGCAAGTGACTTTATGGATAAAGTCAATGTCCAAGATAGTATTTTGGATTCTCACCTGATTAATCTCATGGCGTGTCAGCGTGGTACTAATGAGTACTGGTACCGTCGTCATGGTGATTTAAAATGTATGCTGAGGAACTTAGGTACTCCCACATGGTTCCTCACTCTGAGCTGTGCCGAGTATGGCTGGGAAGACTTACTTGAATTTCTACGAGAGGCAAATGCTAACGTAGATAACATCGAATTCAAGACACCCGGAGAACTGTGCTCTTTGGATCCAGTCAATGTATGTAGGTACTTCAATCATAGATTTGAAGCTATGATGTCTTTCATCATGAATAAGAAGAATCCACCTCTTGGAGAGGTGTTGGATTTCTTCTGGAGAAAGGAGTACCAAGCAAGAGGTGCTCCTCATATACATATGTTGCTGTGGATCAAGGATGCACCTAAATTTGGAACGGATCCAGAAGACTCAGTGATGAGTTTCATCCAACAGTATTCTACGTGTGCTGTTCCAAACGCAAAGGAGAAGAAAAGCCTAAGAGAAAAAGTTCTGCGTTTCCAAAGCCATCGATGTGGAAAGTACTGCCGTCGTAAATTCCGAAACAAAGACAAGTTCTACACCAAATGTCGTTTCGGCTTTCCACGACCGGTGATTTCTAAAGGAAGAGTAAACAGTTTGATGTCTTCGCTGCGACATAATGTGATGAAGAAATCACCTAAAAACACATGCAATTTGAAGAGGAACGAAGAGTCCAAGTACATCAACGACTACAACCCGGTGATTTTGTCCATGTGGAATGCTAACATGGATATACAGTTTGTGGCTGATAACTGTATGGCTGTGGCTCGGTATGTGACGTCTTACATCACCAAAAAAGAGAAGACAGAATTGAAGGATATGTGGGAGGACATTTCCCATGAAAAGAGCCTCAGCAAGAAGTTGTACAGTTTCAGTCTGAAGATGTTGTCGCATCGAGAAATCGGAGCGTACGAATGTTCTGACCGGTTGTCTTCAGCAAGTCTCTATGCCAAGTCCAGGAGTATCGTTTGGGCGAGTCTTGGTCTTGCTGCAACGCGTAATCGAGTTCTCAAACCTGTGCGGGAAATTGAGTATTTGTCCGAAAAGGAGCCAAACAGTACCGACATTTTGAAGACAAACATGTTGGATACATATTATCCAAATCGAAGCAGTCACCTCGAGAATGTTTGTCTGTATGAGGTTCTGCAAAATTACATATTCAAGAGGAACATCAAAGAAGATACTGAGAAAGGAGTGTATGCTGTAATAGGAAGTGAGGGATGTCTGGTCAAGCAAAGAAAATGCCACTTGATAAACCATCGAAAATTGAGTGGCGAATCTCCTGAAAAAAAGGAGTTTTTCTATTTAGCACTTTTGCAACTTTTCAAGCCTTGGCGTGCAGAAGAGGAACTGCTTGGAGATTTCCTCTGTTACGAAGACTCTTTCAATGCCGCCAAGGAGACCATAGAATGTCCTGCTTTTCCCAAATATGTAGAAATGTTGAATGCGGAAATTGAGCAGGAAGCAACAATTGCAGCCGAGATTGCCAGAGACAGTTCTCAGGATAGTCAGAGTTCTGCTTCATTGAGTCAGGATCCACTAGGAGGACCTCTTATCGAAAATGAAGCTGCCACTGCTATGAATGAAGTGGAAAGAGCCATGGCACATGCTCAAGAGGATGCGGTTAACTTAGAAGAGTTGGAAAGGCAACTCAACGTTGAGCAGAGGAAAATATATGACGAAGTTACCATGCAAATTGATCATGGATTAAGTCATGATAAGAAAGAGTGCTCATGTACATCGTTGAAGCCTGTCCGACTGTACGTGAGTGGAGAAGCGGGAACTGGAAAAAGTTTCCTTATTAAAGCAATTTCATGCTATTTGCAGGAAAAGACAGAGTCATCGCTGTCTTGTGTTGTCACTGCTCCAACTGGACTGGCAGCACATAATATTAAAGGGATTACTTTACATCGTTTACTGATGCTGCCAGTGGAGCATGACAACAAATTAGAATATCACAAGCTATCTGGAGATGCTTGTTTTGAAGTTTCAAGAATCTTGAGGAAAATGAAACTTCTTATCATTGACGAAGTAAGCATGGTTTCCAATGTCATGCTTGCCTTTGTGCATTTGAGGATGCAAGAAGTTCTCAAAACAGAGTATGATGTGTTATTTGGTGGCAAACACATCATTGTTTTCGGAGATCTTTTGCAGCTGACACCAGTGAAAGGGCAACCTGTGTTCAAAATGCTCACGCATGAAGATACCAGGAAGTGCCTAGGCAGCATTGGCAACGTCAATATATGGTTAAACTTCAATTATGCTGAACTGCATGAAAATATGCGTCAGGCGAAGGATGAAGTTTACAAGACTATTCTACAAGATGTTAGAATTGGAAAAGTGACCGAGCATGGGAAAGAAGCTTTACATGCACGATTACTGTCAAATTTATATCCAGAACAAGATGTTGTGCCTGAGAATATTTTTCAGAAAATTACTGAAAAGAAATCTGGAATATGTTTGATGCCAACTCTTGCAGAATGTGCCAAATTTAACAACAAAATGTTGCATTTAGAAAAGCAAGAGATTGTGAAACTGGAAGCTATTGATAGAGTAGAGCATATGGGATCAACAATTATTTTGTCTGAGAATCTGAAAACAAAATTGGATTCATTAGAGAAGAGTATATCTAAAACTGCAGGTTTTGAAAAGACTCTGAATGTGTGCTTGAACTGCCGTATAATTTTAAGAAGGAATTTACATGTTGAAAGAGGTCTGGTAAATGGATCAATGGGTAATGTTGTTGATTTTGTGAAATACAGAAATAGAGATGGAATTGAATTTTTAAAAATTAAATTTGATGGCATTGAGGAAGTACAGCTAATTGCTCGTTGTTCTGCTAGATTTTTGCTTGTAAAAGACTTATATGTTCGCCGTAAGCAGTTTCCTGTTTGCTTGGCATATGCGGTGACAATCCATAAATCGCAAGGTTTAAGTGTAGACAGTGCATTGGTGAATATTGGCAGTTCTGTGTTCAAGGAGGGTATGGCATATGTGGCATTGTCACGAGTTAGAACTTTATCGGGATTGTACTTGATTGAGTGTGATATCACAAACATTTGTGCAGATCTAGATTGTGTTAAGGAATACAATAGGTTAAGAAGAGAGTATGCGCCACATTTGCCTCAGTTTCCTTTGTTTGAGAAACGTCTGGTAGGCCGGAAACGAAGAAATGAGAACAATACTGGGGAGGTTATAGCAAAAAGACAAAAAGTGAATGAACCTAAAATTACAAGCAGAAACAAAAAGGATTCTGTTGAAGATGTTGTTGGTTTTCAGTTTGAAAACAGTTCTGGTGTCAACTGCTATGCTAATGTAGTAATTAATGTTTTGTTTTCTCTAAAAAATGTAAAAGAAGAGATTGTGGTCAATTCTGATCAAAGATTTTGCGGTTTGTTAAATTCTGTGTTAGAGAAATGTACCACTGATAGAAGAAACATAGAAAGTGTGTCTGAAATTCGAAATCTGTTAGACAGATGTTCAGGCCAAACACAATTCTCTCAAAATATTCAGCAAGATTGTCAGGAGTTTTTAATGTATATGCTTGATGTATTACATGCTGAAGGTGTAGATGTAGATCAGCTGTTTGGGTTTTCTTATCAATGGCAGCATGACTGCGAGAACTGTATGATATCAAGTACTACTAGTGTAGACTCAGAAAGATTTATATATTTAACTTTGCCAGACAGTAAATCAGTCTCCTTTAATAAGCTAGTAAAAGCTGCTAATCACAACATGGAGTGTAGCCAATGTAAATCTGAAATGATGTCCACATTATTTATACGAACATATGGCCAGTATGTCATTTTAATGTTCCAACGATGTAGGCCTGATGGAACAAAATTGACAACTTTAATAAAAAATTTTGTAGCTTCGCAGTTGTCAATATCAGGAAGGACTTTTGTAACTACAGCAATTATATATCATGACGGCCCTTCAATATCATCAGGACATTACACAGCTTATTTAAAGTCGAGAAATGGCTGGTCATTCTGCAATGATTCTGTTTTAATTTTCAAAAAAAAATTGCCGTATGACCTTAAAAACTCTTACCTGGTGTTTTTAAAACCAAAATTTTAGGGAAATAATCTCGGGATGTGCTCTGTGGAATTTCAAGAAGTTCTAATGGCTCCTACACAATTTGGCCTTGAGGATAAGTGTAGTTCAGAGACACAACTTCTAATCATAGGACTGGACATCATGGACATATATGTGCACTTTGAATGAGTTCAGAAAAACTGTTTCTTTTTATAAGCTAATTGAAGCAGCCAATCAAAACATGGAGTAGAGGGAATGTAAGTCTGCAATGCTGTCTACTGTTTTACATTGCTTTGTGATTAAAAGTGATGTAGAGAATTAAATAATTGTTGTAGTCATAGAGGTAGTGTAAGTCTGCTTCATATTAAGCAGTATCAGTGTCATAGGAAATGTAGAACATGACTGAGCAAGAAGGGGAAGATATTACTATTCCAGGATTGTGAAAATGATCTTCAACATTTTAATTCTGAAAGTTGCGGGAATGCCAAATGATGGGATTGGCTAACAAGAAATCCAAGAGTTATACATGGCTCTGACAAGATTTGGCCTTGTGGAATCTTGTGGTAGAGAGCAAGAAGTCATTTATTGTATGTAACATGTTTTTAAAAACGATGGAGATTTTCTTTCAGAAAGTGGCGGGCTGAAAGTAATAACAGCACAAAAGAGTGTAAGCTATTCATAGGACATCCTTGGACGTCATGGAAAGTAAGTTAACTTTAAGGAGTTCTGATTTTTGATTTCTGATGTTGTATGGGTTTTTTAAACACAATCATTTTGATTGTGTTTTTTTTTCCCCGTTGTTACATGATGAATACCTTCAAGTCACTGTTTTTAGTGAATTTTGATACATTCTGAGAACAGCAAAAATAAACCATTTAACATGTATAATTAATTCTGTACTGTTTGCATTTATGATGTATATGTAGAACTGTGTAGGAGGCATGGAGAAGGTGAGGCTTCTGTAAGTGTCAAAGTTGTTGCATGCAGTGCTGCACTTCTGCGTATTCTTTCATATGCTAGACTACATCTGCACAATGAGATACCTAAGCAAAGGAAACATAAGTGATGTGATTGTGAAATGAGCAAAATAAATTGCATGTATTTCAATTACATCACCTGTGTTTCCTATCATTACGAATCACATTGTGCAGATCAAGTTTAGGTCTGTCCAGGGAAACATAGGAGGTTTGGACTTTGTTGAAGATTGCAGTGGACATGACTCACTTCATTGGTAGACCTTCACATGTATTATGTCCTCTATTCTCTTCAACAACTCGAAATTTCATCGGCCTCACCTGAAACAAAACTCTGGATAGTAGACATCTTATTGGCATCCTGAAGCAATTATTTTAAATTTTAGTGTCTTGCGACACTTTTCTGAGACAACAGCAATGCAAAAGATGCACCATGTTTTAAGATAGGCCTCACTTCATCTGCATCAAGATACTGTTAGTTTAAAATGTATGGGGCAGATTTATGTTAACTGGCGCATCCCCAGGGATGCGCCAGTTAATGTGCGCCACAGTGTGCCACAGGTCCGCCACCCATGGTGCGCCGCATTTACAATGCGGCGCACCATGGGGCAAAAACAGCACAGATGCGTGACGCATCTGTGCCGTTAAGGTGGCGCATTGCTGGAGTTGCGTCGCAAGCGCGACGCAGCTCCAGCAAGGCTCGGGGGTGCCCCATCTTAACAATGCTGCGTCAAGACTTACGCCTGCTTCAAGCAGGCGCAGGCTTTTGATGCAGCATTGGCCTGAAAGTGACTGAGTGAAATCTTATAGATTTCAATCAGCCACTTTTGCGAGGCGCACCTGCCCCAGGAACGCCCACCCTGCGCCGGAACGCCCACAAGCGGCGCAGGGCTTTACAACGTGACGCATCTGCCTAGATGCGTCACGTTGTAAATCGTTCGTAGGGATGCGCCACGTTTACGCCGCCTTGCGTGACGCAACAGCGGCGTAAACGTGGCGCAAGGGCCTCATAAATCTGCCCCTATATCTTTAGGACTGTGTAGCTTCTGTAAGTGTCAAAGTTATTGAAAAACTGTTTGTCCTTCAATCTTTGCCCTTGTCTTTTGTAATTTTTTAATACATGTTTTTATATTTTTCAAATGTTTGTTCTCTCTTTCACAGATTGAAAGTATAAAAATAAAAAATGAGGAATTTAATGACAATTATAAGGTAAATATTTTGTACTCTTTTCGTTACATTTCTATCACATTGAACTACTATTAGTTCCACTGCTTCATTTCTTTAATCCTCAGTCTCCTGCCTTTGCTACTTCCCTCATTCCTTTCTCTATTACCTACTTACTCAACTCCTTCCACTCTTTTTCTCAGTCCCTCTCTTCTCATAGTTCCTCACTCTTGTTCACTCACTCCGTCTCTATTACTCTTAGTGTCTTTGACTGATCACTGTGTCACTATTTGTTCATAATGCTTTCTCTGTGTAGTTGAAGCACACTAAGGGGCATATTATGAATGCAGCCAATAAAATTATTGCTCTTTTTATTGGCAGAAAACTGGTGCAAAAGCGGCTTTAGCGGCAGTTTTCTGCCGCAAAAGCAGCTTTAGCGACACATTTCTGCCGATAAAAGCTGCAAAACTTTTATTGCCTATGTTGATAATATGCCCCTATGTTATTTACATTAGGGCTATATTGTCCAGTATAACAATCAAAATTGCTCTCCAAAGACACCAGGCAAAGCAGACGCTCCCTCAAACAGATCACCAAGCGCAATTTACCCTACTTACAATCTAGCCTGTTCTCTGTCGAGACTTTAGCAATCTTTAGAGCACAAGATAAGATCTTTTCACATGGAAGAGCCAGACGTATTGCAATTCTACTTAAGAAACAAGCATTGGCATAGACAATAGGTCTCGCCTTTGGGACCTTATACGTGTTTAGCCATGCAACAGTTGATGTTGCTGCACCAAGGATATTATGCTGCATAACTAAATACTTAGAAGGTCCCAAAGTCGATACCTATTGGCTATGCCAATGCTTGTTTTTCTTTCACTTCGTTATCTATTTTGTTTTTCACAATTATACCCTCTTCTGTCTGTTCTTTGGTAAATAGATCTATTAAACAGTATCTCTTCTTTACTCCCTATAGCTGTCTTTCTTGAAACATCACTCTCTGTTTACTTTCCTTATACTTACACTTTTTTGTAAAAAAAATTTTTTTTTTTGGTTAGCTCCCGGTCCGCGTACCGGGAAGCTAACCCGGGAGCGAACCAAAAGAAAGAGAGCTTGCCAGAGTGCTAAACATTGTAGCAATTTTTTGGGAAAGGGAAGGTAGTTCTGAAAAGAACTTTTTTTTTTATATTTTTGTTGTTTTATATTTTTTTTGTATTTTTTGAACATTTTTTGTTTTTTTTGTATTTTTTGAACGATTTTATATTTTTTGGGGTTTTTTTGGGGGAGGGAAACAACAAAAAACAGGCGTTGAAAAGGGCTCAACAGGAGCAAAAAAAAATTACTGGGGGAGGTTAGGGCAATCATGGTGTTCATACGCCAGGTTCAGTGCATTGATGCTCATGTTGCCACAAGCTAATAATGCACGACAGCGCATACATAAATGTATCATGTTGCCAAAATTAGGTTGGATATTTGGCACAGTTTCCCGTGCCTCCTCTGGTGATAAAGAAACCGATGTTGTTGGTCTCGACACAGGAGTTGGTCGAGGATTGTCCATCATATCCCTTAATTCCGCCCGGCTGTAATTTAGGGGATGTTTCCTCATCATATGCCTATGCATGGTATGATTACCATAGCTGTATTTTTTGTCCGTCCCTCTGGACAATTGTTCCTTGCATATGAGGCATGTTGCGTACCTGGCATTGACCTTTTTTTGGCCACGAGGGATGGAAAAAAACTGCCAGATGAAACTGGGTTTCTTTCTTGAAACCCGGGGCAACTCTTCCAGGAATTGTGGTTGTTCTCCCTCCTCATCCATCTCTTCATCTTCCTCCTCAGTGTTGGTAACCACCTGGGGAGGTGGTCCTCTCTTCCCATGAGGAGGTGGAGGTGGTGGTGGGGGTGCACCAGCTGAAGCAATCAGTGAAGCCATTTTCATACAATCAAAATAGGTCTTCCAAGAAGCAAAATAGGTCTTCCTCTCACAATAATGAAAGTCAGAGTGAGGAAAGAAGGAGTGGTTTTCATCATTTGGAAAAAACAATACTTCTCAACCAATGAAAAGTGTTATTTTTAGGTCACCTGACCTAGCCTTCCATAATTATGAAACTAAAAGTGAAATGAACCAATGAAAAGCTTTATTAACAAGTCACATGACCTCTAACGCTCATGTTACGCGCTGCGGAACGCTCCCCGGTTAGCTTCCGGTTCGCTGCGCTTCGCGCCTCGGTCCGCGCCCCGGGACACTTCCGGGTGCGCTAACGCAATACGTCACAAGACGCATTTCGCGGCAACGCGATACGTCGCGCTTTCGCGCCGCGGATCGCTTCCGGGGAGTTGCGTTTCGCGCCTCGGTCCGCGCCCCGGGGCACTTCCGGGTGCGCTAACGCAGTACGTCATAAGACGCATTACGCGGCAACGCGATACCGTCACTATGTTGATTTGTTACTGGTTCGCGGACCGGATCGCGGAATCGAATTGAGCTAACGGGAAGCTTCCCGGTTAGCGGACCGGGAGCGAAACAAAAAAAATATTTAAAAAAATGTATTAATAAACATATAAAATATATTTTTGGATTTAAAGAAGAATACATTTTACAGCTGTAGATATTAGCTTTTAAAAAACCAATGAAATTCACTGAAAAAACCATAGGTTATAGACCATATATAGTTAGGAATTAGCATTTACAAAACCTTGAAAATTCACTGAAAAAACCATAGGTTATTCACCATATATAGTTAGGAATTAGCATTTAAAAAACCTTATTTTACTCACACAAAACCATTGAAATTCCATATATAGTTAGTTGTACTAACTATATATCGCGCACCCGCAATCCACTGCTGATGATGTCACATATTACATCATTCATGACATGGTCAGTGACATCACTGATGACATCACTGATGACATCTCAAATGACATCACTGATGACATCACTGATGACATCTCAAATGACATCACTGATGACATCACTGATGACATCTCATTTGACATTACTGATGACATCACTGATGACATCATTCATGTGATAATACGATGAAGCTCTTCAGACTCTAATATAACCTTAGATACAGTAAGTGTAAACAGACACTCACAGACTGTCACTCATCCATAGAGTTACACACACACCTAGTCAGTCATGCAAAGAATCAATCACACATCCATTTTCTCAACTATACAGTTATACACACCTTACTTATTCAAACATATACTAACACATATTTACTCTCTTATACAATCCCTGATACAAGTTCACAATGATCCATACAGCCACTCACACATTCACTGGCTCTTATGCACAGTTATTTATATATGTCAACTCTCACATGTACTGTGTTTTACATATGTACTTACTTTTACATGTAGCACTGAGATATCCATTCACTCAGCAATACACTCATGCACACAGTCAACCGCCCATACAGCTGTTTCCACATGCACTTTTGAACCCATACATCTAGTGAATCAACTGCTCACACATCTATGCACAGAGTCATACACCTCCCAGCCACCCATACACACTCTCAGTCTCCCATACAAATACGTAGGCAACCAATCAATAACGCATATAGTTAATCATATAGCTAATGATCAACACATGCAGCAGTTTATAGAACAACAGACATAATGATGCACAAATTGAGACAGTTTAGTCACTAACCCATGCACTCAGTGAGACACATTTAACCACTCACTCATACAGTCAGTCATGCACCTACTAAATCCTTCATCCAGACATTTATACATCCACTCATTCTTAAATATGTAAGACATATTTTAACTTTACAGAATTATACAGTCACTGGATGACGTCATCAGTGATGTCATCAGTGATGTCATTTGAGATGTCATCAGTGATGTCATCAGTGATGTCACTGACCATGTCATGAATGATGTAATATGTGACATCATCAGCAGTGGATTGCGGGTGCGCGATATATAGTTAGTACAACTAACTATATAAGGAATTTCAATGGTTTTGTGTGAGTAAAATAAGGTTTTTTAAATGCTAATTCCTAACTATATATGGTGTATAACCTATGGTTTTTTCAGTGAATTTTCAAGGTTTTGTAAATGCTAATTCCTAACTATATATGGTCTATAACCTATGGTTTTTTCAGTGAATATATATGTATATATATATATATATATATATATATATATATATATATATATATATATATATATATATATATATTACCTACTGGCGGTCGCCAGTAGGTATATATAGTTAGGATTTTTTCCCTATGGGATTTTTTAAAATTCTATGTCTAATAACTTTGGCGTTTGTGGGCGGAATTGGCTGAAATTTTCAGGAAAATGGAACATTTTGTTTCTGAGCAGCCCCTGGAAATTTGGGGGGGGTTCGTCAAGGGGTGGCCGAGAAAAAAGGGGGGTCCCAAAACGTGTTTTTCCCATGTTAATTTCCATAGGGCGGTTGGCCTCACTTTTAGGCCGAACGGCTGAATGGATTTGCACGAAACTTGGCAAAATTGTAGGGACTGTTAGCCCGATGTGCCTTTGCTAGGTCTCAATATATGTGCTCCAGTGGATTTTGAGAAATTAATGTTCAAAAAAAGATATATATCTGTAAGCGCGCTCCAGGCAGCGCTCCGGTTCGCGTACCTGACGCGTAACGGAACTTCGCGTAGCGAAGCTGATTGGCTCTCCGGTGTCTGTCAACATTCTAAACAGTCCGGAGCGGCCGCCATCTTGTCTTTCGGTAGGATCGAGAGACAAGAGGAGGCCAAAACAAAGGGGGAAATGACCATAAGGGGGCATAGTAGATCCTCCCTGACCCCCTAGGTTTGATGTGGAGGCTTTAAAAGGGCACCGCAGTGCATAAAAAAAAAACATTTTTTTTGCGTGGGGAGCGCCCGGTACGCTTTGTGCAATGGGCGGTGGTAATCTAAATGATGAGGGGGGGGGGGGGCAGCGTTCAAAGCACATCAGCGTGCATAAACACAAAAATGTTTTTATCTACCACGTACTTGACTTATCTCTCTGAGATGCATTCCCTTGTGTTTTGGCAATGGTAGTCTGTTCATTACATAGATCGCCCGAGGGCGGTAGTACAGACCGCGCGTAGGAAAGGGTCAAAAGCCAGGGGTATAGGAGTATGTAACAAGCGAGTCATTTAATTGAAAAAACTAAACGTGACAAACGGTTGCAGGATCAGTGAAGGTTGATTTTATAATTGAAAGTATAACAGGATCAGTTACAATAAAATCGTCCATACGCACACCATGGGCGAGTATCATGGGTAACATTATTTCGAAGCTTTGGGGAGCGTACTATAAGGAAAAAAGAATGATAGACTTTTAAAATACTGTATGTTAATTGATTGTTGGTTTTGTTGATTATTTTTTAATTTCTTTATTTTTTAAGCAATTATTTATTATTGTGATTGTGTTTCAAAATTTAATAACATTTCTAACATTTCACTGTCTGAAATGTCGTCATTTTCATTGAACATAGCTTGTAATCTCTGAGTGTGTAAAATGTCCTCATTTTGAAGGAGGTCATCTACTGCTTGCACACAACGCAGTAGTTCTTGGTCCCAAGTTTCATCCATAAATTCTATATAATTTGGATCAATTAATTCTTGGCTGCTCTCTTGCAGGACAATTTGAAATGAAACTTTCTGTTCGCCTTCCATGTTGCCTGAAATTTGGATAAAAAAATATATATTAGTAGAGATAGGGCACTGTTGGGATTAATTTTAGATAGGCAGTTTTTATCAGTGAATTTATCTTTGGGCAGTGTATAGTATCAGAGTGGAAGTAGGAATATAAAAAAGTGTATGTGATTTAACGTAAGTAAATTCATAATTATACAAGAGAAACCTAACTCCATCCATAACTATAACAGAGAAGTCTATCTAAATCTATAACTACTACAGAGGGATAGTATATAACTATCAGAAAAAGTTTACGATATTAAATGATAGTGCACAATATACTTCAGTTTTTAAAATAACAACTTACCTTTACAAAGAAGTTGAAGTGATTAGTGAAAATCCAATTGAAATGTACACCAGGAAGTAGTAGTCAAAATGGCTGTGTTTCCTTCTCTTCCTTTATATATATTCAGGTATATAACCAATCAAATGTCAGGTAAAAAAAGTAGAAAATGAAAGTAACATTTTCATTGGTTGTCAATTCCAACACTTCCGATGTGTTTTTTGAAGTAATTTACCTCACGGTATTTAGAGGGGTCTACAGGCTAAATGGCTAAATGGAATTTCAATCAAATTTGTGAAAATGATAGGGATTGGTATGTAGTATGAGCTAATCTATATTTGGTGAAAGTGTCTCCAGTCGTTTTTCTGTAAATTACTTTCCCACCTTTTTTGATGGAGCGCTTCCCGGGGAGCGCCCCGGTACGCGAACTGGCGAGCGCCCCGGTACGCGAACCTGAAGCGTTACGGGAGTCCACCATTTTGTGTTTCCGTCGAATTAAGATACAAGATGGAGGGCAACTAATGTTCAGAATGGGTAGAAGGGGGCACGGTAGACTTATCTTGACCCCCTAGGTTTTCTGAGGGTGGCTGAGGAGGCCCATATGTGCGAAAAAAAACATTTTTTTTTAAAAATTCGCGAGGTTAGCTTCCGGTCCGCGTACCGGGTAGCGCCCCGGGGAGCGTACTTTGTTGAAAATTTGTGAAAAAAGTTAGAGTAAAATAATAATTGTGAGTGATCAGATGTAGGGTAGCTCTGAGAAGAGCTTTTGGGTTTATGGTACATTTAGGTACTTATAAGTAGGTACCAATGCACAGTCTTAAATTCAGAATGAAAATTCTGTTGCCCTCATCTGAGAAGTGAACTCCATCTCCTCTGTAGATATCTTGCATGTAGTAACGCAAGTTATTGTTGTACACGGAGCCCATTCCATGGTCTCTCATGTAAGCTGAAACAGATTTGTTTACATGCTTCCTCGACTTCTCAATTTGTGGACAAAATTGGTTCGACCACCTCCATTTCTGTCTTTGGCATATATTTGAATATACCAAGGCAGTCTGAGGAAAAAGTGCCATTAATTGCTCAAAGGTGTCCTTTAAAAGCATTTCCAGACCTACCCCAGTCAAAGTGCCCAAGTCATTACCTCCACAGTGCACAATTAACAGGTCAGGTTTTGGCAAATGCATAAAGGTTTTCACCAATGGTATCAATTGGTGACATTTTAATCCTCTGTGGCCAAACCACTTAATTTCCACATCTTGTAAATTAGGTAAATTTCTGTTATCAGCATACCTCTGAGCCCAGTAGATGTAACTATGTCCAACAATCCAGACAGAAAACATGGTGAGAGAAGGTTCTGCTGCAGTCAGATGAAGTGTGGCAATGAAATGGCAGTTGAAAAAATAAGAGTTTAAAATGAAAAAAACTGTGGAGTTTCTGTGTTAATGAAGCAGTAACAGTGATTGGTGGATTTTGATTGCTGAAAACAGAAAGTTAGGGTGCATGGATGAGTTCTTTGAAAGATGTATTTTTAATGGTCAAGAAAAAATCATTAAATGAAAGATTGCACTGGATATGCAGGTGCACTGAGAGTTCAGAGTTCAATTGAAACATTGTTGTGTGAACTTGCAAACACCAGAGGTCTTCCAAGAGGTGGTTGCTATGCAAAAAAGGCAGAGAGGGCAGAGGGGGGAAGGGTTTTGATTTGAAAAAAGTGAGGGAAGAGTTTTGATTGGGTGACATGAGAGATATGTGTGAAGCATTTCTGTGCTTTTGATAGCTGCAGACTCTGGAGTGCATACCTTTTGCTCTGCTAAAGACAATGTGGTGTGTTTCTGAGACTGTTTTGAAACTCATAAAGTATTTGCTGAGGTGAGAAAAGATTTATTTAATTTAGATAGAGAATAGTGTGCTTTAAGGAGAAAATTATGAAGAAAGTTGTGTTTTTAAAATGTTGCTTTGCCTCAAGTGTTTTACAAATAGATTTTGTTTCTTTGAGAAATTGTAATTGGAGAAAATGTGAAGTATTAGTACTGACAGGGTGTTTTTGTGCATAGGAGCTGTGCAGTGTTTTCAAATTATGACTTGAAAATCGTTTTTGAGGAAAAGGAATGCTTTTAACATTTATGACAAGGACATAATGGTGTCTGCTTCTTTATAAGGCATTGGAGTGTCTCTGATGTTATTTTTCCCATTTTAATGTAAGACCTTTCCCCGTGGTGCAAATTCCTTGTAAATATGCTCCCACCTGTGCTTGGCAAATTTAGATTTTGAATGTTTGAGTTACATAGCCATGTTAAAAGTGACCCTAAAATGCTGCAAAGGCAATCAAAAAACGCTTCCATGTGTCTTAAGGACATTTTAAGTCATTTCCCCATGTGCAGTGTTTTCAAATTATGACTTGAAAATCGTTTTTGAGGTAAAGGAATGCTTTTAACATTTATGACAAGGACATAATGGTGTCTGCTTCTTCATTATGACAAGGACATAATGGTGTCTGCTTCTTTATAAGGCATTGGAGTGTCTCTGATGTTATTTTTCCCATTTTAATGTAAGACCTTTCCCCGTGGTGCAAATTCCTTGTAAATATGCTCCCACCTGTGCTTGGCAAATTTACATTTTGATAGTTTGAGTTACATAGCCATGTTAAAAGTGACCCTAAAATGCTGCAAAGGCAATCAAAAAACGCTTGCATGTGTCTTAAGGACATTTTAAGTCATTTCCCCATGTGCAGTGTTTTCAAATTAAGACTTGAAAATAGTTTTTGAGGAAAAGGAATGCTTTTAACATTTATGACAAGGACATAATGGTGTATGCTTCTTTATAAGGAATTTGAGTGTCTCTGATGTTGTTTTTCCATTTTAATGTAAGACCTTTCCCCGTGGTGCAAATTCCTTGTAAATATGCTCCCACCTGTGCTTGGCAAATTTACATTTTGATAGTTTGAGTTACATAGCCATGTTAAAAGTGACCCAAAGGGGGGCGTGGCCAAGACGGCGATCATGGCGGACGCAGCTTGAGTGAGCTCCGTCCCGCTGTTACCTTATCCTCCTTGAATCCTGCGTCGCCCTGACCGACCTGCACCCTGATTTGAGTGGCGAAGAGCGGCTCTAGAGGGGATCCCCCGACAGCGATTTCAGAGTCCCGGCGGCCCGGGATCAGTGATTTACGGCGGCTGGGAGCCCGGCCGGCGACGAGGCCTGCACCACACGCCGCAGCCGGGACCTCCACTGCAGTGTGGTCCGACCGGAAGTAGCTGAGAGCCGGGAGGCGCCGGCCGGAAGTGCCGCCTCGGCCACGAAACACTGCGGAGCGGCGGAGAGACCTGGGCTGACCCTGCGGGCACTCAGACATCCCGAACAGAGGCAGACGCGGCGGCTGGGGAAGAGAGCAGTCAGAGCCCAAACGGAGATCGAGGTGGGGGTAAGGAGCTGTGGCGGGAGGGGACGTGTCTGGCCCTCTCGGCGGCAGACTCGAGCCGCGGGGCACAGTACTGCTGCAACGGCGGGAGGGCGGACGCTCTGCCAGCTCTCCTGCCTGTTCCCCCCTCATTGAAGCGTGCCCCTGCCGGGCACCGGCACCAGACACCTGAGGCGCACTCGGCGGTTGCTTCGGACCGCGGCGAGGGCTGAAGGGACCACCCTCCCCCCCCCTCCCGGACTATTACAGGCCACCAACCCGGCCGGCTGCCCCTGGGGGCAGCCCCACTTTTGACACCAAAGAGCGTGGTGCGGGCTCTGGGGCGCCCCAGATGGACCAAACCGAGGAGTGGGCGACCCCCCATTGACCGCGTGGTCTGGCAGCACGGTGCAGCGCCTCCCCGACCACTAACAGGGTGGTGTCCAGCAGTTGATTCATCGAAGAGTGCACCACGCTCGATCGCCGACGGGGCCACGATACACTTGGGCGGCCTCGGTGACACTTGCTGCCAGCGACCACCCATTCAGCCGGGGGTGCCCCTAGTCCGTCGGCCCCCCACAATTGGGGCCACCACTCCGCCGGTGACATGACGAGAGGGGGCAACAGTGGGAATGCTCCCAAACAGGGCCCGATGGACAAGTTTGCGGGGCCCAGTGGGGGTGCTGGGGCTTCCGGAGGTCCCCAGGGCACTGGGCCGGACAACGCGGCGTTGATGGCGGCGATCACACAATCGAGGGACATGCTCGACGCGAAAATCGGAGCAGTTGGGGCCGATGTGACCTTGCTCAGACAGGATCTGCGCAATGCGGTGGCACGTATCACCGAAACAGAATCCCGAATCACTGAAGTTGAGGACGACGTAGTGAATCTCAAAAAGAGAGTTGCTGCCATGGAAGGGATTCAGAAGGGACTGGCGCTGCGGGTGGAGGATGCGGAAGGGAGGGCCAGAAGGAATAACCTACGTTTTATAGGCTTCCCGGAGGGCTGCGAGAAAGGAAATATGGAGGCCTTCCTGACCCAATGGCTGGAGGGATGGCTCCCCCCGGACTCCCTGCCACGCTGCTTTGTGGTGGAGAGGGCGCACCGGGCACTGCTTCCCAAACCGCCCACTGGGGCTCGCCCTCGCTCGGTGATAGCCAAACTGCTCAACTACCACGACAGAGATGTTATCTTACGGCAGGCCCGCACCCAGGACCCACTGATGTTTGAAAATCATAAGATCCTTGTGTTCCCGGATTACACAAAACTAGTTCAGCAGCAGAGACAGTCATTCACCGCGGCAAAGGCACGGCTGCGTGAACTCAAGATTCCTTACGCTCTACTATTTCCGGCTCGCCTGTGTGTGGTCTTCCAATCTCGCACTCAGTTTTTCAACTCCCCGGAAGAAGTGTTTGAGTGGACGGACGAGTCGGTGCGAGTCAAGGTGAACACCCCCCCTCGGAGGGGCTCGGACTCGTCAACCAACGGAAGACCCCCGAGAACGCCCAGACGATCACGCAGCAAGAGTAACTGGAGGTCGCGCTCTCAAAAGCGCCCACCTCCAAGTGATGACACGGCGGACACTCCGGAGGACACGGCTCCTTCTCCTTCGAAATCCTGAGACCCACACGCT
Source organism: Lissotriton helveticus (assembly GCF_964261635.1). NCBI lineage: Eukaryota > Metazoa > Chordata > Amphibia > Caudata > Salamandridae > Lissotriton > Lissotriton helveticus. Next base: position 1,596,248,831 of record NC_136059.1, on the reverse strand, counting down.
CGTACTGGTGCAAACCATGGAATTGTAGGGGTGGTGAGACGCCTTGATGGCGGGAGCAGGCTGCTCCTCTTCGACATGCCACGTGCTGATTGACTTCATGACTCCTTGTTCATGGGTGAACGGTTGGTCGGGAGACGCTCGTGCGAGAGCGGGCCTACTCCCGGAGTTCATTCCCAAGTGTTGAGTGGGAAGTAGTTGGGCACTTTGTGGGTAGTTGGGTGGGATCCATTGGTGCAGTGGGTCTTGGGCCTCCCGTTGGAGGGCTGAGATTGCCTGCATCGCGACAGGTACTTCAATGTTGCTGAGGTATGGGGTGGGGGGTTGGAGGGGAGGTTGTTGGTGTAGGTTGTGGCTGGGGAAGGTTTACAGGGGAGGGGGCGGGGGTTTGGGGGTTCCGGGGCTGGTGGGGAGGGAAGTTGGGAAGGGCTTTAGCACGGTGTACACGGGAACCTGGAGACGACTGAGCATGTGTGTGTGGCCTCAGTGGCCCGATGATTTCGGAATCTGGAAGATTGATGGCGGCTAAAGTACTGGGGACGAGCCCCCCGCTGGCCTCGATGCGAATATTGAGCTGGAATGTGCGAGGGATGCTCGACAAAATTAAACGGAGTGCAGTTCTACGTCTGGGGAAGACTGAAAGAGCGGATGTATTGCTCCTTCAGGAGACACACCTCTTGGGCACCAAGGTTCTTAGTCTACGCAGATAAGGGTATGATCAAGTGTTCCATGCTGGGTTTGCAAGAGGGTCCAGGGGAGTTGCAATTCTCATACACCGTAGGGTCTCATACACACATGAAACACAATGGTTGGATGTGCATGGTCGATATGTCTTCGTTAAAGGGAGACTGGGGAATGAGCCAGTGGTTTTCGGGAGTGTGTATGCTCCACCCCCACTCCAAGATGCCCTGATTGAACGGCTGTTCGAGGTATGGACGAATCTCCCGCATGTGTTGACAGTAGTGGGTGGTGATTGGAACGATGTGATGGATGGGAGACTCGACCGCTGTAGGCCTGGGGGCGGACAATTGTCGGATGCCTCCACGAGGCTGAGTAGGATGGCGCAGGGGATGGGATGGATTGACACTTGGCGCCACCAACATGCTTGTGATCGTGAATATACATTTGTCTCTGCGGTCCACAAATCCTTTTCACGCCTGGACTACCTATTCGTCCCGCAACCCTGGTTGGGCAGAGTTGACTCCACCTCCATACTTCCGAGGGGCCTGTCGGATCACTCCCCGATCGCACTGACGTTGAGCCTCGGTGTGAGGCGACAACCGTTTCGCTGGCGCCTCTCTGTGTGGCACTTACAGCGCAACGACTATCAATCGCGCATGAGGGAGGCTATATCGCATTACTGGTCAGAGAATGAGGACCCAAGTATAGATGCCATGACCCTGTGGGAGGCCCTCAAGCCTGTCCTTCGGAGCGTGGACATTGCGTGGTGCGCCGCGAATCGTAGGGCCCGCAGGCAAGAAGTGGAGGAGGCGGCTGATCGGGTGCGGAGCCAGGAGGCAAGATGTCTAACGGGGGAGGATCGAGTAGCCGTGGACCAGCTCCTGCACCTCCAGCGGTCATACACCTCGTTATTGTTAGATGAAGCCCGACAGGCTTGGCTCGCTACGCAGAGCAGAATCTATCAATGGGGGGACAAATCTAGCACAATGCTATATAGGTTATGTCAAAACACTTATCAAGCCCAGCCCCTGCCGGGTCTCCGAGATGCCGCGGGCGGCCCTATTTCGGCCCCTGAGGTCCTGGCCCAGATGTTTGCCCAATATTATGAGACTCAGTATGCCCCCCGGGAATCCCTCCCAGCGGGGGAGATTGACAGATTCCTCGCAGACCTTCCACCCCGGGCGCTCTCGGATGAGGCACGGGCCCGACTAGACCTCCCACTGTCAGCAGAGGAGCTTGGAGAAGCTCTGGGTGGACTGAACACGGGCAAGGCCCCTGGGCCCAATGGGTTCCCCTGCGAATTTATGAAGTTGTTTCATCTCCAATTGGGGATGCGCTATAGGAAGGCACTGGAGGCGGCTCGGGAGCTTGGCAGACTGCCAGCGGACTGGCGACACGCCGAGATTGTAGTCTTCTGCAAACCGGGAAGGCCCCAAGACAGCCCGGACTCTTATCGTCCGATCTCTTTGCTGAACTTTGAAGCGAAAATATTGGCTAAGGCATTGGTGAACCTTCTTCTCCCTTACATCACGGACCTGATCCATGCCGACCAGGCAGGCTTCATGCCTCACAGGGCTACAAGACACAATATACGACTCGCTCACCTAGTGGTGGAGGCGGCACGAGCGGCGGGCATCCCCGCGGCCCTCCTGCTGGCGGACATGGACCGGGCCTTCGACTCCCTGAGTTGGTCATACCTCCGAGCCCTCCTCCTCCGGCTCAATTTGGGCCCACGTTTCCTGTCGTACATCCATCTGTTATATACGGACCTGACGGCAACGGTCAGAATAGCGGGAGCCACCTCTGGTACGTTCCTCATCGGTCGTGGCACCCGACAGGGATGCCCTCTCTCACCCTACCTGTTCGCCCTGGCAATGGAGCCGCTTGCGGCCTGGGTGAGGATAGATGCTCAGTTGCGTGGTGTGGAGTGGGTAGGGGGCCCATCTGACAGGATCGCGCTATATGCGGACGACGTCCTATTCTTCCTTACGGACCTCAATAAATCGGGGCCGAGGGTCCTTGAGATAATGCGCATTTTCGGTGAAGTGTCGGGCCTCCGACTCAATCCGCAGAAGTCGAAATTATGGGTCCTGGGCGACAGGGGGACTTTGGGTCCCTGGGTCCCTGGGCCTCGGTCCTTCAGGAAGCGGCGGGAGGCCTTAAGTACCTTGGTGTCTTTCTGACTGATGTGCAGGGAGTGTCATGGTCCCGTAATGTAGTGCCTGTTTGGGACAGGATCCGCTCGGATATGCTGATGTGGTCCAGGATGCCCCTGAATGTCTATGGCCGTTCAGCCATTTTTAAGAATTTTATACCAATTGCAGAATTACCCATACCCAGTTCCGCAGCAGTGGTTTCGTCAGGTGAACTCAGCTTTGGGTCGGTTCCTATGGGCCGGTGGAGCAATAAGAGTGGCGCTCCGCTCCTGCTTCCTGTCGACCTACTGTGGAGGGCTGGCCACATCTGATGTCCAGTCCTACTATCAGGCATCGCACCTACTTGTCCTTAACGAATGGTGGTACGGGGATCGCAGTGACCCGCCCTGTGCCCTAGAGAGGTATATGATGGACCCACACACGCTCCATACTATCTTATATTCGGCGACTATCCGGAAGAGACTTCCGAGGGCCACCCAAGTAATCTTCAAAGTGTGGCGCGATGCGCTCCGCCGCATGGGATGGTGGAACACGCTCACGGGCGAGACTCCTTTATGGCATAATGGGAGGCTGCCCGGCCTGGCTGCACTCCGGGGCTTCGAGGGCTGGGATGCTATAGGCATTTCGGCACTGGGCCACGTCCTGAAGGGCACAGTCCTCAAATCGTTCCAGATGTTGCAGGATGAATACGATATGCACCGGTCCCAATTTTTCAGGTACCTACAGCTCCGACACGCCCTGGCCCCCGCACTAGCGGACTTGTCGTCCTTGCCGGAGTTTAGTCCCCTAGAAGCAAAAGTATTTATGGGGGAATTGGAATCGAAGAAAATCTCAACCATATATCTAACATTAGTTACGCATTGTTCCCCCTCTCTTGATAAGTTGCGGGCGGTCTGGGAGAGTGATCTGGGAGACCTGGAGGAGGAGGACTGGAGAGAAGCCCTGGAGGCCCCTAGGGGAGCAGCGATAACGGTGCGTCTGCGCTTTATCCAATTTAAGTACCTTCACAGGGCATACTACATGAGGGAACGATTGTGGAAGGCGGGGCTGATAGCCTCCCCAGATTGTTTGAGGTGCGGCAGTGCGATAGGCTCCTTCTTGCATACAGTATGGGGATGTATACGGCTGCAGAGGTTTTGGACCGGTGTGTGGGAATGCTTGGAGGAAGTGTTGGCATGGGAACTCCCTCGCACGCCGCAGCTGGGCCTGCTCCACGTTATGGAACAGGTGGGGGGTAATCTGTATAAACGGCACTTGCTCCTTCTGGGTCTTACAATAGCCAAGCGGGATATAGCCCAAGCCTGGAAGGCCCCCAAAGCTCCGTTGGTGGGGGTGTGGAAGCGGGGCATGGACTTTAGCATGGGATTGGAACGCCCGATCTTTGAGGCCAGAGGCTGCCCCAAGAAACATTATAGAATTTGGAAAAAATGGGCTGATTATAGGGGCCTATTGCTGGACCCCCCGGCGCCACAAGCCTCTGATATAGATCACGTCTGTACTACCCCCATGTGAACTGACCACATGTTGCTACCATGCTGCTTTGGCTCCTGTTTCTGGACAATGTGAACACCGTGCAGGGAGGGGGGTGGGGACCGGGTGGGAATGCGGGGAGGGGGGTGTTGGATAATGTTGACTGAATTTCTTGAACACTGTTGCTCTTCTATGCTCACTGTCTTTCTGCAATTTTGGAAGCAGTGTTTCTTTTGTATTCTATCAACTGCCATAACACTAATAAAATCTGTTCTGGAAAAAAACAAGTGACCCAAAAATGCTGCAAAGGCAATCAAAAAACGCTTTCATGTGTCTTAAGGACATTTTAAGTCATTTCCCCATGTGCAGTGTTTTCAAATTAAGACTTGAAAATCGTTTTTGAGGAAAAGGAATGCTTTTAACATTTATGACAAGGACATAATGGTGTATGCTTCTTTATAAGGCATTTGAGTGTCTCTGATGTCATTTTTCCATTTTAATGTAAGACCTTTCCCCGTGGTGCAAATTCCTGGTAAATATGCTCCCACCTGTGCTTGGCAAATTTAGATTTTGATTGTTTAAGTTACATAGCCATGTTAAAAGTGACCCAAAAATGCTGCAAAGGCTTTAAAAAAACGCTTTCATGTGTCTTAAGGACATTTTAATTCATTTCCCCATGAATGTAGGTAGGCCTCACCTTAAACAAACCTCTGGATAGGCCACACCTTATCGTCATCCTGAATTAATCATTTAAAATGCTAGGGACAGATTTATGATAGGTGTATGCCTCTTTTGCGCCACTGTGCGTCACTTTTGTGACGCAGTGGCGGTGCAAAAGATTTGCTATGTGGCGACAAAATTACAAATTGATGCATCTAGGCAGATGTGTCATGCTGTAAAAAAACCGTGCCACATGAAACCGATGCAGCAGTGATGCAAAAGATGCACCATGTTGCAAGACAGGCCTCACTTCATCTCCAACAAGATAAGAAGCTTAGGGATAGATTTATGATGACTGGTGCATCCCCAGGGATGTGCCAGTCATCCTGCGCCGCTGTTCCGCCACCCATGGTGCGCTGCATTTACAATGCGGCGCACCATGGGGCAAAAACAGCACAGATGCGTGACGCATCTGTGCCGTAAAGGTGGCGCATTGCTGGAGCTGCATCGCAAGTGCCATGCAGCTCCAGCAAGGCTCAGGGGTGCCCCATCTCCATTTAATCTGCAACCCTGAGTAGGCCTCACCTTAAACAAACCTCTGGATAGGCCACACCTTATCGTCATCCTGAATCAATCATTTAACATGTTAGGGACAGATTTATGATAGCCGTGTGCCTCTTTTGTGCCGCTGTGCGTCACTTTTGTGACGCAGCGGCGGTGCAAAAGATTTGCTATGTGGCGACATATTTAAAAATTGATGCATCTAGGCAGATGTGTCATGCTGTAAAGTCCTGTGCCACATGAAACCTGCGTCAGTTTTCAGATAGGTGTTTTGTTGCAAGGTATGCATTAATTTGCAAGAAAGCCCTGTAAAACTAACACAGTGAAATTTAGAAGATTTCACTGACTCAGCTTTATAGCATTGCTGAATCAAATCATTACGCCTGTTTGAAACAGGCATAAGGAGTGATGCACTATGCAATGTGTGGCTTGCTCCTGTGCATTGCAGTAGACATGTTGCGCTTACGACGTGATTCCTGCAATGTGATGCTTTTGCGGCACAGATGCGTGACGCATCTGTGCTGTTTTCACTCAATGGTGCTCCACATTGTAAATGCGGCACACCATGGGTGGCAGAGCAGCGGTGCACATTAACTGGTGCATCCCTGGGAATGCGTCAGTTAACATAAATCTGCCACTTTACATTTAAGTATGAGCAGGGGACACAGAGTTGGTGAGGCTTATCCAAGGTTAAGAAGAGATGAGTCCTGTTCACTGAAAACTTGGACATAGGCCTTACCTCCTAAGCATCGCTGGTCATGGCTAAATAATACCTGCAAAATGTTACTCTTGTTAAACAATTTTACTATTATAGTCTCTGAGATTTGTGCCTTACTCTGCAACATCTCATTGTTGTTCTCTTTCTTTAAAGATAACGACAACATCAACATGAGCGACAATCAGCAATCAGTTGATCTCGACCTCATAATTGAACTCGTAATTGAAACATCAGTGGAAGTAGATCCCTTGGATGATTTAAATCCTGAGGATGAAGAAGAACATGATGAGGATGCAGATTTGTCAGAATTGTATGACATAGGGTGGGAAGCTGACGTGCTTGAGCCTATGGAACTATAAACATTTATTTTTAAAAATTTATAATAAATGAAAAGTAAAAATGTAAACTATTTCATTTAAAAATAAAGACACCTTCAAAAACAGGTTATGTGTAGTGTCTTCAATAAAATATTAAAATATGCTCATAAAATTAGATCAGATTCACATATAAAACAGCACAGGTAAAATGAATATGAATTCCATTTCTTTTCTGCTATTTCTGTATTCTAAATTTGCCAAGCACTAAAAATGTCAAGTAGTGTGTTAAGTTTTTGATGACTGTTATTGATTTACTGTTTGGTAATAGTGGTTAATAACATTTTTTATTATATTTTACCACAGATTCAACTGCAGATCATTTCAAGATTTCAGCATGCCAACTAAAGAAAGACTTAGAAAGGCTGCAAAACGTCAAAGACAGCAGGTATATGATATAATGCAGCAGTCCTCTAACAAAAAAACTTGTCAAGTCACCAAGAAAGCACCGGGTGAGAGCACAAAAACATTTATAAGAAATATTTGTAGTAAAAAAAATATTACTACAGAAAATGTTTCAGTCCAGAAAAAGAGAAGCATTTTAAACGGAAAGGAAAGGCCAATCAAAAATGTTACTGCTAGAGCAAGAGATAACTCTGTGCATGATAGTAGAAGGAAACAACAGTTTAGGGACATTCGTAAACGAATGTTCCGCAACAGGATAATTGGCAATTTGTTAAAAAATATTAAGAAAGGTCAACAGAAAGTGGTTTTTTATAAGAGAAAAAAAAAAGTTGAGAAAGTTATTGATCAGGCATTTGAAATTAAACGTAAGTTATTTATTTTGATAATCAATAGAATTAGGAAGCTAAACAAGGCAATTTATGATTCCAAAAGAAATAGTAGATGGAAGAGAATAGTTAATAGTAGTAATTTTTGTGAAGTTTTTTCCGGAGAATGGATGTATAGTTCAAGTTGTGAGGCATTTTTTAATGAGGAGAGTTATTTCCAGGATAATGATTTGGTGCATGCAGTTGACACCAGTGGTCGAGCTTATGAAGTGAAAGATGGTTGTCCAGTTGAAAAAGAAAAACTTGTGACAACAGAGACAGAAGAGGTGTTAGGTAATGAGGTTTTAGGAAGACGTCCTAAGGGTCCTGTGTACACCTGGAAGTGTAGTAGTATTTGCAGTGTGCGACAGGATTCCATCAATTTGCTTTGTAATTTTGTACGGACATTTAATAAGAAAAGTTTGAAGCAGAAAATGAAGTTGTTGCAAGAATTAGATCCTTGCAGAGTGAGAGAAGTGACAGGTTTGCATGGTCATTCACTGACTTGTCTTTCCAGGAGAGTATGCCAGAGTGTTTTTCATCATTTCAGGATGCTAGCAGTGCATCATAATAAAGTGAGGAAATTAGTTAGAATGTTGTATTATGCTAAGAGTCCAGCAATTATGCTTAAACAATTATGCGCTGCTCTTTTGCATGGTTCTGAAATAGATGTGAAGAATATTTGTGCAGAAATTGAGAATGTTGAAATTGACCAAGAAGAAGAGGGTAATGTGGAAGATAGTGTACAGGTATCCAGTACAGATAATTTTCAGAGGGAAATTGCGACGTTTTAGGTGAAATCAAGTGAGAGGCCTAATTTCACTTGTGTGTGTTGTCGACGCACTTATTATAAGAATCAGACTAAGTTAGTGGATTTATATGCAAAAAGTGAAAGGGAAAATAATAGTGAATGGAAGGATTTCACAACATATTTGATGGTAGAAAATTGTTTTGATTTGGGATCGGATCAACGTGTGTGTACTTATTGTTGTAGCAAATTAAATCAAAACCAGATGCCTGCTAGAGCAGTTCATAATAATCTGGAATTGGTTGAGATTCCTTCTGAATTGAAGGATTTAAATACTTATGAATCTATTTTGATTCAAAGTATCCATCCCTTTCAGGCTATTGTAAGAATGGAGCCAAAGACAGGGAAATTGCCTCCATCAGATTTACAGAGAGGATTAAAGGGAAGAGTTGTTTATTTGCCTCTAGATTTGAAGAAAAACATTAACACAATTGGAGTAGAAAAAGTGGAAGAGGACCCTCTGGTTATCTTAGTTAATGGGGTTCCGACAAAGAATAAGAAAATATGGCAAGATTTAGTGAATGTTAGGAAAGTCAAAAAGGCAACATTGTACTTGAAAAAAAATAATAAGTACTATAAGAATATATATGTTGCAGAAGAGGAAGTAAGTGAGGAAGAGGATAGCGATTTGTGTGCTGGTCAAATTGAGAAAGTAGAACCCTCTACTAGTGAAGAAATATATGAACATTATAGTGTTCATCCTTTGCATTCCAAGGAAGTCATGGGGAATGCTATTGAGTTGTTTCAAATGAAACAAGCCAAAGGGAGTCCCATTAGTGTTTGGGAGGAAAGTTTGGAAGCTCGGTGTTTCCCACAGCTTTTTCCAACAGGTCAGGGAGGAAGATATGATGAGCGACCTCATCAAATTCCTGCTTCTGAATACCGGACTTTGCGATTGTATGCAGGAGATGCTAGGTTTCGACAATGTATTCCCTATTTGTTTCATCTCCTGTTTGAAAGCGATCTGTCTGGACTGTCATATGCAGTGAACCACATCTTGAAAAGTGGTATACACATGCAAAACATCTCGGCAAGTGACTTTATGGATAAAGTCAATGTCCAAGACAGTATTTTGGATTCTCACCTGATTAATCTCATGGCGTGTCAGCGTGGTACTAATGAGTACTGGTACCGTCGTCATGGTGATTTAAAATGTATGCTGAGGAACTTAGGAACTCCCACATGGTTCCTCACTCTGAGCTGTGCCGAGTATGGCTGGGAAGACTTACTTGAATTTCTACGAGAGGCAAATGGAAACATCGAAAACATCGAATTCAAGACACCCAGAGAACTGTGCTCTTTGGATCCAGTCAATGTATGCCAGTACTTCAATCATAGATTTGAAGCTATGATGTCTTTCATCATGAATAAGAAGAATCCACCTCTTGGAGAGGTGTTGGATTTCTTCTGGAGAAAGGAGTACCAAGCAAGAGGTGCTCCTCACATACATATGCTGTTGTGGATCAAGGATGCACCTAAATTTGGAACAGATCCAGAAGACTCAGTGATGAGTTTCATACAACAGTATTCTACGTGTGCTGTTCCAAACGCAAAGGAGAAGAAAAGCCTAAGAGAAAAAGTTCTACGTTTCCAAAGCCATCGTTGTGGAAAGTACTGTCGTCGTAAATTCCGAAACAAGGACAAGTTCTACACCAAATATCGTTTCGGCTTTCCACGACCGGTGATTTCTAAAGGAAGAGTAAACAGTTTGATGTCTTCGCTGCGACATAATGTGATGAAGAAATCACCTAAAACACATACAATTTGAAGAGGAACGAAGAGTCCAAGTACATCAACGACTACAACCCGGTGATTTTGTCCATGTGGAATGCTAACATGGATATACAGTTTGTGGCTGATAACTGTATGGCTGTGGCTCGGTATGTGACATCTTACATCACCAAAAAAGAGAAGACAGAATTGAAGGATATGTGGGAGGACATTTCCCATGAAAAGAGCCTCAGTAAGAAGTTGTACAGTTTCAGTCTGAAGATGTTGTCGCATCGAGAAATCGGAGCTTGCGAATGTTCTGACCGGTTGTCTTCAGCAAGTCTCTATGCCAAATCTAGGAGTATCGTTTGGGCGAGTCTTGGTCTTGCTGCAACGCGTAATCGAGTTCTGAAACCTGTGCGGGAAATTGAGTATTTGGCGGAAAAGGAGCCAAACAGTACCGACATTTTGAAGAGCAACATGTTGGATACATATTATCCAAATCGAAGCAGTCACCTCGAGAATGTTTGTCTGTATGAGGTTCTTCAAAATTACATATTCAAGAGGAACATCAAAGAAGATACTGAGAAAGGAGTGTATGCTGTAATTGGAAGTGAGGGATGTCTGGTCAAGCAAAGAAAATGCCACTTGGTAAACCATCGAAAATTGAGTGGCGAATCTCCTGAAAAAAAGGAGTTTTTCTATTTAGCACTTTTGCAACTTTTCAAGCCTTGGCGTGCAGAAGAGGAACTGCTTGGAGATTTCCTCTGTTATGAAGACTCTTTCACTGCCGCCAAGGAGACCATAGAATGTCCTGCTTTTCCCAAATATGTAGAAATGTTGAATGTGGAAATCGAGCAGGAAGCAATGATTGCAGCCGAGATTGCCAGAGACAGTTCTCAGGACAGTCAGAGTTCTGCTTCATTGAGTCAGGATCCACTAGGAGGACCTGTTATCGAAAATGAAGCTGCCACTGCTATGAATGAAGTGGAAAGAGCCATGGCACATGCTCAGGAGGATGCGGTTAACTTAGAAGAGTTGGAAAGACAACTCAACGTTGAGCAGAGGAAAATATATGACGAAGTTACCATGCAAATTGATCATGGATTAAGTCATGAGAAGAAAGAGTGCTCATGTACGTCGTTGAAGCCTGTCCGACTCTACGTGAGTGGAGAAGCGGGAACTGGAAAAAGTTTCCTTATTAAAGCAATTTCATGTTATTTGCAGGAAAGGACTGAGTCATCGCTGTCTTGTGTTGTCACCGCTCCAACTGGACTGGCAGCACATAACATTAAAGGGATTACTTTACATCGTTTACTGATGCTGCCAGTGGAGCATGACAACAAATTACAATATCACAAGCTATCTGGAGATGCTTGTTGTGAAGTTTCAAGAATCTTGAGGAAAATGAAACTTCTTATCATTGACGAAGTAAGCATGGTTTCCAATGTCATGCTTGCCTTTGTGCATTTGAGAATGCAAGAAGTTCTCAAAACAGAGTATGATGTGTTATTTGGTGGCAAACACATCATTGTTTTCGGAGATCTTCTGCAGCTGACACCAGTGAAAGGGCAACCTGTGTTCAAAATGCTCACGCATGAAGATACCAGGAAGTGCCTAGGGAGCATTGGCAACGTCAATATATGGTTAAACTTCAATTATGCTGAACTGCATGAAAATATGCGTCAGGCGAAGGATGAAGTTTACAAGAATATTCTACAAGATGTTAGAATAGGAAAAGTGACCGAGCATGGGAAAGAAGCTTTACATGCACGATTACTGTCAAATTTATATCCAGAACAAGATGTTGTGCCTGAGAATATTTTTCGGAAAATTACTGAGAAGAAATCTGGAATATGTTTGATGCCAACTCTTGCAGAATGTGCCATCTTCAACAACAAAATGTTGAATTTAGAAAAGCAAGAGATTGTGAAACTGGAAGCTATTGACAGAGTAGAGCATATGGGATCAACAATTATTTTGTCTGAGAATTTGAAATCAAAATTGGATTCATTAGAGAAGACTTTATCTAAAACTGCAGGTTTTGAAAAGAGTCTGAATGTGTGCTTGAACTGCCGTATAATTTTAAGAAGGAATTTACATGTTGAAAGAGGTCTGGTAAAGGGATCAATGGGTAATGTTGTTGATTTTGTGAAATACAGAAATAGAGATGGAATTGAATTTTTAAAAATTAAATTTGATGGCATTGAGGAAGTACAGCTAATTGGTCGTTGTTCTGCTAGATTTTTGCTTGTAAAAGACTTATATGTTCGCCGTAAGCAGTTTCCTGTTTGCTTGGCATATGCGGTGACAATCCATAAATCGCAAGGTTTAAGTGTAGACAGTGCATTGGTGAATATTGGCAGTTCTGTGTTCAAGGAGGGTATGGCATATGTGGCATTGTCAAGAGTTAGAACTTTATCGGGATTGTACTTGATTGAGTGTGATGTCACAAACATTTGTGCGGATCTAGATTCTGTTAAGGAATACAATAGGTTGAGAAGAGAGTATGCGCCACATTTGCCTCAATATCCTTTGTTTGAGAAACGTGTGGTAGACCGGAAACGAAGAAATGTGACCAATACTGGGGAGGTTTAAGCAAAAAGACGAAAAGTCGATGAACCTGAAATTATAAGCAGAAACAAAAAGGATTCTGTTGAAGATGTTGTTGGTTTTCAATTTGAAAACACTTCTGGTGTCAACTGCTATGCTAATGTAGTGGTTAATGTTTTGTTTTCTCTAGAAAATGTAAAAGAAGAGATTGTGGTCAATTCTGATCAAAGATTATGCAGTTTGTTAAATTCTGTGTTAGAGAAATGTAGCACTGATAGAACAAAAATAGAAAGTGTGTCTGAAATTCGAAATCTGTTAGACAGATGCTCAGGCCAAACACAATTCTCTCAAAATATTCAGCAAGATTGTCAGGAGTTTTTAATGTATATGCTTGATGTATTGCATGCTGAAGGTGTAGATGTAGATCACCTGTTTGGGCTTTCTTATCAGTGGCAGCATGACTGCGAGAACTGTAGGGTATCAAGTACTACTAGTGTAGACTCAGAAAGATTTATATATTTAACTTTGCCAGACAGTAAATCAGTCTCCTTTAATAAGCTAGTAAAAGCAGCTGATCACAACATGGAATGTAGCCAATGTAAATCTGAAATGATGTCAACATTATGTATACGAACATATGGCCAGTATGTCATTTTAATGTTCCAACGATGTAGGCCTGATGGAACAAAATTGACAACTTTAATTAAAAATGTTGTGGCTTCACAGTTGTCAATATCAGGAAGGACTTTTGTAACTGTAGCAATTATATATCATGACGGTCCTTCAATAACATCAGGACATTACACAGCTTATTTAAAGTCTAGAAATGGCTGGTCATTCTGCAACGATTCTGTTTTAATTTTCAAAAAAAAATTGCCGTATGACCTTAAAAATTCTTACCTGGTGTTTTTAAAACCAAAATTTTAGGGAAAGAATCTCGGGATGTGCTCTGAGGAATTTCAAGAAGTTCTAATGGCTCCTACACGATTTGGCCTTGAGGATAAGTGTAGTACAGAGACATAACTTCTTACCATAACACTGGACGTCATGGAAAAATAAGTGCACTTTGAATGAGTTCAGAAAAACTATTTCTTTTTATAGGCTAATTCAAGCAGCCAATCAAAACATGGAGTAGAGGAAATGTAAGTCTGCAATGCTGTCTACTGTTTTATATTGCTTTGTGATTAAAAGTGATGTAGAGAATTAAATAATTGTAGTAGTCATAGAGGTAGTGTAAGTCTGCTTCATAGTAAGCAGTATCAGTGTCATAGGAAATGTAGAACATGAGTGAGCAAGAAGGGTAAGATATTAGTAGTCCAGGATTGTGAAAATGATCTTCAACATTTTAATTCTGAAAGTTGCAGAAATACAACATGACGGGATTGGCTTACAAGAATTCCAAGAGTTATAAATGGCTCTGACATGATTTGGCCTTGTGGAAACGTGTGATAGAGAGCGAGAAGTCATTTATTGTATGTAACATATTTTTTAAACACAATCATTTTGATTGTGTTTTTTTTTCCCCGCTGTTATATGATGAATACCTTCAAGTCACTGTTTTTAGTGAAATTTGATACATTCTGAGAACAGCAAAAATAAACCATTTAACAGGTATAATTAATTCTGTACTGTTTGCATTTATGATGTACATGTAGAACTGTGTAGGAGGCATAGAGAAGGTGAGGCTTCTGTAAGTTTCAAAGTTGTTGCATACAGTGCTCATATTCTACGTAGTCTTTCATATGATAGACTACATTTCCACAATGAGATACCTAAGCAAAGGAAACACAGGTGATATGATTGTGGAATGAGCAAAAAAAATTGCACGTTTTTCAATTATATTACCTGTGTTTCCTAACATTACACATCACATTGTGTAGATGAGGTTTAGGCCTGTTCCTGGAGACAGAGGAGGTCTGACATTTGTTCAAGAGTGCAGTGGACATGACTCACTTCGTTGGTAGGCCTGCACATGTATTATCTCCTCTGTATTCTTCAACAAACCTAAATTTCATCTGCAACTCTGAGTAGGGCTTACCTGAAACAAATCTGTGGATAGGTTACACCTTATCGGCATCTTGAAACAATCATTTAAAATGTTAGGGTCAGATTTATGATGGCCGTGCGCCTCTTTTGCTCCGCTGTTGGTCACTTTTGTGTAAAAGATGCACCATGTTGCAAGATAGGTTTCAGTTCATCTCCAGCAAGATACCATCAGTTTAAAATGTATATAATTAGCACTGTGTAGGGGGCATGCAGAAGCTGAAGCTTTTGTAAGTGTCAAAGTTGTTGCATGCAGTGCTGCACTTCTGGGTACTGTTTCATATGCTGGACTACATCTGCACTATGAGATACCTAAGCAAAGGCAACACAGGTGATGTGATTGTGAAATGAGGAACAGAAACTCCACATTTTTCAATTACATCACCTGTGTTTCCTAAGTTTACGAATGACATTGTGCAGATGAAGTTTAGGTCTGTCCACGGACACAGAAGAGGTCTGGCCTTTGTTCAAGAGTGAAGTGGACATGACTTACTTCATTGGTAGGCCTTCACATGTATTATCTCCTCTGTATTCTTCAACAAGCATAAATTTGATATGCAATCCTGAGTAGGCCTCACCTTAAACAAACCTCTGGAGAGGCCACACCTTATCGTCATCCTGAATCAATCATTTCAAATGTTAGGGACAGATTTATGATAGGTGTATGCCTCTTTTGCGCCACTGTGCGTCACTTTTGTGATGCAGCGGCGGTGCAAAAGATTTGCTATGAGGCGACAAAATTACAAATTGATGCATCTAGGCAGATGTGTCATGCTGTAAAAAACCCGTGCCACATGAAACCGATGCAGCAGTGATGCAAAAGATGCACCATGTTGCAAGACAGGCCTGACTTCATCTCCAACAAGATAAGAAGCTAAGTCTTCTGTAAATGTCAAAATTGTTGTATATACTGCTCAACTTCTATGTACTCTTTGATATGCTAGACTCCCTCTGCACTATGAGATACCTAACCAAAGGCAACACAGGTGATGTGATTGTGAAATGAGGAAAAGAAACTCCACATTTTTCAATTACATCACCAGTGTTTCCTAAGTTTACGAATGACATTGTGCAGACGAACTTTAGGTCTGTCCACGGACACAGAAGAGGTCTGGCCTTTGTTCAAGAGTGAAGTGGACATGACTTACTTCATTGGTAGGCCTTCACATGTATTATGTCCTCTGTTCTCTTCAACAACTCGAAATTTCATTTGGAACCCTGAGTAGGCCTCACCTCAAACAAACCTCTGGATAGGACACATCTTATTGGCATCCTGAAACAATCATTTAAAATGTTAGTGTCTTGCGACACTTTTGTGAGACAACAGCAGTGCAAAAGATGCACCATGTTTTAAGATAGGCCTCACTTCATCTGCATCAAGATACTGTTAGTTTAAAATGTATATCTTTAGGACTGTGTAGGGGGCCTGCAGAAGCAGAAGCTTCTGTAAGTGTCAAAGTTGTTGAAAAACTGTTTGTCCTTCAATCTTTTCCCTTGTCTTTTCTAATTTTTAAATACATGTTTTAATATTTTTCAAATGTTTGTTCTCTCTTTCACAGATTGAAAGTATAAAAATAAAAAGTGAGTAAGTTAACGACAATTATAAGGTAAATGTTTTGTACTCTTTTCGTTACATTTCTATCACATTCACCTACTATTAGTTCCACAGCTTCATTTCTTTAACCCTCAGTTTCCTGCCTTTGCTAATTTCCTCATTCCTTTCTCTATTACCTACTTACTCAACTCCTTCCACTCTTTTTCTCAGTCCCTCTCTTCTCATAGTTCCTCACTCTTGTTCACTCACTCCGTCTCTATTACTCTTAGTGTCTTTGACTGATCACTCTTTCACTACTTGTTCATAATGCTTTCTCTGTGTAGTTGAAGCACACTAAGGGGCATATTATGAACACAGCCAATAAAATTATTGCTGTTTTTATTGGCAGAAAACTGCTGCAAAAGTGGTTTTAGCGGCAGTTTTCGGCCGCAAAAGCGGCTTTAGCGACACATTTCTGCCGATAAAAGCTGCAAAACTTTTATTGGCTATGTTGATGATATGGCTCTATGTTATTTACATTTCTTTGCTGTTTCAATTAATCTTTATCTGTTATTTTTTCTTTTCTGTTTTCTGTTTTTTCTCTCTGTTATTCCACATGTTTTAATCTTATTTTGAACATTCACTCACATTCTCCAAGAAACTCTTCTTTGTTATTGTTCTACTCTCTTTTTTTTCTTTCACTTCCTTTTTTATTTTGTTTTTCACAATTATACCCTCTTCCATCTTTTCTTCGGTAAATAGATCTATTAAACAGTATCTCTGGTTTACTCCCTATAGCTGTCTTTCTTTTAACATTACTCTGTTTACTTCCCTTATACTAACTCTTCTTTTTTGAATTTTTTTAATTGTTTTGGTTCGCTCCCGGTTCGCGAACCGGGAAGCTAACGGGGAAGCGAACCAAAAGAAATAGAGCTTGCCAGAGTGCTAAACATTCTAGCAATTTTTTTTGAAAGGGGAGGTAGTTCTGAAAAGAACTTTTTTTTGTTATGTTTTTGTTGTTTTATATTTTTTTGTTATTTTTCTGAACATTTTTTTTTTTTTTTAACAGTTTTTTTTTTTGTTTGTTTTTGATGGAGGGGAAACAACAAAAAACAGGCATTGGAAACGGCTCAACAGGAGCAAAAAAAAAAAATTACTGTCTGGGGCGTTTAGGGCAATTGTGATCTTCATAAGCTCGGTTAATTAAGGTAATACTCATATTGCCACAAGACAGTAATGCACCACAATACAAGCAGGTAAACTTCATATGGACAAAGTTGTCCTGAATGTTTGGCACGGTTTCCCATGCCTCTGCTGCTGTCAAAGATATCTGTGATGATGACCTGGCCACAGGAGTTGTTGGGTTGTCCTGCTGGTCACGCATCTCTGCCCGGCTGTAGTTTAATGGATGCCACCTGCTCATATGACGATGCATGGTGTAGTTACCGAAGCTGTATTTTTTTAAGGTGCCTCTAGATAACTTCTCCTTACATATGAGGCAGGTGACATATCTGGCATTTACTTTCTTCTGCCCTTCAGGGATCGGAAAAACTGCCAAATAAAACTGGTTTTTCGATGAGAAACCCGGGGCTGCTCTTCTAAAAACTGTGGTCCTTCTGTCTCCTCTTCCTCTTACTCATCCTCTTCCTCCTCTGTGTTGCTGATGAACGGGGGAGGTGGTCCTCTCTTCCCATGAGGAGGTGGTGGGGGTCCACCAGCTGAAGCTACCAATGAAGCCATTGCTGAACTATCAAAAAAGGTCTTCCTCTCACAAAGATGAAAGTCAGAGTGAGGAAAGAAGGAGGGGTTTTCATCATTTGGGAAAAACAATAGTTCTAAACCAATGAAAAGTGTTATTTTTAGGTCACCTGACCTAGCCTTACATCATTATGAAACCAAAATAGAAATGATCCAATGAAAAGTTTTATTAACAAGTCACATGACCTGTTACGCTTATGTTACGCGCTGCGGAACGCGCCCCGGATCGCTTCCGGGTCGCTGCGCTTCGCGCCTCGGTTCGCGCTCCGGAGCACTTCCGGGTGCGCTAACGCGGCGCGTCATAAGACGCATTACGCGGCAACGCGATACGTCGAGCTTTCGCGACGCGCCCCTGATCGCTTCCGGGGAGCTGCGCTTCGCGTCTCAGTTCGCGTACCGGAGCACTTCCGGGTGCGCTAACGCGGCGCGTCATAAGACGCATTACGCGACAACGTGATACGTCGCGTTTCCGCGACGCGTCACGATGTTGATTTCTAACGCGGCAGTTGCGCAAACGGAACGTTTACCGGTTCGCGGACTTGGTCGCGGCATCAAATTGAGCTAACGGGAAGCTTCCCGGTTCGCGAACCGGGAGCGAAGAAAAAAAATATTTAAAAAAAAAAATTATTAATAAACATATAACATATATTTTTGGATTTAAAGAAGAATACATTTTACAGCTACAGATATTAGCTTTTAAAAAACCATTGAAATTCACTGAAAAAACCATAGGTTATAGACCATATATAGTTAGGAATTAGCATTTACAAAACCTTGAAATTCACTGAAAAAACCATAGGCTATAGACCATATATAGTTAGGAATTAGCATTTAAAAAACCTTATTTTACTCACACAAAACCATTGAAATTCCATATATAGTTAGTTGTACTAACTATATATCGCGCACCCGCAATCCACTACTGATCATGTCACATATTACATCATTCATGACATGGTCAGTGACATCACTGATGACATCACTGATGACATCTCAAATGACATCACTGATGACATCTCAAATGACATCACTGATGACATCACTGATGTCATCTCAAATGACATCACTGATGACATCTCAAATGACATCACTGATGTCATCTCAAATGACATCACTAATGACATCACTGATGACATCACTGATGACATCTCAAATGACATCTCAAATGACATCACTGATGACATCTCATTTGACATCACTGATGACATCACTGATGACATCTCAAATGACATCACTGATGACATCACTGATGACATCTCATTTGACATTACTGATCACATCACTGATGACATCATTCATGTGATATTATGATGAACCTCTTCAGACTCTTATATAATCTTAGATACACTCAGTATAAACATACACTCACAGACTGTCACTCATCCATGGAGTTACTCACACACCTAGTCAGTCATGCAAAGGATCAATCACACCACCATTTCCTCAACTATACAGTTATACACACCTTACTTATTCAAACATATACTAAAACATATTTACTCACTTATACAATCCTGGATACAAGTTCACAATGATCCATACAGCCACTCACACATTCACTGGCTCTTATGCACAGTTATTTATATATGTCAACTCTCACATGTACTGTATTTTACATATGTACTTACTTTGACATGTAGCACTGAGATATCCATTCACTCACCAATACACTCATGCACACAGTCAACCGCCCATACAGCTGTTTCCACATGCACTTTTGAACCCATACATCTAGTGAATCAACTGCTCACACATCTATGCAGAGAGTCATACACCTCCCAGCCACCCACACACACACTCAGTCTCCCATACAAATGCTTGGGCAACCAATCAATAACCCATATAGTTACTCATATAGCTACTGATCAACACATGCAGCAGTTTACAGAACAACAGACATAATGATGCACAAATTAAGACAGTTTAGTCACTAACCCATGCACTCAGTGAGACACATTTAATCAGTCACTCATACAGTCAGTCATTCCCCTACTAAATCCTTCATCAAGACACTTATACATCCACTCATTCTTCAATATGTAAGACATATTTTAACTTTACAGAAAAATACAGTCACTGGATGTTGTCATCAGTGATGTCATCAGTGATGTCATTTGAGATGTCATCAGTGATGTCATCAGTGATGTCATTTGAGATGTCATCAGTGATGTCATCAGTGATGTCACTGACCATGTCATGAATGATGTAATATGTGACATGATCAGCAGTGGATTGCGGGTGCGCGATATATAGTTAGTACAACTAACTATATATGGAATTTCAATGGTTTTGTGTGAGTAAAATAAGGTTTTTTAAATGCTAATTCCTAACTATATATGGTCTATAACCTATGGTTTTTTCAGTGAATATATATATATATATATGAATATAAATATATATATATATATATATATATATATGTATATATATTACCTACTGGCAGTCGCCAGTAGGTATATATAGTTGGGATTTTTTTGAATAGGGATTTCTGAAAATTCTATGTTGAATAACTTTGGCGTTGATGGACGGAATTGGCTGAAATTTTCAGGAAAATGGCACATTTTGTTTCTGAGCATCCCCTGAAAGTTTGGGGGGGGGGTTTCGTCAAGCGGGGGCCGAGAAAAAAGGGGGTCCCAAAACGTGTTTTTAACATTGAGTTTTCCATAGGGCGGTTGGACTCACTTTTAGCTCGAACGGCTGAATGGATTTCTATGAAACTTGGCAAAATTGTAGAGACTGTTTGCCCGATGTGCCTTTGCTAGGTCTCAAGATATGTGCTCCAGTGGATTTTGAGAAATTAACGTTCAAAAAAATATATATATCTGTGACAGCGTCCCGGTTGTTGTGTTGTGTGGGTGATGTAAGTACCAACATGTAGGTACCAATGAAGAGTCTAAAATTCATTGTACACCGTCTCCTCTGTAGATATTTCGTATGTTCTAATATGGGTTATTTAAATGTAAATGTGTGGAAAAGCACTTCATGCTTTAAAGCAATTGTATTTTTGAACTGATTGTTCTTTCCTCTTAGTCCTCCTCTTTGGTTTTTTTTCCCCACACTCTTCTTCAGCATGATAGTTGATGAATTCGTTCCCTCAAAAAATTTATATACATAAAAAAATTATATTAAATACATATAAAATATATTTTTCCTTTAAAAGAAGAATACATTTTACAGCTTTTGATATTTGCTATTAAAAAACCATTGAAATTCACTGAAAAAACCATAGGTTATAGACCATATATAGTTAGGAATTAGCATTTACAAAACCTTGAAATTCACTGAAAAAACCATAGGCTATAGACCATATATAGTTAGGAATTAGCATTTACAAAACCTTATTTTACTCACACAAAACCATTGAAATTCGCATATATAGTTATTTGCACTAACTATATATCGCGCACCCGCAATCCACTGCTGATCATGTCACATATTACATCATTCATGACATGGTCAGTGACATCACTGATGACATCACTGATGACATCTCAAATGACATCACTGATGACATCACTGATGACAACATCCAGTGACTGTATGTTTCTGTAAAGTTAAAATATGTCTTACATATTGAAGAATGAGTGGATGTATAAGTGTCTGGATGAAGGATTTAGTAGGTGCATGACTGACTGTATGAGTGAGTGATTAAATGTGTCTCACTGAGTGCATGGGTTAGTGACTAAACTGTCTTAATTTGTGCATCATTATGTCTGTTGTTCTGTAAACTGCTGCATGTGTTGATCAGTAGCTATATGAGTAACTATATGGGTTATTGATTGGTTGCCCAAGTATTTGTATGGGAGACTGAGTGTGTGTGTGTGGGTGGCTGGGAGGTGTATGACTCTGTGCATAGATGTGTGAGCAGTTGATTCACTAGATGTATGGGTTCAAAAGTGCATGTGGAAACAGCTGTATGGGCGGTTGACTGTGTACATGAGTGTATTGGTGAGTGAATGGATATCTCAGTGCTACATGTCAAAGTAAGTACATATGTAAAACACAGTACATGTGAGAGTTGACATATATAAATAACAGTGCATAAGAGCCAGTGAATGTGTGAGTGGCTGTATGGATCATTGTGAACTTGTATCAGGGATTGTATAAGAGAGTAAATATGTGTTAGTATATGTTTGAATAAGTAAGGTGTGTATAACTGTATTGTTGAGGAAATGGAGGTGTGATTGATTCTTTGCATGACTGACTAGGTGTGTGAGTAACTCCATGGATGAGTGACAGTCTGTGAGTGTCTGTTTACACTGAGTGTATCTAAGGTTATATTAGAGTCTGAAGAGGTTCATCGTATTATCACGTGAATGATGTCATCAGTGATGTGATCAGTAATGTCAAATGAGATGTCATCAGTGATGTCATCAGTGATGTCATTTGAGATGTCATCAGTGATGTCATCAGTAATGTCATTTGAGATGTCATCAGTGATGTCATCAGTGATGTCATCAGTGATGTCATCAGTGATGTCATTTGAGGTGTCATCAGTGATGTCATCAGTGATGTCATTTGAGATGTCATCAGTGATGTCATCAGTGATGTCATTTGAGATGTCATCAGTGATGTCATCAGTGATGTCACTGACCATGTCATGAATGATGTAATATGTGACATGATCAGCAGTGGATTGCGGGTGCGCGATATATAGTTAGTGCAACTAACTATATATGCGAATTTCAATGGTTTTGTGTGAGTAAAATAAGGTTTTGTAAATGCTAATTCCTAACTATATATGGTCTATAACCTATGTTTTTTTCAGTGAATTTTCAAGGTTTTGTAAATGCTAATTCCTAACTATATATGGTCTATAACCTATGGTTTTTTCAGTGAATATATATATATATGTATATATATATTCACTGAAAAAACCATAGGTTTTAGAGGTTTTATAGTTAGCTGGACATTTCACTCGTACAAACCATTGAAATTCCTCCATATAACTCGCGCGCCCGCAATCCACTGCTGATGATGTCACATATTACATCATTCATGACATGGTCAGTGACATCACTGATGACATCACTGATGGCATCTCAAATGACATCACTGATGATATCACTGATGACATCATCCACGTGACAATCTGATACACCTCATCATACACTATAGTAACCTTTCATCACTCACTATAAAATATAGAGTACCATATTTAAAACAATCACATATCAATACATCTCTCTAAAAACCTACTCACTGATTTGTAGATCTACACACACATTTAAACACTTACCTATAGATTCACATATACATGCTAAGAAAGATCAATAGAACATTATTAAATATACACCAATATTGACTTTACACACCAGCACACACCCTATTCAGTTATGCAGCCATCCTTCTCACTTATGCAAACAATTGATTAAACTTACATTTACACAGCTACACACTTATACAAACAGTACTTTATTTATTCATATACACAGAAAGTCATACACATTGTGTTATAAAATCACTATTATAAGTATACTGTTTTCTATTCAGTCACTTATACAATCACTGAGTCTTATATATACTTTTTTAAATACAAGAACTGTCAGATACACTGCTTTTTATATTTCTACTTTTTTGGGCATGTATCATTTAGAAATATATTTAATCATCATCTCACCCATAAAGATATTCACTCACCCACACAGCTGTTTCCACATGCAGTCTTAACGTCATATACCTACTATATCAACTATTTACACATCTTTGGACAGTCACACACCTCTTACCCAACCACAGATACATTCACTCTCATATAAGAAAAAATAGACACTTAACTAATATAGAGTGTCACATAGGTAGTAACCAACTTATGCAGTACTTCACACAATAAGACACAGATTGATACAGATATTCACATACTTTAATCACTCTCCCATATATTTAGTGAGACACTTTAAATTAGTCATTTAATACAGTTAATCACACTACTAGTAAATTGTTCATACAGGCACTAAAACTTCCACTCATTCTTCAATGCAAATCTCTCTATATATGATACTTATTTAGATATCGAACCAAAACACATTCACTGGATGATGTCATCAGTGATCTTATCAGTGATGTCATTTGAGATGCCATCAGTGATGTCATCAGTGATGTCACTGACCATGGGGGCGTGGCTTGGAGCACGATGAAGGTAGACGTGCTCGGGTAGAGCTCCTGCTTGAGCTCCCCTCTCCCGGGCAATCTCCGGTACAGTTCTCCTATTTCAGCCAGAACTTGCTGGCGGACCCACACCTACCTCCCGCCCAGCCACTGACCGGCCACGGAGTGGATCGGACACAGGGATCTGCACCGGCCCACACTAAGAAGCTGTGGCCGGCATGGTCGTGACTCCCCTGGGGCCATCAACTACGTGAGGCCGGGGCTCTGATGCTGCGACTAGGCCCAACTTTGTGGCCTACGCACGGTGCATGTGGACCTTTGTGAGATCTGAAAGCGGGCATTGCGCGGCCGACTGCGCTGCTGTCCGACTCCTGACGAGTCGCTGGGCCCTCCTCACCTAGAACCCCTGCAGGCAAATGCGGCAGAGAACAGCGGGAAGCGGGGATCCTGGGCAGAGCCGCAGCTTGGGAGACTGGGCGGTCTGACGGCCCGAGAGGCACGAACCAGTGCGATCACGCCGGCGGCACCTCGAGAACGGTGCCTAATTACCATGGGACACTACCAGGACATCGCCGGTGAGTGACTGCGGAACGCCGCAGCCGGAGCGCTGGTGGCGGTCCCCCACCCCCCACACATATCACCGCCTGAGACTTGCTGGCTGGGACGCTAGGCCTGAAATCACAGCCCACCCAAACCCTCACCAAACCTTGCACGACCTGGGGGCCGAGACTGTGTGGCACCCCCCGCTCCCTCTGCTGGCCCTTGGCGGAAACGGCGTATACCTTCTGGGACGCGGTATGGGCGCTGCACCTGGATCGCGGCCACCACGTGATGTCCCAGGGGACGACCAGCGAACCCACTTTTCGACTGGGCAACACCCGACGCACACCGCATCAGAGGGACTGCACCGCACACCCCTCTCTCCCCCCCAACAATCAGCACGGGGACGCAGTGTGACACGTGGCGTGGGAGGCTGCGATCAGAGACACGGGGAGAGCTGTGACCAGCAAGGGGGACCCGGCACACCACTCGCCATCACCGGATGCGGACGCAGGGAGCTGCCGTCCTCGCAACCCCTGTGCCTGCGAGGACGCTGTGCCGCGAGCTACCCAGAGGGGAAAAGATTTGTGCTCTGCCCAGGGGGAACTTTTTGAGGTGAGCTGGGAACCCCTACTACACTGCGACCACCCCTCTGCAGCCCTACTTCTTTATCTCTACTGCGGCTCTGAGAGCAGCAGTAACGAAGCGACTGCCACGCGCTGATGCACCTGCCCTGTCCCATCCGGACACTTACTGTATGGGAGTTGTGAGAGGAATTACTCGGCCACTTGGGGACACCAACTCTTGGCCTTGCTCATTTGTACGCCCGTGAGAGGGTGCTGGCGCTAAGGATTATTCTGTAACCGCGGGACCGCGGAAACTGCGGGACGCCGCTACCATTGTCGCCACTTTGGACCTGAACTGTGCTTGCGGCTGCCGATCTCCCAGGACCCTACACACTGGCCACCTGAGTCCACGCCTTGCACTATCCCACTCGTATACCAGCCCTACACAGTCGCTGCTCCTGGCCCATGTCTGGAGGGGTGAAGACGCGGACCGGCACCGGAGGCACGTCGATCAAAGGGAAGCTTTCCAAGGCGACGTCTAAAATGGATGCGGAACAGGTGACATCCAAACTCGATCATGTGTTAGCCGTCATGGAGCGGCTGGAAGAATCCCTCCAACACACTCGCACCTCCATGGAGACCAAGATAGACAGCGTGGTGATTGACTTAACCCACCTCAGAGCCGACCATAAGAAGCTGCAGGACCGCACTTCGACCCTGGAGGAGACGGTGTCGACGCTGGAGCCCACGGTGAGCCAGACAGATAAACATGTCCGGAATCTGGTCAACCGGGTGGAATTTTTGGTGGAACAAGCTGAGGATGCGGAGGGACGGGCACGGAGAAACAACATCCGCTTGGTCGGAGTCCCGGAAAAATGGGAGGGGGTGGACCCAGTTGGACGAGTTGAAGCCTGGATACAAGACTTGTTACCGGAGGGAGCACTGTCGCCTCACTTTGTGGTGGAACGGGCTTACCGGGTGCCCACAAGGTCCCTCCCTACTGGCTCCAACCCCAGGCCTCTAATCTTCCGTGTCCTTAACTACAGGGACCGTGATATGATCCTGCGGGAATCCAGGAAGCTTGGCGATGTCCGGATAGACAACGTCACAGTGATGTTTTTCCCTGACTACACAGTGCAGGTTCAACGACAACGTCACTCCTTTTTAACGGTGAAGAGATGACTGCGACAAGAAAACCTCAAATATTCACGGCTTTTCCCCGCCAAGTTACAAGTGGTGGCACAGGACAAAACACACTTCTTCACCAGCCCAGAAGAGATTGAGGCCTGGCTGGACGGAGGTGTGGCTGAGGCGCCTAGGAGGGCACAGGGGACCAACACGACTTTGCGCGCCCGGGGATCCAGACGCCGCCATAGGCGCAGAACCTCTATGCCCCCCCCCGCACCCAGGAGGTGCCTACATGCTCTCCACCAGCGGATCTGATATTACAGGAGCAACAGGATGCGTTATGCAGAGTCACGGAGATCAGCAGCTCCCCGACCCCGTCCAATGCCCCGAATGCTAGCCCGACCACGTTTCCAAGCGATGATGAGGCGATCTACGACCTACCGGACTCCAACAGTCCACGGATCCTCCAGACGTCACGCCTCAGACAGTGGATCTCCTTGGCTAAGAAGGCCCGAGGGCCTTGCTCCCCTACGACGCTGGAACGGTGCAGTAAAACTGGTATTGTTTTGATTAGCCCTGAAGTAAGCGACCTCCAGTACTGACTGCTGCAGGGATTTCACAGCCCTAGGGGTCAAGCGGCAAAGAGACACAGTGAGTACGGTTTCAATATGCATACATGGTCCTATCCTCTACCCTGATGGGATCAACGCATCTGCTGTGACTGCACACACACCAGAGACCTTGGTTCTGGCCCCTCTGGCGACAAGAACTCCTTCCGAGCTCTAAATATGTTTCCGGACATTGAGTGCCCCCCCCCAAAAAACGTATTGCTTAAAGTGCCCTGGGTGGGTGGATTTCTGGGTCTGCTTATCAGGCACGGCCTCTCCATTCCGGCCCGGGAGAGGCGACATTCCTCTTGTGGACACTATTGTTCTTCAGACTTTGGTTGCGAAAAGCCACTCACTACCCCCCTAGAACTGAATGAATGAATGAATGAATGAAACCCAATTTAAATAGCGCTACTTAGCCCAATGGGCATCAAGGCGCCTAAACCAAATGCTTGTAGTATCCCCGAAGCAAGCTTACTGGTAGGCCTTGATAAAACACCACGTTTTTAGCGCCTTTCTAAAAAGGGCCAGCGAGGGTTGCGTCTTAATCTCAGCGGGAAGGGAATTCCACAGTCGGGGGGCCACAGTAGAAAAAGCCCTTCCTCCCCATCTGACTTTATTGATGCGAGGAGTACACAGAAGATTCAGATTGGAGGAATGGAGGCTCCTGCTAGGGATATAACAAGTTAACAGGGAGCCTATAGCATCAGAAGATCCTGCCAATAGGGCTCCCAAAACCAGACAACGAATTCTAAGCTGGATCGGAAGCCAATGGAGGTTCTTCCTGGCTAGTGTGGCAGAGAAGGAATTGGGGACGTCCAGAACAAATCTAGCCGCCGCGTTCTGCACACTCTGAAGGCGTTGAATAAGGCCCTTATTGATATCTGCATACAGTGCGTTGCAGTAATCCAGCCGGGAGGACACCAGCGCGACCACGGTCTGCTTACGGGCCTGAGGGGAACTGTATAGTTTACTATAGCTCATTTGAGTGTTTGGACGGCGACATGTTGTCTAGCCAACCTTTTGGTATTATCCACGATGTTGCCTCTTCCTGGCTTTATATGTTCCCCTTTTCCTTTTCCCTTGTGCACCTGTGGGAATTACTGAGAATTGTATTAACGTCTGGTTGTGGTCTGGGGGCAGGGATGGAGCCGGGGGACCTGCGGAGCTGAGCCGGGCTGGTGGGAGGGGGACCTACACGAGTGGTGAATATGGCTGAAATCAAGATTTGTACCTGGAATGTCAGGGGCATGCACACACCAGCTAGGCATTATCAGATTTACTCCTATTTAAAACATCATAAAATAAATGTAGCACTGCTCCAAAAAACACATCTAAATAAAACGGAGGTGCGTGCTTTGCACCATAGGTGGCGTGGGCAGCTCTATGCCACGGACTACTCCTCATATACATGAGGTGCCCTGTTGTGAGTTCGTCCTGGGACCCCCTGGGTAGTCACGGACACACATATAGATCCCGAAGGCAGATAGGTGGCGGCCTGGGGTAGGCTAGATGGGCAGCAAGTGGCGCTAGTCTGTTTATATTCCCCAAACACAGACCAGAGTAGCTTCCTCGCACGCCTCTCTACGACAATAGCGGCTTGGCACACAGCCTCATGGATACTGGGGGGTGATTATAACTGCGTATTAGACACGATGCTTGACCGCTCCTCCCCACCTCCAGCTAACGCACCGACACACGGTACCACAAGGGCGATGCTCAGCTGGGCCGCGCAGTGGGATCTCCATGATGCTTGGCGAGTTCACAACCCCGCAGCGCAGGTGTACTCCTACTACTCTGGCACGCACAATCTGCACGTGCGTCTAGACAGATTTATGGTGTCCTTTGACCTTCTCCCACTTGTCACTGATACGAGATACATGGGACACACTCATTCGGCCCACAACCCACACTTCCTAACCGTCACTTGGGAATGCCCACATCCACCCATACCCACCTGGCGACTCCAGCCGGCTCTACTGCTGGATGCGGCTTTTCGCGACTCCCTTCTCACACAGATAGCCCAATACTTTGAGGAGAATACTGACACGGCGTCCTCTCCCCAGATTGAGTGGGACGCCTTCAAAGTCGTGATTCGTTGCCACTGCTTGGGTACACAGGGACACATGCAGCGACAAATAGAGGGCGACTTAACGCGATTGGAGTCCGGCCTGCTCGATCGAGAGCAAGATGCGGTAGATGGCACAGCGGATCCGCTGACGGAGGCACGTGCGGAACATGCACGCCTCCTGGAGGGGCTGCGCACTCTTAACTATGCTGCCCACTCGGCGCGGACGCACCATCTGAGCGATAGATCTGGTAAATTACTGGGGTGGTTGATCTCGCGAGAAGACCGAACGGCCCCGGTAGCAGCGATACACGTGGACGGGACGGGCCTGCTGTACTCGCAGCGCCACATTCATGAAGCATTCACGACACACTACGACGCTTTATATCGCTCCCGACTCCGCGACCCCCACCCAGACATAGTGGAGTATCTCTCCCCTCTCCAGATGCCACAATTAACTATTGCGCAACAAGATGACCTCGGAGCCTCGTTCACATCTTAAGAGCTCCGTGACACCATCTTTAATTTATCCAACGGCAAAACTCCTGGCCCGGATGGGTTACCGGCCGAGTTTTACAAGGCAGGCTCGGACATTCTTGTTCCGAAGCTCCTAAAGATATACGCTGCAGCTACGGAAGATTCCACTCTTCCTCACATGCTGAATGAAGCCAACCTGATATCCATACCCAAACCTGGTAGGGATAATACACGAGTGGGCACTTATCGCCCCCTGACCCTCCTGAACACGGACTATAAAATACTTGCTTCCACACTAGCCCGGAGACTGGTGCCCTTAGTCCCCCTTCTGGTGCACCATGACCAGAATGGATTTGTTCCAACACGCCACACCTCTTATAATATCCGTCGCTTGTTCCGCGTTCAGAAATACGCTGTTCGACACTGGCCTCGAGCGGGGTGCCTAGTGTTACACCTCGAGAAAGCGTTTGACTCTGCTGAGTGGCCGTACCTGGGGGCAGTGTTGAAAAAATACGAACTGGGAGGCAGCTATGAGACCATGGTAGATCTGCTTTACCGCGGACCAACAGTCCGGGTCCGCACCGGTAAATTGCTCTCTGACACCATCTGTGTGCAAAGAGGTACCAGACAGGGCTGCCCCCTGTCGCCACTGCTGTTCTCCTTGGCCATGGAACCTCTGGCCATGATCCTCCGGGCACGGGGAAATGAGTGAAGAATCCCAATGGCAGACGGGCTTCATGTGGTCTCGCTATATGCAGACGACCTGCTAATAAATGTCAGGGATCTGACCGCTGTCCCAGACTCTCTCACTGACATTTTCCAATCTTTTGAAGAAATGTCGGGTCTGCGGGTCAATTGGTCCAAGTCGGGAGCTTACTCCTTCAGCCCGGATACACCTGAAAGTGACATCCGCCTCGGCGGAGAAAGACTGCAATGGTACCCCACTACATTCCGCTATCTGGGAATCCACATATATCGGAACCCAGCAGATGTCCTGGAAGGGGAAACAACCTTTACAACGCAACTTTTACAACGCACTACCATTACAACGAAACTTTTACAACGCAAAAACTTTTACAACGCATACCATTACAACGCATGTTTTTACAACGCAAGTACTTTTACAACGCATGCCATTACAACGTAAGTATTGGTAAGTATATAATTATATTTAATATTTTATATGTTTTTTTTTTTTAAGTTTTCAGTTTTTGGGTAAAGGGGTATTTTTAGGGTTCAGGGTCAGTTTTCAGTTTTTGGGTAAAGGGGTATTTTTAGGGTTCAGGGTCAGTTTTCAGTTTTTGGGTAAAGGGGTATTTTTAGGGTTCAGGGTCAGTTTTCAGTTTTTGGGTAAAGGGGTATTTTTAGGGTTCAGGGTCAGTTTTCAGTTTTTGGGTAAAGGGGTATTTTTAGGGTTCAGGGTCAGTTTTCAGTTTTTGGGTAAAGGGGTATTTTTAAGGTTCAGGGTCAGTTTTCAGTTTTTGGGTAAAGGGGTATTTTTAGGGTTCAGGGTCAGTTTTCAGTTTTTGGGTAAAGGGGTATTTTTAAGGTTCAGGGTCAGTTTTCAGTTTTTGGGTAAAGGGGTATTTTTAGGGTTCAGGGTCAGTTTTCAGTTTTTGGGTAAAGGGGTATTTTTAGGGTTCAGGGTCAGTTTTCAGTTTTTGGGTAAAGGGGTTTTTTTAGGGTTCAGGGACAGTTTTGGGTTTTTGGGGTACAGGGGTATTTTTAGGGTTCAGGGACAGTTTTGGGTTTTTGGGGTACAGGGGTATTTTTAGGGTTCAGGGACAGTTTTGGGTTTTTGGGGTACAGGGGTATTTTTAGGGTTCTGGGTTAATTTGGGTTTTTTTGGGGTACAGGGTAAAAAAAAATTAAATTAATTAAATTAAATTAAATTAAATTATATTAATTACAATTAATTTAAAATAAAAAAAATATTATATACTTATCAATACTTACGTTGTAATGGTATGCGTTGTAAAGGTATTTGCGTTGTAAAAACATGCGTTGTAATGGTATGCGTTGTAAAAGTTTTTGCGTTGTAAAAAATTTGTTGTAACGGTATGCGTTGTAAAAGTATGCGTTGTAACGTCATACATCCCCTGGAAGGGAACCTGATGAGAGCGATTGCTTCCATTCGTGCCCAAATCGGCTTTTGGAGGACCCTACCCCTCAATGTGCCTAGTCGTGTGGCACTGGCCAAGATGATAGTCCTGCCACGGCTACTCTACTACTTCTCCAATATTCCGACTTACATCCCCAATAAAGTGTTTCGGGAACTTGAGGTCCTACTTCGCGGCCGTGTCTGGAAAGCGGGCCGGCCCCGCGTGGCGCTAACTAAATTATACATGCCCACTGCCTCGGGAGGCCTGCCGGTTCCCAACATGGAGCTGTACTACCTGGCGGCACAGATATAATGGGTATCGGGATGGCTTAGTGGTAAAAACTTAGGAGATACTGCCTCGGATACCACCGCCTGGACCCAAACGCAGATCTGGGCATTGTTCCATCCCCTAGCTCGGCCCCCTTGTCCTTCTCAGTTGCACCTAGCGGTGGCATGCAAATGTTTCCTTCCCTGCTTAAGGCTCACCCGAACCACAACACCATATGCCCCGATACTCCCTCTCCAGGGCACCCCTGGAGCGATGGGAACGTTAACGGAAGCCCAATTGACCAGCTGGACACAGGCGTGAGTGGAAACGCTGGGCGACCTCTACGCTGACAGTGCGCTACTTTCTTTTGCGGACCTCGCCGCCGGCACAGACCTCCCAGCCGGGCAGTTCCTACTTCATGCGTCCATTGTACGTATACTGACCACCTCCTTGGGCGATATCTCAGAGGAACCGCTGATCCACCAACTCATGCAATATTTGCATGTCATGGGCAACGGCTCTCATGTAGTACACTGGCTGGCGCAAGCCCTGCTGGCCCACACACAACCTTCCAACTTACCACTAAGGGAGAGGTGGGCAGCCGACAGAGGTAGGGACTGGACGGATAGGGAGTGGGACAGGATGCTGATGGGGCCAACTAATATCCCACGCAACCCCCGCTTTAAGCTCATCCAATTTTACATCCTACATCGAGCCTATCTCACACCCGACAAAATTAACAGATACTTCTCCCTTACTGACACTGCCTGCCAGCGCTGTTCCCTGGTGGGGGCGGATCTCCTACATATGCTCTGCCACTGCCCCAACATTCAGTCATACTGGGACGAGGTCACAACAACACTCACACAATGTACCGAAGAACATGTACCGTGAACGTGGGAGGCCTGTATCCTGGGGCTTTACAAACGCACGAAGTTGAACAAGGTGCTGGCACGGTTCTGGGATATGGGTCTCATCACAGCTAAACGCTTACTTACCAAACATTGGAAAGCCGCCAATCCCCCACACGCCCGGCACTGGCACACATCCTTCATTAACTGGGCACGGGCGGAGAGTGTAGTGCTCCACCGGGAAGAAACAGCGGGCCTCCGGAAGTTCCCCATTGCGCAGCTCTGGGATGGTCTCCTTAACTCCTTTCAGCAAGCTTGCCGGGAACGAGAGACGACTTGAGATGCAATGACCCACTACTATCGCGCTGACGAGGGACACTGCGGGACACCACAGTGCTCGCCCCCCTCCCCCCCCTCTCCGGATGCCAAGGCACCCATGCCATTGCTAGCGCTTCCGCCTTTCGTCCACCCGCTATGGACGCGCTTAGACTGCACAGCACCCACACCCATGTACTCGCCCCTGATTGCCCACACCACATGCCCCGCCACCAATGGCAGATGGACTTCCCCTTTACACCTCATTGCGCTCCCCACGCGCTGGGCCTTAGCCATGCCTCCCGACACATGATCACTGTCCTGACTGTATACCGAGCGCATCGTTCAAAAGTCCCTACTCGGACACCCCCCCACGCTTACGGGCCGGACCCGCCGCACCCCGCCCCGAGACCACTGACCCCTTGATGCGACTGCAAAGACCTCCCATCACATACCACGCTAACAGCGCCACCGCTCTCCTACTTCCCACCCCTTTGCTATTCCACCATTGTGTTAATATACGTATTTGCTTATACACCGGTCATGTTCCCCGACCGAGACTTATATTGCTGTAGACAGCGACATTCTACACACAGTGACAATGCTGCGGGACAACACGTAACTGGTGACATAATATACTCCCGATACGATGACACTTCATGATCTCCTGTACATGTGGGCTGCGAACCATAACAGGGACGGATGCCCCTCCCTGACACCGGAAGACCAAACATGTGTGCAGCCTCTCTCCTCTGATGTACACACTTACATGGCTGTCACTGGGGAACACCACGCGTATCAGGCCTTCAAACATCTCAGTCTTGACTGCAATAGTCACAACCTGCCGTCACCGACTATACGAGCTTATTTCCCTGCATTAGTGAGCTATACCACCATACACCTGCTCACCTCATGGCGACACCACATACGCAGAATTTTCAATTCCTCTGTTGCCTGTCCACACAATACCTAATAAACACCTCAGTCACTAGATACTCCTTGTCTATATAGGATGTTGCCCAAGTGGTACAGATGTCGGAGACGCACTGATGTGCCTACACAACTGAACGTAGAAAATTGAAAATCTATAGACCTGTTTGTTTAACGTGCTATGTGTTATAATATGTCTACATGTTCTATTTATACTACGCCACCGGACCCCAGGATTGTCGGCTGAATGGCTGTGTCATCTCGCCCAAAATGAATTGTTTGCCAACTTTTGCTGCCGGCCCCTGTGGGTTGTAGGCTATGCGCTGTGTGAATGCAAAACAGACTGTCTTGAGCAATAAAGGTCTTTAAAAAACAAAAAATCAGTGATGTCACTGACCATGTAATGAATGATTTAGTATGTGACATCATCAGCAGTGGATTGCGGGCGCGTGAGTTATAGTTAGTACAACTAACTATAACAGAGGAATTACAATGGTTTTGTACGAGTAAAATGTCCAGCTAACTATAACACCCCTAAAACCTATGGTTTTTTCATATATATATGTATAGATATTCACTGAAAAAAACATAGGTTTCTGGCCTGTTATAGTAAGGGATTAGCATTTAAAAGGAAATTCACTGATGACATCATCCAGTGAATGTTGTTTGGTTTGTTATTTATATACGTATTATATATATAGGAATGTGCATTGAAGACTAAGTGGATGTAGAAGTGTCTGGAAGGAAGATTTTAATATTTTGATACTGATTTACTACAGTTTTTTAAACTACTTATTTTTAGATATTATTTTTTTTAATTACATTACATATTTTTAACAAAAATTGAAAAAAAATATTTTTAAAAATATTGAAATTCTATATATTTTTATTTTATTTTATATTTCTTAAAATGTATTCATATTATTTTCTTATTTATTTATTTTTTTACATTTTTTGGGGGAGTCGCACACCAAAAGCGCATATTCCTCGATTACTGCGCAGAACCCAGCCGCCCTTTTAGGATTGTTGTGTAGGATCCGCATAGGGTATGCAATGGGTGCATATTGACCTACGCGATTGCTATGCGACTCGTACGTGACTCCTGGCGCATAAGCGACATGTACATATTACGTTACGCGACGCTCGCGCTTTTCCGCGTGATGTCATCCACATTTTAGACGTGGTGGGTGCGCGACTCCCGCAAAATTTTTTAATGTCTAAAAAGATATATATATGTATGTAATATAACTATTAAGGCAAGACATTATCTGAGCTAATCAAAAAAATAATATTCTTTTAGTGTTTAATAAACTTATATTACTTTTAAATGCAATTTTGCGTAGTCGCGCTGGGTGCGTGCTGCATGTGCGCACCCTACGCGGATCCCATGTGACCACAAAAAAAGAGATTTGATTGGTTCATAACACTTCCTATTCTAACTATTGAAGAACCCCATCCATTTCAATCACTCTTCCTAGACCTTCTTTGGGAGAAGACCTGTGCTGAGAAGAACTTCATTTTTCTTCATTGGAGACCTGAATTTCCTGTCTGCAGATAAAAATAGGTACACCACTGCCAGAGTCATCTAATTCCGGCCATTCAGATGTAGAGGGATTCGTACCAGAACCTCCCCGTCCCGAAAAATACTTATCCATTGTATGGAAATCTTTCACTTTTCCGGAGGGTCAAAAAAAGTTAATGCCACCAAGGTGACATGTAAGATTTGCATGGCTGTGTTATCCAGAGGAGATCCTAAGAAATACTCCTTTGGCACTGCAAGCATGCAGAAGAACCTACAATCCCTGCAGCTAGTAAATTACGCTAACGAAGAATGCAGAAGACTCCTCCAAAATGCACCTCCACCTCTGGGGCATCACCTTCAACCTCCCATCCGGACATACGTACACAGTTTGGAAAATTAAAAATGCACTGTGTGCAGTGTAATCGGTTAATCTGCTATGGGGAGCAATCGGTAGACCTAGTTTGCAGGGCAATTGCTAACCATTGTTGATAGGTTTTTTTCTCACCCAAAGTTCATGGATTTGTTCATCCTGTTGACTTTTTGTTCCTGTTAAAAACAAAAAAAAATGTTCACAAAATCGATTTTTTTTAATAAAACTACAAAAAGAAAAAAAGGTTTTTCTCAGAACTAACTACTCTGGTAAAAAAGAGCTACATTTGTATTTGAATGTATGTGTAGTACATAATTGATTGAAACAATGCATTTGTGGTGTGTGGTGAATGTATAAGTGCAGAACTATAAGGAAGTGCCGAAGCATGACACTGTAAGCTCTTTAGATGCAGGGTGCTGTGGTACTTCCGAAGCACAGGATGCAACATATCTAAATAAATATGTTGCAAGTCTATGCTTCCCTCTGCACTGCTGCTTAAATTGCAGCCATGTGGTGACACAGGCACCCTTGCACCATGCTGCAAGGATATCTGTGTCATGTGGAGTTTGTCTTTGTACATAAAGACACACCTTCCTGCACAAAAACAATCAGTGAATGGATTTTTCTCTTTCAATGTATGCTGTGCATGAGGAGAAATGAAAAAAAGTCTCCTTGTTGTGCCTTGCTACATCAATTGGAGGATGGAGCAGCATTCACACACATGTCCAGATTTATCATTTCTGGTAAATCTGGTGATGTTTCTATGACTGTTCTGTGCAAACACGCATAGCAACACCTATAGAACGCCCTTTCAACGCAAAGTGGTGTGTATGATGACGTCGTATTTACATGGAGAAGAAAAGGTATACAGAGTGCCTTTTCCTCTCCTTGTAAATATGAAAGAGTGTTTTGCGCTATCACTATGTTACAAAAAGTGACATATTGTTGGCACAGGATGCTTTCTACACATTTATGGTGGGTTAGTTGGCCACCAGTGACACTCAGTATTCATGTTAACTTTATCCTGTAACTTAAAACGCCCACAGAGCATCTTACTACACATATCCACTCCATCCATCTCCCCTTCTTCACCTGTGTGCAAACACAGGCCATTGTGCATTTTAATACTTAGTTAAACTTACCTTCACAGTAATAGAAATGAAAAATGCTACACGTTTTTTATAATCTAAATTTGTGAAAAATTGAAATTTTAGAATTAGGATCTGGGAAAGAGTAGAAAAAAATACAGTTATATTATATAATATTATATTTCTTTACAATACAGCATAATTTTAACATTTTACAAATTGTTTTCTTTGCCTTTTTTGCTGTTCTCAGAATATATTGAATTTCACTAGAAACAGTGATTTCAATCGTACTCATCACATAACAGCGGGCAAAAAAAAAACCAATCAATATGAGTGTTTAAAAAAAACCAAGACTACATCCTCAATTACATGGCATATAATGCAAATCACACATTTATAAAATGCTTACTCCTAAGAAAATGTTCTAACTTAAATTTATATACACTGTAAATGTTGTTGTTTAAGAATATACGCTGAGAGAATGTGCAAGAAAAAGTCCTTAATTCAAATATATACTTTTCCTCTAGGCCAAATAGTATTCTTGAAATCCTTTATATTGAAATTGTCCAATAGTAATCGTATTAATACATAATAATGAATTCCTCAGAGGCCGATTTATGTTCCTAAAACTTGGCTTTAAAAATATTAGGTAGGAATTTGGTAATTCGCTTGTCAAACGTTGTTTAAAAAACAACTGAGCATCATTACAATATGTCCAGCCTTTGTCACATTTTAGATAGGCAATGTAATGTCCAGATGTTGTGGAAGGACCATCATGGAAAATTCTTGCTACTGCTACAAAAGTCCTTCCATATATTTGTAGTTGACTTGCTACAAAATGTTTTATTAAAGTGTCCAATTTTTAACTTCTACTTTGCTATAACTATACAAACACATTCTATATAAAAATCATTTAACCACTTTCTTTTCTCATCACTAATTGAAATTATAAATCAAGGTGTATACATAACTGTATAGGAATGCAAGGAGAGTAACAGGGTCTTTCCTGCCGTGTATAGATACTGACTGAGGAATTGTAGACTAGAAACACAAGTGTGAAGGTGGTTAGAGCACTAAATTCATAGTGCATAGGAGTTTGAAGCAGTCCATGCCCTAAAACCTGGCTCACTGCATGTGTACATGCTTACCTACTGAATGATTACAGTACTGTGAGGAAAAACACTCGGTGAATTTATAATTGGTTGAGTTTTACTTTAGTGAATGGATTAGTACATAGTACTGAAAGACTCACTATTAGATTGCAAGAACGGTCCCAGGGTATTTGCTGGAGTGTATGGATACTGACTGGGGAATTGTAGGCCTGAAACACAAGTGAAAAGGTGGTTAGACCACGACATGCATAGTGCATAGGAGTTTAAAGCAGTGAATGTCCTAAGGCCTAGCTTGCTGCATGAGTACACGGATACTGGCTGAATGATTTGACTACTACAAGGACATACACTGGGCGAATTTATAACTGGTTGAGTTTCACTTTAGTAAATGGATTAGTACATGGTAGTGAAAGAGTCACTATGGGATTGCAAGAGCAGTCACAGGATGTTTGCTGGAGTGTAAGGATACTGACTGGGCAATTGTAGGCCTGAAACACAAGTAAAAAGGTTGTTAGACCATTACATGCATAGTGCATAGGAGTTTAAAGCAGTCCATGTCGTAAGGCCTGGCGGCTCATTGCATGAGTACATAGATACTGACTGAATGATTAGAGTACTATCAGGAAATACACTGGGTGAGTCTATAATTGGTTGACTTTTACTTTACTGAATGGATTAGTACATGGTAATGAAAGAGTCACTATGGGATTGCAAGAGCAGTCACTGGGTGTTTGCTCAACAGCATGGATACTGACAGGGGAATTATAGGCCTGAAACACAAGTAAAAAGGTAGTTAGAACGCTACATGCATAGTGCACAGGAGTTTCAAGCAGTGCATGTCCCAAGGCCTGGCTTGCTGCATGAGTACATGGATACTGACTGAATGAATAGACTACCACAAGGAGAGACACTGGGTGAACTTATAATTGGTTGAGTTTTTCTCAGTGAATGGATTACTATATGTAGCTGAAAGGATCACTATGGGATTTAAGAGCAGTGATAGGGTGTTTGCTGCAGTATATGGATACTGACTGGGGAATTGTAGATCTGAAACACAAGTGAAAAGGTGGTTAGACCACTACATGCATATACAATGGAGTTTAAAGTAGTCCATGTCCTAAGGCCTGGCTCGCTGCATAAGTACATGAATACAGACTGCATGATTAGACTACTACAAGGAGATACACTGGGTGAACTTATAATTGGTTGAGTTTTTCTCCAGAAATGGATTACTATATGTAGCTGAAAGAGTCAGTATGAGATTGCAAGAGCATTGACAGGGTGTCTGCTGGAGTGTATTGATACTGGCTGTGGAATTTTAGGCCTGAAACACAAGTGAAAAGGTGGTTAGACCACTACATGCATAGTGCATAGGAATTTAAAGCAGTCCATGTCGTAAGGCCTGGTTCGCTGCATGAGTACATAGATTCTGACCGAATGATTAGAGTTCTACCAGGAGATACACTTGGTGAATTTATAATTGGTTGACTTTTACTTTACTGAATGGATTAGTACATGGTAATGAAAGAGTCACTATGGGATTCAAGAGCAGTGATAGGGTGTTTGCTGCAGTGTATGGATACTGACTGGGGAATTATAGGCCTGAAACACAAGTGCAAAGGTGGTTAGACCACTACATGCATAGTGCATAGGAGTTTAAAGCAGTCCATATCCTAAGGCCTGGCTGGCTGCATGAGTACATAGATACTGACTGAATGATTAGAGTACTACCAGGAGATACACTGGTTGAATTTATAATTGGTTGAGTTTTACTTTACTGAATGGATTAGTACATGGTACTGAAAGAGCCACTATGGAATTGCAAGAGTAGTCGCAGAGTGTATGCTGGAGTGTATGGATACTGACTGGCGAATTGTAGGCCTGAAACACAAGTGAAAAGGTGGTTAGACCACTACATGCATAGTGCATAGGAATTTTAAGCAGTTCATGTCCTAAGGGCTGACTCACTGCATTAGTATATGGATACTGACTATATAATTAGAGTACTACAAAGACACATAAAGTTACCAAATGCTTCTCTCACAATGGTTCACAAATGCACACACTCACAGTGTGATTCTAGACAACCCACACTATTCACTAGTGTAGAAAAGCTACGTTCACTGCACACATTCCACATATCTCTTTAATGTTCTTTACTGTATAAACCTGACACATGTTCAAATACATAAACAATGGCTGCTTTCAAATTCTACCAAAAACTTGTCAACAGGATACATTTTTAACCAGTTATGTATCTGCAAACACATGAAGTACCCAAATGCATCTCTGAAAATAGTTCCCAAATGTACACAGACTCACAAAGTGATTCTAGACAACCAACACTATCCCTTGGAATGTATCAAAACACGTAGAAAAAGTAAGGTGACAGCACAAATTCCTCATATTTTAATACTGCATTTTACAGTCAAAGCCTAACTCATTTTGCAAACACATAAGCAATGACTATTTTCTAATTCAACTAAACTTGACAACAAAATACATTTTTAAGCAGTTATGGCTCTGCAAAAACATAAAACACCCAAATGCGTCTCCCACAACGTTTCACAAATCCACACAAATTCACAGTGAGATTCTAGACAAATAACAGTATCCCTTGGACGTTACCAAAAAACATTAACTAGCGTGGAACAGCTGAGAAAACTGCACACATTCCACATGTTTTAGAACTGCACTTTACTGTGAAAGTGTAACTCATTTTGCAAATACATAAGCAATAACTTGTTCCTAATTCTACCAAAATTTTAGAACAGGATAGGTTTTTAAGCAGTTTTATGTCTTCAAAATCATGAAGTAACCAAATGCTTCTGTCACAATTGTTCCCAAATGCACTCAGACTCACAGTGGGATTCTAGACAAGCAACACTATTCCTTGGACTTTACCAAAAATCATTTACTAGTCTGGAAGAGGCAGGGTGACTGCACACATTCCACATATTTTGGAACTGTAGTTTAGTGTGGAAGCTAGACTCATTTTGCACATACATAAGCAATGACTGGTCTCTTAATTCAACCAAAACTTGAGAACAGCATAGGGTTTTAAACAGTTATGTATCTGCAAGCACATGAAGTATCCAAATGCTTCTGTCACAATTGGTCCCAAATGCACACAGACTCACAGTGCGATTCTATACAAGCAAGAGTACTGCCTGGACTTAACCAGGAAAAACATATTCATTTTATTAAAAAAAAATACACCACATACAACCCCTCACAAATAAATAACTCACCATTCACATTGATTTGTAGATTAAGAAGTATGTCAGTCACACACCAGATTTTCTTATTCAGAATCTCTGGACTTCACTGCTCTTATCAAAATAAAAAAATAGCACAGTTGTCCTCTCATTCTGCACACATGTACATGTAAATATCAAATCACATTTCTTCCCACATTAATTCAAAAGCTAACACACATTTCAACCCTTTCCAATTTACATACGTTTCAACCCTACCCCCAATCTGCCCACTGCCTGTTACCATAGTAACTGTTCATGGAACACTCAACTGTGCACACAGGTCACAAGTTCAGCACACAATGTTGCTAATCCAAACAGCAAGTGTGCTTGACTTTTCAAAATATCAGCTTATCCTATATAATGTTCCTTTCAAACACTTTTTCTTAACCAATAAGAAACATGCTTTTAAAAAACAGAAACATGCAGCCTACTTTTCAGACTAGAATGTTGTCAAACAGCCAATCATGTATTTTCTTTTTTCAAAACTGCATCTTATCCACCATTTTAGAAAAGTCTTACATCTCAAACTTCTGTTTCACATACAGACACCTTCTGAGTGCATCCAGACCTCCTTTCAAGATGCTTAGAGTGTGGATTATGGGACACAGCTATATTTTCTGGAGCCAAAGGTATGCAGAAAACAAAAGCATTTACAGAGACCTAGCTTTGCCAAATGGAGACATTAAATGGATTGGACAGAGAGAGTTAAACTGCCACCAATTGATGCCATTGATTAAATCCTTTTTGAATCTCCAACACCCTGACCTCATAATTGTGCACTGTGGTGGCAATGACCTGGGCACTTTGACTGGGGTAGTTCTGGAAATGCTTATGAAAGACACCTTTGGAGAATGTATGTCACTTCTCCCCCAAACTGCCTTTGTCTACTCCAACATATGCCAAAGGCAGAAATGGAACTGGTCCAATCAATTTTGTCCACAGATTGAGAAAGCTAGGAAACATGTCAATAAATCTGTTTCTGCTGTTCTCCGAGATTATAGGATGGTGTCCATTTACCACAACAATCTGTGTTCCAATATGGATGTCAGCTATAGGAGAGATGGTGTACATTTTACAGATGAGGGTAACAGAGTCTTCCTCTTGAACTTTAGACTCTGCATAGGTACTTACTTGTAGGTACCAAAATCTCTCAATAAACACAACAGCTCTTTTTAGAGCCACCCAAGATCTAAACACACAAGCTTGATGTATATCTGAAAAATATTACTTTTTTTTGCTTGGAGTCACACACTCGACACGTTAGAATTGTGCACCCAATGCAACAAGATCGTGCACCCAACCAGATGGAGTTGCGCATCCTACATGTTAGGAATCGTGCACCCAAAGAGTGCACACTAGGGGGCCGCGTCGAGTGCCGCACTGGGTGCGCGACTCCTAATTTTACCGTAAAACACTAAATAGCACCTATCGCTAATTTCAATTCTCCCCGGGGACCCCATCCCCCGGGGCTCATATATAACACTGGGGACTGTGGGGAGAGCTCCAATGCCCCCATGGTCCCAGTTGGCTCCCTGCATCCTTCGGGAGCTGGCATTGCTTTTCCACATGGGGAACTGCTAACAAGCAACACTGTGTGGAAAAGCAATATGCTTTGGATTTTGAAAGAGAGAACAGGTTTCCCTGCTCTCTCTTTCAAAATCCAAACCAAGTTTGCTATGACAGGGCGGGAGCCTCGGCTCCCGCCCTGCCATAACAAACAGCAGTGTCCTGGGGTAGGCACCCCGGGACACTGCAGGA
Source organism: Lissotriton helveticus (assembly GCF_964261635.1). NCBI lineage: Eukaryota > Metazoa > Chordata > Amphibia > Caudata > Salamandridae > Lissotriton > Lissotriton helveticus. The sequence continues at coordinate 1,596,205,968 of NC_136059.1, read as the reverse complement.
GCTGACCCTGGGGAGTGGAGGTCCCCAGGGCCATCACAGGGCTCCAGGAGGGGGGCCATGTGGCCCCCCTCCCATAATACACAAAGTACCGGGGGTGGTGGTCCCCAGGGCTGGGGGGGCATTGAGCTCACCCCACCCATGGATTTTGCTGATGGTGGCCTTTGAGCCCCCCTACCATTTATTTTGCAGCCCCAGCGGGTGGTGGTCCCCAGGGCTGGGGAGCCCCTCTGGGCATGCCGTAAAATTGAAAACTTTTGCCCCTGGGATTTGGCCCCCCGGGGGCTAATTACTAAGCCTGCGCTTCTTTTTAATAGGTTTTTTTTAACGGCAGGATCTGCACACCCTGCGTGCATTTTGCTGTTTAAAACAACAAAAAATGTTTGGCCCTGACCCCCTAAGCAGTTCTGTAGGGTCAGGGTATTTCTATCCTGCCCCCTTTATACGTTTTGCACACTTGTTCCACTGACTTCTGCAGCCTCGCTTCTACCGAGGTACAAAATGACTGCCAACTCTACCTGGTTTCGAATGCTGACAACCTCTTGACAGCCAATTAGCATTCAGTGCGTGATCGGCATTGTGTGCTTAGGGTGCGCTCAGGATGCGCGGATCCTACACGGCCATAGATATATGTACAGTTAATTGTGATTTTCTCAGGAACTACTGAACAGATTTACACAATTTAAGTAAAAGGCAAGAGTCTGAACCAAGGCCTACCTATTTGCCAAATTTGGTGTAATTTCGTTCAGCAGTTTGGGATGTAGCCACGATGAACGGTTCCTATGGAAAATTGCATGGGGAAAACACATTTTGGGAACCCCTTTTTTCTCAGCCCTCGCTTGACGAATCACCCCGAGACTTTCAGGATAGGAACGGACCAGAGCGCCCCACCAGTTTTGACAATTTCGCGAAGATTAGTCAACCGGCGCTAAAGTTATTCCAAATAAAATGTTGCATAATTCCTATGGATAATAGGTCCTAACTATAACTACCTACTGGCAACTGCCAGTAGGTAATGGGCTATATGCTTATTAACTCCAGACATTGTTGCAAATGCAGAGAGGCATTGTGGGACTAGTAGTCTGGTTGGAAATTTAAGCATTCACCAGGTGGCTGGCATTCATGCTGAAATTATACATATTGTATTGTAATGTTTAGCCCCGTGATGTTTGACTAACCTACGCATTCCCATCCCTCTCACACTGTTCAGTTTAGTTTAGTTTTGTCTAAAAGGCAGCATACTATTTTTCTGAGCCCGTAATTCAATGCACAGGTCACTTACTGGCATATCCTATAAGCATCAGGGGCAACATTACGGGGTCAAAAGGTCTCACCTCAATGCGAAGTTGATCTGCACAGCACAATTTTTAACTAACACATTTACATGTTCTGTTTTATATATTGTGGGCTTTATTTTTCTGAGGGATTGGCGCTGTTTAAATCAATGATGAGCTTGTGATTTATTCTTCCCATGTGCATGCATTATGTTTATCCCTGGAGCAGTGCAGACGGAGGAAGCATGATGTCAAGACATGCTAGGTTGCACTTTGCAGTTTATTCACAACGTTAAATTTAATAATGTATGACCATCTTTACCAGCCGCAATGTTGAGTTATTTTGTCAGGGTAATGTTTAAACAGCTTTATTGGTCTGTCCGTGGGCATAACCTCTAATGTAAAGTATTTCCATTATGTTTATGTGTGCCTCGCGTGGGAAGGGCTATATATACATATGTTTATTTTGGCACCAATTTGATTGACAAAGGTTTCCTTGAAGCCGAAACGTGTCTCTTAGTCGCAGGGTCGAGGGAGACCCAAGAAAATAAACAATGACGTATGTTTACAGTCTGTGTGCGTGCCTTCTTCAATTGGAGTCGGACTGCATGTTCATATATATATATATATATATTCACTGAAAAAACCATAGGTTATAGACCATATATAGTTAGGAATTAGCATTTAAAAAACCTTATTTTACTCACACAAAACCATTGAAATTCCATATATAGTTAGTTGCACTAACTATATATCGCGCACCCGTAATCCACTGCTGATGATGTCACATATTACATCATTCATGACATGGTCAGTGACATCACTGATGACATCACTGATGACATCTCAAATGACATCACTGATGACAACATCCAGTGATTATGTGTTTCTGTAAAGTTTAAATATGTTTTACATATTGAAGAATGAGTGGATGTATAAGTGTCTCAATGAAGGTTTTAGTAGGTGCGTGATTGACTGTATGAGTGAGTGATTAAATGCGTCTTACTAAATGCACGGGTTAGTAACTAAACTGTCTGAAAGTGTGCATCAGCATGTCTGTTGTTGTGCAAGCTGCTGCATGTGTTGATCAGTAGCTATATAAGTAGCTATATGGGTTATTGATTGGTTGCACAAGTATTTGTATGGGAGACTGAGTGTGTGTATGACTGGCTGGGAGGTGTGTGACTCTGTGCAGATCAATGTGTACTTGTATCAGTGATTCTATAAGAGAGTAAGTATGTGTTAGTATATGTTTTAAAATGTAAGGTACTCTATGTTTAACTGTGTAGATTAGAAAATGGAACTGTGATTGATTCTTTACAGGACTGACTAGGTGTGTGAGTAACTCCATGGATGAGTGGCAGAGTGTGAGTGTCTGTATAGGTGTATGAGTGCATATGATAGTGTTGTAAAGATGAGTGATTGTATGTATGAATGATTGTATGGGTGAATGAGTGAATGTGTGTGTAGACGTAGGAATCAGTGAGTGGGTATGTAGTAACTAGTATTGGTGTGTCAATGGTTTCAAAAATTATACTCTGTATTTAACACTGGGTGTAACAGAGGTTATATTAAAGTGTGAGGAGATGCATTGTATTGTCACATTAATGATATCATCATTGATGTGACCATTGATGTCAAATGAGATATCATCAGTGATGTCATTTGAGATGTCATCAGTGATGTCATCAGTGATGTCACTGACCATGTCATGAATGATGTAATATGTGACATCATCAGCAGTGGATTACGGGTGCGCGATATATAGTTAGTGCAACTAACTATATATGGAATTTCAATGGTTTTGTGTGAGTAAAATAAGGTTTTTTAAATGCTAATTCCTAACTATATATGGTCTATAACCTATGGTTTTTTCAGTGAATTTTCAAGGTTTTGTAAATGCTAATTCCTAACTATATATGGTCTATAACCTATGGTTTTTTCTGTGAATTTCATTGGTTTTTTAACAGCTAATATCTGTAGCTGTAAAATGTATTCTTCTTTAAATCCAAAAATATATTTTATATGTTTATGAATAATTTTTTTTTGTAAATATTTTTTTTTCTTCGTTCCCGCTAGCTGACCTTGATGCCGCGAAATAGACCGCGAGCCGGTAAACGTTTCTTTACCGCAACTGCCGCGTTAGAAAACAACATCGTGACGCCTCCCGTCCGCATGACGTTTCGCGTTGTCGCGTGATACGTCATATGACGTGCTACGTTAGCGAACTCGTACGCTTACCGAGTCGCAAAGCACAGGTTTCTGGAAGCAAACCGGGAGGCCCTGCAAAGCGCGTAACGTAAACACAGCAGGTCATGTGACTTGGTAATAACACTTTTCATTGGTTCATTTCACTTTCGGTTTCCTAATGATGTAAGACTAGGTCATATGATCTAAAATGAACACTTTTCATTGGTTGAGAACTATTTTTTTTCCCAAATGGTGAAAATCCCTCCTTCTTTCCTCACTCTGACTTTCATCATTGTGAGAGAAAGACCCTTTGTTACCAGTGAGCAATGGCTTCTTTACTAGCTTCAGCTGGTGCTTCCCCACCACCTCCACCACATCCAAGGAAGAGTGGACCACCTGCTAAAGTTATAATTCAGCAAGAAGAGGAAGAAGAGGAACAGGACGACCTAGATAATCTCCCTATTATGGCCAGAAGATCTGTTGTACCGGAAGTAACGGGACCAGAGGGCAGGGAGATGGTGCCAAATATACAAACGAGATTTCGTGAAGTAAAACAAGTCTGCGTACATTGCAGTGGAATCATTTGCTACGCAGAAAGTAGCATCACTCTGATCAACAGAGCTATTAACAATCATGCTCATGTTTGTCCGAAACTCCCCAAACAATAAATTCTTTTTTTTGTTTTCTTCCTCCTGTTGAGCCCTTTACAATGAATCGTTTTCGTTGCCCCCTCCGAAAAAAAAACAAAAAAAATATAAAACTGTTCAGAAAAATTCAAAAAAAGTAAAAAAATGTTCAGAAAAATAATAAAAAAAATATAAAACAACAAAAACAATTTAAAAAAAAGTTCTTTTCAGAACTACCTCCCCGTTATAAAAAAATTGGTACAATATTTGCAACTGTGCCAACCTCTATTTCTCTTAGTTCGCTTCCCAGTTCGCTCCCCGGTACGCGAACCGGAAGCGAACCAAAAAATTTTTTTTATAAAAAAGAACAGTAAGTATAAGGGAAGGAAACAGACAGTTATGTTAAAAGAAAGACAGCTATAGGGGAGTAAACTAGAGATACTATTACCCGTAATCCACTGCTGATGATGTCACATATTACATCATTCATGACATGCTCAGTGACATCATCAGCAGAGGATTGCGGGTAACAGTATCCCTAGTTTATTCCCTATAGCTGTGTTTCTTTTAACATAACTGTCTGTTTCCTTCCCTTATACTTACTGTTCTTTTAAAAAAAATTTTTTTAGATCTGTCAGAAACAGTGAAAGTAATGAAATATAAAAGACTACGTAGAATATGAGCACTGTATGCAACAACTTTGACACTGACAGAAGCCTCACCTTCTCCATGCCTCCTACACAGTTCTACATGTACATCATAAATGCAAACAGAACAGAATTAATTATACATGTTAAATGGTTTATTTTTGCTGTTCTCAGAATGTATCAAATTTCACTAAAACAGTGACTTGAAGGTATTCATCATATAACAGCGGGGAAAAAAAAACACAATCAAAATGATTGTGTTTAAAAAACCCATACATTACAAATCAGAATTCAGAACTCCTTAAAGTTAACTTACTTTCCATGACGGCCAAGGATGTCCTATGAACAGCTTACACTCTGTTGTGCTGTTATTACTTTCAACCCGCCACTTTCTGAAAGAAAACCTCCATCGTTTTCAAAAACATGTTACATACAATAAATGACTTCTCGCTCTCTACCACACGATTCCACAAGGCCAAATCGTGTCAGAGCCATGTATAACTCTTGGATTTCTTGTAAGCCAATCCCGTCTTTTCGCATTTCCGCAACTTTCAGAATTAAAATGTTGAAGATCATTTACACAATCCTGGACTAGTAATATCTTCCCCTTCTTGCTCAATCATGTTCTACATTTCCTATCACACTGATACTGCTTACTATGAAGCAGACTTACACTACCTTTATGACTAGTACAATTATTTAATTCTCTACATCACTTTTAATCACAAAGCAATGTAAAACAGTAGACAGCATTGCAGACTTACATTCCCTCTACTCCATGTTTTGATTCGCTGCTTCAATTAGCTTATAAAAAGAAATAGTTTTTCTGAACTCATTCAAAGTGCACGTATTTCTCAATAACGTCCAGTGTTATGGTAAAAAGTTATGTCTCTGTACTACACTTATCCTCAAGGCCAAATAGTGTAGGAGCCATGAGAACTTCTTGAAATTCCTCAGAGCACATCCCGAGATTCTTTCCCTAAAATTTTGGTTTTAAAAACACCAGGTAAGAGTTTTTAAGGTCATATGGCAATTTTTTTTTGAAAATTAAAACAGAATCATTGCAGAATGACCAGCCATTTCTACACTTTAAATAAGCTGTATAATGTCCTGATGTTATTGAAGGACCATCATGATATATAATTGCTACAGTTACAAAAGTCCTTCCTGATATTGACAACTGTGAAGCCACAAAATTTTTAATTAAAGTTGTCAATTTTGTTCCATCAGGCCTACATCGTTGGAACATTAAAATGACATACTGGCCATATGTTCGTATAAATAAAGTGGACATCATTTCAGATTTACATTGGCTACACTCCATGTTGTGATCAGCTGCTTTTACTAGCTTATTAAAAGAGACTGATTTACTGTCTGGCAAAGTTAAATATATAAATCTTTCTGAGTCTACACTAGTAGTAGCTGATACCCTACAGTTCTCGCAGTCATGCTGCCATTGATAAGAAAGCCCAAACAGGTGATCTACATCTACACCTTCATCATGCAATACATCAAGCATATACATTAAAAACTCCTGACAATCTTGCTGACTATTTTGAGAGAATTGTGTTTGGCCTGAACATCTGTCTAACAGATTTCGAATTTCAGACACACTTTCTATGTTTGTTCTATCAGTGCTACATTTCTCTAACACAGAATTTAACAAACTGCAAAATCTTTGATCCGAATTGACCACAATCTGTTCTTTTAAAGTTTCTAGAGAAAAGACAACATTAACCACTACATTAGCATAGCAGTTGACACCAGAACTGTTTTCAAATTGAAAACCAACAACATCTTCAACAGAATCCTTTTTGTTTCTGCTTATAATTTCAGGTTCATCAACTTTTCGTCTTTTTGCTACAACCTCCCCAGTATTGGTCACATTTCTTCGTTTCCGGCCTACCACACGTTTCTCAAACAAAGGATACTGAGGCAAATGTGGCGCATACTCTCTTCTCAACCTATTGTATTCCTTAACACAATCTAGATCCGCACAAATGTTTGTGACATCACACTCAATCAAGTACAATCCCGATAAAGTCCTAACTCGTGACAATGCCACATATGCCATACCCTCCTTGAACACAGAACTGCCAATATTCACCAATGCACAGTCTACACTTAAACCTTGCGATTTATGGATTGTCACCGCATATGCCAAGCAAACAGGAAACTGCTTACGACGAACATATAAGTCTTTTACAAGCAAAAATCTAGCAGAACAACGAGCAATTAGCTGTACTTCCTCAATGCCATCAAATTTAATTTTTAAAAATTCAATTCCATCTCTATTTCTGTATTTCACAAAATCAACAACATTACCCATTGATCCATTTACCAGACCTCTTTCAACATGTAAATTCCTTCTTAAAATTATACGGCAGTTCAAGCACACATTCAGAGTCTTTTCAAAACCTGCAGTTTTAGATATACTCTTCTCTAATGAATCCAATTTTGTTTTCAGATTCTCAGACAAAATAATTGTTGATCCCATATGCTCTACTCTGTCAATAGCTTCCAATTTCACAATCTCTTGCTTTTCTAAATGCAACATTTTGTTGTTGAATTTGGCACATTCTGCAAGAGTTGGCATCAAACATATTCCAGATTTTTTCTCAGTAACTTTCTGAAAAATATTCTCAGGCACAACATCTTCGTCTGGATATAAATTTGTCAGTAATCGTGCATGTAAAGCTTCTTTCCCATGCTCGGTCACTTTTCCAATTCTAACATCTTGTAGAATAGTCTTGTAAACTTCATCCTTTGCCTGACGCATATTTTCATGCAGTTCAGCATAATTGAAGTTTAACCATATATTGACGTTGCCAATACTCCCTAAGCACTTCCTGGTATCTTCATGCGTGAGCATTTTGAACACAGGTTGCCCTTTCACTGGTGTCAGCTGCAGAAGATCTCCAAAAACAATGATGTGTTTGCCACCAAATAACACATCATACTCTGTTTTGAGAACTTCTTGCATTCTCAAATGCACAAAGGCAAGCATAACATTGGAAACCATGCTTACTTCGTCAATGATAAGAAGTTTCATTTTCCTCAAGACTCTTGAAACTTCAAAACAAGCATCTCCAGATAGCTTGTGATATTCTAATTTGTTGTCATGCTCCACTGGCAGCATCAGTAAACGATGTAAAGTAATCCCTTTAATGTTATGTGCTGCCATTCCAGTTGGAGCGGTGACAACACAAGACAGCGATGACTCTGTCCTTTCCTGCAAATAACATGAAATTGCTTTAATAAGGAAACTTTTTCCAGTTCCCGCTTCTCCACTCACGTACAGTCGGACAGGCTTCAACGACGTACATGAGCACTCTTTCTTATCATGACTTAATCCATGATCAATTTGCATGGTAAGTTCGTCATATATTTTCCTCTGCTCAACGTTGAGTTGTCTTTCCAACTCTTCTAAGTTAACCGCATCCTCCTGAGCATGTGCCATGGCTCTTTCCACTTCATTCATAGCAGTGGCAGCTTCATTTTCGATAAGAGGTCCTCCTAGTGGATCCTGACTCAATGAAGCAGAACTCTGACTGTCCTGAGAACTGTCTCTGGCAATCTCGGCTGCAATCGTTGCTTCCTGCTCAATTTCCACATTCAACATTTCTACATATTTGGGAAAAGCAGGACATTCTATGGTCTCCTTGGCAGCATTGAAAGAGTCTTCGTAACAGAGGAAATCTCCAAGCAGTTCCTCTTCTGCACGCCAAGGCTTAAAAAGTTGCAAAAGTGCTAAATAGAAAAACTCCTTTTTTTCAGGAGATTCGCCACTCAATTTTCGATGGTTTATCAAGTGGCATTTTCTTTGCTTGACCAGACATCCCTCACTTCCTATTACAGCATACACTCCTTTCTCAGTATCTTCTTTGATGTTCCTCTTGAATATGTAATTTTGCAGAACCTCATACAGACAAACATTCTCGAGGTGACTGCTTCGATTTGGATAATATGTATCCAACATGTTGCTCTTCAAAATGTCGGTACTGTTTGGCTCCTTTTCCGCCAAATACTCAATTTCCCGCACAGGTTTCAGAACTCGATTACGCGTTGCAGCAAGACCAACACTCGCCCAAACGATACTCCTGGACTTGGCATAGAGACTTGCTGAAGACAACCGGTCAGAACATTCGTAAGCTCCGATTTCTCGATGCGACAACATCTTCAGACTGAAACTGTACAACTTCTTGCTGAGGCTCTTTTCATGGGAAATGTCCTCCCACATATCCTTCAATTCTGTCTTCTCTTTTTTGGTGATGTAAGATGTCACATACCTAGCCACAGCCATACAGTTATCAGCCACAAACTGTATATCCATGTTAGCATTCCACATGGACAAAATCACCGGGTTGTAGTCGTTGATGTACTTAGACTCTTCGTTCCTCTTCAAATTGTATGTGTTTTTAGGTGATTTCTTCATCACATTATGTCGCAGCGAAGACATCAAACTGTTCACTCTTCCTTTAGAAATCACCGATCGTGGAAAGCCGAAACGACATTTGGTGTAGAACTTGTCTTTGTTCCGGAATTTACGACGACAGTACTTTCCACATCGATGGCTTTGGAAACGTAGAACTTTTTCTCTTAGGCTTTTTTTCTCCTTTGCATTTGGAACAGCACACGTAGAATACTGTTCTATGAAACTCATCACTGAGTCGTCTGCATCCGTTCCAAATTTAGGTGCATCCTTGATCCACAGCAACATATGTATATGAGGAGCACCTCTTGCTTGGTACTCCTTCCTCCAGAAGAAATCCAACACCTCTCCAAGAGGTGGATTCTTCTTATTCATGATGAAAGACATCATACCTTCAAATCTATGATTGAAGTACCTACATACATTGACTGGATCCAAAGAGCACAGTTCTCCGGGTGTCTTGAATTCGATGTTTTCTACGTTAGCATTTGCCTCTCGTAGAAATTCAAGTAAGTCTTCCCAGCCATACTCAGCACAGCTCAAAGTGAGGAACCATGTGGGAGTTCCTAAGTTCCTCAGCATACATTTTAAATCACCATGACGACGGTACCAGTACTCATTAGTACCACGCTGACACGCCATGAGATTAATCAGGTGAGAATCCAAAATACTGTCTTGGACATTGACTTTATCCATAAAGTCACTTGCCGAGATGTTTTGCATGTGTATACCACTTTTCAAGATGTGGTTCACTGCATATGACAGTCCAGACAGATCGCTTTCAAACAGGAGATGAAACAAATAAGGAATGCATTGTCGAAACCTAGGATCTCCTGCATACAATCGCAAAGTCCGGTATTCAGAAGCAGGAATTTGATGAGGTCGCTCATCATATCTTCCTCCCTGACCTGTTGGAAAAAGCTGTGGGAAACACCGAGCTTCCAAACTTTCCTCCCAAACACTAATGGGACTCCCTTTCGCTTGTTTCATTTGAAACAACTCAATAGCATTCCCCATGACTTCCTTGGAATGCAAAGGATGAACACTATAATGTTCATATATTTCTTCACTAGTACAGGGTTCTACTTTCTCAATTTGACCAGCACACAAATCGCTATCCTCTTCCTCACTTACTTCCTCTTCTGCAACATATACATTTTTATAGTATTTATTATATTTTTTCAAATACAATGTTGCCCTTTTGACTTTCCTAACATCTACTAAATCTTGCCATATTTTCTTATTCTTTGTCGGAACCCCATTAACTAAGATAACCAGAGGTTCCTCTTCCACTTTTTCTACTCCAATTGTGTTAATGTTTTTCTTCAAATCTAGAGGCAAATAAACAACTCTTCCCTTTAATCCTCTCTGTAAATCTGATGGAGGCAATTTCCCTGTCTTTGGCTCCATTCTTACAATAGCCTGAAAGGGATGGATACTTTGAATCAAAATAGATTCATAAGTATTTAAATCCTTCAATTCAGAAGGAATTTCAACCAATTCCAGATTATTATGAACTGCTCTAGCAGGCATCTGGTTTTGATTTAATTTGTTACAACAATAAGTACACACACGTTGATCCAATCCCAAATCAAAACAATTTTCTACCATCAAGTATGTTGTAAAATCCTTCCATTCACTATTATTTTCCCTTTCACTTTTTCCATATAAATCCACTAACTTAGTCTGATTCTTATAATAAGTGCGTCGACAACACACACAAGTGAAATTTGGCCTCTCACTTGATTTCACCTCAAACGTCGCAATTTCCCTCTGGAAATTATCTGTACTGGAAACCTGTACACTATCTTCCACATTACTCTCTTCTTCTTGGTCAATTTCAACATTCTCCTCTTTACTTCCAAAGTAACAAAACTCAATTTCTTCACATATATTCTTCACATCTATTTCAGAACCATGCAAAAGAGCAGCGCATAATTGTTTTAGCATAATTGCTGGACTCTTAGCATAATACAACATTCTAACTAATTTCCTCACTTTATTATGATGCACTGCTAGCATCCTGAAATGATGAAAAACACTCTGGCATACTCTCCTGGAAAGACAAGCCAGTGAATGACCATGCAAACCTATCACTTCTCTCACTCTGCAAGGATCTAATTCTTGCAACAACTTCATTTTCTGCTTCAAACTTTTCTTACTAAATGACCGTATAAAATCACAAAGCAAATTGATGGAATCCTGTCGTACACTGCAAATACTACTACACTTCCAGGTGTACACAGGACCCTTAGGACGTCTCCCTAAAACCTCATTACCTAACACCTCTTCTATCTCTGTTCTCACAAGTTTTTCTTTTTCAACTGGACAACCATCTTTCACTTCATAAGCTCGACCACTGGTGTCAACTGCATGCACCAAATCATTATCCTGGAAATAACTCTCCTCATTAAAAAATGCCTCAGAGCTTGAACTATGCATCCATTCTCCAGAAAAAACTTCACAAAAATTACTACGATTAACTATTCTCTTCCATCTACTATTTCTTTTGAAATCATAAATTACCTTGTTTAGCTTCCTAATTCTATTGATTGTCAAAATAAATAACTTACGTTTAATTTCAAATGCCTGATCAATAACTTTCTCAACTATTTTTTTTCTCTTATAAAAAACCACTTTCTGCTGACCTTTCTTAATATTTTTTAACAAATTCCCAATTATCCTGTTGCGGAACATTCGTTTACGAATATCCCTAAACTGTTGTTTCCTTCTACTTTCATGCATAGAGTTATCTCTTACTCTAGCAGTAACATTTCTCATTGGCCTTTCCTTACCATTTGAATTCGGTCTCCTTTTCTGGAGTGAAACATTTTCTGTAGTAATATTTTTTTTACTACACATATTTCTTATGACTGTTTTTCGACTCTTACCCGGTGCTTTCTTGGTGACTTGACAAATCTTTTTGTTAGAGGACTGCTGCAATATTCCATGCTCCTGCTGTCTTTGACGTTTTCCAGCCTTTCTTACTCTTTCTTTGCTAGGCATCCTAAAATCTTGAAATAATGTGCAGTTGAATCTGTGGTAAAATATAATAAAAAATGTTATTAACCACTATTACCCAACAGTAAATTAATAACAGTCATCAAAAACTTAACACACTACTTAAGTATATAATATACTGAAGCCTATCTCCAATTTTTCACTGAACAGGACTCATCTCTTCTTAACCTTGGATAAACCTCACCTACTCTGTGTCCCCTGCACATAATTAAATGTAAAGGGGCAGATTTATATTAACTAGCACATCCCCAGGGATGCACCAGTTAACGTGCACCGCTGCTCTGCCACCCACGGTGTGCCGCATTTACAATCAGATAGGACAAAGCTACATCAAAACCCTGCGCCTGCTTGAAGCAGGCATAGATCTTGACGCAGGTAGGCTGAAAGCTAAAGCAACAACTAAGTGTCGTGTGCAGAAGTTACAAAAAAGGAAAAATGGCGTTTAAACCAGTAATGAGACCATGCTAACGTAATACAGAGTAAAAATATCCAGGATCTACATCAGTTTGGGGTTCACGAACCTGGCAGGTACAAGGCACTGAGGCTTTCCACCGTGCATGTCTCATCCCAAAACATATGTTGTTTGTGAATGAAACAATTTCCCAGACCAAATGCTTTGGATTGGCTACTTCTAAAAAATTAAACACCCCTACTATCCCGGAGTTAGAGGAATACGATGGTTGGAGTAATTTTACTCGTTGTCTATTAAAGATTTACAGGCCCTACTCCGTAATTCTTCCTTTAACATTTCCAGTATAAATCCAAAAGGTTGACTGCTTTGGCAACGTGCCTTATCCACGGTTTAATAACGCTGCCTTTTGCTTTATATAAGTTTTCAAATTGTATGAAATATATACCAATAGGTCGCTATTAACCTTTAGGTAGTGGTTTTCTTCATCAAGTCTGGTCGCTTCCATACACATACAGATTTTCAAAGATGATCAAGAACTTTATCTGAATGGAGAGGAATGCACTGAGACGCCAGATCATTCACTAATGTGTAGGCACAGACAGTTACACGGTTCATGCAACAAACACCGACCAAATATGGCTTGCGTGTTGCAAGGCACGCCAGTTCCTGCTATCATCCCCACGTTCAAGTTCTTGGAAAATGGTAGTTATTTGATGCTCAATAATGAAGATTGTTCTGGGTTAATTAAAAGTATTCATTTTATCGTAACAGTAAATGAACGGGTTATTTGCTGCAGAAATGTTCTATTTCCTCCCACACATGAACATAGGGAGTTTTCAATCTGGCCACAAATACCAACCTTGGGAGCACATTTCAACAGCATGGCAAGAATAAGAGCTCTTTTGTCTCAGAGAGAGGTGGCCTTGAGTTCGGCCCGTGAAACTTTCGTGCTTCACATAGCGAACACCCGTACAGAGGTGCAGACCCTTTTAAATACAGATTCGACTTTGCATTTCAGCAAGATTACCCATTCATTTCCATGCAGCAGGAGGCCCATAGGAATGAAGGTGCAATTTGCGATTAGCAATTACCTCATCGCAAATTACGAATTTTTCCGACGGTGCAGGGGTATCTCAAGAACACCCTGCTGCACCCCTGAAAAAAAAATTTGGGGTCATATGGCGCACATAAATTTTGAAAACATTCCTTTACCTCAAAAACGATTTTCAACTCATAATTTGAAAACACTGCACATGGGGAAATGACTTAAAATGTCCTTAAGACACATAAAAGCATTTTTTGATTGCCTTTGCAGCATGTTTCAGTCACCTTTAACATGCCTATGTAACGGAAACATTCAAAATCTAAATTTGCCATGCACAGGTGGGAGCATATTTACAAGCAATTTGCTCCACAGACAAACTTCTTACATTGAAATGGGAAAGACTCTCAATTACCTTATAAAGAAGCAGACACCATTATGTCCTTCTCATCAATATTAAAACCATTGCTTTTTCTCAAAAACGATTTACAAGTCATAATTTGAAAACACTCCACAGCTCCTATGCACATAAAAGCCCTGTCAGTACTAATACTTCACATTTTCTCCAATTACAATTTCTCAAACAAACAAAATCTATTTGTGAAACACTTGAGACAAAGCAACATTTGAAAAACACAACTTTCTTCATAATTTTCTCCTTAAAGCACACTATTTTCTATCTAAATTAAAGAAATTTTTTCTCACCTTAGCAAGTACTTTGAGTTTCAAAACAGTCTCAGAAACACACCAATTTGTCTTCAGCAGAGCAAAAGGTATGCACTCCAGAGTCTGCAGCTATCAAAAGCACAGAAATGCTGTAATTCCTCACACAGATCTCTCATGTCACCCAATCAAAACTCTTCCCTCACTTTTTTTCAAAGCAAAACCCTTCCCCCCTCTGCCCCCTCTCTGCTTTTTCTGCATAGCAACCACCTCTTGCAAGACCTCTCACACAACAATGTTGCAATTGAACTCTGAACTCTCAGTGCACCTGCATATCCAAAGCATTCTTTCATTTAATGATTTTTTCTTCGCCACTCAAAATACATCTTTCAACGAACTCATCCATGCACACTAACTTTCTGTTTTCAGCAATCAAAATCCACCAATCACTCTTACTGCTTCATTAACACAGAAACTCCTCAGTTTTTTTCATTTTACACTCTCATTTTTTCAACTGCCATTTCATTGCCACACTTCATCTGACTGCAGGAGAACCTTCTCTCGCCATGTTTTCTGTCTGGATTGTTGGACATAGCTACATCTATTGGGCTCAAAGGTACGCTGAAAACAGGAATTTACCTAACCTCAATTTACAAGATGTGGAAATTAAGTGGTTTGGCCACAGAGGATTAAAATGTCACCAATTGATACCATTGGTGAAAACCTTTATGCATTTGCCAAAACCTGACCTGTTAATTGTGCACTGTGGAGGTAATGATTTGGGCACTTTGACTGGGGTAGGTCTGGAAATGCTTTTAAAGGACACCTTTGAGCAATTGATGGCACTTTTTCCTCAGACTGCCTTGGTATATTCAAATATATGCCAAAGACAGAAATGGAGGTGGTCGAACCAATTTTGTCCACAAATTGAGAAATCGAGGAAGCATGTAAACAAATCTGTTTCAGCTTACATGAGAGACCATGGAATGGGCTCCCTGTACAACAATAACTTGCGTTACTACATGCAAGATATCTACAGAGGAGATGGAGTTCACTTCTCAGATGAGGGCAACAGAGTTTTCACTCTGAATTTAAGAATGTGCATTGGTACCTACTTATAAGTACCTAAATGTACCATAAACCCAAAAGCTCTTCTCAGAGCTACCCTACATCTGATCACTCACAATTATTATTGTACTCTAACTTTTTTCACTAATTTTCAAGAAAGTACGCTCCCCAGAACGCTTCCCGGTTCGCGAACCGAGCGCACTCCACGCAAAAAAACTAAAAAAACGGTATATATTTTTTTGCCCTGCGAGAACCTTTCAAAGCCTCCACATCAAACCTAGGGGGTCAGGGACGATCTACTATGCCCCCTTATGGTCATTTGCCCCTTCGCTTTGGCCTCCTCTTGTCTCTCGATCCTACCGAGAGACAAGATGGCGGCCGCTACGGACTGTTTGGAATGTTTACAAAAGCCGAAAAACCAATCAGCTTCGCAAACCTCCGTAACGCGAAAAGTACGCAAAGCGGAGCGCTGTTACAGATATATATCTTTTTTTGAACGTTAATTTCTCAAAATCCACTGGAGCACATATATTGAGACCTAGCAAAGGCACATCGGGCTACCAGTCCCTACAATTTTGCCAAGTTTCGTGCAAATCCATTCAGCCGTTCGATTATTATTATTATTTTTGTTTTGCCCCGCGGGGCCCTTTTAAAACCTCCACATCAAACCTAGGGGGTCAGCGAGGATCTACTATTCCCCCTTATGGTCATTTGCCCCTTCGCTTTCGCCTCCTCTTGTCTCTCGATCCTACCGAGAGACAAGATGGCGGCCGCTACGGACTGTTTGGAATGTTGACAGACGCCGGAGAACCAATCAGCTTCGCTTCACAAAGCTCCGTTGCGCGAAAAGTCCGCGAACCAGACCGCTGCCTGGTCCGCGCTTACAGATATATATCTTTTTTTAAACGTTAATTTCTCAAAATCCACTGGAGCACATATATTGAGACCTACAAAAGGCACATCGGGCTACCAGTCCCTACAATTTTGCCAAGTTTCGTGCAAATCCATTCAGCCGTTCGGGCTAAAAGTGAGGCCAACCGCCCTACGGAAATTAACATGGGAAAAACGCGTTTTGGGACCCCCCTTTTTTCTCGGCCCCCCCTTGACGAACCCCCCCCAAATTTTCAAAGGCTGCTCAGAAACAAAATGTGCCATTTTCCTGAAAATTTCAGCCAATTCCGTCCACAAACGGCAAAGTTATTAGACATAGAATTTTCAAAAAACCCATAGAGAAAAAATCCTAACTATATATACCTACTGGCGACCGCCAGTAGGTAATATATATATATATATATATATATATATTCACTGAAAAAACCATAGGTTATAGACCATATATAGTTAGGAATTAGCATTTACAAAACCTTGAAAATTCACTGAAAAAACCATAGGTTATAGACCATATATAGTTAGGAATTAGCATTTATAAAACCTTATTTTACTCACACAAAACCATTGAAATTCGCATATATAGTTAGTTGCACTAACTATATATTTCGCGCACCCGCAATCCACTACTGATGATGTCACATATTACATCATTCATGACATGGTCAGTGACATCACTGATGACATCACTGATGACATCTCAAATGACATCACTGATGACATCACTGATGACATCTCATTTGACATGACTGATCCCATCACTGATGACATCATTCATGTGATAATACGATGAACTTCTTCAGACTCTAATATAACCTTATATACACTCAGTGTAAACAGACACTCACAGACTGTCACTCATCCATGGAGTTACTCACACCTAGTCAGTCATGCAAAGAATCAATCACACCTCCATTTCCTCAACTATACAGTTATACACACCTTACTTATTCAAAGTCAAAAAGGTTTATTTGTATTGGTACTCGACAGAGGACCACAAAATGTTTACATTTTACATGTTTAAAAAGAATTCAATTTTGTCAATATAAAGATAAAAAAGATTTTAAAAATGTATACAGATTGTAACAAACAAATTCATTCGGAGGTTGATTACACAGAGCTAAGAATTCTCTCCCCATTGTGATTCTACAGGAGCGAAGTATAGGGTCAAGGTATCTTGTACGGGCTAGGGTTACTTTATGATTTGGACATACGAATAGTACATGCTCTAAAGTCTGATCACCCCCTGCACACAATGTACATATTGGAGATCTTCCCGGAAGCCATCTTGAGGTGTATGCTAATACAGGTAAGATGCCCAATCGAATCATGGTGATCCCCCTCCTTGCGCCATGTGTCAAGGTAAACCCAATGTAGGACTGGCTTTGCTTGTATTCTAGTAAGTCTACGAAGGGTTTATAGGTGGCTAATTTGTTACAGTGTAGGGAGTCCAATTCGTAACTCAGTTTTGGGGTGAAACATTTTAAGAACAATTTTAGTTGTGCCGGTGACCAAGTAAGCAGCAATTCTGTATTAATATTTGCCATACGAAATGCTACAGTCATGTTCTCTAAAAAGATTTGTTTTTTAGCGTCAGTCCCAAAAGTCTCTTTTTGCAGCAATGACCTTAAAGTGTTCTCTTTCGCGTGTAACAAATTATAGGCCCACCTAATTACATTGGCAATAGCTATAGCATAAGAGCTTGTAATTGATAGTTCTAATCTCAGTGCTTGAACAGGTACGGCGTCTGAGACTTTCATAATCCTTCTTAAGATTTTTCCTTCTTTGCGATCCATAAAGACCCATTGCTTTATGGGGATGTACTCCGTCGCATAGGATAATACAGGTGGTATTTTTACTCTGTAAGTGTTTAACAATGAGGAAAAATGTCTGTTCCCTGTTGCGCTATAAAGTCTCTGGAGGGCCGAGGCATGTATATCAGTTTTCCTTTGTAAATTTGATACCTGTATTGTGCTTGTTAAATTTTTCGAAAGGGTCCTGCCAAGATAGGGATAATTATCGACCTCTTCTATCTTATCTCCTCCTATCTTCCAGATATATTTGGCGCTTTGTTTTCTCCCCGAAAAGGCTATCACTTTTGTTTTCTTTATGTTCGGTACTAAGTAATTTTCTTTAGAGTAGTTATGCAGAATATCCAATGATGCTTGTAATCCGAAAGGAGTGAGGTCTAACAGCACTATGTCATCAGCATAGAGCAATGAATGTATGCTTTTTGTAGCTATTTTTGGAGGTAAACTGGAGCCTAGTTGCAGATGGTGAGGCAGGTCGCTTAAGTAGAGGGAGAATAGGATCGGGGCCAAGAGGCACCCTTGTTTTAATCCGTTCTCTGTTTTAATTCTTTTTGTAAGTCCTTTTTCTCCCCCCATTTGGACTTGACACCAAGTATTGGTATGTAAGCTTACTATAACTTGTAGCAGTTGTTCGTGAATTCCAAGCCTCCTTAATTTTCTCCATAATGTTGGTCGATCTACCCGATCGAACGCCGTAGAATAGTCTATAAATGCAGCGTAAACGACCTGGGTTTTTCGGGTTATATATTTATCGAAGATAACCTGGATAACTGCAATGTTGTCTGTTACCGAATGTTTAGGTCTGAAGCCTACTTGAAACATGGGTATCAGACCCAACGAGAAGGCCCATTCTTTCAGGCGGTCTAGTACCTCTGCTGCAAATACTTTTCCCACAGCGTCCATGAGTGCAATTTGACGATAATTCCCTGCTTGAGTTCTGCTTCCCTTCTTGTGGATAGGGATAATAATGCTCCCCTGCCATGATTTTGGTACCTGACCAGTCTCAAAAATGTAATTAAAGAGGGGGTATAACAACTTACTCCATTCCTTCGGGGCGACTTGTAACACCTTAATCGGAATCTGGTCCGGGCCAAAGGCACCCGTAGTTCTTGCTTTACGTATATTGAGTTCAACCGAAATGGCTGTGGTTTTAGATAATGGACTCTTATCTTTTTCTTCGTTCATGACCTCGCTACTTTCATATAGTATTATTAAATTTGCTTTGTAGAGATCTAATAGATAAGATTCCCAGTCGTTCGGAGGGACCGGTATTGATTGTAATTTCTTTTTTGATCCAGTTATTTTTGCGATTAAAAACCAATATTTGCGCTGGTTGTATTTTCTTGCAGCTGTCTGAATGTCGACCCAATTGCGATCTTGTAAAGCTTTTTTTTGTCTTTGATTCTCACGTCTCAGTTGGTTTTTCAGTTTATTTATTTTCTTCTTCGTAGTTGGCGAAGAATTCGTATATTGGGCGCGTATAAGTTTATTTAACTTTTTCATTACTTCAGAGTTCTTAGAGGTGCGTTTATTTTTTTCTTCTTTCTTCTTATTATTACCTCTTGCACCCGTTGTTGCCATTTTTAAAATGAGGTTTTTGAAATCCTTAATTATAAATTCGAAGTTTTCTATAGGATTTTCGGAGAATCTTTTTGCTAAAAGCTGAGAGTGATCAATCATTGTTGTGATTTTATCTAGAGTCGAAGAATTCCAGAAGATGCGTCTCTGTTCGCTTTTTATCATTGTAGTACTTTTATGATAGATAATATGACTGGCTTGAGAGGATTTAGGTATCCAATCTGTGGTTAAGTGCATCAATGCATGATCGCTCTCTTGGCAAAACTGGTTGAGCAAATACGAAACTGTATCTATCAGATCCATATTGCTAATAATGTAATCTATAATGGATAAAGTCCCATTACCCCGTCTGGTGTAATTTGCTGGAATGTCCCCCTCAGTATTGCCGTTCAGTATTAATCCATTTAGGTTAGTCAACGCTGATATTAACAATTTGCCTCTTTTGTCTGTTAGTATACCCTCAGGAAATTGTGGAATTATAGTTTCCATACCTTCTTCTATGAACAGTTTTGCCCACCTGTTAATTTCGGAATTGGAAATTTTGCTATTGAAATCGCCCACGATTAAAAAAGATGAATGAGGATGATTTTCTGTTATCTGCATGATCTTTTCCATGATATCTAAAAATGTAATATCATGTTTTTTGCCTGGAGGGGCATATACGTTAAAGAGGAGGATTGCCTGTAGTGGAGCAGTACTATGTATTTTTGCAGAGATTTGTATGCACTGTAAGTTTTCTAATTTCGTATCTACTATTTCCTGTGCCCACAAATGTTCTTCCCTCAGTAAAATGGCCAAACCACCTTTAGCATGTCCTTGTTTGGTAGGTATTGCTGGGATTTCATATACATAATAGCCTTTAAGAGTGACAAATACAGTTTCCCATGTTTCTTGTAGGAACAGGATATCTGGCAAGTTACTCGTGACCATGGACAGTTTATTCTTAGTTCTGCCTGCGATGTTCCAAGATATGATTTTTAAACCGGTGCTAAACAGATTGTTGTTGAATATTAGTATTTTTGTTGCTATTCAGAGTCTCAGAGACCCAAGCCCAAGACTTTATGCTATAGCTATTTTCGGGTTCCTTAGCAACATTGTACCAAACTGCCCTTTGACCTTTATCCACCAGGATTTTTAGATTTTCATGCCCTATAGAGTGTGTTCCTGAGTACGTGATTTCTTGGTCTTCTGTCATGTCATTAATTCGCCGGTATTTTTTGACATGTGAGTTGGAGATAGCTCGTATTTGGGCGTTATACCAGATTGGAGTTTTATTAACCATTGATTCCACTTTTTCCACTACGTCATATCCATGTTTATGTAGTGTCTCTTTCTCATTAAGTATTATACCTGGAAGAACTGTTGACCAGAAAGTTACCGTTACTAGTTTGATATTGTCTTTTTTAGGGAAGATCACTAGATCGATTTCATTACTGGTCATTGTGTGTAAAGACCTTATGTGACGTAATAAATTTATAATCCTTCCTCTGTTAAGTGGAGCTGAATCGGTAGGGAAAAGTTCCTCAAATTGTAGAATTTTAGAAGAGGGCTCTTCCCCCTTTTGCTTGTACCTATTATTATCTTCCCTTGAATTTTTATTGCTTTGATCTGGTTGTGTAGAAAGACTAATTGGGACATACTCTTTTACTGTTGGATCCAAATGTGGCATCATTTCTTCAAGGTTTTTACTGATTACAAGCTTTTCAGCATTTTGGGACTCTGTTATGTCGTCACGTTGTTCCTCTTCAGATTTATATATAGTAACTGATTTTTGAAATTTTAGTTTACGGTTTTTCTTCTTTTGGATCCTTCTTTCTGGTTTTTTCCTCCTTCTTTTCCCTCCTTCTGTATTATTTTCCTGTTTCTTGGTGATTATCGTTTCTCCATTTCCTTGACTTAATATGTTATTAGTATTTATTCTTGTTTCCTGAGTATCTAATGCATATTCGTTTGTAAGTTTATTTATTGCATTGGTTTTTGTAAATATTGGGAAGTGTTTTGCTTTTTGTTGGTGTTTTTCTTTAAATAGTTTTTTTAAAGAGTATATCACTGAGTCATTTAGGTTATCAGACTTCTGTTTTTGTTGTATTTGGGTATCTGTTGTTTGAGTACCAAAGTCACGTATTCTTTTCTCCTGAGCTTTATTATGGTCTTTTAGAATGTCATTTTGCATAAGTTTGGTTTTAGATAGCGTATTGATTTTTCCTACTACGGAGGAGTCTTTTTTCTTTTTTTCTTCTACTAAATGTTTTAATATCCCTATTTGAACATCCAAAGTTTGGTCAGAGTTTTCTAGAATGTTTCCCAGAAATGAAAGAACTGATTCCAATATCTCTTGTAACGAAAATAGGGCTTTAGACACAGGTGGGGCTGTGTCAACGGTATTATTGTTATTTTTGAGATTAAAGGGGTCCATCGAAAGATCAAGTAAAGCGATTGGAGGAGATGTTTTTTGCTGAATACTATTGTTTGTTCCGGATTCTGCCTTTTGTGTCGCTAAATTTTGTTTGTTGATATTTGAATCATCAAGTAGCATTGAGCTCCCTCTAGTTTTTATAGGTGTTGAAGTTTTTAAATTGGTCATTTCGTGATCCGAGAATTGAAGATCTTTTGGGGTACTGAATAATTTGTTACTTGAGTCTGGTTCCAAGTGTCCCACTTTGGATTGTGAACTAGGTATCGTTGAGGTACTTTCTGTTTCCCTAACGGTGACTGATGAATTGAGAGTTATTTCTTTACCTAATATGTGTAATTCTTCGTTCTCTTTAGGTGTAAGTGCAGAGAAGTAGGTACTGATTGCTGGCGTATGAGTTAAGCGACCTTGTTTTATAGCTTTATCGGAGGATTTCCGTACTGCATTTTCAGTGCCCATTCTTTTCATGTGTATAGTGCGAGATCGCAGTTTTTTAAAACCCATCTATTTTCCGATAGGCGTTAATATTTGATTTGTATTTCTCTAGATTCGCCACAAATTTTAATGAAGGTAATGCTGTTTTTAGGGGGTTCTTGGTCTTTCCCAGTATACTTGCGGGAGAAGAATTTATTCTCCTGCAGCTACAGAAATTTCAAAGATGATACACAAGGTCAAAAGGGGGGGGGGCCCGTCCCGTCCTCGTTCGTCCACGGACGGCCACAGACGGCCCGCCCTTTGCCCGGGCTTCGCCCGGCGTCCCGCGACGCGGGATTCAGAATGCAGTTATATACTTGTGGATGTTGGGCGTGTCCGTGGGCGGGAGCGCCGGGGGAAGAGGAACCAGCTGGGCTACCTGAAGGATGCTGGTCCTCGCAGTCCCCCGGCTCACTCACAGGTTAACTTCCTAGCCTCTACCCGTGGGTCTCAAGCTGGGAGTGTGACACCAGCCCTGCCGATTGCAGGGCTCGCTCACACCAGCGAGACCTCGTAGAGGGGAGGCTTCAGGGATCAAGCAGCTGTAGTTTCTGGGCGGTCTTTCGCTCCGTCGGTATGCAAACAGGCAGCAAAGTTCCTCTCCGTTAAGTGAGTGGCACCCGCGAAGCGGGGGTCACGAAGGATATGCACAGTGGATGGTGGGCGTGTCCGTGGGCGGGAGCGCCGGGGGAAGAGGAACCAGCTGGGCTACCTGAAGGATGCTGGTCCTCGCAGTCCCCCGGCTCACTCACAGGTTAACTTCCTAGCCTCTACCCGTGGGTCTCAAGCTGGGAGCGTGACACCAGCCCTGCTGATTGCAGGGCTCGCTCACACCAGCGAGACCTCGTAGAGGGGAGGCTTCAGGGATCAAGCAGCTGTAGTTTCTGGGCGGTCTTTCGCTCCGTCGGTATGCAAACAGGCAGCAAAGTTCCTCTCCGTTAAGTGAGTTACTTATTCAAACAGATACTAACACATATTTACTCTCTTATACAATCCCTGATACAATTTCAGAATGATCCATACAGCCTCTCACACATTCACTGGCTCTTATGCACAGTTATTTATATATGTCAACTCTCACATATACTGTGTTTTACATATGTTCTTACTTTGACATGTAGCACTGAGATATCCATTCACTCACCAATACACTCATGCACACAGTCAACCGCCCATACAGCTGTTTCCACATGCACTTTTGAACCCATACATCTAGTGAATCAACTGCTCACACATCTATGCACAGAGTCATACACCTCCCAACCACCCACACACACACTCAGTCTCCCATACAAATACTTGGGCAACCAATCAATAACAAATATAGTTACTCATATAGCTACTGATCAACACATGCAGCAGTTTACAGAACAACAGACATAATAATGCACAAATTAAGACAGTTTAGTCACTAACCCATGCACTCAGTGAGACACATTTAATCACTCACTCATACAGTCAGTCATGCACCTACTAAATGCTTCATCCAGACCTTTCTACATCTACTCATTCTTCAATATGTAAGACATATTTAAACTTTACAGAAACATACAGTCACTGGATGTTGTTATCAGTGATGTCGTAGATAGTTAACAAGGACCCCCTGAAAACAATGGATTTTGGATTCCTAGGTCAGGGAAAAACAACTAATCAATAAGTAACAATCTAGGCAATCATAATATGCAATTAATAGGTTTTAAGAAAGTTAAAAGGAAAAAATGGGCTACCGATAAATTCAAATTATGATATTTATTAACACATACATTAAAAAATAAACACAGTATTATATGTACATACAATGGACAAAAAGGCAGTAAGGCATAAAGAATAATTTGTGGACATCCTAAATAATGCACAACTCATTCATACAAAATTTATTTAAAACAGATAAAATGGCCTAATAGTTCTCGACGCGCGTTTCGGCGACCAGCGCCTTCTTCTGGAGAAGCCAAAATTGTTATAGAACCATATATAAGATGGAAAGTGGGCTGCCTCAAAAGATTGCCATTCTTTAGAGCATTGCATTCATATGGTGAAAAAGGTGTTCACAAGGGCAACTAAGTAGAAACGTGGACGGATGTCTATATTGAAAAAGAGGATCAAGGCCTGAATTTTGTCTGATATAAAAGTTTATATTAAAATTGCAGTCATTCTTTTGGAACCGGGTCTGGTAAAATGGATTCAAAGGTGCACGTTTCTCGCCGTCAGCAGTGCAGGGTTAGAAGTACTGAGAACGATATATACATATACAGGTCCCTGTATAGATATCGATGTGACGATAGACTTGTGACTTTTCCTGATATGGAAGGTTACTTTTAGTTTCCTGAAGAGGCTCTTAAAATGATGCACGAAAAGGTTTAAACATCTGACGGCGAGAAACGAAAACACAGCGGCTCCAAACGTCAAGGACGTGACGTGTGTTTATTTTTTAATGTATGTGTTAATAAATATCATAATTTGAATTTATCGGTAGCCCATTTTTTCCTTTTAACTTTCTTAAAACCTATTAATTGCATATTATGATTGCCTAGGTTGTTACTTATTGATTAGTTATCAGTGATGTCATCAGTGATGTCATTTGAGATGTCATCAGTTATGTCATCAGTGATGTCACTGACCATGTCATGAATTATGTAATATGTGACGTCATCAGCAGTGGATTGCGGGTGCGCGAAATATATAGTTAGTGCAACTAACTATATATGCGAATTTCAATGGTTTTGTGTGAGTAAAATAAGGTTTTATAAATGCTAATTCCTAACTATATATGGTCTATAACCTATTGTTTTTTCAGTGAATTTTCAGGGTTTTGTAAATGCTAATTCCTAACTATATATGGTCTATAACCTATGGTTTTTTCAGTAAATTTCTCCCCGAAAAGGCTATCACTTTTGTTTTCTTTATGTTCGGTACTAAGTAATTTTCTTTAGAGTAGTTATGCAGAATATCCAATGATGCTTGTAATCCGAAAGGAGTGAGGTCTAACAGCACTATGTCATCAGCATAGAGCAATGAATGTATGCTTTTTGTAGCTATTTTTGGAGGTAAACTGGAGCCTAGTTGCAGATGGTGAGGCAGGTCGCTTAAGTAGAGGGAGAATAGGATCGGGGCCAAGAGGCACCCTTGTTTTAATCCGTTCTCTGTTTTAATTCTTTTTGTAAGTCCTTTTTCTCCCCCCATTTGGACTTGACACCAAGTATTGGTATGTAAGCTTACTATAACTTGTAGCAGTTGTTCGTGAATTCCAAGCCTCCTTAATTTTCTCCATAATGTTGGTCGATCTACCCGATCGAACGCCGTAGAATAGTCTATAAATGCAGCGTAAACGACCTGGGTTTTTCGGGTTATATATTTATCGAAGATAACCTGGATAACTGCAATGTTGTCTGTTACCGAATGTTTAGGTCTGAAGCCTACTTGAAACATGGGTATCAGACCCAACGAGAAGGCCCATTCTTTCAGGCGGTCTAGTACCTCTGCTGCAAATACTTTTCCCACAGCGTCCATGAGTGCAATTTGACGATAATTCCCTGCTTGAGTTCTGCTTCCCTTCTTGTGGATAGGGATAATAATGCTCCCCTGCCATGATTTTGGTACCTGACCAGTCTCAAAAATGTAATTAAAGAGGGGGTATAACAACTTACTCCATTCCTTCGGGGCGACTTGTAACACCTTAATCGGAATCTGGTCCGGGCCAAAGGCACCCGTAGTTCTTGCTTTACGTATATTGAGTTCAACCGAAATGGCTGTGGTTTTAGATAATGGACTCTTATCTTTTTCTTCGTTCATGACCTCGCTACTTTCATATAGTATTATTAAATTTGCTTTGTAGAGATCTAATAGATAAGATTCCCAGTCGTTCGGAGGGACCGGTATTGATTGTAATTTCTTTTTTGATCCAGTTATTTTTGCGATTAAAAACCAATATTTGCGCTGGTTGTATTTTCTTGCAGCTGTCTGAATGTCGACCCAATTGCGATCTTGTAAAGCTTTTTTTTGTCTTTGATTCTCACGTCTCAGTTGGTTTTTCAGTTTATTTATTTTCTTCTTCGTAGTTGGCGAAGAATTCGTATATTGGGCGCGTATAAGTTTATTTAACTTTTTCATTACTTCAGAGTTCTTAGAGGTGCGTTTATTTTTTTCTTCTTTCTTCTTATTATTACCTCTTGCACCCGTTGTTGCCATTTTTAAAATGAGGTTTTTGAAATCCTTAATTATAAATTCGAAGTTTTCTATAGGATTTTCGGAGAATCTTTTTGCTAAAAGCTGAGAGTGATCAATCATTGTTGTGATTTTATCTAGAGTCGAAGAATTCCAGAAGATGCGTCTCTGTTCGCTTTTTATCATTGTAGTACTTTTATGATAGATAATATGACTGGCTTGAGAGGATTTAGGTATCCAATCTGTGGTTAAGTGCATCAATGCATGATCGCTCTCTTGGCAAAACTGGTTGAGCAAATACGAAACTGTATCTATCAGATCCATATTGCTAATAATGTAATCTATAATGGATAAAGTCCCATTACCCCGTCTGGTGTAATTTGCTGGAATGTCCCCCTCAGTATTGCCGTTCAGTATTAATCCATTTAGGTTAGTCAACGCTGATATTAACAATTTGCCTCTTTTGTCTGTTAGTATACCCTCAGGAAATTGTGGAATTATAGTTTCCATACCTTCTTCTATGAACAGTTTTGCCCACCTGTTAATTTCGGAATTGGAAATTTTGCTATTGAAATCGCCCACGATTAAAAAAGATGAATGAGGATGATTTTCTGTTATCTGCATGATCTTTTCCATGATATCTAAAAATGTAATATCATGTTTTTTGCCTGGAGGGGCATATACGTTAAAGAGGAGGATTGCCTGTAGTGGAGCAGTACTATGTATTTTTGCAGAGATTTGTATGCACTGTAAGTTTTCTAATTTCGTATCTACTATTTCCTGTGCCCACAAATGTTCTTCCCTCAGTAAAATGGCCAAACCACCTTTAGCATGTCCTTGTTTGGTAGGTATTGCTGGGATTTCATATACATAATAGCCTTTAAGAGTGACAAATACAGTTTCCCATGTTTCTTGTAGGAACAGGATATCTGGCAAGTTACTCGTGACCATGGACAGTTTATTCTTAGTTCTGCCTGCGATGTTCCAAGATATGATTTTTAAACCGGTGCTAAACAGATTGTTGTTGAATATTAGTATTTTTGTTGCTATTCAGAGTCTCAGAGACCCAAGCCCAAGACTTTATGCTATAGCTATTTTCGGGTTCCTTAGCAACATTGTACCAAACTGCCCTTTGACCTTTATCCACCAGGATTTTTAGATTTTCATGCCCTATAGAGTGTGTTCCTGAGTACGTGATTTCTTGGTCTTCTGTCATGTCATTAATTCGCCGGTATTTTTTGACATGTGAGTTGGAGATAGCTCGTATTTGGGCGTTATACCAGATTGGAGTTTTATTAACCATTGATTCCACTTTTTCCACTACGTCATATCCATGTTTATGTAGTGTCTCTTTCTCATTAAGTATTATACCTGGAAGAACTGTTGACCAGAAAGTTACCGTTACTAGTTTGATATTGTCTTTTTTAGGGAAGATCACTAGATCGATTTCATTACTGGTCATTGTGTGTAAAGACCTTATGTGACGTAATAAATTTATAATCCTTCCTCTGTTAAGTGGAGCTGAATCGGTAGGGAAAAGTTCCTCAAATTGTAGAATTTTAGAAGAGGGCTCTTCCCCCTTTTGCTTGTACCTATTATTATCTTCCCTTGAATTTTTATTGCTTTGATCTGGTTGTGTAGAAAGACTAATTGGGACATACTCTTTTACTGTTGGATCCAAATGTGGCATCATTTCTTCAAGGTTTTTACTGATTACAAGCTTTTCAGCATTTTGGGACTCTGTTATGTCGTCACGTTGTTCCTCTTCAGATTTATATATAGTAACTGATTTTTGAAATTTTAGTTTACGGTTTTTCTTCTTTTGGATCCTTCTTTCTGGTTTTTTCCTCCTTCTTTTCCCTCCTTCTGTATTATTTTCCTGTTTCTTGGTGATTATCGTTTCTCCATTTCCTTGACTTAATATGTTATTAGTATTTATTCTTGTTTCCTGAGTATCTAATGCATATTCGTTTGTAAGTTTATTTATTGCATTGGTTTTTGTAAATATTGGGAAGTGTTTTGCTTTTTGTTGGTGTTTTTCTTTAAATAGTTTTTTTAAAGAGTATATCACTGAGTCATTTAGGTTATCAGACTTCTGTTTTTGTTGTATTTGGGTATCTGTTGTTTGAGTACCAAAGTCACGTATTCTTTTCTCCTGAGCTTTATTATGGTCTTTTAGAATGTCATTTTGCATAAGTTTGGTTTTAGATAGCGTATTGATTTTTCCTACTACGGAGGAGTCTTTTTTCTTTTTTTCTTCTACTAAATGTTTTAATATCCCTATTTGAACATCCAAAGTTTGGTCAGAGTTTTCTAGAATGTTTCCCAGAAATGAAAGAACTGATTCCAATATCTCTTGTAACGAAAATAGGGCTTTAGACACAGGTGGGGCTGTGTCAACGGTATTATTGTTATTTTTGAGATTAAAGGGGTCCATCGAAAGATCAAGTAAAGCGATTGGAGGAGATGTTTTTTGCTGAATACTATTGTTTGTTCCGGATTCTGCCTTTTGTGTCGCTAAATTTTGTTTGTTGATATTTGAATCATCAAGTAGCATTGAGCTCCCTCTAGTTTTTATAGGTGTTGAAGTTTTTAAATTGGTCATTTCGTGATCCGAGAATTGAAGATCTTTTGGGGTACTGAATAATTTGTTACTTGAGTCCGGTTCCAAGTGTCCCACTTTGGATTGTGAACTAGGTATCGTTGAGGTACTTTCTGTTTCCCTAACGGTGACTGATGAATTGAGAGTTATTTCTTTACCTAATATGTGTAATTCTTCGTTCTCTTTAGGTGTAAGTGCAGAGAAGTAGGTACTGATTGCTGGCGTATGAGTTAAGCGACCTTGTTTTATAGCTTTATCGGAGGATTTCCGTACTGCATTTTCAGTGCCCATTCTTTTCATGTGTATAGTGCGAGATCGCAGTTTTTTAAAACCCATCTATTTTCCGATAGGCGTTAATATTTGATTTGTATTTCTCTAGATTCGCCACAAATTTTAATGAAGGTAATGCTGTTTTTAGGGGGTTCTTGGTCTTTCCCAGTATACTTGCGGGAGAAGAATTTATTCTCCTGCAGCTACAGAAATTTCAAAGATGATACACAAGGTCAAAAGGGGGGGGGGCCCGTCCCGTCCTCGTTCGTCCACGGACGGCCACAGACGGCCCGCCCTTTGCCCGGGCTTCGCCCGGCGTCCCGCGACGCGGGATTCAGAATGCAGTTATATACTTGTGGATGTTGGGCGTGTCCGTGGGCGGGAGCGCCGGGGGAAGAGGAACCAGCTGGGCTACCTGAAGGATGCTGGTCCTCGCAGTCCCCCGGCTCACTCACAGGTTAACTTCCTAGCCTCTACCCGTGGGTCTCAAGCTGGGAGTGTGACACCAGCCCTGCCGATTGCAGGGCTCGCTCACACCAGCGAGACCTCGTAGAGGGGAGGCTTCAGGGATCAAGCAGCTGTAGTTTCTGGGCGGTCTTTCGCTCCGTCGGTATGCAAACAGGCAGCAAAGTTCCTCTCCGTTAAGTGAGTGGCACCCGCGAAGCGGGGGTCACGAAGGATATGCACAGTGGATGGTGGGCGTGTCCGTGGGCGGGAGCGCCGGGGGAAGAGGAACCAGCTGGGCTACCTGAAGGATGCTGGTCCTCGCAGTCCCCCGGCTCACTCACAGGTTAACTTCCTAGCCTCTACCCGTGGGTCTCAAGCTGGGAGCGTGACACCAGCCCTGCTGATTGCAGGGCTCGCTCACACCAGCGAGACCTCGTAGAGGGGAGGCTTCAGGGATCAAGCAGCTGTAGTTTCTGGGCGGTCTTTCGCTCCGTCGGTATGCAAACAGGCAGCAAAGTTCCTCTCCGTTAAGTGAGTTACTTATTCAAACAGATACTAACACATATTTACTCTCTTATACAATCCCTGATACAATTTCAGAATGATCCATACAGCCTCTCACACATTCACTGGCTCTTATGCACAGTTATTTATATATGTCAACTCTCACATATACTGTGTTTTACATATGTTCTTACTTTGACATGTAGCACTGAGATATCCATTCACTCACCAATACACTCATGCACACAGTCAACCGCCCATACAGCTGTTTCCACATGCACTTTTGAACCCATACATCTAGTGAATCAACTGCTCACACATCTATGCACAGAGTCATACACCTCCCAACCACCCACACACACACTCAGTCTCCCATACAAATACTTGGGCAACCAATCAATAACAAATATAGTTACTCATATAGCTACTGATCAACACATGCAGCAGTTTACAGAACAACAGACATAATAATGCACAAATTAAGACAGTTTAGTCACTAACCCATGCACTCAGTGAGACACATTTAATCACTCACTCATACAGTCAGTCATGCACCTACTAAATGCTTCATCCAGACCTTTCTACATCTACTCATTCTTCAATATGTAAGACATATTTAAACTTTACAGAAACATACAGTCACTGGATGTTGTTATCAGTGATGTCGTAGATAGTTAACAAGGACCCCCTGAAAACAATGGATTTTGGATTCCTAGGTCAGGGAAAAACAACTAATCAATAAGTAACAATCTAGGCAATCATAATATGCAATTAATAGGTTTTAAGAAAGTTAAAAGGAAAAAATGGGCTACCGATAAATTCAAATTATGATATTTATTAACACATACATTAAAAAATAAACACAGTATTATATGTACATACAATGGACAAAAAGGCAGTAAGGCATAAAGAATAATTTGTGGACATCCTAAATAATGCACAACTCATTCATACAAAATTTATTTAAAACAGATAAAATGGCCTAATAGTTCTCGACGCGCGTTTCGGCGACCAGCGCCTTCTTCTGGAGAAGCCAAAATTGTTATAGAACCATATATAAGATGGAAAGTGGGCTGCCTCAAAAGATTGCCATTCTTTAGAGCATTGCATTCATATGGTGAAAAAGGTGTTCACAAGGGCAACTAAGTAGAAACGTGGACGGATGTCTATATTGAAAAAGAGGATCAAGGCCTGAATTTTGTCTGATATAAAAGTTTATATTAAAATTGCAGTCATTCTTTTGGAACCGGGTCTGGTAAAATGGATTCAAAGGTGCACGTTTCTCGCCGTCAGCAGTGCAGGGTTAGAAGTACTGAGAACGATATATACATATACAGGTCCCTGTATAGATATCGATGTGACGATAGACTTGTGACTTTTCCTGATATGGAAGGTTACTTTTAGTTTCCTGAAGAGGCTCTTAAAATGATGCACGAAAAGGTTTAAACATCTGACGGCGAGAAACGAAAACACAGCGGCTCCAAACGTCAAGGACGTGACGTGTGTTTATTTTTTAATGTATGTGTTAATAAATATCATAATTTGAATTTATCGGTAGCCCATTTTTTCCTTTTAACTTTCTTAAAACCTATTAATTGCATATTATGATTGCCTAGGTTGTTACTTATTGATTAGTTATCAGTGATGTCATCAGTGATGTCATTTGAGATGTCATCAGTTATGTCATCAGTGATGTCACTGACCATGTCATGAATTATGTAATATGTGACGTCATCAGCAGTGGATTGCGGGTGCGCGAAATATATAGTTAGTGCAACTAACTATATATGCGAATTTCAATGGTTTTGTGTGAGTAAAATAAGGTTTTATAAATGCTAATTCCTAACTATATATGGTCTATAACCTATTGTTTTTTCAGTGAATTTTCAGGGTTTTGTAAATGCTAATTCCTAACTATATATGGTCTATAACCTATGGTTTTTTCAGTAAATTTCAATGTTTTTTTTATAGCAAATATTAAAAGCTGTTAAATGTATTCTTCTTTTAAAGTAAAATATATTTTATATGTATTTAATATAATTTTTTTATGTATATAATTTTTTTTTATTTTTTTTTTAGTTTCGCTACCGGTCCGCGCACCGGGTAGCATCCCGTTAGCTCAATTTTATGCCGCGACCCGATCCGCGCACCGGGAAATGTTCCGTTTGCACAACTTCTGCGTTCGAGAACAACATCGTGACACGTCACATAAGTGCGACGTATCGCGTTGCCGCGTAATGCGTCTTATGACGCGCCGCGTTAGTGCACTCGGAAGTGCTCCGGTGCGCGAACGAGGCGCGAAGCGCAGCACACCGGAAGCGCTCCGGGCGCGGAGCGGGACGCATAACGTAAGCGTAACAGGTCATGTAACACTTTTTATTGGTTTAGAACTATTTTTTTTCCCAAATGATGAAAACCCCTCCTTTTTTCCTCACTCTGACTTTTATCTTTGTGAGAGGAAGACCTGTTTCTGCTTGTTAAAATAATGACATCTGTAGTAGCTGCAGCTGATGGACCCCCACCACCACCACAACCACCTAGGAAAGAAGGACCACCTCCACAGTTCCTTCCAAACCCAGAGGAAGAGGAAGAAGAAGAGGAAGAGGACGTAGAGCCGAGGCAGTTCTTGCGGGAAGAGCCCCGGAAATCCCACCACATAGCCAATTTTATATGGCAATTTTTTTCCTACCCTCAAGACCAAAAAAAGGTCAATGCCCGATATGTCACATGCCTCATTTGCAAAGATGTTTTGTCTAGAGGTACAAACAAAAAGTATAGTATTGGGAACTATACTATGCACCGCCACATGCAGAGGTGGCATCCAATCAATTACAGCGCTGCTGAGCTGCGTCACCTCCAGGATAACCCACGACCTCCTGTGGCCAGTACATCATCACAGCAAACTTTTTCGGGACCAGAGGCGAGGGAGACGGTCCCAAATATTCAACAGAATTTTGTGCACATGAAGCTAGTGTGCATTTATTGTGGTGAACTAAATTCATATGGGAATATGAGTATCATTTTAATTAATAGAGCATTTGAAAACCACAATTGCTCAAAACGCCCCAAGAAATAATTTATTTTTTTACTCCTGTTGAGCCCTTTCTAATGCTTGTTTTTCGTTGTTCCCCCCCAAAAAACCCCCAAAAAACAAAAAATGTTCAGAAAAATAAAAAAATATATAAAACAACAAAAACATAAAAAAAGTTCTTTTCAGAACTACCTCCCATTTTTTAAAAATTACTAACATTTTTAGCACTCTTGACTTAATTTTTCTCATGGGTGCGCAATAAAAAGAAAAAAAAGAAGAAAAAAAACAAGAGGAGGAGAGCATAAGAGGAAGAGAAAGAGAGAGTAATGTTAAGAGACAGACAGCAAGAGAGAGCAACACATAGGTACTGTGTATTACATAGTAAAACAGTGTAAAAGATATAAGAAAGTGTAAGAGAGGAAATGAAAAAAATATAAGGCTGTGAAACAAAGAAAGAGAGAAGAAGAATACTAAAGCAGAGGCACATGAAGAATGTGAGTGGCTGTAAAGAGTAAAAGGAAAGAGAACAAATGATGTACAAATAAAAGGTAATAACGGAACCAGATTTAAATAACACTGGTGAGGGAGAGAGAGGAAAAAATAGTGTGCATAACTAAAGAGGGATGAAATAAGATGGATAAAATCGACTAAAGTTAAAACATGTGGATTGACAGAGAGAAAAAACTGAAAGAAGAAAAGAAGAAGTAACAGAAATGGAATAATTGAAGCAGCAAAGAAATGTAAATAACGTAGTGTGCTTGAACTTCAGGGAGAAAGCATAATGAACAAGTAGTGAAAGAGTGAAGAAACAGAGACAATTACAGTAAGGGAGACGGACTGAGTGAACAGGAGTGAGGAACCGTGAGAACAGAGGGACTGAGAAAAGGAGTGGAAGGAGTGCAGTAAGTAAATCACCCACACAACACAACAGCTGCCCTACCTCAAAGCACTCTAAAATATTATTTTACTGTTTCTCTTGGTTTTCCCCTTGTTACGCTCCCCGGTGCCCTACCCATAGTATAAGTAAAGAGGGGTGAAAGAGGGAGAAATATTGAATTAGGATAACACATGGTGAGTGACAAAGAGAGAGGACAAAGAGAGTAAAGGAAACAGTACCTGAATGGGCTTGAGTAAAACAGCAAAAAAAGATAAGTAATGCAGTGTGTGTGACTTACAGGGAGTCAGTGGGTGTAGGTCGGAGTGTGGGTGTGTAAGGTGTGTCTGTGGGTGTGGTTGTGTGGAGTGTTTTGGTGTGGGTAGAGATGAGGGTGTGTGAAATATGTGTGAGAAGTGTATGAGTGTGGGGTGTATATGTGTTCGATGTATGTGTGTGTATGGAATGTGTCTGTGTTTTTGAGGAGTGTGTGTGGGAGTTTTTTGTGTGTATGAGGTGTGTGTGTGGTGTGTGTGTGGGGTGTATGTTACAGGTGTGGGTATGTGTTGGGAGGGGGATGAGGTATATGTGTAGGAGTAAGGTAAATAATTAAGAAAAAGAGAATGAGTGAAGAAGCAAAGGAAGGGAACAGAGGGTAATTGAAGTAAAGAATAGGGATCAAAAGACGTTGAATATGAGAGGGTAAATAGGGAAAGGGGAGTAAACATGGAGAATAAGAATACGTGAGAGAAGCAGAGTAAAAACACAGGAGTGAGGTAGATTGAGAAAATGTTAGTGACCTTAAAGCAAAGGGTGATAACAAACTACATTTTTTTAGTCATACTTACCATATAATAAATGTAACTTTAATTTTTTTTTACTACAGTTGGTATCTGTGAAAGAGAGAAGAAAAAATAAGTTATAATTAGTAAAATATGTATTTTAAATTAAAAGATACAAATGAAGAGCTAAAAACAACATAACACTCTATTTAGAAATAAAGTTAGAGTGAAGAACACAGAAACGGAAATAAACTAAGGTAGAAGGACAAAAAGAGGGAAAAAGAAATAGAAGGAGAGCAAATTACAAAGAGTAAGGCATATAGATTCACTAAGAAAAAGAGAGAGAAGAACAGAGAAATGAACTGAAGGTAAGAAAGATACTTAAACAATGTGAGTTAGCAAAACTAAATCAGGAAACAGAAGTAAGTAAAAAGATAATGACTGAGACAGAAAACAGTCTAATTAAGGATGCATTTAGAAGAATGAGGAATAGAAGATAACTGAGAGTAAGTGAAGAACAGTCATAGAGTGAAAGGATGAAGGGAGACAGAATAATATACAACAATTGAAGGAAATGGACTGAGGAAGTTATAAGGTAGACACACTAAGAGAAAAACTGAGTGAGGTGGAGTACAATGAGTGAGAAAAGAAAAAAAGTAAGTGAGCAAAAAAAAGGAAAGAGAGGAGAAGACGACTAAAACAGTGGTACTGAGAGAAAATAATTTAGTGATGAAAGTAAAGAGAAGGACATTGAAAGAAAGGAAATGATGGATAGTAACGGAACCAGAGTAAAAGAAATGGGATGAAGAATGATGAGAGAGGAGCAGTGAAGTTGTTGTAAAAGAAGTAATAGAAGGTAGATAAACACAAGTGAAAATAACACAAGTAGAGTGAGGCACTGAGCACAGAGAAGTAGTGAACGAAAAATAGAGAGAAGAGGTCAAAAGTAAGGAGCAAACAAAGATAAGCGAGGGAGAGTGGATGTCGGAGAATGAGAATACAATTTAATTTACACAATCCAAAGTATAGAATAACCTCTACAACATGTTACATAGTTTATTTTTGCTGTTCTCAGAATATATTGAATTTCACTTAAAGCAGTGAGTTCAAATTACTCATCATATGACAGCGGGAAAAAAAAACACAATCTAAAAGATTGTGTTTTAAAAAAAACCTTATATACTGACAAATGACAAATGTACGCTAATCTTTGATTGACTTACTTTTCCTTGAGGCCAAATAGTATATCACGGAGGTCCTTTTCTCGTTGCATAGTACTTTGCTGTTCACTTAGAAATCCATTTCATCGACTTTCTACAAGAAAAGCTCCAAGAACATCTGAAATATTTTCAAAATTTTAATATACTCCTTTTTTTCACTCATGACTCTTTACTCATTCTTACACCTTTCCATTTGGCCAAATAGTGTCAGATGTATGAGTATATATGAGTACTCCTCCCGTCTTCATAGGCCAATTACCTTTACCTAAATTTTGGCTGTAAAAACACTAGGTATGAATTTATAAAGCCAAAAGGCAAACGTTGTTTGAAAGTCAAATGAGTGTCGTTACATTGGGTCCAACCTTTAGAAGTTTTTAAATAGCATGTGTAATGCCCTGATGTTGTAGAAGGACCGTCATGAAAAATAATAGCTACAGTTGCAAAGGTTCTTCCTGATATCGATAACTGAGAAGCCACAACATTTTTAATAGAAATTGTCAATTTAGTTCCATCAGGTCTACATCGTTGGAACATTAAAATAACATAGTGACCATAATTTTGTAGAAATAATGTGGACAGCATTGCAGACGTACATTGGGTACACACCATTTTGTGATCCGCTGCTTTAACTAGATTATTGAAAGACACTGATTTGCAGTCTGGTAAAGTTAAATATATAAATCTTTCAGAGTCTATTCTAGTAGTACTTGATGAAGCACAGTTATCACAGTCATGTTGCCATTGATAAGAAAGGCCAAATAGATGTTTTATATCTACTCCTTCATCTTGCAATACATCAAACATATACATTAAAACTTCCTGACAATCCTGCTGAATATTCTGTGAAAATTGATTTTGACCTGAACATATATCTAGAAGATTTCTAATTTCTGAAACACTTTCTATTTTTGCTCTATCACTACTACATTTGTCTAACACAGAATTCAATAAACAGCACAATGTTTGTTCCCGATTTTCAACAATCTGTCTTTGTAAATTTTGAAGAAAAAAAAACAACATTAACTACTACATTAGCATAGCAGTTGACACCAGAACTGTTTTCAAACTGAAATCCAACAACATCTTCAACAGAATCCTTTTTGTTTCTCTTTACAATTACACTTTTATCTACTTTATGCCTTTTTGCTGATACCTCACTGCAATTACTCTAATTTCTTCTTTTTCGGCCTACCACACGTTTTTCAATCAGAGGATATTGAGGCAAATGTGGAGCATACTCTCTTCTTAACCTATTGTATTCTTTAACACAATCTAGATCAGCACAAATCTTTGTTTCATCACACTCAATCATCAAGTACAATCCTGATAAAGTTCTGACTCGTGATAAAGCCACATATGCCATACCCTCTTTAAACACAGAACTTCCAATGTTCACCAAAGCGCTATCTACACTTAAACCTTGAAACTTATGAATTGTCACCGCATATGCCAAACAAATAGGAAACTGTTTTCGGCGAACATATAAGTCTTTCACGAGCAAAAATCTAGCTGAACAACGTCAAATTTGTTCTATTTCATCAATGTCATCAAATTTAATTTTTAAAATTTCAATTCCATCTCTATTTTTGTAATTCACAAAACCAACAACATGACCCATTGCTCCATTTACCAGACCTCTTTCAACATTTAAATTCCTTCTCAAAATGATACGACAATTCAAACACACATTCAGAGTCTTTTCAAAACCAGCAGTTTTAGATATAGTCTTCTCTAATGAATCTAATTTTGACTTCAAATTTTCAGATAAAACAATTGTTGCTCCAATATGCTCTATTTTATCTGTAGCTTCCAGTTTCACTATCTCTTAATTTTCTAAATTTAACATTTTGTTGTTGAACATGGAACATTCTTTCAGAGTAGGCATCAAACATATGGCAGATTTCTTCTCGTTAACTTTCTTAAAAATGTTCTCTGGAAGAATGTATTCATTTGGGTACAAATTTGAAATTAATCGTCCATGTAAAGCTTCTTTCCCTTGCTGACTTACTTTTCCGATCCTTACATCTTGTAGAATATTTTTATAATCTTCATCCTTTGCCTGCCGCATATTTTGAAGCAGTTCTGCATATTTGAAGTTTAACCATATATTAACGTTTCCAATGCTTCCTAGGCACTTCCTGGTATCTTCATGCGTGAGCATTTTGAACACAGGTTGTCCTTTCACTGGAGTCAACTGCAGAAGATCTCCAAAAACAATAATATGTTTTCCTCCAAATAAAACATCATAGTCTGTTCTAAGAATTTCTTGCATTCTTAAATGCACAAAAGCAAGCATTATATTTGACACCATGCTTACTTCATCAATGATAAGAAGATTCATTTTCTTCAGGACTCTCGAAACTTCGGAACACGCATCTCCAGATAGCTTGTGATACTCCAATTTGTTATCATGCTCCACTGGCAGCATCAGTAAACGATGTAAAGTAATTCCTTTAATGTTATGTGCTGCCAGCCTCACCACATACGCTCCCCAGGAAAACCCAAACAAGTACCTTTTTGCTCCATATTTAAAAATTGATGCATGTAGGTAGATGCGTCACTTTTTAAACCTCTGCGCCACATTATATTAAAAAATGTAAAAACCATTCAATTTCTCCAAAATCGTTTTTGACATCACATTTAGGAAACACAGCACAGATCCTATTTACAATCATCTGCCTCACAGCAGGGATAAGACTGAGGCAAAATCTTGCACCTGCCTCACAACAGGGATAAGACTGAGGCAAACACTTTCTCAAGGAGCTTCACAATTTTACAAAATACAATTCCTCTATGCAAACAAACTCAATATGCTTCCTACACTGATTTAAAACACAGCTAACATCATTGTAAAGAGTCAAATTGACACCTGTGTCTACGAATGCAGACAGGGATATGCTTCATGAAGCCTAGTCCACTGCACACTTAGATACAAGCCTCACCACCTAGGCTCCCCAGGAAAGCCCAAACATGTACCTTTTTCCCTCATATTTAAAAAGTGACGCATGTATGCGTCACTTTTTAAACCTCTGCGCCACATTATACTCAAAAATGTAAAAACAATTTATTTTCCCCAAAATCGTTTTTGACATCACATTTAGGAAACACAGCACAGATCATATTTACAAGCATCTGCCTCACAGCAGGGATAAGACTGAGGCAAAATCTTGCACCTGCCTCACAACAGGAATAAGACTAAGGCAAACGCTTTCACATGGAGCTTCACAATTTTACAAAATACAATTCCTCTATGCAAACAAACTCAATATACTTACTACATTGATTTAAAACACAGGTAACATCATTGTAAAGAGTCAAATTGACACCTGCGTCTAAGAATGCAGACAAGTATATGCTTCATGAAGCCTAGTCCACTGCACTCTTAGACACAAGCTTCACCACCTACGCTCCCCAGGAAACCCAAACAAATACCTTTTTGCCCCATATTTAAAAATTGATGCATAGAGGTAAATGCGTCACTCTTTAAACCTCTGCGCCACATTATACTCAAAAATGTAAAAACAATTTATTTTCCCCAAAATCGTTTTTGACATCACATTTAGGAAACACAGCACAGATCCTATTTACAATCGTCTGCCTCACAGCAGGGATAAGACTGAGGCAAAATCTTGCACCTGCCCCACAACAGGAATAAGACTGAGGCAAACGCTTTCTCATGCAGATTCACAATTTTACAAAATACAATTCCTCTATGCAAACAATCTCAATATGCTTCCTACACTGTTTTAAAACACAGCTAACATTATTCTAAAGAGTCAAATTGACACCTGTGTCTAAGAATGCAGACAGGGATATGCTTCATGAAGCCTAGTCCACTGCACACTTAGACACAAGCCTCACCACCTAGGCTCCCCAGGAAAGCCCAAACATGTACCTTTTTTCCCCATATTTAAAAAGTGACACATGTATGCGTCATTTTTTAAACCTTTGCGCCACAATATACTCAAAAATGTAAAATCCATTTATTTTCCCCAAAATCGTTTTTGACATCACATTTAGGAAACACAGCACAGATCATATTTACAACCATCTGCCTCACAGCAGGGATAAGACTGAGGCAAAATCTTGCACCTGCCTCACAACAGGAATAAGACTGAAGCAAACGCTTTCACATGAAACTTCACAATTTTACAAAATACAATTCCTCTATGCAAACAAACTCAATATGCTTCCTACACTGAGTTAACACAGGTAACATCATTGTAAAGAGTCAAATGTATTTCTATTAAACATGCACACATTCTTTATTCCTTTTAAAAAATGTAAAAACTATTTATTTTCCCCAAAATCGTTTTTACATCACATTTACAAAACACAGCACAGGTCCTATGTAGAAGCATTCCATGGCACGACTAAAACTTCACAATTTTACAAAATACAATTAACGCTTTCACATGAAGCTTCACAATTTTACAAAATACAATTCCTCTATGCAAACAAACTCAATATGCTTCCTGCACTGAGTTAACACAGGTAACATCATTGTAAAGAGTCAAATGTATTTCTATTAAACATGCACACATTCTTTACTCCATTTAAAACATGTAAAAACTATTAATTTTCCCCAAAATCGTTTTTTACATCACATTTACAAAACACAGCACAGGTCCTATGTAGAAGCGTTCCATGTCACGACTAAAACTTCACAATTTTACAAAATACAATTACTCTATGCAGTAAAAACTATTTACCAAGCATTATCAAAAAGCATGACACAAACCAACATTAAAAAACCACAATTTGCTTCCAAATCTTCTCCATAGAGTATACAAGTCTCTATGTATATTAAATGAATCATAACTCACCTTTATAAATATTTTAGGAGATTCAGAACAGTGTCAGATACACACACCAATATTTCTTTAGCAGAGCAAAAGGTATGTTCTCCAGACACTGCAAACCATAAAGGCACAGAAAACCTCTAATTATACACACATATTGCTCATGGTAACCTATCAAATCTCTTCCCTCTGTATTTTAAAACCAACACCCTTCCCCCCCTCAGCCCTTTCTACCTGTTACCATAGCAACTCCCTCCCCACTGACCTGCCAGGGTTAAAAGTTTATTCTACAATGTTGCAAATCACCTCTGCAAGGATGTTTGACCTGCAAATACACCAGCTTATCTGGTGTAAGCTTTCTTTAAATAACTTTTTTTTAACCATTCAAATTACTTCTTACACAGAACACAACCATGCACCCTAACTTTCAGTTTTCACCTATCTCATTCTACCAATCATTGCTTGTGATTCAAGAGCACTGAAACTCCACAGGTTTTTTTTTGCACACTCCTATTATTCCAACGGCCATTTATTTTCCACACTTCATCTAACTGCACCAGAATCTCCTCTGACCATGTATTCTGTCTGGATTATTGGACATAGCTATATCCGCTGGGCTCAAAGGTATGCTAGTACCAGAAATTTACACAACCTTGATTTATCAAACGTGAACATAAAATGGATTGGCCACAGAGGATTAAAATGTCACCAATTGATTCCATTGGTGAAAACCTTTTTGCATTTGCCACACCCTGACCTGTTAATTG
Organism: Lissotriton helveticus; assembly: GCF_964261635.1. NCBI lineage: Eukaryota > Metazoa > Chordata > Amphibia > Caudata > Salamandridae > Lissotriton > Lissotriton helveticus. The sequence goes on along the minus strand of NC_136059.1, from coordinate 1,596,163,972 downwards.
TGCACTGTGGAGGAAATGACTTGGGCACTTTGACTGGGGTAGGTCTGGAAATGCTTTTAAAGGACACCTTTGATCATTTGATTGCACTTTTTCCACAAACTGCCTTGGTATATTCCAATATATGCCAAAGACAGAAATGGAAGTGGTCCAATCAATTTTGTCCACAATTTGAGAAAGCACGGAAACATGTGAATAAATCTGTTTCTACTTACATGAGAGACTATGGAATGGGTTCAATATACAATAATAACTTACGTTACAACATGGAAGATATCTACAGGGGAGATGGTGTGCACTTTTCTGATGAGGGGAATAGAATATTCCTCCTGAATTTAGGACTGTGCATTGGTACCTACCTGTAGGTACCTCAATCAGCCACAGAACCCAAAAGCCCTTTTCAGGGCTACCCTATCTCTGATCACTCCAAATGATTATCTTTTTTTAACTTTTTTCACTATTTTTCACCATAGTACGCTCCCCGGTACGCTCCCCGGTGCGCGTACCGGGCGCACCCCACGAAAAATTATTATTTTTTTTGTTTCTTTTTGCCTATTTGGGCCTCCTAAGACCCCCTCACAAAACATAGAGGGTCAAGGAGTGCCTACGATGCCCCCTTATACCCATTTCCAACGTTGTTTGTCCTCCATTTTCTGTCTCAAATCTACCAAAACACAAAATGGAGGACTCCCGTAGCGCTGTTGGTACGCGCACCGGAGCGCATACCGGGAAGCGCTCCCTTAAAAAATTTCGAAAGTTAATTTACCTAAAACTCACTTGAGACACTTTCACCAAATATAGAATAGCTCATACTACATACCAGTCCCTACCATTTTCCCAAATAAAGTGGAATTCCATTGAGCCATTGGCCTGTAGCCCTGTCTAAATATCCTGAGGTAAATTACATAACAAAAACACATCTGAAGTGTTAGAATTGACAACCAATTAAAATGTTACTTTCATTTTCTATTTTTTTTTCCTGACATTTGATTGGTTATGTACATGAATATAAATGAAAAATGAGAGGGAGACACGGCCATTTTGACTACAACTACCTGAGGTACATCTTGAAAGGATTTTCACATTTTGTCTTCTTCACCTCTCTGTAAAGTAAGTTGATAAGTTGTAAGGGGCACTTTAAGTTATTTTTTAAAAACATTTTCTGATAGTTATTTACTGTCCCTCTGCTATAGTTATAGATAGAAATAGGCTCCTTTGTTATATTTATACATTGACTTTGGCTTCTCTGCTATAATTATGAATTTACTTACGCTTCTTCACAGGCACTTTTTAATATTTCTACTTCCTGCCTGTTACCATACATTGCCCAAAGTTAACTTCACTATTAAAAAATCAAAACTACCTGTCTGAACTTAAACCCAACAGTGCCATATTTCTACAGATTTTTTTTAATGCAAATTTCAGCACACAAATGGAAGAACAGAACATTTCCTTTGAAATTGTCCTAGAGATGAACAATGAGGAAATCATTGAACCCATTGACTTGGAATTCATGGATGAATCACGGGACCATGAACTTCTACAATGTGTAGAATCTGTGGATTTGTTAATTCAATATGAGGACGTTTCTGACAGTCAAATGTTGGAAGTTATGTTCACTCAACAAGAGAACATTTCGGACAGTCAAATGTTAGACGTTCTATTAAATTTTGAAAAAGAATCAGAAAAATAAATTTATATTTAATAATCAAAAATAGTTCAAGACATTATTCATTATTATATGTAATTCATAAACTAGTACCAAATTGATTATAATATAAAGTCAGACTTATAGTATACTGTGCAACGTATTTGTGTTACATAGTAATTTTGCTCATAGTTACTTCCTTTCTCCCACTATATTATCTCCAATGTGTATTTGACATCTCTTTTTCATCTCCTGCCTCCATGTTGTTTCTGCTTCCCTGACAGACTATGGTATAGATTCCATATACCCCAATAACTTCCGTAACAACATGCAAATTATCTACAGAGGAGACGGTGTACATTGACTTTAAGACTCAGCATTGGTACCTACATGTTGGTACTTAAAACACCCAAACAACACAACAACTCTATTCAGAGATACCCTACCTCTAAGCACTTTAAATTATTATTTTAGTGTTTCATTAAGTTTTCCCCATGTGTAGGCGTGGGGGAGGTGTGTGTGGGGGGTGTCTGTGAGGTGTGTATGTGTGTGTGTGTGTGTCTGGGGGGATGAGGTGTATAGGTGTGTGGGGTATGTGGATGTGGGTGGGGATATGGGTATGTAAGGTGTGTGTGTGGGTGTGAGTGTGTGGGGTGTTTGGGTGTAGGTGGGAGTGTGTGTGTGTGAGGTGTGTGTGGGGTGTGTGTGGGCGTGGGAGGTATGTGTGTAGGATGTGTATGTATGTGTGGGATGTGTGGATGTGACTGTGAGTTGTCTCTGTGTATGTGGGGGGGGAGATGTGTGTGTAGGATGTGTGGGGTGTGTCTGTGAGATATCTCTGTGTGTGTGCATGTGTGTGTGTATGTGTGGTGGAAGGGGGCTGAGGTGTGTGTTTGAGTGTGGGTGTGTGGGATGTGGGTGTGGGTGTGGATGTGTAAGGTGTCGATGTGGGGGTGTGGGGTGTTTGAGTGTGGGTGGAGGTGTGCGTGTGTGAAGTGTGTGTGGGGAGTGTCTGGGTGTGTGGGTATGGGGTTGTGTGCATGTGGGTGTGTGTGGAACACACTTGTAGGTACCTAAAACAGCCACAGAACCCGAAAGCTCTTTTCAGAGCTACCCTACCTGTAATCACTCAAAATGAATATTTTACACTATTATTTTCACTATTTTTCCCAATGGTATGCTTCCTGGTACGCTCCCCGGTGCGCGTACCGGGTGCTCCCCCCGCGAAAATCGAAAAAAAAAATTTTTGTCCCACGGGACCCTTTTATGGCCCCCACATCAAACCTAGGGGGTCACGAGGGGTGTACCCTGCCCCCTTTTGCTCATTTCCCCCTTTGATTTTTGCCACCTCTTGTATCTCAATCCTACCGAGACACAAGGTGGCGGCCGCTGCTGACTGTTTCGAATGTTTACAGACACCCGAGAACCAATCAGCTTGCCGTGCGCAAGTCGGGTGGCGCGCCCGGAGCGCTCCCCGGTACGCGCTCCGGGGCGCGCTTACAGATATATAAATTTTTTTAAACCTAAATTACTCAAAATCCTCTGGAGCACATATCTTGAGACATAGCAAAGGCACATCGGACTACCACTCCCTACAATTTTGCCAAGTTTGGTGAAAATCCATTCAGCCGTTCGAGCTAAAAGTGCGACAGACCGCCCTATGGAAATTAACATGGGGAAAACACGTTTTGGGACCCCCCTTTTATCTCAGCCCCCGCTTGACAAATCCCCCCCAGACTTTCAGGGAAGGAGCGGAGCGCCGCGAGGTAAAGTTGCTGAAAAATTCAGCCTGATTTCTCAACCGTGCCAAAGTTATTCCAAATAGAATGTTGCGATTTCCCTATGGAAATCGTTCCTAACTATATATACCTACTGGCGACCGCCAGTAGGTAATATATATATATATATATATATATATATATATATATATATATATATATTCACTGAAAAAACCATAGGTTATAGACCATATATAGTTAGGAATTAGCATTTAAAAAACCTTATTTTACTCACACAAAACCATTGAAATTCCATATATAGTTAGTTGCACTAACTATATATCGCGCACCCGCAATCCACTGCTGATCATGTCACATATTACATCATTCATGACATGGTCAGTGACATCACTGATGACATCACTGATGACATCTCAAATGACATCACTGATGACATCACTGATGACAACATCCAGTGACTGTATTTTTCTGTAAAGTTAAAATATGTCTTGAGTGGATGTATAAGTGTCTGGATGAAGGATTTAGTAGGTGCATGACTGACTGTATGAGTGAGTGATTAAATGTGTCTCACTGAATGCATGGGTTAGTGACTAAACTGTCTTAATTTGTGCATCATTATGTCTGTTGTTCTGTAAACTGCTGCATGTGTTGATCATTAGCTATACGAGAGGCTATATGTGTTATTAATTGGTTGCCCAAGTATTTCTATGGGAGATTGAGTTTGTGTGGGGGTGGCTGGAAGGTGTGTGACTCTATGCATAGATGTGTGAGCAGTTTATTCACTAGGTGTATGAGTTCAAGAGTGCATGTGGAAACAGCTACATGGGCAGTTGACTGTGTGCATGAGTGTATTGATGAGTGAATGGATATCTCAATGCTACATGTCATAGTAAGTACATATGTAAAACACAGTACATGTGAGAGTTGGCATATATAAATAACTGTGCATGAGAGCCACTGAATGAGTGAGTGGTTGTATCGATCATTGTGAACTTGTATCAGGGATTGTATAAGAGAGTAAATATGTGTTAGTATATGTTTCAATAAGTAAGGTGTGTTTAACTGTATAGTTGAAGAAATGGAGGTGAGATTGTTTCTTTGCATGACTGACTGGGTGTGTGAGTAACTCCATGGATGAGTGGCAGTGTGTGAGTGTCTGTATACACTGAGTGTATCTAAGGTTATATTAGAGTCTGAAGAGGTTTATCGTATTAGCACAAGAATGATGTCAAATGAGATGTCATCAGTGATGTCATCAGTGATGTCATTTGAGATGTCATCAGTGATGTCATCAGTGATGTCACTGACCATGTCATGAATGATGTAATATGTGACATGATCAGCAGTGGATTGCGGGTGCGCGATATATAGTTAGTGCAACTAACTATATATGGAATTTCAATGGTTTTGTGTGAGTAAAATAAGGTTTTTTAAATGCTAATTCCTAACTATATATGGTCTATAACCTATGGTTTTTTCAGTGAATTTTCAAGGTTTTGTAAATGCTAATTCCTAACTATATATGGTCTATAACCTATGGTTTTTTCAGTGAATTTTCAAGGTTTTGTAAATGCTAATTCCTAACTATATATGGTCCATAACCTATGGTTTTTTCTGTGAATTGCATTGGTTTTTTAACAGCTAATATCTGTAGCTGTAAAATGTATTCTTCTTTAAATCCAAAAATATATTTTATATGTTTATGAATAATTTTTTTTTTAAATATTTTTTTTTCTTCGTTCCCGCTTCGCAAATCGGGAAGCTTCCCGTTAGCTGACCTTGATGCCGCGAAATAGACCGCGAGCCGGTAAACGTTTCTTTACCGCAAGTGCCGCGTTACAAAACAACATCGTGACGCCTCCCGTCCGCATGACGTTTCACGTGTCGCGTGATACGTCATATGACGTACTACGTTAGCGAACTGGTACGCGAAGCGAGTCGCAAAGCGCAGGTTTCTGGAAGCAAACCGGGAGGCCCTGCAAAGCGCTTAACGTAAACACAGCAAGTCATGTGACTTGGTAATAACACTTTTCATTGGTTCATTTCACTTTTGGTTTCCTAATGATGTAAGACTAGGTCATATAATCTAAAATGAACACTTTTGATTGGTTGAGAACTCTTGTTTTTCCCAAATGATGAAAATCCCTCCTTCTTTCCTCACTCTGACTTTCATCATTGTGAGAGAAAGACCCTTTGTGATCACTGAGCAATGGCTTCTTTAGTAGCTTCAGCTGGTGCTTCCCCACCACCTCCACCACATCCAAGGAAGAGTGGACCACCTGCTCAAGTTATAATTCAACAAGAAGAAGAAGAAGAGGAACAGGAGGACGAGCACGAAGAGAGGCAGTTTTTGCCTGAGCAGCCCAGGACGTCTCACCGGAAAGAAAACTTCATTTGGCAATTTTTTAAAATTCCCAAAGGTCAGAAAAAAGTAAATGCAAGATACGTAACTTGCCTTATATGTCAAGATAGACTGTCCAGAGGGACCGACAAAAAATACAGTTTCGGAAACTACACAATGCATCGCCATATGACTAGGTGGCATCCTAACAACTACAGTGCTGCACAGTTTCGGAACGACCTAGATAATCTCCCTATTATGGCCAGAAGATCTGTTGTACCGGAAGTAACGGGACCAGAGGGCAGGGAGATGGTGCCAAATATACAAATGAGATTTGGTGATGTAAAACACATCTGCGCATTTTGCGATGGATTCATTTCCTACGGAGAAAAAAGCATCACTCTGATCAACAGAGCTATTGACTATCATATGCAAGTTTGTCCGAAACGCCCAAAATAATAAATACTTCTTTTTTTTGTTTTGTTGCTCCTGTTGAGCCCTTTACAATGAATCGTTTTCATTGCCCCCTCCAAGAAAAACCCCAAAAAATATAAAACTGTTCCGAAAAATTCAAAAACAGTAAAAAAATGTTCAGAAAAATAAAAAAAAAAGTTCTTTTCAGAACTACCTCCCCGTTATTAAAAAATTGGTACAATATTTGGAACTGTGCCAACCTCTATTTCTCTTAGTTCGCTTCCCAGTTCGCTCGCCGGTACGCGAACCGGAAGCGAACCAAAAACAGTAAGTATAAGGGAAGGAAACAGACACTTATGTTAAAAGAAAGACAGCTATAGGGGAGTAAACTAGAGATACTATTACCCGTAATCCACTGCTGATGATGTCACATATTACATCATTCATGACATGCTCAGTGACATCATCAGCAGAGGATTGCGGGTTTTTTGGCAACATGCCTTATCCACGGTTTAATAACGCTGCCTTTTGCTTTATATAAGTTTTCAAATTGTATGAAATATATACCAATAGGTCGTTATGAACCTTTAGGTAGTGCTTTTCTTCATGAGGTCTGGTCGCTTCCATACACATACAGATGTTTCAAAGATGATCAAGAAGTTTATCTGAATGGAGAGGAATGCACTGAGACGCCAGATCATTCACTAATGTGTAGGCACATACAGTTACACGGTTCATGCAACAAACACCGACCAAATATGGCTTGCGTGTTGCAAGGCACGCCAGTTCCTGCTATCATCCCCACGTTCAAGTTGTTGGAAAATGGTAGTTATTTGATGCTCAATAATGAAGATTGTTCTGAGTTAATTAAAAGTATTCCTTTTATCGTAACAGTAAGTGAACGGGTTATTTGCTGCAGAAATGTTCTATTTCCTCCCACACATGAACATAGGGAGTTTTCAATCTGGCCACAAATACCAACCTTGGGACACGTTTCAACGGCATGGCAAGAATAAGAGCTCTTTTGTCTCAGAGAGAGGTGGCCTTGAGTTCGGCCCGTGAAACTTTCGTACTTCACATAGCGAACACCCGTACAGAGGTGCACACCCTTTTCAATTAAGATTTGCCTTTCAATTTCAGCAACATGTTTCCGACTATCTTTAACGCATCCTCCACAAAGTCCCTGGCGCACTTTTTTAAAGTTGTTACCAGTGGTCTCGTGACTTCATTTGAGAAAATCTTTGGAGTCATCCCTGCTTCCTTTCATTCTATTTTCTGCACTCTGGTTCGTGGATTGGCATTTTTACTTGCATTACCAGCGGACGCTCTTGTGCTTTTTTACATTTTTAAATATGGATGTCCCTCCTATGCAACCTCCGACCCTGCAGCTGCTGACACTGTTCCGCAATCGCATGCTAGAATATTATGGCACAATGCCGTTGGCGATATTAAGCACGGCATATGGATTATCTTTTCGATTCTCCTACTTCACCTGTGTCCAGCCTGTATTTCACTGCCTGACCTGTGATTTCGATTGGGCCATTGATTTGTGTCTCTGCGGACCGGTTTCTCCTGACGTCGACTTTAATCAGCTGATGACTCCTATCATTACTCACGAGTTGGTTTGTCCTGGCGAAAGGATTATGGCTGTGGCATTGATGCATGGACTACTTGGTCCCTGGAATTTACTGGCGGCAGCACAGTCTTTCTTGGAACAGAGCTTTCTTGAAAACCCACCGAGCTGTCCTCTGATGGTGATAGAGGATCCGGTGCTGGGAGAGCACGTATGTTCTTTTCCGCTTTTAAATTGGATGGCTGAACTGTTTTCGGATGAAGACGGTGACTTCCTATTGGAGGCTGTTGCAGCTTATTTTGCATACACAGTTATGTCATAGACCTTTTTCATGTTTGATATGCTGAGTACTAGCATTTCATTGACAATTCATTGACTTATTTGTCAAGTTTTTATTATTTACCTTGCCTATTGGCTTAAGACTCGATAAAGTACTTGGCTGTTTTATATTTCTTTAGCATTAAATTTTCCTAGTTTTTAATGCTTTACCTTGCGGACCGTCCACATATAAACTTGCAATCTGCTCTCATGAGATGGCACTTCTATTATCTTATTCAGTTCGTTTCCGGATCATGAGGAGGTGTCATCTAGGTCCTGGATATCTTTACACCGTGTTAAGTTAGCATGGGCTCATTACCGGTTTAAACGCCATTTTTCCTTTTTTGCAACTTCTGCACACGACACTTAGTTGTTGCTTTAGCTTTCCACCTAGTAGTTCATCGTGGTTTACATGAGAATAATATGTTATTGGTCTACTATCTGCTTTACTTGTTAAACTATATCTGTACAGCGAGTGCTAAAGTTTCAAGAACAACACGATACAGAATTGTTATGAGGTCTGATCTCCACGACTTCATACTCATAACATAAGTGCAACTTCTGCCAATTCTGGGCATGAGGCGGGTTTTATATTGCTTTGCCGAACACACATACACAACAGTTGATGCGGTTCACATGAAGAGAGAGCTGGTGTATGCTGATGTGATTCCTTCAAATCTAAGACACTAAAGTATGGGCACGCCCTAAACCAACACAAAGAGACCTTCTTAGCAAATAATATAATATGTGTATTAGGGAGGGTGAGATATAAGCAGCCGCGGGCCGTGGAGGGAGTTACGATGGGGCAGGGAGGCGGGGAGGGGGAGAAGCAGGGTGGAGCCCTCTCTACCTTGCCCCTCCCCCTCCCCGCCTCCCTGCCCCACCGTAACTCCCTCCACGGCCCGCGGCTGCTTATAAGTGTTGCTAACTCTTATTCATTTACAGCATGTTAACATACTGTCACCGTTCGCTTTTTATGTACTAGTAACTATGCTGGTAATTTTGCTACTGATAATATGTGTACTTGTATTCTCCACCCTGCTTCTCCCCCTCCCCGCCTCCCTGCCTCACCGTAACTCCCTCCACGGCCCGCGGCTGCTTATAAGTGTTGCTAACTCTTATTCATTTACAGCATGTTAACATACTATCACCATTCACTTTTTATGTACTAGTAACTATGCTGGTAATTTTGCTACTGATAATATGTGTACTTTTATTATCTAAGGTACTACGCCTGAGAAGACGGCATTAGTAAATAAACATTTCAAATACACATCTGTTCTTCTTAACTCCATGTTCTGGTTTCTAAGAAATCTATAACGACCGACTGTTCATGAGTTCCACGTATCCTGAGGTACTATAAGTTCATATTCTGGATTGTCTAAACATTGAGAGTTTGTTATATCCAATGTGACACTGTACCTAGCTTGCTAAGGAGTTTTTGATTACTAACGTGAGTTTTGGGACACCCTAATTCGCCAAGGTTCCAATCCTCTGTCCACAGTTCTGTGTGAGAACAGAAACCCTGCGACAGGGGCACCCCCGACCCTTGCTGGAGCTTCATCACACTTGCGATACAACTCCAGCAATGCATTCGCCGAGGTTCCAATCCTCTGTCCACAGTTCTGTGTGAGAACAGAAACCCTGCGACAGGGGCACCCCCGACCCTTGCTGGAGCTTCATCACACTTGCGATACAACTCCAGCAATGCGCCACCTTTACGGCACAGATACATCACGCATCTGTGCTGTTTTTGCCCCATGATGCGCCGCATTGTAAATGCAGCACACCATAGGTGACGGAACAGCGGCACAGAATGACTAACACATCCCTGGTGATGCGCCAGTCATCATAAATGTATCCCTATGCTTCTTATCTTGTTAGAGATGAACCGCCATATGTATCATCAAAGTTTTTTGCATTTCCTAAATAGCGAACTTTAAGGAATAAATAGCGATTCTTTACCATTCCTAGTTTGCGATGAGCTATTTGCTAATTAGCCGAATGTAGCCCAATGAAGCCCAATGTAGCCCAATGTAGCCCAAAGATGGCCGCCAGACACACAAAAAAACAAATGTAGCCCAAATATCAGCCAGATGTAGCCCAACTATAGCCCAGTGACAGAATGACCAATCAGCTTCGCAAACCTCCGTTACGCGAAGCGGAGCGCTGTTACAGATATATATCTTTTTTTGAACGTTAATTTCTCAAAATCCACTGGAGCACATATATTGAGACCTAGCAAAGGCACATCGGGCTACCAGTCCCTAATATTTTGCCAAGTTTCGTGCAAATCCATTCAGCCGTTCGATTATTATTATTATTTTTTTTTTTGCCCCGCGGGGCCCTTTTAAAACCTCCACATCAAACCTAGGGGGTCAGCGAGGATCTACTATGCCCCTTATAGTTATTTCCCCCTTTGTTTTGACCTCCTCTTGTCTCTCGATCCTACCGAGAGACAAGATGGCGGCCGCTACGGACTGTTTGGAATGTTGACAGACGCCGGAGAACCAATCAGCTTCGCTTCACAAAGCTCCGTTGCGCGAAAAGTCCGCGAACCAGAGCGCTGCCCGGTCCGCTGTTACAGATATATATCTTTTTTTAAATGTTAATTTCTCAAAATCCACTGGAGCACATATATTGAGACCTACAAAAGGCACATCGGGCTACCAGTCCCTACAATTTTGCCAAGTTTCGTGCAAATCCATTCAGCCGTTCGGGCTAAAAGTGAGGCCAACCGCCCTATGGAAAACTCAATGTTAAAAACACGTTTTGGGACCCCCCTTTTTTCTCGGCCCCCCCTTGACGAACCCCCCCCAAATTTTCAAGGGCTGCTCAGAAACAAAATGTGCCATTTTCCTGAAAATTTCAGCCAATTCCGTCCACAAACGCCAAAGTTATTAGACATAGAATTTTCAAAAATCCCATCGAGAAAAAATCCTAACTATATATACCTACTGGCGACCGCCAGTAGGTATTATATATTCACTGAAAAAACCATAGGTTATAGACCATATATAGTTAGGAATTAGCATTTACAAAACCTTGAAAATTCACTGAAAAAACCATAGGTTATACACCATATATAGTTAGGAATTAGCATTTAAAAAACCTTATTTTACTCACACAAAACCATTGAAATTCCATATATAGTTAGTTGTACTAACTATATATCGCGCACCCGCAATCCACTGCTGATCATGTCACATATTACATCATTCATGACATGGTCAGTGACATCACTGATGACATCACTGATGACATCTCAAATGACATCACTGATGACATCACTGATGACATCTCAAATGACATCACTGATGACAACATCCAGTGACTGTATTTTTCTGTAAAGTTAAAATATGTCTCACATATTTAAGAATGAGTGGATGTATAAGTGTCTGGATGAAGGATTTAGTAGGTGCATGACTGACTGTATGAATGAGTGATTAAATGTGTCTCACTGAGTGCATGGGTTAGTGACTAAACTGTCTTAATTTGTGCATCATTATGTCTGTTGTTCTGAAAACTGCTGCATGTGTTGTTCAGTAGCTATATGAGTAACTATATGGGTTATTGATTGGTTGCCCAAGTATTTGTATGGGAGACTGAGTGTGTGTGTGTGGGTGGCTGGGAGGTGTATGACTCTGTGCATAGATGTGTGAGCAGTTGATTCACTAGATGTATGGGTTCAAAAGTGCATGTGGAAACAGCTGTATGGGCGGTTGACTGTGTGCATCAGTGTATTGGTGAGTGAATTGATATCTCAGTGCTACATGTCAAAGTAAGTACATATGTAAAACACAGTACATGTGAGAGTTGACATATATAAATAACTGTGCAAAAGAGCCAGTGAATGTGTGAGTGGCTGTATGGATCATTGTGAACTTGTATCAGGGATTGTATAAGAGAGTAAATATGTGTTAGTATATGTTTGAATAAGTAAGGTGTGTATAACTGTATAGTTGAGGAAATGGAGGTGTGATTGATTCTTTGCATGACTGACTAGGTGTGTGAGTAACTCCATGGATGAGTGACAGTCTGTGAGTGTCTGTTTACACTGAGTGTATCTAAGGTTATATTAGAGTCTGAAGAGCTTCATCGTATTATCACATGAATGATGTCATCAGTGATGTGATCAGTAATGTCAAATGAGATGTCATCAGTGATGTCATCAGTGATGTCATTTGAGATGTCATCAGTGATGTCATCAGTGATGTCATTTGAGATGTCATCAGTGATGTCATCAGTGATGTCACTGACCATGTCATGAATGATGTAATATGTGACATGATCAGCAGTGGATTGCGGGTGCGCGATATATAGTTAGTACAACTAACTATATATGGAATTTCAATGGTTTTGTGTGAGTAAAATAAGGTTTTTTAAATGCTAATTCCTAACTATATATGGTGTATAACCTATGGTTTTTTCAGTGAATTTTCAAGGTTTTGTAAATTCTAATTCCTAACTATATATGGTCTATAACCTATGGTTTTTTCAGTGAATTTCATTGGTTTTTTAAAAGCTAATATCTATAGCTGTAAAATTTATTCTTCTTTAAATCCAAAAATATATTTTATATGTTTATTAATAATTATTTTTTTAATATTTTTTTTGTTTCGCTCCCGGTCAGCGAACCGGAAAGCTTTCCATTAGCTCAAATTGATGCCGCGACCCGGTCCGCGAACCGGTAAACATTCCGTTTGCGCAACTGCCGCTTTAGAAATCAACATCGTGACGCGTATCGCGTTGCCGCGTAATGCGTCTTATGACGTACCGCGTTAGCGCACCCGGAAGTGCCCCGGGGCGCGGACCGAGGCGCGAAACACAGCTCCCCGGAAGCGATCCGCGGCGCGGCGCGAAAGCGCGACGTATCGCGTTGCCGCGTAATGCGTCTTATGACGTACCGCGTTAGCGCACCCGGAAGTGCCCCGAGGCGCGAAGCGCAGCGACCCGGAAGCTATCCGGGGCGCGGCGCGGAGCGCGTAATGTAAGCATAACAGGTCATGTGACTTGTTAATAACACTTTTCATTGGTTCATTTCACTTTTGGTTTCATAATCATGTAAGGCTAGGTCAGGTGACCTAAAAATAACACTTTTCATTGGTTGAGAACTATTGTTTTTCCCAAATGATGAAAACCCCTCCTTCTTTCCTCACTCTGACTTTCATCATTGTGAGAGGAAGACCTTTATTAATACTTGAGAAATGGCTTCAGTAGTTGCTTCAGCTGGTGCACCCCCACCACCACCTCCACCTCCTCATGGGAAGAGAGGACCACCTATCCAGGTCATGACCAACACAGAGGAGGAAGAAGAAGAAATAGAGGAAGAGGAGAGAGAAGAACCACAGTTCTTGGAAGAGATGCCCCGGGTTTCCCATAGGAAAGCCAGTTTCATCTGGCAGTTTTATTCAATCCCTCCAGGGCAAAAGAAAGTGAATGCGAGGTATGTCACCTGCCTCATCTGCAAAGATAAATTATCAAGAGGGACTGATAAAAAGTATAGTTATGGGAACTATACCATGCATAGGCACATGACCAGGTGGCATCCACTGAATTACAGCCGGGCGGAAATACGGATATGGAACAAAATCCAACATCAACTCCTGTGGCCAGGTCAAGATCGTCAATATCATTGACACCAGCAGAGGCACGGGAAACTGTGCCAAACATCCAAGAGAATTTTGGCCACATGAAACATACTTGTATGCACTGTGGTGCGTTGATAGCATGTGGTAATATGAGTATAAATGCCATCAACCTGGCTTATGATAATCATAATTGCCCTAACCGCCCCCAGTAATTTTTTTTTTGCTCCTGTTGAGACCTTTTCAATGCCTGTTTTTTGTTGTTTCCCCCCCCCAAAAAAAACAAAAAAAATATAAAATCGTTCAAAAAATACAAAAAAAACAAAAAATGTTCAAAAAAAAATAAATAAATATAAAACAACAAAAACATTTTAAAAAAAGTTCTTTTCAGAACTACCTCCCCTTTCAAAAAAATTGCTAGAATGTTTAGCACTCTGGCAAGCTCTATTTCTTTTGGTTCGCTTCCCGGTTAGCTTCCCGGTACGCGGACCGGGAGCTAACCAAAAAAAAAAAAAAAGAGTAAGTATAAGGAAAGTAAACAGAGAGTGATGTTAAAAGAAAGACAGCTATAGGGAGTAAAGAAGAGATACTGTTTAATAGATCTATTTACCGAAGAAAAGACGGAAGAGGGTATAATTGTGAAAAACAAAATAGATAAGGAAGTGAAAGAAAAAAAAAGAGTGTAGAACAATAACAAAGAAGAGTTTCTTGGAGAATGTGAGTGAATGTTCAAAATAAGATTAAAACATGGGGAATAACAGAGAGAAAAAATAGAAAACAGAAAACAAAAAATAACAGAAAAAGATTAATTGAAACAGCAAAGAAATGTAAGTAACATAGAGCCATATCATCAACATAGGCAATAAAAGTTTTGCAGCTTTTATCGGCAGAAATGTGTCGCTAAAGCCGCTTTTGCGGCAGAAAACTGCCGCTAAACCACTTTTGCACCAGTTTTCTGCCAATAAAAACAGCAATAATTTTATTGGCTGTGTTCATAATATGCCCCTTAGTGTGCTTCAACTACACAGAGAAAGCATTATGAACAAGTAGTGATAGAGTGATCAGTCAAAGACACTAAGAGTAATAGAGACGGAGTGAGTGAACAAGAGTGAGGAACTATGAGAAGAGAGGGACTGAGAAAAAGAGTGGAAGGAGTTGAGTAAGTAGGTAATAGAGAAAGGAATGAGGGAAGTAGCAAAGGCAGGAAACTGAGGGTTAAAGAAATGAAGCAGTGGAACTAATAGAAGTTAAATGTGATAGAAATGTAACGAAAAGAGTACAAAACATTTACCTTATAATTGTCGTTAAATTACTCACTTTTTGTTTTTATACTTTCAATCTGTGAAAGAGAGAACAAACATTTGAAAAATAGTAAAACATGTATTTAAAAATTACAAAAGACAAGGGAAAAGATTGAAGGACAAACAGTTTTTCAACAACTTTGACACTTACAGAAGCTTCTGCTTCTCCAGGCCCCCTACACAGTCCTAAAGATATACATTTTAAACTAACAGTATCTTGATGCAGATGAAGTGAGGTCTATCTTAAAACATGGTGCATCTTTTGCATTGCTGTTGTCTCAGAAAAGTGTCGCAAGACAATAAAATTTTAAATGATTGCTTCAGGATGCCAATAAGATGTGTCCTATCCAGAGGTTTGTTTGAGGTGAGGCCTACTCAGGGTTGCAGATGAAATTTAGAGTTGTTGAAGAGTACAGAGAAGATAATACATTTGCAGGCCTACCAATGAAGTGAGTCATGTCCACTGCACTCTTGAACAAAGGCCAAACCTCCTCTGTTTCCCTGGACAGACCTAAACTTGATTTGCACAATGTGATTCGTAATGATAGGAAACACAGGTGATGTAATTGAAATACGTGCAATTTCTTTTGCTCATTTCACAATCACATCACTTGTGTTTCCTTTGCTTAGGTATCTCATTGTGCAGATGTAGTCCAGCATATGAAAGAGTACGTAGAAGTGCAGCACTGCATGCAACAACTTTGACACTTACAGAAGCCTCACCTTCTCCATGCCTCCTACACAGTTCTACATATACATCATAAATGCAAACAGTACAGAATTAATTATACATGTTAAATGGTTTATTTTTGCTGTTCTCAGAATGTATCAAAATTCACTAAAAACAGTGACTTGAAGGTATTCATCATATAACAGCGGGGAAAAAAAACACAATCAAAATGATTGTGTTTAAAAAACCCATACAACATAACAAATCAGAATTCAGAACTCCTTAAAGTTAACTTACTTTCCATGACGTCAAAGGATGTCCTATGAACAGCTTACACTCTGTTGTGCTGTTATTACTTTCAGCCCGCCACTTTCTGAAAGAAAACCTCCTTCGTTTTTAAAAACATGTTACATGCAATAAATGACTTCTTGCTCTCTACCACAAGTTTCCACAAGGCCAAATCTTGTCAGAGCCATTTTTAACTCTTGGATTTCTTGTAAGCCAATCCCGTCATTTGGCATTTCTGCAACTTTCAGAATTAAAATGTTGAAGATCATTTTCACAATCCTGGAATAGTAATATCTTCCCCTTCTTGCTCAGTCATGTTCTACATTTCCTATGACACTGATACTGCTTACTATGAAGCAGACTTACACTACCTCTATGACTACTACAATTATTTAATTCTCTACATCACTTTTAATCACAAAGCAATGTAAAACAGTAGACAGCATTGCAGACTTACATTCCCTCTACTCTATGTTTTGATTGGCTGCTTCAATTAGCTTATAAAAAGAAATAGTTTTTCTGAACTCATTCAAAGTGCACTTATTTCTCCATGACGTCCAGTCTTATGGTTAGAAGTTATGTCTCTGAACTACACTTATCCTCAAGGCCAAATCGTGTAGGAGCCATTAGAACTTCTTGAAATTCCACAGAGCACATCCCGAGATTCTTTCCCTAAAATTTTGGTTTTAAAAACACCAGGTAAGAGTTTTTAAGGTCATACGGCAATTTTTTTGTGAAAATTAAAACAGAATCATTGCAAAATGACCAGCCATTTCTAGACTTTAAATAATCTGTGTAATGTCCTGATGTTATTGAAGGACCGTCATGATATATAATTGCTGCAGTTACAAAAGTCCTTCCTGATATTGACAACTGCGAAGCCACAACATTTTTAATTAAAGTTGTCAATTTTTTTCCATCAGGCCTACATCGTTGGAACATTAAAATGACATACTGGCCATATGTTCGTATAAATAATGTGGACATCATTTCAGATTTACATTGGCTACACTCCATGTTGTGATCAGCTGCTTTTACTAGCTTATTAAAGGAGACTGATTTACTGTCTGGCAAAGTTAAATATATAAATCTTTCTGAGTCTACACTAGTAGTACTTGATACCATACAGTTCTCGCAGTCATGCTGCCATTGATAAGAAAGCCCAAACAGCTGATCTACATCTACACCTTCAGCATGCAATACATCAAGCATATACATTAAAAACTCCTGACAATCTTGCTGAATATTTTGAGAGAATTGTGTTTGGCCTGAACATCTGTCTAACAGATTTCGAATTTCAGACACACTTTCTATGTTTGTTCTATCAGTGCTACATTTCTCTAACACAGAATTTAACAAACTGCTAAATCTTTGATCAGAATTGACCACAATCTCTTCTTTTACATTTTCTAGAGAAAACAAAACATTAACCACTACATTAGCATAGCAGTTGACACCAGAACTGTTTTCAAATTGAAAACCAACAACATCTTCAACCGAATCCTTTTTGTTTCTGCTTATAATTTCAGGTTCATCGACTTTTCGTCTTTTTGCTACAACCTCCCCAGTATTGGTCACATTTCTTCGTTTCCGGCCTACCACACGTTTCTCAAACAAATGATATTGAGGCAAATGTGGCGCATACTCTCTTCTTAACCTATTGTATTCCTTAACACAATCTAGAGCCGCACAAATGCTTGTGACATCACACTCAATCAAGTACAATCCCGATAAAGTTCTAACTCGTGACAATGCCACATATGCCATACCCTCCTTGAACACAGAACTGCCAATATTCACCAATGCACTGTCTACACTTAAACCTTGCGATTTATGGATTGTCACCGCATATGCCAAGCAAACAGGAAACTGCTTACGGCGAACATATAAGTCTTTTACAAGCAAAAATCTAGCAGAACAACGACCAATTAGCTGTACTTCCTCAATGCCATCAAATTTAATTTTTAAAAATTCAATTCCATCTCTATTTCTGTATTTTAAAAAATCAACAACATTACCCCTTGATCCATTTACCAGACCTCTTTCAACATGTAAATTCCTTCTTAAAATTATACGGCAGTTCAAGCACACATTCAGAGTCTTTTCAAAACCTGCAGTTTTAGATATACTATTCTCTAATGAATCCAATTTTGTTTTCAGATTCTCAGACAAAATAATTGTTGATCCCATATGCTCTACTCTGTCAATAGCTTCCAGTTTCACAATCTCTTGCTTTTCTAAATGCAACATTTTGTTGTTGAATTTGGCACATTCTGCAAGAGTTGGCATCAAACATATTCCAGATCTCTTCTCAGTAATTTTCTGAAAAATAGTCTCAGGCACAACATCTTGTTCTGGATATAAATTTGACAGTAATCGTGCATGTAAAGCTTCTTTCCCATGCTCGGTCACTTTTCCAATTCTAACATCTTGTAGAATAGTCTTGTAAACTTCATCCTTCGCCTGACGCATATTTTCATGCAGTTCAGCATAATTGAAGTTTAACCATATATTGACGTTGCCAATGCTGCCTAGGCACTTCCTGGTATCTTCATGCGTGAGCATTTTGAACACAGGTTGCCCTTTCACTGGTGTCAGCTGCAGAAGATCTCCGAAAACAATGATGTGTTTGCCACCAAATAACACATCATACTCTGTTTTGAGAACTTCTTGCATTCTCAAATGCACAAAGGCAAGCATGACATTGGAAACCATGCTTACTTCGTCAATGATAAGAAGTTTCATTTTCCTCAAGATTCTTGAAACTTCAAAACAAGCATCTCCAGATAGCTTGTGATATTGTAATTTGTTGTCATGCTCCACTGGCAGCATCAGTAAACGATGTAAAGTAATCCCTTTAATGTTATGTGCTGCCAGTCCAGTTGGAGCGGTGACAACACAAGACAGCGATGACTCTGTCCTTTCCTGCAAATAGCATGAAATTGCTTTAATGAGGAAACTTTTTCCAGTTCCCGCTTCTCCACTCACGTACAGTCGGACAGGCTTCAACGACGTACATGAGCACTCTTTCTTGTCATGACTTAATCCATGATCAATTTGCATGGTAACTTCGTCATATATTTTCCTCTGCTCAACGTTGAGTTGTCTTTCCAACTCTTCTAAGTTAACCGCATCCTCCTGAGCATGTGCCATGGCTCTTTCCACTTCATTCATAGCAGTGGCAGCTTCATTTTCGATAACAGGTCCTCCTAGTGGATCCTTACTCAATGAAGCAGAACTCTGACTGTCCTGAGAACTGTCTCTGGCAATCTCGGCTGCAATCATTGCTTCCTGCTCAATTTCCGCATTCAACATTTGTACATATTTGGGAAAAGCAGGACATTCTATGGTCTCCTTGGCGGCATTGAAAGAGTCTTCGTAACAGAGAAAATCTCCAAGCAGTTCCTCTTCTGCACGCCAAGGCTTGAAAAGTTGCAAAAGTGCTAAATAGAAAAACTCCTTTTTTTCAGGAGATTCGCCACTCAATTTTTGATGGTTTACCAAGTGGCATTTTCTTTGCTTGACCAGACATCCCTCACTTCCTATTACAGCATACACTCCTTTCTCAGTATCTTCTTTGATGTTCCTCTTGAATATGTAATTTTGAAGAACCTCATACAGACAAACATTCTCGAGGTGAATGCTTCGATTTGGATAATATGTATCCAACATGTTGGTCTTCAAAATGTCGGTACTGTTTGGCTCCTTTTCCGCCAAATACTCAATTTCCCGCACAGGTTTGAGAACTCGATTACGCGTTGCAGCAAGACCAAGACTCGCCCAAATGATACTCCTGGACTTGGCATAGAGACTTGCTGAAGACAACCGGTCAGAACATTCGTACGCTCCGATTTCTCGATGCGACAACATCTTCAGACTGAAACTGTACAACTTCTTGCTGAGGCTCTTTTCATGGGAAATGTCCTCCCACATATCCTTCAATTCTGTCTTCTCTTTTTTGGTGATGTAAGGCGTCACATACCGGCCACAGCCATACAGTTATCAGCCACAAACTGTATATCCATGTTAGCATTCCACATGGACAAAATCACCGGGTTGTAGTCGTTGAGGTACTTGGACTCTTCGTTCCTCTTCAAATTGTATGTGTTTTTAGGTGATTTCTTCATCACATTATGTCGCAGCGAAGACATCAAACTGTTTACTCTTCCTTTAGAAATCACCGGTCGTGGAAAGCTGAAACGACATTTGGTGTAGAACTTGTCCTTGTTTCGGAATTTACGACAACAGTACTTTCCACATCGATGGCTTTGGAAACGCAGAACTTTTTCTCTTAGGCTTTTCTTCTCCTTTGCGTTTGGAACAGCACACGTAGAATACTGTTGTATAAAACTCATCACTGAGTCTTCTGGATCCGTTCCAAATTTAGGTGCATCCTTGATCCACAGCAACATATGTATATGAGGAGCACCTCTTGCTTGGTACTCCTTTCTCCAGAAGAAATCCAACACCTCTCCAAGAGGTGGATTCTTCTTATTCATGATGAAGGACATCATAGCTTCAAATCTATGATTGAAGTACCTACATACATTGACTGGATCCAAAGAGCACAGTTCTCCGGGTGTCTTGAATTCGATGTTTTCTACGTTAGCATTTGCCTCTCGTAGAAATTCAAGTAAGTCTTCCCAGCCATACTCGGCACAGCTCAGAGTGAGGAACCATGTGGGAGTACCTAAGTTCCTCAGCATACATTTTAAATCACCATGACGACGGTACCAGTACTCATTAGTACCACGCTGACACGCCATGAGATTAATCAGGTGAGAATCCAAAATACTGTCTTGGACATTGACTTTATCCATAAAGTCACTTGCCGAGATGTTTTGCATGTGTATACCACTTTTCAAGATGTGGTTCACTGCATATGACAGTCCAGACAGATCGCTTTCAAACAGGAGATGAAACAAATAAGGAATGCATTGTCGAAACCTAGCATCTCCTGCATACAATCGCAAAGTCCGGTATTCAGAAGCAGGAATTTGATGAGGTCGCTCATCATATCTTCCTCCCTGACCTGTTGGAAAAAGCTGTGGGAAACACCGAGCTTCCAAACTTTCCTCCCAAACACTAATGGGACTCCCTTTGGCTTGTTTCATTTGAAACAACTCAATAGCATTCCCCATGACTTCCTTGGAATGCAAAGGATGAACACTATAATGTTCATATATTTCTTCACTAGTAGAAGTTTCTACTTTCTCAATTTGACCAGCACACAAATCGCTATCCTCTTCCTCACTTACTTCCTCTTCTGCAACATATACATTCTTATAGTATTTATTATTTTTTTTCAAATACAATGTTGCCTTTTTAACTTTCCTAACATCTACTAAATCTTGCCATATTTTCTTATTCTTTGTCGGAACCCCATTAACTAAGATAACCAGAGGTTCCTCGTCCACTTTTTCTACTCCAATTGTGTTAATGTTTTTCTTCAAATCTAGAGGCAAATAAACAACTCTTCCCTTCAATCCTCTCTGTAAATCTGATGGAGGCAATTTCCCTGTCTTTGGCTCCATTCTTACAATAGCCTGAAAGGGATGGATACTTTGAATCAAAATAGATAAGTATTTAAATCCTTCAATTCAGAAGGAATCTCAACCAATTCCAGATTATTATGAACTGCTCTAGCAGGCATCTGGTTTTGATTTAATTTGCAACAACAATAAGTACACACACGTTGATCCAATCCCAAATCAAAACAATTTTCTACCATCAAGTATGTTGCGAAATCCTTCCATTCACTATTATTTTCCCTTTCACTTTTTGCATATAAATCCACTAACTTAGTCTGATTCTTATAATAAGTGCGTCGACAACACACACAAGTGAAATTTGGCCTCTCACTTGATTTGACCTGAAACGTGGCAATTTCCCTCTGGAAATTATCTGTACTGGAAACCTGTACACTATCTTCCACATTACCCGCTTCTTCTTGGTCAATTTCAACATTCTCCTCTTTATTTCCAAAGTAACAAAACTCAATTTCTTCACATATATTCTTCACATCTATTTCAGAACCATGCAAAAGAGCAGCACATAATTTTTTAAGCATAATTGCTGGACTCTTAGCATAATACAACATTCTAACTAATTTCCTCACTTTATTGTGATGCGCTGCTAGCATCCTGAAATGATGAAAAACACTCTGGCATACTCTCCTGGAAAGACAAGCCAGTGAATGACCATGCAAACCTGTCACTTCTCTCACTCTGCAAGGATCTAATTCTTGCAACAACCTTATTTTCTGCTTCAAACTTTTCTTATTAAATGACCGTACAAAATCACAAAGCAAATTGATGGAATCCTGTCGCACACTGCAAATACTACTACACTTCCAGGTGTACACAGGACCCTTAGCACGTCTTCCTAAAACCTCATTACCTAACACCTCTTCTGCCTCTGTTGTCACAAGTTTTTCTTTTTCAACTGGACAACCATCTTTCACTTCATAAGCACGACCACTGGTGTCAACTGCATGCACCAAATCATTATCCTGGAATTAACTCTCCTCATTAAAAAATGCCTCACAGCTTGAACTATGCATCCATTCTCCAGAAAAAACTTCACAAAAATTACTACGATTAACTATTCTCTTCCATCTACTATTTCTTTTGAAATCATAAATTGCCTTGTTTAGCTTCCTAATTCTATTGATTATCAAAATAAATAACTTACGTTTAATTTCAAATGCCTGATCAATAACTTTCTCAACTTTTTTTTTTCTCTTATAAAAAACCACTTTCTGTTGACCTTTCTTAATATTTTTTAACAAATTGCCAATTATCCTGTTGCGGAACATTCGTTTACGAATGTCCCTAAACTGTTGTTTCCTTCTACTATCATGCACAGAGTTATCTCTTGCTCTAGCAGTAACATTTTTGATTGGCCTTTCCTTTCCATTTGAATTGCTTCTCTTTTTCTGGACTGAAACATTTTCTGTAGTAATATTTTTTTTACTACAAATATTTCTTATGAATGTTTTTGTACTCTTACCCGGTGCTTTCTTGTTGACTTGACAAATCTTTTTGTTAGAGGACTGCTGCTTTTTTTCAATCACCTGCTGTCTTTGACGTTTTGCAGCCTTTCTCAGTCTTTCTTTCGTTGGCATGGTGAAATGTTGAAATGATCTGCAGTTGAATCTGTGGTAAAATATATTAAAAAATGTTATTAACCACTATTACCCAACAGTACATCAATAACAGTAATCAAAAACTTAAAACACTACTTTACATTTTTACATATAAGATTTTTTAGTGCATGGCAATTTTAGAATACAGAAATAGCAGAAAAGAAATGGAATTTATATTCATGTTACCTGTGCTATCTTATATGTGAATCTGATCTAATTTTATGAGCATATTTTAATATTTTATTGAAGACACTACACATAACCTGTTTTTGAAGGTGTCTTTATTTTTAAATTAAACGGTTTACATTTTTACTTTTTATTTATTATAAATTTTAAAAATAAATGTTTATAGTTCCATAGGATCAAGCAGGTCAGCTTCCCACCCTATGTCATATAATTCGGACAAATCTGCATCCTCATCACGTTCTTCTTCATCCTCAGGATTTAAATCATCCAAGGGATCAACATCCACTGATGTTTCAATTACAAGTTCAATGATGAGGTCAAAATCAACTGATTGCTGATTGTCGCTCATGTTGATGTTGTCTTTATCTTTAAAGAAAGATAACAACAATGAGATGTTGCAGAGTAAGAGACAAATCTCAGAGATTATAATAGTAAAATTGTTTAACAAGAGTAACATTTTGCAGCTATTATTTAGCCATGTCCAGCGATGCTGAGCAGGTGAAGCCTATGTCTAATTTTTCAGTGAACAGGACTCATCTCTTCTTAACCTTGGATAAGCCTCACCGACTCTGTGTCCCCTGCACATACTTAAATGTAAAGGGGCAGATTTATGTTAAATGGCACATCCCCAGGCATGCACCTGTTAACGTGCACCACTGCTCTGCCACCCATGGTGTGCCGCATTTACAATCAGATAGGAGAAAGCTGCGTCAAAACCCTGCGCCTGCTTTAAGCAGGCATAGGTCTTGACGCAACATTGTGGAGATGGGGCACCCCTGAGCCTTGCTGGAGCTGCATCGCACTTGCGATACAACTCCAGCAATGCGCCACCTTTACAGCACAGATACGTCACGCATCTGTGCCATTTTTGCCCCATGCTGCGCCGCATTGTAAATGCAGCACACCATGGGTGGCGGAACAGCGGCGCAGGATGACTGGCACATCCCTGGTGATGCGCCAGTCGTCATAAATCTATCCCTAAGCTTATTATCTTGTTACAGATGAACCGCCATATGTATCATCAAAATACTTTGCATTTCCTAAATAGCTAATTTTAAGGAATAAATAGCAATTCTTTACCATTCCTAATTTGCAATGAGCAAATTGCTAATTGCAAATTACCCATTCATTTCCATGGGCTAGGAGGCTCATAGGAATAAAGGTGCAATTTGCGATTAGCAATTAGCTCATCGCAAATTAGGAATTTTTCCAAGGGTGCAGGGGTGTCTCAAGAACACCCTGCTGCACCCCTGAAAAAGAAATTTGGGGGCATATGGCGCACATACATGCCCTAAGGGCATGTATTGGCATCATATGGCACCTTTTGTTTTTTGGAAAAAAAGCTTTTTGAAAAGAATTTGCAAATTACCACCAACTAGAAGTTGGTGGTAGTTTCCAAATCCTTAATGTCATTTTTTACATATTTTTTGTTTGATACATTGCATTTAAGGAATGGCAAAATTTGCAAATCCTTCAGTGCAATCGCAAAATAAGGAATAGCAAATTTTGCTATTCCTTATTTTGCATCAAACTTGTTTGATACATACCATTTGTCTAATTAGCATTCGCAAAGGCCGAAATTCGCAGAATTTTGATCTTTGCGAATGCTAATTAGCTTGATACATATGGCCCCAAGTGAGGCCTGTCTTGCAACACGGTGCATCTTTTGCATCACTGCTGCATCGGTTTCATGTGGCACGTTTTTTTTACACCATGACACATCTGCCTAAATGCATCAATTTGTAATTTTGTCGCCTCATAGCAAATCTTTTGCACCGCCGCTGCATCATAAAAGTGACGCACAGTGGCGCAAAAGAGGCATACACCTATCATAAATCTGTCCCTAGCATTTTAAATGATTAATCCAGGATGACGATAAGGTGTGGCCTATCCAGAGGTTTGTTTAAGGTGAGGCCTACTCAGGATTGCAGATTAAAGTTACGCTTGATGAAGAATACAGAGGAGATAATACATGTAAAGGCCTACCAATGAAGTAAGTAATGTCCACTTTATTGCGCCAGTCATCATAAATGTATCCCTAAGCTTCTTATCTTGTTACAGATGAACCGCCATATGTATCATCAAACTATTTTGCATTTCCTAAATAGCGAATTTTAAGGAATAAATAGCAATTCTTTACCATTCCTAATTTGCAATGAGCAAATTGCTAATTGTAAATTACCCATTCATTTCCATGGGCTAGGAGGCTCATAGGAATGAAGGTGCAATTTGCGATTAGCAATTAGCTCATCGCAAATTAGGAATTTTTTCAAGGGTGCAGGGGTGTCTCAAGAACACCCTGCTGCACCCCTGAAAAAGAAATTTGGGGGCATATGGCGCACATACATGCCCTAAGGGCATGTATTGGCGTCATATGGCACCTTTTGTTTTTTGGAAAAAAAGCTTTTTGAAAAGAATTCGCAAATTACCACAAACTAGAAGTTGGTGGTAGTTTCCAAATCCTTAATGTCATTTTTTACATATTTTTTGTTTGATACATTGCATTTAAGGAATCGCAAAATTTGCAAATCCTTCAGTGCAATCGCAAAATAAAGAATAGCAAATTTTGAATTAAGGACATTTTGAGTCATTTCCACATGTGCAGTGTTTTCAAATTATGATTTGAAAATCGTTTTTAGGGAAAAGGAATGGTTTGTAAATTTATGACAAGGACATAATGGTGTATGCTTCTTTATAAGGCATTTCAGTGTCTCTGATGTCATTTTTCCCATATTACATTATAAGACCTTTCCCCATGGAGCACATTCCTTGTAAATATGCTCCCACCTGTGCATGGTAAATTTAGATTTTGACTGTTTGAGTCACATAGCCATGTTAAAAGTGACCCAAAAAATTGCAAAGGCTTTAAAAAAACACTTTCATGTGTCTTAAGGACATTTTAAGTCATTTCCCCGTGGGCAGTGTTTTGTAAGTGGCGCAAAAGAGGCATACACCTATCATAAATCTGTCCCTAGCATTTTAAATGATTAATTCATGATGACGATAAGGTGTGGCCTATCCAGAGGTTTGTTTAAGGTGAGGCCTACTCAGGATTGCAGATTAAAGTTACGCTTGATGAAGAATACAGAGGAGATAATACATGTAAAGCTCTACCAATGAAGTAAGTGATGTCCACTTCATTGCGCCAGTCATCATAAATGTATCCCTAAGCTTCTTATCTTGTTAGAGATCAACCGCCATATGTATCATCAAACTATTTTGCATTTCCAAAATAGCGAATTTTAAGGAATAAATAGCGATTCTTTACCATTCCTAATTTGCGATGAGCAAATTGCTAATTGCAAATTACCCATTCATTTCCATGGGCCAGGATGCCCATAGGAATGAAGGTGCAATTTGCGATTAGCAATTAGCTCATCACAAATTAGGAATTTTTCCAAAGGTGCAGGGGTGTCTCAAGAACACCCTGCTGCACCCCTGAAAAAGAAATTTGGGGGCATATGGCGCACATAAATTTTAACAACATTCCTTTACCTCAAAAACGATTTTCAAGTCATAATTTGAAAACACTGCCCACAGGGAAATGACTTAAAATGTCCTTAAGACACATGAAAGTGTTTTTTGAAAGCCTTTGCAATTTTTTTGGGTCACTTTTAACATGGTTATGTAACTCAAACAGTCAAAATCTAAATTTACCATGCACAAGTGTGACCATATTTACAAGGAATGTGCCCCACGGAGAAAGGTCTTTTAATGTAATATGGGAAAAATGACATCAGAGACACTGAAATGCCTTATAAAGAAGCATACACCATTATATCCTTGTCATAAATTTACAAACCATTCCTTTTCCCCAAAAACGATTTTCAAATCATAATTTCAAAACACTGCACATGGGAAAATGACTTAAAATGTCCTTAAGACATATAAAAGCGTTTTTTGATTGCCTTTGCAGCATGTTTGTATCACTTTTAACATGGCTATGTAACACAAACATTCAAAATCTAAATTTGCCATGCACAGGTGGGAGCATATTTACAAGCAATTTGCGCCACAGAGAAAGGTCTTACATTAAAATGGGAAAAATAACATCAGAGACAGTCAATTGCCTTATAAAGAAGCATACACCATTATGTCCTTGTCAGAAATATTATAACCATTCATTTTCCTCAAAAACGATTTTCAAGTCATAATTTGAAAAGACTCCACAGCTCCTATGCAGAAAAACACCCTGTCAGTACTAATACTTCACATTTTCTCCAATTACATTTTCTCAAAGAAACAAAATCTATTTGTAAAACACTTGAGACAAAGCAACATTTGAAAAACACAACTTTCTTCATAATTTTCTCCTTAAAGCACACTATTCTCTATCTAAATTAAAGAAATATTTTCTCACCTTAGCAAATACTTTGAGTTTGAAAACAGTCTCAGAAACACACCAATTTGTCTTCAGCAGAGCAAAAGGTATGCACTCCAGAGTCTGCAGCTATCAAAAGCACAGAAATGCTGTAATTCTTCACACATATCTCTCATGTCACCCAATCAAAACTCTTCCCTCACTTTTTTTCAAATGAAAACCCTTCCCCCCTCTGCCCTCTTTGCCTTTTTTGCATGGCAACCACCTCTTGGAAGACCTCTGGTGTTTGCAAGTTCACACAACAATGTTGCAATTGAACTCTGAACTCTCAGTGCACCTGCGTATCCACTGCAATCTTTCATTTAATGATTTTTTATTGACCATTCAAAATACATCTTTCAAAGAACTCATCCATGCACCCTAACTTTCTGTTTTCAGCAATCAAAATCCACCAATCACTGTTACTGCTTCATTAACACAGAAACTCCACAGTTTTTTTCATTTTAAACTCTCATTTTTTCAACTGCCATTTCATTGCCACACTTCATCTGACTGTAGCAGAACCTTCTCTCACCATGTTTTCTGTCTGGATTGTTGGACATAGTTATATCCACTGGGCTCACAGGTATGCTAAGAACAGAAATTTACCTAACCTCAATTTACAAGATGTGGAAATTAAGTAGTTTGGCCACAGAGGATTAAAATGTCACCAATTGATACCATTGGTGAAAACCTTTATGCATTTGCCAAAACCTGACCTGTTAATTGTGCACTGTGGAGGTAATGATTTGGGCACTTTGACTGGGGTAGGTCTGGAAATGCTTCTAAAGGACACCTTTGAGCAATTGATGGCACTTTTTCCTCAAACTGCCTTGGTATATTCAAATATATGCCAAAGACAGAAATGGAGGTGGTCAAACCAATTTTGTCCACAAATTGAGAAGTCGAGGAAGCATGTAAACAAATCTGTTTCAGCTTACATGAGAGACCATGGAATGGGCTCCATGTACAACAATAACTTGCGTTACTACATGCAAGATATCTACAGAGGAGATGGAGTTCACTTCTCAGATGAGGGCAACAGAATTTTCATTCTGAATTTAAGACTGTGCATTGGTACCTACTTATAAGTACCTAAATGTACCATAAACCCAAAAGCTCTTCTCAGAGCTACCCTACATCTGATCACTCACAATTATTATTTTACTGTAACATTTTTCACTAATTTTCAACAAAGTACGCTCCCTGGGGCGCTACCCGGTACGCGAACCGGGAGCTAACCTCGCGAAATTTTTTAAAAAAATGTTTTTTTTCGCACATATAAGCCTCCTCAGCCACCCTCAGAAAACCTAGGGGGTCAAAATAAGTCTACCGTGCCCCCTTCTACACATTCTGAACATTATTTGCCCTCCATCTTGTATCTTAATTCGACCGAAACACAAAATGGTGGACTCCCGTCACGCTTAAGGTTCGCGAACCGGGGCGCTCAACAGTTCGCGTACCGGGTCGCTCCCTGGGAAGCGCACCATCAAAAAAGGTGGGAAAGTAGTTTACAGAAAAGCGACTGGAGACAATTTCACCAAATATAGATTAGCTCATACTACATACCAATCCCTACCATTTTCACAAATTTGATTGGAATTCCATTTAGCCATTTAGCCTGTAGACCTCTCTAAATACCCTGAGGTAAATTACTTCTCAAAACACATCTGAAGTGTTGGAATTGACAACCAATTAAAATGTTACTTTCATTTTCTACTTTTTTTACCTGACATTTGATTGGTTATGTACCTGAATATATATAAAGAAAGAGAGAGAAACACAGCCATTTTGACTACTACTTCCTGAACTACATTGCAAGATCATTTTCACTCACAACTTAAACTTGTTTTTAGAAGGTGAGATATTATTTTATAAATTTGAAAACATTTTCAGATAGTTATATACTATCCCTCTGTAAGAGTTAGACATTGAGAAAGGCTTCTTTATTATAATTATGGATTGATTTAGGTTTCTGTGGTATAATTATGAATTTACTTAGGCTTCTTCACAGGCACTTTTTAATAGTACTATTTCAAGCCTGAAACCATACAGTGCCCATAGATTACTTCTCTGTTATAAACTCACAAGTACCTGTCTGAACTTAAACCCAACAGTGCCCTATCTCTACTGATATATTTATTTTTTATGCAAATTACAGCAATAAAATGGAAGGTGAGCAGAATGTTTCCTTCGAAATTGTTCTGGACAGCAACAATGAACAAGTTATGGAACCCATTGATGACTTAGAATTCATGGATGAGTCACGGGACTATGAATTACTTCAATGTGTAGAATCTGTCGATCATTTACTCCATTATGATGACGGTCAAATGTGGGAACTTATGTTCACTCAACAAGAGGACATATCGGACAGTCAAATGCTAGACGTTCTATTAAATTTTGAAAAACAATCTGAAAAATAAAATTGTATGTAATATTAAAAAATTGTTTGAGTCTTTAATCATTTTTATATGTAATTCATAAACTAGTTAAATGTTAGAAATGTTATTAAATTTTTAAACACAATCACAATAATAAATAATTGCTTAAAAAATAAAAAAATTAAAAAATAATCAACAAAACCAACAATCAATTAACATACAAAGTCTATCATTCATTTTTCATTATAGTACGCTGCCCAGAACGCTTCCCGGTTCGCGAACCAGGCGCTACCCACGCAAAAAAACAAAAAAAAATTATTATTTTTTTTGCCCCGCGGGGCCCTTTTAAAGCCTCCACATTAAACCTAGGGGGTCAGGGAGGATATACTATGCCCCCTTATGGTCATTTCCCCCTTTGTTTTGGCCTCCTCTTGTCTCTCAATCCTACCGAGAGACAAGATGGCGGCCGCTCCGGACTGTTTAGAATGTTGACAGACACCGGAGAGCCAATCAGCTTCGCTACGCGAAGTTCCGGTACGCGTAAAGTCCGCGAACCGGAGCGCTGCCCGGTCCGCTGTTACAGATATATATCTTTTTTTGAACATTAATTTCTCAAAATCCACTGAAGCACATATATTGAGACCTAGCAAAGGCACATCGGGCTACCAGTCCCTACAATTTTGCCAAGTTTCGTGCAAATCCATTCAGCCGTTCGGGCTAAAAGTGAGGCCAACCGCCCTATGGAAAACTCAATGTTAAAAACACGTTTTGGGGCCCCCCTTTTTTCTCGGCCCCCCCTTGACGAACCCCCCCCAAATTTCCAGGGGCTGCTCAGAAACAAAATGTTCCATATTCCTGAAAATGTCAGCCAATTCCGTCCACAAACGCCAAAGTTATTAGACATAGAATTTTCAAAAATCCCATAGAGAAAAAATCCTAACTATATATACCTACTGGCGACCGCCAGTAGGTAATATATATATATTTATATATATATATATATATATTGTTGTACTTAGCAAGCAAATAGGTTTGCTGACGATGTAAGAGGCACACACGGAGTCAGGTTTATAAAGCTAAAATGCTTTAATCGGTGCTTTTTAGTATCCTCTCCCCTCCAGTTCGACAGAAAAAAAAAAAGATATATATATATATATATATATATATATATATATTTATATGTCTAGCAATGTTTTTCTGATGCTGTTCTTTACAGACACTGCCTTCTTGGTGAATCCATCTGGAAATGTGTTCTCTGAGTACATACTGATGATTAATTGTTCTTATCCAAGCACATATTTCTTGTTTGCCAACCTCGAGGTATATCAGTGGTGTCCTAAGGAGGACTTTCATTGCCACTAATTAATAACAAGTGTGCTAGAGCATAAAAACAGCTGTTCACAGTGACAATGAGATGGTTGAAACCTCATGATATTTGAGACCCCTATGAAAGGCATTACATTTGTTATGTCATAACGCATTTTATACATAATACCAACCTTTTTCTTCTATTTTCCACAGAACTCATGTCCGTTTGGAGAGTGGCCCACAACTTAAGTGGTTTCACATCCACCCATCCATTGGCATTCCTTCTTTACCCATCTAGGCCACCTAGATTATGTATGTGTTAGATCGGCCCCTTTTTGCAGGGTCAACCCCTGCTTTTTGCTTTCTGTTGCTGAACCTGTTTGTGTTGACATTAGGACTTGCACTTTTTCCTGCGAACCAGTGGTAAAGTGTTCCACTGTTCACTCAGTGACGCATGCGAGGCAGAGCTGTACGCAGTGAGAGAGCTTCCTCCTGGAGCCGCTAGAGCCGTCTATTGTGCCTAAACACCAGTCAAGGCTCTACACGCTGTTCCGCCTGCTGCCATTCTGCAGATGCTAGGAGCGGGTGCCCAGCTGGTGCCGAGGGTGCCGTTGGTGGTGTGGGTGCAGCCCGGTATTGACGAGGCAGCCTACCTAGCCCACTCCCAGCTGCCCGATACACCCAATTACTGCGGAATTACCGGAAGCATAGGGGAGGCTGCGATGTGGGTGCCGCGGGTTCCAGGAGTGCCGCGGGTGGCCACCACACAGCGGAAAAATAGCGGTGAAATCGTGAATCGTGAATTTGCATCGTGAGTGCATGCCAGCACAGTGGGAAATAGTGGAAAACAGCGGAGTGGCTCCAACGAGTGCTGTGAGAGCCTGGGAGCCTGCGAGTTTGGGAACAGAGCCTGACAGCCTGAGAGCCTGAGAGCAGGGAAGGAGAGGCTCCACTCCGGTTCACTCCGGTGCTGCCCCGCGCTGTGAGGAGGCTTTGGTACTGGTACCCCTGCAGGATGGACGAAGCAAACCAAGAGGGTGCACATTGGATAACTGTCTGCCTGAACCGCTTAACTGGTTGAAACTGTAAGTACCACTCGCCCCGCGGCTGTGGGAGCCGTGAGTGCGGGCGTGGTGCTACGAGCGTGCTTCTGATCTCCAGGCCGGTCAGTCAATTAAGCAGCCAGCTAAGCTAACCCAGCCAAAAACTGAACAAGCAGAAATTCATTCTGAGGTGCAGGGGAGAGGACAGGAGATCCCCCACGGTTGCCATAGCTTTTACAGGGGTACTAAGGATCTGAAGCAAGGCAACGTAAGGCAAGTAAGCCTAAAGCAGTGTTATTTATGCAGCTAGCTTGCGTGACTGTGAGCAACCCAGGGGCAAGAGAGCCAGGAGAGCGAGGCACGACAGGCACAACAGCCATGAACCTTAAGTTAAAATTGGGGTTTGCAGCAATTTAAAACATCAGAAGCTCGGAAAAGCTATAACAAAAGCAGCAGAAATCGCTAATATTGATATTAATGCAGCAGGAGCTGCTATCATTAATTAACATCAATTTTAAAGCGGCGGATGCAGCAGAGACCCAAGTTAAGTTAGTGGCAGGAGCCAATAATTCTACCAGAGGCATTTGAGAGCCAGACTAGTTTTGTGACAGTGGGGAACTAGTAGCCTGCAGCCACAAGCAGTAATCATCAACTAGTATTAGCAAGCGCCAGAGATTTGGGGTGGGAGCCCAAATCAGTGGGGAACTAGCAGCCTGCAGCTACAAGTAGTAGTCACCAACTAGTATCAGCAAGCGCCAGAAATATGGTGTGGGCGCCCAAATTGGAGAAAAAAAATGAGAACCAGAAAGCAATTAGCACAAAAAGTGGCCAAGTAAGGTGGGAAGAAAGCCAAGGAGATGGATGAGTCACCAGAGATAACAATGCAAGAAAAGACAAGCCCATTAATTCCACTTCAATATACAATATTTGGAAAACCGGCTACCAATAGGAAATTCATGTTTCTAAAAGACCCCACGACAGCTATCTTCTCATAAACAGGCAAACTGGAGGGCCATCCAAACCCACTAACACCTCAAAAAAATTATTTAAGATCGGAGGATAGTAACTCGGAAATCAAGAATACACAGAACAAAAGTCACCTAGTCATCCAAGCGCAAGTACATGCCCCTGATCACCCTGACTACGCACATTCTACACCAAAATCAGCATTGAATTTAGCACCTTTAAAACAAATGCCAGAAGAGATACTCGGCAAACTTCAGATAATCTCAAATCAGCAAACATTAAACAAAATAACTCATGGTTGCACTCATTAACAAACAATACAGATCTCCTGAAGGCTCTGGAAGCCGAGACTTCCAACATTCCAGAGTATAGAAAGAGCAGAGAATCAATAGGAAAAAGGATAGACCTCACACATCCTATAATCAACATATCAAGTACATTGGAGCAGCCCATTCAATCCCAGAGCCCAATAAGTTACAATACGGAAAAAAGCGATCATGATCTGACGGGACGGCCGCAACAAAGTGCCAACACTACAAATCCTGTTCAGAATAACATACACAAGCAGATAAAGATCTGGAACAAGATAACAATGGAGATAGCAGAGGAGGAACACCCGTATTGGAAATAAAAGATGTCATCCAGCAATCAGCATATTCATCACTATTAAAAGTGCTAGAAACAACAATAACTCAATATGCAGTCAGACAAGCTAGATACCCAGATATACCTGATGAATATAATTGCCTCATATATTGTAGGAATCAATACGAAATTGGAAACGCTAGCGGATCTGATTATTAAGATGCATGAAAGAAATGTAGCAGTAGGCAAATATTGTGTTTGTGGCCCAAAAATTGACAAGCTAAGCAACGTTCCAGCGATTTTATTAAGTATTTTAAACGAAAGGAAAACGATCAACGATGGTGGGGAAATAAACACAAATCGTATGAGTCAGACCTCAAAACTAATCTTACCAAGTCTCATAACCGGCGACACAAATGTATCATTTATGGCAGAAACATCAATATTCTCCGCTAAAGCCGAAAGTCTCAATAAGAAAAACAGTAATTCCGGGAAAGATCAACCAATGAATAACAGCGAAGGGATAAGGATCTTAGACAAAAACGTGATCCATGCAAATGCAGAGCAGGCCCTACAATAGGTCCTGAAAAGCTATGTACACAAACAGACCAAAGGTCCACAGTAGAGGAAAATTGTCAACAAGGAGACCACACCCTGCTGACCTCATCAAGTCATAATATACAAGCGGACGAATCACTTAATAATATGCAGATAAATCAAACACTAAACCAACGTCCATTGGAAAAAACTCTCGCAAAACGATCACCCGCTAGCAGGAATAATCCTGTAGAAGCAATGGGTTGCCCAGAGCTGGAGCAAGTATACCACCCACATGAGGTGGAAAAAAAGGTAAACCACACAACTAAAAGCAATAATCAACAGGGGTCATCTCAGGAAAGAAACAAAGAGAAGTATTAAACCCAATTCAAGAGAAGACATCATTGGACATCAGGAGAAACGTAGTGGAAGGAAAGGGCATTACTGAGACGGGGTCAAGAGATTTCCCTATCCCACAAGAAGAGGGGTTGAAAGAAAAATTGGTCATTAAAATTAATACACAAATAGGTGACAGTCATGGAAGCAGTCAAAGAGAGACATCAGAATTTACTCCAACTGATGCAATTAGTCACTTCTATCAGATTTGAAAACCCAGCATGGGAGATAATAATAACCGGGGCCTTCAATTCATATCTAATTTATACACCAGATGATGATGACCAGCTCACGGCGGACAACGAGCAATGGTCTGTTCCCCCACAATCATCCTCACTACTAAAGAGACATGACTTAAATGGGTAAAAGCTGGTCCTGACACTAGAACATCTAGGCTTGCGAGTCTTAAGTGGGAGAACCGAAGACGACACTCCTCCGCGCTGGACCTATCAGGGTTCCCACGCGCAGTCAATCCTAGACTATACAATTTTAACGCTTCCTCTACTCGCTTGCTTTACGAAGTATCAGATCAAATATTCCACCCGAAGTGATCACTCATATCAGGTATTCGAACTGGATACAGGCCATAAAAAACATCATCTAGCTCCCATCTAGATGGGTCAATTGACCACAACAGACATGAAAAGAATAAGATGGTCAGCAGAAACCTTACCAGAACTAACAGCATTAGCAAAATAAATATTTGAAGCTAAGATTACATCAGGTAAAAATCTAGTAGAGAGCTGGCCCATATTTGCTAACGCACTATTGATTCATGCACCCAAAGTTAACTATGCCCAGACTAGAAGGATCAAGCCCGATATAAAAATGTCCAGAAAGGCCTATGTACTAGGAAAAGAGCTGAGAAAGATGATGAGAAAAAGCAATACACAGAACGTCCCAAATCATGCATGGCGGGATATAAAGACCATCAAGAAGCAGTATAAAAACCAAATCTGGAAGGACCAGAAAGCGCAGCAGGATACCTTCTGGACGAAGCTACTCTTTAGTGCCAAGCAAGCAAACAATAAGCTCTTTTGGGAACTAGTAAATGGCACAATAAGATCAAAAAATGTGATCAACAATGCCTCGGTATCAGAGAAGGTATGGGCAGTCCATCTTAAATAAAATATTTGAAGATCACACATCATCCACGAAAGGTGCATTCAATGTTAATAGCAAAACCCTTATTACAGAACTATCAGTGAAGAATCACCCTCATTCCCAAGATGCAGGAACCATCATAGCCCTGGAAAGGTAAGGCCACACAGTAGAAGATACTGCCAGAATAATAAAAAAGGGTCGCAATGACGGGGCCCCGGGCCCAAATGGCATTCCCCAGGCCATATTCAAGGCTGATCCTGACTATTGAGCAAAAACGTTATCATGTGTCTATAACGAAATCAGTTTAACAACGACCATCCCCACAAGCTGGAAGGGATCAATCATAAATCCGATCTTCAAGGGAGGTGATAGAGCTGATCCGGCAAATTATCAGTTAATTGCACTTATGGAGGTGGAAGCAAAATATTTTGCCTCATTAATCCTGGAGGACCTGGTAGAATGGTCAAATACAAATGGGCTGATTCCATTAAATCAAACCGGATTCCGCAAAGGATGTGGCACTACAACAAATATTTTAGCTCTGGCCATAATAGCTGAAAAGTGCAAACGCCAGCGAAGACCGCTACAATTGTGCTTTATAGATTTCAAATCCGCATTTGACTGCGTGAAACACGGACTACTTTGGACCAAACTACAGAATCTGGGTCTCCCAAAAACAATATTACGTCCCATTATACAACTGTATACGGGTACCTGGGTCTAGGTGAAATTGGCGAATGGATCAAAATTATCCAAAAATATACAAACTGAGACTAGATTAAAACAAGGCTGTGTATTAGCCCCCCATTTATTTAATCTATTTATGTCAGACCTTTCAACCCGACTGGATCAAGCAAATACACATCCACCCCGCTTGGGAACATTGCCCATAACGCACCTCTCGTATGCAGACGATATAGTTTTGTTTAGCCTGACCTGAGTCGGTCTTCAAAGAGCACTTAATGAACTTTTGATGTTCACTAATACCAACGCATTGGAAATAAATAATACGAAAACAAAAACGATGTCACTCACGAACTGCACACGTTATCAATATCAATTCAAAATGGGAGATACGTGCCTTGGAATAGTAAGTACCTACAAGTACTTGGGGGTATACATAGACAAAAAACTAAACTTTCAATTTCAGAAACAATATCTTGAAAAAAAAGGAACTGGAATTATTTATGCTTTTTGTGCTATCGTAAAAAAGCTATATGGTCCTTCATTCACGCCACTAATCTCAGTGATGGCTGCAAAGCGGCTACCGGCAATAACCTATGCTAGCATAGTCTTAAATGTTAAAGGCGGAAAAATCCTTGACTCTTTACAAGTTAAGGCCTACAAAAAAGTTTTCGGTCTACCGCAGTCAGCAGCCCCGGCACAAGTCTGATTGGAATTCGGCCTTATCAAGCAGGAAATTGGGAGAAAATATGCTGTGATTAAAACTTGGTATAAATTGTGGCAGAATCGATCCAATTTATTAAATGACGCCTTGTGGCAAGCCCACGACAACCCAAACTCAAGTTATGGCAAATTTTTGAAAATGGCATTGAACGACACCAAGACGATGGATCTATGGGCAAAAAACCCTTCCTTCCAAATCTTCCGTAGATTAACTAATAAGGCGGCAAAACTACAATCACTACTGGAAGATAAAGGTACCTTAGCAAAAAGATCTCACGCCTGGATGGTTCTTCAATCTTATACATCACTCCGACCGGCTGAATATCTCGGCGCAACATACTTGTCCCACTTGAAACGCAAACTAATGGCAACTAGATTTGGGGTATTACCAAGCCTGGCTGAACAACCATCATGGAAGCATACCAGCGTCAAATCGTGTAGCCTATGTGGCCTAGCAAGGCAAGATATTATCCATCTAATATGTATCTGCCCCTGCCTAAAAATGAAACGCTTTGCTCTACTAAAAAAGGCTTTTAATGATAGAGGTATTCAAACTTGTAGATCTACAATCATTAGAGGACTTGGCACTACAGACCCGCAGCTGACTTGTAAAATGATGAAATTCCTATTCTTTTATGAAAAACATTACGTCGCACTACAAAATCAATAATGTTTAGTAATCTAAAGGAACATAATAACAATAATGTTCAGAACTTTATTGCAATTTTATAAAAAAATGTAAAATGTTTTATA
The DNA here is from genome assembly GCF_964261635.1 of Lissotriton helveticus. Taxonomy (NCBI): domain Eukaryota; kingdom Metazoa; phylum Chordata; class Amphibia; order Caudata; family Salamandridae; genus Lissotriton; species Lissotriton helveticus. The sequence goes on along the minus strand of NC_136059.1, from coordinate 1,596,125,919 downwards.
CGTCATTTAGTAGCAAAAACCATAATTTGACAATAACATGATGTTGTAGAATTTTAAACACATTTTTAAAGTGCCTCATGATAAGTACACCCCTATCTGTTTTTAGGTCTAAAATAATTAATACGTTTTTTTAATACTTTTTTATACAGTTCATATGGATACCATATTTGTACTATGACATTGTTATGGTTTTAAGTAACTTAAACAATAAAGATTACTTACTTACACTGTAATTGTGCTCTCTCCCTAAAACATGAAGCAATTGGCATATACCTGATTAGTTAATTTAATTTGCATATACATCCTTGGTAAATGGCAGGACATGTACCCAGTGCCTGTAAATTAAATGCTACTAGTGGGCAGCAGCAAAAATAGCATTTTAAAACAGGTCCCTGGCCTGGCACTGAAGCCCGATTGCAGTTTTAAATTACCATTTTTTACCTGACAAAATATACCTTTTGTTAGGCCAAAACATTCCTTTTTAATACTTATCAACCAGCAGTGGGATACACTCTAAAGGCTCAAAGGGCAGGGGTCACTGTATTTAAACAGTAGGACATGTGTACTTACGTTTTACATGTCCTGGCAGCTTAAAACCTAAAGTCATGTTTCACTGTTGTAAGGCAGATCTTTTCCATTGACTAGCACTGGGTTACTTATTTAATTTATTAAGTGCTATCTTTAGATTGGGAGCAGTGAGAAATATACTGTTTACAATCAAGTGAATTATTATTTCAAATCATCATTAATGATAAATTCAGATTTTAAGTTAGAATTCTAGAAAGTACATTTTTGGGAAGTTGCCATTTTCTTTATCCCAGCCACCAGTGTCCAAGGTCACATGACTGAATTTCTCTGCCTTTGTAAGTTTTGTTTTGCTTCCAGGAAGTAACGTAAAATAAAAAGAGGCCTAGGTGTGAGGGTAGAGGGTCTTCATGACAGAATGGCTGGGGTGGAGGTTTACTCTGCCGTTATTGCACTTCAGATGGCCCTGCCTGTACCACACCTGACAGCACGCCCACGCTTGCCTTTGTCATCCTGGACAATTTAAAGTCAGGGCCAAGGGAAGGGGGAGGACTGACCAGAACCAGTTTTGTGGATAGGTCAGGGAAGTCCCTCCATAGAAAGGTTGTCACCAGGTATACAAGTTGGACCTTCAGACCGTCTTATTGGAACACTCCTGGACCTGTGGAAGATTAAGAAGAAGGACTGGCCTGCTGTCTGAGGAAGATAGCCTGCATGCTGGCTGAAAAAGGACTGGACCTGCTTGCCTTGAACCCAAGCTACCCAGAGTGACTCCACAGGTCAGTTGGATGTCCTTCTGGGTGAGCTACAGGGACACTAAAAGCTTCTAGAAACCTCCCTGCAACTGCCTAGCAGACCAGTTGCATCTGGACATGCCTGGACTTGCCTGAGCTGTACTGCTGGCCTCTGCTGAAGTGAGTCCTCCAAGAGTCCTTGATAAGAAGTGCCCCCAGGTCCTGGACTGTTCTCTGGCATCAGTGAGAACTTAATTTCAATTAATTCAACTTTAAAAGATCTAAATTTGAAACATAGATCATAAAAGTGTACACGTTAAAAATAGATTGTCTTTCTAATACAATAAAAGCTAATACAAGCTAGCAGTTAAAAGAACAAATAACAACGCCAACACAGTGGTGGCTTGAGCTTAGCAATGTTAAATTGAATGAGAATTCACAGTTTGGGCTCAATGCTTTGTGTAATAAACGAAGTAGGGAATCAAATATCATGCTACAGATACCCAATTACCAACTGATTAATAAATAGCAAAAAATGTATTAGAAGTAATAACCCTCCTTTGGAATCATATAAAAATATTAAAAGTTTACATATGTTATGCAAATCATGTGTTGTATCAGGCCTGGTTCGCGTGGTTAATTTTCTTAACATTATTGGTGGCTCAGTTAAGGAAATACTTAGGATTTACACATTTTTCCATTACAAAAAATATCTCTTTCTCTTACATGCCCAGAGGAATGATGGTACACAGAATCATACATAATGGAGCTTCTTCTGAAAAAACAAGGCAATATGACATCAATTAAAATTATGCCGCCTTAAGAGAGATAGAATGCATTTGGATCTATGTTTGTTGCATAAATGACAGAAGAGAAAAAGGTGGAGGTCAGATTGCATGGATAAATTGTCACATGGGCATGGTATCAAGTCACTAAATGAATACTTTTTTGCGGAGAAGCCCTTCATCAAGGGGAAGAGGTTGGTACAAAACCTTAGAAGGATAAACCTGTGCTGTACACCATCCAAATACAAATATTCTCCCTCCGTTAAAGTTGGGATCAAATAGTAAAGTTTTGCAGTCGTACTTACCCAATGGGATTCCTACCTTTCATAGGCCAGGCGCTTTAGCAAGGCTGCACTTGGTGAGGGTGAGTCTTATTTTATCCAGGTTAAAGGTCATAAGCTTACATAGAGGCTCTAGAGTATCAAGTGGTTCGGCCCTCAGTGCTGTCTCAATCCCAAAGATCCTTTCAAAATGCACCACCCATGTGTTTTCATCCACATGGTTATCCAATGGTTTCTCTTAATCCTTCTTAAAGAAAGGTGCATTTATTACCTTCCTAAATTCCCTACTACTGTTTAAGGATGCAGCCTTTGTCAGGTTTTCCCAGGCCTCTTCCTTGATCTCTTTTTCACTATTTTTCCGAGCTTTCTTGTACTTCAATTGCAAATCCTTGATCAGGGACTGGTTTCTAGGAGACACTTTAAGAGCCCTGCGAAGGTCTTGTAGAGCCCGGGTGCAGGTCTCATCGAACCATCGTGATTCTGTTCAAGTCAGGCACAATATAATCTCCTCAAGTAGTTCTAAGAAGATTGAAATTAGGGTATCTGATGTGGTGTTTGAATCTAGGCAATTTATGACCAAATTCAACTAATAATTTACAACCTGTCAGATGATTCTGTTGTTATCTATGTTGTCTATTTAAGCTAATAGCCAAATTGTCTGGCAAGGATTGGTTTTGATACTTTCTCTGCTTGTCGGGGGTGAACTCCGACCCCAAATAGCTGAAGAAATAATATTGCATGGTCGCTGAAGCTTGAAGGTATAGTGTCAGTATGGAGAATATTTCCATGGCAATTAGCAGAAGCAACTATGAAATCAATTGTAGGGTTGGATTTGCCACGAAAAAACGTTTTTTCAAGTCCTCCTGCAGCTGGGTCTAATTTGTTATAAACTTCTAAGTTCCTAGAGGATAGAAACCTATTTAAGGTGTTCCCATATTCATGATGCTTGAAATGCACAATTGGGTCTCCCTCTCTATCTTCCAAATCACAGACAGTTTCAAGCGAATAAAGGCATGGATAGGCATTTAAATCTCCTAACCATAAGATATTAAAATCCTTAGGTGGCAATGCCCTTATGAAGTTTTCCAGTACCTTTTCCAATGAGTATACAATCAATGCCATTCTCCCACCAAAATTATTATTGTAGTAGATTATCAACAGCCAAACCTGCGGGCTTCATCCTGTAAAATCTAAGAGGTGATAATAGGGGGAAGAGTGTTTGAATGTAATGATATTATTGGCTTAAGTCCAAGCCCCCTTTAGCTTTGCCTGAAAGGAAGGAACCGCTTAGGTTTGGTAGGTTCGATAACCATTGATAAATGTTGGTTCGGGTGCCCATATTTCCTGGAAACATATTATATCTCTATCCTGCCATATGAACAACCACTCAAATTTGAACATATTAGTTGCAAGTCCTACTGCGTTCCATGCAGCTACTTGCAGACTTCCCTTTTGTTGAGCAGTCCAATCCACAGTGGCCAGTATGGTTACTTATTAACTAATTGATACTGGTTAAATTGTCAATTACAACCCCCTTAGATACTTTTGTCCCGTCCAAAGATGCTGATACTATCAGAATATTTAGTGACTCGTTGATGCTAGATAGAATACCAGTTGCAACCCCCCTTAGGTAGTAAATCACAGGACTCTAGGTCAATCAGAGGGGTAAATAGATTTGGTGAATCTAACCTCATCTTCAATATACAGGGAAGAAGAGGATCTCTTGTCACTGGTAAATGGGTCATTCAGGGCTCTCAGGTTATGCAAGCACGGTCGTGTATCAGGTCTATAAATTGTTGCTAAAGAGGAGACAGTGATCTGTGTACTGAGCGGAGGAGTATTTGTGCAAACCATCTGCAAGTTTCGTACCACATGCTGATTATTAAAATTAACATCTACACAATCGCCTCTTGTTTCCTTAACAGACGGACCCACCCATTCAACCCTCCTAGCCATGATGATATGCATGTCCAGTCTATTGCTCCACAGACCATAACCTTTAGCATGAGTGTTAAACCAGTGTAAAGCTTTGGCCATTAACTGGTCAGTCGATTCCCTTTGGCCCATGCTCAGTGAAGGTATATTGACTTGGACCAGAACATACAGTAGGACTGCTGGGTGGAGATCTAGTGCTTGCAGATATTTTATACCACATGGTGGAAGCTCTAAATTTGGAGCTGCCTCCATCTCCAGCCTCTCTCTTACTCCTGCTATTTGTGGGTTAGCCTGAGGTTCACAAGTGGATATTCCGTTACCCCCCAAGTGCTGTTGTTTGAACAAACCAGTGACGGTATCAAGGGGGTGTGGGGAGTGTGCTGTGGGATATTGGATAATATTAGGGGGTCTAAAAGATGAGTGGGGTTCACCTGCCTTAGGTCCTTAGTCCCACTAACAGGATACCCCAGAGGCCCTGGGACTTGACCCAGTGGAGGGGGATGGGCCATTCTCAGGGGATTACCACAAATACCACAAGTACCACAAGTATGCCCCCATTAATAAGAAGGTTGAGTTTCTCCTCGATCTTACCCAGTGTTCAATTTACCGGCTTAAGTAACTGTTCCAGTTTTGCTGTTATGTCCTCACATATCCCCGCTTGATATCCGACCGCCAGCCATAGCAACGAATTGTTAATTCTTGGAACCCTCCTTTCTCATTTTTAAACATGTATAGTATTGTTATATACTGTATGTAATGTATACGTATTGTGTGTATATGTTGTAAATATATGAGGTTGTGCATTATTTATTGAGTACAAATTGAAACAAAACTGAATAACAAATAGAAAAAAGAGAAAAGAAGAAACTATTTGGAAAAGAAAAAAATAAATAAAAAATATAGTTTTGTATTAGTCAGTCAAAACACTTTATTCGATTACTTAAAATCATAAAAGACAAGATAAAAACATTTCATATCATATATATATACAATCAATAATTTCAATCACTATACCATATACAATAAGGGCCCATAATTACATTTTTTTAGAAAACAGATAAAAATCAGGCAGGGATATTACGGGCGGCTAATCTTTTAGAATTGTTCCGAGCAGCAGCCACCAGAAATCTAGCAACACAAAAAATGTCGCGAGTGCTACTGAACATCTGCAGATAAGTATGAGTGGGCCTAACTTGTAAAAAACCCACCTCTCCTTAAATCGGTACTAACATTTTTTTCAGAATGTCCGAGTAGTACTCACAAAACATAACAAAGTGCAACGTGTCTTGTATAGAAAAGTTATCACATTGGCATGGGTTAGAATTTGCAGGTTTGCCCCATGTAGGAAAAACGCCAAGGGTTAAATGACTTAAGTTAAATCGAAATCTAATCAGGAGCTGGTGATGAAAAGGTCTTGTTACAATTTCTAAATACGGCTCAAGTGAGGGAGTAGTTAATAACACATAATTAGCTTTTACACATGGTTTCTTTAACTCCTGCTCCTCCCGTTCCAATGTTAACATATTTAAAAAAACTAGTCTTTGTCCAGCTTACATCCTCCCTTTTAATACAGTCCGGTGAAGTGTAGATCTCAGGGCGCCCTAGTTTTGTGAACATTGCTCTTACGTACACAAGCCAGGGGACCCTGTTAGCTTTATCCATAGATACACAATCACTTAGGATCAGATGGTTCAATGTGATTTCTTGATTTAACCAAGTCTTTATCCAGCAGATCAGTGGGGCGACTTTCAACTGATCTGTGACATATCCTAGCCCTAGTTCTGTATGTAAAGAAAAGGTTTGGGTAGACTGGGGTACTGCCAGAAGAGATCTTAAAAACTTGTTTTCTGCAACTTGGATCTTCTCCTGGGATGTATAGCCCCATAGAGAGGCGCCATACGTAGCTATAGCCAAACATTTAGATTTATAAATTTTCATAAGTGCCTTCAGCCGCTTAGCAAAACCCATGAGTGCTGAGGCAGACCTGGCTACAGCGATACTTTAGAGCTTCTGTTGAGGTACCCAGGTATCTCTTTCATCGAAGAGGACCATCCTGACTCCTGCAGAGGAGGTCCTCCCCACGCTCCCTGATATCGCAGCTCTGGTCCACTACTTTGCCTGCTTTAAAATTGAGGCAGATTGGTATCGTAGCGCTGCGCCAGACTGTTACATTGCCTGCATTCTAATTGTGCCAGATTGATATCGTAGCACTGCGCTGAACTGTTACATTGCCTGCATTCAAATTGTGCCATATTGATATCGTAGCGCTGCGCTGGACTGTTTCATTGCCTACATTAAAATTGTGCCACATCGTAGCGCTATATTGTAGCACTATATCGCATTGCCTGAGTGATTGATTCGCCTGGTTTCGCTTTTGTTTCTGCTGCCATTTTGTTGTTTGTTTGCCTCCCAGCCCGTCCCTCCACCCCGCTCCCACCTCCCAGCTGCTCCTCCCTCTCACAGATAGTTTAGGAATCGTCCTGCCTGCCCTAGCGCTGTGACCATCCTGACTCCTGCAGAGGAGGTCGCTCCCCACGCTCCCTGATATCGCAGCTCTGGTCCACTACATTGCCTGCTTTAAAATCGAGGCAGATTGGTATCGTAGCGCTGCGCTGGACTGTTACATTGCCTGCATTCTAATTGTGCCAGATTGATATCGTAGCGCTGCGCTGAACTGTTACTTTGCCTGCATTCAAATTGTGCCAGATTGATATCGTAGCGCTGCGCTGGACTGTTTCATTGCCTACATTAAAATTGTGCCACATCATAGCGCTATATCGTAGCGCTATATCGCATTGCCTGAGTGATTGATTCGCCTGGTTTCGCTTTTGTTTCTGCTGCCATTTTGTTGTTTGTTTGCCTCCCAGCCCATCCCTCCACCCCGCTCCCGCCTCCCAGCTGCTCCTCCCTCACCCCCCCCCACTACCCACTTATGACAGATGCTTTTGCGCGCAGCGTTCACGCGTAGCGGTCGCGCCCCATACGCACCGAAGGCGCGCCAAAGGTAAGCCCGTCTACGCCCGTCCGCGCCTGGACCGCGCCCATCGCCAGACCCCCTGGCCCCCGCAAACTCCTCTCCACCCGCATAACGTACGACTCCGCCACCCTCTCAGCACTCAACTCCGGCCGCCTCCCAGACTGCTACCAAGCCGCCCCAGGACACACCCATGGACCCTTCACCTGCCACTCCTGCAAGTTCGACTGCTTCAGGACCCACACCAAATCCACAAACTCCAAACAGAGCTCCGACACTAACCACCTGAAGTGCATCCTGCTCAACACCCGCTCGGTCCACAGACACGCCACTGAACTTTGGAACCTACTCGACACCACATCGCCGGACGTCGCCTTTCTTACAGAAACCTGGATGAACGCCTCATCAGCGGCCGACATCGCCATAGCCATCCCGGACGGCTACAAGATCATCCGAAAGGACCGCATCAACCAAACAGGAGGAGGAATCGCCATCGTTCACAAGAACACCATCCGCATCACAACCAGCTTCGATGACAACCTCACAACCGCTGAACACCTTCACTTCCAGATTCACACCAACCCTAAGACCACACTCAGAGGTACCCTCATCTACAGACCACCCGGACCCCGCACACAATTCAGCGAAGACATCACCGACTTCATCAGCCCTCACGCCCTCTCCTCCGAGGACTACAATCTACTGGGAGACCTCAACTTCCACCTGGAAAACAACAACGACAGCAACACCACCACACTTTTGGACAACCTCGCCAATCTCAGACTCAAACAACTTGTTGACACCCCCCCCACTGTGCCGGGCACACGCTCGACCCAATCTTCACCTCCAGCAAACACATCTCCTTTAATCACACCACAGCTCTTCATTGGACGGACCACAGCTGCGTTCACTTCAACTACAAAAAAACTAAGTCCCACAACCACCCACAACCAAGTCCCCGGAGAAACTGGAATAAAATTACCACCGTCCAGCTCTTCACATCGCTTCATCAAAACCCTCCTGCAAAATCATCGAACCCTAACCAAGCAGCCACCAACCTCACACAATGGATTACCCACAGCGCTGACGAATTAGCACCCTTGAAAAACCATCAAACCAAGCAGAGCAGCAAAAAAGCCCCCTGGTTTAATGATGATCTTAAGAAATCCAAGAAGATCTGTCGCACCCTCGAGAAAGCCTGGCCAAAAAACCCAACCACTGACAACATGACCACCTTCAAGAACGCCACCCGCAAACACCACCAACTGATCCGATCCACCAAGAAATCTGCATTCAAGGATCGACTCGACAATAACGCTCACAACAGCAAAGAACTATTCAACATCGTCAAAGAATTTACCAACCCCACCGCCATCACCAACGACATCACTCCATCCCTAGACCTCTGCGACTCCCTAGCCTCGTTATTCCACAACAAAATCGCTGACATACATAACAGCTTTGGAGACCAGCCCACCCCTCCTATCTCCGAACTAAAACCCCCCTCCAACAACCTTTACGCCTGGAACCCAATCACCACTGAAGACACCATCCGCCTGATGAACACCATCCACTCAGGTTCGCCAACCGACCCATGTCCCCACCACATTTTCAACAAAGCAGACTCCATTATCGCACCCCATCTCCGAGACGTCATCAACAGCTCCCTCAACTCGGCCACCTTCCCGGAAAGCTGGAAACACGCCGAACTCAGCGCCCTCTTGAAGAAACCTACAGCAGACCCCACTGAACTTAAGAACTACCACCCCATTTCGCTCCTCCCATTCCCCGCCAAAGTCATTGAGAAAGCCGTCAACAATCAACTCGCCGCCTTCCTCGAATCCAACAAATCCCTCGACCCTTCACAATCCGGCTTCCGAGCCAAACACAGCACCGAAACCGCCCTCATCGCAGCAACAGACGACATTCGAACTCTACAGGACAACGGAGAAACTGCTGCCCTCATCCTACTCGACTTCGCCGCAGCCTTCGACACGGTCAGTCATAACACCCTTATACAACGCCTCAGCAACGTCGGAATACAAGGAAAAGCTTTGGACTCGATAATCTCGTTCCTCGCCGGAAGAACGCAGAGAGTCCGCCTCCCCCCTTTTAAATCAGAGGCAACAGAAGTTATCTGCGGCGTACCCCAAGGATCTTCACTCAGTCCCACCCTCTTCAACATATACATGAGTCCCCTCGCATCCATTGCGCGCCAACACAACCTCAACATTATCTCCTACGCAGACGACACTCAGCTGATCCTATCCCTCACCAAAGACCCAAACACCGCCAAAACCAACCTACACGAAGGGATGAAAGAAGTAGCCGAATGGATGATGAACAGCCGTTTAAAACTAAACTCGGACAAAACGGAAGTCCTCATCTTAGGATCATCCCCCTCCGCCTGGGACAACTCATGGTGGCCACCGGCCCTGGGAACCGCACCCATACCAACGGACCACGCACATAACCTGGGCTTCATCCTGGACTCCTCCCTCTCGATGACCAGACAAGTCAACGCCGTCTCATCATCATGCTTCAACATCCTACGTATGCTCAAAAAAATCTTCCGTTGGATCCCCACCGAAACAAGAAAAACGGTCACCCATGCACTGGTCACAAGCCGACTGGACTACGGAAACACCCTCTACGCCGGAACCACAGCCAAACTTCAGAAAAAACTCCAACGCATCCAAAACGCCTCAGCCAGACTCATCCTAGACATCCCTCAAAGCTCACATTTCCGGTCACCTGAAAGACCTCCACTGGCTCCCCGTGAACAAGAGAATAACATTCCGCCTCCTCACCCACGCACACAAAGCCCTCTATGGCCTAGGACCTGAATACCTCAACACGCGCCTGTCCTTCTACACCCCCACCCGCCAACTTCGATCGTCCAATCAAGCCCTCGCCGCAATTCCACGCATCCAAAGAGCCACCATGGGAGGAAGATCCTTCTCCTACTTAGCGGCCAAGACCTGGAATTCCCTCCCCACCCACCTCCGCCTCACACAGAACCACCTCTCCTTCGGAAAACAACTAAAAACTTGGATATTTGATAAGTAAAGCTTTCCTCTTCCCTCAAGCGCCTTGAGACCCTCTGGGTGAGTAGTGCGCTATACAAATTTCTAACTTGAACTTCTAGATATGTAAAAACAAGCACCTTAGTTACCTCGGCACCATTACAAAAAAAGGATTTTAACTTCGAATTCCTACAACGTTTTTACACCATGACATGTGACTTCTTGATGTTTACTTTCAGGTCCTAAGACCCCATGAAAAAAATCCCCAAAGGAGTCCAACAGCGTCTGGAGACCAAGGCCAGTATGGGCCAATAAAACAGCATCGTCCGCGTATAGGAGAACCAAGATTACTGAATCTCGTATACGCGGTACATCCAAAGAGGCCCTCCCTAGGGACTTCTCCAGGGCATTGATATATAAAGTAAAAAGGAGGGGGGCCAGGATGCATCCTTGCCTGACGCCCCTTTTCGAGCTAATTTGGTGCATCTACCATCCTGTGTAACCCTGACTGACGCTAAACGACCCTGATGTAAAACAGCTAAAAAATTTACCAAAGGTGGGTCAATGCCTATATCCAACAAAATTGACCAAAGTTTTACCCGATTAACCAGGTCAAAGGCCGAGGAAAGGTCCATAAAACCCATATAAAGAGACCCTTCTTTGGCCACTGTGTATTTGCTTATCAGGAGCTGTAGATTCAGGCATTGATCTAGGGTGCTTCTCTTCTCCCTGAAACCATATTTAATGTTAGAGAGGACTCCTCTGCTATCTAACCAATCCCTAAGTTTAGGCAGGATGACTCTACCCAAGATTTTTACTGCTGAGTCTATGAAAGAGATTGATCTGTAGCACGAAGGGTCCCCTCTCTGCCCCTTTTTAAAAACCGGGATTATAACGGATGCTGGGAACCCATTTAGACTTGGGGCATTGTAAACATTAGTTAGAATCTTAGCCCAGAATTTAGGAACATTTCAATATAGATCCGCTTTGTTTTTTGACATTTCCCGGATTGCTCTTTCTACCTCAGCCACTTCAAACGTTAGGGGAGTCAAAGACTGTATGAAAATATTGTCATCTTCCAGGGAGGCAAGGTTCTCATTACCATAAATCTCACTAAAATGTAAGAGCCATCGATCATCTGGGATGACACAGTCCAAGGTTGAGTTCTCTTGCCACGAAAAAAAAGGATGGTTAATAGTTGCCCATAATTTTCTGCTATCACGTGGAACTTCACTTGATAGAAGATTGTTCCACGCCTCATCGTTAATTTCTTGTTTACGATTGGCAATAGCCAATTTATATGTCTTCCTCAAGCTTTCTTCAGGGCTTGAAGAAGGGCCCCATGGGCTTTGGAACAGTTACTATCAAGCCATTTTTGTGGCTGGATAGGTCTTTCTTTGCTTTTAGCATTTAGGTCATTTGCAATCCGGCTACATATAGAGACATAAGCACCAATAATCTCCACGATAGGAGCAGAACTATCTAAACATATTGCCAGATTTGCATCGGTCTTGATACAAAAATCCTCAAAAAAGGGTTCAGGGACCACCCTAGACCATTTGAGCCTCCTACCTTGAACTTTTGTGGTCATGTGGCTAGTCTCCACAGTCACACTGTCCCTACAACCAATAGCTTCTCCTAGATCCATCTCTAGGATAACTGGGTTATGGTCACTGACCATGGAAGGTACAACTTTATAGGACGTGACCCTAGATAAAACATCGGAAGATAAGAAAATATAATCAATAACAGTGCCTGACTCTTTGAATTTGAATGTGGGGACCCTCTCCTCCCCCTCACTAATACCTGACTCAAAAAGGTTCATGTTAGCTAGGAGGTCCTCTAGGGCCTCTCCCTGCCTACTGTGTTCGAAGTGCGGAACCACATAGCCAGGCGGCCCTTGGTGATCATCAAGATGACAGTACTATCTACATGGGTGAATATTAAAATCGCCTATCAGGATAATATTGAATACAGTGTTGTGTTTTGTTTTATAATCTGACAAAAAAAGGTCCAGGGAGCCCAAGTATTGATTAATAAGCTTGGTCTCTATGGCATTATAAAAATTAATTAATAAAATATTAGACAGATTTGGGATAGCCCACTCAAGAATTAGAATGTTACTAGAACCTGAGACCAGCATTTTTAAGGAACCTTTCAGCTTTAACGAGATAAGGAGGATTTAACCTCCTTTTGATCTACCCACTGTCCCTGGTGGTGCTGGAACAACAAAGCTTATATAACCATCCAGGCTAAAATTCTTAGATGTATCCCACGTTTCCTGGAGGGCAATAATGTCTTATTGTTTTACAAAATCCAGCCAGATATCATCATTTTTCTTAGGCCTGATTCCTGCAATATTCCAACTTAAGATCTTACAAGGTGTTACATGACTTGGCTCCCTGGCTCACTCCACTAAGTGCTGGGCAGTGTCCTGTAGTCAATCATTATCCTCCAAATATGTCAGAGGGTAGAAGTGATTAGTTAAGGCTATGTCAGTATCTCGTTGTTTTAAGGAATTACAAGTTGGATGCGCGGCTACTTTAACTCTCTCCAATCTCTGGAGAGACCCCACTACTATTTTGCACTGGGGAATATCATGCGAGGAATTGGGAACCAGCATGGGCCTCTTCTAGCTAGACAATAGTGGGTATATAGCATGTGCCTTTATATTCGCAACTATTGGAGGGTAGAAATAACCCAATGGCCTAATACCAGAGTTATCTACCTCTGAGGCATCCCAAAACAATCTATCTGCCACGTTACGTCTATTAAAATTCACTTCCACACAATCCCCCTCAATACACTTAGGGCGGCGTCCAACCCAACCAACCCTTCTGGCCATGATGATAGTGAACGATATGTCTAGACCTCCGCTACTATAATGTGTACACCAATTTCTAGACTGCCTTAGGAGATCTTGGGTAGATTCAACCACGTCGTCACTTAGAGGGGGAACCCCTGTGAATACAGCCACCAAAGGGGCAGCATCTGGGGAAGATCCAAGATAATACCGCATAAATTCCTAGGCCTTTTACTAGAAAACGGGGTCCTAACAGGATTCTCACCACCTATGATGATAGTTCCTACACCTTGGGTATTACAAGGCGGTAAGCTCCTGTTGGCTTTTTGAGGGATATTACCAATAGCACCCGATCTCCCATTTGTAGATGTACTAGCGGGAAAATCCTGAGTTAAGGTTGAGTTAGTGCTACCAAAGTGACCCTCCTTGTCCCCAGATTTAGCAATATGATCTTCCTTGGCCTGTCTGGCCAAATCTTGCTGCCCGCTATACTCTTTTATGAACAAATCAATTTGTTCACATTTTTTTAGCAAACCTGCAACACAAGTATTAAGAGTGTCTACAATGTCCTTGGCTATGCCAACTAGAACTGGCTCCAGCCGTAAGTTAAACATCTCTTCCACCAGTTCAGCCAGTTTTTCTGAGGTGTTAGAGTCAGTACGTTGTAAGACAGCTGCATGTTTTGGCCGCTTTGTGCACTTCTTGATACATCTGCGTTTCCCCGGATTGCGTTGTGATGGGAGCCCAGATGGCTCACCCCCATCAACACAAACCTCACCCACTGCTTCTGCTGAACCACTTTGAATCTCCGTCACTCTCATGGGATTTGTAATCACAACTACCGGCTCTAGAGGTACATTAGACACAGGCACAGGCATAATGTCAGTCTCTTCACGTACTGGTCCAAACCCAGTTCCTTCTCCGCGTTTGCAATCTCTTTACTTAAGACCCCCACAGCTGACGTCAGATAGGGGATAATAGAGTCTGACTTCGTTGGCACCTTTGCCTTTTTACCCTCCTACTCCCCATTACTCTGTTGTTTTCGCTTACCCATATTGGGAGATTAGAGGGGTGGCCCGGCCCAGCCCATCCTCCTTCGGCCTCCGACGGCCCGCAGACAGCCTGTCCTTTGCCTGGGCTTAGCCCGGCGCCCGCTCGCATGCGTCCTGCAGGGCGGGAAATAGACAATGATTAAGTACCCCCGGTGTAGGAAGGGGAGGGGCTGTGGGTCAGCTTTCTAGCCCGTGTCCTCCTGGATGCTGTAGTCCGCCTCAGTGCACCCAACTGCCATCAAGCAATGTGTCTCCCACGAAGCGGGAGGCGCGAGAGGCTGAAATGCGGTCCTGGTGAAGGAAGGGGAGGGGCTGCGGGTCGGCTTCCTCGCCCGCGTCCTCCTGGATGCTGTAGTCCGCCTCAGTGCGACCAACTGCCACCAAGCGATGCGTCTCCCGCGAAGCAGGAGGCGCGAGAGGCTGAAATGCGGTCCCAGTGAAGGAAGGGGAGGGGCTGCGGGTCGGCTTCCTCGCCCACGTCCTCCTGGATGCTGTAGTCCGCCTCAGTGCGCCCAACTGCCACCAAGCGATGTGTCTCCCGCGAAGCGGGAGGCGCGAGAGGCTGAAATGCGGTCCTGGTGAAGGAAGGGGAGGGGCTGCGAGTCGGCTTCCTTGCCCGCGTCCTCCTGGATGCTGTAGTCCGCCTCAGTGCGACCAACTGCCACCAAGCGATGCGTCTCCCGCGAAGCGGGAGGCAGGAGAGGCTGAAATGCAGTCCCAGTGAAGGAAGGGGAGGGGCTGCGGGTCAGCTTCCTCGCCCGCGTCCTCCTGGATGCTGTAGTCCGCCTCAGTGGGCCCAACTCCCACCAAGCGATGCGTCTCCCGCGAAGCGGGAGGCGCGAGAGGCTGAAATGCAGTCCTGGTGAAGGAAGGGGAGGGGCTGCAGGTCGGCATCCTCGCCCACGTCCTCCTGGATGCTCGAATGAGGTCGCACACTGCTCGTCCCATCAGCGTGTGACCCCGGAGCATGATGTTGATGTAGTCGGTATCAGCGGGTGCGCTTCTACCTGAGTGTAGAGTCTTGAGGGTATTCACTGGTGTGCTTGCCATCCCTGGACACGTGTTTCGCGTTCATTAACGCTCATCAGCAGGGATTAGGCGTGTGCACGGGGTTGCTGCGTGGGCTGCCGAAAATATTTGTAGGTCCAGATACCTCTTAAGGCGCGCAGGTGCGTTATCTCGAGGTCGTCACCTGCACCGTCTCAAGGGAGCCTGTATAAATAGTATGTCCGAATGAGGTCGCACACTGCTCGTCCCATCAGCGTGTGACCCCGGAGCATGATGGTCGATGTAGTCGGTATCAGCTGGTGCGCTTCTACCCGAGTGTAGAGTCTTGAGGGTATTCACTGGTGTGCTTGCAATCCCTGGACAAGTGTTTCGCATTCATTAACGCTCATCAGCAGGGATTAGGCGTGTGCACGGGGTTGCTGCGTGGGCTGCCAAAAATATTCGTAGGTCCAGTTACCTCTTAAGGCGCGCAGGTGCGTTATCTCGAGGTCGTCACCTCCACCGGCTCAAGGGAGCCTGTATAAATAGTATGTCCGAATGAGGTCGCACACTGCTCGTCCCATCAGCGTGGGACCCGGAAGCATGATGGTCGATGTAGTCGGTATCAGCGGGTGCGCTTCTACCCGAGTGTAGAGTCTTGAGGGTATTCACTAGTGTGCTTGCCATCCCTGGACACGTGTTTCGCGCTCATTAACGCTCATCAGCAGGGATTAGGCGTGTGCACGGGGTTGCTGCGTGGGCTGCCAAAAATATTTGTAGGTCCAGATACCTCTTAAGGCGCGCAGGTGCGTTATCGTCACCTCCACCGGCTCAAGGGAGCCTGTATAAATAGTATGTCCGAATGAGGTCGCACACTGCTTGTCCCATCAGCATCCTCCTGGATGCTGTAGTCCGCCTCAGTGCGCCCAACTGCCACCAAGCGAAGCGTATCAAATAAGAAGTGTTTGTCCAATATGTGCATATGTACTTTGTAAGTGACCCTATTTTAAAATTTGGCCTGGGACGTATATGTAATAACACAGTTCTTGTCTTTAGCAAATTCTTTCCCCAATGCACACATAACGCCATAACAGAATCTTTTTCCCGCAGGCAACGGGACCATAACTGTAAGATCTTGAACAGGTTTTTTCGCTCTTGTCCCCCTCACAGTTTTTAATTTCTGTTTCCCTCTAGGTCTGTTACTCTCGACCACTGGCTCAATTATAGACACATTAGACGCAGAGGAGTCCTGGTGGAGCAGTACAGTCAATGTCATAGTTAAAGGATGGTTGAGAATAACACTTGCTTCTGCATCCTCAATCACTATGGGACGTGGGGCTAAAATGGGTTGCAACAGGGGGTCGTTTCTCCTTCCTTCCTCCATGGGGAGACGACGCTCTGTGAGCTCAATTTGGGATAAGACATTTGCAGCTCTTGTCAAAAAGGAGTCAAGGGTGTTCACTATTACTCCACCCGTTATTGGTGCTGCGGCTTTGCGCTTACCCAACGTTTAACATTACCTGGCCCAGAGGTCTCGAATCTGTCTGAAGTCTCAGCTGAAGATTTCACCTTTCAACAACACGCTTAGAGGGGGGCTCAGCCCAGCCTCTTCCGGGCTCCGATAGGCTCAGACGGGCCTGCTCTTGGCCTGGGCTTTGCCCGAGTGCAGCCCGGGCATGTTCTTGCACGTGTCCTGTGCCGCAGGACCCCAACGCGCTTTCATGCACTAAAACAAATAGGCGGTGCAGCAGAAGTATATGAAGCAGTATCTTTATTGGAAGAAGCCCAGGCTAAACATACGTCACCTTTAGGAAAACCAATCATCTCTCCCAGGGATGTGAGTCTTAATACAGCATGGCTTGCAGAGCAGCGCATGCACTTCCTAGGCTAGACCTACACAAAATGGAAACCGTGTAACAGGCCTCAGTGAGAAGTCATACTGAAGAAAAGGTGAAGTTATAGAAGTTTTGGGCTCCTTGCAATAATTAAGTGACCTCTTTGCTCCAAGAATCAGTCGCCCATGACAACAGCCGACATGACACTCGAGCCGAACCTTTTCTACCCGCTAACAGCAACACTATGTGACAACCGTCATTGTGAGAACTGTTCTTTGTGCTGACAGCAACCGTCCACGATATTTAACCTACACAAATTTACAGTTACTACCGGCTTGTGCGCTACAGCTACAATCGTCCCCAACACTAGACCTGTTCTTCATGCAGACGACTTCCTCACAGCCTCCATGAATAAGAACAGCACACTTGGAATGGAATTTGAGACGACAAGGGTCTAATCTGGTCCCTCGATCTGACCCGCGTTCGGCCTTAACCTGAGACTTTCTCAGATAACAGCAAGTGGCGCTTTGTGCTTCTTGGCAATATTTTCACCTAAAACTTTATTAATTGATATTACGTTTTCTACTGATTGAATTGTTGTCATTCTTGTAGCATTTTATTTTCAAAAATAAATTCTATTTTTCTAAATTTGTTTGGGATTTTTCTTGTATTGTGTTTTCACTTTACTAGTGTTTGTGAGCTGCATAAATACTTTACTTGTTGCCTCTAAATTAAACCTGACTGCTTTGTACCAAGCTACCAGAGGGTTAAGCACAGGCTAATTTAGAGATTTGTGTTTCCTCCTGAGAATGATGGTGTTTATTATTTGAGTGTGGATTCCACCCCAGAACCCAATTGCTCACAGAACGTCTGTTTCAATGCTGAAACTGGGCTATGGGGGTGGAGGATGCGTAGGGTAGTGCACAATGGTAATCACTGGTTTCCTTATACATTCAACACTGAAGCAGGCTCTGTACCCACAACAAAACAAACCAGGAGACCATAGTCTGGTAGGAGAAGAGTGGGGTTCTGCCGCACACAGACAGTGGATACACAAGATGTGCCCTGGCATGCTGTGTGCTTGTTTTCAAGTGTGCCAAGGTTTTACATGTGACTCAGAGAGACCTGTCAGACAGGATAACCTACTGCTGTGCCAACTGGGTGGCAGCTCAAACCCTTCTGCTGAGCTCAGGTGGACCATCTACATCCATTTAATTCAGCCTGTCAATCACAGTGACAAATTGTGTTCCTTCTAGAAGGAATTTCACTGCTCATTTAAGGATGAGGACAGGCTGGGAGTTAGCAGACGATAATGCTACTTAATCTTCTGAAAGCTCAGACAGATGAATAGTAACTTGAGTCAGATTTTCAAGTTTAATAAACACCTGACATTACCATAAGATTGGGTTTTTATTAATGATAAAACTAAGTATTTGCATGGCGTCTGCAGCTGGTGAAAATCAAAAGTTAAGAATAAAGTATTTAATCTCTACTTGGACTTTTACCCATGCACGATTTGCGGCCACACCAGTGACAGTGTGGAGGAGCATGCCATTTCTAAAGTCACACATGTTCCACTGTTAAATACCATTCATTCTACCTAGTAGTCAGCAAGGTGCCATTTAGGGTGACTTATTAAATATATGTAAACAGGTTTTCCTTCCTTTCAAAAATGTACTTTTGACAGGTCTGTGCAGCATGGTTCAAGCTGCTGCTGCATTGCCCGCTACAAAAGGTAGCCCTGAAGCCACGTTTTCACTACCCATGTAACTGATGGCACAATACATACTGCAGCCCACAACTGGCATTTAACTTTCCATGCATTGAGTGTACTTCTGCACCATATATTATGGTAGTATAGGATAGTTAAGTGTGCAATCAGATTTAAAGACAATTTCAATATGTTTTAGGACTCAGTGCATATACATTGGACACTGTATAGTACTGTCCCAGTGTTAGAGGTCAATATTATCAGCAGGAGAGTTCCCAAAAATGAAAAGGGCACCATGAGGTGGGATACAACCGGTTTTTAGCATGGTGAAGAGCTGCAAGTGGGAAGAATTTTGTTTTACCTGCCTAGGGTTTGACCTTCCTCTGCAAGCCTCAGCACCTTGTCCCTGTCGTTCAGAGGTGGAAAATGACTAAACCATACCTTTCTCTAACTGTTGTGAACCTTCCTTCTGGTTACTCCTGCAGTCTCTAGACCTCTGGGCAGGATTGGTAGGCCCCGAATCTCTCTCTGGTTCCCTGGGGACTCTTGGAATAAAGTAGTATTTTTTTTTTGATTTCCTGAACAAGGCAAACAGGAGACCACCCTCTTGACCCTTAGAGAGCAGTTCCAGTCTCTGGCTGCCAGCAGCAGTCCTAGAATCCAAAAGATTTTGAGTGAGTCACCACCCTTCAGTAGGACTCAAGAGTCTTCTTTCAGTAGGTCTTTATGTTCAAATAGAGTTTCCCAGGTACAGGCCTCTATTGGGGAGTTGGTGCCAAATTCATCCTGGGCATTAACCAGTGATTGGAGAAATACTGCCACCCAATCCTATTTGTTGCAGCATTTACTCTTTGTCTTACTTTAAAAATATCCATGGGCCCATGTTCCAATATGGCAAAACCCTAGGCACTAATACATTTAGATGAGCTCTTTTAGCAGGCTCACAAAGTCCAAACTGGTTCTCTCCACATCCTAGAGACCTCCCTGGCAGCTCCAAGTATAAAAAGGAAATTCTAAAGCTGTGCTTTGTTCTGCCAGGTATTCCTCTCCATTCCTTGATAGCTAATCCCTACTAAGGCGTTAGCAGTTAGCACCACCCCATCCTTCCTGTGCTCAGAGGCAGGCTGTTGTCTTCTGAGTTAGTATTGTGATCTCTCTTGTCCACGAAGTGTATTCCAGGCCTTGATGTGTGTTGATTGATAGAGCAGTTTTAAACCAGTTGTGGCTAAGACAGCCTAAAGTACATTTTTATAGTTACTTTCCATTCAAGTTAGTAAAAATGCAATTCATCATGAAATCATATGTTTAAAAATAAGTGGGGAAAAACTTTGAATAATGTTATTTTTAGCATTTTGACAGGTGGAACTGAAGAATCAAATATTCTAATAACACCAAGGTCTCTCTTATGGAAAATGTAGCTGATCATACTCGGTCAAATAGCTTTTACGCTTTCACTCAGTGTGAGGGTAACAATTTAAATGTATAGTGTGTCACTTATTATGATGTATGACATACCCTATCTTCTGGGGTTACAAGGTACACTTTAGGAGTTAGTGCCTTTAAAATGCAGGTCAGCCAGAGCACAGTGGTGATCCTGGCAGACATACATTTTTATTATGCATATGTTAGAAATGGGGGTCTCTGGTTGGCAGAGGTAGGTAGCTTTGTCCAAATAGGGACCCTTGCTTCTAGTCAGGGTAAGGGGGATAGACTCCTAAAATAACCCCTGCTCACCCCCTTAGTAGCTTGGCACAAGCAGACAGGCTTATCTCAGAGGCAGTGTTTTAAGCATTTGTGAACACATACAGCAATACAGTGAAAACACTACAAATGGACACCACACAAGTTTAGAAAAATTGTAAATCTTTATCTAAACCAACAAGACCTAATACGTTAAAAATCCAACATACAATACTCTTGAAAAATAGCATTTGTGCGAGATAACCTTTAAATTGCAGGAGAATCAAAAAACACAGTTCTTCTGACTCAGTAGCTCCTCCTGGGGCTACTGCGATACTGAATACGACAGGGTCTAACAATTCCAGCTGACTGTGTCGATACGGGCCAGCTAAAGCATTGACAGACTCGGACCAAGTGCCTTACTTTTTTTTTTTAATTAAAAAAAATATATGTTTGTTCTCATTCGCCTCGAACCACAGCTAACTTAGGTCAGAAGATTGCTACTGTTGCTCCAATAGGAGAAGTATGCTATGTAGTATTCGAATCCACCCTTTATCCAAGGCCTACCAGTAGCCAAACCGACTTCCCTCCAGTTGCGGTCCTCCCTTTACTAAGGAGAGGATGGTTGCACTCTCTTATCAGGATTTGAGACCGAAGACTTAGGCCGGAATCCAATCAATCTGCAGCTTGAAATGTTACGGAATTTTCCAGCCCAGTCTGAGAGTTCCAGAAAGGCTTAATCATGAGACAAAGCAAACAAAAACTAAAAAACCACAAAAACCAACAAAGAACCAGTCAGACCTTAGTCCACTTTAACAACCTGTTCCAAATGGCACTCATCTTAGAGTTCTTCAATTGAGCCAGATACGTTTTAGAGGTTTTGTATAGAGAAGATAGCTAGTCAGATTTGGTTGGCGGTGTTGTCTCTACCCATCTCTTACATATTTCCCGTCTGACCAACAAAATAGCAAAAAATAGAAAACCTCTGTTGGTGCCAGTAATGTCACTTGCTATGCCAAAAATGATGAGTTTTTGGGACATCTGTATTGAATGTCATTAATCGAAGTTAGGGAGGCTCCTATTTCGCTCCAAAAACCAAAAGTGATGGACAAGCCCAAAACATATGAACATCCGGAGCACTTTCTAGATTGCATTTCTTGCACCTTGCAGGTGGGCCTTTAGAGAATTTGGAGAGCCTAGCTGGAGAAAAATAAGCTCTGTGTGTCGACAAATAGTGGTTCCTCCTCAGCCAAGCTGGCTTGACGACTGAGAAGAGTGTATTATAAGAAGTCTTCCCCATTTCCTCCAAATCAACCCCCGGGATAACTGTCGCCCATAGCTCCTCGGCTAACTTGAACTCCCCATCGATAGCCTCTTCTATGGTCCAGTAGAAGAAAGAAATCTCTTTCTTTATCACAGGTTTGTTCACCAGATGTTCTTCCAGGAGTTTCCCCCGGCGTAGTGAGCTCTTAGTGTTCTGAGACCAACTTAATATCTTGACATGCTCCCTTCCAGTTTTTCATTTAGTGTAGCCCATGGAAGAAGTGAACCATCCACCGCTATAAGTGAACCATCCACCGCTATAGCCAAATACCTTTCTTGTTGCGACCAACACGTCGGTGCGAATCGTCACTGCAGCTCACATTAGCTTCCCCATTACTTTTCATTTCGTAGATTCATTTTCTGCACCATTACTATGGCCTAACAGGAAAAATAAATAGACCAGTTGGGTGAAACCAATTTTATCAATACCATTTTAGGACCAGAGCACATACACAGAGGCACATTACCATCTGGAGTAGTCTTTTGGCTAGCAACCCTTATTACAACAATTTGTCCTTTTCTGGTATATCTAAAACTCCATTTATCTGACCCATTTTCATCATTTAACTCTTGACAGTCACAAACTGCTAACAACTGCTGCCAACATTATATAGGTCCTTCGATGGATGTTGTGTTGAGCTATAAGGGACTAAGGGCCATATGTAGGAAACTAAATTGCGATCACAAAGGCTGAAATTTGCAGAATTTCAGTGTTTGCGATCGCAGTTTAGGCTGTGTGCAATGTAGAACACAAAAACCCACTTGCAAAATAAGGAATCGCAAAATTTGCGATTCCTTATTTTGCGAATGCATTTAAGGATTCCTAATTTGCGATTCCTTAAATGCAATGTAGGAAGCACACAAGTTGTGCGATTTTGGCATAAGGAATCGCAAGTTACCATCAACTTCAGGTTGGTGGTAATTTGCGATTCCTTTGAAAAATGCACTTTTTTTTGCATTTTTCAAAGTGCCATGTGGAGCACATACATGCCCTTAGGGCATGTATGTGAGCCACATGTGCACACATGCTTATTTCAGGGGTGCAACAGGGTGTCCTATTGACACCCTTGCAACCTTGAAATTGCATTCTCAATTTGCGATTCTCTAATTGAATGAACTATTATCTTATGACGACCTGTAATAGATAATTTTTGTTTTAAACTGAGGTTTCACCATAAGGTAACACTTTTATCAGTCATTAATATATATTTCTAGAGACAAAACATATCACCAAAAGAATGAGACAGACTTGATAAAGGTAGTTTAGTAAAAACATGTATTTAAGGCCTCAAGAATAGAGTAATATCAGACATACCTTTAAAGACCAGATTTAATGACAAGTAAACATTGCAAAGTAAACCATACAGTAAATGAAATGTCAGGTTCAGTGATGTTCATACAAACCAATCAATGTCGTCTCAGGTTCTCTCCTCAAGAAATCAGTTTATGTCCATTATGCAGCTTTGATTGCCACATCAGGAGTCAGAATAACCCCTAAGCTGATTATTTCCCAGCACCTGGTTGGCAGCCGGCAATAGTAAAGGACAAGGTGTCAGTTCACTTAAAGTTCAGTTCCTTGGAGTCTATGCCACTCAGAACTAGTGATTGGGGGCAAGAAAATAGAAAAGTTCATGACAAGCAACATGCGTGGATCAAGGGAAAAACCAACAGAATTTTGAGCAGGGAAAGATCAGACAGCCAGTCAGTAAGCCCCTGACTGCTTCTTAATTTGGTCAATTATACTCCAATAAATCCAGGCTTACACCCTGAAAGTATTGATTACATCAGTTCATGTGGTTTCATTGGTCGCTTACAATGAGCTGTTATGCGGTGATCAGTAAAATATACTAATCCGGAAGAATTAGGTCATCTTTTTCTCACATTTTCTTTAGGACCATTATATTCCTTTTAGTTAGGGTCTAGTAACATCCTCAGAAGTACGCAGTACATTTCGTCATATGCAACATAGTTGGTACAATTCAACAGAATGTGCTAGATGTGAGAAAAGAGTCAGTTGTAAACGAGAATACAGATGGAAACCTTACAGAATGTTCTCACAGGGCTTGGGTGTCAGTTTCACATGATGTAACATTAGTTTAGGAAAGAAATCCTTTGAGGCCTAAGCAGAACACAGCTAAATTACAAAATAATAAAAAGCACACGTTTCTAAATGCATTTACCTTTTTCTTATTAATTCAAATACGACTGGTTTATGAAATACATGTCAGTATTGAGCACTACTAAAAAATTGTCTTTACTCTTAAATCATTATTCGTACGTTATCATGCAAATTTTAAGTTCAACGTTTCACTTTTTAATGTGTACAAATACATATGTTACATTACAGAAGCCCTATAACATTCTGTGTCTTTTCCTTGGTTAAATGTATTCTTTACACTCAATTTGTGTCAATACATGAGTTTCTAAAGCAATCACATGGAATATATTATTCAGTGCACAATATTATTTGTCAATGAACGTTTTCTAAAGGTTACAGTTTAATTTTCATCTAATAATACGTAAATGCGTATAACCTTTTTGTTTCTTAGCATAGTTTCTCATTGCTATATGTATCATATATTCTAACATTCTGCATGCTTTACAATGCAATATCTAAAACATGAGTGTGCAGACGAAATTTTTCTTAGCAGGTAAACATATAATTTATTTTGTCCCATCCATTTAAAGGGGTATCGTA
The DNA here is from genome assembly GCF_964261635.1 of Lissotriton helveticus. Lineage (NCBI taxonomy): Eukaryota > Metazoa > Chordata > Amphibia > Caudata > Salamandridae > Lissotriton > Lissotriton helveticus. The sequence goes on along the minus strand of NC_136059.1, from coordinate 1,596,101,570 downwards.
AATTGATTTTAATAGGTAGGAATTGGTGAAGATGGCTGCATGGTAAGATCTACGTTCCATCAATAGTGTCCAGAAAATGGCAACAAATGTGGCAAGTACATGCAGGAAACATCACTTTTCCACAGTAGTATATTACAACAGAAGTCATTTCTGTGTTTTGTTTCTTTTGCTTGATTGACCTGATAACTATATTTGTTTGTCCGATGCACATACATATACAAGTGTCTTTAAAGCATCAGAACTGTATGCTTAGGAATTCTAGAGTGGGGTGTACAAGACTAGTAATACAAGAGTCCTTTTTAGCATGCTATCTCCTTCCTTTGTGAATCTCCCCCAAAACATCCAACTTTGTTTTAGAAAAATGGCCAGGAGGCCATGTCCTTTCTATTTGTACTAACTGTATATGAATATTACATGAGAATTCACAATTAATCCCCTTTTTAAAAATGTTGGAGTTAATTCACAAAAGCTTGTAAGAATACAGAAATGAGTACTGCAGAACTAATACTTTACAAACTTCAAAATTTATTTCTTACATAGTCCTGGGGCCCTAATATGTAAAGGGTGCAATTTCCTTGTTTGTGCCCGGTACATCTTAAAACAGGTGCGCCGGGCACCAACAGGAATAGTATACCCTATTACATAGAATGCTCTGCCCCCAGAGAAGCTGTAAACTTGTGCTCCCTGGAACAGTGTGTTCAAGTGAAATACAAAGCGGGGTAAAGCAGCTGCTTCATATTTCACAGTGCAGGCGGCAACCCACTTCACTTTTAAAGGTAATTATAGACCCCCTTGCAGGTGGGTGCAGTCATTGACTGCGTCTGCCTGCAAAAGGATGTATGGGGGTCTCAATGGGGACCCCTTACCCCATGACAGAGAGCTGTAATCAGGGGGCAAACTGACAGTGTGCCACCTTGGAGGTGCGTCTCTTTAGAGCTTCTTTGCCTCTGCACCCACGTCTGTATTACGGCACGGGAGCAGTGTCAAAGGGATTCCCTCATTTTCATGGGTACATGCCCCCATGCAAATGAGGGAATGCCCTCTTGAGAAAGAATTGGCGCTGTATGTGAGGTAGGGCTTTCAGTATTACAGAAGGGGCTATAGAAGTGCCTGCAACACCTTCTATAATACCTTAGTGTCCCCGGGCCACAGAAAGTGAACGCAAGCGCCTGTTGCTCCCCCACGGCACCTTCTGTAATGGGCCCCAGATGCGTTCTTGTGATTACATTACTAATGATTTTCCCTCTAAACGTAGGGTTTCAGCTTTTGTGCTTTACTTTGCCCTTTATGTACGAGTACATTAAATTCACTTGCTGGTGGTTATTCCATTTTAATGAGATGGTGTTAGTCAGACTCACACATACTTTGACAATAAGAATTGTACCATGGTTACTATTCTACTACTTCTGCAAATTCTACTACTGACATACAACTACTACTAATGATGATGATGCTAATAATGGAATATTGTAAAAGATATTAACAATAATGATAATAATGTCAATAATAATAATAACTGTAATAATTTTACTAAATTATTATTATTATAATTAATAATATATCCATGGTGCACACATTGTTCAATACAGTAGTGAAGTCGTTACTTTACTTTTTGATTTATGCCGTCCCATCTATGGGCCCGATTCACAAAGGTAAAATGAGACGAAAGTCTAACTTTACGACTTTCGGTATTCACAAAGGTCATTCATGAGTAGTAAAGTTAGACTTTTGTCTCAGGTAAACCTAAGTTTTGGTCTTAAGTTTAACTGAGACCAAAACTGAGACAAACATCTAACTTTACTACTCGTAAATGCAGTTTGTTAATACCGAAAGACGTAAAGTTACACTTTCGTCTCAGTTTACCTTTGTGAAAATCAGGGCCTATGATTTTCAAATTGACCAGTGTACTTCAGTTATAACCCCTTTGCTCAGCTCTGGATGCAGAGAAAAACACATGAAAGACTAGACAAAACAGCAACCTACACAAATACTCATAAAGGTAATTTGTCCAAAGAAAGTAAAGTTATTTGAATCATGTCAAGGCATTTTGAAATCACGCGTGATTACTCTCCGTTTGGTCTGAAGCCAAGCATTTATTCAATTGCTACGAACCTTGTGGGGCTTCGATTTCTCAACAAAAATGTTCTGCTCAAATAGTTGGAAAATCTATAAGCCATCAAAAGTTAATTCGTACCATCTAATGCAAAAAATGTTGGGGACCTTTCAGTGTGTTCTTTCCTATGGTAAGCAATCTTCAATAAAATGCACAGTCCATTAAACTTTATACAAACAAATGGGAAGCTAGCCCATGAGTTCTGCTTCCATTCTTTGCTGATCTCCCTCAATGGAAATGCTGTTCCATATAATGTTAATACAATGTAAATAGGTTTTATGATTGAGGGTTCAGTCAGAACTATTACGTAAATTAGAAAAGTCTATCAGCTCCATATTTCCTTTCAAAAATAAAATGCTTCGTACAAACAGCATCAAGCTATTAGTATGTAATAGAGTTTGGGTGTAAGTTCACATGCAGTGATTTGATTTTTAATACTATCTTAGCTTCACTCATTGATTGTGAAAGCCGTTTATCTGAAAGCATTTTATGCTGAATCTTATCCTCTCAGGGGCATATTTATAAGATATCAGGCAGCGCATCAAGTCACGTTGCCGAGCAGTGCTGCGTGATAGGGAAAGGATAGAAATGTGCCATACTTAACAATATAAGGTGTATCCCTGCCCTTTGTCAGCCCTGGTGCTGGCGCACAATGTCTTGTCTTTCAACAATGCAGGCACCCTTTCACCATTGCGCAAGGGTGCCAGGGTTGTACGCAGGGTTGTTTTTGTTCAGGAAGTGATACCTTCTTTACACAAAAACAATCCTGGGATGTGTTTTCCTCTTTCTGAGTGTTCTGTAGACTGCAGCAAGCATAGAAAGAGGAAGTAATGAAGAGAAATAAAGATATTTCTCCTTGTTACGCCTCAATTGGGTAGACGTAGCCTTTTGATGCATTCCCAGGTTTACCAGTTTTGGTAAATCTGGGAATGCGCCAAAATCCATGGGTGGATGTAAGGAAACACCCACTCCACATCCTTAGAACATCTCCCTGGTGCAGAGTGATGCAACATAAAGATTTGTGATGCATTGCATTACTCCTGATTCATCAAGCCACTCAGGGCCTTGCAAGGTGGCCTTGTGTGGCTTGATAAATCGCACTTAGATGTTTTGTCGTGCATGCACCCTGTTGCATGGCGCAAGTGCCATGGAACTACATTAAAATTGTGGCACTCAAAGTTGGAGATAATGCAGAGAATGCAGTACTGCACCAACATTTCCATCAATTGTTCTTATTAAATTGTGTCAGCGGTTACAGCCATACAAACTTCGAAAAACAAAACAAAATAGTTGACTATAGCTTACATAAATCTATTACTCTAATACAATAAGAATGCACATAATATATTTCAGATAATCCACTGAGGAGCCGGAAATAATCAACTGTTGTATACAATCAATTCAATTACATTTCCAAAACACTGCCATACATTTGACTACTACAAGATTGTGTGAAAATGTTCATGATTCAAGTTTACAGAGGTGTAGGAGGTTAGAGTAGAGTTATGTCTCTTTAGAGCAGCCTACTCCGTCCTTAACGTTAACTTGAAACTCCTACATATTATGCTAGGAATCCAAAAAAGATATTCCCTTGGGACATGAATTCGTCGTATCTCATCTCTCAATTTAGTAAATGACTGACATCACTTACAAAATGTTAAACCTATTGACAATGCCCGCAATATCTACAGACACTCCACTTGGAATGACAGTAAGCTGCAAATGTTATTTTTCACTGAGAAGTTTGCCTAAGTATTGATTTTGCACTTGTTAGGGGGTGAAAGCATTTGCAAAAACGTGCACGCTTCACGAACAATATGTATGCATTTATCTTCAGTACTTTCCTTCAAATTTATTTGAAACTAGTTTTGATGGTTTTTCTCATGAACTATGTTGCTGGACTTGCCTGTCCAAGAGCATATTTTTACGAGGCATTTCTTCTTCAGTTTTTCTGAAGAATCTCTTGTGCCCAACTGAGATAATGGAGTTATATGTGTTTTGAAAAATTGGCGCCTAGATTAACGAAGACATTTTCAATGGTAAATATATTGACACAATGGGGTATATTTACCAAGATTTTGCACCATGCTTGCACTATAAAAGTGTTGCAAGTCGTTGTAAAATCGTTTTTCCAATTAACTTTTCAGTGCAAAGCTTTGCATTGCAAATTCACTTGAAAGTAGCACAAAGTGATGTAAAGTGCAGCTTTGCTTTACTTAGTGCCAATGGGTATTCCATAGGTAGTGCATGGAAGTTCCCATGCAACTACTCATGATTTTTGATGGAAAAACCTATTTACTAAAAAAACGTAGACAGGATTTCGTGTCATAAAATAACAACCATTTCAAACAGGTGCTAACAAGGAAAAATGATTTTATTTCTCCTTTCTTTTTCCAACTTTTCATGTGTGCTGCACTGTACAGCCCACTTTCAAGGCGGAAAAAGATTTAAAGTCAGTCTCAGCAATGTATTTTGTACTGGAAGGTTTCCTTATGGTACAAAATCTATGCTAGACTTGAGCAGACACCCTTGCACTATGGCACAAAGATGTGTGTGTGGCGATTGGCAGCAAATATATGCACCGGCACTGGAGAGAGGGGAGAAGATAGCCATATGCCATTTTTGGCTGCCAAGTTGCGTGATAAATCTGGGCCAATGTATTGTGTTGCTTTCCCTCATGCAATCATCCACAAATCTTCCCCTAAGTTGGCATCCATTAACTTTAATTTTGAGGAGAGAAGTTTGCTATATACCTTTGCGTTTGAGATTTGTATTTTATTGCAGCTGTGGGAAACACTATTCCTATTAATAGACCGTTTCAATAAGGCATTACGATTATCGAATTTCTCATGCATTTACAATACAAATTATGTACCATGCCATTTTAATGTATTTTAACTCATGTGAAAAAAATCTGAATTTTTCTATAATTTTGTGAACTGATGAATATTTATGAACTGCACACTACCGAGATACTAGTACCTCCGGTATTGGTTACACTGGGTGCGGGGTTACCTGATGAATTACTGGGGTACTCAGTCAGTCGAGTGAAGACACGAGCATGGTTTAATGCCCTCATAGACACTTCTGAGTAGGAGAGGTGGCGGAATAACCTAGGCTAAACCCATACAGGCGGATTCTGAATTGGTGGCGCTAGAGAGCAGACAACGAGAGCAACGAGTCTCGTAGAGAGTAGCCGAGAGCAGCGGAGCGGCGGACTGGCGGAGCGGAGGGGGGCGAACGTTGGAGCGAACAGTCGAGGAGGTAGAACACGGTGCTCTGTGCTTGCAGCCTGTCACAGGGGGCGCTCCCGGCCCAAATCCCTCCAATTTGCCCTGCTGCTCAGCCCGGCTCGTCCTAGCAGACCCACGACCCACGGCCCGTGGCAGCGTTAACGGTGAGAGAGCTGCGTGGCGCCACGGTGGGGGTTACTGTCCTGTTTAACAGGTATTGAGCAGCACTGAGCGGCACTGTTTTGGTTCCTGCACCGATTACGGGCCGATTACAAGGCAGCATCGCCCGTACTACCTCCCGCTACACATCCGCCCCACACCTCCCCCCCAAAAAAAGGGGAAGACAACAATTGCAAAAACTGACCTGCCCCGCCCTGCCCTGCCCTGCCATAGCTCGCAAATATCCACCTGGAAAGGCAAGGCCCCTTCTACATTCCCCAGGGCTGTGAGAGGGGCAGGACGGGGGTGAGAACGGGGAGGCAGCAACAGCAACAGTGCAATAGAACAACAGTGCAATAGAAAACCAGAGATCGCAGGCCGTCGTCCTAACAACAACGCAAGAGAAGGGAAACAATTTTGGATTAAACTGACTAACCCTGCTCAGTGCAGTCTAGCCTGAGTGCAGCCTGGCCTAGCCGGCATACTTCGGTGCAATTTGGAAAACAACTAGACAAAAAAAAAATCAATTAGGCATTAAATATCAAATAACAAACAAACAAATATCATATAATCATTACACAAACTATTTCATCACAAAAACAAAGAAACAAAGAAACATAGTGACGCTACAGGCGCTAGGGACCCTAGGGGACCTAGGGTCGCAAGGGACTATCTTTGCGCAAGGGGATCCAACCACCATTCCGATCCGGGCTAAATTGCCCCAAATACTTGCTACAACTCAAGAGTGGGACCCACAATTATAACAGCTATTGCCCAGCTCCTCCCTCCCGCCCCGCTCTCTCCCTGACGGCAGATGCCCTTACTCAAGGGGCAGATGGGCTTGGGAGGGTGAGGGTGAGCGTGAGGGCAAGGGATAGGGCTACAGGCAGAAGGCAGAAGGCTGAAGGAGTGATTACTACACTTTCAGCCACTACACTTTCCTTACCCACTCTCTGGAAATTAGGAGCACAGCCTATGACTGATTTGCTCGTGTGTGAGTCCGAATCCAGAGAACTCCTGAGGTGGTAGGTTCCACGCAGGTTGCAAGCAGGTGTGAGCGCGGAGGTCCGCGCTGTGATTACAATGACGCTGCAATCCAACAAGTACTTCAATAACAAGGCAACTGGGGATGCGTTCTGGGAAGGAAAGATCAACAGGTCCCCTGACAAAGAAGGTGCGGAAGAACCAAGCACCTAAGATACAAAAAAAGATAAAAGCGCAGGTAAAAGGATTAAACCAGACCCTAATCTCACCAATTGCTCGGATGTTCGAAAAGTCAACTAAAATACCGCAGAAATTCGACTTCTTGGCTGACCCGACCGGGGTACTAATGTCAATGGAATCAGACACATCCAAAAACCAATTACAAACCCCAATTGAACCATTAAACATCTTTAAGGAAAAAAACAGTGATACAGTAGAATCAGTGGAGGAAAAAAGCTCAATAAACGAAATGAAAGAAAAGGATTCATTATGCGAAATCTTGGACCTAAGAAGGTATCCAACACATTACACTCCACAGCAGCTAAAAGACGCCGAGGTAACAAATAAGGACAAAAGAGAGATTGAAGAGTCAATACAAATTACACCTCTGCAGCAGCAATCTATAGCACTGAAAATGACAATACCATTAGAGATCAAAGTGGACATAACAAATAAGAGGAAATTGCAAGAAACAAGTAATAATGACATTGACACTTGGAAATCACATGTAGCAGAATCTACAACATTAAAAAAGTTTGCGAATAATACCACAAATATAGAGCGGGAAACGCCACTACCATTACCATCAGAGATCAACGTGGACATAACAAAAAAGCAGAAAATGCAAGAATCAACTAACATCAACATGGACACATCGAAATCACATGTAGCGGAATCTACACCAATGAAAAAACTTGCGAATATTACCACAAATCTCACAGGAAAAAAACAAGTATGTGTTATCCCAATAAATGGAGTTGTGAGTCATGTAAACACAGAATATAGCTTCTCAAGGGAGATAAGTGAAGAAAGTGGAAACCAAGGATCACAGACACAGAATGCAAATGGTATAGATAACGAGGATCATGCAGCAAAAAAGAAAAAATTGGAAGGAGAACATCATATAGAAGAAGCAATCAACAAAATCTACCATACCAAAATAGATTTGGATCAAAAACCAAAAAACATAATAAGTCAAGATACAGGAGCTATATGGGATATATTCTACCAAACTTCTACTTTAACACTGGAAGTACTGACATATCAGTCAAATAAAATGGACACCCAAATTGAAATAATGGGAGTAATGGCTAATGCAGTCACTGGAATAGACGGAAAATTGTCAGAACTAAACCGCCTAATAACTAAAGCTTAAAAACATGTAGCAATTAACAATTTTGAATGCACTTGTGAATGAATCATAAATAAACTTGCAACTATCCCTGAAGTAGTTAATACCATTTTAGAGGATGTGAAAGACCTAGTTCACAAAAAATATAACAACAAAAAGAGGAAACAGGTCAAGCCCAGCAGCCCATCTACGATCATATTAATACTCCAGTAAGAAAACAATGGGAGCTGGTGGAAGTCAACAAACCAAAGCAAACTGAAAATATAATAGGCCAGAATGGGGAAACTGATTTGTTACCCATCATCATGCAAAAAGCTTATGGAAAAATAATTACAGAAAAGGATAAGGAAAATGGTCAAGGATATAAAATTTCAAAGAGACAAATGAAAAAAATTCGTAAAGCAAGAAATAAGGTAAAAAATTAAAACACAGTAAAAAAATATCCCCCCTCGGAGAAATCTCTAGAAATGAACCAGGAAGACACAATACAAGAAGAAATAGATCTAGAAAAAAGCAAGGATGAGATGATCCAGTCCGAAACGGTGGAAAAAAACGAAAAAGAAAAAAAATATTATGACATCTTTAACAAATCATCTAAAGACCAGATGGATACCAAGCCAAATGTACTCAATGAAATTAAAGTAGAAGATATCAAGGACCAAAAACAACTGACGCAAAGGCAAAGCAAGGAAATAAAAAAAACAGTATCAAGAAGAGCAAAACAAAACTCAGGATTGTAGAGTAACACTCTCTCAAAAAGGAAATGGATGTATTTCCTGGTGCCATCTACGTGATATACAAAGTAACCCGAATGAAACAAAGATACTATTTTCTGAACTAGAGTCTAACAAACTGTTAAATGGTGAAAAAAATCTCTTAGATTAGAGCGTACAGAGAACAATTCGTCAAGTTAAAAACAACTCACTGAATGAACCCACAAATCCCTTGCAACAAAAAAAGTATTTATTCCTGTTAGAAAAGAAGTCAGGTGAGACTGCGCCTAACTCAGAACCAGCAAATAAAAAGATGGGTATTGGAGACTACAAATGTAATAATGAAGAACTAACTATTACAAGGACTGGCCAAGACAAACTAATCATCTGTAAAACCCATCAAAAAGTAACTGAAAACAAAACGGACTCATTACCCTCAAAGATGTTGTCACAAATAATATTGACACCATTATATGACTCAAGAGGCAAAAGTGACATTCTGAATAGAGGTAATATCTTACAACTAATGAAATCAATACCTTCATTGGAAAAAGTAACTACAAAAGACATTGAAACTGTGGGCTTTGTACAAAACCTGGATGGTACTCAACCGCTCACAGTCTTAACGTTAAATACAGCCTGTCTAGTGGATCAAATCATGCAGGAGCAAGAAGTTTTCCAAAGTTGGGGGATACAAATTAGTCAACCTCTGCCCAAACCTTACCCGACCCCGTTTAAAAAAGAAAGAATTCCCAAGAAATGCTCCTAAAGAATCAAAGAATAATCCGGTATACTCAATACAAAACCCCCCCCCAGGGTAGTACACATCAGGCTAAAGAAGAGAGCACGGAAGAAATAAAAGTTGTAGAATCTAAGCAAATAAACGAAAATTGGATACGGAATGCACTACATGACGACTGACAGAAAAATGTTCAAAACAAATTCAAGGAAAGGAGGTATCCCCGACACCCGGTTTGCATATGTTCTTGGAACATAAACGGAATGGGTAAAAAAATTATTAACGCTGGAGTAGATTCCTTGTCAAATCTTTACCAAATCATATGCTTACAAGAGACATGGGAAACGGAAGCTTTCTTTTTACAAGGTTATAAAGGGTACTACGTACCAGCCATCAGATATTGCAAATTTGGACACCCATGTGGGGGACTGGCAATACTCATTGGGACCGACATGCAAATCGACCATGAACAGCTGGTCATCAATAACGCAAATATACAAGCAGTTAAGATAACATTTGCATCTGGTGAGCAAAAAAACAGGAACACGTTAATATTATTTAACATATATATTCCACCAAACCAGTCATCTCGCAAGAACATAAGTGTCGAACTAGTAACATTTCTGCTGGAACAAATAATGCTTGACCCAACCGTTAATATTCTAGCTACAGGGGATTTTAATATAAACTTGCTGATTCAAATGACACGGGATGATTTTATCCACTCTCAAAATTACGAATGGTCTATCCCGGAACAAGCTGTCGACCTTAGCATTATTACCAAACAAAATCCAATTGGAAAAAATCTACTGATGGACTTGGAAGCAATGGGTCTACGAGTATTAAACGGCAGGTTCCCAACCGATCAACCCGCTGGCTGGTCATTTCATAATCATGAATTAAAATCAAGAATAGAATTTACATTATTATCAATAGATATGTTTGATAAAATTGGTTCCTATAGACTTAAAAAGGTAACTGAGAGTGACCACAGCCAGCAAATATTGGAAATGTATTTCGAACTTCCAAAATACCAAAATTATTTAACTACACGAGGTCATATCACTACGATTAACCATAGGAAACTCATTTGGAAACCGGATAAGAAATATGTTGTGGGAAAAAAAGGCCAAAAAACTGGTCCAAGAATGTTTCAATGATCAGCCTATCCAGTCTACACTAACACTTTGGGAACAGTTCACCCAGAAAGTAGTTGAACTGGACGAAGGTACTCCAACTAGCAGGAAATCCCAACTTAGGACGAAAATAAAAAGAGATATTAGTATTAATCCTCCATACACAACTAAAAAAGTAAGGCGGATTCGTAACAAACTGAGAAAACAGCTAACTAGGATGCCGGTTAATGAGGAAATAAGAAATCAATTTAGAAGTGTGAATAATAATTTGAAGAAATTATTCTGATCTGAAAAAAACAAAGCCCAGCAAGCCTTGTGGACAAAAATCTTCCACGCAAGCAACCAACCAAATTCCAGAGAATTTTAGAAAATAATTAATGACTTAAACAGACCTAATAAACACGTGATAGCCTCGCCAATAATGGAAGAGGACTTGGTAAGATTCCTCAAAAAGACCTTATATGTTGAAGCAGAGTTTCGCTCTCAGGATGACACTCAGACAGAGATCACTGAAAGAGAACAAGACATTGATCCGGTGAAAGACTTCTCAAACAGCGAGGTAGCCAATTTAATAAAGAGACAAAAGGATGGAGCACCGGGACCCAACGGAATTCCGTTTGCACTTTATAAAGAGGAACCCGCTCTATGGGCTACTTATTTGACAAAGGTCTTTAATGTAGTTAGGCAAACAGGGCAAATACCGGAATCCTGGAGGGGATCATTAATATCTCCTGTCTACAAAAAGGGTAATTGTCAACTACCCGAGAACTATCGTTTGATCACTCTCCAAGACACGGACGCAAAGCTATTTGCGGGTCTTTTATTGTTAATTATGTCAGATTGGGTGAAAGAAAGGCTAATATTACCCCCAACCCAAACAGGGTTCATTAAAGGCTTAGGAACCACAACTAACATTTTAATCTTATCAGTTTTAACGGATAAAGCACTTTTAGCTAAACAGTCCCTCTATTTTTGTTTTGTCGATTTTAGATCGGCCTTCGATCTTGTAAATAGGACCCTTCTATGGAAAAAACTTGAAGATTACGGAATCCCTGGCTCACTACTGAACTTTATCAAACTACTGTATTCTGAAAGCTGGGTCAAGGTGCGGATCGGAGATGGCCGATCATTATCCAATAAAATACCGGTGATAGGCGGCCTTAAGCAGGGTCGCGTGCTTGTGCCATTACTTTTTAACTTATTTGTAGCTGACCTCACCAAAGCACTAAACGAAGTTAACTCACACCGCCTAGGCTAGCCGGAAAACAAATGTCGAATCTGCTATATGCAGATGACGTGGTGTTGCTGTGTCACACAAAAGTGGGACTACAAAGACTAATTGATCGTACACTTAGGTATGAAAAGGATAACCAAATGATAATAAATGAGGCAAAAACAAAAATAATGGTTGTCAAAAGGAACAGAAGACAAAAAAATAAATGGATGCTGGGACAAACTCACCTTGAGCAAGTAGATAACTATCGGTATCTCGGTGTCCTATTTAATGAGAGTGGAAGTTTTCTCCCCCAAAGGAACGATATTACCAGGAAAGCAAATAGCTTGATTGCAGCATTTAGAACCATACAAAAGAATCTAACTGCACTGACATACGGACCTTTATTAAAAATCATATCTGCTAAGCTATTACCAGCTTTAACCTACGGTGCCAAAGTCCTAAACGGTAAGGATGCGGAGTTAATTAACAATGCAGTGGCAAAAACCTACAAAATACTATTCAACCAACCATGTAATGCCTCACAGGCACACATAAGGCTGGAGTTTGGGATAAATAATCAGCATTATGCCGGCAAAGCCAAATTTTAAAAGTTTGGATCCGTGTAAAAAATGATCAGGACAATCAACTGTCTCGAGCATTATGGCAAGAAGTAAGAGCCAACCAGAAACTAAAAGCATGGTCATACTTAAATAAAGCAAAAGAAGAATTTGGAATAAGAGCAATTTGGGAAAACACAATCACCCAGGAAAGCTTTAAAAAAACAATTAATAAGCTGGTTATTCATCTATCGCTCTTAAAAGACAAAGAACTATTGGTAAAAAGAAAGCACTCTTGGCCAATTGTAAACGACTATAAAAAAAGCAAGTCCAAAATTACCTTCAAACTCCCTGGTCCGACCAAAGTAAGCGAAAATTTATAAGAGTACGCTTTGGTCTATGGCCAGGTTTGTGCCATCTTCCAAAAAACACAAAACAGGTATGTGGAGGGTCTAGGGGAATATTTATTGACCTGTCTGCTCAAACCCCTATCCAATATACGAAACACAGAAAGGAGCAGACCAGGTCCAAACAATTTAGGTGTAGGGCTGTGCTGGCCTCTGTGCGGCAAAGAAACATGCGTGAGATAGAGTGCTGAAGAGAATGTTAAGGCCTACAACTGTGGAGTGCAGAAAGCTAGAAACAATTTCCATCAGACCCCCCAGGAAGGGTGGTGATTCACATCATGTGGAAATTGTTGTAAATCCCATGCCAGAGACGACCAATTAAGTGCCGTTCCGGAGGGATATCCAAAAGCGTACTTATGTTGTACATTTAAGGATACAAAAAAAGGTGCAGTGCTCAAAATAAAAAGGTGAATAAAATTGGCTACCTGATCTCTAAACAGTGTCTAAACAGAGAACTAAGTGTCAATGTTAAAAGCACGCCAGCTAGTGGGATGTTGCATCCTGTGGCGCTGAGCAGTACGGTCGACATGTTTCAGCCTGGTGGACAGTTAGTCCGGCTTTCTTCAGGACCTTGAATTGGAAAGGCTACTGCATCTTGAAATTAGCAAAAAATGTACTAACAACGAATTTTTATAGGTATCAAAATTGTAGATACTTAAGTGTCCACTGAAGGGGAAGATATATGTCTTCTTCCCAGCATTCTGTGGGTGATGACCTCACCTCACCCGGCGACCGCTCGGGAGTATGAGGCCCCGCTCTATCCGTCGGTGCCCCTCATCTGAGAGCGGTATCTACAATTTTGATACCTATAAAAATTCGTTGTTAGTACATTTTTTGCTAATTTCAAGATGCAGTAGCCTTTCCAATTCAAGGTCCTGAAGAAAGCCGGACTAACTGTCCACCAGGCTGAAACATGTCGACCGTACTGCTCAGCGCCACAGGATGCAACATCCCACTAGCTGGCGTGCTTTTAACATTGACACTTAGTTCTCTGTTTAGACACTGTTTAGAGATCAGGTAGCCAATTTTATTCACCTTTTTATTTTGAGCACTGCACCTTTTTTTGTATCCTTAAATGTACAACATAAGTACGCTTTTGGATATCCCTCCGGAACGGCACTTAATTGGTCGTCTCTGGCATGGGATTTACAACAATTTCCACATGATGTGAATCACCACCCTTCCTGGGGGGTCTGATGGAAATTGTTTCTAGCTTTCTGCACTCCACAGTTGTAGGCCTTAACATTCTCTTCAGCACTCTATCTCACGCATGTTTCTTTGCCGCACAGAGGCCAGCACAGCCCTACACCTAAATTGTTTGGACCTGGTCTGCTCCTTTCTGTGTTTCGTATTTTGTGCCATCTTCCACCATGGAAGTCAACTGAAGGCAATATGATATGTAGGCTATGTAAAGGGGGACAAGAAGATATTTTGCACCTGGTATGTCTGTGTCCTGCAATAAAAGCAGAAAGGAAAGTAATCCTCAGGCGGTTATTTAATGCTCGAGGTATAAGAACTTGTAGACAAGAAATATTGGCATGTCTAAGCCCGAACGATCTACCAATGAATGCTGCTTTTGTAACATTTTTAACTGTGATTGCGAAAGGCCTTAAGGAAAATTTTATATAGATTTCGTCTTTTAAAAAGATTAGCATTATTATTTGTATGATGTTCTTAAACTTTTCATTGTTGAAGATATTTTAATGTGTACTTTTTTGTAAGATTTTAATTAATCAAACAAATAAAATTAAACTTGAAACCATACTGATCCAGCACAATGTTTACAAGATCACGGATCCTGGAAGTGAAATTGGATTGAAGAGTTGCTTTTAAATTTAGTTCAAGCAACACAGGGAAATAATAGCTGTCACCACTGATGGCTGTTCAAAGACTTAAGGCACCCAAATATCGTATACTCAAAGCCTGATCACTGCAATAAACTAAGCAGAGTGCATGAAAAAGCACTAATTTAAATGTATTCTAAAGGACTCATCCTTGTGCAGAGAGACTTAAAATAAACTGTCTAGAATTGCTGCAAAGCACACCACAACAACACTATTCTCCATAGAATGCATCCGCTCACAATAGTAAACACTGATAAGCGACAGTAAAAAATGAGGAACGTCCTCAGAAAATACGTACATACATTGGAGTCATTAAAGTAATAAAACCTTTGTTTTTTTCCAAAGCAATATCGCTCATAGACACAGTTAGACCATATAAGTTATGTACAGATTTAACACTCAAGGCAGCACTGGTGATATAAACCAAAACATATTCCACAGCGACTAGTTACAGACTCTGGAGGAAAGCGACTTGTGTCAGCTCAGTGAAATGTAGAAGACGAAGCCTCAGACCCTTGGTACACATAAATGAAACATCGACTTCCCTGGGCTTTCTCATATAACAACCAAAGTACTTTATTAACCTTTGTTAGAAGCTTGAAGTGTTAACAAAGAGACAACCAATTACTTTCCTAAAATAAGTCAGCCAGCACCTGATATAGATGTATGTTTTACATTCAGAAGCACAATGCTTCGAAACATTAAACACATACTATAACATTATAACACATGGATTTGGTGCCATACATCAATACATAAAGTAAATGTAATGTTACTTAAGACAACGAACACAAATAACATAAAGGAATGAAATATAGTGCGGGTGAACAGCTATATATTATATAGAGACATATCGAACTGCGCAATTAGCAACACTTTCCAAAATCAAAAGGCATACTGAAGAAGATGCCTGGTTGTTTTAAAAACAAACATTGGCAAAGTAAATCGGTTTAGCTCTAATGATCTAGCACATGCAAACACAGCCATGTACGTATGTTGCATGCATGTGTTAGTACAGTAGTCCAGACCTATTAATTTGCCAGTGCTACTTTTATTTAAGAGCATCCCCCATTCACAAACACTTCTGGAAGACAGGCTTTCTTACTTCACTTGCTTGCTGCAATTCTGAGGCATTTTCTGCCATTTCAATTTCAGTGTCCACAAGTCACCATCAAAAATGGCAGAGATAAAGAGCATGAGAAATAATCGACTATCAACAACAATAATTAGAGAGGTAGGAGGACAATTATCGAGAAAGAAGCCAGAACAGGGACAAAACAGTTTGAACTAGTGAGTCTGATTCACAGTGAAAAGGGCACTCATAAAAAAAAGGTCGGTAGTGAGGGAATGAGACAACGAGAAACAACAGAAATAATTCCCTGAAGACGTCAGTGTTTTACCTGCTGACCAGAAAATTTAATCGAGTAATGTGTTGGACAAAGGTTTGAAACCTAGCAAAATAAATCAGAGAACGGATTTGCCTCCAGCAGGGATGTGTTTGTGTCTGTGAGTGAGTGTGTGTGAGTGGGCTACGAGGAATTGTCCCTGTGGTGTCTGGGTACTTTGAGCAAGTGCATCAAATAACTAAGGGCCCGATTCACAGAACTAACTTAAGACTAAATTCTAAACTTACTACTTTTGGTATTCACAGAAGGCATTTTTTTATTTTTTATTTTATTTCTTTCGTCCGGTCGACATAATATTATTACACATTAGCATTGTATAGACTTACATCGTATGTTACAGAGGTAGGAACTTGATTTTTACATTTGACATCATATACTCTTCGGTGGATATCTAGGATCATACAGTGGTGTGATGACAATCCTTAATACACGATAGGATCTCCTATGTTGCGTGCTTCTCTCTTTACCTACTTTGACTTGACATGCATACAGAGACATGGATAAAAATGGTGTTCACAATTACATTCCGTTCCCCTTTCCAAGGTTACAAATCCCAGTCAACCTCCCACACTCACTACTGTACGTCGTTCCCGTTTTTAAGCATCACTTTCTATGCTTAAGAGATATTGTTTTAGCAGTTCCCAGAAATCATTAGGGCCTCAATGCTTGCGCTAGTTCCTCTGCATATACATCCATAGTTTCCCTACAGTAGGACATGTCAACCAGCCATTCCTTAAATCTTGGGGGGCGTTTGCTGCCCCACCTAATAGCCACTCTCATTTTCGCTAGTAACAGGGACACCGCAAGGAACTTCCTTCTCTTTGCTGGCTTCAATTTATGTATCCCTAGCAGGCTTACAAAAGGAGCATTCAGTATTGGTTCAGCTGGCATCTTTGAAAGTGCAGTCATTATTCCTTTCCAGTACTTGTGTATCTGCGGACACGCCCATGCTATATGCAAAAAGTCAGCATGTTCAGTGTCGCATCTGTGACATCTGTCATGTGGTCTGAGCCCGTACCCATGTAACTGAGTCGGAGAGTAATAAAATTGGTGCAGAAATGTAAAATGAATAATGCGCAAATTGCAGTTGGATGTTAGTAGTTGTAGTTGCGTGCAGCTGTATTCCCAATCCTGTACCTCAATAGTTTCACCTAGCAGTGTCTCCTATCTAACATGTGATTTGTCGCTGGCCTCTGTTTGTTCTGATTGCGAAGTCATGTATAGACGTGTTATTAACTTCCGTCGTGTTGGCGCTGTCAATAAGGACTGTAGTGCGAGTAGTGTTGGTGGTTCCTCCTGGTAAGTGGTGTACATGTCCTTAATCGCCATTTGGAGGCGCATATTTTCATTGGGGTGTTGTATATGCTTAACGATGGGTCGTTTCGTTGTATAAACCTGCCATGAGAGAAAATATCTTTCATTGTGTACAACTTCATGTCCCCTAATAGTAATGACATTTGTTTCTCTTGCGTCACTGATAATCTCGGATGGTTAACTATGGGGAGTGTTGAGGCATAAATAGGTAGTTTGCTAATGTGTGCCATGCTTTTGAGGTACAGCGCACCGGATGTATCTTGTCTGTGTGGATATAAGATGTAGGGTTGGATACAAAAGCCATCAATGGAGTTGGATGTACGCTATCTGTTTCGACTGCCACGTGTGGGATGAACGCGTGGTGTGTCATCCAATAATGTGCATGCTGCGCCTGCGCGCATTAAAAATACAATTGCATGTCTGGTGCACCAATCCCTCCCTTGTGGTACGGTTTTGTTGA
This sequence comes from Lissotriton helveticus, assembly GCF_964261635.1. NCBI lineage: Eukaryota > Metazoa > Chordata > Amphibia > Caudata > Salamandridae > Lissotriton > Lissotriton helveticus. The sequence continues at coordinate 1,596,083,938 of NC_136059.1, read as the reverse complement.
CACTTTCCAGCTCACTCTAGCTTGTTTGCCCGCCCATGTAAGTCGTTGTAACAGAGTCGACAGTGTAGTGAAAAACGTTTGTGTCAGCCAAATTGGGATATTAATAAATAGATACAGGAGTTTCGGGAGAACGATCATCTTTTGCAGCGCAATTCTATATGCTAGCGTCAAGGGTAGCTTAGTTCATCTGGTAATCTGCTCATCTCGTTTGGTTAGCGCCTTACCATAGTTCTCTTTCACTACTTGGTCTGGATCTCTAGGTATCCAAACACCCAGATACTTGACTGGGTCAGTGTGCCATTTTAAAGGATAATTCAGCTTTGGTTGTTTGGTACACGGCGTCAGAGGGATTAACATCGATTTATCCCAGTTTATACGCAGACCTGTGTAACGCTCAAAGCAAATACATTCCGTGATCATATCGTTAAGGTATGTATTTGGATCTGGCATGAACAGTACCATGTCATCCGCATACAGAGATATATTAAGAGGTCGCAGTCCCAACTGTAGGGCGGCTTCAGAGTGGTGTTGGCGAATCTTGCGGACTAGGGGCTCCAACACCAGTGTGAATAGTATTGGTGATAGTGGGCAGCCCTGTCTTGTTCCTCTACCTATGCGTATAGAGTCAGATGTCTGTCCATTGATTCTAATCCGAGCAGTCGGGTCTGTATACAGGATGGTTATACATCTTATAAAGCCCTCCGGGATGCCCATCCTACGCAGCACCACAAACATGTATTCCCATTTCACCGAGTCATAGGCTTTTGCAGCGTCAAGCAGTGCTGCTGCGGCCGGCAACTCTGGGTCCAGATGATGGCAGAGGGCAAAAATGGTTCTTATGTTTTGAGTAGTGGACTGTTTGGGACAAATCCTGCTTGGTCAGGTAGTACCAATTTTTCTTGTAATAACTGTATTCTAGTGGCCATCACTTTTGCTAAGATTTTTACATCTATATTGATTAGGGATAGGGGCCGGTAAGAGTCGCAGTTTGCTAGGTCCTTGTCGGGTTTAGGAAGCGCTATTATCAGTGCCTCCCTAAGTGAAGCAGGGAGTCTACCAGTCTCATATGCCTCTTCATACATTGCTGCTAAGTGGGGCTGTAAGAGGTCTTGGTATGTGTTATAGAACTCTCCCGGGAGTCCATCCAACCCGGTGGCCTTGTTGTTCGGTAGGGACTTTATAACATCACTAAATTTGTCCTTAGTAATGTGGTGACTTAAGAGTTTCCTATGAGTATCCGATAGCCAGGTTAGTGCTAGATCCTGCAAGTAGCTGTCAATGTCTGCCGCATTAGTGCTTGATTGTGTGTCATATAGTTGTGAGTAGTATTCCATAAAGCGTCAAAATGGTAGGTGTGTTATACTGTGTATTACCCTGGTCATCTCTGATTTGTGTGATGTATGAAGCCGTGTGTGAGGGCCTGATCTTACTGGACAAAGCCCGCCCTGGCCTACCGCCGTCCCCATAGTTCTTTGCTGTGTATCTCTTTGATTTGTATTTAATCTCATCCTTTGCATATGTAGATAGTCATCCATCCTCTCCCTAATTCTGCCTAATAGAGTGGAGTCGCCCGTTTGTGTATGCTCCTCCTCCAGTGTTCCAATGTCCTTTTCTATGATATTCAATTGTTGTTGGATGTCTTTTAGGATCCCAGCGTGTTTACTAATGCAGTGACCTCTGACGGTTACCTTGAATGCTTCAATAAGGTACTAGCACTGGCTACTGATCCTGCATTCAGATCAAAATAGTCTGTTATTGCCTGACTAAGCTCTGTGCGAAATACCTGGTCCAGCAGTGAGCTCCCTTGTAACCTCCATGTGAATTGTTTAGGGATGTGAGTGGGGATTTCCAAGGTAACGTATACTGGGGAGTGATCTGACAGGGTTTTGGGTAAATGTCTTATCGATGTTGTCCAGGTACCTGCTTCTGCTGTGAGTAGCCAGTAGTCTATTCTTGACCACGTATTGTGTGTGGTTGATGTACATGTGCCCTCTTTTCTACCCATTCTCCATTATCTGTCATTCCCCACAATTCCATGCCTTCTTTTAGAACGTTGGCTGCTTGCTTTCCATAGCGCTCATTACCTGTAGATCTACCAAGGGTTGGGACTAGGCAGGTGTTAAACTCCCCACCCCATAATATAGATGCGCTAGGAAAATCTCTTTTTTTTTGTTTAAATATTTGTATTAAATTTTTGCGCGTACACACAGCATAACACAAAAGAAATCAAGATGACAAAAAGAAAAACCATCATATTACATTAAGCACTAATAATTTTCAGTGAACAGAAAATAGGCACAATACATCTTGCTCCTAAAGAAAAAAAAACAACCAAGAAGAACCAAAAACAATAATACAGAAGCCATGCAGAAAAGAAGATTCACCTTTCCGGGATACCCTCCTTCCAAATCCGAATTGGCTCTCAAATTTTCCTCCCAATCCCCCTTGCCCTTCTACCCTTTCTAGCACAGATGTTTTTTTCCAAGTTATAAACTGCCAGGAGAGTGACCAGCCACTGTTGCATTACTTGAGGCATTTTATCCAGCAATTGCCAATCTGTAAACAGCCATTGCTACAAACAGAAATTCCCTACACTCGCTATCCGAATCGCCATTGATGCCCAGTAGTATCAGGGGAGGTGTAAGGGTAATATTAATCCCAAGTGATCGGGCCAAAAAGCCTTCAATGTCTTTAAGAAGAATACAGAGTTGAGGGCAGGTAGCAAATATATGTATACTGTCCGCCTCTAGGACATTACATCGAGGACAAGTTATCCCGGAAGTCCCACCCCACTGTGCTATTCGTGCCGGAGGAAAATATAGAGCAAAAAGTGTTTTGTAGTGCTGGGCTTGAAGAGAGGCGGAGTATAAAACTGAGTGCCCTAGCTCTAGAGAGTCTTGAAAATAGCTTGCATCTGTATCCAGTTTTGTGGCCCATTTGGCAGCATGCTTTTCTAGGTCATCTGATTTAGTTGCTGCCAGGCCTGCATAAAAACTGCGAATAGAGCATTCCCCCCTCTTTCTATAGCTTCCAAAATGTTTTGCAAATCCTGTGGCCCCACTTTCTTGTTGTCTAAAAAACTCCGAACCTGGAGATATTTAGAAAAACTCCTCCTGTTTATATGAAATTTCGCCTCTAAAGTAGAAAACTGCTGCAATCCCCCATCCGGGCCCAACAGATCCCCTATCTTGACAATCCCCTTCCTTGCCCAATCTGCCATGGTCGAATCAGCAAATATCAATGGGGGTAGGGTACGGTTTTTGTACAGCCGGGTGTATCTGTTAAACCTCCCCAGCCCAAACTTCTTTAAGAAAGCAGACCAGATATTGTGAGCAGCCCTGACAGTCTTTAACCTCATCCTTTTGAAGTAGGAGAAGTCGGTGCAGCTAAGAAATGCATTCTCTGTGTTAGAGCCACGAATGGTTGCATAGACATTAGTAGATGAGGCTGTAATTTTAGGGTATGTACCCCCGCCTCCCGTCAATCCCTGCATAAATTGCAGAGCAGAAGCCCAGTAATAAAATCTAAAATCCAGGAAAATCTCTAAGTTTAGTCCATATGACTGCATAAAAGTCAGGATTGTCCATATTAGGGCCGTACAAGGTTATTACTGTCAATTTTGTGCCCCCAAAGTCCGCCTATATTATGACGTATCCTCCTTGGTCATCTCTTAGCTCTCGTATGAGCTGAAAAGGGCCAATGCGCTTAACAAGTAGCAATACGCCTCTGGCATAATTGGAATAGGAGGATGCCATTCGGTATACCACCCATCATTTGCCTATACGCATGTCTGTGTTTGGGGTAAGGTGGGTTTCTTGTATACATGCTACATCTATCCCATGTCTATCCAAATATGGAAATACTTGACATATTTTCTGTGGGTTGTGTAGCCCCTGTACATTCCATGTTACAAAGGTCAGTTTCCTAGTCGATCGGACCGCCATAACCCTGTGTTTTTGTGCCCATCCACGATTCACCCTAATTTGTGAGTGTCAAGTGTGATGTAATCGCTATACCAATCCCTATTCTTGTCAACCGGACATTTTCAATATACCCCAAATTGACCTCCTCCCCCACCCACTCCGCTAAATACCCGTCAGCAGAGCCATTCCCATAGCTGAACTCCCTGACGTCTCCTCCTCCTACCTCCCTTTCGAATATCAAAAACAACCCCTGCAAGAACAAAATACAAAAACATGTGTGGTGCACACCAAGGTGCAGTAACTGCCAGCCCATTTTCTGTGGGGTTTCACCACATGGGCTGATGCCCTACTAAGTCCAAGTTGTCTAGGAACCTTCAATCACATCATATGTGGATACTTACACGTGAGGAGCTGCAAGAACTACATCAAACTATAATAATAGCTATAACAGTAATAATTCACAATCATTGACCCTGTACAAATGATGTGTTTGGACAAACATTACAAATGCATATTGACACTTATCTGGTGATGATCAGCATCTTCAGGGTTCTTCAGCATATATTTAGGCTCTATCGTCTCCCCTTGCGGGCAACGGAGAAGAAAAGCGTTCATATGGGTCCGATAGTTACACAGTGTAAGCTAGCCCAGGCTTTCAGCCAGTTCTTGTGTCTCAAGCATTCTACGTCTAATGTTATCCATTCCTGTCCTCAAACAATTATTCCAGTCTGCTGTGCAGAATCCAACGGTGTGCGTATTATGTTCCCTGAGCTTCTACTCTGCTGTATCCGACGCCATGGCCTGGTCCTCCTGTTCTCCCCTCGGAGATTTCCGTCTCGGTCCTTTATGTTCGTTGAAGATTTCTGACTTGCCATCTTCCGTAACCCGAAGCTGTGCCGGGTAAAGCATGGCGTACTGTATATTAATTTCTCTAAATTTCTGTTTTGACGCGAGAAATTTCTTTCTGGCCCCATGGACCGCCATAGTGAAGTCCGTGTATATAGATATGTCCATGCCTTGGTGGGTCAGCTTACCCAGTTCTCGTGCTGTCTCTGTAGTTCAGTATGCACGCTATGATTGGCAGTGGCCGAGAGCCGATCAGGGGTTTGGGCGCCAGAGATCTATGCGCTCTTTCCACTATCAAAAACCTCAGAGAACGTCTCTCTTCCAAGCAATGAGATGAGCAGCTGTTCCACATATCTTTCCATGGGCCCCGTGTTCGTCGTCTCCGAAATGCCCATCAGGCGTATATTGTTTCTCCGCTACCTCGCTTCCATATCTTCGGCTTTGGCTGCAAGGTCCGCCATCTGTTTATCCATTCTCACCTGCTTGGGGTCCATCTGGACATGCGCATCTTCTGCTTCAGATATGCGGCGTTCCGCCATATCCAGCCTTTCTGCGTGTCTGTCCAAGCGTTCCGACATCCGGTCTACCCTATACATCAGAGAATCGATCTTCCCGTCAATGTTCGTTATTGCTGCTTGTATTGTGGCGAACATTGCCTGCACGTCGCCCGTTGGTATCCCACTTGATGCACCTGCCAATCCCTGTGTTGATTGCTGGTCATCAGCGCTCTGGTCCGGGGCTTTTTTAGTAGTCTCAAAGGTGATTTTTGGCTGATTCCTATCCGGCTTGCTCATTTTGGATCTGTATGTGGTAGGTGTTTGCGACCGAGTTTGGTGCTACCAGGGTTGTTTCTACCGCGCCCGGAAACCACTTCTATGAAGGGGTGCCGTCTGATTTTGTAGGGTATCGCCGCCCTCAATTCTCCCTCCCAGGACACCTGGCAGTACAGTTAGCAGTTGGCTCTACCCCACTCGTCCTTCAGCTAGGGAGAAGGCCACGCCACCTGAATTCTTCAAATAGTCCAGAGGCGTTTTGCATATATTTGAAATGGTTGTTCGACCAGCCTGTCTCAGGGCTTCGGCCGGCAATCACCCCTATAGAGAATCAACTGGGTGCGCACCCTCCGTCTTGCCAATTGCGTTCCCTTTGATCCAGATTGTGCAAGGCCTGCGGATCAGAACCTCCTGTGTTGTGTATTCAGCATCACTTCCCTTAGTCAGCAGCTTATCACAGGGCCCCTATTTCGCATAGAATTGGCAATATAAATATCACATCTGGAACCCAAGCCTGCACCATGTGGAGCAGCACCGTTCCTCTCGAGCCAAAGGCCAGCTTGCAACTTGACGCCTTTTTTGCCCACAGAGCTCTCAGTCCACGCCTTGTCTCCTGTTTGGGGGAGTCTCACTGGATGTGCAGCTCATTTGTGCCTGGGGGGAGGTCGTCCCTTTTAATTCTCCTCAGCCGATCGGGCCTTGCCTCGGCGTCCCTTTCTGCCCCGATCTGCCACAGCCAGGTGCTCATAACCCCCGTCGTCTCAAGGAGCGTCGCAGCTTCGCGCCTCCGATATGGTCGGAACTCAACTCTCGCTGATCTCGGTGTGTGCTGCTCCCGTCCAGTCCGTGCTTCACCGCCTCCATGCACGCGCCCAGCTTCGCGGGCTTTACCTTTGTGTGCGGGTCCTCAAGGGTAGCGGGATGCAGGCTACTCCGATGTCTGATTCACACGCCGTGCATCACCGCTCTGCCACTCACCGCAGGTCCCGGCTGCACTTTCATTTCCTCCTGCGCAGGCAGCACACAGCAAGTTCCCGGGGCGTGCTGATTACGGGCTCAAAACAGCTCGGATAGTCCAGCTGGAGGTGTCGGACATGCAGACTTATTAGCCCCCACTTAGTTTATCGAATTTGGCTTCCTAGTTGTAGGATTATGATGCATTTTTCAGGCATGTAGCGAGGAGCTCGGTTAATCCGCCACCATCTCGCATCGTGGGAAGCTCCGCCCCCCACAGAAGACATTTAGTAGTCTTAAATTAGGATTTTGTCTTAAGTTAGGATGTTGTATTAAGTTAGGATTTCGTCCTAAATTAGGATTTTGTCTTAAATGAGGATTTTGTCCTAAATTAGGATTTTGTCTTAAATTAGCATTTTGTCTTAAATTAGGATTTTGTCTTAAATTAAACTTAAGTTTAACTTAAGTTTGTCTTAAGTTTAACTTAACACAAAATCCTAATTTAAGACAACATCCTAATTTAAGACAAAATCCTAATTTAGGACAAAATCTGCTAACTAACATTAGCGTTAGTTAGCAGCAATTTTCTTACCGCCCTATACTACTGAAAACTATTGCCATAGTACCGACCTATTTACAATACGTTGCTACATGGCAATAGTTTCTCATCTCACCGGGATTTGTCGACGTTAACCTCCGCGTTATGGTGAAAAAAGTGGTGGGTGGCCAGAAACTGCGAGCTAATCAGCGTGACACCGTTTTTTTTCACATTTTGTGGGAAAATCAACTACAAAACGCCTGCGAAGTACCCAAAACAGCACAAAAAAAATACCAGAAGAACCACGAAGTAAGCTGGACCCAGTAATCCAGGAAAGAACAACACCGCTAACACCCCAAACAGCCAGAAGGACCAGCCAGAGACCCAGGGGAAGAGGAAGAGGAAAACCAGGTTCAGGCAGCAGGAAAATGAGAGCCTGATTGCTGACAGACAAACAACACCAGCTCTTTGTCAGCTCCACTTTGTCATTGGGGGCCAAAAATGCAATATGTCAGTTCATCATAGCCAAGGTAAATGATGTTGCAGAGGTCCAGAGTACAGTAGCCAACTGCAAGAAGCACTGGCTTGATGCTAAGCACAAGACCAAGCAGAAACTGTCCAACAATTGCCAGGCAGCACTGCAGACCGGAGGTGGGGGTCCAGCACCACAGGAGGAGCTGGATGCCTTGGAGGGACAGGTGTCCACAGTCATCTGCGAGGAGTCAGTCGTTGTGGTCCAGGGACAGGATAGTGCTGAACATGACCAGTTACATCAGCAACAGGGTGAGTAACAACCAGGGACTGGGGGGAAGGGGTGAATGGGACCAATGTCACTCATGCCCAAATACATATCCCTCAGTGCATACCTACACTGACTGCAGATCTTGTCCCAGATGCTATTGTCCCTGGGGGGTATAGCCACAAATCACCCTAGTCAATCAATATATTGCAAGATACACATTAATGGTGTCACAAACTTGAAAATATGCACAGAAAAGTAATCCAAAATATAGCAAAAGAAACATTTACATCAGACTACAAAATAATGGCAACATGAACACGCAAAGGGGTATAATGACTGGAGAGGTGGCAGAGTGTCACGTTGGCCTCCTTGCCTCAACACCACGCACATACAAATTGTCTACACAGCGCTGCATCTTCTTGACAACCATATGATGATGCACCGTGAACAAGACTGATCATGGGCAAAAGTGAGCATGCCACCACCGATGGCAGCACACATGCACCATTGTGCACGGGTGTCTGAGTTGTGTGCAAGAATGTGTATGTGCAGTAAGCTCCCCCTTCATGTACATGAACACTCTTCAAATCAACTCAGAAATCTGTGCACAATGGTGCATGTGTGCTGCCATCGGTGGTGGCATGCTCACTCGTTCACGGTGCATCATCATATTGTTGTCAAAGAGATGCAGCTCTGTGTAGAGGATTTGCATGTGTCTAGTGTTGAGTCAAGGAGGCCAATGTGACACTCTGCTGCCTCTCCAGCCAATATGTCCCTTTGCTTGTTCATGAGATGCAGCCATGTGTTCACCAAGTGAGAATGCATGTAGTGAGTCTGCATACCATGGACACATGCATGCATTGCCACAACATAGTGATGATGCAGCCTTCTGTCTAAAAGGTGCATATCCCACAACGCACAAAATTAGCATACTTGAGCCATAATGTGATGTTATACTATGAGCAGGGTGGATATGCCTACAAAAGTACAGTGCATGGACTATGCATATCAGGAATGTGCCCCCAAAAATATATCTACATGTCTTGTTTTTGTGGCATACTCACATAACTATAATGTCCCTGTAAAGAAGTATGACAAGTGAAGTATGACACCAAGCAAGAATAACAATTTAGCACCAATGCCTGTCAACTTGCTACATCACCATCACTCCTTAAGTCAAAAAGCACTCATCTACTCAAAAGGTACACATGTGCCATACAGATAACAGCTTTCTACAGTAATCACAGTCCTGGTGTGAGTTGCCCATTACACCTTGACGTGCATGAAAACAATTATTTTGGGAATGTCAACAGTGGCAGTGAACAAATACACAGTCATGTCTGTAAGCATCCTCACACAAACAAAGGAACAGAACAGCATGTATCATCCATGTGGTAATCTGAGGGGCATATTCCCAAGCACACATCACCCTGCCAATCGCACTGATGTGACGTTGGGGTGGTGATAGGGGCTGAGCACCACTAAGAAGCAAGTGGAAATCCACAGCCATGTAATCTAGGCCCATTTACACACTGCAAGTGGTGTGAACTTTGAATGTAATGGGAGTTGTTTTTGTTTTTTCACCCTGCAAACACCCATAGAAAGTCATGCTGCTCTATACTCACAACGGTTAAGCCAACAGGAGGGCAGTAAGCAATGTATGCAAGGAAAACCATGACCCCCAACGTGCATACAATAAAAATAAAATATATTTAAATAAATATCACATAGCTATTTTGGTTTAGACGTGTACTGCATTGATTGTGAAGCACACATAGAAACAGCAATTAGTCAATCCTTTCCAATGTGCCTGAAGGGGTCCCTCCTCACACATAAAATTCCCACCCTGAACCCATAAACATTTGTACTACCCTGCAAAACTGTCTGTCTGTGTGCCACACTGACAAGTCAAGTGCCAGTGCATGATGAAACACATGCCTGCACCATAAACATGTAATCATGGTGCAGGCCGCCGTCACTGAAGTGGATGAGTGTGGAGTTTATCCTGTAAGGAGCAGGTCTCACTCTGTTACTTCCTCGTAACCATACAACCCCTGCTGTAAGAAATAGTGCTGCAATTCAACAATGCACGAGTGTCCCACTTGTGACCAAGACCCATATTTCATCCAGCTTGCAACATCTCACCATTGTAAATGCACATAAGTGAAATGGTTACTGGGTGAAAGTGATATGGGGCAGTAAAACCGAAGCTGTACCAAACCTGCAGATCAACATGCATCGATGAGAATGTCATTACTCACTTTGACCTAACAACATTAACATGTATCTACACAGTTTGTATCATGACAAATCAAGCATACCTGTCTTCCCATATCATCACATCAACCCAGATCACAACAGTGTGATAGCCCCACTCATGCCACAACAACAGTCATGTTGCATTGACAACAGCAATGTGTGGCAGTATACAATCCACACCTCCAAAACGGAACAATCTTTGAAAAGATCATAGTGTACTGAGTAGGGGTGACTCTACAACAATGCAGTGTATAGACACATAAATCTGAGCTAATCTAGACTGACAACAATGTGGTAAAACCTGCACCACTGTCACTACTGAACAGAGGACACAACAGGTACTGCATGTGAGTAGAAATTGGCCACTCACATTTGGCATACTAGTAAACTGTAAGAAAATAATTTACAACTATAATGTCACATCAGTGATGTTGTACAATGACTCACTATCCTGCATGTAACAGGTATCTCCTCCTAAACATTCTGAATGGACATTGTCATGCAGTCTGCTTGTAAACTGATCCAATGCATGATCATACCTGAATAACCCATACAACAGCATCTCACCTTTACAATGCAGAGGGAGAAACATCACCTCCTGTACAGAAGCCTGTCCCACTCTTCAATGATGAAGATAACAATATCTCAACCATCGACCAGGATAGTCTCCAAGAGCTGCTCAACTCCATTGGCAGCCCATATCCGGAAGCGGGGACATCCAGCAGTGTTGTGGTAGCTCCACCACCTGCACAAAACACCCAGCAGCAAGCACCTACTACCACACCTGTCTCCCAGGACCTTGAGGACCCACTTCTAACATTTCAATATTGTGCGGTAGAGGTCAAGTAGGAGATGGCTGGTCAGGTACTGGTGGGGTTTGACAGCCTGGCCGCCAAAATAGATGGGGTACGTGGGTGTCTCAGTCCCATTCGGGACCACCTAGAGTGCATCAGAGGCACCCACAGTAAGCTCCATGCTCTCCAGCATTCCATGACTGGCATCGCTAGAGTACTGACTGGGAGACAAGAACAAATGTCCAGTCAAATAGGCTCCAGCAAAGTCACCAAGGAGTTGTGGTACATGAGAATGATCATGGAGAACATGGAGCAGATACAAGCTTCACACTTGGCCGCCATAGCTGCATGCCACAGTGAAGTTGCTGGAGTCCTCCAAGCCCTACAGTTTCTCATCAAAGCATTGTTGCCTCAACCTTTGGCACAAATGAATGCTGCTGCACCTTCGACATTCACATCTCATCCCCCTGATCTGCCACTGCCTCACAGTGCCCCAGCCAATCTTCCAATATGCACACGGGAGGCACATGACACATCAGAGTAGGAAGATATGGAGGAATAAACAATCTTGTGAAAAAGTCAGCGGTAGCAGTCATCTCTGTCAAATGGACTGTTTCTGCTTGGATCTGTACGTAGCATCATGTCCCAGAACATCAACTTCCACTGACCCCTGAATCACTCGGCGACACTCACCCTGGACATCGATATGGATTGCCATATTTTGTGGGGTTTCCAATGACACTGCAATCACCCTGCTAACTGAACTGTGCCTCTTCTTCAACATGTCTCTGCACATGTTCCCCATAGATTCTGTATCCCCCCCCCTGGTATTCACACAATGGGTTGTTGTTGCACAAATAACTGGGCCAGTCTACCACATCAGTCACTGCACATGTCAATAAAAATCATTGAGTCGCGAAGATGTGTGTTGCCTCTGACTAATCATGTTTGAAATGTGCCAACAGTGCATGTTCAGGGTAGCCTTTACTACTAATCAAAGAACATCTGAAAGGCATATTGCCTTTTTTCAGATGTTCTTTGATTATGTCTGTGTCCATGATATGCAATGTGAGTGCCTGGCACGTGTGACATAAACAATGTCCTGATCTGTTAGACAACACTCTCTTCAAAAAATAAAATTACACCATGCCCATGATGTTTATTGTGATTTGGAACAATGCTTACGTCAATGTACAGAAAAGTGATAAAAAGACATTTTAGGATTGTTACTGAGCAGGAAGGGGCACCTTCCTACACATAAACAATCATCCCCTAAACACAGACACCCTTGCTGCTACACTGCTAAGTGTAGCACCAGTGGAGGTGGGAAACACAAGCCTGCACAATAATGTTGAATATATGATGCAGCATTGTGTTTCTTAAGTGGGGGAGTGATTTGTTAATGTATGATGGCTAACTCCTCACTCTGCCATTTCCTCTTACAAATGCCCTGAAGTGTCTACTAACAATACTTTATAAATACATACACTGAAGAACTACCCATAGTCACTGTGGTGGACAATATGTGAAAAGATGTGTATCGTGGCATGACACATGTAAAGTCCCATCACATGACATGTCATTTATTAAAACTAATTCTACCAAGCAGAAAGAGGAGGAATGGTGTAGGAAAGCATAGCTAGGAATCTGATAATGGGTCCAAGACGTGCCAAGTTTAGCTGTAATGCACATCACTACATCCCTCTCACATCATTTGACACATTGGTCAGACTGTTTTCCTAAATCTAAAAGGCTGTGCAGAAACCTGTAATGAGGCATCAGAAGGGCTTGTAAATAATGATTAGCATACATCCCCTGCAGCCCCATATGAAAAGTGAAGCTGTTGTGGAGACAGGTGTACAAAAAGTTCTCAAAAAGTGTCAAGACTCCATGCCCACAGCATTAAAACAATGCTGTGCAGAGCACAATGCCCACATGTGTCCTGTGTAAATATGTCCTAGCTAAATAACCACAAATGGTTAAAAACATTTCAGGCCAATCAAAGACTCTTTTCCTAAATGAACTTTGTTACCCAAAACATCAATACGTTTGTTAAAAACTAATTGCAAATGAGGTTTGTTGGTAGCCTGTCCCTTGATGATGCTGTAATCACAATTGTACACATCAAAATTGATCGTGGTGGGATGCATCTGTCATGATCCACTACCAATCCAACAGTACTGGTCCACACAGCAAAAAATAATGGGAGTGCAAAGCCTCAAACATTGGCAATTTATTTGTAACAAAACACTTCTAAAAAAAAACTCTAATTATTCTAACTAATCCTACACTACTCTAACCTAACTTGTATTAACATCTAACTACACTAAACTAACTAGTTTACCTAAGACTATACACAGAACAACTTATCTTAAACATCAACCCACCACCCCCTTATGATGACACATTGTTGACAGCACAAAGACACCTTATCCAATACATCAACTAACTAAACACGCATACTAAACAAATACATATTTTTTTTAACAAGTTAAAAAACACATCAACCCCCCTCCCAAAGGAGACGTAAACGTAAACAAAAGCACTATAAAGATAACATTCTAAAATTAATAAGCTACCTACACCTAACACTACATTATCCCTACACTAAATCTACACTTAACACTAACTACTAAATATGTTAACCGAATGATAAATAGGAGAGGGTAAACATGTGACTGGACAGGGTGGGGAACCAAATACCCATTGTCCATTAATTCGGGAGCCCCAGGGTCCCCTTTATGTCCATGATGTCGCCCTTAGTGTCATCCTGGTCCCGTTCAAGTTGGGCAACTCTGATGTTCTAACTGAACATTAACCGCCTCTCTGTTCTGGTGAGGACAGACCTTTCCCAGTGTGCATGAGCTCTGGAGGATGTCCTTTTTTGTGTACTCCGTGAGCGGGGAAGAGTCATGTGTGGGAATGTGGCTGCCGCACATGGAGCAGCTCTTGATGTAGCCTGGATGACAGACCTTCTCCTTTAAGTGGACAGCTGAGTTCTTGATGGTCCAGGGATTTGCTGGGTCAAGCTCTGCTGTGTTGATGATGCAGGCAGTGGTGTGTGTTTCTTACCAGCAATTATTGTACTGTCTGTGATTGACTTCCATCTGCCTACAGCCCTTTCGTCCCAGTACCGCTTGGCCATTGCCTTGTACCCCTTAGCCACATGCCTGATGTGGTGATAATGTTCCTTTTGCAGAAGGAACTGACACTGCTGCTCCGGGGACATGTTATCTGAAAAAATGAAATGATGATTGTCATTTTTCCTGACTCCAATGCCATGATGGCATAATGCATATTTTCCACATCTATGAATAATGAGCCATAGCTTCCGTGAACATCATCAAAAACAACATGCAACTAGATACATGACCATAAAAAACCTGAACACATCATAGCTGTATTCTGAATTAGATGGTAATAACAGGGAAACATCCTTTACCCCGCATGCACTACTCTGCAGTGCCATTACCCTGCAGTTTTTACACCGCAAATTGTTTTACAATGCAGGGCTGTACACCGCAAACTATTACAATGCATTCCCCATTGCAATGCAATGGTGGAGTTCAAATACTAAATTATATTGTAATGGGGAATGCTCTGTAATAGTTTGTGGTGTACAGCCCTGCATTGTAAAACATTTTGCGGTGTAAAAACTGCAGGGCAACGGTCCTGCGGAGTAATGCATGCAGGGTAATGTGTCCTGTTCGTCATGACAACATGATTAGTCATTTGCTTGGACAAGGCAGGCACAGAGTGCAGTGACAACAATTCGTAGATTTCTGTTTGCAATTTGGCCTTGCAAATTACCAGCAATCAAGGCCAATAGGGGGAGTACAGTAAGTATGAAGTATGACAGGCCCATAACAGACCCGGCCATTCCAACTAACCAAAGACAGTAGGCTGCACAGTGTACGATTAAGTCTGTTGTCTAATCACAACAGTTTTAGTCATGTAATACATTAGAAAAAAGGTAAAATCATTGTATGAGTGAGCCCTTGGAGGTGCCACCACAGGTATACAACCATATTAGATCGTGCGCACAAGTTATTGTCAATTTGTGGAACAATGCTAAATGTTTTACATGCATGTAAGGAAAGAGGGCATATGTTGGATGCAGCTGTGTATATAAGTATTAACCATCTCTGCACATTTGTGTGCCATGAACCAATGGGACAACAAAGATGCTGCATGTGAACCACACATGTGTCTGCACTGTTCCTAAAACAGTGGCAGTGTGAACAAAATTATGGCATTGATAAGGAGAACACCCTCACCCAAAAGTGCTCTGTTGTCTGATTGAGCACATGTTAGTCAATGTTATGCAAAGATCATCATCATGCACTTGATCCATCAGTGAACTTTTCTGTATTTCATGTGTGACACATCCAGATGCCCAACTAGTAACATGTCAATTGGCAGAACTGTTGAGCATGTCGCCGTAAAGAGCATGTTTACAACATTATTCACACACAGTATGAAAAGCAGTCACTAAATGGAATTGGAGGTGCCCATGTATGAATGGCACTGTGTCATGATGAGTGGGCTTAGCAGTGTAACAATGTTCAATACTGATCAACGAAATGCGGTCTGCAAAGATGCCTGTGTTGAGTTTGCCCTACCCTGATTTCCAAATGCGTGCATCCACACTGACTCTGCATTAATCTGTGCAAGACTATGTTGTGAGTACAAGCTTCCCTATTGGCTACACAGGCTTGATTTTCTGCCTCATCATTGAATTGATTTGTCTTATTCCTCATCAATTACATAAGTATTTAAAGTGACCAATTCCACATTATGTGACAGTTCCTGCGTTGTTTCATTATTTCATTCATCCCTCTGTCACACGTACTCATGGGGGGATATGTACAAGGAAGTGGCTGAGAGATGTGTTGTCCTTCCTGGATCAATGCCTCTCTCAGCCACTTCTGAAATGCAAGGCTGCACCCTAATTACAAGAATGTGGTGCAGCCTTGAGCTTCACCCTGCGACGATGCTAAGTTTAGCAAGTTAGGGCTAACACAGGCACCCTTGCACCATGGTGCTAGAGGGGCTTGTTTGCAGTGGAGTATTGTTCATGTGTGGGAAGTTGCACCAAAATGCATGTACACAATCCTGAAACACCATACTGTCACTTTAATGTATGCTGCTTCATGCAGCACACATGAAAGTGGCAAAATAGCATTTTCATTAAAGTTTGTTTATGTATAGGAAGGGATACCTTCCTATACATGAAGAAAGAAAGGAAATTTGCCTTTTCCATGTGCGCTACACAAGGCAGCACACATGGAAGAAGACTGATACGAAGAGATACCATGTTTTAAGAGGCTTAACGATGCCTTGTAAATAATGCGCCCACACCATTGCACCACTGAGTACAAGAAAGTGACGTTGTGGTAGCCATAGGGGCTTGTAAATATGCCACACTGTCTTGTGGTGACACAGTTGATGCCATGTGGGAAAATACCATATGGTGATGGTAGTACATTCTAGTTATATCTCAATATGGTTGTATGTGGTTATCTGTCAATAGTTCATGTCTGAACAACATATCACTTTGCATAATTTTGATCAACAACAGATGTGACATGTTCATTGCAAACAAATGATCATCATATACAACTCTCTCCAATTGAAATTGGGGGGTGCAGATCAGGAAACCTTGCACAATAATGTCAGGGCACATGGATGTTAGTGATGCAGTGTGATTGACATGGCTATCACATCACCCATATCATGCATTCTGTGCTTGGACATAGATACAGTGTTGTGACTCATATGAGTCTGTTCCAACACCAAGTTAGAAATGGCAATTCTGTCCTCCTGCATCGCATGATGCTGATGTGTCATTACCTTGACTTGATGCAGCATCATCACACAGGAGGTGATTGTCATGTGATGCACATCCACACTGTGTACTACAACAGGCTGTGGCATTGCTTGCATATGTCGACACATTATCCAGAGCAAGGGACAACACACTCACCTGTGGCGTGTGGGTCCATGAATGTATCCACAGATCCTTGTGTGATTAAGCTGTTGGAAAAATGTCAAAGGTACAAATAATGTCATTACATCACATCATTGATAGTTACATGGAAAAAATACAGTCATTTGAACAGTCAGGTGCTGCCACATTACATACATGTTGTAATCTGCTGAGCTGATCTTACACACAACACATGTCAAGGTCACACTGGTGTCGTAATGGGCATGCATGCCATGATCTGATTGACATAACAGACTACGACCTGTCCCAATTCTACATGGATGTTAAATCTACTCTCAAACATCAATAGGAGTGACGTTAGTGTGTCAAATCAGTTATTTAGATACACATAGGTAAGTCACATGCTAAGGACTTTTGGTGACCCACATTACGTACCTTGTGGAGATTTGCAGCTAGTTGATCATGTGAAGTGTACCAGATTATCAAGGATGTAGGTGTGGCACAGTATGTCATGACAGGCAAGCAATTTGCCAAATGGCAATTTAACCCTTTAAGTGCTGCGCACGTTCAGCGGAAGTCACGCTCACTACCTCGGTAGTGCTGCGCACGTCCGCTGAACGTCGCGTGCCCGCCCGCCCAATAGAACGTTCCGCACCATCGCGGAACGTTCAGCGCAGCGGAGGGGTTAAATGATCTGTGCGTCTATCTTGTGCACAACATAATTTGTGTCCTGTGCATTAATTCTCTGCTGTGATACGATGTTAGCGATACAAAAGGGGATGATGGACGGAGCGTTTGAACAAATCAAACACTCACCCCCAGTCAACTGATCTGGGTGGGCGTAGTTCGCGAAGTAGCGCTACGCGAAGCTAAGCGAAGTGCACTTCGCACTACGCGAACTTCACGTAGCACTACGCGAGCTGCGTAGTAGCATGTTCGCACTGTGCAAGATGCGTTTTCAATGATTTCACAGTGCAGACAAGCATCCGGCACTGTGCAAGCATTGAAAACGGCATCTTGCACAGTGCGAGCTGTAGTTTTCTGCTGCTCGTGTAGATTATTACTCGAGCGGCAGCTTTCTCAACGCGAACAGGTAGTTTCTCATTGAGAGCGGTCGCGAGCATGCACAACCACTCAAAAATGAGAAACCTGACCTCCTCGCGTTGAAAATCTCGCCGGGATGTCATTTTGCTTGCTCGCGGTCGCGAACATGACGTTCAGGACTGCGAACAAGCAGAAAATGACCGCTGCACTACGCATGTTCGCACTGTGCTACGTGCAGCTCGCGTAGTGCGAAGTTGCGAAAACTTCGCAAACTCCGCGAGCGTAGCGTAGTGCTTCGCCCAGGGTTAGTTTAATCCATCACCATTCTTTATTTCACTCAGCAAACCCCAGTTCAGACATGACTATATGCAAATCAGTCTGACCCTGTGCCTTATGGGAACAGTCCAGCCCGAACTGCCAAGCCATGTCTTCCCTGGACCGGAAACAAGCATCCTGGGACCGGTTTCGGATTCATAATCCTCATCAGCCAGGCTATCTTGAATCCAGTGGCCAAGTGAACAAGGGACTCACATCTGAGCATACCCTGCCACACTTAGGGCGAACAAAGCAATACAAAAGGGGATGATGGACGGAGAGTTTGAACAAATCAAACACTCACCCCCAGTCAACTGATCTGGGTTTAATCCATCACCATTCTTTAGTTCACTCAGCCACCCCAGTTCAGACATGGCTATATGCAAATCAGTCTGACCCTGTGCCTTATGGGAACAGTCCAGCCCGAACTGCCAAGCCATGTCTTCCCTGGACCGGAAACAAGCATCCTGGGACCGGTTTCGGATTCATAATCCTCATCAGCCAGGCTATCTTGAATCCAGTGGCCAAGTGAACAAGGGACTCACGTCTGAGCAAACCCTGCCACACTTAGGGCGAACAAAGCAATACAAAAGGGGATGATGGACGGAGCGTTTGAACAAATCAAACACTCACCCCCAGTCAACTGATCTGGGTTTAATCCATCACCATTCTTTAGTTCACTCAGCCACCCCAGTTCAGACATGGCTATATGCAAATCATTCTGACCCTGTGCCTTATGGGAACAGTCCAGCCCGAACTGCCAAGCCATGTCTTCCCTGGACCGGAAACAAGCATCCTGGGACCGGTTTCGGATTCATAATCTTCATCAGGCAGGGTATCTTGAATCCAGTGGCCAAGTGAACAAGGGACTCACGTCTGAGCATACCCTGCCACACTTAGGGCGAACAAAGCGATACAAAAGGGGATGATGGACGGAGCGTTTGAACAAATCAAACACTCACCCCCAGTCAACTGATCTGGGTTTAATCCATCACCATTCTTTAGTTCACTCAGCCACCCCAGTTCAGACATGGCTATATGCAAATCAGTCTGACCCTGTGCCTTAGGGGAACAGTCCAGCCCGAACTGCCAAGCCATGTCTTCCCTGGACCGGAAACAAGCATCCTGGGACCGGTTTCGGATTCATAATCCTCATCAGCCAGGCTATCTTGAATCCAGTGGCCAAGTGAACAAGGGACTCACGTCTGAGCATACCCTGCCACACTTAGGGCGAACAAAGCGATACAAAAGGGGATGATGGACGGAGCGTTTGAACAAATCAAACACTCACCCCCAGTCAACTGATCTGGGTTTAATCCATCACCATTCTTTAGTTCACTCAGCCACCCCAGTTCAGACATGGCTATATGCAAATCAGTCTGACCCTGTGCCTTATGGGAACAGTCCAGCCCGAAATGCCAAGCCATGTCTTCCCGGGACCGGAAACAAGCATCCTGGGACCGGTTTCGGGTTCATAATCCTCATCAGCCAGGCTATCTTGAATCCAGTGGCCAAGTGAACAGGGACTCACGTCTGAGCATACCCTGCCATACTTAGGGCGAACAAAGCGATACAAAAGGGGATGATGGACGGAGCGTTTGAACAAATCAAACACTCACCCCCAGTCAACTGATCTGGGTTTAATCCATCACCATTCTTTAGTTCACTCAGCCACCCCAGTTCAGACATGGCTATATGCAAATCAGTCTGACCCTGTGCCTTATGGGAACAGTCCAGCCCGAACTGCCAAGCCATGTCTTCCCTGGACCGGAAACAAGCATCCTGGGACCAGTTTCGGATTCATAATCCTCATCAGCCAGGCTATCTTGAATCCAGTGGCCAAGTGAACAAGGGACTCACGTCTGAGCATACCCTGCCACACTTAGGGCGAACAAAGCGATACAAAAGGGGATGATGGACAGAGCGTTTGAACAAATCAAACACTCACCCCCTGTCAACTGATCTGGGTTTAATCCATCACCATTCTTTAGTTCACTCAGCCACCCCAGTTCAGACATGGCTATATGCAAATCAGTCTGACCCTGTGCCTTATGGGAACAGTCCAGCCCGAACTGCCAAGCCATGTCTTCCCTGGACCGGAAACAAGCATCCTGGGACCGGTTTCGGATTCATAATCCTCATCAGCCAGGCTATCTTGAATCCAGTGGCCAAGTGAACAAGGGACTCACGTCTGAGCAAACCCTGCCACACTTAGGGCGAACAAAGCAATACAAAAGGGGATGATGGACGGAGCGTTTGAACAAATCAAACACTCACCCCCAGTCAACTGATCTGGGTTTAATCCATCACCATTCTTTAGTTCACTCAGCCACCCCAGTTCAGACATGGCTATATGCAAATCATTCTGACCCTGTGCCTTATGGGAACAGTCCAGCCCGAACTGCCAAGCCATGTCTTCCCTGGACCGGAAACAAGCATCCTGGGACCGGTTTCGGATTCATAATCTTCATCAGGCAGGGTATCTTGAATCCAGTGGCCAAGTGAACAAGGGACTCACGTCTGAGCATACCCTGCCACACTTAGGGCGAACAAAGCGATACAAAAGGGGATGATGGACGGAGCGTTTGAACAAATCAAACACTCACCCCCAGTCAACTGATCTGGGTTTAATCCATCACCATTCTTTAGTTCACTCAGCCACCCCAGTTCAGACATGGCTATATGCAAATCAGTCTGACCCTGTGCCTTAGGGGAACAGTCCAGCCCGAACTGCCAAGCCATGTGTTCCCTGGACCGGAAACAAGCATCCTGGGACCGGTTTCGGATTCATAATCCTCATCAGCCAGGCTATCTTGAATCCAGTGGCCAAGTGAACAAGGGACTCACGTCTGAGCATACCCTGCCACACTTAGGGCGAACAAAGCGATACAAAAGGGGATGATGGACGGAGCGTTTGAACAAATCAAACACTCACCCCCAGTCAACTGATCTGGGTTTAATCCATCACCATTCTTTAGTTCACTCAGCCACCCCAGTTCAGACATGGCTATATGCAAATCAGTCTGACCCTGTGCCTTATGGGAACAGTCCAGCCCGAACTGCCAAGCCATGTCTTCCCGGGACCGGAAACAAGCATCCTGGGACCGGTTTCGGGTTCATAATCCTCATCAGCCAGGCTATCTTGAATCCAGTGGCCAAGTGAACAGGGACTCACGTCTGAGCATACCCTGCCATACTTAGGGCGAACAAAGCGATACAAAAGGGGATGATGGACGGAGCGTTTGAACAAATCAAACACTCACCCCCAGTCAACTGATCTGGGTTTAATCCATCACCATTCTTTAGTTCACTCAGCCACCCCAGTTCAGACATGGCTATATGCAAATCAGTCTGACCCTGTGCCTTATGGGAACAGTCCAGCCCGAACTGCCAAGCCATGTCTTCCCTGGACCGGAAACAAGCATCCTGGGACCAGTTTCGGATTCATAATCCTCATCAGCCAGGCTATCTTGAATCCAGTGGCCAAGTGAACAAGGGACTCACGTCTGAGCATACCCTGCCACACTTAGGCCGAACAAAGCGATGCAAAAGGGGATGATGGACGGAGTGTTTGAAAAAATCAAACACTCACCCCCATTCAACTGATCTGGGTTTAATCCATCACCATTCTTTAGTTCACTCAGCCACCCCAGTTCAGACATGGCTATATGCAATACAGTCTGACCCTGTGCCTTATGGGAACAGTCCAGCCCGAACTGCCAAGCCATGTCTTCCCTGGACCGGAAACAAGCATCCTGGGACCGGTTTCGGATTCATAATCCTCATCAGCCAGGCTATCTTGAATCCAGTGGCCAAGTGAACAAGGGACTCACGTCTGAGCATACCCTGCCACACTTAGGGCGAACAAAGCGATACAAAACGTGATGATGGACGGAGCGTTTGAACAAATCAAACACTCACCCCCAGTCAACTGATCTGGTTTTAATCCATCACCATTCTTTAGTTCACTCAGCCACCCCAGTTCAGACATGGCTATATGCAAATCAGTCTGACCCTGTGCCTTATGGGAACAGTCCAGCCCGAACTGCCAAGCCATGTCTTCCCTGGACCAGAAACAAGCATCCTGGGACCGGTTTTGGATTCATAATCCTCATCAGTCAGGCTATCTTGAATCCAGTGGCCAAGTGAACAAGGGACTCACGTCTGAGCATACCCTGCCACACTTAGGGCACACAAAGCGATACAAAAGGGGATGATGGACGGAGCGTTTGAACAAATCAAACACTCACCCCCAGTCAACTGATCTGGGTTTAATCCATCACCATTCTTTAGTTCACTCAGCCACCCCAGTTCAGACATGGCTATATGCAAATCAGTCTGACCCTGTGCCTTATGGGAACAGTCCAGCCCGAACTGTCAAGCCATGTCTTCCCTGGACCGGAAACAAGCATCCTGGGACCGGTTTCGGATTCATAATCCTCATCAGCCAGGCTATCTTGAATCCAGTGGCCAAGTGAACAAGGGACTCACGTCTGAGCATACCCTGCCACACTTAGGGCGAACAACGCGATACAAAAGGGGATGATGGACGGAGCGTTTGAACAAATCAAACACTCACCCCCAGTCAACTGATCTGGGTTTAATCCATCACCATTCTTTAGTTCACTCAGCCACCCCAGTTCAGACATGGCTATACGCAAATCAGTCTGACCCTGTGCCTTATGGGAACAGTCCAGCCCGAACTGCCAAGCCATGTCTTCTCTGGACCGGAAACAAGCATCCTGGGACCGGTTTCGGATTCATAATCCTCATCAGCCAGGCTATCTTGAATCCAGTGGCCAAGTGAACAAGGGACTCACGTCTGAGCATACCCTGCCACACTTAGGGCGAACAAAGCGATACAAAAGGGGATGATGGACGGAGCGTTTGAACAAATCAAATACTCACCCCCCTGTCAACTGATCTGGGATTAATCCATCACCATTCTTTAGTTCACTCAGCCACCCCAGTTCAGACATGGCTATATGCAAATCAGTCTGACCCTGTGCCTTATGGGAACAGTCCAGCCCGAACTGCCAAGCCATGTCTTCCCTGGACCGGAAACAAGCATCCTGGGACCGGTTTCGGATTCATAATCCTCATCAGCCAGGCTATCTTGAATCCAGTGGCCAAGTGAACAAGGGACTCACGTCTGAGCATACCCTGCCACACTTAGGGCGAACAAAGCGATACAAAAGGGGATGATGGGCGGAGCGTTTGAACAAATCAAACACTGCACTGTTCAGCGGAAGCTGCGCGCACTACCTCGGTATTGCTGCGCACGTCCGCTGAACGTCGCGTGCCCGTCCGCCCAATAGAACGTTCCGGATCCAGCGCGGAACGTTCAGCGCAGCGGAGGGGTTAAATGATCTGTGCGTCTATCTTGTGCACATCATAATTTGTGTCCTGTGCATTAATCCTCTGCTGTGATACGATGTTGGTCATGTACTTACCACATTGCATCCCGACTATTAGTCCAAGGGGATCCAATAGGTCCCCCTAATGGCCAACAAAGTCCTGCCACCTGTGCTTCTACTACTGGACAATCCTGTCCACACCAAACATGTTCAGCATCTTTTCACAAATGTGCTCCCATCTCACCTTCCGTACCTTTACATTGCACTCCAGTAGGATGCATCCCCCAACCTCAACCATCTTGGGCACGTAAAAGTTTACAAGCAAGAGAAAGGCCTCCAAGGTGCCTTCTGGCATTCTTCCCTCTTAACCATGCCCTAACATACCCCAATACAATATTTCCCCTCCAGCAAACCAAAAAAAACAAACCCTATTAATTTCTTAACTATATAAAGATACCCCAGAGACATACATCCAACAAAACAATCAGACAGTTGCAATTTACTCATAGGGACAGTGACACAGGACTTAACTTGGACAGTATGGATAGTACGCAACACACAGAACTCAAACAAACATACGAAGAACAGCAAACACCTTCAAAAACCTCCCCAACTCTCAAAACCCAGTAACAGCGTGGCTGAAAGAAAAAGCGAAAGTGTACTGTACCCCCTCCATGTGCTAGGAAGCAGACTGACGTAATTTCTTCTCAGTTTATGTCTGTTTTTTCATTTTGCGATGTTTTATCCAATACCTAAGGGCTGAGCGGGAATAGTTCATGTATATATATATATATATATATTCACTGAAAAAACCATAGGTTATAGACCATATATAGTTAGGAATTAGCATTTAAAAAAACTTATTTTACTCACACAAAACCATTGAAATTCCATATATAGTTAGTTGTACTAACTATATATCGCGCACCCGCAATCCACTGCTGATGATGTCACATATTACATCATTCATGACATGGTCAGTGACATCACTGATGACATCTCAAATGACATCACTGATGACATCACTGATGACTACATTCAGTGACTGTATAATTCTGTAAAGTTAAAATATGTCTTACATATTGAAGAATGAGTGGATGTATAAGTGTCTTGATGAAGGATTTAGTAGGGGCATGACTGACTGTATGAGTGACTGATTAAATGTGTCTCACTGAGTGCATGGGTTAGTGACTAAACTGTCTTAATTTGTGCATCATTATGTCTGTCGTTCTGTAAACTGCTGCATGTGTTGATCAGTAGCTATATGATTAACTGTATGGGTTATTGATTGGTTGCCCAAGCATTTGTATGGGAGACTGAGTGTGTGTGTGGGTGGCTGGGAGGTGTATGACTCTTTGCATAGATGTGTGAGCAGTTGATTGACTAGATGTATGGGTTAAAAAGTGCATGTGGAAACAGCTGTATGGGCGGTTGACTGTGTGCATGAGTGTATTGGTGAGTGAATGGATATCTCAGTGCTACATATTAAAGTAAGTACAAATGTAAAATACAGTACATGTGAGAGTTGACATATATAAATAACTGTGCATAAGAGCCAGTGAATGTGTGAGTGGCTGTATGGATCATTGTGAACTTGTATCCAGGATTGTATAAGTGAGTAAATATGTTTTAGTATATGTTTGAATAAGTAAGGTGTGTATAACTGTATAGTTGAGGAAATGGAGGTGTGATTGATTCTTTGCATGACTGACTAAGTGTCTGAGTAACTCCATGGATGAGTGACAGTCTATGAGTGTCTGTTTACACTGAGTGTATCTAAGGTTATATTAGAGTCTGAAGAGGTTCATCGTATTATCACATGAATGATTTCATCAGTGATGTGATCAGTAATGTCAAATGAGATGTCATCAGTGATGTCATCAGTGATGTCATTTGAGATGTCATCAGTGATGTCATCAGTGATGTCATTTGAGATGTCATCAGTGATGTCATCAGTGATGTCACTGACCATGTCATGAATGATGTAATATGTGACAACATCAGCAGTGGATTGCGGGTGCGCGATATATAGTTAGTACAACTAACTATATATGGAATTTCAATGGTTTTGTGTGAGTAAAATAAGGTTTTTTAAATGCTAATTCCTAACTATATATGGTTTATAACCTATGGTTTTTTCAGTGAATTTTCAAGGTTTTGTAAATGCTAATTCCTAACTATATATGGTCTATAACCTATGGTTTTTTCAGTGAATTTCATTGGTTTTTTAAAAGCTAATATCTGTAGCTGTAAAATGTATTCTTCTTTAAATCCAAAAATATATTTTATATGTTTATTAATAATTTTTTTTTTTAAATACTTTTTTTTTGTTCGCTCCCGGTTCGCGAACCGGGAAGCTTTCCGTTAGCTCATCTTGATGCCGCGACCCAGTCCGAGAACCGGTAAACGTTCCGTTAGCGCAACTGCCGCGTTAGAAAACAACATCGTGACGCGTCGCGTCCGCATGACGTTTCGCGTTGTCGCGTGATACCTCATATGACGTGCTATGTTAGCGTACCCGGAAGCGAACCGGTACGCGAAGCGAGGCACGAAGCGTAGCTTCCCGGAAGCGAACCGGGACCCGGCGCAAAGCGTGTAACGTAAACACAGCAGGTCATGTGACTTGGTAATAACACTTTTCATTGGTTCATTTCACTTTTGGTTTCCTAATGATGTAAGACTAGGTCATGTGATCTCAAATTAACACTTTTCATTGGTTTAGAACTATTGTTTTTCCCAAATGATGAAAACCCCTCCTTCTTTCCTCACTCTGACTTTCATCTTTGTGAGAGAAAGACCCTTTGTTACCAGTGAGCAATGGCTTCTTTAGTAGCTTCAGCTGGTGCTTCCCCACCACCTCCACCACATCCAAGGAAGAGAGGACCACCTGCTGAAGTTATAATTCAGCAAGAAGAGGAAGAGGAAGAGGAGGAAGAGCAGGAAGAGAGGCAGTTTTTGCCTGAGGAGCCCAGGAGGTCTCACCTGAAAGAAAATTTTATTTGGCAATTTTTTTAATTTCCCAAAGGCCAGAAAAAAGTAAATGCAAGGTACGTAACTTGCCTTATATGTCAAGATTGACTGTCCAGAGGGACCGAGAAGAAATACAGTTACGGAAACTACACAATGCATCGCCATAGGAGTAGGTGGCATCCTAACAACTACAGTGCTGCACAATTACGTAACGAACAAGATAATCCCCCTATTATGGCCAGAAGATCTGTTGTACCGGAAGTGACGGGACCAGAGGGGAGGGAGATGGTGCCCAATATACAAATGAGATTCGGGGAAGTAAAACAAGTCTGCGTACTTTGCAATGGGTTCATTTGCTACAGAGAAAGTAGCATCACTCTGATCAACAGAGCTATCGAGAATCATGTTTGTCAGAAACGCCCCAGACAATAAATTCTTTTTTTTTTGTTGCTCCTGTTGAGCCCTTTACAATGAATCGTTTTTGTTTCCCCCCCCACAAAAACCCAAAAAATATATAAAACCGTTCAGAAAAATTCAAAAAAAGTAAAAAAAGTTCAGAAAAATAATAAAAAAAATATAAAACAACAAAAACAATAAAAAAAAAGTTCTTTTCAGAACTACCTCCCCGTTATAAAAAAAGTTGGTAGAATATTTGGAACTCTGCCAACCTCTATTTCTCTTGGTTCGCTTCCCGGTTCGCTCGCCGGTACGCGAACCGGGAGCGAACCCAAATTTTTTTTTTTTTTAAAAAGAACAGTAAGTATAAGGGAAGGAAACAGACAGTTATGTTAAAAGAAAGACAGCTATAGGGGAGTAAACTAGAGATACTGTTACCCGCAATCCACTGCTGATGATGTCACATATTACATCATTCATGACATGGTCAGTGACATCATCAGCAGAGGATTGCGGGTAACAGTATCCCTAGTTTACTCCCTATAGCTGTCTTTCTTTTAACATAACTGTCTGTTTCCTTCCCTTATACTTACTGTTCTTTTTTTAAAAAAAAAATTGGATCAGTCAGAAACAGTGACAGTAATAGAGACAGAGTGAGTGACCAAGAGTGAAGAAGTATGAGAAGAGAGGGACTAAGAAAAATAGTGGAAGGAGTAGAGTAATTAAGTAATAGAGAAAGGAATGAGGGAAGTAGCAAAGGCAGGAAAGTGATGCTTAAAGAAATGAAGCAATGGAACTAATAGAAGTTAAATGTGATAGAAATATAACGAAAAGAGTACAAAACATTTACCTTATAATTGTCGTTAAGTTAGTCATTTGTTATTTTTATACTTTCAATCTGTGAATGAGAGAACAAACATTTGAAAAATATTAAAACATGTTTTTAATAAATTAGAAAAGACAAGGGAAAAGATAGAAGGACAAACAGTTTTTCAACAACTTTGACACTTACAGAAGCCTCTGCTTCTCCATTCCTCTACACAGTCCTAAAAATATACATTTTAAACTAACAGTATCTTGATGCAGATGAAGTGAGTCCTATCTTGCAACATGGTGCATCTTTTGCATGACTGCTGCATCGGTTTCATGTGGCATTGTTTTTTTACAGCATGACACATCTGCCTAGATGCATCATTTTATAATTTTGTCGCCTCATAGCAAATCTTTTCAACCGCCACTGCGTCACAAAAGTGACGCACAGTGGCGCAAAAGAGGCATACATCTATCATAAATCTGTCCCTAACATGTTAAATGATTGATTCAGGATGACAATAAGGTGTGGCCTATCCAGAGGTTTGTTTAAGGTGAGGCCTACCCAGGGTTGCAGATCAAATTTACACTTGTTGAAGAATACAGAGGAGATAATACATGTGAAGGCCTACTAATGAAGTAAGTCATGTCCACTTCACTCTTGAACAAAGGGCAGACCTCTTCTGTGTCCGTGGACAGACCTAAACTTCATCTGCACAATGTCATTCGTAAACTTAGGAAACACAGGTGATGTAATTGAAAAATGTGGAGTTTATTTTCCTCATTTCACAATCACATCACCTGTGTTGCCTTTGCTTAGGTATCTCATAGTGCAGATTGAGTCTAGCATATCAAACAGTACACAGAAGTTAAGCATTGTATACAACAATTTTGACACTTGGGACCGGGAGAACATGGCGGCCGCAGGCTAGTGCGGTGCGCGCGCTGATCATCTGAGCTCCTCTGGCATGGGAAGCACTCCTCTCCGCTCTGAGTGAGGATCGGGGGTTTTTTGAGCTCCCACTGCTCCCGCTGCTTTCTGCTTTGTTTCCCCTACCTGACTCGGCGCAATGACTTAAACGCCGGACCGATTGCCATCGGACTGGGACTGCGGAGTAAGGTAGGAGGCTGCCGGGACCCCTTCGTTAGACCAGGTCCGCTCCGGAGACATCGGAGGATTCACTGCCCTGTCACACCCCCGGCCCCACCCCCCTCCCCAGTCTCCCTGCGCCCATCGACTGCCGCTGAAGCTAGGACGGGGAGCGGAGACGGTGACGGATTAGCGGAAGGTGAGGATAGGACTGCCGGCTTGTTTCTCCCTCGCCTGGTCAGTCGGCGCACCTCGGATGTGTCTCGCCCTGCCTTCCAGCAGCTCTCCGCCCCCTCAGAGTTCGTGGAGCAGAGCAGCCGTGGAGCTTCGCCGGGGGCGCTCGGCGCGAGGTCTGCTTAGAGGCAGACTTGAATGTGTAGGCTCCGGAGGCACAGTGGTTCAGCTGCTACAGAAGCAGTCTGAGCCCATCAGCAAGCCCCAGGCGCTAGTTGGTGCAGGCGTAACAACACACAATACCTGCAACAGTAAGGAGCCGTGGGGGGGGCGCTCTTCGCTTTTTGAGGGTTCAGGGAAATCTGGACTTGGCAATAGTAAGTGCAACTCATTAGGGGTGGCAAGTAATCTTAACTCTGTAGTTAACAATCTAAAAGAAATTAAACGGGTTAGCCAGGCTTTACTACAGCTACCAGAACCCCCTTCTTTAGAGACGGTGTCTCATATAACAGCAGCAATTGAGTCTTCTGTCCCCGCTCCAGCCCTTCCTCCCGTCTCCTCTGCAAGCAATTCTTCAAGCGAGCTTGCCCCTTCTAGTCTTCCAGCTCTACCAAAAGAGAAAGAGAAAGAGAAAAAGAAATTCAGTCAGAAACCTAAATTAACAGCTACAAAACCAGCTATAAAACCGAAAGCCAAAGGGAGGGGAAACAAAAGAGTCAGTAAAAGTAGCCAAGAAGGGGCTAAGACTCTAGGTCCAACTAACAGCGCTGTGAAAATTACCCCCTCTTTACGCTCTTTTTTTAAAGTCCTGCCTCAAGTTCTGGATCTAAGCCCAGTTAATAACCAGGAAGAGAGCCTTGAGACCCCTCTGGGTATTGATATTCCCTCAGCGGGTTCACTCCCACTAACAGAAATGGATGATTCATCACCGCCCGCTCTGCCACAGCCAGTGGAGGCTAATATTCCATGCAATGTTGAAGGAGAGGCCCTAAACACTTTACCATCAGGCTCTGCAAAGGCTTCAGGGGGGAGAGAGGAGGAAGGGGAGGTCGGTATCATAACTCATACCACGACCGAGTTGGCATTGGCAGCGTTGGCAGCTTCTATCGCGTCAATGAGAGAAGAAATTCGTAGTGACTTTTTGGTCTCCAAAGCTAACCAAAACGATATTCGCTCATCTTGTGAAGCTCTGGAAAGGAAAGTAGATGGCTTGGGTGAAAGAACGGAGGCATTGGAGAGCACAGTTGGAGCGGTAAAAGCCAATCTAGAAGCAGCTGTGTCAAAAATTCACAACCTACGCAAGGAGGGAGATGCGGTAAAAGAAAGAATGGAAACATTAGAGAATTTCTCCCGTAGAAACAACCTGCGTCTTCTCAAAATACCGGAGGGGAAAGAAGGCGGGGACATTAAGAGTTTCGTTGTAAAACTTCTGAAGGAAGCTTTGGATCTCGAGGAGACAGTAGAAGTGTTGGAGAAAGACATCCAAAGGATCCATCGTGACCCATTCCGTCTTAACGCGGGCAGGTCTAAACCCCGAAAAATCCTTGTCAACTTCCTGACTTATACCTTAAAGGAGAAAATTCTCAATACTGCACTAAAACTTAAAACTACAAAATGCTCTGAATTCCCTTTCGATATCCGCTCTGATTTATCCAAGGCTACACTTGATAGGCAGTGGGAGTTGGGACAGAAGATGGACAGTTTTAGAACAGCTGGTGCAACAGTCCAGATGAGATTCCCGGCCTATTTACGCATCATGTATAATAACAAGATGTACAATGTTAGAACACCACTTGAGGCAGATGAGCTCCTGGAGACTATTCAGAACCACTCGCAGGGCAAATTTTGAATGACTAGGTCCCCCCCCCGCCTCAGTGTACTTGTTCTTACTCAACAGGAGTAACAATGCAATTAATCAAGTAGGAGCTGTACGAGCTTTTGGGGTGAGGGAGGGGGGAAGAACGAGGAATAGAGGGGGAAAAATACACATATAAAATAAAAAAAAAAAAAAAAAGAGGAGGAAACAGGATAAAAAAAAAAAAAAATATATATATATATAAAAAAAAATATATATATAAGGGAAAGAAAGGGAAAAAAAAAAAAAAAAAAAAAGGAAGAAAAGGAAAGTAAGGGGGAAAAGAAGGAACGGAGGAGAAAAAAAAAAAAAAAAAGGGGGAAGAAAAGGGAAAGGAATTTTAATGGAGGAAAAAAAATAAAAAAAAAAAATAAATAAATAAATATATAAATAAATAAATAAATAAAGTAAATAAATAAATCGCACTATTTCACAAAACAACCCTTTTCTGTAGCTAAACAAATGATCAAATGGATAAATCTGGAGAAAGTGAGTAACAAATCATTAGGGGGTAAGTGGGATGGTGATGGTGATGGTGATCATGCACGACAGTATAATGTTTCTTCACAGATAATTTTAAGGAGTGCAACCCCGTGCCGAGAGTAGAGCTCAGATCGGCGCAAACCGGCCTTTCAACTGGCCGGAGTAAGTATGGAGGGGTTCTCCAGATGGGTGGGGGGGGGGGGACACAAAAGCATAAAAATTCAAAATTATCCTCAGAAACTTGGCCCTTTAATACAGATTTTTCTTTTTTACAGTCCAATCGCCTTAGATACAATAACTAAAAGAAACAAAGTAATAAATACTAAATCAGGTGGAATGGAAGTGAACAAAGGGAAGGAGAAATGACATCGATATCCTTTTTATCTTGGAACGTGAATGGTTTGCGCGTGCAGGGGAGAAGAGAACGCATCTTTCAATATTTGCGCGACTCCCCGGCGCAGATCATCATCATTCAAGAATCGCACCTTTTAAAAAACGAGGCAGATGCAATCTTAAAAAAGCAAAAATGGATAGACGTATTCTTAAGCACTGACCATAATGCAAATATAAGAGGAATTCTCTTAATCTGCAAAAAACCAGCTAACGTGCGGATCCTTGAATTCAGAGAGGACAAATCTGGAAGATGGCTCATAGTCAACCTCTCTATACATGAGCAGAAATACACTTTAGTCGGATATTATGGTCCTAACTCCGATGATCCATCTTTTTTGGAGACAATAAGGAACGATTTAATAACCACCTCTGATCCCATAATCTGGACAGGGGACTTTAACGTTATTTTGAACCCCAAACTTGATAAAACCACCAATAGTAGCAGATATAGGGGTCAACCCCCCTCAAAATCTAGACAGACTATAAAAGGGATTATGGAGGACTTGGGTCTCGCAGATTTATGGAGAGAAAGAGCCGGCTCTAAACCAGGGGTATCTTATAGGAATCTAAAGTATAAACATACTTCACGAATAGATTTTGCCCTGTTTAGTTACTGTCTCCAAAACTCTATAGCTAGTATTAAGTATATACCCTCTCACTTATCCGACCACTCAGCCCTCTCTTTCACCTTAATACTTCAAACTTATAAAAAACATCCCTCCTGGACATTTGATCGAACTATTCTTTTGGTCCCGGAAGAAGTAACATATCTCAACTTCGAAGCTAGGATGTTTTTAGATAGCAATCTGCACTCAACCTCCCTTGCCTTAGTATGGGATACTCTGAAGGCTTACCTGAGAGGTTGCATTACCAACAGAGCCTCCTTTAGGAGGAAAAACTATCTAGCCAAAATCAAAAACCTAGAACAGGAGCTGGAGATAATTGAACAAAGGCTTAGGGGCACAACTGGCTCATTACAAGATCAAAAAAATATGTCAGGCCTCAAGAGTCAGATAGAAGGTATCCTACAAGAAAGGGTTTCAAAAAAATGGGAGGCGAGTAAACTCTCCAATTTTGAATTCGGAGAAACCGCAGGGAAGATTTTAGCCTGGAGGGTCAAAGCAGACCAAGCAAAAAACCACATAAGAGGGATCATGGTAGCGGGGGAAAATCAGCTTAGGTCATCAGATGTAGGAATTAGCTCTGCCTTTACGCAGTTTTTTGCGGAAATATATAGGGATGATATCAAAGAGGACCAACAGGCGAGGAAGTCATGGCTGGATAAGATCCCTCTTCCACACTTATCGCAAGCACAAAGTGAGGCATTGGAAATGGACATCTCAGAGATAGAGGTTAAAAAGACTCTATCCGCACTAAAACATGGCAAGGCTACAGGTCCTGACGGACTCCCCGGAGAACTGTATAGAGCCTTGGCCGATATTATTGTCCCTACTCTGACGGCCCTTTTCAACGGTATTCTGAAGGACGGTAATGACCCACCTCAATCATGGAGCGAGGCAACTATAGTCTTGATTTTAAAACCTGGGAAAGACCCAACATTATGTGGGTCCTATCGGCCAATATCATTATTAAATAATGACTACAAAATATATGCTTCTATTTTAGCAGCTAGATTGGGAGCAGTAATGGGGAAAATAATCCATCAAGACCAAAAGGGATTCATTAAAGGGCGTCAGCTTTCTGACCTAACATATGATCTAGTGGGGGCAATTGACATCGCCTCAGCTTTTTCTATCCCACTGGCAACCCTCACCCTAGACGCAGCTAAAGCTTTTGACAGGGTTAATTGGCCCTATTTAAACGATGTTTTAAAAAAGTTCAACTTAGGGGAGAAACTCTGTCGAACAATAAAACTTATATATAAATCACCAACAGCACGGCTTCTAATAAATGGTAAGCTGTCTGAATTGTTCAAGATCTCTAGAGGCACAAGACAGGGCTGCCCGCTTTCCCCCCTCCTCTTTAACCTTTACATAGAACCATTTGCGGAAGTTCTCAGACGAGAAGACTCTATTCCATCTTTTAGGTTCGGGGAGTGGGAAAAGCGAGTAGCCTTGTACGCAGATGACATCTTGGTCTTTACTTCAGACCCGGAGATTGCTCTACCAGTAGTCATCGATAGAGCCGCAGATTTTGGACGTATCTCGGGCTATGAGATAAACGCCTCTAAAACAGATATTATGGCATGGAACATACCCGACCTACGCTCAAATACATCAAATGCTATGAGATATTTGGGAATTCAGATAGTGCAAGATATCGCACAAATCGCCCAAGTCAATCTTGAGAGAATCCTTAAGGAAATTAAAAAATCTTTGAATTCTTGGTCTAATCTCCCACTAACTATCCTAGGCAGAGTAAGCCTGCTAAAGATGTCAATTCTTCCCAAGTTTACCTTCTTATTTAATACGATCCCCCTCGCATTTGATAAAACAGCGTTAGAGAAATGCCAGAGAGAGATTAACTCCTTCGTTTGGGGATACAAGTCAGCAAGGATATCCTGGAAAAAGCTGAGGAGGAGGAGGGAAAAGGGGGGCCTATCCCTATCTGACTTACAATACTATGCGTGGGCATTCCAACTATCCCATTCAAGAATGCTCTTAAAAGTACCATCTAATACTTCAATAGGCCTCATGTTCATGGCAATGCTGATCGGTGCTGGCCTACCAACTAATGGCTATATGTTTAAGTTTGGAGAACAGAAATACTTCAAGAAAGTTAAATTAAAAATTCTTATGTCCCAAGCGAAACTATGGGCACAGATAAGGAGGAACCTGGGTTTGTCATACTACTCCAACCTTGCGCCCATTTGGGAATCACCAGGGCTCCCTTCCTGCTGGGATGATAGGCTTACTATCCCGTTGAGATCAGGAGGGATACTAACATGGGGAGATGTGTTGACAGGTAACTCTCTGAGGCCCTGGGAGGATTTGCGAGAGCAGCGGGGGATAGAGCTCTCGAGGTTTAAATACCTACAATTAGATAGCTGGGCTAAGGCAACAAACAGGTCTGGGGCATCATTAGGGAAGTATAGCATCACCGAGGAGAAATTGGTAGCGCAACCTGCAGGGGGTAAAGAGGTCTCGAAATGGTACTGGTGCCTGCTAGAAGAGATAGACGGAGATTTCACCCTCCCGGAACAACTATGGGGCTCAGATCTGGGGGCCCAGAGCATCGAAATCTGGCAGAACTCCTGTACCCTATTATATAAATGTGTCAAACCCGCATGGCTCAGACGCAATCATTTTTTTACAATTCACCGGGCATATTTTACACCGCTAAAACTTTCCAAATTCATCCCAGGGAAGAAATGCAATAAATGTGGCCATATTGCAGCCTCAGATGTCCACATGTTCAAAGAATGCCCCAACATATTACAATTCTGGAATGAAGTTAAAGCAACTCTGGACTCCATTCTTAATACTTCGATCTCCATCACACTTTCTTTGATCATATTTGGATGGGACAACAACATAAAGGGCCACGCTAGGACATTTTTGTTTTTTGCCATACTGCTTGCAAGAAGAGAGATATGCAAAGTTTGGATTGAAAACTCAGCACCATCCCACGCTAACTGGCTGTCGTCTCTCTATGCAACCTCTAAAACTGATTTGAGGAGAACAGGCGGCGAGCGTAGCCGCATCTTTTGGGACGTTCTGGTTCACTGGAGACAATGACCGGGGTTTTTTTTTTTTTTTTTTTTTTTTTTTTTTTCCCCGGTCCTATGATTATGCCTTGAAACTCCAAGAACTAGGCCTCCCCCCAGACGGCTCAGAATGGCTAGTTCAACTGAATAAAATTTCAAGTTCGGAGTTTTTTTCCACGATACTCTTCGAGCCATCTTCTTGCCGAATTCCACCTAATAGAGCATAGGATGCAGAGGAAACTCTGCACCTGGATAGAGTGGCTGGCAGTTGGAGGCTAAATAAGAGGTGGCCAGGCAAATGAGGATAAAAAAAAAAAAAAAAAAAAAAAAAAACAATTTTGACACTTAGAAAAGCTTCAGCTTCTGCATGCCCCCTACACAGTGCTAATTATATACATTTCAAACTGATGGTATCTTGCTGGAGATGAACTGAAACCTATCTTGCAACATGGTGCATCTTTTACACAAAAGTGACCCACAGCGGAGCAAAAGAGGCGCACTGCCATCATAAATCTGACCCTAACATTTTAAATCATTGTTTCAAGATGCCGATAAGCTGTAACCTATTCACAGATTTGTTTCAGGTAAGTCCTACTCAGAGTTGCAGATGAAATTTAGGTTTGTTGAAGAATACAGAGGAGAAAATACATGTGCAGGCCTACCAACCAAGTGTGTCATGTCCACTGCACTCTTGAACAAATGTCAGACCTCCTCTGTCTCCAGGAACAGGCCTAAACCTCATCTACACAATGTGATGTGTAATGTTAGGAAACACAGGTAATATAATTGAAAAACGTGCAATTTTTTTTGCTCATTCCACAATCATATCACCTGTGTTTCCTTTGCTTAGGTATCTCATTGTGGAAATGTAGTCTATCATATGAAAGACTACGTAGAATATGAGCACTGTATGCAACAACTTTGACACTTACAGAAGCCTCACCTTCTCCATGCCTCCTACACAGTTCTACATGTACATCATAAATGCAAACAGTACAGAATTAATTATACATGTTAAATGGTTTATTTTTGCTGTTCTCAGAATGTATCAAATTTCACTAAAAACAGTGACTTGAAGGTATTCATCATATAACAGCGGGGAAAAAAAAACACAATCAAAATGATTGTGTTTAAAAAACCCATACAACATAACAAATCAGAATTCAGAACTCCTTAAAGTTAACTTACTTTCCATGACGTCGAAGGATGTCCTATGAACAGCTTACACTCTGTTGTGCTGTTATTACTTTCAGCCCGCCACTTTCTGAAAGAAAACCTCCATCGTTTTGAAAAACATGTTACATACAATAAATGACTTCTCGCTCTCTACCACACGTTTCCACAAGGCCAAATCGTGTCAGAGCCATTTATAACTCTTGGAATTCTTGTAAGCCAATCCCGTCATGTTGTATTTCCGCAACTTTCAGAATTAAAATGTTGAAGATCATTTTCACAATCCTGGATTACTAATATCTTACCTTTCTTGCTCACTCATGTTCTACATTTCCTATGACACTGATACTGCTTACTATGAAGCAGACTTACACTATCTCTATGACTACTACAATTATTTAATTCTCTACATCACTTTTAATCACAAAGCAAAATAAAACAGTAGACAGCATTGCAGACTTACATTCCCTCTACTCCATGTTTTGATTGGCTGCTTGAATTTGCTTATAAAAAGAAACAGTTTTTCTGAACTCATTCAAAGTGCACTTATTTCTCCATGACGTCCAGTGTTATGGTAAGAAGTTATGTCTCTGTACTACACTTATCCTCAAGGCCAAATCGTGTAGGAGCCATTAGAACTTCTTGAAATTCCTCAGAGCACATCCCGAGATTCTTTCCCTAAAATTTTGGTTTTAAAAACACCAGGTAAGAGTTTTTAAGGTCATACGGCAATTTTCTTTTTAAAATTAAAACAGAATCATTGCAGAATGACCAGCCATTTCTAGACTTTAAATAAGCTGTGTAATGTCCTGAT
The DNA here is from genome assembly GCF_964261635.1 of Lissotriton helveticus. Classification (NCBI taxonomy): domain Eukaryota; kingdom Metazoa; phylum Chordata; class Amphibia; order Caudata; family Salamandridae; genus Lissotriton; species Lissotriton helveticus. The sequence continues at coordinate 1,596,046,618 of NC_136059.1, read as the reverse complement.
GTTATTGAAGGACCGTCATGATATATAATTGCTGCAGTTACAAAAGTCCTTCCTGATATTGACAACTGTGAAGCCACAACATTTTTAATTAAAGTTGTCAATTTTGTTCCATCAGGCCTACATCGTTGGAACATTAAAATAACATACTGGCCATATGTTCGTATAAATAATGTGGACATCATTTCAGATTTACATTGGCTACACTCCATGTTGTGATCAGCTGCTTTTACTAGTTTATTAAAAGAGACTGATTTACTGTCTGGCAAAGTTAAATATATAAATCTTTCTGAGTCTACACTAGTAGTACTTGATACCCTACAGTTCTCGCAGTCATGCTGCCATTGATAAGAAAGCCCAAACAGGTGATCTATGTTAGGAATTGCCTCGACCCTTCACAGTCCTCTTTCTCTTGCCATGCATAACGAAGCCCATGTGACACTAGGTGGGGTTACATCTACACCTTCAGCATGCAATACATCAAGCATATACATTAAAAACTCCTGACAATCTTGCTGAATATTTTGAGAGAATTGTGTTTGGCCTGAACATCTGTCTAACAGATTTCGAATTTCAGACACACTTTCTATTTTTGTGCTATCAGTGCTACATTTCTCTAACACAGAATTTAACAAACTGCAAAATCTTTGATCAGAATTGACCACAATCTCTTCTTTTACATTTTCTAGAGAAAACAAAACATTAACCACTACATTAGCATAGCAGTTGACACCACAACTGTTTTCAAATTGAAAACCAACAACATCTTCAACAGAATCCTTTTTGTTTCTGCTTATAATTTCAGGTTCATCGACTTTTCGTCTTTTTGCTACAACCTCCCCAGTATTGGTCACAATTCTTCGTTTCCGGCCTACCACACGTTTCTCAAACAAAGGATATTGAGGCAAATGTGACGCATACTCTCTTCTTAACCTATTGTATTCCTTAACACAATCTAGATCCGCACAAATGTTTGTGACATCACACTCAATCAAGTACAATCCTGATAAAGTTCTAACTCATGACAATGCCACATATGCCATACCCTCCTTGACCACAGAACTGCCAATATTCACCAATGCACTGTTTACACTTAAACCTTGCGATTTATGGATTGTCACCGCATATGCCAAGCAAACAGGAAACTGCTTACGGCGAACATATAAGTCTTTTACAAGCAAAAATCTAGCAGAACAACGACCAATTAGCTGTACTTCCTCAATGCCATCAAATTTAATTTTAAAAAATTCAATTCCATCTCTATTTCTGTATTTTACAAAATCAACAACATTACCCATTGATCCATTTACCAGACCTCTTTCAACATGTAAATTCCTTCTTAAAATTATACGGCAGTTCAAGCACACATTCAGAGTCTTTTCAAAACCTGCAGTTTTAGATATAGTCTTCTCTAATGAATCCAATTTTGTTTTCAAATTCTCAGACAAAATAATTGTTGATCCGATATGCTCTACTCTGTCAATAGCTTCCAGTTTCACAATCTCTTGCTTTTCTAAATGCAACATTTTGTTGTTGAATTTGGCACATTCTGCAAGAGTTGGCATCAAACATATTCCAGATTTCTTCTCAGTAATTTTCTGAAAAATATTCTCAGGCACAACATCTTGTTCTGGATATAAATTTGACAGTAATCGTGCATGTAAAGCTTCTTTCCCATGCTCGGTCACTTTTCCAATTCTAACATCTTGTAGAATAGTCTTGTAAACTTCATCCTTCGCCTGACGCATATTTTCATGCAGTTCAGCATAATTGAAGTTTAACCATATATTGACGTTGCCAATGCTCCCTAGGCACTTCCTGGTATCTTCATGCGTGAGCATTTTGAACACAGGTTGCCCTTTCACTGGTGTCAGCTGCAGAAGATCTCCGAAAACAATGATGTGTTTGCCACCAAATAACACATCATACTCTGTTTTGAGAACTTCTTGCATTCTCAAATGCACAAAGGCAAGCATGACATTGGAAACCATGCTTACTTCGTCAATGATAAGAAGTTTCATTTTCCTCAAGATTCTTGAAACTTCACAACAAGCATCTCCAGATAGCTTGTGATATTGTAATTTGTTGTCATGCTCCACTGGCAGCATCAGTAAACGATGTAAAGTAATCCCTTTAATGTTATGTGCTGCCAGTCCAGTTGGAGCGGTGACAACACAAGACAGCGATGACTCTGTCCTTTCCTGCAAATAACATGAAATTGCTTTAATAAGGAAACTTTTTCCAGTTCCCGCTTCTCCACTCACGTACAGTCGGACAGGCTTCAACGACGTACATGAGCACTCTTTCTTGTCATGACTCAATCCATGATCAATTTGCATGGTAACTTCGTCATATATTTTCCTCTGCTCAACGTTGAGTTGTCTTTCCAACTCTTCTAAGTTAACCGCATCCTCCTGAGCATGTGCCATGGCTCTTTCCACTTCATTCATAGCAGTGGCAGCTTCATTTTCGATAACAGGTCCTCCTAGTGGATCCTGACTCAATGAAGCAGAACTCTGACTGTCCTGAGAACTGTCTCTGGCAATCTCGGCTGCAATCGTTGCTTCCTGCTCAATTTCCGCATTCAACATTTCTACATATTTGGGAAAAGCAGGACATTCTATGGTCTCCTTGGCAGCATTGAAAGAGTCTTTGTAACAGAGGAAATCTCCAAGCAGTTCCTCTTCTGCACGCCAAGGCTTGAAAAGTTGCAAAAGTGCTAAATAGAAAAACTCCTTTTTTTCAGGAGATTCGCCACTCAATTTTCGATGGTTTACCAAGTGGCATTTTCTTTGCTTGACCAGACATCCCTCACTTCCTATTACAGCATACACTCCTTTCTCAGTATCTTCTTTGATGTTCCTCTTGAATATGTAATTTTGAAGAACCTCATACAGACAAACATTCTCGAGGTGACTGCTTTGATTTGGATAATATGTATCCAACATGTTGGTCTTCAAAATGTCGGTACTGTTTGGATCCTTTTCCGCCAAATACTCAATTTCCCACACAGGTTTGAGAACTCGATTACGCGTTGCAGCAAGACCAAGACTCGCCCAAACGATACTCCTGGAAAGGGGCGACCGCCCGGTCCCCCCGAACGTATGGATGGGGGCCCGAACCTCCCGGGAAGCCATTTTGGGCGGGTTGGGCGTGGCCCGGCTGGTATGCCCAAAGCGGTGTAGCCGGAGCGCACCTTCCCCCGCCCGAGAGGGGTTGTCCTAGACACCTCGAAGGAAGACCACGCCCAGTAGGCCTATCAGGGACGGGTACACGCCCTCCCGCAGAAGGATAAAGGAGCGGGAACCCAGAAGATCGTCCTCTTGTTCCTCGGATCGGAAGGCTGCACCCACTCGTTGCTCGTGAGCCCTCGACGGAACAAGCAGCAATTTTGAACGTGGTAATCCTGTTTTTAGCTTTCAGTTTCGACACAGATTTCAGGACCTCGTAGTTCGACCAAAGGCGGAGGACTCGAAACCATGCCTAGCAAGCAAGCAGGAAAGGGTTCCGAGATGGAGAAGATGTTACGCCTGTTGTCGAACCGGATGGCGTGTATGGACCGAAAGCTCGGTCAAGTCCAATCGCTCGGTAGAGGTTTGGCGGAGGTAAAGAAGCAATTGGCTACAATGAATGACCCAGGTCAGCCGAAAAAGGTAATAGGCCCGGCCTTGCCGGGAGTGGTTCTCGGGTTAAGAGGGAAGCGGGTCAAAGAAAGGGCAGTCTCGGGGGGGGTCCCGGCACCAGTGGTGCCGCCCATCGTCCCCCTAGTACCGGCTGGTAACCCGGTTCAGGAACCAGTTTTAGGCCAGCCTATCCCAGTGGTGATCACCTCGACCGAGGATGATGAAATGCCCCCAGAATTGGCCGCTCAGTTGACCGCATGGCTTAAAACAAAGGTGGGGGGCACAGCGACCCCGGGAGATCCGGCCGAAGAGGCCAGAGTGTTAATGAAGCAGTTGCGGCAATCGAGAGATGTCGCGAAAGCGAGTGTTCCTCTTGTTCCCCCACAGGTGGCGCCAGGAGTACCAGCAGCTGGTCAAGAGAAGGTGGCGACAACAATAGCCGATCCGGGTAAGCTCGCATTGCCAATGGTGGGGGAGGGCTCGATACCCTCTAGGCGGGAAAAGGTTGCACAGCACGTTCCCTTGGCCACGAAAGAGTTAATATGGGGAGACAAGTATGTCAACATGTTTTCATTGTTAACGGACCATCGTGAGATGGAGTATGCTAAAACGCAGAAAGATTTGTGGCACCCTAGTGTATGGCGCGCCAAGATGGCCGAGTTCAGGGTGGAAGAGACAGTGACAAACTGGGTTAAGGCCTTCTCTATATTTACCGCAGTTATGGGGGAACGTAAACCTGATGTTATGACTGAGTTGGTTTGCTATCAGAATCGCATTATGGATTTTTATTCAATGTATGAGGGGGAAGAATGGAAAGGCTATGACATGAAGTTCCGTAAAGCAAAGGAATATGATGCTTCTCTGTCTTGGGATTGTTTGGACTCGGTGTCATGGCACAAGCAACTCCTGCCAGGGGCGACAGGTACGTCCTCGCCAGGCGGGAGCGGGTCCGGAGTTGTCCGCCAAAAGCCCGGGGTGCCCTTTCTAGCAGGCACAGGTGGGGGCTATCAGCCTAGAGTTGGCGGGAAGGGCGGACAAGGAGGGGTCTGTTGGGGCTTCAATCGAGGCAATTGTAACAGACCACAGGGGACATGCAAGTTTAAGCATGTGTGTGCCGGCTGTGGGAATTCCTCACACCCCGAAAGTGCATGTAGATCAAAGAATGGCGGGACGGGTGGAAAAGGAGGACCTAAGCAGGAGTGAGGTGGACCTTTGTAACCGATTGCCTACACCAGTTGATCTAATGGTTATGATTCCGTGGTTAAACAAATACCCTGATCATGTGTCCGCTGGGGTGTTGAGGAAGGGATTCTTACATGGCTTCCACATCCCGGTGGGGGAAGTTTGGGGGAATTCCTTTTGTAGAAACCAGTTATCGGTACAGCACAACCCAAGCGTGGCAGAAAAGAAAATAGCAAAAGAAGTCAGTTTCGGACGAGTGGCTGGCCCCTTTTCCTGCCCGCCGTTGGCCGATTTCATATGTTCCCCGTTAGGGGTTGTCCCGAAGAAAGATCCGGGGGAGTTTAGACTCATACATAACCTTTCTGCTCCCAGGGGTTCCTCGGTGAATGATGCCATAGACCCAGAAGTTTGTTCGGTACGATACGCATCGTTCGACGATGCCGTAGCCATGTTGAACCACCTAGGCCCTGGGGCGCTGATGGCGAAATGTGATATCGAATCAGCATTCCGGTTGCTTCCGGTGCACCCGCAGGATCAGCGCCTGCTAGGTTTTGCATTTCAGGGAAATTATTACATGGACAAATGCATGCCCATGCGTTGTTCCATTTCATGTGCATATTTTGAGATGTTTAGCTGTTTTTTGGAATGGGCATTTACAGAGGCCACAGGGCATAGACATGTTATGCATTATCTGGATGATTTTCTTTTTTTGGGGGCAGCCGATGATATTAATTGCGCACAGGTGCTGTATGATTTCTGCATCCTCATGAATTAATTCGGTGTCCCATTGGCACCAGGTAAGACGGTTGGACCATCTACTTCACTGGAGTTTCTGGGTATTGAGCTCGATTCTGTGGAGGGGTGTTTCCGACTACCAGTAGACAAAGTGACCAAGTTCCGGGCTTCCTTGAGGCAATGCCTGGGTGGGGAGAAAGTGACCGTGCACCAGTTACAACGAACAGTGGGTCAGCTTAATTTTGCCTTAAGGGTGATTCCTATGGCCCGCCCGTTTTCGCGCTCTATCGCGCAGGCTATGGGTGGTCTCAAAGAGGCTCACCACCGTACGAGACTGTCTGGAGAGGTTCGCCAGGATATGCATATTTGGTTGGCATTTCTGGCGGACTTCAACGGTCGAGTCGTCTGGAGCTCCCCGCCAGAGTCTTCGAAGGAATTGGGTCTATGGACCGACTCGGCAGGGAGCGTGGGTTTTGGCGCCATCTTGGGTGATCGATGGTCGGCACAAACATGGCCAACATGGTGGCACTCCGACGGCCTCACAGGTAACATTGAGTTCCTGGAGTTATTCCCCATCTTGGTTGCTCTGATGACATGGGCCGATGACTTCAGGGGCCGCTCAGTGGTGTTTTGGTCCGACAATATGACTGTCGTAGATTGCATTAACCGACAGGCAGCACGCTGCAAAATGATGTTGAGATTGTTGAAAGAGATTGTGCTGCTGTGCATGAGATTGAATGTACTGTTCAGGGCGAAACATGTGCCAGGTGTACTGAATCATGCGGCTGATGCACTCTCTCGTTCACGTATGCAGGCATTCAGGGGTTATCTGCCCACAGCAGACTTAGAGGCAGCACCATTCCCAGAAGCAATGTGGCTAATCGGTGCCTCGGATTACAAGACCTCGTGGCAGCGAGTCTATCCCCCAGGACAAGGAAAGCATACGAAGGAGCGTTTCGTTCTTATTGCACATATTTGGGTCCTGTGGGGAGTCTGCATTGGGGGCAGGAGGAATCCTTCCTGGGGTACCTGGTTGCACTACACAGGGAGGGCCGATCAGAGGCAACGGCCGGTAGGCATAGGGCGGCCATTTCATTCATGGCCCAGGTACACGGCATAAAAGACCCTACAGGTTCTTTTTTGGTGAAGAAAGCCCTTCGCGGCTGGCAGCGCCTTGGGGGTTGCAAGAGAGATACGAGGCACCCGATTGGCTTAGACAGACTGTCTCTGCTTTTAGCAAAGCTGGACGAGACGTGTTCCTCCCATTACGAAGCAGTTCTGTTCCGGGCAGCGTTCACATTGGCATTCCATGGGGCCATGAGGGTGAGCGAGCTTGTCGCAAGGAACAAGAGAGATATGGAGGGAGGTTTGTGCAGGGATCACATCCAGATAAGGGGTGATTCGATGGTAATCATGATAGCCAGGTCCAAGACCGACCAGGGGGCTATGGGAGATAGTGTGGTCATACAGCGCAAGCGAGGGTCCCCCGTCTGCCCGTTGAAGTGTGTGGAAGACTATTTGGCGCTGAGAGCAGCCGCTTGGGGGGGGGAGCTTGCTCAGACACAAGGATGGCACCCCACTGACGAGATTTCAGTTTCAGAGGGTGCTGGCACTGGCAAGCGCTGACGCGGGCATGGACCCGTGCGATTTTGGGACCCACTCCTTTAGGATAGGGGCTGCTACTGAGGCTACAGCCAGGGGTCAGAGTGCCGAGGAAGTGAAACAATTGGGCCGTTGGTCCTCGAATTGCTTTAAGAGGTATGTGCGATTGCACATGTTGTAAGTGATCAATTGACATGCACTCACGTTTTCTGTCTTTTGTTTACTTTGCAGTTTCGCGGGCCTGCCATGCAGGGCGGAATTGGAGGTCGACCCTACATCAAGAGACCAGCGGTCAGAGATCACCGACTGGGGAGAGGATGGTATGGGTCGTGGGCCACTCATACGTGAGGCGCGCCGGTGACGTATTCAAGGAAGGTGACGCGATTCACGCACCTGGGGAATACGGGTTCAGAGTGGCTTTCCATGGGAAAGGTGGGCTCGTTTTTGACAAATTTGAGTCATTTTTCGAGGGACTTTTAGGGCGGCATAGGTCACCGCCATCTATAGTCATAGTACACCTGGGTGGCAACGATTTGGTGACACTGGGTAGACGAGTGTTACTTGAACGAATCTTGTCGGCTGTTAGCTGGTTGGCTAAAAGAGTCCCGGGGTGCACGATTGCCTGGTCCCACATGATTCCTAGAAGGAGGTGGCAGGGGGGCCTTTCGGTGTCAGCTCTGAACCATTCAGTTAAACGGGTCAATAATAAGATTAATAGACTGTTCCGTTCTGCACAGTTGCATGTCATTCCTCATGGGGGTATCCGGGGTGACCATATGTATCTGTACGATGGGGTTCACCTGTCCAGGGAGGGGAATGATTTACTAATAGGAGATTTGGTTGCATGGCTGAGAGGTTTGAGGAAGCATGACCTATAGGAGGAGTTGGGGGGACCGGATAGTCGGTCAACTATCCGGTCTGTGGCGGTAAGGTCATGATCGGTGAGCAGTAATTTAAAGGTCCGTAGAGTGGGGCGCCACCCACAATGGATGGGAGCGCCCGGGGGAAGACGGCCATTGGCCCCTTCCACGGGGAGGCGGCACCCACTAAGGATGGGGCGCCTAGGGGGAGATGGCCATGGGCCCCTCCCAGGGGGGGAGGCGGTTAAATGCCCCTCCCGACTAATTTCCCGGGGGCCGGATATCCGCGACGGCGGATAGAGAGTATGGGGTGGGGGGGAGAGTCCACGCTGTCCTTCCTACAGAGACCTCATACGGGAACTCGGAGGACCCTTAAGATGGCGTCGAGTAGAAAGGGGGCCCCCACCACGACAAGGGAAGTTACAGTTGGCAATGAGGGTAGAGCTCTCTGCGCATGCGCCGCTCACACGGTGAGGGCGGGAGTTTGGTAGTAGGGATCTGACACCGGTTAAGACCTTGCCATTGGCCCTTAATGCTAGGATGTACAATTTGAATTAGAGTGTATGCATTTTCAGGATGTTAGCCAAAAGTACATGACTGCATCGAAATGTAATAAATGTCAAATTGTACATAATGCATAATGATGAAACGTTTAATTTAATGTTTTAAATTTTGTTTCATATTTTAATAAATACGGCCGGGAGGGTGACTCCCTCCCGTCTTCCAAAAAGTTCAACGATTGTCCGACTTCCCATCCTTGGGGATGTGTGTTGGGAGGGGGTGGCGGGCATCCCGGCCATATGGACTTGGCATAGAGACTTGCTGAAGACAACCGGTCAGAACATTCGTAAGCTCCGATTTCTCGATGCGACAACATCTTCAGACTGAAACTGTACAACTTCTTGCTGAGGCTCTTTTCATGGGAAATGTCCTCCCACATATCCTTCAATTCTGTCTTCTCTTTTTTGGTGATGTAAGATGTCACATACCGAGCCACAGCCATACAGTTATCAGCCACAAACTGTATATCCATGTTAGCATTCCACATGGACAAAATCACCGGGTTGTAGTCGTTGATGTACTTAGACTCTTCGTTCCTCTTCAAATTGTATGTGTTTTTAGGTGATTTCTTCATCACATTATGTCGCAGCGAAGACATCAAACTGTTTACTCTTCCTTTAGAAATCACCGGTGGTGGAAAGCCGAAACGACATTTGGTGTAGAACTTGTCCTTGTTTCGGAATTTACGACGACAGTACTTTCCACATCGATGGCTTTGGAAACGTAGAACTTTTTCTCTTAGGCTTTTCTTCTCCTTTGCGTTTGGAACAGCACACATAGAATACTGTTGTATGAAACTCATCACTGAGTCTTCTGGATCCGTTCCAAATTTAGGTGCATCCTTGATCCACAGCAACATATGTATACGAGGAGCACCTCTTGCTTGGTACTCCTTTCTCCAGAAGAAATCCAATACCTCTCCAAGAGGTGGATTCTTCTTATTCATGATGAAAGACATCATAGCTTCAAATCTATGATTGAAGTACCTACATACATTGACTGGATCCAAAGACCACAGTTCTCCGGGTGTCTTGAATTCGATGTTTTTGATGTTTCCATTTGCCTCTCGTAGAAATTCAAGTAAGTCTTCCCAGCCATACTCGGCACAGCTCAGAGTGAGGAACCATGTGGGAGTTCCTAAGTTCCTCAGCATACATTTTAAATCACCATGACGAAGGTACCAGTACTCATTAGTACCACGCTGACACGCCATGAGATTAATCAGGTGAGAATCCAAAATACTGTCTTGGACATTGACTTTATCCATAAAGTCACTTGCCGAGATGTTTTGCATGTGTATACCACTTTTCAAGATGTGGTTCACTGCATATGACAGTCCAGACAGATCGCTTTCAAACAGGAGATGAAACAAATAGGGAATGCATTGTCGAAACCTAGCATCTCCTGCATACAATCGCAAAGTCCGGTATTCAGAAGCAGGAATTTGATGAGGTCGCTCATCATATCTTCCTCCCTGACCTGTTGGAAAAAGTTGTGGGAAACACCGAGCTTCCAAACTTTCCTCCCAAACTCTAATGGGACTCCCTTTGGCTTGTTTCATTTGAAACAACTCAATAGCATTCCCCATGACTTCCTTGGAATGCAAAGGATGAACACTATAATGTTCATATATTTCTTCACTAGTAGAGGGTTCTACTTTCTCAATTTGACCAGCACACAAATCGCTATCCTCTTCCTCACTTACTTCCTCTTCTGCAACATATACATTCTTATAGTATTTATTATTTTTTTTCAAATACAATGTTGCCTTTTTAACTTTCCTAACATCCACTAAATCTTGCCATATTTTCTTATTCTTTGTCGGAACCCCATTAACTAAGATAACCAGAGGTTCCTCTTCCACTTTTTCTACTCCAATTGTGTTAATGTTTTTCTTCAAATCTAGAGGCAAATAAACAACTCTTCCCTTTAATCCTCTCTGTAAATCTGATGGAGGCAATTTCCCTGTCTTTGGCTCCATTCTTACAATAGCCTGAAAGGGATGGATACTTTGAATCAAAATAGATTCATAAGTATTTAAATCCTTCAATTCAGAAGGAATCTCAACCAATTCCAGATTATTATGAACTGCTCTAGCAGGCATCTGGTTTTGATTTAATTTGTTACAACAATAAGTACACACACGTTGATCCAATCCCAAATCAAAACAATTTTCTACCATCAAGTATGTTGTGAAATCCTTCCATTCACTATTATTTTCCCTTTCACTTTTTGCATATAAATCCACTAACTTAGTCTGATTCTTATAATAAGTGCGTCGACAACACACACAAGTGAAATTTGGCCTCTCACTTGATTTCACCTGAAACGTCGCAATTTCCCTCTGGAAATTATCTGTACTGGAAACCTGTACACTATCTTCCACATTACCCGCTTCTTCTTGGTCAATTTCAACATTCTCCTCTTTACTTCCAAAGTAACACAACTCAATTTCTTCACATATATTCTTCACATCTATTTCAGAACCATGCAAAAGAGCAGCGCATAATTGTTTAAGCATAATTGCTGGACTCTTAGCATAATACAACATTCTAACTAATTTCCTCACTTTATTATGATGCACTGCTAGCATCCTGAAATGATGAAAAACACTCTGGCATACTCTCCTGGAAAGACAAGCCAGTGAATGACCATGCAAACCTGTCACTTCTCTCACTCTGCAAGGATCTAGGGGTATATTACCAACAACTAGCGATAATTTTTGTCTCTAACTTGTTTAGAGACAAAAATTATCGCCGCACATCGGCGATTTTTATCGCAGATAAACCTTGCTATTAGCAAGGTTTATCGCAAATGCGATAAAAAACGGCCGCAATGCATGAATATCGCTGAAAAGTCAGCGATATTCATGCATTATCGAGCAAATGCTCTTAGCCATGTTATCCACCTCCCATTGGATAACATGGTGAAGAACTGCTCAGGGCAGGTGTTAGCTTTTGGAGATATTCGCGCTTAGCGCGAATATCTCCAAAAGTTGGTAATAGGAGATAGCGGTTAGCGACTGTTTCCAGTCGCTAACATCTTGGCACGCCCACTTTGCATGTCATTAGTGATAAATATCACTGACATGCAAAGCGGGGCCCAAGATGGTCGCTATCTCCTATTAGCTGTCACTAACTGGTGTTAGCGACAGCTTGGTAATAGGGAGATAATTTTATCTCCGCTTTCTTGGCTTTTAAAGCCAAAAAAGCGGAGATAAACCCCTTGATAATATACCCCCTAATTCTTGCAACAACTTCATTTTCTGGTTCAAACTTTTCTTATTAAATGACCGTACAAAATCACAAAGCAAATTGATGGAATCCTGTCGCACACTGCAAATACTACTACACTTCCAGGTATACACAGCACCCTTAGGACGTCTTCCTAAAACCTCATTACCTAACACCTCTTCTGCCTCTGTTGTCACAAGTTTTTCTTTTTCAACTGGACAACCATCTTTCACTTCATAAGCTCGACCACTGGTGTCAACTGCATGCACCAAATCATTATCCTGGAAATAACTCTCCTCATTAAAAAATGCATCACAGCTTGAACTATGCATCCATTCTCCAGAAAAAACTTCACAAAAATTACTACGATTAACTATTCTCTTCCATCTACTATTTCTTTTGAAATCATAAATTGCCTTGTTTAGCTTCCTAATTCTATTGATTATCAAAATAAATAACTTACGTTTAATTTCAAATGCCTGATCAATAACTTTCTCAACTATTTTTTTTCTCTTATAAAAAACCACTTTCTGTTGACCTTTCTTAATATTTTTTAACAAATTGCCAATTATCCTGTTGCGGAACATTCGTTTACGAATGTCCCTAAACTGTTGTTTCCTTCTACTATCATGCACAGAGTTATCTCTTGCTCTAGCAGTAACATTTTTCATTGGCCTTTCCTTTCCGGTTGAATTGCTTCTCTTTTTCTGGACTGAAACATTTTCTGTAGTAATATTTCTTTTACTACAGATATTTCTTATGAATGTTTTTGTACTCTTACCCGGTGCTTTCTTGGTGACTTGACAAATCTTTTTGTTAGAGGACTGCTGCTTTTTGTCATTGACCTGCTGTCTTTGACGTTTTGCAGCCTTTCTCAGTCTTTCTTTGGTTGGCATGCTGAAATCTTGAAATGATCTGCAGTTTAATCTGTGGTAAAATATATTAAAAAATTTTATTAACCACTATTACCCAACAGTAAATCAATAACAGTAATCAAAAACTTAAAACACTACTTGACATTTTTACATGGAAGATTTTTTAGTGCTTGGCAAATTTAGAATACAGAAATAGCAGAAAAGAAATGGAATTTATATTCATTTTACCTGTGCTGTTTTATATGTGAATCTGATCTAATTTTATGAGCATATTTTAATATTTTATTGAAGACACTACACATAACCTGTTTTTGAAGGTGTCTTTATTTTTAAATTAAACGGTTTACATTTTTACTTTTTATTTATTATAAATTTTTTAAATAAATGTTTATAGTTCCATAGGCTCAAGCACGTCAGCTTCCCATCCTATGTCATACAATTCTGACAAATCTGCATCCTCATCACGTTCTTCTTCATCCTCAGGATTTAAATCATCCAAGGGATCAACATCCACTGATGTTTCAATTACGAGCTCAATGATGAGGTCGAAATCAACTGATTGCTGATTGTCGCTCATGTTGATGTTGTCTTTATCTTTAAAGAAAGATAACAACAATGAGATGTTGCAGAGTAAGAGACAAATCTCAAAGATTATAATAGTAAAATTGTTTAACAAGAGTAACATTTTGCAGCTATTATTTAGCCATGTCCAGCGATGCTGAGGAGGTGAAGCCTATGTCCAATTTTTCAGTGAACAGGACTCATCTCTTCTTAACCTTGGATAAGCCTCACCGACTCTGTGTCCCCTGCACATACTTAAATGTAAAGGGGCAGATTTATGTTAACTGGTACATCCCCAGGGATGCACCAGTTAACGTGCACCGCTGCTCTGCCACCCATGGTGTGCCGCATTTACAATCAGATAGGACAAAGCTGCGTCAAAACCCTGCGCCTGCTTGAAGCAGGCATTGGTCTTGACGCAGCATTGTGGAGATGGAGCACACCTGAGCCTTGCTGGAGCTGCATCGCACTTGCAATACAACTCCAGCAATGCGCCACCTTTACGGCACAGATGCGTCACGCACTAGAAGTTGGTGGTAATTTGCAAATCCTTAATGGCATTTTTTGCATATTTTTTGTTTGATACATTGCATTTAAGGAATCGCAAAATTTGCAAATCCTTAAGTGCAATCGCAAAATAAGGAATAGCAAATTTTGCTATTCCTTATTTTGCATCAAACTTGTTTGATACATACCATTTGTCTAATTAGCATTCGCAAAGGCCGAAATTCGCAGAATTTTGGCCTTTGCGAATGCTAATTAGCTTGATACATATGGCCCCAAGTGAGGCCTGTCTTGCAACATGGTGCATCTTTTGCATCACTGCTGCATCAGTTTCATGTGGCACGGTTTTTTTACAGCATGACACATCTGCCTAAATGCATCAATTTGTAATTTTGTCGCCTCATAGCAAATCGTTTGCACCGCCGCTGCATCACAAAAGTGACGCACAATGGCGCAAAAGAGGCATACACCTATCATAAATCTGTCCCTAGCATTTTAAATGAATAATTCAGGATGACGATAAGGTGTGGCCTATCCAGAGGTTTGTTTAAGGTGAGGCCTACTCAGGATTGCAGATCAAAGTTACGCTTGATGAAGAATACAGAGGAGATAATACATGTAAAGGCCTACCAATGAAGTAAGTCATGTCCACTTCATTGCGCCAGTCATCATAAATGTATCCCTAAGCTTATTATCTTGTTAGAGATGAACCGCCATATGTATCATCAAACTGTTTTGCATTTCCTAAATAGCGAATTTTAAGGAATAAATAGCGATTCTTTACCATTCCTAATTTGCGATGAGCAAATTGCTAATTGCAAATTACCCATTCATTTCCATGGGCCAGGAGGCCCATAGGAATGAAGGTGCAATTTGCGATTAGCAATTAGCTCATCGCAAATTAGGAATTTTTCCAAGGGTGCAGGGGTGTCTCAAGAACACCCTGCTGCACCCCTGAAAAAGAAATTTGGGGGCATATGGCGCCCATAAATTTTAAAAACATTCCTTTACCTCAAAAACGATTTTCAAGTCATAATTTGAAAACACTGCCCATGGGGAAATGACTTAAAATGTCCTTAAGACACATGAAAGTGTTTTTTTAAAGCCTTTGCAACTTTTTTGGGTCACTTTTAACATGGCTATGTAACTCCAACAGTCAAAATCTAAATTTACCATGCACAGGTGGGAGCATATTTACAAGGAATTTGCTCCACGGGGAAAGGTCTTTTAATTTAATATGGGAAAAATAACATCAGAGACACTGAAATGCCTTATAAAGAAGCATACACCATTATGTCCTTGTCATAAATTTTAAAACCATTCCTTTTCCCCAAAAACGATTTTCAAATCATAATTTGAAAACACTCCACATGGGGAAATGACTTAAAATGTCCTTAAGACACATGAAAGCGTTTTTTGATTGCCTTTGCAGCATGTTTGGGTCACTTTTAACATGGCTATGTAACGCAAACATTCAAAATCTAAATTTACCATGCACAGGTGGGAGCATATTTACAAGCAATTTGCTCCACAGGGAAAGGTCTTACATTAAAATGGGAAAAATAACATCAGAGACACTCAATTGCCTTATAAAGAAGCATACACCATTATGTCCTTGTCATAAATTTTAAAACCATTCCTTTTCCCCAAAAACGATTTACAAATCATAATTTGAAAACACTCCACATGGGGAAATGACTTAAAATGTCCTTAAGACACATGAAAGCGTTTTTTGATTGCCTTTGCAGCATGTGTGGGTCACTTTTAACATGGCTATGTAACGCAAACATTCAAAATCTAAATTTGCCATGCACAGGTGGGAGCATATTTACAAGCAATTTGCTCCACAGGGAAAGGTCTTACATTAAAATGGGAAAAATAACATCAGAGACACTCAATTGCCTTATAAAGAAGCATACACCATTATGTCCATGTCATAAATTTTAAAACCATTCCTTTTCCCCAAAAACGATTTTCAAATCATAATTTGAAAACACTCCACATGGGGAAATGACTTAAAATGTCCTTAAGACACATGAAAGCGTTTTTTGATTGCCTTTGCAGCATGTTTGGGTCACTTTTAACATGGCTATGTAACGCAAACATTCAAAATCTAAATTTGCCATGCACAGGTGGGAGCATATTTACAAGCAATTTGCTCCACAGGGAAAGGTCTTACATTAAAATGGGAAAAATAACATCAGAGACACTCAATTGCCTTATAAAGAAGCATACCCCATTATGTCCTTGTCATAAATTTTAAAACCATTCCTTTTCCTCAAAAACGATTTTCAAGTCATAATTTGAAAACACTCCACAGCTCCTATGCACAAAAAAAACATGTCAGTACTAATACTTCACATTTTCTCCAATTACAATTTCTCAAAGAAACAAAATCTATTTGTAAAACACTTGAGACAAAGCAACATTTGAAAAACACAACTTTCTTCATAAATTTCTCTTTAAAGCACACTATTCTCTATCTAAAGTAAAGAAATCTTTTCTCACCTTAGCAAATACTTTATGAGTTTCAAAACAGTCTCAGAAACACACCAATTTGTCTTCAGCAGAGCAAAAGGTATGCACTCCAGAGTCTGCAGCTATCAAAAGCACAGAAATGCTGTAATTCTTCACACATATCTCTCATGTCACCCAATCAAAACTCTTCCCTCACTTTTTTCAAATCAAAACCCTTCCCCCCTCTGCCCTATCTGCTTTTTTTGCATAGCAACCACCTCTTGGAAGACCTCTGGTGTTTGCAAGTTCACACAACAATGTTTCAATTGAACTCTGAACTCTCAGTGCACCTGCATATCCAGTGCATTCTTTCATTTAATGATTTTTTCTTGACCACTCAAAATACATCTTTCAAAGAACTCATCCATGCGCCCTAACTTTCTGTTTTCAGCAATCAAAATCCACCAATCACTGTTACTGCTTCATTAACACAGAAACTCCACAGTTTTTTTTCATTTTAAACTCTTATTTTTTCAACTGCCATTTCATTGCCACACTTCATCTGACTGCAGGAGAACCTTCTCTCACCATGTTTTCTGTCTGGATTGTTGGACATAGTTACATCTATTGGGCTCAGAGGTATGCTGAGAACAGAAATTTACCTAACCTCAATTTACAAGATGTGGAAATTAAGTGGTTTGGCCACAGAGGATTAAAATGTCACCAATTGATACCATTGGTGAAAACCTTTATGCATTTGCCAAAACCTGACCTGTTAATTGTGCACTGTGGAGGTAATGATTTGGGCACTTTGACTGGGGTAGGTCTGGAAATGCTTTTAAAGGACACCTTTGAGCAATTAATGGCACTTTTTCCTCAGACTGCCTTGGTATATTCAAATATATGCCAAAGACAGAAATGGAGGTGGTCAAACCAATTTTGTCCACAAATTGAGAAGTTGAGGAAGCATGTAAACAAATCTGTTTCAGCTTACATGAGAGACCATGGAATGGGCTCCGTGTACAACAATAACTTGCGTTACTACATGCAAGATATCTACAGAGGAGATGGAGTTCATTTCTCAGATGAGGGCAACAGAATTTTCATTCTGAATTTAAGACTGTGCATTGGTACCTACTTATAAGTACCTAAATGTACCATAAACCCAAAAGCTCTTCTCAGAGCTACCCTACATCTGATCACTCACAATTATTATTTTACTCTAACTTTTTTCACTAATTTTCAACAAAGTAAGCTCCCCGGGGCGCTACCCGGTACGCGAACCGGAAGCTAACCTCGCGAATTTTTTTTTTTAAATGATTTTTTTTCGCACATATAAGCCTCCTCAGCCACCCTCAGAAAACCTAGGGGGTCAAGATAAGTCTACCGTGCCCCCTTCTACCCATTCTGAACATTATTTGCCCTCCATCTTGTATCTTAAGTCGACCGAAACACAAAATGGTGGACTCCCGTAACGCTTAAGGTTCGCGTACCGGGGCGCTCGCCAGTTCGCGTACCGGGGCGCTCCCCCGGAAGCGCACCATCAAAAAAGGTGGGAAAGTAATTTACAGAAAAATGACTGGAGACACTCTCACCAAATATAGATTAGCTCATACTACATACCAATCCCTACCATTTTCACAAATTTGGTTGGAATTCCATTTAGCCATTTAGCCTGTAGACCTCTCTAAATACCCTGAGGTAAATTACTTCACAAAACACATCTGAAGTGTTGGAATTGACAACCAATTAAAATGTTACTTTCATTTTCTACTTTTTTACCTGACATTTGATTGGTTATGTACCTGAATATATATAAAAAAAGAGAGAGAAACACAGCCATTTTGACTACTACTTCCTGAAGTACATTGCAAGTGCATTTTCACTGACAACTTAAACTTGTTTTTAAAAGGTAAGATGTTATTTTATAAATTTGAAAGGAGAACTATGTTATGCACTTTAAATTAATTTGGGAAAACATTTTCAGATAGTTATATACTGTCCCTCTGTAAGAGTTAGACATTGAGAAAGGCTTGTTTATTATAATTATGGATTGATTTAGGTTTCTGTGCTATAATTATGAATTTACTTAGACTTCTTCACAGGCACTTTTTAATAGTATTACTTCACGCCTGAAACCATACAGTGCCCATAGATAACTTCTCTGTTATAAACTCACAAGTACCTGTCTGAACTTAAACCCAACAGTGCCCTATCTCTACTGATATATTTATTTTTTATGCAAATTACAGCAAGAAAATGGAAGGAGAGCAGATTATTTCCTTCAAAATTGTTCTGGAGAACAACACAGAAAAAGTTATTGAGGACAATGATGACTCAGATTTCATGGATGAATCACGGGACCATGAATTAGTTCAATGTGTAGATGCAGTAGATTCGCTGATTGAAAATGAGGACATTTCTGACAATTTGTTGTTAAATGTTCTGTTAAATTTGGAAAAAGAATCACAAAAATAAAATTATTTAATAATCAAAAATTGTTCGAGACTTTAATCATTTTTATATGTAATTCATAAACTAGTACCTAATTGATTATAATGTAAAGTCAGACTTATAGTATACTGTGCAACTTTTTTATGTTACATAGTAATTTTGCTCATAGTTACTTCCTTTCTCCAACTATATTATCTCCAATGTGTATTTAACAACTCTTTTTCATCTACTGCCTCCATGTTCTTTCTGCTTTCCTGACAGACTATGATATGGATTCCATATTCCACAATAACTTCTGAAACAACATGCAAGATATCTACCAAGGAGACGGTGTATATTAATTTTTTGACTCTGCATTGGTACCTACATATTGCTACTTAAATAAAAAAAAAAAAAAAAAAAAAACGAACAATCAATAAACATACAATATTTTAAAAGTCTATCATTCTTTTTTCCTCATAGTACGCTCCCCAGTACGCTTCCCGGTTCGCGAACCGGGCGCTCCCCACGCAAAAAACAAAAACAATTTTTTTTTTTTTTTTGCCCCGCGGGGCCCTTTTAAAGCCTCCACATCAAACCTAGGGGGTCAGGGAGGATCTACTATGCCCCCTTATGGTCATTTCCCCCTTTGTTTTGGCCTCCTCTTGTCTCTCGATCCTACCGAGAGACAAGATGGCGGTCGCTCCGGACTGTTTAGAATGTTGACAGACACCGGAGAGCCAATCAGCTTCGCTTCGCGAAGTTCCGTTACGCGTAAAGTACGCGAACCGGAGCGCTGCCCAGAGCGCGCTTACAGATATATATTTTTTTTTTAACGTTAATTTCTCAAAATCCACTGGAGCACATATATTGAGACCTAGCAAAGGCACATCGGGCTAATAGTCCCTACAATTTTGCCAAGTTTCGTGCAAATCCATTCAACCGTTCGGGCTAAAAGTGAGGCCAACCGCCCTATGGAAATTAACATTGGAAAAACACGTTTTGGGACCCCCCCTTTTTTCTCGGCCCCCCCTTGACGAACCCCCCCAAATTTTCAGGGGCTGCTCAGAAACAAAATGTTCCATTTTCCTGAAAATTTCAGACAATTCCGTCCACAAACGCCAAAGTTATTAGACATAGAATTTTCAAAAATCCCATAGGGAAAAAATCCTAACTATATATACCTAGGTAATATATATATATATATATATATATATATATATATATATATATATATATATATATATATATATATATATATATATATATATATATATATAATAAATATATAAATATATATATATATATATATATATATATATATATATTCACTGAAAAAAATAGGTTTCAGGCCTTATATAGTTAGGAATTAGCATTTAAAAAACCTTTAAAATTCACTCAAAAAACTATATGTTTTAGGGGTGTTATAGTTAGCTGGATATTTCACTCATACAAAACCATTAAAATTGCTCCTATATAGTTAGTTGTACTAACTATATTTCGCGTACCCGCAATCCACAGCTGATGATGTCACATATTACATCATTCATGACATGGTCAATGACATCACTGATGACATCTCAAATTACATCACTGATGACATCATCCAGTGAATGTGGTTTGCTTCGTTATTTAAATATGCATTATATAGCAATTTGCATTGAAGAATGAGCGGATATATAAAAATACATATTTGGATGGAGGATTTAGTAGCAGTGTAATTGACTGTTTACTTGACCAATTTATAGTGTCTCACTAAATATAGTGGATAGTGACTAAACTGTTTGAATATCTGTATCACTTTGTCAGTTGTTGTGTAAACTGGTTCTCCAGTTGGTTACTAGCTATGTGAAAGTCTGTGTTAGTTATTGATTAGTTAACTGAGTATTTGTATGGGAGAGTGAATGTGTGTGTGGTTCGGTGGGGGGGGTGTGACTGCCCAAAGATGTGTGAATAGTTGATTCACTAGATATATGAAGTTAAAACTACATGTTCTAACAGTTGTTTGGGTGAGTGAATATCTTTATGGGTGTGGTGATGAGCAAATATATTTCTCAATGGTATATGTCCAACAAACTAGAAAAATAAAAGGCACTGTATGTGTCAGTTGTTGTATATTAATAAGTATACATAAGACTCAATGATTGTGTGAATGACTCTATGGATAACTTTATACTTGTAATAATGATTTTATAATTCACTAAGTATGACTTACTATCTAAATGAATAGATGAAGCTGTGTTTGTATAAGTGTGTAGCTAAGTAAATATGTAAGTATGATCCATTGTTTGCATAAGTGAGTAGGATGACTTCATATGTGAATAGGATGTGTGCTGGTGTGTAATGTCGATTTAGGTGTATAAGTATTTTTGATAGTGTTCTATTGTTCATTGACAGCATGTATGAGTGAATCTACAGGTAAGTGATTAGATGTGTGTATACATCTATGAATCACTGAGTGAGTTTTTAGATACTTGTATTGCTGTAACAATGGATTCAAATATGATATTCTGTATTTTACAAAGAGTGATGAAAGATTTTACTAGTGTATGGAAAGGTGTATGTAATTGTCACGTGGATGATGTCATCAGTGATGTCATCAGTGATGTCATTTGAGATGTCATCAGTGATGTCACTGACCATGTCATGAATGATGTAATATGTGACATCATCAGCAGTGGATTGCGGGTGCGCGAAATATAGTTAGTACAACTAACTATATAGGAGCAATTTCATTGGTTTTGTATGAGTGAAATGTCCAGCTAACTATAACACCCCTAAAACTTATAGTTTTTGTGATTTTTAAAGGTTTTTTAAATGCTAATTCCTAACTGTATAAGGCCTGAAACCTATGTTTTTTTCAGTGAATTTCAAAGGTTTTTTAAATGCTAATTCCTAACTATATAAGGCCTGAAACCTATGGTTTATTCAGTGAATTTGCAAGGTTTTTTAAATGCTAATTCCTAACTATATAAGGCCTAAAAGCCCACCAGGAATCTCCAGTATGCGCCAGGGGACTGCATTGCAGAGAGGTGTAATGAAGCAACGCCCCTTTTTACACCTCTGTGCAACGCAGCCCCCTTGCATGTTTGAAGAGGAGGAACTAATTCCCCTTGCATACTGGGGGCCCCTGGGGGCCAACTAGCCCACCTCGAACCTCCAGTATGCGCCAGGGGGCTGCATTGCAGAGGTGTAATGAGGCTATGCCCCTTGTTACACCTCTCTGCAACGCAGCCCCCTGGCGTGTTTGCAGAGGGGGAACTAATTCCCTTTGCATACTGGGGGTCCCTCTGGGCCAACTAGCCGACCAGGAGCCTCCAGTATGCGCCAGGGGGGTGCATTGCAGAGAGGTGTAATGAGGCCACACCCTTTTTTACACCTCTCTGCAATGCAGCCCCCGTACATGTTTGAAGAGGGGGAACTAATTCCCCTTGCATACTGTGGGTCCCTGGGGGACAACTAGCCCACCTGGAACCTCCAGTATGCACCAGGGGGCTGCATTGCACAGAGGTGTATGGCTCTTTTTACACCTCTCTGCAACGCAGGCCACTGGTGCGTTTGCAGAGGGGGGACTAATTCCCCTTGCATACTGGGGGTCCCTGGGTCATATCTGCCCAAACGCCGAAATTCCGAACGATTGAAAATGACTTTTCTTGAGAAACATTTGGATTTGGATTATCATGTCCTATACTTTGGAATTTTTGAAAGACTGACTTTGAGGATGCTATAAATTACTCAAGTCTGCCCAAATTGTGTGGGTAAAATTGATACCTAGTCACTTTGAATAAGAATGTACTTACGTCTCGTCTAACATTTGGAAGAAATATCTAGTTATATGACAACAGGATACCAACATAACTTGAAGGAAATAAGAATGCCCTGAAGAAGTTCTGTTGTACAGAACGAAATGTGTCAGCCGGCTGTGGTACATAAACTTAAGTAAAAAAAAGCATTTGAAAATACACCAAGATTCAGCGCTTCAATAAGAACTCTAAGTGATATGATATGATTGGACTTATTGTGCAAGTGGTGCTGTGCCAAACTTTGGAATATTCTCCACTACTCTCTACTACTCCACTACTCTCTAATACTCACTCTCTACTACTCATTCTCTACTACTCTACTACTCTCTACTACACTCTCTCTACTGCTCACTCCCTACTACTCACAATCTACTACTCTCTACTACTCACTCTCTACTACTCTCTACTCTCTACTACTCACTCTCTACTACTCTCTCTCTACTACTCACTCTTTACTACTCACTATCTACTACTCTCTAATACTCACTCTCTACTACTCACTTTCTACTTCTCACTCTCTACTACTCTCTACTACTCACTCTCTACTACTCTCTATCTACTACTCTCTACTACTCACTCTCTACTACTCACTCTCTACTACTCTCTACTACTCACTCTCTACTACTCTCTCTCTACTACTCTCTACTACTCACTCTCTACTACTCTCTGCTATTCTCTCTCTCTGCTACTCACTCTCTACTACTCTCTACTACTCACTCTTTACTACTCTCTACTACTCACTCTCTACTGCTCTCTACTACTCACTCTACTACTTACTCTCTACCACTCTCTACTACTCACTCTCTACTACTCTCTACTACTCACTCTACTATTCACTCAACTACTCTACTACTCACTCTCTGCTACTCTCTCTACTTCTTTCTCTACTAGTCTCTACCTCTTTACCTCTACCTCTCTACCTTTACCTCTCTACCTCTCTACCTCTCTCTACACGCACACATATACACATATTTATATGCATATATATGCATATGCATTTATGTATGTGTATATATATATATATATACATATACATACTAATATAAATATATATAATCTGCATATCTATTTAAATACAAATATAAATGCATGCATACATATACATATATGCATACATATGCATGTTATTTACATGAAAGTTTTAAAAACACTAATAAAAGCAAAGCTAAAAAGCCACCTCATTACAAACAGAATGGATTTAACTTAAACGAGGGCGAGATCTATTGCATTTTCAATGCTTGATTACTTTGGTTCCATCAAATAGGCATTCAGATGTGTCACACATTTGCCATAAATTCTGAATGTTAGCACTCTAGTTGCTCATTAGATCACTGTAGTAAAGCTACTGCTCACCAGGGAAGTCTGCTGCTAATCATACTTTCTATGGCAAAATGAACCCCCTCATTTTGTTCCTTTTTAAATTAAATGTTTTCAGACTTACCACTTCATTCCAGTCAAGATGGCTTCTGGTGTGCCATACTTTTGTCATAAGTAAGACTGTTAGCTCTCTAGTTGTTTTTTAGAACACTCTGGGACATTCTGTCATTGGGTGATACTTGGGCTACATCTGGGTGATATTTGGGCTACATTTGGGCTCTTTTGTCTCTGGTGGCCATCTTGGGAGACTGCATGTCAGAATCTTTTAATGAAATAGAAGAGGATTTGGGAAGTCACTCAAAATGTGCCCTAATTTTTCTTTCTGCAGCACTAATCATACTTTCTATGGCAAAATATACCCACTCATTTTGTTCCTTTTTAAATTAAATGTTTTAAGAGTTCCCACTTTATTCCATTCAAGATGGCTTCAGGTGTGCCATACCTTTGTAATAAGTAGGACTGTTAGCGCTCTAGTTGTTCTTTAGAACACTCTAGTAGGCTGCAGTAGAACACAAAGGAATCAACTGACAGTCTCTGTCCTTGTTGGATGTACATGTTTTACTGAGAATGTCAGACTTCATTCTCACATGACTGAGAAAGATAATGTGAATTTACAGAAAATATGCTTTCAGTTTAGCTTATAGATCCCCTTCCAAACCACTCTGGGAAAAGCATGAGATAATAGTTTCCTTTCAAACATGATTCATGATATCCCAGCAAAAGGCTTTTTCACATGGTACAATCACCTTAGAACACACCACAATTCTTAAAATGAGTATGGTACCATCAACAAATGATTTATAATGTAACTAAAGTCCTAAAACCCTCGATTAACAACAATGCTTTTTAATGAGGTGCTATCATGTATATTGGTCCCAAGATGGCTGCCAACACTTCTTGGATGAAGTGATGACATCCAATCAGATCTCACGATGAGATATGTTGTTAGGCTCCGCCCAGATATATATGTGTTTTTGAAGTTAATTTTCATAAAAACCACTGGAGCAACTTTCACCAACTATAGCAAAGGCACTTCTGCGTACCAGTCCCTACAATTTTGCCAAGTTTGGTGTAATTCCGTTCAGCGGTTCGGGCTGTAGCCTTGTCAGAACGTCCTATGGAAATTAACATGGGGAAAACACGTTTTGGGACACCCCCTTTTTTCTCAGCCCCCACTTCACAAATCTCCCCGAAACGTTCTGGGAAGGAGCGCAGGGGAGCTGGCCAAAATTTTGGAAAATTACACGCAAATTCCTCAACCCGCGCCAAAGTTATTCCCAATAGAATGTTGCAGATTTCCTATGGTAGCTAAGTCCTAACTATAAATACCTACTGGCTATCGCCAGTAGGTAATATATATATATATATATATATATATATTCACTGAAAAAACCATAGGTTATAGACCATATATAGTTAGGAATTAGCATTTAAAAAACCTTATTTTACTCACACAAAACCATTGAAATTCCATATATAGTTAGTTGCACTAACTATACATCGCGCACCCGCAATCCACTGCTGATGATGTCACATATTACATCATTCATGACATGGTCAGTGACATCACTGATGACATCACTGATGACATCTCAAATGACATCACTGATGACATCACTGATGACAACATCCAGTGACTGTATGTTTCTGTAAAGTTAAAATATATCTCACATATTGAAGAATGAGTAGATGTATAAGTGTCTGGACGAAGGATTTAGTAGGTGCATGACTGAATGTATGAGTGAGTGATTAAATGTGTCTCACTGAGTGCATGGGTTAGTGACTAAACTGTCTTAATTTGTGCATCATTATGTCTGTTGTTCTGTAAACTGCTGCATGTGTTGATCAGTAGCTATATGAGTAACTATATGGGTTATTGATTGATTGCCCAAGTATTTGTATGGGAGACTGAGTGTGTGTGTGGCTGGCTGGGAGGTGTGTGACTCTGTGCAGATCAATGTGTACTTGTATCAATGATTGTATAAGAGAGTAAGTATGTGTTAGTATATGTTTCAAAATGTAAGGTGCTCTATGTTTAACTGTATAGATTAGAAAATGGAAGTGTGATTGATTCTTTACAGGACTGACTAGGTGTGTGAGTAACTACATGGATGAGTGACAGAGTGTGAGTGTCTAAGTAAAAACATTTTCGTGTTTATGCACACTGATCTGCTTTGAATGCTGCCCCCCCTCCCCCTCATTTCTATTAGGAGTACTCTCTCTTTGCAGATAGTGAAGGGTAGTTAACGCAGGCCTTTGCCCCCGTTGTAATCCGTCGTGCCTGCTTCTCTCTCCATTTGATTGATTGTTATCCAAGCATTTACTGTTTTAGAATTGGTTCTCTTTGGTTCATTCTCTATTTACAAACAAGCACAGAGTCGCAATACTCTGTTTAGTCTTTGCAGATAGTGAAAAACCGTGTAAAAAAACAAAAGGAATCGAGCAAAATCAGTAGGCCACTAATGGGATCTCTTTTTGACCTCGCTAAAATAGAAACATTAGGAACAACCCCTCATGAGAAATACGAAACTAGTGAGATGAACTGAGCTCCACACCATGATGGCTGCAAGACAGCTCGGCTCCGCCACCCACCCCGCCCAAAATAACGATAAACTCTATGCAAATATTACAAATATATACAACACACCAGCAAAGTAACAGGGTAAAACATGTTATTAAATAACTATTTACATAACTATTTTATACTTTTTGTTGCCCGATCCGGCTAGCTCAATCGATCGAGCATGAAACTCATGCACTCTGATAGTTCAAAGTTTTGAGGAGTGCTTGTAACACTGTCTGAAGCCTATTTGCACTTGCTACAGCTTCACTATTCTCAATGTAAGTGGGGGCTGTTTGAGGACGTGACTGCATTTGAAAACAATGTGATGCGGTGCCACCCTGAACCGCTTGACGGAGGCCCCGAGGGACGGTGTGATGGCGCGGACTCGGAGGGGGCGCTTGGCTCCGGCCCCCTCCGCAAGTCGTGTTGCCCTGGTGTGGCCTGAGATCGCCCCCGACATAGGTGGCCGGCTCCCGGGGTCAAGCGGAACTTTTTGCCTTTTGGTGACTCTTCCATTCTTGACCTTGTCCCACAATCCGTTTCACCTAAAGACTCGCTGTAGTGGGGCGCCCCTTTACCGTTTCAGTTGCCATTCCGCCCGCTTTTGCTACACTGACCTCTTCCGCTATTCAGCTGTTTACCGCCCGCTCTTTCGACTACAGCGTCTCACTCACCATGTACTTGAGTTGCTCCCGCTCTTGCGGTGCAGCGATAGGGGGCTGCCACAGGACTCTCAAAATGGCGGCCGGCTCTTCAGATTTGGGCGTGGTCCACTAAAATGGCCCTGCGACACCTTGGAACTCGGACGCTTGTCTGCTAGAGCTTGGGCTCCATTCTCGAAAGCGTCCCCTCAGCCTTGAAGATTCTACAAAAGTCTTGGGGGCCCCCGACTCCCGCAGGCTTCTGGTGGGGAGCGGCTGCCATGATTGCTCGTGGAATGGCCACGACGGAGCTACGAAATGGTGGTGCTCTCATGCTAACGCCAGCTTCAGTCTGAAACATCCAGAAACACTGTAGACTACCAATTCGATCAGTTCCGGTAGCGCCCCAACGTGACCCGGTAGAGAAGAACTTGCCCTCCCCTCTTTGACTGATGGTTCTTGTTGCCTGTCCCTTCTGTTGTCATTTAACAGAACTATTTAGCCTGCTGAAAGGGGTTGTGTTCCGACCGCTGGTTGGTGGAGACATTTTGACTATATTCTGGACCTGCGTTGTCGCGTAATGCGTCATATGACGCGCCGCGTTAGCGCATCCGGAAGTGCTCCGGTGCGCGAAGCGCAGCTTCCCGGAAGCGATCCGGGGCGCGGCGCGCAGCGTGTTACGTAAGCATAACAGGTCATGTGACTTGTTAATAAAACTTTTCACTGGTTCATTTTACTTTTCTTATTCTAATGATGAAAGGCTTGGTCATATGACCTAAAAATTACGCTTTTTATTACTTTCGAACATTATTTTTTCTTAAACATATGTTATAATGTTCCAGGCTAATGTACTTTCCCGGAAAATTTACAACTGTCCTGCAAGTAAAATATATTCCTTTTTCGAGAAAAAGGGCGTTTCTTCGTCCCATGACGGAGCCGTTGAGCAAAAGAGGCTCGGCCTGCTGTCTTAGTCGCCGATACGCCTGAATATCAGATTCTTATCGATCACTTTATGTTACAGAAGTAGAAACACAACAGCCCTTGACCATTTATCTTTACTGCATTCCTGCATATTATACCTTTTACCCTTCATGTAATTTGGACTGCTTTATTTCACTTGCCTTTTACTGATTCTAAAACAGTGACTATTATTAAAAACTTTACCAATGTAAATACTACTACCATGTTTTCTTTTAAAAACCTTTATTGTGAAAATGTCAGTATACAAATACGGGCCTATAACCACGTGGGCCGGCCACGGAGCAAACTGTAATCGTATATGATGAGTAGACATTTACACTGTAGAGGAACGTAACGGGCGGGCCATTAGGTTGCAAGAACTAAGGTGTCTAACAGTTGCGGAATCGGTGGACGTACATTTTATAATTAAAATACGACAGAGCCAGTTACAATAAAATTATCTAGATATACATTTGCGGGCAAGTACCATGGGTGACGTTAATTCGAACTTTCAATAGTACAGTAATCAATAACACATCAGAACTTAATATCAATAGGGATGTTGAAATATTCAATCAATTCTCGTCCCCGCCCGCCATGTGCTTCAAAACTGCATACGTATCTCGTGATATCAAGGTTCTGCAACCAGTACACAACAAGGAGTTACGAGTCCCATTTAATCTTTCCAAAGTTCTTCTAAATATTTGGGACCGTTTCCCTTGCCTCTGATGCTGTCAGTGCCACTTCTTTGGTGAATGTACTGGCAGGTCGGGGGTTCTCCTCCAAATCTCTTTTTGTGCAGCACTATAATTAATCGGTGCCACCTCTCCATATGACGATGCATGGTATAGTTACGATAACTATATTTTTTTTCGGTTCCTCTGGAGAGTACATCGTGGCAGATGAGGCAGGTAACGTACCGGGCATTTACCTTTTTTGCATGTAGAGGAAAGGAAAAAAAATTCGAGCGTCCGAGTTCTAAGGTGTCCCAGGGCCATTTAAGTGGACCAGGCCCAAATCCAAAGAATAGGCCGCCATTTTGAGAGTCCTGTTGCAGCCGCCTGTCGCTGTAGCATCAAGAGCGGCCGAAACTCAGCTGAATGGCAACTGAAACGGTAAAGGGGCGCCCCACTACAGCAGACGAGCCTCCACCTGGGAAGGCCCGTTCACGCTGCCCCCCCCCCCTTCGGGCACCCCACGCCGTTATTCGGAGCAGGATTGTAGGATGGCCACACCAGTGCGGCAACTTGCTAGACACCACCTCGGTGCCAACCGAATCTCAGCGCCTTGTGGTGTCTTCTATTCAGAAAATATTGTTGTGCTGCCTTCGGCCTATTCGCCGCAAGTGCGCACGCAACTCAGCTGCATAGCGAGTGAAACACTGCAGCCGAGGAACCTTCATCTTGGGGGCGAAGCACAGCATCACATTGCTTTCCAATGCAGTCAGATCCTCAAACAACCCCCACTGACTGACGCAAACTCACAGGCCAACGGAGCGCCCCACGCCGACTTTCGGCGCAGCCTTGTAGGATGGCCACACCAGTGCGGCAACTTGCTAGACACCACCTCGGTGCCATCTGGATCTTGGCGCGTTCTGCTGCCTTCGGCCTATTCGCACATCGGTCCGCTACTGACGCCACCTCACAGGCCAACGGGGGCGCCCCACGCCGACTTTCAGCATTGTAGGATGGCCACACCAGTGCGGCAACTTGCTAGACACCACCTCGGTGCCATCCAGATCTTGGCGCGTTGTGCTACCTTCGGCCTATTCGCACATCGGTCCGCTACTGACGCCGCCTCACGTGCCAACGGATTTTCTACGCTTTTTATACCCTATGCCGCATAACAGGTCATGTGACTTGTTTATAAAACTTTTCATTGGTTCATTTTACTTTTGGTTTCCTAATGATGGAAGGCTTGATCATATGACCTAAAAATAACACTTTTCATTGGATGAAAACTTTTTTTTTCCCAAACGATGAAAGCCCCACCTTGTTTCTGGATGTTTCAGACTGAAGCTGGCGTCAGCATGAGAGCACCACCATCTCGTTGCTCCGTCGTGGTCATTCCGCGAGCAATCATGGCAGCCGCTCCCCACCGGAAGCCTGCAGGAGTCGGGGGCCCCCAAGACTTTTGTAGAATCCTCAAGGCTGAGGGGACGCTTTCGAGAATGGGGTCCAAGACCTAGCAGACAAGCGTCCGATTTCCAAGGTGTCCCAGGGCCATTTCAGTGGACCAGGCCCAAAAAGGAAAGAGCCTGCCGCCATTTTGAGAGTCCTGTGGCAGCCGCCTATCGCTGCACCGCAAGAGTGGGCGCAACTCAGCTGAATGGCGGATTTTGGCAC
Source organism: Lissotriton helveticus (assembly GCF_964261635.1). Lineage (NCBI taxonomy): Eukaryota > Metazoa > Chordata > Amphibia > Caudata > Salamandridae > Lissotriton > Lissotriton helveticus. The sequence continues at coordinate 1,596,016,306 of NC_136059.1, read as the reverse complement.
AGTGTACCAAAAGCGGGCGGAATGGCAACTGAAACGGTAAAGGGGCGCCCCACTACAGCAGACGAGCCTCCACCTGGGGAGGCCCATTCACGCCGCCTCACCGAGGGCGCTCCACGCCGTTATTCGGAGCAGCATTGTAGGATACCAAAACCAGTGCGGCAACTTACTTGACATCACCTGAGTGCCATCCACATCTCAGCGCGTTCTGCTGCCTTGGGACTATTCGCACAACAGACCGCTACTGACGAGCCACCCCCCGGGACGCCCCACGCCGTTATTCGGAGCAGCATTGTAGGATACCCAAAACCAGTGCGGCACCCAGGCAACATCACCTGGGTGCCATCCAGAACTCAGCACGTTGTGCTGCCTTGGGACTATTCGCACAACCGACCGCTACTGACCATTGTTGCTTCTTTTTTCCTACAAATGTTTAAATGTTTTTACTGTTTTTGTTGCGTTGTATATATTTATAAGTTATTAAAGTTTTATAATCCTACTACTTTGTTGGAGTGCTATATATTTTTAATGTGACACATAATTGTAAAAACTTTGATGTACAAAGAGGCATCCCTGGAATCTTCCGCTTCAGGCTCGGTCCCCTTCCCAATCACAATACAGGATGGTTTTCAGATAGTAGGAACGCGTGTGGTGTGACGGATCTCATCGGGTGGGGGCCTTGATCTACTGTAACTCCTTTGAAGAGGGGTGATTCTTTACAGCTGGGGCCATAAACTACATCTGCAGGGCTACCTGATAGCCTGGGACCGGCCTTTACAATCGGACACAGAGGAAGAGGAGTGTCAGAGGGTGCGGTAGTGAATAGGGCGAAAGGGAGGTGTCGGGCGGGCACAGGGTGTGATTCTCAGGGAAGAGCAGCGCAGATGGGGGGAGGTTTATTGCCCATGCATAAGACAGAGAGCGGGGGTGACCAGTGCCTGGAGGAGATGCTTGCGAGGGTGGGGAGCCATGCTAAGGATCGACAGCGTGCAGAGAGTGGGTCTGGTCAAGGCATCTAAAATGGCTGCCGTGCACGACAAAAGTGTGGCATTTGAAAAAAGGCAAGATGGCGCAGACAATGTTTATCAACACTTCCTGATTTCCTTCAAATCGAACGTTAACAGACGTTATCTCTCCCCCACTACCTGTCCCGCTGGGCTTAAACGCCGAGATGGTAGGGACTGCATCCCGTGGAGATAGGCCGAGACGTCACTCAGCAGAAAAAAAAGAAAAAAAAAAGTCTATAAACATACAATAAGTTAAAAGTCAATCATTCTTGTTTCCTTTTAGTACGCTCCCCAGTCCGCTTCCCGTTACGCTAACATTCGCTTTGGCCTCCTCTTGTCTCTCGATCCTACCGAGAGACAAGATGGCGGCCGCTCCGTACTGTTTGGAATGTTTACAGACACAGGAGAGCCAATCAGCTTCGCTTCGCAAAGCTCCGTAACGCGAAAAGTACGCGAAACGGAGCGCTACCCGGGACGCTGTCACAGATATATATCTTTTTTTGAACGTTAATTTCTCAAAATCCACTGCAGCACATATATTGAGACCCAGCAAAGGCACATCGGGCTACCGGTCCCTACAATTTTGCCAAGTTTCATGCAAATCCATTCACCCGTTCGATTATTATTATTTTTTTTTTTTTTTGCCCCGCGGGGCCCTTTTAAAACCTCCACATCAAACCTAGGGGGTCAGGGAGGATCTACTATGCCCCCTTATGGTCATTTGCCCCTTCGCTTTGGCCTCCTCTTGTCTCTCGATCCTACCGAGAGACAAGATGGTTGCCGCTCCGTACTGTTTGGAATGTTTACAGACACCGGAGAGCCAATCAGCTTCGCTTTGCAAAGCTCCGTAACGCGAAAAGTACGCGAAGCGGAGCGCTGCCCGGGACGCTGTCACAGATATATATCTTTTTTTGAACGTTAATTTCTCAAAATCCACTGGAGCACATATATTGAGACCTAGCAAAGGCACATCGGGCTACCAGTCCCTACAATTTTGGCAAGTTTCGTGCAAATCCATTCAGCCGTTCGGGCTAAAAGTGAGGCCAACCGCCCTATGGAAATGAACATGGGAAAAACGCGTTTTCGGTCCCCCCTTTTTTCTCGGCCCCCCCTTGACGAACCCCCCCCAAATTTTCAGGGGCTGCTCAGAAACAAAATGTTCCATTTTCCAGAAAATATATATATTACCTACTGGCGGTCGCCAGTAGGTATATATAGTTAGGATTTTTTCCCTATGGGATTTTTGAAAATTCTATGTCTAATAACTTTGGCGTTTGTGGACGGAATTGGCTGAAATTTTCAGGAAAATGGAACATTTTGTTTCTGAGCAGCCCCTGGAAATTTGGGGGGGGGGTTCATCAAGGGGGGGCCGAGAAAAAAGGGGGGTCCCAAAACGTGTTTTTAAGATTGAGTTTTCCATAGGGCGGTTGGCCTCACTTTTAGCCCGAACGGCTGAATGGATTTGCACGAAACTTGGCAAAATTGTTGGGACTGGTAGCCCGATGTGCCTTTTGTAGGTCTCAATATATGTGCTTCAGTGGATTTTGAGAAATTAACGTTCAAAAAAAGATATATATCTGTAACAGCGGACCGGGCAGCGCTCCGGTTCGCGGACTTTACGCGGTACGGAGCTTTGTGAAGCGAAGCTGATTGGTTCTCCGGCGTCTGTAAACATTCCAAACAGTCCGTAGCGGCCGCCATCTTGTCTCTCGGTAGGATCGAGAGACAAGCGGAGGCCAAAGCGAAGGGGCAAATGACCATAAGGGGGCATAGTAGATCCTCCCTGACCCTCTAGGTTTGATGTGGAGGTTTTAAAAGGGCCCCGCGGGGCAAAAAATAAATAAATAATAATAATGGAACGGCTGAATGGATTTGCACGAAATTGGCAAAATTGTAGGGACTGGTAGCCCGATGTGCCTTTGCTAGGTCTCAATATATGTGCTCCAGTGGATTTTGAGAAATTAATGTTCAAAAAAAGATATATATCTGTAACAGCGCTCCGCTTCGCGTACTTTTCGCGTTACGGAGCTTTGCGAAGCTGATTGGTTTTTTGGCGTCTGTAAACATTCCAAACAGTCCGTAGCGGCCGCCATCTTGTCTCTCGGTAGGATCGAGAGACAAGAGGAGGCCAAAGCGAAGGGGCAAATGACCATAAGGGGGCATAGTAGATCCTTCCTGACCCCCTAGGTTTGATGTGGAGGCTTTAACACCTTGGGAGCTTCGTAAATAGACCTCCCCAGTGCTGCGCTGTCCATTATCCAGTGCTGAACTGGACGTCCAGCGGTCGCACGCAGCACTGGGGAGGTAGTGCCCGTGACGACCGTTGGCCGACGGCAGCACTTAAGGTGTTAAAAGGGTCTCGCAGGGCAAAAAAAAATATATATAGTTTTTTTAGTTTTTTTGCGTGGAGTGCGCCCGGTTCGCGAACCGGGAAGCGTTCTGGGGAGCGTACTTTCTTGAAAATTAGTGAAAAAAGTTAGAGTAAAATAATAATTGTGAGTGATCAGATGTAGGGTAGCTCTGAGAAGAGCTTTTGGGTTTATGGTACATTTAGGTACTTATAAGTAGGTACCAATGCACAGTCTTAAATTCAGAGTGAAAATTCTGTTGCCCTCATCTGAGAAGTGAACTCCATCTCCTCTGTAGATATCTTGCATGTAGTAACGCAAGTTATTATTGTACAGGGTGCCCATTCCATGGTCTCTCATGTAAGCTGAAACAGATTTGTTTACATGCTTCCTCGATTTCTCAATTTGTGGACAAAATTGGTTCGACCACCTCCATTTTTGTCTTTGGCATATATTTGAATATACCAAGGCAGTCTGAGGAAAAAGTGCCATCAATTGCTCAAAGGTGTCCTTTAAAAGCATTTCCAGACCTACCCCAGTCAAAGTGCCCAAATCATTACCTCCACAGTGCACAATTAACAGGTCAGGTTTTGGCAAATGCATAAAGGTTTTCACCAATGGTATCAATTGGTGACATTTTAATCCTCTGTGGCCAAACCACTTAATTTCCACATCTTGTAAATTGAGGTTAGGTAAATTCTTGTTTTCAGCGTACCTCTGAGCCCAATAGATGTAACTATGTCCAACAATCCAGACAGAAAACATGGCGAGAGAAGGTTCTCCTGCAGTCAGATGAAGTGTGGCAATGAAATGGCAGTTGAAAAAATGAGAGTGTAAAATGAAAAAAACTGAGGAGTTTCTGTGTTAATGAAGCAGTAAGAGTGATTGGTGGATTTTGATTGCTGAAAACAGAAAGTTAGGGTGCATGGATGAGTTCGTTGAAAGATGTATTTTGAGTGGCGAAGAAAAAATCATTAAATGAAAGTATGCACTGGATATGCAGGTGCACTGAGAGTTCAGAGTTCAATTGCAACATTGTTGTGTGAACTTGGAAACACCAGAGGTCTTGCAAGAGGTGGTTGCTATGCAGAAAAAGCAGAGAGGGGGCAGAGGGGGGAAGGGTTTTGATTTGAAAAAAAGTGAGGGAAGAGTTTTGATTGGGTGACATGAGAGATATGTGTGAAGAATTACAGCATTTCTGTGCTTTTGATAGCTGCAGACTCTGGAGTGCATACCTTTTGCTCTGCTGAAGACAAATTGGTGTGTTTCTGAGACTGTTTTGAAACTCAAAGTATTTGCTAAGGTGAGAAAAGATTTCTTTAATTTAGATAGAAAATAGTGTGCTTTAAGGAGAAAATTATGAAGAAAGTTGTGTTTTTCAAATGTTGGTTTGTCTCAAGTGTTTTACAAATAGATTTTGTTTCTTTGAGAAATTGTAATTGGAGAAAATGTGAAGTATTAGTACTGACAGGGTTTTTATGTGCATAGGAGCTGTGGAGTGTTTTCAAATTATGACTTGTAAATCGTTTTTGAGGAAAAGCAATGGTTTTAATATTTCTGACAAGGACATAATGGTGTATGCTTCTTTATAAGGTAATTGAGAGTCTCTGATGTTATTTTTCCCATTTCAATGTAAGACGTTTCTCTGTGGAGCAAATTGCTTGTAAATATGCTCCCACCTGTGCATGGCAAATTTAGATTTTGAATGTTTGCGTTACATAGGCATGTTAAAGGTGACCGAAACATGCTGCAAAGGCAATCAAAAAACGCATTCATGTGTCTTAAGGACATTTTAAGTTATTTCCCCATGTGGAGTGTTTTTAAATTATGACTTGAAAATCGTTTTTGGGGAAAATGAAGGCTTTTAAAATTTATGTCAAGGACATAATGGTGTATGCTTCTTTATAAGGCATTTCAGTGTCTCTGATGTTATTTTTCCAATATTAAATTAAAAGACCTTTCCCCGTGGAGCAAATTCCTTGTAAATATGCTCCCACCTGTGCATGGTAAATTTAGATTTTGACTGTTTGAGTTACATAGTCATGTTAAAAGTGACCCAAAAAAGTTGCAAAGGCTTTAAAAAAACACTTTCATGTGTCTTGAGGACATTTTAAGTGTTTTCAAATTATGAGTTGAAAATCGTTTTTGAGGTAAAGGAATGTTTTCAAAATTTATGTGCGCCATATGCCCCCAAATTTCTTTTTCAGGGGTGCAGCAGGGTGTTCTTGAGACACCCCTGCACCCTCGGAAAAATTCGTAATTTGCGATGAGGTAATTGCTAATCGCAATTTGCACCTTCATTCCTATGGGCCTCCTGCTCCATGGAAATGAATGGGTAATTTGTAATTAGCAAATAGCTCATCGCAAACTAGGAATGGTAAAGAATCGCTATTTATTCCTTAAAGTTCGCTATTTAGGAAATGCAAAAAACTTTGATGATACATATGGCGGTTCATCTCTAACAAGATAAGAAGCATAGGGATAGATTTATGATGACTGGCGCATCACCAGGGATGTGTTAGTCATCCTGTGCCGCTGTTCCGCCACCTATGGTGTGCTGCATTTACAATGCGGTAATTGCAAACACAACAGTGATGGACAGAATGTGGATCAATGTCACACATTCACCCCAGTCCAAAGATCTGGGCCCAAATCCATCGTTTTTCCACTCCACACCACCCTGGGTTAGACAATGGCGATATGCAAATCAGCGCTGACCCTGTGCCCCATGGGAACAGTCCAGTCCGAACTACAAAAGCCATGTCCTTCCCAGAACGGAATCAAGCATCCGAGGACCGACCCGGTTTCGAGGTAACACCTCTCATCAGCCCGGCTAGCTTGACTCCAGTGGTGTGGAGTGCCTGGGACTCACGTCTGAGCATCCCCAGTACACTTAGAGCGGTAATTGCAAACACAACAGTGATGGACAGAATGTGGATCAATGTCACACATTCACCCCAGTCCAAAGATCTGGGCCCAAATCCATCGTTTTTCCACTCCACACCACCCTGGGTTAGACAATGGCGATATGCAAATCAGCGCTGACCCTGTGCCCCATGGGAACAGTCCAGTCCGAACTACAAAAGCCATGACCTTCCCAGAACGGAATCAAGCATCCGAGGACCGGCCCGGTTTCGAGGTAACACCTCTCATCAGCCCGGCTAGCTTGACTCCAGTGGTGTGGAGTGCCTGGGACTCACGTCTGAGCATCCCCAGTACACTTAGAGCGGTAATTGCAAACACAACAGTGATGGACAGAATGTGGATCAATGTCACACATTCACCCCAGTCCAAAGATCTGGGCCCAAATCCATCGTTTTTCCACTCCACACCACCCTGGGTTAGACAATGGCGATATGCAAATCAGCGCTGACCCTGTGCCCCATGGGAACAGTCCAGTCCGAACTACAAAAGCCATGTCCTTCCCAGAACGGAATCAAGCATCCGAGGACCGGCCCGGTTTCGAGGTAACACCTCTCATCAGCCTGGCTAGCTTGACTCCAGTGGTGTGGAGTGCCTGGGACTCACGTCTGAGCATCCCCAGTACACTTAGAGCGGTAATTGCAAACACAACAGTGATGGACAGAATGTGGATCAATGTCACACATTCACCCCAGTCCAAAGATCTGGGCCCAAATCCATCGTTTTTCCACTCCACACCACCCTGGGTTAGACAATGGCGATATGCAAATCAGCGCTGACCCTGTGCCCCATGGGAACAGTCCAGTCCGAACTACAAAAGCCATGTCCTTCCCAGAACGGAATCAAGCATCCGAGGACCGGCCCGGTTTCGAGGTAACACCTCTCATCAGCCCGGCTAGCTTGACTCCAGTGGTGTGGAGTGCCTGGGACTCACGTCTGAGCATCCCCAGTACACTTAGAGCGGTAATTGCAAACACAACAGTGATGGACAGAATGTGGATCAATGTCACACATTCACCCCAGTCCAAAGATCTGGGCCCAAATCCATCGTTTTTCCACTCCACACCACCCTGGGTTAGACAATGGCGATATGCAAATCAGCGCTGACCCTGTGCCCCATGGGAACAGTCCAGTCCGAACTACAAAAGCCATGTCCTTCCCAGAACGGAATCAAGCATCCGAGGACCGGCCCGGTTTCGAGGTAACACCTCTCATCAGCCCGGCTAGCTTGACTCCAGTGGTGTGGAGTGCCTGGGACTCACGTCTGAGCATCCCCAGTACACTTAGAGCGGTAATTGCAAACACAACAGTGATGGACAGAATGTGGATCAATGTCACACATTCACCCCAGTCCAAAGATCTGGGCCCAAATCCATCGTTTTTCCACTCCACACCACCCTGGGTTAGACAATGGCGATATGCAAATCAGCGCTGACCCTGTGCCCCATGGGAACAGTCCAGTCCGAACTACAAAAGCCATGTCCTTCCCAGAACGGAATCAAGCATCCGAGGACCGGCCCGTGGGTCCCAGGCACTCCACACCACTTGGAGTCAAGCTAGCCGGGCTGAAGAGAGGTGTTACCTCGAATCCGGTCCGTTCCTCGGATGCTTGATTCCGTTCTGGGAAGGACATGGCTTTTGTAGTTCGGACTGGACTGTTCCCATGGGGCAACAGGGTCAGAGCTGATTTGCATATCGCCATTGTCTAACCCAGGGTGGTGTGGAGTGCAAAAAAACGATGGATTTGGGCCCAGATCTTTTGACTGGGGGAGTGTGTGACATTGATCCACATTCAGTCCATCACTTGTTGTTTTTGCAATTGCCACCCTAAGTGCGCTGGGGATGCCCAGACGTGGGTCCCAGGCACTCCACACCACTTGGAGTCAAGCTAGCCGGGCTGAAGAAAGGTGTTACCTCGAAACCGGTCCGGTCCTCGGATGCTTGATTCCGTTCTGGGAAGGACATGGCTTTTGTAGTTCGGACTGGACTGTTCCCATGGGGCAACATGGTCAGAGCTGATTTGCATATCGCCATTGTCTAACCCAGGGTGGTGTGGAGTGCAAAAAAACGATGGATTTGGGCCCAGATCTTTTGACTGGGGGAGTGTGTGACATTGATCCACATTCAGTCCATCACTTGTTGTTTTTGCAATTGCCGCCCTAAGTGCGCTGGTGATGCCCAGACGTGGGTCCCAGGCACTCCACACCACTTGGAGTCAAGCTAGCCGGGCTGAAGAGAGGTGTTACCTCGAAACCGGTCCGGTCCTCGGATGCTTTATTCCGTTCTGGGAAGGACATGGCTTTTGTAGTTCGGACTGGACTGTTCCCATGGGGCAACAGGGTCAGAGCTGATTTGCATATCGCCATTGTCTAACCCAGGGTGGTGTGGAGTGCAAAAAAACGATGGATTTGGGCCCAGATCTTTTGACTGGGGGAGTGTGTGACATTGATCCACATTCAGTCCATCACTTGTTGTTTTTGCAATTGCCGCCCTAAGTGCGCTGGGGATGCCCAAACGTGGGTCCCAGGCACTCCACACCACTTGGAGTCAAGCTAGCCGGGCTGAAGAGAGGTGTTACCTCGAAACCGGTCCGGTCCTCGGATGCTTGATTCCGTTCTGGGAAGGACATGGCTTTTGTAGTTCGGACTGGACTGTTCCCATGGGGCAACAGGGTCAGAGCTGATTTGCATATCGCCATTGTCTAACCCAGGGTGGTGTGGAGTGCAAAAAAAGATGGATTTGGGCCCAGATCTTTTGACTGGGGGAGTGCGTGACATTGATCCACATTCAGTCCATCACTTGTTGTTTTTGCAATTGCCACCCTAAGTGCGCTGGGGATGCCCAGACGTGGGTCCCAGGCACTCCACACCACTTGGAGTCAAGCTAGCCAGGCTGAAGAGAGGTGTTACCTCGAAACCGGTCCGGTCCTCGGATGCTTGATTCCGTTCTGGGAAGGACATGGCTTTTGTAGTTCGGACTGGACTGTTCCCATGGGGCAACAGGGTCAGAGCTGATTTGCATATCGCCATTGTCTAACCCAGGGTGGTGTGGAGTGCAAAAAAACGATGGATTTGGGCCCAGATCTTTTGACTGGGGGAGTGTGTGACATTGATCCACATTCAGTCCATCACTTGTTGTTTTTGCATTTACAATGCGGCGCATCATGGGGCAAAAACAGCACAGATGCGTGACGTATCTGTGCCGTAAAGGTGGCGCATTGCTGGAGTTGTATCGGAAGTGTGATGAAGCTCCAGCAAGGCTCAGGGGTGCCCCTGTCGCAGGGTTTCTGTTCTCACACAGAACTGTGCACAGAGGATTGGAACCTCGGCGAATTAGGGTGCCCCAAAACTCACCTTAGTAATCAAAAACCCCTTAGCAAGCTAGGTACAGTGTCACATTGGATATAACAAACTCTCAATGTTTAGACAATCCAGAATATGAACTTATAGTACCTCAGGATACGTGGAACTCATGAACACTCGGTCGTTATATATTTATTAGAAACCAGAACATGGAGTTAAGAAGAACACATGTGTATTTGAAATGTTTATTTACTAATGCCGTCTTCTCAGGCGTAGTATCTTAGATAATACAAGTACACATATTATCAGTAGCAAAATTACCAGCATAATTACTAGTACATAAAAAGCGAATGGTGACAGTATGTTAACATGCTGTAAATGAATAAGATTTAGCAACACTTATAAGCAGCCGCGGGCCGTGGAGGGAGTTACGGTGGGGCAGGGAGGCGGGGAGGGGGAGGGGCAGGGTGGAGAGGGCTCCACCCTGCCCCTCCCCCTCCCGGCCTCCCTGCCCCACCCTAACTCCGTCCACGGCCCGCGGCTGCTTATATCTCACCCTCCCTAATACACATATTATATTATTTGCTAAGAAGGTCTCTTTGTGTTGGTTTAGGGCGTGCCCATACTTTAGTGTCTTAGATTTGAAGGAATCACATCAGCGTACACCAGCTCTCTCTTCATGTGAACCGCATCAAGTGTTGTGTATGTGTGTTCGGCAAAGCAATATAAAACCCGCCTCATGCCCAGAATTGGCAGAAGCTGCACTGTTATGAGTATGAAGTCGTGGAGATCAGACCTCATAACAATTCTGTATCGTGTTGTTCTTGAAACTTCAGCACTCGCTGTACAGATAGAGTTTAACAAGCAAAGCAGATAGTAGAGCATATTATTCTCATGTAAACCACGATGAACTACTAGGTTGAAAGCTAAAGCAACAACTAAGTGTCGTGTGCAGAAGTTGCAAAAAAGGAAAAATGGCGTTTAAACCGGTAATGAGCCCATGCTAACTTAACACGGTGTAAAGATATCCAGGATCTAGATGACACCTCCCCATGATCCGGAAACGAACTGAATAAGATAATAGAAGTGCCATCTCATGAGAGCAGATTGCAACTTTATATGTGGACGGTCCGCAAGGTAAAACATTAAAAACTAGGAAAATTTAATGCTAAAGAAAAATAAAACAGCCAACTACTTTATCGAGGCTTAAGCCAATAGGCAAGCTAAATAATAAAAACTTGACAAATAAGTCAATGAATTGTCAATGAAATGCTAGTACTCAGCATATCAAACATGAAAAAGGTCTATGACATAACTGTGTATGCAAAATAAGCTGCAACAGCCTCCAATAGGAAGTCACCGTCTTCATCCGAAAAGAGTTCAGCCATCCAATTTAAAAGCGGAAAAGAACATACGTGCTCCCCCAGCACCGGATCCTCTATCACCATCAGAGGACAGCTCGGTGGGTTTTCAAGAAAGCTCTGTTCCAAGAAAGACTGTGTTGCCGCCAGTAAATTCCAGGGACCAATTAGTCCATGCATCAATGCCACAGCCATAATCCTTTCGCCAGGACAAACCAACTCGTGAGTAATGATAGGACTCATCAGCTGATTAAAGTCGACGTCAGGAGAAACCGGTCCGCAGAGACACAAATCAATGGCCCAATCGAAATCACAGGTGAGGCAGTGAAATACAGGCTGGACACAGGTGAAGTAGGAGAATCGAAAAGATAATCCATATGCCGTGCTTAATATCGCCAACGGCATTGTGCCATAATATTCAAGCATGCGATTGCGGAACAGCGTCAGCAGCTGCAGGGCGGGAGCTTGCACAGGAGGGACATCCATATTTAAAAATGTAAAAAAGCACAAGAGCGTCCGCTGCTAATGCAAGTAAAAATGGGAATCCACCAAGCACAGTGGAAAAAATAGAATGAAAGAAAGCAGGGATGACTCCAAAGATTTTCTCAAATGAAGTCACGAGACCACTGGTAACAACTTTAAAAAAGTGCGCCAGGCCCTTTGTGGAGGACGCGTTAAAGATAGTCCGAACCATCTTGCTGAAATGGAAAGGCGAATCAGTATTTAAAAGGGTCTGCACCTCTGTACGGGTGTTCGCTATGTGAAGCACGAAAGTTTCACGGGCCGAACTCAAGGCCACCTCTCTCTGAGACAAAAGAGCTCTTATTCTTGCCATGCCGTTGAAATCTGCTCCCAAGGTTGGTATTTGTGGCCAGATTGAAAACTCCCTATGTTCATGTGTGGGAGGAAATAGAACATTTCTGCAGCAAATAACTCGTTCACTTACTGTTACGATAAAAGGAATACTTTTAATTAACCCAGAACAATCTTCATTATTGAGCATCAAATAACTACCATTTTCCAACAACTTGAACGTGGGGATGATAGCAGGAACTTGCGTGCCTTGCAACACGCAAGCCATATTTGGTCGGTCTTTGTTGCATGAACCGTGTAACTGTATGTGCCTACACATTACTGAATGTTCTGGCGTCTCAGTGCATTCCTCTCCATTCAGATAAACTTCTTGATCATCTTTGAAACATCTGTATGTGTATGGAAGCGACCAGACCTCATGAAGAAAACCACTACCTAAAGGTTCATAACGACCTATTGGTATATATTTCATACAATTTGAAAACTTATATAAAGCAAAAGGCAGCGTTATTAAACCGTGGATAAGGCACGTTGCCAAAGCAGCCAACCTTTTGGATTTATACTGGAAATGTTAAAGGAAGAATTACGGAGTAGGGCCTGTAAATCACTAATGGACAACCGAGTAAAATTACTCCAACCATCATATTCCTCTAACTCCGGGATAGTAGGGGTGTTTAATTTTTTAGAAGTAGCCAATCCAAAGCATTTGGTCTGGGAAATTGTTTCATTCACAAACAACATATGATTTGGGATGAGACATGCACGGTGGAAAGCCTCAGTGCCTTGTACCTGCCAGGTTCGTGAACCCCAAACTGATGTAGATCCTGGATATCTTTACACTGTGTTAAGTTAGCATGGGCTCATTACTGGTTTAAACGCCATTTTTCCTTTTTTGCAACTTCTGCACACGATACTTAGTTGTTGCTTTAGCTTTCAGCCTACCTGCGTCAAGATCTATGCCTGCTTCAAGCAGGCGCAGGGTTTTGATGCAGCTTTGTCCTATCTGATTGTAAATGCGGCACACCGTGGGTGGCAGAGCAGCGGTGCACGTTAACTGGTGCATCCCTGGGGATGTGCTAGTTAATATAAATCTGCCCCTTTACATTTAATTATGTGCAGGGGACACAGAGTCGGTGAGGTTTATCCAAGGTTAAGAAGAGATGAGTCCTGTTCAGTAAAAAATTGGAGATAGGCTTCACCTCCTCACAGCCGCGGGCCGTGGAGGGAGTTACGGTGGGGCAGGGAGGCGGGGAGGGGGAGGGGCAGGGTGGAGGGACCTAAAAACTGTCATATGGATAATTGCAGGTAAGTACACAATTTAATTATTCGAACGAAATTCGTAGCGCGCACAGCATCGCATTTTGCGATGCAGTGCGCGCTACGAAATTCGTTTGAATAATTAAATTGTGTACTTACCTGCAATTATTCATATGCCAGTTTTTAGGTCCCTCCACCCTGCCACTCCCCCTTCCCGCCTCCCTGCTTCACCGTAACTCCCTTCACGGCCCGCGGCTGCCTCCTCAGCATCGTTGGACATGGTTAAATAATAGCTGCAAAATGTTACTCTTGTTAAACAATTTTACTATTATAATCTCTGAGATTTGTCTCTTACTCTGCAACATCTCATTGTTGTTATCTTTCTTTAAAGATAAAGACAACATCAACATGAGCGACAATCAGCAATCAGTTGATTTCGACCTCATCATTGAACTCGTAATTGAAACATCAGTGGATGTTGATCCCTTGGATGATTTCAATCCTGAGGATGAAGAAGAACGTGATGAGGATGCAGATTTGTCAGAATTGTATGACATAGGATGGGAAGCTGACGTGCTTGAGCCTATGGAACTATAAACATTTATTTTATAAATTTATAATAAATAAAAAGTAAATATGTAAACCGTTTAATTTAAAAATAAAGACACCTTCAAAAACAGGTTATGTGTAGTGTCTTCAATAAAATATTAAAATATGGTCATAAAATTAGATCAGATTCATATATACAACAGCACAGGTAAAATGAATATAAATTCCATTTCTTTTCTGCTATTTCTGTATTCTAAATTTGCCATGTACAAAAAAATCTTCTATGTAAAAATGTTAAGTAGTGTGTTAAGTTTTTGATGACTGTTATTAATTTACTGTTGGGTAATAGTGGTTAATAACATTTTTTATTATATTTTACCACAGATTCAACTGCAGATCATTTCAAGATTTCAGGATGCCAACCAAAGAAAGAGTGAGAAAGGCTGCAAAACGTCAAAGACAGCAGGTGAATGAAAAAAAGCAGCAGTCCTCTAACAAAAAGATTTGTCAAGTCACCAAGAAAGCACCGGGTAAGAGTACAAAAACATTCATAAGAAATATCTGTAGTAAAAAAAATATTACTACAGAAAATGTTTCAGTCCAGAAAAGGAGAAGCAATTCAAACGGTAAGGAAAGGCCAATGAAAAATGTTACTGCTAGAGTAAGAGATAACTCTATGCATGAAAGTAGAAGGAAACAACAGTTTAGGGACATTCGTAAACGAATGTTCCGCAACAGGATAATTGGCAATTTGTTAAAAAATATTAAGAAAGGTCAACAGAAAGTGGTTTTTTATAAGAGAAAAAAAATAGTTGAGAAAGTTATTGATCAGGCATTTGAAATTAAACGTAAGTTATTCATTTTGACAATCAATAGAATTAGGAAGCTAAACAAGGCAATTTATGATTTCAAAAGAAATAGTAGATGGAAGAGAATAGTTAATCGTAGTAATTTTTGTGAAGTTTTTTCTGGAGAATGGATGCATAGTTCAAGCTCTGAGGCATTTTTTAATGAGGAGAGTTACTTCCAGGATAATGATTTGGTGCATGCAGTTGACACCAGTGGTCGAGCTTATGAAGTGAAAGATGGTTGTCCAGTTGAAAAAGAAAAACTTGTGACAACAGAGATAGAAGAGGTGTTAGGTAATGAGGTTTTAGGGAGACGTCCTAAAGGGTCCTGTGTACACCTGGAAGTGTAGTAGTATTTGCAGTGTACGACAGGATTCCATCAATTTGCTTTGTGATTTTATACTGTCATTTAATAAGAAAAGTTTGAAGCAGAAAATGAAGTTGTTGCAAGAATTAGATCCTTGCAGAGTGAGAGAAGTGATAGGTTTGCATGGTCATTCACTGGCTTGTCTTTCCAGGAGAGTATGCAGGAGTGTTTTTCATCATTTCAGGATGCTAGCAGTGCATCATAATAAAGTGAGGAAATTAGTTAGAATGTTGTATTATGCTAGGAGTCCAGCAATTATGCTTAAACAATTATGCGCTGCTCTTATGCATGGTTCTGAAATAGATGTGAAGAATATATGTGAAGAAATTGAGTTTTGTTACTTTGGAAGTAAAGAGGAGAATGTTGAAATTGACCAAGAAGAAGAGAGTAATGTGGAAGATAGTGTACAGGTTTCCAGTACAGATAATTTCCAGAGGGAAATTGCGACGTTTGAGGTGAAATCAAGTGAGAGGCCAAATTTCACTTGTGTGTGTTGTCGACGCACTTATTATAAGAATCAGACTAAGTTAGTGGATTTATATGGAAAAAGTGAAAGGGAAAATAATAGTGAATGGAAGGATTTTACAACATACTTGATGGTAGAAAATTGTTTTGATTTGGGATTGGATCAACGTGTGTGTACTTATTGTTGTAACAAATTAAATCAAAACCAGATGCCTGCTAGAGCAGTTCATAATAATCTGGAATTGGTTGAGATTCCTTCTGAATTGAAGGATTTAAATACTTATGAATCTATTTTGATTCAAAGTATCCATCCCTTTCAGGCTATTGTAAGAATGGAGCCAAAGACAGGGAAATTGCCTCCATCAGATTTACAGAGAGGATTAAAGGGAAGAGTTGTTTATTTGCCTCTAGATTTGAAGAAAAACATTAACACAATTGGAGTAGAAAAAGTGGAAGAGGAACCTCTTGTTATCTTAGTTAATGGGGTTCCGACAAAGAATAAGAAAATATGGCAAGATTTAGTAGATGTTAGGAAAGTCAAAAGGGCAACATTGTATTTGAAAAAATATAATAAATACTATAAAAATGTATATGTTGCAGAAGAGGAAGTAAGTGAGGAAGAGGATAGCGATTTGTGTGCTGGTCAAATTGAGAAAGTAGAACCCTGTACTAGTGAAGAAATATATGAACATTATAGTGTTCATCCTTTGCATTCCAAGGAAGTCATGGGGAATGCTATTGAGTTGTTTCAAATGAAACAAGCGAAAGGGAGTCCCATTAGTGTTTGGGAGGAAAGTTTGGAAGCTCGGTGTTTCCCACAGCTTTTTCCAACAGGTCAGGAAGGAAGATATGATGAGCGACCTCATCAAATTCCTGCTTCTGAATACCGGACTTTGCGATTGTTTGCAGGAGATCCTAGGTTTCGACAATGCATTCCTTATTTGTTTCATCTCCTGTTTGAAAGCGATCTGTCTGGACTGTCATATGCAGTGAACCCCATCTTGAAAAGTGGTATACACATGCAAAACATCTCGGCAAGTGACTTTATGGATAAAGTCAATGTCCAAGACAGTATTTTGGATTCTCACCTGATTAATCTCATGGCGTGTCAGCGTGGTACTAATGAGTACTGGTACCGTCGTCATGGTGATTTAAAATGTATGCTGAGGAACTTAGGAACTCCCACATGGTTCCTCACTCTGAGCTGTGCTGAGTATGGCTGGGAAGACTTACTTGAATTTCTACGAGAGGCAAATGCTAACGTAGAAAACATCGAATTCAAGACACCCGGAGAACTGTGCTCTTTGGATCCAGTCAATGTATGTAGGTACTTCAATCATAGATTTGAAGGTATGATGTCTTTCATCATGAATAAGAAGAATCCACCTCTTGGAGAGGTGTTGGATTTCTTCTGGAGGAAGGAGTACCAAGCAAGAGGTGCTCCTCATATACATATGTTGCTGTGGATCAAGGATGCACCTAAATTTGGAACGGATGCAGAAGACTCAGTGATGAGTTTCATAGAACAGTATTCTACGTGTGCTGTTCCAAACGCAAAGGAGAAAAAAAGCCTAAGAGAAAAAGTTCTACGTTTCCAAAGCCATCGATGTGGAAAGTACTGTCGTCGTAAATTCCGGAACAAAGACAAGTTCTACACCAAATGCCGTTTCGGCTTTCCACGACCGGTGATTTCTAAAGGAAGAGTGAACAGTTTGATGTCTTCGCTGCGACATAATGTGATGAAGAAATCACCTAAAAACACATACAATTTGAAGAGGAACGAAGAGTCTAAGTACATCAACGACTACAACCCGGTGATTTTGTCCATGTGGAATGCTAACATGGATATACAGTTTGTGGCTGATAACTGTATGGCTGTGTCTCGGTATGTGACATCTTACATCACCAAAAAAGAGAAGACAGAATTGAAGGATATGTGGGAGGACATTTCCCATGAAAAGAGCCTCAGCAAGAAGTTGTACAGTTTCAGTCTGAAGATGTTGTCGCATCGAGAAATCGGAGCTTACGAATGTTCTGACCGGTTGTCTTCAGCAAGTCTCTATGCCAAGTCCAGGAGTATCGTTTGGGCGAGTGTTGGTCTTGCTGCAACGCGTAATCGAGTTCTCAAACCTGTGCGGGAAATTGAGTATTTGGCAGAAAAGGAGCCAAACAGTACCGACATTTTGAAGACCAACATGTTGGATACATATTATCCAAATCGAAGCAGTCACCTCGAGAATGTTTGTCTGTATGAGGTTCTGCAAAATTACATATTCAAGAGGAACATCAAAGAAGATACTGAGAAAGGAGTGTATGCTGTAATAGGAAGTGAGGGATGTCTGGTCAAGCAAAGAAAATGCCACTTGATAAACCATCGAAAATTGAGTGGCGAATCTCCTGAAAAAAAGGAGTTTTTCTATTTAGCACTTTTGCAACTTTTTAAGCCTTGGCGTGCAGAATAGGAACTGCTTGGAGATTTCCTTTGTTACGAAGACTCTTTCAATGCTGCCAAGGAGACCATAGAATGTCCTGCTTTTCCCAAATATGTAGAAATGTTGAATGTGGAAATTGAGCAGGAAGCAACGATTGCAGCCGAGATTGCCAGAGACAGTTCTCAGGACAGTCAGAGTTCTGCTTCATTGAGTCAGGATCCACTAGGAGGACCTCTTATCGAAAATGAAGCTGCCACTGCTATAAATGAAGTGGAAAGAGCCATGGCACATGCTCAGGAGGATGCGGTTAACTTAGAAGAGTTGGAAAGACAACTCAACGTTGAGCAGAGGAAAATATATGACGAACTTACCATGCAAATTGATCATGGATTAAGTCATGACAAGAAAGAGTGCTCATGTACGTCGTTGAAGCCTGTCTGACTGTACGTGAGTGGAGAAGCGGGAACTGGAAAAAGTTTCCTTATTAAAGCAATTTCATCTTATTTGCAGGAAAGGACAGAGTCATCACTGTCTTGTGTTGCACCGCTCCAACTGGACTGGCAGCACATAACATTAAAGGGATTACTTTACATCGTTTACTGATGCTGCCAGTGGAGCATGACAACAAATTAGAATATCACAAGCTATCTGGAGATGCTTGTTTTGAAGTTTCAAGAGTCTTGAGGAAAATGAAACTTCTTATCATTGACGAAGTAAGCATGGTTTCCAATGTCATGCTTGCCTTTGTGCATTTGAGAATGCAAGAAGTTCTCAAAACAGAGTATGATGTGTTATTTGGTGGCAAACACATCATTGTTTTCGGAGATCTTCTGCAGCTGACACCAGTGAAAGGGCAACCTGTGTTCAAAATGCTCACGCATGAAGATACCAGGAAGTGCTTAGGGAGCATTGGCAACGTCAATATATGGTTAAACTTCAATTATGCTGAACTGCATGAAAATATGCGTCATGCAAAGGATGAAGTTTACAAGACTATTCTACAAGATGTTAGAATTGGAAAAGTGACCGAGCATGGGAAAGAAGCTTTACATGCACGATTACTGACAAATTTATATCCAGACCAAGATGTTGTGCCTGAGAATATTTTTCAGAAAATTACTGAGAAAAAATCTGGAATATGTTTGATGCCAACTCTTGCAGAATGTGCCAAATTCAACAACAAAATGTTGCATTTAGAAAAGCAAGAGATTGTGAAACTGGAAGCTATTGACAGAGTAGAGCATATGGGATCAACAATTATTTTGTCTGAGAATCTGAAAACAAAATTGGATTCATTAGAGAAGAGTATATCTAAAACTGTAGGTTTTGAAAAGACTCTGAATGTGTGCTTGAACTGCCGTATAATTTTAAGAAGGAATTTAGATGTTGAAAGAGGTCTGGTAAATGGATCAATGGGTAATGTTGATTTCGTGAAATACAGAAATAGAGATGGAATTGAATTTTTAAAAATTAAATATGATGGCATTGAGGAAGTACAGCTAATTGGTTGTTGTTCTGCTAGATTTTTGCTTGTAAAAGACTTATATGTTTGTCGTAAGCAGTTTCCTGTTTGCTTGGCATATGCGGTGACAATCCATAAATCGCAAGGTTTAAGTGTAGACTGTGCATTGGTGAATATTGGCAGTTCTGTGTTCAAGGAGGGTATGGCATATGTGGCATTGTCACGAGTTAGAACTTTATCGGGATTGTACTTGATTGAGTGTGATGTCACAAACATTTGTGCGGATCTAGATTGTGTTAAGGAATACAATAGGTTAAGAAGAGAGTATGCGCCACATTTGCCTCAGTATCTTTTGTTTGAGAAACGTGTGGTAGGCCGGAAACGAAGAAATGTGACCAATACTGGGGAGGTTGTAGCAAAAAGACGAAAAGTCGATGAACCTGAAATTATAAGCAGAAACAAAAAGGATTCTGTTGAAGATGTTGTTGGTTTTCAATTTCAAAACAGTTCTGGTGTCAACTGCTATGCTAATGTAGTGGTTAATGTTTTGTTTTCTCTAGAAAATGTAAAAGAAGAGATTGTGGTCAATTCTGATCAAAGATTTTGCAGTTTGTTAAATTCTGTGTTAGAGAAATGTAGCACTGATAGAACAAACATAGAAAGTGTGTCTGAAATTCGAAATCTGTTAGACAGATGTTCAGGCCAAACACAATTCTCTCAAAATAGTCAGCAAGATTGTCAGGAGTTTTTAATGTATATGCTTGATGTATTGCATGATGAAGGTGTAGATGTAGATCACCTGTTTGGGCTTTCTTATCAATGGCAGCATGACTGCGAGAACTGTAGGGTATCAAGTACTACTAGTGTAGACTCAGAAAGATTTATATATTTAACTTTGCCAGACAGTAAATCAGTCTCTTTTAATAAGCTAGTAAAAGCAGCTGATCACAACATGGAGTGTAGCCAATGTAAATCTGAAATGATGTCCACATTATTTATACGAACATATGGCCAGTATGTCATTTTAATGTTCCAACGATGTAGGCCTGATGGAACAAAATTGACACCTTTAATTAAAAATTTTGTGGATTCACAGTTGTCAATATCAGGAAGGACTTTTGTAACTGTAGCAATTATATATCATGATGGTCCTTCAATAACATCAGGACATTACACAGCTTATTAAAAGTGTAGAAATGGCTGGTCATTCTGCAATGATTCTGTTTTAATTTTAAAAAAAAAATTGCCGTATGACCTTAAAAACTCTTACCTGGTGTTTTTAAAACCAAAATTTTAGGGAAAGAATCTCGGGATGTGCTCTGAGGAATTTCAGGAAGTTCTAATGGCTCCTACACGATTTGGCCTTGAGGATAAGTGTAGTACAGAGACATAACTTCTTACCATAACACTGGACGTCATGGAGAAATACGTGCACTTTGAATGAGTTCAGAAAAACTGTTTCTTTTTATAAGCTAATTGAAGCAGCCAATCAAAACATGGAGTAGAGGGAATGTAAGTCTGCAATGCTGTCTACTGTTTTACATTGCTTTGTGATTAAAAGTGATGTAGAGAATTAAATAATTGTACTAGTCATAAAGGTAGTGTAAGTCTGCTTCATAGTAAGCAGTATCAGTGTGATAGGAAATGTAGAACATGATTGAGCAAGAAGGGGAAGATATTACTAGTCCAGGATTGTGAAAATGATCTTCAACATTTTAATTGTGAAAGTTGCGGAAATACAACATGACGGGATTGGCTTAAAAGAATTCTAAGAGTTATAAATGGCTCAGACACGATTTGGCCTTGTGGAAACGTGTGGTAGAGAGCGAGAAGTCATTTATTGTATGTAACATGTTTTTGAAAACGATGGAGGTTTTCTTTCAGAAAGTGGCGGGTTGAAAGTAATAACTGCACAACAGAGTGTAAGCTGTTCATAGGACATCCTTCGCCGTCATGGAACGTAAGTTAACTTTAAGGAGTTCTGAATTCTGATTTGTTATGTTGTATGGGTTTTTTAAACACAATTATTTTGATTGCGTTTTTTTTCCCCGCTGTTATATGATGAATACCTTCAAGTCACTGTTTTAGTGAAATTTGATACATTCTGAGAACAGCAAAAATAAACCATTTAACATGGATAAGTAATTCTGTTCTGTTTGCATTTATGATGTACATGTAGAACTGTGTAGGAGGCATGGAGAAGGTGAGGCTTCTGTAAGTGTCAAAGTTGTTGCATACAGTGCTCATATTCTACGTAGTCTTTTATATTTCATTACTTTCACTGTTTCTGACTGATCTAAAATGTTTTTTTAAAAAGAACAGTAAGTATAAGGGAAGGAAACAGACAGTTATGTTAAAAGAAAGACAGCTATAGGGAATACACTAGGGATACTGTTACCCGCAATCCTCTGCTGATGATGTCACTGACCATGTCATGAATGATGTAATATGTGACATCATCAGCAGTGGATTACGGGTAATAGTATCTCTAGTTTACTGCCCTATAGCTGTCTTTCTTTTAACATAACTGTCTGTTTCCTTCCCTTATACTTACTGTTCTTTTTAAAAAAAAAAAAATTTGGGTTCGCTTCAGGTTCGCGTACCGGCGAGCGAACTGGGGAGCAAACTAAGAGAAATAGAGGTTGGCACAGTTCCAAATATTGTACCAATTTTTTAATAACGGGGAGGTAGTTCTGAAAAGAACTTTTTTTTTAATTGTTTTTGTTGTTTTATATTTTTTTTATTATTTTTCTGAACATTTTGTTACTTTTTTTGAATTTTTCTGAACGGTTTTATATATTTTTTGGGTTTTTTCGGGGGGGGAACGAAAACGATTCATTGTAAAGGGCTCAACAGGAGCAACAAAAAAAAAAGAATTTATTATTTGGGGCGTTTCGTACAAACTTGCATATGATAGTCAATAGCTCTGTTGATCAGAGTAATGCTACTTTCTCTGTAGCAAATGAATCCACTGCAATGTACGCAGACTTGTTTTACTTCACCAAATCTCATTTGTATATTTGGCACCATCTCCCTGCCCTCTGGTCCCGTTACTTCCGGTACAACAGATCTTCCGGCCATAATAGGGAGATTATCTAGGTCGTTACGAAACTGTGCAGCACTGTAGTTGTTAGGATGCCACCTAGTCATATGGCGATGCATTGTGTAGTTTCCGAAACTGTATTTTTTCTCGGTCCCTCTGGACAGTCTATCTTGACATATAAGGCAAGTTACGTATCTTGCATTTACTTTTTTCTGACCTTTGGGAATTTTAAAAAATTGCCAAATGAAATTTTCTTTCCGGTGAGACGTCCTGGGCTCCTCAGGCAAAAACTGCCTCTCTTTCGTGCTCTTCCTCCTGTTCCTCTTCTTCCTCTTCTTGCTGAATTATAACTTCAGCAGGTGGTCCACTCTTCCTTGGATGTGGTGGAGGTGGTGGGGAAGCACCAGCTGAAGATACTAAAGAAGCCATTGCTCACTGGTAACAAAGGGTCTTTCTCTCAGAATGATGAAAGTCAGAGTGAGGAAAGAAGGAGGGATTTTCATCATTTGGGAAAAACAATAGTTCTCAACCAATGAAAAGTGTTCATTTTAGATTATATGACCTAGTCTTACATCATTAGGAAACCAAAAGTGAAATGAACCAATGAAAAGTGTTATTACCAAGTCACATGACCTGCTGTGTTTACGTTATGCGCTTTGCGCCGCCTCCCGGTTTGCTTCCAGAAACCTGCGCTTTGCGCCTCGCTTCGCGTACCAGTTTGCTAACGAAGCACGTCATATGACGTATCACGCGACAACGCGAAACGTCATGCGGACGGGAGGCGTCACGATGTTGTTTTCTAATGCGGCAGTTGCGGTAAAGGAACGTTTACCGGCTCGCGGTCTATTTCGCGGCATCAAGGTCAGCTAACGGGAAGCTTCCCGATTCGCGAAGCGGGAACGAAGAAAAAAAAATATTTAAAAAAAAATTATTAATAAACATATAAAATATATTTTTGGATTTAAAGAAGAATACATTTTACAGCTACAGATATTAGCTGTTAAAAAACCAATGAAATTCACTGAAAAAAACATAGGTTATAGACCATATATAGTTAGGAATTAGCATTTACAAAACCTTGAAAATTCACTGAAAAAACCATAGGTTATAGACCATATATAGTTAGGAATTAGCATTTAGAAAACCTTATTTTACTCACACAAAACCATTGAAATTCCATATATAGTTAGTTGCACTAACAATATATCGTGCACCCGCAATCCACTGCTGATGAAGTCACATATTACATCATTCATGACATGGTCAGTGACATCACTGATGACATCACTGATGACATCTCAAATGACATCACTGATGACATCACTGATGACAACATCCAGTGACTGTATGTTTCTGTAAAGTTAAAATATGTCTTAGATATTGAAGAATGAGTGGATGTATAAGTGTCTGGATGAAGGATTTAGTAGGTGCGTGACTGACTGTATGAGTGAGTGATTAAATGTGTCTCACTGAATGCATGGGTTAGTGACTAAACTGTCTTAATTTGTGCATCATTATGTCTGTTGTGATGTAAACTGCTGCATGTGTTGATCATTAGCTATACGAGAGGCTATATGTGTTATTAATTGGTTGCCCAAGTATTTCTATGGGAGATTGAGTTTGTGTGGGGGTGGCTGGAAGGTGTGTGACTCTGTGCATAGATGTGTGAGCAGTTTATTCACTAGGTGTATGAGTTCAAGAGTGCATGTGGAAACAGCTACATGGGCAGTTGACTGTGTGCATGAGTGTATTGATGAGTGAATGGATATCTCAATGCTACATGTCATAGTAAGTACATATGTAAAACACAGTACATGTGAGAGTTGGCATATATAAATAACTGTGCATGAGAGCCACTGAATGAGTGAGTGGTTGTATCGATCATTGTGAACTTGTATCAGGGATTGTATAAGAGAGTAATTATGTGTTAGTATATGTTTCAATAAGTAAGGTGTGTATAACTGTATAGTTGAAGAAATGGAGGTGAGATTGTTTCTTTGCATGACTGACTGGGTGTGTGAGTAACTCCATGGATGAGTGGCAGTGTGTGAGTGTCTGTATACACTGAGTGTATCTAAGGTTATATTAGAGTCTGAAGAGGTTTATCGTATTAGCACAAGAATGATGTCAAATGAGACGTCATCAGTGATGTCATCAGTGATGTCATTTGAGATGTCATCAGTGATGTCATCAGTGATGTCACTGACCATGTCATGAATGATGTAATATGTGACATGATCAGCAGTGGATTGCGGGTGCGCGATATATAGTTAGTGCAACTAACTATATATGGAATTTCAATGGTTTTGTGTGAGTAAAATAAGGTTTTTTAAATGCTAATTCCTAACTATATATGGTCTATAACCTATGGTTTTTTCAGTGAATTTTCAAGGTTTTGTAAATGCTAATTCCTAACTATATATGGTCTATAACCTATGGTTTTTTCAGTGAATTTCAATGGTTTTTTAATAGCAAATATCATAAGCTGTCGAATGTCAAGTACGTGGTAAGTAAAAACATTTTCGTGTTTATGCACACTGATCTGCTTTGAATGCTGCCCCCACCCCTCATTTCTATTAGGAGTACTCTCTCTTTGCAGATAGTGAAGGGTAGTTAACGCAGGCCTTTGCCCCCGTTGTAATCCGTCATGCCTGCTTCTCTCTCCATTTGATTGATTGTTCTCTTTGGTTCATTCTCTATTTACAAACAAGCACAGAGTCGCAATACTCTGTTTAGTCTTTGCAGATAGCGAAAAATCGTGTAAAAAAACAAAAGGAATCGAGCAAAATCAGTAGGCCACTAATGGGATCTCTTTTTGACCTCCCTAAAATAGAAACATTAGGAACAACCTGTTGATAATACCAATGTGTATGTACATAAGCGGCGTTCATTTGTGTTCACAGTACCCCTTGTTGATTGTTTGAATCGAGCATTGAATTGTTCGAAGTTCATTCTCTTAAGAATCTTCTCTGCCTGCAAACGAGGAAGAATAGGAATATTCTCTCTCCCTTTGCAGATAGTGAAGGGTAGGTAACGCAAACCTTTAACACGTCGTGCCTATTTCGTTCCTCATTGATTGATTGTTTCCCCAAACATTGACTGTTTGGGAATTGGTTCTTTTTGGAGGTATTCCCTGTTTGCAAATATACGTAGGAAAATCTTTGCAAATAGTGAAAGGGTACGTAATGCGGACCTTTCTCCCCCGTTGTAATCTGTCATGCCTATCTACTCCCCACTGATTGATGCACCTGTTTCACCCGGACCATTTACTAGAGATACGTCATCTGGCCCGACCAGAGAGCACCCCTAGTGAAAAGGACATATGCAATAATAACGAAGTGATCACTGTATCCTGTTAACAGAAACTTTAGCATGAAACAACCTGGAAAGAAAAGAATAGGAAAACGAAAATCAGTAGGCCACTGATGAACATGAAATTTTATTAAACAACGAACAAAGAAACGATAACATAACGTAATGATAAAACCTATTAATGTCCTAGAAACAAGAAAACGTTAAAATATGCCAGTGGTGAGAGACCAGAAAAACAGTAAGAGAAACCAAATCACCCCTCGCTGTCCCACCGCCTGCCACGCCAAAAAAATCGATAGACTAGGGAAAATGCAAGTCAGTAGAACATCCGCCCCCACTCTGGAAACTTCCAAGGTGGGGCAGGGTTGCGGCTATGCCCAGCCGGGAGCAGCCCATATAAGTCGGGTCCTGCTGCCACGCCTCGGCCAGGAGATCCTAACGTAGGGTGTAGCCGGAGGAGAGGCCGAGGCCAGCGGGACCCGGCCAGGGGATTGCCTTTACAACGCTGAACAGTTGCAGGGGGGGGAATGTCTCCTCGACCCTCCCCTCTCTCTCCCAGTCCGGCCGCGGTGGCCCTTGACAGTTTCAGGTAGACCCGCCACATGCTCTTCCGGTCCGGCCACCAACGGTCGGGGGGCCGAGGCCGACGGGATCCGGCTGCAGCCGATAAACCAAGAAACCCGTTCATGGGGCCAGAGCCAGGGGCGTCCGGCCGACATCTACCGGAAGCCCGGCCCGAAGACGGACGGGACACTTCTTCTTTCTTCAATAATGGCTGCGACAACACTGGGGGGGGATGTCTGGCACATGCCTCCGACCCCCCCCCCCCCCTCGTCCTCATCGCCTGGTCCGGCCATAACAAATCTCAAGCGAGACGCCGTGGGGTGCACTGGGAGGGAGAGACGATGCGAACAGGCCTCTCCCGCCTCCCCAGGTGGAGGCTTCCCAGCTGCACCCTCAGCGCTCCAGGCGCCCGGAAAAGGGTTCTTCTACTGTGGCCATGCTGCAACGTCTCGCCCGGCAGGGTGGAGCCCGTCCGCTCATTTGACCCCGCGATCGCCAGTAGCTACCGAACTCTCAAAATGGCGGTCGACCTGGCAAGAGCGGGCCCAGCATAAAGAAATGGCCCGGTCACTGGTTGAGTCCACCACCGTAGTCCTCCACGACCTTGAAGATTCTAGAGGAGCCGCGGGAGTCTCCGACCCCCGATGGGGAATGACTGCCATGATCGCCCGTGGAGTGACGAAACTGTATCCGCGGGACGTCGGCGCTCCCATGCTGGCGCCAGCCTCACTTTGAATTACTAGAATCCTGCAGACCTCAGTTCCGGTGAAAGCACAGTGTGACCCGGTAGGAAAAATTGTTGCACCCCCTCCCCTTTTTGACTGATAGTTCAAACCACCGATCCTTTCCTTTGCCCTTTTAACGGAACTTTGGACTGCCTCCCCCTCTTTTACATTTTCTAGAGAAAACAAAACATTAACCACTACATTTGCATAGCAGTTGACACCAGAACTGTATTCAAATTGAAAACCAACAACATCTTCAACAGAATCCTTTTTGTTTCTGCTGTGACCCTGCTACAGCACAGGCATTGTCCCCAGCAGTAATTCTGCAATGCCGGTAAGAATAGCTGTGGTGCCTACTGGACTCACTCACCCCCGCGGCGCCCCACGCCGTTATTTGCTGGGCGGCAACTTACTAGACATCACTTTCGTGCCATCTAGATTTCAGCGCGTTCTGCTGCCTTGGAACTATTCGCACAACAGACTGCTACTGACGACCCACCCCCAGGCAACATCTTCTGAATTTTCATAATTTGAAAGAACTAGTAACATGTCCTCATCAGGAATTCAAAAGAAATTGCCACGGTCTCGTCGTTGTTTAAATGTTTTTACTGTTTTTGTTTTGTTGTATATATTTATATGTTATTAAAGTTTTATATTCCTACTACTTTGTTGGAGTGCTATATATTTTTAATGTGACACATAATTGTAAAAACTTTGATGTACAAAGAGTCATTCCTGGAATCTTCCGCTTCAGGCTCGGTCCCCTCCCCAATCACAATACAGGATGGTTTTCAGATAGTAGGAACACGTGTGGTGTGACGGATCTCATCGGGTGTGGGCCTTGATCTACTATAACTCCTTTGAAGAGGGGTGATTCTTTACAGCTGGGGCCATAAACTACATCTGCAGGGCTAGGTGATAGCCTGGACAATCGGACACAGAGGAAGAGGAGTGTCAGAGGGTGCGGTAGTGAATAGGGCGAAAGGGAGGTGTCAGGCGGGCACAGAGTGTGATTTTCAGGGAAGAGCAGCGCAGATGGGGGGAGGTTTATTGCCGATGCATAAGACAGAGAGCGGGGGTGACCAGTGCCTGGGGAAGATGCTTGCGAGGGTGGGGAGCCATGCTACGAATCGACAGCGTGCAGAGAGTGGGTCTGGTCAAGGCATCTAAAATGGCTGCCGTGCACGACAAAAGTGTGGCATTTCAAAAATGGCAAGATGGCGCAGACAATGTTTTTCAACACTTCCTCATTTCCTTCGAATCGAACGTTAACAGACGTTGGTGCATATTACCAAAGTTAAGCGATATTTATCCCTAACGATGCTTAGCAACGAATTTTTTACCGCTAAGCATCGTCAGAAATTATCGAAGATAAACCTTGCTATTATCAAGGTTTATCGCAAATGCGATAATAAACGGCCGCAATGCATGAATATCGCTAAAAAGTCAGCGATATTCATGCATTACCGAGCTAATGCTCTTAGCCATGTTATCCACCTCCCATTGGATAACATGGCTAAGAACTGCTCAGGGCAGGTGTTACTTTTTGGAGATTTTCGCGCTTAGCGCGAATATCTCCAAAAGTTGGTAATAGGAGATAGATATCTTGCATGTTGTAATGCAAGTTATTGTGGTATATGGAACTCATACCATAATCTCTCAGGAAAGCAGAAACTGATCCTTTTGGGACCGCCTAAAAAGGCCTAGGGGGTGAGGAGTACTCTACTTTGCCCCCTTTTCACGTTCCGAACTATTTTATTTTACTCTCTTCTGTAATTACACAAAATAGCAGCGATAAGATGCATCGGAGACACACAGTGAGAGAAAGGAGGCCGGAGATGAAGAAGACATGTCAAATACACATTGGAGATAATATAGTGGCAGAAGGGAAGTAAATATGAGTAAACTTACCATGTAACATAAAAATGTTGCACTCTATACTATAAGTCTCATTTTATACTACAATCACTTCGCTACAACCTCATAAATTAAAAATAAAAATGAATAATGTCTCAAACAATTTTTGATTTCTAAATATAAATTTATTCTTCAGAATTTTCTAAATTTGAAAGAACTAGTAACATGTCCTCATCAGCAATGTCCTCATTAAAAGTCTCCAATGATGATTCTTGTAACTCTATGGTCTCCAAACACTCGATAAATTCGCCATCAAGAGATTGATCAAAAAAATCATTCAAGTCATCTCCTCCTTCTGACAATATTTCATTATTGGTGCTGTCAATTTCAATCAATGTAGTGGAATCATTCAAGTCATCTCCTCGTGACAATATTTCATTATTGGTGCTCTCAATTTCAATCAATGTAGTGGAATCATTCAAGTCATCTCCTCCTTGTGACAATATTTCATTATTGGTGCTGTCCATTTCAATCAATCTAATGGAATCATACAAGCCATCTCCTCCTTGTGACAATATTTCATTATTGGTGCTCTCAATTTCAATCAATGTAGTGGAATCATTCAAGTCATCTCCTTGTGACAATATTTCATTCTTGGTGCTGTCCATTTCAATCAATCTAATGGAATCATACAAGTCATGTCCTCCTTGTGACAATATTTCATTATTGGTGCTCTCAATTTCAATCAATGTGTTGGACAATTCAAAAGAAATTGCCACGGTCTCTTCATTGTGAGCCATTTTATTTTGAAATTGCTTGCTGTAAATTGCAGAAAAAAATAATCACTTTAATTTATCGTCTTTAGTAATACATAATATAAAACTAACTTTATCAAGTATTTAGTATAACAGAAGGACTGCAAATAAATAACAGAAAACATTTTTCAAATTATCTTCAAGTGTACAACATAGTTCCCCATACAAATTAACAACTCACCTTTTTAAAAGTAGCAGAAGTGTTAGTACTGTGTAAATCAAACACCAGAAATTCACCACCAAAAATTCCTCACAAATGTACCTCAGACAGTAGTATCACAAAATGGCTGTGGTTTCCTCTCATTTGACATATATACATAACCAATTAACTTTCATCACACACAAATACAAAACCAAAGTAACATTTTAATTGGTTCTAAATTTCAACACTTTCAAATGTGTTTTCCCCATGCAATTTTCCATAGGACATTTACATACGTCTACAGCCTGAATGGCTGAACGGAATTACACCAAACTTGGCAAAATGGTACATCAAACCTAAGAGGTCAGGAAGGATCTACTATGCCCCCTTATGGTCATTTCCCCCTTCGCTTTGGCCTCCTCTTGTCTCTCAATCCTACCGAGGGACAAGATGGCGGCCGCTACGGACTGTTTGGAATGTTGACAGACGCCGGAGAACCAATCAGCTTCGCAAAGCTCCGTAACGCGAAAAGTACGCGAAGCGGAGCGCTGTTACAGATATATATCTTTTTTTCAACGTTAATTTCTCAAAATCCACTGGAGCACATATATTGAGACCTAGCAAAGGCACATCGGGCTACCAGTCCCTAATATTTTGCCAAGTTTCGTGCAAATCCATTCAGCCGTTCGATTATTATTATTTTGTTTTTTTTTTGCCCCGCGGGGCCCTTTTAAAACCTCCACATCAAACCTAGGGGGTCAGCGAGGATCTACTATGCCCCCTTATAGTTATTTCCCCCTTTGTTTTGACCTCCTCTTGTCTCTCGATCCTACCGAGAGACAAGATGGCGGCCGCTACGGACTGTTTGGAATGTTGACAGACGCCGGAGAACCAATCAGCTTCGCTTCACAAAGCTCCGTTGCGCGAAAAGTCCGCGAACCAGAGCGCTAACCGGTCCGCTGTTACAGATATATATCTTTTTTTAAACGTTAATTTCTCAAAATCCACTGGAGCACATATATTGAGACCTACAAAAGGCACATCGGGCTACCAGTCCCTACAATTTTGCCAAGTTTCGTGCAAATCCATTCAGCCGTTCGGGCTAAAAGTGAGGCCAACCGCCCTATGGAAAACTCAATGTTAAAAACACGTTTTGGGACCCCCCTTTTTTCTCGGCCCCCACTGGACGAACCCCCCCCAAATTTTCAAGGGCTGCTCAGAAACAAAATGTGCCATTTTCCTGAAAATTTCAGCCGATTCCGTCCACAAACGCCAAAGTTATTAGACATAGAATTTTCAAAAAACCCATAGAGAAAAAATCCTAACTATATATACCTACTGGCGACCGCCAGTAGGTAATATATACATATATATATATATATATATATATATATATATATGTATGTATATATATATATATATATATATATATATATATATATATATATATACACATATATATATACATATACATATACATATATATATATATATATATATATATATATATATATATATATATATATATATATATTACCTACTGGCGATAGCCAGTAGGTATATATAGTTAGGATTGATTTCCATAGGGAAATCGCAACATTCTATTGGGAATAACGTTGGTGCCGGTTGAGGAATCTGCCTGAATTTTTCGGCAACTTTCCCGCACGGCGCTCCGGTCCTTCCCTGAAAGTTTGGGGGGGATCCGTCAAGCGGGGGCTGAGATAAAAGGGGGGTCCAAAACGTGTTTTCCCCATGTTAATTTCCATAGGGCGGTCTGTCGCACTTTTAGCTCGAACGGCTGAATGGATTTTCACCAAACTTGGCAAAATTGTAGGGACTGGTAGCCCGATGTGCCTGTGCTATGTCTCAAGATATGTGCTCCAGTGGATTTTGAGTAATTTAGGTTCAAAAAAATGTATTTATCTATAGCAGCTTACGTGTAAGCTTACTGTAAGCTTACCTTTTGAGCTCGAGATGCATTCTGATTGGCTGCCAATGTCTGTCATCACTCCAAAACAGAAACTGTTGGCAGCCATCTTGTGCCTCGGTAGACTGAGGCACAGGAAAGCAGAAAAACAAACGTGTAGAACTAAAAAAAGGGGCAGGGTAGAAGCACACCGACCCCCTAGACCTGCTCAGGGGGTCCCAGAAGGACCCCCAAGGCAAAAAAAAACCAATTTTTTTTTTTTTGCCTTTGGGGTCTTTGTGGGACCCCCTGAGCAGGCCTAGGGGGTCGGGGTGATTCTACTATGGCCCCTTTGCGAGTTTCACACCTTTGTTTCCTTGCTTTCTTGTGCCTTGGTTCTAACAAGGCACAAGATGGCTGCCAACACTTCCTGGTTTTGAGTGTTGACAGACAGTGGCAGCCAATCAGCATGCCTTCCCGAGAAAGCTGCATGGTCATTGGCTGTCAACACTTCTAACCAGGAGGTGTTGGCATCTATCTTGTGCTAGTGTTGACAGACAGTGACAGCCAATCAGCATGCCTTCCCGAGAAAGCTGCATGCTCATTGGCTGTCAAGACTTCTAACCAGGAAGTGTTGGCATCCATCTTGGGTCTTAATAGACTGAGGCACAAAAAAGCAGAAAAACAAACGTGTAGAACACAAAAAGGGGGCAGGGTAGAAACACCCTGACCCCTTAGGGTGCTCAGGTGGTCCCACTAGGATATTAATATATTTAAACGTTATCCGCTAATAGAATTAGCATTTAAAAAACCTTTGAGATTCACTGAAAAAACCATAGGTTTCAGGCCATATGTAGTTAGGAATCACTGATGACATCTCAAATGACATCACTGATGAAAAGGTGTATGTGATTGTCACGTGGATGATCTCATCAGTGATGCCATCAGTGATGTCATTTGAGATGTCATCAGTGATGTCACTGACCATGTCATGAATGATGTAATATGTAACATCATCAGCAGTGGATTGTGGGTGCGCGAAATATAGTTAGTACAACTAACTATATAGGAGCAATTTCAATGGTTTTGTATGAGAGAAATGTCCAGCTAACTATAACACCCCTAAAACTTATAGTTTTTTGAGTGAATTTTAAAGGTTTTTTAAATGCTAATTCCTAACTATATAAGTCCTGAAACCTATGGTTTTTTCAGTGAAAATATATATATATGTATTCACGAAAAAACCATAGGTTATAGACCATATATAGTTAGGAATTAGCATTTAGAAAACCTTATTTCACTCACACAAAACCATTGAAATTCCATATATAGTTAGTTGCACTAACTATATATCGCGCACCCGCAATCCACTGCTGATGATGTCACATATTACATCATTCATGACATGGTCAGTGACATCACTGATGACATCACTGATGACATCTCAAATGACATCACTGATGATATCTCTTTTGACATCAATGGTCACATCAATGATGATATCATTAATGTGACAATACAATGCATCTCCTCAACTTTAATATAACCTCTGTTACACCCAGTGTTAAATACAGAGTATAATTTTTGAAACCATTGACACACCAATACTAGTTACTACATACGCATTCACTGATTCCTACGTCTACACACACATTCACTCATTCACCCATACAATCATTCATACATACAATCACTCATCTTTACAACACTATCATATGCACTCATACACCTATACAGACACTCACACTCTGCCACTCATCCATGGAGTTACTCACACACCTAGTCAGTCCTGTAAAGAATCAATCACACTTCCATTTTCTAATCTACACAGTTAAACATAGAGTACCTTACATTTTCAAACATATACTAACACATACTTACTCTCTTATAGAATCACTGATACAAGTACACATTGATCTGCACAGAGTCACACACCTCCCAGCCAGCCATACACACACTCAGTCTCCCATACAAATACTTGTGCAACCAATCAATAACCCATATAGCTACTTATATAGCTACTGATCAACACATGCAGCAGCTTGCACAACAACAGACATACTGATGCACACTTTCAGACAGTTTAGTCACTAACCCGTGCATTTAGTAAGACGCATTTAATCACTCACTCATACAGTCAATCACGCACCTACTAAAACCTTCATTCAGACACTTATACATCCACTCATTCTTCAATATGTAAAACATATTTAAACTTTACAGAAACACATAATCACTGGATGTTGTCATCAGTGATGTCATCAGTGATGTCACTGACCATGTCATGAATGATGTAATATGTGACATCATCAGCAGTGGATTGCGGGTGCGCGATATATAGTTAGTGCAACTAACTATATATGGAATTTCAATGGTTTTGTGTGAGTGAAATAAGGTTTTCTAAATGCTAATTCCTAACTATATATGGTCTATAACCTATGGTTTTTTCAGTGAATTTTCAAGGTTTTGTAAATGCTAATTCCTAACTATATATGGTCTATAACCTATGGTTTTTTCTGTGAATTTCATTGTTTTTTTAACAGCTAATATCTGTAGCTGTAAAATGTATTCTTCTTTAAATCCAAAAATATATTTTATATGTTTATGAATAATTTTTTTTTAAAATATTTTTTTTTCTTCGTTCCCGCTTCGCGAATCGGGAAGCTTCCCGTTAGCTGACCTTGATGCCGCGAAATAGACCGCGAGCCGGTAAACGTTTCTTTACCGCAAGTGCCGCGTTAGAAAACAACATCGTGACGCCTCCCGTCCGCATGACGTTCCACGTTGTCGCGTGATACGTCATATGACGTGCTACGTTAGCGAACTGGTACGCGAAGCGAGTGCCAAAGCGCAGGTTTCTGGAAGCAAACCGGGAGGCCCTGCAAAGCGCTTAACGTAAACACAGCAAGTCATGTGACTTGGTAATAACACTTTTCATTGGTTCATTTCACTTTTGGTTTCCTAATGATGTAAGACTAGGTCATATAATCTAAAATGAACACTTTTGATTGGTTGAGAACTCTTGTTTTTCCCAAATGATGAAAATCCCTCCTTCTTTCCTCACTCTGACTTTCATCATTGTGAGAGAAAGACCCTTTGTGATCACTGAGCAATGGCTTCTTTAGTAGCTTCAGCTGGTGCTTCCCCACCACCTCCACCACATCCAAGGAAGAGTGGACCACCTGCTCAAGTTGTAATTCAACAAGAAGAAGAAGAAGAGGAACAGGAGGACGAGCACGAAGAGAGGCAGTTTTTGCCTGAGCAGCCCAAGACGTCTCACCGGAAAGAAAACTTCATTTGGCAATTTTTTAAAATTCCCAAAGGTCAGAAAAAAGTAAATGCAAGATACGTAACTTGCCTTATATGTCAAGATAGACTGTCCAGAGGGACCGACAAAAAATACAGTTTCGGAAACTACACAATGCATCGCCATATGACTAGGTGGCATCCTAACAACTACAGTGCTGCACAGTTTCGGAACGACCTAGATAATCTCCCTATTATGGCCAGAAGATCTGTTGTACCGGAAGTAACGGGACCAGAGGGCAGGGAGATGGTGCCAAATATACAAATGAGATTTGGTGAAGTAAAACACACCTGCGTATTTTGCGATGGATTCATTTCCTACGGAGAAAGAAGCATCACTCTGATCAACAGAGCTATTGACTATCATATGCAAGTTTGTCCGAAACGCCCAAAATAATAAATACTTCTTTTTTTTGTTTTGTTGCTCCTGTTGAGCCCTTTACAATGAATCGTTTTCATTGCCCCCTCCAAGAAAAACCCAAAAAAATATAAAACTGTTCCGAAAAATTCAAAAACATTAAAAAAATGTTCAGAAAAATAAAAAAAAAAGTTCTTTTCAGAACTACCTCCCCGTTATTAAAAAATTGGTACAATATTTGGAACTGTGCCAACCTCTATTTCTCTTAGTTCGCTTCCTAGTTCGCTCGCTGGTACGCGAACTGGAAGCGAACCAAAAACAGTAAGTATAAGGGAAGGAAACACACACTTATGTTAAAAGAAAGACAGCTATAGGGGAGTAAACTAGAGATACTATTACCCATAATCCACTACTGATGATGTCACATATTACATCATTCATGACATGCTCAGTGACATCATCAGCAGAGGATTGCGGGTTTTTTGGCAACATGCCTTATCCACGGTTTAATAACGCTGCCTTTTGCTTTATATAAGTTTTCAAATTGTATGAAATATATTCCAATAGGTCTTTATGAACCTTTAGGTAGTGCTTTTGTTCATGAGGTCTGGTCGCTTCCATACACATACAGATGTTTCAAAGATGATCAAGAAGTTTATCTGAATGGAGAGGAATGCACTGAGACGCCAGATCATTCACTAATGTGTAGGCACATACAGTTACACGATTCATGCAACAAACACCGACCAAATATGGCTTGCGTGTTGCAAGGCACGCCAGTTCCTGCTATCATCCCCACGTTCAAGTTGTTGGAAAATGGTAGTTATTTGATGCTCAATAATGAAGATTGTTCTGAGTTAATTAAAAGTATTCCTTTTATCGTAACAGTAAGTGAACGGGTTATTTGCTGCAGAAATGTTCTATTTCCTCCCACACATGAACATAGGGAGTTTTCAATCTGGCCACAAATACCAACCTTGGGACACGTTTCAACGGCATGACAAGAATAAGAGCTCTTTTGTCTCAGAGAGAGGTGGCCTTGAGTTCGGCCCGTGAAACTTTCGTACTTCACATAGCGAACACCCGTACACAGGTTTGCCTTTCAATTTCAGCAACATGTTTCCGACTATCTTTAACGCATCCTCCACAAAATCCCTGGCACACTTTTTTAAAGTTGTTACCAGTGGTCTCGTGACTTCATTTGAGAAAATCTTTGGAGTCATCCCTGCTCCCTTTCATTCCATTTTCTCCACTCTGGTTCGTGGATTGCATTTTTACTTGCATTACCAGCGGACGCTCTTGTGCTTTTTTACATTTTTAAATATGGATGTCCCTCCTATGCAACCTCCGACCCTGCAGCTGCTGACACTGTTCCGCAATCGCATGCTAGAATATTATGGCACAATGCCGTTGGCGATATTAAGCACGGCATATGGATTATCTTTTCGGTTCTCCTACTTCACCTGTGTCCAGCCTGTATTTCACTGCCTGACCTGTGATTTCGATTGGGCCATTGATTTGTGTCTCTGCGGACCGGTTTCTCCTGACGTCGACTTTAATCAGCTGATGACTCCTATCATTACTCACGAGTTGATTTGTCCTGGCGAAAGGATTATGGCTGTGGCATTGATGCATGGACTACTTGGTCCCTGGAATTTACTGGCGGCAGCACAGTCTTTCTTGGAACACAGCTTACTTGAAAACCCACCGAGCTGTCCTCTGATGGTGATAGAGGATCCGGTGCTGGGAGAGCACGTATGTTCTTTTCCGCTTTTAAATTGGATGGCTGAACTGTTTTCGGATGAAGACGGTGACTTCCTGTTGGAGGCTGTTGCAGCTTATTTTGCATACACAGTTATGTCATAGACCTTTTTCATGTTTCATATGCTGAGTACTAGCATTTCATTGACAATTCATTGACTTAATTGTCAAGTTTTTATTATTTACCTTGCCTATTGGCTTAAGACTCGATAAAGTACTTGGCTGTTTTATTTTTCTTTAGCATTGAATTTTCCTAGTTTTTAATGCTTTACCTTGCGGACCGTCCACATATAAACTTGCAATCTGCTCTCATGAGATGGCACTTCTATTATCTTATTCAGTTCGTTTCCGGATCATGAGGAGGTGTCATCTAGGTCCTGGATATCTTTACACCGTGTTAAGTTAGCATGGGCTCATTACCGGTTTAAACGCCATTTTTCCTTTTTTGCAACTTCTGCACACGACATTTAGTTGTTGCTTTAGCTTTCCACCTAGTAGTTCATCGTGGTTTACATGAGAATAATATGTTATTGGTCTACTATCTGCTTTACTTGTTAAACTATATCTGTACAGCGAGTGCTAAAGTTTCAAGAACAACACGATACAGAATTGTTATGAGGTCTGATCTCCACGACTTCATACTCATAACATAAGTGCAACTTCTGCCAATTCTGGGCATGAGGCGGGTTTTATATTGCTTTGCCGAACACACATACACAACAGTTGATGCGGTTCACATGAAGAGAGAGCTGGTGTATGCTGATGTGATTCCTTCAAATCTAAGACACTAAAGTATGGGCACGCCCTAAACCAACACAAAGAGACCTTCTTAGCAAATAATATAATATGTGTATTAGGGAGGGTGAGATATAAGCAGCCGCGGGCCGTGGAGGGAGTTACGGTGAGGCAGGGAGGCGGGGAGGGGGAGAAGCAGGGTGGAGCCCTCTCTACCTTGCCCCTCCCCCTCCCCGCCTCCCTGCCCCACCGTAACTCCCTCCACGGCCCGCGGCTGCTTATAAGTGTTGCTAACTCTTATTCATTTACAGCATGTTAACATACTGTCACCATTCGCTTTTTATGTACTAGTAACTATGCTGGTAATTTTGCTACTGATAATATGTGTACTTGTATTCTCCACCCTGCTTCTCCCCCTCCCCGCCTCCCTGCCTCACCGTAACTCCCTCCACGGCCCGCGGCTGCTTATAAGTGTTGCTAACTCTTATTCATTTACAGCATGTTAACATACTATCACCATTCACTTTTTATGTACTAGTAACTATGCTGGTAATTTTGCTACTGATAATATGTGTACTTTTATTATCTAAGGTACTACGCCTGAGAAGACGGCATTAGTAAATAAACATTTCAAATACACATGTGTTCTTCTTAACTCCATGTTCTGGTTTCTAAGAAATATATAACGACCGACTGTTCATGAGTTCCACGTATCCTGAGGTACTATAAGTTCATATTATGGATTGTCTAAACATTGAGAGTTTGTTATATCCAATGTGACACTGTACCTAGCTTGCTAAATAGTTTTTGATTACTAACGTGAGTTTTGGGACACCCTAATTCGCCGAGGTTCCAATCCTCTGTCCACAGTTCTGTGTGAGAACAGAAACCCTGCGACAGGGGCACCCCCGACCCTTGCTGGACCTTCATCACACTTGCGATACAACTCCAGCAATGCGCCACCTTTACGGCACAGATACATCACGCATCTGTGCTGTTTTTGCCCCGTGATGCGCCGCATTGTAAATGCAGCACACCATAGGTGACGGAACAGCGGCACAGAATGACTAACACATCCCTGGTGATGCGCCAGTCATCATAAATCTATCCCTATGCTTCTTATCTTGTTAGAGATGAACCGCCATATGTATCATCAAAGTTATTTGCATTTCCTAAATAGCGAACTTTAAGGAATAAATAGCGATTCTTTACCATTCCTAGTTTGCGATGAGCTATTTGCTAATTAGCCGAATGTAGCCCAATGAAGCCCAATGTAGCCCAATGTAGCCCAAAGATGGCCGCCAGACACACAAAAAAACAAATGTAGCCCAAATATCAGCCAGATGTAGCCCAACTATAGCCCAGTGACAGAATGACCAATCAGCTTCGCAAACCTCCGTTACGCGAAGCGGAGCGCTGTTACAGATATATATCTTTTTTTGAACGTTAATTTCTCAAAATCCACTGGAGCACATATATTGAGACCTAGCAAAGGCACATCGGGCTACCAGTCCCTAATATTTTGCCAAGTTTCGTGCAAATCCATTCAGCCGTTCAATTATTATTTTTATTATTTTTTTTTGCCCCGCGGGGCCCTTTTAAAACCTCCACATCAAACCTAGGGGGTCAGCGAGGATCTACTATGCCCCCTTATAGTTATTTCCCCCTTTGTTTTGACCTCCTCTTGTCTCTCGATCCTACCGAGAGACAAGATGGCGGCCGCTACGGACTGTTTGGAATGTTGACAGACGCCGGAGAACCAATCAGCTTCGCTTCACAAAGCTCCGTTGCGCGAAAAGTCCGCGAACCAGAGCGCTAACCGGTCCGCTGTTACAGATATATATCTTTTTTTAAACGTTAATTTCTCAAAATCCACTGGAGCACATATATTGAGACCTACAAAAGGCACATCGGGCTACCAGTCCCTACAATTTTGCCAAGTTTCGTGCAAATCCATTCAGCCGTTCGGGCTAAAAGTGAGGCCAACCGCCCTATGGAAAACTCAATGTTAAAAACACGTTTTGGGACCCCCCTTTTTTCTCGGCCCCCACTGGACGAACCCCCCCCAAATTTTCAAGGGCTGCTCAGAAACAAAATGTGCCATTTTCCTGAAAATTTCAGCCAATTCCGTCCACAAACGCCAAAGTTATTAGACATAGAATTTTCAAAAAACCCATAGAGAAAAAATCCTAACTATATATACCTACTGGCGACCGCCAGTAGGTAATATATATATATATATATATATATATATATATATATTCACTGAAAAAACCATAGGTTATAGACCATATATAGTTAGGAATTAGCATTTACAAAACCTTATTTTACTCACACAAAACCATTGAAATTCCATATATAGTTAGTTGCACTAACTATATATCGCGCACCCGCAATCCACTGCTAATGATGTCACATATTACATCATTCATGACATGGTCAGTGACATCACTGATGACATCACTGATGACATCTCAAATGACATCACTGATGACATCACTGACGACATCTCAAATGACATCACTGATAACATCTCAAATGACATCACTGATGACATCACTGATGACATCTCAAATGACATCACTGATGACATCACTGATGACATCATCCAGTGACTGTGTGTTTCTGTAAAGTTAAAATGTGTCTTACATATTGAAGAATGAGTGGAAGTATAAGTGTCTGGACAAAGGATTTAGTAGGTGCATGACTGAATGTATGAGTGAGTGATTAAATGTGTCTCACTGAGTGCATGGGTTAGTGACTAAACTGTCTTAATTTGTGCATCATTATGTCTGTTGTTCTGTAAACTGCTGCATGTGTTGATCAGTAGCTATATGATTAACTATATGGGTTACTGATTGATTGTCCAAGTATTTGTATGGGAGACTGAGTGTGTGTGTGGCTGGCTGGCTGGGAGGTGTGTGACTCTGTGCAGATCAATGTGTACTTGTATCAATGATTCTATAAGAAGGTAAGTATGTGTTAGTATATGTTTGAAAATGTAAGGTGCTCTATGTTTAACTGTATAGACAAGAAAATGGAAGTGTCATTGATTCTTTAACAGGACTGACTACGTGTGTGAGTAACTCCATGGATGAGTGGCAGACTGTGAGTGTCTGTATAGGTGTATGAGTGCATATGATAGTGTTGTAAAGATGAGTGATTGTATGTATGAATGATTGTATGGGTGAATGAGTGAATGTGTGTGTAGACATAGCAATCAGTCAGTGCGTATGTAGTAACTAGTATTGGTGTGTCAATGGTTTCAAAAATTATACTCTGTATTTAACACTGGGTGAAACAGAGGTTATATTAAAATGTGAGGAGATGCATTGTATTGTCACATGAATGATATCATCAGTGATGTGGTCATTGATGTCAAATCAGATGTCATCAGTGATGTCATCAGTGATGTCATTTGAGATGTCATCAGTGATGTCATCAGTGATGTCACTGACCATGTCATGAATGATGTAATATGTGACATCATCAGCAGTGGATTGCGGGTGCGCGATATATAGTTAGTGCAACTAACTATATATGGAATTTCAATGGTTTTGTGTGAGTAAAATAAGGTTTTGTAAATGCTAATTCCTAACTATATATGGTCTATAACCTATGGTTTTTTCAGTGAATTTTCAAGGTTTTGTAAATGCTAATTCCTAACTATATATGGTCTATAACCTATGGTTTTTTCAGTGAATTTCATTGGTTTTTTAACAGCTAATATCTGTAGCTGTAAAATGTATTCTTCTTTAAATCCAAAAATATATTTTATATGTTTATGAATAATTTTTTTTTTTAATATTTTTTTTTCTTCGTTCCCGCTTCGCGAATCGGGAAGCTTCCCGTTAGCTGACCTTGATGCCGCGAAATAGACCGCGAGCCGGTAAACGTTTCTTTACCGCAACTGCCGCGTTAGAAAACAACATCGTGACGCCTCCCGTCCGCAGAACGTTTCACGTTGTCGCGTGATACGTCATATGACGTGCTACGTTAGCGAACTGGTACGCGAAGCGAGTCGCAAAGCGCAGGTTTCTGGAAGCAAACCTGGAGGCCCTGCAAAGCGCTTAACGTAAACACAGCAGGTCATGTGACTTGGTAATAACACTTTTCATTGGTTCATTTCACTTTTGGTTTCCTAATGATGTAAGACTAGGTCATATAATCTAAAATGAACACTTTTCATTGGTTGAGAACTCTTGTTTTTCCCAAATGATGAAAATCCCTCCTTCTTTCCTCACTCTGACTTTCATCATTGTGAGAGAAAGACCCTTTGTGATCACTGAGCAATGGCTTCTTTAGTAGCTTCAGCTGGTGCTTCCCCACCACCTCCACCACATCCAAGGGAGAGTGGACCACCTGCTCAAGTTATAATTCAACAAGAAGAGGAAGAAGAGGAACAGAACGACGAGCACGAAGAGAGGCAGTTTTTGCCTGAGGAGGCCAGGACGTCTCACCGGAAAGAAAACTTCATTTGGCAATTTTTTTAAATTCCCAAAGGTCAGAAAAAAGTAAATGCAAGATACGTAACTTGCCTTATATGTCAAGATAGACTGTCCAGAGGAACCGAGAAAAAATACAGTTTCGGAAACTACACAATGCATCGCCATATGACTAGGTGGCATCCTAACAACTACAGTGCTACACAGTTTCGGAACGACCTAGATAATCTCCCTATTATGTCCAGAAGATCTGTTGTACCGGAAGTAACGGGACCAGAGGGCAGGGAGATGGTGCCAAATTTACAAATGAGATTTGGTGAAGTAAAACACATCTGCGTATTTTGCGATGGATTCATTTGCTACGGAGAAAGAAGCATCACTCTGATCAACAGAGCTATTGACTATCATATGCAAGTTTGTACGAAACGCCCAAAATAATAAATACTTTTTTTTTGTTTTGTTGCTCCTGTTGAGCCCTTTACAATGAATCGTTTTCATTGCCCCCTCCAAGAAAAACCCCAAAAAATATAAAACTGTTCAGAAAAATTCAAAAAAAGTAAAAAAATGTTCCGAAAAATAATAAAAAAAATATAAAACAACAAAAACAATTAAAAAAAAAGTTCTTTTCAGAACTACCTCCCCGTTATTAAAAAATTGGTACAATATTTGGAACTGTGCCAACCTCTATTTCTCTTAGTTCGCTTCCCAGTTCGCTCGCCGGTACGCGAACCGGAAGCGAACCAAAAACAGTAAGTATAAGGGAAGGAAACAGACACTTATGTTAAAAGAAAGACAGCTATAGGGGAGTAAACTAGAGATACTATTACCCGTAATCCACTGCTGATGATGTCACATATTACATCATTCATGACATGCTCAGTGACATCATCAGCAGAGGATTGCGGGTTTTTTGGCAACGTGCCTTATCCACGGTTTAATAACGCTGCCTTTTGCTTTATATAAGTTTTCAAATTGTATGAAATATATACCAATAGGTCGTTATGAACCTTTAGGTAGTGCTTTTCTTCATGAGGTCTGGTCGCTTCCATACACATACAGATGTTTCAAAGATGATCAAGAAGTTTATCTGAATGGAGAGGAATGCACTGAGACGCCAGATCATTCACTAATGTGTAGGCACATACAGTTACACGGTTCATGCAACAAACACCGACCAAATATGGCTTGCGTCTTGCAAGGCACGCCAGTTCCTGCTATCATCCCCACGTTCAAGTTGTTGGAAAATGGTAGTTATTTGATGCTCAATAATGAAGATTGTTCTGGGTTAATTAAAAGTATTCCTTTTATCGTAACAGTAAGTGAACGGGTTATTTGCTGCAGAAATGTTCTATTTCCTCCCACACATGAACATAGGGAGTTTTCAATCTCGCCACAAATACCAACCTTGGGAGCAGATTTCAACGGCATGGCAAGAATAAGAGCTCTTTTGTCTCAGAGAGAGGTGGCCTTGAGTTCGGCCCGTGAAACTTTCGTGCTTCACATAGCGAACACCCGTACAGAGGTGCAGACCCTTTTCAATTCAGATTTGCCTTTCCATTTCAGCAAGATGGTTCGGACTATCTTTAACGCATCCTCCACAAAGGCC
The DNA here is from genome assembly GCF_964261635.1 of Lissotriton helveticus. NCBI lineage: Eukaryota > Metazoa > Chordata > Amphibia > Caudata > Salamandridae > Lissotriton > Lissotriton helveticus. The sequence goes on along the minus strand of NC_136059.1, from coordinate 1,595,972,601 downwards.
CTGGCGCACTTTTTTAAAGTTGTTACCAGTGGTCTCGTGACTTCATTTGAGAAAATCTTTGGAGTCATCCCTGCTTTCTTTCATTCTATTTTTTCCACTCTGCTTCGTGGATTGCCATTTTTACTTGCATTACCAGCGGACGCTCTTGTGCTTTTTTACATTTTTAAATATGGATGTCCCTCCTATGCAACCTCCCGCCCTGCAGCTGCTGACACTGTTCCGCAATCGCATGCTAGAATATTATGGCACAATGCCGTTGGCGATATTAAGCACGGCATATGGATTATCTTTTCGATTCTCCTACTTCACCTGTGTCCAGCCTGTATTTCACTGCCTGACCTGTGATTTCGATTGGGCCATTGATTTGTGTCTCTGCGGACCGGTTTCTCCTGACGTCGACTTTAATCAGCTGATGACTCCTATCATTACTCACGAGTTGGTTTGTCCTGGCGAAAGGATTATGGCTGTGGCATTGATGCATGGACTAATTGGTCCCTGGAATTTACTGGCGGCAACACAGTCTTTCTTGGAACAGAGCTTTCTTGAAAACCCACCGAGCTGTCCTCTGATGGTGATAGAGGATCCGGTGCTGGGAGAGCACGTATGTTCTTTTCCGCTTTTAAATTGGATGGCTGAACTTTTTTCGGATGAAGACGGTGACTTCCTATTGGAGGCTGTTGCAGCTTATTTTGCATACACAGTTATGTCATAGACCTTTTTCATGTTTGATATGCTGAGTACTAGCATTTCATTGACAATTCATTGACTTATTTGTCAAGTTTTTATTATTTAGCTTGCCTATTGGCTTAAGACTCGATAAAGTACTTGGCTGTTTTATTTTTCTTTAGCATTAAATTTTCCTAGTTTTTAATATTTTACCTTGCGGACCGTCCACATATAAAGTTGCAATCTGCTCTCATGAGATGGCACTTCTATTATCTTATTCAGTTTGTTTCCGGATCATGGGGAGGTGTCATCTAGGTCCTGGATATCTTTACACCGTGTTAAGTTAGCATGGGCTCATTACCGGTTTAAACGCCATTTTTCCTTTTTTGCAACTTCTGCACACGACACTTAGTTGTTGCTTTAGCTTTCAACCTAATAGTTCATCGTGATTTACATGAGAATAATATGTTATTGCTCTACTATCTGCTTTACTTGTTAAACTATATCTGTACAGCGACTGCTGAAGTTTCAAGAACAACACAATACAGAATTGTTATGAGGTCTGATCTCCACGACTTCATACTCATAACATAAGTGCAGCTTCTGCCAATTCTGGGCATGAGGCGGGTTTTATATTGCTTTGCCGAACACACATACACAACACTTGATGCGGTTCACATGAAGAGAGAGCTGGTGTATGCTGATGTGATTCCTTCAAATCTAAGACACTAAAGTATGGGCACGCCCTAAACCAACACAAAGAGACCTTCTTAGCAAATAATATAATATGTGTATTAGGGAGGGTGAGATATAAGCAGCCGCGGGCCGTGGAGGGAGTTACGATGGGGCAGGGAGGCGGGGAGGGGGAGGGGCAGGGTGGAGCCCTCTCCACCCTGCCCCTCCCCCTCCCCCTCCCCGCCTCCCTGCCCCACCGTAACTCCCTCCACGGCCCGTGGCTGCTTATAAGTGTTGCTAACTCTTATTCATTTACAGCATGTTAACATACTGTCACCATTCGCTTTTTATGTACTAGTAACTATGCTGATAATTTTGCTACTGATAATATGTGTACTTGTAATATGTAAGATACTACGCCTGAGAAGACGGCATTAGTAAATAAACATTTCAAATACACATGTGTTCTTCTTAACTCCATGTTCTGGTTTCTAAGAAATATATAACGACCGACTGTTCATGAGTTCCACGTATCCTGAGGTACTATAAGTTCATATTCTGGATTGTCTAAACATTGAGAGTTTGTTATATCCAATGTGACACTGTACCTAGCTTGCTAAGGGGTTTTTGAGTACTAAGGTGAGTTTTGGGGCACCCTAATTCGCCGAGGTTCCAATCCTCTGTCCACAGTTCTGTGTGAGAACAGAAACCCTGCGACAGGGGCACCCCCGACCCTTCCTGGAGCTTCATCACACTTGCGATACAACTCCAGCAATGCGCCACCTTTACGGCACAGTTACATCACGCATCTGTGCTGTTTTTGCCCCATGATGCGCCGCATTGTAAATGCAGCACACCATAGGTGACGGAACAGCGGCACAGAATGACTAACACATCCCTGGTGATGCGCCAGTCATCATAAATCTATCCCTATGCTTCTTATCTTGTTCGAGATGAACCGCCATATGTATCATCAAAGTTTTTTGCATTTCCTAAATAGCGAACTTTAAGGAATAAATAGCGATTCTTTACCATTCCTAGTTTGCGATTAGCTATTTGCTAATTACAAATTACCCATTCATTTCCTTCATTTCCATAGGGCGGTTGGACTCACTTTTAGCTCGAACGGCTGAATGGATTTCCACGAAACTTGGCAAAATTGTAGGGACTGGTAGCCCGATGTGCCTTTGCTATGTCTCAAGATATATGCTCCAGTGGTTTTTACGAAAATTAACTTTGAAAAATATATATTGGGCTACATTGGCCTATATATATGTTGGAGCCCAAATGTAGCCCAATGTAGCCCAATGAAGCCCAATGAAGCCCAATGTAGCCCAATGTAGCCCAAAGATGGCCGCCAGAGACAAAAAAAACAAATGTAGCCCAAATATCAGCCAGATGTAGCCCAACTATAGCCCAGTGACAGAATGACCAATCAGCTTCGCAAACCTCCGTTACGCGAAGCGGTGCGCTGTTACAGATATATATCTTTTTTTGAACGTTAATTTCTCAAAATCCACTGGAGCACATATATTGAGATCTAGCAAAGGCACATCGGGCTACCAGTCCCTACAATTTTGCCAAGTTTCGTGCAAATCCATTCAGCTGTTCGATTATTATTATTATTTTTTTTTTTTTGCCCCGCGGGGCCCTTTTAAAACCTCCACATCAAACCTAAACGGTCAGGGAGGATCTACTATGCCCCCTTATGGTCATTTGCCCCTTCGGTTTGGCCTCCGCTTGTCTCTCGATCCTACCGAGAGACAAGATGGCGGCCGCTACGGACTGTTTGGAATGTTGACAGACGCCGGAGAACCAATCAGCTTCGCTTCACAAAGCTCCGTTGCGCGAAATGTACGCGTCCTGGAGCGCTGCCCGGTCCGCTGTTACAGATATATATCTTTTTTTAAACGTTAATTTCTCAAAATCCACTGTAGCACATATATTGAGACCTACAAAAGGCACATCGGGCTACCAGTCCCTACAATTTTGCCAAGTTTCCAGCAAATCCATTCAGCCTTTCGGGCTAAAAGTGAGGCCAACCGCCCTATGGAAAACTCAATGTTAAAAACACGTTTTGGGACCCCCCTTTTTTCTCGGCCCCCCCTTGACGAACCCCCCCCAAATTTTCAAGGGCTACTCAGAAACAAAATGTGCCATTTTCCTGAAAATTTCAGCCAATTCCGTCCACAAACGCCAAAGTTATTAGACATAGAATTTTCAAAAATCCCATAGAGAAAAAATCCTAACTATATATACCTACTGGCGACCGCCAGTAGGTAATATATATATATATATATATATATTTATATATATATATATATCAATGTTCCTGCTCACCACTCCATGGTGAGAACAGCCAGGTAAGGACCTCTTTAGATGACTTCAAGCGCTCACAGCATTCAGGAAGCAAAAGAGACCACAAGTCTTTCAAGTGAAAAAGGTAGGATAAATGTATTCCACGCACAGAAAAGTGAAAGACATAATGTCAGTCCATGACGCGTTTCGCTCCGCGAAGTAGCTTGTTCACAAGACGCGCTCCAAAATGCAACACTAATTTATAGGTCACACACAGATGATACTAATTGACACATGCCCAAATTATACAAAAAATAGAAAACGGACTATTGTGAGCCGCCATATTGAATAAGTAGCAGATGTTGGTTTCTACATCATTAATGCCAATAAGAAAATGGACCTTATTATAATTCAAATGCATAGTGCATGATCATTCAAACAAAGATGTAGTCCAAAACTTATGTAATATATATAAAATATAATAAGCATGTAACAGGAAAATGTCCGACAAGTGTCAAAAATAGTACATTGACATGCTAGAAAAACCGCTAATGACAAGTGTCCCAACTTAATCTATAGTAGAAAATGTCTTTATGTAATTGGACTACATTGAATATTTGCAGGGTCCACAGAATTCAATTCCTTATCAAATGTTGATTGGCAGAGTCAAAACATATAATCAAATATGGCCTGTGGCATAATCGTTCTTGTCACGAGTGAATTTAAATATTTTTCGCTCTATGATTGTTTCCTCCAATTTTTTAATCCGTACATCAATTTCCTACTTGCTTTTTTGAATAAAGTCAGTTTCGCCAGTTGCCTCTAATAGGGTATTAATCCTCTCAATCTCCACAAGAAGTGCATCACGGTCAATTTCCGCGTATTTAATTAAGATATGAATCATGTTCATAGAGCTTTGTAAGTTGTTAATTGCCCATTCCTGCAACATTTGTGCGTTTTATATATATATATATTCACTGAAAAAACCATAGGTTATAGACCATATATAGTTAGGAATTAGCATTTACAAAACCTTGAAAATTCACTGAAAAAACCATAGGTTATAGACCATATATAGTTAGGAATTAGCATTTACTAAACCTTATTTTACTCACACAAAACCATTGAAATTCCATATATAGTTAGTTGCACTAACTATATATCGCGCACCCGCAATCCACTGCTGATGATGTCACATATTACATCATTCATGACATGGTCAGTGACATCACTGATGACATCACTGATGACATCTCAAATGACATCACTGATGACATCACTGATGACATCTCAAATGACATCACTGATGACATCATGACACACCAATACCAGTTACTACATACGCACTCACTGATTCCTACGTCTACACACACATTCACTCATTCACCCATACAATAACTCATACATACAGTCACTTATTATTACAACACTATCATATGCACTCATACACCTATGCAGACAGTCACACACTGCCACTCATCCATGGAGTTACTCACACACCAAGTCAGTCCTGTAAAGAATCAATCACACTTCCATTTCTTCATCTATACAGTTAAACACAGAACACCATACTTCAGTGACATCACTGATGACATCACTAATGACATCTGAAATGACATCACTGATGACATCTCAAATGACATCACTGATGACATCATGACACACCAATACCAGTTACTACATACGCACTCACTGATTCGTACGTCTACACACACATTCACTCATTCACCCATACAATTACTCATACATACAGTCAGTTATTATTAGAACACTATCATATGCACTCATACACCTAGTCAGTCCTGTGAAGAATCAATCACACTTCGATTTCCTCATCTATAGTTAAACACAGAACACCATACTTTTCACACATATACTAACACATACTTACTCTCTTATACAATCACTGATACAAGTACACATTGATATGCACAGAGTCACACACCTCCCAGCCAGCCACACACACACTCAGTCTTCCATACATCCAGTCATTCTTCAATATGTAAAACGTATTTAAACTTTACAAAAACACACAGACACTAGATGATGTCATCAGTGATGTCATTTGAGATGTCATCAGTGATGTCATCAGTGATGTCACTGACCATGTCATGAATGATGTAATATGTGACATCATCAGCAGTGGATTGCGGGTGCGCGATATATAGTTAGTGCAACTAACTATATATGGAATTTCAATGGTTTTGTGTGAGTAAAATAAGGTTTAGTAAATGCTAATTCCTAACTATATATGGTCTATAACCTATGGTTTTTTCAGTGAATTTTCAAGGTTTTGTAAATGCTAATTCCTAACTATATATGGTCTATAACCTATGGTTTTTTCAGTGAATTTCATTGGTTTTTTAACAGCTAATATCTGTAGCTGTAAAATTTATTCTTCTTTAAATCCAAAAATATATTTTATATGTTTATGAATAATTATTTTTTTAAATATTTTTTTTTCTTCGTTCCCGCTTCGCGAATCGGGAACCTTACAGTAAAAAAATGTTCAGAAAAATAAAAAAAAAAGTTCTTTTCAGAACTACCTCCCCGTTATTAAAAAATTGGTACAATATTTGGAACTGTGCCAACCTCTATTTCTCTTAGTTCGCTTCCTAGTTCGCTCGCTGGTACGCGAACTGGAAGCGAACCAAAAACAGTAAGTATAAGGGAAGGAAACACACACTTATGTTAAAAGAAAGACAGCTATAGGGGAGTAAACTAGAGATACTATTACCCATAATCCACTACTGATGATGTCACATATTACATCATTCATGACATGCTCAGTGACATCATCAGCAGAGGATTGCGGGTTTTTTGGCAACATGCCTTATCGACGGTTTAATAACGCTGCCTTTTGCTTTATATAAGTTTTCAAATTGTATGAAATATATACCAATAGGTCTTTATGAACCTTTAGGTAGTGCTTTTGTTCATGAGGTCTGGTCGCTTCCATACACATACAGATGTTTCAAAGATGATCAAGAAGTTTATCTGAATGGAGAGGAATGCACTGAGACGCCAGATCATTCACTAATGTGTAGGCACATACAGTTACACGATTCATGCAACAAACAGCGACCAAATATGGCTTGCGTGATGCAAGGCACGCCAGTTCCTGCTATCATCCCCACGTTCAAGTTGTTGGAAAATGGTAGTTATTTGATGCTCAATAATGAAGATTGTTCTGAGTTAATTAAAAGTATTCCTTTTATCGTAACAGTAAGTGAACGGGTTATTTGCTGCAGAAATGTTCTATTTCCTCCCACACATGAACATAGGGAGTTTTCAATCTGGCCACAAATACCAACCTTGGGACACGTTTCAACAGCATGACAAGAATAAGAGCTCTTTTGTCTCAGAGAGAGGTGGCCTTGAGTTCGGCCCGTGAAACTTTCGTACTTCACATAGCGAACACCCGTACACAGGTTTGCCTTTCAATTTCAGCAACATGTTTCCGACTATCTTTAACGCATCCTCCACAAAATCCCTGGCACACTTTTTTAAAGTTGTTACCAGTGGTCTCGTGACTTCATTTGAGAAAATCTTTGGAGTCATCCCTGCTCCCTTTCATTCCATTTTCTCCACTCTGGTTCGTGGATTGCATTTTTACTTGCATTACCAGCGGACGCTCTTGTACTTTTTTACATTTTTAAATATGGATGTCCCTCCTATGCAACCTCCGACCCTGCAGCTGCTGACACTGTTCCGCAATCGCATGCTAGAATATTATGGCACAATGCCGTTGGCGATATTAAGCACGGCATATGGATTATCTTTTCGGTTCTCCTACTTCACCTGTGTCCAGCCTGTATTTCACTGCCTGACCTGTGATTTCGATTGGGCCATTGATTTGTGTCTCTGCGGACCGGTTTCTCCTGACGTCGACTTTAATCAGCTGATGACTCCTATCATTACTCACGAGTTGATTTGTCCTGGCGAAAGGATTATGGCTGTGGCATTGATGCATGGACTACTTGGTCCCTGGAATTTACTGGCGGCAGCACAGTCTTTCTTGGAACACAGCTTTCTTGAAAACCCACCGAGCTGTCCTCTGATGGTGATAGAGGATCCGGTGCTGGGAGAGCACGTATGTTCTTTTCCGCTTTTAAATTGGATGGCTGAACTGTTTTCGGATGAAGACGGTGACTTCCTGTTGGAGGCTGTTGCAGCTTATTTTGCATACACAGTTATGTCATAGACCTTTTTCATGTTTCATATGCTGAGTACTAGCATTTCATTGACAATTCATTGACTTAATTGTCAAGTTTTTATTATTTACCTTGCCTATTGGCTTAAGACTCGATAAAGTACTTGGCTGTTTTATTTTTCTTTAGCATTGAATTTTCCTAGTTTTTAATGCTTTACCTTGCGGACCGTCCACATATAAACTTGCAATCTGCTCTCATGAGATGGCACTTCTATTATCTTATTCAGTTCGTTTCCGGATCATGAGGAGGTGTCATCTAGGTCCTGGATATCTTTACACCGTGTTAAGTTAGCATGGGCTCATTACCGGTTTAAACGCCATTTTTCCTTTTTTGCAACTTCTGCACACGACATTTAGTTGTTGCTTTAGCTTTCCACCTAGTAGTTCATCGTGGTTTACATGAGAATAATATGTTATTGGTCTACTATCTGCTTTACTTGTTAAACTATATCTGTACAGCGAGTGCTAAAGTTTCAAGAACAACACGGTACAGAATTGTTATGAGGTCTGATCTCCACGACTTCATACTCATAACATAAGTGCAACTTCTGCCAATTCTGGGCATGAGGCGGGTTTTATATTGCTTTGCCGAACACACATACACAACAGTTGATGCGGTTCACATGAAGAGAGAGCTGGTGTATGCTGATGTGATTCCTTCAAATCTAAGACACTAAAGTATGGGCACGCCCTAAACCAACACAAAGAGACCTTCTTAGCAAATAATATAATATGTGTATTAGGGAGGGTGAGATATAAGCAGCCGCGGGCCGTGGAGGGAGTTACGGTGAGGCAGGGAGGCGGGGAGGGGGAGAAGCAGGGTGGAGCCCTCTCTACCTTGCCCCTCCCCCTCCCCGCCTCCCTGCCCCACCGTAACTCCCTCCACGGCCCGCGGCTGCTTATAAGTGTTGCTAACTCTTATTCATTTACAGCATGTTAACATACTGTCACCATTCGCTTTTTATGTACTAGTAACTATGCTGGTAATTTTGCTACTGATAATATGTGTACTTGTATTCTCCACCCTGCTTCTCCCCCTCCCCGCCTCCATGCCTCACCGTAACTCCCTCCACGGCCCGCGGCTGCTTATAAGTGTTGCTAACTCTTATTCATTTACAGCATGTTAACATACTATCACCATTCACTTTTTATGTACTAGTAACTATGCTGGTAATTTTGCTACTGATAATATGTGTACTTTTATTATCTAAGGTACTACGCCTGAGAAGACGGCATTAGTAAATAAACATTTCAAATACACATGTGTTCTTCTTAACTCCATGTTCTGGTTTCTAAGAAATATATAACGACCGACTGTTCATGAGTTCCACGTATCCTGAGGTACTATAAGTTCATATTCTGGATTGTCTAAACATTGAGAGTTTGTTATATCCAATGTGACACTGTACCTAGCTTGCTAAATAGTTTTTGATTACTAACGTGAGTTTTGGGACACCCTAATTCGCCGAGGTTCCAATCCTCTGTCCACAGTTCTGTGTGAGAACAGAAACCCTGCGACAGGGGCACCCCCGACCCTTGCTGGAGCTTCATCACACTTGCGATACAACTCCAGCAATGCGCCACCTTTACGGCACAGATACATCACGCATCTGTGCTGTTTTTGCCCCGTGATGCGCCGCATTGTAAATGCAGCACACCATAGGTGACGGAACAGCGGCACAGAATGACTAACACATCCCTGGTGATGCGCCAGTCATCATAAATCTATCCCTATGCTTCTTATCTTGTTAGAGATGAACCGCCATATGTATCATCAAAGTTATTTGCATTTCCTAAATAGCGAACTTTAAGGAATAAATAGCGATTCTTTACCATTCCTAGTTTGCGATGAGCTATTTGCTAATTAGCCGAATGTAGCCCAATGAAGCCCAATGTAGCCCAATGTAGCCCAAAGATGGCCGCCAGACACACAAAAAAACAAATGTAGCCCAAATATCAGCCAGATGTAGCCCAACTATAGCCCAGTGACAGAATGACCAATCAGCTTCGCAAACCTCCGTTACGCGAAGCGGAGCGCTGTTACAGATATATATCTTTTTTTGAACGTTAATTTCTCAAAATCCACTGGAGCACATATATTGAGACCTAGCAAAGGCACATCGGGCTACCAGTCCCTAATATTTTGCCAAGTTTCGTGCAAATCCATTCAGCCGTTCAATTATTATTTTTATTATTTTTTTTTGCCCCGCGGGGCCCTTTTAAAACCTCCACATCAAACCTAGGGGGTCAGCGAGGATCTACTATGCCCCCTTATAGTTATTTCCCCCTTTGTTTTGACCTCCTCTTGTCTCTCGATCCTACCGAGAGACAAGATGGCGGCCGCTACGGACTGTTTGGAATGTTGACAGACGCCGGAGAACCAATCAGCTTCGCTTCACAAAGCTCCGTTGCGCGAAAAGTCCGCGAACCAGAGCGCTAACCGGTCCGCTGTTACAGATATATATCTTTTTTTAAACGTTAATTTCTCAAAATCCACTGGAGCACATATATTGAGACCTACAAAAGGCACATCGGGCTACCAGTCCCTACAATTTTGCCAAGTTTCGTGCAAATCCATTCAGCCGTTCGGGCTAAAAGTGAGGCCAACCGCCCTATGGAAAACTCAATGTTAAAAACACGTTTTGGGACCCCCCTTTTTTCTCGGCCCCCCCTTGACGAACCCCCCCCAAATTTTCAAGGGCTGCTCAGAAACAAAATGTGCCATTTTCCTGAAAATTTCAGCCAATTCCGTCCACAAACGCCAAAGTTATTAGACATAGAATTTTCAAAAAACCCATAGAGAAAAAATCCTAACTATATATACCTACTGGCGACCGCCAGTAGGTAATATATCTATACTACTATTATAAAGAGAGAACTTGCACCTTTTGGCCAGGTAAACTCGGGAGCCACAGCGCCAATCTACACACCCGATATATCTATGAAAATGTCAGGGTGTGTAGATGGACATAGGCTATATAAATTTTAAAAAAACAGTAAATTAAAAAAATTGAGTTTGTAAACAAAGTAGTCCCTTGAAAGTAGTGCCGGCCAGGACCTAGCGCTGGCCGCGACGCGACGTGCGTGATGACCGCGACGCAACGTGCGTGATGACGACGACGGAGGAGCGGCGGTGCAGTGACGAGCAGCTGTGCAGTGAGGAGCGCCGGCACAGGTAAGGAAAGGGAAAGTTCAGTGCGAGACTGTGTGATGCAGGGGGAGGCAAGAAGGAGGCAGCAGTAAAGGAAAATGTCGGAGCGCGAGTGAGTCGGGGCGGGAGGGGGGCGCGAGTGAGTCGGGGCGGGAGGGGGCGGGAGTGAGTCGGGGCGGGAGGGGGCGGGAGTGAGTCGGGGCGGGAGGGGGGCGGGAGTGAGTCGGGGCGGGAGAGGGGCGGGAGTGAGTCGGGGCGGGAGGGAGTCGGTGCGGGAGGGGGTCGGGCGGGAGCGGGTGTACTGCCCCCAGCCCCTTTCTGCCCCAAGCAACGCTGGGGCGGGCTGCTAGTATATATATATATATATATATATATATATATATATATATATATTACCTACTGGCGGTCGCCAGTAGGTATATATAGTTAGGATTTTTTCCCTGTGGGATTTTTGAAAATTCTATGTCTAATAACTTTGGCGTTTGTGGACGGAATTGGCTGAAATTTTCAGGAAAATTGAACATTCTGTTTCTGAGCAGCCCCTGGAAATTTGGGGGGGGTTCGTCAAGCGGGGGCCAAGAAAAAAGGGGGGTCCCAAAACGTGTTTTTAACATTGAGTTATCCATAGGGCGGTTGGCCTCACTTTTAGCCCGAACGGCTGAATGGATTTCCACGAAACTTGGCAAAATTGTAGGGACTGGTAGCCCGATGTGCCTTTGCTAGGTCTCAATATATGTGCTTCAGTGGATTTTGAGAAATTAACGTTCAAAAAAAGATATATATCTGTAAGCGCGCTCCAGGCAGCGCTCCGGTTCGCGGACTTGACGCGTAACGGAACTTCGCGTAGCGAAGCTGATTGGCTCTCCGGTGTCTGTCAACATTCTAAACAGTCCGGAGCGGCCGCCATCTTGTCTCTCGGTAGGATTGAGAGACAAGAGGAGGCCAAAACAAAGGGGGAAATGACCATAAGGGGGCATAGTAGATCCTCCCTGACCCCCTAGGTTTAATGTGGAGGCTTTAAAAGGGCCCCGCGGGGCAAAAAAAAATGTTTTTTTTTGCGTGGGTAGCGCCCGGTTCGCGAACCGGGAAGCGTTCTGGGCAGCGTACTATAAGGAAAAAAGAATGATAGACTTTTCAAATACTGTATGTTAATTGATTGTTGGTTTTGTTGATTATTTTTTAATTTTTTTATTTTTTAAGCAATTATTTATTATTGTAATTGTGTTTCAAAATTTAATAACATTTCTAACATTTCACTAGTTTATGAATTACATATAAAAATGATTAAAGACTCAAATAATTTTTTTATATTACATATAATTTTATTTTTCGGATTGTTTTTCAAAATTTAATAGAATGTCTAACATTTGACTGTCAGATATGTCCTCTTGTTGAGTGAACATAACTTCCCACATTTGACCGTCATCATAATGAAGTAAATGATCCACAGATTCTACACATTGAACTAATTCATGGTCCCGTGATTCATCCATGAAATCTGAGTCATCATTGTCCTCAATATCTTTTTCTGTGTTGTTCTCCAGAACAATTTCGAAGGAAATATTCTGCTCTCCTTCCATTTTCTTGCTGTAATTTGCATAAAAAATAAATATATCAGTAGAGATAGGGCACTGTTGGGTTTAAGTTCAGACAGGTACTTGTGAGTTTATAACAGAGAAGTAATCTATGGGCACTGTATGGTTTCAGGCGTGAAGTAGTACTATTAAAAAGTGCCTGTGAAGAAGCCTAAGTAAATTCATAATTATACCACAGAAACCTAAATCAATCCATAATTATAAGAAAGAAGCCTTTCTCAATGTCTAACTCTTACAGAGGGATAGTATATAACTATCTGAAAATGTTTTCAAATTTATAAAATAATATCTCACCTTCTAAAAACAAGTTTAAGTTGTGAGTGAAAATGATCTTGCAATGTAGTTCAGGAAGTAGTAGTCAAAATGGCTGTGTTTCTCTCTCTTCCTTTATATATATTCAGGTACATAACCAATCAAATGTCAGGTAAAAAAAGTAGAAAATGAAAGTAACATTTTAATTGGTTGTCAATTCCAACACTTCAGATGTGTTTTGTGAAGTAATTTACCTCAGGGTATTTAGAGAGGTCTACAGGCTAAATGGCTAAATGGAATTTCAATCAAATTTGTGAAAATGGTAGGGATTGGTATGTAGTATGAGCTAATCTATATTTGGTGAAATTGTCTCCAGTCGCTTTTCTGTAAACTACTTTCCCACCTTTTTTGATGGTGCGCTTCCCAGGGAGCGACCCGGTACGCGAACTGGCGAGCGCCCCGGTACGCGAACCTTAAGCGTTAACGGAGTCCACCATTTTGTGTTTCAGTCGAATTAAGATACAAGATGGAGGGCAAATAATGTTCAGAATGGGTAGAAGGGGACACAGTAGACTTATCTTGACCCCCTAGGTTTTCTGAGGGTGGCTGAGGAGGCCCATATGTGCGAAAAAATTTTTTTTTTTAAAGATTTAGCGAGGTTAGCTCCCGGTTCGCGTACCGGGTAGCGCCCCAAGGAGCGTACTTTGTTGAAAATTAGTGAAAAAAGTTAGAGTAATATAATAATTCTGAGTTTATCAGATGTAGGGTAGCTCTGAGAAGAGCTTTTGGGTTTATGGTACATTTAGGTACTTATAAGTAGGTACCAATGCACAGTCTTAAATTCAGAATGAAAATTCTGTTGCCCTCATCTGAGAAGTGAACTCCATCTCCTCTGTAGATATCTTGCATGTAGTAACGCAAGTTATTGTTGTACACGGAGCCCATTCCATGGTCTCTCATGTAAGCTGAAACAGATTTGTTTACATGCTTCCTCGACTTCTCAATTTGTGGACAAAATTGGTTTGACCACCTCCATTTCTGTCTTTGGCATATATTTGAATATACCAAGGCAGTCTGAGAAAAAAGTGCCATTAATTTCTCAAAGGTGTCCTTTAAAAGCATTTCCAGACCTACCCCAGTCAAAGTGCCCAAATCATTACCTCCACAGAGCACCATTAACAGGTCAGGTTTTGGCAAATGCATAAAGGTTTTCACCAATGGTATCAATTGGTGACATTTTAATCCTCTGTGGCCAAACCACTTAATTTCCACATCTTGTAAATTGAGGTTAGGTAAATTCCTGTTCTCAGCATACCTCTGAGCCCAATAGATGTAACTATGTCCAACAATCCAGACAGAAAACATGGTGAGAGAAGGTTCTCCTGCAGTCAGATGAAGTGTGGCAATGAAATGGCAGTTGAAAAAATAAGAGTTTAAAATGAAAAAAACTGTGGAGTTTCTGTGTTAATGAAGCAGGATCAGTGATTGGTGGATTTTGATTGCTGAAAACAGAAAGTTAGGGTGCATGGATGAGTTCTTTGAAAGATGTATTTTGAGTGGTCAAGAAAAAATCATTAAATGAAAGAATGCACTGGATATGAGGTGCACTGAGAGTTCAGAGTTCAATTGCAACATTGTTGTGTGAACTTGCAAACACCAGAGGTCTTCCAAGAGGTGGTTGCAATGCAAAAAAGGCAGAAAGGGCAGAGGGGGGAAGGGTTTTGATTTGAAAAAAAGTGAGGGAAGAGTTTTGATTGGGTGACATGAGAGATATGTGTGAAGAATTACAGCATTTCTCTGCTTTTGATAGCTGCAGACTCTGGAGTGCATACCTTTTGCTCTGCTGAAGACAAATTGGTGTGTTTCTGAGACTGTTTTGAAACTCAAAGTATTTGCTAAGGTGAGAAAAGATTTATTTAATTTAGATAGAGAATAGTGTGCTTTAAGGAGAAAATTATGAAGAAAGTTGTGTTTTTCAAATGTTGCTTTGTCTCAAGTGTTTTACAAATAGATTTTGTTTCTTTGAGAAATTGTAATTGGAGAAAATGTGAAGTATTAGTACTGACAGGATTTTTTTGTGCATAGGAGCTGTGGAGTGTTTTCAAATTATGACTTGAAAATCGTTTTTGAGGAAAAGGAATGGTTATAATATTTATGACAAGGACATAATGGTGTATGCTTCTTTATAAGGCAATTGAGTGTCTCTGATGTTATTTTTCCCATTTTAATGTAAGACCTTTCCCTGTGGAGCAAATTGCTTGTAAATATGCTCCCACCTGTGCATGGCAAATTTAGATTTTGAATGTTTGCGTTACATAGCCATGTTAAAAGTGACACAAACATGCTGCAAAGGCAATCAAAAAACGCATTTATGTGTCTTAAGGACATTTTAAGTCATTTCCCCATGTGCAGTGTTTTCAAATTATGATTTGAAAATCGTTTTTGGGGAAAAGGAATGGTTTTTAAATTTATGACAAGGACATAATGGTGTATGCTTCTTTATAAGGCAATTGAGTGTCTCTGATGTTATTTTTCCCATTTTAATGTAAGACCTTTCCCTGTGGAGCAAATTCCTTGTAAATATGCTCCCACCTGTGCATGGCAAATTTAGATTTTGAATGTTTGTGTTACATAGCCATGTTAAAAGTGACCCAAACATGCTGGAAAGGCAATCAAAAAACGCTTTCATGTGTCTTAAGGACATTTTAAGTCATTTCCCCATGTGCAGTGTTTTCAAATTATGATTTGAAAATCGTTTTTGGGGAAAAGGATTGGTTTTTAAATTTATGACAAGGACATAATGGTGTATGCTTCTTTATAAGGCATTTCAGTGTCTCTGATGTCATTTTTCCCATATAAAAGATTTGCTATGAGGCGACAAAATTACAAATTGATGCATTTAGGCAGATGTGTCATGGTGTAAAAAAACCGTGCCACATGAAACCGATGCAGCAGTGATGCAAAAGATGCACCATGTTGCAAGACAAGCCTCACTTGGAGCCATATGTATCAAGCTAATTAGCATTCGCAAAGGCCAAAATTCTGCGAATTTCGGCCTTTGCGAATGCTAATTAGACAAATGGTATGTATCAAACAAGTTTGATGCAAAATAGGGAATAGCAAAATTTGCTATTCCTTATTTTGCGATTGCACTGAAGGATTTGCAAATTTTGTGATTCCTTAAATGCAATGTATCAAACAAAAAATATGCAAAAAATGCCATTAAGGATTTGCAAATTACCACCAACTTCTAGTTGGTGGTAATTTGCGAATTCTTTTCAAAAAGCTTTTTTTCCAAAAAACAAAAGGTGCCATATGACGCCCATACATGCCCTTTGGGCATGTATGTGTGCCATATGCCCCCAAATTTATTTTTCAGGGGTGCAGCAGGGTGTTCTTGAGACACCCCTGCACCCTTGGAAAAATTCCTAATTTGCGATGAGCTAATTGCTAATCGCAAATTGCACCTTCATTCCTATTGGCCTCCTGGCCCATGGAAATGAATGGGTAATTTGCAATTAGCAATTTGCTCATCGCAAATTAGGAATGGTAAAGAATCGCTATTTATTCCTTAAAATTCGCTATTTAGGAAATGCAAAATAGTTTGATGATACATATGGTGGTTCATCTCTAACAAGATAAGAAGCTTAGGGATAGATTTATGATGACTGGCGCAATGAAGTGGACATTACTTACTTCATTGGTAGGCCTTTACATGTATTATCTCCTCTGTATTCTTCATCAAGCGTAACTTTAATCTGCAATCTTGAGTAGGTCTCACCTTAAACAAACCTCTGGATAGGCCACACCTTATCGTCATCCTAAATTAATCATTTAAAATGCTAGGGACAGATTTATGATAGGTGTATGCCTCTTTTGCGCCATTGTGCGTCACTTTTCTGATGCAGCGGCGGTGCAAAAGATTTGCTATGAGGCGACAAAATTACAAATTGATGCATTTAGGCAGATGTGTCATGGTGTAAAAAAACCGTGCCACATGAAACCGATGCAGCAGTGATGCAAAAGATGCACCATGTTGCAAGACAAGCCTCACTTGGAGCCATATGTATCAAGCTAATTAGCATTCGCAAAGGCCAAAATTCTGCGAATTTCGGCCTTTGCGAATGCTAATTAGACAAATGGTATGTATCAAACAAGTTTGATGCAAAATAGGGAATAGCAAAATTTGCTATTCCTTATTTTGCGATTGCACTGAAGGATTTGCAAATTTTGTGATTCCTTAAATGCAATGTATCAAACAAAAAATATGCAAAAAATGCCATTAAGGATTTGCAAATTACCACCAACTTCTAGTTGGTGGTAATTTGCGAATTCTTTTCAAAAAGCTTTTTTTCCAAAAAACAAAAGGTGCCATATGACGCCCATACATGCCCTTTGGGCATGTATGTGTGCCATATGCCCCCAAATTTCTTTTTCAGGGGTGCAGCAGGGTGTTCTTGAGACACCCCTGCACCCTTGGAAAAATTCCTAATTTGCGATGAGCTAATTGCTAATCGCAAATTGCACCTTCATTCCTATTGGCCTCCTGGCCCATGGAAATGAATGGGTAATTTGCAATTAGCAATTTGCTCATCGCAAATTAGGAATGGTAAAGAATCGCTATTTATTCCTTAAAATTCGCTATTTAGGAAATGCAAAATAGTTTGATGATACATATGGTGGTTCATCTCTAACAAGAGAAGAAGCTTAGGGATAGATTTATGATGACTGGCGCAATGAAGTGGACATTACTTACTTCATTGGTAGGCCTTTACATGTATTATCTCCTCTGTATTCTTCATCAAGCGTAACTTTAATCTGCAATCCTGAGTAGGTCTCACCTTAAACAAACCTCTGGATAGGCCACACCTTATCGTCATCCTAAATTAATCATTTAAAATGCTAGGGACAGATTTATGATAGGTGTATGCCTCTTTTGCGCCATTGTGCGTCACTTTTCTGATGCAGCGGCGGTGCAAAAGATTTGCTATGAGGCGACAAAATTACAAATTGATGCATTTAGGCAGATGTGTCATGGTGTAAAAAAAACGTGCCACATGAAACCGATGCAGCAGTGATGCAAAAGATGCACCATGTTGCAAGACAGGCCTCACTTGGGGCCATATGTATCAAGCTAATTAGCATTCGCAAAGGCCAAAATTCTGCGAATTTCGGCCTTTGCGAATGCTAATTAGACAAATGGTATGTATCAAACAAGTTTGATGCAAAATAAGGAATAGCAAAATTTGCTATTCCTTATTTTGCGATTGCACTGAAGGATACAAAAAATATGCAAAAAATGCCATTAAGGATTTGCAAATTACCACCAACTTCTAGTTGGTGGTAATTTGCGAATTCTTTTCAAAAAGCTTTTTTTCCAAAAAACAAAAGGTGCCATATGATGCCCATACATGCCCTTAGGGCATGTATGTGCGCCATATGCCCCCAAATTTCTTTTTCAGGGGTGCAGCAGGGTGTTCTTGAGACACCCCTGCACCTTTGGAAAAATTCCTAATTTGCGATGAGCTAATTGCTAATCGCAAATTGCACCTTCATTCCTATGGGCCTCCTGGCCCATGGAAATGAATGGGTAATTTGCAATTAGCAATTTGCTCATCGCAAATTAGGAATGGTAAAGAATCGCTATTTATTCCTTAAAATTCGCTATTTAGGAAATGCAAAATATTTTAGTGATACATATGGCAGTTTATCTCTAACAAGATAAGAAGCTTAGGGATAGATTTATGATGACTGGCGCATCACCAGGGATGTGCCAGTCATCCTGCGCCGCTGTTCCGCCACCCATGGTGTGCTGCATTTACAATGCGGCGCAGCATGGGGCAAAAATGGCACAGATGCGTGACGCATCTGTGCCGTAAAGGTGGCACATTGCTGGAGTTGTATCGCAAGTGCGATGCAGCTCCAGCAAGGCTCAGGGGTGCCCCATCTCCACAATGTTGCGTCAAGACCTATGCCTGCTTCAAGCAGGCGCAGGGTTTTGACGCAGCTTTCTCCTATCTGATTGTAAATGCGGCACACCATGGGTGGCAGAGCAGCGGCGCACGTTAACTGGTGCATGCCTGGGGATGTGCCAGTTAACATAAATCTGCCCCTTTACATTTAAGTATGTGCAGGGGACACAGAGTCGGTGAGGCTTATCCAAGGTTAAGAAGAGATGAGTCCTGTTCAGTGAAAAATTAGACATAGGCTTCACCTTCTCAGCATCGCTGGACATGGCTAAATAATAGCTGCAAAATGTTACTCTTGTTAAACAATTTTACTATTATAATCTCTGAGATTTGTCTCTTACTCTGCAACATCTCATTGTTGTTTTCTTTCTTTAAAGATAAAGACAACATCAACATGAGCGACAATCAGCAATCAGTTGATTTCGACCTCATCATTGAACTCGTAATTGAAACATCAGTGGATGTTGATCCCTTGGATGATTTAAATCCTGAGGATGAAGAAGAACGTGATGAGGATGCAGATTTGTCAGAATTATATGACATAGGATGGGAAGCTGACGTGCTTGAGCCTATGGAACTATAAACATTTATTTTAAAAATTTATAATAAATAAAAAGTAAAAATGTAAACCGTTTAATTTAAAAATAAAGACACCTTCAAAAACAGGTTATGTGTAGTGTCTTCAATAAAATATTAAAATATGCTCATAAAATTAGATCAGATTCACATATAAAATAGCACAGGTAAAATGAATATAAATTCCATTTCTTTTCTGCTATTTCTGTATTCTAAATTTGCCAAGCACTAAAAAATCTTCTATGTAAAAATGTCAAGTAGTGTTTTAAGTTTTTGATTACTGTTATTGATTTACTGTTGGGTAATAGTGGTTAATAACATTTTTTAATATATTTTACCACAGATTCAACTGCAGATCATTTGAAGATTTCACCATGCCAACCAAAGAAAGACTGAGAAAGGCTGCAAAACGTCAAAGACAGCAGGTCAATGAAAAAAAGCAGCAGTCCTCTAACAAAAAGATTTGTCAAGTCACCAAGAAAGCACCGGGTAAGAGTACAAAAACATTCATAAGAAATATCTGTAGTAAAAAAAATATTAGTACAGAAAATGTTTCAGTCCAGAAAAAGAGAAGCAATTCAAACGGAAAGGAAAGGCCAATGAAAAATGTTACTGCTAGAGCAAGAGATAACTCTGTGCATGATAGTAGAAGGAAACAACAGTTTAGGGACATTCGTAAACGAATGTTCCGCAACAGGATAATTGGCAATTTGTTAAAAAATATTAAGAAAGGTCAACAGAAAGTGGTTTTTTATAAGAGAAAAAAAAAAGTTGAGAAAGTTATTGATCAGGCA
Organism: Lissotriton helveticus; assembly: GCF_964261635.1. Classification (NCBI taxonomy): domain Eukaryota; kingdom Metazoa; phylum Chordata; class Amphibia; order Caudata; family Salamandridae; genus Lissotriton; species Lissotriton helveticus. Next base: position 1,595,952,412 of record NC_136059.1, on the reverse strand, counting down.
TTTGAAATTAAACGTAAGTTATTTATTTTGATTAACAATAGAATTAGGAAGCTAAACAAGGCAATTTATGATTTCAAAAGAAATAGTAGATGGAAGAGAATAGTTAATCGTAGTAATTTTTGTGAAGTTTTTTCTGGAGAATGGATGCATAGTTCAAGCTGTGAGGCATTTTTTAATGAGGAGAGTTATTTCCAGGATAATGATTTGGTGCATGCAGTTGACACCAGTGGTCGAGCTTATGAAGTGAAAGATGGTTGTCCAGTTGAAAAATAAAAACTTGTGACAACAGAGGCAGAAGAGGTGTTAGGTAATGAGGTTTTAGGAAGACATCCTAAGGGTCCTGTGTACACCTGGAAGTGTAGTAGTATTTGCAGTGTGTGACAGGATTCCATCAATTTGCTTTGTGATTTTGTACGGTCATTTAATAAGAAAAGTTTGAAGCAGAAAATGAAGTTGTTGCAAGAATTAGATCCTTGCAGAGTGAGAGAAGTGACAGGTTTGCATGGTCATTCACTGGCTTGTCTTTCCAGGAGAGTATGCCAGAGTGTTTTTCATCATTTCAGGATGCTAGCAGTGCATCATAATAAAGTGAGGAAATTAGTTAGAATGTTGTATTATGCTAAGAGTCCAGCAATTATGCTTAAACAATTATGCGCTGCTCTTTTGCATGGTTCTGAAATAGATGTGAAGAATATATGTGAAGAAATTGAGTTTTGTTACTTTGGAAGTAAAGAGGAGAATGTTGAAATTGACCAAGAAGAAGCGGGTAATGTGGAAGATAGTGTACAGGTTTCCAGTACAGATAATTTTCAGAGGGAAATTGCGACGTTTCAGGTCAAATCAAGTGAGAGGCCAAATTTCACTTGTGTGTGTTGTCGACGCACTTATTATAAGAATCAGACTAAGTTAGTGGATTTATATGCTAAAAGTGAAAGGGAAAATAATAGTGAATGGAAGGATTTCACAACATACTTGATGGTAGAAAATTGTTTTGATTCGGGATTGGATCAACGTGTGTGTACTTATTGTTGTAACAAATTAAATCAAAACCAGATGCCTGCTAGAGCAGTTCATAATAATCTGGAATTGGTTGAGATTCCTTCTGAATTGAAGGATTTAAATACTTATGAATCTATTTTGATTCAAAGTATCCATCCCTTTCAGGCTATTGTAAGAATGGAGCCAAAGACAGGGAAATTGCCTCCATCAGATTTACAGAGAGGATTAAAGGGAAGAGTTGTTTATTTGCCTCTAGATTTGAAGAAAAACATTAACACAATTGGAGTAGAAAAAGTGGAAGAGGAACCTCTGGTTATCTTAGTTAATGGGGTTCCGACAAAGAATAAGAAAATATGGCAAGATTTAGTGGATGTTAGGAAAGTTAAAAAGGCAACATTGTATTTGAAAAAAAATAATAAATACTATAAGAATGTATATGTTTCAGAAGAGGAAGTAAGTGAGGAAGAGGATAGCGATTTGTGTGCTGGTCAAATTGAGAAAGTAGAACCCTCTACTAGTGAAGAAATATATGAACATTATAGTGTTCATCCTTTGCATTCCAAGGAAGTCATGGGGAATGCTATTGAGTTGTTTCAAATGAAACAAGCCAAAGGGAGTCCCATTAGTGTTTGGGAGGAAAGTTTGGAAGCTCGGTGTTTCCCACAGCTTTTTCCAACAGGTCAGGGAGGAAGATATGATGAGCGACCTCATCAAATTCCTGCTTCTGAATACCGGACTTTGCGATTGTATGCAGGAGATGCTAGGTTTCGACAATGCATTCCCTATTTGTTTCATCTCCTGTTTGAAAGCGATCTGTCTGGACTGTCATATGCAGTGAACCACATCTTGAAAAGTGGTATACACATGCAAAACATCTCGGCAAGTGACTTTATGGATAAAGTCAATGTCCAAGACAGTATTTTGGATTCTCACCTGATTAATCTCATGGCGTGTCAGCGTGGTACTAATGAGTACTGGTACCGTCGTCATGGTGATTTAAAATGTATGCTGAGGAACTTAGGAACTCCCACATGGTTCCTCACTCTGAGCTGTGCCGAGTATGGCTGGGAAGACTTACTTGAATTTCTACGAGAGGCAAATGCTAACATAGAAAACATCGAATTCAAGACACCCGGAGAACTGTGCTCTTTGGATCCAGTCAATGTATGTAGGTACTTCAATCATAGATTTGAAGCTATGATGTCTTTAATCATGAATAGGAAGAATCCACCTCTTGGAGAGGTGTTGGATTTCTTCTGGAGAAAGGAGTACCAAGCAAGAGGTGCTCCTCATATACATATGTTGCTGTGGATCAAGGATGCACCTAAATTTGGAACGGATCCAGAAGACTCAGTGATGAGTTTCATACAACAGTATTCTACGTGTGCTGTTCCAAACGCAAAGGAGAAGAAAAGCCTAAGAGAAAAAGTTCTACGTTTCCAAAGCCATCGATGTGGAAAGTACTGTCATCGTAAATTCCGAAACAAGGACAAGTTCTACACCAAATGTCGTTTCGGCTTTTCACGACCGGTGATTTCTAAAGGAAGAGTGAACAGTTTGATGTCTTCGCTGCAACATAATGTGATGAAGAAATCACCTAAAAACACATACAATTTGAAGAGGAACGAAGAGTCTAAGTACATCAACGACTACAACCCGGTGATTTTGTCCATGTGGAATGCTAACATGGATATACAGTTTGTGGCTGATAACTGTATGGCTGTGGCTCGGTATGTGACATCTTATATCACCAAAAAAGAGAAGACAGAATTGAAGGATATGTGGGAAGACATTTCCCATGAAAAGAGCCTCAGCAAGAAGTTGTACAGTTTCAGTCTGAAGATGTTGTCGCATCGAGAAATCGGAGCTTACGAATGTTCTGACCGGTTGTCTTCAGCAAGTCTCTATGCCAAGTCCAGGAGTATCGTTTGGGCGAGTCTTGGTCTTGCTGCAACGCGTAATCGAGTTCTCAAACCTGTGCGGGAAATTGAGTATTTGGCGGAAAAGGAGCCAAACAGTACCGACATTTTGAAGACAAACATGTTGGATACATATTATCCAAATCGAAGCAGTCACCTCGAGAATGTTTGTCTGTATGAGGTTCTTCAAAATTACATATTCAAGAGGAACATCAAAGAAGATACTGAGAAAGGAGTGTATGCTGTAATAGGAAGTGAGGGATGTCTGGTCAAGCAAAGAAAATGCCACTTGGTAAACCATCGAAAATTGAGTGGCGAATCTCCTGAAAAAAAGGAGTTTTTCTATTTAGCACTTTTGCAACTTTTCAAGCCTTGGCGTGCAGAAGAGGAACTGCTTGGAGATTTCTTCTGTTACGAAGACTCTTTCAATGCTGCCAAGGAGACCATAGAATGTCTTGGTTTTCCCAAATATGTAGAAATGTTGAATGCGGAAATTGAGCAGGAAGCAACGATTGCAGCCGAGATTGCCAGAGACAGTTCTCAGGACAGTCAGAGTTCTGCTTCATTGAGTCAGGATCCACTAGGAGGACCTGTTATCGAAAATGAAGCTGCCACTGCTATGAATGAAGTGGAAAGAGCCATGGCACATGCTCAGGAGGATGCGGTTAACTTAAAAGAGTTGGAAAGACAACTCAACGTTGAGCAGAGGAAAATATATGACGAAGTGACCATGCAAATTGATCATGGATTAAGTCAAGACAAGAAAGAGTGCTCATGTACGTCGTTGAAGCCTGTCCGACTGTACGTGAGTGGAGAAGCGGGAACTGGAAAAAGTTTCCTTATTAAAGCAATTTCATGTTATTTGCAGGAAAGGACAGAGTCATCGCTGTCTTGTGTTGTCACCGCTCCAACTGGACTGGCAGCACATAACATTAAACGGATTACTTTACATCATTTACTGATGCTGCCAGTGGAGCATGACAACAAATTACAATATCACAAGCTATCTGGAGATGCTTGTTGTGAAATTTCAAGAATCTTGAGGAAAATGAAACTTCTTATCATTGACGAAGTAAGCATGGTTTCCAATGTCATGCTTGCCTTTGTGCATTTGAGAATGCAAGAAGTTCTCAAAACAGAGTACGATGTGTTATTTGGTGGCAAACACATCATTGTTTTCGGAGATCTTCTGCAGCTGACACCAGTGAAAGGGCAACCTGTGTTCAAATTGCTCACGCATGAAGATACCAGGAAGTGCCTAGGCAGCATTGGCAACGTCAATATATGGTTAAACTTCAATTATGCTGAACTGCATGAAAATATGCGTCAGGCGAAGGATGAAGTTTACAAGACTATTCTACAAGATGTTAGAATTGGAAAAGTGACCGAGCATGGGAAAGAAGCTTTACATGCACGATTACTGTCAAATTTATATCCAGAACAAGATGTTGTGCCTGAGAATATTTTTCAGAAAATTACTGAGAAGAAATCTGGAATATGTTTGATGCCAACTCTTGCAGAATGTGCCAAATTCAACAACAAAATGTTGCATTTAGAAAAGCAAGAGATTGTGAAACTGGAAGCTATTGACAGAGTAGAGCATATGGGATCAACAATTATTTTGTCTGAGAATCTGAAAACAAATTTGGATTCATTAGAGAAGAGTATATCTAAAACTGCAGGTTTTGAAAAGACTCTGAATGTGTGCTTGAACTGCCGTATAATTTTAAGAAGGAATTTACATGTTGAAAGAGGTCTGGTAAATGGATCAATGGGTAATGTTGTTGATTTTGTAAAATACAGAAATAGAGATGGAAATGGATTTTTAAAAATTAAATTTGATGGCATTGAGGAAGTACAGCTAATTGGTCATTGTTCTGCTAGATTTTTGCTTGTAAAAGACTTATATGTTCGCCGTAAGCAGTTTCCTGTTTGCTTGGCATATGCGGTGACAATCCATAAATCGCAAGGTTTAAGTGTAGACAGTGCATTGGTGAATATTGGCAGTTCTGTGTTCAAGGAGGGTATGGCATATGTGGCATTGTCACGAGTTAGAACTTTATCGGGATTGTGCTTGATTGAGTGTGATGTCACAAACATTTGTGCGGATCTAGATTGTGTTAAGGAATACAATAGGTTAAGAAGAGAGTATGCGCCACATTTGCCTCAATATCCTTTGTTTGAGAAACGTGTGGTAGGCCGGAAACGAAGAAATGTGACCAATACTGGGGAGGTTGTAGCAAAAAGACAAAAAGTCGATGAACCTGAAATTATAAGCAGAAACAAAAAGGATTCTGTTGAAGATGTTGTTGGTTTTCAACTTGAAAACAGTTCTGGTGTCAACTGCTATGCTAATGTAGTCGTTAATGTTTTGTTTTCTCTAGAAAATGTAAAAGAAGAGATTGTGGTCAATTCTGATCAAAGATTTTGCAGGTTGTTAAATTCTGTCTTAGAAAAATGTAGCACTGATAGAACAAACATAGAAAGTGTGTCTGAAATTCGAAATCTGTTAGACAGATGTTCAGGCCAAACACAATTCTCTCAAAATATTCAGCAAGATTGTCAGGAGTTTTTAATGTATATGCTTGATGTATTGCATGCTGAAGGTGTAGATGTAGATCAGCTGTTTGGGCTTTCTTATCAATGGCAGCATGACTGCGAGAACTGTAGGGTATCAAGTACTACTAGTGTAGACTCAGAAAGATTTATATATTTAACTTTGCCAGACAGTAAATCAGTCTCCTTTAATAAGCTAGTAAAAGCAGCTGATCACAACATGGAGTGTAGCCAATGTAAATCTGAAATGATGTCCACATTATTTATACGAACATATGGCCAGTATGTCATTTTAATGTTCCAACGATGTAGGCCTGATGGAACAAAATTGACAACTTTAATTAAAAATGTTGTGGCTTCACAGTTGTCAATATCAGGAAGGACTTTTGTAACTGCAGCAATTATATATCATGACGGTCCTTCAATAACATCAGGACATTACACAGCTTATTTAAAGTCTAGAAATGGCTGGTCATTCTGCAATGATTCTGTTTTAATTTTCCCCAAAAAATTGCTGTATGACCTTAAAAACTCTTACCTGGTGTTTTTAAAACCAAAATTTTAGGGAAAGAATCTCGGGATGTGCTCTGAGGAATTTCAAGAAGTTCTAATGGCTCCTACACGATTTGGCCTTGAGGATAAGTGTAGTTCAGAGACATAACTTCTAACCATAAGACTGGACGTCATGGAGAAATAAGTGCACTTTGAATGAGTTCAGAAAAACTGTTTCTTTTTATAAGCTAATTGAAGCAGCCAAACAAAACATAGAGTAGAGGGAATGTAAGTCTGCAATGCTGTCTACTGTTTTACATTGCTTTGTGATTAAAAGTGATGTAGAGAATTAAATAATTGTAGTAGTCATAGAGGTAGTGTAAGTCTGCTTCATAGTAAGCAGTATCAGTGTCATAGGAAATGTAGAACATGACTGAGCAAGAAGGGGAAGATATTACTAGTCCAGGATTGTGAAAATGATCTTCAACATTTTAATTGTGAAAGTTGCGGAAATACAACATGACGGGATTGGCTTACAAGAATTCCAAGAGTTATAAATGGCTCTGACACGATTTGGCCTTGTGGAAACGTGTGGTAGAGAGCGAGAAGTCATTTATTGTATGTAACATGTTTTTCAAAACGATGGATGTTTTCTTTCAGAAAGTGGCGGGCTGAAAGTAATAACAGCACAACAGAGTGTAAGCTGTTCATAGGACATCCTTCGACGTCATGGAAAGTAAGTTAACTTTAAGGAGTTCTGAATTCTGATTTGTTATGTTGTATGGGTTTTTTAAACACAATCATTTTGATTGTGTTTTTTTTCCCCCGCTGTTATATGATGAATACCTTCAAGTCACTGTTTTTAGTGAAATTTGATACATTCTGAGAACAGCAAAAATAAACCATTTAACATGTATAATTAATTCTGTACTGTTTGCATTTATGATGTACATGTAGAACTGTGTAGGAGGCATGGAGAAGGTGAGGCTTCTGTAAGTGTCAAAGTTGTTGCATACAGTGCTCATATTCTACGTAGTCTTTCATATGATAGACTACATTTCCACAATGAGATACCTAAGCAAAGGAAACACAGGTGATATGATTGTGGAATGAGCAAAATAAATTGCACGTTTTTCAATTATATTACCTGTGTTTCCTAACATTACACATCACATTGTGTAGGTGAGGTTTAGGCCTGTTCCTGGAGACAGAGGAGGTCTGACATTTGTTCAAGAGTGCAGTGGACATGACTCACTTCGTTGGTAGGCCTCCACATGTATTATCTCCTCTGTATTCTTCAACAAACCTAAATTCCATCTGCAACCCTGAGTAGGACTTACCTGAAACAAATCTGTGCGTAGGTTACACCTTATTGGCATCTTGAAACAATCATTTAAAATGTTATGGTCAGATTTAATGGTGGCCGTGCGCCTCTTTTGCTGCATTGTGGGTCACTTTTGTGTAAAAGATGCACCATGTTGCAAGATAGGTTTCAGTTCATCTCCAGCAAGATACCATCAGTTTAAAATGTATATAATTAGCACTGTGTAGGGGGCATGCAGAAGCTGAAGCTTTTGTAAGTGTCAAAGTTGTTGCATGCAGTGGTGCACTTCTGGGTACTGTTTAATATGCTGCACTACATCTGCACTATGAGATACCTTAGCCTAGGCAACACAGGTGATGTGATTGTGAAATGAGGAAAAGAAACTCCACATTTTTCAATTACATCACCTGTGTTTCCTAAGTTTACGAATGACATTGTGCAGATGAAGTTTAGGTCTGTCCACGGACACAGAAGAGGTCTGGCCTTTGTTCAAGAGTGAAGTGGACATGACTTACTTCATTGGTAGGCCTTCACATGTATTATGTCCTCTGTTCTCTTCAACAACTCGAAATTTCATTTGGAACCCTGAGTAGGCCTCACCTCAAACAAACCTCTGGATAGGACACATCTTATTGGCATCCTGAAACAAACATTTAAAATGTTAGTGTCTTGCGACACTTTTGTGAAACAACAGCAGTGCAAAAGATGCACCATTTTTTAAGATAGGCCTCACTTCATCTGCATCAAGATACTGTTAGTTTAAAATGTATATCTTTAGGACTGTGTACGGGGCCTGGAGAAGCAGAAGCTTCTGTAAGTGTCAAAGTTGTTGAAAAACTGTTTGCCCTTCAATCTTTTCCCTTGTCTTTTCTAATTTTTAAATACATGTTTTAATATTTTTCAAATGTTTGTTCTCTCTTTCACAGATTGAATGTATAAAAACAAAAAGTGAGTAAGTTAATGACAATTATAAGGTAAATGTTTTGTACTCTTTTCGTTACATTTCTATCACATTCACCTACTAGTAGTTTGACAGCTTCATTTCTTTAACCCTCAGTTTCCTGCCTTTGCTACTTCCCTCATTCCTTTCTCTATTACCTACTTACTCTACTCCTTCCACTCCTTTTCTCAGTCCCTCTCTTCTCATAGTCCCTCACTCTTGTTCACTCACTCCGTCTCTATTACTCTTAGTGTCTTTGACTGATCACTCTTTCACTACTTGTTCATTATGCTTCTTTTGTGTAGTTGAAGCACACTAAGGGGCATATTATCAACACAGCCAATAAAATTATTGCTGTTTTTATTGGCAGAAAAGTGTTGCAAAAGTTGTTTTAGCGGCAGTTTTCCGCTGCAAAAGCGGCTTTAGGGACACATTTCTGCCGATAAAAGCTGCAAAACTTTTATTGCCTATGTTGATGATATGGCTCTATGTTATTTACATTTCTTTGCTGTTTCAATTAATCTTTTTCTGTTATTTTTTCTTTTTTGTTTTCTGTTTTTTCTCTCTGTTATTCCACATGTTTTACTCTGATTTTGAACATTCACTCACATTGTCCAAGAAACTCTTCTTTGTTATTGTTCTAATCTCTTTTTTTTCTTTCACTTCCTTATCTATCTTGTTTTTCACAATTATACCCTCTTAAATCTTTTCTTCGGTAAATAGATCTATTAAACAGTATCTCTGGTTTACTCCCTATAGCTGTCTTTCTTTGAACATTACTCTCTGTTTACTTCCCTTATACTTACTCTTCTTTTTTTCTTTTTTTTTTGGTTCGCTCCCGGTTCGCGAACCGGGAAGCGAACTGGGAAGCGAACTAAAAGAAATAGAGCTTGCCAGAGTGCTAAACATTCTAGCAATTTTTTTTGAAAGGGGAGGTAGTTCTGAAAAGAACTTTTTTTTAATGTTTTTGTTGTTTTATATATTTATTTATTTTTGAACATTTTTTGGTTTTTTTGAACAGTTTTATGTTTTTTTTTTGTTTTTGATGGAGGGGAAACAACAAAAAACAGGCATTGAAAAGGGCTCAACAGGAGCAAAAAAAAATTACTGTCTGGGGCGGTTAGGGCAATTGTGATTTACATAAGCTACGTTGATTAACGTAATGCTCATGTTACCACATGATAGCAATGCACCGCAGTACATACAAGTAAATTTCATATGTTGAAAATTCTCCTGGATGTTTGGCACGGTTTCCCGTGCCTCTGCTCCTGTCAACGATATTAGTGATGTTGACCTGGCCACAGGAGTTGTTGTTGGGTTATCTTCCATGTCACGTATCTCCGCCCGGCTGTAGTTCAATGGATGCCACCTGTTCATGTGACGATGCATTGTATAGTTTCCGTAGCTATATTTTTTATCAGTGCCTCTGGATAACCGGTCTTTACAAATCAGGCAGGTGACATGCCTAGCATTTACTTTTTTTTGCCCTCGAGGGATTGAAAAAAACTGCCAAATAAAGCTGGCTTTCCGATGGGAAACCCGGGGCACCTCCTGTAAGAACTGTGGTCCTTCGGTCTCCTCTTCCTCTAGTTCATCCTCTTCCTCCTCTGTCTGGCTGATAAACTGGGGAGGTGGTCCTCTCTTCCCATGAGGAGGTGGAGGTGGTGGTGGGGGTGCACCAGCTGAAGCAACTACTGAAGCCATTGCTCAACTATGAAAAAAGGTCTTCCTCTCACAAAGATGAAAGTCAGAGTGAGGAAAGAAGGAGGGGTTTTCATCATTTGGGAAAAACAATAGTTCTAAACCAATGAAAAGTGTTATTTTTAGGTCACCTGACCTAGCCTTACATCATTATGAAACCAAAAGTGAAATGAACCAATGAAAAGTTTTATTAACAAATCACATGACCTCTCACACTTATGTTACGCGCTGCGGAACGCGCCCCGGATCGCTTCCGGGTCGCTGCGCTTCGCGCCTCGGTTCGCGCTCCGGAGCACTTCCGGGTGCGCTAACGCGGCGCGTCATAAGATGCATTACGCGGCAACGCGATACGTCGCGCTTTCGCGAGGCGCCGCGGATCGCTTCCGGGGAGCTGCGTTTCGCGTCTCAGTTCGCGTACCGGAGCACTTCCGGGTGCGCTAACGCGGCGCGTCATAAGACGCATTACGCGACAACGTGATACGTCGCGCTTCCGCGACGCGTCACGATGTTGATTTATAACGCGGCAGTTGCGCAAACGGAACGTTTACCGGTTCGCGGACTGGGTCGCGTCATCAAGATGAGCTAACGGGAAGCTTCCCGGTTCGCGAACCGGGAGCGAAGAAAAAAAATATTTAAAAAAAAAAATTATTAATAAACATATAAAATATATTTTTGGATTTAAAGAAGAATACATTTTACAGCTACAGATATTAGCTTTTAAAAAACCAATGAAATTCACTGAAAAAACCATAGGTTATAGACCATATATAGTTAGGAATTAGCATTTACAAAACCTTGAAAATTCACTGAAAAAACCATAGGTTATAGACCATATATAGTTAGGAATTAGCATTTACAAAACCTTGAAAATTCACTGAAAAAACCATAGGTTATAGACCATATATAGTTAGGAATTAGCATTTAAAAAACCTTATTTTACTCACACAAAACCATTGAAATTCCATATATAGTTAGTAGTACTAACTATATATCGCGCACCCGCAATCCACTGCTGATCATGTCACATATTACATCATTCATGACATGGTCAGTGACATCACTGATGACATCACTGATGACATCTCAAATGACATCACTGATGACATCTCAAATGACATCACTGATGACATCACTGATGACAACATCCAGTGACTGTGTATTTCTGTAAAGTTAAAATATGTCTTACATATTGAAGAATGAGTGGATGTAGAAGTGTCTGGATGAAGGATTTAGTAGGTGCATGACTGACTGTATGAAAGAGTGGTTAAATGTGTCTCACTGAGTGCATGGGTTAGTGACTGAACTGTGTTAATTTGTGCATCATTATGTTTGTTGTTCTGTAAACTGCTGCATGTGTTGATCAGTATCTATATGAGTAAGTATATGGGTTATTGATTGGTTGCTCAAGTATTTGTATGGGAGACTGAGTGTGTGTGTGGGTGGCTGGGAGGTGTATGACTCTGTGCATAGATGTGTGAGCAGTTGATTCACTAGATGTATGGGTTCAAAAGTGCACGTGGAAGCAGCTGTATGGGCAGTTGACTGTGTGCATGAGTGTATTGGTGAGTGAATGGATATCTCAGTGCTACATGTCAAAGTAAGTACATATGTAAAACACAGTACATGTGAGAGTTGACATATATAAATAACTGTGCATAAGAGCCAGTGAATGTGTGAGTGGCTGTATGGATCATTGTGAACTTGTATCCAGGATTGTATAAGAGAGTAAATATGTGTTAGTATATGTTTGAATAAGTAAGGTGTGTATAACTGTATAGTTGAGAAAATGGAGGTGTGATTGATTCTTTGCATGACTGACTAGGTGTGTGTGTAACTTCATGGATGAGTGACAGTCTGTGAGTGTCTGTTTACACTGAGTGTATCTAAGGTTATATTAGAGTCTGAAGAGGCTCATTGTATTATCACATGAATGATGTCATCAGTGATGTGATCAGTAATGTCAAATGAGATGTCATCAGTGATGTCATCAGTGATGTCATTTGAGATGTCATCAGTGATGTCATCAGTGATGTCATTTGAGATGTCATCAGTGATGTCATCAGTGATGTCACTGACCATGTCATGAATGATGTAATATGTGACATGATCAGGTTTTTTAAATGCTAATTCCTAACTATATATGGTCTATAACCTATGGTTTTTTCAGTGAATATATATATATATATATATATATATATATATATATAACCCGCTACTAGTTGCATCATAGACGGGGCACTAAAAAGACGGGTGCCGATAGCGGCGATGCGGCGCATAAAATCTTCACGCTCTATCTTCTTCTCAATCCTGGAAAAAGCAAAAGCAAAACGGCACTCACTGGGTCAGTTGCAACAGCAGCAGCAGTTTATTTACACAAACGCGTTTCGGAAAGTTTCCTTCGTCAGTGTGTGTTTGCTAAAAGCACGCTGACGAATGCCATCTTTTAGAGGTGCATTCATAGAAATAAAAACGGGACTGGCGCAAAAAGTGCAAGAATAACACACGCCATCTTTAAATGACTTAATTTCATATATATAAACAAATCATGACAGCATTTGAAAACATTATGCAAATTCAAAGCATCACATACATTTGACCACAAGAAATATATTTTCAACGATCATGTATTGGGCATGAAAGAAGTATTATAAGATCTCGCCGTGGATCGGCTTGGGCGACCTACAAAGCCGGTCACTGGCACAATCCCCACATTTCATAAATTATGCCGTGTATCGGCTATAGTTAAACGTCCTTCCAAGGGAAGAAACAGAAAAAAGAGAAAAGAAATATTAATAAAAAGAAAATTATAATTAATAAAAGAACACTTTCAAAAACTCTCACCAGTTCAGCCTCTTTTAACCATTAACAATTACTATAGACTTCAAGAGCTCATTGCCCTAAATGTACAGTTAATTCTTCTCCAGAATTCAATCCATTAGGGGATTTAGATTGTAAGTCTATAATGTACCGAGATTCTAGTCTTCTTAATCTCAAGACTCTATCACCCCCTCTGACACTAGGTGGTATACAGTCGATGCAGAAATATTGTAACATATCCCTGTTACTCCCGTGTTTGATGGCGAAGTGGCGTGCTACCAGGTAATTTAGATCCTTCTTAGCAATAGCACGCATGTGTTCTAACACTCCTATTTTAATGCTGTGGATGGTGCTCCCTATGTATCTGAGACTACAGGGGCAAGTCAAACAATACACAGCGTGAGTGGTTAGGCAAGTCATAAACTTGAAGATAGAGTGTGAAGAATATATATATACCCCTGCCATCAGGACACATCGCGTTCAGTCCCGCAAAGCGCACGTCCATTGGGATGATAATTTCCAACGAAAGTTCCCCACGCAACATCTTCCCAACAAAGGAGAACTCTGGGAGCTGTAGTCACTAAGCGACTACAGCAGATGGGCGATCATGTGACCAGGGGATCACTGTGCTTGCACCAATGGGAGCAAAGTGGGACTATTTTAAACGTGGGTGTGGTAGCAACCGGACATTAACGGCATCTGAGGAAGGCTTGTGATAGCCGAAATGAATTATGCCCAGCTAATGGTCCAATAAAGTGGTTCCTGTTGCATTTCCCCGTGTGGCTGCTTCCTTCGTGGATGGGAGGAATTATTTCGTATTTTTACGCCAGCCAGAGGCGTGTCAAGTGGCCCCGTTCTACAAAGAGGCTGGAGCTTCACTGGTTTCTGCTCCTGTAGCTGTTTTTTTCCATCAAGGTTTTGACACGGCTCCAGCCCGCCTCAGCGAGCAGACGAAGTAAGGGCTAGTACTATTAAAAAGTGCCTGTGAAAAAGCCTATGTAAATTCATAATTATACCACAGAAACCTAAATCAATCCATAATTATAATAAACAAGCCTTTCTCAATGTCTAACTCTTACAGAGGGATAGTATATAACTATCTGAAAATGTTTTCAAATTTATAAAATAATATCTTACCTTTTAAAAACAAGTTTAAGTTGTGAGTGAAAATGATCTTGCAATGTAGTTCAGGAAGTAGTAGTCAAAATGGCTGTGTTTTTCTCTCTTTTTTTTATATATATTCAGGTATATAACCAATCAAATGTCAGGTAAAAAAAGTAGAAAATGAAAGTAACATTTTAATTGGTTGTCAATTCCAACACTTCAGATGTGTTTTGTGAAGTAATTTACCTCAGGGTATTTAGAGAGGTCTACAGGCTAAATGGCTAAATGGTATTCCAACCAAATTTGTGAAAATGGTAGGGATTGGTATGTAGTATGAGTTAATCTATATTTGGTGACATTTTCTCCAGGGTTTTTTCTGTAAATTACTTTCCCACCTTTTTTAATGGAGCGCTTCCCGGTGAGCGCCCCGGTACGCGAACCGGCAGCGTTACGGGAGTCCACCATTTTGTGTTTCGGTCGAATTAAGATACAAGATGGAGGGCAAATAATGTTCAGAATGGGTAGAAGGGGGCACGGTAGACGTATCCTGACCCCCTAGGTTTTCTGAGGGTGGCTGAGGAGGCCCATATGTGCGGGCAAAAAAAACATTTTTTTTCAAATTTTCGCGCGGTTAGCGTCCGGTGCGCGTACCGGGTAGCGCTCCCGGGAGCGTACTTTGGTGAAAATTAGTGAAAAAAGTTAGAGTAAAATAATAATTGTGAGTGATCAGATGTAGGGTAGCTCTGAAAAGAGCTTTTGGGTCCTGTGGCTGATTTAGGTACCTACAAGTAGGTACCAATGCACAGTCTTAAATTGAGGATGAAAATTCTGTTGCCCTCATCTGAGAAGTGAACTCCATCTGCTCTGTAGATATCTTGCATGTAGTAACGCAAGTTATTGTTGTACATGGAGCCCATTCTATGGTCTCTCATGTAAGCTGAAACAGACTTATTTACATGCTTCCTCGATTTCTCAATTTGTGGACAAAATTGGTTCGACCACCTCCATTTCTGTCTTTGGCATATATTTGAATATACCAAGGCAGTTTGAGAAAAAGTGCCATCAATTGCTCAAAGGTGTCCTTTAAAAGCATTTCCAGACCTACCCCAGTCAAAGTGCCCAAGTCATTACCTCCACAGTGCACAATTAACAGGTCAGGTTTTGGCAAATGCAAAAAGGTTTTCACCAATGGTATCAATTGGTGATATTTTAATCCTCTGTGGGCAATCCACTTGATTTCCACATTTTGTAAATTGAGGTTAGGTAAATTTCTATCAGCATACCTTTGAGCCCAGTAGATGTAACTATGTCCAACAATCCAGACAGAAAACATGGTGAGAGGAGGTTCTGCTGCAGTCAGATGAAGTGTGGCAATGAAATGGCAGTTGAAAAAATAAGAGTTTAAAATTAAAAAAACTGTGGAGTTTCAGTGTTAATGAAGTAGTAGCAGTGATTGGTGGATTTTGATTGCTGAAAACAGAAAGTTAGGGTGCATGGATGAGTTCTTTGAAAGATGTAATTTGAATGGTCAAGAAAAAATCATTTTATGAAAGATTGCACTGGATATGCAGGTGTACTGAGAGTTCAGAGTTCAATTGAAACATTGTTGTGTGAACTTGCACACATCAGAGGTCTTTCAGGAGGTGGTTGCTATGCAAAAAAGGCAGAAAGGGCAGAGGGGGGAAGGGTGTTGATTTGAAAAAAGTGAGGGAAGAGTTTTGATTGGGTGACATGAGAGATATGTGTGATGAATTACAGCATTTCTGTGCTTTTTATGGCTGCAGCCTCTGGAGTGCATACCTTTTGCTCTGCTAAAGACAAATTGGTGTGTTTCTGAGACTGTTTTGAAACTCATAAAGTATTTGCTAAGGTGAGAAAAGATTCATTTAATTTAGATAGAGAATAGTATGGTTTAGGGAGAAAATTATGAAGAAAGTTGTGTATTTAAAATGTTGCTTTGTGTCAAGTGTTTTACAAATAGATTTTGTTTCTTTGTGTTACATAGCCATGTTAAAAGTGACGCAAAAATAGTGCAAGGGTCTTACAAAAATGCTTTCATATGTCTTAGGGTATTTTAACTCACTTCCCCATGAATGTATGATTATAATTTGTTTACAAGATGTGTTTAAAAACGTTTTTTGAAATCAATTAGGTTTCTTGATATGTACTGCTAGAGTTTCATAGGTTACTTGAGGCATATTTTCAAGGCTTTTGAGTTCCTTTGATGTAATTTTTCCCATTTTAATTTAAGACCTTTCCCCGTGGTGCAAGGTCCTTGTAAATATGCCCCCATCTGTGCTTGGCAAATTTAGATTTTAATTCTTTGACTAACATAGCCATGTTTAAAGTGACTCAAAAATGTTGCAAGGGCCTTAAAAAAAACGCTTTCATGTGTCTTAGGCCATTTTAAGTCATTTCCCCTTGAATGTAGGTATATAATTGATTTAGATGATGTGTTTAAAAACGATTTTTGAAAACAATTAGGTTTCTTGATATGTACTGCTAGAGCTTCATAGGTTGCTTGGGGCATATTTATAAGGCCTTTGAGTCTCTCTGATGTTATTTTTCCCATTTTAATTTAAGACCTTTCCCTGAGGTGCAAGGTCCTTGTAAATACGCCCCCATCTGTGCTTGGCAAATTTAGATCTTGATTATTTGACTTACATAGCCATTTTAACAGTGATCCAAAAATGGAGCAAGGGCTGAAAAAAACGCTTTCATGTGTCTTAGGGCATTTTAAGTCACTTCCCGATGAATGTAGGTATATAATTGATTTAGATGATGTGTTTTGAAACGTTTTTTGACATCAATTAAGTTTCTGGATATGTAGTGCTAGAGTTTAATAGGTTGCTTGGGGCATATTAATAAGGCATTTGAGTCTCTCTGATGTTATTTTTCCCATTTTAATTTAAGACCTTTCCCCGTGGTGCAAGTTCCTTGTAAATATGCCCCCATCTGTGCTTGGCAAATTTAGATTTTAATTCTTTGACTAACATAGCCATGTTAAAAGCGACCCAAAAATGGTGCAAGGGCCTTAAAAAAACGCTTTCATGTGTCTTAGGCCATTTTAAGTCATTTTCCCTTGAATGTAGGTATATAATTGATTTAGATGATGTGTTTAAAAACGATTTTTGAAATCAATTAGGTTTCTTGATATGTAGTGCTAGAGTTCCATAGGTTGCTTGGGGTATATTTAAAAGGCATTTGAGTCCCTTTGATGTTATTTTTCCGATTTTAATTAAAGACATTTCCCCGTGGTGGAAGGTCCTTGTAAATACACCCCATGTGTGCTTGGCAAATTTAGATTTTGATTATTTGACTTACATAGCCATGTTCCATACAGTTCTCACCTTCTGCGTAGTCTTTGATATGCTAGACTCCATCTGCACTATGAGATACCTAAGCAAAGGAAACACAGGTGATGTGATTGTGAAATGAGGAAAAGAAACTCCACATTTTTCAATTACATCACCTGTGTTTCCTAAGTTTACGAATGACATTGTGCAGGTGAGGTTTAGGCCTGTCCACAGACACAGAAGAGGTCTGGCCTTTGTTCAAGAGTGAAGTGGACATGACTTACTTCATTGGTAGGCCTTCACATGTATTATCTCCTCTGTACTCTTCAACAAGCGTAAATTTCATCTGCAACCCAGAGTAGGCCTCACCTTAAACAAACCTCTGGATAGGCCACACCTTATCGTCATCCTGAATCCATCATTTAAAATGTTAGGGACAGATTTATGATAGGTGTATGCCTCTTTTGCGTCACTGTGCATCACTTTTGTGACCCAGCGGCGGTGCAAAAGATTTGCTATGTGGCGACATATTTACAACTTGATGCATCTAGGCAGATGTGTCATGCTGTAAAGTCCCGTGCCACATGAAACCGATGCAGCAGTGATGCAAAAGATGCACCATGTTGCAAGACAGGCCTCACTTCATCTCCAACAAGATAAGAAGCTGAATCTTCTGTAAATGTCAAAATTGCTGTATACACTGCTGAACTTCTGTGTACTCTTTGATATGCTAGACTCCATCTGCACTATGAGATACCTAAGCAAAGGAAACACAGGTGATGTGATTGTGAAATGAGGAAAAGAAACTCCACATTTTTCAATTACATCACCTGTGTTTCCTAAGTTTACGAATGACATTGTGCAGATGAGGTTTAGGCCTGTCCACGGACACAGAAGAGGTCTGGCCTTTGTTCAAGAATGAAGTGGACATGACTTATTTCATTGGTAGGCCTTCACATGTATTATCTCCTATGTACTCTTCAACAAGCGTACATTTCATCTAAAACCCTGAGTAGGCCTCACCTTAAACAAACCTCTGGATAGGCCACACCTTATTGTCATCCTGAATCAATCATTTAAAATGTTAGGGACAGATTTATGATAGGTGTATGCCTCTTTTGCGCCGCTGTGCGTCACTTTTGTGACGCAGCGGCGGTGCAAAAGATTTGCTATGTTGTGACATATTTACAACTTGATACATCTAGGCAGATGTGTCATGCTGTAAAGTCCTGTGCCACATGAAACCTGCGTCAGTTTTCATATAGGTGTTTTGTTGCAGGGTATGCATTTATTTGCATGAAAGCCCTGTAAAACTAACACAGTGAAATTTAGAAGATTTCACTGAGTCAGCTTTATTGCATTGCTGAATCAAATCCTTACGCCTGTTTGAAACAGGCATAAGGAGTGATGCACCATGCAATGTGAGGCTTCTTCCTGTGCATTGCAGTAGACATGTCGCGCTTACGACGTGATTCCTGCAATGTGCTGCTTTTGCAGCACAGATGCGTGACGCATCTGTGCTGTTTTTGCTCAATGGTGCTCCACATTGTAAATGCGGCACACCATGGGTGGCAGAGCAGCGGTGCACATTAACTGGTGCATCCGTGGGGATGCGCCAGTTAACATAAATCTGCCCCTTTACATTTAAGTATGAGCAGGGGACACAGAGTCGGTGAGGCTTATCCAAGGTTAAGAAGAGATGAGTCCTGTTCACTGAAAACTTGGACATAGGCCTCACCTCCTCAGCATCGCTGGACATGGCTAAATAATAGCTGCAAAATGTTACTCTTGTTAAACAATTTTACTATTATAATCTCTGAGATTTGTCTCTTACTCTGCAACATCTCATTGTTGTTCTCTTTCTTTAAAGATAACGACAACATCAACCATGAGTGATAATGAGCAATCAGTTGATCTCGACCTTATCATTGAACTTGTAATTGAAACGTCAGTGGAAGTAGATCCCTTGGATGATTTAAATCCTGAGGATGATGAAGAACATGATGAGGATGCCGATTTGTCAGAATTGTATGACATAGGGTGGGAAGCTGACCTGCTTGAGCCTATGGAACTATAAACATTTATTTTTAAAATTTACTTGAAATGAAAAGTAAAAATGTAAACCGTTTCATTTAAAATTAAACACAACTTCAAAAACAGGTTATGTGTAGTGTCTTTAATGAAATAGTAAAATATGCTCATAAAATTAGATCAGATTCACATATAAAACAGCACAGGTAAAATGTAGAAGCATTCCATTTCTTTTGATGACTGTTATTGATTTACTGTTTGCTAATAGTGGTTAATAACATTTTTTATTATATTTTACCACAGATTCAACTGCAGATCATTTCAAAATTAAAGAATGCCTTCGATGGACAGAAGGCGAAAGGCTACCAAACATCAAAGACAGCAGCTTAAAAAATTGTTGCAGCAGACCTCTACTATAAAAACTTGTCAAGTCACCAAGAAAGGTCCGGGTAAGATAAAGAAATCATTCATAAGAAACATTTGTAGAAAAAAACAGTAGTACTACATAAAATGTTTTAGTCCAGAAAAAGAGAAGCAATTTAAACGGAAAGGGAAGGCCAATCAAAAATGTTACTGCTAGAGCAGGAGATAACTCTGTGCATGGTAGTAGAAGGAAAAATCAGTTTAGGGACATTCGTAGACGAATGTTCCGCAACAGGATAATTGGCAATTTGTTAAAAAATATTAAGAAAGGTCAGCAGAAAGTGTTTTTTTATAAGAGAAAAAAAATTGAGAAAGTTATTGATCAGGCACTTGAAATTAAGTGAAAGTTATTTATTTTGATAATCAATAGAATTAGGAAGCTAAACAAGGCAATTTATGATTTCAAAACAAATAGTAGATGGAAGAGAACAGTTAATCGTAGTAATTTTTGTAAAGTTTTTTCAGGAGAATGGATGCATAGTTCAAGTTGTGAGGCATTTTTTAATGAGGAGAGTTATTTCCAGGATAATGATTTGGTGCATGCAGTTGACACCAGTGGTCGAGCTTATGAGGTGAAAGATGGTTGTCCAGTTGAAAAAGAAAAACTTGTGACAACAGAGGCAGAAGAGGTGTTAGGTAATGAGGTTTTAGGAAGACGTCCTAAGGGACCTGTGTACACCTGGAAGTGCAGTAGTATTTGCAGTGTGCAACAGGATTCCATCAATTTGCTTTGTGATTTTGTACGGACATTTAATAAGAAAAGTTTGAAGCAGAAAATGATGTTGTTGCAAGAATTAGATCCTTGCAGAGTGAGAGAAGTGACAGGTTTGCATGGTCATTCACTGGCTTGTCTTTCCAGGAGAGTATGCCAGAGTGTTTTTCATCATTTCAGGATGCTAGCAGTGCATCATAATAAAGTGAGGAAATTAGTTAGAATGTTGTATTATGCTAAGAGTCCAGCAATTATGCTTAAACAATTATGCGCTGCTCTTTTGCATGGTTCTGAAATAGATGTGAAGAATATTTGTGAAGAAATTGAGTTTTGTTACTTTGGAAGTAAAGAGGAGAATGTTGACATTGACCCAGAAGAAGAGGGTAATGTGGAAGATAGTGTACAGGTTTCCAGTATAGATAATTTTCAGAAGGAAATTGCCACGTTTCAGGTGAAATCAAGTGAGAGGCCTAATTTCACTTGTGTGTGTTGTCGACGCACTTATTATAAGAATCACTAAGTTAGTGGATTTATATGCAAAAAGTGAAAGGGAAAATGATAGTGAATGGAAGGATTTTGCAACATACTTGATGGTAGAAAATTGTTTTGATTTGGGATCAGATCAACGTGTGTGTACTTATTGTTGTAACAAATTAAATCAAAACCAGATGCCTGCTAGAGCGGTTCATAATAATCTGGAATTGGTTGAGATTCCTTCTGAATTGAAGGATTTAAATACTTATGAATCTATTTTGATTCAAAGTATCCATCCCTTTCAGGCTATTGTAAGAATGGAGCCAAAGACAGGGAAATTGCCTCCATCAGATTTACAGAGAGGATTAAAGGGACGAGTTGTTTATTTGCCTCTAGATTTGAAGAAAAACATTAATACAATTGGAGTAGAAAAAGTGGAAGAGGAACCTCTGGTTATCTTAGTTAATGGGGTTCTGACAAAGAGTAAGAAAATATGGCAAGATTTAGTGGATGTTAGGAAAGTCAAAAAGGCAACATTGTATTTGAAAAAAAATAATAAGTACTATAAGAATGTATATGTTGCAGAAGAGGAAGTAAGTGAAGAAGAGGATAGCGATTTGTGTGCTGGTCAAATTGAGAAAGTAGAACCCTCTAAAAGTGAAGAAATATATGAACATTATAGTGTTCATCCTTTGCATTCCAAGGAAGTCATGGGGAATGCTATTGAGTTGTTTCAAATGAAACAAGCCAAAGGGAGTCCCATTAGTGTTTGGGAGGAAAGTTTGAAAGCTCGGTGTTTCCCACAGCTATTTCCAACAGGTCAAGGAGGAAGATATTATTATTATTATTCCGAGTTTTGTATAGCGCCTGGTTACCAATAGGCATCCCCGCGCTTATCAGAACATAACACAGCTACAAGAATGCAAGGATCAAACAGAGAACAAAAAAGTTTTTAAAAGTTTACGAAACCTGAAGAGACTGGCTTCGGAGCGCAGTTGTAGGGGCAGTGAGTTCCACAAGGAGGCCACATTTATTGAAAACCTTCTGCCCCCAGTTCTTGCCTTTTTCACCCTGCCAACCTGAAGGAGATGTTGGTGGTCAGAGCGGAGGGAACGAGAGGCCTTATAGGGCTGAACCATGAGCGACCTCATCAAATTCCTGCTTCTGAATACCGGACTTTACGATTGTATGCAGAAGATGCTAGGTTTCTACAATGCCTTCCCTATTTGTTTCATCTCCTGTTTGATAGTGATCTGTCTGGACTGTCATATGCAGTGAACCACATCTTGAAAAGTGGTATACAGATGCAAAACATCTCTGCAAGTGACTTTATGGATAAAGTCAATGTGCAAGACAGTATTTTGGATTGTCACCTGATTAATCTCATGGCGTGTCAGCGTGGTACTAATGAGTACTGGTACCGTCGTCATGGTGATTTAAAATATATGCTGAGGAACTTAGGAACTCCCACATGGTTCCTCACTCTGAGCTGTGCCGAGTATGGCTGGGAAGACTTACTTGAATTTCTACGAGAGGCAAATGGAAACATTGAAAATATCGAATTCAAGACACCCGGAGAACTGTGCTCTTTGGATCCAGTGAATGTATGCAGGTACTTCAATCATAGATTTGAAGCTATGATGTCTTTCATCATGAATAAGAAGAAACCACCTCTTGGAGAGGTGTTGGATTTCTTCTGGAGAAAGGAGTACCAAGCAAGAGGTGCTCCTCATATACATATGCTGCTGTGGATCAAGGATGCACCTACATTTGGAACAGATCCAGAAGACTTAGTGATGAGTTTCATACAACAGTATTCTACATGTGCTGTTCCAAACGCAAAGGAGGACAAAAGCCTAAGAGAACAAGTTCTACGCTTCCAAAGCCATCATTGTGGAAAGTACTGTCGTCGTAAATTCAGAAACAAGGACAAGTTCTACACCAAATGTCGTTTCGCCTTTCCACGACCGGTGATTTCTAAAGGAAGAGTGAACAGTTTGATGTCTTCGCTGCGACATAATGTGATGAAGAAATCACCTAAAAACACATACAATTTGAAGAGGAACGAAGAGTCCAAGTACATCAACGACTACAACCCAGTGATTTTGTCCATGTGGAATGCTAACATGGATATACAGTTTGTGGCTGATAACTGTATGGCTGTGGCTCGGTATGTGACATCTTACATCACCAAAAAAGAAAAGACAGAATTGAAGGATATGTGGGAGGACATTTCCCATGAAAAGAGCCTCAGCAAGAAGTTGTACAGTTTCAGTCTGAAGATGTTGTCACATCGAGAAATCGGAGCTTACGAATGTTCTGACCGGTTGTCTTCAGCAAGTCTCTATGCCAAATCCAGGAGTATCGTTTGGGCGAGTCTTGGTCTTGCTGCAACGCGTAATCGAGTTCTGAAACCTGTGCGGGAAATTGAGTATTTGGCGGAAAAGGAGCCGAACAGTACCGATATTTTGAAGACCAACATGTTGGATACATATTATCCAAATCGAAGCCGTCACCTCGAGAATGTTTGTCTGTATGAGGTTCTACAAAATTACATATTCAAGAGGAACATCAAAGAAGATATTGATAAAGGAGTGTATGCTGTAATTGGAAGTGAGGGATGTCTGGTCAAGCAAAGAAAATGCCACTTGGTAAACCATCGAAAATTGAGTGGCGAATCTCCTGAAAAAAAGGAGTTTTTCTATTTAGCACTTTTGCAACTTTTTAAGCCTTGGCGTGCAGAAGAGGAATTGCTTGGAGATTTCCTCTGTTACGAAGACTCTTTCACTGCCGCCAAGGAGACCATAGAATGTCCTGTTTTTCCCAAATATCTAGAAATGTTGAATGCGGAAATCGAGCAGGAAGCAACGATTGCAGCCGAGATTGCCAGAGACAGTTCTCAGGACAGTCAGAGTTCTGTTTCATTGAGTCAGGATCCACTAGGAGGACCTGTTATCGAAAATGAAGCTGCCACTGCCATGAATGAAGTGGAAAGAGCCATGGCACATGCTCAGGAGGATGCGGTTAACTTAGAAGACTTGGAAAGACAACTCAACGTTGAGCAGAGGAAAATACATGACGAAGTTACCAACCAAATTGATCATGGCTTAAGTCATGAGAAGAAAGAGTGCTCATGCACGTCGTTGAAGCCTGTCCGACTGTACGTGAGTGGAGAAGCGGGAACTGGAAAAAGTTTCCTCATTAAAGCAATTTCATGTTATTTGCAGGAAAGGACTGAGTCATCGCTGTCTTGTGTTGTCACCGCTCCAACTGGACTGGCAGCACATAACATTAAAGGTATTACTTTGCATCGTCTACTGATGCTGCCAGTGGAGCATGATAACAAATTACAATACCACAAGTTATCTGGAGATGCTTGTTGTGAAGTTTCAAGAGTCTTGAGGAAAATGAAACTTCTTATCATTGACGAAGTAAGCATGGTTTCCATTGTCATGCTTCCCTTTGTGCATTTGAGAATGCAAGAAGTTCTTAAAACAGAGTATGATGTGTTATTTGGTGGCAAACACATCATTGTTTTCAGAGATCTTCTGCAGCTGACACCAGTGAAAGGACAACCTGTGTTCAAAATGCTCACGCATGAAGATACCAGGAAGTGCCTAGGGAGCATTGGCAACGTCAATATATGGTAAAACTTCAATTATGCTGAACTGCATGAAAATATGCGTCAGGCGAAGGATGAAGATTACAAGAATATTCTACAAGATGTTAGAATTGGAAAAGTGACCGAGCATGGGAAAGAAGCTTTACATGCACGATTACTGTCAAATTTATATCCAGAACAAGACGTTGTGCCTGAGAATATTTTTCAGAAAATTACTGAGAAGAAATCTGGAATATGTTTGATGCCAACTCTTGCAGAATGCGCCATCTTCAACAACAAAATGTTGCATTTAGAAAACCAAGAGATTGTGAAACTGGAAGCTATTGACAGAGTAGAACATATGGGATCAACAATTATTTTGTCTGAGAATTTGAAAACAAAATTGGATTCATTAGAGAAGACTATATCTAAAACTGCAGGTTTTGAAAAGACTCTGAATGTGTGCTTAAATTGCCGTATAATTTTAAGAAGGAATTAACATGTTGAAAGAGGTCTGGTAAATGGATCAATGGGTAATGTTGTTGATTTTGTGAAATACAGAAATAGAGATGGAATTGAATTTTTAAAAATTAAATTTGATGGCATTGAGGAAGTACAGCTAATTGGTCGTTGTTCTGCTAGATTTTTGCTTGTAAAAGACTTATATGTTCGCCGTAAGCAGTTTCCTGTTTGCTTGGCATATGCGGTGACAATCCATAAATCGCAAGGTTTAAGTGTAGACAGTGCATTGGTGAATATTGGCAGTTCTGTGTTCAAGGAGGGTATGGCATATGTGGCATTGTCATGAGTTAGAACTTTATCGGGATTGTACTTGATTGAGTGTGATGTCACAAACATTTGTGCGGATCTAGATTGTGTTAAGGAATACAATAGGTTAAGAAGAGAGTATGCGCCACATTTGCCTCAATATCCTTTGTTTGAGAAACGTGTGGTAGGCCGGAAACGAAGAAATGTGACCAATACTAGGGAGGTTGTAGCAAAAAGACGAAAAGTCGATGAACCTGAAATTATAAGCAGAAAGAAAAAGGATTCTGTTGAAGATGTTGTTGGTTTTCAATTTGAAAACAGTTCTGGTGTCAACTGCTATGGTAATGTAGTGGTTAATGTTTTGTTTTCTCTAGAAAATGTAAAAGAAGAGATTTTGGTCAATTCGGATCAAAGATTTTGCAGTTTGTTAAATTCTGTGTTAGAGAAATGTAGCACTGATAGAACAAAAATAGAAAGTGTGTCTGAAATTCGAAATCTGTTAGACAGATGTTCAGGTCAAACACAATTCTCTCAAAATATTCAGCAAGATTGTCAGGAGTTTTTAATGTATATGCTTGATGTATTGCATGCTGAAGGTGTAGATGTAGATCACCTGTTTGGGCTTTCTTATCAATGGCAGCATGACTGCGAGAACTGTAGGGTATCAAGTACTACTAGTGTAGACTCAGAAAGATTTATATATTTAACTTTGCCAGACAGTAAATCACTGTCCCTTAATAAGCTAGTAAAAGCAGCTGATCACAACATGGAGTGTAGCCAATGTAAATCTGAAATGATGTCAACATTATTTATACGAACATATGGCCAGTATGTCATTTTAATGTTCCAACGATGTAGGCCTGATGGAACAAAATTGACAACTTTAATTAAAAATGTTGTGGCTTCGCAGTTGTCAATATCAGGAAGGACTTTTGTAACTGCAGCAATTATATATCATGACGGTCCCTCAATAACATCAGGACATTACACAGCTTATTTAAAGTCTAGAAATGGCTGGTCATTCTGCAACGATTCTGTTTTAACTTTAAAAAAAAATTGCCTTTTGGCCTTAAAAATTCTTACCTGGTGTTTTTAAAACCACAATTTTAGAGAAGGAATCTCGGGATTTGCTCTGAGGAATTTCAAGAGGTTCTAATGGCTCCTACACGATTTGGCCTTGAGGATAAGTGTAGTACAGAGTCAAAAGTTATTTTTGAGTTTTAAATAGTTCCTGGAAAAAAAGAAGATTTTCTTACAGAAAGTGGTGGGCACAGATTAGTTGAAGGACAACAGAGTATTTCCCAAAGCAAACGGTGTTCTTACCATAACACTTGACGTCATGGAAAAATAACTGCACTTTGAATGAGTTCAGAAAAACGGTTTCTTTTTATAAGCTAATTCAAGCAGCCAATCAAAACATGGAGTAAAGGTAATGTAAGTCTGCAATGCTGTCTAGATTATTTGTCCAAACTTTTGATTATAATGTCATTTTAAAAATTCAACTATATAAACCTGATGAAAGTAAGTCTTCAACTTTAATTACAAATGTTGTGGCTACACAGTCGTTGATTTTAGGAAGAACATTTGTAACTGCAGCTATTATATGGCATGATGGTCATTTGACAAGATCCGCTTATTACACAGCTTATTGAAAATGTAAAAAAATTTGCTGTTTCGGAAATTATTCCCATTTGACTACGATACAATGTTGCCTTTTTACTTAAAAATATTCTTACTTTCTGTTTTCAGAAAAGAGAATTTAGGGTAGGTAACTGGCGTATAATGATTCTAGGGGTTGATATAATTGTATCTACTGTTTTATATTGCTTTGTGATTAAAAGTGATGTAGAGAATTAAATAATTGTAGTAGTCATAGAGGTAGTGTAAGTCTGCTTCATAGTAAGCAGTAACAGTGTCATAGGAAATGTAGAACATGAGTGAGCAAGAAGGGTAAGATATTACTAGTCCAGGATTGTGAAAGTGATCTTGAACGTTTTCTTTCTGAAAGTTGCGGAAATACAAAATGACGGGATTTGCTTACAAGAATTCCAAGAGTTATAAATGGCTCTTACATGATTTGGCCTTGTGGAAACGTGTGGTAGAGAGCGAGAAGTCATTTATTGTATGTAACATATTTTTCAAAACGATGGAGGTTTTCTTTCAGAAAGTGGCGGGCTGAAAATAAAAACAGCACAACAGAGTGTAAGCTGTTCATAGGACATCCTTTGACGTCATGGAAAGTAAGTTAATTTTGAGGAGTTCTGATTTCTGATTGGTTATGTTATATGGGTTTTTTAAACACAATCATTTTGATTGTGGTTTTTTTTCCCCGCTGTTATATGATGAATACCTTCAAGTCACTGTTTTTAGTGAAATTTGATACATTCTGAGAACAGCAAAAATAAACCATTTAACATGTATAATTAATTCTGTACTTTTTGTATTTATGATGTACATTTAGAACTGTGTAGGAGGCATGGAGAAGCTGAGGCTTCTGTAAGTGTCAAAGTTGTTGCATACAGTGCTCACATTCTACGTAGTCTTTCATATGATAGATTACATTTCCACAATGAGATACCTAAGCAAAGGAAACACAGGTGATGTGATTGTGGAATGAGCAAAAAAAATTGCACGTTTTTCAATTATATTACCTGTGTTTCCTAACATTACACATCCCATTGTGTAGATGAGGTTTAGGCCTGTTCCAGGAGACAGAGGAGGTCTGACATTTGTTCAAGAGTGCAGTGGACATGACTCACTTCGTTGGTAGGCCTGCACATGTATTATCTCCTCTATACTCTTCAACAAGCCTAAATTTCATCTGCAACCCTGAGTAGGACTTACCTGAAACAATTCTGTGGATAGGTTACACCTTATCAGCATCTAGAAACAATCATTTAAAATGTTAAGGGCAGTTTTATGAAGGCTGTGTGCCTCTTTTGCGCCGCTGTTCCATCACTTTTGTGTAAAAGATGCACCATGTTGCAAGATAGGCCTCAGTTCATTTCCAGCAAGATACCGTCAGTTTAAAATGTATATAATTAGGACTGTGTAGGGGGCATGGAGAAGCTGAGGCTTCAGTAAGTGTCAAAGTTGTTGCATGCAGTGCGTACTCTTTCATATGCTGGACTACATCTGCACAATGAGATACCTAACCAAAGGAAACACAAGTGATGTGATTGTGAAATGAGCAAAATAAATTGCACGTTTTTCAAATACATTACCTGTGTTTCCTAACATTACGAATCACATTGTGCAGATGAAGTTTAGGCCTGTCCAGGGAAACAGAGGAGGTCTGAACTTTATTGGTAGGCCTGCACATGTATTATCTCCTCTGTACTCTTCAACAAGCCTAAATTTCATCTGCAACCCTGAGTAGGCCTCACCTGAAACAAACGTCTGGATAGGACACACCTTATTGCCATCCTGAAAATCATTTAAAATGTTAGGAACAGTTTTATGATGATTGTGCACCTCTTTTGCGCTGCCATTGCGTCACTTTTGTGAGACAACAGCAGTGCAAAAGATGCACCATGTTCCAAGATAGGCCTCACTTCATCTGCATCAAGATACTGTTAGTTTAAAATGTATATCTTTAGGACTGTGTAGGGGGCCTGGAGAAGCAGAGGCTTCTGTAAGTGTCAAAGTTGTTGAAAAACTGTTTGTCCTTCAATCTTTTCCCTTGTCTTTTCTAATTTTTAAATGCATGTTTTAATATTTTTCAAATGTTTGTTCTCTCTTTCACAGATTGAAAGTATAAAAATAACAAGTGACTAAGTTAACAACAATTATAAGGTAAATGTTTTGTACTCTTTTCATTACATTTCTATCATATTTAACTACTATTAGTTCCACTGCTTCATTTCTTTAACCCTCACTTTCCTGCCTTTGCTACTTCCCTCATTCCTTTCTCTATCACTTACTTACTCTACTCCTTTCACTCCTTTTCTCAGTCCCTCTCTTCTCATAGTTCCTCACTCTTGTTCACTCACTCCGTCTCTATTACTCTTAGTGTCTCTGACTGATCACTCTTTCACTACTTGTTCATTATGCTTTCTCTGTGTAGTTGAAGCACACTAATGGGCATATTATGAACACAGCCAATAAAATTATTGCTGTTTTTATCGGCAGAAAACTGCTGCAAAAGCGGTTTTAGCTGCAGTTTTCTGCCGCAAAAGCGGCTTTAGCGACACATTTCTGCCGATAAAAGCTGCAAAACTTTTATTGCCTATGTTGATAATATGCCCCTATGTTATTTACATTTCTTTGCTGTTTCAATTATTCCTTTTCTGTTACTTCTTCTTTTCTGCTTTCTGTTTTTTCTCTCTGTTATTCCACATGTTTTAATCTTATTTTGAACATTCACTCATATTCTCTAAGAAACTCTTCTTTGTTATTCTTCTACTCTCCTTTTTTTCTTTCACTTCCTTATCTATTTTGTTTTTCACAATTATACCCTCTTCCATCTTTTCTTCGGTAAATAGATCTATTAAACAGTATCTCTGGTTTAGTCCCTATAGCTGTCTTTCTTTTAACATTACTCTCTGTTTACTTCCCTTATACTTACTCTTCTTTTAAAAAAAAAAAAATTTTGGTTTGCTCCCGGTTCGCGTACCGGGGAGCGAACCGGGAAGCGAACCAAAAGAAATAGAGGTTGCCAGAGTGCTAAACATTCTAGCAATTTTTTTATAAAGGGGAGGTAGTTCTGAAAAGAATTTTTTTTAATGTTTTTGTTGTTTTATATATATTTTTTATTTTTCTGAACATTTTATGTTTTTTTTGTATTTTTTGAACAATTTTATGTTTTTTTTGGGGGGAAACAACGAAAAACAGGCATTAGAAAGGGCTCAACAGGAGCAAAAAATTTTATTATTTTTTGGGGCGTTTTGAGCACTTGTGGTTTTCATATGCTCTGTTTATCAAATTAATACTCATATTGGCACATGAGAGTAGGTTACCACAATAAAGACACACTATCTTCATGTGCACAAAATGTTCTTGAATGTTTGGCACTGTTTCCCGTGCCTCTGGCCCCGACAGTTACCTGTGCCGATGTCCTGGCCACAGGAGTTGGTGGGTTGTCTTGGAGGTCACGCATCTCTGCCATGCTGTAATTCAGTGGATGCCACCTCTGCATATGACGGTGCATAGTATAGTTGCCGAAACTATACTTTTTATCTGTGCCTCTAGATAAATCTTCTTTGCATATGAGGCATGTCACATAGCGAGCATTCACTTTTTTTGTCCTTGAGGAAAAGAAAAAAACTGCCAAATAAAACTATTTTTGCGGTGAGATATCCGGGGCTCCTCACGTAAAAACTGTCTTGGCTGTACTTCCTCTTCCTCTTCTTCGTCCTCTTCCTCCTCTGTGTTGGGAAGGAACTGTGGAGGTGGTCCTCTCTTCCTTGGTGGTGGTGGTGGTGGTGGGGGTGCACCAGCTGCAGCTACTACTGAAGCCATTTTCTACTCAGCAAAATAGGTCTTCCTTTCACAAAGTTGAAAGTCAGAGTGAGAAAAAAGGTGGGGGCTTTCATCATTTTGGAAAAAAAATAGTTCTAAACCAATGAAAAGTGTTATTTTTAGGTCACATGACCTAGCCTTACATCATTAGGAAACCAAAAGTGAAATGAACCAATGAAAAGTTTTATTAACAAGTCACATGACCTGTTACGCTTATGTTACGCGCTGCGGGCCGCGCCCCGGATCGCTTCCGGGGAGCTGCGCTTCGCGCCTCGGTTCGCGCTCCGGAGCACTTCCGGGTGCGCTAACGCGGCGCGTCATAAGACGCATTACGCCGCAACGTGATACGTCGCGCTTACGCGACGCGCCCCGGATCGCTTCCGGGGAGCTGCGCTTCGCGCCTCGGTTCACGTACCGGAGCACTTCCGGGTGCGCTAACGCGGCGCGTCATAAGACGCATTACGCGACAACGCGATACGTCGCGCTTCCGCGACGCGTCACGATGTTGATTTCTAATGCGGCAGTTGCGCAAACGGAACGTTTACCGGTTCGCGTACCGAGTCGCGGCACCAAATTGAGCTAACGGGAAGCTACCGGTTCGCGAACCGGGAGCGAACTAAAACATAATAATTTTTTTTTTATTAATAAACATATAAAATATATTTTTGATTTAAAGAAGAATCAATTTTACAGCTATAGATATTAGCTTTTAAAAAACCAATGAAATTCACTGAAAAAACCATAGGTTATAGACCATATATAGTTAGGAATTAGCATTTACAAAACCTTGAAAATTCACTGAAAAAACCATAGGTTATAGACCATATATAGTTAGGAATTAGCATTTAAAAAACCTTTTTTTACTCACACAAAACCATTGAAATTCCATATATAGTTAGTTGTACTAACTATATATCGTGCACCCGCAATCCACTGCTGATCATGTCACATATTACATCATTCATGACATGGTCAGTGACATCACTGATGACATCACTGATGACATCTCAGATGACATCACTGATGACATCACTGATGACAACATCCAGTGACTGTATGTTTCCGTAAAGTTAAAATATGTCTTACATATTAAAGAATGAGTGGATGTATAAGTGTCTTGATGAAGGATTTAGTAGGTGCATGACTGACTGTATGAGTGAGTGATTAAATGTGTGTCACTGAGTGCATGGGTTAGTGACTAAACTGTCTTTATTTGTGCATCATTATGTCTGTTGTTCTGTAAACTGCTGCATGTGTTGATCAGTAGCTATATGAGTAACTATAGGGGTTATTGATTGGTTGCCCAAGTATTTGTATGGGAGACTAAGTGTGTGTGTGGGTGGCTGGGAGGTGTATGACTCTGTGCATAGATGTGTGAGCAGTTGATTCACTAGATGTATGGGTTCAAAAGTGCATGTGGAAACAGCTGTATGGGTGGTTGACTGTGTGCATGAGTGCATTGGTGAGTGAATGGATATCTCAGTGCTACATGTCTAAGTAAGTACATATGTAAAACACAGTACATGTGAGAGTTGACATATATAAATAACTGTGCATAAGAGCCAGTGAATGTGTGAGTGGCTGTATGGATCATTGTGAACTTGTATCAGGGATTGTATAAGAGAGTAAATATGTGTTAGTATATGTTTGAATAAGTAAGGTGTGTATAACTGTATAGTTGAGGAAATGGAGGTGTGATTGATTCTTTGCATGACTGACTAGGTGTGTGAGTAACTCCATGGATGAGTGACAGTCTGTGAGTGTCTGTTTACACTGAGTGTATCTAAGGTTATATTAGAGCCTGAAGAGGTTCATCGTATTATCACATGAATGATGTCATCAGTGATGTGATCAGTAATGTCAAATGAGATGTCATCAGTGATGTCATCAGTGATGTCATTTGAGATGTCATCAGTGATGTCATTAGTGATGTCATTTGAGATGTCATCAGTGATGTCATCAGTGATGTCACTGACCATGTCATGAATGATGTAATATGTGACATGATCAGCAGTGGATTGCGGGTGCGCGATATATAGTTAGTACAACTAACTATATATGGAATTTCAATGGTTTTGTGTGAGTAAAAAAAGGTTTTTTAAATGCTAATTCCTAACTATATATGGTCTATAACCTATGGTTTTTCAGTGAATTTTCAAGGTTTTGTAAATGCTAATTCCTAACTATATATGGTCTATAACCTATGGTTTTTTCAGTGAATATATATATATATATATATATATATATATATATATATATATATATATATATATATATATATATATATTCTGTGAGTATTTTTCATCCCTGAAATTGAAAACATGCTGCAAAAGGCTAATAGTATTTTTTTAATTGCTAATTTATACATGAATAGTATATTTAAAATGTCATGCATTTAGTTTCAAATAACAGCGCAATATGTATTAGTGATATGATCTGTGAATTGTACTTTAGCGTGGTGTGTCTGTTCTGTACATGTGTTAGTGGTCCAGAGCCATTAGTAGGCACTATTTTCTCACATTGGTATCTGTTCTGGACTGGACATGTGTGTACGTAGATCCATTGCCAGGGTGTCACACATTGCAGTTGGCATTGGTGGTATGTGTCACTACATGTGAGCCTCTAACATCACACATTGCTGTGATGTTTGTGCAAGTCTGATGGTCTTGCTACACATATGTACTTGATCAACAGGCTGTCACTACTTGTCTATAAAATTTGCAAATCTGCATGCAATGCACAGCTATGGCTGCACATTCACGTTGGAGTGTATGAATATCTGTGGACACAGAGGGGGACATTGATGACAGTCTGTGGTACAGCACTCAGGGCTTCATTTTAACTAGATTTGTTTATGCTTTTCGTGCATTGCTAGCCATTACATGGTCTCTGCTCAGTGTGCAATGACCATCTCTATTGACAAAATTACCTAAAATGCTAGTCAAAACATTACATGGTGTGAGTCTGTTCTTGTGCACTCAACGTCACATGAAATAACATGCATGTCAGCAATGAGCTAATGTTATCTTGTACATTACAATATATATTGGATTCACGGTTAACATTGTAAGTTAGTTATGATGTTGTAACTACACATATCATTAGTACTCAATGGATTACAATATCCTACAGACACAGATCAGATGATGCATACTTAGATGTGTGTAACAGATAACATGAGGGAGCTGCATCCTCAGATTTATGCATAGCTCTACATGACACACTAAGCCATGATAAAGCATGTTGCAGACCCATCTGCACATGTGAATATGTCATTGTAACTTTGTAATGTCAAGGCTGCATTTTGCATGTCACAGTCCTTGCAAAAGCAAAAGTGAAAATGCCCATTAGGACAAACAGTCCACATGTCCAGCGGATCATACTGTGCCTTTGTATGAGACCCTGGTGTCTAGACACTGATGCTGCTGAGTTACAACAGAGTGACTACGATGACATTGCCTGTTGCACTTGATTTAGTGGTCCCATTTACTTTGAGTTATTGCATGAACAATAAACATGACCTCATGTCAAGTCTTGTCATGTTCTTGTTTTAACATCACTCATATGTGGAGTATGCATGTTGCAACTTGTTGTGATCATAATTGAAAGATGGCACTGGTTATGTACAAATCTTAGTGAGCATTGCAGGACACACACCATGAGTACACTGATGTTACAGGGTTGACATCCGATCTCTTTGAAGGTGCTCTCAAACTATGTAAGCAAGAGTATGATGCGCAGACCATTACTGTCGATAAGGAGGCCCATCTGCTCTGCTTGACTTGTGATGCCGCGGACCTGTGATGATGCAAATTAGAGTGTGCACTACCATCCCCATCGTCAGTATTTTGAATTGCATAGTTTGCATTCCATGCTCTACCCTGTATTTGATTATATGTGCTGACAAAGGATTATGCTTGCTTAGTCAGTGAGTCAGAGAGAGTGTTGTATATTGACGCCTGCTGTAGTATTGAGTAGTTAGTAAGGGTTGTGAGTAAGGGAGAGGAGGACCAGGGGTTATATCAGCAGTTCATCCATGAAAAAGCCTGGTTGTGCATAACATTTTTGAATAGACAATATAGTCCATTTGATCTGCTTGCAGATGTTGCCATGCAAGAGGCAAACATATGTTACATCCTATCAAACACATGTTGGTGATCACTTTGTTGTATATCATATTCACATGGATGATTGATGTTAGGTCCACTGCTACATGTGATAGGTGTGTTGCACAAATTATGATTTAACTTTCACTTGACAGATATGTGTACTTGTGAAGTGATAAAACAAACATATAGTACTTAGGTGTGGTGATATTTTATTTTTCTAAGTTACAATGTTAAAATATTTGGGAGGAATATACATGTGATGTGATATTTGGTCCTGTGATTAGGTAAACATAATTGGAGATTATGTCTTCTCTTCTTGCTGTTCCAACAGCAGAAGCTGGTGTGTGTCTTGTATCTGCCTCTTCATCCTGGCCATCAGATGGGTTGTTCTGCTCCTCCTGCTGTTCATCCAATGGCATGTTGTGCGTACACATATATTGTGCATAATGCAACAGGTCATTATGATTTCGCGCACGAGTTCAGGACTGTACAGGAATCGGCCCCCCGATACATCTAGGCACCGGAACCTGGATTTGAGGACTCCAAATGTCCGTTCAACTATGGCCCCTGTGCGTCCCGGTGCAACATTGTAGTCTCTCTGGGCCTGTGTGTGTGTCACTCTGAGGGGCATCATCAGCCATGGCGTAAGTGCATATCCTTGATCACCTGAAACAGATTGAAGAGATATGTGGCCATTACTACATGTGCCTAATGTGCTTGCAGAGTGCCTTCTTAGATGTGCATGCATTGTGCAAGTTTGAACTTTCGGGTTTGACATGTTGATTTTCCTACAATTTACCACCAAATGGTTAGTTATCTTCGATTAATCACATAACATGCACAAAATTAAAAAGTGGCAATAAAAACTTGTTTTCTTCTACGCGAATTTTGACGCAATCTGCGCCTTCATCAGGTGAAGCCACACATATACTTTT
Source organism: Lissotriton helveticus (assembly GCF_964261635.1). NCBI lineage: Eukaryota > Metazoa > Chordata > Amphibia > Caudata > Salamandridae > Lissotriton > Lissotriton helveticus. Next base: position 1,595,916,751 of record NC_136059.1, on the reverse strand, counting down.
GTTCAGGATCTAGCTTGTTCTTAGATTTGTGGTTCAGCGTAGCTGTGGACGTAATGATCCTAATGTATCTCCTTCAGGGCACTGATGTCTCCTTCTTAACGATATCTTTGTATTTTTTAATATTTGACACAATATGTATTCCTTTACAGTTTTGCAAGGTGGAATATTGTAGACTGATAACGACCCCGTCGGCATCGGAATGTCCAAACTTGCCACGTCTATATATCTCGCGGAGAGTTGAGTACAGTTTGAGTATGTACATTTTATGTAATTGATCATGTGTATTAAAACGACTTTATATGCCATTTACATATAAAATATAGCACCAATAGATCTTTTATGAATTGATTTTGATATTTTAATAAACTCTGCTTTTAACTATTTCAGATTAAAATTGCAGTGTTTATATATTTCTTGAATGTTACACTGACTTGTTATAAAAAACTGTATTTTTGGATGATGTTTATATTTGGAGATTTGCAACAATAGTAATTTCACCATTGCCTACTGTGCTATCATGTCCTCTGGCCAGAGGTCTATCAGGGTGATGAGTTGGCGTTAGACCTGCTATCTTCTTTGGCCCTGCCTCTGTCATGGTCCTGGTGGGGGTGGCAGAGGTGGTGGTGGTTGTCGTCTTCTTGGGGCTCCAAGCTGCAGGAGTACTACCTCCATGGCACCATTTGCTGTGCAAATGACGCTCTGGGTTTGTCTCCCTTATGTTATGTTTTTTTTTGTCCATTTTATAGAACAGCATTTTTCTGGTCCATTCGCTAACTGGCCTTAGCAGCATTTTTTGGGGACTGTCGCAGGGCAGAAGATTCAATTTGAAAATCGCGAAGTTGGGTTAGCGGCAATTTTTTCACAGGAATGCCCACCTTGCATATCATTTTTGATAAGTCCAGCTCACAGAATTGGCGATCTATAAATCGCACATTAATGCAGGAAAACTGCTGCTAACAGCGGTTAGCGGCAACTTGTAATTACGGCGATAAAAAAAAAGCCAATGTAGCGTCAGAAAATTTACACTATGGCGGTATCAACTCCTTGTACATATGCCCCCAAGTGTTGTTGAAACTACATTTTTAATATATTGACGTTGAAGTATTAAGAATACATTAAGTCAGCTACACATATGATTATTTCTAGGCAAGTGAAGCTACAAATGATACAAAATAATGTAGAACACAGTGTTACACAAGGAACAGTCCTCTACGATGGCCCAACTATGTGGGTCTCAAGCAAAGTACTGAGATAGCACAGTTTTAAAGCTAGATCCTTGGGATCTGAGGTACAAAATTTATGTTGGCAAAAAGTGCTCACAAATCGAGTAATGGCTTTTTGGCAATGGAATAGTATCTGTGGCATCCTGTAGTTGGCTGCAACACAGTGGTGGTGCCTTGGAATGTACAGAAGCCTGCTATCTCTATGAATGCATTCCAAAACTGCTTTTGTGTGCTTTCCTTGAAGAAGCCAGTGCTACTTTAAAAATAAAAAAGATTTCCATTTTAGATAACAGCCTTCTCCGCCAAGGCTGCTAACATGGTTACTGAGGGGAAGAGGGACAAAGGGGATCGCTTCCCCTTTACAAACCAGTCACCTCCCTAATTTAAGGGCTGATAAATCATGGATTGTTTGTTACCCACAGTTTTAAACCATTGATAAATTCTTGCCTGAATCAGAAATCAAAAGGGAACGCTCCTTTCATGCTCGCTCCAACTTGCATTTCATAAAGGATTACATAATTCAATTTGTACATAATAAAAAGCCCTTTTGAAATTGCAAGCCAACGATTTGATTTTGTGTTTTTCAGTGTCTGGGATGGCAAACTAATTTTTTACGTGAGGTTCTAAAAGTGCAACTCTATTTTCTTTGGTCCGCTGTATTACCAACCCTGTTATCAAGGTGGCGTGGAGTTAAAAAATCACGAATAAATGGTGTGTGTATGATCGTGAGTGTGTGTGTGTGTTGGTTCTGGTCCTATAAATCAGCTTTGCAGAGTCATTCACCAAAAGTAATAATGTGTCTGTATGTGTCTGTAAACCGCATGTCAAGGAACTAAAGCCTGATAAAATGCTGGTCCGATATAAAAGGTAATTAGAATGTTGAAGGACCCTTGGAAATTATGTTACAAGTCACTGCTCATTGCAAAAGTATTCAGGCGCTCAAAAACTGCCTACACAGTTCAAAAGTCTAAAAAGTAAACATGTTCACCAAAGCTCATAAGTGTCTGAAATTAGGTACAACAGTACCTTCCCAAACTGCTGCATATGTACGAAATAGCAGGTCATCACAAAGAGTGATTGTGTTATGCTCTCCTGTCATTAACTGTCTGAAGAAATGCACCACTGCCCGTTGAAAGTTATGTTCAAAGCCTAAGGCAATTCTCTCAAGTAAGTAAATATCTGCTGGCAATCCTGTATCAGCAGGCAAATGTAAACGCCTAGCTTTTTATATAGTGCTTAATATGCACATTTAGTCCATTTCTAAGTGCTATCTACAGGATTGTACTATGGAATTTCGGCAGCACAAATATTGTCACATACAAACATTGACACCACAATCTTTTAGGACATAGTATCAAAAATGTATTGAGCTTTGGTAAAATATCGATACCAAAAATAGCGTTAATACAATTAGCACAAACAAACAATATTTGTATTTAGAAAAAAAATATCATAACCCAAAATATCGACATTCCTTTATTTTACATTAAACATCATTAAAAACATTGACAGCACAATGTTCACATTAAAAAAATACACATAAATACAACTTTTAGCACATAATAAACACAATTTTAATAAAATATTAAACAAATACAAACTAAATAAATAGTAAAATACTAATTGTTAAAAAGTATCTAAAATTTAAAAAAGGATGCAATGTAAACAGTGTTAAGACATGCTATAAAACATAAACGTGTAAAAAAATGTTTTATATATATATATATATATATATATATATATATATATATATATATATATATATATATATATATATTCACTGAAAAAACCATAGGTTTCACACCAGTTATAGTTAGCTGGAAATTTTACTCGCATAAAACCATTGAAATTCCCACGTTATAGTTAGTTGGACTCACTATAACTTGCGCGTGCAATGCACTGCTGATGACGTCACATATTACATCACTCATGACATGGTCAGTGACATCACTCATGACATCACTGATGAAATCGTGTGCAAATATTGCGGAAAGACACTTTGCTATGGTGAGCAAAGTATAACACTTATCATCTGTGCTGGGGATAACCATAAGTGCCCGAAAAACCACTAATTTTTTCTGTTTTTTTTTGCTCCAGTTGAGCCATTTACAATTCCCTGTTTTATGTTTCTCCCCATAAAAAATACAAAAAAAATATAAAACTGTTCAGAAAACCCCAAAAAAGTAAAAAAATGTTCAAAAAAACAATAAAAAACATATAAAACAACAAAAAGAATACAAAAACAGTTCTTTTTAGAACTACCTTTAATTTATAAAAATAAACCTATATTTTTAAAGAATCTCTGTCAATCTTTTTTCTGCAGGCTAAGCGTACCGGTACGTGCACCGGGGCGCGCATCGGGAGAGTGAGCATGAGGGAAGAACACAGAGAGAGTAATGTTAATAGAAAAAGAGCTAGAGGGAGCAACACAGAGGGATTGTTTATTACATAGTAAAAAACACAGAAGGTGTAATAGGGTGTAAGTGAGAAAAGGAAAATGAATAAGGGAGCAAAAGAAGGGAAGAGAGAAAAAGAAGTCTAAAGTAGAGGTACTGGTAGAATGTGAGTGGGAGTTGAAAGTAAAAGAAAGGACAGTAAAGAATGGGGAATGAGGGGTAGTGACGGAACCGGAATAAATGAACAGGGTGAGAAAAGAGCAGTGAGTGTAAGTAAAGAGGGGTGAAAGAGGGTGGATAAAAGTGAATAAGGTTAAGACATGGGGAGTGACAGAGAGAAAAGAGAGAGAGAGTAAAGGAAGGAGTGACTGAAAGAGTCGGAGTGAAACAGGAAAGAAAGGTAAGTAAGGCAGTGTGGGTAACTTATAGGGAGTCAGTGGGTGTAGGTGGGGGTGTGGGTGTGTAAGGTGTGTGTGTGGGTGTGGGTGTGTGGGGTGTTTGGGTGTGGGTGGAGGTGTGGGTGTGTGAGATATGTGTGGGGGGTGTGGGTGTGGGGGTATGTGTGTGGAGTGTGTGTGTGTGTGTGGGGGATGTGTGGGTGTGTGTGGCTGTGTGTGTGTGTGTGTGTGTATAAGGTATGTGTGGGGTGTATGTCAGAGGTGCGTGTGTGTGTTGGGGGGGTGTGTGTGTAGGAGTGAAGTAAATGATTAAGGGAAAGAGAATGAGTGAGGGAGCAAAGGAAGGGAACAGAGGGTAAGGGAAGTAAAGAATGGGGACTGAAAGAAGTTGAATGTAGGAGGGGAAATAGGGAAAGGGGAGTAAACATGGAGAATATGAATAAGTGAGGGAAGCAGAGTAAAGAAACAGGAGTGAGATAGACTGAGAAAATAGTAGTGAGGTTAAAGCAAAGGGTGATGACAAACTACATTTTTTTAGTCACCCTTTACTAAATTTTGTATCTGTGAAAGAGAGAAGAAAAAATAAGTTATAATTAGTAAAATATGTATTTTAAAATAAAAGATACAAATGAAGAGGTTAAACATCATAACAGTGTATTTAGAAATAAAGTAAGAGTGAAGGACACAGAAAGGGAAATAAAGTAAGGTAGAAGGACAAAAAGAGGGATAAAGAAATAGAAGGTGAGTAAATTACTAAGAGTAAGGCATATAGAATCACTGACAGAAAGGAAAAGAAGAAGAGAAAAATGAATTGAAGGTAGGAAAAATACTAAAAGATTGTGAGTTAGCAAAACTAAATCAGGAAACAGGAGTAAGTAAAAAGATAATGACTGAGAGGGAAAGGAGTCTAATTAAGGATGCATTTAGAAGAATGAGGAATGGAAGATAACTGAGAGTAAGTGAAGGAGAGTCATGGAGTGAAGGGATGAAGGGAGAGAGGATAATCTAGAAGGATTGAGGGAAAAGGAGTGAGGAAGTTAGTAGACAGAGAGACTAAGGGAAGGACTGAGTGAAGTGGAGTACAATGAGTGTGGAAAGAAAAATGAGTAAGGGAGCAAAAGAAGGAAAGAGAAGAGAAGAGGACTAAAGCAGTGGTACTGAGAGAAAGTGATTCGGTGATGAAAGTAAAGAGAAGGACACTGAAAGATAGGAAATGAGAGGTAGTAATGGAACCAGACTAAAAGAAATGGGTTGAAGAACGATGAGAGAGGAGCAGTGAAGTTGTTGTAAGAGAAATGATAGAAGGTAGATAAACACAAGTGAACATAACACAAGGAGAGTGAGGGACTGAGGACATAGAGGTCGTGAACGGAAAATAGAGAGAAGAGGTCAAAAGAATGGAGCAAACAAAGATAAGCGAGGGAGAGTGGGTGATTTATAGTGATAGAGTGCGACAATACTGCTGAGTGAGTAAAGAGGAATTACTTAAAGAGCAAAGGAGGTAAAGACGGAAAAGGGAAGTAAAGCAGAGAGACTGAAAGCTGAATAGTTATGCAAGGGAGAGAGGGGATGCAGACAGTTGAAATGAGAATGAGGGGTTGTGAAAGAAGTGGAGTAAAGGAACGGGGCTGAAAGAGAGTGAAAGAAAGACATTATAAGTGAGTAAAAAGAGCTTGAAGAGGGTGGAAAAAGGAAAGTGAGTGTGAGACAATGGGAATACAATTTAAATTACACAATAAAAACTATAGAATAACTTGTACAACATATTACATAGTTTATTTTTGCTGTTCTCAGAATATATTGAATTTCACTTAAAAAAGTGAGTTCAAACTACTCATATGACAGCGGGGAAAAAAACACAATCAAAAATATTGTAGAGACAAAATTTTACTGCTGAGCTGCGGCGATTTTTATCGCAGATAAACCTTGGTATTACCAAGGTTTATCGCAAATGCGATAAAAAACGGCCGCAATGCATGAATATCGCTGAAAAGTCAGCGATATTCATGCATTACCGAGCTAATGCTCTTAGCCATGTTATCCACCTCCCATTGGATAACATGGCTAAGAACTGCTCAAGGCAGGTGTTAGCTTTTGGAGATATTCGCCCTTAGCGCGCATATCTCCAAAAGTTGGTAATAGGAGATAGCGATGTTAGCGACTGTTTCCAGTCACTAACATCTTGGCACGCCCACTTTGCATGTCATTAGTGATAAATATCACTGACATGCAAAGTGGGGCCCAAGATGGTCGCTATCTCCTACTAGCTGTCGCTAACTGGTGTTAGCGACAGCTAGGTAATAGGGAGATAATTTTATCTCCGCTTTCTTGGCTTTTAAAGCCAAAAAAGCAGAGATAAACCCCCTTGATAATATGCCCCTGTGTTTTAAAAAAAAACATCTTAACTTAAAAATCACAAATGTACACTAATCTTTGATTCACTCACTTTTCCTTTAGGCCAAATAGTATATCATGAAGGTCCTTTTCGTTGGAAAGTACTCTGCTGTTCACTAAAAAATCAATTTCATCGACTTTCTAGAAGAAAAGCTCCAAGAACATATGAAATATTTTCATTATTTTCATATACTCCTTTTTTTCAGTCATGACTCTTTGCTCATTCCTTCACTTTTCCTTAAGGCCAAATAGTGTCAGATGTATCATTATATTTTCAAATTAATGAAAAGAAACTCTGAAATTACCGTTTTTCCGACGTTCTGAAAGAAAGGCTCATACAACATTTTCACAGTATTTAAACATTCATAATTCATTGTATGACTCACTCATGTTCATCATTTCCTATAATACTGATATCACTTACTATGAGATCCACTTACAGTACCTATATGACAACTCAATTTTTTATATTATTATCTTGATCACTTTTACTCAGAATATAATTTTACAACAAACTAACCTTTATTAACTGCTCCCGTCTTCATAGGCCAATTGCCTTTACTTAAATTTTGGTTCTAAAAACACTAGGTATGAATTTTTTAAGTCAAAAGGCAAACGTTGTTTGAGAGTCAAATGAGTGTCATTACAGTGGGTCCAACCTTTACGACTTTTTAAATAGCATGTGTAATGCCCCGATGTTGTTGAAGGACCGTCATGATAAATAATAGCTACAGTTGCAAAGGTTCTTCCTGAAATTGATAACTGAGAAGCCACAACATTTTTAATAGAAGTTGACAATTTACTTCCATCAGGTCTAAATTGTTGGAACATTAAAATGACATATTTACCATAAGCTTGTAAAAATAATGTGGACAGCATTGCAGACTTACATTGGGTACACACCATATTGTGATCAGCTGCTTTAACTAGATTATTAAAAGGCACTGATTTGCAGTCTGGTAAACTCAAATACATAAATCTTTCAGTGTCTATTCTAGTACTACTTGATAAACTACAGTTGTCACAGTCATGCTGCCATTGATAAGAAAGGCTAAAAAGTTTTTTTATATCTACACCTTCATCTTCCAAAACATCAAACATATACATTAAAAATTCCTGACAATCCTGCTGAATAATATGTGAAAATTGATTTTGACTAGAACATATGTCTAGAAGATTTCTAATTTCTGAAACACTTTCTATTTTTGCTCTATCACTGCTACATTTCTCAAACACAGACTTCAATAAACAGCAGAATGTTTGATCCCGATTTTCAACAATCTGTTCTTGTAAATTTTGAAGAAAAAAAACATTAACCACTACATTAGCATAGCAGTTGACACCTGAACTGTTTTCAAACTGAAATCCAACAACATCTTCAACAGAATCCTTTTTCTTTCTGCTTACAATTACAGTTTCATCTTTTTTTTGTCTTTTTGCTACTACCTCACTGCAATTATTCTCATTTCTTCTTTTTCGGCCTACCACACGTTTTTCAAACAGAGGATATTTAGGCAAATGTGGAGCATACTCTCTTCTTAACCTATTGTATTCTTTAACACAATCTAGATCAGCACAAATCTTTGTTTAATCACACTCAATCAAGTACAATCCTGATAAAGTTCTGACTCGTGATAATGCCACATATGCAATACCCTCTTTAAACACAGAACTTCCAATGTTCACCAAAGCACTATCTACACTTAAACCTTGAGATTTATGAATTGTCACTGCATACGCCAAACAAACAGGAAACTGTTTTCGGCGAACATATAAGACTTTCACAAGCAAAAATCTAGCTGAACAACGACAAATGTGTTCTATTTCGTCAATGCCATTAAATTTAATTTTTAAAATTTCAATTCCATCTCTATTTTTGTAATTCACAAAACCAACAACATGACCCATTGCTCCATTTACCAGACCTCTTTCAGCATTTAAATTCCTTCTCAAAATGATACGACAATTTAAACACACATTCAGAGTCTTTTCAAAACCAGCAGTTTTAGATATAGTCTTCTCTAATGAATCCAATTTTGATTTCAAATTTTCAGACAAAATAATTGTTGCTCCCATATGCTCTATTTTATCCAAAGCTTCCAGTTTCACTATCTCTTCATTTTCTAACTTTAACATTCTGTTGTTGAACATTGAACATTCTTTCAGAGTTGGCATCAAACATATGCCAGATTTCTTCTCGTTAATTTTTATTATTTATTATTCTCTGGAAGAATGTTTTCATTTGGGTACAAATTTGAAATTAATCGTCCATGTAAAGCTTCTTTCCCATGCTGACGTACTTTTCCGATTCTTACATCTTGTAGAATATTTTTATAATCTTCATCCTTTGCCTGCCGCATATTTTGGAGTAGTTCTGCATATTTGAAATGTAACCATATATTAAGGTTTCAAATGCTTCCTAGGCACTTCCTGGTATCTTCATGTGTGACCATTTTAAACACTGGTTGTCCTTTCACTGGAGTCAACTGCAGTAGATCTCCAAAAACAAGAATGTGTTTCCCTCCAAATAACACATCATACTCTGTTCTAAGAATTTCTTGCATTCTCAAATGCACAAAAGCAAGCATTAGATTTGAGACCATGCTTACTTCATCAATGATAAGAAGTTTCATTTTCTTCAGGACTCTCGAAACTTCGTAACACGCATCTCCAGATATATTGTGGTATTGCAATTTGTTATCATGCTCCACTGGCAGCATCAGTAAACGATGTAAAGTAATCCCTTTAATATTATGTGTTGCACGCCCAGTTGGAGAGGTAACAAAACAAGATAGCGGTGATTCAGTCCTTTTCTGCAGGTAAGTTGCAATTGCTTTAATCAGAAAACTTTTTCCAGTTCCCGCTTCTTCACTCACGTACAGTTGGACAGGCTTAAATGATGTACATAAGCACTCTTTTTTCTCATGACTGAATCCATGTTCAATCTGTTCTGTGACTTCGTCATATATCTGCTTCTGATCAAGGTTTAGTTATTTCACCAAATCTTCTAAGTTAACTACATCATCTTGAGCTTGTTCCATAGCTCTTTCAACCTCATCCATGGCTGTGGCAGCTTCATTTTGGATAATTGGTCCTCCTAGTGGATCCTGACTCAATGAAGTAGAACTCTGACTGTCTTGAGAACTGTCTCTAGCAATCTCTACAGCAATTGTGGCTTCTTACTCTATCTCTTCGTTCAACATTTGCAGATAATTTGGAAAAACAGGACATTCTATGGTATCATTGGTTGCATTAAAAGAATCTTCATAACAGAGAAAATCTCCAAGTAGTTACTCTTCTGTACGCCATGGCTTAAAGAGTTGCAAAAGAGCTAAATAGTAAAATTCCCTTTTTCGATGATTAATCAAATGGCCTTTTCTCTTCTTCACTAGACATCCTTCACACCCAATGACAGCCTAAATTCCATTATTGATATCTTCTCTGATGTTCCTCTTATAAATATATTTTGCAGAATTTCATAGAGACAAGCGTTCTCAAGGTAAGGACTTCTATTTGGATAGTATGTATCCAACATGTTTGTCTTCAAAATATCTGCACTTTTTGGTTCTTTCTCCGCCAAATACTCTATTTCTTGTACAGATTTCAAAACTCGGTTTCGTGTTGCAGCAAGACCTAGACTCACCCAAATGATGGTTCTAGATTTGGCATATAGACTTGCTGATGACAATCGATCAGAACATTCATATGCTCCAATTTCTCGATGTGACAACATCTTCAGACTGTAACTGTATAATTTCTTGCTTAGACTCTTTTCATGTGAAATGTCCTCCCACATTTCCTTCAGTTCTGTCTTTTCTTTTTTTGTGATGTAAGACGTCACATATCTAGCCACATCAATAGAGTTGAAAGCGTAAAACTTGTTGCCTTAAACTGTTTTCTTCGGTACTTTTCGGAACAGCACATGTTGAATATTCTTCAATGAAGCTCATCACTGTCTCATCCGAATCTGTTCCAAATTTGGGTGCATCTTTAATCCACAACAACATATGTATATGAGGAGCACCTCTCGCTTGATACTCCTTTCTCCGAAAGAAATCCGAAACCTCTCCAAGGGGAGGATTTTTTTTGTTGGTAATAAAAGACATCATAGCTTCAAATCTATGATTGAAATATCTGCATACATTCACTGGATCCAAAGAACACAGTTCTCCAGCAGTTTTGAATTCTATATTTTGTATATTTGCATTTGCCTCTCGTACAAATTGAAGTTAGTCATCCCATGCATTCTCAGCACAGCTAAGAGTGAGGAACCATGTAGGAGTTCCTAAGTTTCTTAGCATACATTTCAATTCCCCATGAAGACGGTACCAATACTCATTTGTACAACGCTGACATGCCATGAGATTGATTAGATGAGATTCCAAAATATTATCTTGCAAATTGACTTTCTCCATAAAGTCCCTTGCCGAAACATTTTGCAGATGTGCTCCACTTTTCAGTATATGGTTTAATGCATAAGAAAGCCCAGACAAGTCACTTTCATACAGTAGATTAAACAAATATGGAATGCATTGACGAAACCTTGGATCTTCAGATTATAATCTTAAAGTTCGATATTCAGATGCAGGAATTTGAAGTGGTCGATCGTCATATCGTCCACCTCGACCTGTTGGAAATAAATGTGGAAAACAACGAGCTTCCAAACTTTCTTCCCATACACTAATGGGACTTCCTTTTGCTGCTTTCATTTGAAACAAGTCAATTGCATTCCCCATCACTTCTTTGGAATGCAAAGGATTAACAGTATAATGTTCATATATTTCTTCACTTCTAGACACACCAACTTTTTCAATTTGGCCAACTGAAGAATCACTGTCTTCATCTGCAGCTGTTTCCTCTGCTCCAACACATACATGTTTGTAGTACTCATTGATTTTGACCAAATACAACGTTGCCTTTTTGACTTTCCTAACATCCACTAAATCTTGCCAGATTTTCTAACTCTTTGTCGGAACTCCATTAACTAGAATAACCAGAGGTTCCTCTTCCACTTTCTCTACACCAATTGTATCAATATTTTTCTTGAAATCTAGAGGCAAATAAACAACTCTTCCCTTTAATCCTCTCTGTAAATCTGAAGGAGGCAATTTCCCTATCTTAGGCTCCATGCGAACAATTGCCTGAAAAGGATGGACACATTGAATCAAAATAGACTCATATGTATTTAAATCCATCAATTCAGGAGGAATGTCTACCAACTCCAGATTATTATGAACAGCTCTAGCAGTCATTCTGTTTTGATTTAATTTATCATAACAATATTTACAAATACGCTGATCAGAACTCAAATCAAAGAATTCTCCACCCACAAATAAGTTGCAAAATCCTTCCACTCATAATTATTTATCTTTTCACATTTTACATATAAATCAACAAATCTAGTTTGATGCTTATAATGAGTTCGTCGACAACACACACAAGTAAAATTCGGCCTTTCACTTGATTTCACCTTAAACCTGGTAATTTCCTGGTCAAACTTTTCTGTACTTGAAATCTGTACATTGTCTTCCACATTACCTTGAATTTCTGTGTCAATTTCTACACTGTCCTCTTTATCACCAAAATAACAAATCTCAATTTCTTCACAAATCTTCTTCACATCTAATTCAGTTCCATGCAAAAGAGCACTGTTTAATTGTTTAAGCTTAAGTGCTGGACTTTTTGCATAATACAACCTTCTCACTAATTTCCTCATTTTGTTATGATGCACTGCTAACATCCTAAAATGATGAAAAACACTCTGACATACTTTTCTAGAAAGACAAGCCAGTGAATGCCCTTGCAAACCTGTGTTTTCTCTCACTCTACAAGGATCTAAGTCTTGCAACATCTTCATTTTCTGTTTTAGAGTTTTCTTACTATGTGTACGTAAGAAATTACAAAACAAATCGATTGATTCCTGTCACACACTACAAATACTACTGCACTTCCAAATGTGCACTGGACCCTTAGTACGTTTCCCTAAAACGTCATCAGTTAACACCTCTTCTGTTCTCTAGGCATAAGTTTCTCTTTTTCAATCGGACAACCGTCTTTCACCTCATATGCTCGACCACTGGTGTCAACTGCATGCACTAAATCATTCTCCTGAAAGTAATTCTCCTCATTAAAAAATGGCTCACAACTTGAACTGTGCATCCATTCTCCAGAAAAAACTTTACAAAAATGAGTCCGATTAATTACTCTTTTCCATTTACTGTTTGATTTGAAAACATCAATTGTCTTGTTAAGTGTCCTAATTCTATTGATTATTAAAATAAATAATTTTTTCTTAACTTCAAAAGCCTGATCAACAATCTTCTCTACACTTTTCTTTTTCTTATAAAAAAAAGATCTCTGTTTACCTTTTTTAATATTTTTAACAAAGTTAAAACTACCCTATTGCGAAACATTCGTTTATGAATGTCCCTAAATTGATTTTGCCTTCTATTCCTATACATATTATTGTCTCCTGATGCAGTAGTAACATTTTTTGGGAATCTCTCCTTCATCTTCAAATTTGATCTACATATGTTCTGTAAGAAAGACTTAGTTGTCTTACCAGGAGCTTTTTTCCTGTTTTTTGAAGTATTTGTTGTAGGAGACTGCTTTAATTCCGTTGCTGTTTTTGATTTTTTCCGCTTAGCATCTTTTCGTCTCCTTTGCCTTGAGGGCATATTTCCTTACTATTGAAATCTTGATTTTAATCTGTGGAAAACAAAAAAAATAATCATTATAGACCACTATTACCAAACAACAAAACAATGACAATAAGCAAACAACATAAACACTATAATACTTATACATATGACCTTATCTCTGTTTTTTAAATATAATTCTAAAAAACATATTTCAGGCACATGAATTGGTTTTACATTACTGACAAGGATTAGATAGTATCTGCATGATTAAAAAAATATATTTGCACATTTCACAATCATATCACCTGTGTTTCCTCAGATTAGTAAGCAGATTGTACACAAGAGGTAAGGACTGTCCTGGGGAGCATAGGAGGTGAGGCCGGTGTCTAAGAGTGCACTGGACTATCCCCCACTGCACTCTTAGACACAGCCCTCACCTCCTTTCCACCCCTGGACAGACCTCTCTTCCTTCCACTACACTCTTCAACACAGGCATCACCTCCTATGCACCCCTGGACAATCCTCACCTTATCTGCAACCCTGAATAGACCTCAACTCATTTGCACCATTAGACAGGCCTCAGTTCTTCTACACCTCTGGACACGCCTCATCTCATCTGCACCCTGTTACCATCAATTATACTCAATGTATTGAGGCAAGTCCAAGGGGCACAGATTAGATAATGCTTGTCTAAGGGTCAGAGGAGGTAAGTCCTCTCAATTACACTCATGGACACAGGCCTCAACTCCTTTGCGCCCCTGGGCATGCCTCACCTCATCTGCACAATCCCCTTCCTAATTTGAGGAAACACAGGTAACATACATTTCCTCTCTCTTGCAAACATTCCTACCAAGCATTACCAAAAAAATGACACAAACCAACAGCAAAGAAGTTCAGTGTCCTTCCTGATCTGCGGTAACACAGGTGACATGATTGTGAAAGGTTCAAATATTTTTATGTAATCATGCACACACTATTTATTCCTTCTTAAAAATGTAAAAGCCATTGATTTGCCCCAAAATAATTTTTTGAATAACATTTTAGAAACAGAGCGCAGGTCCTATGTACAAGCATTCCATGTCAGTACTGAAAACTGACTATTTTACAAAATACATTTCCTCTCTCTTGCAAACATTCCTACCAAGCATTACCAAAAAAATGACACAAACCAACAGCAAACAAGCTCAGTCTGCCTCCTAATCTGAGGTAACACAGCTGACCTGATTGTGAAAGGTTCAAATATTTTTATGTAATCATGCACACACTATTTACTCCTTCTCAAAAATGTAAAAGCCATTAATTTGCCCCAAATTCGTGTATTGAATAACATTTTAGAAACAGAGCGCAGGTCCTATGTACAAGCATTCCATGTCAGTACTGAAAACTGACTATTTTACAAAATACATTTCCTCTCTCTTGCAAACATTCCTACCAAGCATTACCAAAAAAATGACACAAACCTACAGCAAAGAAGCTCAGTCTGCTTCCTAATCTGAGGTAACACAGGTGACATGATTGTGAAAGGTTCAACTATATTTATGTGTAATCATGCACACACTATTTATTCCTTCTAAAAAATGTAAAAGCCATTCATTTGCCCCAAAATCGTTTTTTGAATAACATTTTAGAAACAGAGCACAGATCCTATGTACAAGCATTCATGTTCACTACTTAAACCCATTGATTTGCCCTAAAATCGTTTTTTAAATAACATTTTAGAAACATAGCACAGGTCCTATGTACAAACATTCAATTTCACTACTGAAACCCATTGATTTGCCTCAAAATCGTTTTTGTAATAACATTTTAGAAACAGAGCGCAGGTCCTATGTACAACCATTCAACTTCACTACTGAAACCTCACTATTTCAGAAAATAAAAATCCTCTATCTTGCAAATGTAGATACCAAGCATTATCAAAAAGCATGACACAAACCAACAGCAGAGAAGCTCAGAGCCTCATTTATGTGGCCCTGCGTCAGTTTTGCGCTGGTGATGCGTCACTTTTTGTGAAGCATTGACGGCATAATACATGTGCCTTGTTGCGCCATATTTAAAAAACGACGCATCTAGGTAGATGCGTCACTTTTTAAACCCCTGCGCCACATTATACCTGCGTCAGGTATAATGTATGCAGAGGGGGCGTTCCCCCGTAAAAAACCTCGTAATAGTGATGCAGTGAAATCTATGAGATTTCACTGCGTCACTTTTAGGACGCTGTTACGTCAAAATCTTGTGCCTGCCTCACAGCAGGCTTAAGACTGACGCAAACCCTTTCACATGGGGCTTTCCCCATTTGAAAGGACGCATTGCTGGAGTTGCGTCACTTTTGTGACAAACTCCAGCAATGCGTCACTTTTGCGTTTACAGATACATCAGAAATACTGACTTATTTGTAACTCCATGCGACATGATGCGTCATACATTAAATATGACGCATCATTGGTGTCGCAAGGAGTGCGCAGTGAAAACTGACGCATCGCTGTCTTCATAAATAAGGCCCTCAGTGTGATTCCTAATCTGAGGTAACACAGGTGACATGATTGTGAAAGGTTCAAATATTTTTATGTAATCATGCAATTCTCAAAAATGTAAAAGCCATTGATTTGCCCCAAAATCGTTTTTTGAATAACATTTTAGAAACAGAGCGCAGGTCCTATGTACAAGCATTCCATTTCAGTACTGAAAACTCACTATTTTACAAAATACATTTCCTCTCTATTGCAAACATTCCTATCAAGCATTACCAAGAAAATGACACAAACCAACAGCAAAGAAGCTCAGTCTGCTTCCTAATCTGAGGTAACACAGGTGACATGATTGTGAAAGGTTCAAATATTTTTATGTAATCATGCACACACTATTTATTCTTTCTCAAAAATGTAAAAGCTATTGATTTGCCCCAAAATCGTTTTTTGAATAACATTTTAGAAACAGAGCGCAGGTACTATGTACAAGCATTCCATTTCAGTACTGAAAACTCACTATTTTACAAAATACATTTCCTCTCTCTTGCAAACATTCCTACCAAGCATTACCAAAAAAAGACACAAACCAACAGCAAAGAAGCTCAGTCTGCTTCCTAATCTGAGGTAACACAGGTGACATGATTGTGAAAGGTTCAAATATTTTTATGTAATCATGCACACACTATTTATTCCTTCTCAAAAATGTAAAAGCCATTCATTTGCCCCAAAATCGTTTTTTGAATAACATTTTAGAAACAGAGCACAGGTCCTATGTACAAGCATTCATTTTCACTACTTAAACCCATTGATTTGCCCTAAAATCGTTTTTTAAATAACATTTTAGAAACAGAGCACAGGTCCTATGTACAAACATTCAATTCCACTACTGAAACCCATTGATTTACCTCAAAATCGTTTTTGCAATAACATTTTAGAAACAGAGCGCAGGTCCTATGTACAACCATTCAACTTCACTACTGAAACCTCACTATTTCAGAAAATAAAAATCCTCTATCTTGCAAATGTAGATACCAAGCATTATCAAAAAGCATGACACAAACCAACAGCAAAGAAGCTCAGAGCCTCATTTATGAGGCCCTGCGTCAGTTTTGCGCTGGTGATGCATCACTTTTTGTGACGCATCGGCGGCATAATACATGTGCCTTGTTGCGCCATATTTAGAAAATGACGCATCTAGGTAGATGCGTCACTTTTTAAACCCCTGCGCCACATTATACCTGCGTCAGGTATAATGTATGTAGAGGGGGCGTTCCCCCGTAAAAAACCTCGTAATAGTGACGCATTGCAATCTATGAGATTTCACTGCGTCACTTTTAGGACGCTGTTACGTCAAAATCTTGTGCCTGCCTCACAGCAGGCGTAAGACTGACGCAAACCCTTTCACATGGGGCTTTCCCCATTTGAAAGGACGCATTGCTGGAGTTGCGTCACTTTTGTGACACACTCCAGCAATGCGTCACTTTTGCATTTACAGATACATCAGAAATACTGACTTATCTGTAACTCCATGCGACATGATGCGTCATACATTAAATATGACGCATCATTGGAGTGCGCAGTAAAAACTGACGCATCGCTTTTTTCATAAATAAGGCCCTCAGTATGATTCCTAATCTGAGGTAACACAGGTGACATGATTGTGAAAGGTTCAATTATTGCATTTTCAAAAAGCATCACACAAACCAACAGCAAAGAAGCTCAATGTGCTTCCTAATCTAAACTCTCTATCTATATTGAATGAATCATAACTCACCTTTACAAATGTTTTGGGAGATTGAGAACAGTGTCAGATACACACACCAATATTTCTTTAGCAGAGCAAAAGGTATGTACTCCAGGCACTGCAACCATGAATGGCACAGAAAACCTCTAATTCTACACACATATCCCTCATGTTAACCAATTAAAACTAATTAAAACTCTTCCCTTTCTATTTTCAAACCAACACCCTTCCCCCCCTCAGCCCTTTCTGCCTGTTACCATAGCAACTCCCTCCTCACTCACCTCTCAGGGTTAAAAGTTTATTCTACAATGGTGCAATTGAACTTAGCAAGGATGTTTGACCTCTCAATACACCAGCTTATCAGGTGCAATCTTTCTTTTAATGACTTTTTCTTAACCATTCAAATTACTTCTTTCACAGAACCATGCACCCTAACTTTCAGTTTTCAACTATCTGAATCCACAAATCATTGCTTGTGATTCAAGAGCACTGAAACTCCACAGTTTTTTTTTTGCAAACTCCTACTGTTCCAACTGCCATTTCATTCCTACACTTCATCTGACTGCACCAGAACCTCCTCTCACCATGTACTCTGTCTGGATTATTGGGCAAAGCTACATTCACTGGGCTCAAAGATATGCAGCTATC
The DNA here is from genome assembly GCF_964261635.1 of Lissotriton helveticus. Lineage (NCBI taxonomy): Eukaryota > Metazoa > Chordata > Amphibia > Caudata > Salamandridae > Lissotriton > Lissotriton helveticus. The sequence continues at coordinate 1,595,898,839 of NC_136059.1, read as the reverse complement.
AGAAATTTTCAAAACCTTGATTTACCAAATGTGCACATCAAGTGGATTGGCCAAAGAGGATTGAGATGTCATCAATTGATACAATTAGTGAAAGCCTTTTACCATCTGCCACACCCTGACCTCATAATTTTGCACTGTGGTGGAAATGACCTAGGCACTTTGACTGGGGTAGGTCTGGAGATGGTTCTAAAGGACACCTTTGGGCAATTGATGACACTTTTTCCACAAACTGCCTTGGTATATTCCAATATATGCCAAAGACAGAAATGGAAGTGGTCCAACCAATTTTGTCCACAATTTGAGAGAGCACGGAAACATGTGAATAAATCTGTTTCTGCTTACATGAGAGACTATGGAATGGGTTCAATATACAACAATAACTTGCGTTACAACATGCAAGATATCTACAGAGGAGATGGTGTGCACTTCTCAGATGAGGGGAATAGAATATTCCTCCTGAATATAAGACTGTGCATTGGAACCTACTTATAGGTACCTAAATCAGCCACAGAACCCAAAAGCTCTTTTCAGAGTTACCCTACCTCTGATCACTCAAAATGATTACTTTTCTCTAACTTTTTTCACTATTTTTCACCAAAGTACGCTCCCCTCTATGGGCCTCCTAAGACCCCCTCAGAAAACCTAGGGGGTCAGGGGGTGTCTACCGTACCCCCTTTTACCCATTCCCAACGTTGTTTGTCCTCCATCTTGTGTCTCAATTCTTCCGAAACACAAGATGGAGGACTCCTGTTGCGCTTACCGGTACGCGTACCGGGGCGCTCACCGGTAAGCGCTCCCAAATTTTTTTTAACATTCATTTACATAAAAACCTCTGTAGAGATGTTCACCAAATATAGAATAGGCCATACTACATAACAGTCCCTACCATTTTCCCAAATTTGATGGAATTCCATTGAGCCATTTGGCCTGTAGCCCTGTCTAAATATCCTGAGGTAAATTACATGACAAAAACACATCTGAAGTGTTAGAATTTACAACCAATTAAAATGTTACTTTCAATTTCTAGAATTATTTTCTGACATTTGATTGGTTATGTACATGAATATAAATGAAAAAAGAGGGAAACACAGCCATTTTGACTACAACTACCCGGGGTACATCTTGAAAGGATTTTCACATTTTTTCTTCTTCACCTCTCTCAAAAGTAAGTTGTTAATTTGTAAGGAGCACTTTAAATTAATTAGTAAAAACGTTTTCTGATAGTTATTTATTGTCCCTCTGTTATATGTATAGCTTGAGATACGCTTCTCTATTATATTTATGGATTAAGTTAGGCTTCTCTAGTATAATTATGATTTTACTTAGGCTTCATCACATGCACTTTTTAATAGTTCTACTTCCTGCCTGATACCACACACTGCCCAAGGATAACTTCACTGTTAAAAACTCAGAAGTACCTGTCTGAACTTAAACCTAAAAGTGCCCTATCTCTACTGATATATTTATTTTTATGCAATTTACAGCAGGAAAATGGAAGGAGAACAAAATAAATTTAATATTTCATTCGAAATTGATCTCGAGAACAACCCAGAGGAAGAGATTGATGATTTAGACTTTTTGGATCAGTCTCTTGATCAAGAATTTCTTAAATGTTTGGAAGAAATGTAATCATGGAATCCAAATGAGGACGTTCCTGACGATATAATGTTGGAAGTGTTATTACATTTTGAAAAATCAGAGCAATACATTTTTATTTAATAATTTAAAATTGTTCCAGACATTATTCTTTTTTATATGTAATTCATGAAATAGTACCAAAATGAATATAATATAATGTGAGACTTATAGTATACTGTGCAACTTTTTTATGTTACATAGTAATTTTGCTCATAGTTACTTCCTTTCTCCCACTATATTATCTCCAATGTGTATTTGACATCTCTTTTTCATCTCCTGCCTCCATGTTGTTTCTACTTTCCTGACAAACTATGGTATGGATTCCATATACCACAATAACTTCTGTAACAACATGCAAATTATCTACAGAGGAGACAATCTACATTGAATTTAAAACTCTAAATTGGTACCTACATGCTGGTACTTATATCACCCACACAACACAACAACTCTATGCAGAGCTACCCTACCTCTAAGCACTTTAAATTATTATTTTACTGTTTCACTGGGTTTGCCTTTTGGTACGCTCCCCGGTAAGCTCCCCGGTGTGCGTACCGGACGCTCCCCCTGCGAAAATCGAAAAAAAAAGTACTTTTTTTTTGTCCCGCGGGACCCTTGTATGGCCCCCACATCAAACCTAGGGGGTCAGGGGGGGTCTACCTTGCCCCCTTTTGGTCATTTCCCCCTTTGTTTGTGCCACCTCTTGTGTCTCGATCCTACCGAGACACAAGATGGCGGCCGCTCCGGACTGTTTGGAATGTTTACAGACACCCAATCAGCTTTCCGCGCGCGAACTCACGTTGCGCGCTGGTACGCTCCCCGGTGCGCGTACCGGGGCGCGCTTATAGATATATATATTTTTTTTAACCTAAATTACTCAAAATCCTCTGGAGCACATATCTTGAGATATAGCAAAGGCACATCGGGCTACCAGTCCCTACAATTTTGCCAAGCTTGGTGAAAATCCATTCAGCCGTTCGAGCTAAAAGTGAGTCCAGCCGCCCTATGGAAATTATCATGGGGAAAACACGTTTTGGGACCCCCTTTTATCTCGGCCCCCACTTGACAAATCCCCCCCAAACTTTCAGGAAAGGAGCGGAGCGCAGCGAGGCAAATTTGAGGAAAATTACAGGCAGATCCCTCAATCTGCGCCAAAGTTATTCCCAATAGAATGTTGCGGATTTCCTATGGAAAACAATCCTAACTATAACTACCTACTGGCGAGCACCAGTAGGTAATATATATATATATATATATATATATATATATATATATATATATATATATATATTAAAAAATGCTGATAAAAAAAACAATACCAATGTGTATATAATGTTTAGCTGTCATAAAAATGCAAATATTTTCAATACATTTAAAGTACATACCTTTATGTTTATTGACATGTAAAAGCATAAATCATTATACAAGAAAATAATAAAAAGGAATAAAAATATTCCTTGGGGAAAGCGTTGGACACTGAGGGGTTAGGATTTCCTATTCCCACTCTAATCTAGATAACATTGGAGAATCTGTTGGACGTTGATGAGCTTAGATTTACTACTGTAACTTCAATGGAGAAAATCTTGGACAATGAGAGGTTGGATTTAATATTTATACTCCAATCTAAGCTACATTGGGGAGCATGATGGACAGTGAGGGGTTCGGATTGCCTATTCCACTCCAAAGCGAGCTACATTGGGAAAAGTGCTGGGCATTGAGGAGTTAAGATTTACAATTCCCACTCAGATTCATCATACATTGGAGAAAGAATTTGACATTAATGGGTTCAAATGTACTATTTCTATCTCTGTCTAGGATATATCTGTATATGTGTTGGGCATGGAGGGGGTAGGATTTACTATTCCCACTCCATTCTAAACTATATTGGGGAAAGTGTTGGAAATTCACTATTTGCACTGTAAAATAGCCCACATTATAGGGGAAAGAGGCCATTAGCAGTTTATATGGAGGATGCTTTTTAACAATGCTCCCATTCTCCTCTGCCATCTACCGCCATCCTTTTGGTTTAGCTGGGCGGATGGTATCTAGATCCCATGGCCGCTGTGTCTCTACAAAGGTTGGAGGACTGAGGATTGGTGACTTTGGCTCAAATGCTGGTGTGGCGGAGTCAGCGGCCATCAGACTGGAGGACAACATGGTGCCCGGCCAGCAGTGGTAGCAAGGCCTTGCCATAGCTCTCCAGGGCTCCTGTACTGCTGAATTCGAGATCCACGCCTGATCGGTGGAGAGTGTTGCGAATTGGCAATGGTAGTTGGTCAACAGCATGAGGGCCCACGACCAGACATGTGACTGTATGGTGTGGGGGGGCTCTTGCTGTTGGCCTGCTTGTTCTGCTAGGGCTGAGGGGGTGAGGCTCTCAGTGACATCCAACAGGCAGGTGAGTGGTGCTAGGGGACATGGGGTGGCCCACAGTCTCCGAAGGCCAGAACAGGCATGTGGTCCTGCCCCACTGCCCTATACCAAGGACTAAAAGAGGCCTATCAGAGCCATTTGACCTTGCCTAAAGCAGTTGTAAGTGAGGGGTCAGCCAAGAAATTTTCCAGTTGCTTTGTTGCTTCTTGAACTACTACCTAATATTGGGTTGGGCAGTCAGAGTTCAGTACTTCACTTAGATTCTGCCCCCCCATCATGATGTTATTATTACTGGACCTTACAGGAGGGAGTCACCTCAGCTGATCCTCATCACGACCTTCGGTGCTCCTTTGAGCAATGAGGCTGCTCAAGCACCCTGTCGGGAGGGCGCACTTCGCACTCCACCACATTGTGATGCCAACCACAGCGGGTGGATCTCTGGGTGCTTGTGCTGCCTTTAGGGCTCCCAGGGGCAAGCGTGCCGGCAGAAGACACATAGCCCACCCACTCCCAGGGAGTTCTACCTAGGAGCCCTGGAGAATTCAGGCTCTCAAGGGGGATAGCATAGAATGCCTACGATCGGGCCCACAATGCTGGAAGGAGTTTGGCTGCCCCTAACACCCTGATACTAATACTGGAGCCTTGAACCACTTTGGCAAGAAGAAACATGCAGAAGGACAGGGCCCCATCATTAAGCATCCAGTAAAAAATAAACAAGCATATCATCTGCTCCTCGAAGGCTTCCAGGCAACACAACACTTACCCTTCAGCTCCTGTCCCCCGACCCCTACAGATGTGGCACAAATCCTGCAGGGGTATTCAATGTTCCCCCAAAAAATTGTGATAGTAGGGGTGGATGTCTCCCTCCTTCATCAAGACCTTTGCAATGTGGCAGGAAGGGTCACCAAGGCTGGAGGTAGAGTCTCCACCCTGGAAGATGAAGCAACCGACCTTAAGGTGAGGATGATGGCCCTCATCTATGCTACCCACATCCTAGAGGCCAGAGTGGAATACACAAAGAACGATCTAGATAAAATAATGTGGATTCTTGGGGTTATCAAAGGATGCCAAAACTCCCCACGCAGAAACCCTCATAGAAAATTGGGTCAAGTCTTGGCTCCCAGAAGAAGATTTCTCTCCATGGTTCATTGTGGAGCAAGCACACCAAGACCTCATGTAGAGACTCCTTCCAGGCACTACTTCCGGCCCCATCATAGCTAAAGTTCTGATCTATTGAGAAAGAAACCCCATCCTGAGGCATTTGTGCACAGGAGACTCTCACTTTCCAGTCGGCCCCCATTAGGATCTTCCAGGATTATTCAAGGGTTTTCTAGAAACAGTGCAAGTCCTTTGATGTGGTCAAACTTATATGTGTTACTTTTCCTGGCAAAACTGAAGAAGATACACATTTCCCACACTCACTTCTTTGAGATCCGAGAAAAGGCATAGATATGGGTAGCAGAGAAGCAAGCCCTCAGACGGCATGATCCTCCAGGTGTAGCCGTGGTGGGACCCGTTGTCTCCTGTCACCCCCTATATACTGACTAGGCCACAGCAGCAGCCCAAGTCCAGGAGGAAATGGGGTTTGCCTAAACGTTCTCCTAAATTCATGGATACCCTCCATAGAAACTCCCAAGACGAGAGGGGCAAAGTCCAAGCTGTTCCAGCATTCTGTGCAACTCCAGACATTTTGCATGTGGAGGCTCTTTATGAGGGAGTCAGTGACAGGAGTATCACCCACGACAAATTCCTGAATATGTTTGGCTTCTGTTTACAAGGACTGGTTCTAGGGCATTCAGCGACCATGAACAAATGATTCTGCATAGGAGGAGGATGTCCGCCTCAAATTCCTCAAAATGTATTGTGTTTTCTTTGTAGGGGACATTAGAGTGACAGATTGGGTGGAAGTGTGTGGTGGGGGATTATTATTGTAGGCGGAAGGTTTGTTTAAATTTTTCACTCATTTTAAATTGCTGTACCATGTTGTATTCACACACAGACCCAGCACCATGCACCACATTTCTTAGCACCTATCCACCAAACAGTAATCAAACCCTCCTGTTGCTTTTATGGCTGACTTTGGTCTCTTCTCCTGGAGCGTTAATGGGCTCCAACTGTCCCTTTCTGCGCAGAATCGGTTATGACCACGTTTTTCATTCAGGATTTAATAGGGCTCCACAGGGATGGACACACTGCTTTACAGGCACTTCCCCCTAGAGTTTACACAGATTATTCAAGACCCACTGGGCCGCTATGTCAGTTTGGTGGGTACACTTGAGGGGGAATCCATACAACATCCTCAGTTTCCATTCCAAAGAAACAAATGAGCAACAGACTTATCGAACAAAAGCACCTCACTTAATACCACTTCTCAGCACCCGTTGCTCTTTGGTGCCACAGTTCATAGATTCCAAAAATATAATTGTCAAAGAGCAGTGCACGTGAACAGAAAACCTTTTAGTCTCTTCATAGTTTCTTTTAATTCTTTCTTATCATTTCAGGTTATGCATTTCTCTAAAAAGAAGCAGCCAACGCATTTCGTTTCAATTGGCAAACTGCCAGGAGAACTTCTTCAGGGCTGCAGATAAAGTAACACAAAACATGTATAAGATACCCAGAACCATAACAATTTGACAGACCACATAAATACAATCTATTACAATTTGATACACACAAACAAGCACCTCGTTACAAAAGATTATACATTAAAATTGTCACAGACAAGAAATCATATCACAAGTACAGACCAGATAGTATAAGATTCTTTGTATATAGGTTATTACACATCAGGATATGGGGGACACTAAAAGAGACATTATTTTACCACCTAGTCATTTTCACGTTAAAGTTATTACCTCATTGTCTGAATAAAATCTCTGTAGTGTGATGTTAAATCCCTGTGCACAGAGACTAAGGGGCATATTATCAAGAATGGCGTTAAATATTATCACCGGTTTAGCGGCAGAAAACTGCCGCTAAAGCGGCAATAATGGGCTTGATATTATGCCCTTGAGAATTCCAATAGAAGTCCACGTTCTGGTCTGAACATGGGCTTCTATTGGAATTCTCCAGGGCATATTATCAAGCCCATTATCGCCGCTTTAGCGCCAGTTTTCTGCCCCTAAACCGGCAATAATTTTAACACAATTCTTGATAATATGCCCCTAAATTCTTTGACCACAACGGAGCATAAACAGTAAATTTAAAATGAATATTACTTGGAAGGTGTAAAGCGCAAAGGAGCAAACGGAAGGAGGGTGAAAGACAAACAGATTATAGTCTTCACCTTTAAGAATTTGCCTAACTTATAACTGCAATGGTCGCTTACAATCCTGTTTTGGTAACACCAGTGTTGATCAAGAGAAGCGAAGTCTAAAAACTGATAATATAATACCATAATTAAATATACATTTCATTAATTTCATAAGCCAACAATGCTTTAAAAATAGGTGAAGGGACTTAATTGAACATCTCACCTTAAATATCATAAGCCAACAGTGCTCTTAATAATAGGTGAAGGGGGCTTGGTTAAACATCTCATGTATAACTCATGGTGAGCCTTAAAATAGGCTTACTTATCATACATTTCATAAGTCAACAGTGCTTTGCAAATTGGTGAGGGACACTCGATTAAACATCTCACGTTAAATTTCATAAGCCAGCAGTGCACTAAAAAAAGGTGAAGGGGACTGAACATCTCATGCATAACTCATAGTGAGCCTAAAACAAGCTTACCAAATAACAAAGTACGCTCAGCATATCAATAGGATCGACTGCACCAAAATCATGTCAGCGGGATGGTACCCCTAGTCTTTATTAAATCGCGTCCAATGTACACCGCCTACAGTAACAAACATAAAAAAAAATTGCAATCGTTGTATATACACTAAACTAGTCACACAAAATCTCCTAATTCAAATACTAATATCCCTAAATACATTATTTATTGCTACTCCTATTTAATTCTAACCAAAACATAGTTGATACAGATTCAGCCAGTTGTAGTGACAAGCCCGTGTATCGCCCAGTTATAGAGCCATAGGCAAAACCCACGATTCCGTTCCCTATTCACGCGGCTCATATACAAGGGATTATGGGTTAGTTATTTTATACAAAAACTGCGAGCTCTTATTCACAAGAAAAGGGAGAACACTTGTACATGTATTACCGACCAGAAAGTTATTTAACACAATCAAGAGTAATAAATAGCATTTATGTTATACGATCTTGGAGACATCAGCAAAAATCCTTCAGTCATAACGGGCCACTCCAGAGGAACGACAAACAAACTTATTTATAACAAAGTTTCAAAGTGAACTAGCAATGAACAAGCATTGCCCCTCCATATCTCTAAGCTATCTTAAACATACCTTGATAAGTGGGCAACGTCCAACAAGTTTGTGTCTTTATATACCCTTCAAATTGGGACTGATTAGCAACACCTGTCAAATCTATCAACTGGTGTGTCTGGATGCTCAAAGAAGATTGCACCAATGTCAGCACCATATAAGAAGTAGGAGTTGTAATTACCAGTATTCTAATGCAACTCAGCATTCGGGAGACCACATAAATGGCAACACCATATTGGAAAGAGAAAGTAGAGTCCTAGAAACTGCCAATATTCCCTGTACGAATCTAAAAAAGCTATTAAATATACAATACGGTGCTTCACATGCCGCATTATAGAGCTACAGCTTAGCACTCGACCCTGGCGTTTACAATTACAAAAACGTCAACAATAAAACAGATCCTTATTGAAAAGTTACCAATATCTCTTAACCCACACTTTGCTCCAAATTCTTCAGAACTACAATACCCGCCAGCCGTTCATTGCGAAAACGTCAGCCCTACTTAGTTTTCCTGTATTGGTCTTGAGCGCCATATAAAAAGAGACCAAAATCTCTTATTCATGATGTATATTGTCAAGCAAATTACCATGATTAAGAAAATAGATTCATATCATATATCAATAAATACTTATTTATTTAAGCCTGCAATCAATGCCACGTGACAGACACATAATATTTGTAAAAACCTTAGTAGAAAGGATAACATCATTGAAATATAATGAGCAACTCCTATATATATAAATATAAATGAAAATGGGTTGAGAGTGTTGACATTTTGGTCGTATTTTGTGTATTCTTCTACAAGACCATATTCAGGACAAGGTGTTCAATTGGGAACTGAAGACCCCTATAGAAATGAATAATCCAGTAAAATGTGTATGTATCAACGAAAGATATCAAAAAGAAGACTATACACCCAAGGCTGGAGAAAGAAAACTAAAATCAGTTGCCCACAGATAAAAGGGAAAAAATACCCACAAAAGTCCAGTAAAAGGTTTGTTAATTTGAAAAATTATGTCATATCATTACCAGAACACTCTCTGCTGAGAGTGGGAAAACCTTAATCCGCTGCTTGCATAGATACAGAATGATATGCTTATTCGAAAAGAATGAACATAAGATATATGTTCTAGGCTATCTGTGTAGAGTGCAACTCAGTTTGCAATAGAATGAGTATACTCCAATTATCCCCCCAAAAAATAGAGGAGTGTTAACCCTTAGTCATAAATAAGGAACATCTAAGTTATCGAGAGATCTGAAAATGTAGCTGGAGAATGATCAATAATAAATCTAAGCACTGGTGAAAGGTATAACTGAACTTATAAGTAAGGCTGTGCTGGAAAGCTAGAACAAGCTGTTCAGCAACAACACCCAGACTTACTAGATAGGTGTGAAAAAGAGATCTGCCTGAATGGAATCGGGCCTATCAAAAGTCCCTCGATATAGGACAGTCCTTGTACTACTTTACAAACAGGCACAACTTGCTCTAAATGAAAAGAAGCACTAAATCTAGACTATATAACGTTACAGGCTTGAAAGTAGAATCATAAGTGCAGTAACACTTACTACATCAATGTGGAGGTTGCATCACTCATCCTATCAAGTGTAGATTTAAAAGAGGAACCCGGGGGTATATAAATACTTCCATGTGCGGTGATGTGGCAATTGCAGGCGTGTACGTATATATGAATTTGAAAAAGAGTGGCAGCCATCTTACAATGGTGAAGAGACCAAAGTGTAACAATGAATCATTCTCATTGATGTGTTGTCAGGTTCCACTCAAGGATACCAAGACAAAACTAATAGTCTTTATGTGGGGGTAGATTGAATTAAACAAACTTAAATTATATAACAGTGGTGATTATATATGGTACTGAAACCCTTGAATGGAATATGGTAGCCACCTAAAAGTGTCATGTAGGAGACAGTAATCTTTATTTGTACGTATAAGTTACTTAAACAATTAAATATTTTCTACATTTTTCGGATTCAGAAAGGGAGACAATGTTATACACTAGGCTATACAGCAGATTTCAAATAAAACAATGTTCATCAATGATTGACATAATAGAAAAACAATACAAGAGCTGAAAAAGTGAAAACATATCTTTAGGAGGTCACCTGTTTGAAAACAACCACAATTCACAATCTGGTTGACATCATCTTGGGACTTTTATTAGATTAACAGTGGTATCACAAGTTGTTACATGATGGATACCCGTGTGTGCCAAGCAACAGCTGAATTAAGACCCTTAGTTACATTTTGTGTATGACAGATGCAACGATTTTCCTTAATTGTTAAAATCTGTTCAACATCGGGCTAGCTCCTGGAAGGCTTAACCACATCAATGACCCACCACATACCATATCTTTCTCAGAATGTTTACATGAGATATAATGTTCAACCATAGGGACATTTTCAACTTTGATTAAAATTCTCGATTGGTGTTGCAAAATTCTTTTTTTTACTTGTTGCGTCGTTTTACCTATGTAATGGAGTCTACAAAGGCATTTGATACAATACACGACATTGCTTGTATTACAGTTAAAAAAGTTTTGCAATGTAACCTGTTGGCCATTAGTGTTGAACTTCTTCATGGTTGTTGTGGTATTACAGGCTGCACACATGTTGAATTTAATGTGCCCTACCACAGGTGATAATTGAACCATATTATTTGTAGATGTTTTGTTCAGCGTATCATATGCATGGACCAAGCGGTCTTGCAGATTAGATCCACTTTTAAAAGCAAAAAGTGGTTGTTGTTGGAATTCAGGTAAACTCCTTAACAACTCCAGTAAACAGAGAGAGACACATAAAGTACCCACGATTGCCCGCCTGAGATTTATATACTCGGTGTGCCATAGCTGTAATGACAAAACTGTATTGTCTTTATGTGTCTCTCTCTGTTGTGCTGTAGTAGAATTTGATTAATTTATCTTGTATTGTCCATTGAATTCGCCTTTTATTTTCCTCATTATATTGTGTTGAGTTTGATCATATACTGTTGGAAGAAAAGGTTTTCCGCTTTCTCCCCCCTTCTTTTTAATATCATTTATAATATGGTACCACCATATTTTTTAACTTGTGATTTTTTATGTTTTTAAGAATAATAAATTTGTACAAGTTTTTTACATACGTATTGGTTTGCTTTATCGTGTTTAAATTTTAAAGTGTTCAAAATTAATATGTGGGCTTAACAAATGAATTGTGCCAAGGGAAACACTCCATTTCACTATCAATTCAAGTTTGACAGGGTATCACTGCAAAAGGTTAAGTCCAACGAAGCTCACCAATGCAGGGACATGTCCATCTGGTGCGTGTATGAGAATGGCAACAAAAGCAGTAGGTTCCTTTACTGGCTGGCCACCAGGGATGCCAGCTCCAAATCGATTGCTTCCAATACAGACACATCGGGACTAGCTGCACAAACATAAGTTGCAATAGCAGGTGCCTTTGCTGATTATTCAGAGCGGCTTTACACTTATCAACTGAGGCTTGCCCAAGAACTAGCCAACCTTCTTCTTGATGATATTAATCTTCCACACCTTGCTAGGTCTCAATAAGAAGAACTGGAATCTTCTCTCACCAAAGATGAAATACAAGCTGAAATGCATGCAATGAATCAAAGGAAAACCCCTGGCCCAGATGGATTCCCTCTTGAGTATTATTGTACGTTTTGTGTTAATCAATCTCTACAACTGGGTGGCACAAATCGGCTCCTTCCCGGCTGACTTGGGTTTTGCTGTTCTTCTTATTTCCCCATTTCTATGATAAATGCAGGTATACAAATCTTCACTGAGTGGCAACCAGGCTTCAATGAACCCTGGGCTCCCTAGTACATACAGATCAATGTGGCTTCATGCCTAATATTAGCACACAACACTGTATCACGCACGTTTACACTGCCCTGGTCCACATTCATGAAATAGCAGATTCCATAGTGCTACTGCTCATAGACCGCGAGAAAGCTTTTGATTCAGTCGACTGGGCCTACTTGGACCTGGTCTTCCAATGCATGAACTCTGCCCCATGTTTCCCAAGTATGTTACGGACCTGTACAGGGCGCCTTCGGCGACAGTCCTCATACATGAGGTACTATCACAAACCTTCCCGATCAAGCGCACAACTAGGCAGAGGTGCCTTCTCTCAATGCTTCTCTTTGCTCTGGCCATTGAGCTTCCAGCCAAGATTATCCATTGTGATGATGATGGAACTGGGGAGGGACACTAAAAAATAGGATTTCACTTCATGCAGACAGTGTCTTCCTCTTCCTAGCAGACCCCCAAGCATCTGGTCCCACAGTTCTAGACATTCTGAAAGGTTTTGAGGAGGCCTCCGGTCTATATACAAACAAAGTCAAATTATTTTTAGTACCAATATGCAAATACAAAGCAGAAGTTACCTGGCAACCAAACACACAACCACTGCCTCAGTTTTAAGTATCTCAGTGTTCGCATAGCTATGGTGCCAGAACTCACATGCAGCCTCAACCCCACCCCTCTCCTGACAGTCACTAAAACCAGGTTACACACCTTTAATAAACCCCTTTCTAAATACAATGGGACAAGTGGTTCCAATCAAAATGATGTTTGTACATGCTGCATAATTTCCCACTCCACATTCTTAATGCCTGGTATACTGGGATCACAGCGCTGATCTGACCCTTTCTCTGGAGAGGCACACCACCTCACAAACCTCTTACAAAGGGCTGTTGGTCAGTTTCTGATAGAGGGTTGGTGTCGGCAGACATCCAACTATAATAATGGGCCTCCCAGCTCCTTCTTATTAATGATTGGCTGACTAGGGGCTGGAAAGCCCTGGCATACCAACTGGAACTGCCCCATTTTGGACTTTGATAATGTTATGCACAGCCTCTATGACCGACTCCTACCCTCCAGCACCATAGAAGTAACTAAGACTGTCTTCCTTTGCTGACGGGCAACCAACAGATTCACAGGTTGGGACCAAACAACAACCCAACATACTCCTGTTTGGAGAGGTCCTGATTGAGATGATTACTTTGAAAGTTGTCTGACGCGGGTCGCATATGCACTCATTTCAGGACCTACAGACTACCTTCACAATATCACATACCCAATTTCATAATAATTTTGAACTTTCACATGCACTTACAATCATGCACTGAACAGAAGTTACTGATTTGCCCTAATTCTGCCCTCCAGAGGTGAAGCTGCTGATGGGGGCCTGGGCCAAAGATGCATCTCCCATATGTATCGTACAAAAATCTGTAATGTCCCAGAGGCACTCGAGACACTCGAGCACAGGTGGGAGCAGTGGGTAGAAAGCCTGGAAGAAACTGAATGGCCGGAAGTGTTCATGGCCCCTCATGAAACTTCTGTATAGAGCAACTGAGGATGATACAAATACACTATCTACACATGACCTATTTCCCACCAAAGTGGCTCAAGGATGCAGGTATTCTTCCTAAACCTAAATGCACCCACTGCTCACTTCCAAATGACAATTTCCTCCATATGGTGTGGCATGCTAGTGGCAGCTAATAGGCCATACTATATCTCAGGTTCTAGACAGATTGGTCACTTCAATTCAATGTATGTATTATGATTTGGAACTCAGAAGAGTTCCACATAAAAACATATATCCAATTTATGAAATCATCTAACACTTAAAAAAAAACAAGCTAATAAAATAAGAAAATCCGTTTTCATAAAAAAAATGCAAAATTCATAGTTGAGTGTTAATTGCAAAGAGGAGCAATATGAGCACAGGATCAATTTTGGAGTCATTACAAATACAAAGCTAGCAGGGGCTGAACAAGGGAAACTGTACCAGTAGATCTTTAGATAACTGTTCATTTTAAAGACAGCAAACAAACAATATGCTTGTAATGATACAATGAATTCACCAAGGTTTAAGAATGAAAATACAAAAGAATTTCGAAAATTCGGGATATGGTACGCAGTAACTAGCAGAATAAAGGGACACGGAAAAGTGTGACCAGAGAGGCTGGAACTGCCTGGTGAACATTGCCATAGGAATCAGTTGTGCACAAGGAGAATTACAGCCATTGGAAGGGACTGTGTACAGTTCCTGAATAGTGTCTGGCCTAGGCTGACCACCTGCTGCTGTCTGGCACCCCGATGTGTGCACTTCAAGGGCTTGTTGGCTTGCTCCCTGTTTGCTTGTGGTGGTCTCAGGGACATCAAAGACCTCCCGCGAGGGACCCACAACATCTACCTGTGACACCTGGAGAGTGGTTCCTCCTCAAGTGCCAACATCATCTGTTGGATACAAACTAGTAGCGCAGTGTGAGCATGGCACTAAGTATTGTGCCTGGAGACCAGATTGCCTTGTGCAGAGCCCCAAAAGTACTACCTGCATCTAGGAGTGTTTTCCCTGTATCGTGGGGCCTTGAAATGCATAAGTGTCTTGTTCTGTGGTGATCGTATTCATTGGATGCGGCACCACACGAGTCCCGCTTCGTCGATCGTACAACATCGCTCGGGGGACATGCTGACTACATGCTCAATGCATGCGGTGTCCGATTCACATGTTGCTACCTTTGGAGTTGAGAGCGTATCTGTAGTAGTTCCTCATTCTACCTATTGCAAGACTGCTGAACTTGCACCTGGGTTTATTACCGCAATTGTCTGGTGTGACTTAAATCAACATGCAGCAGACGTTGTGCCTCATTTCCAGGGAGAAACAGAATTTGCAACTCTTCATTGTGTTTGACTGGAATTGTCCGGTGTGACTCAGCTCACTGCGCACCAGAGGTGCCTCATTTGCAGGGAGGTACTTTGTTTGCGACTGTGCATTGTGTGTGACCAAAACTGTCTGGTGCCACTCGTCTGAGCACCAGATGTTAAGCCTCAATACCAGGGAGGAGAGGAGGAGTGGATTTGCGTTCCAGGGTGCCCAGATTGCCCGGGCACTACTTTAATCAATATGTGTCTTATGGGGTGCCTCCTTCTTCCAAAAGGCTCGCCTGCCTCATTCCCCAATCACTGACTGCTCCTTTTTGTGCCCTCAGTTGCACCTAATTTTTGTTGATCAAGGCTACTAAGGCAGGATCTGAGCTCACAATGGTCATCCTAGTTGCAAGTATTTGCATCCAGTTAGATCAAAAAGAAAGGTAGCGATAAGTACACCATGTCCAGCTGTGAAGAAACTCTCAGTGCTCTATCCGGGTGATAGGTGGATAGTAATGGGTGATTTCAATGCAAGCCTTATCACTACAGGCCCTAATACACCAGTTGTGGCCCTGGATGATCAGATCTGGACCATACCTGTGATAAGGAGGCAATATCAAAGACTGGACAAACATGGAGTTGTGGTGGCATCTTTCATAAACCAGCATTTTAGATCAAGAGTTATTAGGCAGGGTGGAAAAAATAAAGTTGATCCGTTATCCCAAACTTATTTCCAAAAGGGTTGTCATGTCGAAGACAATCTTAGTTGTATCGCCCACTTGATTGAGCCGGGAAGGCAAGGGCCATGTATACAGGATAAATTGATTTCAAAACCACGTTTGATAGTGTATCATGCCCAAAAATTTGGGAAAAGCTAAACAACTGGGGTAGCCCTCAAACTTTATTATAAGCATTCATTACCCTTTATTCGGCTACTTGGGTGAAAATTAGAGTCAGCTCAGGATGAGCCACCATGAGTAAAATTGATTCAAATAAAGGATTAAAACAAGGGTGCATTTTGGCACCTTTTTTGTTCACATTGTACATGGCGGATCTCCCAGAGTATCTAATGCAAGCGACAGACTTTTTCCCCCAAATTTGGAGTAGTCAAAATCCAATCACTAGACAACTCAGATGAAACAGTACTGCTAGACCGCTTACTGCAGGGTGAATTTTTTTTAAGGTAAACATAGGAGAAACAAAGGTGATGATAATCACTTGGCAATGAGCAAGGAAAGGGTCTTATTCATTGAGGGAAAAGTCCTAGAAGTGGTTCCCACATTTAAATATAATGGTGTCTGGCTTGATCATAGGGGACACTTAGCAACACATATCACAGCCCAACAGGGGGTAGCTAGTTCCCAGGAAGGGTGAATATATTCAGAGACAAAATGGCAACCTGTCTGGATAGAGCACAATCACCCTGTCATCGAAGAGTGTTCCTGTTGCCAAATTGCACCTAACATGCTCAAATCCGTTTAGAACTTAGGTTAACATCTCAGCAATGGTAATTTAAAGTTAGGTATCTAACCTATTATTTGAAAGCTAAGCAGGACCAGGAGTGTACACTAAACATTAATAAATAATCCTGCAACAAACTGGCATAAGGTTTTTTAATGCATGTTGTGGAGGCTCTTGAAGATCAATCAATGTGGGTAGGTGGGCTTTATATGCCTGTAGTGGTCAAATTATTGACAAAACAAGCAAAGCTAATATCGGCGGAACATGATGCACAAGCAGTAAAAAACTGGGGCATGCAGGTGGGCCACAGCACTCTATGATTACGGGTCTCTGCCATTGTATCTTTTGTTGCCCCTTAACCTGATAATGAAGCGCACATTAATGGGCTTACACTTTGGCCTAGTACCGCTGAAGGCATTTTGGTATGGGTGGAAGAACCTTGAGGAGAAGGATAGGCAATGTCACCTTTGTACCAAGGTGGAGGAATCAATGACCCATGTGCTCTGTATCTGCAGGGTACTCAATCCGCTAAGAACATTTTGGCATCAGCCAAATTGGCCCATCTTAAACATCCAGACCTGCCAAGGAGCACTAGAAGCATGCTTGCGAGAAGACTCTGTTACACTGGTGGCCCGCTTCATGAAATTTATGAAAGATGTAGCAGTATTGTTGGAGACTAGTCATCAGTAAGAGATATAGACTGAGGAATTTGACTTATTATCTGTTTTTAACATCTCTTAGGCATTCTTACGTAGTTTTTATCAATTCAAGTCTTTTTAAGTAATGTATTTTTTAACACAAACATGCTATTTTCATGTATGTAATGATTGCAATGAATTTAATTATTTGTGGAACAAAAAATGAGTCTTTAAACCTTTAAAATCAGTTGCACCTCATTATGGTGCTGTGTGAGCATGTGTGCGAGTGGGGTCCATACGGACCTGCCTGATATCCATTGCACCACATATTGGTACTGTATGAGCATGTGGGAGTGACTGCCTGTGAATAATTGCACCACATCGTGGTGTTGCTTTACATGTTGATTCCTTGGCAGTGTTGTAATTATCTATGTGTACACATGTCTGATGCCGTTGTGATCTCGGGTGGTCTCTATAACTGTGTGGTATTGAATTATAATAATTGCCAAAGTGTGCCTCAGTTTGACAATGTTTTGCACCAAATAAGGAAGCAGGGGGCGTAAAATACGATTGTTCCCAAGCGTGCATGTTACTGATGTCATTTTAACATGATTGGGCCTAGTACTGCTAGTGATATCTCTCAATTTGATTTATGCCCACAAATGCATGATGTTCATGTTGTGTTAATTAATGTGGGTGTTGAATACAGACCTTATTTACATACACCATGTGTATAGTCTCTTTTGTGAAGATCAGTGTATTTATTGTGTGAGAGTGCTGTGCCAAAGCTTTACACATTGGCTCTGTGATAAGCTTAACTGCTCAGTGCCAAGCTACCCAAGGGTGAGCGCAGGTTATACAGTGAGTGTAATCATCCACCCAGGTTCTGTCTGGCTATGACCTCACCTCAACTAACCAAAATTGGGTCAATACCAACACCTATTCTATATCCTTTGAAATTGAAGTATTTCAATTATTAATAGTTATATTTGTAAAACGAATTTCGGATATGATTTGATTTTGAGCTTTATAGAGCACGACTAATGCCCATGGGCATCTTGGCGCTGCCATTTGGAAGATAGGAATCTGCCTAGGATGATTTACAGTGAAAAAGTAAACAGCCAGGCTTAAGTAATTTTCTAAAGGCCATAGAGTCGAATAGTTCCTCAAGGTCCAAGGCATTTGATTCCGTAAGCAAGAAGTGACATTGGTGAAGCTTTTGCCTCCCCATGTAGCCTTTTGAGTCAGCCAAACTGACTCATTCTTGGCCCTGATTGATCTGAGCTGTTTATTTTGGCATGTACAGGTGTCCAAGGCAGTGGATAGGTCTAATAGAACCACTGCCGCCTGTTCTCCCCTATGCAGGATGTCCACGATGTTACATTGATAGTAATGTTTATAACTTTTTAATATGTAATGTAATATGGGTGTAAGTAAACATCTGTATTTAGGATACATGCTTGGGGCAATATTACAGTTAAGTCTTTTAATACACATTTCATAATTGAAATAACATTGCATATCTATATATTTTAATGGTTACCTATAAATTCTAAGATGGCACATGTAAGGCACCTCAGGTAGTCAGATCTACTACATAGGCACTAATTCTTAAAGAACAACACTGTTCATCCATGAAAACTGAAGATGGCCGAAATATTTCCTCCGAACCTTTCTATTCTTGGTTGATAGATGTTAAGATCTATTTGGGATACAAAATGGGTATAATGCTATGTTGTGTTATGCTATAAAAATGTCTATAGTGCATGGATACCCCCAAAGGGACCTCCCGGCACTAGACACAGTCAAAGGTGAGATATGGCAGCAGTATGACAGAGAGCAGTAGCCTAGCTAGAAAACAGGCATGATTTCATCTGATTCCAATCGTAAGTGATCCTAGATTTCCCTAATGTTAGGTGGCATAGAGTTCCATTGGGTTGGGGCTAAGGAACGAAAAGAACAGCTTCCCATGCTGACCCTACTGTAGTAGGAACATGGGCCAAGTTTAAATAAGCAGAGCAAAGTGCTCTAGAGTACGTGTAGAAATGCATCAGAGTCGACAGGCTGGGGGGGCTCCTTACGTATATAGAACTTTGAGGGAGGTACATATGGTCCTACATTTGGTACACTTTTTGAAAGGTAGGCAGTGGAGCTTCACATGAAGATGTGAGGCAGAGGTCAAGTTGGGGAGGAGAAAAATAAGTCTCAAGGCATTTTGAATGACCTGCATACTATTCAGAATGTTTTTTCGTGTTGCAGATAGAGGATGTTGCAGTATTCAAGTAGCAAAGTAACCAGGGTTTACACGATCAGTTGGTGTATTTGCTGAGAAAAACAGCACAAAATTGGCTTAAGTTTCCTGAGAATGCCAAAACAGTGACCGGCTAGCATTTTACCTTGTATTTTCAAAGGATAGAGAATTATCCATCTATATCCGAATGTTTTTCACCATTGATTTGGGATCAGGGGGAGAGCCCAAAATTGCTGGCCACCATCGGTCACTGCAGAGATGTGTAAGCCTGCCCATCACGAGAATCTATGTTTTGGTGGCATTACGTTTTAGGCAATTATCATGCATCCATCCAACAACTGCAGTTAGACAGTTTTTTAAATTAGCGCTGTCGATGAGCGATTCTGCACCTAAGGTAAATAGGCAGCTGTGTGCCGTCAGCATACAACACAGTGGTCTAACGTAAATGTTAAGAAGGGTAAGGCTGAGTGTCGTACCCTGAGGAGCGGTACAAAAGGGGGTGGTGATGAATGGAGCATCTGCACCAATCAAACACTCACACCCAGTCCAGAGATATGGGTTGAATCCATCACCGTTCTTTAGCCCACTCTGCCACCCCACTTCAGACATGGCTATATGCAAATCAGTCTGACCCTGTGCCTCATGGGAACAGTCCAGCCCGAACTGCCAAGCCATGCCTTCCCTGGACCGGAAACAAGCTTCCGAGGACCGGTTTCTGGCATTACAGCCGTCTTCAGCCCGGCTTGCTTAAATCCAGTGGCAAAGTGAGCAAGGGACTCACGTCTGAGCATACCCTGCCACACTTATGGTGGCCAAAAGCGGTATAAAATGGGGTGGTGATGAACGGGGCATCTGCACCAATCAAACACTCACACCCAGTCAAGATATCTGGGTTGAATCCATCACCGTTCTTTAGCCCACTCTGCCACCCCAGTTCAGACATGTCTATATGCAAATCAGTCTGACCCTGTGCCTCATGGGAACAGTCCAGCCCGAACTGCCAAGCCATGCCTTCCCTGGACCGGAAACAAGCTTCCGAGGACCGGTTTCTGGCATTACAGCCGTCTTCAGCCCGGCTTGCTTAAATCCAGTGGCAAAGTGAGCAAGGGACTCACGTCTGAGCATACCCTGCCACACTTATGGTGGCCAAAAGCGGTACAAAAGGGGGTGGTGATGAACGGAGCATCTGCACCAATCAAACACTCACACCCAGTCAAGAGATCTGGGTTGAATCCATCACCGTTCTTTAGCCCACTCTGCCACCCCAGTTCAGACATGGCTATATGCAAATCAGTCTGACCCTGTGCCTCATGGGAACAGTCCAGCCCGTACTGCCAAGCCATGCCTTCCCTGGACCGGAAACAAGCTTCCGAGGACCGGTTTCTGGCATTACAGCCGTCTTCAGCCCGGCTTGCTTAAATCCAGTGGCAAAGTGAGCAAGGGACTCACGTCTGAGCATACCCTGCCACACTTATGGTGGCCAAAAGCGGTACAAAAGGGGGTGGTGATGAACGGAGCATCTGCACCAATCAAACACTCACACCCAGTCAAGAGATTTGGGTTGAATCCATCACCGTTCTTTAGCCCACTCTGCCACCCCAGTTCAGACATGGCTATATGCAAATCAGTCTGACCCTGTGCCTCATGGGAACAGTCCAGCCCGAACTGCCAAGCCATGCCTTCCCTGGGCCGGAAACAAGCTTCCGAGGATCGGTTTCTGGCATTACAGCCGTCTTCAGCCCGGCTTGCTTAAATCCAGTGGCAAAGTGAGCAAGGGACTCACATCTGAGCATACCCTGCCACACTTATGGTGGCCAAAAGCGGTACAAAAGGGGGTGGTGATGAACGGAGCATCTGCACCAATCAAACACTCAAACCCAGTCAAGAGATCTGGGTTGAATCCATCACCGTTCTTTAGCCCACTCTGCCACCCCAGTTCAGACATGGCTATATGCAAATCAGTCTGACCCTGTGCCTCATGGGAACAGTCCAGCCCGAACTGCCAAGCCATGCCTTCCCTGGACCGGAAACAAGCTTCCGAGGACTGGTTTCTGGCATTCCAGCCGTCTTCAGCCCGGCTTGCTTAAATCCAGTGGCAACGTGAGCAAGGGACTCACGTCTGAGCATACCCTGCCACACTTATGGTGGTCAAAAGCGGTACAAAAGGGGGTGGTGATGAACGGAGCATCTGCACCAATCAAACACTCACACCCAGTCAAGAGATCTGGGTTGAATCCATCACCGTTCTTTAGCCCACTCTGCCACCCCAGTTCAGACATGGCTATATGCAAATCAGTCTGACCATGTGCCTCATGGGAACAGTCCAGCCCGAACTGCCAAGCCATGCCTTCCCTGGACCGGAAACAAGCTTCCGAGGACCGGTTTCTGGCATTACAGCCGTCTTCAGCCCGGCTTGCTTAAATCCAGTGGCAAAGTGAGCAAGGGACTCACGTCTGAGCATACCCTGCCACCTTTATGGTGGCCAAAAGCGGTACAAAAGGGGGTGGTGATGAACGGAGCATCTGCACCAATCAAACACTCACACCCAGTCAAGAGATCTGGGTTGAATCCATCACCGTTCTTTAGCCCACTCTGCCACCCGAGTTCAGACATGGCTATATGCAAATCAGTCTGACCCTGTGCCTCATGGGAACAGTCCAGCCCGAACTGCCAAGCCATGCCTTCCCTGGACCAGAAACAAGCTTCCGAGGACCGGTTTCTGGCATTACAGCCATCTTCAGCCCGGCTTGCTTAAATCCAGTGGCAAAGTGAGCAAGGGACTCACGTCTGAGCATACCCTGCCACACTACCCGGCCAAAAGCGGTACAAAAGGGGGTGGTGATGAACGGAGCATCTGCACCAATCAAACACTCACACCCAGTCAAGAGATCTGGGTTGAATGAATCACCATTCTTTAGCCCACTCTGCCACCCAGTTCAGACATGGCTATATGCAAATCAGTCTGATCCTGTGCCTCATGGGAACAGTCCAGCCCGAACTGCCAAGCCATGCCTTCCCTGGACCGGAAACAAGCTTCCGAGGACCGGTTTCTGGCATTACAGCCGTCTTCAGCCCGGCTTGCTTAAATCCAGTGGCAAAGTGAGCAAGGGACTCACGTCTGAGCATACCCTGCCACACTTATGGTGGCCAAAAGCGGTACAAAAGGGGGTGGTGATGAACGGAGCATCTGCACCAATCAAACACTCACACCCAGTCAAGAGATCTGGGTTGAATCCATCACCGTTCTTGAGCCCACTCTGCCACCCCAGTTCAGACTTGGCTATATGCAAATCAGTCTGACCCTGTGCCTCATGGTAAGAGTCCAGCCCGAACTGCCAAGCCATGCCTTCCCTGGACCGGAAACAAGCTTCCGAGGACCGGTTTCTGGCATTACAGCCGTCTTCAGCCCGGCTTGCTTAAATCCAGTGGCAAAGTGAGCAAGGGACTCACGTCTGAGCATACCCTGCCACACTTAATGTGGCCAAAAGGGGTACAAAAGGGGGTGGTGATGAACGGAGCATCTGCACCAATCAAACACTCACACCCAGTCAAGAGATCTGGGTTGAATTCATCACCGTTCTTTAGCCCACTCTGCCACCCCAGTTCAGACATGGCTATATGCAAATCAGTCTGACCCTGTGCCTCATGGTAACAGTCCAGCCCGAACTGCCAAGCCATGCCTTCCCTGGACCGGAAACAAGCTTCCGAGGACCGGTTTCTGGCATTACAGCCGTCTTCAGCCCGGCTTGCTTAAATCCAGTGGCAAAGTGAGCAAGGGACTCACGTCTGAGCATACCCTGCCACACTTAATGTGGCCAAAAGGGGTACAAAAGGGGGTGGTGATGAACGGATCATCTGCACCAATCAAACACTCACACCCAGTCAAGAGATCTGGGTTGAATTCATCACCGTTCTTTAGCCCACTCTGCCACCCCAGTTCAGACATGACTATATGCAAATCAGTCTGACCCTGTGCCTCATGGGAACAGTCCAGCCCGAACTGCCAAGCCATGCCTTCCCTGGACCGGAAACAAGCTTCCGAGGACCGGTTTCTGGCATTACAGCCGTCTTCAGCCCGGCTTGCTTAAATCCAGTGGCAAAGTGAGCAAGGGACTCAGGTCTGAGCATACCCTGAGGAGCACCCTGAGGAGCACCATGCTCCAATGCTCTATGGGATGATTCAAAAGGGAGATAAATCACTTGAAAATCTCTCTTTTACAAACGAGGCAAACCAGGTCACAGCTTTACCCTGTACTCCCAATTACAAAAGGCGTAGGAGTGGAATTGCATGGGAGACAGTATTGAAAGCAGCACCTCTACATTTACATTTACTTAAATCTAGAATGATCACAGCCTGGAACATCTATGGAGCTGTTAAGGATATCCATTCTGAGAGACATCAAGTATTTGTTTTTGTTCTAGAAATGTTGTAAGGAGGTTGTACACATGCCTCTCCACCACTTTGGAATATAAAGGCACAAGGGAAATGGGACAGTAGTTTTCAGGCTGATTAGCATCTAGTGAGGGCTTTTTTAAAAGAGGTATAGCCATGGCATGTTTCGAGGAAGCTGGTACCTCTGCAGTACTCAGCAATATGTTGGCTACTTCCAGAAAGATAGGACCGAAACTTTCCTGAAATTTTAAAATAAGATCAGTTTTTAATGCATCATCCGGGGATCCTATTTTTACTTGACGCATTAAGGTGGAGATAGTGTCACGTCAAGCAGAGCCAATTTGTCCAAGGGTGGCCATTCCATTGGCATGATTCCGATATCAAGGACGGAAGACATAACTGTTCCCTCTTCCTTATTGATGCAGTGATAGAGATCATCAACCTTATTTACAATGTAATCGGCAAGTTTATTGCAGTCGCTATTGGAGGACCCTGCTTCTTTAGGGATAGATGTAGGTTTGGTCAAACTTTTGACCATAACAAAGATTTTTCCATGCATGATCTGATCTTATTAGCACCCCCACTGAGGGCACCCACTGCAACACTGAATGCTTCTATGCTGCAGGAGTGGGTAAGACTTGAACTAGGGCGCTCGGGGATTCATTGCTGAAGATGCTGTGGCACCATGGACACTTTTGATTAAAATCCTGAAGAGTCAAAGGAAATTTCTTACTACAGTCTAATAGTCTGCATTCTCTCTATGCGGCCACCAGTGAGTGAATATGGAATAACCCTGAACATGTTACACAAAGAAGGTTGGGACAGGAATTTGCCTGACAACTACTGGAGACTGTGAATGATGCAGTTCTTTATATATGTAGCGTTAGAAATAAAATAATATTTTTTCTTATATATGCAAGTATTTGGCTAGATATTGATTTCTTGTTTGTACCAATACAAATTCCAGTACTTTATTCAGTTTAAAACAACCATAAAAGCACACACTAAATATTTTTAACTTCTGATCATCACACAAATATATGTACAATAAAACAATGTTGTCATACAAAACCCACTAAAAAGCCTTGGTGCAGATTTGAATCAATAAACTATTAATAAAAGACAATTCATTCAATAGAACTTTGACCACAGTTCCAGATTAAACTTATCATTACTTCCCCACTAATTTCCTGTGTTATGTGCCATGAACAAGGAATCTATACACAGTTATACATACTTCATCCATCTGTAGCAATTATTGTTTGTACTGTTTGCACTTTGAGTGATAAGTCGTGATCACTAGGTAGCCTTAACTGGTCGGCCACAGCTTCCACTGAGAGTCAGGTGCAGAAGGAGCACTGGACACAGTTGAGTGGCATCCATAGTAGGTCTGGCCCCTGGACAACAGTAGTAAAAGGCCTCCACTATCACTGTTGGGCCCAGTACACCCTGCCTGCCCCATGACCCTCCAAAAGGATAACTGGCAAACATATTTGGTATAGCATATATTGTTTATTTTAAACTTATGTATAAACTTTATATTAAACACTGAAACAAACAGATGAGGAAGGCATATGCAAACTAGGCACTCACCTACATTTTCAGAGTATTTGGGTGCTTCTAAATCAGCCAGATGTGACATTAATTGTAATGCTTCAATCCAGCAGACCCAACCCTGTTTGCTGGAAAACCTCTGACATTTCACAGCACATGTCAGATTTTTTCATGGGGAAGGAAGTAGTGAAAATGTGATTTTCATTCTGACCAAGCCTTAATTTAAGGTGGAATATCTGCCTCCTGTTGACACTGCAACTTGAGTTAAATTTGCAAGGACTCATGTCCAATGCAACTGTGATATCAGAAACTATGGGACCTGGGAGTAGATGCCGACACATGACAAGATCTCTGCCAGGTGGGAGGAGATTTCTGAGTATTCTGAAGAGCTGCCATCATTGGGGCTCTGCTGAAGGCACTGGAGCACAGTCCCAAAGTGGAAGCTTGTGAAAACCAAATGGCCATGACAATATTGCAAGTTTTCTTCCAGCGATTGGAATAATTTATTTGGGATAATGTTTGGGATCATCAGGGCTCCCCTGGCATTCACAAAATGGAAAACATTATGTAAGGATGTCCACCTTTAGCAAGATGGGTGGTCTGCAGTACTCCGACCAACTGCCTATTGTCAGTCAGGCCATTTGTCAATTTTTTTTACCAGCAGAGACTTCACCAACGGAAACATGGAGGCATTCCAGACTGTACAAAGAAAGAGGGGAGAAATCGCAAGTTTGGCAGACAGGTTAGTCCACCACATTTTTGGCAGAATTGCCTGTCCACCAAACTTCAAAGAAGGCCCAAAATCCTTATAATTTTTTAACATTGGTTTCTTCTCTGCCGTCAAACTAACACTTCAGACCAACTCCATCACCTACTGTAAGGCAGGCTTCATGGCATTAAGAGTATTATTTAGTACTTCACTCATACCAATGGTGAGTTTACTTCACCCGCAAAATTGTAGATGGCTGCCAGCGCAGCAGTCATCTCTTTCATTTACAGGATTTTGTTCTTTAACCCCTTTAAAGCTAGTAAACAAACCTCCCCAGTGCTGCGCTGTCCATTATCCGGTGCTGAACTGGACGTCCAACGGTCGTGCGCAGCACTGGGGAGGTAGTGCCCGTGACGACCGTTGGCCGACGGCAGCACTTAAGGGGTTAAAATGCAAAAACAATCACCCCCTTGCTATGGGTGTTTTCTCCAATGGCATAGGGTTTTATTTTGCAGTTTTCACTGCCCCTTATTGTCAGGTTTTACCTGGCAGTGATGGACAATAAGAACTGGACATTTGCTCAGCTTTTCTAAAGAGAGACAGCAAACGCATGGCCTAACCTCCGATTGCCCTTACTCTATCAGACCTTCAGAGGTGTATGCAGGTAGAGATGGAGTAGTCTCTGCCATCTACATACTGAATTTCGGCCTGACTCTAAATGAGGTGGGCGGAACTTCACTTTGACAGAAAGGGTACTCTGTTGCAACGGTTTTAGAGGGGGCTACATCGATCTTCCCCCAGAGGCCAATGATTATGTGGTTGTTTTGACGGGCGTTTCCCAGATCGAAAACGGTCACTACGAGAACCACTGGTCCCTGAAGAATAAGACAATGCACTGGCTTAATGCGAACCGCCCAATTCCTAATGGTCGGAAGAGCAGAGTCCTGATGGTGCGTCGTGTCCCCTGGGTGGGCCCCACAAAGAAAACCGTGGTTGGGGACTGCATAGTGGTGACCTTTGAGGACCCACTTACAGCACACCACATTTGCTCCTGCCCCACCGCTGAAGGTTCTCGTGTTATACCCAGGCCTTTGTCTTTCTTCTATCCGCCACTCCCCAAAAACACACGGAAAAATGATTGGTCCTTAGTGCAGCGCCACGCATGGAGGAGCCACCCCACTACCTATCAAGATCCTCTTGCGTGCTGGAGTGGCCTTTCTACCTCGAACAGGTTTGGTGGCCTTGAGGAGGTAGATTGACTTGCAAGGCAACCTAACACTGATGTATTGGCAAAGGCCTCCTTACCCCAGGCCCGAGGGCCCATTGATAATCTCCCTTCATTGTCTGAACAGAGTCTTACTACATACCCAGTTCTGGAAGAAATTCTAGACGCCCCATCTATAGAGGAGGGATTGCCCACTCCGATTTCCCTAGAATCCCATGTTGCAATACACTTGTTGGTCCCACCGCCTATGACCCCCTTGCTACCCATGCAGATCTCTTTCACAGATGAGAATTCAACTGGTGCTATAAGGGCTCCTAACCAACAGCAGGCCAAGTTTCCCCAAAGGTTACCCATAGCGGCTGTAGGACCGGTCACCCCTGCACGCACTCCGGCTGGTGTTGATAATTCGCCATGGCTTCCTACCCCAGGTGACCCTCTGATAAACATTTTAAGTTGGAATGTGGCAGGACTTGCCCGTAACTTCGACATCCCTGAGTGGAATGTTTTTTTGGACTCCTATAACATCTGTCTTTTGCAAGAAACCTGGTGCCTTGAACCCAGGCACAGAGTGGGATTTACATCCTACTTTGTCCCAGCATCTCAACCTCTAGGTTGCAAGGGTCGCCCGTCCGGCGGCCTTTTAATATGGGTCAGCATCGCACTTGGTCTAAGCGTAAGCCAAAAGTTCACTCATTCCCCAGACCTGCAGAGGATATCCATACGCTGCCAAGGGGGAAGGAAGCTAGAGGTTTTTAATCTCTATCTAAGGGGGGCTAGGGGTGGGGCATCATCGCTTCCTGCCACAGGGCTAAATGGTGAATTAAGTGCCTGTAGCACTGACTCCTATGTCCTCCTTGCAGGTGATTTTAATTGTTGTTTTGAGCCACTCGCGAGGGAGGACATTCTTGACTCATGGGATGAGGATACAAGGAGAGGCATCCCTATTCTGACTCTTGATCCAATTCGCAAATGGTCCCAGAGTGCGATAGACATCAACGCACTCTGTATGGAACACGATCTGAGACCAACCAATGGTCGATCTAAATCCGACCCTAAGGGTGTTCACACCTATAACAGAATCGGACACACCTCCAGAATAGACTACACCATGTTGAACTACAACCTGCAAGACATGGAAGTCATTTGACAAAAAACAACCTAGGCAACCTATAGAATATAATCACAGACAAATGGCTACAAGAGGTTAAGAAAATGTATATTGCTTTATTCTCAGATTATATATTAAAAAAATGCATAACATATAGTACAATCGACAATGGACATGAATTAAAATTTACTCTCACATAAGTAAAGGTTGAACAAATTTATACATTAGTGGCAAAGAAATATATATACACGAATTCTTGGATTAAAAGGGAAAACATAGAAAAGTGGCCGATAGGATCTCTACGCGCGTTTCGGCGAACCAGCGCCTTCTTCTGGAGTAGCCACACAAAGCTCTAGAACAAAATATTTTTTAAAAACAGAACAACATTGCATTAATAATACATCTTTAAAACTGTATGTATAAAAACATGTAGCAATCTACATCTTAACACTGTAGCCAACAAGTCTTGTATCTAGATAATCTAATATATATCTTTTCATTTCCTAGTGTGAGTCATGAGTCCAATCAGACACAGGTCTTTATTTTAAGCACAATTGAAATGGATCAGTACATGGGTACAAAGATATTCATGGGATATAGTGCTTTCCTAATACTAGTTATTTCAAAAAGAGCTTAAAGCCAGAGGCTCAAATGGATATACATGGTATATAAACATATCAACTTTATTATCTTTGGACACATAGATTTAATGATTATTGGTGTTCCTATTCTATTTTTAACATCGCTCGTATAATTCAGATGTATAGCTCACTCTTTCAAGCGATGTTATGTACTAGATATTATATAAGGTGATCATAAAAAGTTGGTACTCACAAGTAGTTTTCAAGTTTTACATCACTGATTATTGAGACGTATAGCCAATGTTTTTTTTGGAAATTTTCAACCAATAGGTCTTTTTCTTGATGCTATTGTTAAAAAAAGGGGGGAGGACAAAGATAGCATTCTTTTTTAGTTTATTTTGTCCCTATCATTCAATTGGATGTATTCGAAAATTAAGAATAAAATTACCTTATTTCGGATATCAAACGTTAAGTCCCGCCTGCCAGATATGTGTTAAAGATGTATTTCTAGTATCTGGTTTGTTTCAAATATCAAGTTAGTTAAAAGATCTCCCTGCCTATTGATTGTGAAACAAAAGGGGAGAATTTGAAAAAATTAGAGAGATAAGCCTGACTATATTTTTTAATCATAATCCTGTTACGTTAAAAATAAAAACTGAGGTTTCCCATCTTACCCGAGGTAATACGGCAGAGCTCCTTAAGCATCATTGTGGTTAAGAAAGTCATATTCTTTTTTGTTAATGAAGCTGTTCTCTAGGGCAGCAGTAGTCAGAGATGAAATTTTTTTGGACAAGTTAGTAGTGGAATAAGAATTGATTTGTTTATAGAAGGTTGTGTCATCTAGCATATTTAGCATATTTTTCTTATATTCATTTGTATCGATGATGACTATTCCACCTCCTTTGTCGCAACCTTTGAAAGTGAGGTCTTTGTTGGATGAAAGGGATAGTAGTGCTTTATGCTCATCCTTTTCAAGATTGTATATTGGTTTGGGGACAAATTTGAGGGTTTGGTGTAATTTCTTCAGGACCACAAATTCAAAAGTAGCTACTTCAGGTCCTACTTGGTCTAGGGACGGGCTAAAGGTAGATGGTAGACTAAGTGGTTGGATTAAGGACTGTTCCTCTTCTGAAACTATGTTGGAGAAGAATTTTTTTAAACGAATTTTACGGAAGAAAGAAATTATATCGCAGTATAATTCAAACAAATTTGCATAGGAGTGAGGGACATATGATAACCCTTTGGAAAGTAGTTTAATACTGTGACTGTCTAAATTATGTTTGGAGAGATTAAAAATTGGAATCACATTCCGGGTTTCCAATATTGTCTGCTCCGTGTTTCGCGGATGAATTGTGGTTCTACCTGATGTTGATGATGTTGGGGCTGGTAGTTGCCCCTCGGTTGGCCCTGGAAATGAACTCTGGGGCGTCCCCGGTTGCCCCCGCGCGTCCCTAAAAAACTTTTGATCTATATGCCAAATAATGATATATTTTCGAAAAGGCATAAAATTGACATTCCTCCTTTTAATCACTTCCCGTTTTAGGCAGGGAGATCTTTGTTCCAAAAAACCACTTGAGACCTTAGATGTCTTTATAAATCCATGCAAGCGAGAATACTACCTGTTATACTGCAAAGAGCCTTGCCGTATTATTCGGGTAAGACCTTGCAATCAGTTTGATATACTAATGTTGTAAAATAGCAATAGGCTAGGATCTTGATATATCTTTTTTTAATCATTCCCCCGTTTTAGGCAGGGAGATCTTTTAACCAAAAAAACACCCATTATCCAAGATGTGTATCAAAATCCAGAATATACAGGAAGAATTCTCTTTATAAGGTAAGCTACTTAAACATTAGAATAATAGAATGCGTTATAGGTAATCTAATAGACAACTTTAATATTTATAGTGGACAATGATCTATCTTGACAGGAAGAATTTCATCTCAAACACAAATATATCTACAATTTTAAGGAGCTCTGCCGTATTACCTCGGGTAAGATGGGAAACCTCAGTTTTTATTTTTAACGTAACAGGATTATGATTAAAAAATATAGTCAGGCTTATCTCTCTAATTTTTTCAAATTCTCCCCTTTTGTTTCACAATCAATAGGCAGGGAGATCTTTTAACTAACTTGATATTTGAAACAAACCAGATACTAGAAATACATCTTTAACACATATCTGGCAGGCGGGACTTAACTTTTGATATCCGAAATAAGGTAATTTTATTCTTAATTTTCGAATACATCCAATTGAATGATAGGGACAAAATAAACTAAAAAAGAATGCTATCTTTGTCCTCCCCCCTTTTTTTAACAATAGCATCAAGAAAAAGACCTATTGGTTGAAAATTTCCAAAAAAAACATTGGCTATACGTCTCAATAATCAGTGATGTAAAACTTGAAAACTACTTGTGAGTACCAACTTTTTATGATCACCTTATATAATATCTAGTACATAACATCGCTTGAAAGAGTGAGCTATACATCTGAATTATACGAGCGATGTTAAAAATAGAATAGGAACACCAATAATCATTAAATCTATGTGTCCAAAGATAATAAAGTTGATATGTTTATATACCATGTATATCCATTTGAGCCTCTGGCTTTAAGCTCTTTTTGAAATAACTAGTATTAGGAAAGCACTATATCCCATGAATATCTTTGTACCCATGTACTGATCCATTTCAATTGTGCTTAAAATAAAGACCTGTGTCTGATTGGACTCATGACTCACACTAGGAAATGAAAAGATATATATTAGATTATCTAGATACAAGACTTGTTGGCTACAGTGTTAAGATGTAGATTGCTACATGTTTTTATACATACAGTTTTAAAGATGTATTATTAATGCAATGTTGTTCTGTTTTTAAAAAATATTTTGTTCTAGAGCTTTGTGTGGCTACTCCAGAAGAAGGCGCTGGTTCGCCGAAACGCGCGTAGAGATCCTATCGGCCACTTTTCTATGTTTTCCCTTTTAATCCAAGAATTCGTGTATATATATTTCTTTGCCACTAATGTATAAATTTGTTCAACCTTTACTTATGTGAGAGTAAATTTTAATTCATGTCCATTGTCGATTGTACTATATGTTATGCATTTTTTTAATATATAATCTGAGAATAAAGCAATATACATTTTCTTAACCTCTTGTAGCCATTTGTCTGTGATTATATTCTATAGGTTGCCTAGGTTGTTTTTTGTCAATTGGTTCTTTTTCCCTGGCCTAGGAACTTTGCTGTATCCGAATCCTCAGGGGGTCCTTGTTAAATATTCAAGATTTTCCCACAGCTTGTCTGTGCAGGGCTGTTTGTCTCTCTTTATCACATCATTACTATATAATTACCATCAGATCGTCTTTTCATTTCCTCGTGTTATTGAGCCTCCATTTAGACACTCTTCTCCCTTTCTGACCAACACCATGGCTCTGAAACAAACTTTTGGATTCACGGATGAAGAGTTTGAAACACTAGTGGGAATATCAACTCCTTTTAGTGGTGCTGCTACAAATTCTAATCCCCATAATGATGACACCAAGAAACTAATAGAACTAAAAAAGAAATTAACAAGAATTGAAGCCCATGGCGAATTTATGCTAGCGTATTTACGGCTCGGCATCATTCCGATGGGATTAAGGGTTAGAAATATTCCTGGCCTCTTCACCCATTCTAAAGCTTTTTTGGACAAATGGAGCAGAATTGCGAGCCGTTGTTCAAGAGACTTAATGATGCTAATAGTGGAAACAGCAAAAGAACTAGCCGCAGAAGTCAGAACAGAAGTAGAAAATCTAGAGGATAAAATTAAAAAGATGGGGAATTTAGATGATGCCATCAAAAAGATCGAAGAATGCAATAAGGAGCTTGAGTCCTTCAAAAACTATCTAGATAAGAGAAAGAATGACAAATTACTCAAAGATAAACATTTTGCAACAATTGAAAACACATATCCATACCTCAAACCTGACTTTTACCAGCAAAACCATTATACTACAGAAATAAGAGATCAACAACCACAACAACAACGGGTCAACACATTCTCAGAAACATCTGACTCAGAGAATGAAAGTGTTGAAGGATATTATGACCCAGATCCCAGTTACAACCAAAATCAAAATAGAGGTAACCGAAGACAGCCCCCTTTTTTAGGGACGCGCGGGGGCAACCGGGGACGCCCCAGAGTTCATTTCCAGGGCCAACCGAGGGGCAACTACCAGCCCCAACATCATCAACATCAGGTAGAACCACAATTCATCCGCGAAACACGGAGCAGACAATATTGGAAACCCGGAATGTGATTCCAATTTTTAATCTCTCCAAACATAATTTAGACAGTCACAGTATTAAACTACTTTCCAAAGGGTTATCATATGTCCCTCACTCCTATGCAAATTTGTTTGAATTATACTGCGATATAATTTCTTTCTTCCGTAAAATTCGTTTAAAAAAATTCTTCTCCAACATAGTTTCAGAAGAGGAACAGTCCTTAATCCAACCACTTAGTCTACCATCTACCTTTAGCCCGTCCCTAGACCAAGTAGGACCTGAAGTAGCTACTTTTGAATTTGTGGTCCTGAAGAAATTACACCAAACCCTCAAATTTGTCCCCAAACCAATATACAATCTTGAAAAGGATGAGCATAAAGCACTACTATCCCTTTCATCCAACAAAGACCTCACTTTCAAAGGTTGCGACAAAGGAGGTGGAATAGTCATCATCGATACAAATGAATATAAGAAAAATATGCTAAATATGCTAGATGACACAACCTTCTATAAACAAATCAATTCTTATTCCACTACTAACTTGTCCAAAAAAATTTCATCTCTGACTACTGCTGCCCTAGAGAACGGCTTCATTAACAAAAAAGAATATGACTTTCTTAACCACAATGATGCTAAAACTGCTTGTATATATGGACTTCCGAAGATCCATAAGAACCCAAATAACCCTCCATACCGGCCAATTGTTTCGACAATCGGCACAGCAACAGAACCACTATCTAAGTATGTGGATAATTATCTACGCCCCTATGTTCCGAAAATTCCATCTTACATACGCGATACAGGAGATATGATTAGCAAAACAGAAGGACTAGCTTTTAAATGTAACACAGATCTGTTAGTGACAATGGACGTAGAGTCCTTATATAGCAATATTCCCTTAACAGATGCAATACGAACAACAGAATGGTTCATTGACTTACACAATATTCCCTGCCCAAAAACATTTTTACTGCAATGTTTGGAGATTGTATTGACAGAAAACATCTTCGAATTTGGTGACCATCTATACCGCCAAATTAAAGGTGTTAGTATGGGCGCTTCCGTGGCACCATCTATAGCCAACATCTTTATGGCCGCCTTTGAAGATGAATTTGTCCACAATGAGATCGCCCCATTTTTTGAATCTATCTCCCATTGGTCCAGATATATTGATGACATCTTTTTTATCTGGACCGATGGGAGGGAATCTCTAGATGAGTTTATCAAATGGATTAATGAAGCCAATACAAATCTACGCTTCACCTCTAACATTAGCAGTGAACATGTGGAATTTCTTGATATCGAAATAAGAAATGATACAGGTATCTTGAAAGTAGACCTCCACGTAAAACCTACCGCAAGGAATACCCTTTTACATTATCACAGCTTCCATCCTACAACACAAAAAGATAGTATCCCATTCTCACAATTTCTGAGAGTAAGAAGAAATTGCACAGAATTAGCTGACTTTGATAAACAGGCCCTGATAATGAGAAGTAAATTCTTAGAAAGAGGCTATCCTCATAGATTAATCAGAAGCTCGTATAAACGAGCAAGATATTATGACCGTGACAGCCTACTCGGGAAAAAAACCCCCAACCCCAATAATCAATTAGTATGCATCACTAAACATTCGACATTAAACAACAAAGTCAAACAAATTATCAACTCTAATTGGCATATCCTAAACAGTAACTGTACCACTGAACAAAAATTAATCAAACCCCTGTTCGCCCATAAACGAAATAAAAACATCAAGGAGTATATAGTCCATTCCAGATTCAACAACTCTAATTCAGAATGCTTATCACAAAGGTCTATATTGTCAAACAAGCCCCTCAAAGGCACCTTTCCCTGCTCTTCTTGCTCCTCTTGTAGCAATATTATAGGAGGAGAAGAATTTTCTCATAATGGCCACAAAACGAGAGCCCAAGAGATGAGTAACTGCAGATCATCTAATGTGATCTACTACATACAGTGCCCATGTCCGTTAGGGTATGTGGGAGAAACATCCCGCATGATACAGACACGTCTTAGCGAGCATCGCTCGGCAATCAGGACAAAGAAGTTAGCTTCCCCGATGGTGAAGCACTTCATAGAGAAAAACCACAGCGAAAATGACTTCACCTGGAGAATCCTTGAGAAAATCCATACCCCTGACTCTAAAGGAGGAACTGCAATTCGTAAAAAAAGGGAAGTTTTTTGGATTTTTGTTTTTAATACATATAACCAAGGACTCAACAGTGAAATCCCTTGGGAGCATGCTATTATATAAATTTCAGTTTGACTCGAATGGAATGATTTTTACTTAAAACTCAGTTGGCTATTTATTAAGTGAACCTATGCGTTAAACAGTCCTAACCTCAGCATACATGAAGTTCATTATAATTCTAGATAAAGTGTCACTTAATAAATTATCCCATCCTTTAGAATTTGAAAGATAATTCTAAAATACATTGCAGGTAAAACGCAACCTTTAAATATACAAGGTTTAAGAGAAATCTCAAAACCAACTGCCTCTTGTTGAATGGGTCTTCTATGTCCATCAAACGGATAGTCTGACTTTCATTATAATTCTAGATAAAGTGTCATTTAATAAATTATCCCATCCTTTAGAATTGGAAAGATAATTCTAAAATACATTGCAGGTAAAACGCAACCTTTAAATATACAAGGTTTAAGAGAAATCTCAAAACCAACTGCCCTTTGTTGAATGGGTCTTCTATGTCCATCAAACAGATAGTCCTACGACTGTTTCTCACAAAAAGATGGCCAGCACAGGTGAGCCGACTTTAAACCAATCAGAATCGCCCTTATATATCGAGTGGAATCCCATCAGTTTCACCGATCTATCCTAGACGTCATCCGTCACGGCTGAACACCCAGGACTCCCGCCGCCAGATTCACTGCTGCCCTGCTGCTAATCAAAGGTAAAGAATGCCACCACCGGGAATGCTTTTGAGGATTCTTCCCTCTACATAACTTTTAGTTTAAACTAAACTCTCAACTTAAAAATAACTAACTCGCACTTATATGTTACTTTGTTTTATAGAAAGGGCGTCCCCCCCATTTTTTCTACCTTCAAAGAGCCTTGCCGATCTATTCGGGTAAGACTTTTGATCTATATGCCAAATAATGATATATTTTCGAAAAGGCATAAAATTGACATTCCTCCTTTTAATCACTTCCCGTTTTAGGCAGGGAGATCTTTGTTCCAAAAAACCACTTGAGACCTTAGATGTCTTTATAAATCCATGCAAGCGAGAATACTACCTGTTATACTGCAAAGAGCCTTGCCGTATTATTCGGGTAAGACCTTGCAATCAGTTTGATATACTAATGTTGTAAAATAGCAATAGGCTAGGATCTTGATATATCTTTTTTTAATCATTCCCCCGTTTTAGGCAGGGAGATCTTTTAACCAAAAAAACACCCATTATCCAAGATGTGTATCAAAATCCAGAATATACAGGAAGAATTCTCTTTATAAGGTAAGCTACTTAAACATTAGAATAATAGAATGCGTTATAGGTAATCTAATAGACAACTTTAATATTTATAGTGGACAATGATCTATCTTGACAGGAAGAATTTCATCTCAAACACAAATATATCTACAATTTTAAGGAGCTCTGCCGTATTACCTCGGGTAAGATGGGAAACCTCAGTTTTTATTTTTAACGTAACAGGATTATGATTAAAAAATATAGTCAGGCTTATCTCTCTAATTTTTTCAAATTCTCCCCTTTTGTTTCACAATCAATAGGCAGGGAGATCTTTTAACTAACTTGATATTTGAAACAAACCAGATACTAGAAATACATCTTTAACACATATCTGGCAGGCGGGACTTAACTTTTGATATCCGAAATAAGGTAATTTTATTCTTAATTTTCGAATACATCCAATTGAATGATAGGGACAAAATAAACTAAAAAAGAATGCTATCTTTGTCCTCCCCCCTTTTTTTAACAATAGCATCAAGAAAAAGACCTATTGGTTGAAAATTTCCAAAAAAAACATTGGCTATACGTCTCAATAATCAGTGATGTAAAACTTGAAAACTACTTGTGAGTACCAACTTTTTATGATCACCTTATATAATATCTAGTACATAACATCGCTTGAAAGAGTGAGCTATACATCTGAATTATACGAGCGATGTTAAAAATAGAATAGGAACACCAATAATCATTAAATCTATGTGTCCAAAGATAATAAAGTTGATATGTTTATATACCATGTATATCCATTTGAGCCTCTGGCTTTAAGCTCTTTTTGAAATAACTAGTATTAGGAAAGCACTATATCCCATGAATATCTTTGTACCCATGTACTGATCCATTTCAATTGTGCTTAAAATAAAGACCTGTGTCTGATTGGACTCATGACTCACACTAGGAAATGAAAAGATATATATTAGATTATCTAGATACAAGACTTGTTGGCTACAGTGTTAAGATGTAGATTGCTACATGTTTTTATACATACAGTTTTAAAGATGTATTATTAATGCAATGTTGTTCTGTTTTTAAAAAATATTTTGTTCTAGAGCTTTGTGTGGCTACTCCAGAAGAAGGCGCTGGTTCGCCGAAACGCGCGTAGAGATCCTATCGGCCACTTTTCTATGTTTTCCCTTTTAATCCAAGAATTCGTGTATATATATTTCTTTGCCACTAATGTATAAATTTGTTCAACCTTTACTTATGTGAGAGTAAATTTTAATTCATGTCCATTGTCGATTGTACTATATGTTATGCATTTTTTTAATATATAATCTGAGAATAAAGCAATATACATTTTCTTAACCTCTTGTAGCCATTTGTCTGTGATTATATTCTATAGGTTGCCTAGGTTGTTTTTTGTCAATTGGTTCTTTTTCCCTGGCCTAGGAACTTTGCTGTATCCGAATCCTCAGGGGGTCCTTGTTAAATATTCAAGACATGGAAGTCATACCATCCTGTGATAGTGACCACAACCCTCTATCCTTAACCCTCATCCCGCCTTGGCATGTCAGGAAGCCAGTTAAGTCTGCCCACCTGTGGAAAACATCTCATGAAGTTGTTCCCTCCAACTGTGGCAGGCGTTTGAAATGGCCAAAGCAGCAATGGATGAGGAAAGGATGGCACAAGCAGGGTCCATAATAACAGCGGTGGGTTTACGCCTAGATGAACCGGGAACCAACACTGCAGCTGTTATAACGATATTTACAGAAACTACTGCTGCTGTTAGTGATTTGTTTTTTATTCCCCATACCAGTGTGAGGGTCACAGTGAAAGGCCCTTCTAAGTCAAGAGACAAGTGGTATTCTACTGAATGTCGGGCTGCTAAGGGGACGCTCATTTCCGCAGTGAAGACCAAGGACACAGCCAACGTTAGATTTGCGAGGCAATCTTACAAGAAAACTGTGGCAAAGGCCAAGGAGGCACATGATTATAAATTTTGGAGGGAACTATCGGAGGCGAGCTCTATGAAAGACTACAAGGGGTTTTGGGACTTATTGAGAGCTAGGAACAAGCCCATCGATCTACAACTTACCTGTAACATTCCTGGTGACGTTTGGTTTGTTCACTTTTCCAAGCTTTACTCTATCCCATTGGGTGAACCCCAATTAAGCATGGGTCCCTTGGTCAGTCCCCCAGCCATAGCCACTACCAAAACTAATGACTGTCCCTTTAGTGTTAAGGAAGTTGAATGGGCGATTAAGTGCATTGTAACCAATAAGGCTGCAGGCCCAGATGGAATTCCGGGTGACTTGTTGAAGTTATACCCACTACTGTGGAGTAGATTAATTGCTTCACTCCTGAATGCAGCTGTCCTGGGAGCCCCTCTCCCTGACTCCTGGCGGGGCGCAGAGGTCGTCCCTATTTTTAAGAAGGGCAGTCGGGACGACCCAGCAAATTATCGCCCAATTAGCCTGCTTGACTCAACCCAAAAAGTTGCGGGCAAAGTGGTATTGGGTAGGATCTTGCAGTGGGTGGAGGACAATCAGGTTCTGTCAGATTTCCAGGCGGGTTTTAGATCAGGGACAGGCACAATTGAGCAAACATTCCGCTTTTTAATGTTATATTGGAAAGTGGTGGTACTGGGAGGAGGCAGCTTGTATCTAGTCTTTATAGACTTGCGAACTGCTTTCGATCTGGTCCCGCGGGCCCAGCTGTGGAAAGTCCTGGATGGGTTGGGCATACCCCCTTATTTATTGGCCCGGCTTATTAAGTTTCATGAAAGCAATTTTGCCCAGATCAGATGGGGTCTCCAGGGGGAAAAAACATCTCGTATCCCTGTAGATAGGGGCGTTCGCCAGGGTTGTGTGCTGGCCCCCACTCTGTTCTCGCTTTATGTGAACGGAGTGGTGGAGCATCTTCTTCAGGAACCATCTGACGCACCTTCCCTGGCGGGTAGGAAGATACCAACGCTCCTATTTGCTGATGACACCCTTCTGATCTCTAAATCTCCATTGGGCATCCAAAAGTTGCTTTCTAGATTCAAGGGCTTCTGCGATAACAGGGGCCTTTCTATAAATATAAGCAAGACCAAATTCCTTGTCATTAACCCCCCTAGGAAATCTGTCTTCCCCCCTGCTCTGGACCTTGTTCCACTCGAAAGAGTCAAAGAGTTTGACTACTTGGGTATAAGACTCTGCGACACTATGAGTTGGAAGGCACACCATCATAAGGTGTTTCTGACCCATAAAAGGGTTGCAGGGGCTCTGCTCAAAGAACAACGTGCCTCATCTATTAAACCTATTGGGGCACTTCTAGACATCTATAGGGCAAGGGTGGTGAGTGCAGCTTTGTATGGCGCGGAACTGTGGGGTGTACAGAGAGTTGACTGTTTAACTTGCCTCGAAAACAACTTCCATAAAGATCTCATGAAGTTACCCCACAGTACCCCTACACTCCCCCTCCTGCTTGATGCAGGCACATACCCTATAGGTGAGCAAGCTAGGCTTCGTCCCCTTCTATTGTGGGAAAGGATATGGAATGTTCCAGAATTGTGTAGCTATGCCGACGCCCTACGAGAACTCCTATCTTCTCCGAGCTGGAATAAAGTTATTTGGCTCAAGGAGGTTAAGCGGCTCCTTCATGAATTGGGTCTAGGCGATGCTTGGGTTAATAAAACAGCTCCTCCTAAGCAAACGTTAAAGAAGGTCTATTGGTTGTGGGCGGCTAATGTGAGAAGGTGCAACCCTAACCTTTGCAAATCTGCTGCTCAGTTTCTTTTAATTAAGGAGCTCCCACTTAGAGAACCTTACCTGGACCTGATCCACAACCCTGGAGATAGATCATTGTATTTTAAATTCAGGGTGGGAGTCCTGCCTGTGGGGCTGTTTACTTCCACCTGGAAACCACCATTGCAAACCATACCATATTGCCCCTTTTGTGTCTCAAAGGTAGAGTCTATTGCCCATTTGCTGTTCGAGTGCTATGCGTATGCGGCCCCCAGGTCGAGATGGCTCAAGCCACTATGTAAGAGCTTGGGTACCAGATCACACTTGGTAGCCCTACGCATTCTATGTTCTGATGCCAGACCCTTTTTAGCCTGTTGTATGGCAAAATTCTTGGGTTGGGTTTGGCGAATAAGGTCTGCAAAGATGCTATTAATTCAGTAGAGTCCCTTTTACTTGCATGAGTTTTATGATCTGGCTAATAACCTACCCTTGCAAAGCTATGCCTATCTGTAGCTTCTTAATTTTTTGTATTGCCAATTTGCTTCCGAAGCTTCTTTTTTAATACCAAATGTTAAATGTTTTTACCAAATTGTTATACTGTAATGCAATGCTTTTATGATATGTTTTTATATCGAAATAAAGCAATACAACAACAACTTTGACAGAAAGGGTACTCTGTTGCAACGGTGACGGAACATGCTCTTCAGCAAAATCTTAATCAGGCCATGCATAATCTGTTGGTTCACCTGAGACGAGTAAAGGTCATATGTTTCAATATTTATAAAATGTTCAACTAAGTTACTTTCCTCTTCCACCGATTGTGCTCTCTCTGGATGAAGGGAATCCCAACCAAATGCGAATCGCAGAAGAAGAGATAAATACTAAGTTTTACTTCATCCTACACATTGGTTTAGTTAAAGAACATTTTTGCTATCAAACTGTTTGCCACAGATCATATTGTTGCTGCTTGCAATGTTACTGCATAGGTATATCCATATAAAATATATGCATTGCTTTTAGCAAAACACTGTCAAGGGTCGTTGTTGGAGAACTGGAAATAGCAAAGCTTTTGGGATTAGCACTTGCTAGTTATATATGGGTTCAATCGCAATCGCTATATGAAAATTTTTCTTATTTGGAGGATTAAAAAACATGGCATCGAGAATTCACCTAAGGTGGACACCCAGAAATGTAGTGCAAAATACAATTTAAGCATCACCAATATTATTCAGTGCTGTGTGTGGGATTAAAAATGTGTGGGGGCTAAAATCTGTGTGACATAAGAAGTATCCCTAAGAAACCTTTACAAGCGATGTGGCCAAGGTAACTAAAGACACAGCTCAAAGTATATTAATTACAATAAAGTGCTTGACAAATTCATAAATATAGGTGCCTATTTATTAATAAAGTATTCCAGTGCAACAAGTCACTTTGCTTTGCTGCACTGCGTTACAGGGAAAGGGCAGGAATGTGCCATATTTATAACATTACGCACTATTCTGCCCATTTCCCATTGTGGCACACAATGGGCTGCCTAGCGCCAATACAGGTACCCTGGTGCTGCATGCAGGAATGTATTTGTGCAGGAAGGCTCACTTTCCTGAACAAAAATGATCCTTAGAGGCAAATTACCCTATCTATGTGTGCTGCAGAATGCAGCACACATAGTAAGAAGAAGTGACGAGGAGAAATGAAGATACTTCTTATCGTTATGCCTTCCCTAGGAAGGGGTATCTTTTTGGCGCATACCAGGACTACTAGTGATTGTAAATCTGGAAATGTGTCAAAAGCCATGGGAGATGTATCACTCATTGAAAGTCCATGGAATGCCTTCCCAGGACAGAGTAACGCAATGCAGCAAGTTGCGCTGTGTTGCGGTACTCCTGACTTATCAAGCAATGCAGGGTCACGCAAAGTGGTCTTGTGTGGGTTGTTAAATTGCATTTTAGGGTTTATGTGGTGCATGCACCATATAACGTGGTGCAAATGCGATGCAAACCCTTGATGTACAGTGCACAAAGTCTTTCAGGACCAAACATATTTGAAATCAACAGACAGCATGAGATTTACACCACTATTATCCTGGGCCTCAAGCAATAAAATGCTCCACAAGGTAAATTTAAAAGTAATTGGTAATAACTTGGTAAATTTAAAAGTAATTGGTAATAACTTGGTAAGTCAATTGGAATTAAATAGAACTTTAAGCCCTTGAGCTCCAGTGGTAAGCAACAATATCCACTGTGTTACTTAATTCCCATATAAAATATAACTATTCCCTTACTCACAAAGGGGACATTCGGTAACATTTTGTTGCAGCACCGTCGTGTGACAGGAAGGCAAGCCCATTTTTTTCTTCTCCCTTGCTAAGGACAGGAATATAGAGCCCCATAATGCCCTGGTTCAGTATCCATATGATTTGCATTGGAAGGGCAGAACGCATGTAGTGCCCTGTTAATAGTGCTCTGCATATAAAGTCATTTCTGAAGACAGGAGAGTCATAATCAATCAGAGCTAAAGCAGTAAGAAGTATCAAAAAGTCAAAAGTGCACAGAAGGCCATGATCATTCTTCAAATTCATGTATTATTAGGTTATGACGGGGAATATATCTTCCTGTCATGCCATGACATTCATATTTATGATCAAATGTTGGGTGAAACTTAGTGAAATATTTCAGCTTCTGACACAGAATATTTCATGAATGCAATATTTTTCAAAGCATGAAATAAAAAATATTGAATACAATGAGGTAAAAAAGAGAGTAAAAACATGATTTCCTCACCATTTACCTTCCTGTTACATACTTAGCTGAGCTAAAGTAAACCGAGCTGTGCTTTTATCTACCTCCACATGCTTAGTGTGTTGGTAAAAGGCTTAATAGTCAATAGAAAGGCACTTGATCATGAACAAAAAAAAACACAGTATGGAAAAGTGTCCTTTTTGCTTGGTGAACACTGTGCGACTAGGTTGTGATGCATTTATCCCTAGATGTCTTGAGGCCAAATCACAAACTATATCTTCCTTACGTTTGACTCAATTTTAGGTCAAGCCTTGATCAGCCTGTTATATATCTTTTGTGAGATTTAACAAACCCATCTGTGGGATTTGGTTACTCTATGTGGCATTCAGAAATGCTGGCTTGTTATTGGTGCATTTGTGTAAATGCCCCTTTTTGCGTGCTTAATTCAATCCCGGGCAATTTCTCTCAAAGAACCTTTTGTTTACCCATCACACTGTACAGTGTGTAAGGCTCCTCCTCCTTGTTTTTTTCAATTTCGGTGTTGAAAGCTTTTTTTTTTTAACCGGCACTTTATGGCGAGCTGCAGCTTTCTCTATATATGGTTCGCCGACTTTACCTTTTTTTTAATAAAGATCCAATGCCGAGCTTTCACTTAAATATACACCCCTTCCCCTGTTTCACGGACTAGGCGCGAAGCGGGCACAGTGTTAATTAAATAAATCTGCATCCGCCATTGTTCCCTTACACTCCACCATCCCTCCTCCATCAAGGCTTAAAATCGTGGTGGGTGAGGTGTGCAGCCTTTTTTCCCCCCGCAGCACTTGGACGACCTGCGACAGTGGCCGGAGAACAACACACATTGCAGGGGCAGCCTTAGGCATGTGAAAGCTGTGCACCTGCACAGGGCCGCCAAACCCTCTTCGATCACCTTTGGTTCAAGTAGTGCCACCCTGTTGTTATTTGCAGCTCGCTTTTTGGCTTTTTTGACCAAATTCTCTGGGTATTGTCTATCGATGAGAATTTGGTCAAAAAAGCCAAAAAGCGAGCTGCAAATAACAACAGGGAGGCACTACTTGAACCAAAGGTGATCAAAGATACACCAGGCGAGAAAAGACCTATCTGTATCACCACATATAACATTGCTTCTGACAGGGTGACCAAAATCATTAAAAAACTTTGGCGCACACTGAACAGTGGGAATCTCGATATCCCAAAATCAATATTCAGTCACAAGAAAGGCAAAAGTCTGAAAGACTACCTTGTTCATACCCGCCCGAGAGTGGAGAACAGGAACTTGAAACAAAGAACGATCACTACAGTACCCATAGGACATTACCCATGTAGTGATTGCAGTGTCTGCCATCTGACGAGTGTGACAAAGAAAATTGAATTTAACAACAAAATGACGTGGGAAATCAAAAACTTTACCAACTGTAATACTACGGGCGTAGTGTACATGATCACCTGCATCTGTAATCTTCATTACATCGGTATGACAACGAGAAAAGCCAGCACGAGGATAGTAGAGCACAGAAGCAATATAAGATGCGAAAGGAATACCACAAAAATGACATCTCATTTCATTGAAAAGAACCATACACCAAATGATATGAAATGGGTAATTCTGGATCATCTAAATGGACAGGACAACCTAGACAACGCCTTCTGGAGAAGGAACAACGTTGGGTGTACAAACTAAAGACTGATACCAATGGATTGAATGATGCCATTCCATGGGGAATATTAGACAGACGATCATGAATTACCATTAGTTTGAAAATTAAATTTTCACACCTCTACTAATA
The DNA here is from genome assembly GCF_964261635.1 of Lissotriton helveticus. Lineage (NCBI taxonomy): Eukaryota > Metazoa > Chordata > Amphibia > Caudata > Salamandridae > Lissotriton > Lissotriton helveticus. Next base: position 1,595,853,900 of record NC_136059.1, on the reverse strand, counting down.
ACTTATCCCTACCTGATCACACTGGGAATTTATTAGTGATACCACCTTACATTAGACCAACACTGGTAACTTACCCTTAAACTGTAAAAAGAAAACACTCTCTGAAACCACATAATGATAAAAATAACCACTAAACAAATTGTTAATAAATGCTTTTATGTCCCACTGTGTCTATGGTGTACTGTTTTTTGTGGGGTCCAGCGACTCTTTTAGTCTAGATGCACTAAAATATACCAGAACGTTTTTTCAAGAGGGACGCCGGTGTGTTCCATACAGGGCGGCCATCTTGGTTTTCTACCCGCCGTCTAGTCTTCGACAGGAAGCTAAGCGGCAACTCCGAAACCTTCATATCGAGCCCCCGAGACTGAGACGGCATCCGCCGGTCTCGAGGGATGCCGATTAGGTGTATTAGCCAGGAAGAGCTCCGTTACAAGTAAGATCCCTCCCTCTAAGATCGCATGGATTCAAGGGGCTGCCCCGTTTGACAACACATGGCACGCCCAGACTGGAACGGTAAGATCAGCGCCAAACACGAACGACTATTTAACATTTACAGATGGTTCCCGCGGACTTTTCTTGATCTCTTGTATGACCCAGAGGCCCATTAGAGCCTTAAATAACGTATGTTTACCTTTGTTGTATGTCTGTCTTTCGTGCATGTATTACCTATAGGCATTGCACAAATTACGGGTCTGTGTGTAAATATGTATATAGTTTATTTATCTTTCCGCACTCAAGCTCCTCCATTTCAGTAAAACACGAGGGTCTAACGGTGCATGAGGCTATCCATGTAAAACGGTGTGTTTTTAACATATATTCCTTTCTAGGAACATCACGCTCACATTCAAGAGCGCTACTTAACGGAGCATATATGCACATCTAACGGCTCATTTAATTTACAGTGAAATAGGAAGAGATCTGGCAAATGTCTAGGGTCTGCACTTTGACACTGTTGTTTTTTCCTACAGATACGCCACTGAATTACAGAAGAGTCGTATGTATAAATATTATTAGTAGATGCTCATTGGTAGGCATACTATTCACTTTTTGGAGTGGTACTCACAGGGCTGGACCCAGTGATGTCCTGAAGAAGAGCTGAGGGGTACAGCTGGAAACTAGTTGGCTTTCTACTAGGGTCCCGGTTTCATATTTGAACCAGCTCACCTAGAGAACCACCCCATTTGTATTATATCTACTAGGAACACGAATAAAGTATGATATTTTTAACTCACACCACTCCACTCACTTCCCTTTTCACATGACACCACACATAGTCCTCAATTGAAAGTGCTCCGACGCAGTGGCGCTAGTCGCAGCACGCCTCAACCCGCAGCGGGTTGGGAAGCCCCTATGATGAAGCATATCACCGTGAGGAAACTCCGGTGAGTGAGGGGACTAAAGGAAAAAGGATAATTCCCCCCTTTCCCTTTGTGTGAGCCACATCCAATGTTGACAGTGACTCATTGTTACAGCTAGGCTCTTTTGATCCGATATTTCAGATTTTTTTGACTTATACTTTGGTGTGGAGGGCGAACCTAGCTGCTTTTTCCTCTACCTCCCCCCTCTATATATGAAATTCAATAAATTGCTGAGACATATTGACTTTTTATTTCTAACTTATACTCACATGTGTCTTCTCTTCCTATGCTTCTTCCCCCCTCCCATAAGCCCTCCCATCCATATTTTTTTCCACCACCCCCCCCTTCCAGGTTTATTTTCCCCTCCCCTCAGACACTCCTGTACCTGTTTCTTCCCTGCTTCCCAGTTTCCAGTCTCCATTTCTTCATCGAGAGGAAAATAAAGCCCTATGAAGCAGCCAGCACTGGCCGCTTTATAGTGCCTTTTTATCATCCCGTTATCCAACCCCACCTCTGCCCTGTACCCACCCCCACTCACTGGACTTCAAGCACTATTGAAGAGTAACATTCAGTAATTCCGTGTCACTCCAGAACAAAGCCTGCCACAATTCCTTTCCTTCAAACAAGATGCAGCACATATAATAAAAAAACTGTTTCTTCTTGGACCATGAGTTCGGGGTGACATCACCCGACAATGAGCTACAGCTAAACATGTGTGAATGTTTAAGAGGAATGCATCTTTTTGATATTGCCCAGAAAAAAGGCAGCCTTTGTTGTCTGTATTTAATAGCAATTTATTTGATGTTTTTTTCAACTAGTTTCAGCATGTATACATTAGGATTCATTTAGAGTGTGTTTGGATGCCGCCGGGAGGGCAGCTTTAGTTATGCTTGACCTCTCTGCGGCATTTAACATGGTACCGCATGCTTTGCTCCTCAATCGCCTCTTGGAGATTGGCGTTTCTGGTTCTGTCTGGGGTTGTATCAGGTCCTTCCCAGAAGCCCGCACGCAGCAGGTATGGCTCCCTCCCTGTGCCTCTGGACCTCAGCAGCTGGCTGCTGGTGTCCCGCAGTGCTCATCCCTTAGTCCCCTTTTATTCAACATCTATGTTACCCCGCTGGTTTTTCTAGTGGAATCAATGGGGGCTAAGGTGATGGCTTACGCTGATGCTACCCAGCTGTTATTTTCTTGAGGAACAGTTGCTGAATCGGTCCAGGCGGCACAACATTACCTCTGTCTTCCATTGGCTGGCCCAGGCCCAGCTGAAGTGCAATGAAGGGAAGTCCGAGGCTCTTTTGTATGGAACTTTTCCGGCCAAATTTAGGGCTAGGCATAAATGTGAACCTTAGAGCAGGATCTGCTCCTACGTGTATCCAGTAATAATAAGTGAACCACAAGGGTCAATTGGCTGACCTCCTGTTATGCTACCGGGACACAAAAGCTGCAAGTATCCCACTTACCTAGAAGACCCCAGTTGACCAGTTCCAACTGAACTGACCCTAGACCCTGCTGATGGCTTGTGAAGGAGTGAGACCTAACTCCCAAGTGCTGTTTTTGAGGTCTGCAAACCCTTGGCGGGTGTACTCCTCCTGCCTAACTCTGGAACCTGGGACTCAGAAACGTTTTGAGTACTTTTTTGCCTGTAGAATCATCAGAAGACCGATAGAATCCTGCCAAGTCAATCCAACGAAAATACATTGTGACTGGGCCAAAGAATTGAGTTGCCTCCACTCTGTGCTTTTCTGCTGCAGCAAATCCATTTCCTCATGGAAAAGGTATCCAGTCTCTTGGTGAACTGTTCAGGTTCAGCGTTCATTCATGCTTTGACTCCGGCAAAAAAGCTTTTGAACACTGAATTTCAAAAAAGTGAATAAGGGCGAAGGCAAAAATCTGCACAGGGTGAAGATACCAAAAGTATCCAGCTAGTGAGAGACATTTCTTGGGTGCTATTTTTTAATTTTTCATGCTTTGAGCATTCCTGAAAAAATCATCACCTTCCCCAGGTCTTCTCCTTACTGCTAACCAGCCTCGTGAAGCACACCTCAGACACAGCCTCCTGCCTTACACTGCTGAGGATTTTTTACTTCTATTTCAGATACTCAGATAGGAAAACTTCTGACAGGTACAGACCTGGTCTCTGTATCTGAAACGTGCTTTATTGCTGCCAGCATAACTCATGCCTATATACTGGTCAAGTGCACCCAGATGACTGCGGCTGGTGCTTGACTCATTTTGGTGCTATTTTTATTTGAAACAGGAACAGATCAAACCAAGGTTAACAGGAGTCCTGTGTGAGGACCATTTACTCGGGCTTGATCCATTTTTATAGCGGGCACAAGGCGCAACCACACAAATGAGCTAACAATTGTATTGGGATAAGAAAGGAAATGCTGGGTGATAGGGCTTATGTGGATTCCTACGGGTTTCTAAGGCTTCCATCACAGACTGTTGTGGGATCCATGCAAGGCATACCGCCCTGGACTCCTCTCAATATCTGTTTTTCAGAAATGCCTAGGTCTGGTAGACTACCCGGGCGGCAATCTACCCAAGCCAAAAAAGTGCAGCCTTCACCATGGCAAGTGGGACGTTATTGTGCTTTAGCCCCACTCTCGTAGGTCATTTATTAAAAAAACGACTCAAATTATTCAAATGTTTCCTCAATTGCCATTGGGATGGAATGTTTTAGTCCACAGGGGAGCACGAAGAATGTTGAGGCTTTAGGGATGAGGTTGGGACCTGATGTCAGGATGGACCAGGCCCTCTCCATTATTTTATAAAATAAAATATTCCTGCCGCCCAATGGGCCTTCTGCTCCTCTTGGGCAGAAAGACTGGTTTGTCCCTGTGAGGTGGAGGCTTAGGCAATATCAGAGTGCAACACCCATACCCCTTCATTTTGCCCCAAGTGTAAAATTCCTTGGGGCTAATGAAAAATGAAAATGTTATTCCTCAAGGGGACACATTTCCCAAGTGGGACAAACCTCATTTCTGCCCCCAGGTGGACAGACAGACACTATTGGCCTTTCTGGGGACGGGGTATGACCCAATACAGGGTTGGCTCTCCTGTCCTTTTTTTTTGTTCACCAGTTTGAATTTGCTCACGCCTCATGGGCTTTCTGTCTCCCAGAGTCAAATTGAGGGCAAATGCCCTGTCTGCCCATGGGGGGGGGGGGGGGCAGAAAAGGTGGTCTTCCCCTTTTTTGTTTGGGGGCATGGCCAATGCTAGATTGCAATGGATGTATGATGTTACAACGCAGGCTATTACAACGCCTGCCTTTACAACGCGGTTTTTACATCGCAAACCTTTACAACGCATAGCGCTTAGAGGTGCTAGATAGTGGTAAGTATAATTTTCTATTCCAACTCCAGTCCCCGTGGACACTAGGGAAGGTGTTGGATAGAAAATTAAACTTATTCCCTATCCTAGAGCGCCCCCAGCGCAATGCGTTGTAATGGTTTGCGTTGTAATGACCGCGTTGTAATGGTAGTGTGTTGTAATAGTTTTGTTGTGAAGGTTGTTCACCATTGCAACACCCTCACCCTTTGCTTTAACCCAAATGCAAAATCCTTGGTATCTAGTGGGCTATCCAACCCTCTTTGGGGGCAGATTTGGGAGAGCCTACCCAATTGCCCCTTCTGGTGCTGGGGTATGGCATGATACCAAGGTAGGCCATCCATCGATGGTTTTGTCACCATTTTGAAATCCTTTAGGTTTAGTGGGCTTCCCCACTCTGCCACGGGTGAGGCAGAAAGACTGTTTCACCCTTATTTGGGCAAGGGAATAACCATGCCCATGGTGTCTAGTAAGTTTTCTGCCCCCCAGAGGCATATTGGGGTGAATACCCTCATACATCCTCGGGGGAGCAGGAAGACAAATGTGGTACTGGCAGGGGAAAGTACAGGCCTATGCCCGGAGTGCTACTCCCCCAGCTGTCCTGGTCCATAGTCCATACCACAGACTGTACTCTGCCGGGCCGTACCACTGATTGTACTGTGTACTGTGCAGACCATACCACTGATTATTTTGTGTACTGTGCACTGTCTGATACTGTGTACTGTCTGATTTGTTTGCTTCAGGAAACCACTTACAGGTATAACTAACTGCGTGTAAGATCTTTACACTGTGCCGTTGTGATCTCAAAGTAAACGAGTAATCAGACTATTGGCAAGTTGAGCCTAGAATACCAGACAAGGTACATTGTGTTACTGTCATAAAATTGCAATCCATTGGATCCCAATGTTACTACACAATGACTGCAGACACGAGTCTAGAGTGTCACTCTGTTAGGGATCATGCATTAAAGGAAATCCAATTTGAGTATCAAAGTAGTGGATCAAGAGAAAACAAGTATTGATCATAGCATCTTTGGCTTTCATAAGTTAGAACTGCTTTGACCATAGAAACCATAATTGAGACCTCTGCATACCTGCTTTATTGCCTCTGTGATCATCTTCTTTTCACAGGTCTTGATTATATGCATATAGACTTTTGGTGCATGCAAATCAGTGTGAGTTGAATTAATCATCATTAAGTAGATTCTCATCTCATTCCATGTCTCCGTCCCCAAAGTCCCCTCCCCAAAATCCTTCCCCTCGCCTGTATACTCCAAAATTCTATTGTTGCCTCCCATCACAGATTCTGTGCTGCCAGAAGGTTGGCATATTGAGGGTACTTCTCTCAAGGAACCATCAACTCTGACAACTGCAATCTACAGCCCTGGCAACTAGTGGGTTAATCCTTGCTTGAGGATCACCTTACTACGGTGATACCCAAGCAAGGATACACTAGTGTAAGAAACCATTGGAAAGAGGACATTGTCTCCTTTCAAACAATACCTTCCTGTGAAAATGTATTCTGGGGCTGAGTTTTGCCCCCAAACGCCGATGCAGTGATAGTGAAAAGAGCCATGACTGAAATTACATCAGAAGCACTTTCCCAGAAACCCAAATTATAAAATAAAGAAAAAATACCCTCTGGTGTGAGCACGGGAGACTACTTTGAAGCCTTCCCCACTGTCGACCAATAGCCGTTAGATGCAATAAAACGGTTGAAACATTATTTCCAAATATGAGTTTATAACTCTCCAGACTATGGGAATCCCATTCTCAATCCAACTTTAGATTTTGAACTGTCTTTCATAAATGACTTTAAGGAGATACAAATTGTTGACACTTTAGAACTAAAGTAGGAGGTAAAATCTTCTTCTACATTTCTTAAGTTCAGAAGTAACTAATGTGTCACACGTTAATATAACTCCAATTTCAATCTTCTAGTTGAAATATTGATGATAAGTAGACTTGGGAAGACAATCTTGCTCATATAATTGAGTGAAAGTTATGTAGATACCATCCTTAAATAACTGCTGAACACACCTGAAAACCCTCTTCTTCCAAGTTTAAAAAAAAATTATTAACTAATATTATTAATAAAAGAAATGGGAGTAAAATAAAGGCTTTCTCAAAAAAATACCCAGTACTCTCTTAACTGCCTTAATCAAAATCTACCCTTTTTAAGAGCTAACGTGAGAAGTTAGAAAAATCAACAATACCCTCTTCTGGAATCGGAAAGCAACTCATCAAAATATTGCAAACCTTCCAAAACGCGACAACTCCACTGGCCACAGATACATAAATAGTCTCAGCTCAAACTCCTCACAAACACTTTCAAGAGACACAACACAAGCCCTACCTATCTGAACTGTTGCATCTTCTTCTACCAACAATCCAGAGACCTATGCTCAATTGGCCATGCGCTCGCACACATCCCATGCATACACAAAAAAGAATCCGAAGGCTGGGACCTCTCATACACCACTCCTACAATGTGGAACGACTTCCCACTGCACATCAGAACGCCCTCTTCACTTCTTGAGTTACGAATGTAGTTGAAAATTTGACTTTTCAATGAACCGCCTTGGCCTAGGCAGGGCACGGTACTCACACTTGCTCAGCACTGGGATACTGTCACCGAATGTGACTCCCATCCATGTGAGACCCCCCCAACAATTCAGAAACTTATGCTCAATTGGCTATGCGCTAACACACATCCCATGCATACACAAAAACGAATCCGAAGGCTGGGACCTCTCATACATCACTCGTACAATGTGGAACGACCTCCCACTGCACATCAGAACCCCCTCTTCACTTCTTGAGAAACGAATGTAGTTGAAGACTTGACTTTTCAATTAACAGCCTTGGCCTAGGCAGGGCAAGGTACTCACACTTGCTCAGCGCTTGGATACTGTCACCGAATGTGACTCCCGTCCATGTGAGACTCCCAAAAAGATCTAGGGATTCAGGGTATTTCTACCCTTCCCCCTTTTCTTTTTTAACATGTTTACTCTTGGACTCTCCTCAAGACTAGCCCCAAGATGGCTGCCAACACTTCCTGGTTTAAAGTCTTGGCAGCCAATCACATCTCAGCATGAGATTGGGAGGGGTTGCCATTTAAGAACTGCAGCCTGGTACCCCGAACCGGGTGGAGCACAACAAGCTGCGGAAGTCCAAATTGCACCTGAGTTGTAGCTGTGCTTGCGAGAGCGGAACACTGGTGGCCAAGAGCAGCGAAGGCTCATGGGGAGGGAAGCTGACTTTGCCACTGCTGACACCTGGATTGTGTGGTGAGGGGGCAGAGGAGCCAAATGTCTAAAACTAGTTTGACTCTCAATTCAGCTGCTGTATTGAAAGTTTTGGGGTGATCCATCAAGATGGGACAGAGAAAAAGAGGGGGTTCCAAAACAAATTTCCACCATGTTAATTTCAATAGGAAACTTTAGACACTGCTACAGCCCAAACTGCTAAACGGAATTACACAAAATTTGGCAGAAAGTATTCAGCTGGCACAGAAAGCAACCTTTTCGTAAATTAGTGTAATTCCAAACAGTAGTTGCAAAGTTATTCAAAGAAATGTTGAATTGTATATATAGGGATGCAGAGGATCACAGCCCCTCCTGCTCTCATGCTGAGATCTGATTGGCTGCCAACACTTCAAACCAGGAAGCGTTGGCAGCAATGTTGGGACTTGGCTTGAGCTGAGTCCCAATACAAACATAAAAAAAGAAAAAGGGGCCGGTTAGAAATGCACTGACCCCAAGGCCTTCTTGGGGGGGGGGGCACAGGCATCGTGCAGGGCCCCATAAACATTTTTTTAAATATTTAGCAGTGAGTTACGTTGGATCCACAGATCCCAGAAAAACATTTTTTTTAAATCAAGTATGGCTTTTCGGGCTTCATTACTAATCGTCCCCTGGGAGCATTGTAATAAAATAGAGGGAGTGCACAGCCCCCGCTCCTGGTTCTTGTTAATGCCCCACAGACTACCAACTCCCCAGGACTTGTTTATAAATGAATGTGGGGGATTCCGGTGCATATGGTAAGTGGACAATCCTCACAAAGGGTTCAGGCTGCAAAAAGCATACGGCAATCAGGTACTCCTTTAAGCAGAAATAAGGTAATGCGTAATATACTCCAGCACCGATCACAGTACCTCAGGCGGTCTCTCCGCCACTCCTTCTGACTCGCAGTCAGCCACTGTCAACAGTTGCCGCCAACACGGGTATGGTATAACAAAAAGTGCAGCTCCACACTCCGGCCCCGGTACTGCCACTCCCTTGGCAAGTACAGGCCGGAATACGAGCTGAAGCAGAGGCTCGCGCTGCTGGAATGAGAGAGAGGCCGAGTGCGTCTCCCTCCGAGCCCGCTCCCCACCCTAGGCATCGACACACGCTATCTGGGGGGTGCAACCTCACTCTACTGTCCTCTTCCAGCGACTTAGGCCTCTGATGCAATCTCTGTGAAAGGCAACAGCTGGCTTAGGTCGGCGGCTCAGCTCCTCCGGAGCTGCCAGTCCGGGCCACTACTGCTATGAAGATCTTAGGCTGCCACAGGGCACACGCACACAGCGTTGATGAGACTCACTTGGATTCCGGTGCGTATGATAACTGGACAATCCTCACAAAGGGTTCAGGCTGCAAAAAGCATTCACACACAGGGTCGCTGATCCTCGATTGGAAACTTTTGTGTTCCTGAGTTCCCGCAACAGGGAGCCAGCTCACCTCGGGCCCTTGGGGATAAGTTACTTCAGGACACAGAACAGCAAAGTCCTTTCAAGCAAGGGGACACAGCACACAACAAAGTCCCTTTAACCTTTCTTTGGTTAAAACAGCAAACTGCAGACCAGCCCCAAAACACACAGCAAGGGTCAGTCCTTTCCTTCAGTCTCTTCAGTTGTTTCTTCCTTGGCAAAGGTTCCTCTTGACCACAAAGTAGCTCCAGTCTTGTTCAATCTGGATCAAGCCATTCTCCAAAGTTCAGGGGCTTCAGCTCTCATAGCTATACCCCTTGATGTCTTTGAAGTCTTTGTGTTCAGGGGGCACTGACCTCTGTTCAAACCAGTTCTGGGTGACTCCCTGCCAGTGACACTTTCTTCCTTTGATTAGTGGGTCCTGGATTCTCAATCACTCAGCAGAAGATGGAACACATGTTTTATAGCAGCAAACTAGGCCTCTTCACCTCTAGGGACTACTCCTCCCCCTACAATCCACATGCAGGTCAGCCTGTTGCTGTCTCACCTCCTCCCCTGGGTCAAGACATTCCACAGATCAGATCACTTTCAAATCCAGACAGTCAATCCACAGCCAGGCAGAGACACACAGAAATGTTAAGCACAAATATCCAGCCACTTCTAAAAGAGTAGCTTCTAAACACACAGTGCAAAAACCACCTTCATAAAAAGACGTTTTATTACATTTTGAGTTCAGGCACACTAAACTTCACCTCTCCATCTTAAGCCTTTGGTAAGATAGGCTTGAAAACATATTTCACAGCCTCCCCATTCTATCCAATGGGCAAGATGGCCTTTCAACAGTGAAAAACTAAATAGAGATAATTTTACATTCAGGACATGGTACACACATTAGTACATGTTCTACCTTTAACATGCACTGCATTCTGCCCAGGGGGTACCTTGGACATACCATAGGGGTGTCTGATGTGCATAGAAAGGAAAGGGTAAGGTCTGGCCAGTAGGTGCACTAGTCAGAACAATATGGCAGTTTAACAAACTGCACACAGGCACCGCAAAAGCAGGCCTGTGTTCCCGTTTTAAGGCTACTTATGTGGGTGGTACAATTAGTGCTGCAGGCCCACTAGTAGCATTTGCATTACCAGCCCAGGCACACAGAGTGCACTTTACTAGTAAGGCAAACATATCAATGATGGTCAACCGATTACCATTACACTTTATACAGGGAGCACTTGCAGTTTGACACTGTTTAGCAGTGACAAAGTGTTCGAAGCCTCTAAGTTGGCAAAATAAAATCCATCACAGCACCAAAAATAGAGGAGGTAGAGACCAAACGGCAGGGGTAATCACGCCAAGAAATGCCAGGTCTAACAGAGACTTATAGTGAAGTCCTCGCTGACTATTTGTCCGTGATGTGCCTAATAGACACATGGCAGGCTCTCAACCCTACTGCCTGTCAATATACCTTTCACTCTGGAGCACACTGCAGTTTATCCCATATGGATTATATATTCACATTGGCTCACCAGCTCCCTTATTTGGATGGCCCACATCACCTTGCTTTGTGCATTTCAGATCATTCTCCAATGTGTGTGACATAAGGACAGGCCTCACTGGACCAGAGGCGAATGATGGTGCTTAATACCTGGTATGTCAAGGTGCCCCGTAGTCGAGCAGGCCTGCAGGAAGCCACTGATCATTACTTTGCAGAGAATTGGGGAACAGTAGACTTAGCTCTGGGCTATGAAAAGTATGCAAGTCAATCATTAGAGTCCAGGTATATCTCTGATCATGGGTCATAAAAAGGAGTAAAACATCTAACTAGAATCCCTTGAAGTAGAAATCCTGGAATTGGAGACTCTGACTGTCTCGCATGACCACGCCGCAGTGCGACATTGCTTGGCTCTTAAGCCTAGGGAGTTCAAGGATGTCACTGAGGAGGCAGCCAAGGCCAGATACCGTGCAACCCACCACTGTCTCTATGAGATGGTAGGGCGGGCAAACTCCTAGCTTGGCTAGACAGATGAGAGGTCATGTTCAGATGGGAGTTTGAGGTGGTAGGGGAGGAGGACAGCCAAATTAGAGATACATAGGAAATAGTCAATGCCTTCTCAGCTTACTACGCTGAAATCTACACCCCTGTCCTCCACGACCACAATTGAAGAAACATGGGAGTTGCTGTTGGATCTCCATGTACCAAATCTTGTGCCAGTCGAAAGGGACCTCCTTGAACAGGACCTCATCAATGGTTAGATTTCGTAGGCCATTTGTGCTCTGAACCCAGGGAAGGCTGGAAGCCCTAGTGACCGGCCCAATGAACTGTACCAACTCACTGCAGAAAGCTTGCCCCCTTCTTGCTACATATGTTTCAAGATAGTTGAGAGGCTGGAATACTACCGGCTGATCAAAGACTAGCTAATATAGATGTCATCCATAAAGATTATAAAGCTCCTGACAGCTGTGTCTCTTTCAGGCTGATCTCACCGGATAATGAAGAAGTAAAGCTTTTAGCTACTCAAGTTATACGGTCACTGGTCCGTCTGGTGGTATTGTTAGATGTAAGGATGGCCTTTGATATGGTGGAGTGGACCTTCATGTATGCAGTTCTAGAAAAACAGGGTTTTAGGACCATGATTCTTGGCCTGGATTAGGCTTTTATATTCTGGCCCACTAGTCAATGTGACAGTGAATGGGGACATACATGAAGCAGGGATGCCCGCTCTCCCCATTGAATTTTGCCTTAGTGGTAGAATGGCAGGTGGCTTGAATATAAGGTGACACACTAATTAGGAGACTAAAATGGTCCAGGAAGTGTTAGGACAGAATCTCCCTCTATGCTGACAACATCCTTTTATATATAGCTGATCCAAACATCACGGTACATAGAATACTGTATATAGTTGTGCTGTACCATAACTACACGGGGTACACTATCAACTGGGATGAGTTGCTAATTTATGTTGGGAGCCCCCATGATCCCCAGAGATTGCACAGCAAGGGTGGTCACAGGGGTTCTGCTTCCAGGGGATTTACATTATTAGACACCCTGACGTTTTTCAACATAATGTTAATCCCCCTCTTGCAAGTCTGCAGAGTGATGTCCAACATTGGAGGGCCCTGCCAATGTCCCTGTTGGGCAGGGCATCACTCTTTAAAATGATGGCCCTGCCCCACTTTCTTTATATTCCCCACAACCCTCCATACCCAGTACCACCCTCATATTTTTGTGCAGTGGATGGCGCGGTGTGTACCCTCCTCTGGGTCAGGGGTGTCCCCTGATTATCCCTCCCAAAGCAGAGCAGAGGCTGGAATGATGGCAGAATAGCACTCGTGGACTATCAAAAAAACTATTGGGCAGCCCAGCTCATGGAGGTCAATCAATGGGTTCACAGACCCCATGATGAGCTCACATATAGAATGGACTGAGATAACTTGCAACCGGGAGGTTGCCTTAGAGTACTCTATGGTGGGAGTGGCTATGAATCATTTCCCACCCTACTGCAGTTATGATACAAATATGGCATGTTACACTGGCGGCATTGGTATGACTCAGGCGACCTGTTAGGTGACATAGTACAACCTGGGGTGCTGACGAGGCAACAGGGCTTCGAAAGTGGAACCTAATATGCCTCTTGAGAGTGGAAGATCTGTGGCTCGGGGGAGTAATGCCCTTTGCCCATCTACAGAAAGATTATCAACTAACACACACAGAGACATACCGCTACCTCCCGACCAGTCATGCACTTCAAAGCACACTACCAAGGAGAGAGGAGATTCCTGAGTCCTCCCCACTGTAAGACAGGTTACTTGATGACTATATGGAGAAGGAGGTGATCTCCCTAACTTATCGCAAAATCCAAAACAACTCGCCTGACCTCTTGTAACATCTTTGAGAAAGCTGGGAGGATGATGTGGAACAGTTGGAGGATGATGAATGGCAAGGATTTCACGTTCAAGAACCATCGCCACACTTACAAGACCCACACGAATTGCAACACCACCAACGTTATTTATGGGATAATTTGCCCGTGCAATTTAATATACGTAGGTCAGACCCAACAACGGGTGAAAGTTAGGTTCCTCACACATTGCAGCCGCATAAGATGTAAGACACTGGGAGCACCTTTGGTAGAACATTGTCAAAAAGAAAGCCATCCCCCGGAAACACTGAAATGGGCAGTCGTTGAGCATGTGACATTAGGCCCCAGGGGGGGTGATATATCCAGTGTATTGAATGCCAGAGAACTCAAATGGATCCATATTTTTAATTCTGTATCTGAGGGTCTAAATGAATCTGAAAGCAGCTTCGCACAGTTGGCGAACTTGTGAATTGAAGAGTTCTCTGTTTTTCGAATTTCGGCAACCATGTAGAGTAATGCCTTTCACTAACCTGCGAGCATTGTGCGCATTACTACATTGTCGCCTTTATGCCATTATAGATGTGGTACGGTTACTATAATGCCTTTACATTATCAACATATGTGTTTCATGTTATAAGAATTTCTAGCACTGGGGGCTATTTTTTCAATCGTTGTAGCCCTTGATTTTGTATTAACATCTAATGGACACTACTTGTAATACGTATGGTACCCTAAAGGTTCACCCTGTGCATTAATTGCTAAATCCCGTATCCACTGCTGTGGTAATGTTGTCTTTTGATTGCATGGGGATTTGTTGTGCAAATCATGCTACCATAATTGTGAAAATTGTAAAATGCACTTTGTCAAGATTGTGGATCTTTACAATATATCTGGAACTATCGTGGTTTTTGCAATAACTAATGTGACAATGTGTGCAACGCTTTGTTAACCTATTTTTCAAATTTTTCTGCAATTTTTCCTGATCAAAAACTTTCTCCTAATGTGTCCCAATAACAAGCTACCGCTTTTTCCCACTTCAATGAAGAGGTTAGAGCAGTCTTTTTTCCATTTTCTTAAAAACCTTGGTGTAGGCTCCGCCCACCCTATTCAACCAGGAAGTTTCCCTCGTTTGCCGATCGTTCTCCAGTGACTGTGTGACTGTGTTTTGGAAGTGCATTCGTTTTGAGCTTCCCGGCGGCGGTGTTAGGTGAGAGGCGCAATTATGATATGCCGATTACTACAACATCGGGTAGTACGCGCTTGTATGTAACACGGAGGCAATCTGTGTTTCTTTTGCAGTGGGACACCGCCGTTACTCCCTTGATTGGTGGCTACTTTTCTAAGGTGAGCTATAATACGAAATGGTGTATAAACGCTATGCTTAGCAAATATAATTTTTTGCATCTTTAGCTGTCTCGACCCATTTTTACTTATTTCCTCAGAAATATATCTTATGGGGATGAAATGAAAAACGCAGACAATACGTGAAACAACCATTACCAACACCTTGTGGTGTGTCTGCCAGGTGAGACATTTAGGTTTCCCATGACGCTAATAAGCACTACAATCAGCAGGAGTTAGCTTACAATTTGACTATGTCTCCGTTTTTAGCAGGTTCTGCTAAGGAATAAGAAGGAGATAAATAACAAACATTATCTTATGAATTGAAGGTGCGGTAGGTGTTTTTTCGATGCAAAATGCATTTCAAGATGTTTCTCGTTAATAATTATGAAATCAACATCGGTATTTATTTCCTTTCGACTAGCTTGCACCTGAGTGAGCCGCCACACTGCAATCCACCTCAACCGTGAGCCACACTGGCCACCTTTCAGCTTATAATTTTGAATTGTTCCACAGAGGTATGATTATCGTGGTGTGTGTAACCTTAACGTGCCTAATGGCACAATGAGTGTACGGTGTTTTCAGATGGAGTACGATGATCATAACCCTTTTTTTAAATCATACTTTATACCAGGTTGCGCAATCACATGGTGAAGTCGTTTCAGCTGAAGCACACTCGCCTTTGAGTAACGCTCTTTTCAGGCCTATTCCCCCGCCATCGGCACTAATTTACCAATGGGTAGGTTAATCTTTGTAGCTGGCACTACCCCAGGGGTAGCTTCTGCTTCTAAGTAAACCTAAATGAGGCGACTGAGATAGCTTTGAGATATCTGCACTTACCCGGTAATACTTATGATTTCTCCTATGGTCTCCGTTTAGGAATACAACTTATAGTACTGTGACCTAACAGGATCAAGAATCCAACGTGGTTCCTCCTCCTGTGTATGATAGGTGAGTTCTTAATACACTTTAATTATCTAGGAGGGTTCCCCCAATCGTAGTGATCCGCACTCGATATGTTCAGTGAACAGATGACAACATGTCCTTTTCCTCTTCCCCCTTCCTCCCCCCCCTTTTTTTAAATTATCCACCTGCCTTGTATGTACCAACAAGGTGGTTGCGCACTAAAGAATTTTTTATATGTCTTTTAGGTGGTTGCCCACCCACAACCATCCCGTCCTGAAGAAGACCCCGTTTGTAAGGACTAATATCCTACGCGTCTTGTGGGTCCAAACGTAGACGCCTATATCTCCACCAACTCCTACCCCCAAGCTAGACTAACAGCAGCTGTTGGCGAGTTAGGTGGTCTACACCTATTTGTATCTTGGACTCTACATGAGCATTTTTTTCGTGGACCTTGGATCAAGGAATCACATGAATTATTGTTTTTGAATTGTGATTAATACTTACCACGAACGAATCTGACTATTCCCCATCCCGTCTTTAAACCTTTGGCACTTTCCCTCACTCCACCCCCCTCCCTGTTGTGTATGTGGGCACTTATATAAGAATTTTGTACTGTGATGCTGATGAAATCTAACCAATGAATGGTAATGATGCAAATCTGAAATAAATCTTTTTGCATTCATACTTTGTCTGTTTTGGAAATATTTGTTTAAATTGCAAATACTGATTCTCTGTCTGGGACCCCTTTCCTATATAATGATGAATGGCAAGAGGCAATGGCATCCCCATAGGAGGTGATCATATGTTCCCGTTTTAGACTCATACAACTCAAAGTCTTACATAGAATCTATTTTGCCTGTATGACACTGCTTCAGATGGGCAGGGCTGAGTCAGCAATGTGCTCCAGTGGGTGTGGACATGAGGTCACATTCTTTCATATGCTGTGGAATTGCCGATGCTCCAAGACTACTTGGAAGCAGTGACGCCCTGTGTCATGAATGTGTGTGGTGGAGACATGTTGAAATTGGCAGAGTGGTGCCTTTTGAACATGTGGAAGGTTTTGGATCTGAATAGCAAGGATCATCTCTGGGTGACATTGGGCTTTATAGTGGCCGCCACAATGCAGCCAAGATGTGGAGAGCCAAATCCACCCCTACTCCGAGGGAGTTTAAAGTGGATATGAATTGTGTATGCAAGCAGAGAGGGTGGTTTACGAGGCCCTAACAAATGAACACAAATTTGCGGAAAGTGGAATGAATATAGAGAGTTATTATGCATGCCTGTCACTCAAGTTGATCCAGTGGATATGTCTTAGGAAAATCTGTTTAAATGGGCGAGAAACCTTTGAAATGTTGGGGAGGTGGGGATACTTTGCCTGTCTAGAAACTGATACAGTTCGCCCACTGTTGGACTATGTCTCAATACTCTGTTCTATGATAATTACTCTCATCGCAATGTTATGTTTAATAATTGCAACGAAAAGACTTAAAAAATTGCAAAATAACATTTTAGGTGTAAGAGGTATAGGGGTAATGGGTGGGATAGTGCATTCATACTCAGGTACCAACTGTGATATCCTAGTATTAATTTGCCTAATTATTAAAAATTATTTGGAAATATATTTTAATTACACATAAAAAAATATATATATACCGTGAACAGGGACTCTTGCAGTCCGAAACGCGTAGGTGGGAGATCTACATGAAATAAACAGCGTAATCCAAAGAGTGGTGTGCGGCGTATTTCTTACATAAAGAAATTTTGTTTCCTGCAAATTTTGCGAGTGTGTCCTAACTCTCGCACCGGCTTTAAGAGCTCCCCCCACTTGGGACATTTGCTTGGTAATATATATATATATATATATATATATATATATATATATATATATATATATATATATATATATATATATATATATATATATATATAAAAATATATGGTAATACATCATTTTAAAAATTGCTCAACATGAAATAGATATATTTTTATAGATATTAACCATCAATCAAATATTTTACAAAATACAATCAAATACAATTTATGTTTTAAAAATGTAAACAATATTTATAAATATGGTTAAACATATATATTAACATTATTAAAATATCTTCCCATGCTTTCAATTGACTTCAATGGAAGAAATTGACATTTTTTCATTTGTTCTTTAGCTGCATAATGTGAACATTTTAGCATCTGTTTCTACAGTCGGTAGAGCCTTGCAGTCAAAATGGAAGCAAGGAGGACCTGCAGTCAAGTAGGAACAATTTATTGAATCTTTTTAGACATTTTGGTCATAAAAATTATTGTAAGGAGAGATGGAAGGAGGTAGATAGATGTTATTACCAGTTTTACATCCCCAAACAGGTAGCTTTCAAATGCCCGCATTGAGAGGTTGTTTTATTTCAACATGGGCTTAAAAAGGGGGGAAGAGTCAGTTTGACATATTTTTAAACCTATTTGAATTAAAAGCAATATTTTAAATTTTTTGTGTCTTGTTTTTCTTGTTCTTCGATTTTTGAAAATTTCAGGACTGCTTTTCTGTTTTTTATTCAAATTGTTTTGGGAAATTATACGTTAAAATATATATATTTTTTGGGTACTTAGTTTCTGGATTATTTTCTTTGTGGATTGTTGAAGAATGCAATATGGAAAATGTTTCTCTTTGTAATTTATTATTTAATGGGTTGTTTAGATTTCTGGTGAACACTTGCGATTGTTGAATTGTTGGATTGTTCAGATCTTGGTGGACTACAGGTGGAAAGTCAAATAATTTGTATGATTGTTTTATATTTTGTAACTAATAAAAATTCAGTGTATGTTGAGGATTGATTGTCAGGATGTACACTGATGGATGGTAGTGTTGTAAATGTTTGCATGAATAATATCCTTCTATCATCGACATTTTGCTATTCTCTAGAGTCACTGTGTTAGGAATTGTACTGAGGATAAGTATTCTTTTCAGAGAGTTTTTGTTATCAAAGAATAATAAAGGTTTGTTAGCAAAAGAAACAGTAAGTTTGGGGGGAATGTTAATGTCAGAGTACAACTGAGGAGTTACCCTTTGGTGATTACTCACTTGTTTTTATCATTGAATCATTCTTCTTCAATTTGTAAAAGTGGGCATACTATTAGTAATGTGCATGGGGATGTTCTGGGCTTCCTCCATTGAACCATAGCCACAGGGTTGATTAGAGCAGACCACAAGGGATTTTAGTTGCTGAATATCCTGTTATGTTATTAGATTTATTAAGCGTGCGAATACCAGAAGGTGTCTTGGCCCTAGCAGCCCAAAATGAGCGAGGACCTCTATTTGTTGAAAAGCCAGGTTTTAAGGGCCTTCCTGGAGGCTGTCAGCGAGGGAAGAATTCTGATGGAATTAGGGAGGCTATTCCAGAGCTTTGTAGCCCCTACTGTGAAACTCTTACATCCCCAATTAACTTTATGAAATCTGGGAGTGGGCATCAGCTCCTTATGAGTAGAGATGTCTGTTTGGGGCATAACGGTGTAATGACCTTCTCAAGAACTGAGGACCGGTACCATGAAGTACCCTGAATGTGATGCAAAGTGCATTAAAAATTATGCGGCTCCTGATACGGACAAAAGCAAAAACAACATGTGATGGATAGAATGCAGAACAATGTCATACATTCACCCCAGTACAGAGATCTGGGCCTAAATCCATCGTTTTTTTGCTCACCATGCCTTTCCAGTTTGAACCCAGCCATATGCAAATCAGTCTTGACCCTGTGCCCCATGGGAACAGTCCAGCCCGAACTGCCAAGCCAGGTCCTCCCTGGACTGGAAACAAGCATCCAAGGACCGGTTTCGGGCTTTCAGCCCTCATCAGCCTGGATAGCTTGATTCCAGTGGCATGGAGAGCACGGGACTCACGTCTGAGCATACCCGTCCCACTCGGGGTGACAAAAGCAAAAACAACAAGTGATGGACAGAATGCAGAACAATGTCATACATTCACCCCAGTACAGAGATCTGGGCATAAATCCATCGATTTGTTGCTCACCGTGCCTTTCCAGTTTGAACCCAGCCATATGCAAATCAGTCTTTACCCTGTGCCCCATTGGAACAGTCCAGCCCGAATTGCCAAGCCAGCTCCTCCCTGGACTGGAAACAAGCCTCCAAGGACCGGTTTCGGGCTTTCAGCCCTCATCAGCCTGGATAGCTTGATTCCAGTGGCATGGAGAGCACGGGACTCACGTCTGAGCTTACCCGTCCCACTCGGGGTGACAAAAGCAAAAACAACAAGTGATGGACAGAATGCAGAACAATGTCATACATTCACCCCAGTACAGTGATCTTGGCCTAAATCCATCGTTTTTTTGCTCACCATGCCTTTCCAGTTTGAACCCAGCCATATGCAAATCAGTCTTGATCCTGTGCCCAATGGGAACAGTCCAGCCCGAACTGCCAAGCCAGGTCCTCCCTGGACTGGAAACAATCATCCAAGGACCGGTTTCGGGCTTTCAGCCCTCATCAGCCTGGATAGCTTGATTCCAGTGGCATGGAGAGCACGGGACTCACGTCTGAGCATACCCGTCCCACTAGGTTATGCTCAGACATGAGTCCCTTGCTCACTTTGCCACTGGATTCAAGCAAGCCGGGCTGAAGACGGCTGGAATGCCAGAAACCGATCCTCGGAAGCTTGTTTCCGGTCCAGGGAAGGCATGGCTTGGCAGATCGGGCTGGACTGTTCCCATGAGGCACAGGGTCAGACTGATTTGCATATAGCCATGTCTGAACTGGGGTGGCAGAGTGGGCTAAAGAACGGTGATGGATCAAACCCAGATCTTTTGACTGGGTATGAGTGTTTGATTGGTTCAGATGCTCCGTCCATCACCACCCCCTTTTGTACCGCTTTGGTCGCCATAAGTGTGGCAGGGTATGCTCAGGCGTGACTCCCTTGTTCACTTTGCCACTGGATTCAAGCAAGCCGGGCTGAGGACGGCTGGAATGCCAGAAACCGGTCCTCGGAAGCTTGTTTCCGGTCCAGGGAAGGCATGGCTTGGCAGTTGGGGCTGGACTGTTCCCATGAGGCACAGGGTCAGACTGATTTGCATATAGCAATGTCTGAACTGGGGTGGCTGATTGGGCTAAAGAACGGTGATGGATCAAACCCAGATCTTTTGACTGGGTGTGAGTGTTTGATTGGTTCAGATGCTCCGTCCATCACCACCCCCTTTTGTACCGCTTTTGGCCGCCATAAGTGTGGCGGGGTATGCTCAGACGTGAGTCCCTTGCTCACTTTGCCACTGGATTCAAGCAAGCCGGGCTGAAGACGGCTGGAATGCCAGAAACCGGTCCTCGGAAGCTTGTTTCCGGTCCAGGGAAGACATGGCTTGGCTGTTCGGACTGTTCTGTTCCCATGAGGCACAGGGTCAGACTGATTTGCATATAGCCATGTCTGAACTGGGGTGGCAGAGTGGGCTAAAGAACGGTGATGGATTAAACCCAGATCTTTTGACTGGGTGTGAGTGTTCGATTAATTCAGATGCTCCGTCCATCACCACCCCCTTTTGTACCGCTTTTGGCCACCATAAGTGTGGCGGGGTATGCTCAGACGTGAGTCCCTTGCTCACTTTGCCACTGGATTCAAGCAAGCCGGGCTGAAGATGGCTGGAATGCCTGAAACCGGTCCTCGGAAGCTTGTTTCCGGTCCAGGGAAGACATGGCTTGGCAGTTCGGACTGTACTGTTCCCATGAGGCACAGGGTCAGACTGATTTGCATATAGCCATGTCTGAACTGGGGTGGCAGAGTGGGCTAAAGAACGGTGATGGATTAAACCCAGATCTTTTGACTGGGTGTGAGTGTTTGATTAATTCAGATGCTCCGTCCGTCACCACCCCCTTTTGTACCCTATACTGCATGTAGGCAATATTTTTGGCAGGTTAATTGGAACAATTGCTTAGCTGAATTGTCCCACTTTTATTTTTTTTTATTTTTAAGCCGTTGAAGCTGTGGACATAAGGATGTAGTAGCTATTGTCATAAGTGAGACTGCTTCTGAAAATACTTTATTCATTCACAGTAGTATCCAGGCAACACACTAAACACAGCCTGAGGTCGCTAACCCACCCGTCAACAGACACAAATGGAATACTTTTTTACAACCCATATTTAAATTGCAGTGTGGTTGCAAATCCAAGTAATGCAGCGACCGTGTTGACCAATATGTGGGAAAACAGATGTTTGATACTCATTATATTAAGGGATCGAATTTCTCATTGTCGGAGAAACATTTTGAGATGAGTTCTTTCTACTTTCATAAAGGAGGTGGGGAGGAAATATGATACCACCTATCCGGTCTACAGTTTTACATCCATCATCATTAGCCGGAACATCAGTGTGTCATTTTCGGATTAATTGAGCAAAAGATAACTTGAAACCAACTAAATGAAGGTGTCAATTGAAGCAAATATTAGAATATGCGTAAAGGAAAATAGGTTTAAGTTAGAACGCTTCAAAAAACAAAAAGTAGCTGAACTCAGAAATGTACTGGTGGTTGTCATGGCGTTAAAGTTGATACAAAATGGTTCTAGTGATTTTCAATGTATTTCTTTTCTTTTTTAAAGAAGCGGGTGGATGCGTAATTTTTGTTAGCATGGGCCTAACCGGTCCCTTTTGACTCTCCGATTCCTCGTGAGGTTAGGGAGAGAAAAGTGGTGAATAATCACACAATTAGTCTTAATGTTGCCTATATTCCCAATTCTGGTATTTGCCCCTGAAAGAAGAATTTGAAACACTTCTCCCAGAATTGAGATTTGAGAACCCTATCAAACTCTGCTTCACTGATGTACGTGTCATATCTAAATGTAAGCTGGCAAGCCACTTTCTGGAAAAAACAAGAAATGTACTTGTGTAGCACTGCAACAATCAAGAATGTATGAATTACTATAATTTCAGTAAATGTGGTTTGGAAAGAGTTATGGATTTTCATTTTATATTTATTTTCCTCTGTGTATGTTTTATTTTTTTAAGCAGTAGGCATAGTTGCAACACATGTTTAGTCATCCATTTAATGTTATACATGTGATTGATTTAGGGTATGGTACTACAATATCACCAGACATAAATCCTGTTGTCTAAATATCACGTACAAAAACAATGTCCCATTGCAGTTAAAATTAACACATCTACGCTGACGGCGATGATATTTTTTAAACAATTTTTAGTACACAACATTTATGCGAGACTATAATTCTGCAGATGATACCATGATAACAGTGGGTGGAGGAGTGGTGCTATTTTCTTATTAATGTTTGCCATAGAATGCCCTCAAGTGCATTCTTAGAAGAACTGTAAGGGCTTCCTAGTGTACCGTGCAATATGTACATCCACTTTAAACACTTTACTTTCAAACCAGCTGTAATGCCCCACAGGAAAATAGGAATATTTGGAACATTCCAAAATAAATTTTCCAATTCCCAGGAAAACTGATTGATTATTCACAACTTCATTCTAGTCCAGCGCAATTTCCACCTTAGAGTGGCTTGCAAGACAAGAGTGATTTCAAGAGGCTGTGGAGGAATGGGGTTACCTTTAATTTGATATGCATCCACATCTAAAATAGGGTGAGGCAGGTTTTGAGTTTCTGAATAATTGCAGGTGGAGTTGGCTGTTATCTACATATTGATGAATCTTAATGATGCTTTCTATAAATAGAACTCCAAGCTGTTCTATTTAGGTGTTAAAGATAATGGAGGCAGGTTGGATCACCAGAGTAGGAGAGGAAGAGTTCTAAAGCTCTTGAGGCTCCCTTTGAAAATGAACTGGGGACAAGGTAGATAGAGAACCACTGCAGACTATGTCAGAGAAGCTCATGCATGTGCCCACAGTGAGAATCAATGCTGATTGGATGACTGCCTCAGTGTCTGTGGAGAGATCGAGTTGTATCTGGAATGAGGGCTCGCTCTTTTTTCATGCCTAGAGGTCATTATTGACTATGTCAGTGGTAGACGGTTCTGTGCTTAACAGTGGTTTTAAGCTCGATTAGCGATCCAAAAGAAAGTGTTTCTTCCTGATCTGGTCTTGTACTTTATAGGTGGTATATTTTTCAGTGGTGAAGTTGGGTGTCAGAACAGAAGTTGGCTAGATTGCAACCATTGTGAGCTTTTTGATTCAAGGATGGTTTGGTGATGGTAAGGAGGGGTAGGAATGCATCTTCAGATTTCACAGTAGGTGAGGGGAGGACATCATCTACATAGGTACCGGCCCTAAGGGAATTGAGCTTGTTGATTAGTTAAGTGTGTTTTATGAGTTGAATTCCTGTCTGACAGGGGTCTATCTATTGTCAGTAAGGTGACTGTCTGTTTGATGTTGTGATTGCTAGTTCAGCTCATGTCTACCATCTTGGAGAAGAAATAATTTATGTCTCTGAACTTGTCAGGACTAGTATTATCACATGCTGTTGTTTGAAACTAACATTGTAGCAAAATAAGAACAAACATTACAAATGCAGTAACAGTAGCAAATATAAAAGTGTACAAACTGAAGAGTGCTAACATGGTTCTTCATACAAAACACTAATTGTTACTAGTCAGAAGGTTTGTTACTGTGCAAGATCAAATAGAGAAACTGCAAGATGTGGATATCTACGATGTATGTGGTTGTATGGTAGTGAGTCCTGTTTCTGTGATGAAGATGGAGTTCACATTGAGTTGTTTGATGTGAACGGAGGGCTGCTGAGTGTGCACTAATAAACATGGAATCACTGGAGTATTCACTTTTTTATCAGTGTGCAATAGAGAGATATGCTGTGCTGGAGTGCTGTGTGTACTTGTGTGATCTGTTATAAGCGTGGATATGGTCTGTGGTATGTGGCGTGTGATGATGCATGTTGCAAACCGCTTCCCAATGAGGCTCTGAACCTAACATACACACTTGTGCCATTAGCAGAGGATGCACAGGTGCAGGGATGTCTTATAAGAGTGGAATATTCAGCACTGGGATTGGGTGTTAGGGGTCAGAGAGAAGCCCTATGTGCCTCGTATTTCAGATGTGCAGAATATGTGCCTTTAAAGTAAGGGCAACCAGGGTCACGTGCTATGGCTGGTGGGGCCGGTGCTATGCCTGAGTGATCTGAATTTTGATCT
This sequence comes from Lissotriton helveticus, assembly GCF_964261635.1. Lineage (NCBI taxonomy): Eukaryota > Metazoa > Chordata > Amphibia > Caudata > Salamandridae > Lissotriton > Lissotriton helveticus. The sequence goes on along the minus strand of NC_136059.1, from coordinate 1,595,829,303 downwards.
TTCAACAACACTATTTAGGGTTGTGCTTCAGAATGGACTGCCAGGGGCAGACTACCAGGTCAGTGAGGTTTGGAGGCAGCTGGAAGCGATGTGCCACATTGCTAGCCAGAATTAGATCTATAGCTATCTTAGATTCCACAGGTCCTTAGGTCGATTGTTAGAAATGGGGTTTCTGGTTGGCTAGGGTATGCACCTAAGCCAGCTGAACCCACCACTCTACTCAGGGCAAGGGAGTTAAACACCAAAGATAACCTCTGCTCACCCCCTTGGTAGCTTGGCAGAGCAGTCAGGCATATCCCATGGGCAATGTGTAAAGCGTTTGTACAACACACTCACACAGCAGTGACACACTAGGCACACCACAAAAGAAACTCCACACATGGCTATATAAAAATGCCCTTTTTATTATTCATAAAAACACATAAGAACACAATCACATATTTTACAGTGCCACTAGGCACTTGTCATGACTTCACAGAGATTACATAAATCACTAGGCCAATCAGGCCACTGTCATAACCATTACAGTTAGGTCGACTAGTAACATTTGGTAGGATTGCACTTAGCACAAAGCATTAGGCATAACAATCATCAGCAGTGCACCATAATAAAACACGTGCAAAGTGCACACATTATAAACGCATCATGCCCACCTTAGGCATTCCACCATTACTGCAAATCACCATTATTGTACATATAAGGTGCAACGCAGGCAAGGTTTTTCCCAACTAAAAGCTGCACCTCTGCTCCTGTTACATGGACTGAGGCAACTGTCTTGCCCTGTATAGTCTCTTGGGCCACCTACCCGCCTACACCAGGAAATGTGGTAATGTTGAACTTGGGCCCGTCTGGGCTTGCCCTGCAATGCCCCTTCCAAAAATGAGGGCTCTCAGGGTATGTGCGCCTCTGGCAGCTGCCCACGATCCTGCTGCACAGCTGCTGACACCGGCTTTGTGTGCCCACGAAGCGAGCAAAACAGCTCAAGGCCAACCAGGCCCACTATCGGGGCAATCCCCTCTCAGGAGACCATCCTCGTTCCCCAAGCCTCCACTGACTTGGCGACTTGACTGGTGTCTTACTGCCTCCTCTTGAAGAAGTCTGCCCTCGTTGTTGTCAGCTCTCCACTCTTGTGTGGGCAAAGAGCCTCCGTTGGGACAGGGCATCCCGCCCTGACTCTTTAGTCTGCGGCAGCCCACAACTATTCGGTGCAGCTGCCATGCGTTGGGGAGGAAGGCAACCGGAAGAACATGGGCAGAGTCTCCGTTAGCTCCTTCTGTGCTGCAGGGCCTGCCACACTGTGAAGGTGGGGCTGGCCTCTCTCCACAGAGCGAAGTCTCTGTCGTCTTTGCTCTTCTCCGCTTGTCCTTCCCCAGCAGTGGGCCACACCCACAACCAGGCTCAGCCATGCGGCTTGTCGCCTCCGCTTGTGTTCCGGCAGCATATCCTCATGGCACAAATGTACTATGCACCCGCCACATTGGTGCCAGTGAGAGCCCACGTCTTGGGCTCAGGTCACAAATTGCAAGTGCCCACCATAGCACTTCGGAGCACTGCACCTCTGAAGCTCTCCACATGCAGAGAGTGGGGAGCAGAGAAAAAAACACTACTCCTGCTGGACAAAGGGTAAGAAGGTAACCTGCCCAGCGCTCGGCCATGCACTATGTCCTCTCAAGCCCAGAGCAGCCCCCAGAGCAGTGCACAGGGCTCCTTCCATGCTGGACTTAGTGAGAGCAATGGGACATTCAGGTTAGGGTAACAGGCAGTGGGACAGCACACGCGATCCTAGGGCATAGGGGCAGCTCCTTCAGTAGATCAGCTTCCAAGACAAAAGTCATAGTGGCGGTTCCCTGCCAGCACAGTTCTCTTTTGGTTCCATGGGATCCAGCCCCTTCTCTTATAGTCCACAAAGTCTTTGCTCACTGCTGACAGAGGGCTTTGAGACCAGTCCAAACCAGTTCTGTCCTCACTGGTGTAGATTCCTGGCAGGGGTTGAAGACAGCATTGTTCATGGCAGACCAGGCCTATTCAGGTGCAAGGCAATCTCCTCCCACCACTCTCTATGCAGCCCAGGTCTATTCAGCCCAGCCCTGACTCATCCCAGGAAAGGCAAGTCACACCTCAACCCCCCCCCCAGTTGCTGTTTGAAGGGAATTCTCATTGCCTGTCCCTGACACTCTGAAACCAGACAGTCAATTCACAAACCAGCAGAGGCACAAAGACATATACGCACACAGAAATGTCCACTTCTAAAAGTGGCATTTCTAAAATAATAATAATAAATCCGCTTTCACCAATACTCAGGATTTATCGCTGCTATTCCAAACATGCCAACATGGTCACACTATCCCTCTCAGATCAGGAATTACCATTAAAGCACATATAAGGTAATCCCCAATGCATCCCTGTGAGAGGGCAGCTTCAAAGCAGTGAGAAACCAAAATAGGCTGTTTGCCACTACCAGGACAAGCCACACGGTTAAGGCACATGTCCTTCCTTTTACCTGCACAGCACCCTGCCCGTAGGGCTAGCTAGGGCCTAATTTAGGAGTGACTTATATGTAGTAAAAGGGGAGTTGCAGACATGGCAACCACTTTACATGTCACGTCATGGCGGCAGCAAACTGCACGCCCAGGCCCTGCAGTGGCAGAGGCCTGAGGCAGGTTTGAAAGGCTACTTTGGTGGGTGGTGCAGGTGGCCCTGCATGCCCATCAGTAGTATTTAATTTACAGGACCTGGGTATGTGGGTTACCACTGTACAAGGGACTGAGCGGTATATTAAATATGCCAAACAGGTGTAGACCAATCTTACCAAGTGTACAAGAGAGAGCACAAGCGCTGATCAGCAGTGATAAAGTGCCCAGAGTCATAAAAACACCAACAACAGGTCAAATAAATGCAGGAGGAAGGCAAAAAATTCTGGGATGACCCTGCAAAAAGGGCCAAGTCCAACATTGATTCTTAGTAAGCTTTTGTTGAATTTGAATTAAACAGCAAAATGTGTAGAACTCACAAATTGTGGATGATGGCACTTAACATAAAATAGCTCTGAAAGATTCAAATTGGCAACTGTTTCTCAGAGAAAATGCCTTCCCACTATCTCACAAGTCTTCCTTACATGTGGCGTGTTCACTTCAAGAAAGTGTTGCGAGACACCATTAAGTTGACATTTTCCTCTGAAAGCTTACGGCCAAGGACATTATGTGCAATTCTGCAAAATGTCCTAAAAAATTACAGAATTTTACACACCCCTGGTTATTAGTCCTTATTATATCGGCATACATATACATTGTATTCAGTGTATTTTATTAAGATTTCATCCAGAAAGGAGAGCACCCAGTGCTATTAGAGAGATCCTCCATGATGTACTTCATAAGACACTCAGAGAGATTACTGATTTGCTAGAAAAAATATTTGTAAGGTACATTAACATCCAGTTAAAAACGAATGCGGAAAATGTCCTTCTCCGCAGGTACATGTTAATAAGCTTCTGTCCTCCAGGTTCCCCATCAGATGTGGCACTAGGCAGGGTGTTAGCCTTTACCCTGGTGTCTTCACCCTCGCAATTGACCCCTTGATGGCCTGGGTTCGGTGTAATGTGCAGGTTTGGGGGTTTGATTGGGGGCTGGAGACAGAGGACCGCATAGCATTTTACATGAACAACGAGCAGTTATTTCTTGCCTGCCCCACTGAGATGGGGCCTCGCATAATCCATATCCTACATTAATTCAGGGCCTCCTCTGGGTTGACGGTTAACATGGACAAGTCCCTACTGGTGCCCATACAGGGCGGCCATCAGGACGAACTGTGGACTCCAAGGTTCCCTATAGGTCGATTAAACTTTTTATACCTTCCCATTAACATTTCTTGGGATTGGGGACTTGGTTGAAGTCTTAATCTTAGCCCAGTGGTAAAGAAGGTATGAGAGGACATGTATTTTTTTGACAAACTCCTGCTAGCCCTTTTTAAAATGATGAACCTACCAAGGCTGCTCTATGTGCTCCAGAAATACCCCCTCCTAATTCCGCATAACTGGTTTGTGTCCCTGGCACTCATGGCACATAGATACATTTATGCACATAAACCTTGGAGGGTGGCCTTTGGCAAGTACATCCACTCTGTGTATGAGGGTGGGTTGTCCATGGCCGATGTCTGCCTTTATTACTGGATGACTCAACTACTGGTCATAAATTAATGGTTGCGTGGAGTGTGGGGGGGATCAATGTGCTAGGGATTACTGTCCCTCCTTGACCTAAACTGGGTAGTGGGGATCCTTTACGGGGCCCATCCCGACTTCCCTTCGAGAAATGACACAGGTGGTCTTCCAGGTATGGAGGGCTGTGTTGAGGTAGATGGGGTGGAACCGCAGGCGCACTCTTGAGACCCCCTTGTGGGAGAGCCACGGGCAGTCACAGGTTGCGTCTCTGGAGGGCTTCCATGGGTGGGACTATATAGGGCTCTCTCACCTGGGAGATGTCTGGGTGAATGATCACCTTACGTTCTTTCAGGACCCTAGTGTGGATTCCCTCATGGCTACTTCACAGTTGTTTCTGTACCTACAATGTCGACATGCACTCCTGAAATACAAAGGGGAGCGGAAGGAAGTCGCCAAATATAGACCTCTCAAAGACACCCGACTTATGGGCCCTGTGGGGAAGGGTGGCATCTCCCTAATTTACAAAACCCTGGTGTTGCAATCCCCATACTTGATGGACCCACTGCAGGAGAAGTGGAATAGGTGGGTGGGGCCTTGGAAGAAGTCAATTGGAGGGATGCATGCAAGGCCCCCAGCACATTGGAGATCTTGGTGATGCTCTGGCTTGTACAGTTCACAGTTCTACAGCAGGCATTCCTGATGCTCCACTGGTTCTGGAAGGCAGGGGCTCGTGCCTCTCCATATTGTAGTAGGTGTAATGATCCGAGCGGTGACTTCTTCCACATGGTATGGTCATGTCCAGTCATCCAGGCCGATTGGAACACTGTCATATCCACTTTAGCACAGGTAGTGAGGATGCCTAAGAAGTCCGCCCCAGAATGGCATTGTTGTGCATAATAAAGGATCTGGGAGGGCCATGAGGGGACACGACACAGATGAGATTGCTCATGTTGGTGGCTAGACATGATATAACTAAGCAGTGATTGTCTCCTGTAGCTCCATCGATAGCAGCAAAGACACTTGGCATGAACTGGTGAGCCAAAAATGAATAAACTATACAACATGGGGCAGACCCCATAAAAATTAGAAGGTTTGAAGAAAATGGTGGTCCTACCACAGTCTAGACAGTTAACACAAGAGGAGTACAATAAGTGCTTTGATAGTTATGAAAGTGTGGAGGGGTTTTGGGGAGGGGGGGTTCTTGTGAACTCTCATGTGCAGATTGAGTGTTCAGACGAAGCGACTGATTGTATTGTTTGTTAAAGAACTGGAAATAAACATGTTTCTAAAAAAAGAAAATAGCTTTTGGAAATAGCTTTTGGTTTAATTGGTCCATTTCAGAGTAATTTGGACATCCAGTACATTCTAGTGATGATTGTTTTTTTTTTGGTTGACCTGAGATAATATATTGACATGATAGAAGTACTTCTGGTGTTTTTGAAATATGTTTTCAAGAGGAAAGGATGTTTTAATGATGTGCAAGATGTTACACCTATGTTCTAGATAAATAAATGAGTATCTGTGTACAAGACCAATCAAGAGCACATAGTGTGCTCTACTTTATCCTGAGTCAGGTGGAGGGGTGGAAATAATAATTTACACAATTAAGGAAAGTATGAAATTAGCTGGCAGTAGTGATCAGAACTGGAATTAGGTAAGGAAAGGATCACAGCTTGACACATATCATGACACATAAGCAGAGGCAAGTCTACTTTTGCACTTTTCTGAAACTGTTCTCCAAATACCTACATTTGTCGAAGTTGCATGAGATGCAGAATGGAAAGGGGTGTGATGGATGTTGTAGAGAAAGAAGAGGGTATGTTTGCAGCGAAAACATGATTCAACAACAGAACTATAGTGTTGTTGGCATTAGTCAAGTAGAAAGGCATCAGGGTTCCAAGTTCAGTATTATGAATATGTTCAGAAATGCTGTCAAAATGGAGGATGAGACCACCTTGAAAGTCAATCGGGCATCTGTCAGCATTGAGGGTTGTGTTAGTAAAGATTCTGGTGACAAACATTAAATGAGTGGGACCAGTGGACAGCTTAATGCTCTGAACAATTGTCAGATGGTAAAAAGAATCCCTAAACAACGTAGTCTGACTGACTATGAGTAGAGCTAGTATCTCAATATATACATGTATTAAGGTTGACCATACTAGTAACGCACGTTTAAAACTGTGCAGATGTGTACTGCAATTCGTCTAAATGTTTCCACCTTATTTAGCCTGAGGATTTTGCTTTGCTTTTATTCGCATATTGTATCATTGAGTTTTTCTTTTATGGGCGTGGTGGTGTGGTTTTCTTCGTATACCTCATACGAGGACACTGTGTGATGTTCTGATCTGCATGTTTTGGGGTTTTTTTCAAATGGGAATTAAGCAGGTTATATGATCGGAAGTTGGACCGTAGTTGGCGGATGAGATACTTAGTAAAACGGGCTCCTGCTGACAATCATGTCTTCTGGTGGTTGTTGATGACCTTCACAATGTGGCATTAGGTTTTCTTTTAGGCTAAAGAAATATGCAAGCATCGGCACAACCAATAGATCTTGCTTTAATATGATAACACCTGCACAGTATTATGAATCTATTTGCCTCTCTCCGTGCCTCCTATGTCTGCGTACAAGTTCATTATGCTCTAATCTTTGGTGTTGCGTGTCACCAGAACCACAAGATTGAGGAATAAAAAAAACCCAGAAATACAGCAAAAATTGGGAATAAAAATCAGAACAGATTTAAGTTTCAGCGTTCCGTCTGACAGAGGCGCAATTGAAAAAATACGGGTTCGCTCGCGCACTTATTGTGCTTTATGCATAATATATTGTTGCATTTTATCTCGTGGTATGTCAGAAAATAAGAAAAGAGATGACGTTTCATATTCAAACCTATCACATAAAAGGAAATAGACTGCAACATCTGCGTTAGGCACAACTTTCCAATACACAGCAAACATTCTCTTAATTTACGCCAAATGCAGTACATTCAGAGGATGTGGGGTATATTATCAAGGGGTTTTATCTCCGCTTTTTTGGCTTTAAAAGCCAAGAAAGCGGAGATAAAATTATCTCCCTATTACCAAGCTGTCGCTAACACCAGTTAGCGACAGCTAATAGGAGATAGCGACCATCATGGGCCCCACTTTGCATGTCAGTGATATTTATCACTAATGATATGCAAAGTGGGCGTGCCAAGATGTTAGCGACTGGAAACAGTCGCTAACATCGCTATCTCCTATTACCAACTTTTGGAGATATTTGCGCTAAGGGCGAATATCTCCAAAAGCTAACACCTGCCCTGAGCAGTTCTTAGCCATGTTATCCAATGGGAGGTGGATAACATGGCTAAGAGCATTTGCTCGATAATGCATGAATATCGCTGACTTTTCAGCGATATTCATGCATTGCGGGCGTTTTTTATCGCATTTGCGATAAACCTTGCTAATAGCAAGGTTTATCTGCGATAAAAATCGCCGATGTACGGCGATAATTTTTGTCTCTAAACAAGTTAGAGACAAAAATGATCGCTAGTTGTTGATAATATACCCCTAGTCTTCACAAATTGTATGTTTTTTTTTATCCAGTAGAAAATTCTTTTGCACTGTGGTGGCCTAATGAAGTTCTCAAGTGTTACAATACTCGGCACAGTACGAATTGTGATTCACTTATAACGAGTGCTTTGCGCGCTGCTGTTAATTAAACAGTTCTGAAATTATTTGTTTTCTAAAGAGATACGTGTCCTCGTTCTGGCCATTTAAACGCGATTATAAATGGTCGACTTCTCATGAAAAATGGCAGCTACGAATAAAAATCCGGTTCCCATAATGCATTGTGTGCGTGTAGGAAAAAAAGATCGTTTACGGGCATTGGATCTTAGTACAGCTGCAAGGTTCCACAGTCGTTAAGCATGCATAGTAATGGTTGTGAATAGTGTGCTAATTAGCAAACTACTTCCTCTGCACCAGAAGTTAATAACTTAATTTAAAGGCCCAAGCATGGCTTGACACGAAGTGCATCGTGTTCGTTTTAGTAATTGTTTCTATGGAAACGCCAGGGTAGAAGCACAGGAATCCAGACTGTTACAGATTTATAATCATTTAAAGGAAGCAATTAGTTGGCTCGGTGAATGATCCGAGGACACAAAACACACGATTTGAGTGGGTATTTGTCTCCATGCCCCCTGGTTCTGAGGAACAGTTTTAGGAATGAAATAAAGAAATAAGTTACAGGGAATCTTGCTTGTAGTAGAGTATGGGGCTGAAAATCAAAATCAGCCCCGAAAACCAGAGCCATACTGCAGGAGGTTGTGACTAGAATGGGGCAATGGAAGATTTCACAGTGCTTAATTTGTTAAAAAAAAAGTATGTGCCAGGGTCCTTCTTGGAAAACCACTGCAGCCTACACCACCCATTGCCCTGCCAGTGCTGCCAATGACAGTCCAACATAACTACTAACGTCACAGTCCCATATGTAGTGTAGTAGCACAGACACAGACAACACTTACTACAGGTATGGTCTTTAGACTTCTTTATTTCAGGTACGTCTGCCTTCAACCTTGTCCTGCTCCTTTCTAACTTTCCCACTTTCATCACTCCTCCTGTTCCACCTCCCAGCTCTCCGCCCACCTTCTTCAGTTTACTGAGCCGGTCCTAGTGCACGTCCTACAACATTACATCTCCCCCTTCTTGAATAACTTGAAACACTTCGAAATGTTAGTACATATCTGGAGAGATAACAAAACAAAATAAAGAACAACATAGTTACAGTTCTTCAATGAGGCTAACAGGTCTTCGATGAAGACGCTGCGTACAGTGTGCCACCTCCCGAGTCGCCTGTTCTCCGTCAACAGGAGAGGTGGAAGGTCGATGCTCACTTCCTATCTCAGGTGCGTCCCCGTTTAATGCACTGTCAGGCGCAGCCAATGCTTCTCTAACAGTGGGCGTACATTTCTGGAAGTGCGCCACATTTCTTGTGATCCTCTTGTCCTCTGATGTGGCTGTGATCAGAGTCCCTTTTTGTTTTGTCACAAACAGTGGGCGAGCATGATACCGACAGTCTGTTTTTCTTTGTTGGTCCTGCCGTACCAGCACCCAATCCCCTTTTTGAATGGATGACTGTGCGGCGTTCCTTTGATGATCTGCGTATTCTTTCATTTTCTCCTTTTTCAGTCTATCTGTTGCTGCTAATTCTTCGTGAGCAGAGCCTTGGTGAGTGCCACTAAGGTATTCTTGTGCGCACTGCTCGACCCAACATTAAGGTCGCGGGACATCTGTCTGTGGTGTTATGTGGTGTGGCTCGATAATCTCGTAACACCTCATTTAAAGCCACGTAAACATCACACTTTGAGAGTTCTGTTTGCTGGATGGTCTTCTTCAGAGTGGCCATCAATCTTTCTACCATACCATTGGCTTGTGGCCATAAGGGAGTAATCTTCCGGTGCATGAAGTTTAAGTGATTAGCAAATGCAGAAAAGTCTTGCCCATTGAAAGGTGGGCCATTATCTGTTTTCACTACCTTCGGTATGCCCCATGCTGCGAAAACTTCATCCAACACAGGTATAGCAGTGGCAGTTTTGGTTGATGTTATGAGTTGCGCAATCGGAAAGCATGAATACTCATCCATTATGACCAAGATGTACTTGCCAGATTGCATCGGGCCAAAGAAGTCTACTGCAACGTGTTGCCAGACGCCGTCCGGCAGTTCTGACATTTGGAGGGGCGCAGGTGGTTTCTCTCAACTCACTAGCTGACACTGCGGGCAATCCTTCAGTGTGAGTTCAACCATCTGATCAAGCGTAGGGAGCCAGACCCGCTCACGCAGCACTCTCTTTGTGGCTACAATACCTCTGTGTCCTTCATGCGCTAGGTTGATAATTCCTTGGCACAAGTGTTTCGGAATGATGATTTGCTTGTCTCTTAACAAGAGGCCATCTGAAGTAATGGACAGTTCATCTTTCACATGTCTAAAAGAGGACAGTTCATGACTGTCAATTTTTTTACTCTGTCCGATTCTTCCAAATATCTCCAGCTGTTTGTTTGGATGTGATGTTTCACATTTTGTAGGGCAGCGTCTTCATTAGTGGCTTCAATGATGGCTTTCAAAGGGACAGCTGGTGGTTTGGCCTGGGCCACTATGAAATGAATGAAATTAATGTTTTCCTCTGCTACTGACGGGTTTGATTTGGAGGTTGACATGTAGTCAGTTGGATTTGCAGCTTTTCCCAGTTTATGGACAATGGTACAGGTATATTATTGAAGGCAGATACTCCAATGCTCTATTATGGGAGGCATTTTGGCTCGGGGATTTCCAAAGATAGTTAACAGGGCCTTATGGTCCGTAATAAGCGTAAAGTGTTTTCCATAGATGAAGATGTGAAAATGTTCGCAGGCCCAGACTAGCCAGGCTTTCCTTTTCGGGCTGAGAATACGCTCTCTCTGTGTCTGTTATGCTCCGGCTGGCATAAGCTATGATGTGTTGTTGATCACCCTCTCTGTCATACTGAGCTACTGTAGCTCCAAGACCCACTGGACTCACATCCACAGTGATTTCAATTTTTTGCCGAGGGTTAAAATAAGCAAGATTGTTGGCAGACTCAACAGAATCTTTAATCGAGTGGAAAACGTGATCACATCTCATAGTCCATTGAAATGGGTGCCCTTGTTTGGTCAACTTTCTCAGAGGATAACTGATAGTGGCATAGTCCTTGATCTAACTTGCACAGTAGATTGCCATGCCTAGTAACGAGCGCACATCCCCAGCGTCTTGAGACCTAGGGGTATCGTTCAGCGCTGCAATCTTATCAGGATCAGGTCTCATGAAAGCGCCTGAGAAAATGTGTCCAAAGAATTTTAGTGTGGATTTGTGGAATTCGCATTTAACTTTGTTTAATGTTAGGTTGACCTCCTACAGGGCGTGACAAACCCAGTCCAGTGTTTTGTCATGTGCCTGGATCGTCGCTATATAAACAAGGATATCATCACTGTAATTCAGAGTGTTGGGGATAGGATGGATTACTCTTCTGATTGCCTCTTGAAAGTTCTCGGCTGCCAATAAGACCCCAAAACTGAGCCTTCGTATCTGAATGGGCCTTGGTGAGTCGAGAATGTGGTGATGTATCTCGATTTTTCATGAAGTTCAAGCTGGTGATAGCCCTTGATAAGGTCCAGTTTGGAGAATATTTTCACCCCATTGAGTGCCGCAATCATGTCATTGAAATGAGGTCCCGGGTGTCTCTCCCTTTCAATGGCGGTATTGGGTGCTCTCATATCGACAGAGACGCACTTTGCTAGATGAGCCCTTATTCAGTATTACAATAACTGGAGAGATCCAAGGAGTGGGTCCAGATGTTCTCTCAATTATGTCAGCCCGGAGAAGATCCTGCAGTTCCTCCTCTATGGACTGTTGAAGATGAAATGGAATTTTTCTGTGGTGTTGTACTATGGGTGTCACATGTTCATTTATGTGCGATCGAACTTGACAATGAGCCATTTTCCCAAGCCCTGTGAATAGTTTTTGAAACTTGTGAACTAAGTCAGGTTCATCATCAACTCTGTATAATATTTCTACTAAGCTTGTTGTTCTGCCGTGGGCAAAATAAGAAGACAATCTGCTTCAGGACCGTCAATGACGTGAATACGGGCTGGAATGGTCCTGTCTTTGTATGTGAGATGAGTCTGAAATAGTCCTAGACAAGGGAGAGGCTCCTTTGACATCCATGTGTATACTCGCACAGCAGCTTTGTGCAGGTGTGGTTGTGGATTCATTTTGTTATATTCTGCCACAGAAATCTAGTTGAAAGATGCCCCACTGTCCAGTACAAATTTGCCAATGTGTGTCCATTTAAATGTGGATTTGTGGGCATTTCTTCAGCGTGTCAGGACCCGCGACCATGCAGACATATTCATCACTGTCTTGTGATACTGGGGACAACGACCTTGACTCTCGAGATTGTAAACTTCTTGATTTGTAGGTGCCATGAGAATGAAGGCTGGATCTTGAAGAACCAGTGGAAGAATCTCTGCGGTCCCACACTGCCTTGGCATGATGGCGAGTGTTAAGTTGTCGTGATTGTTTGTTAGCCTCTCTGTGCGTATCTTTGTGGGGTGCTCTGCAGACATTCTCAAAGTGATTTTCCCTGCCACACTTCCTTCATTGTTGGCCTACTGCAGGGCAAGTCTCTGTGTGAGGGAAATCATATCCACAGCGATAGCATTTAAGTTGGCGCTCCTGTCTTTCGTCAATCCAACTGGGACTGGCACGACGATGACTTGTCCGGTGTGACTGAACTTTGGACCTTGAAGATCGTTGTTTTGCAGGGGAAGACCTGTCTGTGTTGCGAGATTGGAGCCGGAATGCCTGTTCTTGTTTTTCACTTTTTCCAGCTTCTATTCACTTTGCATGTTCTTTCGCCTGATCATGTACCCTTGTAATTTCTTCAATCTCATCAAGAGTAACTTTTCTTCAACAGGCGTCTTCGTAGCGACCCAGACTGACATCCTTCTCAGGCGAAGAGCGTCTTCCGTCATGCAAGAGTCAAACTCACAGTAGCGAGCTAGACATCTGAGGCATGTGATGAAGGTTTCCATGGACTCATCTTTCTCTTGAGATGCCAGGTTGAATGTATACCATTCATAATCAATGTTCTTTTTGTGAAGGAAATTTCTGTTTAGAGCATCATGCACATCTGCGTAGGAGGATGCAGCCTCAGCCGTAAGTGCTTTCCTGATCTGACCAACATCTTTCCCAATTAGATTGCGCAGTGCTATGAGTCGCTGGTCCTCATCAGTTATGTGCGAACCGTTCATAAAGTCCTAAAAATCCTCTAGCCATTCCTGCCAGCAAAGGCCAATTCCTCCACCAGATGTGAGAACTAGGGGTACCGGCGGGCGTAGAAACGGAACTCCGAGCATGGCAAGTCTGTGGCCATCTTTTTGAGATGTCGATGTAGGAGAATCATGCCGGATGCTGGCGCCAGCAGAGGTATGGTGCTGTCTTGACATTGGAGGCCCAGACATGGTGCCTAAATGTGCAGGGAATAGTTGGTGTCTGACTCCAGAAAGCCTCACAGTGCCGGACACCTGGCACAGAGTCAGTCACGTAGACGACGTCAGCACTTGAAGAAATGTGTAGAATCAGCTGTGAGGGACCCAAGGTGCAGCAGCCACAAGAGCTAATACAGTTAGACACTACTAACATCCAGTATCTTCCTTGACTTGCAGAAGGACAACTGTGTGTGGCTCATGTATTATTTGGCATGAAACTACATTAGCCAGTCAATGGCAGGCATCTAAGTCTGTTTATACGCTGGTTTACATGATTTTGGGTGCTCGCCTGTCCTCAAAATGGCTGCCGGACTATCCTCGCAGAGGATTGGACGCGGTGCCTGACCCCAAAATGGCAGCTGAGTAACTCTCGCTCCTCGCGAGAATACAGGCCAGTTTCTGCAACGTGAGAGCAAGGCCGGCACCGGGAACTTACTGGTGCGGCGAAAGCAGCCACCAGACCAAAGCACGGATCCACACACTTTCCGCGTCATGAGCCAGCAAGGTGGGCACTTCACAGCCCGGAGCCTGTGCGACCGGGGTGAGCTCCCGGGTAGCGTCTATAGATAACATGCAGCCGGCACAGCAGGGTGAGCATGCGACCGGGGTGGGCTCCCGGATCGCGGCACAGCAGCTCCAATGCAGCGGTGCACTCGTCCGGAGGGCAGCAGACACAGCAGGAGGAGCACGCGACCGGGGAGGGCTCCCGAGCACGGTACGATAAAACCAGCTCCAAGACAGCAAAGCACTTGACGGGACCCTCCTGCACCAGACAACTGAAATCAGGGTCCACGAACACTGTCATCACCAGCTGTTGTGTCATAGCACAGACACTGATGACACTTACTTCAGGTATGGTCTTTTGACTTCTTTATTTCAGGTACGTCTGCCTTCAACCCTGTCTTGCTCCTTACTAACTTTCCCACTTTCCTAACTCCTCCTATTCTGCCTCCCGGCTCTCCTCCCACCTTCAACAGTTTACTGAGCCGGTCCTAGTGCACGTCCTACAACATTACACCACAAGTGTGACAATTCAGGCTATTTCAGGCCACCCAATGCCTTAATAATGACAAGAACATCAGGTGTTACTCATTACTCATTTTTATTGTATATTGAGCTAATGAACACAGCTGTTGTACTCATCTCAAAACTAGACTGACACCGCCACAATGTGGTGAACTGTCACTAGAGCCTGTGCTAACAATTGAGTGCCCATGTCTAGTACTGGAAACCACCAGTTAAAATTAAAAACGGATTTCCCAGCTCCTCCTCTACAGATGTGCTCCCAGCAATGTAGCTTTCAGAATCCCACAAAGATCCACCCGATCTCCAATAATCTTTAACCTTTACAGGGAAACACTGGGAGTCCTGCCGAATAATAAGAAGAACAAGAACAGTGGGTGTTCAGACTACACCTACTTCTAGCAAGAAATCACATATGTTAAATTCAACTTTTTGAAGAGAGGGTGCCTTATTAAGAGTCTGATATGATCGATATCCTAGCTCCCGAATTTTCTGAGCAAAATGCACTTGTAATATAGTGAACAGGACATCCACCACGTTTGTGATAGAGCAGCCTGTCCACAAAAATCTAAACAAGGACTAAAGATTTTGCTACAATCAAATGGAAATCAACAGCAACATGGGGAGGAGTGGGTGTCAATAGTAAATCTCTAGAAATTCATCCCACAGCTTGTCAGTTGAGACAAATTGCTATGTTTTCATCAGCTTCTCTGGGAACATTTGTGTTGGAAATGACCCTTTTTGCAAGGTCAGCCGCAGCCATTTTGCCTTTCTCCTCCCCTATTTGCTGAAATTGTTTTTGTTGGAGTTATAACTCTGTGCACCTTGCCACTGCTAAACATTGCTAAAATGTGTGTGCTCTCTCCTTAAAACATGGTAGTACTGGCTTATCTACAATTGGCATATTTAATTTGCTTAAAATTCCCTAGTAATTAAACTGCCACATGGACCTGGTAAGTTAAACCTCTTGCCAGGAACAAACCTTTCTTTTTAATAAATATAAGTCATGGCTAAGGTAGGCCCTGGACAGCCAAGGGCAGGATGCAGTGTATTTAAAAAGTTGGACATGTACTTTTGAGTTTTGGATGTCCTAGTAGTGAAACACTCATAAATGTGTTATTCACTACTGCAAGGCTTATCTCTCCCACATGGCAACATCAGGATTGAAATATTACATTTTATGAGTGTAAACTCCAATTGGGAAGAGATTTGACCCCCATGAGTTGTGTCTCTGGAATCACAATTTAAAATCACCACCTATAGTGTAGTCATTTTTTAAATTGCAATTCTGAGCATGCCACCTTCAGAAAGTTGGCCTTTTCGTACTTTAGCCATTTGATGCATGCTGTCTGTCTCTGATTGTGTGTCCGGGTTGGGTGACAGCTGGGCTTTGTGTATTCCCTCTAGACAGCCACAAACAATGGGAGCTTAGGTGTGACTTGATGGGCCATCCTGGCAGGATGGGAGGGAGGAGCTGGGCACTGCCTTTGCACTTACACCTTAATAGGTTCTGTGCTGTCCACACATAGAGGGCTGTTGCCCTCCAGTAGTGAGTCTGGAGCTAGGGCAGAAAGGAAGACCTCAGTGCACTTCAAAGACCCTTCTTTGAAGTCTCCCTCACTTCAAAGGTACAACTGCGACCTCAAACACCGCCACTTCAGTATACCTCTGGACTTGCGGACACTCTGCCACTCTGAAGGAGCTGCTGCCTGGGTGTGCTGACCTGATCCCCTGTTGCCTGGAGAGGAATAAATGGATATGTAACCATCTTAAACCAAGGACCCAAGAGGGACTCAAAGAGCTAGTCTGCTGGCCTCCTGCTCCGAGATTCAGGGACATAACAGGCTCCCCACAGTTCCTGCGCTAGTTTGATCAAGGACCTGACCCCCAAGAGGTGGATCTCTGGTCTTTGGGCTGTTTGGGGGATCTGCAGCTCTTCAAGTAAAGTTTTTGGGCTCTTTGCAAATGCAAATGGGCCAGTTCACTCTTGAAGCTCATTGCTTGGCCAGAAATCTAGTGCAAGATCGTCTTTTCGCACAGTAGGTATTGCAGCTCATGACGGCGAGGCTCCAGCCCATCTTGCATCAACACCCAGTGTCTCTTCACACCGCGTGCACCATTGCCAGGAATGCCCTCCTTGCACCCAGTGAATGTATTACCTACTAACGGACCTCGTGGCACATTTCTTGAGAAGATAAAACTTCAGCAGGACTTATCTGTTACCGCGCTTCATCGCAGTTGGCCTGAACCTTTGGATTTGACCCAGTCTAGTGCAACCAGGTTTCCCCGGTTATCGTTATATGCTTTAGGCACTATATTGTAATTTAGTCTTTAAAAATTCATAACTCCTGTTCTACTTATTGGATTTTGTTATTTTGGTCTTGTTTTGTTAATTAAACCAAACTCCATTTTTCGAACTTGGTGCGGGATCTTTTTGTGTGGTGTTTTCAGTGTTTTACTGATTGTGTTGCACATATACTTTACACATTGCCTCTTAAGTTAAGCCTGACTGCTCTGTTACAACCTACCAGTAGGTGAGCACAGAATAATTTAGGGTGTGTTCGTGATTTACCCTGACTAGGATTGTGGATACTGCTTGACCAGGGCTTCCATCCCTGTGAACCAAAAAAATGAAATTTCTAAATGACTGGTACAAACTCATCATGAAACTCAAGTGAGAGACATTCTGTCTGAGACAGACCTATGACCAGTGGAATAATCTCTGATCCTACCTCAGATCAATAAAAAATAGAAAATATTTCTTCATGATACTGTCCGGCAACTGTTTCATTGACCCGAGTGCAAGTAGGTTAGATTAGATTTTGAGAATGCTTTGTGGGAAGTCAAATATATCAATAATCACCGTTGAGTGGGCTCCACATTTGATTGCTATACTGCTGAATTTGAAGCACCTTCAAATAACTCAACTGGCTCCCACTAGAAGCCCATATGTCCTTATCCTTCACATTCAAAACCACATCCAGAAAGCAACATTTAGATATTCTGCGGGCCACATAACACTTGGAATAATAACTCTAACAGGACAGACTCATAAACGTGGAAAAGAGAAAGTAATGTTTCACAAATTCTATTTCTACACTCAAAAGATATTGAGTTTACCTGCTGACTTAGATCCATAAAGCTCTTCAACATCTGCTGTTCAGAAAGGAACGGAAGACTATGCTCTTCAAGTAATATTGTGCCTACCTGTAGCCTTGTAAAAAATAATGTAGCAAATTAACATATTTTGCATGATGTCCCCCCAGATGTTTCCCCTGTCTGTTTGCTGGCTTTTAAATTCTGCGTACTTTACCCCTGTTAACCAGGAGTAAAGTACCTGTATTCCCCTTTTAAACATTGTTATATTTGCTTGTTCATGATTGGCATATTTAACTGTCTGTAAGTTGCTAGTGTATGGTGCAGAAAGTGTACGCAGAGACTGAAGGTAATTGCCACTTGTGGACTGCAGCACACATTGTGGTATCCACTACAGTGGCTGTGCATACGTGGCTACAGACTGTGAAGCCTGACTGCTGCATTGTAACACCTGCTGTGGAATCTGTCAAAATAACGCTTTTTAACAGGTAAGGTCTCCCTTTTAACTATAAGTCACCCCAGGTACACCTTATAGTCCTCAAAGTAGGATGCATGGTATTCAAAAGCTGGACAGGTAAAAAAATAATATTACTGTCTTCTTACAGTGACAAGACCCAAAAGGTTATTTTCACTACAGCAGCCCTAGAGGTACTGTGTAGAAAACCAGAGTACAGACTAAAATACTAATACTGCTAACTTGGGAATTGGACCAGCTAGAAAAATAGTGAAACCACTATTTTCAATAGTTATTAAAAATACAATACAATGGTTAAGTAACATTTTTAATGAGCATTATGGAAAAGTAACTTTTAGAAAGTTACCCTGTACCTGCCGGAACTTACAGACTGCTATTTAGCATTAACCTCTGCCGCCTCCCAACCTGTCCTCAGCCCTAAATGAGATGTGAATGGTTTCTGAAATTCCTTTCAGGAGCTACACAGTAGTTGCCCTGAATAGGCAGGGATGACTTCTCTGAGCTCAGCAGAATATCAATGATAGGGAGCTGTGGGCATCCCGCTTACACCACAGTGTTATATCCTGGCACATGTAGCACTTTGACGTAATTAAAGGGGAAGGAACAGGTAGCCATGGCAATGCCTATGCCTGTGTAACCACAGTCTGGGTGCTGTAGGACCATAACTTTCTCCTACCAGACTTCTGTTTCATCATTTGTTGTTAGTACAGGGCCTGTTTCAAACTGGATTTCAGTGTTAGATGTTGGAGGACACTAGTGAAGCCCATAGTGCACTCCCCTATACACCCCCAACACTTAGAGCCCAAGCTGAGGGTCTCATGTATAACGCCTTTCATAGGTCACAAATCCTCCAATCTGGCAAATCTAAGTCAAATAATGATTCCTTATGGTATTGATTAATGGTATATGACCAAAATCAGGTTGCGAATCATTAATAGTTTACCACCAACTCAAAGGAGGTGGTAACCCAATCACAAATGGAAAGAAGTCTCCAAAGGAACCCTTTTTGGGAATGTAATCTTAGAGGAAAACAGGTTGCATTAAAAAAAATTGCATATTTAATAAAGCAATTGCATACATTGTGGCCTGCTGACCATCAAGCTACAAACTCTCTTTTTCTAGATATGAAGAGTAGAGAGCCAAGGACATACTTAGATAATGATTTGATTCCTCATTATAAAAGCCCCACAGTGACAGCTGATTAATCTGCCCCTCCCGAATTGAGCCATGTTAGAGATATCAGAAAGACCAGAGGAAGAAGTTACGGGATCTTGCATATGAGCATCTGACAATCCCATTATAAATGAGGACTGGTCAAGGAAATCTATTACGCAGGTCCCAGGTACCATGTTTACTTTCCCCATTAACACCCAGTATTCCACCTGGAGACTCCATATCCGATCGTGAAGTTAAAGTCACAGTGGATATTGTAATCACAATTCAACCAGTTAAGCAAATTACCGGATGGATCAGAATTACTGAGTAACTCATTTTATATTTTAAAGGGTTTTACTATACTTATGTAAACTGACATATTTTGCAACATAAGTTTATTGTGTATTCATTGATAGGCTGAATACACTTAATTACTTCTGAGATTTTTATAACAACTTGAATTTCAGTCATTCATTCAATATGATGGAAGTAGTTCTTATAGGCATTTCTGTAGATTTCATGTTCTGTGAGTTGATATTCATCATGTAACTATATCAGCCAAGGCAATCACAATGGTAGTTAAAAACTATTTAACTCAATCCTAGGCACCAGGGAATGGACATGTCATAGAGGGCGTCTGGGCCGGTTTAAACATTCTGCCAGTCAGACATTGCCTGGTGTATTGCAGACTAGGGTGCTTTTTTCAAAGCTAGATAGGCTGCCATTAAACAACCATGAAGACCTCCATTGCCCCATTCTACCTGCAGTCTCATGTGGGTGGGCCTTGTTTGAAAATGTTTGCTAGCGCACATTACATTTTTCATCCGGCCATGGATGGGATGTGATGTTAAAATAGTATGTGAACCACTGAAAAATGATAACCTTAAAACCAAGTCTTGAGAGGGAATTGAGTAGGGCTTTATGATCAACAATATTGAATGGTTCATAGATATCCAACAGGATGATGAGACAAGATATGCCATTGTCAATCATTTAGAGTGGGCTGGCAGCTACCTTGAGAATAGCTGCCATAGTGCCGCACTGAAGGCTGAATCCAGAGTCATAAAATTAGAACAAAATGCTGTTATTGATTTTTCTACACAGTTGATAAGTAACAATTTTTTCACTGATGTTACACTTGTGTGATTGGTTGTTATATAGTGAGGTTGTTGGGGGTAATTTAGATTATTTAAAGAAAGGCAAAATTGCTTAGTCTTGAGGAAGAGTCCCGAGAGATGTATTCATGATGATAAAGAGTTCTGTTGTAAGACAAGGCCTTCACTAATGACCCTGGGATGATTTCACTTTCATTGTACATGGCTATTTGTGTCAATGAGATGCTTGAGAGGTTGTCAATAGAGAAGGCATTGATGTGGGGCAATTTTGACCATGGCCTTATGTGTGTTTAGAACAAGACTAGCAGCCCGTCCCGACGTTGTCCAGGTATGAAATAGAATGTGTGTAATGTGTGTATTCATTCGCGTGTTCAGTAACAGCCCGCATGAGAGGCTGCAGTAATTGTCCCCGCAGACACGCTCAGTCGCGTGTGCCCCTGCTTGAGGGCCAACGGCGACCGTCTAACAATTAGAATTGTGTGAGTCTTGAATGATTGTTTCCCGCTGTTCTTATTTTTTTATGACCCTCACCGATGCTCTTCGGCCCGAGTGCGTTTTAGACGCACCTAGGTCAAGCCACACACTGCGTTCTGCCCTTTCAGCTGCACCCAGGCCAAGGCACACACTGCATTCGGCACCCCCAGTATGTATGTGTGAGACAACGGGCAGTCCCCCAAGGGAGTCTTGCGAATGGTTACTTACCACGCTTCGAGGTGAACGCCTTTGTGACGCCCCCAGCACACGGCCACAGCAGATGATCTGATAAATGTACGACCCAGATGGCATGAAGTGCGGAACGTAGCACTTGCCCCCAGCGTCTGTCATGCCCCCAGCGTGCCCCTTGATGCGGCGCAACTGCGTAAATGGCATGAAGGGTGGACACATGCCCACAGCGCGGACATACGCCCACAGCGTTTGTCACGGCCCCAGCGTTCCCCTTGATGTGGCGCAATTATGACTCACATGGCATGAAGGGCAGAACGTACCACACGCTCCCAGCGTTTGCCACGCCCACAGGAGAACGCAGACACCACCCACAAGGGACTACTTTGCTGGCACGGTTCTTTTACCTTTTAAATGTATATGGTGGCCGTCTGCATAGCCTATGTCCTTCTTCTGCAACTGCCCTTCCCAACGCTGTATTGGGTGTTGTGATTGGTGCTGTGGTTACTGAGATTACCCGCCTCAAAGGTTTGGGCTCTCTCTTTATAATATTAGTATGGATATATATATATATATCTGCACGCTGTTCCTGAACTATCACATTAAACCAAATTACACGCTCCTGCTAACATCAGCCTGGGCTGTAGCCGGGCTCAGGCGGTGGATCACTACACTAATTGCATGCACCTGCTAACATGAACCAGGGCTGCAGCTGGGCCTCAAGCGGGGGGACACGCGCCTGCTAACATCAACCAGGGCTGCAGCTGGGCCTCAAGCAGGGGAACACGCAAATGACCGTATCTGAATACACACATTACACACATTCTATTTCATACCCGGACAACGTCGGGACGGGCTGCTAGTATTTATATATATTGATACCTATAGGTTCCTTTTTGCCAGAATTTGCATCGCTCTCTCGCCGGTTCATAAATCCCCGCGGCAGAACCACGCCGCATTTAAATCCACAACCAATTCCCCCAGGTGGGAGAAAAACGGGATGAACTCGCGTTTGTCTTCACTTATGTGCTTTTTTATTTAATCCTCACAGCATGGAGTTTCTCAAGCAGGCAGTCACAAATCTACACGTTTCGGAATAACTTATCCCTTGTTCACAATCAATTTGGCTCCAGGCTCTCAGTCTCAACATAGTGAGTCACATTATTACATAATTTCCTGTTTGATGTTATTTTGGCCCTCGGCCTTCTGGATGATGTAGTTTTTTTCCATTTTTTTTAGACATTTTTTTATCCGTCTGCATAGCCTATGTCCTTCTGCTGCAACTGCCCTTTCCAACGCTGTATTGGGTGTTGTGATTGGCGCTGTGGTTACTGATATTACCCGCCTCAAAGGTTTGGGCTCTCTCTTCATAATATTAGTATGGATGGATTGTGATATCTATAGGGATAAGGAGCTTTCCTCCAACTCTCAACTAATTCAGATCAATATAGCCTGAACAGATTCAATCACCTTATCCCTAAACTCCAAGGATATCTTTCTGCTCACCAATAAACAGGAATCAGTCAGAGATATTTTCCTATAAGTATCCAAGAATGACCAGGTCTAAAAAGTTATGCATGTCCAGACAAGTCTTCCATGCTAATTTCTTCATCTTAACCAATGTGCTTGTTTTTCTTCAAGTTTGGAAAGCAGATCTTTCACCATGACACTCAAGAGATAGGAGGTAAAATTGGGTGAACCACTGTTAGAAATGGCGTCCCTAATTGGCAGAGGTTCAGAGGTTGCACCCTGTCCAAGTAGGGACCCACAGTCCTTGTCAGGGAAAGTATAGTACACACTCGGTTTACCTCGGGTAGCTTGGTTCAGAGCAGTCAGGCTAATTGAAAGAGGCAAGGTGCAAAGTGTTTGTGAACACACACAATAACACAGTGAAAACACCACAAAAGTAGCCCACACCAGTTAAGAAAAATATCCAATATTTGTGGGAACAAAACAAGACCAAAATGACAGCTATCCAACATACTCAAATAAAAATGAATGTGTCCTTATGTAATGCAACAGGTGCTCATGTAAAGCGTTCTTATACCTGATACCTTCGGGTCGAGTTCACGCTTTATAAAACTCAGGATAAAAATACAAATTTGCAAAGATTAAAATGCAGTTCTAGCACTTTGAAACACAATAGCTCCAAATGGGGCTATAACAACATGCTTGCCGAAGCTGAATCTCAGAGTTCTGGGCCAACCCTGATGAAGCACGGGCCGGCTACGGAGCCACACTGACCCCAGTTACAGTACCTTTGAAACGGTGGCAAAACAAAGATATTGTAAAGGCACTGGGGAGGTGAGAAGTCGATGAGGCTGGTGCTGCGTCCCTTCTTTACTGTCAGTGCAGACTGTTGGCACAACAGTACTCATGACGGTGCGTTGCACAATGGAAGTGCGGTGTCTCTGAAGCAAGTGAGGCATTGGTTCCTGGAGGCAGTTCAGAGACATTGAGCCAAAATGCCCTGCACGTTGCAAGACACAGGGGAGTGATGCAGCATTGGCGGCGAGGTGCCAGTTCCACTGTTGGTGTGGGTCAATGCCCTGTTGAGGGTCAAGCCGCGAGGTGCTGACTTCACTGTGTCTGAGTCCAACCATGGAGTCGGGCATCACAGACTTTGATGACGTGGTGCTCGAGACTCACGTTGTGGCAGATGTTGGGAGGTGCTGTGGCGGGTTCTGTATTGCCATTTGCAGTTGACACGTTTTTGTTCCTGGTTCCACTGTCGGAAGCCCAACCTATTTTGCCTATCAATAAATAAATGTCTAACTCCTCTAGCATAAGCCTTTAAGCAGTCCCATACAATTGCGATTGATGCCGAGCCTAGGGAAAGTAAAATCCCTCATTGGTGTTTGCGTGTTCGACTGTAACTGTGCTGTTAGCATAACAGGGTTGTGATCGGAAGTCATTTTAGGACAAACTGCCACTAATGCGTTTTCCAAAATAGAATATTTAGTAAACATCATATCAATTCTAGAGTAGTGCTTATGGGGAGATGAAAAAAAGTATAACCTGGAATATTAGGGAATAGCCTCCTCCACGAATCTTCCGACTGCTGCAAATATATCAGCTCGTGTATGGCATTTCTAGTCTTACACATTCTAACGCGAGCAGAAACATTAGTGGTATCAATCTTCCTATAGATTATGCAATTAAAATCGCCCATCACTATCTTATCACCAGGCCATACCAGCAGCTCAAAGCTCACTTGGTAGATAACGTCTGGGCAGTCTGTATTAGGGCCATAAACCATACATATTGTTAGCGTATGCCCATGGATCAAGATTTGTGAGATTGCCCACCTCCCCCTATTATCTGCGAGTGAGAGGACAACAATAGTATGACAGAATCTATATTTTAACCTGTTGGCTGCTTCTGCGATTTCGCGGCAGTGCGGCCGTTTTAAAAAACGGGCGGGGTCGCGTCGGCCATTGGCAGACGGCAGCACCAGCGAGGTAGTGCTGACATCGGCCAATGGCCGACGGCAGCATGGAAGGGGTTAAAAAAGCCACCCCTCGTATAGATTCTGACTGTGATGTACATACCATAAGATCGTATCCCAAGTGATTGAAAAGTGCTTTGTCTTTATAGGCAATGTGCGTCTCTGCCAATCCTATTATATGAGGTTTAAAAGTGCGTAACTCTTCTGTTACTAAATGCCGTTTCCCCCGTAGATTCAATCCTGCTACATTCAAACACATACACTTTCAGGCATTATGAAATATTCTAAATCCAAATCAAATTCTAAGTACTCAATATAACAAACTCCTTTATCTCTTGCTCTGCATAAATAACAATGTTTAGACTTTTAAAGCTGTGGCTTTTACCCCCTCTCTCGCCCAGGCTCCCATCCCTGCCTGACCTTCCCCCCGCACCCCTCCTAGTTACTAACAAAAGGAATCGCCCCTTTCCCTGCTATCCCATCGTGACAACATTTGCGAGATGCCCCCCTGGAGCCTCCCAACACCAGTCATCCCCCTGTCCCCAACCTATAAGTAGATCATACCATTAAGAAGATAAACCTCAATATGTGCTTGGCAATAAGAAGGAAGGAAAACAACAACAACAAAAAAGTAAGAAGAGGGAGAGAGGAAGTCTCTTAGTCTCTTAGGGGTAACTATTATAGTGTCCGTTGTATTACAAAAATCTGTTTCCAAATGAACATCCTCTCTTAAAGTTACTGCAACAAGCTTAAGACTCTAAATACTACTTGCTGGCCGTTTGCCATTTGCTCAGAGCTTGCTTGGCGTCTTGCTCATTGAAAAAAAATGTTGTCTGCCATCCTTAACCACTTTTAAGCGTGCAGGCTCTTGCAAAAATACCTGCGTTGTGACAGCCTTAAAGGGATCCATAAGTTGACGAAGCCTCCACCGTGTGTCCAGTCATCTTGCATAGGTCAAATGTACAAAAATAGTCATTGTGTCTACCTTGACTGGGGCTGCAGGACGGGCCTTAAAATATATTGGTTGACGCAAGAGGAAATTACCTAGGAACACCAAAATTGTTTGTGCGAAATTTACTTTAGATTAATTACCCTGGGAGGCTAAAATTTACAGTGGTAATCTATGTGCTCTTTGGACTTGGGTGTCCATATCCCAGTCTGCGAGATCGGGGAAGGCCTTTTGAAAGAGATTGACGATCAAAGCGTGTGGATCGCTACCTTCTCTGCCCTCTGGAATTCCCACAATTCGCAGGTTCTGTCGCCTCTGGTCATTTTCCAGATCCTAAAACCTGGACTGTATTGATGACATTTGAACACTCTGCACTTTAACGAGATTAACTGTAGATGTATTGGCTTCTTCCAACCCCACCACTCGTTGTTGTAGATCCGTGACTTCAGAAGAAAGTTGGGCGACCTTGGATGTGACCTCCGCCAGTGCTTGCTTTATTTCAGAGCTATTGATTTAGCCTGCTGATAGTATTCCTGGGCTTCTGCTCTCTGAATATTTAATGCCGACAGAATGTTGGAGAGAGGAGCATCTGCTCCGTTACAGTTGAAGCTCTTAACACCTATTTCTGACAGATTTGGAGGTGACACCGGAGGATGGAGGGCAGGAGAGAAAACTGAAGTTGTTGAAGATGTCGATGAAGTGCTACAGGGTAAAGGGTCTGGCTTCTCCAAAGGAGCCAATGAAAGTTGTCTCAGGCTCCCTCGAATTGACAGTGGTCAAGTGTGCTGCTCACAAATCTGGCGACGACAATGTGACAGCAGGTAATCGATATGCTGACCAACTGGCCCAACATTGTGCAAGACATAGAATGTCAGTCAATATCAAATTGGGGGGAAGCGGAAACAGCTGCCAACTTATGGTGTTTGAGAATGTACAAACATGGGAGGAACTGAGAGATTTACAGAATGCAGCAGGACCAAAGGAAAAGAGAAGATGGAGAAAGTTTGGTTGTCAACAGAGGATCGAGGATGGTGTCATTGTTTGCTCTGATGGTATGCCTGTATTGCCTGATAGCTTGCTTGCTCCTATGGCCCGGCTAATACATGGAGATGCGCACATTGGTAGGGATGCCATGGTCCGTGTCTTCCGACAGACATGGTTCAATTCAAAATTCAGGAAAGTAGCAGAGGCACTCTGCCAGAGTGTGCTTGACATGTCAGCAATACAATCCCGGGAAGAAAACAGTAGTTTTACCGGGTAAAATTGGGAAAGCAGAAGGTCCTTTTATAAGGTTACAAATTGACTTTATCCAGTTACCAGTAAAGGAATGAGGTACGTCCTTGTCATTGTTTGCCTATTTTCAAAATGGGTAGAGGCTTATCCTGCAAAGAAAAATGATGCCATCACTGTAGCCAAATTGTTATTTGCGAGAACTAATACCTAGGTACGGTTTTCCAGTCACAACGGAATCAGACAGATGTGGGCATTTTCAGAATAAAATAAAAAGTCAAATCTGTGAAGCATTCAAAATTACTCAAAAACTGCACTGTGCATATCGCCCAGAGGCTTCTGGAGTGGTGGAACAACTGAATGGCACTATCAAATCGAGACTAGGAAATATGTGTGAATCTACTGGCATGAACTGGATAGACGCTTTACCACTTGTCCTAATGGGAATCAGAAGTATTCCAGACCGAAAGACAGGCCTAAGTCCCCATGAGATCCTGATGGGAAGAGTAATGCGACAAGCATGGGTACCAGGACACAAACTGATAAGCATTTCTGATGATTTGGTACTAGAGTACAGCAAGAAACTGGGTGACCAAGTGCGTTCTATCTCTCACCAGATTGGGGAAGACGCCGTCGCCAGGCCAGCAACTCCAGTCCATAATCTGAATCCGGGTGATTGGGTGTTACTAAAGAAACACACCCGATCAAGTTGCCTTGCACCGAAGTGGGGAAAACTAAGACAAGTAATTCTGGTAACCACAACAGCGGTGAAGTGTGCAGGTGTGCCAAAGTGGATCCATGCCAGCCATACGAAAAAGGTAACCGAAGACGAAGAAACTGACGCTGAAGGTTGTCCAGCTGAGGGGTCTCCAGATGTTGATCCTGAAGTAGCTGATGACGAACAACCGAGCACCAGTCAAGATGAATGGATCCCAGTAATCGACCTGACATTCGATCCAATAAGAACCAGAAGCCAAACCTACTCAGATAGAGAGGGGGATAGTGAGGAGGAGACAAGAATAGAAGGAGATAATCAGATCATCGAAATCCATGTCAAATCTGATGAGGAGGAAGGTCATATAGGGACAGAACAGGTTATCGATACACCTCCAAGAACTCTTGAGACTGAAAAGGGACAGATGAAAATTAGGGCGAAAGTTCAAGCGGAAGAAAATCACAGGTTCGAAGTGCTTGAACAGGATCAGATAGAAATAGGCGAATGTGTTCAGGACACAGAAATTGAAATGTCCAAAAGTCAAATCCAGCATACACCTGAACAAGGCCAGCTTAGCAACCAGGCAGAAGAAACTGAAACAAGACCTGGGACTAGTCAGACAGAAAGGGAAGAAGAAGACGTTGAATCAGAAGTGCCACAACTGAACGAAAATAAAAGAGCATTAGAAGAAAGCCAAACAACCGTGCCAGTTAAAAGATTCAAGAAAAAGAATAGAGAACCAAGGTACATCAAAAGACTGAGACTAAGACTGAAAACAGTAGAGGAGAAGCTTGAACAAAACAGAGCAAACTGAAGAAAACTCTAAGCGAAGAAGAGCCCGAATAAAAAGACTGAACAATAAGTATCGGGATCCTGAATGGACTTACCTGGTGTTAGAGGAATTCGAGGATCTTGATATAAGTGACAAAAGTGATGAAGAATTGACTGCTGACCAGTCTACCGAAGAAGAAGAACCAACCTGAAGTTGCCCTGTGTAAGCAACCTGTGCAAAGTTACAAAGAGGGGTTGGAAAGCTTCTTTTGAGCGAAAATGTCTGATTCCAATGAGAATGGAAGACCTAGACGCAATTGTTGTAAAACATGCTGCAAAGTATGTGTATGTAGTATAGCCTTAGTACTAATATTATGGATAGGACTAACAATTACTATTCCTTATATGATGAGTAAAGATACTAATTTTGATTCTACAAAGACTGTGACAAAGGACACAGAAGAGTTGTAAACGAAAAATACACCACAAAGTGTAGAAGGACATGAGAAAGCACTTAGCATTAGACAAACTAAAATGGACTTAGAAGCACCAGATGAGGAAGGACTACATTATCACAGAATCAAGAACAGGACTCATTTAAACGTATTCGCAAACCTTTTAGTACATTATGTAGAAGGCATGGAAATAGAAGACTGTTATGTTTGCATGAAGCTACCTACTTCTGTAGCTGAGGGAGTGACCTACCATCACTTGCCACTAACATATGGAATTTCATGAAGTATTTTAGCAAGCTTATTCTATAAAAGAGGACCGTTACAGTGCTATTACTCTAACTCAGACGTGATTTTTTCTGAACTTCCTATACGTGGAAATCGGAACCCTGTACATACAAAAAGTGATGTAACACGTTATATGGGAGAATATTTTCTGACTATAGGTACCATAGATTTAGGTGAAGCACATAGAGATAACTTGACCTGTTCATTACATAAACAAGAGAAAATGTTTCTAAACATGGCAGAGAAAAGAAGAGAAAGTTTCCAAAGAAAGGCGAATGATAAAAGACAGAAAACTCCTAAGTGGGATGAAAACATGGGAAGCACCTCAAATGGTGGAGCTAATCCTGCTTTGTTGCTGGATTTCGAAAGAAAGGGGAAACTCTGGGGTATATTACCAACAACTAGCGATAATTTTTGTCTCTAACTTGTTTAGAGACAAAAATTATCGCCGCACATCGGCGATTTTTATCGCAGATAAACCTTGCTATTAGCAAGGTTTATCGCAAATGCGATAAAAAACGGCCGCAATGCATGAATATCGCTGAAAAGTCAGCGATATTCATGCATTATCGAGCAAATGCTCTTAGCCATGTTATCCACCTCCCATTGGATAACATGGTGAAGAACTGCTCAGGGCAGGTGTTAGCTTTTGGAGATATTCGCGCTTAGCGCGAATGTCTCCAAAAGTTGGTAATAGGAGATAGCGATGTTAGCGACTGTTTCCAGTCGCTAACATCTTGGCACGCCCACTTTGCATGTCATTAGTGATAAATATCACTGACATGCAAAGCGGGGCCCAAGATGGTCGCTATCTCCTATTAGCTGTCACTAACTGGTGTTAGCGACAGCTTGGTAATAGGGAGATAATTTTATCTCCGCTTTCTTGGCTTTTAAAGCCAAAAAAGCGGAGATAAACCCCTTGATAATATACCCCTCTGTCTTCACAGAGAAAAGACTGGTTATTATAATAACATTTTCATTGGTTCCTGTCAATGTGAACACAATTACAACGTAATTGGAGGTTGGGGTTTCAAAAATGGGTCAGAACCTGTGTTTCCCGGAATTTATTACATATGTGGAAACAAGGCTTATTTCAAATGGCCGGATCACTGGTATGGAAGCTGCTATTTTGGAATTGTCTTCCCAAAAATATACCATGTGAATGAAATTGCTGGAAGCAATGAAAACACGAATGAATTAGTGCGTAGTAAAAGAGAAAGCATAGGAGAAATACTAGGTGATATCTTTAGTGCATTGATACCAGCAGTGGGAGTGACTCTGAACACACACAGAATTTGCAAATTGTCAACAGTAGTGGATCGGTTATCTACTGAAACTGCTGCAGGTTTCCTGATGGTCAATACCGAAATGGTTGCGATCAGATCTATGGTTTTGCAGAACAGACTTGCTCTTGACACCTTATTAGCAAAAGAGGGCGGAGTTTGTAGAATGTTGAAAGCGCAACATTGTTGCACTTACATACCTGACAAAAGTGTCGAAATCAAAAGGTATGTGAGGAATATTACAAATTTGGATAAAGAGCTCAAACCACTGGAGGTTGACAGTGCCTGGAAGAGACTAACTGATGCTCTCTCCTCTGTAGGTCCTTGTTTTTCTAACATAGGTAAAAATCTTTTAAGTAAAATACTGATGCCAATAGCAGGTATAGGTTTAATTGTGCTAATTGTCGTAATCTGCTGCAAATGTCGAAAACATAAAAAGAAATATGCTATGAATAAAAGAGGAATGAAACGGAATGTGGATGAACTAGAATTGGAGGAACTGAATAATCACATTTACAAAAGGGTGAAGAATTCTCACCCTAACAAAGAAGTAAAAGAAAAATTTAATAGAATGTTTGAAGAAATAGAATTGGGAAAGCTGTGATAAGTTGGCATCTGGTATTATTAATAGTGATGATAGTAAATATCATCAAAGAGGGGATTGATGGAGCAAGGATTCGCACGTTGCGCGACTTGCTTGTACTCATGAACCTCGAATAGTGTTAATAGTCTAATCAAAAGGTTTGTCTTACTAATATTGCACCTTTTACACTACACGGGGTGTCCCAGTGACGCTTGCCTATGTGTTTACTAGACAGTAATAACGCTTGCCACTAAAATGGCCGCTGCTTCGCGGGAATTTAGTCTGCGCATGCGTCGGTCATAATCACGTGACGCACTTGCAGTTCTGGTGGGAAATGCTTGCTCATGCGCAATACTGCTAAAATGGCCGCTTTGTTTTCTCATATGCTCCGTGCTTGCAAAGCTGCTTTCGCAAAGTTGTTCGTTCCGCACTTATCCTAATGCTATAGTTATTATAAAGTAAGGGGTATAGTGTAGCTATTCATGGTATACAGTGTATTCAATTTTTCTGTATTTCTAAATTGTTTTCGCTTACTTTTCATGTACTGCATTCTTTGGGGCCTGAGGAACACTCGTGACTCCATCTTGAAAAGCCTTTCTGGTACTCGTCACGTGATGAGGGAAAGAACCTCATGATGCAGTGGAGCCCAGCCAGCTGGCAGCCAAAGCCAAGATGCTCCTGGGAACCTGAACTGTGACCGAGTTGCAGAAGCCGACTTGTACCTAAAATTGTTACAATTGTATTTCACTACTGTATCCTCTATTGTATTCTGTAAATCTAGTGTCATGGGAAGCTAGAACTTAAGGGGTGGGTACGAGAACTGAATATTAAGTCTGGGAAAGTCAAAATCTTAGGTATATGGTGACCTAATCCCCTCCTTTGTCCAATCAGAACTTGGGGACCCTTTCACTTGCAACATTAGTGGGTGGTACACTGACCCAAAACAGTATAACTAGCCTAGGTTTAGCTAGAGAATTTGTCTGACTTGTCCGAATAGCTGACCTGTCACTGACCCAACGAACTCTATAGGTGATTGATACAGAGAGCTGCGGAGCACTCTGTCCGTAATTTCCACAGACCCAAGCGGGGGGTTTTGAGAACCTTAAGTGCTGGCGGAGCACTTTGTTGGAGAATTCGATAACTCAATCGGGGTTATTGGCAGATTCCTTGCAGAGAGGGAGTAGCGCAGGCGTTGCATCCGAAGCTGCAGGTGTTGGTTGTACCCTTAGACGAATCCGGTCCTGATCCAAATCCTGGGGTTATCATGTCCTGACTGTCCATGAGCCGTACCTGTTCGCCTACCGGCAACCTAAGTCCTTGAGGGTCCTGTCCCCGTTTTTCCCAACTGACCCGTGGCCAGGGTTAGTTCTACAATCTGTCCTAGGTAAATATAATCCATGTGGGTGTCCGTCATTCTAAACTCTTTCCTATTGTCTTGAACGAAGTATACATTTACATATGTCATTTAACCTTCTCTCCTTAAATGAGATTTTTCGAGTTTTATTGTTTATTAGCGTGTTCCACTTTTTACCTACCTTTAGTAAATGCTAAACCGTTTGCATATATGTTTGTTCCATTCTTACCCTTCCTATAGAGAATAAGCATATCTGGATAAATCAAATAGTCTGAGTCTCATTTCCTCTGAATCGTTAGTGGGTTTCGAAAGTCTACTTTGATTAGTATGTTCCCTTTCTTTACCCGCCTTTAGTGAAGTTGTGAAGTTCTGTTTATCTAAAATAGCGTGTTCCTTATTTTCCTTTCCTTTATTTTTCATGATTCTAAATGTTTCTTACTCTCATACATAGTTATACAATTGTTATGATTCTCGTGATAGATAGTTTGATTGGGGTGAACCTTTGGCTCATGACACTAGAAGATAATAATGATTAGATAAAGGTCTTGAAAACTTCCCGAGTTTGTGGTTATTTAAGAGTACAAAAACATTATTCAACTGTATATGGTATTTTTGTTTTGCTTACTTATTTTCACAGCTAGCTCCCTGATCCATTGTGATCATAGGTACCCGTAACAGTGGAGTGGTAAGTCGGGTACATTGGAAATACAATAGGAAGGAACAGGAATACTGGTAGTAGAGTGTAAGGTTACCCGATTGATAAATATGGAAGATTGAATTTATGGGCCCAATGCGTATATGGTAAAATTGTGAGTCGGGTGACCTGCGCGCTCTATCACCGATACTAAATTATTGTATTCAAAGTCCTTTCTAGACCAGTTAGCTGTAGGAGGCTACGAGTTGTGGAAGGATACCACTGACCTTAAATCCGTTTGGGGTTCTAAAAGCTGGCAAGTGCAAGGCACTGAGGCTTTGCACCATGCTTCATCCCGAAACATATGTTGTTCTTGAATTCTACAATTTCACAGACAACATGCTTTGGATTGGCTACTACTAAAAAATTAAATACTCCTTCTTTTCCAGAATTAGAAGAATATTCCGGTTGGAATAATGCTACTAAATTTTCTATCAGAGAGTTAACAACTCTGTTGATGAATTCTTCCTTTAACATATCCAGTTTCGATCCCAAGGGTTGGTTGCTCTGGCACAGAAGTGCTGATTCTTGCCAGCATCGCTTTCTGGGTTTGGCTCAAGGCTTTACACGGGTCAGGGTGGATCCCCGTTTTAAAAATGCCCATTCTGTTACTACCTATCCTGTAGGCAAATTATGTCAGAATTGGCTCAAACATTCCACTTTGGCGTTGGTTAAACTACATTTATCTAAACTGACTGACAATGTTGATCCAAATGATTTTATAAAGGGCCCGGCTAACGGCAGATCTAAAAGATGGATATATGCTATTTACAACGAAGTCTGGAAAACGTCCCAGATTGAGGCGGCTACCCGCATTAGAGCTATAGGTCAGGCTAATTTAGAGAAAGTGCTAGCAGTTGTAGATAACAGCATTAATACGCTTTCTTCCCGCATTTACATGTTAGACAATATTGTATCATCTGTTGTTGATATTGTGCAGGATGAAGTGTCTGTTTTGTACCATGGTCAAAATCAATTGCGTTCCATCATGCAGTTTGCATGGACTTTGCAAACCTTAAAAGCTGGCAAAGTGCCATGGCATTGCATGAACACATCATCATTGTTTGCCCCGTTTAATTTTACTGATAAGCAGCGTTTGCTGTCAATGAAAGATGCTTCCTTTTCTACGTTACACATTGAGAGGTGGGAACCATTACCGTTTTTTGTGGCAGAGGCCAATTCAGCAACGTGGCATATCCACGGGTTAATAACTCTCCTGTTTCCTCTATTCAAGTTCGAGGGGTGTATGAAGTACTTTGCAATTGGTAGCTATGAACCTCTTGGAAGTGCTTATCTCCATGAATCTTGGTTGCTTCCATTTACATATAGATGCCTTAGGGAGGGTAAGGAAGTTTATTTGAATGGTGAAGATTGCATTGAAACACAGGATCACTCATTGATGTGTAGGCATATCCAATTACATGGCTCTTGTAATCAGAATGAGCCGAATTTAGCCTGTATTTTGAAAGGTACACCTGTGCCTGCTATCGTGCCCACATTCACATTACTGGCAAACGGGAGTTATTTACTTTTAAATAATGAAGATTGTTGTGGGTTAGTAGCGGGAATTGCTTATATGGTTACCGTCGGTGAACGTGTGGTTTGCTGTAAAAATGTAATGTATCCGCCCCCGCATGAGAAGCTTGATGTTTCCATCTGACCCACGATTCCGACCTTGAAAGCAGAGTTCAACAAGATGAGTCACATAAGAGCTCTATTGTCCCAGAAAGAAGTTGCCCTTACATCTCCTTGTGAGACATTCGTCCTTCACGTGGCAAACACCCGCATAGAGGTGCATGCTTTATTAAATACTGTTTAGCCCTTGCATTTCGGTGAGTCAATTCACACTATCTTTAATGCATTCTCCACCACGGGGCTGGCACACTTTTTTAAAGTTGTAAGCAGTGGCCTTGTAACTTCTTTTCAAACTATATTCCGTGTATTCCTGGCTTTCTTTCATTTGATTTTTTCCAGCCTATTAGGTGGATTTCCCTTACTGCTGGCTCTAGCTACAGGCGTTCTTTTACTGTTTTGTTTAATTCAAAATGGATGCACGTCCTGTGTTTCAAGAAGAGCTGTCACGACTGGTGCTGTTTCGCATCAGAATGCTTGAGTACTATGGAGCGCTACCTCTTGCTACTTTGAGTGCGGCTTATGGATTAGCATTTTGATTTTCCTACTTTACATGCGTCCAACCTGTCTTTCATTGCCTGAGTTGCGATTTCGACTGGGCCCTGGATTTGTGTCACTGCAATACGGTGTCTCCCGATATGGATTATAATCAGTTTATGAGCCCCTTAGTTGCTCATGAATTGCTTTGTTCTGACGGAGGGATTATGGCCTTTGCAGCGATGCATGGAGTTCTGGGTCGTTGGAATGTGTTCGCACCGGCACAGGATTTCTGGGCACACAGCTTCATTGAAAACCCACCGAGTTGTCCTCTGATGGTGCTAGAGGTTTCGGTATTTGAAGAACATTTTTGTTCTTTCCCATTGTAAAATTGGATGGCTGAACTATTTTCGGATGAGAACAGTGACTTCCTGTTGGAGGCTGTTGCTGCATATTTTGCATATTCATTGTTAGGATGAGATATGTCATCGCGTCTCTCTCTCCCATACCCGAGGGCATTTATTGGACATCAAATATTTTTTTTTTCAAGGCTCTACAAAAAATGTTCTCTGCCACAGACCTATTGACTTTGCTAACGCCAATGACTACATTTATTGGATTTGCATCATTATTTGACTATGAGGTTTAAAAAAAAAAAATCTTCTTTCTTTTTCCCTTGTGCAAATTCAAGACTGGTTCCGACTGTCATTCTTGAACTTTGCATTCCAAAATTTGCCCCTTATCTTATCTTATCTTATCTCATCTTATCTTGTCCGTGCTAGGATCAAGGGAGGGTGTCATGGAGATAGGCTTTTGCCTTCACACTGTGTTAAGTTAGCATGAGCTTATTAGAAGTTTAAACGCCATTTTTCCTTTCTGCTGCTTCTGCACACGGCACATATTGTTATTAATGGTTTGAGCCTAGTAGAATATTTTGCTGCACACAAGAATAATATGTTTTTCTGTTGTATCAGCTTTGCTTGGTAAGCTATGTCTGAACAGTGAGTGCCGAGGCCTTCAAGGTTATTTCAACACAGTTGTTGCTGTTCGGTCTGTTCAGCGCACGTCCTAGACATAACATATATGCAGCTGTGGCCAACTCTGGTTTTGGCGCGTTTGATATTGCACTGCGCAGAGCATGAACACACACTTGATGAATATTCGCATGCAGAAAGCTGGTGTAGAGGATGATATGATCCTTTTCTACTAAGACCAGAGGTATGGGGCCGCCCTTCTAAAACCCAAAGAGACCTTCTGTAGATATAATATAATATACTAGCAAGGGAGGGTAAGACTGAGGTGCGATTTAGCCCTCTTCCCTTTAGCATTTTAACGTGCTTTCTCCCTTTGTATTTTATGGAATAGTAACCTTAGTAATAGTAATAATAACCTTGTTGCTTATAATATGTTTCCTTGTATTAGCTAAGATACTGCGCTTGAGAACACGGCACTAGAAAAAAATATTTCAAACTTGCACGTGTCTTCATTTACTCCTCGTTCTGGACTGGTATGATAGTATAACGTAAGAATGTTCATGTGTTCCACGTTACCTGAGGTGTTCTAAGTCCATGTTCTGGGTTGCCTAATCATTGGAGGTATCGAAGAACCAATGAGACACTGATTGCTAGTCTGGTAGGGGATTTTGGATACTAAGGTGAGTTTTGGTACACCCTAATTCACTGAGGTTCCAAGTCTCTATGCACAGTTCTGTGTAGGAGAAGAATCCCAGCGACAGAGCAAAACGATGATCATAGAAATAAGTGAGGGGAAGGAGTCTGTTGGTAGAACCCCCATTACTCAGATATAAGACTTGTTGTACCAAATGGGGGTTCCTGAAGTTGACAATTACACAGTCCCCACTAATGTCTTTAGCCCGGTTGCCAATCCACTTCACCCTTCGGGTCATCAAAATGTCAACTGCATTGGCATAAGAGAATTGATATTGTCTAGCGAGCAAGTGAAGACATTTATTTTTAAGTTCCAGGATGAGTTTCTGTTTTATCTTCACCCAGGGAGGGCACACCAGAAAGGACTAGTACATATGGTACGCTTGCAGGGGGCAGATTAATGGAAGGTAGCTCTTGGCCTCGGTGACCTTGAGGAGTGGGGGCTGCTCCCGGGACTGCAGGGATCTCCTTTTGGCCAACGGGACCATCTGCCTTAGCCTCTGTAGTGCAAGCTATTTTGTTACTAGAGGTTACTTTCCCCGTGTCTGCAATATGGGCTGTAAAATCTTCCCCTCTACTTTTCTCAGCAGATTTATTTCTCAGACTAGTACAGGAAGCTGGAGCCATAGTTCTCCTTTGTATGTTGGCTGGGAGTGGTGGATTTGGTTGTACCGTGTCTATGCAAATGCAGTTCTTGGTCATACTGTCCAGACGGGCATGGATTAGGGCAAATTCTTCTTTTAGAAGCCCACTGATTTGATTGAATAATGCGTTAGAAAATGAAGCAGCCCATGCAGGAGGCGTCAGATCCATTTGAATTGGAGGTTCCCAGACACTCTGGTCGGCTCCTACCGACATAGCGGTTCCATTGTTAATTTTCCTCTTTTTGCTCCCCACGTTCTTAGGTGGAGGATGATGATTGGCCGCACTAGAATTAGCAGGGGTTTTGGTGCGCCCTCCATTTCTGGTAGTTGCCTTGCATGTAGCTGCTATGGTTGGAGCAGGTGAATTAGACGGTGAAACATGGCTTTGTATACTGTCACCCCTTTCGAGGGGAAAGGAAAGGTTAGATGGTGACAAGGCCAGGGGAAGGTCCGGGGTTATAGACAGTCTGCGCTCAGTCCGCTGAATTTCTGTGGCCACCACTCCTATCGCCCTTTGTAGCATCCGATCGATTGATGTCTGGGGGAGAAGTGGAGTGGTGGAACAAGGGGGGGCATGGCATAAAGCTTTTACAGCTTTTTTGCCCATGCTCAACTCTATAGTGTCAGCTGAATTCGTGGGGGCTTTCTTGGTGCTGTAAGTGAAAACAAGCCCAGAGGGATAACTTAAATAAGCAGATTAAATAGTGGCACTTACAGTTGTGGGGGATGTTCACTCCTGCTTCTTCTCTGCCTGACCCCTGTTCAAAATCCCCCAGCTCCTAATACTTTGCTCTTGGAACGATTTCCAAGCCAAGGGGAATGGCCCAGCCCAGCCTCCTCTGGCCACTGATGGGCAAAGACGGGCCAGAGGAGGCTTCACCCGGTCGTCGCCTGCGCGCGTCCTGCATACCGCGGGCCCCCGTCTGTACTAATGCGCCTCCTGGTGTGGTGGATGATGTCAGCGGGGGGGCGCGGCGCTCGGGATGCTGGGATTTGTACTTTCCCCCAGTTTCCAGTAGCTGGCAGCAGTGTCGTGTCCCCATCGGGACTGAAGAGCAGAGTGGCGGCAAGTGGCGGTAGATAGCTTTTCACCCCAGGTGCGGGCCCCCACCTGTACTTATGCATCTCCTGGCGCAGTGGATGATGTCAGCGGGGGACGCGGCGCTCAGGGTGCTGGGCTTTGTAGTTTCCCCCAGTTACCAGTAGCTGACTGCAGCGGTGTGTCCCCGCCGGGACCGAAGAGCAGAGTGGCGGCAAGTGGCGGTAGATAGCTGTTGAATGAGTAGTGTCTAGATGATTAGAGGAGTGCAGAGGTAGTGACAGGGGGATTGGAGCAGTGCATGGGTACTACTTGGGTAATTGAAGGAGTGAATGAGTAGTGTCTAGGTGATTAGAATTTTGCATGGGTAGTGTCTATGTGATCGTAGCAGTGCATGGGTAGTGCTTGGGTAACTTAATCTCACCTTTTTTTGAAGTAGATATGAAGCTCATTGAAAACAAAATTTCTGTTGTTTTATTATAATCTAAATTTAAAATATTTTGAAATTTTAGAATTAGTGTCTGTAACAGAGAAGAAAAAATACTGTTATTACATATAATTTTATAGTTTTAAGAATACAACATAATTTTACAATTACCTAACAAATTCAGTTTGCCTTATTTGCTGTTTTCAGATTCTTTTGAATTTCACCATACACCGTGATTTCAATGTTGATTATCATGTCACAGCAGGAAAAAAAAATACAATCAATAAGATTGTAAAAATATTTACAAGCAACTCGACTATCTGTTTATATTTTCAAAAATAAACACCCTCAATAACATTGCGTATCATTCAAAGATTAAATATATGAACTGCTACTTTCAAAAATAATTTTCTAAATACAATATACAACAACTGAAACGATAATTGAAACAGTAATTGTTGACATCCTCCCTATAGGCCGAATGATGTTTCTGAAAACATTTGCATTGAGAATATACAAAATAAACTTCTTAATTCATATTGACATTTTCCCAATAGGCCAAAAGAGGTTTTCAGAACTTTGGCATCAAAAATATTAGATATGAATTTGGTAATTTATAGGGCAACCAACATTTGAATTGTAAATGGGCATCATTACAATGTGTCCATCCTTTATTGCACTTTAAAAACACAGTAATTTCCAGATGTTGTAGAAGGTCCATCGTGGAAAATAATTGCTACTGCTTTGTAAGTTTTTCCTGAAATTGACAGCTGACTTGCCACAAAATCTTTAATTTTAGTTTCCAATTTTCTTCCATCTGCTCTACAATGTTATAGCATTAAAATTACATATTGTCCAAATCTTTTTATAAATAATGTTGATAACATGTCAGATATGCAGTGAGCACCTTTTGTTATTTTGATTAGCTGATTTTACTAATTTGTTAAAATACACTGTTTTGCAATTTGGTATTGTCAAATATATGAATCTTTCAGTGTCTATTTCAGTGGTAGAAGAAAATGAACAATCTTCACATTTATGATCCCATGTGTAACGAAGTCCAAACAGATTTTTACTTTGCATTCCTTCATCTTCCAATAATACAAGTATAAACATAAGAAATTCTTGAGCGTCTTGCGGTACATTAAGCGTAAATTGTGACGAACCAGAACATATATTCAGAAGATGCCGAATGCCAGAAGCATTTTGGATTTTCTAGAAAAAATATGATGTTCACAACTACATTAGCATAGCAGTTGATGCATGAACTATTTTCAAACTGATATCCCACAATATCAACAACAGTGTTCATTTCCTTTTTCTTTGGAGCCTCAACATTCTCTTGATGTTTTTTCTTATTTCCAACCTCACTACAGAGTTTCTCATATGTTTGTTTTCAACATACTACACTGCTTTTCATATACAGGATATTCACCTAAGTTGGGAGCATGCAGTCTTCTTAACTGATTATACTATCTTACACAATTTGCATCTGCACTAATATTTCTCTCATTAAAATCAATCAAATACAAACCAGATAAAGTTCTGACTCAGGACAATGCAACATATGCCATGCCCT
This sequence comes from Lissotriton helveticus, assembly GCF_964261635.1. Taxonomy (NCBI): domain Eukaryota; kingdom Metazoa; phylum Chordata; class Amphibia; order Caudata; family Salamandridae; genus Lissotriton; species Lissotriton helveticus. The sequence continues at coordinate 1,595,789,352 of NC_136059.1, read as the reverse complement.
CGTTCACCACAGTACTTCTAATGTTTACCAAAGCACTGTCTACACTTAAACCTTTAGATTTATGAATGGTCACCGCATATGCTAAAGAAATAGGAAACTGTTTTCTGTCTTTAACAAGCAAAAAACAAACAGCACAAAGTCCAATCTGTTTTACCTTTTTAATCTGATTAAATGTAATCTTAAAAAATTCAATTCCATCTCTATTTGGATAATTAACAAAATCAACAATTTTTCACATTGTTCCATTTACTAATCCTGTTTCCACAGCCAAATTATGCCGTTAAATTACCCAACATTTTTCACATACATATAAATTATTTTCTAAACCAGCAGTCTTAGATATAGATTTTTCCGATTAATCCACTTTTGTTTTTAATTTTTCTGATAAAATATTAGTAATTCCTTTATGTTCTATTTTATCAATGGCTTCCATTTGAATTATTGTTGTTTTTCCAACTTCAAAAGTTCTGGATTGAATGTAGAACACTCTTGCAGTGTTGGCATTAGGCAAATTATAGATTTCCTTTTTCCAATTGTTTTGTAGATTATTTTCGAAGCACATTTTCATTTGGAAACAAGTTTGTAAGTAGCCATCTTTGCAAAGCTTCTTTACCATCTTCTGTCAGTACACCAATTCTTATAACTTAAAGAATGCTTCTATAATCTTCATCACTTGACTGTCTCACATTTTTAATAAGTTCTTTGTATTCAAAATATGACCAAATGTTGACATTTCCAATATTTAACAAAGATTTCTTGGTGTCTTCATGCACAAGAGTTTTAAAAACTGGTTCCCCTTTTACAGGAGTAAGTTGCAGTAGATCGCCAAAAGCAATCCAAATAACACATCATAATCTGTTTTTAAAATGTTCTGCATTCTTAAATATACAAATGCAAGCATTAAGTTTGAGACCATGCTCACCTCATTAATTATCAGAAGTTTCATTTTCTGCAGTACTCTTGAAACTTCATGCCAAGCTTCACCAGATAGCTTGTGATACTGCAACTTGTTTTCATGTTCAACAGGTAGCATCAGTAAACTATGTAATTTAATCCCTTTAATGTTCTGTGCTGCTAACCCAGTTGGAGCGGTTACAACACAAGATGAATGTAATTCAGTGGTTTTCTGTAGATAGCAGGTCAAAACTTTAATGAAGAAACTTTTTCCTGTACCAGCTTGACTACTGATCTACATTGGAATCGGTTTAAATGATGTTGCATTCAAGGTCAAGGTCAAAGAAAACTTCATTCCATTGCTATATCAGTCAATCATAAAAGCACAATAGAACATATACATAAATCATTACATACAATACCAAACAATCTGAAAATATTATCCACAGTTCATTATAGATTTTTAGACATAATAAAAGTATCACAAATTCCAATTTCCAAGCACCAAAATTTAAATAAGCATACATTTCCTTTGACTCAGTGCTTGTTTTAAAAAGTTAACAATCCTATAAACCCTGTATTTGTTATCCATGTGTTGTAATACAAAGAGCACAGGTCTATATTGACGAAGCCCTAACAATTTTAAAACCGATTATATACACGCTTTTCTTGATTCAGCATAAAACCTACAAAAAAATACCACATGAATAGTAGATTGCGCTGAAATGTTATCACAGCGGAACATTTGAAGTTCTTGAACCCTATCGTTCATGTTCAGAAAGGTAACAGTCTGTGGAACACCCCCAGCCTGAATCTGGTCAATAAAAACCTGTCGTAAACACCTGGTAGAAAAGTTAAATAGGGTTGAATATTAAAAGTGGTTAAAATCAGCTGATTATGCCGAACAGTTGGTTTAATAACCTCTGATGACATTCGAATAGTATCCAGTAGCAAAAGGCCCTCTTTTTTTTAAACTCTTTTCTTGTTATCATGTGGGTTGTTCCTGGATTGGTAAAATATTCTATACGACCTAGGTCTTGAAAGAAGTCTTGAACATCTTACCCTTGGGATCTTCGGAGCCCCTTCTAGTTTCAAGCCATCTAAAAGAATATCTCTATCTAGCTTTGTTTCTTCTCTGGACCAGAGCCTATGCCGTAAGAGTATAGGCTCTAGCTTTATTTAATCAGAGATGAAGGAAAGACCCAACTCAACATGACATATATGACGAAGTACTATTTGGAACAGATCAAATGTATCTTAGAAAGGAGTTTTCGACTCGTTGTATCAGAAGCAGATCAGCAAGTCCCCAGACCCCTGCTCCATACACTGCGGTGGAGACACACTTTGCTTTATAGATATTAATAAGCTCTACTGGTGGTCTCCTACCCGGTTGTCTAGCAAAGTTAGTGAGGGCACTTGTTGATTTTAAGAGAGCTAGTTTCGTAGCTGATACTGCTTGAACACAGCAATCGTTTTGATCAAAGAGAATTCTGATATACGAAAACCTCTTAGTAATCCCAATCTTCTGTCCAGCCACAAACAATTCCTTGGACCTCTTACTACCATGGCCACACTGCATAATAAAGGTTTTCAAGGTATTAACTCTTAGGCCAAGGTCTTTCATAAAATTAGAAAAACTATCTAAAACCCCCTGAAGGCGAGCTGGTATTGGATGTCCAGCTATTTGAGGGAAATCTAGATTGTCTTTCAAACAAAGGGCTGAATACAAAATGTCAAGGGCTCCCGCGCTGCGGGTGTCTGGGTCCGTTTTATGGCTACCCAGGCGCGATTCCAGTGACGTGCGCCGCTCCAGCCGCAAGGCGCTTATAGGCCATGCAGTCCCCTTCAAGGTAAGCAGGCCGGCAAACAAAGTGCTGGGTGCAAAAAGTCAAGGGCAGTTGCATTCTTTATTTTCATGAATCAAAACCATGGTCTATCTGTTGTGTAACTTGCTGATATATTTCTTTCTGTTCAATATTTGGTTGTTATTCCAAGTTTCCCAATTCCATAATATCTTGTTGAGCTTGATGCATTGCTGTTTCTACTTCACTCATGGCTATTGCTGTTCAATTTCTAGAATTGGTTCTCCTAGTGGATCTTGACTCAGTGGAGCAGAACTTTGACTATCTTGAGAACTGTCTCTAGCAATCTCAGCTCCAATAGTAGCTTCTTGTTCAATTTCTTCATTCAACATTTGTAGAAAATTTGGAAAAACTGTGCATTCAATGCTATCTTTGCATGCATTAAAAGTGTCTTCATAGCACTGAAAATCTCCAAGTAATTCCATTTCAGTACGCCAAGGCTTGAACAGTTGCAGAAGTGCTAAATAGTAAAATTCCCTTTTATCTTGTATTTTGCAAGTGAGTTTCCTGTGATTAACACCTTGGCTGCTAAGGTGTTTTCCCGTCCTGCGCTAACATTCTTAGAATACCATTGTTCATGACAAGGCCAGCTCGTCATAAGCACAGCTCAGCCGTGCCTCATGACGAGCTGGCCTTGTCATTAGCATCGAACAGGTTAATGAGATTTCCTTTGGTATGTTTCACCAAACCCCCATCAGAGCCAATGACTTCATATTTTTCTTCATTTATGTTCTCTGTAATATTTCTTTTAAAGCTGTAATATTGCAGTACTTCATAGAGACATATGTTTTTAAGATAGGGACTTCTTTTAGGATAGTACATATCCAACATGTTTGTTTTAACAATATCTGTGCTTTCTGGCTCATTTAATGCTAAATATTAAATTTCTACTACAGATTTCAATACTCGATTTTGTGTTGCAGCAAGACCTAAACTAACACAAATGATTCCTCTTGACTTTGAATATCAACTTGCAGAGGTCAACCGATCTGAACATTTGTAGGATCCAATCTCTCGATGGGACAGCATCTTCAAACTAAAGTTGTACAATTTGTTACTAAGAGTCGTCTCTTGTGAAATTTCTTCCCACATTTATTTCAATTCCGTCTTTTCAGATTTTATGTATGATGTAACATAACGAGCAACAACAATGGAATTATCTGCAACATACTGGATATCCATATTTGCATTCCACATTGACAAAACCACTGGATTATAATCATCAATATACTTTGAATGTTCACTTCTTTTTAAATTGGAAGTATTGTCATATAGCTACTGTATATCTTTATATTGTGTTAAGTTAGCATAGGCTCATTAAATGTTTAAACGCCATTTTTCCTTTTGGTGCTTCTGCACACGACACTTAATTGTTGACTTAGCTTTCAACCTAGTAGTTCGTTGTGGTTTACATGAGAATAATATGTTATTACTCTGATATCAGCTTTGCTTAAATAAACTATGTCTGTACAGAGAGTGCTGAAGCTTCAGGAACAACACAATACAGAATTGTTATGAGGTCTGATCTTCGCGCCTTCATAGAAATAACATAAGTGCAGCTTCTGCCAACTTTGGGCTTGAGGCGGGTTTTTATATTGCTTTGCTTGAGACACACATAACACACTTGATGCTGTTCGCATGCAGAGAGAGCTGGTGTATGCTGATGTGATCCCTTCATTCTAGGACACTGAGGTATGGGCCCGCCCTAATTCAACCCAAAGAGACCTTCTTAGCTATTAATATAATATGCGAGTTAGGGAGGGTGAGAAATAAGTGTTGTTAACCCTTATTGATTTACAGCATGGTAACATGCTGTCACCGTTCGCTTTCTATGGACTAGTAACTATGCTTGTAGCTTTGTTGTTGATAATATGTTTACTTGTATTATCTAAGATACTGCGCCTGAGAAGACGGCATTAGTAAATAAACATTTCAAATGCTCACGTGTTCTTCTTTACTCCATGTTCTGGTTTGTAATGATTGTATAACGAAAGAGTGCTCATGTGTTCCACGTAACCTGAGGTTGGTGAGTTCATGTTCTGTTTTGTCTAAACATTGGGAGTTGGTTATGACCAATGAGACACTGTAGCTAGCTCGGTAAGGGGTTTGTTGGGTACTAAGGTGAGTTTTGGGTCACCCTAATTCGCTGAGGTTCCAATCCTCTGTGCACAGTTCTGTGGGAGAACAGAAACCCTGCTACATGGCGCCCGTACGTTGGTGGTCTTATATCATGGCACTCGAGTAGTATATTGTTCAAACCTTAACCCCTTCACTGTCGTTTCCGGAAGACGGTGGTGTCGGTGAAACCTACCTGTTTTTTTAAATAGGTCTTTATTCAAGCTTGATTCTTTCTAAACGGTTTCCTTGACTTACTACCCAGTTGTGCTACAAAGTTCCCTTTGTTTTTCAGTAGTTCCGGTGGAATCATGGCTGTAGCCATTGCGCAGCATAGTCGCATTGCGGTGCGCAACCATTTACAAACTTACCAAGTCCCTTTGGAAGGCATGGCTGTGATTTTGGTGGTGTGTGCGGATCCGGCGTACCCTTTTGAGCTCTTTTACTCGTGGGTCACATTTCCGGAGGTGGACGCGAATTCTCAAGTGTTCCTCCACTACACACCCTCCCCTGTACCGGCTGAATATACACCGTACAGGGCACTGGAAATACCTATTGATCATTGGCAGCATCGCGTTTGGTTTGATGGCGCCCTCCCCCACTCTTTGTCCGCTGCGAGGTTAGGTCCACTGTCCATTCCAGGTACAAATTGGCCTGCTTTGGGTGGCTTCACCCCGCACCCGAATCACGGCGCTTGTCCCCTTGCGGATATTCGCAGACTACATGTTGTCTCGATTGCTGTGATTCGTGCATTAGTGCAATACATAGGTCGTCATCTCCCGGGTGGTCCCCCGGGGGGTCCGGCCGTTCAAACGGAACGTGGTGGTTTACGGCTCAATCCGGTTATGGTAAGTTCGGTTTTTGGTCAACGCCCTGATAATAAAGATGATTTTCCTTTTTGGCTGGCCGAGAAATTTGACCAACTGGAAGCCGTGTTTCCAAATTCTACTCCTGCTGATAAACATAGAATGTTGACGATTACTTTACCTAAGGATATCACTCCCGAACTCGTTGACTGTGAAAGTTGGGGTAAAACTTTTGCGGCTGTTTATGCGAGGTGTTTCGGCACCCCATCTATGGCTGTACTGCCTACGATCATAAAACGTGTTCAGGATGATCACGGTCCAGAGGCAGCGGTTGAATTGGGTATGCGCCTGTGTGGTTCTTTTGATATTGTAAGTGATCTCATACTCTCCAACATCAAGGGAGATGCTGTGAACTTCCAGGTTTTTAATGCATTGGCGGCGTTACCCGATGCCGAAAAGCCCCGCCAGTTGGCGAAGATTGTGGTGGCCGCTTATAAAACTATCGGTCGCACAAGTAAGGGTTTGAAGTACTTCGCGGTTAAGGAGAAGAAACAACCACAAGTGCAATCTGCTGCGGCAGATGTACAACCAAAGTCCAAAAAACAGAATTGGCCTCAGAAACAGAAACAGGGGAGGCAACAACAGCAGACTCAGGAATCATATCCTGTGTCACAGGTCCCTGCGCCGGCTGAGAAAGTTTATGATTTGCGCGATCGCGCGATGATTAAATCACCTGATCGATTTCAGGTTTCTGATCAACGCTCTCCTCGTTCCTTTCAGGACTCATCGACCCCGAAGTCCGGTGGAGGAGGAGGCGGGCGGGGACGCGGTGGCCAACAAGGACGTGGCCAGCCCCGCCAGACAGAAGGCGCTTGGAAGCAGGAGGATTCTACGCCAAAGAGACCGCAGTTTGCGAAAAAGAAGGTCGCAGCCTTAACAGCGCATCGATATGCCACAGATAGTGAGAACGCGGCTTCGGAATCTGACGTGGGCTCTGACCTTGCTGGACAGCGCGGCGGAGATAACCATAGTCAGAGAGACGCTGCGTCCACTACTGAGGGTGACAGCGACTGATGTCTACGTTGTAATAGAAACAGCAGATACGAGACTTGCTCCCCCTGAAAGACTTTATGAAATTGTCCTGTTAATTGAAGGTGACATACAGCGTACCGTAAAAGGGTATTTTGGGAAAATCTGTCTTCTACGTATGATATTTTGCTTTCGGAGGCTGACTGGCCCCCACCTTTTGTGCTCGCGCCGCCGCGAGGGGAGGAGGTAATCCTCCCCAGTTTCGCGAACACTGTCTCGAAAGAGCATGCGCAGCATTTTGCAGAAGAGTGGGCTCGGGCTCTCGCATTGCTCTGTACCGTAACCAATGTGGTTGGGATAAATTGTCGCCTTGCCACGAAATTCCGTTGCGGTCTCAGCCGCAGCCTCAACCTCAATATCCCATTCGGCGTGAAGCCAAAGCTTCCGTCGCAGAAATCCTTGAACAATTAGAATATCAGGGAGTTATTGAAACTTGTGTGTCACCGATGAATAATCCTCTTTTTACTGTGATCAAGCCTGACGGATCATATCGTTTGGTATTGGATTACCGGCATTTGAACTCGCATTGCCGTAACTGCGCAGTACAGAATACTCACGGCTCTGCCCTTGTGGATAGTCTCGTGCGTAAGCGTTTTAAGACAACGCTTGACATATCCAACGGTTTCTATGCCCACAGATTGGACAGCTTTAGCTCCCAATGGACCAGTTTTACGTGCGCTGGGGTCCAAAAACAATTCCGGTGTCTCCCAATGGGCTATAAGAATAGTCCTGGTATATTTACCGCTCGCATTGTCTCTATTCTGGAGGCACTCGACCCAGATGCTTGTTCGTATGTGGATGACATATATCTCACAGACGACGATATTTGGGAGCATCTGTGTCGTGTAAATTCTGTTATTTGTAACTTTGCAGACATGGGTTACAAATTTAACTTTGCAAAATCGCACATTGCTGAGCACACAGTGTTGTTTTTGGGCTATGAGCTCAACAATGAAGGTCGAGGTTTGTCTCCTCACTTCTTGGCGAAGTGCGCACAGTTGCGCGCTCCTACTACACTGAAAAAATTACAGTCTTTGCTGGGTTTTTTAAATTTCGGGAGGACATACATTCCGGAATATGCCCAGCGTATCAAGCCTCTGTATGCTTTGATACAACCAAATTTTTCGAAATCATGCTGGCTGCCTGAGCATTCAGCCATTTTGCAATCCTTGCAGGCTGATTTGCTCGCTTCTAAGTTCTTACTGACTCGTGACAACCATACCAACCTGGTGATAAGAATAATACCAGGGACAGTGGGTTTCACGTATCTCACTTTTAATGAAGGAGACACAGTACCTATTGCTTACAAGTCACACTTGTACACTTCGGCTGAGATGCGGTTTCCCAATGTGGAAAAGGTTTTAACAGCTGTACAGATGGCTATTCTTAAAGAACGGGCTCTGTCACAAGGGAAACGCATGTTGGTTGTAACACCCTGTCCTCATTTGGAGGCAGTCACGAAAGCCAGTGTACCAAATTCAAAAGCTTTGCACCCTCGGTGGATTCAATGGGCTGCGTCACTGACGTCCACGGATGTCACGTTTATTTTTGACGCCTCATTACGGTCGCAAGAGTTCTTGCAGTATGAATTCGTTCACCCTGCTCCTCTGGCTATGCGACCTTTGGGGGACTTCCATTGCATCATATACACTGATGGTTCGGCGCAGGTTGCGCATGGCTCTAAACACGCCTACGTTTCCGCATGCGCCATTGTGGTCGGTGCAATGTTGAACGATGAGTTCGTTTCCAGGGAAGTGCACACGTTGCCACTTGGCGATTGCACCGCACAATTGGCAGAGCTTCGTGCTTTCTTACTAGCGTTGGAGTACGCTGATCCTAGTGTTACTACTCTTATTGTGAGTGATTCTTATTACTGTGTCCAGTCTTACAATGAAAACTTGTTCTTTTGGATTCAGAATGAATTTCGTGATTCCAAAGGTAGCACAATAAAACACAAGATGATCTGGGTTCGAGTGGCGGAACTTAAGGTTAAGTTGCCGCTCGTTTATGTGATTCATACTCTTGGCCACCAGCGTATTGGGGTTCACGCTGTTGGTAACTCGCTTGCTGATGAGGCGGCGAAATCAGCAGTATCTTCATACTTGGTTGCAGCAGTTACTAGGTCCAAAACTAAGATTGATAGTGAAATCTTGGCGGCTGTTGCTGCCACTGAGAAGGGAGGTAAACATCCTTCGGGGTTCCCTTCGAAGTACACATACCACTTAAGTCCCGAAAAGGTTCCTTTTGTGAAAATACCTGATGTTGGTGAACGTTTGATTCCCAACGCGGATCGCAGGGCAGACTTGATTACTGCGGCCCATGAAGGTGTGGCGTCTGCGCATGCGGGCGTCTCAGCCACTGTAACTCAATTACAACAACGTTTCTGGTGGCGGGGACTGTACAAACAGACGCGTGATTATGTCCTTCTTTGTGACATATGTCAGCAGATTAAACCTTCGACTGCTGCGCGTCCGCCACAGACTCAGTTGTACATTTCTAATAAACCACTAGGTTGTGTTTATTTAGATCACTGCGGTCCTTTTTCATCTGATACTGCGTATAAGTACATCTTAGTTACAGTTGATTCATGCACACGCTTTGTGTGGGTCTGGCCCCATCGCAGCGCTGATTCACGGACTGTCATTAGAGATTTGCGCATCTTTGTAGGGATTTTTGCCTGTGGTACCTTCCATTCGGATCAGGGTCCGGCTTTCGCCTCTAAGGCGTATAAGGATGCCACGACTTCGTTGGGGGTCCAAGTCAAGTTTTCGTCTCCCTACAGACCTGAGGGTAACAGTGTAGTGGAGCGAATGAACCGTGATTTAAAGCAATCTTTGACAGCTCGAGTTATAGGCACTGGCAGAAACTGGCTAGCCCACCTCTATGGCGTGCAGCGTGCTCTTAATAATCTCCCTAGAAGGTCTCTGGGTGGGCGGACCCCATACGAAATGCTCTTTGGCATGAAGATGTACGTCCCTGACCTTGACGGTCTAGACTGTGTGGTTCGCGCCACTTCCTTTGACGCAGATGAACATTGCAATGTTTTACAGAATCTACAAAAGACCAGAGACGGTCTTGCAAAGGAACATTTGCCCTCCACGTCGGATGTTGCATTGCAGATCCCGGTAGTCGGGTGGCTACCCCAAGTTGGAGAACTGGTTCGTGAGAAGATCGATAACAAAAAAGAATTTGGTCCGTCCTATCGAGCTCCAGTTACAGTCCTTGGAGTGAAGGGCACAAGAACAGTCATTTTACCATCACTTCCTGGTCGTAAAGAAAACAGGTTTATTTCAATTGACAATGTCAAGATACACAGAGTGGCCGATTCTTCTTAGTATGACACCGGCTGTTTCCTGTCCTTCCATTGTGAGAAATTCAGTTATGCCCACTGCTTCTAATAATGAAACTGAAGTGGCCATCGAATTACCTGCAATTTCCAGTCCTTTATTAAATACTTTGCCCGGAACAAACCATGATGAAATAGACTATACTTACCCCACTGATTTGTCCATGCCTGACCTGCAAGCACGTTTAGCCTCGGAATCCAGATTTTCATTTGACTCTGTTTCCCTTGCCTCGAAGAAACCCTCTCGTTTTGTAGTTTATGCATCCTTATTCAAAAAACATTTTTTGATTCCCCCTTGGACCTATATCTGGCTGGTGCTTTTTTCGATATATCTTTTTATGTCAATTGGTTTTGTGTTTTATTTTTTCCGGTTGGTAAATGGACACTATGTCGAGGAAAGAACATGCATTCGCCATCTCAATGGAACTTTGGCTCCCCCTTCCTCATCACATTCTGCACATAGACTGAGAAGAGACTTAACATTTGTTAACATCACTGCTTGGCCTGTCCTTGATGGGATCGTGTGGGATGCCGTTCGATTTCAAATTCATGGCCCTACGGAAGTTGTTAATGTCCCTAACGTGCTAAGAGTTAATATGGGGGATGTGGTGAAACAGAACATACGTTCTGCTGATAGGGATGTTCAGGCCGTAGAGTCTTTATTTTCTGATTTTAAATACTATGCTGCCTTTGATGCTGAAGATTTATATTTAGAATCTGCTAATTATGGTGATTTATTTTGCTTTCAACATTTTGGCAATCACTTCTTACATAAAACGACATCCAGAAGGAATACTGTGAATTATACTCAATGGGAGCATTGTCCGGCTCCTATACAAGGTAGTTCAAGTACTTTTTTGAAAAAGTACACATATTTTACTGACTTCAATCAGTCTAATCCCGAGTCCTTTTATTTTAAAATGACACAGAAGCCTATGTCCAAGGTTAGACTTACCGATACCAAACTATTGTATTCGAAGTCCTTTCTAGAACAGCTGGCTATTGGCGGTTATGAAGTATGGAAGGAAATAATTGACCTAAAATCAGTTTGGGGTTCTAAGGACTGGCAGGTACAAGGCGCTGAGGCTTTGCACCGTGCATGTCTCATCCCTAATCAGATTTTGTTTTTGAATTCTACTATTTCACAAACGACATGCTTTGGATTGGCAACTGCTAAAAAACTAAATTTTCCTTCTATCCCCGAGTTAGAGGAATATTCAGGCTGGAGTAATCATACTCAATTTTCGATTAGAGAATTACAGACCCTATTGCTGAATTCTTCTTTTAACATATCCAGTATAGACCCTAAAGGTTGGCTAGTGTGGCACAAGAGTGCTGATTCGTGCCAGCGCCGTTTTCTGGGTTTGTCTGACGGCTTTGCTCAGGTTAAACCAGATTCACGTTTTGAAACTGGGCATTCTGTCACAACTTACTCTGTGGGTAAATTATGTCAAACTTGGCTGAAGCATTCTAAATTATCTGCAGTTAAATTACATCTTGCAAAACTAAATGATGATGTAGATTTAAATGATTTAATAAAAGGCCCAGCTAGTGGTAGGTCGAAAAGATGGATATATGCTGTGTACAATGAAATATGGAAAACATCGCAGATTGAGGCTGCAACACGACTTAGGGCTATAGATCAAGCAAATCTAGAGAAAGTCCTTGCAGTGGTAGACAATAGTATTAACATGCTTTCTTCACGCATTTACACTTTAGATAACATTGTGTCTTCTGTAGTGGATCTTTTGCATGATGAGGTATCTGTTTTGTACCATGGTCAGAATCAATTACGTTCTATCATGCAATTTGCATGGACCCTGCAAACGTTTAAATCTGGCAAGGTGCCATGGCGCTACATGAACGTGTCCTCTCTCTTTGCACCCTTTAATTTGACTGACAAACAACGCTTGCTTTCTATGCGAGATGCTTCTTTTTCTATGTTACATATTGAGAAATTGGAATCCTTGCCTTTTTCTGTGGCAGAAGCCTCAGCTGCAACGTGGCTTATCCACGGTCTGTTAACATTACCTTTTGCTTTGTATAAATTTACTAACTGTTTGAAATATGTTGCCATAGGTCGCTATGAGCCTTTGGGTAGTGGTTTTCTCCATGAAGTATGGTCCCTTCCTTTCACTTATAGATGTTTGAGGGACGGCCAAGAAGTTTATCTAAATGGGGAGGAATGTACAGAAACTCCAGATCATTCGTTAATGTGTAGACACATACAATTACACGGTTCTTGCAACCAGGACCGACCAAACTTGGCCTGTGTTTTAAAAGGCACTCCTGTACCAGCAATTACCCCGACTTTTACCTTGTTAGGGAACGGAAGTTATTTACTTTTGAATAATGAAGATTTTTGCGGGTTAATTAGAGGTGTAGCTTATGTGGTAACAGTAAGTGAACGTGTCGTTTGCTGCAGAAATGTCCTATACCCACCCACACATGAAAATAGGGAGGTTTCCATTTGGCCACGCATACCAACCTTGAAGGCAGAGTTCAACGGCATGACTAGACTGAGGGCTCTATTGTCCCAGAAAGAAGTGGCCTTGAGTTCGGCTCAGGAAACTTTCGTGCTTCACATAGCTAACACCCGGACCGAGGTTCAGGCCCTTTTAAATACTGATTTACCGTTGCATTTTGGCGAAATGATACATTCTATCTTTAACGCGTCCTCGACATCTGGGCTAGCGCATTTTTTTAAAGCAGTTAGCAGCGGCCTTGTGACTTCATTTGAAAAAATATTTGGAGTAATCCCTAGTTTCTTTCATTCCATTTTCTCGAGTCTGTTTGGTGGATTCCCGGTTTTACTGGCACTAGCGGCAGGCGTCCTAGTTGTTCTCTGCTTCCTTAAATATGGATGCCCCACATGTGGAAGAAGCGGCCGCTTGCGATTTGAAGCACGGCATATGGATTATCGTTTCGATTTTCCTACTTCACCTGTGTCCAGCCTGTGTTTCACTGCCTGAGCTGTGATTTTGATTGGGCCATTGATATGTGTCTCTGCGGGCCGGTTTCTCCCGGCGTCGATTTTAATCAGCTGATGAGTCCTATCACTACTCACGAGTTGGTTTGTTCTGACGAGAGGATTATGGCAATAGCAGCGGTGCATGGACTAATGGGTCCCTGGGATATATTCACGGCAGCGTAGGATTTCTTGGCACTGAGCTTTCTGGAGAACCCACCGAGTTGTCCTCTGATGGTAATAGAGGCTCCGATACTTGGGGAACACGTATGTTCTTTTCCACTTTTGAATTGGATGGCTGAACTGTTTTCTGATGAAGACGGTGATTTCATGCTGGAGGCTGTTGCTGCATATTTTGCTTATACGGTCTTGTCCTAAAAACTTTTCCATGATTTCTTTCCAGATTTTTGACTTCCAGCTTGCATATTTTGCGATTTTTCGTACATTGATCAATTTCCCAGACCTATTGACTTGAGCAAAATATTAAATTTTTTTACAGTTATTGAACTCTGCTTTCATGAAGTTGCCCTTATCTTATCTTATCTTATCCGTCCTCGGATCATGGGGGGGTGTCATATAGCTACTGTATATCTTTATAATGTGTTAAGTTAGCATAGGCTCATTAAATGTTTAAACGCCATTTTTCCTTTTGGTGCTTCTGCACACGACACTTAATTGTTGACTTAGCTTTCAACCTAGTAGTTCGTTGTGGTTTACATGAGAATAATATGTTATTACTCTGATATCAGCTTTGCTTAAATAAACTATGTCTGTACAGAGAGTGCTGAAGCTTCAGGAACAACACAATACAGAATTGTTATGAGGTCTGAACTTCGCGCCTTCATAGACATAACATAAGTGCAGCTTCTGCCAACTTTGGGCTTGAGGCGGGTTTTTATATTGCTTTGCTTGAGACACACATAACACACTTGATGCTGTTCGCATGCAGAGAGAGCTGGTGTATGCTGATGTGATCCCTTCATTCTAGGACACTGAGGTATGGGCCCGCCCTAATTCAACCCAAAGAGACCTTCTTAGCTATTAATATAATATGCGAGTTAGGGAGGGTGAGAAATAAGTGTTGTTAACCCTTATTGATTTACAGCATGGTAACATGCTGTCACCGTTCGCTTTCGATGGACTAGTAACTATGCTTGTAGCTTTGTTGTTGATAATATGTTTACTTGTATTATCTAAGATACTGCGCCTGAGAAGACGGCATTAGTAAATAAACATTTCAAATGCTCACGTGTTCTTCTTTACTCCATGTTCTGGTTTGTAATGATTGTATAACGAAAGAGTGCTCATGTGTTCCACGTAACCTGAGGTTGGTGAGTTCATGTTCTGGTTTGTCTAAACATTGGGAGTTGGTTATGACCAATGAGACACTGTAGCTAGCTCGGTAAGGGGTTTGTTGGGTACTAAGGTGAGTTTTGGGTCACCCTAATTCGCTGAGGTTCCAATCCTCTGTGCACAGTTCTGTGGGAGAACAGAAACCCTGCTACAGTATTTTTTGAAGATTTTTGAGTTATAGTATGCCTCACTGCTGACATGAAACTGTTGACTCTTCCTTTAGAAATTACTGGACATGGAAATCCAAAACGACATTTTGTATAAAACTTTTCTTTTGACCTGTATTTCCATCGACATTGTCTGTCACATCGATGAGTTGTAAACCATAAAGCTTGTTGTCTTAAGGTATTTTCTTCTCTTGTTTTTGGAATACCACATGTAACTTTCGGCCACATGCATCATTGTACGATTTTGCATTTCCTAAATTGCGAAAATTAAGGAATCGCAATTTAGGAATTGCAAATTCCTATGCTTCAAGAAATCCTAAAAGTTTTTAGGATTTCTTAATTTTCGGTATTTGCGATTCCTTAATTGCGAATCGCAATTTAGGAATGGCATTACATTGATTCCTATGGGCCTTGAGGTCCATAGGAATCAATGTCTTTTTGCACTTTTTTATTTTGCGAATCCCATTTTTTTGATGCATTGCAAGGGTGCAGAGGGGGGTCCAAAGGACCCCCCCCCCCCTGCACCCTTGAAATGCATTTTAAAGTTACAGACACACATGGCCTAAGGACATGTGTGTCTGTAACATGAAAGTTTAAAAAATGCATTTTTTAGCATTTTCATAACTTTTCGCAAATTACCACGAGGTTCAACCTCGTGTTAATTTGCACCCCCTAATTGCTAATTCGCAATTTGAAAAACAATTATGCATTGCTTTTAAGGAATCGTACATTTGCGATTCCTTAAAAGCAATCGCATTTTTGGAAATCACTAAAAATAGTGAATTTCACAAAAATGCATGATGCATCCCAAAAACTTATTTAGGAATCGCAAACGGCCGAATTTACCAATTCGCACCGTTTGCACTTCCTAAATAGGTTGATGCATGTGGCTGATAGTCTTCAATGAAAGATAAAACAGTCTAATCAGAATCAGTTCCAAATTTGGGTGCATCCTTGATCCATAAAAGCATATGTATATGAGGAGCACCTCTAGCTTGGTACTCCTTTCTCCAAAAGAAATCAATTCCTTCTCCAAAAGGGTGGGTTGTTTTTTTGCAGATAAAAGACATTATAGCTTGAAACCTATGATTAAAATATCTGCACACATGTACAGGATCCAAGGAGCACAGTTCTCCAGCTGTCTTGAATTGAATGTTTTTAATATTTGAATTTGCTTCTCAAAGAAATTCAAGTAAATCATCCTATGCGTAATCAATTGAGATTCTAAATGGTTGTCTCTCTGTCGTACTTTGTCTATGAATTCCTTCGCAGAAATATGTTGAAGATGAACTCCTGTTTTTAATATGTAGGTCACTGCATATGAAAGTCCAGATAAGTCACTTTGAAATAAAAGATGAAATATATGTGGGATACATTGTTCGAGATCTTGGATCTTCTGAGTATAATCTTGTTGTACGATATTCTGATGCTGGAATCTATACTGGTCGTTCGTCATACCGTCTACCTGTTCCAGTGGGGAAGAGCTGTGGAAAACAACGAGCTTCCAAACTTCTTTCCCAAACACTCATGGGAGCTCTCTCCACTTTCTTCATTTGGGATAATTCAATAGTATTTCCCATCACTTTCTTTGAATGTAAAGGATGTACACTATAATGTTCATAAATTTCTTCACTTTTAGAGTGTCCACATTTTCAATTTGGACACTTGAAATTTAGCAATCATCTCCTAAACTATTTCTTCTTCTTCCACATACACATTTTTGTAGTAAGCCTTGTTTCTGTGAGATACAACGTAGCCTTTTGCACTTTGCTGACATCTACTAATTCTTGACATATTTTCCGACTCTACGTAGGAACACAATTAACTATAATAACTACAGGTTCAGTTTCCTCTTTCTCTACAAAAATAGTTTCAATATTTAAAAAGAAATCTGAAGGTAAATACACAACTCTTCCTTTTAATCCTCTTTGTGAATCCATGGGAGGCAACTTACCAGTTTTAGGCTCCATATGAACAATAGCCTGAAACTGGTGAATCAGAATGGACTCATACATGCTTAAATCTACCAGTTCTGGAGGAATACCCACCAACTCTAGCTTATTATATATAGCTCTAGCTGGCATTTTGGTTCTACTACTATACATTGATCACTCCCCAACTGAAAGCAATCTTCCACCAACAAATAAGCTCCAAATTTCTTCCACTTATCATTGTTTTCTTTTGCACTTTTTAAATACAGATCAACATTCCTAGTTTGATTTCTACAGTGAGTACTTCGACAACAAATACAAACTTGGGGCCATATTATCGAGAACAGCGATAACCTTATCGCCGCTTTAGCAGCAGGAAATTGCCGGTAAAGCGGCGATAAGGGGCTTGATAATATGCCCTTGTGAATTCCCATAGAAGCCCAGGTTCTGGTGTGAACCTGGGCCTCTATGGAAATTCTCAGGGGCATATTATCAAGCGCCTTATTGCCGTTCTTGATAAAATGGCCCATAGTTTGGTCTTTCACAACAAATTTCCTTAAACTTCGTAATTTCCTCTTCAAAGCTCTCAGTACTACTATCTTCTACCTCTTCTTCAACACCTACACTTATCAAACTCTCACTTTCTGTTATGTTATGTTAAAAATATTTATACCGCGCTCGGTCACCAAACGGTTTCATGGCGCTCAAAGACAATTGCGGGGGGAACAGTGCAGCGGAGTGACTCAGTAGGCTAGCTGGAAAAAGTGAGTCTTGAGTAATTTGCGGAATCAGACATATCGAGGGCAGAGTCTAAGGGAAATAGGGAGGGAGTTCCACAAAGTGGGGGCCAGGAAAGAAAAACACAATCCTCCATGCTTTTTGCGTTTATACCTTGGGACCATCAGCAGGTTGTGGGAGATGGACCGGAGATCTCTAGAGGGGGTGTAACGCTGAAGGCTGGATGTGATAAAAGCGGGAGCTTGATCTATGAGGGCCTTAAAGACAGTGCAGCCGAGTTTGAACATGCAGCGATAGGCCACAGGGAGCCAATGCAGTCTCCTCAACAGAGGCGAGACATGTTGATGTTTGGGCTGATGAAAGACCAGTCTTGCCGCCTGGTTTTGCACCAACTGCAACCGGTGAAGATGGTAGGCAGGTATTCCAACATAGAGGGAGTTGGCGTAGTCAATACGCGAGGTAACAAGAGCCATAATGACGAGGATGAGTGCCTCGGTGGTGAGGAACCTACGAATTTTGCATATCCTGCGCAGATGGAAGAAACAGGATGATGTTACTGCATTAATTTGAGGCCTCATAGACAAGTGACTACATATGATTACGCCTAGGCTCTTTACCGAATTGACAGGGCAGGGCGCGGGCCCGAGGGAGGGGGGCCAGAAACTAGAATTCCAGGAGTTAGCTGGCCCACCAATCAGCACCAACTCCGTCTTGTTAGGATTAAGCTTCAGCTGACTATAGTGCATCCACTCAGAGATCACAAGCATAGTGGATTGAAAGTTGGTACAGGAAGAGGGGGAGGAATCAACAGGAAAAATCAATTGTAAATCGTCCGCATGATTAAAAATAGTAACGGGGGTGTGACAGAGGGAAGCTATAAGAGGTTGCATATAAAGACTAAACAAAAGTGGCGACAAAGCAGAGCCCTGGGGGACTCCACAAGATAAGGGGGAATAGGAAGCGGAATAGGTGGACTGCCTGGGAACGCTGGTGCAGAAAGGATCTGATCCATGTAAGGGCCACGCCTTGGATACCCGCGTTATTGACACGGTCGATCAAGATGGCATGATCGACCGTGTCAAAAGCAGCCGACAGGTCCAGTAATACAAGAGCCTGGGCGATATTCTAGTCGGTGAACTGCTTTTCTTGCCTGGGGACTGCACGAGGACCAAACGGCTGCCTGCGATCCCTGTCACCTTGCCTTCTTGCCATGTGGACATTGGGGGAAAGTACCCTGCCTCCCGCTGCCTCGCTGTGACCCACCATCGCTGCAGCGGGGCCGCCGAGTGGAGGGCAGGCGCCGAAACCACAACTCCAACCACCCCACGCGCCCCGCGCTGTCACAAACCGCGCCAGAAGGCGCATTAAAGCAGCGTAAGCCCCGCCTCGCGGGACCCCGGGCAAAGGGCGGGCCCTCTGAGGCCCTCAGAGTCCCGAGGAGACTGGGCTGGGCCACGTCCCTTGGCTTCACAAACAAAACATCTCGTAAGGTAAACCATCCCAATTGATTTGAGACTGATCTAACTGCTGCCAACTTTAGAATTGTCTGAAGTAATAAATAGAACCATGGCTAAAAAGACTCCAATGTCCACCCGATCAACGACAAGGAAATTATTGCTGCCACCAACCCCACTTCCAACCTTAACCGCGATTGACAAAATGTTGCAACAAACAAATGGAGTGGTTGTAACTGCCATAGCAAATACTGAAAGACGCCTCTCACTACCACCGAGCATGTGCCTGGTAACCCAACCCACACAAGGAGTCAATACACCTGCTAATACACCCAATATAACAGCTATGTCACAGGATTCTATTTTATTACAATCTTATGCAGACTTACCAGGGAATGGGCAGAAGCAAGATGAGGCACTACAACAGTCTCCATCTACTGTATTTGCTGCTCGGGAGAGTAGGCTGTCACTAACCCCAAATTTACAACCCAGTGACATCGTTCCTCCATCTACAGCGACTGATGCGCTAAAAGTCAGAGCGGAGTTAGATGATTGTGGCATCAACGATACTAACATAATAGCAGAGTCAGTTAACACCAGCCCATCGAGTAGTATGGGTGACCATGGAACCGGCAGGCCCAAACATAAATCTGCCTTCAGTAGGAAATTGGCAGTTGTAAATAGACAAGGGAAGAAACATAGAAGTAAAAAGAAGAGATTAATCCAAACCACATTGGACCAAGGGAGGGGGGGAATCACATCGCACCAGGGCAGGAATTTGCAGTTGGATGAAAATCACGACATTGCCCAACAACATCCACTCCCAATTAATATGGAGGACCTCATACAACAGCTAGAGCACATGGTAAAATCCCACATTACACCAATGGCTGACAGATTGAGGGCCTTAACGGACAAAGTGGAGAACCTGGAAAAGCTGGGTCTAGCTAACTTAGATTTATTGGAACACCTCAGCACACAAGTTAAGCAACCCACAACCAATGTATCAAAGGGTAAACCCAGCAACAACTTGGCTGGCAGCGAAATAAGTACATCTAGTCGCCTGGCCACGGTAACAGTAGCTCCTGCCCAAGAAAAATTACCTATTCCTAATGCTAAAACTGGGCAGAAAACTGATGCGGAGCAAAGGGGGTAAGGGGGTCCCATACCTAACAACATGGCCAAAACAGCACCAGTGCGGCATATTAATAACATCATTCCTGCAACGATTAACCTCCCGCCTGAATGTAGCCCGTACATAGCTATTCTTGCTAACGTACCTAAGCTTAAACCCACCCAATTTGAGAATCAGCTAACCCTCAAGAATAAAACTTTGCATTGGCTTGCCCAAAATTGTGGGTTCCAAATGCGAGGGGCAAATCAAATCATCTCTACACAGAGAGTAGGATGGCTGGGACCTAGCAAGAAAGAAATAAAAGGGGACAGCATAGTTATAAATTTCCGGATACCTGACTGGGCTAGAGATTCCATTTTAAATGCACCCATACCCTCAAAACATGAATATAACACAACCTTGCTCCCTCTAGACTACTTCTACAGGAGTCAGTCAGGAAAACAAGCCACAACACGGCCTATTGACTGTTATAGAGACGCACATTTTAACTATTCTAATGTAGCGTATGAACCAGCACCATTGTACAATCTATGGGATAACATTACAATCCCAACTTACAACAGATTTCAGGTTTTTGGTTCATTAGAAGAGAACGACTGACTGAGGGAACAAACTGCATTACCTCATCCTGAAGTAACTGTATTTAGGGGAATGATCGAAATCGACAAAGGGTTGCTGAGCACATATAAGGCAGAAGGGGATATTGCAGCAAGTCCAGTAAATAGTGACCAGCACAATAACGATTTAACAGCCCAGTTTGATGAAACTCCTGAAACGGACATAACTCTGGACGTGAGTCCAGAGAGACCCAAATCGATCACACACTGCGACACAACCCATGATAATTTTGCTGAAGGCCTAAAGGTCATTACGTGGAACATAGCAGGAATTGCTGCTAAAATAACTACGCCTCTTTGGGATAGCTTCATCAAACAGGGCCACAACATAATTTGTCTCCAGGAGACGTGGCATAGAGTCCAAATTCAAGTTGAGGGGTATACTTCATATAGTGTGGATGCAATAGCCTCTTCAGCAGGAAGAGCAAAAGGCGGACTACTGACGCTGATATCCACCACTCTAACAGGGTTCAGCCCCGGTGGCTATGTGGAGGTGGCTCAATATGCATCAATTTTGCGTCTTGTACATGGTACAGGCAAGGATTTAGTCATAATAAATTTGTACAATAATATAGTGGGACCCAATAGGGGCACAATTGTATTGGATTTAGAGCGGGCAATAGAGGAAGTACTAGTGTTATCAAGTGACCCCCCAGTAATAATTTGGGCGGGAGATTTTAACATTCAAGTATGTAGCCATGCACAGAAGGGGATCTGTGGCCACCGTGAGGAGTATTTTAATGGAGGTAGTACTTTTTATAATCACTTCCCACATACTAATTATGGGAGCGTGTTGAATAACCTAGTAGCCAAATTAGACCTGGAACTATTAGACTGTACAAAGAATAAAGATAACAAAGAGCGCCTCTCATTTAGAGGGAGGGATGCCTACTCTAACATCGACCATATTTTGGTATCCAATGGATAAGTCTACCTTAATGTCTGGGTAACCGAGCAGCCAGTAAGCGACCACAATAGCATATCGATGGTACTAACAGGCTGGGGGCAAAAAACACATGTTTACGGAAGACCTGTCCAAGGGATCATAGCCGAAAGACCTAACGTTATGAGGATAAAGTGGATCAAAATTAACCTTGTCGAATTTATGGAAGATATATTCCCCAAATGTAGTGGGGAAATAGCCTACTGTTTGACATCTAATGTAACTCCTGGTATCCTACTCGCTAAGTTAAGGAGAATCAAAGTGGCGTGGTTCGATAAGCAATGTGCCCAGTCACTAAACAAATTTAAAAAACACTTGATACTAAGCCGAGGGATATAGATAAAATGAAAGTGGAGCGTCTCAATTATAAGACTGCCCTAGCAACCAGGAAAAAAGACTTGCAAAACGAGGCTTGGGTCAAGTTGGATATGGCTGCGGAAACAAAAAAACATAAATTATTGTGGGAAACTGTGAATAGTCCACTTTTAAAGAATGATAACATCCCTGAAATTACCTCCCACGTCAGTTGCCGAGCCTGGATAACCCATTTTACTGGGATTTTTTATTCTGATTTTAACTCAGATGGGACATTTTTAAGTACAGACATAGTTCCTAGCACTAAATGGCAAAAAATGCAGCTATCGGTGACCCTAACTGAGGTTACCGATGCAATAAGAAATAGTAAAGGCGGTAAAGCCCTGGGCCCCGACGGGGTACCTATGGACTTTTATAAACATGAAATGAATTTATGGGCCCCAATACTGACACGTTATTTTAATGCTGCTATAGAAGATAGGTTCCCTGCAACATGGGGTCAGTCCATTATTGTGCCTCTATACAAGAAAGGCTCCAGGTCAGGGGCACAAAATTACCGTCCCATCTCACTCCTGGACTCGTCAATTAAAATCCTCAGTCGAGTCCTTTTAGAGAGACTGGAAGCCTGGGTAGAGGAAAATAACATCTTATCCCCAGTGCAGTACGGGTTCAGAAAGGGGATGGGTACAATGGAGCAGTGTGAGAACCTGGAACTCATAATCAGCAAATATACAAAAGCCAAAGAGGGCAAATTATTTTTGTGTTTTGCTGATCTGAGTTCGGCATTCGACCTGGTGGAACACACGCTCCTATGGCCAGTCTTGTTGGAAATGGGAGCTCCGACTGAAATTATACATTTCCTGGCCACATTGTACGAAAACCTATCTAGTAAAGTTAGATTCGGACCTGCAGGGGAATGCACACCCTTTTTTAAAACCAATAGAGGTATCCGGCAAGGATGCGTGCTTGCCCCAATGCTATTCTCCCTTTTTGTTAATCAGATAGATCAAAACCTAAGAAGAATTCAAGCAGATGCACCCATTATTAACGGTAACCCAATTCCTATTCTTTTATACCCGGACGACGCGGTTCTTCTCTCCCGCACTCAAAACGGCTTGCAATGTTTGATTGGCAAGTTTCATGCCTTCACTGAGGGTAGAAAGTTGACAATTAACAAAGGAAAGACCTTCACAATGTCTTGTGGTAGGAAGTCAAGAAAAAGCAGGCCCTTTTACTTAGACGGTGAGAAACTAGAATCTGTAAGGAATTTTTGTTACCTGGGCATCACATTCTCAGGAGACGGGAGGTGGGCTAACGAACAAGACAGTGTCCGTCTCAAAATGTCAAGGAATATAAGTGGTGTTTTTAGATTTGCAGCAAAACTAGGGGGGCGTAGAATTCAAGAGATGATATCAATATACAACTCCAGGTGCATTACATCAGCCCTGTATGGGGCTGGGATATGGGGATACCATTCTGCGAGTGGTAACCTAATTCAGCATGAGGAGAATGCCTTCCTGAAACGATTGCTTTGTGCTCCGGCTGCGGCCTCAAATGAGCTAACACATAGGGAAGTGGGCCTAAATCATGCTAAGGACTTAATTGCCCTACGCCCCCTGTCCCTATGGCGATCAATCTGGTCAAAGGAAGAAACAAAATTTACTCAGGATGTGATCAACGACTGTTTAAAGCTCGACCGCTGTTCAAATATACCATGGTTATGCCATATTCAATCTTGGTATTAGACATTTTATGGCTGTGACATTTTAGCAGAACCAACAATGGGAACAGGGTTATCAAAGAAGGAGCTTAAAAACACCCTCCTGAAACATACAGATAGCACTAGAATGATTAAATATGCAAAACAAAGCACGTTTAAATCCTATTTAGAATATAATGTTAATGAAGGCTTACAATCATACCTCACTGTGGTCAGTAAAAGTTCACATCGTTTTGTACTATTTCGCTTACGCCTAGGGATTGTGCACCACCTAGTGGCGTTCCCAACAACTAAGAAACCTGGGACATGTCCATGCCCCTGTGACGGTGTATCCAAGCAGAGTAGCTGCCATTTCATGTTGTTCTGCAAATTTTATATTTCTTATAGAAAATTTTATTTGAAACCCATCTTTTTAAAATATAACACGTGCAGTACAAAGAAAGCGATGTAACTGATGTTTAATCTAGAGACTCCAGATATATGTTTTTATGTAGCTACCTATATTTTAAAATGTATTTTTGCACAGAAACAATCATTGTATGATCCCAATGCATGGCCCTGACTTATATGCACTTTACTATTGCCAGTTTGCACATGTATTACTAGTCGTTTGTATTAATGCACTCTAACATTGCCTATTTTGCACATGCATTAGAAAATGAGTATTCTTAGCATTTCTGCACTTCTTACTGCTAGTTTATACACGTACCATCAGGCGAATGTATTAATATGCACTTTCAAGACCGCTAACCTTTGCACACGTGGCGTAAATGTATATTGTACATAGTATTGAGGATTTGGCAAATCAGAGCCGATGTAAATCATGACTTTCATGCAATTGACTCACATGCACCCCACCATTGCTAGTCTGTATACGTATGAAACAATATGTATTTTAATATTGCCAATTTTGCACATGTGACAGTAAATGGGTATTCCCAGCACTATTGCACTTTATACATGCACTTTATACTGCCAGTTTGCACATGTATTACCAGGCGAATGCATTAATATGCACTTTAAGTTTGCTCATTTGTACATGAGCCGCATATGTACATTGTATACAGCACTGAGGATTTGGTATATCAGAGTCGATGCAAATCATGACGTATATGCATTTTATTTTGATTGTTGCTATATGGTTGTATATATACATACCGAATAAAGCACTTTTGAACTTGAACTAGAATTCCAGGAGTTAGCTGGCCCACCCATCAGCACCAACTCCGTCTTGTTAGGATTAAGCTTCAGCTGACTATAGTGCATCCACTCAGAGATCACAAGCATAGTGGATTGAAAGTTGGTACAGGAAGAGGGGGAGGAATCAACAGGAAAAATCATTTGTAAATCGTCCGCATAATTAAAAATAGTAATGGGGGTGTGACAGAGGGAAGCTATAAGAGGTTGCATATAAAGATTAAACAAAAGTGGCAACAAAGCAGAGCCCTGGGGGACTCCACAAGATAAGGGGGAATAAGAAGCGGAATAAGTGGACAAGTGGACTGCCTAGGAACGCTGGTGCAGAAAGGATCTGATCCATGTAAGGGCCACGCCTTGGATACCCGCGTTATTGACACGGTCGATCAAGATGGCATGATCGACCGTGTCAAAAGCAGCCGACAGGTCCAGTAATACAAGAGCCTGGGCGATATTCTTGTCGGCGCCTCTCCTCAGCACATCCACCACAGCCAAAATAACAGCTTCGGTGGAGTGAGCTGGCCGGAAGCCAGCTTGCTGGTTATCCAAAAAGGAAGAGCCCTCGATAAATGCACTGAGACAACGAGTGACGTAGTTCTCCAATATTTTCCCCAAGTAGGGAAGAAGGGAAATCGGTCGAAAGTTACTCATGACCGAAGAGTCGGCACCAGGCTTTTTTAGTATGGGAACTACGACCGCCTGTTTGAAAAGATCTGGGACCATGCCAGTAGCAATCGCTTTGTTGAGCAGTGACAAAGGGGGGTCAGGACAAGCCAAAAAGATTTCTCTAAGAATTCGGGGCAGCAATCATTAGGGGAACCAGAGCTCACTAAATGTAGCAACGAAGTGAACTCGGTCAGGAAAATGGGAGGGAAAACATCCAGTCGACGGGGATTCATAGGGGGCAAAGGAGGGGGAGTGGGGGAGGAAGGAAGGGGGATGTTGTTTTTGATGGTGACAATTTTTTCAATAAAATACGAATTTAGGGAATCACAAAGAGCTTGAGTAGGTAGGGGTTGAACAGTAACACCGTCCGGAAGGGTGAGCTCCTCAACTATAGAAAAGATGTCCTTAGCCTTGGAGGCTGAGTCAAAAATTTTCTGAGAAAAGTAGGAGGTTTTGGCCAATAAGATAGATTTTTTATACTGTTTCAATAAATCCACATACTCGATTTTGGATATAGGGTCGTAATTACGCGTCCATCGGCGCTCAGCTTGGCGAAGGGATAATTTATCCGATTTCAATTGATCTGTGAACCAACGCTGAGCGTCATGGGGACGTTTAATTTTTATAATTTTTAACGGGGCTACTTTATCACTAGCGGATACCAGCCACTGCTCGAGAAGACAGGCCTGGTCGGTCAACGAGGCCTGGTCCCTAGGGGCTGTAGAGGCCAAGATAGCATGGAATACTGCAAGACTGGCATGCTTCCAGTTACGGGCAGTAAAATTGGTGATGGGGATAGAGTGAACAGGCAAAGTGAGGTTAATAGAAAATGAAATAAAAAAGTGATCGGACCAGGAGCAAGGATACACTGAGGGAGGAGAAATATCAAGGTTGGTCGTCCAAACTTGGTAGAGAATGTGACCTATGCTATGACTAGCTACAGTGATATGCTGACTGCAGTTCAAACTGAGTAGGAGATCGGTGAAATCCTCAGAGGGATTACTCTCACGGGGGTCGGTCGGCCAGTAATTAAAATCGCCAATGATAAGAATTTTGGCGGAGTTAATGATTAGCCGGGAGACCAATTCGCCAAACTCTTGAGAGAAAAGGGGCATGCAGTCAGGAGGTCTGTAAACAAGGACACAAATAAAAGAAAGCCTAGGAGAGGAGAATTTAAGAGTGAGACTGTCAGTTTTGGCAAGAATAAAGGTTTCAAGGGTAGTACACTTATGCTGGGAGCGAATGATAGCTGCGACCCCCCTCCGGCTCTCCCGCCGGCCCTATTAGATTGTAAAATATAGTAGCCAGTGGGGATAGCGGCAAGGATATCCGGGGCAGAGTCTTCAGTTAGCCAAATTTCGGAAAGAAGCAGGATATCTACTTTATCATCGTCCAACAAC
The DNA here is from genome assembly GCF_964261635.1 of Lissotriton helveticus. NCBI lineage: Eukaryota > Metazoa > Chordata > Amphibia > Caudata > Salamandridae > Lissotriton > Lissotriton helveticus. The sequence goes on along the minus strand of NC_136059.1, from coordinate 1,595,762,636 downwards.
TGAAATATCTCAAGCTGGTGTTTCACCAGCGAGCGGGTGTTAAGATAAACTACTACCAGAAATTGTGGCCCAGGGGACCCTACGCCAGGTGTGATAGTAGGAGAAACACAATGTCGTGTCAGGGCACTCGAATCAGAAGTACCTGGCAAGGTGCCCGGGGAGATGAAGATACCACAGTTTTGAGCGGCACCAACTAAACGAGAGTGCAGGGGGCCAGAGTGTTGGAGGGCGAAAAGGTCTGCGTGGGAATAGGTGGTCAGTTGGGCATGATGCCTGCCCGGTGGGCGCGACCGGACATGGACGAGCGCAGACGGGCTTAACTTTGGCGCAACTTCGACGCGAAGTCGGCGCGCCCGCTGTGCTCGTTCGCTGCGCTTCCGCCATGTCCCCATATTAAATACCCCAAGCAGAGGAAACAGCTAGCACGCTAACCTGCGTGGAGAGTGTGGCGGCAGGAAGTGGTGTGGGGCGTGTTGCTCGCAAAGAGACCCTCCGCTCGATCGGCACACAGCCGTGGCGGAACGGGGTCAAGAGCAGAAGTAGCAGCAAGTAAGTAGCGTTTAAACAATTTAAAAATTACATCCAGTGTCTTAAAATCACACCAAAGCAATAAACGTAATAAACAGAAACACGGAGGAGGCTAGCGCTATGTGAGCTACGAGCAGCCTGAATCGCCACTATCGTCACAAGGAGCACAGAGCCAACCCCTAGAAATAACCTAGAGCTTCACAACAGCTAGCACGCTAACCTGCGTCGAGAGTGTGGTGGCAGGAAGTGGTGTGGGGCGTGTTGCTCGCAAAGAGACCCTCCGCTCGATCGGCACACAGCCGCGGTGGAACGGGGTCAAGAGCAGAAGTAGCAGCAAGTAAGTAGCGTTTAAACAATTTAAAAATTACATCAAGTGTCTTAAAATCACACTAAAGCAATAAACGTAATAAACAGAAACACCGAGGAGGCTAGCGCTATGTAAGCTACGAGCAGCCTGAATCACCACTATCGTCACAGGGAGCACAGAGCCAACCCCTAGAAATAACCTAGAGCTTCACAACAGCTAGCACGCTAACCTGCGTGGAGAGTGTGGCGGCAGGAAGTGGTGTGGGGCGTGTTGCTCGCAAAGAGACCCTCCGCTCGATCGGCACACAGCCGCGGCAGAACAGGGTCAAGAGCAGAAGTAGCAGCAAGTAAGTAGCGTTTAAACAATTTAAAATTACATCAATTGTCTTAAAATCACACCAAAGCAATATACGTAATAAGCAGAAACACGGAGGAGGCTAGCGCTATGTGAGCTACGAGCAGCCTGAATCGCCGCTATCGTCACAGGGAGCACAGAGCCAACCCCTAGAAATAACCTAGAGCTTCACAACAGCTAGCACGCTAACCTGCGTGGAGAGTGTGGTGGCAGGAAGTGGTGTGGGGCGTGTTGCTCAGAAAGAGACCCTCCGCTCGATCGGCACACAGCCGCGTCGGAACGGGGCCAAGAGCAGAAGTAGCAGCAAGTAAGTAGTGTTTAAACAATTTAAAAATTACATCAAGTGTCTTAAAATCACACCAAAGCAATGAACGTAATAAACAGAAACACGGAGGAGGCTAGCGCTATGTGAGCTATGAGCAGCCTGAATCGCCGCTATCTACACTCCTTTTCACGACCAAAGAAATGAAACTCTATATCATCACAAACTTGTTTTACATCTGATACTGACCCATGCAAAAGAACAGTGTTTAAGTCACTTAAAATTATTGCAGGACTTTTTACATACTACAATCTTCTTACTAACTTCCAATTTTGAGAGCGATGTACTGCTAACATTCACAAATGATGAAAAACACATTTACACACTTTTCTAAAATCACAAGCCGGAGAATGACCTTGCAAACCAGTAGTTTTTCTCACTTTACAAGGATCTAGTCCTTGCAACATCCTAATCTCTTGTTTAATACTTTTTTTTTACCATACTCTCGTAAGAAATGTTGTAAAATATCAATAGACTCCTGTCGTGTACTACAAATACAAATACTACTACAAAAGCCTTTTCAGCTACAGTTTCAATCTGTTTTTTCTTTTTATAGAAAATAGATCTTTTATATTTCTTGCCATCTTTCAATACATTTTGGAGTACTCTATTTTTAAACATACATTTCCTTATATCATACAATTGATACATCCTTCTTTTAGCATAGATTGTTTTATCAGAACATGATTTGATATTAATTTGTCCTTTTTTCATTTCATTCTTCTTTGTTCTAGAGGTATCCTTTCTATTTTCTACATTGTCAACACCCTTTCTAGTCCTTGAAAGTCTTCTAATTATTTTGTTCTCTTACCGCAAGATTTTTTCTTTTTTCACACATGTTGTAGTTCATCCAATTCCTGCTGTTGTCTTTTCTTTAAATAGTATTGTTTCTTTTCTTGTTTTCTCTTTTCCGTCTTTTTGTCATGGTAAGTCTTTCTTAATATTAATGAAGAATATCTGAAAAAAACAATATTTAAAATGAATTTAATATTATCTAAAAAATTATATCGAAATATACTAATCTATTACTAAAGAAACACCTTCTATTTTAAAGCTACCAACAAGTGCATATATGGTTTTCAGAATATATTTACAATTACACATGAGCTGACAAATAAGTGAAGAAAGGTATACAAAAAAATGCAGCAGTAATGTCTGAATGATTTCAGTACTAACTATCTAGTGCCTGCATCATTGTATGACTTTATAACAACTCGTATGGTGTTTTTATAATTGCATGTGACAGGTGCAATAATTTGCAATAGAGATGGAGAAAGCAATAACAGTAGTGCAAAAAGTAACAGAGCTGCAAAAAGAGTCAATTGGGGTACACAAGAGTCAAGAGAACGGCAAAAAGAGTTAAGAAAGATACAGAAATAAGTAATAAAGTTACAGAAAGTTAGCAGACGGGCAAATTGAAACAACAGTTTGCAGAAAGAGAGAACAAGGGTGCAGAAAAAGGGATGAGGAAATTCAAAACAAAGGTACAGGAACAACACAAAGTAGTGCAGAAACAACAAACATAGGTTTACAAAGAGGAAAGAAGGCTACATTAAAAAGGCAAGTGAAGTGCAGAACAAGGCAAAAAATATGCACAAAGAAGCAACAAAACTGTAAAAAGAGAGAACAAGACGGCATCAACAGCTAGGAAATCTGCAGAATGAGGCAAGAGAGCTACACAATAAGGGAGATAGGATGCAGAAACAGGAACATGAACCTCAAAAAGAATCAGAGGTTGGGAAAGATGCACAAAGGGTGCACAAACAGACAATGTGATTATATTACTCCATGCGTTATACCTTAGTGATTGCATTGTGTAAGAGCAATGGCTGAGTGATTACAGCACTGCATATGTTGTACCTGCACCATTGTAGGACTGCATGGCAAGTACTTGGGTGTTGTTATAAGTACATGACAGTTGGGCTTAGCCAAATAAGAACCTGCACACTATTACATGCCTCAACTATAAGTGTCCCCATGTTGTTAAAAGCACACATACATATGGGTCTACCGTCCCAAATCATCATGATAAGTAAAAGAAATATATAAACAACATTTCCGAAATATAGGAAAAGCTAGAAACTGAGACATGTACTACATTTGCCTGAGTGATTCCAAAACTCTGTAGGTAGTCCTTAGGTGATTGAGAGTAAGGGTAGTCACTTGACATTTTGCAGGACAAGATAGATAGTGGCTAGCTAATTCCCTAAGTGTATACATACACATTGACTGCATAGTTAAGTGTATAAATAGTACATGAAGGGATCAATGACTCATTGAGTACTGTCTAGGTAAGTAGACAAATGCAACAGAAGGGTATGGGTGATTTAATGACTGCAAAATGTAGTGCATGGGTGATTGGGAAAATGCATGGGTAGTTCCTGGGTGATTTCCTAACTGCTTGGGTAGTGGCGGAGTGATTTCATGCGTGCTTGGATACTAACTAGGTGATTGCAGAATTGCATGGGTATTGCATGTGTGATTGCATAGGTGCATGGGTAATGCTTGGGTTATTGCATGAGTACATGGGTAGTGCATGTGTAGTGCTTGGGTGATTGGGAGAGTGCATGAGTAGTGCCTGGGTGATTTCATAAGTGCTTGGGTAGTGGTGGAGTGTCTTCATGAGTGCTTGCATACTAACTGGGTGATTGGAGAATATGGAATTAGTCAATCATTACTCATGTGGTTTTAAAATCATCCAGTCACTACCTTTGCACTCCTGTAAGCGGTCAGGAAGCCTCTCAATAGTTCACTAAACATACAAATAACTGTATAAATACAACCTGAAGACAAAGATAAGTCATTACGTATTATCTAGTTAAGTAGATAAGTACAACATGCCTGCAAGGGTAATATGTGGTGGTTTACTTTCGAGCTACATCATCATCATTCTATCTACAAATATGCGACATCATTATACTATACCTCTCAACAGACTTAAAAAAGAAGGCTAATTAACAACACCTTTTATGAGCTTTTTTAAAACCACACTTTTATTCTACATGTACACACTTGATTTAATCAGTTCAGGAAATAAGAACGTTACGGTCCTGATGAGAACCCGACGCACAGTTGGGTTTGAAATGAGTCGACCTTTCTATTTTCCCTTGTCAAACTGTGCGTCGGGTTCTCATCAGGACCGTAACATTCTTATTTCCTGAACTGATTAAATCTGTGGCTTCACACTTGAATGTGACAACATTCAATTGCTTTTACTTGAATCTGAAGCCCCTTTTGTTATATTGCTGGTATCAGGGTCACCTTAATCACACATCGTGAAGACCATAGAGGCTAACAACAAACTGCCGTCTTACAAATGAATCTTAAGCACTCCCTCTCAACAAGCCGCGTACACGTCTTCCGAGTGTAGTGTACAGCCGGCGTTCCCGCGTTGAATGATGATCCCATCAAATTTTCACATTCAAGTGTGAAGCCACAGATTTAATCAGTTCAGGAAATAAGAACGTTACGGTCCTGATGAGAACCCGATGCACAGTTGGGTTTGAAACGTGTCAACCTTTCTGTTTTCCCTTGTCAAACAAATTTTGCAATATAATTGTATTGATATAGCAATTGAGTGTGAGCTGTAGGAAATATTGATTATATTGAATCATCTCTACATTTAACTAGGAGTATATGATTTATTGTACGGTTTGATGTTTGGATTAAGAACAGTTTTCACCAGAGTTGGGGGCATACAAAATTGTTTCCACTCGCTCTGGGCTTTTGTTTTGGATGGTGTGAGTGTTGGTGTACAAGTGTCTGGCCAAATTTGCATGAGGTATGTGTGAAGGTTTGCTTTAATTGTATGTTAGTGTCGTTTATGATGTAATGTAGCGTATTTGTATTCATTTTTTGACACACATGTAGAAAGTATTATTGAAAAAGTGATGTCTAAGAGAGTTGTCAAATTAAGCAACTGATGGTGTAGTAAAAAACGCTGACCTATATGTTTTATTCAGAGGTTCTGGAATAAATAGTTGTTTTGGAGTTGCCTTCAGTATTGGCATTTGTTACATTTTGCTGCATCTTTTAGCCCTGCACTAACCCTGAAAAGTGATTCTAACCGTACTTACCAGTAACTTGTATTTTCTTTAATAGGAATCCATTGTCTGGTTTCCACCAGAAAAGTTTCTGTGTCTATTTTCACAAACTAAAAATATTCCTTAAAAATCACCTGTATGACTTAAATGCATTCTTTCAACTGTTTACAGGAGATGCACCAGTGCTGGATCCAGGATCCACCACTGAGTAAGAAAAAGTTATCATAACACTAATTACCTACTAAGTGAATTTCCTCCCATAGGATAACATTGGTGATTCTATGTGAAAAGATTTCTAAGTGTAAACTTTTAAAATACAATAATATTCCTTAAAAATCACTACCGTAACTAAAACACTTTTACTCAACCGTTTACAGGAGATGTCCAAGGACTGAATCTAGGATCCTGTCCTGTAATTAGAAAAGTAATCCATAAAGTAACTAATTGCATTTAACTAGAAAAACACATTGAGGTCAATGTTGTATTGTGTTTGAAATTGTGTTGCCCATTGCCACAACTGTAACTACTGTACTTAAAAGTCCGTTGCCTATTTACAAAGTATTTAAACTAAACAAATTCATTCTGAGAAAGTATATTTTATAATGTAATGTATAATGTAATTACAATGTAATTTAAAAAATAAAATATCTAAAAATAAATAGTTTAAAAAATGTAGTAAATCAGTATAAAAAAAATAACAATTAATACATTTAAAAATTGTCATTTACAAAACCTTTGAAATTCACTGAAAAAAACATAGGTTTCAGGCCTGATATAGTTAGGAATTAGAGTTTAAAAAACCATTGAAATTCCTCCAATATAGATAGTTGTACTAACTATATCTCGCGCGCCCGCAATCCACTGCTGATGATGTCATATATTACATCATTCATGACATGGGCAGTGACATCACTGATGACATCTCAAATGACATTACTGATGACATCATCCACATGACAATCAGATACACCGCATCATACACTAGTATAACTTTTCATCATTCACTGTAAAATACAGAGTACCATATTTGAATCCATTGACACACCAATACAAGTTTCTAAAAACCCACTCAGTGATTCCTAGATCTATACACACATCTAATCACTTACCTACAGATTCACTCATACATGCAGTCAATGATCAATAGAACACTATCAAATATTTTTATACACCTATATCGACATTACACACCAGCACACATCCTATTCACTTATGAAGTCATCCTATTCACTTATGTAAAAAATTGATCATACTTACATTTACTTAGCTATACACTAATACAAACACCACTTTATCTATTCACTAGCAGCCCGTCCCGACCTTGTCCGGGTGCAACAGGCTTCCCCGACCCCCGCCCGCCCCGACATTGTGCAGCAGTCCGGGCCCCCGCCCGGCCAGTCCCATGCCTGCCCCGACCCCCGCCTGCCCCGACCCCCGCATGCCAGAACTCTGAGCTCAGGAATGAGGGGGAAAGGGGAAGTGGATAACAAACAACAGAGAGACTGCCACACCCTGGTGTCCTCAGCTTGTCGGCACCTGTAAGAGGAACATAACATTAATACATTCTCACTAGCTTGACCAAATTACTCAGGCTATATCGAATCCAAAGCTGCTCCTCTTATACCTGTAGTTGGTGTGGAATTTGCTTCTCTCTGTAGAGGAGTTGAAGTGGAGACTTGCTTTGATAATAGGAGATGATGCCACTGTGAACTACACTTGGTGAGTAAGAGAATATAGCTACATGCGCATATAGATATCCCCCTAAACACTTTCTAGAACAGAAGTTCGGTGTAGAGAGTAGGCTCAATAAAGTTCTCACTTGCTCCTCTGAGAAAATCAAGTCAGGAATGAAGGTTCATTAAACAACTGCGGTTATTTGGGCAATAGCCATCACCCAAATGCTGAATCTATAACAAAGTCTTTTGATATCGTATTTTGAGAATTCTGGAACGAACTTGATACTGGAATTCACTACGGTCTTACTCCCAGAGAAAGCTTCTCAATCAGAATTAGTCTGGAACCACTTGAATATAAGTTCTAGTCTTACCGTTACTCTCGGAACAACCTGCACGGCAAAACGAGAGTGGAGAGATAACGGAAACCAGACCTTTACTTGAAGGCAACGATACTGCCGACTGGACTTCTCACACAGAATACAATATCTTCTGAGACTTCTCCGAACAAGATAGAATCTTCTTTTGACGAGCCGCTACGGAATGAAGACACCTCAGGAGAGGCTCTCTGGAACGCAACCGACACCGTCAAGTTCTTCAGTTGAAGTGCGCAGCGCCAGAGCAGCGCGCGCACGAAATGGCGGCACTGCTTCAAAGACTAGAACGCCAACCCAGGGTTGACGTTTTCAACAGCGGAACAACAGGAAGTTCTCCATCTGAATTGCGCCACCAATTGACACCAACTAGCAGGAGATAGTAGATGGGATAACTTGTTAAACGATCTTGGCGATGACCTGGTACCTGAAAGCCTTGACACCAGAGCGGGCTTGACAGTACCCCCCACCAAAGCCCCCTCCCCAGGCTTCTGCGGGTAAGTCTTGTGAAAAGCTGACACCAATCTTGGGGCATGAACATAACAACTCGGCTCCCAGGATCTTTCCTCCGGGCCGAAACCCTTCCAATCCACCAAATAAAACAGTTTCCCTCGTTTAATCTTGGAATCTAGAATTCTCTTAACCTCAAACTCTTCCGAGGATTGGACTGAAACTGAAGTGGGTGGAGTATCCTGTCTAAGATGGGGGGGACTTTTTCTAACCAAGGAGACGTGAAAGGTTGGGTGTATCTTCATGGTTTTTGGAAGAACGACTCTGACACTCACAGGATTGACCATCTTATCTACAGCAAATGGACCCACAAATCTTGGTTGAAACTTGCGATTACCTCGCAAACGCATATGCTTTGTGGATACCGATACCTGATCCCCAGGTTCTAAAATGGGCCTTTCTCTACGCTTTCGGTCTGCCTGATTTTTGTAACTGGTCTTAGCCTTGGAAAGATTAGCGGATGCTGTCTGGTAAGATTGCTGCAACCTAGATAAAACCTCCTGAACTGCCGGAACCTCAACCCCCACCTTACCCACCCACATATTAGGATGCCTGCCTGAATTCAAAAAGAATGGGGAGAAACCAGTAGCTGAATGAACCGCGTTATTGTAAGCAAACTCCGCAGTACTAAGCAAGGAGGGCCACTCGCCTTCTTGATCCATTAAATACATACGAAGGTATTGCTCCAGATCCTGATTCACCCGCTCAGTCTGTCCATCCGTCTCCGGATGGAAACTGGTGGACAGCCGAGTATCTACCCCAATTCCTCTCAAGAAGGACCTTCAAAAACGGGACACAAATTGGGGTCCTCGATCGGAAATCACAACCTTGGGAATTCCATGAAGTTTCACAATGTGCTGAACAAATAATGTGGCCAACTGGGGAGCTGTGGGAAGGGCCTTCAAAGGAATGAAATGACTCATCTTAGTGAACTGATCCACCACCACCCAGATGACGGAGGTACCTTGACTAGAGGGCAAATCCACTATGAAATCCATAGAGATGGTATGCCAAGGGGATGGAGCTACCGGTAAGGGTTGGAGAAGACCCTGTGGGGACTGCCTTAAACTCTTCCCTTTGATACACTGCACGCATGTGGCAACGTACTGTCTCACCTGAGTGTCCATGCCAGGCCAAATAAAGTCTCTTTTCACCAACTCCAAAGTCTTTGCTAAACCTTTGTGTCCGGCCATCAGATGATCATGGGAGAATTGAATGATTTCAGTTTGCAGATCTTCACTTGGAACAAAGATCTTTCCTTGAAGATAGGGGGTTCCCTCCTTGACCTCTCGATCTGAACCCTCTGACTTCCAATCTTGAAACTTCTCCTTAGAAAACTCTTCACGAATCCTTGTGCCCAGGTCGTCGTCTACAGAGGTGGCAATTATCTTGTCTTTAGGAATGACAAAATGCTCCTTCGGATGCTCAGCTTCACTCCCCAAATCAAGTCGCGATAAAGCATCAGCTTTAACATTAGTAGCGCCAGGTTTGTAGGTTAAAACAAAATCGTAGTCGGCGAAGAACAGAGACCATCTCAACTGTCGAGGAGTGAGAGTGCGAGCAGACTTAAGGAATTGTAAATTTCGATGATCAGTGAAAACCGTTATAACATGTCTGGCTCCCAATAAATAATGGCGCCAGACCTGAAAGGCATCCTTCACTGCCAAGAGTTCCTTGTCTGCGATTGAGTAGTTTATTTCTGCAGGAGACAATTTTCGAGAATGATATGCAACTGGATGGAGCTGACCTGTATTCTTCTGTCGCTGAGACAAAATTCCCCCAAGGGCCAAATTCGAAGCATCAGCCTCCACAAAAAATGGTTCATTCAAATCTGGATGTTGCAACACTGGAGCAGTGGTAAATGCCTCCTTCAACTGCTGGAATGCTTCCTCCGACGCAGGTCCCCAAACGAATTTCTCATTCTTCTTTAACAATCGAGTAATGGGACTCACTGTGCTGGAGAAATCAGGAATGAATCGCCGGTAAAAATTTGCAAAGCCTAAGAAACTCTGTATTTCTTTGACGGATCGCGGAGCAGGCCAGTTCTTGATGGCTTGAAGTTTTGAGTCGTCCATTGACACTCCTTCAGGGGAAAGAATGAAGCCTAAAAATTCCACCTTGGATGAATGAAAGACGTATTTCTCCAACTTCACATACAATTGATGTTCCAACAACCGCTCCAAAATGGCACGCACATGACTCACATGTTCTTCTAAGCTGTTTGAAAATATCAAAATATCGTCAATGTAGACGACTGCAAATCGATCTAGGTACTCTCGAAGAAAGTCATTCACGAAGTGCTGGAAGGCTGCCGGGGCGTTACACAGCCCAAAAGGCATCACCTGATACTCAAATAATCCCAGCCTGGTGCGAAATGCAGTCTTCCATTCTTCGCCTTCTGCCATACGAACCAAATGGTAGGCCCCTCGTAAGTCCAATTTGGTATAGATTCGGGCCTCCTTAACTTGATCTAATAACTCCGAAATGAGTGGCAGAGGGTAGCGGTTCTTTTTAGTGACCAGATTCAAGGCTCTATAATCTATGCAGGTCCTCAAGGTTCCATCCTTCTTTGGGATAAAGAAAAGAGGGGAAGACACTGGAGATTTTGACGGTCGTATAAAACCACTCCCCAGGTGTTGATCGATGTATTCTTTCAGATGCACGTTCTCTGGTTCAGATAAAGCATAAATGCGGCTACAAGGTAAGGCCGCCCCTGGCTCTAATTCAATTCTGCAATCATAGGGTCTATGTGGAGGGAGCTTCCTGGCTTCTTTTTCATTGAAGGCTTCCTTCAAATCTGAATATTCATCTGGAATCTCTCGAACTTCTATGGCACAAATGGTTTGGATCTGATTGGCTAGGTTCGAAGACATCGACTGCAAGGCCACCCCCGAAGAGGCTTTGAAACAGTGCTCTAAACAAAATTCAGAATTCATTTCTAAAGTGCGTGTGGCCCAGTCAATTCTTGGATTGTGCTCGGTGAGCCAAGGCAAACCCAAGATGAGCTGAAACTGGGGAGCATCAATCAGATTAAAACGGACATGACTTCTATGCTCTCCGGGACCGTACACGGTGATGATTTCAGTATCAGCAACTATGGGGCCCGAGGATAAATTCGTGCCATCCACCGCACGAACTGGCTCAGGTCTCAGCTTCTTTTCAAAACGAATTCCCAAAGACTTAGCAAACTGAATGTCGCAGAAGTTTCCGGTGGCTCCTGAATCAATCATAATGGAGATGCCTTCCTTCTCAGTTTCTCCAAAGGTGATCCGACTGGAAAGGATTAAGTGTGGAGCGGAAGATTGAAGAGTATTAGCCAAGGATTGTGAAACTGGAGTTGATTCCGATTCAGCTCCCACCAGCGCAACTCCGTCTACTGGTGGAGCCGATCTTTTACCAAAGCTGCAGACTTGGGTTTTCTAGGACATTCTCGAACAAAATGACCCGATTGGCCGCAATACATACACAACTTTCCTGCTCGTCTCTTCTCTCTCTCCTCTTTGCTTAGAGGACCTCGAACAGTTCCAATTTGCATCGGTTCTTCACTGGAATTCCCTTCGGAACTCTTACTCACATCCAAACGAGCTCGATCAAACCTGGGGGGAAGTACTCTTGTCTCCTTTCGACGCTCACTGCGCCTTTCAAATTGACGTTGATCTATCTGTAGAACCAAATCAATCAGCTCCGATAACTCAGTAGGTCTCTTCGGAATTTGGGATAACCCATCCTTTAGTTCATCCTTGAGCCCACGATAAAAAATGGCTGCTCTCTTAGCCATTGGCCAACTGGTCTCGACTATCAACTTACTGAATTGAGCTATGTAAGCTACCAGTTCCTTATTACCTTGCTTTAAATCTAGTAACTCATTGTCTGTTGTTTGGGATATAGTTCTTCGGTCAAAAATTCGTAAAAATTCTGCCTTGAAGTCTTCATACTTGTATAATACAGGATCGTTTGTCGATACCATAGGCAACGACCACGCCGCAGCATCCCCACTCAGGTAAGACAGAACGAAAGCCACTTTGGATTGATCTTCTTTAAATAAAATGGGTTTACACAAAAAATGCAGAGCACACTGCGTGAGGAAAATCTGAGCCTTAAGTGGGTCCCCCTGAAACCTTTCTGGAGGGGCCAAAGGGATGGTTGGGGACATGGCATGCACTACTTGAGTAGTTAACTCTGACGAAGAGGAAGAAGGCGCGAAACCTTGCCCCTTCATTTTCTCAAAACTGGGACTGGGACTGGGAGCTGCTGCTATCTCATCTATTCTCTGCCTAAGATATCTAGTCTCAGAATTAGACCTCTTAACTACCTCCCTAGTGTCACTCAACTGTTTCTGTAAACTTTCCAGGACGGAGGTCAAGGCCTTAACGTCCAAACCCTCAGCCATCTCGCCCAGACAGAAGGCAACCTATTTGGGCACTTCAATCTGTCAAGAAGCGCTGTACCTGATTCTCCTGTGGTCTGTGGGGGCGAGAGTGAATGGCGTCCAGATGAGTAATTCCCAATTCCCAAACACCCCTGGTCCCAGAGAACTCTGAGCTCAGGAATGAGGGGGAAAGGGGAAGTGGATAACAAACAACAGAGAGACTGCCACACCCTGGTGTCCTCAGCTTGTCGGCACCTGTAAGAGGAACATAACATTAATACATTCTCACTAGCTTGACCAAATTACTCAGGCTATATCGAATCCAAAGCTGCTCCTCTTATACCTGTAGTTGGTGTGGAATTTGCTTCTATCTGTAGAGGAGTTGAAGTGGAGACTTGCTTTGATAATAGGAGATGATGCCACTGTGAACTACACTTGGTGAGTAAGAGAATATAGCTACATGCGCATATAGATATCCCCCTAAACACTTTCTAGAACAGAAGTTCGGTGTAGAGAGTAGGCTCAATAAAGTTCTCACTTGCTCCTCTGAGAAAATCAAGTCAGGAATGAAGGTTCATTAAACAACTGCGGTTATTTGGGCAATAGCCATCACCCAAATGCTGAATCTATAACAAAGTCTTTTGATATCATATTTTGAGAATTCTGGAACGAACTTGATACTGGAATTCACTACGGTCTTACTCCCAGAGAAAGCTTCTCAATCAGAATTAGTCTGGAACCACTTGAATATAAGTTCTAGTCTTACCGTTACTCTCGGAACAACCTGCACGGCAAAACGAGAGTGGAGAGATAACGGAAACCAGACCTTTACTTGAAGGCAACGATACTGCCGACTGGACTTCTCACACAGAATACAATATCTTCTGAGACTTCTCCGAACAAGATAGAATCTTCTTTTGACGAGCCGCTACGGAATGAAGACACCTCAGGAGAGGCTCTCTGGAACGCAACAGACACCGTCAAGTTCTTCAGTTGAAGTGCGCAGCGCCAGAGCAGCACGCGCACGAAATGGCGGCACTGCTTCAAAGAATAGAACGCCAACCCAGGGTTGACGTTTTCAACAGCGGAACAACAGGAAGTTCTCCATCTGAATTGCGCCACCAATTGACACCAACTAGCAGGAGATAGTAGATGGGATAACTTGTTAAACGATCTTGGCGATGACCTGGTACCTGAAAGCCTTGACACCAGAGCGGGCTTGACAGCTATATATATATACTACATATTTAAATAACGAAGCAAACCACATTCACTGGATGATGTCATCAGTGATGTCATTTGAGATGTCATCAGGGATGTCAATGGCCATGTCATGAATGATGTAATATGTGACATCATCAGCAGTGTATTGCGGGCGCGCGAGATATAGTTAGCACAACTAACTATATCAGAGGAATTTCAATGGTTTTTACGAGTGAAATGTCCAGCTAACTATAACACCCCTAAAACCTACGCTTTTTTCAGTGAATTTCTAAGATTTTTTAAATGCTAATTCCTAACTATATCAGGCCTGAAACTTATGGTTTTGTCAGTGAATTTCAAAGGTTTTTTAAATGCTAATTCATAACTATATCAGGCCTGAAACCTATGGTTGTTTCAGTGAATATATATATATATATATATATATATATATATATATATATATATATATATATATATATTACCTACTGGCGGTCGCCAGTAGGTATATATAGTTAGGATTTTTTCTCTATGGGTTTTTTGAAAATTCTATGTCTAATAACTTTGGCGTTTGTGGACGGAATTGGCTGAAATTTTCAGGAAAATGGCACATTTTGTTTCTGAGCAGCCCTTGAAAATTTGGGGGGGGTTCGTCCAGTGGGGGCTGAGAAAAAAGGGGGGTCCCAAAACGTGTTTTTAACATTGAGTTTTCCATAGGGCGGTTGGCCTCACTTTTAGCCCGAACGGCTGAATGGATTTGCACGAAACTTGGCAAAATTGTAGGGACTGGTAGCCCGATGTGCCTTTTGTAGGTCTCAATATATGTGCTCCAGTGGATTTTGAGAAATTAACGTTTAAAAAAAGATATATATCTGTAACAGCGGACCGGGCAGCGCTCTGGTTCGCGGACTTTTCGCGCAACGGAGCTTTGTGAAGCGAAGCTGATTGGTTCTCCGGCGTCTGTCAACATTCCAAACAGTCCGTAGCGGCCGCCATCTTGTCTCTCGGTAGGATCGAGAGACAAGAGGAGGCCGAAGCGAAGGGGCAAATGACCATAAGGGGGCATAGTACATTGTCGCTCACCCCCTAGGTTTGATGTGGAGGTTTTAAAAGGGCCCCGCGGGGCAAAAAAAAATAAAAATAATAATAATCGAACAGCTGAATGGATTTGCACGAAACTTGGCAAAATTGTAGGGACTGGTAGCCCGATGTGCCTTTGCTAGATCTCAATATATGTGCTCCAGTGGATTTTGAGAAATTAACGTTCAAAAAAAGGTATATATCTGTAACAGCGCACCGCTTCGCGTACTTTTCGCGTTACGGAGCTTTGCGAAGCGAAGCTGATTGGCTCTCCGGTGTCTGTAAACATTCCAAACAGTCCGTAGCGGCCGCCATCTTGTCTCTCGGTAGGATCGAACAGCTGAATGGATTTGCACGAAACTTGGCAAAATTGTAGGGACTGGTAGCCCGATGTGCCTTTGCTAGGTCTCAATATATGTGCTTCAGTGCATTTTGAGAAATTAACGTTCAGAAACAAGATATATATCTGTAACAGCGCTCCGCTTCGCGGAGATAAAATTATATGTGTATTACCTAGCTGTTGCTAACACCAGTTAGCGACGGCTAGTAGAAGATAGCGACCATCTTGGGCCCCACTTTGCATGTGAGTGATATTTATCACTAATGACATACAAAGTGGGCATGCCAAGATGTTAGCGACTGGAAACAGTCGCTAACATCGCTATCTCCTATTATCAACTTTTGGAAATATTCGAGATAAGGGCGAATATCTCTAAAAGCTACCACCTGCCCTGAGCAGTTCTTAGCCATGTTATCCAATGGGAGGTGGATAACATGGCTAAGAGCATTAGCTCGGTAATGCATGAATATCGCTGAGTTTTCAGCGATATTAATGCATTGCGGTCGTTTTTTATCGTATTTCCGATAAACCTTGATAATAGCAAGGTTTATCTGCGATAATTTCTGACGGTAAAAAAATCGTTGCTAAGCATCGTTAGGGATAAATATCGCTTAACTTTGGTAATATGCCCCAACGTCTGTTAACGTTCGATTCGAAGGAAATCAGGAAGTGTTGAAAAACATTGTCTGCGCCATCTTGTCTTTTTTCAAATGCCACACTTTTGTCGTGCACGGCAGCCATTTTAGATGCCTTGACCAGACCCACTCTGTGCACGCTGTCGATCCTTAGCATGGCTCCCCACCCTCGCAAACATCTCCCCCAGGCAGTGCTCACCCCCGCTCTCTGTCTTATGCATGGGTAATAAACCTCCCCCATCTGCGCTGCTGTTCCCTGAGAATCACACCCTGTGCCCGCCCGACACCTCCCTTTCGCCCTATTCACTACCGCACCCTCTGACACTCCTTTTCCTCTGTGTCCGATTGTCCAGGCTGGTCCTAGGGTATCAGCTAGCCCTGCAGATGTAGTTTATGGCCACAGCTGTAAAGAATCACCCCTCTTCAAAGGAGTTATAGTAGATCAAGGCCCACACTCGATGAGATTCGTCACAGCAGAAGCGTTGCTATTATCTGAAAACCATCCTGTATTGTGATTGGGGAGGGGACCGAGCCTGAAGCGGAAGATTCCAGGGATGACTGTTTGTACATCAAAGTTTTTACAATTATGTGTCACATTAAAAATATATAGCACTCCGACAAAGTAGTAAGATTATAAAACTTTAATAATTTATAAATATATACAAGAAAACAAAAATAGTAATAACATATAAACATTTTTAGGGAAAAACAACGAAGTAGCGGTCGGCTGTGCGAATAGTCCCAACGCAGCACAACGTCCAGATTTCCGGCGTGGGGCGTCGCGGGGGGTGGGTCATCAGTAGCAAACTGTTGTGCGAATAGTTCCAAGGCAGCAGAACGCGTTGAAATCTAGATGACACGAAAGTGATGTCTAGTAAGTTGCCACCCAGCAAATAACGTCATGGGGCGTCGCGGGGGGTGGGTCATCAGTAGCAAACTGTTGCGCGAATAGTTCCAAGGCAGCAGAACGATGGCACCAAGGTGATGTCCAGTAAGTTGCCGCACTGGTTTTGGTATCCTACAATGCTGCTCCGAATAACGGCGTGGAGCGCCCCGGGGGAGGCGGCGTGAACGGGCCTCTCCAGGTGGAGTGTCATCTGTTGTAGTGGGGCGCCCCTTTACCGTTTCAGTTGCCATTCCGTCCGTTTTTGGTCCACTGTGTCAAAAGCCGCAATTCAGCTGAGTTGCGCCCACTCTTGCGGTGCAGCGATAGGCGGCTGTCACAGGACTCTCAAAATGGCGGCAGGCTCTTTCCTTTTTGGGCCTGGTCCACTGAAATGGCCCTGGGACACCTTGGAAATCGGACGCTTGTCTGCTAGGTCTTGGACCTCATTCTCGAAAGCGTCCCCTCCGCCTTGAGAATTCATCAAAAGTTTTGGGGGCTCCGACTCCTGCAGGCTTCTGGTGGGGCGCGGCTGCCATGATTGCTCGCGGAATGACCACGACTGAGCTACGAGATGGTGGTGCTTTCATGCTGACGCCAGCTTCAGTCTGAAACATCCAGAAACAAGGTGGGGCTTTCATCGTTTGGGGAAAAAAAAAAGTTTTCATCCTATGAAAAGTGTTGTTTTTAGGTCACATGATCAAGCCTTCCATCATTAGGAAACCAAAAGTAAAATGAACCAATGAAAAGTTTTATAAACAAGTCACATGACCTGTTATGCGGCATAGGGTGTAAAATTAGGAGAAAATACGTTGGCACGTGAGGCGGCGTCAGTAGCGGACCGATGTGCGAATAGGCCGAAGGCAACACAACGCGCCAAGATCTGGATGGCACCGAGGTGGTGTCCAGCAAGTTGCAGCACTGGTGTGGCCATCCTACAATGCTGAAAGTCGGCGTGGGGCGCCCCGTTGGCCTGTGAGTTTGCGTCAGTAGCGGACCGATGTGCGAATAGGCCGAAGGCAGCACAACGCGCCAAGATCCGGATGGCACCGAGGTGGTGTCTAGTAAGTTGTCGCACTGGTGTGGCCATCCAACAATGCTGAAAGTCGGCGTGGGGCGCCCCGTTGGCCTGTGAGTTTGCGTCAGTAGCGGACCGATGTGCGAATAGGCCGAAGGCAGCACAACGCGCCAAGATCCGGATGGCACCGAGGTGGTGTCTAGTAAGTTGCCGCACTGGTGTGGCCATCCTACAATGCTGAAAGTCAGCGTGGGGCGCCCCGTTGGCCTGTGAGTTTGCGTCAGTAGCGGACCGATGTGCGAATAGGTCGAAGGCAGCACAACGCGCCAAGATCCGGATGGCACCGAGGTGGTGTCTAGTAAGTTGTCGCACTTCTGTGGCCATCCTACAATGTTGAAAGTCGGCGTGGGGCGCCCCGTTGGCCTGTGAGATGGCGTCAGTAGCGGACCGATGTGCGAATGGGGCCAAAGGCAGCGCAACAATATTTTCTGATTTGAAGACACCACAAGGCGCTGAGATGCCAAGATCCGGATGGCACCGAGGTGGTGTCTAGCAAGTTGTGGCACTGGTGTGGCCATCGTACAATGGTAAAAGTCGGCGTGGGGCGCCCTGTTGGCCTGTGAGATGGTGTCAGTAGCGGACTGATGTGTGAATGGGGCCAAAGGCAGCGCAACAATATTTTCTACTATATTTTCGGAGTAGAAGACACCACAAGGCGCTGAGATGCCAAGATCCGGATGGCACCGAGGTGATGTGTAAGTTGCGGACGGATGTGCGAATGGGGCCAAAGGCAGCTCAACAATATTTTCTGAAGAGAATACACCACAAGGCGCTGAGATGCCAAGATCCGGATGGCACCGAGGTGATGTCTAAGTTGCGGACCGATGTGCGAATGGGGCCAAAGGTAGCGTAACAAGATTTTCTGTATGGAAGATACCACTAGGCGTTGAGATGCCAAGATTCGGATGGCACCGAGGTGATGTCTAGGAAGTTGTGCCACTGGTGTGGCCATCGTACAATGGTAAAAGTCGGCGTGGGGCGCCCTATTGGCCTGTGAGATGGTGTCAGTAGCGGACTGATGTGCGAATGGGGCCAAAGGCAGCGCAACAATATTTTCTGACTGACACCACAAGGCGCTGAGATGCCAAGATCCGGATGGCATCGAGGTGATGTCTAAGTTGCGGACTGATGTGCGAATGGGGCCAAAGGCAGCGTAACAATATTTTCTGTATGGAAGATACCACTAGGCGTTGAGATGCCAAGATTCGGATGGCACCGAGGTGATGTCTAGCAAGTTGGTGTGGTCATCCTACAATGCTGAAACTCGGCGTGGGTCACCCCATTAGCCTGTGAGATGGCGTCAGTAGCGGACCGATGTGCGAATAGGCCAAAGGCAGCACAACGCGCCAAGATCCGGATGTCACCGTGGTGGTTTCATAGTTGAGAGGCACTTCATCTGCAGTGGGGCGCCGAGATCCGGATGGCACCGAGGTGATGTCTAGCAAGTTGCTGTACTTGTGTGGTCATCCTACAATGCTGAAACTCGGCGTGGGTCGCCCCATTAGCCTGTGAGATAGCTGTTCTTTGGATTTGGGCCTGGTCCACTAAAATGGCCCTGGGACACCTAAGAACTCGAACGCTCGATTTTTTTTTCCTTTCCTGTACATGCAAAAAAAGGTAAATGCCCGGTATGTTACACGCTTCATCTGCCACGATGAACTCTCCAGAGGAACCGAAAAAATATATAGTTGTGGTAACTATACCATGCATCGTCATATGGAGAGGTGGCACCAATTAATTATAGTGCTGCATAAAAGAGAGATTTGGAGGAGAACCCCTGACCTGCTAGTACATTCATCAAAGAAGTGGCACTGAGAGCTTCAGAGGCAAGGGAAACGGTCCCAAATATTTAGAAGAACTTTGGAAAGATTAAAATGACATGTTTAGATTGTGGTAAATTAATTTCATGTGGGCAGATGAGTGTTACTCTAATAAATACAGCATATGAACATCATCATAGTCGATGGTTGGTAGAGACATTTTGACTATATCCTGGACCTGCCCGTCCTCGCCCAAAATGGCGCCGGAATAAATGGGACTCGTAACTCCTTGTTGTGTACTGGTTGCAGAACCTTGAAATCACGAGATACGTATGCAGTTTTGAAGCACATGGCGGGCGGGGACGAGAATTGATTGAATATTTCGACATCCCTATTGATATTAAGTTCTGATGTGTTATTGATTACTGTACTGTTGAAAATTCGAATTAACGTCACCCATGGTACTTGCCCGCAAATGTATATCTAGATAATTTTATTGTAACTGGCCCTGTCGTATTTTAATTATAAAATGTACGTCCACCGATTCCGTAACTGTTAGACACCTTAGTTTTTGCAACCTAATGGCCCGCCCGTTACGTTCCTCTACAGTGTAAATGTCTATTCATCATATACGATTACAGTTTGCTCCGTGGCAGGCCCACGTGGTTATAGGCTCGTATTTGTATAATGAAATTTTCACAATAAAGGTTTTTAAAAGAAAACATGGTAGTAGTGTATACATTGGTAAAGTTTTTAATAATAGTCACTGTTTTAGAATCATTAAAAGGCAAGTGAAATAAAGCAGACCAATTACATGAAGGGTAAAAGGTATAATACGAAGGAACGCAGTAAAGATAAATGGTCAAGGGCTGTTGTGTTTTCTATTCCTGCAACATAAAGTGATCGATAAGAATCTCATATTCAGGCGTATCGGCGACTAAGACAGCAGGTCGACCCTCTTTTGCTCAACGGCTCCGTCATGGGACGAAGAAACGCTCTTTTTCTCGAAAAAAGAATATATTTTACTTGCAGGACAGTTGTAAAATTTCCGGGAAAGTACATTAGCCTGGAACATTATAACATATATTTAAGAGAAAATAATGTTCGGAAGTAATTAAAAGCGTAATTTTTAGGTGATATGACCAAGGCTTTCATCATTAGAATAAGAAAAGTAAAATGAACCAATGAAAAGTTTTATTAACAAGTCACATGACTTGTTATGCTTACGTTACGCGCTGCGCGCCCCGGATGACTTCCGGATGCGCTAACGCGGCGCGTCATATGACGCATTACGCGACAACGCAGGTCCAGAATATAGTCAAAATGTCTCCACCAACCAGCGGTCGAAACACAACCCCTTTCAGCAGGCTAAATAGTTCTGTTAAATGACAACAGAAAGGACAGGCAACAAGAACCATCAGTCAAAGAGGGGAGGGCTAGTTCTTCTCTACCGGGTTACATTGGGGCGCTACCGGAACTGATCGAATTGGTAGTCTACAGTGTTTCTGGATGTTTCAGACCGAAGCTGGGGTTAGCATGAGAGCAGCACCATTTCGTAGCTCCGTTGTGGCCATTCCGCAACCAATCATGGCAGCCGCTCTTTATCGTTATTTTGGGCGGGGTGGGTGGCGGAGCTGAGCTGTTTTGCAGCCATCATTGTGTGGAGTTCAGTTCATCTCACTAGTTTTGTATTTGTCATGAGGGGTTGTTCCTAATGTTTCTATTTTAGCGAGGTCAAAAAGAGATCCCATTAGTGGCCTACTGATTTTGCTCGATTCCTTTTCTTTTTTTTTACACGATTTTTCGTTATCTGCAAAGACTAAACAGAGTATTGCGACTCTGTGTTTGTTTGTAAATAGAGAATGAACCAAAGAGAACTAATTCTAAAACAGTAAATACTTGGATAACAATCAATCAAATAGAGAGAGAAGCAGGCACGACGGATTACAACGGGGGCAAAGGCCTGCGTTAACTACCTTTCACTATCTGCAAAGAGAGAGTACTCCTAATAGAAATGAGGGGGGGGGCCACCATTCAAAGCAGATCAGTGTGCATAAACACGAAAATGTTTTCACTTACCACGTACTTGACATTCGACAGCTTATGATATTTGCTATTAAAAAACCATTGAAATTCACTGAAAAAACCATAGGTTATAGACCATATATAGTTAGGAATTAGCATTTACAAAACCTTGAAAATTCACTGAAAAAACCATAGGTTATACACCATATATAGTTAGGAATTAGCATTTAAAAAACCTTATTTTACTCACACAAAACCATTGAAATTCCATATATAGTTAGTTGCACTAACTATATATCGCGCACCCGCAATCCACTGCTGATGATGTCACATATTACATCATTCATGACATGGTCAGTGACATCACTGATGACATCACTGATGACATCTCAAATGACATCACTGATGACATCACTGATGACATCATCCAGTGACTGTGTGTTTCTGTAAAGTTTAAATATGTTTTACATATTGAAGAATGAGTAGATGTAGAAGTGTCTGGATGAAGGATTTAGTAGGTGCGTGACTGACTGTATGAGTGAGTGATTAAATGTGTCTCACTGAGTGCATGGGTTAGTGACTAAACTGTCTTAATTTGTGCATCATTATGTCTGTTGTTCTGTAAACTGCTGCATGTGTTGATCAGTAGCTATATGAGTAACTATATGGGTTATTGATTGATTGCCCAAGTATTTGTATGGGAGACTGAGTGTGTGTGTGGCTGGCTGGGAGGTGTGTGACTCTGTGCAGATCAATGTGTACTTGTATCAATGATTGTATAAGAGAGTAATTATGTGTTAGTATATGTTTCAAAATGTAAGGTGCTCTATGTTTAACTGTATAGATTAGAAAATGGAAGTGTGATTGATTCTTTACAGGACTGACTAGGTGTGTGAGTAACTCCATGGATGAGTGACAGAGTGTGAGAGTCTGTATAGGTGTATGAGTGCATATGATAGTGTTGTAAAGATGAGTGATTGTATGTATGAATGATTGTATGGGTAAATGAGTGAATGTGTGTGTAAACATAGGAATCACTGAGTGCGTATGTAGTAACTAGTATTGGTGTGTCAATGGTTTCAAAAATTATACTCTGTATTTAACACTGGGTGTAACAGAGGTTATATTAAAGTGTGAGGAGATGCATTGTATTGTCACATGAATGATATCATCAGTGATGTGGTCATTGATGTCAAATGAGATGTCATCAGTGATGTCATCAGTGATGTCATTTGAGATGTCATCAGTGATGTCATCAGTGATGTCACTGACCATGTCATGAATGATGTAATATGTGACATCATCAGCAGTGGATTGCGGGTGCGCGATATATAGTTAGTGCAACTAACTATATATGGAATTTCAATGGTTTTGTGTGAGTAAAATAAGGTTTTTTAAATGCTAATTCCTAACTATATATGGTGTATAACCTATGGTTTTTTCAGTGAATATATATATATATATATATTATAGCTCCTCTCGCACCAGCCTGTCGCACACAAAGGCGGGTGCCTGCCAGTCGGGGGTGCACCCGACTCAAATGTCTGCTCCAACAATCCCTCCCCGCAATCCACGGGAACCAGGAGGCAGCACTCCAAAGGCAGGTTACACAAATAAGTTTATTCTCTCACAAAGCGCTTTCGGCACTCGGCCTTCGGCCTTGTAACTGTATACTTGTAATAATGATTTTATAATTCACTAAGTATGACTTACTATCTAAATGAATAGAAGAAGTGGTGTTTGTATAAGTGTTTTGCTAAGTAAATATGTAAGTATGATCCATTGTTTGCATAAGTGAGTAGGATGACTTCATATGTGAATAGGATGCGTGCTGTTGTTTAATGTCGATATAGATGTATAAGTATTTTTGATAGTGTTCTATTGTCCATTGACAGCATGTATGAGTGAATCGATAGGTAAGTGATTAGATGTGTGTATACATCT
Organism: Lissotriton helveticus; assembly: GCF_964261635.1. Classification (NCBI taxonomy): domain Eukaryota; kingdom Metazoa; phylum Chordata; class Amphibia; order Caudata; family Salamandridae; genus Lissotriton; species Lissotriton helveticus. The sequence goes on along the minus strand of NC_136059.1, from coordinate 1,595,739,211 downwards.
ATGAATCACTGAGTGGATTTTTAGATACTTGTATTGCTGTGACAATGGATTTAAATATGATACTCTGTATTTTACAAACAGTGATGAAAAATTGTAGTAGTGTGATTGTCACGTGGATGATGTCATCAGTGATGTCATCAGTGATGTCATTTGAGATGTCATCAGTGATGTCACTGACAATGGCATGAATGATCTAATATGTGACATCATCAGCAGTGGATTGCGGGTGCGCGAAATATAGTTAGCACAACTAACTATATAGGAGCAATTTCATTGGTTTTGTATGAGTAAAATGTCCAGCTAACTATAACACCACTAAAACTTATAGTTTTTTGAGTGAATTTCAAAGGTTTTTTAAAAACTAATTCCTAACTATATAACTCCTGAAACCTATGGTTTTTTCAGTGAATTTCAAAGGTTTTTTTATATGCTAATTCCTAACTATATAAGGCCTGAAACCTATGGTTTTTTTCAGTGAATATATATATATATATATATATATATATATATATATATATATATATATATATATATATATTACCTACTGGCGGTCGCCAGTAGGTATATATAGTTAGGATTTTTTTCTCTATGGGATTTTTGAAAATTCTATGTCTAATAACTTTGGCGTTTGTGGACGGAATTGGCTGAAATTTTCAGGAAAATGGAACATGTTGTTTCTGAGCAGCCACTGAAAATTTGAGGGGGTTCATCAAGGGGGGGCCGAGAAAAAAGGGGGGTCCCAAAACGCGTTTTTCCCATGTTAATTTCCATAGGGCGGTTGGCCTCACTTTTAGCCCGAACGGCTGAATGGATTTGCACGAAACTTGGCAAAATTGTAGGGACTGGTAGCCCGATGTGCCTTTGCTAGGTCTCAATATATGTGTTCCAGTGGATTTTGAGAAATTAACGTTCAAAAAAATATATATATCTTTAAGCGCGTTCCGGGCAGCGCCCCGGTTCGCGTCCCTGACGCGTAACGGAACTGTCAACATTCTAAACAGTGCGGAGCGGCCGCCATCTTGTCTCTCGGTAGGATTGAGAGACAAGAGGAGGCCAAAACAAAGGGGGAAATGACCATAAGGGGGCATAGTAGATCCTTCCTGACCCCCTAGGTTTGATGTGGAGGCTTTAAAAGGGCCCCGCGGGGCAAAAAACAAAAATTTATTTTTGTTTTTTTTGCGTGGGTAGCGCCCGGTACGCGCACCGGGAAGCGGTCCGGGGAGCGTACTATAAGGAAAAAAGAATGATAGACTATGATATTTTGAAATATTGTATGTTTATTGATTGTTCTTTTTGTTGGTTTTTTTTGTTTTTTGTTATTTAAGTAGCAGTATTTATGATTATTAAATATAAATTTATTTTTGGAATTGTGCACAGTATACTATAAGTCTGACTTTACATTATAATCAATTTGGTACTAGTTTATGAATTACATATAAAAATGATTAAAGACTCAAACAATTTTTTAATATTAAATATAATTTTATTTTTCTGATTCTTTTTCAAAATTTAATAGAACGTCTAACATTTGACTGTCCGATATGTCCTCTTGTTGAGTGAACATAACTTCCCACATTTGACCGTCATCATAATGAAGTAAATGATCCACAGATTCTACACATTGTAGAAGTTCATGGTCTCGTGATTCATCCATGAATTCCAAGTCAATGGGTTCAATTATTTCCTCATTGTTCATGTCTAGGACAATTTCAAAGGAAACGTTCTGTTCTCCTTGCATTTTTGTGCTGAAATTTGAATAAAAAATAAATATATCAGTAGAGATAGGGCACTGTTGGGTTTAAGTTCAGACAGGTACTTTTGAGGCATGAAGTAGTACTATTAAAAAGTGCCTGTGAGAAAGCCTATGTAAATTCATAATAATACCACTGAAACCTAAATCAATCCATAATTATAATAAACAAGCCTTTCTCAATGTCTAACTGTTACAGAGGGATAGTATATAACTATCTGAAAATGTTTTCAAATTTATAAAATAATATCTTACCTTTTAAAAACAAGTTTAAGTTGTGAGTGAAAATGATCTTGCAATGTAGTTCAGGAAGTAGTAGTCAAAATGGCTGTGTTTTTCTCTCTTTTTTTATATATATTCAGGTACATAACCAATCAAATGTCAGGTAAAAAAAGTAGAAAATGAAAGTAACATTTAATTGGTTGTCAATTCCAACACTTCAGATGTGTTTTGTGAAGTAATTTACCTCAGGGTATTTAGAGAGGTCTACAGGCTAAATGGCTAAATGGAATTCCAAACAAATGTGTGAAAATGGTAGGGATTGGTATGTAGTATGAGCTAATCTATATTTGGTGAAAGTGTCTCCAGGGTTTCTTCTGTAAATTACTTTCCCACCTTTTTTAATGGAGCGCTTCCCGGTGAGCGCCCCGGTACGCGAACCGGCAGCGTTACGGGAGTCCACCATTTTGTGTTTCGGTCGAATTAAGATACAAGATGGAGGGCAAATAATGTTCAGAATGGGTAGAAGGGGGCACGGTAGACGTATCTTGACCCCCTAGGTTTTCTGAGGGTGGCTGAGGAGGCCCATATGTGCGGAAAAAAAACATTTTTTTTTTAAATTTCGCGCGGTTACCTTCCGGTTCGCGTACCGGGTAGCGCTCCGGGGAGCGTACTTTGTTGAAAATTAGTGAAAAAAGTTAGAGAAAAATAATAATTGTGAGTGATCAGATGTAGGGTAGCTCTGAGAAGAGCTTTTGGGTTTATGGTACATTTAGGTACTTATAAGTAGGTACCAATGCACATTTTTAAATTCAGAATGAAAATTCTGTTCCCTTCATCTGAGAAGTGAACTCCATCTCCTCTGTAGATATCTTGCATGTAGTAACGTAAGTTATTGTTGTAGATGGAGCCCATTTCATGGTCTCTCATGTAAGCTGAAACAGATTTGTTTACATGCTTCCTCGATTTCTCAATTTGTGGACAAAATTGGTTCGACCACCTCCATTTCTGTCTTTGGCATATATTTGAATATACCAAGGCAGTTTGAGGAAAAAGTGCCATCAATTGCTCAAAGGTGTCCTTTAAAAGCATTTCCAGACCTACCCCAGTCAAAGTGCCCAAGTAATTTCCTCCACAGTGCACAATTAAAAGGTCAGGTTTAGGCAAATGCATAAAGGTTTTCACCAATGGTATCAATTGGTGACATTTTAATCCTCTGTGGCCAAACCACTTAATTTCCACATCTTGTAAATTGAGGTTAGGTAAATTTCTGTTATCAGCATACCTCTGAGCCCAGTAGATGTAACTATGTCCAACAATCCAGACAGAAAACATGGTGAGAGGAGGTTCTGCTGCAGTCAGATGAAGTGTGGCAATGAAATGGGAGTTGAAAAAATAAGAGTTTAAAATGAAAAAAACTGTGGAGTTTCTGTGTTAATGAAGCAGTAGCAGTGATTGGTGGATTTTGATTGCTGAAAACAGAAAGTTAGGGTGCATGGATGAGTTCTTTGAAAGATGTAATTTGAATGGTAAAAAAAAATCATTTTATGAAAGATTGCACTGGATATGCAGGTGTACTGAGAGTTCAGAGTTCAATTGAAACATTGTTGTGTGAACTTGCAAACATGAGAGGTCTTTCAGGAGGTGGTTGCTATGCAAAAAAGGCAGAAAGGATAGAGGGGGGAAGGGTGTTGATTTGAAAAAAGTGAGGGAAGAGTTTTGATTGGGTGACATGAGAGATATGTGTGATGAATTACAGCTTTTCTGTGCTTTGTATAGCTGCAGACTCTGGAGTGCATACCTTTTGCTCTGCTAAAGACAATTTGGTGTGTTTCTGAGACTGTTTTGAAACTCATAAAGTATTTGCTAAGGTGAGAAAAGATTCATTTAATTTAGATAGAGAATAGTATGGTTTAGGGAGAACATTATGAAGAAAGTTGTGTATTTAAAATTTTGATTTGTGTCAAGTGTTTTACAAATAGATTTTGTTTCTTTGTGTTACATAGCAATGTTAAAAGTGACGCTAAAATAGTGCAAGGGTCTTACAAAAATGCTTTCATGTGTCTTAGGGTATTTTAACTCACTTCCTCATGAATGTAGGTATATAATTGATTTAGATGTTGTGTTTAAAAACGATTTAAGAAAACAATTAGGTTTCTGGATATGTACTGCTAGAGATTCATAGGTTGCTTGGGGCATATTTATAAGGCCTTTGAGTCTCTCTGATGTTATTTTTCACATTTTAATTTAAGACCTTTCTCTGTGGTGCAAGGTCCTTGTAAATATGCCCCCATCTGTGCTTGGCAAATTTTGATTTTAATTCTTTGACTAACATAGCCATGTTAAAAGTGACCCAAAAATGTTGCAAGGGCCTTAAAAAAAACGCTTTCATGTGTCTTAGGCCATTTTAAGTCATTTCCCCTTGAATGTAGGTATTTAATTGATTTAGATGATGTGTTTAAAAACTATTTATGAAATCAATTAGGTTTCTTGATATATACTGCTAGAGCTTCATAGGTTGCTTGGGGCATATTTATAAGGCCTTTGTGTCTCTCTGATGTTATTTTTCCCATTTTAATTTAAGACCTTTCCCTGTGGTGCAAGGTCCTTGTAAATACGCCCCCATCTGTGCTTGGCAAATTTAGATCTTGATTATTTGACTTACATAGCCATGTTAAAAGTGATCTAAAAATGGAGCAAGGGCTTAAAAAAACGCTTTCATGTGTCTTAGGGCATTTTAAGTCACTTCCCGATGAATGTAGGTATATAATTGATTTAGATGATGTGTTTAAAAACGATTTTTGAAATCAATTAGGTTTCTTGATATGTAATGCTAGAGCTTCATAGGTTGCTTGGGGCATATTTATAAGGCCTTTGTGTCTCTCTGATGTTATTTTTCACATTTTAATTAAAGACCTTTCCCTGTGGTGCAAGGTCCTCAACTCCTCTGTGACTCGCTCAATGAGTTTTTTATAGATAAAGTCAAAAAGATTAAACATAACATTCCCCTACCCTCCCCCACTTTCATGGACCCTTCTCCCCCCCCCCCCTGCTAAATTGTCCAATTTCCCACTCCTTACCATTGATACCCTCGTTCCCCTGCTTCAACGGGTCAAATCAGGCTCGCCTCAGGATTTTGCCCCCGCCAACATACTCAGGGAAATCTATTCAGTCTGCCTCACCCCTCCCCTGACCCTCCTCAATGACTCCCTTATTCATGGTCACGTTCCCATCTCACATAAATCTGCGGTTGTCATCCCTATCTTGAAAAAGTTGGACGCTGATCCCCTCTCTGCTTCCAATTACCGCCCTATTTCACTCCTCCCCTACCTTGCTAAGGTACTCGAAACCCACATCACTTCCACGCTGAGTACTCATATTGAGACAAATCATTGCCTCTCCCCCTGTCAAGCTGGCTTCCGCCCCCTGCACTCTACCGAAAAGGTGGTCATTTCAGTTATGGACAAGCTGCGTGACGGAATCGACATCAACCGTCCGCAAGCTCTGATTCTCCTTGACCTATCCGCCGCTTTTGACACGGTGAACCACACCATTCTTCTTAACCGTGTCAGGGCGACGGGGGTTGAGGGCCTAGCCTTTCGTTGGCTACAGTCCTTTCTGGCTGAGAGAACACAGAGTGTCCATCTGGCTGATTTTGCAGCAGCCACCCGCAAGGTAGAGTGCGGGGTCCCCCAAGGCTCATCACTTTCCCCTCTTTTGTTTAACCTTTATATTTTCCCCCTCATTTTTATGTTACAGCAACTGGAGGTCACCGTATTTAATTATGCGGATGATCTCCAGTTAATCTTCAATTTATCCCATTCACCTTCATCCGCTCTGAATGTTCAAACCACCATGACCCTTATTCAAGATTGGATGAACTGCAGCCACCTCAAACTCAATCCGGACAAGACCGAACTGGTCTTGACCGGAGGTGGCTGCTGTCCCTGGTCTCCCTCCTTTTGGCCCCCCTCCCTTGGTGTCCCTCCACTCCCGGTTCCTAAAGTGAAGACTTTGGGTATCTTTCTTAATCCCCAGCTTTCGGTTCTCCCACAAGTTAACTCTGTGGTCTCTTCATCTTTCTTTTCCCTCAGAGTGATTAGGAAGGTTTCCCGCTTCTTTTCCCCCCCTGCTCTAAAAATCATCATGATGGCCATGGTGTTATCTCGGATAGACTATGGCAACATAGTCTATAACGGAGCCCCTGCATATATGATCCACCGTCTGCAACTGGTGCAGAACCAGGCGGCCCGTCTGATCCATGGCCTTCCCAGATATCATCGGGTCACCCCTTTACTCAAGACCCTGCATTGGCTCCCGATAAGAGAGCGTGCCCTGTTTAAGCTTGGCTGTCTTACTTACCAAGCTAGAGCGGGCACTGCTCCTAAATTCATCTGCTCTCTTATCAAACCATACTGCCCAGGCAGAGAACTCCGCTCGGCCCACTTGGCCCTTCTTACCATCCCCCGCTTTAAAAAGCAGAGGGCGGGCGGAGTGAGATTCGCTGTCCTGGCCCCAACGTTTTGGAACTCCCTCCCAATCGCTCTACGCACCTCCCTCTCGTATCCCCTTTTCCGTAAAAATCTTAAAACTTTTCTGTTCACCCAAGCCTACCCCTAAATCCGTCGCTGCTGCCATCCACTGATCACCACTAGCGCCATGAAACCGTTGGGTATGCGTGCGCTGTACAAATGTTTTTAAATTCAAAAATTCAAAAATCCTTGTAAATACGCCCCCATCTGTGTTTGGCAAATTTAGATCTTGATTATTTGACTTACATAGCCATGTTAAAAGTGATCTAAAAATGGAGCAAGGGCTTAAAAAAACGCTTTCATGTGTCTTAGGGCATTTTAAGTCACTTCCTGATGAATGTAGGTATATAATTGATTTAGACGATGTGTTTAAAAACGATTTTTGAAATCAATTAGGTTTCTTGATATGTAATGCTAGAGCTTCATAGGTTGCTTGGGGCATATTTATAAGGCCTTTGAGTCTCTCTGATGTTATTTTTCCCATTTTAATTTAAGACCTTTCCCTGTGGTGCAAGGTCCTTGTAAATACGCCCCCATGTGTGCTTGGCAAATTTAGATTTTGATTATTTGACTTACATAGCCATGTTCCATACAATTCTCACCTTCTGCGTAGTCTTTGATATGCTAGACTCCATCTGCACTATGAGATACCTAAGCAAAGGAAACACATGTGATGTGATTGTGAAATGATTAAAAGAAATTGCATATTTTTCAATTACATCACCTGTGTTTTCTAAGTTTACGAATGACATTGTGCAGATGAGGTTTAGGTCTGTCCACGGACACAGAAGAGGTCTGGCCTTTGTTCAAGAGTGAAGTGGACATGACTTACTTCATTGGTAGGCTTTCACATGTATTATCTCCTCTGTACTCTTCAACAAGCGTAAATTTCATCTGCAACTCTGAGTAGGCCTCACCTTAAACAAACCTCTGGATAGGCCACACCTTATCGTCATCCTGAATCAATCATTTAAAATGTTAGGGACAGATTTATGATAGGTGTATGACTCTTTTGCGTCACTGTGTGTCACTTTTGTGACGCAGCGGCGGTGCAAAAGATTTGCTATGTGGCGACATATTTACAACTTGATGCATCTAGGCAGATGTGTCATGCTGTAAAGTCCCATGCCACATGAAACCGATGCAGCAGTGATGCAAAAGATGCACCATGTTGCAAGACAGGCCTCATTTCATCTCCAACAAGATAAGAAGCTGAATCTTCTGTAAATGTCAAAATTGTTGTATACACTGCTCAACTTATGTGTACTCTTTGATATGCTAGAGTCCATCTGCACTATGAGATACCTAAGCAAAGGAAACACAGGTGATGTGATTGTGAAATGAGGAAAAGAAACTCCACATTTTTCAATTACATCACCTGTGTTTCCTAAGTTTACGAATGACATTGTGCAGATGAGGTTTAGGCCTGTCCACGGACACAGAAGAGGTATGGCATTTGTTCAAGAGTGAAGTGGACATGACTTACTTCATTGGTAGGCCTTCACATGTATTATCTCCTCTGTACTCTTCAACAAGCGTAAATTTCATCTGCAACCCTGAGTAGGCCTCACCTTAAACAAACCTCTGGTTAGGCCACACCTTATCGTCATCCTGAATCAATCATTTAAAATGTTAGGGACAGATTTATGATAGGTGTATGTCTCTTTTGCGTCACTGTGCGTCACTTTTGTGACGCAGCGGCGGTGCAAAAGATTTGCTATGTGGCGACATATTTACAACTTGATGCATCTAGGCAGATGTGTCATGCTGTAAAGTCCTGTGCCACATGAAACCTGCGTCAGTTTTCATATAGGTGTTTTGTTGCAAGGTATGCATTAATTTGCATGAAAGCCCTGTAAAACTAACACAGTGAAATTTAGAAGATTTCACTGAGTCAGCTTTATAGCATTGCTGAATCAAATCCTTACGCCTGTTTGAAACAGGCATAATAAGTGATGCACCATGCAATGTGAGGCTTCCTCCTGTGCATTGCAGTAGACATGTCGCGCTTATGACGTGATTCCTGCAATGTGCTGCTTTTGCGGCACAGATGCGTGACGCATCTGTGCTGTTTTTGCTCAATGGTGCTCCACATTGTAAATGCGGCACACTATGGGTGGCAGAGCAGCGGTGCACATTAACTGGTGCATCCGTGGGGATGCGCCAGTTAACATAAATCTGCCCCTTTACATTTAAGTATGAGCAGGGGACACAGAGTCGGTGAGGGTTATCCAAGGTTAAGAAGAGATGAGTCCTGTTCACTGAAAACTTGGACATAGGCCTCACCTCCTCAGCATCACTGGACATGGCTAAATAATAGCTGCAAAATGTTAATCTTGTTAAACAATTTTACTATGATAGTCTCTGAGATTTGTCTCTTACTCTGCAACATCTCATTGTTGTTCTCTTTCTTTAAAGATAACGACAACATCAAGCATGAGTGATAATGATCAATCTGTTGATCTCGACATTATCATTGAAATTGTGATTGAAACATCAGTGGAAGTAGATCCCTTGGATGATTTAAATCCTGAGGATGATGAAGAACATGATGAGGATGCCGATTTGTCAGAATTGTATGACATAGGGTGGGAAGCTGACCTGCTTGAGCCTATGGAACTATAAACATTTATTTTTAAAATGTACAATAAATGAAAAGAAAAAATGTAAACCGTTTCATTTAAAATTAAACACACCTTCAAAAACAGGTTATGTGTAGTGTCTTCAATAAAATATCAAAATATGCTCATAAAATTAGATCAGATTCACATATAAAACAGCACAGGTAAAATGTAGAAGCATGCCATTTCTTTTCTGCTATTTGTGTATTCTAAATTTGCCAAAGCACTAAAAAATATTCTATGTAAAAATTTCAATTAGTGTGTTAAGTTTTTGATGACTGTTATTGATTTACTGTTTGGTAATAGTGGTTAATAACATTTTTTATTATATTTTACCACAGATTCAACTGCAGATCATTTCAAATTTTGAGAATGCCGTCTAAGGATAGAATCAGAAAGGCTACAAAACGTCAAAGACAGCAGGTTCATCAATTAATGCAGCAGTCCTCTACAATAAAAAATCGTCAAATCACCAAGAAAGCACCGGGTAAGACCACGAAATCATTCATAAGAAACATTTGTAAAAAAAAAAGTAGTACTACAGAAAATGTTTTAGTCCAGAAAAAGAGAAGCAATTTAAACGGAAAGGAAAGGCCAATCAAAAATGTTACTGCTAGAGCAAGAGATAACTCTGTGCATGATAGTAGAAGGAAACAACAGTTTAGGGACATTCGTAAACGAATGTTCCGCAACAGGATAATTGGCAATTTGTTAAAAAATATTAAGAAAGGTCAACAGAAAGGGGTTTTTTATAAGAGAAAAAAAAAGTTGAGAAAGTTATTGATCAGGCATTCGAAATTAAACGAAAGTTATTTATTTTGATAATCAATAGAATTAGGAAGCTAAACAAGGCAATTTATGATTTCAAAACAAATAGTAGATGGAAGAGAACAGTTAATCGTAGTAATTTTTGTGAAGTTTTTTCAGGAGTATGGATGCATAGTTCAAGTTGTGAGGCATTTTTTAATGAGGAGAGTTATTTCCAGGATAATGATTTGGTGCATGCAGTTGACACCAATGGTCGAGCTTATGAGGTGAAAGATGGTTGTCCAGTTGAAAAAGAAAAACTTGTGACAACAGAGACAGAAGAGGTGTTAGGTAATGAGGTTTTAGGAAGACGTCCTAAGGGACCTGTGTACACCTGGAAGTGTAGTAGTATTTGCAGTGTGCGACAGGATTCCATCAATTTGCTTTGTGATTTTGTACGGACATTTAATAAGAAAAGTTTGAAGCAGAAAATGAAGTTGTTGCAAGAATTAGATCCTTGCAGAGTGAGAGAAGTGACAGGTTTGCATGGTCATTCACTGGCTTGTCTTTCCAGGAGAGTATGCCAGAGTGTTTTTCATCATTTCAGGATGCTAGCAGTGCATCATAATAAAGTGAGGAAATTACTGAGAATGTTGTATTATGCTAAGAGTCCAGCAGTTATGCTTAAACAATTATGCGCTGCTCTTTTGCATGGTTCTGAAATAGATGTGAAGAATATATGTGAAGAAATTGAGTTTTGTTACTTTGGAAGTAAAGAGGAGAATGTTGAAATTGACCCAGAAGAAGAGGGTAATGTGGAAGATAGTGTACAGGTTTCCAGTACAGATAATTTTCAGAAGGAAATTGCCACGTTTCAGGTGAAATCAAGTGAGAGGCCTAATTTCACTTGTGTGTGTTGTCGACGCACTTATTATAAGAATCAGACTAAGTTACTGGATTTATATGCAAAAAGTGAAAGGGAAAATAATAGTGAATGGAAGGATTTCGCAACACACTTGATGGTAGAAAATTGTTTTGATTTGGGATTGGATCAACGTGTGTGTACTTATTGTTGTAATACATTAAATCAAAACCAGATGCCTGCTAGAGCGGTTCATAATAATCTGGAATTGGTTGAGATTCCTTCTGAATTGAAGGATTTAAATACTTATGAATCTATTTTGATTCAAAGTATCCATCCCTTTCAGGCTATTGTAAGAATGGAGCCAAAGACAGGGAAATTGCCTCCATCAGATTTACAGAGAGGATTAAAGGGAAGAGTTGTTTATTTGCCTCTAGATTTGAAGAAAAACATTTACACAATTGGAGTAGAAAAAGTGGAAGAGGAACCTCTGGTTATCTTAGTTAATGGGGTTCCGACAAAGAATAAGAAAATATGGCAAGATTTAGTAGATGTTAGGAAAGTCTAAAAGGCAACATTGTATTTGAAAAAAAATAATAAGTACTATAAGAATGTATATGTTGCAGAAGAGGAAGTAAGTGAGGAAGAGGATAGCGATTTGTGTGCTGGTCAAATTGAGAAAGTAGAACCCTCTAAAAGTGAAGAAATATATGAACATTATAGTGTTCATCCTTTGCATTCCAAGGAAGTCATGGGGAATGCTATTGAGTTGTTTCAAATGAAACAAGCCAAAGGGAGTCCCATTAGTGTTTGGGAGGAAAGTTTGGAAGCTCTGTGTTTCCCACAGCTATTTCCAACAGGTCAAGGAGGAAGATATGATGAGCGACCTCATCAAATTCCTGCTTCTGAATACCGGACTTTACGATTGTATGCAGAAGATGCTAGGTTTCGACAATGCATTCCCTATTTGTTTCATCTCCTGTTTGAAAGCGATCTGTCTGGACTGTCATATGCAGTGAACCACATCTTGAAAAGTGGTATACAGATGCAAAACATCTCGGCAAGTGACTTTATGGATAAAGTCAATGTCCAAGACAGTATTTTGGATTGTCACCTGATTAATCTCATGGCGTGTCAGCGTGGTACTAATGAGTACTGGTACCGTCGTCATGGTGATTTAAAATGTATGCTGAGGAACTTAGGAACTCCCACATGGTTCCTCACTCTGAGCTGTGCCGAGTATGGCTGGGAAGACTTACTTGAATTTCTACGAGAGGCAAATGGAAACATTGAAAACATCGAATTCAGGACACCCGGAGAACTGTGCTCTTTGGATCCAGTGAATGTATGCAGGTACTTCAATCATAGATTTGAAGCTATGATGTCTTTCATCATGAATAAGAAGAATCCACCTCTTGGAGAGGTGTTGGATTTCTTCTGGAGAAAGGAGTACCAAGCAAGAGGTGCTCCTCATATACATATGCTGCTGTGGATCAAGGATGCACCTAAGTTTGGAACAGATCCAGAAGACTTAGTGATGAGTTTCATACAACAGTATTCTACATGTGCTGTTCCAAACGCAAAGGAGGACAAAAGCCTAAGAGAACAAGTTCTACGCTTCCAAAGCCATCGTTGCGGAAAGTACTGTCGTCGTAAATTCAGAAACAAGGACAAATTCTACACCAAATGTCGTTTCGCCTTTCCACGACCGGTGATTTCTAAAGGAAGAGACAACAGTTTGATGTCTTCGCTGCGACATAATGTGATGAAGAAATCACCTAAAAACACATACAATTTGAAAAGGAACGAAGAGTCCAAGTACATCAAAGACTACAACCCAGTGATTTTGTCCATGTGGAATGCTAACATGGATATACAGTTTGTGGCTGATAACTGTATGGCTGTGGCTCGGTATGTGACATCTTACATCACCAAAAAAGAAAAGACAGAATTGAAGGATATGTGGGAGGACATTTCCCATGAAAAGAGCCTCAGTAAGAAGTTGTACAGTTTCAGTCTGAAGATGTTGTCGCATCGAGAAATCGGAGCTTACGAATGTTCTGACCGGTTGTCTTCAGCAAGTCTCTATGCCAAATCTAGGAGTATCGTTTGGGCGAGTCTTGGTCTTGCTGCAATGCGTAATCGAGTTCTGAAACCTGTGCGGGAAATTGAGTATTTGGCGGAAAAGGAGCCAAACAGTACCGATATTTTGAAGACCAACATGTTGGATACATATTATCCAAATCGAAGCAGTCACCTCGAGAATGTTTGTCTGTATGAGGTTCTACAAAATTACATATTCAAGAGGAACATCAAAGAAGATATTGATAAAGGAGTGTATACTGTAATTGGAAGTGAGGGATGTCTGGTCAAGCAAAGAAAATGCCACTTGGTAAACCATCGAAAATTGAGTGGCGAATCTCCTGAAAAAAAGGAGTTTTTCTATTTAGCACTTTTGTAACTTTTTAAGCCTTGGCGTGCAGAAGAGGAACTGCTTGGAGATTTCCTCTGTTACGAAGACTCTTTCACTGCCGCCAAGGAGACCATAGAATGTCCTGCTTTTCCCAAATATCTTGAAATGTGGAATGCGGAAATCGAGCAGGAAGCAACGATTGCAGCCGAGATTGCCAGAGACAGTTCTCAGGACAGTCAGAGTTCTGTTTCATTGAGTCAGGATCCACTAGGAGGACCTGTTATCGAAAATGAAGCTGCCACTGCCATGAATGAAGTGGAAAGAGCCATGGCACATGCTCAAGAGGATGTGGTTAACTTAGAAGACTTGGAAAGACAACTCAACGTTGAGCAGAGGAAAATATATGACGAAGTTACCAAGCAAATTGATCATGGATTAGGTCATGAGAAGAAAGAGTGCTCATGTACGTCGTTGAAGCCTGTCCGACTGTACGTGAGTGGAGAAAAGGGAACTGGAAAAAGTTTCCTCATTAAAGCAATTTCATGTTATTTGCAGGAAAGGACTGAGTCACCGCTGTCTTGTGTTGTCACCGCTCCAACTGGACTGGCAGCACATAACATTAAAGGTATTACTTTGCATCGTCTATTGATGCTGCCAGTGGAACATGATAACATATTACAATACCACAAGTTATCTGGAGATGTTTGTTGTGAAGTTTCAAGAGTCTTGAGGAAAATGAAACTTCTTATCATTGACGAAGTAAGCATGGTTTCTAATGTCATGCTTGCCTTTGTGCATTTGAGAATGCAAGAAGTTCTTAAAACAGAGTATGATGTGGTATTTGGTGGCAAACACATCATTGTTTTCGGAGATCTTCTGCAGCTGACACCAGTGAAAGGACAACCTGTGTTCAAAATGCTCACGCATGAAGATACCAGGAAGTGCCTAGGGAGCATTGGCAACGTCAATATATGGTTAAACTTCAATTATGCTGAACTGCATGAAAATATGCGTCAGGCGAAGGATGAAGATTACAAGAATATTCTACAAGATGTTAGAATTGGAAAAGTGACCGAGCATGGGAAAGAAGCTTTACATGCACGATTACTGTCAAATTTATATCCAGAACAAGACGTTGTGCCTGAGAATATTTTTCAGAAAATTACTGAGAAGAAATCTGGAATATGTTTGATGCCAACTCTTGCAGAATGTGCCATCTTCAACAACAAAATGTTGCATTTAGAAAACCAAGAGATTGTGAAACTGGAAGCTATTGACAGAGTAGAGCATATGGGATCAACAATTATGTTGTCTGAGAATTTGAAAACAAAATTGGATTCATTAGAGAAGACTATATCTAAAACTGCAGGTTTTGAAAAGACTCTGAATGTGTGCTTAAACTGCCGTATAATTTGAAGAAGGAATTTACATGTTGAAAGAGGTCTGGTAAATGGATCAATGGGTAATGTTGTTGAGTTTGTGAAATACAGAAATAGAGATGGAATTGAATTTTTAAAAATTAAATTTGATGGCATTGAGGAAGTACAGTTAATTGGTCGTTGTTCTGCTAGATTTTTGCTTGTAAAAGACTTATATGTTCGCCGTAAGCAGTTTCCTGTTTGCTTGGCATATGCGGTGACAATCCATAAATCGCAAGGTTTAAGTGTAGACAGTGCATTGGTGAATATTGGCAGTTCTGTGTTCAAGGAGGGTATGGCATATGTGGCATTGTCACGAGTTAGAACTTTATCGGGATTGTACTTGATTGAGTGTGATGTCACAAACATTTGTGCGGATCTAGATTGTGTTAAGGAATACAATAGGTTAAGAAGAGAGTATGCGCCACATTTGCCTCAATATCCTTTGTTTGAGAAACGTGTGGTAGGCCGGAAACGAAGAAATGTGACCAATAGTAGGGAGGTTGTAGCAAAAAGACGAAAAGTCGATGAACCTGAAATTATAAGCAGAAAGAAAAAGGATTCTGTTGAAGATGTTGTTGGTTTTCAATTTGAAAACAGTTCTGGTGTCAACTGCTATGCTAATGTAGTGGTTAAAGTTTTGTTTTCTCTAGAAAATGTAAAAGAAGAGATTGTGGTCAATTCTGATCAAAGATTTTGCAGTTTGTTAAATTCTGTGTTAGAGAAATGTAGCACTGATAGAACAAAAATAGAAAGTGTGTCTGAAATTCGAAATCTGTTAGACAGATGTTCAGGTCAAACACAATTCTCTCAAAATATTCAGCAAGATTGTCAGGAGTTTTTAATGTATATGCTTGATGTATTGCATGCTGAAGGTGTAGATGTAGATCACCTGTTTGGGCTTTCTTATCAATGGCAGCATGACTGCGAGAACTGTAGGGTATCAAGTACTACTAGTGTAGACTCAGAAAGATTTATATATTTAACTTTGCCAGACAGTAAATCAGTGTCCTTTAATAAGCTAGTAAAAGCAGCTGATCACAACATGGAGTGTAGCCAATGGCGGTCCTTCAATAACATCAGGACATTACACAGCTTATTTAAAGTCTAGAAATGGCTGGTCATTCTGCAATGATTCTGTTTTAACTTAAAAAAAAAAATTGCCTTTTGACCTTAAAAATTCTTACCTGGTGTTTTTAAAACCAAAATTTTAGGGAAGGAATCTCAGGATTTGCTCTGAGGAATTTCAAGAGGTTCTAATGGCTCCTACACGATTTGGCCTTGAGGATAAGTGTAGTACAGAGTCAAAAGTTATTTTTGAGTTTTAAATAGTTTCTGGAAAAAAAGAATATTTTCTTACAGAAAGTGGTGGGCAGAGATTAGTTGAAGGACAACAGAGTATTTCCCAAAGCAAACGGTGTTCTTACCATAACACTTGACGTCATGGAAAAATAACTGCACTTTGTATGAGTTCAGAAAAACTGTTTCTTTTTATAAGCTAATTCAAGCAGCCAATTAAAACATGGAGTAGAGGGAATGTAAGTCTGCAATGCTGTCTAGATTATTGGTCCAAACTTTTGATTATAATGTCATTTTGAAAATCCAACTATATAAACCTGATGAAAGTAAGTCTTCAACTTTAATTACAAATGTTGTGGCTACACAGTCGTTGATTTTAGGAAGAACATTTGTAACTGCAGCTATTATATGGCATGATGGTCATTTGACAGATCCGCTTATTACACAGCTTATTTAAAATGTAAAAAAATTTGCTGTTTCGGAAATTATTCCCATTTGACTACGATACAATGTTG
Organism: Lissotriton helveticus; assembly: GCF_964261635.1. Taxonomy (NCBI): domain Eukaryota; kingdom Metazoa; phylum Chordata; class Amphibia; order Caudata; family Salamandridae; genus Lissotriton; species Lissotriton helveticus. The sequence continues at coordinate 1,595,722,835 of NC_136059.1, read as the reverse complement.
CCTTTTTATTTAAAAATATTCTTACTTTCTGTTTTCAGAAAAGAGAATTTAGGGTAGGTAACTGGCGTATAATGATTCTAGGGGTTGATATAATTTTATCTACTGTTTTATATTGCTTTGTGATTAAAAGTGATGTAGAGAATTAAATAATTGAAGTACTCATAGAGGTAGTGTAAGTCTGCTTCATAGTAAGCAGTATCAGTGTCATAGGAAATGTAGAACATGAGTGAGCAAGAAGGGTAAGATATTACTAGTCCAGGATTGTGAAAGTGATCTTGAACGTTTTCTTTCTGAAAGTTGCGGAAATACAAAATGACGGGATTTGCTTAGAAGAATTCCAAGAGTTATAAATGGCTCTTACACGATTTGGCCTTGTGGAAACGTGCGGTAGAGAGCGAGCAGTCATTTATTGTATGTAACATATTTTTCAAAACGATGGAGCTTTTCTTTCAGAAAGTGGCGGGCTGAAAATAATAGCAGCACAACAGAGTGTAAGCTGTTCATAGGATATCCTTCGACGTCATGGAAAGTAAGTTACTTTTCAGGAGTTCTGATTTCTGTTTGGTTATGTTATATGTTTTTTTTTAAACACAATCATTTTGATTGTGTTTTTTTTCCCCGCTGTTATATGATGAATACCTTCAAGTCACTATTTTTAGTGAAATTTGATAAATTCTGAGAACAGCAAAAATAAACCATTTAACATGTATAATTAATTCTGTACTTTTTGTATTTATGAAATACATTTAGAACTGTGTAGTAGGCATTGAAAAGCAAAGGCTTCTATAAGTGTCAAAGTTGTTGTATACAGTGCTCACATTCTACGTACTCTTTCATATGCTGGACTACATCTGCACAATGAGATACCTAAGCTAAGGAAACACAGGTGATGTGATTGTGGAATGAGCAAAAAAAATTGCACGTTTTTCAATTATATTACCTGTGTTTCCTAACATTACACATCACATTGTGTAGATGAGGTTTAGGCCTGTTCCAGGAGACAGAGGAGGTCTGACATTTGTTCAAGAGTGCAGTGGACATGACTCACTTCGTTATTAGGCCTGCACATGTATTATCTCCTCTATACTCTTCAACAAGCCTAAATTTCATCTGCAACCCTGAGTAGGACTTACCCGAAACAAATCTGTGGATAGGTTACACCTTATCAGCATCTAGAAACAATCATTTAAAATGTTAAGGGCAGTTTTATGAAGGCTGTGTGCCTCTTTTACGCCGCTGTTCCGTCACTTTTGTGTAAAAGATGCACCATGTTGCAAGATAGGCCTCAGTTCATTTCCAGCAAGATACCGTCAGTTTAAAATGTATATAATTAGGACTGGGTAGGGGGCATGGAGAAGCTGAGGCTTCAGTAAGTGTCAAAGTTGTTGCATGCAGTGCATACTCTTTCATATGCTGGACTACATCTACACAATGAGATACCTAACCAAAGGAAACACAAGTGATGTGATTGTGAAATGAGCAAATGAAATTGCACGTTTTTCAAATACATTACCTGTGTTTCCTAACATTACGAATCACATTGTGCAGATGAAGTTTAGGCCTGTCCAGGGAAACAGAGGAGGTCTGAACTTTATTGGTTGGCCTGGACATGTATTATCTCCTCTGTACTCTTCAACAAGCCTAAATTTCATCTGCAACCCTGAGTAGGCCTCACCTGAAACCAACGTCTGGATAGGACACACCTTATTGCCATCCTGAAACAATCATTTAAAATGTTAGGAACAGTTTTAAGATGATTGTGCACCTCTTTTGCGCTGCCATTGCGTCACTTTTGTGAGACAACAGCAGTGCAAAAGATGCACCATGTTCCAAGATAGGCCTCACTTCATCTGCATCAAGATACTGTTAGTTTAAAATGTATATCTTTAGGACTGTGTAGGGGGCCTGGAGAAGCAGAAGCTTCTGTAAGTGTCAAAGTTGTTGAAAAACTGTTTGTCCTTCAATCTTTTCCCTTGTCTTTTCTAATTTTTAAATACATGTTTTAATATTTTTCAAATGTTTGTTCTCTCTTTCACAGATTGAAAGTATAAAAATAACAAGTGACTAAGTTAACAACAATTATAAGGTAAATGTTTTGTACTCTTTTCGTTACATTTCTATCACATTTAACTACTATTAGTTCCACTGCTTCATTTCTTTAACCCTCACTTTCCTGCCTTTGCTACTTCCCTCATTCCTTTCTCTATTACTTACTTACTCTACTCCTTTCATTCCTTTTCTCAGTCTCTCTCTTCTCATAGTTCCTCACTCTTGTTCACTCACTCCGTCTCTATTACTCTTAGTGTCTCTGACTGATCACTCTTTCACTACTTTCTCTGTGTAGTTGAAGCACACTAAGGGGCATATTATGAACACAGCCAATAAAATTATTGCTGTTTTTATCGGCTGAAAACTGCTGCAAAAGTGGTTTTAGCTGCAGTTTTCTGCCGCAAAAGCGGCTTTAGCGACACATTTCTGCCGATAAAAGCTGCAAAACTTTTATTGCCTATGTTGATAATATGCCCCTATGTTATTTAGATTTCTTTGCTGTTTCAATTATTCTTTTTCTGTTACTTCTTCTTTTCTGCTTTCTGTTTTTTCTCTCTGTTATTCCACATGTTTTAATCTTATTTTGAACATTCACTCACATTCTCTAAGAAACTCTTCTTTGTTATTCTTCTACTCTCCTTTTTTTCTTTCACTTCCTTATCTATTTTGTTTTTCACAATTATATCCTCTTCCATCTTTTCTTCGGTAAATAAATCTATTAAACAGTACCTCTGCTTTAGTCCCTATAGCTGTCTTTCTTTTAACATTACTCTCTGTTTACTTCCCTTATACTTACTCTTCTTTTTTTATTTTTTATTTTTTATTTTTTTGGGTTCGCTCCCGGTTCGCGTACCGGAGAGCGAACCGGGAAGCGAACTAAAAGAAATAGAGGTTGCCAGAGTGCTAAACATTCTAGCAATTATTTTATAAAGGGGAGGTAGTTCTGAAAAGAACTTTTTTTTGTATGTTTTTGTTGTTTTATATATATATATATTTTTTTTAACATTTTTTGTTTTTTTGTATTTTTTGAACAATTTTATGTTTTTTTTGGGTTTTTTGGGGGGGAAACAACGAAAAACAGGCATTGGAAAGGGCTCAACAGGAGCAATTTTTTTTTATTTTTTGGGGCGTTTAGAGCACTTGTGGTTTTCATATGCTCTGTTTATCAAATTAATACTCATATTGCCACATGAGAGTAAGTTACCGCAATATATACACACTATCTTCATGTGCACAAAGTTTTCTTGAATGTTTGGCACTGTTTCCCGTGCCTCTGGCCCCGACAGAGTTACCTGTGCCGATGTCCTGGCCACAGGAGTTGGTGGGTTGTCCTGGAGGTCACGCATCTCTGCCCTGCTGTAATTTAGTGGATGCCACCTCTGCATGTGACGGTGCATAGTATAGTTGCCGTAACTATACTTCTTATCTGTGCCTCTAGATAAGTCTTCTTTGCATATGAGGCATGTCACATAGCGAGCATTAACTTTTTTTTGTCCTTCAGGAAAAGAAAAAAACTGCCAAATAAAACTATTTTTATGGTGAGATATCCGGGGCTCCTCACGTAAAAACTGTGTTGCCTGTATTTCCTCTTCCTCTTCTTCATCCTCTTCCTCCTCTGTGTTGGGAAGGAACTGTGGAGGTGGTCCTCTCTTCCTATGAGGAGGTGGTGGTGGTGGTGGGGGTGCACCAGCTGCAGCTACTAATGAAGCCATTTTCTACTCAGCAAAATAGGTCTTCCTTTCACAAAGTTGAAAGTCAGAGTGAGAAAAAAGGTGGGGGCTTTCATCATTTTGGAAAAAAAATAGTTCTAAACCAATGAAAAGTGTTATTTTTAGGTCACATGACCTAGCCTTACATCATTAGGAAACCAAAAGTGAAATGAACCAATGAAAAGTTTTATTAACAAGTCACATGACCTGTTACGCTTATGTTACGCGCTGCGGGACGCGCCCCGGATCGCTTCCGGGGAGCTGCGCTTCGCTCCTCGGTTCGCGCTCCGGAGCACTTCCGGGTGCGCTAAAGCGGCGCGTCATTAGACGCATTACGCGGCAACGCGATACGTCGCGCTTTCACGACGCGCCCCGGATCGCTTCCGGGGAGCTGCGCTTCGCGTCTCGGTTCGCGTACCGGAGCACTTCCGGGAGCGCTAACGCGGCGCGTCATAAGACGCATTACGCGACAACGCGATACGTCGCGCTTCCGCGACGCGTCACGATGTTGATTTCTAACGCGGCAGTTGCGCAAACGGAACGTTTACCGGTTCGCGGACCGGGTCGCGGCAGCAAATTGAGCTAACGGGAAGCTTCCCGGTTCGCGAACCGGGAGCGAACAAAAAAAAATAATAATAAAAAAAATTATTAATAAACATATAAAATATATTTTTTGATTTAAAGAAGAATACATTTTACAGCTATAGATATTAGCTTTTAAAAAACCAATGAAATTCACTGAAAAAACCATAGGTTATAGACCATATATAGTTAGGAATTAGCATTTACAAAACCTTGAAAATTCACTGAAAAAACCATAGGTTATAGACCATATATAGTTAGGAATTAGCTTTTAAAAAACCTTTTTTTACTCACACAAAACCATTGAAATTCCATATATAGTTAGTTGTACTAACTATATATCGCGCACCCGCAATCCACTGCTGATCATGTCACATATTACATCATTCATGACATGGTCAGTGACATCACTGATGACATCACTGATGACATCTCAAATGACATCACTGATGACATCACTGATGACATCTCAAATGACATCACTGATGACATTACTGATGACAACATCCAGTGACTGTATGTTTCTGTAAAGTTAAAATATGTCTTACATATTGAAGAATGAGTGGATTTATAAGTGTCTGGATGAAGGATTTATTAGGTGCATGACTGACTGTATGAGTGACTGATTAAATGTGTCTCACTGAGTGCATGGGTTAGTGACTAAACTGTCTTAATTTGTGCATCATTATGTCTGTTGTTCTGTAAACTGCTGCATGTGTTGATCAGTACCTATATGAGTAACTATATGGGTTATTGGTTGATTGCCCAAGTATTTGTATGGGAGACTGAGTGTGTGTGTGGGTGGCTGGGAGGTGTGTAACTGTGCATAGATGTGTGAGCAGTTGATTCACTAGATGTATGGGTTCAAAAGTGCATTTGGAAACACCTGTATGGGCGGTTGACTGTGTGCATGAGTGTATTGGTGAGTGAATGGATATCTCAGTGCTAAATGTCAAAGTAAGTACATATGTAAAACAAAGTACATGTGAGAGTTGGCATATATAAATAACTGTGCATGAGAGCTAGTGAATGTGTGAGTGGCTGTATGGATCATTGTGAACTTGTATCAGGGATTGTATAAGAGAGTAAATATGTGTTAGTATATGTTTGAATAAGTAAGGTGTGTATAACTGTATAGTTGAGGAAATGGAGGTGTGATTGATTCTTTGCATGACTGACTAGGTGTGTGAGTAACTCCATGGATGAGTGACAGTCTGTGAGTGTCTGTTTACACTGAGTGTATCTAAGGTTATATTAGAGTCTGAAGAGGTTCATCGTATTATCACATGAATGATGTCATCAGTGATGTGATCAGTAATGTCAAATGAGATGTCATCAGTGATGTCATCAGTGATGTCATTTGAGATGTCATCAGTGATGTCATCCGTGATGTCATCAGTGATGTCATTTGAGATGTCATCAGTGATGCCATCAGTGATGTCATCAGTGATGTCATCAGTGATGTCATTTGAGATGTCATCAGTGATGTCATCAGTGATGTCATTTGAGATGTCATCAGTGATGTCATCAGTGATGTCACTGACCATGTCATGAATGATGTAATATGTGACATGATCAGCAGTGGATTGCGGGTGCGCGATATATAGTTAGTACAACTAACTATATATGGAATTTCAATGGTTTTGTGTGAGTAAAAAAAGGTTTTTTAAATGCTAATTCCTAACTATATATGGTCTATAACCTATGGTTTTTTCAGTGAATATATATATATATATATATATATATATATATTCACTGAAAAAACCATAGGTTATAGACCATATATAGTTAGGAATTAGCATTTACAAAACCTTGAAAATTCACCGTCCGGCCGCCATCCACCGGAGGTCCGGCCCAAAGACGGACGGGACATTTCTTCTTTCTTTTATAATGGCTGCGACAACACTGGGGGGGATGTCTTGCACATGCCTCCGACCCCCCCCCCCCTCGTCCTCATCGCCTGGTCCGGCCATAACAAATGTCAAGCGAGACGCCGTGGGGTGCACTGGGTGGGAGAGACGGTGCGAACAGGCCTCTCCCGCCTCCCCAGGTGGAGGCTTCCCAGCTGCACCCTCAGCGCTCCAGGCGCCCGGAAAAGGGTTCTTCCACTGTGGCGATGCTGCAACGTCTCGCCCGGCAGGGTGGAGCCCGTCCGCTCATTTGACCCCGCGATCGCCGGTAGCTACCGAACTCTCAAAATGGCGGTCGACCTGGCAAGAGCGGGCCCAGCATAAAGAAATGGCCAAGGTCACTGGTTGACTCCACCACCGTAGTTCTCCACGACCTTGAAGATTCTAGAGGAGCCGCGGGAGTCCCCAACCCCCGCAGACACCCCCGATGGGGAATGACTGCCATGATCGCCCGTGGAGTGACGAAACTGTAGCCGCGGGACGTCGGCGCTCCCATGCTGGCGCCAGCCTCAGTTTGAATGACTAGAATCCTGCAGACCACAGTTCGGATCAGTTCCGGTGAAAGCACAGTGTGACCCGGTAGGAAAAATTGTTGCACCCCCTCCCCTTTTTGACTGATGGTTCAAACCACCGATCCTTTCCTTTGCCCTTTTAACGGAACTTTGGACTGCCTCCCCCCCCCCCCCCGGGGCGCCCCACGCCGTTATTCGGAGGGCGGCAACTTACTGGACATCACCTTGGTGCCATCCACATTTCAGCGCGTTCTGCTGCCTTGGAACTATTCGCACAACAGACCGCTACTGACGACCCACCCCCCGGGACGCCCCACGCCGGATACCCAAACAGTGCGGCACCCAGGCAACATCACCTGGGTGCCGTCCAGAAATCTGGACGTTGTGCTGCCTTGGGACTATTCGCACAACCGACCGCTACTGACCATTGTTCCTTCTTTTTCCCTGAAAATGTTTAAATGTTTTTACTGTTTTTGTTTTGTTGTATATATTTATAAGTTATTAAAGTTTTATATTCCTACTACTTTGTTGGAGTGCTATATATTTTTAATGTGACACATAATTGTAAAAACTTTGATGTACAAAGAGTCGTCCCTGGAATCTTCCGCTTCAGGCTCGGTCCCCTCCCCAATCACAATACAGGATGGTTTTCAGATAGTAGGAATGCGTGTGGTGTGACGGATCTCATCGGGTGTGGGCCTTGATCTACTATAACTCCTTTGAAGAGGGGTGATTCTTTACAGCTGGGGCCATAAACTACATCTGCTGGGCTAGCTGATAGCCTGGGACCGGCCTGGACAATCGGACACAGAGGAAGAGGAGTGTCAGAGGGTGCGGTAGTGAATAGGGCGAAAGGGAGGTGTCGGGCGGGCACAGAGTGTGATTCTCAGGGAAGAGCAGCGCAGATGGGGGGAGGTTTATTGCCCATGCATAAGACAGAGAGCGGGGGTGACCAGTGCCTGGGGGAGATGCTTGCGAGGGTGGGGAGCCATGCTACGGATCGACAGCGTGCAGAGAGTGGGTCTGGTCAAGGCATCTAAAATGGCTGCCGTGCACGACAAAAGTGTGGCATTTGAAAAAAGGCAAGATGGCGCAGACAATGTTTTTCAACACTTCCTGATTTCCTTCGAATCGAACGTTAACAGACGTTGGGGCATATTACCAAAGTTAAGCGATATTTATCGCTAACGATGCTTAGCAACGAATTTTTTACCGCTAAGCATCGTCAGAAATTATCGCAGATAAACCTTGCTATTATCAAGGTTTATCGCAAATGCGATAAAAAACGGCCGCAATGCATGAATATCGCTGAAAAGTCAGCGATATTCATGCATTACCGAGCTAATGCTCTTAGCCATGTTATCCACCTCCCATTGGATAACATGGCTAAGAACTGCTCAGGGCAGGTGTTAGTTTTTGGAGATATTCGCGCTTAGCGCGAATATCTCCAAAAGTTGGTAATAGGAGATAGATATCTTGCATGTTGTAATGCAAGTTATTGTGGTATATGAAACTCATACCATAATCTCTCAGGAAAGCAGGAACTGATCCTTTTGGGACCGCCTGAGAAGGCCTAGGTGGTGAGGGGTACTCTACTTTGCCCCCTTTTCACGTTCTGAACTATTTTATTTTACTCTCTTCTGTAATTACACAAAATGGCAGCGATAGGATGCATCAGAGACAGACAGTGAGAGAAAGGAGGCCGGAGATGAAGAAGAGATGTCAAATACACATTGGAGATAATATAGTGGGAGAAGGGAAGTAAATATGAGTAAACTTACTATGTAACATAAAAATGTTGCACTCTATACTATAAGTCTCATTTTATACTACAATCACTTCGCTACAACCTCATAAATTAAAAATAAAAATGAATAATGTCTCAAACAATTTTTGATTTCTAAATATAAATGTGGGACACCCCCGCGCCGCACGGCCACCAGCTGCTGCGTGTGCCCATTTCCTTGCCCTCTGCCTCGCTGACGGCTGACTCCGCTGTTGGTTGGTTGTTTTGGCCTTGTTTTGACCTTCATTTGTGCCTGTTTTTCTTGTTCTTTTTTGTACCCGTGTTAGCGTCTTAAACCCCATTTGTATTGTTATTATTATTTTGTTGCCGTGTCAGCATTTCTCCTTCCTGTTTGCCCGCCTACCTCGCCGCCCTCCGTCTTCCCTCCCCGCTTCCCGCCACCACCGCAGACCCCGCCCCTTTTTTTCCTTCTGTTCCCTCCCCGCTCCCGCCTCCCAGCTGCTCCGCCCACCCGCGCACTTGGCCTTATATGGCGACCGCGCGACGCAGGTGAGTGTGACCCACTTGAGGGACACCCCCGCACCGCACGGCCACCAGCTGCTGCGTGTGCCCATTTCCTTGCCCTCTGCCTCGCTGCCGGCGGACGGCTGACTCCGCTGTTGGTTGGTTGTTTTGGCCTTGTTTTGCCCTTCATTTGTGCCTGTTTTTCTTGTTCTTTTTTGTACCCGTGTTAGCGTCTTAAACCCCATTTGTATTGTTATTATTATTTTGTTGCCGTGTCAGCGTTTCTCCTTCCTGTTTGCCCGCCTACCTCGCCGCCCTCCGTCTTCCCTCCCCGCTTCCCGCCACCACCGCAGACCCCGCCCCTTTTTCCCTTCTGTTCCCTCCCCGCTTCCGCCTCCCAGCTGCTCCGCCCACCCGCGCACTTGGCCTTATATGGCGACCGTGCGACGCAGGTGAGTGTGACCCACTTGTGGGACACCCCCGTGCCGCACGGCCACCAGCTGCTGCGTGTGCCCATTTCCTTGCCCTCTGCCTCGCTGCCGGCTGACGGCTGACTCCGCTGTTGGTTGGTTGTTTTGGCCTTGTTTTGACCTTCATTTGTGCCTGTTTTTCTTGTTCTTTTTTGTACCCGTGTTAGCGTCTTAAACCCCATTTGTATTGTTATTATTTTGTTGCCGTGTCAGCGTTTCTCCTTCCTGTTTGCCCGCCTACCTCGCCGCCCTCCGTCTTCCCTCCCCGCTTCCCGCCACCACCGCAGACCCCGCCCCTTTTTTCCTTCTGTTCCCTCCCCGCTCCCGCCTCCCAGCTGCTCCGCCCACCCGCGCACTTCGCCTTATATGGCGACCGTGCGAACGCGCAGCGTTGACGCGCAGCGTTGACGCGCAGCGGGCGCGCCGATTGTGCGCCGAAGGCGCGCCAAAGGTAAGCCCGTCTGCGCCCGTCCACGACCGGATCGCGACCAGCGCCAGGACCCCTGGCCCACGAGGACCCCGACCGACCCGCCTGACATACTCCGCCGCCACCCTCATCGCACTCAACACCGGCCGACTCCCAGAATGCCACCAAGCCACCCCACGACGCACCCACGGACCTTTCAGCTGCCACGCCTGCAAGTTCACCTGCATCCGGACCTGCCTCGCACCAGCACCCGCCAAGTCGAACACCAGCAGCACCCACCTCAAGTGCATCCTGCTCAACACCCGCTCCGTCCACAGACACGCCATCGAACTCTGGAGCCTCCTAGACGCCACAGCCCCTGACGTTGCCTTCCTCACGGAGACCTGGATGAACGCCTCTTCAGCCCCCGACATCGCCATCGCCATCCCAGAGGGCTACAAGATCGTCCGGAGGGACCGCAACGCCAACCAGATGGGAGGAGGCATCGCCATCATCCACAGGAACACCATCCGTCTCACGACCAGCACCGACAACACCCTGACCAGCGCCGAACACCTGCATTTCCAGATCCACACCAACCCGAACACCACCCTTAGAGGCACCCTGATCTACAGACCTCCGGGACCACGCACACAATTCAGCGAGGACATCGCCGACTTCGTCAGCCCGCATGCCCTCCCCTCCGCTGACTACATCCTCCTGGGGGACCTCAACTTCCATCTGGAGAACAACAACGACCGCAACACCAGCACCCTGCTCGACAACCTCGCCAATCTTGGACCCAAGCAGCTGGTGTCCACCCCCACCCACCTCGCCGGACACACACTCGACGCCGTCTTCTCATCCTGCAAAGACGTCGCCTTCAGCCACGCCACAGAACTCCACTGGACGGCCCACAGCTGCGTCCACTTCACCTTCAAGAGAACGACGACCCACCATCACCAGCAACAGGCCGCCCGCAGAAGCTGGAACAAGATCACAGCAGACCAGCTCGCCACCTCCCTGAGCCAGCACCCTCCTGCCAGCTCAGCGAACCCCAGCCAGGCCGCCGACAACCTCACGAAGTGGATCAGCATCTGCGCGGACGAGCTCGCCCCGCTGAGGACCCCGCCCAGCAGACCCGGCAGCAAGAAAGCCCCGTGGTTCTCCGACGAACTCAAGAGCTCCAAGAAGAACTGCCGAGCCCTCGAGAAAGTCTGGAGAAGGGAACCTACACCGGACAACAGGACCACCCTCAAACTGGCCACTCGGAAGCACCACCAGCTGATCCGCGCCGCCAAGAAAACTGCATTCAAGGACCGGCTGGACAACAACGCGCACAACAGCAAGGAACTCTTCAACATCGTGAAAGAGCTATCCAACCCCAGCGCAGGAACCAACGACATCACCCCATCGCAAGACCTCTGCGACTCCCTCGCTTCTTACTTCCACAACAAGATCGCGGACATACACAACAGCTTCAACAAACAACCAACGCACACCATGACCGAACAACCACCCCCCACCACCACCCTCAACGCCTGGACCCCGATCAGCACCGAAGACACCATCCGCACGATGAACTCCATCCACTCCGGATCACCGACCGACCCCTGCCCTCACCACGTCTTCAACAAGGCCGACGCTGTCATCGCACCCCACCTGCGAGACATCATCAACACATCCTTCGACACTGCCACCTTCCCTGAGAGCTGGAAGCACGCCGAACTCAGCGCTCTACTCAAGAAACCAACAGCGGACCCCACCGAACTCAAGAACTACCGCCCCATCTCGCTCCTCCCGTTTCCAGCCAAAGTCATCGAGAAGACCGTCAACAAGCAGATGGCCGCCTTCCTCGAGACGAATGGATCCCTCGACCCCTCACAGTCCGGCTTCCGAGCCAATCACAGCACCGAGACCGCCCTCATCGCCGCCACCGATGACATCCGAGCCCTGATGGACAACGGAGAAACAGCGGCCCTCATCCTCCTAGACCTCTCCGCGGCATTCGACACTGTCTGCCACCGCACCCTAGTACAGCGCCTCAGCAACGTCGGAATCCAGGACAAGGCGCTGGAATGGATCATCTCCTTCCTCGACGGAAGAACACAGAGAGTCCGCCTACCACCGTACAAGTCAGAGGCCTCCGAAGTCATCTGCGGCGTCCCTCAAGGATCCTCTCTGAGCCCCACCCTCTTCAACGTCTACATGAGCCCCCTCGCGGCCATCGCACGCCAACACAACCTCAGCATAATCTCCTACGCCGACGACACCCAGCTGATCCTCTCCCTGACCAACGACCCCGCCACCGCCAGAGCCAACCTACACGAAGGGATGAAAGAGGTAGCCGAGTGGATGACGACCAGCCGCCTGAAACTGAACTCGGACAAGACGGAGGTCCTCATCCTGGGCTCTTCACCCTCCGCCTGGGACGACTCCTGGTGGCCTCCCGCCCTGGGCACCGCACCCAAACCGACAGACCATGCACGCAACCTGGGCTTCATCCTGGACTCCTCCCTCTCCATGACCAGGCAAGTCAACAACGTCTCCTCGGCGTGCTTCAACATCCTACGCATGCTACGGAAGATCTTCTGGTGGATCCCCACCGAGACCAGGAAGACCGTCACCCAGGCCCTCGTCACTAGCCGACTGGACTACGGCAACGCCCTCTACGCCGATACCACCGCCAAGCTCCAGAAGAGACTCCAGCGGATCCAGAACGCCTCAGCCAGACTCATCCTCGACATCCCACGACACAGCCACATCTCCGGACATCTGAGAGACCTTCACTGGCTCCCCGTCAACAAAAGAATCACCTTCCGCCTCCTCACCCACGCACACAAAGCCCTACACGACCAAGGCCCGAGCTACCTCAACAGCCGGATCAACTTCTACGCTCCCAAACGCCACCTCCGTTCAGCCAACCACGCCCTCGCCGCCGTCCCCCGCATCCGAAGAGCAACTACAGGAGGAAGGTCCTTCTCCTACCTGGCCGCCAAGACCTGGAACTCCCTCCCGACCGACCTGCGCCTGACCCAAGACCACCTCTCCTTCAGGAAGAAGCTGAAGACCTGGCTGTTCGAGCAGTAGCGGCACCCCCCCCTCCCCTAAGCGCCTTGAGACCCTACGGGTATGTAGCGCGCTCTATAAGTGTCATTGATTGATTGATTGATTGATGTATTCTTCTGAATTTTCATAATTTGAAAGAACTAGTAACATGTCCTCATCAGGAATTTCCTCTTCAATCATCTCATCAGGAATCTCCTCATGAAAAGTCTGCAATGATGATTCTTGTAACTCTATGGTCTCCAAACATTCGATAAATTCGCCGTCAAGAGATTGATCAAAAAAATCATTCAAGTCATCTCCTCCTTGTGAGAATATTTCATTATTGGTGCTGTCAATTTCAATAAATGTAGTGGATAATTCAAAAGAAATTACCACGGTCTCTTCATTGAGATCCATTTTATTTTGAAATTTCTTGCTGTAAATTGCAGAAAAAAATAATCACTTTCATTTATCGTTTTTAGTAATACATAATATAAAACTAACTTTATCAAGTATTTAGTATAACAGAAGGACTGTAAATAAATAACAGAAAACATTTTTCAAATTATCTTAAAGTGTACAACATAGTTCCCCTTACAAATTAACAACTCACCTTTTTGAAAGTAGAAGAAGCGTTAATACTGTGTAAATCAAACACCAGAAATTGAGCACCAAAAATTCCTCACAAATGTACCTCAGACAGTAGTATCACAAAATGGCTGTGGTTTCCTCTCATTTTAGATATATACATAACCAATTAACTTTCATCACACACAAATACAAAACCAAAGTAACATTTTAATTGGTTCTAAATTTCAACACTTTCAAATGTGTTTTCCCCATGCAATTTTCCATAGGACATTTAGATACGTCTACAGCCTGATTGGCTGAACGGATTTACACCAAACTTGGCAAAATGGTACATCAAACCTAGGGGGTCAGGGAGGATCTACTATGCCCCCTTATGGTCATTTGCCCCTTCGCTTTGGCCTCCTCTTGTCTCTCGATCCTACCGAGAGACAAGATGGCGGCCGCTACGGACTGTTTGGAATGTTTACAGACGCCGGAGAACCAATCAGCTTCGCTTCACAAAGCTCCGTAACGCGAAAAGTACGCGAAGCGGAGCGCTGCCCGGTCCGCTGTCACAGATATATATCTTTTTTTGAACGTTAATTTCTCAAAATCCACTGGAGCACATATATTGAGACATAGCAAAGGCACATCGGGCTACCAGTACCTACAATTTTGCCAAGTTTCGTGCAAATCCATTCAGCTGTTCGATTATTATTTATTTATTTATTTATTTGCCCCGCGGGGCCCTTTTAAAACCCCCACATCAAACCTAGGGGGTCAGGGAGGATCTACTATGCCCCCTTATGGTCATTTGCCCCTTCGCTTTGGCCTCCTCTTGTCTCTCGATCCTACCGAGAGGCAAGATGGCGGCCGCTACGGACTGTTTGGAATGTTTACAGACGCCGGAGAACCAATCAGCTTCGCTTCACAAAGCTCCGTAACGCGAAAAGTACGCGAACCGGAGCGCTGCCCGGTCCGCTGTTACAGATATATATCTTTTTTTGAACGTTAATTTCTCAAAATCCACTGGAGCACATATATTGAGACCTAGCAAAGGCACATCGGGCTACCAGTCCCTACAATTTTGCCAAGTTTCGTGCAAATCCATTCAGCCGTTCGGGCTAAAAGTGAGGCCAACCGCCCTATGGAAATTAACATTGGAAAAACGCGTTTTGGGACCCCCCTTTTTTCTCGGCCCCCCCTTGACGAACCCCCCCCAAATTTCCAGGGGCTGCTCAGAAACAAAATGTTCCATTTTCCTGAAAATTTCTGCCAATTCCGTCCACAAACGCCAAAGTTATTAGACATAGAATTTTCAAAAATCCCATAGAGAAAAAATCCTAACTATATATACCTACTGGCGACCGCCAGTAGGTAATATATATATATATATATATATATATATATGAAAGCTCCAAGGTACCCACAGGTTAAGGATGCACTCATTCAGCAGCCCTTGTTTCAAACGGGTAAAAGACATCACCGCACCCCAGTCTGCAGCTTCTTATGTCTCGATTGAAAGCCTGACGCGTTTCTGAGCCTACGCTCGTCTTCAGAGGCTCAACATGAGTTTCTGACGCTTTGACACTCCCACTATTTAACCGCCCTCAGATGAGCGAACTCGTGTGAGTTGGAACACACTGCCTTGTGGGACTTGTAGTTCGTGTCTCTTCCCTGTATGGGTGCGTATTCTGCCATTTCATAGCCCTTGATGGGCCCCGGGATGCAGATGTCCATAGTGAGGTGATGTATTTTACCCATTTGAAACAAGGGCTGCTGGATGAGTGCATCCTTAACCTGTGGGTACCTTGGAGCTTTTATATATATATAAATATATATATATATATATATATATATATATATATATATATATATATATATATATATATATATATATATATATATATATATATATATATATATATATATTACCTACTGGCGGTCGCCAGTAGGTATATATAGTTAGGATTTTTTCTCTATGGGATTTTTGAAAATTCTATGTCTAATAACTTTGGCGTTTGTGGACGGAATTGGCTGAAATGTTCAGGAAAATGGAACATTTTGTTTCTGAGCAGCCCCTGAAAATTTGGGGGGGGTTCGTCAAGGGGGGGCCGAGAAAAAAGGGGGGTCCCAAAACGCGTTTTTCCCATGTTAATTTCCATAGGGCGGTTGGCCTCACTTTTTGCCCGAACGGCGGAATGGATTTGCACGAAACTTAGCAAAATTGTAGGGACTGTTAGCCCGATGTGCCTTTGCTAGGTCTCAATATATGTGCTCCAGTGGATTTTGAGAAATTAACGTTCAAAAAAAGATATATATCTGTGACAGCGCTCCGGGTAGCGCCCCGGTTCGCGTACCTGACGCGTAACGGAACTTCGCGAAGCGAAGCTGATTGGGTCTCCGGTGTCTGTCAACATTCTAAACAGTCCGGAGCGGCCGCCATCTTGCCTCTTGGTAGGATCGAGAGACAAGAGGAGGCCAAAACAAAGGGGGAAATGACCATAAGGGGGCATAGTAGATCCTCCCTGACCCCCTAGGTTTGATGTGGATGCTTTAAAAGGGCCCCGCGGGGCAAAAAAAAAAAAAATTCTTTTTTGTGTCTGTCAACATTCTAAACAGTCCGGAGCGGCCGCCATCTTGTCTCTCGGTAGGATCGAGAGACAAGAGGAGGCCAAAACAAAGGGGGAAATGACCATAAGGGGGCATAGTAGATCCTCCCTGACCCCCTAGGTTTGATGTGGAGACTTTAAAAGGGCCCCGCGGGGCAAAAAAAAAACAATTTTTTTTTGTTTTTTTTGCGTGGGGAGCGCCCGGTTCGCGAACCGGGAAGCGGCCCGGGGAGCGTACTATTAGGAAAAAAGAATGATAGACTTTTTAAATATTGTATGTTAATTGATTGTTTGTTTTGTTGATTTTTATTTATTTATTTATTTTTTAAACAATAATTTATTATTGTCATTGTGTTTCAAAATTTAATAAAATGTCTACCATTTCACTGTCTGAAATGTCGTTATTTTCATTGAACATAGCTTCTAATGTTTGAGTGTGTAAAATGTCCTCATTTTCAAGGAGGACATCTACTGATTGCACACATTGCAGTAGTTCTTGGTCCCAAGTTTCATCCATAAATTCAATATCATTTGGATCAATGATTTCTTCGTTGGTCTCTGCAAGGACAATTTCAAATGATACTTTCTGTTCGCCTTCCATTTTGCCTGAAATTTGCATTAAAAAAAAATATATTAGTAGAGATAGGGCACTGTTGGGATTAATTTTAGATAGGCAGTTTTTAACAGTGAATTTATCTTTGGGCAGTGTATAGTATCAGAGTGGAAGTAGGAATATAAAAAAGTGTATGTGATTTAACGTAAGTAAATTCATAATTATAAAAGACAAGCCTAACTCCATCCATAACTGTAACAGAGAAGTCTATCTAAATCTATAACTACTACAGAGGGATAGTATATAACTATCAGAAAAAGTTTACCATATTAACCTCTTGTGCACAATATACTTCAGTTTTTAAAATAACAACTTACCTTTAAAAAGAAGTTGAAGTTATTAGTGAAAATCCTATTGAAATGTACACCAGGAAGTAGTAGTCAAAATGGCTATGTTTCCTTCTCTTCCTTTATATATATTCAGGTACATAACCAATCAAATGTCAGGTAAAAAAAAATAGAAAATGAAAGTAACATTTTAATTGGTTGTCAATTCCAACACTTCAGATGTGTTTTGTGAAGTAATTTACCTCAGGGTATTTAGAGAGGTCTACAGGCTAAATGGCTAAATGGAATTCCAACCAAATTTGTGAAAATGGTAGGGATTGGTATGTAGTATGAGCAAATCTATATTTGGTGAAAGTGTCTCTAGGGTTTCTTCTGTAAATTACTTTCCCACCTTTTTTATTGGAGCGCTTCCCGGGGAGCGCCCCGGTACGCGAACCGGCAGCGTTACGGGAGTCCACCTTTTTGTGTTTCGGTCAAATTAAAATACAAGATGGAGGGCAAATAATGTTCAGAATGGGTAGAAGGGGGCACGGTAGACGTATCTTGACCCCCTAGGTTTTCTGAGGGTGGCTGAGGAGGCCCATATGTGCGGAAAAAAAACATTTTTTTTTTACATTTCGCACGGTTAGCTTCCGGTTCGCGTACCGGGTAGCGCTCCGGGGAGCGTACTTTGTTGAAAATTAGTGAAAAAAGTTAGAGTAAAATAATAATTGTGAGTGATCAGCTGTAGGGTAGATCTGAGAAGAGCTTTTGGGTTTATGGTACATTTAGGTACTTATAAGTAGGTACCAATGCATAGTCTTAAATTCAGGTTGAAAACTCTGTTCCCTTCATCTGAGAAGTGAACTCCATCTCCTCTGTAGATATCTTGCATGTAGTAACGCAAGTTATTGTTGTAGATGGAGCCCATTCCATGGTCTCTCATGTAAGCTGAAACAGACTTATTTACATGCTTCCTCGATTTCTCAATTTGTGGACAAAATTCGTTTGACCACCTCCATTTCTGTCTTTGGCATATATTTGAATATACCAAGGCAGTTTGAGGAAAAAGTGCCATCAATTGCTCAAAGGTGTCCTTTAAAAGCATTTCCAGACCTACCCCAGTCAAAGTGCCCAAGTCATTACCTCCACAGTGCACAATTAACAGGTCAGGTTTTGGCAAATGCATAAAGGTTTTCACCAATGGTATCAATTGGTGACATTTTAATCCTCTGTGGCCAAACCACTTAATTTCCACATCTTGTAAATTGAGGTTAGGTAAATTTCTGTTATCAGCATACCTCTGAGCCCAGTAGATGTAACTATGTCCAACAATCCAGACAGAAAACATGGTGAGAGGAGGTTCTGCTGCAGTCAGATGAAGTGTGGCAATGAAATGGGAGTTGAAAAAATAAGAGTTTAAAATGAAAAAAACTGTGGAGTTTCTGTGTTAATGAAGCAGTAGCAGTGATTGGTGGATTTTGATTGCTGAAAACAGAAAGTTAGGGTGCATGGATGAGTTCTTTGAAAGATGTAATTTGAATGGTCAAAAAAAAACATTTTATGAAAGATTGCACTGGATATGGAGGTGTACTGAGAGTTCAGAGTTCAATTGAAACATTGTTGTGTGAACTTGCAAACATGAGAGGTCTTTCAGGAGGTGGTTGCTATGCAAAAAAGGCAGAGAGGGCAGAGGGGGGAAGGGTGTTGATTTGAAAAAAGTGAGGGAAGAGTTTTGATTGGGTGACATGAGAGATATGTGTGATGAGTTACAGCATTTCTGTGCTTTTCATAGCTGCAGACTCTGGAGTGCATACCTTTTGCTCTGCTAAAGACAAATTGGTGTGTTTCTGAGACTGTTTTGAAACTCATAAAGTATTTGCTAAGGTGAGAAAAGATTCATTTAATTTAGATAGACAATAGTATGCTTTAGGGAGAAAATTATGAAGAAAGTTCTGGATTTAAAATGTTGCTTTGTGTCAATTGTTTTACAAATAGATTTTGTTTCTTTGAGTTACATAGCCATGTTAAAAGTGACCCTTAAAAAAACGCTTTCATGTGTCTTAGGGCATTGTAAGTCATTTCCCGATGAATGTAGGTATATAATTGATTTATATGATGTGTTTAAAATCGTTTTTTGAAAAATATTAGGTTTCTTGATATGTACTGCTAGAGCTTCATAGGTTGCTTGGGGCATATTTATAAGGCATTTGAGTCTCTCTGATGTTATTTTTCCCATTTTAATTTAAGACCTTTCCTCGTGGAGCAAGGTCCTTGTAAATATGCCCCCATCTGTGCTTGGCAAATTTAGATTTTAATTCTTTGACTAACATAGCCATGTTAAAAGTGACCCAGAAATGGTGCAAGGGCCTTAAAAAAACGCTTTCATGTGTCTTAGGCCATTTTAAGTCATTTCCCCTTGAATGTAGGTATATAATTGATTTAGATGACGTGTTTAAAAACGATTTTTGAAATCAATTAGTTTACTTGATATGTAGTGCTAGAGTTTCATAGGTTGCTTGGGGTATATTTAAAAGGCATTTGAGTCTCTCTGATGTTATTTTTTTCATTTTAATTAAAGACCTTTCCCCGTGGTGCAAGGTCCTTGTAAATACGCCCCCATCTGTGCTTGGCAAATTTAGATTTTAATTCTTTGACTATCATAGCCATGTTAAAAGTGACCCAAAAATGGTGCAAGGACCTTAAAAAAACGCTTTCATGTGTCTTAGGCCATTTTAAGTCATTTTGCCTTGAATGTATTTGAATAACTGCTTTACTTGATGTGTTTAAAAACGTTTATTGAAGTCATTTAAGTTTCTTGATATGCACTGCTAGAGTTTCATAGGTTGCTTGGGGTACATTTAAAAGGCATTTGAGTCCCTTTGATGTTATTTCTCCCTTTTTAATGAAAGACATTTCCTCGTGGTGGAAGGTCCTTGTAAATACACACCCATGTGTGCTTGGCAAATTTAGATTTTGATTATTTAACTTACATAGCCATGTATGCCTCTTTTGCATCACTGTGCATCATTTTTGTGACGCAGCGGCGGTGCAAAAGATTTGCTATGTGGCGACATATTTACAACTTGATGCATCTAGGCAGATGTGTCATGCTGTAAAGTCCGGTGCCACATGAAACCGATGCAGCAGTGATGCAAAAGATGCACCATGTTGCAAGACAGGCCACATTTCATCTGCAACAAGATAAGAAGCTGAATCTTTTGTAAATGTCAAAATTGTTGTATACACTGCTCAACTTATGAGTACTCTTTGATATGCTAGAGTCCATGTGCAGTATGAGATACCTAAGCAAAGGAAACACAGGTGATGTGATTGTGAAATGAGGAAAAGAAACTCCACATTTTTCAATTACATCACCTGTGTTTCCTAAGTTTACGAATGACATTGTGCAGATGAGGTTTAGGTCTGTCCACGGACACAGAAGAGGTCTGGCCTTTGTTCAAGAGTGAAGTGGACATGACTTACTTCATTGGTAGGTCTTCACATGTATTATCTCCTCTATACTCTTCAACAAGCGTAAATTTAATCTGCAACCCTGAGTAGGCCTTACCTTAAACAAACCTCTGGATAGGCCACACCTTAATGTCATCCTGAATCAATCATTTAACATTTTAGGGACAGATTTATGATAGGTGTATGACTCTTTTGCGCCGCTGTGCGTCAGTTTTGTGACGTAGCGGCGGTGCAAAGGATTTGCTATGTGGCGACATATTTAAAAATTGATGCATCTAGGCAGATGTGTCATGCTGTAAAGTCCTGTGCCACATGAAACCGATGCAGCAGTGATGCAAAAGATGCACCATGTTGCAAGACAGGCCTCATTTCATCTCCAACAAGATAAGAAGCTGAATCTTCTGTAAATGTCAAAATTGTTGTATACACTGCTCAACTTATGTGTACTCTTTGATATGCTAGAGTCCATCTGCACTATGAGATACCTAAGCAAAGGAAACACAGGTGATGTGATTGTGAAATGAGGAAAAGAAACTCCACATTTTTCAATTACATCACCTGTGTTTCCTAAGTTTACGAATGACATTGTGCAGATGAGGTTTAGGCCTGTCCACGGACACAGAAGAGGTATGGCATTTGTTCAAGAGTGAAGTGGACATGACTTACTTCATTGGTAGGCCTTCACATGTATTATCTCCTCTGTACTCTTCAACAAGCGTAAATTTCATCTGCAACCCTGAGTAGGTCTCACCTCAAACAAACCTCTGGATAGGCCACACTTTATCGTCATCTTGAATCAATCATTTAAAATGTTAGGGACAGATTTATGATAGGTGTATGTTCCTAAGTTTACGAATGACATTGTGCAGATGAAGTTTAGGTCTGTCCATGGACACAGAAAAGGTTTGGCCTTTGTTCAAGAGTGAAGTGGATATGACTTACTTTATTGGTAGGTCTTCACATGTATTATCTCTTCTGTACTCTTCAACAAGCGTAAATTTCATCTGCAACTCTGAATAGGCCTCACCTGAAACAAACCTCTGGATAGGCCACACTTTATCGTAATCTTGAATCAATCATTTAAAATGTTAGGGACAGATTTATGATAGGGGTATGTCTCTTTTGCGTCACTGTGCGTCACTTTTGTGACGCAGCGGCGGTGCAAAAGATTTGCTATGTGGCGACATATTTACAACTTGATGCATCTAGGCAGATGTGTCATGCTGTAAAGTCCTGTGCCACATGAAACCTGCGTCAGTTTTTATATAAGTGTTTTGTTGCAAGGTATGCATTAATTTGCATGAAATCCCTGTAAAACTAACACAGTGAAATTTAGAAGATTTCACTGAGTCAGCTTTATAGCATTGCTGAATCAAATCCTTACGCCTGTTTGAAACAGGCATAAGAAGTGATGCACCATGCAATGTGAGGCTTCCTCCTGTGCATTGCAGTAGACATGTTGCGCTTATGACGTGATTCCTGCAATGTGCTGCTTTTGCGGCACAGATGCGTGACGCATCTGTGCTGTTTTTGCTCAATGGTGCTCCACATTGTAAATGTGGCACACTATGGGTGGCAGAGCAGCGGTGCACATTAACTGGTGCATTCATTGAAAACTTGGACATAGGCCTCACCTCCTCAGCATCGCTGGACATGGCTAAATAATAGCTGCAAAATGTTACTCTTGTTAAACAAATTTACTATTATAATCTCTGAGATTTGTCTCTTACTGTGCAACATCTCATTGTTGTTCTCTTTCTTTAAAGATAACGACAACATCAACATGAGTGACAATCAGCAATCAGTTGATCTCGACCTCATCATTGAACTTGTAATTGAAACGTCAGTGGAAGTAGATCCCTTGGATGATTTAAATCCTGAGGATGATGAAGAATATGATGAGGATGCCGATTTGTCAGAATTGTATGAGATAGGGTGGGAAGCTGACCTGCTTGAGCCTATGGAACTATAAACATTTATTTTTAAAATTTACAATAAATGAAAAGTAAAAATGTAAACTGTTTAATTTTAAATTAAACACACCTTCAAAAACAGGTTATGTGTAGTGTCTTCAATAAAATATTAAAATATGCTCATAAAATTAGATCAGATTCACATATAAAACAGGACAGGTAAAATGAAGAAGAATTCCATTTCTTTTCTGCTATTTCTGTATTCTAAATTTGCCAAAGCACTAAAAAATATTATATGTAAAAATGTTAAGTAGTGTGTTAAGTTTTTGATGACTGTTATTGATTTACTGTTTGGTAATAGTGGTTAATAACATTTTTTATTATATTTTACCACAGATTCAACTGCAGATCATTTCAAATTTTGAGAATGCCAACTAAGGAGAGAATGAGAAAGGCTACAAAACGTCAAAGACAGCAGGTCCATCATTTACTGCAGCAGTCCTCTACCATAAAAAATCGTCAAGTCACCAAGAAAGCACCGGGTAAGACCACGAAAACATTCATAAGAAACATTTCTAGAAAAAAAAGTAGTACTACAGAAAATGTTTTTGTCCAGAAAAAGAGAAGCAATTTAAACGGAAAGGAAAGGCCAATCAAAAATGTTACTGCTAGAGCAAGAGATAACTCTGTGCATGATAGTAGAAGGAAACAACAGTTTAGGGACATTCGTAAACGAATGTTCCGCAACAGGATAATTGGCAATTTGTTAAAAAATATTAAGAAAGGTCAACAGAAAGTGGTTTTTTATAAGAGAAAAAAAAATTGAGAACGTTATTGATCAGGCATTTGAAATTAAATGAAAGTTATTTATTTTGATAATCAATAGAATTAGGAAGCTAAACAAGGCAATTTATGATTTCAAAAGAAATAGTAGATGGAAGAGAATAGTTAATCGTAGTAATTTTTGTGAAGTTTTTTCCGGAGAATGGATGCATAGTTCAAGTTGTGAGGCATTTTTCAATGAGGAGAGTTATTTCCAGGATAATGATTTGGTGCATGCAGTTGACACCAGCGGTCGAGCTTATGAGGTGAAAGATGGTTGTCCAGTTGAAAAAGAAAAACTTGTGACAACAGAGGCAGAAGAGATGTTAGGTAATGAGGTTTTAGGAAGACGTCCTAAGGGACCTGTGTACACCTGGAAGTGTAGTAGTATTTGCAGTGTGCGACAGGATTCCATCAATTTGCTTTGTGATTTTGTACGGACATTTAAGAAAAGTTTGAAGCAGAAAATGAAGTTGTTGCAAGAATTAGATCCTTGCAGAGTGAGAGAAGTGACAGGTTTGCATGGTCATTCACTGGCTTGTCTTTCCAGGAGAGTATGCCAGAGTGTTTTTCATCATTTCAGGATGCTAGCAGTGCATCATAATAAAGTGAGGAAATTAGTTAGAATGTTGTATTATGCTAAGAGTCCAGCAGTTATGCTTAAACAATTATTCACTGCTCTTTTGCATGGTTCGGAAATAGATGTGAAGAATATGTGTGAAGAAATTGAGTTTTGTTACTTTGGAAGTAAAGAGGAGAATGTTGAAATTGACCCAGAAGAAGAGGGTAATGTGGAAGATAGTGTACAGGTTTCCAGTACAGATAATTTTCAGAAGGAAATTGCCACGTTTCAGGTGAAATCAAGTGAGAGGCCTAATTTCACTTGTGTGTGTTGTCGACGCACTTATTATAAGAATCAGACTAAGTTAGTGGATTTATATGCAAGAAGTGAAAGGGAAAATAATAGTGAATGGAAGGATTTCGCTACATACTTGATGGTAGAAAATTGTTTTGATTTGGGATCGGATCAACGTGTGTGTACTTATTGTTGTAACAAATTAAATCAAAACCAGATGCCTGCTAGAGCGGTTCATAATAATCTGGAATTGGTTGAGATTCCTTCTGAATTGAAGGATTTAAATACTTATGAATCTATTTTGATTCAAAGTATCCATCCCTTTCAGGCTATTGTAAGAATGGAGCCAAAGACAGGGAAATTGCCTCCATCAGATTTACAGAGAGGATTAAAGGGAAGAGTTGTGAATTTGCCTCTAGAGTTGAAGAAAAACATTAACACAATTGGAGTAGAAAAAGTGGAAGAGGAACCTCTGGTTATCTTAGTTAATGGGGTTCCGACAAAGAATAAAAAAATATGGCAAGATTTAGTGGATGTTAGGAAAGTAAAAAAGGCAACATTGTATTTGAAAAAAAATAATAAGTACTATAAGAATGTATATGTTGCAGAAGAGGAAGTAAGTGAGGAAGAGGATAGCGATTTGTGTGCTGGTCAAATTGAGAAAGTAGAACCCTCTAAAAGTGAAGAAATATATGAACATTATAGTGTTCATCCTTTGCATTCCAAGGAAGTCATGGGGAATGCTATTGAGTTGTTTCAAATGAAACAAGCCAAAGGGAGTCCCATTAGTGTCTGGGAGGAAAGTTTGGAAGCTCGGTGTTTCCCACAGCTATTTCCAACAGGTCAAGGAGGAAGATATGATGAGTGACCTCATCAAATTCCTGCTTCTGAATACCGGACTTTACGATTGTATGCAGAAGATGCTAGGTTTCGACAATGCATTCCCTATTTGTTTCATCTCCTGTTTGAAAGCGATCTGTCTGGACTGTCATATGCAGTGAACCACATCTTGAAAAGTGGTATACAGATGCAAAACATCTCGGCAAGTGACTTTATGGATAAAGTCAATGTCCAAGACAGTATTTTGGATTGTCACCTGATTAATCTCATGGCGTGTCAGCGTGGTACTAATGAGTACTGGTACCGTCGTCATGGTGATTTAAAATGTATGCTGAGGAACTTAGGAACTCCCACATGGTTCCTCACTCTGAGCTGTGCCGAGTATGGCTGGGAAGACTTACTTGAATTTCTACGAGAGGCAAATGGAAACATCGAAAACATCGAATTCAAGACACCCGGAGAACTGTGCTCTTTGGATCCAGTGAATGTATGCAGGTACTTCAATCATAGATTTGAAGCTATGATGTCTTTCATCATGAATAAGAAGAATCCACCTCTTGGAGAGGTGTTGGATTTCTTCTGGAGAAAGGAGTACCAAGCAAGAGGTGCTCCTCATATACATATGCTGCTGTGGATCAAGGATGCACCTAAATTTGGAACAGATCCAGAAGACTTAGTGATGAGTTTCATAGAACAGTATTCTACATGTGCTGTTCCAAACGCAAAGGAGGACAAAAGCCTAAGAGAACAAGTTCTACGCTTCCAAAGCCATCGTTGCGGAAAGTACTGTCGTCGTAAATTCAGAAACAAGGACAAGTTCTACACCAAATGTCGTTTCGCCTTTCCACGACCGGTGATTTCTAAAGGAAGAGTGAACAGTTTGATGTCTTCGCTGCGACATAATGTGATGAAGAAATCACCTAAAAACACATACAATTTGAAGAGGAACGAAGAGTCCAAGTACATCAACGACTACAACCCAGTGATTTTGTCCATGTGGAATGCTAACATGGATATACAGTTTGTGGCTGATAACTGTATGGCTGTGGCTCGGTATGTGACATCTTACATCACCAAAAAAGAAAAGACAGAATTGAAGGATATGTGGGAGGACATTTCCCATGAAAAGAGCCTCAGTAAGAAGTTGTACAGTTTCAGTCTGAAGATGTTGTCGCATCGAGAAATCGGAGCGTACGAATGTTCTGACCGGTTGTCTTCAGCAAGTCTCTATGCCAAATCTAGGAGTATCGTTTGGGCGAGTCTTGGTCTTGCTGCAACGCGTAATCGAGTTCTGAAACCTGTGCAGGAAATTGAGTATTTGGCGGAAAAGGAGCCAAACAGTACCGACATTTTGAAGACCAACATGTTGGATACATATTATCCAAATCGAAGCAGTCACCTCGAGAATGTTTGTCTGTATGAGGTTCTACAAAATGACATATTCAAGAGGAACATCAAAGAAGATATTGATAAAGGAGTGTATGCTGTAATTGGAAGTGAGGGATGTCTGGTCAAGCAAAGAAAATGCCACTTGGTAAACCATCGAAAATTGAGTGGCGAATCTCCTGAAAAAAAGGAGTTTTTCTATTTAGCACTTTTGCAACTTTTCAAGCCTTGGCGTGCAGAAGAGGAACTGCTTGGAGATTTCCTCTGTTATGAAGACTCTTTCACTGCCGCCAAGGAGACCATAGAATGTCCTGCTTTTCCCAAATATGTACAAATGTTGAATGCGGAAATCGAGCAGGAAGCAACGATTGCAGCCGAGATTGCCAGAGACAGTTCTCAGGACAGTCAGAGTTCTGTTTCATTGAGTCAGGATCCACTAGGAGGACCTGTTATCGAAAATGAAGCTGCCACTGCCATGAATGAAGTGGAAAGAGCCATGGCACATGCTCAGGAGGATGCGGTTAACTTAGAAGACTTGGAAAGACAGCTCAACGTTGAGCAGAGGAAAATATATGACGAAGTTACCAAGCAAATTGATCATGGATTAAGTCATGAGAAGAAAGAGTGCTCATGTACATCGTTGAAGCCTGTCCGACTGTACGTGAGTGGAGAAGCGAGAACTGGAAAGAGTTTCCTCATTAAAGCAATTTCATGTTATTTGAAGGAAAGGACTGAGTCATCGCTGTCTTGTGTTGTCACCGCTCCAACTGGACTGGCAGCACATAACATTAAAGGTATTACTTTGCATCGTCTACTGATGCTGCCAGTGGAGCATGATAACAAATTACAATACCACAAGTTATCTGGAGATGCTTGTTGTGAAGTTTCAAGAGTCTTGAGGAAAATGAAACTTCTTATCATTGACGAAGTAAGCATGGTTTCCAATGTCATGCTTGCCTTTGTGCATTTGAGAATGCAAGAAGTTCTTAAAACAGAGTATGATGTGTTATTTGGTGGCAAACACATCATTGTTTTCGGAGATCTTCTGCAGCTGACACCAGTGAAAGGACAACCTGTGTTCAAAATGCTTACGCATGAAGATACCAGGAAGTGCCTAGGGAGCATTGGCAACGTCAATATATGGTTAAACTTCAATTATGCTGAACTGCACTGGTTGTGGCCCATCCACTGGAGAATGTGGGACATGACTGCCTGAAAATTGGGAATAGCAGAAGGGGAGTTAAGAGAAAAGATGAGTTGCAGGTCGTCCGCGTAATTAAACACGGTGACGTCCCACTGCCTCAAGGAAAGAAGAAGGGGGCGAAGGTAAAGATTGAAAAGAAGAGGGGATAGAGAAGAACCCTGGGGGACCCCGCAGGGCGAGTGCTCCCTGGGAGCCCTGAAAGTACCCAGGCTGAGGGTCTGAGACCTGCCGGTCAGAAAGGATTTGACCCAGGCCAACGCCAGGCCCTGGATGCCAGCCTGCTCAACACGGTGGAAAAGGATGTTATGATCCACCATGTCGAAGGCGGCAGACAGATCTAATAATACCAGGGCCTGGGGGGTACCCTTGTCAGCCCCGTCTCTCAAGGCATCCAGCACCGCCAAGATCACTGTCTCCGTAGAGTGGCCGGGTCTGAAGCCAGCCTGGTTGGCCTCGAGAAAGTTGGAACTCTCGATAAACTGTGAGAGACAGGTAGTGACGTGGGCCTCCAGGATTTTAGAAAAGAAAGGTAAAAGGGAAATAGGACGGTAATTTGCTGGAACGGCGGGGTCCGCCCCTGGCTTCTTCAAGAGGGGCACCAGAACGGCTTCCTTGAAGGAGCCAGGCACCGTGCCGGAAGAGAGAGAAGAGTTTAACAGAGGGAGAATGCAGTTGGGTAAGGAGTGGCAGATGGCCCGGAGTATGGACGGGGGGCAGCAATCGTCTGGGGATCCAGACTTGATGCGGGTGGCAAGAGTGGCCAGAGAAGTGGGGTCTAAGAGAGGGAATTGTGTAAATGAAAAAATGTTGTGAGGGGGGGGAACAGAACCAGCGCCAGGAGAAGTGACTGGAATGGTGTCCTTAATCAATACAATTTTTTCGACAAAATAGGTGCTGAGAGAATTACATGCTTCCTGTGTGGCAACCTGAGTGGGGAGCGTCCTGGGGTCGGAGGTAAATTCATTGAGGACTTTGAAGATTTCCTTAGATTGACATGGGGCCGATAAAATTTTTCCTGATGCATACGTTTTTTTTGCAGTGAGAATGGCAAGTTTGTACCTATTGCGGGCGGCCACATAGGCATCTCTACTTAGGGGGTGGTAATCTCTCCTCCACTTGCGCTCAAGTTGACGGAGTTCCAGGTGGAGGGATTTGAGATAAGGGGTAAATCATTTATGGGAATTGCTATGCCGGGATTGGGGGAACTTGGTTAGGGGGGCAAAGATGTCGCTGGCTGTCGTGAGCCAGTCTGCTACCGACCCATAGAGCTTATCGGTACCGGTGTCATTAGGTAGCAAGGGACAAGTTTGAGACAGGTGGGCTAGCAGTTTGAGGGGGTCGACAGCCTTCCACTTGCGAGCCATGCCGCCCTCCCGCGGGGGGACCCTAATCTGGCCGACCGCCGATATTGTGGTGTCGATCATAAAATGATCCGACCACACACAAGGTGTTATTAATGGGTGGGAGGACTTGACCCCATGGATCCAGATATGGTCGAGGATGTGGCCGCCCTTATGGGTGGCAGACCTGACCAGTTGAATAAAATTCAGGCTCGAGAGACCCTCGAACAATTCGGAAGCATGCGGGCCAGCGTCCTCGTGCTGAAACCAATAATTAAAGTCGCCAATGATGACAGTACGGGGGGAGGAGGTAGCAATGTTGGTGAGTTGGTCAATGAAGGCTGAAGGAAAAGACGGCATAGGGTGGGGGGGGCGGTAGAGTACCACAAGGGTGACTGCCCCAGCCTCCGTCCCAAGACTGAGAACCAGGGTATCCACTTCCGGCAGGGTCATAGCCGCGGAAGTAATGATCTTCAGGTCCTTGCGTATGACCGCCACCACCCCTCCCCCAGAACGACCACCTGGACGGTTGGTATTTAACAGGAAGTAGTCTGGGGGCAGTGCAGCCAAGATGTCCGGAAGTGAATCGTCAGTGAGCCAGGTCTCTGATAGCAATAGGACATCAGGACTCTCGGTGAGAAGTAGGTGCAAGATGTCGGCTTGGTGCTTAACCATGGAGCGGGTATTTAGGTACAAGACCCGTATCTGTGACTCAATGGGAGCCGGAGCCACAGATACTGGCGTCGACCCAAGATGGGGGGATGAGGTACCAGCAATGCCAAGGGATGTGATGCGAGTCCAGGTGTCGGGGGGGAGAGGGCTGGCGAAGGCATGTAGGCACTTGAGAGCGGCGGGAGAGTAGGGTATAAAGGTAGCGGCATCCCTGGCCCCTGGGCCCGTCCGGCCGCGGACGGGCGCAGACGGGCTGGACTTAGGCGCGACTTCGGTGCGCTGACGGCGTGCCCGCTGCGCCCGTCCGCTGCGCTCCCTGTATCGGGGCGCCATTTTATAGGTCTGAGGTGGTGAGGGGCCGAGCGCTGCACCGCTGACCTCCTCCCCCTCCTCACCTAAGATGGTGGCCACCAGCGCGTCCCAACGGGAAGTAATCTCCCGTGAGAGCGAACAAGAAGTCGGTAGAACAAATGCGGCAAGTAGAGCGCCTCAGAAGTGACACCTGCACAATTAAAACAAGGTTAGGCAGATAAAAACATTTTCAGAAGTTTCACAGTTTTAAAAATAAGCGCGAGTGTAGCGCGAGTGTAGCGCGAGTCAGGCGAGTGGCTAGAGTCCCACTGGCCGGCTCTGAGTGTCCAAACAGTTAAAGGCCCGCAACACAAAGACTTTTATAGGTCTGAGGTGGTGAGGGGCCGAGCGCTTCACCGCTGACCTCCTCCTCACCTAAGATGGCGGCCACCAGCGCGTCCCAACGGGAAGTAATCTCCCGTGAGAGCGAGCAAGAAGTCGGTAGAACAAATGCGGCAAGTAGAGCGCCTCAGAAGTGACACCTGCACAATTAAAACAAGGTTAGGCAGATAAAAACATTTTCAGAAGTTTCACAGTTTTAAAAATAAGCGCGAGTGTACCGCGAGTCAGGCGAGTGGCTAGAGTCCCACTGGCCGGCTCTGAGTGTCCAAACAGTTAAAGGCCCGCAACACAAAGACTTTTATAGGTCTGAGGTGGTGAGGGGCCGAGCGCTGCACCGCTGACCTCCTCCCCCTCCTCACCTAAGATGGCGGCCACCGGCGCGTCCCAACGGGAAGTAATCTCCCGTGAGAGCGAGCAAGAAGTCGGTAGAACAAATGCGGCAAGTAGAGCGCCTCAGAAGTGACACCTGCACAATTAAAACAAGGTTAGGCAGATAAAAACATTTTCAGAAGTTTCACAGTTTTAAAAATAAGCGCGAGTGTAGCGCGAGTGTAGCATGAGTCAGGCGAGTGGCTAGAGTCCCACTGGCCGGCTCTGAGTGTCGAAACAGTTAAAGGCCCGCAACACAAAGACTTTTATAGGTCTGAGGTGGTGAGGGGCCGAGCGCTGCACCGCTGACCTCCTCCCCCTTCTCACCTAAGATGGCGGCCACCAGCGCGTCCCAACGGGAAGTAATCTCCCGTGAGAGCGAGCAAGAAGTCGGTAGAACAAATGCGGCAAGTAGAGCGCCTCAGAAGTGACACCTGCACAATTAAAACAAGGTTAGGCAGATAAAAACATTTTCAGAAGTTTCACAGTTTTAAAAATAAGCGCGAGTGTAGCGCGAGTGTAGTAAAAGCAGCTGATCACAACATGGAGTGTAGCCAATGTAAATCTGAAATGATGTCAACATTAATTATACGAACATATGGCCAGTATGTCATTTTAATGTTCCAACGTTGTTGGGCTGATGGAACAAAATTGACAACTTTAATTAAAAATTTTGTAGCTTCGCAGTTGTCAATATCAGGAAGGACTTTTGTAACTGCAGCAATTATATATCATGATGGTCCTTCAATAACATCAGGACATTACACAGCTTATTTAAAGTCTAGAAACGGCTGGTCATTCTGCAACGATTCTGTTTTAACTTTAAAAAAAAAATTGCCGTATGACCTTAAAAATTCTTACCTGGTGTTTTTAAAACCAAAATTTTAGGGAAAGAATCTCGGGATGTGCTCTGAGGAATTTCAAGAGGTTCTAATGGCTCCTACACGATTTGGCCTTGAGGATAAGTGTAGTACAGAGACAATAGTTCATGGAAAAAAAGAAGATTTTCTTACAGAAAGTGGTGGGCACAGATTAGTTGAAGGACAACAGAGTATTTCCCAAAGCAAACGGTCTTCTTACCATAACACTTGACGTCATGGAAAAATAACTGCACTTTGAATGAGTTCAGAAAAACTGTTTCTTTTTATAAGCTAATTCAAGCAGCCAATCAAAACATGGAGTAGAGGGAATGTAAGTCTGCAATGCTGTCTAGATTATTGGTCCAAACTTTTGATTATAATCCAATTATATAAACCTGATGAAAGTAAGTCTTCAACTTTAATTACAAATGTTGTGGCTACACAGTCGTTGATTTTAGGAAGAAGATTTGTAACTGCAGCTATTATATTGCATGATGGTCATTTGACAAGATCCGCTTATTACACAGGTTATTGAAAATGTAAAAAAAATAGCTGTTTCGGAAATTATTGCCATTTGACTACGATACAATGTTGCCTTTTTACTAAAAAATATTCTTACTTTCTGTTTTCAGAAAAGAGAATTTAGGGTAGGTAACTGGCGTATAATGATTCTAGGGGTTGATATAATTTTATCTACTGTTTTAAATTGCTTTGCGATTAAAAGTGATGTAGAGAATTAAATAATTGTAGTAGTCATAGAGGTAGTGTAAGTCTGCTTCATATTAAGCAGTATCAGTGTCATAGGAAATGTAGAACATGAGTGAGCAAAAAGGGTAAGATATTACTAGTCTAGGATTGTGAAAGTGATCTTGAACGTTTTCTTTCTGAAAGTTGCGGAAATACAAAATGACGGGATTTGCTTACAAGAATTCCAAGAGTTATAAATGGCTCTTACACGATTTGGCCTTGAGGAAACGTGTGGTAGAGAGCGAGAAGTCATTTATTGTATGTAACATATTTTTCAAAACGATGGAGCTTTTCTTTCAGAAAGTGGCGGGCTGAAAAAACAGCACAACCGAGTGTAAGCTGTTCATAGGACATCCTTCGACGTCATGGAAAGTAAGTTACTTTTGAGGAGTTTTGATTTCTGATTGGTTATGTTATATGGGTTTTTTAAACACAATCATTTTGATTGTGGTTTTTTTTCCCCGCTGTTATATGATGAATACCTTCAAGTCACTGTTTTTAGTGAAATTTGATACATTCTGAGAACAGCAAAAATAAACCATTTAACATGTATAGTTAATTCTGTACTGTTTGTATTTATGATGTACATTTAGAACTGTGTAGGAGGCATGGAGAAGGTGAGGCTTCTGTAAGTGTCAAAGTTGTTGCATTCAGTGCGTACTCTTTCATATGCTGGACTACATCTGCACAATGAGATACCTAACCAAAGGAAACACAAGTGATGTGATTGTGAAATGAGCAAAAGAAATTGCATATTTTTCAAATACATTACCTGTGTTTCGTAACATTACGAATCAAATTGTGCAGATGAAGTTTAGGCCTCTCCAGGGAAACAGAGGAAGTCTGAAGTTTATTGGTTGGCCTGCACATGTATTATCTCCTCTGTACTCTTCAAAGAGGCTAAATTTGATCTGCAACCCTGAGTAGGCCTCACCTGAAACAAACGTCTGGATAGGACACACCTTATTGCCATCCTGAAACAATCATTTAAAATGTTAGGAACAGTTTTATGATGATTGTGCACCTCTTTTGCGCTGCCATTGCGTCACTTTTGTGAGACAACAGCAGTGCAAAAGATGCACCATGTTCCAAGATAGGCCTCAGTTCATCTGCATCAAGATACTGTTAGTTTAAAATGTATATCTTTAGGACTGTGTAGGGGGCCTGGAGAAGCAGAAGCTTCTGTAAGTGTCAAAGTTGTTGAAAAACTGTTTGTCCTTCAATCTTTTCCCTTGTCTTTTCTAATTTTTAAATACATGTTTTAATATTTTTCAAATGTTTGTTCTCTCTTTCACAGATTGAAAGTATAAAAATAACAAGTGACTAAGTTAACGACAATTATAAGGTAAATGTTTTGTACTCTTTTCGTTACATTTCTATCACATTTAACTACTATTAGTTCCACTGCTTCATTTCTTTAACCCTAACTTTCCTGCCTTTGCTACTTCCTTCATTCCTTTCTCTATTACTTACTTACTTACTCTACTCCTTCCACTCCTTTTCTCACTCCCTCTCCTCATAGTTCCTCACTCTTGTTCACTCACTCTGTCTCTATTACTCTTAGTGTCTCTGACTGATCACTCTTTCACTACTTGTTCATTATGCTTTCTCTGTGTAGTTGAAGCACACTAAGGGGCATATTATGAACACAGCTATTAAAATTATTGCTGCTTTTATCGGCAGAAGCGGCTTTAGCGGCAGTTTTCTGCCGCAAAAGCGGCTTTAGCGACACATTTCTGCCAATAAAAGCTGCGAAACTTTTATTGCCTATGTTGATAATATGCCCCTATGTTATTTACATTTCTTTGCTGTTTCAATTATTCCTTTTCTGTTACTTCTTCTTTTCTGCTTTCTGTTTTTTCTCTCTGTTATTCCACATGTTTTAATCTTATTTTGAACATTCACTCACATTCTCTAAGAAACTCTTCTTTGTTATTCTTCTACTCTCCTTTTTTTTTTCACTTCCTTATCTGTTTTGTTTTTCACAATTATACCCTCTTCCATCTTTTCTTCGGTAAATAAATCTATTAAACAGTATCTCTGGTTTAGTTCCTATAGCTGTCTTTGTTTTAACATTACTCTCTGTTTACTTCCCTTATACTTACTCTTCTTTTTTTGAAAGTCAGAGTGAAGAAAGAAGGAGGGGTTTTCATCATTTTGGAAAAAAAATAGGTCTAAACCAATGAAAAGTGTTATTTTTAGGTCACATGACCTAGCCTTACATCATTAGGAAACGAAAAGTGAAATGAACCAATGAAAAGTTTTATTAACAAGTCACATGACCTGTTACGCTTATGTTACGCGCTGCGGAACGCGCCCCGGATCGCTTCCGGGGAGCTGCGCTTTGCGCCTCGGTTCGCGCTCCGGAGCACTTCCGGGTGCGCTAACGCGGCGCGTCATAAGACGCATTACGCGGCAACGCGATACGTCGCGCTTTCGCAACGCGTCACGATGTTGATTTCTAACGCGGCAGTTGCGCAAACGGAACGTTTACTGGTTCGCGGACCGGGTCGCGGCACCACATTGAGCTAACGGGAAGCTTCCCGGTTCGCGAACCGGGAGCGGCTTCCCGGTTCGCGAACCGGGAGCGGCTTCCCGGTTCGCGAACCGGGAGCGAACCAAAACATAATAATTAAAAAAAAAATAATAAACATATAAAATAAATTTTTTGATTTAAAGAAGAATACATTTTACAGCTATAGATATTAGCTTTTAAAAAACCAATGAAATTCACTGAAAAAACCATAGGTTATAGACCATATATAGTTAGGAATTAGCATTTACAAAACCTTGAAAATTCACTGAAAAAACCATAGGTTATAGACCATATATAGTTAGGAATTAGCATTTAAAAAACCTTTTTTTACTGACACAAAACCATTGAAATTCCATATATAGTTAGTTGTACTAACTATATATCGCGCACCCGCAATCCACTGCTGATCATGTCACATATTACATCATTCATGACATGGTCAGTGACATCACTGATGACATCACTGATGACATCTCAAATGACATCACTGATGACAACATCCAGTGACTGTATGTTCCTGTAAAGTTAAAATATGTCTTACATATTGAAGAATGAGTGGATTTATAAGTGTCTGGATGAAGGATTTATTAGGTGCATGACTGACTGTATGAGTGACTGATTAAATGTGTCTCACTGAGTGCATGGGTTAGTGACTAAACTGTCTTAATTTGTGCATCATTATGTCTGTTGTTCTGTAAACTGCTGCATGTGTTGATCAGTAGCTATATGAGTAACTATATGGGTTATTGGTTGATTGCCTAAGTATTTGTATGGGAGACTGAGTGTGTGTGTGGGTGGCTGGGAGGTGTATAACTCTGTGCATAGATGTGTGAGCAGTTGATTCACTAGATGTATGGGTTCAAAAGTGCATGTGGAAACACCTGTATGGGCGGTTGACTGTGTGCATGAGTGTATTGGTGAGTGAATGGATATCTAAGTGCTACATGTAAAAGTAAGTACATATGTAAAACACAGTACATGTGAGAGTTGACATATATAAATAACTATGCATAAGAGCCAGTGAATGTGTGAGTGGCTGTATGGATCATTGTGAACTTGTATCAGGGATTGTATAAGAGAGTAAATATGTGTTAGTATATGTTTGAATAAGTAAGGTGTGTATAACTGTATAGTTGAGGAAATGGAGGTGTGATTGATTCTTTGCATGACTGACTAGGTGTGTGAGTAACTCCATGGATGAGTGACAGTCTGTGAGTGTCTGTTTACACTGAGTGTATCTAAGGTTATATTAGAGTCTGAAGAGGTTCATCGTATTATCACATGAATGATGTCATCAGTGATGTGATCAGTAATGTCAAATGAGATGTCATCAGTGATGTCATCAGTGATGTCATTTGAGATGTCATCAGTGAAGTCATCAGTGATGTCACTGACCATGTCATGAATGATGTAATATGTGACATGATCAGCAGTGGATTGCGGGTGCGCGATATATAGTTAGTACAACTAACTATATATGGAATTTCAATGGTTTTGTGTCAGTAAAAAAAGGTTTTTTAAATGCTAATTCCTAACTATATATGGTCTATAACCTATGTTTTTTTCAGTGAATTTTCAAGGTTTTGTAAATGCTAATTCCTAACTATATATGGTCTATAACCTATGGTTTTTTCAGTGAATATATATATATATATATATATATATATATATATATATATATATATATATATATATATATATATATATATATATCTATATATATAAGCAGTGTTCTTTTCAGTTTATGGCACGGAGTTTCCAGCCAGGAGATTGTTTGTGAACTCTGCGTGGCAAGGGAAAGGTGAAACGCATTTGCCTTCCATCAATGGACTTCAGGCTTTCAAGCACTTTTCGATATTAAAAGAATAAACAGCTTCACGACTACCGGCCCACTGGGGTCTGAAAACAATGTTAAGGACTTCGAAATTGCACTGATCCCACTGTTGAGAAACAGTGCTTAACTACAGGTACCAGCATGCTCGACATTTTTTGCTCACTTGAGACACCCACTGCCCACGTTTAAATTAAGAGCATGCAGCTGATGGTGCCATGACAAGCATCACAGTGCATTTCGAATCGTCTTCCTATGAGGAAGGGGCTATGCAAAGCCCCGAAACGCGTCAGGACTTTTTCACTTGGCTGTTTAAGAGTAATAAAAGTGCAAGTTACTACCTGAGGTCTGGTCAGGCGTACTTCTTTTAGTCAGAATGGGAGTTTTGCTGGATATATATATATATATATATATTACCTACTGGCGGTCGCCAGTAGGTATATATAGTTAGGATTTTTTCTCTATGGGATTTTTGAAAATTCTATGTCTAATAACTTTGGCGTTTGTGGACGGAATTGGCTGAAATTTTCAGGAAAATGGAACATTTTGTTTCTGAGCAGCCCCTGAAAATTTGGGGGGGCCGAGAAAAAAGGGGGGTCCCAAAACGTGTTTTTAACATTGAGTTTTCCATAGGGCGGTTGGCCTCACTTTTAGCCCAAACGGCTGAATGGATTTGCACGAAACTTGGCAAAATTGTAGGGACTGGTAGCCCGATGTGCCTTTGCTAGGTCTCAATATATGTGCTCCAGTGGATTTTGAGAAATTAACGTTCAAAAAAAGATATATATCTGTAACAGCGGACCAGGCAGCGCTCCGGTTCGCGGACTTTACGCGTTACGGAGCTTTGTGAAGCGAAGCTGATTGGTTGTCCGGCGTCTGTAAACATTCCAAACAGTCCGTAGCGGCCACCATCTTGTCTCTCGGTAGGATCGAGAGACAAGAGGAGGCCAAAGCGAAGGGGCAAATGACCATAAGGGGGCATAGTAGATCCTCCCTGACCCTCTAGGTTTGATGTGGAGGTTTTAAAAGGGCCCCGCGGGGCAAAAAAAATAAATAATAATAATCGAACGGCTGAATGGATTTGCACGAAACTTGGCAAAATTGTAGGGACTGGTAGCCCGATGTGCCTTTGCTAGGTCTCAATATATGTGCTCCAGTGGATTTTGAGAAATTAACGTTCAAAAAAAGATATATATCTGTAACAGCGCTCCGCTTCGCGTACTTTTCGCGTTACGGAGCTTTGCGAAGCTGATTGGTTCTCCGGCGTCTGTAAACATTCCAAACAGTCCGTAGTGGCCGCCATCTTGTCTCTCGGTAGGATCGAGAGACAAGAGGAGGCCAAAGCGAAGGGGCAAATGACCATAAGGGGGCATAGTAGATCCTCCCTGACCTCTTAGGTTTGATGTACCATTTTGCCAAGTTTGGTGTAATTCCGTTCAGCCATTCAGGCTGTAGACGTATCTAAATGTCCTATGGAAAATTGCATGGGGAAAACACATTTGAAAGTGTTGAAATTTAGAACCAATTAAAATGTTACTTTGGTTTTGTATTTGTGTGTGATGAAAGTTAATTGGTTATGTATATATCTAAAATGAGAGGAAACCACAGCCATTTTGTGATACTACTGTCTGAGGTACATTTGTGTGGAATTTTTGGTGGTCAATTGCTGGTGTTTGATTTACACAGTACTAACACTTCTCCTACTTTTAAAAAGGTGAGTTGTTAATTTGTAAGGGGAACTATGTTGTACACTTGAAGATAATTTGAAAAATGTTTTCTGTTATTTATTTACAGTCCTTCTGTTATACTAAATACTTGATAAAGTTAGTTTTATATTATGTATTACTAAAAACGATAAATGAAAGTGATTATTTTTTTCTGCAATTTACAGCAAGCAATTTCAAAATAAAATGGCTCACAATGAAGAGACCGTGGCAATTTCTTTTGAATTATCCACTACATGTATTGAAATTGAGAGCACCAATAATGAAATATTGTCACAAGGAGGAGATGACTTGAATGATTTTTTTGATCAATCTGTTGATGGCGAATTTATCGAATGTTTGGAGACCATAGAGTTAGAAGAATCATCATTGCAGACTTTTCATGAGGAGATTCCAGATGAGATGATTGAAGAGGAAATTCCTGATGAGGACATGTTACTAGTTCTTTCAAATTTTGAAAATTCAGAAGAATAAATTTATATTTAGAAATCAAAAATTGTTTGAGACATTATTAATTTTTATTTTTAATTTATGAGGTTGTAGCGAAGTGATTGTAGTATAAAATGAGACTTATAGTATAGAGTGCAACATTTTTATGTTACATGGTAAGTTTACTCATATTTACTTCCCTTCTCCCACTATATTATCTCCAATGTGTATTTGACATCTCTTCTTCATCTCCGGCCTCCTTTCTCTCACTGTCTGTCTCTGATGCATCTTATCGCTGCCATTTTGTGTAATTACAGAAGAGAGTAAAAAAAATAGTTCGGAACGTGAAAAGGGGGCAAAGTAGAGTACCCCTCACCTCCTAGGCCTTCTCAGGCGGTCCCAAAAGGATCAGTTTCTGCTTTCCTGAGAGATTATGGTATGAGTTCCATATACCACAATAACTTGCATTACAACATGCAAGATATCTATCTCCTATTACCAACTTTTGGAGATATTCGCGCTAAGCGCGAATATCTCCAAAAACTAACACCTGCCCTGAGCAGTTCTTAGCCATGTTATCCAATGGGAGGTGGATAACATGGCTAAGAGCATTAGCTCGGTAATGCATGAATATCGCTGACTTTTTAGCGATATTCATGCATTGCGGCCGTTTTTTATCGCATTTGCGATAAACCTTGATAATAGCAAGGTTTATCTTCGATAATTTCTGATGATGCTTAGCGGTAAAAAATTCGTTGCTAAGCATCGTTAGCGATAAATATCGCTTAACTTTGGTAATATGCACCAACGTCTGTTAACGTTCGATTCGAAGGAAATGAGGAAGTGTTGAAAAACATTGTCTGCGCCATCTTGCCTTTTTTGAAATGCCACACTTTTGTCGTGCACGGCAGCCATTTTAGATGCCTTGACCAGACCCACTCTCTGCACGCTGTCGATCCTTAGCATGGCTCCCCACCTTCGCAAGCATCTTCCCCAGGCACTGGTCACCCCCGCTCTCTGTCTTATGCATGGGCAATAAACCTCCCCCCATCTGCGCTGCTCTTCCCTGAGAATCACACTCTGTGCCCGCCCGACACCTCCCTTTCGCCCTATTCACTACCGCACCCTCTGACACTCCTCTTCCTCTGTGTCCGATTGTCCAGGCTATCAGCTAGCCCTGCAGATGTAGTTTATGGCCCCAGCTGTAAAGAATCACCCCTCTTCAAAGGAGTTATAGTAGATCAAGGCCCACACCCGATGAGATCCGTCACACCACACGTGTTCCTACTATCTGAAAACCATCCTGTATTGTGATTGGGGAGGGGACCGAGCCTGAAGCGGAAGATTCCAGGGATGACTCTTTGTACATCAAAGTTTTTACAATTATGTGTCATATTAAAAATATATAGCACTCCAACAAAGTAGTAGGATTATAAAACTTTAATAACTTATAAATATATACAACAAAACAAAAACAGTAAAAACATTTAAACAACGAAGAGACCGTGGCAATTTCTTTTGAATTATCCAATACATTTATTGAAATTGACAGCACCAATAATGAAATATTCTCACAAGGAGGAGATGACTTGAATGATTTTTTTGATCAATCTCTTGATGGCGAATTTATCGAATGTTTGGAGTCCATAGAGTTACAAGAATCATCATTGCAGACTTTTCATGAGGAAATTCCTGATGAGGACATGTTACTAGTTCTTTCAAATTATGAAAATTCAGAAGATGTTGCCTGGGTGCCGTACTGATTTGGGTATCCGGCGTGGGGCGTCCCGGGGGGTGGATTGTCAGTAGCGGTCGGTTGTGCGAATAGTTCCAAGGCAGCAGAAAGCGCTGAAATCTGGATGTCACGAAGGTGATGTCTAGTAAGTTGCCGCCCAGCAAATAACGGCGTGGGGCGCCGCGGGGGTGAGTGAGTCCAGTAGGCACCACAGCTATACTTACCGGCATTGCAGAATTACTGCTGGGGACAATGCCTGTGCTGTAGCAGGGTCACAGCAGAAACAAAAAGGATTCTGTTGAAGATGTTGTTGGTTTTCAATTTGAAAACAGTTCTGGTGTCAACTGCTATGCTAATGTAGTGGTTAATGTTTTGTTTTCTCTAGAAAATGTAAAAGAGGGGGAGGCAGTCCATAGTTCCGGTAAAAGGGCAAAGGAAAGGATCGGTGGTTTGAACTATCAGTCAAAAAGGGGAGGGGGTGCAACAATTTTTCCTACCGGGTCACACTGTGCTTTCACCGGAACTGAGGTCTGCAGGATTCTAGTCATTCAAACTGAGGCTGGTGGCAGCATGGGAGCGCCGACGTCCCGCGGATACAGTTTCGTCACTCCACGGGCGATCATGGCAGTCATTCCCCATCGGGGGTGTCTTCGGGGGTCGGAGACTCCCGCGGCTCCTCTAGAATCTTCAAGGTCGTGCAGGACTACGGTGGTGGAGTCAACCAGTGACCGGGCCATTTCTTTATGCTGGGCCCGCTCTTGCCAGGTCGACCGCCATTTTGAGAGTTCGGTAGCTACTGGCGATCGCGGGGTCAAATGAGCGGACGGGCTCCACCCTGCCGGGCGAGACGTTGCAGCATCGCCACAGTGGAAGAACCCTTTTCCGGGCGCCTGGAGCGCTGAGGGTGCAGCTGGGAAGCCTCCACCTGGGGAGGCGGGAGAGGCCTGTTCGCACCGTCTCTCCCTCCCAGTGCACCCCACGGCGTCTCGCTTGACATTTGTTATGGCCGGACCAGGCGATGAGGATGAGGGGGGGGGTCGGAGGCATGTGCAAGACATCCCCCCCCAGTGTTGTCGCAGCCATTATAAAAGAAAGAAGAAATGTCCCGTCCGTCTTTGGGCCGCACCTCCGGTGGATGGCGGCCGGACGCCCTTTGCTCTGGCCCCATGAACGGGTTCCTTGGCTCATCGGCTGCAGCCGGATCCCGTCGGCCCCAGCCCCCGGCCGTTGGTGGCCGGACCGGGAGAGAGTGTGGAGGGACAACCTGCAACTCTCAAGGGCCACCGCGGCCGGACTGGGAGAGAGAGGGGAGGGTCGAGGACAGGGACATCCCCCCCCCTAAAACTCTCCAGTGTTGTCAATCCCCCTGGCCGGGTCCCACTGGCCTCGGCCTCTCCTCCGGCTACACCCTACGTGATGATCTCCTGGCCGAGGCGTGGCAGCAGGACCCGCCTTATATGTGTTGCTTCCGGCTGGGCGTAGCCGAAAACCTGTTGCCCTTTGGAAGTTTCTAGAATGGGGCGGATGTCTGCTGACTTCTATCTTTCCCAGTTTGCCGTTATTTGGCCGTGGCAGGCGGTGGGACAGACACGTTTTGGGGCAGTGAGGGGCGATGTTTTCAGGTTTCTTATTACGGGCTTACTTCTAACGTTTCTTGTTTCTAGGACAATAATAGGTTTTATCATTACGTATTGTTATCGTTTGTTTGTTTGTTATTTAATAAAAAGTTCATCAGTGGCCTACTGATTTTCGTTTTCCTATTCTTTTCTTTCCAGGTTGTTTCATGCTAAAGTTTCTGTTAACAGGATACAGTGATCACTTCGTTATTATTGCATATGTCCTTTTCACTAGGGGTGCTCTCTGGTCGGGCCAGATGACCTATCTCTAGTAAATGGTCCGGG
The DNA here is from genome assembly GCF_964261635.1 of Lissotriton helveticus. NCBI lineage: Eukaryota > Metazoa > Chordata > Amphibia > Caudata > Salamandridae > Lissotriton > Lissotriton helveticus. The sequence goes on along the minus strand of NC_136059.1, from coordinate 1,595,680,505 downwards.
TGAAACAGGTGCATCAATCAGTGGGGAGTAGATAGGCATGACAGATTACAACGGGGGAGAAAGGTCCGCATTACGTACCCTTTCACTACTTGCAAAGATTTTCCTACATTTATTTGCAAACAGGGAATACCTCCAAAAATAACTAATTCCCAAACAGTCAATGTTCGGACAATCAATCAAGCAATGAGGAATGAAATAGGTACGACGTGTTAAAGGCTTGCGTTACCTACCCTTCACTATCTGCAAAGGGAGAGAGAATATTCCTATTCTTCCTCGTTTGCAGGCAGAGAAGATCCTTAAGAGAACCAACTTCGAACAATTCAATGCTCGATTCAAACAATCAACAAGGGGTACTGTGAACACAAATGAACGCCGCTTATGTACATACACATTGCTATTTTCAACAGGTTGTTCCTAATGTTTCTATTTTAGCGAGGTCAAAAAGAGATCCCATTAGTGGCCTACTGATTTTGCTCGATTCCTTTTGTTTTTTTACATGATTTTTCGCTATCTGCAAAGACTAAACAGAGTATTGCGACTCTGTGCTTGTTTGTAAATAGAGAATGAACCAAAGAGAACAATCAATCAAATGGAGAGAGAAGCAGGCACGACGGATTACAACGGGGGCAAAGGCCTGCGTTAACTACCCTTCACTATCTGCAAAGAGAGAGTACTCCTAATAGAAATGAGGGGTGGGGGGCAGCATTCAAAGCAGATCAGTGTGCATAAACACGAAAATGTTTTTACTTACCACGTACTTGACATTCGACAGTGTATGATATTTGCTATTAAAAAACCATTGAAATTCACTGAAAAAACCATAGGTTATAGACCATATATAGTTAGGAATTAGCATTTACAAAACCTTGAAAATTCACTGAAAAAACCATAGGTTATAGACCATATATAGTTAGGAATTAGCATTTAAAAAACCTTATTTTACTCACACAAAACCATTGAAATTCCATATATAGTTAGTTGCACTAACTATATATCGCGCATCCGCAATCCACTGCTGATCATGTCACATATTACATCATTCATGACATGGTCAGTGACATCACTGATGACATCACTGATGACATCTCAAATGACATCACTGATGACATCAATGATGACATCTCATTTGACATCATTCTTGTGCTAATACGATAAACCTCTTCAGACTCTAATATAACCTTAGATACACTCAGTGTATACAGACACTCACACACTGTCACTCATCCATGGAGTTACTCACACACCTAGTCAGTCATGCAAAGAAACAATCTCACCTCCATTTCTTCAACTATACAGTTATACACACCTTACTTATTCAAACATATACTAACACATATTTACTCTCTTATACAATCCCTGATACAAGTTAACAATGATCCATACAACCACTCACACATTCAGTGGCTCTCATGCACAGTTATTTATATATGCCAACTCTCACATGTACTGTGTTTTACATATGTACTTACTATGACATGTAGCATTGAGATATCCATTCACTCATCAATACACTCATGCACACAGTCAACTGCCCATGTAGCTGTTTCCACATGCACTCTTGAACTCATACACCTAGTGAATCAACTGCTCACACATCTATGCACAGAGTCACACACCTCCCAGCCACCCCTACACAAACTCAATCTCCCATACAAATATTTGGGCAACCAATCAATAACACATATAGCCTCTTGTATAGCTAATGATCAACACATGCAGCAGTTTACATCACAACAGACATAATGATGCACAAATTAAGACAGTTTAGTCACTAACCCATGCATTCAGTGAGACACATTTAATCACTCACTCATACAGTCAGTCACGCACCTACTAAATCCTTCATCCAGACACTTATACATCCACTCATTCTTCAATATGTAAGACATATTTTAACTTTACAGAAACATACAGTCACTGGATGTTGTCATCAGTGATGTCATCAGTGATGTCATTTGAGATGTCATCAGTGATGTCATCAGTGATGTCACTGACCATGTCATGAATGATGTAATATGTGACATGATCAGCAGTGGATTGCGGGTGCGCGATATATAGTTAGTGCAACTAACTATATATGGAATTTCAATGGTTTTGTGTGAGTAAAATAAGGTTTTTTAAATGCTAATTCCTAACTATATATGGTCTATAACCTATGGTTTTTTCCGTGAATATATATATATATATATATATATCTCCGCTGGGTTCTCCCACACCTCTTAGATGCACTCCAACCCGGCAGCGCTACAAAGGACGAGAAACGGACACCAAAATTACGTGGTTAAGCAGGTCTTTATTGGCTCACAGCTGATGTCAGGTCAGACGCGTTTCGAATAACAAGTATTCTTTATCAATTGACTGGACACAGTCCGCTTTCTATTTTTAAACCCGTTTTTTTCTTCTATTGGTGATACTTTCACCCCCCACATGTGATTATTAGACATGAAAGAAATACTAGACATGCATAAATGCTACTAGACATACTTGTGTTGTCTGACATATAAATGTTATTGACATTTCTTTATAATGTGCACATCGGTTGTTTTTACATGCATCTATAAACATGACAGTGTGATAGGTAGCTTAAATGCTTTTTAGGAGCGCCCTACATTGGCCTCTGTTTGTAAGGAGTCACAGTTTATAGTTTGCAGATTGTTTGCATGTATATATGCATATTCGATATCATAGATATAAATAAATAAATAAATATGAAAATTCGATATACACATACATTGGTATATACATACAAAAAAAATATATATATATATGTACATATCAAATATATTTTGTTAAAACCATTAAATATCTTGAAAATAAAATGCTTTAAATGCATATATTCTAGTACAAATGGAATCACAATCTAGCAAAAAATTAATTCTAAACTGATTAAAGACCTAATATGGTTAAAATCCATATGGGCAACTATCCTAATTGTATGTGCAAACTGTCGCAATGTGCAAAAATTATCATATGTGCAAATGTAGCATTAGAGCAGCTGTTTCTTGTATTTCTAAACATTGTCATAAAGTGCACACAAAAAGGGTTATCTGTGCAAGTTAAAGTGCAAAAATAGAGATGAAGTGGGTATGTTAAAAGATGCATACAAAAATATGTTTTGCATGTATTGGGAAAGACTAAAAGCATTTTGTTTTTATTTTTTATTTATTTATTTTACGGGAAACACAAACATGATAACAGTTTGTTTGGAATACAAGAATGGATGACGGACAAGTGTTGGTACACAGCAGATTGAATTAAGTTAACTTTAAAACCAGAGCTGCAATATTACAGGAAATTGTGTAGGTCCTCTGTGTTGTTGAGTCCATTTGGATGTTTGCTGTCTAGCTCAAGGATATATTTGCATTCCAACTGTCTTAAGCTCTTCTCTCGGTTGCCACCCCGGAGAGATTCAGACACAGCAGCTATGACAAAATATTTAAGATCCTTGAGGTCATTTTTATGGACAGCCTTAAAGTGTCTGGCTACCGGGTACGACTGGTCATTATTGAATATGGCCCGTAAGTGCTGGAGTATCCTGACATGCACCTATAGCTTGGTGCTGCCCACATATCTGAGGCCACAGGTGCATGTCAGGATATATACGGCGTACTCAGTTTTACAGTCAAAACATCCCTTAATCGTTGACTCATGGGGGCTGAATGGAGTGTTATATTTGGTGGTAGTAACACCAAATTTACAAGCCCTACATGATGAGCATTTATAAAAACCCTCCCTTTGTTTTAGCCAGGTAGATTTATTGCTCTTTATGATTTCTGGATGACTGTGAACTGTCTGAGTTCTCATAGAGGTGCCTCTACGATACGTTATAGTGGGCCTGATGGGCACCTCAGGTGATATCACAGCATCCGTTAGAACAATGGGCCAATTTTGAGTGATGATAGACCGTATCTGGCGATATTGGCTGTTGAAGGTTAGAAATAAGCGGGGAGCATTAGTTGTCGCTTCATCTACCTCGGGTTCATGCTCATCAGTGCTCTTGTTTTTTGAGAAAACCAACAATGATAACCTTGATCTGGTTTTAGCTTTGTTGAGTGCTCTGTTCAGAGTGTATGTGGTGTATCCACTCCTACGGAATCTTTTGATTGCCTCCCTCATACAGGTGTCTTGTTGCTCAGTACTGCTGGATATGCGTTTAATTCTGAGGAGCTCTCCGTAGGGAATGCTCTCAATTAGTTGTTTAGGGTGAGAGCTGGTGGCATGTAACGTGGAGTTACCCGCCTTTGCTTTTCTATGTAAGGTAGTTTTAATGGTATCATTCTCCACATACACTTTGATATCTAGGAATTCAATCTCTTTGGCACTGATATGTGAGGTAAATTTTAGGTTGACCAGATTGACATTGGGATTGGCAATGAATTCCTTAGCATCTTCTTCACTGCCCTGCCATAGTATAAAGACATCGTCTATAAATCTCAGTCACAACCTCACATGTGTGTTGTATAGTACCGAATGTTCTTTCTTGAGGACTTGCTCCTCCCACTGGCCAACCATTAGACAGGCTTAGCTGGGGGAGAAGCAGGATCCCATCGCTACACCCCTCATTTGCTTGCACATTTTTGTTCCAAACATAAAAAAGTTGTTATTTAAACACCATTCAATGCTTTTAATGACAATCTTATTGTAACTGTAACATTCTATCGGCCTATTGGTCAGAAAATGTTTGGTCGCTGTTAGACCCACGTCGTGTTCTATGCACGTATAAAGTGACTCTATGTCCAGAGTGATCAATTTCATGTCATTTACCCATTGCATATTTTCAATCTTTTTTAGAAAGTCACCTGTATCTTTCACATACGTTTGTAGTTCCTTGACCATGTCCTGCAGGTAGTAATCTATGTATTGTGATAGATGTTTACCTGCACTGTTGATAGCCGATAATATGGGGCGTCCTGGTATTTGTATTATGTCTTTGTGTGTTTTGGGAACAAAGTATATGGAGGGTATTGTAGGGAATTCACTCCAAAGAAAGTCAAATTCGTCCCTAGAGATCATGCCATCCCGTTTACACGGTTGTAAATGTTTTCTGAGCGTCTCAATGGCTGCTGTGTACTCCTTTTTGTTTGATTCTTTATAGCATGCTTTATCAGAAAGTTGACGGTGGGCTTCCTTGAGGTAATCTTCCTTTGGCCAAAGGACTATGGGGCATATTATCAAGAATGGGCGTTACATTATCGCCGCTTTTATCGGCAGGAAACTGCCGATAAAGCGGCGATAATGGGCTTGATAATATGCTCTATGAATTCCAATCGAAGCCCATGTTAGATGTCTTTACATCTAACAAGGGCTTCGATTGGAATTCATAGAGCATATTATCAAGCCCATTATCGCCGCTTTATCGGCAGTTTCAATGTAACGCCCATTCTTGATAATATGTCCCTATATTCCCTCCTTTGTCCGAGGGCTTTACAATCACTTCCACATTTTTACTTAGTTTTCCAATAAGTTTGTTATATTCTATTTGGTTGAAATTAGGTTTTTTGGGCTTGTGATTGAGTCGGTGGTATAAGTGTTTGATGTCATCTATTACCCTCTCATGATATATGTCGATGGCATCTTTTGGCATTTGGGGCAAAAAAGTGATTTTTTTCTTGAAAGGACTGTTGCCCGTACCGCATTGACTAATGGTTGCTTCTCTTAGCTGTTGTTGTGTCGATGCCTGTGTTTCATCTTCCTCGCTGTTACTTGCTATTGATTGTGCAGCAAGTACATATATATATATATATATATATGGCAAGGTTCCCACCATAGCACAGAGGGAGCCCACAACGCTTTCTCCTTTCTTCAGGTACTTTTATTTCATTATATTACACCGTGTACAAAGTACAATATTTCCCAGCAGGAAAGGAAGACGCCATGTGGGGTGTATCCAAATCTTTATTTGGCTTCCGTCAAATATATATTTATTTGAACACCATATCCGATTCTTCACACGGGGAGGTTTCTTTATTCCTCCATTACGCTGCAACGCGCATCTATTAAAATTCAGCAGCGTAACACGGTCACATGATAGGAACATTTTCATGAAGCAGGAAAACGGGCTATATTCTCTGTACAACTAACCAATTTCAATCACTTTGTTTCAATTACAATTATTACATTGTTTTACTCAATATTATTGGGCAGAATCTCATAGTTCATTCTGTAAGGGAGAACTAATTTTAAATCCATAAATACACTTATCAATCAAAGTATGCAATACATTTCTATACACAATTATATACAATATTGGATTCCCGTAAAGTGCAAGTGCAAGAGTTGATTATTGATCACTCATTAGTTCTTTCACTAATTTCATAGTCCTTTGCTTATATTGTACAGTCCAGTAGTGGGCAAGTGCCCATTGACCCATGTTAAACCTCACAGATGGGTCACTTTCTGTTATCTTCTATGCTCCATAATCTATACATCTAATCTTGCAAAAACCCATTTCATTCTCATTTATAAATCATGAATCGTCATGAACCGTGGTATTCAATAATAATGGTAAAACCATATTTTATCATTAAATAACAACTAAAACCCAATGAGTAACTGCTACATACTCTGATAAGGTTTGAAAAACAAAATTATGTATATGACAATTCCACTTATCAAATTTTCATCCCCAGAGCAATATGGATATATATTTTATTTTTTTATTTTTTTTATCCTCATTTGCCTGGCCCTCCTCTTATTCAGCCTCCAACTGCCATGCGCGTATTAAATCGAAGTGCAAGATTCCCACTGCACCTGAAAACGCGATTGATAGGAACCGGCAGGAGATGGCCCGAAGAGAAAACGGGTAATGACTCCAAACTTGATGTTTAACCAGTTGAACTAGCCTTGGAGCCAAGTGAGGGGGCCTAGTTCAGAGGAATATGGATATTGATCTTATGTACATATGCACAGATTTCTCAATACTTTCTTGAGGATATTTCATTCAATTTTCTTTGAGGATGTCATTTGCCATGATCTAAAATGAGAAATGTTTATATTTATGTAACCTTTTATATATCCTCAAAATTTACCATTGTTGGTGTATAAAAAGATTTGTCATAGTCCCAAAACATGGCAGTGTCTATGATCTACCAACACAGTCTAGTTCACATCAGCCAAATAGTGCAAAATACCACAATAAAGTGCTAGTGCAATACAGTACTTATATATATGTTTACGAATATTTTCAGTCCTATTGCAAGTGAAATTTCCTGTTGTATTTGCATACATGAATAGTGCAAATTCGCTTTCTGTTTCAAAGTGCAAGTGCATTACAATATTCATTCATCATAAAAGGCCAATTGTTAATATTACTGATGCGCAAGATAGACAAAACACTCTTCTAAAAGACCGTACCTGGTCTTTCTAATATCCAGTTAGAGAAATATTATGGATTACCTCTGTGCAACATTGATGTTTATTTCCAAATAAATTAGTATCAGGTGTCATAACTAAATTGTTTCCTAATTTTTAGTTCTCTCTATCAAAGTTCCTGCCTATTAAACATAAAAATCTTACTCTGCTGTACAATAAGAACATTTGGAGAGGCATCTAACTGGATTAGCGTTAATGGACATGTAGGTCTTCTTAAGCATTTAATCCATTTGGCATCTTTGTGTTAAATAACATGATGTACTTGGATTCTAATTGACAAAGTCTACCCTCTCTATCCTCTCCTCTTTTCAGTTTGTGTACTTGGTCAATAGTAAAGTAGGACAACTCATCCAGAATCCCTTTGTGCATTTCATTCAAGTGACGAGCCACCACATACTTCTTATCGTTGTTCTTAACAGCCCGAAAGTGCTGTAGAATGCGAATGTGGATCATATGAATGGTACTGCCTATGTACAACTTTGGGCATGTACATTGCAAGATATAAACAACGTAATCACTTCTACAGTTAAAAAATTATCTGATTTTCCATGGGCTGTGCATTAGTGGTGTTATCACTTGTTTCTTGTTACGTCCAATCTTACATGCTTTATATATGTATTATTTTTTTATTGGAAGTCAATTGGAGTTAGGTTATAGAACTGGTTTCAGTTGTATATAATTCTTCTGATCCCTTCCAGGCAGACGCTAACTGTGTACAGATCACTGCTACTATAGGTTCTGTAAAATGTGCAATGGGATCTGCCACAGTAACAATGTGCCCGCAAAGTGTGCAGGACATAAGAAATGGTCATAAATATACTAGTAGTAAATGAAGGGAGTAGAGACGTGTAAATCTAAACTTTTGAGTAAATTTACACTCATACTTTTCTGAACAGCCCAAAAGAGCAAAATTCCTCAATAGTGTAGGAGTAAATTTACTACTAACAAATCTGCACCTGTAGATACAACTTTGCGAATAGATTACCCTTTATAACTGTAACCTAAAATTGGAGACAGAAAAAAAAAATCCCCATCTAACTGGTCACCCAAAGTGAAGACAAAATAAATAGCATGTTTTTAAAGTTCATGCACAAAATAAATAAAATGAAAAGGCACAATTCAAACAAGCTCTGTCCCCGAAATGAAAGCAAATATTTTTGGAAGAAGTGAACAATGCACAAGGGCTTTGTGCAGCCTCTCAAGGTAAAGGATGTAAGAGATAAAATTATGAATGTTCCGGTGTACAGATGCAAAATGTAATTGACCAATGAATGAAGCCTTATCACCACTAAGTAGATATATTATGTTTTTTGTTTTTGATTTTTTTTAAATAGATTGGCAAGAGAGCTAAAGTTATCTTATAGGCCAGTCCTAATGAAAAAATAATTTTTTAGTAGTTCAAAATGAGTCCGACCTGGAAGAAAGGATAAGTTCAAACCTTCCCACCACCACATCTGACCTATCCACAACAGAACTGACCTCACAATACAATGCAACCATGACCGCCATACTTGACCAAACATCCCATCACGATCCTGGTTCAACACAGACCTAAACACAGAAAGAAGACAACTAAGAGCTGCAGAAAGACTCTGGCAGAACAACCCGTCCACAATCCACCTTGATCAACTCGAAACGGTACGCAAAAAATATAAAAAGCACAACAGGAAAGAAAAAATGTACTTCTTCTGCGGAGCACTAGACAACGCCAAAAAATCGTCCCAAAGAACTCTTCAATCTCATTAGAGCCCCCCTCAACCTCAGTGTGGCTTCCAAAGCTTTATGTGACAACTTTGCCAACTTCTTTAATGACAAAATCACGAAGATTGAGCTCTCCCTGGATGACCACCTCCATCCACCCAGAGAAAGCCCGCCTCATGGCAAAGATAAAAACATCCCACCGAGGCACCTCACCTCCAACGGGAAGTCGTTCAACCCCATCTCTGAAGCAGAAATCATAAAATGATCACCAAATCCAATCCCTCGTCCCACATTGTGGACCATATCCCTGCCCAACTGGCAAAAAACCTCAAACACACTCTCGCCCCACTCTGGACCAAGATCATAAATAGCTCACTGACAACCAGAATCATGCCAGACTGTCTCAAAATTGGCCAAATCACGCAAATACAAAAAAACAGGATCTGACCCAAATGAACTCAATAATTTCAGGCCTGAATCCAATTTCCTATTCTTAGCTAAAATCCTAGAAAGAGGCGTTCTCCTACAACTTACCCAGCACATGGACAGCAACTCTGTGCTAGACCCTCATCAATCGGATTTCAGAAAAGGCTGCAGCACCGAGACAGCAATCCTGAATGTCATAGATGATGTCCACAAATCACTCGATATGGACAGATACTGTCTGCTCATCCTCCTGGGAATATCAGCAGCCTTCGGCCTGGTAGATCACAAATTGCTCATTACTGCACTCTGAGAAAGGGTTGGAGCAGAACAGGTGGTCTTTCAGTAGTTTACCTCCTTTTTGCGGAACCGCTCCCAAAGAATAAAAATGAAAAACTTCACATCTGACTTACTACCCATAAGTAGGGACATTCCCCAAGGATTAGTCCTCTCACTATTCAACATCTACATGAAGCCCCTCACCACCATACTAAAAAAGCCAACATCCCCTTCGGCCTCTATGCAGACAATACACAGATCTACCTAGAAACCTCCTCCATTGCTGACATTCTGAAACTAAACAACACTCTAAAAGAAGTCCAACACTGGCTTGCCCTCAACCACCTGAAACTCAACCAAGACGAGATGGAAATCCTACTCATATCCAACAAAGAGCAGTCCCCCCAAATTACAGAAGGGCTAAAAACCATTGATGCTCTCAACTGCAATCTCATCCTTGCTGACTCCGTAAAATCACTAGGAATCACTCTGGACTCAAAACTTAGACATGGTGAAACATAATTAAGAACACCACAAAGAGCGCTTTCCGCAACCTAAAACTACACAACAAAATAAAACCCTTCATTGCTCCCACTGACCTCAAGCAAGCCACACACTCCCTGGTTCCGTCCAGATTGGACTACGGGAAAGCAACCTTCACAGGCACGGCAAAATCTCAATTAACTCCTCTTCGATCAACTCTAAATGCAGCAGCCAGGATGGTCACTGGAATAAAGAAATATGAACACATCTCCCCCGCTCTCAGGGAGCTAAAATGGCTCCCAATCGAAAGGCGAGCAAGCTTCAGAACTGCCTGTCTCACTCAAAAAGCTCGGTACATGGGCAAACCTGCCTACCTGGCCTCCAAACTCAACAAGGATGGTCAGACCAGGAATCTCAGGAGCACTAACACTCTACTTCTCATCCCTCCGAAAACTCGAAATCAAAAATCTTTATCATGCTCCTTCTCAGGGAAGTGGATAACAAAAGAGAGTTGCCAATACTGATCACAAAATAATTCATATACTTTTAGGTACAGTACTTGAAACCAACATTCAAGACCAATGGCTAGTTAATAGCTTTTATTATTCTTAGGGATTTTATCAACACAGAGATTCATATTTTTAGCGAATGCATATTCCAAAGAGACAAACATACAAAAAATATATGCAGCAGGGGGTCAATTTTGGGAATCATTCAACATATCACACATATCACAAGCATACACAATGCAACCATTCAAGAAAGAGAGGGGGTACAATAGTTAGGATAATACAAAAGGTACAAAAGTTTTTTCAATATTTACAAGATACAAGGGGGAAAAAAATGAGGAAAGAAGCCAAGGTCTGCGGGGCAATTTTAGCAATATGGTTACTTGATAATTAGTCTAGCACCAGGTACAGTCCTATAAAGAAATTAAATGTTTTTCAAAACAAGGTAATGTACACAAAATAGGGGCAAGCAACAAAGCAATTCTCAACATCAGTGCTTGTCACTCTTGCAGACAACTGTATGGCTATGGCCTACGCGTTTCGAATCCCGTTGGCTTGGGGGGATTCTCTTCAGGGCCTTGGGTTTTCTCTGGGTAGGAAAAATAAAAAGAGAAGAAAAAAAGTGTAAATTTCAACATAACCCAGTTGATTTTACCAAGTGATCAACATTAGGCGCAACCCATAGTGACCACCCTTTTCTAAACAGACTTACCAAAATGCAACTGAATGCGTGGGGTATGGAAGCCTCAACTTTATATCAAGGTGGAATATGGCAGAATCTAGAGGGGTTAAAACATATGGGCAGTCAGGACGTGGAAACCATACTAGGAAAGCTCTCTACATGGTAGAGGGGGCTGTATATTTACTTACATTTCTTTCTTGGGGGAGATTATCACAAGCAGAGGAGCCAGGTTCGCAATAAGATACTGTGGAGACCTGTGTAAATGTAATCGGATGATACGTCAGAATAATCTACTCGAGATGGATCACAACTGGAATATAATAGCAGTTGTAAAATAGTGCTCACCTACAACTAATCTTGTTACATGTCCCGCCTATGCCGGGAAAAGAAGACTCACCGGGGAAGTCTAAGTGAAAAAATGTATATTACTTTAATATACAAACACAAGAAACTGTCAGTAACAACGGCTTTTAATTAGAAAAAACATACCGAGCTGCTATTGAGACTCTCATGCGGTGAAATGCAAAGGCGTCTTGTTCCTTTCGATCCGTTACGTGTTTTTAATAATCTGCAAACGACCCAACAAATGGAAATAGTTTAGTAACTGACAAGCGATTTTCTAGCAAAGGAAGGCTGTTAATCAGCGGCGGCGTCTTACCGCGTGGAAGAACACCACTGTTCAAACTGCGCCGGGAGGGTCGCTAGAGTACAGCCCTTACGGGCGCCTGAAATAAAATTAACGAGGTATGCGTGAGGTTATTTAAAAAGGCAGTCTGTAGCAACAGAGTACTGCAAGAATTCAAACAGCGCTTACCGGCATGTCAATTGGCCATAATCTGTCCGAATTGGTTTAAAAAGGTTAACTGCAGAAGGGAACAGAATGGCTAAATAAGTTAAACCATTCACTGAAAATGGGTCGAATATCGGCGGGGGTTTGCACAGAGAGATACTTACAATGCAGTTCTCAAACAGTTCAATTCGGCGGCGTCTACGGTCAGCACTAGTCACTGGCTCTTGCGAGGTAGCAAGCCATGGCTACACTGATCTCCCTTTTTATATTTTCCTGGTGGGGCAGTCCGCCCACAGCTTTAACCAGGGTGGAAAGTAAAATCTGGACCGGAGTGAAAAACTACGAAATGACAGCCTAGTTAAAGAAACAGAGGCCAATTGGTCACGAATTATAGTTTAAAAATTTCACTCAATTCATTGAGCCCCGATACTGCAGTGTCGAACTTAACTATAAGGAGTGCTTCCCGTTTGGATAGTGCTAGATTCAGATCTCCTCCACGGGGATTTTTTTCTATTTTGGAGATCACAGTCCACTTTAGGTCACTGACTCCATGTTGCAGTCGTGTCCAATGTAGCACCAAAGGGGCATTCTCAACTTTATTCTTGATCCTTGATTTGTGCTGTGAGATCCGTTGGCGGACCTCTTGGTTAGTCTTGCCTATGTATAGTAATTGGCAGGGGCATATAATCCCATAAACAACAAACTTGCTTTTACAGTTGCTTACAGTATCATGTTTCCAAGAAATTCCATTATGCTGGAACAAAGAACCTTCCACAGTTGAGTCGCAGCATAAACAGGTACCACATTTGTGGTGTCCGAGGATGGGTGGCATCCCCATCATTTGGCGTAAAGTTAAGGGTTTGGAAACAGGCATGGCAGCTCGAACTATGTGGTTGGCAATATTGTTTTCTTTTTTGAAAGCAAATAAGGGCTCATTTACGAGGCTACCATCCAGATCCTTTATCAAATGCCAACTTTGTTTTATGACTTTTTTCAGGCGATTAGCATTAGGGCAGAAGGTAGTGACACATACCTGCCTCTTTAAATCCGATTTGGGTTTACGTTCCAGAAGTGTCTCTCGAGGCGTCCACTGGGCTCTCCTCATGCAGTTCTTTACAAGTTTTTTGGGGTAACCCCTCTCACACAGCTTGGATGTTAGATTTTCTGAGTGTAATTTGAAATCCTCTATGAAGGTGCAATTTCTGCGAACTCGCAGGAACTGCCCATAGGGGAGATTTTCTTTTAGGTTACGTGGGTGGTTACTATTAAACATCAACGACTTGTTGCGGTCTGTTGGTTTAATAAATAGGGAGGTGGCCAATTTCCCTTCAGAAGGGAAGACTTCTACGTCAAGGAACGCGATCCTACTTGTGGATTCTGAGATGCTGAATTTTATATCAGCAGTCCTGGCATTAAGCCATTGATGGAAGTTGGTAAGGGTTTCAATGTCACCTGTCCATGTCATAAAAACATCGTCAATAAAACGGAGCCACGCTCCGATGTATTGACTGAAAGGATTGTTGTTATAGATGTATGCATTCTCGTACATATCCATAAACAATACTGCCAATTCTGGAGCAAAGGGGCAGCCCATGGCTACCCCCTTGACTTGATAGTAGAATTCGCCATTAAAACAGAAATAATTCCTTTTTAAAGCGAATGTTGCCAAATCCACAATAAATTTGGTAGGCACACGCATGGGCCTGGGTCTGGAATCAAGGAAATAGGAGAGAACTGCTATGGCCTCATCTTGAGGAATCTGGGTGTATAAAGCAGTTACATCTAAGGTGACTAATCTGTCTCTGCCTTCACTGAAATCAATGTTTTCTGATTTCTTGATGAAATCAGTGGTATCCTGAAGGTAAGATTTAACCTGGATCATAAAGTCTTTGAGAAAACAGTCTACATATTTGGATGCCGGCTCTAGCACAGAACCACATCCTGCCACGATGGGTCTGCCTGGAGGATGGTCAGGATCTTTATGTATTTTGGGCAATATGTAAAACATCGGGACTTTTGGATGTTTAGTTTTCAGATATTCCAATTCTTTGGGACCAACAAAACCCAGATCAAAACCTTCCTGCACAAGTGCATGAAGTTCGTTCTGAAGGTCTGTGGTGGGATCTTTGTTTATCTTTCTGTAGCAGGTAGTGTCTTCTAGTTGTTTCATTATTTCAGTAGTGTAGTCTTGGCTATTCTCAGGGAAGGCACCCAAAATCTGGAACGCCATCCCAGTCTATCAGGACCAACCCCTCCTTCAAATTTTTTTAAAGCCAGCTAAAAGACCTCTACCGCAACCGATCCTCTCCAAAGGCATAGCTGCCGGCCGTTGGAGAATATAGTCATGTCAAGATGAAGACTTTTACACCACTTACCTCTTAAGTCATGCCTGTTCCCCCTCACGGAACAGGATTTGGTACAAAGCAATTTGTTTATGATTTCTTTACCTCTGGATTTGTCCTTGTCCCCCGTCCCTGAATCAGACCTGTTCTTGATTCAATGTGTTTACTATTGTGTTTAGATTGTTTTAATTTGGACTCGATTACTACATGATAATAAGGTTGTAAAACTGTCCGATACCTCCGGGTCTGGCCAGCGCTATATGAAACCCTTAAAATAAAATCAAAATAAATTAATATCTTCATTTTGTAGTGATTTTCAAAATATGTTGTAATCAGTATGCCTGATGCATCATCACAATGTAAATGCTAGCATTTAAATGTGTTTTCTGATAACACAAATATTTGTGAACGGAAGCTGAATTGGTCTTTTCCATTTGTGCAATATGAATAGAAAAAGCACAGACTAAACCAGCCATTTGCACTGATTAGTTTTGATTCAGTCCCAACTTTCAATGTCAGTTGCACTCAGATGTAAACACTGTGAAACACTAGGCACAAGAAAGATTTGCACTGGGTATTGGGAATGGTTTTTATCGAGAGTGGTGAAATGTGTAGATTATAGTGTTTTTTGTACACACTAATATTACGTTTTGTAAATTTTGTGTGGAAGTGAATGTGCATATATTAGACTATGCGCTATGAGTTGGCACTAATGTTAATATCACAATGTTAAATCATAAGTAAGCCCAGGAGAATATTTTAATTTAACCAGTGTAATCTTGAATTCTGGCATTTTGTTTTATACTTTTAACGTGAAATTCCTACAATGATGCCATTACGCTAAATTGCATAATTTCAAGTCCATTCAGGTCAACATTCTGGGCCTCATTCATGAAAACTAATGCATAGCTGCATGAAAACAGCGATGCAATAATTTTCACTGTGCCCTCCTTGTGACACGATGGATGCGCCATATTTAATGTACGGCACTTCATGTCGCAAGGAGTTACAAATACGTCAGTATTTCTGACGTATATGTAAGCATAGCAATGATGCATTGCTGGAGTGTATTGCAAAAGTAACGCAACTCCAGCAATGGTCATTACACATGGGTCAGTCCCATGTTAAATGTGCCTGGGTCAGTCTTATGGCTGCTGTGAGGCAGGCATAAGATCTTGACGCAGTGACGTCCTAGAAGTGGCGCAGTGAAATCTGATAGACTTCTACGAGGCTTTTTTTGGAGGAAAGGTCAACTTGCATACATTATACCTGACACAGGTATAATGTAGCGCAGGGCTTTACAAAGTGACGCATCTGCTTCAATGCATCACTTTGCAAATAGGGCTCAACATGGCGTATTTTTAAGAAAAAGCAATACAAAAGTGTTGCAAGGCCTTATAAATATGGCTCTCTGGTGCAGGAGCAATGCAAATAAACAGCGCACAAGTGTCTGCTGTTCGGGTCACTTTTAAGGTTTTTGTGTATTTTTTGCACAAAATGTATCATTGTGCCAAAATGTGCACGATAATGCATTTCCCACTAAAGTGTAGTGCTAAATCCTGGATTTGCACTTCCTTAATTTCACATAATTGTTTTGAAATGTCATTACTTACGCAAAAAGGTTAATAGGTGAAATTCTCCCACCCTTACATAACTTATGATTTACGCTTGAATCTCCGGGCGAAGGTATGGTTGCTTACTGAACAAAAACGTGAATCATAGATACCTGCTAACCACAAGAAAAACCTATATACTGTTGACTTAAAAGCTAACAAAAGACATGGGGTTCAGAAGGCCAAAGGCTTCGTTACAAAACACATAGGAAGCCCTCCAGAAAAGGAATTTGCTTCAAGCATACAAGAGTTTCAAGCTATTCAGGCTTTACGAAACATCTACAAAGATTTTCTGCTTTTATTGAATCCTTTGTATGTCTTTTAAAAGCCGTTTATCTATATATCATTTTACGTTTTATATATTGCACTTGATGAAATCAATGCTACCAATCATCCTCTGTGATAACCTGTTATTGATTTTCATTCTGAGATATTTCTAGAATGATACGATTCAGAAAAAAAAGATATATCTTGCCACTCACTTCAGCTGCAACTGCTACACAGAAATGGTGGCCTTTGTGAAACATTTTTATCTGTAGAAAAATACAAGGTTGAAAATACGCCGCCACATAAAACCGTGCTCAAATCTAGTACAGGGGACAGGGTGAAAAAGTCCACGTGTCACACATCACTCTTAACCAAAGGTATTCTGCGAGTGTAGGGTGACCCTTTGGGCCATGCTCTGTCATTGGTTTCAGTCCCACTGAAAACAGAAGCCTGCAGTTGACACAGAGATGTCACAATCCAAAAACATAATGTAATGCATTGGTTGCTATGGTTAATATTAAATGCGATTATTATGACACTAACAGCTGAATCAAGTCTTTCAAAATCCTAAAGCATGATTCGTGCACAACAATAAATGACTCTCGCTCTAATGCACTTCCTAAATCGGCAAGTGAAAGTAAAACACACTGTGAATTTCTTTCGGGGATGTTTAAGCCAGGGGCGTGGCTTTCATTGGTATAGCAGGTGCTGTGACACCGCGGGCCAGGGGTCTGAAATCCCACTGACGCCTGTTTATTGCTGTATTTTCTTTCTCAAACAGCAGGGGGGAAGACGGAGGTGCGTTTCCTTCTTTGCAATAGGGCCCATGGCACACTGTTTAAGCTACTGTTTTGTACGGACACAAATTAAAGTGCCTTTCTTCTACATTATTTATGAAGGTCACAGTCATAGGGCTGTATCACATAGATAACCACGTAACTGGTGCAGTTTTTCACTGGCCAGGAGTAGAGAATGTGTGTTAGAGAGTCGACCTCGAAGCTGGACAAACCGGGTTCGAGTCTCGGCAGGGGCACTCAACAAACTGTGGGGCATATTATCAAGGGGCTTTATCTCCGCTTTTTTGGCTTTAAAAGCCAAGAAAGCGGAGATAAAATTATCTCCCTATTACCAAGCTGTCGCTAACACCAGTTAGCGACAGCTAATAGGAGATAGTGACCATCTTGGGCCCCGCTTTGCATGTCAGTGATATTTATCACTAATGACATGCAAAGTGGGCGTGCCAAGATGTTAGCGACTGAAAACAGTCGCTAACATCGCTATCTCCTATTACCAACTTTTGGAGATATTCGCGCTAAGCGCGAATATCTCCAAAAGCTAACACTTGCCCAGGAGCAGTTCTTAACCATGTTATCCAATGGGAGGTGGATAACATGGCTAAGAGCATTTGCTCGATAATGCATGAATATCGCTGACTTTTCAGCGATATTCATGCATTGCGGCCGTTTTTTATCGCATTTGCGGTAAACCTTGCTAATAGCAAGTTTTATCTGCGATAAAAATCGCCGATTTGCGGCGATAATTTTTGTCTCTAAATAAGTTAGAGACAAAAATTATCTCTATTGGTTGGTAATATGCCCCTGTGTTTCTGGGCAAAACACTTGTACCACTTTTGCGTCATTTTTAACCTGAGGAAAATGACGCAAAAGTGGAGCAAGGGGCTTGTAAATCTGCCCATTTCTCTCCATGGGCCTCATTTATGAGGCCTTGTGTCAGTTTTGCGCTTCCGATGCGTCACTTTTTGTGACGAATGGGCGGCGTAAAACATGCCTCCTGTTGCGCTCTATTTACAAAGTGACGCATCTGCTTAGATGCGTCACTTTGTAAACCCCTGCGCTACATTATACCTTCGTCAGGTATAATGTATGCAGGGGGGGGTGTTTCCCCGCAAAAAGCTTCGTAGAAGTGACGCAGTGAAATCTATGAGATTTCACTGCGTCACTTCTAGGACACCGTTGTGTCAAAATCTTGCGCCTGCCTCACAGCAGGTATAAGACTGACGCAAGCCCATTCACATGGGCCTTGCCCCATGTGAAAGGAAGCATTGCTGGAGTTGCGTCACTTTTGTGACACACTCCAGCAATGCATCACTTTTGCGCTTACAGATACGTCAGAAATACTGACGTATCTGTAACTCCTTGCGACATGATGCGTCATACATTAAATATGACGTATCAGGTATGTCGCAAGGAGTGCGCACTGAGAAGTGACGCATCGCTGCTTTCACGCAGTGATGCGTCATTTCTCATAAAAGAGGCCCAGTGTCTAACAAAATTAACATGCCCTACTGTAGCGCAAATGGTGCTCATTTAAAGTGCGCTTATTTCTTTGGGACGAGATTGCGCTATATAAAGCTTAAAAAAAAACGGAGTCTTAAGTGTAAATGAGACTTTTTCCACTGCTTGATCATTTCAAACGTCGGTGCATCTGTTGATTTAAAGTATCAAAGGCACATGTGCAATCTATTTAATTTTTGAAAGTGCATACCTGGACTCTCGAACTGGAAGTGGTCAGATGATCATGCTTACCAACATCCCTCTAACCTACAAAGAAGCAAGTGAAAAGATTTCTGTGCTGTGCTACAGGTAAACACCGGATTGTATTCGCATTACTCCTGCAGGCATATTTGCTGATCAGGACCAGAGGCAGCTCCTCCATGTGGGTGGACGGGTGTCACCCCACTGCTTTCTCGCAGTGCGAGAAGCAGAAACATAAAATGGTATTATAAATACCATTCATGTTTCTGAACTCGCACTGCGAGAAAGCAGAAGGGTTTGGTTGGGAGCAGGCGGGTGGGCTGCCCTGCTCTAGGGCAGGGGAGGAGGGCTTGCCCACTCTGATGGCACTGACTGTCTGGTCGGCCCCAGGGTCGACCAAACTAGTCATACCCACTCTCCCTTTTCTCCATCTAAGCTGCATGTGGCCTACATGGAGAAAATTGCCTCCCAAAAAGCGCCTGTGTGGTCGGCATCCCAGTCAATCACAAAGCTGTCATTGCAGCGTTGTGATTGGCTTAGGGGAGGGGATGGAGGCTGCCTGCTTCCTGTGAGAAGCAGAGACGATGAGGGAAGACGCAGGACCGGGCCAACAAAGGTAAGTTTACTTTTTAAAAATATATAAAATTAACCCCCCGCGTTCACCTCTGCGTGCAACTACACGCCCCCCCACCCGCGAGTCTTGCCAGTCGCAACTGATCAGGACTGTCATATTCACAACTCCATAGGTGCTGGAAGTAGGTATGGGGTGCTGCAGAAACACCAAAATAAATATGCTGAACTTCAAAACGTGAATGAGCAATAAAGATCCCTTTAAATTGTGTTTTTATCATGTCAAAGTTGCTACACTTTCAAAGACAAGGTTCAAATGCCAGGCTATGTATTCTGACAAATTGGTGCCTATTCTTTTAACTTGTACATTGGCATTGACTTTTCTTTCTGCAATTTCAAAGTTAAGTGGTTTATGTAAAGTGAACTCTCTGACCATCTTAGGCTTGCTTCTGTAACCATGGCCAGAAGGGATCTTCATTGGCTTCCGATTTCCTCTCAGATTTCCTTTAAACTTCTCTGTCTGGCCCATGGTGCAATTCATGGCTCAGGCTCAGAGGGTATAAGGTCCCTCCTACGCGTTTACATCCCCCAAAGAACTCTCCGCTCGGCATCTAAGAACATGCTTTCGGTTCCCAGATTTGTGAAGGCCAAATGGGGAGGTAGAGTATTTTCCACCCTGGTTCCAAAACTTTGGAACTCCCTCCCTTTGGAGCTCTCCAGCCAGTCTTCTTTGGTGGTCTTTAGGAAACGCTTGAAGACTTGGCTCTTCTCTCAGGCATATTAGCAGCTCTGCCCCTAGCAGTAATTTGATTCTGCAGCTGGTAGTTCTGGACTTTTGTTTGTCTATTTTTTGCGCCTTGATGCCCCTTGGGGCTAAGTTTTGCGCGTTATAAAACGCCTTTCATTCATTCATTCATCTTGCTGGAGTGTGAAAAGAAAACCTATAAGATGTCATTTTTTTCAAACACAAGACGACATTTAAATACCTGTAACTGAACTCTTCATATATTTCAAAACAATTAGCAGTTAGGAAACACAAATGAAGCATACTTTTTCAAAATTCTGAAGTGTGAAGGAAACAAAAGTTGTAATAGAATCATAACAAATAAAAAAAGACACTTTAGTTGGAGGAGTACAAATGAAACATATTTGCTGAAACCCAATTCCCACACATTTTCATGTGTGCTCAAAACAGTTTCATAGGTAAAAACTACGTCAGTACCAATTTTGTTGCCATTTCAATGAAAAAGGTGCTGTCTATAAATGATAGCGTTTTAAAAAAAACATACTTTAGCAATATATGTATGATGTGATCCAACACCCTCCCATCTACATACCACACCCTTACAACTTTCCTGCTGAATTGGCGTGGCTCATTCGCTGTACTTGTTCTTTGTGTGATTGTTTGATTTTTTTTACAATCCCTATGACTTTAGTGATGTTACTTTGATGGCAGCACCACTACTTCAGAAATTGTTCCAGCTACACTACATTCATTGCATAATTGTTCCTGGGGCTACTGTGCTAGCTTGGACTGCTGTGATCCTGTGAGACTAGGAGCAGGGTGTAGATAGCAGCTTGAAGATCTCTCCAACTGTTGCCAACTGGACTGGTCTCCACACTGAAAACCATCCCTGCTAAAGAGCCTGGTGTCTCTGTCACAGTAGCATTGCACAGTGTCCTTGCAGGAATCAGAAGGAACAAATGACATACACCTGTAGAGCAGTGTATTTTCCTATTGATACTCATTGAAGATATTCATATTTTATATTTTTTAGCTTAACTGGGTCTTAAAAGAATATTTTTGACAGTGATTACCATTGAGTTAATCAGCATTCCATTCAATTACTCAATTGTTTAGCCACTCCCCAATTACCCTGTCGTACAACTTCCATCTATGTAAGAAGAAGTAGTAAAGGGGGAGGCAACTGTGTACTGTCCTAGTAGGCAAGCACTAGGGATACGCTCCATCTAAGTAGTGGTGATAAACTAGAGTGATTTATTAAAAGCAAATTAGGCATATGAAGATAATGGGGTTGACTAATGGTGAGCTGTTGTGTGCAAAATATGTATTTTTGTGTTTATCTATTTATTTATGTTGATTTATTTCGTGGCTTTTCGTAAAGCCTTATATACCACTGAATGAACTCTTGAGAGCAATTGAGAACTAAATTGGCTAACCCCATCAAGTCAAGCTTCACCCACAAAGGTTATGGTGAATATGCCGAGAACACAGTAGACTGCATCAGTATTTAATTAATTGATCCTTAACTCCGAACCTAGTAAAAAAGGGCTGAGTGTCCTGTTACCAAAGTCAGAGACTCAAGGCCACCTGTAGAGGAAGAAGAAACTCTACCAAGCTATAGCGATAATTATCGCTAAGCTTGGTTAGCGGGCATTTAAATATCGCCGCGCTCCGACGATTTTTGTCGCTTAGGAGCCTTGATATTATCAAGGTTTATCTCCTAAGCGATAAAAATCGGCCGAAATGCATGAATATCGCTGAAAAGTCAGCGATATTCATGCATTAGCGAGCAAATGCTCTTAGCCATGTTATCCACCTACCATTGGATAACATGGCTAAGAACTGCTCTGGGCAGGCTTTAGCTTTTGGAGATAATCGCGCTTAGCGCGATTATTTCCAAAAGTTGGTAATAGGGGATAGCGATGTTAGCAACTGTCTCTAGTCGCTAACATCTTGGCACGCCCACTCTGCATGTCATTAGCGATAATCATCGCTGACATGCAGAGTGGGCCCCTAAATGCCTGCTATCGCCTATTAGCTGTCGCTAACTGGTCTTAGCGACAGCTAGGGAATAGGGCGATAAAATTATCGCCGCTTTAGCGGGAATTTTTCCCGCTAAAGCGGCGATATTACCCTCGGTAATATGCTCCTCTGATCATAGGTCCAGCGCTCGTTGCGTTCAAACATGGGAGAAATTCTTATTTAAAGAATTGTGATGTGGTATTCAATTGAGAAACAGGTTTTGCAAAAACCTCCAACTTGCTTTTTGAGCAGTGAGATGAATACAGAAAGGTCTACACGAGGCTGAAAAATAATTACAATTAGATCTAAAAGAGCGTTTTTCAAAGATCTAGAAAAATATAGAAAAAGGAGCTGACAGACATTCAAAATTAAACACATTTGCGTGTACACTAGCATATTTTCCATATGCATTTCAATATGCATGCAAATTAACTTGAAAAATGCACTTTCTTGTATGGTGACACACATTTTAAAGCAGCAGCATGAATTACATTTTATATTTAAGACATTTTCTGAAAAATAACATGGCAGAGGTTTACACAGAAATGTTTTTTTTTAACTTAACATTTTATTGATATAAAAACAGAGTCAGAAAACAGTCACGGGCATAATAATACATGTAAAACCACATACTGATCAAGAAATCACAGATTAGAGTACATGTCAACCCATGGACCCCACCCGGGACATAGCCAGTTCGACTGTAGGTGAGTCACACAGTTTGCCTCGAAACGCATTCCAGTGCCCCCATTTCTTGTCCCACACTTTAGGGCAACCTCGTATCTTGTAGACTGTCTTCTCAGCAATCATGCAGCGATCCATTTCAGTCACCCAGCCCACCACCAACAGCCTGTCTGGGGAACCCCACTTCATTGCTATGGAGCGCTTAGCCAATAGGAAACCTAGTGCCGCCCACTGTTGCTCCGGATCATTCAAATCATTGGCCCCCCAGATATTAAGGACACATTCCGTGGGCGATGGAGAGAGTGGCTTACCCAGGGAGCTGCTCATTTTACGAAGCGTTCCACTCCAGAACCTCTGCACCACCGGGCAATCCCACAGGATGTGGTAGAAGGTGCCAGGGAGTCCGCAACCTCGCAGGCACAGTGTGTCGGGGCATCGCCCAATTTTGGCCAGGGTGAGGGAAGACATATACGCCCGGTGTAATACCTTCAGTTGGATCAACCGAGACCTGTGGCAGATAGCTGATTCTCTCGGAGACATTAGTGCCGACCGCCAGTCTTCCTCGTCTGAGGGACCCAGGTCCGCCTCCCACTTGGCCCGCAGTGATTGGAAGGGATCAAGGAGATTATTACATAGCTTGCAGTAGGTGAGGGAGATGGCCCTCTCGGGAAGAGGTTCTGATAACAGCCTGTCCTCCAGACGGGAGGTCACGGGTATGGATCTGAGATCTGGGACAGCAGCGAGAATGGCGTGTTTAATTTGCAAGTATCGGAAAAATTCAGTGGACGTAAGGGCGTATTTGGCTTGGAGGTCTCTAAAGGTCAGCAGTTTGCCCTTGTGGCCCAGATCCCCCACCTCCGAGATCCCAATCAAGTCCCATCTGTCGAAGCCTCGAAGGAAGCAGAAGGAGCCCAGACTTTGTGCAGACCATAGAGGCGTGGCCTTGGTAAGTCTTCCCGTCCATCCCAAACACCTATTGGCCCTATGCCAAATCGCAACTGTATGCGCCATAGGCCCAACATATCTAGCCCTAGCCGGTTTACTGTACAGGGCCCCCAGGTAGCCTTCCCGTCCAGTTTGACATCTGTCTAAGAGAAAGACCGGGTTCAAGGGCGAACCATGTATCCACTGGTTTACAGACACCAGCTGCGACGCCCAGTAATAGAGGCGAAGGTTAGGCAAGGCAATGCCCCATCATACCAGCCCTGGAAAAGTTTGCAAAGGGCAATCCGAGCAGCTCCTCCATCCCATAGCAAAAGGCGGAGTTCACTTTCCACCATTCCAAAGTATGAGTCCGGAATCAGGAAGGGACAATTCTGCAGGACGTACAGGAAGCGCGGGAGCGCCAGAATTTTGAACAACGCCGCCCTGCCCGGGAGAGACAACGGGAGTGATCGCCAGTGGGCGACGTCACTACCGAGCCTACGCAAGGGGCCCAGCAAGTTGCGATCGTAAAACGTCCTGAAATCGGGTGTAACATAAATACCAAGATACATAAAACCCTCCGTAGCTATTGCAATGGAGAACCCTCGGGGCAAGCGGAGTGGGAGGGCGTGCAACATATACAACACTGATTTAGTCCAGTTTATAGCGTATCCCGAATATTTTCCAAAGTTGGTAAGAACATGAAATAAACTATTGACGGAGGACCGGGGAGACTAAACGTATACCCGGATATCGTCCGCATAAAGAGAGAGATTTTATCCATGACGTCCTCATTCCAGTGTAAGCCTCTAACAGAGACATCTGTACGGACCCAGTGAGCCAGAGGCTCCAGGGTGAGGGCAAACAACAGCGGGGACAGGGGGCAGCCCTGTCTGGTTCCTCGGTGAAGACGAAACCTCCGAGACGTATGATTAATAACCCAGACTTGGCCCAGGAGGTCTGTATATAGGAGGCGTACCCAGCTAATAAAATGGGGCCCGAAGCCAAAGCGGCGGAGGACCTCAAACAAATATGGCCATTCGATCGAATCGAACGCCATCGTGGCATCGAGGGATAAGATGGCCGCATCTTGTTGTATAATGGGCTGGAGACTCATTACGTTGTGTACCCTCCGAAGGTTCAATGCCGTATTACGACCTGGAAGGAAGCCGGATTGGTCATCGTGTATCAAGGAAGGAAGTACCAGGAGAAGGCGATTTGCCAATAGTTTAGCCAAAACCTTTGCCTCCGCACTAATCAAGGATATCGGCCGGTAAGAGCCGCAGTTGGTGGGTGGTTTAGCAGGCTTAAGAATGACCGCAATGGAGGCAACTCTTTGATAGAGCGTGAGGACCCCTACCTCTAGGCTTTTAGTGAACATATTCCGGAGATGAGGAATAATGTCTGGGGCCATGCCCTTCAGGAACTCAACCGGGACCCCGTTGGGGCCCATAGCCTTGCCGGAGTTAACGGCAAAAAGTGCTGTGGTGAGCTCCTCCGCCGTGATGTCAGCGTCGAGGGCCACTCTATCTGTGTCCGATATGGTCGGGAGGCGCATCTCATCTAGGAGTTGTGTGGTAAATAAATAAATAATACCCTATTTTTGACTAGACATATATCATAACAGATAGCTCAATAAATAAGAGTCAAGATTCGAGGTAGTAGGAGTTTTGCAGGTTTAATACAGCATAAGGACAGGAACAGGACAACCTGCATAGGAATAGGATGACAGGGCCCAGCAGCTGCTGGGGCTGGGATGAGCGCGCTGACTTTTAATAACAATACATGAGCATATATACATAGCGCAAACACATAGCATTACATTGCATTACATTGCAGTAGGCGTAGCAGTGGGTGGAGCAGAAGGCGTGACGCGTAGCAGTCGCGAAAGATAAGAGTAAAAAGAAGGTGTAACTCAGACATGTGATGCAAACGTAACAGAATATGTCATGAATGGGCGGAAACATAGGAGGGGGCTACCTAAGGAGCCGGGACCTCTAACCTGGTGGTGCGCGCAAACTGGCAATGACGTGTTACTAGGAGAAGCTGGGGGCTATGACCTCTGTGCTAGGAGCAGAGACTAAAGTCTGGAGGGTCGGAGCGACATGTACCTAAACCCTATCTAGTATCTGATGTTTAGGGAACATGTTGATATAAACTAGAAGTCATGAGGGGAAAAGCTAACTGACTCTAAGACTGAAGCATGCATTTATTCTACATGTAGTGCGTGATGAAGAATATTAAATGACCATTAAATACAGTATTTCTCTTAATATGGAGCCGCATAGGCTAGACAATGACGGAAACTATTGATGCAGTTCAGTAGCTTAGGAATGCAGAGAAGGAGGACTAAACTGATAGCTGGAATCATAACATAGTCTTGGCAGACTCAGGGGCAGAGCCAGGCTGCACCGGGCACTGCGAGGCAGGAAGTAAGTGAAAGGTCGAGGATACAGGTGGGGGCTGTATCGCTCCTTAGCGAGGCTTCAGGAGACAGGAGCTGAATCTGATGTCCGGGCCCTGTTGAGGCCTAGAAACGGGGACTTTATAATAGAATAACGTGCACACTGAGAAACGTGGCAACGTAGCTTTACATAGGCCTGATATTCGTAGTATTCACGAGGACTGGAAAATGACATACCAGAGGTGGACACAACTGTAATTGCGTCTTGAATCGGACATGGGGAATAACATATGCATATTGGTCATGCACACATAACATATGATGGATGACTCGTAGGGACACAGAACATGACAAAATTTACTTTTCCACATTCCCTCCTTGTCACTACGTTTCCATCAGGAAACATCAATATTCATGATACCATCTATCATTTCATACAGTACCATTTGTTCATCTCGAATTGTCTTGGAACGGGATTTAGAACGGGGCTTGGGACTAGGAATACAAGAGGTAGCACACATGCCGCAAATCGCAGGGCCACATTGTATACAGAGGCAGCAGCTGAATATGATCGCTACTGCGATACCTAGAAAGGACAGGACTTTCCATCCCCAGGCGGAAATTATATTCCAGAACCAACCGGACCATGTCCAGGTGCCTGGATCTTGGTGTAATAGATGGGCTATTTTATGGAGTCTGGTTATAGCTGAATAAACAGACGGCGCGTTATTTGGAATGAAAATGCAGCAACTAGATCCGATAAGTCTACAGGCCCCGCCCCTATCGGCCAGTATGACATCAAGGACGAGACGATTCTGGAGCACAACAATTCTCATAAAGGATTGCTCTTCGGTTAAGTTACCTAGAGCAGAGGCAGTCTCATTTACTACTGCTTCAAGGGTTCTTGTTAACCTACGGATTAGCTTACTGTTTACGACTGTACCTAAATAAGGGAAAACACCTTTATCAATATCAATGAATTGCTCTGCAGCAGTTTCAGTATAATCGACAATCGGGAGGTTTCTCTTGTGTCTAGTATGTACTAGGAAGGAATTCCTATGGTAGTCAGGTGGGGCTAGGAAAACAGGTGGCAGTAGGAAGGCAATGTAACAGGTTCCCTCCCAATCGAGGGGCAGACGAACATATGCAGTTTGACCACAAACAAAATAAGAATGACGTGAAGCTTTAAAAATAGATTTCCCACTGTCACTATACTGGATAATAGTAGTACAATCACTATGTCCTACGTGTACAGAACCATAATTACGAACACATAATTCGCCTTTGACTGGTAGTACTGAAATAGCAGGTGAGTCTGGAGTAGTATCAGACTGAACATTCAGGACCATGAAATTCGACGAATAGTTACCCAAATTGTACATTTCATTTTCTAGATCTAA
The DNA here is from genome assembly GCF_964261635.1 of Lissotriton helveticus. NCBI lineage: Eukaryota > Metazoa > Chordata > Amphibia > Caudata > Salamandridae > Lissotriton > Lissotriton helveticus. The sequence goes on along the minus strand of NC_136059.1, from coordinate 1,595,652,801 downwards.
ACCTGTTCTGTGGGGGAAACCTTGCTTGTCTGGGAAACATGTGCTGTTAAGAAAAGACTTATCTGTTGAGGATGACGTTAACGTGGACCATGCTCCACACGAACCATTATGTGAAAAAGGATAAGGGAAGAGTGGCAGAACTCCCTTCGACGTCTGGAAAGGGGGGAGTCGACCACACACCCAACAATTAGTGGCATTGCTGGTCTGGTGTGAATAATGCAACATGCGGATAAATGTATTGTTACGCATAGCGAGGCGGTATGAATATTCGTGAGGAGGCAGATCACTAAACGTGTGCTCTACTGTAACATTAGAAGGCTTATTTACATGAGGAACTGGAAAACACAGGAAAAATGCGTAACTGGTGCAGGAAATCAAAATGCTGAGAAATAATATGAAACTCAGAAAAACGATACATTGGATTGAGTTTTGACTGACTCTCTCACTATGGGGGTCTATTTTATACATGTCAGAAACAGTCTAACCGTTTCACCTAGGGGAGGACTTAGACAATCAAACTGACTGACTTATTTTACCAGACCGGAGTTTTTGCTTATACTCCTGCTGCGGAGTTTTCTCTAACAGGGGAGGGGTTGTGTCAATGTCATTTGCGGGACAGTCCTTGAGAGCAATATTCTGGCAATCCTTCGAATCCTGGGAAATGTTCTTAAAGACGGGTTTCAGTCCTTTAAAAAGTTTAACATGAGAAAGGTGCACCCAGCCCTTGCGTCCTTCCAACTTCACGGCTGTACGGGTGGTGAGGAGGACCTGTCGGGGCTCTTTCCAACGAGGCTCCAGCGGACTTGATCTGTCAAAGTTCCGGACGAGCACCATCGAACCTGGAACGATTTCATGCGGTGCCACCTCGGTATTGTCTGGAAATGTGGCGGCAACCTGTGAACGACATGAGTTGAGGGCAGACATCAAGGAAGCTAGGTAATCTGTCAGCATATTACATGAAACATCAGTAATACTTCGGGGTCTAGGAGTACCCCACATGTTAGGGGGGCGGCCGAATACGACCTCATACGGGGACAGACCTGATCTGGAATGTGCGACCATGCACATATAAAACAAAGCGACTGGCAGAGCTACTAGCCAGTCCACACCCTTATCTTTACATATTTTGGCAATTCGAATTTTCAGAGTCTGATTATGTCTCTCGACTAGACCGGCTGCTTCAGGATGGCGTACACAATGAAACTTCCACTGGTACCCCAACAACAGGGAAACGTGCTTCATCAGTTCAGATGAGAATGGCTGACCGTTATCAGAATATACGACTCTAGGGAGTCCATATCGAGGGAAGAATTCACGAACCAACTGCTTGGCAGTGGTCGCGGCTGTGTAATCTGGGACTGGATATGCTTCTGTCCATCTGGACAAAGCGCATACAACTACAAGGACATACTTGAAACCTCGACATCGCTCCATCTGAATATAATCCATCTGGAGGACCTCAAAAGGGTGGTCAGGAGGCTGGAATCCCCCTTGTTCCACCGGGACACTTTTACCTGGATTAAACTGACAACATATCATACAGGTACGGACTTTCTGCTTGGCTGCAGCTCGTAAATGCTTGTTGAACCAAATGTTCTGGATACTGTCTAACATAGCTTTTTCTCCTAAATGTGCTGGACTATGTGCGGTATTAATGATGACTTGAACCATAGAGTCGGGGAGAAACCATGCGGTTCTACCCTTCGTTAACCATCCTTGATCTGTCTGGACCCCTCCTTGTTCGGACCATTTCTTGATTTCATCGGGAGTAGCATGTAACTGGATATCTATGACATCTTGAGTAGGGTCCTTAACTGTCATACATGTAGTCAGATCTGGAGTGTGTGTCATGTTAACTGGACTGTCTAGAGTCTGTGCTGTAAGCTTGGCTGTGCGATCTGCTAGATCATTACCTTGAGAAATAATGTCAGTAACTTTCGTATGTGCTTTGCATTTCATGATAGCAATGGATGACGGTAAATGTATGGCATCTAACAGAGCTTGAATAAGGAAACCATGCTGAATCTTGGTTCCATGAGAAGTCATGAAACCTCTCTCTTGCCAAAGCACTCCAAAGTCGTGTACGACTCCAAATGCGTAGCGTGAATCTGTGTAAACATTAACTTTCAAGTTCTTGGCGTGTATACAGGCTTGTGTCAGAGCAACTAGCTCTGCTGCTTGAGCGGACAGGGTATCAATGCGGTGTGTCTTAATAACTTCTGTGTCAGTAGTCACTGCATACGCGGCAACTAGTTCTCCTGTACTAGTTCTCATGCATGAACCATCCACATAAAGTGTCAGGTCGGGATCTGGTAACGGAATATCTGTCAGATCTTGTCTTGGCTTTGTCGTAATGTTGACTACTTCCACACAGTCGTGTGTGGCAGAATTTGAATTAACTGATGGTAACAGTGTAGCAGGATTCAGAACGTTGCAGCGTCTGATTTCTATGTGTGGCTGAAACAGTGTCAATTCATAACCTGTTAAACGTGCAATTGTCAAGTGCTGTGTTTGTGTTCGATTTAAAAGAACTTCCACGGAGTGTGGAACGTGTACTGTCAGGGAGTGTCCTAAAACTATGGAATCACTTTGTCTGATAGCTAGTGCTGTGGCTGCAACTGACTTGAGGCACGTAGGCAACGCCTGGGCGACTGGATCTAGTGTGCTAGAAAAATAAGCACAAGGCTTGTTTTGTCCTGCTTGATCTTGTGTGAGAACAGATAATGCTGTACCTTCACGTTCAGTAACGAAAAGTGTAAAAGGCTTACTGTAGTTCGGTGTAGCTAGAACTGGAGCTTGGCATAAAGCTTTCTTTAACTCGTTGAAACTAAGTGTATGTTCAGATGTCCAAGGGAGGACAGTCGATGCGGCTGCCTCCTGTGTCGTTAACTGTATCAGTGGCTTGGCTAGAAATGCATACTGAGGAATCCATTGTCTGCAATAAGAAGTAAGGCCAATAAAGGCACGTACCTCCTTCTGGGTCCTGGGCTGGGGAAGACTCGCTATCAACTGGATACGGTCTGGTGTCAACTGCCTACCCCTCTTGGACAGTAAGTGTCCTAAGTAGACCACTTGCTGGACACAGAATTGAAGCTTAGAAGGGGACACCTTGTGCCCCATCTCGGCTAGGAAATACAAAACCGTGAGTGACGCACGCTCGCAGTCACGTTCAGAACGGGCTGTGATCAGTAGATCATCGACATACTGGAGCAGGGCAGTGTCAGTTGGCATATGAATATTATCTAGTTGTCTCTTAAGTGCTTGACTGTAAATACTAGGGCTTTCTGTGAAACCTTGAGGAGCTCGTGTAAACATATAGCTCCTTCCATTTAAACAAAATCCGAAAAGAAACTGGCTGTCTGGATGGATGGGAACACTGAAAAATGCGTTCTTGAGGTCTATGACAGTGAAGAACGTGGCTTTGGAATCAATGGCTGTCAATAGGGAAGAGATATTTGGGACAACTGGGTACTGAGGAATAATACATTTGTTAAGTTCCCGTAAATCAATCACTAATCGATATACTGGGGGTGCATTTGGATCAGTACGTTTCATAACTGGAATGATCGGAGAGTTACATACATTGGAGTCAGTTTCTACAACTACTCCTTGAGCCATGAGCTCGTCTATAATTTTGGATAAGGCTGCTACAGCCTCAGGTGGCAATCTATACTGCCTGATTCGTGGTAACACTACACCTGGTTTCAGGGTCACACGATGAGGTGTGATTTGCATATAACCTACATCAGTTGGACCTTGCGCCCATAAATGCTGCGGAACCTTAGACAGTCTGGAATCAAAATCTCGTAATACATAGTGACCCTTAAAGTCACGTAGGAACAATCGTATTCCCTCTGGGGAACAACATATAACGGCACCTAACTCTTTCAGTGTTTTAATGCCTAATAGATTTTCTGGACATGACTTAGTAAGTAACAGATCAGTAGTGCGGGACAATGGACCTACTTCTAGAGTGACTGGCTTTGAAATCTCATTAACGATAGGCTTTCCTGAAAATCCAAGGGAAACATTTCTTGAGCCTGAGAGCGGAGCCCCTGGAACTTCGGCATGACTAATTGTGGTCCTACTTGCCCCTGTATCAATCAAAAACTTTCTGTCTTTCCCTAATACTTGACTGTGAACATAGGGACCTTCTTGATCTACAGGTATCTCGATGAGAGGCAAGCCTACCTCCCTCTCTAGGCTGTTTCATGAATATGGCTGGTACTCTGGATACTCAGACTGTGCATACTGGTACATCTGCGATGTAACATGCTGTGTTGCAGCAATAGGCTGCGGTACTGTAACTGTCTGTGGTGCATTCTGTGGCTGAAGAGTCTGTGAAACTTGTTCTTGTCTAGGCGGACGTGGTCTTTCTTTAGTCTTACCAGTAGCTATGTTGTGTTTCAGAACCGTACACTCATTTATAAAATGACCTGGTTGTTTACAATAATTGCAGTTCCCTTTAACGGGTGCTGCAGGATGACTGGCTTGATTCTGACCCCTCTTCTGACTGTCTTGAGGAACAGATTGCGCAACTAGTACTTTCATTTTCGTGTCTTTCATACGTTTTCTCTCGTGTTCTTGCTCTTCCCTGATTCTATTCGGTTCTTTTATGAGCTTCTTTACGCCATAACTCGATGGCGTCTTTCTGTGATTGTCTGGCTTTCTTTTTCCATAATGCTTCCTCTACTCGCATGATGCATTCGGCATCCCATGTACCCGATACGGGCCATCTATACTTTTCTTCTAACTGTTTGGTATACTCTACCCATAAATCTAGATACAATATGGCGCTTATGCCATGTTTCTGATACATAAAGTGACCTGGACTGTCCCTGGGCGGGACGGGAACTGCTGCTTCCAGCAGACCCTTTCTAGTTTTTAACTGACGTAATTTTGAGAAGAGCGGCATGACTGGACTATAATCTGGACATAATACAATACACAATGAAAACACGGAATCACGTCGCACTCATACCACAACATTAAAATACATGAAGAACATTTAAAATAACAGTTCGAACAGAATACTACCTGGAAATACTGAGAACAGAACACATGAATTTCTCGAGAACAGAACTGACTAGAACAGAAACTAGATGCACTGCTGAAACAGTACGAAACTTACCGGTCTCTTAAAGAGACACGTCAGGACCCGTATCCACCGAAGTGAACACTTCGTTTGTGGGACTGTGTACCACCAACCCACAGACCAGGGTCAATGAAATTGACCCTGTCTAGATACCACCCCAGTAACGGTACTCACCGGGCAGCAAGAACGGAAGGCCTCAGACTGGACTGGACTGCTACGACGACGACGACGAACTTCGGACTTCAGTTACGGGTGGACCTCCGGATACCTCGGACCTTGGACTCTTGGCTTGGGCTCTGGTCGGGACTCGCCGCGTTCCTCCACCGTCTCGTCTGGATGCTGGACCGCCTCCTCCGTCTCCTCCGTGGGCCTGAGGGATACTTGAGCAGAAATATCTGCCACTGCGCAGAAGAGTTCCGTCACGACTGCAGAGGGTCAGGGGGTCGGCGTGGCTTCACCGACGCGTGGGGAAAGGGCAAGTCCCTATTCGGGCGCCATTATGTGGTAAATAAATAAATAATACCCTATTTTTGACTAGACATATATCATAACAGATAGCTCAATAAATAAGAGTCAAGATTCGAGGTAGTAGGAGTTTTGCAGGTTTAATACAGCATAAGGACAGGAACAGGACAACCTGCATAGGAATAGGATGACAGGGCCCAGCAGCTGCTGGGGCTGGGATGAGCGCGCTGACTTTTAATAACAATACATGAGCATATATACATAGCGCAAACACATAGCATTACATTGCATTACATTGCAGTAGGCGTAGCAGTGGGTGGAGCAGAAGGCGTGACGCGTAGCAGTCGCGAAAGATAAGAGTAAAAAGAAGGTGTATCTCAGACATGTGATGCAAACGTAACAGAATATGTCATGAATGGGCGGAAACATAGGAGGGGGCTACCTAAGGAGCCGGGACCTCTAACCTGGTGGTGCGCGCAAACTGGCAATGACGTGTTACTAGGAGAAGCTGGGGGCTATGAACTCTGTGCTAGGAGCAGAGACTAAAGTCTGGAGGGTCGGAGCGACATGTACCTAAACCCTATCTAGTATCTGATGTTTAGGGAACATGTTGATATAAACTAGAAGTCATGAGGGGAAAAGCTAACTGACTCTAAGACTGAAGCATGCATTTATTCTACATGTAGTGCGTGATGAAGAATATTAAATGACCATTAAATACAGTATTTCTCTTAATATGGAGCCGCATAGGCTAGACAATGACGGAAACTATTGATGCAGTTCAGTAGCTTAGGAATGCAGAGAAGGAGGACTAAACTGATAGCTGGAATCATAACATAGTCTTGGCAGACTCAGGGGCAGAGCCAGGCTGCACCGGGCACTGCGAGGCAGGAAGTAAGTGAAAGGTCGAGGATACAGGTGGGGGCTGTATCGCTCCTTAGCGAGGCTTCAGGAGACAGGAGCTGAATCTGATGTCCGGGCCCTGTTGAGGCCTAGAAACGGGGACTTTATAATAGAATAACGTGCACACTGAGAAACGTGGCAACGTAGCTTTACATAGGCCTGATATTCGTAGTATTCACGAGGACTGGAAAATGACATACCAGAGGTGGACACAACTGTAATTGCGTCTTGAATCGGACATGGGGAATAACATATGCATATTGGTCATGCACACATAACATATGATGGATGACTCGTAGGGACACAGAACATGACAAAATTTACTTTTCCACAGTTGCCTGGATTCGTCAGAGGTGTAGCCATCTCCCGCTGTATAGACACGTTCCAAATGGTCGGCAAAGGCCTCCGCAATGTCCCGAGGGTCCACAGCCATGGATCCGTCCGGCCTAACTATGGATGACACCCACCTGGACCCCTGGTCACGGCGTTCCAACCAGGCAAGCATCTTGCCCGCGCTGTTGCCAATCTCGTAGACCCGGTGGCGCATATGAAGCAGCCACGCCTGCACCTTTTCCTGCGCCAACGCCTTGTAGGCCAGTTGTTGGGCACAGAGACGGCCAGCGGTGGTCTCAGATGGTGGTGTGTTATGAGACGCCCAGATCCTCGAGTGAGTGAGTGCAAGAGTCTTTTTAACCAGAATTCCGGTGCCTCCGGATCCAGAAGTGAACCCTGCGTGGACCAATAATTTATAACCCCCCCTCTGAAGCGCCCGAAAAGTGTTACCCACCAAGTGTGTTTCTTGCCACTAGACGATGTCTGGGGAGGGGCATCGGAGAAACTGGAGGACCACGCTCCTCTTTATTTTGTGCCCCAGTCTGTTGACATTCCAGGACAGGATAGTAAGGGTTCTAGAGAGGGACTGTGTCATGACGGAGGAATTGGTGGAACAGATAGAAGGACTGTCCAGAGAGGGACCGTCCGCACCGACAAGACCCCAGAGCATACCGGGGCCTATGACCAGGAGGACCGTGGACATCCTGGGGGACGGAAACCAGCCAGGGTGGCCAACCCGTCAGTAAGGGACCATGGATGGGCAAAATAACGTGACTAGAGAGGACTCTGCTGGAAACACAAAGAAGCAACAACATAGCAACAATACAACTCCAAACCCCCCCACCCCGCACCCCCCCACCCTGCTTCCCTGCCCGCGGATTCAGAACTATCCACACCCCAACTAGGTAGAGTGCCTGTCGCCCTCCCAACCATGATTGGGGTACCTGGTGAGCCTTCAGTGCCACTCGCCCAACACTTAACACCAGTGTAAATAACATATAAGTGTAAGACTACAAACATACTGCGTGCAACATCCACATATTAGAAAAGTTACTTGTCAGTCAGCTGGTGTGGTCCGATCGGGGCCGCAATAGGTACTTCTCAGGAGCAAAGACCAATGACATTTGGAAGCCCGCTGCCCCCAAGAGCAGCAGCAAACAAAAAAGGATCGGCAAGGGTACACTTTGGAACTGTCGCAAAAATATTCCACACTTAGTAGGGAGATGTCACTCCTTGTCGTTAGTAGTTCCAGTGAACAATTGTTGGCTTCCTGGCATGTGGTCCCCCTGTGGATGTTCCTCTGATAGAGCTCAGTCTCGTGGAGATCCTCCGACCCGGCGCCAACCCTCCAGCCAATCCCACACCTCGTCCGGTGACAAAAAGAACCAGGCCTTGCCATCCATTTCGACGCGCAGTTTCGCAGGGAAAAGCATGGAGTATTTGACGCCTTTATCCCGAAGTGCCTTTTTGACCTCCAGAAAGCTCCGTCGCTTCGCCTGCACCTTCACTGTAAAGTCCGAGAACATCAAGATGCAAGTGTTTCCAGGAGAAGAGGCGGCCCAGAGCGGGCTGTTTGAAGGATGGCATCTTGATATCGAAAGTTGAAGATCCTCGCCATGATGGGGTGGAGGGGGCCCCCGGCCTCGGTTTACCCCCCGGTACCCTGTGCGCCTGTTCGATGGAAAAATAACTCGAGAGGTGCTTTGGCTTAAGGTGTTTCGCCACCAGGTCCTCCATAAACAGGTCTGCTAACGGCTCCTTCATTCGCTCCGGAACACCCAAAATACGGATGTTATTCCGTTTCGCCCTCCCTTCATAATCATCCAGCAGGTCGCTTTTCTGCTTCTGTTGTTTCTGGAGCTGGGCGACTTGTTGTTGGAGCGTAGAGGTGTCGTCAATAAGGGCTGTAGTTTTGACCTCAACGTCCTTGACCTTAGTGTACATTTTACACAGATCCGCTTGCAAGAGGGTCACCTCAATATATGCGAAGGGGACGCGAGTTTTGGGGCTCCCTGCGCGGGGCAGCGTCCTTGTTTTCACCTCTAGTGCCCCAAGAGTTCTTAGTTATTTGCCTATGGTTCGAGGTCTTTGTTCCCTTGTGTGACGCCATTGGAAACTGTATGGCGGGCCGAGCGGGACCGAAAAGAAGATGGGGACCAGTCTCTCACACCAGTTCCAGTTATCTCGCTCCAAGTCTACCAATTACACCACCCCCTGCACCCCCAGCGCAAGGGCAAGCAAGGCCACGTGGAGAAGACGACTGACCCACAGGGTGCTCGATGCTGTAAACTGGCCCGACGTCCCAAGATCTGGACTGAGGATGCATAGAGCCTCCAAGAGGCAACCTCAGCCCGCAAAGTGGCGGCGAGGGGAGTACAAACACCAACAGGGTGGAGGAGCGACTGGTTTGAGCAAGATCGCCGTACAGCAGGAGGTCCCCAAGAAGTCCAGAAGGAGAGGGCCCCTCACCAGGGCCCGGGGCGAAAGGATCCCGTGTCGGGGCACCGATGGGCCAGGGCCCGAAGCCACGCAGCAGCAGAGATGTTGACCCTAAGGGATGGGTCCGCTCCCAGGTGAACCCTCCACACATGGCAGTCCAGTCCCAAATAGGCTGACGAGTGTCCCAGGCCCCGGGTGGGTCCTGCACCGATGACATGTCGCCGCACAAAAGGGCCAATGTTAAAAGGCCCGGAGCTCCGCAGTCCAAATTAGGCAGGCAGTCAATTCCCCCGCTTTCAAGCCGCACCTGTAATGGGGGCACCAGGCGGAGGGGTCGCCAGTTACTGCGGGGCAAAAGGAGATAGCTTCGGAGCTCCGGAGACGGTAGGCCCCAGAGCCGGGGCGTCGCGTGAATGACGCCCCGGCAGGCAGGCAACCACCCCCGAATCACCTGGCCAGTCCAAGGCAGGCTCCGTGGCCGCGCAGCGGGACCCAGATATCCTCGGAGGGGTCCGAAAGACAGGACCGGAGGCAGTCGATAAGGCAAGCGGGGTACGAGCTTTGGCGGCAGGAGACAGTCAACAGTCGGGCCGGAGCACCGACGCGGCCGCCATCTTGCGGGCTACGGGGACTCCACTTCCAAGGGCTCAATCCTCAGCACTGCTCCACCGATCGGGTCCGCACCACTCCAAAGTGTGCACAAGCGGTTCTTAACGGGGGTCTCCCATTTGCAGAGGAGTCCCCGGTCTTACAGCGGATCTATTAGGCGGATAGTCGGGAGAGGGCCGGGAGTCGTGTTAGCAGGCGACCATTCCCTCCGGCTGCAAGCCACCCCGCCCCCCAGAAATGTTTTAAGGGATGCATAATTTATTACGTAACATGTAAATGTCTTTCATTATTTTTGTACAGAAGCTGCAGTACTTCTTTTCGCATGTCTTCACTTTTCTAAACTAAGTGAAATCTGACCAGTCAATGCCTAGTATTGTTTTTACTTAAAGGCATTTCCAACGTATGTGTCTTGATTGATGACTGAAGTTAGTCACAGCCTGAAACTCAGTCCCACATTTTCAATATTTTTGCATGAGCAGGTGTGAATTACACTTGTAGGATTCATGAAGTAGTGCTATCATATTATGTATCATTGATATTTTTTTTAATCATTTAAGCCTAGATACTTGGAGAGGTAGGACACCTAGGGACCTATTACGACTTTGGCTGTTCTCCTGCAGCACCACCACTGCTGTCCTGGCAGGATGACCACCACTGCCCGCTGGATTCTTTGTTAAATCCTTGCTGCAGCAGTCTCACAGTGACGGCAGTGTTAGGCTCATAGGAGAGCCTTACCCAGCAGACCGCCGCTGTGACAGTGCCTGCAGAACGTTCCTGCAAGGTGTGACATGCATCATGTTGTGCATGCCACACTGTACAGGAACAGCGGTGCAATTGCAGGAGGGAACAACATGTGCCCCTCATATGCACATCTAGGCTCAAACACAGAAGGGGGCCTTGTTAGGGCACCCTTAGTTGCATATCTACCACCCTTTTCATGTCGGGCTCACCGCTATGAAATGGGCAGTGAAAATGCATCTCAGCATATGCTTGGCGGTGCCACAGCATATTACTGTCTCTTTTAGCTGCGCCACCGCCACAGTATTCTGGATCCTGGCGGAGGTGACAGTCCTGTGGCGGTGCGACCTCTACACTCGAAATATGGCAGGCGGACCCGCAAGTAGGACCGCCACAATTGGTATAGGGCTCACACTAATGAACCACACAAGATATAGTTGCAGTTTACTGTCTTTGACCTGGCTTTGAAAAACCCCTGTACAAGTACCCAAAATAATTGTGGCAATATTACCATTACCAATAGCCATTGTTGAAGAAATGTCATCCCATTGCAGAAAAGCTGCAGGCTGCGACATAAGTCACTAATGGAAAGCTTAATAGTTTACTACGAGTAGACTTTTGAATAAATGAAATTTCATGTCTATAGGAAAAAATAACTTGCTCAAATAGTGCTTTGAGAGCGCAAAACACATTTACCAAGATTCACTGTTCCCATTTTACTCAAGAGTACGGGCATTGCAATGTGTGTCACGTCACATTAAAACAATATTAGATTTGGGCACCTGACATGTTTTTATAATATCTTCAATGCTCGGTCATGCATATCATTTTGGATGCTTTAATTTCATATTTACATTTTGCTCGAAGAATGATAAATTACTATATCCAAGTTTCTTCAGTGATTTTTGTTTTGCAATGATGTACAGTTGAGCTAGCCAATGAAAGAACCTGCTAGTCCTTTGTTCATACAAAACATATATATTGCTCCAACCTGCTGTTCATTTGTTTTCCGAGCTTCTCTGCATAGCCTGAATCTCTCTGTAGTATATTCTGGGAAGAGGGCATGATCTCCATCCATAAATCTCCTGTTCGTCTACCTGGGCTGAGGAAACCAAAATGTGGTAGACGGAACGCTTGAATTCATTTCAGCTATTTGCAATTACTGAGGGCTGTGTTAGACATGGCATCCTTGGTGTGATTTTCCCTGACTTTTTGCCACTACCACCTATGTATTTGATGCTGTGCTGGATTTAGTTTTTGCTGGCTTAGATGCTTTGGGCACTTTGCCACTGCTGTTCAGTGTCAAATTGCAAGTGCTCCATGGGTAAATTGATGTTGTGGTTGGTTCTCCCTGATTGGCATATTTGTTTCACCAGTAGATCCCTAGTAAAGTTCACTAAGTGACCTAGGGTGGGTGAAACAAATGCTACTAGTGGGCATGGAGTACTGACCATGCCACCCACATGAGTAGCCCTGAAAAGCTGTCTCAACAAACTGTGTTTCTGGGCAAAACACTTAGGGGCAAATTTACAAGCCCCTTGCACCACTTTTGCATCATGTTTAACCTGAATAAAATGAAGCAAAAGTGCCTGTGTGCAGTTTGTTAACTGCCATGTTTAACCTGACAAGTGTACCCACTTGTTAGGCATTACCCTTTCCTTTTCTTACACATAGGACACCCCTAGGACACCCCTATGGTGGGCCCAAGATACCCCCCTGGGCAGGGTGCAGTGTGTGGGAAAGGTAGGAAGTATACTGGTGTATGTAACATATCCTGATAGTGAAATACTGCCAATGTTGTTTTTCACTATTGAAAGGCTATCTTGCCCATAGGACAGAATGAGGAATGCTCTGTAACATTTTTACAAGCATATTTTCCCATAGGAATAAGATGGGAAAATGGAGTCTGGTATCCCCGGACTCAGAATTTAATAACACATCTTGTAGTAAGGAGGGTTTTAAATTCTGTGTCTGAAAACAGCACTTTTAGAAATTGGCTGTTTTCTTGTCCAACCTTCCTGTGTGCCTCTGCCTGTTTGTGGATTGACTGTCTGGCTTTGGAGTGACCGGGGCTGGGGTGGCTCCAGAAGTCTTAGTGAGTCAGTCCTAGGCTGAATAGGCTGATCTGCATTTGGAGTGGTGGGAGGAGTAGCACCTGTACCTGACTAGGGCTGTTCCTGCCTTCCACAAAAGATTGGCTCCACCTCCTGCGGTGTGTCTGGAGACCCTGGCCCACACTGACAAAGGAAGAATTTGTGCACTGGCAGATGGCACCCAGAACTGGTTTGGACTGGGTTCAGGACCCCTTACACAAAGAGAACAAAGACTTTTTGGGGAATAAATATTAGAGCTGAAGCCCCTGAACTTTAGACTACTTCGTGATCAAGAGGAACCTTTTGCCAAAGAGGACAGCTGAAGAGACTGAGGAGAAGTGCTGCCCTTGCTGTGTATCTGGGGTTGGCCTGCAGTTTGCTGTTTCTACTGAGGAACTTTGTTGTGTGCTGTGTCCATCTGTAACTTGAAGAGAAATCTCCCAGGGCCTGAGTAAGCTGGCCTCCAGTTGTGGAAACTCAGGAACATCCATGTTTCCAACATTGTCTCAAGCGAGGCTGTGTGTGTGTGTGTGTCTGCCACAGCTCTACCTGACTGAGACTGTTGTGCAGTCTGCGCTGTGTACGTGTGTCTGAACACAGCCTTGACTGCACTGTAACTCACAGCATGACCATCAACGCACTGTGTGCTTATCACCACCACCGGCCCAAGCCGTAATCTGTGAGGAGCTGTGTTACCATCCCCAGCCCGAGCCATGAATTGAAAGAAGTACTGCGAGCCCGTCACTGCCACCAGCCCGAGTCAACTGCCCAAGATAAGGAGTGCCCGAGAAGGAACATCGTCGTAACCCGATCAGCTACGAGATGTTGCCTGGCAACCTGGATTCACCAGCGAAGATCAGCTTTTGGTCGACGGAGCCCCCTAGCAGGACGCGAGCCGCGAATGAGAGAGAGAGAAAGCAACCCCCAGGTAACGCTCAGACCGAAGTCCGGAGCGGCTGCGTGTGTCACTGCCTGGGGTGGGTTGCGTGGCAGCAAGAGATTCCCCTTTCATAGCAGAACCTCCGTTCCGGGTGATTCCAACGGCCCATATCTGCCCTGAGGAAAGCGGCAGTAGTGAGGCCTGTGTTGCGCTTCGTACTTGATTCTAAAGCATTTTGGGGCATACTTTTACAATCGCAGACTGCAGAGTCAGCTGTCCTGTGGGGAGAGTCCCATAACCACAAGAGCACCGCATGTCAGTGCTGAAGAGACCGGTGCTCGTGAAATACAGAGTCTACAAAGTTTATGTTTGATAACAACCTGAAAAGTAATTTCCCTGTAGACTCATATAATAATAATAATAATAATAATAATACTGGAGCTTATATAGTGCAAACAGCTACCTCAAAAAAGAGGTGTCCTGGCGCTCTAGCAGCAGGCAATATGCGCAGGGAGGTTTAGGCACTGAACCCAAGCCTAGTCAAGTCTAAAGAGCCATGTCTTCAGCGCTTTTCTGAAACAGGTCTTTGAGTTAGCTTGGCGGAGGTGCCCAGGCAGGGCATTCCACATTTTGGCCATTCTCACTGCGAACGCTCTACCACCCAAACGGGCTTTCACAAAGCGGGGAGTACAAAGCAAATTCTGAGAATTTGACCGCAGAATCGATTTTGCTTATAACAACAGAGTCTTTGTTTAAGATAACTGAGACATTTTCCCTTTTAGAGCACGGTAGGCAAGAGTCATGGCCTTAAATTAAATTCTTTTGGCTACTGAGAGCCAATGAAGCTCATGTAGGTGGGGAGAGACATGATGCAGAAAGGAATGCATCTGATCAGTCTGGCAGCCGCATCCTGTACCATTTGGAGGCGTCTAATCGAATATTCAGGAAGGCCAAGGTATAAGCCATTTCATAGTCTAGCCCCGATGTCACTGTGGCATGGACTATGGTATTGATGCAATCTTCTGGCAGGAAATGTAGACATTTCTGGAGGTTTCTCAATTTGTTGAAGCATATGTTGGAATTTTGGTCTGTTTGGTCTTGTCAAAATTTAGATAAATATACCTTTATTTTTCTAAACTGGTGTGGTGTTTATTTGTGGTGTTATTAACGTGTTACTGTGGGTGTTGGTACAAATCCCTTACAGATTGCCTGTCTGCTCTTGCCAAGCTACCAAGGGAGTGAACAGGAGTTATCTAGAGTGTGTATCCCCCTTACACTGACTAGAAGCAATGGTCCCTATTTTGACAAAGGTACCTGCCTCTGTCACCTAGAGACCCCCCCGTTCTAACATGCAGGCATAATCCCGTTTTCTATCCCATTCTAGTATCAGCACCTGTTTCACAAATGTTAAGTCCTTTCTGTGTATTTTGTCATCCCCTATTTCCAGCTATATGCCTTTTCCTTACATTTTCATTAAGCCTTTCATCAAATTAGGTGCTTGATACAAAGACATTTTGCACTGATCTTTGAGACTGATTCTAGTTCCTTTTTCCCCAGCACTTATTTAGCACAGACAGCTTATAATAATTCCACATCAGTTAGAAATGATGCCTGACCTATACATTGAAGTACTTTTCCAAATTGCAATGGTTGGAAACTTACACAGGTTTTTTTCATACAATGTAAAGGTATAAATGTGCTATTTTGGTGTTGCCGGGTAACAAGACCATGCATATCGCCTAATTCTGAACTGGTTCTGCTGAATGGAAATGTACATATGTCTTTCCATTGAACTTCTTGCTGAGGTTATGAGACTGTGAGGAGAAAACTTTGGCTGTGATTTCCTTTCACCATTGCGTGCATACGGTATATTGAAGTCAGAATATTGAAGGTACTGAATATTGAGGACAAAACATTGGCAGGTAATTAGGGGCCTTATTACGTTTTGGCTGTCCTCTTGTGGCACTGCCACTGCTCCATCTGCAGGAAGACCGCCAAGGCCATGGTGCACCTGCCCGCTGGATTCAGAGTTGTTTCCAGGTCAGTTGAGCGGTACAGCTGCAGTCTCATGGTGGTGGTTGTGTTAGGCTCATGGAAGAGCCTTCACAGCAGACCACCGCTGTGCAATGCCTGTGCAATGCCTGCAGCACTTTCCTTGGTGCAGGAACTGGGGTGCTATTCCTAGGGGTCACCAGATATGTGCACCACATGCATCCCCAGGCCAAGCAGCAGCAGGGGGCCCTTCCTGTTAGGGCCCCCTTAGTTGCCTCTCCGCAACCCTTTTCATGGCAGGCTCACCGCCATGAAAAGGGCAGTGGACAGGCAACTCGTAATATGCTTAGCGGTGTCGCAGCCACACCACCAGCATATTTCTGCCCCCTTCTGCTACTCGACTGCTGCGGGATCCTGGGTCCCCAGTGGATGCAGCAAACCTGTGGTGGTCCGACCGCCACACTCATAATACTGCGGGTGAGTCCCAAGTGGTGGCGGTGGTCGGACTGCCGCCGTACTCATAATAAGGCCCTAAGTCTAGATGTTCTATGCCTAACTCCGCATATATATACCTATGTGGTACATATATCTACAAGCTACCTAGATGTGGAGTTAGGAATAATACATCTACACCTCCCTTTATGCACTTACCTTTCTATATTTGGTCCCTCCTTAGTCTGTCCTCGATATTCTTGTGTGCTGATATTCTGAATCTATTATATACTGATGCATCGGCCCACCATATAATTATTCTACTTGCCTGAAATCTGTAGATGTATTTACATCTTTGCATCCCTGCGATGCCTTTCATTTTCTGTGCCACGTAAATATCATTTACATCTTGTGCTATTTCCTGCATTAATTCCTGTAATCTTTATCAAAATTCCAGCCTCCGATACGTTTATAAAGCCACATCTCTATACATAATCTATCCATGATTTCCGAAAAATGCATGTGGATATATATTTTTTTCCAATCATTGTTCACGAGGTTTAAATGCAATTCTTTGAAAGGCAATTCTAATATCTAAATAGCTGTGAGCTGAGCTTTACTTTCCTCTCATTGTTTCTACCATGTGATGAGTTAGTCATTCTCTACAATGATTTGTGGTTTGCTGATATAGGGATTTCATTCTTAATATAGGCTTGTTTGCCTCCCATTATGTGTAGGGTCACCCTCTGGTGTCATTAATCTGATTATCCACCTCGCAGGTCCCTCAAGGACGGCCTTGATGTTTGTTTCTTGTAATGCAGAGAGTCTCAAGGAACGGCTGTGCTGGTGATCAATGCTGGTTGATTTATCTGTGTTTTGCCTAACAATAGAAAAACCATTCCCTGTTATCTTGCTTTGACTTCTACTCCCATCCACTCATGCAATTTGTTGAAAATGTGTTTAGCTTCTTGTAATATCGTGTTATTGTGCTTGCTTCTCTATATTTCATAAAGGGATCGCATGGGACAATATAAGAATATGCACTTCTCGAGAAAAACGGAATTGATTCCATTAGTTTGTGACTTATGGCAGGTCCAATATTTTGAAACAAATGTTTCAGTGGTTTATGCTGAAGTGGGAGGGCCTGCTCATTTTATTAGAAATAAATTGCAAAACCAAAGAAACACAACGCCTATAACTCATTTTTCTTCTTTGACTTTTAAAAAAGTAACATGATATATGTTGTAAATTCTATGTAATTACTCCATTACAAATATTGAACAGTAAGTATAAAGTAATGATGTAATGATGTAGTGGTGTTTTAATATGTATTTCTCTCATTATTTAGACAATCTTAGCCTACTGTGATAGTTGCAGGTATCCAAACGTGTTTTGGAAACCTTTTGGGAAATCACAATTGCAGCCATGCAAAGTCATTTAGACACAGTGGCGGTGCGTCCATTGGGGGCGTTGGGGCGTTGCCCCACTATCCCATGGACGACCGCACCCGCACTGCCAATCAATCATTAACTTATTTTAAAATAAATGCACACTGACTCAGGCACCCGAGCACTGCGCGCGACCGTTCCGGGACCAGCCCAACTGAATCGGGCATCCATAAGGTAGTGGGCCGTGGGGGGCGAGGCTGCGGCAGAGAGAGTGACAGGCAGGCAGTGCACAGACAGGCAGCAGGCAGTGACTGCGCATGCTAAAACCCGGAGTCTTCAATATTTTGACTTCCCCGCGCATGCGCACAGTGTAGCCCTTCCCTCCCCCCCCTCTCTCTAGCACACACAGACATAGCAGGACCCGGGGCCCCGGGCTCATTTAGGGCAGATAGTCTCCTGCTCGTAGCCAATCCTGGCGCAGTGGCGCTGTTAACGCTGCACCAGGATTGGCTGCTGCAGCAGGATGGGGCCGCGCGTGGGTGTTGGCTGCTCTGCTGAGGGCCGCACAGTATGGCCAATCACATATGGCTATAATCAGCCATGTCGTTTGTGATTGGCCATTTCCCTAAGCTGCAGTGATGTCACCGCGCGTGGCGCACCAGTGCTGCCACACAACATCAACAAACTAGTGAAGTGATAGTGAAAGTAGATCATCAGCATGAAGGTAAGGAGAGTGGACCGTGTGACTCTTCGTCGTGACTGACTCGCAGTTTGTGCCTACTACGGACGGACCGCCTGGTGCTTGTTGTAATCTGCGTCGGTCGGAAGACATCATCGATCGAGTACACTAGAGAGAGAAGTTTCATACTAGTAAGTTAAAGTTTTTACAGTGACTGAGATCGATGCCCTTCAAAGGAAAGGAAGCAAGCCTAGTGTTCTTCAGGGCAGGAGACACACAGATACTGCACAAGATAAGTGATCCCTGGGGCAGAATACGAGTGGGTCTAGTGTTCTAGAGGGCAGGAGACGCACGTGCATGGGTCTGTGCGAAGCTGAATAATAAGTGTCCGCCTCATGTGGGCAAAGGCCTGATGCTGACGTCCCTTGCATGCCAGTAGATCGGGCAGTCGTACAGGAGTTGGGCTGTGATGGGAAAGCAGAGTCCTTCTTTCAAATGTAGCGCTTTGCAGTGACGGTGAGCATTAACGCAAGCAACCATTAAGTGGTAGTAATGTCCTACAGTAGACCACCAGTAGTTCCATTGGAAACGTCTCAACCTGCTTATTTTGCCTTCAGTTTCGTATTACTTTTTTCTTTTTCTCATTCCTCTAATATGCTTTAGATTGTAGCATATTATCATAACACTTGTAAACACATACATTTCTGTAATGAAAATGTGTTGCCCTCACATCATAGTATCCTTTAGCCTGTTTTTTCTGAACTGGAGAGATTAGTAGAAAACGTGTTTTTTATTTACTGTGACAACTTGCGTTGGCGCTAAAACACCTCTAAATTTACATCTCTGGTAAAATGTCTGTGCAAGCATTATGTACTTAAACTTAATCAAACATAATGTTCCTCACCTCCCTTTCAGGAAATATTTCTATCAAACGACTGCTTGTAAAGGCTCTGTGTGTAAGACGCGAACTAGGGGTTTAATGTTCAATCCGTGGCACGCCGTTTAAAAGCAGTTAACGGTATTTGATGCCTTCTCCTGGTTGGCACAGGGAGGGCAGTGGCGAAAGTGGAAAAAAGGTGGAAAAAAGGTGGAAAAAAAGATACGCAGAGCAGACTGGTTTCCGAAGAGCGAGTGTGCTATTTACTGTGTGGTGTACTGCTGCAGGCACGCGCCCATACGAGCCGGCCATTATGCTGAGTCTCTGACCTGACTGCAGTAATTCTGCGTTAACAGTGGGACTTTGTCATAGGCCAAAATGAATCAGACACACACACCTATAGTAGGTTGATTGAATGGATTGACGGTCATCTTTCAAAACAGAAAGGTACATTCTAATTTGTGTGCAAAGAGAAGTTGACATAAATATTAGGATCCAAGTTGTGTAATCAACACTCCGCAATTTCAACTGGGTGGGTACATTTTATTAGGTAAAGCAGGTAAAACTGTCCAAGTGAAAACGGGTGGAAAAAAATTTGAATTACGTAGTGTTCGGTACACGAAACAGTAATAGCAATTATTTATACATTATTTCAACCAGGATTGTGGTATTTATCGGTTGAAATTATTACCGCCCAGTTGCTGCAGAACTCATAAAGCGCCTACGTAATTTTCCGAATTATTTAAGTCACCACCATTATTTGTTTCAAGGTCTCGGTAGGAACGGGCAAATTTTACGTGATTTTCTGCATTATTTTCTCTAAATATATTAATGCTCACTGTTGCAGCCTATATTGCATGCAACGTGCATGTGTAAAAAGGGTTTGAGTTACAACATATCAAATGTTAGTTTTGCCTGTGTGCTGCTGCATTTCAATAGTATGCAGAAAGATGCATTAGAAAAGTGCATTAAAATGTACCCACCAGGAGGTTGTATATTAAAATTATCCATTTTGCATGGAGAGATGAAAGCGCAAATCAGTACTTCTTCACTCCCTCCCTTCACCTTCCTCTGCAACACAGCCCCATCTCACCTCCTCTACTTCTCCCCTTCCTTCACATTACCCCACCCTACCCTCTCCCTTCTCACAGGGCAGGAGAGACGCTGTGCACGCAGCTTTCACAACAGCAGTCTGCGTGTTGGTATCTCTCCTGATGCACACCACCTATCGTGTGTTCCTTTTTATATTCCTTCTCACGTTGCAAGGGGCAACTGTGCATCAAACATGCGCTTAGAAATGACCTGAGGCAGAATAAGCGCTGTACCAGCAGCAATCATGATGACATAACCGTGTTTTTTTCTTCTGTCCCTCTGCTTTTTTTTCTAATACCCTACTTTCCTCCGTGTCCCCTTCTTCTACCCCTATTTCCACATATTGATTTCTTTAGGGCAGTATTTGGGTTGAACCATTTCAAGCGTTTAACACGCACCCCCATTGCATAAAACCATTCTAGTCTTTTCCCCGGTGTGCGCCCGCCGCCAGCAGGCCTCCTCTGACCTCTGCCATCCCTAACCAGTGCCAGGCTGAGGCTAGCTTCCTCATTGTGTCACTAGGCCAGCGCAGCAGGCCTCCTCTGTGGTTCCTCGACCTCGTCAGTGCCACTGCCAGGCCTGAGCCTCATCTGCGAAGCCAATCCCTCATCAGTGCCAGGCCTCCTAGTCTACATCCCCCCACCGCCGTCAGTGTCATCTGCCGGCCCTCCTCTGCCCCTGGACTCGCCTCGTCTCATCTCTTCGCCTGCCTGGTGGTAATGCGAAGTGCGAACTGGATCCCATTATTAGAAGAGCCAATGGGGGCGGCACCAATTACGTCGCATTAACTGCCATACCATTATACCCAACCCCACACCAGCTCAGTCCTGCATCCTCCACAGCCGGAAGCCAGGCTGCACTCTGTCACTCTGTCCGTGCCCACTTCATGGTGCGTGAACTTTAAGGCTTGTAACACCAGGACACAGAAGACTTTGGGGGGCAGGGCACTCGGGCTGTGTATAAATTGCGGCAAATCCATAATCCTTCCACTCATGCCAGTAACGGTCCCAGTGCAAAAAAGACTATCCGTTGCAATGGACTATGGAGTCAGTACAATACTTGGGGATTCAGGTGCACATGCATCCGGAAGATGTACTTCTAGAGCGCTATGGCAAGGCGATACAAAAACTAACAGAAGCAATAGATCTATGGATAAAATTGCTGCTATCCCGTGCTGGTCTGGGGGCTATTATGAAAATGGGTGATACTCGCCTGCTTTTTAATTTTGAAGAATATCCCACTTTTACTTCTTCATTTACTCTGAAGGCACACAAGATTCTGCTGGCCTGGGTTGGGAGACATCCTCAGACCTCAGATACATTGGGAGACTCTTACAATGCCCTATGAGTGAAGGTGGACTAAATGCCCCTGATACTGAAATCTACATTAAGTCGGCACAATATAGTTTTGCGCATAACTGGATACATGGAATGAGAGATATTCCTCACTTATGGCTGGAGCGAGCAGTGGCGGCTCCCTTATCTCTACCACAGGTGCTTTTTCATAAACCTATGCATCGGTATCATATGGTTAATTCCTTGAATGTCTCAAGTTGCTCCTGGAAAAATCTCCTGAGTGCCAAGAACACAGTTCCATTATATAGAACTAGAGGCGCTATGCGTAACTTTCTGGGAGACAATTTACAGGAGCCTTTGGATTTACGGGCTCTCTCCTCTCTCCTACAATCTCCCACACCCATACATATAGTAGCTAGAATATATGCATGTACACAAGAGGCACGTAGGCCTGGCCTAACGAAAGCAAGGCTAGATCGGCAAAATGATCTGGGCATTAGCATCACGGATGTACAATAGCAACATTTTCGGTCATAAAATCAGTTTTGTTAAATAGCAGCCACAGACTGATTCATTGTAAATACATAAATAGGGTATGTTATACACCGCTCATTCTAGCTAGATATGGATTTTGAGATAATGCACTGTGTGCATGATGTGGAGAGGATGGGGCTGGGTTTGCACATTTGGCATGATATTGTCTCGGGGTCCAAAACATTTGAGGCAAGGTATTCTGAGCACTGGAGGCCAGAACTCCTTCCACCACACCCCATCAAAGTATAATAACTCCTCTAGGGCGTGTGCGTTACAGTCAGAGCACTGCAGTGGCTTCATTTACAGGCCTGCCTACTCTCAACTCCCATCATTGAACATATTTTATAATTAGTGTTGTGCCGCTGTTAAATACTGATGTGCACAGAAGCTGAATATTAATGTGCCTCGAGCAGAGCGCCAGCAATTTCTGGCAATATATACCCCACTTATAACACATGGTCAACAGTCTAGAAAAGTTAATTTAAAAAGTCAATTGAGTGCATGTAAAATGTAAATAACAAAAATGAAATGCCAGGAGCCTGTCCATTAGGAGTGTGGTCTGGGCGTTTCAGTAATAGAGAGTTAGTACTTCTTGGTGGTCAGTGCCCCTAAGCCCTTGCAGCTGAGCTACACATTATGCACTTCCTGCTTTCTCAAATTTGCTTGAAAATGCAAAATTTTTCCACTATTTTTTCAAACTTTTCAAGGGTGGAAATCCCCCCGAACCCTCTTTAGGAGGTTCGGGCTCGCTCGCTATGCTCGCTCGGTATGGTGCAGTATGATTAGCATTTTACGCTCACCACTTTCAAATGTCACCAGCCGCCACTGTTTAGACACGCACAATTTCTCTTTGAAAAATGCATTTCTGTATTGGCATTCTTTTTGTTGCTTTCTGTAAGTGGAAAATATATTTAATGTGGAGAAATCCTTTTACCTACAGCCCTGCTGTCATAATTGGAGCTCTTGGAGGGTGGGGGAGCACATACCAGCTGAATAAATGTAACGTTGTTAGGTCAAAACACAGTTCTCATAGAACCTCTACTCATTCCATGATGACTACACCACAGAAGCAGGAGATCAAGCTATGTTATGTTATGTTAATATTTTTTTATTAGGCGCACAGCTGCTCCAGCGAAGGAGCGTCCTGGCGCCCGACAAGGAAAAACACAACACAACCAACAGAAAAGCAGGGAAAAAATGACTACAGGAAGATTAGAATAAAAAAGTTTTGATGGCTTTCCGAAAATGTAAAAGATCCTCCAGCATACGAATCTCAACCGGAAGGGAGTTCCAGATAGCCGCAGCCTTCACACGGAAGGATCGGCCACCGGCACGACACAACTTAAAACGGGGGACCACGGCAAGAGCCTGGCCCAAAGATCGGAGAGAGCGTGCCGGGACATAGAAGAACAGGAGATCAGACAGGATCTGAGGGGCGGTGCCTTTCAAGATTTTAAAAGCCAAACACAAAACCTTAAAATGAATCCTCATCTTCACCGGCAACCAGTGCAGGGAGCGAAGAACATTGGAGACGGAGCAGCATCTTGGCAGGCCTACTATTGCTCTAGCTGCAGCGTTGTGAACCCGCTGCAGACGGGTAATTTCTGCCTGGTTAGCCCCCACCAGGAGAGAGCTGGCGTAATCAAGCCGGGAGATTACCGTTGCTTGAATCACCAGCTGCCTGGTCGGGCCATCGAAGAATTTAAGGACTGGTCTTAGGCCCCGGAGAACGCCGAAACAACAGGCCGCGTTTTTTTTGGTATGGGCAACAAAGTTAAGGCTACTATCCAGCCAAACTCCCAAGTTTTTTAATTCTGAGACCGGAGTAGGGGATGGTCCCAGTTCCGAGGGCCACCAGCTGTCCCCCCAGAGCTCCGCTCTCTTTCCGACAATCATAACCTCGGTCTTTGATGCGTTAAGCTGGAGACAGTGCGCCGTCATCCAGCTGGCCACCGCCTTCAGTCCATTCTGAAACCTGGGGGCATCAACCTCCGCATCCCCGCTGAGGGTAACCGCCAGCTAAGTATCATCGGCATACGAGACCATAATTAGGCCCCACTGCCTTGCGACCTCAGCCAGCGGTCTCACGTATAGATTAAATAACGTGGGACTCAGCGAGGATCCCTGCGGCCAGAGGATGGAGTTTGGACTGAAAGGGAGGGATGGCCACGCAAAAGGAACGGTCGTCGAGGAAGGAGCGGAACCACTGCAGGGCCTGTCCCCCAACACCAATCTCCTCCAACCGGTGCAACAGAATGCTGTGAGAGACAGTGTCAAAGGCGGCGCTGAGGTCTAATAATACCAGCGCCGCCGTCTGACCAGCATCCAGCACCGTACGCAGGTGTTCCACCATCGCAAGAAGAGCCGTTTCCGTGCTGTGCCCAGCACGGAAGCCATTCTGCGTGGGATCGAGGACGTCGGCCCGAGCGAGATGTTCTGACAGGGCCAAGTTAACATGAGCCTCTGCCACCTTCGCCGGCCAAGCAGTACCAATCATTAAATAAATAACACAACACAATAATATTCCTAAATCAGCTTAGAAAAACAGGAAAAAATACTCAGTAAACAGACACCAAGACCACCAAAATAGTTAAGGAGAGATCAGAAATATTATTTTTTTAAGTTTTAGGGCTAGTGTCAGTGTCATTTATTTTTTGTTTTTCAAAAACAAACTCTCACAAAAGAGTCTGCTGAATAGCTGCTCAGCAAATGTTCAGTGTCTACAGATAAGCCAATATGAAGGCAGCTCTTCAAAAGGCATTGAAATATCTGCAGGGCTGGTGGAGTCAAAAAATATGGTGGGTGGTAGTTGAGTCAGGGTGGTGGAGGTAATAGCCTTCACCATGATAACAGCCAGTGGGTCATCAACAAAGCTCAAAATCAGTCCTTTAGTATAATTCATAGAAGTTAAATCTTGCAAATAGATGTGAGTGTCCCTTGAAGTCAGATATGTCATAGTCGAGCTCCCTCTGGTTTTGGTGCCAAAAGCTCAGAAAGGGACTAACTGCATGTATTTCATACTGAGCAAGGTCCCAACTTAGATTGGATAGATATGCCACCTTTCTTCGGTCCAAACCTTTACTTTCAGACTTAGGGTCCAATTATGTTGGTGGTCGGACAATCGTTTGACGGCCATCCAAGGAGGATTGGGACCAATCAACAAGTAGTAAGCAGCCCCATCCAACAGATTAAGATGCAACTGCCCCAGCTTTTTCCTTTGTGGCTTTTATTAAACATCCATGCACCATGTGGTGCCTGGGACATGAGGTATGGATGTTGGGGGGCACCACAGGTGCCCCCTGGCCCTCATAGCAGAGGCCCGCAGGGGACAGAGTCCTCCCTAGGTGCCCCTTAAAGTCCTATTCTGACAGTCATTCCAAGGCAGTCAGGCCACCATGGAAAGGGTGTAGGAAAGGGACATTGTAATCCCTATCGCAGTGCCTGCGCATGCACCATCCATATTGCAGGGAATACGATAAAACTGACGGCCTGATGGGCTACTTGAGCCCGTCGGAAGGGTTGGTTGGTCCCTGCAACAGATGCGGTCCAACTAACTGCATAATAATGCAGCAGTCGGACTGCTCTGCTGGAAGTTGTTCAGACTGCCTCCCTATTGAGTACCTTAGTCTAAATTCAAAAACTGAGCAAGGCTAGACACCATGGCAAGGTTCAAGAGGCTGAATAATTTCCCTGCGAGTTCCTGCTAAACCAGTTTTCAGCAAAGACAAAAGCTTCAAATGGGACAAGCCTCAAATTCTCATCCCCCATGAGTGCGCCCTCCCTAGGCGCTTTTCAGCACTCTTTCTAAATCCCCTAGAGGACTGAAAAATGACTAAGGCCCAAATGTTTCAAAGTTTTGGGAAAGTTCCTCCTGCTCAGTCTTTCATCCTCTAGCTCCCAATGCCAGGCTTCTAGAGATCAGGTGTCTCTGCAACTTGAGCTCCTGCAGAGTCCAGTTCTTAGAGTTCTGCTGGGCTTTCTTGGGATCAGAAGCCCTGCTGTATTTTGTGTCCCTAAAGCAGAAAAATAGAAAGCGAACATTTGACCTTTGGACAGCATTCTCCATACTTTAGTGCATACTGATGTTAGGAGTCCCTGAGTCATTGTGTAAATCCCCCTCTTGCAAAAGAAGTGAGAAGTCGTTGTGCATGTCCCCTCTTCCAGCAGAAGTCAGAAGTTTTCTTCCTGCAGGGCCTTCTTCAGGAGGAGTCTTTATAGGTGTAGGAATGTTCTGGGGAGGTGAAGGTACAGGTGCCAGATTTATCATGTGCACTAACTAGTGATTGGAGGAATTCTGCTACCCAAGCTTAACTATTTTCTCGGAGTGTCTAGTCTTCTTTAGCAGAATTTCCTCTTTGCATTACTGTAACACTACCCAGGAGCCCTTGTTTCAAGATGGAGAAACCTAGCTGCCATTAGCTTCCTTCAGCTCCTAAGCCATTCTTCTATTTCGATGAGCTTTCATCCCACCTGACAGCAGTAACTCTGGTGTTCTTGCCTACTGCGACTTGAGCCTGGCTACCAGCAAGTTCTTTGGCATAAATAGGAGAATCCTTCCAGGGCATCTCATAGTCAAAATGTATAGTGCTAAAGATGTCCTTTGGTATGGACCCCATTCCTGTCTTTTCCCAGACATCTAATCACTGCTAAGTGATCAGCAGTTAACACCCATTGCCCTTTCAGAGGCTCCAAGTCAGGTCTCAGAATCAGGGTATTTTAGTCTCCCAGCCAAGGGTGTGTAGTTTAGCTCTGGATGTGAGATTTCGTGGCACAACAGGTTTTGAATCATTTCTGGCTCAGGGAGTCAAAGGTACTTTTTTTTATAAAGTTACTTTTTGCTTAACAGAAATGTAATTTCACTACTAAATCAGATTTTAAAAGCTAATCAGCGTAGTTGGCGGTTGGGGGTGTAGAAGGAGAGCCGTCTGTGGAGGTAGGCTGGGCCAGTCTTGTGGAGTGCCTTGTGTGCGTTGATGAGGAGCTTTAAGGATATCCTCTTGTTGACAGGGAGCCAGTGCAGGTTTCTCAGGTGGGAGGTGATGTGGCCGTGTCATGGTACATCGAGGATCAATAGTGCTGAGGTGTTTTGGATGCGTTGTAGTCGATTGATGAGCTTGGTCGGGGCTCCCGCGTAGAGGGTGTTTCCGTAGTCGAGTCTGCTGCTGACGATGGCCTGGGTGACTGTCTTTCTTGTATCTGTCGGGATCCATCTGTAGATCTTGCGGAGCATGCGGAGGGTGTTAAAGCAGGAGGAGGAGACGGCGTTGACTTGCTTGGTCATTCAGAGCGTTGAGTCAAGCATGATTCCCAGGTTGCTTACGTGGTTGGTGGGGGTCGGGGCTGCCCCCAGTGCTTTTGGCCACCAGGAGTCGTCCCAGGCTGACGGGTTGGAGCCAAGGAGGAGGACCTCCGTCTTGTCCGAGTTCAGCTTCAGACGGCTGATCTTCATCCAGACGGCCTTCATTCCTTCATGGAGGTTGGCTTTGGCGACGTGTGCAAGCGGGGCCATGTAAATGTTGAACAATGTCGGGCTGAGGGAGGATCCTTGGGGTACGCCGCAGATGATCTTGGAGGCTTCGGAACGGAACGGGGGAGGCGAACGCTCTGGGTTCTGCCGGAGAGGAAGGAGGTGGTCCATTCCAGAGCCTTATCTCAGGTCCCTGTGGCGTTGAGTCGTGTGCGTAGTGTGCGGTGGCAGACTGTGTCGAAGGCGGCGGAGAGGTCTAGGAGGATGAGTGCTGCAGTCTTCCTGTGTCTAGAAGGGTCCTGATGTCGTCGTTGGCGGCAATGAGGGCGGTCTCGGTGCTGTGGTTGCTGCGGAACCCTGACTGGGAAGGGTCCAGGATTCTGTTCTCTTCGAGGTATCCGGTTAGCTGTCTGTTAACGATTTTCTCGATTACCTTGGCTGGGAAGGGGAGCAGAGAGATGGGTCAGAAGTTCTTGAGGTCTCTTGGGGTTGCCTTGGGTTTTTTGAGTAGGGTGTTGATCTCAGCGTGTTTCCAGCTCTCTGGGAAGGTCGCAGTCTTAATGGAGAGATTGATGACGTTGGTGGGCTGCGATGGAGCTGCTTGCTGTGTTGAAGACGTGGTGCGGGAATGGGTCTGTCAGAGATCCGGAGTGGATTGTGCTCATGGTCTTGATGATGTCATTGACGCTCACGCTGGTCCAGGCTAGTAAGGGGACGTGGTCGATGGTGTGCGGAGGGTCTGTTGTGTTGCTGTTGGAACTGTCTGGGTGTTGAAGCTGTCGTGAATGTCTGCAATCTTGCGGTGGAAGAAGGTGGCGAGGGAGTCGCACAGGGCTTGCGACGGCGGGATATCGTTGGTGTTGGAGTTGGGGTTAAAGAGTTCCTTCACGATTTTGAAGAGCTCCTTGCTGTCGTATGCGTTGTTGTCGGGACAGTCTTTAAAGGAGGTCTTCTTGGCAGCCATGATGAGGTGGTAGTGGTTGCGGATGGCGTCCTTGTGTGCTGCGTCGCTGTCTGGAGTTTGTTCACTGTGCCATTTCTTCTCTAGTTTCCGGCAGGCTTGCTTGGAATCTAGGAGTTCTGCGGTGAACTAGCTGGCCCTCTTGCTGGTGTCTCTGTGGGGGGGTTTCTTCAGCGGGGCGAGAGTGTTGGCGCAGTCCTCGATCCAGCGTCTGAGGTTGTGGGCAGCGTCGTCGGTGTTGGAGGGTTCGGTGGGTGGGCTGAGAGCGAGGTTTGCATGTAGTTGGTCTTCGGTGATTTTGCTCCAGCGGTGGCGGGGGATCTGTTGGGTGCGGTGGTGTGTGGTAGGTTTCTGGAAGGTGAAGTGGATGCAGCTGTGGTTGGTCCAGAGGAGTTTGGTGGTGTGGCTGACAGAGACTTGCGGGCTTGAGGAGAAGACGGGTCGAGCGTGTGGCCAGCGGAGTGGGTGGGAGTTGTCTCAGTCCGAGGTTGGCAAGGTTATCGATCAGGATTGTGGAGTTGTTGTCATTGTTATTCTCAAGGTGAAAGTTCAGGTCTCCGAGGAGGATGTAGTCGGTGGAGGTCAGGGCGTGCGTGCTGATGAAATCGGCGATGGAGTCGCTGAACTGGGGGCGGGGTCCGGGGGGTCGGTAGACGAGGGTGCCTCTAAGGGTGGAGTTGGGGCCTGTGTGGATCTGGAAATGCATGTGTTCGGAGGTGCTGAGCACGTCGTCGGTGCTAGTCGAGACCTCCCACTGTCCCCCGCAACCCTCCGCCACATACACCTTGGACATTGATGAGGACCTGCTCAAGTTGTATGGCCCATCTGACTGCACTGCAAGTCGGTGTCCCATGGCGGTAGGCCTGTGCAGGCTGCTGTGCATCCGGGGCCACTGACTCTCTGCTGGCACATCCGGGAACCCTTCTTCTGATATTTTGGATGACCTCTGTGATCATGGTTCTGGGCTCATCAATGCCATGTGTCTGTGGCCCTACGCTGTCTGCTGCTTCGGGCCTACACTGCGATCCACTAGGACACACATGTTGAACTGTGTCTTGGGTAAGATGTGGAGAAGTGCACATCATTGGACACGCCTCATTACAGTCAGCATCCCCAACCGCACTGGTGCCTCTAACTCTGTACGCAATGAGTCATGGGCACCTACTCGTTTTATCTTGGTGGTGTCTGAGTCCATGGCGTGGTGGTTACCTGCATCTTCCACATGTTGAACAGGACTTGGTGTCCGACATTTGTCTGTTCCATACGTCTCCACCATTATGACTGTTGCAGCATGGTCCTGGACTCTGCATCATGCCCTGGGGGTACTCCTTCCACTGTTCACCGAGACACTCTGTGGCAAGCTCCTTTCACATCTACGAGAACCTGCTCTGCACTTGTGACCCTGCCCCAGTGCCCCGCAAGTCAGCGTCCCATGGCAATAGGCCCGTGCTGGCCAGGGCCACTAACTCTGTGCAGCAGAAGTCATGGGGCCTTTATGGTTGAATGGTTGCGTCTTTTGCGATATACACTCTTGACAATTTGTGACTGCACCAGGCAGCCCTTGCCTGCTGGGGTGCACACACCCCACACACATCTAACACAGGTGTCACTCAGTAAGTGTGCCTGCTAATAAATGTTGTTGTGCGCACGTGCACGTAGCCATTCACACCACCTGAGCAAGTGTGTCCGTGTGGTCATTGTGACAGCATGATAGGCACGGGCCCTGCAACATCACAGTGTGCTGTCTTCAGCTGACGTTACCATGTCACTTCAGCATTGGCAGTGACCCTGGACATGTAGCTTTGCAC
The DNA here is from genome assembly GCF_964261635.1 of Lissotriton helveticus. NCBI lineage: Eukaryota > Metazoa > Chordata > Amphibia > Caudata > Salamandridae > Lissotriton > Lissotriton helveticus. Next base: position 1,595,622,721 of record NC_136059.1, on the reverse strand, counting down.
GCACCCCCCTGCATTCACAAGCGGCGTGTGCTGGTCTGGCGTATGTCAGGTCGGCGCAGGGGTGTGCAGAATCGTCAGGTGGAGCAGGGCATAGCTCAGACCTGGCCTTGGGCTGGAAGTGCGGTAAGTGTTTCACTGTGTTGGGGTGTAGTCGCCACCAGGGCCACAGTAGTTGATGCTGCAATGTAGCATGCACCAGGAGGGTGGGTCCGCACATACGGGGACATGTAGGAGTGCTAAATCACACAGGGTCTTTGCACATGCATGCAAAGTGTCTGGTGTATCAGCCCAGCGGAAGCATGAGTCATTTGCCTGGGCTTAGTTGCAGCACGATCCCAGCCAGCCATGGGCTGTACACCTGTGTCTGCCCTGTCCGGTCCATTGGCCTAGGTTCACGTGTCCCCACACCTTCAAAGGCCAGTGTCACAGTGTTCAAAGGGTTGCAGACATCCCACCACACCCATGCCAGGCCCTGTGAATCTCCTGTATGCATGCAGATGATGAAGTAACTTTACGCATGAAAGGTCCTTTGAGTGAACTATCAGGTGGTAGCACATCTGCAGCTCCGAGCAGGAGCTGGCATGTGGCCAGCACCCCTGACAGATACTATGGCATTTGCTTGTGACTCCCACACTATGCACTGCCTGAAGTGAGACCAACGTGTACACATCCCACACAAAGTAGTCCTTGGTCGTAGTTGGCATGCATGATAGGGCCTTCACACGTACTCCCACCCCACCCCAGGCCTGCACCCGTTGCACACAGACACTGCTCATTGCACCGGGCTGTGCCATTTCATCCACAGGACTAGTGCAGAGGAAGCCAGTGCCGCTTCTAGCAGAGCCACTGACGCCATGGCAGACCATCCCGAACACATGCCCGGATCCAGTCACGTGGACCTGTAGCGTGCACGTCTGCTGCATGTACTGGGGGGTCTGCCATTGGCCGTCCTGCAGATCAGTTACCGGCTGAGCTTCCGCCTATCGGACATCACCTGTGTTCTGCCTGTGTTGCATTGTTGCTCGTGCATATTCGAGTGTTCCATGGATGTCTGCCTCTCCAACGTAACGGTAACTGACCTGGATTATGACGTGTGTGTGCACTGCCTGTTGGTCAATGACCAGGAGAGTCACAGGGATGCCCGTTTGTGGCATGGTTGGATGTTTGGCATGCAGGCTGGACACTGGACCTTGGAGATTGCACAAGTCCTCGTGTGCAGTGAGCACATTGAGCCACTACCCGATTGGGCTTTGGTGCACATTGGGTCCAGTGGTTGGTGTAAGCACATCTGTCCGGGTCAGCTAATGGATTACTTCGTCGACATGTCAGATGTGGTGGATGACGAGCACTCAAATGTAGATTTTGGCTTACGCAGCTGCAGTCACGTTCATGGACGAGTGATAAGGTACCGCAGCCACAACTGGATGTGACCCATTGCATGAGTCCCGACGCCTGGTTGCATGTTGGCTGCTTTTTCCTAGACTCATGATCCATGCGCAGACAACCGACGCGGGTTGGCACAAACTTGTGTTGGTGATGTAAATCCCCGAGGTGGACATGGGTGCTGTCCTACGTTCCTCATTCAGACATGCTGCTGCATTGGTCTGCATATTGTGGCACTTCTCTTGGCCGTACTGGCACGCACTTGTTGATAACGTTTCTGCACTCTTGTCTCCAACTGTGTTGAGTGTAGATTTGTATGCCAATGTGTGTGTCATGGATTCCCTGGCTTCCTGCCATACGTGCATTGCTATCCCATCAGAACTGAGGGTTTGTACATGTGCATTGTAATGTCCATGTGTCATGCTTAGCCAGATGCATGTGGCAGTTTACCAGCCACAGGCAGGTTCACCTGTGTCCTGTGTTCGGTTGTGAAAATGTTGGTGTTTGTGCCACATTGTGTTTGAGGTTGTGGTGCTCTGCTTCCTCTGTGTGTGTGCTGCATTGTGTATGAGATGGCCCTTCAGCTCTGATTTGGCTGACCCTTCTCCCCTTCAGGCAGTGAGGTATCCACTTCTGTGCTTGTTCTGTGGTGTGATATTGCCGGGTTGTGTGACTTGTGCACTTGGTTGGTGTTGTCCCTCTTTGGCATGGTCTGTCTGCAGTGGTGCTGAGATTAATTGTGCATGTGTGCCATTGTGCCCATCTCCCCAAGGTCCCTGCTGGTTCCTCTCCCTATTGCTGTTGTGTCTGTTTTGGTCATTTTCCGGTCCCCGGTCCTGCCACCGTCTCCAGACTGATGTGGTCGACACCATGTCATCCAGCTCCTGGTATGGCGCTGTCCTCCCACCTACGGTGTGCTTGGCTGCCTTCTTGTTGTTAGCGTTTTTGTGATTGTTTGTGCATTTTGCATCATTCCGGATGTTCTGTTTTTTTTTCATTGTCCTCGTCTGCTCTCAGGCTGCATTCATCTTGTCCGAGATGGCCTGCCATGTACAATGTTTTGTTGCCAATGGGGCTTGTGAGGTTTTATGCTGGCTCGGGTTGCCTCCATTGTGCCTGGCTGTTGTTTTCTGTTTGTATTGTCGCATTTTTTCAAGCTTTTGTTGTGCTCATTCCCGACTGCTGTGTGTGTCGATGGCCAGGCGGTGCTTATCCCTGCTTTCCTCATCGCAAATGGGCTCTTTGCACATTTTTTTGTGTTGTGGTTTGTGTTTTTATCTCCATTGAGGTGGTTGTGCCGCGAACATTGCCCGCAGTTTCAGCAGACTATCGCATGCTACCGCCTTGTTGTGAATTCCACGTTGACTCAGGGTTATTTTACCAGGATCTGTTGCGATGTGTAAAGGTGCATTAGCATTTTTTGGTGATGTTTAGCAGATGTTCTTGTGAATATACCTCCAAGCGTGATAGAGTTTTAGGTTTGCGCGCTTCTTTAAGAGGTTGTAAAATTATTGGACCACAATTTACAAGTGGTGCAGCTAGGGCTTTGGCGGCTCGGGTAATCCCTATGTTTGCCACCTGGGGACGGCCGAGGAAGGTAAAGGGGGGGTTTGGAGGGGATGCTGGAGACAGACGACGACAAGCAGGGGGGTGACAGACAACGAAAAAGAATGCAAAATGTAAAAAAAGAAAACTTTCCTTGCACTCGCCGCCACCCCCTAGCTCCACCACTGCACTTTACGTTGGTAGTCTGAAATTGCAGAACCCTCACTTACCTGAATGTATAGCCTCATAATACATCAGATGCTGACATTTGTAAAACACTAGAGACAGGCTGATAAAGACCACAGGTCCTCAATCCTTTCTGAGTTAAACTTGGAGACACTAAGGGGCAGATTTACAACGAAAGTGACTCAGGGCATTCCGCAAGCCATTTTGCTGCGCTGCACTGAATCACTTTCAAAGCACAGGGATGCAACATATTTACAACAATATGTTGCATCTCTGTGCTAGCCCATGCGCTGTGCACAAACTGCAGCCATGCGCCGGCAGAGGCACCATTGCACCTTGGTGCAAGGATGCCTGCGTCATGGGGAGATTATTTTTGTGCAGGAAGGGGCACTTTCAGCATTAAAGTTGGGTTGCAATATGCAATGAGTGTCTCAAGTGAGGCTTGTCAAAAGTCTGTCTGTACTAATAAAAATATTTACACTTAGAAAAGTAATACTCCCTTTTGTGCCCATGATATACTGTAGTGGTACATCTGAGGTAGATTAGTATCACTATTGGACTGCATGTTACCTATGTAAAATACTTCAGTTGCTATCTCACCAAAGTTCACAATACTCAGTCTAAAAGGGCAGCTATCATACAATTTGAGGTTTGTGTTGTAGCCATAAATTAACTGGAATCCCAAAAGGACTCTGAAGGTATTTGTAGTCCAAGCCCATAATGTTAAAGAGCAGGAAATTATAACGCCGGAGAAGCAGCCCTCCCCTCATCTTGGGACATTTGGAAATTTATCCTACAGATTTTTCGTTAAAGGATGTGCAAATGTGCATTGCACCTTAGAGAGTTCCAATTATATTAGGTACTAAACCCTAGGCTTTATTGGCAGTCTAAATAGTCACTTGTGAAATATTTCAATATTTTCATGGTGTGCTAAACGTGTCTTCGCCTTCTGAGGGGATTGAGGGAGTTCAAACCCCAAACCACATTGAGATCTAGTGAATGTTTCAAGTAAAGGGTGTAAATAGCCAACCTAGGGGCATATTATCAAGGGGGTTTATCTCTGCTTTTTTGGCTTTAAAAGCCAAGAAAGCGGAGATAAAATTATCTCCCTATTACCTAGCTCTCGCTAACACCAGTTAGCGACAGCTAGTAGGAGATAGTGACCATCTTGGGCCCTGCTTTGCATGTCAGTGAAATTTATCACTAATGACATGCAAAGTGGGCGTGCCAAGATGTTAGCGACTGGAAACTGTCGCTAAAATCGCTATCTCCTATTACCAACTTTTGGAGATTTTCGCGCTAAGCCCAAATATCTCCAAAAGCTAACACCTGCCCCTGAGCAGTTCTTAGCCATGTTATCCAATGATAGGTGGATAACATGGCTAAGAGCATTAGCTCGGTAATGCATGAATATCGCTGACTTTTCAGCAATATTCATGCATTTCGGCCGATTTTTATCGCTTAGGAGATAAACCTTGATAATAGCAAGGTTCCTAAGCGATAAAAATCGCCGCAGCTCGGCGATAAAAATATTGCCGCTAAGCCAACATAGCGATAATTATTGCTAGTTGTTGGTAATATGCCCCCTAATTTTTCTACACTACAACAGAATGAACCAAACTGCCTTTCCCATAGTAAGCTTGGTGAGGGTTTCTCACCTTGAGGACATTTTGAAAAAATTGGGCAAATGTGCATCTTACCACACAACTTTCAAATAAATTGGTGGTTTAAGAAGGGCTACGCCTTTTTTTTTTCCCCGGAGTATTATATAGCAGGACTTGACCCGAAGGTATCAGAGCACTATTCATGAGTACCAGTTGCGTTACAGACGGACACATTCATTTTTTGTTAGGCAAGGGGAGATTAAATGATTTGCTCAGAATCCCAGGATATTGAGAGTCCCTGCTGAGACTCGAACTCGGTTGTCCAGAGTTGAGTTCGGCTGCTCAAGCCGAGGTCTTTGTTATATGCAGTGACGGCCCACAGGAAAAATAAAATGATAATAACAATGTTATAAAACATGTTATTATTCACTTTGCTCTGCAAAGGTGCAGGGCAGGGCTGTGCTGCTTACAGAGCAGGGGGAGGAGTGGCAGGCATTCTCTTAAGTATGCATGACGGTTTGGCACGCTGTCTTGGGCCGGCCAAACCGTTATGCACACTTACGGCCTAATTTATGATTTTTTTCCTTAGGGCAGAGGCGCAGGCCTTCCTGCTATTCTGCCCTGAAGCGAAAGAAAAGAGTAGGAATGTGCCATATCATTCAGATGCAGTGCATCCTTGTCCTTTTCTCCAGCGCTGGTGCACAATGGGCTGCCGTGCACCAACACAGGCACCTTTGCACCATGGTGCAAGGGTCCCTGTGCTGTGGGAATGATTATTTTTGTGCAGAAAGGGAAACCTACCACCACAAAAACAATCACAAGAGGCTTTTTCCTCTTTCTATGTGTGTTGCAGACTGTAGCATACATAGAAAAAATGAAAAATGAGGAGAAATAATTTCTCTTCATTGTACCTCTCTTATGCCTCCTCTGGGAGGTGTAAGTTTTTGGCGCTGCCTCAGAATTACGATTTATCATAAATATGGGGCAGAGTCAAAAAGCCATGGATGTTGCTGGTAAAAGCCCCAGCTACACCAATTGCACACCCCTTTAATGCAGAAATCTTACTTAAAGGGAACAATATTTACAAGGCAGCATTAAGTCCAAAAAGTGGCTTATTCCTGCCTGGTATGTATATGGAGCAGGCACCTACGCTACCAGGGGTCACAAAAAGTGATGCACCAGTGGCACATGGGGTGTATAAATAAGTCCCATAGCATATTCTCTACCGGGCTTTAATGCACAGGCTGGGTAGAGAGCATGCCCTGGCTCCCAGTCCCTGTCTGAGCGCTGAACCACAGTGCTCAGACCAATCACAATGCTTCTGTCATGGTGACAGCAGCATCGTGATTGGCTAGGGGAGCCTGGGTACTTCCTGTTTCTTCGACAGAAGATGACAGAGAAGAAGCAGCCACCAGGAAGGTAAGTGTAATTTTCTTTCTTTTTATTCCATTTTTTTTCTTTTTTTTAACCCCCCCGCCCCACCACTACTGCCCTACATCAGCTGCTTGTGGTTATATGTAGAGTGCCCTGTACTCCTCTTTTATATTCATGGAATTTAGACACTATAACTTTCATTTGTCTCATATGTGTAGTGCATTTAAAAAAATGTATTGCACTCTATATCGTACACTCAAATGTATGTGCATTGAATATTATTAGTGAATATGCCTGCAGGGGCCCTGTGAACATAATTTAATCCATCCAAAGTCTGACCCGCCATGTACGTGCACAGTGTTCTCTTTCCCTCTGCTCCAGTACCTTGCCCTTCTCCTCCCAAATCCAACTTTCGATTTCCACCCCAAAACTCTCATAACATTGTGTAATTCAAACATTTTCTCACTATATCACTGGAATCATCAGTCTAAAGGCCTTGTCTGGATTTACTATCCACAGGATCTTCATTTCTTCATTTCTTTTATCAGGCACTGGGAAAACTTTAATGCAACATCTACACAGTAGTTTTAAATGGGTGACCCATGATATCTGGGCAGATTGAGTATTTGACCCAGTACATGGTGAGTTTTCCCAGCTTACAACAGCCCACCTGTATATTTCTCTTTTGTTTCAATTCTCAATGCCTTCCTGTGTTTGGGTGCCATTCTCTTCAATGCTTCTGCACAAAATTGAGCTTTGTTTGATCACTCTGTTGCTGGGTCTTCCCGCTTTGTGATGCTCTAAAAATGTCTGAAAGTGGGGGTTATTTTTTATTAATATAAAAATCTCTGGGAGATTTGTTATCATTTGGTATTTTTGTGAGACTTTCAAGAGACCAAAGCTACAGGATACCAGTTCTAGTTTCCAATGAACATGTTATCCTAGCTCCCTTTTTACTGTTATATAACTAGGCTTAGGAGCAGATATACTAAAGACTTTTGTTGTCCTTGTTTGACGCACATCACCACAAGGCAATGCAAGCCCTTAACTGGGATTTACTACACCATTCAAAGCCACTTTATATGGCTTTGTGTGGTTTCGTAAATGTAAAGTAAAGGAACACAGCGTTTATCATGCCTTGCGTTACTTAGTGTTGGGTGGGCGTTCCAGGGGTGGAGCATGGAAGTTCCTAGGCATCTTTCTATGTATTTTGGTGCAAATCCATATTTACAAAGACTAGTAAACCTGGATTTGTGCCAAAATGGTGCGCCTACCCAACAGAGGCGTAACAAGGCAAAATATCTTCATTACTCCTCATTCAGTCCTCATTCTGCGATCTGTGCTAACCGGAGAGAGACATTTAGGAAACCATGCAGCATGTGTCTAATCCAGAGACAAGCCTAATTCTGGTGAAGAAACAACTCTAAGAGAGGGACCTGATTATTTAAAAGATTCTCATGTGAATTAATAGGCATATTGAGTCTGGATTAAGAAGGACAATGTAAATGATTGAAACTGTAAATGAAAAAATACAAATATTTGTTCTTGTTGTTGTTGCTCAGGCACTAGCACACTGAGAGGCAGACAACAGATGAGCTTGAATGGTGATACAAGGAAGCTGTCATATAGTCAGCAGTTGGCTCTCTCTTTATTTTGTTCCATTCCCCTCTGTGTTCCTCCATAATGAGTGCTGTGTCTAACTCGCTTAGTTGAGCATCAGGATAACCATTGTGCATCAGTTCTATCGGGCTGGTTATCACATGTTAGTCACTCTCTGCTCAGTAATTGTGGTATCTGACACTTTGTTACCCTGCTAGCCCAAGATAATTACTATGCTACCCAGCAGGGGGAACAAAGACCTCCAAACACAAAATGAGTAATTAACAGTGCTTCACTCAGCTCCTGAATAGGAAGGGGTGGGAAATAAATTCTACATCTGTTCATTAACACTATTGGGACTGGTCATGGCCACTGAACAAAGGAGGAAGCTCAGACAACTGGAGTCAACACAGGAGGGAACACCCCTTTGAAGTTTTGGATGAAAAGTCTCTGGTTGTGATGTCATTGTGGGGCAGAGCTGATGTAAACAATTATTTCTTGACTGTGCCATCTTTAAACATCCAAGCATGCTATGCAGGAGGGTTAGGAGTGGGGGTGGAGGAGTGGGATGGGCTAGGGGTGTCATTTCTAGAACTGTCCACGTCCTTTTAAAATCTCTTGCATAGGGGTATGAGAGTTGTTATTTTTAATGGTGTTGGACACTGGAACCGGCCCACAGCACAACCATGGACAACTGGAAGGACAAGCGTTCTGATGCCTTAAAGGACTAAGGACTCTGCCCACAGTTGATGACAGGACTAGTGAGTCTGGCTCCTGTAAACTCCCTGATGACCAGCGAGGAAAGACTTGAACTCTACTGCCCCCTGATGTCCTACAAGATGGCCAGAAGTCCATGGGGTCTGTAGAGGCACAGCAGAGGAGGAAGCTGGTACAGGGAGCCATTGGAGTCATATCCCTGAAATGTGCACCCTTTCAAGGGTAGGAGGCCTGCTGAACTGCTCCTGGTGAGCAAAGCTTGCCACCTGGAATACAATGAGCCCAAGGGGATCAAACCCGGTCTGAGGGGGGCCTGAGTTATAGGCTTTTGAAGTTTCTGCATATTTAAACATGCCCAAACTGAGTGACAGAACACATGAGGCACTGCTGTGATTTTCCTGATTTCCCCTGGGGAGAGTCACACCCTCGGAAGATGACAAAACTACCATTAAAGGAATTGCCTGGTGGACTGGGCAAGTGTGAGGCCCTCTCCCCCATAACTGGATTGCCCCCCTAGTGACCCATCTCCCTAGGGACACACACAGTAATTGCTGAGTCAATAAGGGCAGACATGCAAATCCTGGGATTGAAAGAAAATACAGATATTTTTAGTGTATGCTGGAGCCATCATTAATTGACAGATTGTGAGTTGAAGAGATCAATGGAAGAAAATAACTAACATCAAATCAGGTAAGGAAAAGAGTCAAAGTGTATTAGTTTGTTAACATGAAGTATACTATGTAATGGGGTCACCCAAAGTGGAAATCCTAATCAAAGGCATATTACATGACTTACTTGTTTACTCTAGGCAACTTGTCAGATTGAGGTGAGTAAGGCTGATTTGAGTGTGAAAGGTGGAGTTTGTGAAAGTAAGGGAGAATGGAATAGTCATATTCTATTTCAGAGAAAATCGGGGGTTGAAAAACTTCCTTGAGGTAAAGTTTAGGAAAGAAGGAACTGCAAAAGAATCGAGTCTGAGCTGTTGATTAGCAATTTTAGCGAAGTTGTTAATACGTTTGTGTAGTATGAGACATTTGTTAACAATAAAAGGAAATGCCTTTGATGATGGTCCAGAATGTTAGTATACTTTTTGAGCAAAAGTTGAAACCAGAAGCTTAGTTTAGCAGAGTTTGGATTTTAAATCATCCTAAATCATCATCTTTTCAATGTAGTCTAGAGTCCATGCTAAATTAGAGATGTAGTCTAGGAAGATGATCTTCAGGTGTTTTTGTGGATCATCTGTATATGGGTGAGGCAATGAGCCAGAATCCTTTAGAAGGTCACTAAGATGTTCAAGATGATGGTTGGAGTTTGAGTGCTAGAAGTGAGCCATTAAGGATATTCTGATGGAGATGAAAAGGTTTGAGAACAAACACTCTATATGTGATTTGTTGTGAGATATAATTAAAGCTGGTTCAAGACTTTGTATTCTGTTTCTATATGATATGTTGTTGTTTGCATTAGAACGGATGGAAGCTTATGATGCAATTTAAGTCAGCGGAAAATTATTTTCTGGCTCAAACACACTTGATTTTACCTGCTCTAGATCTTTGTCTAGATTAGCAGGAATAGAGTCTGGGAAGTGATTAGAAGATTTGAGATTTTAAGATCATTCATAAAGTTGTGATATCCTATGTAAGGGTAACAAGCCCTGAAAACATTGCTCATAAATGCAGACTCATGAAATTAATAGGAGGTATATCAATGGAGGCTTTAAATGTTTGTCTGTCATGTCAATTTAATTCAATTCAATTCTTTCTTTATTCATCCTCCCGAAGACAGGTCATAAAAGATATACCATACTAAAAATATCCTATAAAATCATACACGTCTCAACAATATAAAACTCATTTTCCATTTAAAAAGAGTAAACAGCAAGCAAATACTGTAATTTTGTTCTCGGAACTAAAGTGACAATGCAAAGCGACTGAGTTCATAAGTAGCACCAGATATTATCCAATAGTGCAAAAGACAACAGCAGCCATAAATAGCAGCAAATAAATAACCAATAATACATGAATAATAAAAATCTATCCTATAGAGGGGTTAGCAGCAGGGGGTGGACATTTTAGCAGCAATACAGATACACTCCATACAAGAAAATGGTAAAGTGCATTGGAATTATAACAGCATGCTTCTTCTCTTTGCTGAAATACACTTCAAAAAGCTCCCAACAGCAAAGCAAGCATCATGGCTATTGAGTTGCTGCAGAAAATACAAAGCCGCTTTGCACATGGAAAACTTGTGTCTGCACAAAAGAGGTGTTGAAAATTTCCTGGTAAATGTAAGATAAAACTGACAAAAAAAGATATAATGGAAAATGGTTTGATTAGAATGTTTATCACAAGGGCAGATAGTAATAGATTCTGATGAATACTGACGCAAGGGAAAGCATACCAACCACCAAAATGACCTCACCCTGAATCTAGTCAACAAATTCCTTTTGTGCACATTATTTACATATAGTAAATACGGGGCAATATAGAGAGGTACTTGTATAAGGCAATAATCCCTGACAGTAGGTTTGGCGACTTCGGACAGTTGCTTAGACGATTCTTTATGTTTCCGAAAGCCCACCAAAACCCTCCGTCGATCTTTGCCAATTAGATCTGGGTGCTCAAACAAAGAGGAGTAACCAAGTTCTGTAAGGCCAGTTTTAATGTATTGGAGCGAGGGGATACATTGACCAGGTGTACACCTTAAACAGTCTATAATAATTGCCTGATTAAAATCAGCCTCTTCATTTGTCCAGAAAGAACACCAGGTAGCAAGCGGTGCAGCATTTATGGCATCTTGGACATACACGAGACCTAGCTCCAAATGGAGGGGAAAATGCGGCGAGGAAGGGGGCACTCATAAAACTTTACGGCAAAATCTATTCTCCTCCAGCTGCATAGCAAAACGTCCCTGCAACCCCAGATCCCCATACCATATGTTAAAATCGTAATACATTTGGACTTATAAATCTCTAAAAGTGGGGATATGGGCTGTTTACCTATGGACATAGCAAGTGAATAAGTAGTGGCAACTGCGTGTGTTAATCTTATTATTCTATTATTTATGCAGGTGTGCCATGTACAGCCTTCATCAAAATCCAGGCCTAAGTATGGGTAGGAACTAACCCTTTCCAGCTTTTTAAACTCTATATTCAGGTTATAGGACTTAGTATTTTTGGGGCCACAAATCATGACAAAAGTGTTCTTATAGTTTGGCTCCAGCCTCAAGTCCTTCATAAAGTTGGCATAGCTGGAAATGAGTTTTTTTAGGCCGATCATAGTCCTTGCCATAAGGACTGCGTCAGCCGCATAAAGAAGTGCTGGCACAGCTTTTTTTTCAACTTGTGGCACTTCAGCCCCAACCATAACGAGAGTTTTCTTCAAATTGTTAGTATAAAGGAGAATAAGATTGGGGTGAGAACACAGCCTTGGCGCACCCCGTGCTTAATGCTAAACTGTTCTGAGCATTCGCCATCATTACCATACCTCACTGAGGCAGAAAGATCGTGATGGAGAAGCCTCAGAATGGAGACCCGACCCGTATCGACTCCCATATTACTAAAATGTCCCACAGCCTAGAGCGAGAGACATAGTTGAAAGCGCTGGTCAAATCCATAAATGCTAGATGAGTAGAGGTGCCCTTCGCGTCGTTATATTTAGCCAGGATGAGGTGCAGATTAAGGCACTGTTCTATCATACCTATGCCCTTCCTAAACCCGTACTGGGTTGGAGCTAAGATATGGGTAGCATTTATTCAGTCCAGGAGGCGGTCTAGCACAGCTCTCCCAATTACTTTGGCCGAGGAGTCCAGAAGAGATAATGGTCGATAACACCTGGGGTCGTGCACATCCCCTTTTTTGAAAACAGGCACTATCACAGATGTACGCCAGGATTTTGGAACACCCTTGCTGCAGACTGAATTGAATACAGCGGTAAGTACCAGGGACCCGAATGCTGGTTCTTCTTTAAACAAATCCAGAGGAATTCCATCTGGGCCCGGTGCCTTCTTTCCTTTACTGTTGACAATTGCTTTCCAGACTTCCCCTTCATAAAAAACAATATTTTGGCATGTTAAATTCAACAATCATGGGGCATCCCTTACAGCAAAGTCGGCTGGTAGGGTGGGAGATAGAACTGACCTTAGAGCCTTCCAAAAGGCCTGAGGATCTTTTGAGAGACAAGAGCCAACCACTAAGTCCCACTTCTCCTCCTTCAATGCTAGCATTCTTTCTTTTGTGGCAAGCTTATACATCTTCCTGCTTTCCCTGATCATAGTCTGGTCTCTTGGGTATTGTTTTAGAGCCCTGCGTAAGGTATTATTAGCCTCTCTACAAGCCTTGTCAAACCTGGAATGAACCTGATTACATGACTGGGAAATAGGTTTAAAAAATAGATGTTTAACTTTAACTGGCAGGGTTGCAAACCCTTCTATTATGCGAGAAGGCTTGCATTGGAAACAATTGCAGCTAAACACCAGTGCCGAACTAATCAGGATTACCTGTGACATATTACTATTCATGTTTGCTATGCGCCAAACTACCCTCCGCCCTGCATCTTTGGTGGATACTGCCAGGGGGGATACAGTCTTAGGCTTCTGATCCCCATAAGGTAACACTATCTTGGCAGAGGTAGGATTGTGATCACTATATGGCTGAAAAAGTACCTCGCAGTCCTTAACCCCTTAACCGCGGGCGTTATTCCCCTCCTGTGCAGGGGGAGGGGGGCTGCGTGGGGCTCTGCGGTGCTTATGACAAGCCCAGCTCATCATGAGGCACAATGCAGCTGTGCTTATGCCGAGCTAGGATCGTCATGACTCCGCCCACTCCCATAGAACGTGGAATTCACCTCGCGAGGGAGTGGCGTGCCCTTTATGATGAGCCCAGCTCATCATGAGCACAGCTCCACTGTGCCTCATGACGAGCTAGGCTCGTCATCAGCAGGCAAGTGGTTAATCAGAGAACACATACTCCAGGAGACAAATACGTAGTCGATAGTGCTTCCTGTGCCACATCCTGTAAAGGTGGGAATATAGTGGTCAGTCAATTTGGGTGCCTTATTTACCATACATCTTTCTAATAAGAGGGTAAATATAACCCGTCTCCTCACGCCCATCACATTATGGTCTGGCTCGGAGGCGACTGGCTCAAAGGTGGTCGGGGAGAGACGTAATGAGAGCCCCAGTTTGGCATTAAAGTCCCCCACCACCAACAACTTGAAAGGACGATCTGCTCGGGCCTCTCTCTCTGCGAGCATATCAATCAGCCCAAAAAGCCCTTGGAAATTACCTTAAGATGTTAAATTATTATTATAAAAATTTACCAGATACAGCTAAAAAAGTTTCTTTCCAGGAAAGACAGAAAGCCTGCGCCTCCCCCTGCTCCTGTGATAACTGAACAATCATGCCAGCAATTTCCACTTTAAACCAGGCATACAAGCTCCCTTTAGGTCTGCCTGATATAGAAGGAATAGCGGGCAGGCTAAAAGACATACATCCATCAAAAACAATATCCTTACACTCCCACGTTTCTTGCATAACTACTATATCATAGGTCATAATAAAAGACCGCCATCCCTCCAGACCGATCTTATAGGCTATACCCGCTCTATTCCAATTTAGGATTTTCAGACAGATGTTTTCAATATGAACTTTGTCATTGCCTAAGCTTATGCTTACCCAAGCCGGAGGTGGGGGAGAGACAGTAGGGAACTGGGGGACAAATGATAAACAGAAGTTAAGCCTGACACCAAAAGTGCGGAATTAAGTCGGGATGGGGATGGTGTTTGAGTAGCAAGAACTGGGCTGGCTAGTAATCTGACCGCCTCGTGGAAAACCAGGTAGGCAGGCACCTCCGCAAACCGTCAATCAATTTCTTCCAAACCAGACTGTGGGGCAAATCTATTGGACAGGTGGAGTGATGGCAAAGGGGAGGGGGGGTGCAGATGGTGCAGAGTCCTTGATAAGTAGATTATCAGAGGTTCCTGGTTGTCTCATCAAGTGCTGATAAAAGAAGCCAAGGGGACTATCTTGTTGGAACTATTTTTGACCATTCCCATTCTAGCTTTGTACAGTATTTTCTAGACTACCTTTGGTGAAAGGAAATTTACAACAATAACATCTCCATTTTTCTGCAAGCCCCTGCCCCCAATGTCGCTCACCTGCCTGGCCATCAAAATGTATCTTGAAGTATCCCAGCTACCTGTAACGTTGTTATTCAGCCAATTAATAGATTTATTTATTAAACCTCTAGTAGTTTCCATGTTGGTTACTGAGAGCCTAGGCACGTCAGTCAATACGACAATGTATGGAGCTGATGCTGGTGGAAGGTCTATCACAGGAAGAATAGCCATGGCTGTTGAAGTTGCTGCCGGGCAAGTAGCAGGTAGAGCTGTTGGCAACATTTAAAGTGGATGGGAAGCACCCTTGCCTGGTTCAATGGAAGTAGAAGTAAAATTACAGGCTGAATAATGGGTGCAAGTGAAGATTGAAGACCGAAGATCCATAGACTTTGCCATATTGGACTCAATAACTGGGAGTCCAGAGATCACTTAAGCATTTGTTTAGAGCACCCCACGTATTCTCATTGAGCTCCACCAGCCCCCTGGATAAAACACCTTCTACAGCTTTGTTTTAACAGAACTTCTCATCTTAGTGATTTTGGTAATTTTTCTCCTCCGCTTAGTTCTAGGGCCACTTTCCCCTTCAGAGACACAGGGCCGCTCAGCGCCCTCAATACTTAAAGAGCCAGACACCAGCTCCCTTCCAGGTGCAGCCCCTACGTTTCCCAGGCCTGCGCCCTCCCTATTAGGATGCATCATAGAGGAGCGCATGTGGGGAGGTGGTAAAATGCTGGACACACTTGGAGCTCCCTTTCTCTTACTAATTTTAGGACTTCACTAAAAGGGTAGTGTATATTAGGTGTAACTCAGTCGCACAGGTGGAAAAGTCCAAGTAGGCAGGCGTTCCTCACATCCGAAGAGATTTATTTGCAAAACATGAAGCTATTCACACCCATATTGGGGGTTTTGCACTCTGAACGCCTGCTCCCTTTCTGTTTGTGCCCCGCCAGCCTCCAGCAGTAGCAGCTCAGCAGGCACAGTTATGCTGTGGGAGGCCGGATCGCGGAGGAAAGGGGGAGGGAGACCCTCTCCCGGATGACTAGGCTCACCTGGGTCGAGGTCCGCTGCGCTGCAATCTGTGCCGGCCTCCAAAAGCCTTTCACCACCGGGGAGTATCGAGGTGTCGACCGGGGTCAGCTTGCGGTTCAGTTTGCTTCGCAAAGACACTCACCATTACCGGGCCAGTTCACACATGCAGGAGGACCTCTCCATCATACCAGGACTGCAGGTGTGATGGTCATCACTCCAAGACCCCACGTGAGGCCGCAACCAGATCAGGAGACCACGTGCCTCGCCTCGGCAGTGCGGCTCAAGGCTACAGGCGGCAGGGTGGCTCAGGGCTACAGGGCTACAGTGGCGCCTGTGCAGAATCAGGAAAGCCCCAGGAGAACCAATGGAGAGTAGAGCGTCGAGAATCCCTCAAGCTTCGTCAGGCAGAAAACCTGCTGCTGGCATCCGGATAACAGCCAGGTCAAAAACCTTGGAAACTTCTTATATTTCTATGAGCACTCAACAAAAAGGTGATGGGGGATTATTTTCACATTTTACTATTTTAAAATGTACTTAGAAAAGTTTATAGCAGAACCTGCTTGGACTTTGAGTGAAGTGGGCATAACTTAACAACTAAGGGTTCGGTTTAGGGTTTGCCCACTGTACATTAGAGAAGTGTACAGAATAATCCCTGTTGCCCTGGTGGACTAGAATGCTCCATACTTAGAGATCTGCACCCACCTGGTAGAGATCTCTAGCCATTCAGAGGAGTTTCTGACACGGCAACTCCTCTGAAGGCATTGAACTTTTGGTGAGTAGCCATAGTGTTTCATGCAGCGACTCAGCATTCTTTTTGTTTTATGAAACAAACTTTCAAAGTAGGAGTTTGTTTTGTAAAACTAAAATGAATTACCCTGCCCTACCATCGCAAACATAACAGTCTGCCCAACTCTAAATAGAGATGGCTGACTTTCAATGTGGCGGACAGTTTACTCGACCATATTTGTGGTGGAGTAACCAGTCCAACAAGCTCTACATCGGGCATTTTAGTTCTCATACATTTTCCTGGAAAAGCAAAGTGTTTCTATGTTGACTATGGCTTATGACACAATAGACATTTTTTTGTTTGAAACCTTTTCTTTTCCTTGTTGCACTCCTTGGAGTACCAGGGAGCATATTTATTGTTCTTTAGATTTCCATTCTTCAGGATGGCACTGTCATGTATAATTTTGAGAAGAAAGGGAAAAGGAATTTGACTTGCACTGTCAACCAGGCTATGGTTCCCAAGCAGTAAACATCCCCATTTGGCAACAATGTGAATAAAGGGAGCTCCTTTTGTATGTGTAAGAATCATACAATTTTGTATGAAATCATTGTTAGGATGAAAATAGAGAAAGAAATGTGAGAGATACTTTGAAGAACCCAAATGTCAATTTTAATGACCCAAAAAATAATGCTGTTGTTCTGAATAAACTGAGTGGTGGTCTGTTACATGTATTGGTCAATGAAAGAGTCGCTATCATTTAAATTTAGAATGCATGTATTTTACTGTTCTGACTTCTCTTCCCTCAATTTCTTGCTCAGGCACAGTGACCTAAATAGGGATAAGACTTAGATCACCTCTCTGGTCAGTAATGTACAACTCCAAATTGATTCACATATAGGTCTCAATAAAATTCAAAACTCATGCATCCATGCACGAAATTCTCCTTTGTGTTGCTGCTACACATCTGCTCATACAACTCAGCAGTTCAGCAGGAAATGGAAGCACTAGACCCATGCTAAAATGTGCCTTTATATTAGTACCTAATTGCGAATATGTTCCATAGAGCGTGCTATAAAAACTAAATATATATGAACCTTAGCATATCCCTGCTGACTGAAGTACAACAGAGGGACACCTGTCTACAGAGCAATGATTACATTCCCTGCTCTCTCTGAGTGCTTCCCATTGCCTCTTGAATGACAGCAGTGAATCAGAAATGACACCACCATCAGTGTGTGATGAGCCGAACACTTCGCATCCCTTAATTTGCTGCTGGAAACATTCTTCAGGTAGCAAGAAAATGGAAAATAAATGGGAATCCTGGACAGCAAACTTAATCATAGCCCACATGTAGAGAAAGCAGACTTAATGTTTGTATTTCAGAAGCCAATTTGTGCACCTGTTTCTGAAATACAAAAGCAATGATGACTGGCTGCATTGATATTACCTGAACAATGCTAGGACAGCCCAATAATTCCTCAGATAGTATGAGTAAAATACTGTATTAACTCATTTGGCTAACCTCTTGTCAGGTTAAAGGGGCACACCAAACTTCAATGGGCCTTTCCAAAACTTTCCAGTTGAACCGTACCAACTGGATGTGCCCTGAACTCTGCCGCTGGCCTCGGGTGATGTGAGTCCTAACCCCTAAGTGGTGCCTCCTGGCTCCTGGACCATTGGCTGGTGTAAAAGTGTACTCAACCTGTCCCCAAACCACAAAAGGTCAGAACTAGAAACTTTTGCCAACTTTATGCCTGGAGATCCAAGGAAAACCCAGGCCACAGTCAGAGCAGCAGCCATTGAAGTTGAATCTCCAGTTGGCCTCAGCATGCTGGTTTCTCCCACTTGAAGTAGTTCCTGAACGTAGAAGGTTTCACAAAAGACCAATTCCAAGCAGAAACTGATCGATATCAGGGCCTTTCTGAGCACAGGCTCCTTACTTTACTCTGGAATGTTCTGCCTTAGTCGATGACTGCACCAGGACCTTGTGCTTCGACAACCTGCCATCAAACAGCCCCACTTGGGATCCAGCTCGCAACTTGCCCAGCCGACTTGTCGACAACCACTTTTTCTCTATAAAAATGTGACCGAATGTAAATTTTTCCCACGGTCAAACCTGGGCCCTGTGTCCAAACAGTGATCCATTGTGTCAGCTTTAACTTTGACCCAGTCTAGCATCACCTGATAATGGCGGTTGGCGCCTTGTGCTTTTTTGAGCTATTTTTAATTGAATCTTTGAGAATTCATATCACTGATTCTTCCTGTTGGATTATTGTTTCTTCTGTGTCATTTTATTTATTAAAATGTAATAAAGTTTTCTAGATTGCCATATGATTTATCTTGTGTTGTGTTTTTACTTTAATTCTGTTTGAGTACTGCATACATACTTTGCACATTGCCTCTAAGTTTAGACTCAAAGCTTTGTCCCAGCTAACGGAGGGTTAAGCACAGGTTTACTTAATGACCTCGGTTGGTGTACCCCAACAAGGCTTGTGATTATTATTTGAGGTGGGATCTCACCCTGTACAACTAACACTCTTTAACAGGATGGAATTCGTAAATACATTGTTTGACACCAAAACAATAAAAATCCAATCAGTAGATCCAGAGTTATACATTTATTTTTTTTTTGGTTCGTAAGAGTTTTATTAACCTTTGACATTGTTACAATCTTTTCGCCTACAACCCGGAGGCCGGCTCCATTTCTATAACATAGTCATGCGTTATGGTACACAGCTATTCAGCCGACAACCAGCGGTCCGGCAGCAACAGTATCGGAGAATTCTATTCAGTCAAAGAAATATCCATATTACGTATCAGTGACTCTCACTTTTGTATTTTATGAACCAAACTAAAACTTTTGATACAGTATAGTGAATAGCAGCTTATAGCTCTGCTCCGTACATATGACCTGTGCACCTATGTCCCCGCTCCGTCCTTCGTGTTAGATCCGTGTGCAAGTACATCCTTTCAGGAGACTGTCCCATCATTCAAGGTCGCCAAGGAGACCCCTGCGCCCACATTCATCACCTTCATTCATCCGATTCCTCCCCATCTGAACTGTCCACTTCATCTTCCGTTAGAGGGTCACATATGTCTCCCCGGTATTTATTCCAGGGTGTCCAGACTGCATTCCATTTGCGCGGGTTAGCCCTCTTTTTATACACCGCCCTCTCAGTCACCATAATCATATCCATGTTCTTGCACCACTGACCTAGTGTAGGTGCCCCCGCTACCCCCCACTTTTGAGCTATATCCCGCTTCGCCAGCATGCAACCCACCGTCGTCCATGTCCTCCCCTGGCGCGTGATGTCTGTCAGCCCCCATATGTGCAACAGGGCCATACGGGGCTCCGGCACCAGTGTCATGGCAAGCGTCTGCGAGATGGTACGCACTATACGCCTCCAGTAGTCTGCAATTTTCGGGCACTCCCAGAGTGTGTGTAGGAAGGTGCCCTCCCCACCACATCCCCTCAGACAGTGCGGGTTATCAGTTCTGTGCAGTTTATGTAAGGTTGTCCTAGTGAAGTATATGCGGTGTAGGACCTTCAGTTGGACCAGACGGAACCTTGCCGAGATGCCCGCCTCTCTGGGGGAAGCTAGCGCCTCATTCCATTCAGTGTCGTCCATGTCCCCTAACTCTCCTACCCATTTCTCTCGCAATTTGAGTAAGGGGTCCGGCAGGTTATGTATTATCTTACGGTATGTGAGGGAAGTGGCGCCCGTGTGCATAAAATCTGTTAGCAGTCTGTCCTCCAACGGCGACGACTCTGGTATCGTAGTCCCCGCTGGTATTGCGGCCATGAGTGCGTGTCGAATCTGGATATAGCGATATGTTTCGGTGGGGCCTAGTTGATAGGTCTGTTGTAGTTGTGTAAATGGGACCACACCACCTTCCGCCCACATGTCTCCTACCGCTGATATCCCTATGGTATCCCACGCATCAAACCCTTTGGACTGTCTCAGGCTGCCAAGCGCCCTGGTGTCCCATAGGGGCGTCATTCTCGTTATGACTCCCTTCCATTTAAGCTTCGCCTGCGCGCTATGCCAGAGAGTCACTGTGTGTTTGGTTGGCCCTAGGAGCTTATTCGCCTTCCCTCTATGATACAGCGGCGCGAGCAAACCCGGCATTCCTAGTTGATGTCTGTCCGCCATGTAAGCAGGGTCGTTCTGTGGGGCATGAAGCCATTGATTAACTACTTTCAGTTGCGCCACCCAATAATACAGTTGCAGGTGAGGCAGAGCTATCCCTCCATCGTACCAGCCTCTCGTGAGCTTTACATGCGCTATTCGGGGCGGGTGCTCGTCCCACAGCAGGCTGTTCACCACTGCTGTCACCTGTCGGATATAACCTACAGGCACCACGCTAGGGGCATTCTCTAATACATACAGGAATCGAGGCAGCGCTAGCATTTTGAATAGCGCCGCTCTACCTAACAACGTCAGCGGAAGGGTCTTCCAGTGCCTGACGTCTCCTTTCAGTCTAGTCAATGGAGGCAGTAAGTTTTTCGCGTAAAAAACTGTAGTGTCACGCGTGACGTGTATACCAGATATTGAAAGGAGGAGCCCGCCGTTTGTAAGGGGCAGTCAGCCAGTAATGTGGGGGAGGGACCCCTCAGCACGTACATGACAGACTTGGTCCAGTTTATCCTATAGCCCGATGTCCGCCCGTGCGCCTCACAAAGTGCCAGTAGTGCTGGGATCCCGTCTTCGGGGTCCGTGAGGTATATTAACATATCATCAGCGTATAGGGAAACTCTGTCCTCCCAGCCGTCTCCCCACACGATCCCCCGTAGCATTGTCGTGGCCCCAGCGTTTCAAGGACTAAAGCAAAGAGTAATGGCGAGAGCGGGCATCCCTGCCTCGTCCCTCTGCTCAGAGGTATCTCACGGGAGATATGTCCATTTGCCGTCACTCGTGCCACTGGATCGGTATACAGAAGTCGCACCCAGGCTATGTACTTGGGGCCAAAGCCCATATGAGCCAGTACCGCAAGGAGGTAGCCCCATTCCACCATATCAAATGCCATCCTAGCATCCAAGGATAGAATGGCCGTCGGTGCAGTCAAGAGTGATGCGCGGGCCACTGCACTATGGACTCGCCGGATGTTTAAAGCCGTGCTTCTATGTGGCATGAAGCCTGATTGGTCCGGGTGAATGAGCTGGGCGAGGTGTGGCATCAACCTGGTGGCTAGGAGTTTTGCTAATATTTTAGCCTCTATATTGAGGAGTGAGATCGGGCGGTAAGAACCGCAGTCCTCTGGTGGTTTGCCAGGTTTCGGGATCGCCACAATGATGGCCTGTCGTTGATCATGGGGCATCACCCCCCTGGCCAGACTGTCTTTGTACATAGCTAGCAGGTGCGGGCTTAGCGTATCCGACATCACTTTGCACCATTCAATCGGGACACCGTTGGGGACCACTGCTTTCCCAGAGTGTATCATGTTTATGGCTCCCTGGACTTCCTCCACTGTGAAGTCGGAGTCATGGTCATCCACAGCGTCTTGTGACAAAGTTGGATGTCGGCACATCGCGCAACGCTGCCTCCGCCATCTCCGTCGTGACCTTATTGTCAGGGGTATACACCTCCTGAAAGTGATCCGCCAGTAGGTCTACTATCACCGCTGGTCGCGTGTGCAGCTCCCCATCCCTATCTGCCAGTTGCAAGATACTCCTGGCTCCACCCCCCTTCTTTTCCAGCCAGGCCAGGAGCTTACTGGCCTTGTCCCCTACATCATATACTGTCTGCGTTGTAGCGGTTATGTGCTCCAGAGCCCTCTTCCTCAGGTGATCCGTGTGGAGTTGTTGACTTAACCGGAGGGAGTGTAGGGTTTCAGGTGACGGATCCGCCGCAGCCAGGCGGAGTTCCAATTGTGCGGTTTCTAGTTCCTGTGTGCGTCTGTACCCTCTTATAGTCGATATCGCTTGACCCCTGAGAACCGTTTTATACGCTTCCCAAAGGGTGGCGGGGAAGTCTACTGAATCCACATTTTCCGCGAAATAGTTATGGGTTACCTTTTTCAGCTCCTTTTTTATCGCTGGGACTGCTAGGTATCCCGGGCGCAACCGATACATTCGTCTATACGCCCGTTCCGGACATGATAGCGTGAGAGTTAAGGGAGAATGGTCAGATATACCCCTTGGTTTAATTTGCACTTCATCTATGCTGAGACGACCCTCCCCCAAGGTGAAAAAGTAATCAATGCGTGACAGGCTGTTATGTGTCGCTGAGTAATATGTGTATTGTTGTTCACTGGGGTGCATAGTGCGCCATACATCTACCAATCCCTGCGAGTCCACAAACTCGCTGAATCGGGAGGTGGCCGGGGCATGGTGTCGCACTGGAAATCTGTCCTGAGTGCTGTGTATGACAGCATTAAAGTCACCCCCCACGATCATGTCTCCCTCCGGGAGCTCCAGTAGGAACTTCCCTAATGCAGGAAGCGCTACGCTATGTAGTGCTGGGGGGATGTAGACCGACACTATGGTCAGTGGCTTACCCTCCCATTGGCCCCAAGCTTCCGCAAATCTGCCCTGGTCGTCTGTTTTTGTGGAGGCGAGCAGGAACGGGGATGACCTAGGCAGAAGAATCCCCGTCCCTCTCGATCCCGAGGTGAAGTCAGAATGCACCACCATTTAGTATCCTTTCCTATTTAACGCCTGGCTAGCAGTGCCCACCAAGTGCGTCTCCTGCAGCAGCACCAATGCTGGAGCAGCCCTCTTGATGCCCTGTATCACTAAGCCCCTCTTGATTTTGTCCCCCAATCCTCTTACATTCCAAGTCATAAGTTGCAGCGGCGCCACCTGTGCCAGTTGGTGAAGGTCTACCCCTGTAGCGTCTGCCCGTACAGTGTGTGCCATGGTGCAATTTGGGGTGCAGCCAACCTGACTGCCACTATGGAATTCCTATACATGTAGCGGGAGATGACAGTGTCCTTGTGCAGAGCTATCTCGCATTGTGTTCCTTCATCCTGCGTTAAACATTCATTCACCCCCTGTATCAAGGTTCTTCCAGTCTGAAATAACTTGACAATAAACAACACCACCTGCACTGAGGTGTAAACTTTGAAACTCGCCTCCTCTTGAACACCCCCCCCTCCCTGCCCTCATGCCAAACGGACCCATAACTGCCCGCCTCCCCAACCTAGCAGAGTGCTTAGCCCCTAAATAAAACTTGATACTTGCTCGTTGAGGGGAGGAGCGCCCCATGACCTGCGGCCCCTCATACTCTCTTCGGGGGGGCCCTTCACCCGATATCCAATGGCAGTCTCTCAGGCTGCAGTCTCTCATGTCCATCGACTTGTAGTCACCGGGTGCTCATTGTTCTGGCGCAGAGACGTCTTCCAGTCTGCCCGCCACATCTGACCGTTCTCTTTCTGTGCGGTCTGGGGTCGACGAACCCGCGCGGCACTTCTCTGCCTGTTCACCCTTTTTCCTGTTCCCTCTACGGTGTTGGGCGGCCGGCCTCCACCCATCAAGCCACTCTCGTGCCACCTCAGGATTGTCAAAGAACCAAGTCTTGTTTTCCGCTACTATTCGCAGTTTGGCCGGGAAGATCATAGAATACGGTATTTCTCGGGATCTCAGTTCCCTTTTAACATCCAAGAACGTCTTCCTTCGACGCGCGACCTCCGCGGTGTAGTCCGGAAAGAAAGCAATCGTCGCATTCTGTATCTTGATCGGAGGGGATCTTCGTGCCGCCTGCAATATGGCGTCTCTTTCGCGGAAGTTAAACATGCGCGCCAGAATGGGTCTCGGAGGCGCTCCCAGTTGTGGTCTGCCCCCTGGTACTCTGTGCGCTCTCTCCACCGAAAAGAACGTCGAAAGACCCTTGGCCTTCAGTTCGGTTTTGATCAGTTCTTCGACAAATAAGTCCGCCGCTTCTGTGCCTTCCGATTCCGGAACTCCCAAAATCCTTATGTTGTTGCGCCTTGACCGCCCTTCCTGGTCGTCCAGCTTTTCTTTCAGCGCTCTGTTCTCTGCCGTGACACGTTCCATCGCCGTCTGCAACTCCGACACATCCTCCACCAGCGATTTAGTGACTACCTCCAGCGAGCCCACCTTTTCCGACATTTTATGAAGATTCGCTCTCAGTAATGTAATCTCTGTGGAGATGGAGCCCACCGTGGTTTGTACCTGTGTCAAAGTGCGCATCACATCATCCAGCGTCGCCTTCGAACCCCCGCCAGCTCCCTCCCCGATTTGCTTGCCGAGTGGCCTGCTCTCAGTTGGTGAGGACGCTCCCTTGTTGTACGCATACTTCTCGAGGCGGGTCTGCGTCGCACTCCCTCTGGAACCCTTCCCGGCCATTACGCTGGAGATTACTGCGTATGATTGTTGTGTCCGTTTCCGGTGACGCAAGTTCAGCGAGCTTGCAGTCCTTCGCCACCTAACTTAGCCTTGTGATCTATGGTCCTCTCTGGCTCCGGTGCACAAGGGGGGAACAGTGTGAAAAGCAGTTTAAGATGTCACGTGCATGTACACTGGTTAGAGGACTTTTGCTAATGCTCCTCCCCGCAGTGCCCAATGTCGTGCGCCTTCTCAGTCAGGGGTATGCGTCGTCTGGTGCGTTGGTGCCGCTAGAGTCACTAGATGTTGCCTGAGGGGTGCTCACTGCGCTTGGTTCTCTAGCACCCACTCCTCTGGCACTCCCTCGCACTGTAGCTCGGCGCAGGTGGGCAGCTCCGCCCTGCGCGTCCCGCGACCCGCTGGGACCCAGCCGCCACTCCCGCTCCTCTCGACGGATGTGCCGGGGAAAGTCCGCTGAGTGTTCCAACGGGGGGGGGCTCGTCCTCCAGCAGTGAGCCCTCGCACCCCCTGCCGGGCCGCCCCGCGTGGGAGGGTCCATACTCACCGGGAGCCTCAGTCCCCAAGCCCGGAGCCGACGTCGGTCCGGCGCCGCCGCTCACCGTGTCCCGCGCCGCTCCTCAGCACACTATGCAGGACTCCTCCGCCCAAGGGATCAGGCGCGTCAGGCGGCAGAGTCGCAGCGGCGGTCCGGCCGTCACTTTCGGCTTGCTCCCGTCCGGCGTTACTCTGCTGCTCTCCGATCGGTTGCTTCCGGTCCGGCCAGTCCCCGCTCCTCGCACTTCCGGTCGGGGTGGCTCGATACTCGCGCCCCCGGCTTCAGATCGCCGCTCAGGCCGCGCAGGTCGCCAGTGCCCAGTCGGCCTCCCGGTGTCGGATCTTCACCGGAGTTACAGCCTTCGATTCCGCCCGGTCTCGGGCTTCAGGCACTCCCCAAAAGAGACAAATGGTGAGTCGGATTGAAGGTCGGATGTACGGAGAGGCCGCTCTGATCACAGAGCTAATCCTCTAAGCCGCCTCCATGCTTGGCTGCAAGCCACGCCCCGAGTTATACATTTTTAAAGTGTTCACACACCTGAAACTTTTAAGCCTTTGGCCCCATTTACAGTAGCCAATGGGGTTTGAGCTATTTATTGCACATGCTGATTCTGTGGTGTGAGGTACCTGCTTGGAGTGGTAAATGCGAAGACGAGGAGATGATGGACAGAGCGCTGAAACTTTTCAGACACTCACCCCCAGTCTCAGATCTGGGTTGAATCCATCATCGTCTTTAGCTCACTTCGCCACCCCAGTTCAGACCCAGCTATATGCAAATCAGTCTTGACCCTGTGCCTCATGGGAACAGCCCAGAACCGAACTACGAAGCCAGGTCTTTCCTGAACCGGAAACACGCATCCTGGGACCGGTTTCAGGGTAACACTCTTCATCAGCTAGGCTAATTTGAAACCAGTGGCAATGTGAGCAAGGGACCCACGTCTGTGCATGGTAAATGCCTCCACTTTCGATTTTTCACTCTACAAATGAAGCCGAACATGCCGATTTTACAATTAATTTAAAGGGGTGTAGTTATGAACGTAACTTTATTTAGTACCTGCGCAAGGGGAATGTATATTACTGACCTCTTGGAAGCAGGGCCTTAGAGTTCAGCTCTATAGAACAATATAGATTGCTATGTGAACAAAAAAGAAGAAAAAAAACGCAAATATGTTTGCAATATTTTACGGTTGCAATAACCTATGAAAGTACATACAAATACATGGCACCGCACACTCAAGCTGTACGTCTGCCAGCATTTCTCTTTTACTGTGTTTGTGCTAGAAAGATTGTGCATAGAACATATTCCATTTGAATTGCTAATGTGATATTTGCTAATGGCGGCTGTGCAAGTTTATAGCCTGTCAGAAAGAGTCACGCTGTATGTGCTGTCCCTCCGGCAGAGCTGATCATGCGACCCCGCTGAATTGTATCACAAGCCATCTGTCCGCACATTCGCACTGTTTCATCCCCTCTGAGTTGGAACGCATCTTGATATTGGCAAATAACCTTTTGTTTCTTTTCTAAGTTTGCTAATGGTGTGCGTTATTTACAATTAATTGGGCATGTGTCACTCCTGGCAGATCGCACTTTATTTTTCAATGTATTCGAATTAGGAATTACGTTACATTCTGTTTACTTTTAAAATTGGTTTTCTTATGCTGTAAGTAATTTTAGAGAGCTTTTTTAATTAACTCAACCTAGTCATAATGCACATTTCACAACAGAAAGATGCATAATATATGGGATCTGATTTGTATATTATTAAATAGATATATACGATACAAGACATTGGAATACTCTGAGCTTCAGTTTTGCTATCATTTCTACTTACTCATTTAAACTAAATCCGGTGTCAAGGGCATTTTTTGGTGATAACAGGACGAGAGAGAGAGCGTTCACAGCTATATTTTGATGATGGAAATATTCTTCAAAATTGTAGCAACCTCTATCTCCCTTCGAAACTATTTTGAACAATATGGACTATTTATTCGTTAGCTGTAAAAATCATGTATATACACTGCTCTATGTAAAAAAAAAAGTGCAGGGGAGCAAAGTTTTTCTTAGGACCCCGCCACCAAAAATACCAAATGGAAAAGTTGCCTAGCATTGATTTAATCACATGACTGTTTATTTGAGCAGAGGGCCGGCTTTAGCACTGGTGGCGCCCAGTACTACAATCTTTTTAGCGCCCCATCCGTGGTGGAGGTGGTGACCACCTCCACCACGGATTCCCTTTCCACCACCTTTTAATAGTGCTTCTCAAGTCTCCATAACCACTCTTTTTCAGAGGCATTTAATTAGTTTTGTAGCTCCACTCATACCAGTGCAGGGTGTCAGAGCACTTTGCATCACATACACATTACACAGAGGCAATCAATCACACATGTGTACATCAGTGTATACGAAACGTTACACAAGCCAGAGGACCACGAGGTATAGGAGTGACATGTGACCCATACTGGTACACAGTATAGTTTGAGTGCTTGGTCTGGAGAAGCACAAACTCAGAATTGAAAACGGAACACAATAGTTGGGAGTTCTCTTCAATAATAAGAATTGAGTTCTACCCAAATTAACCCTTTTTGCAAGATTAATCTATGCTCGAATCTGTACTTTGCAGTGTGCATGCTGTTCTATTAATGACAGTTAATAATTCACTGTTCTATATTAGAATTTTAAATTATTAACTGAAAGTAACACAAGGATGTCTCTCAAAAAGCAGTAATCCACTGACCTATTTACATTATATGCACTTTGTGATCTGCATGGTACACGTTCTTTGCAGCAAGCATATTAACCCTCTGTGCTATTTTATGATCAGTCAAAACCTCAACTAGACAAAACTCTCATCTCTATCCAAGAAGAACATTAATCTCAGGAGTTATCTTGACATTTTTATTGTTGCCTCGAAATTGCTGGAGGCAAGGAACGTGGTAGCAGGTGTTTTTAAAACCAAAATAAACAAGCAAACTCTGGACCTCTGAAGTCAGCATCCAGTGCAGTGGCACCAGTCGCACTGCCTGTTTGAGCACCAATCAATCAATCAATCATGGACATTTATATAGCGCACTACTTACCCGGAGGGTCTCAAGGCGCTTGGGGGGGGGGGGGGGGATGCTGCTACTGCTCGAAAAGCCAGGTCTTGAGCTTCTTCCTGAAGGAAAGGTGGTCTTGGGTCAGGCGCAGGTCGGGAGGGAGGGAGTTCCAGGTCTTGGCGGCCAGGTGGGAGAAGGACCTTCCTCCTGTTGTCGATCTTCGGATGCGGGGGACGGCGGCAAGGGCGTGACTGGCTGATCGGAGGTGGCGTTTGGGAGCGTAGAAGTTGATGCGGTTGTTGAGGTAGCTCGGGCCTTGGTCATGTAGGGCTTTGTGTGCGTGGGTGAGGAGACGGAAGGTGATTCTCTTGTTGACGGGGAGCCAGTGCAGGTCTCTCAGATGTCCGGAGATGTGGCTGCGTCGGGGGATGTCGAGGATGAGTCTGGCTGAGGCGTTCTGGATCCGCTGGAGTCTCTTCTGGAGCTTGGCGGTGGTTCCGGCGTAGAGGGCGTTGCCGTAGTCCAGTCGGCTGGTGACGAGGGCCTGGGTGACCGTCTTCCTGGTCTCGGTGGGGATCCACCGGAAGATCTTTCGTAGCATGCGCAGGATGTTGAAGCATGACGAGGAGACGGCGTTGACTTGTCTGGTCATGGAGAGGGAGGAGTCCAGGATGAAGCCCAGGTTGCGTGCGTGGTCTGTCGGTGTGGGTGCGGAGCCCAGGGCGGGGGGCCACCAGGAGTCGTCCCAGGCGGAGGGCGAGGAGCCCAGGATGAGGACTTCCGTCTTGTCTGAGTTGAGTTTCAAGCGGCTGATCGTCATCCATTCGGCTACGGCTTTCATCTCTTCGTGAAGGTTGGCTCTGGAAGCGGCGGGGTCGTTGGTCAGTGAGAGGATCAGCTGGGTGTCATCGGCGTAGGAGATGATGTTCAGGTTGTGTTGGCGTGCGATGGGCGCGAGGGGGCTCATGTAGACGTTGAAGAGGGTGGGGCTCAGCGAGGATCCTTGAGGGACGCCGCAGATGACTTCGGTGGCCTCTGACTTGTACGGTGGTAGACGGACTCTCTGTGTTCTTCCGTCGAGGAAGGAGACGATCCATTCCAGTGCCTTCTCTTGAATTCCGACGTTGCTGAGGCGTTGCACTAGGGTGCGGTGGCAGACAGTGTCGAATGCGGCGGAGAGGTCTAGGAGGATGAGGGCCGCTGTTTCTCCGTTGTCCATCAGGGCTCGGATGTCATCGGTGGCAGCGATGAGGGCGGTCTCGGTGCTGTGGTTGGCTCGGAAGCCAGACTGTGACGGGTCGAGGGATCCATTCGTCTCGAGGAAGGCGGCCAGCTGTTTGTTGACGGTCTTCTCGATGACTTTGGCTGGAAACGGGAGGAGCGAGATGGGGCGGTAGTTCTTGAGTTCGGTGGGGTCCGCTGTTGGTTTCTTTAGTAGAGCGCTGAGTTCGGCGTGCTTCCAGCTCTCCGGGAAGGTGGCGGTGTCGAAGGAGGTGTTGATGATGTCCCGCAGGTGGGGTGCGATGACAGTGTCGGCCTTGTTGAAGACGTGGTGAGGGCAGGGGTCGGTCGGCGATCCGGAGTGGATGGAGTTCATCATGCGGACGGTGTCATCGGTGCTGATCGGGGTCCAGGCGCGGAGGGTGGTGGTGGGTGGCGTTGCTGCGGTCGTTGTGTGCGATGGTTGACTGCTGAAGCTGTTGTGTATGTCCGCGATCTTGTTGTGGAAGTAGGAGGCGAGGGAGTTGCAGAGGTCTTGCGATGGGGTGATGTCGTTGTTTCCTGCGTTGGGGTTGGAGAGCTCTTTCACGATGTTGAAGAGTTCCTTGCAGTTGTGTGCGTTGTTGTCCAGTCTGTCCTTGAATGCAGTTTTCTTGGTGGCGCAGATCAGTTGGTGGTGCTTCCGGGTGGCAAGCTTGAGGGTGGTCATGTTGTCCGGTGTTGGTTCCCTTCTCCAGACTTTCTCGAGGGCTCGGCAGTTCTTCTTGGAGCTCTTGAGTTCGTCGGTGAACCATGGGGCTTTCTTGCTGCCGGGTCTGCTGGGCGGGGTCCTCAAAGGGGCGAGTTCGTCCGCGCAGTTGCTGATCCACTTCGTGAGGTTGTCGGCGGCCTGGCTGGGGTTCGCTGAGCTGGCGGGAGGGTGCTGCCTCAGGGAGGCGGCGAGCTGGTCGGCTGTGATCTTGCTCCAGCTTCTTCGGGCAACCTGTTGCTGGTGGTGGTGGGTCGTCGTTCTTCTGAAGGTGAAGTGGACGCAGCTGTGGTTCGTCCAGTGGAGTCCTGTGGGGTGGCTGAAGGCGATGTCTTTGCTTGATGAGAAGACGGCGTCGAGTGTGTGTCCGGCAAAGTGGGTGGGGGTGGTCACCAGTTGCTTGAGTCCCAGGTTTGCGAGGTTTTCCAGCACGGTGGTGGTGTTGCGGTCGTCGTTGTTCTCCAGGTGGAAGTTGAGGTCCCCGAGGAGGATGTAGTCGGCTGAGGGGAGGGCGAGCGGGCTGATGAAGTCGGCGATGTCCTCGCTGAATTGTGTGCGTGGTCCCGGGGGTCTGTAGATGAGGGTGCCTCTGAGGGTGGTCTTGGGGTTGACGTGGACCTGGAAGTGCAGGTGTTCGGCGGGTGCGATGGTGTCGTCGGTGTTGGTCGTGATGCGGATGGTGGTCCTGTGGATGATGGCGATGCCTCCTCCTGTCTGTTGACGCGGTCTCTCCGGATGATCTTGTAGCCGTCCGGGATGGCGATGGCGATGTCGGGTGCTGAGGAGGCGTTCATCCAGGTTTCCGTGAGGAAGGCGACGTCTGGGGCTGTGGTGTCGAGCAGGTTCCAGAGCTCGACGGCGTGTCTGTGGACGGAGCGGGTGTTGAGCAGGATGC
Organism: Lissotriton helveticus; assembly: GCF_964261635.1. Lineage (NCBI taxonomy): Eukaryota > Metazoa > Chordata > Amphibia > Caudata > Salamandridae > Lissotriton > Lissotriton helveticus. The sequence continues at coordinate 1,595,591,703 of NC_136059.1, read as the reverse complement.
ACTTCAGGTGGCTGCTGCTGGAGTTCGGCTTGGTGGGTGCTGGTGCAGTGCAGGTCCGGGTGCAGGAGAACTTGCAGGCCTGGCAGATGAAGGGTCCGTGGGTGCGTCTCGGGGTGGCTCGGTAGCATCCAGGGGTTCGGCCGGCGTTGAGTGCATTGAGGGTGGCGGCGTCGTATGTCTGGCGGGTGGGCTGGGGTCTGCGGGGGCCAGGGGTCCTGGCACTGGGCGCGGTCCAGGCGCGGACGGGCTTACCTTTGGCGCACCTTCGGCGCTCATTCGGTGCTCCCGCTGCGCGCGTCCGCTGCGCGGTCGCTCTGGGGGTGTCATAAGAGGGGAGCAGTGAGGGCGGGTCCGCTGGGAGGCGGGAATGGGTTAACCAATCGTGTGGCGGGGGGCGGGGCCGCAGGCAGGAGGCGCGGGAACGGGACCGGCAGAGCTGGGCGGCCCAGCGGCGGCTGGGGCGCTGCTGGCGGCGTCGGCGAAGAACTCTCAGCAGGTAAGCAGGGCTGCAGTGGCAGGCGCGGAGCAGGGGGGCGACCAGGCCAGAGGCGCAGTGGTCGCTGACCATCCTGTCTTTTTATCTTGGTAATGCAAGCTTTTTTTCTTCCCTGCCTTTCCCCTTTGTCAGTTTTCACCTACACGTGTTATGCTCATACATTCTCTATGTTCAATCTTTTTCTATCATGCTCTCCGTCAAAATTTGATGATGAAACATATGTCCTGGTTACTAGAAATGAGTTTCAGTGCCCACCACATTCAACTATTGGTCAAAATTAAGTCCTACACAATGATGCATGCAATCACTTCATTCAGAATTCTAATAGCCTTACAAGTAAAAATGTTTGCATCAAGATATTTAAATACCTCATTAGCTCTTTTCAGTGATGTACAGAGCTGACACCAATACATGCAGTAGGGAACATGTAGGACTTCTATATTTGCAGTATAAAGACTTTAGTTTCAGACCATGAGAAGATATAAATGGAACATAAATATTGACTACACTAAATACTATCATGGTCATGTTCTTGTGAATACCTATGTTTGATACTCAAAATATTGAGCGACTATAAATTGTTTTCTTTTGCAATGAAATAGATGTAAACATATTGTTTATTAAAATATAATTGTATAGAATATGTAGATATGTTGTAATAGTAATGTTTAGTAATATATATTTTTTTTAATTATACAATGAGTTATATTATAATTTGTATATTTTTTTATAATTACTGAGCATTTGTGGACAAGGTGTGAGGAGTTTTATTTAATGATTTGAATAAAACATGTTCTTTAATTATGTTTTGATTTTTTGAAATTTTTATTATAGTTAACATGTGCTGTGTATATATTGGGGGTTGTTTATTTTAGGCTGTATGATTAGGATTTGTGTTTTTAACATTATGAGTTGTGGAGTTTATTGGGGCAAATAGTGGGTTGTATTTTTTGCAGGTATCCTAATTGTATGTCATTTGTTGGTGCTAATTTAGAAACTAAGCAGTTTTTGAGTTAATTAAAAATCTTGGGGATAGTGTTTTTATAAAAATGTATTGAATTGGTACTTCTACATATTCTTTGGACCTGAACATTTTTTTCATGTAACTGTTACATTATTTTAAAGAGTTCCATTATGTTTTTATTTTTTGGCTTCATGTTTATAATATGAGTAAATAGGTTTACTGTTAGTTTTGAGGGGTATTGATTTTACAGTTTTTTTTATAAGCAAATTTTATTGATTTTTAAAACACATGAACATTTCAGCAAATACACGGAAATCACAAGTATGAGTTCTTTCGCACAAGCACTGTACCTCCCAACCACGTTCCCCATAGAAAGTACATAGATGGAATTTGAATCAGGTTAAGTCAGACCCTTCACATTCCCCAACCACTTCCTCCACACTCTACGGTATTTCTTAACGCATCCCTTAGCTTTATAAAGGTCTTTCTTCTGGGTCGTGCACCAGTCCACCCCTCTTCGGCACCTCCCCAGGGTGGGTGGGTCAGGGCTTATCCAGGCCCCCGCAATATCCCGCTTGGTCAACATCATAGCTGTGTTGAAAAACAACTTACCAGTCCTGGACCCATCCAGTCCATCAGTGATTCCCAGCAAGGAGTGACGTGGGTCGAGAGGAACCTCCCAGCCCAATACCTCCATTAGCTCCACTTTAATGGACCCCCAGAACTGACCAAGGCGGGGGAACGACCAAGTCGTATGGGGGAAGTCGGCCGGGGCATGCTTACATCTTGCACATAACGCATCCGGGCGCAAACCCGCTCTATACAGGCGCAGGGGAGTGAGGTATGCAGCATATACATAATAGAGCTCAACCAGCTTGAGTTTGGCGGAGACGGTCACTTTTATGGGGGCCATAAGGGCATCATGCCAGTCCACCTCGTCAAGGGGGCCCACCCAATCCACCCATTGATCCCTCAACTTGTCTAGGGGTGTGGGACCGTTGTTAATGAGGGTGCAGTAAATACGGAAACCCCTCCCCCACCCAAGTCTTCCTACAACATTTGGGCCTCAGTGGGACTGTATTCAGGGAGCCTCGTGTCATCTGCAATATGCATGTGGAGGGCATGTCTCAGTTGCAACTATTTATAAAACTGGGATGAGTGTAGGGTGTAGCGAGCTCGGAGCTCCTGGAAAGACAGCATATGGCCCCTTGCCCATACGTCCCCTAGCTTGGAGATGCCAATAAGGTCCCAGGTTCTGAACCCTCACAATCCACTAACCTCCTGGAGCCAGGTCCCATGCCAGAGGAGAGTATATTGGGTCAACTTCCTCGTCTATCCGGTGTGACGGAGCGATACCCGCCAGGCCAATAACACAGAGTGTGTCACATCTGGATTTTGGGTCGGAATGGACCCCATACATCATGTTCTGAATGTCCGTGAGCCCCAGTTTGCTCAGTTCAAGCCTGTAGGCTGGATCCAACCAGCCCCCATTGAATCAGTCGTGGATGACCAGTAGACGCACCACCAAGGAATACAGATACAAGTGCGTCATCCCCATACCACCATCGTAAGAGGGAATCTGACAGGTCGACAGAGCCACGTGGGTCCGTCCTCCTCTCAAGAGAAACTTGGTGGTTAGACTGTCCAGCTCCCTGAACCACGCCCTGGTAAAACAGAAGGGGGTATTCTGCAGGACATAAAGGAATCTGGGAAGGATCATCATTTTAAACAGGGCTACCCTCTCCAGGGGGTTCAGAGGCAGCTTTGTCCATTAAGGAGGTCCTCCTTGGCCTTCTTAACCAATGGAACCATATTAAGGGAGCAGCCCAGCTCGGGAAGAAGGGTGATCCAAATCCCCAGATACTTAAAGGACTGCCTCCGGAATGGTATGGTAGACTGCCAATCAAAGCACTCTCTAAAAAGATGTAGGGGGACCAACACTGACTTCCCGGGGTTTAGCCGCAGCCCCGAGGCCTGCTCGATTGCGTGCAGGATCCGGAGGCAGTGTGGCCCAGAAGAGGCTTGATCAGACAGGAAGACAAGGACATCGACCGTGTACAATGCGATTTTGTCAGCGTCTGTGTTGGGCCACTCCCATCCATGGAGACGCTCCTCCGTCCGCATTGGGGAGGCCAAGGGCTCCATCGCCAGGGTGAACAGCAACGGGGAGAGGGGACATCCCTGCCTAGTGCCCCTGGTGATGGGTAAGGCCTCCCACAGCATCCCATTAACCAGCACTTGCGCCCTCGGTGAGCTTACAGGCCCCGGACTATTGAGCAAAAATGGGGCCCGAACCCCATCTCGATCAACACGCCCTGCAGGTACGTCCAGTCCACCGAGTCGAAAGCTCTTTCGAAGTCTATGGACAGGAGCGCCAAATGTGGGGTGAGCCAGTGCCAATGCGCCAGGGCCAGATGCAGCCTTCGGAGGCAGTGGCGAGTCCCACTCTGAGGCATGAACCCGCATTGATCCAGGTGTACCAATAATAGGCCAAATAGGGTTTCAGCCGTTGGGCCAGAATGGTGGCGTAAATTTTACTTTCGGTGTTGAGGAGGGATATGGGGCGGTACTCTGAACATAGGCGGGAAGGAGGCTGGGATTTTGGGAGAACCACAATGGTGGCAATATCCGTTTCCAGCAGAAAGGAACCTCTGGCCACCGTTTCTTTAAACAAGCTGGCTAGGTGGGGTGCTAGGATACCTTGGTATGATGCGTAATACTCCTGCGGAAAGCCATCCGTGCCCGAGGATTTACCCAGGGAGACCAGGAAGATCGCTTCCTCAATTTCTTTCAAGGAGATGGGATGCTCCAGATCCTTCTGAGCAGCTGGTTCCAGCCTGGTGAGACACACCCCCCCGGTCAAGGAGGGTTGCAACGGTCAGCGCAAGGGTATGTGCAGTAAACAGCCTCTTGTAGTATGCCACAAAGGTGTTTGCCATTGCCACAGGAGCACGTTGCACTGCTCCAGTTGCATCCATCACCTCTGGGATAATACGATTTGCCCTGGGGTATATGGCCAACCTGTGCAAAATCTTACCATTTTGTCCCCCCACCTATAAACTCTTGCTACCGAAGACCTCCAGAGGAGCTTGGTCGCATTGAGGGACAGTTGTTTAATATCTTTCCAGATGAGGGCTAAATGACGTGTCTGAAGGGCGTACTCTGACGTAGATAGTAGCTGTTCCAAGCGAAGCACCTGCGCTTCCGTGAAGGAGATCTCCTGCAGCTATGATTGCCTCTGGATCTCCAGCTGCCATTTTGCGAAACCTCCTATGGTCGCATTTCCCGCCTCCCATAGGGTACCCGGAGATTCTACCGGGCCCTCGTTGGTAGCAAATCATCTTGCAAGTTCCTTCCCCACCGCCTGCCTGAAATCTTTATCCTGAAGAAACCAGGCATTCATCCTCCATATTTGGCGGGTCATGTAAGGGGGGGACCCTGAGCTAAGGAGTATCGGGGAGTGATCAGAAATGCCTCTAGGGAGGATGCGGACTTCGACAATCAGGGAACAGTCAGGTGCGGGGACAAAGATTACATCAATGAGCGCTTGGGTGCGATGAGCCGCGGACGTATGCGTGAATGGGATGCTGCGTGGGTGCCATATGTGCTATGCATCGCAAAACCCCAGGGACTCAGACCAGTTTTGCAGATGTTTCGCGCTCGCTGCCCGGGCGGCAGATGGAGGTCCCGTTGTATCAAAGGCCGGGGCTAAAACGGCATTGAAATCTCCCACAATGACCAAGTTGCCTGTGGGCACACTGTGAAGGATGGCAGCAGTGTGCGCAAGTGTGGGCATGAGCATGAAGGGGGGGTATACACTGACAGGAGAGTGAGGGGGGAACCAGCCAACGGCCCCCAAACTGACACAAATGAGCCTTGAGGATCATGTACCACTTGGGAGAGGACAAAGAGCAGTATACGCCTCAGAAGGATAGCAACTCCCTGTGAACCCCTGGAGTAGCCGGAGTGCCATACCCGATCATAGCCATAGCGAGCTAAGAAGGGGCAGCAGTTACCTAGGAGGTGTGTTTCTTGAAGCATCAGGATGTCAATGTGGAGATGCTGTGCATACCTTAAGACCGCTGTGCGTTTCTGCCGGTCAAGCAAGGCCATTGAGATTCCATGACAACACATGGAGAGACGCCAAAGGGGAAGCGTTATCAGTCATGGTAGGCATTTCTAGGGCTAGGCAGGGTGCCTGGCTTTTGGTATACTACCGCGCTTGGGAGCCCACAGTGGTGCGCGCGATCGTGGATTACGGGGAAAACCCGTTCCTCCCACTGGTAACGTGTCATTCTATGGTAGCTGAAACAAAAACCTACAAACAACAGAACAACATACAGGGAAAACTCTCCCAAACTCCCTCTCACCCCCTCCCCCCACCCTACACTCAAGAAGCATCTGTCAACCCCCCAAATAAACAACACCCAGTACATGGGGCGAACAACCAAACTAAAACACCTGGGAATAGGGAAGCGTGGAGGACCCCTCCTCGTGAGCGGGGGCATGTTTACAAAGACCATCGGGAGTTAGGAACAGATCGGAGACAAAGCGCCATCTCCGGCCACGGAGCAAGGCCGGGCGGGCAGAAACAGGCTCAAGCAGGGTCCCTCAACAGCATCGGGCTACAGGAGAGGTCCGTATCCGGAAGGTCAATCGCGGACAGCCGGGAAGAAGCACCTCTGCCGTCCAGCCGGCCACATGAACCAGAGCACCTCCCCTTTGACGCTCCGTCCTCGACCTGGGATGGTTGCTGTGTGTGACCCGGCGGGAAGTCCGAGCAGGACCACCTCCGGTCAAGGTGCCTGCGGGAACAATTACGTGGAGGCTGAGGAGCGGAAGGAGTGGGGCAGCCGACCCCACCCCGTGCCCCCCCCACCCAGGACACGACCCTCAGCCTGCAGAGGGCGATCCTCTGTCGCCCTGGTCCACGCCTCCGTCAAGCTGTCGAAAAACAGTGTCTTGTTCTCAAATGGTGAGCCGGGAAGAGGAGCCTATACTGAATGTTAAGTGCCCTAAACTTCTGCTTAACCTCTCCGAAGGAGCGACGTTGGCCCTGGACCTCATGGGTGTAATCTGGGAAGATCATAATTGCAGAATTTTCATGGAGAAGCTGTTGTCGCTTGCTGGCTTCATACAGGATGAAGTCACGGTCCTTGAAATTAAGAACCCACATTAAGATCGGACACGCAGGAGCACCCAGCATTGGCTTGGGGGCCAGGGACCGGTGGGCCCGCTCGATTGCAAACCAAGGGGATAAGGATCCCTCAGGGATTCACGACCTCAGCTACCTCTCCTGGAAGTCCACTGTACGACCCTGTTCCGCTCACTCTGGAAAGCCCACCAGGCGGAGGTTGTTGTGTCTGGACCTGTTTTCCACGTCCTACACCAGGCGGTGCAACTCTTGAGTCTGGGACTGAAGACTGGCCACCTGCCCCTTAAGTTGCTGCACGTCTTCTTCCACAGAGGAGATCCTGGACTCAGTCTCTTTAATCCGGGCGTTCGCATTGCCAAGGTCCTGCCTGATGAGGGTCACATCCACTCTCACCTCTGTGATTTTGCCCTCCACCGTGGTCTGGGATGTGTGGATGGCCTGGAGGATGGTGGCCAGTTCAGCAGACAGAGGAGCCTCCTGCCCAGCCACTCCACAAGTACCCCCCCGCCGGGGTGGTGAAGTGATCCATCTTGGTCTGGGCGGCGGATACCTTCACCGATCTATCCGTTCTACCCATATTTGGTCCCCGGGAGGAACGTTATCTCAAGGACCCCCCGGCCTGGTCCCACTCCAGACCACACACAGCATCCACAGGAATAGAGGCAGCCCCGGGACTGGTGTGGCAGGTGATCACAGATGCACAGTAATGGGCAGCTTCAGGTTGGGGATGAGAAGCCCAGCAGGGACAGGTCACCTTGGTCGCTGGTCAGAGGGATGGCGCCCGGAGTTGGGGAGAGGGAAGGAGACGGGTAGAGGAAAGGAAGCTGTGCCAACCAGAGCCCCACACACCAGTCTGTTGCCCAACTGACGGCCGAATCCTCCATCCAAGCCGAGATGCAACGGCACCCCCACTCCTTACCTCCAGTCCAAGGCGCAGGAACTCACCGCTCACCGCCGGACCTCCACCAACCACCAGAGGAGTCCGCAGCCACAGCACAGGCCTCAGGCTCAACAGGGGCAGTCAGGAAACATGCAGGTCTCCCCCATGTGGCCTCCGCAGGCGCTCCAACTCCAGGTATGTTGCTTGGGCCCAGGAAGTGGCAAGGGAGGGAAGCCCCGCTCCCAGCAGGCTGCCTAGGGGCACCGGTGATGCCCCCCATGAAGGACCACAATCCCAATAGGATCCACCGCAGGCGGAGACCCGCGATGCCCAAGAAGTCCGCCCAGGCCCAGGAGGGGGGGCAGTGAGGGAGCACCTCCTCAACAGATCACACAGCGAGCGGAGTCATGACACTCAAGCTGCTCCATGACACAGTGGCACCAGATATGATCAGTCCAGGCCCCAGCAGGCACCAGCCCAACAAGTCCTCTGCCGTGATACAAAGGGGGCCTGCGGCACCCAGGTCCACAGTCCAGGCCCCGGGGAATTCAATCACAAGACTCCACTAAATCCAGCAGCTGTGGCACGCTGGGGCCCCGCCATGCCAATGCCCTCAATCCAGAACAGTAGGGCCCATCGCCGCCACACAGGCAAACCTCCAACAAAGCCCCTCAGCGCCAGGCACACCAGGCAATCCCACAGGGCAGCAGCTTCGCTCCTCATCCCTAATGAGGCACACCACAGGCACAAGCCCCCAGCGGCCACTAAGCCAGGCCTTGGCTGCAGGAGCGACGAGGTGGGCTCCAACATCCCCAGGGACAAAACGCCTGCTCACCTAGGACCCCGACGACAAGCACACGGGCCCACCTCAAGCCGAGGCACAGCAGGCGGAGCCAGATCTGCCATAAAGCAGCGGGCTTGCACGAAGCAGGAGCGACGCAGGCCTCTGGAAGCTGCAAATATGTTAATTTTGCCACCCGACTGATGGACGATTTCACCGCCCTCTCGCTGCGGGTAAACACAGCTCCCGTTGTGCCTGAGACCCACAGGGTGGGGGGAAGACCAGCCAGAGACCACAAAGACGGAGGGGAAGCCAGCTACCTCAGGGCCCCCCCATGTAGAAGATCATGATTAGACAACGGTGGCGGGTCGCTGCTAGCTCAGAACCTTCATGACAGAGGCCGCCATTTTGGAGATGCCGTGCGGCGGGCCAGGGAGACCGGGGCCGCTCACACCACTCCAAGGCGCCCCGCCATCCCAAAAAGAGCTCCGGCGGCCCCATCAGCAGCAATGGTCACGGTGCCGAGCGGATGACAGAGGGGTCCAGTGCACACCTAAGGTGCGACCGCCATCTTGACACTCGTAGCCACGCCTTGATTTTACACTATTTAAATAATTTATGCAGCTCTTTTATTTTAAATTCTTGTCTCTTTTCTTACAATCACATTTAAATTATACAAAAGAAACTATTTTTGTATACATTTAAACATTAAAAAAGATAAGTTGTAAAACTATTTTTCAATTTGTAATTCTTTTTTGTGCCATTTTAGTTTAGTGTTAATTGCTTTAGTAGTTAAGATATGTAGTGTGATTATTTTAAAGCACAATCCTATTATATAGGTAATTCATATGTATACATGTTTTATTTCAATACAACCTGCTTCCCTTTTCTAAAATGTAAATACTTTGTCTCTGTCACACCATAGTAGGAATAATACATTTCAGACTCCTGTCTCTCCACCTCTTGCCTCACCCAATTCATTCACTTTGTTCAATATTAGTTGAGCTGGAGTTACATTAGTAAATTTCACCCACTTTTCCCAATTTCATAATTTCATATGGATTTACATTACACTAGGCATAGTACACCCTTCATTTTTTTCTCCCCCCAATTATATTTGGGTTGGTTTACATTAGGTGATGATACTACTATGATTAATGTTCATGTTTAATAAGCGTTATTGGATTAATAACAACTGCAAAAATTAAGCCCTGAACTTGACATATGAACTGTGAAATAGCGAAAAGGAAAAGATAGCTAATAAAACAGAGTAGAAAGCTATTTTCATTTTGACAGTATCATAGGGAAGGTGTGGCGCAGTGGCCAGAGAGGCTGACTCTGGAGCACGGGGCTCACGGTTCACTCCTCGGTGCCGTAAACAGCTGAGCCAAGCACCGCTTGTCTCTGGGCAATTACTCGCTCAATCTTCCTGAAGGCCCTCAGTGCCTTGAGACCCTTAGGGGTGATTAGTTTGCGCTTTGCAAATATATTATTATTATGTAGGGGGGAAAGGGAACAAAATACAAATCTTCAACTGAAGATTGAGTATCTATATAGACTACCTAAAAAATAATTAGAATACCTAATAAACAATTCAATGATGGAAAATAATGGAGAGGAAAAAGCTGCGACATTAGCAGTTTATGGAGGTTGAAAATGTTGATAACGGTTGCTTAATACACAAATTGTTGTAACCCTATTTAAATAATTGGTTAATGGTGACAAAAATAAATCCCTATTTACAAATGGTTTAACGGAGGAGTCAAAAGCAATATCCAGTCTGTGATAATGACAAACATTGTTCCACCAGGACTTAACTGAAAGTTTAGTTGAACATTTCCAGTTTAGTGAAATTTGGAGAAAGGCTAAAGCCAACATCAAGTCAAATAAACCCTTGTCATGTAAAAGTAATCCCGATGACTCTGATAGACTTCTTGTGAAAAGAATATTATTCGAGAAGGGACTATGCAAAATAAAAATAGTTGAGATACACAACCAAATATTCCTCCAAAAGGAGGCAACAGCAGGGCAGGAGAAGAAAAGGGGCATCAAATCAGCCAAGGGAAAATCACAAGACCAAAAGTCCTGTTATCATTGTGTGCAAAGGTAGCAATGGATAGGGGAGTAAAACATAGTCTATGGTATAGAAAAAACATGGAATGAGTGGTGGAAGCAGATCTAGAGATCTTCAAAGATCTAACCCAGGTCTTGTCTCATAAATCGATGCTCCAAACACAACCGAAATCTCTCTCCCAGGTAAGTTCCAATTTAGATTTAGGATGGTCAGAGTTTAGGGTGTGAAGATGTTTATAGATCAGGGATGCTTTGGTAAGTACTGCTAATATTCTGAGAAGTGGATTCTCTGTGGATATAAAATAATTTGAAGGAAGAGTATAAAAAAATATCTAGAATTAATCCCATAAAGATTGAGAATTTAAGCCAAAACGAGCAAGGACATTTAAAAGTATCCTGAAACTAAGGAAAAATATAAGGAGACATACCATCAGACATGTCCTGGACCCAAATAGTTCCCTTTAGTCTCCAGGATTTCCAATAAAGAGGTCTATTATTGATTGTAATGAGATGATTGTACCATATAGGAGATTGTAGGAAGGAATCCCTAGGGATGATCTTTAACTGGCAATTAGGTCTTAACACTGAGCACGTGTGTTTGAACAGCATAAAGAAGTGTCATTAAGTTATGTAGTAAAGGCAAGAACTTCCTTTACAGAGAAAGGTGCAAGTGAGCACCGTTTTCAATGTTAACCTATACATGTGTGAAAAAGGAGAAGTAAGTAGTAAGCAATTAAAATCTGGTCTAAGACAGAAGGCCATAAAATAGAGCCGAAAGTCGAGAAAATTCCCTCCTGCATTTGATTTAGGTTTCCAAAGGTGTGACAGGGAAATTGTGGATTGCTTATTATTCCATAAAAATGTTGAGAGATGGGAGTCGACATCTTTTAAAGTAAATAGACGGAATATGAATGGGAATCTTAGAGAAAATATACAATAAGATAGGAGTAATCATCATTTTAATAGAATCAAGACTTCCCCACCAAGAGAGAAAAAGAGGGTTCCAGGAACAGAGGAGTTTAGAAATATGATCCAGTCTTTTTTCATATTGATTTTATATTTGGAGTTGGGAAGGAATTCTGTCTTGTCAGAATTGATTTTATCATATATGCGCGCATCACTAAGACGGGTCATCATATATCCAGAGTATCGGGATCGACAAAAATCAAATTGACCTCCAAAAAGAATATCATCAACGTGAATATGGAATATGGACAGAAAATCACCGTTTGACCTGTGACCCCCACCATGAAGCAAAGCATTGCCAGCATATCAAGAATAATACAATAACTGCAAAATGTGCTTCTAATGAATCAATATAAGGGGTAAAAAGTGAGCCGCTTGCACTACAGATATCGATCTGAGATTGTGACTCCTTCAAATCCAAGCCACTAGTGGTAAGAAACATTGTCAAACATAAGGAATTCTATCCAGGAAGAAGAAAGAAAAAGATCTAATAACATCACAACATGATATAGTTATAGAGTTATACAGAACTCCTGAAGAAGGCAGTAGCCGAAATGCGTTGATTGGTTCTGTGTACCATCACCATAGATCATCGCAACTATATCATTTTCCGTTTTTATACTGTCAATGATATATATGATAAAATAATGTTGGTGTAATTAGGATTAATTTGACCATTGTTATTGAAAGATATGTATGAGAATTAGTAACAGATGACACAAGAATTATTTGTATAATTTTTAAATAAGTAAAACCCTATCAAAAAAAGAAGACTTAATAAAAATAATATTTTTCTATTTCCTTGTTTAGCACTATTTATAATTAGAAGTGTTCAACATATGGTTTTTGTATACATTCATGCACGAATCCTGGTGCAATTTGTTAGTTTTCCTAAAAGCAGAATTGATTTTATAACCTGAAACTATGGAAAAGTCAGATATTTTTTGCAATAGAGAAGGAATAGGGGTTTCAGGATAAGATATAAAAAAGTAAAATATCGTCCACATGGGCGAATTATTTCAAATGATGATTGCCATAAATAAAGCCAGAAATAGAGGTATTCTTGCGGATAAGGGATAAAAAGGGTTCAAGTGATAAAATGAATAAAAGAAAGGATAGGAGGCAACCTTGATGTACCTCACGTTGCAAAGGAAAGTATTGAGAGATAAGGCCATTAACTACGACAGAAGCTCTAGGAAACAAATACAGTAAAGAAATAAGAGAAACAAATTTAGGACCAAAACCATGCCAATGAAGAGCTTTAAATGAAAAGGACCTATTTACCCTATCAAAAAGCTTTCTCCGCATCATTAAACAGTACAGCTAAAGAATAGGAATGAGTTGGAGCCTCATTTAGAACATTAATAATTAACTGGGAATTATCGAAAGTTAGTCTGCCTTTAACAAAACCACACTGCTCGAGACCAACCAGATTCAGTAAAAGAGGTTCAAGACATAAAGCAAGCAATTTGGCAACATTTTTATAATCTACATTTACTGGGGATATATGGTGATATTTCTAACATTGTTTGAGATAACGACCATCTTTATGAATTAGGCATATCATAGCTACTAGAAAGGTGCCATCTGTCTTACCAGTAGTATAAAAGTATTGAAACATCTGTAGGAGTTTTGGAAGAAGTATATTTGAGAAATATAAATACAATTCTACCCTAAATCCATATGGGCCTGGAGTTTTACCTTTTTTAAGGAGATTGAAAGATTGAGATAATTTTAGAGTCAACAGATCTGATTCTAGAGATGCAAAGACAAGATTTACATGAGAAGAAGGTGGAATGTGACTAAGGTGTCAATAAGAGAGACAGGTGAAGGGGTCACCGGAGTATATAAAGTTTTATAAAATTTCATAAATTCATCTAAAATGTGGTGATCTTTGAACAGAACTTTCCATCCAAAGAATGAATAGAGTCTACCAGGTATATAACAGTGAACATTTCTCCGAAATCAGTTATTTAGAATAAGGTGTTACATCCAAGATAGAAATACAATTGTCTCACAGACCAATGGTTTTCAATTTTTAGTATAAAAAATATATATCATTTTTATACATCATGTTTTCATGAACATATTCATCTATTATGAATATCATACCAACATACTTTGAAGAATAAATAGTTAGCACATCAAATATTAAGGAGCCACACCAATATGATGATAAACAACGAACTAAGTTGGCAGGGTATGCCCAGACATGGGTCCCTTGCTCACTTTGCCACTGGTTTCAAGCTAGCCTGACTGATGACGGCTGATTAGCCAGAAACTGGTCCCAGAATGCTTGTTTCTGGTCCAAGGAAGACATGGCCTGGCAGTTTGGGCTTGACTGTTCCCATGAGGCAGAGGGTCAGACTGATTTGCATATGGCCATGTCTGAACTGGGTTGGCGGAGTGAGCTAAAGAATGATGATAAATTAAACCCAGATAAGTTGACTGGGGGTGAGTGCTTGCAATATTCAACACTCCGTCCATAATCCCCTTTGGTTTTGATTTGAGATAATTAGCCAACAGTTTGCCAACTTTATTTTGCCCACCATAATTACGAGCACTAGTACGAAGGAGAATAGATGAGGCATTAATCGTAGTTATTTTGTTAAAATCGGGATTTGTACGAACAAGCTCCTGTAAGGCAGAATCAGATGAAGAAGTGTAAAATTGGTGTTGTAGGCGTTTAATATTTGCTATTAGAAGTTTATGTTGAGTAAGTGATTGTTTTTTTTTCCTGGAAACAAAGTCTCTGATAAAGCCACACACAGAAGCCTTAATTGTGTCCAATACCAATGAAGGGGAAGTATCCGGATCTACATTAAAGTTAAAAAAATCCTCAGCAAAGGAAATAAAAGAGGAAGAAAAAAGTGGATCCTGCAAAAGAGAGTTACTAAACTTCCATCTAAAGGACTTGGGATGTGAATAGAGCAAATCAAAATCAGCAACAACAAGGGCATTATCAGAGATGACAATAGGCTCAATTGAAGAGCAAAATAAGGGGGATTCGGCTGGGTGGCAAACAAGATGGCCGCTTCGTAAATATCTCTACGACAGTCAGTCATGAAGGGGCGCTCAAATAAGCTCATGCGGCAGACCGGGCGCGGGAATGCACATCAGAATCACCTGGGAGCAAAAAGGCAAGTTTTTAGACTCTGAAATTATCTAATTTTGGTTTTATTCTACTTGCTCCCGGGTTATTCCGTGTCCTGGCCACCATTTTGAGAGCTTGAACTCTCGTTTTTCTCACAAGCTGCAGCATTAAGAGAGTTTGCATTCTCGTTTTACATACAGGATGCAGCATTTTGAGAGCTTAGACTCTCTTTCTTACCGTTATTGCAGCCAGACAGCTTTGCTTTACTAGCATGAGAATTTCTCTGGCATTATTCAGCACAGAGGGATTGCAGCGTTTTTAAAAGACCAAAGCTGTTTTTTGAGGAAAATTGTTGTTATTTGAAGTGTGCTCTTATTTATACAAAATAAATGTAAGCAGTTTTTAAAGCCCCAGGTCTGAGGAGGCTTGTACACACATATTGAATGATCAAAGTGGCAGTTGGTGGAATTCTTGCCTCCTATTCTGGAAAGTTCTATTTAGTCAGTCATTTTCTTTTCATTTCAAGAGTCGCCTTGAAGAGAAGTCTTTTTACCTCAAATTTAATAAAACTATAACTCTCCTAAAGAATATCCTTAATAAGTAGCTCTGTTTTCTCTTTCTGCTCAAAATGGATTCTGCAAATTCAAGCAAATCACAAGGATCTTCTGGTTTCAAGGCTACCGGCCGTAAAGAGAACACTAGTAACACCAATAAAAGAGATACAAAAGGCCCTTCTTCTCCGACTAAGTCACCTCTACCCCTAACATTGGAGGATATTATGGACGATCTGAAAAATATCCATCCATTTATGTTAGAGACCACTGCACCACTTCAAAGAATTGATGAGAGATGGTCTGGTTTAGATTTGAGGCTTGCTGATGCTGAACATAGAATTAGTGATTCACAAGATTTAGTCAACAAAGTAAATGTCTTATCTAAAGTGGTTGCTCATTTGAAGAAAAGGACAGAAGATTTGGAAAACCGAAATAGATGTAACAATCTAAGAATTTTTGGTATTGCAGAGGGATCCGAAGGAAATTACATTATCTCTTTTTTGAAGATACATAATCCACAAATTGTCAATCTATCAAAATCTGTAGACCTTAATATCCAGAGAGCACACACGATTGGTCCTCGTATTGCAGAAACCTCAAATAAACCACAAGAAATGATTGCCTATTTTCTTTTATTGTCTGACGTAATGGCGATTTTTGTTGCAGTCAAACAACATAAACAGATGCTTTGGATGGGTCATAAAATCTTTTTCAGCCAAGATGTTTCAAAACCCAAAGCCAATCGCCGTAAAGAATGTTTGGACCACAGACCTATGCATTCGTTCTATGAATGCTCGTTATGGCCTTATTCACCCTTTTTTTTTTCAAAGTTACTTATAAAGAAAGAACAATAACCTTAGAGGACCCTGCGGAACTTAAGAACTTTATTCATCTGCATAAATCAGAAGAAAAGGAACTAAGTAAAACCTATATACTCTTTTCTCTAGTTTTCTTCCACAGGTTTTCCATTCATAAAATGTCTGGTGTGGTCTCCATTCTCGTTGCACAACATTTCCGTTGTCCCTGTTTTCCATTTGGTTGCACTGTTTCTCTCAATGTATGGTAAGTTCACTCGCACTGTTTGTGTTCAGCTCCTTTCTCATTACTACTATCTCTCCATCATTTGTTTACTTTTTGGTAGTTTATTTTTGGTGTCACTTATTGGAGTGGTGTCTGTCCTTTTTGTCCCCCCTTTTCCATCTGTATTGTTCCTTCTATCTTTGATTCTTATGGCTAAAGTCTTTTGGCTGTTTGTCATCTGCTCTGTCTGCGTTTCTCAAAGAAGACTATGTTCTCCTGTTTTTATTTTATTTTTTCTCCAAATTCTTACATCTGCTCTTTTTCTTCTTTCCTTCCCTCCCTTTTTAAAACTCATTCTGGTGAGCTTTTTCTTTTCTTATGTGGTTCTGTTTGTCTTTAACTATTACTTAACTGACCGGATTGATCTTGGTAAATTTGTTGGATATTCTATTCAGTCTTTTACTCTTTTCGTCTTATTTTCTCGACCCTCCTACTTAAATATCCACTTTATATGTGTATGTATTTATGTATGGTCAGCTATTTATTTATGTCTAGTTAAAAGCTTTACAATTCTATTCTTGAAATTGTTCTTATTATTATCATAATGAGTAACCTAAGTATGGTGTCACAGAATGTTAAGGGTATTTGTAACCTGGTTTAAAAACAAAGAGTTGTGTCCCACTTGTCAAAATTGAATTGTCAAATTGCTTTTTTACAAGAAACACATCATAAGGAACAAGGCATTAATTCTTTTAAGAGACAATGGGTCAGGAATGTCTTCAGTTCCAATGCTGTGCAAAACAAAAATGGTGTTCTTATATTGTTTCATAAATCCTTAAATATTGCTATGTATTTTTGCCCCATTACACATGAAATATTTTTATTGTCTGTATTTTATAATGATACATGCATGTTTGGAACAGCGTTGAGGTTATATTTATTGTTATATTCATAAGATGATTTCATGTAATAATTCTTTTTAGTCCTGTAATGTTGATGAGTATTTGTAACACACCCTTATGGTTTTTAATAATACCCAAATCAAGTAATTTTGACTGACTGACACTAAATATTCAATTGATAAATGAATACAAAGATGATGCTGGAAGATGGCTTCTCCTAGAAGTGAACTTAGAATTGAGGCAGGTGCACAGCTTCCCTTTGTCGTGCCTTTTTCACAGATTTAGAGTTAATTTAAAGGTGCTCCACAAGTGGCGTCCGAACGCCCTATGACGCCTAAAATGAATCAAATTAACGTGCTCCTAATGGGTCATTAGTTGCATCCTTGCAGGCACACAATCACCCCTCAATAACCAATTAGGGTTCTGAACACAGTATTCCTTCAATATTTCTTCATGTTTTATTTCACAAAATGTCAATGCTTTTACGTTTTGCTTACATTTGTTCCATTCATTAGCTGATTTCACTGTTATACATGCGGCATATATTGCGTCAACATCCAATGCATTTCGGGCATATATGACTGCCCTTCATCAGGGTGCAATACTAAAGAAAATTTAAAAAAAAGGAAAATAATCAACATATAAACTATACATCAGCAAATTATTTGTACATGCGACTTGTGTAACTTGGTGTTCAATGTTAAAGTGTGAAACTAGAGTGTAAATATCCTACATGCCACCGCACGACCACTATTAATCCCGTGGAGTCCAAAAAATCCTTCTAAGTATCGAGTTTATAAGGTATGCACACTGTAAAAATGATTAGTGTATTTTACATTCGAACCCTTATAACCTTATAACCTGTGGGAGTAACTTACAAAATTAAAAAAAACTCACATGCCGGTGTCACCGCATATAGAGAGAACTCTTCTAAGAAAAAACGGGGGAAACCAAATTGTAACACCTGTACTCATGCGGATTATCGCATTCAGATTGTTCAATAAATCTAATCTCCAACAACAAACAAACTGACCTGTTCTTAACTCACACCAACGTTTCTTTGAAGTTCCCAAAAGTTCCAGCTTGTTTGGATTATAAGTTTGCTTTCAAACATAATCTCATTTGCCTTCTCATTGGCCATGAGACCAATCATGTGACCAAAAAACGAGCTAGACAACATACTTATGCACTACATAGTCTCCCTCAAGGAGTCTCACACTGTCTGTTGCAAAATAAAAATCCATAAAGTATCACCTTCTAGTACATGAAATAACGCTAAAAAAGTTAGAATCAGAAGATCAGTTAGATCATAAATAATACAACATTTACGATTTGCACTATATATGGGCCAAATGGAGTAGATCTCCCTTTTTGTAAGGTCTTTTCTTCTATAATACCCTCCAATGCCTCAGAAAATGTAATTGTTGGTGGCGATAGCAATCAATTTATAGACCAATTTTTAGCCGTAAATCACAGGATACATTTTTTCCATCTCAAATGCATTAAACCTTCCACAAAACCATTTGTGCTAGAGGATTGATTGATGTCTGGAGAGTACTCTACCCTGATGCTTTGGAATTTACTTTCTTTTCTCTTGCTCACAAGTCCTGCTCATAAATCCTATTCTAGAATAGATTATGTATTTTGCACACAACATACACTTACATTTTGAACACATGCAGAAATAGGATCAATTCTTATTTATGATCATGCACCTGTTATTATTTATTTTGATTATCCCACTCCTATCTCCTCTACTCACAGATGGAGATTTAATAACTCTATTTTATTGGATCAACACTTTATAGAACAATTCACAACCTTTACAGAGGAATATTTCACAAACAACCTTCCTTCAGATACACAGAAGACTTTTGTTTGGGGTGCTTTTAAAGCAACTGTGTGAGGTTTTATAATTGACTAGGAGCAAGGAAAAAGAAAAGACTTCTTCATGATTCCAAACAACTCTTAAATCAGATTACGACCTTGGAACATGCATATTTTTCCTCCAATAGTAGCGATACGCTATCTAAACTTATTAAGTCCAAGTTGCGATATAACAAACAATCTTGGGAAGATGCTTGTGGTACCCTCTTTCAATTTAATGCAAAAATGTACGGAGGTCGCAATAAATCAGGTAAATCTTTGGCAAATTACTTGAAAATTAAAAAACAGAAATCTCAGATTGTTGCCATCTCTGATTCCTCCAGAGTCCGACATATTAGCGATTCAAAATATAATGTTTTGCTGATTATTATTATAAAAACCTATACACCCCAGAATCACCTCCCGCCACTGAACAATTAGATTCCTTTTTTCATTCAATCCCCAAAGACCCTAAAAAAATGTAGACCTATCCTCCCTAGACACACCTATGTCTGAACAAGAATTGTTAACTGCCATAAATCAGCTTCCCAAAGATAAAACACCCGGGCCCGATGGCTTTACTCCACGCTTTTATTTACACTTTAGACACATTTTAATTCCTAAGCTACTATAGCTTGTTAGTCATTTTTTGAATACTAGTTGTACACAGGGTTCCTTTACTCAGGCCATGTTATGCTTAATCCCTAAAAAAGGCAAAGACCTTTCTCAGTGTTGCAATTATAGACCCATCTTATTGATTAATACGGACTGCAATTTTTTCACTATATTATTGGCCTTTCGGATTAATTATCTTATTCCAGACTCAGTAGATATGCGCCAGTCTGGTCTTGTGAAGGGAAGATCCATTTCAGATAACTCAAGAACTTTTTTTAATATTGTACATTTAGCGCCTAAATGTAGCTCTCCATTAGCTGCCATAACACTAGATGCTGAGAAGGCTTTTGATCGAGTGAACTGGGATTTTATGTTTTGTGCTTTGAAATGGCATGGTTTTAGTCCTCACTTTATCCAATACATCAAGTTATTATACTCTAATCCTTATACATCTATTTGGGTCAATGGTACACAATCCAAATACTTCCCCCTTCATAGAGGTACCAGCCATGGTTGCCCTCAGTCTCCCCTATTATTCATTTTAGCATTATAACCCTTTTTGGAAACAATTCAAAGATCCTCCATTTTTTCTGGTGTTCAGTTCAAGAATTTGAATATGAAATACACTGCTTATGCAGATGATATTTTATTGTATGTATCTAACCCCACTACCTCCTTACCGGAATTCTTTTCATTAATAAATACTTACTCAACTGTCTCAGGTTATAAGTTGAATATTGATAAATCAGAAGTATTACAGCTGAATAAATATTGTCTCCCATACATGTTTAAAGACTCTGGTTTCAAATGGAGTTCAAAAGGCATTACATGTCTAGGAATTCTTTATACTAATAATATTAAGGATACTATTAAAATCAATAGGATTTACATTGTGTCTAAAATTAATGCACTAGTAGATGGTTGGTCTCCTCTTTGTATTTCATGGTGGGGTGGGTTATCCACAATTAAAATGATGTTATTACCTATCGTTAATTTCTACTTTTCAATGCTCCCTATTACTCTCCCACTTAATTTCTTTAAAATCATTAATCGCTCCTTAATTACATTTTTAGGGAACAAAATTAAACCCTGCATTGCTTTAGCTCAACTTCAACAACCAAAGGACCTTGATGAAGTTAATTTTCCTAATTAGAACGTATCACTCCACCTTTACATTGAAACATATGTATGTATCCCTTTCTGAAAATTACATAGGCTCATCCACAGTATGGTGTCAATTAGAACATTCACAATTCTCCTTTCAAAGATATGATCCAAATCACCCAACCCCCTAGAGGTCTAATTTTTCCCATACTTACACATTCAATAGCTATTAGCAAACCTTTGATTACTTCCTTAATTTCCATTTCTGAAAATATTTTACAAACCCCATTATGATATAATACAAATAATAAATTATTCAGCGTCCAGCTGCGAGGAAGCACCGTTGGCAGCAGCAGAGCGCGAGAGGCACTAGCGCTACCCGGCCACGCCCCCCTCTACCGGGGTCTTCAAAATCACCTCCCGCTTCGTGGGAGACGCAGCGTCCATCTGCGAGGAAGCACCGTTGGCAGCAGCAGAGCGCGAGAGGCACCAGCGCTACCCGGCCATGCCCCCCTCTACCGAGGTCTTCAAAATCACCTCCCGCCTCCCGCTTCGCGGGAGACGCAGCGTCCAGCTGTGAGGAAGCACCGTTGGCAGCAGCAGAGCGCGAGAGGCACCAGCGCTACCCAGCCACACCCCCTTCCACCGGATATAGTCTGCAACTGTTTCCGGCCTGCAGGACGCGCGCGGGCGAAGCCCGGGCAAAGGGCGGGCCGTCTGTGGCCGTCCGGGGCAGGACGAGGCTGGGCTGGGCCACCCCCCTAATGCCTGCTAAGAGTTACGAAGGTACTGTTGCCATCTGATTTGGACTACTGGGGAAAAGAAAAAGTATGGAGGGCGGGGCTGAGGGTGCAAGCGCACTGGTGAAAAGGAAAAAATCTAGGAAGTCTAAGAAAGTGGTAAAGCACTCAGGGGAAAATTGTGTAATGACCCGCATTGAGGAACTAATAGAGGATTGTGGGGCCATACTCACAAATGAATATCCCCCCAATTGGATCGCAGGGGGGAGTACTGGGGAAGTGGCTCATGCAGCAAGGAAGCACAGCAAACAGGGCCTGGTTGTGGTTTCCAAGATGTTCCTAGGGAAAAACTAAAAGGCCACAATGAGGATGAAGGCATTGAAAGTAGTGGGGGAATTGAAATTGCTAACACTGATATAGAGACCGGTGTCATCCACCCCCCAGCAGTTGACGCGGTTGTACACTGTGTAAACAGGTTTTCGATATTAGCGAATATTGACTGGCTTGACCCGGTGATTGAGGGCTTTAAAATCAATCCAACTATTCGAGATGGCCCGAAAGAAGCTAATGAACTAATGCGGGGGGTCTCTTCTCATAATACTACCGTGATTGGTGTGGTCAACAAACTATGCAAGCTTATCGAAGGGATGAAAGCCACGATTGAAGCATTGACCATCAAAGCAAATAATGTTACATCTAGTTCTGGCTCATGTCCCACCATTTGCGTGGCAAAGAAACAACTAAGTAGGACATCCCCAGTCAAACAAAAGGTGACAGTACATCACACTACATCAAACCACCATAGAGATAGCACCTTGAGGCAGAAAGGCACCCTATATAGTAATGTAGCCGGAAGGACTGACAGGATATCACAGGCCCCACTTTTCAAACCTGCCAAGTATCCTAATGCTAAATCTAACAAACTAGTTGATGGTTCTAAACCGAGTATTAGATCTAGTGCTAGACCCAGTATGTTAAGTATGCCAGGACAGCTTGGAAGTACACAACTAGGTAACAGCATCTCACAACCCACCCCCCATTTGGATGACAGGACGAAAGTTTTCATGGTGAATGTCTCAAAATTGGGCCCTGGGAGGGATAGATAAACTAGCGACTCCCTAACAAACAAAGCTATACACTGGATCAGACATACCAGGGGATGTCAATCAGTGATTAGGGACGATATCTCGAGGGCCCGGAGAATTACACACATAGGGGGCAGGACCGATAGTATCGAACTAACCCTTAAAGAGGAACATCTGGCTCAAAGTTTGATATTATAAAAATTTAGAAGTTGTTCCCCTGATTACTCTCTCATACAAATGAGATCATCCCCCCTCCAGCAGGGGATAGCTGAGAGGGATAAAAGAGCACCAGGAAGAGGGCAAGGTGGGTCAGACCTGTGGACAAATGATTGACTGGCAACCGAGAGTGATGAGTTAGGCCGGCCAGATAGTACTGTAGAAGTAACCCCCAGTACGCTCCCAGACATTGATCCAAGGACTTTACCGGTATCGGTAACTCCGAGGGCTTTGGAAGGGCGTGTAACAACCACTCTAGCCTGTACACTAGTAAATCCAACCCCGGTTGTAAATGTCAACTTGTTCGATGGGCCTGAAAAGTCTGGTTTGATTGTTTCCTGGAATATTGCTGGCTTGAGTACTAAGACTCAAAGCCCGGAATGGGCTTCATTTATTAGTCAGCAAAACATATGCATTTTTCAAGAAACCTGGTTACTTGAATCCCAGCATTTCACAGAGTTTTTAAACTATAGTGTACCCGCTGAAAAAAGCAAAAGAGGCCGGCCATCCGGAGGTCTAACTATCTGGATTAGGCAGGACCTTGGGATCAATGTAAAAGTGCTTCCAACAGACCATAAAGATATACAGGCGTTAACACTTGAGTCTAAACAGACCAAATCTGTAGATATTTATAATGTGTATGCCAGAAGTACAGGGGGAAAGAAATCTGGAACATTTACTGCTCTTGAGGAGCTTATAGATAAATATTCCGTCCAATCTCATGTAATTGAAGCAGGAGATTTTAATATAACTTTTGTGCCCCTGTTAAGTGACAATTGGAACTTCATAGAGGAACAAGATAAACAGTGGAGTGTGCCCCATATAGACCTGTAGCCAGTAAAGAAATGGACGGAACTGGCGATCCAAATTAACTCATTTTGTCTAAACAATAAGGAGGGTGCTGTCACTTTCAAAAGCGAACCCAGAGAAAGTAGAATTGACTATATGTTAGTCAATCTTGAAATGTGGAACCAACTTGAGGACATGGAGGTCATGGATCGCAATGAGAGCGACCACAACCCACTGTGTCTGACCCTGTACTACTGGGATGCGCCCATGGCTGCGCCGGGAGCGAGGGATAAACTGCCCCAATGTACAGTTCTCGCAAATGATATGCGCCATGTAAAATGGCTAAAAGTAATTGAAGCCAGGAAAATATTGATTTTATTTCAAACAAGCTTGAGCATGCGACTAGGGAGCTGAGCTCTCTCATCGGTGCTGAGGAGACAGAAATAGACAGAGGAAATGGCACCAAGATACATGAAAGGTTGTTTGCCCAGTTAAAAAGACTATTTTATAAACAACGTAGGCCAGCTAAGGCTCCAATTGAGAATACCCCTGGTTGGTATTCCAAGGAATGTACAAAAGCACGACTAGAATTGGGACAAGCTATAAAATCTGGATGTAGTACTGCTGTACATCCAGCAAGGGTAGCTTACAAATCTGTGATACTAAAATCTAAGCGTGCCTGGGACGAGAAGAAGTGGCACGAGCTTAAAGAAGCTAGTGCTGCTAAGAACTCAAAACATTTCTGGAGTATACTTAAATGGGGCTGTGAGGGCCTACCTGATAAGCCACAAAACTGGGTACCCCAAGATGATTGGGTGACTTATTTTAAGCCCCAATATGCCAAAGGTGAGGAATTAAGTATAGACACCAGGGTAGAGGTCTTATATACTCCCTACCTGGATGATGCTTTTAATGCTGGAGACATAGAGTGTGCCCTTGATTCTGTAATACCTGGGAGGGCGCCGGGTATAGACGGTGTTCCTGCTGTTATCTTTCTATACGATAGGGAATCATGGGGGAGGTATATACTTTTGTTGGCAAACATAATAGCAAAAGGAGCACCGATACCCGAATCGTGGAACGGTGCGGAAATCATACCAGTATATAAGAAGGGTGATAAGTCACTTCCTGGTAACTACCGCGCGATCAGTCTGATCGATACTATTCAAAAGATCTTCGGCAGGCTGGTCTTAAATTAAGTCCAGGACTGGGAGCGCGAAATGAGTATTTTGTCACATCTGCAAGCAGGATTTATAGCCCGTATTCGTACAGTTGATCAAGGATTGCATTTTGCTATGCTCTACTGAAAGACTGTACAATTAGGTGGGGGTAGCTTATATGCTGCCTTCATCGATTTAAGGGCAGCTTTCGATCTTGTCCCGCGCTCAAACCTCTGGCTTGTTTTAAACGATATGGGTATGCCTCCTGCCCTCCTTTCTTTAATTATGAAACTCCATGCACTTAATTTTGCGCAGATCAGATGGGGTTCACCTGGAAATATTACCAGCCAGTTTCCAGTAGAAAGGGGGGTACAACAAGGCTGTGTACTAGCCCCGACTCTCTTTTCCTTATATATTAATAATGTGGCTAATGCACTGATCGAAGCAAACATTGATGCTCCAACGCTAGCAGGTGCTAAGGTGCCGATTTTAATGTTCGCCAACGATTGTCTCATTATCTCCAAGACCCCAAGTGGATTACAAAAGGCATTGGGTACATTTGAAGATTTTTGTACCAAAATGGGTCTTGAAGTAAATGTTTTAAAATCAAAGTTCATGTCTTTTAACCAACAGAAGTCCAACAAGGGTAACATGATCATGAATAAAGTACCCCTGGAGCAAGTCCAATCGTTTAGTTATCTGGGTGTAACCACTCAGAATGACTTGCGGTGGAATGAACAAATAGACCTGGCAATGCTCAAGCATCAACAGCTGGCTGGTGCATTGAGTAAAGAGCATGCTAAATCCCTGAAAAATCCTGTGGCCCCAGCCATTGCTGTGTATAATGCAAAGGCAGTGAGCGCTGCACTTTACGGTGCCAAGATTTGGGGGTCTGGGAACCTAAGCAAACTGGCGTGTTCCGAGAAGAGGTTCCTAAGAACTCTTGTTAATCTACCACAGAGTACACCCATGGGCCCTGTTTTTTACGATTTGGGTATGAGACCAATAGACTTCATTTCTAACCTACGTCCTGTATTGTATTGGAGGAGTTTATGGGCAACGCCCGAATTAAAAATATTTGCCACCGGACTGATGGATATAATTAAAAGCGATACTTTCCACCGAATTAAATGGCTTTCTGACATTGGTATGATCCTTAAAGAGTTGGGGCTGGTGGAGCTGTGGGAGGATCCCCTTAATGCCAAGTTCTGATCAAAAAGGGAAATTAAAAGTCTGTATTGGGGCAGTATATCCCTAAGAGTCTACAGAACTACTGCTACACTATCACTCATGGGGGCATTTTTGGAATTTAAGGATGAGCGATTTTTTGAGAAATTTTGGGACGATGTAATAAAGCCACTCGATAGAAAGCTCTACTTTCAAATGGGAATTGGCAGCCTACCTGTTAGAGCTTTCACATCTAGATGGGTAAGTGGTGGGAACGCCTCATGCCCATGCTGCCCAGCGCCCCTGGAATCAATAGGCCATATATTGTTCGGGTGCTCTGCATACTCTGCCCCTCGCAGAGTCTGGTTGCGCCCAATGTGTAAACTATTGGGCACTAGGAGTGGAGTAGTAGCCACAAGAATTATTCGTTCCAGTACCATCCCTGTTGTTTACATTGCAGTGGCAACATTTTTTGGGATTTCTTGGACTATCAGAAGCAAAGTAATGAAGGGCTAAGTTATTAGAACGAGTACTGTAATAACTTGTCGTGTATAATGTATTATTACTGGCCCAGTATGGACTTTATTTTTAACGACTGAGATTACCTTTTTTTTTTTTACAAACATGCATCACCGCCATCTGGACATGGACTTAAGTCATTTTAATAAGTTTAGATGAATTGAACCCTGATTCAGATTTTATGTGTTTTTATCTTTGTTCAATTTTAAGATTGTATTACATTTCCTCTGCTCTTATGGCAATCGTCGAATAAAGCTTGTTTGAATTGAATTGAAATTAAACAATAGGACTCTTGGGTGGAAGAATGGATTAACAAAGGCAATATTGTCATCAGACAACTTTTCCATATAATACTTTGTTAGATTTTTCTGAGATACAAGAGACATTTCATATATCTAACAAATATGCTTCTCAATTTGATCTTCTTAGACCTCTCCTCATTATATATACATCTCAGCAAACTTTTCCAGACTGATATACAGCCCTCTTTTTCCTCAATAGATTTTTCTACACAAGTGATCTCCTCAAACATATACAAACTATTGTTTGGTTACTCTAAAACTTTTTCAAAGTATAAAATAGAACTTCTATGGGAATCGGAGTTACATCAAGAATTTTCAGCTCTCACTTGCAAATCGATTTGGACCAAGATTCACAACTCGTGCAAAAGAAACAATTGATGGACAGAATGCTGGACAATGCAAACATTCACCCCAGTCACAAGGATCTGGGTTTAATCCATCGCTCTTTTGCTCACCACACCACCCCAGTTTCGACCCAACCATATGCGAATCAGTCTTGACCCTGTTTCTTGTGGGAACAGTCCAGCCCGAACTGCCAAGCCAGGTACTCCCTGGACCAGAAACTAGCATCCTGGGACTGGTTTCAGGGCATCACTCTTCATCAGCCAGGCTAGGTTGAATCCAGTGGTGTAGTGAGCAAGGGACCCACGTCTGGGCATACCCTTCCCACTTAGGGTGACATATGCAAAAGAAGCAATTCCAAACAAGCTTTATTCAACACATTGTCATAAAAGCACATAAAATATAATATTTACAGTGAAAGTGTCACACAATTGTACACAAAAGCCTGTTTGGTCAATAATAACAATTTGTGTGTCCATAATAATTCATAGATTCCTAAAACAATCTCTGGATTCACAATTAGTCAAACCTAACACAAGCAATTCATAACTTAAAACATTTGTATAAAAAATTCATAATAAACTCTGTAAATAGAAATATATAATATTAGGGGACGTTAAAATATGGTAATTGATCCAGTTATCTAAAATTCAATAAATAAAAGAGCATATTAGCACAGTTTAACAAGGCACATTTTTAAATAGAGAAGGACTTTGACCTAATTATCCACATCCATCCTAAGTATCTGGCAACTGCTAAGAATATAGGGATTGAGGCATTTGTACGCAGTATTCTTTCAGCTGCCAGACTACATCTTGTCCCCAAAAGTTTGCATACAGGTCTCAGCCATACCCTGCGAGGGATTTCGTAGGCTGGGCAGGCAAATAACATATGCACAACTGATTCATTGAGGGCCAAGCAACTAGGGCAATTACTCTCACATACTTTATTCCACCTTGAAGTAATAGACCTTAGGGGCAACGTGCTTGCTCTCAGCTGAGAGTAGAGCTTCCTATCCAGAGGTTTGGTGACAGTATCCTAATATGGTTCATAACTCAAAAAGAGTTTGAACTCCAGTAATTTTCCTGTTAAAGAGGATGCATCACTGGCACTGCGGGCATTTAATGTAACCATCTCCCAATATTTTCCTTTTAGGGCCTTCTTGGTTGGAAAACAAGCTGTAGTAGGTTCGTCCCAGAGTGTTGACATTCCAATTTTAGCTAGGATATCTTTTACGCCGTGCAGCCAACTAATTTTATGAAAGGTGTCAGCTTCTATAATGTTCATGAAACCCTCAGCGTATGCTGACAGTTCCAGTGTTGTCCACAGTCTACACCAATACAACACAGTGCTTAACTTTGCAATATCATAGATGTGTTTCCTCCCAAGATCGTAGAACAACGGACAGAGTGGTGTGCTTGGTGGGAGATTGGTAATGCCTCTCAAAAACTTACTTTCTACTTTCAGACGCACTTAGTTTTCACAAGTTCTCTAACCCCCACAGTTCTACGCTATACATTTCAGAGCTAACCACTTTAGCATCATAAACTTGGATCCCTGGTCTGGTTTCATCAATTACCTGGTGTGCCCAAGGTGGAGGGCCCCCTGACAACTGCCGATGTTTCAGCGTGGCATGTCAATCTGGTGGTACCACTTAAATCTTTCTGTATGTTCACCCCTAAAAAATATGTGAACTCCCTAACTTGTTCCAGGGAAAGATTATTCATTAAAATGTCACCTTTAAAAACTTTATGTTGATTAAATGTTATATGTTTAGTTTTTGACACATTGACTTAGAGACCACGAGCTGAGCAAAATTCCTCAAATACTGTCAGGACTCTTTGGAGCCCACTCGGGGTCTTCGAAATTATCAAAGTATCGCCAGCAAACATTAAAATCGGGATTTTAATCCCAGCTAAGGCCGGGGCATCTGTGTTCACCCTTGCCATACAATCCACTATCCCATTAATGAACACAGTGAACAAGGTTGGGGCCATAACACATCCCTGGCATACCCCCGCTCAACCGGAAAGGAATCAGTCACCTGGCTCTGAAAGCCACATCTTATTTGTGCATAATTGCCCTCATGCAGTCTCTTTAGGAGCGTCAAAAGTTCAGCAGGCAGCTCTAGATCTTGAAGGGTCGTCCATAGCCTAGAGCAGGGGACGAGATCGAAGGCTGATTTTAGATCTACAAAGGCGGCATACATACTGCCTTTCCCCAGAACCACCACCTTCCAGTATAGTAAAACAAAGCGGAACACCTGGTCAATGGTGCTTGTGTAAGCACGGAAACCAGCTTGCAGGGGTGACAATATACTATGCTCTTCAACCCAGTCATGGATCTTATTACGAATTAGTCTCCCCAGTATTTTTTGTAGTGAGTCAATCAGACTAATGGGACAATAGTTTCCTGGCAATGGTTTTTCACCTTTCTTATACACAGGGATTATTTTGGCTCCTTTCCAGGAGTCCAGTATTGGAGCTCCTCGGGCAATTACATTAGCAAATAGCAAAATATTTTCCCATTTGACTTTGTCGTGAAGGAATACGTCGGTGGGGATGCCATCTAGGCCGGGAGCTCTCTCTCCTACAACAGCAATAAGAGCTGTCTCAACATCATTGGTATTGAAAGACTCCTCTACAAAAAATACATAATTTGCCCCACCCACAGTCAACACTAGGAGGCTACGTGCATATTGTGGTCCAAAATGTTTTACCTACTCTTCTTGCGGAACATGGTTAGGTGGAGATTCAGGAATACAATCTCTCTCCCACTTAATAATGGTCCAGAGGTGCTTACCATCCTTCTTGTTTCTGGCCTCTTTCATGTCCTGCCATCTCTTTTCGTCCCAGGAGCGTTTTGCTTTAGCCATTGAGTTTTTATATGCCTGCCTAGCAGCATGTACTGCGGCTGGATCACCACCTTTAATGGCCTTCCGTAAGAGTGCTCTTGTCTGCCGGCAGTCACTATTATACCAGCAACAGGAATTCTGAACACATCATGAGAGTGTAATTCAGCCCCACTGGCGGACACTTGTTCGGGCAGCAACCATTTGAAAGAAACACACAAGGGATTGTGATCGCTTTCCAGTCGATCCCTCACCTCCATATCATCAACGGTATGCCAGAGGTTCGGGCTAACGAGTATATAGTCAATCCTACATTTACTAAACCCATTATTAAATGTGTTAAGCCCTAGCTTGTCTTGGGAAGTCCTGCCATTTAGTGCCCTGAGACCCTTCTCTAAGTAAACGGAATTTATCTGTATAACCAGCTCTTTCCACTTTTTTATGGGAACAAGCTCTAGCTTAGGAATTCCCCACTGGGCATATTCCTCTTCAGTGAGGGGCCAATCCTCCCTAGTAAGTGGTCAGATGCTGTGTTAAGATCACCTACTATAACTATTTTACTTTCTTGGGAGTGGGAATCAAGGAGCTCATCTAAAGCCGCTAAAACTTGAGACCTGCCCCCTCTTGTTCCCCTCGCATAGATGTTAAAAATATCAACTTTACTTAAAGATCCCAGAATTAATCTTAGTGCGTGAATATTGTTGCTATTGTTAGAGAGTTCCTTAATACTAATGCCTAATGATTGCCAGACCCATATGGTCAAGCCACCCGAGGGGCGCCCTTTTGCCACTTTAACTGCTGGCACATGATAATTTAAAAAGCCCTCCCGATATTGTGCTGTTAACAGCCACGTTACCTGAAAGCAGCAAATATCAAAGAGGTCAATAAAAGCAACCCAATGTGGAGAGAATATTTTGAGGCTGATTCCTGCAATGTTCTATGATAACAAAGTATCCCTATTAAAATCTTTAGGGATAGTTATTGGGTCCATGCAATTCTCTGTACAAGGGTTGCTAGACCTTTTTCGAGCCACAGGATCGAATGTATTTAAGGTCAGATTTTGGACAACCTCAATCCGCCCACTCTACAAGACTAAGTCATTAATGGGTCACTTTCCCTAGCTAATAGCTGGTCCGCTCCACTGTCAGTACATGTTATATTTGAGAGTGGAACTACCTATTCTGTTTTCCTGTCATGCATGATGGTTATTAATGTTACCAGCAGGGGGAGACTTCCTAAACTGAATGGGTGAATGGTCATGGGAGCAGGTTCTAAATTCAAGTGTCAATAGATTTTCAACTAACGTTTCGCTCTGCAAAGTTAGCTCAATGCAATCCAGGGGATTGATGGAAGAAGTGAGCCTATCCGCTTTCAAAATGTCCTCCATTATTACGGAGAGACAACCCCTTACATGCCGTATCCAGTGCAATCAATCAATCAATCAGGCATATTCGTAAACCGCGCTACTCACCCGCTAGGGTCTCAAGGCGCTGGGAGGGGAGGGATCCGCTACTGCTCAAATAGCCAAGTCTTGAGTTGTTTCCTGAAGGAGAGATGGTCCTGGGTCAGTCGTAGGTGGATGGGGAGGGAGTTCCATGTCTTGGCCGCCAGGTGGGAGAAGGATCTTCCTCCGGCGGTGGCTCTGCGAATACGTGGGACGGTGGCGAGGGCGAGGCTGGTCGAGCGGAGCTGGCGGGTGGGTGTGTAGAATGTGAGGCGGTTGTTGAGGTACTTGGGGTCCAAGTCGTGGAGAGCCTTGTGTGCGTGGGTGAGGAGTCTGAACGTGATTATTTTGTTGACGGGGAGCCAGTGCAGGTCTCTCAGGTGGGCAGAGATGTGGTTGTGGCGGGGGATGTCCAGGATGGGTCGTGCGGAGGCGTTCTGTATGCGCTGGAGCCTTTTCTGTCGTTTGGCTGTGGTTCCCGCGTAGAGGGTGTTCCCGTAGTCCAGTCGGCTGGTGACGAGGACCTGGGTGACCGTCTTCCTGGTTTCGGTGGGGATCCATCAGAAGATCTTTCGGAGCATGCACAGAGTGTTGAAGCAGGATGATGAGACAGCGTTTTCATCATGAGGGAGGACTGCAGGATGAAACCCAGGTTACGTGCGTGGTCCGTTGGCTTGGGGTGGTGCCCAGGGCACTGGGCCACCCGGAGTCCTCCCAGGCGGAGGGGGATGAGTTCAGTTTCAGGCGGCTGGTCTTCATCCATTCTGCGACGTCTCTCATTCCATCCTGGAGGCTGGCTATGGCGGTGTCGTTGGTGAGGGAGAGGATCAGCTGGGTGTCGTCGCGTAGGAAATGATGTTTAGGTTGTGTTGGCGTGCGATGGCTGCGAGGGTGCTCATGTAGACGTTGAAGAGGGTGGGGCTGAGCGAGGATCCTTGAGGTACGCCGCAGATGACTTTGGTGGCCGCGGATCGGAACGGGGGGAGGCGGACTCTCTGGGTTCTTCCGGCGAGGAACGAGATGATCCACTCCAGTGCCTTCCCTTGGATTCCGGTGTTGCTGAGGCGCTGTATTAGTGTGCGGTGGCATACTGTGTCGAACGCTGCTGAGAGATCCAGGAGGATGAGGGCAGCCATTTCCCCGTTGTCAAGCAGTGATCTGATGTCGTCGGTGGCTGCGATGAGGGCTGTCTCGGTGCTGTGGTTAGCTCGGAAACCGTACTGTGAGGGGTCGAGGGATAAGTTTGTCTCGAGGAAGGCGGCGAGTTGTTTGTTGACAGTCTTCTCGATGACTTTGGCAGGAAAAGGGAGGAGCGAGATGGGGCGGAAGTTCTTGAGGTCCGTGGGGTCCGCGGAGGGGTTTCTTCAGGAGGGCGCTGAGCTCGGCATGTTTCCAGTTCTCTGGGAAGGTGGCGGTGGTGAAGGAGATGTTGATGATGTCCCGGAGTTGAGGTACTATGATGGAGTCGGCCTTGTTGAAGACGTGGTGCGGGCAGGGGTCGGTTGGGGATCCGGAGTGGATGGTGTTCATCGTGCGGGTGGTGTCTTCAGTGCTGACCGGGGTCAAGTTGCAGAGGGTGGTGGGCGCTGGTTCGGTGGTTGGGTGGGTGGTCTGTGCGCCGAAGCTGTTGTGTATGTCGGCGATCTTGCGGTGGAAGAACGAGGCGAGTGAGTCGCAGAGGTCTTGCGAGGGTGTGATGTCGTTGTTGCAGGCGCTGGGGTTGGACAGCTCTTTGACGATGCTGAAGAGTTCCTTGCAGTTGCGGGTGTTGTTGTCCAGTCGTTCTTTGAATGTTGCCCTTTTGGTGGTGGGGATCAGCTGGTGGTGTATGCGGGTGGCGTTCTTGAGGGCTGTCATGTTTTCTGTAGTCTGGTCATGGCGCCAGGCTTCCTCGAGGGAGCGATACAAAAGGGGATGATGGACGGAGCGTTTGAGCAAATCCAACACTCACCCCCAGTCAACTGATCTGGGTTTAATCCATCACCATTCTTTAGCCCACTCAGCCACCTCATTTCAGACATGGCTATATGCAAATCAGTCTGACCCTGTGCCTCATGGTAACAGTCCAGCCCGAACTGCCAAGCCATGTCTTCCATGGACCGGAAACAAGCATCCTGGGACCGGTTTCAGATTCATAATCCTCATCAGCCAGGCTATCTTGAATCCAGTGGCCATCATCCCCTTTTGTATCGCTTTATCCTCGAGGGAGCAGCAGTTTTTCTTGCAGGTTTTGAGTTCGTTGGTGAGCCACGAGACTTTCTTGTTTCCGGGTCTGCTGGGAGGGTTCTTCAGTGATGCGAGGTCATCAGCGTAGTTGGTGAGCCACCGTGTGAAGTTGCGGGCTGCTTCGTTGGCGTCCGTTGTGTTGGTGGGAGGGTTCTGGCTGAGGGAGGTAGTGAGCTGGTCGGCGGTGATCTTGCTCCAGCTCCTGCGGGGAACCTGTTGCGGGTGGTGGTTGGTCGTGGTTCTCCTGAAGTTGAAGTGGACGCAGCTGTGATCAGTCCAGTGTAGTCCAGTGGAGTGGCTGGAGGAGATGTGCTTGCTGGAGGAGAAGACGGGGTCAAGCGTGTGGCCGGCATAGTGGGTGGGGGTGTTCACCAGAGTCCGCGGTTGGCAAGGTTGTCCAGCAGGGCGGCGGTGTTGCTGTCATTGTTGTTCTCCAGGTGGAAGTTGAGGTCCCCTAGGAGGATGTAGTATGAGGAGGTGCGGACTGATGAAGTCTGCGATGGCTTCGCTGAATTGTGTGCATGGTCCCAGGGGTCTGTAGATGAGAGTGCCTCTGAGGGTGGTCTTGGGGTTGGTGTGTATCTGGAAGTGAAGGTGCTCGGCGGCGGTGAGGGAGTCGTCGGAGTTGGTCGTGATTCGGATGGTGTTTCTGTGGACGATGGCGATGCCTCCTCCGGTTTGGTTGATGCGGTCCCCCCGGGTGATCTTGTAGCCTTCCGGGATGGCTATGGCGATGTCGGGGCTGAGGAGGCGTTCAACCAGGTTTCTGTGAGGAAGGCGACGTCTGGTGATGTTGTGTCGAGGAGGCTCCAGAGTTCGACGGCGTGTCTGTGGACGGAGCGGGTGTTGAGCAGGATGCACTTGAGGTGATTGTTGCTGGTGCCTGGCCTTGCGGGTGCGGTGCAGGTCCGGAGGCAGGTGAACTTGCAGGTTTGGCAGGTGAAGGGTCCGTGGGTGCGTTTCGGGGTGGCTCGGTAGCAGGCGGGGTTCCGGCTGGCATTGAGTGCGTGGAGGGTGGCGGCATCGTAAGTCCGACATGTGGGCTGGTGTCGTCGAGGGCCAGGGGTCCTGGCGCTGGACGCGGTACAGGCGCGGACGGGCGCAGACGGGCTGCCTTAGGCGCGCCTTCGGCGTGCCAGCGGAACGGTCGCTGCGTGGTCTGCATAAGAGAGCTGACGGGAGGGAGGAGCAGCTGGGTGGCAGGAGCGGGGCGGCGAATGGGGATGCAGAGGGGTCCGGGGGCGGGGCCGCATGGAGCAGCGGCTGGAAAAAATGAGCGGCAAGGAGGCAGCGGGCAGCAAGGGAGAGCAGGCGGCAGCAGCGTGGGGGCGACCTAACCTGAAGTTAGGGTCATAGGTCGCTCCCTGCGCTGCTGCGAGGACTCCTTAAGAGCGCTGACGGGAGGGAGGAGCAGCTGGGTGGCGGGAGCGGGCGGCAAATGGGGATGCAGGGGGGTCCGGGGGCGGGGCCGCAGGGAGCAGCGGCGGGAAAAAACGAGCGGCAAGGAGGCAGCGGGCAACCAGGGAGAGCACGCGGCAGCGGCGTGGGGGCAACCTAACCTGAAGTCAGTGCATGACCTTGTTAGTCAATGAATCTACGCTTTCCATTCTATTTTATCCCAGTTTCGGGACCTTCACCATGAAGATTTATTGAGATTTGTGAGACTTAATAATAGTTGTACAAACACCCCTCTCTTCATAGTTTACACTTAACCTGGTTGACGGTATGCTAGTATTAGAGGTCCTACCCAACTGCGGCTGTCCCTGCTTACTGGTTGCACTATTAGGCAGGGAGCCAATTATAGTTCTAGTAGTACTCACCGCAATACTACTAGCAGGTATCATTGTAGAGGAGATACTCTGCTTGGTCACTTCACTACGTGGGTGGGCTATTTTACTCTGCTTCGCCACTTCACTATGTGGGGGGGCTACTTTAATCAATATCTCAGTTGCTCGCGGTTTAGATGACTTTACCTGGGCAGATGGCAAGTTGCAAATAGTATTTATACTACAAGTTGGGCACAGGGTACTGGGAGACTTTCCCTGCATCAAAAGTTTGACCATTGACGTTAAATTCGCCATCAAGGCTTTCAGGGACCACACTTCAGTCTGTAGGGACTGCCTGAATAACCTTGTGAGTGTCGAGAATGTGAGTCACTACCTGATTTACAGCCTGATCTTTATTTGTGGCCATTGGCGTGTGAATACTCTGCGCACTTCACTCCTCCTGAGAATCAGACGGAATGTCAAATCTATTTGTACAAATAACTATAGGGTCAATTGTTATCGCCTGTGTATCATCACTTTCCAGAGGATGTGCGATAATGACAGTAGGAGTTAGCTCCCTGGCAGGACTTGTTTGACTCTTGCCCTTACTCTCCTTATTTTTGGGCTTAAGAAACATGTTAGGAATAACAGGAAAATTGTCTGGGGTAATCCTAGTACAGTGATCCTGGCTTGTCAGGGGTTTGTGCCTTGCATGCAATTTTGGCTCGCTTACCAGTAAATCCTCGCATTCCTCTATGAGTATGTCAATGAGATCTAGAACACAGTTACTTGCTGCATTTTTAGGTACTTTCCTAGCCTTTTCCCCTTTATGGATTTTACCGCCCCCTTTCATAGTCTTTCTTTTCCCCTTCACTAATTAATAGTATGGATTATAATTCAATCTACACAGTTGACCTTGGATAAACTTTAGGCCGTTTGTTAAAAATCAATTATTACCATAATGGGGGAAGTTAATGACAAATGACACTAAACAGTACCTTGTTACACTTGCTGTCTCTCAAATAGGCCTGTACTGGGCAACACACAAAAGGGGGGCCCGGCCTCTTCCTGACAATGATGGGCAAGAACAAGCCCACCCTTGTCCCGGGCTTTGCCCGGGCGCGGGAGGCTGTACCGCTTCAGAGCGATCGACAGAGCAGAGAGTGGTCGACAGAGCAGGGGTGGCTGAAAGGTGTGGTCCAGCGTGTGCCGTTCCCCTCACGGCAGGTAATGGCAATGTCCCTCAGCGCTGGCCGTTGCCCTCACGGCGATGGTGTGCAGATTCTGGCCCCCTCTCTACTTGTGGTTCTTGTGTCCCGTGCTGCGGGAGGCTGTAGATGTTTTTAAGTGCCTCTAGGCGCGCTGTACCACGTCAGAGCGGTCGACAGAGCAGGGGTGGCTGGCAGGTGTGGTCCAGCGTGTGCCGTTCCCCTCACGGCAGGTAATGGGAATGTCCCTCAGTGCTGGCCGTTGCCTTCACGGTGATGGTGTGCCGATTCTGGCCCCCCTCTCTGCTGGTTGTTTTCATGTCCCCGTGAGCACGGAACCCACGTCTGGGCATACCCTTTCCACTTAGGGCAACATATGCAAAAGAAACAATTGATGGACGGAATGCTGGACAATGCAAACACTCTCCCCCAGTCACCAGGATCCGGGTTTAATCCATCATTCTTTTGCGCATCACACCACCCCTGTATGTACCCAGACATATGCAAATCAGTCTTGACTGTGTTCCTTGTGGGAACAGTCCAGTCCAAACTGCCAAGCCAGGTCCTCCCTGGACTGGAAACAAGCATCCTGGGACCGTTTTCAGGGTATCACCCTTCATCAGCCAGGCTAGCTTGAAGCCAGTGGTGTAGTGAGCACAGGACGCACGTCTGGGCATACCCTTCCTACATAGGGCGACATATGCAAAGGAAACAACTGATGTACGGAATGCTGGACAATGCAAATATTTATCCCCAGTCACAAGGATCAGGGTATAATCCATCATTCTTTTGCTCACCACACCACCCCAGTTTAGACCCAACCATATGCAAATCAGTCTTGTCCCTGTTCCTTGTGGGAAAAGTCCTGCCCGAACTGCCAAGCCAGGTCCTCCTTGGACCGGAAACAAGCATCATGGGACCTGTTTCAGGACATCACCCTTCATCAGCTGGGCTAGCTTGAATCCAGTGGGGGATCACTGACATAATATCGACGACACAAATATCGAGATACACAAATATCGAGTCAAAAATATCGATTGACAAAATATCGACTCCCTATCTTCAAACAGGTAAGTACCAAAATATCGACTCCAAAATATCGACTTACAAAAATATAGACTGTCAAAATATCGATTTTTTTAAATGTCTTAAAATTAAGTTAAAACTAATATAGTAATAAATATATTTAATATAAACTTAGAAATAATTAATAAAAAAATGTAATTTTAATAAATAATTTATATAAATAAAAAAAATATATCACCAAAAATTACACACACACACACACATATATATATATATATATATATATATATATATATATATATATATATATATATATATATATATATATATATATAACATATTATTAAATAAACATATATAATATTTTAGAAAATGTTTAAAATTTATTGTTACAACTATAGTGAGTTCAACATTATCAAAAGTGTTGGATAGCGTAGAGGTCAAATTTACTACTCCCACTCCAGTGGGTGCAACAGTAGGGAAAGCGCTGGATAGCGTAGAGGTTAAAATTACTATTCCCACTCCAGGGATGTATGACGTTACAACGCATACTTTTACAATGCCTACCATTACAACAAAACTTTTACAACGCAAAAACTTTTACAACGCATACATTTACAACGCAAGATTTTACAACGCATATACCTGTACAACGCATACCATTACAACGTAAGTATTGGTAAGTATATAATAATTTTTTGAATATAAATTAATAAAAAATATAATATAATTTAATATAATTTAATTTTATTAAATAAATTTAATTTAAATGTAATTTTACTTTATTTTTACAAAGTACCCCTGTACCCCAAAAACCCAAAACTGACCCTGAACCCTAAAAATACCCCTTTACCCATAAACTGAAAACTGACCCTGAACCCTAAAAATACCCCTTTACCCAAAAACTGAAAACTGACCCTGAACCCTAAAAATACCCCTTTACCCATAAACTGAAAACTGACCCTGAACCCTAAAAATACCCCTTTACCTAAAAACTGAAAACTGACCCTCATCCCTAAAAATACCCCTTTACCCCAAAAACTGAAAACTGACCCTGAACCCTAAAAATACCCCTTTACCCCAAAAACTGAAAACTGACCCTGAACCCTAAAAATACCCCTTTACCCAAAAACTGAAAACTGACCCTGAACCCTAAAAATACCCCTTTACCTAAAAACTGAAAACTGACCCTGAACCCTAAAAATACCCCTTTACCCAAAAACTGAAAACTGACCCTGAACCCTAAAAATACCCCTTTACCCAAAAACTGAAAACTGACCCTGAACCCAAAAAATACCCCTTTACCCAAAAACTGAAAACTGACCCTGAACCCTAAAAATACCCCTTTACCCAAAAACTGAAAACTGACCCTGAACCCTAAAAATACCCCTTTACCCCAAAAACTGAAAACTGACCCTGAACCCTAAAAATACCCCTTTACCCAAAAACTGAAAACTGACCCAGAACCCTAAAAATACCCCTTTACCTAAAAACTGAAAACTGACCCTGAACCCTAAAAATACCCCTTTACCCAAAAACTGAAAACTGACCCTGAACGCTAAAAATACCCCTTTACCTAAAAACTGAAAACTGACCCTGAACCCTAAAAATACCCCTTTACCCAAAAACTGAAAACTGACCCTGAACCCTAAAAATACCCCTTTACCCAAAATCCCAAACATATAACATTTTTAAAATAATTATATACTTACTAATACTTACATTGTAATAGTATGCATTATAACGGTATCTGCGTTTTAAAAACATGCTTTGTAAATGTATGCGTAGTAACATTTTTTGCAATTTAAAAGTTTTGTTGTAATGGTAGTGCATAGTAAAAGTAGCGTTGTAAACGTTGCATACCCACTCCAGTGGGTGCAACAGTAGGGAAAGTGTTGGATAGCGTAGGGGTTAAAATTACTATTCCAACTTCAGAGAGTGCAATAGTAGGGAAAGTAAATACTTCACAAATATATATAAATAACATAAATAGTAATACCAATTACAAATAATTAAAATATTAAAAAAGTGTATAAAAATATTAAATATTTATTTATAAAAACAAAATAAAAATATTTAATTATAAAAATTGCCTACTCATACTAATTAATTACCTATTAACAATAAATTAATTTACAATTTAAAAATTAATAAATTATTTTCAATTACCAATTATATTTTAATTAATTACCAATTAATAATTAATTAACAATTAATTCTAAATAAATATCAATAAATAAATTAACATATTTAATAAATTATAATTAAATTACTTCCCACCCTATTCCCCTATAAACACACAACCCGCAACAGAAAATAAATTACTAAAATTAAAATATTTATCAATTAATCAATTATAATTAATTACCAATTATATTTTAATTAATTACCAATTAATAATTAATTAACAATTAATTCTAAATAAATATCAATAAATAAATTAACATATTTAATTAATTATAATTAAATTACTTCCCACCCTATTCCCCTATAAACCCACAACCCGCTACAGAAAATAAATTACTAAAATTAAAATATATATCAATTAATCAATTATAATTAATTACCAATTATATTTTAATTAATTACCAATTAATAATTAATTAACAATTAATTCTAAATAAATATCAATACATAAATTAACATATTTAATTAATTATAATTAAATTACTTCCCACCCTATTCCCCTATAAACCCACAACCCGCTACAGAAAATAAATTACTAAAATTAAAATATTTATCAATTAATCAATTATAATTAATTACCAATTATATTTTAATTAATTACCATATATTAATTAATTAACAATTAATTCTAAATAGATATTAATAAATAAATTAACATATTTAATTAATTAGAATTAAATTACTTCCCACCCTATTCCCCTATAAACCCACAACCCGCTACAGACTTATATTACACAAAAAATAAAAATTAATATTAACTTACCTTAAATTCGATATTTTTGTTGTCTATATTATGTCTAGTCGATATTATGTCCATTCTATATTTTTGATTCGATATTATGTCCATTCTATTCGATATTAATTTTCTCTAGTCGATATTTTTGTTGTCTATATTATGTCTAGTCGATATTATGTCCATTCTATATTTTTTACTCGATATTCCGTCCAGTCGAAATAAATGACTCGATATTATGACTGTACACCCCAGTGGGGTACTGAGCATGGGACCCATGTCTGGGCATACCCTTCCCACTTATGGCGACATATGCAAAAGAAACAATTGATGGACATTATATTATTTCCTTAACAAGTTGTTTATTATGCTGACAAGCATGTTTAAAATTAAAGTTTCATCTAATACTAATCGCTGCTCATGTACGCATGATAAGAGTGATCTTTTTCATATGATTTTTTGAATGCCCTCTTGTTAAAAAGTTCTGGTTACAGATTTGGCACAAAATGAATGATATTTTGTCTGTGTCTCTCGATTTTGATGTTAGATATATATTTTTGGGCAGTGCCTCCCCCTTCTGTACTTCTCAGCGTTTGGTTGGAAAATGTGTTGACTCTATGTTTTCCCTAGCTCTTCAAATAATTACCTCTAATTGGAAGGATACAATTAAAATGTCTTATATGGCATGGTGGAACCTGTTATGTCATCATCACCGATTAGATCGCGCCCATGCCACATCTATCCCTTTGAAAAAGAAAAAAAGATTTATTATCGTTTCCTCTTACTTCATTTTTATCCAGAGATATCAACCGATCCATCTCTAAAGCTTGTAATTAAGAGCCTCTTTAAAATATAACTGTTTCATTACCATTTGTTTATAATACTGCATAGTTGATAAAAACTCGCTGTTTCAACCCTACAATACATTATATCTCTCATTTCCTTTTCTTCTGTACTTGCTTTGGCTCTCCTCTCCTCTCCTTTCTTTTATTTTCTCTCTTTCTTTCCTTCCTTTACCTTTACAAAAAAAAAGATTAAAATGCATTTCTTTTAGCAGTATAGTTGCGCATTAAACGTCAATTCTTTCAAGTCCACATATTTGATAATATAAGAAATGTTTAACATGTCAATATTTTAATGGTTTATTGCCTTCTCTTTTTTATCAGAGTGTTATATTGTACCTTAGTGCTTGTTCCTACATTTACTTGGATTGTTTTATAGATTTTTTTATGTAATTGCACATTGTACATATTTACTTCTCAATAAGGCATTTTTAAACTGAAGAGGAAATAAGGTTCTGAGTCAAAGATTTAGAAAGGAAAATGTTATCTAATTGGGTCAGGGACCAATGTGGAGAGAGAAAAAAGGAACATTATGTTGCATCTGGGTTACATAGTTTTCAGGCGTCTACAAGATGTGTCTGTGAAATTGTACTTTGGAATTGTTTATGGGGTTTGTGAGGGATAAAACAAACTTGGATAAAAAATGTATCATTATATTCTATACACTATTTCGTAGAATTAGGCCAGAAAGAATAATCTTGTTGAGTTGGACTATAAATATTAAATACAGTTAAAGATATGTTGTTAATGAGCAGCTTAACTAATAACTATCTACCCTCCAAATCAGTTTCTTGAGAAATAACAGAACATTTCAACTCCTTATGGCAAAAAACAATCACCCCATTTTTCTTAGTGGTCGATGGACACTCCAAGACTAAACCAACCCAGTTCAGTTTGAGCTTCAAAGCCTCTGTCTCTGTCAATAGATTTCTTGAAACAAACTTAGGGCCCGATTAGGTTTGCGGTGAATCCGCATCCTCCGGGTTCCGCCGGCCCGGAGGATGTGGATTCACCGCTGCGGTGAGAGAAAAGACTCCCTGCCAGATTAGGATAGC
Source organism: Lissotriton helveticus (assembly GCF_964261635.1). Classification (NCBI taxonomy): domain Eukaryota; kingdom Metazoa; phylum Chordata; class Amphibia; order Caudata; family Salamandridae; genus Lissotriton; species Lissotriton helveticus. The sequence goes on along the minus strand of NC_136059.1, from coordinate 1,595,549,575 downwards.
AGGGGGTCATCTGCGGACGGGGAGACTGTCCGCCGCTTTTCTGCCGCGGTCGCGCGGTGGAAAAGCTCTAATATGATGGCGGTGTCTATCAGGGTGTCGGGGGTGGGGGGTGCACATAAGGGGTACCTATGGTACCCCCCAGCATTTACATGCACAAAGCGGCAGGCACCGCGCGGTGCCTACCGCTTTGTGCATGTAAATGTTAAACATGCATTTTTAACCTTGCGTCGGGTGCTGCTTCAAGCAGCACCCGCCGCAAGGTTAAAGATACAGGATGTGACCGCCAGGGTGGCGGTCACATCCTAATTGCACTGGATGGACCGCCGCTGCCCCTGCGGACGGTCCCTCCACCTCGGGGTTGGGGGACGGACGCAGGTCCGTCCGCCATCCTAATAGGCCCCTAGGTCAGGATTGTATGAGGCTAATGGGATAAAATGTTCTGCCTCTTTATAGGGTTAATAAAACCTTTCACATTCCAAAATATAACTCTGAATGTCGAGAGATTAAATTAGATATAAAATAACACGATCATCAGTGAGGAAATGGGGCAAATAAAGTTTAGAAATTAGGAGAATATAGGATGAAAAAGACGGTAAGATCAGTAAGAGAAGACTTAGAGAAGGAGAGTAGTAAAGAAAGAAGAGAAATGAGTGAGATAATAAGAGAAGACAGTACATGTCAAACATAAAATGACGAATGTGATACATACCTTTGAAAGGAAACAAGCAAACAACAAGGACTGGCGACAGACAATAAAGGCGGCACAGCCAACAGAGTAAGACGCACCATGTCAGGAGACCAAAAATTCACAGGGGGCGAATATGTAAGGATTCTGGATGGTCTACAATTAAGAATAACAAAGAGAAACAAATGAAGATGACTTAATACCGAAACAACCATCAAAATATAACTTGTAAAGGAAGCAACAAATGAAGAGTAGCATGAAATTCTCAAATTATCAGAGATTGTAACATAAGAGTCAAGTTATAGAAGAAAGACCAGCTGTATCCATGGAAGCCACAGAGTGTGAGAGACGAATTTTTTGAAGAATCGCACGGTCTTCAAACGTAGAGGTGCGGTACTGAAAAGTCACTTTAAACAAGCATGGATGAAACAAACCATAGCGTGCACCCAAAGCACGCAAAGCTGGTCTGAGATGAAGGAACTCCTTTCGTCATTTAGCGGTTACTGTGGAAATGTCTTGGGCATGAACAATTTAGCTCCAGACCAAATTAATTGTTTTTTAAGTTTGACTGAATTTAAAACTTGCGCAAGATCAGTAAATTTCAAAAATAGGAGGATTACACGACGTGGTTTTGAAAGAGTGGATAATGAAGAAAGACAGGGACCCAATCTATAGGTACACTAGATATTTAGAGACACTAACACAGGAAGGTCTAGAATCTTTGGAAGAAAAGAGGTGAAGAAGGTCACAAGGTCATCTCCCTCAAGCCTCTCTGGAAGATCATACAAGCAAAGGTTGTTGTGCCGTTTCCTGTTTTTAATGTCCTCAGCCGATTTCCTTAGGAGTAGAAAATCCCTCTCCAGAGATAAAACTCTTGCAGAGATATCTTGTAGATCACTGACATGCTGTTCAACTACGGAGACCCTGGAATTGAGTGAAACCAATTAGTATCCGGAGCTTGCAGACGTGTATTGTTTTCCACAATAAATGGTCTCAAAGCACGCATTTTAGACCAAGGTACATGTGGCATGCATCACAATGCAAGAATACTACATATCTCTTCCCTTTTGAACAGGAGAATAACAAAAGCAAAATATTAAAGCTATGAGCATGAAAGAAAAACTATAAAACAGGAAAATACAGCAAACGTAAACAGTCCACAACCCAATGATGAGGGAAACACAGCCAGCATCACAAAAAGGATATGAACTAATAAAATCAGAGTCAAAAGCCCAGACCCAGGGATTACGGGAACACTGCATCACGAGAGGGAAAGGAACTAGAGACAAGAAGGAAAGATGGATAAAGAATACCCATACCCCTCCTCTAATAAGGAAAAATGAATATGAAAATGTAAGTTCTCCATAAAAGGAGAATAGTCATGTGGACCAAAGGGACTGAAACCCAATATCCTGCACCCAACTGAACCAAGGGACAATGTGTAAATTAATTTATACTCTCCATGAGAGAAAATTCAACATGTCGACTAAAGGGACTGACATCCTGCCCTCCAACTACAAGGGATAACAACGTTACGTGTATGATCTCCATGTAAGGAGACAAACAAGTATAAAGCCCTGCACAACAAAAACACCTCTCCGTCACATGGTGTGTTATGCACACAGGAACAAACCCTGCAACAAAATGTATTTGTGCGGCACATGGTGGCTTACGCACACAAGGTGTAGAACCCTTGCAACAAAAAACAGAACATAAAGTGCATACTTTATGATGTGTTAAATGTAAACAAAAGTATGTGGGACTTAAACCTATTCCAATTCCACAGTAAGGGATACAGTAAGTTGAAAAAATGAGGATATGGGACTAGATTCAATCCTATCCCACAGCAAGGGAAACAACAGTGACTGCAACCCACAGAAATGCATGGAGCAACCACACACACCAACAACAACTCTAATTATAGTACAACATTAAACTGTATCCCACACACCGGTGAGTGACCTCCCACCGAGATATAATCCAAGTACGGTTTATTTAGGTAAGTAAACAGGTAGCATAAATCCTCATCAGCAGGTGTATAAGTGCTGTAGAGCAGCCCCACCAGGAGCAGCCTGCTAGCTGCTCAGCCCCATCCAACAACTGTCATCACTCATCCATTCACACATTCATTCCACTCATGGCCCATCCACCAACATTCCATACAGAACAACACAGACAAGGGCTGAGCAGCTAGACAAAGTACATAGGGCATGAATCACAATGCAAGAATACTACTACAGTGTCCAAAGATACAGGCAAAGCATTTTTCAGCAGAGAAGGAGGGTCTTGTTAAGTCTTTTGTTAGTTTAGAAGCGTGAATGCATTTTTGATGGTGCAATGGACACAGGTGCTGTCCTAGAAGAAATAGATTGAGCCATACTGACAGAATTACACAAATCAGGCATAGGGGGCGCAAAGGAGGGAGAGCTTGACACAGGCAAACCAGCAGTTAGCCTTTTATAGGAATGTAAAAGATGTTTAGTTCTGCCCATGTATTAAGGAAGATACGTTTAACCCAGCATCAGCATAAAAATCTAATAAAATCTAGGCCTCTGCGCACTTTTTCACTATGGTACAGTGTAAAGTGCGTGTGCTCTCTGTGTATGTGTGGTGAGCGACCTGCCCTCCCATAGGAATGAATGGGGAATATGTATGCCCATGGTAGATTCCTGATGCTTGGGAAGTGCAGGGTCGAGTTTGATATGTGTGAACTCGTGAGAATGAATGCTGCATAATGGTATATGCGGCATGGCTGTGTCTAGTCTAGAAGCGCCACTTTTAGAAGTTGGCATATTTGTGTAGTGAGTCTGCTGGCACGTGATTGGCTGATGAGCCTGGCCCAGGAGTGCCTGGGCCTGCTGGTGGATGGACTGTCTGGTTTGAGTAGGACAGGGTCTGCAGGGCCCCGGAGGAGGGGGTCTGAGTCAGCCGTAGATGAAAGGCCCCCATCTGCTGTCAGGGATGGGAGGAAAGAGCGTCTGGTGGTGCCGGGCTGTGCCTGTCGGCCCACCATGCTGGCTCTCCCTCCTGATGGCCCACTGTCACCTCTGACCTGAGGCTGACAGGAGAGGGAAACCAGATACACCCCCGGGCTCAGGGCCCACTAGCACAAAGACTTCAAAGGACTTCAAAGCTTTTTCTGTGTATAAGAAGGGGCTTTGTCCCCTTCCAGGTTGTTCTTGTTCTTGCTCTTGAGGCTGACTTGAATCTACCGTGGTTTTGCCCTTTAGCGCATGGGGCGCTTTAAATCTCCGTCGGCGCCGGGGAGCGCTCGAGCTGTGTTCGAAGCGCTTTGGCGCGCTTTGTTTCCCCCCTCTAATTATTGGCCGTAAGAGAAATCAGCCCCGGCCTGCCTGCCTCAGGAGAAGGGCCGCTGCGCTGCCCGCAGCGACCCGGAAGCGATTGGCCGGCCGGCCAATCTCAGCGTGGCCGGCCGGAAGTGCCCGCCCCCGCAGCCCGGGGAAGAAGAAAGGAGAAGGGCGGGAGATGGCGGCCGTTCGCTGGGCTCCTCTCGGCTGAGGGAGCCCCGAGGAGACGAGGCGGCCGGTTGGCAGGGCTCCCGTGTGCAGAGGGAGCCCTGCAGAGAGAGAGAAGTCCGGCGCGGGAGTAGCAAAGCTCCCATGCGGTCGGGAGAACCCCGCCTTCACCCCCTGCGAGTAGGGACTGCTGCCGGGAGCCTTGCTCGCTCCACCCTGAGTCCCGGTCCCGAGACGGGGGACCGGGCAAAGCGAGGAGAGTCTGCGAGGAGCAGGAGCTCCTCAGATGCCGGCGCGCCCGCCCCCCGCCGCACCGAAGACCGGCGAGAGCAAAGGGAGAGCCGGTGAGCGAAGGACTGCGGGGGGGGGAAGCTCCGTGCGGGTGCCGCTTCGAGGCACTGAGAAAGGGCGGCCCCCGAATGGCAGTGGGCCGCCCCACCGTGGGTGGCGAGCCTGTGTGGCTCCAACGTTTTGCCTTCTTTAAGTTAGGGGGGGCGCCGGGGCATATTGTCGGTGTCCGGCCCCTCCAGCCGGCAAGTGTATGTGTAGGGCCCAGAAAGGCTCAAAGGCCCATTGATCTCGAGCCCAGAGAGGCTCAAGGGGACATGGTTGTTTTAAGAGCCGGAGTGGCTCCAACGTTGGGCACGAGTAATGCCAGAGCCTGTGTGGCTCCAACGTGGACCTAGATGTTTGTAGAGCCTGTGGGGCTCCAGCGTGGCGCAGTTTGCGCCTGAGGGCCAGTGAGGGCCCTGGCTCAGTTTTGATGATTCTCCAGCTGCCCAGCAATTAGTGGGCAGCTGCACTGTTTAGGCGCAATTTCAGGAGAGAGTCCCTGTGTGGGACAGAGAGGGCACAGTGGTTCCAGGCCTTCCCAACTGCGCAGCACTTAGTGCCAGCTGCAGCGTTTAGGCCCTTGTGAGAGTTCCCAGGTGCCCAGCAAGTAGTGGGCACCTGCACCGTTTAGGCGCCCTGACATTGAGACTCAGGGCATCTTTGCCCCTACAAGGCCAGTTGGCCTAGGGACTGCCACAGGTGGTGGCTTATGTGAGGTTTTGCGCAATTGTATGGTTATTGCACCTCTGAATGTGATTTTCTTGCATCATGTTTTATTCCTGCACCTCTGAATGTTTTTAGACATCAGGTGACTTTTGCGCTACTGTATTATTCTGGTACCTCTGAATGTATTTCTATTACATCATGTGCTTTATTCTTAACACCGCTGAATGTATAGGTTTATGCATTATGTGTTTTTCTTTACTACTCCTCTGAATTTATATTTATGCATCATGGGTAATGTGTTCTTTCTTAGACCCCTAAATGCTGTGTGATACTTAGGTGGTTTTCCTTTACTACTCCTCTGAATGTGTTTTATACATTATGGGTAATGTGTTCTGTCTTAGACCCCTAAATGCTGTGTGATACTTAGGGTGTTGTTCTTTTTAGTACAGGTGGTCCTAGTGAGGTCCTGGTCCCCTGCGTGACAGTCTCCTAAGGGTTTAGGGTTGCGTAGGTGGTACTTACCTGTTCCCCGTAGATACTGGATGTGATCTATAACTGTTACTTTGTGTTACAGTGAAGTTTATATACTTTTATTCTAATTTCTGACAAGTATTTCTATTTCTAAAAGTGCTGATTATGACAGTGGCCCAAGGGGCCCTGTCTTGTAAATAACCCCTTGTGAATATTGCCGTGCCAGTTGGCACAATGTACATGTGTGATTTCTATCTGATATGTTTTGACAATACAAAAGTTATTTTACTATAACCTTGTGTGGAGTTCCTTTTGTGGTGTGCCTAGTACGTTGTTGTTGTTGTGCGCTGGCGCAAATGCTTAACACATTGCCTCCGAGTTTAGCCTAGACTGCTCGTGCCAAGCTACCTAGAGGGTGAGCAAGCAGGGGTTATCTTGGCGTGTGACTTCCTTGCCCTGACTAGAATGGTGGTTTCTGCCTGGCTTTGGCGTCAGCCTTAGCCTACCAGAAATAGCCGGTTCTAACACTTATGGCATAAAACAATCACCCCATTTTTCTTAGTGGTCGATGGACACTCCAAGACTAAACCAACCCAGTTCAGTTTGAGCTTCAAAGCCTCTGTCTCTGTCAATAGATTTCTTGAAACAAACTTAGGGCCCGATTAGGATTGCGGTGAATCGGCATCCTCCGGCTTCCGCCGGCCCGGAGGATGTGGATTCACCGCAGCGTGCCGCAGTTTGCGCCTGAGGGCCAGTGAGGGCCCTGGCGCAGTTTTGATGATTCTCCAGCTGCCCAGCAATTAGTGGGCAGCTGCACCGTTTAGGCGCAATTTCAGGAGAGAGTCCCTGTCTGGGACAGAGAGGGCACAGTGGTGCCAGGCCTTCCCAGCTGCGCAGCACTTAGTGCCAGCTGCAGCGTTTAGGCCCTTGTGAGAGTTCCCAGGTGCCCAGCAAGTAGTGGGCACCTGCACCGTTTAGGCGCCCTAACATTGAGACTCAGGGCATCTTTGCCCCTACAAGGCCAGTTGGCCTAGGGACTGCCACAGGTGGTGGCTTATGTGAGGTTTTGCGCAATTGTATGGTTATTGCACCTCTGAATGTGATTTTCTTGCATCATGTTTTATTCCTGCACCTCTGAATGTTTTTAGACATCAGGTGACTTTTGCGCTACTGTATTATTCTGGTACCTCTGAATGTATTTTTATTACATCATGTGCTTTATTCTTAACACCGCTGAATGTATAGGTTTATGCATTATGTGTTTTTCTTTACTACTCCTCTGAATGTATATTTATGCATCATGGGTAATGTGTTCTTTCTTAGACCCCTAAATGCTGTGTGATACTTAGGTGGTTTTCCTTTACTACTCCTCTGAATGTGTTTTATACATCATGGGTAATGTGTTCTGTCTTAGACCCCTAAATGCTGTGTGATACTTAGGGTGTTGTTCTTTTTAGTACAGGTGGTCCTAGTGAGGTCTTGGTCCCCTGCGTGACAGTCTCCTAAGGGTTTAGGGTTGCGTAGGTGGTACTTACCTGTTCCCCGTAGATACTGGATGTGATCTATCACGGTTACTTTGTGTTACAGTGAAGTTTATATACTTTTATTCTAATTTCTGACAAGTATTTCTATTTCTAAAAGTGCTGATTATGACAGTGGCCCAAGGGGCCTTGTCTTGTAAATAAACCCTTGTGAATATTGCCGTGCCAGTTGGCACAATGTACATGTGTGATTTCTTTCTGATATGTTTTGACAATACAAAAGTTATTTTACTATAACCTTGTGTGGAGTTCCTTTTGTGGTGTGCCTAGTATGTTGTTGTTGTTGTGCGCTGGCGCAAATGCTTAACACATTGCCTCCGAGTTTAGCCTAGACTGCTCGTGCCAAGCTACCTAGAGGGTGAGCAGGGGTTATCTTGGCGTGTGACTTCCTTGCCCTGACTAGAATGGTGGTTTCTGCCTGGCTTTGGCGTCAGCCTTAGCCTACCAGAAATAGCCGGTTCTAACATTGGTGGTCAGCGGTGCAGATTTGGACTTGTGTTTGCGCAGTGCCACGGTGACAGCTGGCTACATTACAAAAACTCAGCGTTTTTCAGATAGTCACATATTTGGGATTATTGTTTTTGATTTTGTTTTTCCTCAAGAGTGTCATTTTCAGATGATGTTCCTGCGCTTTATGTTTAGTGGCAGATGAGAGAAAATGACAGGGCGGGACGCCAGTAGAAAGGGGAGGTTCCCATAGATTAGGAATCCCTTGCTGGGTCCAGTGTCCAATTCCTGTTCCTGTCCCTGTGTGGGTAGATGGAAGAGAGGGAGTGTGGAGGAGAAATTGCTTGCTCAGGAGGGTGGTTATTCCCTGAGTGTAGTGTGTGTGTCTGGATTCCCCAGTATGGTAGGATCCAGTGGTGGCAGCTTAAATGTGTCCAGTGCGTGAATTCCCATTCCCAGTTCCCAGAGTATGGTGCCTGGTGCTCAGTAAGAGGGTGACAGGTTGAGAGTCAGAGGCAGTGAGGAACTGTCTCACCAGTCTGGAGGAGGAGTGTGTGGATGAGTGCTGTGTTGAACTGGAGGAGTTGGTGTGAGGTTTTTTTTAGGAGCTTGCACGTGAGGTATACCTCTGGTTGTGTGCAGGAGGTCCTGCGGAGGCATTGGACAAGAAGGTGGATGTCTGGCGGTGTGCTAGATGTCTTACAGAGGCATTAGGGAGTGATTCTAAAAGTAGTGGCTTGTGTATCTGATGATCCTGTGTAGGTGAAAAGGTTCATGTGTAGCCCGGCTAGGTCCCATTAGGATGGTAGGGGTGTAGGGGCTCACGTCCTGTCTCAGCGGAGGCGGAGTGAGTGTGGGACGGTGTGTCCCACGTTGGCCCGAAACCCTGTCTCAGGGCCTGGAGGGTTCCCTAAGGGAGCGCCAGGTCAGGGGCCTAGGCTGTACTTACAAGTCATTTGAAGAGGATCTTCCTGTGTCTAGAGGACGGGGAGTGCCTGTAATCAGAACTCCAGCGGTCCTGGTGTTGGGCTGTACCGCTCCTAAGTGGAGGGTGCAGAAGTCCTGGTTCGCTGGGCATTTGACCGTCTAGAGTGCTTAACCATTTGTGGGGCCTCTGGAGGTCGTTCCCTGAGGAGGGGGGAGGCCAGGTTCAGGTTCAGCCTGACCTGGAGGGAAGGGCATCTGTAGTCAGTGTCCTGACCGGTTGTTGGCTACCAGGGGTACCGCTCCCAGGTGGGAGGGTGCAGAACTGGAAGGGGGTGCAGAAGGACGGTGTACTTCTGACCCCGGTGCAACTTGAGGGTTTAAATCCTAGGTTGGGAGATTAGGAAGCTTCCAGGTCAAGAGGAATCTCTACCCAAGTAGATCAGCTGAAGAGACTGAGGGGGCTCCCTTGCTGTGTGTTCGGGGGCCCACCTGCAGTTTGTTGTTTCCACTAAGGTAGAGGAAAGGAGGCTTTGCTGTGTGCTGTGTCCCCCCCACCTGCTTGAAGAGGGACTGTGCTGTGTACTTTGTACCTCAGAAGTGAAATAGTTTCCAGGTGGTAGACCAGTGACGGAGTGAGGTCCTGATCTGGTAGGAGAATTGTGTTCTGGTGAGTGCTTCCCTGTGAGGGTGCGGGAACACAGGAGTAGAGGTAGGGTGGGGCATTCTTGCCCGTGACCTCTAGTCAGCCTGAGGGTGTGGTCCCTAGGTTGTAGGATCAGTGGTAGTGTAGCTACACTAAAAGAGAGAGTGGAGAATGGCTATTGTGTGCCAGGGGCTACTGCCCCCCTCTGTGGATTGGTTAGGACCTGTGACATTTGGATGGCCTAGGGCCTGGTCCTGGATGTGGATGACTAGTGGGTACCAGTGGGGTATCCTAGTTGTGTCAGAGAGCTTTTGTAGAGGGAAATCTATGTGGGTTCAGAGTGGCGAAAAACTGGAAGGTGGCCCTGCCATGCAGGCCCGTGTCCCGTGTTTTGTCGCCCAAAGCAGTGAAGCCCATCAGTGTAGTGATTGGTCTACCCTGCGTTTTGGCTGGAAGGGGGATGTGTTGGACCCGGTACTTTGGGCAGGTTCACCCCGTGACTTTTTTTTGCTTTTTCCCAGCCTGTTTTTGGAACCTGGGTTGGTGATTTTTAGGCCTCTGCGCACTTTTTCACTATGGTACAGTGTAAAGTGCGTGTGCCCTCTGTGTATGTGTGGTGAGCGACCTGCCCTGCCACAGGAATGAATGGGGAATATGTATGCCCATGGTAGATTCCTGATGCGTGGGAAGTGCAGGGTCGAGTTTGATATGTGTGAACTCGTGACAATGAATGCTGCATAATGGTATATGCGGCATGGCTGTGTCTAGTCTAGAAGCGCCACTTTTAGAAGTTGGCATATTTGTGTAGTGAGTCTGCTGGCACGTGATTGGCTGATGAGCCTGGCCCAGGAGTGCCTGGGCCTGCTGGTGGATGGACTGTCTGGTTTGAGTAGGACAGGGTCTGCAGGGCCCCGGAGGAGGGGGTCTGAGTCAGCCGTAGATGAAAGGCCCCCATCTGCTGTCAGGGATGGGAGGAAAGAGCGTCTGGTGGTGCCGGGCTGTGCCTGTCGGCCCACCATGCTGGCTCTCCCTCCTGATGGCCCACTGTCACCTCTGACCTGAGGCTGACAGGAGAGGGAAACCAGATACACCCCCGGGCTCAGGGCCCACTAGCACAAAGACTTCAAAGGACTTCAAAGCTTTTTCTGTGTATAAGAAGGGGCTTTGTCCCCTTCCAGGTTGTTCTTGTTCTTGCTCTTGAGGCTGACTTGAATCTACCAGGGGTGGGCGCTGCCCAGCCCCTGGATGCCTGGATTCCTGGACTCCTGGGGGACCCCTCTGCCCTGCCTGGGCTGATAGGGGGACTTGGCTTTGCCCCCCCTGGGAAGCTCTGGGACCGTTGCAGCATGGAGAGGCTGCATTTTCCTGTGAAGAGCGCTGGAGTGGTATTTTTAGCGCCTGGAGGCGCTGTGCTTCCCCCTGAGAGCCTGGAAGCGCTCTGCCTGCTGTTCTAGCGCTGGGAGTGCTGTGGATGGTGCTCTAGCGCTAAAGAGCGCTTTATGTTGGTTCTAGCGCTGTGTTTGGATCCTGAGCACTGATAGCGCTTTATTTGTACTTTTGGGCGCGTGGTTTTGCCCTTTAGCGCATGGGGCGCTTTAAATCTCCGTCGGCGCCGGGGAGCGCTCGAGCTGTGTTCGAAGCGCTTTGGCGCGCTTTGTTTCCCCCCTCTAATTATTGGCCGTAAGAGAAATCAGCCCCGGCCTGCCTGCCTCAGGAGAAGGGCCGCTGCGCTGCCCGCAGCGACCCGGAAGCGATTGGCCGGCCGGCCAATCTCAGCGTGGCCGGCCGGAAGTGCCCGCCCCCGCAGCCCGGGGAAGAAGAAAGGAGAAGGGCGGGAGATGGCGGCCGTTCGCTGGGCTCCTCTCGGCTGAGGGAGCCCCGAGGAGACGAGGCGGCCGGTTGGCAGGGCTCCCGTGTGCAGAGGGAGCCCTGCAGAGAGAGAGAAGTCCGGCGCGGGAGTAGCAAAGCTCCCATGCGGTCGGGAGAACCCCGCCTTCACCCCCTGCGAGTAGGGACTGCTGCCGGGAGCCTTGCTCGCTCCACCCTGAGTCCCGGTCCCGAGACGGGGGACCGGGCAAAGCGAGGAGAGTCTGCGAGGAGCAGGAGCTCCTCAGATGCCGGCGCGCCCGCCCCCCGCCGCACCGAAGACCGGCGAGAGCAAAGGGAGAGCCGGTGAGTGAAGGACTGCGGGGGGGGGAAGCTCCGTGCGGGTGCCGCTTCGAGGCACTGAGAAAGGGCGGCCCCGAATGGCAGTGGGCCGCCCCACCGTGGGTGGCGAGCCTGTGTGGCTCCAACGTTTTGCCTTCTTTAAGTTAGGGGGGGCGCCGGGGCATATTGTCGGTGTCCGGCCCCTCCAGCCGGCAAGTGTATGTGTAGGGCCCAGAAAGGCTCAAAGGCCCATTGATCTCGAGCCCAGAGAGGCTCAAGGGGACATGGTTGTTTTAAGAGCCGGAGTGGCTCCAACGTTGGGCACGAGTAATGCCAGAGCCTGTGTGGCTCCAACGTGGACCTAGATGTTTGTAGAGCCTGTGGGGCTCCAGCGTGGCGCAGTTTGCGCCTGAGGGCCAGTGAGGGCCCTGGCTCAGTTTTCATGATTCTCCAGCTGCCCAGCAATTAGTGGGCAGCTGCACTGTTTAGGCGCAATTTCAGGAGAGAGTCCCTGTGTGGGACAGAGAGGGCACAGTGGTTCCAGGCCTTCCCAACTGCGCAGCACTTAGTGCCAGCTGCAGCGTTTAGGCCCTTGTGAGAGTTCCCAGGTGCCCAGCAAGTAGTGGGCACCTGCACCGTTTAGGCGCCCTGACATTGAGACTCAGGGCATCTTTGCCCCTACAAGGCCAGTTGGCCTAGGGACTGCCACAGGTGGTGGCTTATGTGAGGTTTTGCGCAATTGTATGGTTATTGCACCTCTGAATGTGATTTTCTTGCATCATGTTTTATTCCTGCACCTCTGAATGTTTTTAGACATCAGGTGACTTTTGCGCTACTGTATTATTCTGGTACCTCTGAATGTATTTCTATTACATCATGTGCTTTATTCTTAACACCGCTGAATGTATAGGTTTATGCATTATGTGTTTTTCTTTACTACTCCTCTGAATTTATATTTATGCATCATGGGTAATGTGTTCTTTCTTAGACCCCTAAATGCTGTGTGATACTTAGGTGGTTTTCCTTTACTACTCCTCTGAATGTGTTTTATACATCATGTGTAATGTGTTCTGTCTTAGACCCCTAAATGCTGTGTGATACTTAGGGTGTTGTTCTTTTTAGTACAGGTGGTCCTAGTGAGGTCCTGGTCCCCTGCGTGACAGTCTCCTAAGGGTTTAGGGTTGCGTAGGTGGTACTTACCTGTTCCCCGTAGATACTGGATGTGATCTATAACTGTTACTTTGTGTTACAGTGAAGTTTATATACTTTTATTCTAATTTCTGACAAGTATTTCTATTTCTAAAAGTGCTGATTATGACAGTGGCCCAAGGGGCCCTGTCTTGTAAATAACCCCTTGTGAATATTGCCGTGCCAGTTGGCACAATGTACATGTGTGATTTCTATCTGATATGTTTTGACAATACAAAAGTTATTTTACTATAACCTTGTGTGGAGTTCCTTTTGTGGTGTGCCTAGTACGTTGTTGTTGTTGTGCGCTGGCGCAAATGCTTAACACATTGCCTCCGAGTTTAGCCTAGACTGCTCGTGCCAAGCTACCTAGAGGGTGAGCAAGCAGGGGTTATCTTGGCGTGTGACTTCCTTGCCCTGACTAGAATGGTGGTTTCTGCCTGGCTTTGGCGTCAGCCTTAGCCTACCAGAAATAGCCGGTTCTAACACTTATGGCATAAAACAATCACCCCATTTTTCTTAGTGGTCGATGGACACTCCAAGACTAAACCAACCCAGTTCAGTTTGAGCTTCAAAGCCTCTGTCTCTGTCAATAGATTTCTTGAAACAAACTTAGGGCCCGATTAGGATTGCGGTGAATCCGCATCCTCCGGCTTCCGCCGGCCCGGAGGATGTGGATTCACCGCTGCGGTGAGAGAAAAGACTCCCTGCCAGATTAGGATAGCAGGGGGTCATCTGCGGACGGGGAGACTGTCCGCCGCTTTTCCGCCGCGGTCCCGCGGTGGAAAAGCTCTAATATGATGGCGGTGTCTATCAGGGTGTCGGGGGTGGGGGGTGCACATAAGGGGTACCTATGGTACCCCCCAGCATTTACATGCACAAAGCGGCAGGCACCGCGCGGTGCCTGCCGCTTTGTGCATGTAAATGTTAAACATGCATTTTTAACCTTGCGTCGGGTGCTGCTTCAAGCAGCACCCGCCGCAAGGTTAAAGATACAGGATGTGACCGCCAGGGTGGCGGTCACATCCTAATTGCACTGGAGGGACCGCCGCTGCCCCTGCGGACGGTCCCTCCACCTCGGGGGTGGGGGACGGACGCAGGTCCGTCCGCCATCCTAATGGGCCCCTAGGTCAGGATTGTATGAGGCTAATGGGATAAAATGTTCTGCCTCTTTATAGGGTTAATAAAACCTTTCACATTCCAAAATATAACTCTGAATGTCGAGAGATTAAATTAGATATAAAATAACACGATCATCAGTGAGGAAATGGGGCAAATAAAGTAGAGAAATTAGGAGAATATAGGATGAAAAAGACGGTAAGATCAGTAAGAGAAGACTTAGAGAAGGAGAGTAGGAAAGAAAGAAGAGAAATGAGTGAGATAATAAGAGAAGACAGTACATGTCAAACAGAAAATGATGAATGTGATACATACCTTTGAAAGGAAACAAGCAAACAACAAGGACTGGCGACAGACAATAAAGGCGGCACAGCCAACAGAGTGAGACGCACCATGTCAGGAGACCAAAAATTCACAGGGGGCGAATATGTAAGGATTCTGGATGGTCTACAATTAAGAATAACAAAGAGAAACAAATGAAGATGACTTAATACCGAAACAACCATCAAAATATAACTTGTAAAGGAAGCAACAAATGAAGAGTAGCATGAAATTCTCAAATTATCAGAGATTGTAACATAAGAGTCAAGTTATAGAAGAAAGACCAGCTGTATCCATGGAAGCCACAGAGTGTGAGAGACAAATTTTTTGAAGAATCGCACGGTCTTCAAACGTAGAGGTGCGGTACTGAAAAGTCACTTTAAACAAGCATGGATGAAACAAACCATAGCGTGCACCCAAAGCACACAAAGCTGGTCTGAGATGAAGGAACTCCTTTCGTCATTTAGCGGTTACTGTGGAAATGTCTTGGGCATGAACAATTTAGCTCCAGACCAAATTAATTGTTTTGTAAGTTTGACTGAATTTAAAACTTGCGCAAGGTCAGTAAATTTCAAAAATAGGAGGATTACACAACGTGGTTTTGAAAGAGTGGATAATGAAGAAAGACAGGGACCCAATCTATAGGTACACTAGATATTTAGAGACACTAACACAGGAAGGTCTAGAATCTTTGGAAGAAAAGAGGTGAAGAAGGTCACAAGGTCATCTCCCTCAAGCCTCTCTGGAAGATCATACAAGCAAAGGTTGTTGCGCCTTTTCCTGTTTTTAATGTCCTCAGCCGACTTCCTTAGGAGTAGAAAATCCCTCTCCAGAGATAAAACTCTTGCAGAGATATCTTGTAGATCACTGACATGCTGTTCAACTACGGAGACCCTGGAATTGAGTGAAGACCAATTAGTATCCGGAGCTTGCAGACGTGTATTGTTTTCCACAATAAATGGTCTCAAAGCATGCATTTTCTCCAAGACAGTTGTAGTAAGGTAGTCCACGCTGGTATGATATAATCCAAGTATGGTTTATTCAGGTAAGTAAACAGGTAGCATAACTCCTCATCAGCAGGTAGATAAGTGCTGTAGAGCAGCCCCACCAGGAGCAGCCTGCTAGCTGCTCAGCCCCATCCACCAACTGTCATCACTCATCCAGTCACTCAGCATTTCACTTATGTCCCATTCACCAACATTCCATACAGAACACACACACACACAAGCTGAGCAGCTAGACCAAGGTACATGTGGCATGAATCACAATGCAAGAATACTACATATCTCTTCCCTATTGAACAGGAGAATGACAAAAGCAAAATATTAAAGCTATGAGCATGAAAGAAAAACTATAAAACAGGAAAATACAGCAAACGTAAACAGTCCACAGCCCAAAGATGAGGGAAACACAGCCGGCATCACAAAAGGATATGAACTAATAAAATCAGAGTCAAAAGCCCAGACCCAGGGATTACGGGAACACTGCATCACGAGAGGGAAAGGAACTAGAGACAAGTAGGAAAGATGGATAAAGAATACCCATACCCCTCCTCTAATAAGGAAAAATGAATATGAAAATGTAAGTTCTCCATAAAAGGAGAATAGTCATGTGGACCAAAGGGACTGAAACCCAATATCCTGCACCCAACTGAACCAAGGGACAATGTGTAAATTAATTTATACTCTCCATGAGAGAAAATTCAACATGTCGACTAAAGAGACTGACATCCTGCCCTCCAACTACAAGGGATAACAACGTTACAAGTATGATCTCCATGTAAGGAGACAAACAAGTATAAAGCCCTGCACAACAAAAACACCTCTCCGTCACATGGTGTGTTACGCACACAGGAACAAACCCTGCAACAAAATGTATTTGTGCGGCACATGGTGGCTTACGCACACAGGGTGTAGAACCCTTGCAACAAAAAACAGAACATAAAGTGCATACTTTATGATGTGTTAAATGTAAACAAAAGTATGTGGGACTTAAACCTATTCCAATTCCACAGTAAGGGATACAGTAAGTTGAAAAAATGAGGATATGGGACTAGATTCAATCCTATCCCACAGCAAGGGAAACAACAGTGACTGCAACCCACAGAAATGCATGGAGCAACCACACACACCAACAACAACTCTAATTATAGTACAACATTAAACTGTATCCCACACACCGGTGAGTGACCTCCCACCGAGATATAATCCAAGTACGGTTTATTTAGGTAAGTAAACGGGTAGCATAAATCCTCATCAGCAGGTGTATAAGTGCTGTAGAGCAGCCCCACCAGGAGCAGCCTGCTAGCTGCTCAGCCCCATCCAACAACTGTCATCACTCATCCAGTCACACATTCATTCCACTCATGGCCCATCCACCAACATTCCATACAGAACAACACACACAAGGGCTGAGCAGCTAGACAAAGTACATAGGGCATAAATCACAATGCAAGAATACTACTACAGTGTCCAAAGATACAGGCAAAGCATTTTTCAGCAGAGAAGGAGGGTCTTGTTAAGCCTTTTGTTAGTTTAGAAGCGTGAATGCATTTTTGATGGTGCAATGGACACAGGTGCTGTCCTGGAAGAAATAGATTGAGCCATACTGACAGAATTACACAAATCAGGCATAGGGGGCGCAAAGGAGGGAGAGCTTGACACAGGCAAACCAGCAGTTAGCCTTTTATAGGAATGTAAAAGATGTTTAGTTCTGCCCATGTATTAAGAAAGATACGTTTAACCGAGCATCAGCATAAAAATCTAATAAAATCTCCTTCTAATTAAAATGAAAAGGTGCAGTGGAATGAGTCTTTAAATATAGCTGGAGGAGTCCAAAACGTACAGAGAAAACTCCCAATAGCTAATAAAGAAAAATAGGGAAAAACAGTACCTCAGTAAAAATCCAGACCTGAGAAGAATTTCCTCAAACAGGGGGGAATGCAAAATGGTGACCAGAAGGGAGCAAACTATGTCCCTCAATGTTTTTGAAGCCAGAAGCCCGAAGAAGAATTTGGAGGAAAGCCTCTTGTTCAGGGGAAGTTCCGCTGCATGATTCTCCCCATTTGAGCTGTAGAGGGGCACTGAAACTGACAAAATTAGAACTGCCTCTCCCGAGGCAGCTCCAAGCTCCGAGCTCAGGCAGCCATCTTGAAAGGCACCCTTACGCGCCCCCCACTCTGCGTATTGTAATTACTAAAATGTGTGTCATCTCCCTCCAAAGCTTAGTCTTTGTGTTGCTGTGGAACAGCAAACATTCGTCAAAAAGAAATGGATGAACTTGTAGGAGTTTTTGAACACTTTAATGTTTGTTTCCCATGCTATTAATGAATCTCACATTATGACGGCACAAACACCTAGTCAAACTTTTTTGAGAGTTTTAGCTTCTTCAGAAAGTAATTGGTGTTTGACATCAAGGAGAGCAAGTGCTTCAGATACAAGGACATGAGAGTGAGTGGGTTATTTTACGAAATTTACTCATATCATTCTCTAGTGTATAATCTTTCATCCAGCATCTATGTCACAGCAGTAATGGTATTATTCACACAGCTTTGGGACCAAATTCACAATGATTTCTCAGTGATTAACGTTCACTTGCTCTTGTAGTATTCAAGTCATAGTACTGAGCTCTAGGAGTAAACCTGGAATACCCTGCTTACTTCCGTAATCTGTGACTTACTAATGAAGTCCAGGAGTAGGTCTTGAATACTATAGTAAGTGAAAACTACACACTGAGAAATCACTGTGAATCAGGTCCACAATGTGTGTGAATGCAGCAGGAAATCTCTTTCCAATAGCGAAAGAAAAAGGAAGATTATTCTACAAGATCACCCACCGTAATCAAGGTATCAAAGGATTTGTCTTTCTGTCACAAGTCACTTCTACTTACTTTCTTTTTTTAAAAATCTGAATTAAAATGAAGTGTGGGTAAAGGCTCTATAAATGGTCCAAAGGAAATTGAGAAAGAAATCTGATTAGGAGATATTTCTCTCTGAAGATAATTTCAGCTCACTAATGTGCATAGTCGTAAATGTGTTTGAAATATCCAGTCTCTCTCATCCTTCAGTACAATACTTTAACTCTGTAGTTGACTGGTTGTTACATCCAAATGTTTCTATCCATTAAAATTGAGGTGTTCAGCATTAGCCCAGGAGGGCCTATCATTCAAGCTGGGACATAGACTCTAGGGATTGGTGTTTGAGTTTAACCTAGTCTATGATAGCTTTTCTATCTCATTCTACTTTAAGAACTAACCATCCTCACTCTGCTACCATCTGAGAATGTTCTAATTTCATTGCTATTCCTCCTCTTCGGTCGGTAGACCTTTTGTTAGTTGCATCAGAGGTAAAAGCTTTTGATTACTACAACACATAAACAAAGGCAGTCATGCAATAAAACCAAGACTACTAAATAGAGTTAAAGGGTTTATTACAAACTCAGATACAGACTGCTGTAGATGAGTCTCAAATTCATATCATAACAGTATAATATCACAAGAATAAATCCAAATCTCCTAATGAATTTCAGTCTAAACAGTAAGAAGCAAACCAAGAACTCGGTGGCTGTGATACAAAAGATGAGGAAGAGGATCGGAAGATTAGGCTGCAAGATTCTATCATCCTGCCAAATCATTCGCAGTTCTAAAGAAATGTAACTTATTCTACTCTATCCCAAATAGGGAATCCTACTTAAGTTAAGATGCACAAGGAACAGGTGTCAGTAATATGGAGTCTTGCATACAGTACTCCAAGCCTAAAGGAAGTATGTTGTGACGCCACACAGTTAGAGGAATAGCAAAAAAGGTCTGCACCTTGTGAAATCCTAAGGCTCTCTAGCTAACAATGCAACACCAATTAACACAAAAAGTATTCAAGGTAGCCAGTGTCATCTTCTCCAGTACATTTCCATTTTCCTCTCTAGAATATTGACAACATTCAGGCAAACCTTAAGTGTGCTACCATTAAAATGCCTGTGAACATCCCTTCTCTGCTATTAGAACTGATCTCCCACAATGTCTCCTACTTGCGTAAAGTTCCTCCTGTACCTTACTATTGCTACAAATAAACAATGCCTTTCACTAACTAATCTACACCTGCAGAGGGGAGAACATGCAAACAAAACAATTCTCACATGAAAGTTAAACATGGAATCTCAGGAACTTGAGGCCTGTAATTATGCTAGGTTAGCACAGCAGTTAAAGTGCACTTGACATTTGAATATAGGTGCAAGCTCATTCCCACTTAGTACATGTATGGAATATCATGTGGAATAAAACCATACCTACATATAGCTGAGTGTTGCACCTTAAAACATTTGTATAGCTATGAAAGGGAACTACATATTTTCTAAAATCTTCAACATTATTATCCACACATTAAATTATACTATTAAGTTTTATAATGGAACATTTCAGAAATACATTTGAACCCACCTTTGTTTATTAGAATATTAAACCACATGCAATAAAAATAATAATATTAAGTTCATACAAATCTTCACGAGTCAAAGTAAGTAGGTTATGTGTAATAGTGGAGCCCAAGTTTAAGCTGCTCCAATATTCACTAACAAAACAAAGGGTACAGGGATGTTACAGTTAGGAAATAGAATTAAAGAGCCTTAGAAATCTACTGAAAAGTTAGGCTCAGATTTTACATATATGAAATTAAGAGCTCCTCCTCAGCACGCTCTGCGCTTGCAGACACCACCTCCACGCCAGCATGAATGAGGAACGGACCAGCAAAGTCAGCAACAGATGGATTTATTACAAAAACAGAACCAGCGACGCGTTTCGAGCTGCAAAGCCCTTGATCACGCTGCAACATGTTTAAAGGTAATAATGCTTTTTTATATGCTTATAGTGACAATACCACCGCCCCCTAGTGGTGATCACCGGTGAGCAACAAATAGTGAAAACATACTAACGCCGCTAGTCTTTCTTTGTTTTTTTGACACATAGTACATAGAGTCAATGCAATTCCTGGTTAAATCCATATATATATATCACAGCTTCAGGAAACACCATTACGGAGCACTCCCAGGCGGGTGCTTTCAATGTGGGGGTGCACCCACACATCAATTGCCGCTTCGCTTTCTGTGCGTGAGGCATTATCCTCCAGAAAAAAGCACTCGCAGAGGTCGTTTGGGTCGTTTATTCACCAAAACCAGACACGACAATAAACAGACGCGTTTCGGTAAAGACCTTCATCTATGTTTACCGAAGCGCCGTTCTAAACACAGATTTAAACCAATGATGCTTCATCAACATCGACAAAGGACCACAATCAATCTCGTCAATCTACGTTGAACGAGCGCCATCTTGGAGTGTCTAAATTCATAACACTCAAGGAGACATAAATGAATCACAAGTAAGACATAAATAATAGGTCATTACTACATAATCAAGCCCACAAATGGGCACGTTGCTCTGGCGATCCACACGATACACATAATCTAATCTGTACCACATTCTGTATATAATTAAAGACAGTCGCCAGTAGGTAGTTATATTTAGGACAAACGTTTCCATAGGAAAAGCGTTTTTTGTTTCGCCAAAAACTTTGGTGCTGATTGTCAAATCTCCACGAAAGTTTCAAAAATTGTCCCCTCTTTGGTTCAGCTGCTGTCACTCTTTGGTTCAGCTGCTGTGTTGAAGGTTTTTGGGTGATACGTCAAGCATGGGGCAAGGAAAAAGGGAGGCCCCAAAACGCATTTTCCCCATGTTATATCTAAAGAGAGTTTTCATTTTTTTAACACGTCTCCAGCCCTTATTTCAGAATGCAACTACACCAAATTTGGCAGAAAGTTAGATGTTAGTCCAGAGCATACCTTTTGTGATTTGGTGTAAATCCGTTCAGTAGTTTCAGAGATTTTAAAGTTTTAAAAGTGGGGATGCAAGTCCATGCAGTGGACTGGTGGATTCTACTAAAATTTTATTGGCTGCCATCACTTGAACCAGGAAGTGTTGGCAGCCAACTTGGGACTCGTTGTGAAGCCAAGTCCCAAATAAAAAGTAAAAAATAATGGTATACCCTGACATCTCAGATATGGGGGAGGGCTTCACTGGAGTTAAAAGGCATTTTTTGTTATTTTGTCACAAGTTAGCAGGTGGACCTGTGAATCCACAGCAAATTTAAAAAAAACAGATGCAGAGAATCCTGTGTGTCTTTTTCAATGATTCCCCGGGTGGGCCAAATCTCAGAGCATATTTTAGAATAATATAGGGAATGCCCATGTGGCACCGCCAGCGCCCCAGGGAGTGCCACCTCTTGGGGCAACCAAGTAAACTGATGCTGGGGAGGCCCTTCTTGGCATCTAGCATTTAGCAATAATGGAAGCAGGGGCACATGGACCACCACCACCTCCCCGGGGCTTTATTCGAAAATAAATTGGGTTGCGGTGCTTCACCACAGCCATGGGGACCGCCACCTCCCCGGGGCACTAAATATTATAAATGTGGGGGGTTGTGCGGACCATCCACAGTCCCGTGGGCCACCACCTCCTCTGGACTTAAAATAGAATTGCGTGTGGGGGTGCATCGCTGGGAACTACCACCTCCCCAGGGCTTTATTTTAATAGAGTTCAGAGAAACAATTGCCCCCCCCCCCCACAGGCCCGTGGGCCACAACCTCCCCAGAGAAATTAGTAATAGAAATGCAGAGTGGCTGGATTGCCCCCCTCCTACAGCACTAGGGACCACCAAGTCTCTGGGCCCAAATTGTATATGTGCAGGAGGTCTGTCGCTGGCCCCCGGGCCCTGGGGCAGAATAGAACAAAGGAGAGGGCCACACAGCCCTCCCTGAAGCCCTAGATGGCCCTTGGGCCCACACCCCCGGGCTGGCTCCTGCAATGTCTTGGGGTGCCCACCCCAGGGACATTGAGGATTGCTATGACTTGGTGAGAAACCCATAGCAAATGCTTCTCCACTTCTAGTAAGCAAGAGCAGAAAATGCTCTTGCTTACTAGAACTGCAGCAGAATTGCTTTTGACACAGGGAGCTGCATGCTAGCAGCTCCCTATGTGTAAAAGCAATGCCCGCTCCTGCAGGAAGCAGGGAACTGGCATGGAAGCTCTGCCCCCTCCCTTTAAATAAATAAAAAATAAAACAGAAACGCCGGGACCAGTGGATGGGGTCCCCAGGGCCATTAGCAGCTCGGGAGGGAGGCCACTAAGCCCCCCTCCCTTTAAATACAAAAGAAAAAGAAATGGCTGGACCCCGTGGGATGGGATCCCCGGAGCAGCAAACGCAGTCCCCTTCCCTTGAAGAAATGAAACAAAAAGAGAAATAAAACCCTCCGGCAAGTCGCCGAAGGCCATGCCCCTTTCACCACCACTCTCCAAACATGCCTCCTGGAGCACTGTGGGTTTGGGGATTAAATCCGCTTGCATATAGAGGGTCCTTGGGGACCAACAAGCCCTCCTGTTATCTCCGGTAAGTCCCACACAGTGGGATTGCGGAGAGGTCTTTGGAGGCCACGCCTCCTTTCTCCACCACTCTGCAAATGTGTCTCCTGGTACGTTGCTGATTGGGGAATGAAGTCACCTTGACTCCTGAGGACCTCAGGACTAAAGTGGACTTCTTCCTACAACCAGTAGTGAGCCAGGAGTCGTGTTTGCAGAGTGGTGGAGAAAGGTAGAATGGCATGTAACAACCTCTTGGCAAACTAGCTATGTGGAACTTACTGGTGGTTACAGGACGGGTAATTGGCCCCCAAGTAATCTCTGGAGCCAAGGGAACTTCAGCCCCCAACAATCAGTGCCCCATTAGACACATTTGCAGAGTATGACCTCCAAAGACTTCTCAGCAATCCCGTTGTGTCGGCCATACTGGAGGTAAAAGGAGGGCTTGTTGGCCCCCAAGGACCTTTTAGAGCCATGGGGACCTTATTCCCCAACCTTCAGTGTGTCAAGAAGCACGCTTACAGAGTGGTGGAGAAAGAGTGTGTGGCCTCCGAAGACCTCAAAGCAATCACGGTGTGTGGTACTTACTGGAGGTAACAGGAGGAGTTGCCGAGTTTGCTTGATTTTACAATACACATCAATAAAGCACAAAAAGGGTGACACTGAGGACATTATCTGTTGTGCGTAAGATAATTGTGGAATTCTTCATATTGCATGGTATAAACATGAAAAATAATGCAGGAAGCATAGCAAATAGATATCGCTAAAGAAGCCTACGACCTAGGAATGTCCCACACGCTGCAGCATTACCTCAGTGAGATCACTGAGCAGAATTATAATTACATTCTTCTGGTACACACAAAGCTGTGACCAGTGGCCATGGCTGTGCATTGTTGACCATTATTTTTAAGTTCAAAATCAAATTTATTAAATAAGAACATGTTAATAATACAAATCTGGAACAATACTAATAAGGAAGCAATGATGGAAAAATAATAAGGAGGGAATGGGGGGGGAGGGGAAATAAAAATGTACAATGATGATACAATAAATAAGAAGAACAATTCAATGCAATAGAATCATTACAATAACAAAATAGAGAAGTGAATCATAATAAGGAATGCACAAAAATGAAGGATATAGTAAATAAAGAATGTAATAAAATGCAAATACGGCAATGCAGTAACATAGAATGGTTAAACAGAAAGGAACGTGAAGGGCATCACGGAGGTTTAGAGACCTCCTGCTGCGCAGGTCGAGGGCGAAAGGAACTTAGTGCACACTTATCTAAAAACAATGTAATAGGAAGCCATAATTCAGCACGCTTAGTAGCCAGCTGCGGAGGAAAAACAAAAGCAGTATCGAGTCTATGGTTATGGCAGACATTATACCACCAAGCTTTAAAAGTAATACTGGATGTAGACTTCCAATTGATTGTGATCTGTTGAAAAGCAACTGCTAATAATAAGTCAACAATTCGAACATTAAGGTCAGTATGATCCCAACAAGGGGATAAGCTACCTAAAAAAACATGAGCATTCGAAAAGGGAATATTAGTGGAAAAAATGACATTAATTTGAGCCCAAACTTGCAACCAGAAGGCATGAACATTCTTGCAAAGGAACAACATGTGAAATAGGGTGGCGTGTGGGGAAGCACATGACCAACAAGTATCGGGTGTGTCGGGAAAACGTTTGTGAAGGGTGGAAGGAGTGTGTAGTAAACGGTTATAAATGAAGAATAGGGATTGGACCAAGGAAGCAGCCCTGGAGGATTTACGAATCTTTAACCAGAGCCTATCCCAAAGGGGGATCGGCCAGGAGAGGGAAAAGTCAGTCTCCCACTGCTCCTCAACTTTGCTTTTAAGTCTGGGAATAGTGTGTACATGGAGCTGTTTATAAAGAACAGAAGCCTTTGGAAGGGTAAGTAAAGTGGAGTGAAGGTGTGCGACAGGGTCTGGAGTAGGTGTAGGAGGAGGAGAGGCAGGAAGTGTAACATACACGTCCATAACTGATGCCTTGAGGAGAAGATACTGGGGAAGACAGGAGAGGGGTAAGTGAAAGTTGAGATGGAGAGTGGAAAAGGGTATAAAAGTGGAGTGGGAAAATAATTGGGAAACCCAAAGCAGTCCTTTGGATCTCCAAGACTTCCATAGGATGGGTTTACCTCGGATCAGAAGGTATTGATTATTCCAGATAGTGGAGGAAAGGAAGGCAGCAATACAAGTAGGAGCCGGAGGATGAGAAGAAAGGAGGAGTTTGAGGGTGAACTTATGAATAGGGGTAAGGAGCGAGGCAGGCTTGCGGGAAAAGGAGATGCATTCAGCAAAAGAAAAAGGGGAAAGAAAGAGGCGCTCTACCTTCGTCCATAAAGGGCATGGAGACTCAGGATCTTGCAACCAGAAGGAAGATTGACGTAGCAAAAAGGCCTTATGGTAAGCAGAGAAATTTGGAAAGTTTACTCCACCTTCGGAGGTGGGACGACTAAGTCTAGCTAAAGACATTCTAGGTTTGTTTTTATGCCAAAGAAAGGAAGATAAAACCGAATGTATTTTTTTGATGAGTTTGGCCGGAATAGGAACAGGAATGTTGGACAAGGTATAAAGAATAATAGGGGTGAGCATCATCTTGATGGTATCAAGGCGACCCCACCAGGACAAGTAAAGGGGATGCCATCTAGCTGTGAGATCAGATATTTTCTGGATGCACTTGGTTAAACAAAGGGAGACGGTGTCACGAATGGAGGGGGTAATATGTAAACCTAGGTATTTAATATTGGAAGGGCTCCAGGTGAAATTTGAAGCAATGAAATCATGTTTAAAAGTAAACTTTGTTAAAGGTAAAATTTCGCATTTGTCATTATTAAGTTTATAACCCGAGACTGAGGAATAATGTTGTACTTCTGTTAAAAAAGCAGGGATGGAAACAGTAGGGTTTGAAACAAATAACAAAATGTCGTCCGCGTAAGCAGCCAGTTTTATGGAGAGCTCTGTAGTACTGAAACCAGTAATATTAGGGTTTTGACGCAGTTTGGATAAAAAGGGTTCGAGGGCCAGGTTAAAAAGGAAGGGAGAAAGGGGACATCCTTGACGGACACCTCTACCAAGATTAAAATAAGGAGAGATTTGGCCATTAGCGAAAACTGCAGCTCGGGGATGAGAGTATAACAATGAGACTAGGGAGATAAACTTAGGACCGAATCCAAACCAAGTTAGGGTGTGAAAAAGGTATGGCCACTCGACCCTGTCGAATGCCTTTTCAGCATCTAATGCTATGGCTGCAAGGGGAGATTGGAGACGAGAAGATTTCGTTAAGATGTTGAATAGGAGCCGTGTATTATCTGTAATGTAACGGCCTTTAACAAAACCTGATTGTTCATCTCCAAGCAGGTCAGGGAGCAAATGATCCAATCTGATTGCCAATAATTTAGCAAAAATTTTGTAATCTATATTAACTAATGAAATAGGTCTGTAATTTTTACAATATTGGACGTCTTTTCCGGGTTTGGGAATTAAACAAATATGGGCGTCAGAAAAAGTACCAGAAGAAGTGCCCATGTCAGTAAAGGAGGATATAAGGGAGTGAAGTTTTGGAATAAGAAGCTTCGAAAAATGAAGATAGAACTCAACAGTGAACCCGTCAGGGCCAGGGGCTTTGTTCAATTTCAAACGATGGAGAGCAGCAAATAATTCCGTTGGTGATGGTTCAGATTCTAAGGAGGAGAGGTCAAGAGGGAAGGAAGGGGGAGCTCGAATAGTGGAAAAAAAGTGAGTAAGAGACTGAGGAGAAGAGGGTGTATCTGAAGTGTATAAAGACTCATAAAAACGTGAGAAAGTAGCAAGAATGTCAGCATCTTTATGTTGTAAATGGGCATTATCATCATAGATTGATTCAATATTGACCTTATTCTGTTTGATCTTTAAGTAATTAGCAAGAATCTTCCCGGCCTTGTTCCTACCACCATAAAATTTGGCACTAGATTTAAGCAAGTACAGAGAAGCATCTTCAGTGGACCGTTCATTAAATTTAATCTTGGCAGCAACCAAAGATGTCAGACTATCTGAGGAATGAGAAGTGAAGTAGGCGTGTTCCAATCTTTTAATGTCATGAAGAAGGGTTTTGGTAAATTGGCGGGCAGATTTACGTTTTTTAGCAACATAAGTAATAATAAAATCGCGAGCCGCTGCTTTAAAGGTATCCCAGAGGGTATGTTTCGAAACGAGTGGGGTATCATTGAAGAGGAAAAACTCATCAAAAAAGGCAGAGAAAGAAGCGGAGAAATTGGGATCCAAAAGAAGGGCATTGTTGAAACGCCATCGTTTAGGACCATCAGTTTTGGGTAAAACTTCGAGACTGACCAATACAGGGGCGTGATCGGAAAGTAAAATCGGGCCGATTTCTGCTGCGTGGAGGGTTTGAGTGAGTGCGTGGGAAACAAAAATTTAATCAAGCCGTGATTGGGACCGATGGTGGGGGGAATAAAAAGTGAATTCTTGTAAAGTTGGGTTGCATAAACGCCAGGAGTCCACAAGCTTATGTTGTAAGATAGCTTGGGTGAACAATTTGTGTGATTTCGTAGGAATATAATTGGCATCAGACTTCCTGTCCAAAAAAGGATCATAAGGGTGATTGCAATCACCCGCAAGGATGAAGTTATCGTCCATGAATTGGGTGATGCGGGGAGAAAGATCTGCCCAAAAAAGGGGTTCACCGGTTGTGGGACCATAGACATTAAGGAGAGAGATTGGAACACCTCTAAGTGATAGTCTGACATGAATCCATCTGCCATTGGTATCTGACTCTTGGGAGATAACCGTTAGAGGAAGTGACCTGCGACATAAAATGGCAACACCATTACGTTTCCCATCACCCTGTGAGAAAAAGACGTCACCCACCCAACCTCTCTTAAGTTTGTCAGATTCTAGGTCCGAAAGGTGAGTTTCTTGAAGAAACGCAATGTCGATATTCAATTTAGCTAAGTGAGATAAAATGCGTTGACGCTTAATTGGGGAGTTAATACCCTTAACATTCCATGAAACCAAATTCAGAGACATAGTATATACATAAAAGCCATATAGTTCTTGAGCAATGATTCAAAAAAGTAATGAGAAATAGAAAAAAAGAAGGTAGAAGAAAATGAAAAAACGAGGAAAAAGAGACGAAAAAAGAAGACAGGAAGCTGTGGAGGATGGGAGAGATATGCGTAGAAATAGAAATGAGAGAGAGGGAAGAGATCAAAGAGTGATGAGGAATGAGTGAGAGGCAGAGGAGGAGTACGGAAGCATTGAGATAGGGGTAAGAAGTAAATAGAAAAAGAAAGGAAAGATGTAATATAACCGGAGGTGAAAAAAATCATCATCATAAAGCAAAACATGTAGTCATTGTTAAAGAAAGGGGAAATAAGGAGGAATAAAAAACAAGGAAGGTACAGAGAACATGAAAACGACATACTTACAAAGGGGAGGTACGAGAAGAGGTTGGGGGGGGAGGAGCCAGGTGGGAGAGGCAACACAACCGAGGGCTTCCGGCAGGGAACCAGGGAGACGACATCGTACGATGGGGAGTTCCTGCAGAAACAAAGACGGATTAAAACTGAGAACAATAACACAAAGAGCAATAGCAAAAAATGAAGAGAGGGAAATGAAACTAAGTAAAAGCATTACTGTAGTAAAAAGGAATAGGATAAACAAGCAATCAGAAATTTCCAAAAAAAGGGAAAGACACGTTAACTGAACCTAGGAGGAAAAAGAACTATGCCAGCAGAACCAGGTAATCAGCCAAAAACAAGAGGCAAACAACAACATAGCATTAAAAGAACTGTAATGTGAGAACAAGTATGTGATGCGAAAAGTCAACCAGGAGAGGAAGACGAAGGACCAGAGGTATCCATGGTAGAGGTACGGTGTGCATTGATGAAGCTCTGCAATCGCACAGGATCCTCGTAAGTGGTGGTCTTATTATTGTAGGTGACCTTAAACAGACATGGGTGATACAGGCCATATCGGGCACCCATGACTCGGAGGGACTCTCTCATGCTGAGGAATGCTTTCCTACGATTAGCAGTTGCTTTGGCATAATCCTGGGCAAAGAACAATGGAGAATCGAGCCAAGACAATTTGGGAATAGCCTTGGCAGCTGCTAGAACTTTCAGGAGGTCCGTGTATTCCAGGAAATAAAGAATAACCCCTCTTGGCTTTTGTGACATGGAGAGGGAAGTAGGCAGACGGCCTAGACGATGCGCCCGTTGAATGTTGAGAGAGGTATCCTGTGGCATATGTAGCAATTTGGGAAGGAAGGACTTGAAAAAGGCAGGCGGGTCAGACCCTTCAAGATTTTCCGCCAGGCCGTAAATGCGAAGATTATTACGTCTGCCTCTATTTTCCAACTCCTCCACCTGCTTCTGAAGGGCACCTACTTGTGAGGACAGGTGCGTAACTTTAGTTTGAGATTCTTGAAAAGATGCGACAGAGTGTTCTACCGTAGAGACTCTCGTTTCAATTTGAGACCAATTTTCTGTCAGAACTTGGAGTTTGGTGTTAGTTTTCTCCATGAAGGGGCGTAGGGTCCCAATTTCCTCAAGGAAAGGACGAAAAGAACGGATTTCTTCCAATAAAAGTTC
Organism: Lissotriton helveticus; assembly: GCF_964261635.1. Lineage (NCBI taxonomy): Eukaryota > Metazoa > Chordata > Amphibia > Caudata > Salamandridae > Lissotriton > Lissotriton helveticus. The sequence continues at coordinate 1,595,520,596 of NC_136059.1, read as the reverse complement.
CATGGATACAGGTGACGATGATTTAGGTGGAGACGGAGGATGTTTTTTGAGCCGTTTGGCAGTGACTTTTGCTGAAGAAGTGGGAGAAGGCGCTTCCATGAGTGACTCCGAGTCTGAGGGTGGAAGGGAATCTTCCAGTTGGGATAAAGCCGAAAAAACTTTAGAGTTCTTAACAAAAGCCACTTTGGCAGGTACCTTCGGTGAGAAGCGAGACATTTGTTGTTGTTTGCCCATGTGGAGGAGCCCAAACGAAGAGTGGCAAACACTTGGTGATAGCGCTCAAGAACACTAGCCACAGACTTTGTAGAAGCACTAGACCACCTCTCCAATTATGAGGAATAAAGCCTGAGGACACGAAAGAGGTAAAATGGATAAATACATGCGATGGAGGCAGTAAGGAGTTGAGTCATTGAAGAAAATACTGCAGACAGGGAACATGCACCATTGGAGGAGGAAAACACCCAGCCATTTGCATCGCGTTGAACAGTAAAACCTTCACTGAGAAACAGGGAGCATGAAATTGTACATGAAGGAAGAAAATTGTCCAACTCAAAAAATATACATTTAGAAGTCTAGCATCATGGCAGTGCTAAGAGTAGAAGCAGGCATGTGAGGAGTGGCTGCAGCATAAATTCAAATCTTAGGGAGAGAAATATCACTGTTGAAATGAGTCTCGAGGTAAGACATTAGCTGGCAGAGATAATAAGTAATCTACCACCCCTGCTGAAAAATAGCTATAATTAAGGCAGAAAAAACGTTGTAGCAGGCAACCAGACAAGAATGCGTCATGTAGAGATTAAGCCTGGAGGCGGAGTTGAAGCAGAAAAGACATACTGCTGTTTAAGGTGAAATAATCCAGAGCGCACAAAATGGCGGTCGCGCTGTAAGGAGAGGCAAAGAGAACTGCCGGCATGAAGTGGCAATGAAGCAGAATAGCAGGCTTGTACCTCATGAGGGCTGGAGAAACATTCCATAAATATCGCAGCACACGCTCTGGTGCTGGGCAGGCGAACCGCTCACATCGCCGTCAGGGGCTGCCTCAGGACGGGACTCGCGGAATGGCGTCTGTGGACGCCGGAGCGCCCTCGCAAGTGAAACAGTGATTACTTGCTTCTCCGACGTCAGGAATGAAGATGCAGCATCACCGCCTCATGCCAAAGTTAGTCCTACGGCTACACAGGGACGCAGGACAGGAACTGCGCGCTGACAGAAGAAGGTCTCCCGGTGCCGCTTCGGAGCCTCACGGAGTCGCCGCCATCTTCCACGGCGCCAAGCCACGCCCCCCATTGTTGACCATTATGAATCACACGAATATCAATGATGACATTTGACACAGCCTGAAGGCAAGAGATCAATCTGTGATATGCACCATCCTCCATATTTGCAGCTGGAAGTATGCATGCCACATGATCTCTCTTTGTTGTGCAGTCCAAAACAATGTAATTACATTTTCTTTGTGTCATTTTAACAGTGTCTCTGTTGTCTACTAATTGATAGACATGTTTGTATTATGCCCTGATTCCAATCATTAGTTACACAACATTTATTACAATGTTCCTTTTTGCTAGCCAGCATATTATTTATTGTCACTCAGGCATTTGGCATATGTTTGGCTCAGATTGCTCACCCATGGTACAGGCCGTGCATGTGTGTGTTTCGCATATTGTGCGTAAGGCATGCAATCTAAGACATCTGAAACACTGTTAAGCAAATGCAGGATCATGTTGGTACTTTGATCACTATTAGACTGTGTTGTGGTATTAGCCAGGACTGCATTATTTAGTGTGCACTATGTTCATTTTGTATACCCATTTGTTTTGAAATGACAATTCTTGATTGGAATAAAAACACAAATACAAATTTTGGAAATGCACATTCTGACACCGTCTAATTTTCTCTGGACCTCTGGCCCTTTTTGACACACAGTACTAACTGGTTTACTCTTGGCATCCTTCTGCTGGCCTTTAGTTATAGACCTAATACAGACGTCTACTCACACTGAACGCCGCCAATTACATTGCACATATTTAAGGTTGTACCAGATATGTTTTAATGCATGGGCCCAAGGCCCCAGCCTTTCAGGGGGCCCCCTGATGGAGCCAGCTCTGTTCTGCAGAGAGACTTGCTCCGATGACCGTGACTATTTCTTAAAGGAATTGTTTTAAATAATGTTTTCCTTTAATTTATTTTTCATGTGGGTGATGTGTGAGTCTCATGCAAATAACTGGTGTGTTTATGTTTCATGCAACAGCCATAAAAGAAAGTATCTTTTTAATTAAAACAGGGCCTCACTTATAAGAAATTGGAGGTTGTCAGAGAGGTTATTTGCAATAATAGTAGTGAGCAGCTGCTTTGTTACAATATTGAAAACGCATCATTATTCCTGAATATTAGATGTAAACACATTTAGGCATTTGGATGGGTGTACTGTGCAGTCAGTGAACTGGCCAAGAGAGGGCATGAAAGAGCTGAAACCGGACCATATATTCAAAACTTTTCCGAACAGGGGCCCCATTACATGTTTGGCCCACAGCCCCCAAAATCCTTAAAATGTCCCCGGGTTGTACACGTGTATTGTCCTATGAAGCTGCAATCACTGTTCATATTGCAGACTTATTTGAAATATGTGTGGATAATATATACGTTAATTTCTTTTATTGTGATTCATAACATTTTTGGACCCAGTATAACAAAGACGTGCTATTTAAAGGAAGTTAGTTATATAAAGACATCATCTCTGACCTTCACAGAGAGAGCCCGCACAGCAGCCAGCGTAAGTAACTATAGTTCCACACATCAACTCAGGGATTATAGGCAGTTCCGCCGGATCAAAGCACTCAGTTACTGCCATCATTTCCTTGGTATGTCTCAATCTATCGATCGTATATTGCTGTTTGGATGGCCAAGTTCAAGGATGGTTCTAGGATTTGTGGTGCCCAGGGCAGAATGGAACAGGCGCTGCACCTGTAAGGTGTAACATCACAGGAAATTACATCACAGTAAGTGACATCAATTGACCATTCCTGTTCCAGCATTGTTGAAGCAGCGTTTAAAGAACCTACTTACCTAGCGTGAATATCACTAAAATGGCTAAAATATAAATAATAACCTCAAGAAAATAAGTACATATTATTAAAGCTGTATTAAGTGGAAATAGATTACATTAATAAACAGATTGTCCCAGAGCTATGCAACAGCATTTGAAGTTACTCCCCAGCCCTCTCATTACGCCTGCGACGTTCAAGATACGGCATTTGTTTATCAGCGGGCATTGGGAGTTCCCCACAAAGGGATATACGCTAGATGAGGTGAGAGACTGGTAAGTACTGCAGCAAACAACAGAGAGATAAGATTGCAAAAGATAAAAAGAGGAGAGGGTGACGTTGTGGTTAATTTATTAGCAAGCAGAAGCATCAGAGGCTGGCCCACACCTGCATAGTTAGCACCTAAACACAGCAATTACTCTCGGACTATATTAACAGATGCAAAGAGCTTAACTAAATGAAAGATATAGAGAAAGGATGGCAAAAAAACAGAAAACAATGCGTGAACAGAAAAAAAAAAGACTGTCAAACGCTACTCCTGGACCCATATATTTTTTAAGCTGTATTAAGTGGAAATGCATTATATTAATCAAACTGGGTGAAAAAGCTAGAACAGGTCTCTACAAAATGGATTTGATTACTCCAATATTCACACACTCTTTCTAGATTTGTGCATAATTACAATTTCAATACACATTTTCCTATAGCTATACAGCAGCACTTGAAGTGACTCCCTCTGCCATCCCATTACACCAGTGATGGTCAAGATAAGTCATTTGATTTTTAGAGGCATTGATGGAGTAACAAAAAGAGATGCATGCTGGATGAGGTGAGTGTAAGAGGGTTGGGTGGATGTATAGATGAGGAGGTGGCTGTTTAGTCTCAATAATGGTTTAGTAGATAATCCAATTTGCAAAGAAATGAATGAATAGGTTTTTCATTAGGTATAGTTAGTAAATATGGTAAAGTGTAGTTTTTACTGACTCTCACCTTCTCCTTTCCTCTTCTAGGAACTTCTGTGAGATGGTATGGCACCCGGACTCTTGGAGGAAAGAGAAACAGCAGCAGTAAGTATTTTATTTATTTATTTTCTGGGTTTATTTAGGATACCCATCACCTCACCCTTCATCATGTAAAAACTACTCACTAGGCAGAAGAGTGAGGTTTCTTTCGCCACTCTGAGGAGTTTCTTATCCTCTAGGGAATTTTCCTCCAAATAACATACACTTCTGCTTCCTGGTAATAACGTGAAGAAAAGAAAAAAACAAGGACCTGATATAATGGAAAGGTGGGAGCAAGTCCTTTAGATGTTTTATGCTATCTTTTCCTTTAATGTCAAATTACCTCAGCGTTTGGTCTGTTTACCCCAGTTTTGGACTTTTGGTGTATGTGAAAACACGAAGAAAGTGAAAATAAAGGGCCGGCACATTGAGAGGGGTTCCATGGTAATACCCGACCCCGTGTTACACCCAAGTACCTGTCACGTGAGATCTCCGTCTCTCCTCCCTGCCAAAACCAATTCAACCCTTGTTTATTCTGACTCACCTGCTACACCGCAATTCTCCTGAGTTGCAGCAGACCTCTCAGCATCCTCTGGGGGTAGCCACCAATCTTCGGTCCACTCCTTAGTGTTGGCTTCCAAGCCAGTGGCGTTTTACAGCGTCTTCATCATTCCTGACTTCTTCTCTGCCTTCCGTGCTCCTGTGGTCCTTCTCCAGGCAAACCAGGCATCTTCCTTCTTCCAGTGTCTTGCTTCCGGACATGCACCCCGGATTACCGATGACAGAGTCTTTTTCTACTCCTCTCGACGACCACCATTGGCTCTCTTACAGATAGAAATTGGCGTTCTGTTTAAAAAGTCAAGCCTCCTTTTTATTCAAAGATGTGTCTTTGAGGTTTGTAGGGAAGCATGCAGGTTTTGGTCCCCAATCACCACATACCCGTCTTCCCTTACGAGGAGTTTTTAAAACCTGTTCAATTTTCATGGTTTTTTGCAACAAATCAGTTAGGGGGGTTGTGAGCTAAGAAAAATGGGGTACAAACTGATGGTAATACTCCAAATGTACTAGAAAAGCCCTAAGTTATTTTCTTGTTTGAAATGGCCACTATTTTTTCTGTTTGGGATTTAATAAGTCCTTCACCCAAGAAAAAAAACAAGTATTTTACTTTGCACGCAGCCAAAATGATTTTGGATAGATTAAACTCAAACTCAAAATGACTTTATTTCGGATATATTGCAATCCATAAAAGTACACACAATAGACAAAACATATTAAAACATCACAATGATCACAAAGTCAATCTTAAATTACATACAACTCAAATATATCATAAAAACGAGTGCATTGACAGAATCAGAATAAAAAGTGCAAGTAATGTCCAAATACAGAATATACGAAATAAAGTGCGATAGTGCCATAAACTGCAGTTAATGCACATTTACTCATCCAAACAATTTCTTAGTCTCATGGTCATTTTTAAAAATTCTAACACCTGAAGAACACTATCAGGATGCAACAACTGTAAGTATATAAGGGCGGGTCTAATTTGGTTAAAATTTAATTTCTTTAAAAGGGTAACCAAAAACCGCTTTCGGGGATATTCATAAAATGTACATAAAAATATAAAATGCAGCATATCCTGTGGAGACTTCCCGTCGCAGCCACAGGGTGCTGCTGGTTTCTTAAAAATGTCCGACTTGGGTCTAATTAAAAGCTGATGAAAGATGTTAAACCTGAAACGGGTCAGCAAAAATTTTTCATGGGAGGTGAAGGAGCATGTTAGATACAATTCCATTGAATTACAGGTACTCAACATGATGTATATTCTAACATTAGGTTTCAAGAGCTCAACTACATCTCTTACAGCATTACGGTTCAGGATAGATTAATCTTAAGGCCACATTTGTCTAAAGCTTGTATAACTACTTGTACGTTATTAAAACCCAGTATTCAAAGATAATTCCAAGTTAGGCTTTATTCAAATACAACCATCGACATAAAGTAGGTCTAAACTGCAGCACCTCCAGAGTCAGAATGCCACAGAACAGACCATGCAGTAATGGGATTCTAATTCCATTACCAAGACATGCAAGTGTTTCTCAAGCTCTATAGTTAGGCATGCAAGTAAATTACAACACATTCCCTTTACACAATTAAAAAAAATAACAGTACAATAAATGTTTCATTATAATTGTCTGATACATCAGAAAAACAAGAACAAAAGAACAATGAGATAATTCAACACAGCAGTGTGTAAAGATAAACAACAAAATTATTTGAGGGACACTAAATTCTAATATAAAATATAATATTTGAATTTCACAGGTACATGCTTCAGTCTAGTAGAACTAGTAGAATTATCATAGTTTGCACCTCTGTCCATAGAAATACTACTATGGCCACAAGTTGCACAATGAGTTTTCTCAACAAATTTAGCCAACCTAGACATACTCCAAGGACAACCATTGTCCAAAGTCACCATATTTTTCTTAATTGCGGTGATGACAAAAGGGCCAAGAAAATTGGACAATCCTTTGTGACAATGCTTGGCCTTTTTTACCAAAACACAATCACTCAGACTCCACTTCTTCACCCTCACTGACATTTTGTCATCATACCGCAGTTTATATTCCTGCTGATACTCAGCAAGTTTACTCCTCTTCAATTCTCCAGTCACAACACTGTTCTTACAAACAGGAAGCCACACTGGATTTTATTTAGAACTCGCTATCCTCCCTCTTAAATCTTCAAAAGGCGATTTCTGAGAAATAGCATTAGGAAAAGTGTGGTGTGCCCACCAAGTTTCTCTTAACACCTTACTAAAGGAAACTCCAGAATCATGTGCCCGCTGAGCACAGCTCTTGACGACTCTATTCATCCTTACTATGAGCTCATTGGCCTGTGGAAAATATAAGACCGTCTTTTGATGGATTATCCCCAGATCTTCAAGAAAAGCATACATTTAATGAGAGGTGAACTGCACCCCATTGTCAGTGACTAAATATTTGGGTATGCCTTCTGAGGCAAAAACATCTTTCAAAAATTCAATCACTGACCTCGAATTTACAGTACTCATGCATTTGGAAACCGCCCACTTTGAGGTGTGGTCCACTAAAAGAACAACAAACCTCTCATGATAAGGCATTAAATCAAAATGGCCCATTATATCCAACCCCAACTTAGTCCACACAGCATCAGGTACTCCCACAGGAGAAAGAGGAACATGACTGTTCACATGAGACTAATCATTAATGGCACACAGATGACAGTCTTTGAAAACACTCTCCCCTATCCGATCCATTCCCGGCCACCAATACCTCTTTCTGACGCGTGCTTTCGTAACACTCCTACCCAAATGGCCCTCGTGAGCTAAGTTGATTACCTTATCCTTAAGTTCATCAGGTGGAACCACCCTGTCACCTCTCATCAAATTTAATTGACAAAACGTTAGATCATCCCTAACATTCCAAAAGGGTTTCTAGTCAGAATCCAGATCCTTGTAATCTGGCCAACCATTAGAAATATCCTCTTTAAGAGAGACAAATACTTTATCATTAGAAGTACAAGATGACCACTCTTCCTTTAACAATGAATTCTCCATCAACCAATTTACACACTCAAACTCTGCTCCCACATGTTCAGAGTCTACGGGCAACCTTGACAAGCAGTCAGCAGATTTATTGTTCAAGCCTGATATATACTGTCCCCGAAAATTAAATTCCTGCAGGCCTTCACTCCATCTCTTAAGTCTAGGAGTCATGTGGTCACTGTAATGGCACAAGAAAATCTGAATAAGGGGACGATGATCAGATTTCACTGTGAATTAAATCCCCCATAAGTTAAACCTGAAGTGTTGTATTCCTCAAAAGACACTCAGTACCTCTCTCTCAATACAAGAGTAGTTAACTTTGGCTTCTCTAAGAGATCTGGAGGCAAAGGCTACTACTCTTTCTTCCTCATCTACAACTTGGGAAAGTACCACCCCCAGTCCCTTGAGACTGGCATCAGTTGAAAGGATAGTTTTCAACTTGGTATCAAAATGACCTAAAGTTGGCATTTTCCTAATTTCTGACTTGACCAAATTGAAAGCTATCTCACATTCTGGTGTCCAAACAAAGCGTGTTCCTTTTTTTAATAAAATCCTGATTGGCTCAACTTCACTAGCAAACCCTTTTACAAACTTAGAGTAAAACTCTGCCATGCCCAAAAATTATCTAACTTGCTCTTTGTCTTCAGGTGCAGGAGCTTTGACAATGCTCTCCGCAAGCTGTAGCTTAGGCTGTATACCCTCACCTGAAATGACGTGACCGAGATAGGTAACAGACTCCAGTCCAATTCGACATTTTTCTTTCTTAACAGTGAGTCCTGTTTCACATAACTTGCTCCACACAGATCTCAAAACAGTCTCATGCTCGCACTCATTCTTACCATACACAAAAATATTGTCCTGGAAAAACAGAACGTTTGGTAAGCTCCGAAGAATCATCTTCATCACTCTTTGAAAACAGGCTGCCACCGAGGCTAACCCGAGAGGCATCTTCAAGAAGGATACGCTCCCAAGGGCTTAACGAAAGATGTCAAATGCCTTGGGTCTTTGTGAAGAGTGATCTGATGATAAGCAGATGATAAATCTAGTACGCTGAAAATTTTGGCCCCTTTCAGCAAACTAATGGACTCATATATGTTGGGGAGAGGCTGTCGGTCCACCTAGATCCATTTGTTCAATCCGCGTAAGTCCACACACATCCTCACAGCAAACCCACCATGTTTGGGTGCCAAAACCATCGGAGATAACCATTCCGAGGCTTCGATCTCTTTAATCACACCCAACTTCACCAACTTTTCACGTTCAAGTCTTAACATCTCAATCATCAAATTTGGCACTTTCGGTACCTTATGTACACAGGGTTTGGCTGAATTCTTTTAAATAATCCGATGCTCAAAACCTTTGAGACACCCAAGAGCATCTGAAAATACCTCAGGAAAATCATTACAATATTTACTTTTAACATCCCCAACATCAATTGACAAGACTTGTTTTGGTGAGTCCTCACACACTCTATCAATCAACATGACTTGATCTTCTGGGTTCTTGGCATTAGGGTTTAAAATTATGCCCAAGTCACGTTGATGTCTCCAACCCAGAAGATTATCTCCTCTCACAGCCACATACACCTTCCCTACTATCATCTTCCCTTTGAACACAATCTTTGCTGTCACATACCCCACAATATCCACACAAAACATAACCCATAACTGAGAGGAGACATATCCGGAGGCAAAAGCTTTACATTTTCAAGTCCTACAACCTAATCCCATATTTTGTTCCCAGTCAAGGTAAATTGGGAACCCGAATCAGCCATAGCGTTGAATTCATTATCATCTACAGTAATATTACAAAAAGGCATAACAATTTTGTCAGAGTCAACCTTGCCATCATTTTCAGAATTACTGGAAATGACTACAGTGTGAATACTGTCCAAAGTGCTTTCCATCGCATGACCTCTCTTTGTAGATTTACAAACACGAGCATAATGTCCTTTGATTCCACAGTTGATACACACTCTCTAGCAGAACAGTTGGGAAAACTAGAAGAGTGAGAGGAACTGCCACACCCATAACAGCGTATTCTTTGATTATCAGTATTTTTTTTTCACTATCAAAGGAACGTTGTTGCGTAAGTCACATTGGTTACGTGGTTGAATATCTCTGCTTGTGGTATTGGTGGTGTGATGTTATGTGTCCTTCGAGACATTCTTGTTCTTTGTACCTAAGGACACTTTTGCAATGTTGTCAGAAACCTCATCACTTATGTCACATTTCGACATGGTGTGCACTGCATCTTGACATTTCTTTGTTCTTTCATCATGAGCTTGGTCACTATTCTCACAATTTTTCCCTATCTCTTTCACCCACGAGGAGATATTTTCAACACCTTCTACAATTGCAATGGCCTCAGACAACGTGGTATTTTTGGATAAAAGTTTTTCTTGCACTCTTGTGCTGTTACTGCACCTTACAAGCTGATCTGCAAAGAATCTGACAGTTCACCAAACTCACATTTAGGGAAGCAACATAGGTTCCCACACGTTCAGTAGAACCTTGGATTCTTGTGAAAAACCTATGACGCTTCAAAACAAGGTCCAAAATATCTTTCTAACATGGTCATGGACATCTCATATACATCTGTAGGTTCACCATCACTATTACCAATATTTATGAGGTCCATGCTGTCATAAATATTTCTGCCATCCAAACCTAAATTATGTAGTAATATGGCTTGCTTCCTGAAAGCTGAAGATTTCTCTCCCCCAATTGCCTTTATATATGAGTCAAACAAATTAATCCACCTTTTCCAGGGAAGAATAGGTTCTCCTGTTTCATACAAAAATGCTGGAGGTTGAGACATGCTGGTAGAAGTAGCCATAACTGTTATTCACAAAATAACCGACATTAGAAATTCTTAGTCACAAGGTAAAATTCTCACCGTAAATAAAACTCTCCAAAGTATGATGAAATTGTAATAAATGATGATCTTTGCACAGTAGAGTGAATTGCGCTGTCTTCACCATGTAGAAACAAATGTTTTGATTAAATGTACTTTATTCTTCGGTAAATCCGAGCGCTGCCCAATCCAAAATGGCCACCACGATGTGACCCGTGACGACGTGACGAGTGACACGTGACGCGTGCAACATGAGCGTCAGCGTCAAACTCCAGGATGCAGACACTCGGGTGGAATGGAGAGGAGGGAAGACTGAAGAAATATAAATCAATATTATGTAATATTGGCCTAATGTATCCAATATATATTAGCATACTGTCTTTAGAAAGTCCATCCATTGTGAATATATTTAAATCATGTATGCATTAAGAATCGGGACTTTTCTGAAGAAACACCATGTTGGTTTCATTTCCCCGTACCTCTTGATCTTGCTAGGAAAACACGTGACTTGCCACTGTGTAAAGAGAGAATCTAAAAGGTCGGCCTGGGCTATGAATGGACCATTGATTCTTACTTGGGAAACTCAAGGTTACATCTGCCTTTCGCGTGAGATGAGCACATTCTTGCAGATGCCGTGCATGTACTCCCGTGCCTGAGAACGAAAAGGGAGTCACCCTTCCTGAGCTGCCCAGTAATGAATAGCTAAGCTTTGAACTAATCATGTGTGCCATATATGGTTCCTTCCTGAAGCGAAGGGGCCAAAGGAGGTGTTCTTCCTTTTACAGTGATAATGTGTGTTGAACTGAAAGTATAAATGACCTGTTTGAATATGAACCGGCAGTCTTCTTGTCACACTGACTGGGTGTGGACGGGGAGGCTCCTCTGCGCAGAGTCCATTTAGAATAAATGATTGGAACTTCTTCACTGCCAACTATTTGGTCATTTGTATTGGGGCTATTAGAGGGTATGGCTCTATCAGGCTCTATTTTTTCTAGTACTACAAGGCGCCGCCTGAAATGGCGAGAATGAGCAAGATGCAGGTTTCGCAAGAGCATAGCACGCAATGGCGTTTGAAAGTAAGCTAGTAACTGCCACTTACTTTTCCATTAAGTCAAGATTAAATTCCACAACTCCACAATTCATAAATGTGCTCCAGCGAAGATTAATGAGTGATGAGTGATGATGACCAAGTGATCCAAAATTCAATTAAAATCCTAAGAGCTTGATGTTGATGAAAATCCAATTCCAATCCAAAGTTTTGAGTGTAGAAAGAAATGGGCTCACAGGGGAATCGATGGTTGAAGCTTGCCTCTAAACAAGAGCCCCTCATTGCCAGTATTAAAAGCCAGTATTCAAAGATAAGTCCAAGTTAGGATTTATTCAAATACAACCATCGACATAAAGTAGGTCTCAACTGCAGCACCTCCAGAGTCAGAATGCCACAGAACAGACCATGAAGTAATGGGATTCTAATTCCATTACCAAGACATGCAAGTGTTCTACAAGCTCTATAGTTAGGCATGCAAGTAAATTACATCATACGTATTGTAAATGCTGTTCCCACGTGGAGCAGTAGATAATGATGTAATCTTAATAGGCTGCTGCATGCCGTTCATGAGAGCGGAGTATAGCGTTCCTCATATGCTGAAAGGTTGCGGGGTCCTGGTGAAGCCGGAAAAGGTAGGACCTTAAACTGATATAGGCCTCCTGGGGTTGAGGAGGGTGTTTTTTCTCTGCCACGCTTTCTTAAGGTGACTTGCCAGTACCCTTTGCATAAGTCAAGGGTACTAATATGGTGGGCCTCACCTAGCCTTTATACCATTTCATCCACTCACATGAGTGGACATGCATCAAACTGGGAAATATTGTTGACTTATATACTGAATTGGGCAGATCCATCTGGTTTGGGAACTAACACAATTGGTGAGTTCCATTCGCTACAGGACAGCGGATACCTCTCATTTGCAACATCTGATCAACTTCCTGTGCTATGATGGTCCTCCTGGCTTCGGGTATGCGGTAAGGTCATAAACACACCTTTTTCCCAGGTTGGGTATAGATGGAGTGATCTATGATATCGGTTTTCCCTGATATTAATGAAAAAACCTCCTGACAGGTGTGAAGTTGCTGTACCAATTCCTTTGAGGTTGTTTTTGAGATGAGGGTCAATACTTTGGATACATAAAGGTTCTTTGAGTTAGAGATCCCCACCATTAGGGAAGATAGACCCTCCCATTTCTTCAAAAGATTTATGTGATATATCTGATTAGTCTTTTTCTATGAATCCAACTGAATGAGTTATGTAACGTGGGTGACCGTCTCGAATACTTGATAAGGACCCTGCCACTGCCCCAGACGTTGATGATCCAACAAGGCTAACATAAGCAATACTTAATCCCTCTACTTTTAAGGACCTTTCTTTTACTTTCTTGTCATATTGTACTTTCTGAGCTGTCTGAGCTTGTTCTATAATGTTTTTTATTAATTCTTTGGATCTGTCCTAAATGAGTTTTAAGGTTTGTCACATATTCTAATAGAGGTTTAGTTCCATCTGTTTCCTGTTCCCACCCCTCTCTGGCCATATGTAAGAGGAATCAAGGCTGTCTTCCATAAAGTATACAGCTTTCCACCTTACAGCGGATAGTGAATAAAGCTAGGGGTGACATGTCTTCCCATCTTCGAGTCTCCAGGTCAAGCAGTCTTTTTAGGGTAGTTTTTAGTGTGGCATTATATCGATCTACCATACCATCAGTTTGTGGGTGAAAGGCTGCTGGTCGGATTTGCTTAATTCCTAACTGACGACATAACTGTCTCATTAGTATAGACACAAAAGGTGTACCTTGGTCTGTTAGAATTTCTTTAGAGAATCCTCCCCAAGGGAACACGTTAATCATTGCTTTAGCTCTGTTAGTTGTATTGGGTTGTCGTAAAGCTTCGGGGAACCTTGTGGCTTAATCAACAAGAAACAATACATAGTGACAGCCAGTTCGGGAGGTCAGGAGAGGTCCTATGATATCCATATCCACCCTGCTGAAGTTTTCATCTATTATCGGGAGAAGCATTAAGGGGACTTTAACTGGCCTATCTGTACTGTTCTTTTGACAAACAGGACATTTTTTACAATACTTTTTATATACTGGTATATCCCTGGCATGTAAAACCTTTCTAATCAGGACTTTTCAGTTTTTTTGGTACTAAAATGGCCTCCCAGTAAGTGACTATGGGATAAAAAACAACACTTTATCTCAAAAAGGAACTGGTACCAGTAACTGAGATGGTTTTGTTCCCCCCTTGGGGTATAATAAATAGTCCTTCAAAAAGAATTGGGAACCTCCTTTAATGGGGTCAACTTGATCGGTAGCAGTGTTTCATGCTACTTTGAAGGTAGGTTCTTCATGTTGTGCCGCCCTAAAATGTCTGTCTGTGTCCCATATATATCCATCAACATATATAGGAAGCAAACAGAGGAATTGATGGCTGGGTTATGATTGCGCCGGGTAACAGTGATATTAATCTAAAGAAACGATTATCAGAAGCTCAAAGGATAGAGTTTAGGCCACCAATCTAAACACAGCAGGCATGAACCTGTCAATGCCTTTAAGAACAACACAAATTTTATCCTGAGCTAGCACAAATATCACTTTGCATTCAAATGACAAATTACAAGTCGTTGTTTATTTTCTTCTTTTTCTTTCTTTATTTCATGTGTAAGTTGTTCACAAAACCTCCTAGCCGACACGTGTTTCGTCTGATAGGGAGTTAATCCACAGACTTCTTCAAGGCTAGAACAATACAATTTCATGGTTTTCAGACATATATAGGAAATACAGATTGAGGTGCTTTATTCTTCTTTTCTTCTCTCCTCTGTTTTTTACTTTTCCTGAGTTTTTAGGGAGGCCATTCATGGTCTGTAAGACGTAAATAACAAGGACCCCCTGGGTAATGCTATAAAAGACTCCTAGGGCAGGGTAAACAACCTGTGTGCAGAATTTCCTAGGCAGTCAAGGATTCTAGATAAAATAAACAAGTGAAGGACCCAAGTCAAGGACAATAGAATAGCTGGAATGGCTGATCTAAAATCATCAAATTTTAATAAAAATTAACATGTAATTAATACAAAAACAAAATACCTGCAGTGAATCGAAAATAATGAAACTAAAAATCACAATAATACAATTTACACACAGAAATTACAATTAAAAAATGGTACAGAGTAAAATTCTGACAGAAACACCAATCCTGAGGGTGTCTGACCAAAATGACAATGCAAAACTCGACGCGCGTTTCGGCGAATAAACGCCTTCTTCAGGAGCCACAGAGCAATCTGAAATTGTACAAAACAGTAAGCTACAATACACTGTTACATTTATAGATGTGGCAACAATACAAATACAATTCATTACTCTATTTCACATATTTCGATTCTCCTAAAAAGATTTAATTTAAAAAGGTTCCTACATCATAGCAGCTAGTGCCATGGCCTTGGAGCAGTGGGTCTATAATCAAAACACTTTGTTTATTTTAAGTCCATTGATAGACACATGTAGGCTAAAGATGATAGAGTACAACTCACGCATTGTCTAAAAGGCAATTTGTTGATATCACGTATTACATGTCACATGTTAGATAAAAAATACAATCATATAGTCAGTTACACTGTTGATACATTCTCTACTTACTTCATAAAGAACCAGGGATAGGCTCGGACGGTGCTCATACATAAAAATTGGGGTACCAATTAGATCTAGATAGAGAAAAATGCATAGCATCATTCTAACATTTCCATAAAATTTAATAAATGTAAATCAGTTGAGCACAAGTGATGCCATCGATGTAGGTAGAAAAGGACAATTGGCGACTATTGAAAACACATATATGTTTGCCAAGGTTCATAATACGAATGCGGTGACTGATCGGTTCTCCACTAGTATAGGGGAGAAAAAACAGAAAAAGAAGGATGAACACTCTATGTTCGTACCTGATAGGAATACATGTGGGCAGCAATCCTAAATATGGTATGCTGTCTGATGAAAATTCATATTAAAAGCCCGGATCATAATGAATCTGTAAGAAGGTAGAAAAGAATCCTTAGTTCTATATACTATGATCATGTCAAAATTAATAGTGCACATAAGATGATATTACAATAATTTGATTTACCTATAGAGTGATGTCTCTAGAGCTAGACACTTCTTGAGTGGTGATGCCGCAAAAGATAATAACGGTATTTAGACCAAAGGACTTAAAAACACCTAAAGGCAAATGTCAACACATTAGTAGATGTGTGTCGCAATAACATAGTTTGATCATAAAATAGCAAACATTCGGAGAACATAATAATGTGTGAATATCTAGGTAGTAGTATTAACGGACTAGGGCACATACGAATTTAACCCTTGAGAACAGATAGTAATCTATAGTCAAAAAGAGCACGAAGTCTCTCTGTTCTTGAGCTATTGTAGGTAAACATTATTTGTAAAAGCTGACAAAATCGTTACCTCTCAATGGAGATGTAGTTTTTTACTTCAGATAATACGATTTAAATTAATTCCAAACAATGTTGGAAATAACTGTCTCAGGTCCGTTGCGGCAATACGACCTGCAAAACATAAATCAAGCTGTCGGTCTGGGAACCATCAGACACTTGCGTCTTAGATTTAGGGTAATATAAGCTCGTGTGAAACCGCCGGCGAATTTAGCGGTTTCTGTCGAGCATGGACGACGGGAGAGGAGAGAGTTCTCACCTGGCTGATGTTAGGTCTGAGAGGTAAATGCCTCTTCCTTAGTGCGAGGGATGCGGCTTGGCGGGTGTCGGGTCGGAATCAACTGACACCGAAAAGGCGGGTGATTTAAATATACTCCCTCACCTGCAGAGCTCACTAGAAGGCGGGGCTGGCTACGCTAGAGGCAAGATAGTAAACATAGATGAGAGGCTCCGTCCTCCATAATGTTACCGTCTCTACTCGAGTGGGGTTTTTTTTTTTAAGGGAATTACGTGCAGCTAATAATAACCATATCGCAAATAGAACCCATGTAGATTACCATTAATAACATTAATAACGAACTCAAAGGAAAACCTGTAGGGACGCTCCAATTAATAGCACGGATAGCGGTTAGTGTGTATGAGGAAACCCTAGAGGAAATGGCCATTTAGTGGGAAGGGCTAGCATCACAATGTGCAGGCTAGGGATTAAGGACAAAAAACTCAGTGGTGATGACATATTACTTAAAGTCAAAAGTTTGCGCATGTAATTAAATATACAAAGTCATTCGTTGCTAATTATTTTAAAATAGACCCCTTAGGGTTAAAGCCACAAGAATCGTGTGATACGAAACTAAAGGAATATCACGGACTTGATTGTAAGAGTGAATATATAATTCAACAAATAAACGAATGTACAAACTCCATCATTGCAATGAATACTATCTAAACAGGGTCTGAACAGGAGAATGCCGCAATCAAAGGAACGATTTTACATAGTAGTGATATGGACAATATTTGCAATTGAAAGGTCATACTGGGACTAAAATGGGATCATGAAGGAATTATATAGTATGTGAATTAGGTGATGGCATTTTCCCAAGGGATTTCGGAATTCAGTCCCTTTTTGAATGTTCCAAGTGAAAAAATCCAAAAAACTTCACGTTTCTTACGGGCTTTACTGCCACCTAAATTTTCTGCGAGTCTGATTTTTTCAATGATGCACCATTTAAAATCGTTGGGGGTATGATTTTTGTCCTGGAAATGTTTAACCAGGGGTGCTGTAGTTTTATGCGTGCGAATCGCTGAACGATGTTCGGTCAGTCTCACCTGGATGGGTCTTGATGTTTCACCAACATAACCAAGTTGGCAAGGGCACATAATGAAGTAAATGCAATTAGCTGTCTTGCAATTCCACATGTCGCCAGCCTCAACATGACAACCGTTGTGCTCAAAAGACTCACCCTGTAAAATGCTGGAGCAGGATTTGCAGGACGAGCATTTGACCGTGCCTCTCACTGGCAAATTATTTCTAATGGACCTTTGCACAAATTCAGAGGTGGAGCCATTGGATGTAAACCGGGAATGAACAATCAAATCTTTCAGGTTTTTGTTATGTTTATAGGCAAACAATGGTTTCTCAAATTTAACTTGTGAAGTAGGGTTGGAATTCAAGATGTGCCAATTTGTGTTCACAATGTGTTTGACAGTATTGTCTAGGGTGGAATGTTTGGTCACACAGACTAATTGCTTCTTGGGTTTGGGAACCTTTTTTCTGAGAAGCGCATCACGGTCGTAAAATCTAGCTCGTTTGAAGGAATCTCTCACAAGCCTGTGGGGATATCCTCTGTCTAAAAACTTTTGGCGCATGATGTTGGCTTGAATATCGAAATCAGCTAGGTTGGTGCAGTTCCTTCTCACACGAAGGAATTGTGAAAAAGGTATACCGTCGCGTTGACTTCGGGGGTGAAAACTCTTGAAATGCAGAAGAGTATTTCTAGCTGTAGGCTTGGTAAATAGGTCAACTATCAGTTTATTGTTTTGATGTTTGATTATCAAGTCTAAGAATTCGACCTGATATCTGTCAAACTGAGCCGTGAATCTTAAGTTGACATCTGTGAGGTTGATCCACTGTAGAAATTCTTTAAGAGTTTCTTCCCCATTGGTCCAGATAAAAAAGATGTCATCAATGTATCTGGACCAATGGGAAATGGACTCAAAAAACGGGGCTACTTCATTGTATATAAATTTGGATTCGAATTCAGCCATGTAGATGTTGGCAATCGAGGGTGCTACCGAAGCACCCATGCTGACACCCCTGATTTGTTTGTACAGGGTGGTGCCAAATTCGAAGATGTTCTCTGTAAGGACAATGTGTAAAAGGTCCAATACAAGTTGTTTGGGGCATTCAACATTGAACTGATCTATGAACCAACTAGTTGCTGAAAGTGCTTCTTTCTGTGGTATATTGCTATACAAGGCTTGGATGTCCATTGTAACCAAGATATCATTATGTAGGTTGAAAGATAAGTTCTCAACTTTGGATATCATAGCGCCTGTGTCTTTGATATAAGACACAATTTGAGGTATGTATGGACAAAGAAAAAAATCAACAAATTTGGAGAGAGGTTCAGTATTAGTGCCTATTGTTGAAACAATGGGTCTGTAGGGCGGGTCAGTTAAATGCTTATGAATTTTTGGCATGCCATAAATGCAGGCAGTCTTACCTTGGTGGAAGTTCAAAAACTCATATTCCTTTTGGTTGATGTCCCCATTATGGAGTGCATCTTTCGTAATGCTCAAAATCCTCTTAGCTATCTGTCCTGTGGGATTTGCTCTAATCTTAATATATGTCGTGGTGTCTTCTAGCATGATGTTCATGTTAGACTCATAGGTGGTCGAGTCCAATAGCACGATTCCACCGCCCTTATCGCAGCTTTTGACTGTCAAATTGTTGTTGTTTCTGAGACTTTTGAGTGAAAATGATTCCTCTTTGCTGAGGTTATAGATTGGTTTCGGTATAAAGCGGAGCGCCCTTTCTAATTGTTGCAATACAACAAGTTCGAAAGTAGCTACCTCCGGGCCAAGTTGATCTAAAGATGGACAGAAAGTAGACGGTAGTGACAATTGTCTGGAGTCATTCTGGCCTGTTATTATCTCCAGTGGATCAGAATTTGTGGTAAAAAACTTTTTCAGTCTAATCCTTCTAAAGAAGGAAATGATGTCAGTTTGTAATTCGAAAACATTGACTTGGGCATGGGGGACAAAGGATAAGCCTTTCGAGAGTAGAGATTTTAGCTGGGGATTCAGTTCATGAGATGAGAGGTTAAAAATAGGGATCACATCCCCTGACCCCAGTATTGGCGATTGCGTGTCTCGCGAATGAACTGGGGTATTTGCTGATGTTGTGGGTGTGGGGATTGGTGTTGATGATGTGATTGTTGGAATTGTCCTCTGCTCTGACCTTGGAAATGTACTCTCTGACGCCCCCGGCGGAGGCCCCTGTTGGCTAAAAAAGGTTTGGGCTGAGGTCCATTATACTGATTATAGTGTCCCTCTGGTTCATAATAGGAACTGCTACTCTCGTTCTCAGAGTCTGAGGTGTCAGTAAAATTATTCACTCTTTTGGGGGCAGATTTGGGTTCATCTATATAATGATTTTGCTTATAGAAATCCGTTTGTAGATAGGGGTATGTTCCTTCTAGAGTGTAATAGCGCTTATCTTTAATAAGCTTGTCATTTTTCCGCTTATCTAGATATGTGCTAAAAGACTCTAATTCTTTGTTGGCTTCCTCAATTTTCTTTAGAGCTTCCTCTATGTTGCCTGCTGCTTTTAGTTTGGCTTCTAGTTGGTCAATTTCAGTTTTAATGGCCGCAGCCAATTCCTTAGCGGTCTCAATGATCAAGATCATGAGATCTCGGGAGCACCTGTTGGCGATGTGACTCCATTTCTCCAAGAAGGGTCTGTGGTGCACGAAGAGACCGGGGATGTTACGAACTTTAAGGCCCATTGGAATGATACCATTTCTAAGGTAGGCCAACATGAACTCCCCATGGGCTTCCATGCGCTTCAGCTTTTTTTTAAGTTCTATAAGTAGATGACTATCTCCATTATTGGGGTTACTGGAATTGCTGTTGCTACTTGCAAGAGTGCTAGTACCAACTAGTAATGCAAACTCTGCATCGGTAAAGCCGAAGGTTTGTAATTGGGCCATGCTGGTCTTTCTAAATACAAGCTGATATAGGGCACAATAATGGGCCAATCAGGCCTAGGGTAAGTGTACTCTCAATAAGTGATAGAATTTGTAATGATGCAGAAGGACAGCCCTACACAGACAAGCTGTGGGTAAACAAGACGTAAATAACAAGGACCCCCTGGGTAATGCTATAAAAGACTCCTAGGGCAGGGTAAACAACCTGTGTGCAGAATTTCCTAGGCAGTCAAGGATTCTAGATAAAATAAACAAGTGAAGGACCCAAGTCAAGGACAATAGAATAGCTGGAATGGCTGATCTAAAATCAACAAATTTTAATAAAAATGAACATGTAATTAATACAAAAACAAAATACCTGCAGTGAATCGAAAATAATAAAACTAAAAATCACAATAATACAATTTACACACAGAAATTACAATTAAAAAATGGTACAGAGTAAAATTCTGACAGAAACACCAATCCTGAGGGTGTCTGACCAAAATGACAATGCAAAACTCGACGCGCGTTTCGGCGAATAAACGCCTTCTTCAGGAGCCACAGAGCAATCTGAAATTGTACAAAACATACAGTAAGCTACAATACACTGTTACATTTATAGATGTGGCAACAATACAAATACAATTCATTACTCTATTTCACATATTTCGATTCTCCTAAAAAGATTTAATTTAAAAAGGTTCCTACATCATAGCAGCTAGTGCCATGGCCTTGGAGCAGTGGGTCTATAATCAAAACACTTTGTTTATTTTAAGTCCATTGATAGACACATGTAGGCTAAAGATGATAGAGTACAACTCACGCATTGTCTAAAAGGCAATTTGTTGATATCACGTATTACATGTCACATGTTAGATAAAAAATACAATCATATAGTCAGTTACACTGTTGATACATTCTCTACTTACTTCATAAAGAACCAGGGATAGGCTCGGACGGTGCTCATACATAAAAATTGGGGTACCAATTAGATCTAGATGGAGAAAAATGCATAGCATCATTCTAACATTTCCATAAAATTTAATAAATGTAAATCAGTTGAGCACAAGTGATGCCATCGATGTAGGTAGAAAAGGACAATTGGCGACTATTGAAAACACATATATGTTTGCCAAGGTTCATAATACGAATGCGGTGACTGATCGGTTCTCCACTAGTATAGGGGAGAAAAAACAGAAAAAGAAGGATGAACACTCTATGTTCGTACCTGATAGGAATACATGTGGGCAGCAATCCTAAATATGGTATGCTGTCTGATGAAAATTCATATTAAAAGCCCGGATCAGAATGAATCTGTAAGAAGGTAGAAAAGAATCCATAGTTCTATATACTATGATCATGTCAAAATTAATAGTGCACATAAGATGATATTACAATAATTTGATTTACCTATAGAGTGATGTCTCTAGAGCTAGACACTTCTTGAGTGGTGATGCCGCAAAAGATAATAACGGTATTTAGACCAAAGGACTTAAAAACACCTAAAGGCAAATGTCAACACATTAGTAGATGTGTGTCGCAATAACATGGTTTGATCATAAAATAGCAAACATTCGGAGAACATAATAATGTGTGAATATCTAGGTAGTAGTATAACGGACTAGGGCACATAAGAATTTAACCCTTGAGAACAGATAGTAATCTATAGTCAAAAAGAGCACGAAGTCTCTCTGTTCTTGAGCTATTGTAGGTAAACATTATTTGTAAAAGCTGACAAAATCGTTACCTCTCAATGGAGATGTAGTTTTTTACTTCAGATAATACGATTTAAATTAATTCCAAACAATGTTGGAAATAACTGTCTCAGGTCCGTTGCGGCAATACGACCTGCAAAACATAAATCAAGCTGTCGGTCTGGGAACCATCAGACAATTGCGTCTTAGATTTAGGGTAATATAAGCTCGTGTGAAACCGCCGGCGAATTTAGCGGTTTCTGTCGAGCATGGACGACGGGATTTCTATAAGCAAAATCATTATATAGATGAACCCAAATCTGCCCCCAAAAGAGTGAATAATTTTACTGACACCTCAGACTCTGAGAACGAGAGTAGCAGTTCCTATTATGAACCAGAGGGACACTATAATCAGTATAATGGACCTCAGCCCAAACCTTTTTTAGCCAACAGGGGCCTCCGCCGGGGGCGTCAGAGAGTACATTTCCAAGGTCAGAGCAGAGGACAATTCCAACAATCACATCATCAACACCAATCCCCACACCCACAACATCAGCAAATACCCCAGTTCATTCGCGAGACACGCAATCGCCAATACTGGGGTCAGGGGATGTGATCCCTATTTTTAACCTCTCATCTCATGAACTGAATCCCCAGCTAAAATCTCTACTCTCGAAAGGCTTATCCTTTGTCCCCCATGCCCAAGTCAATGTTTTCGAATTACAAACTGACATCATTTCCTTCTTTAGAAGGATTAGACTGAAAAAGTTTTTTACCACAAATTCTGATCCACTGGAGATAATAACAGGCCAGAATGACTCCAGACAATTGTCACTACCGTCTACTTTCTGTCCATCTTTAGATCAACTTGGCCCGGAGGTAGCTACTTTCGAACTTGTTGTATTGCAACAATTAGAAAGGGCGCTCCGCTTTATTCCGAAACCAATCTATAACCTCAGCAAAGAGGAATCATTTTCACTCAAAAGTCTCAGAAACAACAACAATTTGACAGTCAAAAGCTGCGATAAGGGCGGTGGAATCGTGCTATTGGACTCGACCACCTATGAGTCTAACATGAACATCATGCTAGAAGACACCACAACATATATTAAGATTAGAGCAAATCCCACAGGACAGATAGCTAAGAGGATTTTGAGCATTACGAAAGATGCACTCCATAATGGGGACATCAACCAAAAGGAATATGAGTTTTTGAACTTCCACCAAGGTAAGACTGCCTGCATTTATGGCATGCCAAAAATTCATAAGCATTTAACTGACCCGCCCTACAGACCCATTGTTTCAACAATAGGCACTAATACTGAACCTCTCTCCAAATTTGTTGATTTTTTTCTTTGTCCATACATACCTCAAATTGTGTCTTATATCAAAGACACAGGCGCTATGATATCCAAAGTTGAGAACTTATCTTTCAACCTACATAATGATATCTTGGTTACAATGGACATCCAAGCCTTGTATAGCAATATACCACAGAAAGAAGCACTTTCAGCAACTAGTTGGTTCATAGATCAGTTAAATGTTGAATGCCCCAAACAACTTGTATTGGACCTTTTACACATTGTCCTTACAGAGAACATCTTCGAATTTGGCACCACCCTGTACAAACAAATCAGGGGTGTCAGCATGGGTGCTTCGGTAGCGCCCTCGATTGCCAACATCTACATGGCTGAATTCGAATCCAAATTTATATACAATGAAGTAGCCCCGTTTTTTGAGTCCATTTCCCATTGGTCCAGATACATTGATGACATCTTTTTTATCTGGACCAATGGGGAAGAAACTCTTAAAGAATTTCTACAGTGGATCAACCTCACAGATGTCAACTTAAGATTCACGGCTCAGTTTGACAGATATCAGGTCGAATTCTTAGACTTGATAATCAAACATCAAAACAATAAACTGATAGTTGACCTATTTACCAAGCCTACAGCTAGAAATACTCTTCTGCATTTCAAGAGTTTTCACCCCCGAAGTCAACGCGACGGTATACCTTTTTCACAATTCCTTCGTGTGAGAAGGAACTGCACCAACCTAGCTGATTTCGATATTCAAGCCAACATCATGCGCCAAAAGTTTTTATGTATTAAATCTTTTATTGAGCATAGGCAAACAGAATGCACCTCCGAGACATTTGTAGGGGCCGTCACCACTCCGGGGAGGCCTAAGTCAGCAACCCCTCTGACCCCTATCATAAGGCCAGCGGGCATATCGTCCGTTAACACAGCAAGCCGCCTACAACCCAACTGGGCCGGCCGCGTCATAAGAGGTGCTACAACGGTGCAAGCTGAGCAGTACTAGTGCAACCTGAGGAAACAAAGAACTGTAAACAACCCCCCTACCCTTCCCACCCCAACCCTCCCCTCTCCTTGTCCATTTCCGGAGGTAATCTATCGGTTGTGGTCTATCATTAACGGTCAGGTGGTGCTACGTGCGCAGGGCCTGTGCGCTTACGGGCGCGTGTCTTGGGTTCTGGGAGAGGTGTTTCTGCTAGGCGTAGCAGTCGCAGGTAGCGTGGGCAGCTCACCTCACGAAACTCCCCAGTAAGCAGGGCGAGAAATGGTCGCCAGAGTTCCGCAAAATCCGCCCCCCTCCCCGCTGCTGCCAGTGATAATTTCTCCATCCCCAGGATCGCCCAAAGCCGGTGGAGCCACCCCAATTGTTGCGGAGCCTGAACCGCTCTCCAGTGGGCCACAATGTTTTGGACCGCTGCCCCAAGCGCAAGCGCGATCAAACGCCCCCTCCAGGACTTCAGAGGGTACATGAGGGCGTTCGGGAGGCCTAGAATAATGTATGCTGGGAAGCGCGGCAGTTGTGTGTCTAGATGCGCGTCTATAAGGTCCAGGATAGGGTTCCAATAGGGGCGCAGCGCCTCACAGCTCCATAGCAAGTGTTCCAGTGTCCCTAGTTCCCCGCACCCCCTCCAGCATCTGTCGCTTACTCGGGCATCCCAGTGGTGTAGTCTCTCAGGGGTGTGGTACCAGTATGTGGCTACTTTAGTTAGTGTCTCGGTGAGCCCGGTGTGGTGCGCCGAGTGTCTGGCCCTGTGGTACACCCCCTCCCATTCTTTCCTAGTGAGCTGCCGCCCTAGGTCCCTTTCCCACCTGACTTGGCCCGCGTTGTATGTGTGCGCCTGGGTGAGAAGTAGCTGCTGATAAAGATCCGAAATCAATTTCTTGTCCGAGGTGCGCGTCAGCAGCCACCTTTCGTAGGGCGTGAGGTGCCGTTGGGCCCCGGGCTGGATCGAAGGGTGGAGCACCCAATGGCGCACCTGCAGGTACTGCAGGCGTTCCGATTCGGCCACACCGTAGTCCGCCTTGACCTGCTGGAACGGGAGGACCCCCTTGAGGTCGAACATGTGCCCCGCCGCTCTACAGGGCGTCGTCCGCCACGTCATGAATGCTCCGGCATCCAAGCCCGGCGAGAAGTCCGGATTCTCAAAGATGGGGGTCATGGGCGAGGGGAAGGTGGTCAGTCCCTTGGCCACGGCCACTCTGTCCCACACGCGTAGGGCGGTGCTTGTGATTTCAGAGGCGTACAGGTTAGGGGGTCGGTGTCGACGTGGCAGGAAAGGCACGCCTTGGAGGGCACGGCCGGCCACCGCCTGGTCCAGGAAGAGCCAGTGTTTGCCGGACTCCAGTTGAAACCATTCCACGAAAGTGCGCAGCTGCGCAGCCTGGAAGTACAGGGTGATGTCGGGCACACCGACCCCCCCGTTCGCTGGGGGCAGAGTGGCGAGAGCGTGCTTAAACCTAGGGCGCCGGCCGTTCCAAATAAACCGCGACAATTCCGATTGAGTTTGCTGAAGCCAACCCTTCGGGGGATTCAAGGGGAGCGTCTGAAACAGATACAAGATCTGCGGTAGCAGTGTCATTTTAACTGCGGCAATTCTGCCTAGCCATGACAACGTGAGCGGCTTCCAACGCCGGAGCTGCTCCCGGAGTTTGAGTGTGAGTGCCTCATAATTGACTCGCGCAGTACCCCGGACAGTAGGAGCCAGGCGCACGCCCAGGTATGGAACGGCTGCATCTGACCATTGTATTTTGAATTCTGACTTAATCTCGGCCACCACTTCTGGGCGTAGGGAGATGTTCAGGGCTTCAGATTTGGCTTCATTGATTTTAAAACCCGAAGCCAGGGCAAAGGTGTGAAGCTCTACAAAGAGAGCACGCAGGGATTGCATCGGGTCGGTAAGGGACAGCAAGACGTCGTCAGCGTACAGGCTGATCTTATGCGTGTCGGCACCAAATTTGATACCAGATATGAGTGCATGCTGCCGCACTCTCTGAGCCATCGGCTCCATATATAGTGCGAAGAGGAGCGGCGACAGAGGGCAGCCCTGGCGCGTGCCTCTGCCAATGTTGAATCTCGGGGAGGTATGACCGTTCACCCTTACCGCAGCATTTGGCCGGCGGTAGCAGTTGAAGATGCGATGGCGGAGTTTCTCCCCCAATCCGAAGTGGCGGAGGGCCTGATCGAGGTATGGCCAATGCACTCTGTCGAATGCTTTCTCCGCATCGATGGTGAGGAGCATGCAGCCCGGCTTAGTGCGCGACCCGGCCTCAATGAGGTGCAGCACCCGCCTGGTGTTGTCGCTGGTCTGCCGTTGGGGGATAAAGCCCGCCTGGTCGGGGTCTATCAGCTGCTGCATATATGGTGCGATGCGGCTCGCCAGTATGCCAGTGTAGAGTTTCAAGTCTACGTTCAGCAGCGAGATGGGTCTGTATGAACCGCAGACCGCCGGGTCACGGCCCGGTTTGGGAATAACAGAGATAGACGCCTCTAGCAGGTCCGGGTGTATGGCACCAGGCTTGTCGAACGTATTAAATAGGTCGCGCAAGAGGGGGGCAAGCTGCTGGCAGAAGGTCTTGTAAAACGCCGCGGTATAGCCGTCGGGTCCCGGGGATTTCCCTACTTTGAGGCGGGCGATAGCAGAGATGACCTCCTCCAGGCCTATGGGCCGCTCCAGAAAGTCCGCTTGGGCTTGGGTGAGGGTGGGGAGCTCCGCACCCTGCAAATAGGCCGGGCCGAAATTGGGGTCCAGGTGGTCCGCGTCGTAGAGCGCCGCATAAAAGCTGCCGAAGGCCGCCGCAATCGCCGCGTCCTCCGTAATCTGGCAGCCATTAGCCGACAGGAGAGAGCGCACTTGTTGCCGTTGGGTTTGCGCCCGTAGCCTGCTCGCCAGAAGCCGCCCGCAGCGGTCGCCTCCGGTGTAGTAGACGTGTTTGAGGCGCATAGCGGCGTATTCCGCCACGTCCTGATCCAAGGCCGCCAACATTTTCCGCTCGGCGCACAATTGCCGCCATGCCCTGGCCGCCCCTGTGCGTTGGTGCATCTGTTCCAGTTCCGCCACCCGTTGGGTGAGCTCGGGACGCTTCAGCGCCCTTTCCTTGTTGTTGGCCGTGGCTATGGAGATGAGTTCCCCGCGTAGGACCGCTTTAAGGGCCGCCCACTGGGTGGCCTTCGTAGTGTCATCGTTGGCGTTGTGTTCCAAAAAGTGGTCAATCGCGGCCGTGAGTCGGGTCTGGGTGTCAGGCAGCTGCAAAAGGCCATCTCGCAGCCTCCAGTGTCGTTGCGGAGCCGGCATGGCTCCCACACGAAGCGTCGCTACCACTGGGGAGTGATCCGAAAGTGCGGCCGGCAGTATCTCCACTCCCTCGACTTGTAGCGCCAGTTGAGAGGAGCCCAGAAAATAATCCAGTCTCGCATACGTCTTGTGTGCCGCCGAGTAATACGTATAGGCAGTCGTCTGGGGGTGTGTGTGTCGCCATAAATCGGTGAGGCCCAAATCTGCTATGTGTGCATGTCCTGTAGCTGTGAGCGCCCCCACCTGCCCGGATCTCTGGCCTGAGCGGTCCGCCGTGTTATGAAATACAATGTTGAGGTCTCCACCCAGCAGCAAGTGAGTGTGTGCAGTGGATGTAGCGGTCTCTAGAGCCGTATGTAAGAATCTTTCCTGCCCCTCATTCGGGCCGTAGACAGAACCCACCAGCAAGGTATGGCCTGCAATCTGGAAGCTATAAAGTAGAAGCCGCCCTTTAATTTCGGCCTCTTTCTGGAGGACCCTCCCCTCGAATGATTTGGCCACTAGGATCGCCACCCCGGCTGCCTTCTTCAGGGAGGAGGAGAAGAACTGCCATGGAAAAGCGCGTGATTTGAGTCTGTGCTGGTCGCTGCGCACAAGGTGTGTTTCTTGGAGGAGGCAGATATCCGCCTTGGAGCGCTCAAGACAGGATAGTATCGCCCTGCGTTTGTTCGGACTGTTGAGACCCCGCACATTAAGCGTGAGCACTGTTAGGTGTCGAGGCATGTCTGGGATAAGAAGAAAGATGCCAAACCCCACTCGGAGGCCGTGGCTGCGGGCCCACGGACCGTGGAAGACACTGTGCTGGGAGTCTTATCGGCTCCATCCGCGGCATCAAAACCCCCTTCAGTGGTGGCAAAATCCCTTGGACAAGGAGAGCCCCCCCCCCCTCCCCTTCTTCCCCCAACTCCCCCCCAACCCCAAATGGTGTAACTCCCCCCTCTCCACAATCATCTTGGACGCAGTGTCCGAACCTTAAGAAGGGTGCAAGCACCGATGCAATTCCAAACCCCCCCCTCCCCCCCCTCTCTGCCCATGTCAACTCAACCATAAAGAAGTCTGAACCATCATAGTCCCAGATCCAGGTGAATGTCCGCCGGACCTGTGGTAAGGAAATCACTTTGAGTGTAGGCGATGGCGACGGTGACAGCGGACAGTGCACGTCTCCGTCCAGGTCGGCCATCGAAGGGCTGGTGAAGAAAGAACGCGGGCTAGCGAGGCTTCACCCCCGCCGCCGGCGCGAGCAGTCTCGGCCGAGCCGTAACCTCTCAGGTTCATGGGTCCCTGGCCCGGGTCAGTCGTTTTCTTGATTCACCAGGCCTTGTGCGACGGTCTCCACTGCTGCTCGTTGGCCGTCTGCGATCTCTTTGGTGGCGGGACGCCGCGGCCTATGTCGCCTCCGCTGCTGCCGCCATCGGCCTGGTGCCTCTTGACTGGGGGTGCCCCCGGCTACCGGATTCTCCGCTTCGGTCGGATCCTCAATGTTCAGGAGGTTGCACGCCTCCCTGAGGGAGCGGACCTGGTGAAGATTATTGCCCATCCTGAAAACAAGCCTAAAGGGGTGTCCCCAGCTGTAGGAGATGTGGCGTTTCCGCAGTTCTGCTGTGACAGGTCGGAAGATGCGCCTCTTCTCTAGGGTCAGCGCCGCGAGGTCTTGATAAAGAGCAGGGGAGTGCGCGCCATAGGACACCGGCGCCATCTGGCGCGCCTTGTTGAGGATCTCTTCTTTGGTCCGATAGTCCTGCACGCACAAGAGGATGTCGGCTGGGTGGGCCGTAGCCGCTCTAGGGGGGCCTGTCCTGTGCACTCTGTCCAGGCCCAAGGGAGAGTCTGTCGGCCGGCTTAGGATATGGTTGAACAGGCCCTGAGTAAAGTGAAAGAGATCTTCCGTGTCCGGGGAGTGCTTCACCCCCCTGATCCTGATGTTATGCCGCCTGGAGCGGTTCTCCAAATCCTCGGCGTGCGTCTGGAGGTCCACTTGCTGGTCGTGTATGCGCACTAGTTCCTGTCGCAACGCTTCAATTTCTAGATCCCTTCCGTCGCTCTTCGTCTCTAGCTCCGCCACCCTCTCGCCGATGGCGTCGGTGTCCCGGCGCACCTCCTTTATCTCGTCCTGGAGCTCTTTCTTCAGCTCCTGGATATCGTCGCGCAGCCCCTTGAAGAGCGATTCCAGAAAGGAGCGCGTGACTGGGCCCTCCGGGTCCGTCTGCCCCTGGGCTGGTGAGGCCTGGCTCTTCTTCTCGGAGCCCGCGCGGTGGCTGGTAGTTGCGACATCAGTCTTCTTTCCCACTGCGCCGGGGGTGAAGAGCTCAGCGATGGAGCGGTCCTTCCTTGTCCTAGCGTTGGACATGGCTCCCACGGTGTCCCTTGCCCAGCAGCAAGCCGCTACTGGCACTGCTAGCTCGGGCCGCAGACGCTTCTGTGTCCCCCAGCGTCCGGCACGCGGGTAGCGGAGAGGTGGCGCGCTCCGAGCGATGGTTGTGTGTCCAGCCGGGTGTCGGCGTCGCGATGTGGCCCTCGCAGTGGGGGCCCAAGTGTGAGGGTTCCGCTAGGGATATACCACGCAGGCAGGAGCTGCGCCGGGGGACGTGACCCCCCACTCGCCGTCGTCTCCAGGAGCGTCCTCTGGCCAGTGTCCGGGTAGGTGCTAGATTCGCCGCCCAGGCCTACAACGTGAGTGAGAGGACAGCGCCGGGCTATTCGTCAGGCTCCTTGGACAGGCAGGCAGGCGCTGCGTGCCGCTGGAAGGCTCCTCTCTCGATGCGCCCCCTTGATGCAGCCCCCGTGCGGTGCCCGGGTAGGTGCGAGTGCTGGTGTGCAGGGCAGCAGCGCAAGAGGGTGGGCTGGAAGGCGGCCGGTCCCTTAGTGCCACTCACGGTGTCGGTGGCTGCAGGGCTCGGGCCAGGTCTATGTCGCGCTCCACTGCGGCCCCAGTGTCTGGACACCCAAAATGGCGGTTGTGTGAGGGAGGGGGGGGCCCGGGGTCACTGTCTCACCCCCCCTGTGCCTCCTCACCTCCGTGCTGTGCCGCGGGTCCCAGGGGCTGTGCTGCGGGTCCCAGGGGCTGAATTGCGGGTCTCAGGGGCCCGCGTGGGTCCTCCAGGTGTCTGGTCGCCTAAAAATGGCGGGCTGCCGTTAGGAATTGCGCCACACGCGCCGGCGTTACCTCGGTCAGGCGCGCCGGGCCATAGGTGTTGTGCGAGGGGGGGGGGCCGGTATCACTGTCTCACCCCCCCCGTACCTCTTCTCCGCCGAGCTGTCCCGCGGGTCTCAGGGGCTGTGCCGTGGGCCCCAAGGGCTCACGCAGGTCCGTCGGCGAGAGCCGGTGGCAGCCAGGCAGTGTGCACGCCGATCTCCGACGGGGGCGGCAGGTCCGCAGAAGCCTCCACGTGAGACCGTGGGAGGCCTCGCACGTCCCCGTGCGGGCCGGACCCGCCGCCTCTGCTGGTCCCTGCTTCAGGCGATCCCTGGCGGCTCCGTGGCTCCGCCCCCCTCGGCCTCGCTCTCAATCGTGCTCCGGACTCTCGGAGCGCGCCAGGCCCCAACCGCCGCTGTTTCCGCGGCCGAACGCCGCAGGGGTCAGGCCGCCCTCGGTCGTAGAACCGGGCCTGAAGGTCGTCGCTGGCGAGGCGCTGTTGCCAGGGGCCCCCTGAGGTCACTCTCGGCCGGGTAAATGCTATGAAGGTGCTATGTTCAGCGGCCGGCGGCGGGAGCTCAGAGAGGCACGTCCGCTCACACCGCCATCTTGGCCACGCCTTCCGCCAAAAGTTTTTAGACAGAGGATATCCCCACAGGCTTGTGAGAGATTCCTTCAAACGAGCTAGATTTTACGACCGTGATGCGCTTCTCAGAAAAAAGGTTCCCAAACCCAAGAAGCAATTAGTCTGTGTGACCAAACATTCCACCCTAGACAATACTGTCAAACACATTGTGAACACAAATTGGCACATCTTGAATTCCAACCCTACTTCACAAGTTAAATTTGAGAAACCATTGTTTGCCTATAAACATAACAAAAACCTGAAAGATTTGATTGTTCATTCCCGGTTTACATCCAATGGCTCCACCTCTGAATTTGTGCAAAGGTCCATTAGAAATAATTTTCCAGTGAGAGGCACGGTCAAATGCTCGTCCTGCAAATCCTGCTCCAGCATTTTACAGGGTGAGTCTTTTGAGCACAACGGTTGTCATGTTGAGGCTGGCGACATGTGGAATTGCAAGACAGCTAATTGCATTTACTTCATTATGTGCCCTTGCCAACTTGGTTATGTTGGTGAAACATCAAGACCCATCCAGGTGAGACTGATCGAACACCGTTCAGCGATTCGCACGCATAAAACTACAGCACCCCTGGTTAAACATTTCCAGGACAAAAATCATACCCCCAACGATTTTAAATGGTGCATCATTGAAAAAATCAGACTCGCAGAAAATTTAGGTGGCAGTAAAGCCCGTAAGAAACGTGAAGTTTTTTGGATTTTTTCACTTGGAACATTCAAAAAGGGACTGAATTCCGAAATCCCTTGGGAAAATGCCATCACCTAATTCACGTACTATATAATTCCTTCATGAACCCATTTTAGTCCCAGTATGACCTTTCAATTGCAAATATTGTCCATATCACTACTATGTAGAATCGTTCCTTTGATTGCGGCATTCTCCTGTTCAGACCCTGTTTAGATAGTATTCATTGCAATGATGGAGTTTGTACATTCGTTTATTTGTTGAATTATATATTCACTCTTACAATCAAGTCCGTGATATTCCTTTAGTTTCGTATCACACGATTCTTGTGGCGTTAACCTTAAGGGGTCTATTTTAAAATAATTAGCAACGAATGACTTTGTATATTTAATTACATGCGCAAACTTTTGACTTTAAGTAATATATCATCACCACTGAGTTTTTTGTCCTTAATCCCTAGCCTGCACATTGTGATGCTAGCCCTTCCCACTAAATGGCCATTTCCTCTAGGGTTTCCTCATACACACTAACCGCTATCCGTGCTATTAATTGGAGCGTCCCTACAGGTTTTCCTTTGAGTTCGTTATTAATGTTATTAATGGTAATCTACATGGGTTCTATTTGCGATATGGTTATTATTAGCTGCACTTAATTCCCTTAAAAAAAAACCCCCACTCGAGTAGAGACGGTAACATTATGGAGGACGGAGCCTCTCATCTATGTTTACTATCTTGCCTCTAGCGTAGCCAGCCCCGCCTTCTAGTGAGCTCTGCAGGTGAGGGAGTATATTTAAATCACCCGCCTTTTCGGTGTCAGTTGATTCCGACCCGACACCCGCCAAGCCGCATCCCTCGCACTAAGGAAGAGGCATTTACCTCTCAGACCTAACATCAGCCAGGTGAGAACTCTCTCCTCTCCCGTCGTCCATGCTCGACAGAAACCGCTAAATTCGCCGGCGGTTTCACACGAGCTTATATTACCCTAAATCTAAGACGCAATTGTCTGATGGTTCCCAGACCGACAGCTTGATTTATGTTTTGCAGGTCGTATTGCCGCAACGGACCTGAGACAGTTATTTCCAACATTGTTTGGAATTAATTTAAATCGTATTATCTGAAGTAAAAAACTACATCTCCATTGAGAGGTAACGATTTTGTCAGCTTTTACAAATAATGTTTACCTACAATAGCTCAAGAACAGAGAGACTTCGTGCTCTTTTTGACTATAGATTACTATCTGTTCTCAAGGGTTAAATTCTTATGTGCCCTAGTCCGTTAATACTACTACCTAGATATTCACACATTATTATGTTCTCCGAATGTTTGCTATTTTATGATCAAACTATGTTATTGCGACACACATCTACTAATGTGTTGACATTTGCCTTTAGGTGTTTTTAAGTCCTTTGGTCTAAATACCGTTATTATCTTTTGCGGCATCACCACTCAAGAAGTGTCTAGCTCTAGAGACATCACTCTATAGGTAAATCAAATTATTGTAATATCATCTTATGTGCACTATTAATTTTGACATGATCATAGTATATAGAACTATGGATTCTTTTCTACCTTCTTACAGATTCATTATGATCCGGGCTTTTAATATGAATTTTCATCAGACAGCATACCATATTTAGGATTGCTGCCCACATGTATTCCTATCAGGTACGAACATAGAGTGTTCATCCTTCTTTTTCAGTTTTTTCTCCCCTATACTAGTGGAGAACCGATCAGTCACCGCATTCGTATTATGAACCTTGGCAAACATATATGTGTTTTCAATAGTCGCCAATTGTCCTTTTCTACCTACATCGATGGCATCACTTGTGCTCAACTGATTTACATTTATTAAATTTTATGGAAATGTTAGAATGATGCTATGCATTTTTCTCTATCTAGATCTAATTGGTACCCCAATTTTTATGTATGAGCACCGTCCGAGCCTATCCCTGGTTCTTTATGAAGTAAGTAGAGAATGTATCAACAGTGTAACTGACTATATGATTGTATTTTTTATCTAACATGTGACATGTAATACGTGATATCAACAAATTGCCTTTTAGACAATGCGTGAGTTGTACTCTATCATCTTTAGCCTACATGTGTCTATCAATGGACTTAAAATAAACAAAGTGTTTTGATTATAGACCCACTGCTCCAAGGCCATGGCACTAGCTGCTATGATGTAGGAACCTTTTTAAATTAAATCTTTTTAGGAGAATCGAAATATGTGAAATAGAGTAATGAATTGTATTTGTATTGTTGCCACATCTATACATGTAACAGTGTATTGTAGCTTACTGTATGTTTTGTACAATTTCAGATTGCTCTGTGGCTCCTGAAGAAGGCGTTTATTCGCCGAAACGCGCGTCGAGTTTTGCATTGTCATTTTGGTCAGACACCCTCAGGATTGGTGTTTCTGTCAGAATTTTACTCTGTACCATTTTTTAATTGTAATTTCTGTGTGTAAATTGTATTATTGTGATTTTTAGTTTCATTATTTTCGATTCACTGCAGGTATTTTTGTTTTTGTATTAATTACATGTTCATTTTTATTAAAATTTGATGATTTTAGATCAGCCATTCCAGCTATTCTATTGTCCTTGACTTGGGTCCTTCACTTGTTTATTCTATCTAGAATCCTTGACTGCCTAGGAAATTCTGCACACACATTCATGGTCTGTATCCTGGGAAAAGGGTGCAGAGGACCGCCAATTGATACAGTGCTTCCACATATGCTGAACCAAATTCTCTAAATGCGGAGTATCATTCCCAACAGTAAAGGGTTCAAGTAATTTCTGAATTATTCCTACACATAGGGATGCTAGGGGACAAGAGTGGTGTTGCACCTGTACCTTTGTAATAGGATACCTTTTAATATCCCCATGAACATACTGTATGTCCACTGTTCCGGTAGGGCTAGGGATGCCAGCTTGAAGCACTTGTGGTTGTATTACGCCTTGTAAACAGCCCCTGTCGACCAGTGTGTTTACTGCTTCTCAATTTACATTGAGTAGACAATGATAAGGTGGTTGTTTTTCTGTGGATGTACAAAATACAGAGCAAAGCAATCCGATTTCCATTGATTCCCCTTTTTCTTTCTGCAGAGAAAACTGAACGGTGTGTCCAAAAACACCACATTGATAACATTGGGGTCCTGAAGGAATGGATGAGGGCCTGTGCATGGGCCCTGATATCATTTTGAAACTTTGCTGTTTCTTAGCGACCAGAGGTCGTGGATGGACCTGGGTGGGTTTGGATTCATGAGCTCTCCATCCAATGTCTTGTCTCATCCTATGAGGTTCTTGAGCTCTAAAATAGACACTAGCAATGTCTACTGCTCTTTCTAATGTAAAGTGAGTATGTTGTCATACCTTTTCATACCTATTTTTGAACATGGGAAAAGAGAAAAGAGGTATTGTTCCATATAGATCTTTTCAAAGACATCCTATTTTGTAGACATAAGAGGCTTCAGCCAGCAGTCTGACATGTCCTTGAAGGTATAATCAAGAGCTTGCTGGGTTTCTTGGGGTCCTGCCTTAATCTGGCGAAGTCTAATGCAATATGTCTTGCCGTCTACCCCTAATTGCTCTAGCATACTCTTCTTAATATCTAGATAGGGGCTGGTTCCCTGTGGATTTGAATCCTGATAAGCAAATTGCAATGCTCCTGCCAATAATAGTCCTAGATATCGTACCCATCGATCTGCTGGCCAGGCAGCTGCCTGTGCCATCCTCTCATAATTATGAAAAAAGTTATCGGGATCCTCACTGCTTGTATACTTCTGGGTGACTACTGAGGGAAGGGCAGTGTGTCCTCTTTGTTGCCACAAAGTATCTGCAAGTCTCCCTATATCAGTATCTTGGGATTGTGATTTATTAGCCAAGGTGTTATGGATAGCTTCATGATCCACTGCTGCTACGGTAAGGAATTTTTCCATTACCCTTTCAAGCTTTTCTTGGTTTTCTGCCATTTTGTTAATAGCAGCCTCTAAACCTCTGGATCCCACTTCTGATACCACTTGTAAGAAGGGTGGCCGGATGTATAGATGAGGAGGTGGCTGTTTAGTCTCAATGATGGTTTATTAGAAAATTCAATTTGTAAAGAAACTGATGAATTGGTTTTTCATGAGCTATAGTTGGTAAATATGGTATGATGTTGTTGTTCTTGACTCTCCTTCTCCTTTCATCTTTCTTTTACGAACATCCCTGAGATGGTATGGCACCCTGTCTTTCGGAGGTAAGAGAAACAGCAGCATCTGTAAGTATTTTATACATTTTCTGGGTTCATTTAGGATACCCGTCACCTCACCCTTCGTCGTGTGAAAATGAATCACTAGGCAGAAGATTGGGCATTCTTTCGCCACTCTGAGGAGCTTCTTATCCTCTAGGGAGCTTTCCTCCAAATACCATGCACTTCGGCTGCCTGGGTCTTGTTTTATAAAAACTGGTGGACATAGCGTGAAGAAAAGAAAAAAATAAAGAACTGAAATAATATAAAGGCGGGAGCAAGTGTCCTGTGGATGTCTTGTGCTCTTTTTTTCTTTGTATGCCAAAATTACTTCACGGTTTGTCTGTTTACCCAAGTTTTGGACTTTTGGCATACGTGGACACAAGAAGAAAGTGAAAATAAATGGCCAACACAGTGCAAGGGGTTCTTTGGTAATACCCAACTCTGTGCTACACCATAGTGTCAATCCCGTGAGATCTCGGTCCCTCCACCCTGCAAAAACCCATTCAACCCTCATTTATTTGGACTCACATGCTAAACTGCAACTCTCCTGAGTTGTGACAGGCCTCTTAGTGCCCTCTGGGGGTAGCCACCAATCATCGGTCCACTTCTCAGTGTCTGCTTCCAAACCAGTGGCGTTAATCAAGTTTGCGGCGTCTTCGTCGGTCCCGGCATCTTCTCTGCCTTCTGCGCTCCTGAGGTCTGCCTCCAGGAAAACCAGGCATCTTCCTTCTACCTCTGTCCTGCTTCCAGACATGCACCCCAGGTTACCCATAACAGAGTCGTTTTCTATTCCTGTCAATGACCACTCTGCCAGGCAGCATTCAGTGTTCTACTTAAAGAGACAGGACACCTTTTTATACATAGATGTGACTTTGGGGTTTTGTAGAGGAGCATGCAGGGGTTGATTCCGATCCGTCTCACAGTGAGTGATTCAAAAGGAGTGCAACAAACAACAGAGAACAAAGGTTGCAAAAGATAAGAAGAACAGAGCCTGGTGCGGTGGCTGGTACATTAGCAGGCACAAGCACCAGAGGATGGACCACACCTCCACACAGAACACCTAAACACAGCAACTACTCTCCAACTCCATCACCAGATGCCAAGAGCTGAACTAACTTAAAGATATACTGAAGAGATGGTTAAAAAGGGAAAGCAATGTGTGAACAGGGATACAATCTACATTTGGAGCCAGTCACTAAACAGACAAGTAGTATATTAATGCAACAAAACCAGAGGGACTAACGACAGTGCACTGTGCATTTTACACCTTTATGGAAAGGAAATGTGGCAATGTTGAATTGATGGTAGGTGGGCAGGTGGTGTCTGACTTGCAAAATAAAGCTAAGGTAAACCCAGAGATTTATAGTTTACAAGATTTGAGGTCAAATGCCTCTAATATCTGAGAAGACACTTACCAAATTGCACAGAAAAGAGAAGAACCAGGCTGCTCTGTTCATATTTAACCTAAATAGTAATGAGCAAATTGTGCCAGTCCCTAAGTAAATTCATTGGATCTTGGGTAAAGAGATGATTGAATGCAAGACCCATGCAAGACCATTTCCATCATCCACAAGTCACTCCAGTTATGCTAAAAGCTGAGTAACCAACACTTTTGGTCTCCAAACCTACAATGAAAGATCAAACTCTCTGTACCTACTGGCAACCTAATTGTATAGGCTCAATCACTGGCAGATCTCTACATGCGTATTGATGTACTTTATGGAATTTCCCCCTCACTCCTCAGCCGCCCGCAGCCTCCTTCTCCTGTATATTCCCCTTTCTTCTTCTCTCCTCCACAGGAGGCCAATTCTAAGAGTGCTCCTAAAAACAGAAATTTCCTCAGGCCTCACATTCTTTCCCTGAGGTTTGGGATTATTTCTTGAAGGGGCAGCAAGTGAACATCATACTGTGCTTGCCCAGGCCTGCCCATTGTCATTTTGCACATGACAATGAGCTGTCTGGCTTTATGAGGATGGTCAGACGGACACACACTAACCTTAATGTTGCAACAGCTTTTTAGGTTGTACCCCAAAGCCAAACTAATCAAGGAGCCCAGTTTATCCACAGTAATAAAAAATTGTCTCACCTGTCCCTCTTATATCCACTTCGCTCCTCCGTGCTTAACGCTTCACCTCATCTCTGCCCCTTCCTCTTACCTTTCTCACTGATTATGTCCTTCTACATCCACCTCTCACCATTCTATTTTCCTCTCTCTCTCTCTCCTCCACTTAAGTTCTCCTGCTGGTTATGCATATCTTACATCTGCGTCCTCCATTCTCATAACTTTTGTTTGCTGGTCTGTCCCCTTTTTTATTCACCTCTCTCCATTGATACCCCCAAAGTCTCTTATCTTGTCCCACTGTGTCTGCTTCTTTTACATTCACCTATCCATCAATGCTCTTTGCTACACCTTGTTCCTCTCCCCTGGTATTTTACCCTTCTTACTGGTTCTGCGCCTAATGCAACCACCTCTCACATTCCTGCTGTACCTGTGACCTCTTCTCTCTCCTTCTCTCCCCCAGCCTCTCCCTGTTTCTGGCTGGTTCTACCCCCTAAAACCTACTTCTTCCCTTCCTCTCGACCTCAGCCTCTTACCTGATCTCAGTGGTCCTTCACATCTTACATCCACCTCTGAACATTAGCTCTCCATCCACTTAAGTTCTCATGATGGCTCTGCTTCTATCATGTCTACCACTTAAATTCATTCTCTATTTTTCACCTTTCATCTTTCCCCTCAGCCTCAACTTTTTTAGCTGGTTTTGCCCCCTTTATATCAACCTCTCCCTTTTCCGCAACTTTTTCGAACTGGTTCTGGCCCAGTTATATTCACATCTTCTCTTCAAGATCTACTCATCATGTTTCCTCTCCTGCCTCTACCTTCCTTTTCCTGGTTCTGTCTCTCTAACATCCACCTCTCCCCTTCGTGCGCCACTTTTCACGACTCTTCTCCCAACACTATCTTACCTTGCTTCAGCTGTTCTCTTTCTTTACATCCACCTCTCCCCTTCCCCCTCCCGCTTTCCAAAAGCCATTTACATTTTTGTATGGATTCTGTCCCTCTTAACATTTCTCTCTTTTGCATGCTCTTAACAGTGGGCAAGTCACTGTAAAGCTTGAGCCAGAGACCTGGTTCTGGCTCAGCTCAAGGTTCACTTGTAACCTCAATCCCAAAAGGAGCTGACCTTTCACAGGAGACAGCTTCCCACAATGCATCATGAGCAGCCAGGATCGAGTCCTGGCCTCGACTCAGCATCAAGTGAATCCAGGATAATCTCTCTGGGCTGAAAAAAACAAACATTGAACATACTCTGTGTCTGTTCTGAAGTGCTTGTATGTCCAAGGGCAAGGTTTGCTCTATTTAAAACTACCAAAATGACAATGTGAACCCTGCCTGTCACTGACGCACTAGTCTCAACCTCCAAGATTTAAGCTTTCATGTCACAAACAGATACCCATCTAGTTGCTCAATTGCACAGTGAGAAATCTTGGCTTCCTTGCTTGACTGCGCTTTGTGATCCTAGGTAAATACTTTATTTCACCAAACCTCCATTTTTTTCATTATCACATATCAGATTACTTTCAAATACTTGTGTTCTGAATGTGCGTGATACAGACACCTCTTGAGTTTGATGTAATAGACTATAACTTTGCTCCATATATAATAAGTGTCTAGCCCACATAAAGTGATCCTGATGTTCCTCTTAGTTCACTAATACCATTATCATCAGGGCAGGGGCAAGAATGTCTCTAAGTTAATTTTTAAAAACTATTTATTTTAAGAAATATTTTGCAATGTAGTGATAGAATCTGATGTACTAAGGCAAAACGTTTCAGTGTATTAAAAATATATGTTTCTGTAAAGATTGTGATGACACGGTATCATATTCTAAAATGAAGTTTGATGTTGTTTATGCTGGAAAGTAAATTTCATATAAACATGTTAGGACAATTTACCTCACTCAAATGTGGCACAAAATGTCAGAAAATAAATCTTAGTCTTCTTTTTCTTTATTATTTCACTCCCAACTCTTACCTCAGTTCTTTTCTTTATCTTACCCAGGTTCAATGGAATTGAGCAATTCTGTGGGTGCAGTTTTTTTTGCATGAATATGAATTTGACACA
Organism: Lissotriton helveticus; assembly: GCF_964261635.1. Taxonomy (NCBI): domain Eukaryota; kingdom Metazoa; phylum Chordata; class Amphibia; order Caudata; family Salamandridae; genus Lissotriton; species Lissotriton helveticus. The sequence continues at coordinate 1,595,480,313 of NC_136059.1, read as the reverse complement.
TTTGCAACATAATCTATAATTTGCTGAATAATCAGCAGATGTTAACAAATAAGAATATTCTAGCTCAAACTGATCAAAAGTTATTTAAAACTTGGTGATGCGTTTGTACTTAGTGGAAGACCCTCGTCAAACATTAAATTGTCATCTTTCAGTTGCATATTTCTATTTTTGGATGCTAAATTGGTACTAATGAGGTGAAATCTTATTCCTGACTCTTTAACCATGGGTAAAAATTACAAAGTTAAGTGATGCTATTTAAAATAAGCCACACGAGGCAACTTAATTTTCCTTTTTTTGTTGCATAACGTAGTCAACCCTGTTGCATAATTTGGTGCTCTCCTGCTGCATAATTCCAGTGGCCATGGTGTTATCCCCTTTATAAGCACTTTTCCTCCAATCTCTGTGCTTCACCCCTTTGCTTCTTTCTAGGTGAGCAATGCCTATTGTGATTCTTTCTATTATTGTGAACCCTGCAGGATACCCTGATTTTCATACAGGAAAGTCTCTCTTCACACCTATTTGCACTTCTAGGACTCATCTCATGGCTGTTCTCATGCAGATGCCGCAATTAGATTTCTGAAGGCCTTTCAGCCCATGACTGAGAGGTTCAGGGGAGGGGGCCCCATCCATTGGGACTTGAACCTTGCACCAAGCTGTCACCGGAGACTCAAAATCAGCGGCAGCTCCTCCACTATGGCGGAGGAGCGTCACCCCTCCCCACCAGCAGCCCAAAACATTACAAAAAAAGATAATACATACTTGTTTATTATTGTTTTATTTTGGTTGTCTGAGCCGAGGCTTGGAGCCAGGTCCAGACTGTTGCCTTAATCTATTCTCACTATTAGATGTAGTTTACGACAATCATTTTAACAAAATTGCTAAATAGAATGATGACTAAAACATGAGCTCTTATATTGCATCGTAAAAGCATGCAGAAATGTTCTAAAACAAAAAGATGTGAAAACATCACTAAAGAAAGAAGAGAAATAGTTATGTGCTCATGTAAATATAGACACGCGTTTTGAAAAATAAAACGTAGTTAATTTAATGTGCTGCTGATTACCTAACGTGTCTTAATAAAAGAATGCCTATGTAATGAATCACATGAAAACTAATAAAATGTGTACATTAAAGATGCTTAATAGTACGAGTTTTGCTGCATTAAATTAGTAGTAAACAAAATACAAACTTAAATAACAAACATGACATGCATATTAATCTGTTCGAAAAATAAAACGTGAGAAGTGTTTTCTTTTTGTAGTGCCTAATATTGACATGTAATCTTTGGAGAAAAGAATAATAAGTGAATATACTAATAAAATGGAACTATTAATGCTAATATGTGATTTATATTAGTCATAATGTGGTAATGATTTTAATGAGTTCTTATGTAGGCCTCAAATGCTTCTTTTTCCTCATTCAGAAAAGTAGAATCTAGCTGAAATCATCATTCAGACGTTATGAAAAGTATCATTTCTTCCATGCTTTTAAACAATAGGTCCCTTTTCTCATTCAGCAACAATTTTGACAGAAATGTATCAATACAGTTGCAAACCCAGAGAGAGTATCTGTGAACTGATAGACATTGGACTAAATGAAGTTCCTTACTTCCGAGGAGGGGATGCAACCTATAAAGTTGTTAAAATTGATGATTCGACAAAAGGTTTACTTAATGTTTCCAGATTTCTTAGTGAGGTATTGATCACACCATGAGCAGCCCAATGTGGGCAAACAATGGAAATCATAACGTATGACTGAACCGATACTTTGTGGGAGTACACTGAAAACTTTGGAAGTATAATTGCCTCCATGGAGGAGGAGTCAGGGCTGGCTATCATTTTCAATTTCCCTGCCTGGTATGCTGTTTGATTGAACTTTGATATCTATATGCCTAGCCCTTTGAACTGAACATTCCAAACTGACTTAACCTGTACTTTATCAGCTGGTAAAGAGTGCAGGTATAACTGAACGGCTGGAGAGTTATGGACTCAGCATATTTTGTTTTGTATAACCTAAATGCTAAACTTGATTTTTGCAATTGTTCTCTCTCTCTCATTCTTTAGGTAATCAGCAAATGATTATTTCACCATACTGTGTGATATTGTGTGAATATTTGTACTAAAATGATTTCTAATAATCAAAGATTAAAATGTGATTTGTGTTTCCTCACCATTCAAATTTAGACTTGGATAAATGAGATTTATGAGCAATACTATTGTTTTTGAGTCATTTCTTAGTGTCAAAACGTTTGTCGATTGCTATTTTAGGGGGTTTAAAGATTGAAATAGTTTTCTGTGTCTGCATTGTTTTGGCATCTTCTTATTCCAGGTCATCATACGGATTTGCCACACATGCTCCTAATATCTTAGCCCCTGTTAGCTCACATAAAAGATTAATTGTTGGAACTATGGTTTGTAAGATGTGTTGTTAATGGGCCCAGCGAAAGATGAAGGATTGAGTATTAAGAAATGATGAAAAATTAAGAAGCACAAAAAATATTTTTGCTTAGTGTTGCATCAGCGCTGAAGCTCTCTCCAGAGAGCAGGTACAGGCTCCTATTCTACATGGGAATTCAAATCCAGGGCACAAGCCAAACCTTATGCTGCTTTTATGCAGTGTCAGGATTGTCCGCAGAGGATTCTGGGAGCCTGTGTTTGTAGTACACAGAGCCAGATGGGAGTGCTGGAGCAAGATCAGGGCATGGATGCAGGTAAGTTATTTTATTATTTTTCTGTCCATCCCCGAGTCCCTCCTCCCCATCCCAAACTTTGCACAGATACCTGCCACTACTTCTCATACCTGAATCTTTTTAAAATTGCTGCCCTGGTGCGAGGCCCCAGTTGGAACCGAGCAGACGCGGGCCCTTGGCAGCTTCCCGCACTGACCCTGTCTAGTGCTGTCCCTTGCCATGTCTTCCATACACTCACAGTCAGTAGGATCTATGTATATTGGTTTACAGTTCATTTTGCAAGGCTGCAGATGTCTCAGACTCCAAAAATTGGTTGAGAGGTGCCTAGAAGCATTCCATACACAATATCTCTGGAAGTAGCTCCTCATAGAATTTCAATTGTTCATTGCAGTTTACAAGGTCTGCCAGCCATTTCATACATAGTGGCACCCTTCCTTGTCCCCATACCATGCAACCTGAGGATTAGACAGCAGGGCACTAGATTTCAGCTCAGTATATGGCAGTGTCCTCACCCAGCCCACGTGGATGAATCATTATTTCAGTCATCTTTTGCAGTATGTTGAAGACTTTTTTCCAGAACTCGAGAATTTTTGATCAACCCCCTTGCTAGATGAACGAAACCTACTTATCAATAAGGCACCTGTTACAATGATAATCAGGCCCCAGGCCCATTTGTACAGAGATAGGGGTATACAGAATTGCATATGATCATATCTATAATGAATAAGACAGGGTCTGCTACTATGTATAATCTCCTATGTATGGAAGTAGCAGTATTCCCACTCTTAGTTGGTGAGCAGGGTGGGAAAACCTGCAGCCTATTTCTCCCGTTTGTGATGTGACACGTTCAGGGATAGTGAGATGTATATTGCTGGGCAGGATAACTATCAATCGGTTAGGTGATTTGCTCGTAATTAGCATTTTCAAAGGTGCAAAAGTGGGTGGTTCCTAAGGGAAATCATGGAGAGCAAGTTTACTTGCTAGTCGGACCCGGTGATTCAGGAATGCATCTTGACCTCGATACGTGTTCTGTAGTCGTGTCCAAGAGAGATGAATGAACCATCATGTATAGATCTCCCCAATTGCTAAGAGGTAGTTTGTAGTTGAGATGTTAGTTTATCTTCACTGGTCATTTCAAAATGTGGATGGATCAATAACAGAAGGTGGGATACATATAACAAACTTAGACAGGCTTTTCAATTGAGCGTATCCCATGACCTCACCATGCAGTGCACTGCATCAACATCTGAGTCATCTTTGAAATTTTTAGGCAGAAGGATGTTGCTGGGTGTAGTTGGATTCGCAGTGTCTTTTTTCAACTGCAAAATGTGCTAGATATCATTGAGGATGGAACCAATGATATGAGAAATGTACTTGCACATATAGATAGTACAGCTCCATTATAGGGGCAGCAACCCTCACTGTCAAAATGGTAAAGTCAGCATCTCCCAGGATAATTTGGGCTGTTTTCCTACCTAAGTCAGTTTAATTACTATCAATGTCACTGTCTGAAAGAATTGTCCAATTAAGGGGAAATGTATATTTATAAAATAGTATAAAAACTTTGGAAGTATTACCATTTTTTTTAAATCTCAGACAACTTGCCTTTTAGAAGTAGCTCCAGCCACATTGTAACCAACAGCATCCCCATTGTTTAGTTAAAGAATCTCGTCTTTCTCGTGGCACATTCATATGCTCAAATATTCCATTGGGCCCTCACACCATTCAAGTGGGAAGGCCAGTTCACATCTAGTGAAGTGACGTGAGGGGTACATTGTCACTTTTCTCCAATTTGTACTTAGGCCCACCCCAGGGTGCCACATTTTGTAAATTCTTCAAAAGACTAGGTGTAGGGTACTAGTTGGGGCATGAATATAAAGCATCATATAGTTCGCATAAAGCTAAATTATTATAGGTATATCTGTGACTCAGAGGGCATACTTGGAGTAATGTTGATTTATTTCCGCTGCCAAAGGTTCAAGTGCAAATAATATAGAGGAGAGTGGACAGTCTTGTTCGGTACCACGTGCTATAGGTATTGATTAGTAGTTCTGCCATTAATGCAATGCCCAGTTGATTGTAAGGTATATAACAGCCAAATCCAATTCACAAAGTAGTGAGAAAAAATCCATACGATTAGTCTTGCCATTAAGTAGCTCCACTCTTTCAAATAACTGGGTTTTTGTGACATTTAGAAAGATGGACATGGCATTCATTTTATAGTTTATTTGCTGTAATCAATCAAATAGTGCACACCGGTTGTGTGATGTTGAAAGCCCCGGAATGAACCCATCTTTGTCTGATAGGACTATCTCGGGCAATAGCAAAAGTAGCCTTTTAGCTATTATTTTAGGCAAAATGTTGCAGTCATAATTTTTGAGGTAGAGGAGCCTGTATGTCTCGAAGTTGTCTGACGTTTTGCCTCGTTTTAAAGCATAGATGAAACTGCCTCTCTCGTAGAGAGTGGTATTCTGCCTTTTTTCAGTTTCTTCATATACCTCCTGGGGATACAAACTTAAGCGGTCTTCATATATCTTGTTGGACTCAGATGGGAGGCTGATCAGAGGGCGGTCCCAAAAGACAGCCCCTGTGTTACCTACCAAACCATGCCCAGAATAAGGGGCTGCACCAGGAACTCTCTATAAGCTTTTCCTAGTCGTGCTATTGTTGTGTCATCCCAGTATGAATTTAGGATTGTACAATTGTTTCAACTCTGGGATGAGTACAACTTAATTTAGTAGTTAAAGAATTTCTCCATTATTTAACATGCCCCGGATCTGGGATTACTATTACTATATGCTCCCTTGATACAAGTTAGGTTGTTGATTGCCCAAGGATGTATTATGATATTAGCAAGTGTTTTGCCTGGGATTTCCTCCAAATGCTCTTGATTTACCATATATACTGAGATAATGGCCCCTCTTTCACCTATTTCATGATATTCAAAGATTTTAATCAATAGCTTGTCCCTAAATTTTCCACCTCAATCTGAAATCTGGATCGTTTCTTGTAGTTTAATCTCTGGTTCCAATCTACTTAGGTGAGTGTGCAATGTTTTGAGCACCACAATTTAGTTAGTAGTGCACTGATCCCTTAGTACCACTTTGAAGGCCTTTGAAAGTGCAGCAGTCTCACCAGATCCTTTATTGACCTCTAAAAAAGCTCTTAATCTGCTCCTAACAGATTGCTATATTTCCTGCATTGGTTAGTTCACCCACTCTGAGTATGCAAAGATTATTGTGCCTGAACCTAGCTTCGAGATCATCGTTCTTTGCCTTTTTAATAGAGAGCACTGTCCATGTTGAGACAATACTAGTTTTCATGTAGATCATCTTCAATAACTAATATCTGCATCTTTGCTCCTGTGAGGCAGCTTCCCTGCTTATCTATATGGTTCACTGCATCCTTTCTGCCATCTGTGGAAGTCAGGCTCTGCTACCTGGAGTGAAGAAGATTTTTTTATTTCTGCAGCTTCCAGACTGCTGTTGTCTTGCTGCATTTGCACTGTATTGGGGGTACTTTGGATCTGCATTCTTGCCCAAGTGTTTTGCCTTAAATTCTAGTTTGCATTGACTGGCATCTGTTTTTCCTATTTTAGCTCTCTGAGAAGGACCACTTTATGCTGCCCGTTGACGTTTTTTATGCTGGAGGAGTAAAGTTCTTTCTATTGAACGGAGTCCAGAATCTAAAGCACTCAGGAGCACTGCCCCACACAGGTGTCTAACTGTGACTCCTGAATAAGCCTCTCAGCTAGCAACCTGCCTGGACATATGTAGTACAGTGTCTCTTGACACAATCTGCTATTGATCACAGCAATAAGTCCTGCCTTCACCCAGCTGTAGGGTATGGGAGACTCACACCTCACCATCCCATTCAGTAAGAGATCGCTGCTGTCAACGTTGTTGGGCCCCAGGTCACAGCAGGCAAGTAGGCATCAGCAGGCCTCAGTTCTGGCTCTCATCTGAGCTCTTTCAATCGTTACTGTAGGCAGCATCAGTGCAAGCACCTTCAGCAGGTCGCCGATTTCAGCACTGTATGACTTCAGTCACGGCGACATAGACTCTGGGGGTCCCACTGCTTTAAAAATAATAAGATTGTCCTCACCTGAGCATACCGCGTCGGTATGTCCAACAGCAGATTTGATTCCACCTCAGTTGTCACTGTCTGAATGATAGGTAGACCAAAGGGAGGTTTGGCTCTTTTAGTATCACTGAATATGAATGGAGTGCTCAAACAGCTGGACTCTGGTTCCCATAACTGTCTAATCGTCGAATTGTCAGTCACCAATCTCCCGACTGTGTTATTTAATAATTTCTATAATTCCCCTGATAGTGCGGGTCTCAATCAACACCTAGTGTCACTAGAGGATTTTTTTGACAATTATATATCTTCCTCATGGGCGACTTTAACATTCATCCATGCAGCTTAGAGTGTATTGTGGAAGATAGCGAGGGGCCCCCAAATTCACTAACCACACACTTCCAACACACCAAGCAAGGTGAAGCTCTGGAAAACCTCCTGGCTTCCCTGAATTTATATGAATTAGGATGTGGTGTTGATGGACCAAGACCAATTACATTTAAGGGTGGTCATACTGGAACTGTGATTGACTATATTTTTTTGTAATCGTTAGTTTTGTCTGAAGTATTAAATTATAGATTAATAGACACTGTTTTTAGTGATCATAACCCTGTAACTCTAGAGATGGCCACAGGTAGGACTTTGAGTTTTAAAGTGAACCATGTTCAAACTTTTACGGACCTTTCACCTTAAGATCAGGGCAGAAGACTTTAATGGGCTAACTTGATCCCGGAAAATTTCTTACATAACGTTCTGGGCAAGGTTGAATAGGAGGTGGGAATATGTTTGGACAACTTAGCGCCTAATACTAAGATTGTTGAAGCTTTTTCTGTAATATGCCAACAAGTAAATAATAACCTGAGGGTAAAAACAAAAATGGCAGCCAAATAGGCAAAAGATGGTTCAACCATAACTGCTCCAAAGCACACTCTGTCCTTCACAAAGCTCTGAAAGAAGTGCCTAGAGATAGAGCACAAATAGCAATATTAGGGAAATTATACAAACAAGCTATTCACACCCGTAAATGCCAGATTAAAAGTGAAGCCTGGACTGAATTGTTATCAGATGAGGCCCTGCGAGATCTTGCTAAGTTCTGAGCAATTATTAATCAGCCCTTTTTTTCAGGGGAGGAAAACCATATTTTGGAATGCTCTATCCCAGATGAGTTATGGCTCGCCCACTTTGGCAGCATCTATTCCCAGCCGAGTACTGAGCCCCCTCAAGTGACCCTCGTGTCGTGCCAACTTGGGCCTATTATGGCCTTTGAGGAGACAGACGTTGAAAAAGCCATTAATGAAACACAAATCAACGAGGCCCCGGGTCCAGACGGGGTCCCAGCTTTCCTGTATAAAAGTGCCCCGAAATTCTGGGCCAAGATCCTCACAAATGTCTTCAATGCCTCTAGAGAAAATAACCACCCGCAGTCTTGGGCTAAGTCCATTATCATACCTATTTTTAAAAAGGGACAACGTGGAGAACCGGCCTGCTATAGGTCCATCTCCCTAATTAACTCTGCCGTCAAAATCCTAGGCAGAGTCACATTAGGCAGACTCACAGACTGGCTTGAGGATAGTGGTGTCAGGTCTAACGCCCAGTATGGCTTTAGGGCCGGGAGAAACACTGTGGATCAGTGCTTGAATCTCCAACTTTTAATCAGTAAATATACAATTGCTAAGGAGGGGTCTCTATACATGGCTTTCATGGACCTCTCCTCGGATTTTGACCTAGTTAATAGGTCAAAGCTGTGGAAGGTCCTTTTAGACCTAGGTATCGATAATTCCTTAGTTGGTTTTTTAGCTGACCTTCACTGTGGTCTCCTCGCCTCAGTTAGAGTTACCCAAGCGGGGGGGTGCACAAGCCACTTTAAGTCAGAGAGGGGGGTCAGGCAAGGATGTATCCTGGCCCCCCTTCTCTTTACATTATATATAAACGCATTGGAGCCAGCACTAGCAGAGGCTACTGTGGATGTACCGCGTGTAGGACTAACCAATATTCCGGTTCACCTATACGCGGACGACGCAGTCCTCTTAGCCCGATCAGGGGTTGCCTTGAATAGACTGCTTGCTTCTTTTGGTGACTTTATGTCATCATTAGGTCTGAAAATCAACACTGCTAAATCCCAGGTAATGGTGGTGGGAGCCTGTAGTAGGAAAAGGAAATGCAGATCCTTCTTCTGTGAGGGGGAAGAAGTAAAGAGTGTTCCCAATTTCTCTTATTTGGGTGTCATCTTTGATGAGAAAGGAACCTGGGGCCCCCAATTAAAGTCCAAAAGCAACGCAGTCGCTAGGTCATCTGCGGCTTTGCTGGGCTTCGCCAAACGGCTGGGAGCCAGACCATTGGATGCTATACTTAAAGTTTACAAAGCCAGATGTCTGGCGTTAGCCACTTTTGGGTCTGCTATCTGGGGGTACATAAATCAAGATATCATCCAAAAGGTGGAGAACAAATTTTTAGGATCTCTCCTCTCTGTTCCACAGTCCACCCCCACCTTTTCGACCCACACAGAGCTAGGGCTGGGTTTTGTCTCTGATTTATTGAAATCCGCCCCTGTCATTTGCTGGATTAAAACCTGGCTTAACCAGGAAATCTCCCTTAATCACATGATTCTCAAGGACTGCCTTGTTTTGGACAAAGCCCATAAGATCCCATGGTTGGCCTATATCAAGGCTATGCTCACGAAATTAGGCAGACCAGAGCTTTTTCACTCCCCAGGATGTATCAAAAGACAAGACGTGAAGGAGATTAAAATTGCTCTGTTAAATTTACTTACTGTTGAGCGGGAGGCAATTGAGATGGAGAAACCTCTTGTGAGAAGAAACTATGCACTTTTAACTGCCTCTGGTCTCGAACCCTATGTTATTTTGGTAACGAGACCGTTTCATCGGTTTCTCCTAACAAGATTACGTTTTAACTTAATACATTTTATGCTTGGCTCCTTCCCCACATGGACTAATCCAGATAAGGCTAAACCCTGTGACTGTGACAACCTTTCAACACAGGACACACTACATTTTATGATGTTTTGTGACCACTACATAGAAATTAGGAAAAAATACCTCCTGCCAATTTTGAGGGAGGCGGGTTTCACCCAGGTGAGGCCCGCACTATTGTTCTTGCAACTTCTATCTAGCGCACACGTCACTTTTTATGTAGCAAGCAACTTGGTAGCGTGTGTTCGTGTTAATAAGAGTCGCCGTAGGTCTCAGGGCATTCTCCCCTAGCATATGAATTAATTGTTTGTTTTTAAATGTAATGCTGTGAAATTTTTTAAATTGTGTTTTAATTAAGTGTTATTTATATTAATGTCATATCTGTTCCTACTTGACCGCTACTGTTTATTCCCTGTGATGTATTTGTAATCATGTCTTTTTTTGATTTTTATTAAACGAATAAAAGTATTTTGACTGACTGACTGACATTCAGAGCCCGCACTACACCTTTCAGAATATGGCACTTTGACTTTGTTACAGTTTAAGTAGCGTGTACAGTCACGCATCTGTCTCCTTCTCTGCCAGATCTCACCCCGGAGAGTTCAGATTGTTGGAACAGCTGTTTGGTGGCCCATTGCATTGCGGTTTCTGCAGCAGCTGATAGATTAATCCCTCCAGCCAGAGCTTTGGTACCTCACATATTAGAGAACGATTGACCTAAGAAATAGGAGACCAGTGCAAGTGCAATCCCACCATACTCTAACTCAATAGCTGAGTCCTACCAAAAGAGCAGGGGAGAAAATATGACTTGCCCCAAACAAACCCATAGTGAAAAGAACAAGAAAGCAAATTCCAGTCAGGTGTCCTAATGACATCCAGAAACTTTGACATGGCAGGTTCAATAAATGTATTCCACAGCTGGGAACCCTGCTGCAGTGTTCTAGTTTGTTCTGATAGTTGACATCTCTTTTGTGGTACCCAGTCTTTTCTCTTCGCTGGCTTCAGCCCAAAATAAAACTGCCTTGCATAGGCCAATTATTAAAGAAAGAATGGTTCAATTGGGACTCATTTAGAAGAATATTGTTATTTGTAGAACAGAGTAAATTGCATGATACATTGCTAATCTCTGATCAGAATTAAGATACTCGCCTCTCACTTTATTGAATTAATTTTTAATATACTTCAAAAAGGTAGTGGTAACAAGTTTTATTTTTCAACACATCTATCTGCAAAAGATGATTCTTGTTGTCCACTGTGTTAACAAAAAGAAAATTAACAATAACAGTGAAATATAAATGTGTCTAAACATAAAGACAAAAACCACACAGAATTTAAGAGCCGGGAATCGTATGTAATCTGTTTCCACATCATCACTGTCATTGAAGGTGAAGGAGCCTGTGTGTTGTAATTTTGTCGGTGTTCTGAGTCTGTATATAAATTATAAGTTTGTCCTATGTCCTGAACTAATTTGGTACACATGGTTGGTATGGTCAGAATTCTTGAAAATAACAGTCACCAGCCCAAAGCAAAAGACATGGTGCTGAAGTGCCATCAACCAGTAGAATACAGAGGGCTACTTAAAAATCATAAATCAAGAGCGTAACTGATGTGGGTAGAATCCAATCGTTCGAATTGAGTTGCATGCTCAATAGTAATCATAATCTATCAGAGCTCTCATCAGCAGGTCAGTACAGGTTTGAGCGTCCTTATCCAACTTGATGAGCAGAGAACGCGCAGTTATGAAAAAGAATGCACCCAGAGGTGTCTCAGAACAAAGAAATGGAGAACAGAATGATTCTCAAACATCTCATGCAGAGTGAGCCTGATTGCCTTCATTGTCAGGAGCAGGTGGTCAGATAATTCTGCCAACAAGGGAATCAGGATCTGCAGTGTAGACTGTCATTGTCACTTGTGAAGCGATTCCTGAATCACTCAACAAAGTGAGAGGCAAGTACCTTAATATGACCAGAGATTGGCCTTGTGTTGGGTAATTTGTTATGAGTCCAAATAACAATAATCATTGAAACTATTCCCTAGTGGACCATTGTTTCTTTTATCATTTGATAAACCCAGGTATTTGTTCTGCATAATGGCAAGCTCTTGCATTATCAATTTATTGCATGGGCCAAAGCCCAATCCATTCTACCTCTTAGGATTCAACGTATTCTCACTATACCTCTGGTCAATTATACACGGTTCAATGCCTAACTCTGTGCAAGGATGAGCTCATAAGGACATTACCCCTGTCAATTTAGATCTTGAAAAATCCTATTCACAGTGCACTATTCAGACTCAGAGGATTATTCCTGTTCAGTGGTACACTGAAGCGGTGATCAGAGTATTACCAAGCCAGCATTAAAGGCAAATACTTAAACTTTAAACTCCCAATCTTTTCCAATTTCAGGTGACAAATTTACAGTACGTCCTTTGCTCTGCCATTCACACCAATTATTGGTATCCCAATGGCTTCCACCAACTGTTGCCTGCTAGCCCGCTGTTCACTTTTCTGTACCCTGCTGTCACTGCGAATGACCTTCCATATCTTGTACATTTCATCAGCATTTTGACACAGAATTTACAAAATCAAAATATTTTAAGGGTCACATTTTATCCCTATCCTATTTCTTTTTTGAAAAGAAGAGAACAACAAGACTCAGAGAGACCATCTTTTGCTGAATAATTGATGTTACATTTTAAACCCAACTTCTTGAGACCCGTAAACCTAGGAAATAATAGGACAACTAAAGTAGTAGATAAAAATGCTGCTCCATGTATTACCTTCCATTCTTCCATTCATTGGATGTGCTTATCACAAATGAGTTGCCATGTGGTATCATCAGTGGAGGCCAGACTACATCTCTAGGCATGTAACCATCCAATATAAGTATCCACCTCAGATACTCCTTCTAAATGCTTTGCCATCAACAGATTAACTTTATTCACAATCTATTGCCTTAGAAATTAGTTTAACATCCCTTCACTTATAAATGACATCTGATCTGATTCACCCACCTGTATGAGTTGCATTGAGAGCTAAATTTTAGAATATATCCTATCACATGAACAGTCATCTCCAAATGCAGTCAGAGTGAAAATTCAAAATCCCAAGGAAAATTAGCTTCCTCCCAGGGTCAACATTACCAGTTGAAATGGTTGCTCAAACGAGGCAATTTATGAGACTTTGTTTTGTTGCTACTGTTCACGTGATAATCAATATTGAAAGCCCTCTAGGCAAAGAAGCAACCCTAAAGCAGGCTCCCCAATTTGGTTACAGTCGACAGGCTTTCACAAGGCATAATCTTGATGAATTCAACTTTCTAACAGCATGAGTAATATATTGTGATTGGATCAGAGCAAATTGCTCCTTATTCTAAAAAAACACAAAAAGTGCATATTTTGCATTGTGTTATGCTAATTTAACGAAATTCTACAAGATAAATCAGATGGTAAAATAGTCTCATGCCAGTAATTTGCATGACTTTTGAAATCTGTGTGTTCCTCCTTGTTCAATTTTCACTTGAGATACGCAAATGCACTTTGCTAAAAAAATGTAAACAAAATTGAGCGATTTTGCACATGCTTAATTTCAATGCAAGTTTCTTCATGAGTATGGATTATTATTATTATTATTAGTATTATTAATTATTGATTATTGGCCCAAAAGGCAACATCTAAGCCTCCGACACCGTAATCCTACATAGGCATCTATGGTTAGTGTCTGGTTTCAACACAAAACCATCCAGTTGTACTGACCTGACAATTTGACTATTACGTTCAAGATATGACTGAACTTACAATTGTGATGAACCCTCAACAGCCACAACCCGAAGATGAGAACACCCCTTCAAATGATAGCCCAGCAATGAATGCTGAGGAATAGGATTATCTCAATAGGCCTTTTATTGCAAATATTACTCGATACTAAAGATTTGCAACACTGTAGGGCCCTCTCTCAAAGGCAACAACTGTGCAGCAGAAAGGAGAATTGTACAATGCAGTATTAGGTGCTGTGTAATAGTTAATAAGATTATTTGCTGTTTATTTTACTTCATCTGCACTGATATATGGGTTTCATACATGTACATAAATTATTTGTGAACCATCTGACCCTTCACTACCACTCCAGGAAGCCAGAACTCACACAACAGAGAATAAAACATGCTGCTGACGATCACCACTGCTGTCTACATTTCCAGATATGATTGTCATCAGGCAGCTGAAATACCAGGGACCCTAAACAGGATTAATAAGATTAAAGAATCAGAACAGGAACTGTGCGAAACAGTAACGCATGTACTTCCTAATCTGAATATAAGACAATTAAATTGCATGTTTTATCTACCTGAACTTGACTTGGCATCTAAAACCCCAGCACGAGAACTTTTGATGAGACGTTTTAGCCCCTCATGGACAATTGACAGATGCATCAACCTCTGCCACCTGGTAAAAAACATTCCATCTTTCGCCAAATCTGGCTTTGCCGATGAAGGTTCTCAAAACAAGAGTGACACGCATGTCAATGTAAACATGGGTATTAGCTCAACGTTTAAACAGGCATTCACATTGAACTCATATATGATATAAGAAAAATACAAAAATACAGTAATTAATTGTCAATATTCAATCTCCAAAGGAATCTGAAGAAAAGCAGCATGAAAGGAATACTTTTAATTCATTCGAATTGAATTTGTTTTAAACAAGAGAACACAATTTAATGAGCAGAGTTGCAAAAGTGTGTGACACATGCGCAATCCCCCAAGTGCAAAAGCCATAGGCTGACATACAATTGTGGGAAAGTGCATGTGGTCAGGTACATTGGTGTTCACAGAAAGCCATGTACAGTACTCGCTTTTAGAAAATACAATAATAGGGAAGATTCACATAACGTTATTTCAAGCCGTGCTCTGCCTGTAGAGATGTCAACAGCGTTTCGACCCTATAGACATTCTGGTTAACCTGCGAGGAAGTGGAATATTAGGGAAGCGAGTCCATGTGTTGATTAAATTAATGCCACCCAAGAAAATGTGCACCGCATAATAAAACAATACTCGCGGGGCTGTACAAATATGGAGCAAGAATGAGAAGAGATAAGGAAAAGAGTTAAGAAATTGCGGGCATAATGAAGCTTCCAAGTTATTATGTGAAAACTGTGCAAAAGCGCTTACCTATGAGTTCATTTAGGGATGCTCGGAGAGCAAGGCGCTCTGATAATGAAAGGGAAATAAATCACACGACACAGAAAGGGGCATGAATAAAACAATACTCATGGGACCGTGCCTGTAAAATAATGAGAGTGGGCAAAATGAATCAAGAGACAATAATGGTCCAACAGTTTCGTGTGGTTTCAGTGTATTAAAGTTCGCAGGAACCAAATAGTCTCTAATGTTCTTTCCCCTTTTGCAGGAGAGCAATGGCGGCTCACTAAAGCCCTACATGTTTTTTAAGAACCAGCAAGTGTTTTTGATAGTGTTAACAATGTTGTTTGATGATGACTCATGCAATTTTGTCAGGAGATGATCTCTCTCTGGGTTGGAGAATAACGGGGCATATTATCAAGGACCGGTCTTAAAATTAACGCCGTTTTATCGGCAGGAAACTGCCCATAAAATGGCGATAATGGGCTTGATAATGTGCCCTTGTTAATTCCCATTGAAGCCCATGTTCTTGTGTTAACATGGGCTTCTATGGGAATTAACAAGGGCGTATTATCAAGCCCATTATCGCCGTTTTATATGCAGTTTCCTGCCGATAAAACGGTGATAATTTTAACACCGTTCCTTGATAATATGCCCCGACGTCTCTAACAGGCACATGCATCATTGTTGGCTTTTGCGATGTCTTAATTGCGATTTTTAAGGAATCGCAATTAAGAAATCGCAAAAGGCTATACATGAAGAAATCGCTGAAAAATTTGCGATTTCTAAACATTCCTTAATTGCGACTCGCAAATTGCGAGTCGCAATTAAGGAATACCTCCCCATTCATTCCTATGGGCCTAGAGGCCCCTAGGAATGAATGGGAAGACATTCTCAATTTGCGATTATCAATTAGCGAGTCGCAAATTGAGAATGTGATTTCATGTGCATGGGTGTCCAAAGGACACCCTGTTGCACCCCTGAAATTAATCTGTGCACATATGTTGTGCACACACATGCCCTAAGGGCATGTGTGTGCACAACATGAAACTTTAAAAAATGCACAAAAGTGCATTTTTCAAAGTTTTCACAAATTACCATGAGGTTCAACCTCATGGTAATTTGCTCCCCCTAATTGCGAAATTGCTATTTTTAAAACTTTCATGCATTGCATTTAAGGAATCGCAAAATGCGATTCCTTAAATGCAATCGCAATTTGAGTACTCTCAAATATTTGCGAATTCTCAAATTGCGAGGGCCTTCACCCTTGATGCATCCCAAAAGCTGATTTTGTGATCGCAAACGTCCGATTTTTGCGATTCGCACCGTTTGCGATCGCAAAAAGCTTTGATGCATGTGCCTGTAAGGCTATACCATGCCCATTTCATGGAAATCTTAACCACGCGTCTCGGTTATCCCCTTTCTAAAAGTTTTTTTTTTTTAATGAGGGTAGCCCCTTCTTTGAAAAAAACGAACTCTAATAAAATTAAACCACAAGAAAATATTCTTACTTCCCAGAATAACTGTATTTTCTTGAAGCAAATATTGTACATGGCTGTCTGCGAACACGAATGTGCCTGTACCACATGCCCTTTCCCATGATATTATGTCTGGTTCTGTTTTTTTCACCTGGGGTATTGCTTACTTGTCACAAATATTTGCAACTCTGCTCATTGAATTGCATTCATTCTCTTGTTTCAAATAAATTCTGTTTGAATGTTTTGAAAGTATCCCTTTCATACTGGTTTACTTCAGACTCCATTGCAAATGGAATCTTGCCAGCTGTTTTGCTGTTTTACTGTATATTTCATGTATGAGTTCTATGTGAATGCCTGTTTAAACTTTTTACAGACAGTGGCAACTTCTAACTCTGCCTTTGACAGGCAGTACTTTGAAATATACTTTCAAAGGGGAACTAAACAAACAACTTCCCCTGTCTGATCTGAAGGGGGTGATCTATAGAAGTACCCTTCTTTTGCTGAAGTTTCCTCTGTCCCGCCATTCGTGTGTAAAACTAAAAGCATCTGTGACCACGTAGGAAGCTGCTTCTTGTAGTAGGCGCATGACGCAGTTGCAATGCACAGTTCAAATACTCACCGGTCTTTAACGTGTGACTGTCCTTACCACGCATCACAAACGATTAGTACCATTATGGGAAACAGGAGACTAAAAGTATGATTAGAACATTGGAATGTTGGGAGCTCCATTGCAGACAATGGAGTGCTCCGTGCATCTACGGGTGGGTGAAGGCCTGCAAAGCAACATTCCAATGTCGTTTAAACAAAGACCTCAGGGAGCCAGAGAGAATTTAAACCCCTCGAGCTTCGAGAGGCCTTTGTTTTATTTGTTGGAACATTCTGCCCTCTAGTGGCAGAATGTTCTAATAGCCTTCTAGCCCTTCTAGCTGTGCTATACCGGCTAATAAATTTCCGCCCCACTGTAAAAGTCCCTCGCCTTCGGCTTTTAACGCTGGAGCGGGCCTTTATTAGCCGGTATAGCAAGCTACGGCGGCTATAAGGCTATATTAGAACATTGGCATGTTGGAAGCTCCATTGAAAACAATGGAGTAGCTCAGGGCTTATAATGGCTGGTATAAGCCCGGAGCTCCAACATTCCAACATTCAATCTCCTTGCGCTCCCTAAAGCCTTTGTTTAATTTGTTAGAACATTCTGCCCTCTAGTGGCAAAATGTTCTAATAGCCTTTTAGCGCTTCGTAGCTGGGCTATACTGGCAAGGAAAATCCTGCTCGCTTGTTAAAGTCCCTCGCCTTCGGCTTGGGTCTTTAACGCTGGAGCAGGACTTAAATAGCCGGTATAGCCCGCTACGGTGGGCTATACAGCTATAATTAAACCTTGCCTTGATCAGGACTCTTACCCGAAAGAAGCACAATTCCTAATGATGTGGTGGCACAAGTTATGTCACGCCCCAAACCAGAATGTGCTCAGGGAACCTGGGAAATTCCTATTACAACATTATGTTACATACTTTAGATTACCTTTCAAAGGACATCTAGACATGTATAGTATAATCCTGGGAGAATGAGTTGCAGTAAGGAACCAGCACAAGAAGAGAGAATGTACTTTAGATGTGTCTCAGCATCCGTCAATGCTTAAGAGTGTGAGCAAAACTCATCTCTGGGTCTATGCGCGCGTGCTTGAATGTTTGACTTGGCACTTTTTGTGGGAATCAAGTGCCTGTAGAGCACTTTCCCTTTTTTTGTGACTCTGGTATGCAGAGCACAGTTAGAAAGTACTAACAAAGAAGTTAATCACTGCATTGTTCCAATACAAGACTGAATCTTGGTTTCTTTGAAGTCAGAATCTAAGTATCTGCGAGTAGGGTCTGGAATCGAAGGTGGAGCCATGTTAATTTAGAACATAGTAGGAACCAGACAGAGAAATAGAAAAATACTTGTAACTAGATGTCAGAATGATTGTCAGCATCACACATATCTGTGATGAGACAGCAAATTGGATGGGCCTATTACATTTTCATTTGAAAGCTGCTCACTTGTGTTGAAGCATATTTTCTCTCTTCTTGCTAAAAATGGTAGAAATTAAGTTTAAGCAAATGCTGAACAGAACTGTTCTTGTGTAGGTCACCGTGACTTGACTAAGAAATACCATTTTTAAGTCAGAAGCTGAGCAGCTATAGTAATTGTCTGCACTTGGATTGGGAGACAAAAACGTACAATATGTGCCTTCTCTTGCATTTTATAACACACAAAAGAGCACACAAGACTTTAAAACGTAACTCCTTCCGTGTATGACAAGCTCAGCTTGTCATGAGGCATGGTGGCCGTGTGCTCATGACGAGCTGAGCTCGCCATGACACGCGTGGCGCTCACACGCGGGGCTAATTCTCCCGCTGTGCTGAGCGTCTTAAAAACAGGCGTGGTCATGATGAGCTCAGCTCGTCATAAGCACAGCACCACCATGCAGCGTGACGAGCCAAGCTCATCACGAGCACCGTGGTGCTGCATGCGGCCCCCTCTCCCCAGCACTGCGGGGGAATTAGCCCCACGGCGAAGTTGTGAAAAAAGGCCTACACCAGTTTGTTGAAATGAGTTGATATGGTGTGCTGAGATTCAAACCTCTGAGCTTTCGGTCAGCTATATAGAAGCTGCTTGGTTAAGTCAATGATCTGTTTTACTGACACTAAATCTGAGAAGGTCCAGAACGTATTTGAGTTCATGACCTACAGTTCACACTGGGGGCGGGAGGGGGCTATTTATGACCTCAGTTGCATTACGCTTCCACCACGCAAAGTGGTACATGCAGGACACAACTGAACAATCATTTGAAATGCAATAGGTCTCGCATTATTAAGTTTGAGCCATTGGCATTGCTAAATATTGCAACACTAATTGGAACAAAAGTCTATAAATTGTAGGCTAAAAATGTTTGTATTTATTTTTGTAGCAATGGTGGAATGCTGCGCTTTAGATGAATATGTTTAAAAGTAAAGTGCGCCATACTGTGATTGCTACAATAGTTAATTGTGGATGCGTTAACAATTAATGTGTGCACTGATGGCTGGTAGTGTGTGTGCCTGGTGGAAGCATGCACTGAGGGCTGCTGGTGTATGTGCCTGGTGAAACATTGCACTGACGGCTGGTGGTGTGTGCCTGGTGAAAGCGTGCAGTGTCGGCTGGTGGTGTGTGTGTGCCTGGTGAAATCCTGCACTGACGGCTGGTGGTGTGTGTTTGCCTGATGAAAGCATGCACTGACGGCGGGTGGTGTTTGTGCCCGGTGAAAGCGTGCACTGATGGCTGGTAGTGTTTGTGCCCAGTGAAAGCATGCACTGATGACTGATGGTGTCTGTGCATGGTGAAAGTGCGCACTGATGATGTGGTTGTGTGTGTGGTTGTGTGTGTGGTTGTGTGTGTGTGTGGTTGTGTGAGTCGTTGTGTGTGGTTGTGTATGTGGTTGTGTGGGTGTGTGTGGTTGTGTGTGTGGTTGTGTGTGTGGTTGTGTGTGTGGTTGCGTGTGGGGTTGTGTGTGTGGTTGTGGTTGTGTGTGTGGTGTTGTGTGTGTGGTTGTGTATGTGGGGTTGTGTGTGTGGTTGTGTATGTGGTTGTGTGTGTGGTTGTTTGTGTGTGGTTGTGTGTGTGTGGTGGTCGTATGTGTGTGGTTGTGTGTGTGTGGTTGTGTGTAGTTGTGTGTGTGCGGTTGTGTGTGTGGGTGTGTGTGTGTAGTTGTGTAAACCGCCCTATCGCATGGTATATGGCATGTGTAAATGCATTTTGCTGAACAGCATTCCAGTAAACTCCAGTTTAAATGAAGTCCCTGTATGGGTCTAGTGGCACAGCCAGGAGTGCTGGGACTGTGCTGGGACTTTTGTTTACTTTAGTAAGGTGAATAGTTTTGCAAAAAGTAAAATAAGCCAATAATAAACAAGGGAAGCGTTTTTAAAGTCAAGTATTTTCTCGGAGAACCTTTATAAATTTTAAGGAAATATTTAAAATCCCATGTAGTTTAAAAAATGTTACAGTTTGTTGGCACTTTGAAACAGACGGATTACAAGAAACGTGTGTTTAGTGTGTTTAGTTTTGGTGAAGGGGCCTGTATTTTACCCCACCATAACCGTAATATAACGGTGCACTATAAAAGCCAATGGAGGCTAGGGCTGGGGAAGAGTCAATGACTGCAGCGCTACCCAACATGAAACCAAACAACACATATGCATTTTCAAAGCACCATAGGAGATGAGGCCTTGGTTACAAACACCTCATCTGACTGCCTAGAAATAGCCTAAGGCGAGTGGGGGGGGAGGGAGTGAGGTCTGTGGTAAAACTAAGCAGAGTCCGCCCTGGAGCCATTCCACTGCCTTATCTGTTGTTGTAACAAGTCTGCAGACTAGGGACATGCGTCCAGGAGCAACAAGGGTATTGTGCTGGATAACTAAACACTCATAAGGTCCCAAAGGCGAGACCTATTGGCTATGCCAATGCTTGTTTTAAATGCACACCTTGCAAGAGAGGAAACTTTTGTGAGATCATTGTGCTTGTTAGAAGTCATTTACAAGTCATTAGTTGTTTTAAAAGGCTTTTTTCACCGTCAGGGTCTGAGGGTCCTTGCTGCATGTGCTGGAAAATAAGGAGAGAGCAGTCAAGAAAAGTGCAGATTAAATTTCATCTCGTCAGTTACCTGGGGTTAAACTGGGTTTGCTTGTATTTTCATACAATGTGTTGTAGACTATGTTTTCCATTGTAAACGATGCTGTTGCTCACGGATACTATTGGGAGCGTGCTTTGTGCAGAAGCTTCTAACAGCTGTGTGTTTCGCTTCTCAGTTTAGGAGCTAGGTCCACGTACAAGACACTCCCTCATTATGGGAGGCCTGGTGCTGTTCAGAAGTTGTAAGTTTGGTGAGACTTCAACATGAAGGATTTGGCGAACAGCGCGCCAATACATGACGTCCTTAGACCAGTGAAAATGACAGATGATTGGACTGATTTAGTAGCATAAGGCTGAAGGCGTTAACTTAGTTGCTGTGTTTTGGAATCCTTGAACTTGAGGTGGATGGCTGTTTGTATGTCTTGTTGTATGAAGTTACCAGGATCTATCCAGGTTAGAAAACATCAATGTACAGTTCACAGTAAGTCATTGATTTGGAAATCGTGAATTATAGTAGCAGGAACACACTTACCTTCTCTACTGTGTGAATGTTCATGGTTACATCTTCTGGGAAAGCTGTAGATACTGCTTGTGAATCTAGAAATGCTCGGAGACCTTTCTCTGATGGTTATATCGCCTGATGCTGACGGCCTACCTCTGAATCAAGAGTGGCCAAGAACGCTCGTTACACTGTGCTGAGGTTTAGGATATAGATTGCTGCCAGCTCCCTATCTCTTGTGGGCCTGTTTACTGCATCAAAGTGATTGGAGCTCTCCGGTCTAGCCGAGTCATCCACAAACTGAATGAGACTCCATCTGATAGCACCACGTCAAATATATGACGTCTACATCAAGTAGAAGTTTGTCTTCAGTGTCGTCAGGACAATGGGAAGAATATGGCTGGTGGGAAGGATCACTAGTGGAAGTGGTGGAAAACCAGGATGCAAGATTTCTTGCTGCCAAAGACGAAGGGATATTTTTACTCTGACGACATCCCTCCCTGGCCTATTGCTGGTTTCTTTCCTGGAAGAGGGTTTAGGCCTGAGTGTGTATACACTTGTTTTGCAACAGGAGAAATAGTGCATCACAGAGCCTGCACCGGGAGAAAAGAACCATTTTGTGCAGTAGCGTTTACTCACCCTTGCTTAAATGTAGGTGATTTGTGGTTATGATATAATTTTTTGTTTCTATAGTGCACACTGCAAACTAAAATGTTACAGCCCTGTGGAGAGCGATACATTATAGAATGAAGCTAGAGCAGAAGAAAACAATGTATATAGTGCTGGTGAAGGAACGGGTGTGGCCAGTGGTTTATTCACAGACTCTGACGATGTGGGTTTAAACAAGACTGCTCGGCGTTCAAGTACCCGCACAAAATTGCTGCTATTTACACGTTTTACTACGCTTTCATCCCCAGGGCCATGGTGTGAATGCCAAACTGGAAACCGATCTGAAATTCGGATTTCATCCCCCGCTGGCTACAC
Source organism: Lissotriton helveticus (assembly GCF_964261635.1). Taxonomy (NCBI): domain Eukaryota; kingdom Metazoa; phylum Chordata; class Amphibia; order Caudata; family Salamandridae; genus Lissotriton; species Lissotriton helveticus. Next base: position 1,595,457,877 of record NC_136059.1, on the reverse strand, counting down.
ATTAACAACAACACTGAAAATGAAGATGTCCGAGAAAACAAGTCATGATAATTGGACTTTGAAGCGTTCGCAGTGATTTGTGAATCACACGAAACAACAGCAAAAGTACCCCTAAAACCTAAAGACGGCAAAGCCCACACGTCAAAGGCCACGTGAGTGTAAACAGAGCACGCGCAGAGAAGTGAACATCAGGAAAAGGGTCCACTCCCAGCCGCAAGATTTCCTCGAACAACCAACCACACCACACAACTGAAGGCATCAAAAAAGGACGCCTGCTCCGCAACTTTTCGAGAACAAGGATTTGCTATTCTTGTAAAATGTTGTAGCCACCATCAAATGCAGGCTGCTGCAAAACTATCATTGCACGATTTAAAAATAATAAAAGTGGCAGAAAGTACAGGCATCAGTCTGTGAAATAGCTACCACCTTACCCACACATTTGCAGAGCATCACAAATGCAGCTGGCGTACCAGATCATTGCTCTGTGCGTGCTGCAGAGAGGCCAAGGATTGGATGTGCAGATGTTCTTGAACACCTTTTTGACCCAACTACAGGCATTGAGTGAAACTCACACTGCCTTCAGCCTGAACTCAGCTGTTGTCCTAGAATCACCCGGATGTGTTACAATTCAAAGCATGCACTTACCAGAATGATATGCTGTTTGAAAAAGAAAGGTATCGTGGCACAACAGCTTGTAAATAGCTAACACTGTTAGGAAATGCAATATTAAGGAAAGTATGTGGAATATAAATATGAATGACATAGAATACCTTAACCTTTTTTACATGCACTTTAAACAAAAGTCTAAGCCAGACAAAGTCGATAGACGGAATCACCTTTATTCCTCCACTGTAATTAGCTTGAATGAAAACAAAACAAGCAGGAAGGGGTGGCAAATGGTGAGCATTTCGCAGCCGCTTTGAAGTTCTCAGTGGCCGTCGCGCTCACTGAGAACATCAAAGCGGACGCGAAATTGCTCCCAATGCTGCAGTTGGACAAATGCTGAGCGCGCCCGGCGCACATGCACTGTGCCCGATCCGCCTGCAGACTTTGGGAGCATTTTCAAAAGTCCCACTAAACTCTCGCAGATCAACGCATGCGCGTTAGATCAGCGAGACCTAAAAAGGAGATGTATGATATATGAAGCCATGCAAGGCTGCTTTGTGTGGTACTGAATGCCATCATGATTGTCAAATTAACCAGCGCAGATCGTTGCATTGCCTTACTCTGGCTATGGAGGAATTCTATGGACATTACATGGGTGCTCCCACACAGCTCCCACGATTTTTACATATTCTCAGATTTACCAATACTGGTAAACCTGGGAATGTGCCAAAAAAATACTCCTTCCCAGGAGGAGAAATATCTTAATGTCTCCTTGTTGCTTCCACTTTCTATGAGTATGTCATTCTGCAGCACACATAGGTAGAGGAATGTGCCTCTCAGAATTATTTTTGTGCAGGAAGGTGCCCCTTTCTGAACTAAAATATTCCTCCATGGAACACAGGCACCTTTGCGCTACACCGCCAAAATGGCACCAGTGCAGGGGAAAAGACAGGAATGCTCTGTATTCTTTAAAATGCAATGGATTCCTGCCCTTTCCCTGTCATGCAGCACGATGGATCAAAATATCTTGCTGTGCTGCACTGTGTGACACTGTTATAAAGATGCCCCTTTGTGTCTGTAGTGACATTTAAATCACGTTGTGCTTGTGACTTGTTGTGCACCCCTCTGGGTGGAAGAGTGGTGGTAGGTTTGCAGCCTCATTTTGCGCCAGTACCCAAGTTGTGTCTCCAGCCAGCTAATAATTAGCTTGGTATCTACATCCACCTGAGGGGGCCCCCTGTTCCCCTAATTGGGTTATTGTTTTACCTCTACTGAAGGTTTAACCTTTCTATTACAATTTTATGGTTACAATTTGGTAAATACAGACTTATCCAGATAATATTCCCAATCACTCTGTAGATTAGGAATTTAGGTCCCTAACAATTGCCCTTGATCAGTTTTGACTGCTAGGGCAGGAAACATGTCGACCAACATATGCACTAATTTTTTAGCTGATACAGACCATTACTTCTGGTTAATAGCTATCACTTCTGATTTTAATCTAGACGAGGAGACCCATTAAATACAAATATCATTAGGGTACTCCTTAGCCTATTTTAATTCACTCAGTTCCACACCAATCTACACCTGAGACCCCATATGCATACACCCTGGCTTCACATAGAGCAAAAACCAAAAGATCTCTGGCAAAGAGCCCCCTTGTGGGTGCCCATCAAGCATTGCAGCACCGGCCCAAGGAGGAGCACTGCCCTATGGTGAAGCATGACACCTATCTGGGTGTCTGAGAGCTCTTGCTCCTGAGCATTCGGATGCCCTCATCTGAGTCCTGGGCTCCTAAATACAGACCTGTTTCTGTTCTTTCTCCTAAACTCTTTAGGAACTGCACACCCTTCTTGATTAATGTTGTGCATCCCAGCCTCATTAATAGATAAAAAGAGAAAACTGACAGTTATCTCATAATCTTCCAGTCGAGCTATATACAGTCAGTAGAAAATGTATGGAGGACAACAGATCTGGCAATGTATTTGCAGAAAATTAGAGGTTGTCCCTTATTTTGGAACAATTTTTCCTTGCCATATGTTAATACAGTGGAATTGTGCATAATTGTGAGGAATTGTGTTGTGGGTTGGGGAGTGAAAACCTACTCAAGCAACAGCCATAATCATTACCATGTGAACCACAAAAAGTCACTAAAATAATCTGAGCTTAACCTTCTGGTAGCTTGTCACAAAAGCAACCAAGCTTGAATTAGAGGCAATGTGTAAAGTATGTATGCAGCACACAAACAGTAATTCATTGAAAACACAATACAAGAAAAAATCCTACATCACCTTAGAAAAATAGAGCAAAGCGTAATCAATTATTTGCCATCGAAGTGACAAACATATAATCAGTAGAACCAGAGATATGCAATTGTAAAGGTTTCCTGTAAGTATAGCAGCTAAAAGCACAAACTGCCACTCATGGCTATCTTGTTGTGCGAGAATGGGTGAAAGTGACAAACTTTAACTGACCAACATGGAGCACAGGCCAGATACAGGGATCAAGTTAGTCGCACAAAAAAACTTTCCTCTTTAAATCCAGTGCAAAGAGTCCAGTTCCCTGTGGAGGATGCTGGGGGGTGCAGGGAGAGCGTCATGAAAGGTAATCACTGAAGCGCAAATAGCAGACCGGGCAACATAGACTGTTGCTGTTGTAGCACAAAGATATGTTGGGAGTGGACAATCGTTGCTGGAGATTCATGTCACTGTGGACTGTTGATGCTGTAGCACAAAGTGCAGATCCAGTTGCTTGTCACCCTGGTTGTAGCTGCAGAGCGAATATTCATGGTTTCCGGACCTTTGTGTTGGCAATTAGCATGAGTTTATTTATTTATTTATTTATTTATTTATTTGTTGACATTTGTAGAGCGCAGCGATTACCCTAGGGCGTCTTGGCGCAAGACCTCACCATAAACTGGCCAATTCACTGTCATTTATTCCCTTCAAAAAGAAGCTCCTCACGGATGCTGTAAATCTCAAGGGCAACCTTATAAGTCCCAAATGTATCTTTGTCATCTCCCACAAAAATGTTAGGCGCTAGATCCTTGGGAATGTAGGCCCTCTCCTCTCCAAGTGGACCCTGGGTATTGCTCCCATCCTTGTTGCTGGACTCTATTTACTTGGCTTTGATGACCAGCTCTCTGAGACCTAGCTCATGGGCCATTCTCCTTTCCTCCATGGCCAACTTCTTTTCCTCCAGGGCCTAGGCAGACTCCTATGCGGCCCTCTTGGCAGCAGTCTCCTGAGTGGCTCACCACTCCTCCAGGGCCAATTTCTCTCCTAGGGGTTGCTAAATTGGAGAAGAGTAGTCTGTGCTTGCAGTGAAGGCTCCTCGTCGGGTGCTCGCTGATCTTGGGCGAGCACATCTAGTACAGCATAAAGATTGGAGAAATGTCTGTGCCATGTACCGGGGTCCAAGAAGTGATCAGTAGTCACCTTGTTTCCTTTGTTTCCCTGAGCTACTAATTTCCAGAACATAAACTGATCTCTTGTTTTTACAGCTACAATCAGGTCACTCCAACTAGCATCCTCCCATTCTCTCTGTGCTATCTTCTGTACTTTTTTGTAGTGAGCTCTCTCTTTTTAGATCTGGCTCATATTCTTAGGTTTGAGATCACCGAGAAGTCTATGTTTAGCCCTGGCACATTCTTTATCAAACCATGGGTTCAAGGGCTCTAGTCTTGAGTTTGCTATATTAGTGCTCCTACATGTTTTGTTTAGCAGTTTGTTTATAGTCTCAGCCATTCTTTGATGGATTTGAGTGAACAGTATCTCCCCCTGGCTTGACTCTATGTGACTCGTTAACTGCTCACAGAAGTCACTATATATGTTTTTAAGGGGTTCGACCTGTTCTAGTATTGTTGGCCATTTGACAGTTCTCCGGTTATTACTAATTGATGGATGCCTAGTTTCCTCTCTCTTGTTTATTGTGAAAAATAGATGATTCGCACCCCAACCCCCCACAAGGTCTAAACACAGTGGGAAGTGATCGCACTCCCCTCTTTTGTCAACCTTAGAGTCCTGAATGTAGGCCCAATGTGCTGTGCTTACCATCAGGTAGTCAATGCGGGAGGAGGCGTTTCCTCTTGAGAAGGTGTTTGAGCACTCAATATCTGCGGGAAACCGGCCATTCTATGCCCTTAGCCCTCTCTCTATTGTAAAATGGAAGATTTGGGTTGCTGATGTTGTACACGCGACCTTTTTATTTATATCTAACAGGGGGCTTCCTCTGGCTAAATCTTCCTCTTGGAGGACCATGTCCATTCCAACCATTGGTTCATAACAATAATTAAAAGCACCCCCCACAATGACCATCCTGTTTGGCACAATGTTATCTGATTCTTCCTCTAACTGCTGCATGCCCAATGCTTCTTTTGTGTTCTCTCTTGGCCTTAAATATATATTAAAAAGATATACATGTATCTTGTTTTCGAGTGTCATCTTTATCCCCAGAATATCTTTGGAGCCCGTGTCTATTGTCTCAGCAGTGGTGATTAAATTAATTTGAACCCAGATAGTCAGTCCACCTGAGGGTCTTCCTCTTTTAGTGGTATTGCCCCTGTATTAAAAGTTCTATAGCATAGTTTATGTAAGGACTCTATCGCCCATGTTTCCTGAAAAAGGCATAAGTCATAATTACTGACATAGTCCTGCCAGTCAGGCTCCGAAAGATTTTGAGAAAGTCCAGCTATATTCCAGGATATCATCTTTACGCTGTCCGGGACTTGATTGGAGGAGGGTGTGTCAACGGTCCTTCTTAATACACTATTTTTGTAGTTATTCATGCACATCGATATTGCTTGTGGATCTTGTGAGTGAATATTCAATTCTACTTTGCCCTTCACTCCGGTGGGGGGTACTGTGTCATTATTATTGTCAATAGTTACTATGGTAGCAGAGTAATCTTCCAGGTGGTGTTGATAGGGTGACTGAGGGACCATCTGTGGTGATTGTTAGTCCTGTGCATCTAAATTAGAGAATGCATTAAACCTGTTGGTTAACGGAAGCAAAGTGTAGGGATCCCTAGGGGGTTCAGGGGGTGGCTTATAAAAGTAACCCAGGGGGAGCGCACTAATGTGGGTATTTATTAAAAAGGGTTGCTCAAAATTGTTTATTAATCGGCAGTCCATCTGGGCTCTGCGAAAGTTAAGGACAACGCAGTCACCGTCTATATTCTTTTCAGAGTGACCCATCCTACTCTTCAGGCCATGAGGATATCACTCATGTTCGAAGGAGGTAACCTCTTATTTTTACAGAGCCAGTCTACAGACTTATTACGAAGATCTGCCCAGGATTCCCTTTAGTCTCCGACCAATTTGGGGACCCCAGCCAGAACTAACACATAAGGGCAGGAGGCGGGAGGTAGACTTAATACATCAGTGTTTGGTCTCACAGAGGTGTTTCTAGGACGGATGGGACAACCCCTGCTTGTGCCAGTGTTATTTGCGAGGGGATTCACATGTTTGGAAGTAGGGCTACTTCTTTCTAGGACCGGTGCTGTATTTCCCGGGGCAACACCCTGACTCATTCTATGTTCGCTATGGGAATTTGACCCATCAAGTCCATTTCTATTACTGTAGGTCATATGGAAAGTGGCAGGAATACGCTCTTTAGGGAAACACAGTACCAGGGTGTGGTGGCAAACCAAATGTGTTGCTCATGGATAATGTGGACAATCCATCCCTATCTATAATTTGAACAGGGTGAGTATTACGGCACATGAGGTTGGGCAGTTCAGAATTTAAAGATTCCATTTTCCCCCACAGCAAATAACATTTTGTGTCGATTACGTTCTTAATGTCAGTCAAAGCATTTTCAATCGACTTCAGGGCAAGCAAGGGAACAGCAGCATCATCCTCAATCCCTAGATGCTAACATGATTAAAGATAGCATCAGTCTGTGTGCCTACTGCGACAGCCCGAGTAACCGCCGAGTTTGTTGCATTACTACAAGGTGGACAGCCTTTCGATTTTATGGACTTGGTCATCCCTACAACCCTCTTCCTTTTTACAGGTTGCGTTTTCACGTTATCAATCTTATTGGGACCTGTTGCCCCTTCTCTGGTGCTAATGCCTGGTGCATCTAAAACTACTGAGTCAAGGGCTTCAGGGCATGGAGAAGATGAGTTTAGGCAGACAGAGCGTGCTCCAATTGGGATTGATTTGTGGAGGGTTTTATGTATTGCACCATCATTATTCAGGCCTCCTAAGGATAGACGAGAAAGCAATGTGGCTGGGTCCATGGACAGACGGTGCTCTGTCAGTTCGATTTCATGCATGAGCAGGGACTCTGCCCTTACAATGAAGTCGTCTAATGTCCCGCCAGCTCCTTTGTGTTTGCTCGTCATGACAATGGCACGGAGTGAACCAATTATTACCACAAAGTAAACACTAATGCACAATTGAGCAATACCACTCGCTTTACCTTAAGTCTCGAGCTCTGTCCTTGACTGATAATGTCAGGGGGGTGGCCCAGCCCGGCCCCTGATGGGCACAGATGGGCCCGCACTTGGCCCGGGCTTTGCCGGGCGCGCGCCCGCAGAGCGGGTGTTGCAAGCACCTTTATGAGCCTCAGGGCGTGGGAGAATGTTGTTGGCGCCTCCTGGCGTGATTATTAGCAGTGGCAAGGTACTGTGGGCTTAGAAGTCCTCAGCAAAAGTGGTTCCCTCGGAGCGTGAGCCGAGAGCACCTTTATGCACCTCCAGGCATGGGAGAATGGCGTCGGCGCCTCCTGGTGCGATAATTAGCAGTGGCAAGGCAGTGTGGGCTTAGAAGTCCCCAGCAAAAGCGGTTCCACAATTATGATGCTGCTGGCAGTAATACACAAAGCCAACTTCCAACTACACCTACTCATGTGACCCAGGAACAGCCTACAGGCATCACATGGTTAGGAGATGAACATGCCAACTTTCTAAAAGTGGCATTTTCCAAATTGTGACTTAAAATACAACTTTACCATAAAAGAAGCTTTTCAATTACAATTCCTCAAACACCAACCATGACTTTTCTACCTGCTCTCAATCAAAAGTTAACACTTATTAAGGGCAATAAGGGAATCCAATATTATGCTATGGGAAAGTTAGCACTTGCAATAGTGAAAACGAATTTAGGAATTTGTCACTACCAGGATATGTAAAACTTAAAAGTTCATGTACATGTTTTGAAATACAATGTACCCTATCTTAGGGTTGACTTGTATGTAATAACAAAGGAGGTTGAACATGGCACTTTAAAACTAGATACACAGGGTGCAATTGCTGGCCTAAGACATGTTTTCAAGGGCTACTTAAGTGGTTGCACAATAAGTGCTGCATGCCCAATAGTGGCATAACATTTACATGGTCTGGGTACCAGAAGTACCAATCTACTAGGAACTTTTAAGTAAACGAAATATGCCAATTTGGTGTAAGCCACTTTTATCATGCTTCAAAAGAGAGAGCACAAGTACTTTAGCACTGCTTAGCAGTAGCAAACTGTACAGAACCCTAAAACCAACAAAAACGAATGCAGCAAAATAGGAGGGGTGAAGCCAAAATGTTTAGGGGTGACCTTGTTGAGAGGGCCAAGTCCGACACTACAACCACACTGAGACAAAGTGGTATTCTTCGAAACCATAAATACAATTTAGCCATATAAGTGAGTGGTATAACTACACACTGGAAGCTACAAATTACATTTAAATACTACTTCACTGATGAAGTTGCTGTGCTAATGTACCAAAGCCCTACTGGAATGTTAGATATGCTGATTAGGTCTGACCAGTTTTATAGAACAGTTTTAAACAGAAGAATCACAGTGCACAGAGTCATAATACTAGTGCTGGAGTGAGAATCAATTTTAAATTGAGAGTTTTAAGTTTACCATCATCTCAGCTAATTCCTGCTCTGTTAAGACTGCAATGGATTATCCCATTGTTTTGAGAAGAGAGAATATTACATCAAGTTAATTATCATCACACTCGTTAATATTACTTTGAGTCAATAATGAGAGTTAGGTGAAAGGTTTAAGGGTTTTATTAAGCAAAATATTTAAGTAGATCTTTCATCAAGTTTAGTTATTAAAATCTTGCTAAATCAGTCAATGTATATAATAAAATAAATAGTTGCAATAAGTGTGTTCCATAAAGGAAATATTCCCTATGCTAAGGGTATGGGTGAAAGGAGTCATTCAGAATCCATAACGAGGTCTAAAACAAGAGAGAGAGGGAGAGTAATCATAAAGCTTTAGCAATAATTCAGCTCAATAAATCAAAATTATAAAGCAGAACATCCCATAAAGAGAGGTTCAAGAAACTGAGTAGAGTCTTTGAGCGATGTGGGGTAGGGTCTGGGTAAATGCAAATCATAATAGCAAGTTATGTGGGTAAAATGGGAGTCAGCTAGTGGTAAGCTACTCTAGGAACACCCACGTATATAAACATGAGAGTCAATAACATTTGTAGACTTAGTCTTCCTTCAGCCAATCAGTACTCCTGATCTTCTCACCAAACATATGTTAGTTCTTTGAGCAACAAGGTTAATTCTGTTTCACCTCACTGGCGTAATGAAACTTGAAGGGGCCTCCCTGCAAGGCACGTGGAGGCAATCAGGAGCTATGCAGCCAGAGTGCTGTGCTGAGGGGGCCCCCTGGATCTAGGGGGCCCCTCGGCACCACAGGGGCTGCGGGGACATGTGTTATGCCCTAGTCTAATGTTTAGTATTGATCAGCTTTATCATTCGGAGTCACTTTCTCATATATACTTGTACATTTCTAACCTTTTTAATCTAATATCTACACAATAGGCTTTGCAGAAGTTGACACATCTCTATAACTAAAGACAAACATTTTGCAGCAAACGTTAATTGAAAAGACACACAAGTTAGTTGGAGGGGTCAAGATCGAGTTTAAATGCTGAATCTACATGCATGAATTTCATTTCCCCATTAAAAAGACTCGTTTCTAATCCTTTACAAAAGTAAGCTTTGTTTAAGTAGAAAAGAAACATTATGTAGAAATATATGAAACTTTATAAAACATTTACTTCATTATGAAAAGCATTTCTTTGTAGCGGTCATTGCTTAAACATTTCCATTATATCTACAATCTTGAATATAGTCATAGCCAGTTCAGGAAATAAAATTCTGTGAGTGTAAGCATTTTTAAGCAGGTCAAACTTTCAAGCCACTTGAGGCCTAATATGCATAAATATGTTAGCCTTTTGCATTTTGTCGCATTTTAAACACATTTTCTTTAATTTAAGCTTGCACATTAATACTGCATTTTTTGTGTAAACTAAATTACTTTATGTTTTATAAAATAATTCTCTATTCTTAGCTAAACCAATGGAAATAATTGGAAGCCATCTAAAATATGACGGGGTTGCTTACAGTGGGAAAAACAAATACTGATTTTTGCTGCCATAAAACAGCACCACAAAAAGAAACTTGGGAACAAACAGCACACCTTTACTTTAGATATGATTGTCCAAAGTAACACATTTTGTGCAGATTATATATGCTGTACACTGTTTTCTTCATACCCTTTCAACCTTATCCACTTTAAGAAACATCAGTTTTATTGGACTAAAAGCTAAAATATAGAGTCTATGAAGTTTCAAAAAGGGGAAGTATCCACAATTCTTTGCAATAATTCACGGTTGGAAGTGCAGATAGCAATGCTTCTGAATGTTGATGAATCTGCAGATATATGGTTGGCAGCCATTAATTGTTGAATGTCCCGCTACTATGGGATTCATTGTGAGTATCAAGTAGTGGAACTTAGTTGCTCCGTCCAACCTGGAGTTACTGATACTGGAAGCAAAATAGATCTTGCGGTGTGAAGTTATTGTGTATCACCTAGGAGACCTTTACAGTTTCCTGATAAATGGAGATTTACCAGAAGAATTGGGCATTTTAGTGCTGATTCTCCAGGTTATTTGTATTTCCCCCTGTATTTATGGTGGAAGTTCCAATAAGTCCAACAGAGTGAGCATGATACCCATGTCTAGGCATACCGAACCTTCTTACAGCGTATCACTTGAAAATCAAAAAAGTGATTGGTAGAATGTCTAAAAAATTGGAGTCACCCCAGTAATTACTCAGGCCTCACCAAGAAGCCCCTGTTGTAGGCAGATCATTCGTATCTGATGTTTGAGGTACATTGGTCTGTACCTTGGTATTTTTACAGACAATAACAGAACAAGAATTTTGACTTTGACTTCTTCAAACCTCGGCTTAGACATCTAAGTAAGGCTTCTCCAGAGGATAGAAAATAGTGGGGTAGGGCAGATGAGCTGAATTTAGACTCTTACTGCCGGTTAGGAAGTATACAGATCGGAGTAGGTTAAACCCCTTGCTGGCTTCTACTCGGTGGGGATTGAGGTTCTCCATATACCTATTTCTGGCGCTCTCAGTGGAGGGCCCTTTATCTGATGTTACATGACTCCCATTATATAGTGGGACTTCTAGTGTTTTTTTTACTTCTACCAGTGTCAGGAACTTACTGCAGTGTGCGAGTGTTAGGCAGGACTTGGGAAGAACAGATCACATGATCTAATTTACACTTTGCTGATGTATTTTGGCTAGATTTCTGGTGTCTCTGTTTGCTAATATTTACTGGTATCAATGGAGGGACATACGTGCTCCCTCTGATTGACTGGTGGTAAAGGAATGGATGTATTAGTCCACTATTTCAAGTAGGTTGACAAAAGTGAGTAATTTTTATCACATTTATGTTATTTATGTATAAAGTTTGATATAGCACAAACAAGATCCAGAGGGATATCAGAGGGCTTTACAATATGATGGCAGGAGGACAAAAATGCAATATTCACATCAAGTATGAAAAATAATAAAAAGTATTCGCAGATTACTGGCCAATTGTACCCAGAAAGGTAACACACTCAGCAGGTGTAGGCGGGCAACAAGTGGGAGTCAACAGTATGTAGTCAAGAAAAGTCATAACAAAAGGTGGTACAATGAATAGTAGGAACGATTACAACAGGCAAGTGAAGCATATCCCTCTTAGGGTAAAAATGTGTTTATTAGGAACTTTTTGGCTTCCAATTTGATCACTGTAATTCTGCGTTTTTCCGGTGGAAGGGAGTTCCATAACCTCGGGGCAGCGCCAGAAAAAGCTCTGTGACAAGTTCTCTTTTTGTTAAAAATGAGTGGTTTTAAGAGGAATGTAGAGGCGCTTCTTGAGGCTCGTACCCCACAGGATAATTCAAGTTTTTGACCCAGGTACAAGGGAGTATTGAAGTGAAGGGCTTTGTGCATCAGAACAGCAATCTTCAACATAATTCGTGCTTCATAGGGCAGCCATTTGAGAGATTTTAGTACTGGGGATATATGCTTGTTTCATTTGGTGTCTGTAACCAGTCTAGCCGCAGCATTTAGGGATGCTCTTAGTGGAGCCAAGGCAAATTTGGGAAGGCCACAGAGGGTAGCACTGCGGTAGTCTAGCCTCAGAAAGACGAGCGCTTGGACCACATGCTTCAAATCATTTTGTGGAAGGATAGTTTTGATGTTTTTGAGTGATCTCTTCAAGTGATTTTCCCCCATTACCTACATTGCTGATATGATATTTCATGTTCAGATGCTTGTCTAAGGTGATTCCAAGTGACTTGGCTGAGTCTATGATAAGAGGAGTGCAGTTGAAAGCAGTGAGGTGAGTCAGCCATTGGTCTAGTTTGGGGATTTGGTTCGGAGGGGATATGAGCAGGAATTCCATTTTGGAATTATTTCGCAAGAGTGGTCTCAGTTAACCAATTTTGAGTAGATATTAGGGTGGTGTTTAGTGTTATGATGGTTTCCGGGTATGATATTTTCAGATAGAGTTGCGTATCATCCGCATACATGTGATAAAGAATGTTCATAGAGGTTAGTGAGTTTGCAAGAGGTTCCAATAAAATTTTTTATTAGAATAGGAGATAGGGCAGACCCTTGGGCGACCCCCATGAGTACAGGAGAGGGCTGAGATAGAGAGTGGTTTGCCTTGACTCTTTGTGATCTGTGATGTAAGAAGGATGAGAACCATTGTAGCACCTGATCCAAGAAACCCACTCTGTTTTGCAGGATGGATAGGAGGTTGTCATGATTAACTGTGTCGAAAGCGGAGGAAAGGTCCAGGAGGATCAGAAGGTAGGATTCGTTTTGATCAAGCATTCTTAAAATGTAATCTATAACATGATTGAGAGCTGATTCAGTGCTGTGCCCCTTCCTAAAGCCGGACTGATGTTGGGCTATGAGTTGGTAATTGTCTATGTAAGGATTGTACCCATTTTTCTAGGAGTTTAGCTAGGGTGGGGATGCTGGAAATGGGGTGGAAATTATTTAGATCAGATTTGACAGTGTTAGGTTCTTTTAATATAGGAGATACCTGAGCTGCTTTTAGGCACTCAGGGATCTTGCCTTGTGACAGAGAAGCGTTAACGATCCTTGTCCAGGTGGGGATGAGTGCATTCTTGATTTCTCTAATGATGGACGGGGTAACGGGTCACTGAAGTGATTAGGGGGATTGATATTCAGCAGAATCTTGTAAATGTCATTTTCACTTAATGGGGCAAAGAAACACCATGATGCATTGTTCTTGGTGTTCAAGGTGGTCGAATTCTGCTTTTCAATGAGGTCAATGGATGTGGCGGCACTTGCGGAAGGTAATAGATCTTTCTTAGAGGCGAGGTCAGTGGGGATGAGTCTAGATTTATCAGTAAACATAGCAGCAAATTTGTCCCATGAAGGTGAGTTGCCACCAGGATCCGCGTGGTTAGGACCGACAAATGATTGCTGTTTGACCAATTCAAAAAGTTTCTTGGGACGATTTGCAGCTTGATCCAATTGATATCTGAAATAGTCAGCCTTAGCGCTCTTGATTTGTTTGTTGTAAAGGCTCCTGACCTCTCCCAGGAATTTTAGCTGTTCGAGGAGGGTTTGGATCGCCAGGAACGTTCAGCTGCCCTAAAGTTGCGGCGTGCAGTGTTTAAGTTACCGTTAAACCATGGTTTGGATATTTTTGTTGATGCATTTTGAGTTGGAGTGGAGCAATGTTATCCATGATGTTGGAGATGGTCGAATTGTAAGCATCGGTGAGTGATTGCACCTCAACCAGGTCAGCTTGGGAGGAGAGGGCAGTTTTACAGTAGGCAGCTAGTTCGTCAGAGTTTATTGATCTGAGGTCTCTTTTCCATATCTTTGATTTCATTGGCTGAGCTTTCTTTAACAACAGTTCCCTGTTAATGTAAAAGAGGATGCTGTGGTGGTCAGACCGATCACACGGGGTGATGGAGTCAAGTGTGATACTCTGCCCTTTAGCAATGATGAGATCTAGAGTTTCTCCTTTAATGTGAGTTGGTTGGTCAAAGTGCTGAGTCAGATCTTAATCATATAAGAATGATTTAAGGTAGGATACTGCTGGGTTATTGCTTTCTTTATTTTTCTACAAGGTTCTTGAACAATACTCTCGGAGAGAATAGGCGTCTCAAACGTTTAACAGGAATATAAGTGCAATACATTACTGCTAAACCTCATGTGTGATGCAGGATTTTACAAAACTGATCAAATGAGGGATAAATATGTTTAGTTTACAAGCAGAAAATTCTCTCCATAGAATTTGACATTTTTAAACAAGTCATGAGGAGTCAAAACATAATTGTGGGGTGTTTTGACAAATGCAATAAAATATGTTGAAGTTTTATGGAATACAAATGTGTTTCTAGAGGAAATTTCATGAACAGTAATGTAGTTTTCCTTAAAGAAGAAATTGGAAAATTGAAAACAGTAGGTCACCACGAAGGAAACATTTTCTCTTATTGATTCAATGGTATAATGTTGTGCAAACCGCTGAGTTTCTTTTGTAGCAAAATAATATTTCACAGTTGTCATTACATTTCTTACTGACTGACACACCAGGCAATATTTTATCTGAACCATCTTCAGGTGAGGTTATACACCATAGCAATGATATAAAGAATGTAGCAGGCACTCGCTTGACTGAAGTCTCTTTCTAAATATAAAGAAGTTAGTTTCACCTTTTAGACATAAGACCTGTTTACAAGTACCCTCTTAATTTCGACTAGCAGGTAACTTGAGTTGGTAGCCCTATTGGAATTAAAAGAGTCCTGCAGGAACAACAGAAGTCTGATGCATTGAACTCATGCTGCCCAGTAGGGCTGCCAACAGTCTAGGGCTGTTTGAGTTCTTGTCTAGGGGGAAAGAGTTCAACTAGACTTTTCCTACTGGAACAATACCAAGTCTGATTTACATATGGCTGGTCTAAATGAGATTTAAATATTAGAAGCATGAAACGCATACTATCGTGAGACTGTTCAGCCGTTTTTTGTATGGACAAATATGGTTCATTGTGCCTTCCACGATATCGCGTTACGGTGCGGTTTTTGTTGTTATTTATTAGATTTTGCTCATTAATATATGTCACATATATCTAGTCCAACATGGCACCGTGTTTACGGTGTAGTTCTTAATGGTGAGTTAAATCCTGTCATTTGAACAGTTAGAGATGGATGTATGATGATACAACGCCTTATATTACAACGCAGTACGTTACATCGTGGTCCTGACAACGTAAGTCATTACATCGACTTGCGCTGGAGGGTGTTGTACTTATGGACAGTGTGAATTACTACAAGATCCAGTCTATGTACAGTAGGGAAGGTGTTGGACTAGTAATTTACACTATTCCTTGGTCTAGAGCACCCTCCAGTGCAAGTCGATATAACGACTTGCGTAGTCAAAACTGCGATGTAAAATACCGCATTGTAATTGATGCGTGGTAAAGGACGTTTCCCGTTTGAGATGAGCTATAGTATCCTGAGACTACGGTAATTCTACACCCAGCGTTGTTTGTTTGCTGCGATTCTAGTTGAGACGTGACACTAAGCCTTGGCTTATTTTTGATATTAAGTGCCTACCTAACAATAAGTTTGTGTCCCAAAACCGTGATCCTATCTTCTCACAGAAACTGGGATCTTCTCAAACGATTCTTCTTACACAAAGCATGGCACAGTTATTGATAGTTTCTACTGTTGATTCCGGTAAGGAATTACATGGGTTTTAAGAAAATGGCATATAGCACAGAAGCTGTCACTCAGCATGTTTATTGGTTTTCTGCGTGTTTCTTTCTTTTCAGCCATGCAATGGTAGGTGCTGCCACTTGATGGTAGTCTTTGCACCTTTGATATTAGTTTAAGGTATGTAGTTTGTCTACGTTAATCAGCACAGAGGTAAAGTACTGCTGGCTTGGTTATTTTTGTCAAGCATTGTTCATATTATTTTGTTGCAGAATCTTGAGACTTTAGAGCTGATTCTGGTAGTTGTTATGGACAGATTTTCACTATCAGTGAGTACCTCGCATTTATTTGTCTGCTGGGTACCACCGAGCCGTCATTCATGTCATGGGTTGTGAGAAATGTATTTATTGAAAGGTTTGTGGTTTCTTTCTCCACCATCATAAAGGGTCATTTGGGCCTTATTAAATGTTTATACACATGGTCATAGATATGTTTTAGTAAACATAGGCTGTCATATAATAAGTGTTTTTGACAAATGATTCATAAATGCTATTGACTGAATTTGATCTACCATGTACGCTTATTGCTAGAATGATTCTTGTTTTACAGCTACACCACTGAAGAAGGGACAAGTCATGTCCCGAAATGCATTGGGTTTTTTTCTGTCAATTTCTGATAAATATAATTATATTATGTAATTGAAAAATTAGTTTAACAGTAGAATTGTTAAAGGCTAAAGAAACACTGTATTTTGTAACAGGTTGTTCTTGGAAAATTGCATTTGAGATAATTATTTGTATGTATTAAAAAAGCTGAAGAAAATGTAAAGTATTTTTGATTATGGAGTATTACTCTTGAAACTTGAAAGTAAAACATTATAAGTAGTGTGCAACTGAATCCAGTGGTCAGTGGGAAAACTGGACATTCTGTAATGGTCTCTGAGAGTTGCATAGTGTGTAATGAAAAATGATGGACGGGAATGTGGATTGAGTAATTGCCAGTATTTGCCAGTAATTGAAGTGGCTGAGATAAATTTAGGCTTAGCCCAGGTGTCAATCATTTTAATAAATACATTGCTCTAGTAAGGGTGAATATTCTATATTGCTACAGGCCTTTGCCTGCCTCTATCCTTACCTTAGTGCTACCTGCATGCTTCTCCTCATATGTGGCCCCAGTGTATCTGCTTCTAGCCACTAGCTCTTCTTGTGGGTAGGAGAAAGGAGAAGATGTGGCCTAACGGCTAGGGCGGTGGACCTCAAATCGGGGGAGCCAGGTTCGAGTCTCGGCAATGATGTTCAACATCCTGTGATTGTGGGCAAATTACTTATTCTCCCCATGCCTAACAAAAATAAACGTGTCCTTATGTAATGCAACTGGTGCTCATGTAAAACCCTCTGATACCTGACACCTTCAGGTGAAGTTGGCGCTACAAATAAAAAACTCTGTAGGTCAAGAAGCAGACCACAGTTGCAAGTGGATCTCCATTTTCTGAGCACAAGGGAGGACTAGTACTACATAGCTTGCTAACCCTCCTATCCCTGTAACTCCCGTCTCATAATACAATGCAAAGCAAAACAGAGAGCCGTGGATCTGTCTGAAGACATCAGCCCTCTATGCTGAAGATACCAATGATCAATTAAGGATCTCCCTAAAGTACATGATCAGCAGCTTAATACCTTTGAATAAGAGGAGCTGAGGAAGTCTAGTTTACGTAGGTATCTCTTGTTGAAAACTGGGCCATCCATCGAACCTCATCTTGTATGGTTTAAAAGTATCCATGACCATTTTTTATTGACTAGATTTTGATTTGATCTTTTTCATTTTCTCCTGCCCATCCTCATGGAGTTTATAGAGGGCAGTGCCTACCACCCTGTGGCTGTGACAGAAAGCCTCAACAGGATATGATGCACTTTTTAATGTTCTGTAGTTTTTATACGGTTCCTAGAAAGTCTTTTATCACCCCTTTTCTTAAAAACAACTAGTTTTAGTCAGGTTAGACTTGCTTTTATGTTTTTACAACTGCTTACTAGCCACTCAGTTCTGCATGTACTTATATTTTAAGGGCTGCCATTCGTATTAGGTCCAGCTGTGAGGAACCCTTACGGCCAATTACATCACACAGTGATTATAGGGATTTGGTTTTAATATGGTTAACATCTACAATTTTGTATCTTTTGAGGTTGTGAATGTTATTATTGCACCTGATATAGATCCCCCCGATTTATTCTGTATTTTACGGTGCCCCAACAAGGTGTTTTCTGCAACCTGGACTCTCTTGCTCTTGATATAGTGTTTGTTTTCTTTTTAACCCTCTATTTATGTACCCATGATGGTTACATTGTCCTGTTTTACTATGTATCAAATGAAGATTTTTTTTAATGTGTGTTCGTTTGAATTTTATGGCTTTATTTGTACAAACTGAATAAAGTGTTATGAACCATTGTTTGCAGAATAATAATGACTTAGTGTTCTGTTTTATGTGTTCTCTCTTTTTTAATTGTGGTGTGGATTTTTAATTATGGTGAACCAGTTTAACAATGTTTTAAGGAACATGGTTTAAACATCTTTTATCTCTCTTATTAATTGCACAATATACATATGAATGACAAGATTATATTTGATGTGTCTTGATCTTGTGTGGTGACACTATATGTTATTTGAAATCGTCTTGAATGTGACCCACGGTGAGGTTGAACACCAAAGGGAATACTTTTTCCCTTTACAATTTTATATTTTCACATGATACTTACGTGGATGGCACAATGAGTGCTGCTGGCTCACTAATAGCATTTACTTTAAAGGCCCTGGGTAAATGTAGCATCATTTACTAGGGTCTTATAAGTAAATTACAGGGAGAACACAAGCACTTGAATCCTGGTTAGCAGTGGTAAGGTGCATGGAGTCCTAATGCCAACAAAAAAGAATTCAGCAAAACAGGAGGGATGAGGGCAAAATGTTTGGCAGATTATCATTAAAAGTCAGGTCTAACAGAGTCCATTCTTGGGGAGGACTGCCTTCTATAAAGGAATTGTGGACCCTGTCTGAAAGTCCAGGAACAAAGTCAACCTGCTTGATGAGGCATCTAGAAAGGCTGAAGTGATGAAGGTCAGCCACAGAAATCCTTTTAGAACATACTGGAGTTGTGTAAGAGCAGAACATGGCTGAGGGCGCAGTCCCAGCGCACAGGATATATACAGTTCCTGCTGTGAAAAGTAAAACTGATGACGTCATTAGATGTGAGGAGACCAGACCTAGTAATAAAAAAACTTTATTCAACCTGTAAGAACCCATTTTCCTTCTTTAGGGTGGGGGAGGTAGACATTATATCTTGCTGGCTCAGAAAGGGGATTGTCAACCTTCTCCTGGGCCACGGTCCAATGACTCCAGGTGTTAATCGTAGCCCCCAGCAAACACACACCAACTGCAGAGACATGCATCCAATTGCCCATTAAATATATCATCCAGAACATATAAGGTAAAAAAAAAACATGTATTTTCTCACATTACAAATACAGATAGGATGGGCTAGGATAAAACCTTCAGCACGAGTAGCCATCATCTATCACATTTCCATGCACTTTGTCTGGATCACATGACCATAGTTCATTAATCCTGTGTCAATAATAAATAATCAATTGCACATAATTATTCCCACACTCAACTTTATGTTAGTTAAATAAATGTTAGTAAAGTCCTATACATAAAAGGGAAAATAAGGAAGGGTCAGAAAAATCACATAAACTGATAAAATGATCACTCACACTTCACTAACTATCCCCATCATTAAATAAACAAAAGCATTATTCCGGTATATATTCATGTTATACTTTTTCTGTCTTCAAATTGCGAGGTTTCATTTTGAACAGGAGGATAATAGTAATTGAAGCCTTTCACTCACCAGATATGGTTAAAGCATTACTTAGAGAACTCCTCCACAGACAAACAGTGACAATGAAGCATCAAGGCGACATTGTCGCAGTACCAGTGGAGTTTTTCTACAAACCGGACACTGAACTCATGTTACTAATGGTGATACACCTACAGATTGGTGTACTCCATTACCACTCACAATAGGTTTTTATCCCTCAGAAGATGCAGTGAACTCATTTGACTGCATATGAATTTAACACAAGAAATCAACATAAGGTATCCTAAGCAAAGGTTATCCCTCAGAAAATCAAACCAGACTAGAGATCACACCAAATAAGATCCATCTACATACAAATCTGATTGTTACAATATGGAATATAGCTGGGATGAGAAATAAGATGAAGGACGAAGGGTGGCTTGAATTTGTTAAAAATTGCCTTCTAATTTGCTTACAAGAAACTTTGCACACCAATGCTTTCTATATTGAGGGATATTCCTCTGTTGTTACACCAGAGACACTTTCCTGGTATGGAAGGGCAAAAGGAGGACTAGCTCCCTTGTTTTCAGTTACATCACCATTGACTCTAAAGAAACCTATAGTAACTTGCATTTTTTTCATTTCTTGTGGTTTTAGACTACCGAAAATCAGGGTATATCATTAAATATGTTTTAGAACAATATATTTGATAATACCTGAAACCAAGTTGCTACAGCCCTAGAGAAGGAGCTAGATACATTTACAAAATGCATTAAGGGTGATTGAATTTATATTTGGGTCAGCGATGTTAATTGCAGAAAATCAATGTTTTAGAAGGGGAAAACTGTAGACATAGGGATGAATATGGTGAAGTGTATCCTCATTTCTCTCATACCTCATACTCGGACACAATTAATGATGTAATATGAACTCAAACTCTTGGAGTAGTTAAGTGTAGAAGGGAAAATCATGGTACTAACATATAAAGGCCATAGATACTTTTCAACTATTGACCATATCTTGATTTCGGAAAATACGTGACGACAAATTGAACAATTTGAACTTGTAGAAAGTTCATTTAGTGATCACCATCAGCTATTTTTGACTCTTAGGCTTAGCACTGCACACCAGGAGAGGGTTTGTCTAGCTACAGTTATCGAAACGCAAGGAGAAAATGGCATAAGCAATAAATGGTCGGGCGTTAACCCATCCTCCTTTCTCAACAAAATAGTGCATGATGAGCAACAAGATTTTGATAATTTGTATAGAGATGGACTTCACTGACATATACATCATCACTGACTTTTGTAATATTATAGCTGCAAGTACCGGAGGTTTAAAAATTAAGAATAAAAAGACCCTAAAGCAAAGTTCTAGCTGGTTTGACAAACAATGTACAAAAGCAAACCAGGATCTAACAAAGGCCCTAAAAGATAGCCCTAGAGATGGTAAAATGATAAAAAAAACATTAAGGACGTGTTTCAAACAGACACTAAATAAAATGAGAGCAGCGTTATAGGAACAAGCTTGGGGAAAATTAGTACAGACAGCAGATACAAGGGATGCAACTTTATTTTGAAAACAATGAATCATCCCTTTTTTTAAAGATCAGACTGCAGTCAAGATTGAGACTTTAGTACAATCTTCTGATTGGACAGATTTGCAATCCAAATAATGACATTCCATTAAACCTTGAAAATAAAACATTTGTAATGATAGGCTGTCCAAATTTGACCCCTATTACTCTAGATTAAATAAAAGCTGCTTTAGATAGATGTGCTAATGGAAAGGCACCTTGCCCGATGGGGTACCCATAGATATGTGTAGGTCAGATACTGACATTTGGGCCACAATCTTACAAAGCGTCTGTAACAAATCAGCAGGGGATTTTCAGCCTGTAACTTGGACGGAAAGTGTTATTGTTACGATCTTCAAGAAAGGAGACAAGGGAGCTGCAAAATGCTTTCGCCCCATATCCCTTCTTGACTCAATCTCAAAATTGATGGGCAGAGTGCTTCTGGAAAGATGGGAAAGTTGGGCAGATGGCAAATCAGTTCTTACAGACTTCCAGTACGGATTTAGAAGAGATATAAGGACTATAGAACAGTGTGCTAATCTTCACCTAATAATTAGTAAATATACTCTCTCCAAGAACGGCCATCTTCATTTATGTTTTGGAGATTTAACAAGCGGCTTTGGATAGGTCAATAAAGTAAAATTATAGCAGATTTTGCCTAGGATGGGTACCCCAGCAAGATGATCAATTACCCATCTCAAATATCTAAATTATTATCCGCTAGAGTTTGATACGGGCCCATAGGCAAGTGTACTCCACGTTTCTTGTGTAACATATGGGATTAGAAAAGGCTGCATCGTTACCCCCCTATTGTTTTCCCTCTATGTCACCATCGTTGACAAATCCCTGCAAAAGCTGAATGCTGACTCCCCCAAAGTTGGCAAACGCATAACACCTGTCTTGTTGTATGCAGACGGTGCGGTCCTGTTATCCAGATCCGTAAATGGGCTCCAGTGTCTAACTGAGAATTTTGTTAAATATATGGAAGAAAAGGACCTTAAACAGAGCCTTAATAAAACATTTACAATGGTCTGGGGAAAAGAGAAACCAAAAACTACGATATATCATGTTAAGCAGATGCCGTTAGAAAAACCACATTATTTTACGTACCTGGGCTTACTCTTTACTTCTTTTTTTTTTTTAAGTTTGAGTTTATTAAAATATATGAAATACAAAGGAAAAAATCATGGGATCGGGGGACCATGAAGAAACAGGAAAATGAAAAGAACAATCAAAGGAGAGGCAATCAAATATCATCAAAAAGAGGGGAGGGAGAAAAAGGGGAATCATAACATTGGATAAAAAGCAAAGCAATAAAACAAGCATTATCTTAAAAATATGAAAAGCAAGCAGAAAAAAGAAAACAGAAATCTCATCAATCAGTATTCGAACACTGTAAGGAACTACATACTTCAGGGTGGTTTGCGGACCTCGAGAGAATGAGCATCAAAGGTAATGGAAGAGGGGGAGGTGGAGGAGAGGTAGTCAGACAATGGAAGCCAGAGAAGATCTCTTTTAATGGCCAGCGAGATAGGGGAGACAAAGTTAGTATCTAGTCTGTGATGAAAACAGATTGCATTCCACCACGACTTAAAGGAAATGGAGGAGGCCTGCTTCCAGTTAGAAGTGATGTGGTGAAAGGCAACAGCCAGAAAGAGATCCATGAGATGGTAGTGAGAGCGTCCTTGGGGAAGTGCTGGAGATAGGGAGCCCAGAAAAACGTGAGTAGGTGAGAAGGGAGTGGAGAAATGGAAAATCTTTTGAAGATGTAACCAAACCAGATGCCAAAAATGGAGAGTGGAGGGGCATTCGAAAAGCATATGAAAAAGAGTTGCTACAGGGTATGGGCAAGACCAGCAAGTGGAAGGGGTATCTGCTGAGAAAGAAGATAGTGTTGTGGGAGTAAAGAGAGAACGATTATAGAGAAAGAAAAGAGTTTGGGTTGTGTTGGCAGCTCTAGAAGTTTTATGTATCTTAGTCCATATTTTGTCCCAAAGGGCAATAGGCCAAACTGAGGAAAAGTCCTGCTCCCAGGCCAATTCGACCTTCGTCTTGGTTCTGTCTATGGAAACTTGAAGTGAGCGGTATAGAAAGGAAGCCGAGGGGGAAGAGTCCAGAACTGAGGTGATGGAACGATGAGAAAGGGGGATGGATTGAGAATCTGGCAAAGATGCAAGGTATGAGACGAGGACGGGATAAAGAGCGTCATATTGGGATCGTGAGCCAGCAGGCAAGGAAAATTGAGATTTGAGAACTGAGAAGGGTAAAGGGACATTGTGAAGAAGTAATTGAGAGATCCATCGGATACCACGGGAATGCCAGGATTTCCAGAAGAAAGTACGGTTGTGTAACATGAGTGATTTGTTATGCCAGATAGGTTGATCATGCGTTGAGGAAGAGAATGGATAAGTGGAGGAGAGAAATGGAAACAGAAGCTTGCGAGAGTGAGAGAGAACGGGAAACCGAAAACGAGTCAATGAGGAAGTAAAAGAGAGATATTCACGAAACTCAAAGGGAGAGAGGAAGGAAGCCTCAAGTGAAAGCCAGAGGGGAGGATAAAAGGGTAGGTCTGTAGAGAGCCACCGAGCCGACTGTTTAAGAGAAAAAGCCCAATGGTAGGTTCTGAAGTCAGGGAAGCGGACCCCTGATTGAGATTTATCCTTACGCAAAGAGGATAGAGCAATACGGGACTTCTTACCCTTCCAGAGGAATTTCAACAGGAGAGAGTCAAATTTTTTAAAGTAGTAATCGGGTATATGAATTGGTATCATTGAAAGAGTTTAGAGGAGAAGGGGGGAGAGCATCATTTTGATGGAGTTCAGGCGACCCCACCAGGATAAGAAAAGTGGATGCCAGCGAGTGATAGCGGAATCCAGTTTTTTTGGAGATATAATCGAAGTTAAATTTCAAAGTGTCAGGTAAAAGGGGGGCAAACCACACACCCAAGTATTTAATTTTGGTAGGCTGCCAGGAGAAACCAGAGGCATCAAAGAGATGCCTCTGACAGGACGAGTTTAAGGGGAGAATTTCACATTTGTCGACATTGAGACGATAACCCGAAACGGCTGAGAAAGAGGAAACCTGTTGTGAAAAAGCGGGAAGGGAAGAGAATGGGTTTGAACAGTACAGAAGAATGTCGTCAGCGTATACCGAAAGTTTAATCTGTTGAGGACCGAAGGGGAAACCAGTGATTGAACTATCTTGGCGGATTTTGGTGAGGAAGGGTTCTAAGGCAAGAACAAATAATAAAGGAGAGAGAGGACATCCCTGACGAACCCCCCTACTGAGCGTGAAATAATCAGAAACTGCGCCATTGACGAAAATCGACGCTTGAGGGCAAGAGTACAGCAGTGAGATAAGAGAGATAAACTTAGGTGGTATACCGGACCAAGAAAGAGCGCGAAACATGAAGTCCCACCCAATCCTGTCAAAGGCCTTCTCCGCATCAAGGGAGATAGCGGCGAACGGAAGGTCTAACGATGAAGCTTTGCTGATAATGTTAAAAAATACTCTTGAATTGTCTGAAGCGAGACGACCTTTCACAAAACCGGATTGTTCAGGGCCGAACAGGGCTGCCAAGATAGGGTCCAATCTTAGAGCTAGAATTTTGGCCAGGATTTTATAGTCCGTGTTAACTAATGATATGGGCCTATAGTTTTTGCACAAAGAATGATCCTTACCGTCTTTAGGAATAAGGCAGATGAGAGCCTGTTGAAAGGATCCGCTAGAGGAACCAGAGGCCAGAAAGGTGTGATAGAGAGAAAGAAGTTTCGGGAGAAGAAGGGAAGCAAAATGGGAATAAAATTCAATGGTGAAACCATCGGGGCCCGGAGCTTTACCACTTCGAAGTTTAGAAACTGCATTGGAGACCTCAGAAAGGGTAATATCAGCAGTCAAAGGCTCAAAATTCACATGTGAGGAAGGAGGGGGTGAGAGAGATTGGAAGTAAGTAAAGAGATCATCAGGGGAAGGGATAGATTCCGGTGTATAGAGAGATTTGTAAAAAAGCGAGAATTCATGAAGAATGTCTTTATCCTTAAAGAGAGTACCGCCAGACGAGGATTTAATTTGTTCGATTTTTGTGCGTTCCTTCCGGATTTTAAGGTAGTTAGCGAGTAATTTTCCCATCTTGTTTTGGCCGCCATAGTAACGGGCATTGCATTTTAAGAGTGAATTAGAAGCAGCTTCGGTGGTAAATTTATTAAAAGAAACCTTGGCCGCAATAAGTTCTTTAAGAGAAGATTCCGAGTTCGTGGAGTAAAAGGCAAGTTCCAACTTTTTGATATTAGCAAGTATAGAAGAGGATTTAGCCTCGTTGGCACATTTCTTACGGGAGACAAAATTAATGATAAAACCTCTAGAGGCTGCCTTATAAGAGGCCCAGACTGAAACATCAGAGGTAGGAGGGATGGCGTTGAGTGAGAAAAATTCAGTGGTAAAAATAGAGAATTCTTTGCTAAAGAGAGGGTCGAGAAGAAGGGAATTATTGAACCTCCACCTGCCAGAGTGAGGTGAGAATGGAAGGAGGTCAATGTCTACGAGTACCGGGGCATGATCAGAAATTAGGATAGACCCTATGTTGGAGTGTATAGCATGTTGAGTGAGGGATTTACTGAGGAAGAGATAGTCTATTCGTGATTGTGAATTGTGAGCGGGAGAGTAGAAGCTATATTCTCGAAGGTCGGGGTTGCACAATCTCCAAATGTCCACCAAAGCATTATTACAAACAGTATTAGTAAACTGAGCATGCATCTTGGAAGGGGAGAACCTGACTTTAGAATGACGATCAAGGAAGGGGTCGAACACCAAATTACAGTCCCCCCAAAAATAATATATTCTTCAGTAAGGGAAGAAAGCTTAGTAGATATCGAGGGCCAAAACAGCTTATCAGTACCAGTGGGGGCATAAATATTGAATAAAACAATCGGTATGTTATCAATAAGCAAGTGAACTAAAACCCAACGACCTTGGTCGTCACATTCTTGTGAAACAATAGAAACATTCAACTTTTTGTGTAATAAAATTAAAGTCCCACCCTTCTTAGAATCAGTAGGGGAGAAGAGAACATGACTCACCCAACAACGTTTCACCTTTAAGGCCTCTGCCTCAGTGAGATGAGATTCTTGAATAAAGGCTATATCAGTGTTTAGTCTAGCTAGATGAGTCAGTACTCGTTGTCGTTTGATAGGGTTATTTAAACCCTTGACATTCAAAGTAACTACACGGAATGAAATGACAACAGGAAAAATATAGAACAATGCTTAAAACTGCTTACTAAATCCAGGAAAAGAGAGAAATGAGAAAATGAAGATAAGAAAGTTGCGAGAGATAACAGGGAGATCAGATAAATAGACAGATAAGATCAAGAAGACAGTACACATCCAAAACGGACGACTGAGTATCATACTTACGAAAAACGAAAAACACAAGCGGGAAGGGGGGGTGGTAGCACCGAAAGGGGAACGACGACACTATCCAGAGCAGGAACCAAGACTCGGGAAACAGGGAATCCAGGGAATACTGTACGAAACAGAAACGAGTACATCAGGAGAGGGTGAGGGACAATAGGACCTGCAGAGACAAAGGAGAAAACGAGATGAGTACAGAATAGGAATAAAAACTCGATAAAAACATGAGGAAAAGTTAACACAAGAACAATATGTGCAGACAACCATGAAAAAAGACTAAAAAAGCATTGTCACAAGTGGCAATGAGAGAGAAACAATCGCAAACAGAACAGGAGGAATTACAAAAGCCATTCAAGGGGGTCTGGAAACGTCCATAACATCAGAGCCTTACTCTTTACTTCTAATGGGCAATGGGGACCAAACATTGAAATATGTAAATCAAAATAGATACAGAATATGCCAATAAGTGAAATGTTGACTCCCTATAAGAGTAAGTGTATAACTGGAACCTGCTATAGTGTCGCACTATGGAGAACGGCTAATCGTGCTTCATTGCGGACTCAAGAAAACATCTTCTTAAGGAGATTATTAGCAGTGCCTAACTCAAACCCCTCATACATTGTACACAAGGAACTAGAAGTCCCCTACATTGATGACTACATCAGAGTAGCCTAATTTACGGGTTAGCATGGGATGTGGAGTAAAAATGGAACTAAATTTACCCAGGAAATCATGATGGACTGCCTTGGCCTTGAATAATGGACTGCCTTGGCCTTAAATATAGAAAATAATGTCATGGTTGGCATACATCACAAACTCCTAAATGAGCTGGATTAGTATATTGATATTAATGTCCCTACGAAAAGTCCTATGCCATATTCAGAAGAAATTGAAAGTGGGTTTTATAGGATTCAGAGAACTGTTAAGGGAAATTGACAAAACCTCAAAGCAGACCATTAAGGCATATAGTGTACGCCCAACTGAGATAGGCATACAACAATATTTACTTCAGGTACCAAACTTACAACATAGATTTTATTTTCCTAGATTAAGACTGGGTACTCTCCATTTTTAAATAGCCTTCACTACCATGAGCAAATGGAATCGAAACCTCCCAACTTGCCCTGTGATGGAAAGATGCACCAGCCAACTCTACATTTAATCATTTTCCGTAATTTTTATAAGGACATTAGGAAGAGTTTTTCACATCCTCTACTTATTAGTGGAAAAATATATTCTTGTAAAGCGGATTTTAATTTGTAGCCTAGAAAATGAGAGAGTATGCTACGCAGTGAATGCCTACATTCGATCGGCAATTAAAAGAAGAAAGATTAATTCAGACCTTGAGGCCCTAGTTTATGAAACAATCTATATCCATAGTGTGAATCCCAGGCCTGCTAACCCCCCCTTAATTTCTGGATATGATTATATCTATTCTATATTATTATCTATACACCTAAGTATTAGCTATTCATTGCTGTTTACTGAAATTACAATATGAGATTTCCGTGTAATTTGTACTTTGTTTTACATGTTAATGCTACTGATTAATTGATGCATTATGTTGACATAGTTTAGAATGCTTCTACGGTTGTATTTTAACCGAATACAGCTGATTAAAGTGAATTGAATGGTAAAAGTCTTCAATTCACATTCATAAAATGCAATCTACCTGTACCACCTCAGAGATGTCCTCTCTTTCTACAGATTCCGGCATATGTCAGTAGACGACTATTACGGCAATGTGAACTGTGTCTTTGCTGAGTACCACCCCTCTGACCCCAACCTGACCCTGCATCCTCTCAGAGCTGACTTAAGGAGAGGGCTGATGTCGAGTAGGGAATAATCTTTTGGGAGAACCTTCTACTTCTGCTGTTGAGCACCCTTGAGAAATGTTTGTAGGCTAAGTGCATCCTACCCAGCTCTGAAAATAGCGAAAATGAACTTCGGGACCTCAAATTCAGATTGGTGACAGAGTCGTGAGAGGGAGCAAGGTATTACTAACTGGAACTCGTACCTCATACGTAATAACCGGAAGAAAAAGGTCTACTACTACCTATGAAAGAAAAATCCGACAGGTAAAATGTAACTATATCACCATGTAATTAAGGGGCACATGCATCATTGGTTTTTGCATTCGCAAACGGTGCGAATCACAAAATTCGGCCGTTTGCGAATGCAAAAACCATTTTTGGGTTGCATCATTTTTTTTTCATTTTTCGCAATTTAAGAAATCGCAATTTTTTGCGATTTCTTAAATTGCTATAGCATTTAAGAAATCGCAAATTTTGCGATTTCTTAAATGCTATGCGTGATTTTTTTAAAATTGCGAATTCGCAATTAGGAAGGGGAAAATTATCATGAAGTAAACCTTCATGGTAATTTGCGAAAAGTTTTAAAAATGCACAAAAGTGCATTTTTGAAACTTATATTTTACACACACACACGCCCTTGGGACATGTGTGTTAGTAAAATGTACTTACGTGACATTTCAGGGGTGCAGGGGGGGTCCTTTGGACCCCCCCCTGCACCCTTGAAATTGCATTCTCATTTTGCGATTCCTTAATTGCGAATTCGCAAAATGAGAATGCCTTCCCATTGATTCCTATGGGCCTCTAGGCCCATAGCAATCAATGT
Source organism: Lissotriton helveticus (assembly GCF_964261635.1). Classification (NCBI taxonomy): domain Eukaryota; kingdom Metazoa; phylum Chordata; class Amphibia; order Caudata; family Salamandridae; genus Lissotriton; species Lissotriton helveticus. The sequence continues at coordinate 1,595,428,798 of NC_136059.1, read as the reverse complement.
AATGCGATTCCTTAATTGCGATTCGCAATTAAGGAATCGCAAATAAAGAAAATTAAGGAATCGAAAAAACGTTTGCAATTTCTTGATGCATAGGATTTTGCAAATCCTAAATTGCGAATCCTTCATTTTCGCAATTTAGGAATCGCAAATTCCTACAATGATGCATGTGCCCCTAAATGAATAAATCGAATTAGAGGCATAAATAGGAAAATAAAATTAATACCCATTTGCACTCATTCACGTTAAATAAATAAAACCAACATAGAGAAACACCAATCCACACAGTCATTCATCAACCCCTTATGGTCTTCTTTATAGGTAAATCATATGTTTCTGTAGCGTATTTATGATATTTCATTATTCGTCATTATGATGCTAAAACCCATTTTGTATATTTGTATATTGTGTCCCTTTCCATATGTTTGTGAACTACCTGAATCTAACAGTATTCGATTACTGATTTACTTTGTTTATTTCGTACAAGCGGGAATTCACCATAAGTTCATATGTTTGTTTCAAATGTGATTCATTGTGTTATTTAATAATATAAATAAAATGAACCCGTAGGAACTTTATTGATTGGTAGTCATGAGGGAAGGCGCCACGAGGAGCAAAATCAATGGCAAACTTTGGTAGCACGTAAAATGTATTAGTAAAGCTGTGCAGGCTTACTTAATGACAAGCATGGTGCATTGTAAGGTCTCTCAAGGATTTAGGGCACTTGCTGTAGAGACTTATGTGCATTCAGCAAGTTTCATAGTACTGTATGTTGACTGAGAAATCCGTGTGTAAACTCTGGTGACAGATTTGAATAATGTGTGTGTTTAGTTCTCATATTTGTATTTTATGTAAGATTGCTCAGTGGCGTACTGCTTTTGTTGCATAGATCTTTGCGTAATTAAGACTCACAAATCATTTTATAAAGTGTGACATATAAGTGATTATTATTAGGGTACCTACATTCACAAAGACATACCTGGAGAATCCTGTTTTTTCTGGAGAGCATACACAAATCTCCAAATCTTGCATGTACCCAGAGCTCAAGGAGAGTAAAAAGAAACTCTTAATATGGTATATTTATTTCTATCAACTTGGGTTGATAAACCTGTTTCCTTTGTTTCTCTTGATGAGCTGAAGGTGGTGCTGGCCAGGTGTAAAGTGTATTACTTTTGAAATCAAATTAATTTAAGGAAGGACACCACTTGGACTTTAAAAGAATAACATTGTATGTGAAATTATGCAACCCGTGACAGTGGAAAAAAGCCCTGGAAAAGAGTATTTTCCTTATTTTGAAATACATTAAGGGGCCTAATTTACTTCAAAATGATGAGTTTTGAATCAACTGTTTAGGTTACTTTTGCATTGTGTGCACATTCTTCCTGACACCCCCATGTACATATTCACAAATTTATCCTAACCATTAGAGTCTTCCCTCCTTATTGTAATTAGTATAAATAGGTAGATTTATTTCTTCTTCTTTTTTTGATCTTAATGCAGGATGTTATAAACTAAGAAAGAAAAACCCTAAAAACTATTTAAAATAAATAAAAGATAATTCTGAGATACATTACAAGACTGAAAGAGTGGTCTATTAAGTTGAGAACGTGGTGCTCAACTTTATTGTTCTTTGAGAAAATAATCGAGCAGTATTGGCACTTGTTTTGTTACTTATGATTGTGGCGTAGCCTTACTGCGCTTAAGCCAAACCCTTTTTTGTTCAAAACTCAAAATGATGCAGCACAGCGCCGCAAGTCATTTTACTGTTCCATGCTGCATAATTTTAAAAGCACAGGGATGTGTTGTATTAACAACAATACAACGCATCTGTGTGCTTTCCCCTGCGCTGGTGCACAATTGGCTGCGTGCGCCAGCCCAGGCACCTGGCATATTTATAAGGCCATGAAAAATCACACAGGGTGAGTTTACGTGGCCTTGTAAATATCGGCATGACCTTTGTGCCGTGGGTGCTTTAAAAAAAGTGACACACCGGTGGCATAATGGGGTTCTAAATGAGGCCCAGAATGTGTGGATGCTGCTGACTATTTTTAAATGTCTGCACACTGCAATGGGACTTAGATAGGATGATTTTCTAGGCCTGGTCAGGAACCTGCCACTGGCTCAGGAATTGTTTCTGGAACCTGTATTTGCCCTGTTATCTCTTCATTCCAGCATGTACCTGATCGGCATCCCCAGTCCACTGAGAGAAGGATTGGAACACAGGATCCCCACTAAAGCATTAGAGGATCGAGCGTGCAACGATGACATCAAATTGGCAGAAAATATGGGTGGTGTGAATTCAGTCAGAGATCAGCCAGGGCCCATCAACGGCATAAAGGGCTATGACATTGTCAGTCACATATCCGGTCAGTACCTCTCAGGGATATGTGTTCACTCTGGGGCAGTATTTGCTATATTATTTGCCCACTGCCTCTAAATAGACAATTAGACATAGAGTACAGTCTTTCATTTGTGGTCCAGTGATTATTTAAGGTCAGTAGGGTTGTCCTTGACAGTATCCCGTACAGTCACCTTGTGGCTCATGGAAGGATTATGGTTAGGTTGCTGTCAGCTTGGAGGTACTTTGGGCAAAAGCCTTAATATTGCTATAAGTCCCTTCGCTTAGCCTTTCTGGCTGGCTCATCTGTGGATCAAGAGAGAGATGGAGCACAAAGGGCTATTAGAACACTGCACAGCTGGAGATGATATGGTTCTGCAGGTTCCAGGTGTGTAGTAGATGATTGTCATCTTTGTCTCTCCACTGCAGAATGCTGGATCTGTGGAGGAAGGGTTGTCAATCTCGACACGCTCTCTGACCTCACCACTTTGGTCCACCAGCATCTCTGTAGCCTTAACAGATTTCCACTTTGATCTTCCTGAACCATCAACCAGCCCTAGCAGAGCTCCAGCATCAGCACTAGGCATTATGGGGTTGCATCTGCTTATTTATCCTCTATGGCTTGCCTGTGAATGCCTATCTGCATGTCTTTTCTTTTGAGTGAGTCTTCCTACTCAGCCAGTCTGCTGAGCATGTGAAATCCTACCTGCCATCTTGGAATGTGTTGTTATTTATCTGGTGTGCTTAATATGTGTGTTTGTGGTTCGTTGTGTAAAACTTGTCTGTAGTGGATTTTTGTGTGTATGCTTTTCCAAAAGCAATTGTGTCTAGTCTGGAATGGGTAGTGTGCACATGTGTTTGTCTTGCACTTTTTCTGGCACTGCTATTATAGCTATTTTGTGTGTGTGACTTAAACCTTCTCTGCTAATATTCAGGTGCTTTCTGTTTTGGGTATGTGACGCTAGCTTGCCATGCTGATGTTTCTGTGGCAACCTGCTCACCGTGTCCTGTTGAAATTTCATAAAACGCCAGAGAAGAGACAAATTAATTGACACTGCCAAATAATATTTTGTATTTCCAGTAATCATAATCATGTCTATTTCTACCAAAATGAGGCTACCATTTTTCCAATTGCTTACTGAGAAACTTTAATATCCACGTGTTTCACTCTTGTGTTATGAGTTGTTTCCATGCACTCATGTCCTTTTTCCTGGTGTACTATGAGCATTGAATTATAAGTGCCCAAGATTTTAGATGCAGAGATATTGCCCCGGAATTACGGTATTGTTACTTATATCTCTGCATCCAAATGTCATTATTATTACTTTTTGCCCTCAAAATGGGAAATAACCATGCATATTCAGAATTATTGTGTTCAAATCTGCATGGTTACCCCCTATTTTCAAGAAATGTTCAATTCTGAGCAAATTTGTCAGTTAGCAGGGCTGGCTGTGTTCAGGTTGTGGGAGGGTGTTGCATACACCCCTCGTCCTGTACGGGAGTGGGTCAGATGGGCCAATCTCACGTTTATTTGCTTGCTAGCATTTTCACCCAGTACAATCATGCCCTGTGTTACAGCAACTGGCATCCAGAGCACCAAGATCCGGTCACTTGTGACAGTTCAGTGTGGGATACTACCTGGGGAAAACTTTATTCCGACCTGCAGTTAGGAGACTTATGTTTAATTTTTGCTTGCGGCCTGCATTCTATTTAGTTGTATTTAGGCATTTTTATCAAAGGGTTGCATTGCTTTGGGCCCTGCAATGGGGCTCAAAATCAATGCAACCTGTAAATATGATTTATCTAACCATGCAAGGCACACATTGCATGGCACCTAGTGGCTTGATAAATCCAGAGTAATACAATACAGCACAGTACAAATTGTTGTGTTGCTACCCTGGTACTCTGTACCAGGGTAGCATTCCATGGGCCGAGTATGGGTGTTCCCATGCACCCACCCATGAGTTTTGGTGAGTTCCCAGATTTACCATTAGTGGTAGACCTAAGAATGAGTCAAAAGGCAACGCCTTCCCGGGTGAAGCGTCACAACAATAAATCTCTTTATTTCTCCTAGTTACTTCCTCTTTCTATGTTTGCTGCAGAAAAAGAGAAACATATGTCACAGGATTGTTTTTGTGCAGGAAGGTGACCCTTCCAGCACAAAATCAATCCTGCTAACAACGCAGCCACCCTTTCACCATGGTGCAAAGATGCCTGCATTGGCATGAAGCACCACATTGTGCTCTAGAGCGGGCAAATGACAGGAATGTACCTCATAGTGTTAAATATGGTTCATTCCTGCCCTTTCCCTATCACACAGTGCAGCAAGGTGACTTGTCGTGCTGCGCTATAATTTCATAAATATGTCCCTTTTTTCTATATAGAAAACTGTCTGCAAAATTATCAGGGTGCTGTAAAATAATGCACATCAAGAATTCCAGTTGTCCATAGGTATGTCATATTCTGTTTACATTTTGTTCCCTCTTCCCCCAGTGACTGTATGCATCTGTGTTATTCGCTCCCACAGTATCGATTTCAGCCTGCTCGATAGAAACAGAAAGTAATTTTCTAACACAAGAGTTTCGCAAATAAAATAGCCAACATGCATATTTCCTTTTTCAAAAGAAGCCTTTACACCCTACTGTAAGGTACGAAAAGTAGTTATTACACCCTTAGAGAAATGAATGTGATTATGTGCTCAAATTGATGTACTGAATTGTAGTTACATGAAGGCTCCCATGAACACATTCTGGGGAAGCAATTCTTCGGGACTCAGATAAAACGAAGCACAACACAAACTTGGATACTGCTGACATTGTAATAGATTTTAACAGTATGAGACCCATTTTCACGAATTTGTATGGATAATGACCTTTGCAGCAAAGCAGTTTAAAAAGAACGAAGATATCCCTCTATAACAGGTGAGAACGTATGGGTAGCAAACTGAGAAAAATATAAATCTCTTTACTCGCAATTGTGTAATTCCTTTCAAATGGAAGAATCACTTTTTACTTTACATGTTAGACTGAAAATTATAAGGTCTTTTCAATTTTGTGTTATTCACATGACATCCTAAAAGTAGGCGCTGGATTAATGCTCAAGCCAATATTTGAAACAGTCATAAAACGTCCACATATTTGACTCACACCCCAAGCTTTGACATAATGTTTCCTACTACTGAGTCGCTCTGTTGGTTGTTTGAATCCATATGGTATTAAAGATTGCATACACAAAAGATTTTAACTGATTTTATTGCATGTCTTTGGTAATAATTAGGACACTGCATGGTGCTAATACTTTTTACGACCGCATTAGGAAAACAAACTTGTGAACGTGGTAATATGTAAAAAAATATTTTGTCTTACGCACTATTCTCTGTATGTTAGCATTTGCAGCGCTATTTTCTATGTCGGCGTCATTTTGTGTTACAATTGAAACGTATACTTTGCCATTTCCGAGAAAGAGCCTCTGTTATGTTTCATTCCTCCAAGGTTGGGTTTTGCTTCACTAATGAATAAACTGTTCTTATTAGCGCACACCTTTCTCCCTACTTTAGAGGCCTTCTCCCACTTGTCTAGTGGCGGGCACGAGCAGAGCGACCTTGAATAGTAGATACTGTGTGCCCAGCCTCAGAATTGAAACATAATTTTTGTATTTTACTGTTTTGCTGTCTCTGCTTGGAAAATGCCATTGTAGGCGTTCCTCCTCTGGTTCTGAAATGCACATAATGTATCTTTAAGCTTGCTGATGTCAGTCCCTCTGCAGCACTCCTAAGTGACTGGGCAGACTTTATAAGTTCAAGTTCCAAAATTTGTATAGCGCACTACTCACCCAGAGGGTATCAAGGCGCTTGAGGGAAGGGGATGTTTTACTTATCGAAAATACAAGTTTTTAGTTGTTTTCTGAAGGAGAGGTGGTTTTGTGTGAGGCGGAGGTGGGTGGGGAGAGAATTCCATGTTTTGGCCGCTAAGTAGGAGAAGGATCTTCCCCCCATGGTGGATCTATGGATGCGTGGAATTGCGGCGAGGGCTTGATTGGACGATCGTAGTTGGCGGGAGGGGGTGTAGAAGGATAGTCGCGTGTTGAGGCATTCTGGTCCTAAGTCGTAAATGGCTTTGTGTGCGTGGGTGAGGAGACGGAACGTTATTCTCCTGTTGACCGGGAGCCAATGGAGGTCTTTCAGGTGGCCGGAAATGTGAGCTTGTCGAGGGATGTCCAGAATGATTCTGGCTGAGGCGTTTGGATGCGTTGGAGTTTTTTTTGTATTTTGGCTGTTGTTCCGGCGTAAAGGGTGTTACCGTAATCTAGTCGGCTGGTGACCAGTGCGTGAGTGACCGTTTTTCTTGTTTCGATGGGGATCCAAAGGAAGATTTTTTTGAGCATGCGTAGGATGTTGAAGCATGATGATGAGACGGCATTGGCTTGTCTGGTCATCGAGAGGGAGGAGTCCAGGATGAATCCCAGGTTCCGTGCGTGATCCGTAGGTATGGGTGCGGTTTCCAGGGCCGGTGGCCACCATGAGTCGTCCCAGGCTGAGGGGGATGATCCTAAGATGAGGACTTCCGTTTTGTCCGAGTTTAGTTTTAACCGGCTATTCTTCATCCACTCGGCTACTTCTTTCATTCCTTCGTGTAAGTTGGTTTTGGCGGTGTTTGGGTCTTTGGTGAGGGAGAGGATCAGCTGGGTGTCGTCTGCATAGGAGATGATGTTGAGGTTGTGTTGGCGCGCGATGGATGCGAGGGTGCTCATGTATACGTTGAAGAGGGTGGGGCTGAGTGATGATCCTTGTGGTACGCCGCAGATGACTTCGGTGGCCTCTGATCAAAAAGGGGGAGGCGTACTCTCTGGGTTCTTCCGGCGAGGAACGAGATGATCCAGTCCAGTGCTTTTCCTTGTATTCCGACGTTGCTGAGGCGTTGTATGAGGGTGCTATGACAGACTGTTTCGAAGGCTGCGGAGAGGTCAAGTAGGATGAGGGCAACTGTTTCTCCGTTGTCCAGTAGTGTTCAAATGTCATCTGTTGCTGCGATGAGGGCGGTTTCGGTGCTGTGTTTGGCTCGGAAGCCAGACTGTGAAGGGTCGAGGGATTCGTTGGATTCAAGGAAGGCGGCGAGCTGATTATTGACGGCTTTCTCAATGACTTTAGCAGGGAATGGGAGGAGTGAGATGGGGCGGTAGTTCTTAAGTTCGGTGGGGTCTGCTGTGGGTTTCTTCAGAAGGGCGCTGAGTCCTGCATGTTTCCAGCTTTCCAGGAAGGTAGCGGAGTTGAGGGAGCAGTTGATGATATCGCGGAGATGGGGTGCGATGATGGAGTCTGCTTTGTTGAAGATGTGGTGGGGACATGGGTCGGTTGGCGAGCCTGAGTGGATGGAGTTCATCAGGCGGATGGTGTCTTCAGTGTTGATTGGGTTCCAGGCGTAAAGGTTGTTGGAGGGCGGCTTTGGTTCGGAGGTGGGTGGAGTGGACTGGTCTTCGGCCTGGTTTTCAAAGCTGTTATGTATGTCGGCGATTTTGTTGTGGAAGAATGAGGATAGAGAGTCGCAGAGGCCTTGTGAGGGAGTGATGCCGTTGGTGCCGGCGGTGGGGTTGGTAAATTCTTTGACGATGTTGAATAGTTCCTTGCTGTTTTGGGCATTGTTGTCAAGTCGATCCTTGAATGCTGATTTCTTGGTGGATCGGATCAGTTGATGGTGTTTGCGGGTGGCGTTCTTGAGGGTGGCTAGGTTGTCAGTAGTTGGGTTTTTTCTCCAGGCTTTCTCGAGAATACAACAGGACTTCTTGGATTTCTCAAGGTCCTCGTTGAACCAAGGGGCTTTTTTGTTACTTTGCTTGATTAGATGGTTTTTCAAGGGTGCTAGTTCGTCGGCGTTGTGGGTGATCCATTGTGTGAGGTTGGTGGCTGCTTGGTTTGGGTCCGATGATTTGGCAGGGGGGTTTTGGTGGAGCGATTTGAAGAGCTGGTCGGTGGTGATTTTGATTCAATTTCTTAGAGGAATAGGTTGTGGGGGGTTGTGGGTCGTGGTCTTTTTGTAGTTGAAGTGAACGCAGCTGTGGTCCGTCCAATGGAGAGCTGTGGTGTGCTCGAAGGAGATGTGTTTGCTGGAGGTGAAGATAGGGTCGAGCGTGTGTCCGGCAAGGTGGGTGGGGGTGTTAACAAGTTGTTTGAGTCCGAGATTGGCCAGGTTGTCCAGAAGGGTGGTGGTGTTGCTATCGTTTTTCTTTTCCAGGTGGAAGTTGAGGTCTCCAAGTAGAATGTAGTTTTCGGAGGGGAGGGCATGTGGGCTGATGAAGTCAGTGATGTCTTCGCTGAATTGTGTAATTATAAGGAGGAGTTACTGTCAGCAAAATAGGCCTCAGACGAGAAAAGATGGCAGGACCCAAAAGAAGCATGTAATGAGAGGAACGTGCAATGCTTTTAGAGCCTGGTAAAATGGGGTGCGGGGTGGTCTAGGGCAATCTCCTGAAAATCATGTGGACCCTGCAACGTGGGTAAAGTTTGTCTCAGATCAATATGCAACCAATGATAACAAGGATCACGATCCTTCTTGAATTTATTTGAATTCATCTGACACAGTTTTTAATTTAGTTGATGTAACAGTTGCAATGAGCACTATTACCAACTGGAGAGCCCCAGGCATTGACAAAGTGCCCGCTCACATCTTCCTCCAGAATAAGGTCAAATGTGCCAGTATATAATGCTTATAGCAAAAGCTATCACCCACGGAACCTGGATTCCAGTTACCTGGCGAGGGGCGGAGATCATCCCAATTTATATTAAATGAAATAAATCCTCACTGGTGAATTATAGGCCAATAAGCCTCTTAGACTCAATCCAGAAAGTCGTAACTCGACTTGTTTTAGCAAAAATTCAAACTTGGATTGATGATAATGACATCTTGATTCCCCTCCACGCAGGCTTCCGGGCTCATCTGAGCACTATTGACCAGGTCCACCGGTTCACTTTAATCTACGGGCGGACGGTGACCCCTGGCAAAGGCAGCATTTATGCAGCCTTTGTTGATCTTAAATCTGCCTTTGACTTAGTCTTACATCCTAAATTGTGGAGGGTATTGCAGGAGATTGGGCTGCCCCCTGATGTACTTTATTTAACTGTTCACCTCCACGAAAATAACTTTGCCCAAAATTCACTGGGGGGTTCATGGAAACAAGACTGACTGGTTTACCATTGAGATGGGAATACGCCAAGGCTGCGTCTTGGCGGCCACACTATTCGCAATTTTTATTAACGGCATTATCAGGTTTTTAGCTTCCTTCCCCACAGACACCCCAGTCCTAGCAGGTAAAAAAATTTCTCATAATATTGTTTGCGGATGACACGCTTATATTATCCAAAACACTGAGCGGGCTACTTAGTGCGCTGCAACATTTCGAAGAATTTTGCACACTGCATGGTCTAAAAGTTATTACGGTAAAAATTAATTTATGACCTTTAACCAACAGAGGTCATTTAAGGGGGGCATGGTAATGAAGGGGCAACTCTTGGAGCAGGTCAACGTATTTACTTACTTAGGCATCACCTTGCACAAAGGACTCAGCTGGAGGCGGCATATTGACACCATGGCCTTAAAGCATAGACAATTGGCCGGCGTCATGATCAAGGAATTTAAAACATCACTGACCAAGCCTCTTACACCGGTGCTACAGATCTACAGCTCTAAGATACTGAGCTCAACTCTGCATGGTGCCGAGGTATGGGGATTTGAGAAATTGTGTCCTCTTGCTGTATCTGGGAACAAGTTCCTATGAGGGATCACAAGCTTACCCCAAAGCACTCCTTTGCTCCCCCCTGCGCTAGGATTTGGGCAGAAAAGCCATAGTCGACCCAGCAAGACTATGCTCTATCCTTTATTGGCACAGAATCTCGTGTACACCAGAACTTGCCATGTTTGCAGAAGATCTTAAAGACATAATGGAGCTTACCACTTCCATAAAATTAGCTGGTTGCGTGACATCAAAATCTCCCTAACCAGTATGGGTATGCCATTATTGTGGGCTGACCCTAGTAGTACTGGGTTTCCATCAAAAAACCTAATCAAGCAAATGTATTGGGAACTGATTGTAAAAGAAGCTAATAGAACTAGTGATGCCACTACACTGACAGGAAAGTTCTTACAAATAAAACCAAGTCCATGTGTCGAGGACTACCGGGATGTAATCACTAAGCCACTAGACTACAAACCACACTTCCAGTTTAGAGCAGGTTGTTTACCCTTGAAGTCTTTTACAGCCACATGTTCTGCTGCAGTCAATGATAAATGCCCAAACTGCACTGACTCAGAAGAAACATACGCACATGTGCTATTTGTATGTCCTGCGTATGTGGCACCGGTTTGCAGAAACATGGGCAGTCACCCGTCGAGTTTAGCAAAAATGAGAAAATTGTGTACTGATCCATCTGTATTGTATGCAGTATCCATGGTAAAGTTTTTAAGATAGAGTTGGATGATCAGATCTAAGCTGCTTACAGCAATTGACGGTTGAATGCTCTTGTCATTAATACCAGTGTGTTGTGCCTGGGACTTTTATAAACTGTTTACTATCTATCAGCATCAATTTCTATCAAGAACATTGTATGTATGCGTTTTAATGTTTTTAATTCTCTTTTTTTAACACACATTTTATTGTATTGATCTCTCTTAAAACTTGTGAAATACGGCTTTATGAGAAATGCTTTTATGACATTTACTGTCGAATAAAGCTTAAGTTGAAGTTGAATGGGCAGATGGGGCTCCACTCTGAGTACACCTGAATAAATAGATGTTGGTTTGTATTCTCTACTATCTGATTGACTCTTCATTTGGTATGGAAGGCTGAGAGGTGAATGTGAGTGACCCTAATCGGGCCACTTCCTTCAGTTGGTGCCCAAACAGGGACTCCTTCTGTTGAGTGACCCATCCCCTTCTGCGAACGGTGGGGGGGGTGGAGGCCATCATCGGGTCAGACTGACAGTTCAGTGAACCCTGTATGAGGAGCATTGATTGCTCGCAGCTGCCCCTTTCATCCTGCTGGATGGTGCCTCGGCTAGCAAACATCCCGACTGTAGCCCTAAACGGTAAAACCGAAATATATGACCGTTTGGTCTGAAGAGGTGGCAATGGAGAATTAGTTTGCTTGACCCGCATATATCATGTGAGTTTGTTTTGGTTCTTTGTCGATATGGTACCATTTTGGTTTGAATTTGGTACAGTCTGAAGACCGTCTTTCGGATTAAAGCATTTGCAATTGCTTTGCCAGGCATAAATAGTGAACTTGTTTTCTTTTGAAAATGCCTGAATAAGCAAACTGTTTTCTTTGTGCTGTCATTGTTGTTCTGCAGATGCTCGTTTGGAAGAAGCTCAGACATCGCCTCCAGAAGGCATGCCAAATTTTGATATGTATGTGAAGCATGGTCTTGGCCCTATTATGTTTAGTACATTATGGCACAAATATATGAGGGACAATGCTGAGTTGCAGAGGCTGTTGACGGGCACTTTTGTTGAGCAAAAGATTGGGTATTTACAGAAACAGTTATTTAAAAGGTGAAGTAGGCAGTCTATATTTGATTTCTCAGAACGTGGCAGAAAGCAGCTAGGCAGAGATGACTGAAGACAGAAAAAGAGTCACTGAAAGTGAAAATGCAGACACTGACAAAGAAAGTAAATATGACAGGAAAAACAGGAAAAGGGAGTTGAATAGGAGGTTTCGATTGAATATAGATAAATCATATTTGGCTCTGGAGGAAACTGATATGTTCCTGGAAGAACTGTTATATACTCAACCCCGCCCCTATATGCTCCGCAAAGGATATATCCTACTGTCACTGTGCCATCACAGCCTTCTGTTACAGCTGTTCTCACTTTCCCTGTATCTACTGCTGTTGTTTCAACAGTTGTGTCTTCAGCTCCTTCTCCTGGTGACTGTTAGTACTCCTGCCACACCTATTGTCTCACCATCCCTGTCCACAGCTCCTTCTCCTGCGATGCAACTGCCGGCGAACATTGTGCCTGTTACTTCTGTTGCTTCTCCCTTTATGGTTCTTCATCCCCTAACATTTGTAAGTAATGAGACACCAGTTTGTGGATTAGAGGTTAGAGACTTGACAAAATTCAAGGAGCATTTGGGCCCTTTTGTACGGTGTGCGGTGGGAGATGATGAGAAGAAGGTAGTACCTAATCAGGCTGCACAGTGGGGTCATAATCCCATTTACAGTGTGGAGGATATTTGGGATGTGATGAAAGATTATGAGCCTTTTTGTACAGCAGCATGCTCTTAAGCACATGTCCTCTACGTTAACTGGCCTTGGGGAGCAAGTCTCTGGCGCCCAAAATTTTAATTGAGATTAAAGATCATGTGTATACTAATGGTATGGACCCAGGTCATGTTTATAGTAACATTACCACATTGGTGCAAGTTGCATGATGAGACTCCTACTACGGTATCTCAGTTTCCGATGTGAGAGGTCCATCCCATATATCACCCAGAGATACCAGATTTAACGGATCAGCATGCATTGTTACTAGACGGGGTGTAGCGGCCTGGTTTCAAGAACACTGGGTTCAAGAAGTGAGGTTTTCTCTCTTAAGTCTCATTTGCTCAATCCTAGAAAAAATCCTACTGCTTATTAAAAAGAATTAACTGAAGCTGCTTCCTCTACGGTAATGACTCTTGCTGATATTAAAATGTTTTTTAGTCTTCTTGTTCCGGTTGATTTATGAGGCAGGTCTATACTCAAGATAATGTTCCTAAGTTGGGTGGTACTTGGGATCAAATTAAAGCATGGGACCAGGAAAGAAAGCAGCCAAGGTGATAAGCCCTGAGCAGAGATTTTAGCATTGCCAGGCCACATTATTACGTATATGCATTCTCTTATTCTGCAGAGAAAAGTAGATTGGGATAAATTGTCGGCTTGTCGACAAAAGAAATATGAGAGTGTGTCTGATTTTTTCACTCAGTTTGAGGATGCATTTTTGGATTACAGTGGGCAGGACCTGTTTTTGAGAGGGTGTTTGGTTGTTTGTCAACAGATTTGTCTCTAATTTACTTCCTGAAATTGCAACTCGATTGCAGGCTTCTGAAAGCACCTGGTCCACCTCTTCCCCTTCTTGTATTTTGAGTATGGCTCAATATTATAAACATTGGGACACTGAGGAGAAAGAGATGACAGAGAAGAAGCATAAGGATTCATAGACGAAGGTGTTGTTGCAACAGGTATTTATATGGAATGGTAAAGGGCACAGTGGTCCTGCCCGACAGCTTCCACGCACTAGTAGGCAGCCAAACATGACACCGCTGGGGCCGAATCAGTGTGCGTATTGTAAGGAGGAGGGTCACTGGCGTAGAGAGTGTCCAGTGCTCTTGCAGACGGTAGCGGTCCCTAGAGGACGAGGTTCTCGTGGATGGGGTCATGGAGCTGGTGGGGCCGATAGGGCTCAGAACGCTGCAGCCTCACAGGGTCGTTCTGATAATTACTTTGATGACCCTCCAGATGGACAGTACTATCATGATGATTATGAAATGGAGGAAGTGACAGGAATGTCTTACAGCTATGACAGCCAGGGACAGAGTGTGGGTCCAGTTCTGATACCTGTAGAACAGCATGGTCCTTACGTAACAGCGGAACTGCAAGGTTTGACAAAGGAATTTTTGTGGACACATGTGCGACAAAAAGTTCTATTTCTCGAAATATGGTCCCTAGGGCGGCTCTGTCTGGCCATAATAGTGTTTTGGTTGGTTTTTCTGGTGTACGGATTGTAAGCCCCATTTCAAGACCCCTTGCATTGACTATTGGTCCTTTCACTGTGGATTCGCCATTTTTGCTGACATCTAATTGTGGTGAAAATTTGATGGGTTTCGATTTGTTAAGAAAATTGCATGCTAATATTTTATTGTTCCCTGGCAGGTGTCTAAATGACAATGGGCCCAGATGTAGTAGGCTTTAAACAGTGTTTGTCCACGGATGCGCCTCTCCCTGCTGAATTTGCTAATGCTCTTTTTGGGTGACAGGTGATACAGATGTGGGACTGCTCATATACCGCCGGCTTCGATAAAGGTCAAGGTCAATGCTATTCTGCCTCGTATTCCTCAGTATAAAATACCACAGGCAGGATAGCGAGCCTTATTGCAAATTTTAAGGACTTGATCAAGAAGGGAGTGGTTGAGAAGACGTCTGCCAATATTTGTAATAGCCCCATTCTTCCAATTCTTAAAGGGACTCCCTCAGGCTCCCCTGATGATCATGAAGATGTTTATTGTTTTATAATTGATCTGCGCAAAGTTAACAAAATAGTTGTCCCCCAGTTTCCAGTGGTCCCAGACATTAATACACACTTGATGATGATTCCTCCCACTGCTAAATTATTTTCTGTTATCGATATGAAAAATTGATTTTTCAGTATTCCTATTCATCCAGATAGCAGGTACTTGTTTGGGTTTGCGCTGGCTGGCAGAAGCTTTAGGTTCTGTTGAGCTCCTCAGGGCGATACCGAGAGTCTAAGTATTTACAGTCAGGCTCTAAAGAGTCACTTGGATTCTATTACACTTCCAACAGGTAATGTATTGGTGCAGGATGTTGATCACCTCCTTATTGCCTCCGATACAGTGCAGGGTTATAGAGAAAGTACAGTTAAATTATTGTCGCAGTTGGCTCAGCATGGACCTAAAGTTTCTCTTTCTAAATTTCAGTATTGTCGACAGGAGGTCACCTACTTCGGTCACCTACTATCAAAGGAGGGTAGGAGATTGACCTCTGAGCGCATTAGTACCATTGTTAGAATGTCTGTTCCACAACTCAGAAAGATGTGTGCTCTTTTATAGATTTTACATCCTACTGTCAGCAGTGGATACATAATTTTTCCCTATTAATCAACCCCTTGCTTATACTAATGACTAAAGAAGTGCATGAACCATTGCCTTAGATGCCTGAATGTCAGCAGTCTTTTGAGCAATTGAAAACTGCACTTCGGGCCGATTAGGATGGCGGAAGGACTTTGCCCGTCCTCCATCCCTGTGGAAAACGGGACCATCCGCCACATGGGCGGCGGTCCCGCCATGCCAATTATGATGCGCCCGCCACACTGGCGGATGCATCATGCATTTTTAACATTGCGATGGACGGTGCTGAAAGCACCGCCCGCCGCAATGTAAAAAATGCAAGCATGCATTTGCATACACAAAGCGGCAGGCACCGCGCGGTGCCTGCCGCTTTGTGTATGCAAATGCAGGGGGGTACCACAGGTACCCCCCTGATGTGACACTCGGGATGGTGCTGCCCTTGGGTGTACCTTGCAAACATGCGAAGTCTAAAGTAAGATGGGTTAAAAGGACATTGACCAGGAAATTCTGTGAAGGCGTGACAGATCTCAAAAGTTAATATTTACAGCAATGGTATTACTTTCTGATACATTCACTCTTCCATAATTACATTTGGTGGTACTGCTATGGCTAGGGGTGAGAGAGCTAGAGAATATTTCAGATGTAAACTGCAGATATTGTCTAACGCTACAGTAGCAGCTTTGTGTGACATCACCACCCAATTGGAAAATATGCGGATATATTCCGAGCAGGCTAAATATAATGTCGATTTCATTGTAGCTAAGAGTGGTGGTGTGTGCGTGGTATTAGGAGACCAGTGTGTAGTCGGGGTCACTAATATGGAAAGGAATATCACCCAACTTATTTTAGATAACTTAGAAAATGTTAAAGGAATGGAAAGTGGGAATTAGAGTTAGTCTCTTTTTAGCAGTTGGGGTTAGATCCTTGAAAAGGTGATTTATTTCATCGTAATTTTGGTCTCTTGCAGTGTCCTTGTTCAATGCCTTCCCTTCTGTTGCTCTTATTGCAACACCCTTCTCAGAACAAAATATCGATTCATGATACTAATGCAACAATTATGATCCAGAAGGAAATAGATGACCTCATGCAAATAGGTGAGAGCATTTTCGAGACTTCTTCCCTCCTTGCAGTCTCCCTTCCTGATACTGAAAACATGGAGTGCTCCTAAAAAATTCACCTATGATTTGTTGAATCATATGTTCTTTGCTACTATTAGAAAATGTTTAGCTCATGCTAGAAGGAAGGTCTATTAGAATATAAAAATGATGCTTATGCATTATTCTATGTATGTTAGCATTCGCTGCTCCATTTTCTATGTTAGTGTCATTTTGTGTTATAATCGAAACTTATACTTTGCCATTTCCGTGAAAGAACCTCTGTTATGTGTCAATTCTCCAAGGTTGGGTTTTGCTTGACTAATCAACAGACTGTTCCTATTAGCACATACCTTTCACCCTAGATAGAAGCCTTCTCTCACTTGTCTAGTGGCAGGCATGGGGAGAACGACCTTGAAGAGTAGAGTGTGTGCCCGGCCTCAGAATCTAAACTTAATTTTTGCATTTTACGGTTTTGTTGTCTCTGCTTGGTAAAGCCCATTGTGGACGTGCCATCGCTGGTTCTGAAATGTACATACTGTATCTTTATGCTTGCTGATGTCAGTCCCTCTGCAGCACTCCTAAGCGACTGGACGGACTGGGCACCACTCTGAGTGCACCTGAGTAAATAGATATTGGTTTGTATCCTCTACTGTCTGACTGACTCTTCATTTGGTATGGGAGGCTGAGAGGTGGTCGTGAGTGACCCGGGTGAGCCTAATCTGGCCACTTCCTTCTCTTATATGTTACTTTGTATGCTATTTTGGTTTTGATGTGTTTAGGTGCTCTATTACTGCATTGTTTTTATGTTGTGGTGAACTGTGGTAATTGTATTGCATTCTATTTTGACTGTGTTTTTGTTTTTCCTGGTTGTGTTTTAGTTGTTATTTTGCTTTGGGTTAAGTTAAATGCTGGGTTCTATTGTTTCTTTCGAGATTTCAACAAATGCTGCATAATTCCAACCAAATGCAGAACTTTACTTTGGAGTTCCAGTAATAACAAACAACATACCCCTGTATACAGTGGTTACTGCTGAGCCTCAAAATCTTCAACTATTTAATCAACAGACCAGTCTTAAATTGACATTCCTAGTGTTTATTTTATATGCTATGGCCCTGGATGCATATAGCACTTGCTGCAAGGATAGGTTGTATCCAAGCACTAAAAATGAGGAATAACATGCTCAAAAAGCTCTGAAATCGATGTTAGTGCTTTAATAACCACATTGCACAGTTTTGTGTTGGCAATTACTACCAGAAAGGACATAGGGCCAGATGTACTACCATTCCATTTTGAGAGTCTAAAATTGAGATTTGTTTTAGACTCAGACACATTAGCACTTCCCAATGGGGTCGCAATTTACCTGCCTCATCAAAATTCAGGAGACAGGTTGCAATTTGTAATCCATTGCGTATGAGCAATAAGACAAGCATGGTGGCCTGCTGGGGACAGCAGACCACCATGTCTGTGTTTGCTTATAAATAAAGGATTTTGTTTTTAAATACAATTTGTTTTCCTTAAAGGTAAATGAGATGTGTTTCAAAAAGAAAAATGAAACATTTCTGTTTCATTTTTTTAAGGGTAGGCAGTGGTTTGTGGGACCACTTCCAGCGCTAAAAAACATTCCCTCTACCGTTCATAAAGGTGAGGGAGTCCCCTGTGGTCCCCTTCCGAATTACAACTAGCATACCACCTACCTGAAATAGGTGGTAAACTGCACTGCATTCCAGTCGCAAAACAATTGGACATCCCCCTGAGGCTCACTTTTTGGAAGGGATGCCCTTGGCATGCGCCTTCATAATAATGACTCTAAAAACCCTATTTTGCGAGTCAGTAATAGGTTATAGGCTCGCAATATAGAGTTTGTACATAGAAAAATGCCTGATGGACCATTTGCAACCAGTTACATGCATTGTACATATTGCCCTTGTGGCAAGTGCATGTGCAAACAGAAAAGAAAGCGCTACTTATACTCATGTTCCAGTGGGCACAATTGTTAAAAAATTGGCAACATTGCAATTTGTGACTGTTTCTAGTATATGCGTCTCTACCCAAATTACTGTGTTAAAATGTAAATTTTTCATGTTTTCACCATGCAATCCTCTAAAGCATTCCTAACTGTAACATTTATTTTGAAAATACAAATATTTTCTTGGAAACCAATCCAAGGATCCAAAGTAAAGTGTATAGACTGTCTATGATCAAGGTTTATGGCCTGATTTGTGGGAGCAATTGCACCATACACCATTTGTTAGATGTAACTGCACCTGTTCCTATGTTATGCCTATATAGGGTGTTTACTAAACTTTCATATTCAAATTGGCATAACTTACTACTAAAAAAAGGTACAGACCCAAGAGTGTCGAAATTACTAATAAAAGTGCTGTTCAACTGTTTTTCTACCTGTGGGCTAGATTGACAAAGGGACTTACATGTAGTAGAGTTATGAACATGGAGTCTCCACACTTGTGCCAGAGTTTCCTCACTCGCAGTGGAATCTCCACATGGCACATTAAAGAGAGTGCGCCGTACAGAGATTCTACAATGAGCACAGAGACTGCAATGAGTGTGGAGACTCTACAATTGTAACTTTACTACACTTAAATCCTTTAGTGAATAAGGCCTCTATAATTGCATATTACATATGTTGTATAAAATAAATGGGTAAGACAAATGACTCATTTTAACTTAGTTTCAAAAATCCTTTCTTATTTCACTTGATAATATATTTCTTAAAAAGTATTTGTTGCACCCACTTGCCTATCATTTAGAGGCTTGTTAAAAAAATACTAACACCTTCTGTAGCTCTTTTACTTTGACTTTTGGGATGTAACTTAGCTGTAAATATACCTTTATAAATACTCTTGTAAACATGTTTTAGGGGGTATTCATCACCATTTATAAGAATTCCCCAGACCAGAGATCTCTCAGAAGGGTACAGACATAAGCATGTTATACTTTCATTTTTCAGGCCTAAAACAATTATAAGTCTAGAAAACTCCTCCATAAATTAGGCCCAAATTGAAAATAACATTCCTATATAATCATAAAGGAAGCAGATTAAATAGAAGAAGTAAAGAGACACTACATTAAAAGGAGTTAAGAAAAGCATACCTGACAGACAGACCTGACCTCAAACATTATTTTCCATTTAGTGTCACAGATCTCTGTGAATGATCCAGTCTTCCTAGTGCAGTGCGTTTTCTGTCATTTGCAGCCGAAAGCAATGAAGATAAATTATATTTTAAAGGCATTGACCTTTTTCAATTGGCCATTAATCTTTATTTGTGGTAACCAGATTAGAGCTGGGTACCTCAGACCTTTAAATCTTTGTTGCAGAGTTTTTCATGCCGCCATAACTAGTTGGAATCCTCTCAGAAAAGCCTATGCTAGAACAGTGTGCAGGCTGTTGTGCAAAACAATAATTTACACTGCTTCTACTCTCACTGTCTAGTAGCTTGTACACTGTTGGTAGCTCTCCAGCTACCTCTAAGTATCCCCCCTGTGTGTAACCCAGGGAACTAAATTAGAAGCATTTGCTTGGGTGAATTAATATATATATATCTACCAAAATTGAAAAACGTGCCTTTCGAGATGAAAATGTGTATGTTTTCAGAACTCGCATGTTGATATTTGGAAAAAAATAATTACATTTTCAACATATTTGTAAAAGCTCGTATTTGGGTGAGAAAAAGCAAATGATGTTGGGGAGACTTATTGCTAACATTATTAACTGGGTGCTAGGGGCAGTGCATCGATGGCTGTTAGGTGTTATTCATGTAGAGGCACTCTACATTGACAAAGCATTTTTACACCAGTGTTGACAACCATGCCTGATGCAGTGAGGTAATCACAGCTGGTAATCTTGTAGATGGTGGCCACTAATCTAATCTTGTCTTATGTGGTTACTATTACATAACTAATAATATTAGTAGTTCTGGAGGATTTTCATTGAACTTAAGTAGCTCTTATTACAGAAAAGGTTAAAGACCCCTGGTCTATGGCATGCACACGGGGTCATTGGTTATATAGACCATCTATTCTATATCAGACTTTACGTACATAATGGGGCATATTAACAAGGACAAGCGATAATTATCGCTACCGTGCTTAGCGCTTTTTTTATTATGGCTGTCTATCGCTGGACTACATCATACATCGCCATGTTAGCGACGTATCAGCAACGCTTAGCTCTCAAGCGATGTAAAGTCCTGCGATTGACAGCAATACCCGGCAATAATGTTGTAATTGCAGCAATAATTGTACATCGCTACTGAACAGCTTGCTCATAGGCAAGTGTGCACTTAACCATTCAATCTACCTCCCAAGCAAATGATGGTTAAGTCAAGAATAAAGCAGGTGTTAAAATCCAGCGATAACCCCGCGTAGCTTGACTTTTTTTATCACTTCGCGGGTCCGGGGCCGCATTGTAAATAGTGAGTAGTTGTGTCTGTGACTGCTTCCATGTAGGTTTAGGGAGGAACGCCCACTTTGCATGGCAATAGCGATAAATATCTCTGACATGCAAAGTGGAGAAAAAACGGCTGCTAACTCAAGGAAACACATGTTAGCGTGTTCTTGATAATAGAGCAATATTTAAATCGCCGCTTTTTGGCTGAAAACAGACGCTAAAGCGACGAAATTGGGCTTGGTAATATGCCCCAATGGATTTTAAAACGTGCAACTACTGCTGTGCCGCTTGGAGGTGCAACTACAGGAGAAAATGCTAAATGTCTAAGAAAAAAAGGTTCACTGTTTATTTAATATTAGTAAATATGGTTTGCGAACATTACTTTCCCATATCAAGTCTTTGTATTCCAAAAATAAAAGTATTCCGCAATAGTGAAACATTTAAGAAGATGCAATTTGGCTGATCTCCAACTTACCCACACTTAGAACCGAGTCGGCCCTGATCATGGCCATAGAAGAGATAGAGAAGGTGATGGATGGGGGGGAAGATCCGTCCTCATCCTGCTTGACCTGTCAGCAGCATTTGATACAGTGAACCATGCGGTATTGTTGCAGCGGCTGAAGGCAGCAGATATTAGAGAGACGCTCTAAACCTACTAACATCCGTTTTGGCATCTAGGAAACAGTTGATACACTCGGAGGGTCTCAAGTCAGGGAACCTTTGCCTTCCCTGTGGAGTCCCACAGGGGTCAGCTTTGTCACCTACGCTGTTTAACATATATGTCACCCCTTTAGCAAGATTAATCAAAGATCATGGTCTCACCTTAGTCTCTTATGCGGATGATACCCAGATAGTCGTATCGGTCATGCAAAGGGTGGATGTTTCTGCTGCCATGTTCCGTAACTGTCTAAATGCAGTCATTGCATGGATGAACACCAATTTTCTAAAACTCAATATCAAAAAGACTGAGGTCATCAAGTTTGGGGAGAGTCCTTCTGTATTGAGCCAACTATGGTGGCCCCCTGAGGCTGGGAACTGTCCTGTTCCTGTGACTAAGGCCAGAAACCTCAGATTCATGTTTGACAACGAACTCAAGCTGGCAAAACAAATCAATCAAGTATCTTCTGCCTGCTTCTTTACTCTGAAAGTGTTGCGTTAAATCCTGCGGTTTATCCCACTAACCTTAGGAAAACAGTTGTTGGAGCTCTTGTCCTTTCAAGAATTGATTATGGCAACACCTTATATCTGGGAACAGATAAAGGCCAGATTGCCAAGCTGCAGTCCTCACAGAATGCTGCAGCTTGCGTGCTGCTAGATCTCCCTAAACATCATCTCATGTCGGCCAGTATCAAACAGCTTCATTGGCTCCCACTCCGGCAGCGGGTGGATTTCAAAGGCCTCTGTCTAGTACATTAGGCTAGACATGGAGGGGGAGCCACGGACATTCAACACTTATTTTCCTGGTATGTGCCGTAACATAGTCTTAGGTCAGCCAACACAGTACGGCTAATGGTCCCTCAGATAAAAAAAGCCAGATTGGGTGGCAAGAGGTTCTCCCACTAAGCAGCCAAACTCTAGAATTCCCTCCCGACCACGACTAGACTACAACCAAATAGGTCTCTTTTTAGGAGACTGATAAAGACCTGGCTTTTCCCCTAAGCTATTAGGTTGGGGGGCCTGGGCATCAGTATCGATTTACCTCAGCGCCAAGTCGCCTCGGCAATCACACGCTTTACAAGTATATCAGTCAGTCAGTCAGTCAGAATCAAGTCAGGCTGCCCCAGAAGCATAAGATCTTAATTTTACGATTTGTATGACAGCAGCCACAATATAAACATATCTCCTAAAGCCTCACGAGATAAAATTAGTGAAGAGAAACTCTCCTTTATCCAAGACTTAAAAAGTTAGTCTATTTTAGGTGTAAAAGTTTAGGGGTTCATTTACAATTTGGAGTAGTGCGAGTTCTAGCATAAACTGCCAGTGCTCCCTCCCCACAAATTCGCAGTTCCACCACTTTAGTTAGAGTAAGCGAACCAGTGGGTTTCTGGCAGAAGACCCTCAGCTGGTTTCGTCATCAAAAACCCTTGAGTTGCAGGTCTGTTCACCACTGGCCCAAAAGTTGAAAGTTACAATAGCCTTGTCCAGTTGGGGGTTGGACAATTGCAACTGATTTTCCCTGCCTTGGTTTGCCATACTAGCCATGGGAAACTCTGGCATAAAAAAAACAATGCCCTTGACAAATAGACCAATTGTGTTTTTATGGTTTTCTAAATGCTTCAGAATAATAGAAACATGAATGGTTACCATTTATCTGTGCCCTCAATGTTTCTGCCACCCTGATAGGTGCAGTGCCGAGACAGAGGTGCATATTTACAAGGAGTCAATGCCACAAGAATGTCTTTTTTTGCGACGTTCTGGTGGAGCTAAGTCTGTTGCCTTATTTACAAGGCGGGGTTAAGCCACTTAACATGGCTTAACGCACCTTGTAAATAATTCATGTAGCGCTTAGTGTGAAAGAGGCGGGCAATGGGTGTTGCAGTGGGCGTTTCGCCACAACACCCATTGCTTTTAGATGCTTCCCCATATTTATAAGATATGGGGTAACGCCAAAACTAAGACCAGGAAGTACCTGGTCTTAAACAGGCAATACAAAGAATTTTTTGTTTCCTCGTATGTTTCTCTTTCTATGTGCTGCATTGTGCAGCACACTTGGATAATGCAAATTGCCTGTTAAGATTGATTATGTGATTCCTGCACATAAATAATCACCCATTCAGCAGAGGCATCCTAGCAAAACGGCTCTAGGGTGCCGGAACTGTAGCTAGGCAGCTTCTTTAGCGCCAGTGCTAGGGATAATGCAGGAGTGTACCGTGTTTTTGCAATTACGGCGCATCCCTGGGTTTTGAAACAGATGGAGCACAATTTTTAGGTAACACTGAGGTCCGCCAGTTTCTTGTACATATGCCCAAGAGTTCCATAGCTGGAGGTGTTTAGGAGTAAAGGCCAGGGACACTTCTGGTCTGGCAAACTGGTGTGTAATCCACCATAAGAAATAGGAGTTGTTTGGTTTGGAACAATAACAGAAGTTGTAGGATTGATGGGCAAAAGTAGCACCACCTGTTCACCGAGATTGATTGAAGTGGTGAGTAGATTCAAGCGAGCCTTCTCTCTCCAGTAACAATTTGGCTGAACATGCAGAAAAATGTTGCACTTTTGCACCAATGTCTAAGAACATGTTGTATAAACCCTAGGTAGAGGCGGTTCTGCATAGGTTTCTGTTTGGAAAGGTATGCATGACAAGTATAGTGCAGAAACCTTACATTTACTTTCTTCCATTCTTTCCCTTCTATTCAAAATACATGGTCAACATTCCTGTACCTTTACTGCAAGGAATTGTCTTGACTCAAATAATTGAAAAGTATCACAGCTGTCTCAGGGATAATATCCTCAAGGTTTATACATAGACATACAACAAAGTGAAAGAAGGAATGCTTGAATTAATCACAGGCATTTGTAAATATATGGGCTGACTTCCAATTGATCAGATTTAGGGCCAGATGTAGGTAAATCTAATTTACCGACTCATAAATACCGAATTTTACAGATTCTGTATTTATGAATCGGTAAATTAGGAGGCAGATGTAGGTAATTTTTAAATCACAATTACCGAATCTGTTTACCGATTCGGTAAATACCGAATCGGTATTTCCCATTGATTCCTATGGGCCTTGAAGCCCATAGGATTCAATAGGAAATACCGATTCGGTATTTACCGAATCGGTAAAATTACCGAATTTACAAGGGGGACAGGGTGTCACTTTGACACCCTGTAGCACCCCAATTGCAGGCTTGTGTGCCATGTGGCACACATACATGCCCTAAGGGCATGTCTGTGTGTTACATGGCATAGGTGTACATGCACATATGTGCATGTACACTGGAATTCGGTATTTTAGCACCCAATAGGATTGGGTGGTAAATACCGACTCCTAAAGGGCCTTTGGCACTCTTTGAAGTGCCACCTACATATGGATTTACAGAATCGGTAAATTTACCGATTCGGTATTTTACCGATTCTGTAAATTTACCGAATCAGTAAATATACAGATTCTGTAAATATGAGGCCCCCTACATGACAAATCCCAAATACCGGTCGTTAACGGCCGAATTCGGCCGTTAACCGACCGGTATTTGGCCACCTACATCTGGCCCCTAGTCATTATGCCACTGTAGATCAAGACCAACTGTATGCAAATCAGTCTTGGTCCTGTGAAAATTTGAAAATCGAGCCTGACCTTCCAGGTCCTGAACTCTCCAGACATAAAGACAAGCAACCCAGTTTAAACCTCTTTAAGCCTCATTAGGGAGGTGTAGCTTGAGTCCCGTTGTAGGAAAGTGCACCTGTTTCTAGTCACCACCATTTTGTTGCTAGATTTGCTTGCTAGTTTTTGTGTTCTGCACATTGGGACACTGCTGTCCAATGCTAAGTGTATGATCTCTGACTCCTAAAAATATGTAAAATTGGTATCCACCGAATTTGCATATTTAACTTGCCTATAAGTCCCTAGCATATTATTTAAAGTGTATCCAAGGCTTGTAAGTTAATTGTCACTAGTGGACTATATCACCCATTGTGCCACTTACTACAATGACTGCAGGCCTACAACTGAAGTCTCTTTGTGCACTTTTAGAACAGCAAAGTTGACCTGCCCAAATAATCCCTTTTTGGCATGTCTAAACCCACCTTTTTAATATGAATAAGTCATCTCTATGTAGGGCTTAATGCCCAAGAGGCAGCGTGCATGGTATTTAAAAGTAGGACAAGGAAAAGTTAAATGTTAAGCATGTCCTTACAGTGGCAAGTCCCCAAACGCATTTTTCACTGTGACAGGGTCAACTATTCCATAGGAAAGCACTGGGCTGCATTATTAAAATTAATTATCTTTTCTCCATCTTGGAATTGATAAAAAGTTCTTTCATGAACTTTTTATTTATTATAAGCCCAATTCACTGGTAAAGTCGGATCTGTAATATACATGTCATAAAAGTCATCGCTTCCCGACCTGAAGCCTCTTGCTGTCTCTTGTTAAGCAATGGGCACAACAGGCTGAAGGAAACCCTTTATGTGAAAAGCCTATCACACCAGTTCCAACTCAACATGCTCTGGACCCTTCTGGTGGCTTCTGGTGGAGGGAAGAGTGACCCACAAAATGCTGTTCCTGAGCACCTTGGACACATGGTTGTGTCCAGGTGTACTCCTGCCAACCTCCTGAAAAACCGGGCACTTAGAAACATTTTGGATCCAAAGAAATCCAGCGGACCAAGACAAACCTTCCAATCATTACAGCCAAGGTGTTTTATCACTAGGCCAAAGATTCAGTTTCAGTGGGATGTTGCTGAAAGGCTATCTGCCTCATGTAGCCCTGTTCGGCTACAGATTCCAGCTTTGCTTCACTGGAGGAATCCATCCTCCAAATAGTGACTAAGTTCAAATGTAAAAATCTTCACTGGGTGAAGGCACCAAAATTATCTAGTGGCGGACCATCCTGAAGTGCAATTTTCAAATGTTCGCCACTCGCAGATTTCTTTATTGCTAATGGTCAGTTGCTTCAATGCGACTTCATCAGACGGCTCTCTGGCCTACAAGAACCAATCTTTGCCACAGAAAGGATTTTTGACTTCCATGATAAATACTAAGTCCAAAGGTAAGACTTCTGACCGGGATAAATCTAACTTCTGAATCGGACCGGCGCTGTATCGTAATCGGCCTTAAATCACAGCTATTTTCCTGGCATGCGCAACCAGATGACTGCGATTGGTTCTAAATACTCTTTGGCACTATTGTTATTTAAGACTTCATAAGTTCATATCTCCTTGCATTTTGGTCATTTTGGTGCCATTTTCTTCATTAAAATGTTCTCTATTTTTATAAACTCGAATATTGTGTTGTGTTGTGGACTTTTTAACTGTTTTGTACTTTTAAGGGCTTTACACATTTTCCTAATTTAAACTTGTCTGCTCTGTGTCATAGCAACCAGGGGTTAAAATCAAGTTAAAATTATAGGGATATTTAGTGGACCTAACAAGAATAGCGACATTTTTACCTGTGATGGACTACCATCCGCACCAATTAATAATCCACTTTTTCACACGTGTTAAATATTCAGTAGAGAAGCCACATCTGGGCATAGCCTTCAAACATAGGGCATGTATTAAAACACAAAAAAGTGGTTAAAGGAGTGCTTAAATTAATCTCAGCCATTGGTGAATTCTGAAAGCTGTATTCCAATATATAATTTTTCGACCTCTATCCACACAAGAAAGTAAGCAGCCATATACAAATCAATCTAGGTCCGGCTCTAGTTGGAACTGTCCAGCTTGAACAGCCAAACCAGGTACCTTCCAGACATGAACACAAGCAACCCCTGACAAGTTTTGGCCTAGTTAGGACCAGTCAATAATGTATGGCTTGAGTTTAGTCAGACCCACCTTCCCCCCGGATATTGCAGCATGAATTGGCTAGTTTTGCAGCACAAATATGGAACTTTTGCAGCATTTTTGAAGCACTTTATTTTGCTTTTCTTTCAGTATTAAACTGAGATTAAATTTTTGTAAGGTATATTAAAACATGAAAGTTTAAACCAAGGCATTGTGTACAATATTGGTGATGTCAGGTGTATATACTTTATGTATCGTGTAGTATTTATGTAACATTACTTTCACCTTGAACAATGTGCCGTCATCACTAAAGGATTTGTATATTCTTTGGGGAGAATACAATTGAAGTATTTCCAGTAAAAAAGCCTATGTCTATTTTGCTCATTTACAATTGAGACAATTTGTTTTTAGTTAAGTTCAACATATATGACATAACTATGTTAATAAATAAGAGCCACAGACCCTATAGCATGTTTTTTAGGTTTTATTCTTGCCCATGCCTTTGAAATTCTCCTGAGCAGCCTAAATCCATTGCCAATATCCTGCTGCTGATTAAAAGATAAAAACAATAATGTTAGAATGGATTGTTCTGAGAGGGACAGATTTCCAACTGACAAAATTATTTTGTAAATGTTCCTGCTCCTTACAGCATCTGCAGAACTGGTTACACAGTCCTTGGTCACACCTGCCAGTTGTAGAAGGACTGAAATGCAGTTACCCGCCCCATGCCAAAAGAGGTCAGAGTCAAACACCCCTGAAACTGTTTCCTGCACTTCTTCTGGGCCTATATGTTCAAAGTCGAGTGAAGCTCCTGATCATGAACTGCACTCATACCAGGGATGGTCAAACATGCCCTCTTGTTCTTGGATAGGATACAGAGTTCTTCAGGATTGAAAAAGCGTACCTCTTTTAAGAAATAAAAACCTGGTTAGGCCTCCCCATATACTTGTAAACCTTTTTAAGGGTATTTTAAAGAGCTTCATTAAGCTGGGCTATTATCTGACTTTTCTGTGCCTTGCCGGAGTCAATTTAGCTGCTGCAGTAGTCTCTAGGAATGGTTGCAGTGACTCCAGACTGAGGACTGAATTGTTTTTGAGATTAATGAGCGGTCTTCTAGATAATCCTACACCTTCATTGTCACTGGTGTCTGACTCTGGAATAAGTCCATCAGACTTAAAATATTTTTACATTTTTCGGCCACTTGAACTTTAATACAGTTTCTGTTGTCACTGTCCAGAATCCAAAAGATTTTTTCAGGGAATCTGGGGGAGACTTGCGGAGGTGCATCTCAGACTCAACAAACCCTGCATATGCATCAAAGTGCTTGCAGTGTGTACTTGACAGAAGCAAACCAAGAATTCCAGTGGTTACTGCAAGAGTCATGAGTCATCTGTGGTTTTATCCCATGGTTCTCAGCAAGGTGTTGCAGGTACCTTCGCTTTCTGCTTCCAGCCATGTCGAAGATTTGCAAGAAGTACAGCAAGAAAGAATTTAGCTCCACAAAGAGCTTCTGAAATGACTCACCAACAAGGTTCATGATGTGTGCCAAGCAGTGTCGTGTAGTTCCTAGATCGCCCAGAACCTGCACATTTTGGATAACCTAAACTGAGGGCTTGGTGTGCAGACAGACTCTGGACACCCAGACAGGATGAATCATCCGTTAGACCAGCTAGCTCTTCGGTGTCACTACCACCCACTGTATTCTACAGTGGTGTATGTAGTTTCTGACAACCACTGAAGTTGACAACCCTGGTTCATCAGGTATTGTTGAAACAAAACGGTATCCTTCGCTCCGTCACTTGTGCTTGCTTTTCTCAGAATACATAGCATGACGATTGGAAGGGTTTCAATAATTATTTATTGGTCAAGCGTAAGTCTCGTATGAAACATGTTAGCTGGGACAATCAAAAGACAGGAGCAGACAAATGTAATCACTAGTATCCAAGATAAAAAAATCTATCCCGGTATGTTAATCCGACGTCAACTGGTTGATGGCACTTTTAGGTATAGGTCATCAACGCCTGGAGTAATGGTGGTTCAGAAGAAATACACCACACGCATTTCCAAAGACATTCGCACATAGATTTTTGTATCTTGGAAACGCAGACAGAGCATTGCGGTCTGCTCGCCCTTTGGCAGCGTTTACTCCATTTTTCATTGCATCACTATTCCTTGAAGGGGTTTTCTCCACAATATTATAATTGTCCTGATGATGGTCTTTTGACATCTGCAACCAAGACTGAATAGTCGACCTACAAATCATCTCCAAAAATGATTTATTGATCAGAAGAGTCTCTTTGGCTCATGTTTGTCTTGAGTTACTCCTGGTTGATTAATAGGAGCTGATGTTTTGATTATGAACTCATGTATTATTTGATTTACTTTATCTGTTCATAATTGTATTCTGTGAGATAAATTTCTTAATGTATCCCCACATGCTGATTTAATCTCATAAAATTCAGTTTTCTATAACAAATAGGTTTTTCCGTGTGCCTTTTTCTTCTTCTTTTTCTATTTCAAATTTATTTTTTTTGTGATAAAATCATTGTTATCCTGTGGATACAGTAGAGCTAGATTGTTCATAACTAACTCTATAGACGAATGCTTAGATTCCTTCCTGCATTAGTTCCTTAAGTAAATCCCTTGTAGACAATCTTCCGTTTATACCAGAGAGCAAAACAGCACTCCTCCATTAGCATGCATCACATCACAGTACTCTCCGGCCCAATCTGCTGCTGCTATTTGGGTAGCCAGATTTGAACAATTCTTCATAGCCTTCACAGGCTGCATAATCCTCAAAATCCTGCTTTTGTTGTGGCCTCTTCCTAGGAAGCCCAACGATCTTACAGTGAAGTGACAGACTTTTTAACCTTCTAAGCAAGTATGAGTCATCTTTGAGGGTTGTTGTGCAGTCACGACTCACCTGCAAATATAGTTGGTGTTATTTCATGTATTCCAAAGGACAAAAGGTGAAGCAATTGTTGAACAAGAATCCAAGAATCTTTAGAGAAGCACTGATTCAAATAATGCACTAAACTCTGTTCGGAAGCACTTGCAAATAAAGAAAAAAAGAGTACTGTTTGAAACATAATCACAATGAAAAATGGCAGTTGTGAGAAGTTGGCCCAGTACATGCTGTCCACTGTTTATGTGGGCACCCTGTACCAGTTCAAACAACCATTTTGGTGATTTAAGAGGTCAAAGATAACTATAGAAAGCTATCCAAGTAGTAGCTGTGGAGAGCAGCTTTCAGGCTTAGTCTTGAAGGAATGTTAAGAAGCTTGTTTTACCAGAATGCAACTTTATAGTATTGATTAAATCAAAGGAGAACCACTCAGTAGTTATAAAAATATGTATTTAATAATACAACACTCTCTAGTACGACACAGTATCTTCTACACACAGGTAATCACAAAGTAAACAATACTGTAGCACAGAAACAATAGCAAATAGTACAAATACACAGTGGCTCCAGGGGAAGACCCAACCATATACTAAAATAGTGGAATAAGAACCACAACTCAAGTCAAGAAAGTTTCTAGAGGTCGTAGAATCGCTGAGAACCCAAGGAACCACCAAAGGTGAATACGTAGGGACCCAATGGAGGACGGGTGCAATGTGGGAACACAACCGCGTGCTCCGTACAATTTTATGGGAAAGTCACAGTTGAAGTTTTAAAGTTTAAGGACCCATCCCAGTGGACTTCGAAGAAACCCTGTGGAAGTCAGAAGGTTGGAGAGCCACCCCACCCACGGATACCGTAGTAACAGAGCTACCTATCCCAGGTGTGCCGGGTGCATTGGTCTGAAACCGCCATCAATCTCAATGGAGGACTTCATAGAAGAGCCACTACTGGAAGGAAGAAAAGTGTCTGCTGGAATCCAAAGGTGGATTCTTTCTGAAGAGTACCTGAAAGCAGAGGGGACAGAGTCAGGGTCACTCAGGAGTGACCAGGGGCTTGGTAGGTGAATGCCCACCAATTAGAGTGCATCAGGTGCGTTGAGGAAGTTCTTGACTCTGCAGCCACATGCAGCCACGCTGCCCAAGAGACGTCGAGGACAACCAGGAGCCGAATGTGAGCTGTCCCACAAATTATGTCGAGTGCTGAGGGGTCTGTGTCCGGCGGGAGCACCAACAAGTCTTGACAACGGCAACCCATACAGAAGATCAAAGAAAGTTACGGTTCGGACCAGCAAGGTCCAGGAGACTCACCAAAGCAAGGGGAGTCAGGGCATAACTGGAGCAACCAGGGGAGCCCAAGCAAAGCAGAGTTGACCCTCAAGTGGACTCACAGGCCAGAGGCACAGGAGTCGCAAGAGGACCTCAAGCGATTTCACCAAATAGCAGCCCACGAAGCACTCGGTGGGAGGAGGCTGGAGTTCTTGTTTGAAAATGGTGCCAGAGGTTGGAGCTACTCGGAGCCCAATGCACTTGCTTGAGAAATACCAACAAGCACAGGGGTACGGGTTCTGCAGCCCCCACGAGGGATTCTGGACTAAAACTTGATAAGAGGGCAGCTCAGACATTGAGGGATGTAGAAACCGACCTCCAGTGTTTCTGGAGCCTTCGGAGTCCGTAGGAGTTCAGGAGCAGCAGACTGATCAGTCATGATGTGGTGCATGCGGTTGCAGGGGAGTGACTCCTTCAGTCCAAGGAAGATGCCTTTGGTTGTCTTGGTCAATCAACAGATTATGTCAGTGCATTAAAAAATAGACTTCTTGTTTTAAGGAATAGTTTCAAACCATGAATTGGGAGATTCTGATTTTCATCTCCAGCTTTCCAGAAATGCCTATATTGAACTAAGAGTTGAGCTAGAAAAGGAGAAAAAGAGAAATAAACTGCCTCGGATCACACAATTTGGCCCAATGATTGCAGCTGTGTGACAGGAGAGAGGGAATAGCTGTGGGATATGTGCAGTACTGTGCTGTATACGATATGTGACACACTGGCACAGGGTACAACGAAGAGCCACCAGAGGTCTGGAAGAATGTGCAATTTCTGAGTACCTAATGGGTACACGCAAATTGCGCATGCAATTCCTATTCATTCCTATGGGCCTGTAGGCCCATGGGAATAAATGGGAAGCCATTCCTTAATTGTGACTCGCAATTTGCGAGTCACAATTAAGAAATTTCTAGGAATCGCTATTTTTCTAGCGATTCCTACATGCATAGGCTTTTGCAATGACTTATTAGCGAATCCTTATTTTTCGCTAATAAGGAATCGCGAAAAGCATTTTTGATGCGTGTGCCAGATAGTGCCTGAAAGCAGATATTTGACAGCATTCTCAGCCCTAGGCTCTCAGGGTCAATTTTGTTGACTGCCCCAAGGGTATAAGAATAGCCCCAGGTTGATCTCTACTAGGGTAACAGAGTTACTTCAAAATTTTGACGAGGAGGCATGTCCTATCTAGATGATTTTAATCTGACGGATGATGATTTATTGGCTCATATGACCAGAGTGAGCAACATAATTTTGGGATTCGATTCTGAAGGCTACAAATTTAACTTTATAAAAATTCCACCTCAATGTCCTATTCAAGTGAAGGGAAAAGCCTAGCAGGTAACTTTTTAGAGTAGTGTGCTCTGCTCCAGCCTCCAAAAGCTCTGTAAAAATGTACAATCCATATTGAGATTCCTACATTTTGGCAGAACATACATTGTGGATTACGCTGAAAAAGTAAAACCTTTTTACGATCTAATCAGACCTGATTTTTCGATTAGACATTGGACACATGAAACATGGATATACTGCGTTCCTTACAAGCTGACATGATAGCTTAAATCACACTTGTACACAAGCGCTGCAATGGGCTTTGCTGCTACAGAAAAAATTCTGACAGCAGTACAAACTACTGTAGTGAAAGAAAGAGCACTGGCACAGGGGAAAATAATTATTGTCTTAACTCCGGTACCAGCCTTAGAGACTGTTACAAAGGCAAGCATTCCGAATGCAAAACCTTTACATTTGCGATGGATAAAATAGGCTAATTCTCTCACTGCAACAGATGTAGACTACAAACTTGACTCTACATTAAAAACACAAGCATTCCTGCAATATGAACAAGAATATCTCCTACAGAATTAAATAATGACTCTAGATCAGTAGGAATACATTATTTACATTGACAGTTCTGCTCAGCCTGCCAAAGGAAGTAAACAACAATACAGCACAGCTTATGTGATTATAAAAGGAAGTATGCAGGAAGGCAAGTTCCATCCTAGCAGTACAAAGATGCAGAATCTGGGAAACTGCACGGCACAGCTAGCAGAACTAAAAGCCATATTCCTGGCACTAATACAAACGGTTCAGGAATTCCTAACACTTATAATGTGCAATTTGTTTTACTGTGTCCAGTCTTACAATAAATATCTTTATTACTGGGGTCAGAATGGGTTTAAAGACTCAAAAGGTTGCACATTAAAGCTCAAATTGCTTTGGGAACAAGTGATACAGAAGCTGAGTCATCAATGTGATGGCATTCACATTGAAGGGAGTTAATTAGCTGATGAAGCCACAAAGGAGACATTGCGAACTGCTGCCGTAGCTGCAATCACTCATTCTAGCATGAGAATAGATGGAACAATAATGGTAGCTGTCATTGCTTCACACAAAAACAACTCAGCCATGCCAAAAGGCTTTCTACTCAAGTACTCCTACAAGTTGGATGCAAAGAATATTCGGTATGCTCAAATTTCAGGAGTGGGGGATAGAGTAATGCCAAACATGGATCGCAGATTGGGTTTAGTTCTAGCCACACATGAGGGTATGGGTTCTGCACATGCAGGGATTACTGCAACAGTTTCTCTACTGAAACAACGCTATTGACGGCCAGGTTTAACGAAACAGACAAAAGTGTTTGTCCTTAAGTGCAACATCTGTCAGCAGATGAAGGGTTCCACCGTAGCAGGTCAAGCACAAACACCACTACTAATATCAGACAGACCTCTCGCTTGTGTCCATTTGGACCACTGCGGCACCTTACAATCTGATGGGGCTTACAAGTACATCTTATTAGCAGTGGATTCATGCTCTAGATTCCTGTGGGTTTGGCCTCAGCGCTCGGCTGAAGCCAGAACTGCTATAAAGGATTTGCAAGTCCTCTAGGGATATACGCAATTGGCACATTACATTCTGACCGTGGCCCCATGTTTAGCTCTAGGGCTTATATGGAAGCCATGGTAAGTTTGGGTGTAGCATTACGGTACTCATCTCCATATCATCCCAAATGAAATTCTATTGTGAAGAGGAAAAATCGGAAATTAAAGTAATTCCCAACAGCAAGGGTATTATGCTTGGGTGGTAGTTGAATTCATCACCTATTTGGGGTCCAGAGGGCCCTTAATAACATACCAAGAGGTTCCCTAGGAGGCATCACTCCTTATGAGGTCATATTTGGGACAAGATTGTGGGTACCTGACCTTGACTGTGGCAGCACAGTGGCGGATGAAAAACCATTTGACATTGATAAACGTTTGGCTGTTTTACTGGAACTCAATGAATTCCGGGCAGTACAAAATGCACCACCACTACGGAAGTAAAACCAGTAATGGCAAGACCTGCCTGGATCCAAATGTCGGGCATCTAGTCAAAGAAAAGATTGTGGAGAAAAAAGAATTTTAGCCATCTTATAGAAAGCCTGTACCTGTCCTGGCTGTCGAAGGATCAAGAACAGTGCTTCTTCTGCCTCTTGCCGGCAAGAAAGTAAAGAGATTTATCTCCTTGATCTGATCAAACCACACTATCTGGCCGATACTGAATAGCAGGCCGCGTGGGGTCCTGAGTAGCTGCCAATCTCCTCTCGCTACCATACAGGAGTTACACACAGAAAGACTGATAACATTTGAAGACTCTTCTATATATAACAATGAAATGGAACATGTTCCTATTGAAATTGAACATCAAAACACAAATGAAACACAGATATCAATTCAGCCTATCACCTGTATCTACATCAATATGCCTTTTCCGGAGACGTCTGCAAGTTCAACAAAACCTCCTGAGCTACCAAAGATAGATCAAAATGCATTTGGTTACTTCATCGATTTGTATACATTTTCTCTGGATCCAAGTGAACCTGAGTCACAGCCAGCTCCAGTTTCCCACTAAAAACAACTTCAGGACTTCTACATTTGACTGATAAAGGCCTTCATAGTCTCAACATGGCTACAGCTCTGGATAATAACAGGAATACTGTTCCAACTCTTCTGGATAGGTTTAGTGACTGTCTTTTACTCGCTCATGAATGGACACTATCTTGACCTACCTCATCTCACCTACATCATCTCATCATGAACAGAGAGACCTGACCTGTGTGAACATTACAGCAGTTCCAGTTCCTGATGGGAAAGTTTGGGACAGAGTTTCAAATGATGTATTTGGTCTCACTGAACTTTTGAAAATACCATATATATTTAAAATTTCTTTAAATGATATCATTACCTCCAGTACATACTATGACTATTGGTATTTTGAAACTGTAAATAGTATGCTGTCTGATTTAGAACTATCCACAGCATTTACGAAAAGTGAAATTTTGATGACTCATCTTATTTTGACACTGTGTATTGTTACCAACACTATGGTCATCATTATGTGCATAAAATGAATGCACCACATAATGTTTTCCCATACTACCAATGGAAAAATTGCCCAACACCACCGAAAGGTAGTTCACTAACGTTTGCACAAAAGTTAGATTTTTTTTCTGGGTTTAATACATCATATCCACGCTCATAATATTATAAGCTTGCCCCTGCTTCTGCAAAGAAAAATATGCTTACTAACACAAAACAGATATACTCTGCATCTTTTATTGCCCAACTGTCTGAACAAGGTTTTGACTTAAGCAAAGACACTATAGACATAATTTTAGTCTGGGGTACTAAGGAATGGCAAGTTTGGGGAACCGAGGCCCTATTTACAGCATGCCTCATACCACAACACATTTTCTTCCTGAATAACACTGTGCAACAGACTTCCTGTCTTGGGTTAGCCAAGATTAAGGACTTAAACACACCTCATATTCCTTCCCCTTCACACTTTGAGGGATGGCAAAACTATACAGAAAATGGTGAGGGTACACTAGATCACATCATGCATGGCGTTTCATACAATACAACAGACCCCAATTGGAACGGATGGTTAGTTTGGCCTATCAACACAAATTGTTGTCAGTTAAGATTCAGAGGTACCACTGCAGGGTTTAGTTTCCATGGGCCCAACTTATGCTATATTCAACAAGAACATCTGGGGGTGGTGACATCAAACAGTGTTGGGAAGTTATGCCTTGATTGGCTAAGAACCTCGACACTGTCACTAGGTGAAACAACACTTGTCCTTACACTCAAATAACATTGATATTAGGGATTTTTTGCTAGGTCCCTGAAAGCCATGTCAGAAACGCTTCCTATACGCTGTTTATAACGAAATTTGAAACATTTCTCAACAAGAAGCTGCAGAGTGATTGTGTGAAATTGACAGAGTTAACTTAGAAAAGGCTTTGGCTGTGGTTGACAGATGTATGGCCACACTGACATTCAGGATTTATTCACATGGCAACATTGTATCTTATGCTATGGACATAATGGAACAGGATCTGTCCTTACAACACGGACAGTCACAGTTACGATCCATTCTATCATTAAGCTGGACGCTACACTCTTTGCGCTCTGGTCATGTGCCCTGGTGATATATTAACAGTACATCTCTATTTTCCGTATATAATCTATCAGAGAGACAAATGAGAATGCAACAAAGAGATGCAAAATATAAAACGCTGCACATTGAGAAATTAGACCAATTGCATTTCACTGTGGCAGAATCATCATCCACAGAATGGTTAATTCATGGCTATATAACATTGCCAGTAACAACATTACAATTTCAATATTGCCTAGAACTCCACCAGGTAGGCAGATTTGAAGCAATTGGTATAGATATGGATGCAAGAATGGAGTCACTGAAGTATTCATCAGCGGTACAGACTGCTAGACTCTAATAAGTGGGTCTCTACTTTTCCAGAATATTATGCTTCAAGGGGATCGCAATGGTTCTGTTGTAAACTTCTGCTGTCACATACAGGGTTCCACGGCTGCCATGATTAATCCAGTATTCAGGCTACTCTCAAATAAAAGTTACTTCATTCTGAATGATCAAGGTTGTTGTGGGATGCTTCCAGGCATCACAGGGTTACTTGTTGTATGCACGTATTGTTTCCACCAACCCACACAGTTAGGGAGGTTGCATTATGGCCTTCTTTGAATGTTTCCTTTATATAATGTGATACTCTGAGCCAAATTAAAGCCATGCTTTTAGAGAACGATGTGCCCTTAATCTCGGCCGGGGAGACTTTTGATCTTCAGGTTGCAAGGTCCTCAGCTGAGATACAGGCACTGGAATGAACTAACTGCCCTTTCCATTTTGGAGAAATGGTACAACGTATCGTTAACATGCCTAATACGAAGTAACCCTGGGCGTAGTTCGTGTAGTAGCGCTACGCGTAGCTACCCGAAGTGCACTTCGCACTACGCAAGCTACGCATAGCTACGCGAACTGCGTAGTGCGGTAGGGAAAATGCTGTTCGCACTGATTGCACACTGCCGGACACTGTGCAATCACTTCGAACGGCATCTTGCACAGTGCAAACGGTCGTTTTCTGCCGCTCGAGTAGATTTGTACTCGAGTGGCAGCTTTCTCAATGCGGACTGGTACTTTCTCATCGCAAGCGGTCTAGAGCGTACGCGACCACTGGCAATGAGAAACCTGACCTTCCAGCGTTGAGAATCTCGCCAGGAAGTTTATTTTCCACGCTTGCGATCAGCAACTTGATGTTGCTGATGGCGAATGAAGAAAAAGTCTCGCTGGCATGGTATTTTGCTCGCTCGCGGTTGCCAACTTGATGTTGAGGACCGCAAGCAAGCAAAAAATGCCTGCTACGCTATGCGGTTTTGCACTGTGCTATATGCAATTCGCGTAGCACGTAGTTGCGCAAACTCCGCACGCTCCGCGAGCGTAGCATAGTCCTACGCCCAGGGTTAATACGAATAGTACACCAATTTAAGACCATAGGTACTGGACTGCTAAGTACCTTTCAGACAGTCTTCTGAGCTTCCAGCTTTTATTCACTCCGTCTTTGGAAGCATTTTTGGAGGACTTCCGCTGATCCTGTTACTGGTAGTCGGAATCCTGATTTAAATTTTTCGGCAACGCAATGGATGTCCCGGTCACCAAGGAGATGAAAACAATGCTCTTGGAGTGACGTTACAGTGATCGCATGGTAATCCATCTGGGCCCACCTCAACTTCGGGAGCTAGGCAAGTCTTGGTTCCTATTATTCCGACCATTCTGGAATGACTGTGTTTTGCCTGTTCTCCGCTGCTTGCTCTACAGACAAGAATGCATGCTGGATCTCTGTCGAACACTTCCATCGGTTGCGCCACCGGACATGGATGTATTGCTGGACCCATTGAAGGTCCAGGTACTGCAGTGTCCTCAGTGTATTCCCATGTTGATGTTGGCATTCTTAAAGCCACCACAGGATGCTTCAGCAAAAGCTGGATTGGATACCGCCTCTACTACAGGCCCACATGCTTTGGATGTTTCAAATGCTTCCCCAGCATCGGCAGTGGTAACTGAGGAAGATCATCCTTGATCCTTGACAATTGACCCGATCTATGAGGTGTTACAGGGACTGTTGTTTGCAAAGGCAAGCAGCAGTGATGTTGAGTCTCCCACACAACAGAGATAAACATTTGGCTCTCCGTGTTCTGGGAAGAATTCTGCCTTTTTCCAAAACAACTAAAATATTTTCTCTTTGTTTTCCTTCGATACTATTACGGAGCACCATGGCTTTCAGACGCTCTCAGTTGTTCAAGCTATATATGAACATATTTTAATAGACCTATAGAAGTTTTTAGACATTTTTATATATAAGTTAGAACTTTTTTGTATGAATATTTTTTAACAATGTTTTTATTGATTAGAAGGACATTTCCTCCTTTTGATATATCATCCAGTCGGATGAGGAGTGGGTGTTATGATTTAGAATGTACCCCAATATAGGCCTGGGTTGTCACCTAACCTTTCACCTATATTTTCCATACCATTGTACTATATAACGGGTGCTGCATAAATGTCATGTGGTTTTCCAAGAAAACTAACCTCCTATATTATCCATGAGGATTCTCAGAATCACGGCAGGATTACCATCTTCTGCATAATAACTATGTATAAGGGAATCCCTTTCGTCATCCTCAGCCGACATGACACAGCAAGGTAGAACCCTTGAGGATACCTTTTGGGTCTATAAACACCATCTCTTTGCTGGGGCGAGCAGAGGAGAAAAACGTCCATGCTGACACTGACGTGAGACGCTGAGGTTCCTGCACGCAAACATTCCAGCACGCAGTGGTCTGACATTCCTCATGGGGTGTCCATCTTGAGAC
The DNA here is from genome assembly GCF_964261635.1 of Lissotriton helveticus. Taxonomy (NCBI): domain Eukaryota; kingdom Metazoa; phylum Chordata; class Amphibia; order Caudata; family Salamandridae; genus Lissotriton; species Lissotriton helveticus. The sequence goes on along the minus strand of NC_136059.1, from coordinate 1,595,389,243 downwards.
CAAGACGGTGTTCTTCATTCTCTCACACCAGGTAATGGGGGTGGCCTTATCCTTGTAGGATTCTTGACTACACACATACATATATGCTAGGTACATTTAGGTACATCTAGTTAGGGTCTGCATCGTAGGACTATGTATTATTACTGACATGTATTTATATGCTTTCATCTATTTATTGTTTTAGCACCATGGTAAAAATCTACCAATCATTTACTCTGTTGGTACTTAAAATTGATTATATCTGTTTCTGTCTTATGGTTGTTTCTGCACACCTATTTTACACTAGAATGACGCTGGTGCAATAAATACTTATTGAAAACGTCCCCACTGTTTATTCTGTGTATCACTCTGAGACAAAGTGAGCATGAGTGACTGAGCGAAAAGTACTGTACTGTTTCCGGGATCTCTGATTGGACAGGGTTGTCATGTTCGATAGTTGCCATAAACTATTCTCTCCTTGGTAAGAGGAGTTTACAGTAGCACTGTGAACTAGCTAGGTATACAGGCAAATATACATGTTGAGGGTGTCTGGAATCAGTCTGGACACCAATCCCACAGTTTATGTTGTCTAAACATGCAGATCCTATATAGATTTATAGGAACTACATGACAGCATATGCCTACCTTTTGAGACAACAGCAGGTTTGTGTTTTTCTGCTTCTATTCCTTTAATTCATTATGCAGATGTTGTTGAATTTGTAAATATTTTTTTATGATAGGGTCAGATGGTGAATGCAGGAATGAGTTAGGGAATGGATGCATGAATGCAAATATAAGTGACAGAGTACATGTATGATGACCTTCTGAGTGTCTAGACCTATCAGCGACACAAGAGGCACTTTCATTTAAAAAACAGATCTATTGGCATTGCCAATGCTTGTTACGCATAATTTTGGGATTCCCTTTCACAGCTGCTCTTCAACAGGGCCATGTGATTGGGCATACGTTAAATCAGTGGTGTTAATGCAACTTGGCTTTTCCACAGCTTTGTTTGGCCGCTAAGGCCCACATGCATCAAAGCAAAAAACAGTTGCAAACGGGCAGATTCTAAGAATCTGCCCATTTGCGTCCGGTATTTTTGCATTTGGGATGCATCATCCCAAATACAAAAATCGCAATTTAAGTAATCCCTAAATTGCGCTTACTTAAATTGCAATAGCATTTAAGGAATCTCAAATTGAGATTCCTTAACTGCAATGCATTAAAGTAACACAATTAGGACTTTTCTAATAGGGGGAGCAAATTACGATAAAGTTGAACTTCATGGTAATTTGCAAAAACTTAGAAAAATGCACTAAAGTGCATTTTTCAAAGTTCCATTTTACACACACACACGCCCTTGGGGCATGTGTGTGTGTGCAGGATGTACTCATACGCAGATTTCAGGGGTGCAACAGGGTGTCCTTTTGACACCCTGGCACCGTTGAAATTGCATTCTCAGTTTGCGATTCTCTAATTGAGAATCGCAAATTGAGAATGTCTTCCCATTCATTCCTATAGGCCTCTAGGTCCATAGGAATGAATTGGAAGGTATTCCTTAATTGCGACTCGCAATTTGTGAGTCGCAATTAAGGATTGTTTGGAAATCGCTATTTTTTAAGCGATTTCTACATGCATAGCCGTTTGCTATTCCTTATTAGCAAATCCTTATTTTTCGCTTATAAGGAATCGCAAATGGCATTGTTGCTGTATGTGCCAGTAAGTGTGATAATGGGCAGGTTGTGGAGTTTATACCTGGTTTTAAAATATAGATGCATAAGCTGTTCATTCAAATAGCGATATATAGTAACGGTCAGTCATGCAGTCAGTCAGGTATCTTTATTCCGTTTTAATAGGAAAGCCATAAAATTAGACATAAATATTACAGCTAAAACATCATTGAATAAAAATACATATGTGGCAATAACAACAACTTATGAAAAAACTACACCTTGTAACAAATAATATCTTTCAAAAGTGGACAGCTTCTGATAAAACATGTGCAGATTAATACAAGTATGCACATCAGGTAATAATATGAAATAAAACGACGCCAGTCAAGCTTGTGCAAAATACTTATCAGCATACAAAGGGGGCAATAAAAGAGTTACGTAGTCTTTTATAGAAAGTGTCGAACATGATAATGTGCAACGTATCATGATCGGAACAACTGTCAGAACTACATAATATGGGAGTTGAGCTGCCACATGGGACTACTATCAAAAATATAACATTTAATCTGAACATATCAAAAGGAATCATCAGTGGTGATTAGGCATGTTATAAGTAAGATACAGTTTAATAATAAAAAAAATTGTCCGTTAAGGTCAGTAAGTTCTAAGTAATGCTTTATCCTTGGCCATAGAGACTGTCTCACTTCCTCTCCAATTCATAAAGGCTCTCTTGGCCCAGGAATGATCATCTGTAACTAATAGCTCTGGGTGATAAAAGAAATCTGGTTGGCCCATCTTAGTAAAATTGTCCTTTAAATAGCTAAGCCAGGGGATGTTAAACACATGATCAAGAACTGACCAGTCTTTTAAAACTAAGCGATTACAATGTTTGGGAGGATGTGTCCTTACCAAGATCCAAAGGGGAATGTCCTCTATATAATCAATGCATAGTTCATCGTGTATGATAACAGAGGATGAACTGTGGGAGAGAGAGAAGAGTTCACAAAAATGTATTCTCCAAAACATGAAGCGAAGACACATTATCGACCCCCCAGATATCACTACTGTATGCTACAATGGAAACCACACTATAAACCTCTATCATCACCTTGATTGACTTATGCTCCAGTCTGGATGCAAATTCATACACAGAAGCAATAATCTAAGAGAACATGAGTCCTATAGCTGCTATCAGGGGAGACCAAGACAGGAAGGAGTCAAACAAGACTCCCAAGTAAGAGAAATATTGAGCGTAAGGAGATTACCTTTTATGTGGTATGGTCTAGTAGGCCGAGGTCGGATCTGCATAACATTGGACTTTGTAAAATTGGTGCTAAGATCAAGATTATTCACAAATTCCACAAACTGATTTAAGAGATGATCTAAATCCATGGTGGTTTGTAAAAAGAGGACAGCATCATCCATATAAATTAACACAGGACTTGGGGAAAAAGTAATTTTGGGTGTGTCCCTACCTATTCCAATCAGTGTCTTCTCTAGGCTAATGATATATAAGGTAAATAAAAATGGAGCCAAGATACAGCCTTGGTGGGCCCCTTGATTAATTTTACAGTGCGTGTCCATTCCTCTCTATCACCAAATCTAACTGAGGCCGACAAATAAAAATGAAGGCAGCGCATGAAAAAAACGTTGCCTCATTTACAAAAAATTGGCGTAGGGGAGCGCCGCAAGTTTATTTGGTGTGCTGCCCTACGCCATTCTGAAAGGGCAGGAATGCATTGCATTTATGAGGTACGGTGCATTCCTGTCCTTTCGGCTAGCTCCAGTGAACAATTTAGTGTCTACCGTCCAATTCAGTACAAAAGGGGGTGGTGATTGACGGAGCATCTGAACCAATCAAACACTCAAACCCAGTCAAAAGATCTGGGTTTGACCCATCACCGTTCTTTAGCCCACTCTGCCACCCCAGTTCAGACATGGCTATATGCAAATCAGTCTGACCCAGTGCCTCATGGGAACAGTCCAGCCCAAACTGCCAAGCCATGCCTTCCCTGGACCGGAAACAAGCTTCCGAGGACCGGTTTCTGGCATTACAGCCGTCTTCAGCCCGGCTTGCTTGAATCCAGTGGCAAAGTGAGCAAGGGACTCACGTCTGAGCATACCCTGCCACACTTATGGCGGCCAAAAGCGGTACAAAAGGGGGTGGTGACGGACGGAGCATCTGAACCAATCAAACACTCACACCCAGTCAAAAGATCTGGGTTTGACCCATCACCGTTCTTTAGCCCACTCTGCCACCCCAGTTCAGACATGGCTATATGCAAATCAGTCTGACCCTGTGCCTCATGGGAACAGTCCAGCCTGAACTGCCAAGCCATGCCTTCCCTGGACCGGAAACAAGCTTCCGAGGACCGGTTTCTGGCATTACAGCCATCTTCAGCCCGGCTTGCTTGAATCCAGTGGCAAAGTGAGCAAGGGACTCGCGTCTGAGCATACCCTGCCACACTTATGGCGGCCAAAAGCGGTACAAAAGGGGGTGGTGATGGACAGAGCATCTGAACCAATCAAACACTCACACCCAGTCAAAAGATCTGGGTTTGACCCATCACCGTTCTTTAGCCCACTCTGCCACCCCAGTTCAGACATGGCTATATGCAAATCAGTCTGACCCTGCGCCTCATGGGAACAGTCCAGCCCGAACTGCCACGCCATGCCTTCCCTGGACCGGAAACAAGCTTCCGAGGACCGGTTTCTGGCATTACAGCCGTCTTCAGCCCGGCTTGCTTGAATCCAGTGGCAAAGTGAGCAAGGGACTCACGTCTGAGCATACCCTGCCACACTTATGGCGGCCAAAACCGGTACAAAAGGGGGTGGTGATGGACGGAGCATCTGAACCAATCAAACACTCACACCCAGTCAAAAGATCTAGGTTTGACCCATCACCGTTCTTTAGCCCACTCTACCACCCCAGTTCAGACATGGCTATATGCAAATCAGTCTGACCCTGTGCCTCATGGGAACAGTCCAGCCCGAACTGCCAAGCCATGACTTCCCTGGACCGGAAACAAGCTTCCGAGGACCGGTTTCTGGCATTACAGCCGTCTTCAGCCCGGCTTGCTTGAATCCAGTGGCAAAGTGAGCAAGGGACTCACGTCTGAGCATACCCTGCCACACTTATGGCGGCCAAAAGCGGTACAAAAGGGGGTGTTGATGGATGGAGCATCTGAACCAATCAAACACTCACACCCAGTCAAAAGATCTGGGTTTGACCCATCACCGTTCTTTAGCCCACTCTGCCACCCCAGTTCAGACATGGCTATATGCAAATCAGTCTGACCCTGTGCCTCATGGGAACAGTCCAGCCTGAACTGCCAAGCCATGCCTTCCCTGGACCGGAAACAAGCTTCCAAGGACCGGTTTCTGGCATTACAGCCGTCTTCAGCCCGGCTTGCTTGAATCCAGTGGCAAAGTGAGCAAGGGACTCACGTCTGAGCATACCCTGCCACACTTATGGCGGCCAAAAGCGGTACAAAAGGGGGTGGTGATGGACGGAGCATCTGAACCAATCAAACACTCACACCCAGTCAAAAGATCTGGGTTTGACCCATCACCGTTCTTTAGCCCACTCTGCCACCCCAGTTCAGACATGGCCATATGCAAATCAGTCTGACCCTGTGCCTCATGGGAACAGTCCAGCCCGAACTGCCAAGCCATGCCTTCCCTGGACCGGAAACAAGCTTCCGAGGACCGGTTTCTGGCATTACAGCCGTCTTCAGCCCGTCTTGCTTGAATCCAGTGGCAAAGTGAGCAAGGGACTCACGTCTGAGCATACCCTGCCACACTTATGGCGGCCAAAAGCTGTACAAAAGGGGGTGGTGATGGACGGAGCATCTGAACCAATCAAACACTCACACCCAGTCAAAAGATCTGGGTTTGACCCATCACCTTTCTTTAGCCCACTCTGCCACCCCAGTTCAGACATGGCTATATGCAAATCAGTCTGACCCTGTGCCTCATGGGAACAGTCCAGCCCGAACTGCCAAGCCATGCCTTCCCTGGACCGGAAACAAGCTTCCGAGGACCGGTTTCTGGCATTACAGCCATCTTCAGCCCGGCTTGCTTGAATCCAGTGGCAAAGTGAGCAAGGGACTCACGTCTGAGCATACCCTGCCACACTTATGGCGGCCAAAAGCGGTACAAAAGGGGGTGGTGATGGACGGAGCATCTGAACCAATCAAACACTCACACCCAGTCAAAAGATCTGGGTTTGACCCATCACCGTTCTTTAGCCCACTCTGCCACCCCAGTTCAGACATGGCTATATGCAAATCAGTCTGACCCTGCGCCTCATGGGAACAGTCCAGCCCGAACTGCCACGCCATGCCTTCCCTGGACCGGAAACAAGCTTCCGAGGACCGGTTTCTGGCATTACAGCCGTCTTCAGCCCGGCTTGCTTGAATCCAGTGGCAAAGTGAGCAAGGGACTCACGTCTGAGCATACCCTGCCACACTTATGGCGGCCAAAACCGGTACAAAAGGGGGTGGTGATGGACGGAGCATCTGAACCAATCAAACACTCACACCCAGTCAAAAGATCTAGGTTTGACCCATCACCGTTCTTTAGCCCACTCTACCACCCCAGTTCAGACATGGCTATATGCAAATCAGTCTGACCCTGTGCCTCATGGGAACAGTCCAGCCCGAACTGCCAAGCCATGCCTTCCCTGGACCGGAAACAAGCTTCCAAGGACCGGTTTCTGGCATTACAGCCGTCTTCAGCCCGGCTTGCTTGAATCCAGTGGCAAAGTGAGCAAGGGACTCACGTCTGAGCATACCCTGCCACACTTATGGCGGCCAAAAGCGGTACAAAAGGGGGTGGTGATGGACGGAGCATCTGAACCAATCAAACACTCACACCCAGTCAAAAGATCTGGGTTTGACCCATCACCGTTCTTTAGCCCACTCTGCCACCCCAGTTCAGACATGGCCATATGCAAATCAGTCTGACCCTGTGCCTCATGGGAACAGTCCAGCCCGAACTGCCAAGCCATGCCTTCCCTGGACCGGAAACAAGCTTCCGAGGACCGGTTTCTGGCATTACAGCCGTCTTCAGCCCGTCTTGCTTGAATCCAGTGGCAAAGTGAGCAAGGGACTCACGTCTGAGCATACCCTGCCACACTTATGGCGGCCAAAAGCTGTACAAAAGGGGGTGGTGATGGACGGAGCATCTGAACCAATCAAACACTCACACCCAGTCAAAAGATCTGGGTTTGACCCATCACCTTTCTTTAGCCCACTCTGCCACCCCAGTTCAGACATGGCTATATGCAAATCAGTCTGACCCTGTGCCTCATGGGAACAGTCCAGCCCGAACTGCCAAGCCATGCCTTCCCTGGACCGGAAACAAGCTTCCGAGGACCGGTTTCTGGCATTACAGCCATCTTCAGCCCGGCTTGCTTGAATCCAGTGGCAAAGTGAGCAAGGGACTCACGTCTGAGCATACCCTGCCACACTTATGGCGGCCAAAAGCGGTACAAAAGGGGGTGGTGATGGACGGAGCATCTGAACCAATCAAACACTCACACCCAGTCAAAAGATCTGGGTTTGACCCATCACCCTTCTTTAGCCCACTCTGCCACCCCAGTTCAGACATGGCTATATGCAAATCAGTCTGACCCTGTGCCTTATGGGAACAGTCCAGCCCGAACTGCCAAGCTATGCCTTCCCTGGACCGGAAACAAGCTTCCGAGGACCGGTTTCTGGCATTACAGCCGTCTTCAGCCCGGCTTGCTTGAATCCAGTGGCAAAGTGAGCAAGGGACTCAAGTCTGAGCATACCCTGCCACACTTATGGTGGCCAAAAGCGGTACAAAAGGGGGTGGTGATGGACGGAGCATCTGAACCAATCAAACATTCACACCCAGTCAAAAGATCTGGGTTTGACCCATCACCGTTCTTTAGCCCACTCTGCCACCCCAGTTCAGACATGGCTATATGCAAATCAGTCTGACCCTGTGCCTCATGGGAACAGTCCAGCCCGAACTGCCAAGCCATGCCTTCCCTGGACCGGAAACAAGCTTCCGAGGACCGGTTTCTGGCATTACAGCCGTCTTCAGCCCGGCTTGCTTGAATCCAGTGGCAAAGTGAGCAAGGGACTCACGTCTGAGCATACCCTGCCACACTTATGGCGGCCAAAAGCGGTACAAAAGGGGGTGGTGATGGACGGAGCATCTGAACCAATCAAACACTCACACCCAGTCAAAAGATCTGGGTTAGGCCCATCACCGTTCTTTAGCCCACTCTGTCACCCCAGTTCAGACATGGCTATATGCAAATCAGTCTGACCCTGTGCCTCATGGGAACAGTCCAGCCCGAAAGGCCAAGCCATGCCTTCCCTGGACCGGAAACAAGCTTCCGAGGACCGGTTTCTGGCATTACAGCCGTCTTCAGCCCGGCTTGCTTGAATCCAGTGGCAAACTGAGCAAGGGACTCATGTCTGAGCATACCCTGCCACACTTATGGAGGCCAAAAGTGGTACATAGGGGGTGGTGATGGACGGAGCATCTGAGCCAATCAAACACTCACACCCAGTCAAACAATCTGGGTTTGACCCATCACCGTTCTTTAGCCCATTCTGCCACCCCAGTTCAGACATGGCTATATGCAAATCAGTCTGACCCTGTGCCTCATGGGAACAGTCCAGCCCGAACTGCCAAGCCATGCCTTCCCTGGACCGGAAACAAGCTTCCAAGGACCGATTTCTGGCATTACAGCCGTCTTCAGCCCGGCTTGCTTGAATCCAGTGGCAAAGTGAGCAAGGGACTCACGTCTGAGCATACCCTGCCACACTTATGGCCAATCAAACACTCACACCCAGTCAAAAGATCTGGGTTCGACCCATCACCGTTCTTTAGCCCACTCTGCCACCCCAGTTCAGACATGGCTATATGCAAATCTGTCTGACCCTGTGCCTCATGGGAACAGTCCAGCCCGAGCTGCCAAGCCAGAACTGATTAGGCATTTGGGTATTGCTCGTACACCTTCCCTGCCCACTTTCCCGCCCAACCTACCTTCCCTACACCCATCACCTACCTATCTTTTTTTTTCCGAGGACCGGTTTCTGGCATTACAGCCGTCTTCAGCCCGGCTTGCTTGAATCCAGTGGCAAAGTGAGCAAGGGACTCACGTCTGAGCATACCCTGCCACACTTATGGCGGCCAAAAGCGGTACAAAAGGGGGTGGTGATGGACGGAGCATCTGAACCAATCAAACACTCACACCCAGTCAAAAGATCTGGGTTTGACCCATCACCGTTCTTTAGCCCACTATGCCACCGTCCAATTCAGGCACACTTGTGCCGCGGTGTAAGGAAGTTTGTGTTGGCAGGATTATTTTCGTGCTTTCCTCAGTCAATGTGTGCTGCAGAATTTCTCCTAGATATGCCCGCTCTGGGGAGGCATAAGGTATTAACACTGCCCCAGATTTGCATGATTTTCTGAATCTGGGGCAGTGTCAAACTCCATGGGTGTTGCCTGGTAACACCCACTGCAACACTCATAGCAAACCTCCTTGACGCGGAGTAAGGCAAGGCAGTGCTTTGCACTGCCCTACCTTACTCCACATCTACAAAGCCATGAAAAGCCCGCAAGGTGCTTTGCGTCACCTCAAAGATATGAGTGAGAGGCCTGCACCACCGGAGGTTTAAAAAAAGTGGCACTCTGGTGGTGCAGGAATCTTGTAAATAAGCCCCTTGCTGTGGATCTGCCCCCAACATGATGGGCCAAAGTTTCTCCATCACTGTAATTAGGTCCATGAATTCAAGATGTAGTGACCCTATTTATCAGATGTATATTTACCTATGATCATATTCAAGTTAAGGACTTGGTCAATGGTATCTAGGCTTAGGCAAAAACTGTCATGAATGTCGGATAAGACATTCTGGGGCATATTCTCAAGAACATATGATAACCATCTCAAAAGTGACTTAACCCCTTCGGGGCTGATGACGAGCTGGGCTCGTCATGGCGTAGCCTCCTCGCACGCTGATGACGAGCCCAGCTCGTCATGAGCCCCACCCTCGGGGGAAGCGCCAGCGCTCCCCCCGAGTCTGCCCGATTGTGTTCGTTTCTGCGGGGATGGCAGGGGAAGACCTTCCCCTGCCTCCCCCCGCCCTCCCCGCCCGCGTCATCAATGACGTCAGCACGCGAGGCGCGCTGACGTCACCGGAGGTTCCTTTTGTTTACCGACGCGCAGGGAAGCCATTTGCTTCCTGCGCGTCGTGTTTGAAACAGGTTCGTTTTGTGGCTGGGGCGGGGGAGATTGCGTTTAAACTTCTAACGAGGGAAAGGAAAGGCTTTTCCTTTCCCTCGATGGCACTTTAGAGGTTTCCTGCTGCACGATCGTGCGATCGTGCAGCAGGAATGTTAGGGATTTTTTTTTTTGTTTATTGATCAATTCCGTAGTTCGGGGAGCGGCCCCTTGGGGAAGGGTCGCTCCCCTTGTTGGGGGAACATTATCTCTGAAGTCTTCTCTTGGCTGCAATGTTGTTGAAAGGCCGTTTTTTGTACAAAATGCTGATGGGGGTCATTTATAAAGTAAAATGATAGTGCTCATTGTAATGAAGGATGCAAGTGCCTCTGTCCTTCATTACTTATACTGATGTGTGTTTCTGAAGTGGCTAAAAAACACACCTGCTTCCGAGGACCGGTTTCTGGCATTACAGCCGTCTTCAGCCCGGCTTGCTTGAATCCAGTGGCAAAGTGAGCAAGGGACTCAAGTCTGAGCATACCCTGCCACACTTATGGTGGCCAAAAGCGGTACAAAAGGGGGTGGTGATGGACGGAGCATCTGAACCAATCAAACATTCACACCCAGTCAAAAGATCTGGGTTTGACCCATCACCCTTCTTTAGCCCACTCTGCCACCCCAGTTCAGACATGGCTATATGCAAATCAGTCTGACCCTGTGCCTCATGGGAACAGTCCAGCCCGAACTGCCAAGCCATGCCTTCCCTGGACCGGAAACAAGCTTCCGAGGACCGGTTTCTGGCATTACAGCCGTCTTCAGCCCGGCTTGCTTGAATCCAGTGGCAAAGTGAGCAAGGGACTCACGTCTGAGCATACCCTGCCACACTTATGGCGGCCAAAAGCGGTACAAAAGGGGGTGGTGATGGACGGAGCATCTGAACCAATCAAACACTCACACCCAGTCAAAAGATCTGGGTTAGGCCCATCACCGTTCTTTAGCCCACTCTGTCACCCCAGTTCAGACATGGCTATATGCAAATCAGTCTGACCCTGTGCCTCATGGGAACAGTCCAGCCCGAAAGGCCAAGCCATGCCTTCCCTGGACCGGAAACAAGCTTCCGAGGACCGGTTTCTGGCATTACAGCCGTCTTCAGCCCGGCTTGCTTGAATCCAGTGGCAAACTGAGCAAGGGACTCATGTCTGAGCATACCCTGCCACACTTATGGAGGCCAAAAGCGGTACATAGGGGGTGGTGATGGACGGAGCATCTGAGCCAATCAAACACTCACACCCAGTCAAACAATCTGGGTTTGACCCATCACCGTTCTTTAGCCCATTCTGCCACCCCAGTTCAGACATGGCTATATGCAAATCAGTCTGACCCTGTGCCTCATGGGAACAGTCCAGCCCGAACTGCCAAGCCATGCCTTCCCTGGACCGGAAACAAGCTTCCAAGGACCGATTTCTGGCATTACAGCCGTCTTCAGCCCGGCTTGCTTGAATCCAGTGGCAAAGTGAGCAAGGGACTCACGTCTGAGCATACCCTGCCACACTTATGGCCAATCAAACACTCACACCCAGTCAAAAGATCTGGGTTCGACCCATCACCGTTCTTTAGCCCACTCTGCCACCCCAGTTCAGACATGGCTATATGCAAATCTGTCTGACCCTGTGCCTCATGGGAACAGTCCAGCCCGAACTGCCAAGCCAGAACTGATTAGGCATTTGGGTATTGCTCGTACACCTTCCCTGCCCACTTTCCCGCCCAACCTACCTTCCCTACACCCATCACCTACCTATTTTTTTTTTCCGAGGACCGGTTTCTGGCATTACAGCCGTCTTCAGCCCGGCTTGCTTGAATCCAGTGGCAAAGTGAGCAAGGGACTCACGTCTGAGCATACCCTGCCACACTTATGGCGGCCAAAAGCGGTACAAAAGGGGGTGGTGATGGACGGAGCATCTGAACCAATCAAACACTCACACCCAGTCAAAAGATCTGGGTTTGACCCATCACCGTTCTTTAGCCCACTATGCCACCGTCCAATTCAGGCACACTTGTGCCGCGGTGTAAGGAAGTTTGTGTTGGCAGGATTATTTTCGTGCTTTCCTCAGTCAATGTGTGCTGCAGAATTTCTCCTAGATATGCCCGCTCTGGGGAGGCATAAGGTATTAACACTGCCCCAGATTTGCATGATTTTCTGAATCTGGGGCAGTGTCAAACTCCATGGGTGTTGCCTGGTAACACCCACTGCAACACTCATAGCAAACCTCCTTGACGCGGAGTAAGGCAAGGCAGTGCTTTGCACTGCCCTACCTTACTCCACATCTACAAAGCCATGAAAAGCCCGCAAGGTGCTTTGCGTCACCTCAAAGATATGAGTGAGAGGCCTGCACCACCGGAGGTTTAAAAAAAGTGGCACTCTGGTGGTGCAGGAATCTTGTAAATAAGCCCCTTGCTGTGGATCTGCCCCCAACATGATGGGCCAAAGTTTCTCCATCACTGTAATTAGGTCCATGAATTCAAGATGTAGTGACCCTATTTATCAGATGTATATTTACCTATGATCATATTCAAGTTAAGGACTTGGTCAATGGTATCTAGGCTTAGGCAAAAACTGTCATGAATGTCGGATAAGACATTCTGGGGCATATTCTCAAGAACATATGATAACCATCTCAAAAGTGACTTAACCCCTTCGGGGCTGATGACGAGCTGGGCTCGTCATGGCGTAGCCTCCTCGCACGCTGATGACGAGCCCAGCTCGTCATGAGCCCCACCCTCGGGGGAAGCGCCAGCGCTCCCCCCGAGTCTGCCCGATTGTGTTCGTTTCTGCGGGGATGGCAGGGGAAGACCTTCCCCTGCCTCCCCCCGCCCTCCCCGCCCGCGTCATCAATGACGTCAGCACGCGAGGCGCGCTGACGTCACCGGAGGTTCCTTTTGTTTACCGACGCGCAGGGAAGCCATTTGCTTCCTGCGCGTCGTGTTTGAAACAGGTTCGTTTTGTGGCTGGGGCGGGGGAGATTGCGTTTAAACTTCTAACGAGGGAAAGGAAAGGCTTTTCCTTTCCCTCGATGGCACTTTAGAGGTTTCCTGCTGCACGATCGTGCGATCGTGCAGCAGGAATGTTAGGGATTTTTTTTTTTTGTTTATTGATCAATTCCGTAGTTCGGGGAGCGGCCCCTTGGGGAAGGGTCGCTCCCCTTGTTGGGGGAACATTATCTCTGAAGTCTTCTCTTGGCTGCAATGTTGTTGAAAGGCCGTTTTTTGTACAAAATGCTGATGGGGGTCATTTATAAAGTAAAATGATAGTGCTCATTGTAATGAAGGATGCAAGTGCCTCTGTCCTTCATTACTTATACTGATGTGTGTTTCTGAAGTGGCTAAAAAACACACCTGTCCTGCGTAGGCAAAGCTCACTAGTGTTTTTGGGCTCATGAATGTTTATTTGTGTTTGTGCTGCAATTCGAACACATGCTTTGCCTCCAGTGACCATGTGTGTGTTACTATGCCATCGCTGCAATGTGCGAAGGGGTCCTTTGAGTGAGCTGTCCATCATAGTGGGAAGTTTACAAATGTTTTTGGGCTGATGATTGTTTTCCTGAGTTTGTGCTGCAACTCGAGCGCCATCTTTGTCTCCAGTGACCATGTGTGCGTTACTATGCAATTGCACAGATGTGCGCAGGGGTCCCTTGTGTAATCTGTCCATCATAGTGGAAAGGTCAAAATTGTTTTTGGGCTGATGAATGTGTTTCTGATTTTGTGCTGCAACTCGATCACCTGCTTTGTCACTAGTGACCTTTGTGTGTGTTATTATGCCATTGCACCGATGTGCGCAGGGGTCCCTTGAGTGAGCTGTCCATCGTAGTGGGAAGCTCACAAATGTTTTTGGGCTGATGATTGTTTTCCTGAATTTGTGCTTCAACTCGAGCGCCATCTTTGTCTGCAGTGTCCAAGTGTGCTTTACTATGCAATCACACAGATGTGCGCAGGGGTCCCTTGTGTGAGCTGTCCATCGTAGTGGGAAGCTCAGAAATGTTTTTGGGCTGATGATTGTTTTCCTGAGTTTGTGCTGCAACTCGAGCGCCATCTTTGTCTGCAGTGTCAAAGTGTGCTTTACTATGTAATCACACAGATGTGCGCAGGGGTCCCTTGTGTGAGCTGTCCATCATAGTGGGAAGGTCACAAATGTTTTTGGGCTGATGATTGTTTTCCTGAATTTGTGCTGCAACTCGAGCGCTTGCTTTGTCTCCAGTGTCCGTGTGTGTTACTATGCCATCGCACCAATGTGTGCACAGGTCCCTTGAGTGAGCTGTCCATCATAGTGGGTAAATTTAGGAAAGATGGTGCACTCCGCTAGTTGGTGGGCGTTGCCAAACGGGGATCTTCTGTGTGAGTTCACATGCCTCTTATGTGTATAAATGGTCAGAGACTGATGAGAGCAGCAGATGGGGAGAAAGAAGCTCCTGGTCATAGGAACTGTTTTAGGATTGCTCTTGTGAAAATCAAGGATGCAAGTGCCTCTGTCCAGCATCGCAGTTAACCACAGTAATTCTGTTGTCCCCCTCCCCATGAGAATCCCTGATGACGTCAGCGCGCACAGCACGCGCCAACATCTTCAGGGATTCCCAGGCGGTCGGGAAGCCATTTGCTTCCTGCGCCTGGAGGTGTTAGGTTGGTTTTGAGATATTTGGGGGGGTTTGCAAAGAGGCATCAGGGGAGAGGTAAGTGAATTTCCTCTCTTCTGATGTCTCTTTGCAGGGCATTTCTGGCTCACGGTCGCGCACAGCATTGCGATTGTGCGGTGGAAATGCCCCCACTAGCACCAGGGATTTTATTTTAGATTGTAGGAAGTGACCCATTGGGCAAGGGTCGCTTTCAGGTGGGTCGGATTTTAAATTTAGATTTTCTGGCCTCCCCCCCGGTGGGCAAATCAACCCGTACTTTTGTCCGTTTTGCCCTTTTTGATGGCCCATCTGTGTGGATGTGATTTTGGGGGTAAATTTGTGTATTGTTTATTCATTTGTTATGTTGTTTGTGAAATGTAGTATTAAATTATTTTTTTTCTTCTTTGTTTTTGATCCAGGCTTTTGCTGTTTGTATTGGTGTAGGTTGTGGTTCGGTTAATGCTGGTTTTGCAGTTTGTGTAGTTGCATGTGCTTGGTAAGTAAATGTTTTTTGTACTATTTTTCCTAGATAAATGTGTTTTTATGAAAAGTGAAGTTATTGCTGTTTGTGTGGCTTTGTGTTTCTTGATTGTTAACTTTTTTTTGTATTGCTGCTTGATGTGTACTTTGTCTAATCTATACTTTTTTTTTCTTTCCAGTGGGATTTCCTTTCTTTTTGCTGTGTTTCAGCAGAGTAGGTGCTGGTGAGTCTTCTTATATTTGGTTAGATTTGAATTGTTTTTGAGTGTATTGATTTTTGTGTGAAGACTCTACCTTGTTTACTTCTTACTTTGCACAGTGTAGGCTGTTGTTCACTTGTGTGTGTAGTCTTCTTGATTTGTAAGGATAATGGCTGCTCGCAGGATTACTGCTAAGCAGGTTGTTAGTTTGCTTTTTGAGTCTTCCTCTGACCATGGTCCAGACACTGACTCCGATTCGGAGCATGAGGTAGGTGCAGAAGATTCAGGCAGTGAGTTTTCTCTTCGCATGGTATCATCGGATGATGATTCTTCTTCTAGTGCTGATGAAGTGCCTGTGGTAGAGAGGGACATTGATGTGCCGGTAGAGAGGCAAGAGCCATGTGAGCGGCAGCCTAGGTCCTCAAGGTTTCCCTTTTTTTCTCGTCGGGAACAGGCAAGTGTGGTAAAGGCTGCGCCCAAAAGGTTTCACATTGCTGTGGTGCGCCAAAGGTTATCTGGTGCTGCTAGTCTTCCTGTTGTAGAGCAGCATGAGGCATCTGGTGCTGCTAGTCTTTCTGTTGTTGTTGAGCAGCAAGTGGCATCTGGGGATGCGAGTTCTTCTGTTGATGTTGAGATGCAAGAGGCAGCTGGAGATGTGAGTTCTCCTGTTGGTGAAGAGATGCAAAATGTATCTGGGGATGCTAGTATTCCTGTTGGTGTAGTGATGCAAGAGGCATCTGGGGATGCTAGTGTTCCCGTTGATGTAGTGCAGCAAGAGGCATCTGGCCTGCAGGCTAGGGTGGCTTCTTCTCCTCATGTTAGTGATGACGTCTGGGTTGCCCCTGGCATGGTGCAGCCGGAATTGCCAGACTTCACTGGTGTTCCAGGGTGTAGAGTGAATACTGACAATTTTTTGCCAATTCAATTTTTTCAGTTGTTTTTTGACGATGAGTTTTTGCAGGAGATTGTGGAGCAAACTAATTTGTATGCAGAGCAGTATTTGAGGGACCACAGTGCCAGCCTTAAGCCCCATTCTAGAGCTACCCATTGGTCTCCCACATATGTTGAAGAGATGAAGAAGTTTTTGGGATTAACTTTTTTGATGGGCTTGCTAAGGAAGCCATCAATGTCTTCTTATTGGTCCACTTGTCCCTTGATGGCAACATCTATATTTCCAGCAGTTATGACTAGTGATCGATATATATGCTTCTTCTTCTTTGCATGATGCATTTTGTTGATAATGATTTAGCGTTGCCACGCGATCACCCTGATTGTGACCGTCTTTTTAAGATTCGGCCTGTCCTTGATCACTTTGTTGATTGTTTTCCTGAGATGTTTGCACCTGGAAGAGAAATAGCTGTGGACGAGTCTTTGGTATTGTTCAAGGGCCGCTTGGTTTTTAGGCAATACATTCCTAGTAAGAGGGCACGCTATGGCATCAAACTATATATGCTGTGTGACAGTGAGACTGGATATGTTTATAATTTCAGGGTGTACACCGGTAAGGATTCCAGCATTAACACTTCTGCTTGTCCGTCCACTTTTAGAGTGACTGAGAAAATTGTGTGGGAACTAGGTAGACGATTATTTAACAAAGGCCACCATTTATATGTAGATAACTTCTACACTAGTGTGCGTTTGTTCAAGGAGTTGGCCAAAGTGGGCACTGTTGCATGTGGCAAAATGCGCAGTAACCGGAAAGGTTTCCCAATAGAACTTGTTTGCAAAAGGCTTGTGCGGGGACAGTCTACTGCATTGCGATGTGGGAAGCTTCTAGCTGTGAAGTTTTCAGACAGGAGAGATGTTTACATGCTGACTACTATCCATGACGAAAGCACTGAAGCTCTGCCAGTTCGGGGTGAGACTGCTGAAGTGCGTAAACCTGTGTGCATTTTAGACTATAATAGGCACATGGGTGGTGTTGACAGAGTAGATCAGAGGTTGGAACCTTATGCTGCTCTTCGAAAGGCTTACGTTTGGTACAAGAAGTTGGCTATCCATCTTTTCCACTTGGCATCCTTTAATGCATTTGTTTTTTTCCAGAAATCTTGTCCTGAGTCAAAGATGCCTTTTGTTAAGTTTCAGGAGACTATAATAGGCAGCCTTGTACTAGTGGAACAGGCAAGTGTGCCAAGATTTGGAGTGGTGGAGGAAGTGGCTAGACTGAAAGATCGCCACTTTCCAGAATACATTCCTCCCACAACTGCAAAAGACAATCCCACCAAAAGATGTAGAGTCTGTTGGCGAAGAGAAGTGCGGAGGGAGTCTCGTATGCACTGTCCTGACTGTCCTTCAAATCCTGGATTGTGTGTGCCAGCTTGTTTTAAATCGTACCACACACAAAAGAAGTTTTGGGAGTTTCATTGAGCTTGTAAGTGTACTGTCTGGTCTGTTTTCTGTAATATTTTTTAGTTTGCTTTTAGGTTTGCATTAGTGCAAAGCATTTAGTTTTTGAATTTGTGTTAGCAGATTTGTAGGTTTCTACATTTGATTTGTGGTATTTCTTTAAAAAATTCTAATTTCGATGGTGGTGTGTGCAGGATTGTGCTTGGATTGTTGGTGTGCATGGACTGGCGCTTGGCTGGTGGTGTGCGTGGTCTGGTGCTTGGCTGGCATAGTGCATGGATTGGAGTTGTGCTGGGGGGGTGAGTGGATTTTTGCTTGGCTGGCGGAGTGCATGGTTAGGTGCTTGGCTGGTGGTGTGAGTGGATGGCGCTTAGCTGGTGGTGTGCGTGGTCTGGTGCTTGGCTGGCATAGTGCATGGATTGGAGTTGTGCTGGGGGGTGAGTGGATTTTTGCTTGGCTGGCGGAGTGCATGGTTAGGTGCTTGGCTGGTGGTGTGAGTGGATGGCGCTTGGCTGGTGGTGTGCGTGGTCTGGTGCTTGGCTGGCATAGTGCATGGATTGGAGTTGTGCTGGGGGGGTGCGTGGATTTTTGCTTGGCTGGCGGAGTGTATGGTTAGGTGCTTGGCTGGAGGTGTGAGTGGAGTGGTGCTTGGCTGGCGGTGTGTGTGGAGTGGTGCTTGGCTGGCGGCGTGTGTGGAGTGGTGCTTAGATGGTGTTGTGTTTGTGGAGTGGCGCTTGGCTGGTGGTGTGCGTGGAGTGATGCTTGGCTGGCGGTGTGTGTGGAGTGGTGCTTGGCTGGTGTTGTGTTTGTGGAGTGGCGCTTGGCTGGTGGTGTGCGTGGAGTGATGCTTGGCTGGTGGTGTGTGTGGAGTGGTAGTTGGCTGTCGGTGTGCGCTGAGTGGTGTTTGGCTGGCAGTGTGCATGGTCTGGTGCTTGGATGGTGGTGTGGATGGACTGGCGCTCGGCAGGCGGTGTGTGAGTAGTTACTTTCTGTTGGTCAATACACACACTGCTAGTTCAGTGACACTCCACACAGTCCATCATTTTGTGTAGTTGCAGTGTCAGAAATGTGGGCGTGTGAAAGTGATGGGCCCTTGAATGGCGCTGTTTGCTGGTGTGAGTGTTGAAATGTGATGGGTCCGCGGCTGGCGGTGTGAATGTTTTGTATGTGTCACGCGTACGAAAGGTGTATGAATGGCCTGTAAAGAGGTTGGTGCCTTGACGTGGCTTTACAGCTCACGAGCTGTGAGTCAGTGGTTCAGTTTATCATACTTTCAATTATACGCAGTGTATTTCATTTTTGATGAAATTACTTGCGTATCCAATTGTATGTACTGAATCATCACTCACCCTCGTGCCAAATCCAACCAGTATGTGTGTGTGCTTGCGGATTAGATGGGTGTGCAGTAATAATTGTTTTTTTTCTCTTTCTGCAGTAGGGTGTACCTTGCCCCTTATTGTGATTGTTGTTATGTGTTGCTTTTCCATTCGGATGGTGTCAATGGTCTGTTTTGTATCAGGTATGAAAGGTGCGTGAATGGCCTGTAAAACGGTTGGTGCCTTGTCGTGGCTTTACAGCTCACGAGTTGCGAGTCACTGGTTCAGTTTTTATGCATTTATTTATTGACAGAGCATTTCATTTTTTTGAAATATCTTGTTAATAAAATTTTATGTACTGAACCATCACTCGCCCTCGTGCCAAATCCAACCTGTATGTGTGTGTCTTTGAGGAATAGATAGCTGTGCTTGAAGGTTTGACTTTTGAGTAACTCTGTTAAGGTGTGGTATCCTTTTACTCGGGAGAACAAGGGGAACGCAGGGTAGTAGGATTTTTTTGCCGGCACGGCGATCCCACGACAAAATGTTTGGAAAAGTGCTATTTTTACCTATTTTTAAGGTTTGCAAAGAGTTCTGGGTAGGAAAACATTGGGGGACCCACACATGCCATACCTCCCTGGACTTTCCCGGGTGTCTAGTTTTCAGAACTGTTTGGGTTTGCTACTTTCCAAAGAATACCACCCAGCCCCGGGCCAAAAACTCAGGTGCCCCCCCCCCCAAAATCAAAGTTATATTGCTTCAGGGTATTTTATATTCACCACTGTTAGATTTGGACCTTTTCCTGTTGCAGCCACTATGGCTATCCACGCAAGTGAGGTACCGTTTTTTTGGGAGACCTGGGGGAACGCTGGGTGGGAGGTAATTTGTGTGAGACCAGTGATGCCACGCTTTCCCAGACTACAACATGTGAAAAAATTGATTTTTTTTCTGCTAAAATTGAGGTTTGCAAGGGATTCTGGGTAAAGGAATGTTGGAGGATCCACGCAAGCCATGCCTCCTTGGAAGCCCCCGGGTGTCTACTTTTCATAAATGTGTGGGTTTGGTAGGTTTCCATAGATGGCTGTCTCGCACGGGGCCAGAAACCCAGGTAACCCCTCTTGCAAAAGCTGGTGAATTTAACAATGGTAAAAATGTTAAGTCCACCAGCTTTTGCAAGAGGGGTTACCTGGGTTTTCGGCCCCGTGCGAGACAGCCATCTAGGGAAACCTACCAATCCCACACATTTCTGAAAAGTAGACACCCGGGGGCTTCCAAGGAGGTATGGCTTGCGTGGATCCTCCAACGTTCCTTTACCCAGAATCCCTTGCAAACCTCATTTTTTGCTTGGAAAAAATCAGTTTTTTCACACGTTTAGTGTGGGAAAGCGTGGCATCACTGGGCTCACACAAATTAACTCCCACCCAGTGTTCCCCAAGGTCTCCCGATAAAAATGGTACCTCACTTGCGTGGGTAGGCATAGCGGCTGCTTTAGGAAAAGGCCCAATTCATACTGTGGAGACCAAAAAATTACCTTTAGCCAAATAATCTTATTTTTTGAGGGGGTCACCTGAGCTTTTGGCCCGGCGCTTGGCAGGCATCTTTGGAAACTACCAAACCCAAAATGTTCTGAGAACTAGACACCCGGGGGAGTCCAGGGAGGTATGGCATGCGTGGGTCCCCCAATGTTTTCCTACCCAGAAACCCCTGCAAACCTGAAATTTTGGTCCAAAAACCCACTTTTCCATACTTTTTTGGGTGGGATCTCGCTGCCGGAACAAATGTCCTACCACCCAGCGTTTCCCTTGTTCTCCCGAGTAAAATGATACCTCACTTGTGTGGGTGGGCCAAAGGCATGTGACTCAGGCTGGGGTGCTTAATTTGTAAAACTTAAATATGACTAAAAACTACTTTTTTCAAAATTCATTTTTGGCGTGTTCTGCTTTGGGGCACCCACACAAGTGAAGTATCTTTTTACTCAGGAGAACAAGGGGATCGCAGGGTGGTAGGATTTTTTTGCCGGCACGGCGATCCCACGCCAAAATGTTTGGAAAAGTGCTATTTTTAAGGTTTGCAAAGAGTTCTGGGTAGGAAAACATTGGGGGACAAACACATGCCATACCTCCCTGGACTCTCCCGGGTGTCTAGTTTTCAGAACTGTTTGGGTTTGCTACTTTGCAAAGAATACCACCGAGCCCCGGGCCACAAACTCAGATGCCCCCCCCCCAAAATCAAGGTAGTTTTGCAATGAGGTAATGTAAATTCACCACCGTACGATTTGAACCGTTTCCTGTTGCAGCCACTATGTCTATCCACGCAAGTGAGGTACCATTTTTTTCGGGAGACCTGGGGGCATGCTGGGTGGGTGGAAATTTGTTGATCCACGCAGATTCCAGAACTTTCCACCACAGAAATGTGAGGAAAATGTGTTTTTTTGTTCAAAATTTTATGTTTTCAAGGGATTCTGGGTAACAAAACCTGGGGGTAGGCGGACGAGTCACCCCATCCTGAATTGCCCTGGGTGTCTAGTTTTCAAAAATGTATAGGTTTGCTAGGTTTCCCTAGGTGCTGGCAGAGCTACTGCGCAAAAACAAAAGGTAGTCTTTTTGTCCGAATCGTGCTAAATTTCACTGGGAAATTGAGGTGCGACCATGCTGCGTTTTGCGCTGTTTCATGTCGCAGCCACTATGCCTAACCACGCAAGTGAGGTACAATTTTTTTCGGGAGACCTGGGTGCACGCTGGGTGAGTGGAAATTTGTTGATCCACGCAGATTCCAGAACTTTCCACCACAGAAATGTGAGGAAAATGTGTTTTTTTGGTCAAATTTTTATGTTTGCAAGGGATTCTGGGTGACAAAACCTGGGGGTAGGCAGACGAGTCACCCCATGCTGAATTGCCCTGGGTGTCTAGTTTTAAAAAAATGTATAGGTTTGCTAGGTTTCCCTAGGTGCTGGCAGAGCTACGGCGCAAAAACAAAAGGTAGTCTTTTTGTCCGAATCGTGCTAAATTTCACTGGGAAATTGAGGTGCAACCATGCTGCGTTTTGCGCTGTTTCATGTCGCAGCCACTATGCCTACCCACGCAAGTGAGGTACCATTTTTTTCGGGAGACCTGGGGGCACGCTGGGTAGGTGGAAATTTGTTGATCCACGCAGATTCCAGAACTTTCCACCACAGAAATGTGAGGAAAATGTGTTTTTTTGGTCAAATTTATATGTTTGCAAGGGATTCTGGGTAACAAAACCTGGGGGTAGGCAGACGAGTCACCCCATCCTGAATTGCCCTGGGTGTCTAGTTTTCAAAAATGTATAGGTTTGCTAGGTTTCCCTAGGTGCTGGCAGAGCTACGGCGCAGAAACAAAAGGTAGTCTTTTTGTCCGAATCGTGCTAAATTTCAATGGGAAATTGAGGTGCGACCATGCTGCGTTTTGCGCTGTTTCATGTCGCAGCCACTATGCCTACCCACGCAAGTGAGGTACCATTTTTTTCGGGAGACCTGGGGGCATGCTGGGTGAGTGGAAATTTGTTGATCCACGCAGATTCCAGAACTTTCCACCACAGAAATGTGAGGAAAATGTGTTTTTTTGGTCAAATTTTTATGTTTGCAAGGGATTCTGGGTGACAAAACCTGGAGGTAGGCAGACGAGTCACCCCATCCTGAATTGCCCTGGGTGTCTAGTTTTCAAAAATGTATAGGTTTGCTAGTTTTCCCTAGGTGCTGGCAGACCTACGGCGCAAAAACAAAAGCTAGTCTTTTTGTCCGAATCGTGCTAAATTTCACTGGGAAATTGAGGTGCGACCATGCTGCGTTTTTCGTTGTTTCATGTCGCAGCCACTATGCCTACCCACGCAAATGAGGTACCATTTTTTTCGAGAGACGTGGGGGCACGCTGGGTGGGTGGAAATTTGTTGATCCACGCAGATTCCAGAACTTTCCACCACAGAAATGTGAGGAAAATGTGTTTTTTTGGTCAAATGTTTATGTTTGCAAGGGATTCTGGGTAACAAAACCTGGGGGTAGGCAGACGAGTCACCCCATCCTGAATTGCCCTGGGTGTCTAGTTTTCAAACATGTATAGGTTTGCTAGGTTTCCCTAGGTGCTGGCAGAGCTACGGCGCAAAAACAAAAAGGTAGTTTTTTTGTCCGAATCGTGCTAAATTTCACTGGGAAATTGAGGTGCGACCATGCTGCGTTTTGCGCTGTTTCATGTCGCAGCCACTATGCCTACCCACACAAGTGAGGTACCATTTTTTTCGGGAGACCTGGGGGCACGCTGGGTGGGTGGAAATTTGTTGATCCACGCAGATTCCAGAACTTTCCACCACAGAAATGTGAGGAAAATGTGTTTTTTTGGTCAAATTTTTATGTTTGCAAGGGATTCTGGGTAACAAAACCTGGGGGTAGGCAGACGAGTCACCCCATCCTGAATTTCCCTGGGTGTCTAGTTTTCAAAAATGTATAGGTTTGCTAGGTTTCCCTAGGTGCTGGCAGAGCTACGGCGCAAAAACAAAAGAAAGTCTTTTTGTCCGAATCGTGCTAAATTTCACTGGGAAATTGAGGTGCGACCATGCTACGTTTTGTGCTGTTTCATGTCGCAGCCACTATGCCTACCCACGCAAGTGAGGTACCATTTTTTTGGGAGACCTGGGGGAACGCTGGGTGAGTGGAAATTTGTTGATCCACGCAGATTCCAGAACTTTCCACCACAGAAATGTGAGGAAAATGTGTTTTTTTGGTCAAATTTTTATGTTTGCAAGGGATTCTGGGTGACAACACCTGGGGGTAGGCAGACGAGTCACCCCATCCTGAATTGCCCTGGGTGTTTAGTTTTCAAAAATGTATAGGTTTGCTAGGTTTCCCTAGGTGCTGGCAGAGCTACGGCGCAAAAACAAAAGGTAGTCTTTTTGTCCGAATCGTGCTAAATATCACTGGGAAATTGAGGTGCGACCATGCTGCGTTTTTCGCTGTTTCATGTCGCAGCCACTATGCCTACCCACGCAAGTGAGGTACCATTTTTTTCGGGAGACCTGAGGGCACGCTGGGTGGGTGGAAATTTTTTGATCCACGCAGATTCCAGAACTTTCAACCACAGAAATGTGAGGAAAATTTGTTTTTTTGGTCAAATTTTTATGTTTGCAAGGGATTATGGGTAACAAAACCTGGGGGTAGGCAGACGAGTCACCCCATCCTGAATTGCCCTGGGTGTCTAGTTTTCAAAAATGTATAGGTTTGCTAGGTTTCCCTAGGTGCTGGCAGAGCTACGGCGCAAAAACAAAAGGTAGTCTTTTTGTCCGAATCGTGCTAAATTTCACTGGGAAATTGAGGTGCGACCATGCTGCGTTTTGCGCTGTTTCATGTCGCAGCCACTATGCCTACCCACGCAAGTGAGGTACCATTTTTTTCGGGAGACCTGGGGGCACGCTGGGTGCATGGAAATTTGTTGATCCACGCAGATTCCAGAACTTTTTACCACAGAAATGTGAGGAAAATGTGTTTTTTTGGTCAAATTTTTATGTTTGCAAGGGATTCTGGGTAACAAAACCTGGGGGTAGGCAGACGAGTCACCCCATCCTGAATTGCCCTGGGTGTCTAGTTTTCAAAAATGTATAGGTTTGCTAGGTTTTCCTAGGTGCTGGCAGAGCTACGGCGCAAAAACAAAAAGGTAGTTTTTTTGTCCGAATCGTGCTAAATTTCACTGGGAAATTGAGGTGCGACCATGCTGCGTTTTGCGCTGTTTCATGTCGCAGCCACTATGCCTACCCACGCAAGTGAGGTACCATTTTTTTCGGGAGACCTGGGGGCACGCTGGGTGGGTAGAAATTTGTTGATCCACGCAGATTCCAGAACTTTCTACCACAGAAATGTGAGGAAAATGTGTTTTTTTGGTCAAATTTTTATGTTTGCAAGGGATTCTGGGTAACAAAACCTGGGGGTAGGCAGACGAGTCACCCCATCCTGAATTTCCCTGGGTGTCTAGTTTTCAAAAATGTATAGGTTTGCTAGGTTTCCCTAGGTGCTGGCAGAGCTACGGCGCAAAAACAAAAAAAAGTCTTTTTGTCCGAATCGTGCTAAATTTCACTGGGAAATTGAGGTGCAACCATGCTGCGTTTTGTGCTGTTTCATGTCGCAGCCACTATGCCTACCCACGCAAGTGAGGTACCATTTTTTTTGGGAGACTTGGGGGAACGCTGGGTGAGTGGAAATTTGTTGATCCACGCAGATTCCAGAACTTTCCACCACAGAAATGTGAGGAAAATGTGTTTTTTTGGTCAAATTTTTATGTTTGCAAGGGATTCTGGGTGACAAAACCTGGGGGTAGGCAGACGAGTCACCCCATCCTGAATTGCCCTGGGTGTCTAGTTTTCAAAAATGTATAGGTTTACTAGGTTTCCCTAGGTGCTGGCAGAGCTACGGCGCAAAAACAAAAGGTAGTCTTTTTGTCCGAATCGTGCTAAATATCACTGGGAAATTGAGGTGCGACCATGCTGCGTTTTTTGCTGTTTCATGTCGCAGCCACTATGCCTACCCACGCAAGTGAGGTACCATTTTTTTCGGGAGACCTGGGGGCACGCTGGGTGGGTGGAAATTTTTTGATCCACGCAGATTCCAGAACTTTCAACCACAGAAATGTGAGGAAAATGTGTTTTTTGGGTCAAATTTTTATGTTTGCAAGGGATTATGGGTAACAAAACCTGGGGGTAGGCAGACGAGTCACCCCATCCTGAATTGCCCTGGGTGTCTAGTTTTCAAAAATGTATAGGTTTGCTAGGTTTCCCTAGGTGCTGGCAGAGCTACGGCGCAAAAACAAAAGGTAGTCTTTTTGTCCGAATCGTGCTAAATTTCACTGGGAAATTGAGGTGCGACCATGCTGCGTTTTTCGCTGTTTCATGTCGCAGCCACTATGCCTACCCACGCAAGTGAGGTACCATTTTTTTCGGGAGACCTGGGGGCACGCTGGGTGGGTAGAAATTTGTTGATCCACGCAGATTCCAGAACTTTCTACCACAGAAATGTGAGGAAAATGTGTTTTTTTGGTCAAATTTTTATGTTTGCAAGGGATTCTGGGTAACAAAACCTGGGGGTAGGCAGACGAGTCACCCCATCCTGAATTGCCCTGGTTGTCTAGTTTTCAAAAATGTATAGGTTTCCTAGGTTTCTCTAGGTGCTGGCAGAGCTACGGCGCAAAAACAAAAGGTAGTCTTTTTGTCCGAATCGTGCTAAATTTCACTGGGAAATTGAGGTGCGACCATTCTGCGTTTTGCGCTGTTTCATGTCGCAGCCACTATGCCTACCCACGCAAGTGAGGTACCATTTTTTTTGGGAGACCTGGGGGCACGCTGGGTGGGTGGAAATTTGTTGATCCACGCTGATTCCAGAACTTTATACCACAGAAATGTGAGGAAAATTTATTTTTTTGGTCAAATTTTTCGATTTGCAAGGGATTCTGGGTAACAAAACCTGGGGGTAGGCAGACGAGTCACCCCATCCTGAATTCCCCTGGGTGTCTAGTTTTTAAAAATGTATAGGTTTCCTAGGTTTCTCTAGGTGCTGGCAGAGCTACGGCTCAAAAACAAAAGGTAGTCTCTTTTTCCAAAGAACGTAAAATTTCACTGGGAAATTGAGGTGCGACCACATTGCATTTTGTGCCGTTTCCTGTCGTAGGCACAAGGCCGATCCACACAAGTGAGGTACTGTTTTTATTGGGAGACCTGGGGGAACGCTGGGTGGGTGGAAATGTGTTGATCCACGCAGATTCCAGAACTTTCCACCACAGAAATGTGAGGAAAATGTGTTTATTTTGTCAAAATCTTAGCTTTGCAAGGGATTCTGGGTAACAAAACCTGGTGGTAGGCAGTCAAGTCACCCCATCCTGAATTCCCCTGGGTGTCTACTTTTCAGAAATGTATAGGTTTGCTAGGTTTCCCTAGGTGCCGGCAGAGCTAGGGTGCAAAAACTACAGGTAGGCACTTTGCCAAAAAAGGGTCAATTTGTAACTGCTAAATTTAGGTGTGACCACGTTGCATTTTGCGCCGTTTGCTGTCGCAGGCACAAGGCCGACCCACACAAGTGAGGTACCGTTTTTATCGGGACACTTGGGGTAATTCAGATTTGTAAATCAACTGTTATTACCAATTGAGCTTTCATGCATTTCTCCCTTTGAATGAAAGACATTGTGTAAAAAAAAAATCTTTATGAAAAAATGACCAATAATTCTCATGCTAGTATGAGTATTCAAAACTTTGAAAATGTGCAATTATATACTGTTTCTGAAGTCTATAATGTGTACCCAATTCATAAATACATAGGTGTCTTTCATACAGATTATTCCATGTATACATTTTCCAAGACAAAGTGCACTATACCCAGTAAATGAAAAAATACCATTGCAAGTTGCTGCTCAGTTTTTGGATCTGGGTTCGTCGGGTTCTTGGTGAAACTACAAGTCCTATATATCCCCACAACCAGGAAGGTCTAAAAAATGTAACGGTATATTGCTTTCCAAGAGCTGTCAAAATTAGAAAAAGTTATAGGTGAAAACGTTGAGACAAAAGGCTGTTTTTTTCAACAAAATTTCAAATATTCCAATATCTAACTGTTAGTTTCTATAACGAAACCTTCATGGATTTAGACAAATGACCCCTTTCTGAATTCAGAATTTTGTCTACTTTTTGAAAATGTAAAGCTTTCCAGGATCCATTATTGCTTTCAAACTCATTTCTACCATTAACTGGAAGGAGGTGGAAAGCTCTAAAAATAGCAAAAATAGGCTATGTCCCAGAAAAATGCCAAAACTGAGTGAAAAATGTCGGTTCTCTGACAAAAGTCTGTCATTCCCTGAAAGCTGAGAAAATGGAGATTTCAGCCCCACAAACCCTTTTGTGATACCATTTTCAGGGAAAAACCCAGAGGCTTTCATTTGCAGCCCGTTTTTCCCATTTTTCTGAAAAAAACAAAAAAATCACTATATTTTGGTTAATTTATGGGACCCCTCCAAGGGAATCCACAAACCCTGGGCGCCTTTAGAATCCACATGATGTTGGAAGAAAAGGACGCAAATTTGGCGTGGATACCTTATGTGGTCAAAAAGTTACAAGGGCCTAAGCGCGCACTACTCCAAAACGCCAAAAAAAGCCTCAGCACAGGAGGGGAAAAGGCCTAGCAGCGAAGGGGTTAACGCAACTTTCAACATCGCAGCCTATCACGGGAAATTATGCTGTGTTAACTAAGTATTGACAACACAGAGGCACATTGCAATAGTGCCCCGACAATGCGTCAAATGTCCACGATAAAGTTAACTCGACACCACAAGAATGTGAAACACAAACGCAAGAAAACTTGCGATGAGGCCAATCGCGATACAAAAAGCAGCAAAAACCAGCAGCAGGCCTGCAAATCCCACGCGTCTGTGGGAAAAGGCACTACAAAAGCAACATAAACAACACACGAAAAACAATCCAAAGTGCGTAGCAACATGGATGCACCCTGACCGACTGCAGAGGACAACGCGAACCCCACAAGCCCCACAGACCACAAGCAAAGAACAACGGGGTCGGGGAAGGCCAAGGAGAAGAGGGAGAGGAAGATGGGGTGCAGTCCTCAGCAAAACCAGATCAGCGTCACTGAGGTGACAGAACACTACCATCAACTGACCCAAAATTAGGCTACTGTGAATGCAGTCGGAGTGTCGAGGAGGCCAATGGAGGAGGCCAAGAGGTGCTGGCATAATGTGAAAATCTAAACCAGGCACAAAGCTGCTGCCAACAGGAAGGCAGCAATGACGACAGGAGGTGGGAGCCCTGCGCCACAGGAGGAGCTGGAGGAAACGGCGGCCACAGTCATCAGTGTGGAGACAGTGCAAGGAGTCGGGAGTCCGGACACAGCTTGGGAGGACCTGACACAACATCAACAGGGTGAGTAACGACCAGGGACTGGGAGGATCGGGGGAGATGGGCACAATGGCACGATGTGTGGCACACTGCACACTCACAATGACCATGGATCATGTCCCTGATCCCCGTGGCACACTGCAGCACACACACATAGCAATAACAGCACATCCACATAGACCATAATGTGGTACAATGTGCAACCCCGGCACTGCAGAACAGAGGACACAACTGGCTCCGCACACTTGCAGAAACAGGCCAACTACACCTGACAGAGCTGGAAGCTGTGAGATGGAAATGTACACGTACAACCTCACATCCATCATGTAGTCCAAATGTCCACTGTCCCGCATCTAAATCCAGCACCTCCCAAACAGTCACAATGTATATTGTCATACAGTCTGCATGTAAACAAGAACAATGCACCAACATACATGTCAACACAATGTCAACATGCATCTCCTCTTCACATTGTAGAGGGACACGCAGCACCTTCAGCAGAGCAGACCACTCATCAGTGATGCCAAGGAGGACCGCCACACCTTCGACACCGACGTCCTACAACAGCCCATGGACATCCCACGCAACCCACCACCTGGACCAGGGCAGCCAAGCTACATAGAGAAGAACACAGCCCCTGCAACAGACCACACAGCAGAAAGCACCAGCTAGCACAGCTGGCTCCCAACACTTCACCGACCCACACATGGCATCCCAATGCCAGGTGTCAGAATGCCAAAAGGAGGTGGCTGAACAGGTGCAGGTGGGGTCCGAACCCATGGAAGATAAACTAGATCACATACATTGGTGTCTAATACCCTTCAGGGACCACCTACACCCCACAAAGGATACCCACACTGCCACAGAGACAAATGCAGATGCACATTTCCAGTACAGGACCACACTCAGGTGCATGCATATATCAGTCACACACCCACGTTGGCTCTGTGTACGATGGCCCAGTCCACTCCTCTTACGTATTGAGTGGGTGACGACAAAGCTACATGTTCAAGCTCTAAGCCACTGCCTGCCGGGACTTGTCTGCGTCCGCTGTACACAGCACAATGTAATGTCGTAGGGCCCAGGGCCCTCATGCATACTACATGACCGCAGGGTCAAACGCATATAGTATGTGGAACTGGCTACAGTTGGCAGGGCCACATGTACAGTGACGCCTGTGCCTGATGTGTATGGGGTGAGTGTAAGCCAGCCCACACGGAGTGGTTGGTGCCGGCAACCACTTGAACAGTGAACACTATTGAAACGGAAACTGAACCCACCAGCATAACAGAGTTTACTGCTGAGCAACATGGAGGGAACCGTAACCTTGGAGGCGGAGCTTCCAGCCCGGAGTTGGAGAATTCGGCCATGGCTAAAGCTCCACTACCGGCCGGAATCCCCACCTCCGGGCCGCAAGCTCCGCCTTCCAGCCAAAAGCTCTGCCTCTGGGCCGGAAGCTCCGCTTTCAAACCAGAAGCTCCGCCTGCGGATCGGAATTTCCGGCCCGAGTGCGGACATAAAGTTAGTAGTCGTAAATCCAGCAAAAAGAAACAACAACAGAACCCTGCCCACATTGAATAGTAAAAGTCCTACAAGAGGATCCTGAGGTTTAAGGAGGGGGACAACATGTAGTTTCAGAGCCAAAACTACATAGTACTTTTTAGTTTTTTTGTTTATTAAACATGTTATTGATATTTTTTGGTTTCATGATTTATCGCATTTCATAGATAGCGTTACAAACATTAAAATATGTATAAATTTAATAGAGTTTCATAATCAAAATGACAAATACAGTCCCATATGCACAGCACACATCATACACTTAAATTAATAACCAAATATATTTCACTACCTATCATTCAGTCATTCTTCCCCACATTCATACACAACAGTCTCAATGGTACATCAATGGCTTCAAATGAAATCAAGATGGATAGTGAGTCATTGACAGAAAAGGGGGGTGTGTGGGGCAGGAAAAGAATGGAAAACGGATCATCTGAAACAGAGATGATCCTGCCACCAACAGGGACTATGCCGATGCGTGTTTCGGTGTATAGGCCCACACAGGCCACACCTTCTTCAGGGCGATAAGGAACCAAGGAGTAGGGGGCAAAAACAGCTGGAAATACAAGAATATATGTATATATAAACAACAGCAGTGTATGTAGCTTTTCAATTTAGAATTATCTTTTACAAAATGTGTATGGCTCTGAATACAGGGGTTGCTCCAATTGGTACTATATCATTAGTTTAAAAAAAAATTAATTAACAACAGCTCAGGGATAAGGAACCATGACAACAACACATGTACACTGACACAGCTTGCAAGCATTCAATCATTAGTTCCTCCAATCATAAAAGGTCTGAGAATCTTTTTATTTATAAAACGGGGGTCCAAAGAGAAGGGGACTCATCTAAGATTTATTAAAGATGAGCGCCCAAGGGCAGCGTCCACAGGGTTTACCTGTTAGACTTAGACACCAAATAAAGAGGGGCGAGAAGAATCAGGGGCAACTCACCAATAGAAAATCAACTCTACTAGACCCCCTCACATGGGGTGGAGTTAGAACAAAGACTTTGTTCCTTTCTCATGCAATCTGGAGGAGACCCGAGACATATGGTTCCCAGGGTTTTTTGTATCGACAGGACCATCTGCATATAGATGAAAAAGATAAATAACAGCATGATCAGAGCCTCGCATTATGCTCAAATAAATCTCCTACAGGCGCATTTCCAAGGGATAAGTATGACACAAAGAGTTTAGTAGAGGGTACCTGAATGGAATCTCTGAGCTACCAAACAGGGGGTGAGAGTTTGGATCAAAATTCACAATCTGGAGCCAGCCATATATTTTAGGAGTCGCAGTAGCCTTGTCAAATGGATGATTCTAAAAGGGGTTTGGAGATGACAGGAAAAGCATATTAGTGGTATTGTCAATTCCAGAGGGATGGTCGGGGTTTCGGAGGAAGGTTATTCTTCATACAAAACCCCCGATAATAGGGTCAGATGGCTTTTATATAGAGGGAGCCATAGTACCGACCCTACCTTAACAGTGTTACTGCCCATATGGGAAGATAGGGAGGTGTAACTTTAGAACATATCCCAAGGGTAGTAACGCGCCCTGACATTAAGAAGTGCCAATGGGAGGCACGGATTTTTAATCATTGAATAAATATCCCCCCATGATGAAGAACGTTTTAAGGGGTTAAACACATAAAGATAGAAACTTTACCTTAACAAAAACTGGAATTATAACATGCGTTTCACTGTAGCTATTCGATTCAGCTTTTAAGGAGGTAGTATACGTCACAGAGTCAACAACGGGCAATCTGTAGACAAGATGACAAAGACGTGATAAATATGGGGCAGGGCTCTCTTTCTGGAAAACACCTAGCAGAAAGTGATCTAGCGATATAATGCAGGCTTTTATACAAATAGGGGAACAAAGCCAGGGCGATATGCCAAGCGTTCCATACTTCAATGGAAATGGATCTCAAGCACAAGGGGCAGGCAATAAGGATGGGTCCCCCTGCTAGGAAACGAAGTCCAGGGCCACTTACCCACGAGCTGAAGAAAAACGCTGTCGATGAGGGTTCTGATGCGCGCTTAGGCGGCTCTGTCATCCAAGGAACGCCAGGGAATGACCATTCCTCCCGCGTTATTTTAAACCAGAAACTGGGGAGAGACGCCCATCAATTAGCGTCTGAGGGAGGGATGACAAGATAAACAACGGACTATGAACCCGCAAAAGTTTTAATCGGGCGGCCATCTTGGAAGGGTGCTGATCAAACTCACGCTCCCCAGGGTATAACATCTGCTGTTGAGCTCACGATTTGGTGAGTTTGAGTAAAGGAATAAAGAGCAATTTGAGTAGATAGACTCTAAAAAAAGCGAATACAAGAATTGGTGAGTTTGAGTAAAGGAATGAAGAGCAATTTTAATGAATAAGCACTCAAAAACAGCGAATGCAAGAATTGAAATTTCATAAGAAGCAAAACTAGACAGAAATAAAAATAAATCATATTAGAGGGTCATCTAAAGACGATACAAATAGGTGCCAAAGGCCTCATTGCTAAATTGGCAACCCAGGAAGTGGGATCAATACTTCCAATTGCAATGAGAACAGTCTCAGGATGCAAATCAAGGCCACTAAGGGGGATATCCACATGGAACGTGGACAACCCCTAAGGTCCCACGCCCCAGAGGAATCAGAAGTCAGATTATAGGGGTATGTAAGGACCCACATTTTTTTCATCCTGTTCATGCCTCTGACTTCTCAGTGGCAACAAGATATCATGGTATCATGGTGGGGTTTTAACGGGACCCGCATATGGGTAAGGTCAAGGCATTCAATCAGAGCGAGGGGTCCCTCCAGGTATTTGAGGTTCTTAGGGAGGCACATATGGCATCGTCTCGGGGGGAGGGGTCAGACAAATAAATTATATGATGGCATTAGACTAAGGGCACTCCTCATTCAGGCCTTTCTTGACAGAGTTTATATAAAAAATCCAAAAGACCTCTCTCTTTTTGCGAAGAATCGCGGGATCCACTCCTGGTTTGGCCTGTATTTTTTCCAGTATAAGCCATCTTAGTTCCTTTTCAGAGTGCCCACGTTCTAGCCAGTGAGGAACAATGGGAGTGTTCATTTTCCCATTTCGGATATTGGACTTGTGCTCTCCAATTCTTAGACGGCATTGTCATCCTGTTTCCCCCACATAAGGCAAATTGCAGGGGCATAAGATCAGGTATACTACATTGCCTGTGCGGCAGTTGGTCAATCTTTTATTGCGCGCCACAGAGATGGTGCGTTCAGTGGTGGTGATAGTATCAACCACAGCGTTGGGACATGCCTGACAATTACCACATCGATGATTTCCGAAGATGGGGTTCAAGTTGGTAATAGCAATTTGTTGACTGATAGGATGATCCTGCATCTTGCCTTTTACAAGATGTTTTTTTAGATTCTTATTTCTTTTGAAGGCAAAGATGGGCCTGCAGAGTGGAGTTCTGTTCTCTTCCAGGTTAAGGAGGTGCCAGCAGGAATTAATGATTTGCCTGACTTTGTGATCAAGGTTGGAATGTCGGGTAATGAATACCAATTGATCAGAGGATTCTCTGTTCTTAGGTTGAAACATGCATTCCCAATTAAAGTATCTCACTCGCTTGAACGAGTGCTTGATCAGTTTTGTGGGGTATCCTCTGAATTTGAGTTTTTCTTTTAAGATGTCAGATTGGGCTAAGAAATCTCTAATATCAGTGCAGTTTCTCCGAATCCGGAGAAACTGACTGAAGGGTATACTATCCCTTTGACAGCGTGGGTGGAAGCTACCGTATTGTAGCAGCATGTTTCTTGCTGTGGGTTTTGTACATAGAGATACCCTCAGTTCTTTATCCTGGTGTTCCACCCAAATGTCAAGAAATTCAATTTTGACATTGCTTGCTTGGAGGGTAAATTTGAGAATCGGGTCTGCTGCATTAAGCCACATTATAAACTCATTTAGTGACTCATGGTCCCCCCTCCATATGAAAAAAATGTCATTAATGAATCATGACCATATTTTGACATTTTCATGGAAGGGGGCCATTTCATTGTAGATATGTACTTTCTCGAACTCTCCCACATGTAGGCAGACAATGCTGGGGGCACAGCTGGCCCCCATGCTGACTCCTCGTATCTGTTTGAACAGAGTGTTGTTGAACTCAAAATAGTTTTCATATAAAACCACCTCTAGGCATTGAAGTATGAAGGCGGCATTAAAGTAGTCGTAAATCCATTCTGTGAATACCAAAAGTAGTAAGTGCATTCTGTGAATACCAAAAGTAGTAAGTGCATTCTGTGAATACCAAAAGTAGTAAGTTTAGGATTTTGTCTTAAGTTAATTCTGTGAATCGGGCCCATGGCATTGAGGACCCCAAGGCTATCGTCTCAGAGGCCATCCAATATTCAATCAGACAGGGTCCCTGACTTGAGCTACACAGAGTTAGTGGCCCCGGATGCACAGCGGCTGACACAGGCACATCGCCACAGGACGGTGACTTGCGGTCCACTGAGGTAGACTGAGCGGGTCCTCGACAATGTCCAAGGGGACTGTGGCGGAGAGTCACGGGGAGAGTGGAAGGTCTCCTGCAGGGCATGATGCAGATGGCAGTGGCCGACCCGAAGCAGCAAACAGAGGAGTGGAATGCTACATCCTCGTTTCCACCACCAATTCAGTATCAGCTACATGAGGAAGAAAACTACCCCCTAGTCCATAGACTCAGGCGCCACCAAAGTTCCACCAGAGAGTGTCCATGAATGTCCGGGAACAGACAGTGACACTGGGGCTGGGAGGGGATGCGGTCTGCGATGAAGCCGGTACAATGATATGAACTACGCCATTGCTAAATCGAGACTCTCTGCCCTACTCGACTGCAATGTAGGCCGGAGGCAGCGGTCAGCAGTGTCCCGCAGCCACGTGTCGTTGGCTCACGATGCACAGAGTTAGTGACACCAGGGCAGTAGTCGGTAGTGTTCGATCACCTCCGTAGCGATGATCCTTTTTTCCTCCCGACTGCAACGCGTCATCCTCTTACACCTCTCCTTGCGTGCAATGATATGTACTCTGCCTTTGAAAAATCGATGCTCAGTTCCAATTGTGTGACCTAATCGAGCGCAGTGTAGGCCGAGGGCAGTAGTCCCACAGACACGTGTGATTGTGATGCTATGCACAGACTTGGTGTCACCAAATCGAAGGGAGTATAGTAACATCAACTCAGCCATAATTAATGTTCTCTGCCATGGTGTAATGAAGACTCAGTTCCAAATGTGTGACCTACTTTTTCCGCTGCATCTGCCGGTAGAGTATGTCAACAAGAAAGGAGTACTGCGGGCCTGTGTTGCGGAGTCTGTGATGGTCTGAGTAGGCTGCTAAGGTCGCGGGCCTCGGGCTCGGAGCTTGCACCGGCATGTGGGGGGCCCTCTTCGACACACGCCGGTGTCGGCAGGTGGGCATTGGGGCCTCAGTGCGCAGGGGTGGGCAAGACTGGTTCGGGGACCACCCGGGGTGCAGCAGGCACACGGGATCGCAGACAAGCCCACTCACAGCGGCAGCATTGGCCTCATGGTTGGGAGAGGGCCGCCGCCCTGGAAGACACGATGGGCATTCCTGAAGAGGACCACGCCCAGAGTTACGTGCCTTTTATTCACACCCCTACGCTGGCCTGGCATACACTGGGCCAGCCCACTCTGCTCACACTTACTGGGGGACGTAACAAGCTACATTTCTGCGATCTTCCCCACTGGCTGGGGTGACATGGTTGCAAACACTGTCTGCTACACTCCAAACACCAGCGGTGTTTGTCGACATGGATATGTGTGTGGTCTGCATACTGCTGTCTGTCCAGCACATCCATGCCACACTTGGCATTGTGTACATCCTCTTTCATTGTCACTTGCCTCCTTCACACATACTTGGTCCCCACCTCATCCCACATTCTGCTAATATGTAGCTGAGGTGCCATGCCGTTGATGGCTTATGTACATGGCTGGCCTAGGTTCCCACAGTAAGTTGTGCTGTTGTGTCTGGTGGGCGTGCATGTTATTCGGCATGTTGTCTGTGAGCTTGTGATGTGTGCATTCCCAGTGTTATGAGTTGCATGATTGTGGAGTTGAGGTTTGTGGTGTGTTCATTTGGTATTTGCAAATGAGCAGTTAATTTCCGTGGGTGCCATCCTGATAGCGCAGGTTGATGATGGACTATCGGAAGATGTAGGGATCATGCACACTGCCTGGGTGGTTGGCGACGAAGTTGGTGTAGATTCCGAGGTGGTCCAATATTGCCTGGACATTGGTGGAATATGTGCGCTTTCTGTTGTGGTTATTGTGTGCAGTGTTGCCAGGGGGCACAACCAGGACATGTGTGCAGTCAATTGCCCCCTGACACGTGCGGGAAGCCAGCTGTGGCGTAGACCCCTTGCTTAGTCTCTGGCTGTTCCTGTGCAGTGTGAAGGAAGTACAGATAGTGGGGTACCAAGCTGATGGTGTCATCCATGACTGTTGTGAGGGATTTGGATAGGGCTAGCTGTGTGACTCCTCCAACTCAAGCAGGTGTTGGTTGGAGGGTACCAGAGGCCAACATGTGCAGCATGGCCAGCAGCTTTTTCTGAGGTGGGATGTTGGTTGTCCGCTGTGTTGGTACCGTCAGCCTGTGGACAATGGTGGTCAGGTTGCGGAGGATGTTTGTTCCTTTGAGCCTTTATTGGGCAATGACATTCTCTGGTGTTGGGTCTGTGAGGTTGGTGCATTTTCTGAGGGTCACTGTCATTGTCTGCGCTGCCTCAGTGTTGGTCCGGGGTGGCGGGATACTGGAGGTGGTGGCAGTGGGTGTTGTTGCCCTCTTGGGGCTCCGCGCTGCATGTTTGTTGGCTCCATGGCATCTGTTGTTCTTCAGGTGTGGCTCTGGGCTGGGCTCCCTTTTGAGGTGCAGACAGTCGTCCGACTTTACACCAGGTCAGAGCAGGTGTTAATTTCTTGCTGCTAACTCTCCTTATTCCATTTTTTGGGTTCTTATCACCTATCTGGCTCGTCATTGAGAATGTTGCGGAGTGGCGTTTATGCGCCTTTTGGCACGGGAACGCCTACTCTAGATCTGATTAGCATTGTTGCTAGGCTCATCTGTGGCAATGTTTTTTGCGGCTGCTATCGCAAGTAAACTGGTGATATGGGCTGTTAGCACCAGCATGAGATTAGGGTGATATATTTATTACAACTTTGGCTGTGATAAAGTGCTGTTAAATCAGCAATAAGTCCTTGCGAATATGCCGCTCTGATTCATAGCCCAGTCCACTAATCTGTTCAATAAAATATGTCCAACAATTGTGACGGTGAAACTAATTAACGAAATAGGCTGTAGCACTTAGGATCTGACCGGTTGCCTTTTTTTGAAACGGGGACGATCACAGAGGAGGATGAAGCATCAGGGATAGACAATTTCATGACAGTGTTTAGGTAAAAGAGTTAAAAGAGGAGCCCAAAAGTCTATAGAAGACTTGAAACGGTCAAGTGGAATGACATCAGGACTGGGGGCCTATTTTGAAGGTAGCACTTGAATGGCATTTCTAACTTAAGCTAATATAAAGGTGATGGGACATACATGTGATAAGTCTGGCCAGCAAAGGGCATAGAGTTGGGAGCATCGTAAATTAATTTAAAACATTCGGCCATAACCGTAGGTTCAACAGGTGTCCCTACAATAGGCCAATTTACAATTTCCCAGAACTAGCAATGTTTCTTAATTGGCTAGCAGCTGTTCCCAGACTTCCTCTATCAAAGACCAATTTCACTCTGCTATGGTACTCTTAAATGTAGCTCGACATGTAAAAAACCATTTGCGGTCTCAAGGGACTGACTTAGGTACCTTCAGAAGAACTTGAGAAGCCCTAGAGCAGTTGTTATCAAACCATCTATGAGGTCTAAGATTTTGAGTGTTGTTCTTACCATTTATCATAGTAGGTATGCTGCAGCTAACATGAATGATGAATTTACAATAATATTAGCAGCGGAAGTATCATTAAGGCATGCGCCGATCTCAGTAAAACAATCCTCAATAGATCTCTATGGAAAGCTTCAGGTAACATTGTTCACCATTTCAATCTCTGACCCTGCAATGAAAGTGCTGTTGGTAAATTAATCTGGTACCTTTGCCTAAAATTCCAGCAAAAAAAAATGCTAAAAGAGGGTTATGGTCACTCAGAACACTCTGACTGACCTCAAATTTATTTAGCAAAGGTATTTTACAAAGCACTGGGTTCACCCATGTAAGGAGTGCCATATCTGTCCTTAATAAAGATGTTTAAAAAAAGCATTTTGAAAAACCCAATCTGTTTAAGAAGTAGTATCACTAGTATTATCCTCAGATTTATAGCTTATTGCAAGCAAGGCAGCTCCTCTTCTCTGCCCAGCTATTGAATACAAGTTGATGTAGTATGTCTACATAGAAAAATATACACATATCTTTTGTCTACAAAACAACAGCGCTTCTTTCCAAGGAATCACTTGTTGCCACAGATTAATTTGAAAAGTAAATTTTTTCTTCAGCTGGATTTTTCGAGGTGTGAGCTCTGAAGGGATAACACTATGACTGCTGTTTTGAGCTACTGATACCCACCTGTTCTCCCAGCTCCTGCTGTATTGGAAGTTGAATATGTTTTGTTTCCTGCTGTGATTATTTTCTGAGCTGACATGCCTGCCTGCAGCTCATGAATGACACAGTGAGCTACAGAGATGAGCCATATGGCAACTTTAAATCACTGAAACTGGACTTTGTCAAATATGTGGTACATTGACTTTTTAAAATGAAAAAGAGTGACCAATATCTTTCTATCTACTATCTATCTATCTATATATCTATCTATCTATCTATCTATCTATCTATCTATCTATCTATCTATCTATCTATCTATCTATCTATCTATCTATCTATCTATCTATCTATCTATCTATCTATCTATCTATCTATCTATCTATCTATCTATCTATCTATCTATCTATCTATCTATCTATCTATCTATCTATCTATCTATCTATCTACCTATCTATCGATCTATCTATCTATCTATCTATCTATCTATCTATCTATCTATCTATCTATCTATCTATCTATCAATCTATCTATCTCTGTATGTCTGTTTCTCCGTCTATCTATCTATCTATCTATCTATCTGTCTGTCTGTCTGTCTGTCTGTCTGTCTGTCTGTCTGTCTGTCTATCTATCTATCTATCTATCTATCTATCTATATATCTGTCTATGTCTGTGTTTCTGTTTCTCGGTCTGTCCATCTATCTCTCTGGCTATCTCTATCTATCTATCTATCTATCTATCTATCTATCTATCTATCTATCTATCTATCTATCTATCTATCTATCTATCTATCTATCTATCTATCTATCTATCTATCTACATTAACATATATTCACTGAGAAAAACAAATGTTAAGGTAACGTCATAGTAAGATGTTGAAATAACACAAAAACAAATCTTTATCAACCAAAAATATACTGTTTTTAAACCAAAAATATACTGAAGCACTGAAATTTAACAGTTATAGTTTACTGAGCTAACTGTAACTTGCACCCCCGCCATGCACTGCTAATACCCTCACAGATTAGATTGCTCATTACCTGTTTAATGACATCACTGAAGACATCCCAAATGTTATGTTATGTAGATTTGTAGAATGAACTACTTGCCCATGAAGGTAATGAGGTGCTTGATCAGGTGTGTGGGTGTGAGGGTTCCGCTGAATTATTAGAAGAGCCAGGTCTTCAGCCTCTTGCAGAATTCAAGAAGTGAGGAGAAGGCCCTGATGTGTTGCGGGAGGATGTTTCATATTTTGGGTGCGATGCATGAGAACGAGGGAGCTCCTACTCTGCTTTTGGGAATGTGGGAGTGTGTGGGAGTGGGAGTAAGACAGATTGCAGGTGTCTGGCAGGCTGGTAAAAGTGTATGCAGCTGTTCAGTTAATTTGGTCTAAAGATGTATAAGTCTGTGGCCGTGCTGACGGAGGTTCCTGAGGAACGGCCTCAGGGTTGGGGGAATTGGCAGCCTCCTTCCTCTCTTCCTCACCACATCACGATTCACTTTCCACAGGGAGAGGACCGCACTGAGGAGGGATTGGGGTGCGGCTCTGAGACGAGCTGCCAGTGCTTCTTTCTCTCTTTGTTTCCGAGTTAGCCCACGCCTCGGGCACCAGGCTTTAAAGCACTTTCCACTTGCTGGCTTATAGATAACAATGGACTTGCCCAATGTAACACTTACCACGCACTTCCCATCATCAAAGAGCTCTCCACACGCTCTAGACTGGTAAGCACAGTGTTAATATTTTCACAGAGATTGAAGACAAAGACAAGCACTCCTCCTTCACTGAGCTGACAAAGAATACAGTGCTCCTTTCACTTTTTCAAGTAACAGGGTAAAGAGCAGTCCAGACCTCCCTCTGCTCTAGGCAGGAGCAGCAACTGCAGGCCTGATCTACCCCACACACATCAGGGGCAGTGCTCCCCACACAATTTCTTCATCTCTCCTCCCAGGAAGGTTATTTTGTTTGATTATTTTGATTTCCTTGAGACTTCCATCAGGAGGCAAGCACAAACAAGCTCTTGGAGATTCTCTTGACATGCAGGATACCACAGCAGGACAAAATAGTCAGTCCTTTTCCTTCATCACAGGCAGAAGCAGCAACTGCAGGCCAACCCAAACCCTCACTCAGAAAAGGCAGTGCTCCTCACACAGTCCTTCTGCTCTTCTTTTTGGCAGGGTCCTCTTGTTTCTTTACGTAATCTCAAGTCTTGGGGTTATAGGTCCCATACTTATACCCCACTTTGTCATTGTTCTCTTTGATTCAGAGTCTCTGAGCTCAGTCCAAACCAGTTCCATCCACCCTGGTCCAGCATGACCACAGGGGGTGAAGGCAGCATTGTACAACGGAGACATAGCCTATTCAGTTGATAGCAAAACTTCTCCCACTACTCTAAATGCAGTCCAGGTCTATTCAGCCCAGCTATGAGTCACTCAGGCAAGGCAGGACACACCTCCACCCCCCCCCCCTTGGGACTGTTTAGAGTGAATGAACATCCATAGCTCCTGTTACTCCAAAACCAGATGCTGAATACAGTCAGAGGTACACAGAATTATCAAGTAAGAA
Source organism: Lissotriton helveticus (assembly GCF_964261635.1). NCBI lineage: Eukaryota > Metazoa > Chordata > Amphibia > Caudata > Salamandridae > Lissotriton > Lissotriton helveticus. Next base: position 1,595,347,813 of record NC_136059.1, on the reverse strand, counting down.
TATGTTCACTTTCTGAAAGTGGCATTTTCAGCATACACAATTTAAAAACTGCCTTTATCACAAGGTATGTTATGATATTTTGCGTTCAGGGAGTCTAAACTTTATTTTTCTGTCTTGACCCGATTGAAAGTTACACTTGGAAAATGTTTACGGAGCAGCTCCAATGAGAGCCTATAAGACAGACAACTTTTCAATAATGAAACACAAAATACACAGTAGTTCACTATCAGGGCATGTCACACACACCTGATACACCTGAACATGTCCTAACTTTCACATACACTGTACCCTGCCCATGAGGTACCTTGGGCTTACTTGGTGGGTGCCTTACATGTAGGAAAAGGGAAGGTTGGGGCCTGGAAAGTGAGTGCACTTGCCAGGTCAACATGACAGTTTACTACTGTGGCAGGTCTGAGATACATTTACAGGTCTACTCATGTGGATTACACAACCAGTGCTTCAAGCCTAGTAGTAGCATTTGAATTGCAGGGACTGGCATACTCAGTGCACTTTACTAAGAACTTACCAGTAAATCAAATATGCCAATCATGAATGACCAATCATAATTGTAATATGCACAGAGAGTATAGGCACTTTAGCACTGATCAGCAGTGGTACAGTGCCAAGAATCCTATAGCCAATGAAAACAGGGTCAGAAAAATAGGAGACGAAAGGCAAAAAGTCTGCTGATAAACTTGAAAAAAGGGCTGGGTCCAACAAAAGGGCTTTGTATGTGTGTGGGAGGAGTTCAACGTGACTGCTTCTGAATGGGGAGCCAGTGGTGCTCCTTGAGTCGTGGTGCAATTTTGGTGCTTGCAGCAGCATTCAGGATGGTCTGAAGTATTTGTAGGAGTTGATTTTTGTATAAAGTGCATTGCCTTCGTTGAGCCCACTTGGGATGAGTGCTTGCCTGACCGTTCGTCTGCTGTCCTCTGGCAGTAAATTGAAGATCTTTTGTAAAAACCATAGGATGTGGAAGCATGTGGTGCCAAATGCATTCATTTGTGTCATCATGTCATCTGATGATGATGATTTCTTTTGTGGTTGCTGTATGTTGGTCCAAGCTTCACAGCCCATCAGGTAAAGCCCCATGGGGAGGTCTTGTTTTGGAAAACCAGGACTTCTGTCTTTTCTGAGTTGAGTTTCAAGCAGTTGGTTCCCATCCAGTCATCTACCATGGTTGTGCAGTTATTGAAGATGATTATGGTGGTGGCTTTCTTGTCTGTAATGGAGAGAATGAGGTGAGTATCATCAGAGTATGTGGTAATGCTGATGCCTTGGAATCAGATGACGTTGGCTAGTGGAGTGATACTGATGTTGAACAAGCTGGGACTGAGGGGCGACCCCTCTGGAACTCTGCAGATTAGGTTTATGGTCTCCAATGTGAAGAGTGGCCCTCTGACCCATTGGACTGTCATGTAAACTTCTGATGAGAGTGTTAATGGAGACAGTGCTGAAGAATACAAACAGGCCAAGAAGGATGAGGGCCTCCGTTTCTACTTATTATGGCATTATCTTGATGATGGTGGCGATGGTGAGTGCTGTTTTGGAGCTATGGTTCTTTATGAATCAATATTATGTGTTGTCCAGCAGGTGGTGAAGCTCGAGGTAGGTGGGGACTTGCGTGTTGATGGCCTTCTCAATCATTTGGCTGGTTAGGGAGATCGGACAAAAGTTGTACAGTTGTTTCCAGTCAGCTTTTTTGAGGAAGGCATTGACTTCTACATGTTTCCTGTCATGAAGGGAATGTGGCAGACATGATGAAGGCATTAATGATGTGGGTGAGGGCAGTGCTGATTGGTGATGTCAGCTTGTAGATGTGGTGAGGGCATGGGTCTGCATGATTGTTGTTTTGTCTCTGGTGAGAGGTGTCCATTTGGTAGGTGGCATCCTGTGTGCTGATGGGAATGTTGGCTATGAGATCATTAGGGTCAAGTTAGTGTGTGAAGGCGCTGTAGATGTTTGCCTTTTTGCTGTGGAAGAAGTTCTATAAGTTGTTGAGGCCGAAGGTGTGGTAAAGTCCTTGACGATTGATAAGGTATCCTTGCATATGTTGGAGCTTCCTCCAATGCATTCAGCTAGTGCTCTTTTCTTGGTGTCCCTTAGTTGCTGGTGGTAGCATATGGGTACATCAACAACAAATATAATTAAGGGGGACCCAAGGGCAGTTTAACGACCAGCTCTGAATACAAGCCCTACTAACATTTATCGCAAAAGAGTATCAGAGGGTCAGATTCCTACAGGTGATTACTATGAACAGGGGTGGTTACCAAACAGCCAAGCAGTAGAAGTTATAACAGCCAGGTCAGGTTTGCGTCTGATCTCTGGCACCCATCAGTCACCACTCGGAACCGCCCTTCATCATTTGGGGCTCCGAGGACAGACAATGCACCTGTTATTTTCTCCAACAGAGAAGGACTGGCTCTCCTGTTGGGCAGGGTGTGGTTGTTGAAAGTTAGAAAGACATGTACTCACAACGTGGCTGACGGGGTAAAAAAGAGTGCAGTGCTAGGAAAAAGTAATACCAAGAGTAATAAGAAAAGTGAGTAAAATTGGTTTGAGGAGCAAAAATATTTTATTAAAGTGTAGCTCCCGACACCAAGGTTAAAAAATAGCCAAGACAGGGAAAAATTTATAATCTGTCTAGCGGTGGAACGTGGTCAACATGTTTCAGCAATTCATGGCCCTCTGGCCTTGCTTTCTTCAGGACCTATCAATGACGCTACTGCAAACAAAAAAAACCCTATAGTGAGAAGATTTGTGTTCTATAGAAAGAGGATGAGTACATGGAACGATTTAGTTATTGGTTTAAATGTCACCTGAACCTTCTAGGTGTACTCGTTCCGCAACCTCTTACGAATTCAGTGTTCGACTGAAAAAGAAATGCATGGCATAAGTACATCACCCACCACCTGTCCAACAGTAAACTACCTTGTCCACCATCGATCATTCTCAACATTGGTGAGATCTATATCCAAGACATTCAATCACTACACACTGTATTCTACTAGTGTCATCCCATATTGTTAGAATTTGAATTTTTTTTTACAAATTTCACGGACTACTTCTTACCTGATTTGTAAGAAGTAAAGACCTCACCCCACCTGGCTGCGGCTCAGGACATAGGTGAAGCACCGCTCTGAAAAAGGTGAATAAATCCAACAACTGAATCACTCACCAAAATGTCAACAAAAGATTCGTTCATTCGTCGCCGAGACATACTGTCATAGTTTGTGATAATGATAATGTGATAATTTGCCATTCGGGCAATTCCTGCGAGTTCAAAGAAATTGCTCCACTGGCACAGCCTTTAAGATGCATTCTTCGGCACTTAAGACTCAACTCATCAATAGGAAATATCCTCCTCGCCTGGTACATCGAGCCATGAAACGGGCTAGTAACAACAGCCGAGCAGCAATACTGGAACCATCCCCCCCGAAACCACCACTGGAAAGACTTACTTTTGTACACACTTTTGGCACATTATCAAACAATATCAAAAAAGCAGTAAAGAAACGTTGGTCGATCTTGAACTCAGGACCCCATTCGATCCCACAGCCGTTATTCTCCTTTAAGAGAGGTCCTAATTTGAGAGACCGAATGGTCCATACTAGACCAGGTGACGAGACCCTTAGAGCGGTGGGCACTTTATGGGACCTCCCTCCAGTATCCGGCCATCATCCATGTGGCACATGTCAATCATGTGCTCAAACGTCAAAAACTACAGAAATTGACATCGGTACATCTAGACCCTGGAGGCAAGTGAGATTTACTAATTGCAATAGCGATAAATTAATTTACTTGATCACCTGCCCCTGCGGCCTCAGATACGTAGGGATGACTACTCGCAAGATCAAGGTGAGGCTGTCTGAACACAGAATTACCATCAACTGCAAGAGGCAGGCAACAAGACTTACCACTCATTTCATTACCTTTAATCACCCACCGACGTCATTCAAATGGACGGTCCTAGAGAAACCGTTCATTCCGTCCCACGTCACAAATGTGAGCAATTTCCTGCTTAAGAAAGAGCAAAAATGAGTTTTGACCCTTGGCACTGATCGTACAGGTTTGAACGATGACATACCCTGGTCTTCGTTCTGATACTACTACCTGATTAATATTCTGCTGTGTGACCAAGATTTAAATAAACATTTAAATGTGCTAATAATCATATTTCAAAAAAAAATTCTATTCAGTGGTCAATCCGGTATCACAGAGTCAAATGCTACCTTTCTGGTGAACTTTTAACCTCTGGGGGACACCTACTACCATTAAAAGTCACAGAGGGGCTGAGGTTTGCTCTATTACTAACAGCGCGCAGACTTGACCCTGGCAAACACCGTAGTTCGGTGTTTATTTACCTACTGTCTCTATAACAACGCGGGAGCTGCCCGCTATTGGTTGCATTCCTTTACCGCTGACCCAATCCCTGCACGCTATAGACAGAATGCCTCTAGCGCAGACCCTATCTCAGCGCGTCTGGCAAAACTAACGCGTGACGCGGCTCCATCGCGTATCACGTGGTTACATTGGGCCAATCAGATACAACTAAACAAAAGAGAGTGTAAACGGACTGCCGGCACCTCCCCAGACGGCACAGATGCCGCGTTGGAGTACCGACGGAGAGGTAAGGCTTCCGTGGGTGCATTGAGCACGCTTGTTATCTATTGTTGCTGGCACCCATATTATTACAGGGCACAGCATCCCCGTTTTGACAACATATACAGAGCGAGTTTGGGGCGAAGTGGTTCCTTGTCACGCTGCATCGCTGAAATACTGGTATTTTTTTAATCAACTAAGGGATCACTGCCACTGCATGTATCCATGCAAGTGGTAGCACTGCCTGAGGGCATATGTTCAGCAGTAGCACGATATCTCCTTATAATATACAGTATGCTGAGAGCAGGCTTAATACTATGGAATAACCCCATGTTTACAATTCGAAATCCAGATGGACACTTGGCTAAACAGGCTGAAAACGGGTATGACATCAATTGTACCGTTCGGCTGTGTTACACTAGCACACTACCATACTCTTGTGTGCCCTAGCCTTAAACTATGACAGTATGTCTCAGCGACGAATGAACGAATCTTTTGTTGACATTTTGGTGAGTGATTCAGTTGTTGGATTTATTCACCTTTTTCAGAGCGGTGCTTCACCTATGTCCTGAGCCGCAGCCAGGTGGGGTGAGGTCTTTACTTCTTACAAATCAGGTAAGAAGTAGTCCGTGAAATTTGTAAAAAAAATTCAAATTCTAACAATATGGGATGACACTAGTAGAATACAGTGTGTAGTGATTGAATGTCTTGGATATAGATCTCACCAATGTTGAGAATGATCGATGGTGGACAAGGTAGTTTACTGTTGGACAGGTGGTGGGTGATGTACTTATGCCATGCATTTCTTTTTCAGTCGAACACTAAATTCGTAAGAGGTTGCGGAACGAGTACACCTAGAAGGTTCAGGTGACATTTAAACCAATAACTAAATCGTTCCATGTACTCATCCTCTTTCTATAGAACACAAATCTTCTCACTATAGGCGTTTTTTTTGTTTGCAGTAGCGTCATTGATAGGTCCTGAAGAAAGCAAGGCCAGAGGGCCATGAATTGCTGAAACATGTTGACCACGTTCCACCGCTAGACAGATTATAAATTTTTCCCTGTCTTGGCTATTTTTTAACCTTGGTGTCGGGAGCTACACTTTAATAAAATATTTTTGCTCCTCAAACCAATTTTACTCACTTTTCTTATTACTCTTGGTATTACTTTTTCCTAGCACTGCACTCTTTTTTACCCCGTCAGCCACGTTGTGAGTACATGTCTTTCTAACTTTCAACAACCACACCCTGCCCAACAGGAGGGCCAGTCCTTCTCTGTTGGAGAAAATAACAGGTGCGTTGTCTGTCCTCGGAGCCCCAAATGATGAAGGGCGGTTCCGAGTGGTGACTGATGGGTGCCAGAGATTGGACGCAAACCTGACCTGGCTGTTATAACTTCTACTGCTTGGCTGTTTGGTAACCACCCCTGTTCATAGTAATCACCTGTAGGAATCTGACCCTCTGATACTCTTTTGCGATAAAAGCATATGGGTACAGCCTTGAGGTGGTTATATTGGTGATTACGTGGGTTGTTCTCCATTTCCTTTATAGCTGTTTACAATATTTTATTTTCCAAAGGTCCTCTGTGTACCAGCTTGCCTGATTTTTGGTTCTTCTTTGCTTGTTCAATTTGATGGATGTGAGGGAGTCCATGCACTTCTTAGTCAAGTTGTTGAATTTGGTGATATCCTTATTGAGTCTGTCTGTGGGATTAGATCAATTTGCGCTGAGGGTGCTGAGTCAGTCAATTTTTAAGATTTTTCCCCAGCTATGGCTTGGTTGGCTGATACTGGTGGGTGCGCTGACTTGCTGTGTGTTGATCTGGAAGTGGATTATGAAGTGGTCGGTCTATATAACGCCATTGTGGATTTGTATTTGATGCTGTCCCTGGTGGTGAAGATGGGGTCTAGTGTGTGTCCTGCAGTGTGCCGGGACAAGCTGGGCGAGCTCTCTCTTGCTTGTGCTATCAAAGAGTGCTGTTGAGCAAGGGGTTGATTCTTTCTTCCAGGTAGAAATTGAGGTCTCTGAGGAGTATGTAATTTCTGGAGTCAATGTTTAGCTGAGCGATGAAGTTCATAATGAGGCTGGTGAAAATAGCTTGCAGTCCATGTGGTCGGTAGGCAAGGGTCTTGTTCAAGTCGTTGGTTTTGGATATGTTGAGCTTGAAGTACAGACGTTCAATTAATGGAGTTGTCTTCCCTGTAAATGTTGAGCATTTGATGGATTCCTTCTAGATGATTCTGCTCCCATGTCCTGACTTGAGGGATTTTGTAGCCTGCTGGGATTGCCACAGCAATGTCAGGTGCTGATGTAGAGTTGAGCCCTGTTTCCTTGATGAAGAGGAGATCCAGTGTATCGCTGCTCAGTAGATTCCACATTTTGGTTGCATGCTTGCTGAGTAATCAGCTGTTGAGTAGCATGCATGCGAGTGAGAGTTGTTGTGTGATTTTGCTATGGCATGCGGTGTTTGGTGGGGGTGCTGGTGGTGTTACTGGTGTTTGCATGGGGTGTGTGGGTGGGAGGCTGCAGGAGAACCAGCAGTGGGTGCCAGTGAAGGCTTCTACCTTGATGTGTGGTGCAGCGGGAGATCTGCATCCTGAGTCGAGTAACCGAAGGAGGGCTGTGGAGATCAGACCATGATTGCTGGTGCTGAGCCTGGACTGAGTGCAGACGGGCGATGACAGGCTTTCCTTTGGTTTCCCTTTGGCATGCCATCGGCACGCTTGTTGCTCCATTAAGTATGTCCTGGAAAGGGAGAGGATCACGGGGGTGGGTGATCTGCTAGGTGCTAGAAGAATAGGCGGGAAAGCGATGTGGCAGGAAGAGCATGTTAGGAGCAGGTTAGGTCGGAGAATGTCCATGGGGTGAGAGGGGCTGGGGGAGTGCAGCAGAGAAGGCCTGAATGAGGGAAAAGTTATTAAAATGGAAAAGCATAAAACAGTCTAAAAACGGGTAAAAGAGCAGAGGCTCAGATGGGTGACATGAATATGAAGCAAAGGGGATGAGAGTCAAGAGTGGTAAGAGGCTCAGAGTGGTGATAAGTAAATGGAACAAGAGCGGGTGAGAGGCAAGGGTGAAAAAAGAGGTTCAGTGGGGTTAAAGGAAAGGAGAACAAGGCAGGATGAGAAGCAAAGGGCTAAGAAAGGCCAGAGACAAGAATTGATGAGTGAAAGAGGCTGGAAATTAAAACAGTTAGAGATACAATAGAAGGAGCATGAGGGAGGTGAGAGAAAAATAACTTTGCAGAAAAAGAATGGGTGAGAGAGAAAGAGAGAGGAGAGAAGGAGCTGTCCACAACCCATTCCCCGAAGAAAATGGAACAAAATCACCACCGAACAACTCCTCACATCACTCAGCCAAAACACTCCCACCCCGGCAACGGACCCAGACCTAGCGGCCACCAACCTCAGGCAATGGATTACCCACAGTGCGGACGAACTAGCACCCCTGAAAAAACACCAGTCGAAATCATCCAGCAAAAAAGCTCCCTGGTTCAATGATGACCTCAAAAAATCCAAGAAGACATGCCGCACCCTGGAGAAGAATTGGAGAAAAGAACCAACTTCAGACAACATGGACTCCCTCAAGACAGCCACCCGCAAACACCACCAACTGATCCGATCCGCCAAGAAATCGGCACTTAAGAACCGTCTCGACAACAATTCTCATAACAGCAAGGAACTCTTCAATATCGTCAAAGAATTCACCAACCCTCCCGCAGCATCCAACGACATCACTAACTCCCAAGACCTCTGTGATGCGCTATCCTCCTTCTTCTACAACAAAATTGCCGACATGCACAACAGCTTCAAGAATACCCCCAATGACCAACTCACCCCACCCACTTCAGATCCCACCCCTCCAACTAACTACCTCAACTCCTGGAACCCAATCACCATTGAAGACACCATCCGCCTCATGAACTCAATCCACTCTGGCTCACCTTCCGACCCCTGCCCCCACTTCATCTTCAACAAAGCTGACTCCATCATCGCTCCCCAACTCCGCGATGTCATCAACTGCTCCTTCGACTCCGCCACCTTTCCAGAAATATGGAAACACGCCGAACTCAGCGCCCTTCTGAAAAAACCAACAGCAGACCCCTCAGATCTGAAAAACTACCGACCCATTTCCCTACTCCCTTTCCCGGCCAAAGTCATCGAAAAAGCCGTCAATAGCCAACTAGCAGCCTTCCTTGAATGCAACAACTCTCTGGATCCCTCACAGAACGGCTTTCGAGCCAAACACAGCACCGAAACCGCCCTCATTGCGGCGACCGACGACATCCGAGCACTCCTGGACAACGGTGAAACAGTGGCCCTCATTCTACTCGACCTCTCCGCCGCCTTCGACACTGTCTGTCACAACACCCTCATACAACGCCTCAACAACATCGGCATACAAGGAAAAGCCTTGGACTGGATCATCTCGTTCCTAGCCGGAAGAACACAGAGAGTCCGACTCCCCCCATTCTACTCAGAGCCCACCGAAGTCATCTGCGGCGTACCTCAAGGCTCCTCACTCAGTCCCACCCTCTTCAACGTCTACATGAGTCCCCTCGCCTCCATCGCGCGCCAACACAACCTCAACATCATCTCCCACGCCGACGACACCCAGCTAATCCTTTCCCTCACCAAAGACCCCAACACCGCCAAAAACAACCTTCACGAAGGTATGAAAGAAGTAGCCGAATGGATGAAACAGAGCCGCTTAAAACTCAACTCAGACAAAACGGAGGTGCTCATCCTAGGATCCTCCCCCTCAGCTTGGGACGACTCCTGGTGGCCTTCCGCTCTGGGTTCTGCGCCCACACCCACAGACCATGCACGTAACCTTGGCTTCATTCTAGACTCCTCCCTCTCAATGTCCAGACAAGTCAACGCCGTATCATCCTCCTGCTTCAACGTCCTTCGCATTCTCAAAAAGATCTTCCGCTGGATCCCCCTCGAAACAAGAAAAACTGTCACCCATGCACTGGCCACGAGTCGACTGGACTATGGCAACACACTCTACGCCGGAATTACAACAAAATTGCAGAAAAAACTCCAGCGCATCCAAAACGCATCAGCGAGACTCATATTAGACATCCCGCGCCAAGAGCACATCACCGGTCACTTAAAAAACCTCCACTGGCTTCCCGTCAACAAAAGAATTACTTTCCGCCTTCTTACCCACGCACACAAGTCCCTTTATAATCTAGGACCCGAATGCCTCAACACCCGACTGTCCTTCTACTATCCCACCCGCCAACTAAGATCATCCAATCAAGCCCTCGCCGCAGTCCCGCGCATCCGAAAAACCACCATGGGTGGCAGATCCTTCTCCTTCCTGGCTGCCAAGACCTGGAACTCACTCCCCACCCACCTCCGCCTTACTCAGAATCACATCTCCTTCAGAAAAGAACTGAAAACATGGCTATTCGATAAAAAGTAAACCCCTCCCTCCAGCGCCTTGAGACCCTCTGGGTGAGTAGTGTGCTTTATAAATACACAAACTTGAACTTGAACTTGTAGAGAGAAGGACGACATAGGAGAGGAGTGTAGCAGGAGTCTCAAGCCATAGGAGCTGGGTCTGAACATGAACCGGTGCAAGCTTAAGAACCAGCCCAAGAAAAATGTGAGGTAATTTTTCGAACAAAAAAGGGAATTAATACATTCGTCTTATCAAAAAGAACAACTAAAAAAACATAAAATCAAAGTATGTCCATACCAAGAGTTATGTTCGATATATTGATGATATTATTAATCAGCTTGAGCATATGGATTTTGATCCCGATGATGAATTGTTGGTCTGCTTGGACATTGAGTCATTGTATACCAACATTCCTCAGTGCGAAATGATTCAGATGACTAAGGAAGCTCCTAAAACTAGAACTGGCCCAGTGTGTGTTCCGACTGAGTTTATTATTGAACTTTTGACCACCTCCCTCACTTGCAATTTGAATTTAATGGCGAGTATGTTCTACAAGTGAAGGGTACTTCGATGAGGGGGTTCTTATGCCCCCAACTTTGCAATGTTGTATGTTGATAATTTTGAAAGACGCACCATATATGATTGTACAGTTAACCTTACTTTTGACAATGTGAGTCATTGGGGTGGCTACATTAATGATATTGTTTTCATCTGGACTTTAAATGAATCCAGCGTATCCCTTTTTCTTAAATGGCTCAATTCCTGCTCTCCTGGTCTAAATTTCACATCCCTTTAAAGCAATGAGCAGATGGACATTTTGGATCTTACAATTGTCCCCATGATGGCAAATTAGCAATGAAACTTTACACCAAACTCATGGGTGGTCGTAATACCTTTTTACAATACACAAGTCTTCACCCTAAAGGCCTAAAAGATAAATTTCCTTTTGGGCAATTTCTGCGTATATGCCGAAACTTTAGATTTGGCGCAGACTACTTTGGGAGGCGGACTTTTTAGCCCAAAAACTTGAATATCGTGGTTACCACCAGCGCTTAATTAAAAGATCATTTAAAAGGTCCTGGTATAACCACCATGAATTTTTACTTGCCCCCCAACCCGGAAAAAAAGATGGAGAGAATTCCATGTGTAACCACATTTGGGACACAATGGGATTAATACAATTATCAGAAAACATTGGCCACTAATTCAATTAATAGGCATTTCTAAGGGCCAAACTTTGTTTTTCTTCAAAAGGGGCTGGAATATGAGTGACCATCGTGTAGAAGCTTCTTTGCCCCAGGCTAATTCACCTAATTTGGCCTCTGTGTGGGGCATCAATTGATCATGGGCCATTATCGATGCAGTAATTGTGCTAATGTGACAATCTGCATCTAACACTAAACAATTTTTACATGATGACATAGTGTTTAATCTCAGAGACCACACTAACTGCAATTCTCAAAATGTAGTTAATGCATTGTGGTGTCTCTGTAAGCTCATTTATGTATGCCAGACTACACAGAAAGTAAAGACTCGCCTTTTACAAAATAAAAGCCGCAACAGATGTCGAAATGAACCTGCCCCTTTGGTGTCCTGTTTTCTTGAATTCAATCACTCTCCGGTTGAAATACGATGACAGGTGTTTGAACTTATACAGAAACCTACAAGAGGCGGTGATATTCAATTGATGCTTAACCAAGTTGAATATCGCTGATTTTTGAAAAGTGACAGCATCGATAACGGGTTAAACACACTGAAGGAATGTAACTCTATAATCTTAAATTGATGTCCTATTTGCTAATTTAAGATTCTATGCTACTTCTGTTTATACATATTGGATTAATGAAACCTAAGATTTTCACACTGTTGTTCTGTTTGCTTAGCAAAGACTTTATGAGACTTATATTTTGTGATTGTCTGTATTATATGACATTTCATGATTAGTTTTCTAACTCAACCTAGCTGATTATAATAGAACGAGATGATACATTGAACCTGACAGGCTTTCTTTCCTTTAAACTTTCTCATGTAAGTATTGTAATTTTTCAGGATTGACAAGCATAGCACAATGCAAAATTTTGGTAAATATGATTTGCTGCCCAGGCTATCTGGCATTTGGTAAAGCGGCAATTGCAAATAGCAAGGGGAGACCTAGCGGGGGATTGATCACTTGGGTCAAGCAACAGATATAGCTGCAAATAGAGGAGCTACCAATAGATAGCCCTGATATTCTTGCCATCAAGGTCCGCTCAGAGGGAGAGCCGGACTTCCTATTAATTAATGTGTAAACAAGAGCGATTGCGGGTGGTATAGAGTCACCAACTATTGCCCTCCTGGACACATTTATAAATGATTTAGATGGCTTAAATGTCTTGGTGATCGCAGGTGATCTAAACTACACATTCAAGCCCCTAGGCTTAGATGATCATAGCCTTAGTATGGAGAAAGATCAGAACCGGGGGATACTGTCCCTATCTCTGCCACCAGTTAACAAATGGACTGAGGCGGCGCTATAATTAAAACGTTTAGGCTTGGGGCGGCCATTGGGAGATCTCCCTCTGACATGGAAGGTACTAATACCTTTTCTAATGGGACTAGAAGTAGCAGAATAGATTACATCCTCATCAGTTTAGAGCTTTGGCCCAGATTTGTGGACATGCTGGTGCACCACAGACCGGAGAGTGATCATGATCCACTACTACTAACTATAGCTAGGAAGGGATTGGACCCCCCCAAAGGCTGACATGGAAACCGCAACAGGAGAAGTAATTATGTCTCAAGACTGCCGACAGCTGAAATGGGCAGTAGTCTCTGGAGATTAAAGCACCCTAAAACAGATTAAGTCAACTATTGAAGACACTCTATTACTGCTTGCCTCATCAGATACCCATGATGATTCTTTACTAGATCTCATGAAGGTTCATGAGAATCTATTTGCAAAATTGAAGACCCTGTTCACAAAAACAGGAGACCACTCAGGCACACAATAAAAATATCAGCCAAATAGTATGATGAGACATTTTGGGCTGCATTTAAGCATCTCTCAAATGTAATCAAGATAGGAGTACCCCAAGAGGTCAAAATAGCAAGGGCAAACTATAAAAAAGTGCAAATGAAGGCAAAGAAGGATTTTGATGAGGACAGATGGGTAAATGTAACTTATGCCAGCAATGGGAAGAACTGGATTAAATTCCTGTCAATTAGTCAAATGGGGCAGTGGAGTGATTCTGGGTAGAGCATTATCAAGCCCAATTTGCTTCCTCGTCAAGTATTGTAATTTAATACCCTGAGATTAATACTGAGGATGTTTTAACATTTGATAAAGGGGAGATAAAAAGGGTTCTGGATGGGGTTCCAGCAGGGAGGGTTCCCGGCCCGGATTGTATCCCGGCCGACATCTATAAACTAGATAGGAACTGGACTGACTATATTTTTAGCATCATAAACACCATAGCCAGAGGTGCACCAATACCGGATACTTGGCCCGTGGCCGAAAACATTCCCATATACAAAAAGGGTGATTGTGCCAGTCCTAGCAACTATAGGCCGATAAGCCTAATTGATACTCTGCAGAAAATAGTGGCTAGACTTGTGCTAGGTAGAGTAAACAAATGGATAGTAGATCAGAATGTATTATCTACCTATCAAGTGGGTTTTCAAACCACGTCAGCACCATTGATCAAGTTTTTAGATTCATGATGATTTATTGGAGTACAGTGATCCTAGCAGGGGGGACTCTCTATGCAGAATTTGTTGATTTATTCAGCATTTGATATAGTGCCTCGTCATAAGCTATGGGATTCATTAAAGGAAGCTTGGATGCCATTAAATATCCTACGTTTTATTATTAAATTGCATGAGGCGAATTATGCCCAGGTAAGGTGGGGGTAGCAGGGAGAATTAACTGATCGCTTCCCAGTTAATAAGGGAGTACAGCAAGGGTGCGTCCTAGCACCTACCCTATTTTCCTTGTTTATAAATAAGGTTATTTTTTATTATACTAATTTTCCAACTGATGCTCCAACGCTTGCCGGCTCAAGGGTCCCACTTTTAATGTTGGCAGACCATATTTTAATTTGATCTAAAACTCAATCTGGTCTGCAACACGCCCTTGACAGATTCACAGATTTCTGCAACGACCATGAACTTGTCGTTAACATTGACAAAATCAAGTTCATAGTGTTGCACAAACATACATTTATCAAAGGCAGAGTAAAAATGAATAAAGCGTCCTTGGAACAAACTGATACCTTTACATATCTAGGAGTAATTATGGGTAGGAGGATGAACTGGATATCCCAGTTAGACGTTCCAGTCCTTAGGCACAACCAGTTAGCAGGAGCCCTACTAAAAGAATACCGACTTTCAAACACTAAACCGATAGGGCAGGCTTTATAGATTTATAATTGGAAAATTAGAGCTTTTATAATATATGGTGCAGAGCTTTGGGGTTCGAAAATGTATGCTCCCTAGTTCTTGCACAAAATAAGTTATTGAGATAACTGACCACCCTCCCCCTATCTACCCCCATTAAGCCACTGCTGTTAGATCTAGGTTGTACTTATTTTGATGAGGTAACGAACACTTGTGCAGATATTGGTATTGTCACTGCAAAATTTCGTAGCTGGACTTGGGCACTGCGAAGGGAAAATCTGAAGGTTGCTCTAGGAATTACACCCACTGCTTGAGAATCACACTGGTAAGCGGGCAACCCCTTGATAGATTCTGTAGGAAAATGGTTTATTCGATTTTATAGTCACTTCTTATAATTAATTGTTGGGAACTTTCGATGATGTTGATATTCAATTTTGTAAGAATTGTATGATTTTAGGGTGATATCCTTTTTATGACACGTTTATGTTTGTATTGTGTCTTTTATGATTGAAAATTATCGAATAAAGACCAATTGATGATGATGATGAGGATGACTATTATCACGAACAGAATTATCATTTTTACCAACCCCAAGCGAAAAGCAAATCCTAGAACCATCTAGTAAAAACATTTTCAGAGCTCCTATGCATTTCAGTGACCATCCAATTCAATTTCAGAATAGCCAACAGCACATATCTAATAAAAACATCTTCAAAAGACTTCTCCAGTGTTTCCTTTATGAGGGCTAGAATATCAATTTAATACATCCAAGAAAAGGGCAAAGTCACATTGCTAACAAGAAGAAGTCCTTGGGGAATTGAAGCCGCTGTCCAACCAGCCATAGGGGAATCTTCTCCCTGTGTCCGATTGAGCCTCACAGGCAGCCTCTTCTTGTTTCCCTGGTGGTGTTGCACAACTCGCAACTCAAGAATCATGGCCCAGTTTCAAGGGAAACGTTTATTCTTTCAGGATAGGGCAATCACCCACCAGGGCAAATGCTCTCAGCGATCCTGTCCAGTGTCTCAGGCAGTGCACCGGTTTTCTTCACTTCAATCTAACAGGCACCAGAGACACAGCACCTGTACTCTAAACTCAAGTCCTTCCCTAACTCCTATATTACTCTGTTGGTGCACTGCTCTTTGTTTAGGCCACACATTGCGTCCAGTATACACAGGTATCTATTGACCATCAAACAAAGGTGCAAACTTGCATTCACTTTGGGACCAGGATTCAGAGGCCTGATGCTAGGATCTCTGAAGCAACCCTTGTTTCAAAAGTAGTCACCTCAATCAAAGCCTTGTTGTCGTTCTGGTCGGTCTGTGGCTCTCTCAGCTGGGCATCAAAAACTTGGTCCACGATTTCTCCTTTCTGATATGTGAGCCCGTATTTTGCCCAAGACAGTGGCAGTGGTACACAATTCATCCCAGGGCTTCCGCCTTCACTGAGGTCCTAGTTGCCAGCAATGCCTGTGCTTGTTACCTTCACCTTGACTTCAAACTGGACTGGTGCTGACTCCCCAAGCTGGATCTGATGTCCGAGCCCCTCTGGCAATGGTTGTAAGGCAGCAAATATCTATTGGTGGACAGAACATAAGGATTTTAGACAAGGCACAGAAATAATCTATCAACAGAGAGGATAGTCTCAGAATACTTCCTAGTCTTGGGAAGCCCCATATATTAGCAAGGCATCCAAGAACCATTTCATTTATCCATGTGAGAGTAAAAAAAACAACAGCCTGGACCTACTGACAAGTATAAAAGGAACATTTTGGTGAAAAGACAAGAGTAATACGTCACTCAATCCCAAGCAGCCAGGGAAATCTGTGTTAATTTGCTAAATTCTGAGGAAAAGAGAAAAACAATAAAGACGTACTCCAAATCCTTACATCTGAATATTCCTAATCTGAAGACTCTCAAGAAAAAAGGAAATGTTCTACACTTTTGCTCATAAACTTTACATTACATGTAAAGGACTGCATACACTTCTAAAAATATTTCTCTTAATAAAAGCACTTATATTGTACGCTTAGGACCATGCTCTCATGTTATAGGAGCAACAGGAAAATCTAAAACTGCTCATTTAAAAGGGATTACATTTTCTCCAGCAGAACATGTTGTGACAAACAAACTCCCATGAAACACTAGTTTCTTCAAAAATGTTTGCTAAGGATGACAGGCATCTTCCCTGCGTTCTACTTTTCACAATCCTAACTATGCAACATCAGCTCTAATAAGGACTGTCAGTTTATTTGCACAGACTAGCTAATATTAATGATGTTATCACCTGAGAATTGTAAAACAAAAACTAGATCCCCTTAAAGAACAAATAAGGGAACAGCAATCTAGACTACTCATCCTTTCATAATTTCATCAAACAGGATGGGCAGTAACATAGCATATTTATATATTCATTTTATTAATGGTAACAATGTTTAAAACAGTATTGCTGAATAGCCAATTAAATGTCTCATGGCTATTTCACAGACAGCTTAGGCAGGCTAAAACCAAATTGTAGGAAAAAGAGAGAGAAAACATAAAGTTGCCCACCCTTTAGTTTGTAGAGGAGCTAGCCTCCTTCCCCCATTTTGACAGTAGGAAACCTGAAACAGGTTTCACTTCTGTCAACACTATTAACCCCTATTTGTTGTTGTTGTTGTATAGCTATATTTCGAAATATTTATCATTTCTTAAAAGCATTACAGTACAAAAACAATTTTAAAATCTAGAACAGTTGTGCAGTTCAACCATCAAATACAGAAAAGCATTACAGTACAAGACAATTTAAAATGTAAAACAATTGTGCAATTCAACCATCTAAGATACATTATACAATAAACAGCAATATACCATCATTAGGAAGGGAAGAAAACACAGCATCAAATGGCTAAAACCAGAAGAGTCAGGATGGATGACCTTCACTGGAGGAGCAATTTCCTCACAGATCTTATCCTCCATGCCCATCCCAGAAATGTTGCCAGGCAACAAGCAAACAAAGGGTGAATATCTGATCTTAGAATCTGTAAGGCCTCCAAATGTGACCGGGTGCCCAACCTCAAGCAAAGAGGTTTCAGCCATCTGCGGCGAGGAGCAACATACGCTGAACACTCAAACATTAGATGGGCGATGGACTCATCCCTGTTTGCACAGAAAGGACAGGTCGCAATGGTTTGCCAGGGTGGTTTCCAGCTCGCTGTCCATTTACCTAGGGGCAGAACTCCAACCCTAAATTTAAAATACAGTGCCCTATCCATCGGGTTGGAGATCAGGTCTAGGTAAGGTTCTCTAAGGGGGAGATCTTTAATAAGCAGAAACTCAGCAGCAGATCTACATAGTTTGAAGTGGCTCGCTCTCTCATTTGCCACCCACGACCAGAATATTTTCTTTAGCAGCTGTTTAGGTGGTGAAGATCTGTTGGCCCAAGCGTCTCCCAGGCCCAGTTCGTAAAGGAGGCGCTTTACTTCCATGAGCCAACCGATCTTATGCCAGCCCGGGGTTGAGAGGAGTTCACGCAGGGCGTCTGCGTAGCTTGAGAGTTCAGGAAGGTTCCATATGCGGGCCCATAGTAGAAGAGGGCGTAGCTTTGCTTGCTCAGATATGGGGCGTGTGCCTGTATCAAGTAGGAGAGGGAGAGTGGGAGAGCTGTGAGGTAGCCTCATTAGATCTTTATGAAATTTGTTCTCAAGATGGGTCAGGGTGTCAAATTTCTGCGTACCCCAGAGCTCTGCCCCATACAACGCCGCACTCACTGCTTTTGCCCTATAAATATCTAATATCACCCCGATGGGTTTAAGGGGTGAGGCACGATGTTCTTTTAATAATGCACCTGTGACCCTCCTATGAGTCAGAATGATTTTTTGATGGTGGGCCTTCCAACTCATAGAGTCACAGAGTCGGATGCCTAAATAATCGAATTCCCTTACCCTTTCGAGTGGGACTGAGTCAAGGGTTGGAGGGTGTACTGTCTTCCTAGGGGGGTTCAAAACCAGGAACTTAGTTTTGCTGATGTTAATGGCCAAGCCCCTGGAGTCACAAAACTCCTGGAACCTTGAGAGCAACGTTTGGAGGCCTAGCGGGGTTTTCGAGATCAACAGGGTATCATCTGCAAACAGGAGAGTTGGTATCTTCCTGCCCGCCAGGGAGGGTGCATCTGCTGGTAGTTTAAGAAGATGCTCCACCACTCCGTTTAGATATAGTGAAAACAGAGTGGGGGCTAGCACACACCCCTGGCGGACGCCCCTGTCTACAGAGATACGAGGTGTTTTTTGGCCCTGTGCACCCCATCTAATCTGAGCAAAGTTGCTTTCGTGGAACTTGATGATCAATGCCAGCAGGTACGGGGGGATGCCCAAGCCCTCAAGAACAGCCCACAATTGGTTACGTGGAACTAGGTCAAAGGCAGTCCGCAGATCTATAAAAGCGAGATACAGACTGCCTTTGCCCAGCTTAACCACTTTCCAATAAAGCATTAGAAATCGGAATGTCTGCTCAATCGTGCCCGTTCCTGATCTAAAACCGGCCTGGAAGTCAGACAAGACCTGCTTTTCTTCGGCCCACTGCAGGATCCTCCCTAAAACTACTTTCCCTGCTACCTTCTGGGTAGAATCAAGTTGACTTATGGGACGGTAGTTGGCAGGGTCGTCCCTACAACCTTTTTTAAAAATCGGGACGACTTCCGCACCCCTCCACGAGTCCGGGAGGCATCCACCAGACATGGCCTCATTCAAAAGTAGGGCAATGAGTGAGCTCCACACCTCCGTGTTGGTCCGGAGCAAATCGCCAGGGACACCATCTGGACCTGCCGCCTTATTAGGAACAAGACACCTAATGGCTTCTTCAGCCTCCTTAGCTGCAAAGGTGTGGTCTAGATCTGTATTAGCTACCGGGACGCTGTGTCTGGAACCCCTATTCTGTCCAGGAGTCCCTAATGGATTAGAGTAGAGCTTGGAAAAATGTGCCAACCAGGCCTCCCCTGTGATATTGCATGTCAGCAATGAGTCGACCGGCCTATCCCTGCCTCTGAGCAAGGCCCAGAAACCCCTCGAATCCTTTTTGGAGCT
The DNA here is from genome assembly GCF_964261635.1 of Lissotriton helveticus. Classification (NCBI taxonomy): domain Eukaryota; kingdom Metazoa; phylum Chordata; class Amphibia; order Caudata; family Salamandridae; genus Lissotriton; species Lissotriton helveticus. The sequence goes on along the minus strand of NC_136059.1, from coordinate 1,595,328,368 downwards.
GGCGTCCATTAGATCTCTCCAAAAATTTGTTTCATGGGTATCCTTTGCCACTGCTTGGGCTTTTTTATAATTTTTCCTAGCGAGTGTAATCTGAACAGAGTCTTTCTTTCCAACCGCCTGGATGAGATCGCTTTTGGCTGCACGACAGGCAGAGGAGTACCATTGGTCTCTACCCTTAATTGCCGATCTCCGAGGGGCCCTGGCCCTACCCTGAGGAACTAGAAACAGGTTACTAAGGGATGCGATGGTCTCTGTAAACGTCGTAAGAACGTCGTTATCAGAATCCGACGCACCTAAATGGTGCTTTACTTTTAACATTATGTTCCCAGCTTGCGCCATTCTCACTTCGTCCGCGGCAACTCTCGCCCATTTTAAACGCCTACCACAATTGGATGGTACAACTTCGTGGGATGATTTCCAATTGGATCGAGGCAATGGAAGATTCCCTTCTTCCCACGGGAGGGCAAGGGTTAGGACCAAGGGATTATGATCGCTATCGGTTGTTTTTTGGACTTCCATGTCATGGAAATACTGCCATAAGTTATGGTTTAGCAGTATATAGTCTATTCTAGAGGTGTAGCCCACCCTATTAAAGGTGTGCGCACCCCTAGAATCTGATTTAGATCGGCCATTAGTGGCCCTAAGGTCATGTTCTAAACAGAGAGAATTAATATCAATGGCATTCTGGGTCCATTTTTTAATTGGATCAAGAACGAGCAAAGGAATGCCTCTCTTAGCATCGTCTTCCCAGGTGTCCAGGATGTCTTCGCTGGCTAACGGTTCGAAACAGCAGTTGAAATCTCCAGCCAGGACAATGAGGGAGTCAATGTTGCAACCACTGAGCTCCTCTTCAACTCCAGTTGAAGATAGCAATGAATTCCCCCCCTGGCCCTCCTGAGATACAGATAAAACACCTCTAACTTCCTGCCCCCCGGGCACTGTATAGTGAGTCTCATGAGGTCAGGAGATTGGATATTTATGTGTCTTATGGAAAGTCCCAGTGTGATACTGACCCAGATAAGAAGGCCACCAGAAGGGCGGCCTTTACTGCCCTGTGATTTGGATGCTGGTACAGAGTAGGTCGTAAAACCTACCCAGTGGAAGGGCTCCAAGCACCAGGTTTCTTGAAGGAGGCAGATCCCAAAGGGGTCCACAAAAGAGTTCCAATCTGGCTTATTGAAATTTCGAGCAAGCCCTGCCACATTCCAACTTAAGATCTTGAGCTGGGGATTATCTATGGATCTATTGCGGATCGAGGGGGCAAGGGCAGGGGAGTCAGTGTTAAAGCCGAGAGGCCGGGAAAACTGAAGAGGAATTGTGGGGGACGACGGAGCAAAAACTATCTCACTCGCAATTGCAATAGCACTGATGGTACAATTGGTGTTGAGAGAATGCAGCGAGCCCTGTACAGGCAAAGCCTGAGTCCTAGTTTGGATAGGGGGGACAGGGCTAGTCCCGACAAGGGTAGTCGACAAGGGACAAAAACCAACTTCCACCAAAGGTGCATGAGGTTGAGTCGGTGAAGCCAGGTCAGGAGGCATAGGTAGTCAGTCAACATCCTCGAGACAGTCATACCTGTTTGAGGTTGTTATCCCGAGCCAACCTCTGGCTGGATTATGCTCTTTAGAGTAATACCCCCAACTGGGCTGATAGGGAACCATGGACCAATTGCCCCCGTGTGAGTATGCATCGCGAGGTGGATAGAAGAAAGACAATGGCCTCGGGGCAATAGATGAACCCCCATCCTCAACAGCCCAGGAACAAATATGACTAGCCGTGTAAGGGTCTTCAAACGTCACGACTATACAATCGCCGGGAATGGATTTCCTTGTGGAAACCACCCACGGTACTCTACGTACCATTTTGACTCTGCTCGTCCTGCCATTAGGGATCGGTCTGTACGTATTAAGCCAGTGCATGACCTTATTATGTAAAGACCGGTGATATTCGTGGTGGCTGTTCGCTGCCTCCGGCACGCCAGTCAGAACCACCACGTAATCATTGGCTTCTGGAGGGAGATCAATGTACCCCCCTCGGAAATTACTCTTGATGTGAGGGCCCCCAGTAGGACGGAGGGAAGTTTTATTCTGGGAGACCTGAATAGGGCGGAGGGTGGAACTATTAGGATTCTGCCTCCTAGGAGCAGCCATGTTAGTGCGGGTGTGTATTTGTGAGGTGGAAGCATTTGGGATGTTAACCCCGGGCGGGGATGCAGGATTTGTAGTGACGACTCTCTTGGTACGTGGTTTAGGGATAAGCTGAGTGAGACAAGGCGCAATAGGGTGGGAAGTTAGGCCATGCGGGGCTGAAGGGGAAGGGATTAAAGCCTGAGGAGCAGTGTTATTCTCTATCAAACCTTGGTGTTCGAGACCTCTCAAGCCAAGTGTAGCAAAGGCTATAATGCTTTTCTCCATCTCTAAAAGATGGTTCTCGATTCGAGAGAGTCTTAAATCCAGGGGAGATAAGAGGCTTTTTAGGGTTTCCCAAACTACACCTATAAATTCCCCTTCCCTCCCCTCCTGGTCGTTTAGGTAGAGGTCTGCTTTCTCAGTAGGTGTATTGCTTTTGATGGCAGCAGGAGCTACCCCATCATTATCAGTGCACCAAGGAGCCTGTGCGAAAGTGTGGAGCCTTCCCAAACTACCGTCAGCTGAGATGTTGACACCGTTAGGTAAGTGTGCCCCCATGGTTTTAGCCTTCTTATGTGAGGAAGTCGATCTAGGAGTACGTTTTCTTTTGTGCGGATTGTCCTGAATACTGTCGAGTCCTCCGTAGCAAGTGGACACATCAGAAATATCTGGGGAATCAGAAGTGGGGGAAAGAAGATGATGAGGGCTAACCACAGGGTTGGACAAGCTTTCGGGCAAAGGTAGTGGACACGGGGGTGGCGAAGGGATAGGCAAAACTGAAGTGTCGTGAACATCGGCCATCGTTGTTACACACTGTTGGTTGTGCAAACGCTTCGGAGTGATGGCTGATGCTATGTGCCCTAGGGAAGATTTCTTGGAGTTAGCAAACTCTAGCGACAGTTTCCTAGCAGCCGCCAGGTCGAGGGACACTCTAGTTTGGAGTTTGGTCATCTCCTGGTCTATGGCGATATTTGAGCGTGTGATAAAATCATTCATAGGACCATTGTGAACCAACCCCCCCTTGCCAGCCCTATTGCGAATAACACGAGTACACATAATTACAAAAATAAACTACCAGCCTAGACGGAGTTAATGGCCGATGTCAGTTAGGGAGAAGGCAAGGATAGGGCATAAGAGAAGGGGCCCAGACCAGACCTCGAACGGCCTCAAACGGCCCGCTCTTAGCCCGGTCTTCGCCCCGAGCTGCCTCCCGCGCTGCGGGAGTCCCGTTCCTAGAAGTAGAGACCGTTATGGTCGGTGGGCGGGCCACGGGGAGAGCGGACCGGAAGGTCTGGCAGGGTCACGCAGGGACTCCTGGGCAATGGAGTCCCTGCACACGCTCGCAGCCCCGCTGTGCCTCGCACCCAAGCCCTTCTCCACAACAGCGCCAGGTGCAGCACTCGAAGTCCAGCCCCCAGCCAAGGAAGGCGAAGCGGCACCCGCGGAGCGGGTGCGGCGAGCTTCAGGAAGCAACAGGCAGCAAAATCCCAAGTAAGCGCCAGGTACAAGCGCTAGGAGTGATTGTGGCGTCCCAGGGAGCAGTTGGCAAAAGGAGATAAAGTACCCTCCTGTGGGCGGTGGGCGGGCCACGGGGAGAGCGGACCGGAAGGTCTGGCAGGGTCACGCAGGGACTCCTGGGCAATGGAGTCCCTGCACACGCTCGCAGCCCCGCTGTGCCTCACACCCAAGCCCTTCTCCACAACAGCGCCAGGTGCAGCACTCGAAGTCCAGCCCACAGCCAAGGAAGGCGAAGCGGCACCCGCGGAGCGGGTGCGGCGAGCTTCAGGAAGCAACAGGCAGCAAAATCCCAAGTAAGCGCCAGGTACAAGCGCTAGGAGTGATTGTGGCGTCCCAGGGAGCAGTTGGCAAAAGGAGATAAAGTACCCTCCTGTGGGCGGTGGGCGGGCCACGGGGAGAGCGGACCGGAAGGTCTGGCAGGGTCACGCAGGGATTCCTGGGCAATGGAGTCCCTGCACACGCTCGCAGCCCCGCTGTGCCTCACACCCAAGCCCTTCTCCACAACAGCGCCAGGTGCAGCACTCGAAGTCCAGCCCTCAGCCAAGGAAGGCGAAGCGGCACCCGCGGAGCGGGTGCGGCGAGCTTCAGGAAGCAACAGGCAGCAAAATCCCAAGTAAGCGCCAGGTACAAGCGCTAGGAGTGATTGTGGCGTCCCCTATTTGTAGCAACTGGGCATAAACAAACTCTGAGGAGGTAAATAGCACATTGAACTAGCTAAAGAACATGAATAACCAACCACCAATCCCTTTAGTAAGTATACTAGTTATAACATGAGGGCACATGAAGTCAAACTAAATCCCATTGCCTCAGCCCTTGTACAGTAATCTTCAAACTAAAAGCATTAGTACTGTATATATGGCAAGGCTATCTGTTAATCAGAGATCACATATCCAAATATATTGCCGTTTATTCATATGAGTGCATAAGAACTTGCTTTTGCCAAAAAAAAAGAAAGCAAAACTTCTCTTTCTCTCCCTGTGCTGCCATCGTATCTTTCAAAAATTGGCAGAGGTCAAAATGTCAAAGCATATCTTGTCATGAGCCCTGCTGAGCTTCTAAATGTAGAACTCAACCTTTACACCCTTTACCAGCTGTCCTATTTTGTGTGTAAGGCTTTCCATGCGGCTTATCCCAATTCAAAGTGATCCTGGAGACTCTTAGCGGAAAAGCAAACCAATGCAATCCTGTCTACCAGCAATTCAGAGATAAGCTTAATAACTTCTGCTGCTTTTTTATACATTTTTTAATTGTAAGCATACTTTTCTAGCAGTATAGAGGTCAGCTATTTGTGGTATACTTAGATATGTGCATTTACTGAAGCCTGAGAGCAGTTTAAAAGCTGCTCTGAGTGGCAGAATTACTTTTAAATAATGACTTTTACGCAATTTCGACTTTGATGTTTGGGGCACTTAAAAATGAATATCCTACAATGTTTTTGCATAATAGTCATCCCCTGAATGTTCCCTACACATTCCAGAGATGAGGTGTCAGAAATATATTTTATACCCTTATAAAAATGAGTTTTGTACGCCTGGGTAAAGTGACATTTCACAAGTAAGTTTCCCCCCCATTGAGATAAAGTGTTGCTTAAATTCAACTTTGATGCTAGGAATTCACAATATGACGATTAGGCTTTATAAAGATTAAAAAACGAACTTAATGCACTTATTTTTAATAATATTATTATTTTTTGTTCATATAATCAATTTTTTTTTTAAATAAAAGCAATCATTTTGATAATTCCACATATTCCTTTTTGTGTTCAACACATATCCATTTATAACCCTAAGCACAGAAGCCTAACTTGAAACATGAAAAATCTGTGCCACTTTTTAAAGGACAGTTATTATTTAACCTCAAAACCACGGATGTGCTTTAGGAAAGGAAATCCATACCGTCAATTTTTTGCCTGTTTATCCCAAATATTGAAACTGATTTTTTGTAACTTTTTAAAAGCATGCAAACCCCTATACCAGGTTGACACTGACTTAAAATCCTAGCTGAGTCAGCATCCCTTGCTCTCCGTGGCCTACAGTTAAAAAGACAGCTGCTTCTCAGTGACAGTTAGCACACAGCTGTTGGAAAGCTTCTTTTTTAGTGTTGAAATGTAAGCACGGTGTCAGTCTATTTAAAACTGAGGCATTTCCATGCAGTCAAATCTATTGTTCTATGATGTGTGTTTAGTTCAGCAACAACCAAATTCACTCATATGATGTGAATGCCTTTAAATATCTAATACAATGTATCTAAAGAAAATGCTGTAACATTTTACATTTCAGTTTATTTATTGCAAAACACACAATTTCGTTTTTTGAGGCCTATTTTATTCCTATTCAATATGATTTCTAATTTCATCTTTAGCATTGTAGCAATTTGCACATGTGTAGTTTCTGACTTTGTCAATTTAATAGTAACATGTAGCTATGTAGCATATGTTATGATTCATTTCTGAATTTGTATTTAATATTAATTAAATGACATTTTGCATAAAAGAATGACGACAGCAAAAAACACAAACAAACACATTGAGCTCATTCCAGACAGAAGGGGGTCATACATTCAGAACACATGATACAGCGCGCTTAAGGCTAGCCATTCTTACACAAAGAGCGCAATCGCTATTTACTCACACAAGTACCATCAATGTCAAATCACAAACCACATAGACATTTAAACACACATTTAACCCACAGAACAACCCTTAAGACAGAAACAAAGGACAGCCCACGGTCTGTACTTAAACCAAACCATTTGTTAAAATCAATTGAAAAGATGATTAGGTCAAAAGCATTCAGACTGCTATGGAGAAAAGGCTGGAGAAGTATGAATAAGACATAAAGCAGAAAACAGGCCAAAGTTCCTTAGAGGCAAAAGGGACTATGTGAATGAAAGAATTTTGACATTTGCTGTAAAGTTTGACCATATTCATAAGGAATAAAAGGAAAGAGCAGTACAAAGACAGTAAGAACTGTTAACCTCGGAATCAAGCTCAGAGGCACCTATGGATTTAGACAATTCCTGGAACTCAGCAATATCTAACCTTCACCACGCACTATTAACACCCAGCAGTGTCAGTAAGCAGCTTTCTTCCGTCTTTATTGAGGGGAGCATTGCCTCAACAGACGCTGCTCTGGTCACACCCTCATTGCATGTACGGCGACTAAAGCATATGCATGTCCGAAATTCTGGGCAGGTGAGCTCTATGGAATATTTATTTATAGTACCTCTCAACTCTGATTTTATGTATTTTGAGTTTTTCTTGGGTTAATATGACTTTAGTGATTCCCTTTTTCGTTAGAAAAATTACCTCAAATTTTTCTCGGTGGTTCTTAAGCTTGCACCCGTTCTCATGTGACGGCACTGAAGAATGCAAACGCTCTTCTACCATTCTTCTGTCTGATGTGTTTTTAAATTATTTTGGTAGTTTCTGAAATATTCCTGATGTTGCATTGCTCCGCCCCTTATTGTTCCTTTCTCTTGATGATTTGGATCCAGATTCATTCCAATACCACTGATGTGGGTTCTCTTTGGCCGTAACTAAACATGCTCAGGTCCCTGAATGAGTATCTAACTTTGAGTGAGGAAGTAGGTTTTCATACATGGTTGATCACCTATGGGCCCTCGGTCCATGATTGATTGATGCGTGCATTGTGGGAAACATCACTTACAACGCAACTTTTACCACGCAGTGCCTTTACATCGCAACCATTACAACGCAAACCATTACAACGCATTGCGCTGAGGGGCGCTCTAGGATAGGGAATAGGTTAATTTACTATCCAAAAACCTTCCCTAGTGTCCACGGGGACTGGAGTTGGAATAGTAAATTAAACTATTCACTAACCAGCGCCCAAAAGCACTATGCGTTGTAATGGTATGCGTTGTAAAAACCGCGTTGTAAAAGCATGCGATGTAAAAGCATGCGTTGTAATGTCGTACATCCGTGCATTGTTGTTGGACCATACTATAGTTTTTCATTTATGCCGCCTTCTTTAATATGCATGACACTGTAAGCACACTGATTTGATTTTTTCTACTTGGTGCTCCTTTAAGATTATTTTGGTTCTCTCTCTATCTTGATTAGCACACTATCAGCTTTGAATGCATGACACAAATTTTTGTGCTATGCTGATACCATTGAATTTGATTCTATGATTATGATAGCCTTATATATCTTCTAAGCATGGGCGGATTTTGCGAATTCGCAATCCACGAAATTGCGTATTTACGGATTCGCAATCCACAAAATCCGCAAACTCTCGCGAATTTTGCGGACTCTTTTTTTTTGTGTTCGCAAGTGTTTCTGCCATTTCGTAAGGGTTTTTTACCAGTTCCCAAACGCGAACTTACTTGTCCGGTAGCAACGGTCGCGACCATGTTGTTTCTACGTCTGGTTCATCACAGCACCCTCTGTTTCACCACTGCCACCCTCTGGCTCACCCATGCCACCCTCTGGTTCATCACTGTAGATTATGGGGGGAAAATCACACCTGCCCTGCCTCAACTGACATGAATTAATTTGGGGCTGATGAATGTGTCACTGAATTTGGGCTGGCACCTGCTTCCTTAGCTGTAAGTGCTTCCTCATTAATGATGAGCTTGAACTTTTGCACCTGCCAAGTGCTTTCAGTTTTGTAAAATTCGTTAGCACACCTGCCCTGCCTCAACTGACATGAATGAATTAGGGGCTGATTAATGTGTCACTGAATTTGAACTTCCAGGCTTGCACCTGCTTCCTTATCTGTAATTGCTTTCTGTTGCAGTGTAATTTTTTTTAACAGGACCTTTGTGGGCCCTCAGGAAGCACTACAGGGAATGGTTACTAATGATAAGATTGAACTTTTGCACCTGCTGAGTGCTTTCAGTTTTGCAAAAATCGTTTTTCTGCAATTCCGCGCGATTCGCGGGGCACAAATTCGCGAGAGATCGAATTTGGAAGCCGCAAATTCGGTTTGCAGCGTGTTAGTTCGCGTGATTTTTTGCGTTTTCGCAAGCCGCTTGTAGCGCAACATTTGCGAAGTTACCCTAGCGGTCGTACATGGGCGTGGCCATCTTGTTTGCGTGACGTATTTCTGTTTCCGGGCGCTATGTGTAATCTCGCAAAGTGTGCGGCTCGCTAGTACAAGTTTGCGCGTGATCGTGGGGGAAATCTCGTGCGAACTTACCCACGCGGTCGTGAACGGGCGCGGCCATCTTGTTTTTCATTCATTGCTATGGTTCTGGGCATGCTTTCTGTATCCTCTGTCAATCTCTGCCATCCTTCGCTTGTTTGAAGTTTTTTTTAATCTATTTTACTTATTATCTATCCCTCTATTTTTCTAGCTCTATATTTTTGTGTTTTCTGCTACTTTTGGTTAATTTTAAACTACTTTTTTAAACTCTTTTCTTTTCTTCTTCCCTATTCTATTTCTTATTTCTTATTTACCTTCCTTTCTGCCCAGACCATGGTAAAGGGAGCCGGGAAGCAGCCTGAGAAGGGGAAGGGTCCCGCACCCTGTGCCCGGCTCCCTTACGCGCGTTTGAGGGGGGAGCAAGTCATAGCCCGGGAGATTTGTAGCGCGGAGGAGGTGGCTGCACTAGTGTTTTATGTCCAGCGCTACCTCCCCAGGACCATCATGGCAGGCGGCAAGATCGCTAGCGGCTCCGGGCTCCGGGAGCGCTGGAAGCGGTGGGAGAAGGTGTGCCGGGCCATGTTTCAACACTCTCGGGTCTGGCGCACCTACAACCAGGCCACCCACCGTTGGATGGATCTCCTGGACCGGGAACATGACTTTCTCGACGTGCTCGGCATCGAGATCCTCGGGCTTGGTGAGTAGTAGTAGCTATTTCTAGCTATTTCATCACTACTCTGTTTTCTCCTGATCTGTGTGTTATTATATTGCAATTTTTTGTTTTTTACCAAGAGCAATACTACTGCCAATTACATTGTAGGTAAATTATATCTTCTGTGCATTTCAGGTGCACTGCTCTCCTTCTCAGTAGCGTTGCTACTATGCTTATTTGTTTTTGATTTTGTGTTCATTTCATTGGCCTGAGAAATTATGTATGAGTGTAGTGTAAAGAACTGCGTAATGCTAGACACTAAGGGTCAGATTTTCAATTACCGGCGCATCCCTGCAAAGTTGCAGGGATGCGCCAGTAATTGTGCGCCACGCCACCACCACCCATGGTGCGCCGTATTTACAATGCGGCGCACCATGGGCCCAAAACGTCACCGAAGCGTTACGCATCTGTGCCGTAAAGGCGGCGCATTGCTGGAGTTGCGTCGCAACGATGGCACAGCTCCAGCAATGCTCTGGGGTGCCCTATCTCCCCAATGCTGCGTGAAGCTGTACGTCTGCTTCAAGCAGGCGCAGGGTTTGAGTGACGCATCATTGTCCTAAAAGTGTCTGATTGAAATCTTGTAGATTTCCCTCAGCCACTTTTAGGATGCGTTCCTGCGCAGAAACGCCCTCCCTTGCGCCGGAACGCCCCCTGATGGCGCAGGGCTTTACAACGTGATGCATCTATCATATGCGTCAGGTTGTTAATATACCCTGCACCATGGCGCCTCTTTTGTTCTGCCACTGCGTCACAAAACTCATGCAACAATGGAGCAAAAGAGCCGCAAGGGGCTTGTAAATCTGCCCCTCCAGACTCAAGTCCAGTCCTTCCTTTGTACACCTGGCAATAAGAAGAAATAGTGGTGGTGGATTGATAGTTTGAGTATTTTAATGACTGGTTAATGTAGTAGAAAACTTTTTAGTGTTGTCGCTGATCTGCAATCACGATGGAGTTTGTCTGTCACTTCGCGTGCTGCGGACTGCTGCCTGCCGGTCCTAGGCGAACCTTTTTAGTAGTTTGTTTAGTGAGTTACATAACTTTCCAAGTTGACGGTCCGCAAATCAAGCAATACGAATATCGTAGTAGACCACATGAGATAGGTCAATATATCCAGTGGAATAGTTGTCTATTTGCTATTTCGCCAAAATATTTTGTTATTATTCTTTTGAAATGTTTGATTTGGTTGACAACTCTCATCCATGTTTTTGGGTCTTTCTTTCTTTCATGTTGTACACCAGCTCCTCTCAGGGGCAAGAGGACAGAGAAGGAGGGGTTATCGGCTGCTGCTGCTGTTCAAGGCCAGGATCGGTCAGGCGAGGGCTCCTTTGCTGGCCCCGGTAAGTTTTAATTTTAATGTAGAGTACCTATTTTTTCCTAGCGTTCCTCATTCGATTATTTCTAAATCGTCTTTGATCTTCTTGTAGACTGTATCTAAATTCTTATCCTGCCTCTACTATGACTCCCTGTGGTATTACTAGATTATTCTTATTAGTCTGTCTGTGTAGCTAACTAAGATTGCACATTTGGTAAAAGGTGTTAAACGAAACTTCCATTCTAGTCAGCAATAGCTCTATGCACTGAGTGCAGTCCTCTGGGATTGTCCATAATGTCTTTTCAAGTCTTCTAAATGTTTATGCTTTGACAATTACCAACAATAAAAAGGTGAATGACCACCAAGAAAGAATAAGATACTACTTTACTTTTGGTTTGGATAGGAGGACAATCCATACTACCACTGTTGCAGGGACAAATCTGCACAAACAGAACTATGGACACTAAAAAGTGCAATGTTTATCAATTATAATAGGCGCAGGTAGACTTTCCACATACCTCAGTGATATCAGACTTTGAAGAACCCCCAATCTCCTTACTGACTAGATAGTGTGGCAGAGTCATTTAGCTCCCGAATTCATCGATGATTGATCCCCAATGATGATTATCCAACGCAGGACAAGAGTACGGAGTCAGAGTCCAGAAGTGTCAGAGGCACGGACTCATGCTTGGAAATTGCAAAACCTTTTGCTCATTCACTCGTGACCAAAAACGACAGAGTCTATTTAAGTTTTAAAGCTTTATTAAAAGTAAAAATATTTATTAAAATCAAGCTTGTCATAAAACATAAACGGTTGATTAAAAATGGGAAAGTGCTTAGTGATTTCACACATTTATTGTGGGCGAGCCGAGCCCTCACCGGGTTTGAACTTTAATTTTTCTTTTTGGTGCTGAATCGTTGGTCACTCCGTCCTAGTGATGATGATTTGTTCTTAGAAGTGAAGCTTTTGTCAGTTATGAGAAAAATGGTGCGTGTTAAAAAGCAAGCATTCATCAGTTGTGCCAAAAAGTGCAGCAAGACAACACCCTTCCCTGGAAAAAGGGACATTTTTACTTTAGAGTAGACAGTCACAAATTATTAGATTGGTTTCTGTATTCACATTTCTTCATTCCTAGACAAAATACTAGTGAGTGGAGTATGTCTATGACATCTAACATTCTTAAATGTACTTTGTAGGTGGAACATCTGTTGCTTGGCCCAGCGCGGAGGTGGAGGAGGACAGTTCTGGGGAGGAGGCGGTGCAAGTGCCGGACGAAACTGCTGTGCGGGTTGCCACGGTAATGGCGGGCAGTGGAAGCTCTTATATTCCTTACTTATTGAGATTGCAGACTGCATAGTGTGCTCTCTGCACGGGTGTAGTATATATGTTCTACAGTTAAGTTACTATACTGTTAAGCAGACTTTCCAATTTAAAACAAAGTTTTTTATCAACCAGGTAGTAGCCTCCTCTAAATTTACTTCAACTCAGCGGTGATTTTTTTTTCGAGAATCCAATTCAGATCTGAGATGAACTTGGTGGATGGGATGAACGAAAAGCGAAAGAAGGGTGTAAGTAAGTGTGGAAGGACGAGCAAGTTAAAAGTAATGATGACTGACAAAGAAGAATGATACGTGTTTGATTGGTGCCCGAGGTGGCTGGGAAGGAATATCATGCATGGCTGGGTGAAGGATGAAGCAAGGATGGGTGGAAGGAGAACAGCCTGGGTGGGTGAAACAGAAACTGTATGTGTGCGCAATATATGCTTTGGTTGAAATTCAAATACAAGTCAAGCACGGATGTATGGCTTGCGGTTTCCCAAATACAATTAAAAGGTTGTTTTCCCGTGAGAAAACATTAGGTTTGTCTAGATGAGAGACATGAAGAAGAATGATTGACATATAGTTTGAATGGATGGATGCCTGGATCATGGTACTATCTGACTCTTAGATAGCACATGTGTATCTAGAGAGAGTAGACGGTCACTGGATGAACTAAGTGTTACTTTGAAGAGCATGTAACACCGCACCCGCACGTCTGTCCCAGTGTAGGAAAGGCAAGGAAAAGAAGTTGTCATTTTGTCCGAATACTACCATGAATAGTAGCAGTAGTTTGTATTGCAAGCACAGCATATATCCGGCTATTACGATGGCCACTCACTACCTCTGTTAATAAGTTTAGTAGAACTCGGTCTTTCATATGTGGATGTATCACTGTTCACTCAATAAAAAGCAAAGCACCTAAAGTCATCCCATATGTAAGCAAATACATACCATGTGCAGTGATAGATAATCAGATTATTTATCTTCTTCATTTTCCTTTTCTAGTATTCATTGGCACTGTAGGGTGAAAGTTAAATTAATTAAACAGTAGCCCTTGTAACAGAGTATTCTCAGTGCCACCTGTAATAGAAAAGTAAGAGAATCACCACCTGCATGTACTGGACTGGTACAGTAACGCAAGTCTGTCTCACTCATCATGGCGGGCGTCTGTTTTTCTCGGGCGCAAGTTGACTGCGCTGGCATTATGCCGGCTTGCAGAAGTTAACGTACCAATTTTGCTAAACAAGAGAGAAGAAGAAGAAGAAGACTGGTGTACTGTCATAGTCGACTCTAATGGAGTGAGTCCATAGTGCTCGTAGAATTGATTCCTTAAACTCCCACTAATGTTAGAGCAAGGATGAAGAAGTGGGAGGTTAGATAGATACTGGCCACAATAGTTATGTACTGTGCTTGCAAGTTGCTAGTTCTACTGTGACACAACTTTCTGCTGAATCATTTTGTGTTAATCTTAAAGAGCATTGGTTACAGACTATGTCTTTCTTTCTTCATATAGATGCTCCTTCCAAAACAACACGGAAGGAGCTGGCTAAAAGGGCCCGGCAACGGAGGCTGGAGGCCACTGTCGCCGAATATCGGCGGCTGGTGGCCCAGGAGGAGGAGGACACGCAGAGTACGTCGACAACATCCACGGCGACACCTGCATCCTCCTCCGCGCTCCCTGGGTCAGCCAGTCAGCGCAGCAGGTCTCCAGCGGTACGGAGCCGGGGTACCGCAGCCACCCGCCACCGCCGAGCAGCAAAGAAATCAGCTGCCCCCCACAGCAGGTGCAAGGCACGCGTGCACCGCCTTTCACTGAGGGTGTCCTACCTCGAGCAGGAGCTCCTCAACACCAAAACCCTGCTCGAGACCCTCCGCAAGGAGCATGCCGACCTGGCCCGAAAAGTCCACAGCAGCCAGCAGTAGGAGGAGGCTGTCCCTTGCCCCTTTTATAAAGACTTCTGGGGGGGGGGAATTGGGAGTTGGGTTTTCTACTTTTTTGGACTTAGTTTTCACAGACATTCATTGGGGATGGGAGGGGGGGTGGGTTGGGTCTTGCGGGAGATTATTTATGTTAGGGATATATAAATGTACTTTAAACTTTATCTTAGCATACGTGTTTTTTACAGATTTTGAGGCAGGTGGGTGGGGGTTTAACAGTAAGTTTGTTTTCCTGAAACTTAAGTGGCATCTTGATTCAAGTTGTGTAAGTACTAGTAATTGCCCAAATGTTTTCAAAACTAAGTGCCTGTCACAGAGTAAGTGAATTCAATAGTCCTAGGACCGTCAGTCTCTCGTCTCTCCTAATACTCCATTATACTACATCCCCCCAAACGCTTATCTTACCTGTAATCTGTGTTTGGAAATTGGGCTAGGCACAGGGCTGGCTGCACGGGAAATGACGATTAAGGTTGGCAATCCTGGGCGGATGAAATGTCATCATTGCGGTGGTACTTGTGGTATTACACAGTGGCAGTTGCAGCATCTGAAAAAAAAGAAAATGAAACCTTGTTTGTCCTTACCGTAGCATTAGAACGGCCTGATGGAGAATATAGCAGGTGACAGTACACTAGAACAGTGCCACAATGTAGCTGAACAAATGGTAAAGTATTGAAAGTACTTGCGTTGAATTTCTTTGACATTGGCTACTACTACAAGAAATAGTACTGAAGGTGAAGGACACAGCAGCGTAATAATTTGCCACGTCTAGGAGGAGGATGTTCTTGATGACCAATCAAGTTGATGGCGCACATGAAAATCTGCTTTCATTTGCCAATAGTGACTCAGTGTCAAGCTGAGTAAGAATATATCCTCGGATTCCTTCACCAGCCTGTTGCTATGACCTTATCCTCCCCAGCAAGTGTGTGGAATTATTGCTGTCATTTAGTCACACATCAATCAAAACCACACAGCCCGGGGGAAGAGGGTTAGAGTTTGGAAAATGGATGGGAATGGGGGTTTTTGGGAAAGTTTTGTTGAGAGAAGAAAAAAAAGCACAGCATGGACAAACAATAATTGAAGATAAACAAATCGTTGGATACAAAGCTATCCATAAATCTTGTAAGTGACATAAAGGAAGTGCATGCACTACTGCATGCATGGTTACTGAAAAGTAAGTAGTACTTTCGACAACCGTGAATGAAAGAATGCGACAGTACAGGGCTGCAGTAATAATTATGCGTTTTCACTTGCCTATCTCTGCACTCAGAGAAACACTTCTTACATTAAATTAGGTTTAAAAAATAGCAGAAGTAAAACCTATAGAATGGCTGTAGGGATGAATTTAGAAGCAGAGATCAAAGAAATGCAGAGTCACACTCATAGAAGTTCACAGCAATAACATTACTTAAAAGATCATTAGAAAAGAACGGATACTGTGTCTGTATGTTTTTGTAGTTGTCCTGTTGAATTTGGTAAGTTGCATGCATCCAACCATTCCTCTTATTAGCGGGACTCCTCCATTCCATCTGACGCTCCGTCCATCAATGTTGGTGACCAGAAGACACCCTGTCCCCTGCCTGCCTGGCGGATGCTGAATTGCGGCTCGCTAATGTGAAGCCTGACTTCATCCTTTTTTTCCCATTGCACAGGCTGAAACCCGGCCTGTAATTATTGATGGAAAAACAGGAAGTGATATTAGAACACCACTGACAAATAAATATACGGTATGTATGCTGTGTAGTGCAAAAAGTCACACTTTGAGTTTCCTAATAGACAGTACAATATTTTTGAAAGTGCCTACTCTGTCTGAGTCTCCTTTTGAAGGATAAATAATTATGGGCGAATTAATTCAGCGGATCTTTCCCCTCAAGCCAGGTCTACTGTAAACTGTGTTTTAAAACAAAATTAGACCTTCCCAGCAGTGCTCCCAGACCCTTACTAAACCCAGTCGCAAAAATGTAGAAGACCCCCAATCAGATCTCCAAAAACGAGGCCTAGTAGAAAATGGTGACAAAACGTACTTTGAAAGTAAAGTAGGCCCAAATCCCCCCTTACCCACCATGGATTGTATTCAAACCACTTGCAAGCAAGCAAAAGTATCAATACCCAGCATTGCTCCAAGACTCGCAAACCCCCCCACAAACACCAGGAACCCCCACAAACAGCCCCCCGAAAACTGTAGAGTGAGCGAAATCTCAGAAAATGCAAAAACTTTTTCCCCAGGGATTGTCTCCAAAACACTTTCTTTCGGGTATTAGACCTTTCCAGCAATGGCTCCAGAACTGTCAACCTGGGCGAAAACAAGTTTAACCCCCCCAACAAGCCAAAAGGGAAAAGCCACACTCAAAAAACTTTGGGCCTACCTGGAATTCAGTCCAAATGCGCTCTGCAGCTAGGCCCTAACTCCCCTTTTCCACCATGGATTTCCTGAAAAACAAATGCAATCAACATTAGACTGTGCCAGCAGTGCTCCCAGACCCCAAACCCACCCACAACAACCTAAAAGCCCGCCAAACAGCACCCCAAAGACAGGAAAGTGATCAAAAGCGCAAAATCTTTTTCTGCTCCGATTTTCTCCAAACCCACTTTTATCCGGTATTAGACCTTCCCAGCAATGGCCCCAGACCCGTCAACCCAGGCGGAAAGAAGTAGAAGACGCCCAAACAGCCAAAAAGCAAAACTACAAAAATGGGGACTTAGAAATTTTCAGGCAAATTTCCAAAATCACTCCACGCGCGCTCTGCAGCTAGGCCCTAACTCCCCTTTGCCACCATGGATTTGCTTCACACCTCTTGCAATCAAAACTATCCATCCCCAGCTGTGCTCCCAGACCCCAAAACCCACCCACAAACACCCGGAACCCCCCCAAACAGCATCTCAAAGACAAGCAAGTCAGCAAAAACACAAAAAAAATGTCACCTCCGATTTTGTCCAAACCACTTTTATCCGGTATTAGACTTTCCCAGCAATGGCCCCAGACCCCTGCAGCCACCCACAAAAAGGCAGAACGCCCCCAAACAGGCAAAAAGCAAAAATGGACCTACTACCTTCAATTCTGTCCAAATGCGCTCTGCAGCTAGGCCCTAACTCCCCTTTTCCACCATGGATTTCCTGAAAAACAAATGCAATCAACATTAGACTGTGCCAGCAGTGCTCCCAGACCCCAAAACCCACCCACAACAACCTAAAAGCCAGCCAAACAGCACCACAAAGACAGGCGAGTGATCAAAAGCGCAAAATCTTTTTCTGCTCCGATTTTCTCCAAACCACTTTTATCCGGTATTAGACCTTCACAGCAATGCCCCAGACCCGTCAACTCACCCGCAAAGAAGTAGAACACCCCCACAATTGCAGAGTCTTTCTTCATTGGGCGTAATCCAGCCATCTGCTTTGAGGGAAATAGGAGTCTGGAGGAGGAGGAGGAGGATAGAGGAGCATGTTCTTGTGAACTTGTGAACCTGAGGAATGCAGACTGCGGCACCTTCAAATCAATAAGCAAATAAGTGAAGACAGTTCTGCTGATGGGCTTGTTTTTGTGATTAGGTGATTAAAGTTTTTTATTATATAGATTTTGCAAAACAAAGAAAGACAGACACACAGGAATAAAAGTGAATAAGGACGAAAAAGAAAGTTAGTGATTCATTGACTCATTTTCAGGGCTCGGTGTCAGGGAAGAAGAGCTCGTCCTCAAACTCTGCTAATTCAGACAGGAGTAGGTCAGTTAACAGGGAAGAACTTCCCTCATCTAAATTGATGTCCTCCTCGTCTTCTTCCTGCGTGCATTCTCGTATTTTGTAATCTGGTGGTATGAAGTGCTGATTCATCTTGATCATTGTTAACCTCTCCACATTTTTGGGCGAGAGGCGGGTCCTTTTGGAAGTTACAATGCCACCAGCAGCAATGAAAACACGTTCAGAAGACACACTTGCGAGTGGGCAAGACAAGTGATTTATAGCCAGGTTGGTGATCTCTGGCCACACATCTGTTTTCCCATGCCAAAACGCCAATGGGTCATGAGAAAGATGGACCTCTGTTGAGTCATTCAGATAGGCCTGCACCATCGATTTAAGGTTATCCAGGGTTCCTCCACTTTGCTTACTTTTTTCTGGGACCATTTCAGAAGCAAACCCAAGCTGAGTTAGCCAATCCTCTTCTTCACACAATATTACTGTTGTGTCTGGTGCAGATGATACGGTTGCTGGTATCATTAACGGCTGAGAGGGAAAATCACTCACTTCTGCCACAGCCACAAATGCAGAAGTGGATTTTTTGGACTGCGGACGGCCTGCTGATGCTGATGTACTGCCTTTTCCTTCAATTTCCTGCCGTTCTCTTTCAAACCGAGTGGCTGACACAGCTAGCCAATGTTTGTACTTTGTAACATCTGCGTCATCAAAAGGAAAGAATACTCTGCCTGCCACTGCCTTTTTGTACCGTGGATCCAGAATAGTAGCACAAATGTAATGCTGTTCTGTGTTGTTCATTTCAAGACGATCATCGCCAAGTAGGCGGTGTAACAACTTCTCCGCCAACTCACATGCTTCTTCCTTTCCATCTTTTTCAAACTTAGAACACACCGCCTTCCGTCGGTGCTCTAGCATGCTCAACAATGGGATAGATTTTCCCAAATTACAGTCCTCCCTGCTGACTGCACGCGTGAAGACCTCAAAAGGACGAAGCATGTCTGTCAGGCTTTTAACTAGGTCCCATTGCTCCACCTGTATCCTCATGTCTATCATAGGTGTACCCAGTTTAAAGAAATACTGATCGACTACCGCATACTGCTCATACAGATGCTCAAGCATGTAGAAGGTTGAGTTCCAACGTGTTGCCACCTCCTGAATGAGTGCTTTCACTGGCAATTTACGTTCATGTTGCAGGCACCTCAGCCGCTTCCGGGCCTTAAAAGAATGGTTGAAATGTGTGCACATTCTTCGGCAGGTGATCAGTAACTCGGAGACTGGACTTTCTTCACTCAAGAATTTTTTAACAACCAGGTTTATACAGTGCGCCAGACACGGCACTCTGAAATAGTTACCCATATCCATGGCCTTACCTACATTGGCGCCTTTATCCGTGGAAACATAACCAATCATGCGTTTTCATGGGGACAGCCATTCAAAGACCTTTGTGTTAAACTCATGCAAATGGTTTCTCCTGTATGACTTTTCTCCATGGCGAACATGGCTATTGTTGCATGTTTCTGAGCAGCTTTATAAACTTTGTCCGAGTCAACACCTGCCTTTATCTTTGCTTTAACCCCTGAAAAAGAGACCAAGTGTGCAGTGATGCACATGTAATCAGTGGCTGCGCAACTGGTCCACATCTCTGTTGTCAGATGTATAATGTGAACAGCAATCTTCTGCAAAGCTGCCCCAATCCCCTCCAGCACATCTTCATGTAGTGCTGGAACCGCAACTCTGGCAAAATAGAACCGGCTAGGAACCTTCCATTTAGGGCAGAGCGTTGCCACCATTTCAAGAAAACCCACCCCTTCCACAACAAAATAAAAAGGGAGAAGGTCCAGCGCTAGCATTTTAGCCAGCTTAGTGTTATACAGACGCGCCATTGGGTGGTTGCGTTCATATGGCGCTTCTGAAAACAACATGCTTCTAATGGTGGGCTGGACTATTTTACGGGATGATGATGACTTCTGCGACCCAGTTACGCTCAGTGATGATGAACTTTTTCGCATTGGTGTCTCCCTCTCTCCCACACTCTTAGTGTGGCTCATATATCTTGCAGGGGGTGTTCTGCTAACAGGGGTACTGGGTGTAAATGAAGAAATGTTTGACGCTTCTTCCTCCTCGTCATTAGCAGATGAAACATCAACAGATACAATTTGTTGACTTGCAATTCGGGCATCCTTGATCTCCCTTAGGTGCGCATGCCATTTGACAGTGTGCTGTCTCTCAAGATGACCTCTCTGGCCTCCGGTACCATAGTTGGTACCAAGCTTACCACGACTAACTCGAACCTTACAAATGGTACAAATGGCTATGTTTTCCCTTGTTGGGCTAACACTAAAGAAGTCCCAAACTGCGGACTTCAAATGTCTGTGGGGGGCGGAGGAGGCGATACTGGGAATGCTGCTAATGCCAGATGAACTGGAGGATGTGTGTTGCTGAAATTTAGTACGTTGTGCACCTACAGCACCACTAATTGAGGAAATGGAGGTCGAGGTGGATGGAGGTCCTTTCTGGCAAGAAAATATGGAAGCTGTAGGTGGTGGTGTACTAGTTAACTGCATTTGTGGTGGTCCCATTCCCACGTCGCCATCATCATCATCACGCTCAGCAGCATTTCGGGCTAGGGTTAAATTGTCTGTTTGCTGCATGCCTGCTGAGGCTGGAGTGACGTGTATGATGACTGCGTCGTCATCGTGAGAGACTTCATCAGCAGGAGTATACGCCACTTCTTGTTCAGCGTCATCATCACACTCCATAACTCTGAGACTTTCGGGGACCTTCCTTTTACGCTTAGCTACCTTTGTCAGATCATGGTGTGCTTCACTCTCAGACGGCCGTGGTGGTTCCCAAGTTTCATCCATATCATCAGAAGGAAGGGGGCTTGAAGAAGAAGTAGACACCATCCTTGATCTTTTCCTTGCTGGGGATCTGGAAGACAATGAATCATCAGGAGGAGTGGCTTCCTCATGTGATACCTTGGCTTGAATGTCGATTTCCTGATGTCCCCCTACTTCGGGAGGAACAACTATTGTGGGCACTTGTGCGTCTCCATGCACCTCTGCTTGCTACTCTCCTTGCGCCGCCTCTCCTTCCACATGTACTTGGGCTTGTACTTGCACATGTGGTTGTTGTTGCGGCTGTGGTTGTTGAACACTCGTGAGATGAGTTAAAACAACCTGTGTTGATTGAGGGATGCTGCTACTTTCTTGCGATGAGCCAACATCACTGGTCGATGGTGATTGAACAACTATACTGGCTGCCTCTGCAGCACTCAAGGGCTTGGACCTAAGTTGGCGTGGTGGTGGTGGCACTGAGCCTAATGGAGCGGAGGTGCTGCTCCCAGCTTGGTCCCCAGCAGACCCCGCTGCTGCTGCAGGCGTACTTTGTTTTTTCCCAAAAAATGCCGTGGTCGGCACACCAGTCTCCTTGGTAAGTGGCGCCACTTGTTTCTTCTGCTCCTTACTGGCAGCTTTCTTGCTAGAGGAGCTACGGGCAACTTTTTTTGGGGCCATCTTCTTCAGATGTCAGAACAGCAGGCCGTAGTTGCACAAGTTGCAGCGTTGTCTGTGGCCACACGTGACGTTGTGCTGCACACACCGCAGCAGGACTTCTTCCTGGCACTGATGAAGAACGATGAGGCTGATGATTCGTCTTTCTGCACCTAAAAGCAAACGAAGCCAGAGGAACATCAGTTAAATAAATGTTGCATATGTAGCGCTTCAATTAATAGTTTGCAAGTAAGCATTTTTATTATACCCACCCCCCAAAATGGAAAGACCAATAAAATGCACCACTGACAGAGTACCCCTGGGCATAATGGATGAAAGCATGGCAGACTGGGTGCAGTCCTATGACCCAAAAAAGCACACTGCCTGGCTTCAAAATTGTCCCTAGACCCCCACCCACATGGCCAGGCCCTGCCTGGACCAGGCTTCAAAATGGCCCCCACCCACATGGCCATGCCCCATCAACATCCCAAAAAATCTAAAAACGCACACAAATCACCACAATCCAATGCCATCCATGCCCTCCATGATCTTTACATTCAAGACACCCCACAAAAAAACTAAGCCCATGCACCACTGAGTACCCCTGGGCAAAAGGCCCCAACAACAGCCAAAAAATCGAAAAACACACAAAAATCACCTCAATTCAAAGCCATCCATGCCCTCCATGATGTTTACATTAAAGAGACCCCACAGAAAGACTAGGCCCATGCACCACTGGGTACCCCTGGGCATAATGGATGAAAGCAAAGCATATTCTGACCGAACATTTCAAGTTTTCTCCACTACATCAGCCTCCAGAACACACAGCTCAAAATGCGGCGTTCCCCAAGGCTCCATTTTGAGTCCCTTATTATTTAATTTGTATGTCAGCCCTTTGGCAACGATTGCAGAACAATCTGGGCTTACCGTTTATTCCTACGCTGATGACACCCAGATTATCTACTCACTTTCTGTAAATTCTCATTCCACGCCTTCCTCTTATGTTCAGGACTTAACAACATTGCCAAATGGATGTATGACAACAAGTTAAAACTCAATGGGGGAAAAACTGAACTTCTTCTGTTTGGTAACAATACAGTTCTGTGGGGATCTCATCACTGGCCTTCTCAAATGGGTCCTCTTCCTCCCCCTTCCAAAACGGCCCGTAACCTCGGCATTATCTTTGATGACCTGTTGTCTATGAAGCAACAAGCGGTTAAAGTCGCTTCCACTAGTGTTACGATTCTCAAGTGGCTTAAAAAGATCACCTGGATGCTTCTCCAGTACACACAGAAAAACGTAGTTCAGGCCCTAATTACATCCAGACTGGACTACGGTAATGTCCTTTATTTAGGCGCATGTAAGGAAGTAACTCGTACATTGCAGAGAGTGCAGAACATGGCGGTCAGGCTTCTCTGCAATCTTCCTAATAAATCTTCCACATCTCAGTCCTTGAAGAACCTTCACTGGCTTCGCATTGAGTGCCGTTCAAAGTTTAAGGCCTTATGCTTTATGTACAAAATCCACACTGGCAGCGCTCCACTTTATCTTAGAAATCTAGTTCACCAATACTGTCCCTCTCGTGTTCTTCGCTCCTCCAACCAGCACAAGTTTCAGGTACCCAGGATTAAACGGGCCAGAATGGGTAGTCGGTCTTTTGCTTACTTGGCACCCTCCCTCTGGAATTCCCTTCCCTTTCTCCTGCGCACAGAACCTAGTTACCTTAAATTCCGCAAGGATCTAAAGACCTGGTTGTTTAACCAATAGGCTGATCTTTTTCTTATGAGTCTCAAACTTTGCCTGTTTTTCTTACCCTCATCCTGTTCTTAGCGCCGGGAAACCTACGGGTAGCTGTGCGCTCTATAAGCTCAATTATAATAATAATAATAATAATATTGGATGCAGGCCTATGGCACAAAGCACACTGCCTGGATTCTAAATGGCCCCTTCACCCCCACCACATGGCCCTGGACCAGGCCTCAAAATGGCCCCACCCACATGGCCATGCCCCATCAACACCCCAAAAAATCGAAAAACACACACAAATCACCACAATCCAATGCCATCCATGCCCGCCATGATGTTTACATTAAAGAGACCACACAGAAAGACTAGGCCCATGCACCACTGGATACCCCTGGGCATAATGGATGAAAGCAAGGCACATTGGATGCAGGCCTATGGCACAAAGCACACTGCCTGGATTCAAAATGGCCCCTTCACCCCCACCTCATGGCTCTGGACCAGGCCGTAAAATGGCCCCCACCCACATGGCCATGCCCCATCAACACCACAAAAAATCAAAAAACACACAAAAATCACCACAATCGAACGCCATCCATGCCCTCCATGATGTTTACATTAAATAGACCACACAGAAAGACTAGGCCCATGCACCACTGGGTACCCCTGGGCATAATGGATGAAAGCAAGGCACATTGGATGCAGGCCTATGGCACAAAGCACACTGCCTGGATTCAAAATGGCCCCTTCACCCCCACCACATGGCCCTGGACCAGGCCTCAAAATGGCCTCCACCCACATGGCCATGCCCCATCAACACCCCAAAAAATCGAAAAACACACAAAAATCACCACAATCCAATGCCATCCATGCCCTCCATGATGTTTACATTAAAGAGACCTCACAGAAAGACTAGGCCCATGCACCACTGAGTAGCCCTGGGCATAATGGATGAAAGCAAGGCACATTGGATGCAGGCCTATGGCACAAAGCACAGTGCCTGGAGTCAAAATGGTCCCTTCACCCCCACCACATGGCCCTGGACCAGGCCTCAAAATGGCTCCCACCCACATGGCCATGCCCCATCAACACCCCAAAAAAATCTAAAAACACACAAAAATCACCACAATCCAATGCCATCCATGCCCTCCATGATGTTTACATAAAAGACACCCCAGAGAAAGACTAGGCACATGCACCACTGAGTGAGTACCCCTGGGCAAAAGGCCCCAACAACAGCCCTAAAAATCGAAAAGCACACAAAAATCACCACAATCCAATGCCATCCATGCCCTCCATGATGTTTACATTAAGGAGACCACACAGAAAGACTAGGCCCGTGCACCACTGAGTGAGTACCCCTGGGCAAAAGGCCCCAACAACACCCCAACAAATCGAAAAACACCACAATCCAATGCCATCCATGCCCTAATTGATGTTGAAATTCAACAAAACAGTTGCATCATGCACCCATAACTAACCCTGTTCCTACTGGATACTGTGGCTACCCACAATATATTTTATTTAATGTTCTGAAAAAGTTCCAAAATTGTAGTTGCAGCAACTGTAATGCCCCAAAAAAACTTACTTGTGAAATTTCTAATCCAAAAGTGATCCAAAGAAAGTCAAAAAGGCCTCAAATCCAAATATCCAGCAGCATCCACAAAAAGTCATCCTTCCAGGTCAAGATCCAAATCAAAGTGACCAGCACATAAAGAAAGCACTGGGAGGAGCCTCCCACCCCCCCCCCCCCCAAAATGGACTCCTTGCAAAAAAAAAGTGCAGGCAAATGTCAACCTGAGGAGTTATTCTGATAGAAATCATAATTTTCAAGGTTTATGCTGCCTGCTGGTGGATTTCTTGTGCGAAATTGCAAATTTTGTAATCTCGCAATTGCGAGATTGTCGCTGCCCGCCGCATCTACGTGTTCGCAAGTGTTTACTCCTGTGATGCGTGACCACGGGCGTTTATGACGTACTCGCGTTGACAAACTCTCGCTGTGCAAGGTGGCAAGCCGCGATGACGTAATCGCGGTCGACAAACACTTGCGGGATCCTGTAGCAAGATCCAAAATGGTGCAGCACACGCAAACATGGAGAAAAACGACTCTTCAAATGCTGAATGACGGTAAGTGAATGCTGCGCGCTGCAAAATTGTATAGTATTCTATTTGGCAAGTGCGACCAAGCAAAAAATCCGCTTCGCGCGAATTTGCGAATTTTCAGCAAATTTGCGAGAGTTCGCGGATTGCAAATTTGCCGAAAATCCGCAAAATCCGCGAGCGGAACGGATTTTACGCCCATGTGTAATATATTCGTTTCAGAATTCTTTTTGGATGCTCTGATAATTGTTTTGTTTGTCCTGATGATGACCATACCAATGTGGAGGCCGATTATGATGGCGGACGGACCTGAGTCCGTCCGCCACCATAGAGTAGGAGGGAACCTCCGCATGGCCTGCGGAGTTCCCTCCTGTGAAATTAGGATGTGACCGCCACCCTGGCGGTCACATCCTCTATTTTTACCATTGCGGCGGGTGCGGCTTCAAGCTGCATCCGCCGCAATGGTAAAAATGCATACATTGCATTTGTATGCAGAAAGCGGCAGGCACCGTGCAGTGCCAGCCGATTACTGCATACAAATGCAGGGGGGGTGCCATAGGACCAGATGACATAGGTACCCCCATGTGCACCCCCCACCCCCCCTTCACCCAGGGGGCCCGCAACGGGCCCCCGCAGTGAAGTTACACATGCTTTTCCACGGCGGAAAACCCGCCGCGGAAAAGCATTGTTCACAGCCCATCCTAATATGGCTAACGGTGTCTGAGAGATACCGTCACCATATTAGAGCTTTTCCGCCGCGGTTGTAAGCCAACCACGGCGGAAAAGCTGCAGACGGAAACCAGGACCCACCAGCCATCCTAATGTGGCGGTGGGTCTTTGGTGGGTCCGCAGAGGATTTTCCGCATCCTCCGGGCCGGCAGTGGCTTCCGCCGGCCCGGAGGATGCGGAAAATCCTCCATCGTAATAGGCCCCTTAGTTTGATCGAAATGCCATCTACACTTATCTTTGGCACACATTGAAGAGGATGCCTTTATTGCCATTTATGTTCTTGCGATTTGTCGGATCAGTTTTATGTTAATTTATCTCTCTCTTCCATTGTCTTATTGCTTACATTGTTAATTGTGTTCTTTTATGTCTGTCGTGTATTGTATGGCACCATTTGTCTATTGTTTTTTCGACCTTTTATATCATTGCTGTAGTAAAAGATGTTTTTTGCAGTATATATTGTTTAATTGTGAATGGGTATCATTTTCATAATTTTGTTTATTTTTTCCACTTTATTTTGCTTTTTTGATTCACTATTACGTTTGCTTCGTTTATACTATTTTCAATATTAGTTATATTTACTTTCTGCGTAGTTTTGTGCTAGAAACATTGTTCATATTATAATGTTTATTTGCCCTGGGTAATAGGGCTGCCCTTGATAAAGGAAAAGGGCACAACAAATAAAAAAGTTAAAAAGGTCACAAAACCGGCAGAAAAACTGAAGAAAGACTAAAGGCTGAGAATAGTGAAGTGAACGGAAAGCAAAAGTGGATGAGAGGCAAAGTGAAAAGAGGCTCAGTCGGATGAAAAGAAAACAGGAATTAAAGCAGATGATAGACCAGAGTGAAAAAAGAAGCTCAGAGGCATGAATAGAAAGGGGAACAAGGGTCAAAAGTGAAAATTGTCCCAGAGTGGCCAGAGGCAAGAATTGAGGAGTGAAAGAGGCTAGAAATAAAAACTGTCAAAGTTATAATAGAAAGAGCAGAAGGCAAGAGCAAAGGAGCATGGCAGTAAAAAAGCACATGAGAGGTAGAGGAGAAAGGGAGCTGAGGAGAGAAGGACAATGGAGCAAAGAGATCAGAGGGAGCAACGCGGGAGCCTCAAGGCAACAGAGCTGGATCTGAAAGGGCCTAGACTGGTCTTGGGTGGGGGGACTGGGCCTAAGCACCAGCAAATGGCATTGATGATATCACTATTGACATCATGATATCAATGTGACATCATCAAATAACCGCTGATATTTATTAATTTCTTTATTTTGGCACTTACACAGCAGCATATGCTAAAAAGAATGGTCAGTGGGCATTTATTTTCTAAATGGCTAAAACGCTGCACAGTACGAAAAAAGCAGCAGCATTGTTAATGACAAACCTAGACATGGTGATCTAATTGAGAGACAAATGATATTGGACCCACAAATAAGAGCCACACACTAAAAAAGAAATTGCAAACACATGAACAATTGTCTAAAACAAGGAACTGAACCATTATTGCATTAAAATAATTTTGAGAGGGCTAAGTATACTTATAATCCCCACCTACTGGAACCTCATTCACAAACTGTTATAGGAATGTCCAAAACTCACTGTGATAACTGGCAAAATCACGATAGAGCTATTAATAAAATATGCTAAAATTGATTTGGAGGCAATTTGTGGGGACCTGAAAAAATAGACTGAGGAAGCAAAATCAATTGAAAAGATGATTAGGTCAAAAGCATTCAGACTGCTATGGAGAAAAGGCTGGAGAAGTATGAATTAGACATAAAGCAGAAAACAGGCCAAAGTTCCTTAGAGGCAAAAGGGACTATGTGAATGAGGGAATTTTGACATTTGCTGTAAAGTTTGACCACATTCATAAGGAATAAAGGGAAAGATCAGTACAAAGAAAGTAAGAAATGGTAACCTCGGAAACAAGCTCAGAGGCACCCATGGATTTAGACAATTCCTGGAACTCAGCAATATCTAACCTTCACCGTGGAGGTTTTTTTAGGCTAGTTTCTTACCTTCAAACAAAGTAAGCTACATGGAAAAAATCAGAAGGGGTGACCAACAGGAAAAGGAAACATCAGCGGAAGCCAAAAACTAGGAGAAGAGGAAGAAATCCACAAATGTGTCAAACCGTCTTATGTGAGGAGGTTGAGCTGGAGCTTTCCGGTGCTGAGCACCAGCACTTAATTGGTTTCCGGTGCTCGGCATCGGCACCTAATTGTCAGCACCACTCTTAGGGCAGTCTGCCACAAGGTGGCACTGCTCATGTAATTTAGAGATGAGCAGTTTAAGAGATGTTTAGGAAAACAATTTACAATGAAAAAATACTAATACCTGCCTCCCCAGCCATTCCTTTAGCTTTGGGGACCAGGAATAATCTGAACTGTTGCATTTACATGTGATAGAAATGGTTAGTAGTTGTTTTGGCAGCGATGACAGGGACAATGGGTGGTGCAAACTGCAATGACCTCCTCAGAGCCCTGACACTTAATAGTTTACAAGTTAGGCACTGGTCAGGAGAACAAGGCAAACCAACAAGAAATAAACATGGCTGAGAGTAATCTTACCAGAATTAATTTGTCAAATGAATTGACTGAAACAGAAAAGTCTGTTCTGGAATAAGGACTATGTTTTGGTATAGTAGCAGATATTAATTTACTCTGAAAACCCTGTAGATTTGTGTCTTTTCTTGACAAAACTGAAATTACTGAAATTTTGCTAATTGAAATATGTTAATGAGAATCTGCAAACTGAAGGCCCTATTTATGAAGGCTTGCAACACTTTTACCCCACCATTGTGCCCTTTTTGTGACGCACTGGTGGCGTAAAAATGCATCACATTGCGCCCTATTTACAAAGTGGCTCATCTGACAGATGTGCCGTAGGCCTTTAAAGGTTCAAAGCAAATTTCTTAAGTTTTTAGTTTGTCAGCATCAACCAATAACATTTATTTACAATAATTTACCATTTTCATCAATGAGTTTTTTCAAAAGTACATTACTTTACATTTGTCTACACTATACATAAAATTAACTGAAGATATTCAAAAATCATATTTTCTAAACACATGCTTTATATACTTGTGAAAACAGTATCATGTGGATTAATAAACCAAAAGATATCAAGAATTATTACAGTTTGTTCTTTACCACAACTACTTTGCGTGGCATGACAAGTTTTACATTCAACGCACTGGAACAGCGATGGGATTTCCCGGAGCACCATCATATGCAAATACCTACATGGCTTATTTTGAGGACCAATTCATCATATCAAATTCGGTTTGGCAAAAGAATGCAGCAGTATTCCTGCGGTATATCGACGATATATTAGTCATCTGGACAGGTACCTGGACAGGTACCAGAAAACTACTGGAAGAAAGCATTGTCAAGCTCAATGAGTTGAATCCTAGAATAAAGTTCACACATGACATTGATGACAAGAAAATCCATTTTTTGGACATTGAGATACGAAAGACAAGTGATGGCTTGGAAACATCGGTGTATCGGAAACCCACGGATGTCAATAACGCACTCCTTTTTTCAAGTGCTCACCCATACAGCTTGAAAAAACATCTTCCCATCTCAGAGATGATGCGTATAAAAAGGATTACTTCAGACGAGAATCAATGTCACATAGACATCCAGAAACAAACTCAAGAATATAAGGATCGAGGCTATCCTGATGTAATACTGAATGAAGCCGTGCACACCTTATCTCATAAATCTCGTGAAGAACTCTTGACACCCAAAATTAAGACCCCAATGAAACGAGAAGTATTTGTCATCAAAAATTCAACTCAAACTTCGCAGATTAAGTCCATCATCAGGAATCGTTGGGAGCTCATAGAGCATGAACCAGATTTTGCAACAGTGTTTCACGGTTCTCCACTATTTGCGCAGAAAAAGGAATGATGAAATGCTACAATTGTGGACAATGTGGAAACGTTATCACTGGTGATCAATTCATGCACCCACATACTGGCCTAAGAATAAAATTAAGACATAACGCAGATTGTAACACCGAAGGAGTAGTGTATGCGGTTAAATGTCCATGTGGGCTGGTTTACGTGGGACGGACAAGTAGAAAAATTAAAACACGAATAGTGGAACACAAGAGTCGAATTAGGAACCACAACACTAACTCATCACTAGCTAAACATTGGGTAGAAGCTAAACACACTATTCCTCAACTGAGGTACACAGTTTTAGAATGTATTGAACATATTTCAGGAATGGATTTCAATACTCTCCTAGCAAGAAGGGAGACTCATTGGATAAAGTATCTAGGAACTGTGACCCCAGGAGGTCTCAATGACCATTATGAATTATTATGCTTCTTGTAATAATACAGATGTTTCCATCAGATTGTAAGGGAGTACACTGAGACTCACCTCACACTTTTCTTGTAAATATTGATGACTATTATATCTTTTTGCATGTATCAGCATTTTCCTTTTGAGCACTTTTTCTTTTAGTTTACATATTAGGGACACACATTTCTGCCTAAACAGGATTTATAACTGGTTCATTAGTACTTTGGTATGATTAACTTTGTTAATTTCATTTTTCAATTGAATTAATTTTTTTAACAATCGATAGATTTTGGCACAGTACTTTTTTTCCTTAAATTTACCTCATAGGGAATAGCTAGTTGAGTCAACGCTTTCTTCTTCTTTTTTCGATTTACACGGAGTGAGCATAAAGAGTAAATAGAAGACTTGTTTACTTGGGCCTTGAAGTCCGCTCTTAGTGTTTATGTCTCCCTTTAAACATCCGGCGAGTTCCGCACCACGTGATCCGATGGGCGGACTCGCGTCTTAGTTTCGAAACTGGGTGCCGGTGCTTGCGGCTACAGGTTGGTGTTCGGACTCTCGTCCAACATATATCAGTTTATTAGAAATGTGTGTACTTGGCAGTTTACACTGAGCATCCCTTCGGTATTTGTATATATATATTTTTTTGCAGATCGAGTCCCACTAGGCTTTGAAACAACGGTTTGGCTTTTCTTTGACAGAACAGGCGGTAAGCTTTTACCTAGAACCTCACAACACCTTAGTTCTTTCTTATACTTCACATAGTATAGTCAATGATTTTTACCTTTTACTTTCAGGATAGGTAACTGATTTGAGTATCAGTGCATGATAACGAGTTTGAATTATACAACCCGGGTACTATTCAGCAATAGGTATGAATATTTCTTTAGTTAGCATGCACTGGTTAAGTTAGAATCTTCTATTTTAAGTGCTAATACTTTATTTCACTTCCACTGGTACACTTCTTTTTATTTTTATTTATGCATGATACACATGGAATTCTTGGGACCTCGGTTAATTTTCACTACTACCCTTTTACATAAATAATACACTTTTGTCGATACCAATATATTTTTCGAAAGCACGGGGCTTTTCCTTTAAATACACGGAGCTTCTCTCTCAGTGGCACTGTCAAGCGTTGTTCTCTGATTATTGTACCATCTACGTGAGAATCAGATATAGTCTGTTTGTGTTGCTGTTTTGTAGATCACGTTGGTTCTGGATTACAAGACGACGACTGTCCATGAGCTTTGTATCTTCATCAGTATATTGTTTAGACCCCTGACGAAGGGTTCAATATGTAACCCGAAATGCATTGGGATTCTTGATATCTTTTGGTTTATTAATCCACATGATACTGTTTTCACAAGTATATAAAGCATGTGTTTAGAAAATATGATTTTTGAATATCTTCAGTTAATTTTATGTATAGTGCAGACAAATGTAAAGTAATGTACTTTTGAAAAAACTCATTGATGAAAATGGTAAATTATTGTAAATAAATGTTATTGGTTGATGCTGACAAACTAAAAACTTAAGAAATTTGTTTTGAACCTTTAAAGGCCTACGGCCCAGCAGCAGTGCATCTAGCAGTCCAGGGTTTTCTTGGCCTCATATTTAAATCATTGTTACACAGTAGGGAGCAGGGCACGCACCCTACACACTAGAGAGCATGCATAAGAGTTTTCTAAGGAGATAAAAATTGAGACCTTTACAATTGAATACAGGTGTGCAGATCCACTCTACACAGAATTCATCTGACAGATGTGTCACTTTATGAAGACCTGCACTACAGTATACCTGCCCCAGCAATAATGTATGTAGGGTGGGCGTCCCCCCGCAAAAAGCCTTGTAGAAGTGGCGCAGTGAAATCTATCAGATTTCACAGCACCATTTCTAGGATGCTACTGCGTCACAACCTTACTCCTGCCTCACAGCAGGCGTAAGAGTGGTGCAGTGAAATGGGAATTGGGCTCCCCCATACATTGCTGGAGTTATTATGACACAAGTCCAGCAATGCACGGGTTTTGCGCTGACAAATGCATCAGGATTACTGATGTATCTGTCCTTCCTTGCGACATGGTGTGCCATACAATAAATACAATGCATCCATCATGTCACAAGGAGGGAACACTGAAAGGTTTCATACAGCAATGCACCGCTTTTCATTAATGATGCCGTAGCGTTTTTGCACAAAAAACAGGGATTTCCACTGGTCACGTTGATACTTTACTAAGCATGTGTGAATTGGATCACAACATTACATCAAATCCTTACAATAAAGAAGGAAACATTGAGTAGGACTTACAAGTAGACAAATGTAACAAGAGTCCTTTCACACCCAAATTGATGTTTACTACTACCAGGGGGCATATTAGCTTTCACACTTTACTAAATGTAGCGATCCAAGTCTTATTGAGTTTAAGGATGAAACACACTAATGCAGGCTGGGGTATTTTTTCTAGAACACAGAGGTCGGGTACTCCTAAATCTAAAGAATGATCACAGCAGATTATAAAACCCTCTAATGAGGTTGGAAACCTAGTGATTTCTGATATTGACAAGTATAAACAAGAAGGCAAGGTAATTGTTGGCATCTGACTGTCATGAAAGCGTACCACTACAAACGCATAGAGTAAGGATATGAACATTCCATGAGCAACTTTTGAATTGGAAATACAGGGCAGCATTGAGCTTTTGTGAATGTAGTTACTTAAGAAATGACATTTCTGTGATCTCCTATCTTTATTTGTTGCTAAAGATCGATACAAATTGGGCAAATCCACAGATTTTACCAACCTGTCCCATAGATTTATCCAACCAAAGTTTACTTGAGAACGCAGCAATTTATTTTGACTTTGTCCTGGCATGTTATGTAAAGGATTTACAACTGACCTTTTAAAGAACCAACATGTTTGATGATAACCATTCACATGATCTCACTTTATACTAGTATCAAATGTGAAGAGTAAATCCAAGCACGCAGACACTTTATTAAAACGAGATCTATCTACTTTCTAGGAAATACATATGTTACTTACCATGATAAAATTTGCCTGCACAGCAGCTTATTTCTATTTGAGGGGCAACTGTACCGGCTACTCCCTGAAATCACGATGGGCACCTGCTTTGCCTCTAGCTACACAAACATCATTATGGTATGGTGGGAGGAACAGGTGGTCCGGGGTGGTGACTTTGAGAGATGGATCCAAAAAATACACATTTGGAATCTGAAACATGGACTATCTTTTTCTAATATGTAGTTGTGCTGCCTAGAAGGCTGAGGAGTTCATTGAGAACATTCAAGACATCAAACTTAATCTGAAATTCACTTCTATATAGGTAATGAGCAGGTGGAGTTTTGGGACATCAATATTACTGTAGTTTTGGAGGCTCTTACCACTAGCCTCTTTCAAAGAAACCTGTAGACAACTACAATTTACCTGCTGCAAGCCACCACCCTAACACATACAAAATGAAGCATCCCTTAGGAAGAACCTTGTGGAGCAAGGAGGAATTACAGTATCAAGGAGACCTAGGTAATGGGGCTGTCCCATATTATAAAAATATTTAGAATGCAAAGTTATCCCATGAAAGTGCTGAAACAACCTAAAACCAAAATACCAGAGTAATATATATTCAATAATGTTAAAGATATGCTAAGACAAAGAGAGAGAAACCAGATTTATTTGCACCTACAATAGTGCAAGTAAAGTAGTGGCTAGGATTTTTCAAAGCATTGGCATATCATTAAGGCTGATCCAATAGCGGGACCCACATTCAATCCACATCCATCCATAACATACCATGAGTCAAAAGCCTGGCAGGAACCGGCCATTTTAAAAAAAACTATTGGTGTCCCAGGGTCCATCTGGGGTACCCTCATAGTTTTTAAACTTGGAGCCCTCAGGAGAGGTCCAAGGTCCACATGGTCTCTGCCTGCTCCCTAGATAGAACCCTGGCTGGAGCCAGATTTTTTTTTTACTTGGGTGCCCCGTGGCTTATCTGGGACTCACAAATCTTTTTTAACGTAGGTACACTTACACAAGTTAGAAAAGAAAGTGTTCTGCCGCCTGAGCGATGAAGGAATTCCCAATGTAACCGTGACAACTGTCTACTCAGTCAAGTCTAGGGTGATTCACTAACAATTGCAATAGGATTCTCTCACACTTTTCCGCTGATGACATTATGTTGAATACATGTGGAAAGAGCAGCATTTCTCCAGGTTTAAATGTGGGTTAGTTGGAAGGAAGATATGTTAATGAAATAGACTCAAGGGGTTAAAATTCTAATCAAATGGTATTGTTAAAATATTTAATTTTCCTAAACCTAGATACGCGTAGGATGCTAAAAAAGAGTTAATAAATAGCTGTAATTTGTTTCCCATCAATACTATAGGCACTTAAAATGCACATGGAAATTGTACACCAACTAACTTGCATTAGCACACGGTGCACACATTATCTAGTGCACAATTGACCGTGCATCCAGGATTGGGGATCTTCATAATTTCTGCATGATGTGAGTAATTACTAGGTGTGCAAAATTACATTTTGCGCATAGAGTCATTTCAGGCTGAAATCATGTGTTGGGCATGAAGGGGAGTTAGCATCCATAAAGTATTTGAATTAAAATGAAACTTATGAGCAACTGTTTGTTTTTTCTTGCATAAGTAATGATCTGGAAGATATCATTGCAGAAGGAAATAGGTCAGCCTGAATTCTTGTAAATGGCATTGCTAAACATAAAGGAATATTTTCAGAACAGTATATCATGAAAGAAATTAGCAATTAATGAAATAAATGTAACTTACAGTAGTACCTCCACTTCAGCTAAATCTTTCAAGGCACCGTGCAAGACAGATGAAAGAGATTCTGCATATCCTATAGTCTAGCATATACAGTTTAAATTAGCTGCAAACACAAGAATATGAATAATAACTAATGCAGTCGTTGGCTGCTATTAGCCGAACATAATTTGAATTAAATAAAGGAAACATATACTTTACTATACTAATTATAATTTCTAAAACCATAAATCTAATGAATATAACCATAATTGTCTATAGTAAATACGTTTGCAACTGCTAAGTAAATAGTTTAAATACATGATTCTATAAAGGTAATGCAAAGAACATTCCTTTCTACTAATTGCCATTAATTCCCTAATTATCCCCTGAGCAAATATTTTTATTCTACTCTAAATCAGCATTTCTAGTTTATTTTTCCATTAAGTAATTATTTTATGCCTCTCAATGTTTCAGTACAGGGTAAAGTCTCTTCGGCAGTTTATTTCCTATGTTTGTGGCAAGGGTACAGAACTGTAGTGCTTCAGTAAAACTATACTCAATTGATTGTAAGATAATATGTAAGGCTTTCAGAGTTTATAGTGTGGATTTAAGGAAATGCCTATTTTTGCATTATCACCCCTGAAACTGTGGACTGAAGCTGCTGGTATTTTGACTCTTGAAGTGCACTGTAATCTCCCAGAAGGGCCACAGGGCCAGTGCTCTTACTCTTAGTAAGTGTATTTGATTAATGGCATAAGTTAAGTCACTTATAAGTCCCTAGTATATGGTACCAATGGTACCCAGGCTCAGTAGGTTAAGTGCCCCTCGTGGACTGAAGAACTTTCTGTGCCACCGTGAGTGCGGCCAAGGAAAGCATGACTTCCAGTCTGCCACTGCAGATTCGTATTACGGTTCTTAAACTACTAACTCGAATTTGCCATTTCAACCATTGGCAAACATCCCTTTTTAATATTTAAAAGTCAATCTTAATGTAGGCCTAACCAGTGCTAAAGTCATGGTGCAATATATTAAAAAAAGGACATTTTTTGATAACTTTAAATGCCCTGACATTAAAAACCCTGTTTCGTTTTTACTCTATCTAGCAGCCCCATTGGTGAGTATGGAGATACACGCTGACAACTCATCAAGGTTAACTTCCTAATGGGACTTCTAAATCTGGTACTTCAAGCTATCAAAATATTTCTTGCATTAAACCAGATTTGCTGCTCAAGCTGAATTTAATGTAATTATTTTACAATTGTCAACTTTATAAAGTTGTCACTTTGCTGTCCAAAATGTTCCAGTAGCTGTTTTTGGTTGAACAGAGCAGCTGTTGAGAGGAAATAAAGAGTATTAGGAAGAGGAACAAAATATCTGCTGAGGGAAGAAATGTAACCTGCTCCTAGGCAGGGTGGCTAGAGTGGGTGTGAGTTTAAAAATAGAAGCTACGTTTGAAGACCAAATGGTAGTTACAGTAGGAAGGGGCTGCTCTGGTGTTTAGGCAAAGCCGTTGTCATACTGTCTTTTCAAGGGTACTGTGGTCCCCAGGTAGCCACACCTCTGGGTAGGGCTAGGGAGCTCCACACAACGAGAGAAGGGGTGGGTAGAATAGTGCACCCTGGGATAGTTAGATGCCACATATCGCAGTAATTAGTCATTCAGCAGGCCGGAAACTAGCAGCCAATTGGCTAGTTAGACACCACCACCTCTTAGTGGGCATAAAAGTGGCAACCTTGGTACCCAGACCGCAGATCACCACTATGTAGGAGAGGACCGCAGAAGAGAGATTACAGGTGTTAGTTGGGATGCACAGAACTGTTTACACACCACACCTGTTGTTTTCATTACTCACCCTTAGGGAAAAGGAGGAACGTGCATTTTAGTTCTATTTCACTGATATAAACAAATCCCACAACATAAATACCCAACACACATAGCATACTAAACTCCCCCAAAAATGTCAGCTGTAAGAAAAAATGTTGAAGCAACTGATATAACTTGCACTGGGTTACACTACTGACAGTGGTTAATTTGAAAATATTAAGTGCTAGGGCTCACAATATTTCTCAGGTGCCCACTGCTGTGTGCACCACCTGTGTTCCTTTCCGGCGCTGCCAAATACATGTACCAACCTTTACAGTCCTACAAATGTGACAACTGTGAATACAGTAGGGGACCCAAACCATTAAGTTTCAAGTTTATTTTATTTAGCATAGATACTTAAAACCATTGCTACAAAATATATCATATTTCAAATTAAAACCGGTTAAAAGACATTATAACCAAATAGTATTTACAGTACATCAAAAGTATAAACAAATTGTCAGCTGTATTGCTGTTCTGACTTAGCATTTTCTTCTCTTGTCTTAAAAATTTTACAAAGCGACAATTAAGCTGCTTGTCCTCGGGTGCAAAACATGCCAACGCAGCTTGTCTCCGTGTGCGAATACCTCGCTGGTTAAAAAGTGGTTTTCGAAGCTGTCTCCTTTCCTCTGTTAGATATTTACATGTGCAGAGGAGATGCAGCATATCTTCTTGCAGTGTCCCACATAAATGGCAATTAGAATCAGACTGGTTTTTCAGCCAATGTGGAAAGTGCTTTGTGCATGGCAACACACCTAATCTGTATTTTAGAAATGGAATTTTTGTATGTTTGGCAAAACCCAATGCTAGATACTTTTGTGCAGCCAGAGAGGAATAGGTACCCAAGATCATCCAGCCATGCAACCTCCTTGTTAGGGCTGCCTTATCTTCGATCCAGGATTCATTCTGTACTATTTTCTTTGTGGGTTTTTTAAGGAGGCAGTGACCTGTGGGAGTTGCCCAAAGTTCGGTAAGACCCAGAGTTGACACGCTTG
This sequence comes from Lissotriton helveticus, assembly GCF_964261635.1. NCBI lineage: Eukaryota > Metazoa > Chordata > Amphibia > Caudata > Salamandridae > Lissotriton > Lissotriton helveticus. The sequence continues at coordinate 1,595,290,630 of NC_136059.1, read as the reverse complement.
TTGCTTAATATTTTGCCACTGGTGATGACTCTTTCTGTTGTAGCTCAGTCCACAAGTGCCCATTTAGGGTACCTGGTTTGGATTTCCTTACTTTGTCCCAGAAAATGACTATCCCACCTGTCCTTGCAATGGTCTGTTTTTGCACACCAAACTCGAGCCTAATTTGTGCTCGAGAGACTCGTGTTGATAGACCACAGATTATTCTGTACACTTTTGCGACCACAGCATCCAGGAGCTTCGAATCCCTTCCCCTCTGTGCCTCGCTCCCATAGGTTATTGTGGGTAGACGTTTTGCTCGTATAACTTCAACCAGAGGGGCAAGTGAGGGGCCGGTCAGTCTGGAATTGAGGTTTCTCATTGAAGCTGCTAAGGCTATGCCTTTCCTTTAAATTGTATCTCTTTGGGTTACAAAGTGCCCGCCTATATCAATGATCGCCCCCGAATATTTGTACTCTGTAGCTGAATCTATTTGAATCCTATCCCAAAACCAGACAGGTATTTTTTTAAGGTTCTTTTTAATAGTCATATTTTTTGTTTTTTCCAAGTTGATATTTAGGTCATTGGCCTCAGAGTATTGAAACGTGATATCAAGAAGACTCTGTAGACCCACCTTCCTTTGACTGTTCAATACTAGGTCATCAGCGTAGAATAGGCATGGTAGTACTAGATTCCCAATCTTTGGAGAATGCGAGTTGCTGGCATTTAATAACGGAATCAGATCTGCAAGAAACAGATTGAATAGCATAGGGGCCAATAAGCAGCCTTGCTTGAGGCCTTTTGTTGTTGGAATTTTCCTTGATAGAGTTGATCTATCACCGAGCTTTACTTGCACCCAAGTTTCAGTGTGCAAATCAATAAACAGGTTTAGTAAAGCCTGAGGAATGCCCCAGCCTGCCAGTTTCAACCAAAGTTTATGTCAGTTTCCATGGTCAAAAGCTGCCCGGTAATCCATGAAGCACAAATGTAATGGCATTTTTGTGATCTCAGTCTTATCGATTCTCAGAGCCATTGTTTTTATGTTTGTTGTGGTCCCAACATATTTAGAGAAGCTGGTATGATTTAGGGGGATGATTGAATTGTCTTCCGCCCAGAGTTGCAATTCATCCAGCAGCATCCCGGCAAAATATTTTGCCTCATTGTCCAAGAGGGCAACTAACTGGTAGCTCTTGGGTTGGGTCTTGTCACCTGATTTAAAGATTGGTGAAATTATCGAGGTCCGCCAAGATGGAAGGAGTCAGCCTGTTGTTCTTATTTCCCCGAACAGAGGACTGAGTGGCTTCGTCCAGTATTCTGTGCCCCTTTTTGCCTTCCCTTCTTAATGTATTTGTTCATTGATTTTATGTGATCATTTAAAGGAGTAAGTCCCGGTGGTTCTCCTTCATGCATTTCCTCTGAAGTTACATTTCCCTCTTTGGATTGATGCTTCTAAAGCATAGGCCGCTGTGTGGAATCCATGCTAGTTTCGACTAGCGGTATGGTTTTTCCTTGATGAAAATGATTTCCAAGGAAAGTGGCCCAGTCTTCCTCAGATATATTTGAAGACAAACCCTTGTGCATCGGATGGGTAAACCTTTGTATTGTTTCCCAAATTCTCGCACTGTTTTTCAACTCAGAGTCCGCATGCAGTTTCGCCCTTAGGAAAGCCTCGTTGCCATGCCTGGCTGCCCAAATTGCTTGCTTTAGATATGTTTTCTGCTGTCGCAATTCAGCTAGTTCTGTGATGTCGGTTGGATACTGGCACACCTGCCACAAAGAGTTGTTGATGTTCTTTTTAATGGATTTTATCTTACTCTTTTGCGGCATGGGGAATTTAGTGAGACCCTGCTTTGGTTTAGATTTAATTGGGGTGGAGAAAGATGTTGCCAAAGCATGTGTATAATTTATCCATTTCTCTATTCAGTTGTCCCCTTCCCGTGAGTCAAATAGAAGTTCAGCAGCTTCCTGGAAGTTATCTTGCGTTGCTAGCGTGAATTTTATTTTCCTAAAGTTGAGTAGCAGTTGTGCCTGGTAAGCCCTTTCATTTTGTTAATCTTGAAATATTTGTGCGCAATATAAGTTCCTGGGGCCGGTGATCGCTATCAGCTTTGTTGCCCATGCTAAATGAGAAGATTTCTTTAAAAAGAGTTAAGGACACGAAGGTGTAGTCAAGCGTTGAATTGTTTGTTAAAGATTGATGTGAATGCAGGGGGTGTATCGCCTGTGGTTCTTCCGTTTGCTGCTTGCAGCACAAGATGTTCAAGATCCTCTATAAGAAGCTGACCAACTTTTGAAGTGAGCTGCTGTTGAGTTGGTTCTCTGTTGCGGGATGTTCCATAACTGGTTGAGTAGAGAGACTTACTCTGCTTTTGATGGGCCAAGTAGATGTAAATTAAAGTCTCCTGTCAGTATCATGTCTGGTGTATTAACTTTGCTCATGCAAGACTTTGCAAAGTTGACTAATTGCTTTGCGTCATTAGATTTCCTGTTATGATGTAAGTATGTGTTTATTATTACCATCTCTTCGTGCCTGTTCCCTGGTGGCCCTTTATGGAGGAGATTTTAGCAGCGATGGATTCCGGTGTTGTTAAGGCCACCAGATGGATGTTGCTTACGTAGGTCACCAGACCTCCGTGCAGATGGCCAAATCTTGCTCTTTTGAGAGCTGGGGCATAAAACCGTAAATATCCTTGTAGGTGTGGTGGATCTGTCATCCATGTCTCCTTAAAAGCAATGATGTGGAATGACATTGGATAGTTCATAAAGGCGTGGTCCGACGACTTGCTATTTAGCCCGTTGATGTTCCAGGAGCATATCCGTAACAAGTTTATTTCACATTCTGAGATATTATACCTGCTATTCTGTCATTTGCTTATTTCCTAGTTGGAAACTACCCTCATGGGCCATCCTGAGTCTTCATGGCAGAGACCTTGATGAAGATGATTCGGGTGATATATCCCTCTATCCTGTGACTGCCTCATGCTGACCGGCGATGGACCCCTTGCCCCTCTTAATATTGACTTAGGGGCAGTAGACCATTCTGTTATCTGACTATCCCCTTGGCTCTGTAAAAATGGTTCTGGATAGCCAGGTGATATGATGGGTTTTATTTTTATGCTCCAATTTTCAAATATCGAATATTCCAGTACATTTTTCATTTTGTTTGTGCAATAAATTCCGACCCCCATGTTGTCCGTGTAGTCTCACCTCCCTAAGATCCCTATGGCTGATAAACTCTATTGAATCCAGGTCCGTTGAGTTTACCTCCATTAATAAGGGTATATGTGTGAATTAGTGAAGAATGTTCCCACGATTTAATATGTCGTGAGCCCCTCTAGGTCTTTATGCTGGTACAAATTCTAGTGTTTTCACATTCCTATTGGGATCCTTTCCTAGATTATCTGCTTGTGGACTGTTAGTGGACTCATAGGTGGTTATGCTTGCTTTGGATGGCTTTGTAATTACTTCTGGCCTACTCTGGGCATCTGGAGTTAAATTTGTAACAGGCCCAGCACAGGGCTGCCCCATAGATTCTGCGCGGGCGGGCTTAGTTCTTAAATTTCCATGTTTAGGGTCTATGTGTTCATCTCTTCCAATATTGGATGCAGGGATAGGTGGATAGTTTAACGCCCTCTCTATTTGCTGGTCAGGCTGGTTAGCAGAGATAATGATTGTGGAGAACTTATTGTCTTTCACCGTAGATCCTACAGATGTTTGGTTGGGGGTTTGACGCTGTATGATAGTTTTTTCTGGTTTCATTCCGCATGGCAGTAATTGATGTTTCGCTTCTTCCCTAGGTAGATTGCAATCCTTGGTTTCCTCATTCTTCCCCTGATAGATTTGTTGCAAGGAACCCCTGAGGGCCGGCTCTTGATTGGAGTTTGAGACAAACCCTTGCCCATTGTGTGATGTACCTGATTGTATTATTGCCCTTTTTCTCTGGAGAAGTCTGATTAGATAGGTCAGGTTTTGCAGGTGGTAGTTGCCTGAAAAGACGGGCGAAATCCTCCTTTTTTGTGATTGTTTTTTTATTCCTGCCATTTCTCTTTTGAGCTCGCCTTTGTTTGGCATTAGAAGTTGCTCCTGTTTCTGCCAGCTCTAGATCTGAGCCCAGAGAGAGTCCTGTTGGTGGTTCCTGTTTCTTAATGCTCTCGTCTTTTTTGACAAATCTTGTACTTATAGGGTTTGAGGTAGAGTTTGTCAGACCTGGATCTCTCATGTTATTTGTGATTGTTCTGTGCTTGTCCTCAGCAGGGTGGATAGCCTTTTGACTAGGCTTGATGTTTTTCCATGCTGACTTTAATTTGGGCACACAAGTCCTCAAGAATCAGGGGGAGAGAGGTGAGTTTGTCGACTATTGGGCTACAGCCACAATTTAACTCACGGTCTTGTAGTCTCCCATGCAGAGGCGTAGCTAGAGCTTCTGGCACCCGGGGCTATCCCTCAGATTGCCTCCCATGGCAGGTAGCGGGTGGGGTGCTGGGTAAAAAGGACGGCGAGCACTTGAGAGGTCTGAAAGGTGCGTCATGAAGTCCCACTGCCCTAGCTGTTGTCCAATACAGTACAGGTTATTTCTACTAAGTTTTGGCTTACAAAAGATGAACCCATAAACCGAATGATAAGAAAGCAAAAGGTAGTTGTTGAGAATTACTTTATCATCGTTTGTTTTAGGACATTGACCGGGCTGTTTCTCAGCTTTCACTTTTGTCAGAGTGGCAAATGAAGCTCCCATGGCCTCATGTATTTTCTCTGGAGCCCAATAGAGTCAACTGTGTAGCTTGGCACTATCGCGCCCAAAAACTCCAGCTGATTATTGATGTATATGTTCTGTCTGAGGCGGTGCTTGTAAGGGACTCTCATAACTGCAGCAGAGCATTGCCTGGCTGTGAACAAGGAGGACCTCATTCCCTCCTGCTGCCATAATATAAGGATCAGTGGCTGAACCATTTCGGGATTGATTTGTTATAAGAGGTGTGTATAGGATTGTCCTCCATTGTAGAGTTTCACCCAACCTGTTAATCCAAAAATACAAAACATATTTAAAATGGAGGCCAGGGGGATTAATGAGCAACCGTTTGTCATCAACCGTTCAGCTGTTGCGTTATCATTTTTATAAACTTTTGTTTAGTATTTTAGAAACCGAGATGGTGCAGATAAGCCAGGGTTCCGACAACAAAGAGCAGGTGAAGATTCTTTTTATGGGTCAATAAACAGCTTAAAGGTTTAAACATTTTTTTTATTCTGTTCTAGGACGTAGCTGGTTAATCCTGTATATTCAGATATATCAGTTAAATGATTTATGGATGTTTCAGCTGACAGAAATGAATGAATGATTGCATAATATGTATGTCGTCGACTTGACTGGCGCCGGCTTTCCCTTTTGTGCTTTGACTTCTGGCATTATACGTGCCCCATAGTATTGGCCTGGGGTTTCTTATTTCAGCTCTGTGAGGGTTCTCAGAGGCATTTTCCATGTGGTCCTTCTGTATTTCTCCCTCCTCCTCACTTGCAATAACTTTTATTATATTTTTGAGCTGGATATTATTGCTGGAGTGGCTAAAAGTATCACCATTTTGATGTTCTTTGTTCCTTTCCTTCTCCCCATCCAAATTGAGTATCTCTGCCCCCTTCACAGTTGTCCCATATCTGTAAGCAGCCAGCCTCTGCTAAACTGGGCATTGCCAGGTTAAATATTGCTGGATTGTCATTTACCTGCAGGCTGGCCGTTAGTGCTGTCTTCTGGGCCCCTTCATCCAGATCCTCCGCTTCGGCCTGCTCCTCGGTCCCAATTCCAGCTCCCAGTCCTGGTTGCAGTCTGGAGCCTCCGAATAGATCCACAATCGTCGGACAGAGGCACTGACCCGCCCTTCCCCTTCCTCTCTGGAACATCATCCTTCCGGGTCCCAGTTTGCCCTTGGCGTCCAGACAGTCGAGCCACTGCCTCTGTCCCAGCGCATATCTCAGTCACTGAGCGGACAGATGTCAGGCAACACTTATAATGATGGTCTGCCAGCAGCTGGAGCCGCCCGGTCTTCCCTCGAGTTACTGGTTGCCCCTTTGGCTTCATCCCGACTGGAAAATGCATCTCAAAGCATCAGCCGTCAAAGCAGCTCAATGTGCTGTAGAGCTTCTCACAGGTTTGTAGGAATTTTACCTGACCAGCCGCAACTCTGCAAGTGGGGGTGCAGCTAGCTGCTGGCCTTCATACTCAGCAATTTCAGCAAAGTCTTCAAAACTTCCAATAGCATCCTTATTTTAGTACGGGCACATTGGGGGGTCTCAATAGATCAAGGCGTTATGAGTGGGAACCTCAGCCGACCACCATCCTGCTTCCCATGTTAGTTGCTTCCTGAGTGTGGCGCCACTCCCCTCAGTAACTAACCTAATTTCCCAAACTGGAGAATATCCCTCTCATTGTTCCTGAATGGGGTCTCTCTAAGTTGATATAGAGCTTTCGGCCTCAGACTGGAGACCCGTATAAGGTTGCCGGGCGAATATGGCTCAGAATATGTCTAGGGAGTAGGCATCTTTTGGACTCTTTACTTGTTAAGAAAGCTCTTGATGTGGGCGTGATTCATTTTACTTTCACATGAACCATTTATAAAAATAAAATAGGGTTTGGGGAAAAAAAAAATAGCTGCTAACCGCACATAATCATCCGTGCCCCAAAAAAATAAAAAATACACAACTGATCAATCAAAACTCATAGCCATATGATGAGAGTCCAGAGCAAAATATGCTAAGGTGCCATGCAGATGGTAGATTGCACTATACAAATGCTGGTAACATAACAAATAGTAAAATAGCATAACAAAGCATAGTATAGAATCACATACCACAGTGTTCACTGAAAAACATTGCCGATTAATTCCTCTACAAAAACATGTTGAAAACTTTCATTTAATTATAATCCCTTCTTATTATTACTCATTAATGTGCAGATGGAGAAATTTCTAAAATCCCTAGCAATATCTCACTTATGCTTGTGAAACAAAATTGCTACATTTGGGATATACCTTCAAATTTAGAAACAATCTCTACATGATAGTCCAAGCATTGCTACTGCATTGATGCTTTTCTTATATTTTTTCTCCTAGAATTCTTTTTGCTGCTGTGATTGATCTTTCAGTCCTGCTTCCTTAAGCAGCTGAATTTTTGAGCTTATTAAATCAGAATGGAAAAGTACATGGGGTGAAGTTGTGGCCAAACGGCAAGGGCGGTTAACTTGGAAGCTAGGCAACCGGGTTTGCATTGCAGCAGAAACAGCTCAACATCCGGCAATTTTATGTAAATCACCTAACAAAATGAATGTATACGTCTGTAACGCAACTGGTGCCCGTGTAACTCTCTGATACCATTGGGTTAAGTTTGTGTTCGGGCAAGTCATCCATTTTCTTTTATCAACAATTGACAAATATTTTGTGTTCAATTACTTCATGGGCACAATCAATGAATATGTGTACTACATGTTAAAATATTCTGACACAATATACGTCCAGGGGCGCAGGCAGGGTGGCTTGCAACGAAAATGGGCCCCTACATTCTGTCAAGGTAATGAAATACAGCAATACTCAGTTTCGGTTGGGCCCATCAGGCTTTTGGATTTTGGTGTAAGCCCACCTGCTGCACACTTGATAGCTACTCCCCTGTATACAAACACATGAAACGTCTTTCTGTGAGGAGGTATGAAGTTAAGCATAAGGAAAGTCAGGGGACTTCTGTTTTTAATTTAACATGCATACCTATTCCTGACTTTTCAACCAGCACGCTTTCAAGAGAGAGCCCACTGTGAAGGACGACATCCACATGGTTAACAAAACAGAAGGAGGTTCGGGCAACTCACAGAGGCTGCTCTCCGATACCTATAACCTATTGTCAATAAAATGTGGATTGCAGCGCGGGTGCAGAGAGCCACTCACAGCATTACAGCAACCACACGTTCACACATCATGCCCTCAATTGACCCCGGGCCCACTTTGGCAGTTTGTGTCTTTAAAGCGCATTAGGAATGAGAGTGCATTGCCTTGAGGTGCCAGGATGGACGCTCAGAGCCTTCCTCACCTTATAGTGCCCACACCATCAGTGCTTACTCCGCCCTGCGCACATACACTTACGTACCAAGGAAACCATGAGACATATTTGTGGGAAAGCAGTGATGCAGGTTTATTTCGTACAACACAGCTACTGATAGGTGGGTCATCTTACAGGCGATCCAATGCGGCAGCCTCTCGCTGACCCGCATGCCCAAGGAGCCATCTTGCACGGCGAGTCGATGCTCAGACGGTGCAGTACACTATCACTTCATTTCGTTAAACTCCCGCTCCCCCTGTCAGGGCGGGGAGCTGAGGCACACCCCCGGTCGGTTCAGGCCCCCCGACCGCCCGAAGGACTAACGGGGCGCCAACGCTGTTTCATGGAACCCCCTCGGCTCCAGGTTCTTGGCTCGGGCACCCTACTGTGCCAGGCAGAGGTATTTAGACTGTATCCTTCTGCCGCAGAGGTACCCCTACTGTCCATCTGCTTCCAGATCGCCCTGTGACTCCGCCTGCAACATAAAACATGATCATTAAGGTATTCAAAACTGTGCCAACCGCTCTGCAGCTGGGTCAGGGTTCAGGGTGGGTTACAGCGCAGAGCAGCCTCGGACTAGCGCGGGAAAGGAAAGGTCGAGCCTCGCTGCTGGGCCTGGTCATATACTCGCAAACGCCTCCCCCGTCCCCAGGAGAGCCCTCCCCATTGGCTGTTGGCCGGGTGGGCGGCATGAGGGGACGCGCTGCAGGCTACGTTCGCCCGACGTGTGGGACTAGGGCGCTGTCACCCCATGCTCCCCTTCGTGTCGCACTTCCAGCGGCATAGTGCCCACACCATCAGTGCTTACTCCGCCCTGCGCACATACACTTACGTACCAAGGAAACCATGAGACATATTTGTGGGAAAGCAGTGATGCAGGTTTATTTCGTACAACACAGCTACTGATAGGTGGGTCATCTTACAGGCGATCCAATGCGGCAGCCTCTCGCTGACCCGCATGCCCAAGGAGCCATCTTGCATGGCGAGTCGATGCTCAGACGGTGCAGTACATTATCCCTTCATTTCGTTAAACTCCCGCCCCCCCTGTCAGGGCGGGGAGCTGAGGCACACCCCCGGTCGGTTCAGGCCCCCCGACCGCCCGAAGGACTAACGGGGCGCCGACGCTGTTTCATGGAACCCCCTCGGCTCCAGGTTCTTGGCTCGGGCACCCTACTGTGCCAGGCAGAGGTATTTAGACTGTATCCTTCTGCCGCAGGGGTACCCCTACTGTCCATCTGCTTCCAGATCGCCCTGTACTCCGCCACAGCTCTGGAGGAGGCCCCCGTCGATGACAGAGCCCCCCACCTCCTAGCTACTTTCGGTCGCTGTTTGCACCTTTATCATAGTACCCTTCCGTTTTCTCCCCGTATTGGTTCCTGCCAATGAAGATTTCTTGCTATGGTTCCCAGGTCATGCTCTCAATTACATAGGCCACACCACTTATGTATATTTCTTAGCACAGGTCTTAGGACACGCACTTATTTACATGAGCCGCACCTCTTATGGGGAAAGCACAAATGTGTTAAAGTTTATGTGCATTGTGCACAGTACCATTTGCTCCTCGACCTGTCCTGATCTCAAGTTCCGCTTTAACTTATATCGGCACATGTGCTCATGAGATCGCAGGGCAAATTTTTTCTCACGGTCCCAAATTTTTATCTTCAACTTTAGCGGATGTACGTTTCCATTGACCACGGATTCTAAGTGGAGGTCTCTGTCTTAGTATTTCAGGCAGACTGCTGACCTTGGTACATTTAAAAAGGCATTAAAGGCTTGGTTGTGTACATACCAAGGTCGTCTCTCTCTCTGACTTTGTCTTTTAGCATAGTTTCTTCTTGTTGTGTGATTATATGTTTAGCGCCTTGATACCTCATTTAAGGTGGAAGCTGCGCTTTAGAAAACACAAAATGGAAACTAAACCAGAATTAGAGCAAGGGCCCTCATGCTTACAATGAAAATACGAAAATCAATACAGAAGGGATGCAGCTGTCTGGTGGTGTGCTTAAAAGAGGACACCGGAATTCAGATAAACAAGACCCCTGCAATGGGATGCCTTCTACAATGTATCAGGATCCTACATTTAATTCTTTAGCTCTCTGCCAGACTGTGCAGCCATGCATGAACTAACTTCAGGTTTTAGAATTTGTGAATACTAGCTACAATTTAGACTGATGTATATTTAGATCTTTGTCATCTGTGGGGTAGAGAGTAGGCAACAATCACATACAAGGCATTTCAACAAACCATCTTAGCTGATGCTTTCAAGAAAAGGTTGCCAGCAACTTTTTTGATACTGTTAAACAGAGTGTGGCAGCATAGATCCGGGGATCGGCACGTGACTATTTGCATTGTCGTATCTGCTGAGAATGGAAAACCAGTGATATTCATCCCCAAAGGGGTGGTATTATGACAGTTATCCTGTGGTCAAATCATTTACTTGCTGCATGGGCACAGTGCTGCAATAATCATGACAGTGGTTGTCCTGGCAAATCACTGCAAGATCATTATTTGAGAGTGGCTAGAGCCAACTGCAGATGCCCTTAACCGTCAATGTCATTCCCATTTCTCAGTTTAAAGTGTTTGCCATTATTGCAGTGCTCGCTTGTACCTGTGTTTGGTATTCTTTGGTGCATGCCACGCCACTTCTCTCTTATAACACACTGTTTGCTATTTCTCACGTGTTGTTTACCTTTGCACTTGCACAAGTGCCCCATTGCCTACGTAACGTTTGTTGCAGTATTCCTTGTACCTGCGTTTCGTACTCCTTTGTAGCATGCCCCGCCACTTTTCTCTTGTAACACACTGTTTGCTACCTCTCACATGTTGTTTGCCTTCGATACTTGCACAAGTGCCACCATTGCCTACGTATCGTTTGTATTTTGTTACTCTTGTGACCTGCACACTGGTCAATCTTTTCCCCCTGTAATGCACCGTTTGCTACCTCATGAATTTGTTTGCTCACAATTGTCACTTTTACCTTATGTACGAACGTCTGCTTTGTAAGTTGTTTTTTTTTTACATATCATTACCGTTCCTATTGTGCCGCGCTCTCAGTCGTCCAAGCAGTACTTACGGCTTCGGGTGGCCTCAAACAGTCTGAAGTGTAACACCTGTAAGGACGTGTGACGCAATAAAGACCTCTTGAGATAGGTAGAACAAAAGTTCAATTTACATCAGTAAATGTTGAAAACTTTTTATATCGCGGTAAGCCAATGGCTGGGACCAGACTCGAGACATCGGGTATCACGCGCTTTACCTGGGCACCCGTTTTGTGACATGAAGGCGCATTACGCATGGCTGCCGCTTCGACAGCAGTCCCCCGAATTTTGTGTTTAGAGGGACTGAACCAAATTATATACCCGCAGGGAGATCGACTCATCTGCCTTTTATGCTAATCCACTGCATACCTATTTGGCTACCACGTTGTACTACTTGCTGAGGCCTTGGAAATGTAACGCGATTAAATTTTTCTAGGCCACCACCCTACCTTGCTCCTAGAATCAATCAGGTTTATTCCTCACTTCGAATAATAGTCAAACACCTACAAGGGACATGGTGCGAGCTATTATGAATTGGATTACCAACCTTGGTAGGCTGGAATGCTGCCGGCCTAGCTAGTACTCGAACCTGTGCAGATTCCTCCTTAGCCTTTCCCTTGCTCTGCGATCCATGTGCCTGCACTAAGCTGAAGTAACACTGTTTCACTGGGGACAGGGGGCCAGTGAATATAATCACCTTATCCGCGGGGGATGGGGGAGGGGTGACACGATGTCGCTGCGGCAGGTATTACAGAAGAGGGACTTCTGCCGAGAACCAATTTTGCGTGCTGGAATTGAGAAATGTAATCCTTTATCAAAGACTACTAACTCGTCATGAAATGATTGCAGAACTCGATGATGCATTAACCTCGTGCCAAATCCTTGTACCACAGATCACTCCTGCAGTCACCGCTGTCTTAGGCTAGCTGCAGCACCTGGACACCTCTAGTTCCAGGGTGAAAGGATGGAGTTGATTTCCCCCCAAGCATTGCCATCTGCCCATCACACACTCCTTCGCCCCTGCTGCCCTCGCTGGGGGACGTATATGGCTCTTGAAGCATACACTAAGGGCACAGCACGACATGACTGCCTTAATGTAAGACAGCCCATATCGCCATGAATATGGCAACCACTTAGAAATTGTTATTCCTGCCAGGGACTACTTATTTCTTACCTAATAGAAAAGCTACAATAATGTTAGATACATTAAACTAGCCCTTTGGGCCCACTTGGGCGTTGCGCGCCTGCTTCCTATTTTACCCTGTTAATCACTTCATGGAAGTCACTTCCTGGAAGACCAGTACATTGCATTTTAATAGAGTCTACTTAACTTCAAAAGTTAATCTAGTCCATCCTACCAACTGGCTAGTCGGGCATCGTATGTTTCCCTGAAGTGTATTGAAGAACTGAAAACAAGAATGTTTTGAAGAACTGAAACAAGAATACAGTCCGGAGTCGGGGGTTCGCTTTACATGACACCGTGTGAGAGACCTGTGTTCCGACGTACCACTCCCTTGATTGATGCACTGTGTTGCCAAAGAATGGCTTGTACTTCGTGACCCTACCGCCCCTCGTCCGATGGGCTGGCCCATGGGCCTTGACCTCAGCAATTACCTGTTAATCTAGGCCTTCCTTCTATGTAACTGCTACTCCTTGCGACGTGTTCCACGTGTAATCTGAAAGAACAACAAACCGTCAATTGTCCTGTACAAACAATTTTTGTCAACTGTCTCGTGTCCCTCCCAATTCTTGTTCACACCCTCAATATCTGTTTGCCGGTACCCAGGACGTGCGTTTCCGCTTCGCCTCTGCCCCCTCTTTCAATGCCTCACACCTTTCACCACAGAACCATAAGGTTCCCTCCCATTGGGCACCGTACTCGAAGGGGCTAAATATTCATAAGTTACAAAGGCGCACCTATTGGCTATGCCAATGCTTGTATAAATCATTGTGCATGAGTCATAAGTGTCAGCAGCAGCCAGTCGTTCTGCTACACACACCCGATCACTTGTTTCTTATTAACGTCTTGCAGTGGAAAGCCTGCAGGGTGCAGATAACTAGAGAAAATGCGCGTCTGCGTGTGGGACTAACAAGCATGAGTCAAGTGGGGTGACGTTCGCAGCTTTGCGGGCGGCATGCGGTATATCCTTGCAAGCAAGGCCGACTTTAAAGTTGGTGTTGCTCGGGGCGAAAGTCTTCTTCACTACCCCTCTCCAATGGTGCACCTCATCACTTCATTGCCTATCCCCGACATGCTTCAATTGTGATAGTACTTCTCGCAGTTCACTTCTTTGCAGCGGGACATTACCCCTCACGCTGCTTTATGATGAGCAAAACTGCCTCTAGTTAAAATTATGGGCTCTCCCCAGAGGAACATTACTTATCATGACATTTTATTGTTGCCTGAAACTGATGGACGCACAGGAAGTTTACCAGTTTCGGACCGTGTGAGCACTTATATATTCCCGCACTTTCTTTATGGCTCATTTATTTCATGTACGGCGCTCTTGTAACCTCTAATTATCTTTGTACGGTATCAGGCGCATTTATTATTGTTAACGTTAACCTCAGCAGGCTCGAGTATTCACTTGCCCGTTTCCTAATAGCCTTTACAATTGCCCGTTCCTTATTAATTCTGCGGTGTAGTGAGTCCCGGCAACATATTCAATGGAAATTTTTTTTTTTTTTTTATATTTACTTTGTGGGAGTAGACTCTTTATAACATTAGCCATCCCCTTCCTTGCATTTCCCTTCCGCTCAACTTCCAACCGGCTGGCGATCAGGGTCATCACGTCATTGTGGGCAAATCACTACATCTCCCCGTGACTCAACAAAATGCAATCAGGGTCATCACATCATTGTGGGCAAATCACTACATCTCCCCATGACTTAACCAAATGCATGCGTCCTTCTTTAAATTATCCAGTGCCATTTCGGTGCATTTCAAAGAGTGCACCGATCAATTTCTTGTTTAATTGCCCTTCTGCTCAACTTCAGCCGGCTAGTGTGATCAATCACGACGATGGGGAATCGTGTTCGAAGCTCGGTAGGGGCCTCCGTGACTGTGGGCAAATAACTACATCTCCATGTGACGCAAAATTACATGTGTGCCTCTTTAACACTCAGTGCTCATGCGAAGCGCTACCTTCGGGACGAGAACACTCCAATTACAGCAGTAAAGAGAAAGCAGTGCTTTGTGTTTCCCAAAACCGCCCGACCATGATGGTGCAAGTTGCATGTGCTTGTTAAACAGCAGATACGTTAAAAAGCTGTAGGCGCCCCTATCAAAAATCGAATACGGTGTTTCCTCTGAATTTATAAAAGATCAGGGCGCTAAGGAAGCTCGGCAGCAGGTAACTTGAACAAAAATTATCGAGTCATTCTGTTTGTAACTTGAACAAAATTTTTCGAGTCATTCTGTTTGTGGATATTCACTCGTTATGCCCTTGAACTTAATGGCGTATGTCCTGCTGAAATGCGATTCTACCTTCGGAGTAGCGTCGCTGCTACCTGGCCAGCATTTTCTCTCCCTGGTAATTGGTCAGTATGTTTATGTCGAGGCCAGTGCACAAAATTAACGTGTAACGTGAGCCCAATTCGTAGTAGATATTTATGTAATGTAATATAACGCCACTGTAGCCGAAAACAGAGTAAGTAGCTTGACATGCTCGGATAGACTCCAGCCGGGAAAAAACTCAATCCATTTTTTCTAAGCAGAGAAAACCGCTTGCCCGGCAATGTCTTATTACATGCACGTCATGCAAAGCGATAAGGGAATATTGTCCACTCTGCAAAGGCCTACTTAATTACCGTTCTTACATCTTTTGCACGTCCTTTTTTCGGTGTTTGCCTACATAGGTGCGTATCATTTCGTGCACGGAAACCCCGGTTAGAGTATGAGGGGCGGGGTTCGGGAGCGCCTAGATGCGTCCCGTGACTGTTAACGCCTCTGTAGCGTGATGTGACACCAACTTCTGTCTGGCTTCAATTTTGCAGTTTCTAGTTGTAATTGCCTTAGTTTTAGTTCCAAGATAACGGCAAGTAATCGAGAGTGGTGGCTCTGCTTGGGGGTGTTGCGAGATGGAGCGTGAACAGCTGCCCGGTGGACGAGACTGAAGGGGAGGGAGAGAGCGAGGACAGTGGCTACGTCTCCCAGAGCCTCAGCAATGCCTCTGGGTTGTGCGACGCACCCGAAGAGACCCCGGGAGTGAGCCGAAGCTCTGCCTGGGCGCCTGAGCCGCTGGTGGAAACAGCCGCGGAAGAGCTGGCTTCATATTCTACTGCCGGGCTGCAGCGTACAGGAGCTGAGAGGTGGACTGTTAAGTTCATTTTGATACAATCACCGCTTGGATCAACCTGGAGGGGTATATTAGTCTGTTCGTCCTTCGTGGGGTAGGATCACCGCGTGGCCGGCAATGGTGGCGGGCCACGCGCGGCCGCAATGGCCGCCTTCTAGCACATGGCCAGCAATGGCAGCGGGCAACGCGCGTATTTCCCCCTACAGGGCGTCAAACAGCAATCGTTTCATTCCCCAACAATTAAGGCCATAAGCGGCCTTATGCCACCTCGCTACTGAGGCGCCGCGTGAAGATGGGCACCGGTGGGTCCGGCAATCTTTTCATTACCCAACCTGAACAATAATTAAAGCCATAAACGGCTCTACGATTAGGCCATAAGACCTGACCCGCCCCTCGTCCGGACCCAGGCGCCGCTTGATGATAGGCACCGGTGGGTCCGGCAATCTTTCCATTACCCAACATGAACACTAATTAAAGCCATAAGCGGCTCTACACCAACACAAACAATAATTAAAGCCATACGCGGCTCTACCATTATGCCATAAGACCTGACCCGCGCCCAGCAACCACCAACCCCCCCCCGTAGACGATACCACAGGGCCCAATCGACCTGGTCATATCCAGGGATCGGGCCGGGGGGAGGCTAGTCGGAAGCCTCCTAGCAAAATACCTTGAATCCAACGCGCAGAGCAGCCTCGGACTAGCGCGGGAAAGGAAAGAGCAGCCTCGGACTAGCGCCGGAAAGCACAGCGCAGAGCAGCCTCGGACTAGCGCGGGAAAGGAAAGGTCGAGCCTCGCTGCTGGGCCTGGTCATATACTCGCAAACGCCTCCCTCGTCCCCAGGAGAGCCCTCCCCATTGGCTGTTGGCCGGATGGGCGGCACGAGGGGAGGCGCTGCAGGCTACGTTCGCCTGATGTGTGGGACTAGGGCGCTGTCACCCCATGCTCCCCTTCGTGTCGCGCTGCCAGCGGCATTTCCTCAGGTATCCTCGGTGTATTCCAGCGGAGCTCATGCCGATCTGCACCGTCCATCAGAGAGGCAGGCGAAGTAACCGCTGCCAGAGCTGCAGGCGTTGGGGTCACGAGCAGCAGGAATTCATCCCTCGCAGCGAAAAACCACTCTGACTTCGGTGGTGGCGCCTTCAGTGAGCAGATGCACTTGCTCAAGAGCGGGCCATTACGAGGAGTGGGGAAGCGGCCCTGTGGCTCATGTGATGCGTCACTGTGGAGTTTTTGGCGCGGGGGCTGGCTAAAAATTAGGCCCAGGGCCGTCATTGGTAGCGCTTTCTCGCTACAAGATTGATGGCCCTGGGACAACCCACAAACGCAGTACTCCACTGTGCTCGTGTGGGGGGTAGTGGGTGTACTGCGTACATCATTCACCTTCGTGACGGCGGCCTTGTGATACACACTGGTGGCCCTTAGCGGCGGCCACATTCATAATATATTTGGAGACACTGACACTACTGCCAGTGATTGATAGTAGTGTCAGTGTGAGTGTCCCCAAATATATTATTAAAGCGGCCACCGCCACGGGCCACCAGTGTGGCAAGGCCGCCGCCCCCAAACTAGTGCTGCCTGGGGCGACCGCCCCACCCTAGCTACGCCACTGCTCCCATGTGAGCTCTGAAAGAGCAAATTCAGGGCGCCAAGTTTTTCATCGATTGCCACCACAAACATTGCCAGTGTATTTAATGAGGTTAACTGGGCATTCATTTTGTCTGACTGATACTGGAGCACTTCCAGTAAAAGTTGCACTGTCTTGAGTAAGCTGACCCAGGCATTTTCAGAGTTCAGCTGTTGATGAACATTGGTTGAAGTTCCTAAATCGGGTGTCGGTGAAAGGGCCTCGCTGCCCTGGGACCCTTTCAGCTCTATGTTCTCTGATAAAGTGTTCTCTGATGAGGAGGAATTTCGGGAGTTCAGTCTGAGTTTCACTGGAGTTTGTTGTATATGGTTTGTTTGTAAGCTATCCTAGTCCCCCTCGTCCATTCCTTCACGTTTTCCAACTCTTGTCTGAGTACCGGTTCAGTGGTGTGGTGCGTTGATGACAATAATTGATGGGAATTTGGCGATGGGGTCCAACTGATCCTTGTTATTTTAATAGCGATAGGTGGTGTACCTATCTCTATTATGGACAATTCCTTATTTGTAGTACAGTTATTCCCTGTTACCCTACTACAGCTTCTCACTTCCTGCTTGTCCTTGTTGTTTCTTCCAGCTTGTCCAGGAGGCTCTGCCAACACCAACTTAGTTGTTGTTGTTTCTAGATTGCTTAGTGAGACTGCTTTTGATAATTCAGCTACTAGATGATCCTGTGGTCCTTGTGGCAGTAGTTTCGTTTTACTTTGCACAACTAAAGTTGAGGCCAAAATATTATGTGATTGATGTAATGGTTCATTTGGCCTGAGGATGCTTTTTATGCCAATTGTTGCGCTTTGGTCATTAGCTGGAGTCCTGTTCTCCTCATTATCCTATAGTTTGAGTGGTGAGATCAGAATTTTAAGGCCCTGTGCTGCAATCGAACTTGATAAAAGGGCGTCCCCCGGGTTGTGACCATTGTAGCAATTCTGGGTTAGACCTGCCTCCAGGTTGATGTCACTTGTAGTAGGACCCATATCCAGGGATGAAGTGCCTGGAGATGAAGTGCCTGCTCTAAGTTTGGTTTTGGTGAGTGGCTCGGCCATGCTGTCTTTGAGAGTCGAAGGTTCTCTTATACGCTTAATAATTCTTGTCTCCTGTTTTGTTCTAGAATGGCGCCCCCTAACCCTGCCAGATCTAATTTCCTTTTTAGGGGCAACGTCTGAATCGTTAATTATCCTCCTTGGCCTTTATTTGGTACTATACTCAAAAAAAGTGGGTACCCGCAACTGCTCACCTCACCTCCCCTCCTCTCCAGGTGCGTGGCACTCCTCACAACTCCTCCGCACTCTGTCTCCTCCGCAGCTCGTTAGCTGCAATGGCAGGACTGGCAGAGCTAGCGGGGACGATGGGGACAGCAGCTTGTAGCTGTAACAACTCGCACCACACACCAAAGGGAGCAAGTGCGCGGTGCGAAGAGATCCTCGCGGCTCCTGTTGTGGGCCAAAGTAGGGGAGGAAATGTCTACGCGACCACTCTCATTCGCTGCCCCCGCTCCCCAGCTCTCTCCCAGCCCTCTACCAGCCGTGCACCAGAGAAAATAAAAAAAAGATATTGCGGTACTGCTGCTGATCGTGGCCCCGCAGCTGCCTGCTCCCAACTCCCCAGCAATTCTCCTGTTGCGGCACAACCATGGCTCACCTCTCCCCTACTCGCCCCCACTCCTAGCTGTCAGTTACTGCGGGGGCTTGAGATAGGGTCTCCAGGTAGAGGAGCGACGTCCTCCTTACTCCTGACTTGTCCGGTGCAGCCTGTAAAAGAAAGTCAAGAGGCAAGCGGGGCCAAGCGGGGGGGCTGCAGGCAGGCTGGTCAATTGGTTGAAGAGGTCGCCTCACCCCACCTCACCTCACCCCTGAATCGGGGGAAGAGATGCCGCAAACTGCAAGCCAACCGAAACCGCAGCGTCCACAGTGGTCACAGTGCTTGTCTCCGGCAGTCCGTGGTTCTTGCAGTGCTCGCGGCAAGCTTCACTGCCACACTGCCGCTGCTCTGCTGAAAGAGGAAAGATGAAAGATGGACTGCAACGGAGACCGCAACGAGCTGCAGCACAGCCATCAGCACAGCACTGCAAGCAGCAAGCAGCGAGAGCGGGAAACGGGAACACTCCGAAAACCTGGAGACTGGGTAACCCAAACCTTTTCCTTTACTTTTCTCCTGAGGGACCAGTGGGGAAGACTCCTGATTCCGGACTTCCCGGCTGCTGGCAAGAATGGAGATCAGCTAACTAGCAGCCAATCAGCTAGTTAGATACCACCACCACCCCCTAGTCTCTTAGTGGGCATAAAAGTGGCAACCTTGGTACCCAGACCTCAGATCACCACTATGCTGGAGAGGACCGAATAAGGACTACCCTGTTGCTCCTTAGACCCAGCAAAGAGACAATGCACAACATATTGACCTGTACCTGCTGCATCTGGGAACTGGCAAATAGAGGACTGTGCCTATATTGCCCCACACATGGAAAATGTGCCCACCAGTACCAGACAGAAGGAGTGACTCCAAGAGTCAGTTGAATGGATCCATGTTACAGCCACCGGGCCATAAAAGCTGAGAAGCCTACACCTTTGAAGGACCAGAGCCAAGAAGTCTGTCTGCTGCTCAGCTTGGGAGACCAAGCCCTGACCCTCACAAGGTGCCCCAGAGTTTACTGGCCCCATGAAGGCCATCAAAATGCAGTTTGGTCACTCTACAACAAAATATTTACCAACCAAAGGAAAGCACTGGGATTGCTATAACTCGAGAGCAGTAGACCAGTGACAACTGGACCTGTCCTGGAACTGTAGACTAAATTATAAATTGGTGTCCAATTTTTATTGTGTCATGTTTTCTTCTTATTTTACTGTTTTCATGCTTCTTAATGCATCACATATGTTTGTTTGATAAAGCCGGACCACTCTGAACCACAGCTGGTTAGGACTTGTTAGAAATGGGGTCTCTAGTTGGCAGAGGCAGGTACCTTTGTCCAAATAGGGACCCTTGCTTCTCGTAAGGGTAACCCTAGATAACCTCTGCTCATCCCCTTGGTAGCTTGGCATGAGCAGACAGGCTTATCCCAAAGGCAATGTGTAAAGTATTTGTACCAACACTTACAGTAACACAGTGATCACAAATGTACACCACACCAGTTTAGAAAAGGATATTTATCAGGAGATTTCACTCCATAGGCACAGTCCATGAGGAACAGCTATTGTATTGGGATTTGTCCTGCCCATGTGGGCAGGCACCTTGTACTAATTTTATTATTTCTTTCCTAAATACAGATACTACGGATTCATCATTAACCGTATGTATACAAGATAGATACACAGATTAGGTGTGTCTTTCCAATCATTTGTTTACCTCATTTCTAGGTTCACAACCGGAGTGCAGGAGTGCAAACATGGGGCTTGTCCCCACGTGGTCCTGAAGAAAAGTTGTAGGGGACACCTTAAAACATGTCGACAAGATAATTAGGTTTTTGATCACATTACTGTTCTAATTCCTATATCTAACCCCTTTTTATTATACCAACTAGAGGCAAGAATAAATATGTTGGCTTACTAGCTAGGTATTTTTAACTCACTTAATCACCACTCCACCATACACCGCACCACACATAGTTTCACCAAAAAGTGCTCCTACGTATCCTTCGCAAGTCGCAGCATGCCCCAAGCAGTAGATGCTTGGGACGCCCCAATGATGAAGCATGTCACCTAAGGGCAACCTCTGGTGAGTGAGGGGACTAAAGAAAAGAATTTCCTTTTCGAAACAGGTATACCCACTTGGGAAGACCTGCTATCACTTTTCTGACAGGCTAGCTTCTCACAAATACATTGACTATGGGTTAGTGTTATGCGAAAAAATAATTTGTCCTTCTTCAATTTTTCCTCCACTGCATGCAGGCCTTGAGATGGGTGAAGTGAGAAGGGTTCTCCTGCCGAGTGTAACGGATCCAGAGATACATTACGGCCAGACCTACACTGAGGCTGCTGATACTATAAATGTTTATACTGTACGGAGCTGTTTGGGATGCATTTGAAGAACTGTCCTTGGGAATCCTTTTTCGTAAGGATCAAAATTCTTGTATGTATGATGTAATCTATGCACAAGACCTGCCTATATACACCACACTAAGGTAGTGTGTTAGTCGAATGACTTCGTCCTAAAGAGACTGTGTGAATAATTCAGAGTGGAAACGGCGACAATTCTTCCATACTGTTTGACATTGATGAACTATGTATAAGGGACTGTTGATTCACTTGAACTACCCTTGTCTTAATGTACAACTTACACAACAATCGGGATCTTGTTCAGTGTCTTAAGAAATGTATGTTCATGAATATGATCACTATGTGAGCACTGGTCGTCTGCACTTAATTTCAACTACATCACATTGTATTATATTGCACTACATATGGATTGATGCAATAATCTTGTGGCGGAAACTAATGTTGTTTTTGTTAAATTGCGTTGAAATACAAATCTCGTCACCAATTTCATTGTGGATTCCTCTGACATACAAATGAGGTTTCCTCATTCACACGAGTCACACATGACCTTTTGTTTGGATAATAAATTGTTCAATTTTGCAGCAAGCTTGGGCAGAGACTCTGTTTGACAGAGGAGATGCACAATATTGTACTTTGGATTTGTGTTTCTCGCACTGCCAGTCAGACTAAAAGAGCATCACTGAAACGCACTTACTTTGTACCTGAAGCAAAGATTAACTTCTAAAGGATATATCAAGTACTTGGCTGTTATTGACAGTTGGGTAGGTACAGATTAAATGGAAGGGTCATAGATTGTACGAGACCTAATAACATGGATGAATGTGGAGTAATGTACTTGACAGCATAAGAATGGCATTGCAGTTACAGCATGAGCTCGATCCACATTTGGAGAAGTTATGTGTTAAACTGTGCACCAATTAAACATTGTCATAAGAAAAACTCTGATATGAACGCACTGCAAGTTTGATCCTATTGAGCACTTGCTTGCATACTGGACAAAAGGGACATAGCAGCAGCATATTTAAAAATGTGTAGCAAAATTAAACTAAAAATATGAAGCAGCAACGACAATCATCAGCTGTGTGCAGAATATATTTTGAAGTCAGTGTGTGGGGAACTCTCAGCCGCTGTGTGTAATTTTACATGTAAATAGATAAAAGAGCGATAGAGTGGAAAAAGGCTGAGTGACTGCCAGCTAGAGCAGGACTGTTATAATCAGATAATCGGGGCATTTGCACAATTAAAGTGGTATTAGAAAACCGAGATGATGTTTCATGCAAGTGGTTGCGGTGGCAGAGTGTATGTTTCCGATAACAGACCAGAAATGTTGTGCTGTGGACATCAGTATTAACGTCAACTGAAAATAAGTTTGCGATAGTATGAGAAAAATGTTCAGAGATTAAATTGGAGTGTTAATGGACAGGGTACTAAAATGAAGATGTCAGTACCAATTAATCAACATTTAAATAATTCAATGATGTGAGCTGAATTATACATTGAACGTGTGGTTAAATAATGTATTTTCAATTGATTAAATGTTCTAATTGATTGACTCTAGTGGTGATCACACACAAGGGAAATGGTAAAGTGAGATCTTGTATAGATCCTGGGAGTATAGGGTTGGCATGAATAGGTTTCCACTTCCCAATGCTAAACAGAGTCTAGAGCGAGAGGTGCTAAATTAACTTGACCTGAAATCGTTATATCATCAGATCAGTCTGTACCAGAATCCAAATAATTTTATGATGTGACGGGCGTTTTATTTCAGAATGTAAATAACTGATTTGACTTTAGTCCCATCATTATTTAAATGCAGAATGCAGCAAGGGTTCTAATGCATTTCTGCAAAGGATAGCAGAAGATGAAGTTTATTGTAAATAGAAAACATAGCAATTATTTTAAATACAATTGAATTTTTTACCGGAACATTTCACACAAAGGTGCAGTTCTGTATGAGACCTATTAATGGCAGGAATATTCACACACTGCAAAAAACAAGGCTCCATTATATGGGCTTTGTTGAGTTTTACTCAACATGTGTGGGTCATTTCAGTACAATAGGTAATCTAATAAATATCCTGTCAAGTAAAGGAGTGCAAAGTTTTGAAGGAGGAACAGAAAAACCTTTTGTGATTTGAAAAGGGCAACTGTGTACACCTTTTTAGGGTTGGATTAGGACAAGCGTAACAGTGGATGCAAGCTCTTGTGGGGCTAATATTGTCATAGAAATGTAGTAGTGGCAGAGAATTCTCTGAAGAATTTGCATCAAGAGTTTTTAATTAAATGCAAATCACGTATGTAGTAATTGAAAGGGAGATGTTAGCTTGTGTATGAGTGCAAATTCTTTTAGTACGTATCTAACCAGAAAATGTAACCTCAAAGTGCGTGTTGAAGATAGAATTAGTAGAGTCCCCTTCACCTTGTTTGGCAAGACTAGTCAGGAGTAGCAATTCATTTGAATGAGTTTCTAGCTAAAGAAAGTGTTTAGCAGTTTGCTTGTCTCAGTTCTACCTGCACCTGTTAATGGGGATACCAGAAGATCCTTGTATATCTTCAATCTTTATGTGCTCATGTGATAACATTCTGTATGATTATATGTTTTTTTGCATGTACTTTTTCACATGCGGAGATTTCATTCGAAACAGGACAGTATATTCACTTGAAATGATACACCATGCAGTGGAATCACATATCGAAAATAAATATCAAAGACTAAAAGTTACAGTTACAAAAAGGCTGGAACACAAATGGGGAATTTGCACTCATGTTTTTCTCCATTTCATTACAACTGGAAAAAGTTTGTATATTGTAACCAGGTAGTTGAAAATAAATGTCCTAACATGCAATGACATCACATTCTATTTTTTCCACCAAAGAAGTAGTTACATATGCACACACGTACACACAGACACACACCTGCCACCTGTAGTTGGTGTTGGCCTCCACAAAGTCTTGCAGCTTATGAGGAACTGGGGAGAGACCATGGTGTGGGCACAATTTACCTGCTCCTAGTAGTAATGTTTATATAGTGTGTATTATTTTCCCTGCTTACCAATCCACATTGATTTGTGCTTTGAAAAGGCTAAGGCAGAGCTTGTTGTTTACACCATGTAGAACTATATTTGGCAGATTTGACTGATAAATTCGTCTATAGAGTTTCAACTAGTAATTAAAAAAAAATTGAGCCCTGTATGTTCCCTCATGTAAGTGGCTGAGGAACCAAAATCCTATCACTAGGCTGAAATCTCGGTCAAGAATTGCTAAATTGCATTTAGGAGGAGGAAATGTACACCTAGGTGTAGATTAAACCCAGATTAATCTTTTAAAATGTGTTGTACCTCACTTAGGGGGTCATTAGGATCGCGGACGGACTTGAGTCCGTCCGAGACCCCAGAGGAGGAGGAAACGTCCGCATGGGCTGCGGCGTTCCCTCCGTGCAGATTAGGATGTGACCGCCAGGGTGGCGGTCACATCCTCTATCTTTAACATTGTGGCGGGTGCAGCTTCAAGCTGCACCCGCCGCAATGTTAAAAATGCATGCAGCGCATTTGCGTGCACAAAGCGCCTGGCACCGCGCAGTGCCTGCTGCTTTGTGCACGCAAATGCAGGGGGGTACCATAGGTACCCCCATGTGCACCCCCCACCCCCCCTTCACCTAGGGGGCCCGCCACGGGCCCCCGAAGTGAATGTCCGTATGCTTTTCCACGGCGTAAAAGCCGCCGTGGAAAAGCATATGATTTCCGCCATCCTAATATGGCTGGCGGTGTCTGATAGACACCACCAGCCATGTTAGAGCTGTTCCACCGCGGTCGGAAGACGACCGCGGCGGAAAAGCTGCGGACGGATTTCAAGACCCACCACCATCCTAATTGGCGGTGGGTCTTTCGAGGCTCCGCAGCGGTTTTCCCCGCATCCTCCGGGCCGGCGGTGGCTTCCGCCGGCCCGGAGGATCTGGGAAAACCGCTATCATAATCAGCCCCTTAGTACTGGATTCAAAGTTTTGTGTAAGCCTCTTATCCAAATATTGATCCAATATTTTACTGTTGAGAAATCATGCTTACCAAAACAAAATGTGCAATACATAAAATAAGCAAAAGATCAACTCATTAATTGGAAACAAGTATGACAGTAACTAACAAACATTGGCAAAGTCAAAAGGTCTGAATTGCATGTTCAGTTATGAGCCAGGCTTATTGGGTGTGCTAATGATTGTTCTTGTCTGGACCATATACATGCAGGAATATCCCTGTGAGAGAGAGGGCACTGAGAAGAGTAGGCATCTTCTGTCACAGGTGGGGAGGCCACTCTTTGGTGGCAGGTTCGAATTATCGGTGTGGGTTTATTTAAAATAAAAATGTTTACTTATTCTGAGTTTACAGTGGAATGCCATGGATAACAATTAAGAATGAAAAAATGTAGATTAAGGCTAGAAATATGTGGCTAGACTTCTAAAGTGAGTTCAGTGCAAGCAAGAACGATCACAGGTATGATAAAGATGGAGAATAATGCATGTTAAACTAGGACATGCTATAGATATCATCTCCAGATGGTTTGTGAATATACTTTTTTGGGGACCTGTTTTATGTATCAGTTTCATCTAAATCAGTCTGATCTAACCAGTGAAGATTATCAATATTTAAATGAAAAAATGTGCAGCAGAAACTGGCACAATCGCACATTTGCCCCCATGCAAAGGAACAACCCGAACCTGCACACAAGATCTGTCAACTGCTAATGGGAGTGTTTCATAGTACAGTCAAACTACTGGCAAATAAAAAATTATCAAGGAATAAACAGGCTAAAGAGAGGTTCCTAAAGGTAAATAATTAGTGTGCAAAACAGCAATCAAAATAAAAAAACAAGTGATATCTTCCCTGCACTTTCAGAACCTTGGAATAGCACCATTAAAGCCTTCCTAGTACAAATACCTTTTGAGAATGAACCTTGACCCCTGCTCCAGTTACCAGCGCTCAATCCCACATTTGGGAAATATTAACCTGTAAGGCATTCGACGTCCCCATGGTGTTCATAGCACTACGTAAATCCCCCCCGAGGTAATCTTATCCCACAAACGTTACTGTTAAAAAGAGAATAAAGAAGTAATTGCACTAGAAATGATTTTATTTTTACACCTTTCAACTTCAAACTGTAATGCAAAAAATTATGAAAGGTTTGCCTCACACACCTTTCCTGCTATCTCGCATATGTTTTTCAACAACAAGAAACGTGTTTTAAGAAAGATAATCGGATGAGTTGACCTGAGATTCCAACACACGTTTCACGTGACGACACATCAGCTCACTAGAGCCATCCTGCTTACAGTAAATACATGGTGCTTATTTATACTACAGTCGTTTTGTGTACCAGTGTAATCCAGAGCCTTCGGGACGGTTTTGCGTTTTTTTATGTGGGGATGTAACCACTAATTTAACCAAAACATTGCCAATGATATGTGGGCAAAAAAAAAAACATAGAAACAAGTCCACCATTGTAACGGTACCACAGTAGGGTGGGTGAATACTTTCCCTTACTTGGGGGGCCCTTTCCATTCTACGCTTGGCTGGGGCTACTTATATAATACAAGGAATCAGCAGTTCTGAAGATCTATTGGGGTCTTCTTCAGGTTTACTTCTAAACTAAACCATAAACCCATAAAAAGCTGTTGACTGAAGGAGCAAGAGTATGTCTGTGTTCTCATTTGGATCTGGACTTTGTGGGCGCTCAGGAGTAAAATTCTTGCAGAAGGTGGACAGTGACTGTCTGCGAGTTGGAGATTCCCTATCTTGGGGATCGATTTAAAATGTATCTACTATTATCGTGTAACTCCATAGTAGTCATACAGGAGACAAATTTCTCAGGGGTTATAGTAAAGGAGTTTATGTCGATGGATAAAGCACAATGCATCCCTTGGTCTCTTACATAAAGGAAACTTTTAACACACTGGGGAGCTTATTTATAAGAGCCCTGCGTCACTTTTACATCACGTAAAGTGCTAAATGTATGACACTGGCCTCTCATAAAGATTCGTGAAGCCACGGAAAGTCATCCTGAGTGGCTTTGAGTGTCCTCATAAATCCTGAATAAAGCGACGAAGCACAAATCGGTCCTTTGCCCTACTCTGGGCCCGGCAGGCGTTCCATGAGCATTGCCGTGGGATATCCTACACAACACCCATGGATTTTGATGCTACCCCAGATTTACAAAGTGATGTGGGGAAGCGCCAAATATGTACCCCTCCCGATGTGAGGCTGAACAAGGTGAAATATGGTTATTATTTTTTTTTCTCTTTACATAGAAAGAAGTAAACACCTCTTTGCATTGTTTATGTGCAGGAATGTGCCCCTTCCTGCACAAAAACAATCCTGCCTGCAATGGAAACACCCCTGCACCATGGTGCAAGGCTGCCTATGTTGGAGATAGGCTGCCAAAGTGGCACCAACACAGGCACAAAGGACAGGAATGCCTAGTATTGCTTAAATACGCTACATTCCTGCCTTTTCACTTTGACATAAAGAAGCATAGCAAGGTGTCAGAATGCCATAAATAAGGCCATGGGTGTCCCTGAGTTGTTTCTACACCCTGAATCTATGGGGCCTACAGTGAAAGAGAAAGCCAATGAATTGTTATGCAATCACTTTGGAAAATGTTAGACTGATGACTGAATCATGCAAGTCATCTGTGATCTCCCACATTGATATACTAACAGTAGACAGCCTAGGGCCTGATCTCCTTTTTGACCTTAGTATTATAGGTCATGTCCGTGCAATTGTCGCTCAGAACAAAGCAGACTAAAGTTTGTCCTATTTTGCATAATATACGATGTTGCTAGAAAATGCTATCCAGTACTTTTATAACGAACATTTAGCATTAAACAGTGCCGCAGCCCTCCGTCAGAAACCTCCTGTATGGCAGTAGTTAATTTTTATTCAGAGCGTTTTGTAAACCAGGAAGTCATATTGTGCAATAATAGGTGAATACGAATTTTTAAATATCTCTACTGTGTCTTTTATCTTTTTCAACTTGGGGAATTTGGCCTTTCAAATGGTTAAATATTTATGTATTGTTGCAGGTTTTCAAAAATTATTGTCTTGAATTTTTTGTAACTGTTAAATGTTTAAATATGTGATGTATCAGTGCATAAGTAAAGATAGTAGTTACTGCTTTAGATTTCGCTTTCATGACTTTTTAAGTGGAATAAATATATTGATTGACTGTATAATGTTACAGTTTGTTTTAATTTATTATCCACACATTTTTTTAATGGAAATCTAATCTGGCTGAGCAAGTTTTAAAAGCGACAACGTACGTTTTCTGCCTGCAACTAAAGTTAATCTTTGCTTCCAGTTCTAATTGCTCCTCCCTAGACTAGGTAAACTGCTGTTCCAAAGAAAAGTGGACACATGAGCAGGTTATATTAGCCTAATATTTTTATCTCGGCTTGTTCCCTTAGGAGTTTATATCCACCACAGTAGTTCTGATAGAAAGGGGGATCGTGGCATAAATGTACCACATAGTAAAATCCACGTTTTCCAGTAGATGTTCTGCCCATATCACACATTTGCAGTCACAAGGGCAAAAAAAAAAAACAACAAAAAAAAACCTGGCGGACGAAAAAACATTCTCTATCTAGGCAATCCTTGTCTTGCTAGAGAATGTTTTTCGTCCGTGTGTTGTGCTCCCCGAACTCTCCTCCTGAGGTTCCTACCAGGATGTTGTGGTGAACTGGCACGTGGCAACATAAATCATTTTAATGTGCTTCATTTCAATGGACTTTGGCATTTCAGCAACTGAATTTCAAATGTAGGCACATCTGGTATCTCCTTGTTGATGGTGACGTGGAATGAAGTGTGACCTTGGAACTGGAACTGGAAGGTGTTAGTCAGGGGTTAAGGAAAGGGTTTGGGAAGGATATGAAAGACTCACAGAGAGAGGCCCTTACCGAAGTTGAATACTACATTTAGTGGTTAACCGGTGTCTTTTTATAGCATTCGAAGACTATTTTAGGAAGGCTAGTGCATAAAGACTACTGATATGTCAGTGGTACTTCTTGAATACTAACAGAATACTAAGAACATAGGGGCATATAACCAACAACTAGCGATAATTTTTGTCTCTAACTTGTTTAGAGACAAAAATTATCGCCGCACATCGGCGATTTTTATCGCAGATAAACCTTGCTATTAGCAAGGTTTATCGCAAATGCGATAAAAAGCGGACGCAATGCATGAATATCGCTGAAAAGTCAGCGATATTCATGCATTATCGAGCAAATGCTCTTAGCCATGTTATCCACCTCCCATTGGATAACATGGTGAAGAACTGCTCAGGGCAGGTGTTAGCTTTTGGAGATATTCGCGCTTAGCGCGAATATCTCCAAAAGTTGGTAATAGGAGATAGCGATGTTAGCGACTGTTTCCAGTCGCTAACATCTTGGCACGCCCACTTTGCATGTCATTAGTGATAAATATCACTGACATGCAAAGCGGGGCCCAAGATGGTCGCTATCTCCTATTAGCTGTCACTAACTGGTGTTAGCGACAGCTTGGTAATAGGGAGATCATTTTATCTCCGCTTTCTTGGCTTTTAAAGCCAAAAAAGCGGAGATAAACCCCCTTGATAATATACCCCATACTTATTTGTAATCACATAGTCTTCATTTACAATGCAGAACAATTAGTGAATACAAACTATTTGAATACTACTGGACATTACCCAGACTACTGTTATTATTCTATTCAAGCTCCAAGCTGAATGGTAGATCAGTGCCTTATTTATTATACTATTATTATGCCTTATTTATTGTGGTGTTTGTGTAGTGTAGGGTAGTGTTTTATGGTTTAGGGTTGTGCTGAGGGATCATGCAGGTTTAGTGATTGAATGTGTGGACAGGACTGGGGGTTGAGGGAGGGTCGTGCTGGGAGTAGTGTTTTAGGGTTTAGGGTGGTGTTGTGGTGTTTGTGTAGTATCCGGTAGTGTTTTAGGTTTTAGGGTAGTGCTCGGTAGTCGTGCAGGGTAGGGTTTGAGTGTGGGGACCGGACTGGAGGTCTGAGGAGGGTCGTGCTGGGGGTAGTGTTTTAGGGTTTAGGGTAGTGTTGTGGTGTTTGTGTAGGGTAGGGTTTTAGGATTTAAGGTAGTGCTGGGGGGTCGTGCAGGGTAGTATTTAAGTGTGGGGACCGGACTGGGGTTTGGGGGAGGGTTGTGCTGGGGGTAGCGTTTTAGGGTTTAGGGTAGTGTTGTGGTGTTTGTGTAGTGTAGGGTAGTGTTTTAGGGTAGAGCTGGGGGGTTCGTGCAGGGCAGTGTTTGAGTGTGGGGACCAGACTGGGGGTCAGGGAGGGTCGTGCTGGCAACCCTACTTTATATTCATTTTGATGAAATGCATTCTCACACTATGGCATTAAATTTAAAATACATATGTAAGGTATAGGTAGAGTGGAGCTTCCATGGGGTACTGGAACCGGAATAAAAAATGAAGCCTCAGTAACCAGTTTACAAAGGTATGCAAATATGCAAATGGTCCTTAAAGACCTATGAAAAACGTAGGCGTGCCGGAGATAAGACTCCAGACACTGCCACTGCCCAGCCGGTCCCACAGCTGCACATGAGACACACAGGGGGTGGGGAATAATTGACCTTCATAAAGTGAACAGAACAGTTGTGTATAGATTCAATTTTTTTTTTCAGTTTTGTATAGCCGGAAGGTATTTGAGGGATTTACAAAAGCACCAGTAACTCACGAACACGTTCATTTTTGTATTCACGGCTCGATTAGGTAATTTGCCCAAAATCACAGGATGTTGATCCGAGACTGTAAACCTAGAGCCTGGCCATTTCGCCACATCTCTCCCTATTGTATAGTTATTGTAAGCAGCTGCAGCACCATTGAACATTATAATACACCGTTGCCCCCTTCTAAAGTCAGATCTTCTAATTTCCAGACTCTGAGCCAACATTCTTCTATTATTCCTTTACATGATAAGTTCAGATTTTCGCTACGTTTGAATGAATTAGTTTTACCATCTTCTTGTTACTCTCATGTGTTCAATAAAGTTTGTTGGACTAAACATGATAAGGGCAGTGGTGTCTGGTGATAGAGGGGCTGGGGGTGTCAGGTGGTAAAGGGGTGGGGGTGTCTGGTGATAGAGGGGCTGGGGGTGTCTGTGGTGCAGCAAAAAATTATGAGATGGACTCAGGAGCACATGGCACACAGTAGGGGCAGTCATGGGCTTCCGAGCAAGCTTTGGGACCAGCACTTATGCTTTTACAAATTACCATGCACTGTCTTCTGTCACGCCAATAACGTGTGCACATGCACAGATATGATCTCTTTTCCAGCGTTACTGGTTTCACCCACCCCGGAAGGATGAACCTTTGATTCCCATGGCACTCACAACAGTTAGTTCTCCTTATCCACCCACTGGACGAACTTACCATCTGTGTTTCAACCTCCCCCCCACTCCTGGCCGGTCTGACTTATTTGCCACGGCAGGTTTGCATACCCAGATCGGCCCTGGCTGCCTATCTGGATGTAGGTATCTAATATAAACTTTGCACATGTATGACTAGTCTATCTAACGGACAGTCTCTCTACCCTAACTTTCCCTCTGCTTTCTTTCTCTGGCCTACCTCTGGTCTTATTTCTTTTCCCCCGCAGCCTCATTCCTGAGTCCATTTATCATCATACAATGTTTTCTATTCTGGAGTGCTGTGTTTTGCAGCTTTAAGTTGAATGAAAGAATGTTAAGCATCTGGCATCGCAATGCTATTTCTTTAGCTAAAATTCTTTACTTTTGCACGGCATTGCATTTTCTATACCAGTTTGTTTACAAACTTCCAATAAGAAATATGTGCACACACCTAGAATGATTTTTTTCTGTGCCGGTGCTGGAGAGTGGGTGGTCTTGCCTTGAATATCTCGCCTTTTGGATAAATGTTGGTATATCCAGTACAGATTTTTCCTTTGCATTCTGGTGCTTGTAGTTCGTTGTATAATAATCCGACTTATAAGCACCAGAATACAAAGAACAAATCTTAACTAAAGGAATGTCTAGATCCTGTTTTATGGGATCTGAAAATCTCAGAGCTCTGAAGGGCACTTTTCTTTTTGTGTGCAGATTTATATAGCACAAACTCGACCCGCAGGTATTGGAGTGCTTTACATGAGCACAAGTTATATTAC
This sequence comes from Lissotriton helveticus, assembly GCF_964261635.1. Taxonomy (NCBI): domain Eukaryota; kingdom Metazoa; phylum Chordata; class Amphibia; order Caudata; family Salamandridae; genus Lissotriton; species Lissotriton helveticus. Next base: position 1,595,258,442 of record NC_136059.1, on the reverse strand, counting down.
ACAAGGACACGTTCATTTCATGGGAGGCACGGGGAGATTGTAACTTGTCCAGAATCACAGAAGCGTCATTGCCGAGACTCAAACCCTGTTCCATAGCTGCAAAGACAGCTGCTCTGGCCATAAGGCCACTTCTCCCATTTCTTGATAATAAGGCAGACATGGTGCACTAGTTGATTCCTGAGCAGAGCAAATTAGGTGTTTTTTTGTGGTTTGTTACACCAGGGAAGAAGCAGGCTCAAAAAGATCCAATTGTGCTACAGAGGGACCCCCACAATACACACTGTACATTGCTCTGGGCTGGCGCACCACTTTACCCTGTCAGCTCAATACTTTGTTTTCCCCCTAACTGTGGCAAGAGCACAGAGAGCGCTGTGGCTCAGTGGACACACAAGTTTAATTGCCATGGTGCATATGCTGCAGGGAGTTGGTAAGCTGGAGCAGCAGGTTACGCGCAGCGCACTTCATTGCACTGGGCCACTCCTGCCTGTCACTGCAACCCCTTCAAACAGAGGAACAGGCAGCACATGGCAGGCATTAAATAGTGAATACCTTTCCTCATTATTTTCTAAAACCGTGTCAGTGAAAAGTACTTTCAATGAAACATGCCATTAGACTGCTACATAAAAAAAACATTAACAGATCCATCCTGTCTGTCATTTTAAGTCACAGTAGTCCTTCATTTAATGTGAATTTCCTATGTGGTTATGGGAATGGATGAGTGAGTGTATTGTTGGATAAACGAGTAAGCAAATTGAATGGATGAATGAATGTGCAACTTAGATGAGAGGTTGCCTGAATGGATGCTGGATTAATGTGTGAGTACATAGATATATAATTGAGCCAGTGGATGAACGAATCAAGGGTGAATTAAAGAGTGTATGGATGATGAATATGTACCCTGATTATTCTGCTAATGGAGGGATGTTGAGATAGCCATCCCCACATCCATGTATTGATGTGCCAGTCTGTTTATCCACCTGCACCCACACACATACTCATCCCTCTATCAACCAAATATGCTAATCAATACATATATATATCATCACACCATCGATCCAAGCATCCATGTATACAGCCACAAAAAAGCATTCTTCTTGTCACCCAGGTATGGACTCACATGTATGTATTCATTGATCACTCCGTAGCAGTCATATATTACCTGTTCACCCATGTATTAAAGACAAGTACCTTTATATTTTATATGTCACACAATGGTCCAGCACACTAATTACGATTAGTCCTCAATTTTTTAAATGATGATAACAGTTATATACAGTGCTTATTCCAAACAGAAGATAGCAATTCAGTGGAGTTGTTTGTAGTGCATTCTTTATTTCTTAATTCTTTCTTCCAATAAAATAACAATAGCCATAGCCAACGCGTTTCGTCCTTCACGGACTTCGTCAGGGCTACAATGACACATATATATATATAACAAATATTATACACAAATTTGACTATTTACAATTAAAACAATTTTACAAATCTTACACCTCATACATTACAACAAGTGTTATTACATATCATATAATTGTAAATATTTACAAAACATTCTTTAATACTCCACAATGTCCTGAATCAAAGTGCATTTCTATAACAATCCACTGATACTATCTTATTATTATCTTTACAGTTAGCTTAACCTGTAGGATATATAGGGTCAGCAAAGGAAAGGAAAAGTTCCTTATATCCTCTTTTCAGAAAGTCAGGTGGGCTTGCATAAGTGAGATTGATGTAGATTCCCTAGTGGGTAACCCTCAAAAGAAAAGTTAGCATATCTTACCGGATGTATGACGTTACAACTCATGCTTTTACCACGCATGCTGTTACAACACAAGTATTACAACGCAAACCTTTACAACGCATTATTTCAGTTTCAGTTTATTTTATTTATGATTTCGGAACTCAAATGAGATCCACATAAAGATTTTAAAAATTGAGTACATTTATACACAATCATTGTTCGATAACAATTTACATTTCCAACCATAATTAATATAAGGCTAAGAAAGTTTTAAAGAAGTTAAACATTTTGTAACAAAACAATTCGTTAGGGGGATTGTACATAGCATCTAAAAAAGTGATAGCAGAGGAAATACCCAATTGAAAACAGATAGGTCTCAGCCACTTGCGCCTAAATGCAAGTAGAGCTGGGCATACAAAAAGAGCATGATTGATATCCTAATTACTATTATTACAAAGATCACATAAAGCTGAGGAGCCATACCATCTGGATGTCAAAAAGTTCAGCAGAAGTAGATCCTGCCTTAGTAAGAGAAAGAACCGTCGCACCCTATGATGGAGATTCCAGGTGATATATGGTTGGGCAATTCTCATTTGATAGGAGTCTACAACCAGATGGGCACCTTTTTTCAAGGTGCGTGATTCTCTGTCCAACCTAAAGCTTAGTTCCCAGGAGGCCGCTTTCAGGATAGTTTTCAGCTGATGTGTGGATAAGGTAAATAAAACCGATTCGTCAAGTTCAAGAACATTAACTGCAGAACTAAATTTTTTTACAATTGTTGAATATTCTTTGAAGTTTCCAAGCAACTCAGTTTTTATAATATATCTTAGGGTGCCTGGGTACCCCGGTGCAATGTTAAAAACCCAATAAACTATTCCAGCGACACCTTGGGCCCAACTGCTTCGAAGGCCGAACTCCAATCTGAGAGCTGCTGTAGAGCATGCAGTATTAACCATAGTGAGACTACACGAAATTTTGCCTTCCGTAGAGTTTAGGAAGCCCCAAGTTTTTAAATCTATTATTTCTATACCATAAAGTAAAGATGCAGACATTTTTGCACGATATACTTCCAACAAGATAGCAAATTGCCCCCTGCCTGTAGCCTTATACAAAGAAGCCAGACTTTTTTCTTGGATAATTGTTTTGCGAGTGTTGTTAGCTATATGAGCTTTCTCGCTTAAATTACTTGTAACAATCTTTCCGAGGAAGACATAAGATTGTACCACTTCCAATCTCTGTCCCCCCACGGACCATGGGAAATTCGCATATTTCAACTTTTTTCTTCCCACCATGCACATTACTTTTTGAAACATTTATCGACAGGTAGTGTGCCTCGGCATATTTATGTAGAGCGTCCAGACGGTTATTTAGACCTTTAGGAGTTAGGTCTAAAATCAGTATATCGTCTACATACATTAGACAAACAATTGGGACACCCCCCAACATTGGAGCAATTCCATCACTTACAGACAGAGTTAGAGGTAGATCTGTTACGTAAAGGGAAAACAGCAGAGGGGCCAATAGACAACCTTGTTTTAACCCATTTGCTGTTTTAATTAAGCATGGGCGTAAAATCCGTTCCGCTCGCGGATTTTGCGGATTTTCGGTAAATTCGCAATCCCCGAACTCTCGCGAACTTACCGAAAATTCGTAAATCCGTGCGAAGCGTATTTTTTTGCTTGGTCGCACTTGCCAACTAGAATACTATACAATTTCGCGGGAGTAAACACTTGTGAAAACGTAGATGCGGCGGGCAGCGAATTGCGAGATTGCAAAATTTGCAATTTCGCACAAGAAATCCATCAGCAGGCAGCATAAACCTTGAAAATTATGATTTTTATCAGAATAACTCCTCAGGTTGACATTTGCCTGCACTTTGTTTTTGCAAGGAGTCCATTTTGGGGGGGGGGGGGGAGGAAGGAAGTGCCCCACAGTCTCCAACTTCCTGTTCCTGTCCAGCAGGCTCCTCTCAGTGCTTTCTTCATGTGCTGGTCACTTTGATTTGGATCTTGACCTGGAAGCACTCAGCAGGTGCAAAAGTTCAATCTTATCATTAGTAACCATTCCCTGTAGTGCCTGGAAGGATTACTTTTTGTGGATGCTGCTGGATATTTGGATTTTTGCTAAACTGAAAGCACTCAGCAGGTGCAAAAGTTCAATCTTATCATTAGTAACCATTCCCTGTAGTGCTTCCTAAGGGGCCCCTTCAGAGTTCAGTTGCCTACTTGCAACTATTCTATGACCCTGCTCTGACCCTCACAGCAGGCTCAGAGAAAGCAATTACAGATAAGGAAGCAGGTTCCAGCCAGGAAGTTCAAATTCAGTAACACATTAATCAGCCCCTAATTCATTTATGTCAGTTGAGGCAGGGCAGGTGTGCTTTTCCACCCATAATCTACAGTGATGAACTAAAGGGTGGCATGGGTGAGCCAGAGGGTGGCATGGGTGAGCCAGAGGGTGGCAGTGGTGAAACAGAGGGTGACAGTGGTGAAACAGAGGGTGCTGTGATGAACCAGATGTAGAAACAACATGTTCGCGACCGTTACTACCCGAAAAGTAAGTTCGCGTTTGCGAACTGGTACAAAATCCTCGCGAACTGGCAGAAATCCTTGCGAACACACAAAAAAAAATCCGCAAATTCGCGAGAGTTCGCGGATTTTGCGGATTGCAAATCCGTAAATACGCAATTTTGCGGATTGCCAATTCGCAAAATCCGCCCATGCTTAGTTTTAATTTCCTGCGACAGACCTCTGTCCCCGCCTAACAGAACTCTACACCAGGTTTCAGAGTGTAATGCTCGTATTAACTCCAAAAGAGTAGAAGGCATACCAAGATTTAATAACTTCCTCCACAGCAAAGATCGATCAACTTTATCAAATGCTGTGGAGAAATCTATGAAGGCGCCATAGACTCTCCCTCCACGAATTTTACCATATTTCTCCTGTATAACCTGCAGAGCTGTCAAATTGTCTAGGGTGCTATGTCTCTGCCTAAACCCTGTCTGTTCCAAGGGCAAAATATCTTCTCTTAACACCCACTCTTGAATTAATTTTAAAATACATTTAGAGAAGACCTTGCCTATAGCATCCAGGAGGGCAATTTGTCGATAGTTTTGAGGCATATTACGTACTCCCTTCCTAAATAAGGGAACTAACATACTTCCCCTCCATGAAGGGGGAACAGTTTTACTAGAAAAGCAGAAGTTAAAAACTGGGAACAGAATTTTGCTCCACATCTTACTGTGTTATTTTATAACAGCGATGGGGAACTCGTCCGGATCCATTGCTCCAGATGATCGCAGGCCCTTAATTGCTAATTCAATGTCCTTTTCGGACGGAGGGCCATAAATGGGATCATGCACTGATAATCTGCTCTCCTCGTGTGCCCTACCGTTACTAGCATATAACTTTTCGATGTATTCAACCCAAATAAGCTCTTCAATGGGGATTGGCAGAGGTCTAGATCTTAATCCACAGCCCTCCCCAATTATTGACCAAAATGTCCTAGCTTGACCCTTATAAACAGCCTCACAAAGTCTAATCCAAAGAGCATCTTCTTGCCCCCTTCTTAATTTAGCTTTCATCCTTTTCCTTCGTCTTCTCAATAAGATGATCCTATGATATCTTTCGGGGATGTTTATAAGGTATTGCTCCCTTACCAATTTATTTATTTCGATATTGAGATAACGAAGACAGCTAGGGACTGCTTTAGGCTTTTTTACAGGACGGGGTTTCTTTGCAGTTGAAATTACTGTATGCAAAAGGTCAGAGAAGCATTTTAATATACATCCATCCCAGTGAACCAAATTCTCTATGGCAGTCTCTAGAATACTCGTCAAACCCTCTATTACCTTAAAATTCCAATAACATCTCCCGGAATTAACTCCAAAATTTGCCTGTTCACTATTTAAAGACCACGTATCTACCGCAGGTGGAATTATGTTTACCGAAATTACAAGTGCCTTATGGTCACTAAATTCTGTATCAATTACTAACAGGTCTTTTAAAAGATGGAAGGAAGAACTATCCACTACCCCATAATCGAGAATGGATTCAATGTTAACAGAATTACTGTTATTAGATTTATGTGTGGAATGAGCTGGAATATCAGAGGGAAGCCTTCCATTTATAATGATACAATCTGCCTCTAGTGATTCCTCCAGTAGTAATTTCCCTCTCTTATTGGTCTTGATGTTATTAGGGAATAAGGCTTGTGGTATGTGTAGTGATTCTTCTTTAAGTATGTTCCTAAATAATTGTAGGCTGTAATTGGAAATTTTACAATTTAGATCCCGTGTTAATAATATATGAGGGGGATCACCGGAATCTAAAAGATTCTTAACAAATGAAAAGACCTTTATTAAGCCATCGTTATAACAGGCATCCGGGGGAATGTAGGTGTTTATCAGTACCAACGTTTTTTTAGGATTATTGCTTGAAACAGTCTATCAGGATCCAAATAGTGAACAAATTTCCATCTTATGCTATTCGATGGTAAACAAGCCATTCCTCCTTTGGCATGGCCTCTCCTAGAAGGGATGGCATTACTATCCAGCACATAATAGTCATTTACCATAGGAAATCCTTCATCGACCCAAGTTTCCTGGAGACAGATCACGTCTGCTTCTAATGTATATAAATATGTTAATTTTTCAAGATTGTTTTTTATTCCTGCCTCATTCCATGAGATTATTTTTAAGTCGGTGTTAAAGACAGGGATGCAGTTTTGAAATAGAGAAGGATTTGCTTGACAGAACCCCTGGCAACCAATTCCATTTATGAGTTTCTTCTGAGAAATTTGATTGACAAGAGATGGACTTTTTATAGGTTACATGCCTTTCATATCTTGAAATGCAAATTTTTAAATCATCAGTTTTTTGAGACCGGTCAGTGTTGCCTATAATTACAGCAGGGAAGATGGAGAGACTTTTAAGACTGTCATTACAAGATTTTATGAAGAAAGGAATGACATCAATCCCCCTACATTGTAGTCCTTCGGACCATTGTAAAATGTGATTTACTATAATTTTAGAGTAAAATTTAACCCTTGCTACTTTCCCAACCTCAGCTTTTAAGATTGTAACTATATCTATATCATTTGTTTGGATCAATTTTAAGTTTTCGATCTCCCGAAAACAGTTCAGGAGAACAGATCGATTTATAATAAGATCCTTATCAAATAGAGGAATGAAATCAAGGAAGGCGGAATCAACGCTTTCTTTTTCAACGACCATGTTTGAGCGATTAGATGTCCTTTTATTTTCCTTCATATCGGGGAAAGGCTCAGCTAAAGGGTTAAGGTCCGAGCAAAGGATGTTAAGGGGATTTCTCTCATCAGCAGATCCTAGAGTGTTCACTATCCCAGTTGAATCAATGACCAAAGTTATTTGGTCAGATTTAGTTTGTGTAGTGTTTACTTGAATTGAGGTTGGTGAACACTCAAGAGGAGGATTTTTTTCAACAGGAGTCTCTAAATTTTTATCAAAATTAATTCTCCTCTGCCTCTTTTTTGCATATCTACGAATAGGTTTCCTTTTTTTCCCTCTATACTTTTTTTGTTTACCTGTTACTTCCTTTATTTCATCGTTAGAAGATTCCAAGATATCTTCTTCTTTTTCTTCATTTATTTGAGATTTAAATATAGGAAATAGTTCCTTGTTACTCCTTTTTTCAGAGTCAGACAGTATTTCAATTTCTTGTTCCTGTTCAGAAATGCAGTTAGGAACTGCTGTTTTTATTTTTTTTGTTTTTTTATACTCCGGGGAATTCCCCGGGAAAGCTGTTACTTTCTTACCGGTATTGACAGGACATGTATAACTTTGTTCTTTAGAATCTAAATCTAAAATTTGAGAAGTACTTCCAAGATCTTTTTCAGACGACCTCTCAAGGTTTTCATTAGCTACTATTATAGGTATCTTGTATTGTGGTCTGCGGTCAGTCTCTTGTCTACTGTTTAACAATACCTTAAGAATCTGTGTTACCGTCTCAAACACACAGTCCGAGCCCCCGACAAATTTTTCTAGCAATGATAAAATAGAGGATAGGAGATGTTCTAAAGAAACCAATGAATCAGAAATTGGCTTATCCATCCTGGCAGGGGAATTGGGCTGAGAATTAATCATATTAAGAACCGGACTTGATGAAAAAATTACCTGAGAAAGGGAGAGATGTGAATTAGTGGATGGAGTACTACTAAACAGTCGAGGGCCCTGGGATGCTGGTACATTTGTGGTATTAATTTGGGCCGAGACTGGTTTATATTCAGAGTTAGTAAGTTTCTTATAGTGTATTATATCTATATCAGGTAGGGTAAAATCATTTCCAGTAGAGGCCAATGGGAGAGGTAAACCAGGAGAAACAATTAGGCCTTCCTCTGTTAGAGGGGGGAGGCTGTGGATTAACACCTCAATTGGTTTAGTAGGGGCTTCGTGGGGAGAACCAACAGAATTATTACTTAGAACACCTGGAGTGTACTTTAATTGCCTCTGCAAATTGGGGGATGTGATAGGGCCAACCATAGTGGTTTTACACACCTGTGTATCTGAATGTAAGGTGCCAACCTGCTCATTACATCCATTGAGTGTAGGTTGACCTTCCTCTTCCCTATTAAAGATAGTTACTTCTGGTTGTAAACCCCCAAACGGAGCCTTATCCTTTCCCATCTCCCATAAGCTATACAATTGACCTTTTCCCTTAAGTGAAAGTGCAGGAGTTTCCTTGTTTCGTAAAGGATTTGATTTAGTCTTGGAACAAGTTCTGCCCATTAATACACGCCCAGATCTTAATGTTTTAGCCGTCATTTCTGAAACAACTAAATCTCAACAATCATACAACTTTGGGAGAGCATAAACACCGTAAATAGACTAAGTAATCCCGTCCGGCCAAGACGAATTAAACGTAAAATTTGAACGAAATATAAACTACAAGTCCGTCCCTGTTGTGATACCGCTGTAAGAAAGAATTTATACACGTAGCAGATACTATGGAATAATTGAGGGTACAGATCTAAAAAGGTATGCCCAACCCAACCTACTCCAGCCTCGGAGGGCCTCAGAGGGCCCGCCCTTTTGCCTGGGCTTAGCCCCTGGCTGGGTCCCGCGCGCCTCCCGCGATGCGCGTTGGGAGTTTAGTTAAATACAAGATGGAGAGGGGGGCGGAGTTCGCCCGGGAAGAGTCACCAGCTGTGGGTGGAATGAAGAATGCTGGTCCTCGCAGTCCCGGGCGGCCGCTCTGTCTCCTCCGAATCAGGAGCTTTCCCCCTGTGCAGTCCCTGCCTCAGAGCGCCCAATGCAAGCACACAGCAGGAGGTAAAAACGTCTCCAACAGGAAAGAGCAGCAATCCAAAGGTCCAGTAACTGATTACGAGCAGCTCCCGCGAAGCGGGGGCCGCGAGCAGTAAAGAGGCAGAAGGTGGGGGCGGAGCTCGCCCGGGAAGAGGCACCAGCTGTGGGTGGAATGAAGAATGCTGGTCCTCGCAGTCCCGGGCGGCTGCTCTGTCTCCTCCGAATCAGGAGCTTTCCCCCCATGCAGTCCCAGCCTCAGAGCGCCCAATGCAAGCACACAGCAGGAGGTAAAAACGTCTCCAACAGGAAAGAGCAGCAATCCAAAGGACCAGTGACTGCTTACGAGCGGCACCCCACTAATTGCCTCAGTCCTCTTGCTACCAGCACCAGCAGCCCCCCCCTCCTGATACCCCAAAGCTGCTTAAGTGGGGATCCTGGGCTCACCGAGGGCGCAGCTTCCCACGTGGCACCTGCCAGGTTAAATGTCAAGCAGCTGGCAGTCGTGGCGGTCGTATCGATCTGGTGGGAGCGGGCTTAGGCGAGGCTTAGGCAAGGCAGGCAGGCAGCACTGGCCAGGCGGCGCTGTGACTCTGATGCAAGTGGGGTTCACAGGCCGGCAGGCTCACTCTGGCTCTCTCCGCTCCGCCACCCGCAGCCCGCCTCTCAGCTCCTCTGCACCTGCCTCGGGTGACCGTACTCGGAGCCAGGTGATTCCCTGGTGGGGGTCGGAATTGGATTGGAAACGTACTTTCCGACGCTTCCCAACACTCCCAACACTTCCAACGCTCCGCCGCTCCGCCGCAACAGCTTGGGCTCCGACACTACTCAGCTCGGTTCTGGTTGGGTCCGCTGAAACGCATTACACTTGGGGGTGCTGGATAGTGAATAGTTTAATTTACTATTCCAACTCCAGTCCCCGTGTACACTAGGGAAGGTGTTGGATAGTAAATTAAAACTATTCCCTATCCTAGAGCGCCCCGTAGTGTAATGCGTTGTAAAGGTTTTCGTTGTAATACTTGCGTTGTAACAGCACTGCGTGGTAAAAGTTTCGTTGTAAAGGATGTTTCCCTATCTTACCAGATGATGTAACTGTTTTTAAACTCACCGAATATTTTCAATATCTCCCCAGTGGGATCCAGGTTGGTTCCAGATTACCTAAAAAAGGACCGTTTTTTCAGCCAATTAATCCCTATTCATTTAAAGTGCACACGGTATATACATATGTTGATGAGAGCAGGTCCCTGTCTCATAATGCATAACTGAAGAGTGTTTCTTTCTTTTATATTCAGGATAGCTGCGATATAACAACTCTTGCACTGGAAGATCAGTTCTGATTAATCGTCATCATCCCTCAATGCACTATGCAGAAGAGAAAAGAGTTACAAAAAGGAATTATATATTTCCTAACTCTAATATTTATTTTTTCGGGAATTCCAGACCCTCCCCATTATAACCAAGGTTAGCTGTATTAAATCTCAGAGTTCAGTTTAACACCTTCAATGCTTAAGGTATTTTTCTCCTGTGCTGACATTTCTTGAATCTCATTATTTCATGACGAGCTCACCTTGTCATTAGCACAGCTCCAGTGTGCTTCATGACGAGCTGAGCTCGTCATGAGCATGGAAGGGGTTAAATACCTCAAACTTAACGCAAAATAATTTTTTGTAGGCTGTTTATTTGCATACTATGCCTTTATCTGTTTTTCAAATAGGGATTTGGACACAATATTCCACTCAAAACGTGTTTAGCCATAACAAAAATAAGCTTTTAAACCACCCAATATAACGTCCAATATCCAGTATCCCTAAAGTACCTAGTGGAGATGTCTCCATGGTACATAGTGGTGAATAGAAAATAATAAACACAAACGAATGGTGTAAATTCATATCTATAAAGTGGTGCCTAGTGGTAATATCTCCATGGTACGCAAAAGTAAGTAGACAGTGATGAACACAAGCGCATACTGTTAATTAACATCTTAGAAGTAGAGCAGCCATCAGCATTACTGCCCACGAGTATTATAGACAATTAAGCTAAGCTTCCTAAGTTTAAAAAGGAGCTATACGGTTGCGCTATTACTTACTTTAAAAACAGGTTTGGGCCGGCTCCATGGCGTGGCGTCCAGTCGATAAAAAGAGACAAGCCAAACCACCGTTTAAATAGCCCGCTGTCAATCGCTTTCGAGAATCACCTGGATTCAAAAGGTAAGCCAACACTACATGCCCACATTTTGGCAGCGCCATCTTGAAATGTTTATTCTATTACTGACTGGACTCATAAACTATCCCCTTTGTGTATTAGCAACACGGAACTAAGTCTAAAGACGCAATTTTAACTTATTAAATAAATATCTACGTGATAATTTCGGACCGCTGTAAATTTTATATTTATGTCTTTCAGCCCATTTTAACATACTGCTTAATATTTATTTAACTCATATTTATAACAACTTTTTCTCTCCCAAACATACCTAACAAAAAGCATTACCGGTTAGGAATTAATTTTGTCTTTTTATAAAGCGTAAGCTCACTATCAATTACTTGCGTTGATCACCTGGCTCCAAGCCGTATGCCGGCGAAGAATTTCCACTTTTTGGCAGCGCCATCTTGAAATGTCAATTGTATCAATCACATAATAGTTGTGACCTATTACAGATTGAAATCCATATCTAGTGATGCCTAATATTTGAGCATATCGCCAATATTTGTAATGACTTTTCTATTACTAATTTAAAGTTTTGTTATCCTTTTTAATAAAGCGTAAGCCAGACAAGTTCACAAAGGTTTGCATGATATTAGGTTGGGGCATAATCACCCAAAATAATTGGTACATATACACTGATTATTTAAAAGTCCTCACTGTAAAAATACTTTTTATTACAGTTTTCATCCCGAAGGAAAAAACATTTATAGATTATAATTTCTCCAAAGCCAATTTATTTCCAAAAAATCAAGTTGACGCTACAAAGTCAGTCACTTCTGCCATCAATATCATTACTGGCCCTGCCACACTATGATGGCTGAAATTAATTAAACATCATCTTTACGTAATATTCTAATTATTCCAGAGAACATTAAGCGTGCATTTTTGATTATTCAACATTTTACTGCAATCAAAAGGAGACTGTATACTATGGTTTTTAAACCACTGAATTGCTATCTTCTGTTTGGAATAAGCACTGTATATAACTGCTATCACTGTTTAAAAAATTGAGGACTAATTATAATTAGTGTGCTGGACCATTGTGTGCTGTATTTCGAGAGGAAGACAGGTTTTGTCTTAGGAGATTTAGGGGCTTTTGAATCTCCGGGCCGTTGCACCTAAAATTTATACAAAGGAAGTAGTAAGGATAGGTGCAATTGTGCTTGATCCCAATCCCGCTCTTCTTTGTAATTTTAAATTGTATATGTGCCTGCCTTGGCGATGACTGTTTTCGTATTATATCCTTATCTGTGTTGCTTCTAGATAATGGGCTTATTTGTGTGTGTTGATCAGTGTGTGCCTACTTGCTTGTATGTGTATTTGGGTGTCCACGTGTGCCAGTGGATGTGCACAACCTACCTACTCTCGGGCAAGTCATCTGTACACTAGGAGAGGGCGCCCTGCTCTTTTAAATAAACAATGCCGATATTGTTCTACTACAGGGCAATACTTTTTATATGCATTTGTCCACAGCTAGAAAAGTTAGCTGGGCTTTACGATCGCCTGCTCGAACAACCGAGCATCAGGTTAGGAGATGGATGTCTCCCTACTACTTGTAACTAGCTACCCAAGCCTCCAGCAACATGGCTGCCACGCCGAGGATAATCACAGTCTTTTCTGACCAAATGCCCATGAGCCTCTGCGACCGGTTTAATTTCATTGGATGCCTGAGGTTGTGGGACAGAAGCATGTTTGGTTTGCAGCGAAATTTAAATAAGTTATCCATCTCACTGCTTTTATCCAAAGAGTAAGAGGGTGGAAGAAACTACAACCCCGTAAGCGGCGGTTCAGGTATATACTTTAAGATTTGAGAAGGTAAGTGCGACATTTGCAAAGCTAATTGCTTACAAAATGCACTTAACATAAGTCTTCTAAAATACCCATTCATTATAACTCATTCACACAACAGCCTGTTCACATCATTCATCCCCCAACCTTCACACTTAGTCATACTAGTGGCACATTCCACTCACTTATCATCACTCATACTATATCACAACATTCAGCACCTCAGCCACTTTCAGTACTACACAGCAACATCAGCAAAAACTGATACCTCACTCACAGAACAAATTATTTACACCATAGACTTCCAACATACCATTACACCGGTTGAGACACTAAACACACAAGATGGAATATCACTTGTCGCTATCACTCATTCACTGACACCTCACAAAACACGTTGTCGTATGAAATACCAGTCATCCCTTCAGAACACCACAATGACACACTCACAGCACTCTAGCCTTCAGGGAAGATGCAACACTACTTACTATCAGCAACAACCAGTCACACTATCACACAAATACATGATAAGTTGTCCAGACAACTACCTCTCATCTCAACCACTAACTTTACTGCTTACCACCGTACTCAGGCATTTGTATCCCTTGATCATTCACAAACCCACTATCACTACACGCATGACCAGTAGTCATTCACCTTTGGTGCTTTACTACTAAGTCAGTACCCCAACTCCTTTCAATAACTCTTTTTAGCACTTGTTTGTTTCTTCTATCACTTGCATACTATCTCAAATGTTTGCATCCTTTTAATCAAACAACTCTCCTTCAGCTTTATGATTTATCCATTCTCAGTTTTTCACAACACCAGTGATCCACACAACCCATCAGCAGCCACAGCCTCAGCCATATTATTTTATTCACACCAGCAGTGAGCCGCAGCCACTCACTGTCCAACTGTTCCTTATAAAACGTCATGTCACCTTGACACACATTTGTTTCTTGGCTTTGCTTTTACAAATTGTTCACTTTGTTAGTACAATTTCTTTGCTAAAATGAATCCAAGATTGTAACTCTCAAAATACTTTGATGTGTTAAATGAAGCCTAGGACTCCACTTGAGAGGTTCCTGTAATATAGTTTCATCTCATAAACCTGATGCAACCTGCATGGCACTCCTTCCCCCAGCATTATATGCCTCTCAATCACTATTTCTTGTCAATCTTCCCCGCACAGAGAACTAGCTCCTTTGCATATATTACATGCTTCACTAACATTCACACTACTCTGCAGTCATTAATAAAAGCACTCAATATCCCTCTGTTTTACCTGACCCTACTCAAAGCCACTGTGCTTCTTGATCACTACACCATCACCCACTCACAACACATCCTAGTAACACTACTCACCACTAAACATTTTTCTTCTTATTCGCTGCTGCTGGTAAATAGTTGAGAATCAACAGGCAACTGTAATTCCATTATCTCAAGCCATTGTCAATCTATGAAGGAGCCAATGAAATTATGCAGCTGAAGAGGACTAAATCATGGGGCATAGTCGACTAAATTATGTGGTAAGAAAAGGCACATTTTCTAGACGAATGCAGCAGATTTTGTGACATATTTTTGCATTTATTATTTAGTCATTTTTATTGTTGTTGACACTGGCTTAGCAAAGGTTTTACTCCATTAGTAAAACTCAAATATAGCAATAAGCTACAGAAAGGTGACCTATCAACCTTCACAAAAGGACTTCCACTATGCAGCACCAGATTAGTAACTCTGCTCCAGGCCACTCCACTGTACGCCACTCTACGCGACTCCACTCTGTCACTCCAATGCATGACCATATCTGCCACTCTATTCTACAACACTCTATTCCACTTTTCGCAATTCCTCCCTGCAACACTCGACACCACCAGCTACTGCACAACATGGCTAAAACACTTTGGCAAAGCCAATAGCTCTTCCATAGGCAAATATCATTAAAATGTCATATCACACACTTTTGTGTCCAACTGCATTTCCTTTAAAAAAAAAATCACAAGTCTATGCCATAAACGCCTTGTACAAACATGTTTAGTGAATTGTTTTTATAAGTTCAAACAATAATGGAGTCTGGCAGACAATCAACACAGGAGAAATTAGAACAATTACTTTTTTATCTGACAACCGATTGAATTTTGCACAACCTGAAAACAAACAGTGGTGATCCTGTCTTGTCATGGACCAAGTGGAAATTCAGTCAGGTTCTTGACAATTCAACTGGCTCTCTACTTGCAGGAGGAGGGGTCTACTGGTACAATCCTGTGTATGTCTGGGTCGGCTCCTTTGCTTTGTGCTTCTTCTACGATCTCTTGCTCTGGTCTTCTCACATACCACAATTATAAAATGCTTACTAAATGCATGACTAATAAGTTTGTAAGAGGCATATTAGAATCATTGACTCCCAAGATATGTAATACATAACATTTTGTCCAAAAGCCATCATTAAAAGAAGCCTTGTGCAAGCAACCAAATGAATAAAATTGCTATAAATTAATCAAAATAAATGCAACTAGTGTTCAATTAACATTCAATTTGAATTCTGCTAGTCTTAACTCTTGACAGTCATTGCCATTAGTCTCCAGATATTGCTCACAAAGATACCGCACATCTTCAATTAGCGGTCACAATAAATGAAACTAGCCTTAATTGTGCACTTGAAATAGCACAATAGTATTCAATTAACTTTCACTTAAAATTCTTCCTGTCTTACTTGAGTATTCACAATCATTGCCGTTAGTATTCAGATATTGCTCACAAAGAATGCCACTAGTCTTCAAACAGTGGTCACAATCAATGAGACTAGCCTTTATTTTGCTCTTGAAATAGCACAAGAGCTGGAAATAAACCCTAACACAATACTACTAAGCTTCAAATACTATTCTTCTAGAATACTACTAGTCTTCTTTTAGCAATCAACTGAAGTGTTCATCATGTTCTTGAAGGGTAGTTGAGTAGAACTAATATTCGCTCATTTGCATATTTCGGCTTGTGGGCATACTACATAGTCTTCATGCATACTAAATAAATACTATATTTTAATAGTAAATGAATACCGCTGTAAACACTGGAATCACACTAAGTGAAGATCTTCCATTTTGGTGAGGGAAGGTACACAGAGGGGGGAACAAATGTACAGACAAAATCAATGAAAGAGGGTGAGAGACACAGTGTGGATACGAAGACAGAGATGCGAACTAGCAACGGGACAAGAGAGGGGATTGGCATGGGAGAGACAGGTTGAAATAAAAAGCATCTATGCCTACAATCAGCGGTTAATTTGATCCGTTGGTTGCAGGTTGGGTCCGAAGGCACTCCTTTTTGGAGACAGGCTCTTATTTTTCCTCATCTCCCCACTCACCTACGGCTGACCCCCGATCACCTCACCTTCAGGAACAACTCAAGACCTGGCTATTCAAGCAATAGCGAACCCCCCCCTCAGCGCCTTGAGACCCCCACGGGTGAGTAGCGCGCTATACAAATTTATGTGATTTGATTTGATTTGATTTGACTCATTAGAGTTTCCGTAAGAGCAAAAAAGGAGAAAAAACCCAAACAGGGGAAAAGATGGTAAAGCAGAGACAATGCAAGAAAGCAGAAAAGAAAAAGCAGGTGGAGGAGTGAAATAAAGGGACAGGAAGTGTCAGGAGGTGGGGAATATAGGCATGAGGTGGAATCAAGACTATGCAGTTGATAGAGCGCTTACAGCACTCTAAATTGTATGGGTGCGCTACAATCATGGTTTGAATGCACTCACATGTATTTTATCGTTTGCAGTGTTTTATGTTTATTAAGATACATTTATTCAAAGTTATATGAACAATAAAATGTAGTGTGCACATTTAAGTAGGCCTTTGTATGTATTGAAGAAATGTATACTTCCTGTAAGTATAACGTGCAGGATGTAATATATTTATGTGCCACAGTCTTTAGAACTGTTAATGACAAGAACTAAGACACAGTATTTAACGAATAACAGACTTACAAAGTATGATCAGGTTATATTGGCTTCTGAAAATGCCACCTTGAAACGCTGTACCACCTTGAATCCTGCCACATTGTTACCCCTTCCGCAAGAAGAAAGAGAGAAATGTGAAGAGCATGACTGCCTAGATGTTACTGAGCTATCTACCAAACCCAGACCTGACCTTGTCATTGAACCACTGCCTGACTCTGATTTGGTCCTTGTTGTTGATGGTTCATGTCTAAAGGACAATGAAGGGTTTTTGTGAGCAGCGTTTGCTGTGTGCACCATCTTGGGGGTGGTGTAGCTGCCTGTTTGAAAAGAGTATATTCTGCTCAGGTGGCCGAGATTATTGCCCTGATACGTGCTTGTACCATCGCAGATGAAGTCAGCGTGACTATCTTTACGGACAGCCAGAATGGGTTTGGAGTGGTTCATGATTTCGGGCAGTTAAGGTCACAGAGGTGATTTTTGACATCTTCAGTGTCCCCAATCTGTAACCGAGAATATGTGTTCCAATTATTGGATGCCTTACAGAAACCCAAGGAGATAGCAGTGGTAAAATGTGAAGCTCATGGAAAAGGAGAAGACTTTTTTACAAAAGGAAATAACTATGCTGATGAAGTAGCTTGTTTTTGTGCTGTACATCCTTGTATTTTCAATTGAGAATATGTAGGAGAGAGAGCACAGAAGAGACTGAGTTCAGCATGATGTTAGCTGTAGCCGATACTTGGGATGAGGTGAAGAGGCTGCAGGATGAGGTCCCAGGGGAGGAAATGGCATCATGGGTTAGAGCACGTTGTGAAAAGAGAGAAGATGCATTTTGGTGTCGACAGATAACAGAGCAGTACTACCTAACTGTCTATTGAGCCGAATGGCAAGGCAGATTCATGGAGCAGCTCATCTTGGAAGAGATGCCATGGTGCGGGTGTTTAGGCAAACTTGGTTTAACCCATGTTTTCGTGTGTGTGCTGAAGCAGTGTGTCACAGGTGTGTTACATGTCAACAAATGAAAGTTGGAAAGAGAACTGTGGTTATGATGAGTCACATTGGAAGATCAGCGGGTCCTGTTAATGGGATACAATTGGACTTTATTGAGATGCCGAAGTGCAATAGGCTGAGATATGTTTTAGTGGTGGTATGCATCTTTTCACGCTGGGTTGAGGCATATCCAACCAGACGATGTGACAGTCTCACAGTGGCAAAACTGCTATTAAGGGAACTGATTCTGCATTTTGGATTTCCAACATTAGTGGGGGCAGTTAGAGGAACACACTTCCATAGCGAAATCATGAAATTGTTGTGTACAGCTTTGAAAATTGATTGGTATTGATGAGTCTGCGTTGCACTCCTGAAAGAAGGACAGGGCTTTCTCCCCATGAGATATTGATGGGAAGTGCTACATGATTGCCTACAGTGCCAGCTACAGCATTGATAAACATCACAGACGATTTGGTTTTCGATTAATGTAGGGGACTGGCTGACGTGGTTAATTCTGTGTCCCACCAGGTCGAGGGTGCTACAGCATCCACCTCGAGAGACCTGCTGCATGACCTTAACCCGGGTGACTGGGTGCTTGTCTTAAAGCATGTGGGGAAGAGCTGCCTTGATGCTCACTGGCAAAGACCATACCAGGTGATTTTGGTTACAAGTATAGCGGTGAAGTGTGGAGGATTGCCAAACTGGATCCACACTTCGCATACCTGTTGAGTTCCAGAGCCTGTGGAGGAAACGACTCCCCTTGTTCCGAGAAGTGCAACTGAAAATGCAATAGGAGAGGATGGAAAAGGTCAAGCCGTAAGAACTCTTGGTGAGGCTGATAAATCATCTGAGCAAGAAATAAGGGATCAAGCTGCTCCAGAGATGAATTCAGATTCTGAAATAGATGAGATTGCAGAAGTGAACTTTGAACCCGATCAGAGCAAACAGCCTATTGAAGAAGGATCAGATCAGGAGGAAGAGAGGAGAGCATGTGCAGAAGCAGAGGCTTGACCAGCAAGAAAAGAAAGACTGAATATAAGGCTTGCATCTGAGAAAAATCTTGCTCCAATTCCTGAAACGTCTAAGTCATATCAAAGTGAAAGCGAACAGGGTGTCTGGGGACCAGTACAGTGAGTCACGGAGAGAGCACTCTGACAATTGGTATTTAGTTGCTGGTCCCTGGAGTTTACACTTTCGGAATTCTGACTCTGACAGATCCCAATCCACCAAGGCTGTGTGGTTTGCAATTCCTGATCCTTAACCAGGTTGTTTTCCCTAGCTTTGGTCGACCGTCAACTGCATAGGTAATATGAGAGATCTGTGCAGAGATTCTGCAGCTTGTTCTTGCAATGCTTGGATCTAATATAATTAATAATGAAGCCTGAACTGTGAAACAATAACTTATTAGCTTTAGAAAGAAGATAACCTAGGCCCAAGTGGAAGAAGATGTAAATTAGGGACTTTAAATAGAAGAATAATTGAGGGATAGGGCTTACTACATCTCTTCAACAGATTAGTGTTATTGGACTGAAAATTGCAATAATTGAATGAAAAACAGAAAATAAAAAGACATTGTAAATAACAGGATAAGGCAAAGAAAAGAAGAAAAAGAGACTGTTTGATTTAATCTGTACTTCGAAAACAACAGTGGTTCGAAATGGAGTCTGGAATTTTAGGAAGAAGACAGAAGTGCATAATTGGTACCCTTATTGTTGTGGTGCTTATTGTCATAGCTTGGTAATTGTTACATCTTTGATTGAGTCTCACGATGCTGAAAAGAATGGGGAACAAGTAGCAAATACCACACCTGCCTTAGATGTAGCAGAGGGTGCATCTGCAAAAGATAGAGATATGATGAGGGAAACCAGTCAGATGTTACACGTAGATTTATCAAAAGGTGATTTCACATTGAATGCATATGCTCGTCTGTTGTATGCGTAGGTTGATACAATGGAAGCAATGGATTGCTATGTAAGTATGCAACTGCCAGCATCTGTAGAAGAAGGCCTTCGATACCATCATTTCCATTTGGCGTATGGCATCACATGTAGTGTGTTATTGAGCATGTTTTATAGTAAGGCACATTTTGAGTATTACTTCTCCAATTACGATGTGGTACTATCAGAAGTTCCGGTTCTCAAATACATGAATAAATATGATTACTATAAGGAAGTAGAAAGAATATCTGTGTATTTGGTAGAAACAAGCAACTAATCCATTTTGTAGAATCACACATCATGCATGTTTTACACTTGTGAGGGTATCTGCATCTCAGAAGTTGTACTGGAGGGGTGTCTTGATAGCAGATCCCAGTACTTAACCGTGTACCACAGAATGAGGCAATTCTGGACTCCTGGAAAGGCTCCATCATTAATCGATTTATAAAGGGGTTGATAGGTCACTAGTGAAGAATTGAAGATTGATAACACTTCTTGACAACAAAGCTAAATACTTTGCTTCTCTGGTTTTGAAAAACCTAACAATCTGGGGGGCATATTCACAAGAGAATCACAGAGAAAGCTAAATTTACTAACACCGCACTACGCCAATCTGTCAACGCAGGGATGCGCAGTATTTGCAATGATACAGCGCACCTCTGCGTTTTCCCTACCGCTGGTGTTAAAATTGAACTGTCTAGCAACAACACACCTTGCATTATGGTGCCAGGGTGCCTGTGTTAAGGGAATGATTGTTTATATGCAATACATACACAAGTTGCAAATCGTCATTTTATTGTGATTGTTTATGTGCTGAAAGGAATACCTTCCTCCACAGAAACAAATTTTCATGTTAGTTTGCTCTTTCTATGTGTGTAACTGCAACAATGAGGACAAATTCATCATTTCTCCTCGTTTCACAATTTGGTGCTGCCCCATCTTTATTCCACCATTGTAAATATGGAGCAGAGTGAAAAGCAATGGGAATGCCCGCCACAACACCCATTGCCTGCCCCTTTCACGCTAAGTGCTGCATGAAAGAAGGCCTTATTATCAAGGCGGCATTTAGCCACGTTAAGTGGCTTAACGCCGCCTTGTAAATAAGGCAAAGGGTTTATCACCACAGGAACATCATAAAAAGTGATGTCCCTGTGGCAATAAACTCTTGTAAACGTGCCTCTGGGTGTCCGAAAAGAATATTATACCAATAAATCAAATAGACTTCAGTAAAGAGACAGGCACCATTAACAAATTCGTAGGACTCTCTCTTCAATCGATCAGATACTAGTGTGAAGTTCAATTTCACAGTTATGTTTCGCAGACTTTATGTCCGCATTTGATTGTCTCCAGCGTAGGAAACTGTGGGTAGAATTTGCAAAATGGAAAATTGCAAGGGCCCTCCTTAGGGCCATCCATTTACTATACTAAAATACATGGGTGAAATTAAGAATAAGTGACAGCTCTAGTCTCTCTAAGAAGATTGACATCTACATAGGCCTGACAGCAGGGGTGTGTTCTGGCCCCCCAACTATTTAATCTCTTTATATCAGATTAGACCGAGGACCTGGATGCTGTAAGCTTTAACACCTCCCCAAACTTGGTTGCAGACCACTATCAAACTTGCTATATGTAGTTGGTGTTGTTCCAGTAGGCCAAACCAAAGTAAATGTGCAAAGACTGATTGACGTTTTATCAATCTGTTCAACAAAGAGTGGCATGGAGATCCATTTAACAAAAAACAAGGTAATGGTGATCAACAACAAGATAAAGAAAAGCAAAAGTGGTTCCACCAATGCAAACCTATTGAGAAAGGGGACAGGCATAAATACCTTGGTGCAATTTTTCACTCAAAAAGCTAATTTTAAACTAAAAAGCAGCAGCTCACACTCAAAGTGAATGCACAGTTATCTGCATTTAAAACCTTGTTTAAAACTCTAGAGGAACCCTCTCTGATACCAGTGCTGAGAACGGTATCTGAAAAATCTATTACCAACAATGACACATGGAAGAGGTCTTCCTAAAATGCTGCCACAAACTAAGAGCAACAACATAAGCAGGGCTTAACAAGGGACTATGGTATGAAATAGTAAATGACTGCCAATTTTCACCCGCGAGGGCTTACCTGAAAACCTCATTGGAATATCTTTATAGACAGCCCTTCTTGGACTTGTCACTTACATAAGCACTGTTCAAAAAGTCACTCAAATGTGCATTAAAACAACTTGAATTATTTCAAGACAAAGGAGAAGTATCAAACCAAAACTGTGACTGGATGGTCCTTAATAACTCTGACAGTTAGAAAACTCTTTGAATAGAATATGCATCTTACTTAAAGTATACGTTTTTTAACTCCGAATGTGACCAAATTCAGTCAATCAGCCATACTCCACCTTGACTAAGGAAACATTAAAATATTAACTGTAGACTGCACGGGACGGCAAAAGAGGACTTGCCCTTCTTTGTCTGTATATGCCAACTCCTAATGACGGACAGGAGGGAGCTAATATGGCACTCTTTTAATCAACATAATATTCCATCTTTTTTCAGATGTTATATCAGATGTCTGAAATTGAAGAAATTCTTTAAATTGAACCATCAAGACAATAAAAGATCGACATTTATGAAAACTGATGTGGTGTCTAGTGAATTATCTATGTAGGATATACGGGACACAGAGACATTATTATCTATTACAGACTTTGAAGGGGATCCTATTACAACTGTCAGAGTAATAGATTCATATATACACAGAAACTAATATTAGTAGTGGACTGAAAAGCAAATTATGATGGACTCCTAATATTACCAGTAGTAACAACAACAACATATTTTACAAATACGTTTGTGGGGGCCTGGATAGGCGCAGCAAGAGGGTTGTCTTTTCCCCTGCCCTGATGGGGCAGGGGAAAAGACAGCATTAGTCCCAATGAGCATGTGGCCCTTTTGATGCTTCTGGAGGATACAAGTCTGATGATAAGGGAGTCTGGCAAGGGGCGCAACACTGTGGTTATGAACTACTTAGACTGTGAACAGGAAATATATTCACAGTTGAGCGATTTAACTTGTTATAAGAAATTGACTTACAACACCATCTTTGAATTAACAAGTAAAATCAATAGGACTCTTAAAGTGTAGCAAGGCAAGTGCTTACTTAATGATGAAGAATATATGCATATGCGTTTTGATCGCTCTAGATGTCCCTGTCTGTACACTCTTCTCAAGGTGCACAAAGATCTATCTTTTCCACCAGGGAGACCTATTATTTCTAGCATTGGTGGTCCAATGGAAAGCTTATCTGTATTCTTAGACATCTTTGAATAGCCCCTTGGGTTGAATTATCCCTCATTTATAAAAGAAGCTAAACACATATTAGGTCTACTGAGTGATGTAATCTTGGAACCTGGGATGCTTATGGTGACACTGGATGTCATGGCTTTATACACAAGCATAAAATATTGAGGTGGGCATGAGAGCACTATAACGTATTTTGAGTACCGGATCTGCTAGTCTGTGGGAACAGACAGAAATGTTGTTAGACATGACTGAACTGATTATAAATAATAATGTTTGTCTCTTCAATAATGATTGGTACAGACAAGTTCAAGAATTAACCATGGGCTCCAGATTCTCTCCTTCCTATGCAAACCTCCTTATATAGTGGCTACAGGAGGTGTAGATCTGGTGTCCGAGCGGCATGAATTGGGATTAATCCTTTTTATATTAGGTGTGCTAAATTGAAGATTGCTTCAGGATATGGACAGGAACTACTCAACAACTCCAGGATGTTTGTGATGATCAAAATACAAACAATTCAAACACTACATCCACTTACCAATACGGCAGAGAGAAGATTGTGATTTGGGGCGTGTTCATCATGGACAACTCTGTACATAGTTGACTATATCATAAACCAACATCATGTAATTCTATTCTGCATGCATCGAATGCGCACCACACCTACCAGATTAGAGAATTCCCATATGGAGAAATGGGGCATGCGAGACACAATGACAGTGATGAATTTGAATTTCAAGATCGCATATGCGAGATATGGATGAGATTTCACAACGAGAATATGGTGCACAGTCCATTAGAGCAGCATGTAAGAAAATGTTTAAACACTTGGATGCTAAGGCACCTCATGAATTTTAATGTAATTTCCATTGAAGTGAATGGCAACTCCATGACGAGCTGAGCTCGTCATGAGCGTCGAAGGGGTTAAGGTAAATAGGAGAGACACACTTAGGAAGACGGCATATAAAACACATAAGCCAGAGAAGGTCCAGTTAGTGACGGACTTCACCTGGATGTCAACTATGTTACACAAAAGTGTGCAGAAACACTGAAAGATTTTACTTCGATCGGAACAGATGTGGCCACCTAAGGGGTTAGACCTCTGAGAGCTGTACTGAACCCCAGTTATCCCACACCAAAACTACATAATCATTGGATGAGACATCATACTCTTAGTTTTTTCAAATATGGGCACAATGTTGAATGTGCGTGTGTTAGATAAGACGAAGCAGTTTGGAAAAGACACAGCAAATAGGTATGAGATAATTTCCAATATAAATTTCACCACCAAGTATGTGATTTATGGTATTGTGTGCAAGAGTGATAACATTTATGTAGGAAGCACTATTAGAACATTAAAAGAGAGAGTGAGCAAACACATGGGGGCGCTAAAGCAAGGTAATGAGAGAAAAATTACAAACATTTATTTTATTTATTTGAAAGGTTTCATATAGCGCTGGCTGGAACCGTGGGTATCAAAGCTCTTTACATGAGCGTTGATTGTTACAGTTGTTCAATAGGATAAAAAACATAGACATCAGGATAAAAAACCATTATTAAATTGACAAATAGGTAAAAGAGCGTTGATTGTTACAGTAAAAATAGTTATTCAATACGATAAAAACAGGGTGAAAGACATTATTAAATTGACAAATAGGCAAAGGAAGTTATTTACATGGGGCTGGGTTATCAAGAAAGACTATTATACATGGAAACAATATTAAACTGACAAAAAGATAATTTACATGAGTAAAGGCTATCAAGCGCAGCTGTTTTCGTATGATGACAGAAGCACAGTATACAGCTCATAGTTGAGTGCAGGGGGGAAACCAAAGTTCGAGGCTGGTTGGTGGGAAGAAGAAAAAAAATTGATAAATATAGAAGGGGGAGAAACATTTGGGGAGAAAGGAAGTAATGTCAGGGGGAGATTGCAAGAGAGGCTGGGGATAGTGGTCCTAGAAGGGGGAAGGGGATTAGAGGGTGCATAATCAAAGGAAAGTAGGGCAGAGGGGCTTGAAAGAGGGGTCCAAGGCGAGGTCAAGGACCCCAAAATGTGTTAAGAGGTGTAATTTGAGGTATTTTTGTAAAGCTGAGGTAGGAGGGGTTACAGAGCAAAGCACTAGGGAGAGCATTCAAGATCAACGAGGCATTCCCACAGAAGGAACGAGATTGTGTGGTTTTCTTTTTAAACAGGTTGGGGACAAGGAGTAGGGCATAGTGCTTCTCATCATTCGGTGAAGCCTGATTTTTTGAGATTGTTAGTAAGGTACAAGGGGGTTTGTTGGTGAAGGGCTTTGTGTATTATGCATGCAGTCTTATAGGAGGATATTCCTTCAATGGGTAGCCAATTGAGGGCTTTGAGGGCTAGGGAGATGTGGTCAAAGTGTTTACAACCAGTGATTACCCTGGCAGCTAGGTTGAGCAAAGATCTAAGGGGGGGGGCAAGGTGTACTTTGAGGGTTCCAAAGAGGATAGCGTTATCAAAGTCAATTTTGGAGAGAACTAGTGATTGGACAACCCCTTTAAAGTCGTCTTCTGGAATGAAGGGTTTGATTTTTTTAAGATGTCAGAGAGTGAAGAGAGCTCCTTTAGCCGAGTTTTTTATGTGGTCATTAAGAATATGTTTCGTGTCAATAGTGAAACCAAATGATTTCGCTGAGTTTGATAAGGAAAGCTAGCAATTTAGAGCATTAAGGTCATAGATTCAGCTTTTGATGGGGAGCTGGTTGTGGTTAGTAGAGAAGCGAATGATTTCTGTTTTTTAGGGTTAAGTTTGAGGGGGTTATAGAAAAACCAGGATTCGATCTTATTCAAGGAATTGTTAAGATGGAAAACATCCAAGTGGGATCTAATCTTGTAGTAAAGCATAGAGGTAGTAGTTGATTCCTGCTTGTTTCAGAATAAGTGTAAGGGGTTCCATAAAGAGGTTAAAGAGAGAGGGTGGGAGAATAGGGCCTTCAGGGACGCCTACGGAGACAGGTGTAGGGTTCAAGAGGCAGACATGTGTTTTGATTTATTGTGTTCTGTGTTGGAGATAAGAGGAGAACCATTTGAGGACAAGACCATTAAGGCCAAATCGAGCTTTAAAGTGAGTTAAGTAGGGAGGAATAGTTAACTGCATCAAATGCAGAAGAGAGATCAAGGAGAATAAGTAGACAGGACTCACCATTGTCGAGTGACCAGTGGAGGTCATCGACGTTATTAAGCATGGCGGTTTCTGTACTGCATCCTTTTTGGAAGCCAGACTGCAAGGAGTCAAGTAGGTTGAAATTGAAGATGTGATTGTCCAATTGTCGGAGAGCACATTTTTCAAGGACTTTGGATTTGGGTCAGCAGAGAAGTTTTTAAGAATGGGAGTGATATGTCCGAGTTGGAGAGAATTGGGGACACAACCGGTGGAAAAGGAGGTGTTAATGATGTTAGTCCAGTAAGGGGCAATGATGTGTTTTAGATCTTGGACAAGGTTTTAGGGGAGAGGATCCTTGGTGTGTGAGGTTGGCTCAAGTTTGGACAATATGTTAAGGATTTTGTGTTCAGTTACGGGGTGGAAGTTATGCCAGGAGGCATTATTTTTCAGCTGTAGGTTGGAAAGGTTGAATTCAGGAGAAATTGAAATGGGTCGGTGAGTTGAAGGATTAGGAGGACGGGGCAGGTTCAACAGGGGAGGTAAATCAATGAGAACGTCAACATCAAGACTGGAGGAAAGCGGGGTAGAGTTAGATGGAAGGCCTGATCAATTTTGGAAATTTTATCCGAGAGGAAGTTAGCAATTTCCTCGCATCTCTCTGTTGAGGCCATCAGCTGAGGGGGAGTGGATGATGTTTATTTTCTTACGATGTTAAACAATTCTCTGGGCCTATTCTGGCACGCTCACATTGTGCTCGAAAGAAGGTTGCCTTTTCATTGAAGATGTGTTTCTTGTAAGTTGATCTTGCACATCTGAGGAGGGCAAGATGAGAGGGAGAGGGGTGTTGTCTCCATGTTCTTTCAGTCAGTCTAAGTGAACGTCTTTCATTGTTAAGATCTGCGTTAAGAAATACAGCCCTTTGGCATGGTGGGTGCTGGTACCAGGGCCCTTGGCTGCCACCGACCACTCTGCATATAACTTCAGATGTCCAGTGAGGTGATTGTTGACCTCGAAGCCCTGATGAAATTGACGCACAGAAAGACAGGCAATGAAACTTGTTGGCCTACTTTAAAACGGTCAACAACATGCTGTGTTTTTAATGTTGAGTAAGATCACTATTCGGATTAAAATAGGTCATGCCAGAAATGTGAGTCTTAGCTCAATTTTACTTTTTTTTTGCCTCTTATATATCACGGGGTCTGCCTGTTTAAGGATACATTTATTACTATTCTCACCTCTTTATACTTTCAAGTCAAGTCAAGTCAAATTTAGCTTTATTCGAGATTCACTCATAAAAGCATTGTAAATTTCATATATTTCAAGAATATTCAATCATTTATAAAGTTAATTAAAAGATAAATTACAAACAGGTAAATAAAACACAGTCCATAAACAACCATTAAAAAGTTTATCTCGATTGCTATATACAAATGACCTATAGATTACAAATACTAATTTTGTACATTATCTAACATAATGTATATTCCTTTATAGACAAAAACACATTCAGTGATCAATGCTTAAAAGCTTCTGTCTAACCACCCATGCCCAACCTAAATATTTAGCAGTTGCTATTGAGATGGGCAATAAAGTGCTGGTGCGTATGATTCTTAAGACTTCAGAACTACTAATAGTACCTAAGGACTTACAAAGTGGAATTAACCAGGCTCATCTTGGGGTTGCATAGGCCGGGCAAGCAAATAAAAAGTGGCCAATAGTTTCCTTATGATCTCCGCATGCAGGACAGTTACTAATAATCGAACTACCCCACCTGCCAGTCAAAGACCTAAGGAGTAGGGAACCTGCTCTAAATTGGAAAAAAAGCTTCCTGTCCCCTGGTTTGGTAATGGCATCCCAATAAAGCTCTAAGCTGGAATTAAGCTTTGCCTCTAAAAAACCTCCAGCCATAGTCGAGGAGCTAGTACCAGTCCAATTTCGGGCCACCTTCTCCCAATAGATTTCTTTTAAAGTTGTTTTGATGGGAATAACGCTATCTCCGGATTTTCCCACAGCATTTGCATACCTAGGACAACTAAGGTGTCTCTAAGTTCATTCAGCCAACTGACTTTATGGAAAACATCGGTTTTGATAATATCCAGGAATCCTACCACATAGTGTAGGAGCTCTGTAGTAGTCCAGAGCCTGCGCCAATATAAGATTGGACGCAGCCTTGCTAAGTCCGAAATAGCCTTCCTGCCAAGATCATACCTAAGTGGCAGCAAGTGAGTACTCATAGGAAGTTCAGTAATACTTCTGAGAGACTTGTTTTCCGAGATTATCAGTGGATTCAATTTCTCAAACCCCCACAGCTCAGCGCCGTAAAGCACTGAGCTGAGAGCCTTAGCCTCATAAACCTGGATTACTGGATTTATCGGCTTAGATAAGGATCTTTTGTGCTCAAAATGTAGGGCTCCTGCAAGTTGCCTATACCTTAATCCCGCTATATCAATGTGTTGCGCCCATCTATTGTCCTTACCCAGATGAATCCCTAGATGCGTAAAGGCATTCACCACCTCTAATAAATGGCCATTCATGATAAATTTACTTTTAAAACTACAATGAGGATTAAAAACCATGAGCTTGGTTTTAGCCGCATTAACTTCCAAGCTATCGTCCACACAAAATTTTTCAAAAATAGATAGGGCATGCTGCAGGCCGCTTGGGGTCTTTGATAAAATCAGCGTATCATCTGCGAACATTAAATTGGTGTCTTAATGCCGGCCAAAGAGGGAGCATCCGTGTTTGCAGATAGCATTTGAGCAACAACACCATTGATATACAACGTAAAGAGTATGGGGGCCATCGAACAACCTTGGCGAAAACCACGCTGCACTGGGAAGTCAGAAGTAACCATTCCCTGCCCTCCCCATTGTATCTTGGCGAAGTTTGCTTCATGCAACCTCATCAAGAGTGTTAACACATCTACGGGTAGGCCCATGTTTTTTAAAACTACCCATAGTTTAGACTTGGGGACTAGGTCAAAGGCAGCGCATTAATCGACAAATGCCGCACACAGACTGCCTTTGCCCAGTAACACAGTCTTCCATTTCAATAAAGTAAACCGAAAGACCCGATCTACCGTACTGGAAAACTTTCGAAACCCCGCTTGAAAGAGCACTATTCTCCTCGGCCCAATCCAGTACCCTGTTTACAACCATCCTCCCAATCACCTTTTGGATAGTATCGATAAGGCTTATGGGCCTATAATTTCCAGGTTGCGATTTGTCGCCTTTCTTGAATACTGGGATTATCACAGCACCCTGCCATGATACCGGGACTGGAGCTCCCTGGACCACATCATTAGCAAGAAGCAAGATATACTTGCCCCAGCGTTCTTTGTCATTAAGAAAAACATCCGCAGGGACCCTGTCTAGACCCGGTGCTCTACTGCTGGCCACAGTACTTAGGGCCATTAAGACTTCATCAATGTTAAAAAAAGTTACCCTTATAAAAACAGGCCTAAAATCACCCATCGTATCATCCAACTGGTTTCGAGCATATTTTGATTTAAAATAATTCACCCACTCCTCCTGCGAGACATTATTTTTCCGGAGGGTCGGGTTGCCCCCCCCTGCCCCCCTTGACAATATTCCAAAAATTCCTAGAATCTTTTCTGTCACTGGCTTCCTTTAGGTCTTGCCAATGAAGATCATCCCACAGTTTCTTGGCTTTTAGTATACAACTCTTGTAGTCCTTTCTTGCAATACAAATGGTCTCCATATGCCTCCCCTTGACAGCAATGCCCAAGGCAAGTCTAGCGTTCCTACATTCGGTGTTGTACCACCTAAGCAGTTTAAGGGTTGCACCATTGTTCCTAACCGGTTTCAGAAAATGATCCCTGATGCCCAAAAAGAGACTGTCATGAAGTTTGGTTACTTCCTTCAAACCAGCATCGGATTTATTCATTTGCTTGAGGGCCAGTATGGCTTTATCAGCCTCTTCACCAATATTATCCAAGACCTTTTGGTTGGCCATAACATGCACCCATTTAAGCCTACGCAGATCATTTGAGAGGACGATTGAAGGTAAACAATCCACAACCATGTCCATTTCTGTTTGTTCTAATTTCCACCATTTGTGCACCACGCACAGCGGATTATGGTCACTTTTTGTTCGCCTCTTAACCTCCATATCACCCACCAATTTCCACAATTTCATACTGCACAGGACATAGTCAATCCTGCTGCTTTAGCACAAATTATCAAAAGTGTTGGCCCCTATCTTGTCACTCGTAGTTCTCCCATTTAGTGCCCTTAATCCCCTTTCACAGCAGTTCGCATTTATGCATATGACATCCTCAGACCATCGAATTACAGGTTTCAAGTCCAGTTTGGGAACACCCCATTGCCTGTCTTCCTCGTCCCCAGGGTACTGATCGTGGATAACCAGGGGCTCGAAGGTTAGGTTTAAGTCACCAGCTACAACTATATTATTGTTGACAGAGTTAGTTTCTAGAAGGGAATCCAAAGCCGTTATAACTTGGGGCCTCCCTCACTTATTACCCCTAGCGTAAACATTGTAAATATCTAACCAACGCATAGGACCCAGATCGATTCTAATGAGCTGGAGGTCATTACTTTTAGTGACTACCTCTTTGATAGGAAATAATAAACTCTGCCGAACCTAGATTACCAAACCTCCCATCGGACGCCCCTTTGGCCCTTTAATTGCCGGGACAAAATAATTGGGACCTCCCTCACTTATTACCCCTAGCGTAAACATTGTAAATATCTAACCAACGCAGAGGACCCAGATCGATTCTAATGAGCTGGAGGTCATTACTTTTAGTGACTACCTCTTTGATAGGAAATAATAAACTCTGCCGAACCTAGATTACCAAACCTCCCATCGGACGCCCCTTTGGCCCTTTAATTGCTGGGACAAAATAATTTAAGTAGCCCTGGGCAAAATGAGGTTCACACAGCCAAGTCTCCTGGAAGATACATACGTCAAATTCATTGATGAATGTTAACCATTCCAGGGACTGGAATCTGGAACGCAAGCCAGCAATGTTCCACGAAATTAACTTACCCGCTCCAGGTCTATTGCTACTAATCAGGTATGAGTATGCAGCAGTGGCAGAATTTCTACATAATTCCCTCTCTATTCCAGTAATAGGTCTTTGAATCAGATGGGTAGCAGAGTGCACCTCACTTTCCCCACTTAACTTTAGGTTCCCATGCACAGGACGGTCATTAGATACTTTGGGGACTGAGTGGCATCTTTCCCTATCGGTTATGGTAAGTGCCGGAATTAAACCTCTGCCATTAGCCCCTACTTGTACTTGCTGCACCTTAATTACTATGCAAGGTCTCAAGGGGAAAGAGTTAGTGTTGGTTATAGTATTATTAGATAAAGTACGTGACCCCCATCAAGCACACTGCCAACCATAGCAGTTAGGTTTACAATCAACAATTTCATCGTCTCGATATCGTCTCGTAAAAGGGTGACCAAGTTTGTTAAAGTACTAACTACTAGTTATAATACTAATTTACCCCTAATAATATCAAGGTCCATCGCCGAACTTGATATAAAGAATTTGTCACGGGAGTAACACAAAACCCAGAAGTTTGCGGCGCTTGTATGACAGGGAGCTCTTCGTGTACAGTGGCCAAAACCGCAAATCTATTAGAGCAGGATATTAGAGGGACGGAGTCAGGTAAACTATTCTCTGCAGCAGCAATAGGAGACTTGTCATGACCCTCATGAACAAGAGCCTCGCCCGTTAAAGTTGCCAGGCTACTACCATCTTTGTTGGTTTCCTCCATCACTCTTTGTTTAGCCCGAAACATAGCTGGAATTACAGGCGAATCGTTATCCTCAATTGCAGGCCCTAATGCAACTCTACTCTGCTCTCTATGATCCCCACCCTTAGCAGAATCTTGGCTGGCCGCAAGAATCTCCTCACAATCATCAACAAGAATGCCAATTCGGTCAATTTGGTCAATTACACAATTAGCAGTAGCATGACTAGCCACTTTTTTAGCTTTCCTACCCTTCCTATGTTTTGCGGGATTAACAAAGACCACTCCCCCCGCCCCTTCCATTGCCTTCCGTTTCCCCATAGCTCAAAGGTGTACCGATTGCTCGGAGTTCACAATGGCACTAAATAGCAAATGATTCAAATGACTCCTAGCAGTAAAATAATCTTAGTTCTGACCTTGAGTTAAACGTCCAGAGGCCTCTAGGGGATAGCACAAACTGAGCCGGGTAGACAATCCCTCATGTTGAAGCAATCAATAAGCATGACAAGTTACATAATTGACAGGGGTGGCCCAGCCTGGCCTCTGTCGGGCCTGGACGGCCACAGACGGTCCCGCCCTTGTCCCGGGTTTCTCCAGGCGTTGCCCGCGCGCGTCCCGCTCCACCGGAGGACTCGCAGAGTTTTAAGCGCCACCAGGCGTGTTGTGGGCGTGGTCTCGGTCGGCTTCCTGGTGTCGAGGATCCTGGGAAGTGTAGTTTCCCCTGCACAGTGGCCGTGCTCAGGTCTCCGATGCTGCGGCAGCGAAAGGAAACCACAGGCGAAGTTGTAGGGCAAGCAGGATTCCAAGTGAGTCCTAGTGTCCCTTCAGACCACAAGAAAAGGTCCCCCGCTCCACCGGAGGACTCGCAGAGTTTTAGGCTTTATATTTTCTTTACTGGACACATTTTTCTTTCTATATGAGAAAGTTACCAATGATGATAAAGTGTGGGCAAGCTGGTGAGAACCTGCCAGTAGCTCCTCTGGTGTAGCGCACGTGAGGTACTTTCTCATTTTCACACACATTTTTTGTGGTACACATATACCTGTTCTGTTAAGGGTATGTTTTTGTTGAGTGGTCTGACTTATATTTTTAATCAAATTGAAATAATAAGGACTGGATTAGACTGTCTAATTGGTGAAAACAGTTGATGGATTGAGGCGAATACCCCCTGCACCAGTCTTATTTAAAAAAAAGTGGATATTACCCGCAAAAGCCAGATTTTTGTTGTTTAAATGCTTGTTGGGTGGAGGGTGATCTGGCTATAAATTTCCCTCTAAAGCTCCCTGTTGTAAATAAGTATGGTTCAGGAAGGACAAGGCTCTAAGTGAGTTGAAATCCTCTCTAAGTTGAGTAAGTTCAGTCGTCAAGGTTGAGAGAGGGGGGATGTAGTAGGTTTCGCATTGGTCGGGAAGGTGAGTCTGGTGCACGCGGGTGGGGAGAGGCCAGAAGGGGGAGTAGGAGAAGTGCTCTGGCTGAGCAAAGAGTGAGAATAGACACACTCTGACATGAAAAAAGAGTGAGAATAGACACACAATGATATAAATGTTACAACAGTAAATTGGTAGGGTGTCCCAAGAAAAGAAGGTAGCTGCTTAGGCAATTGGACGTTTGAATTGGCAATGTGATTGGTTTGGCAGGAGTGGGAATCACCAATTATTATAATTGATCATTCGACCCTTTATGGGTTGAATCCAAAACAATCACTCATGTCTTCATCAGGACTGAGCACACATAACAACCTCAGTATTAAAGATATATATGGATGTGTTGGTGTTAATATCAGGAAAAAATCAAGGGAAAGTACTTTTCCCAAAAATGATGTTTACGAAACGCTCAACTTTAATAGTGGTGAGACGTAACCTCAAATGTAGGTATGAAGGTCCCTCAATTAATGTGGCATACGTAGGTTAAAAGACGGGCCCCTTACTATTCTGGCCTAGAAATGGGACAAAACAGAAAAATCTGGTATGGAATAAATCAATCCCAATTGAGTGCACAATTAAGGATACAAATGAACCGGTCCTAAAAAACATTACCTTAGGAAACCGGGTAAATTTAATCAGGGGCGTAAAATAATAGAGGTTACAAATTAGCTCTAGATAAGCAAAAATGGCAAGGTCAATTTATTTCGAGACCCGTTTAGGATTCTCTGTGGAAAAATGAAATATATGATCTATCAGTTTAGATATAAAGATATGGTAGTAGTCAAACTAACAAAAATTACGGCACGTAATTTGAAGAAACGAGTGCAAGGTGAAGAAGCTCATTGGTTAAGGAGTGATTAAATCATCTCAATAGAACCCTGGAGCAAATGGAAGCCGCTGGGCAGAGGATATATTTAATTATTTTAAAAAAATGTGCACGTATAAAGCGTCAATTACGAGGCAACATGTCTCCGAAGAGAGGTTTTCATAGCGACCAAAGCTGACGGTTCCACAAGGGGAAATAAAAATGGGATAAAAAAGATTTACACTTCGCCCATGATGTATATCTTTTTAAAAAAAAGAGAGGGGGGAGAAAGTCTGCTAAGAAAGAGAATCAGCGCTCCTTGTAAACTGAAAAATGATGAGCCCAGTTTACAAAAATGTGCAGAAGAACGGTAAAATACGAACAAAAAACACATATATTACGGTCCTCGTGATTTATATTTCTGCATAGTTAGAACTACATAAGGAGACGTTTACAGGATGAGATATGACCACTGGTGGTTATGTGGGTTAGAATTACGAAAGGAGACGTTTTCAACATGAAAAATCACTACTGGTGGTTAAAACAGTACAGACGTTCGGATAACCGATATTTCCATATGTATGGGTTGTGGGCAATCTCAATATTGAAGTACATGATTATTTACACAGTAGTGGTCGTCATTATGGGGCATATTATCAAGAGGGTTTATCTCCGCTTTTTTGGCTTTAAAAGCCAAGAAAGCGGAGATAAAATTATCTCCCTATTACCTAGCTGTCGCTAACACCAGTTAGCGACAGCTAGTAGGAGATAGCGACCATCTTGGGCCCCACTTTGCATGTCAGTGATATTTATCACTAATGACATGCAAAGTGGGCGTGCCAAGATGTTAGCGACTGGAAACAGTCGTTAACATCGCTATCTCCCATTACCAACTTTTGGAGATATTCGTGCTAAGCGCGAATATCTCCAAAAACTAACACCTGCCCTGAGCAGTTCTTAGCCATGTTATCCAATGGGAGGTGGATAACATGGCTAAGAGCATTAGCTCGGTAATGCATGAATATCGCTGACTTTTCAGCGATATTCATGCATTGCGGACGTTTTTTATCGCATTTGCGATAAACCTTGATAATAGCAAGGTTTATCTGCGATAATTTCTGACGAAGCTTAGCGGTAAAAAATTTGTTGCTAAGCATCGTTAGCGATAAATATCGCTTAACGTTGGTAATATGCCCCTATATTCGTTGTGCAGTTGTTCACATTTGTGATCCATCTCAATGTGAGTGTAATAATATACGAGTACATTTGTACTGAGCAGAAAAATGCAAACAAATGCACTGAAGAACAGAGATAAGTAAATAAATACATAGTAATGTGGCGTACACATATAGTTAACGGAAGTCAGTTCCTGGAAGATGATGTGTGGCTATTGTCTCATCCATCAATTAAGGTATAATATCAATAAGCCGTCAAATTAGTGTGGTCTTAGGAACAACACATTAGACGCAATTTATGTAAACGGAGCCCAGTTCTGCCTGTATTCAGGAGAGATGCCTATCTAGATATTTCCTCGGATTCATTGAGCCGATGGCAGTGCCAGTGGGGGGGGGGGGGGCGGGGAATTGGCTGCAGCCGCCAGTTAGGAGGAGAACAAGTGGCAGCAGGATCGGGCAGGGGCAAGTCACATTCCTTACTTATTGACTAACAGTAATACACTCACTTCAATGGCATTGGCTGTGTCATGAATAACACCCTGCATTAGCAGATACAGTGGTAGTTGAGTAGTTATTTATGTCTTTTTCTATCTGCAACTCAGCAGACAAACGCTCATAAATGAACTTTTAAGAATGGCGAGTTGATGGGAAAGACAAAACAGGATTGGAGGAGAAAGGATTAGTGACTTGTATGAAATATCTAAGTGAAAGAATATGTGCGTGAAAGGAAGGAGGCTAGATGGGTGATGATATGAATCAATATGCATGGCTAGGTAAAGGATGGTTGAAACTAAGAAATGCTTGGGTGGCCTAAGATAAAAGCAGGATAGGTGAATGGAATGGGAGAAAGCAAGGACGCATGGCTGGATAAATGGATGTTGGTGACAAAAGAGTGGATGAGAGAATGTAAAGCTTAAAAGTGTGCACATCAAAGCCAAGGGTGATGATTAAGATTACTAAAAGAACAATGCAATTCTGAATGGATAATGTAATTTATTAACTTCTGTGGATGGGATAGTCTGTGTCAAACATGCCAAAGCTATATCCTAGTTCGTCATACTTTTACAGACTGAAATGCAGTACATCACTTTTCCCACCGTCTACTACCTCAAAAGGATGTAAGTTATAGCTGGGGGAGTTAAAGGTTAAATTGGCCTGAGGTAATAACAAAACTAATATGCATATAGCAACACAAGGATTCTTTTTTGGCAATCCCTGTTGTCAGCTTGCATTACCTGCTATTAAGATAGAGTCTAAATACCTTGACCCAAGATCCAACAGGCTTCTCAAACCTTGTAGAGAGTGAGACAGAGGTCTTATCACTTTGGAAAGTTTGTAGTGGACAGATCTTCTATGAAAAATATGCAAATGGAAAAGGTCAGACTAGAGATGCGAAAAGAAAATTCAAGTTGTCTGATTATATCAGAGTCATTATTGTAGCTAACTATACCACTCATTATTAAATGGGCCTAATTCTTAAATCCCCAAACCATCTAAGCACTTCACTAGGAAATCCTTCAAATGAAAAAAGAAAGCAGTTTTGTCGAACTGGTATGTTGGTGTGTTTTTTCTGCCTTAATTCTTTTCAGACAGCTAGAGCTTTTGACATTTGCCTTTAGTTTTATGAGAGTGGGTAACGGTGGCTGTGACTCTTATCACATCAAATCAAATGGCCCTAGGGGACAATCAATATACTGCTATTGTGCCAACCACTACATTTTTTATACATGTTTTTTGGTACAGAGTGACAAAGCATTGTTTACAATTTGTCTTTTTCTTTCTAGCTACTCCTGGTCAACATTTTGTATCCTGCCAGGGTATAGGAGCCTGCTGTGGCAGCAGAAGCTCGAGGTGATAAGTGCAAAGTACCAGTGGCTAGTGGACCAGGAGGAGGAGGAGGAGGATTTAGCAGGCCAGAGCCCCAGCCAGGCCCCAGCACCTCCAGCTTCCCACTCCCAACCACAACATTGGCTCCACAGTCTGTAGGCAGTTGCTCACCATCCAACCATCCATACTGCTGCCCCCTTACAGTCTCAAACCATATCCTACTGCTCCGCATCCTGTCAAGGCTGGCACACATGTAGGCCTGGAAGAGAAGAATGAACCGGCACCTAGAGGAGATACAGTGCTGTGTTTAGTTCCTTCTGCCCCTTTTTTACTTTTATTTTGGTGGGTGAGACTTGATTGTTGTTGTGGGTGCGGATGCAGGAATTGTGATCGGGGTTTCTCGGTTATTTTTTTTACGGACAATGGTTGGAGACGGGAATATTTCATTTGTTTGGAGAGAGGGGTTGGCCAGTTGTTCATGGAGGTGGGTGGAAGGTGTGGGTTTTTTGTCTAGAAAAATAAATAATAAAATGTCTTAATTTATGCCTCCAATGTCTAATCAAGGTCTTTGGGGGTGTTTTACTTTTTAAAGCTGCCTTTTAGAGCAACATATTTATAAAATCTACTGATATCATGTAGGTGCTATGCCTCTGTAGTACCTTTGGCCTACTACTCTCTTAGTCACTGCAGTTTGCAACTATATTGGTGTGGGGGTTTGCCAATACCTTTCCTAAAATAACTTAGTAGACCAACAAACTGTAGTTCTCCTGCGGAATACGAGAAGCAAGGGCTGCAGGATTTCCTGAGGTGCCATGGGGGTAGTAGTAGCAGGCTAGCGTTCTAACAGTGCAGGAATCAGAAGTCAGGTTCCACTCCCACCTAAGTATACTCCAACTGTTGGAATTTAATCAGAAGGATATTTACTGCATGCAACTATTTGGAAATTAAAAAAACTGAGTTAGATTGTTGTTCATTATTAGCCTAACAAACACATGAGACCACACTAGCACACAATAAAGAATGCATGCTGTAGAATAACAACTAAATTAGTCAGAGCAATGGTTGGTGAGCTAGTATTTCGTGGAAACAAAAGTGAATCCTAGTCTTGCATTGTGATGGGTTAGGAGGAGAAATTAGAGTCTGGAGTACATGGTTATTGGTTAAGCGTTTTAACACAATACGCAATGCCTGAATGATGATACTGATGAATGATGTTCTCTATAACTAAAATATTGTTCACTTTTATGCCTGGGTGGGTAAATGAGGCCAGTGTGGAGTATTGTTTCAGTAATAGTTGTAAAACTGAGAATTCTGCACTGTTGGTGTTGCTTGCACCACATCTGCCCCATCAAGTGTGTGATCCATTGATGGTGTAAATTAAGCCACACCTCAATACATCACACAGCCTGGGGGAAGAGGAATAGAGGTTTTTGATGAATGGGTGGGAAGGGAGATTTTCAGAAATGTTGACAAAGACAATAACTATAAAAGGACAACATTCATCTGGGCAATGAGCAGTCAACCATCTTAAATCTGTTTTGGGAGGAAAGGGAAACAAAGGAATGAGTACAGGTAACTTGAATGTAAACCAAACCAAATTGTCAGTCTGCCCCCGGAGAATCCCAAGTTACATAACATTATATATCTAAAGGTCCTGTGTTGCCTAGCTTTGAAAGATAACAAATATATTACAAATTATGTAGGAGTCAAGCGAACAATACCCACAGTTCTAATGATTATTAAAATAAATAATTATATTGTATTGCCAAATTCGGAGTAGCATATGCATTCCTCTTTGTCTGTCTGTCAATCTTGGGTGCCTGGTGGATGCGGTTGTGTAAGGTAAGCGCAATTGTTATGTTTTATTTTCAGTTTGGCGCAGGGTAAGAGGGCCTGTGGATTGAAAAACTAAAATAATATTGTAGATTGAAAGAGAAAGAAATAAGTTAAAGATCATAAGGAGTGCACCGAGGAGACTCAGAGGCAGCACAAGAGAAAAGAGAAGAATAGTCCTTTTTGCACTAATTCATTTTATGACTTGTGTGTGAACAATTAGATGAGGGCAATTTTACAACAACCAAAAATCACACAAAAGTGGTTGCATGTAACTATCGGTATGGGGCTGATCAAATTCGCAACTGTCATGATCATCTATTCATCATCATGAATCATAACAATAATATGAAGCCTAACAAAACGTGCATAATGTGATGATCATCCATGACAAAAGTCTGTCTCCAGTTACCTACAACAACAGGCCCCCCACCCAACCACTACTTAGCTTTAAATTTAAGCCAGACATCACTGAGCACACACACCCAACAACATTGCATTTTCCAAATTAACAAAAATTAATACACCACTTTCACCACTCACCACCACTCATCAGAGTTTGGGGGTCCACTTTCAAGTCATCACCAAATCGGTTGCTTCTAGTGGACTTGAAAACTTCGTTCTTCTGGTGGGAGTTCTCGAAGTAGTCTTGTGCACGACCTAAGTCCTTCCATCATCCCTGATCCTCTTGACTGTGAGAAAGGTGTCCACCTCCGTACCGACTGTGTCATGACTCAAATGCAATTGATCGACCTGTAGTACAATGCTGTTGATGCACAACAAGAGAAACATTTTTTTTTTCCCCCGGTCCTATGATTAT
Source organism: Lissotriton helveticus (assembly GCF_964261635.1). Classification (NCBI taxonomy): domain Eukaryota; kingdom Metazoa; phylum Chordata; class Amphibia; order Caudata; family Salamandridae; genus Lissotriton; species Lissotriton helveticus. The sequence continues at coordinate 1,595,218,495 of NC_136059.1, read as the reverse complement.
GCTTTGTAACTCCAAGAACTAGGCCCCCCCTAGTCGGCTCCGAATGGCTAGTTCAATTGAATAAAACATCAAGTTTGGAGTCTTCTCCCACGATACTCTTCGGGCCATCTCTTGCCGAGTTCCACCAAATAGAGTATAAGATGCAGAGGAAACTCTGCACCTCGATTGAGTGGTTGGCAGTTGGAGGCTAAATAAGAGTGGGTCAGGCAAATGAGGATAAAAAAGAAGAAAATAAAAATAAAAAAAAAACAAGAGAAACATTGAGTAATTTTTTGTGTAGACTAGATTTGTGTTATCTATTCTAAAGTGACTAGTTGGGTCTGAATATTTGAGGAGTATAAACTAAAACAGAAAACAAAGCAGTGTGGAGTGGACCGGGCATAGGCGAACAAATCTCACTAACTCTCAAGGGGAAAGAAAAAATCACCTTCAGGGAAAAAATGATCAGCCGTTGGTAGGCCAGCAACATTGTAAATCATCACAATCCCAAACCCATTTAAGCGTAATAGTACAGATAAACAAACACTCAGTGTCACTGAGGCCATCCGTTTCAACCTAACTGCTGTTGCTGCTATTCTCCAGGACCCAAGACCCACGCCTCGCGGTACCCGCTTCGCGGGTCCCGCATCGCTTTGATTCCTTGAGTCTCTGGCTCCAGTGGTTCCTGTGGGGTGTGCGTTTGGCTGCAGGGCTGCGAGCGTGGAACCGGGACTCGCTTTCCCAGGAGTCCCGGTGTTCCAGTGGCCGAGTCACCTGGCCCCGCTCTCCCTGACCGCCCCACCTCCACCTATTCATAAACGCCAGGACTTTGCTGCTTCGTGGGACGCCATCCGTTTTAACCTAACTGCTGTTGCTGCTATTCTCCAGGACCCAAGACCCACCCCTCGCGGTACCCGCTTCGCGGGTCCCGCATCGCTTTGATTCCTTGACTCTCTGGCTCCAGTGGTTCCTGTGGGGTGTGCGTTTGGCTGCAGGACTGCGAGCGTGGAACCGGGACTCGCTTTCCCAGGAGTACCGGTGTTCCAGTGGCCGAGTCACCTGGCCCCGCTCTCCCTGACCGCCCCGCCCCACCTCCACCCTTATGTTCTCACGGCCCTTAGCCTATAGGAACTAGACTCCCACGCTGCGCGGGAGCGCGCGGGAGTGCCCGGGGCTAAGCCCGGGCAAATGGCGGGCCCTCTGTGGCCCTCCGAGGCCTGGAGAGTCTGGTCTGGGCTAGACCCCTTGGCAATTCAAACTGTGTTCTGTTGGTGCTCCTTTGGGACAATTATCATTGTAAGTTCTTTTTTCCACCTTGTTGTATCTGTTTTGCACTCAGCTATATTTGCTTTCAGGATTTGTTAGCCAGTCAGGCCTATTTTGTTATCAGGAATGTGTACCCGGGAAACACGTAGCAAGTCGAAATTGACTGGTACTTTAGATAATTTCATTGTACGTACCAACCAATTAATTGATGAAGGCATTGTCCTCATGGAAAGGAGGGTTTCCCAGGACCTCGCTAACGCGAGAAGGTCCTCTTTAGGTATTATTGCATCTGCACGCACGCCCACCAAAATTCATTCCAACTCTGTTTCCAATCTTTGTGTTCTACCACTTATCTGTCCCCCTACAAACGACAACCAGCCCGCCTTACCCGATGCTCATATTTCGAATCCTTCGCCTGTAGCTCTCCCTACTTCTTCTGAGTCCCCCCAGGTAGTCATTCCTCGTCAGGTTGAGTCATCTTACCTGAGGGGTGCAAGGGAGGGAGCTGTTCTGAAAAACTCTAAACCATCCAATATGATTACAGGGGATACTATATCTGGGGTTGGCGGTGTGGGAGGTCCTATCGAGAATGCTAGTAATATATGTAACAATGAGGAAGGAGGGGACGGCATGGTCATTCTAGTTCAAAGTACTGATAGAGTAGAGGCTCCCTATGGGTCTCACCCCCTTTTATTGGGTGTTCCCGATAATTCAGATTCCAACATCAGTCTTGCGAGCCTTTTAGAGTCAAGCAGTTTGGATGAGACATCAGAGGGACTAGAAGATAGAAAAGGTATTTTCATGAGCTCCTTAGCAAATCTTATTAAATCTCTACTCGCACCCTTGGAAACTAGATTACAAGGGATTGAACTACAGTTACAGGCTATATACCAAGTGGGGAAAAACAATTCCAACGTCCCAGTTAATATAGCCCCGAAAACTCTGGTGCCAGCTAGTACCAAATCGTCAATACCACCTAAACAGATAATAGGGGGATCTGTAATCTCTAAATCACTACCATCCAAAACACCTACCTCTAAGAGCACTAATAGTAATACACCTAACTTAACATCTAATGCTCCTAATAAAATCCAGACCTCTGATCTACCCCAAACCTCAGTGCCCAAACCACCGATCCTTAAACCAGTTAAGCCAAAGGCACGGCGCAATATTAATTTACCACCTAATGCCACTCCTTATGTAATAGTGCTAACTGGCGTTCCTGAGCTTGCCCCTTCAACATCTGAATCTTTTTGGGCCCTTAAGAATAAAGTCTGCCATTGGTTAGACCAAAATCACCCTCTACCTCCAAATATGAATAGTAAATTACTCATGGTAGAGAGAGCCCCCTGGGTAGGCGAGAACCAAAAAAATATACAAGGAGACTGTGTGGTTGTGTCCTTTGAGGACTTAGGTCCGGTGGAACACATAACTGCAGGGCCCCCATGTTCCACTAACTCGTCAATCTCTGCCAAACCTCTATCCTACTTCTACATGGTCCCAGACCATCGTGGTAATAGATGGAGCTGGCTGAGAGGTCCAAACCGTACAGGAAGAGGAATAAGAGGAGATTCTTGGCAGGATCACAATCCAAACTGGTGGAATGGGAGGAATTCACCACATCCTACAAGGGATAGTCGTTTTCATGATATTAACCTGCAAAATAGGACATGGTCTGGGAATCATAAACATAACACCACGAGCCAGTGGGATGGTGGCGTTGATGAAGGGTGGAGTGTAGTTCCGAGGAGATTGGTCAGACCAATGTATGGCCCAGACCCCCCTAATAGAGTATGGCCAGGACCCCAATTTCATCCCCCGTCTATACCTTGTTTTAATCGTTACAGCGGGTTGGAAAATACAGATTGACTTCCAATTACTTCTTCGGGGGAAAAACACTAAGGGATATGACAGAACCATTAGGGTTCGGAGTTTCTGTGACAGGAGAGACCCAAGGTCACCTAGAAACTTTTAATTTTGGGTTTGGAAATAGGTTAGCCGACCCTTTTCACTTAAAGGAATCAGAAAAAGCAGTAGCCAGGGAAATGATTGTACCCGAAGTAGGCAGTGATAAGCCAGATGAGTTATACCTGGAAGTTGGTAATTTTAGTTGTACTGATACAGAAACCGCCCCTATCCATTTATCAACCGTACCAATCGTAGACGGCACCCCTATTAATATTCTTTCCTGGAATATAGCAGGGCTAAAAAAAAAACTTGAAATCCCAGAATGGAACGACTTTATCGAACCATTCGATATATGCATGTTTCAGGAAACATGGTGTCTGTCTCCACAGTTTAAAAATGGGTATTCCACTTATCATGTTCCGGCTGTTTCCTCAGGGAAAGGGCGCCCATCTGGTGTCCTACACTTATGGGTGAAAATAAACCTTAATTATGTAGTCAACATGCTCAATGTTCCCTCAGACGACATATTGTACGTCACATTGAAAACCCCAAAGGGGAGCAAAATACATATTTTTTGCATTTATGCAAGAGGATCGCAGGGTTGTCAAATCTCACAAACAATAGAGCTACTGGATTCCAAGTTATTAGAACTGACTCCGGGATCAAAAATGTTGGTGGGCGGCGATTGTAATTGTACTTTCGAACCTCTGGAGGACGAGGATATCCTGGGTTGGTCCACGGAGGATTGGAGGTACTCGATACCCACCCTAGATCTGGCTCCCATTAAGAGATGGTATCCCAGAGCAATACAGCTGAATGCTCTAGCCATGGCCCATAAATTACGAGCTTTGAATGGGCGGACCATTTCTGATCGCAATGGGGCGATGACTTTTAATAAGTTAGTCTCCCCTTCGCGAATTGATTACATTTTTTTAGATATTCATTCTTGGTCCAACCTCATAGACATGGAGATTAGGCAGTCCATAGACAGTGACCATAATCCTTTATGTATGGCAATAAACTGGCCAAAGGGGCAAAGCGAGTCCATAGGACCGAAATTGATCACCAAGGAGGCTATCCCATCCAACTGTAATAGGAAAGCGAGATGGGAGGTGATCAAGTTTGAGGAGGAGATTCTTTCTCATATTAGAGATTTAGTCATTGTGGAATCCTCTACTTTGGCAGTAATAAAGACGGATTTGCCTAATTTTAATATCCAAGGGCCACAACTACTAACCCACTACCAGGACCTTGTAGACAACATAGGCAAGGTTTTTCAAAAACCTACCAAGGGGAATAAATCTGCTGAGAAGCATACTGTAAAATCGAATCCTTGGTACACTGCTGATTGCAGGGAAAAGAGAAAGGCAATCGCATTGGCAATAAGACTAAAAGACCCCAGGGCGGTAAAAATGGCCAGAGGGAACTATCGTAAAATCTTGGCATTATCCAAAAAGAATTGGGAGGAAGACCATTGGCAGAAACTTAAAATTGCAGCATGGGATAAAAATTCCGTGTCCTTTTGGGAACTAGTTAGCATTTTAGATCGAAGAGGAGTTGATCCTATTTTAAATCACATAAATGATCAGCAATGACATACTCATTTTTTAAAGTTATATTGTGAAGATGAGACTCAAGTCCATCTATCTCCAGCAATATTGTCCCTTTTAAAAACAGATTTATCCATAGAGGCAGGCCCATTTGAAGCAAGTGAGTTTAAAGACGCTATCTCCAAAATCCGTCCTGGCAAAGCAGCTGGTCCAGATGGCCTCCCCGGAGACTTGTTAGCTCATGATCCTTTGATATGGGCAGACTTCATAGCTAGTCTAATGAATTTGATCCAACAGGGCCTTCCCGTTCCAGATTCTTGGAAAGGGGCGGAGGTAATCACGATATACAAAAAAGGAGATAGAGAGGACCCCGCAAACTATAGGCCAATTAGTTTAATCGACACTATACAAAAGGTAGTAGGCAGGGTCATTGTAAATAGAATTGAGACATGGCTCATGGAAGAAGAGGTACTAACACACTTTCAGGCAGGGTTTAGACAGAATGTTGGTGCAATAGATCAGGTGTTCCGGTTTTGTGCGGTCTATTGGAAGTCAGTAACTATAAACAAAGGCAGTTTGTATATGGCCTTCATAGACCTCAAAAACGCATTTGATGTCAGCCCTCGCTCAAAATTGTGGGACGTTTTATTGGTAATGGAGTTTCCTAACTACCTCCTGCAATTTATTATTAAGCTCCATGAGGACAATTTTGCGAGGATCCGGTGGGGGAGTCAAGGGCAATTGACAGGGAGGGTTCCAGTCAACAGAGGAGTGCGGCAAGGATGTGTGATGGCACCGACGCTGTTCTCCCTCTTCATAAATGGGGTGGTGGACCATTTGAGGGAGGACCCCGCGGATGCGCCCGTCCTTGCCGGTGAGAAGACCCCTACACTCCTCTTTGCGGACGATACCCTCCTGATGTCCAAGACCCCACAGGGTCTGCAGAAACTACTTGACCGTTTCTCGCTTTTTTTCAGGGGGCGGGGTTTATCAATAAACACAACTAAAACAAAATTAATGGTTTTTGCTCCAAATAGGAAGTCTAGGAAGGTAAATATATCACTCTACGGATCCCCTCTTGAGGTAGTAAACAACTTTGACTATCTGGGGGTTAGATTATCTAACAACCTGTCTTGGGGACCGCATTTATCTAAAATGATACTTAATCTTAAAAGGGTTTCTAGAGCCAGTCAATTAGCAGACCTGTTGCTCCAGCACTTTCAGTCTATGAGGGGAAGGCGGTAGCCTCAGCTGTCTATGGTTCTGAAATATGGGGCGCTGAAAATACTAGAGCCTTGACAGTTACAGAGAACAAGTTTATCCGAGATTTGGTATCTCTTCCTATGTCAACTCCCCTGTTACCGTTATTTTTCGACATGGGTAAGAAATGTATTGCTGACAAAGTCCATCTTAGGCCCCTATTATTTTGGGTGCGACTCAGAAGGACTGAAGAATTAAAAGATTATGCTCGAGTCCTGGATGAGTTAATCACCCTTAATGGGAATAACAAGATAAAGTGGCTTAACAACCTCAAGCTTTTGGCAAATTCGATAGGTTTGGGGTTGTCTTGGATTTCGCAAAACCCACCCACCAAACAACAAGTGAAAAAGTTATATTGGGATTGGGTTGATTCCAAAGTGCATGCTAATCCGAACTTAGGCTCCCTGTCAATTAACTTTCTAGAACATAAAGCAGTGTGTAAAATTGAGCCCCTTTTGGATTTTATCCAACTGCCTAGAGATAGGACTTTGTTTTTGAAATTTAGATATGGAACCTTGCCTGTTAGAGAAAATACGGCAGGATGGAAAAGTATGGAGGGGAAAGACTTAAACTACCCAGGTTGTAGCTGCCCGAAAGAAACTTTGGGCCACTTCATATTTGCATGTTCAGCTTACAAACATGTTAGGAACAAATGGCTGAAACCAGTGTGTAAGTCCTTGGGCGTGAAAGACTATAGATCTGCCCTGCGTATTATGTCAAGTAATACTGCCTCATTGTATATTGTTTGTGGGGTGTCCAAATTTCTCGCGAGTGCCTGGATAATTTGATCCAGATTGTTAGGTAATGTAGTAAACCCATCTGAATTGATTACTTAGCTATATTATTCTACTCCTTTAACTTTTAATATTATTACTTTGGGTTGTAGTACTTCAGGACGGACTGCTTTTTATGTATTTTCTGTATGTATGTCTGTACTTTTATGATGAATTTTTGTCGAATAAAGTATTACAACAACGACTAGTTGGGTCTGAATATTTGAGGAGTATAAACTAAAACAGAAAACAAAGCAGTGTGGAGTGGACCGGGCATAGGCGAACAAATCTCACTAACTCTCAAGGGGAAAGAAAAAATCACCTTCAGGGAAAAAATGATCAGCCGTTGGTAGGCCAGCAACATTGTAAATCATCACAATCCCAAACCCATTTAAGCGTAATAGTACAGATAAACAAACACTCAGTGTCACTGACTGCTACCACATGAATCATCTTATTCTTAACACACTCACAAACACAACGTGCTGTGCAAGTGATCCAGCGCTCTCACCAAAATATTGCACAAATGACACTATTTACTACCACAAAACTTACACTACAACACTAGGCCCATAACAACAATAGAGCGCTTGAATCATGAGGCGATAAGATCTAAATATAGTTGTTTAAACCATCTGCAATAATCAAGACCAGCTTGTCATTTTAGAAAGTTTATTTTAACACATCTAGAAAAACTTAGGTTTTGGTATTTTATTAAACAAGCATTAGGAAAAGTCATAAAGAAAGATGTATTCAGAATTAATTAAAAGAGCATAAATCAAGAATTATTATTCATTAGCAGAAATAAGTAAAATTAAGCATTTTCCAAAATCCTAACTATATCTCTGTCTCTACCCTCATCACCTAGTAATAAAGTAATTAATAAAAACTCCTGTCCTCACGTGTAAAGTCCATCAGCATAACATCGTCCTCCAGATTTTCTCGAGCGTAAGCCAACTATGTGTTCTCTGAACCTATTCTTATACCCTAATTTTAGCTGAGCTAACTAATTTTCACATTCCAGCAGACGAATTCTAGTTCTCCATTGGCTGAGCCACCTCGTACCACAGTAAACTGTGACACCTCTTTCTTGCATGCCCGGGCAAATTCACTAGTCCATTGTTCATTTAGAAGTCTTGGCAGCTCTCCTTAGACTGCTACATTTTGTAGCGACAGCTTCCTTTTTAACCTTGAGCTTAGTCAGCTCTGAACTCCCGTGGCACGTTAGCAAACGTTAGCAAATTTCTCCAAAAAGTCATCTTTTTAGCAATTCAATCCAAAACCTTTCAAAATAAAAGCTCAGAGGCCTTTTCCATCCTTCTTGGAATTATTTTCACTTGAGCCCTTTTCATCATTAGGCCTCTTTCAGAAAGCGTCAATTTTCTGCGCCACTGTCCTTGCGTCACTTTTAAAAGGGAACTATTTTTCTGCAGCCATCTCTAAGCTTCACTTGTAAAACTATTATATAAACAAACACAAAGAATAATCAATGAAAGAAATACAGTTTGTTCTGTTGCCTCCCATCATTGCTAATTATTAACCCATTAGTCTAAATTACCTAGCAGTAAAGCACAAATAAAGCAGCATTTTATATCTACCTGTCTTCATAATCCATAAAGCCTTATGTGCACCTAGAATAGTAGAAATGACATCACATAGACAAGGGAAGCAAAATAAGCACATGTCATTATTTTAAAAACAGCTGCTATTAGTTATGACATGACAATAGACAAGATTAATTTATTATTTTCCACATACATAAGAATGCAACATAATGCACATTTATGAGCACACATGTTAGTTTCCCACATGTCTTTTGTGTATGCAACTTTAAACTAGGTTGAATTATTATACACACAGCACAAGTTGTTAGCATTATTAATTTATTTATGGAAGTGTGACTTCACAGGTTTAAACAGAATTCTGTTTTCTATCCCGCTCCATCAACTCCCTCATCTGGTGATTAACAAATCACCACACCAGCACCCAAAAATTTAGCAAAGATTTTATCTAAGATGAACATGATTCAATTTCACCTGTGTTAGTATTTCTAAAGACTTATCTCATCAGTTTATCTACAATTCTCATATTGAGTTTTAAGAAACCCCTCTAGTTCTATTTCATTCTCTTGTGTAACATACAACTGAGCTTCAATGAAAGTGTTGCAAAATTATAACTAATAAAATGTCAGTATCTTGCTTGTCATATTAACCTAAAACTTCTCCTTGTAAATTTCAAAAAAGAACAATAACCTAAATTAACCAAAGCAGAATTATATTTGCATTAAGCTTGCAAAGAAAAATAAAACAAAAATTTTAAAAATTTTACCTAAATTTTCTAAAAATTTCTAACACCCCCCTTTTTCAAATTTTTTTTTTTTTTTTTTTTATACATTTTCTTTAAACCTTCTAACAGTTTTTCTTCGACCTAATGTCACAAATTAATTTTTCAGCTAACAGTATTTCTTCGACCTTGTGTCATCTAACAAGATTTCTTCAGCCTTATGCCAAAAATAGAAACCAAAAATTTTAACAGGCATGTACTTCAATCATTGTCACTTTTGTTTTCAATCTTTTCCTGACTGTGACTATTTACCTCCATTACAGGTATCACTTCTATTTTCTTTCCTGCCTTACTTTTCTTTTCAGAATCTTTTTGACTTGATTTTTCATCAATCTGTTCCTTTGATCTGTGTCTCAATTTGAATTTTAGGCCTTCATTTTCTCCTGGCCATTCATCACTTTTTCTTGGTAATTTCTTCTTTTGCTTGGTCACATTACATTCTGTTCTCCAAGCTTCTTTTCTGAATTTTCTTATCTGAGAATCTTCATCATTCTCATCAGTTTCAGTGTCAGACATTTTCATTCTGGACTCAGGTACTTCTTTACTCAGCGACTTCACTCCGTTAGGAACGTCATCTTTGTAGCTGGTACTTGGCAATTCATTTTCTTCTTCAATTACCTTCAACTTCCCAGTTTCAGAATTCCTGTTCCTGCTTTCAGAGCTACTTTTCTGCTTTTCAATACTCTCCTGGTCTTGAATCACAATCTGATCACATTCGTCTTCTGCTTCTTTTTCTGGCAGATTTCCACCATTTTCTGAGTCTTTTTCTGAGTATTCAGTCACAACTTCCAAGTCTTCTTCAATCAAGGCTTGTTTTCTATTCATGTTCTCCAGATGTCGACCAACTTGTCGACCTTCAAGATCTGGATTCTCTTCAGGCTCTTCTTCAGAATCTGAATCATCAATTGTGACACTATCCTCATCAGGATTTTCAGGTGTAGTTACACGAAAAGTATGGCCAGTGTCAATCCACCTCTTCAGTCTTTTGCACTTCTCTGCATTTGTTGTAACAAGACTGACTAGCCTCCTTTTCTGCCACCTTGGCACTAGAGAATTTCTTTTAAGACGAACCTTTTTCCTGATCCTTTTACCTGGTAACGGATCAAATACTTGCTCTTTTTCTCTTGTTTGCACTTCAGTTTCATCTTCATCAAACACAGAAATCATTTCATCTGATAAATTCATACAATTCTCCAAATTGATGCTATCATTGATAGTCATCATTTTTTTCTCTGGTATGAATGTCTGTCTCATGACCTTGTCCATCATAATCTCACGTGGACTTAAATCTGTCTTTTTATCAGTAGTGATTTTCAGAAACATCAAAACAAGTGGAAGGATATTTGTCCACTTTGTACCTGCAGCTAGGCATATTTTTGTATCTCTGTCTTTTATAGTAACATTCTCATGCTCCTCAACATCTACTCTATCTGTACAATAGAACAGTCTGTTTTCAATATGTCTTTTACCATCTGATAAATTTTCAACAGTAATTTCATCATTATGTCGCATCTGAAATGTTTCAAACCATTTTGTAATCAAACAGATAATCACAAAAATGTAGCACAGTTTGTCATATATTGACATCTCACAGAAATCCATTTGTAATCTGGTCAATGAATCACTCTCCTGTAATTCTGTTCCCAATCTCACAATTGATCTCTTAATTGTGTTCACTTGCTGATAAGTCAGACATCTCTGGTAAAGAAATTCTGCAATTTTATGGTACATTCTGTCCATATCAGTAATCATGCTATTTAGCAAAACTACTCTGTCATCTCTGTGTGTCAAAATCTCATCCTCATCTCGCTGTTTAAAATCTGTACTCAACCATGTGTTTCTCAACCATGTGTTTTTCTCCTCATGAGTTGCTTCATCTTGTAAGTCTTTGACTACCTGCCATGTTTCAACTACAGATGTTAGTATTAGTGAACTCAAAGCATGTTCATCATTCATTTTGTATGCTGCACATATCATGACAGCAAACCTTTCTGCCAATTGGATATCATCAATCAACCCTTTAATCAAATTTGCATTTCTGAAAAGTGAACCTGCATAAGTCAATGTTTTAGTCTGTTGATTAATTACGTCCTTTACTTTGATGTCTTCACTCAAAAGAACATCATTTTTATACCAATATTCTGGAAGTACATCTAATCCTTTTAGACTGTTTTCTTGTTCATTAATTAATCCTGTATCCGTTTTCTCTGACTGTTCATTAATAAAATTTTGCAATGGCAATGAAGCCATCTCAATCTCTTGAGTCATTACCTGTCGTTGTATTTGTAACTCTTTATTTAACTCATTTATCTCAGTTTCCTTTTTAATTGACCAGAATTTTGACTCGTCTGACTGTGTCAATTCAATTAGGTCAATGTCAGACTTCTCACTTACCAGAACTGAAGTCATCTCTGTTTCTTGCTGATCTGTAGTCCCTACTAATTCAATCTCAAGTACAATGGAATAAACCTTTTCAGTTAATGGGACCTTTAAAACTGCGGAATTAATTTCATCTTTCCTAAGTACAGGGACTGTCACTGTTTCCATAATTTTCATGGACTCCTTTAAATCATTTGATGAATTTACATGATCAGGAATATTAATTCCAGATGTACCAATCATTTCATCATGTTTTTCAATTGCATTAATTTTAGTAAAATTCTGAACTGGCACTTTATCAATCTGATCTGACACTTTTGGCGTTGCATTAATCTGTTCTGGGGGTCTTCGTGAATTTCTGTTCTGATCCATATTTACAACATCGATTTTACACTGATCTCTATTTTCTACTCTGACACCTTTATTATTTATTTTCACTAATTTTGGAATCTTTAATTTATTCTCACATTTAGCTACAACCTTTTTCATTTTCTTATATAAGGAAGACATTTTATTTAATTATTTTGGTAAATGTACTCTCTAAATTTGCCTTGCAGCGTTTGCTGATCAATTAATTAATTAAATACTATCAGGTGTAGAAAACTTTATAATTTGGTCAATTTAATATATCTCCTAATTTACCTGTATCATTAATTATAATTAACCTGGAAAGAAAAATATCAATTTGCAAAAATAGTAGCAATGCAAAATTTTATTTTATAACAGTAAATATCAACATATAATCACGTGTTTTAAATGTACTTATTTTTCACTTACATACCTTCTGCAACATATACCTGTGGAAAAAGAAAACCTAATCTATTTGCTTTTAAATTTGGGCAGTAAAAATATAAACTAATTAAATTAATAATAGAAGTAATCTAATCAATAAATCAAAATTAAGGACAAATTTTAATAATTTTAAAAATAATTCCCCTTCATGTACAATTACCTTAGACACAGGTAATCTCTCTAAAACACTCTGTCTAATTTATTAATGGATAGTTCCTACTCTATTGTAAACAAATTATTTTGATATAATATTCACACTAGTAATACAGCAGCTAACAAAACATTCAGTGATGTTTATTTATTTAATTATGCTGTACCACTCTTTACTCTTTCCCTTAGTTAAGCAGCTTAAAACCACAACTGTGATAGTTTTTGCTATAATTCCAATTAATGTTGCCACTATTTATTAACCACTTTTCACTGTTGTCTCTGCTCTAATTAATTCTGTTGTGTCTATTTATATCACATGTGACTGTACATCACAGCCAGCTCCTCCGTGACTCTTAGGAAAGCCTCACCTAATCCCAGCGCGGTTCACAGGGCCCCACCCAATGGCTCACGAAACCTTCCTTCACCAAGCCTAAACAACCTCGAGGCCCACGAAGCCTCAACCAATGAGGTCGTGGCCTTTATATGACGCTACGCGTCAACAACCAATCATTGTACAACCTCCTTAATCTGTCCCGGGAACCAGGGGTGTGCGCGTCACCAACCAATGGGTGCGCGACCTGCCAGGACTTTAACTAATCACAGCGCTACTTCGTTGTGACACCACAGCACTTTTAATCAAACAGGGAGCGGCCTTGGCAAGACGCTCTGGCTTCTTAACTAATGGGAGCGCAGTGTAGATCATGACGCGACGGCCGCTTAACGAATGGGAGCGCGGCAGCTTTCAATCACACGGCCGCTGCGGTTCTAGTTCTCTCCTTTTGCGCTCATAACAGTTTTAACAAGTCTTTTAATATAGCGCACGCTCTCTCGCCTACATTAGCTATGACATCAATAATAGCGCGACTAGGAAAGAAAACGAAAACCGTAATATTTATTTCATTATTATTTATGTAATTTTATTTTAGTGTACACTCGCTCATCTGTATCAGCTTATTGTATACTTCTCCTTTTAAACATTAACGCAGAAGAAAAAGGGATTAAAACGGTGTTTTAACTCTAAATTTGATTACCTGACATTTGTACACAGTTACAGAGCTTTAACCAATAAGGTCGCGGCCCTTGTATGACGCTGCGCGTCAATAGCCAATGGGTGCGCGGCCTTTTCTATGACGCGCCGGAACTTTAACGAATCACAGCGCGGCCCCTTCGTGTCGATCAAGGACAATTCTAAATCTACAATACAATGCGCACGTAATCCTTCTCTGCCCTTTACACTCCAAGCAACCCTTTCTTTACATGCGCTCTTAAAATATCGCGCAAACGTTCAAACAATCACCACATCAATCAGTATTCACACGCTTCTCTTACAGGCAACATCACATTTATAACGAGGGAAATCAAATTGGGATTTTATTTTTATATTTGAATGTCTGAAATAAAATATCACGGGCAATTCCTTTTTAAATAATATAACACTATTACCCAATCACCGCGCTGCCTCACACAACTCCTTAACCAATCAGAGCGCACCTTTGCTGTGACGCTCCGAACACATTAACTAATCAGAGCGAGGCCCTGCTTTAACTCTGCAGTACTCCAACCAATGAGAGCGCAGCAGCCCCCCCTCCTTTACAAAATGTTCCGGACACACATTTAACTTTCCTTTAAAACATTTGTGCACATCTAACAACGCGGGGATATTTATAATTACAATTTAATGAGCTCACAACGCTACACTTCACTTTTTAAAACAGTGCAACGTTCGCCAGCATACATCAGTTGTGATGTGACATGCAATAAAATCAGTTTTTCTCATAAAATTAGCGCGATCTGCTAGTGAAAGAATCGGGAATACTTATAAAATAAACAATTTCGAGCATTTTATCGCGCCTCAGCCAATGAGAGCGCTGCTTTGCTCCGACACTCCAGGGCACATCAACCAATCAGGGAGCTACTTAATGATGACGCTCCAGACAGTTCTACCAACCAGAGCGCGGCAAGCTCTGACGTAGGCAGCTGCTGCAGCTGCAGGCTCTCTCCTCACACGTTCTCACTCCTAAAACCAGCCCCTCCCTTACAATTTTCGATCGGGGCACAATTTAATGGTTTTAAACTACGGAGAACAGTATAATACTATATTTAAAGCGAGGAATGTTTATAAAATCAATACTAATCACTTTTTATTTACTTAAAAATGTTTAACAACGTGGAATACCCTAATTATAGCCTAATTAACACAGAACATTCTAAAATGCTCCTGAATGTTTTAAAATAGCACAGTTCACCTTTTTATACTTTTCAACTATGCTGAACACTTTTGAATTGAATTTTATTAGCGTGCAGAGCTTTTAAATGTATTTAAACACTGCACATACTTTATAAAGTCTTAGAATGGTACAGACTTTATCCTGAACTTTCCTAAGTACCTTAAAATTACTTTTGGTACATTTTAGTCAATATATAAAACGAAACACATCTGTCTGCTTCTCTAATTAGGATAGTTTACATACATTCAAGTATCCACACTTCGGAATAGACGGCGCTATTCACACTAAGGATAATTTCCATTTGCCAGTAGAGCAACTCTTACCCTACCCTTCTAACACGTAAGAATATGAACTCATTTTCCTCTGAACCCACCGCGAAGTGAAAGTTCTAAGAGTTCCACTTGAACATACCTTACAAAACAATCACGCACTTTCACACTGAAAATTCCCTAACTTCAGTCACACATGAAATCCGTACAGGACTCTCACCTGTTTATAGAAATCATGCACCGTTAGCAAAATAACACCGTTATCCGTACAGGGCTCTCACCTGTTTATAGATATAAAACATGTACCCGTACAGGACTCTCACCTGTTTATAGATAATCATGCACCGACATTACCCTGCCCTTCACTCAAGCTTGAATATAACTAATACTCTTATCACAGTGAGTTTTATGGAAGGCGCTTTGTCCCTATTCTCATGCTGCTCTAATTTCTTAGAAAACCCTCACTATTACAAGATTCACACCTAGCCCTAAAACTGTGTTGCACGGCGACAACACTGTATTGCACGGCGACAATACTTCTGGTACACGGCGATACCAACAGTGATACTCGGCGATATCACAGAAACAGATCAGATATTCTGCATGACTACATTCTCATCACACAGTTTTTGTACCGGTACACACATAGCACAAAATTAAACAAACTCAACATGTGTTAAAATTTAATCCTATGAATTTACCAACATATATGTATCATGCATGTAACATGTATGTCAAAAACAACATATATAAACCGTCCGATGGCTACCAGAAATTGATCCAGCGCTCTCACCAAAATATTGCACAAATGACACTATTTACTACCACAAAACTTACACTACAACACTAGGCCCATAACAACAATAGAGCGCTTGAATCATGAGGCGATAAGATCTAAATATAGTTGTTTAAACCATCTGCAATAATCAAGACCAGCTTGTCATTTTAGAAAGTTTATTTTAACACATCTAGAAAAACTTAGGTTTTGGTATTTTATTAAACAAGCATTAGGAAAAGTCATAAAGAAAGATGTATTCAGAATTAATTAAAAGAGCATAAATCAAGAATTATTATTCATTAGCAGAAATAAGTAAAATTAAGCATTTTCCAAAATCCTAACTATATCTCTGTCTCTACCCTCATCACCTAGTAATAAAGTAATTAATAAAAACTCCTGTCCTCACGTGTAAAGTCCATCAGCATAACATCGTCCTCCAGATTTTCTCGAGCGTAAGCCAACTATGTGTTCTCTGAACCTATTCTTATACCCTAATTTTAGCTGAGCTAACTAATTTTCACATTCCAGCAGACGAATTCTAGTTCTCCATTGGCTGAGCCACCTCGTACCACAGTAAACTGTGACACCTCTTTCTTGCATGCCCGGGCAAATTCACTAGTCCATTGTTCATTTAGAAGTCTTGGCAGCTCTCCTTAGACTGCTACATTTTGTAGCGACAGCTTCCTTTTTAACCTTGAGCTTAGTCAGCTCTGAACTCCCGTGGCACGTTAGCAAACGTTAGCAAATTTCTCCAAAAAGTCATCTTTTTAGCAATTCAATCCAAAACCTTTCAAAATAAAAGCTCAGAGGCCTTTTCCATCCTTCTTGGAATTATTTTCACTTGAGCCCTTTTCATCATTAGGCCTCTTTCAGAAAGCGTCAATTTTCTGCGCCACTGTCCTTGCGTCACTTTTAAAAGGGAACTATTTTTCTGCAGCCATCTCTAAGCTTCACTTGTAAAACTATTATATAAACAAACACAAAGAATAATCAATGAAAGAAATACAGTTTGTTCTGTTGCCTCCCATCATTGCTAATTATTAACCCATTAGTCTAAATTACCTAGCAGTAAAGCACAAATAAAGCAGCATTTTATATCTACCTGTCTTCATAATCCATAAAGCCTTATGTGCACCTAGAATAGTAGAAATGACATCACATAGACAAGGGAAGCAAAATAAGCACATGTCATTATTTTAAAAACAGCTGCTATTAGTTATGACATGACAATAGACAAGATTAATTTATTATTTTCCACATACATAAGAATGCAACATAATGCACATTTATGAGCACACATGTTAGTTTCCCACATGTCTTTTGTGTATGCAACTTTAAACTAGGTTGAATTATTATACACACAGCACAAGTTGTTAGCATTATTAATTTATTTATGGAAGTGTGACTTCACAGGTTTAAACAGAATTCTGTTTTCTATCCCGCTCCATCACAAGCCATTTACCTGTTCTTCTAATTCAGGTGTGGTCACCGTGACTGTGGTACATTGCCAATCTATTGTTCATGAAACAGACATTGGCTAGTCTAAATCAAATAATGTGGGGGCAGTCTGGCAGGAGAATAATAAACTAGGAAAGGATAGATAGTCACAGCCCAGGTTTGGAGGCAGGCAGAAATGTGTTTGTATCTCCGATGTCCTTGAGGGAAATGGTTGAGAGGGGGCTTCTTCACTGCACACTGTTGCAACTCCAATCCAGCAATAAAATGTGTCGAAGAATAAGACAGCGGAGCTGAATTAGTCAGCCGGACATAAACAAATAAAATGGGTGGGAGGGGGCTTCTTCACTGCACACTGTTGCAACTCCAATTCGGCAACAACATGTGTCTAAGAGTAAGACGGTGGAGCTGAATTAGACAACCAGACACAAACAAATAAAATTAAATAATGTTCCCCCAGCTATTTTTTGTTGTTGTTTTTTTTTGGGAGGTCAAAGCAGATCAAGCGATAGAGAGAGACAATTCTATGGTTGTTGGCCCAGGCCTAGTAGTCAGGGAAGTAGAGCTCATCTTCAAACTCAAGTGGTTCATCCAGTTCATTAGGGTCCGGAGAATTTGTTCTGATGAAACACAGAATATCAGAGAAATTGAGGCTCTTTCTCAAGACTACAGACAAAGAGGGTATCCCAGTACAGTTTTAAGTGAAGTGAAGTAAAAAGCGTGTCGGTTACAATGACCAGATCTGTTAAAGAAAATGGTTAAGCCTCCATTAAGGAGGGAAGTTGTTGTGCCTAAATTTTCCACGTTCAAGAAAGATAAGAGTGTGGCTAACCACATAGTCAGAGCAGCAATGCCAACAAAACAACCTCCATCACTGAGAGAATACATCAACTTGCCGCCTATCACAGGCCATCATCAATGTGGAACATGTGTATGCTGTCCACTGACAATGGAGGGAGACTTGTTCCAACATTATGGCATCTCATGGAGACACTCAAGATTCACAAATTGTAAAACCAAGTTTGTCATTTATGGCATTGTTTGCCCGTGCAACAGACTGTATATAGGAAAAACAAGTCAAGAGGTGAGAAACCGAATAAACCAACATAAATCGCGAATTAAGAAGAATATTCTCACTGCACCACTCGTACAACACTGGACGGAATATTCACACTCAGAAAAAGACCTGAAATGGACTGTAATCTCCAAGGTGGAACCCGACCCAAGAGGAGGTGACCTAGAAGCAAAACTATCTTCACGAGAAGCAACTCTAATTCTAAAATACAACTCTGCAGTCACAGGACTCAACAAGATGTCAGAATTATACCATCTCTAAATGCACCCTTTCACATGAATCTGGATGACTCAAAAGACGGGCACAAGGTCATGAAAAACTGAACTTCATGGACCACAATACAGCAGCTGTAACGCACCATCATACATATGGCCTGCAAAACCTGGCAGGACATTTAATAATATACACTAACTTCAACTCCCAGGCTCCTATTCGATTAAGGCCAAAAAAACAATTACCTTCTGAATTGTAAACTAACGATGATGCTTTATATATTTTTTCATAAAATCATCAATGTACCTGATTTGTAAAGTATTTTAAGTAAACGAGAACTTAAGGTCTATTGGAAAACTAACTGTACGTTCTATTGACGAAACTACATCCCCAAAAATGCCAGGCGCTAGATGAACGCCATCTACCAGTGCCGAGCGATGAACAGACCGAGAGTGCAGCAGCGGATGAACAAACGCTGCGCCGGGTGATAGGAGAGATGTTCCATTAAACCAGATATGTCCACGTAATAGATCACCACCTTACGGGGCAACTCACGGTGTGAGACTTAGAGCCGTACGATTTGTAACTGCCGCGGCTAGATGCAATATTAGATAAAAGCGGCATCCAAAGCGGTCTACCATTCAAACAGCGTGAAGTTCCACCCCCATCGTTCTCTAACAAAACATCTCGGCATAAGGCCGTTTCTGATAGAAGACATCAACGAGTGTTATTACGCTCATAGTATAACTATGGTGGAGTTAACGTTTGAGGTTGTTTCCCTTGAAATCGACGACAACTATATTGGTTTATATTTCACACAGGAATTATGAAACAAATACTGGTCGAGTGAGCACCTGTCCCATCTCAGGAAGGCCCCCTCCTTTGGGAAGGTAAATACATGCAAAGTAGTTAGTCTCATGTTGCTTTACCACATTGTGTACATTACAAAATATCATACAATAGCCTGCCTTTGTCCCGTAGACGACGACGGCAACCTGATACAATTGACAGTGCATTGTGGATTTTTATTGAACTTCATTTGGAACCTGTGAAACTTGTCACCATGCATTGAAACTAGGAGTAACACAGGATTGTGTAGAAGACAAGGTAATTCAGCTGAGGAAGTTCGTCCGCTGTAAAGTTGAAGGTTTCTCTCATGGGATAGTGTAGTAAGAACTGTTATTTCATTCTTTTGCAGGACTGATCCCCCAAGGTCCTGATGAGAACCCTCGTGACTTAGGGGCTTTAAAACGCGTCGACCATCTCTCTTTCTGTTTTTCAGGCTAATCTTGGGCTAATAACATTGTAAAATATCAATATTGTAAAAAGCATTGATAGCCTGACATATAATTCAGTCAGTCAGTCAGTCAATCACTTTTATTCGATTTTTTAAAAATCATAAAAAGACACAGGATACGTTTCAAAGATTACACACAAAAAAAAAACAATCACAAAAAATATTTACATAATATATGTACATAATAAGTCATAAATCATATCGTCAAAGCGATGATTTGTAAAGTGACATATGCATAAACAATCAATGTATACAGTCAAAAAAAGTTAAAAAGGTTTAAAAAGATACAATTAAAACATTTTAAAACATCAATATTTTAAAGCATCAATATATCTATTGTCTATTATGGTTACACTTAGGAAATTTCGTTTATAATTGATCCATTATTACCTTTGCTGCGCTTCTTATTAATGCGTACTCCTGCTACTAAAAAGTTAGCAACATGAAAAGTGACGCGTGCATTGTGCAAAAGTTGCAGGAATAAGAGTGCAGGTCTAACTTGTAAGAAACGAGCCTCTCTAAGGATGGGAAAAAGATATTTCCTTCTGATTTTATCATAGTGATCAGAGAACATAATAAAATGTAAAGTGTCCTGGGATGAAAAGTTGTCGCAATCACAAGGTTTATTATTATCAGGAGTATCCCATCTGTAATATGTGCCCAACAAAAAATGGATTAAATTCAAACGAAATCTAATTAAAAGAAAGCGGTGGAATGGTTTATTGACAAATACCAGGTAAGGTTCTGGACTTGGGACAGTTTTAAGTGTAAAGTTCCTTTTCACTGTCATTTTTTTAGTTCAGTTTCCTCTCGCTCTGTTATAAAAAGGTTTCTCAGTGATTCCTTAATTATTTTAACATCCTCCTTTCGTATGCTCTCGGGGGAATAAAAAAGGTCGATACGTCCCACCTGGGCTAGCATAGTTTTCACATACATTATCCATGGAATCTTAAGTACTCCATCCATACTTAGACAATCTTCCAAAATATTGTGATTTAAAGAAATCTCATCATTTAGCCAAGTTTTTAACCAGGAAATGACAGGGGCAGATTTTATGACGTCTGAGACATACCCAACCCCCAATTCTGAATGAATAGTAAAAGTGGGGGTAGACTGGGGAACAGTAAGTAATGATCTTAAAAACCTGTTCTCTGCCCTTTGAATAAGGACAGGACTTGTGTATCCCCAGATCGATGCCCCGTAGGTGGCGATCGCAATACTCTTGATGTTGTATACTTTGAGGATCGCGTTCGTCGGTCTTGACCCCAATTTCCTTGCGAAATTCAAGATGGCTCCTGCCGATCTACTCACTGCATTTGATTTGGCCTTATGTTGAACACCCCAATTGCCTTTATCATCGAATAGAACACCCAAATAGGTGAAAGAAGGAACCCTCTGTACCTCCTTCCCCGTGCAAACCAGGGTTATGGGTTTCCTTCTTCTACCACTGAGTCCCATGATCATGGCATGAGATTTTTGCGTATTTATTTTTAAATCTAGGGAGGTCATGAAATCCCCAAAAGAGGCCAATAATTTGTTTAGAGCGACACCTGTTCTCGCCAAGAGGACCGCATCGTCCGCGTACAGGAGGACCGGAATATTAGTCTTTCCTGCACGCGGAACGTTGGCCCCCAGGGCGGAAAGCACCGGCTCAAGCGTATTTATATACAGTGTAAAGAGGAGAGGGGCAAGGATACATCCTTGCCTCACTCCTCTCTCAGAGCTGAAAGGTTTGGTGCATCTGCCATCCCTAGTAACTCTAACCGAAGCCTCCAATCCCCGATGCAAATCAGCCAAGAAGCCTACTAATGATTTTTCAATGCCTATGTCCAAAAGGACCCCCCACAGCCTTGACCTGTTAACCAGGTCAAAGGCTGAGGAGAGATCCATAAATGCCATGTATAAGGCCCCTTTTTTAACTACAGTGTATTTACTGATTATCAAGTATAAGTTGAGGCACTGATCCAGTGTACTTCTTTTGGCCCTGAAACCATATTGGGCATTAGATAGAATTCCCCAGCCCTCCAACCAAGATGTTAATCTCCCCAAAATGACTCTGCCCAAGATTTTAACAGCAGAGTCAATTAGGGAGATAGGTCTGTAGCAGGCAGGGTCACTCTTTAGGCCTTTTTTAAAAATTGGCACGATAATAGACGTAGCCCAAGACTGTGGGATCGTACCTGTTCTGGCGGCGTTAAACATGTTCGTCAGAATCTTTGCCCAAAATTTAGGTGCTACCTTGTACAGGTCCGCCCGGACCCCATCAGGTCCCGGGCCTTATTTTTGGATGTTTCATTTATTGCATCTTCAATTTCATCTGGTTGAAAGACCTCAATTAGATCAACATCAGAGTGAGTCGACTTATCCTGTGATTGATTAGTTGAGATATGTTTATAGATGTTACCAAAGTGGGATAACCACAGGTCATCGGGTATAACACACTCCACTGAGTGACTATCTACTCCCGAGAAGTATGAATGATTAATAACTTCCCAGAATTTGGAGCTATCCCGACGGACCTCTGGTGATTGAAGGTCCTACCATGCCTGTTCCTTAATATCCTTCTTCCTTTTACAAATGGCCTGTTTGTACTCCTTCCTTAGTTGTGCTATAGCGGTTTTATTTCTTGGTGACTCTTTTAATGCATTTAACAGGGCAGAATGAGCCCTTGAACAATTTGAATCAAACCACCGGCTAACATTCTGACCCCCACATTTTGTTTTCATGGTTAAATCATTATTGACTTGTTGGCATAGTCTGTTAAAAGCCTGTACAATGATGGTATTGGCCGAGAGGGGGTCCAGGCAAATACCAACTTCCTTTTCTACTTTTATTAAAACTTCTTGTAAGAAGCTAATTGGTGTTACATTAGACCATTTTAACCTTCTCCCCTTATCTTTTGATGTTAAGTTTGTCACTGTTTGTACACCTGATTCTTTAGGGTCTTTAAAATCGATCAATCCATCTTGTGAAACCTCTAGTACCACAGGTTTGTGGTCGCTAAAAATAGAGTCCACAACTCTATAACTTAAAATATAAATCAAAATAAATGACGAAATGAAAATAAAATCTATGATTGAACCTGTGTCTTTCCCTTTGTATGTTGATGGTCTTGGTCCTAGCGGGCTACAGCTAGATTCATATAGATTATGGGTGGCCAAAAAAATTTCCAAACCCTCCCCAGCTTTTGTGTGTTCAAAATGTGTTGGGAGTGCGTGGGGTGGGCCATCCTTATCATTAATCATACAATTCATACTACAAGGGTGAATATTGAAATCTCCCACCAAAATAATCTCATAACCACATTTACTTAATTTATAATTTTCCAAAAATTCATCAAGTAACATCAAGACTTGGTTATTGCTAACAAATTCAGGAGAGTTATAAAAGTTGATCAACAGAATAGTAAACAAATTTGCCATTAACAATTCTACAACCAAGAAGTGTGGGGAGCAAGTCTGTAACTGTTTGGCTTTCCCTTTCAAATTGAGTGAAATAAAAGTGGATAAGCCGCCTTTTGCTCTACCCGAGGCACTTGGCGTAGCCAAAATATTAAAATGCACAAATCCATCTAATTCGAATTTACTATCAGTGTCCCATGTTTCCTGTAGCGTTATGATATCAAAGGATGAGATAAAACTCATCCAATTGTCATCCTTAGCCTTGGATCTTAATCCTGCAATGTTCCAACTAAGGATCCTACAGGTCTTCCTATTTAGCACATAAGGGGTCTCATTGGTAACATTTGTCTTCTCTAGTCATACCAAATTTTCCATAGGCAAAAGTGGGGAATAACGATTAGACAAAGGGACACCTTCTGTGTGTTTGTTAGTCGGTTGCGATGGCATTGTCGTGGGTCGTGAGACATACTGAATGGTGGGTGCTGAGGGCCTAGCCTTGGGTTGCATTGCAAAATCACATGGTCCTAAGGTTGGGCTATATTCTCCCCCATCTAGCTTTTGTGTGGGTAAATTAGCTTTTTGGACCCTCCTCGATGGGTAAAAGTAGCCCAGGGGTAGTGGTCTGATTTCATTGTTAATTGTTGGTGATCCATCCCAGAATAATTTATCCGCCACTCCTTTATCTGAGAAGTTAACAACTATACAGTCTCCCATGATGTTCTTATTTCCGTGTCCAACCCACCCTACCCTTCTGGCCATAATAATATAGGGAGTAATGTCTAATTCACCACTCGAATATTGCTTGAGCCATCCTTTAGATTTATCTAAGAGATCTCTAATAGACTCTCTCTCCTTAAGGAGCAGAGGTGGAACTCCGCATATCACTGCTACATACGGAGCTGCTTGGGGAGGTAAATGCAATCTAGCAGTACTAGTACTAGTTAGGCTGTGGTTAGGCAAGCTATTATGACCTATCAGAGTATTTCCATGTGTGGTGGACTGAATGGTAGTGCCACGACTGGGCACGCTAGGTGTGGTTGGCAATTGGTTTGGTGGAACCACTATTTGTTGTGATTGTACATTGGGTGGGATAGTTTTAACTGTAGTGCATTCCATTGACTCCACAGTATGGATAACATTAGACTTAGTAGTATCAGTTGACAGCTGCTCTTTAGCCCGAAAATCATTAATAAATGTATCGATTCTCTCACACCTCTTTAACAACCCTGCCAGACAGCTATTTAGGCAATCCACAATATCTTTGCCAATTTCTTCCAGTATTGGCTCGAGGCGAGCAGTAACCAAGTCTTCCAGTTTGTCCCCCATTATTGAACAAATGTCTTTAATAAGGTCCTGGTGATTGGGAATTGGAACACCTTTCTTTCCTTTTTTCTTAACTTTCTTTGTGGGACTATTAGGAGATGCTATCCGACCCAACTCCCCATTCTCAGTATGTTGCTCTAATAAATTTATGATATCAGGGTTGTTGGCTGGCAACTCCTCAGCCAGTGGAATCACTACTGTGGGATGTTGGGAAGGTTCAGTGTCAGCGGAGTTAGAAGCTTTACCCAATTCTAGTTCTTTCTCAGCATTAGCGATTCTTTGATTAATGGCTACTACCGCTGATGTTAGGTAAGAAATTATAGTGTCCGCCTTACGGGGAACTTTAGCGTCTTTAGCCCCCTGTCCCTCAGGGCCCAAGAATTTTCGCTTACCCATTTGTTGTTCCAAGGGAGGTGGCCCGGCCCGGCCTCTTCTGGCCACAGACGGCCCTGTCCTTGTCCCGGTCGCTCCCGGTCGCGACTCGCGCGGCGAGTGGGGTGTCAGCCTTTTTCAAGCGCCTCCTGGCGCTCCTGGCGCGTCACGGGCGCACTGCCCCAGAGGCTGTTGGGGAGTGTGGTCCGGTAAGCTGGTCTGCTGGTCCGCCTCCGTCTGCGTGCCTCCGTGTACCAAGCCGTTCCCCTCACGGCACCGCCCGATGGCGTCTCAGCCTGTTGTGCAAGCTCCTGATGTTCCCCCTGAGCTTCGCGGGTGTCAGCCTTTTTCAAGCGCCTCCTGGCGCTCCTGGCGCGTCACGGGCGCGCTGCCCCAGAGGCTGTTGGGGAGTGTGGCCCGGTAAGCTGGTCTGCCGGTCCGCCTCCGTCTACGTGCCTCCGTGTACCAAGCCGTTCCCCTCACGGCACCGCCCGATGGCGTCTCAGCCTGTTGTGCAAGCTCCTGATGTTCCATATAATTGTTAGATATATAAACTTAATGAGTAAAATAGTACCCCACCACATTGATTATGAAACGGTTCTCTCGAACCCTGGTGAGGCCATTCACGTTTTTTCTTCTTCTTTTTCCATTTTTTTATAACACACTTCGTTTGACTGTGAATGAATGCATAGGATGTTTGCTTCGATCTAATGATAGATGATGAATGTGATGTGTGATTGTAGTCCCAACACCTTTCAATCTAAAGTTTTATTTATTATTTTTTCTTCAGGTGTCAAAAAAATACACCTTTCTCTATTCACCCAAACAAACCACAGATTTTAAATATTTCCTCTCCTTAAGGTAAACCCTTGTAGGAATTCTAAAATAAGATTGTTTTGAAATTGTTGAAAAATCTTGAATATAAAAAATGAAAAAGATTAATACAGTCACAATTAGTTGTGTGGTAATGCTATAATTGTTTAAATCATTGTGCATCAAAATTTGCTAAAACAGTGAGCAGTACTGGCATTTTGCAAAGCTTTTCCAAGCAATTCCAGCACATTGTGATGTAGCGCTAGAACAGCAACTCTAGGCAAAACAGGACCATTTGGGAACCTTTCATTTCAGGCAGGTAGCTGGCACAAATTCAAGAAAACCCACCCCTTCCACAAAAGAAAAAGGGAGGTCCAGTGCTAACATTTTAGCCAGCCTCAGGTTGTACAAACGTGCTGAAGGGTGGTTGCGTTCATACTGCCCCTCCTGCCTAAACATGCTGGGAATAGTAGCCTGAATTTTTACTTTTCTGATAGCACTGACGCAGGTGACTTCTTGATAGTCGACGTTGGTAGGCTCAATGTGCGTTTGAGCAGGGCAGTCAATGTCCTGCCTTGCCTTGGTGTCTCGACCTGATTCTTTTGCCATTGTGATGTTGCTGATGTGGACAACACTAATGCACTGCTGGGGAGAAACCTGATTTACATAACGAAAATGTCTTTGTCTTCTTCATCTTCTACTGTGATTGTATTGGATTTCCTGCTCAGCATTTCACCCCCTTCACCAATAGCATTTGCAGTTATTTGGCCACTAATATGCGCCTCCCATTGGATCATATTGTGCTTTATCAAATGGGTTGTTTAGCTCCCAGTACCATAGTGTATATCAAGCTTACCTATGACTAACACTTGCACTGCAAATGGAGCCTATGGCAATGTTCACCTCCTTCTTGCTAACTGTTAAGAAGTTCCAAAACTGGGAGGTCAAATTTCTGATGCTGGTGTCACTACCAATGTCAGATGAACTGGTGGTATGTGGGCATTTGTAGTTGGACTCTGCAGAACCTATTTCTACTGAGGTGGTTCTGGATGTAGTTCACTGCTGGGACTTTGTAAATATGGCAGCTGGCGGTGGTGGTCGTGATATATCTGGTGCCACATCCCTCCCAGTAAGTTGGGATGGGGTAAGGTCGGTCTCCACTGGGGCTGGGCTAACAACCAAGATGACTGGCTCGTTGTCATCCTCCTCTTCTACACCTGCCCCATAATTCTAAGGCTTTCAGGAACCTTCCTTTTCCCTAGCCTCTCGTGGTGTGCCTCACTCTCAGACTGACGTGAGATTCAAGTCAACTATAGGCAAATGTTTTCAGGCACTATCATTTGAAAGTCCTGATGATGATCCTATATCTCTTGGTTAAGGATTGAAATCCCGTCTACAAAGTTGTCAACCTTATAAACAGTGATTTGTATGCTATATTATGTGTAAAGGTGATCCCTCTGCAATTGTTATTTGTTCTATTGTAATTATTTGATACAGACAACTACATGCTGCCTGAGCCGTTTTTCGTTTTCCCTTGTTATGTGAGTTCATGGATACAGGCTTGTGTCCCACTGTAATTAATTCACATCTTTTGTTTATTTCATTTAAACCGCCCTTATCTGGCTGGATAATGGCTAAAATATAGTATTGATTTGGTCTATATTGATTTAATCTCTACTCTTTGCTTACTCAGGGACCATTGTCTCTTAAAATAAGTTCCTAAGGTCCCTGACCGATCCAATTTCAGTTCCCTTGTACTTTATATACATCCTCTACTTCCTCAGCATGAAGCTCAATCTCCTGAACTGCTCCTACTTCAGAAGGAACTACTATTAGTGGTTGCAGCTGTTGTTAATGTCCACTTCTCTGAGTTTTCTCCACAATTGGGTACTACTTTGCGATAGAGATAAGTCAATTTCAACATCACTGCTAGTTGGCGTTGCCGTGATTAGACTGAATGCCTAAGTGAAAGGCATGGGCTCTGGACTAAGGTGGCATGTGTCCACTCATGCGGGGGTGGTGCTCCAAGCTTGCTCCCCAGAGGCTGGTGCAGCAGGCACAGGTTATTTGTCTCCCCAAAATGTCTGGGTCGACATACCAGTGGTGATAAGCTCCTTCTTCTTTCACTGGCCACATTCTTGGTAGCACCTTTCTTTTGGGCAATCTTAAAGCTGTCAGTTAGCAGTGGCACTTAACATCACAAGTTAAAGAGATGTCTGTGTGATATGTGGGTCATGTGTCACGTCGTGCACAGGCCTTCTGTCTGACAGTACTGTTGGCAATGCTGTCTCTTGTGCACCTAAAAGAAAATAAGTATGAAGAGCATCATTGAAACATGGCATTGTTGCTGTACAATTAGTAGTACAAACAAACAATATCATTTAATGTGGTCACTGGTTACAAATAATTAACAATACAGTGTATTCATTTGTGAAAAGGAATGCCACGCCAACATAAACTTTCAAGGTGTACACTCAGGAAAGATAAGAAAGAGCAACAACAACATACAGATGTAAGTGTTTGCTTTATGTGCATCACTTGGGATGTGGCACTTAGGTAGGTGTAGCTGACAAACGACAATGAAATAATCCTTATACAATGAATGCTGTGTTGTGAATCTATAGCATACATGGGGTTGATTCATTGATGCCAGATGTTATGAAAATGGTTGAAAAACACTAACAAAAGATAAAAATACAATTTACAAATATTAAACATTTACAATTGTATAGAAAATAAAGATATAACAAATAATAAAAATTAACAATACATTAAAAAATGTGAAAGCATGGAAAAAAAGAGCACATGTAGGCCTATGGATACTGACTATAGAGAACAAAGGCAAATGGTAGACTATGGCAAACACACACAGGAGGTATAGTTAGACAGAGAGAACACAGCATCGAATATTCCAACAATGGCAAAAATAAAAATGAGCTGGGCTAAAAAAACACACATCCTCCAAAGCATTACCACACCTTGCAGCAAAAAAAGGGAAATACCACAAAAATACTTTTTGTAATTTTTTTAAAATCCAATGCCATCCATAGCCAAGATATTTCTTTTAATTAAAGAGACACCTAGAAACATCTGTTTTTCATGCACCCATGGCTAGCACCGGTACTACTGACTGGAAGAACCATTCCATTGGCAGACTATAGTGCATTAAAAAATACAGCAAATAAACCAAACTGTTCAATATTTTTCCTTTACGAAAGAAGGAAAATCACATGCAAAAAAACAACAACAACCAGCCAGAAGGCATTGCCACAAACAAAGAACACATGCAGGCTCATTTCAAAAGTACACTGACTGCTTATGCAAAATGGCCAGCAGCCACATGGTCAGAACAACTACAACAACCGGTAAGAATTTATGGCCACAACAAAGAAAACATACAGGCATATGGCAAAAGTGCACTGGCTGTGTACACAAAATGACGGCCAGCCACATGGTCACACAAGCAACAAAAAACAGGAGCCCTGGAAAACAAAGAACACATGCAGGCCTATGGCAAAAGCACACTGGCTGCCTACACAAAATGGCCACTGACCACATGGTCAAACAGCAAGCAAGGAGGCATGGCCATAACAAGAGCACATGCAGACCTTCTGGCAAAAGCACACTTACTGCCTACACAAAATGGCCACCAGCCACATGGTCATAACAACAAGTAGGCGGACTGGAAAACAAAGAACACATGCAGGCCTATGGATAATGACTATGCAAAATGACCCCTAGACACGGATGTATGACATTACAACGTATGCTTTTACCACGCATGCCTTTACAACGCGGTATTTACAACGCATGCCTTTACAACGCATAGCGCTTTGGGGTGCTGGATAGTGAATAGTTTAATTTACTATTCCAACTCCAGTCCCCGTGGATAGTAGGGAAGGTGTTGAATAGTAAATTAAATCTATTCCCTATCCCAAAGCGCCCCCCAGCGCAATGCGTTGTAATGGTTTGCGTTGTAAAAGTTGCGTCGTAAAGGCACTGCGTGGTAAAAGTTGCGTTGTAAAGGATGTTTACCCTAGACACATGGGGAGCAAAGACAAATAAGGGCCTATGGCAAACACACGAGTGGTTAGCAAATCTCACGCCGTTCGCAAACGGTACTGAAAATCTCGTGAGAAGTCGCGAGCGCCCGGCAAGTCACCCTTGCATACGCAAAAGGACATTTTGAGCACACTAACAAAAAAAACGTTGCTCAGTTGTGGAGTGTGGAGGTTATCAGCAACTACACATTCTCTGCAGATCGCAGAGTTGCCAAACTCTGCAAACTCCGCGAGGGAGCGGAGTTTTATGCCCAGACCTAGACTTATCCTTCTTTGTCTGTATATGCCCACTCCTAATGAAGGACAGGAGGGAGATGTTAGGTCACACTTTTATTCAACGTAATATTCAATCTTTTGGCAACCAATATTAGTGTGCTGGGATATGCAGACAGGATTCTTAACTGTTGCTTTATAAAGTGTTCAATAAGGATTGAGAATAATATTAAGACCCTACCTTGACTTCTTAGATATACTAATACAAGATGATAACTTTAGGAAGACATTTTTGACATCACAAGTGTCTGCACTTTATGTATTATTCAAGTATGATTTTATGTAATATAATGATTTTCCCTCTTCTTTTTTAAATATTGCACTATGATCCTTTCGCGCAATGATCACTGGCCATCTATGATCAATGCAGTGCAGGCAATTATCTGACAAGAGGCGGTACCGAGATCATTAGAGTATACAAGACTATATTGGAACTAACGGCAAAAATAAATTGCTTCCAAGGAGCAACTCTATCTTTGCCATGGTTTAACACTATTTTAATTGTAGATATATTTATGTTTTATACTTTGTACACTTTGATGGTTTTTACAAACGACCGAATAAAGATATATGATGAACTCTTTCTTTGCTTAATATCGAAGAGTTAAAAAGGCAGAGATAACGACAGATTCGCTCAGGGCTTACAAGGCCGAATTGAAACTTCATAAGTCAAACTGCAGCATCAATCCAACAGCTCCTGAAATCTTTCCAATTGTTTTTTTTTTTTTTTTTTTAATCTCTTTATTAGCATCAGATTGGTCCGTGCAAGCATACAAGTACACAATAAATCGTTGACAATGAAAACGTTAATGTTCATTATACAAAGGAAGTAAATGGAGGACTAGACCAATGACATTACAAGCAGTGTAACACATTCTAAAATCTCATTTTCACTTTTCCATATCTGAAGGAAAATTGCACATGCGGAAAGATGGCACAAAGAGATATAACCTTCTACAAACAAAACGAAAACAAGTGAGCCTTCGTGACAGAGAGAGCGGCAAGCAATACATCTATTGACTAATAAGACGGCATAACCAGAAGCACAGGCAGACGAGGGTAGGAAAAGTGACAAGAGCAAAGACTAGGGCGAAGCAACCATTCCAGCCTGGGCAAGGTGTGTAAGGGAGCTGAGGAGGGAAACGTCCCGGTCCCGACCAGCATACAGTCCAAAACCAGCAGGTCACGCATATCCCACTCCAATAGTGTGTGGACGCTAAGCCCTGCATACATCAATAGGCAGCGCACTGGCAGTTTGGCGAAAACCTCCTAGCCCACCCCCTCTGGGACAATAGAGCTAGCAGCCTGGGAGTGTGTATCCCGTGTAATCTTGCTAATATACTGTCGGTATGGGCCCCAGATGGCGATTGGGCGGGAGGCAGTAAGGATCTGGGTGGAGTATTCCACACTATTGGTATTGCATTGGGCAAGGCTGCGCATCCAAGTCGTGGAATCAGGGATACGCCTGGACCCCCAAAGTAAAGCAATTTCCCTTTTCGCCAGCAAGAAACCTATGGCGGCAAGCTTACGCGTGGTCCGAGGGAATTCAGCGACATATCCAAGCAGTGCAATCTCTGGCTTATGTTGCAATTCGCACTCTAGAATGTCGCCCAAGATGCGGTGCACCTGTAGCCAGTAGGTATGCAATTTCGGACAGGTCCATGTGAGATGTGCAAAATCGGCATGGGGAGACTTGCATTTAGGGCAGTGATGAGGTCTGTTTGGGTCGATTCTGTGGGCCAGCGCCGGTGTGAAGTATAGGCGCCTCAAAAATTTGAAATGAATTAGCTTATGCCTACTGTTGACAGAAACCTCTTTAGTGGAGCGGCAACAGGCATCCCATTGGGCATCCGTGATGGGGCCACCCAAATCAAGTTCCCACGCCGCACGAACTTTCGCATCCGAAGCCGGGAGGGCCGCCACACAGAGGCCATACAACCTGGAGACCATATGGGCTCCCGTTTGCGACTGGAGTAGGAAAGTCAGTGCTGCCATTTCATCCGGCGGCAATGGGAACGACGGAAACTGCGCTCTAAGCACGGACCTCATCCTGGTCAGGACAAAGGAATCCATAAATGTCCGGTCCGTGAAACGTGGATCCTCGGACACAGAAAAAGCATGTCCGTCCGGGAACAGCTCCCCTATTGTGGTGAGCTGGTACTTGGACAGCGTTCTGCAGACCACCGCCTCCGCAGTGATGGGGAGCCAGTGAGAGTTAGGTAATGGAAGAGCCGGGGAGTACAGCACGTCCAGCTGGAGCAGTCTACGCAACTGCACCCAGGCCCATGACGTAGTGGACACAGTTTGTATGTCAAGTGGGTCTCGGGGTAAGCCTCTGGGCATGATCGAGTTGAGGGTAAGTGGTAGTACCAAGTCCGCTTCAGGTCTCAAATATGGGATCCGAGCGTCCGGATGGAACCAAGGATGCGCATAGGCACACTGCGCGACTAGGTAGTAAATATAAAAGTCTGGCACTCCAAAGCCACCCCGTTCATAAGGCAGCGTTAAGATGCGCCAAGACACTCGCGGATTCTTATCCCCCCACACTAAACGCAACAACAATGAGCGGAGTTGGGTGAAAAAGATTCGAGTGAGCGGGATCGGTATGTTATTAAATAAGTACAGAAAACGGGGAAGTATAATCATTTTAATTATGGCGATACGGCTGGCCATCGAGATAGGTAGGCGAATCCAACGTGTAATATTATCCTCCAGAAAGTCTAACGCTTGTCCGTAATTAAGACGAATCATGAATACCGTGTCTAGATGAATGTGGATACCTAGATATTTCACCGATTCAGTATTCCACTCCAGCGGGAACGGGCATTCCCAGCGGGCAGTGGAGGGGGTGAGCGGAAAGATCTCAGATTTGTGCCAATTAATTCGAAGGCCGGAGTATCTCCCAAAGCGTTCCACCTCAAGCAGCAAAGGCGACAGGTTGGTCTCTGGAGACCTGACATATAGAATGGTATCATCAGCATAAAGGGAGATGAGTAACGGGCCCGTCCGGAACTGGAGCCCGCGGTGCAGGTGGCGCTCCTGAAAGTGTCGTACCAAGGGGTCCATGGCCAGGATATATAACAGGGGGGACAGTGGACATCCCTGTCTGGTTCCCCGGGAAAGAGGGAAGCTATCAGAGAGCGTGCCGTTGAGGCGTAGCCTCGCTCTGGGGGCAGTATAAAGCAGCTCGACCGTGGAGACAAACAAGGATGGCATGCCCATGCGGTGCATGACAGACAGAAAAAATGACCATTCTAAGGAGTCAAATGCCTTCTCGGCGTCCAGAAACACCGCAGCTGCCGGCGTATCTGGCTCAATCCTGTGAAGGACAGAAAACAGCGTCCGCAGATTAAAGGAGGTGGATCTATGGGGAACGAATCCGGACTGGACCGGCGAAATGATAGATTCCATAAGTAAAGATAGTCGAGTGGCAAGGACTTTCGCCAAAATCTTATAGTCAAGATTGAGTAGGGAAAGGGGCCTGTAGGAACCGCACCTAGTGGGGTCCCGACCCGGTTTGGGAAGTAGAATGATAACTGCCTCCCGCAATGTGGGCGGTAGAATCCCTGTCTCGAGTGACTCCGCATACACCTCCATCAGGCGAGGTACCAGTTCCTCCTTGTACTCCTTATAAAAGTCAGCCGAAAAGCCATCCAAACCTGGTGCCGAGGAGCCCTTTAATGCATCAATGGCTTCCACAACGCTGTCCGGTTCGATAGGCATCGCCAGAAATTCCTGCATATGTTTTTCCAGGAACACCATAGAGATCTCGTTAATATAGAGGCCAGGGTTGCGACAGTCAGCCGACAGGCCTGAGGTGTACAATTTCTTGTAGTAGGATAGGAAGGCATCGCAAATGGCAGGGGTGGTCTGATGATGGACACCTAGATCATCTACCAAGTCAGAGATGAATGAAGCCTGGCGGGGGGGACGAAGCAAATGGGCCAAGAGCTTGCCAGGCCTGTCACCTTCACCATATCGCCTAGCCGAGTGTTGTGTGCAGAGATATGTCAGTTCCCTGTCTGCAGTGTCTCTGAATTCTTGCAGTAGTGCCAACCTTCTTGCCTCTACCCCACCATCCGTGTCAGTGAGCGTGCTAGTGTCCAATGCAGCAATGTCCCTCTCAATGCGGGTCAGGGAGGAACGGATGTCACGCAGAGCCCCTACATGTTTGTTGATGCAAACCCCCCTAATAGTGGCCTTGAATCCCTCCCACAATGTAGCCCAAGTGTCCACTGTGCCCTCGTTGAACTCAAAATACTCCTCTATGGCATTGCGAATGTCTTCCTTGAAGACCGGGTCAGATAGCGCCTTGCTAGGAAAACGCCATTGTCTCTCATACCCTCCCAACCTGGGGATCAGTAGAGTCAGCACTATGGGAGAGTGATCAGACAGAGTGCGCGGGAGTGTCAAATGATCACTTACCCAACCGGCCACCCCTGGGGAAAGGAGCCAGTAGTCTATTCTGGTACTAGTGTTGTGATACCCCGAGTGGTGGGTGTAGACGGGTGCGGTGGAGTGTAAACGGGCCTCGATGTCAATCAGTGAGTAGTGCGCGCACACATCCGCCAGCACAGCACGGGAGCGGGGCTTACAATCCGGGGAAGAGGAGGTGCTGTCCCTGGCAGGGGTCATGAGTAGGTTAAAGTCACCCCCCACTATCATCATATCAGTGTCTAATCGCAGCAGAACATCCTAGAGACCCTGGAAGAAGGTAGGGGAGTCAGAATTGGGGCCATACACTCCAACAAAGGTGATCTTAAAGCCCAGAAGCACCCCCGTAACCACAACATACCTGCCATCGACATCCAATACACTGTCTGTGAGTACAAACGGAACGCGCCGATGTATCAAGATCGCAACCCCCCTCGCATATCTGCTATAGCTAGAAAAAAATCTGTGCGTGCCCCAGCTTTTCGCAAAGGAGGAAGAGTCAACACCCACCAGGTGCGTTTCCTGCAGAAATAAGACATCCACCCCATGTCGCGCTGCATAGTTAAGAACTTGTCGCCTTTTCCTCGTGTCATTTAAACCCCGGACATTCCAAGACATGGAGGTAAGTCTGGAAGGACCAGACTGCTGCCCTATTTTAGCCATTCAAACTCGGTGGAATCGTAAGAAAACATGTGTGTGCGGAACCGCCGGCTCCCCCCTGCAAAATAGGCATCACTCAAATAGAAAAACAGTGCGTATGCACAACCAACAGAACCAAAGCAGAAACAAACCCATCCCAACCACCCACCACCCAGCCACTCCTTAAGCCCAAGGAGGCTATTCCCACCCCTCAGGAGACAATCTAGAGCAAAATACAACAACAGTTGTCCACTGATGTACCTGCAAAATAAAGACAACGTTAGAGAAAAGTACAATACGGCTCGCGCCATGGGGGTAGGCGACGCTCCGCCATGCGAGAAACACAATCGGGGCAACGTTCAATTGTCAGCAATTATGAAAAGCACTGCAAAAAAATAAAAAAATTTTAAACAGTATTGTCAGATACAGAATACTGAGGCAAACAGCCTGGCACGAAAGGATGGGGAGGAGATAAGTCAACCCTGTCCGGTTTCATTAAACAGGTCAGCACTAGCCTGTGAGTCAGTGCGTGGCGGAGATCGTTGTGCATCCTCTGATATTCGAGGAGACCCTCTGTTTTTGTAGGCTCGACAAAATTCCTGTGCCTCCGCAGGGGAGTCAAAAATGCGAAACCTGCCATCCACGTCCACTCTGAGCCTGGCAGGATACAGCATCCCATAGCGCAACCCCAGTTTGCGCAACGCAGCCTTGACACCAGTGTACTTACGGCGCGCATCCTGGACCATGATTGTGAAGTCCGGGTAGAAAGAGAGCACATCTCCCTGCCACCGAACCTCGCCCGCCTCCCTGGCAGCCTTCAGCGCCGCATCTCTGTCCATGAAGTTCATGAGCCTGGCTATAATGGGCCGGGGTGGCAGTCCAGGGTTAGGCCGGGGCCCCAGCGATCTGTGTGCGCGTTCAACCACGAAGCCAGAGGTAAACGTGTCTCGGCCAAAAAGTTCGATCAGGAGGTGTTCCACAAAAGTGTCAAAGCGTCCGGTAGCTGTCGTCTCCGCCACGCCAATTATTCGGATATTATTGCGCCTACTGCGCGCCTCCAAATCCTCGTTCTTAATTGCGACGTCTTTAAGGATCTTCTCCACACGTTCCAACCTTTTCAGCGTCGACGCAGCTCCATCCTCGATGTCGGAAACCCTGGATTCCGCCAGGTCCAGGCGCCTATCGTGCAGTTGGATCGTCGCGCCCATGTCCGCCATTTTCTTTTCGAGGGTATCAAAGCGAGAATCCAAGGCCTTGAATCCAGCCCGCATCTCACCCATCATCTCAGCGACCATACCCGCAGTGTCTCTCGCTGCCGCCTGGCCCCCAGTGTCCGCCTCAGCTGCCGGCGAAACCGCAGAAGCACGGACGGGCGCTGAACTGAAGGTAAGTCTTTTCTGGGTAACATCTTTCTTCACCATGTTGGAAGCAGTATCGGGCAAATCACCAGTGGCACAGGACTCTACGACTACAGCGACATCCAGAGAGCCAAGCACAGTGACAGGGCACCCCAGCAGCAAGGCGGTCAGGTCGGGACCAGAGGATTAGGGGTATTCGTTGTTCCCCCACCCCAGGGCCGAGTCACGCCGCAGGAGCCCACGAGTCACCAAGGCAGGCGCACACAGGACGGCAGGGTATTAATCCGGCTGGGGCAATGCGTCAGAGGCCAAGAAGTAGGGTCAGCAGGTGGCCACGGCAAGTACTCGGCAGCAACCGGCGGATCAAGGGACCCGCCAAGACAGTTAGCCAATGGTGGTGTAGTGGGGGGGCCAGGTAGGCAAGGCCGCGAGGCAACAGCAACACAAATGGGCGAAGTCGCGCCGGTCATGCAGCCAGCGCCGGCCACGAGGAGTAGCACAGGCGTCCGATACTCAAGGCCACCGCATCAGCAGGATCGCAGGAGAGTTTGTAAGTCCTGGGTCTGCAGGGGGACAGGCGCGGGTCTGGGTTGCACGGTAGCAGTGGGGGCAAAGGTGGCAGGCCCCCACCGAATGCAGCGATGCCAGGCCGTCCGCAGAGCGCCCAACAGCCCGCCCGCCACACCCCCCGCAAATCACCCCCCAACCCCGGAGCCCGCCGCCCGCGCTCCCCGCTCGCCGCCGCACTTCCCGGGCAGTCCCCGAAAATCGAGGCCCCGGCTCCCAAGGCCGGACCAGGCCGCAAGTGCCGGTCGCGAACCGAGGGGCCGCACCTCCACCAACGGACACCACCGGGGCCGAGCAGCGGACCCGGGATAGCACAACAGCGGCCCCAGGGCCGAGGGGGACAACGAGGGGGCAAACAGGTAGAATCACCAGGCGCTCCGGCGCTGCAATGTAACGGCCCGCGAGGCACAGCCGGCCTCAGCACCTCTCAGCTGTTCCGACCTTTCACGTCGTCCCCCCTTCCTCCAGACTAGGCAGGCTGCATCAGGTGGCTTCAGGGATCAAGTGCAGGCATAATTCGGCCCCAGCGCAGTGCCGGATCACTTGCGAACGGCCCCGTTCATCTCTCGCCCGGCGGAGCTCTACAGTCAGGCGGCCATTTCGTTCGCCTGCGTAGCCACGCCCCTAAATCTTTCCAATTGTTCTGTGTGGATCAAGGCTGTGAGCTTAATAGCTTCATAGTTTTTCGAACCTGGTACATACTCAACCACGAAACTATAACTAAATAAACCCTCTGTCTATCTTCTTATCCTGGTAGAAAAATTCTCCAACGCTTTGCACCAAAAAACGGGTAAGTTGTTTGGGGTCTGACCTTACAGTGAAAGGTATTCCCCACAAAAAATTGAAATGCAGTATCTCCCAATACAAGGCTAACACCTATTGCTCAATACGGAATACCATTTTTCTGCACCCTTCAATGGCAGAGAGGAAAAAGTCACTACTCTTGACTCTCTATTGACCAACTGAGCTAACACTGAACTTAAACCTTTGATGCTGGCATCCATGGATAAAATAGTTATTTTTATTCACGCCAAAATGCCCCAAATTCGATAATTTCCCAATACTGTGTTCGAAGCTTTTGAAAGCTTCATCACATTCTTCAGTCCAACGAAATTGAGAATCTTTTTTTAACAGTACTCTCAAAGACTGAGAAACACTGGCAAAAGTCTGAATGACATTTGAGCAACATTCTGCCTACCTTAGAAATGAGAGCACTTGGTCTTTGTTCTCTGGTTTGGCAGCCTGAATAATGCTGTCTGCTAAGCCAATCTTAGGGTTTATACTTCACCTGAAATAGTGTGACCCAAACATTTTACAGTTGATACCCTGAATTTGCACTTCTCTTTTTTTAATGACTAATCCAGCATCTTGCAACCACTCCAGCACAATCCGAAAAAATGTCATCATGCTCCATCTGATTCTCTCCATAAACCAAACTGTCATCCTGAAAGAATAACACTTTATCCAAATCCTCCAACAACTTCTTCATGACCTTCTAGAAACATGCCCCAGCTGAAGCAAGGCCAGACAACATGCAAATAAACTGTAATGCTTCCAGAGGGGTCACAAATGGTGTTAAAGTTCTTGATTCTGGATAAAGCATAACCCGGTGGTAAGCAAAGGACAGGACCATCACACTGAATATCTGCACATCTTTAGTTAAAACCAATGTTTCTACAATATTTGGCAAAGGCTGTCTGCAAATGTGCAAATCTCTTCACCACCATCTTTGTGTGTCAACACTAGTGAAGCCAACCACTCTGAGAATCCAAAAGCTCTATCTCTTCAATCACACCTCTTTCCTTGATTTTCATAATCTCTTGTTCCAAAGGAGCCATCATATGAGGAACCATCCTGACTCTAGACACACATGGTACCACACCATTCTTCACAACTATCTTGGGCTCATAATTCTTCAGAAATGCCAATTCATTATCAAATACTTTGAGTAACTTCGAACAGATATCATCAAGGAGGATTTCATTTGTACTAACCAAAACTTTCTGTCTAGGTTTGGGATTAAGAGTTAAACCCTTGTTTCTATGATGCCACATACACCTTTTGTTCCTTTTCATGATCTGCAAATTGAATTTTCATTACAGCATAACTCAACACATCTATTTTCACACCTCCATACCCCACAGGTTTATGTCTAGAGATTGGAATGTGAGTCCATCATTACCAAGTTTCAGTTCCCAATTTGTATCGCCATTCATTGGATTTGGTGATCCTGAATCAGCAAGCACTGTTACCCTGTTGTATTTCTATCTAGGACCCTAATTCGATATTCCTAATTTATGCCCTTATATGGCTATAATAAATATTATCCTTATAAAGGCATAAGAATCATATCCATATTTAGTCGTAGCCCATGCAGTCCAAATTAAGCAAGGCTACTTCCCCAGACTCCTAGAGAGTACAACGCGTTATTTAAACAAAGCAAACCTCCAGCAACCTGGGAAATCCCCATGCTTCTGTTTTGATTTGTCCTAGAACTCCTGCGAGCACTGAAAGAACGGCCAGTTCTTAGTGACATCTTTATTGACGTCTTATGTCCAACCTTATGTCAAACCCGGCACCTTTCAGGTATAAATATACCAACGTTGCCTTAAGCAAACACACGGTGGTTTGGAGCAGAGCGGCTATCTACTTGCCCGAGAGCCCAGCTGATGCGAGAGCCCATGGACGCCACCCCTCCCTTTTGAAGCAACTGAGAGAGACGCTGTCTTTTTCTCCAGCTGAGAAAATCCAGCTCCGGTGTTTTCAGCCGCCCTTGCGGGTTGCTGGGATATCGAGTCCTGAGAGAGAGATACCAGACCTCCTGCTTTCTATTACCCAGGTTCGGAGCTGACTAAACCCTTAAAGATAATTCTTGATTCAGATTCTTGGCAAAACCAACTTAACTTAAACTGCTACTCACTTACTCCTTCCCACGTATTAGGCTTAGGTCAGGTACACCGGGGTAGGCATATTTAGAAGCATCAGTTGAGTACGTTAGTCAATGTATTTATGTATGTATATATTTTATATATTTTAAAGTATCATATGGCTAAGAAACCATATCAATGCTTTTACAGTATTATTTTATAATACTCCTTTTACTGTACGCACTTTACTTTACTATAAGTATTGCAATTGTGGCAATTCATTTCTCTTTCATGAGAAAGAAGACTGCTCAATACATAACACCTTTTATTGAAAACGCCCGTCTCTCTATTTCTCTGCACTCTGGTGAAACTAAGTATGCACAATTGACTGAGCGAAATAGCTGTCTATTGTTTTCACACGACTCTAGAGATACACTCTTATTCTGAGGGAGCAAAGTTGTCATGTTTTATGGTTGTCAGAAGCTGATCCCTTCTTGTCTGTCCAGGGAAGTTAAACTCCTCCTTGTTTATTCGAGAACGTTTCTAGTGGCTAATTCTTGAAGGAATGTAAAGCAGCTTGGTTGAGCAGAATATCACCTCTTGAATTTAATTAAATGAAAGAAGAACCACTGTTAGGGTTTGTACTAAGAACATAGCCCAGCCCCATACTGTGTAATGAGGATTGGTCCTATGTGTCTTTTGTTTCTACTTTGTCATGAATAATGTTCCTTGTTTAATATTTTACTATGAAGGGTTTTCAAGTTGGCTTCTTTTGCACAACCATAGGCCAAAGTGAAATTTTTTGTTCAACCTGATGCAGGAATGAACAGGATATTCAGTTTGAGCTCAGGGACTCATTTGCATACTCAGATAATTGTCTTAATGGCAGTTAAAGCATGCTTCCCATGTTTTTCTAACCACACCCTAACTGGAGAACCCCACCCAATGAAACAGTATAAAAGGCCCCACATTACAAGAGAACTCGCTTGTGCTCATTGAATCCTCTTCCTCACCTGATTTCCAGAGCAGCTCCAGTCCTGTGTTTTCTTCTGCAGTTTTCAAGGCACCTTCCCAGCGCGAGAAGTGTTTCGGTGGTGATCCAGCTTCGGCAGGGTTTCCATGGTGACACCAACGTGGCGAATCTTCCATTTCGGTCCCAAGGGGAAACCTGTACGATCTGCAACAAAAGAAATAGAAATCATAAATGAAGCAAGATCTTTGAAAACGCTTGCATAGAGAGAAGCGCGCATAAAAGGAAAAGAGGTCATTACCAACTCCATTTGTTTTTGCGAGTGTGTATTCTTTGATTTTCCGAACATTGTGTACAGAATCAAGACTTTGGTAATAGCGAAGGAGCTACAAAACTGAAGGAACAGATATTTGTGCTTAATGAAACTTCAGATGACTTACCTTTGAATCCCTGAGCATAACCTGGGAATTTTCTGTTGCCACGAACACAAATCTGAGCATAAAAAGAAAACACAAGAAGAAAAAGAACTTTATTGAGAGCATACTAAGACTCAGTGAACATTGTGAATACTATTTGTATGTTTTTGGAAGTTATTATTTAGTGAGTTAGTGCAAAGGTCATACTATATAGTTTACTGGATTAACAGTGCAGATCAGTAATTGTTGTCATTTTATTTCCACAGATTTAAAGATAAGGATAATAGCATTTTGTCTTAAAAACCCCTTATTGTGAATCAGAATCACATTTTATACAAAGGTATCTTCTTGACTAATGTTATAAACTTATAGAGAAAGAGACAAGACATGGGTTTTATAAGAGAAGTATGATAACATATTTGCTTATGTTTTAGATGTACTTGTCAACTTCCAGAAGTAAGACTTGCTGAAGGCTTTTAAGCTTGAAAGGAGTGACGTCTAATCAACGTGAGCCGTAACCAGAGGAGTGTTTCTTTTTTTAAATTATTTTGTCCCATTTTTCCCCCTTTCCCAGGGAATCTATTCTTGCCAAACTGAGTTGTACATCCAGTTGGGCTAGTATAGGTTTTTAGGGGCGGAAGACAATTAGCGTCTCATCTCTCAAGTTGAAAAACCTGGATTTCAGGTGAGTGAAGGTTAACAACCACATAGTAGTTATATAAAATAAGTATTTATTAATATAACACTATCTAGTATCCTCTACCCAAGGATAGAACACAAAGCACACAATACAAAGTCAATAGAACAGTTGTAATTAGCACAATACACAATGGACTCCAGGTGGAGACCAAACCATATACTAAAATAGTGGTATAACAACCATGACTCGGTCAAGACAAGGTCTGGAGCACGTAGAATCGTTAGGACCCCCAAAGGAACCACCCAAGGTGAGTAGATAGGGACCCCACGGAGGACAGGTGTAGTGTGCTAATAAGAATGCGGGCTCCGTACAATTCTATGGGGGAGTCGAGGTTGCAATTTTACAGTTTAAGGACCCTTCTATAAGGATTTCAAGGAAACCCTTCAGAAAATAAGAGGTTGGAGAGCCACCCCACCCGTGGATACCGAAGTACCTGAGCTACCTATCCCAGAGAAGCCGGGTACATAGGGCTGAAGTGGAGTCAGAAACCGCTGTCGTTCTCTATAGAGGGTTTCAAAGACGTGCTGCTGCCGTGAAGTGAAAAGGGTCCATTGGAATTCAAGCCTGTGTTCTGGAAGGAAGGAACCTGAAAGCAGAGGGGCAGAGTCTGACCAGAGGCTCGGAAGACGAATGCTCATCAATGTTGGGTGCTTCAGGTGCGAAGAAGGGATGCTTGACTCTGCAGCCACAAGGACTAGGAGATGTAGTTGATGACCAGGAGCCAGATGCAAGGTGAGTAATGAAGGAGGTTGAGTGCTGAGGGGTTGGTGTCCGGCTGGAGCAACAACAAGCCTTGGCAAAAGCAACCCATGCAGGACGGTCAAGCAGGTTACGGTGTGGACCAGCAAGGTCCAGGGGACTCACCATATAATGGGGAGTCAGGGCAAATCTGGACCAACCAGGAAAGCCCAACAGAAATCAAGATGACCTTCAGGAGGACCCACAGGCCGAATGACCAGGAGTTGCGAGGGGACCTTGAGCAAGATTACAAATTACCAGTCCATAGAGCAGTAGGTGTGAGTAAGCCAGAGTTCTTTGGTAGAAATACTGCTCAGAGTCAGGACTACACGTAGTCCAATGCACAAGCTCAGGATCGCCAACACGCATATGCACTTGCAAATAGAGGCGTTGCACAAGGGTTCAGGTTATGCAGTCCCCACGAGGAATACTGGCCTCAAACTTGCTGAGAGGGCAGATCAGCCTCAGGGACCTTCTGAACCCACCTCCTGTGTTGCTGGAATCTTCAGAGTCCACAGGAGCTTGGAAGCAGCAGACCAATCAGTTGCATTGAGGTGCCTGCCAATGCAGAGGAGTGACTCCTTCACCCCAAGTGAGATTCTTCAGTTGTCCTTAGTGCACAAAAGGTCCTGCACGGAGCTTGTATGGAGCAAGGGCACAAAAAAGCTTTGGACAGAGAGGGGGACGAAGTCAGGCCCAGTTGAAGTCCAGAGAAGTCCAGAGTATCCAGACGGTCGAAAGTCAGTGGCTTCTCTTGTAGAACCTTGCCCATTTGAAATCTAAAGAGCTACAGTCAGGTAAGCCCTTTTGTACCCACAGGAGAGGGTTGGACAGATTCATGGGACCCTCCTAGGGGAGGGGCAGGACAGTGGGGAGGTTACTCTCATCTCCTTTGTCCAGTTTTGCACCAGGAGAGGAGCCAATGGCTCCCGGAACTGGTATGAGCTGAACTATGCACAGGGACACCAAATGTGCTCTGGTGCAGACATTCAGGCACTCTCAGAGTGCATCCACCTAGCCCCAATACACTAAATCCTGTCTGGGAGGTGAACTGATGGCTATTGTGCTGCCTTCCTCTGCTCGAGCTGGGCTCAGCAGCAGGAGGGCAAAAATGTGTGTCTGGTCGGCAGCATCCATTTTGTGCTGTTTGGGTTGAGAAGGATGGCACCGGATTGACCAGTGACCTAACGAATTTTGCTTCAGAAGGGTCAAATCATACCTCCCACACCAGTTACCAGTGTTGAGGTAGGATTCCAGGGTGTTTGATACCAAACACAACTTGTTTTGTTTCAGCCGTTTTCGAGATAGCATTTACCCCGAGGATACAATGCACCTATACCTATATGTCTGGCTGAGTCCCAGACAATCCGGGAAAATGGTCTCCGAAGGCTACAGAGGTGGTGCTTTGCTCATGCAGGGCACCCTCTCATGTAAAACCCAGCACCCTGCCTTCAGAATTGATCAGGCCTGCTAAAGGGGTGACTTATAAGTTGTAAGTGTAGTGTTCTATAGATATAGTGAACCTATATCTAAAGAAAGTGGTGCAAGCGCCAGCTTACACAGGCTGCAGTAGCACACCTATAGTTCCATTTTGCATGACCTCTCATGGGTGGCATAATACATGCTTCAGCACAGGGGAGGCCACTGGGGTACTTATGGCCTAGGTACATGGGTAGCATATACTAGGGACTTACAAGGGTCCCTCAGTATCCAATCTGTAGTGTACCAAAGTACATGCATAACATTGCAGGGAGAAAGCAGATAGATTGGGGTCTGATTAGCAGGATCCCAGTCAGACTAGTCAAAAACCAACAAAACACTAGGAAAAACTGGAGGTAACTATGCAGTTAGATCCTACCTCCCTACACTCTTTGCACAAACAAGCATAATGCCTTTTTTTGCCAAATTTCTTGCTAAATGCAAATCTTGCAAAACATCCAGGATTGTTGG
This sequence comes from Lissotriton helveticus, assembly GCF_964261635.1. Taxonomy (NCBI): domain Eukaryota; kingdom Metazoa; phylum Chordata; class Amphibia; order Caudata; family Salamandridae; genus Lissotriton; species Lissotriton helveticus. Next base: position 1,595,173,898 of record NC_136059.1, on the reverse strand, counting down.
AAAGATGGCCCTCACTTCCACATGTAAAACATTTTATTCCACCATATTTCATACCACCCTGGAGATAATTTTTCTTCTCTAATTTTCTATCAACTTGCTTGTTCTTGATTCCAAAATTGTTGTTGCCCTCTTTATCTGAATGCTTACATACATTTTTTTACTTCATTCATTGCTCATCCCTCATTTCTCACCAATTAGGGTTCTTCGCAAGAAAAGTTCCTACACTTTGACATTATTCTTACATCTCACAATTTGATCTTGCACCAAGGAATCAATCCACTATTCAATTTCAAAAGTGTGAGCCAATGTTTTTTGAACTGCCATATAACTAAAAATGTTCTCTTGTTTACCTTATAATCTCGTAACAAATGTGTGCTACTCCAAGACCACATTAATTTGTGAACCAAAATATTTCTCTAACATAATTGCAGCATGTCAAAAACATTGATAGGTTACCCTTCGCTTTCGCCAATATCCATTTCATCAAGACTCTCATAAACATTCCTTCTTTCAGTCCCAAGATTACGCAATAAAATGGCTTGTTTGGTAACAGCTGAAAACATTTCACCACCTATATTAATTAGATATGATCAAAAATCAATGTCCACCTTTTCCAAAGAAGAACAGGTTCATCTTTGTCCGAAAGAAAATGAGGGGGTTCAGACTCGTTGGTATTTGTCACAATGTCCAAATACATTCACCCTCCTCAGTTACGATAAATAGTTCCAGCACAATATCAATTGAATACCACACATTAAAATATTCAATCAATTATCATCGCAATTTGCCAAGCTACAACAGCATTTAGTAATCCACTCATCACAATTAGAAATTGAGAATAATTATTGTGCTGAATATGCATGGATTAAGACACATTGCTAAGACAATTGGTGTGCACTGCATCAGGTGCATGCACATGGTGTGCATCACACCGCACTTTGTGAAATGTACATTTACAACTGACCTTCTGAATCTCTTTTCAAAGATACTCTCCATAGCTTTCACCCTAAGCTTCTTGGGCCTCATTTATGAGGCCTTGCGTCAGTTTTGCGCTTCCGAAGCGTCACTTTTTGTGACGCATCGGCGGCGTAAAACATGCCTCCTGTTGCGCACTATTTACAAAGTGACGCATCTAAGCAGATGCGTCACTTTGTAAACCCCTGCGCTACATTATACCTGCGTCGGGTATAATGTATGCAGAGGGGGGCGTTCCCCCGCAAAAAGCCTCGTAATAGTGACGCAGTGAAATCTATGAGATTTCACTGCGTCACTTTTAGGACGCTGTTGCGTCAAAATCTGGCGCCTGCCTCACAGCAGGCGTAAGACTGACGCAAGCCCTTTCACATGAGGCTTTCCCCATGTGAATGGACGCATTGCTGGAGTTGGGTCACTTTTGTGACACACCCCAGCAATGCGTGACTTTTGCGCTTACAGATACGTCAGAAATACTGACGTATCTGTAACTCCTTGCGACATGATGCGTCATACTGTAAATATGACGCATCAATCATGTCGCAAGGAGTGCGCACTGAGAAGTGACGCATCGCTGCTTTCACGCAGCGATGCGTCATTTCTCATAAATGAGGCCCCTTGTATTTTATATACCATATCACTGCATGAACATATATCTATAACCCCATTCAAATATATGCCACTCCGTTGCGCCGAAATTGCACTAAGATTGAGTCTCTTCCATTTGGTGTGCACATCCACGGTGTGCGTATTCTTGCTCACAACTTCTTCAATCAAAAAGGGGTCTTGGGGGGCAGCCGAGCATAGGGAGGTCTGCCCCCCGGGATGTTTGGGGAATGGGAGCGGCACGGTCCTCTGCTCCGCCCCCTTTGGGCTTGTTGGGCGTTTTGTGCTATTTTATAGCCCAAGCGATATTTAGGTCTCCATTTTATGTTTCCAGCCACAATTTTAAAGTATTCCCGGTGGCTGGTCATAGCCTGTGGGAATTTTTTTCATTTTCTAATTTAATAAGTGAAGGTCCTTTCCCTTTTACTCCCCCTTTCATATACTGGCTCCCTCTCGTTGGCCGTGCTTGGCTGCTAGATGTAGGATCCCGTAGAGCAGCATGACATTATCCAGGTGTCAGTGAAGATGGGGAACTCCACAGGGAGGAGAGGGTCCTCGCAGTGGCAGCTTGCCTGTGACGCGGGAGAACTCCATCTGAAGGCAAACTTAGGCCCCGCGACGGCTTGCGGGTAAACTCGTTGGTACGTGACCGCAGGTGAGACTCAGGTGGCTCCCGTCTCTAGAGGGCGAACCTGATGGGAGTATATTGGCACAGGCCCCTCCTTAGGAGAATATGGCTGTGTTTCGGTCTCTGGGTACTTTTGGATGGCAGATTAGGATAGAGGCAGGGACCAGCACACCGGACACTATATTTGCGGCGGGATCACTTTTTTCAGCTTTCCCGACACGGGAGAGCACTGTACGGCTCCATTACCCCGTGGTGAAGAGAAGGCTGAGCCCAGTGCGGCCAGGCTGGAGCATAGGGGGACCACAAGATCACTGCCACACGTAGGCCCCGTACAGCTTCGGCGGTGCACCTGGTCAAGGGGGACAGTACGCCCCCTGGCGGAAATCGACTGGAGGGTGATAGACCACAAGATCACTGCCCCACAAAGGCCCCATACGGCTTCGGCGGTGCACCTGGACCACAAGATCGCTGCCCAATGTAGGCCCGTACGGCTTCGGCGGTGCACCAGGTAAACGGGACAGTACGCCCCCTGGCGGAAATCGACTGGAGGGTGATTGACCACAAGATCACTGCCCCACGAAGGCCCCATATGGCTTCGGCGGTGCACCTGTAACACATGATCACTGTACCACGTAGGCTCTGTACGGCTTCGGCGGTGCACCTGGACCACAAGATCACTGCCCCACTTAGGCCCTGTACGGCTTCGGCAATGCACCAGGCAAAGGGGGATTGTACTCCCCCTGGCGGCAAGTGACTCAGAAAGCAGCTTTTAGGGTATGGTACTGCCTCACATAGGCCCCATACGGTTTTAGTGGTGCACCACGCCAAGGGGGACAGTACTCCCCCTGCCGGAAATTGAAAAAAAAAAGAAAAAAAACGCACTTTTAGGATATAGTTTGGCTGGAAGGTTACAGTACAGTTTTCAATGTGGGTGCAAGGGTATATTGATAAAGGTGGAGCGCTTTTGGAGGGAGCTATGGCTCAAATGGTAAGTGGTGTGCTGTTCTGGGTCACAGGTTCAAAAGATAGGATTCCGGTTCCTGTCGATGCTGTCAGAGTATGATGAGGATGTGCAGTTGAGCAGGAGGGTATGCGGGAAATGCTGTCTCGTATGAGGGCGGACACATGGAATATCATGATCTGGTCTATGAGGGAGTAGTTATTAGACGATAATTTGGAGGCACGGGGGGAGATCTCACCATTTGTTCATGACATTTTCCAGGATCTTTAATCGGGCAAGCAGACAGAGAGGTCAGTTGCAGCAGAAGAGCCATGGGGAGCCCGACAGGAGGTGAACAAAAGGGGACAAAGGGCGGGCTCCAGCATGGACGCCGGTTCTGGCACCAGGTAAAAGGGCAGCAACATACTTTGGGTGTCGGGTGTAATTGAGGAATGAGCTCTGGCATGAGAGTTCAAGGTGGTGTTAGGTACGAGGGAAGGCAAGTGCTGCGCTGGGGAGCATAAGTTTACACTACGGGAAGGGCCCATGGCTGTGGTTAGATGGTGTAAGCTGGCAATTAAAGAGAAAAGCTGATACTGGTGGTGCGGGCAGGAGCCTTCATACCAGAAGGGAACCAGGTATTTTGTAGGTAGTTAGGAAGGTCTACAGGTCCCGGGGGTACACTTTCTATTACCAATGTTATGGCAGACGGCGGCAGGGACATATCAACACAGGCAGGCGTATGGGAACCGCTTCTAATACACCTAGTAATTTGGATCTTTTAATACTTTGGATTGTGAAGGTATAGTACCACAAAATTATGTTAATGGCCAAGGGAAACGGCTCACGCTTGGGGGATTCTCCAGAATGTAAGGGAATGTCATGGACGACAGGGAATTTGAGGTAACATGCCACTGGGCAAAAGTTATCATTGTGAGGTGCCAAGTCTTTGCTGGAAGCCTGGATATCTTGGGGCGTTCAGGTGGGTCTTAGGGGTAACTTTTGACATCAGAGCCATTACGATGGATTCAGTGCCCGGCAAGGTTTGTTTACATAGTAATACAGCCACCAAGATTGGAATCAGGTGGCATGTTGGGTACAAGGGAGCGCAAGAGCAGATAGCTGGACACGTTTTAGAACTGACATATGAGGACATTGATATCTATCCTGTGGCCTCGGAGGTCTAGTTATGATACAGCAAAACACGATGGGGGATCATAGGCAATTTGGTGATTTGGGGCAAGAGAGCAGACAGCTGGACCCAGGTTGGGGGCTGTCAAATACTGCTGGACCCAGTTTGGGGGTTGTCACATTACAGATGGACCCAGGTTGGGGGCTGTCAAATACAGCTGGACCGAGGTTGGGGGCTGTCAAATACAAGCCGGTGAGATGGAGCCTGGGGCCAGGGCGGCCTGGTTACTAATTGTGATAGAGAAAAGGCGGTTAGTTCGACAAGTCGCCCAGTACGGCACTAGCATACGCTCGAGGAGTGCAGATTTGACCTTTGCGGTACCATATACAACTTTGAGGATACATGGATCAGAATAGATTTAGCCCTGGTTCCAAGGGCTGCCAGAGGTTGCTGGGCAGGCAAGAGGAGCTCAGAGTGCACTTGTGGGGTAGCATTGGCAACACAGCAGACGGGTGGCCACTACGTCAGTAGCAAATGTTGGAGGAGTTTGTGTTGATATTTTGGGGGTTCCCTAGGCAACACATAAATCAAGTGACCCAGAACAGCATTATTTACAACAAGGGGTGGTGATGGACAGAGTCTCTGAATTAAGCAGAGTACTCTCACCCAGTCAAGAGATCAGGGCTAGATCCAACACCGTTTTTTAGCTCATTGCACCATCCCAGTTTCAGAACCTGGCTGTATGCAAATTAGTCTGTCCCTGGCCCAGTGCATCATGGGAACAGGGCAGACCAGACTACAAAAGCCAATTCTTACACTGGGAAGGAAACAAGCTTCCGGGGACCGGTTTCTGCCATTACAGGCGTCTTTGGCCCGGCTTGCTTGAATCCTGATGGTGCAATGAGCAAGGGACTCACATCTGAGTATACCCTTCCACGCTTAGGGTGGACACAATTATTTACAACAAGGGGTGGTGATGGACAGAGTCTCTGAATTAAGCAGAGTACTCTCACCCAGTCAAGAGATCAGGGCTAGATCCAACACCGTTTTTTAGCTCATTGCACCATCCCAGTTTCAGAACCTGGCTGTATGCAAATTAGTCTGTCCCTGGCCCAGTGCATCATGGGAACAGGGCAGACCAGACTACAAAAGCCAATTCTTACACTGGGAAGGAAACAAGCTTCCGGGGACCGGTTTCTGCCATTACAGGCGTCTTCGGCCCGGCTTGCTTGAATCCTGATGGTGCAATGAGCAAGGGACTCACATCTGAGTATACCCTTCCACGCTTAGGGTGGACAAAATTATTTACAACAAGGGGTGGTGATGGACAGAGTCTCTGAATTAAGCAGAGTACTCTCACCCAGTCAAGAGATCAGGGCTAGATCCAACACCGTTTTTTAGCTCATTGCACCATCCCAGTTTCAGAACCTGGCTGTATGCAAATTAGTCTGTCCCTGGCCCAGTGCATCATGGGAACAGGGCAGAACAGACTACAAAAGCCAATTCTTACACTGGGAAGGAAACAAGCTTCCGGGGACCGGTTTCTGCCATTACAGGCGTCTTCGGCCCGGCTTGCTTGAATCCTGATGGTGCAATGAGCAAGGGACTCACATCTGAGTATACCCTTCCACGCTTAGGGTGGACAAAATTATTTACAACAAGGGGTGGTGATGGACAGAGTCTCTGAATTAAGCAGAGTACTCTCACCCAGTCAAGAGATCAGGGCTAGATCCAACACCGTTTTTTAGCTCATTGCACCATCCCAGTTTCAGAACCTGGCTGTATGCAAATTAGTCTGCCCCTGGCACAGTGCATCATGGGAATAGGGCAGACCAGACTACAAAAGCCAATTCTTACACTGGGAAGGAAACAAGCTTCCGGGGACCGGTTTCTGCCATTACAGGCGTCTTCGGCCCGGCTTGCTTGAATCCTGATGGTGCAATGAGCAAGGGACTCACATCTGAGTATACCCTTCCACGCTTAGGGTGGACAAAATTATTTACAAGAAGGGGTGGTGATGGACAGAGTCTCTGAATTAAGCAGAGTACTCTCACCCAGTCAAGAGATCAGGGCTAGATCCAACACCGTTTTTTAGCTCATTGCACCATCCCAGTTTCAGAACCTGGCTGTATGCAAATTAGTCTGTCCCTGGCCCAGTGCATCATGGGAACAGGGCAGAACAGACTACAAAAGCCAATTCTTACACTGGGAAGGAAACAAGCTTCCGGGGACCGATTTCTGCCATTACAGGCGTCTTCGGCCCGGCTTGCTTGAATCCTGATGGTGCAATGAGCAAGGGACTCACATCTGAGTATACCCTTCCACGCTTAGGGTGGACAAAATTATTTACAACAAGGGGTGGTGATGGACAGAGTCTCTGAATTAAGCAGAGTACTCTCACCCAGTCAAGAGATCAGGGCTAGATCCAACACCGTTTTTTAGCTCATTGCACCATCCCAGTTTCAGAACCTGGCTGTATGCAAATTAGTCTGTCCCTGGCCCAGTGCATCATGGGAACAGGGCAGACCAGACTACAAAAGCCAATTCTTACACTGGGAAGGAAACAAGCTTCCGTGGACCGGTTTCTGCCATTACAGGCGTCTTCCGCCCGGCTTGCTTGAATCCTGATGGTGCAATGAGCAAGGGACTCACATCTGAGTATACCCTTCCACGCTTAGGGTGGACAAAATTATTTACAACAAGGGGTGGTGATGGACAGAGTCTCTGAATTAAGCAGAGTACTCTCACCCAGTCAAGAGATCAGGGCTAGATCCAACACCGTTTTTTAGCTCATTGCACCATCCCAGTTTCAGAACCTGGCTGTATGCAAATTAGTCTGTCCCTGGCCCAGTGCATCATGGGAACAGGGCAGACCAGACTACAAAATCCAATTCTTACACTGGGAAGGAAACAAGCTTCCGGGGACCGGTTTCTGCCATTACAGGCGTCTTCGGCCCGGCTTGCTTGAATCCTGATGGTGCAATGAGCAAGGGACTCACATCTGAGTATACCCTTCCACGCTTAGGGTGGACAAAATTATTTACAACAAGGGGTGGTGATGGACAGAGTCTCTGAATTAAGCAGAGTACTCTCACCCAGTCAAGAGATCAGGGCTAGATCCAACACCGTTTTTTAGCTCATTGCACCATCCCAGTTTCAGAACCTGGCTGTATGCAAATTAGTCTGTCCCTGGCCCAGTGCATCATGGGAACAGGGCAGACCAGACTACAAAAGCCAATTCTTACACTGGGAAGGAAACAAGCTTCCGGGGACCGGTTTCTGCCATTACAGGCGTCTTCGGCCCGGCTTGCTTGAATCCTGATGGTGCAATGAGCAAGGGACTCACATCTGAGTATACCCTTCCACGCTTAGGGTGGACAAAATTATTTACAACAAGGGGTGGTGATGGACAGAGTCTCTGAATTAAGCTGAGTACTCTCACCCAGTCAAGAGATCAGGGCTAGATCCAGCACCGTTTTTTAGCTCATTGCACCATCCCAGTTTCAGAACCTGGCTGTATGCAAATTAGTCTGTCCCTGGCCCAGTGCATCATGGGAACAGGGCAGACCAGACTACAAAAGCCAATTCTTACACTGGGAAGGAAACAAGCTTCCGGGGACCGGTTTCTGCCATTACAGGCGTCTTCGGCCCGGCTTGCTTGAATCCTGATGGTGCAATGAGCAAGGGACTCACATCTGAGTATACCCTTCCACGCTTAGGGTGGACAAAATTATTTACAACAAGGGGTGGTGATGGACAGAGTCTCTGAATTAAGCAGAGTACTCTCACCCAGTCAAGAGATCAGGGCTAGATCCAACACCGTTTTTTAGCTCATTGCACCATCCCAGTTTCAGAACATGGCTGTATGCAAATTAGTCTGTCCCTGGCCCAGTGCATCATGGGAACAGGGCAGACCAGACTACAAAAGCCAATTCTTACACTGGGAAGGAAACAAGCTTCCGGGGACCGGTTTCTGCCATTACAGGCGTCTTCGGCCCAGCTTGCTTGAATCCTGATGGTGCAATGAGCAAGGGACTCACATCTGAGTATACCCTTCCACGCTTAGGGTGGACAAAATTATTTACAACAAGGGGTGGTGATGGACAGAGTCTCTGAATTAAGCAGAGTACTCTCACCCAGTCAAGAGATCAGGGCTAGATCCAACACCGTTTTTTAGCTCATTGCACCATCCCAGTTTCAGAACCTGGCTGTATGCAAATTAGTCTGTCCCTGGCCCAGTGCATCATGGGAACAGGGCAGACCAGACTACAAAAGCCAATTCTTACACTGGGAAGGAAACAAGCTTCCGGGGACCGGTTTCTGCCATTACAGGCGTCTTCGGCCCGGCTTGCTTGAATCCTGATGGTGCAATGAGCAAGGGACTCACATCTGAGTATACCCTTCCACGCTTAGGGTGGACAAAATAATTTACAACAAGGGGTGGTGATGGACAGAGTCTCTGAATTAAGCAGAGTACTCTCACCCAGTCAAGAGATCAGGGCTAGATCCAACACCGTTTTTTAGCTCATTGCACCATCCCAGTTTCAGAACCTGGCTGTATGCAAATTAGTCTGTCCCTGGCCCAGTGCATCATGGGAACAGGGCAGACCAGACTACAAAAGCCAATTCTTACACTGGGAAGGAAACAAGCTTCCGGGGACCGGTTTCTGCTATTACAGGCATCTTCGGCCCGGCTTGCTTGAATCCTGATGGTGCAATGAGCAAGGGACTCACATCTGAGTATACCCTTCCACGCTTAGGGTGGACAAAATTATTTACAACAAGGGGTGGTGATGGACAGAGTCTCTGAATTAAGCAGAGTACTCTCACCCAGTCAAGAGATCAGGGCTAGATCCAACACCGTTTTTGCACTGGGCCAGGGACAGACAAATTTGCATATAGCCAGGTTCTGAGCTGGGATGGGGCAGTGAGATAAATAACGGTGATGGATCAAGCCCTGATCTTTGGACTGGGTAAGAGTGGTCTGCTTAATTCAGACACTCTGTTCATCACCACCCCCTTTTCTGAATCGTTATTGGCCACTATAGGTGTGGCAGGGTATACTCAGACATGAGTCCCTTTCTCACTGCTCCATCAGGATTCAAGCAAGCCGGGCCGAAGAGGCTGAAATGCCAGAAACCGGTCCCCGGTAGCTTGTCTCCTTTCTGGTGAAGAATTGGCTTGGTAGTTTGGTCTGCCCTGTTCCCATGATGCACTGGGCCAGGGACAGACTAATTTGCATATAGCCAGGTTCTGAGCTGGGATGGGGCAGTGAGAGAAATAACGGTGATGGATCAAGCCCTGATCTTTGGACTGGGTAAGAGTGGTCTGCTTAATTCAGACACTCTGTTCATCACCACCCCCTTTTCTGAATCGCTTGTGGCCACTATAGGTGTGGCAGGGTATACTCAGACATGAGTCCCTTTCTCACTGCTCCATCAGGATTCAAGCAAGCCGGGCCGAAGAGGCTGAAATGCCAGAAACCGGTCCCCGGTAGCTTGTCTCCTTTCTGGTGAAGAATTGGCTTGGTAGTTTGGTCTGCCCTGTTCCCATGATGCACTGGGCCAGGGACAGACTAATTTGCATATAGCCAGGTTCTTAGCTGGGATGGGGCAGTGAGATAAATAACGGTGATGGATCAAGCCCTGATCTTTGGACTGGGTAAGAGTGGTCTGCTTAATTCAGACACTCTGTTCATCACCACCCCCTTTTCTGAACCAGAACAGCATTGGCATGCAGGAGCATCAACAATGATACTGTGGCCATGGAGGCATGGCTGCTTGATGGCGATAAAGCTGACAAGCCTGTTATGCGGTGCCAGGGGAGGCTTGACAGTTACGGGAGGCATAGGTGACAGCGTGATAGTCAGCCGGATCAGCACGGCACAGTCATTCCTGGGTGTGATATTGAGGCGGTGATCAGGGAGGTCCTGTGTTCAGGTAGGGATTAGAGAGGATATGCCCAGTCCACGGTCTGCGGAGAAGGCGGGGCAGTTTTGGGAGCTCAGGGGCATGTGCTGAGCACTTTGTCAACAAGGAAAGCAACTGGACTTAGTACGGGCTGCCACTCAGGGGCATTGTATTTGATACTGTGGCAAAGGGGGGTAATTAGAGTGGACAGATTTACCAAGCTATTTTTTCCATAGGCTGTCAGTAGGCGCGGGTCAGTGTTTTGGGGGCAGCTTTGGCCTGGCTTTGGGGCAAGTGACCAACAGGGCAGACAGTGTGTCCCGGTACGGCGCTGAATTTGTTTCTGGGTTAGTATGCGCAGATCAGAACTTCAGGGCATGTTGTTAGCGTGTCAGGCGACAGGGAGGGGCTCATACATGGCTTATGCTTTCTCCGGCGCACAGTGGGTGAGTCCTTAAGAGGTTCACGGTTACAAGGCTTGAGGGGCTGGCCTGCTTTGCAGGGAGCAAGAGAGTCAAAAAAAACACAGTGAGGTTTGTGATCGGTACAGTTTCTTTGGCATTCGTTTGAACTGGGATAGTGGTTGTGAGTGGGACAGTCGAGTGGTCCGCAGTGCAGGATAGTTTTGGTCAGGGATACTTCACATTTTCCAGACATGTGGTTTTTAGGTTTTTGGGTGGGACCCCCCAATTTTTCTCTCCGGAAACTGTGGGGTAGGTGCGGTAGGTTATTCCTTAAGTTCCTCGGGTGTGTCTCTGGAGAACCCTTTAGTTGTGGTTTTTTCCCGCTCATCGGGGTGGTTTTGGGGGGTTTACCATTGGTTCGGCAGTGGTATGGTTAAACTAGTAAGCTTAGGGGTAGCCTACTGGGAACAGCATACATTCAGATTTTTACACGCCTACCATAAATCGGTGAGGTCTTGGCAGGGTGCAGGGACGTGTAGTCTTCCTTGTGAGTTGAGTGGCACCGGGCTGGGGCTTGTTAGGTCACACTGGGGGGCCAAGGGGCAAATTAGTCCATTGTTCCGTGTTGCTGTGCATCTGCAGTCACACAAGGTCTTGGGAGTCTTGCCATGGGTTCGGGGCATGTAGGACCTGGGGTCTTGGGGTGAAAGGCATGTACTGCTGTTAGCAATGTGTTATGATCGGGGGTAGTGGTTTTTCAGATTTTCCGTTTTCTGAAATATTATGGTTGTTCTTCAGGTTCGGTTACAGTTGGAGGCTCCGGGGTGTCTGTTTCGATACGGGAGGAGTCTTTGTTTTACATGGGAAGATCAGCAAGAAAGAGAAGCAGGCTCGGAGTTTCCTGGGCCCCGCTTCATATTGTTTGCACATGGGATCGTATAGGAGGTGGGGGCCCAGGGGGGAGGTAGCTACTACCCTCTAAAAGATAGGCTGTTGGGGGCGGGGTGTAGGGGTTAGGAATTTCCGTACAGGTGAATTAGGCCAATGGTCGAGCGACAGCTAGGTGGGTTGAGTGCTGTCCATGCAGGGCAGGGTATGAGGACTTTTTAATTGGAGGCAATAGGATGTCGTAGAAGGGGTCTTTGGTGCCCGGATTTATTTTCTCGAAGCCCACGTGGCAGGCATTATCTATAACTCGTAGGTGATTTTAGGGTCTTTTTTCGTGGTTTCCTTTTTCTCATGGATAGGGTGGTGTCAGGTGCAGGTTTCTTTTGCAGAGGCTTCTTCACTTTTCCAAGTTTTTGGGGGGCAGAAAAAGGGGTAGTACACCCCCCCTTTTTCTGGGTGGTGGTTGTCAGTCAAGTTGGCATGTTTTAGCCAAGTTTATTCGTTATTGAGAGAGGAAACCAGGCTGAAAGGGTACGGGTAGACAGGTTCATGAGGTAGGATCTTTAAGGTGCTTTAGGAAGTTAGGTTAGTGACAGGTTAATAGTTGTAAAGTTTAAGGTTGAAAGGGCAAAGGTAAAAGGGTAAAGGTCAAAGTTCAAAGGCAAAGGCTAAAAGGTCACACCAAGGGTAAAAGGGTAAAGTTGAAAGGTCAAAGTTCAAAGGTTGAAAGCTAAAAGGTCACAGTAGGTGGTACTGTATTGCAGGTTTTAAATGTTTTGTCGGGGAACATTAGATGTGGGGGTAGCGTAATATAGGTAACAGCTTGTATAGTGAGGTTGTAGTTTTGTAAGGCATTTAGGCCAAGGGCCTTTTAATTGTGATGTGCACCTGTTTTAATAAAGCGGCCTTTTTCACACTATTTCTGTGTCAGTGGTCTGTGCCGGGCCCCATATTCCCCAAACTGCTATTCCGGCTTTGTCCTACCAGCTCCTGAACGTCGCGTCTGACACAAAATGGCCGCCCAAGGTTATAGTCTAATTTTCACGCACCCATGCAACAGTTTCTATAACATTCTGTTGTGGCCTATAATTCCTCCAAATGGATCAACATTATCTTGCCCTCTCCTTCAAGGCATCGTCTTGAAGTTTGCCCTCAGTGTTCGGATGACGTCATTCTTTGCTCCACAGTTCTGGTACCAATTGCAGCTGACCCAGAACCATTTCTTGCGATCGCGATCTCATCAAATTACAAGGAATATTACTCTCTTTTTCCACAGCTCTGCTCCATATCTTAACACACTGTACCTCCATCTGACAGTGTCCTCAGATGCAAGGTACCTTTTTTAAAATATAGGTATTGCTGACTATTTCATGTGTAGGTTCTCCATAAAATGTAGAGGCTGGTGGTTAATCAATCCTTCTTTGTAGCCCAATCGTTGCCAATGTTCAGTTTATAAATGATGACACATCCGCTTGAAATTGTTGGAAGGCTTATTTCAATTGAGCAGCACATACCACCAGCCCTTCAAGATCATGATCAACTCCACACTGACCCCTGTTCAGTTAAAACCATCAGAACCTTCAACTTATGGTACTTCACATGATAAGATGACATGTATAACATTTGTTACCAGCAACTTCACATCATAGGTGACATATGTAACATTCCATACCTAGCAAAAAGTCCTGACAGTCCCCTTTCTGCTTCTCTTCTCTCCCTGGTTTTCTGTTGCTCTCTCTTCCCCCTTGCCCTCTTCTGTGCACCACTCCCGCTTCTTTCTCACCTTCTACACATTCTTCTAACATGCAACACCTAGCAACAGGTCATGACAGTCCCCTTTGTGCTTCTCTCCTCTTCCCCTCCCTGGTTTTGTGTTGCTCTCTCTTCGCCCTCACCCTCTTCTGTGTTGTGCTCATCTGCTTATGCACCGCTCACGCTTCTTTCTCACCTGGGTCTGTAACTGCCTTTCTTCCCGATCAAATTGTTATCTCCCTGCCTGGATGACTTTTGCTGCCTCGTGCCTCAGTGTGACTTGCTCTTTGGCCTCTGCTCACTGCAGTTTCCCTGGTCATCGCATGCACCTGCTGGGCGCGGTCACTGTTTCCTTGCACCCTAATTACTCCTAGCTTTCTTCCCCTCCTATCTGCATTTGCCTGAATATCACTGTCTCTCCACCCAGCCCTCTTTTCCAGCCTCACCTCTGTGTGTCTTACTGCCTACCCTAGACTCCTGTGCCTCAGTGTTCCTTATCCCTCTTATTCTCTTTTAATTTAATATTTACTTCCCGCACTCAAGCACACAACCTTTCAACCTGGTACTGGTGCAAGCTTCTCATTTCGCAAGTACTGTGTGGTGTGGTGCACTGACACAATAAAATCAGAAAAAAATAATAGGAGGAAAGGTTTCTGAAAAATAATGATTTCAATAGACTTTTAAGTTTTCTATTGCAGCTCACAGCACCATTTGCATCGCACAGACATCACTAAGCAATACTTGTCACGCAGAGAAAATTCAGGTAAGAACACAAGCAAGTGTTTTACTATTATTTCACTGCTAGAAATGTTAATAAACGAGAGTGCAGCGTATATATTTAAAAGCATCCTCTGAATTTATCAGTGCACGTGTGGTGTGATACCGGGTGGCAGAGATGGGTAATATCATGCATTGTAACACATGGTGGCTCCCAGTAGCACAGTGCCTCGAGCAGTGGTGAGCACCCACTGGGTGCCTCCGTACCTGCCTATTACTGTCGGAGGTGAAGGCACCCTATATCTTCCCACATCCCAGTCACCCTAAGCTAGTGCCTTGTCATCAGAATTTGTTCACCTGTCGCTTTCCTGCATTCTGCTTATCACCCAGCTATCTCTCTTCTAAACAGACGCTTGCTTCTAAGATTGCAGGGCCCTTCCATATGGAGCATTGTAAATTTGCCAAGCGCACTGAAACATGGCCTGTCCACGGAGCTCTTTTTTTATTTGCTGCACTTTCACACGTGGCAGGCACAATGCCTTCAGTGAGCCTGTCGATTTTACAAGCTGACTTTAAAAGTGCTTCTCATAACTGTTGAAAGGATAGTGATATTTTGAATGGTCCTTTAACCCTTTGCGTGCTGGTGACAGAACCACTCCGTCACCAGCCACGGTCGCGCTGTGCTAATGACGGAGTGGTTCCGTCACGGCCGGGCCGCCGCTCCTGCGCAGCATCAATTCCCTCGCCTGCGCTGAGCGTTCTATTGAGTGGGCGGGGCCATGACGGAACCACTCCGTCACAAGCACAGCGCGCCCGTGGCTCTTGACAGAGTGGTTCCGTCACGAGCATGGCGGCGCCACGCGGCCCCCCCTATCCCCCAGCACCGCGGTGGAATTACAGCCAAGGGGTTAAAGGAGAGAAGAGCAACTGACCTAATCAAAGTAACATATCACCACCAGGCTTGGAGAGATATTTTATCATATGATTTCCAATTGAGAGTAACGGACTTAACAGTAATAGAGATAAGAAGGTTAAAAAGCTTAGATTGGGGTATAGATAAAATAGATGATAAGATGTAAGATTTACCAATAAGTATCTTGTATGTGAATGCCTCATAAATAGGAAGGATTTTAACAATAATATCCCAAACATTCTGCCAAAATTGAGATATTACAATACATTTAAAAAGCATATGTTTCAAAGTACCTTCACAACTTTTACAATTCCAACAAAATGAGAAATCAATACCTTTAGCTTTAAATAGTTTACAAGGGGTTCACAGACAAGTAAATAGAATAAAGGCATTAGTTTGAGATAAAGAAACAGGAAACCATCCTGATATATTGATGGTCCATATTTGAGTACACTCTTTTAATGGAGAAATTTGATAATAATTCTGCATTCCAAAAAGTAACCAAAAAGTAATATTAGTAGCATTACTACATTGAAGTTGCTAATAGAGTTTGGAAACAACATGCGAAGAAGCTGAAAATGCTTTAATACAACTTACCGAATCTGGAAGCATGAGGTGGGGTAGTATAGTTGGGAATGCATTAAGCAACATGTTGCACAGAATTTCATGTTTAAAAGCTTTGGAATTGGGCAACATATATCTAGCTTGTAATTCAGAAAAGGATAATAGGGTGTCATCAACATAAATATCTCAGAGAGAGAAAATGCCTTCTGATATCCAAGTTTTCCAGAAAGTAAGTGGATGGTTACATTTTAAAGTAGGGTTATGCCAAAGGGAAATCATAGTAGAATCAGTAATATGAGATGAGAAGGAGGTATCAAAATCTACAAAAATGAATTTATCACAAGCAATGATGGGGGAGGATTTAAAAAAAATTGTTTGAGTTAGACATGGTGAAAAGGGAGGATAGAGGAAATGGGGACACTAAGTTGTGTTAAATCCTTAACCATTTAGGAGTGTAGGTAGGGTCTGGACATGTGAACCAAAGTGCAATTTGCTTTAAAATAAAAGTTTTATGGTATTCAGGAAAATCAGGTAATCCGAATCCACCATTAAGTTTAGACAGTTTGAGTTTAGAGTATGCCAATCGAGGAGGTTTTTCATTCCATGTAAATTGTGAAATGAGCTTATCAATCTTTTTGTAAAAGGGAAGAGGCAATTGTACAGGGATCATAGATAAAGTGTAAAAAATAATTGGGGCTAATACCATTTTAGCAGTTTCAAGTTTCCCCCACCATGATAAATGTAGTGTAGACCACTGACAAAGTTTTTCTGTGAGTTTTTGTGAAGAAGCAGTTACAATTAAGGGTAACAGATTGTTTAAAGGGAAGTGCAAATAGTATACTTTCGTATTTAAGTTTGTCTTTCTGCCAGATAATTTCAGTATTATTCAATATTGAAGGAGTGCAGTGTACATTCAAAGGAAAACATTCTGTTTTATGAGTATTTAAGGAATAACCAGAGACAATAGAATAGTTACGTATAACCTCTAACACTGCAGGTAAAGATGTAGCTGGGTTACTTAGATATAACAAAACATCATCCCCATAAGCAGACGTTTACAGAACTAAATCAGCTAATACAATTCCTTCTATATCAACAGCTTTTCTCTCTTGCCAGTGTGGTTCTCCCCACTGCCAATGGCATAACCTTCTGTCCATCAATTGTTGTTTTTGCATTTGTCACCCCGAGTGGGACGGGTATGCTCAAACATGAGTCCCGTGCTCTCCATGCCACTGGAATCAAGCTATCCTGGCTGATGACAGATGATAGCCAGAAACCGGTCCTAGGATGCTTGATTCCGGTCCATGGAAGACATGACTTGGCAGTTCAGGCTGGACTGGTCCCATGAGGCACAGGGTCAAGACTGATTTGCATAAGGCCATGTCTGAACTGGGGTGGTGTGGTTAGTAAAATAACAATGGATTAAACCCTGATCTGTGACTGGGGGTACATTTTTTGCCATTGTTCAACATTCCGTCCATCAATTGTTGCTTTTGCATTTTTCACCCCGAGTGGGATGGGCATGCTCAGACGTGAGTCCTGTGCTCTCCATGCCACTGTAATCAAGCTATCCTGGCTGGTAGCCAGAAACCGGTCCTAGATGCTTGATCCTGGTCCAGGGAAGACATGGCTTGGCAGTTCAGGCTGGACTGTTCCCCTGAGGCACAGGGTCAAGAGTGATTTGCATATGGCAATGTCTGACCTGGAGTGATGTGGTGAGCAAAATAACGATGGATTAAACCAAGATCTGTGATTGGGGGTGAATGTTTTGCCATTGTGCTACATTCCGTCCATCAATTGTTGTTTTTGCATAACAAAACTTGAGGCAGCCCCCCTGCAAAGTGCAAAGAGTCCCCCCCCCCACCCTTGCCCATCACCTACGACTTTTGCTAAGTGTGCATGTGAAGCTCAGGGCCTCCGCCCACTATATGTATATTTTAAGGAAGTGTTAAAAAGAGGTATGCATCCAGCTGTGGTGTCTAGACAAACCAAAATAGCCAACAGAACAGAGCTCTGTGGCTATTCCATGGTAGACTATTGCTGAGTTGAGCAGCACTGAGATTATGTTACCCAAGTCATGCTCTATTACTTGCAGATAAATGGCCAGTCTACTGTTATTACTGTATTGAAGGCAAATGACTCATTGCCGGCCCTAATGAATTTACTGATTAGTAAGGACTGAATAAGGCTGCTTTTATTAAAGTGCAAAAATGACAAACAGTTTAGAGTTTGATAACTGGCTAGGAGGGGAACAACCCTCCGTTTCTAATGTATTGCTGTCCATGGATTAAAAAAAACGCAGCACAGAACCTACCAAACAATTACCTTCAATACTAGCCACAGGCAAGAATTAGATACAATAAAGCACTGTCCTCCAGCCATTGTCTTCTGAGAGAAATGTGCCACCCTGAGATCTTCTCTATTACTGCTGGTGCTCTGGCATTCCAGCAGCTACTTTGGTTTACTCTGTGAAGAACATCATCAGCGAGGAATCTGTTACAGAAATGTATGATACCCTGCTAGCAGAATGCCCCAAAGCTATGCAAATCTTGGAGGGAAAATGTCATAGTTATTTGAGTATTCACTCTTCATTTTCTTGATGGTGGATGATTTCCATCTTGTTGTTGCTAAATGCTTTTTTATATAAGAGATGCATAGCTGTTTATTTTTTATTTTCATAAATCGGTCTTGTCACTGCAAATCAGCCGTATGGCTGCTTGCATTAATAAAATATTGGACTGCATTGTGCTTGTTAACAGCCCATCGTTTAGTGGAGGGCAACCTACGATGAATCATTGCTCACTTGGGCTGAAAAGAGCTACAATGAGCTATGCATATTGAATATGGGTTACCATCTCTCCTCACTCAAATTTAGAAGCCCTCAGCTTCGTTGCAGAAGTTCATTCTTCTTCCCACAGTGTATGAGCCTCCCCCTCATTTTCTGATAACACAATCTGGGGTTATGACCACTTCCTCTTCTTTCTGTCTGCTTCAAAACAGGCAAGATCGGGGAGCATGGAATGTCTTGCTGCTGTGTCATGATCCTCAAGAACATCACCCCCATAGTGGCCCACCTTCTGGCAGCTCAGGCTCTGAGAATCAAAGTAACAGAATATCCGATTGGCCCAACAGGGGAAGGGTTATAGGGTAGGTACAGCTGGGAGGGGTCCCTGGAAAAAAAAGGCAAGCATCCAACAGACCATGTGCTCGAATGCAATGTTAAAGAAAGTCATATTTCAAAATGATATAACAACGAGCACATTATCAGATTAGTACATTCATATTATGTCATATGCTGATGGTCTCCAGAGGCCCAAGAAAATATAATAGGAAATGGCACATTAGTGGCGTGGACGTTCACTCCCTGAATGAAGTTATATATTATAGCACATATTGATAGTGCATGAACAGACACAAAAATCATCAAAGGTTGCTTGCGGAAGCATCTTGCCTCATAACAATTATGCTTCAAAATCAAAATTCACCGGAACCGTTAAGTCTAAGTACCACTCGATATGCTTTTACATATAGACATGAATTTTTGCCTGACTGTATCACTCTTAAATGTAGCTTCTCCTGAACCCCTGTTACATTCCTGAATTAAATACCACAAACATGGAAAGAGAGCACTTCATCAGGAAACAAGATTAAGAAATACTCTACACAGTGCCTCACCCTAAAATAGATGATAATGCGTTTCTCCACCCCAAACGGCTTGTAAAGTCCTTTGCAGGGAACTGCAGCACACAATGGGAGTCCACGCTGGTTTTCTTGCTGCTCCTCCAAATGCTGTCCTAACACCTGCCAAACGCACCTACCACCTTGCATAAAGAACAACTGTACCGCACTTATCTGACACAGAGATCCGATGGAGGCAGCCAAAATACTGCCAAACATTCGTCCACGCGGGTATAGCTGCAGCTCATGAGGAAATGCTCCAAAACCTTCAAAATAGCTGCAATCCAGAATAGTAGACACATGCCTTGGAACAGCATCGTACTAAAGTACCTGTCCCAAACCCCCACTACAAGCTCAGTCACCAGACACTGCCGGAGTGAAGAGAAACCCAATCCTCTACCCAGGTATCCACCTCTCCTGCCCTTGATAAATCACAGACAGGCGAGAAAAGATACCCTGGGAGAAGGGCGGAAAAAAGGGGAAAACAAGGACCCACAGCAAAGGATCTCCAATCCAATCTCCTTTACCTGGAGGGGGCGATGTTCGCAATAACTACTGCAGCAAAGAGAGGAAAAGAAACACAAAGAAAGAATTCATACAGATGAAAACAGAACATGTCCCCTCCCGTCCCTTCCATGCACTTGGCTTACCCTCACAAGGTCAAACTGTCCTCATAGGCGTATCGTTACTCCATAAGGTCCATAGGCAGAAAGTATCATGGGTGAAATATTCAAAAAAGGAACATAACTATTCCTACTCCAACTTCTCGGGCTAAACCTAAACGTGGTGAAAAAACCAGAGTCAGGAAAAAAAGCAAGGTATCCCTTCCAATAAATGGCAAACACAAACAAGCATTTACAATGCAACGGTTTCGCTTTTGACAAAGTTAGAGCTACTTGCATTGTAAATGACAAATTGTTTATTTATGTGTTGGTTTTGAAAACAGATAAAAAAATGGTATTGTCATTCACAATGTCAATAGCTTAATCTTTCGCAAATGCGAGACCTATTGCATTTGCACCCACACACACACACAGCCACACGCACACAGAGCCACACACACACACAGAGCCGCCCCCCCACACACAGCCCCCTGTCAACTCCTCTCAGCCTGCCCGTCTCGTGCTGGGAGCTATCCTGTTTCAGTGTTTACTTGCACGCCCAGATTTTGCACTCCTCATCTGCAGTGCCGTTTGTCCTCCTGGGCGAACTCTGTCAGAAATAACACCCCCTTTGCAGTTTGAGATGATCAAATAACGAGCCAAGAAAGAGAAAACACGACGATTTAGAACGTGCTTCATTTCAGTGTTTATTTTAAACGGATTGCCAAGCCGTTAATAAGCTTAAACTAGTTCACTTATACCGATAGTGCCTGTCCCCGGCTCTGTACATACATGTGGGATGTGAGGGGTTCTGAATAGAAAGAGCTCGGCGGCTCTGCGCTTCCTGCGGCAAATTAACTGGCTTCTGTCGGTGGGGCAGCCCCGCGCACAAGGGGAGGATGAAATTCTGAGCCCAACGCCTGCCACACCTGGATTACATCAGGTATGGCTACCACTCGGAGGTAAACCTCCACGTGAACAGCAAAGTATGAAAGATCTCCCTGCGACAGGCAGACTAATCCTAAATGACAATTCTACCCACACAGAGATCTGTGCATACCGTTGAGACACGGGTTCGAGTCCCGACAGATTCATCCAGCCTTTCAGCTATCCGATCGCGCTGATTAGATTAATATGAATAACTGAGACTTGTGCAGTGCAGTCCACCAAGAGCACCTACCGGAGGCCGGGGAGAGGAGCAGCAAAAGCAGCATCCGCTGGAAGGCGCAGCTCAACATGGCGAGAACGGAGTCCAGAGAAGAGAGAGCCGCCAGAGAAGCAGAGCCCACGGAGGAGTAGGCACAGTACAGCAGCGGTCCGTGGACACCCGCAGCAGGCTGCGAGAGATCAGCGCTGCGGACAAACCAAGCCTGACCAGAATGCAGTCGGAGACACAACGAAACACGCAAAGACGAACTGGACTTCCTCCGGCGGCGGTCGGCCTGAAGGAATAACCCCAAAAAAGTAAAAAAAAATAAAATAAACCACCGCTCACCGCCGCATGACGTAGGAAAAGGGGTGGGATGAGTAAAAATCGCGGGAACGCCCACGAATCTGCTCCGGCCATGACAGACAGATGTCTGTTCCAATGGCTAGCCTCCATTTATGGAGCTAGCCAATGGAACAGAGGGCGGATTCCCAAGCCACATACTGTAAACATTAGATTTCGCCTGCGCCAAAAAGCTGCGCGGTGTGCAGCTTTCGACGAGGCGAAACCTAAAAATAAAAAAAAATGAGAAAGGGCAAACGTCACCAAGTGATGGAGAGCCTTCGGGAACCTAATATCATTGATCGTGATCATTACCCAACAAGCGAGGCACTAAATAAAAGTCCAGGATGGGGAAGGCTCCAACGACGTCCTCAAAGTTTCAAAGATCAATCCAAATCCAGTCTTGAAGCGCGCTTCCAAACGCGCTTGAAATAACCACAGAGAAATGTCAGCGCGACCAACACAGCTGACGGCAAAGTCCTTCTGGGGCCAAAGACCGGAAACAAAAGCAAGCACAGAAGCACTGACATGCTTGGTTTAAATGCAGAACAAGCTGCCATGCATCTGCCACCTGCCGCCTCGTAGGGCAGCCAAACAGATAGCATCGAAAGAGGACAGGGAAAGAGAAATTACAAAGGCGTATCTACGCTCCCCCCTCCTAGTCATGACAGTACCTCCTCCCAAACGTCCTCCCCTTGGTCTGGGCTTAGAAGGGTGACGAGCATGAATGAGGCGTATCAAAAGGGGAGCATGCACCCCACTAGCTGACTCCCATGTACGATCCTTGGGAGGATACCCCTTCCAATCCACCAGATAAAACAGTCGACCCTGACGTCTACGAGAATTCAATATAGCACAAACCTCAAATTCCTCACCCATCTGTCAACACTGGAGGAGGCGGGAGCAACTCCTGGGAAGTGGCAACATATGGCTTCAACAGAGAGGTATGAAAGACAGGGTGCATCCGATAGTCAGGGGGCAAAACCAGTTCCATAGCCATGGGATTACCCACCCGCTCAATCTTAAACGGCCCAACATATCATGGCTGAAACTTCCTAGACCCTGCCAATCTCAAGTTCTTGGAGCCAACAACACCATATCCCCAGGGCCATACAAGGGAGTCAGGCAATGATGACGGTCACCCTTTGCCTTCATGCTAAGTTTAGCAGCCACTAGATGTTCCTGTGCTGTCTTCCATATGTACTGCAAAGCCTTACTCACGGCATTCACCGTTGGGACATATCCTGTGGGTTGAATCAGGAGGGCCTTCGGATGAAACCCCTTAGAACAGAAGAAAAGGGACATACTAATAGCTGAATGTACGCTGTTATATGCAAACTCGCCTTGGGAAGCGCCTTCCAGAAACTTCTCGTCAGAAATGTTAACAAACAATATATGTACTGTTCCATCATCTGTTTAGTACGTTCCGTCTGCCCATCCGATTGGGGATGGTACACAGAGGACAGCCGTAACTCCATCATTAACAGGGCACACAGTTCCCTCCAAAAATGTGAAATGAATGTGTGCCCCTATCTGACACTATAGCGATAGGAACACCATGCAGCCGCAACACCTGGGCCATGAAAACATCAGCCGATTCCTTAGCTGAGGGCACCTTAAGCATTGGTATGAAGTGTGCCATCTTAGTAAACAGGTCAGCCACTACCAAAATGGTGGTATAACCTTCTTCCATAGGGAGATCAGTTACAAAATCCATACTTATGGTGTACCTCGGAGAAGGAGAAACCGGCAAAGGAAGCAACAACCCTACAGGCGGAGTATGGGATGCATTATTTACTGCACTCACAGGACATGAAGCCACAAACACCTGTATATTCTGCCCTATTTTATCCCACCAAAACCAAAGTGGACATATCTCTTTGGTCTTAGCCACTCCAGGATGACTCACTAAGGAAAGAGAATGATACCAAGCTAGTACCTTCTTTCTCATCTCAGGGGGTATAAACAACTGTTCTCCATGATACAACAACCCATCTTGTAATTGACAAGCGACCTCCGATAACCATGGAGTCAAGTCCACTGCTAACAACTGATCCCTGACCATATCAAGGAAGTCCTCACTCGAATTGCATCCTATGATCCTATCTCCAGCAATAATAGGCATATCCTCCAAAGCTGCAGCCACTTCGAAGGGTGCTACGTGGATACGTGAAAGAGCATCAGACTTCCCTTGCTGACTAGCAGGTCTATAAGTGATCATGAAGTCATACTCGTTAAAGAATAACACCCACCTCATTTGTCTTGGGGTTAAAGCTCTTGCAGAATGAAAAAACTCTAGATTCTTATGATCTTTGTAGATAATAATGGTATGCCTATCCCCCCACAAGTAATGCATCCATTCCTGAAAGGATAGTTTTATTGCTAAAAGCGCCCTCTTCGTCACCGTATTTATTTAGTTATTTTTATTTTGAGAGTTTTATATAGCGCAAACAAGATCTTTGCAAATATCAGAGCGCTTTACAACAAGGGGGTAGTAAAAACAAGAGAGCAATTAACAAGCTTTTGAGAGACAGATAGTTGAGGTAGTAAATGGGAAGTAAAAATAAGGTAGATAAAAGAGGGAGCATAAACAATCAGTTAAACAATAATACAAATAGTCAATCTGATAAACAAATATTACAAATAGTCAGGAGTCTCAAAAAGTTCCAAAGTTAGGTACATGTTCAGGTGAATTTAGCCATGAGGATAGCTTTCACTTCTTTCTTAAAGAATGTAGTGGAGGTGATAAGTCTGGTTTCTGGAGGGAGTGAATTCCAGATCCTGGGTGCCATTCCTGAGAAGGAGCGCTTATATGTTTTTTCCTTCCGGAATCTAAGAGGTTTCAGAAGGAGATTCTTTGAGCTTCTAGTGGATCTTGAGCCACCAGAAATTGTCAGCTTCTGAGTAAGGTAACCGGGTGATCTGTGGTGTATAGCCCTTTGAGTCATGCATGCAATTTTCAGATGTATTCTGGCCTCAAAAGGCAGCCAGTTCAAGGATTTTAGGTCAGGGGAAATATGTGAGTGTTTTTTTGATCCAGTGATAAGTCTCGCTGCAGAGTTCAAAGAGGCTCTCAGGGGTGCATAGGGGGAGTCCGCAGAGGGCGACGCTACCGTAGTCTAAGCACGACATGATTAGGGCTTGTACTGCAGTTTGGAAGTCCTTGGTTGGGAGGAAGGGTTTAAGTTTCCTCAGGGTATTGATTTGGAAATTAGCTCCCTTAGTTGCGTTGCTGATATGCTGTTGCATGTTGAGATTGGTGTCAAGTGTTATGCCTAAAGATTTCGCTGAGTCCACGATAGTAGGTTGGACATTGAGCGCAGTTAGGTGCTTAAGCCAGGTTTGAGAGGGGGAGCTTTTCGCAGGAGGTGAGATCAGAAGGAACTCAGTTTTCAGGGCATTGAGTTTGAGGTGATTATCGGCAAGCCATGATTGAGTGTTTCTGAGCGTTGAGTTAGGAAGTTTGATGTCATTGGGGATTTGTAATTTCAGGTATAGTTGGGTGTCGTCTGCGTACATGTGAAAGTGTACATTAGATGCTTGTAGCAGGGTGGTGAGAGGTTCCATGACCAGGTTGAACAATGTTGGAGAAAGGGAAGATCCTTGTGGGACGCCTAGTGTTACCGGCACTGGTGGGGACATCAAGTTGTTGCTCTTGAATTTCTGAGACCGGTTATGTAGGAAGGAAGTGAACCATTTGAGAACTGTCCCAGATAGGCCCATTCTGGCATTTAACAACTCGAGTAAGTTCTTGTGTTTGACTGTGTCAAATGCTGAGGACAGATCAAGAAGGATGAGGAGGCAGGTATCGTTTTGATCAAGGATTTGGAGGGCGCCGTCAATTATGTGTGTAATAGCAGTCTCAGTACTGTGCCCTGCTCGGAAGCCTGATTGATGAGGGTTGAGGAGGTCAAACTGTTCAATGTGTTTCGTTAGTTGGAGTTGTACGCATTTTTCCAACAGTTTGGCAAGGGTGGGAATGTTGGTAATAGGACGGTAATTGTTTAAGTCAGAAGGGTCTGCTGTTGGTTTCTTGAGTATAGGTGTGACTTGTCCAACTTTGAGGGAGTCGGGGATGTGACCTTGCTAATGTGAGCTGTTGCTAATTTTGGTCCATAGTTGGAGGAGTATAGGGATGAAGTCTTTTACAGCGTTAGCAGGAAGGGGGTCTGTGAGGTGATTGGAAGGTTTCAATGTGGTGAGCAGTTTGTTAATTGTATCTTCAGAGTAGGTATCAAAGGATGACCATGCAGCATTGTTCTTTGGATCAGTGGGTGTTATGCTGTGGGGGTTGGAGTAAAGGTTTACGTCATTGAGTAGATCTTTCCTTATGTTATCAGTCTTTAGATTGAAGAAAGCAAAGAAGTCCTCACAGGATGGTATATCGCCTATTGTGCTATGCGATAGTTGGGGTTGTTCCTTGGATTGTGTATTGATTAGTTCAAACAGCTTTCTTGGTCGGTTTTTAGCTTGGTCGAGCTGGAGGCTGAAGAAATCTGATTTTGTGCGCTTGATTTTCCTGAAGTATGTATTTCTCTTTTCCTTCAGAGGTTTAAGTTTTAGTGCAGCAGGGGCTGATCTGTAGGTGCGCTCTGCCATGCGCATGGCCCGTCTATCTTCGTTGAGTCTACCATCATACCATGGGTTGGATTTTTTAGTGGAGACTCTTTTCAGTTGCAAGGGGGCGGCCTCATTGATAATAGAAGTCATAGAGTTGAGGTAGTGGTCGGTCAAAGATTGAACGTCCAGAGCACCGTTGGGGGGAAGGAGGAGATTGCAGCTATGGGAAGGTAAAGAGTTTGGATTGAGATTCTTCAGGTCCCTTTTCCAGACTTTGGATTTGGTGGGTTGAACCGGGTTAAGTTTAACTTTCTCATTGATGAAGAATGTGATAATGTGGTGGTCTGACCAGTCACAGGGTTGGATTGATCCAAGTTGGGTAGAGTTTTCTTTAGAAATGATAAGGTCGAGGATAGAGCCTTTATCATGTGTCGGGCTGTTGCAGATTTGGGTGAGGTCAAGAGCGTTGAGGTAATTTTTTAGGCTATTTACCACTGCGTCATTGTGATCATTCCAGTGGAGATTGAAGTCACCAAGGAAAATTTGAGTGTGTTGCCGACCGGAATTGGATGAAATTGTGTCCATGAGTTAATGGGTGAAGATGAGGTTGTCCCCAGGTGGGTGGTAGATGACGTGTAGAGAGCATATAGGTTTGCTCTCGCTGATGACATCTAGGCAGAAGTATTCCCATGAGGTGAGAGATGGGGAGCTGGCTCTAGTAACTGAGAGGTTGCTCCTAAAAATACATGCGATTCCACCGCATGATTTGCTAGGCCTGCCAAGTCTAATGATGTGGTAGTTGGGGGGAACTAGAATATCCATGATGGGTGTAGAAGATTCAGTTAACCAAGTTTCAGTCAGAATGGTTAGATCAAGGTCCAGTGAAATAATGAGATCAGCAACGTCTGAGGAGTGTCTAGGGGCCGACCTGCAGATGAGGAGTATGCATTTGAGCCTTGGGGTGTAGGGGGTGGTAGAGGGTTCTAGAGTGAGGGGGACTTTTTAAGGTTATTTGGGACGGAGCCTCTGTTGTTTTGAGTGGGGAGCCTAAGGCGTTAGGGTGAATCGTGGGGATGGAAAGGTGTGTGGTGGCTAGGTTGTTTTGGGTAACTGTGTCATATGAGCGGAGGAGGGTGTGTATGTCGTGGTCCGAGAGAGGATTGACGGTGCGACGGGAGCGGATGATGGGATTACGAGCGGGGGTAGAGGTCCAGTGTCGGAGGTTTTGTGTGAGAGGATGAGCAGGATGAGTGGGGGATTTGTTAGGGGGGAAGTGGTAGTAGGTAGGGAGTGTCTGGGTTCTTTGAAGAGTAACTCTTTGAGGGTGTGGAGATCTTCTTTGACTTGGAGGAGGGTGGACATAATCATGTCTAGCGTGGGATTGGGAGTGGAGTTGGGACTGGGTACTGAAAGTGTATAGGTGTCTATGTTACAGGAGTGTGGGGGAGGGGGTGTGATGCTATTGGAGGGGTTAGTGGTGTTAGTGAGTGGGTTAGTGGTGTTAGTGAGTGAGTTAGTGTTCGGAAGGGTAGGTATGTTGGGAGTGAGGGGAGAGGTTGAGTTAGGGGGGGAGGAATGATGAGGGGTGAGTGTAGGCTAGGCGTTGCGGGGGTGCAGGTGAGGTGGTGGGGACTAAGAGTGGGGGGGAGAGGTTGAGGGATGAGTGAGGGCTAGGGGAGACTGGGGTGCAAGTGAGGTAGTGAGGACCGAGAATGGGAGGGGAAAGGTTGCTAGCTGGGAGAGGGCTAGGGGTGGCTGGGGTGCCGGTGGTGTAGTGGGGGCTCGGAATGGGGGGGAGATAGGATGGGAGGAGGATCTATTTTGTGGAGGGGGAGTGTAGTTGAAGGAGGTAGGGTGTACTGAGAGTCCAGTAGGAAGTGGAAGGGCAGGGTTCTGTTGGGGGGAAGATGGGGTGGGGGTGGGGGTGGAGAGGATGTGGGATGAGGAAAGATCTAAGACTGTGATAGAGGGATGTGAGGTGACTGTAGCGGGTGGGTGATGGAATAGAGTAATGGGGGGAGGGGGATGTGTGTTAGTGATAGGAGGTGCTGTGGAGTCAGGGTTGTTAGGATTGGGGGCCAGATGAATTGGAGACTGAGGGTTGGAGATATATTTTTTGAACGTGGGGAACAAGTTGTCGAATAGGTCAAGGTTCCTGTCTGTGGCTTGAATTGAGATAATGCCGTTGTTATAGATGGTGATGTTTGCTGTAGCTGGGAAGGGTTGGGAAGGTGTGGTGGACAGTGTTAAGCCATGGGCGGATTTCCTGGTGGCGGAGATAGTAAGGAATGTGAGGAACGCTTTTCTCCATTGTGCTCTACGTGTAGTGTATAGGATGAAATCTGTGTTCTTGGGTCCATTGTTTAGTGATAAGTGAGTGTCAAAAAGGGGGTTTCAGGGTGTGACTTCAGGAAGTTGTGTTTAAAACGTTTGGCAGTTTTTTTGGAGAGCTCGGGGGGGGGGTAATTAATTTTATATGTGTGCTTGCCTATGGGTTCCATGTTGGGCGTAGAGGTGTAGGTGGGTGCCGGTAGTAGTGTGGATAGGTTAGGGGCTAAGGTAGGTGCGAGTAAGGTGAGGGTGGTTAGGCTAATAAGTGGTCAAGAAGAAGTGGAGAAATTGACTAGTCTAAAATGGCCACTTCCTTAGTCAAGGAGGGTAGAGAGGATTGACTAGTCTAAGATGGCCGCCAAGTTGGAGCAGGTAGAGAGAGGTATTGTAGTCCTTTTTTGTTGTTATCTTTTGAGACCAGTTTCACTTTCTGAGCCAGGGTTGACCGAGGAAGTCCAGTTTCTATCTTGTTGAGTGGGAAGAGGGGAGTACTATGTCTGTTTTGAGGGTTGCAGTGCCAGGCTTAGTTTTAGCTTTGTGAGGGACTGATAAAGATGGAGGCGAATTGTTGTTGTAGAAGTTTTATGGCCCCAGCCATTTTGGGAAACCGATCTTAGAAGTGTAAATACTTAAAGAATTAGGAGCGGTGAAGAAACAGAGACAGAAACAGTACCTTATCATGGTCCTGTGCGTCGAATGTGTTGGATTAATAGTCAGATCGATTCTGTCACCGTGGGATCATAGTCCTGTGTGTCGAATGTGTTGGAGTAATAGTCAGATTGATTCTGTCACCGTGGGATAATTCCGTATAATTCCGCTCCGCTGGCAGTAACGTTTTAGAGAAGTATTCAATGGGATGCATCAGTCCTGTCTCAATATCTCTCTGCAACAACACCCCTCCCACTGCATATTGGGAAGCATACGCCTCCACATAGAAAGGAAGAGCCGGAGCAGGATGTCTCAGTATGGGAGCAGATATGAACTTGCCCACCAAGGTCTCCAGCGATCTCTGAGCAGCAGCAGACCAAACAAAAGGTACCCCCTTCCGTAACAACGTTGTCATGGGTGTAATATAAAACAAAGAAGGAGTTCCCCCTAGATCCTATACGGGACGGGGTAATAGTTATAGGAAAAGAAAGTCCCACCTAGTATCTGCTATATAGCAGTGACTCTAGTCTAAGTCAAGGACCACAGTATTTCAGAAATTACAGGGTTGTTGTCCAAAAGTTGGGCAACAGTGTAAGCAGTAGATTTGAACATACATTTGTAAATGCACAAGGTACGTGAGAAGGAGTTCTGTGATAAAAAACACATATATACATCAACAATTCTGTAAAAATGTGACCTTTTAATAAATAAAACCTAGGAGAGACATTCTCTCTCTTGGAAAGAAACACAATATACACTATTACAACAGAATTAAAAATTGTTTAAAAAAATACACAATTATATCAAAGAAAAAACAAAAGTCGACGCGGCGTTTCGGTGCTTGTTTGAAGACACATTCTTCAGGACGGTTTATCTATTGGAAAGATTTATATATTTAATATACAGACTCCTCTTGTTTGACACGTACAAAAATACAACAGTATCATAAATAAACCATTGAGAGATTATTACATTTAATACTGAGTTGATCCAGTATTTCGATTACATAAGGGTTTTTGGAAATCTCTCCCTTTGGCATTGATAATTTTTAATCAATCAATGAGGGGAGGAAGAGTACTGATCCATTCAGTCTCCTTAGGAATAATCAATAAATCAAGAGGGGAAGGTTCACTTGTACTGCATAACCAGGGTATGCAGGTTGGTGTGGGGTGTTTCCCAAGTAAAAGACCCTCATGCACATGTAATTTAGGTTCTTTTAGCGGTATATGTTGTCTCCCCGCTCCTATTGACACGTGTGTGCATAATCCTTGGGTCAGTATTTTATGCACCCTCCGCCAGGAGGTATTTACCCTTGGTTAAAACAGTAGTGATCGTGAATAGTGAGTGATAAGTGCTCAAGGAAAGTTCTTTAAAATACACGAACAGACAGACTGAAACTTTAATTGGTCTGGGTTCGGGTAAACTCAATGAGTAGGTTTATGGTGTGCAGCTATGGAATGATTAAGAATTCAGGCGCACTAATTATAGTGAGGTTAAAATACGGTCTTAGCGGTTTTAAGACTTTAATACAATAATGGGCAGGATTAATTTACGCTTTAAAGACTATGGCAAAATAACTAATTAGATAACTAAATTTTTTTTTAAAGGGAATAGGAACCAAAGCGAATCTCCATTTGTCCCTTTTTTTATAGAAAGTTGATAAATACTCTGATTTAATAAAGACGTATCCAGGAATAAAGAAAAGTCAATTAATCTCTAATCCTTACGATCTACAAAAATCAAGCAGAAGCGTTTACTGCTGCGATAAGCTGACTTTAAAGGTATATATATCAAAAAAATTTTTGCTTATCACGAAGACTTTTGGAGAAGCTTACTGTTTCGTTAAAAAGGTGTGTATTTCTGTTCAGGGAAAAGACTGTTGATGTACAACAAACAAAGAAAGAATACGGTGGCCATTCTCCCC
The DNA here is from genome assembly GCF_964261635.1 of Lissotriton helveticus. Classification (NCBI taxonomy): domain Eukaryota; kingdom Metazoa; phylum Chordata; class Amphibia; order Caudata; family Salamandridae; genus Lissotriton; species Lissotriton helveticus. The sequence goes on along the minus strand of NC_136059.1, from coordinate 1,595,143,241 downwards.
ACAGCTTCGTCAATACCCCTGATTTTTATCAAACAGGCATGAGATATAATTAGTACAGAATTTGAGCATGGGAACTTCAACTCTAACAAATCCCCTAAAGTGCCATATGTATATATTTTCTCAGTGCAGGTGGTTTGCTTATTTTAAAAAAACGGAGTCTACAACAACGCAAATTTTAGAAACAAGCGGGTTGTCACAATCTCTTGTCTGCACAACATTTGTCTCCTTATCCTTTAAGGTATGTTCCAAGTTTAATTCCTGACAGAGTATCACCTAGAACACAGATTCAGAGAAATAGAAAAGTTAGGTATTTCCATCTACAAAGAGAATAATATGATGAAATGCATAAAAATTATCAATGCCAAAGGGAGAGATTTCCAAAAACCCTTATGTAATCGAAATACTGGATCAACTCAGTATTAAATGTAATAATCTCTCAATGGTTTATTCATGATACTGTTGTATTTTTGTACGTGTCAAGCAAGAGGAGTCTGTATAGTAAATATATAAATCTTTCCAATAGATAAACCGTCCTGAAGAAGGTGTCAAATCTTCAAACAAGCACCGAAACGCCGCGTCGACTTTTGGTTTTTCTTTGATATAATTGTGTATTTTTTTAAACAATTTTTAATCCTGTTGTAATAGTGTATATTGTGTTTCTTTCCAAGAGAGAGAATGTCTCTCCTAGGTTTTATTTAATAAAAGGTCACATTTGTACAGAATTGTTGATGTATATATGTGTTTTTTATCACAGAACTCCTTCTCACGTACCTTGTGCATTTACAAATGTGTGTTCAAATCTACTGCTTACACTGTTGCCCAACTTTTGGACAACAACCCTGTAATTTCTGAAATACTGTGGTCCTTGACTTAGACTAGAGTCACTGCTATATAGCAGAGTTATGGGTGTAATGACATCCGGGAAATGGGATATAAAACACCAATAGAAATTGGCAAATCCCAACAGGACTTGTACCTCTCTCACACTATCAGGCACTGGCCAGGTAGTAATAGCCTGCGTCTTTTTTGGGATCCATCTTTATACCATCAGATGAAATGATAAACCCCAAAAACTCCACACAAGAGACCCCAAAAGGGCCTTTTTCCAGTTTCACATACTAACTATAATCCGACGATTTTTGCAACACCAGTATGACGTGAGTATCATGCCCCCCAGCAGTGTTAGAGAAAATCAAGATGCCATATATGTAAACAACAACACTCACATCCAGATACTCTCTCAACACCTCATTCATTAAAAACTGGAAAGCCGCTGGGGCGTTTCAGGGCCCAAACGGCATGACACAGTATTCAAACAAACCAAACTTCGTTTGAAAAGCAGTTTTCCATTCGTCTCCAGACCAGACACAAATGAGATGGCATGCACTCGGCAAATCGAGTTTGGTGAATACTGTGGCATGCCGAACCTGATCCAACGCAAAAACAACAGTTGATGGACAGAATGCAGAACAATGCCATACATTCGCCCCAGTACAGAGATCTAGGCCTAAATCCATCGTTATTTTGCTGACCACACCAACCCAGTTCAGACATGGCCATATGCATATCAGCCTTGACCCTGTGCCTCGTGGGAACAGTCCAGCCCGAACTGCCAAGTCATGTCTTCCCTGGACCGGAATCAAGCATCCTAGGACCGGTTTCTGGTTGTCAGCCGTCATCAGCCAGGATAGCTTGACTCCAGTGGTGTGGAGAGCACGAGACTCACGTCTGAGCATACCCGTCCCACTCGGGGTGACAAATGCAAAAACAACAGTTGATGGACAGAATGCAGAACAATGTCATACATTCAACCCAGTACAGAGATCTGGGCCTAAATCCATCGTTATTTTGCTCACCACACCAACCCAGTTCAGACATGGCCATATGCAAATCAGCCTTGACCCTGTGCCTAATGGGAACAGTCCAGCCCGAACAGCACCGGAATCAAGGGCAATGGATATTTGTTTTTAATGGTCACCTTATGTAGTGCCCAATAGTCCACAAAGTTGTGAAGATCATCCTCCTTCTTTGGTATAAAAAAAAATAGAAGAAGAGACCAGTGAAGAGGATTGCCTAATAAAACCAGATGCCAACATCTCATCCAAATATGCCTCCAAATGCTGTTGTTCGGTTTCATACAATGCATAAACCCAATCCAATCTCCTTAACCTGGCGAGGGTGATGTGCCCAATAACTACTCCATAAGGTCAAAAGACAGAAAGTATCATGGGTGCAATATTCAAAAAAGGAACATAAATATTCCTACTCCAACTTCTCGGGAAAAACCCAAACGTGGGGAAAAAACCTGAGTCAGGAAAAAAGGCACCGGATCCTTTCCAAAAAAAGGCAAACACAAAAATGAAAAGAAAATGAGAAAGCGCAAAGGTCAGCAAGTGATGGATAGCCGCCGGGAACCTAATGTCACTGATCGTGATCATTACCCCACAAGCTAGGCACTAAAGAAGAGTCCACTATTGGGAAGGCTCCAACGACGTCCTCAAAGTTTCAAAAAGGGAAGTCAATCCAAACCCAGTCTCGAAGAAGCGATTCCAAACGCGCTTGAAATACCCACGGAGAAATATCAGCGATACCAACACAGCTGATGGCACAGTCCTTCCGGGGACCAAAGACCAGAAACAAAACTAAGCACAGAAGCAATGATGCGCTTTGCTTAAATGCAGAACAACCCCCTGGGAACCTACCACCGGCCCGCCCCCCACCCCGTAGGGCCACCCAACAGATAGCATAGAAAGAGGACAGGGAAAGAGAAATCACAAAGTCGTATCTACGCTACAGCCCCTGAGTCATGACAGTACCCTCCCACTGAGTGGCTTACTCTCATTGGAATATCACTTCCTGGGTTCAGTTGATGCCTGCGCCCATCTTACAATGATGCTGGACCTTAGAGGGTTTTCCTACACACCCACCATGAGCGGCCTCATGCAAGATGGCTTCTTTCTGCTGCATCTTTGCCTGCTCTTGTCCTTTAACAGAGGTGCGATATGGGCACACATGCCACAGATCCTGACAGGTTGAGAGTAGACACCCAAATAGGATGTAAGTGTATGGAGGTTGACATTATGCCTGATCTTTTAAACGGGGAAACCAGGGCACAGTCAAACCCTCTGCTAAACCTGCAGATGGGAGAAAATGAAGGCATGGCAGGTCCACGTCTGTCTTCATCCAGAAGACTGTCACCAAAGAGACGAGTCATGACTCTAGTTTTCCAGAGCGATACTTTCTTCCTAAGACAACAGCACAGATGCAAGTTGTGGTTGATAGAGCAGTAGTTGCTCGACTTACCACGCAGTAGAATAGAAGGGGTACTCGTCTTATAATTCTGAGTCAGTAGTCCAACAGGACAATGTGCAACATTCTAGATCTATCTACAATGAACAGTTTAAGCAAATGATTTCACGTATGCAGGAGATTGGTGGATTATCTTCATCACAAACTCCTTCAAGAGAGGAAGGTGACATGTTTGACAAATATGACCTTTTATCCACTTCTGGATTACCATTACATCAATCAATTAAATGCAACATTAACAGGCAATGGAATGATCCCTGAAAAATTGACAATGCCCAAATTTATAGCACAAATGTACACCACAGATGTGTTTGTCTGATAGCCAGCCGGTAGTTGCAGTCCTTCCCAGCCTCACACCGAGAATGTGGATGCGGTCATAGGATAAGACTTCCAGAGATTTAGTGGATCTTAAATTAGACACAATCTTGAAGAGAGTGTATGCTCATCCTAATCTGTCCTTGAGGGCCAAAGTATGAGCTTCCTATGTGCAGAGATAGCTGAAACTAGGTTGTCAGGCCTTTTTGATAAAACGCAAGATGGACTGGCCTTCTCAGAAGTTCTGAGTTTAATGGTACAATAAGTAGATTTGTTGGTAGACATAGTGTTTGACTCTGTAAGGGAGGCACATTTACTTGTGATTTTGTAGTAGAAACCAAGGGCAATTTCAGGGTTTGCAAGTGGTGTATTCAATCCAGTTAGAAACAATAATTCCTTCATATGCCACTTTGAGATAGCAAATGTTTTGGCAATGCGCTTGATGACATGATATAAAAAGCCTTTGAAAATTGGAACTTTGCGTTCCCTTTTCATTGCAAGTCTTTATGGCATAAAGATTAAAACACTTCATCTAAGGAGTATGGTTCTTCTAAAGCAAGAGGTACTCCTTCTTCTTGATATTTGACCCATTAAAAAAAATTCTATGACAAAGAGGACGAGTTGTTTTTTTTTCAAAGACTTTTTTGTTCTTCACAAAGCTTCCAGTGGTTTTTGTCAGGTTTTCGATCTCACGCACTTCAATGCACGAATCCTAAACATAACCTTCAAGATTGAAATGTTGCACAAAGTATTTCATTGATGTAACCATGAGAATAAATGTTCTGCCTAGACTAGATTTACAGGACACCTTTATGCACGTACACATTTGGATTTCTCACTAAAAAATGTTATGGTTTATCTTGTGCAGGTATCTGTTCAAATTTGCCTTGCTTCCTTTTGGCCTGAAAATGGCTACCAATCAGGAATGTCCAGCACAACTAGTGAAGCAGTTTCAATGTGCTAGGTTATGGTTCACCCCCACCTCAACATTTGGTTGATTCTTTCTTCTTATCATCTGACCAGACTCCACAGACGGAAAGCATTTCCTGCTCAGAGGAGGATTCTTTCTCTGCAAAAATGTGTGTCCCTGTTCTGGGAAACAAGGAACCCTCAGTCATACATTGTTTGAAAGTACAAGGCCATATGTATTTTATTTAATGGTACACCACAATGCACTCATTGTAGTCAGGTGACTATAAAACCGTTGCTATCTGTGCTCTTTCTAGTCTGGTTTCTGGGTCACTCTGCAAGGTTAACCACTAAGTCGCTAACGAGCTGAAGTTGTGTTGCCTTATAATTTGCCCTTATATCAGGAAGTGAGATACTACCATAATAACTTGATCCATACAGAGTTTATAATATGGCTATCCTTGGGTGCCTTTATTCCAGAGAAGTATCCTTAGTATTCTACCTAACCTATCAAAGTAGTTTCTGGTACCTCAACGGGGGTGTTCTGCAATACGTATAGAAATTTGGGAAAAGTAATCATTTTAAAAATAGAGGCTCTACCCATAACTGATAAGGGAAGTTTGTGACAGTTTTCTGCATCATATTGAAAATGCTCCACAACGCTATTATGGATTCCACTCTAAGAATATATCTCTGTTGGCCATTACCTTGAACCCCAAATACCTGAAGCTCTGTTGTCAGATGCAAAAGTCCTCCATCAGCACCTCTAGGCCTTCCCAATCCGCCATCTGGCAGAGGGGGCACTTATCATTGCGAATACGATATCCTGAATATGCCTCAAAATTACAGGAAATCGACTGGACTGCCGGGATTTCCATCAGTGGATTGGCAAGATAAATCAAACACTGTCCACATTTGTCACCTCCGGGAACCTTATATATCTACTCGGCAGTGCACACAACATACCACCAGTTCTAAGCATAATGCAATTAACCTACCCCTGCCTCGTACCTCTCCCTAAAGTAAACTTATCTGACAGGATCTTATTTACCCTCACTGTCACCGTAGGTGTCTTGTATTGCAGGGCCATTAATTTACACAAATTAGGCCCAAACCTAAATTGTCTCTTGGTTTTGTGTAGGTACCTCCAGTCAAAAAATCTGAAGGACTTTTCAATGCTCAACTGCAGTATGGCCCTGAGGTCAAATTCCCCTTTAATTTGATCAAGCCACACTTGGAGCTGTCTATGATAAAGAAGAGTGCCATCTGTGACATAAATCCTTCTTGGGCTTCATGTATAAGAAAGGAAATTACCTTGGCTTCCCTTGCTGCCAGAATCTTGTGCAACCTTTTTTTTTGCTATTCAAGAGTGAAATGGGCCTGTAGGAGGCACAAAGATCTCTGAGTTTGTCTTGTTTGGTATAGCAAGTAGATTGCGTGGTGACGAACTGGTGGGGGCTCCCATTTGATCCTGGCTCCAGATTCCAAAGATGCAGCTTTATGAGTGGGCCAAATGCTTACACAATTCAGGGGAGACAGTTGGCTCCCAGTTGTTCCCTGACTTCTTGTTTGTCAGGGCCTCCCCATTCTCCCTTTTGATAAAACTTCCTCAAATGCCTCCTGATCTAGCTCTTCCTCAAAAGCCTCCCGACCAGAATTTGTAACTCCCCTAGAAAAGCTTCTATATCTTTCTCTGTGAGTCCTTTCCTAACTGTGTACAACTTTATGAAACTACTGCACAAATGCCTGGGATTTATCTCTATCCGCGTGGACCAGCTCTCCAGTTTCTATCTGCACCTCAGATACCCATCTTACCACTTCTTCTCTCTGACCTAGCCATGCATACAGGCAGCTCACTTCGTCTCCTGTTTCGTACAACTTCCACTGTGTCAAGAGGTAATAATTTCAGGCTAAATTAAGAGTAAGGTTCTGGAACTGTTCCCTGATTTCTACTAACTGCTAGTATGTTTCTGAATTCCCCATTCATATCCAATCTTTTTCCAAGTCAAAAAGACCCTCTTCCAATGTAAGCACCTGTCGATCCTTGCTTTTCATCTTTAGAGCAACTCATTTGTGGGCCTTGTTCCTGGGCACCGTCATCTATGCCTACCAGAAAGTGACAGGAGAGTCCATGGACTCCTCAATGTCCTCAAAGTACAGCTTGGAGTCAACCTGTAGGACGCCAACAAGTTCTTTGACTTGTAGCGCCCATATGTCTACTCATCAGGTCCATGTTGTATCTCTGTCACATACACCTATTATGACCTGCAGTGGTGAGTGGTCCGAAATACCCTTGCTAGGTCCTCAGCTTCCTGTACCCATTTAATTTGATCTGCCAAGATAAACACAATGTGTAAGTGGGAGAGGGATCTAGAGATCTGTCACCCATTAAAGAACCAAGTATTGTCTATCTGCGTGTTGTGTAAATCTCCACACGTCCACCAATCTTAACACATGTACCAAACGTGCCAAGACCATGAGTGTTTATATTGACAATGCATGGGGTAAGCATTTGTCATGCTCCTAGTTCATTGTTCAAAATCTTAACCCACAACATGCTAACCTGCCCCCAAATCTACTAATTTGGGAACCAATTTTCCAAGGATTTAACGTTGACACTTCGGGGGTGCAAATACATTTACTAAGAGGGGCTCCCTCCTATTCCACCGTATACAGCTATAAATACAACCCTCAGGATTTACAAACCTGGATGGAAGAATGTTTCTTTGTCAGAGCAGCTACCCATCTTGATCCTATCATTATCCCTGCATTTGTCTAAATAGTGCAAAGCAGCCTCTGTGGAGGCATTTGTAGTTGTTCCCCAACAGGTACATGTCTTGCTGCTGCATGAAAACTCAACCAATTCATGTTCTATGGTAGGACCTTTAGGTATCATATAGTGAGTACGCAATATCGCAATTAGAAATAGTCTGAGGATTTTCTCAGTGACTGAGAGTTTAACAGGTTCTTATGTGTCCCTTCTGTTCACCCTGCCTTCAGTGTGTGCAGTGTCGTTAAAATGTACCTTATAACCCTGTACCTCCCTACCAGAAAGTGGGTTAGGCAAAGAGTCCGTTTATGACGGAGGGTGGCATGAGGGGTAGGGAAGCTTCATGGATGGTTATCAACGTATCACAAAGAGCAGGCCCGTTGTCATGGATGGTCATCGCCGTAGCGTGTAGATCCTTTTGTTGTCGCGGGGAGTCGTCCCGGAGCTTCAAATTGCTATTCCCCATGAACGGTCAATGCTGTAGCGGGAAGGTTAGGGTTGATCAAACATCACTTGGGTGGTTTGTGCGGGCGACCAAGTTTTGGCACCAACTGGTCCATTCATGCTTGCAAAGGGCCCACAAACTTCAATTCAGCTCCACTAAGGCCACGCCAGGGGTCCAGGACCTGAGGGACAACACTTGGGAGTCAGGGATCTGGGTGCTGGTTCAGGTGGTTGGAAGCCTGTTATGTCCCTGTGGCTCTGAACGGTAGGCCAGCAGACTAGCCTTTGGAGTCACTCTGGGAGTCCTGGGTTCAGGTGCAGGACCAATCCCCCTGACTCAGGCAGGAGTGCAGCAGGACAGCAATCCAGCAAGATAGCAGTCTAGCAGGGAAATAGCCCAGCAGGAAAGTAGTTCAGCATGGCAGCACAACAGTCCTTACTCCTGCCAGGGCAGCCACAGGTCTAGAAGTGTACTGAATAGTTGGTCTCTGATGTCCAATAATTATAACAGGTGCCTCCTTTGACGTGGGAGGAGCTTCCTGAGGTTTCCTATTGAAGTGCACAGGTTTCATGCCTTCCCTGCCCTGCTTCCAGGTGAATTACAGGGCTATGAATCCCTTTGTGTGAACACATCAAATTTCAACCTATGCTGATTTATTCAGTGAAACAGCATGAATAGTATGTACATTTGTATATAAGATACCCAAAAAGACTTGTGAAATGAGCCAGGAAGAAGGTGTGGTTCAACCCTAGGGAGAGCCTTTTGACACCAAAACAACGCACCACAGATCCTAAGAACAGGCTGATCTGTGTCACCACATACTGCACTCGCAGTAACGACATCAAACGGGTGATCAGTAAACATTGGAAGTTGATCTCTGATGATCTGGAACTACCTGACCACCCAATGCATTCTTTCAAGAAGGGCAAGAACTTCTAGGACCATGTGGTCCGCTCCTTACTACCAACTCTCCCACAGCAGGCTATTCACACTCTGTGGCATTTACCGGAGGTTGTGGGACATGTCATGTGTGGCCACTGTAAGGCGTGCAAACTTACCATACATACTAAGCAAATCATTTACAAAGAGCACACAATAGATTTGAAATCACACACTAATTGCAACACCACCGATGTAATTTATGCGATCACATGCCTATGCAAACTCATGTACATAGGCCAGACACTGCAGAAAGTGAAAGCGCATATCCTGCAGCACTGCAACAGGATAAGGTGTGGCACGGTAGGCGCCCCCCTTGTTGAGCATTTCCAGGCCCTTAACCACCTGCCTGCTAGCATTGGATGGGTGGTGCTTGAGGAAATTATACTGGGCATCAGGGGTGAGGACACTAATGCTGTCCTTAATACCAGAGAGTGCAAATGGATGCATTGCTTGAAGACTTACAGGAGGGTTTGAATGAAGTGGATGCAACCAATGACCAACTGTTTCGTCTCACTAGGGACTAACTGACCCTTCACCCTTGACATTTGTGGCTTAGAAGTAGAGCATTACTGGTGAGCACAATGCCAACATGATCTAGGCAGGGATCCACCTCGACTGCTCAGAAGAAGACAATCTAAGCAGGTGTTGTAAATCAGGACAAGAAGACATTACACATTTTTTGCCCAGATTTGGAAAGCGAAAGAAAAACTCCACTTAAGAGACTGCTTAATGAATGTGGTGTAAGGACATGTAGGCAAGCCCTGATTGCATCTTTAAACTCTGAAGATTCATTAATGAATTCAGCATTTGTGAAATTCCTACGTGCTGTAGAAAAAAAGTTGGAGGCTTTTACTTGATTTATTAAGGGATTGAGCTAACATGTATAATATATAATCAAGTCTTTGCACATAATCTGAAATGATTGATCTCTTTATAACTTAATCTATATGATTTATAAACAAGTTTTTGGATATAAGTTGGAATGATGCATTGTTTTATAATTTTAAAATTTGCTGATATTTTTGTTATTTTTGTAAGATTTTAATTAATCAAACAAATAAAATAAACTTGAAACTTGCTCCCTGTTTATACTTATGGTGGTCCCTACTGGGTGAAAAAGACCCCTGAGTCACCATGTTATTGACATACGTGTACATTGAGTGATATATTACAACTATGCGCCTTGTCCAAGAAAGCACTAGGGAATACAGTCATGATCACACTGTGAATGTATATTTTCCCTCACATGAGATTGGGTTCTAAGGCATCCAGGAAGTTTACCTTGTGTACTTGAAGGTAATTCCATACAGTCATGTAATTTACAAACAAATGCAGCATAGACAACTGTGCCCCTCCTGTCACCCGTTTTGTGATCATCTGAACGCCATGACCATTAAAATACTGACATGTCACGGTTCCACTGGTTTAATGCTCTGTTAAATTATCACATGCTGTATTAATTAAAATTTGGTTACTTGTTATTACGATGTTTATTCTGTTAGGCCACTCGTTCAATAGGTTTTTCCACACAGATGTACCTTAACTTTTATGCTTCCCTGCAAACGGTTTCTTGTTCTGCTATGAAGGACATGAAACACTAGCTACAGTATGTCAGATCATGCAAGAATCAGTCTGTCCTTCGAATTCCAGACTCATTTAATGAATTATTGCCCCCTAGGCACAATTGTGTTTAAATTATTTTACGATGTATTCTCATTTCTCTGTTCGATATGGAATAGGAAATTCTAACAATACGATGGTTTCCCCGCTAATTTCAGGATAATTAGTTTCCGTTTTTTTGAGTAAGTATATATTTCTTTCGCAAGATCATGCCTGCCGATAACTACAATCAGTGGTCAAAGTGGGCGGGATCGGCAGGGCACAGCCCCTACTTCTTTAATTTAATAGTCCGTTCCCCTACTTTATTATTTTAGATATGCGTCCCAGGACGGACAAAATAGCCCAGCCCAGAAGGAAAAGGGCTGTTGTTTCCTTCTTTCCCAGAGAAGTCAAGGACAGTCTCCACTTCTCCTGCTCTACTGCTAGCAGCCGCCCCCTCTCTTTCTCTTATTCTCTACCTTTTTGTCGGTGCTCCAGGTCACTTGTTGAAAACCGTGACTTTTCTTTCCTCTGCTTTCCTTTATCGTTCCCCTGCTAAATGGATCCAAAAAAGAGATAACACTTTTGCTGCAAATGTCTTTTTCTGACATTTTTCTATGCAGCCTCGATAGGAGAGAACAAAAGGTTTAAAATTTGAACAATAAATACATAACTAAATAAAGCAAGAGAGAGTGGTCGCAAATTGGCCTGATTGATTTTATTCACCCCCACACACATTAGTGGCACTTTACAGGGTTTGCCAGTGAAGCACTACTTTTCTTTTCTCATCTTTCTTTGAACAGCATTTTTACCCAAGTGGGGAAGTGCACCATTCATGGAGGTACTGCAATACCTGCTTGATGAGTGGATTGGAAAACGTTTACTGGGATCCTTATCAGTTCTTTTCCCTATTTTATTTCATAAAATGTGTACCACAGCTCTGTGTTCAGGGGTGTGGTCTTTTTAAGCCAAACTGCCTATGTTTTGCAAGGATATAAGCAATGGACTCTGAAATAGGTCCCTTCAGAGCCCTGTAGTCATGTGCATAAACGCTCGTTGATTTCTGAATAATGAGTGTAAAAGTGTTAAGTTGTGTTCCCTATGAGTGTTTGCTTTTTCCAGAATGTTGTTACTATTTTTCAGCCAGCGTATTACTCTTGTCTAATGTATAATTTGAATTGAATCTCATCTAGGTGTTTAAAGGGGGGCGCAATTTGGTTGCAGCTGAAGGCAGTGAGATTTTCTCTAAGTAGGGCAGTATGGTAGTCTACAATACTAGATTTGTTTAGTGTAGTAAGTCATGTGCCACGTCATTGGTGACCGACCCGTACGGGTTCAGGAATTGGTAATCTGCAGGCATGATGAACGTGCCAGCATCCAGCACCTGCCTGCGGTATGTGCACAAGGTGCACGACATTCCCCACAAGCTATAAACACCTGCATGCACCGAGCGCCCGTGTTAGTGTCTGGAGGCACTTGTACGACACGGTGAGGTGAGCAACATGTTTTAGAAAATATTCCCAAGGTTTAAGTGGTTTATGTCTTTTTAACCTGGCTCAAACTTAGAACATTGGCCTTAATAGCAGTTTTCAATCTCTGCCCTACAGGTTGGATTTACTCATCGACCGTGACAAGGCTATAAGGTATGTCCCAGTGTCTTTTTGTTAGGAGTAGTCTACTTATACCAGTGTACCCTATTACATGGGTTTTCTCCCGTTATGTCATTACAGAAATTACCGGTATAAATGAAATTCGTAGGGCATGTTGGAACTTTGATTACCACAGAGATAGTGCGTTTTAGATTTTATAGACCTTCATGTGGCGTTTCACATTTTTGCCATTACTATCTTTGCCCATGATGACCAGAACATTTGATGCTGGAAAATGGGACTCTTTTAACAATTGATTACTACTAGAACCATTCATTGATTCAGTGAGTATCAGTGGAAGTTTTTCCATGATAGACACAACATTTTTGTTCCGCTTACTGGTGCTTATACAGCGTTTTCCATTCACAGCACCAATTAATCAATCTTTAAACATGAGCTGACTATTTATTTCAGTTTCAGGCCCAGCTTGTGAGACAACCACCTCATAGGTATATCTTCACCAATGTACATGCTGGAGGACCTCTCTTCAGTAGTGTCTCTCGCTGTTCCAGATCTGAGCATGCCCACCATGGTTTTGATCTCTTTTGTGTGCCCCAGCGAGTGCGGCACTATACATCTCCCACGTTTTCTCCATGATCCCCATTGCACTGCTCTCCAGGGTCCTGGGGCCCTGTTCTAGCATTCTGCATGGGTCTTTCCTCTAACCATTTCCATGCCTGGTGATCATCTCCGGCTGACCATCAAATCCAGCCTTCATTTTCTCTTCCTCCCAGCTTCTCCCCCACCTTCCAACTTGAGGTCATCACATTATGAATCTACGAAATTCCATCTTGGTTGTCACCACACCTCTTCCCCCTTACATCATCAATAATCTTATCACTTAAATAACATAAAACATGCAATTAAAACTCTATTATCACAACATAACTGGAAATATCTCTAATCTACTAATCATACCATAAAACAATATGTTATACCTATTTACATATGACATGTACAGTTCACTAGCATTAACTAGCAATATCTCTAACAATATCTTTAACAATGTCTCTAATTTAGTAATCATACTATAAAACAATACATAACATCAATTTACCTAGTCACTATTAACTATAAATACATTGTCCATCGTTTCCTCATTGCCTGTTAGTTCCTTTATCCATTAACCTTACACACATCTCCCATACTCCATGTTGTTCCTTCTTCCAAAATTACTACACTCCATTTGGTTTCTCTTACCCTGCAAGGACTAAGTTACTTTCTAGCTCCTTTGTGTACTAAACCCCCCTTCGTTACAACAACCGAATATCCCTCTCCTTTTATTGTAATGCTGTACACTTTTCTCTTGCAATTCCTTAACTCTTTTCCTCACCTCCTCACAATCAACTCTCATAGCAACTCTTCCAGTCAACCATATAGGGAATTCCTTCCTGCACGGTTCCTTTCATTTCAAGGATATAAAAGGTGGCACACCTATCACAACATGAGGAGTAGTCCTATGTACCCAAATCATTCTTCTTAACTAATTTCTCCATGGAAGGTGATTAGCCAAAGAAAACTGGATGCTTTCCATTATTAAGTGGTCCACCCTCTTTACTAATCCATTTGCCTGTGGCCTCTCATGGTTTGTTGTTACTGTGTCCGTCGAGTTGAGTAAGAACATGGGACAGATCGGTATATTGGTAGCTGCTCTCGCTCCTTCAAGCCCAATAGAAGGTACCTCTGGTAGTATGGAGCCAACTCCCTCTATTTCCATCCTGTCACCCCAATCAGAGATGCCTATGGTACGCAGACATTCTATTCATCTCAAAGAAGGGCCATCTATGGCTTTCTTGGCCTGCAAACTATTCCACAACCCTTTCAGGTTTCACAACTCCAGTACCCAGGCAGCTTGGGGCAGGCTGCAACAGGGGGGACAGCCAAGAGACATTCTTATCTATTTCGGATCTTTCTGACAGTGACTTGGATGAGAGTCTGTATCAGCTGGCACAAACAGTAAGGCAACACAAACAGTATTTGCGTCTAACCCTGGTGACAATTGCTTGGACTTCACAAGTTAGATGTCCATGTACTCTGATCTCTCCGGTTCTTTGTCTCAATGGGGGGACAGGCAGGGTGGTCCGCAAGTGGATCAAGCAGAGGGTCTTGTGTTGGCAATGTTTGATCAAAGGGTAATTGACCCTGTTGCCTTGGGGGAGGGAGCAGAAGAGATGCTATGGAATCCTGATGGGACTGAGCTGACTTCATTGAAAATACCAGCCCTACCATCTTTACCTCCCGATCAGGAAATGAGGAGGGAGCCCTTGGTCCCTCTGCATCTTTTCCTATTCACCCGACTCATGATTCTCCTATGCTGGGGGCTACATATCATCTGCTTCTGCAGCATAGAGAGGACTAGAACAAGGTTTCATTAGCTCTGAAGTCCGCTCACCTTAAGACCCAAGTGGTTCTCTGTAAGCTATCTAAAAAGATGGATATTGTTCAGTCACATCCAGAAGTAGTGGAAGCCTCTTAGGTGGCTCTCCATAAGGAAGTATAAGCCAATAGCTCAGGGATTACCCAGCATGAACGGCAGATTGCCATTCTTTCATCAAGTGTGGCAGACTTGGAGAACAGACATGTCAGAATAATCTCCGCATTCAGGGGGTTACGGAATGGGCTGAAGGGGTAATCCATGTGGTTTTGTCTCTTCTGTGAGGCTATTACCCCTCTAAGCAATTGGAATATGGACTGTATGGTATAACGTGCACATCGTTTTCTATTTAGACCTCCTAGCAAGCTGTCCCAATACCCCCGGGCCATAATGATTTATATTGGGAACTGGTGATTTCTCTAGAAATAAATAGCATTCCATTATTCGACACAATAGTTCTAGGTATTCCTTCTTCCATGAAGGTTTCTTCAAGAAACTCTGTTACTCTAGCATTGTTCACTTGTTCCATACCTTTTAACACACACCATTTAGTGTGGTAATCTAACAGTTCCAAGACGCATCTGTTCCTTGATCCCAACCTTGCTACAGGTCCCAAAAAAAACATTGGTCTGTGGTTTTCCAGGGAAGGCCATACATTCCAACAGAGGCTGCCTCATTACCTTGGTCTTATCACTATTGGCACATGACACACTATTTCTCACCATTTCCTCAACATCACTGTCCATCCCAGGCCACCAGAATGCCTGTCACACTTTCGTTTTATTAACCCACTCCCTAAATGTCCCTCATGCTTAATACTGACAACATGTGTTCAAAACCCCACCTGAAAAATAAGTTGATTTTTTCTCATTAGTTTTCCATCAATTATACTCGATTCATGCTTAACTTTAAAAGTTTCATCTAATTCTTACCCCAACTCACTTCTTTCATCCCTTCTTTGTACCATACTGACTTCCACCTCTTTCATCATAAAATCATTCTTCCATGCCACATTCCACTCTTCTACATCTGTTGCCTTCTGTCCATCTGGTCACATTCTCCTCTGTCAAAAACTTCTACAATATCTTCCTCCTCCTCCACTGGCATTCTTGACAAATTATCTTCCAGCACATTTTTGCTGCAATTCACAAATTGCATTTCGAAATTGTAATCCATTACTGATACAACCACCTGGATATGTGAGGTGGTAAGAAATACTTTTATTTAATTTGTTAAAATCGTAAAAGGGTGGAACATACCACCATGTGGTAAACAACAACATATAGAATAAAACATGCCCCGTGTGCTGGGCACAAATGTACCAGTTGACAGTCTCCTGAGGTGGAAGCCGGGAGTAGATCTGTTACCTTCTGAATTGCGCCGCATGCTTCTTTTTTAAATTGCATTTAAGTTTTTTAACTTTGACTCTATGACAATCTCAGTCCTTGCTCACCTCTCAGCCAATTAGGCGCTGGGATTTGGAGGGACAACACGCACTCTAGTCGACCGCAAGAGCGGGCAGACATCTTGGGTGGCATCGCCAGTAGCGCTCTAGTGTTTCGCTCCTCGGAGATTACAAAAGAGGATGAAAACGTGTGCACACTGCACTAGTTGATAGTATCCTGAGGCGGAAGCCGGGAGTAGATCTGTTACCTTCTCAATTGCGCCCCATGCTTCTTTTTTAAATTGCACTTACGTTTTTTAACTTTGACTGTATGACGATCTCAGTCCTTACTCACCTCACAGCCAATTAGGCACTGGGATCTGGAGGGACAACTCACACTCCAGGAGCGTGCAGACATCTTGGGTGGCATCGCAAGTAGCGCACTAGTTATTTGTTCCTCAGAGATTACACAAGAGGATGGTAATGCGTGTGGGCCGGCAGTGTGCCAAAGGCAAGCCCGTCTGCGCCCGTCCACGCCCAGCCGAGTCCAGAGTCCAGAGAGACCTCCCCAGTCCAGGTAAATAATTGCCATCAAACCCTATATGTTATTCAGCTGAATCCCTGCTGGCTATTAGAGCGCTTGAACTTGCCAAGAACCAAACCCATATTAATTGCATTCAGAAGTTTCCCACTATGCTATGCTAGAAGGGCCGGTAACGTGTAATTATTGTCAATTTTAAACTGAACCACTAGTAGGGGATGCTCTACCCATCAGGAAAGCCCCAGATCCTGCTACTATGGGATCAAAAACATACTATGCAATGTTAGATCACTTGCAAAACATCCTTTTGAAATTTGGGACATGATTATCTCACATTCTCCTTCACTATGTTTTCTTACAGAAACATGGTTGAACCCCTCTAACCACCCCATGATAAATCTGGCTATCACAGAAAATTATAAATTCATTCACCTGGATAGGGAGGGAAGAACAGGAAGAGGCATAGCCATTGCTTTCCAAAATCACCTTACCGTGAATTGGGTTTTTACTCTAAGTAATAACTGTTTGGAATTGGGAATTTTCAAGGTCTCCTTATCCCCCTCTGATAGCTGGCACGGCGCCTTAATTTATCGGCCTCCAGGATCTCGAGCCATTTTTATAGATTATTTGGTCGAACACCTAGCTCTACATGTGCTTGCGGCAAATAAGTTAATCTTGTTGGGGGACTTTAATTTTCATGGGGAAAATCTCATCAACCCTGAGGTAAACAAACTTCTTTCCTCCCTGAAATTAATGAGACTTACACAACCAGTGGAAGGCCTGACACATCGATCTGGACACCTACTCGACCTAGTGTTTACCAACATTGACCAACTGAGCTGTGGCCCCCTGATCCCCTTAGATGGACTGATCATCCCATGATCACGTTTTTTTTCCATCAGTTCTGTCAGAAGAGCGTGGAACTATCCTAAAAAAAAAAACAGAACAGCATAGGCCATGGCATAATCTCTCCTTAGAAGCTTTCAATGAGATTTACTCCTTGGAATCAGTAAATAGCATCATGGAGGTATCCAAAAGTTGGAGGCTTTTAATGCCGCTTTAGAATCAGCTTTTGATGAGATTATACCAAAAAATATGGCACCTTTCAATGACGGATCTCGACACCCTGGTCCACAGAGGAGTAAAAGATGGAAAAAGCTAAATGTAGGCGATTGGAAAGAATCTGCCAAGCTAGCAAGGACCATCAAAATAGATTGTCATATAGACTGCTTTTGGCCAGATATCATCTGAATTTAAAAGCAGCTAGACGCATGTTTATTATTAATCAGATAGAACACACCAGCAAATCCCCGAAAACCCTGTTGAGTATAGTCAGGGATTTTGCATCATCAAAATTTTGCAAACAGTTGCCAATGGAATCTCAGGACCTCTTTGGCGACCTACTTCCAGGATAAGATATCCAAAATGCATGAGAATTTTTTTCCGTTAGCTCCTTCTATCTCTGAAACCCTGACCAAACTGGAGGATAGAGGAAAGGTAACAAAAAGTATCCTGGAGAGTTTTGAATTGACCACAATTGAGGAGGTCTCCAAAGGCCTTTCTTCTGCTAAATCTGGTACGCCGGTCGATCTTTGTCCTCCTAAAAGTGACATCTTTAACTGCTCTATACGAACTGGTACCATCCCCTCCACCTGGAAAGAGGCGTTTGTTCGCCCAGTATTAAAGAAACCTACAGCGGACCCCTCAATCCTTAGCAATTATCATCCTATCTCCCTACTACCACTCTTGGGTAAAGGGTTGCAAAGCATTATTAACAGACAATTAAGCTCCTATTTGGAACTTAATCATATTCTGGATCCATCGCAGTTGGGTTTCTCACCAGGTTTCAGTACTGAAACCGGCATTCTGGCTGTGACAGATTCTCTTAGACAGACAATACATTCAGGGGGCTCAGTGGTACTGATTCTCCTAGATCTCTCCACACCTATTGATACCATCTCTCATGCAAAGCTGGCAGGGAGACTATTCTCTTGTGTTATCCAAGGGACACCCCTGCAGTGGATACAACATTTTCTGTCTGAGAGAACTCAAACTGTCATGTTAGGACCCTATACTTCTGCAAAAATGATCTTGAGAAGGGCATTCCTCAGGGCTCTTGCTTACCTCCTACTCTCTTTATATATACATGGCCCCATTGGCAAGGATAGCCGAGCAGCTGGGTTTTGAGATCATCTCATACGCTGATGACGCGCAGCTTACGTTTACCATCGGTCCAAACCCAGAGCTAGAGAAAATCCATTTTGCAATCGGCATGCAGGTGATCCCTAATTGGATAACTGGAAACTGTCTTCAATTAAATCCAGAAAAAACGGAGGCCATGCTAATGGGAAAAGCCTCGGACATCTGGTCAGACGACTAGTGGCCCACCCAATTAGTTACAGCTCCTACTCCTAAATATTCAGTAAAAAATCTGGGTATAAAATTGGACCGGGCTCTGACCATGAAGGACCATATCGCGGCCACTACCCGCTCATGCTATTATAATCTACGACTACTTCAAAAAATACTCGCATTCATGCCTACCTACCATCGCAGGACCCTAGTGCAGGCAATAGTAATTAGTCGCTTAGACTATGGTAATGCTTTTCTGGCGGAGGTGGGAGAGACTCTCCTGGCTAAACTACAAGTGGTACAGAACACGGCAGCGAGAATGATTCTCAATCGTCCTGCAGGATCTCCTTTGATTCCGCTACTTAGAGAACTACACTGGTTATCCGTGAAAAAGAGATACTTTTTAAAATTTGTTGTTTAACACACAATGCTCTGAATGACAGAGGTCCTCTTTACTTACAAAAAACCTTGTAAAATATTCTCCCTCTAGGAGACTCAGATCCAGCACATTGGGTCTCCTTCAGGTTCCTTGAATTCATCTAACCCAGACCAGGGGTAGAGCTTTCTCATATCTTGCACCAAGATTCTCGAATCAGCTCCCCCAGGCTTTGCAAACATTCTCCAGTTACTGTATTTTTAGAAAACAGTTGAAAGCCTTTTCTGTTTTAAGCTGAATTCCCAGTTTCTTTTGACCCCTAACCCGCAGGACACTATTCTTCTAGGCAGCGCCGAGAAGCCCCAGCGTGAGTTGAGCGCTTTATAAACCAACTAACATAACATAACACACATGATGAGTAAAAACAGGAGAGTGCTTTTAACCCCTTGAGTGCTGGCCACGTTCAACGGACGTCGCATACACTACCTCGGTAGTGCTGCGCAAGTCCGTTGAACGTCGCGGCCCCACCCGCACAATAGAACGTTACGCACCAGTGCGGAATGTTCAGCTCAGCGGAGGGGTTAAATATACAAGAAGAATACAAATAGGAGTAGCACTTTATAAGACAATGGCCCTCTCATTGGAAGGGTGGGGCCAGCAAATGATATGTGAGTTGTAACTCTCCTTTCCAAACCTTTTCCCCCATGAAGATAAATGGCTTGTGGTCCATCCTCACTCTGAAAGGTAAGCACCACACATAAAACCTGAAATGATTAATCCCCCAGTAACATGCCAAGGCTTCCCCCTCTATCACAGAATATGTGATTTCTGCTCCTTGTAATCTTCTGGATGCGCAACCAATATCACACACCATGCCATCTTTAATCTGTCAGAATCACACTTATTCCTACAGTACTAGTATCCATTCTTACATATGTTTTTGCTGCAACATCAAAATGTCCTATCATGAGGGACTGCCTTTTACTTCCTCAAACACACGCTCACACTCCTCTCCCAGCTCAAATACTATGGCATTTTTCAAAAATTTCCTCAGTGGTTATAATACACCTGCAAAGGTTTTTCACAAATTTTGAACAATATTTTGTGAGTCAAAGAAATGATTTCAGTTCATCTTTACCAGATGGCTTTGATGCTTTCTAAATTGCTGCTATGATACTTTTCTTTGGTTTAAATCATTCTCTACTTAGAACATGTCCTAAGTACGTCACTTCCTTCCTTCTGATCTGGCATTTTCCTCTTTTTTATTGTCCATCCATGTTTCTGTAGCCTCTACATAACTTCTTTGAACAGCTGATCATGCTCACTTCCACCCCTGTCCACAACGAGTGTATCATCCTGGAAGCACAATATTTAATTCATATCCCCAAATATGTTCTTCGTTATTCTTTGATTAAAAGCAGAGGCTTAAGCAAGTCTAAAGGGCCTCCTCTTCTAATGAAAAGCTCCTAGATGGGTAATGAATAACGTAAGATGCCTAGTCTGAACATGTAGATTGGCCTGATGATATGCAGCCAACATATTTAATATGCTTAACACAACTCCTTTACCCTTAGTTTTCAACATTTAGATATATTAGGAAGTGGCAGCCTATCTACCCAGATACTCCTATTCAAATCACACAGGTCCATGCATAATCAGATCTGATCCCCCTTCTTCAGGTTATTTCACAATCAGTGAAAATTATTCAGAGGCCTCAATGGGCTCAATAATCTGTTGTAAATGATTAACTAATTCTTTGATGCAGAGATTGTCTCATCATGTTAGGAATGTTCCTCTGTCTAGGAACTACTGGTTTAGCACCTTTATAATTCTATGAAAAAAGCCTTCAGTAGCCCTAATTTATCAGAAAACACATGTGGATATTTCTTCACCAATTCATCCTGATCTTCCCAAAGTATCTCTTCCTCTTCATCATTCTCTGCTACCATTTCTGGTTCTTTTGCGTTTGGATTTATCATTATGTTCAAATTCTTTTGATGTTGCCACCCTAGGAAATCTGATCCATAGTCTGAAATATATATCCGTCCAATGACAGCCATTTCTTCAAATAGGATTGCCATCTATTCCATTGCAAGAATCTCTATTCTCCTGTCTGCATAGTCTACAGCCTTCATGTCTAGTTTTTTTTAGATATGAGTGTAAGTAAACTCCTGAGTCTACCAACACCTTTATGACCTTGTTATTCAATAGTGTTTAACAATGAGGTTTCTCTAACTTGTTGTTACTCTCTAATATCACTCCTTTCAATTCCATTACCTTTTCATTCATTGGATTATCACTTTTCCCAAATCATCCAATTCTTCCTGTACTGTTAGAGTTAACTTCTGAATTCTCTCACAATTGTCATGGATTTCCTGTTCAATTACTTGAATCTTTTTGTTGTCTCTGGTATCAACTTTTGTTCTACATACTTTCGCAAAATAGCCTCTTCTTCCACAGTTTCTTCAAATCACAGTACTGGCTCCACACATTGTGCTCAATGCAGTTTGGCCCGGAGCACCCCAGTGGAAACATTTCACCTCCTTCCAATTGGTGTTCTTCTGTCTCACATCTGCCTCAATCCTAGTTTTGAATACTTCCACTTAGTTTTTCTTCACATCCCTGCCTTTTTCTTTTTACCTATTGTACCTGGCTTCTATCTCATTTGTTGTCCTTTCCTTCTGATTGTCACTTGCATTATCAATTTATTTCAACTCTATCATATCGTGTTCCATACCCTTAGCAATTTGCATGATCTCCTCCAAACTAGCGTCCTTAATCAATAGTTTTCTTTAATCTTTTTATTGTTAATGCCATTCATGATTCAATCTCCTATAAGCGAGTCAGACTACTGCTCAATATGACAAGACAATGCTAGCCCTATCAACACAGCCACATATGATGCTCTACCTTCATCTAATTTTTTGTACTCTTGAAAAAATATCATGACATTCCAAAATCAGATTGGTTTTTTTATGAATCGTGAGACCAGCATTTCCATAGACATTTCAAAAACATTGTTAGGTTTTCCACCCCATACCTAACAACACCTCAGGCAACTCTTCATAGATTCTTCAGTCTTCCACAACAAGATGGTAAAGATGAATAGCTTGTCGTCTAAGAGATCCATATCTATCACCTCCAATGGCTAACATATTTGTAATTAATTTCTTCTGCCACTGTTTCCATGGTATTGGCGAATCTTCAGGTGTTGACAATAATGGTGGAGGTGATGCCATACTTTGATCTGCCATTTCCCTGCAAAGAATTCAATATTACAAACTAAAATATCAAGTTAAAATACAATTAATAAAAACACTCAAATTTAAAGTTTCTCCTTTCTTTTTTTTTACTGTCCATTTGTCAAATGTTCCTTATTTTTCTGGTTTAAGTCCTCCTTTTATTTATATGACTCTTTCCAAAGTTCCTTTTTAAGTCCTTGTCTGTTTTTGTTACAAGCTTGTATTATTTGAAGTAACTCCGCCTACCTGTTCAGTGTCCTGTTCTGAGTGAGTACACTTCTTTTTTCCAAACAATTAGACACTTGCCCCAGAAAGCGCTGTTACTGGCAATGCCTAGGAATTCAGGTAACCAACATGCTGTGCATGGCTTAAATCAGCCCTCAGCTTCCTCATGGCAGAATGCAGTTAAGTTACATGCAGCGCATAGCTTAAATTTGACATTGCTTTCCCCACAGCCACATCGCAGTTCATGAAAGCTGATGTAATTAAGCCAACATTTTTATTCATGCGCGGCTGGATCCGCTGTCGTTCTCCTCAAGGTCTGCTCAGGCTTTGTCTTGCGTGATGCTAGAAATACAGTAAATAAGGCTGTAGACTTGCGGCCTTGTCTTGCACTT
Source organism: Lissotriton helveticus (assembly GCF_964261635.1). Classification (NCBI taxonomy): domain Eukaryota; kingdom Metazoa; phylum Chordata; class Amphibia; order Caudata; family Salamandridae; genus Lissotriton; species Lissotriton helveticus. Next base: position 1,595,120,417 of record NC_136059.1, on the reverse strand, counting down.
GTAAATGGATGCAATATACTTAATGCACTTCCTAATGGATGTTTGACTTGTAATGTAGGTTTAATAGGTCGAAAAACAGTATGTATCAATGCTAGCATGTCACTTGCCTTATTTCCTTTCAGAATGTGTAATATGTAATGGGGGTCCAGTTTCTTTACCGGTGTGGGGGCACTCACCTTGGAGCTGCTGCTTCTCCTCTTCCTTGCCCTGCTGCTGCCCGTGTTGGTCCCCTCCCGCCGACTCAGCCCACAACATTGCAGCGAGGCGAGCGAGGAGCAGAGAGACCACAACCCCCAGCATCCCTAGCGGGGGAAGCCGCCTGCGCCCTCACCGCGCCCGGAGGCGCATTAATCACAGCTGTGCCCCCGCGTCGCGGGGCCGCGCGCGGGTCGCGCCGGGTTAAGCCTGGGACAAGGGCGGGACCGTCTGTGGCTGTCCGGGGCCGGCCGAGGCTGGGCTGGGCCACCCCCTTTGGCCGTCCGGACAAGATCAGACCTGAATCAGTTGATCACTGTGGAAAATAGACACTGGTATTCTATTATTATTACTTATCATTGACATTTTAACGTATTTTATCCCTATCAATTCTGACTCGTAAGCTTAAAGTTAATCTCTTTTTACTGCTTAAATATTGTATTAGGTTCGTAATGTAAAGGAAGGACACATTCATTTAAAATTACCTGAACTGTATAGTAACATTAAGGCAACCGTTGGATCTCTTGACCATGACTAAACGTAAGATAAACAAGGGGATCTCTGGTATTCCTGAGACCCCCAGAACTACAATAGACTGCTACCTGGTAAAAGCTGTTAGCGCTATTAATCAAGAGATCGATAAGGCAGAACGAAGACTCTCGTTGGGTCTAGGTAACCTACCTGACCCTGTAACTATGCTTGTCACCCAAGCCGAATCTGGCTTTATAACCAACACACCTACTAATATTCCCCATAACCCCAACCTACCACTCTCAGGTGTCACAAGTAATTCTGAGCCAGATGGACCTCTTTGTCCTCTCTCAAATAATGGTTCACCTTCCCCTAAAAGAAAGCGAAATTGTAGGAGGGCCCAGCCTAAACCACCAAACCAGGGCCCTGCTAAAAAAGGTACTAATGCCCCCACGCACCCACCTCTAGTGGAAGTACAAACGACAACAGGAACCCTCAGTAGAGAGCAGGTCACTATGATCATAGACCTAGCAACAAGCTCTCTAGTAACACACATTAAGCGTCTTGAGGATAGAATAGAGGAACTTAAAGAAGAAGTGAGTAGATTAAAGGATGAAATCATAACATTGGGAAAAGGCAAGATAGTGAGCATAACAGAGAGTTTGGTTCCCATTCAAGGACATGTAGCTACCCTGGGGATTGAAGGCCCCTGTATAATGACAGAAGGGGAAGGGCTATTTAATAGCCCAAGCCCAGATTTGCAATATACTAGAAGCATCCCAATTAGCCCGGGACAGCGTACGGCTCTACCAGGAAATAGTACTCTAGGAAGAAATAAAGAGACAAAACAGGGAGACATAAACAAATCTGTTAAAGAATCACAGGGAGTAAAAAGACCGAGGACAATTGACCTACCCCCTGCATGTTGCCCGTACGTAACTGTACTAGCCAATGTCCCCCCACTTACACCTGGTGCCTTAGAATCACATGACTCACTTAAAAATAAGGTTGTGGATTGGGTCCATCGCAACAGTGGTTTCCCCATAGCTTGCACCAACCAAAAACTAGGAGAGTCAATTGGATTGGCACATCCAATAAAACACTCAAGGGGGATTGTATCATTGTAAATTTTAATAATCCCCATTACGCCCGGATAGTTTTAGAGAAAGGTCCTACTCGGCATCTTAATGCTGGAAGTTTCTCTTTACTCCCGTTGGGGTATATTTACAGACACCTTCAAGTAGATGGTTCAATGGTACAAGACTGGTACAGGAAGAGTCTAAACCCTCATAATCCGGTAGTACATTACCCCGCTGTCCTGACGTTGAACAGATATCTCCCTTTAAAATCACTAGAGGAGATAGATTGACATAATCTTGACCGCCATAGCATTTGCATGGTGGACAAGACAGTATGATTATCCAAGGGGACGCAAGACTGCCGGAAAGCCCTACCCAGGTTGACAATAACGCAGAGGGTAACAGGCTAACAGGAGCGTTTAATCAAGATCTAGAAAGTCCAGAGAATTGTTTTCCTAAGGAAGTGGTTGATATACCAAAGGAAACCAGTGCTGTTAGGCCTCCACCGGGCGAAGTAGTAGACCCCAGGGCGGGAGTTTATGGTATTGGTAACGGGTACAGTCTTGTTACCTGGAATATTGCAGGGTGGTCTCGGAAGATAGATTCCCTGGGCTGGAAGGATTTTGTAAATAGCCACGACATTTTATGTCTCCAGGAGAATTGGTGTACGGAGCATATCAATTTTGATGGGTATGTTTCATTTAATCTACCTGCCCTGGGATCCGCCGCTGACAGAGCAAAAGGAGGCCTCTTAACACTTATATCTGTTAAACTGCCAGTGGAAGTTAAACTGTATAAAATGGTTGGATGCCATTCACAAGTGTTGTGGCTACAACACAAAAATGGCAGTAACGTTTTGTTAATTAACTTTTATAACAACCAATTTTGATTTTATATGGGGGGGGTGATTTTAATATTTCCAAGCGTCCCTTCTCCCTAACGAAAGTCTGTGGGTTTAATAACGATTCAGGTGACAAACGTGTTCACTTTCTGCACAGTACCTATGAGAGGCGCTGAACTCTGTTATGGCCAAATTTGATATGGAGGTGTTGCAGTGTGCCAAAGATGGCGATGGTAACTCTGTACCGACATTCACAGGCAGGAATGCCTGCACTATCATAGATCACCTGTTGACCTCTGTAAATATTAGTACAAGCTGCACCACCCCGAAGATAATAGATTAATCTATTAATGACCATAACTGTATTGTTTCAGCACTCTGTATATAGGGCCCTAGAGATCAGATTACCCAAACCGCCATAGATAATATTACCCCATGTAAACCTAATGGCCCTAGGATTAAGTGGAAAGTGGAAAATTCTGACAAGTTTTTTAAAAGTATTGTCACAGCATGCCAAGCCGAGCTATACGATTGCCTGGATGACAATATTGATTCCTTGCATACTCTAATATGCTTTAGTAAGATTAATGGTAAAATCAAAAGCATTCTAACTGCAACTAAGGTAAATAGGTTAGTGCAGAATAAAGGGTGGTTTGACCATGCTTGCACGCAATCTTTGCTGCAGCTGAAGCAAGCCCTATCAAGTAGACCTAGGGATAGGTCAATTGTTACCAACCTGAGACCAGCTTATAAAGAACACCTAAAACGAAGAAAGAAGGAGCTACAGGAAGAAGCCTAGGATAAACTGACCAAGGCAGTAGAGTTATTCAACAGCAAGCTGTTTTGGGATACAGTTAATTCCCCTTTTTTAAGAAATGATGATGCCCCTGACTTAACATCCCATGTTAGTGAGGAAGCATGGGTAGCACATTTCTACGGAATCTTTGATTCTGGAAAAATTAGTCGGTATGTAGACATCTGGCTAATCCTCCCTCTTAACATTGTACTCTCAGAGGTAGAAAACTGCATTAGTAGTAGGAAGGGGGTAAAGCACCTGGGCCGGATGGCGTGCCAGTTGACCTGTATAAGGTCGAACCGGCTCTCTGGGGACTTGTATTAACCAGAGTTCTTAATGCGGCTGTATTGGAGGTTGCACCATCTAGTTGGGGCGAGTCCACAATTATCTATTATATATTTAAGAAAGAAAATAGATCTGTAGCCGGGACTATCGACCCATCTCTCTTCTAGACTCATCAGTCAAGATCATGAGCAGGGTCTTGTTGGTCAGGCTAGTAGAGTGGGCCGAGGATAACAGGATCTTGGCTCAGTCACAATATGGGTTTAGGAAAGGGCGAGGAACACTGGAGCAATGCATTAACTTAGATCTTTTAATAGGGAAATACACGCGTGCAAAGCAAGGATCATTATACCTCTGCTTTGCAGATCTAAGTAGTGCATTCGACTTAGTAAACCATGCCCTACTGTGGCTGATTTTTTGGTTCTCGGTGCCCCAGAGCCAATTATTTTCTTTCTGGCTAGACTTTATACTAAACTAACTGCCCGTGTGCGTTATGGACAAGCTGGAGAATGCACCTCTAAATTTAAGGTAAACTTAGGCATTAGGCAAGGCTGTGTACTTGCGCCTCTTCTCTTTACCCGTTTTATTAATGCTATTGATGCTCAACTTAAAATGGTTAAATGTGATGCACCACAGGTGGAGGGCCATGATGTACCAGTGCTGCTATATGCAGACGATGTGGTACTTCTTTCAAGGACTCCTTTAGGCCTCCAGAGATTGGTAGATAAGTTTGCAGATTTTATCAAGAGCAGAAAGCTGCAGATCAACAAAACTAAAACATATGCTTTGATCTGTGGCCACCGAGCAGTAAAAACGAAATCCTTCTATTTAGACCGCCAACAAATCTCATTAGTTGAGAAATTCTGCTACTTGGGTGTAACCTTCTCAAGCAGCGGAATGTGGATACAGGAGGTAATAAATGTTAGGGCCAAATTGGCCAAAAGTGCATATGTTTTTTTTTAATTTGCTGCTAAACTGGGGGACCGTCGTATCCATGATATGCTACACATTTATCAAACTAGATGCGTGTCGATATCACTCTATGGAGCCGGGGTCTGGGGCCATTTTCACCATGTAGAACTACAAACTGAGGAAAACAGATTCCTAAAAAAACTACTCTGTTTACCTATGTCAGCCTCCACCGAGCTCGTACACAACGAGCTAGGGATGGAATATCTGACAGATTTAATCAGGCTAAGACCACTGATGGTGTGGAGATCTATATGGCTGAAGGAGGAAACCACTTTCAATAGAAGTATTATTAATGAATGTCTTCGCCTGGACAAATGCCTACAGATCCCATGGCTCAAATATGTAGCAACAACATTTAAGGATATTTTTATTTTAAATATTATGGAAAATCCCAGCAGTGTAATTGAAATCCCAAAGAAAGAAATCAAACACACTTACATGAGGAAGATAGCCTCTGACCGCAAATGCAAAAGTGGGCAGTCAATAACCTTTAAGTTTTATACTTTACATGTGGATACTGTTGGGTTTCAACATTACCTAACAACGGTCACAAGGTCATCGCACCGGTTTATACTCACCAGAATGAGACTAGGTATTGTACACCATCTGGTGTCATTCCCATGTATTAAAAAATAACCTACTGTCCCATGTCCATGTGACGGCGTCACTAAACAGTGCACTATGCACTTTCTCCTCATTTGTGATTTATTTCTGCACCTTCGTATTGCCTTTCTCAAACCCCTTTTTAAAAAATATGGCACTTTATCTGTAAATGCTGCTATGAGTCTGCTGTTTTTACTACATGAGCCGGATATCTGTTTTTATACTGCAACTTATATCTTAAAATCAATTACTGGCAGAAAGAGTATGATATTATTGTACCCTGATTGTTGCCATACCATATAATGTACTGTATATGTTTTTAACTTTGCCTGTGCTTTTATGATTGTTTTTAATAATCGAATAAAGCTTACTGAACTGAACTGTGTAATAATTTCCACTGTACAGGTCAACCAAGCATCTATTAACCCCATAAAGCGTTCCTTTAATATAATCCAGGGGCGGAGATGTTCATGTCTGTCCCCTGCACAGGTTGTTCTCGCTTGTTGACAATGTAAAGAGGAGTTCCGCATGCCTCTAGTTTTCATGTTCTTTATTAGCACAATTAGGTAACATCTCCAGCTGACATTCAAGTTGTTAGGTTTGAAATTCCTATCCCTGCAAAGCACTTGTTTCATGCTATATTAGGTTTGCAGTGTGTGGCTAAATAGATGCCATTCATATTCACGTAATGCAACCAACTGAGTTATCCCCGTAATGTGTAGGCCTCAGTTAGCGAGTGTGACTCCATTTTGTATTTCGTAATCCCTAATAGGCTGCTTACACTGTGCCTGAACTAGGTCCTATTACTCGCATTGCTTGCCTCAGCAGAACACTATATTTCATTATTATTTTTTCTTCTGTTCAAAGCTGTTTCTCGACTTGCTAATGAATGGGCCGTTCTGCCCTCGCATACCTATCCGCGTGTGTATTTTCTGCTCCCACGTTAGTAGATGCTGAGGCTTGGCACAGTAACCTTGAATTGTCTATAACCTCCATCTAGCAGGTGGTAGCTCATCCCTCTGTACCCTCTTTGTTCATGTTCAGCCCAGTCCGGTCTTTTTCTATTGTGGGCGTAGATAGAGGCTTCATGGGGGGGGGGGAGTGATTATTCACTGTGGACTGTTTGGGGGCCAGTCCCTCAGCCGGCATCTTAGGATGCAGGTCAGGATGGACTCCTCTGCAGAGTATTGCTAATAAAATGTATACTTGTATTCTCTACTGTCTGACCGACTCTCCATTCTTTGAAAGGCATAGCAGGTAGCTGTAAGTAACCAGGGTGCCCCCTAAGGGCCACTTCCTTTAAATGTATGCCTTCAGTTCCTCTACCTTCAGCTTCTCCCCCACATTCTAACTTGAGGTCATCACATTCCGAATCTATGGAAATTCCATCCTTGTCATCACCACAGTCTAGCCCTGGAAGAGTTCCCCAAGTTTGACCTGATAAAGCAGATCGTATTTTATGTCCATGGCTTGTCGCTTCTGCTTCACCTGCTAAAGTGACTTTTGTTGGCTGTGTACTAGTCTGGCATAGTCTGGGAATATGAGGGTCTTTTTGGAGTTATGAGATATCTCCCCCAGGCTCCGGACTGTACAAAGAAGTAAGTTCCTTTCTCTGTAGATCAAGTACGAAGCTAATATTGCTCTCGTTGGTGCACCTGGGAAAGTGGTGCATCTATCGCTAAGGTTTGAGGGCTCAATCTATTAAAAAACAGGTTTAAACTTGCTCCATAGATAGAAAAATAGTCAGAGAGTTTTCAAGAAATTGTTCTAGGGCAGGCACCATCCATGCCCCCTGTTGAACCTAAGAAATGTAAGTTATTTTGCCTTGAGTAGCCTTCAGCATCTTGGGTCGCCAACTCATTCACTGAGCCTTTTAGTTTTTGGATAGTTTGGCTAAGTTACTTAGCCGTTTCCTCCAGTGTTGCAAAGCGGGCTTGACTCAAGTTACCAGGCTTATAGTTTTATGGGGATCTTGCCTAAGCAATATTATGTCTGCTCCTGCCTCTCCAATGTTAGTTCTCCAATCCCTTCCAGGAAGACTCAATTATCTGTAGTCTCACATCTGTCAGAGGGTGGGCTGCCTCCCCCTTGTGGTGTTATGCGTGAGTAATGTGAGGTGTTTGGCAAATGTGTCCATTTTACCATTTAGGGAGCATCTTGTCTCTGGCCATTGTTCTATATTACAGTGGATCTCTATTTGTAGTATTGTCAGTCCCTCAGAACCGCTCTGTAACTACATGTTGGAGCAGCATGGGAAGCTCATGGTGGGGCTCTTGTCTGTAATTAACATACTTCAAGCACCCAACCTCAATGCAATGCTCTCACTGATGCAGCAAAGGACACAGGACCCATGAGACCCACTTCTAATATGGGCTAGTCACCATAGGAGAGACATCCAGGCTACCAATCTTCTGCACAGCTCCATCACAGTACTAGCATGAAAGGGGATGATATCCAGAATTCACCCTTGAATGGTATTTCAGGGCCTGCTCTCCACAGCTAATGCCACAGTCGTCACCACCTCTATAGGTGAGGCCTCTGTCATTGGTCGGAAGCCTCACCCACAGGTTGCTAGACTTCAACAGTCTCTGCCTCCCTGCTAGCACAACACAACCTCGGGCAACTGGGTCGGCCTCTCCGGTAACTGGGGGTCTATCTCCCTCTAGAGAGGGGGTCTGGAAAGAGGCAGTCTGTCTGCGGAGCCTCAGTCTTCTGATGTCTGTCCTTTCGCCTGGGCCAGAGCCATCTTGTTTGATTGACACTGCCCATCCTGTCTCTCCACTCTGGCCCGGGGCAAAAATCCTAGCTTCTCCAGTGCTTCTCAACGTCATGCCCAGAAGATTCATGGGGGTCCAAGCACCAGCTGATTGATCTGTTCACAACAAGACAGTATTAGGTAGCTCCTTGTTTTCCATACATGTTTTGAAACGCAGTGGTGGAGGAGGATGATACATTATTGACACCTTCACGCATGTGCATGTTGTATGCTTTCCTACCTAACACTTTGATAAACAGCCAGAGTTTAATGGGAGGTAGTGCCTTTCATCATGATTCTTGCTTAGTGGCCCTGAATGAGATTGTTTCCCTTGTGGCTGAGAACTGTGTTCAACTGTCCTTGGATCCGACTTCAGGTACCATGGTCTCTGGATCCAGCAACCTCAACAGGCCTGCCACAGAACAGCCTGAAGTTGGTGATCTGGACACTGAAAGGTTAGACATTAGTTAGAATGGGTCTTTCAGATGAAGCAGTCATAGTAGTACAACAATCTAGGTTCAGTAGGAAAACATATGTCCAATATTGGCTATTATTCCGGAAATGGTGGCTCTCTAAGGGGGACTATTTGTTATCATACGCATATGCTAGTATATGAGATTTTTGTTGAGATCGTTTTCATGAAGGGTTAGCTGTTGCTACCCTCAAGGTATACTGGGCAGCCATTATGTTCTTTCAGAAATCACTGAGGGAAATACAATTACTGGAATGTTTGGTTCTCAGATTATAAAAGTTTTTTTTTTACCCCTTAATACTATAAGGGAACTGATTCAGCCTCCTTGAGATCTGACATTGGTTTTTAATGGTGATACAAAATCATCCCTTCAAACCATTAGATAACATATCAAATGACGCTCTTTCCTACAAGGTTGAATTTCTTATAGCAATTGTACCATTGAGAAGATAGGGTGATTTGGTTTCCTTGGTTTGTTCATTACCTTGTTTCACATGTTGTACTGGTTCTTACTCATGGTTCAACTTTTTTTGCCAAACATTTCTTCAGAAATCTATTTAAAACATATAAAAATGCCCCTCCCCTGGCTTACTGATGTACTTGGTTGGCTCCAGGGCAGTATTATTTTATTTGGAACATACAGTAGACTTCAGGTCATTTGAAGCTCTAAAAAAGTTCCCAAAAGTGCAACATCCACACTTATCTGATGGATCAGGAGTCTTACTGTAATTGCTAGCTCGTTGAAAGGGGTTGGGATGTTAGCAGTAATTCAGGGCTACTCATTATGGGATCTGTCTGCCTCCTGGGATTTGGCTACCAGTATTCCTTCTCAAATTTGTGAAGAGCTGTCACACAGGCATATTCACCAAAGGAATTGTTCTGTTGACTGGAGGAGACTGAATATTGACTTATTCTTCATGTATTTGTTTTTTCTTTAATGTGTGTTGAAGAATAATCACAACTGTTAGTGCGCTATTCATTGTTTAGAGTTATAACTGAATCTCCAGACCCTTATTTGGTACATCCTCACAAAGTATTAAATAAGACAAGTTCATAGGATGTGAATATAATATCCAGATTACTCGTGTATTTCTCATTACACCTCATCGTATCATTCTTCTCCTATTCATGGTTGCCTCTTCATCTACCTGGGAATGCTGATGCAATGATTCACGGTAACTAAGAAAGTGGTTCTCGGATGATATTTCCAGGGGGGTGGTGAGTAGGTCCACAAACAGTGTAGAAAGCAAGAAAGGACATCTGTGAAGAAGCCAGGGGCTTGTAAACATGGGGGGATATTCTCAAGGACGTGTGATAATTATCGCAAAATTAGCTTAACGCAACTCTACACATCACAGTCTATCGCAGAAAAATAACACACTGTTAACGTTGTATTCTCAACACGGCGGTACCATGTGATAGTCTCACGATAACGCGTCAAATTACCGCGTTAAAATTGACACAACGCCTAAACAATGTGAAACACAAAAGCGAAAAAAGCTGCGATGTCCCAAACCGCAATACAAAAATTAGAGATACCGAGTGACAGGCCTGTAATTCCCACGTGCCATGCGGGAAAATGCACCATAAAAGCAGAGAAAAAACCTGTGAGATGACAATGTATGAGTACAACCTCACATCTGTGATGAAGTACAAATGTCCACTGTCCCACATCAAACAGGCATCTCCACACAAACAGTCACAATGTATATTGTCATGCAGTCTGTATGTAAACTACGCCAATGCGTAAATATACATGGAACACACTGTTAAATTGCATCTCCCCATTACATTGCAGAGGGACAATCAACACCTCATGCAGAGAAGACCCTACATCACATCCGTGAGGATGGAGATGACACCCACGACAACGACTACGATGAACTCCAATGGTTCATGGACAACCTCCACACCCCACCTCCAGTAGCAGGGCAGCCCAACACCATTGAGGTGAGCCCATCCCCGGCAAAGACCACACAGAAGGAATCACACACCACCACATGTGGCTCCCAGCACCTCACCGAAGAACACATGGCGTTCCAACACCGCGTGTTAGACCACCAGGACTCTGAAACAACAACAACTGTCTCATCAGAGTGGTTACAGCGATGTCATCCTTGATTTGGGAAACATAAGGAGGGTCATGGCGAACATGAAACGGATGCAGGTGCAAAGAATGGCTACCATGGCTGCACACACGAAAGCTGTAGATGGGATCGTCCATGCCCTGCAGATCCTCATCATGGGCAGATGTAATGATTTGGGACTCATATTGCGCAGATGAATGCTGTTGCTACTTCTACATCCACATCTCCGGCCCCTGATGTGTCGGTGTCACATAGTGCTGCAGACCAAACACCACCACCCACATGTGAGGCACATGAAACGTCAGAGGACGAAGATGAGGATTAATCTGCCTTAGTGATGATAAGGAAGCAGTAGCACTCATCTCTACCATATGGCTTGTTTCTGCTTGGTTCTGCCCTCTGCATCATGCCCTGGAATAACACCTTCCAACGTCCCCAATACACTTTGCGACACTGACCTTGCACCTCGCATGGACTGCCATATTTTGTTTGCTTAAGAATGACACAGCAATCAGTCACTTGTAGGTTACAAATGACGGCCTCTATGTAATGATTTGGGACACATGTGAAACGCTGATGAGTGGGATTCCGTACTATCTGTGACACACAGAAATGGCATTTCGAATAAGGGGCACCCTAAACATTCTCTCAGTACAAAGGTGACACACCCATCATCTATTCTCAAATTATGAGATTGTTAGCCCTACATGTTGCACTTACACTTGTTAGAGTGATGTGCTCGTACAGAGGAGTGACATGCACTCAAGGAATGTGTGTTGTAATGAATTTATTTGCACATGCTGTGCCTGTTGTCATTGTGTAGCGTCCCATGATTGCTAAGGACTGTGACAATGTGACATGCTCATGTGAAGAAATTGTCAATGATGGTGTTCCTATGGGCTATTCCTGCTGCGGCTGCAGTGGGGTGTGGTCCACCTGTCTCATCTTTCTCATCATCGTTAGGTGCATCTGGCACTTGAATCCGTGGGGCATTGGTGCGTTCTCATATGTTGTGCAACACACAACATGCAATGATCATCTTGCACACAATGTCTGGGCTGTACAGGAGCCTTCCACCTGTGATTTCCAGGCACCTGAAACGTGACTTCAACATGCCAAATGTGCGTTTCATGATGCCCCTGGTGCGTTTGTGGGCCACATTGTACTGCCTCTGGGCCTGTGTGTTCGGGGCTCAGAGGGATGTCATCATCCAAGGGTAGAGTGCATATCCTTGATCACCTGTGACAGTGCAGAGAGACATGAGTCAATAGTTCGTTCTGCATGATGTGTTGGCAGGCTTACTGGTTCATTGGTATGTGATATGTGTGACTTAGTGATTCCTGTTTGCCAGGTACTACTTATAGCAAAGGAGGGTCATCACTGTGCATTGGGTAGCCTCACTGCTGCTCCACCCTCCCCGGAGCCTATTTACTAGTGTGCGCAGCGCGTTGCATCACTTGCACTCCTATGGTACACTATTGTCAAGCCTGTCTGCGCATGTCTATTAGCCTGACAGCAACACTGTGATGTTGTGTGTTGAAGGTGGGCGACCACGTGTGTGTAGGCCTATGGTAAGGATAGAGCGGACACAGATGTAGAGTTCATAGCTGGCTGAACTTGCGATGCGGTTGAGAGTAGATCTTTGGCTTATGCTGCCATAAATAAATCAAGACTCAGTTCCAAATGTGTGTCCTACTTGACCACAGTTTAGGCCGGGGGCAGCGGTCAGCAGGGGCCCACAGCCAAGTGTCTTTCGCTTGCGATGCACAGAGTTAGTGGCACCCAGATAGTTGTTGGTAGTTTTCGATCACCTCCGTATTAATGATCCTTTTTAACTCGACTGAACCGCGTCTTCCTCTTCCTCCTCTCCTTGTGTACAATGATATGTACTCTGCTATTGAGAAATCAAGACTCAATTCCAAATGTGTGATCTACGAAACTGCAGTGTAGGCCGGAGGCAGCGGTAGGGTATGTCAACAAGAAAGGAGTAATGGGGGCATGTGTCGTGGAGGCCAGCGATGGTCTGAGGAGGCTGCCAAGGTTGCGGGCCTCAGACTTGGAGCTTGCACTGGCACGTGGTGGGCCCTCTTTGACACACGCTGGTATCCGCAAGTGAGCAGTGAGGCCTGGGTGCGCAAGGGCAGGCAAGACGGGTCTGGGGACCAGCAGGCGCACAGGATCGCAGGTAACACTGCTCTCAGCGTTTGCCTTGTGGCAGGGTGAGAGGCGCCGCCCTGGCAGACACACTTGCCATTCCGGAAGAGAACCAGGCCCACAGCTATGTGCTGTTTATTCAGACCCATACACTAGCCTGGCTTACGCCGGGCCACCCCACTCCGCTCACGCTTACAGGGTGGGAAGTGACAAGCTAATTTTCTACGATCTTCCCCACTGGCTGAGGTAACATGGTTGCGTCCACTGTCCACTACACTCCAAACACAAGCAGTGTATGTTGACATGGATATGTCTGTGTTCTGCATACTGTAGTCTGTCCACCACATCCATGCCACACATGGCATTGTGTACATTCTTATTCATGGGTCACTTGTCTCCTTTGCACATGCCTGGTTTCCACCTCTTCCCACGATCTGCTATAATGTGGCTGATGTGCCATGCCGTTGATGGCTTATGTACATGGCTAGCCCAGGTTACCACGGTAAGTTGTGCTGTCGTGTCTGGTAGGTGGGCATGTTGTTTGGCATGTTGTATGTGAGTTTGTAACACGTGCATTCCCAGAGTTGTGAGTTGCATGATTGTGGAGTTGAGGTGTGTGGTGTGTTCATTTGGTACTTACCAACGAGCTGGGCATTTCCATAGGTGCTATCCTGGAAGTGCTGGTTGATGATGGACTGTCGGAAGAAGTAGGAATCATGCACACTGCCTGGGTAGTTTGTGACAACATTGGTGAAGAGTCCCCGGTGGTCCATATTGCCTGCACATTGATGGAATGTGTGTTATTTATGTTGCGGTAATTGTGTGCCGTATCGGCAGGGGGCACAAGAAAGTCATATGTGCAGCCAATTGCCCCCAACACTTATGGGAAGCCAGCTATGGTTTAGAAGCCTTGCTTGCTTGCTCCCCCACACTGCGCTGTTTCTGAGCAGTGTGGGGGAAGTGAAGGTGCTGGGGTACCAAGCTGATGATGGCATCCAAGATAGTTATGATGAACTTTGATAGGGCTGCCTCTGGGACTCCTCCGACTCTGACAGTTGTTGGTTTGAAAGTACCAGAGGCCAACAGATGCAGCACAGCCAGCAGCTTTGTCTGCGGAGGAATGTTGGTTGTCCGCTGTATTGGTACCATCAGCCTGTGGGCAATGATGGTCAGGCTGCGGAAGATGGTTGTCTTTTTGAGCCTGTATTGGGCAATGACATCCTCTGGTGTTAGGTTTGTGAGGCCAGTGCGTTTTCGAAAGGTCCACTGTCTTTGTCTGCGCTGCTGCTGTTGTGGTCCAGGGGGGGGGGGGCGGAGGGAGTCCGTAAGGGGGAGGCCTGGGGGTGGTGGAGGTAGGTGTTGTGGCCCTCTTGGAGCTCCGAGCTGCATGATCAGTAGCTCCATGGCATCTGTTGTTCTTCAGGTGTGGCTCTGGGCTGGGCTCCCTTTTATGTTTCAGGTTCTCGTCCAACTTGACACCAGGTAAGAGCAGGTAGAGCAGGTGTTAAATCCCTGCTGCTAATGCGCCTTATCGCCTGTTTTGGGATCTTATCGCTGATCTGGCTGGTCATTGAGAATATTGCAGAGTGGTGTTGTAGCGGCTTTTGCATGGGAACGCCTACTCTGCATATCATTAGCGTTAGTTGCGGATGTCATCTGTGGCAATGTTTTTGCGGCTGATATCACAGGAAAACTGATGATATCTGCTGTTAGCACCAGCTTGTGAATAGGGCGATAACTTTATTGCCACTATGGGGAGAGCAACAATGCCTTTTCCACTGGTCCATGCATGACGTGAAAACCATGCTGTCTCTGTATAGTTGACTATTGTAAATTGGAGGCAGCAATACGCTTGCTTACAGATTGGGAAAGATTTACTAAGGTTTTGTTTCAGGTTGTGTCACTTTTATGGTGCAGCTCCAAAACACAGACCTTTTAGACTTTACTAAGCCAAGCAAAGTCACTTTGTGTGGCTTTGCATTGATGAGGCGTTTCATGGGTGGAGTATGGGCATTCCCATGCATCCATCCGTGGATTGTGCTGCTTTCCCAGATTTACTAAAGCTAGTAAACCTGGAAATGCATCAAAAACCTACACCTTCCTGAAGCATGTTTAACAAGGGGAAATATCTTTATTTCTCCTTGTTACTTCCTCTTTCTATGTGTGCTGCATTCTACAGCATGCAGAGAAAGAGGAATACGCCTCCAAGGATTTCTTTTGTGCCGAAAAGTGTGCCTCTGAGGTCCTCCACAAAAACAATGCTGCCTGTAACACAGATGCAAGGGGGCATGCATTAGCGCTGGGCACCACACAGTGCGCCAGAGCTGGGAGACAACAGAAATGCACCATATCTTAGAAGATATGGCACATTCCTGCTGTCTCCCTTTCACACAACGCAGTGCTGCACTTTGGTTGCTCACCAGCGTTGCCTGAAATGTAAGTAAATATGACCCCTACTGTTTAAGAGAATCATCTGCAAACAGCCAAAAGGATATAAAGCCAACCTTTCTTGGTTACCAAAAGCAGGTTACCCCACGAACCCTTGATGCACTTTGGATAACATAGAGCTTATCAGAAATTCTTCTGCTATACTCTTTTATAGTCATTAAATCTACTCTGATACTCAGAATTAAAGCCATTTCCCAAATGTTTTATTCGACGATGGCAAAAAGAACACCAACAGCAAGGACTTGGTTAAAGACGTTTCTTCCCATGTATTTTTATTTGCGTGTACTATCAGCCAGGCACAAATTCATGCAAATGAGTTTGGAGCAGGTTATCATGTGACGATTTTATGCAAATCTTGCACAGGCTTGGAGTGATGGCAAAGATCCTCTGCTTGCTATTTTGCTTTGACACTCTCTTGATATAGTAAGTACATTTCTTTTATAGGGAGGATTGTAGGTTCAGAATAGCAGATCTCTTATGATATAGAGTTTCCTATGCATTTTGGAAAGGGTAATTCCTGAAATCTTTTTATGGTAGGGGGTGAGTGTTTTAATTGATTTACTTTTTAAATGAGCTATCACTACTTCCACATCGCTAATGCTATTGCAATGTGTATAAATAGCTATCAGCGGACAGCAGAGATCTGTTCAATGCCCATAGGTCATGTGAGGCCCTTTTGCTTCTGCAGTTTTTACAGATGGATAATGGGGCAGCACCAAGCTTTCCTATGGCACAAAGGTAAACAAACCCCCTATTTATGATCCATTGTAGATTACTGGCTAACGGGGCAACAGCGAATTTCCAAATATTTCCTCTGGGTAAGTTGAGGAATTTATTGGTATTAAATAGCGACTGGTACCTAAAAGGGACAGCTCTGAGCTCATTACTGCCCAGAGTTGATTTGAGACCGTGTTGCTTGTCCTGTGTTTACAAATGCCACACAGTGGACCCTGCAGAAGTTGCTTACTGCCTGTGGCTCATATGAGAATGTGGCATCTGCAGAGTCAATTAGTAGGTAAAAGATGCGTCAGTGAGGTTGCAGCTTCACGATTAGTTATGTGAGACCCTTTTGCAACTCCCTTGTAAACTATTGACAATTGGAAGAAGCATTGAGCTTGCTTAATGACCTGTGGTGATCGGAGACTTCTCCTACTTGTGGAAATGTATATTTAATTAAAGACAACTAGTCGTAATGAGGTTAACTTCTTTAATCACCCGGAGCGCCGGGAAACACCGCTATGCTGAGTTGCGGTCGGCGCCTAATGACATGGCTGCCTTCCGCTTCCGCTCGCGCACATCCGGCTCCGGTCCGTGCAAAACTAGACCGTCACCACATATCTCCCTCCTTTAATGCACTTTTATTTAACAATTAATCTTACTGTTAGTCCATCTCAAAGTCCTTGAACTTCTCAGGTATCTTCACCCTTCTTCCCGCTCTCGTAGTCTTCACTCCTTCTCCTTGTGCTCTGCCTTGCCCTTCTAACGACTTTCCCAACATCTTCGCTTTCACTCTGATATCTCCCGTACCTTTATCTCCTCCATCTTCACCTTTCTCATCCTTGGGTCCTCTGACATCCTCGTGTTCACTTGCCGCTCCAATTTCCACTTGCTGCATTCCTTCTTCTACTTGCTCCCCCGTTTGTCCTTCACATCCTTCATCACGCGTCTCCACATCCTCAGTTCTCTCGTCTCCATCTATTCCCCAATTTAAGATCTTGCTACACTTCGCCATCCTGTCCTGCGACCACACTTTTCCATCACTAAGCAGTGCCGATCTGGCGTATGGTTCTATAACTTGTAGGGGTGGAGTGAACTTGCTTTCCCCCTTTCTTTTGAGCGTTGCTACCTTTACTCTCACCCAATCGCCTTTGTCTAAAGTCACTTCCTGGACACCATGTCTTTTGTTGAAATGTTCGGTGTATGTTTCCTGCGCTCTTTCCAGGTTCCTTTTGACCACCGCTGGAGACCATTTGCTCTGTACCACCATCTTCCTCCACACAGCAGTGTCCTTTGTGAAGGGTTCTCTTCCTCTTAACACTTTGAATGGGCTGTAACCCGTGCTTGCAGGTGTGATCCGGTAGGCCCATATCATTTTTGGCAGCTCCTTCTCCCAATCTAAACCATCGCTTATGGCTGCCTGAATGGTGCCCATAATCACCCTGTTGAAACGTTCAACTTGTCCATTTCCTGACGGATGATATATGGGCGTGTGTTTGACCTTTATGCCATTTCTTGTCATAAATGCTCCCCACTTCGCCGACGTGAATTGTGGTCCATTGTCACATATTATCACTTTCGGAATTCCTTCCTTGATAAACGCGTTTCTCAAGAATGTTAATACATCTTCCGTGTCCATAGTTTCCTTCACCTCAATCTCCGGCCATTTGGAGTACTTGTCTATCAACACCACCACATATTTTTGTAGTCCTTCCGTGTTTAGAATGGGTCCCATGATGTCAACGGACACCATCTCCCATGGTCCTTCTGGTATGGGGAAACGTCCCAATTGGGGTCGCATCACACTCTGAGATTTGTCTGCCTTGGAGCATGACTCACATTGTCTTACATGCCTCTCCACCTGGGCGTCAATGGCTGGCCACCAGTACATTTGCCTAGCCAAGGCCTTCGTTTTTGTGATGCCTTGATGTCCTTCATGCAGTAATGTCATTAAATGGGGTATCACTCCTTGGGGGGGCACCACCTTGTCTCCTCTCAACAAGAACATAGGATTATCTCCCAGTGACATCTCGTCCCGCACTTCCCAATATCTTCTCAACGGATCTTTGAGATGCCTCTTCTCCGGCCATCCATGGACGACGTACCCCTTGATTGCTTCCATGTCTTCGTCCGCTTTGTACGCCTCCTCCCACTCTTGGGCACTTATTACTCCTTCCATGTCCTGGATGGTGGCTACCACATAACCATCCCGGTTCGGGGTCCCTTGTACGTCGGCCCCTTCCTTTGCTGCTGCCCGACTCAGAAAGTCTGCCACCTTGTTTTGTGGCCCTGGTATGTGCTCCACATCATACACGAAGTCTAAGAGTCTCAGTGTCATTTTGGCTATTCGGGGAGTGGCGTGGGCATGTCCACATGATGTCAATACTTTTATTAAGGGCTTGTGGTCTGTTCTTACTAGGAACTTTGCTCCCCATAGATACTGCCGGAATCTCTCCATTCCCCACACTACTGCTAGCATCTCTTTTTCAATGACGCTGAACTTTTCTTCGTTCGGCACCAAGGATCTCGAGGCAAAGCTGATGGTAGACATCTGCCCTTTCTCCGATTTCTTCATTAGCACCGCACCCAGGCCTTTGTCACTTGCGTCGGTGGGGAGGATTGAGACCGCTTCAGGATCAAACCCGGTCAGCGGTATCGTTGTGCTGAGTTCCTGCTTCAGCTTGACAAATTCTTCCTGTTCTTCCTCCCTCCATTGGAATCCATTTCTCTCCTTAAGAAGTTGGCGCATGCAGTGGGTTTTCGTGGCAAAGTTGGCAATGAATTTGCTATAATATTCTGCCATCCCCAGGAACGATCTGACGTCCTCCTTTTTCTCTGGGGTTGGCGCGTCCACGATAGCTTGCATATTGGCCCTCTTTGGCTCTATTCCTCTCTCACTCACTTCATGTCCAAGGTACGTTACTGATGGTACGCCCAGTTTGCACTTCGACCACTCCGCCGTCAATCCATTTGCCTGCAGCGTGCGTAGTACTTGATGCAGCTTCTCATTATGTTCCTGTCTGGATGCACCCATGATGAGGATGTCATCCTGGAAGAACTGGACCCCACTCATTTTCCAGAAGAGTCTGTGCATGAGGTTTTAGAACACGGCAGCTGCGGATGCCAACCCGAAAGGCATTCTCACAAACTTGTAGCAGCCAAAAGGAGTGATAAAGGAAGTGAGGTGACTGCACGAGGGATGTAGTTTCACTTGGTGGTAGGCCGAAGATAAATCCAAGGTGGAAAACCACTTGATGCCTTTTGTTTTTGCTAACATCTCGTTGATGCGGGGAAGGGGGAATTTGTCCACCAAGATGTTTTTGTTCAATTCCCTGAGGTCGATGCATAGTCTCACCTTCCCGCTGGGCTTCTGGGCCACCACCAAAGGTGAAAGCCACTCTGAGCTTTCTATGGCTTGTATGATCCCGTCTTTCTCCAGTCTGTCCAGTTCCGCTTGGACTGCTTCCCTGCTCCTGAGTGGAATGTTCCTCACTTTGTGCACCACCGGTTTCGCTCCCTCCTTCAACTTGATGAGGTGTTGATATTTTACCAGTTCTCCTATTTATCCCCCGAATACTGTGGGGTACTCCCTGTGCCATGCTTCATTGTCGCCGTTTTGTTCCATGTCCATCAGCAAAATCTTCTCTACCCCACCGGGGTTGAGTTGTATCCCTAGCGCTCCCTGGTCCTTCCAGCTGAGCACAGACGATCCTTTCTCCGCGACGTATAGCTTGCACGTTGCTTGTCGACCCCTGAACTCAAACATCAAAGGGCAGTATCCTAACATGGGTATCCTCTGCCCCGTGTACGTGACCGGTCGTAAATCCATGGGGCGTAGTTCTTCTTGTAGTTTCGTAGCGAATTCCTTGTCCCACACTTGTCTTTGTATTATGGTGATGGGTGCTCCACTGTCCGCTATCATTTCTATGGGCACTCCTCCTATGTGCATGTCTAACCTAGGTTTGTCCGACTCTGTACATCCCACATCCAAAATTTGGGCGTCAATGTATAGAAACTCTTGCTGGTCCTCGTCATCCGATCTGCTCGCCTCGTCTTCTTGCTGCTCCTGGTCCACATACCTCACCATGGCCCCTTTTGGCTTGCGGTGGCACACCTTCTCGTAGTGGCCGAACGTGCTGCAGTATGCACATTTCGCCCGAAAGGCCGGGCAAGCTTTGTCATTTCCTAAATGTGTCATGCTTCCACACCGGTAACAACTGGGCTTACCACCTCTGCCTGCTTTCTGGGCTGTTCCTCCGGTCGATGATGGGCCTTTCTTATATTCTGGACTCTTCGTTGTGTCTTTATGCTTGGTCTTCTCCCCTCTGTGGCTCGCCATGATTCTGCAGACCGTCTGTGCACTCCCAGTGTCTTTTCTAGCTGCTTGCGCGCATCTCTTTGACATCTCTGCTTTCTTTACCATGGCCCAAACCTCCTTCATAGGTGCCTCGCCGTTCACCCACAATTTTTCTTGGACGTGCGTGCTCGTCGTGTGCATGATGATTTGATCGCGAATTAACTCGTCATGGAGGGGACCAAATTTGCATGTGAGGGCCAGTTTCTGAAGAGCCGCAACATATTCATCCACCGTCTCACCTCCTCCTTGCTTCCTGTGGAAGAAACTGTGTCTGTCAATGGCCACGCACACCACGGGTCTGTAGTGCGCATCCAGGTCTGAAATAGCGTGGCTGAAAACGGCGTCATCGTTGTTATCTCGTAGCTCATTCACAATGGTGTCGAACACTCGAATGCCTTCCGGACCCAAATTGTGTAACAGGATTTTCAACCTTCGCTTGCTTGAAAAAGCTGCGCCGCTTTCCTCTTCTAGCGCTCCCAAGTAGTTCTGGAAATACCTTTTACAGTCTTCCCAGGGCATCACAGGCTCACCTCTGGACGGAAGAAACGGAACCATCTGCGTCAGCGACGTGGATTGCGCCGCCATTTTCCTGATGATGTTGGAGTTGGTCGGGGCTGTGGCGTCTCGGTTGGGAGGGCTGCCTGGGGCTTGCCGTGGATCTGCGTCCGCCCTCTCGCTTCCTCCGGAGATCGCGCTCCCTGACGCTGCAGTCTCATCTCGCAGGGGACGTTGTCCAACTCCACTCTCTGCCTCCAGCCGTCCTCCCTGGCCCAAGTGCTCCGCCAGCTTGCACGGCGTGCAGTGCCCCTTCTGGAGGTCCTGCTAGGAGCTGCACCACTCCGCCTTTCCCAATGTTGAGTACTTTTGGTGGGGAAGCGAGGCTCTACATGGATGGCCAGTATAGATCAAGGGACCAAAGTGGTAATGCTGGCCACTATGTGTGTCCTTGCCTACTGGTGGGCTGCTTCCTCTCCCTATGGCATGCACTGGATCCTTTTTCTCCAGCTGCAGTGGGCCATTCAGTGAGCGAGCACCCTGGCTGGTGTGCAAGCGCTGAAACTGCCTGTGGCTCTCCTCTGCCGCGCTCCGGGTAAGTTTTCGGCTCCCTGCTGGGCGGAAACCGCCGTAGCGTGTTGCTGATGCGTCCGCTAGATGCGTGGGACGCCGCTACATAGCGCCACTCCTCGTCGCCATTGTGGAAATGTATATTTAATTAAAGACAACTAGTCGTAATGAGGTTAACTTCTTTAATCACCCGGAGCGCCGGGAAACACCGCTATGCTGAGTTGCGGTCGGCGCCTAATGACATGGCTGCCTTCCGCTTCCGCTCGCGCACATCCGGCTCCGGTCCGTGCAAAACTAGACCGTCACCACACTACTGCTTTGTTGTACACAAGCTTTTCCAATATCCAGAAGTAATTTACAACATTATCTTTATACTCCACCCATGCATAGTCTTAAAGGGCGCCTACGCTAGTTTTTAATTGTAGATTATTATCAGTGGCACTCAAATCATGCGGCAGTAGAGGATTAATTTATGTAGCAGGATTGAGTACATTTTGCGGCAAGAAAAGGCAAATGATACAGCATTATGCAGCACATCTTACTAAGTATTTTTCGCATATTTAAGTTTGTTGACACTGTCTGGTCATTAGTTGTACCTCATTAGTTCCAGTCTAATACTCATATATAGCAATAAGCTACAAAAAGGTGTCCTGTCATCCTTTGCAAATTGCCTTCCACTGCGTGGTAACACATACCACTACGTTCTTGCTAACTTTTAAACCGTTTGAGGAGGCAACAACATTTGTTTTGTTAAAATCTGCCGATTATGCTGCAGATTATGGATTATGTGGTTAAAGCGGCACATCTACAGTTATGCACAAATTGCCGCAGCCACACAATCACATCATTCAAGTGGCCCTGATTGTTAGCAAGAAAACATAATACTGAGGCTGAGATGTACAATGAAGTGGCGGAGCGTGTTGTTAGTCTCCTTGGCTTAACTACACGCTCCGCCACTTCAGAAATGCAAGGCTGCACCATATTTACAAGAATGTGGTGCAGCCTTGTGTTTTCCCCTGTGATGGCCCTAAGTTTGACAACTTAGGGCCAACGCAGACACCCTTGCACCAGAGTGCAAGGGTGTCTGTGTGCAGGGGAGGATTTGTTATGTGTAGGAAGGTGTCACTTCCTGCACATAAACAATCCTAAAATGCCATTTTGTAACTTTCATGGGTGCTGCTTCGTGCAGCACACATGAAAGTTACAAAATTGCATTTTTAAAAGGTTTGTTCATGTACAGGAAGGGACACCTTCACAAACTATGGCACAAGTTAGCACACATAAAAAAAGCAAAAACGAGGAGAAATAATTAATTTCTCCTCGTTTCGCCAATTTAATACCAGGATTTTCCTGGTCTTAATTTTGCCACTGCCTCCTATGTATGCCATCCTTGTACATAGGGGGCAACGTCAAATACAATGGGTATTGCGGTGGAACGCCCACCACAACACCCACTGCACGTCCCTTTCATGCTAAGTTAGTGTGAAAGGGTTCCTTATGTACAAGGCAGTGTTGAGCCACTTTAAGTGGCTTAATGCTGCAGTGTACGTAAGTCAAGGCCCCTATCGCCACAGGAACATCACAAAAAGTGATGTTCCAGTGGCGATAGGGGCTTGTACATATGACCCTAAATGTCGCAGTTCTCCAGCATAGCCACCCTTCCAAACATTAAGAAAAGTTGCATTATGTCTGGTAACGTGAGTCCAGCACTATGATTGGCCAGTGAGCAGCAGTCAAGCAAGCCTCCTACTGCTCTTACACTGAGGACAACTGATTAACAGAGACAGCCTATGACACAGTCATGATTCTTTGTGAGGGCCGGGCAGCGTCGTCCATCCTGGCCACTGCGAGCTGCGCTAAGTGTTCAAATTAAAATGGGCCAGGAGAAATGGGGCATGTTCTCTACTGCTCATTGGTAGAATGAAGGATTTGCCAGACACTGCAAAGTACGAATGTCAGGTTTGCCGGCTGTCTTATGCCGGCCAAAGAGTAATGCACTTTTCAGCTCTCCATTCAGCTGTCTAGAGAGTATGCGTAGAGCTCCAGGGCCTAAAGGAGCGTCGGTGCAACCCGCTCCATCCAATCTGATGCTATTCTCATGCAACAGCATGAGAGCAGCGCCTCCATTGGTTACAGGAGATCTCCCTGCCCCAGACTGCAGGAGAAAACCGAGGAGGACATGTCGTAGCCCGTTGGTAAGTACAATTTACTGTTATTTTTTCAAATATTAAGTGTGAAATGCATGTAATTAGTTTATGTTTATTTTGGGGTTTTGGAGGGAGAGGTTGTTTTTATTCGGGCTTTTAGAGAGAGCGGTTGTTTACTTAAGGTTTTTGGAGGGATGTGTTGTCTAATTTTTTTAAGGACCATCCGTATCTCCCATGCTCATCCCCATGTCTCTTTCTGTAGAATTTACATTTGCCATCTCACAATTCATCTCCTTCCTCAGTATTAATTTATTTTCACTCTGTAGATCTGCATGTACTTTTTTAGTCTTTTCCACTTCACTTCGCTCTCTCACACACAATTAATTTTGTTTTTCTTTGGCACTATCCATATTCTGACAGCTACATTCCACCTTCACATGCTTTCCGACAGAACCACATTTACAATTAGCACATATGTGTCCATCACTCTGTACTCTCTGTATTGCGGTCTAAGACTGAATGAACAATTTGTTAGAACATCTTTGTGACAAGGTCAGAAGCTACCACTGCTTTCAGGCTTCAGTCCAGAGATCTCAATTGTGCTTCATCATGAACGCTCATCCACATCCTAAACTCGTCGACTAAGTGTGCAGCAAGTGCTGTATAAAAACTCATATAATTCATGACAAACAAATCTACAGAACCAGATCTTGGAAAATAACATATTCCTAGGAAATATGCATCATTGTACTATTCAATGTGAAGTAAAATGTGTGAAATATAACAGAGAGTGCATTATTGACTGAATTACCTTGAAGGTTATTTTACTCACTGTAGAGAAGATCATTGTTTATGCTTGTAAAGTTAAGGACACAAATATATCGCTCATAAGGATTCATTTTATTGTCTGCATGTAATGACCACCAGTGCTGCTTACTGGCAGGACCCCCTCCCCTTAAAGCCCTTCTGTATATATATTCACTGAAAAAAACATAGGTTTCAGGGATGTTATAGTTCGAAATCGATGGTTTCCAAAATGGTTGTCAGGTATTTTACAGTGGGTGTATCAAAGGTTATATTAGAGTGTGAGAAGGTGGATCAGATTTTCACATGGATGATGTCATCAGTGATGTCATTTGAAATGTCATCAGTGATGTAATCGGTGACGCCACTGACTATGTCATGAATGACGTAATATCTGATGTCATTAGCAGTGCATTGCGGGGGAGCGAGTTATAGTTAGCTGAACTAACTATAACAGGGGAATTTCACTGGTTTCGTATGAGTGAAATGTCAAACTAACTATAACGTCCCTGAAACCTATGTTTTTTTCTGTGAATTTCTAAGGTTTCTTTAATGCTAATTTCTAACTATAACGTGCATGAAACATATGGGTTTTTTCAAAGAATTTCAAAGGTTTTTTAAATGCTAATTTCGAACTTAAATGGCCATGAAACCTATGGTTTTTTTCAGTGAATTTCAAAGTTTTTTTAAATGCTAACTTCTAATTATAATGTTCATTAAACCTATGTTATTTTCTCTGTTTTTAAATGATCACCCCATTCTCAACCTGGTGAAAACTGCAGATCATGCCAGTTTTCCATCGATAGCTTCTGCCAAAAAAATTGTGACTTCTAACGCTAATGATGTGCAGAGTAGGTGTTCCTGTGCAAAAAAACACAAAAACACCTCTTCCCCATATTTTCAACAACCAGCCAAATCTGCAATGTGATCCAAGAACAGGTGAAAATCCGCGTTCGCAGTAAGAATGTAACATCTGCCTTTTACTGGTGTAAAGCAGGACAACTCCCTACAGTATGAAACGGAGCCCAGCCCAGAGCCACATCTAAAGACCAACACGTCATAGAGCTACCTATCATGCACCTCCGACACCCAAGAAGGCCACAACACCCACTGGAACCACCCGCAGGACCCCCCCCCCGAGCACACACCCCCTACTACCACTGAGACAGCGCAGAACAGGACAATGGACCTTCCCAAAACGATATAGCCCCTCAGCCGCACAATAGCTGAATGTTGGGAGATATGGGAACCAAGTATGTGTGAAGGACGCAAGTCACCCATCAATAACAATGTACACAATGCCAAGTGCAGCGGTGATGTGCTTGACAGACCTCACTATGCACAGCACAGACCTCCCCATGTGTGCTTGTAGTTTTGTCGACACTGGACGTAACCATGTTACCTCAGGCAATGGGGAAGATCTTTATCAGGTAGCTGTGTCGTTCATCCCTGTAAGTGGAAGCGGAGTGGACTGGTCCAACTTACGCCACTCAAGCGTAAGAGTGTGCATATATAGGCCGGGGATGTGGGTGTGGTTCACTTGTGGGAAGGCCAACGCGTCTGCCAGAGCGGTGGCCCTCACCCTGTCATTCGGCCACTACCATAACCGCCGGCCTCCTCGACACAGGCCCCCTGCGAACCCAAAGGCACAGCACCACAGAGTTATATCTGTACAGACTACTGCCTTCAATCTACACTGCGGACAACAGGTGTCACAATTCAGATCGAGTCGCGATTACAGATGAGGCAGTCCAGTAGGCAGGAGACATTGCTCCTAGTGCAGCCCGCCCAGACCACACATCATCGCAGGGTGCGCACACGCTGATTGCTTCAGGTGCCACTAACTCAGTACACCACAAGTCATCGCCACACAGCCTTATTAAGGCAGAATTCAGTAGGTAAAAGACATTGCTACCAGTGCGGCTTGCCCGGATCACGCATCATCGCAGGGCGCGCACACGCTGAGTGCTTCAGGTGCCACTAACTGTGTAGCTCAACTCAACGCCACGTGGCTTTGGGCCCATCCTGACCGCTGCCTCCAGCCTACTCTGGGGTTAGCATGACTCACAATTCAAGAATACTACCAATGCAAATTGCAGCTCCCCATTAAATTACAGAGGGACAATCAACACCTCATGCAGAGCAGACCCTACATCACGTCTGTGATGATGGAGACGACACCCAGGACAACGACTACGATGAACTCCAATGGTTCATGGACAACCTCCACACCCCACCTCCAGTAGCAGGGCTGCCCAACACCATTGAGGTGAGCCCACCCCCTGAAAAGACCACACAGCAGGAAGCACACACCACCACGTGTGGTTCCCAACATCTCACCTAAGGACACATGGCGTTCCAATGCCGTGTGTTAGACCACCAGGACTCTGAAACAACAACAACTGTCTCGTCAGAGTGGTTACAGCGAAGTCATCCTTGATTTGGGAAACATAAGTGGGTCATGGAGAACATGAAGCAGATGCAGGCGCAAAGAATGGCTACCACGGCTGCACACATGAAAGTTGTAGATGGGATCTTCCATGCCCTGCAGATCCTCATCATGGGAGTGATGCCACAGGACATTGCGCAGATGAATGCTGCTTCTACTTCTACATCCACATCTCCGGCCCCTGATGTGTCGGTGTCACATAGTGCTGCAGACCAAACACCACCACCCACATGTGAGGCACATGAAACGTCAGAGGACGAAGATGAGGATTAATCTGCCTTAGTGAAAATAAGGAAGCAGTAGCACTCATCTCTGCCATATGGCTTGTTTCTGCTTGGTTCTGCCCTCTGCATCATGCCCTGGAATAACACCTTCCAACGTCCCCCAATACACTCTGCGACACTGACCTTGCACCTCGCATGGACTGCCATATTCTGTTTGCTTAACAAGGACACAGCAATCAGTCACTTGTAGGTCACAAATGACAGCCTATATGTAATGATTTGGGACACATGTGAAAAGCTGATGAGTGGGATTCCGTACTATCTGTGACACATAGAAATGGCAATTCGAATAAGTGACACCCTAAACATTCTCTCTGTACAGAGGTGACACACCCACCATCTATTCTCAAATTATGAGATTGTTAGCCCTACATGTTGCACTTACACTTGTCAGAGTGATGTGCTCGTACAGAGGAGTGACATGCACTCAAGGAATGTGTGTTGTAATGAATTTATTTGCACATGCTGTGCCTGTGGTCATTTTGTACCATCCCATGATTGCTAAGGACTGTGACAATGTGACGTGCTCATGTGAAGAAATTGCAATGATGGTGTTCCTATGGGCTATTCTTGCTGAGGCTGCAGTGGGGTGTGGTCTACCTGCCTCATATTCCTCAACATCGTCAGGTGCATTTGGCACTTGTATCCATGGGGCATTGGTGCGTACACATATGTTGTGCGATACACAACATGCAATGATCATCTTGCACACAATGTCTGGGCTGTACAGGCGCCTTTCACCTGTGATTTCCAGGCACCTGAAACGTGACTTCAACATGCCAAATGTGCGTTCCATGATGCCCCTGGTGCATTTGTGGGCCACATTGTACTGCCTCTGGGGCTGTGTGTTCGGGGCTCAGAGGGATGTCATCATCCAAGGCCAGAATGCATATCCTTGATCACCTGTGACAGTGCAAAGAGACATGAGTCAATAGTTTGTTCTGCATGATGTGTTGGCAGGCTTACTGGTTCATTGGTGTGTGATATGTGTGACTTAGTGATTCCTGTTTGCCAGGTACTGCTTATAGCAAAGGAGGGGCATCACTGTGTATTGCGTAGCCTCACTGCTGCTCCTCCCTCCCCAAGCCTATTTACTAGTGTGCGCAGTGCGTTGCATCACTTGCAATCCTATGGTACACTATTGTCGAGCCTGTCTGCGCATGTCCACAAGCCTGACAACAACACTGTGATGTTGTGCGTTGAAGGTGGGCGACCACGTGTGTGTAGGCCTATGGTAAGGATAGGGCGGACACAGATGTAGAGTTCATGGCTGGCTGAACTTGCGATGCAGTTGAGGATAGACCGTTGGCTTATGCTGCCATAAATAAATCAAGACTCAGTTCCAAATGTGTGTCCTACTTGACCGCAGTTTAGGCCGGAGGCAGCGGTCAGCAGGGGCCCACAGCCACGTGTCGTTCGCTTGTGATGCACAGAGTTCGTGGTACCCAGATCAGTTGTTGGTAGTGTTCGATCACCTCCGTAATGATGATCCTTTTAACTCCGGACTAAACCGCGTCTTCCTCTTCCTCCTCTCCTTGCGTACAATGATATGTACTCTGCCATTGAGAAATCAAGACTCAATTCCAAATGTGTGATCTACAAGACCGCAGTGTAGGCCGGAGGCAGCGGTAGGGTACGTCAACAACAAAGGAGTTCTGGGGGCCTGTGTCGGGGAGGCCAGCGATGGTCTGAGAAGGCTGCCAAGGTTGCCGGCCTCAGGCTTGGAGCTTGCACTGGCACGTGGTGGGCCCTCTTTGACACATGCTGGTATCCGCTGGTGAGCAGTGAGGACTGGGTGCGCCGGGGCAGGCAAGACGGGTCTGGGGACCAGCGGCCTGGGGTGCAGTAGGCGCACAGGATCGCAGGTAACACTGCTCTCAGTATTTGCCTTGTGGCAGGGTGAGAGGCGCCGCCCTGGCAGACACACTTGCCATTCCGGAAGAGAACCATACCCACAGCTACGTGCTGTTTATTCACACCCATACGCTAGCCTGGCGTACGCCGGGCCACCCCACTCCGCTCAAGCTTACAGGGTGGGAAGTAACAAGCTAATTTTCCGCGATCTTCCCCACTGGCTGAGGTAACAAGGTTGCGTCCACTGTCCACTACACTCCAAACACCAGCAGTGTATGTCGACATGGATATGTCTGTGTTCTGCATACTGTAGTCTGTCCACCACATCCATGCCACACGTGGCATTGTGTACATTCTCATTCATGGGTCACTTGCCTCCTTTGAAAATGCCTGGTTTCCACCTCTCCCCAAGATCTGCTATAGTGTGGCTGAGGTGCCATGCCGTTGATGGCTTATGTACATGGCTAGCCCAGGTTTCCACGGTAAGTTATGCTGTCGTGTCTGGTAGGTGGGCATGTTGTTTGGCATGTTGTATGTGAGTTTGTAACACGTGCATTCCCAGAGTTGTGAGTTGCATGTTGTGGAGTTGAGGTGTGTGGTGTGTTCATTTGGTATTTACCAACGAGCAGGGCATTTCCATAGGTGCTATCCTGGAAGTGCTGGTTGATGATGGACTGTCGGAAGATGTAGGAATCATGCACACTGCCTGGGTAGTTTGCGACAACATTGGTGAAGAGTCCCCGGTGGTCCACGATTGCCTGCACATTGATGGAATGCGCGTGCTTTCTGTTGCGGTAATTGTGTGCAGTATCGGAAGGGGGCACAAGTAAGTCATATGTGCAGCCAATTGCCCCAACACTTATGGGAAGCCAGCTATGGTTTAGAAGCCTTGCTTGCTTGCTCCCTCACACTGCGCTGTTTCTGAGCAGTGTGAGGGAAGTGAAGGTGCTGGGGTAGCAAGCTGATGATGGCATCCAAGACAGTTGTGATGAACTTTGATAGGGCTGACTGTGGGACTCCTCCAACTCTGACAGTTGTTGATTTGAAAGTACCAGAGGCCAACAGATGCAGCACAGCCAGCAGCTTTGTCTGCGGAGGAATGTTGGTTGTCCACTGTATTGGTACGTCAGCCTGAGGGCAATGATGGTCAGGATGCGGAGGATGGTTGTCCTTTTGAGCCTGTATTGGGCAATGACATCCTCTAGTGTTAGGTTTGTGAGGCTGGTGCATTTTCTAAAGGTCCACTGTCTTTGTCTGCGATGCCGCTGTTGTAGTCAGGGGGGGGGGAGGCGGAGAGAGTCCATAAGGGGCGGGCCTGGGGGTGGTGGAGGTAGGTGTTGTGGCCCTCTTGGAGCTCCGAGCTGCATGATCAGTAGCTCCATGGCATCTGTTGTTCTTCAGGTGTGGCTCTGGGCTGGGCTCCCTTTTATGTTTCAGGTTCTCGTCCGACTTGACACCAGGTAAGAGCAGGTGTTAAATCCCTGCTGCTAACGCGCCTTATTGCCTGTTTTGCGATCTTATCACCGATCTGGCTGGTCATTGAGAATATTGCAGAGTGGTGTTGTTGCGGCTTTTACATGGGAACGCCTACTCTGCATATCATTAGCATTAGTTGCAGATGTCATCTGTGGCAATGTTTTTTGCGGCTGATATCACAGGAAAACTGATGATATCGGCTGTTAGCACCAGCTTGTGAATAGGGCGATAACTTTATTGCCACTTTGGCTGCGATAAATTGTCGCCAACTTGGCGATAAGTCCTTGAGAATATGCCCCACGGTCTTCTAAACAATATGGGGAGAGCAATAATGCATTTTCAACAGTTCCATGCATGTCGTGAAAACCATGCTGTCTCTGTATTGTTGACTATTGTAAATTGGAGGCAGCAATACGCTTGTTTACAGCTTGGGAAAGATTTACTAAGGTTTTGTTTCAGGTTGTGTCACTTTTATGGTGCAGCTCCAAAACACAGACCTTTTAGACGTTACTAAGCCAAGCAAAGTCACTTTGCGTGGCTTTGCATTGATGAGGCGTTTCATGGGTGGAGCATGGGCATTCCTATGCATCCATCCATGGATTGTGCTGCTTTCCCAGATTTACTAAAGCTAGTAAACCTGGAAATGCATCAAAAACCTACGCCTCCCTGAAGCATGTGTAACAAGGGGAAATATCTTTATTTCTCCTTGTTACTTCCTCTTTCTATGTGTGCTGTATTCTACGGCGTGCAGAGAAAGAGGAATACGCCTCCAAGGATTGCTTTTGTGCCGAAAGGTGTGCCTCTGAGGTCCTCCACAAAAACAATGCTGCCTGTAACTCAGATGCAAGGGGGCATGCATTAGCGCTGGGCACCGCACAGTGCGCCAGAGCTGGGAGACAACAGAAATGCACCATATCTTAGAAGATATGGCACATTCCTGCTGTCTCCCTTTCACACAACACAGTGTTGCACTTTGGTTGCTGACCAGCGTTGCCTGAAATGTAAGTAAATATGACTCCTACTTTTTAACCCATTTACCGCTGCCGCGATTTTGGGGCAGCGCGGCACTTCCGCAAAACGGGTGGGCCGCGTCGGCCATTGGCCGACGGCAGCACTGGGGAGCTAGTACGGCCATCGGCCAATGGCCAACGGCAGCACGGAAGGGGTTAAGATAATCATCTGCAAACAACCAAAAGGGTATAAAGCCAACCTTTCCTGTTTACCAAAAGCAGGTGAGCCCATGAACCTTTGATGCACTTTGGATAACATAGAGTTTATCAGAACTTCATCTGCTATACTCTTTGATAGTCTTTAAATCTCCTCTGATACTCAGAATTAAAGCCATTTCCCAAATGTTTTATTCGACGATGGCAAAAAGAACACCAACAGCAAGGACTTGGTAAAAGACGTTTCTTCCCTTGTATTTTTATTTGTGTGTACTTTCAGCCAGACACAAATTCATGCAAATCAGTTTGGAGCACGTTCTCATGTGACGATTTTATGCAAATCTTGCACAGGCTTGGAGTGATGCTCTGCTTGCTATTTTGCTTTGACTCTCTCTTGATATAGTAAGTACATTTCTTTTATAGGGAGGATTGTAGGTTCAGAATAGCAGATCTCTTATGATATAGCGTTTCCTATTCATTTTGGAAAGGGTAATTCCTGAAATGTTTTTATGGTAGGGGATGAGTGTTTTAATTGATTTACTTTTTAAGTAAACTATCACTATTTCCAACATCGCAGATGCTATTGCAATGTGTATAAATAGCTATCAGCGGACAGCAGAGATCTGTTCAATGCCCATAGGTCATGTGAGGCTCTTTTGCTTCTGCAGTTCTTGCAGATGGATAATGGGGCAGCGCCAAGCTTTCCTATGGCCCAAAGGTAAACAAACCCCCTATTGATGATCCATTGTAGATTACTTGCTAACGGGGCAACAGCGAACTTTCAAATATTTCCACTCGGTGAGTTGAGGAATTTATTGGTATTAAATAGCGACTGGTACCTAAAAGGGACAGCTCTGAGCTCATTACTGCCCAGAGTTGATTTGAGACCTTGTTGCTTGTCCTGTGTTTACAAATGCCACACAGTGGACCCTGCAGAAGTTGCTTACTACCTGTGGCTCATAAGAGAATGTGGCATCTGCAGAGTCAATTAGTAGGTAAAAGATGCGTCAGTGAGGTTGTAGCTTCACGATTAGTTATGTGAGACCCTTTTGCAACTTCCTTGTAAACTATTGACAATTAAGAGAAGCATTGAGCTTGCTTAATGACCTGTGGTGATCGGAGACTTCTCCTACTGCATTGCTGTACACAAGCTTTTCCAATATCCAGTCATTAGTTGTACCTCATTAGTTCCAGTCTAATACTCATATATAGCAATAAGCTACAGAAAGGTGTCCTGTCATCCTTTGTAAATTGCCTTCCACTGCGTGGTAACACATACCACTTCGTTCTTGCTAACTTTTAAACCGTTTGAGCAGGCAACAACATTTGTTTTGTTAAAATCTGCCGATTATGCAGCAGATTATGGATATGTGGTTAAAACGGCACATCTACAGTTATACACAAATCGCCGCAGCCACACAATCACATCATTCAAGTGGCGCTGATTGTTAGCAAGAAAACATAATACTGAGGCTGATATGTACAATGAAGTGGCGGAGCGTGTCGTTAGCCTCCTTGGCTTAACGACACGCTCCGCCACGTTGGAAACACAAGGCTGTCCCATATGTACAAGAATGTGGTGCAGCCTTGTATGCCATCATTGTACATAGCGGGCAACGTCAAATACAATGGGTATTGCGGTGGAACGCCCACCACAACACCCACTGCGTGTCCCTTTCATGCTATGTTAGTGTGAAAGGATGCCTTATGTACAAGGCAGTGTTGAGCCACTTTAAGTGGCTTAACGCTGCCGTGTACGTAAGGCAAGGCCCCTAGCACCACGGGAACATCACAAAAAGTGATGTTCCAGTGGCGATAGGGGCTTGTACATATGACCCTAAATTTCGCAGTTCTCCAGCATAGTCACCCTTCCAAACATCAAGGAAAGTTGCATTATGTCTGTTAACGTGAGTGCAGCTCTATGATTGGCCAGTGAGCAGCAGTCAAGCAACCCTCCTACTGCTCTTACACTGAGGACAACTGATTAACAGAGACAGCCTATGACACAGTCATGATTCTTTGCGAGGGCTGGGCAGCGTCGTCCATCCTGGCCACTGCGAGCTGCGCTAAGTGTTCAAATTAAAATGGGCCAGGAGAAATGGGGCATGTGCTCTACTGCTCATTGGTAGAATGAAGGACTTGCCAGACACTGCAAAGTACGAATGTCAGGTTTGCCGGCTGTCTTACGCCAGCCAAAGTGACGTGTACTTTTCAGCTCTCCATTCAGCTGTCTAGAGAGTATGCATAGGCCTCCAGGGCCTAAAGGAGCGTCGATGCAACCTGCTCCATCTAATCTGATTCTATTCTCATGCAACAGCATGAGCGCGGCACCTGGATTGGTTACAGAAGATCTCCCTGCCCCAGACTGCAGGAGAAAACCGAGGAGGACGTGTCGTAGCCCGTGGGTAAGTACAATTTACTGTTATCTTTTCAAATATTAAGTGTGAAATGCATGTAATTAGTTTATGTTTATTTTGGGGTTTTGGAGGGAGAGGTTGTGCTTATTCGGGCTTTTAGAGGGAGGGGTTGTTTTACTTTGGGTTTTTGGAGGGCTGTGTTGACTAATTTTTTTTAAGGACCATACGTATCTCCCATGCTCATCCCCATGTCTCTTTCTGTAGAATTTGCATTTGCCATCTCACAATTCATCTCCTTCCTCAGTATTGATTTATTTCCACTCTGTAGATCTGAATGTACTTATTTAGTCTTTTCCACTTCACTTCGCTCTCTCACACACAATGAATTTTGTTTTTCTTTGGCACTATCCATATTCTGACAGCTACATTCCTCCTTCACATGCTTTCCGACAGAACCCCATTTACAATTAGCACATATGTGTCCATCACTCTGTACTCTCTGTATTGCGGTCTAAGACTGAATGAACAATTTGTTAGAAAATCTTTGTGACAAGGTCAGAAGCTACCACTGCTTTCAGGCTTCAGTCCGGCGATCTCAATTGTGCTTCAACATGAACGCTCATCCACATCCTAAACACGTCGACTAAGGGTGCAGCATGTGCTGTATAAAACTCATATAATTCATGACAAACAAATCTGCAGAACCAGATCTGGGAAAATAACATATTCCTAGGAAATATGCATCATTGTACTACTCAATGTGAAGTAAAATGTGTGAAATGTAACAGAGAGTGCATTATTGACTGAATTACATTGAAGGTTATTTTACTCACTGTAGAGAAGATCATTGTTTATGCTTGTAAAGTTAAGGACACAAATATATAGCTCACAAGGATTCATTTTAATGTCTGCTTGTAATGACCGCCAGTGCTGCTTACTGGCAGGACCCCCTCCCCTTAAAGCCCTGCTGTATATATATTCACGGAAAAAAACATAGGTTTCAGGGATGTTATAGTTCAAAATCGATGGTTTCCAAAATGGTTGTCTGTATTTTACAGTGGGTGTATCAAAGGTTATTTTAGAGTGTGAGGAGGTGGATCAGATTTTCACATGGATGGTGTCATCAGTGATGTCATTTGAAATGTCATCAGTGATGTCATCGGTGATGCCACTGACTATGTCATGAATGACATAATATCTGATGTCATTAGCAGTGCATTGCGGGGGCGCGAGTTATAGTTAGCTGAACTAACTATAACAGGGGAATTTCACTGGTTTTGTATGAGTGAAATGTCGAACTAACTATAACGTCCCTGAAACCTACGGTTTTTTCAGTGAATTTCTAAGGTTTTTTAAATGCTAACTTCTAATTATAATGTTCATTAAACCTATTTTTTTTTCTCTGTTTTTAAATTATCACCCCATTCTCAAGCTGATGAAAACTGCAGATCATGCCAGTTTTCCATCGATAGCTTCTGCCAAAAAAAGTGCGACTTCTAATGCTAATGATGTGCAGATTAGGTGTTCCTGTGCAAAAAAACACAAAAACACCACTTCCCCATATTTTCAACAACCAGACAAATCTGCAATGCGATCCAAGAACAGGTGAAAGTCCGCGTTAGCAGTAAGAATTTAACATCTGCATTTTACTGGTGTAAAGCAGGACAACTCCCTACAGTATGAAACGGAGCACAGCCCAGAGCCTCATCTAAAGACCAACATGTTATAGAGCTACTGATCATGCACCTCCAACACCCAAGAAGGCCACAACACCCACTAGAACCACCCGCAGGACCCCCCCGAGCACACACCCCCTACTACCACTGAGGCAACGCAGAACAGGACAATGGACCTTCCCAAAACGACATAGCCCCTCAGCCGCACAATTGCTGAATGTTGGTAGATATGGGAACCAAGTATGTGTGAAGGACGCAAGTCACCCATCAATAACAATGTACACAATGCCAAGTGCAGAGGTGATGTGCTTTACAGACCTCACTATGCACAGCACAGACCACCACATGTGTGCTTGTAGTGTTGTGGACACTGGACGTAACCATGTTACCTCAGGCAATTGGGAAGATCTCGATCATGTAGCTGTGTCGTTCATCCCTGTAAGTGGAAGCGGAGTAGGCTGGTCCAACTTACACCACTCAAGCGTAAGAGTGTGCATAAATAGGCTGGGGATGTGGGTGTGGTTCACTTGTGGGAAGGCCAACGCGTCTGCCAGTGCGGTGGCCCTCACCCTGTCATTTGGCCACCGTCATGACCGCCGGCCTCCTCGACACAGGCCCCCTGAGAACCCAAAGGCACAGCAACGCAAAGTTATATCTGTACAGACTACGGCCTTCGATCTACATTGCGGACAACAGGTGTCACAATTCAGATCGAGTCGCGATTATAGATGAGGCAGTCCAGTAGGCAGGAGACATTGCTCCCAGTGCAGCCCACCCAGACAACACATCATCGCAGGCTGTGCACACACTGAGTGCTTCAGATGCCACTAACTCAGTGCACCCCAAATCATCGCCACGTAGACTTATTAAGGCAGAATTCAGTAGACAAAAGACATTGCTACCAGTGAGGCCAACGCGGACCATGCATCATCGCAGGCTCCGCACATGCTGGTTGCTTCAGGTGCCACCAACTGTGCAGCGCAACTCAATGCTGTTGGCCTTGCTAACTGCTGCCTTCGGCCTACACTGTGGTCAGCAGGGCTCACAATTCAAATTCAGTCTTCATTTATTAATTGCAGAGTGCAGTAGGCAACTAAATATAACGTCCCTCAAACCTACACAATATCCTTTTAGTATCCTTGCTTCAAGAACTTGTTTTATATCAGTTATAGCTTTACTACAATGATCAAGTTCATCTTAGAAGTCCAAACGAACACTGAATGGCAGTTTACACTGCGGACAACATAGCTCACAATTTGAACTATAACATCCCTGAAACCTACATATTTCGACAAGGTATTCCATACATATTTCATGTTTTCTTCCATATGCCTACACTGCGGTCAGCCAAGTTCACAATTTGAATTCAGTCTTGTTTTATTATTGACAGAGACAATTGTGCTCTATATCCTCTGAATTTGTTAAGAGGATGTGTCGAAAAGCATTCCACGATGTCTGTGCTGACTACTGCTTTCGATCTACCCTGCGGATAGCAGGGGTCACAATTCAGATCGAGTCGCAATTGCAGATGACGCAATCCAGCAGGCAACAGACATTGCTCCCAGTGCGGCCCACCCGGACGATGCATCATCGCTGGCTGTGCACATGCAGAATGCTTCAAATGCCCCTACCTCAGTGTACCACAACTCACGGACCCTTTATGATACAATGTTTTGTGTATAATTTCACATCTGCTGCCCCTACCTCAGTGTACCACAAGTCATGGACCCTTTACGAAAGAATAATTTGTGTATTATTTCACATCTGCTGCCCCTACCTTAGTGCAGCACAAATCATTGACCCTTTATGATTGAATCTCTGTGTCTGATACTATGATTACTGTTCTACTTGTTACCAGCACCAACCATACCCGGGGGGATGGCTTACACTCACCCACACGCATCCAGCACAGACGTCACTGGACATGTGACGCTGGTAATAAAAAGGAGTCGAGCACACATGCCCATACCCAGTTCCACTATCTATCTGTGACTGTGTGTTCATTATGTATGCAAGATGCCGCCAGTGGGCCCTACCACATTACATTGTGCTGTGAACAGCGTATGCAACCATGTTACCTCTGGCAGTGGGAAAATTTTGGTTACGTAACTTTCTCTCGGTCATTTTACAAGTACGTACGTAGAGACTGGATCATTAGAGTACTGCAAGAAGAGTGTATAGTGAATTTATAAGTGCTTGGGGATTGGCGGAATGATTGTATAAGTACATATGTTGGCGCAGCCTAACCTAGAACACAAGCTTGGCTTTAATTGGCTGCCCTCCATGGCCAAAAACTGAAACTTGAACTTTGCATGGCCCTGTATTGCTACAGCTGCAACACTCCACTGAATGTGCAATAAACAATCATATTCTCACAAATGTGTCAAGTCCACCATCTTTCATATATGGAACTATGGATGAATGTAGGGTCAGTGATTTCCCGTACCTTCCATGTTGGCCATGCTGTGGGACTTGGCTCACAGAGTGACACATTGGCGCTTCCGACCCAGGTGACGGCAGCACTACAACATGAACACCCACATCAGTTGATTCCTCAGACAGCCCAGGACGAAGCCACGCCCATAGCCCCGGAGTCATTCTTCACAGCCTCACACAGGAGTGGCATATGCCAGGCCAGCCTATTTCACTTACGCTTACAAGGAAGGACAACAACGCTACATGGCCCAGGTTTTCATTGCACTAATCTGCTGGTCACAGCCTAGTTGTCAGTATGCCACAGCCACTCCCTCATGGCTGGTATACACCCACACCACACCCATCAAGCTCAGGAGTCACAGGACACGTGACCCTGCCAATAAAAAAGACCAGGTGCACGTGCTCTACGCCATTTTAGAGTTGCTCACACCGGATGCACTGCGGCCGGCACAGGCACACTGCCACAGGACAGTGACTTTTCTTCCACTGAGGTACGGGTACCGTAACTGCTGAGTGTGTGTGCAGCCGGTGGTGATGGCCCATCCCGGCGGTCTGTACATCTCCGTTTTTTTGTGCCCTGCTGGACCGCAGAGTAGGCCTGAGTCATGAGACAGCGCAGGCCTACCACCACGTGGCGTCGTCTCGCTGGTCACTGAGTTAGTGGCACCGCAAGGGCTGAGCGGGTGTGCAGCCTGCGATGAAAACCCGGGTGCACTGGTATGTCCTCTGCCATGGCAAAATCAAGACCCCGCACCAAATGTGAGACCTGGTGGCCTACGTTGCGGGGCTGTATGATATTATTGAGACAGGTAAAGTGCTGTACAGAAGGATAGAAAAATCCCCAAATAAAGTGCAAGTGATCATGTGCAATAAATGTGAGATATGCATAGATACGTATGATTAAGAACACACATGTCCATATAAAATACAGTTAAAAAATTTAAAATTATATAATTCAGAAAATAAATAAAACCAATTAAAACATGATTGAGTAGGTAGCAGCAAATAAACCTCAGAGCAATCCACCAAGACATGGATATTATATCAGTGCATCATAATGGGCTCACTATTTCACAACCTATATTCAATCATCAATTCACCAATTAATGAAGCACAGTACGTAGGATCAAGGAGTTATTACAAAAGTGACGTACCAGTGGCACAAAGGGCTTGTAAACAAGCCTTTTTGGGCCAGATGTACGATGTGCAAAATAGAGTATCACAAATTGCGAGTCACAATTTGTGAGGTGCTATTTGGAATTACCCTTCCTAATAGCGAATCGCAATTCCTAAATAGCGAGTTGCAAATAAATTGCGACTGGCTATGTAGGAATTGTACATGGACTTGGGCCATTTTGCATGCGCAAATGGGTCGCAACCCTGTTTGCGCATTTAATTTAGGATCGAAAATCTGGCCTTTAGTCTGTATCCTTCGTTCACCGCCAAGTGTCATATCTTTTGCCACAGACCTACAGGCACAAGTCTCAGTGAATTATACCTATCCATGTATGTCCCGTGATTGGCAGTTGTGGCATTTCATTTTGTCAGCGGCGGTTCTTTCAGGCTTTTGTTAACACTCTCAGTAATTGCCACAGATGCTGC
Source organism: Lissotriton helveticus (assembly GCF_964261635.1). Classification (NCBI taxonomy): domain Eukaryota; kingdom Metazoa; phylum Chordata; class Amphibia; order Caudata; family Salamandridae; genus Lissotriton; species Lissotriton helveticus. The sequence continues at coordinate 1,595,080,872 of NC_136059.1, read as the reverse complement.
CAAACACTTTTCAGAACAGGTTCTGCCTTTTATGAGCGAAGCCACATTAATTATCAAACAAATTTCATATATATATATATATTCACTGAAAAAACCATAGGTTATAGACCATATATAGTTAGGAATTAGCATTTAGAAAACCTTATTTTACTCACACAAAACCATTGAAATTCCATATATAGTTAGTTGCACTAACTATATATCGCGCACCCGCAATCCACTGCTGATGATGTCACATATTACATCATTCATGACATGGTCAGTGACATCACTGATGACATCACTGATAACAACATCCAGTGATTTTTTGTTTCTATAAAGTTTAAATATGTCTTACATATTGAAGAATGAGTGGATGTGTAAGTGTCTGGACGAAGGATTTAGTAGGTGCATGACTGACTGTATGAGTGAGTGATTAAATGTGTCTCACTGACTGCATGGGTTAGTGACTAAACTGTCTTAATTTGTGCATCATTATGTCTGTTGTTCTGTAAACTGCTGCATGTGTTGATCAGTAGCTATATGAGTAACTATATGGGTTATTGATTGATTGCCCAAGTATTTGTATGGGAGACTGAGTGTGTGTGTGGCTAGCTGGGAGGTGTGTGACTCTGTGCAGATCAATCTGTACTTGTATCAATGATTGTATAAGAAGGTAAGTATGTGTTAGTATATGTTTGAAAATGTAAGGTGCTCTATGTTTAACTGTATAGACAAGAAAATGGAAGTGTCATTGATTCTTTACAGGACTGACTAGGTGTGTGAGTAACTCCATGGATGAGTGGCAGACTGTGAGTGTCTGTATAGGTGTATGAGTGCATATGATAGTGTTGTAAAGATGAGTGATTGTATGTATGAATGATTGTATGGGTGAATGAGTGAAGGTGTGTGTAGACGTAGCAATCAGTGAGTGCGTATGTAGTAACTAGTATTGGTGTGTCAATGGTTTCAAAAATTATACTCTCTTTTTAACACTGGGTGAAACAGAGGTTATATTAAAATGTGAGGAGATGCATTGTATTGTCACATGAATGATATCATCAGTGATGTGGTCATTGATGTCAAATGAGATGTCATCAGTGATGTCATCAGTGATGTCATTTGAGATGTCATCAGTGATGTCATCAGTGATGTCACTGACCATGTCATGAATGATGTAATATGTGACATCATCAGCAGTGGATTGCGGGTGCGCGATATATAGTTAGTGCAACTAACTATATATGGAATTTCAATGGTTTTGTGTGAGTAAAATAAGGTTTTCTAAATGCTAATTCCTAACTATATATGGTCTATAACCTATGGTTTTTTCAGTGAATTTTCAAGGTTTTGTAAATGCTAATTCCTAACTATATATGGTCTATAACCTATGGTTTTTTCTGTGAATTTCATTGGTTTTTTAACAGCTAATATCTGTAGCTGTAAAATGTATTCTTCTTTAAATCCAAAAATATATTTTATATGTTTATGAATAATTTTTTTTTAAAATATTTTTTTTTCTTCGTTCCCGCTTCGCGAATCGGGAAGCTTCCCGTTAGCTGACCTTGATGCCGCGAAATAGACCGCGAGCCGGTAAACGTTTCTTTACCGCAAGTGCCGCGTTAGAAAACAACATCGTGACGCCTCCCGTCCGCATGACGTTTCACGTTGTCGCGTGATACGTCATATGACGTGCTACGTTAGCGAACTGGTACGCGAAATGAGTCGCAAAGCGCAGGTTTCTGGAAGCAAACCGGGAGGCCCTGCAAAGCGCTTAACGTAAACACAGCAAGTCATGTGACTTGGTAATAACACTTTTCATTGGTTCATTTCACTTTTGGTTTCCTAATGATGTAAGACTAGGTCATATAATCTAAAATGAACACTTTTGATTGGTTGAGAACTCTTGTTTTTCCCAAATGATGAAAATCCCTCCTTCTTTCCTCACTCTGACTTTCATCATTGTGAGAGAAAGACCCTTTGTGATCACTGAGCAATGGCTTCTTTAGTAGCTTCAGCTGGTGCTTCCCCACCACCTCCACCACATCCAAGGAAGAGTGGACCACCTGCTCAAGTTATAATTCAACAAGAAGAAGAAGAAGAGGAACAGGACGACGAGCACGAAGAGAGGCAGTTTTTGCCTGAGCAGCCCAGGACGTCTCACCGGAAAGAAAACTTCATTTGGCAATTTTTTTAAATTCCCAAAGGTCAGAAAAAAGTAAATGCAAGATACGTAACTTGCCTTATATGTCAAGATAGACTGTCCAGAGGAACCGAGAAAAAATACAGTTTCGGAAACTACACAATGCATCGCCATATGACTAGGTGGCATCCTAACAACTACAGTGCTGCACAGTTTCGGAACGACCTAGATAATCTCCCTATTATGGCCAGAAGATCTGTTGTACCGGAAGTAACGGGACCAGAGGGCAGGGAGATGGTGCCAAATATACAAATGAAATTTGGTGAAGTAAAACACATCTGCGTATTTTGCGATGGATTCATTTCCTACGGAGAAAAAAGCATCACTCTGATCAACAGAGCTATTGACTATCATATGCAAGTTTGTACGAAACGCCCAAAATAATAAATACTTCTTTTTTTGTTTTGTTGCTCCTGTTGAGCCCTTTACAATGAATCGTTTTCATTGCCCCCTCCAAGAAAAACCCCCAAAAATATAAAACTGTTCAGAAAAATTCAAAAAAAGTAAAAAAAAATTCCGAAAAATAATAAAAAAAATATAAAACAACAAAAACAATTAAAAAAAAAGTTCTTTTCAGAACTACCTCCCCGTTATTAAAAAATTGGTACAATATTTGGAACTGTGCCAACCTCTATTTCTCTTAGTTCGCTTCCCAGTTCGCTCGCCGGTACGCGAACCAGAAGCGAACCAAAAACAGTAAGTATAAGGGAAGGAAACAGACACTTATGTTAAAAGAAAGACAGCTATAGGGGAGTAAACTAGAGATACTATTACCCGTAATCCACTGCTGATGATGTCACATATTACATCATTCATGACATGCTCACTGACATCATCAGCAGAGGATTGCGGGTTTTTTGGCAACGTGCCTTATCCACGGTTTAATAACGCTGCCTTTTGCTTTATATAAGTTTTCAAATTGTATGAAATATATACCAATAGGTCGTTATGAACCTTTAGGTAGTGCTTTTCTTCATGAGGTCTGGTCGCTTCCATACACATACAGATGTTTCAAAGATGATCAAGAAGTTTATCTGAATGGAGAGGAATGCACTGAGACGCCAGATCATTCACTAATGTGTAGGCACATACAGTTACACGGTTCATGCAACAAACACCGACCAAATATGGCTTGCGTGTTGCAAGGCACGCCAGTTCCTGCTATCATCCCCACGTTCAAGTTGTTGGAAAATGGTAGTTATTTGATGCTCAATAATGAAGATTGTTCTGAGTTAATTAAAAGTATTCCTTTTATCGTAACAGTAAGTGAACGGGTTATTTGCTGCAGAAATGTTCTATTTCCTCCCACACATGAACATAGGGAGTTTTCAATCTGGCCACAAATACCAACCTTGGGACAGATTTCAACGGCATGGCAAGAATAGGAGCTCTTTTGTCTCAGAGAGAGGTGGCCTTGAGTTCGGCCCGTGAAACTTTCGTGCTTCACATAGCGAACACCCGTACAGAGGTGCAGACCCTTTTCAATTCAGATTTGCCTTTCAATTTCAGCAAGATGGTTCCGACTATCTTTAACGCATCCTCCACAAAGACCCTGGCGCACTTTTTTAAAGTTGTTACCAGTGGTCTCGTGATTTCATTTGAGAAAATCTTTGGAGTCATCCCTGCTTCCTTTCATTCTATTTTCTCCACTCTGGTTCGTGGATTGGCATTTTTACTTGCATTACCAGCGGACGCTCTTGTGCTTTTTTACATTTTTAAATATGGATGTCCCTCCTATGCAACCTCCCACCCTGCAGCTGCTGACACTGTTCCGCAATCGCATGCTAGAATATTATGGCACAATGCCGTTGGCGATATTAAGCACGGCATATGGATTATCTTTTCGATTCTCCTACTTTACCTGTGTCCAGCCTGTATTTCACTGCCTGACCTGTGATTTCGATTGGGCCATTGATTTGTGTCTCTGCGGACCGGTTTCTCCTGACGTCGACTTTAATCAGCTGATGACTCCTATCATTACTCACGAGTTGGTTTGTCCTGGCGAAAGGATTATGGCTGTGGCATTGATGCATGGACTACTTGGTCCCTGGAATTTACTGGCGGCAGCACAGTCTTTCTTGGAACAGAGCTTTCTTGAAAACCCACCGAGCTGTCCTCTGATGGTGATAGAGGATCCGGTGCTGGGAGAGCACGTATGTTCTTTTCCGCTTTTAAATTGGATGGCTGAACTGTTTTCGGATGAAGACGGTGACTTCCTATTGGAGGCTGTTGCAGCTTATTTTGCATACACAGTTATGTCATAGACCTTTTTCATGTTTGATATGCTGAGTACTAGCATTTCATTGACAATTCATTGACTTATTTGTCAAGTTTTTATTATTTACCTTGCCTATTGGCTTAAGACTCGATAAAGTACTTGGCTGTTTTATTTTTCTTTAGCATTAAATTTTCCTAGTTTTTAATGCTTTACCTTGCGGACCGTCCACATATAAACTTGCAATCTGCTCTCATGAGATGGCACTTCTATTATCTTATTCAGTTCGTTTCCGGATCATGGGGAGGTGTCATCTAGGTCCTGGATATCTTTACACCGTGTTAAGTTAGCATGGGCTCATTACCGGTTTAAACGCCATTTTTCCTTTTTTGCAACTTCTGCACACGACACTTAGTTGTTGCTTTAGCTTTCCACCTAGTAGTTCATCGTGGTTTACATGAGAATAATATGTTATTGCTCTACTATCTGCTTTGCTTGTTAAACTATATCTGTACAGCGAGTGCTAAAGTTTCAAGAACAACACGATACAGAATTGTTATGAGGTCTGATCTCCACGACTTCATACTCATAACATAAGTGCAACTTCTGCCAATTCTGGGCATGAGGCGGGTTTTATATTGCTTTGCCGAACACACATACACAACAGTTGATGCGGTTCACATGAAGAGAGAGCTGGTGTATGCTGATGTGATTCCTTCAAATCTAAGACACTAAAGTATGGGCACGCCCTAAACCAACACAAAGAGACCTTCTTAGCAAATAATATAATATGTGTATTAGGGAGGGTGAGATATAAGCAGCCGCGGGCCGTGGAGGGAGTTACGGTGAGGCAGGGAGGCGGGGAGGGGGAGAAGCAGGGTGGAGCCCTCTCTACCTTGCCCCTCCCCCTCCCCGCCTCCCTGCCCCACCGTAACTCCCTCCACGGCCCGCGGCTGCTTATAAGTGTTGCTAACTCTTATTCATTTACAGCATGTTAACATACTGTCACCATTCGCTTTTTATGTACTAGTAACTATGCTGGTAATTTTGCTACTGATAATATGTGTACTTGTATTCTCCACCCTGCTTCTCCCCCTCCCCGCCTCCCTGCCTCACCGTAACTCCCTCCACGGCCCGCGGCTGCTTATAAGTGTTGCTAACTCTTATTCATTTACAGCATGTTAACATACTATCACCATTCGCTTTTTATGTACTAGTAACTATGCTGGTAATTTTGCTACTGATAATATGTGTACTTGTATTATCTAAGATACTACGCCTGAGAAGACGGCATTAGTAAATAAACATTTCAAATACACATGTGTTCTTCTTAACTCCATGTTCTGGTTTCTAAGAAATATATAACGACCGACTGTTCATGAGTTCCACGTATCCTGAGGTACTATAAGTTCATATTCTGGATTGTCTAAACATTGAGAGTTTGTTATATCCAATGTGACACTGTACCTAGCTTGCTAAGGAGTTTTTGATTACTAACGTGAGTTTTGGGACACCCTAATTCGCCGAGGTTCCAATCCTCTGTCCACAGTTCTGTGTGAGAACAGAAACCCTGCGACAGGGGCACCCCCGACCCTTGCTGGAGCTTCATCACACTTGCGATACAACTCCAGCAATGCGCCACCTTTACGGCACAGATACATCACGCATCTGTGCTGTTTTTGCCCCATGATGCGCCGCATTGTAAATGCAGCACACCATAGGTGACGGAACAGCGGCACAGAATGACTAACACATCCCTGGTGATGCGCCAGTCATCATAAATGTATCCCTATGCTTCTTATCTTGTTAGAGATGAACCGCCATATGTATCATCAAAGTTTTTTGCATTTCCTAAATAGCGAACTTTAAGGAATAAATAGCGATTCTTTACCATTCCTAGTTTGCGATTAGCTATTTGCTAATTACAAATTACCCATTCATTTCCTTCATTTCCATAGGGCGGTTGGACTCACTTTTAGCTCGAACGGCTGAATGGATTTCCACGAAACTTGGCAAAATTGTAGGGACTGGTAGCCCGATGTGCCTTTGCTATGTCTCAAGATATATGCTCCAGTGGTTTTTACGAAAATTAACTTTGAAAAATATATATTGGGCTACATTGGCCTATATATATGTTGGAGCCCAAATGTAGCCCAATGTAGCCCAATGAAGCCCAATGTAGCCCAATGTAGCCCAAAGATGGCCGCCAGACACACAAAAAAACAAATGTAGCCCAAATATCAGCCAGATGTAGCCCAACTATAGCCCAGTGACAGAATGACCAATCAGCTTCGCAAACCTCCGTTACGCGAAGCGGAGCGCTGTTACAGATATATATCTTTTTTTGAACGTTAATTTCTCAAAATCCACTGGAGCACATATATTGAGACCTAGCAAAGGCACATCGGGCTACCAGTCCCTAATATTTTGCCAAGTTTCGTGCAAATCCATTCAGCCGTTCGATTATTATTATTATTATTTTTTTTTGCCCCGCGGGGCCCTTTTAAAACCTCCACATCAAACCTAGGGGGTCAGCGAGGATCTACTATGCCCCCTTATAGTTATTTCCCCCTTTGTTTTGACCTCCTCTTGTCTCTCGATCCTACCGAGAGACAAGATGGCGGCCGCTACGGACTTTTTGGAATGTTGACAGACGCCGGAGAACCAATCAGCTTCGCTTCACAAAGCTCCGTTGCGCGTAAAGTACGCGTCCTGGGACGCTGCCAGGTCCGCTGTTACAGATATATATCTTTTTTTAAACGTTAATTTCTCAAAATCCACTGGAGCACATATATTGAGACCTACAAAAGGCACATCGGGCTACCAGTCCCTACAATTTTGCCAAGTTTCGTGCAAATCCATTCAGCCGTTCGGGCTAAAAGTGAGGCCAACCGCCCTATGGAAAACTCAATGTTAAAAACACGTTTTGGGACCCCCCTTTTTTCTCGGCCCCCCCTTGACGAACCCCCCCCAAATTTTCAAGGGCTGCTCAGAAACAAAATGTGCCATTTTCCTGAAAATTTCAGCCAATTCCGTCTACAAACGCCAAAGTTATTAGACATAGAATTTTCAAAAATCCCATAGAGAAAAAATCCTAACTATATATACCTACTGGCGACCGCCAGTAGGTAATACATATATAAAATGTAAATATGAGAACTGCAATTGTACGTATATTTAATGTAATGTGCAAATTAAAAACTGTAAGTTCCTAGTTGAAGATAAAATTATTTTGACTCCCAACACCCTCCTTAATTTATAGTGCTCTATTGCTTCTAACTGGGTTTGCATTATATACTGAGGAAATCACCGTTTAAGGACCTAAAATCTATCCCATGTTGTTCCTACGTGTTGTAAGTGTGGTTCATACATGTGATATGTTTTTTTGTGTTGATTAACGCTATTATTTGAGTGTATGAATCCTGGTATATTTCGTTAATACATAGCATAACATAAAAAGACCGAAGGAATATTTACTTTCTGTATATATCCTATAGCCGTGCTTTGGGAGAAAACGGCTTTGCATCAGATCATAAATTTAAACAGCATATTCAATCTAATGAAACGTTTGAAATTTAAGAGCACAAGTCTACATGCCTACCTATGAGATGCTTACATGTTAGCATGAAGTGTTCATAGGCACTTTCACTGTAAAGTGTAAAATAAACCCTTGATTGGGAGAGTAGTCATGATATAAACATGCTTCTTTTGCTAAATAATATGATACATTCTTTCTTGATCACTCAGAATAATTTCTACAGTACTAATCACCCTTTTATGTATACAACCTGAGGCCAGTAATACACCAACATTTTCAATCAACGTTTAAACATTTTGTGCGCTCATTTTTTAAATGCCCAGCACGTGGAAGATAAATATCGATTTCATCAATCATGGCTTGATCAGTACAATAAAAAAAATGTGATGCACCTTTCTAACCAATCACCATGGTCCTTGCATGGAATGCAATGCTCATTTATCGTTATCAATTATCAGCTGGCCAGTCTAGTGTGCCTTCCACTTTGTCATCCATTCTTTAATGATCATCTAACCTGTCCTTAGCATTGAATGCCTATTTATCACAAGCATCAATCAATAGGGGCCGACCAGCAGGCCGAATGCTTTTTAATCTACCATAATCATTATCCGGCTGGTCCCTGATGTTTGCACTCATTCATCATGGTCCATCATTATGTGGACTGTCAACAAAGTCAGATATGAATGTAAAATGTTGTAATTACTCTCAGTGCTTAATTTGTAAAAAACATAAGTGCTAGGGCTCTGATCATGAGGTTACTGCAGATTGCACCACACATTGCCCCTGCCATACTGCCAATAATAGTAACAACACAACTGCTAACCATCGCACTCCTACAAGTGTGACATTTCATACTGTTTCAGGCCCCCAAAACTATAAGAATGGTTTGGGTGGCAGTAATAGTAATTTGTAATGTATACTGAATTAATAATTAATTATTGGTGTAGTCATCTCGAAATTAGCCAGACAATGCCACCTTGTGGCAGACTCCGACAATCCCCGGTGTTGACAATTAAGTGCCAGTGATGAGCACCGGAAACCACCGGCTCAAATTAAGCACTGCATCACGATTCTGTTTCGCTGTATACTATCAACTTTTCAGCGAAATACGTCATGTTTGGTACAATGAGTGTTTGTAATGTGTTTAATTTATGTGTAGCTTAAATGAACCACGGGCAACATTGTGTTAATCGGGCTACATCAGGTGCACACTTATCCGGTGTAAAATCGGGACAGTGTATATATTAGAAATCAAAAGTGCTGACCCTCGGCCAAGGGAGATCTTATGCCTGCAATGAGGACAGTGCAGCAGAGCAATATGGAGCAGCACTCACACATCGCTAGCCATTCTTTTAATGCATGATATCTGACCTAAATTCAGAGAGAACAGAATGACCCTACTTGTAGAAATGCGCAGTGTGTGACTACAGCCAACTGTGGGAGGAAGCTAGAGAGATCCCTTATGATCCTGAGGCTTATAATTTAATGCACACTTGGGCATGGATTAGGGGGTTTATTTACAAGCCTACTGTGCTGCTAGTGCGCCACTCGATTGACGCACCAGTGGCACAGTGCGCCTGCCTATATTTACAGGTGGCTTTTCATGACCTTGTAAATATGGCCCCCTTTCACGCATTACACGGCGTGGAAGAGGCATTGCATTGTTGTTGCTGTGGGTGTTTCCATGCACATCCATGGAATCAGATGCATTCCCAGATCACAAGGGCATGTAAACCTGGGAATGCGTTAGAAACCTGCGCCTCCCTACGGGAGTCGTCAGGGAGGTGCAAGGAGGAGAAATACTTTTATTTCTCCTTGCAGCACACATAGAAAGAGAAAAACATCTCTTGTGGTTGTTTTTGTGCAGGAAGGTGTGCCTTCCAGCAAAAAAACAATCACCCCTACAGCGCAGACACCCTTGCACCATGGCGCAAGTGTGCATGCATTGATGCATTGCAGCCGATTGTGAACGAGCGCAGAGGAAAAGACAGGAATGTGCCTTATCTCATAGATAACGGTGTTTTCCTGCCCTTTTCTTTTAATGCAGGGTAGGGCAGCACAGCAAGATTCCTTGCAGTGCTGCCATGCTTCAAAACCTCATAAATGAGGCCCTAAAAATGTACCACTCCACAGCCAGTGTATGTATATCTTCCTAGAAGGGGTTTGTCTGTGTTTGGATAAATTGTCATGGGCTCAGTAATAAAGACATTGTCTTATTTACATGAAAAACAACACGATGCAAATGAGGGAATGTCCCTTTGACTTCATGTTGGTGCTACATTTACACTTCTGCACAAGACTCTGCCCAAGATCATGAGCCTGCTCTGCAATCCTAAAGTGTCCCAGGAGTGAAAGATGAGGTGTAAATGTCCACCCCGCCCCCCCAAATGGCAATTCTGTAAAATGATCCTTTCATGGCACCCTTCAGTGAAAGAGCACTGAAGGGGGCCATGTGCCTGTTCAGAGGTTTAACCTATCACGATTCCTGATGAGTTGTAAACAAAACATCTCCAAAACAATGCCAACTACTTATCTGTGTTTCTAAGCTGTGCTGCCACTCATATTGTACACTTGTAGAGTTGCCAAGTTAGTGTGTGCTTTGAAGACAGCACAATTTAGTTGAAAATGATTGCACAATTGCCTCTTGCCTGTGCCCAGGCGCACAAAATAGTTCGACTGAGCACATCTTTGCACTGACACAAAGGGTAAAATGTAGAATATTCTTTCATCATACGTGTCGTGCAAGACAGCGCAATTTGTGAAGTGAAATTTTAAGTGGGGCAGTGGTTGATTTGTATTACTTTTCAGGACTTACGTCTACAGTGCAAGGTCTGTATTGTGTCACGCTGTGCCGCATCAAAACTTTAATGTACGCAAGGTTGGTGTTCCTATGCAAAATCGTAGTAACATCGAAGCATTGAGATTTACTGATTTAATGCAGACACACACAGTATAACGGAGAAGTCAAATTGCCTAAAAAGCTATGCATAATCCTGGCAGGAACAAAAATGGCACAATTTCAAAAATATATACAGAATCATCACATAGCTCATCGCACATTCATTTGCAGCCATGGAAATTGTCATTCTGAAAGTCAGCCAACATCTGCGACAAAGCAACCTTCAAATAAGGAGGAAGGAGAGGATCTTTCAACTGAGGCTCAGCCTGATTGACCGATGAGGATGCGTTTAAAACCACTTGGATGCTAAGGTACCTGATATTCCTCCATGTAATTTCCATTGAAATCAATGGAAACTCCATGACGAGCTGAGCTCGTCATGAGCGTCGAAGGGGAGTCTTATAGACTGAAGAAAAACAGCATATTTGCTTCACTGAAGAAAACTGAAACCAATTGCAATCCAACACTGGACGCTCACATGCAATACCACTATATGTGATACTACTGTCAGTACTCCATTTGCTTGCATCTGGATCCTTTTAAAGCACCTTTGCACGATTGCTGGTATTTCCCAGAGTGCACGTTCTTATTATTTTACCAAATATGCTAGATGCTCTCATCAAACTCACTCGTCAGTTTCTTCATTTATGAATACTCTTGCAGAGGAAATTCAGACAAGGCTAGGATTTAATCAGATTCCAATTTTTTCTGCATGTGCTGGGAGCAGCAGACTTTATTCACATTTAATTAGTACCATCCACAGCAATTGCATTCATGTATAGGAGCAGGACACACAGTTACACCATAAACGTGCAAGTTATCGTGGATTCTTCATAATTTCACAAATACTGAAGCAAAATATATTGGAAGTTTGATGATTCATACATATTTAGGCAATCATTGATTCCAAATTGGTGTAGATGAAATTTCTCTCTTATTTGGAAAGATATATTTATACATATATATATATATATATATATATATATATATATACATATATATATATATATATATATATATATATATATATATATATATATATATATATATATATATATGTATATATATATATATATATATATATATATATATATATTTTCATTAATACTATGTGAGTACATTCCACCTACCATTTTCGAAGAATAAAACATTTAAAATAATAAAAAAATCTATAATAATAAATGTTAATGCTTATTTGTCCTATTTATGTAGATGTGAATGTGAAAATGTGATTATTCTATTTTCTTCAGTTTTCATTTATACATGTACCTATTTCCATTTTTTAAAAATATATTTGGTAGTCAAAAATGTAACAACAAGCAATAGTGGGGGGGTGGAGCTAGCCGGCGTCCGAGATGGCTGCCTGAGTCCGGAGCTCCTGCCCCCAGACGAACGATCCTACAAGTATCCTGGCTAGTTGCCGTATATTTTTTGCCAAATTGCAGCACCGGAGTGTGTGCTCCTGCTGGGCACCCGAATCCTGCGACTCTGCCCGAGTTTGAACCCCGCAGGACCGAGAACGAGCGTCCTGCACTGAGATGCGCGGCGGGCCTATTGAGCCGCGGTCCCGAGTTTCGCACTACCCGCGGCGGAGATCCAGGCCTCTCCCATCGAGGCCCCTGAAGACACCGCGCTGCAGTTTGAGGCCACGGCTTGCTGACTCAGCTGTGAGTGGGGGAGTGCCAGCTTCAGGGGGGCCTTAGTGACCATAGCGAGGACCCCGAACATCGGGTCTCTCCTCCCCCCTTACACCCCCCCCGCTCCCTCTTCGCGGAAAAGACTGACGACGTGAGGCCTGCCGCATCGCTGCTGAGACCACTGCGAGGGGGGCCACGCTTTGAAGGTTGTGCTACTTGGGCCGTGGACCCGTTCTATACCCCAGTGACCTACGCAAGAGCGCTCTTTGATATTGCAGGCCCAGATGACAGCGCTAGTTGACCAGTGACTTCCCGCACCATCGATTGCCTGTGTTGAGTTGTGGTCTGCTGTAGAGTGGGGTACAACACTCATCATTGTTCCCCCCGACACCGCCGCAATTGGAATGATTATGGGGCTTGGGCGGTGAATGAGCTCTTCCCGAATTTGCTGAGGGTGCCTAGTCACGCACGTGCTGATAACTCCCTCCCTGGTATGCAGCAATTGCCACCCTGCTGTGTGGGACTGCGACGCATGTACTTGCACGGGCTAGAGGCACCTGACTCTGTCTGTTGTCTACCTTCCGCTGAACGCCGTCCTACTGGATACTGCCCGCGACGTGTGACCCTGCGCCGCACCAACTCCCCGGGCCTGTGCCGACCACCTCACAATTGTGCACCCCCCCTGCTCCCCCTGGCCATACTTCGGTTGTGTGTGTGCACGCACTCTTAATCTCCTCACTGAGGCTACCACCCTACGTGGACACGGTGTTTGCACCTGGAGACCTGTCCGACTGAGGAGGTGTTTGGAGGGGGACTCAGATACTGCGACCTGCCTCTGAGGGATTCCTGACCTGGACCTCATCCCTGTGGAGAAGGGGTGCATCTCTGACTGCTATGGGTCACTCCGATAGGACGCAGTCCAAGCTTTCCTTCGGCCCCAAGGGCCCTAAGACGATGGAGGACGCGGGCGGAGGCGGCGCTGCGGATAGGCCTGAGACAGAGGAAACGCAGCAGCAGGACTTACGAGGTATTCTTCTCACCATGGAAAAGAATCTGCAAGGGGGTATGGCGCTCTTACCTACCGCATGGATCGTATGGCCAAGCGGCTTGACAAACAAGCGGAGCGTATAGGTATGTCGGAGCATCGGCTCACTGAGGTAGAGGAGGCCCAGACCACACTGGACTCGGAGAACATACAAATTGGTAGAGCCATGCAGTCCCTCCTGGACAAAACTGAGGATTTGGAGGCCCTCTCGCGCCGATGTAACCTGCGCGTCACGGGCCTTCCGGAAAACACTAAGACAGGGAATATGGAACCATTTATGGAGGGTCTCCTGAAGAAACTACTTGGGGACACAGAGTTCTCATCCATGTTCATTGTTGAAAGGGCACATCGCTCTTTGGGCCCACGATCTAAGCCGGGGGCTCCCCCTCGGCCTATCATTGCCAAACTGTTAAACTATCGGGACCACGACGTTGCTCTGAAACTGGCCGGAGAAAAGCAGCCGCTACAATATGAGGGTTCGGTTCTTTCCATATATATCCCGACTTTCGGCCAGGGTGCAGGAGGCCAGGAAACAGTTTGCTCCTATGAAGCATCAGTTACGTGTACTGGGCGCAGATTACGCGATGTTATATCCAGCAAAACTACGTATCAATAGGCAGGGGAGATCTATGATCTTTTTGGACCCCAAGGCGCTCCAAAAGGCCCTGAAAGACTGGCAGAAGGAGAAACGCTCACCGAGGAAGGAGAACGAGGATGCGGAGGGCGAGCCCTTGGAGGAACAAGAATGAATGCAACTTAAGTGTATTTTCTGATGCTCTGCTGTTTCATCACGCGGCATGTTTTGTGTGCGGGAGGGTGGCTGGGGTACATGTTTATGATGGTTTTCTATAGATATGTTTATTGCTATAAGATGACTCTATGTCCCCGAGTCCTATAGGGTTCGCTCCTTGATTCTTTAGGTTCCACTCTGTCTGGGAATATTTGTTTGAACCTTACAACACTGCTTATTGTCTTGGGAGCTCTCGACTTTCATGTGTTTTTGCAGTTTACGAATTCGCATTTGTGGATTGAGACATTTGGCAACTTAACACGGTGTGGTATTGCCACCCTCCTATTCCTCCTATTTTCTTGAGTTCTGGGTCAGAGGAGTGAAGGGGGGCAGCAAACTTTATACTGCTTTAGAGTGATAGACGCACTGTTTTTGCCGACTACATCTGCCCCCGTGTGATTACCACTGATTTCAAATGTATATTCAGGGGGGGTGGATGGGGGGGCTTGATTGTGTGGGTATGTGTGTTAGTGAATGTTTGGATGTTGGGGTGTGAAAGGGGAGCTGGAGACTGTTCGATAGGGCGGAAGAATGAACGCGGCCTAGTTGGGGTTGGGCAGGCGTGGGTGGGGGGTTGGGAAAAGGAATCTGAGGGAATTGTTTTAATGCAAAGTTCTTTATTGGTTGCATGGTTCATGGCAAGCAAGCGAGATGCGCAGATGCGCAGAAATGTGTCCGCGAGACACCTCACATTTACACTTGACATGGTAGAGATGACCCTTCCATGCACACCATGGCAGACGATGGGACAGTAGGAGTTGAAGCGCCTGATACATTAAGATTGCTGACCTGGAATGTGCGAGGACTGAATGACCACTGTAAAGTGCGCAAAGTCCTTCAATATTTAGTCAGACATAGAGTAGACATTGCTGTCTTGCAGGAAACGCACCTCCCATTACATAGTCTCATCCTTAGATATAGAGGGCTCAAGGGTAATATACACGCAGCAGGTTTTACCACTCACGCCAGAGGGGTCCTTACCTGGTTCAATCCAAAGTCTTCCTTAACATGGTCGCCGCTAGTGACAGACAGCGATGGTCGTTTTGCTATCACAAGCTGCTACGGCAAAGGCGCGGACTTGTGCATAGTGAACACTTATGGCCCCAACTTTGATTTCCCCACCTTCTATACAGACCTGATGGCAAAGATCTGTAGTGTAGTTCCTATATTCCCAATAGGCTCTGCGCATTGGAATAATATATTCAGCAGTGTAGACGTAGGACTGAGGTCGACTAGGTCTCTACTGACTATATTAGACTTAAGTTTTTGCCAGCTAGCTCAGAAGTCACTAGAAACTGTCTCGAATAAACGAGGAGGAGTTTAACCTCCCTGGATAGACAAAAGGGTATTAGCTTCTGACAACCATATAACATGACAACTTTGCTCCCTCAGAATAAGAGTGTATCTCTAGAGTCGTGTGAAAACAATAGACAGCTATTTCACTCAGTCAAGTGTGCATACTTAGTTTCACCAGAGTGCAGAGAAAAGAGAGACGGGTGTTTTCAATAAAAGGTGTAATTTATTGAGCAGTCTTCTTTCACAATTGCAATACTCATAGTAAAGTAAAGTGCGTACAGTAAAAGGAGGATTATAAAATAATACTGTAAAAGCATTGATATGATTTCTTAGCCATATGACACTTTAAAATAGATAAAATATATACATACATATATACATTGACTAACGTACTCAACTGGTGCTTCTAAATACGCCTACCCCTATGTACCTGACCTAAGCCTAATACGTGGGAAGGAGTAAGTAAGTAGCAGTTTAAGTTAAGTTTGTTTTGCCAAGAATCTGACTCAAGAATTCTCTTTAAGGGTTTAGTCAGCTCCGTACCTGGGTAAATAGAAAGCAGGAGGTCTTGTATCTCTCTCTCAGGACTCGATATACCAGTAACCCGCAAAGGTATCTGGAAACACCGGAGCTGGAGTTCTCGGCAGGAGAAAAGACAGCGTCTCTCTCAGTGCGTCAAAAGGGAGAGGCAGCGTCCGTGGGCTCTCGCATCAGCTGGGCTCTCGGGCAAGTAGATAGCTGCTCTGCTCCAAAACCACCACCGTGTGTTTGCTTAGGGCAACGTTGCTATATTTATACCTGAAAGGTGCCGGGTTTGACGTAAGGTTGGACATAAGACGTCAATGAAGATGTCACTAAGAACTGGCCGTTCTTAGAGTGCTCACAGGAGTTCTAGGACGAAATCAAAACAAAAGCAATGGGGAATTCCCAGCTTGCTTGAGGTTTGGTTTGTTTACAGAACTCGTTGTACTTGCTAGGAGCCTGGGGAAGTAGCCTTGCTTAATTTGGACAGCATGGGCTATGACTAAATATGGATATGATTCCTATGCCTTTATAAGGATATTATTCATTATAACCACATAAGGGCATAAATCAGGACTATCAAATTTAGGGTCCTAGATAGAATTACAACACCCACTCCACGATCTAATGTCCCTCATTACTTAAAACTAAGCAATAGTAAACATATAATGAAGCATGTGTTTTCCAACCCACCCCAAAATACATAAATGTGCATATTGAAATGGTATTAGGTAATACACGAAAATGAGTAATGGTACTGTACGCTTTTCAAGCAGTGGTATCATTCAGTTAAAAAATGCATATATATATATATATATATATATATCAGCTGAATGAATTGCGAAAATTTACTCATGAAATGGCTCTTAATACAGAAAAGAAGGTCGAGACCATTCCATCACATAATAATACAAATTCTGTACAAATGCTAGAGGCTGAGGTAATATATTGTCTCTAGAGTTCCTAAAAATAGAAGCTCTGTTCTCTAAGAATGGTTCTACTTAAAGCAGAGTACATGTGCCAGAAAAAGGTAAATATTTTTTAAGGGAAAAAAAATAATTTCGCATTCAGGGCAAAAAAAAAATTCGTTCCAAATGTTTTCAGTAGCTTTTGTTTATCAAAGCTGAAGGCAGAATTCAGAGTTCAGGGAACGCTGTGTGCTTGTTGCTTAAAAGTTATTCTTTCTGTTCAGGGCAGAACATCATTTCAGACAGACTTTCAAAAAAGTGGTCTACCGCTTCAGGTGAAAGTTCGACCAAGTTTGAAAATGCCGCAACAGTGCAGTCTTGAGCATGATTGCTATCGTCGATGTCAGGATCAGCAATGCTCACAGAAGGTCGTACCTTGGTGATGCTGCTCTCATCTCGTACTTCACTACCACCTAATCGTAGTGGCGAAGTTTCAACGAATGCCGTCATCAGAATGGGTAGCCGCAGGGGACAACACGATGCATGAGCCGTTACAGGACTTAGCAAAGTATCTGTATCCAATGGTACTGCTGATGGTAGTGTAAGACAGACGTCCAGCACGCATTCTTCTCCGCATAGCATACATCGAAGCACAGGTAAGATGCAATTCTGCCCGATGGGTCTGAATGAAAGAAACCAGGTCATATTCAGATCTCTTAGCCGGGCTAATCCAAGGACTTTAGTTATGCGGTCCCGATAGCGTATAGCTAGGATAGTTTCTTCCATCGTTGCTGGAGTCTTGTCTGCGACTTGGCTTGCCATATCGGGGCAGAGGATCAAAAATAAAATGCCTGCTACGAGTCCCAACAGAAGTGGTAGGCCGCCAAAGACAGAGTGGACAAAATTAGGAAAAATGCCCAGAACTGTTTTGAAGGGTGTTAACAGTCCCGAAAAATTTGTCTTAAATATATGTGGGATACCACTGGTATCTGACATATTTCGAATTTGGCTTAGCATTTCTACGAAATGCATGGGGCAATTTGTTGATAAAAGGGTATGTATCTCTGCCGTTGTCCTTGCAACTTGCAGATCATACGTTTCTTTTGATGACGTTAAGGGCACAGTTGTCTGTAAAAGAACAGACTTTATTCTGCCTAAAGTATCAATTCGAATAGAAGAGATATTCAAAGAAGGCCAAATTGTTGCCTCCGTATCTGGAGTGCTGTTTGGATACAATACTTGCATACAGCAGGTGACCATGGCCCACATGCATCATTGTGTCTTTTTGCATTTCTTAATTTCCGAAAAATAAGGAATCGCAAATTAAGAAATGCAAAATGATATGCATCAATATTTTCGGTATTCTTGTGGGATTCGGTAAAAATCGCATTTTTTACCGAATCCCAAAGAAATACCGATTTCTTAACTTAATTTTCGCAATTTCCATTGATTCCTATGGGCCAAAAGGCCCATAGGAGTCAATGGAAATTGCGAGTGGCACTTAGAAAATTTCATGGGTGCAGGGGGGGGTCCAAAGGACCCCCCCATGCACCCCTGAAATGTACTTTTCAGCATAAGTTACATACACACATGTCCTAAGGACATGTGTGTGTGTAACTTTACAGTTTAAAAAATGCATTTTTGTGCATTTTTAATCAATTTCGCAATTTACCACGAAGTTGAACTTCGTGGTAATTTGCACTTCCAATTTTAAAAAAAGCATATTTTTCTATAATGATGCATAGCATTTAAGAAATCGCACAATTGCGATTTCTTAAATGCTAATGCAATTTTAGAAATCGTAAAAAAGATGCGACTTCTAAAATTGCATGATGCATCCCAACAAGCACTTTTGCATTCGCAAACGGCCGATTTTAAGGAATCGCACCGTCTGCGACTGCAAAAATGCTTGATGCATGTGGGCCCATGGAACTCACGCTCATGAGATAGGCTTTCCCTGGCACCATGCCACAACAGCTGTGGTCCACTATTAGAATGTAACTCCCGTTAGAAAGCCGTCTAAAGAATGGCTCTATTTGTGTTGCAGGTGTGCCATGCTGGTGACATGAAAGGTTATTTGAAGTCCCCTCACAGGCCCCATGCAGGTTAATACCTTGACACAGAAGTATACCGCTTAGTGATGGTATACAATTTTTTGCACTAAGAAATACATTCTGTTTCTTTTCACTGTAACATGTGTGTGTATATGGCAATTTCCATGATGACTTAATGTACCCTTTACCCAACCTTTCATACTGGCCTGCTGGTATATACTCTTGGCAGTATTAAAATTGGAAAGTTGTTATCGGAATTGTAATTATTCCGTGTATTATCCATTCAATGACAGGTCTTTCTGACATTGTCAACGGTAATCTCTCAAGTTTTTCAATGCTCAGAATCGTATAGTCTGCTCCTTTCTGTGCCAAACTGATTTGTGTATCAGTAAGGTTAAAGATAGAGAATAATGATGTTGTGTTGATTAAACGCCAGGGCACGTAGCCTGAACGCAGATTTTGCAACGTCCAGCCAAGCTGTACAATAGAACGTAATTGGGACTGACCGTGTTGTAACATTAGTAAGTCCTGCTCTATTATATCAATAGCAGAGGCTACAATACTGTCCAGTGAATATATGTCTGGAGGACAGAGTCATTAACCCATTGTCCACAACAGAAAATGATTTTTCCAAATTAATATGATCAATTTCTCGTATTTTTTCTGCTGTTTTAATTTGCATCTCTTTCCAAGCTTCGTTGTATGCAGCGTATATACTGGCCGCTATGAAACATTTTTGACGCTCTTTGCGTGGTCCCATTATGAAATCACGCAAGTCAGCACCGGCTTTAAGTAAAGTCAAGTGTTGCTTAATTTCAGCCAGTGTGGATTTCTGTAGCCATTCGAGGCAGAGTTTCCCTACACTGTATGTTGTGACTATCCCTGGATGTTGTCTCTGGGAGTATCTAGGGTCTGGCCTGGTCATTTTTAACCCCTGTATTTTATTCAGGAATCTATCTTGACAGTTATTTGAGTCTGTGGGCCAGATCAACCATTTTTTCCAATCAGGATGTGTTCTGTTTTGGTTAAAAATTTGGGATACGTCTATCTCAACATCTGTAGTGCTATTACTCTCAGGTGTTGGCTTTGGAATAGACGGTTTGTTTAAGTCTTTAATCTTGGCTAGGCCAAGACAGGATGTCTGTTGAATGGTGTCATTCAACAATATTATTTGTTCTGGGATCATGCAGGCTCTAAATAATACTTCTAAACCTTGGACCTGCCAATCTTTGGTACCCCAGATGGTTTTTGTTTCAATATTGTTTTTCCAGAAATCAAAACCAAACGTATTCATTTTTTCATAAAATGTTTCCGAATAGATCAATTTAGTATTTGTCAGCATTGTTTTCACCCCTGTCTTATTTAACAGTTTGAAATAAAATGTTTCTGCATCACTTGTGTTAAACCCTGAGAAGTATGGGAATTTCCCGTAAAATGTTTTTTGAACTACCTTTTGGTGGAGTTGCACAATGTTCCCATTGATTATAATTAAAAACATTTCTAGGCTGAGCAGATTTATGCAAATAGTGATGTGCAAAGTGATTATAACAATACATTTCTTCATAATTTGATGAACCCTGTAAGTAATCATGTTCTGTAAATTTTGCTGACATTACTAAATCTGACATCATATCATTAATACTTTCAAAGTCCCAATCATCAGAGAATGTACTCGGTTTTACAAAGTCACTTAATGAAACCTTGAACTGGTGTGTATATTTCAAGAGCTCGACCGGGCCATATATTTCGTAATCCGTTTTGTCCCATGCTACCCCACCGGGTATTGGATTGGCTGTAACATTCACTGATGATAGTTCTCTTTTCTCGATGTGAGATGACTTGTGAGGCTTTAGGACCAAGTTGATGTTTTGACTTGCTGTGTCCATTGTACTGTATTTTCCCTCAATGAATTTTCCCAAACAAAGAACCATGATGAGCCAAAGCAGGAGGAAAAGTACACCTAACACAATCCAAAATTCAATCCATGGAGAAATCTGATAGGTTTCTTTGAGTTGATGAAAGAGTTCCGTTAATTTGTCTTTAAAAGTTTTTGTTGCTGGCGTTTCTTCAGGTTCGCTTGGATCTTCAGAAAAATTATCGAAATTGATGAAGTAGCCAGATGCAGTTCTGTCAATTGTTGGAATCACTTCAGGATTTTTATTTGCTTTTGCATCTTTTGATTCATTAGCATAGTCTGAGGCTACATCGTTGTAGACTGGTGTTTCTTGACGAACTGTTGCAATTTGGGTTTCAAGAGGCCCAAGTTCCATGGCATTGTTACATAGTCCTTTTTTATTCACTGCAGGTTTATCAAATGTGATTAGTCTCTCAGTTTGAACCTCTTGTATTGTAGCAAGTGTTGGTTCTCTGCTACTTCTTGGGAGTCCACTGGGGCTTCTACTTATTATTGGCCACATGATTGTGGTTTTACAAGTTCGATGGATACAACTCGGTTCTCCTTTTTACCAGCAAGGGGCGGTAGTACAACTGATCTTGTTCCGCTGACAGCTAAGACAGGTACTGCTTTTCTGTAAGAAGGCCCAAATTCCTTCTTCACCGCGATCTTCTCTCTGACCAGATCCACAATCTTTGGAATCCAGACAGGCCTTGCTGGGACAGGTGGTTAATCTTCAGTGGCTGTTGGCTGCTGTTTTAACTTTACGTTGCTCAGGTCTTTTCTTGTTTCATTTAAGTCCTGTAAAATAGCCAAACGATCTTTGATATCAAAGCATTTTTCTTCTACCACTGAAGTCTGACTATCGAGATCCTGAATATACATTCTAGTCCCGAACAATAGTTCGTACAGACTGAAACCTTTCAGAGAATTTCTTGGCAGATTGTTAAGACTACGTTGGACACTTGTTAAATGTTGGACCCACCCATCACCCGAACCTAATACCCTCGCCGTTATAGATTGCTTTATGTCCCGGTTTTTTTCTTTCCACAATCCCATTTCCCTCAGGATGGAAGGGACAAGAGTACCGCAATGCAATGCCCATGCTGGTCATGGCCTCCTTATAAGCTTGAGAGCTAAAAGCAGGACCCTGGTCAGAATGTAGCATGCCAATTGCGTATGTGCCGATAAAGACTCGCAAATCTTTTATAATAGTTCTGACATCAGCCGAGCGCTGGTGTCTACATTTTAAGTGAATCTAGTCTTGAATTTTAATGGGACGCATTTCTCCTATTGGATTTCTGCGTATAGATGGC
The DNA here is from genome assembly GCF_964261635.1 of Lissotriton helveticus. Classification (NCBI taxonomy): domain Eukaryota; kingdom Metazoa; phylum Chordata; class Amphibia; order Caudata; family Salamandridae; genus Lissotriton; species Lissotriton helveticus. The sequence goes on along the minus strand of NC_136059.1, from coordinate 1,595,058,576 downwards.
CTTATGCTTTCTAAAAGAAGGGTCCTGGCATTACTCCCGCTGGTTTGCCACTGCGATCTCTGTTGCAGTTTTGACAGCCCATTGCAAATTTGTAGTTATGCAGGCTCATCCCCGGCCACCAGTATTCTGATTGTAATTCTTTCAGAGATGTCTTGATCTCCCGGTGCCCTAGACCTTCACCCCTGTATCCGTCTGCTATTAACAAGACTCTCCTGTTCGTGTTTGGAATTACTCTATCCCCCACTCCAGGGATTCGAGCAAAAGGAACGGAGTTTGCATCGATTATGTATGTATAATTGAGTGGATAGTTCACGGGTAGTGCTGCACAGTCGCCTTTTGAAGACGTTTTTACCGCCAGCATGGTTTCCCCGTCTATGTATTTTTCTGAACGCTTTTTTGTGGCTACGGAAGCCGGATTAGTTGCTTCCGCTGTGCCTGTGTCAGCCAATGAATTCCCTGCAACGTGAACGCCATCACGTTGATGACTCAGTGTATGTATCACATGAGTCTTTTGTAGTTCTTTCTGTAAAAGAACTACTTGTTCCCAAAGCATTTTATGCTTTATTGTGGCACCTGTGTCATCTTTTTAACCGTTTTGAACCCAGTTCTGCAAGTCATTATTGTAAGATTGGACGCAGTAATGCGAATCGCACACTATTAGTGTCGGGAATTCACGATCGGCAATATCGAGCGCCATTTTTAAACCTAGCAGTTCAGTACGTTGACGTGAACTGACTTTTACAGATTGAGACATAGTTACCAGTGGTCTCAATTTACCCCTGTGCCACCGGCATTTAACAACCGCGCACGCAGCACTGTAAGCTCACTTACCCCAAACTCCGGGTTGTGCTGATCCGTCTGTATATATTACACAGGCGTAAAGTTGTAGGGGAAGAATTTCGATTGGCAGAGGATATTCTTTTTCATATGTTAGATCTTTCAGTTTTTTCATGTTCGGGTCAAAATAGTATTTCACGTCTTCTGCAGCAAGAGAATTTTCCCATTCGATCCATTTTGGATCTAATCCCACGGTAGTCAAATTGCGTGGGCTTGTTAATGCCTCAAAGGCTGATTCTGCTGTTAAAACAGTTATCCTTTTGTCTTGAGCTTGGGCTCTTTCTTTTGCTACAGCAGTTTGAACCGCATTTACAATGTTTTCTGTAAGACTGAATGTTTTTTCAGCTTGTGTGTACAAGTGTGATTTGTAAGCTATTGGTACCGTTTCTCCCTCATTAGAGGTCAGGTACGTGAATCCGTATCTTCCTGGGATGACTCTGATTGCAAGGTTGCGTGTGTTTTGGCGAGTTTGTAATTTTGTTTTAGCTAACATGTCTGTTTGCAATGATCTCAAAATTTCTGTGTGTTTTTGAGTCCAATTGATTTGCTTGAAATCAGGTTTTATTAATTCATAGAGAGGTTTAACCCTCTCTGCATAGTTTAGAATGTATATTCTTCCGAAATTCAGGAAACCTAGTATTGATTGAAAGTTCTTCAGCGTTTTAGGTGCTTGGAGTACAGCGCACTTTTCTAAAAAGTTGTCTGCTAGGCTTTGCCTTCACTTGATAATTCATATCCTAAAAACAGGACTGTTAGATGGGCAATTTGTGACTTTTTAAAGTAGAATTTGTAACCCTCTGCTGCAAACCCAAGTATTATGGTGTTTACTCTTTTCAAGTGAGTATCCAAGTCATCATCTGTGAGATAGATGTCATCGACATAAGATAATGCCTCATCATCATACATTTGTAGTAACTCTGTTACCCTTGCTGAGAATAATCCTGGGCTTTTCTTGAATCCCTGTGGGAGTCGCCAGAATTTTCTGTGACCCCATTATTGAGAAAGCGGTCAAATACCTGCTTTCAGGTGCAATGTTTTGACAAAAGAATCCATTAGAGATGTCTAATGTTGTTTTGTATTTTTTGTGCACGATGTTATTCATTAGTGCTGCACTGTGTGAGTTTTGTACTGCAAATGTCTTGCAACATGAGTTAAGGTGTTTGTAGTCCAAAACTAGACGATATGAATCATCTGGCTTGGAGACAGGAAACAAAGGATTGTTCATTTGAGAGGTGCATGTTTCAATCACCCCCTGGTATTCAAGTTGATCTAAGATCTCCCTGACTTGTTTTTTAGCTTCTTGCTTAATTGGGTACTGCTTTTGTGCAGTCGGTTGACATTTTAACTGGATTTTGTGAGGAGGAGAGTCCTCATCCCATCCTACATGATTTTTATATAATGCAGGAGCTTGGGCTACTGCCCATTTTCTTGCATATGTATATTTTCTATGCATTGGAATATGATTTGAGAAGGCAGGCATAATCATTTCTTCGCCATGAGGGCACTCCCTGACAAACTCTGGTGGCCAGTCTTTCTCAGCTAAAAGGATGTCATAGCCTTTTGACAGGTTATCCCAAAATAGACCCCTTACTTTCCTAGTCTTATCTCCCTCTATACGTAATGTTATTTCGTATATTTTATGAGGTTTGCTTACTCTGGTATCTGCAGTTTCCACCTGAATGTATTCATTCGTGTCCACTGTCGCCAGAAGATTCATCAAGATCTTGTGAGCTATGGTCACTTCTGCTGCGCTGTCTAGCATTGTCTGGGCCCACTCTCTGTTTTTCAGTTGTGTCCTCAGTATCCTCGGCATGTTTAAATATTTTAATACTGGCTACCTTCTTTCTTGGAAATTGTAATTTTTTACTTTGATGAGCAGGTTCTTTGTCTTTGGACTTGACGTGGTCTTCCTTGTGTTCTGACCGTCCTCTTCTTTCCGATTTCTGCGAGAAAGTCTGAAAAGATCGAGAGGGACGTGTATCAATATCTTGATATCTATCAGGTTTTTTCAAATTATCCCTATTTCTAAGGTTGTATCTTTTCTCAGAGGGCTCCCTCTGGGGAGACTTGTGTCCTTGGTCCGGAGATCTTTCTCTCCGCCGAGGAGACCTTCCTCTGGACTGGAATCTTTTTTCTTTGGGAGTAGTTTGTTTATTTCCATCTCAGTTCTTTTTTGGAGTGTTTAGATTATTTTTAATAAATATCTTTTCAGGATTTTCAGTTAGTTGGGGTTTTACTGGTTTTCCACACAAACTATCTGTACCTAGTTCTTCATAGGATTTTTCTATGATTCTGGCAAGTTCAAATGGTTGTTCTGCTATATCTGTTTCTTTCAATTTCTGGAGGTAAGTTATATCCTCCGTTGCCATTTGAACTAACTCTCTATATGGCTTTGTTAATTCTTTTATTTTAACTAAGAGTTCTTCGCTTGACATTTTATCAATGTCTGGATGTGGTGTGTAGCTGGCTAGAACCGGCCATGTTGCTCCTGGTCTACCTAGTGGACCGAGCCTGGTGATGTGATTGTTATGTTTTAGGGCGCCATTAAACCAGAGCAGGTGCTCTTGGTAATTTAGTGGGATTTCCACCTCCTCGAAAGGGGTGTACTCTTCCGGAGGTTCCTCTATTTTGTAATAGTGGAACTCGTGTGTGACAGCGTTTGCTGCCGGAAAGTTTATCCATGAATAGAATACCTCTGTCTGCCGATATTCATGGGCCTCTATCACGAATATGACTATACCACCTCGTGATGTCAGTCCGTTTTCTATAAGTTTAAGAGTTATAGTTTTTCTTATGTTGACCGGAATGAGTATAACATTCCGGTCGTTTTCTCGGAGACTCGTGCCATCCGCTAGGAGTTGAGCTGCTATTCTAGCTGCCTCCCTTTCGTCTTCACTTTCTGACATTTTTACTGACAGAAAGGTTTTTGTTGCAGATCAAGTTTCAAGGAAACAAAGGGTGCACCCAAAATAATAAGGTAAGAATGTTGTTAGGTCCAGTTAAAGGATTCAGTAATTGAAATCAGAGATCAACTGTTAGCTACAGCACAGTGCAAACAGGTTTAACTTCAGAAAATGTGTAAATCATTTAGAAGTAAAATTGTTAACAAGTCAAAAGCACAATATAATAAAATAAACCTCCAATTTAGAAAGCTACAGCACAATTTAATGAAAGAAATTCTACTATGGGTGCCTTCCACTGCAACGTTGTTGTTTTGCTGACATGCTGTCAGGCCCTTGTCAGGGCTGTGCTGTCCTCCATGCTGGCAGAGACAAATGCTGCTGAAGACCGGGGATCCACATCTTCAGACTCCAATGTGTTTGCGCCTCAGATGCCTCCTGCACAAGCACCAACACCCTCAGGGGAGGGACAACACACATCATGGGATAACGATGTGGACTTCACTACTTTTGGGCAGTGATCTACCCAATAATATTTGTCTGTGCCTCTTGGTCAGTTTCCCGTTGGTCCTGTGCTACTTATCATGCCATTGTCCTGGTCAACTGATACAGTCCCAGTTTTTGTATGCCCAGCTGTTAATCTGATCTATTTACGGACTATCGATTAGACCTACCTTCCCTAATGGCAATGTGGACCTCCTCATCACTGGAATACTCCTCTCCTCAACATGTCACATGGCCTGCTTCCTTCATGGACTCTGTCTGGACATCCTTTGGCTCACAAAACAATGTTGGGGTTGTTGCTGCAAGAACTGCTGCTTTAAAATAGCCATTGTACACAACTGTAAATAAATGCTTTACCATGAACTAGTGTATTGTGTGTCTGTTCCAGATTGGACTAACTAGACCTACTATCTCAAGGAAATTGTCCTATCATATTCTCAGGTTGGACATGGCCAAGCATTGTGTACCTCCACTGCCATGGCATTATGTGGAAAATCTCATTGAGCTATTGAACCTCATGGTGCGACAATAAACATTTGTAACTTTAGTGGGACACAGTGAATAAGCCCAACTAATCACCCAATTTCATGCCTACACAAATTGAGCCCTGTGAGGCATGTAGGCCATTAACACATTTTTACACATAAACATATATCTTGCTCAGTAATCATGACAATGTCAACATGCACATATATCAGCCTCAATGCTTAAGTTGAAGATATCCTATAAATACTATCATAATGCATACACTGACAATATACAGAAAGTAATTTCTTGACTCCTGTTTAGCATCATACCAATGCCACTCAAGGATTTAGAAGCTCAGTGCTACAGATTGAATGCCAATAAGTGTGACCTGCAACAATTAAGTATTCTGGGTCCTGTGTCTAATGATAAATGGTGTAGTAGGGCACACTGGGATATGTAGGGACAATTTGTCCCTTTGCCCCCTGAGAGTCATCAATTGCATTGAGTTTGAGTGAACCACACATGACATCAGTTGTACTATATACACAAATAAAAATAAATAGGAGCCAGAGAAGAAACACTGGCACCCACTACACATCCCTAGTCTAAGATAAAACCTGATACTGATGTTTTACTTACTTAGCAATTAGTTGCACATATTCACATCCAGGAAGTGCCAAGCTTAGCAAGTACTCAATGCCATGGAGGATTGATGTTTTGTGCAGGTGGGGGGTACTTTCATGACTATATCAGTAAACAACAAGTGCCTACTCGTACAATGGTGCAAGGGTGAGAGCGAAAGCGACAGGCACCAGTGTGTGTCCCAGCACAGTTATGAATGGATACTATGGGGTGACAGCTCCATCCCTCTTATACATGAAGCATAATTTATAAACACAGTGCTACAGTAGATGACTATCTGTGTTGGGATATATGTCTACTCACACAAGGACGGCCACTTACAGTGCCCCAAGAATCTTGAAGATTCCTTAAATGGCTCAATCACAACATAGACTTATTCTTGTCCAAAGGCGCTTCATTAAGTTACACATGTCTACAAATACTGCAGGGAATTCCTACACCGTGTTCTCAACTCAACCTAAGCAATTATGACAACTCTTCTGCAGGAAATTATTACTTAGTCCTGAAAGTATAAAAAGTTTTGATATATTAAATTATAACACTCACTGACTAAAACTATCTGCCCTACACTAAGACTATCTAAACTATGCCCAAACTAACTTAACCTATCTACCCTACACTAAATTACACTATCTAAACGAAGTCTAAACCAACTTAACCTACTTATCCCACACTAACTTATATTAATACTACCTTAGCATACCTTAATCTATCTTATACATTTGTCACAAATTACATGATACACATCAACACCCCTTAACACATATAATCACACAATACAAAAATAAACTACAGGCATACATAAACAAGCTAAACATTAAAATATAAACAAATATATATGTTTTTGTATTTTATTTCATTTATTTTTTTATCACAAAGCCTAAACATTATCCCCCAACCACTAAAACCTTATTTAAATATAAAACCTAAAACCAATAACATTTTTTAAATCAAAAATCTACCTCATCTAAACCGATACTATCTGCTAACTAACTAATATATTCAATACTACAATATATTTAGAATAAAACATTGGAAATAGAAAAGTTCATAGCAGTTTGGAGATCTGATTAATTGCCTCCTCTATGTTAGTCATGCACATTCGCTGACTGACCTGCTCCTCCCAAATTCCTAGTCAACCAGACGCTTTCCCCGTCATGCCCAAATTCAATTGGAGTCCCTCAAGGATCAACACTATCCCCATCACTATTCAACCTATATGTCGAACCCCTCACAGAAATTCCCCGAGGCGCGTTCATATCTTATCACATGTACGCTGATGACACTCAGATCTACATCAAGATAACGTCACTGGAAGACATAAAGAAAATGAATGAGGCCTTAAAAATGTCATTACTCTGGCTAACTAGTAATCATCAGAAACCCACAGAAGGGAAAGAATGGACCAAACTGATCACAGCACTAAACTGCACCCCTACACTAGTTGAATTGGCAAAATCATTGGGAATCACAATTGATAAGAACCTAGACATGAAAACACACATCAAATCAATGACAAAAACTGCCCGGTTTCACCTGAACTATATTAGAAAAATGAAACCACTCATCACTACGGCGGACCTCAAACTAGCAGTCCAGTCCTTAGTTATTTCAAGTATTGAATATCAATGTACAACTCTAGCAGGTCTATCAAAAAATTCCACAGCTCCACTAAAAGCATGTCTAAATGCGGCAGCAAGACTCATTACTGGATCCACAAAATATGACCATATCTTCCCTCACCTGAAAGCATTAAACTGGTTACCTTATGAAGCCAGAATTCAATTTAAACTGGCATGTACTACACACAAAGCGCTCCATTACAAAACTCCAAGGTACCTAGCTCAGAAAATAGAGCTTTCAGGGGGAAGCAGACCAGCTAGGAGCACCAGAGAACTGCTGCTAAAACCAACCATCTTTCAGAAGAATAAAACATATGACAGAGCTTTCTCCAGAGCAGCTCCCAGCAACTGGAACTCACTCCCTCCAAACATTAGAAAAATTCTAAACATAGCAACATTCAAGAAGGAAGCAAAGAACCTCCTAATGAGCAAGTTCCTTCCATAAGGCTAGACAGTTCTTTAGCATTATGACTAATACCCAAACGTCGATCACGAACCGGTCCTGTTGTAGAACTCACAGAAAGCACATCAGAGCCACTTGTACAGAAATACTGTTACTTGTACAGGAATATTATATATAGTAATGCTGCTGTTTTTGCTGAAACTGATAAAAAAATCATGTACAGGAATTATTTATAGCTATTCGCACTGTATCACAAATGTTCCAAATGTAACTGTGACGCGCTCTGATACCCAAGGGTCAAGTCTGCACTATATAAAACTCTATAAATAAATAAATAAATAAATAAATACAAATATGTGGGACACACTGATGTTGTTACAAGGAGAGGTCGACTCCAAAAGTAGACACCATACATTTGTATTACACACGTAAGTGTATGACTCTACCTTGTAGGGGATTGTGTACATCTATGCCTTTATTTTTTACTCATTGCTGTTGCAAATGTATGTTGCGTTTGGTATCATTCCTGGGTATACTGTGGTGCCTTGTCCAGGTTGGAATTTATTTTAGGTTAATGACTGATGTATGACATGTTTGGCTGCATTGTGTTTGACTTCTAGTAAGTTTCTCATTGCAGATTTCATATGCTTTTCATTTGGGCTACTTACTCCATAGAACAGATGAATCATCACTTTGGTTACATCAGTCAATGCGGCAGGCAACATACATGTATGTGTGTACGTAGCCTGTTAGTATAGCTTAGAAATATGTGTGTTTTGTACTCTTGGAGTCACAATGTTATCCAGTATTGACTTTTACACATTGCTGGGGCCTAATTGACATGGCATGCCACACATGGCCTTTACATATACTTCTTTCTGTGTTGGTCCAGTAACTTTGTTCACCATACAAGCATACTGCCATGTGTGTTATACTTGCTCATTTCCACAGTATTTGTTCTTACACCACTGACCTTGTTGACCTTTGACTGATACCAAGAGCAGACATTTCTCCTGTGTTGCCTCTGAACTCATATTGGATTGTCTGTCATGCCACTTGTTTTCATTAGTGATTAGTTACCCAATGCAATTGATGTGGTTCCATCCATCCAGGCAGAGTGAAATTACAAATTGCTACTCACTGATGTTCTGTTGGTACTCCCATTGACAGACATCATTGTCTGCATGTTTTGCGTGCTTTGTTCCCGCATTGTGCACATGACACCATGGCCCAGATATTTGGAAGCTGTGCAGTGCAGCAAGTCACGTGTCTGCACTGCATTGCGCCACTGAGAAAGGGCAGTAGTGCGCAGTATTTAGGCCATACAGCACTTTCCTCACATTTCAGCCTACACTGACACACAATGTGCTGCCTCACACAAACACAGGCAGACTTGCACTATTGTGCTTGTGTACCTGCATTGCATGTGGGATTGTTTTTGTACTGGAGGGGGCACCTACCTGCACATTATGAACCCTAAAATACCTACTTGCCTATGTATGTGTGCCAAAGAATACAGTACTCATAGGAAGCGAGAGTGACTTGGATCATTTCAGTTGTTTTTTTCTTTTTACTCATCATCTGGGGCGACCAGTAGATTTGTCACATTTTGAAGTGTACCTGGTGTGGGATACATGACATGCCTCTTGAATATTAGGAGTTTCACGGAGAGACCCCCACAATGATGGTAACCACATTTTGCCCAATGCTGCATTGCTCTGTACCTTTTTGCCATTCAAAGGTATACAAAGTGGCTTTGTGTGTCTTAACATGTGTGATTTGGGGGTTTACATTACCCTGTGAAATGATGCATGGTGCATGTATGAGGCACACCCCTCATACAAATGGCCCTATCTCCGTCAACAGACAGAGAGATAGCAATTTTGTCACCCAAGTTTGGACCCAGCCATATGCAAACCAGTCTTGACCCTGTCTCTCATGGGATTAGTCCAGCCCGTACTGCCAAGCCAATTCCTCCCTGGACTGGAAACAAGCATCCTGGGACCGGTTTGGGGGCATCACTCCTCAGCAGCCAGGCTACCTTGAATCCCGTGACACAGTGAGCAAGGGAACCACGTCTGGGCATACCCTTCCCATTTAGGGAGCGAAATGCTGTTTGTGTGCTGCAAAAATGCTTTACACATTGCTTCCAAGTCAAGCCTGACTGCTTTTATGCCAAGCTATTAGATGGCTATTAGAAGGTTCACCACAGGTTAATTTGGTGACTTTTGTGGTTCACCCTGACAAGAAATTGAGGTTGGTGCCTGAGTTGGACTTCTACCCATCTCAACCAATAACCGCATTTCTTTCACTCCACCTACAAGTCTTCAAAGTGAAAGGTTCAAATATGAGCATATGTTTAAAAACTTGTCAAAATATTGCTATAATATACCTATTTTTTTTATATTTTCACCTTTTGCTTAACACACCAAAACACTCACAGTAACTGACAATTGGGTATTGTTTGGAGTTTTACTCACATTTGTCCTTTATTAATGTTTAAAGTCATATTCATAAAGTTGGGAAACCAATATTATTCACCCAAATGAATTAGATATTTTATAAACAGCAATAAACTTTGATTGACTGCCATCAAATGGCGGTTGAATGGCTGTGCTAAGAAACCACGATGTAAGATTCCATAGTATTTGAACTGTCCATAATGTTTCTGCAATTCATTTTCCTTTATAAATGCTGTAAGGAAGAAAGTGGTTCCACGAAACAAGACACACTCCACAACAATTATTTTTTTAAATTACAAAGGTATAGTAGTTTACAAGGAAGACCTCATAGCATTTTCTAAAGTTAACCATCTCTTTTGAGGCTATGCATTCATAAAAAAATAAAAATACTTTTTCCTTCACAAAATATAAGTTTGACTTAACACACACACTTGGGTTTGTGTATTGACTTCGAACAATTATAATGGGTCGGAGGGGAACCTTCCTGAAAAATTAAATCAGCAACCTATTTGATTTAACAATGCTGAGTCGAAGTTATAAAATAAAACAAATAATAAAAAATATAAATACAGATATGCATTTGTTATTATATCATTCAAACAAGCTTTTGGCACATTAAAAACTATCTATATATGTTATTTGATGTTTTTAGCCACATGTCATGTCTGGTTGCAAATGTGGCAACCATGGAACAGGACCTTTGCACAATTTTAAACATTTCACTATTTGTCTTCATTACAATATTCTTCAAACTTTTTCATGATAAAATCATGATAATCCCTTACAATCAATGGTAAGCCATGAATATATGGATTGATGATACTTCTTTATGCTGATCATGCGCAAAATATTTATAATTATAGTTACCACTTATTTTTTACAGAAACTTGTTGCATCTCTGTAACTCTGGAAATGTAATGGCATTCCAAATGTGGGTAATAAATTTGTCTTTAGAATAATTTTCTTAAACTTATTTTTTTATACAAAATAAAATACTAATTATTTTCCAAAATAGCGGAACAATTAGAAAGATACACTTTTTTTGTTTCCAGTTATTTAAAACCATCACAATATAAAAACAACACCATTGTTAAAACAGTAAATACAGTGAGAGGACAAAATATAGTTTGTTCAATTTACACATTTAGCTGCTCATAAATCTTTGAAGTCCAGCTCAAACACAGAGAAAGAAAACATTATGTTGATTCAAAGGGGGGGTTCCACTGACCAAACGGTCGGGGAATCTTTCAGGGGCCAAAGCTGATGGTAGCCCCCTCCCGGGATTAGCAAACTAAAACCCTTATATAGGACAGCCACTACTAATGGGAAGATTCAATAAAGGGCCTGTTTCAGAGTATAAGTACATGTAGGATTAAAGTCACTCAGATCCAGGGTGACCAAGAGATGCCTGCTCATGAGCCATGTTGTGCCCCAGCTAAAAAGGTTTCCTTGGGCATAATCAGCTCATCTTTCTGGGCAGGAAGAGGAGAGAGGAGTACGATTGGATTGATTGGGCTAAAGTGCCTCCTATCATTTTTGTGCCTAATCAAATATATGGGAGAGCACACCCATAAAGACCTGGGTCCGGGAAGCCCCAAGGGGTCTATTTACTCCATAAGTAAGACCAATTTGTTTGGCAGCTCAAGCCTGGCTGACTCCTACGTCTGTCAACCAGCATGCTAAGGCCAGGTGGGTATTGTGCACCTGGCCGGTCACTGGAGCAGAGCAAGGTTGTTTAGCTCTGTACTATGCAGAGGAGTGGAGCTTATACAAGTCATGGTCAGCTAGATCTATCACACTAAAGCATAGTATGCCCTGTGAGGGTCGAGATCTGATAAAGTGTATGGTGCAAAGTTATAAATCAATATGTTTTAAGTGTACTTCTAGCCCGACACTGAGAAATGTTAGAGTGCAGCTTGTGCTATGTTAGGATCTAGTGAAGAGCTTATGCGGTGGCCTTCACCAGGCCAGGCAAATGTTGTAGGTTGAGGATCTCTACATAGGGTTTTCAATATTCAGGAAAAATTGGCACACAAACAGGTTGCGGAGAAGGTGTAAGTGAAAACAGAGTAAAGGCGGTGCCACTAGGTCAAGGGGAAACCCAAACCCCCTGAAATAGGGTGGGCAAAGCCAACCCTGTTCAATGTAAAGAAAAAAGTCCTGTGCACACGCTGAAACAAATCAATTCAAAAAGGACCACTTGTCAATGGTTTTGTTTAAAAAGCAGAAAAATAAAGGACTAGGCCAACAACAAATAGTAATTTTTCTTTGTTTAGTGTGATAATTGGTCCTCCTTTCAGAGAAGATACCAAGGAAATGCCAGCCGACACGTGTTTCATCAGGCTGGTAGTCACCTGTGACTCTTCAGGGCTGGGAATAATAAATCAAAAACATAGTACAGTACTTTGTAAAGATGGTACAATTTATCCAAAGGACAAGCAATTTCGCCTCCAGAGCTATATGTACCAGTATGGAAACACCTCCTTATGGATGTCCACCTTTGGCTGATGGTTCAACTACAGAAGAAAATTCATTATGATTCTGCCAGTATTTCTTCTATTGTGTTGGAGTCATTCAGGAGGGATTTTAAACCAAGAATGTTCCACGTTCACATTTCCAAATTGCAATTTAATTTTTGTGTATTTGTGGCGTTAAGGTTTAATTACTGTAGCATAACTCTTTGATTAAATCAGGATCAGCGGGAGCTCTCACTCAGCCAGCATACTCTTTTGTTAGTAGCTTGTTCCATTTAAATTCTGATTGACTCTACTGAAGCTCAAAGGTTTTGAGGGCCCTTGGAGCTGCAGAATACAAAGTCTCAGTGGTGATGGGACTGATGATTTTTTGGCAGAAGCCTGGGGTATTTTGGTTTAGACAGTTTACTTATAGTAATTCCCCACTCTGCCAACAACTTAGAATGTGACTCCACCCGCCTCTCTCCCTGTCTCAGAAGCTTACTTTTGTGGCAGGATGGACTTACCTATAGGTCATGTCTTTGGATTCTAAAGATCCCAGCTCGGGGTGTGCCAACAGTAGTTTGAGTGGATTACTCCTATTCAGAATGCCTCACTGGCCGTGAGATATCTATTCAGCATGGAATATGAGAATCTCTTCCAGGCTCTCAGCTTCCTGTTGGTCGAGTGCAAGATCTGGATAGGGTTTTGGGTGGTCTATGATAGATTTTCCAGGTTTGGGCACCAATCCCTAGAGTTTGTGAGAGGCGCAGCGATTGTTGCAATAGCCACTCTGCAGGAAATTGAAGCGACCTCTTGGGTCGGCCAAAAGGAAGTTAGAACGTCTAAGTACATCAAGTACACTAAGCAGAGTATCTTCATTAACTGAAGAGAAATCGAACAGAAAACAGTTCAAATCAGTAGAAGAATGGAACGCACTTATAAAGTTTGACTCAAGAGGGCATATAAACCATACTATACAATAAGGAATACAGAGAGAAACAAACTATTGTCTTGATAAAGATGAAATAATAATCAAACCCATCGAAATGCCTCCACGCATCATTGTACATGATCCACGGGAAAATGTGGACCTGCAGATATGAAAATGACTGTCCAGGCCAGGTTACTAAACTGTCCAATAGGATATGTTCCTTTGAAAGACAAAGTATACTGTCTAACCATTGTTCTTTTTTTATGTCATATTATATTGTGTAAACTGATTGTAATTGGGGATTTTACATTTATTGTTTTTATGAATTGTTTTTATCAATTGTTTTGCATAAAACTGTGATAGATAGGAAGTGTATTGAAATGTTAACATTCTAACCATTTTTTTAATAATAAAAGATGTTTGTAAAACATCATTGCTATTTAGCAATTGATTCAGATATTAGGTGGGATTTTCCTTGACGAATCATAATATTGTGCGCCTTGTGCGGTACGACCTAGTTGTGAGTTGAACCTTGTATCCTGTTCCTTTCATAACCCAAGGAAATATTTGTTTTTCTTGTCAAGAGTACCCTACTCCCTTGGCTACAACAAGGGGTCTGTCTCTCCTTTTTACATATTTTGAAAGTTTGAATCATGATGGAGATTTTCTGAGTTGATTGGCTATTGTCAAATTCAGATACTCCAATATGAGTGGAAGAACTAGTCAGATCGGCCTTGTGTGTCCACTGGGTGATATGGGCATTTTATAGCAACCAATTTGGGTTCATAGCTGGTGGAAAGTAAAATGGGTCCATTGCCTTGAGGAGCTCCTCATCTCTTATGTAGAGCTCGTCATGCTTCACAGGAGGAGCTCTGTATATGTTGAGCAGGGACGGAAATTTGCTCATAATTGGCTTTGTGCCTTGGGCCCCAATGGGCATACTAGGAGAATTTGCTTCCTTATGCCAGTCAATATGGTTTTTGACGTGGTTATGGTTCAAACTACCAGCTTTGTTTAGCTCAATCTTTGGCTCAACAGGTTCCAGGATACAGTCGCCCCCTGGTAAAATGCACCCTTAAGAAGCCGGCCTGAATGTGCTGTAATTATTATGACATCTCAGGACATGGTGTGCAACCAGGAGAGAGCAAGGGAATTGCAGGGGTGCATCCTTGTCCCCAATTCAATATTAAGCTAAACAATGTAGACGAACCCACAGAAAATAATTCTTATGTTCTCACTATTGTGTGTAAACTGTCTCTGGGACCCACTAGGGTTTCCTAAAAGACCCCTCACAAACCAACCTAGCTGGTGTCATGCTTCATCATTGGGGTCCGAACCGGGTGGCTGAAAGCCCCCGGTTGTGCTATGACGCCTGATTACAGCGGAGCAGGTGTGGTGTGTAATGTGATAAGTGTGGGTTAAAAAATACCTCTGGGGATCCTTGTCAGATTAGTTTATTAATGACGGCCCAGGGTATTGTTTAAAACCAAGTGTGGCAACTAATGGGGGAATTACTCCTAGTTGTCAAGTATAGGTCAACATTTTTCAGCCCAACCAAAACAAAATAGAAGGGCTTTCTTCAGGACCAGGTGAGTGGCAAAAAATTACGCCACGTGAACATGGTATCCAACACACACACAAAGGTGTGTGGTGCTATGCGTAAGTGTCGGTATACTTACGGACACTGATTAAAAACCCTATGGTGTAGTGCTAGGAAAAAATACAGGGCTCTGGAGGGGTCTCATCTGTAGTCACACTTTTGTCAAGACGGATTCCCGCAATGAAAGTGTGGCGTTCTCCCGTAGTCTCGGCTGCTCGTGACATGGGCCAAGGAGGATTTAAAGGGAGGCCCTCTGCTACCTGTCTTGCAGCCTGAGGAGTGCATGTATGATCACTGCCTGGCACAATGAGGCTTTGAGGGATTCCTCTTCTGGTATCTCCGGTGGTGGCAACCTCCTCCATTGTGTGGTGGCAGCATTTGTTTATTTCCGTGGGAGTAAGTAGCAGACACACTTATTTGCCTGGATGAGACCAGAGGTTCTCTGCAGTACCTGGGTGGGTGTATTCTTCCAAAATGTAGAGTCCCTCGATGACCTGCAAATTTTGATCGGCAGGCGGGACCTAGCAATTGTTATCAGAGTCTGAAAATGTAGTTGTTTTTGCTTACAGTATTTCCTTATTCCCACCAAGGGGGTTGCCGGGGTCTCCATAGTTTGATTTCATACGAATGATATCTCAACACCCTATTTGGAAGTAGAGAGTTGACTCTGTTTTCATTTTTGAAGAGTTGACCCTCACCCCTGATGCTTTTGTTACTCTAGTTGAACAGGATTTCAGAAGTAATGAGCTCCTCGTGCGCATTTTAGATGTTCAGTTGTAATCACGAAATTCACTGGGGGTACTTGCTTCTAGACTGGTTATGCACAACGTTTTTATTAAAATTAATTGAATAAAGATAATGGATTATGGCTGCAGATTTATAGGCAACTAGTCTGTCTGCCCTCCCAGTGAAAGTGTTAATACTTGTCTTGTAGCTCATGGCAGTGGAGCGAGGTACCTCCTTACGGTATGTCACTGGCAGATACAGTTACTAGATACTTTCAATTTCTTGAGTTTACGATGACTTGTGGGAGACCGGGGGCACGCCTATAGGCTACAAACAACTGCTGAGGATACAGAAAATAGCAAGTTCTTTGTCAGGCTTTTTAGTTTATACACAAGTTGAGTTTGCTGCTGAAATGGTAAGGGGTGGGTTAAAGCAGAGTGGTACTGAGGAAAAATGGGCCTTGTGCAGTCTCCTTCTGTAGCCTTTCCAGTGATTACTTTGAGTATCAGTGATTCTGCATCGCATCACCCTTCCCATGAAATCCTGTGGAAGTCAGAATTCTCTGCCTAAGGAGGGGGACATGAGCATGCACACACACATTTAATGATGTTGAGATTAAAGTTGAAAGGCCTCTCTGCCTAGCTGGAAAGATGCGGCTGTGAGTAATTTAATAGGGGGCGGAGGAGCAAAGGAGAGAAGAGACTGCAGATGCCACCAAGTCCCCTGCCAAGTGCCTCTGCTACTACCTGTGAGTACGACAATCATACGCGCTCACGCGATCTTCGCTGCTCTTTCACAGCTTTTTGCCTTTTGCCCTCACCTCAGCTCACTCGGACCTCCAAGGTTGTGGGGTAAATCGGAAGCTAGTTCAATCACTTGTGGACGTGTCAGGTGGGCAATGGGTAGATGAGCCAGTCCAACATGTGGATTCACTGACGCTGGGACTCCACACTCAGCGCACGGCATCTGGGCTCTGCACCATGGATTTGAGGGAGGAAAGAAACACTTTTATGTTGTTGCAGCGTGGTACGGGACAGGTGCAAGGTAGGTGTAGGCATGAGCCCCCCCTGTGGGATTAGCCTCGATTGAATTGAGGTCAGAGCTTTATAGGAAGCATTTCTGATTGAACATAGCATCCTCTCCTGCACTTGCCCAGGGAGGGGGCACACCTGCCACACCCCGCACATTCTGCAACACATTGAACTTTGAGGAACCATTATAATTTTGTCAAAAGTGACATCTCTCAAGACTGCAAGTATCACTTGAACTGTAGATCTCAAAATAATCAAAGGGTGCAAGTCCATCTGCAAATATCCAATATCCTTTTTTGTTACATATGTTCACTAAAATGTCAATATTTCTTTACAAAATTTGTGTTAAAATAATTGTAACATTAAACATTGTTTTAATCATTCATTCACATCAGAATATTTAGATTAAACATATATGTCAAAGAAAAATCAGTAAAGGTAACATAGACACTATTGTTATCAATGACCTACTTCCCCTCCAAATCTAATTTAAAGAAATTGAAGGAGATCTCCTTCCCATGATTCCACATCACCCCATTGTGCTGCACTTGCTGAATGCTCCCCAAGACACTGGAGGTATCACCTAGGTTACCTTCTCTCATAGTTGCCAATGTTCATGCAAAGGGAAACACTGACTCAGTTTTCTCCCAACTGCAAGCAAGGTTTGGCAAGTAATGTAATACTGGCTATATTAAACCCCCCACTTCCCTTTATTCAAAATGAGTGTGGCACATTCCCTGTCCCCCTCATCCAAACATGATGTACCCAAAACTACTTCACTAGCACCCACAACTAACCCCTACAAACACCCAGCGCTAAATAATTCTAAACACTCCAAATTAACATACCAACAGACTTCAATAGTCTACTTATAATAAAAAACAAGAACAAAGTTGAGCAATACAACACAAACTTCGCAAAAAAGACAAAAACACAATCACAACAGACAAACTCTCTTAAGTTCTCCAAACTCCAGAAAAATACTCAAAAATCCACCAAATACCCCCACATTCTAATAACTTTACACTTTTACAGAAAATATTACACTATTTGAGGTTGTTTTTCATGTGTGACATATTTTGTGATGTTTTCCTACATAAAGAGTACAGGAGAGAGAATAAATGCTGAAAGCCATGCATCTCAATACAAAAGCAAAGTTACAATATGCAAAATAACATCATATGCCCAAAAGTTTATTTTTGGTATTTGTAACTTCATAGACATTAATAATATAACACATTATATATTAGTAACTTTAAAGCTATCAATTTTACAAATATTACCTAATTATACATGTGTACTAAATTTAAATAAGCTCATATGACACATTATTTTAGAATAATATATTCTTCAATATAAATATTTTATTGCTATTACTTATGAATAGTTTTTCTGTAACTATACAATATTTATATTATTTCATTATAAGTGTAGTAGTGAAGTGTGATGTTATGATAAGTTAGATAAAACGGTAACCAGTTGTTACAAATTACATATTAACCTGGTTACTTCCTGATGTAAACTTTAAAATGCATTTTTAAATATGTGTTTTGCATAATGAACAGGATTTGAGTTTCAAAATTGATATATTTAGGGGATATTCTTTGGGTTAGCAGAGTGTAATATCATTATATATTTCATTTTCTAACTAGGAAAATATTTTATTGATGGGCTCTGGACAGTAAATGGTATGCAGTGTAAGTGGCTGATTGATAATGGTGCATCAGAGAACATGGACATGCCTTTGTAATGCTATGAATTTGTGTAAGTAATTGTGTCACATACTTATATTTTCTTCATTACATACTGGACAGCAAATTAAAGAGACCTCAAAAATACAAGAGTATACAATACTCAATGGGCAGGTTGTTAGAAAATATGGTATTGTATGTGATAAAAGATTTAAAAAGTGATGCTACTGTTTCTCTGTTATTAGATATATAAATAATGACATGTCAATGAGAACAGACATGACATAACCTTCATTCAGCCTTCGTATTTTATGAATTCACTTTTTAATACAGTTCATATTTACTATCACACAAATACACATTCTGATTTGGATTATGAAGAAGCAGACATCCAAAAGAACTAAGAAAATCAATATCTCTAATGCAAGACTCAGGGGTCCATTATGATGACGGGCGGACTTTGTCCGCCCGTCACCATAGTGGGGAACAGGACCGCCCGCCATAAGGGCGGGGGTCCCGTGGGGGGAATTAGGATGTGCCCGCCACAGTGGCGGGCACATCCTGTAGTTTTAGCATTGTGGCGGGCGGTGCACTCTGCACCGCCCGCCACAATGCTAAAAATGCTTTGTTGCATTTGCATATGCAAAGCGGCAGGCACCGCGCGGTGCCTGCCGCTTTGCATATGCAAATGTGGGGGGGTACCATAGGTACCCCCATGTGCCCCCCGACAGTGGTGGCAACCTGGGGGCCCTGCAGGGGGCCCCCGCAGCAATCCCCGCCTGCCTTTCCGTGGCGGCATTGCCGCCGCGGAAAGGCCTCTACTTGGTGCCATTGTAATATGGCTGGCGGTGTCCATTGGACACCGCCACCATATTAATCCATTACCGCCGCGGTCGCAAGGCGACCGCGGCGGTAAAGCGGCAGACGGTCTTTCCGTCCGCCGCTGTCCCCTCCGCCATCCTAATCTGGCGGAGGGGAAAACAAGAGTGTTTGTCGGGCGGATTGCCTCCGCCAGGGTGGCGGTGGCCACCGCCACAATGGCGGTAGCAATCCGCCCATCATCATAATAGACCCCTTAGTGCCTGATTTCGATCTTGGCGGACCTGGTCCCGCTGCCTCTTTTTCTAATGTCTTCCCACTCACTTACTAGGCAGTCTGCCTGCTCTATTTAGATGCTGGCGGTTTGGCAGACAAAAGGCCATCAAAGTGCTGCCGACTCCACCAGGTATGTTTGCCTGCATCGTTGCAGGGAGGACCACAAGTGTGTCTGCCGGGCCAATCACAATGTGCTTTACAACCAACTTGACTGTGGCGTTAAAACCTCCACACCTGTGTTGGCAGTTTGGAAGGGATGTAAGGCAAAAACGTACCTTTCCTCACTTTCACGCTTCCTTTTCCACCTTGGACACGATCTTCCAAGTCCTGCCATGCTGCTTGATGATGAACAAAATCAACACCACCGTGGATGGAAGTGATGGTAGGCTCCACTTTTACATGTTACCTTTTGACTTGTCTGTTTACATTTGCACTGGACTCGTGCACTTTTAAATCTCTCTTACAAACAATAGCATACCAATGTACAATGCATATATCTATACTGTTGAGATTTACGAAATTTAATGAAACACACCTTTATAACCACATTGTGTGCATACATTTGGTGCAAGCTGGCTTCACAAAAGTGAACACCTGCACAAAAAAAAGGATGTCAAATCAGAAATCAGAAAGTCAAGATGCAGGTGTGTTGATATAAATTCTGAAAATTGTCACATTAAAAACATATACAACATATACAACACTCGTCACTGGGATAAGTGCAATGTAACATGATATAGAAATTGCACTAGAAAAGTTGTAAACTTTAACATATAAATTACCAGTTAAATTAATGTCAGTCCCAAATTTCAAGTATTCAACATATACATCCATGTACATTCCCCTTTTCTAGTGCAAGTCCTGCACTGTATCCAATTTCAATTGCCACCATATTTTGTAAGATTTAACACATATTTGCTCATACTGATCAGTATTCAAGTTGAAACAAACGCACCTGTAGTAACACATCCCCAAAAATGCATACATTAATTTTGTGCAATTGGCCATTGCCATTACTATAATGAATGATGGCACCTGCATTCAAAAGACCATCAAATACTATGTAAACCAGTGTATGCACTTAACAAATAGACTTAAAAAAATCTGTTGTATTACTTGCCATCATGGTAAAGGAAAATGCCATTCACATTTTAGTCAGAAACATTGCTAGGAATGAAACAATTGCAAAGGAAAAATAATGCCAGGAATAATTTGGTGAACTCAAAATAATGGTTTTATTGAAAACAATAAGCTAAGTCTCTTAAAATCTCTCACAAAGCCAAATTCAGTCCATAAAGAGCTAAGGTCCTGTGCATTGTTCTGTAGTGGCAGAAAGCTAGACTCCTAATTCACAGCCAAGGGAAACCTCTTCAGGAAGGACCATCAATTGGGCAGAGCAGGGATCTCAACGATCCTTCTTATGGGGGGCTGGTTTTGAAAGGGGTGCTCTTGGGTTTGGGAGGGCTGAGTGGGTTTAGGAGCAGTGCTCTAAGGTTTAGGAGGGGAGGTGCATTTGGAAACGGTACCTTTTGTTTTAGTAGGGGTGGTTTCTGCATTGGGAGGGCTGGTTGAGATGCGGAACGGGTGGGATGGGGTGTGGTAGGGGTTGGAAGGTGTGGTTTGGTCTTTGGATGTGGTCAAAGTAAGGGCAAATAACAAACTCCCATGGGGAAAAATGAGTAGGATGTCCAGCAGGAAATTGGGTTTGGGAGGTAGAGGGAGTGGCAGTGGCTGATGTGCATGTGTCTGTTGAGGGTGCAGGTGCCTTTGGGCCTGGTGTACATTGTGCAAGTTTGGGTGTGTTTTGCATACTAGGTGTCTGTTGTTTGAGTGAGTGTGGGGGTTTATGTTTTGTTGGCTTCTAATGTGTGTGTGTATGGGTATGCTGTGGAGTTGCTGGGTGTGGTTGTGGTGCATGTGGATGTGGTAGTGCATGTGGGTGTGGTGCTGGGTATATTGTCTGTGGGTTGTGTAAGTGGGTGTGGTGTCTGTCAGTGTGCTGGTGCATGTGTGTGTATGGTAGATGTGGTGTCAATTGCTGTGCTGGCGGTGGTGCTTGTGGGTGTGCTGGTGTTTGTGGTGTCTGTGGGAGTGCTGGTGGTATTGATGGCGCATGTGTGTGTGATGATAGGTGAGTTGTCTTTGGGTGTTCTGGTGGTGGTGCATGAACATATGTTGGTGGGTGTGGTATCTGTATGCTTGGTTGTGTACCTGAGTTTTTGGTGTTGTTTGGGTTTCTGTGTGGGTGTGCTGCTTATATATATTTGAGTGGGTGTATGCAAAGGTGTGTGTGCGCTTGGGGCAGAGCTCCTTGTTGAGTCTACTACCACTTGAGAGTGCTCACTGGTGGAGGCCTCTGAAGAAGATGTTGTGGAGCTGGCGGCCTCCGTTGCACTCTCCCCACCTTCTGTGACACTAGGTATGTCAGTGTCGGTGGTGTCACCTCTGAATGGTTGGACTTTGCTGTTTACAATAGTGACCTTATATCACCAACAAAGAATATCAACCAAAAATATCTCTGTTCAGTGCGTTCCCAAGGCCCAAAAATATACATTATTTTCATTCTCAAAAAGTAAAATATGTATCAATGTGTGTTAACAAATACTACAATGTTGCACCAATATTTGTGTATGCTGAAAGCCTGTTTCCTTAGTTTGGGCAATTCACAATGGGAATACTTAGTTCTAATAACTAAAGTATATGTCAATTGTAAAAAATATTAAATGGAATCTGTTCTGAAGTAGATTATTAATGTATCACACACTATGTAAATACATATGCTTTTGAAGACATTAAGAAAAATATATTTGGGTGGACTGACAAATGACTTCCAAAGTACAAGTAAATGCATAGGCCCGGAAAGAATTCTAATCTACTTAAGTACAGAGCACATATATTTTCACATTTGACTCCTAAATATCTCAAATTATTTGAAGTTTGTTTTATTACTGTGAAATTGTTTCACAAAATATGCAGATTTTCACTTTTGGCAAAAGTTGGTACAACATCACAGTAACTACACTGATTCATATATAATTTTTGCATCAAAGATTAAAAAATAAATCCCAATAAGTAACACATTACACCTTTATGCATTTCTACATGTTCCTAATGAGCCATGAGTTGGGCCTGATTAGGAGTTGTCGTGATGGGATATTCCTACACATATGTGAAGCAACATTCTATCTGCCAAAATCCCTTTCAGTATCCCATTTTTCTCCATCATTCATGTATTAACTGGACATAACAAAGGACATTGAGAAATGTTTTTTGTTATGTGTTACGCTGTCACCAATGTGAACACATTACTGTCTATGTTTCAGAAAAAGTGTATGCATGTTACAATTTTATGTCCAAAACAGAGTGGCTTACCCAAACATTTTTAAAGGATTAAGATATCATGCAAATCTGCCACTTATAATATATATGAAACAGTATTTCTGATGCAAAACACAATTGGGATAGGTTTTGAATAGAATGTTTAGCCATTAATTCTGCTGTGAGTACTCATTTTGGTTCACATGCTCATTCTTGTTTGTGTACAATCCCAACTTACCAACGTGATGTTTGGTACATCTACTGTATTATATCTACATATTATGCTATGTCACATGTGATAGGATTAGCATTACATCATCTACAATAGTGAAGGAGCATCACACCTGACAGAATATAGACTATTGGCCTGTTAAGTACAACTGTCCCTCATGACATCAAACAACCTGATGTATGTGTGTAGTTTAGGCAGCCATGAGTCTGCTCAGAACTGTTCTTTGAAAGTTAACAGGAATAAGGTGGGATCATTTCAAACAAATTAATAGACAAAGCACATCATAATACACATTATGGAAAACTTACACCTTCAAGAACTCTTCTTGTGCATTAGTCATGTAACATGTGAAACTCAAAAAAGAACTTACCTCCTTGTTGCGGGACATTGCGGGGTGGGTCAGGGTGCAGCGCACGTTCTTCCCATGTTGGGACGACTGCCCCAGCTAGACTCCGGCTGACTTTCTGGTCCAGCGTCATAGGTCCTCCCACCTCTCCCTGTAATGGAGGCTGCCCCGGTTTTAGACCCCCAGGGTCCATCCCTTCCTGGATATGGCCTCCCAGATCTCTCATTTCTGATGGTCATTGACCTTTATGGATAGAAGAAACGAAAACAAAAAAGAATGGTTTTGTGACTTTTTGTTTGTCTGCATTGGTGTATCACAATTTTACTACATCTATCACAAGCATGGCTCAGTCATAAGTTACCATACAACATGTGTATTTTCACATGCTGACCAAAACAGTTATATTAATACACATTTTTGTAGTGACTTGATAACCACCCTCACATTATCATGTTCTACACTCACTATTCCAGGCCTGTGACATCATCTAGCCCAGGGGGAGCCTACATTTTCTGTGATGTGAGCTACTTCTGATCAGTGCAAAACATTGTGAACCACTCAAGGCTAAACAATTTGCACATTATTACTAGACACCCTCATGGCCAGCTTAATTGGCTTTCTGCCTAAAGTCCATAGAGCCAGATACTATGGTTTTAACTATATACTATGACTGAGGGCACTATGAAAGGGTTGCTATGTGTATCAATGAGAGTGTGCTCTCTAGGGATGTATGTACATGTGTGCATAGGAATGGGATATAATTGTACTGGTGACAGAGTCTTTGGGGTATTTACTTGTAGCACAGAACACAGCTTTTGCCATATGTGCCACCATTATATGGATTGGGGAATCTAAAAGTGAGGAGAACTATTCTACCAAATCCCTCATATCATGAAATAATTTTCTGCACTTTAAAATTCTCACTTTTGAAAAAGGATTTTATCTTGTATAACTACTTATGGCACAGTGAATACTGGTCCCTAGGAGTAAGGGGCTGCAGTTTGGCCATGAAACACTTTGAAATGGAGATAATTCAAATTAAGTGTTAGCTCATGAAGTTAGGTAATATCCATTTCAGCTGTTGTCCATTTAAAATAATTCACGGGCCTCCAAATTTGAGTTGACAAGGAAATATTTTTATGACAGATATGCCTCAGAGCTTCAGTTGTTTGTCCCTTTGACTTAGCCCCAGCTTAGCCCATGATTCTGACTGAGCACTGCTCATTGTCAGGACCTGCTATCTGCAGCCTGATGATCATAATATCAAATGAACACAGACCTCCCTTGTATATGAAAAAAGGACCTTGTACCTGAGTATTAATTGACCTGAAGGCTGTCTGCTCCTCTGAAAGGGTCTGGGAGCTACTGGTAGCTCCCAATCAACTGTTTGGAGCCCCTGATCTAGGCTGAGTGATTAGTGGGACGATTCACATAGCTAACATCATTTTCATTTGGTTTGTACATAAAAACATATATATGTGCAGTTGTAAAGACAATATATTACGTTTTCCAATTTACATGATGTGAGATTTCTCCATTTTTCAAGTTTTTCAAACATATACATTACTATACATACATATACTAGGTCTGTAAACACACAACACATAATAATGTTGTTTGTTAACATTGTGAAATACTTAAAAATCCCCAACATCATTGTCCTATGTGAGGAGCAAAATGTATGACACTTGACATCAATCACTGCACTTCACTCAGGAACTCAAAGGGACATTGTAGCCTGTGTTGATGGACAAAAGGCAGTTAGACAGATTCACCTATACATTTTAAAGATGTACATGTTCCTCTGGTAAGCAATAGACCTGGCCATAGAGGGAGAGGACCTTTTTTTGCAGCAACTCCAGCTCCTCTGATGAGAAGGCAGTGGCCCTCTCACCTGCTCGACTTGGCATCATTGCTCTCAGAGGTCCCAAACAGAAGCAAAAGTGGAGGAGGTCTTGATGGCTGCAGTGTTAGGAGGCAAGTGGGGTTTATTTGAACTGCTACATACATGTATGCGACGTATGCCATTGGCTTTCATACATTGCTTTCACACATGTTAGTATATGGGTATGTCCCTCATGGAATTAAACACCCTCTACGCGGATGTCTGATTTGAAAAGTCCTGATGGTGAGGTCTGGTGCCCGACATTTAAGAAAGTCAAATAGTGTGTTAGTGACTGTTAAGTGCATCGCCACCACTCAAAATGGTGCCTACTTTATTTACATGTTCAAACTTCAAAACACACTCATGTTTAAAAAAAAACATTTACATGTTTTGAGTTACTGTGGTTAAATGTGATATTTGTGCAATTTTGGCTCTTCTCTTTTTTTCCATCTAGGAGACTCAGCCTATTCTAACCAACCATTGTTGTTGGCACCGCTGAGGACTCCAACAACACCAGGGGAAGTCTGCTTCAATGAGATCCATGGAAGAAAACAGAGGCTAGTGACGTTGGCTTTCAGGATCCTAAAGGGAATGTCACTTGGCCCAGAGGGGCATTGTTTTATTCACTAAGTTAGCATGAGCACGTTGCAGCCTGCCTGCTGCTTTGTGCACGTTACCACACATCTTTATTTTTTGCAATATTTTCTATGGCTGCTTCAGATCAGTTGACTGGGGGTGAGTGTTTGATTTGCTCAAACGCTCCGTCCATCATCCCCTTTTGTATCGCTTTGTTCGCCCTAAGTGTGGCAGGGTATGCTCAGATGTGAGTCCCTTGCTCACTTGGCCACTGGATTCAAGATAGCCTGGCTGATGAGGATTATGAATCCGAAACCGGTCCCAGGATGCTTGTTTCCGGTCCATGGAAGACATGGCTTGGCAGTTCGGGCTGGACTGTTCCCATGAGGCACAGGGTCAGACTGATTTGCATATGGCCATGTCTGAAATGGGTTGGCTGAGTGGGCTAAAGAATGGTGATGGATTAAACCCAGATCAGTTGACTGGGGGTAAGTGTTTGATTTGCTCAAATGCTCCGTCCATCATCCCCTTTTGTATTGCTTTGTTCGCCCTAAGTGTGGCAGGGTATGCTCAGACGTGAGTCCCTTGCTCACTTGGCCACTGGATTCAAGATAGCCTAGCTGATGAGGATTATGAATCCGAAACCGGTCCCAGGATGCTTGTTTCCGGTCCATGGAAGACATGGCTTGGCAGTTCGGGCTGGACTGTTCCCATGAGGCACAGGGTCAGACTGATTTGCATATGGCCATGTCTGAAATGGGGTGGCTGAGTGGGCTAAAGAATGGTGATGGATTAAACCCAGATCAGTTGACTGGGGGTGAGTGTTTGATTTGCTCAAACGCTCCGTCCATCATCCCCTTTTGTATTGCTTTCACATGAGAACACATCGCTGTGTTCACTCTCTGCATGTTCCTGGGAGTTTGACTGAATATTATGTGCAATGTTAAATTACAATGCCCCTTGTTATTTTGTTCTGGCCAGACCTTAGCCCTTAGACAAAACATAACAATGCAGCTGTTGTTTGGACAACGTAACTTTGTTTTTTAGTGGGATACATGAATAAGTAACACAGACTTGGAGAGGGACCTTTTCAGGGAGAAGAGCAAGACAGCACCTAAGATGTAGATCTGCAATCTAGATACTAAAGTATGGGGTCTGCAAGGGAAGAGAGGTTAGCTCTATTGTCTTTCCATTATGACATCTCTCTTCATTTTTTTTTTTATATTTCTTTATTGGGTTTTTCTGTTAAGAATACAAATAAAGCATTTTAACTTGAAGATGATCGACAGCCATTAAACCACAATTACAATAATTAGACACTGTGTACTGCTAAGGAATGAATGGTACAGACAAGTTTAAAGCGTACATCAGAGTTTTTAGTCATGCATCTGCATCTTATATTGTGCATGTGCCCTGTTGTCTCTATGCACTGTAAATGTATGTAAACCTCGCATATAACTGACATAAAGAAAGCAATTTTTTAATTAACAGAACTGCTAAAGAGGAAAGGAAAAGGGGGAAACACCCTCTATAACCATATTTAGCTATATTATTAGTCTTCTGGCACCCGAATAATAACTGTTGCCGGTGTATTGTCAGTGTTGTGCTTAATCCCTGTGTTCCATGCTACTTAGGAACCTGCGCTACTGAAAGAGAGAGGGAGGGATGGGGGGAAGAGGGGACGGGGGAGGGGACGCCTCTACTGCGCCATGCCCCCCAACACGCTGCTGGAAGGCGGTGATTCGGATCCCACAGTGTGTGTCTGAACCAGGAGTTTGAGCAAGTCGTCCCATGCCTGCGCTATTGGGTACTTGCGAACCCCCGCATTTTCTTTCTTATTTAATGCATTGCTTTCAGCTTGTGCCCAAGCTGTAAAGGATTCCTGCCAACTGTGTTGCACTGAGGGGTCTCTGCATTTCCACCTTTTTGTGATGAGGCGTTTTGCTGTTATTAGGCCTAGATCTCTAAATCTGGAGACCACTTTATTTTCCTTTGACCGGGGTTGTAGCCCTAGTATACAGGTCCCCCAACAAAGCTGTATGGGTGGCCCAGTGCACTGTATTAATGTTTCTATGACTGCGCACCAGTACAGCTGCAGCGAGGAGCAGGACCATAACATGTGCAAAAGATCAGCGCCTATTTTGTTACATCTGGGGCAGGCGGGGCTGTGAGATGGAAATAATCATTTAACTTATCTGGAGAAAGATACGCTCTATGTCTTATGTAAGTCTGAATAATCTTGGATCTGGAGTTGCGCGGTATATAAGTAGAACCAGCAATTACGGTATCCCATTCTTTGTCTGACCATGGGGGTCCCCTGTCTAGTTCCCTCCTCCCAATCAGTCTTGATAGTGTTTTTTGTGTTTTGCATAAGTAGTGCCTCTACCAACCAGTGTACCACGTGCGTGCCTTCACCCATTGCATGTAAGTATTGAATAAGTAAGTGCATTGGAGGCTTGGACGTTATGTCACCCCATGCGGCAGACAAAGACCGTATGATAGCAGTGAGAAGAAGAAACTGGCCTGCAGGGATGTCATTTTCCTGGACCAGCGTGTCGAATGGTAAAAGGGTGCCCCCCGCTTATAGATCCCCAACTGCATCAAGGCCTGCCTCATGCCAGGTCTGTAGCTCAGTGTTTGACAATCCATCCGTGCCTCAAGGGGTGCCTATTAGTGGCAATTGTGGGGCATAAGACAATGCGGCCCTAGTTAAATACAGGCTTCTTCTATAGCATCGGTGGGCAAATGCAATATATATCTGGGTCGGGCGTGTGTTGTGGGCGAGGAGGTGAAAGAAGAGGTACAGTTGAGATTGTGCCCACGGTGGTGTCACGCCTGCAGTATCCTCCAGTCCCTTCCCGCTCATCCGTTTCATCATCCATTGCAGTTGGGACGCTAGATAGTAAAGTTCCATTTTTGAAATTGCTAGTCCACCGCTACGTGCTGGGTGCATATAGTTTGCTTAAGGAGATTCTTGGCCTACTTGCGTTCCAGATTAGGTCCCTGAGGACATCCTCCAGGGTATGAAGGAGGCCGGCAGGTACATACAATGGAAGGTTGATGAAGTAATATAGGAGCCGTGGCAGTATAATCATTTTTGTTAAGGTTACTCAGCTCATCACGTTTAAGGGCAGCGTCTTCTAGAACGCATCTGTGCCCTGACTGCAGTTATGGCTCTTGTGAGATTTCCCTCCAATATGTCAGTGGGGGATCTGCAGTTATAAATACCAAGGTATCTGGACATTGATCGGTGCTAAGGCAGTGTGACTCCGTTTATCAAGACATTTGTTTCAGCTGTGGAATCAGCAAATGAGAATACACCTGATTTTGCCCACTTTGCTTTGAGTCCGAACATGTTTTCAAACTTCTGAAAAATAGCTGCTATTATTGGGGGGACGGCATGTGGATCTCTTATAAATAACACCAAGTTGTCGGTGTATAGGGAGACCACATGTAGACCATCTCCCATAAGTATACCCCAAGTGTCTCCGCTATTCCGTAGCATCACGGCCAATGGCTCCATCACAAGAGAAAAAAGTAATGGGGACAATGGGCACCCTTGTCATGTCCCACGGTGGATTCTTAAAGCACCAGAGATCAATTTCCCTGTCTTGACCCTTACCTTAGGGTGCTGGTAAAGGAGTCCTACCATTTGAATATAGCTGTCCCCTAAGTCCATATTTACGCAGCACTGCAGCTAGGTAGGGCTATTCTAAGGAGTCAAAAGCCTTCTCCAAATTGAGGATCAGACATCCGGAACAAAGCCATATTCCAGGGGCGTATGTTTGTATACGAAACAGCCTCCGTATGTTATGGTATGTGCTTCTCATGGGGACAAATCCATTTTGATCAGGATGTATTAATGAGCGTGTTAAGGGGGCCATACGATTGGCCAAGGTGGATGCGAATATTTTGTAGTCAGTGTTTAGTAACGCTAGGGGCGATATGAGCTGAGCAATTATGGTTTTCTGCCTGGTTTGTGTAAGGAGATAAGCGTCACTTCATTCTGGGAGGGCATGAGCATGGAGTCCTGAATACGCCTAATAAAACTCCACCGGCAGGCTGTCAGGGCCTGGGGATTTGCCTTTGTAGAGGGAAAATATGCTGTCTTTGAGTTCTTCTTGTGAGAGGGGGTCATTCAATTCCTCTTGTTGAGTAGGGGTGAGTTGTGGTAGGGCCAGCTCTGCTAAAAGGGCCTGTATCTCAGTAGATGTAGCCTGTATGCAGGACTTGTATAACTTATCATAGTGGGATGTGAATTAATTGTGAATAGCCGACTGTGTGTATACCATTGCACCCTGCAGTGTACGTAGGGAGGTGACCAGTGAGGTCTCCAATTCCTGCCTAATCAACCATGTGATGAGTTTACCCGCCTTATCACCCTGGCGATGGGTCTTAGCAGAGTGCGCTGCATAATTTAAACAGCGCAGTCTTTCTAGCATATGGGAAGTGATCCTCATGTTCCCTGGATAGGGTGCTGTTAGCTACCTCATTATCTGCATGTTCAAGTACTGCTAATCTTTGTTCTGTACGGAACAGATCTTTTTCTAATTGTTTTTGCATGCCCACCTGTGTGTGGAGGCAGTGGGGGCAGGGGCACGTTCTGTGCTAGGGAGTAATTTGGCACGTTTGGCATGTCATGTAGTTCTGCTGGTCTGTGCGGGCCAGAGTGCAGTAAGTAAATGTCACAGTACATGGTAGATGGTGTTTTAATCAAAATCCATCAAACATCTGAGAGGGCGAGCATGCAACAGACAGTCGTCCAAACTGTGTGCCAAAACAACATTCACACTATAGTTAAGGGGGGTGAACTGTGCACTATACTACTGGTGAGGAATTAGAAAAGGGTCCAGGTTGCTCCCCAACAAAGGGGGGAGGGGCTCCCCACTGCCAGCCAGTTATATATGGGCAGGGGGTGAGTTACAGAGTGTCAAATACCCTCGTCACCCAATTATTTGTGGAACTTACGCAATGACTAATCTTGCTGACAGTGGAATGTCTGCAAACATCTTACAACCAGTTACCTTGTTGCAATGACCTTTCTGATAGGTTGGGTAGTTCGACAGGTGTCTCCTAAGACAATACAGCATTCAGCCTACCAGGTCTAAGGGGTATGCCAGCTGGAGCAGAGTCATTTTTCGAGCGTTCACATGTGGCATTTTTCAAAGCCACTTCATCTGACGTTTGGGGAGTGACATCAGGCTGTTCATATTAGTCTTGTGACGTTCGCAAGTCATCAGAGAGGTCCTCATCACTGGACTGCTCCTGCTGACCCAAAGTAGATGCAGTTTCATCCACTGTGGATCCCGTGATGTCTGCCGCTGCCTGGAGGGCCCCTTGTCTCTCGCATTGAGCTTGGCTCAGGTCCGGGCCTGTAGATGAGAAGGGCTGAGATCTTCTCCACTGCCTTCCTGCACGGCGACGGCGGAGGGGTGTGCCGCTTGTTTGCATGATCATAGATTCCGCACCTGTTCCAGTGATCGCAGGCAATGTAATTCCCAGCCATTCCACCGCTAGCGCCGGAGTATTGAAGAAGTGAAACTTCCCATTAGCGATGACGCGTAATCGCACCGGGAACAGCAGTGAATATTGGAGGCTGTGTTGTCAGAGGCGTTTTTTTAATGACATGAAGGAAAACCGTTCCTTCTGCACTTGGATTTTGTAATCCGGAAATAACATGATCTTGTGATTGTCTTTCTGAATGTCTTGCAGTTTTCTGGTTTTGTGCAGAATTACGTCTCAATCTCTATAATTAAGTACGTGGATTAGGAAGAGCAGCGGGTTTGAGCCCGTGGGTAGGGGTCTTGTTGGGACCCTATGAGCTCTTTCCACTATGAAGCATGGTGAAAGCGAGTCTTTAGGAAGCAGGGATCGGAGCCAGGTCTCGGCATACGTAACCAGATCTTTACCTTCCTTCCCTTCCGGCAGACCTACCACGCGTACATTGTGCGCCGTTCCCTCCCCTCTGCATCCTCAACCCTGTCCTCAAGGAATTTTACTCGGTTCAGTAGGTTCTGCATTTGCTTGTCTGTATTCGCAACTTGTGGCGTAATGTCAGCTATGACAGCCTCTACCGCCTCAGTGCGGTCGGATAATTTGCGGTGCCTATGAAGAGCCACTGGGTTGGAATCCTGAAATGCAAAATTAAGATGATAGTGGTGAGGAGAAAGGAGTTGACTTGCGTCAAAATGTCATTGACAACTTCTTCACTTTAGTGTAAGTATCTCTATACATATGATCACATTATCTGTTATTTGAAATTGATGAAAAAAAGATGTGTTTGGAATTTTTTAAGAAGGACACGTTCAGGGAAATCCAGGTCACAGGTCTTTGTTGAGAAAGGTTTAACACATTTACTTTTGTGTTCATTTTCATTGCTTATCTCTGATTGTGTTTTGGAAAATCTGTCCTCAAAAAGATGCCTTTGTAATGTGTCTATTCTATTATGTTTCATTTCTAATCTTTTTCATTTAATCAGATTTAGGTATCTTCACAATGTCATCTTCATTTGGACATTTCACAGTTTTCACATTTGAATTTAAATGGTGTTGTTCCACAGTACAAAGGAAGCATGGGTTGTTCCGGTGGAAGGCACACACTTTCTGTGTGCATATCTGGTAGTGAGACAATCCTGCACAGTGTTTGAATGTAAGTTTTAAGATTGCATTAGACTTGTTTTCCCTTGCATGATGGCACCAAGCCAATATGTGCTGCTTGAGTTGCTGAAACTACACATAGTCAACCAAAAGCATAGTCATCCTCTTTCACATTATCCAAATGCACATTTTGTGTTAAGTGTATGAATATTTTGCTGTGTCTCCGAATTGTAGAAAGAACTTACTGTAGCACACCACTTAAGGTTGATTGTGATATTCCCCCAGCTACTTCAACTGTGTATTGGATTGATCCTCTGGCCACTAAATTGATTACTGCCAGTATTTAGGACTTTTAGTGTTATTGTTGTGAAATTCCTATTGTGGGGCAGAAGATCTGGCTCCAGCAGCTGATGACATAATCTAATAATATATTCCCAATTGAATCTGAATATTTTGATTATATCCTCTTCTTCCATGGTGGCAAGGTGTGGAACTGGAAAAGTAAAAATAGCACTGAGTATTTGAGTTATGTATGTTTTGTTATGTTTAATAAAAAGTGATAGAACACTGTTTCAAATTTAATAAAATACTAGTTGTTAATTTGTTAGTGTTTGTATTTTTTGTGATGGTAGAAATTAGTTAGAAACATTACCTACTTACAATTCATTTATGAATAAACAATCTTTTGGTTGTTTATATTTTGAAATGAATGATGGAAGGCAAAATAATTGAAAGACTACAGAAAATAACTACTCCACCATTCTTGGACTGTGTTTTGTGTTGTTTTTATTAGACATGAGCAAATGAAGTAAAAGTAGATGTAAGCCAAAAACAAACAAAAGAAGAAAGAGTCAGTGATGGTGAATGAAACCAAAATACAAATGGCCTCAGACAGGTAAATGTAACCAGAAAGTAGTCCACAGAGTGAATGATAGTTCACACTAGCGGAAATTAGGTTTGGCGTCTCTTGGTGGTGGTGGGGGTCTTGCCATCCTCACCTGGTGCTCTGGATAGATGTGTTGTCCTGCGGGGGGATGGTGAATCCACAGTTGCAGGGACTGAGGTGGGTACAGGAGTTGCCTCTTGTGAGAGGGTCTCCCTTTCTGTGTCTGAGGCAGATGTAGTCAGGCCAGATGTAGTTGGGCCACAGAAAGGTGGATATGGTGCAGGAAAGGTCCTGCACATATGCATGTAAATGCCCTGCAGCACCCTCGTCAGGGAGCCCAAATTGGTTTTCAGATTCACCATCTGAACATTGTGCTCCCTTTACAACTGCTTCATGCTCTGGATCCCTGTAAGGACCTGGCCCATCACCATCTTTGGACCAATGGAGGTCTCCCAAGACTTGGTTGATTGTGGCCTGGGTAACAGTGACCCCAGTGGCCACACTATGCTGGCCAACAGGATCCCTCCCACAAACCCTACCTCCACTAACCTGTTGTCCTGAGACAGTGTACCCCATCTCACTGGGTCCTGACTAAACTGCAGGTGGTGGTGTCTCACCATCAGCCATGATTGGAGGGCAGTGGATGGGGGTTATGCTGCTTTGGACACAGGAAGTGGAGGTATCCATGGCTGAGGTGTTGTAAAGCTGGGGTGAGAAGTGTAGGTATGGGCCTAGTGTGACTAACTGGAGGCATATGCCCAGGCAGACTAGATGGAACAGGCTGCTCCTCTTCATTCAGACTTACAGGAGTGGAGTCCGGACAGGAGGCTTGATCCTGAGCTGGGGTGGAGGTATCCTGAGACACAGATGTTTGGCCACGTGCTCTTGCTGTTTGACCTATAATGAAAGTAAGCACTAAGGAGTCTTGGAAAATGAATTTGCACACCTCATGCTGCCTAACACATTAGTGGATGTAGTGAAAGCTGGCAATGGTCTGCTGAGATGTCAATACAGAAACAATGTTTTGATTCAGGACATTCACAATTGATATGGACTTCCACATCATGATTTCCAAACTCTTTATTTCTGTAGAATTCATCCATGTATATATTTATATGTGTATATGTGATTTTATGTCTATATATATGTATATATTATGTTTTACTTACAAATAAGGCCACCCCTTCCTTTCCTTCAACTCTGTACCTCATACCAAAGCTTCCAGACTACAATGAACTCTCAAATAGGCTTTCAAAATTCTTATAACTTTTTATACAATTCATCCAACTTACAGGTGCAAATCAGTCTCTCTCAATGACATCTAATATCTTCCCTTTGCTAATCCACCTCAATTAATCTATCTCTAGTTAAAGGATAAAAGTAAATGCATGAGCTGACAAAAGCACAAACTTAACATAACTAATCCTATTAGAAAAAGGCAACACATATTATTAATCTACTACTTACTTAACTCTAACTTTGGATTCTGGGGTAGTGTACCTTGCCACAAATTGCTTCAACGCTTGTCTGGGGTAGTAGAACCATATAAATCCAAGTTCTATCTTATTATTACAATTTTAGGGAGTAATTAACAATGAGAAAATTGAATAAAAGTAACATATATATTCCTTACATTTCAAAACCTGCAAAAACATATATTACATGGTTTCTGGAATTTGAGGTAAATCAATTTAGACAAACATTTTTTTTTCTTTTTTTTTGTTGCAGGGTTTTATATAGCGCGAACTAGACCCAAACCGGGTATCAGAGCACTTTACATAGCGCCAGTTACGTTACATGAGGACACACATTCATTTTAGGCACGGGGAGATTTAGTGATTTGCCCAGAATCACAGGAGGTTTTGGCGTCGTTACCGAGACTCGAACTCAGTTCCCAAGGTCCGAGGTCGAGCGCCCTAGCCGTTAGGCCAACTCCTCTTCTAAACTATTCTTTTTTTCTGAATAGCAAATTTGATATATGGTTGTTACACTGCCCCTTGACACTCTACAGTCCAGGAGTAATTTTCAAGACAAAAATTGTATCCTAGATTAGTGCATATATCTCTATTTTAAGAAATTATATGGACATAATGCATCACACAAATCCAAATAATAAATATAATGTAAAAAGAATGCAGCACAAAACACAAAAGTAAGAAGTAAAAATTATGGAACTTTTTTCTGTCACAATGCATACATAAATCTGTCTGACAGGCACCAACCGAGGTACATTATAATATTTGGACATATGTGTATGTGTTTTAACATACACATTTTTGTCTGTAGACTTTTATGTACCTATTCAAATTTTTGCCTTTCCTATGTATTGAATTTAAGATATATATTTTAGAATGTAAGCTTTCACAGAGATGTTGATCAATAAACACCTATTGTTTTAAGAAATGGCTGGATCATCCTTCCATTTCTCAACATAATGACTGTGAACTAGTTAATGTAGGGCTTTATATGGAAATGTATGGTAGGATGCAAGACCTGTCATCCTTATTGTGATCTTCACCAAGCTGTTTGCATGCCTCCCTCCTCTTTTTGCTTTATCTATTTGTTGGCCTTCGGGCTATGAGCAATTTACAACTGCTAACCACTGCCAAGGTGCATATGCTTCTCCCCTAAACATGGTGACATTGGTGTATACATGATTGGCATATTTAGTTTTCCTATACGCCCCTTGTAAAGTGGTATACCATATAACCAGGGTATGTAATCAAATGCTACTAGTGAGCCTGCAGCACTGGTTGTGCCACCCATGCACGTAGCCCTTCAAAACTGTCTCAGGCCTGCAATTGCAAGGCCTATTTGTTCAATTTACTGACACTTCGACTTGGCATTTAAACCCAATTGAGAAGCCTTAAACTCCCCTTTCATTACACATATGTCACCCCTAATGTAGGCTCTAGGTTGCTCAAGGGAAGGGTGCTGTGTAACTAAAGGGTAGGACATGTACATTTAAGTTGTACATGTCCTGGTAGTGACAAACAGCCTAATTCATTTTTCACTACTGTGAGGCCCACTCCTCTCCTACGCTAACATTAGGAATTCCTTAAAACACTTTAAGCTCAAATTGGTGATTAGAATGGATTAGCTGCATCAAGCTTCATATCTAAGGCATTGAAATGATAAATCATCATTACTGGTGAAGTTGGATTTAACATTACTGTTTTCGAAATGCCACTTTTAGAAAGTGGACATTTCTCTGCTCATACTGCTCTGTGTCCCTTGCAGCCTGTCTCTAATACACGTCGAGAAAATGTGACAGCTACACTTTGAGCGTTCTCTCTAGACATCCACAAACACAGGAAGGGTGGGTGTGAAAGCGAACCCATCTGCATTCATCTAAGTTCTGATAGTTCTTCCAGGGCAGGAAGGGGGAGGAGGGGCTGACAAGTACACCTGAATAATCAGTGTCCTGTGTCCGACACAAATAGCTGATTACCCTCTACTGATAGCCTGGCAGACAGGGATGGGAGGAAAGGAGACCTGTGCACTTCAAGGGGTTGTTTTGAAGTAACCCCAACATCAAAGGCATATTTGTGTATATGTACTGGGGCTCTGACCCTACCTAGACAGAACACTACTGGACCTTTGAAGAACTCTTCCAGGACTGAAGACTGCTGTGCTACAAGGATGTTTTACTGCTCTGGAAGAACTGATGTTCTGTGTTGCTGTGCTGCCCTGCTGCCTGCTGAGCTCTATCCTGCTGAGGACAAGGACTGGCCTCATCTCACATGAACCCAGAGTGACTCCAATGGCTTGCTGGCTTGCCCCCTGTTCCGAAGTCTCAGGACCATCAAAGTCTTCCTTCAACTCTGCTACAGTGTCTGAACTCCGCCACCCGTGAGTCATGTCTGCCAAGTGATGCAAATCCAGTCCTGTGCCCTTGAAAGGTAACTATTGCTGTACACAGCCATCAAAACCGGAACCTCTCCATTGCCACTGTATGAGGCAACATTTTAATACAAATGTACTCTTTCATGATTCACTAATTTTCAATCTACGACATCAACAGATAATACCCTGCATTCATGGCTAGGGAGTCCAATCTTCGATAAGGCTTGCATTTAAAGCATATAATTGCCTGTGACATATATTTTTGGATTCATTATTTATCCCATTTTCAAACCTATTAACTAGATATTACAGTCAACCATAATCACAAAATTATAATATTGTTGCTCGTTTGTGGATTTGACAGTCCACTATGGTTTTCCGATTGTGGTGGTGGGGGGGTTTGGAGGATTTCCTGGTCTCAGCAGCAACACCCTTACAGAAGTAAAAATTCCAGTAATTTGTGACTAAGGAGTTTTGGTCCAGCTATCCCCGAGTCTTGTTATGTGACTGCTTCCCACCTCTTTCACTCATTTATTGTGCTTTAGGAGTTCAGGACTTCTCGGAACTGCGGTTTCAAGGTAGTAGTGTATCTTCCTGCTAACTACTCTTGCCTCTAATTCTAGCCAGGAGCGGGGTTTGAGACGTTCTATTGTCGATAAGACTGCATGGAGTTTCGGAGCAACATGGGCAAACACACAGGTGAAATCTTGGGCACAGTTCTGGCAAAGCTGGACTATCAGAGGTCAGAAGAGGTAAACTAAGCCCTTAGTCTTAATGTCTTGATACAGAGCCGATTCACTTTTTTATAATCTCCGTGAGAAACAGTCTTAAACTTCCGAATGTGACATATTTTGAGTAATGGGACAGCAAATATCTGGAAGAGATCTGGTCAGTGACCTCAAACAGTGATTTTCCTCTAGTCTCATTCCAGTGGCCTAAGATTCCTCTTGTCGGGATATCTTAATTGGAGGCCTGGGGTTCTTCAGCCCTGAAATAAGCGATAAAGCTACAGCAACATAGACCTTTAAATATAAATTTTTTGTTCATGAATAATAATGATGGATCATAACTCCTTGTATTGTTAGGAGGGAGTGTATGTCTCTTTTGTTGTCAAGAAACTCACAAGTAAATGGAATATTTTGTTGATCATATTATTATCCTTTTATTCAGCAGTTTCGTGGCATTGACTTCTTCAGCACCAGTTGACTTTGGTGTTTCTCTTAAGGAGTCAAAATTGCCATATTTCTGCATAGCTTTAACTAGGTTCTCAAAGACGTTATGTCTCTCTCAGATTAGGGAAGGGGATTCAAAGAACAGGGCATGCATTGCAAGCAATTGACTCTTTCCCTCCCATGTTAGGAAATCCACCTCTATGAACATCAGCACAGATATTTGCTCCCTGATGTGACACCTGCTGCTGCCTTCCAAACCCAACGCATTCCAATTACATTCCTCCACCCTCCTGTTGAAAATTGGTGCAGTGCGGGGTAACACATTTTACTTTAATGTGTTTCCATTTTCATTTGTCTCAGATAGTTTGGAACTGACCCCAAATCTGTATGCCAATTAGCTTATGGTTACTTTGTTTATCCTTTTCCCAGCTCGTTTTCTTGTAGGGCCCTTCAGGTGTGAAAGAAGTTCTGCCTTTTAATGGGGCTCCGATCCCAGGTTTTGTTTTCAACCTCACCACTTGTCCCCTTTCTACTTTGTTTTGCTTTCAGGGCGGGAGCCATTCTCCTGCTTTTGCTGCCCTAAGGCTACTTAATGCAGCCAGTCATGTGGCTGCATTGATTTCACAACTCTTTTAAAGACCTTAACCTGGAATACAATTTTATATTTTAGTTTGACATAAATTGTTATAGACTTGACATTGACAGCCTTTTATTCTAACTGCATATGGGGCTTGAGCTAGCTACTTATACTAATTGCTTTCAAGTTCTATGGGCCATATTATCAAGAACGGTGCAAACATTATCGCTGCTTTAGCGGCAGGAAACTGCAGCTAAAGTGGTGATAAGGGGCTTGATAATATGCCCTAGAGAATTCCAATAGAAGCCCAGGTTTGATGTCCTTGACCCCAGAAAGGACTTCTATTGGAATTCTCTAGGGCATATTATCAATCCCCTTATCGCCGTTCTTGATAATATGACCCTTTGTGTTTTATTCTTTCCTTTTCACCTCTATTTATTTCCAAGTGGCTTCTGGGTGGAAAGAGTTATTTGTTAGGTGCCTACATTCAACTCCCTCTCTTGTCCCTTATCTATTTTGTTTTCCTCCAAATGTAAACTTGGATTTCTACTGCCAGCACTACAGGGATTGGTCAACCAGATGGCCATTCAGACGTATAGCGAACTTGAGCAGCCTAAGGCACTCTGTACACTTGTCCTCCTGTGCCCACCTGTATCAGGATTGCACTATTGCTACTTATTATTTCTGAAATGACTTGTTAGCCATGAATACTAGTATGATGCTGATGAGGATGCATCATCCCATTGCTGCAGCCTCACCTAAACAGGTAGCATTACTAATTAATTCAATGCCATACTGAGGAGTGTTCATTCTTTACCTCAACATGCTTGCTATGATAGCCCTCATGTTTTTGGGGAACATAGATGATGATTGTTTGCTATTACTCAGACTTTGCTGTATAATCCATTGCACTAGCCACTCCAGCAGCCTATAAAATGTAGACTGTAAACTGAGCTTCTGTTGTTTGCAACTGCAATTCTGGTCACCAATCACTGTGACTGTCACCTCAAAGGAGGTAGTAGCTGATTCCAATTTGGGAATCGTGGTGGCAGTCTCAAGGGAAGTAGTCAGTGGGGACCACTGTCTGTGCCACCTGTTGTGTTCCCAAACAAAGGGCCTCATTTATGAAAAGTGACGCATCGCTGCGTGAAAACAGTGATGCGTCACTTTTCATTGCACCCTCCTGGCTGGATGCATCACATTTACAGTGTATGATGCATCATGTCACAAGGAGTTACAAATACATCAGTATTTCTGGCATATCTGTAGCCGAAAAAATGACGCATTGCTGAAGTGTGTCACAAAAGTAACGCAACTTCAGCAATGGGTCATTTCACATGGGTAAGTTCCATTTCAAATGTGCCTGTGTCAGTCTTACGCCTGTTGTGAGGCAGGCGTAAGATATTGACGCATTTGCGTCCTAGAAGTGGTGCAGTGATATCTCATAGATTTCACTGCATCACTTTTACGAGGCTTACTTGCATCGGAACATCCACCCTGCATACATTATACCTGGCGCAGGTATAATGTGGTGCAATGGTTTACAAAGTGACGCATCGACCTAGATGCGTCACTTTGTAAAGATGATGCAACATGGTGTGGTGTGGCATTGATTTTAACGCAGACATTTGACGTGTTATCTGGAGACTATTGCATGGTACTGCCATGTTGAGAATGCTTGTTTAACACAGCATAATTTTCCTGCGATGGACTGCAATGTTTGAAGTTGCGTTAAGTTACTTTGCGATGGTTATCACACGTTTTTGAGCCCCTTAATCTTCAATTGATAATGAGGTGTTAGTTTAAAGAGCCCATGCGTGGTTGGTTATCAGTTCATATGGCCGACTAAAACTTCAGTCATATTTGGGAGGGTTGATTGGATTAAAACCAAACTAGTGCTTCTGAGCTTCTTGCTTGGAGACTTGCAAACTCGGTTTAATTCACCATCTTCAATAAGACCGCCTAAAGAGACTTCATGTTGTCTTTGTAATCATTACAGGAAAGACATTTGTCACATTGTTTGCTGCTGCCCAGCCCTAATGGAAGAGCGTAAAAGACGGTTTTGACAGTTTTTTAATGGGAACACTATACAAACTAACAGTTACAGCCAGTCTCCATGGGGGAAATGTAATATTCTGGGGACATTTTATAAAAGTTATGTCCATAGCTGAGTCCAAACTTGCAAAGTGCGAGCTGTAACAGCCACTGACAGGATTACATGCAGTGTGTATGTGGCCTATTAGATTGTGTTAGTTTTATTCTGAATAATTAGTTTTACTGCTATGTATGATTAAACTTGCTAATTTAGATGGTTCTCACTGTGATTATAATTTAGTTTTAGGACGAGCAAGGATTTCATCATGAGGCACATTGCATTTTTCCGGACTATTTTGAACAAACTGTTATCTTACCATAAATATTGCTAATAGTATACTTTAGGTGTAATAGCACTAAGTAACAGCATTAAGGTTTACAAATTGTAAAAATTGTAGACTGGTGCCCTCCTAATTAGTTCTTACTTTGAAGTTTATAATAATAATTTTGTGGGTTTTTAACTGTTTAAAGATGGTTTTTAAAATGTTATTTATTGATTATGTGTACATCGGTGTTTAAATTGTGTCACATTGTAAGTTATAATTAACTGAACAATAAAGTTCATTCA
The DNA here is from genome assembly GCF_964261635.1 of Lissotriton helveticus. Taxonomy (NCBI): domain Eukaryota; kingdom Metazoa; phylum Chordata; class Amphibia; order Caudata; family Salamandridae; genus Lissotriton; species Lissotriton helveticus. Next base: position 1,595,017,112 of record NC_136059.1, on the reverse strand, counting down.
GTCATTCATGTATTCATTCATTTCTATCATGGATCCTAAAATGAGAGATACATGGGACAGCGTGTTCATCATTGGAGAACACTGACACGTATTTATTTTTGTCTTGGTCAAGTCTGCTAAGCAGACTTTAGACAAATGGCCAAGTTATTCTTAGTGGATGCAATGTATCAAGTTACACCTTAGAAAATGTCAATCAGCATCGCCTTTTCCTCTGGCTGCACCTGGAGCCCTTAGATGGGTTTTAGATTTCTGTACATCACTGCAATATTTGCCATTAATGGTTGGGCATGTGGTGTTTCTACATTTCTCTGTCAGTGTTCTATTTCAGAGTTCTGTTCTGAAGATGGAAGTTTCGCAGAGCCAGCTGTTTTTCATAGTTAAGTAACTGTTTATCCATATTTTTGTGAGACAAGCCAAATCAGTCTAATTCATGGAAAAGGTTGGATGAATCATTGCTAAAGTACAAATGTGACAGATTGCCGGTGATCAACTTCTGAACCAAATCAAATCTTTTTATCTGCATAGTTAATAAAAAACATTGCAATTATGAGGTAAAAGCAACAAGCGTTGGCAGTTCATCAAACGTTCGAACATTTGTATAATCATGATAAAAAGAGGAATCAATATCATCTACAAGGCTATTTTTGTGCAGCTAAAATTAAAGTGCATTTCAAAATGGAGCAACGTTCCCAAGAAGTCCTGGCTGGTAAAACAGGAAAATTCGCTTTGAACAATTTTTTCCCCTGTATTGCACTGGCTGGGATTATACTAATATTGAAAAAGGGAAAATTACTAGTCAACATGCTTTCTTGTCATTAGGTCTATTCGCAGCGATTGGCAGTTTTGTACAAATATGCACACTGTTCCTTCCACAGTCTTGTTCCTTTAACCCACTCCTTAGAGCCCCACATGAATAAAACATAAGTGCGACATTACTGGACCTTTTCAGAGAAAGAGCATTCCCTCTTTCGAGAAGAAATTTTCACTGAGCCACCGATGATTAGATTGACTCAAACTCAGAGTTGATTTGCTTTTGAAGCTGGTTCACTTTTCCAAGAAAATTTGGCAAAGGACACTATAATTTGTGGGGTGGATCCTTTCATGCAAAATAAAACTGCTCATCAACAGGTTCTAGAGTAACGAGGTAAAAAGGGTTCAACAGAGCAGCAAGATTGGACAAATACATAAAAGTTGCAAGAAATCTTCTCTTGGGTTGCAGCCCTTGTTCTCCCTTGGTGGGCGCTATTTTGATAGATTGTCAATTGATGGCACAATGCCAAATCAAGCTTGGAGGACTTTGATTTTCAGGTGGTTTCCTCAAGATGGTATTTTTTATAAGATTGCATAATTGGAGCCATGTAGGGGTTAATGGCCATCTATGCATGTTTGCGCAGTCTAAACCTTGTTTCAGCTTCCCACCAGGAGATCCGGCTCAGGACTCACTTAAACAACTGGTGCGGCAAAGTAGAATTTAAGACCTATTCTGCAGTCAGATGTTTTATTGAGATCGATACTCTTGCTGACCAATTGTTTGTATCTGGTATCTGTTAAAAGCGATTTCTTGCCATACTAGTCCACTTAATGTGATTGATTTTGGCTGCTTAAGTAAGGTAGCACATTTGAGAGAAGCTACCTCTTGTCCAAATTCCTGTTCTTGGAGGCCAAATTTCAGTCTAATCTGTGCTGGGGAGTCGCTTTGCGGCAAGGAAAAAATATGACCAAACACTTTACTCTGGGCTTTGTTTAAGAAACATGAACATTTCCGTGGGAAGATTTCCAAGCCATGTGTCCGTAAGTGCAAAAACTTTGCTTTTATTGCTGTTATCAGGGGCTGCCAGGAGTGGCTTTGCAATTTAGTAGCCATTTTGTTTTCTCAGCAAAGCTGATCTGCGAGGCTGCCTGCTGATCTTTGCCCTTCTGATGACAAGTACTGCACCCATCTCACTTGAACCCAGAGTGACTGCAAGGGCTTTGCTGGTTTGCCTCTGTGTTCTGACGTCTCAGGGACACAAAAGACTTCCTGCAATTCTGCTGATGCTGCTAGACATCTGTGAGTCCCACCCTTGCCTGAGGGGGCGCTCTGCAGCTGAGTTCTGCAAAAACTGAAGCATTACCTTGATTGTGTGGGAAATTCCCGTGCATTGCCCTTTGACGTTGATGCAGAGGTTGCTCCATGACATCAAATTCAGGGCCTGCAAGGCCCGAGGACAATGCTCTGCACGGCACGAGGATGACACATTACATTCACTTTAACTGAGCTCGAAGATGATGCAGGACCCCTTTTGCGGAGCTTAACAATGAAGCAGCAGGCTCTTGATGTTAACAAAAGCTCCATATAGAGTATTCCTTAGGCATTACCTGTAACTCTGGGTGTTAAAATCAGCTCAGCTCGTGGAGTTTGCAGATTTTTTACATCTCTGCATTTCGCGTAGAAGGCGGTGTTACCGAAAACTCCACACTCAGCAGCGGAGCAGAGTTTTTTTCTTGTTTGCGCTTTCAAAATGCATTTTCGTGCATGCGGTAGTGACTTACGTACGTGAGCACCATAAGATTTGGTAGCCGGCCGCACGGTCCCATGAGAGTGTGCGATCGTGAACACGTCATTCAGACGTGCCATCGGACATCCGGCAGAAGTTCTGTGACGATTGCAATGCTGAACATGCAGAATTTGCAATCTGGAGAAGAATATCTCTTGAGCAGCATAAAACCTTCTAAAACGTGAAGATTTGGATTAAAAAACTCCTCAGATTGACATTTGGCTGTACTTTTTTGTGCAAGGAGTCAATTTTTTAAACTTTTTTTTTTAAGAGGAAGGAAGTGTCCCAGAGTCTCCAACTTCCTGTTCCTGTCCAGCAGGGTCCTCCCAGTGCTTTGACCATGTCCTTTTCACTTTTCATTTGGATTTTGAGATGGAAGGAAGACTCTTTGTACCTACTGCTTCATATATCATTGGATTTGAGGATTTTTGGTTTTTACAAGTAAAGTTGGAGAATTGGTGTTGTTTGTTTGACTGGGGCATTGCACCTACATTTTTTTGTACGTTTAATCGTTTTTTAAAAATTTATTGTTGTGGGTGTCTGTAGTTTAAGTAGAGACCGAGTTGTTTTTCTTTGTATGTAATGTTTCTACTAGTTGTGTTTTATAAAGGAAAAATGTTGCAAAGTTCACTACATGTTCTCCAACGTTTGCAATCAATTTGCAACATATATTTAATTCACTAGCCCAGTAGTCTGCCAATAGGCCTTTCAGCCAGTAGGCCCAGAGCTATTCGTGTGCATGAAACAATTGTTTCTGTGGTGTCTGTTGAATTTAAACATCATTTAGGGCATGGATAGCATTGAATTGATTTACAAAGTGTATTTTTGGGGGGTATTTCACTTTTTTCATGTGTGTTAAATAAATGCAATTGTTGGGCGTGGTTGTTGTGTAACTTGCAAAACTTTTTTAGCCCTGTGGATTTTCGTTTTTGCAATTTCGCATTAAAGCTGTGTTGGTTTAGCATGCCTCCTTTGTCTGGCCATATAATAGGCCTGCTTGAGTTAATTTTTTTCCAAGCCTCCTGCTTGTTGTGACTGTGAGTGAACATGTGGCTGGTGGCCATTTTGTGTTGGTAGTTTAGTAGTGTGCGGCTTTTGCCATATATGACTGCATGTCTTTCCTTTGTTCCTCTAGGATTATGCTTGTTGTTGTTGTGGCCTGGTCATGTGGCTGGTGGCCAAATTGTAAAGCCAGGCAGTGTTTTTTTGCCATTGGCCTGCATTGTTTGTCTTCCCTTTCTGTTTGTTGTGGTGACCTGGCCATGTGTCTGGTGGCCATTTTGTGGAGCCAGGCAGTGTGCATTTGCCATAGGTCTACATTGTCTGTCTTCCCTTTCTTGTTGTTGTGGTGGCCTGGCCATGGATCTGGCGGCCATTTTGTGAATCCAGGCAGTGTGCGTTTGCCATAGGCCTGCATTGTCTGCCTTACATTTCTTGTTGTTGTGGGTGGCCTGGACATGTGGCTAGTGGCAATTTTGTGGAGCCAGCAGTGTGCTTTTGCCATAGGTCTGCAAGCTTGTGGCCAAGTCTGCCAATAAGTATTTCAGCCATTAGGCCCAAGGCTACTCATGGGAGCAGGAAACAACTGTTTCCGTGGTGTCTGTTGAAACAAAACACCATTTAGTGCATGAATGGCGTTGAATTGAATTGCAAAATGTGTTGTTTGGTGGGGTATTTTAGTTTTTTTGATGTGTGTTAAATAAATGCCTTTGTTGGATGTGTGTGTGGTGTGGTTGTACTTGTGTAGCTTTCCAAACTTTCTAGTCCTGTGAATTTTCGTTTTTGCATTAAAGCTGTGTTGTTTAAAAAGCATGCCTCCTTTATCTGGCCATATTATAGGCCTGCTTGAGTTCATTGTTTTCCAGGCCTCCTGCTTGTTGTCAGTGACAATGTGGCTGGTGCGCATTTTGTGGTGGTAGTTTGGTAGTGTGCTGATTTTGCCATTTAGTCCTGCATGTCTTCCTTTCTTACTCTTGGCCTACTGCTTCCATCACCTTTGCCAGCTGCAGCTCCCTGTATGACGTGATGCGCAAATTAATATCCTTCCTGAGTGTACACAGTATAACATGAAAGCACATGTTGTCAAAGTCTCACAAATAGCTACACTATTGTTATGTTTTTCAATAGCAGAGTTAATAACATTTAATAATATAACACTAACAAGTGTGACCACCACACACTAAGTTATATATTATATTTGTTCATTTGTACTTGTAGTAATTGAACCACATGAACAAATGCAACATTTCACTGATGGTCTTCTGGCTTTTATGCTTTTAGGTGCATAAAAGACTGAGGAGGAGGTGTCATCATCACCCATTGTACTGCCAGACAGAAGTCCTGCTACACACGTTTTCATGTGACGTGTCACCACAGACATCTCTTCAACTTGTGCAACTGCGTCCTGCTGACATCTGAAAAAGTTGGTCCCAAAGAAAGGTACCAGGTCCTCCAGTACCAATAAAGTTGCCAGTGAGAAGAAGGAATGGAAGAAGGAAGAAGTGGCACTTACCAAGACTGGTGTGCTGCCCAGGATGTTTTTTGGGAAGCAAAAAATTAAGCCTGCAGCATCAGTGTCTGGGGAGCAAGCTGGGAACAGCATCTCCACATCAGTGGGCCCACCCCACCAACCTAGGCCCAAGCCCATGAGTGTCGCAGAGACAGCCTGTCTAATCGCAAAAAACGCCAAAGAGCAGTGATGTTGATATTGACTTATCATTATCGCAAAGTAGTACCCAATCAATGCAGGAGGAAAGTCAGCAGATAAGTGGGCAACAACAACGGCAACAACAGCCGCAACCACCGCCCACAATAGTAGTTGTACCTCCTGAGGTAGGGGCAGTTTAGGAAATCGAGGAAGAAGAAGAGCAAGCCCCTCTTTTAGAAGATCCATTGTCTTCCAGATCCCCAGCAAGGAAAAGGAGGGTTAGTCCATAAGCTTCTTCTTCACGCCCCCTTCTGATGATGTAGATGCCACTTGGAAGCCACCTGCTCAGTCTAAGAGTGAGACACTCCATGAGACAAGGTTAGGGAAAAAAAGGTTCCAGAAAGCCTTAGAGTTATGGAGGTAGATGTAGAAGAGGAGGATGATGACAAGCCAGTCATCATGAACATCACTCCCGCCCCAGTGGGGACAAAGACCGACATTACCCCATCTCAAATTGCTGTGATGGATGAGGCAAGGGTGCCACCAACACAGGTAACACCAACACCACCTCCAGCTTCCATATGTAGATTTGCAAAGGCCCGTCAGGGACGTACATCCAGAATAACCACCACCTCAATAAGTACTGCACAGAGTCAAATTCCAGGCACACTCTCCAGTTCATCTGGCATTGCAAGTGGCACCTCCAGAAAGTTCACCTCTCCAGTTTGGGACTTCTTTTCAGTTAGCAGTAAGGAGGAGAACATTACTATATGCTCAATTTGTCAACAAGGAGTTAGTCGGGGTCAGCTTCGTACAAACTATGGTACCGCAGGTGAAACTACCCATCTGAAAAAACACCACTTGATCCAATGGGAGGCACACCGTAGTGGCCAAAAAACAACACCCATTGTTGTTGGTAGGTATGAAGAAGAACATATGATCGCAGTGGAAGGTGAACAAGAGGGAGACATTTTCTCTTGTACACATAGTAGCTCTGTCGCCAGCAGTGCAGTGGTACCACTACCACCCACATCATCATCAGCCTCAGCAACATCTCAGTGGCACCGTAGTAAGAGTAAGGCTGAGACACCAAGGCAACAGAGTACGGCAATGAAAAAAAGTGTGGCGTTGCGCCTAAAAACATCTGGGTTCAAGAAGTCACCTGCATCAGCGGCACCAGAAATGAAAAACATCCACCCTACAATTCTCAGCATCCTTAGGTCAGAGGTGCAGTACGAACGCAACCACCCAGCAGCACGTTTGTACAATGCGAAGCTAGCTAAAATGTTAGCGCTGGACCTTCTCCCTTTTTCTTTTGAGGAAAGGGTGGGTTTTCTGGAATTTGTGATAGATATCTGCCCAAAATGGAAGGTTCCCAGCTGGTCCTATTTCGCCAGAGTTGCTGTTCCAGCACTACATACACATTTCAGCCATTCTTTTAAAGTCCTGAAGCATCTGAGAATGATTCAACGTGAGCATAGAGTTCCAGTCAAAGCACTCATCCAGGAGGTGCCAACACGTTGGAACTCAACTTATTACATGCTTGAATGTCTGTAGTACAGACCAATCAATGACTATGTCCTGCAAAGACTAGGGGATGCTACTGTGAAAGGCATGACCATTGAGATGGACCAATGGGGCCTAGTTAAATGCCTGACAGAGATACTTCTTCCCTTTGAACTCTTCACACGTGAAGTTAGCATGGATTACTGTACTATTGGGTAAGCTATACCATTGTTGCACATGCTAGAGCAACAGCTGAAGGCAGTGTCTGACATGTACACTGTAAATAACAAGGACCCCCTGAATTAAAAAATTCAATCAATTCCTAGGTCTGGGACAAGCATATATGAAAAGTAACAACCTAGGCAATTGTATTGGCTTGTCCGTACAATGACAAATGGGAAAAGTAACACAGTGCCAACTATGGTTCTAGTTTTTATTAAAACTGTCACATAAACAATACATATCTCATTAAAAAAACTTGCATCCATAGCAAATATGGACCAAATCACACAATATTAATAAAACAGAATCACAAAAATAAAATACAAAGAAAAAAGCACAGTTAGTGGCACATTAATTGAGTCGACGCGCTTTTCGGCGACCGGCGCCTTCTTCAGGAGTAGCCACGATTTTCCTGGAAAAGTTATATAATAGAGTATATTCATTATAAAACATAACATATTTATTCACATATTTTACAGTACCTAAATACAAAGACAGATATATAAATTTAGTCACAAAAGAATTAAAAACAATACGGAACTCATAGTTGAACAACCTACATTATCTATTTTTTTCAATACAGATTCCCATTTGGACAAGACAAGAAAGACTTACAAAGATTAAAGTCTCTTAAATATCGCTTAACTACAATGCTCATTTTAAGGCCTATATCCTATTTAAAACTAGCATGTTGGTCGAATTGCCTCACTTTATAGAGCATATTGATTTCTGACTTGGTGTAACGTTAGTACATAAGCATAATGTTATATCCTATGTTCCTTCATTACTATTGCTTTTCCTATGTTTTGCATCTTAGCATTTGGTTGCTAGGTTATGGTGGAATGTTCTGCTCCAGATCTTCAGTTGAAGACTGGAGCTTGTTGGATGTGCACTCTGATGGATCTTATGCTGTACTTGAAACTCTTGATTAAACTTAATCTCTAAGTTTACATCCTTCTTCTGTCATTCATTGGATACAACATAAATTGGCGACGAGGTGGTCAAGTCAGCATTATCCACGAACCTACGCTCAAGATTTTAATTTTATTCAGATTTCATCAGATTCCAGCGCCCATCCTTGTTTCTTCAAATTCTCTACCTTCCTCCATGGATCTAAGTCTTCTATCAACTTACTTCAAATTGAATAATTTCAAGAAACAACGCTAACTTAAAGTAAGTCTTTTCCCTCTTACTTGTGATTTGATTGCACCAGCGCCTGTACTTCCCACTGTGTCCTGATTGCACCAGCGGCTGCCCATTATTTCATATGGTATTTCAGTTATATTTTCAATATAACTTTACTTATTACAAACAAACAATAATATATCCAACCAGCAAAATAACCATCACTTCTCTTAAGTGAACTCCTTTTGTGATCTGATTGCACCAGCGCCTGATTACTTCTTACTATTGTGTTCTGATTGCACCAGCACCTATTTCAATTATTCTTTACTTATCCACTTTTCATCTATACTCAGCGGCTGATAACCTAACTGTTCCCCACTTGAAATGTGCCTTTGATTGCACCTGCGGCAGACCCTGCAGCTTATTTTTCATTTTCTTGCTAGTTTTTGCTGAAAACATCGATTTCCCATTCTAACTTTTACTTTCTTTTACTTATTTTCTCAAAATTTCCACAAATTCATTTTAATACACTGTGCCTTCTACCTTATAGAATTCGCTCGCTGTTTGAAAATCGCCATTGCATTTTCTTTGACGGTTTGCTCAGCGCGAGGAAGTCGCGCGCTGCATTTCTTCTCTTCAGCGTTCATCATCCTGTTCCATAACAAAGCGCGTCATCTCGACCTGACGTCAAGGAACACATCATCACGTACGCACAACGTAGCGGCCATTTTGCGGTTGCTTAGATACCGTCAACATCTTATCACGATCTTCCGCAACGGAAAAAAACACAAGGTACTTAAACTATTTTATTTCAACTTCAACTATAATACTACCCTTTTGAACTCACTGGTGTATCCTCTACGCTGATACACACAGCTCGCTCTGCATATTTAATAATACGTGTGTCATTTCTTATAATAAGAAAATACTCGTGTGTCTCCTACGCTGACACACACAGCTGAAACTACATACTTAACAATACGTGTTTTGTCTACGCTGACACACACAGCTGATGTTAGATATTTACAACGTGTATCTTCAGCGCTGATACACACAGCTGATATTAGATATTTACAACGTGTATCTTCTACGCTGATACACACAGCACTATGTGTTTTGTCTACACTGATACACACAGTTGATGTTAAATATTTACAACGTGTATCTTCAACGCTGATACACACAGCTGATATTAGATAAATACATTGATACACACAGCTAACACTTGAATTAATTTTACATATGTACTACAGTTAGCATATAATTTTAAATTTTATTTTAAATCTTGTTATTTATTAATTCAAGATGGCTCAACAGACTGCAGTTCTTCCTTCTTCCTTTCTTCCAGAACCAGGTACACCTAAAATAAAATGGTCACATTGGTTTAAAGCCTTTAATAGCTATATAATTGCCATTGATGCTGTGAAATTTTCTGCTACTAGGAAAAATGCAATGTTATATAGTGCCTTAGGTGCTGAAGGTCAAAGAATCTTTGATCACCAACCCCCTGTCATTAGACCTCCCTCAGATGATTGGAATGAGTACACTGAGGCTATCGCTCGTTTAGAAAAATATTTTAAGGATGAGCCTAGCGTAATTGTCGAGAGACACAGATTTTATACACGCAAACAAAGGGAGTATGAAAAAATTGATATATTTTTAGCTGAGTTGAGAATATTGGCTGCAACTTGTGAATTTGAAGGCCCTATTGATCAGTATCTCAGGGATCAAATTGTCGTAAATTGCTTTAATAACAAAGTTCAGGAAAGAATTTTATGTTGTCGTAACCCTACCTTGCAAGAAACTTTGGAATTAGCTAGAGGTATAGAAAGATCTGCTTTTGCTTCCAAAGAGTTAGGCAATAATAAACCTACACATGTAGATTTAGTAAAATCTACTTCCTCAAAGAATTCTCAACGTAGTCAACCTCCAAAACTTGAATGGAAAAAGTCTGATAAACTTCCCATTTGTTATAGATGTGGATCAAAGTTACACCTTGCTAATTCAACTTCTTGTCCTGCCTTAAAAAAACAATGTACTAATTGTAAAAAGATTGGTCATTTTGCTACAGTCTGCAAGTTTAAATCCAAGACAATGTACCTTGAGGTCTCAGATCCTGATAATTCTAATACATGTGAAGAACAGATTGTAAAAAAAAATATTGTTGTCTGTAGACATGATAGATGATCATGAAGATCCATCTATTTATGATCCAATATGTGATCTTAAAATTGGTCAGATTCTTGTTAAGGTCACTGTAGATTCAGGATCCCCTATTACCATCATTGCGGATTTCTTGTTTCTTAAACATTGGGACGAAAATTTACTCCTACCTCCCGATATACGTACAGTTGCATTTAATGGCAAAGTCATTGATTTATTGGGTTTCTTTAATGACAGTTTAACCTTTGAAGACCGCTCTATTGAGGCCAAAATCTACGTTTCAAAAAAAGGTTATAATGTCTTGGGTTGGAGAGATCAAGGTAAATTCCCTTTAGTGTTAAGACCTGGTACCAGAAATCCCATTTCTTTAGACCGTTCCATCAATATTAATGCTCTGGTTACTGAAGAACTTTCTCTAGAAAGTATCATAAATAAATACAACAATGTTTTTTCTGACAATCTTGGTTCAGTTAAGGGCTATGAACATAAAATTATTTTGAAGCCTGATGCTGTTCCAGTAATTCATAAGGTAAGACATGTCCCTCTAAGCATTATGGAAAGACTGAAGGCTCATCTTCAACAACTGAGTAAAGAGGGAGTCATTGAAAACATCAACTCTTCGTTGTGGGTTTCTCCAATTGTAGTCGCACTTAAGAAGAACTGTGATGAACTCAGGCTATGTGTAGACCTAAGAGCTCTAAACAAGAATATTCAGGTAGATTGTTTTCCTCTCCCCCGTATTCAAGATATGTTGGCTCAGCTTAGAGGTACAAAGGTTTTCTCTACCATAGACCTACGAGCAGCCTATCACCAGATAGAGTTGTGTGAATAATCTAAAGACTTAACTGCTTTCAACACTCCTTTTGGTCTTTTTAGATATCTGAGGTTACCTTTTGGTCTTGCCTCAGCGGCCTCAGTTTTTCAGAAACTAATGTTTCAGTTATTTGGGGAAGTTTGTGACGTCTTAGCCTACCAAGATGACATTTTGATCTCTACTAACACTATGGAAGAGCATCTCATCAAACTTGATCAGGTTATTGGTATTTTAAGTGAGCATGGCATGACTGTTAAAAAACAGAAGTGCAAATTTCTCCTTAGTGAGGTTGAATATCTTGGTCATACCATTTCTCACAAAGGCATTGCTCCAAAACATGATCTTTTACAAGGCATTCGTGATTGCACTCAACCCATTAACAAAGATCAATTAAGATCATTTTTGGGTTTGAGTGAATTTTATTCCAGATTCGTACAGAATTTTGCACATGTTAGTGAGCCTTTGAGGTCGCTTACTAGGAATAATGTCAAATTTGTGTGGGATGAAGTACATAGAGTGGCTTTTGATTCCTTAAAGGAATTGATCATACATGCCCCGGCTCTTAGACCGTTTGATGGGAACTCTCTCTCATTCATTACAGTAGATGCTAGTAATACTGGTTTAGGTGCTGTTCTGAGTCAAGCTGATGGTGGGATTGAAAATGTTGTTGCCTTTGCTTCCCGTCAACTTTCCTCTTCTGAAAGAAATTATAGTACCATCGAAAAAGAAGCTTTAGCTTGCGTTTGGGGAGTAAGACATTTTTCCACATATGTTTGGGGTCGCGAGTTTGTATTAGTTTCAGATCATAAGCCATTGATTTTTATTTGGAATGACAAGGGTTTAAGGAATGCTAGTCCTAGATTGAGTCGTCTTCTTTCTAAGCTTTATGACTTTAATTTTGTCATGAGGCATATCCCTGGTGGAAAGAACTTCACGGCAGATTTTTTGTCTAGGTGTCCTTCAAGTTCTTTGAAGTTTTCTCCTGTCCTTGATGATAAAGAAGTAGTAGTTAATCTTTTGGATGGACTAGTTTTAGCAAAGGACGTAGTTTCTAAATCTGATTGGATTAAAGAGTCTTTGCAGGATCCTTCTTTTCTTACACTGAAAAAATATATTGCTGAAGGTTGGCCAAGAGAAAATCTTATTGACAAAGATCTTCTTCCTTTTTCCAAGGTTAGGGATGAATTAAGTTTGGAGGGTGATTTCCTTTTGAGAGGTATTTCCCTCATCCCTCCTCTTTCTATTCGAGATAAGATCATTGAGATTGCTCACAAAGGTCATGGGGGGATCACTAGTACAAAAAAAAGATTGAGACTTCACTATTGGTGGCCAGGGATGGACATCGGTGTAGATACCTTCTTGAATGGCTGTAATGAGTGTTCTCATGCAGAGAAATCATTGCGGACTGTTAACAAACCCTTGTGTCCCGTTACTTTCCCTGACAGTCCATGGGAAAAATTAGGTATGGATTTTCTAGGGCCTATTGGTGGTTTAAACCAGGGTTTCAGATTTATACTCACCATTGTAGATTATCACTCCAAATGGGTTGCCTGTGAGTTTTTAAAAGAACCTAATACTTATAATGTCATAAAATGTCTTAAGAAACTTTTTCAGTCCGAAGGAATTCCCAAATTTTTAGTATCGGACAATGGGGTACAATTTGTATCTTATGAGATGAATAGTTTTTTGGATAATTTTGCCATTAAACACCTTACCACTGCTTTGTACTCTCCACAGGGCAACGGCTTAGTGGAGAGAGCGAATCGTGTCCTGAAAGACGCAGTCCAATTAGCTATTTCTTCTAGCCTTTGTGTTCAGGATGTTGTCTGCGACAGAGTTTGGTCGTACAACAACACACCACATTCAACCACTGGGGTGACACCTTTCCTCTTATTAAGAGGGAGAGAATCCTTTAATGAGTTATCCCCTGGTTGGGTTTTTAGCAGAACATCTCAAGGAAAAAACGTTGTTGATCTTGATCTTGTCAAAGATAAGGTTGTATCTGCTCAGCTCAAGTCAAAAGTCAGATATGATCTGGATAAACATGTGAAAGAAATTTCTTTAAGTGTTGGTGACAAAGTTAGAATCCGAAGACCATGTAAGACCAAAGGCTCAAAATTTTATCCAGCGACATCTATTGTTCAAATCGGCAAACATGCTGTTAAAGTTACTGGTGGTAAGTGGTGGAGTAAAAGGGCCGTTTCAAAAGTGAAGGGCTCGGACGTTACTTCTGTTGATGTTTCAGGTGCAAATGTTGTTCCCAATGTAAAAGACCTTAACGCTTTATCTCCTTGTGATCTTCCTTCATGTAGTTTCAATGTGTCTGATGGGGCTCTGTCATTGTCTGACAATCCTAATATTCATGAGGAGGAATCCCTTCAATCCACTGCTTTAACCAGTTCTGATGTTAATAACTCGACTTCTTTAGATATAAATGAAATTGCCTCAAGTCCTTCTGAGATCTCTGCTTCCTGTTCAAAATCATCTAGAATTAAGTTTACACCTAAATATTTGAATGATTACATTACCTGATATGTTATCCAATTGTATATTGTTGAATCATCTTTTGTTTTTGTTTATTTTAATTTGCTTTGTTTATTGTGGGAAAGGAGGTGTGTTATATCCTATGTTCCTTCATTACTATTGCTTTTCCTATGTTTTGCATCTTAGCATTTGGTTGCTAGGTTATGGTGGAATGTTCTGCTCCAGATCTTCAGTTGAAGACTGGAGCTTGTTGGATGTGCACTCTGATGGATCTTATGCTGTACTTGAAACTCTTGATTAAACTTAATCTCTAAGTTTACATCCTTCTTCTGTCATTCATTGGATACAACACATAATTATCCTATATTTCTGATGGTTCCAAGCATTTAGACCTATATATAGTTTTTGTAATACTGTAAATGATGCTTATAGCATAGAACATTTTGAAACCTAAATTCAAATTTTATTTAGCTCATATTATTATATATAAACATAATAACTAATGGGATAGTTTAGTTCAATTAGTTCTAGCCTATAAAAAAAAAACAAATTCAACAGAAATATAAGATCATACTTACTTCTAACGAATCTAGCAGATCATTTAAATTTAATATCTTTAAGATGTGGTAAATAATATATCTGTAACAAGAAATATATAATACAGTCAAAGTAAATATAGCCTTCAAATAAAGAGCCTAATTATATAGACATAACTGGATTCAAATCGTATTGTTTACTAACTAAAAAGTATAGTATTTGATATCTTCTAACATTCCTTCTCAGCTGACGGTCTATTTGTAATTCATGATGTCGAATCAATGCAGCTAACATCCGGCAAAATATGCTTTTACTCTTCCGTTATTGGCATAGAACGCCTAAGACGTGTAACGATGAATTCTAATTTCCCATGGTGCACAGTCACTATTAACGCCAAGTATTATCCACGTTTCTATAGTCGAAAGAAAAGAACATGTAAGATTAAGTGGAGACTTCTCAGTCATCCATAATGTGGGCCTAAATACTATCACATATATTTACCTATTCGTTTAAGAAGAACGAAATTGGCTTTTAATGCAGATACAGTTCGTTACGGCAAAAGACTGAAGAAAACATAGATCAGAGGTCAAGGTCCCATAAGAATACGCTGTTTCAAATTACAGTCTATCAAAAAATGGTACATTTAAAAATGACTCATTGAGACAATATATGTAAACAGAATTAAGATAGTGATACAGACATGCTAAGATCACAACTAACTTATTGATAAGGCATAGGTTTGCAAAATTACAGCATCAAAGCCTATGGGTTAGAGCAGAGAGTACCTGGACCGAAGGACCTATTATGGATAAACATGTCACTAAAAGACAAGCGTGATTATTGTGATCGATCTTGCCTTATAATGGACACATGTGCAAGTAAAATACAACAAATACCTAATGTGATAAAATGTTAAAGATAAAGGAGAACCGATGGGAAAACATGCACGTCGTAAGTGAGTCATAAAAATAGAGAAAGGACCCTAATTCGAAAAATAAGGGTTATGTGTATTGGCACTACCTTGATCATAGTTCTCTTTCGATATATAACAAAAGTCACAGATAAACTAAAATTACCATCTCGCTTACTGGCATATACAACTATCTACCTCCTTCCTCTCCAAGATTCCACAAATGTGGTCAAGGATGCGAACCATAGCAACAATAATTATGTGCTATAAGGCGTGCACCGCGATGTCGATAAAAATAAATAATAAATAAAATAAAAAAATAAAAATCAACCAGTACAGATAATACTAATATGGTCTGTAAAAATTGATTGAACCAATGCTACTCCTTCCTTAGGCGCGTGGTTCTCCACATCTAAAGTCTGAAGTATACAACCTAAAGTATACAGTTCTGGATCCCACATAAACTGTAATTTTCATAAAGCTAGAGAATACATAGGATGTCCGAATTATTATCAGATGAAGATAGAGAGACACATGCTCGCAGCCCATAACAAACTAAACTATAAATGGGACTAAAACTAGAACCATAGTTGGCACTGTGTTACTTTTCCCATTTGTCATTGTACGAACAAGCCGATACAATTGCCTAGGTTGTTACTTTTCATATAGTGTCTGACATGTACGCAGGTGTGGAGGAAGGAAATTAAGCATTTGAGTTGCTGGAGAGCTTAGCCCTTCACTTAGCTGAGAATACAAGCGTTCAAACTAAGATTGTGTCAGACAAACATTACATTTCTGCCACAATTCTGGATCCAAGGTACAAATCAGTACTGAACACTAAGACATTGATTCCTTTTTCAGAAGTGGATGTTGCCAAGTACAAAACGTGTATAGCTGAGTAAGCCAGTGACTTATAAAAAGAACGGCTGGTAATTAAAGTCCAACTACTCCAGCCCATAAAAAGTACTGCAGGGAATCCAGAATCAAATTCAACTTCAGTGCCTGAGGGCAGTGCATTTGGCTCACAGGAGTCACCAACACTATCAACAACATCAAGAACAGGATCCTCAGCCCCAGTAAACTCAGCACAGGTTTGGTATCTCCAGCAAGGGCTTATTAGGTACAGTGCTGATGCAAAGGCAAAAGAGGCCCAGCAAAGCGGAGCACCCCTGAGCATTGAGCAGATGGTCCAGGCCTATCAGGATGACCCAACAGAGGTCTACATTGATCAAAACCCATTGGAGTATTGGTATGGGAAAAGATGCCAATGGCCAGTCCTCAGCATACTGGTGATAAACTATCTGGCTTGCCCTGTCGCAAGTGTCCCTTCTGAGCGGTTTTCAGTACTGCTGGTGCCATTGTAACAGTGAAAAGGACCAGTCTCTTGCCAAAAAACGTGGAGTGGTGATCCATGATCAAAATGAATCCGCACTTTATACCACTGGATTACAAAATACATGAATCACAGCAGGAAGATGAGGACAGCAATTTAGGTGACGGAAGTAGTGTGTTAGATTACCTACTTCTGGTTGAACCACCAGAGTATGAGGACAAACTCTATTTCCCTGACAACTAGGCTTTCAATTTGTTATCTTCTTTCTTCCTTATTTATTTTTATTGTTTGTGTGTGTCTCTGTCTTTCTGGTTCAAATCACAACAAATCCATCACCACCGTCTTCTCTTTTTATTGCCGTATTGGAGTTGTAGCTGTGTGCATTTAAGTCCACACCTCCGAGTCCTGCTCCATCCTCCTGATTCACCCTAAATCCATTTCCCTCAAGCCAGACATTGGATGGAGAATAATACAAGAAGTGTTGCCTCGTCGAGTCCTCTAAAACAAGTGGAACATGATGACTATAGCTATCCTCCTTTCCGAGCTGAGAGCGACTACCCCTTAACTTAAGATGAGAAGAACGGGTAATGATGGTATGCAATGGACGCTGACTCTGAGTGATTGGTGTTTTGGTTGTTGTTGTTTGTTGTGCATGACGTGGAGTCAAAGTATACTAGTATTTAATCTACACACTAAAAGTTACTCTAGTCAATGTTTCCCTTCTTGCTGTTTAATAACAAAATTGTACTTCTACTGAAGGCCGATTCATTGCATTTTTTAATATGGAATCTGGACTCACTCGGTACACTACAGACTGAGTTGGGCAACACCATGATGATGACCTCATAGTATCTTCTCAGTCAGTCAGTTGGATCGGAGATGATTGATGGAATAATTCAGGACGTTTCAAATCACAAAGTGGCATATAAGGTAAAAAAGTAAAAAAGTCAATAACAACCACAGCAGACCTATATGTCTGTGTAGTAGTGGTACAGTAGTGGTGCAGTCGAGTAGTCATGAGTGTAGTAGTGGTATGCCTGACAGCCGTGCATTGATTTAGTTACTTACTTTGAAAAATGCTATGTTGCTATATATGTGTGTTCTGTGACTGTCTGTCTCAGTCAAAATCATAGCTAAGTGGAGGTTGGGTCGGCGCCGTCTCTGTCCTGTTGCTGTTGTAGGTTAATGCTGGAAACATACAACAGAGTAGACATGATTTAGCCATTCTGCATCTGAAAGTGTTTGCACTCGTCCGTAATTCATGTTTTTTTTTCTCCATGATTTTTCAATATCCCTATTGTTTTTCCATCTACACTTACAGGCTGACCTTTACCCTGTGCTAAAAAAAAAAAAAAACTCACACTCACCTACTAATCCTCATTCACCAGGCAGGCAGTGGCACCCAAGATTGACGGATGCAGTGTCTTTGAAATTGAGGACCAAGAGGAATGGCGAGATGCAACTCCTCAACTCGACCAGGATAACATAGAGTAATTTCAGTACCATTCATCATCTTTTAAATAATTTAATTTGTTTTTTCTCTCCAGTCATTACAACTGTGTGCTTGTTGTTGTTTTATTATGTTTCCTCTTTGCTTATAATTGATCCCTACAGATACTTTTTAATTTTCTTTGCTAGCTTTAAAAGGAAGCCTGGTACAACAGAACATAAAATGTATGTAATTTGGGTCTCTCTTAGGGCAGACAGGCAAGGCAAATAGCATAATAATAATTAATAATATACAACTGCCGTATACTGTCTACTAGTCCAGTTAGTAAGTACAACTTATCATCATTATTCATCAAGCCATCATCATGCCTGCATTTCATTTTTCTCCTGTAACAGATATATGATGGTCGTATGGTAAGATTGTATGTGTTCAGTTGTTGTTGTCCATGTGTAGTGCTTGTAAATGTCAAACCTTTCCCTCAAATACCCCTTCCCAACCATTTATCAAACCCTATTTATTTATTTTATTTATTTATTTTGAAAGTTTTATATAGCGCGAACAAGATCTTTGCAGATATCAGAGCGCTTTACAAAGTAGGGAATACCAACAAAAGAATGATTAACAGGTCCTTAAGTATATTGACATTATAGGAAGTAAGTGGGATAGGTAGGTGCGTGAGGGAACATAAAAGCACAGGTAAATCAATACCGCATGTATATGGTCAGGTAAGCGAATCAATAATACAGTTAAAGCACATGTCGTAGTGATCGATCAGAATAATACATGAAAAACACATAATCGTAGGCATCGAGCAGAATAATACAGGAAAAAGACATAGTCGTAGAGGTCGGGAAGAAGAATACAGATCGGTGAAGAGACTTTGCAGATTCAAGTTAATAGATCAAGTGTATTTGGCCATGAGAATAGCTTTTACTTCTTTCTTAAAAAGTGTGACGGAGGGGATGAGCCTGATTTCAGGAGGGAGTGAGTTCCAGATCCTGGGTGCCATTCCTGAGAAAGAGCGTTTGTACGTCTTTTCCTTCCGGAAACTTCGAGGTTTTAACAGGAGATTGTTTGTGCCTCTGGTGTATCTAGAGCCGCCAGAGATTGACAGTTTCTGGGTGAGGTATCCGGGAGAGCTCAGGTGTACAGCCTTGTGTGTCAAGCATGCGATTTTCAGATGTATTCTGGCTTCAAAAGGCAGCCAGTTCAAGGATTTCAAGTCAGGGGAGATATGCGAGTGTTTTTTTGACCCAGTGATGAGTCTCGCTGCAGCGTTTAGAGAGGCTCTTATGGGTGCAGTGGTGGTTAACGGGAGACCGCAGAGGGCGATGCTGCCGTATTCAATTCGCGGAATTACTAGTGCTTGTACTGCAGTTTGGAAGTCTTTGGCTGGTAAGAAGGGTTTGAGTTTCCTCAGGGTATTGATTTGGAAGTTCGCTCCCTTAGTAGCCTTGCTGATATGATGCTGCATGTTGAGATTGGAGTCGAGAGTTATGCCTAGAGATTTTGCTGAGTCCACGATGGTGGGTAGGACATTGAGTGCAGTTAGCTGTTTAAGCCATGTTTGAGTGATAGAGATCTTCGCGGGGGGTGAGATCAAAAGGAACTCTGTTTTCAAAGCGTTGAGTTTGAGATGATTATTGGCAAGCCAGGATTGGGTGCTTCTGATCGTTGAGTTCAGGAGTAGAATGTCATTGAGGGATTGTAGTTTGAGATATAATTGGGTGTCATCTGCGTACATGTGAAAAAGAACATTGGATGCTTGTAGCAAGGTGGTGAGAGGTTCCATAACTAGGTTGAACAAAGTTGGTGATAGGGATGATCCTTGGGGGACACCTAACAAAACAGGCATTGGCGAGGACATCAGGTTGTTACTCTAGAATTTCTGAGACCTGTTGTGTAGGAAGGAAGTGAACCACTTGAGAACCGTCCCAGATAGACCCATTCTTGTGTTCAGAAGTTCGAGTAAGTTCTCATGTTTGACAGTGTCAAATGCTGAGGAGAGATCAAGAAGGATGAGGAGGCAGGCTAACCCTCTTCCCCCAGGCTGTGTGATTTATATTGAGGGGCGACTAAATTAAATGTACACCAATAATTGATCACAAACTTGCTGGGGCAGATGTGGTGAAATCAACACTAATTCAATTTCAATCAAGGCAGGGCACGGATCTTCTTCTGCTTGCCAATGCCCACACATGCTCAGTATATTTGCAAGTAAAAATGTTTTCCAAAGGAACATAATCCATCATAATTATTTGCTGGCATCGATTGGATTCATCATCCCCCTCCTAAGCTACAGCACTAAAGGTTATGCTGGTGTCGAATGACTCGAGTCAAATACAGTTTGTAACTTTTTGTACTAGACTATCCCAGCCACCATTGTGTTTTATTTTACTTTAGCATTGCTAATCATCATTATTATGGTTTCTTGTTTTGCAGTCTTCTTGTGTACTGTACTGCAATTCATTCTATTACTCCTTCCATAGTCTCTCCAAGGCGACTGACTCTCTCATTTTCTTTTTTTGCAAATGCTATTGCCAGTGTATACTGTACTACCACCACAACCATGGCATATTGGGAAACCAAACCATCATCACCATGCAGCCATCGCTGTGCCTAAGTTTAAACATCAATCACAGGTAAGAGAAGAAGTTTGGGGGAGACATAATTAATAATGAAAATTAATTCATTAATTCACACACCCACAGTCTTGAGTCCAGTTGTAGACTGCACAGAGTAGGAGGAGAGAATGACAGTACTAGTAGGATAAGTCACTCAGTGAGGGTACCGCATCTACATAATTACATAATTAGCAGATTATTTAATCAAAAACTGGCTGCAGCCCTGCAGCAGTAAAGGAAGTAAGTAAGCATGAGCGTAAAATCCGTTCCGCTCGCGGATTTTCGGCAAATTCGCAATCCGCGAACTCTCTCGAACTTGCCAAAAATTCGTAAAATCCGTGCGAAGCGGATTTTTTGCTTGGTCGCACTTGCCAACTAGAATACTATACAATTTCGCGGGAGTAAACACTTGCGAACACGTAGATGCGGCGGGCAGCGACAATCTCGCAATTGCGAGATTGCAAAATTTGCAATTTCGCACAAGAAATCCACCAGCAGGCAGCATAAACCTTGAAAATTATGATTTTTATCAGAATAACTCCTCAGGTTGACATTTGCCTGCACTTTTTCTTTGCAAGGAGTCCATTTTGGGGGGGGGAGGAAGGAAGTGCCCCACAGTCTCCAACTTCCTGTTCATGTCCAGTAGGCTCCTCCCAGTGTTTTCTTCATGTGCTGGTCACTTTGATTTGGATCTTGACCTGGAAGGATTACTTTTTGTGGATGCTGCTGGATATTTGGATTTTTGCAAAACTGAAAGCACTCAGCAGGTGCAAAAGTTCAATCTTATCATTAGTAACCATTCCCTGTAGTGCTTCCTGAGGGGCCCCTGAAGAGTTCATTTGCCTACTTGCAACTATTCTATGACCCCGCTCTGACCCTCACAGCAGGCTCAGAGAATAGCTACAAGTATACAACAAAGGTCCTGTTAAAAAAATTACACTGCAGCAGAAAGCAATTACAGACAAAACTGAAAGCACTCAGCAGGTGCAAAAGTTCAATCTTATCATTAGTAACCATTCCCTGTAGTGCTTCCTGAGGGGCCCCTTCAGAGTTCAGTTGCCTATTGCAACTATTCTATGACCCTGCTCTGACCCTCACAGCAGGCTCAGAGAATAGCTACAAGTAGGCCACAAAGGTCCTGTGAAAAAAAATTGCACTGCAACAGAAAGCAAATTACAGATAAGGAAGCAGGTGCCAGCCAGACTGGAAGTTTAAATTCAGTGACACATTAATCAACCCCAAATTAATTCATGTCAGTTGAAGCAGGGCAGGTGTGCTTGCTTTTTTTCACCCCCATAATCTACAGTGATAAACCAACCAGAGGGTGGCAGTGATGTACCAGAGGGTGGCATGGGTGTACCAGAGGGTGGCAGTGGTGAAACAGAGGGTGCTGTGAACCTGTGATGATGAACCAGATGTAGAAACAACATAGTCGCGGCCGTTGCGAGCCGACAAGTAAGTTCGCAATTGCGAACTGGTACACAACCCTCGCGAACTGGCAGAAACCTTTGCAAACACAAAAAAAAATCCGCAAATTCGCGAGAGTTCGTGGATTTTGCGGATTGCGAATCCGTAAATACGCAAGTTCGCGGATTGCCAATTCGCAAAATCCGCCCATGCTTAGAAGGAAGCCGTGTGATGTAAAAGATTAACTCCCCCACAAAACATTTACATGGTATGTAAAGTTTAAGTATACATATCATTTCATCCCCTAACAAAATAAACCAATGAAAAAAGTACCACAACACCTGACCCACCCATCTCCCTAACCCCAACCAATGTCCAAAAAGATAAAGAGTCCAACCAATGTCTGTTAAATAAAATTCAAAAATCAAATTGTTCATAAATATATAAACCCCAACTTTTCCCAAATGTAGCTCAATGTCCACCCGCCCATAATAGGAATAAAAAAGGGGCAATCCAATGGGATCTCTATCGGCAGGCTCACAGTCTCCGATTAATTGCCAGGACCTCCTTTACCTGTTCCTCTAGGCGCGCCATTCGGAGGAGCATGCAGCACTTAAATGCTTGACAATTGCACTCAAAGGGGGGATAGCAGTGGTGGATGAAGGGCGGGTGGCGGCTGCCAGACTGGAGCGCTGTAGCACTCGAGGGGCCTGGCTGGGGCCTAGGGCATTGGTGGAGGCTGCAGCTGCTGCTGCCTACTCCTCCTCCTCTGCCAGAGCCACAAGCCGTTGATATTCATTGCGGATGGCTTCAAGCTTCCGGCACCGGGCCATGGCTGCCAACTCCTTCCTGTCTGGTTTTGCTTTTGGTTGGGAAGGAGTAGCTATATCAAAAAAGAAAATAGACTATTGTAACCAATACTGTTATCAAAATAGTCACACAAAATTAATCCTACACATAGTGGCGCAGTAGCACTAGCAAGCACAGTATATAACATTTGTGGTATCTATGGACTCGAGTACACCAGTTTTCTTCTATTATCTTGTTTAGCTAAATTAGGTAACCTTGTTGTATCAGGCATGCCAGCTCAGTCAGCTTGCGCCCAAGACAAACATACTTGTGACACAGACTCACATTTTTTTATTTACTACTATCTGCAGGTGGGGAAGCTGACCACACAATCATCTTATTTCCTCTATTATGGGTGGCACTGGCCATCCTCTGTTATAGCAAGGCCAGGGCAACTGCTCAATTTAACTTTCACCCTGCCCTGACTACTACAACAAGGCATATGATATCTGATCCAAATGATCATTGCTTATATATATGGGACAACTTGATGTACTTTGTTTTTATTGACTGTGTACCCATGGCAGGCTGACACAGTCGAAAATAAATTCACATAGGTAGTGAGTGGGCCTCGGAGTCTGAGGGAGGCGCTTGATAACATACATACACAATAAGTATGCTGTGCTTGCAAACTACTGTGAGTCAAGGGGGTATTCTGAAAATACAGCTTCTATTATACTCGGCTTTGCTACTTTAGCGTAGTTTATTTCCTTTTACATTCTCTTTAAAGACTCTTCGTCGAGTGACAGTCTCCACCTCTGCTATGATGAATACCATCCAGGCATCCATCCCTTCAAAGTAAACATGTCTGTCATTCTTCTTAACCTCTCAACAAACCTTAGTTTGTTTCAACAACAACAAATTGTTCATAAATATATAAACCCCAACTTTTCCCAAATGTAGCTCAATGTCCACCCGCCCATAATAGGAATAAAAAAGGGGCAATCCAATGGGATCTCTATCGGCAGGCTCACAGTCTCCGATTAATTGCCAGGACCTCCTTTACCTGTTCCTCTAGGCGCGCCATTCGGAGGAGCATGCAGCACTTAAATGCTTGACAATTGCACTCAAAGGGGGGATAGCAGTGGTGGATGAAGGGCGGGTGGCGGCTGCCAGACTGGAGCGCTGTAGCACTCGAGGGGCCTGGCTGGGGCCTAGGGCATTGGAGGAGGCTGCAGCTGCTGCTGCCTACTCCTCCTCCTCTGCCAGAGCCACAAGCCGTCGATATTAATTGTGGATGGCTTCAAGCTTCCGGCACCGGGCCATGGCTGCCAACTCCTTCCTGTCTGGTTTTGCTTTTGGTTGGGAAGGAGTAGCTATATCAAAAAAGAAAATAGACTATTGTAACCAATACTGTTATCAAAATAGTCACACAAAATTAATCCTATACATAGTGGCGCAGTAGCACTAGCAAGCACAGTATATAACATTTGTGGTATCTATGGACTCGAGTACACCAGTTTTCTTCTATTATCTTGTTTAGCTAAATTAGGTAACCTTGTTGTAGCAGGCATGCCAGCCCAGTCAGCTTGCGCCCAAGACAAACATACTTGTGACACAGACTCACATTTTTTTATTTACTACTATCTGCAGGTGGGGAAGCTGACCACACAATCATCTTATTTCCTCTATTATGGGTGGCACTGGCCATCCTCTGTTATAGCAAGGCCAGGGCAACTGCTCAATTAAACTTTCACCCTGCCCTGACTACTACAACAATGCATATGATATCTGATCCAAATGATCATTGCTTATATATATGGGACAACTTGATGTACTTTGTTTTTATTGACTGTGTACCCATGGCAGGCTGACACAGTCGAAAATAAATTCACATAGGTAGTGAGTGGGCCTCGGAGTCTGAGGGAGGCGCTTGATAACATACATACACAATATGTATGCTGTGCTTGCAAACTACTGTGAGTCAAGGGGGGTATTATGAAAATACAACTTCTATTATACTCGGCTTTGCTACTTTAGCGTAGTTTATTTCCTTTTACATTCTCTTTAAAGACTCTTCGTCGAGTGACAGTCTCCACCTCTGCTATGATGAATACCATCCAGGCATCCATCCCTTCAAAGTAAACATGTCTGTCATTCTTCTTAACCTCTCAACAAACCTTAGTTTGTTTCAACAACAACAAACATTTTTTTTATACCACCATCCACGTGTCCTACCTTCCATGCTTGCCTTTGAGTTTGAACCATAAAACACCCCGGAGGATTCTTGCTATCACCCATACAGTTTCATCCACCCAGGCAGGCATCTTTTCTTTCACCTTCCACCCATCCTTCAACCACCCATGCATCTGATTTCTATCCACCACCTATGCATGCATCCTTCGTGGCACGTATCCTTCTCTACCATCCATATATATTACATCTCGCCCGTCCTTGCACCTTCCATCCTTCTTTCCCTTTTCGTTCAACCCATCCATCAAGGTCATCTGACACTTAGTCTTCTCCATAAAACTTTCCCAGAAGAAGCCATTAGTTACTCAACTACTACTCCCACCGCTAATGCTATTGCTCTAATGCTAAGTAAAGGGTGTCTTCTTTAACCATTGTTCACAACAACTTAGTCTCTCTCAACATACAGTCTACACCCTTGCAGCGAGTGTGTAACTATTGTCAATAAGTAAGGAATATAAGTATACCTTACTACCGCCTGCCACTGCTGCTGGCTCACCCATCCCTGTGGCAGCTGCACATCCACTGCTCTCTCTCCTGGCTGGTGTCGCCTGCCCCGCTGCTGGCCCCGGCACTGGTGGTCAGTATGCCTAGAAAAAATATCACAAATTGTTTAGATGCCATATATACCTTCCCCTATTTATTCTTTTTCACTAGCAAGATTGAAAAAAGTTAAAATACATATACATACCACATACATCACTAGTACAAATCGGGTACTAGAGTAGAGTAGACACGAGTAGGAGTCTGTCCTAGCCTATCAAAAATAGTAAAATATCTGGTAGGGCATTATTAGTAGGAATTGTCAATAAAACTCTCAATATTAAGAAGACTAGAAGAGGACTGGACTCAGTGGCTAGAGCTATTGGTGAATCTGAGTTAATAAAGAGTGGCCAACTGGGCAAGCTTAGCTACATATGGACTAATGTAGTAGTAGTAGACAGAGTCAGAGCAGACGCAGTTAGAGGCAGGGATAACAAGAATTTTGAAACAGATAGTCTAGATCGAAGAACATTTGGTAAAAAATAGAATAAGGAAATGGAAATAATCATTTGGAAAAAATAAGGTGCAGTAAAAGTTAGGGAAATATAATTAATATGAACAACTGGAGGACTTACTGGGGCCAGCAGCAAAGCCCTCAGTAGAGGAGCGGTGCTGGCCCTGGGATTGGGGGGCATCTTGTTGTCCAGCTGCTCCAGTCAACTTTGACCCGGTCTTCTTGTCCCTGGGTGCTGATCATGTAAGTTATAATAAAGAAAGAGACAAACATTGATGATTGGTGTGAAACAAATAAAATATTTTAAAAACGCTGAAAAACCTTTTCGGAAACAATAATTGCAATACAATTGACCTTTCTAATCTGATCGACTAGTAGTATAGCGGTATTCACGGACCGTCTAGTTATTTATGAACACTAATCCAGTGTTCCATTCTGATTCCAGAATTCTAAGCCTAAGTATCACCTGATACAGCCCACCTATTCCAGATGGGCCAATTGTTCACAAAGTCTGCATTTCAATTTATTTTAGCCCTCAAAATGCATAGATGGAGGAAGCATGCATACATTTTTGCACACACTAAATTGTTGGTTGGTTGCTGCTGATGTTCTGCTAAGCCTATTACTCAGTCACTAACAAACTTCAAAAGGTTCTACTAAGCACTGGAGTAAGCAGCACGTAACATGACAGAGAATGCGTCACGCAGACCGCTAAAAAAACGTATCAAATGATACTAATGAACTAAGTACCTAAACAACCTATCAATCCACCACTATCTTAGTGACAGGAGGACAAAGGAAGGACTAGAGTCTCTCTAGCAATACCTAACTTACGTTCTCTAAAGTAAAGTCTCCTACATAATCAGCCCAAGCGAGTGCAGCCGCACAGTTGTAAACAAGTACAATTAGTAGCGCTGAGCACCTGTGTCTAGAAGAATAACAATCACAGAAGACTTTTAAACGTATTTTACCTGCAATGTAAGCAGCAGAATTCTTGCTATTTGTAAACAAATTATATTATGAATAACAGTAACACAGTCTAGAGAACACACAATACTACTAGTATTAGCTGCTCACTAAGCCCCACAACCTCAACAGCCAGCAGATCCAGCAGGTCCTGCTCCCGATCCAATATGCCTGACCAGAGGTGTATCAGCTGGTTATGGGTGCACCAGAACCCAGAACAGCTAAACACTGCCCGGCGCACCCTCGCCCACCGGCAGTGATGCTTCTGGGTAGCGTACCCGGAGCGAGGCCTGCCGCCTGTTTCCAAGGTCAATGGGAGGTGGCGCTGCACAGAAAAACAAAGGATGTGCCACCTCTGCCTTGCTAAAAAGGGACCTGGTCTGCACCCCTTCTGGGCGCAGTCTGCTGCAGGGAAGGCAGCTCTTCTTGGGCGCAGCACCTTGCCCTTGGAACTGGAACCCTTAGCATCGGTCCCGGGGTGGGCGGGGACAGAAAAGAAAATGTAGCAGTAAAAAATAAAGTCAGGGGACGGAGTAGGAGAGTAAAATGGAAAGTAATACACAACAGTATAAAAACGTTTTAAAAAACACAGTAAAAGTAGAAATAAAACTAAAAAAATACACTTAGTGACAGAGAGGGATAGATAGTAGATAAAAAAGACAGAAAAACAGTGTAAAAAACAAAAAATTGAAAAGATTGGAGAGGAATTGAAAAGTAGGCCCTAGAACCATGCAAAGAATAGGAAAACAAGATGGTTGTGCCCATTAGCGACCACGTGGTGAAGTTTGCGCGATATTTCCCCCGAACACGTCATCCGTGTTGCCAAACTTCAAAAACATCTTGCGAGCATACGTGAGCACATGCGAGCATGCGAAAAGTAGCAACTTTGCATGCTTGTGTAACTCTGCGTAGTGATGCCGAGTTTTCGTGCCACTTAGCCTAGCCGCGTGTAGTCTCGCGTAGCACGGATATGCAAACTTCACCCAGGGTTTGTTACCTGTCTGAGTCCAGTAGCTGGCCTGCCCTCCATCGCGGTCATCCTGAACTTTCAATGTGCACCGGTTCCTCTTGACCTCAAGTAACCATTTGACTGCTAGTGACTTCTAAGCACTATTTTCACATTTAATCTTTAAAAATTCATATCTTAATTTCTACTTATTGGAATTTTGTCGTGTTGCTTTTGTTTTCCTTAGATACATATTTTTTTTTTTTTTAAACCTTTGTGGAATCTTTTTGTGGTGTTTTCATTGAGGACCTGTGATTTAAGTGGTGTAACAAATACTTTACACAGTACCTCTGAAGTTAAGCCTGACTAATCTATGCCAAGCTATCAGAGGGTGAGCACAGGTTAATTTAGGGTGTGTATCTGACTTAACTGACTATGGGGGTGGTCCCAGTTGGACAGGTTGCAAACCACTCCCATCTTGAGACCGCATTCATAACATCATCTCTTTAGGTTAATGAAAGAAATGCGGAAAGCAGTAGGGGATCTAGAAAAGGCTTTGCAGGCAGGTTTAAGCAGCATTATGAAAGATCATCAGGCAAAGGTATCCCAAATTAAGGGAATGGTTGAGGCGGCTAATGCTTTCTATGGAGCAATATATAAATTATCCCTGACGGAAAATTGAAGGTCTAGACATCATTCTGGCAGGCGTCGTAGATTGGGAGATCAATTCCCAGGCTTGCCAGTGCTACTGGTGTTTTGTCTCTCCGTATTATCAACTGAGAAGTTGAAATGGGACATTTCAGTTGGGCGCTGCCAAAGTTCTGTTACAGATGGCATCAGGACTGCAAGATCTACAAACTGTTCATGCTACTACCACTGAGCAAGCTCATGTTTCTGAGAGTGAAAAGTCCGTGAACCTCAGGAGAGTCTCTGACCATGAGAAATGCATCACTGTAAGTGGAGGCAAGGTATTAACTGCAACTCTAGAGTGAAAGAGGAACATGGAGAGAGAGGAATAAAATGTCTTCAAAATAAACACATACACAGGAACAACAGATGCTTTTTTGTTACTTTCATTGTTTATGCTATGTAACGAATAAAGCCTTGCTGTAATGCTTATATTTCATTTTGCAACTGCGAATCAAATGCATGTTTTCATTTATCCATTGCGATATATGTGTATATTTGATTTAAAAAATAGATAAAAACTCAACTAAAAATATAACAGTTGATGTTTTCCATTTGTGTGCCCTTTTGCAGCTTAAATGGCAGCCAGACCTGTGTTTGCATGACAGGAACATGGAGGGGATTTTTCATTATTTGAATCATTATCTTCTTCTCGAAGTGGTAGTCCTTCCCTGCTTACAATGTGAAGCAAGGCAGCGCAGTAATTTATTATCTTACAACAAGTTTCTGGGGCATACCACAATTCATCACAACTTGTGTGAATGCACTGAAAAAGAGCTATCTATAAGCAGGCCAAAATTGCGCTCCACCACTGACCAAGTTAGCCTTAGTGTACCATTGTACCTCCTCTCCCTTATTAACTGTGTATGAAGTTGTGCTCGCAGGAGCCAGGGCGTAGTGGCACATGCACTTGACTGTCTCCTACAAGAATTATGTCATTTCAGTATATACATCCTTATACAGGACATAGTGATATGTGAGTCCCATCCACACAGCCACTGCCTTTTGTATAATACAGTAATCCATCTTGGTGTCTACATCCCCTGTGGTGAGTGCGAGAAGGCTATGTGGTCATGCATCCTAGATAAAATGACACTAAGGAATTTTCTAGCACATTGAGATATTGTAACTTCTACAGCTACCATGCTCTGTTACCTACCTGACACAACAACTGTAAGGACCACAAGGCTTGTACATGTGCCGGGATGGCCAGCCTTTTATGTGTGTGTATCCTTAGCAACGAGTTAACTTCATGTAATAGCTCTATTATTACTCTCCTGCTCAGCCTGTATTTGCTATACATCTCATTTGTCCAGTCAAAAAGTGCAATTCTGATGCAAAAATCCTCTCCTGCCTCCCCCTCAGCTTTGCTTGAAGAATTATTATACTCATCATTATTGCATACAGTTTAGCCATGTTGCAAGGAGCAGATGTAACCTGGGTCCCTTTTTAATTATCACCTGGTTACCACATGTTTTCACCTTGGTAATCATAGTTAAGGAATGGAGATATTTTAAAAGCTCAGACATCTGTCTGTTCACTATGCAATTTTTGAGAAAACCTAATTTTGGACCTTTAGTACATACTTAGTAAATTTTTTGCAGTCGCAAACCATTTTAGGATGGGATTGCAATTCGCCAAACGTTCCATAAAGGTTGTTTCAAATGGTATAGGGATTTTCTTTCACTTTATCTCTAGAGCAAAGTACAAACAACCACAGCTCAAAGAAATTAAATCATTACACTGTGATGCTTTCATTTTTACTTAGTTCCCCATCATTAATATAATAGCAATAATAAAGAAGTTTGAATACATAAGCCATATTGTAGGTCCTAACTTCATAAGCATTCATATAATATTGAATAAACCTAAAAAATATATTGTTCCCATTTTGTAGTGGGACTGCATGGTCCATAATCCCTCTGGAGAGGGCAATGTCCAGGAGGCGGGCTCAGGAGCAGGAGAGCCCTACAAGGCATGCTGATAAGTACATCAGCATGTGGCACTATCTTGGAGGGGGACTGCATGCCTCATAATCCCTCTGGCGAGTGCTACATCCAGGAGGTGAGACCAGCAGCAGGAGAGTGATATAAAGTGGGTTGACCAGCCCTGCTGCGTGGGATGCGCGTGGGCCAAAGACAGGCCCATCCGCACTCGTCAGTGACAGGAAGAGGCTGGGCAAGGCCATCCCCCCTCCTTGGCTCCATGCTCCAGAAAGCTTCCGTTATGCAGGTAAGATTGCTGAACTTGTTGCCCTTGTTGTGACCTGAGAGCTCCTCTCTGCAAACCAAAAGCCATAAGCTCTTAGTTACTTTTGTGGGTCGTGATTTGTAACTCATCATCTTGTAAGCACTAATCAAGTGAAGCAGTGAACTGCTTAGTATCTGTCATTGTACATCGAATTAAGGTCAAACTTGATTGTGGGGATAAAAAAGGTGGTCGACCATCCGCTGGGTGCTAGGAAGAAGCTGAAGTCTGCTAGAAGACAAGCGGCTGACAACTAAAATCTGCAGGATATTGATAATCTAATTGCGGAGTTGGAGTATATCCTTAAGAACGGATGGAAACAGCCCGTGGTGCAGGCCTCTAAAAATAAACTAACTCAATTTTACAATGAAAAAGTCATCAAAGAACGTCTCAGCATGAAACTTTCCTCTTCTGTCGAAGTACAATAACCTGATGAAAAAATTACACGAAATTGAATTAATTAATCCATTTAATGCCCAACTTCATATGCAGTCTATTAACATGACCCCTCTCATTTGCTCTAATCGTTATATCCCACTAGCAAGTCCTGGCATAGAGAGAGCTAACAGCCATCTGTCCCTGGCTCTGTGTCCAATATTGTGAATTTATTGTGCTAGAAACAAAAGGTTTTTTAGGTTTCAGAGAAGCGCCGGGCGCTCTGCCAACAGTGGACGCAAAGAGTGTTTGGGTAACAATAGTATGGTGGTGCAACTAGGTGAGTGGAAAAAACCTTTTAACCACTCTGCTGTATGTCAGCAAAGTACTGACATACCAGCAAATATAAACAGGAATACCCTATGCACACAAACCTAAATCTCATACAGTTGTGTCTACGTAGACACACAAAGTTAAAAGACAAAGCAAACAGAAATAAACAGAAATCTTCTGTGCGGTATCACTACAGTTCAGTTCTGTAATTTTTTACTTCAGACCCAGCCGACACGTGTTTCATCGCTTTGGAAATATGTTTCCGTGAATCCTCAGTGCTGGGAAAATACAAAAGATAACACTAGAACATCCAACATGATGTCACAAGAGTATTTATTTGAAACAGTGCATCCACTTGCGTCATGTTCCTTAATACAAAAGAATTTGTGAGTGAAGCAAACGTAGTGTGCGTCGCCTAAAGGTAAGTGCCGTTCGTGGTTGGAAAAAGCAGGGAACCAGTATCAATATTAACACAAAAACTGGTGTGGCTAAAAGATTGTGTGTGAGAAAAACCTGATAGAAGACAATATTGCGTACATGATAACCGGTATTGTACATATTGGTGCTCGAGAAATAACGGACGGTTCATTCGTACTGAAATTGTCTTTTTCAAAAATTGTGCCCAGTCCTGTGTCAATATATCCAAAGTGCTATCTGAACAGAAGATACCTGAATAAAAGGCTGTGTGAAAGGGATGAGGTCTGGAAAAATGGGAAGAAAAAAGGAAAAGAGGAGGATGCCCAGTTAGGCGTGGGCTCCATAAGCAAGTAAAAAAAGGGCAGATGAGGAAGTATAGTCAAATGGTATTATGTATATAAAACAGCTCACTGATCCGCCGGTGATAGTTCCGACCCGGCAGGGCGAGTGACCTATTATGTCACTCCAAAGTATTAGGAGCTGTAAAAAGCAAAAAGGGGACTAGAGCAGGGGTGGAGAAAGAAGAGAAAGAAGGTAAAGAACAAAGGGAACGTCAAATTACTGTGTTTGACAGATGCATAATATCTATCAAGGTTCACACGATAAGATGCCACTGGTTACAAATTGGTGGACGTACTTATTGATGAGTTCCCCAGAATATGGATCGTCAATTTGAGACACTGTTATATCAAAGAATCCTTGCCCGGTAGAATCTCCATTGCGAGGTGTGCGCTAAGGAAGAAAAAGTAGTCCTTATTCTAGCGTATTCCCCAAGTGTTGTTGCCACAAAAACAGGTACAGACATCAAACACAAAAATTGCGTTATGCATCCCCGGATAGAGATAAAATGCAAAATAACCCCAGGCATGGTTGTAGGGGCTGTGAACCCGGGAACCAAAGACTCCGTAATCCCTCTGGAGCGGGTGACTTCTTTGAAGGTTTGGATTCTGTAAGGTGAAGGATACGGGTATGTTAGTCCCATCATCCTCCTAAAAGAGCGTAAGATAAACTTCGTCGAAATTTTCCCCTTCATTTGCCAATCTCTTCATGGGCACACTGGAAGTGGCTATGACTTGGGGACCAAAAGGTGCACATTTTATCGACTCAATTATATTTTGGAGTCGTTACATTGACGATTGTATACTACTTTGGTCAGTAACTGAAGAACGTCTTCATGATTTCTTTAGACATCTCAATGACAACACATGGGAGATTAGTTTCACCATGGAGTTCAGCAGGACTAAAATTGAATTCCTTGATGTGGAGTTCTATGTCTCCAATGACACACTACACAGCAGGCTTTTCAGGAAGACCACTGTATGTAATGCAGTGTTGCATGCCTCTAGTTCACACCCACCACACTAGATTCACTCCATACCCTATGGAGAATTTCTGAGGGCAAGACGAAATTGCAGTGAAGACAGAGAGTTCAACCAATGCCTACACAATATGAAGGACAGGTTCCCCAAAAGAGGCTACCCAAGGGCCACCCTACAAGAAGCTGAAAGGAGACTCAAGAAGGTCAAAAGATCTGATACACTGACATTACACACATCCACGAAATCTACCAATAGTGGCATACGCATGATCACAGATTTCAACTCTATGCACCATGCTTTACGTAAGAGTCTAACCAAACATTGGGACATTTTGAGAGCTGACAAAGCGATTCGAGGCTTCATTCCAGACAGACCACAAATCACATTCAGGAAAGGGAGAACACTCAAGAATAGGCTGAGCCCTACAGTTCCACACGGCACCAGCCCCAACACTTGGATGACCCAACATGGTCTGGGTTTTCTACAAATGTGGGTTCTGTTCCATGTGTAGTTGGGCCAAACATGGCACCAAGTGCTTCAACAGCCCAAGAGGGGAGAATTTTACTATCAAACAAAACATCAATTGTGCCACCAAATTCGCAGTTTATGTGATTGAATGTACTTGTGGAAAATACTATGTGGGAAGCACCATAAGACCACTAAAGGAACGCATTGCAGAACACATGAAGGCCATACAGAAACAGGACCCTAAGTATCCCGTTGCACTCCATGCTCCTGTATGCCAGGCACAGGATATAAACAAGAGGGTGCGCTTTTTTGGCATCGACACAGTCACACACAACATTAGGGGTGGCAACAGGGAACTCAGACTGCGTCGTACAGAAGCAATGTAGATTATGCGCCTGTGCACGGTCGAGCACAGCCTTAATTACGATCAGGAACTACAATACTTCCTGGGAGATTGATAATGGTGCATAGTGTGAGTTCTCCTGGCAAACATCAGTAACAACAAGCGCTGTCTCAGTGGGTTTCACACTTAGGCCTGTGAAACTTATGTTTGCATTGTTCATATTTGATGAGGGTGTATTAAGATACGTTGTTTCACCTTGGGATGACACTGACGATTAAGTCTTGCACAATTAATGCAATTGCCTGTTATCTCTTGTCTCAATGCATTTACAAGAATGTTAATATGGGAATAATGACACATATAAGGACATATGTCGCATTCACCATCTGACAATTGGCCCCTCTTTTTTGGCCACCAGCCTTTCAAACTAATACGTGCTGTTATTTGAACAGCAAATTTTGATACAAATAAAATCGCCTAAGCACGTCCACGACAATCGAAAGTCTAGGCATTGATTACATCAGGACTAGTCAGGATCTGTATTCAAAGGCTAAAAACTGAATCAAGTAATAATCTCTGTCGAGGCAATACTATTTGATTTCTACTTCACATGTCGAGTGAAATATTTTCTGAACCTTAAACCTTTGTATAAAGTTGACGATAGTCACTTTGCATCTTCATAGTGTTGTACATATCAATGTTTTATTATTATTTTTTTCGATAGCCTAAAAGAATTGCACATATCGAAGTTGATATTATTTCCTTGCCATGTATGAATCATCCCGCACCCATGTTCTCTTTCACTCACCTGTCGAAGTTGTGCATGTGGACACTATTCAAATCTCTTAATCTTTTCTCCTTGAAACTACGTTTTCATTCTGTCCCCTGTTGCCTTTACGCATTTTAAACATCTATTTGAGAACTATAACAAAGTATTTGTTGATTTATTCATATGTTACGTAGTAGCTCTGTGATCATACAGGGACATAATAGGGCCTTCTTACTATGGAACGCACGCGCGCCTTACACAGGGGTTAGTGCGCTATTGTTCCTCAACATGGGCGTCTACCAATTTTCCTGTTGTTTTAAATGTCTTCCGGCTTCCGGGTCACATGTCCACACTTGGAACACGGCGACCCAGGAGAAGACTGATCGGCCCTTCTTTCCGCTACAAACGAGTGAGTACAGACCCTGGAGTTTTCACTCCATCAACTCCATGGAGTAAAACGAAGTTTATCTTATGCTCTTTTAGGAGGATGATGGGACTAACATACCTGTATCCTTCACCTTGACTGACTGACTTGACTGACTGACTATACTTGTAAAGCGCACTATGGCCGAGGCGTCTTGGCGCAATGTTAGAAAAAACTTGGTCATGAAGGCATCTTAACTGTTACTGGGGAAAGAGCCATGTTTTGATTTCTTTCCTGAATACATGTCTATTAGATAGACTTCTGAGATTAAATGGATGTGTATTCCAGAGTTTGGATGCCAGGAATGAAAAGCGCTTGCCTCCGCAACGTGCTCTTTTTACTTTTGGAATTTGTGCAAGTCCCAGGGACGAGGATCTCAATGTCCTAGTGGGGACGTAGTGCGCAAAAAGAGATTGTACATCTTTCGTACCCTCTCCGAACAAGGCTTTATGAACTAAGCAGAGTGACTTGAATTCTATTCGTCTGCGCACAGGGAGCCAGTGAAGGTTACTGATGGCTTTTGATGTGGGGTGATGTCTAGGAAGCCCAAGCAGTACTCTGGCTGCTGCATTCTGAATAGCCTGAAGCTTATCTAATTGCGCAACACCCATTCCTAAGTAAAGGGT
Source organism: Lissotriton helveticus (assembly GCF_964261635.1). Taxonomy (NCBI): domain Eukaryota; kingdom Metazoa; phylum Chordata; class Amphibia; order Caudata; family Salamandridae; genus Lissotriton; species Lissotriton helveticus. Next base: position 1,594,981,397 of record NC_136059.1, on the reverse strand, counting down.
GTTACAGTTTTTCAGGACAGGATGGTGGAAACAACCACCGTTTTCCTAAGGGCAAAAAGAATATAAGGGAGAATCTTTCTCAATCCTCTCAGGGTGAAGAAACATGCGGAAGTGACCTGATTAATTTGTGGTGCCCAGGTCAGATTTTTATCAACCATTACTCCCAGATTCCTAGCTTTTGAAACCGGTATCGAAGGTGGTCCAGCGGCATTCGATACTAATAGAAATCCCCCATGGTCAAATTATAATTCTTCTATGGCATAAGCTCACAACATTAAATCAAGACCCTTCTAAGTAATTACAGGTACGACAAAAGATCCCTTGTTTCATTTATACATTTTATTTCTTTTTTTCATATTTGTATCAGAAGTATTTTTCATTTTTTTTAAAAAACTTTACTTAGATATATATCCTTTCACAAACATAGATCAAAATTCAATTCATATTATAATGTACATGAAATGTGTTTGAGAACATACAGTGCCTTACAATAAAATCTAATACCCTGTTAGTCACACACTAGCCAACATATACACTTACTCATACATACCACTTCACAACACAACACACAAGTTTAAGGAAAAAACACAAGAAAACTCAAAAAAGACACAGAAATCAACTCGTTTCTACAACTGAGGTAGCACAGATATAAGTTGTGCAACATCAACGCCAGGTCTACGCGCGTTTCGGCGGATTCAACCACCTTCCTCAGGACCACACCAGGAAGAGTTTCACTCTACTTTCTTTTTTAGTGTGTACAGGGTATCTGCAATTACAAATAACATATAATGTATCTATGATTAAATCTTATTTACAAAACTCTTACATTTGGTTAATTCATTTACAACTAATTCAAAGAGCATCAATTTTCACTAGCTCATTGCTAAATTCAAATACGTTAGTAGGATATATAGGACCTGTAATAAAACACCTTGCATTTGTATATATATCCTGGCTAAATTTAAGTGACCCAAATTTGAGGTTCACCTCTAACTATAGCACAGAAAAGGTGGTCTTTTTAGATATTGAAATAAATGGCAGTAGTGGGGTCCTAGAAGTGAGCCTCTATAGGAAACCAACTGCCAAAAATACAATCCTTCAATATGGGAGTTTCCACCCACATTGCCAAAAAGATTCCATACCATTCGGCGAATTTCTAAGGACACGCCGTAACTGCACCACTTTAATGGAATATCAACGCCATGGAGAAGCACTGAAAATAAGGCTTCTCGCTAGAGGCTATCCACACCGGCTGGTGCGGCAAGCCTTTAAAAGAGCTAAGTACTACGATCGGGATTCCTTGTTGACAGGCTCTAGACGGAAACCCTCGGACAAAATCACGTGTGTCATCAACCACTCACCTCTGAATTATAAAATCCAAAATATAATCAATAGAAATTGGAGTGTGTTGCAAACAGAAGAGAGTGAGGCTTTTGCATCCAAACCTTTGGTGGCTTACAGAAGAAACAGAAATTTAAGGGACCATATTGTCCACACTAGAGGAAAACAGAAGAGTGGTAACACTCAAACATCTCTTATGGAATTAAAGCCAGTACTGGGAAACCACAGATGTGGTTCGTGCCATGCCTGCGATGCTGCAATCACAACTGAATCAATGGAGTATAATAACTTCAAAATAAATCTGAGGTCACTCACAAACTGTAGGAGTAGTAATATTGTCTACATCATCCTATGCCCTTGTGGACTCGCCTATATTGGCGAAACAGGGAGGGAATTTCGCACTAGATTCAGCGAGCACAAGTCGGCGGTTAGATTAAAGAAACTAACAGCACCTCTAGTACAACATTGCACAGACCAGAACCACAATGAAATGGAGCTAAGGTGGTGTATTCTAGAAAGGGTGCAACATAAAACCGGCCAAACCATGGAATATACACGTAAGAAACGCGAGAGTTTCAGGATTTTCCAACTTGATTGTGTCCGCAGGGGACTAAATGAAAATATATCTTGGTTCGTAACCAAACATGCATAGACAGATAATAAATCTCTATACTGAGCCCCCCTATAGCGAATCTGATGGCTAATTACCAATCATACAATATAAAGAATTATACTCAATTGATTGGAACAAATCCCTTGTCAGTAGAAAATATGGGAACTGTTTCAACAGTCCTCATGTATTCAATTGTTTGCAACAAATTCCAATTTCCCCGTTTTCAGTAGTAAATATTGGAACTGATTTTACAGTCCTCATGCATATATTCGATATGCAGTGGTAATATAGTAACCACTTGTATAGTGACATACCTCTTACTCGATCAGAGGCAAAAATATTTACTCTTGAGGTAGTTGCAACCTGCAGTTGCTAACTGCATATAGATAAATAACTATATCCCTTGAGTAACATTCAGTAATCACATAAAACTCTGTGCTAAAAATGATTAGAATGCAGAGCGCTACGTAATAGTATAACATAATTCTCGATATATCCGCCCGTTCTAAGATGGCGCCCATAACTGGCAAACCGCAACCTAACACTATCATATCCGGGGTGAGAGACGCTGGCAATCACGAGACGAGGCTCAAATCCGTTTAAGAGGGATACTCAGTACTGCTCCACAAAGCGGAACTAAGCACGAGCGGCGAGGAAGGAGGACTATGTAAGCGGACATGGGAGACGTTGCAAGGTATGTTGAGGCACCGGGGGATCTCTATGCTGTAAATTAGTTGCGATATAAAGTCAGTAGGAAGGCATACGCGGTGGGGGTGGACTAGAGAATGTCCGGGCACTATGTATACTAAATGCGTATTTACGCCTAAGGAGATAATAACAGAGGTATTGTAACCTGCCACGGGGAACAAAAAACGAGAATCTTAGAAACGGCCATCACCCTGAAAAAAACAGATATGCGAGGCATTTTAAACTAAGTACTAAACGTGCCCGCATGAACCCAGAATTACATAAACTCTTGAGATAATAATCAACAATTTCAGAACATGTTATTTCTTTAATTTCAAACTCTGGTAAAGCCAAGAGTGAGGACTTTGAAGAAAGTGATTACATCTCCTGTAGAATCAAGAAAAGTGCGTGGGAGCACAAAATCTTAGAAATATATGTGTCTCGCCTACTCATATAAACGCGCAAATACCAAACCGCCAATGACAGACAGATTTGAGATTAAATTGAGGTAAGCACTATCACCGCATACTTAAAAACCCAAAGAAACAATAATGCATTACAAGTGATGCATTCAGAATTTATTTTTACTTTTAGAAATCAGCGGTAAAAGTCGTGGCGACACGTCTGTATGATTCAAGTGACATATCATGCCAGTGAATAGTCCCCGCAAATACATAACTCGAATATTTATGGGGTAAGTTTCATCTCATCCTATCTCTAATATTAAGTATACATAATGTAATAGCAGGCCTTCACATATCTTCTATCATTCTTTCTAGGCGATAGAAATATTTTTTACTTATCACTAAGGAGTAGCTACTACTCATATGTAAAAGAAACTGGACAAGGCTAGGTGTTTATTTACGGAAGGTAAGAACACATAATGATAATGTCACTTAACTCTGTACTATCCATGGAGAACTTAAATAATGTGAGGACTGTATTAGCAGTACGGTTATAAATAGGTATATTTAGTATCCTTTTTGCCTAAGATATTTTGGGGTTGTGGGAGGAGTGCTAGACAACCTGGTTGGGATAACTAAAATTCAATCCCTCGCATGGTATCAAAACAGGACGGTGCCCTCTATCCCTAGTACGCTTGTTGTTTTCTGGTATAACCTGATGTCTCAGAACGTAATGTATATAAAAGTTGGAAAGATCCAATAGGAATGATTGGATCAGTTGCCCTTCAAATGCAAGGTGTTTTATTACAGGTCCTATATATCCTACTAACGTATTTGAATTTAGCAATGAGCTAGTGAAAATTGATGCTCTTTGAATTAGTTGTAAATGAATTAACCAAATGTAAGAGTTTTGTAAATAAGATTTGATCATAGATACATTATATGTTATTTGTAATTGCAGATACCCTGTACACACTAAAAAAGAAAGTAGAGTGAAACTCTTCCTGGTGTGGTCCTGAGGAAGGTGGTTGAATCCGCCGAAACGCGCTTAGACCTGGCGTTGATGTTGCACAACTTATATCTGTGCTACCTCAGTTGTAGAAACGAGTTGATTTCTGTGTCTTTTTTGAGTTTTCTTGTGTTTTTTCCTTAAACTTGTGTGTTGTGTTGTGAAGTGGTATGTATGAGTAAGTGTATATGTTGGCTAGTGTGTGACTAACAGGGTATTAGGTTTTATTGTAAGGCACTGTATGTTCTCAAACACATTTCATGTACATTATAATATGAATTGAATTTTGATCTATGTTTGTGAAAGGATATATATCTAAGTAAAGTAAAAAAAAAAAAAAAATGAAAAATACTTCTGATACAAATATGAAAAAAAGAAATAAAATGTATAAATGAAACAAGGGATCTTTTGTCGTACCTGTAATTACTTAGAAGGGTCTTGATTTAATGTTGTGAGCTTATGCCATAGAAGAATTATAATTTGACCACGGGGGATTTCTATTAGTATTGTTTGTGTATTGTCCTCTCTCACACCCGGTCAATTGAATTAATCATAGAGAGGGTCCCAAATCTTTAGTGGTCCAGCGGAATTCGACCACCACGACTGGCTCCAGATTTGTTCTTTTGCGCCAAATTCCAGGACTTCTGTTTTTTCCGCGTTTAATTTTAGAAAATTCACATTCATCCAACTCATCAGGGATGAAATGCAGTTGCAGAAGTCTGTGGCCCGGGTGTCTGCTGACTCAGCTACAGATACTATAAGCTGCGTATCGTCAGCATAAGACACCAACTTAAAGCCATGGCTCTTTATCATCCTGGCCAATGGAGCCACATATACGTTGAATAATGTTGGCGATGAAGCCGATCCCTGTGGGACTCCACCCGGCAGAGTAAATTCTTCTGATCTTAGGCCATTCGAACAGATCAGTTGTTTCCTGTCTGACAGAAAGGATGATAAAAGACAGAGTGCAGTGCCCTTGACACCAACCTCCTGCAGCCTTTGATTAAGCACGGTATGGTTAACCGTATCAAAGGATGCGGTTATGTCAAGCAGGACTAATATAGCCCTACCCCCTTCATCTGTTACCATACGTATTTCTTCTGTTGCCATAATTAGAGCAGTCTCTGTGGAATGTTTGGCGCAGAAACCATGTTGAGTGGTATCTAACAGATTGTTTGTTTCCAGCAATTACATTAGATCCAAGTTCATTTATTTTTCCAATACTTTCGCTGCAAAAGGCAAACAGGAGATAGGTCTGTAGTTCATCTCAACCAGTGGATCCAATTTAGGTTTTTTCAAAAGTGGGCGTATACATGCTTTCTTCCATGCCTTTGGAAAAAGTCCATCAGACAGAATTTTATTGATTAGTGGACATAAGGCAGAGCTGATAACTTCTGATGCCATATGCACTATGTATGGGGGGCAGGGATCCAAATGGGAGCCAGATTTAATGCTTAACACCAGTTCCTCTACCCTTTTTTCTGAAATTGGTGAGAAAAATAACAAGCCTTCATGTTCCATCCTAGATTCTGGTTGCGCTACATTTATTTGTTCTATATTATGCATTGATTTTTCTAGGCTAGCATACACTGCTTGCACTTTGTTTTGAAAAAAAGTGGCTATTTTATCTACAAATTTTTGTTCTGGCGTGAACATTATGTCACGTGGACATCTCATCAAAGCGTTTACCGTGTTAAATAATTCTTTAGATGAGTTTGCAGCTTCTTGAATCCTAATTGTATAATATGCAGCCTTTTCCTGTATAATTGCTGCCTTATATTCTTCAAGGACTGCGCAGTATTCCTTTTTCTGATCGGTGTTATATTGGGATCTCCAGATTCGCTCCTTTTGTCTGCATTTGATCTTTATCAGTTTTAGGTTGGGTGAGTACCATGGCGATGAAGCCTTTTAGATTATGGATTTCTTAATTACCTCGGGTGCCACCTTATCTGCAGCTGTATTCAACCAGTTATAGAAATCCTCAGTGGATTGGTTTAGGTCGTTAGATATTCCTGGTCTTTCTGTGAGTGCTGATATAAATTGTGATTCATTTATGGATTTCCATGTCCTGTATTTGTTGTCTAGAGGACGAGAAGTATGTCTTCTAGTAGATATTGTTGGTAATATGTCGAAATAGACAGCAGAGTTTCAGTCCACAGCAGCATACAGATTTTCCTAATTGATATGCCAGAATTGTTGGTACATATCCTGTCTAACGTGTGTCCTGCTATATGTGTCGGCTCATTAATTATCTGAATAAAATCAAGGCTGGCTAACTTATCTAGCAAATAATTAGTGTCAGGATTATTTTTGTCTTCCAAATGGAAGTTGAAATCCCCCAAGATTGTGAAATGCTGGGTGTCTAAACAGGCTTCCATATAATTGAAAAAAGCTTTTACGAACCCTGCTTTAGGTCCAGGTGGTCTCTAGATTAGTAGACCTGGGAATATTTCTACTTTATCCCGTTTTATGGCAAAAGAAATAGCTTCCGTATTGGCTATGAGCTCAGAGCCGATTGTGACCGAATAGTCTGAGCGGTATATTATCGCAATTCCTCCGCCCTTAGCTCCTGTTCGGTCTTGGTTAATGACCAGATATCCTGCTGGGATTGTTACCTGCCAGTCAGGATCGCTATTCTCATTTGCCCAGGTTTCAGTAAGAAGAACCAAATCTGGTTCTTCCAGTTGAATCATACATTCAAGCTGGAATTTGTGTCTTACCATGGATCTGGTGTTAAGTAAAATACACTTAATAAGAGTTTTGTTAACCTGGACATCAGTATCAAGGAGGGAGTGTAATGACCGTGCATTCCATCCACATGTATTGCATTTAGCATGCAGTGTGCTTTTTAGAACTAATGCCATAGTGTGTGGGAAACATACTTGATTGTTGAGGCAGTGTAATTGCTCTCTTGTGTAGACGTGCTTAGTTGTTTGCACAGGGGTTATGGCCCTGGGCACGTCTCTGGCGCGGACGGGCGCAGGCGGGCTTGCCTTTGGCGCGCCTTCACCGGCGCGCCCGCTGCGCTGACAATGCATCCGTCCTGATATTGGAAGTGATGTGGGGAGGGAGGGAACCATGGAAGCACCAGCAACAACTAGAGCGCTACCCTTCTAGCGGGTCCGCTTCCTGGACACCGCGTTAGCACTGAAGTTGTTAGGAGTATGCTGAGCAGCATAAGATGCTTTCCAATAAAAACAAGTGCCAGGTAAAGTTTTAAAAATTATTTACGTGAGCCTAATCCCAGCCGTTCACCAGCATTCAAATGCGTCCTCTAACATCAGAGCAGGCAGCGTTATGGCCCTGATATAGGAAGTGATGTGGGGAGGGAGGGAACCACGGTAGCACCAGCAACAACCAGAGCGCTACTCTTCTAGCGGCTCTGCTTTCTTGACACCGCGTTAGCGCTGAAGTTGGTAGGAGAATGCTCAGCAGCCTAAGATGCTTTCCAATAAAAACAAGTGGCAGGTAAAATTTAAAAAATTATTTACGTGAGCCTAATCCCAGCCGTTCACCAGCATTCACATGCATCCTCTAACTCTTACAGAATCCAAACCTTCAAAGGAGTCACCCGCTCCAGAGGGATTACAGAGTCTTTGGTTCCCGGGTTCACAGCCCCTACAACCACGCCTGGGGGTAATTTTGCATTTTATCTCTATCCGGGGATGCATAACGCAATTTTTGTTTATGATGTCTGTACCTGTTTTTGTGGCAACAACACTTACAATGGGGAATACGCTAGATTAAGGACTACTTTTTCTTCCTTACCGCACACCTCGCAACGGAGATTCTACCGGGCAAGGATTATTTGATATAACGGTGTCTCAAATTGACAATCCATATTCTGGGGAACTCATCAATAAGTACGTCCACCAATTTTTAACCAGTGGCATCTTATCCTGTAAACCTTGATAGATATTATGCATCTGTCAAACACAGTAATTTGACGTTCCCTTTGTTCTTTACCTTCTTTCTCTTCTTTCTCCACCCCTGCTCTAGTCCCCTTTTTGTTTTTTACAGCTCCTAATACTTTGGAGTGACATAATAGGTCACGGGCCCTGCCGGGTCAGAACTATCACCGGCGGAGCGGTGAGCTGTTTTATATACATAATACCATTTGACTATACTTCCTCATCTGCTCTTTTTTCTTGCTTACGGAGCCCACGACTTAATGGGCATCCTCCTCTTTTCCTTTTTTCTTCCCATTTTTCCAGACCTCATCCCTTTCACACAGCCTTTTATTCAGGTATGTTCTGTTCAGATAGCACTTTGGTTATATTGACACAGGACTGGGCACAATTTTTGAAAAAGACACTTTGAGTACGAATGAACTGTCCTTTATTTCTCGAGCACCAATACGCACAATACCGGTTATCATGTACGCAATATTGTCTTCTATCAGGTTTTTCTCACACGCAATCTTTTAGCCACACCAGTTTTTGTGTTAATATTGATACTGGTTCCCCGCTATTTCCAACCACGAATGGCACTTACCTTTAGGCGACGCACACTACGTTTGTTTCACTCACAAATTCTTTTGTATTAAGGAACATGACGCAAGTGGATGCACTTTTTCAAATAATTACTCTTGTGACATCATATTGGATGTTCTAATGTTATCTTTTGTATTTTCCCAGCACTGAGGATTCGCGGAAACATATTTCCAAAGCGATGAAACACCTGTCGGTTGGTTCTGAAGGAAAAAATTAAAGAACTGAACTGTCGTGATACCGCACAGAAGATTTCTGTTTATTTCTGTTTGCTTTGTCTTTAAACTTTGTGTGTCTACGTAGACACGACTGTATGAGATTTTGATTCGTGTGCAAAGGGTATTCCTGTTTATAATATTGTGAATTTAGACCATATTAGAGTCATTGTTGTCGGTTTAAGAATCAATCTTACAGATATCAGTGAAGCAGTTTCTGCAATAAGCTCATGGTTAATTGACTTTTTGTAAGACAAAAAGAAATCAACTGAGAAACGTTCACTTTATCAGGATTAAGATCATTTTGTTTGTCGAGTGGAACCTACCAGATGCCATCGAAGACCAGCTAATTCTGCTGTTACTTCCTTGGGCAGTCATGCCACCTTGAGTAGTGACTCATCCTTCCTTGATGTCCACCCCTCCTCGTGGGTAATCACGATTGTAGTTGTCAAGGTGCCGGGGGTGCTTGTGTAAGAAGAATCCAATGCATATTCATTTACACAAAGCTAACTCTATTAATCTAGATAATACCTGTCCTACTAGACCCACCTCAAATCTCCCACATAGTATAAAAGTATGTCCGGACAAAACAAACAACACACCATAAGAGATAGCATATACACGTCAAGTAATTCACCTCTCATGGGTCATAAAGATTATGCCCCATCGATACCCACCAATAGGAAGCCTTTCATTTATTTGATTAATTTCATAACCTTGTTATTTGCTGACAATACTTTTCTGCTTTCCCACACTGCAGCTGGTTGACAGAACTTGCTTAAAAATTTCATGGATTTTTATGATCTTCGGGTCTGGAAGTGAACATGTTAAAAATTAGGTTAAGATCTTTAATCCCCATAGGTCATTCAGAGAAACGTTCTTGATGAAGGGGTTTACCTTGCAAGTAGTTGATAGCTTTGATTACCTAGGCACTAGAATAGATACATTTTACATCTGGAGGTCACAAATAGAGAAGAATGAACTAAGCGGCATATGTACAAGCCCCTATCGTCAGCACAACGTCACCAATTCTGACGAATGGGGCTGTGGTTAATGTAGCTTAATGCTGCCTTGTACATAAGACCCCCTTTCATGCTATGGTTAGCGTGAAAGGGGTGGGCAGTGGGTGTTGCGGTGGGTGTTTAACCGCAAGACCTATTCATTTTGACGCTGCCCCTATGTACAAGGGTGGCGTACATAGGACCCAGTGCCAAAATTAAGACCAGGTAAAAACTAGTCTTAAGTTGGCAAAACAAGGAGAAATGCATTATTTCTCCTTGTTTTTGCTTTTTCCATGTGTGCTCCCTTGTGCAGCACACATGGACAAAGCAAAATGCCATGGTTTGTTTATGTACTGGAAGGTGTCCCTTCCAGCACACAAACAATTTTCTTTAAAAAATGCCATTTTGTCACTTTCATGTGTGCTGCATGAAGCAGAACACACGAAAGTGACAGGATGGCATTTCTAGGATTGTTTATGTGCAGGAAGGGACACCTTCCTACACATAAACAATTCTCCCCTTCACGCAGGCATGCTTGCAGGGGCAAGGGTGCCAGCATTTAGAGCTAAGTTGCTAAACTTAGCGTCATCACAGGAGGAAACGCAAGGCTGCACCACATTCTTGTAAATATGGTGTAGCCTTGTGTTTCAGAAGTGGAGGTGAGGGGCGGTAATCCAGGAAGGCTAACGACTCTTTCCTACATTTCCTTGTACATACCCCCCTAACTCTTTTACATAGGGTTATCTGCATTGATCAGGAGAAACAAAGATACTATACGCAGACCTGTCTCCCGGCCATTGGGGTCTACTAAGCAAAGGCACAAACTACGGCTCTTTATGTTGCAGAAATCGGGGAGTAGGGAACACTGCTGGGTTGACATCTATTTAAAATATTTGTTAGGATCTTTATTTTGTTTGCCTCAAAATACTCCTTTAATCCCTTTATGTTTTGGCACAGGACGCAAAACGGGTGGAAACTTAGCCAGCTTGAAACCTCATCTTTTCTGGGTTAGGCTGTGGTCAACCCCTGAGTTGCTACACTATAGGTCAGCCCCAATATAAATGATGAACTTGCGGAAAGTGCACTAAATTCCATGATTTTTACATAGTAAATTGCAACTTAGAGATATAGAATTTCGCATTTGTTAGTGTGACCCTTCTTCAATTAATAAAAGTACTAAGGCCATTTTAAGAGAGACATTTTGGAATTTTAAGGTTGATTCTTACAACAGGAGCTTCAAACTTTGTGGACTCACAAAGGTGCTCCTGTCCCATAAAACCATACGCTCCTTGCAACCATATATGGATGCCATTGCACCTCACTTGGCTTAAACATTGTTTATTAGATTTAGGCAGAGTACTTTGTTGGTTAGCAAGTTTACCAGCAAATGGAAGTCTAACTCAACTAAATATCCTCTTTGCATGTTTTGTAGTGTTATGATTGAGGATTTAGATCATTCATTATATTTTTGTCCAATTTATACAAGGGAAAGGAGGGTATAGATTAGGAAGCTCTGTATAAATCTGGGTGTCAGACAGTACAAGGTCGCCTCTTGAATAATTTTGACGCACACTAGTTCACGTAAAGCTTTTGTCCTCAGGCGTTATTTACAAAAGTTTATTTCCAAATGAAGAGGTTGGGTCTATCAGTATTTTTTTTTAATCACTCTCATACATTTCAAATTGATTTTATCATCTCCGGCTGTGATCTCTGATTATATGTTTGTATATAGTTTAATCCAAAGTATTATCGGTGCAATATTTTAGATAATTTTTATTCACGATGCGAAATTATTTTACTGATTTTAATTTTGTTTGTTTTATTGTTGTTCTTATATGTGAATATTATTATAGTATTGTATAGATATAATCACTTTTCTGAAAAGTTAGAATCACTTTTCTGAAATAAACCTTTTGAATATCGATCCTTCCTTCGGACAAAAAATGTGCCCAGGCTTTAGACAGACAGTCCAAAAAATAATATGCAGCGTCTTTATAATTGTAATCATAATTGTGTATAAAAAGTACATGGGGCATATTATCAAGGATGGGTGTTAAAATTATCACCGTTTTATCGGCAGGAAACTGCCGATAAAAAAGCGATAATGGGCTTGATAATATGCCCTTGTTAATTCCCATAGAAGCCCATGTTAACATCAGAACATGAGCTTCTATGGGAATTAACAAGGGCGTATTATCAAGCCCAAGGTTTGCTGTTTTATCTGCAGTTTCCTGCCGATAAAACGGCGATAATTTTAACACCGCTCCTTGATAATATGCACCTTAGAGACAAAGAAAGGATGCGCCTGCAATGGTTTAATTCCTATGCTCATACAGTGCTTTTGTGTCCCATCTCTTGTTAATGGACCGCTAATCACTAAACATGTAAATCCAAACCAAAAGGAACAAAGGGTTACAAGAGGGTGAGGTAATTTGCCCTACCCACGTATCTAAGCTGCATACAGATATTCCTCTAAATAAGGTGGCTCCATTATTAAAAGCGCACAAACACAATCACAGTGTTTACCACTGTACAGTCATGCCAATATTACTGCTTTCAACCAAGCCTTCCAATGTTCAGTTCAGTAAAACTTTATTCAGTCTATTACAACCACCAAAGTATCCAAATAAATAACACACCTCATAATAAAATCCAGGGTATACTGTTTCTAAACATCATCTAAAAAGCGACCATCCTCACATCCTCCAAGAGGAAGAAAAACCTTAAATAAAAACTAGCATTTAAAAAAAAAAAAAAAAAAAAATCTAAAACACACAATTCCAATTTAAAATCCTGAAGTATAACATTTTTGTGACCACATCATTTTTAATCTATGTTTCTCCATCGCCTAATGCACTCGACCTAAACCTCTCGACAGTCATTGCATTTTAGGAGCTCCTTAACTTTTTTTATATATTTACCAATGACACAAGCTATGTCAATAATGTTGCGGGGCACATTTTTACTGATGGGATATGAAAAATACCTCTGTAGCCGATTTACAGCAGGAGAAATATTCCCCTAAAATGGGATCTCATCACTTTCTTCCTCCATCTCTAAGACCCTCGTTTTGTGGACTGTCCTGAATTTGAAGTCGCTAATGTAATAATTTTAGAATTTGGAATTATACTCAGATGTAAAGCTTTTTGGAACTAGATGGGGAGTGACCTGCAATGATAATGTGAGATCCCTTTCTGCGGCACAAAGTCGTTATGCCGTTTATGTAATGCCAATGCCACAGGTTTCGAATTAGGCAGTCAAAGGTAAAGCCATAAGCATGGATGTAGTGATGCTTATTAAAGTCATGGTCCAATCGATTTTAAGGCCTGACTATAGTGACCTAGAATATAATCGTTCATAGATCGAAGCCAGATATATAAAGGGGGTGCAAGGACAACACCAAGGGTTCAATAACATTAACAAAACCATGCAAAGCCATGTAAAGAAATGTAACGTAGGCAGCTGCAGTTTTGTGTTCAATTTCAACTTGACAAGCATTCCAAAGGTGGAACATGGGCGTCTCCATGGATCCACCCATGGATGTTAGGACATTCCCCAAATTTGCAAAGACGTGTAAACCTGGGAATGCATCTAAATGCTATGCCTTCCCAAGTAAGGCATAACAAGGAGAAATATTTCAATTCCTCCTCGCAATTCCTCTTTCCACATGTGCTGCATTCTGCAGCCCATGTACAAAAGAGGAAAAGGCCTCATAGGAATGTTGTGCAGGAAGGTGTACCCTCCTGCACAAAAACAACTCTGCCTATAATGCAGACACTCTTCACTATGGTGCAAGGGTGCCTTTGTTGGTGCTCAGCTGGTGCAGTACTCCAGTGCACAGCGAGACAAGAAATGCTCTATATCTTTGTAAATAGGGAGCATTTTTACTCTATCCCTTTTAAGCAATGCAGCACAGTAACTTTCCTTGCTTCCCTGTGTTGCGGTGACAGTTTAGCAAATGTGTCCCCAGGGGACTATAACATTCCTGATACTGTTCATTCAGACTGGGTTTTGTGAATGTGAAGAGAGAGTATGTCAGTTTCATTGAATTATATAGAAAACTAGGGCATTTTCATTACATTTCTGAAAATTGCAAAGCTGTTTATTCATGGCAAAATCATTATAATCCCAACAAAATTTACAAATTGAGAATTTTAAAATGTTTATAGCTGCAGTTTTACTTTTTAAAATAAACACCACAAATTGATTTTAGAATGAAAAGATTCCCCAAAACAATGAAGAAATTTGCAAGAGGTGCTAAATTCTAAATAACTAGCTATGTTATGCAATTTCTAAAAGATTAATTTTACTTACAAATTTGCCTTACCCTAATGTTGAACTGTTCATCAGTAGCAAGAAAATGCAGCTGGCAATAATGCACTGCACACCCCTAACCCAAAGCATTGTCTTCTGGTACAGGAGAGGATCAAGTTGAAGATCCGTACTGCATAACACACAAAGCACAAATGTGCCTCCTGGAGGACTGCATTATTCTCCATGAACCTACTAGGAAGCTATGTCCCTGTGAAAAGTGGCAATTCAGTCTTGCTAAAAAAAGTAACACCCACTCAGGGAGCAACACATTTCCAACACAATCTACTCAATGGATTAATCTGCCTGGCCACTAAGAAATAATTAACCAACTGGTAACAATCAAGAAGGCTCTGTAGAAATAATTGATCTAAATGTTGTGCTAGGTGTAAGCTATTTGTTAGACTCTTTTCTTGGTGTTGCTCTAATCTATTTGACACCTTAAGGCGTTAGTGCTATATACATAATTGCATGATGATGATGATGGTGATGATGACAAAGGCTTTTTCTCACACCAGATCCATGTATCTGCCTGTAGGACGTCAGTCGGCTAGCTATTGGGTGAGGGGCCATTACTTTAATGTTCTCCGATACTGCCCAAATAAATTACTCAAGAGAGAGAAGTTGTATTACATAAGGAAACCATTGTATTGTCTTGGGTACCTTAATGTGTGAGTCTTTTTGAGGAACAAGTCACAAAAAAACTGAAAAAGAAATAAAAACTTTCCACAATATGTGTAAGAAAACAATATTTCAGTTTAATAAAAAATGCCCAAAAATAAACAAAATATAATAAGGGGTCAAATGTTATGCAGAATGAAACTCAACCAATTTAGAACAAATGAATTAGATGTCTCATTGTAAGAAAAGGAAAATCATCAAGAAAATTGAAGTATCTTCCAGGAGTCTGACATGGACCATGTTACCTCATGTTTCGAACATCAAGCTTCCTTGGTTGTATTGAGTTTGAGCATTGGGCGCAATCAATATATCCACCTTAGCTCTTAGAAATAGTTGCGGAGCAAGAAAAGTCTTGCGGGACTAACCGAGAGGCAGTATCTCGACAGAGCACTCGGCAGATCATATAAGCGAAGTAGGAGCTCATAGCCATGCTGCTGCTTGAGTAATAAAGGTCAGTGTAGGACAGGGGCATCAAGCTAGGTCAGTCAGTAAGCCATCACATCAGAATTAGATGTGGTTGTTGGTCCTGGTAAACGTTTTCTCGTAGTGATTTAGGGGTCATTTAGTTTTCTGGCAAGTGGGAGTGCCCTGATGCATGTTCTTGAATGGAAACATGGGCATATTAGGCCCAGTGTTCCCTAAATTCCACAGCAGTACACCAAATGTAAATTGGGCAATCTCGACTAATAGGGACGAGGCAGGGGAAAGAAAGAGAGGCAGAGCCTGTGAATGAGAACAATTTACTATTGATGGCAGGTAGCTCATTCCAATACTCATTCCAATACTAATACCAAAACTTGGGAAAAGGATGTGGCCTAACGGCTAGAGCAGTCGACCTCGGCGCTGGGGAACCGGGTTCGATGCTCAACAAACTGTGATTCTGGTCAAATTACTTAATCTCGATGTGCCTAAAAAAAAAAATGAATATGTCCGTCTGTAAAGCAACTGGTGTTCATATGAAGCCCTCTGATACATTCGGGTCGAGTTCACACTATATAAAACTCCCCCCCCCCAAAAAAAACAAAATTACCCCGTAACTCTGTTAATATCACTTGAGATGGCAAAATATTCCTACACAGTAGCAAAATTATGTTACCATAGACTACCAGAAATACTGCAAACTAAAAATTCAAGTCATGCCATTGACGTTCAAGCTGATGTTGATCGGGGTGTACACCACTGACCCAGGAAGGCTAAGTACATGCCATACTGTCAGGTTAACCCCTTCGTTGCTGATGACGGAGCGGTTCCGTCATCAGCATCGGTTGGGCTGTGCTGATGACGGAACCGCTCCGTCATCAGTACAGCCCTCGGGGGGAGCGCTGTCACTCCCCCCCTGGGGCTCCGATCATGTTTGTTTTTGGGGGGTTGGCAGCGGAAGACTTCGCGCTGCTCCCCCCGTCCCCCCGCACTTCCTGGTGATGTCAGCGCGCTGTCGCACATGCCGACGTCATCAGGAAGTGCCAGACGCGCTGGAAGCCATTTGCTTCCAGCGCGTCGAGCAGGTAGGTCTGTCTCCTGCTCTCCAGTGGGGTGGGGGGGCCATTACTCGGTGCCTTGAGGCATCAGGGGGGAGGAAACACTGTTTCCTCTCCCCTGATGTCCCAATGCAGGGCATTCCTGGTTCAGGATCGCGCACAGCGTCGCGATCCTGCACCAGTAATGCCCCACTAGACACCAGGGATGTTTTTTTTTCACAAAAGGAAGCGACCCCTTGGGCAAGGGTCGCTTTCTAGGGCCATAATTTTATCGTTCAGACTTTTCTGCCCCCCCCTGGGTCGAGATCGCTCGTTTTAGCGAGCGATCTCGACCCGGGGGGGGGCAGAAAAGCCCACTAGACACCAAGCGACCCCTTGGGAAAGGGTCGCTTCCTGGGGCATTTTTTATTTGTTTAGACTTTTCTGCCCCCCCTGGGGGCAGATCAACCATTTTATTCGGGAATCTGGACCCAGGGGGGGCAGGAAAGCCCACTAGACACCAGGGATTGTGTTTTTATTCGTAAAGGAAGCGACCCCTTGGGCAAGGGTCGCTTTCAGGGCCATCAAAATGTAGTGTAGACTTTTCTGCCCCCCCTGGGGGCAGATCGCCCATGTTAGCGCGTGATCTGGAACCAGGGGGGGCAGAAAAGCCCACTAGACACGAGGGATTTATTTATAATTGTAAAGGAAGTGACCCCTTGGGGAAGGGTCGCTTCCTAGTGGCCCATAACTTTTTTTAGACTTGTCTGCCCCCCCTGGGGGCAGATCAGCCGTTTTTTGGGCCACATCTGGACCCAGGGGGGTAGAAAAGCCCACTAGACACCAGGGATTTTAGTATATTTATAAAGGAAGCGACCCCTTGGGCAAGGGTCGCTTCCAGGGGGCATTATAAATATTGTAGACTATTCTGCCCCCCCCTGGGGGCGGAGTGGCTGCTTTTTTTACAGTTTCTGGTCCCAGGGGGGGGATAGAAAAGCCCACTATACTCCAGGTTTTTGTTTTTTATAGGGAGCGACCCCTTGGCCAAGGGTTGCTTCCTTGGGCCCATTTGTTTTCAGTATTTTCTGCCGTGTCTTTATTTGGCCTCTCTGCCCTCCGTAGGGTTGCTTCCAGGGGGCCCACGTTTATAATGATCCATAATCTTCCCCCTTGGGGACAGACACCCCATTTGTGACATAGCCTGTTGTAATGTGTGTTGTTTTTGTTTCTTCTAATGTGTATTGTTTTTTTTCTCTTTAGATTGTTGCAGTGTGCGGTTCTGTTACTGGTGGTTCTGTTGTGCTGCTGTTTCTGTAGTTGCATGTGTTTGGTAAGAGACCTTTTTTTGTTCAATTGTAATGTAATTGTTTATTTTGCAAAGTGTGTAGTAATACGAGTATATTTGGTTTCTGTTTGTTGTGATTGTAAAACATGTTTTGCATTTGTTTTTGATGTGTCCTTCTGTAGATGTAAGTTTTTTTTTCTTCTTTCTAGTGGGATATCGTTGCCTATTTGCTGTGTCTTTGCAGAGTAGGTGCTGGTGAGTGTAGTTGTGTCTTGTAAGTGAATTGTATATTTTTTCTAAATATATTTTTTTGTGAAAAAGTCTTACATTTTTTATCTTACTTTGCGCAGTGTTGGGGTTGTTGAGTTGTTTGTGCAGACTCCTTTATTTGTAAGGATAATGGCTAGCTGCCGGATTACTGCTCAGCAAGTTGTTGGAATGCTTTTTGATTCTTCCTCTGACCATGGTCCAGAGTCTGACTCTGATTCTGAGCCAGAGGTGGGAGGTGAAGATTCAGGTAGTGAGTTTTCTCTACACATGGCTTCATCTGATGATGAAGACACTTTGAGTGCTGATGAAGCTACTTTTGGAGTGGATGATGTGCCTGTGGTTGAGGAGGACATTGCTGTGCTTGTGGTTGGGGAGGACATTGCTGTGCCTGTGGTTGCGGAGGACATTGCTGTGCCAATAGTGCGGCAAGAGACATCTGGGCTGCAGCCTGGGGCTGCTAGACTTCCAGTTGGTGTAGTGAGACAAGAGGCAGCTGGGCGGCAGCCTGCGGCTGCAAGACTTGACGATGAAAGTTCTGACCTCTGGGTTGCACCAGGCATGGTGCAGCCGGCATTGCCTGAATTTACTGGTGTTCCAGGGTGTAGGGTGAACACTGAAAACTTTTTGCCTATTGATTTTATCAAGTTGTTTATGGATGATGTGTTTTTGGCAGAGACTGTAGAGCAGACTAATTTGTATGCTGAAAATTTTTTGAGGGTCAACAGTGCCAGCCTTAAGCCCGACGCTAGAGCTACCCGGTAGACTCCCACAAATTTGGAGGAGATGAAAAAGTTTTTGGGTTTAACTTTTTTGATGGGCTTGCTTAGGAAACCATCAATGGCTTCATATTGGTCTACTAGTCCCTTGATGGCAACAGCTATATTTCCGGCAGTCATGAGTCGTGATAGGTATTTGCTTCTGCTGCGAATGATGCATTTTGTTGACAATAGTCTTGCTTTGCCACGAGATCACCCTGATTGTGACCGTCTTTTAAAGATTCGGCCTGTCATTGATCGATTTTCTGAGATCTTTTATCCTGGGAAAGAAATTGCAGTGGATGAGTCTTTGCTGTTGTTCAAGGGCCGCTTGGTATTTCGGCAATACATTCCTAGTAAGAGGGCACGCTATGGAATCAAACTGTATATGCTGTGTGACAGTGAGACTGGATATGTCTCTAATTTCAGGGTGTACACTGGTAAGGAATCCAGGATTAACCCACCTGGTTGTCCGTCGACTTTTGGAGTGACTGAGAAAATTGTGTGGGAACTTGGTCGTGAATTGTTTAACAAAGGCCATCATTTGTATGTCGATAACTTCTACAATGGTGTGCGGTTGTTCAGGGAATTGGCCAAAGTGGACACTGTTGCTTGTGGCACAATCCGCTCAAACCGTAAAGGTTTCCCAAAAGAACTTGTTTGTCGAAAGCTTGCTCGGGGACAGTGCAGTGCATTGCGTTGTGAGGAGCTTCTAGCTGTGAAGTTTTCAGACAGGAGAGATGTCTACATGTTGACTACAATACATGATGAAAGCACTGAACCGGTGACTGTTTGGGGTCAGGTTGCAGAAGTGCGCAAACCTGTGTGCATACTGCACTACAATAAGTACATGGGTGGTGTTGACAGAGTAGATCAGAGGTTGGAACCCTATGCTGCTCTTCGTAAGGCTTACATTTGGTACAAGAAGTTGGCTATCCATCTTTTCCATTTGGCATGCTTTAATGCTTTTGTTGTGTTCCAGAAATCTTGTCCCCAGTCAAAGATGACTTTTGTAAAGTTTCAGGAGTCTGTAATAGGCAGCCTTGTTTTAGTGGAACAGGCAAGTGTTCCTAGAGTTGGAGTGGTGGAGGATGTTGCCAGATTGAAAGATCGCCACTTTCCTGATACAATTCCTCCTACAACCTCAAAAGACTTTCCCAGTCGGAGATGTAGAGTCTGTTGGCAAAGAGGTTTGCGGAAGGAGGTTCGCATGTACTGCCCGGACTGCCCTTCAAACCCCGGGCTGTGTGTACCTGCTTGTTTTAGATTGTACCACACGCAAAATAATTTTTGGGAGTATCAATGAGTGGTAAAGTGAACTGGTTGGTCTTTATTCTGTAAAACTTATTGTTCAGTTTCAAAGTTTGTATTTGTGTAGTCTTTTTAGATTTAGTTGTCGAGTTAGTAGATTTGTATCAATTTGCAATTTGTTTTTGTTTCTCTTTTATTTAAAAAAAAACCTAAAGTATGATGTTGGTTTGCGTGTAGTGTCCATTGTCTGACTGTGTGCATGGTTTGGCGCTTGGCTGCCAGTGTCTGTGGACTGGTGCTTGTCTGGCGGTGTCTGCGGACTGGTGCTTGACTGGCGGTGTGCGTGGTCTGATGTTTGGTTGGCGGTGTGCGTGCTCTTGCGCTTGCCTGGTGTTGTGTTTGGATTTGTCTTTGGCTGGTAGTGTTCGTGGAGTGGTGCTTGGCTGGCGGTGTGTGTGGAGTTGCGCTTGGCTGGTGGTGTGTGTTGAGTGGCGCTTGGCTGGTCGTGTGTGTGGAGTGGCGCTTGGTTGGTGGTGTGCGTGGAGTGGTACTTGGCTGTCTGTGCACGGAGTGGTGCTTGGCTGGTGTTGTGTTTGTGGAGTGGTGCTTGGCTGGTGTTGTGTTTGTGGAGTGGCGCTTGGCTGGTGGTGTGTGTGGAGGGGCGCTTGGCTGGTGGTGTGCGTGGAGTGGTACTTGGCTGTCAGTGCACGGAGTGGTGTTTGGCTTGCGGTGTGTGTGGAGTGGCGCTTGGCTTGCGGTGTGCGTGGAGTGATGCTTGGCTGGTGGTGTGTGTGGAGTGGTACTTGGCTGTCGGTGTGCGCTGAGTGGTGTTTGGCTGGCGGTGTGCATGGTCTGGTGCTTGGATGGTGGTGTGCGTGGAGTGGCGCTTGGCTGGCGGTGTGTGTGGAGTGGCACTTGGCTGGATGGTGTGCGTGGAGTGGTACTTGGCTGTCTGTGCACGGAGTGGTGCTTGACTGGTGTTGTGTTTGTGGAGTGGCGCTTGGCTGGTGGTGTGCATGGAGTGATGCTTGGCTGGTGGTGGGTGTGGAGTGGTACTTGGCTGTCGGTGTGCGCTGAGTGGTGTTTGGCTGGCGGTGTGCATGGTCTGGTGCTTGGATGGTGGTGTGGGTGGACTGGCGCTCGGCAGGCGGTGTGTGAGTAGTTACTTTCTGTTGGTCACTACACACACTGCTAGTTGAGTGACACTCCACACAGTCCATCATTTTGTGTAGTTGCAGTGTCAGAAATGTGGGCGTGTGAAAGTGATGGGCCCTTGAATGACGCTGTTTGCTGGTGTGAGTGTTGAAATGTGATGGGTCCGCGACTGGCGGTGTGAATGTTTTGTATGTGTCACGCGTACGAAAGGTGTATGAATGGCCTGTAAAGAGGTTGGTGCCTTGACGTGGCTTTATAGCTCACGAGCTGTGAGTCAGTGGTTCAGTTTATCATACTTTCAATTATACGCAGTGTATTTCATTTTTGTGAAATTACTTGCGTATACAATTGTATGTACTGAATCATCACTCACCCTCGTGCCAAATCCAACCAGTATGTGTGTGTGCTTGCGGATTAGATGGGTGTGCAGTAATAATTGTTTTTTTTCTCTTTCTGCAGTAGGGTGTACCTTGTCCCTTATTGTGATTGTTGTTATGTGTTGCTTTTCCATTCGGATGGTGTCAATGATCTGGTTTGTATCAGGTATGAAAGGTGCGTGAATGGCCTGTAAAAGGGTTGGTGCCTTGTCGTGGCTTTACAGCTCACGAGTTGCGAGTCACTGGTTCGGTTTTTATGCATTTATTTATTGACAGAGCATTTCATTGTTTTGAAATATCTTGTTAATAACATTTTATTAACTGAACCATCACTCGCCCTCGTGCCAAATCCAACCTGTATGTGTGTGTCTTTGAGGAATAGATAGCCGTGCTTGAATGTTTTACTTTTGAATAACTCTGTTAAGGTGTGGTATCCTTTTACTCGGGAGAACAAGGGGAACGCTGGGTGGTAGGACATTTTTGCCGGCACGGCGATCCCACGCCAAAAAGTTTGGAAAAGTGCTATTTTTACCTAATTTTAAGGTTTGCAAGGAGTTCTGGGTAGGAAAACATTGGGGGACCCACGCATGCCATACCTCCCTGGACTCTCCCGGGTGTCTAGTTTTCAGAACTGTTTGGGTTTGCTACTTTCCAAAGAATACCACCCAGCCCTGGGCCAAAAACGCAGGTGCCCCCCCCCCCCAAATCAAAGTTATATTGCTTCAGGGTATTTTGAATTCACCACCGTACGATTTGGACCTTTTCCTGTTGCAGCCACTATGGCTACCCACGCAAGTGAGGTACCGTTTTTATCGGGAGACCTGGGGGCACGCTGGGTGGGAGGTAATTTGTGTGAGCCCAGTGATGCCACGCTTTCCCACACTAAAACGTGTGAAACAATTGATTTTTTCCAGCTAAAAATGAGGTTTGCAAGGGATTCTGGGTAAAGGAACGTTGGAGGATCCACGCAAGCCATACCTCCTTGGAAGCCCCCGGGTGTCTACTTTTCAGAAATGTGTGGGTTTGGTAGGCTTCCATAGATGGCTGTCTCGCACGGGGCCAGAAACCCAGGTAACCCCTCTTGCAAAAGCTGGTGAATTTGACAATGGTGACAATGTCAAGTCCACTAGGTTTGCTAGGTTTCCCTAGGTGCTGGCAGAGCTACGGCGCAAAAACAAAAGGTAGTCTTTTTGTCCAAAACGTGCTAGATTTCACTGGGAAATTGAGGTGCGACCATGTTGCGCTGTTTCATGTAGCAGCCACTATGCCTACCCACTCAAGTGAGGTACCTTTTTTTCGGGAGACCTGGGGGAACGCTGGGTGGGTGGAAATTTGTTGATCCACGCAGATTCCAGAACTTTCCACCACAGAAATGTGAGGAAAATGTGTTTTTTTTGTCAAATTTGTAGGTTTGCAAGGGACTCTGGGTAACAAAACCTGGGGGTAGGCAGACGAGTCACCCCATCCTGAATTCCCCTGCGTGTCTAGTTTTAAAAAATGTATAGGTTTGCTAGGTTTCCCTAGGTGCTGGCAGAGCTACGGCGCAAAATGAAAAGGTCGTCTTTTTGTCCAAAACGTGCTAGATTTCACTGGGAATTTGAGGTGCGACCATGTTGCGTATTGCGCTGTTTCATGTCGCAGCCACTATGCCTACCCACGCAAGTGAGGTACCATTTTTTTTGGGAGACCTGGGGGAACGCTGGGTGGGTGGAAATTTGTTGATCCGCACAGATTCCAGAACTTTCCACCACAGAAATGGGAGGAAAATGTGTTTTTTTTGTCAAATTTTTAGGTTTGCAAGGGATTCTGGGAAACAAAACTTGGGGGTAGGCAGACGAGTCACCCCATCCTGAATTCCGCTGGGTGTCTAGTTTTCATAAATGTATAGGTTTGCTAGGTTTCCCTAGGTGCTGGCAGAGCTACGGCGCAAAAACAAAAGGTAGTCTTTTTGGCCAAAACGTGCTAGATTTCACTGGGAAATTGAGGTGCGTATTGCGCTGTTTCATGTCGCAGCCACTATGCCTACCCACGCAAGTGAGGTACCATTTTTTTCAGGAGACCTGGGGGAACGCTAGGTGGGTGAAAATTTGTTGATCCACGCAGATTCCAGAACTTTCCACCACAGAAATGTGAAGAAAATATGTTTGTTTTGTCAAATTTTTAGGTTTGCAAGGGATTCTGGGTAACAAAACCTGGGGGTAGGCAGACGAGTCACCCCATCCTGAATTCCCCCGGGTGTCTAGTTTTCAAAAATGTATAGGTTTGCTAGGTTTCCCTAGGTGCTGGCAGAGCTACGGTGCAAAAACAAAAGGTAGTCTTTTTGTCCAAAACGTGCTGGATTTCACTGGGAAATTGAGGTGCGACCATGTTGCGTTTTGCGCTGTTTCATGTCGCAGCCACTATGCCTACCCACGCAAGTGAGGTACCATTTTTTTCGGGAGACCTGGGGGAACGCTGGGTGCATGGAAATTTGTTGAACCACGCAGATTCCAGAACTTTTCGCCACAGAAATGTGAGGAAAATGTGTTTTTTTTGTCAAATGTTTAGGTTTGCAAGGGATTCTGGGTAACAAAACCTGGGGGTAGGCAGACGAGTCACCCCATCCTGTATTCCCCTGGGTGTCTAGTTTTCAAAAATGTATAGGTTTGCTATGTTTCCCTAGGTGCTGGCATAGCTACGGCGCAAAAACAAAAGGTAGTCGTTTTGTCCAAAACGTGCTAGATTTCAATGGGAAATTGAGGTGCGACCATGTTGCGTTTTGCGCTGTTTCATGTCGCAGCCACTATGCCTACCCACGCAAGTGAGGTACCATTTTTTTCGGGAGACCTGGGGGAACGCTGGGTGGGTGGAAATTTGTTGATCCACGCAGATTCCAGAACTTTCCACCACAGAAATGTGAGGAAAATGTGTTTTTTGTCAAATTTTTAGGTTTGCAAGGGATTCTGGGTAACAAAACCTGGGGGTAGGCAGACGAGTCACCCCATCCTGAATTCCACTGGGTGTCTAGTTTTCAAAAATTTATAGGTTTGCTATGTTTCCCTAGGTGCTGGCAGAGCTACGGCGCAAAAACAAAAGGTAGTCTTTTTGTCCAAAACGTGCTAGATTTCACAGGGAAATTGAGGTGCAGCCATGTTGCATATTGCGCTGTTTCATGTCGCAGCCACTATGCCTGCCCACGCAAGTGAGGTACCATTTTTTTCAGGAGACCTGGAGGAACGCTAGGTGCATGGAAATGTGTTGAACCACGCAGATTCCAGAAATTTCCACCACAGAAATGTGAGGAAAATGTGTTTTTTTGTCAAATTTTTATTTCGGTTTGCAAGGGATTCTGGGTAACAAAACCTGGGGGTAGGCAGACGAGTCACCCCATCATGAATTCCCCTGTGTGTGTAGTTTTCAAAAATGTATAGGTTTGCTAGGTTTCCCTAGGTGCTGGCAGAGCTACAGCGCAAAAACAAAAGGTAGTTTTTTTGTCCAAAACGTGCTAGATTTCACTGGGAAATTGAGGTGCGACCATGCTGCGTTTTGCGCTGTTTCATGTCGCAGCCACTATGCCTACCCACGCAAGTGAGGTACCATTTTTTTCGGGAGACCTGGGGGCACGCTGGGTGGGTGGAAATTTGTTGATCCACGCAGATTCCAGAACTTTCCACCACAGAAATGTGAGGAAAATGTGTTTTTTGTCAAATTTTTAGGTTTGCAAGGGATTCTGGGTAACAAAACCTGGGGGTAGGCAGACGAGTCACCCCATCCTGAATTCCCCTGGGTGTCTAGTTTTCAAAAATTTATAGGTTTGCTATGTTTCCCTAGGTGCTGGCAGAGCTACGGCGCAAAAACAAAAGTTAGTCTTTTTGTCCAAAACGTGCTAGATTTCACAGGGAAATTGAGGTGCAGCCATGTTGCATATTGCGCTGTTTCATGTCGCAGCCACTATGCCTGCCCACGCAAGTGAGGTACCATTTTTTTCAGGAGACCTGGGGGAACGCTAGGTGCATGGAAATGTGTTGAACCACGCAGATTCCAGAAATTTCCACCACAGAAATGTGAGGAAAATGTGTTTTTTGTCAAATTTTATTTAGGTTTGCAAGGGATTCTGGGTAACAAAACCTGGGGGTAGGCAGACGAGTCACCCCATCATGAATTCCCCTGTGTGTGTAGTTTTCAAAAATGTATAGGTTTGCTAGGTTTCCCTAGGTGCTGGCAGAGCTACAGCGCAAAAACAAAAGGTAGTTTTTTTTGTCCAAAACGTGCTAGATTTCACTGGGAAATTGAGGTGCGACCATGCTGCGTTTTGCGCTGTTTCATGTCGCAGCCACTATGCCTACCCACGCAAGTGAGGTACCATTTTTTTCGGGAGACCTGGGGGCACGCTGGGTGGGTGGAAATTTGTTGATCCACACAGATTCCAGAACTTTCCACCACAGAAATGTGAGGAAAATGTGTTTTTTTGGTCACATTTTTAGGTTTGCAAGGGATTCTGGGAAACAAAACCTGGGGGTAGGCAGACGAGTCACCCCATCCAGAATTCCCCTGGGTGTCTAGTTTTCAAAAATGTATAGGTGTGCTAGGTTTCCCTAGGTGCTGGCAGAGCTACGGCGCAAAAACAAAAGGTAGTCTTTTTGTCCAAAACATGCTAGATTTCACTGGGAAATTGAGGTGCGACCATGTTGCGTTTTGCGCTGTTTCGTGTCGCAGCCACTATGCCTACCCACAGAAGTGAGGTACCGTTTTGATCAGGAGACCTGGGGAAACGATGTTTGGGTGGAAATTTGTTGATCCACGCAGATTCCAGAACTTTCCACCACAGAAATGTGAGGAAAATGTGGTTTTTTTTGTCAAATTCTTAGCTTTGCAAGGGATTCTGGGTAACAAAACCTGGAGATAGGCAGTCGAGTCACCCCATCCTGAATTCCCCTGGGTGTCTACTTTTTAAAAATATATAGGTTTGCTAGGTTTCCCTAGGTGCCGGCAGAGCTAGGGCTCAAAAACAAAAGGTAGTCTCCTTGTCCAAAGAGCGCAAGATTTCACTGGGAAATTGAGGTGCGACCACGTTGCATTTTGCGCCGTTTCCTGTCGTAGGCACAAGGCCGACCCACACAAGTGAGGTACCGTTTTTATCGGGAGACCTGGTGGAACGCTGAGTGGGCGGAAATTTGTTGATCCACGCAGATTCCAGAACTTTCCACCACAGAAATGTGAGGAAAATGTTTTTTTTTTGTCAAATTCTTAGCTTTGCAAGGGATTCTGGGTAACAAAACCTGGTGATAGGCAGTCGAGTCACCCCATCCTGAATTTCCCTGGGTGTCTACATTTCAAAAATGTATAGGTTTGCTAGGTTTCCCTAGGTGCCGGCAGAGCTAGGGTGCAAAAACTACAGGTAGGCACTTTGCCAAAAAAGGGTCAATTTGTAACTGCAAAATTTAGGTATGACCACGTTGCATTTTGCGCCGTTTCCTGTCGCAGGCACAAGGCCGACCCACACAAGTGAGGTACCGTTTTTATCGGGACACTTGGGGTAATTCAGATTTGTAAATCAACTGTTATTACCAATGGAGCTTTCATGCATTTCTTCCTTTCAATGAAAGACATTGTGTAAAAACAAAATCTTTTTGAAAAATGACCAATAATTCTCATGCTAGTATGAGTATTCCCAATTTTTAAAATGTGCAATTATATACTGTTTCTGAACTCTATAATTTGTACCCAATTCAGAAATACATAGGTGTCTTTCATACAGATTATTCCATGTATACATTTTCCAAGACAAAGTGCTCTATACCCAGTAAATGAAAAAATACCATTGCAAGTTGCTGCTCAGTTTTTGGATCTGGGTTCGTCGGGTTCTTGGTGAAACTACAAGTCCTACATATCCACACAACCAGAAAGGTCTAACGGATGTAACGGTATATTGCTTTCCAAGAGCTGTCAAAATTAGAAAAAGTTATAGGTGAAAACGTTGAGACAAAAGGCTGTTTTTATCAACAAATTTTCAATTATTCCAATATCTAACTGTTAGTTTCTATAACGAAACCTTCATGGATTCAGACAAATGACCCTTTTCTGAATTCAGAATTTTGTCTACTTTTCGAAAATGTAAAGCTTTCCAGGATCCATTATTGCTTTCAAACTCATTTCTAGCATTAACTGGAAGGAGGTGGAAAGCTTTAAAAATAGCAAAAATAGGCTATGTCCAAGAAAAATGCCAAAACTGAGTGAAAAAGTTCGGTTCTCTGACAAAAGACTGTAATTTCCTAAAAGCTGAGAAAATGGAGATTGCAGCCCCACAAACCCTTTTTTGATAACATTTTCAGGGAAAAACCCAGAGGCTTTCATTTGCAGCCCGTTTTTCCAATTTTTCTGAAAAAAAAACTTAAAAAATCACTATATTTTGGTTAATTTCTGGGACCCCTCCAAAGGAATCCACAAACCCTGGGCGCCTTTAGAATCCACATGATGTTGGAAGAAAAGGACGCAAATTTGGCGTAGATACCTTATGTGGTC
This sequence comes from Lissotriton helveticus, assembly GCF_964261635.1. Taxonomy (NCBI): domain Eukaryota; kingdom Metazoa; phylum Chordata; class Amphibia; order Caudata; family Salamandridae; genus Lissotriton; species Lissotriton helveticus. The sequence continues at coordinate 1,594,953,594 of NC_136059.1, read as the reverse complement.
AAAAAGTTACAAGGGCCTAAGCGCGCACTACTCCAAAACGCCCAAAAAAAACTTAGCACAGGAGGGGAAAAGGCCTAGCAGCGAAGGGGTTAAGTACTCGCTATGTAACTGATTGACATGATTGTCATTCCTATTAATGATATATACATATGTGCCACATGGACAGCTTGAAATGTGGCATTGATCAGGTTATCCTATCCCATACTGTTACCCGTGTGATCAAGTGATCTGGACATTCTTGATACTGAAGCACTTTCAAAATGTCAGGGGACTGCAAAAACATGAACATAACTGTGAATATATAACTCCCAAGAAACAAAACTTGCGATCTAAAATTATCTTAGCAATAGAACAACATTATTCTTACAGATAATGTGAGAAGTTGTTGAAGACCATTTAACAATGTGCCACATAAGCATGTGGCACGGTGCAGGGTGATTTAATAAAACTGTATGTTAAAAGCCAACCATTTACAACGTTGTAGGAAGTGAACAAAATGTAATGAAGCTGCAGGAGAGGTTATGACTGTTTTAATAGCAGGAGAAGATGATATATCACAGACCAAAAGTACATTGTTCATTCCTTCTGTACTTTAATAACCTAATAATATGTTTCCTCAGCTGATTTCATCATGGAAGTGTTCTAGTTTTGAACATTAAAGTTATTTGTGGTGTGATGTTGGACATATTGATGATGCTCATTAATATTATTTCGTGGACTCCTGAGAAAAGAAGATCATAAACCTTCATCTCTGCATGGAGCAAAATGCTGGGTATGTTGACAGAAATGCTTATTTGAAAATATCTTCTTTAGCCATTAATGCAAAAAATAAGGAATGTAAAATCGTTAAGATTTTATGTATTAAAGGATGTGGTATATGATGCCATACTTTGTGAGCGATCCTGGCTAAAGTGGAAATGATCAGAAATGTGTTTTTAGTTTTATTTATTCATTCTTTTCGTGAGTTATTCATTTTAGTCAATCATACTCTGTGATTTGTGAACATCGACTGTTAAATATAATATAATACAAGCCATGTTTCTACCTAGTTGTAGCTAAGATCATAGAGACGATTTCGTTTTTTTCGTTTTTTCCACATAGATATACCACACCCTTACCCAATCTATGTCAGAGAGTGACCCCAGAATCTGGATTCTCCTTTCAACCTGCGGCCCCACTAGTGCCTAATTTGCAAAATAATGGGGCATATTCTCAAGAAAATGTGGGAGCGTGGAGCAGCGCCAAATTTGGCAACGTCACACTCTGGCATTTTCAAAATGCAGGGATGCGCGGTATTCACAGACATTTGGCACAACCCTGTGTTTTCTCTAGCGCTGCAGTAAATTTAGCTGCCTAGGGCCAACACAGGCACCCTTGCACCATAGTGCAAGGGTGCCTGCTTTGCAGGGAATGATTGTTTATGTGCAGGCGGGAATACAGCACACAGAAATATCAAAATATCATTATTTAATGATTGTCTATGTGCAGGAGGGGACATCTTTCGGCACATAAACATTCTGCAGCACACATAGAAAAGCAAAACCGAGGAGAAATCAAAGTATTTCTCCTAGTTTCACCATTCTAACGGCTTCTCTTGCACGGCATTCGTTTTTGGCGTTAACTCAGATTTACACCTATTGTAATCCTGGGGCAGCATCACAACTAATGGTGTTGCAGAGAAATACCCACAGCATCATCCATTGCACGCCCCTTTGACGCTAAATGATGCATGTAAAGGGGCCTTATTTACAACTCGGCATTAAACCATAGAAAGTGGCCTAACGTCTCTTTGTAAATATGGAGAAGGGCATATCACCATCATAACATTGCTAAAAGTGACATTCTGGTGGTGATATTACCTTGTATTTATGCTTCAATGAGTGCAGATTGGATGTGCGAAAAAAGCTGCTCAGAGGCTTGCGGCCGGCACAATAGAATGTCTGCATGCTGAATGCTAAGATTGTGTTGTCCTGAATCAACCGCAGGCCTCTTTAATCCAGTGCCAGACACCCTGTACCCCTTTATCTCACTCTTGCAGGTTCCTTCATTTTTCGACTGTCTCTTCCTCCTTCTTTCCCATTTGTGCATTTTTCTCTTTCATGGGAAATGTCTAATATGGAGAAATAAGTGCTGGTCCCCAGAAATGACAAATGAAGGTCCTTGGGGTCCCCACCAGCCACCAGCAGCTTACATTAATTACTGGTTGCCACTAAGTACCTTGCACATCACTTTCAAATAGATTTTGAAACTACCTTTGGCAATCATTCTCATGAAGCAAAACACTATGCAATTAAATATATAAATACGTTATTATTATTTTGCATATTCATTCAAACATTTTAAAGCAGGGGTGTCTAATGTGGATATTGGAGAGCCAGTTCTATTGCAGATTTTTAGAAGCACTCAATATGTAAATTAAATTTACAGAGTTTTGTTAAATGCAAATATATATTACACAGGTATCCTGAACATTTTGGCATTGATCCAGCCCTCCTGGACTAATGCTGGCCACCTCAATTTTAAAGGATAGAAACATTTGGATGTAACAACCAGTCAACTACAGAGTTCAAGTATTATACTGAGGTATGAAAGAGACTGGATACTTCAAACACATTTACAACTATGCACATTAGTGAGCTGATATTATCTTCAGAAAGAAATGTGTCCTAATGCGATTTTTTTTCTCAATTAACTTTGGATCAATTATAGTGCATTTAGCCATTCTTCATTTTAATGCAGATATCAAAAAACAAAGTGAGTAGAAGTGACTTGGGAAGGAAAGATAATAATCCTCATATTTCCTTCCCTATTCCAGAGAGATTTCATGTGGCTTTCACACATATTTTGGACCTGATTCACAGTGATCTTTTCAGTGTGTGTTTTAACATCCTATAGCATTCAATACATACTCCTGAACTTCAGTAGTAAATCACAGATTACAGAAGTAAGCAGGGTAATCCAGGTTTACTCCTGGAGCTCAGGACTATGCCTTGACCACTACAAAAGCAAGCAAATGCTAATCACTGAGAAATCATTGTGAATAGGGTTCAAAAGCTGTAGTAATTGTACCATTACTAATGTGACATAGATGCTGGAAGAAAGATTATACACTAGAGCCAGATATGAGAACATTTCGTAAAGTAACTTACTCAATCTCAAGTACTTGTATCTGAAGCACTTGCTCTCTTTAATGTCAAACATCAATTACTTCCTGATGAAGCTAAAACCCACAAAAAAAGTTTGATTAGTGTTTGTGCAGTCACAATGTGAGATTCATTGATGGAAATAAACAATAAACTGTTCTAAAGTTCAAAAACACCTACACGTGCATTCATTTCTTTTTGAAGAATGTTTGCTGTTCCACAGCAACACAAAGACTAAGCATTGAAGGGAGATGACAAACATTTTAGTAATTACAATAATCGGTGTGGGGGGATGCGCGTAAGGCACCTTTCAAGATGGCCACCTGAGAATCAGAGCTCCGCGCTGTGTCTTGAGAAGTAGTTCTAATTTCAGCGGATTCAGTGCCACTCTTCAGCTCAAATAGGGAGATTCATGCAGAAGAACTTCCCCTGAACTTCTTCTTCCTGCTTCTGGCTCCATGAAGCGTCGAAGGACATAGGTTGCGGCCTTCTGGCCGTCATTTTGTACTTATTCTTGTTTGAGGAAATTCTTCTCAGCTCTGGATTTTTACTGAGGTACAGTTTTTTTTCCTTTTTTTCTTTATTAGCTATTGGGAATTTTCTCAGTGCATTTTGGACTCTTCTAGCTATATTTAAAGACTCATGCCACTTGACCTTTTCTTTTTTATTAGAAGGAGATTTTATTAGATTTTTATGCTCATGCTGGGTTAAACGTGTCAGGCTAACTGCTGGGTTGCCTGTGTCAGGCTCTCCCTCCTTAGCGCCCCCTATGCCTGAGTTGCATAATTATGTCAGTGTGGCTCAATCTAATTCTTACAGGACAGCATCTGAATCCATTCTGCCATCAAAAATACAATCACCCTCCTCTACTAATAAAAGGCTTAAGCAAGATCCTCCTTCTCTGCCGAAACATGTTTCGCCTGTATCTTTGGACGCTGTCTTGGAGTAAATATGTGCTTTTAGACAATTTATTGAGGAAACCAGAACATGTCTACAAGTTTTGGATACTAAGGGGTCTTCACTCAATTCCAGGGTGTTCATAGTGGAACAGCGTCAGTGATCTACAAGATGTCTCTGCAAGAGTTTTATCTCTGAAGAGCGTTGTTCTACTCTTAAGGAAGTTTGCTGAGGACCTTGAAAACAGAAATAAGAGCAACAACCTTTGATTGTATGGTCTTCCAGAGGGTCTTGAGGGAGATGACCCTGTGACCTTCTTCGCATTTTCCTATTCCAAACTTCTAGGCCTTCTTGTGTCATTGTCCCTAATTATCTAGCGTGCCAATAGATTGGGTCCCCATCTCTCTTCTTCATCCGCTCCTTCAAAACCATGCAGGATAATCCTCCTATTGTTTTAATTTACTGAGCTTCTGCAAGTTTTAAATGCGCCCAAAGTTAAAAAACAATAAATTTGGTCAGGAGCTCAATTGGTGTTGTCCCAAGATATTTCCACAGTAGTAGCTAAACGACGGAAGGTGTTCCTTGAGCTCAGACCAGCTTTACGTGCTTCGAGTGAGCGGCGCGCTATGGTTTGTTTCATCCATGCTTGTTTAAAGTGACTTTTCAGAACCACACCTCTACCTTTGAATACCCTGCAGCTCTTTGAACATTTCTTCACTCACCATCTGCGAAGTTTCAGTGGTTCGAAAGAGAGTTGTAGCAGCAAAGGAGTGAGGATTAATAGGGTTGTATGTTGCAGTGGCTTATACTTAGCTCACGGGTTGCATGAGAATGGTATGATGTCTAGCAGAGTTTCTTGAATGCTGTATGAGTGCGGTGTTAAGTTGAAGTTGTTATTGGTCTGACGTGATGTAAGATCTCAGGATGATATTATGAAGTGTAGGAGCCACTGTATTGTAATTTGTCTGCTAAGGTTTTGTGAGGCTGTTGTGAGACATCGTCGGCAGCCCGGTTGAGATAGGGACTTGCCTTTGTATGTGACAGTGAGGAAGGATCAGTGCCATGAACCTTTTGCATAGAGGGAAATCATACTGATCAGGGGAATTTCCACAGCCCGAGGTTTTATTTTGAATGTGTGGTAGAATGCAAATATTTCTTCGGTGATTGCATTCTGTTGATTTCTTTAGTAAAGTAGACAATTGTTGTTTATTGTTATTTGAATTTTAGGTGTTTATGTATGTTGGTGGAAATTATATAGAAGGGTTAGCCGCTTCGAGTAGCTAGAAGGGGTTCATAGTGTTCTGCTCAGGGATTGGAGAGTTTGTGTAAAGCCTCTCAGTTATTGGTTGTTCATGTCATTTAGTACCACACTGTTATTGGTCAGTGATCTGGTATAAGAATTGTGGAGAAAACATTGTTTCTAGGTTGTAATTATTACTATTTCTATGTGCTAATATATTTGTGGGGAACATGAAATGTTTTAAAATATTATGTAATTTGGATAGGGCAGATGTGATAATACCAGTCAGAAAGGAAGAAAAGACACTGAAGATACAGCAGGTTGTTATATGACGATAAACATAGGGCTTCACACATGTATTTGACTTAGTCAATGGTACAAGACAATTGAAAAAGAAGATGCACTGGCATGTCTACGCTATGGTACATTTAATGTGAGAATCATTGAGAATTTGAGAAGAATTTTATAAGAGATGAAACCATTGCCTAGACCAACATAGTTTGAAGTGCTCAATGCATGAGAGTGTGCGGCGCAAAGGCAGTGTGCACTTATGTGGATGCTAGGAGGCATGTAGAACAGAAAAGGTGGAGAACTGACATGATAGAAGGAGAGAAGTTATACCCTGCATTAACCATCAAAGAAAAAATGGGACAGGGAGAAAGAAGGAGAAAAGAGACAGGTAAAAAGGATCAGGAGGAAAGTGAGAGGATAGAGATAGTGACACAAGTGATAGTCTTCTAGATGTGTTTTTGTCAGAACGTCCACCTATGACAATGATCCTCACATGATGAACGGGGAGCACTAACGTGAGTGGTCCGACTGGAGTGGCTACCACATCAGTGAATGGGAATTCAAATGCAATAGGTACTACTCCTGTGAATGTTAATCAAAATATGATGGGAAGGATGTCTAGGATGTGTGTGCCTAGCATTTCCACAGCTCTCAATGCTCCAGATGACCTTAGTGTTCCGGTTACTATTAGTCCAGTAGTTCCTACATCCCATCCTAATTCAGCAGGAAAATGAGACTTAATTTCAGGGAATGCCCCTATGAGTTCAGGAGCAGGAGGATTTGTTCCCTTAGTTCCAGACAATACAAGTTCCCCTTGAGGTGCGAGTGCCGACCTATCAATTAATCAAACTAAATTTAGAACTTTTGAAGGACATTTCAGGGATTACCAGACAATGATACTATCACATAGGATCCATTCCCAAATGCCAATAGTAGTACACCTAGAGAAGGAAGAATGACACAAGCTACTGGGGGCAGTCTATTCTGAGTGTCCAAGAATTGTATGAGTGGATAAAAACCTTTAATGAACTATCAAATGGAAGTGAAAGTACAGAGTTGAGTCAGGGGACAATCAGGTCAAAGCTGAATTGGTGGATGTAGTCAAATAAAACTGGAGCTAGACGAAATGATAAGTAGAAGTCTTGAATTATCCCAAATAGATGACTTACAGCCAAATTAACTCTTGTTTATGATCAATGGAACAGTTCCTCTACGCTTTCCAGTTTGACAGTCATGTTTTAGCATGGTGCTGAGTTCCTAAGGGGTATAAAAAGAGTCAGCCCATCTTCAACCGGAACATGAACAAGAATCTGGATTCTTTGATCAATCCTTGCAATTCAATGTTGGCACAATACATTGATGATGTAATGATTGTGTCAAACACTGAGAAGCCTGCAAGATTGATACTATTGCCTTGCTGAACCTTTTGGCCGAGAATAGACATAAGATTCCCCAGATAGGTTGCAGTACTGTTTGACAAAGGTCCTGTATCTAGAAAATTACATTGTGAGAGGTGCTGTTATGTTTGATATAGGTACCCTAATATAGGCCCGGGTAACATCACACCCCTTCACCTACATTACCTCTCCCACACTACACTGTAACAAGCCTTTTAGATTGAACCTATACCTAGTTTTAGTCCTGGGTGCAGAAGGAGGGTTTCTCCTAAACAATAGAGTCCTATAACTCCATCAATAGACTCACAGAGTATGAATGGATATTCATAAGGGTTCTTAGAAACCAGGCTGGGGCTACACCACTTTCCTCCCCACATCTGCATACACGTATATTCCCATACGCCATCCTCACATCCAACAATGGCTAATACAAGCAACAAGGGACAATGGAGCCCTAGATACATTCTGTATAAATATAGCACCTCTTGCTAGTAGTTAGAGGGAAGCAAGGCTTCCTGGCCGACACACTGACCAGAGGCGCTGAAGCGTGCAGACGCTCCAGCTGACAGTGGTCTAAACATCCCTCATAGGGTGTCCAATTCAGGACCAAGAAGGGCTTCTACATTCTCACACATCAGGTAATGGGGTTCGACTAAATCCTAGAGGGATTCTTGGCTATACACCTCCCCACATGCTAGGTACACTTTGGTACATCTAGATAGGCATTGTAGGAATACACTCACTTTTATCATGCATTTTATATTCATGTGTTTATTCATGCTTATTGCAAGATGGTAAAACTGTACTATCCTTTTATATTCATTGTACTGCTAATCATATAACTCTGATACTGTCTAATGGTTGTTGCAGCTCATATATTTTACACAAGAATAAAAACTGTTCAATAAATCCTTATTGAAATGCCCAGACTGTTTATTCTGTGTATCCTTGAGATAAACTTAATATGCACAAGTGACTGAGCGAAAGGTAGTACATTGTTTCCACGATCCAGAGGGATCAAGGTTGTCATGTTCTAAAGGTTGCTTGAAACAATTTTCTCCCCGATAAGAGGAGACACTAGTGGCACTGTGAGCTAGCTAAATGCAAACAGGCTAACATTTCTTGGTGGGGGTATACGGAACCAGTCTGCCACTAATCCCACAGTTTAATTTATCGAAACGTGCAGGTCCTGCATGGCTACTATAGGAACTACACAACATGGTGCCACCAACATTGGTTTGGTACTTATTTAACAGTAGAATCTGAGTAGTTCAGTTGTGCTAATTCTCAGAGACCCCTACTCACAAACACCAGAGACGTCTGGAGTGGGTGGACACAAACTCTGCCATAGCTGAGTAGGCGAAATATGCTATACATTGGCTGCTGGTTAATCAAGCTTGACAGGACATGGTGTTCCTAAAAATTGTACAATATTACCTTAGCTTAGTTCCCTTGAACAAACTTGAATTTGAATTTTGAATTTTAAAATATTTGTAAAGCGCTCTTATACCGAAACCGGTTCCATGGCGCTAGATAGCCGAGAGTCAGTGGGGAGACGAGCTAAGCTGCAACAGACCTGGAGAACAGAAGAGTCTTCAACTGCTTACGGAACTCCAGATAGGAGGGAGACATTCTGAGGGAAAGTGGGAGTGAGTTCCAAAACGATGGGGCCAGCACGGCAAATCTGGCCCCACCAGCCTTCTGTTTCCTAAAACGAGGGACTGACAGAAGGAACAGGTGGGTAGAGCGGAGTTCTCTGAGCGGAACATAAGGGGAAATAGCATCGCACAGGAAAGTGGGGGCGGTCCCAGCTCTGGCCTGATAGGTAGTACAGCCCAGCTTAAAAAGCGCCCTCTCCCTCACAGGGAGCCAGTGAAGAGACTGAAGCAAGGGAGTCGTATGATTGGACCTTGAAAGGCCAAAAATCAGGCGGGCCGCCTGATTTTGAATCAGTTGAAGTCGGTGGATAAGGTAAGCCGGAGCGCCATTAAGAATGACATTCCCATAGTCAAGGCGCGACAGCACCATGGCCATGAGAATGAGCTTAAGTGCAGCCGCAGAAAAGAAACGTGAAACCCTCCGGATGGTCCGGAGGGAGAGGAAACAAGCAGACACCACCGAATTGATCTGAGTGTGGAGGGTAAGCTGTGGGTTAATGAAAATGCCCAAAGTTTTAACTTTAAGAGCTGGGAGGGGGGGGACCGAGAGAAGGGGGCCAGAAGGAAGGGGACCAAGGGCTGCAACCACCCCCCGTCAAGACCAGCTCGGTCTTGTCCGGATTTAGTTTGAGGTGGTTGCAGTTCATCCACCCTTGGATGAAAATCATAACCTTTTGGAAATTAGTGGACGAGGAAGGGGAGGATGAGAGGTCAAAAATGAGTTGGAGGTCATCGGCGTAATTGAACACCGAGACCTCCATCTGCTGTAAAGAAATAATGAGGGGTGAAATGTATAAATTAAATAATAAAGGAGATAAGGACGAGCCTTGTGGTACTCCACAGGTTACCTTCCGAGGGGGGCCCTAAAGTTAGCCAGTTGGACGGCCTGTTCCCTGTCGGTCAAAAAGGAGCGGAGCCAGGCAAAGGCCGTGCCCCCAATGCCCGCCGCTTGGACACGGGTTAACAAGATGTCGTGGTCCACCGTGTCAAAAGCGGCGGACAGATCTAACAGGACTAGGGCCTGTGGCCGGCCAGTGTCAATCCCCTCCCTAAGTTGGTCCATCACTGACACCACCACCTTCTCAGTTGAGTGCAGCGGGCGGAAGCCCGCCTGTCGGGTGGAAAGGGCGCCAGTGGATTCTACGAAGGAACTGAGAGACCGGGTGACGTGGGCCTCTGAGACCTTCGCACGGTAAGGGAGGAGAGAGATGGGGCAGTAGTTGGAGGGTAGAGATGGATCCGCCCATGCCTTTTTCAGAATCGGGATGACAACTGCCGACTTGTGTGCAGAGGGAACAGTGCCACTACTGAGGGAGTGGTTAATAACGGTCAAAGGAGGAGAATGGCAATTAGAAAAGAGCTCTTTGAGAGCAAATGCTGGACCTACATCCAGGGGTGATCCCGATGTAGTCCGGGCCAGGAGGGGAAGCAAAGAATCCCGGGTGAGGAGGGGAAACTCAGTGAATGAGGGGGTGGGTAGGGTAGGGGGGGCAAGGAAGGAGTCCGGAGGTGAAAGGGGAATGTTGGCCTTAATGAGGGCAATCTTTTCAAGGAAATAAGAGCTAAGAGTGTTGCATAGCGTCTGAGAAGGAGGGATTTTGAGGGTCGCCCGGTCAGAAGCAGCAAGCTCGTAGACCGTGGCAAAAATCTCCTTTGACTGATTGTCAGCCGACAAAATTCTCCCTGAAAAGTACTCCCTCTTAGCTTTTAGGATGTCGTGTTTATACTCCTTCATAGACTGAACGAAGCGAGTTTTAAGCTGGGGACAATAGGAACGGCGCCAAGCACGTTCAGCTCTGCGGGTGGCGAGCTTTTTGTCCCTTAAGGCAGGGGTAAACCAACGGTTAGCCGCATGGGCGCACTTGATGGTCACTCTCTTGAGGGGGACGGTAGAGTTGCGCGCCTTTAGCAGCCAGTTGTTAACGATGGAAAGTTGGGTAGGGAGAGGGAGGTCAGAAAGCTCAGGACTGGTGGCCGCAAGGGCAGAGCAAACTGCGGGGAGGACCGCCTTGTCCCATTTTCTGGCCCAGATGTTTTTGGGCAGGGGGGGTTGGGCGGTCGACCAAGGTCGGCCGTGAAGCAGATGAGCGAGTGGTCGGACCAAGAGCACGGGGCGATAGTTGGAAGGTCCATGGGGATGTTAAGAGACCAGATTTGATCGAGTTGGTGGCCTTTAATATGGGTAGCCGTGCGAAGCTGAGGAGTGAAGTTGAGGCTAGTGAGCAAAGCCGTAAACTCCTTGGATCTGGTATCTTCCGCCTGGTCATTCGGCCAATAATTCAGGTCTCCAAGCAACAGTATAGCGGAATTATTCACCACAAGCGTGGCCAGAAGATCCTCAATGGAGAGTGGTGGCAGATCTAGAGGGCATCACAGTAAGGGTAGAACAGAGAGGAAGGAGCTGAGGGGCAGAAGTGTCAGGGTGCAAGGTAACCGGGGTGGGGGTTACGTAGGCCAAGTGAGCCAATGCGTTCCAATAAAGAAGCAGGCGGTGAACGGGGGTGCCAGAGTGAATGAAGAATAGCTGAGGAATACCTGAGTGGAGAAAGGGCATGGTGACCGAGCCCGGGCCCCGACCGGCCGCGGACGGGCGCAGACGGGCTTAACTCTGGCGCGACTCCGGCGTGCCTACGTCGCGCCCGCTGCGCTCGTCCGCTGCGCTGACGGAAAGGGGCCATCTAAGTAGTGATGCGGTCAGGGGGAGTGGCTGAGGTGTTCAGGCCAGCTGCCCAACCCAAAATGGCGCCCACAGTCACCGGGGGTCGCCGTTAAGCGGACAGCCCACGGAGGTAGGTGGCTTTAGGCAGGCTGTTAAATAACAAGTGGCGGCTAGTACTCAGCGGGGCCACAAAGAGAGTTAAAAAATACAATTGCCGCTGCTCGCGATCAGCAGGGCGGGGGGTAGGTAAAGGTCTGGAAAAAGTGCTCGCAATCAGCAAGGAAACAAGATTTTAAAAATGCAAACTTCTTCATTTTAAAATGACTGAGGCTGAAAATAACGCAGTATTGGAGCGTCGCCTCTCTGCAGAAGATGAAGAGGTGGATGGAATCCTCATCCCACCTTAATTCAGACGTACTATCACCCTAAAACTACTAGAACATGGTTTATGAGCAAGGGGTAGCTTAGTAGCTTTTGTAATTGAGGCACACAAATCAAACAAAACAGCAGTATTCTGATTGTGGGTTACATCCCCAAAAGAAGATGCTAGAACACACACATTTCACTCTTACACAGAGGGAGATGCACTAGAGGAATATGGGGGCATATTACCAACAACTAGCGATAATTATCGCTATGTTGGTTTAGCGGCGATATTTTTATCGCCGAGCTGCGGCGATTTTTATCGCTTAGGAACCTTGCTATTATCAAGGTATATCTCCTAAGCGATAAAAATCGGCCAAAATGCATGAATATCGCTGAAAAGTCAGCGATATTCATGCATTACCGAGCTAATGCTCTTAGCCATGTTATCCACCTACCATTGGATAACATGGCTAAGAACTGCTCAGGGGCAGGTGTTAGCTTTTGGAGATATTCGCGCTTAGCGCGAATATCTCCAGAAGTTGGCAATAGGAGATAGCGATGTTAGCGACTGTTTCCAGTCGCTAACATCTTGGCACGCCCACTTTGCATGTCATTAGTGATAAATATCACTGACATGCAAAGCGGGGCCCAAGATGGTCGCTATCTCCTACTAGCTGTCGCTAACTGGTGTTAGCGACAGCTAGGTAATAGGGAGATAATTTTATCTCCGCTTTCTTGGCTTTTAAAGCCAAAAAATCGGAGATAAACCCCCTTGATAATATGCCCCATGGTCCTTACGAGGCCATAGAAGTTCCACTCATGTACCAGGAACTTTTCTTACTGGTTTAAAGGTGCCCTACCCCACTTAAGACACAGATTAGGCCCGCTTGGAGGAGACGGGCAACATGGCCAATATTAGCGGCCTATACTCCACATCCTGACATTGATACAATGCCACAACCAGACTTACTCATACAACACAAAGATTTATTTAGAATCTACAGTTGCAACAAATGGTAGCCAATCACAGGGTACAGCAACTAAAATAACTCCACAAGCATCACACGCGGTAATGGGCAAAATGCCCAAAAAACATGAACAAATACCTTTCTGGGTAGCTCAGAAAATAACTCAGCTAGAGGCAGGATTCATAAATACTACCACGTTTGAAAAACACAGAATGCTGACAATCTGCTTGCCCATGGGATAACACTACAGTTAGGGGATTGTACCTCATGGGATACAGACTTCGCTGTCATATATACCAGAACACATGGTATTCCTTTATTAGCGGTAATACCTGATGTATTAAGACAAATACAGAACGAGTACGGTGTACAGCCTGCTCTTAAATTGGGGATGAAGTTATTAAATAACTAGGACCGGGTATCAGCCATAATACAAGTTTATATGAAAGGGGAAGCAGCGTCATTGGTAAACCACCAATGCCTAAGGGAAGTAGGTCCGTTGGATCAACATCACAAACTGTCCAAAATAATCGAAAGTGCTTTTGTAGAATTAGGCAGAGACAGTTTGGGTGGGAAACCTTAAAACCACCACTGATGGGCAGTCCTGAAAAAGACACTTCTAAGCAGACACCTGTTTCTTCTTCTTAAAAGAAGTGAGATAGTAAAAAACCACAAAACTTTACAGAAAAGAGATCTCTATCCTGAGATAGATATCTGCCACAGGAGCCCTCTGAAAAGAGGTATAGTCTCAGGAATAGGGATAATATTAAGAAACCTAACAGGTATCAGGACACTGATACATGTTCCTCTCATTCCTTTCAGAGCTCGACGAAAACCTCAGAAAGAGAAGGACGGTCAGAACCCAAAGAAGAGCGTACAAAGCCCAGAGACAAGCAGCACACACACAATACTATACTTCGAAAAAAGAAGACAAGCTAAAATCAAAATCTCAATTTAAGAAAAAGAAAGTTGCAGGTTGGAAAATCAGACATGCCCAGCATACTGAGGACGCAGCTTCTGAATAGGGAATGGGCTCAGACGATGCTAGACCGTACGGCAGAAGTAACAACAGCTTTCCAGAACCTGAAGGAATTTTTGGTGACCACAGACTTGAATGATTACATCATGGAGGAAACACCAGGCACAAGGGTGAGTTTTCCACATAAGACATTGGCTGTCCAAAATGCATTGATGAATAACATTGTGCAGAAAGAATACAAAACAACACTTGACATCTCAAATGGATTTTTTTTTTTGCCAAAATATAGTGCCTGAAAGCAGGTATTTGACTGCATTCTTAGCGTTAGGGTTCCAGCCACAATTTTGTAGTCTCCCTGAGGGGTATAAGAACAGCTCTGGGGTATTCTCAGCAAAAGTAACTGAGTTACTCCAAAAGTTTTATGAGGAAGCATTGTCCTATGTGGATGATATTTATCTGATGGATGATGACTTAAAAAAAGGCACTGGACCAGGGTGAGCACCATTATTATGGGATTCGCCTCTAAGGGCTACAAATCTAACTTTAAAAAATCAAAAAATGCCCACCTCAGTGTCCTGTTCTTAGGATATCATTTTTTAAGTGAAGGAAAAAGCCTGGCAGCTAACTTTGTAGAAAAGTGTGCGCTGCTCCAATGTCCAAAAGCATTAAAAAACTTAAATCAATACTGGGATTCCTAAATTTTGGCAGAACATACATTTTGGATTACCCAGAAAGAGTAAAACCTTTCTATGACTTAATAAAACCTGACTTTCAGTTAGACATTGGACACAGGAACATTCCAATATCCTACGTTCATTACAAGAAGACATGATAGCTTCCAAACACTTACAAACATGAGTAAGCGTACGCCACTTGGTTATCCGTGTAATAGTGGGTCAATGAGGGTACAACTACTAAACTTTTAATAAAGGCAAAACAGTACCAATCGCGTACAAATCACACCTCTACACGAACACAGAAATGCATTTCACTTCAACAGAGGAAATACTGACAGCAGTTCAGACCGCTGTAGCAAGAGAAAGAGCACTGGCTCAGGGGAAGCGCATAATTGTTGTCACCCCGGTACCAGCCTTAGAGGCTGTTGCAAAGACTAGTATTCCACATGCAAAATTCTCTTACAGGAACGGATGTTGAATATGGGTTTGATCCAAGTTTAAGAACACAAGCATTCCTGCAATACGATCAAGAATATCCTCTACCAAATGAACCTTTGCCTCTAGATTAGTGTGAATATATTATTTACACTGATGGATCTGCTCAACCAGCCATAGGGAGTAAGCAACAATACACTGTGGCATGTGCTATCGTTAAAGTTTACATGCAGGATGAAAAGTTCCATCCAAGTTGCACTAAAAAGGAATCTCTAGGAGACTGCACTGCTCAGTTGGCAGAACTAAAATCACTAATACTGGCACTTGTAAATACAGAAGTCACAGGAATTATGCAACTTACTGTATACAATTTAGGAAGTAAAAAAGGGAAAAGGGGAAAGGGAAGGAGAGAAGCCTATAAAGTCATATATTCAAAATAAATGTATACAAATTTCAAAGAACATTATAATTTATTGCATATTATGAAAAATATAAAAGAACAACTTTTCATTAAAAATAGAGGACCAACCAAACGGTAATGGATGGCTGTTAAGTCAGCTCCAAATCGGAAACGAAATCCAAAATAGATACCCGTGTCCATAGGTTATAGTCACATCAATAATGGATATCCAAAATCCACTAGGTACTGCGTCCAATAAATTGGCGATATTCTCGTCTTCAGCGAGGCAGTATTACTCTGTCCACGCTTCGGGATATCCCCGAATGAAAAGTTGTGTAACGCTCAAGCAAATTCAAGTCCTGATGATGACCGTACAATAATACAGCGATCGAAACGCCGTCGACGCTTTTTGTGGCCATAATTTGTTAGAAGGGCACACTATTTTTGTTTGTGCTGTTTCTTTCTACATGTAATGTCTATTGTTAAGCCACTGGTTTGGTTTATGATATGTTTGTTTTTTTGTATGCCAACATTCTGTCTTGAGCGTAATTGTTCTTTTATATTTTTCATAATATGCAATAAATTATGATGTTCTTTGAAATTTGTATAAATTTATTTTGAATATATGACTTTATAGGCTTCTCTCCTTCCCTTTCCCCTTTTCTCTTTTTTACTTCCTAAATTTTATACAGTAAGTTGCATAATTCCTGTGACTTCTCTACCTGAACCTTCTGTTGGGTATATCGATTGTCTGTCCCTGGTTCAGGGTTGTTGGACTGCCCCTGTAGTTTTTGAATGACTTGTAAATACAGTTCACGAATTCCCCATAGTAATTGTGTGTGATTCCTTTTACTATGTACAGTTGTACAATGAGCACTTACACCATTGGGAACTAAGCAGGTTTAAAGATGCGAAAGGTGGCACAATTAAGCATACAATGCTATGGGAACAGGTAGTAGAGTTGAAAAACGAACTACCACGAGCTCATGTGATACACACATTGAGTCACAGTGTGATGGCGTTCGCGTTGAAGGGAATTCATTGGCTGATGAAGCGGCACAGGAGGCTATACGCACGGCTTCCGTAGCTGCAATTACTTGCTCTAAAACAAGAATAGGCACACAGGCGTTGCAGCAACTATTCCTTTATTGAAACAATGCTATTGGTGGCCTGGACTGGCCAAACAAACTAAAGACTACGTCTTGAAATGTGACATCTGCCAACAGATGAAAAGCTCAACCATAGCACGCCCGGCACAGACACCATTATTAAAATCAGAAAACCTCTTGCTTGTGTATATTTGGCCCACTGTTGCTCCTTACAATCTGATGAGGCATACAGGTATATCTTGGTGGCAGTGAATTCATGCTCCAGATTCCTTTGGGTTTTGTCCCAGCGCTCAGCTGACGCTCAAACTGTTATGATAAATTTGCGAGTCTTTACAGGGGCATACACAGTTACATACTGGCTGTACCCCGGCGTTTAGCTCCCTGGCTTACAAACAGGCCATGAAAAGCATGGGCGTAGCATTGCAGGCCTACTCAACCGTACCATCCTGAGGGAATTTCGGTTGTGGAGAGGAAAAACCGGGACTTAAAGCAATCTCTAACAGCTAGGGTATTAGGTAAAGGATGGTAGTTGGGTCAATCACTTATATGGGGTACAGAGAGCCCTCAATAACCAGCTAAGAAGTTCTCTAGGGGGTGTCACGCCATATGAGGTCCTATTTGGGATGAGAATGTGGGTACCTGATCTTGATTGTGAAGGTGTAGTGGCGGATGGGAAACAATTTCTTATCCATGATCATTTGGCTGTTTTACAGGATCTAAATGATTCCATGACAAGACAAAGTAACGTCCGCACAAAACAGACCGCCACTGGGGAATTTAAGGAAGTAACGGCAAGACCTGTCTGGATACCAAAAGTCGGGGATCTGGTCAGAAAAATATAGCAGACAAAAAAGAATTTGAAGCATTCTACAGAAATCCTGTACCTGTCCTAGCAGTACAAGGAACAAGAACTGTGCTGCTCCCGTCTCTTGCTGGAAAAAAGCAGAAAAGATGTGTCTCCATTACCTTAATCAAACCACACTATGTGGCCAATACTGAACAGTAGGCCTGTGGACTTCACAGTAGCAGATACCCTCCTCTCGCTACAATCCAGGAAGTTCAAACAGAAAGACTCATCACATTTAAAGAGTCTCCTGTACAGAATGAAGGACTATGCAGCAATACTATGAAACTCGTTCCTCTTGAACCTGAACTTCAAAATCAATCTCAAAATATTCACCAGATTGCAATTAGACCAAACACAGACGTCTACATCAAGATGCCTCGATGAGAGCAAAATGTGATTTCAACAAATCCCGATGCAATTCCAACAATTGATCGAATTGCTTCTGGCTACTTTATGAACTTTGATACCGTTTCTTTGGATCCAAGTGAACTGGAAACGACGCCAGCCCAAAAACCATACAAGCAACAAATAAGTAACTTTCTGTACTTTCTTCAAAAGACATACCTGGTATCGCCTTGGGTTGAACTCTGGGTAATTACTGGGATATTGTTTTGTGAACAAAGAGACTTGTCATCAGTGAACATTACAGCAGTTCCTATACCGGATGGTATAGTTTGGGGCAAGTTTGATTTCGATATATTCGGCCCTACCAAACTTTTAAAAATATCTCATTATTTCAAATTTCATTAAGTGATATCATTACCTCCAGTACTTTTTCTGATGATTGGGACACTGAAACTGTTAATACCATGTTGTCTGATTTAGAAAACACTGCAGCATTTCTAAATACTGAAATGTTAGAAGAGAATTCAGACTATGACACTTTGTGCTGTTACCAACATTATGGTCATAATTTTTTGCACAAATCTATTTCACCTAGAAATGTTTTTCTGTTCCATCAATGGGAACATTACCCGACACCACCAAAAAGAAGTTTGCAAACTTTTGCACAGAAATTTTCATATTTTTCAGTATTTAACACCACGGATTTAACCTCATTTTATTATGATTTTGCACCGACATCGGCTCTAAAAATCATGCTGACTAACACCAAACAGATTGACTCTACTTCCTTTATTGCCCAACTATCTGAAACAGGGTTTTGACCTATGGAAGGACACAATAGACTTAAAATCAGTCTGGGGATCTAAGGACTGGCAAGTCCAGGGAACACAAGCACTATTTCGAGCATACCTCATTCCACAGCAGATGATATTTCTAAAGGAAACTGTGCAACAGACATCCTGTCTTGGATTAGCCAAGATAAAGGACCTTAACACACCTTAGTCTCCAACACCATCACAGGGGTGGCAAAATTCGGCTTCACAGGATGGGGCAACAGTAGATGACATTTTACAGTACCATAGATCAGACCCTAATTAGAAAGAATGGGTGGTATGGCCCTTAGACACAAACATATGTCATAAGAGATTCTTGGGTATTACCGAAGGGTACAGTATCAACAGGCCAGACCCACGCTATGTACAAAGAGAACACCTAGGAGTAGTAACATCCTATAGTGTTGGGAAGTTGTGCCTTGATTGGCTAGAAATTTCAACACTCACAGAAGTAAAATAACACTTAACCTTACTCACACAAGATATGGATCTAAGTGATTTTTTACTAGGTCCCAGAAAGACACGTCAGAAATGTTTCATATATGCTGGCATTTACACTGCCTACAATGAAATCTGGAAAATATCCCAACAACAGGCCACAAAGAGAATACGAGAAATAGACAGTAATAACTTAGAAAAATCATTAGCGGTGGTAGAAAATTGGTTAACAACTTTGTCCTCCAGAATATATTCTTTAAGCAACATTGTGTCTTCATTAGATAGACATCCTACAACAAGATTTGGCCATATTACAACTCAGACAATCTCAATTACGTTCTATCATGTTATTAAGCCAAACACTGCAATCATTGCGTGCAGGCTTTGTGTCTTAGCTTTTTATAAACAGTTCTTCTCTGTTTTCTGAATATATTCTAACAGATAAACAGGTTGAAATAGCACAAAGGGGAGCTGGAAATACAATGCTGCACATTGAAAAAGTGGAACGACTACCATTTACAGTAACGGAAGCTCCGTCTACTGAGTGGCTAATCCATGGCCACATAACTCTACCGGTTACTGCTTTTCAGTTTCAATATTGCTTTGAGCAAAGGCAGACGGGCAAGTATGAAAAGATGGGTAAGGAATACCGTAAAGAATAATGAGATTTACCATAGATTTCGATGCCGGTGTGGGGATTGAGAAGTGTTTCTAAGTGGTACAAACTGCAAGAACGATTCTCTTGTGTGCCAGGACATTACATTGCACGGGACTTGTAATGGGTCGGTAGCAAACTTGTCCTGCCACATGAAAGGAACTTCAGCTGCCGTGATTAAACCGGTGTTCGAGCTGCACTTGAAGGTGAGTTACTTGATGCTGAATGATCAAGGTTGTGTGGTATCCTTCTGGGCATTGCCTATCTTGTCGCTGTGAACTCCAAGGTTACTTGCTGTATGCAAGTATTGTTTCCCCCAACAAGTACAGTCAGGGAGGCATCGTTCTGGCCTTCATTGAATGTTTCTTTTATACAATGTGATGCTTTGAGTAGATTGAAAGCCATGCTTTTACAGCAAACCATACCCTTAACCTCAGCTTGATTGACTTTTGATCTTCAAATCCCAAGGACATCGACTGAGATAAAGGCACTTATACTTACAAACTGCCCCATTCATTTCACAGAAATGATGGGTCGTATCTTTAATATGACGGATACGAGTAGTATTGTACACCTATTTAAGACTATAGGGTCAGGATTTCTTAGCACCTTTCAGACAATCCTCTGAGTTATTCCAAACTTTATACACTCCGTATTTGGAAGCATTTTTGAAGGTCTACCGCTGATCCTGCTGTCAATGGCGGGAATCCTGATTGGGCCATCCATTGCATATCAGATGAATGACAATCACCAATGGGATGGCAAAAGCACTCCTGGAGCGGAGATACCGTGAACGCATGGTGCAACATCTAGACACACCTCGCCTACGAGAACTGAATGCCTCTTGGTTCCTATCATTTAGGCCAGTCTGGATGGACTGCATCTTTCCTGTTCTTTGATGCCTGTTTTGCGGTGACAAATGTGTGTTGGACCTTTGTCTGACACTTGCAACGGACACGCCTGCGGACTTCAATACCAGGCTGGAACCCCTGAGGTCGCATGCTCGGCAATGTCCCCAGGGTACTCCTATACTGATAACTACATTCCTCAACAACCCGCAGGTGCCTTTTAGAAATGTGGTGAGCTTCAGGTCCACCACTAGCACCCACTTATCGACTATAGCACCGGCTGCCTCTACACCAGCTATTGGCAGCACTGAATATCATCTATGCTACATTGACGTACTTTGCAAGATGTTACAAGGACCGTCCACTGCAGCAGCAAGCAACAATGAGGTTGCGTCTCCCAGCCAGGACATTTAATCTATAATTGGCTCATCGTGTGCTGGGAAAGAATTAGAATTTTCCTTTTTCTAAACTTAACTAAATTTGGAACATTTCCTGAAAATTGACACTTTCTCACTGAAAAACATGGCCTTTTGACAATTGTGGAAATTCAAATTACATAAACTTAATTAGGACTGTGGCTTAGCAATTCCAAACAAATGATTTTCATAGTAAAAATAAATGTTTTCCCTTCTTTTTAAAATGATTTTACAACAAGATTTTTACAAAGCTCATTTATAAATGTTTTATGCACAAACTATCTAGTAAAGTACACTAGCATTTTTATCATTGTTGACTGTTCGGAAGAGACATCGATGTTATGTTTCATATAGGTACCCTAACATAGGCCCGGGTAACATCATACCCCTTCACCTACATTACCTCCCCTACACTGCACTGTAGCAAGCCTTTTAGGATTGAACCTTTACCTAGTTCTAGTCCTGTTTGCAGAAGGAGGGTTTCTCCTAAACAATAGAGTCCTATAAC
This sequence comes from Lissotriton helveticus, assembly GCF_964261635.1. Lineage (NCBI taxonomy): Eukaryota > Metazoa > Chordata > Amphibia > Caudata > Salamandridae > Lissotriton > Lissotriton helveticus. Next base: position 1,594,932,485 of record NC_136059.1, on the reverse strand, counting down.
TCCAACAATAGACTCACACAGTATGAATGGATATTCATAAGAGTTCTTAGAAACCAGGCTGGGGATACACCACCTTTCTCCCCACATCTATGTACATGGTTCATCACATACCTCATCCTCAAATCCCACAATGGCTAATACAAGCAACAAGGGACAATGAAGCCCTAGATACTTTCTGTATAAATATAGCACCTCTTGCTAGTGTTAGTTAGAGGGAACCAAGACTTCCAGGCCAACACACTGACCAGAGACGCATGCAGTCGCTCCAGCTGACAGTGGCCTGAACATCCCTTGTGGGGTGTCTAACTCAGGACCAAGAAGGGCTTCTACATTCTCACACATCAGGTAAACAGGTTTGACTAAATCCTAGTGGGATTCTTGCCTTTACACCCCCCCAACATGCTAGGTACACGTAGGTACATCTAGATAGGCATTGTAGGAATACACACACTTTTATCATGCATTTTATATTCATGTGTTTATTAATGCTTATTGCAAGATGGTAGAGCTGTACTATCCTTTTTTATTCACTGTACTGCTAATCATATCTCTCTCCTACTGTCTAATGGTTGTTGCAGCTCATACATTTTACACGAGAATAACAACTGTTTAATAAACCCTTACTGAAATGCCCAGACTGTTTATTCTGTGTATCCCTGAGATAAACTAAATGAGCCTGAGTGACTGAGCAAAAAATAGTACATTGTTTCCATGATCCTGTGAGATCAAGGTTGTCATGTTCTAAAGGTTGCCAGAAACTATTCGCTCCCCGGAAAAGAGGAGACGCTAGTGGCACTGTAATCTAGCTAACTGCAAACAGGCTAACAATTCTCGTGGGGGTGAGCGGAACCAGTCTGCCACCAATCCCACAGTTTATGTTATCCAAACGTGTAGGTCCTACATGGGTACTATAGGAACTACACAACAGTGCAAGGAAGTTGTTGCAGGAAACAATATCCGCAATCAGGCAGATGAATTTTGCTGATGGCTCAGAAGGAGGTTAGGAAAATTTTGGGAATGGTAGGCTACTATAACCAGTGGATTCCCAATGTTTCCCTAGTGGGAAGCCTTTACAGAGGCTGGCACACAAGGATGTGTGGGATCCGGTGCCCTGGAACAATGACTATGTGGTTTCATTCCTGAGTTGATTGAAGGCCTCTGTTGCACCACGGTGCTAGGAATGCCTGATTACAACAAAGCATTTTCTCTTTTCTGCAGGGAGAGAAAGAGCCTTGCTCTCTCTCAATTTTTCAGCTACATTTGAACCTGTAGCCACAGCGTACCTGGGATGTGTGGCAACCACAGGTGTCCGTACTGAGAGAGGCAAGAACATTGTGATATGCCACCCTTTGACAGTTTACATTCCCTATTCTATCAAAATTCGGTTTACTAGAACTCATACACAGCACCTGTCAAATAGCTGCTTCACTAAGTATGAGTTTTTCTTGCATAGGAAAACGCCACATTAAACTGTTATGCTATTTTTTAACCCTGCCACTCAAGTAGAACATGACTATCGGAATGTTACAGAACTGTACACTAAACCAAAAACAGATATATAAGATGAGCCACTACCTGAATCTGGCTGTGCACTGTTTGTGAATGGCTCATGCTTCCAAGACCCAAGGGAACTCTGAGAGCTGCTTATGCAGTCTGTACGGTCTCATGGGTAGCGAAAGCTGCCTGGTTACATGGAGTATTCTCTGCTCAGGTAGCTGAATTAATTGCCCTACTAGACTATGTTGTGTTTCATACCAGCTGAAGGTGACGATTTTTACCTATACTCAGTATGGATTTGGTGTGGTGAACAAGATTCAGAAAGTTATGGTCTCAAAGGGGATTCATGACCTCACCAGGTTCCCCCATTTGCAACGGGGAACAAGTACTTAAGCTGTTGGAGGCTTTGCAGTTGTATGTACAAGCTGCAGTTATGAAATGTTCTGCACGTAGCAAGGGAGATGATTATGTGACCGCTGGCAACAGATATGCTGATAAAGTAAAAAAATAGTGTGCCTATAACGTTTTTACCTTTAATGGGGAGTTAACAATTGCAGATAATTGAAAGGAACTTAAGAGTTGAAAAAAGAAGTGACAGAGACAGAACCGCAGTGTTGGGTAAAGGGAGATGACAACATTTGGATTGCAGGAGATGGAGACATGTGATGAAGACATGTTTTGCCTAACAGTGTGTGGCCACCTATGGCTAGGCATAATTATGGACCACTGCATTTTGTCAGAGATGCTGTGGTGTGGTTGTTTCAGCAGACACAGTTTAATTCTAAGTTCAGATTGATGGCAGAAGCTTTGTGTCACAGGTGTGTTATTTGCCAACAAATGAATGTAGGGAAAAGGACTGCAATTACATTGAGTCACATAGGGAGATCTGGAGGTCCTTTCAACAGGATGCAGCTAGGTTTTATTGAGATGCCTGTGTGCAATGGGCTGAGATACATCATGGTGGAGGTGTATATTTTTTCATGTCGGGTTGAATCATATCCAACCAAGAGAAGTGACAGTTTCACTGTATGCAAGCTGTTGTTGAGGGAACTAATCTCCAGGTCCAGAATTCAGATTTCTCTAGACTCAGGCCAAGGAACTAATTTCTTTAATGAGGTCCTGAGAATGTTGTGTGCAGCATTGCAGGTGTAGCTGAGACTAATTTGCAGATGTTGACCTGAGGCTTCTGGCATTGTGGAGCAGGTCAATTGAAAGCTGAAATCCAGATTGGCTAAAGTTTGTACTTCGACATCTATGAAATGGCCTGATGCTTTGCCTCTTATGTTGATAAATCTTCACAGTGTTTCTGGTTGGAGAACTGGGTTGTCGCCCCATGAAATTATCATGGGGAGGGCTATCCGCTTGTCAGTCGTACCTGCAAATGTTCTAGCAAATGTCACAGATTAGTTAATTGTTGACTACTGCAAGGGATTGGCTGTTGTGGTGCATTCTGTTTCTCATCAGGTTGAAGCAGCTACAGGCCCTCCTCGTCAGGAGCTGTGCCATGAACTTAGCCGCAGTGACTGGTTCTTGGTGAAAAAACATGTACAGAAGAGTTGATTGGAAACTCATTGGCGTGGTTCCTACGAAGTGATTCTTGACACCACAACTACTGTGAAGTGCGGTGGTCTCCCCAACTGGGTGCATGCTGCCCACAGATGCAGAGTTCAGTGTCCCTTTGATGAAATTACAGCACCTCTCCCAGAAGTGCCAGTGGTTAAAGAGAGGCCACGGGAGCCGGTTAGTCAAGCTCTACAGGATCATTTGAAGCCTGAAACAGCATTTGATTGTTCTGAGGTGAGGTCTTGATTGGTTTACAGGTTGTGCTGATGTTGAAGGAACTTGACCAGCAGTGGTAAATGAGACAGAGTCGGATCCTAGCCAAGGATCTACTGTTGTAGAACTGTAAGTGGCAGCAATGAAACGTTGGGATAGAAGGTAGGAAAGAGGGAGCCTGAAGCTACCAACTGAACATGAACTTCCAGCTATTCCTGAAACGTCTGAAGAATCTGGTCTGAGTGGTGACAAATGTGGAGGGCCTGATTTGGAGAGATCAAAGAGATCAAGGGTGCCTTTGTTAATATGGATATTGACACTTTTAATCAATAAAAATGAACTATAATCCTTTTTGATAGAATCACACATCCTGATCTCCACATCTAGCTCGACATGCAAGTATGAAGTCAGACAGGCCCTGCAACACAGGCCTGGTGAAACTGATTGATGGCTTTCAGATGGGAAGGTGCATAGCTGGCAGGCAAACATACTGGCAGGAAACTCTTTTATTTTTTATTTTTTATTTATTTGGTCCTCATACACCGTGGTGGGCATTCTTGATGGAGAACATACATCCCTTCTCATCTGGCCAACCTGTTCCAGCCCTGGAGTTAAGGCCTATGAAGAGAGGAAGATGGAAATCCCTCAAGCTGGTACTGTTTTCTTAATCCACTCCGGTACACACCGCCAACATGTGTTACTTAGGAGACAAAGAGCCAACAGAACCCAGGCAAAATCATAGGACCACCATTACTTATTTCGCCAGGCCACTAGGGCCGCCCAGATCTTTTCATAACTCGTACTATCACAGGCCATATCAGATTCACTTGTGAAAATTATATGTTTCAGACACTCTACAAACATTGGGGCATTTACAGCTTTCCAGGCCCTGCATATCTCTCGCCTTGCCAGGGTTATGACATAAAAGACACATTTGGAGGCCGGATCATTCAAGCGGTAGTCTGTCGTTAGGTCAAAAAAATCGTCATAGGGTTAACCTCCACTTGTTGATGGAGCACATCCTCCAAGAATTCCTGTACCTCAGACCAATAGTGGGAGATCCCCGGACAATCCAAGAACATATGGAGGTCGGCCGCAGCCGGGTACTTACACCTAGGGCAATGGTATTCTAGGCCTGTCACCTTAACTAGTTTTCCAGGTGTCAAATATACCCTATGTGCAGTATAGAGATGGTTTCTTTTAAGAGCAACGGGTTTAACCACTGCCTGCAACATGGTGAAGGAATCCCCACAGATGACCCCAATATTGTTAGTATCAGAACTGAAAACATTACCCCATAATTTTTGAAGTTCAAGTTCAGTCACTCCCCCGGCTTCCAGGAGGGCCCAATACCAAAGCGAAACCTCCCGTTTCCATCCTCCCCCCTTGAAACCGAATCAAATTTGGAACTTGCTTCTTCATGGTCCCAAGAATTCGTCGCCCACCATCCTGACAGCTGATAATACTTACATCTGGTTAGTGTGCCACCTGTCATACCCGAGAGGCATTCCTAGCTCAACAGCTGTGATTCCTTCTGAAGATCCCCCCAGAATAACAGGCCTGCCAATTTCAGTGGCCGGGACAGTTGATCTCTAAGACAGTCAGGGGTGCCCGGAGAGTCCCAGATTGGGGCCTGACAAGCATAATAAAGAATTTTAAAACTTTTCCTGATGTACAGCCAATTCTTCAAAGCAGCACCCAGAATCTTAAGCCTAACTTTCTTATAGAACTTCTTATAGAACTTCGGGTCCCCAAATTTGAAAAGAAAAAAAAAAGGAAACTCTTGGTCAATCCCACAGATAGACGCAAAGTCACTACAATGGTCGGGGGAGATTGCTCCCAATGAAGAACACATGGCCCGAGGGGGTACACACACTTTTAAAAACACCATAAAGTCAAATGCCACTTGAGTTTGGAACACATAGCCAATCAGGACCTAGCACACGTGGGGCCCGATTTTGAGTGTAGGCGGTGCAGGGGAGAGTGGTATGATACTGCAGCACCCCTGTGAAGCTGAGACTCACCTTGACCGCCCGCCTGCCAGATTATGATTTAAAGTGGTTTGACAGGTGGGAGACATGGCCGTCCCAATGCGGTGCCTCAGTCAAAGGCAGTGGTGCCTTTGAATGGGAACACCACCCAAGGTTCCTGCACAGCATGGTCTTGAAAGTCCATGCCGTGCAGGAACTGTTGTGCATTCACACAGGGGGGGCACAAGTTATGCCCCACTGTGTGAATCCACAAATATAGGAACGCACATGGGCCGCTGTAGGGCCCCCTTTGTTTCCTCTCCTCCATGGTTTACATGGAGCAGGAACCTCCATGACACCACCTGCAGAGAGAAAACTCGTAATATGCTTGTAGGGACCACAGCTTCCTGTATCAACCAGATTTAGCCACGTGAGCCTGGGTATGATTGACTTCCCTTTGTTGGGTGTGAGCAAATTTCCTGTGGAACTTTATGAACTAAGTTGATCCCCTTTGGAAACAATTGTCAATGAACTGCTTTTCACCGGAACACTTTGGTACTAATTGTTGGAGATAAGAGACTTTTTATAAACTGCTTGATAGAGAAAAGAAGATTGCCTAGGCCCCAGTGGAAAAAGAATAAAAATAGGGGGGCCTTTTAGGAGAACACAGAGTAGGGCTAGGGGAGTCTCATTTTCAGATTTTTGTAAATAAAGGCTACAGTTTCATTGAATGACTTTTGATTTTGCTTTTGCACAAGTGGGGACCGACAGAGAGGACACTGCTGCTGCTATTCACCACCTGCTGGCCTGACTTTAGTGAATATATATTTCAGCAAGGAGCCCAGAGGAGAAAATTACGGCAGGGTTGCCCTCCACTCAAAAAACATTAATACACAAAAAACCCTGTCTCATTTAGGCAGACTAAGCATTTCTGTTCCAAAGCGGAGAATGTCTTGCATCAATTTCTCCCGCTACACTACCCTTTTTATATCTAAACTTGAGGGTCTGGACAATTGTCGCCCTTAATTTAAAACCTCTCTCAATTCTCAAATGGCAGTAAAAAGGAAGAAGAATATAAACATACTTCCTAATATCCACGTGTCAAATCACTAGTGTATAGAAAAATGTGTGCAAGACTAAATGGCACCTCATGTGCGCACCACCAACGGGGTAACTGGTAGGTACTCACCAGGATAGGCCCCTTTTCTCATCATCGGCTGTCTTTTCGTTCCAAAAGCATAATTGAGAAAGAAAGAAAATGTGTCCAAAAAACTAATTGTACAAGTGAATAAATGCAAAGTAGTGAGAAAAGGCCTCACTAACTACTGACAGAAAGTGATTAAAATCGGCTCACACACTTCTCTCGAACCTTTATTCTTTTATCCTAAATGTGTTATGTCGAATTAAAAAGGGGGGAAGGTAGCTAATATTGCATACCCACATCCACTGCCAACATGTTTCTTTGCCTGTGAACTCGCGGCAAATTCTTCAGGGCAAGACTCTCTGTCACAGCACCTCTGTTGGATACTTGTTTCTTTTCTTTTTTTTACCTCTGACAGCCAAAGTCTCTCATACCAGCTGCGGGGGTACAATATTTTGTCTCACCACAAACTCCTAAAGTGAGTCCTCTGTGGGATAGACCCAACGGTCGTCTTATCAATCCGATGAGGCCTCACGGAGCGCTCAGTCTCAAGGAGACTGAGCGCTCCGTGAGGCCTCAAGGATCCTTTCAAATCGGCGCAGAGCTACTCAGCAAAATGATTTGCAATGCTGCTCAATGCCAGTTCCTTTTAAGTAGGCCCTGTTATGCTCTAATAGGTGTTGAATTGTCAGAGAGCAAAGACCCTTAGGATTTCAGGAGGTTCAGACATCATTTGCTATTCCTCTCACTGTGTGGCTTCATGCTATACTTTCTATAGACTTGGAGTACTTAATGCAATACTCCATAATACTTACTTGATTATCTCAACTCAAGCAGGATTCCCCTATTTAGGATAGAGTAGGATAAGCTAGATTTCTCTAGAACTACTAATGACTCAGGAGGAGGATCAAACCTTGCAGATTAATTCTTAGATCCGCTTCCTCATCTTTTGTATCACCATCAAGTTCATGGTTTGCTTCTTATTGTTTAGACTGAATTTCATTAGAAGATTTGGATTTATTTTTGTGATATTATACTTTAATAGTATGCTTCTGAGACTCAGCTATAGCAGTCTGTTTCTGAGTTTGTAATAAAATTCAATTTAGTAGGCTTGGCGTTATTGCATGACAAGCTTTGTTTATGTGTTGTAGTATTTGAAAGTGATACTAGCTCCCTCTTATCTCTCATGCAACTAATAAAAGGTCCACTAACCAAAGAGGAGAAATATCATTTCCATAAGAAGAACACTTTTTGTGTTGCCGATAACTTTTGCGTTGGTTGACAAATGTTCGTGAAATTTTTAAAACGAGTTCACCACTCACTTCAGCTGCTGTCTTGAAAGTTTCCAGGTGATCCATCAAGTGGGGGCTAAGAAAAATGGGGTGTCCCAAAACACATTTTCTCCATGTTAATTTCCATGGTAAATTTTAAACAAGGCTACAACTGAACTGCTGAACAGAATTAGACCAAATTTGGCAGAAAGGTAGCTGTTGGTGCAGAAAGCGAACTTTTTGTTAAATGGTTTCAATCCTTCCAGTAGTTGCTGACGTATTTATAGAAATTTCCATTGTACATATAGGGACATGATGGATCAGCAACCCCTCCTGATCTCGTGCTGAGATCTGATTGGCTGCCAACACTTCAAACCAGGAAGTGTTGCCAGTCATCTTGTGACTCGGTTTAACTGAGTCAGTGGAAAAACACTTATAAAAAGAAAAGGGGGTAGGGTAGAAACACCCTGATCCCACAGGCCTTTTTTGGGAGGGGATCCCACAGGGACCCTACAGGGCCGAAAAAGTATTTTTTAGAAAAAAAGATTTAATGGGGAGTCAAGCTGGATCCGCAACTCCTGCCAATTTTTTTTAAAATGCACGGTCTCCCACACTTATTCTAACCGGCCCCAGGTTGACCAGGTCCTGGCGGCATGTCCAAATGTATAGGAGGGGGTGCACGGGCCCCCTCCTAGTATCCCTATAGCCCCAGACCACCACAACCCCAAGGCATATTTCATAATACCTAATGCAGGAGTTTGCCCTTGCGGCAATCCCGTGCCCCGGAGACCTCCACATCCCCAGGGCAAATTGTTTAATAATGCGGAGGACCTACACGGCCCCCTGCAGCCCCGGGAACTGACACCTCCCGGGGGAAAACATGACACAAATGGGGGACCACGCAGCCCCCCTGGAGCCCTGGGGACCACTACCTCCCTGGGCTAAAACAAATATTAATGCTGGGGCACTTCAACTCTCCGCAGCCCCAGGGTCCGCCACCTCCCAGGAGCAAATGGTTATAATTGAAGTGGGGGTCATGTGGCCACCCGCAGTCCCAGGGATCACCACCTCCACTGGGCCAAATCATACAATGGAGGCATAGTTGCACCTGGGGACCTACAACCCCCTGGGTCAGCTCCAGCAATCTCCCGCCAAGCTATAGCAAACTCTGCTCCACCTTCAGCAAGAGAGAGGCAAAAAAATGATCTTGCTTGTTGAAAGGTGAGCAGAATTACTTTAGGACAGAAGAGGCTGCATGTTCAACTGTCTTCGCAATCGGTCGCTTCATGCTTAAAGAAACGTAATTTCAAGTCAATGCAGACTTACCTTGTTGAAGATTAGAAGTTAGTCAGAGTTTTTTTTTTCTCAAAATTGTGTGAAGTACACAGCTTTCCTATATATTTGGAGTAATATATTCACACAAAACAAATCAATTCAGACAGTGGTTATGATTGTACAATTTGTAGAGCGAACACCTTGCCAGTGGTAGCAGGGATTGGGGGGCAGCCAACCACCGGGGCATAAACCCCCGGTTGGTGGCACTGGGCGCCACCAACGTTAAAGCCGGTCCCTAGGATGTGAGCACCTCTGCCACTCTGCGCATGATGCATGTATACAGGGGTGCTAAAAAGAAGAATGTCAGATGGGGGTTACATCAGCTGATTCATCTGCTGGATCTGAAGTAGCAGAAATGCAGGGTAAAAATAAGCAGGCAGCATCAGCAGAGCTGCTTGCATCCACATATAAATCAGCAGGCTAGAGGCCGTGGGGGGAGGGGTTGTGGAGGGGCCATGAGGGGGGTTTAATGGCAAAATCAGACCCTGTTTTTAAACACCTGGTGGTGAGCTTTGACCAGACTGCTGAGGAAATGCTTCTGGCTGAAGAGATTTGCCAGGATGCCAGTGAGGTGCTGATGAGCCCTAGTTTTACCGGGACTCAGCAACGGTGGAGTTAGATTGGGGGTCCTTGACATCTTTGGCCACTGGGAGGATCCCTACTTGGCCGACATATGAACATCCGGAAGACCTCGTTGGCACTAATCTCCTCGCATTTAAGAGTAAGTGTTTCACATTTTCCAGCCATGTTTTCTTTTCCCTCCTACATTTACAACTAAAATGTACACCTAAATGTACACCTAAATGTGTGAAGAGCTCAGCCCTGTGGCAGCGATCTGCTCACCGAAAAGATAGGCAAGTCAGAAGTCGGTGGCTATACGTTTGTGAATAGCAAGTACGCCTGCTTTATTCCATCTTCAATTTGTATCCAGTTTTAAAGTTGTCTATTATGCATCATGTTTTTTTGCAGGGGTATTCCACTTTGCTTTGTGAAACTTGATGCACTGTTTGTAAGATAATGTTATCGATTGATTTGATGATTTTATGACTTTTATAAAGTTTATGATTTACTTTGTTAAATCTAATAAAATATTTTTGACTTGAATAGCATTTTGAAATATGTGAGTAGTACGGACAACCGTAATGCTCTCAATCTGCTTTTTAATACCAGGCCACGTTGCAAAAATGATTGAAGCTGAAGACGGACAAGGATTGCTTCATTCCTCTGAGCACAGATAAGCATCACGCGCTTGTTTTTCGGATTAGTACAGCTATTCGTTTGGATAATTGAAATGTCCGCCCGCAGCTGGTCTCTCGTGTTACTCCCACTGTTCATGAGAGGCTGCGCTTTTGAAAGTGTGTATGTGATTTAAAAGTGTTAAATGTGTTTGCCTCCCGTTTGAAATCAATCGCTGTAAGTGGCGGCGACTCGGCGAGGCAGTAACCGCCAGAACGCCGCCATTTCAGAAACGTGTTCATTAGTGATACCTTTAGACATGAGCAGACTATGGAGCGCTCACCTACGTCGAGTGTGCAGAAAAATGACACAAGTGACCTGGAGGGCCCCTACTTATTTTGCGAGCAATTCACTCCTTAAGACATTATTGCTTAATTTTTCACTTCTGTCTGTACTCAACAGTGGTATTAGAAGTGTCTTCATGAATTACTAATGTGGTGCTTAGAGGTGAAAAATAAAGACCTCATCAAATTCAGGACATTTGCATATACATTGCGGATGATTAGGTGTCTGGGAAGCGATGCTTTTGTTCCATGGTGCTCCCGGAGTGTTCAATAAGAAAAGAGGCTATTTAATCCCCAGTGTAGCTGGAAATTAACCTCAGCACTACAGTTGCTGTGCTCAAAATACTGTTATAATTAAAACTCATATCCAAAACGTCTTATTCCTAAATCCATCAATGTATTCACTCGCTGGGGAAAGAATTATTCTGTCTCTAAGGTTGCATGACTTCATTAAACGGAGGTCAGATCTTATTAACAACATTTTTCTTTAAAAACAACTTGTAAGCAAGGTTTATTTATCGGTAGAGATGAACATATCAGCAGTAATGTTCAGTGGACAATTATTTACCGGAGGACTTGTAAGCCTTTCAGTCACATTAGTAAGCCGAAGAGGTGCAGCTGAGGTAATCCAACAATCAATCCCGTAGGAAAGGTGCTATTGACCGAATGCAAACAAGTCCCTGGTAGCAAAATAAAGCAGAATTGAGTGCAAGATAGCCACTCCTGGGCCAGCAATTGTCACAACCAGGGCCGGACTGGGAACCAACCACGGCCCTGGCAAACTGTTCGGCCGGCCCCCAGGGAGGGGGTGCGGCCAAGCGGGTAGAAAGGGTCAGTTTTGGCCGATATTGTTACAGGGGTCTGATATTGCAGGCACCAGGTAACAAAAGCGAACCCCCAAGAGCGGCCCCCAACCTGGCAGCCCAGTGGGGAAACGCCAGGAGCCCACTAAAGCCAGTCAGGCCCTGGTCACAACAAACATTGCCAAATGTAAAAACTCATAGTCCAAAGTAGGATTTGCAGCATTCAAGCAGAGAGATCAAAAAAAGTATGTGTAAAGTACATGCAATGATTATTAGCACACATAAAAGTCCCAGAAAAGAAGCATCTATGGGGCATATGTAAGTAATTTCCATTTTGCGATTCCCAAATAGCGATTTTTAAGGAATCGCTATTTGAGAATAGCAAAATAGGATGCAGGTAAAAATTCGCAAATTTTTTTCGAATCTTTAACATTCCTTATTTGCGATCAGCAAATTGCGAATCGCAATTAAGGAATGAGTGTCCCATTCATTCCTATGGGCCAAAAGGCCCATAGGAATGAATGGGGATACATTCTCAAATTGCGATTTTCTGTGTGAAAATCCCAATTTGAGAATCGCAATTTCAAGGGTGCCAAGGTGTCGCAAAATACCATCGTTCTGTCATGACCCGCCCGCTCAATGGAACGCCCAGCGCAGGCGCGGAATCCGCGCCACGTAGGCGCGGCGAGCGGGCCATGACGGAACTGCTCCGTCATCAGCACAGCGCCACCGCAGCTGATGACGGAACCGCTCCGTCATCAGCTGCGGTGGCGCCGAAGGAGTTAAATGCTATAATCAAAATAAGGAATTCCAATTTTTGCGATTCCTTATTGCGCTAAGTGGCACCTACATATCAAAACGCCATTTGCAATTCGTAAATGCCAAAATTCGCCGAATTTTCGGCGTTTGCGAATCGCAAACGGCTACCTACATATGCCCCTCTGACTTCATTCAGTGGTTTCCCTCAACAGTCTGAACATGTGCATTGCCAAGGTGGGACCGCAAGTTCAAAACCTTATTGAAGGGGTTGGACATATAAGACTGTTTAGCACAGGGCTTTTCAGGATGTGGCTGGGCAACTCCAAATATCAATAATCTACTAGATATCTGCTACTTATCAATACTTGTAGAATCAAAGAGTCAACACAAACAGCAGTTCTCCAAATGACAACATTAAGACTTTCAGGATGCTGTTGTAGAATATCACGTAAGTGAGAATGGTGTCAGAATTCACACACTCAACCACTCATTTACCCACAAACTACTCTTACTGAGATAGGCACCTGCTCCAGTGACCTGTCTGTAACCTAGATCTCGCTCATGCCTTAACTGCATATATTTGATGAGAGTTCCCATGACCCATAGGGCCTTATTTATGAAGATTTGCTGTAGGGCAGCACCGCAGGCCTTCTTGTAGCGCTGCCCTATGGCAAAAGAAAAGGGCAGGAATGCTCTGTATCTATCAGATATGGCAGATTCATGTCCTTTTACCCTGCACCGGTGCACAATGGGCTGCCATGCTCCAACGCAGGCACCTTTGACCATGGTATCACTGACGCTGTTGGATGACTGTCACTGAGCCGCTGCCTCTACCGCGACTTGAGGGCACCACATACCACGTCGCTACGCTTTACATCACAACTGCGATGGTTGCAACGACCGGCGCCCATGTGATGCGGTCGGCCGGAACCAAAGGTACTGTTTACATGTCTGCTGACACTAATGCCGGTCCGTACCGATGCAATCGGCCAGAACTGTTGGCTTCTGTTCTTTTCAGCACCTTTGTAGCCAAGCTACCAAGGGGGTGAGCAGGGGTTATTTCAGTACTGTATACCCCTTATCCTGATTAGAAGGAAGGGTCCCCATTCGAACAAAGGTGAAAACCATTGCCAACTAGAGACCCCCATTTCTAACTCTAATTGAGGGAAAGGTACAAAAGAATTGTCTTTCACAAATTGATGAACAAACATAATACCCTTCTTCTTCCCGTATTTATAGTAAAAAGATTTATGACAAAATGTAAGAAATGTATTACACAAAATTGACGAGGATAACAAACACTGCTGAAAATCAAGATTAGTAGAAAATAATGTATGTAATAAATGATGTGAATATTGCAAACATGGAATTCTTGAATATAAAAGTACAATTGCACATATGAATGAACCTTTAAATGAAAAAACAATAAGTAAGGATTGTTCAAATTTAATCCACAGTGGGATGGGTGAATCTTGAAAATCATTATTCTACCATGATGAATGTAGAGGAGACCAAGTTGAAAGTAAGGTTTACAATTTAGATTTTAATGTTGAAAAATGAAGGCTAAGCATATTAGATATACTAGGAAAAAAACAAACACCAAGGTATTTAATTTTGGAGGGACATCATGTAAAATTATTGTTAGAAATGGGGGTCTCTAGTTGGCAGAGGTAGGCACCTTTGTCCAAATAGGGCCCCTTGCTTCTAGTCGGGGTAATGGGGATCCACTTCTAAAATTTTCCCTGCTCACCCCCTTGTTAGCTTGGCATGAGCAGGCAGGCTTATCTCAGAGGCAGTGTGAAAAGCATTTGTGAACACATGCAATAATACAGTGAAAACACTACAAATGGACACCACACCAGTTTAGAAAAATACGTAATCTTGATCTAAACCAAAACAAGACCAAACAACAAAAATCCACAATACAGTTATCAATATATGACTTTCAAAAGGTAGAAACAGTTCTGTCCACTGCAAACTATGGATGCAACTCTTTCAACACAAAGTACCTTAAATGCGTCTCAGGCACAAACAAAAACACCCACAGGGAAGGTGATACATCGGTTCCTTATGCCCACGGAAGGTGGTGCATCAGTTCCTTACTCCAGGGGATGTGATGCGCCAGTTCCTTACTGCCACGCAGGGGAGGTGATGCGTTGGTTCCTTACTGGAGGGGAGGTGATGCATCCGTTTCTTACTGTGCAGGGAGGTGATGCGTCCGTTTCTTACTGTGGCCCCAGTATTCTTGTAGCCTTGGCGCCCAAGTGCGATGTGTTGTGCAGAGGAGTTGAGGCGTCGCTTTGCGAGGCTTCCCGTTGTCCGGCATCGGAGCCAGCGGCTGCGCGGCGCGGCTTCGCATCACCTGGCGGAACTCGGCACGGCTTTGCATCGCCCAGCTTCAGTTCCGAGAGGCTTTGCACAGGTTTGTGATGCTCTGCACCAGTTCTTGCAGAGAGAAGCTGCAAAACCCACTTCTGAGGCCTTTTGATTGCAAGAGGCACCTCAGGCAAGAGTAGGACTCACAGATGGCTGAGTTCAGCAGCACCAGCAGAGTTGCAGGAAGTATTTTGTGTCCCAGAAATGATCTAAAAGTCTGGAGTCTGGGCCCCACTTTTTATACACAAAAATCATTTGTTCTCTGACTGCAGGGAGTGTCTGTACCCAGCCAAAACCAGTTCTGTCCTCTCTGGTGCACCCTCCTGGCAGGAGGTGGAGACACCATTGTTGAAGGCAGACCAGGCCTATTCAGGTGAAAGGAAATCTCCTACTCTAAATGCATCCCAAGTCTATTCAGCCCAGCCCTGACTCATCAGACACTCTGGAGCCACTGCTCCTCCCCTGCCCCAGACACTCCAAAGCCAGACATGTAATACAGAAACCTAGCGAAGGCATACTGGATGGTTAAGCAAGAAAATATCTACTTTCTAAAAGAGGTATTTTCAAACACAGAATGTAAAAATCACCCTCACTAAAAGATGCATTTTAACATTCTGAGTTCAGGCACATCAAACTTTATTTTTCTACCTTGTTCCCTCGGACAGATATGTTTATAAGATGTTACAAACACACTCCCCATTCTATCTTATGGGAGCAGGTAGCCTTGCAATAGTGAAAAACGAAAATGGCAGTAATTCACTACCAGGACCATGCTACACACATTAGGGCATATCCTACCTTTCACATACAATGCACCCTGCCCACCATGGCACCTTGGGCCTACCTTAGGGGTGACTAACATGTAAGAAAAGGGAACTTTAGGGTCTGGCAAGTGGGTGCACTTGCCAAGTCGACATGCCAATACCAGACTACACACAGGCTCTGCAATGGCTGCCTGAGTTATATTTTACAGGCTGCTTCTGTGGGTGGCACAATCAGTGCTGCAGCCCACTAGCAGCATTTGATGTACAGACACTAGGCACACACAGCGCACTGTACTAGGATCTAACTAGAAACATGGTAATCATGGAATCACCAATCCATAAACACAATTTACACAGAGAGCATATGCACTTTAGCACTGATCAGAAGTGGTAAAGTGCCCAGAATCATAAAACCAACAAGAACAGGTCAGAAACAATACGGGAGGAAGGCAGAAAATTCTCGTATAACCCTACCAAAATGGGCGAATTCCAACAATTAGTATTAGCAAAAATATATTGATAACAAAAGCAGTTCAATGGTAAAATTTCAGTTTTGGAAACATTGGAGACCGGATTGCCGCTGCCCCTGCCACTGCCTTTCCCGCCCGTGGGGGGCAAGGAACATCAAGCTCCAGACTGCTTTGCGGCGTGAACGCCGCCGATGAGCTCTCTTCACGCCAGAAGGCGCTTAAAACACCATCAGTGCTCCTGCAGCACGGGAGACCGGATTGCCACTGCCATTCCTGTCCATGGGGGGCAAGGAACATCAAGCCCCAGCCTGCTTTGCGGTGTGGACGCCACCGCCGAGCTCTCTTCGTGCCAGAAGGCGCTTAAAACACCCTCAGTGCTCCTGCAGCGCGGGAGACCGGATTGCCTCTGCTGCTGCCATTCCTGCCCGTGGGGGGGCAAGGAACATCAAGCCCCAGCCTGCTTTGCGGCATGGACGCCACCGACTAACTCTCTTCGTGCCAGAAGGTGCTTAAAACACCCTCAGTGCTCCTGCAGCATGGGAGACCAGATTGCCCCTGCCATTCCTGGCCATGGGGGGAAAGGGACATCAAGCCCCAGCCTGCTTTGCGGCGTGAACGCCACCGCAGAGCTCTCTTCGCTCCAGAAGGTGCTTAAAACACCCTCAGTGCTACTGCGGCGCGGGAGACCGGATTGCCGCTGCCGCTGCCATTCTTGCCCGTGAGGGGCAAGGAACATCAAGCCCCAGACTGCTTTGCGGCAAGGATGCCGCCGACGAGCTCTCTTTGCCCGTCAGCAACAGGAAGAGGCAGGTCAGGGCCACACCTCTTGGTTTCATCCTGCTGTGATTGATTCAGCGGATACGTCTTCTGATTTAATTACCTTGTTCTGGCTCATCGTTATGATTTGCTACTTATACATACTTTCCTAGCCATATGGTAATACCTGTCTTTGAATACTCTGGACACAAAAGGGGAAAAAAACTCAGAGTGGGACTATCAGACTGTTTGGCACTACGCTTTTTCTATTTTCTTGTTTCCTGACACACGACCATTTGGGCCTTCTTAGTTCAATCGTGAATTGATCTGGGGTTTGTCTGCAACATTTAATCCCCACATGATCATCACAGATTGGATTGCCTATAATTGCCTATAATTGGGTCACTGTATAAGACATACGGAGACCTACGGAGACTCAGAGAATTGCATAGCTATACGTTTGGTGGTCGCCAAACATTAGGTTAGCCTCCACCATGTTGGATTCTGTAGTGGCACTACTTTTTAGCCATCTCTAATTACTTGTACAGTTGATCTATATGTTACACTCCAAAAGCTGACCTGCGTGGGGGTGCTGTTAGTGGGACAGACGGGGATTTGGCTGAATCAGGTTGCATAATGTGAAAGCGCACATGCCTGCTAAAACCAAAAACCATCAGTTTACCTACACTTACACCAACTTCGATTGACACAATATTACAGAGGGCCACAGAGGTGATTAACACAGAAATTGAGCCTACGGAGAAGCGCCTGTCACTTACCCCTGACCTATGTATTGCAATGTCCGACTTACCCACCCCCCAAACCACCACTCAAGTCCCCCTAGAGGAACCACCTCCACCACCACCCCAAGAAGTTCCACCTAAGAAAGTCACACGTAGGGGTAGGAATACCACTGGCATCCCAAAGAATGGGAAGAGCAAACAAACGATTAAGGCAGGACATAAAAGAAAGAAACTGTGAGAGGACCTTACATCCAGTACAGAGGAGGGCGAGAAGCAGGATCAAAATCCAAGTATACCACTGCTCACTAGAGTAGATATGAACCATTCTACCTGGGCACTGAACCTCTTGACTTATCTGAAAAATCAAATAAGAGCTATTGTAAGAGAAGAACTGCTCCCCTTACTTTAACACCTAAATAAATTGGTAACTGAGGGCGAAAGTAGACAAACAAACTCTAATACACACTCCACCCACACAATGGCAAGTGGGACTGACTCTGGCTGTCAGGTGGACACTCTCAACCTAATATCTCCGGACGGGGTGGGTGTGCAGACCAATGCTGGCCCCACCACAACTCAAGAGATAAGGCAACTGAATGTCAATAATCACCAGGGATGCACAAGTACTAATCATGAGACTGGTGGCAAAAATGTAGTTCCCTCTACAAGGGACAGGGATAGAAACAGTTCCCCTCCACATGGGCCTAGTGGGAATTCGAGTGGGTGGGCGATGGTAGAACGCACTATTGTTAGGCCTGAAACAGAATATCTGCCGACCATAAATTTATTCCTTGTGTGGGGTGGATCTGCACACCCGTAATCAATTGTGAAGATGGGTTATGTGGGTTTTGAAGAAATCTTAGCGTGCTTATTAGTATGAGGGTTGTGTGCCTGACTCTCTCCTAAATAACAAACATTCAAATACTAGCCCAGGGAGACCCTGGGCTACTAGAAGCACAGCTGCTAGGCATTAAGCCTCTGTAAATTTAATGGAGTTTTAACACATATACTCAGACTTCAATATTTTCATTTATTTATCAAAAGATAACATATTTACACTTAAGCAGTGATCATCAAAAATATATATTTGCACATGTTTCAGAGGACATTCATAATCAATGTCAAACAATAGGCACATGAAAATATTAACAAGACATATTTTCAATTCCTGTGAAATGGTGTTAACAGTTCATCAATAATTGATATTCAAAAATAATAGCCAACATCCCAATGCATTTCGGGTTACGTAAAGAACCCTTCTTCAGGGGATTAATTATATACAATCAGAGGTTCAATCTTCCTTGAATGATTGGTCTCTCAAAGTGCAGATTCGACAGGATCTAAAAGACAACAACATACCAAACTATATTGAGTTTTTCCATATGTACAAGTGTTCATCACAAAAGAACGTTCTGGAGTAAACACTGAGGGGAAAGAGCCAAAAGTACACGCCACCAAAAATAAGTAGTGGACCTTTTTTAGGGGAGGGCCCCATGACCAAAATTCCACCAGACAAAACGTCAACACCACAAGACGATACACAAGGCGTGGAAAAACCAAAGGCGCACAAAGAGCAAGGAAGGCCACAGCGTACTGTGAAGAAATGAATTCCCTGGTAATTAACATCTCATCAAAACAGTTAACCATGGAAGAGATTAAGGTACTTAATAAAGGAACCTCTTTTGTTCCATCCTACACGTCCAATGCATTAGAGACGGAGGTAGCCCTTTTTAAATTCATGCGTAAACTAAGATTGAGGTGGTTTTTCACTATTAATCCGAGTCAACAAGAACCTACGATGGAACAGAAAAAATTCAGACCAAAAAGTAGATTTTTATCACCAATCTCCCATAAGACTCTTGACACTTTTGAGTCTTTGGTCAAAAAGGATCTGGAATCAATCAAATATGGCTCAACACAACACCAAAATTTGAGTCCCAAGGAACGACGCATTCTCAACAAGTTGAGACAAGATTCTTCAGTAACATTTCATCCAGCAGATAAAGGAGGAGCTCTAGTGGTGCTCGACACCGACTTTTACAACAAGAGTGTAATGGAACATATTCAAGATAGAGAAACTTACCTTCCTTTGGAACAAGATCCAACAAATGAATTACTGAGAATACTGGACGAGTTCCTGTCTAGAGCTTTAGAATCTGGCATCATAGATGAGAACACTAAGAAATTTCTTTTCAACTCTGCACCCAAGATTCCGACCTTATACATGCTACCGAAGGTGCACAAGCACAAAACTAAACCACCTTTTCGACCTATAGTAGCAGGGTGCGCTTCTATCCACGAGTCTCTAGGATATTACCTTGACTTTTATCTACAACCGTTGGTCCAATCCTGGAAGACATACGTTAAAGACACCACAGATTGTTTACTGAAATTGGAATCACAAAAACATCTCTTTGTGAATGACATCTGGCTCTGTACAATTGATGTAGTCGCACTATACACCTCTATAGCACACAAAGAAGGACTGGAGGCAATAGAATGGCGATTGTTACACTCAGAAATTGATCATGATAAAGCAGTTTTTCTTCTAGAATTACTACACTTTGCACTCTACAACAACTATTTTGTGTGGAAGGACAACTTTTTCATTCAGCGTACAGGGACAGCGATGGGTTTTCCCGGAGCACCGTCATACGCTAATACCTACATGGCTCATTTCGAGGACCAATACATACTTTCTAATTTGATGTGGAAAAGACATGCAGCTGTTTTCTTGAGGTACATTGATGACATTCTAGTCATCTGGACAGGTACGAGAGAAGAACTGGAAGAGAGTATTTGCAAATTGAACGAATTGAACCCTCGCATCCAGTTCACACATAGCATTGAAAAACAGAAGATTCATTTTCTAGATATTGAAATAAGTAAAACATCAACCGGGTTATCTACGTCGGTATATAGGAAGCCAACAGATGTTAACAACGCGTTGCTTTTCACGAGCGCACACCCGTACAGCTTGAAAAAACATCTTCCGATTTCGCAGATGATGCGAATTAAGAGGATAACATCAGATGATGCACGAAGTAAGGAAGAGATTACTAAACAGATGCAACAATACAAAGAGCGAGGTTACCCATATCAAATACTCAGTGAAGCTGCTCAGATCACGTCAAGAAAAACTCGTGATGAACTTTTAACATCCAAAGAGAAAGTACCCATGGAACGTGAGGTATTTGTTCTTAAGAACTCAACGCAAGCTACACAGATCAAGACAATAATCAGGAACCGTTGGGAACTTATCGAAAATGAACCTGATTTTATAACAGTATTTCAAGGTAGTCCCCTTTTCGCACATACCAGAACCAAGAATCTAAGGGAATTCTTGAAACCCCAAAAACGTACTGCAAGACAAAGAGAGAGGGGCATGATGAAATGCTATAACTGTGGACAATGTGGTAACGTTATCACAGGTGATCAATTTACTCACCCGCAATCAGGTGTGAGCATCAAACTAAGACACAATGCAGATTGCAATACGGAAGGAGTTGTATATGCGATCAAGTGTCCCTGTGGACTAGTTTACGTGGGACGTACAAGTCGAAAAATAAAGACTCGAATAGTAGAGCACAAAAGCCGAATTAGGAATCGCACTACAACCTCCCCATTGGCCAGACACTGGGTAGAAGCTAATCACACAATTCCCCAACTCAGGTACACAGTCTTAGAACGCATAGAACGCTCCCCAGGATTGGATTTGCATACACTTCTAGCTAGAAGGGAAACACACTGGATAAAATTCTTAGGAACTATTAATCCAAATGGTTTAAATGATCATTATGAACTTTTGTGCTTTCTCTAAATTTCATAGGTTGACGTATTTCAGATTGTAAGGGGGAACACTGAGTCTTGGCACTCACTTATTCTTTTCTTTTCTCATCCTTTTTTCAGCCTTTTTATAATTCATCTAATTACGTTATGCAATAGTTTTTTTCACTTTTACCTTTTCACCTCAGGCACTTTTTTATTCAGCGTAGGAACACAGTAAGAATCTACGACAGTATGGCATAGGTTGCCTCTGAGTTTATCTCAATACACATCTGTGCATAATCTTATATATGAGTGTATTTCACCGCTTCTCCTCTGATTTAACTTGGGATTCTGTACTTAAGAATTAGCGATTTTCTAAGTAAACTTTGAACAGGTTCACTTATGATCCATAAGATAGATGCACGTATTGTTTACAGCGTTAAGGCTGCAGGGCGCACTACAACCGCCATGACTAGAGAGGAAAAACAAAGTTGTGTGACTACAGTCCCTTCTTAGTGTCGACTAAGATAGTAACTATCGGGCGAGTTCCGCACCACGTGATCGGTTGGGCGGACTCGCACCGGTAGACTCACTCAGGACGCCGTTGCTGGAGGCGGCAGGTTGGTTTATGAACAAATACAATAGCAGTTACATTCGGTAAGGTCGGCAGTTTCACAGCCTTAAACTCACTACGAGTTCTTTTCTTAACATACAGAATGTTGCTGGGCGACCACTTTTGAACAGCGTGTGAACCCGTTTTGAAGTTGGCGGTAAGACAGTTTTTGAAGTTACACCCATGCCGATATTTAAAACACATCGCACGATAATTGTAAAAGGTTCTCGCTTACTTGTTGTTTAGGTTTAGGCAAAGAAAGGGCTATTTACGTTGGATAAGCCATTGGATAAACGAGAGGCTGTTAAAACGAGTGTATGTATTCTTTTACATTGAAGTAGTGTTTTTCCACCTAAGGGCAGACAATTGAATACTGTTATTCACTTGGTGAAATTGTCACCAGCATGTTTTTTTGACGTCACGTTTTGTAGTCTTTCTTCTCACCTCTGAGAGTGCAGCACGTTTGATCCTCATTATTATTTTTCATTAATGAGTCGGTTCGCATTTTTTGTAACTCACACTTATTGATTGCTTTGTAAGACACAGGTGTTAACTTTTGGTGGCGTGTACTTTTGGCTCTTTCCCCTCAGTGTTTACTCCAGAACGTTCTTTTGTGATAAACACTTGTACATATGGAAAAACTCAATATAGTTCGGTATGTTGTTGTCTTTTAGATCCTGTCGAATCTGCACTTTGAGAGACCAATCATTCAAGGAAGATTGAACCTCTGATTGTATATAATTAATCCCCTGAAGAAGGGTTCTTTACGTAACCCGAAATGCATTGGGATGTTGGCTATTATTTTTGAATATCAATTATTGATGAACTGTTAACACCATTTCACAGGAATTGAAAATATGTCTTGTTAATATTTTCATGTGCCTATTGTTTGACATTGATTATGAATGTCCTCTGAAACATGTGCAAATATATATTTTTGATGATCACTGCTTAAGAGTAAATATGTTATCTTTTGATAAATAAATGAAAATATTGAAGTCTGAGTATATGTGTTAAAACTCCATTAAATTTACAGAGGCTTAATGCCTAGCAGCTGTGCTTCTAGTAGCCCAGGGTCTCCCTGGGCTAGTATTTGACCATAAATTTATGCCATGCTTGTTCCTCGTATGTCGTTATACTGGATAGGAATACCCGAAATCACAACCAACCAGAGGGAAATACAGCTTGACCTCAGGAACAAATGCCTGTTCTGGCTAGCAATGCACAGACAGTTTGATTATGGCAGGGCAGAGGAAACTTTAATGGTCCGTATAGTTGGCTGAGTGGGAAATTCACAAAAATCACACCAACAGGATTGCGTAACCATACATTTTAAGAATCCCAAAACTGTGGGTAACTTACTCAATCAGACTACATGCCGCCAGGACCCATTAACATGAATTAGATTCCACCCATTGGACTTTTTCTATACCCAACACCTACGTCATATAGGAGCCACACTACCTCCACTACTCCAAGATGACAACCAAGACCTCTAACTGAGGGCAGATGGGATGCCCCCCCCCAGGCCCTTATTATTTAATATACCAGTAAATAATAGATATGGAATTCTGGAGGATGTAGATTGACACAAGGTGAGCCCGATGCCTGATGAGAATCCTGGAATGCAGTGGTTAGACATTGAACTGGATGAGTGTAGTGGGCTGGGGGCAATAAGCAAGGATCACAAATTAGATATAGCGCAGACCACAAGTTGCTGGATTCCAAATGAGAGGGCCACCTGATGTCACATTATTTGCCCCCCTGAGCAAAATTTCCAGAGAAGGTGTGCCTACGAGGTTATCAGACAGTCACTACATGACTCAACTGAGGGATACCCAAATTCCTAGTACCAGTACACTCGAGGCCCCTGATGGGAAAAGAGTGTAAGGTAACACACTGAGAGTCCTTTCCTGGAATTCTGGGCTTAAAAGAAAAACTCTCTTGCCCAGATTTGGGGCTTTCCGTGGACAAACAGGATATATGTATGTTTCAGGAAACCTGGGCCAGGAAAGATCACCAGAGGGTGGGCTTTGCTTAATTCAATATCCCAGCCACCTCAGGGGAACGGGGTAGACCATCAGGGGGCTTAACCATTTATGTAGGCTCACACTTGGGTTGTAGAGCTGAGCAGCTGTCCACCCCTATGAGTGACATCCAGTGTGTTCTACTCACCTTCCCTACAAAGATAAAAATTGGTTTCATCAACCTCTACTATCGACCTGTTGCCATTAGCCAATAATCTGCCACCATAGACCAACTGGGTCTTTTTATTCCCACCATCGACCCAGCCATATGGTTGATCATAGGGGGTGATTTTAACTGCCAGTTTGAACCTCTTATTGATCTAAGTAACACCACCCCCAGTGAAGAAGATTTACAATGGCTAATCCCAGACCCACAAACCCAACCTATCAATGCCTGGTCTCCGCTGGCACTACAGATTCATTCAATCGCATTTACTAAGAGAATGCAATGGCCGAACAAAATCAGACACTCCGGGGCAGCTAACATTTAATAGAGCAGGCCAAGCGACCCTGCTGGATTACATCCTAGTGGAAGCCAGATTATGGAAAAAGGTTTATGGTTTTTTGTCATAATGAGGCAGGACAGTGATCACAAATCCTTGATCCTGGATCTGAAGTTGTTGAATTTGGGCCACACTAGTTCCAAACCTACTCCTACAACTCTGACCAGTGGAGTAACACTCACAAACAACAGAAGGAAAGTTAGGTGGGGGCAAATCCAACAGTCACCTTACAAGCCGGCCACAGTCTACCAGTTAGTAATCCCAATACTTACAAAAAAGTAGTAAAGTTAGGACTCCTACCTTTACTCCTCCTAAACTAAGAAAAATCCTAGCTTTAAGACTTTCGGTATTCACAGAAGGCATGTATGAGTCCTAAAGTTAGGACTCCTAACTTCTGTGAATACCGAAATGAGTAAGTGCCTTCTGTGAATACCAAAATGAGTAAGTGCCTTCTGTGAATACCAAAATGGTAGTACGTTTAGGAATTGTCTTAAGTTAGTTCTGTGAATCGGGCCCACTCTGAGCTAAAATCAAAATTGGCAGATATATTTTACCCAGTGGCACTTCGTAGGGCGCACACCCAGTTTAAATGTACCTGGTTTAACACAAAATGTCGTAAAGCGACGCAGGCCTTACTGGGTACTGTCATGGCAAAGGACAAGCATCGGACCAATATTAAATCGGGTACTGTATAAAGAGACCATTCAACAGTAAAAAAAAATGGGGAAATGGATAGATGGGAAACCCTTAAAACCACACTAACCAATAAAGATCTGAAGACCTTCTGGGCAATACTGAGTCCAGGCGACACCGAAGGGAAGTCGGCCATTGAGCCAAATACAGCATCTGAAGCTTGGAAGAATCACTTCCAGTCCCTATACAATAGCAAGGACGTCGCCACTGCAAATGTCGAATCGCCAATAATATCCACTGAGCCTTCCCAGGAGGTGGCTATAGGGATCGCTATGTCCGAAGTGTTAAATACCATCAATAAGCTTCCTAGTAACAAACCACCAGGCCTAGACAAATTACCTGGGGACTTTTTCCAGGAGGAACCGAAAATTTGGGGACCATATCTGTGGGACCAATTTAATGCCATTATGAACAGCATGGATGCCCCTGATACTTGGCACCGGGCAGAAATAGTCCCAGTCTTTAAAAAAGGTTGTCCCCTTTTACCTACCAACTACAGGCAGATCAGCCTAATTGATGTTACCCAGAAACTCTATGCAAGGGTACTTCTTGATCGCCTACAGGCATGGATGGAAGAAGAAGAGATCCTGAGTCCTTACCAAGCAGGCTTCATAAAAAACACCTCAACCGTCTACCAGATATTTAGACTCCAACATCTTTTTTGGAAAACAGTGACAATAGAGGGTGGCAGTCTCTATGTAATATTTGTAGATCTTAAGTCAGCTTTTGATTTGGTACCCAGTGACTATGCTCAGAGATCTGGGGATTCAATCGTATCTCCTTAGCATTCTAGTAAGGCTTCATGCAGAAAACTTTGCCCAAGTGAGGTACGGGAAATACGGTGAGCTTACCCCTTGCTTTCCTGTCAACAAAGGGGTACAACAGGGTTGCGTTCTCGCATCTACTTTATTCTGTCTATTCATCAACAGACTTATTGACCAACTTAGAATCGTCAAGGATAATGATGCCCCTAGACTAGCCTCTGGTAAGGTCCCAGAGATGATGTTCGCTGATGACACCCTTTCAAAGTTACCCATGGGAATCCATCGTATCCATGACAGCTTTGATGCCTTTTGTAGGACCCTGGGACTGGAGATTAATACATTGAAGACCAAATATATGGTATTTAACTCTGCCAATAAGTCTCACTCTAACCCATCTCTGAACGCCACCTTTCTTGAAAGAGTTTCGGTTTTCGACTACTTGGCAGAGCATCTGGAATGGAGGCCGCAGATGGCCAAAGCAAGCCTTAAGCTAGCTCAGACAGTGGGAGGAATCATGAATCTATATAGAACTTCCACATTTAAACCGGCAGGGCCAATAGTTGAAATCTACAAAACTCAAGCGAGGGGTGCCACATTGTAAGTGGCAGAATTGTGGGGGCACTGCTCTACCACCAGTTTGAACAAGGTAGAGAACAATTTTATGAGGCAGTTGCTAGGTCTCCCCCCCCCAGCACACCAATCACCCCTTAAGCATGGATTTGGGTATTAGGCCCATCAGCGATGAGATCGCCCTTAGACTTGTAACCTTCCGGCTGTGGCTATGGGTGACCCCTGAATTGGTTACCTATCAATCTGAGTTTAAAGAGCTCCCGAGTACTCAGGGCATCATACAAATACCCTGGCTTAAACATATAAGGGACCTTTGCAACAAACTGGGCATAGTAGATCTATGGCGATCACCCGAGGAATCACGTCTCTTAATTTCACAGTTGGAACTGATATGATCCTACAGAACATATAAACTTTCAGTCATCCTGGAAAGCTCGTCTTGCGGAAGATTGACAGCCGGGTTTATACAAATCAAAGACGAGTTCAGGATGAAACCTTTCCTGGATGACATTCAACCAATTTTGGCCAGGAAACTGTATGTGCAGTTCAGACTATGGACTCTACGGCTCCACGCCTTTACAAACAAATGGTCCAATACCCACGCTGTTGGATGCCCTGCCTGTAATTACAAGGAAGAGACAGACCTAAATGTTCTCTTCTTTTGCCCTGCTTAGAAATTACTTTGGCAGCGCTGGCTTATCCAACTATGCAGGAACTTAGGCTTTGTACATTAAGCTGTGGCATATAGAGTTCTAAAGTATGACACTCATGCCCCCACTGTTTTGCAGTATCTCGTTTTTTAAACTCTATGTGGCATGTACGGCGGACCTTTTTTAATCAGTGATCATGGTTCTACCATTTCACAATTATTTCCATTCATTTTACTCTGGTTTTATTGTCTCAATCTTAACTGTTTTCTTTGGTAAATGAATTTTGAACCTGCCTTTGTAAGAGATGTCTGCACTGCATTTTTATACTGGACCAAGATTAGGTCCTCGAAGAACCTAAGATGCACTTTATTACGGTTAATAGGTTTTTAAATGTACAGCTTTTTATATCAGAACATGAAGTGATTGTATGGCCGCGTATTATCCATGACTAAATTGTATATATTTCTTTGTGTTTTTATGATATGTACTTTTATGGTCCTTGAAACAGAAATAAAGTTATCAAATGGAATGGAATGGAAAGATTAAGTTTATAGCCAGAAAAACTAGAGTATAAAATGATCTTTTGTATGAAAGGATCCAGGTTGGACATAAAGATTAGAACATCATCTGCATAGACAGATGACTTAACCTCTAGGGAACTTTGTTTAAATCTGGAGATAAGTTCATTGCATTGTATACATTCAAGGAATGGTTCTAGGCAAAGGACAAACAGTAAAGGGGAAAGGGGGCAACCTTGTCTAGTATCTCTATAAAATTCAAAGTAAGGAGAAAAACAACCATTCACAAAAACACTAGCACAAGGGTTGAATATAGCAATTTTATAAAAGGGATACATTATGGGTGGAAGCCAAACCCCTGAAGAGCAGTTAACATAAATTGCCAATTAATGTGGTCAAAAGCTTTTTCAGCATCTACGGACCGGGATGCAAGAGGAATATTGCTTTTTCCAATGACCGGAAGAATGTCAGAAAACAAACTGACATTGACTGCAACAGGTCTGCCCTGAAAGAATGATCAGGTTTGAAAAGAGGGGACACAAAAGTTTCTAGGCAGGATGCGTGGATTTTGGCTAAACATTTGCAGTCATAGGTGATCAATGAAATAGGCCAATTGTGTCTTTATTTTTAAATAGTTAGCTAGCTTTTTTACCAGCTTTATTCTGACATCCATGGACTCTTGATTTAACTGGATGCAGGATGTTACATGCATCAATGGTAGCAAGTTTGTTAAGAGTGGATTTGGCTTTGATCAATTCATGTAAAGTCGATGAAGATTTGGAAGTAAAGTTAGTATGTTCATGTGTTTTAATTTGTTGCATTTTCTGCTCTGGCTTACTAGAAGCAGAGCAGTGTTTTCCATGGCTTAATAGGAGCAGTGCTCCTGCCAAATCATAGCAAAATACATAGTACCGGGAGTGGGCACCCCGGAATGTTGCTGCACCCGATCTTGAGGTGGGGGTCCCTAGGACCATCTAAGGCTCCATGAGGGGAACACGTCCCCCTTCCTTTGTTAGAGGTTGTCCCGGGGAGGTGGTGATTCTTGGGCTGTGGTGTATTCAATTAGCGTGAAGCCCCAGGTAGGTGGTGGCCCATGCAGCCCCCCTCCCATTAATAAATGTTAAAGCCCGGTAAGGTGGCAGCCCCTGGGGCTGGGGAGGAGTCCGCGCAGCACCCCTTATTTTTTTCATTCAAAAGCCTCGGGAGGTGGAGGTCGCAGGGCTGGGAGCTTGCTCCAGAGGCACCCCCAATTTATTAAAGAAGCAAGCCCCATGGAGGTAGTGGTCGATGCTGTGCGGGCATCCCCTGCAGAACACAATAGGGAAACCCTGGAGAGGTGGCGGGCCTCAGGGTTTAATTAAACCCTAGGAGGGGGCCCCTTGCACACCACCTTTATTTTAGCTTGCTGTCAGGATTTAGCCAAGCTGGGGGTGTTTATAAAAGACACGCAGGAGCCCGTACAACTTTAAAAAAAAAGATTTACTGCAGATTAGAAGATCCCCCACAAAGCCGCTGCAAAACTAAAAAAAAACAAAGGTTTTAAACCCTGGAGGGGTTCTGGGTATTCTGACCCTGCCCCCTTTTTTTATTTTTTACTTATTTTCTGGGACTCAGTTTGAGGCCAAGTCCCAAGATGATTACCAACAATTCCTGGTTGAAGTTTTGGCAGCCAATCAAATTTCAGTAGAGTTTCAGTAGGCTGTTGGGCTCCCAGATATCTATATTTGTTAACCCTCATATCTCTGAAACTACTAAATGAATTTACACTAAATCAAAAAATCACACTTTCTGGACCAACATCTAGTATTCTGCCAAATGTGGTGTAATTCCGTTCAGCGGTTCGTACTGTAGTGGTGTTAAAGAAAATGAAAACCCCTTTTTCTCAGCCCTTGCTTGACAGATCACCCTGAAACGTTCGACACAGCAGCTGAACCAAAAAGGGGAAGTTTTGTGCACATTTCATGAAGATTTGTTAAGCGGCACTAAAGTTATTGGCAAAACAAAAAAAGCTTTTCCAAATGGAAACACTGGTCCTAATTATAACTACCTACTAGCGAATGCCAGTAGGTGATACATATACAAAATATATATGGATATGTATTACATATATATATATATATATATATATATATATATATATATATATATATATATATATATATATATATATATATATATATATATATATATATATATATATATATATATGTATATCCATACCAGAAAAATGAATCGCAGCACACTTCTTGGTTATTTAGCAGTTATTTATTACCAAACGTGACAACTCCTATGCGTTTCGAACCGTAGTTCCTGTTCACGGCAGTGTTTGGTCACTAGTCCCTTTTCAATTTCTGTTTTTATATCAAAGCATGCAACCATCTTTACTAGTGCATTCTGGACCTCGTAGTTTTTAAAACGTTATAATTTTTTGGGATTGCAAATTATATTGCTATACATTTCGGGTAATTTGTCCAACAGGGTATGTAATTAGTTACTACACTATAGGCGATGTAAATTATTATAAAAACAATCGCTTATATTCATTCATGATTTACACGAACGTCATGGATCAGACATAAGTTTACCTGATGGGTGATCGTGTATGTAACTTTAGACTTAGTCTCATATCGAAGAGCACCTAACCTTTCTGACCATCTAGTTCGAAGTCATTTCGAAGTGAAAAAAACAGAATCATGGTTCGATATCAGAAAAAGAGGCTTCAGTAAATGTATGACATGCAAAGCATGTAAAATAGGTCGGAACATCAAGAATATCCTAGATCCAGGAGGAAAAAACTTTGAAATCAAGATGTTATGTTATATGTTATGTTATAAAGCCTTTTATTGCGCGCTCTATTACTCAGGAGTATCCTGGCGCGGCATGTGAATCTTCATATGTCGTCTACAGGCTGCAATGCTTTTGTGGAAAAGCTTACAATATAATTTGCAATCCCAAAAAATTATAACGTTTTCAAAACTACCCGGTCGTGAGGTGAAGCCCACTGGACTCAGCAGGTCTGTGTCTGCATCACCAGAATGCGGCGAAAAACAGAACGAAGAAGAAGCTGAAACTGAGGCAGGCTGGTGTAAGCTTCAGCTCCTAATGACCGTTACAAAGCAGGGCTGGTCCCCTGAATGACTTTCACATCCAAGATTGAGTTTTAATTTACTGTCAACAGCTCGTCCACTTGGATTGAACATTGATGCACTACAATTACCAAGAGGCTTTGCAGCCATGCCCACTGAGGCAGGTGATTAAAAGAAGATTGCAGGAGCAGCAGCGCTGTTACGAACTAATGCCACTGAAGAAAGGTGATTCCTGAAACGCGTCTGGCAGTGATTTTATGGCTGTTCATGCGTTCAGAATGGGCTAGCTGGCAAACCTTCATTAAACAAACGTGAGCTGAATTTCTCTTCGTGTGGCCTCACGTTAAAAGGGATCCTGTCATTTGTTGGATTTATAACGGCCGTGTCCCGGTCGTGAGGTGAAGCCCACTGGACTCAGCAGGTCTGTGTCTGCATCACCAGAATGCGGCGAAAAACAGAACGAAGAAGAAGCTGAAACCGAGGCAGGCTGGTGTAAGCTTCAGCTCCTAATGACCGTTACAAAGCAGGGCTTGTCCCCTGAATGACTTTCACATCCAAGATTGAGTTTTAATTTACTGTTAACAGCGCGTTCACTTGGATTGAACATTGATGCACTACAATTACCAAGAGGCTTTGCAGCCACGCCCACTGAGGCAGGTGATTAAAAGAAGATTGCAGGAGCAGCAGCGCTGTTACGAACTAATGCCACTGAAGAAAGGTGATTCCTGAAACGCGTCTGGCAGTGATTTTATGGCTGTTCATGCGTTCAGAATGGGCTAGCTGGCAAACCTTCATTAAACAAACGTGAGCTGAATTCCTCTTCATGTGGCCTCACTTTAAAAGGGATTCTGTCATTTGTTGGATTTATAACGGCCGTGTCCCGGTCGTGAGGTGAAGCCCACTGGACTCAGTAGGTCTGTGTCTGCATCACCAGAATGCGGCGAAAAACAGAACGAAGAAGAAGCTAAAACCGAGGCAGGCTGGTGTAAGCTTCAGCTCCTAATGACCGTTACAAAGCAGGGCTGGTCCCCTGAATGACTTTCAAATCCAAGATTGAGTTTTAATTTACTGTTAACAGCGCGTTCACTTGGATTGAACATTGATGCACTACAATTACCAAGAGGCTTTGCAGCCACGCCCACTGAGGCAGGTGATTAAAAGAAGATTGCAGGAGCAGCAGCGCTGTTACGAACTAATGCCACTGAAGAAAGGTGACTCCTGAAACGCGTCTGGCAGTGATTTTATGGATGTTCGTGCGTTTAGAATGGGCTTGCTGGCAAACCTTCATTAAACAAACGTGAGCTGAATTTCTCTTCGTGTGGCCTCACTTTAAAAGGGATCCTGTCATTTGTTGGATTTATAACGGCCGTGTCCCGGTCGTGAGGTGAAGCCCACTGGACTCAGCAGGTCTGTGTCTGCATCACCAGAATGCGGCGAAAAACAGAACAAAGAAGAAGCTGAAACCGAGGCAGGCTGGTGTAAGCTTCAGCTCCTAATGACCGTTACAAAGCAGGGCTGGTCCCCTGAATGACTTTCACATCCAAGATTGAGTTTTAATTTACTGTTAACAGCTCGTCCACTTGGATTGAACATTGATGCACTACAATTACCAAGAGGCTTTGCAGCCACGCCCACTGAGGCAGGTGATTAAAAGAAGATTGCAGGAGCAGCAGCGCTGTTACGAACTAATGCCACTGAAGAAAGGTGATTCCTGAAACGCGTCTGGCAGTGATTTTATGGATGTTCGTGCGTTCAGAATGGGATTGCTGGCACATCCTTAATTAAAAAAACATGAGCTGAATTTCTCTTTGTGTGGACTCACTTTAAAAGGGATCCTGTCATTTGTTGGATTTATAACGGCCGTGTCCCGGTCTTGAGGTGAAGCCCACTGGACTCAGCAGGTCTGTGTCTGCATCACCAGAATGCGGCGAAAAACAGAACGAAGAAGAAGCTGAAACCGAGGCAGGCTGGTGTAAGCTTCAGCTCCTAATGACCATTACAAAGCAGGGCTGGTCCCCTGAATGACTTTCACATCCAAGATTGAGTTTAAATTTACTGTTAACAGCGCGTCCACTTGGATTGAACGTTGATGCACTACAATTACCAAGAGGCTTTGCAGCCACGCCCACTGAGGCAGGTGATTAAAAGAAGATTGCAGGAGCAGCAGCGCTGTTACGAACTAATGCCACTGAAGAAAGGTGATTCCTGAAATGCGTCTGGCAGTGATTTTATGGATGTTCGTGCGTTTAGAATGGGCTTGCTGGCAAACCTTCATTTAACAAACGTGAGCTGAATTTCTCTTCGTGTGGCCTCACTTTAAAAGGGATCCTGTCATTTGTTGGATTTATAACGGCCGTGTCCCGGTCGTGAGGTGAAGCCCACTGGACTCAGCAGGTCTGTGTCTGCATCACCAGAATGCGGCGAAAAACAGAACGAAGAAGAAGCTGAAACCGAGGCAGGCTGGTGTAAGCTTCAGCTCCTAATGACCGTTACAAAGCAGGGCTGGCCCCCTGAATGACTTTCACATCCAAGATTGAGTTTTAATTTACTGTTAACAGCGCGTCCACTTGGATTGAACATTGATGCACTACAATTACCAAGAGGCTTTGCAGCCACGCCCACTGAGGCAGGTGATTAAAAGAAGATTGCAGGAGCAGCAGCGCTGTTACGAACTAATGCCACTGAAGAAAGGTGATTACTGAAACGCGTCTGGCAGTGATTTTATGGATGTTCGTGCGTTCAGAATGGGCTTGCTGGCAAACCTTCATTAAACAAACATGAGCTGAATTTCTCTTCGTGTGGCCTCACTTTAAAAGGGATCCTGTCATTTGTTGGATATATATATATATACATATATATATATATATATCAACCAAAACAGTGTCCACTCGGAAAGCGCCATCACAGGTAAGTAACTTTTCCTTTTTAATGTAGGTGCAGCCAGCAAACAAATCAGCAGGAGACCTCAAATAAAAGCGTTTCGGGCAGACACACTCTTGGTCACAGGCTACAGCATGCAATTTCAACAGTCAGTGTTTAAGCAGTCACTTATTTCATTTAAAACGATGCCCCGCCCCCTGAAAGGGCTCCTCTGCATCATGTTATTTGTAGTGTCGCTTGTCTTACCCTGGTGGGTCTTCGTGTTGATTGTAGATAAAGCTTAAAAACACATTCCCCAGTGGGTTGGTGTCTGGTTGTTTGCTCGCTCGTTGCCAATATCACAGCCCACATCAGGAAAAATCTGCCAAGTCCATGCTGGCACTGTGATACTGTCAGCGGATCTGATGCTCAGGGGTGGGCGCTTTCCACGGCCAGAGGACTGTTACATATCAACCAAAAGAGTGTCCACTCGAAAGCACCATCACAGGTAGGCAACTTTTCCTTTCTAATGTAGGTGCAGCCAGCAAACAAATCAGCAGGAGACCTCAAATAAAAGCCTAACGTGTTTCGGGCAGACACGCCCTTAGTCACAGGCTACAGCAAACAATTTCAACAGTCAGTGTTTAAGCAGTTACTTTCATTTAAAACAATGCCCCGCCCCCTAAAAGGGCTACTCGGCATCATGGTATTTGTAGTGCCGCTCGTCTTACCCTGGTGGGTCTTCGTGTCGATTGCAGATAAAGCTTAAAAATACATTCCCCAGTGGGTTGGTGTCCGGTTGTGTGCTCGCTCGTTGCCCATATCACAGCCCACATCAGGAAAAATCTACCACATCCCTGCTGGCACAGGGATACTGTCAGCGGATCCGCTGCTCAGCGGCGGGTGCTTTCCACAGCCGAACGGACCGCTACATATCAACCAAAAGAGTGTCCACTTGGAAAGCACCATCACAGATAGGTAACTTTTCCTTTTTAATGTAGGTGCAGCCAGCAAACAAATCAGCAGGAGACCTCAAATAAAAGCTTAAGGCGTTTCGGGCAGACACGCCTTGGTCACAGGCTACAGCAAGCAATTTCAATAGTCAGTGTTTAAGCAGTTACTTATTTCATTTAAAACGATGCCACCACCCCATGAATGGGCTCTTCGGCATCATGGTATTTGTAGTGCCGCTCATCGTACCCTGGTGGGTTTTATTGTCGATTGCAGATAAAGCTTGAAAATACATTCGCCAGTGGGTTGGTGTCTGGCTGTGTGAAACACTGGTCCTAATTATAACTACCTACTAGCGAATGCCAGTAGGTAATATATATATATATATATATATATATATATATATATATATATATATATATATATATATATATATATATATTCACTGAAAAAACCACAGGTTTCAGGGACGTTATAGTTAGTTGGACATTTCACTTGTACAAAACCAGAGAAATTTGGCCGTTATAGTTAGTAGAACTACCTATAACTCGCGCCCCCGCAATGCACTGCTGATGACATCACATATTACATCACTCATAACATGGTCAGTGACATCACTGATGACAACACAAATGACATCAGGATTCCCTACATTGCAGGTACTAGAAATGTACACACTAGCGGCTGCGCTGGGCACCGCGCTGGGGACGCGACTCCGTATTTTCCCGTAAAAAAAATGGACTTTTACCAATAATTATCAATTCTCCCCGGGACCCCATCCCCCGGGGCCCATTTAACACATTGGGGACCGTGGGAGGAGACCCAATGCCCCGAACGGTCATGCTGGCTCGCTGCGTCCTACGGGAGCCGGCATTGCTTTTCCACATGGGGACCTGCAAACATGCAGCTCCTCATGAGGAAAAGCAATCTGCTTAGCTTCATTAAAGCAAGAGCAGGTTTCCCTGCTCTCACTTCAATGAAGCAAAGCAGTTTGTAATGACCTGTCATTGCAGACAACAGTGTCACGGGGTGGGTACCCCGGGACACTGCAGGAGCTGACGCTGGGGGTGGCGGTCTCCAGGGCCACCACAGGCTCCAGGAGGGGGGCCCCTCCAAATCTGAACAAAGCCCCGGGGAGGTGGTGGTCCCCGGGGCTCGGGGGTCCTTAAAGGACCCCCATATTTACATATTAGTGCCCCGGGAGGTGGCGGTCCCCGGGCGTGTGGGGGGGCCCGAGCCTCCCCACCCATTTTGTTTTTCATTTTAGCAAAAAAGAAGCCCCGGGGGTGGCGGTCCCCGGGGCTGCGGGGGTTTCCCAGGGCTTGCGCAAATATTATTTACAAATGGGACTGGGCTGGCTCGGGGGCTAATTAATAACGAAGCGCAGGAGTCCACGCTTCGTTTTTTTCATTTTCGCGACTGGATCCGCACACCCAGCGCGTATTCGGACGATTTAAAAAAAATGCTTTTATTACCCTGAGGATAATTATGGGACCCCCTATGCACACCTAGGGGGTCAGGGTTTGTTTCCCCTGCCCCCTTTTCCTGATTTCCACATTTGTTTTTCGGTTTTCTTCTGCCTCTGTTCTACCGAGGCACAAAATGGCTGCCAACACTTTCTGGTTTGGAGTGTTGACAGCCAATTAACATGAAGCTCGTGATTGGGAGGGTGCGCGCAGGGTACGCACAGGGTGCGCGGATCCACCACGGCCATAGATATCACTATCTTTATTTCTTAATTTCTCAAAAACTACTGAACAGATTTCCACCATTTTTAAAAAGTTCGCTTTCTGAGCCAAGCAATACCTTTTTGCCAAATGTGGTGTAATTCCGTTCAGCAGTTTTTGCTATAACAGTGTCTAAAGTTTCCTATGGGAAAATGATTTTTTCACCACTATTTTTTTAATTTCTCAGGAACTACTGAACGGATTTACACCATTTAAAAAAAGGTTGATTTCAGAACCAAGCTCTACCTCTTTGCAAAATCTGGTGTAATTCCGTTCAGCAGTTCGGGCTGTAGCCGTGTCTAAAATTTCCTATGGGGAAAATGCGTTTTGGGACCCCCTTTTTTCTCGGCCCCTGCTTGACGAATCACCCCCAAACTTTCAGGATAGGAGCTGACTGGAACAGACTATAAGTTTTAAAAATGTTGCAAAGATTCATCAACGGGCGCTAAAGTTATTGGGAATAGAATCTTACAATTTTCCTATGGATAATAGGTCCTATTTTTATATTTTTGCATGTGAATCTAAATATTTTGAGTAACTAGATGTAATATTTTTAATACATTTCTAGTACCTGCAATGTAGGGAATCCTGATGTTATGATTTCAAAGTATGACTTCCAATGTTTAAAAAAAAACTTACTGTAAAGGCGGTGCAGTATTTTATTATGAGACTTGTATTTATGCAGGTCTTCTTTGGCTTTAAATCAATGATACACAGCCCAGACATTTTGTTCTGAAATATCTAATTATCGTGGAGCTGCTTCTTTGAGTTTAGTTTTTACTAATATACATCTGCTGATCTTCACAATTTCTCTTTTAGCCTTGTCTCGTTTCTGAAAACTTTGAACTATTTCTATGTGGCTTTTCTATGTACTCTTTGAATGCACGTTATTGCATGTTTTACTAATCCTTGTTTGATGTTACTCCGAACATAACGAACTTAGATCACACGCACATCTCATATATTATGCGCCATACAAATTAAGGGATGGATTAACCGGTTACCACAAGATTCGATTCTAGATATGAAGAAAGGACATGCTGCTTTTGAGGAGGGGTGGTGAATGGTTTCCCAATGTTGAAAAATGTATATATACTCGAAAAGAAAACGTTTACATAGATCATGTTCCAATATACCATAAGGGTGCTGCCATCAAAACTGAATGTGAAAAATTCTATATATTCTAGAACTTCAGAAGGTTTTCCAGATATGTTGATATATCTGCATTCTTTAGTCTTTCAAAATGATGAAAAACTAAGCGGCCATGATGTTTTTAGACTCTCTGAACTGCAGAGGAAGTCTGATACCCATTGAGATGCCTGAGGCAAGAAGGGTGTATCTGCCATCATCAATACAAACATATGCGTGGAAAACTCTGCAGTGTATTTACTGCAAACCATGCCTTTCCCGACATATTCTGAAATAGGACGCATGTGACAAGTGACAGTTATTTTCTTTTGTCCCATCGTCAATCTGTTGTCTTGGTCAGCACTTGCTTGAACCGCGTACACTTTTTTTTAAGCAATATTATCAGAAAA
Organism: Lissotriton helveticus; assembly: GCF_964261635.1. Classification (NCBI taxonomy): domain Eukaryota; kingdom Metazoa; phylum Chordata; class Amphibia; order Caudata; family Salamandridae; genus Lissotriton; species Lissotriton helveticus. The sequence continues at coordinate 1,594,895,037 of NC_136059.1, read as the reverse complement.
CATATTGAGATTATAAGTATTGCAAATGTGTAGTTCATTTTCTTCTGTCCAATCACTGTGTGCTTTACATTATATCATAATGGAGTAGTTTGGTTTGCCCTGTTCCCATCATGCACTGGGACAGGAACAGACTAATTTGCATATAGCCAGGTTCTGAACTGGGATGGTGCAGTGAGCTAAAAAACGGTGTTGGATCTAGCCCTGATCTCTTGACTGGGTGAGAGTATTCTGCTTAATTCAGAAACTCTGTCCATCACCACCCCTTGTTGTTAAATATTTTGTCCACCCTAAGCGTGGAAGGGTATACTCAGATGTGAGTCCCTTGCTCATTGCACCATCAGGATTCAAGCAAGCCGGGCCGACGACGGCTGAAATGCCAGAAACCGGTCCCCGGAAGCTTGTTTCCTTCCCAGTGTAAGAATTGGCTTGGTAGTTTGGTTTGCCCTGTTCCCATCATGCACTGGGACAGGAACAGACTAATTTGCATATAGCCAGGTTCTGAACTGGGATGGTGCAGTGAGCTAAAAAACGGTGTTGGATCTAGCCCTGATCTCTTGACTGGGTGAGAGTATTCTGCTTAATTCAGAAACTCTGTCCATCACCACCCCTTATTGTTAAATATTTTGTCCACCCTAAGCGTGGAAGGGTATACTCAGATGTGAGTCCCTTGCTCATTGCACCATCAGGATTCAAGCAAGCCGGGCCGACGACGGCTGAAATGCCAGAAACCGGTCCCCGGAAGCTTGTTTCCTTCCCAGTGTAAGAATTGGCTTGGTAGTTTGGTTTGCCCTGTTCCCATCATGCACTGGGACAGGAACAGACTAATTTGCATATAGCCAGGTTCTGAACTGGGATGGTGCAGTGAGCTAAAAAACGGTGTTGGATCTAGCCCTGATCTCTTGACTGGGTGAGAGTATTCTGCTTAATTCAGAAACTCTGTCCATCACCACCCCTTGTTTTTAAATATTTTGTCCACCCTAAGCGTGGAAGGGTATACTCAGATGTGAGTCCCTTGCTCATTGCACCATCAGGATTCAAGCAAGCCAGGCCGACGACGGCTGAAATGCCAGAAACCGGTCCCCGGAAGCTTGTTTCCTTCCCAGTGTAAGAATTGGCTTGGTAGTTTGGTTTGCCCTGTTCCCATCATGCACTGGGACAGGAACAGACTAATTTGCATATAGCCAGGTTCTGAACTGGGATGGTGCAGTGAGCTAAAAAACGGTGTTGGATCTAGCCCTGATCTCTTGACTGGGTGAGAGTATTCTGCTTAATTCAGAAACTCTGTCCAACACCACCCCTTGTTGTTAAATATTTTGTCCACCCTAAGCGTGGAAGGGTATACTCAGATGTGAGTCCCTTGCTCATTGCACCATCAGGATTCAAGCAAGCCGGGCCGACGAAGGCTGAAATGCCAGAAACCGGTCCCCGGAAGCTTGTTTCCTTCCCAGTGTAAGAATTGGCTTGGTAGTTTGGTTTGACCTGTTCCCATCATGCACTGGGACAGGAACAGACTAATTTGCATATAGCTAGGTTCTGAACTGGGATGGTGCAGTGAGCTAAAAAACGGTGTTGGATCTAGCCCTGATCTCTTGACTGGGTGAGAGTATTCTGCTTAATTCAGAAACTCTGTCCATCACCACCCCTTGTTGTTAAATAATCAGATAATGGCGTTCTCCCACGGAGTGTCACTATGAAGTCCATTTTTGTGGGTATCCAGGGAGAAAATCCAAAATACCTCAAGTTTATTTTCGGATTTTGAGACCTCCTTTTAGGTCTGGGGTTCTGATTTTTTCTAGTATTCTCCATCGAAGATCTTCTGGCTTGTGTTCCATTTCTAAAAAATGTTTTACCATAGGTGCCAGGATTTTTTTTGTCCTAATGGCTGACCGATGCTCTGTTAGTCTTGTTTGAATAGGACGAGAAGTTTCTCCTACATATCCTAATGCACAGGGGCATAGGATAAAGTAGATAATGTTTGATGTTTTGCAATTCCACATGCCTGTGGCTTTGCAATTGTACCCATTATGGGTGAAACTTTCTCCTTTTATTATGGTGTCACATGATTTACATGTAGAGCATCTTATAGTGCCTCTTACTGGGGTAGTGCTATCTATCGATTTCTGTATATAGCCAGTAGTTTTTGTCCTATCTTGGAATCGAGACCGTACAACTAGGTCTTTGATGTTTTTATTCCGCCGGTGGGCGAACATAGGTTTTGACACTTTGATGTTATCATTGGGGTTGCTATTTAAAATGTGCCAATTACTATTGATAATTTGTTTGATCTTAGAATCTATGGTAGTGTGTCGGGTCACGCATACAAGTTGAGTGTTGGGCGGATTCTCTAGTTCTGAGAAGGTGGTCTCTATCGAAAAATCTGGCACGTTTATATGAGTCCCTGATCAGTCGATGTGGATATCCTCTGTCGAGGAACTTCTTCCTCATGATAGCTGCTTGTCTATCATAGTCTTGTAGGCATGAGCAATTCCTTCTGACGCGAAGAAATTGTGAGAAAGGGATGCTCTGCCTTTGATTTCTGGGGTGGAAACTCTTGAAATGGAGGAGTGTGTTCCTTGCAGTAGGTTTGACGTAGAGGTCAACCTGGAGTTTACCTTCATGATGCAAAATATAGATATCCAAAAACTCCACTCTTTCAGTATTGATTTGAGCTGTGAATCTGAGATTACAGTTAATGGCATTCAACCATCGCAGAAATACCTTTAAAGAGTCCTCTCCACCGGTCCAGATAAAGAAGATGTCATCAATATATCTGGACCAGTGGAGGACTGACTCATAGAAGGGGGCAATTTCGTTGTACACATGGCGTTCTTCGAAAGCCGCCATATAGATGTTAGCAACAGATGGTGCAACTGAAGCTCCCATACTAACACATCTAACTTGGCGAAATAGAAAATGACCAAATTCTAGAATGTTATCAGTAAGTACAATATTAAGACAGTCTAAGATGAAAGACTTCGGGCATGATATACAATACTTGTCAATAAACCAATTGGTGGCTTCCATGGCTCCTTCTAATGGAATATTGTTGTATAAGGATTCTACATCCAGTGTAACTAAAAGATCTGTTCCAACTCGGTAGTTCATGTTTTCGACTTTGTTAATCATTTCTCCAGTATCTTTAATATAGGAATTGATTTTAGGAATGTGAGGGTGCAAAATATAATCTATAAATTTCGATAGAGGCTCTGTGTTAGTACCGATAGTGGAAACTATTGGTCTGTAGGGGGGGTCTACAGTGCTCTTATGTACTTTTGGCATACCGTATATACATGCGGTTTTGCCTTGATGATGATTTAAAAATTCATATTCCTTCATGGTAATATCACCATCTAGTAGTGCTTTGTGGGTTAGATCCTGCATTTTTTGTGAAATAATCTCCCTGGGATTAATTTATATTGGCTGGTAGAAATTGCTGTCACTTAACATGGTTATCATTTTCTGCTCGTAGTTATCAGCATCTATAACTACGATTCCTCCTCCCTTATCGCAACTTTTAATTACTAGATCTTTATTTTTGATAAGGGATTTCAAAGCTCTGTGTTCGTCTGGATCAAGGTTGTATAAGGGCTTAGGAACAAAACGGAAGGCTTGTTCCAATCTCTGTAATACTACTAATTCGAAAGTAGCTACTTCCGGACCAAGTTGTTCCAAGGATCGACTGAAAGTAGAGGGAAGTCTGAGAGGGGTTATTGAGGTTGTGTCTTTTTCTATCGCCTCATTTGTATTAAAAAACTTTTTTAGTATTACCCTACAAAAAAATGAGATGATATCTTGATATGTTTCAAAACGGTTAACATAGGCGTGAGGAACATAAGATAAACCTTTTGACAAAAGACTGACACTAGATTCATCAAGGTCAACTCTAGATAGATTGAAAATGGGGATTACATCCCCTGTTTCCAATATTGACGGTTGCGGGTCTCTCTCATAAGTTGAGGGTCCTGCACTTGATGATGTTGAGGCTGATAATTGCCTCTCGATTGGGTCTGAAATCTTACTCTTTGTCGACCTCTGTAGGCTCCTCGGTTAGATAAAAAAGACTGAGGGTGAGTTTGTTTAGCTTGAAACGCATTGAAATTGCTCTCAGGTTCATAGTATGTGCCGCTGTTGTCTCCATCTGAATCAGATGTTTCAGAGAAGGTGTTTACTCTCTGTTGATTAGGTCTAGTGTCGTCAGAGTAATGGTTTCGCTTATAGAAGTCTAGTTTTAGATACGGGTAGGTGTTCTCTATGCTATAGAATCTCTTATCTTTATTTAACTTATCATTTTTACGTTTGTTCAGATAGTTTGAGAAGGATTCTAATTCTTTATTGGCTTCTTCAAGCTTTTTAAGTGCTATATCTACATTATTTGCATTTCTGATTTTAGTTTCTAAATCTTCAACTTCTGTTTTAATACCTGCAGACAATTCTTTAGCCATTTCAACTATTAATATCATCAAGTCTCTGGAGCATCTGCTGGCAATCATGCTCCATTTCTCAAGAAATGCTTTATTTTGAACAAAGAGACCAGGAATATTGCACACACGTAGTCCCATTGGTATAATGCCTGCTCGTAAATAGGCCAACATAAACTCTCCGTGTACTTCCATACGTCTGAGTTTCTTTTTTAGCTCTATTAATTTTTTAGTGTCGTCTTGATTTTCACCATTATTGTTGGTGCAGGTTCCAAAGGAATCAGTGGTACCAAAAAGGAGAGCGAATTCATCGTCTGTAAAGCCGAACGTTTTAAGTTGGGCCATACCAGAGTAGTATATAGAAACAAAAACTGGATGGAAGGTGGAACAAATGTGTATCAATATAAAGGATAATGGCAAAGTAAATAGGAGTAACTCAACGAAGACTTACAGACTAATAAAGGTAACAGAGTGTATGGACAATTCAGCCCTACACAGACAAGCTGTGGGTAAAATATTTGCAAATAACAAAGGCCCCCTGAAAAATGGATGAAGGACTTCCTAGGACAGGGAATTGAAATTGTAGGTAAGTATATTTCCTAGGCAATTAAAGAATAAACATAGTAGTATTACATGGAGTGCTAAGAATGACAGCAAAAATACCCAAAACCTGTTGTAAAGGTCACAGTGTGTTTTTATTACATAAAATGTATTCAATACAGTATGTTTAAAAAGGCTATCATAGCCATACATAGAAAAAATGTCAATAAAATAACAGTTAAAAAATTACAGTCTAGCAACAGCTATTACATTAATAATTTTCACAGTATATCTATACTTTTCGACGCGCGTTTCGGCGTATCGAGAACGCCTTCATCAGGAAATTACCACATCTGTAAGTAAAGATAAACATAATGTAAAACAAAACATTTCCCAATAGTACTTGTGACAAACAGTTCATGTATAAACAGTTCATGTATAACATATAATGAATCATTACCGTTTTGAGAACAAAGTTCTGCTATCAGAGCAACTCCATCACTATCTTATTAAGACGACGCAATTGCATATGTAAACCTGTCTGAGTTGAGAGACCAATTACTTTGCCATACTAAAAAATATTGCAATACGTCAATTTCAGATATGAAAAATAGTAGAACAAGGATAGAAATGTGTTTATAGTCTAAGATTAAGAATAGATCGATCTAGGCTAAAGATAACTTGATCTGAATAAAAAGGTATATTTCCATATTTATTGATAAGAAACAATGTGTAAACAACTGTTAAGGTGACAGAGTCATAGCTATAAAGTATTTGTTGTCAAAACTTAATCAAAACAGTATTGTATAGCAAGGCATAGATTGCTCTGCTGGCTCAGCTGGATTGACTGTGATGAACTCACAGGAAACGGATAAGCAATTATATGTTTCTAGTATACCTAAGGGTAAATAATATAAAATACATAAAAACGGTTGGGCATCAGTGTGGTATTTTTGCATCAGCATGTATTCGCAGAGGATATATAGGACTTACTTGGATATTGTACGATGATAATATTAATATATAGTCCCTTCACTTATTTTCATGAGAGAATTCGGTAGTTCAAAGGGGATGATATTTAAAAGGTGGAAACACTCTAAAAAGAATAATGACATAAGCTATTACCTAATATAGCATTGGTACAGTTAGGTAAATGACATGGATTGATGATTGTTAAATTTATAATTTGGTAAATATTATTTCTAGACATTATGATGTTATAAATAATGTCCCTTTTATATTGGATAAAGTGCTTTAAACATTATTGTATATATTGTAACAAACATGATAAGGGCAGATATTATAGCAAGCATGATTAAAGTTGTGAGTTAGGGCATATCATGAAACACTTCACATATTAACATCTTAAATATATATCGTGAGATGAACTCTCAAGTTCTGAAATCATATGTCAAAAGTGAACCAAATTTGGGCGTTAAAAATGCATATTTTAGGAATGGTAATCTGCAAAATAACTAGTTTGCACAGAGCCAGTTCGTTAAAACGATCCTTATGGTATATAATCTAATAACCTAATAGCCAGCGAGTTAACTGAAAGTCTTATTTGAAACCGAATAAACATATCCCTGAGACAGAAAAGCAAAGGCGTTTACCTTATGGTAAATAAAATATTACCTCAAAATAAATAATGTGGCTTTGTTACGGAGCTATGAACGATGTCTTCAAGGACTCAAGGGTATCGTCACTTGTTTAGATAATTCAGTAGGCAGCCCAATACAATAGATACTTTGATTGCCCACGTAACCACTCTAACTTCTGTATAAATGACAAAAATACAGAGAGGGAGTTTAGTTTTAAAGGTGGCCACATATGTATTTAGGGTCTAAAATGGTAATTACGGAGGATATCTGTAAAGGGAGAGTCCATTATTACCTGATTGGCGATCTTCGTTCAAAGCATAGCCCCGGCCGACTAAGGCTCCCGCGTCTGATGTCACGTCCGGAAGTAATATGTTAACTGTGTCCGGGTCAGATCCTTACTTTTATAGTCCGTTCTCTATGTCTATTGGTTGATGCTGAATACCGGCAATGTTTGTTATTTCTCAATCTGTCTACTGGACCATAACCAATTGTCGAATAATAAAAATTTACATAGTGCGAATAGCTAGATCATAAATAGAATGATATTATAAAAACGGATTTTACAGTGATCATATATATAAATGACCCAGGAAAGTCCGAGTAACTAAATTAAACATAAAAATAGGACTCAAGGTATACGATAAAATGAAGAAAAGAAACCAGGGGGATATTTGTCTTTTGATGAAATTATATATATATATAATTCCTGTGTGAGTTGATCCAACTATCTCATCTCATGGTTTCACGGTTGATGCACTGTTCATAGCGCTGGGATGCCTCAGGGTAGCTGTGCGCTATATAAGTTTTTTTAATAATAATAATAATAATAATCTGCCAGAGGTACATATATTTAGTATTTTATATTCAATTTTTAAAAACATCATATCAATATCAGTCAAGTATTTATTGTAAAAAAATGGAGTAGGTGACCATTTACTTCAACTAATCATATTAGGAAGTTACGTGAGAACATGTCGGTATATAATTTGTCAAGTATTTATTGTATAAAAATAGAGTAGGTGACCATTTACTTCAACTAATCATATTAGGAAGTTACGTGAGAACATGTCGGTATACAGTTTATCAAGTTAAAGGGGAAATTACCCAATAAGTGGGACACAAACAGCCAACCAATGCTAGTTATTTACTGAGATTAAATGGCATGGTCGGTTAATAACGTATAATAATGTGGATTAGAGACTTATTTGTTAGATCTAGACCAACGACACAGAGCATAGTGTCCTACAGAGAAACAGGGGGGTGGGGGTGATGACATAATCAGATAATGGCGTTCTCCCATGGAGTGTCACTATTAAGTCCATTTTTGTGGGTATCTAGGGAGAAAATCCAAAATACCTCACGTTTTTTTTCGGATGTTGAGACCTCCTTTTAGGTCTGGGGTTCTGATTTTTTCTAGTATCCTCCATCGAAGATCTTCTGGCTTGTGTTCCATTTCTAAAAAATGTTTTACCATAGGTGCCAGGATTTTTTTTTGTCCTAATGGCTGACCGATGCTCTGTTAGTCTTGTTTGAATAGGACGAGAAGTTTCTCCTACATATCCTAATGCACAGGGGCATAGGATAAAGTAGATAATGTTTGATGTTTTGCAATTCCACATGCCTGTGGCTTTGCAATTGTACCCATTATGGGTGAAACTTTCTCCTTTTATTATGGTGTCACATGATTTACATGTAGAGCATCTTATAGTGCCTCTTACTGGGGTAGTTCTATCTATCGATTTCTGTATATAGCCAGTAGTTTTTGTCCTATCTTGGAATCGAGACCGTACAACTAGGTCTTTGATGTTTTTATTCCGCCGGTGGGCGAACATAGGTTTTGACACTTTGATGTTATCATTGGGGTTGCTATTTAAAATGTGCCAATTACTATTGATAATTTGTTTGATCTTAGAATCAATAGTAGTGTGTCGGGTCACGCATACAAGTTGAGTGTTGGGCGGATTCTCTTTAGTTCTGAGAAGGTGGTCTCTATCGAAAAATCTGGCACGTTTATATGAGTCCCTGATCAGTCGATGTGGATATTCTCTGTCGAGGAACTTCTTCCTCACGATAGCTGCTTGTCTATCAAAGTCTTGTAGGCATGAGCAATTCCTTCTCACTCGAAGAGCCTCTATCGAAATTTATAGATTATATTTTGCGCCCTCACATTCCTAGAATCAATTCCTATATTAAAGATACTGGAGAAATGATTAACAAAGTCGAAAACATGAACTACCGTGTTGGAACAGATCTTTTAGTTACACTGGATGTAGAATCCTTATACAACAATATTCCATTAGAAGGAGCCATGGAAGCCACCAATTGGTTTATTGACAAGTATTGTATATCATGCCCGAAGTCTTTCATCTTAGACTGTCTTAATATTGTACCTACTGATAACATTCTAGAATTTGGTCATTTTCTATTTCGCCAAGTTAGATGTGTTAGTATGGGAGCTTCAGTTGCACCATCTGTTGCTAACATCTATATGGCGGCTTTCGAAGAACGCCATGTGTACAACGAAATTGGCCCCTTCTATGAGTCAGTCCTCCACTGGTCCAGATATATTGATGACATCTTCTTTATCTGGACCGGTGGAGAGGACTCTTTAAAGGAATTTCTGCGATGGTTGAATGCCATTGACTGTAATCTCAGATTCACAGCTCAAATCAATACTGAAAGAGTGGAGTTTTTGGATATCTATATTTTGCATCATGAAGGTAAACTCCAGGTTGACCTCTACGTTAAACCTACTGCAAGGAACACACTCCTCCATTTCAAGAGTTTCCACCCCAGAAATCAAAGGCAGAGCATCCCTTTCTCACAATTTCTTCGTGTGAGAAGGAATTGCTCATGCCTACAAGACTATGATAGACAAGCAGCTATCATGAGGAAGAAGTTCCTCGACAGAGGATATCCACATCGACTGATCGGGGACTCATATAAACGTGCCAGATTTTTCGATAGAGACCACCTTCTCAGAACTAAAGAGAATCCGCCCAACACTCAACTTGTATGCGTGACCCGACACACTACCATAGATTCTAAGATCAAACAAATTATCAATAGTAATTGGCACATTTTAAATAGCAACCCCAATGATAACATCAAAGTGTCAAAACCTGTGTTCGCCCACCGGCGGAATAAAAACATCAAAGACCTAGTTGTACGGTCTCGATTCCAAGATAGGACAAAAACTACTGGCTATATACAGAAATTGATAGACAGCACTACCCCAGTAAGAGGCACTATAAGATGCTCTACATGTAAATCATGTGACACCATAATAAAAGGAGAAAGTTTCACCCATAATGGGTACAATTGCAAAGCCACAGGCATGTGGAATTGCAAAACATCAAACATTATCTACTTTATCCTATGCCCCTGTGCATTAGGATATGTAGGAGAAACTTCTCGTCCTATTCAAACAAGACTAACAGAGCATCGGTCAGCCATTAGGACAAAAAAAATCCTGGCACCTATGGTAAAACATTTTTTAGAAATGGAACACAAGCCAGAAGATCTTCGATGGAGGATACTAGAAAAAATCAGAACCCCAGACCTAAAAGGAGGTCTCAAAATCCGAAAAAAACGTGAGGTATTTTGGATTTTCTCCCTGGATACCCACAAAAATGGTCTTAATAGTGACACTCCGTGGGAGAACGCCATTATCTGATTATGTCATCACCCCCACCCCCCTGTTTCTCTGTAGGACACTATGCTCTGTGTCGTTGGTCTAGATCTAACAAATAAGTCTCTAATCCAAATTATTATACGTTATTAACCGACCATGCCATTTAATCTCAGTAAATAACTAGCATTGGTTGGCTATTTGTGTCCCACTTATTGGGTAATTTCCCCTTTAACTTGATAAACTGTATACCGACATGTTCTCACGTAAGTTCCTAATATGATTAGTTGAAGTAAATGGTCACCTACTCTATTTTTATACAATAAATACTTGACAAATTATATACCGACATGTTCTCACGTAACTTCATAATATGATTAGTTGAAGTAAATGGTCACCTACTCCATTTTTTTACAATAAATACTTGACTGATATTGATATGATGTTTTTAAAAATGGAATATAAAATACCAAATATATGTACCTCTCGCAGATGGAATATATATATATAATTTCATCAAAAGACAAATATCCCCCTGGTTTCTTTTCTTCATTTTATCGTATACCTTGAGTCCTATTTTTATGTTTAATTTAGTTACTCGGACTTTCCTTGGGTCATTTATATATATGATCACTGTAAAATCCGTTTTTATAATATCATTCTATTTCTGATCTAGCTATTCGCGCTATGTAAATTTTTATTATTCGACAATTGGTTATGGTCCAGAAGACAGATTGAGAAATAACAAACATTGCCGGTATTCAGCATCAACCAATAGACATAGAGAACGGACTATAAAAGTAAGGATCTGACCCGGATACAGTTAACATATTACTTCCGGACGTGACATCAGACGCGGGAGCCTTAGTCGGCCGGGGCTATGCTTTGAACGAAGATCGCCAATCAGGTAATAATGGACTCTCCCTTTACAGATATCCTCCGTAATTACCATTTTAGACCCTAAACACATATGTGGCCACCTTTAAAACTAAACTCCCTCTCTGTATTTTTGTCATTTATACAGAAGTTAGAGTGGTTACCTGGGCAATCAAAGTATCTATTGTATTGGGCTGCCTACTGAATTATCTAAACAAGTGACGATACCCTTGAGTCCTTGAAGACATCGTTCATAGCTCCGTAACAAAGCCACATTATTTATTTTGAGGTAATATTTTATTTACCCTAAGGTAAACGCCTTTGCTTTTCTGTCTCAAGGATATGTTTATTCGGTTTCAAATAAGACTTTCAGTTAACTCGCTGGCTATTAGGTTATTAGATTATATACCATAAGGATCGTTTTAACGAACTGGCTCTGTGCAAACTAGTTATTTTGCAGATTACCATTCCTAAAATATGCATTTTTAACGCCCAAATTCGGTTCACTTTTGACATATAATTTCAGAACTTGAGAGTTCATCTCACGATATATATTTAAGATGTTAATATGTGAAGTGTTTCATGATATGCCCTAACTCACAACTTTAATCATGATTGCTATAATATCTGCTCTAATCATGTTTGTTACAATATATACAATAATGTTTAAAGCACTTTATCCAATATAAAAGGGACATTATTTATAACATCATAATGTCTAGAAATAATATTTCCCAAATGATAAATTTAACAATCATCAATCCATGTCATTTACCTAACTGTACCAATGCTATATTAGGTAATAGCTTATGTCATTATTCTTTTTAGAGTGTTTCCACCTTTTAAATATCATCCCCTTTGAACTACCGAATTCTCTCATGAAAATAAGTGAAGGGACTATACATTAATATTATCATCGTACAATATCCAAGTAAGTCCTATATATCCTCTGCGAATACATGCTGATGCAAAAATACCACACTGATGCCCAACCGTTTTTATGTATTTTATATTATTTTCCCTTAGGTATACTAGAAACATATAATTGCTTATCCGTTTCCTGTGAGTTCATCACAGTCAATCCAGCTGAGCCATCTATGCCTTGCTATACAATACTGTTTTGAGTAAGTTTTGACAACAAATACTTTATAGCTATGACTCTGTCACCTTAACAGTTGTTTACACATTGTTTCTTATCAATAAATATGGAAATATACCTTTTTATTCAGATCAAGTTATCTTTAGCCTAGATCGATCTATTCTCAATCTTAGACTATAAACACATTTCTATCCTTGTTCTACTATTTTTCATATCTGAAATTGACGTATTGCAATATTTTTTAGTATGGCAAAGTAATTGGTCTCTCAACTCAGACAGGTTTACATATGCATTTGCGTCGTCTTAATAAGATAGTGATGGAGTTGCTCTGATAACAGAACTTTGTTCTCAAAACGGTAATGATTCATTATATGTTATACATGAACTGTTTATACATGAATTGTTTGTCACAAGTACTATTGGGAAATGTTTTGTTTTACATTATGTTTATCTTTACTTACAGATGTGGTAATTTCCTGATGAAGGCGTTCTCGATACTCCGAAACGCGCGTCGAAAAGTATAGATATACTGTGAGAATTATTAATGTAATAGCTGTTGCTAGACTGTAATTTTTTAACTGTTATTTTATTGACATTTTTTCTATGTATGGCTATGATAGCCTTTTTAAACATACTGTATTGAATACATTATATGTAATAAAAACACACTGTGACCTTTACAACAGGTTTTGGGTATTTTTGCTGTCGTTCTGAGCACTCCATGTAATACTACTATGTTTATTCTTTAGTTGCCTAGGAAATATACTTACCTACAATTTCAATTCCCTGTCCTAGGAAGTCCTTGATCCATTTTTCAGGGGGCCTTTGTTATTTGCAAATATTTTTGTAAATATGGCACATCCCTGCTTTTAGAAAATGCTGGAGCTTGGCCCTGCCAAATTTGGCGTAGCAACGCGCTCTTGCATTTTCTTGTACATATGTCCCCATGTCTCTAATTTTTGAGGATGCATCCATTAGAAACAAGTGAAGGTGACACTAGCTCTTATGATACTTAACCTGTGTCCGAGCTATCATAATATATTTTTGTTAGTGGGCACAATCGGTTTCTGTTTCGATAGTTCCGGTAATGTAGGGGTTTTTCTAGGCCAGTGTTTATGTTCTATCAAGTAACATAAAGTCACATATTCAAACTGAAACAAAAACGTTTGAAGTTTTGTTCAGTGCAAAAATACACATTGTGAATCCATACTTCATGAAAGAAATTGCATTCCTTTTTGTTTTACGATTCATGTTTAAAAGTATATTGTTGAACAAGAGGTTAGAACGTTGGCTAGGTACAAATTAGAAACCCAGCAAATAAAAAAAATCCCATGTGGAGGGATTAATTGCAATTGATTGGTGATAGTGATGTAAGCTGTATGGGACACCATTTTTACCATTTATTATGGTATTTTCTAGGGAAATTGCTTTTTGAGTTCTATTAAAAAAGAAGTTATATGTATAGAATGATTCCTTCTACTAAACTGCTTTTTCTCCATGGTTCAATAGATTTCAACACAATTAGATCAGTAATTGTATTTCAAGATATGCAGTAAATGGGCAGTCGATTTAAGAAATGAAAAGCTCATTGGTAATTGCTCAAGAATGTATAGTACAAAGTTAGGAATTGTACTATATGACGTAAATCAATTGACTGTTTACCGAAAATGTCGCCAATAGTAAAAACATTTATCTCTAGCATATGATTAGTGTGAAGTTTAGTCCTGCTTCAGCTTTCAAATAGCCTCTGATTAGTTCCTTTTTACGAGTAGAGATCGGAAACTCAACATAAATGAAAGACTTTCAGCCCTGGACAGTTGTGTAAGAGCTGATATTGGCAGTACAGAGCCACTGGCAATTGTGCAGTTCACACCATCTCTGAAGTCAGGAGGCAAGGGTGACCTTGGTAGCTTGCAATCAGTGTTTGATGCATTAATCTTGTGTTTGAGCTCTTTTGCAATGAAGCCCCTGCAGCTTTGCTGCATCCTGTTGTGACAATGCCCATATTTTGTTTAATTTGAATATAAATACGTTGTGGGAATACTCTCTTGACATCGACCCACACCCATTTCAGGCTTTAATAAAGCGCCCTCTCGAAGGGAACTAGAAGAGAAGTATGCTGCTGAGGGAGGAGTTGAACGTAAGTAGAACTGCATTCACAATATGTACTAATGGTGGGCCCTGTGATGCACCAGTCACATATACACTCCGAATGTTACCATGGAGAAACCAGAGAATTAAAATTTATGCAGCGACATTATACTTTATACTCAAAACAACCAAGTGGGGTAAGACATCTAGCTCTTGTAGAATCCTCCAGTATGGAGTGGTATCTGGTTCTTAATTTTTAAGGCTCAGTCCATACATCTTGTGTGATTTTGTCCGCTACAGAAAATATGTCTGGGTACCAACATAAAAGTAGGTCCCTTTGCAAATCAGATAGTCAAAGAAGTGGTCAACATTTTCAAATCAGGGCAGTTTAAAACTTGGAAAGGCGAGAGGCCATCCTGAAGATGTTGGTGATGGTATCCAGAGTATCCCATTTGTATTGCATGTATGCTCTCCTCTCTTGTACCACTTTGAAATTGAACACTACCCTGTATCAGTCAATGCAGAGAATAGCCAATGTTGAAGCCGATATACAAGCGGATGAAGCCAATATACAATTGTTTAGTTTTCTTTGTTTGTCCCAATACCCCCTCCTTTGTAATATATACATTAGTGATTTGGCACATTTTACTTAGTTAAGAGAGTCAGTACTTGAATAAGACATGCTGCTAATTGACTCTAAAGTACCAGGGTTGCAGTGACGTTAGGACATGCGTCTCACCGAATAGTTTATCTACTACTGCATTTTCATCCAGACAGAACTAGGCACGTATGGTACTTGCAGAGTAGATACAGTTGTCATGCACAGTTTCTTCAGGATACTGACACAACAAGATGCAACCTGGATCCCAATGACCTATTCCCATTGGATGTAGTCTTCTTGTTGGGACAGCTGGTTTAAAACAGCAAAACAAGCAAGAATGTGGCTGCTCAACATTGGGATACCAAAAGGAATATGCTGTAAAGGGTCTTACAATAATGATGGAGCTTACAGTATCTACATCAGCTACAAAGGCTGTACTTTATACAGGTGTTGGTTTAACAAGGAAATAGGAGAGGGTGTAATCCGAAAATGTTTCATTTAATTGCAAGAAAAGAGTCAATCTTTTCAATACCAAAGGAGGCAGTGATTAGTGGTAACTATGGTTATTATGCATTACAAAAAAATACGGCCCTAACTGCTGGAAAGGAGTGGTGATAAAGGTAAGAGCCTTGGTGTCTATCATCTCAGATACGGCTATTGCTGATAACCCCCATATGTCCTTCTGAAGACTGATTAAGGTATTAGAAAGCAGGAGCTCTATTCTATATTTTTAAAGAAAGTTAACAGTGGTGATCTTCAATTTCTCTTTCACCCACTCCTTAGGAAAGTGCTGAAAAGAAAACCTGCAGAGGTCCAGAGTTACAGGGGACCAGGAAGGTCAGCTACAGAGGTCAGCTAGCCAATTATGAGGTTCATTAAATCATGCATGCCAACTGTCACTTCCACTGAAAAGTTGAATGCACAGTCCATTAATGTTATGCTCCTCCTACACTTGGACATTGAAGCTATGTACTGAATTCCCATGTGGATATTGGTGGTATGCCTGAATTGAGTCCGAAAAAGCCACAATTAACCATATGTCAAAATGTATTTTAAATTACGTTTGACTCCATTATAATTAAGTAGGTTTTTCTGTCTGGTGTCCACCCCTTCCTTCCAGTGAAACTGGTAATTCAACCTAACGGACAGATTGGAATTACCATGAAGTACTCATGAGGAAGCCCTTAGTGGTACTTTGTAAAATGTTTATGGCCATCCAACAGAAAAAGAGCATTTGAAATGTATCTGGGAATAAGAAAATTTCAAATGGGTCACCCAATCGTTATTTTTAGTTATAATGGATCAGACTTCCTAATATGAAGCATCATCTTGTGTCAGTAACCAGTCAGTAAATCTTTATTCAGTTTTAAAAGAAATACAACCATAAAAGCACACATCATAAGAATGCGTATTTAAAAATGTTTCTCTACAAGGGTTACATTTATTTCACAACTGTGATCACATATAAGATTCAAAAGGTAAAACTAGATAAAGATTCTGCCAGTGACATACATTTTCATTTGCGTAGAATATATGTAATAACAGTTTTGCATAATGGCACATCATTTAATCCGCACAGAAACCTAAAAGCTTTCTGATAAGCGTACAACTTCTGACTCAGAAGTAATGGCTTTAATAAACACTTCCTAAATACAATATAACATTTACAAATAAGTGACAAATGCATAGTTGATTGGGTTGATCTGTTATCTCATGGGCAAATGCAGCCACCCAGTACCCACCACTCCATTACTAGGAATGCAAATAAGTGGTGGACTGTATCTAATCAAAAACGAGTAAGAATGTATCTATGATATGAGTTGGGAGCCAGTGCTAAATGTTGTTGCAGCCCTATGTGATTAAAAATGGACATGTAAATCACAATGATGACTTCAATGTCATTTTGCTGGATTCTGTCTTGAGTTCTCATAGCAATGATACGCTCCTTAAGTTCCCTGATGGTCTCAGGGGTCTTCCAGGAGTCACCATTTACATTACAGATTCTCTTCAACACATCCCTGTTATTTGCAAGCCAAGGTATTTTAAGCACATGGTTCAAAGTTAAACAAACTTCAAGGATTGCCTCCGTAAAAGCAATTGTAGGTTTGGTCCCTATCGAGTGCCATAAGATCAAGGGTTTAGAGCACACTATTTCTGATATATAAGGGACACCAAGGGGCAGATTTACAAGCCCCTTGCGCCACTCATATTTAACATGGGAAAAGTGACGCAAGGGTGGCACAAGGGGCTTGTAAATAAACCCCAAAGTTCTTTATGAAGGACTGTTTCATTACTTCACTGTGGGACAGTGGAAAGTAGCCTCTGAAATGTATTCCCTTGTCTTTGAAGCGCTGAACAACTACCTAGGGCCCATAAACCTCCACCAACAGCCCTGCTGAGACTGATTTAGCACTAAAAAAGTTTAACATTTCTTTAATGGGTTTGGCGCCCAAGTTTGGTAGCAACGTTAAATATCTATTCCATAGATCTCACTATATTGTTGCTACTGGCTGTTTTTGTGTGCACCAAGTGTAAATTGACGAAAATTGAACACCTAAGTTGCAAAAGTCCGGAACATCTGTTGTACAACTTCCTTTAATGTAGAATGGACGTATTTTTAGTCTCCTTGTACCATAACTCATAGAAAAAATGTTTCTTTATATTTATCTTTAGAGTTTGCTCTTCCATGAATTTCGTGCCCGTGTACAGGAGTATGGGCACACCCGATGTCCAACCTTTGGTACATTAGTCCCAAGGGATTGAAGTTTTCTATCTACTCCATTTATGTAGAGAGAAAAGGGCACAATTAGGACTATCCTGCCTAACTACTCATGCAATTTTTATAGCATTAGTTAGATCTCCAGTCAGGAGAAACTTTCTTTAGCCATCAGGTT
The DNA here is from genome assembly GCF_964261635.1 of Lissotriton helveticus. NCBI lineage: Eukaryota > Metazoa > Chordata > Amphibia > Caudata > Salamandridae > Lissotriton > Lissotriton helveticus. The sequence continues at coordinate 1,594,877,286 of NC_136059.1, read as the reverse complement.
ATTTTACACCTATAAAATTACTCTTCCTACTAATTTGCCAGATGAATGTAGCAGTGATATTGCACGGTAGCGGATAGTTCTTCAGTCCCTTTTTAAATATGGTTACTATTAAGGATACTGCTCAGGTGGAATGCATAGTGTCCGCAGCATTTAGTATCATCGTTGGCAGGGGCATCAATAGTGATGGCAAACATTTATAGGTGTCAGAAAGGACACCATCCAGTCTTTGTGCAGAAAGAGGTAGGAGAGGTGCACAAAGAGACAAGAGAGGTACAGAAAGAGGGAGGAGGGGTGCAAAAAGAAGGAAAAGAAGTGCAAAAAGAGGCAAGCGAATTGCTGAAAGAAGCAATAGGTGTAGAAAGAAGGAAGAGAAGTGCAGAAAGAGGCAAGTGAGGCGCAGAAAGAAGCAAGAGCAGTGCAGAAAGAACCAACAGAGGTGCTGAAAGAGGCAACAGGGGTGCAGAAGGAGGCATGAGGAGTGCAGAAAGCAGGAAGAGGATTGCAGAAAGAAGCAGCAGAGGTGCTGAAAGAGGCACATGTGGCGCAGAAAGAGGGAAGAGAGGTGTAGAAAGAGGAAAGAGAGTTGCACAAATGGGGAAGAGGGGTGCAGGAAGAGGCAGGGGGGGTGCAGAAGAATTAACAGAGGTGCCAAAAGAGGCAAGAATGGAACAGAAAGTAGCAGATGAAGTGCAGCAGGAGGCAACAGAGGTGCAGAAAGATACAAGAGTGGTACAGAAAAAAGCAAGAAAGAGCTAAGAGAATTGATGAAAGAAGTAACAGAGATTTAGAAAGAAGAAAGGGAAGTGCAGAAAGAGGCAAGTGAGGTGCAGAAAGAAGCAAGAGCAGTGCAGAAACAACCTACAGAGGTGCGAAAAAAGGCAAGAGGGGTGCAGAAAGAGGTAGGAGAGGTGAACAAAGAGGCAAGAGCGGTACAGAAAGAGGCAGGAGGGATACAAAAAGAAGAAAGAGAAGTGCAGAGAGAGGCAAGAGAATTGCTGAAAGAAGGAACAGAGGTGTAAAAAAACCAATAGAAGTGCAGAAAGAGGCTAGCGAGGTGCAGAAAAAAGAAGAGCAGTGCAGAAATTAACCAACAGAAGTGCTTAAAGACTTGCGAAGTGTGCAGAAAGAGCAAGAGAAGTGCGGAAAGAGGTAACAGAGGTACAGAAAGAGGCAAGGGATGTGCAGAAACAGGCAGGAAAGGTGCAGAAACAGGGAAGAGAGGTGCAGAAAGAGACAAGAGAGTTGCCCAAATAGGGAAGAGTGGTGCAGAGAGAGGCAGGAGGGGTGCAGAAAGAAGCAACGGAGGTGCCAAAAGTGGCAACAGAGGTGCAGAAAGACGCAAGAGTAGTACAGAAACAAGCAGGAGAAATGCAGAAAGAGCTAAGAGAATTGCTGAAGGAAGCAACAGAGGTTTGGAAAGAAGCAAGAGAAGTGTTGCAAGAGGCACGTGAGGTGAAAAAAGAAGCAAGTGCAGTGCAGAAAGAACCAACAGAGGTAAAAAATGAGGCAAGAGGGGTACAGAAAAAGGTAGGAGAGGTGCACAAAGAAGCAAGACAAGTACAGAAAGAGGCAGGAGGGTTGAAGAAAGAAGGAAGAGAAGAGCAGAAAGAGAAAAGAGGGGTGCAGAAAGGGGCAAGAGATCTGCAGAAAAGCAACAGAGGTGCTGAAAGACGCAAGCGAGGTGCAGAAAAAAGCATGAGAGGTGCAGAAAGAGGCAATAGAAGTGTAGAAAGAAGCAACAGGGGTGCAGAAATAGCCAAGAGGGGTGCAGAAAGAGGAGAGAGGAATGCAGAAAGAAGCAAAAGAGCTGCTCAAATGGGCAAGAGGGATGCATAAAGAGGCAAGAGCAGTGCAGAAAGAGGCAAGAGAAGTGCAGAAAGAAGCACCAGAGGTGCACAAGGGGTACAGAAAGAAGGAAGAGAAGTGTAGAAAGAAGCAACAGAGGTGCTGAAAGAGGCATGAAGTGTGCAGAAAAAGGCAAGAGAAGTGCAGAAAGAAGCAACAGAGGTACAGAAAGTGCTGCAGAAAGAGGGAATAGAGGTATAGAAAGAGGCAAGAGTGAGGCACAAATAGGAAATAGGGGTGCAGAAAGAGGCAGGAGGGGTGTAGAAATAAGCAACAGAGGTGCCGAAAGAGGCAAGAAAGGTGCAGAAAGAAGCAAGTGAAATGCAGAAAGAGGCAACAGAGGTGAAGAAAGATGCAAGAGAGGTGCAGAAACAAGTTAGAGAAGTGCAGAAAGAGGCAAGAGAATTCCTGAAAGAAGCAACAGAGGTTTAGAAAGAAGCAAGAGAAGTGCAGAAAGAGGCAAGGGAGGTGCAGAAAGAAGCAAGAGCAGTCCAGAAAGAACCAACAGAGGTGCAAGAGGGGTGCAGAAAAAGGCAGATGGGGTGTACAAAGAGGGAAGAGAGGTACAGAAAGAGGCTGGAAAGGTGCAGAAACCAGGAAGCGAAGTGCAGAAAGAGGCAAGAGAATTTCTGAAAGAAGCAACAGTGCAACAGAGGAGTAAAAGAAGCAAGAGACGTGCAGAAAGATACAAGTAAGGTGCAGAAAGAAGGAAAAGCAGGGCAGAAAGAACCAACAGAGGAGAAAAATGAGGCAAGAGGGTACAGAAAAATGTAGGATAGGTGCACAAAGAAGCAAAACAAGTACAGAAAGAGGCAGGAGGGGTGCAGAAAGAAGGAAGAGAAGTGTAGAAATAAGCAACAGATGCTGAAAGAGACGCAATGGGTGCAGAAAGATGAAGAGAAGTGCAGAAAGAAGCAACAGAGGTACAGAAAGAATCAAGAGAGATACAAAAGCAGGCAGGAAAGGTGCAAAAATGGGTAACAGGGGTACAGAACGACGCAAGAGAGGTGCAGAAAGAAAAAAGGGGTGCAAAAATGGGAAAGAGGGTTGCAGAAAGAAGCAAGTGAGGTGCAGAAAGAGGAAACAGAGGTGCAGAAAGATGGAAAGACCCAAGAGAGGTGCAGAAACAAGCAAGAGAAGTACAGAAAGAGGAAAGAGAATTGCTGAAAGAAGCAACAGAGATGTAAAAAGAAGCAAGAGAAGTGCAGAAAGAGGCAAGTGCGGTGCAGAAAGAGGCAAAAGAGGTACAGAAAATAATGAGAGAACAGCAGAAAGAGGCAAGGGGAATGCACAAAAAGGGTAGAGGTGTGCAGAAAGAAGCAAGAGAGGTGCAGAAAGAAGGAAGAGAGGTGCAGAAAGAAGCAAGCGAGGCACAAAAAGAGGGAAGATGTGTGCAGCGAGAGACCAGAGGTGCAGAAAGAGGGAAGGGGGCACAGAAAGAAGAGAGTGAGGTTTAAAAAGAGGCAAAAGAGTTGCAAATAGAGGCAAGAGAGTTGCAGAAACAGACAAAAGGGGTGCATAAAAAACCAACAGAGGCGCAAAAAGAGGCAAGAGGGCGGCAGAAAGTGGCAAGAGAAGTGCAGAAAGAGGCACGTGAAGTGCAGAAAGAAGACAGTGAGGTGCAGAAAGAAGAAGAAGAAAGGTGCAAAAAGACACAAGAGATACGCAGAAAGAGGCAAGAGAGGCACAGAAAGAAAAGAGGTTTATGCACCTTTAGTACCAATTTAACACCCTTATTTAGCAATAAGTAACATGTGACCATTCCAGCTTTGCAAAGGGCCTTCCAGCATGCTGTAACACATGAAGCTGCATTTTGGGAACATTTGAGCCAATGATGGAATATTTAGCAAAAGCAGAATTTTTTTAATTATGTGACAATTGGCACAGTCAACCAGTCACATAATTCCAGTGCCCTGCTCATACCTCTGACTAGGTCCAGAAGTGCTCCTCAGTGGTTCCATTTTTTTGTGTGTCTCATTGAGTTTATACTTTAGCTTCTATGGAAACGAGGAAGACTAAACCTGAGGTTACCACTAAGGCATGGGCGGATCTAGCGGATCTCGCGTACGCGAACTTGCGGATTTACGGATTCGCAATCCGCGAAGATCCGCGAACTCTAGCGGATTTGCGGATTTTTCCGTTTTTTGTGTTGGCGCGTGTTCGCGCCGATTTTGGGACAAGTTCGCAATTGCGAACTTACTTTTCGGCTCGCAACGGCCGCGACTATGTTGTTTCTACGTCTGGTTTATCATCACAGGTTCACAGCACCCTCTGTTTCACCACTGCCACCCTCTGGGACACCCATGCCACCCTCTGGTACATCCTCACTGGCACCTATTAGGTTTATTTATCACTGTAGATTATGGTGGTTGAAAAAAGCAAGCACACCTGCCCTTCTTCAACTGCCATCAATTAATTTGTGTTTCATTAATGTGTCAGTAATTTTGAAAGTTCCAGTCTGGCTGGCACCTGCTTCCTTCCTTATCTGTAATTTGCTTTTTGTTGCAGTGAAATTTTTTTTTCACAGGACCTTTATGGTGCTATTCTATGAGCCTGCTGTTTGGGTCATAGCAGGGTCATAGAATAGTTGCAAACTCTGGAGGGGCCCATCAGGAAGCACTACCTTGAATGTTACTAATGTTAAGTTTGAACTTTTGCACCTGCTCATTGCTTTCAGTTTAGCTAAAATTGTTTTTTCTGCAATTTCGCGCGTTTTTTGGGGCGCGAATCCGTGCGAGATCGATTTCGGAAGCCGCGAATACGTGCGAATACAAAATTGTTTTTGTTGCGACGTGTATGTTCGCGTGATCTTGCGCGTGTTCGCGAGGCGCTTCTAGCTATACGTTTGCCAAGTTACCCTATCGGTCGTACACGGGCGCGGCCATCTTGTTGGCGTGACGTAATTCCGTTTCCGCCCGCTATGTGTAATCTCGCAAAGTGTGCTGCTCGCTAGTACAATTTCGCGCGTACTCGCAAGGAAAATCTCGCGCGAACTTACCCACGCGGTCGTGAACGGGCGCGGCCATCTTGTTTCTCATTCATTGCTATGGTTCTGGGCATGCTTTCTCTATCCTCTCTCAATCTCTGCCATCCTTTGCTTGTTTGAAGTTTTTTTGATCTAATTTTACTTATTATCTATCCCTCTATTTTTCTACCTCTATATTTTTGTGTTTTCTGCAGCTTTTAGTTACTTTTAAACTACTTTTTTAAACTCTTTTCTTTTCTTCTTCACTATTCTATTTCTTCTTTATCATTTAAGTTTATTTCTGCCCAGACCATGGTAAAGGGAGCCGGGAAGCACCCTGAGAAGGGGAAGGGTCCCGCACCCCGTGCCCGGCTCCCGTGCGGGCGTTTAAGGGGGGAGCAAGTGGTCCCGAGGGAGATCTTCAGCGCGGAGGAAGTGGCGGCACTGATCTTCCACGTCCAGCGCCGCCTCCCCAAGACGATCCTGGGAGGCGGCAAGATCGCGACCGGCTATGGCATCCGGGAGCGTCGCAAGCGGTGGGAGAAGGTGTGCCGGGCCATGTACAAGATCTCTGGGGTCCGGCGCACATATAACCAGGCCACCCACCGCTGGACCGATGTCATGGACCGGGAGCGGGACTTGCTGGACGCGCTCGGCGTAGAGGTCCCCGGGCTTGGTGAGTAGTAGTAGTAGTACATTTACTACTCTGTTTTATCCTGCTCTGTTATTTGCAAATCTTTGTTCTTTACCAAGAGCAATAATGCTGCCGATTACATTGAGGTAAATTATATTTCAAAATCTTCTATGCATTTCAGGTGCACTGCTCTCCTTCTCAGTAGCCTTGCTTGCTACTATGCTTCTTTGTTTTGTATGTTGTGTTCAGAAGCATTTCATTGGCCTGAGAAATTATGTATGAGTGTACTGTAAAGAAAAGAACTGCGTAATGCTAGACAGTAAGGGTCATATTTGTAATTACCGGCGCATCCCTGCAAAGTAGCAGGGATGCGGCAGTAATTGTGTGCCATGCCACCACCACCCATTGGCCCAAAACGTCACAGAAGCCTTACGCATCTGTGCCGTAAAGGCAGCGCATTGCTGGAGTTGCGTGGCAACGATGGCGCAGCTCCAGCAATGCTCTGGGGTACCCTATCTCCCCAATGCTGCATCAAGCCGTACGTCGGCTTCAAGCGCGCAGGGTTTGAGTCATGCATCATTGTCCTAAAAGTGACTGATTGACATCTTGTAGATTTCCCTCAGCCACTTTTAGGATTCGTTCCTGCGCAGGTACGCCCTCCCTTGCGCCGGAACGCCCCCTGATGGCGCAGGGCTTTACAACGTGATGCATCGCCCATATGCCCATATGTGTTTTTTTTTTAATATATACGCCGCACCAACACCATGGCGAGTCTTTTGTTCTGCCGCTGCGTCAGAAAAGGCACGCAACAATGGAGGAAAATCAGCCGCAACTTCCGCAAGGGACTTCTAAATCAGCCCCAACAGACTGAAGTCCAGTCCTTCCTTTAGACAGTCACATGGCTATAAGAAGAAATAGTGGCGGTGGTGGCGGGTGGATTGATAGTTTGAGTATTCACTGATCTGCAAGCAGGATGGACTTTGTCTGTCACGTGTTGCGCACTGCTGCCTGCAGTGCCAGGCCTAGGCAAACCTCTTTAGTAGTCTGTTTATTGAGTTACATAGGAACTTTCTAAGTCAACGTTCCGCAAATCAGGCAATACGAATAACGTAGTATACCACATGAGATAGATCCCGTGGAATAGTTGTCTATCTATTTGCTATTTTTCCAAAATATGTTGTTATTGTTCTTTTGAAATGTTTGATTTGGTTGAAAAATCTCATCCATGTTTTCTGGTTTTTCTTTCTCTCATGTTGTACATCAGCTCCCCCCAAGGGCAAGAGGACACAGGAGGAGGGTGCTGAGGATGCAGGCCAGGATCGGGCAGGCGAGGGCTCCTTTGCTGGCCCCAGTAAGTTTACATTTTAATAAACAGTACCTATTTTTTCCTAGCGTTCCTCATTCGATTTTTTCTAAATCGTCTTTGATCTTCTTGTAGACTGGATATAAATTCTTATCCTGCCTCGAATATGACTCCCTGTGGTATTACTAGACTATTCGTATTAGTCTGTCTGTGTAGCTAACTAAGATTGGACATTTGGCAATTCCATTGGACTCCCATTATATTCAGCAATACCTCTATGCACTGTCTCCTTACTGACTAGATAGTGTGGCAGAGTCATTCAGCTCCCGAAGTCACCGATTATAGATCCCCAATGATCTCTAGATTATCGTACGCAGGACAAGAGAGTAGTACGGAGTCACAGCACAGTCAAGAAGTGTCAGAGGCACTCATGCTTGCAAAAATTCCAAAACCTTTAGCTCATCCACTCTAGTCTAGAGGAACAAAAACCACAGAGTCTATTTAAGTTTAAAAGCTTTATTAAAAGTAAACACATTTATTAAAATCTACTTTGTCATAAAACTATTTAACTGTAAACGGAAAAGTGGTTAGTGCTGACGATTAATTGGACACATTTCTTGTGGTCGAGCCGAACTCTCACCTGGTTTGAACTTGATCCTGGTCGTGTTCTTAGGACTCAGGAGTCAAGCTTCTGTCTGTTAGGAGAAAAAGTGGTGCGTGTTAAAAATCAAAAGCAAGCATTCATCAGTTGTGCATAAAAGTGCAGCAAGACAACAGCCTTCCCTGGAAAATGGGACATTTTTACTATGGAGTAGACAGTCACAAATTATTACATTGTATTCTGTTTTTTTAACATTTCTCCTAGACCAAATATTATATAGTAGTGAGTGGTGTATTCTAACATTCTTAAATGTACTTTGTAGGTGTAACATCTGGTGACGGGGCCAGCGCGGAGGTGGCTGTGTTGGACCAGGACTCGGAGGCCTCTGGGGAGGAGGCGGCGGTAGAAGAGCTGGCGGACGTTCCTGTGGGGGATCAAACGGTGGTGGCGGAAACAGGTAAGCTATATATTCCTTACTTATTGAGATTGAAGACTGCATAGTGTGCTTTCTGCACGGGTGTATTACAATTACAAATCAACCAGGTAGTAGCCTCCTCGAAATGTACTTCGACTTAGCTGTGAAGTTTTTGGTGAGAAGAATCCCAATAAGTTCTTAGACGAACGTGATGGATGGGATGAACGAAAAGCGAAAGAAGGGTGTAAGTAAGTGGGACGCGAACTTGTATGATGGCTGGCAAAGAAGAACGATATGTGTTTGCTTGGCCCCCGAGGTGGCTGGGAAGGAAAGAATATGGTATGGTGCATGGCTGGGTCAATGATGAAGCAAGGATGGGTGGAAGGACAGCAGCCTGGGTGGGTGAAACAGAAACTGTATGTGTGCGTATACTTTGACTGAATGGATGCCTGGAGCATGGTATTCTCTGACTCTTAGATAGCACATGTGTATCTAGAGAGAGTAGATGGTCGCCAGGTGAAGTAAGTGTTACCTTGAAGAGCATGTACCACCGCACCCGCACGTCCGTTCCAGTGCAGGGAAGGCAAGGAAAAGAAATTGTAAATGTGTCCAATACTACCATGAATAGTAGCAGTACTTTGTATTGCGTTTGCATTCACAGCATATCTGGTTATTACGGTGGACACTCCGTACCTCTCTTAATAACTTTAGTTTACTTGTAGTACGTCATTCATGTGTGGGTGTATCACTGTTCACTCAATATTAAGCAAAGCACCTAAAGTCATCTCATCTGTCATTAAATACGTCCCATGTGAAGTGATAGATAATCAAATTAGTTAGCTTCTTCAGTTTCCTTTTCTAGTACTCATTTGCACTGTAGGGTGAAAGGTAAATTAATTAAGCAGTAGCCCTTGTAACAGAGTATTCTCAGTGCCACCCGTAATAGAAAAGTAATAGCTTCACCACCTGCATGTACTGGACCGGTACAGTAATGCAAGTCTGTCTCACTCATCATGGTGTGCAACTTTTTTTCTCGGGTGCAAGTTCACTGTGCTGTGTCCATGTCATTCTGCCGGCTTGCATAAGATAACGTACCCATTTCCCTAAACAAGAGAGAAGAAGAAGAATAAGACTGGTGTACTGTCATAGTCGACTGTAATGGAAGTCCATAGTGGTCGTAGAATTAGTTCATTAAACTACCACTACTGTTAGAGCAAGGATGCAGAAGTGGGAGGTTACATAGATACTGTCCTCAATAGTTATGTACTGTGCTTTCAATTTGCTACTTGTACTCTGTGACCCAACTTTCGGCTCAATCACTTTGTGTTATTAATAAGGAGCATTGGTTACAGACTATGTCTTTCTTTCTTCATATAGTTGCTCCTTCCAAATCAACAACAAGGAGGGAGCAGGCTAGATTGGCCCGGCAACGGAGGCTGGAGGCCACAGTCGCCGAATATCGGCGGCTGGTGGCCCTGGAGGAGGAGGAGGACACGCAGTCGAGCGGGGCAACATCCTCGACTGTGACCACTGCATCCTCCTCCGTGACTAAGCCAGCGGGACCGAGCCGGGCTAAGAAAGACGACCGCCACCGCCAAGCAACCGAAATACCAGCTGCCCCCCACAGGAGCTGCAAGGAACGCCAACGCCGCCTACGAGTCCGCATGTCCAACCTGGAGCAGGAGGTCCTGAGGTATAAGAACTTGGTTAAGGGCCTCCGCTCCGAGCTTGCCACCCTCCGCAAGGAGTATGATGCCCATGCCGCATCATGCACCAGCACCAGCACCCTCCAGTAGTGGAGTGTCCCTTGCCCTTTTTTTATAGACTTTTGGGGGGTGGGATTTGGGAGTTGGGATCGTTTTGGGACGTTTCAGAGACAATCGTTGGGGTTAGGGTGGGTGAGGGAGATTATTTTGTTAGGGCTAAATAAATATATTTTTCAACTTTATCTGACCATACCTGTTTTTTACTGCTTTTCAGTCTGGTGGGTGGGGGGCGGGGGTGTAACAGTAACTTTGTTTTCCTGAACAGTCGTAGGACTTTAGTAGTACAACCGTAAATCTCTTGTCTACTCCGAAATAATACTCCATTATACTACCTCCCACCAAACGCTTATCTTACCTGTAATTTGTGTTAGAAATTAGGGCTAGGCCCAGGGCTGGCTCCAGGTGAAATGGGGATTAACGTTGTCAATCCTGGGCGGGTGACATTTCCTCATTGCGGTGGTACTAGTGGTGTGACACAGTGGCAGTTGCATGCCTATGGAAAAAAAGAAAACAAAACCTTGTTTGTCCTCCTTACTGTAGCATTACAACGGTTACGGTACGATCGAGAAAATAGCAGGTGACAGTACACTAGAACAGTGCCATAATGTAGCCTAACAAATGGTAAAGTATTTGCTTGCAAGTATAACTAGTACTTGCGTTGAATTTATTTGACATTGGCTACTACTACTAGAAGATATAGTACTGAAGCTGAGTAAGTCTAGAAGATATCCTCGTATTCCTTCACCAGCCTGTTGCTGCTATGACCTTATCCTCCCCAGCAAGTGTGTGGAATTATTGATGTCATTTTAGTCAGACATCAAGCAAAACAACACAGCCCGGGGGAAGAGGGTTAGGGTTTGTAAAATGGATGGGAATGGGGGTTTCTTTTTGGGTAGGTTTTGTTGAGAGAAGAAAAAAAAAGCAGAGCATGGACAAACAATAATTGAAGATACAGACAATCTTTGGTTACAAACTAAAGGTAAGCACATGCAGTCACACTCATAGAATAAAAGACAACAATGGATACTGTATCTGTATTGCGTATGTTGTTGGAGTTGTCCTGTTGAATTTGGTAAGTAAGTTGCATGCAGCAAACAATTCCTCTTATTGGCGGCACTCCTCCATTCCAGCTGACGCTTCGTCCATCAATGTGGTGACCACTGACAGAAGACACCCTGTCCACTGCCTGCCTGGCGGATGTTGACTGAAACCCGGCCTGTAATTATTGAACGGAAAACAGGAAGTGCTATTACAATACCACTGATAAATAAATAAAAGGTATGTACGCTGTGTGGTTCAAAAAGTGACACTTTGATTTCCCTAATAGACAGTACAATATTTTTGAAATTGCGTGCTCTGTCTGAGTCACCTTTTTAAGGATCAATAAGTATGGCCAAAATATTATAGCGGATCTTTCCCCTCAAGGTAGGTGTACTACTGTGTTTTAGAACAAAATTTGACCTTCCCAGCAATGCTCCCACCAAGACCCTTACTAAAGCCAGTCGCAAAAATGTAGAAGAACCCCAATCATATCTCCAAAAACGATGCCTAGCAGAAAAATGGTTACAAAACGTACTTTGAAAGTAACAGTAGGCCCAAATACAGACCGTGGATTGTATTCAAACCACTTGCAAGCAAGCAAAAGTATCCATAGCCAGCATCGCTCCAACAGTGCTCTACAACAACAGAACCGCGTTGCAATAGAACCCCCCGAAACACATGCAATCCTGCTGCTAGGGCTAACCCTAACGAACCCTAACTTACAAAAAGTGCCAAAACTGGTGTTTCCTTATGGATTTTGTCCAACAAACTTCTAGCCGGTATTAGACCTTCCCAGGAATGCCCCAGGCAAGACCCGCCAACCCACCCGCAAAAAAACACCTGACACAACACCCCCAAACAGCGAAAAAGCTAAATCTCATACTTACAATGTCTCTCGGCCTTCGGTCCAAACGCGGCGCTGTGCAGCTAGGTCGTCATCATCATCAATCATCATAACTCCTGTTTTCCACCACGGATTTCCTGAAAAGCAAATGCAATCAAGATTAGACTGTCGCAGCAGTGCTTCGACAGAGACCCCGGCCGCAACCCACCCACGAACAGCAGGAAGCCCCCCAAAACGCTACATTGAGCAAGATGTCAGAAGAAATAGCAAAAAAAAGGCTGTTCCTTATGGATTTTGTCCAAAACACTTCTATCCGGTATTAGACCTTCCCAGGAATGCCCCAGGCAAGACCCGCCAACCCACCCGCAAAAAAACACCCGACAACACCCCCAAACAGCGAAAAAGCTAAATCTCATACTTACAATGTCTCTCGGCCTTCGGGCCAAACGCGGCGCTGTGCAGCTAGGTCATCATCATCATCAATCATCATAACTCCTGTTTTCCACCACGGATTTCCTGAAAAGCAAATGCAATCAAGATTAGAATGTCGCATCAGTGCTTCGACAGACACCAAAAATTACCCACAAACACCCGGAACCCCGCCAAAGAGCACCTCAAAGGCAAGCAAGTCAGCAAAAACGGCAAGAAATTTCCACCTCATATTTGGTCCAAAACACTTTTGTCCATTATTAGAGCTTCACAGCAATGGGCCCAAATCCGTCAACTCACCCGCAAAGAAGTACAACACCCCCACAAGTGCTGAGTCTTTCTTCATTGGGCGTAATCCAGCACTCTGCTTGGAGGGAAATCGCAGTCTGGAGGAGGAGGATAGAGGAGCATGTTCTTCAGAACTTGTGAACCTGAGGAATGTAGACTGCGGCACCTTCAAATCAATAAGCAAACAAGTGAAGACAGTTCTGATGATGGTCTTGTTTTTGGGATTAGGTGATTAAAGTTTGAATTAAATTAACTGTGCAAAACAAAGAAAGAGAGACACAAAGCACACAGGAATAAAAGTGAATAAGGACGAAAAAGAAAGTTCTTGATTGATTGTCTCATTTTCAGGGCTCGGTGTCAGGGAATAAGAACAAGATTTCGTCATCATACTCTGCGAATTCAGGCTGGATGAGGTCAGTGACACCGAACAGAGAACAAATCCCCTCATCTACGTTGCCGTCCTCCTCATCTTCATGCGGCGTGCTTTCTCGTACTTTGTAATCTGGTGGTATGAGGTGCTGATTCATCTTGATCATTGTCAGCCGCTCCACATTTTTGGGCGAGAGGCGGCTCCGTTTGGGAGTTACAATGCCACCAGCAGCACTGAAAACACATTCAGAAGACACACTTGCGAGTGGGCAAGACAAATAGTTTATAGCCAGGTTGAAGAGCTGTGGCCACAATTGTTTTTTGCCATGCCAATACTGCAATGGCTCATCATTAAGAAAGACCACTGTTGAGTCATTCAGATAGTCCTGCACCATCGACTCAAGGTCAGCAACGGTTCCTCCACTTTGCTTACTTTTTGCTGTGGCTGTGACATTTTTTCGAGAACCATACCCAAGCAAACTTAGCCAATCCTCTACAACAGCCACTGTTTTTGTTGTGTGTGGTGCAGATGATCCAGTTGCCGGTGTCTTTAACGGCTGAGAGGTCACTTGTGCCCCAGCCACAGGTGCAGAAGTGGATTCTTGTGACTGGGGATGGCCTGCTGATGCTGATGCTGATGTACTGGCTTCTCCTTCAATAACCTGCCGTTCTTTTTCAAACCTCTTGGCTGACCAGGCTAACCAATGTTTGTACTTTTGAACATCTGCATCAGCAAAAGGAAAGAATGCTTCGCCTGCCAGCGCCTTTTTGTAGCGTGGATCCAGAATAGTAGCACAAATGTAATGCTGATCTGACTTGATCTTTTGAAGACGTTCATCACCACGTAGGCGCTCTAATAATTTCTCAGACAAAATAAAATGGTCTTTTTTGTACATCTTTTTCAAACTCAGAAGACACCGCCATCAGTTGGTGCTCCAGCATGCACAACAATGGGATAGCTTTTCCCAAATTACAGTCCTCCTGGCTGACTGCACGCGTGAAGAACTCAAAAGGACGAAGCATGTCTGTCAGGCTTTTAACTATGTCCCATTGCGCCGCACTCATCCGCAGGTCCTCCTTCTGAGATGTACCCTCTGTGAAGAAATAGTGATCGAGTACCGTATACTGCTCATACAGACGCTCAAGCATGTAGAAGGTTGAGTTCCAACGTGTTGCCACCTCCTGGATGAGTGCTTTCACTGGCATTCCACGTTGAAATAGCAGTCTCCGCAGATGCTTCCGGGCCTTAAAAGAATGGCTGAAATGGTTGCACATTTTGCGGCAGGTGGCCATTACCTCGAACGCTGTACTGTCTTTATCACTCAAGAATTTTTGAACTACCAGGTTGATACAGTGCGCCAAACACGGCACTCTAACATGGTCACCCTTCTGCATGGCCTTTACTACATTGGCGCCATTATCCGTGGAAACATAACCAATCTTGAGTTTTAGGGGGGATAGCATTTTCAAGACCTTTTTGTTAAACTCTTCCAAAAGGTTTTCTGCTGTGTGACTTTTCTACAAGCCAAACATGGCTAGTGTTGCATGCTTCCGAGCAGCTTTGAAAACTTTGTCCGGGTCAACACCTGCGTTTAGCTTTGCTAAAACACCTGAAAAAGAGACCCAGTGTCCAGTGATGCACATGTAATCAGCGCCTGCGCCACTGGTCCACATGTCTGTTGTCAGATGTATTGTGTGAACAGCACTCTTCTGCAAAGCTGCCCCAATCGCCTGCAGCACATCTTCATGTAGTGCTGGAACCGCAACTCTGGCAAAATAGAACCGGCTCGGAACCTTCCATTTAGGGCAGAGCGTTGCCACTAATTCAAGAAAACCTACCGCTTCTACAAAAGAAAAAGGTAGAAGGTCCACAGCTAGCATTTTAGCCAGCTTAGTGTTATACAGACGCGTCAGTGGGTGGTTGCGTTCATATGGCACGTCTGAAGTAAGCATTGTTCTAATGTTGCCCTGGACCAAGCATTTACGGGCTGATAATGACTTCGTTGACCCAATTTTGCTCGCTGGTGAACTTTTGTGCGTTGGTGTCTCACTCGCTCCAACACTCTTAGTGTGCCTCACATTGGGTGTGCTGCTGACAGGGGTACTGGGTGTAAGGGAAGTGTTTGACACGTCTTCTTCCTGCTCGTCATCATCAGATGAAACATCAACGTTTCCTTGAATTTGGCCTTTCTTGATCGCATCTAGGTGCGCAAACCATTTGACAGTGTGCTTTCTCTCAAGATGACCTCTCTGGCCGCCGGTACCATAGTTGGTACCTGACTTACCACGACTAACTGCAAGCTTACAAAGGGTACAAATGGCAAACTTTGGATTTTTTGGACAAACAGTAAAGAAGTCCCAAACTGGGGACTTGAAGTGTCTGTGGGACATGGAGGAGGCGGCGATACTGGTGGTGGTGGTCAAGAAGCTAATGCCAGATGAAGTGGAGGATGTGGATTGCCCAACTTTTGTACGTTTTGCACTTTCACCGCCACTAATTAAGGTCGAGGTTGACGGAGGTCTCTTCTTGCCAGAAAGAAATATGGAAGCGGGACGAGTTGGTGTACTACTTAACTCCAATGATTGTGGTGTTTCCACTGCCTCCTCATCGACAACATCATCATCACGCTCAGCAGCTCTTCGGGCTAGGGTCAAAATGTCTGTTTGCTGCATGCCCGCTGGGGCTGCAGTGACCTTTATGATGACTGGGTCGTCGTTGGCAGAGTCTTCATCAGCAGCAGTATCCGCCACTTCTTGTTGAGACTCATCACACTCCATAACTCTGAGACTTTGGACGAGCTTCCTTTTACGCTTAACTACCTTTGTTTGTTCCCAAGTTTGATCCGTATCATCAGAAGGAGGTGTGCTTGAAGAGGATGTAGACACCACCCTTGATCTCTTCCTTGCTAGGGGTGTGGAAGACAATGAAGGATCATCAGGAGGAGTGGCTTCCTCAAATGATACCTCGCCTTGATTGTCGATTTCCTGATGTGCCCCTACTTCGGAAGGAACAACTATTGTGGGCACTTGTTGTGACCCTCCATGCACCTCTGCTTGCGCATCTCCTTGCGCTGCCTCTCCTTCCACATGTACTTGGGCTTGTACTTGCACATGTGATTGTTGTTGCGGCTGTGGTTGTTCAACACTTGTCAGATGAGCTACAACAACCTGTGTTGATTGAGGGACATTGCTGCTGCTTTCTTGCGATGAGCCAACATCACTGGTCGATGGTGATTGAAGAAGTATACTGGCTGCCTCTGCAGCACTCAAGGGCTTGGACTTAAGTTGGCGTGGTGGTGGTGGTGGCACTGAGCCCAATGGAGCGGGGGTGCTGCTGCCAGCTTGGTCCCCAGCAGATCCCGCTGCAGCTGCTGCAGGCATACTTTTTTTTTTACTCCCAAAAAAAGGGGCGGGCGGCACACCAGTGTCCTTGGTAACTTGCTTCTTCTGCTCCTTACTGGCACCTTTCTTGCTAGAGGAGCTACGGGTTACTTTTTTTGGGGCCATCTTCTTCAGAGCAGGTCAGCAGGCAGCAGTTGCACGAGTTGCAGAGGGTTCTGTGTCCAGACGTGACGTCGCGTGACGTTATGCTGCACACACCGCTGCAGGACTTCTTCCTGGCACTGGTGGTTCTATTGAGTCTTCTTGTGCACCTAAAAGCAATGGAAGACAGAGGAACATCAGTTCAGTTATACACCCCAAAAAATCGACAAAACACAGAAAAATGAGCACAATCCCATGCCATCCATGATGTTTACATTGAAGACACCCCACAGAAAGACTAGGGACATGCAAGTATGCAACACTCACTACCCCTGGGCATAAGGGATGAAAAGTAGGCAAAATAAGTGCAGGCCTCAGACACTGCCTCTCCTCAAAATGGCCCCCTTACACCCCAAGCACATGTTGCCTGTACCAGCCAGCACTCAAGATGGCCACCACCACCACCCACATGGCCAGTCCACATCAACAGTACACCCCCAAAAAACAGAAAAACAGCCAGAAATCACCACAATCCAATGCCATCCATGATGTTTACATCAAAGAGAGTGAGACCACACCACAGGCACACTCAGTCCATGCACCACCACCACCCCTGGGCAAGCAAAAGGCCACACCAGCAGCCCCCCAAAAACGACAAAAAACAATAAAATAAGCACAATCCCAGCCCATCCATGGCCTCAATTATGTTTAAATTCAAGAAGACACCCCACAGAAAGACTAGGCCCATGCAACACTCACCACCCCTGGGCAAAGGGCCACACCAGCAGGCCCAAAAAAACGACAAAAACCAATAAAATCTGCACAATCCCAGCCCATCCATGGCCTCAATGGTGTTTAAATTCAAGAAGACACCCCACAGAAAGACTAGGCCCATGCAACACTCACCACCCCTGGGCAAAGGGCCACACCAGCAGGCCCAAAAAAACGACAAAAAACAATAAAATCTGCACAATCCCAGCCCATCCATGGCCTCAATGGTGTTTAAATTCAAGAAGACACCCCTCAGAAACACTAGGCCCATGCAACACTCACTACCCCTGGGCATAAGGGATGAAAAGTAGGCAAAATAAGTGCAGGCCTCAGACACTGCCTCTCCTCAAAATGGCCCCCTTACACCCCAAGCACATGTTGCCTGTACCAGCCAGCACTCAAGATGGCCACCACCACCACCCACATGGCCAGTCCACATCAACAGTACACCCCCAAAAAACAGAAAAACAGCCAGAAATCACCACAATCCAATGCCATCCATGATGTTTACATCAAAGAGAGTGAGACCACACCACAGGCACACTCAGTCCATGCACCACCACCACCCCTGGGCAAGCAAAAGGCCACACCAGCAGCCCCCCAAAAACGACAAAAAACAATAAAATAAGCACAATCCCAACCCATCCATGGCCTCAATTATGTTTAAATTCAAGAAGACACCCCACAGAAAGACTAGGCCCATGCAACACTCACCACCCCTGGGCAAAGGGCCACACCAGCAGGCCCCAAAAAACGACAAAAAACAATAAAATCTGCACAATCCCAGCCCATCCATGGCCTCAATGGTGTTTAAATTCAAGAAGACACCCCTCAGAAACACTAGGCCCATGCAACACTCACTACCCCTGGGCATAAGGGATGAAAAGTAGGCAAAATAAGTGCAGGCCTCAGACACTGCCTCTCCTCAAAATGGCCCCCTTACACCCCAAGCACATGTTGCCTGTACCAGCCAGCACTCAAGATGGCCACCACCACCACCCACATGGCCAGTCCACATCAACAGTACACCCCCAAAAAACAGAAAAACAGCCAGATATCACCACAATCCAATGCCATCCATGATGTTTACATCAAAGAGAGTGAGACCACACCACAGGCACACTCAGTCCATGCACCACCACCACCCCTGGGCAAGCAAAAGGCCACACCAGCAGCCCCCCAAAAACGACAAAAAACAATAAAATAAGCACAATCCCAGCCCATCCATGGCCTCAATTATGTTTAAATTCAAGAAGACACCCCACAGAAAGACTAGGCCCATGCAACACTCACCACCCCTGGGCAAAGGGCCACACCAGCAGGCCCAAAAAAACGACAAAAAACAATAAAATCTGCACAATCCCAGCCCATCCATGGCCTCAATGGTGTTTAAATTCAAGAAGACACCCCTCAGAAACACTAGGCCCATGCAACACTCACTACCCCTGGGCATAAGGGATGAAAAGTAGGCAAAATAAGTGCAGGCCTCAGACACTGCCTCTCCTCAAAATGGCCCCCTTTCACCCCAAGCACATGTTGCCTGTACCAGCCAGCACTCAAGATGGCCACCACCACCACCCACATGGCCAGTCCACATCAACAGTACACCCCCAAAAAACAGAAAAACAGCCAGAAATCACCACAATCCAATGCCATCCATGATGTTTACATCAAAGAGAGTGAGACCACACCACAGGCACACTCAGTCCATGCACCACCACCACCCCTGGGCAAGCAAAAGGCCACACCAGCAGCCCCCCAAAAACGACAAAAAACAATAAAATAAGCACAATCCCAGCCCATCCATGGCCTCAATTATGTTTAAATTCAAGAAGACACCCCACAGAAAGACTAGGCCCATGCAACACTCACTCACCACCCCTGGGCAAAGGGCCACACCAGCAGGCCCAAAAAAACGACAAAAAACAATAAAATCTGCACAATCCCAGCCCATCCATGGCCTCAATGGTGTTTAAATTCAACAAAACAGTTGTATCATGCACCCATAACCAACCCTGGTCCTACTGGATACTGTGGCTACCCACAATATAATTTATTTAATTTTCTGAAAAAGTTCAAAAATTGTACTTGCAGCAACTGTAATGCCCCAAACAAACTTACTTGTGAAAGTTGATTTCTAATCCAAAAGTGATCCAAAGACAGTCAAAAAGGCCTCAAATCCAAATATCCAGCAGCACCCACAAAAAGTAATCCTTCCAGCTCCAGATCCAAATGAAAGTGACCAGGAGATGGACAAAGCACTGGGAGGAGCCTGCTGGACAGGAACAGGAAGTTGGAGACTGTGGGGCACTTCCTTCCTCCCCCCCCCCCCCAAAATGGACTCCTTGCAAAAAAAAAGGCCATGCAAATGTCAACCTGAGGAGTGATTCTGATAAAAATCATAATTTTCTGAAGGTTTATCCTGTTTGCTGGTGATTTTCTTGTGCGAAATTGCAAAATCTCTATTTCGCAAGTGCGAGATTGTTCCTTTCCGCCGCAACTACGTGTTCGCAATTGCGAACTCTCGCGAGGTGTGCTGTGCAAGGTGGCAAGCCGCGAGTACGTATTCGCGGGCGACAAAATCCCGCGGGAACACGCAGCAAGATCTAAAATGGCGCGTCACTCGCAAAGAAAAACAACTCGGCAAACGCTAAAATGACGGAAAGTGAACGCCGTGCACCACGCCGCGCGCCGCAACCAAGCAAAAAATCCGCCGCGAGCGGATTCACGGATTTTCGACAAATTCGCGAGAGTTCGCGGATTGCGAATTTGCCGAAAATCCGAAAAATCCGCGAGCGGAGCGGATTTTACGCCCATGCTTACCACTCCACAACACAGACTACAATACCACATAATCACTCTCCATAACACATAATTCCACTCTACATAATTCCTATACACTAAATACCACATACTTTCTATCCACATAATTTCACTGCACAACATACCACATAATTCCACTACAGACAATGTACATCTACTCCACTCCCAAAAACATTAGTAAAAAACTTTTACATTTACAATGCCAATAGTTCTAACTCTTGCAAATGCAAAACCTATGACATTGCAAATTCTTCTTTCACTAGAAGTCGCGTTTGCAGAGAGGCCGAGAAAGGGGGCTGGGCTTCCAACCGGCTTCTTGGCCCCGAAAGTCCCTCAGGCGTAAAGTGGCCTTCATCCCCATCCTGTAGTCTGCCTGAGGCACATTTGTAGAGTGGTAGAGAAAGGGGAGTGGCCTCTGAAGACGTTTTAGCAATCCTACTGTGTGGGACTTACTGGAGGTAACAAGAGAGGTAGTTGGACCCCAAGAACATCCTTGGGGGCCAACTACCCCATCTATTACCTCCAGTAAGTACCACACAGCAGGATTGTTAAGTTGACATAACAGGCCACGCCCCCTTTGCCCACCACTCTGCAAATGCACTCCTCGGCACACTCTTGGATGGGGGTTAAAGGCCCCTTTGCTGCTGGAGGTTATTAGGGGCCAACTTGCCTACCTCTTACCTCCTGTAAGCCCCACAAAGTGGGATTGCTGAGAAGTGGACACAGGCCACGTCCCCTTTCTCCACCACTTTACAAACGCACTTCCTGGTGCACTCTTGGTTGGGAGATGAAGTCCCCTTTCCTCATGAGGGTCCCTGGGGGCCAACTAGCCCACCAGGTACCTCCACTAAGCCCCACACAGTGGGATTGCTGAGAGGTGGTCTGAGGTCACGCCCTTTTTTACACCATTCTGCAAACGCAGCTCCTGGCGCTCTGCTGCTCAGTTGATGAAGTCCACTTGTGTCCTAAGGTTATCACCCCACTAGCAGAGCGCCAAGTGGTGCATTGCATTACTCTCCCTCGGTAGGCATTCCATGGTCATTGCGTGGGTGATCCCACGCAACTCCCATGGTTTTTGACGCATTCCAAAATTTACAAGACTTTGTAAACCTGGGTATGCGTCAAAAGTTTATGCCTACTCAGGTAAGGCCTAATGAGGAGAAATATCTTTATTTCTTCTTGTTTTTTCCTCTTTCTTGCAGCTCACATAGAATGAGGAAATAGTCTCTCAGGTTTGTTTTTGTACAAGTGAGTTTCCTTTCATGCACAAAAAAATCCTGCCTACAACACAGTCACCCTTGCACCATGGTGCAATGGAGCCTGTATTGGAACTAGGCTGCCAAAACTGTGCCATTGAAAGGGAAAATGACAGGTATGGGCAATATTGTATAACTCATTCTTGCCCTTTTCCTTTTGAAGGAAGGCAGCACTGCACCACAAAATTCATAAATATGCCCCCTAGGGTCTAGTGGTCTTTTTACCTTCAATGGCGGCAGATTTCAAGCAATATTTCAATCGGGATCCACCTCATGTCTACTCATAGCAGGGCATAAATAATGGATTGCCTCTTCTGGGGAGATGAGTATGTCTTGATGCAATGATAAGCCAACTCCATCCTTTTATTTATTTTGGCACCACATTGGTGTCAAGTGGGCTTTCTGCCTCCTGTGGGCTATTGAGAAAAAAACCCTCGCTGCCCCTGGTCTGGGGAGGGAAGACAGGTCTGTCTCTCTTGGAGTGGTGGTGTTCCCAATACCTGGGTGGAATTCCCACAGCCATTTGCTTTGCCCAAATGTAAAATTTCTGGCATCTACTAGGCTTTCTACCGCCATAGGGGGCAGACTTGGAGCAGCATCACCAATCAGAACAAACTTTCAATCTGCCCCCAGGGGTGCAGATAAACTACCTGCCAATTCTGGGGTAGGATATTCTAGACACTGAGACATGACAGCTTCATCATTTTATTTGTTTTGGCAACATGTTGAAATCTCTGGTGTGTAGTGGGCTATCTGACCTCCATGAACAACTTAAGGGCAACCCCCTCTCTGCTCCCAGGGGATTAGAAAGATTGGTTGCTCCTCTTAGGTAGGGGTAGGGCCCCATACTAGAGTAGGGCACCTGCACCTTTTCTTCGCTGATATTTAAAATTCCAGGTGTCTAGTGGACTTTCTACTCTCCCAGGGTTCAGATTTGGGGATTTGGGGCAACCTTCCCAATCGAAGTCAACTTTTATCTCCCCTAGGTTTAATAATCTTTTTTAGTACCTTTACTTTCTCATATTGGGATCTCCATTCTATTGGGATCTCCATTCCAACTGTGGAGTCCCCCTATGGTAACGTATAAGGAATATTAGAAATGTTTCTAGAATATGCAGCTGAACTATTAAATTAATTTTGAAATAAATCTTCTATTAATTAAAAAATATTAAATTAATTTAAATTATTTTTCTCAAGTGTAAATTAAAACATAAATTCACACATAAAATGTAAAACAATTATTTTATTATGAATTATTAATTATACGAAATTGCTGTATAGAATTAAATAAAAGCAATTTAATTATAATGTAATTTAATCATACATAGCGTACAGTAATTTATCAATTCAAAAAAGGTTGTTAAGATATATTATAATTAAACAATAGAAATATTATACATGCTAAGGAGCTATAATGATCATGAAATATGTGTTAGGGGTTGCTTTTATTGATTCCAGGTTGGCTTGGATGGTATTTTACCAATCCAAAACTGGTATACCATACCTGGAGGGGAAAAAGGCATTTGTCATTTTACAGCTCGGCGTGTAGGACACTGTGCTGTAGAAATTGCAGACTTCTCTGCCCCTTCCTAGATCAGTGTGGATGTCACTGTGGTAATCATATGCTTCAAAACTTTGTTAGAAAAACAGACACTTGAGTTGAGCAGATTCAAGTGTCGCTGTTGTTGCATGGTGCTCTATCCAGGAACTGCTCACCACTTAAACTTGGGAACTAACCATAGTTCTCTGCTTCTTTTTTGCATAATTTATGCTGCACTCTAAGCCTAAAAGGTTATTGTTTTGCCTCCACTAAGACACTCAACAGTATTCAGCAAAGTTAGAAGGGCAGTCTGCGAATAGTATTGAGATTACTCTTTCCTTGACTCGGTGCATGTTTTTCCTCAAACCCATCCCTCACTCTCCCTAAACTCCTCCCTACTATTCCTTACCTCCTTCCCTTTTATTCATAAGTATTCGCCATTTTGCAACGACTACTGTCTTTCCCTCACACATTTACTACTAACATGCATACTTACGTGTGTAAAGACTCCACAATTAGGAGATCTCCACACAGAAAAAGATTGGCGAGCCAGGGGATTAACCTCTGCACATGAATTTGTGAATACAATTTTATAGCAAATTTGTAGGGCCTAATTTACAAACGTTTGATACACGGCAGCACAGCATGCCTTCCTGGTGCGCTGCTGTGCGTCAAAAGAAAAGGGCAGGAATGTGCCATATCTACAAGATACGGCGCATTCCTATCCTTCTCCCAAGTGCTGGCGCACAAACAGCAGCCATGCGCCAAAGCAGACACCCATGCATAATGTTGCAAGGGTGCCTGGGTTGCAGGAGTTATTTTCTTTGTTGCAGGAAGGGGGCACCTTCCTGCACAGAAAGAATCATTGATGGCTTTTCCTCTTTCTATGTGTGCTGCAAAATGCAGCACTCATAGAAAGAGGAAAAAACAAGGAGGAATAAAAGTATTTCTCCTCGTTGCGCCACTCCTACACCTTCCCTAGGTAATCTGATATATTCCTAGGTTTACGATTACTCATAAATCTGGGAATGCTTTAGATTCCCTTGGTGTTGCATGGGAAAACCCACAGCAAAACCCATGGAACACCCCTTTCATGCGGTGTACTACGTGAAAGAGGCACATATTTGCAATGCCATTAAAAGCACTGTAAAGTGGCTCTGCATGGCCTTGTAAATATGCTGCAGCAAATTGCCCCACCGGAGCGTCAAAAAGTGATGCTCTGGTGGCGCAAAAGTGCCACTAGGGCTTCGTAAATGATGCCTATGGTATTATTATTTTACTGTAAAACGTACTGCAAAATGCAGTTTGTGAATAAGCTCCAATGTTTTAATCCGACCTTTTTCACAAATCACTCCAATCACCAACTCATTTTATTTATTTATTTATTTTTGAGATTTATAAAGCGTGCAAATACCCAAGGGTGTCTCTGCGCTGTGGACAACGACATCTGCTGGTGAGCGAGGTTATTGGTTATAAACCAAGGTTTCTGGAGCAAAAAAAGTCGATTTGTTTAATTCAATGTATCTTTCCAGAATATTTTGTAATGCCATCAGCACCTTTGACGCCCAGAGTTGTGCATGCTTCACTGTCCTCCTGCAGCTTGCTCATTATTTGCCCTGCATTATGCTGTTTGGTGACAGTTTTAGGACCAACATATTACACCTGAAAGCAAGACATCTGTGCAAATCTTTTTCCTGTTTTGATGGCCTTGATTCTTGGAGTGTTTACATATTCAAATTATCACAATTGGTGAAGATTCATGCTTTTCATTCAAGGTTGTTCTCAGTGTATTGTAGGTGTTTTCAATGTGCCTTTAAATAATGCATTTCTACAGTTCCATTATTTATACAGTATTTATGCCTTATTCATGGTTACCTCCTCAGTTCTATTAAAAAACCTTGGAGGAAAGCATTTAGAACCATTAACCCACTCTTCATCTTCACACAAAGAAAATCATTAATTTACCATGGTTTAAAGCGATTTCAAAAACTACTTTTTTTTCTCCTGTGGATAAACGTTTTTTCAAACAGCTTTTAAATGCGTCCCTGAAGACTGCTTATAACTGTTCATTTTTAAATACGTATTTAATACTATTTGGTTCCTCCAGCAAAGTAGGTCTAAAATAATAATAGTGAAATTAATTGCATTTGAAAAATATAAACATGTTTTCCCACGAACTGCTGTCCTACAGAACCCTATCTTCCGCAGTGAAATATGGAAAGTATTTCATGGGTCCCTGCGAAATATGGGTTTCATTATCATAATGACTGATTCTAAACCACTCTCCAGAGATTTACCATTGTCAATGCCACTAACAGATGAACAAATGATGTGGCATGGTTATCTACATCATGTGGCATTATGCGACCCATTCTTTGGAATTTAAATTTTGAGCCATTTGATCTAGCAACAATGGTTTTTTTTAATTGAAAATTTTGTAGCACGTGTGTTAAATCTCTAATTGTGTGGTAAATACCACAGCTACAGAATCCCATTAATTCCATCAGCCCTGACTATTGCCCATTGTCTTTTTAAGAAACTATTAAGAATGGTAAATACTACCTGATCATTTTAATTGTATTCCATGCCTAGAGCTAGCCACACTTTGGCAACAATAATCTCTCCCTCTGCAGACAGATTGCATCTTTTAACGCAAGGGGTATTTTTTAAAAAAATATTACATTCTTAACTGTATAAATTAAGCCTTTATTTATGTTGGCAAACATACTTATAAATAAAGAGTGTTTTATTACCCTAGATTCCTACACCTTGCCCATAACGAAAGCAAAGAAACGATTCTCTTATTTATTGGATTGAAAACTATATTATTATAGCTGTATAGCCCACTGTGACATGCTGTAATGGCCATTAAAGGCCCACTCTAATGTTAATATGAGAAAATACCTTTATTAGCCAGTAGAGCCCAGAAACAGCAGACTATAAAGCTATTCGAATATTCTGCCCCATGAGGGCGGAACATCCTAACTAAGAAAACATAGGCATCGGCAGGGCCGGACTGACCATAGCGGCACCGGGCAATCCCCCGGTGCGCCGCACGGGTGGAAGACGGTTTTGGGCCCCTGGGGGCAGATTTTGTTACAGGGCTGTTTTTGCAGCTTAGCTGCAAAATCGGCCCTGTAACTAAATCGTCGGAAAACCGGCCCCAGCAAAGATCTCGGCGGCACCCCCAAACCCCCCCGAGTGGGGAGGGGGGCCCGGCCGAGCACTTTGCCAGGGCTGGTTGTGGTTCCCAGTCCGGCCCTGGGCATCAGAGACCGAGACTTTTGAAATCCCATGTGGCTCTGAAGCCCTTGCTTCACAGCTCTTGCTGTGAATGTTCAACAATACAAGGGCAGCGGCTGTTAACTTTTGATCATTCATAGCAAGAGTTGTCACCGCAGTCCAAATGTTGTCACACAAAGTTGAACACCGAGCACAGGGGAAAAGCAATTGGGTGCAAAAGGTACAGTGAACATAAACTGGTATCCAGTTACTCATGTTTGTGGGAGAGAGAGACCCCACTGCGTTTAAAGTAAAGTTGTAAAGAAATGTGTTTGCCTTTGGATTTATGAATCCTGAGTCCGATTCACATATTTTGGGCTGGATTTTCAGATACTTACAACCTTTTAATAATCAAATTGGTGCACCCCTGCTTTGGATGCCTGAAGACTACGCGAATTGTGGCTCCCTGCTCGTGTTGGGAACAGGGACTGCCACTAAGCCAAGCCATGTGGCCCCCTCTGCGCAATTCAGGTTTCTTTTATAGCTTTTATAGAAGTTGGGTGAGCTATATAATGAACAATCTAGGAATTACACAGAAAAAGACTTAAGATAAGCTTTGTAACAATATAATGTTTAAAAACTCAGTGGAAATTCACTTAAAACACAGTTAAAGTTCAGTTAAAGATTCACAATATAATTGAAGAATCTCGGAAATTCACCAGTTATGGCTAGCTTCAAAAACTCTAGCATGCCCATCTGCAACTATGGCTCACTCACCAAATGCAATATTTATGACCTCAAAATATTTATAAAAATAAATAAGAAGACTTCACACCAGATGTTAAGTCACAAAACATGCACAAAGAGATCAAACTCTATCCATAGTCATGTAATTCATAATGCGAATTGTAACTACTGAGGGCCAGATGTAGGTCGCCAAATACCGGTCGGTAACGGCCGATTTCGGCCGTTACCGACCGGTATTTGGCTTTTGAGATGTAGGTGGGTCTGAATTTACAGAATCGGTATATTTACCGAATCGGTAAATTTACCACTTCGGTATTTTACCGAATCGGTAAATATACCGATTCTGAAAATCCATATGTAGGTGACACTCCTAAGAGTGCCACAGGGCCTTAAGAGTCGGTATTTTACCACCCAATCCTATTGGGTCGTAAAATACCGAATTCAGGTGTGCATGCATGCACACCTGTGCCATGTGACACACAGACATGCCCTTAGGGCATGTCTGTGTGCCACATGGCACACATGTCTGTACTTGGGGTGCTAGAGGGTGTCAAAGTGACACCCCCTGCACCCTTGCAGGATTCAGTATTTACCGAATCTGTAAATACCGAATCGGTATTTCACATTGATTCCTATGGGCTTCAAGGCCCATAGGAATCAACGTGAAATACCGAATCGGTATTTACAGATTCGGTAAATACCGACTCTTACAGAATCGGTAATTTTTTACCTACATCCGCCTCCTTCCTATTTACCGACTCTTAAATACCGATTCGGTATGAGTCGGTATTTAAGAGACGGTAAATAGGAATTACCTACATCTGGCCCTAAATGTTTAATTCGATTTTAGATGCGTACATTTTTTGGGATATGTATTTATTGTTTTATTCATTCTATTTGCAATGTATGTATTTTATTTGCACTTTTATGGTCTGTGGTGACCGATATAAAGTTATTGATGATGATGAATTGTAATATTTTTTTCCATTGGTTGTCTTGCTCCCATGGGAGCGAAATGCTCCTGCCGGAGCTCATGCTGTGACTGACTGACTGCAACCTGAACATAAATGCTGCGGTCACCATTATAGGATTCAGATCCACATGTCGTATCTTATTGTTTATTGGTAGTTCAAAATGAAATGTCATTATCAAACTACATGAAACAATCACAATAAAATCTTGATTTGAGTAACAATACTCAAAATAAAATTTCCCTTAAAATAGACTCATCAGCAAACTACAGGTAACTTAATATGTCAAAGGAACATGGTGATATGTAATCTCTGACGCAACTGAACATCCATAGTGTCAACATATTCATACAATAGTTAGGAAATGTGCAGCTCTTTTTCACTGATGATCACTTACAGAACAAGGTGAGTCAGTCTATCCAGTGGCAGGGCAATTACAAGTTTCAGCTCAGCCACAAAGTTAAACTCAAGGAGGTTCAGGTGGATGCAAATTGTTATAGCAAAAGGTGTGAAACACTCTCTACCAATCACTGACTGGCAAATAAATCCATGCATGTGAAGAGTACTTCTGGGAGGGTATTCTTGCCCTTTTTGACCTTCTTACTGCTGGGCCTTCATCATTGCTGTCACTTTGGCTAGATTCATCATGCCCGCAGGGATGGTGTGAGGCAGTTGTACTTCAGCCAGACAGCATCTCCTTCTCTCTTGTCTTCTGGGCCATCGGTCTCCGGGTATTGTTTGCTTTAACATTGCATTAGGCCCTTTGCTGGGGTCTAAACCTTACCTAGTCAATGCTACAGGATTGGATCCTTCGGATCTGACAACAGTTTACTCTCTCGGAGCTCCCTCAGGCCAAACGAGTGCTGTCCCAGCAGCTTGCTGTAGCCTAGTAGCTTGACTAAACTGCTCCCTTTGTCTCACTGTAACCACTGGCACATCAGGAACAATTGCTATGTTATCAAGGGGTCACAGGACTCTGTGATTAAGACCAGCATGTACCCAATTCAGGAGACCCCCACACTTTACAGCAGTAGTAGTAACCAGAATCACGCCGTACGGCTCACGCCAATGAGGCTCCAAGTACGACCTGTACAGATGCTTATTCACCATTTCCCAGTCGCTGGGACTGATGTCATGACACTACTCCAGATGAGGTGGCTCAGTTGCTTCTACAATCTGACGGGAGACAGAACACACCACATTAGCCAGTCCTTTACAATTTAAAGAATCATGTAGTCCTTAATGTTCACAAGCACATTTGGAGGCATGGCTGGTTGTCTCATAGCTCACACCATGATGGTTTCATGGGGCGATAATCCAGTCCTGATGTCTGGGGTACTTCGCAGACTTATCAACACCAGAGGCAATGCATCAGTCAATTTCAGATATGTGGAAGCGCACACTTTTGCCAATCTGGATTTTAATGTGCTGTTCACTTGTTTGACAATGCTGGAAGCCTCTGGAACATAACAGCAATGTAGTCTTTGCTCAACAGGTAATGCAGCACACAAAGGGCCCGATTCACAAAGGCAATCTGAGACAAAAGTCTAACTTTACAACTTTTTGTATTTACAGAGATCATTTGCTATTCGTATCTTTATGTCCACAGTCGTGCCAGAATCTCTGGCTAGGGCCATACTCTTCGCAACCAGGGCATACTTTCCGGCTTGGTCCATACTCTCCGGCTTAGGCCTTACTCTCTGGCTCGGGCCGGATGAAGTGTAATCAATGTGTCGGAATGCAATTTTCTACAAAAAGGAACATCAGGGACATGTGATAAATAGTAGAGGAGGTCATGAAAATCAATTTAGGTAGGAAAAAGGATGTGGCCTGACAGTACATCATATCCAAGAGAAGTGTGCTCCTTTGCATCATGGTACATGCAGTCCACAATTTGTGCTCCCCTCAGTGTTGACTGCAGTGTCAACCCCACAGTCAACACTAAGGGGAGAGTTCACTGCGTAGGAACAGCCAGTTCATATATAGTATTTCTTATAGATCAAGGTTTATACAACGGAACCACAGGCCCTTTAGTAAGAGGCACCATCAGGGCGTCTGGGGCATTCAAAGTATGAGATATGGAAGGACTGGTCTTTACTGAAATTTCTCCAGGTAATTTGAGTTTGGATTTGTTGGAGCGTGGTGTTACCAATTTTGTGTGTAACACCACACTTCCCAATTTCTTGTAAATATGCCACTTCATGTTAATTTAATTTAGTACATCGTTCGCAAATGACTTTCTCTGGAAACAGGAAATTAATTTCCCCCACAATTCTCTGGCTCAGTGATCACAACCAATACTAGCATGACTCGCTATGATGTATTAAACTAATCCCAGCACGGCTCTCCGCCAACCGCCCAATTCCAGCGCAGCACACTGTGGTGTCAATTTCACTCCCTACAGCAGCTCACCCTCCTGCACAATTTTCCTTCTCATGCGCATTCTCTAAGCAATTTGCACAATACAATGGAAGCAATATTTTACAACTACAAGTGTCTGCTCCACTAATGAAAGAAAAGATTTCAATACACTCAAAGTAATTGAAAACCACACTTCCCTTCCTATTCTAGCACTTACTTTGAGTGAAACCTCGACCAGCGGAGTCTTGCTCATATTGACACAGTTATTCCCTGTGCACTGAGATCATCTCTACCAACCGCATCTTACAACCACCCAAAGAACAAATCCCTATCTTAAAGATGCTGTCAACGACGTCTTATGACAGACACCACAGCAAAGCAAACAATTAAAGTCAGTGTCTTCTAAACCAAGACCACCTCGTAGTTGTGTATCCCGGGATCTTAGGGCTTGAGGGACCCGATGACCACATCAACTTCTATGCATTAAGTGCCAAACTCATGCATCAAATTAAACCAGCTCCACATAACACCACACAACCATTGCAAACCCCACAATCTAAGCATAAGCGATTTCAACGCACTACCCTATTAATGCTCACACTCTTCAGCTGCTACAAGTCACCTCTGCTCCACTGATACTCCATCACTCCTCAGACCCAATCATGGACATTGGGTATGGACTGAGCTTGGGCATTTTTTGATCAGACACCTTAACTCCCTCATGTCAGGAGACAGAACCCATTGACGTGGTACCAGATTTGAGCCAGCAGATTTGGTCCCTGCGATACTGAGCCTGAATATTTATTTTCTCCACCTCAAATGTACTACTCGACTTGATCATTTAACTTCACTTTACTTGCTTGCCAATTTGGTTTAACAATGGTCGTTTTTGTGTTCCACTGAGGGGAAAGAGAGTTAGTATTCCTGTCTGATCAGTTAGTCAACAGTGCAACCACTTGACTACACAATGAAGACCATGAATCGGTAGACAATTTAAGAGCTCTATTACAAGTTAGAAATCAAATTAAAATAAACCACTCTCTATATTAAACCGTATAAATTCAGTATCGCAACAGGGAGGCCTAGCCTCCCAAAGAAATTTAATCAAGCGAGAATCGTGCAAACAAGCTGCTTGGTAGCTGCTATGCAGAACAATAACATTAGAGTCTGGTTTTCAGAATATAGTCTAGCATTTTTATTTCCTTCCATTACAAATGAGTCCTCTTCTATACAAACTAAGGCACATGATTTCTCATAGAATAAATCTACAACATGCAATGAGCATTAAGCAAAAGAATACAAGGAAATTTGCAACAGCATTTCAGATGCTCAGTAAAGAGGCTTATAGAGTCAGAAAGAGGTAGTCTAAATCATTGTCAGGAAAGTTATCATGATATGGGGAACAGTCACTAAAAGTCCAATCTAAGGGCCATAGGTTTTGGGGTTCAATAAAAAAGAGTAGATGGTTCAGGGCGGAGTCAAAAGGAAGGCTCTACGAAGGATTGCAGAGAAAATGGAGCAAAGGAATTCATCATACGGTCTACAAGAAGGTCGTAAGTCATTGCTTGCTTATCTGCCCCCTCATCCAGAGCAACCGATAAATTATATCCCACAAAGTTCGTTGTCAACTTCCCTTTTGGTATGCCATCAATAGTAATCCATTGTATTTTTTTCAAAAGACACTATTATTGCACGTGGTATTCAAAAAGTAACACTGCTGTAAATTCACACACGGAACACGGGAACATCCTTTCTGTCCTACACTCATGGGTAAAGACAACAGTCAATTTTTTGTGCACTCAATTCTCATGTGCTGGTTGTCAAATTCCATTGCCAGACACGCATCTAATACTTGTTACAAGCAATGTATCACTTCAGGCTAACAATTTGTGAGAACGTCCAGCGAAGGAAAGCAAATCAGCAAATGTAGAAATGCACTGAATTCTTATGAGAACAATAGATAGGCCTTTTAATAGAAACAGCAAACTTAAAATATTAAATCTATAGTTCACACTTATATATGTCCTGAGCAATTACCGGCCTATTTCCCTCCTACCGTGTCTGGGGAAGGTCCTGGAAACTTATGTCACTCGATGCCTCAGCGCATTCATTGAGAGCTCATCCTTCCTCGATGACCAGCAAGCTTGGTTCAGACCAGCCCATTCAACCGAAGCGGTCATCGCGGCGGTGATGGATGCGCTGAGACTAAGTGCTGACCGGAACCTTACCCAGGCCCTGGTTTTATTAGATCTGTCTGCGGCTTTTGACACGGTCGATCACGATATCTTGATCGACAGTGTCAGAAATGCGGGCATCCAGGGCTGGCTTTAACTTGGATTCGCTCCTTTCTACACCAACGTTCTCAATCGGTTCATTTATCCACCTTCTCTGCTCCTTCCTCTTCACTTTCCTGTGGTGTCCCTCAAGGTTCTGCTCTTTCGCCCCTTCTATTTAATCTTTACATGCACCCTCTTTTAGCCTACTTTCGTCACACCTCAGTAACTATTTTTAACTACGCAGATGACATACAGCTAATCTTCCCTATTGATACCTCCTCTGCTTCCCGCACCAACTTTCAGTCCACTATGTTTACCATCTCCGAGTGGATGCACTTCAGCCAGCTGAAGCTCAATCCTAGTAAGACAGAGCTTGTTCTGACAGGAGGGTCCTCCAACCCCTGGGATTCCAGTTTCTGGCCCCAATCTCTTGGCCCCCCACCCTGTCCTGTCGATACTGTGAGGAGCCTTGGCGTGATTATTTCCAGCGATTTGTCTATGAGACCTCAAATCAACGCTGTCCCTTCTGCTTGCTTTACCATTTGCGCACAATTGGCAAAATCCGCAGGTTCCTCACCACAGAGGCTCTTGTACTTGTGATCATGGCCCTTGTCATCTCTCGCATCGACTACGCCAATTCTCTTTATGCTGGGATTCCTGCCTACCATCTTCATCGGCTCCAGCTGGTGCAAAATCAGGCGGCTAGACTGGTTTTTCAGCAGCCAAAACACCAACATGTCTCGCCCCTTTTGAGGAGACTACATTGGCTCCCGGTAGCCTCTCGATGTATTTTCAAACTGGGATGCACTGTTTTTAAGTCACTAACTAGTCTTGTTCCTGCTTTTACTTCACGCAGTCTCAATCGTTACATCCCGTCTAGGAACCTGCGTTCTTCTGACCACAACCTCCTAATCATTCCCAGGTTCAAACGTAAAAAAACATGGTGGCTCCTGTTTTTCGTTTCTTGCCCCCTCTACCTGGAATTCCCTTCCCGCCACTATCCGACTCTGTCCTGATTACATATGCTTCTGTAAACTTCTAAAAACTCATCTCTTCCAGTTAGCTCACAACTGAACCCTCAGTCCCTCTGTTATGCTTGTCCTTGAGCGCCATGAAACCAATTGGTGTCCGTGCGCGGTACAAAACTTTTTAACATAACATAACATATGTGTGTGCACATTTAAAATACCTATGCAAACATGATATATATTTTGTTAGTACTTTAGATAAATAATTCAAGTAGTAAGCAATGAAACAGCATAGCAGTGGGTATGCTGCAGAAGTGCATTCATAAGTGTATACGTGTAACATAAGTGCATACATTAATAAACCTTTAGCGTTTCAACTACATTTGTAACCTACAAAATGTGCCTCCTTTGTATTTACTAGAAGGATGTAGCTTGTTGATTTGAGGTCTGCGTTCGACCTATTCCAGCGAGCTAGCCTTTGGAGAGTTTTAAAAGAGATGGGCATACCAGGAAATCTTTTAGATGTTTTAATTAGATTACATTCATCCAACCCAGCACAGGCGAGGTGGGGGGTGAGCAATCAAGTCACAGAAACGTTCCCAGGTCAACGCAGAGTGATACAGGGATGTGTGTTAGCTCCCACACATTTTACTCTTTTTATTAACAGGGTGATTGATTTTTTAGATAGAGATGGGTGTAATGCCCCAAAAATCTGCATTAGAAGTGCTCTTGCCCTCCTCTTCACCAACAATAGCCTCTTAATTTCTAAATCCCCACAGAGTTTGCAACAACTCTTGCATGATTTTACTAAGTTCTGTGAAGATCGGAGTCTAGTGTTAAACAAGGCCAAAACTAAATATATGATTTTCACTAGAAGAATGGCCAAACCTTCCAAAAGACCTGTGTTTGTTGGTAATAGTAAACTGGAGCAAGTCAATGTGTTTGATTACTTAGGTATTCGCCTGACCCCGAGAATATACTGGGCTGCCCATATCGAGAAAGTGATATTGCAACTAATTCAAGAGACCGCTCTTTAGCAAAATTTCACAGGAAAACGCTGTCTGGGCAAGTAGCCCTGCTCTGGAAATCTATAACATCAAGGTTCTGGACCAGAACTGTGGGGCACTGGCAATACTGCCTGTCTAGCATAGAAAATCATTTCCTCAGATCTTTGGTAGACCACCCCTCTGCCCCCTCCTCTTTTTGGACCTTGCCCATAGAAAGCTGGCCCATAAACTGAATTATAAATTACTAATGTTTTGACATAGGCTCTGGTCTGTGGAAGAGCTCCCACGCTATCGAGCAGGCTCTGTCTGGCCTGTTGAAATTCCACCAGGTAACTTGGATCCCTTGGTTTAGCTCTCTGAGGGATATATTAGGGAGGCTTGGCATGGAGGCTTTCCCGTCAAATCCAGAAAGCCTGGCCATCATACCGAGGGCAAGGCTTAAAGAGATGATCTGAGAAGCTACAACAGAAAAGGACCTGGCAAAATCTGAGGGCTCTTTGACTCAAGAATTTCTCAGTTTTAAATTTGTCTCTTGTTTTGAGGATCCTATTGATGAAATCGTTCCTCCTTTGGCATGTAAATTATTCTTACAGTTCCGCTACAAGACTTTACTTACAAAATTGTTTTGTATTAACTGGCACAGCAATGTTTCTAGCGATGACCATTGTCCCTCGTGTGAAGCCAGTCCTGAATCCATTCTGCACTTACTCTTTTTCTGCCAATACTATACATCTTTGAGGAAAAATGGATAATTCCATTATGCAGATTGGATGGACCTGACCATTACCTAGAGGTGCTGAGAATCTTGTGCACTGACACACGTACAGTAATGTTCTATGGCCTTTCTGGATATAAATATAAACATGTTTTCCCACGAACTGCTGTCCTACAGAACCCTATCTTCCGCAGTGAAATATGGAAAGTATTTCATGGGTCCCTGCGAAATATGGGTTTCATTATCATAATGACTGATTCTAAACCACTCTCCAGAGATTTACCATTGTCAATGCCACTAACAGATGAACAAATGATGTGGCATGGTTATCTACATCATGTGGCATTATGCGACCCATTCTTTGGAATTTAAATTTTGAGCCATTTGATCTAGCAACAATGGTTTTTTTTAATTGAAAATTTTGTAGCACGTGTGTTAAATCTCTAATTGTGTGGTAAATACCACAGCTACAGAATCCCATTAATTCCATCAGCCCTGACTATTGCCCATTGTCTTTTTAAGAAACTATTAAGAATGGTAAATACTACCTGATCATTTTAATTGTATTCCATGCCTAGAGCTAGCCACACTTTGGCAACAATAATCTCTCCCTCTGCAGACAGATTGCATCTTTTAACGCAAGGGGTATTTTTTAAAAAAATATTACATTCTTAACTGTATAAATTAAGCCTTTATTTATGTTGGCAAACATACTTATAAATAAAGAGTGTTTTATTACCCTAGATTCCTACACCTTGCCCATAACGAAAGCAAAGAAACGATTCTCTTATTTATTGGATTGAAAACTATATTATTATAGCTGTATAGCCCACTGTGACATGCTGTAATGGCCATTAAAGGCCCACTCTAATGTTAATATGAGAAAATACCTTTATTAGCCAGTAGAGCCCAGAAACAGCAGACTATAAAGCTATTCGAATATTCTGCCCCATGAGGGCGGAACATCCTAACTAAGAAAACATAGGCATCGGCAGGGCCGGACTGACCATAGCGGCACCGGGCAATCCCCCGGTGCGCCGCACGGGTGGAAGACGGTTTTGGGCCCCTGGGGGCAGATTTTGTTACAGGGCTGTTTTTGCAGCTTAGCTGCAAAATCGGCCCTGTAACTAAATCGTCGGAAAACCGGCCCCAGCAAAGATCTCGGCGGCACCCCCAAACCCCCCCGAGTGGGGAGGGGGGCCCGGCCGAGCACTTTGCCAGGGCTGGTTGTGGTTCCCAGTCCGGCCCTGGGCATCAGAGACCGAGACTTTTGAAATCCCATGTGGCTCTGAAGCCCTTGCTTCACAGCTCTTGCTGTGAATGTTCAACAATACAAGGGCAGCGGCTGTTAACTTTTGATCATTCATAGCAAGAGTTGTCACCGCAGTCCAAATGTTGTCACTCAAAGTTGAACACCGAGCACAGGGGAAAAGCAATTGGGTGCAAAAGGTACAGTGAACATAAACTGGTATCCAGTTACTCATGTTTGTGGGAGAGAGAGACCCCACTGCGTTTAAAGTAAAGTTGTAAAGAAATGTGTTTGCCTTTGGATTTATGAATCCTGAGTCCGATTCACATATTTTGGGCTGGATTTTCAGATACTTACAACCTTTTAATAATCAAATTGGTGCACCCCTGCTTTGGATGCCTGAAGACTACGCGAATTGTGGCTCCCTGCTCGTGTTGGGAACAGGGACTGCCACTAAGCCAAGCCATGTGGCCCCCTCTGCGCAATTCAGGTTTCTTTTATAGCTTTTATAGAAGTTGGGTGAGCTATATAATGAACAATCTAGGAATTACACAGAAAAAGACTTAAGATAAGCTTTGTAACAATATAATGTTTAAAAACTCAGTGGAAATTCACTTAAAACACAGTTAAAGTTCAGTTAAAGATTCACAATATAATTGAAGAATCTCGGAAATTCACCAGTTATGGCTAGCTTCAAAAACTCTAGCATGCCCATCTGCAACTATGGCTCACTCACCAAATGCAATATTTATGACCTCAAAATATTTATAAAAATAAATAAGAAGACTTCACACCAGATGTTAAGTCACAAAACATGCACAAAGAGATCAAACTCTATCCATAGTCATGTAATTCATAATGCGAATTGTAACTACTGAGGGCCAGATGTAGGTCGCCAAATACCGGTCGGTAACGGCCGATTTCGGCCGTTACCGACCGGTATTTGGCTTTTGAGATGTAGGTGGGTCTGAATTTACAGAATCGGTATATTTACCGAATCGGTAAATTTACCACTTCGGTATTTTACCGAATCGGTAAATATACCGATTCTGAAAATCCATATGTAGGTGACACTCCTAAGAGTGCCACAGGGCCTTAAGAGTCGGTATTTTACCACCCAATCCTATTGGGTCGTAAAATACCGAATTCAGGTGTGCATGCATGCACACCTGTGCCATGTGACACACAGACATGCCCTTAGGGCATGTCTGTGTGCCACATGGCACACATGTCTGTACTTGGGGTGCTAGAGGGTGTCAAAGTGACACCCCCTGCACCCTTGCAGGATTCAGTATTTACCGAATCTGTAAATACCGAATCGGTATTTCACATTGATTCCTATGGGCTTCAAGGCCCATAGGAATCAACGTGAAATACCGAATCGGTATTTACAGATTCGGTAAATACCGACTCTTACAGAATCGGTAATTTTTTACCTACATCTGCCTCCTTCCTATTTACCGACTCTTAAATACCGATTCGGTATGAGTCGGTATTTAAGAGACGGTAAATAGGAATTACCTACATCTGGCCCTAAATGTTTAATTCGATTTTAGATGCGTACATTTTTTGGGATATGTATTTATTGTTTTATTCATTCTATTTGCAATGTATGTATTTTATTTGCACTTTTATGGTCTGTGGTGACCGATATAAAGTTATTGATGATGATGAATTGTAATATTTTTTTCCATTGGTTGTCTTGCTCCCATGGGAGCGAAATGCTCCTGCCGGAGCTCATGCTGTGACTGACTGACTGCAACCTGAACATAAATGCTGCGGTCACCATTATAGGATTCAGATCCACATGTCGTATCTTATTGTTTATTGGTAGTTCAAAATGAAATGTCATTATCAAACTACATGAAACAATCACAATAAAATCTTGATTTGAGTAACAATACTCAAAATAAAATTTCCCTTAAAATAGACTCATCAGCAAACTACAGGTAACTTAATATGTCAAAGGAACATGGTGATATGTAATCTCTGACGCAACTGAACATCCATAGTGTCAACATATTCATACAATAGTTAGGAAATGTGCAGCTCTTTTTCACTGATGATCACTTACAGAACAAGGTGAGTCAGTCTATCCAGTGGCAGGGCAATTACAAGTTTCAGCTCAGCCACAAAGTTAAACTCAAGGAGGTTCAGGTGGATGCAAATTGTTATAGCAAAAGGTGTGAAACACTCTCTACCAATCACTGACTGGCAAATAAATCCATGCATGTGAAGAGTACTTCTGGGAGGGTATTCTTGCCCTTTTTGACCTTCTTACTGCTGGGCCTTCATCATTGCTGTCACTTTGGCTAGATTCATCATGCCCGCAGGGATGGTGTGAGGCAGTTGTACTTCAGCCAGACAGCATCTCCTTCTCTCTTGTCTTCTGGGCCATCGGTCTCCGGGTATTGTTTGCTTTAACATTGCATTAGGCCCTTTGCTGGGGTCTAAACCTTACCTAGTCAATGCTACAGGATTGGATCCTTCGGATCTGACAACAGTTTACTCTCTCGGAGCTCCCTCAGGCCAAACGAGTGCTGTCCCAGCAGCTTGCTGTAGCCTAGTAGCTTGACTAAACTGCTCCCTTTGTCTCACTGTAACCACTGGCACATCAGGAACAATTGCTATGTTATCAAGGGGTCACAGGACTCTGTGATTAAGACCAGCATGTACCCAATTCAGGAGACCCCCACACTTTACAGCAGTAGTAGTAACCAGAATCACGCCGTACGGCTCACGCCAATGAGGCTCCAAGTACGACCTGTACAGATGCTTATTCACCATTTCCCAGTCGCTGGGACTGATGTCATGACACTACTCCAGATGAGGTGGCTCAGTTGCTTCTACAATCTGACGGGAGACAGAACACACCACATTAGCCAGTCCTTTACAATTTAAAGAATCATGTAGTCCTTAATGTTCACAAGCACATTTGGAGGCATGGCTGGTTGTCTCATAGCTCACACCATGATGGTTTCATGGGGCGATAATCCAGTCCTGATGTCTGGGGTACTTCGCAGACTTATCAACACCAGAGGCAATGCATCAGTCAATTTCAGATATGTGGAAGCGCACACTTTTGCCAATCTGGATTTTAATGTGCTGTTCACTTGTTTGACAATGCTGGAAGCCTCTGGAACATAACAGCAATGTAGTCTTTGCTCAACAGGTAATGCAGCACACAAAGGGCCCGATTCACAAAGGCAATCTGAGACAAAAGTCTAACTTTACAACTTTTTGTATTTACAGAGATCATTTGCTATTCGTATCTTTATGTCCACAGTCGTGCCAGAATCTCTGGCTAGGGCCATACTCTTCGCAACCAGGGCATACTTTCCGGCTTGGTCCATACTCTCCGGCTTAGGCCTTACTCTCTGGCTCGGGCCGGATGAAGTGTAATCAATGTGTCGGAATGCAATTTTCTACAAAAAGGAACATCAGGGACATGTGATAAATAGTAGAGGAGGTCATGAAAATCAATTTAGGTAGGAAAAAGGATGTGGCCTGACAGTACATCATATCCAAGAGAAGTGTGCTCCTTTGCATCATGGTACATGCAGTCCACAATTTGTGCTCCCCTCAGTGTTGACTGCAGTGTCAACCCCACAGTCAACACTAAGGGGAGAGTTCACTGCGTAGGAACAGCCAGTTCATATATAGTATTTCTTATAGATCAAGGTTTATACAACGGAACCACAGGCCCTTTAGTAAGAGGCACCATCAGGGCGTCTGGGGCATTCAAAGTATGAGATATGGAAGGACTGGTCTTTACTGAAATTTCTCCAGGTAATTTGAGTTTGGATTTGTTGGAGCGTGGTGTTACCAATTTTGTGTGTAACACCACACTTCCCAATTTCTTGTAAATATGCCACTTCATGTTAATTTAATTTAGTACATCGTTCGCAAATGACTTTCTCTGGAAACAGGAAATTAATTTCCCCCACAATTCTCTGGCTCAGTGATCACAACCAATACTAGCATGACTCGCTATGATGTATTAAACTAATCCCAGCACGGCTCTCCGCCAACCGCCCAATTCCAGCGCAGCACACTGTGGTGTCAATTTCACTCCCTACAGCAGCTCACCCTCCTGCACAATTTTCCTTCTCATGCGCATTCTCTAAGCAATTTGCACAATACAATGGAAGCAATATTTTACAACTACAAGTGTCTGCTCCACTAATGAAAGAAAAGATTTCAATACACTCAAAGTAATTGAAAACCACACTTCCCTTCCTATTCTAGCACTTACTTTGAGTGAAACCTCGACCAGCGGAGTCTTGCTCATATTGACACAGTTATTCCCTGTGCACTGAGATCATCTCTACCAACCGCATCTTACAACCACCCAAAGAACAAATCCCTATCTTAAAGATGCTGTCAACGACGTCTTATGACAGACACCACAGCAAAGCAAACAATTAAAGTCAGTGTCTTCTAAACCAAGACCACCTCGTAGTTGTGTATCCCGGGATCTTAGGGCTTGAGGGACCCGATGACCACATCAACTTCTATGCATTAAGTGCCAAACTCATGCATCAAATTAAACCAGCTCCACATAACACCACACAACCATTGCAAACCCCACAATCTAAGCATAAGCGATTTCAACGCACTACCCTATTAATGCTCACACTCTTCAGCTGCTACAAGTCACCTCTGCTCCACTGATACTCCATCACTCCTCAGACCCAATCATGGACATTGGGTATGGACTGAGCTTGGGCATTTTTTGATCAGACACCTTAACTCCCTCATGTCAGGAGACAGAACCCATTGACGTGGTACCAGATTTGAGCCAGCAGATTTGGTCCCTGCGATACTGAGCCTGAATATTTATTTTCTCCACCTCAAATGTACTACTCGACTTGATCATTTAACTTCACTTTACTTGCTTGCCAATTTGGTTTAACAATGGTCGTTTTTGTGTTCCACTGAGGGGAAAGAGAGTTAGTATTCCTGTCTGATCAGTTAGTCAACAGTGCAACCACTTGACTACACAATGAAGACCATGAATCGGTAGACAATTTAAGAGCTCTATTACAAGTTAGAAATCAAATTAAAATAAACCACTCTCTATATTAAACCGTATAAATTCAGTATCGCAACAGGGAGGCCTAGCCTCCCAAAGAAATTTAATCAAGCGAGAATCGTGCAAACAAGCTGCTTGGTAGCTGCTATGCAGAACAATAACATTAGAGTCTGGTTTTCAGAATATAGTCTAGCATTTTTATTTCCTTCCATTACAAATGAGTCCTCTTCTATACAAACTAAGGCACATGATTTCTCATAGAATAAATCTACAACATGCAATGAGCATTAAGCAAAAGAATACAAGGAAATTTGCAACAGCATTTCAGATGCTCAGTAAAGAGGCTTATAGAGTCAGAAAGAGGTAGTCTAAATCATTGTCAGGAAAGTTATCATGATATGGGGAACAGTCACTAAAAGTCCAATCTAAGGGCCATAGGTTTTGGGGTTCAATAAAAAAGAGTAGATGGTTCAGGGCGGAGTCAAAAGGAAGGCTCTACGAAGGATTGCAGAGAAAATGGAGCAAAGGAATTCATCATACGGTCTACAAGAAGGTCGTAAGTCATTGCTTGCTTATCTGCCCCCTCATCCAGAGCAACCGATAAATTATATCCCACAAAGTTCGTTGTCAACTTCCCTTTTGGTATGCCATCAATAGTAATCCATTGTATTTTTTTCAAAAGACACTATTATTGCACGTGGTATTCAAAAAGTAACACTGCTGTAAATTCACACACGGAACACGGGAACATCCTTTCTGTCCTACACTCATGGGTAAAGACAACAGTCAATTTTTTGTGCACTCAATTCTCATGTGCTGGTTGTCAAATTCCATTGCCAGACACGCATCTAATACTTGTTACAAGCAATGTATCACTTCAGGCTAACAATTTGTGAGAACGTCCAGCGAAGGAAAGCAAATCAGCAAATGTAGAAATGCACTGAATTCTTATGAGAACAATAGATAGGCCTTTTAATAGAAACAGCAAACTTAAAATATTAAATCTATAGTTCACACTTATATATGTCCTGAGCAATTACCGGCCTATTTCCCTCCTACCGTGTCTGGGGAAGGTCCTGGAAACTTATGTCACTCGATGCCTCAGCGCATTCATTGAGAGCTCATCCTTCCTCGATGACCAGCAAGCTTGGTTCAGACCAGCCCATTCAACCGAAGCGGTCATCGCGGCGGTGATGGATGCGCTGAGACTAAGTGCTGACCGGAACCTTACCCAGGCCCTGGTTTTATTAGATCTGTCTGCGGCTTTTGACACGGTCGATCACGATATCTTGATCGACAGTGTCAGAAATGCGGGCATCCAGGGCTGGCTTTAACTTGGATTCGCTCCTTTCTACACCAACGTTCTCAATCGGTTCATTTATCCACCTTCTCTGCTCCTTCCTCTTCACTTTCCTGTGGTGTCCCTCAAGGTTCTGCTCTTTCGCCCCTTCTATTTAATCTTTACATGCACCCTCTTTTAGCCTACTTTCGTCACACCTCAGTAACTATTTTTAACTACGCAGATGACATACAGCTAATCTTCCCTATTGATACCTCCTCTGCTTCCCGCACCAACTTTCAGTCCACTATGTTTACCATCTCCGAGTGGATGCACTTCAGCCAGCTGAAGCTCAATCCTAGTAAGACAGAGCTTGTTCTGACAGGAGGGTCCTCCAACCCCTGGGATTCCAGTTTCTGGCCCCAATCTCTTGGCCCCCCACCCTGTCCTGTCGATACTGTGAGGAGCCTTGGCGTGATTATTTCCAGCGATTTGTCTATGAGACCTCAAATCAACGCTGTCCCTTCTGCTTGCTTTACCATTTGCGCACAATTGGCAAAATCCGCAGGTTCCTCACCACAGAGGCTCTTGTACTTGTGATCATGGCCCTTGTCATCTCTCGCATCGACTACGCCAATTCTCTTTATGCTGGGATTCCTGCCTACCATCTTCATCGGCTCCAGCTGGTGCAAAATCAGGCGGCTAGACTGGTTTTTCAGCAGCCAAAACACCAACATGTCTCGCCCCTTTTGAGGAGACTACATTGGCTCCCGGTAGCCTCTCGATGTATTTTCAAACTGGGATGCACTGTTTTTAAGTCACTAACTAGTCTTGTTCCTGCTTTTACTTCACGCAGTCTCAATCGTTACATCCCGTCTAGGAACCTGCGTTCTTCTGACCACAACCTCCTAATCATTCCCAGGTTCAAACGTAAAAAAACATGGTGGCTCCTGTTTTTCGTTTCTTGCCCCCTCTACCTGGAATTCCCTTCCCGCCACTATCCGACTCTGTCCTGATTACATATGCTTCTGTAAACTTCTAAAAACTCATCTCTTCCAGTTAGCTCACAACTGAACCCTCAGTCCCTCTGTTATGCTTGTCCTTGAGCGCCATGAAACCAATTGGTGTCCGTGCGCGGTACAAAACTTTTTAACATAACATAACATATGTGTGTGCACATTTAAAATACCTATGCAAACATGATATATATTTTGTTAGTACTTTAGATAAATAATTCAAGTAGTAAGCAATGAAACAGCATAGCAGTGGGTATGCTGCAGAAGTGCATTCATAAGTGTATACGTGTAACATAAGTGCATACATTAATAAACCTTTAGCGTTTCAACTACATTTGTAACCTACAAAATGTGCCTCCTTTGTATTTACTAGAAGGATGTAGCTTGTTGATTTGAGGTCTGCGTTCGACCTATTCCAGCGAGCTAGCCTTTGGAGAGTTTTAAAAGAGATGGGCATACCAGGAAATCTTTTAGATGTTTTAATTAGATTACATTCATCCAACCCAGCACAGGCGAGGTGGGGGGTGAGCAATCAAGTCACAGAAACGTTCCCAGGTCAACGCAGAGTGATACAGGGATGTGTGTTAGCTCCCACACATTTTACTCTTTTTATTAACAGGGTGATTGATTTTTTAGATAGAGATGGGTGTAATGCCCCAAAAATCTGCATTAGAAGTGCTCTTGCCCTCCTCTTCACCAACAATAGCCTCTTAATTTCTAAATCCCCACAGAGTTTGCAACAACTCTTGCATGATTTTACTAAGTTCTGTGAAGATCGGAGTCTAGTGTTAAACAAGGCCAAAACTAAATATATGATTTTCACTAGAAGAATGGCCAAACCTTCCAAAAGACCTGTGTTTGTTGGTAATAGTAAACTGGAGCAAGTCAATGTGTTTGATTACTTAGGTATTCGCCTGACCCCGAGAATATACTGGGCTGCCCATATCGAGAAAGTGATATTGCAACTAATTCAAGAGACCGCTCTTTAGCAAAATTTCACAGGAAAACGCTGTCTGGGCAAGTAGCCCTGCTCTGGAAATCTATAACATCAAGGTTCTGGACCAGAACTGTGGGGCACTGGCAATACTGCCTGTCTAGCATAGAAAATCATTTCCTCAGATCTTTGGTAGACCACCCCTCTGCCCCCTCCTCTTTTTGGACCTTGCCCATAGAAAGCTGGCCCATAAACTGAATTATAAATTACTAATGTTTTGACATAGGCTCTGGTCTGTGGAAGAGCTCCCACGCTATCGAGCAGGCTCTGTCTGGCCTGTTGAAATTCCACCAGGTAACTTGGATCCCTTGGTTTAGCTCTCTGAGGGATATATTAGGGAGGCTTGGCATGGAGGCTTTCCCGTCAAATCCAGAAAGCCTGGCCATCATACCGAGGGCAAGGCTTAAAGAGATGATCTGAGAAGCTACAACAGAAAAGGACCTGGCAAAATCTGAGGGCTCTTTGACTCAAGAATTTCTCAGTTTTAAATTTGTCTCTTGTTTTGAGGATCCTATTGATGAAATCGTTCCTCCTTTGGCATGTAAATTATTCTTACAGTTCCGCTACAAGACTTTACTTACAAAATTGTTTTGTATTAACTGGCACAGCAATGTTTCTAGCGATGACCATTGTCCCTCGTGTGAAGCCAGTCCTGAATCCATTCTGCACTTACTCTTTTTCTGCCAATACTATACATCTTTGAGGAAAAATGGATAATTCCATTATGCAGATTGGATGGACCTGACCATTACCTAGA
Source organism: Lissotriton helveticus (assembly GCF_964261635.1). NCBI lineage: Eukaryota > Metazoa > Chordata > Amphibia > Caudata > Salamandridae > Lissotriton > Lissotriton helveticus. The sequence goes on along the minus strand of NC_136059.1, from coordinate 1,594,832,316 downwards.
GGTGCTGAGAATCTTGTGCACTGACACACGTACAGTAATGTTCTATGGCCTTTCTGGATATTGGAACACACTATGGATTAAGCGCTCAAACTGTATTGTATTTAGCCCTGTACTTTTTAATCTTTTTTTACTTTTAGTGTATTTTTCAATTTATCTTAAGGCATTTTATGCTTTTTAAAACAAATTATGAAATTGTCCTTTATACTAATTTGTATTTTACTCTTCTTGTGCTGTGTACTTTTAAGATCTTTGTGATCGAAATAAAGTAATCTGATGTTGATGGTAACCTACAAAATAGGAGATCATTAAAAACTATGAATGACATTTCTAGCAGATGCAGAGATTAATTTGCACACAAGTATAATGTCAAATAAGAAAGCTTCGGCAATGAAAATGAAAATATGCTTTAAAGCACACCACATATTATAACGTCTCATTGTTCAGTACAACTGTTATTTCTTGTAAATCTCTTTTAGTTGTAATAATCATATAAGCGTATTAATCCATAGTAAAATATTAAGTTTGTGATCTAGACCTTTAAATAAAGACTCTTCTGCATCAGCAGTATTAAATGCAACATGGTTATTAAAAGACACCCAAGATTCAGGTGAAGTGGCACATTCATTCTGTGCATATACATCAGTCAAATTTAGATTTTTTGTGATGTGTAAAGATTGGGCAAATTTATGCTGCACTACCACCACTGGCATTGAGGTGTCGCTCTTGTAGATTCTATAGGACTCTACTCCTTCCTCCAGATTGAGGAAACGACACAGGTGTACTATCCACATACTCCTGGGTTTGGTATATGTAGAAAAATAACACATTTGCCTGTTTCCTTAATGGTTTTACAGTGGAAACAGAAATGTGACCTTCAGTGCACACCACTTCAATTGGCAGTGTAAGGTTCTACTAGCAATGTCTTGAAGCTAAATTGTAAGAACAGATGTAATCTAAGAAATCCTTTGCTTTATTAATGGATTTGTGTTGCAGAAAAGTGCTTGACAGGGTGCCTGTGGAAGTTCGAGGTCCCTATAACTGATAACTACTACTGTTAACTTTCTCATAGACCACATTTTATTAATAATTGTGCATTTCCTGGCTGAATGGAGAAATGGCTCCTTCCAGAATTTTTCCACACCCAGATCAATCCAAGCCCTTTTTATGGAGCCCACCCATTTAATCGTTGCATCTGAGTTCATTCTTAGAATATCTTGAGGTCCATGTCTGCAGTGGGACAATTCACTGGTGCTCAATACGGGTATCCAGTAAAACAGTGGTCTTAATGTACCCATGGCTGATATTTAATGGGTGCCTAAGTCTAGGCATAGGCATTCCCGCGGGGTTCCCCTCCCTAAACCAGTGAGTGATCTAATAGAGCTGTTTACTTCCACATTCAAGTAGCTGTTGTTGCAATGGCCCCATAGCTCTGTCCCATAAAGGGAGACTCCCCTTCCTTGAGTCTTATAAATCTGGGTGGTAATGGGGCAGGGGTCCACTTGGTTTTCTTTGGAAAGTTGAGTATGGCCCATGCTCTGCGCTTCACTGCAAGTGTGCTTTTTAGGATCTGTAGTTCCCATGACCCGATTTCAGCTAATCTGATACCTGCGTAGTCAAACTCTCTCACTTTTCCCAGAGTTCATTCCCCACTTTGATCACCCCTCTTGCCCTACCTCTCTTGGAGTAGATCATGTATTTGGTTTTGGTGGTGTTAATATCAAGACCATACTCTGTGCTGAACAGGTTGAATCTATCTACTAGGTTTTACAGAACCCTCCTAATTTTGGACAACAGAATGTGTAGGCCACAAATAAGAGTGCTATGATTTTGTCCCCTGCCAAGGAGGGAGAGTCATTGACATGATTTAGCAGGTAGCAGACAATGTTATCAATGTATAGGAGGAACAGATTTGGTGCTAGCACACAGCCCTTTACCACTCTTTGGTTCACTCGGATGGCCTCGATCACTTCCCCCATGGCGCCACACCTGCCTTTTGTGAAATTACCCTTATGGAGTTTTTTGATTTTGCTCAGAAGATCCAGGGGACCCCCATTTCTTGGAGCACCTCTCACAATATCCGTCTAGGCACAAAGTCAAAGGCAGCTTGGAAATCGATGAAGGCCACAAAAGATCACCCTTGCCCAGATATCTTTTAAAGGAGGCATCCCTGTGCAGAGGAAACAAGTCCAGTCCACCATTACTTAGAACCACCAACAAGGCTTGGCCAACGGAACTCGTCTTGAGCCTAAAACCCACTTGCAGATTTGAGATGGCATGGTTCTCCTCGCATCAATCCAACAGATGCTCAAGAATCTGTTTACTCAATACATTTTGTAAATTATATATGAGGCTGATTGGGTGGTAACTAGATGAGATGCAAGTACGTCCCTTTTTAAAAATTGGGACAATCTTAGCATCCTTCCAAATAGGGGTTTAATAGCCTCCTCCCTTGTGAATGTTTTGGAGACAATATTTATGTAGGGACCCAGACAAGGGTGTCGGATTTGAATAGATCTGTTGGGATCTCATCAAGGCCTGGTGCTTCCTATGCCCTAAAAGAGGCCAAGGTGCACACCGTTTCCTCCAGCAAAAAGAATACTGGGGGCAGATTGGACTTTGGTGAATAAATGACATCCTTAGGAGCAACTGTTCTCTCCGTCTAGAAATGGTCTGTAAATAGACTCCCAAAATGAGCAACCCAGTTACAGGGCAAGATCAAGGACTCAGCAGGTTTGCTCAATTTCCCACTACCAAAGCTAACCAAGAACCAATACTTCTTTTGGTCGCCGGAGGTCGCAGCTCCAAGTGTTCAGCCCATATATCATTATCCCAGTTTGCCTTAGCTTCCTTTGTGGTAGCCCGATACATGGCCCTGCTTTCCCAAATGGTACAAGTGTCTCCCTTTTTCTTTTATCCAGCATATGACCCTTTGCAATTTTGCATGATCTGTTAAACCACCCCATTGGTGCGGTTGTTTATGTGCAACTTGAATCCTCTTTGGTTTAATGTTCACTGAGTTTTGAAAATACCATGTTGTGCGCACTTAAAATCAATTTGCTCTCTCCCAGTTTGCTAAGATATTTCCATTATGAATCTCAGGTATTAGGTGTAAATCTATGACTGCTTTAAGGGATGAATTCACTGTCTCCCACTTAGCATTCCTTCTGTTATTCTGTAGAGAGAGTTATTTTCTGTACGCCATCTGCATCATGGGGAGGGGTCATCAACTGCTTCAGTTTAAGAGTCAGAGGGTTATGGTCACATTCATCATGCTCCACCACCAATATGTTCCCCAATTTACTTCAGAGTCTCACATCCACTAGGATGCAATCCACATTGCCTTAATACAGCCCTCTTCTAAATGTGGGGGCTGGCATTTATTCGAGGGTGTCTGTATATTACATGCATGTAACCCTTGCGTTAGGGTGAGATCAACTACCTGGAGTGCTGCCCTGGAGACATTCTTTTTTAGATTGGTTAAAAGAGCAGGGTTCCCCCAAATTAAATCCTCTGTGCTGGATATATCTTGTGCTATGTCATTGGGTTCAAATGATGAATTGAAATCCCCCGCAAAATTTGCAGGGTTTGAGATGCTTGCTTGCAACCTCCACTCCTGTTATACATGTAGATTACAAAGAGCGATTGGATTTTTGGTTTAAGAAAAATCAGTCCTTGGAGGTCAGGAAAATATATGTCGATTACAGTTATAGAGTGCCATATGGTGGACCATACCAGTATTAGCATTGCACCCGACGGGCGCCCAGCTATGAATTTAATGTCAGGTACACAATAGCTTTTAAACCCACCCCTGTGGACTTGGTTAATTGCCAATGCCTCCTGAAGCAGCAGATGTCATGCCCTTCAATTAATGTACCCCAGTCGGAATCACACAGTTTGCCCCTGATCCTTCCAATGTTGCAACTCACTAGAGTTGTCCTTAATACAGAACTGGGTGGAAAAGAGACAATGGCTGCAGGATCGGCCATAGAGCACTCTGGTATGTGATGGCATGTCTCTACCTGCACACTCCATGTTCACGCCTATTGTAAAAATACCTTCAATGTCATTAAAATCATCAATGGGGGATCTGTGGTCACAAGCTGTGCCAGGTATACAAGCAAAATCTTTAAAGTTTGGGGAGGGCTTAACACTGGGACCTTTCTTAGTAGAGTTGCATTTTCTCTATGGGGGGCCAGTTCAGGGCTGTGTGTCATGCAAATTGACAACAAGTATATAGAAGTGTGAGGGTAAGGGTACCCTGACCCCCTGTACCTTGTGGGGGTGCTCAGATAGAGCACTTATGGTCAAATTGGGTTCCACAATTCCACAGGACTGCAGCAGGAGCCAGCATGCCCTCTGGCTCCCATTGGAACCCCAAAGGAGCCAATATGGCCGCTGGCTCCCACAGAATGAAGAATGTGTGGTGGGGATCTATGGGGCTTGGCTGCCTGCCGGTGGTTGGCCATCTGCGGAAGGTTAAGAGCAGGGCCTGGGCGTTTCAGCTGTGCACGGTCATTGGTAGGCTACTCGCAGGGAGTGTGGCCAGAGGCCAGGTCTTAGACCAACCGCCAATTCATACAGCCTAAGGGGTGGTTGGCTGCAGACGTATCATAATGAGAGATCATTTTATATTAAAAATACATAGAAATGAATTGAAAAAACCAATCCCATTTTCAACTATTTTCTTTAGGCTACCTCGCTATGGCACTTCACATCCTCCTTCTGTGCAACTGCACTGTAATATTCTTGCAAATTTTATATTCTGGCAGATTTGGATGTCCAAACGCTGCCTCTTCTGTGCAAAATGAAGCAATGATCTCAAGAATCACCGTATCAGTTCTCCAAAGGCTTCATGATTCTCTTTAGCCACTTGCACTCATAAAGTGCAGTGTGCAGCATCTCAAACCACAAATTTCCATTTGTGTTCAGGACAGGATGGATGGAAATCTTTATTTAATATTTCTGACACTTGTATGTTTTTGCAAGAGTTACAATTCCCCATTTCTCCCTTTCCTTCTTACTAAAGTATATGTTGTCTGCGTGACGTGAGCAAATGAATCAAAGTATCTGGGTTGAATTAGCCATGTGAATGATTTGTGCCTGTTTTAACCCTTTTTGCTGAGATGGGTGACAATTAATATTTTTGTTAGGTATGCCAAATACAGCATTGCGTTAGAATTGTTAAAATGTAAATTAGATGTTTGAGAAGTGTGATGATTTTACAGGTGTCACCTAGAAAAGATTTGACTACATCTATTGTTTTTAAAGTTAAAAGGACAAATGTGAATTAGATTATTCTCCCATCAAAATCAATCAAATGAGCTAACACATTTAAGAAGTCCGTAACTGATTTGAAGAACCCAAAGAAAGGTGGAAGAAGAGTAGAGGTATACAGCTTTATTTAGGTCTGCTGCCCCATGAAGGGGACAAATGCCCTCTTGGTGGAGGCCCACCCACCATATTTGGAGATTCCAGACTGCCTTGTGTGAAGCTCTCTGCTAAGTAAGCAGATGCCCTGCCCAGCAGAGAACTTTGCCAAGCGAGCACCATGTTTAAGGTGTCTACTCAGCTAATTGTTGTTGCTCAGTTAAAATAAAATTCTAAAGTGGGAGTTTGGTGTGTCTAAAGGAACAAAATAAATGGACCTGATGCTTTTTCCCTGCACACTGGTGCAATTTAACATTTTCATTGCTGCTTGCCACATGCATCCCATAGTGGACACAGGCAGGGAAAATGAATGCTGCTCATCCAGTACTCAATAGGGGAAAAATGACCACCACTGTGACCCCCATGGTACTGTGGCAGGACAATTATGTCAAGGTTACTGCAGGTGGAGCTAGGAGAGGTTTGGCCGACGGTAACCCAGTAGGTTTCTAAATTTTTAATAGAGTGTGGGAGTCACAAGTTTGGTTGCGCCAAAGGATGGTCATTTTATGGAATTCTCCCAACTTCATCAAACCCAAAATAGGGCTGACATGTAGAGGAGTTTAAGTCATACACAAAGTCAGTGGAGTATCTTGACTCAGGAACTTGTGAAAGCCAGTGTCCCTGCTGTCTTCCCTTCAGACCCATGCCCATTCAAATATTTAAAGAATTCTACCATGAGCAGCTAGCTAAGCATCATGCATAATCAATGATTCTTTGTTCTCAATCACCTTCCCAGACCTTAACCCCTTCGACACTCATGACGAGCTCAGCTCGTCATGAAGTACACCTCTTGTACACTCATGACGAGCTGATCTCGTCATGAACCGCGGGTTTTTCAATTTTCCAGCGCACAGCAAGAAAATGCACCGCATCTATTGAGTTAAAGAAAACATACATGCCTTCATTATTCAAGAAGAACGACCCTTTTAACTACTGTGCAATTTGAATGGAACCTTGATAAACCAATTGAATGAGCAGCCTTTCTACACATATCTTGATTACTAAAAACAAAATCAACAAAAACACCACAGTATACTTTTTTCTGGGCCTTTTAGCTGAATTTACACAGTTCACTATTAAACCTTCATTCTCAGACTGAAGGAAATTGATATTTATTGTATAAGTCTTGCTTAAATATCCTCCTACCTTGATGGCAAGAAAAGCATGATATGTATGCCTCCTTTCCATTCTACATTTTACAAATCGAAAACAAGAGAATCTTGAAGATGTATCATCTCTCTCTCCTCCTCTTCAATGTATTCATGAAACCTCTACCAAAGCTTCCCAACAATTGTGATCTAATCTGCTATAACTATGCAGCCAACATTGATAATACTCAAACTTGAAAATACCAAAGACATTGGAAACTCAAAGACTTTATCAAAGTATTGGACCAATTGATGATGTGGAACTATCTGAAATTAAACGCAATGAAAACTGAAATACTCACTTTTAGAAAACGTTAAAACATTTTAACACTCATGAGCTAAGTCAATTACCAAAAATATCTGCCTCTAAAAAATTGATCATCAAAATGGAATTTTATTTCATTATGCAGCCTCAAGATTACCACTACATGTTAATATTGCCACCAACATGTCTTCTACCATGAGGGCTCTCTGCTGGCTGTTGATCGCTAAAAGATCCTTATTTCAAACTACATACAAGCAATGAATGGTAAATATTCAGAATTCCTCCAGATGAAAATCACCAAATACTCACAACCTAAGAATATGTGGTCAGGACTAGCACTGAATTAAATCATTCCACCTAACAAATGATAACTGTCATCAAGATTAACTTCTCAGTGCATGCTGCCAAATTGTTGAATTGCCCTATCCCACATGCCCCACCCAGTGAAAATAGAGAAACATCCTTTACACCCCAACCATTACATTGCACTACACTTACAACACAGTCATTACATCGCAACATCCTTTACAGCGCATGTCACTACAATGCAGCCATTACAACGCATGACACTACATCGCATGACACAACATCGCATGTCACTACAACGCAGGCATTACAACGCATAGCATTACAACGCAAACCATTACAACGCACAGTACCCCTAAACTATCCAAAACTTACCCTACTATTGCACCCCCTGGAGTTAGAAAAGTAATTTATACCCCTATACTATCCAATACTTACCTTAAATGCAATGTAATGGTATGCGTTATAATGGTATGCATTGTAAAGGTATCATGCGATGTAATGGAATGCGTTGTAAAGGTAGTTTCTAAAAACGTGATGTAGTGTCATGTGATGTAAAGGATATTGCGAAGTAAAAACTGCGTTGTAAAGGCATGCATTGTAAATGTATGCGTTGTAACGCCATACATTCCTGAAAATAAGAGATGCTAACATGCATCAGGGATTTGAAAGAATATTTCTGAAGAGGCTTTCTCAAACTAAACTTCATAGACATCCAACAAGACTTACAAATAGAATAATCACAGATCTGCCAAACTGGCACATATAGCTAAAAGAAAAAATAAAGTACAATCTCAACAAGCCTCCTAACTTTGTATTATGTAAACCTTGCATTAAACAAAATAATTATGATTAATGCTAGGCCTTGGTGAAATTTTAATTACACCAGACTTATTGAAGTAATTTTGTTACTTTGTGTCACTCTTGTGACATGAAATTATCCAAAATGATGCAATTCCGCCCATTCGCGAAATTTGGGGCAAGCATGACTAGACAAGAGCAGAGGAAGAGAGCACGAGCAGCTACTGCTCTTCGTGTTTTGCTGCATTTAGTCCGATTTCCGTAGCGCAAAAGCATCCTTGGGTTAATTTGGGACATGAGGGTGTTGTTTGTACTAGGAAACTATTCCTAAACTAGGATTGTGCTTCTCATGTAATTCTGCATAATATGATTTTGCTGTAATCTTGACTAATTATGCTACAGCAAATTATGCGAGTTACACCCATCCGGAATTCATTCCCAGTAAATATCTACCATTCAGTACTTGCCTTGTCCCCTTATTCAACTCTTTCAAATCAAATCCGCAAGTAAATTATACACAAAACGGGATGTCCTCTGGTTTATTTTCAAGTGCTTCTTATGTGAATTGCACACATACCAACTCATAACACCTTTTAAATTAGAAATGTATAATCATTTTCTTGCACTCTATCAATAATGTAGTCAATTTCTATCCTATCTATTAATCTCCCAATAATTCACATGTATTAACACCCCCCACACTTAGCCAACACATTGTATGCCCTCTAAATTCATCTCAAACCTACTAATATAATACATGCTAGGGTTTCCTTTGTGAACACAAGATTAATGAAATAACCAATATGATAAGCACTAATTCCAATGCCTCTTCAGCAGTTGTAGGTGCTATATAAAAGCCATTGTAGCACAATATAGCACCACGTTTTAATGACAGAGTGAAATATATATAGTGAATTATTATAAAAATGTACATCAGTAAAGATTTCAATATTACAAGTGATGAAGGATGACAATATATATTCTACCCTATATAGAACTGTTGAACAAGTATAGAACCAGATCATAACGAAAAAACCCCACCTGAGCTGCTTGACAAAACTTCCAGCTCTGTAAATGTACAAAAGCAACAAGAAACTTCCGTGGGTCATTCTTTTTATGACAAGAGACTTAGGACATTGTTTTCAAGAATAAAGCTCGTTCATCTAGGTGCCTGCTGCAGTCCTGGCAGTACATTGGAGCCAGCACATTCTCCCTGGGGTGCCTCAGCTCCTCATGGGTGCACCAACAGGCAAATATCCAATTTTCCGTCACCCAAGAGGCTTTTTGAGTGCTCCTTCTGAATCTGGATTTTTGTTTTTATATAGGCACACCACCAGAGATGTTTCTTTTTGAAGCCAAGATCACTCCCATTTTTCCAATGTGGATGCCTCTTCCCCAACATGTGGGGCGCCCAGTTGCTTCCCTGGGGTTGTACAGGAGTTCACATCTGCGCTCTCCAGCTTCTCCTTTGCCTGATATACTCCAACATGCCCAATACTGACATGGGTGGGGAGGCAGTAGTTTCAGACCCTGTGTGTGAGAGCGCATGGGCGTGACTTCAGACTGCAGGAGGGCAACTCATAGGCTGCTTTCACAGCATCAGGGCTTTTAGAGCCACAGATCATTTGTGTATCGTCCTCTGCGGGGATCGTCCTTGGTTGCTCAGCCCATCCCTGAGACACTGGCCCTCCTTGGGGGAAAAAAACAGGAGGAACGAGTGCTACACACTCATTTCTCTGAGCTTTTTTCCAGGGTGCTGTATCACCTCTTGAGATGTACTTAAGAAACTGCTGAATATGATATGAACCATCTCAACCTAGCAGTGCGATTACATTTGGATATATCTGGTCCTGCAGGGTTTTTATTGACAGTTTTGTTCTGTTTCCTGGTCCTTTTGGCATGCTCTGGCCACCAAGAGGGATCTCTACACAGCATCTGACCTCTACTAATAAAGCTGATTTTGGAGCTTTTTTTCCAAAACAACTTGCTGTTCCCCTCATGAGGAAGAGTCCAATGACATACTCTTCACCCTTTCAGTGCCTAGCAGTCTCTTTGGCCCACATTTTATCAGCAGTAACACCTCATGGCTCTTGAGGCAGACCACTCTGCCAGCCTACACACTTTAGGTTCCACAGACTCTAAGCCACGTGCAGTGGACCTGCATATCTTGCAATGATATAGGGTGCCCTTTTCGTGGCACCTTGAGCCAGAACTTATCCATATATATTCTGGGATTTACTGTCTCTCAGATGGAGTGGGGAAGCTAGAGCCACTGGCCACTGTCCCTAGAGACAGAGTCTACAGGGACCATAGTGGAAAAGGTTCAGAGTGTCACTCAAATCCAGACTTCGGAGTGTTCCTCCAATCCAGACAGATTTTCATGCACAAGGGGTACATCCTTCTTCCTCCATAGTTGCTCTGTAGAAAACAACAAAATTGTTATTCATTCTTGTCAAATAACAATAGTCTAAATGATGGCCTACACATTTAGAATGGATCAATACCCTATTGACTGAATACATATATGCTGCTGCAAAGCAGATTCAGCCCATTTGACTCTCCTGAATTCTTTGCTTTTGACCACCCGGATTTGGTTCTTTTCTGAGAGTGAGTCTCACTACCTGAGCCTCACTCATGTTAAATTCTATGGAAAAGGAGATTGCTAACAGCTAGTGTCGGCCTTTTAGGAGAAAATAACTGCTGTGCAGCTAGGTTAAATGGCTCAGGGCGGGTTACACATGAAGAAATAGGGGCACACAAGTGCTCATAGGTTGGGCTGCATGCGTGAGAATTCTCTATTGCACAGCCCGGTATCTGCGCACATGCAGTCTTTCACAGAAGGGACCTTTCAAAAATTGGTGCTGACCTTGTATAGGCCATATGATGTGAGTGGACATTCAAAGTGTAGGTCTGTTGTGCTTATTGAAAGTATGTTTGTCCTACCTAAATTACACAATATAGGCAAAATCTGCACCAAAGTACAGTTTTACTCCAATTAGGCGTACAGGGTCCAGTGAGGTAGAACATGCATTCCGAGAGTCGATCCTCAGTCACTTTCATCATAACTGCAATGCTTATGGCTCCTTAAGAATTGTCATATTAGCCTGGCACAATCATAATTAGATTCCGGGTCTCTGTTCCCTCAATTGGATCAAGTTGCTTACTCTGCTGGTCTGCGGGATGATCACAAGTCTCTCCACAAAATAGAGCCATTAACAGTGTTTTACCAAATTTCTTGTAAAAATAGGGGTGGGGAGAAAATCTGTATGTGTTAAATAACGTTCACACTGCACCTCAGCTAGGAAAGGCCAAGGCCACAGCACAAAAGGAGGAAGGCAAGAACTCCAGAGGCAAACAGAGATGCGGCTCCTCTTTGACATTTTGGTAGGAAAGGATCAGGCAGCTCTGTCAGAAGGAGGTGGAGCTGAGACTCTCAGGAAAGGTCCTTGCATGGACCACTTGAAGTTGCCATCTTTAAATGACCCACAATTCTGTGCAGGAGGGTTGGGGCAGGTGGAGAGTGATGATGTGGCACCTCAGGATAGGCTTTTGATGCCTGGCGGCTGCTAGAATTTCCCACCCTGCTTAAAAACCCTAGCACAAGGGAGAGACACAGAGACTACACTGGACCTGGAAGCGACAAAGGCAAAAGAATACCCAGCAGGAAGGAGAAGCCACCGCACCCTACTGAGAAGATTAACTAAATTACTTTGAATCCAGCTGGCACTCAGAACTAAGATGAGTCTCTCCAGAGACGATGGCCCACTTATAGTTAGAGGAATGAATTTGCAGGGGGACTGTGGGTGATTTCCCTGAGACTTCTGTGGACTGGCTCTTGACTCTGCTGACACACAGGTGCACTTCAAGTAGCCAGGAGGGTGTGAGACCTGGGGCGTATGGGAGGAACTGTATTATACTTAACGGTTGTTTGAGAGTTGTGGAAGATGCTCGCCCCCAAGAAAAGAGAGCATCAGGAGCCCAGCAGAGGACAAGCCAAGTCTAGCGAGGAGAGCAGCAAGATCAAGCTCTCCAACCAAAAAGTACCATTTAGAGGCCAAGGGCCTGATTCACAAAGTTCCTCCGCATTCATGGTGGAGTCTCTGCACTCTGTGCAGAATCTCTGCAATGAGAATTCTCATTGACAAGATTCCTCCAGAGTCGGGACACTCCTCCATGACAGCGGGCCTCAACCACCAGTGAGTAGGCTGTTTCCGAATCAGGCCCTAAGAGTCCTGAAGAAAGCTATACTCATGGCTAGAGGTCACCACTGGAAGCATAAACCGAAGAATAGTCAAGCAAATTTGCACCTCAGAGTGGGAGAAAGAGGTCTTTGAAGCTTGGCCTCCTGGGGGCAGTACTGGTAAAAAATTGAATAGCGCTCTGTTGCAAAATTCCAAAATTCCTCCAGTGAGGGCCGAGCCCCCGGAGGTCAGTGCACTATCATCAATTTCATTTTTATTGCGAGGGGACTTCCCAGGCGTCACCTCCTTGAGATCTCACAAAATCCCATCCCCAGGTCCCCAACAAATTGGAAAGCTCGCCTGGAGGATCCCATAACTTGGGACAAGTACAATGGCTGAATGCAGACTCACTCTTCCTCTATGCGGTGTTTACACCCCCTCCCCATTCAAATTGCTGGGGGAATCAGGCGAACCTTGCACTAACTGCTTCATACCTGTGAGGACGAAGGCAGGAGAGAGAAATTAGATACTGGCTCCCCTGTCAGCCAAAGAACAGTGTCTGTCAGCCACGGAGCCGGTAGGGAAGCATGTGAGTGGGCTTTCCTCACTGTCCCACCATTTTGGCACACCCCAGGTGCCCCATCAGTTGGACAGAAGTGCCTGTGTTGGAAAAATAGAAACAAGGTGTGAAGATGCAAAGTCAAAAGAAATGTGCCATAAAAGCTGCTCATTTAATATGCATTCCAGGTGTGACAGCGAGTCCTGTAAACCCTGCAAGGGCACAGAAATCCGTCCATTGTTCTTAGTGGTGCTCAAAAGAAGCAGTGGCACCACCAATAGATATGGAAGCTGTTGTGGAGGCTGTAGGGAGTGCACCACTCTTCCGCAGAAGATATCCTCCTGAATGTCACAAATCTCCCAGGTGGTCACATTTATGCTCTCCGGAGAGGTTTTGCCAGATTTAAAGCACTGCTTGAGGTTGTGGTTTTGCATCTGGACGTAGGAATGTGGGAAACTTTGTTGGGTAGTTCTAAATCTGCTGTACCACAGCATAGTAAAGCTACAAATAAGACTTTGGGTCCCATGTTTTTCAACTCAATGCTTTTTTGAAAGTGTTGAATGCTGCCAGTACTATTAGGGTCATTATGATGGAGGTGTACCCGCCACAGAAAGGCTGTTGGTGGTGGGTACACTGCCATCGTGAGGCCATTTCCTACCCGCCATATTATAATGGCGTGAGGTACTGTGACGGTCGAAAACTCTGGCACTGCCATTGAGATTATGATGGTCCATCACCACCAGCATTTCCATGGCGCTTAACCCGCCATGGAAAGACTGGCAGTGATGGACTTTGCAGGCCTGTACTGGGCCCCCCTTGCACACAGGCACTTTCGTGCTGGCGTTGGGGGGCATTATCTTAAACCATGAGGCAGGTACCGCAGGGTGCCTGCCACGTAGTGCAGGGAAATGGAAACAGTGCCTTTTTGCATTGCGGCGGGTGCTGCAGCCAGCAGCTCCCGGAGCAATGCAAAGTATGGCAAGTAAAACTGCCACTGTGGCAGTTGCATTCTAATACCTCCTGTGGGACTGCCGCCTTCTAGGTGGACGGACCCACTCCCAGAGACAATGGCAGACACACTGAAGTCCGTCCACCATCATAATCACCCCCATGTTTTAGTCTATAACAAATAGTATTGAACGTTGGTTCCCTCCCCATTCATTGTAATCATACACTTTAGCATGTTTCTGCATTTACACATGTGATGATACCCTGACAAAGCCAGTAGGCTAGACATATTGATAATGACACCCATTTATATTGTGATTAAATACCTGGTATGTATGGGGGGGTATGATTATGGGTTCAGGACTTGCTGAAGCTGTTCTGAGGATGTTATCAAACGCATTTTCATCCACCTGATAGTATATATTTGTAATTTAATGTGGAGCATTTAGTAGTGTGTGCGCAATAAAGTACTTTTACCTTATGTAAGAAAAGGTAATTTCTTTAGTGTTGTTGTTGTGTACCAACGAACCTGGGTTCCTAGTCCAGGTCACCTCCTCTGAGTAAGCCTTTGACTTCTCTGCTTTGCCAGCCTGAGAGAGCCAAGTGCTGCAAGAGGATGTTGCAGGCTTATTACTTATGAAGAACTCACATCCTTCAGAAATAAAACAACCACTTTTCTTACAGGTGTGAACCAGATACTTAATTGCATGAATTTACAAGATTAGTGTTGTGTACCAAAATCTTCTCTCATTGGTCACATGTTTTTCTATTCACACTTATGCCAATAAATATTTAATGCATCACAAGGGTGATAACGAGTCAAGTGGAGCGAAAATACCTCATGAATTTCTGATCATCCTCATTTCAAATGGGTTCGTTTTTCCACACTCAGTTTTACTAGGTATGGGAGAACCGAACCTGATTTTTTCTAACAGAATTAGGGTTGTGTCTGCAGTGGCAGCCAAGGCTTACTTCGCTGGGGCAATACAATTCTCCCCCTGCAAAATCAAAACAAAAAAACTTTCTCTCTCCCTATCCCCCCCACTGCCCTCCCTTGTCCCCCACACAACCCCTCATGTTGAGCAAATAATGTGTGGTTCTAAGCCTGGAAAAATTGGTCAGACCCATTCCATGTGATTTTACTTGTAATTTCACAGAAGTGGTATAAAATTACTGTACAGTTACAGCACAATCACATGAAGTGTTACCATTAACCCAGTACAACGCAAATCGTAATCAGGGACCATGTGTGAATCCCTTCTTGGGAGCCTCAAGCCCTTTCGCACTTTTGGACCTTTCTTTTCATTCCATTGTATGATGAGATTTAATTAATTAATATTTTGAAGTCAAGCTTGTTCCTTCTTTATGTCTTCCTCTCTGACAATTCTAGCACACTACAGGTACTATTATTGTATATAAACACTATGGAATACGCATACTATGGATACTAAGTCATTTGCTGTACACGCTCAATGAAATTAATCAGAGAGAAGGAGGTGGTACAAGCTTTATGTTGAAGACTATCTGACTTCTTGAAACAAATATAGTGCTATTTAAATACCCTACTTAATGACAAGTAGTTTCAAGGTCTAAAAAGAGTCTCAAGAACAAAAACTTATCAAACATCATTTCCATTTACTTAATGTCTAATGTATTTCTGAATAGTCCTCTTCCATGAATTCTTTTTCAACAAAAGTGACCAGCACAGATTACATAGGTCTCTTCATCACAGCCAAAAGTTTCTAAGAAGATAAAGTGATGATATTTCAAAATGTTGTTCACTCATCATGAAGGTTAGTGGCATGAAGAACATATTCTGTGTATTTTAATGTTATCGTGAAATATTTTACTCATCATTTTTTTAAATGTTCCCTGTACATTACTATGGGGAGTCTCAGCAGTCAGGGTGGAGATGTAAATTATAACATAATCAGTGTATTTCAGTAGAATCTCAAATAGGGGTTTACAGAGTTCACTATTATCAATCTTAGAGGATATCTTTTACAAAGAAGGACCTGCTTATGTGTTGTGCTTGATCTATGTAAATGCCTGCAGGGCTGCTCCAAGTGTTAACCCAGACACAATAATTCATCATCCTCTCCTACCTCCAGAATTCCATCTGTATCTGTAAAATTGTGGCTTATCATAGATATACAACTGCCTCAAAGTGCCATGTGTTTCGTTGTCTTGCATGGCTTCCTTGAGGTGCTCAAACAAATGTCTACTCCTTTTAACATCAATCCTAAATTTCATGGGAGAGATTAGTGCAAACGGATTGCCATTGTCTCATAATTTCTGTTTAACTCTGGGGAATACTTCCCTCTCTACTGTGTACATTGTTCCAAAGGGTAGAATGATATCCTCTTAGAATTCTAATTTATTTTTGTTGCATAATGATCAGCGTGTCCCCTCTCATTGTTAGTAGTTGTGTTGGGGTTCCATGAGCCGTATCAATCTGTATTTTTGCCAGCAGCTCTTGATCAGTGCTCAATGCAGGCAAATACTTCCTGAGGAAGGTCACCTTAGCAGTGGCGGACGGCACATGTAAGAGTAATGAGTGGGGCAGGACGCAAGGGGGGAAGTCAACAGAGGACGGAATAGGTATTATTTATTTATTTAATGATACTATTCCATCATCTGTTACCTTCCCCCCCACCCAACCTGCCCCGCCTCACCGTGTTTACCTCTGCCGGATGCCATTGCACCTTAGGTTTGCTTTTAGTTTTTGTTTTTAACCTCTATTTGTATTGCACTATTTTTTATATGTCCTCATTCTCATTAGCTGATATTGTGCATTCAGTATCAATTGCCCATATCCTTATTTTTTCAAAGTCTTGTCTCTGTAAGGTCATTAGTAACACTACTAGATGATATAATTGTTTTATGAATTTCTTTTTGCCATCAGTGATGACTAACTTCAGCCCTAGGATCATGACTCCTGTTGAACCATGTTTATTTTTTATTTATTTATTTATTTTTGTCATTTATTGAGCATGAACGAATACCCATAGGCGTCTCGGCGCTAGACTATTCACCTAACTTTCCCTAGATATATGTTATAAGTGTAATTTGATTGTACATTTGCCAATTTCTGCAATGCACTCTGAGTACTTTGCATGTTTGGAGGGCAGGCACAGCTGTCTGTTTCTCTTTCTCAGTACACCCACACGAGAATGAGCTTTTTGCATCACTTGTTTCAACAATAGTCAACAAAGTGCAGTTGTAATTTTTGTACTTTACTGCACTCTAATGCTGTTGCAGCGGAATTGTGCGTAGCTCAATACCCAGATATCTATTATGTTGTCTGGCAGTGGTGCTGGCACCGTACATTATGATTATTTGCAAAGGATGGTTTGTCTGCAAGTTATTTACACACCTTGGTTAAAGGATATGGCTTGAGTGCCCATGGTGTGCAATTTGGTGGGACCTGGTAATTCATCTGTGCTACACATCAATGATCTCTGAGAGGTTCTTCAATTCAATTAGTAATGATAGCTCTGAATATATCTGTCCATAAGAATGTTCAACATTGAAAGACAACGTGATTGCAGTAAGTGAGTTTACAAATCTCAACTTATCCTTCCTGGTTTCTCTCAAGCAACTCAGTCCATACCTCTCACTCAATATGGCCACGTCTTGGTCTCAGACAAGACAGTGTAGGATGCCAGCAGAGGATACGAAGAGAATAAGTTCCAGAGAGGGGGGGGTTCCCATGGGTGTTTGTCTACCCAGAGAGCTCGGTGAAACAGGAAGCCAATGCGACTCCGAGACAAGGCCGGACTGGCAGTATCGGGCACCATGCATTTTCCCAGTGGGCCGGAAGAGTGGGGGCAGGTTTTTGACCCGCAGGGGCCGGTTTTGTTACTGGGGGCCAGTTTTTTGCAGTTCTGCAATTTCTCCCCGCTGTAAGAAAAGCAGCAGCGGTGCTTGACACTAGCCCCCTTTCCCGCCACCGGGCTGGAGCTTCTCAGGAGCTCCCCTCCACCTCCTACCCTTACCCCCCTCCCCGGGCAAGTCGAGTGGAATTGCCAGGGCTAGTTTCAATTCCCAGTCCAGCTGTGTTCCGAGATCCTCACCTTCTCATAGCACAGCCCTTGATGCCTCACTCTCTGGCTGCTCAGGCACACTGCCGCCGGCACTCCCTCGTGTAACGTGGCACCCTCTCTGATCCCTGATCGGTCTGCAGGCTGAAGTGGAATCACTGCAACCACAGTCACGCCTCACCTCAAGGCAACGCTTGCGCTTACCTCAACAAGGCAATGACCAGCATCCTCTGGGCGTGTGTTGCTGCAGACAGACAGCCAGTTCCATGAAAAAAAATATATTTTGACAGGAAACGTGT
This sequence comes from Lissotriton helveticus, assembly GCF_964261635.1. Classification (NCBI taxonomy): domain Eukaryota; kingdom Metazoa; phylum Chordata; class Amphibia; order Caudata; family Salamandridae; genus Lissotriton; species Lissotriton helveticus. The sequence goes on along the minus strand of NC_136059.1, from coordinate 1,594,814,339 downwards.
GAAAAATATACTCACTCCTAAACATACAATTAAAAGAGACGTTGAGGTAAACTAGTTCATTCTAATACCTATTGGTTACATGTTTAGGTATCTGCTGCCCTTCAAGAACTGATACAAACCATGCTCAAGCTATACTCTCGGGAGATTCTGTAAATATACAGCAGTCAGGTACGCTTTTCATAAACTGTGCAGGACACGGATTGCTCATGACAAGCCTCATGAACTTCGTCAAACCCCCATGAAATATTCAGATTTTGCCTGTGGAAAAAGTGCTATGTGAGCTGAACCCAACAATAATAGAGAGGCAATTATTTTGAAAACAATTCGCTTTGACTATTTTCTAAGTGAAGTGTCTGCAGTTTTGGAGCATGATGTCAACCCGAGTTCAGTTTATCGTGGGCAGATTGCTCCTTAGTGGTAACTAAATGAATCATCTAACTTTCACGCTACCAAAGTTAAGGTGGATTTCTAGTAAGTACTGCAGTGGCTTAGAACAAGTGTACTGGAGGAAACATTGAAATATGACTCAATCTGGCTTATGGAGTAATGAACATAATATGCCATGCATGCAAAGTTTTACTGGAGGTGCTTTTCATGGGGGTTTACATTACCTTACTGTCATCAACTGAGATTAGGGTAGTATTGTGTTTAATCACTAACAAGACACAAACATGAGGATGTCACTTACAATACATATTGTCTGCTTTTTGTGAATCATCTAGTTTCTCTGTAACTTTAAAGACATCACAGACAGAAAAGAATTGTAATATCCTTTCCAAGAACAGTTTTTTGTGCATTTACAGGTTTGTATGGCGCAGAAACGACCCTATGCGTTCAGAGGACTTTACAAAGGAACTGTTTTGTTCACAAAATACACTGACATATAATATAATTTATATCTATATATATTGTGTGTAGTCCAGTGGTGGCTATTGACTTTTAAAAGGAGTGGGTGGTAAGTGTCATCTTTGAATTTCACAGAGTGAGCAAAGCAAGTGGTATCAATGAGCCCAAGGAGGTTTCATGCAGAAGGTCAATGCCTCCACATTCATTATGCAGGCAACTACATAGTGATGGTCTTGACAGTACCATTAACCCACAACATAGCTCTGAAATTTTGGGAAGAGAAATATTGAACAGCTTAAATCGGTAAATGATGGATAACTTTTGCGCCTCTATCATATTTCACCCATTTATTACATGTCGAGGGTAGGGTCCTTCCTAATCCATATTCATTACATACCCGTTTCAAGAATAGTGGGAGCAGCTTGCTCATACTCTAATACTTTAAAAGACAGTGTACTTATTAAAATAAACAGTGTGTTTTAAATCTTAAGCACATAGACAGCTATAAAACGTTTGTGACATGTTTATGATTTAAAATCCACACAGCCTCAGACTGAAGTGTAAAAAGGGTGTCCTTACCTCTGAAATGAGCACTTTATATTGACTCTGCTGCATAGTTACATTAGAATCTTATTTCTTTCAACAGTGGCGGCTGGCACAGTTAAGAGTGAGGTTCGGGGAAGTATGATGGGGTAGGTAAAATTAAATACAAAAATTAATAAAACCACTTACCTTGTGCTTGCTGCATCGCTCGTCCAATGGGATGGAGTTATACACGTAGGGGCACTTCGCAAGAATGATTTTTTAAGATTTGGTCTTCTTATGTCCTTGGGCAGGAGGCATTGTGCGCTACATATGATTGGTGTTTGGGTCAGGGAGTGATGGATTCCTATAAACAATGCTTTATGCATGATGCAAGCTACATAACGATGCTCCTCTCTTATGTGGGGAACTTCTTAAGGGAAAACAAAATATGCGTATATGGGTGAACTTTCCTATGACAGTGGCCATCCATGCATATTCATGCAAGTATGCATTGGGGATCTAGAAGCAGTGTGGCAATTTCCATCGCATAACCCTGGCTGTGCAAGGGAATGGGCTACTAGATTGAAATCAGGGTCCGGGATAAAAGATTTTCACCCACATGCATCAAGTGGTTTTGGAGTCGCAAACGGTGCGAATCGGAAAAATCGGCCGTTTGCGATTCCAAAATCACTTTTTGGGATGCATGAAATAATTTGAGAAAACTCGCTATTTTTTGCAATTCTTAAAAATGCGATTGCATTTAAGGAATCGCATTTGTGCTAAAAAACTTGCACTAAAAAAAACATTTCAAGGGTGCAGGGGGGGGGTCCTTTGGACCCCCCTCAGCACTCTTGCAATGCATCAACAAATTGTCATTCGCAAAATCAAATTCGCAAAAAGCTAATGCCTTTCCATTAATTCCTATGTTCCTCTAGGCCCATAGGAATCAATGTAATGCCATTCCTTAATTGCGATTCGCAATTAAGGAATCGCAAATACCGAAAATTAAGAAATCCTAAAAACCTTTAAGATTTCTTGATGCATAGGATTTTGCAATTCCTAAATTGCGATTCCTTAATTTTCGCAATTTAGGAATTGCAAAATCCTACAATGATGCATGTGGCCGGAAATTCCATGATGAAACTATGCCACTTTTGGCATTGTGTTGATGTATGTTTGAATGGTATAGATTTTGTCCAAGTAAACAGCAAACTATTTGGCAGTATTCCACAACTGAAGGCTTACAGCATAAACCTGTACATGGAAATACAAATTTATGAATTGGCATAGGGCACTTAGGCTTGGATAACAGGAGGAACTTGAGGTGGGTTAATCTTTAGGTGGTGTGACATCAGGCTTAATTGTCTGTGAGAGCACTGTCTATTAATTCAATATCTTTCTCATAGAAAATGTGCAGGTAGAGGTGCTATCTGCATACAATTGAAAATTGATCTTAGAGTGACTGAGACTGAGGGGTAGAGGCTTTATATAATGATTGAAGACGGTAGGAGAAACACTAGATCTTTGGAGAATCAATCACCTGTTGGAACCCTGCAGTGTAAAAGAAGAGATCAGACATTTGTTTTACAGTTCAGGGCATTATTTCATCTATAATTTGTGACTGTGAGCATCCACCTCCTCTGTCAAATACCTGAGACCATGTTTTTGTTTATAGTGTTTTCCTGGAATTGATTTTCAGCACATGAAATATCATTAATGTATCCGTTTTCAGAACATAATCTTCCTGTGTGCAGGTATACATACACACCACTCTTTGAGGGCTACTCAAGTCCTAAGTCATTGCAAATGACTCTCTGCTTGGACATCCATCTTGATACACTCATTTTGTGAGAGAAGGTAGATGGATGTGGGCCTGAATGCACTGGGTATTTATGGTTACCAGTTGAATGTTCTTACCTCCGTCCATGCAGTACACTAGGGAGTTTATTTAGAAGAGGCCTGCGCCACCAGAGTGGCATTTTTTTATGCTCCGGTGGCGCAGGCCTATCCGCCTATCCGTCATATCTATGAGGCAATGCAAAGTCATCCTGCATGGCTTTGCATGGACATTCTCTGCGTCAAGGAGGCTTTCCATGGGTGTTGCGGAGGATAAAACCTCTCTGGATTGCTGTTGTGCAGGAAGGTGCTCCTTTCTGAACAGAAACAATACTGCCAAAAATGTAGACACCTTGCACCATGGTGCAAGGGTGCCTGAGTTGGTGCTAAACACCAAATTGTGCACTGGGGCAGCCTAAAAGGAGAAAAATGCACAGTATCTCATAAATACAATGCATTCCTGCTCTTTCAAATTGGCGTGGGGCAGCACAGCAAAAAGACTTGTGGCTCTGCTCTATGCTAATTTCTTGTAAACATGCCCCTAACTCTTTAAGCTTTCCTTCAAGTCCGCTCATATTCACTGAAGAAAAAGCAGCTACCTGGAACAGCAGTACATAACTTGCTGTCGTAGCTCTAATTTGTTGGGAGATGCTAGACGTTCCTTATGTTCAAGGAAAAACATGTTTGAAGTAACGGAAGTCATTTGTCCAACCAACACACAACGCCACATGGATCTCGCAAGACCAAACACAAGTTATCATCACTGTAATCCACACAAAGCACTTTAAGACGAAATAATGAAAATATTCTCCACTCTCCTTATACAGTTAAATGCCAACATTTATTAGTCACTATCCATTTACGGACTTGCCAGATATGAACAAATGGGACTTCGGAATGACAATGTGAAATGGTGACATACTAATGATCCATGGCACTATACCAATGCGAATAGTGTAGCAAACCATCTATAGACGATTATAGTGTTTCATTGTTTTAGTTGGGCTAGAACTACCATATTATTAGTGTTAATTAAACGTATGCAAATAGATCCAATTTGCCTAATAAGTAACTGGTGTATTTGAAAACTTTACATCTACTGAGCAATCCCAAGATTTATAACTGTGCCAAACTTTATCAGTGTAATTTTCGCAGGCCCATAGTTTGGCTGTTTCATAGTTGTAGATGCCCCATGAAGGGCAAAATGCTGGCAATTGGCTTTAACTGCATGCAAAATATGGCAGGCAATTACTGCATGCAAAATATGGCGGGCGATTACTGCATGCAAAGTATGTTGGGAGATTGAAGAGATTACCACGGGTGGGGTGGGAAATAGTTGTATTGGTGCTCTAAAAATGTGTGCGGGAGGTAGTGGACCGCTGATCCACAGATAACCTGTTGACAAGATAGGAGTGGGAGTGATATAGCACAAGATGATCTGAGGAATCAGGGTACTTTCAAGGGTGGAGACCTTGAGAGAACAGTCCATCCAGTGACACTTAAAGTTCAGTGTGCAAGCAGAAAATGTTCCCACAACTATGAGTGGCTGCTGTGATGCATCTCTGTTTTACTTTTTTTAATGTAGTGAATGTTTTACTTACCTTGTGGTTTTTACAACTTTGCAGGTTTATACATCCCTAGTTTGAAGGACGACAAATAAGGTTATCCCCCATTGTGCTAACTGCATGTTTTGCCATGAAAATGTTCTATTATTTTTTTCACCCTGCTCAGATTTTGTTATGTAATGCATGGTACCCAGTTTGCACTCATGATTAGTGCAACAACACAAATACTATGAGAATTTTTTTTATTTTTATCAAATAATGACTATGTAAAGTCATATAACAACGTTTCTGATAAAACAACGATATGAGAGTGATTGTTACTTTTCGAGAAGTATCTGAAACTCAGAGGCGATTCATATATTATACCTAATACTTTTAATAGTTACTTCTGAACAGTCACCAAGTGTTCTTCTGTATGAATGGGTATGGCACCTGGATTTAGGAATATGCCATTCTTAGCTCGAGTGGGTTTTCCAGCAAATATTTGTCTCCCAAAACTTCAATAAACACAGCACATTGTATGTCACACATGTTGTCTTCAGCCCCTAAATGATTAGACATAGTTTAATCCCTGAATTTGAAAGTGAAAACTACATTCAAGTCTCTTGCAAAAATGTCCTCTACTCCTACAATGCAAACCAGTGGTGCTGGAACAATTTTAAGAGTGGGTATGCTGGCATTAATAGAATGTATAGGCATTGTGGAAAATCCAAGCAACATACAAAAAGCAAGTGTAGCAAATGTGCCACGCACATTCAGTACAAGAGTGGTAAGGGTGTGAAGGGGTATAGCTTCTGGGGGGGTGGTGTTGTATTGTGACACACTCCCAAATAAATGCTTTCTTGGCTTGGTTGTTGGGTCTAGGGGCCCTGAGTTGGGTCTGCTGAGTCTGTGTTGGTTTTTGTCTGATTTCACTGAGTGGTTTTACCTTGTTATCTTTTTGGATCAGGGACATAGAATATTTAGGGATAATTTCGCCCAAAATAGGTGCTCCAGTCTCCAGGTTTCCAGGCAAACCACTGCCAATGAAACACCCAAAAGGAGATGAGGCAAAGATTTGCCAATAGTCTAACTACTGGCAATCTCTCAGGTGGCATTTTGAACCATTGTATTTCGACCACTGTGCCATACTAAACAGAGAGCCTGATTTTGGGTTCGGCAAAGGGAGTAAAGGCAGACAGGGCCATCTGTTCTGAGCAATATCAGCATCTAGGAAAGGAACCAGAGACAACTAAAAATGATAACCCATCAATAAAACATGTTAAATAACATAGTTCATGCAGTAATATAGAAGTTAATCAGATTTGAAGCCAAGTAGAAGTTTTTGGTGAAAATCACATGAAGCTGAGCTGATTTACCCAGTCAATGGGCAGTTTCTGCTTTGGGCGAGAAGAGGATATTCTGTCTTCCTTGGGTTCAGCTTAGTTTCATATTGATCATCCTCTTCTAATATGTTTAAATTTTCAGAGTAAGAAGGAAGTTGTAGATAGCTGGGCTTCTTCACTGAGCAAAATAAATTGTGGTACATTTCAAACGCGAGCAAGTTTGCTGGCTCAGGGAAATAGCGGAGAGCTTAGAAAAGAGAGTTTGCATAATGCATGTGTACAAAAGGAGGTGGTGTTTTATAGCACAGGAAAAGCAATCATGCTTGGTTAGCTTTTTGGAGAATTTGATCATCCAGCTCCTTTGCATTTGCCATCCACGGATACTTGGGCCCCTACAATTCACCCTGAAATTCATTTCTATGTGGGTAAGGCGCCTTTACTGTGTACTACCTAAAATGACCAGTAGCAGATGGAACCAAATACTGTAAATATACTTTTAAATGCTGGAGAGATGCCTAGAGTACTTACGCATCTCGAGAAATACGTACTAACATGTGAAGATGAAACGCAACCAATCTTTCACATTTATAAGTTTCTTGACACTGTTGGTGGGGAAGGGTATCTCCCATTTCAAAAAGCTTGGAGGAAACAGCTACATATATCTCTCTATGAAAAACAAAAGAAAGACATTGTAACGCAAACAAAGAATTTTGTAGACACGTGAAAGGGATGGGGGTGATGTTGAAATCATTATACAGCTGGCACTATAACCCCTCTGGTTTGACAGCTATGGACCATTGGGCATGTGAGGGGTGTTGGCCAAACTGTGGTAAAAGGTAACTCTCACATGCATTCTTTGGTCCTACACACATTTGGAGCTTTTCTGGAAGAAGGAACTGCAAACAATTCAGGAGATAACAAGAAGATTTATCAAGCAGCCACTTAATTAACTCATGGTGCATTTGAGTGATTATGTTCATTCTTGATTTAAAGCTGTAAAAAATAATATTTGTCAATTTTCATGTTTAGTTAAAATGCACGTTTATATATTGTATTGCTTTGTTTTGTTTATTCTTGGGAAGTACGTCGTGATGTTATTGTTTAGTACCTTATGTCTGTGGAATTATTAATATGTTTTCTACGATATCATTGAAGGAAACTGTGTTAATAAAACGAAATGTTAATGATATTTAGTGTACACTGAGTTCCTAATATCTTGTCCGTGTTGGAGTAGGTCTTACTATTGTTCGGACCATTTGTTGCCTAGGTGTGTTTTCTTCCACAATTGTATTTTCCCTGCCCTAAGAACTGATAGCAGTAGGAGGGGGTCCTTTAAGTTGACATTAAACAAATCAGGAGATTACAGGCTCTGGGCTGGCGCCCTGTCCAAGGTGGTAGACAATTAGCTGAATAATATTCCTTACACAGGAGAAAATAAAGATTTTGGCCCTGTAGAGCCAAATGACGACACCTATGTGAATAAACAATTTGACAGATCATAGTGGATGCAGGATATTGAAAAACGGTGTACATCTGCCGAAGAGAAAAAATACTTTCGAAAACAACAGTGCTCACTGGTGAACTATTTTAGCAAAGACTAAATAATTCTCGTGCCTCAAGAGGCTTAGCTGTCTAAATATTGAAGGACTCAAAATTTGAAAATTGCTATCGAACAGTAGAGGTATAAGAGGCTAATTAAACTATTAACAGAGCTTTATAGTAGTGTAATGCAATGCAGATTGTAAAACCAGATACTCAGGACGAGCAGTGTGGTTACTATTCAATGGGGAAAGTTCGGGGAAAGGAAAAGAAAAGGCAGGAGGCAAGAAAGTGGGTGTTCACTTTCTTTCCATTATTGTAGTACATCTGAAATATGTGCTGTTAAAAAAGAAGGCAGCACTGACTCTAAAGCCTTTGCAGCACAGATTTTGGAATAGGCAGATGGTGCATGGGGTTAGGGAGGAAACTACTGAGAAAGACCTTTGAAATGACAAATGAGTGAACATGTTACCTAAGGCCACATCTCTTCTAGTAACTAAATTGCATATATGTATACTGTAGTCATCTATATGACAAAACATTTTCTAGACCCCTGCGTTGTTGGTAATACAGCTTTGTCACTCTAATATTCGGTGGCTGAAGAAGCAAGACTTCAATACGTTGAAATGAGGAGCAAGACTAAATGTTCATTAGAAGTCTCTTACTACTCACAACATACCAACTAAAATTCATTCACTACAATATATGTGTATGAGTGTTAGAAATTGAGATTTCTGGTTGGCAGAGTATACACACCTGTCCAAGAAGGAGCCACAATCCTAGTCAGGGTAAGCCAGATACAAAGCGGTGGCATTTCGAGAGGCATTTAGTTAAATCAAAATGCGTTTATTGTTGGATGTAATAAAGATTAATTCATTATTTCTAACATTTTTGTGATATTCTTGCTTAGTTTAGTCCATAAAATTGGACACTTTTGACAAATACTTTTGTGTTTTTCACAGATGATTCAAGCTTTAAATGTTTTCTGTATTGGTTTCATGTTTGTATTCATTTAGTGATTTTGTCGTTTGTTGTAATTTGTTGCAAATAATTCTTATTTTGACGTACGTTCAATTTGGTTTTTGACTGTGAATTGTGTTATTTATATTTTCTGGTTTCTGTGTCAATTTGAGAAAGATGTGTTTCTTTTTTAGTCTATTGAAAAAATAGTTTTTGATCAGTTTAAAGACTACTTAATAAAAGTTCTATTCGGACAGATAAAAGAATAGTTTGCATGTTACTCCATAAATAGTAGGAGTGTAGGCTAGTAGGGCCAAGTGTTGTATGTTGAACTTTCTAACTGTGACATTTTCAGACTTACAATTTAAAATACGACTTCATCATTAATTGTGATTTTAAATTGTGAGTCTAGAGACACCAAAATCCAAGTTTCTACCTGCTCCCAATTGGAAATTACACTTAAAAGGTGTTAAAGGCAATCCCAATGTTCACCTATGAGAGAGTTAGGCCTTGTAGTAGTGAAAAAAGAATTTGAGTATGGCACTACCAGGACATGTAAAACTTAAAAATGCATGTCCAATTTTTAAATACAGTGCATCCTGCCTATGAGGCTGCCTAGGGTCTACCTTCGGGTCAACTTACATGTAATAAAAAGGAAGGTAGATTAACTTAATGTCAATCGAAAATTGCACAATCAGGCTCTGCAATGGCAGGCCTGAGCCATGTTTAAAGCCCTACTGAGTGGGTGGCACAATCAAATCTGCTGGTCTACTAGTAGCGTTTCATTTACTGGCCCTAGTCACTTCATTAGGGACTTACAAGTACATTAACCCCTTCGCTGTGGGGGTTATTCCCCTGCTGTGCTGGGGGGAGGGGGCGCGCACAGCGCCCTCATGCTCATGACGAGCTCAGCTCGTCATGAGCTACGGCGCTCCGGTGCTCATGACGTGCTGAGCTCGTCACAGGTGTATTGACTCCCGTGGAACGCTCAGCACAGCGGGGAAATTCTCCCCGCACCTGAGCGTTCCATGGGCCATGACGAGCTGAGCTCGTCATGAGCACCGGAGCGCCGTGGCTCATGACGAGCTCAGCACGTCATGAGCGTCGAAGAAGTTAATTATGCCAACTGTGGATATGTCAATGCCAGAGCATCACCATACCCTAAACACCCCGGTTTATTTAGTAACGCATGATCCACTTCACCGACTTTGTAATACCCACACTGAACTAACACTTATTATCCTGGCTTTCCACCTTTGAATTCATCGACATACTTTACTACGGTTTCTACTCACACACTTCCCTCCAGACACCCTTCACCCCGTTCCCAATCGCAACTCACACGCGTAGCTGTTTGCATGCTATGTTGTCACTTTATCATATGTTTATATCACGAGCACTATCACGGATGATGTCATACAATTGATATAACCTTTATGCATTTGCCTATTTCTGATGAGCCCGTAATTTTGCATTATTCCACAGCGCTCCTTGATAAAGGGCAATTCCAGCCCGAAATGCATCGGAGCTCGTATGGTTAACTTGAACTGAATCACCTAACCATGCACCATGATTAAATGGATATATTTTTGAAAAATTTGAGAAGTTATCAAATATAAAATAAATTTTGAATCAACAACTCTACATTCTTTGGAGTCGGTTGTTCTTTCAACCACGAACCATCATTAGTGTGCCCAATTGCAGGGATGCATTTACACGAGAGGTAATGCACTTAACCTGTTTATTTGAAACTCAGCGTTCTTGGACAGTAACGCCACCTGCCGGTGCACCTAGAAACTCACCATAAATCCTTTTGAAATCCAAAACACCTTTTGAACTTAACCCAGCAGTGCGCCGTATCCACGAACTCTTGTAAGTCTGATATGTCAATGGTACCATGTTTAGAGTACAGAGCAAATGCACTTTAGCACTAGAAAAAAGTCTGGGGAAACCACCCGAAGAATGCAAGGTTTATCAATGAGGTTAGAGCTGGCCTAAGGTTTTTGATCAAAATTCTTTAATGTTACCAAGAGTAGGATTACCAGTCTTGGGTCAGTGCGAAATGAACAGCTGTGTTCACTTCCCCAAACACAGGACACTATTCGAGAAGATAAATGTACCCATGTGTAAATTTACTACTGAACCCCATAGTAACTATACATTTTTTGGTAATTAAGCTTTCCAAGGATAAATTTACTTCTAGGTGCAGACCTCCATGCCTCCATTACCTCAAAACTGGGCGGTGGACCCTGCCAGAACAGCATTGATGACTGTAAAGTCATTAATACAAAGAGGGTCATTAGGATCCACCCGCCATCATGGTGGGGATCGAGACCGCCCGCCATGCATGCGGCTGTCCCGCACACCAAATTAGGATATGACCACCACCATCAGATTCCCCCCGCCATCGTAATGTGGTGAGGGGAAAATTGCTTTCCGATGCCGGTAGGCCCAACACCGAACTACTGGCGGTGGCGGGCCATCCGCCAAAAACAACAGGCTTTCCAGAGGGGTAAGATGGACTGTCCACTGTCACCATCTATTTGTGCTCAAACAATGGGGCCTCTGTCCCAAAATAAAGAGCCCAGATGAAATTGGTGCTTTTTGCTGATATATTTAGTTTCCTCTCAGACCCATCTAGGTCACTTCACCTACGCGTTTCAAACACATAATTCTTGATCTCGGTAGTTTTCGAGAGTCCCTCTTCAATTTCCATTTAAATAGTAATTCACCACTATACCCATTATGAGGCATTGTGGGAAATGTAGTTACTATATTTACAAATTATCACAGAATGGCCTCACAGTTTCTGTTGTTGTCACTTCCATTTTTGAACGGTTATTGAGAATTCTTAGTACTAATCATATACCCTAGTGAGTACATTAATGAGATATACACAAAATATATCAATGTAATATGTGTATCACTTTTGGATATACTCATTGGTTCACTGAGTGTCACATTTGATATTTATCAAATACTTCCAATCTCGGGCTAAGTGCCCTCTTTATATCTCACAACCTGTTGGATAGTTGTCAGCAGAAATAAAAGATATCAATGCAGTGGCTCTTTCTATGATAAAAAAGAATAGCTTTACAACATATTTCATCATGGACGGGGGCAGTTCAAATTTGGAAGAAAAGACATTTTTGTTTTCCTTCTTCTATAATGTTCAGTGATTAGGCAATTTGAGTAAAGTTATGGTTCTCAGTGGCGTGTCATTCAAAATGAAAGATATTTACAAGATATTTATAAGATATTTATAAGATATTTATAAGTGTATGTACATTTCCTCGTCCCCATTGAGCCCAATTGGGACCTTTGTTAGGAATCGTATAAAGAATTTCGATTCCAGACGTCTCAGCTTCAAGACACGATTGCCTCCTCTTTTGTGTATCGGTACCATAGTCAGTCCTGAATACGTCATGGCCATCCAAGTGCGACCGGGGTGTGTTCTCATATGTTTAGCCATCGAATAGGTGATGTCATCATTTTGTACAGCTCTTATGTGTTCCAGCACTCTCTATTTTAACTGACATATTGTGCTTTCAATATATCTTTTGCCGCAGAATCATTCTAACATGTACACAACGTGACTGGTTTCACAATTGATGTTATCCTTAATTTCAAACACTCGTTCTCTTGGGTCTTTGATGTAGTTTACGTTCTGCCCAATTTTGCACGCTTTACATGTTGCGCATTTTCTGAGGCCTTGTTCTCTTGCCCCCAGCCTCGTTGTATTTTTGTGACTTTCAAAATATAACAGGGGAATTTCTATGGTTTTGTATGAGTGAAATGTCCAGCTAACTATAACGCCCCTTAACCGATGGTTCTTTCATTGAATTTCTAATGTTTTTTAAATGCTAATTGCTAACTATAACATGTTTGAAACCTATGGTTTTTTCAGTGAATTTCACTGCAACATTCCACTCTGTCCCACACCACTCTACGCCACTACACTCTTCACCACAACACTCTATGCAATAACATTCTACACCCCCCCACTATACATCACTTCACAGTACGCCAGTCCTTCTCACATCAGGCCACACACCCTCCCTGCACTACTGTGCAAACGCACCCCCTAGCATGTTGTAAATTGGGGTTTAAGTCCCCTTGAATTCTGAGGGTCCCTGGGGGCCAACTAGCCCACCAGGTACCTCCAGTAAGCGCCATAGAGCTGTTTTGCAGAGAGGTGGTCTGAGGCCATGCCCCTTTATACACCTCGCTGCAACACAGCTCTGTCGCGCTTACTGGAGGTACCTGATGGGCTAGTTGGACCACAGGGACCCTCAGGATTCAAGGGGACTTAATCCCCCAACTTACAACGTGCCAGAGGGCACGTTCGCATAGTAGTGTAGGGAGGGGGTGTGGCCTGATGTGACAAGTACTGGCGTACTGTGAGGTGATGTATAGTGGGGGGTGTAGAATGTTATTGCATAGAGTGTTGTGGTGAAGAGTGTAGTGGCGTAGAGTGGTGTGGGACAGAGTGGAATGTTGCAGTGTGGAGTAGCATAGAGTGGAGTGGCATATCATATAGTAGAGTGGAGTGGAATAGAGTGGGGTGATCTGTCGTAGAGTAGCGTGGAGTGGCATTCCATATAGTGGTGTGTCGTATAGTGTCTTACTGTGGAGGGGCATACAGTGAAGTGCATGTCATAGAGTGGAGTGGCCTGTCATAGAGTGGATTACCGTGTTGTGAAGCATAGTGTAGTGGTGTCTCATAAGGTGTTGGAGACTGGAGTAGAATGGTGTAGAGTGGAGGGCTATAGAGTGGAGTAGAGTGCTGTAGAGTTGAGTGGAGTAGAATGTCGCAGAGCAGAGTGGAATGGCGTGATATGGAGTGTTGTTTGTCATATTTTTTTTTAACAGTTCTATTGTAACATGGTATTTCCTACGTAACTTTGAGGAAGTACCTCTGAACTCCGTAGACCTTTATAAAAATATGTACAGAATAAAAATAGTTTTTCCTAACTCTACAGTCTTTTGTAAAGTGCCCTTTTTCTTTCTATACATTGTAAAAACAATTCTAAGATATATTGCCCCTTGAAACTCGGAACAGACAAAAAAGTGTGGTCAAAAAAATACGGCTGCCTTTTCATTTTGTAAGGGCTGTCATTAGCCAATGATACTGTGTTCTGTCATCGCCATGTACCTCAGTATACCGCAAAATTACCACTGTATACCGCTGCCAAATATATCACAAAGATTTTGACCCTTACAACTTTAAAAATATTGATCTAGTTCAGATCAAATACCAAAAATGACCCTTTCCATCCCGTAATTACATTCCTACAAAATATCAAAACATGTACCTGCATGTGTAGAGATCTCCGCACACGTAGAGAAAACCTCTACATAGAAAAGATAGGAGTGGCAGAGTATGTTTATAAATATATTTTCATAGGATATAAGTAGTACTACTGTAGCACTCCTGTAGTTCTACTAAACTTTCGAGAGAGTGCAATTTGTGAAAAGGCCATTCAGAATCTAAAATATAAGCAGGAGGTCTGCCTGTGCCTGAGCCTGAAACACAGTCAAAATATCAACAGACTCTTTAGGTATGGCCTACACAGTATAAAAACAAGCAATGGTATGTCAGAGCTAACCTTAGGTCTTAAGTGGCACTGCACAGGAGGTAGGGCATTAAAGATATGGGGACAGATTCATTGAAAGGCACGCAGTGCTGCAATGTCTGTAAAACACTTGAGCTATGTTGCAAAACTTTACACAACTTTTTTTTTTAATGGGAAGAGCCATATTTGCTTTGCATCATAGAAACGTGCAAGCTATGCATTGTAATGCTACGTGGTGGAAGACAAAGTGTACTTGCTTGGCGCAAAGAGCCATTGTGTGGTTTAAAGTGTACTTTCATTGCACTACACCATGAAAAGTGATGCAAATGTAACACAACCTGTCAGGATTGTTCAATATGGCAAGCTGGGAATGGGCTACAAGGCAGGCGGTCAACTGCTACAAGACTGGCTATTCAGCAGAGTACAGGAAAATGTAAGCCTAATTTTCATCCAGGAGGAGCTTCGAATTTTGATTTCTGAGGTAACAAAACAAGACAAATATCTGTTTATCACAACAAAACTCTCACTAGGTAAGACAACTGCTTTGTGGAGAAGCTAGCTCAGAAACTGAGGTCTGCAATGGAAACGGGTCTAGACACCAAGCAGTACTTGACAAACAGCAACAGAAGGCAGCTGGTAGTAGTCACAGTATCAGCTGGAATCGCTCATGGGTGGGGGAGGATGTGAGGGGTCGCAGGGGGATACGCGGGAGGGAATCATGTGGGTGCCACAGGGAAATAAAAAAATTAATTAAACGTTCCTTTCCGTTGGGTCCCACGTCTTCCCGGCTCCTGCTCGCCTGCCTCTGACAGGAACAGGAAACAGGCAGCCAGGGTCACTCCGCTAAGCCAATCATAATGCTGCACTGCAGTGTTGTGATTGTTCGGTACGGCGCCCAGCCAGGGGATAGTGAGGTGCAATGCAACCTGCATGGAGAAGGGCAGAGTGCGCATGACTGGTTTGGGCGGCCCGATAGGGCCGACCAAACTGTCTCTGCGCACTTTGCGTCTTTGCGCACTCAGGGGTGGGCAAACCACTTCTCCCCTGATCTGCTCAAAGAACAGAACAGCCCCAGAATGCTCAAAGGAAACGTAATAACTAAAAGTTATTAACATTTTATGTTTTGGCTTTCTCGCAGTGGGGCTACGTCCCTCCGCCCTAGTTGAGGACCCATCCCTGATTGGTCATTGGCCCTAATATGGTTGGCGAGATAGGGGGCACAGACATTCACTCTTTTAACCATGCACTTTGTTTGGTCCTTAATTTGTGGTGCTTTTTCTAGTCGTCTTGCTGACTGACTTAATCTCAAATTCTCTGGGGCAGATTTACAAACCCCTTGCGCCTCTTTTATGCTACCGTTGTGTCACTTTTGCTTGGTATTTACAACGTGACTCATCTGGGAGATGCGTCACGTTGTCAAGCCCTGCGCCAGAAGGAGGTGTTCCTGCGTGGGGGTGGGGGATTCCCGGCGCAGGAATGCCTTCTAAAAGTGGCTGAGTGAAATCTACAAGATTTCACTCCGTCACTTTTGGGCCCATGCTGCGTCAAAACCCTGCGCCTGCTTGAAGCAGGCGTAAGAATTGACGCAGCATTGTAAAAATAGGGCCCCCCAGAGAATTGCTGGAGCTGCGTCTCGCATCTCTGCCGTTTTTGCCCCATGGTGCGCCGCATTGTAAATGTGGCGTATCCATGGTGGCGGAGGCGTGGCGCACAATAACTGGCGCATTCCTGCTGATATGCAGAGATGCGCCAGTTATTGTAAATCTGCCCCTCTGTTTTTACAATTTTTTTCAATTGAGTTGTTGATTTTCTTGCATCAAAACCCTAGCAGACAAACATCGCTTTTTGTCCTTTTTTGAAGGTTTGCCGATTGTATGGCAGCTGCAGGACCGCAGATATATTAGGTAACTGAAGATTACCTGTATAAGCCTCTAGCATTGTGTCACGTACGGCTGCAAGCGTCATTCTTTGAAAAAGTTGATGGATTTGGACTTCTAGGAGTGAAGTGGATTTAAGATGGTTAAACCTTCCAGCAACCTATGTTGATATCAGGTTGCAACCAATGGCAAACATTCTACACTGAGAATTGCAGGCACACTATGGACATAAACAGAAGTGTCGGGTCAATTACCATGTCACCGAAATTCGTGGTTTTACTTCGAACGGTAAAAATGATTTGTGTGTTTGTTGACATTCTGGAGGCATCTTGCACGATCACGTAAATGTCGCTCCAAGTATTAATACAAAATAAAGGTTTTATTTATTTCGCCAATTTTCAGGAGCCACACTAAGGACCTGAACCTATTCAAAGGTTCATATCGATGCATAAACTACTTTCACAGATGTGAAAGGTGTCTGGCAGCACAGGCTCTGAATTAATTTACGCGCCATATTTTATCCCACTGTCGTTTCTATGCACTGCCTGGGAGGATGATGAGAGGACGTCAGATTGCCCACTGAAAAGTCTCTTTTTATTGACTCCAACTGATAGCACTCCCAGTCCAGTCACGAAAGTGCTATTAATCACCTTGCTGGTAACTTCAAGCTGTGTCCGCTGTATATTATACACAGCTGACCTTTATTGTCCCTAAAAATGATTTTTGATTAGGAGAAAAAGGTGTTAAACTTTTAGCAAAGCAGGACTGATCATTAGACAATGATTACAGTGCCACTCTGTGAACATCTCAAACGTGTAGTGGTAGTGCAGTTAAAAATGTCTTTTGGTGTCTCAAAAAAGTAAGCTTGTAGTAAATAAACACATAATTCAAACACACAAAACCACTGAAAATCACCAGTTATGGTTTGTGATACACACCATAACCCGCGCCCCCCTGTGTTTAACTGTTGCTTGACTACCTCGTTCTCTTGGGTCTTTGATGTAGTTTACGTTCTGCCCAATTTTGCACGCTTTACATGTTGTGCATTTTCTGAGGCCTTGTTCTCTTGCCCCCAGCCTCGTTGTATTTTTGTGACTTTCAAAATATAACAGGGGAATTTCTATGGTTTTGTATGAGTGAAATGTCCAGCTAACTATAACGCCCCTTAACCGATGGTTCTTTCATTGAATTTCTAATGTTTTTTAAATGCTAATTGCTAACTATAACATGTTTGAAACCTATGGTTTTTTCAGTGAATTTCACTGCAACATTCCACTCTGTCCCACACCACTCTACGCCACTACACTCTTCACCACAACACTCTATGCAATAACATTCTACACCCCCCCACTATACATCACTTCACAGTATGCCAGTCCTTCTCACATCAGGCCACACACCCTCCCTGCACTACTGTGCAAACGCACCCCCTAGCATGTTGTAAATTGGGGTTTAAGTCCCCTTGAATTCTGAGGGTCCCTGGGGGCCAACTAGCCCACCAGGTACCTCCAGTAAGCGCCATAGAGCTGTTTTGCAGAGAGGTGGTCTGAGGCCATGCCCCTTTATACACCTCGCTGCAACACAGCTCTGTCGCGCTTACTGGAGGTACCTGATGGGCTAGTTGGACCACAGGGACCCTCAGGATTCAAGGGGACTTAATCCCCCAACTTACAACGTGCCAGAGGGCACGTTCGCATAGTAGTGTAGGGAGGGGGTGTGGCCTGATGTGACAAGTACTGGCGTACTGTGAGGTGATGTATAGTGGGGGGTGTAGAATGTTATTGCATAGAGTGTTGTGGTGAAGAGTGTAGTGGCGTAGAGTGGTGTGGGACAGAGTGGAATGTTGCAGTGTGGAGTAGCATAGAGTGGAGTGGCATATCATATAGTAGAGTGGAGTGGAATAGAGTGGGGTGATCTGTCGTAGAGTAGCGTGGAGTGGCATTCCATATAGTGGTGTGTCGTATAGTGTCTTACTGTGGAGGGGCATACAGTGAAGTGCATGTCATAGAGTGGAGTGGCCTGTCATAGAGTGGATTACCGTGTTGTGAAGCATAGTGTAGTGGTGTCTCATAAGGTGTTGGAGACTGGAGTAGAATGGTGTAGAGTGGAGGGCTATAGAGTGGAGTAGAGTGCTGTAGAGTTGAGTGGAGTAGAATGTCGCAGAGCAGAGTGGAATGGCGTGATATGGAGTGTTGTTTGTCATATTTTTTTTTAACAGTTCTATTGTAACATGGTATTTCCTACGTAACTTTGAGGAAGTACCTCTGAACTCCGTAGACCTTTATAAAAATATGTACAGAATAAAAATAGTTTTTCCTAACTCTACAGTCTTTTGTAAAGTGCCCTTTTTCTTTCTATACATTGTAAAAACAATTCTAAGATATATTGCCCCTTGAAACTCGGAACAGACAAAAAAGTGTGGTCAAAAAAATACGGCTGCCTTTTCATTTTGTAAGGGCTGTCATTAGCCAATGATACTGTGTTCTGTCATCGCCATGTACCTCAGTATACCGCAAAATTACCACTGTATACCGCTGCCAAATATATCACAAAGATTTTGACCCTTACAACTTTAAAAATATTGATCTAGTTCAGATCAAATACCAAAAATGACCCTTTCCATCCCGTAATTACATTCCTACAAAATATCAAAACATGTACCTGCATGTGTAGAGATCTCCGCACACGTAGAGAAAACCTCTACATAGAAAAGATAGGAGTGGCAGAGTATGTTTATAAATATATTTTCATAGGATATAAGTAGTACTACTGTAGCACTCCTGTAGTTCTACTAAACTTTCGAGAGAGTGCAATTTGTGAAAAGGCCATTCAGAATCTAAAATATAAGCAGGAGGTCTGCCTGTGCCTGAGCCTGAAACACAGTCAAAATATCAACAGACTCTTTAGGTATGGCCTACACAGTATAAAAACAAGCAATGGTATGTCAGAGCTAACCTTAGGTCTTAAGTGGCACTGCACAGGAGGTAGGGCATTAAAGATATGGGGACAGATTCATTGAAAGGCACGCAGTGCTGCAATGTCTGTAAAACACTTGAGCTATGTTGCAAAACTTTACACAACTTTTTTTTTTAATGGGAAGAGCCATATTTGCTTTGCATCATAGAAACGTGCAAGCTATGCATTGTAATGCTACGTGGTGGAAGACAAAGTGTACTTGCTTGGCGCAAAGAGCCATTGTGTGGTTTAAAGTGTACTTTCATTGCACTACACCATGAAAAGTGATGCAAATGTAACACAACCTGTCAGGATTGTTCAATATGGCAAGCTGGGAATGGGCTACAAGGCAGGCGGTCAACTGCTACAAGACTGGCTATTCAGCAGAGTACAGGAAAATGTAAGCCTAATTTTCATCCAGGAGGAGCTTCGAATTTTGATTTCTGAGGTAACAAAACAAGACAAATATCTGTTTATCACAACAAAACTCTCACTAGGTAAGACAACTGCTTTGTGGAGAAGCTAGCTCAGAAACTGAGGTCTGCAATGGAAACGGGTCTAGACACCAAGCAGTACTTGACAAACAGCAACAGAAGGCAGCTGGTAGTAGTCACAGTATCAGCTGGAATCGCTCATGGGTGGGGGAGGATGTGAGGGGTCGCAGGGGGATACGCGGGAGGGAATCATGTGGGTGCCACAGGGAAATAAAAAAATTAATTAAACGTTCCTTTCCGTTGGGTCCCACGTCTTCCCGGCTCCTGCTCGCCTGCCTCTGACAGGAACAGGAAACAGGCAGCCAGGGTCACTCCGCTAAGCCAATCATAATGCTGCACTGCAGTGTTGTGATTGTTCGGTACGGCGCCCAGCCAGGGGATAGTGAGGTGCAATGCAACCTGCATGGAGAAGGGCAGAGTGCACATGACTGGTTTGGGCGGCCCGATAGGGCCGACCAAACTGTCTCTGCGCACTTTGCGTCTTTGCGCACTCAGGGGTGGGCAAACCACTTCTCCCCTGATCTGCTCAAAGAACAGAACAGCCCCAGAATGCTCAAAGGAAACGTAATAACTAAAAGTTATTAACATTTTATGTTTTGGCTTTCTCGCAGTGGGGCTACGTCCCTCCGCCCTAGTTGAGGACCCATCCCTGATTGGTCATTGGCCCTAATATGGTTGGCGAGATAGGGGGCACAGACATTCACTCTTTTAACCATGCACTTTGTTTGGTCCTTAATTTGTGGTGCTTTTTCTAGTCGTCTTGCTGACTGACTTAATCTCAAATTCTCTGGGGCAGATTTACAAACCCCTTGCGCCTCTTTTATGCTACCGTTGTGTCACTTTTGCTTGGTATTTACAACGTGACTCATCTGGGAGATGCGTCACGTTGTCAAGCCCTGCGCCAGAAGGAGGTGTTCCTGCGTGGGGGTGGGGGATTCCCGGCGCAGGAATGCCTTCTAAAAGTGGCTGAGTGAAATCTACAAGATTTCACTCCGTCACTTTTGGGCCCATGCTGCGTCAAAACCCTGCGCCTGCTTGAAGCAGGCGTAAGAATTGACGCAGCATTGTAAAAATAGGGCCCCCCAGAGAATTGCTGGAGCTGCGTCTCGCATCTCTGCGGTTTTTGCCCCATGGTGCGCCGCATTGTAAATGTGGCGTATCCATGGTGGCGGAGGCGTGGCGCACAATAACTGGCGCATTCCTGCTGATATGCAGAGATGCGCCAGTTATTGTAAATCTGCCCCTCTGTTTTTACAATTTTTTTCAATTGAGTTGTTGATTTTCTTGCATCAAAACCCTAGCAGACAAACATCGCTTTTTGTCCTTTTTTGAAGGTTTGCCGATTGTATGGCAGCTGCAGGACCGCAGATATATTAGGTAACTGAAGATTACCTGTATAAGCCTCTAGCATTGTGTCACGTACGGCTGCAAGCGTCATTCTTTGAAAAAGTTGATGGATTTGGACTTCTAGGAGTGAAGTGGATTTAAGATGGTTAAACCTTCCAGCAACCTATGTTGATATCAGGTTGCAACCAATGGCAAACATTCTACACTGAGAATTGCAGGCACACTATGGACATAAACAGAAGTGTCGGGTCAATTACCATGTCACCGAAATTCGTGGTTTTACTTCGAACGGTAAAAATGATTTGTGTGTTTGTTGACATTCTGGAGGCATCTTGCACGATCACGTAAATGTCGCTCCAAGTACTAATACAAAATAAAGGTTTTATATATTTCGCCAATTTTCAGGAGCCACACTAAGGACCTGAACCTATTCAAAGGTTCACATCGATGCATAAACTACTTTCACAGATGTGAAAGGTGTCTGGCAGCACAGGCTCTGAATTAATTTACGCGCCATATTTTATCCCACTGTCGTTTCTATGCACTGCCTGGGAGGATGATGAGAGGACGTCAGATTGCCCACTGAAAAGTCTCTTTTTATTGACTCCAACTGATAGCACTCCCAGTCCAGTCACGAAAGTGCTATTAATCACCTTGCTGGTAACTTCAAGCTGTGTCCGCTGTATATTATACACAGCTGACCTTTATTGTCCCTAAAAATGATTTTTGATTAGGAGAAAAAGGTGTTAAACTTTTAGCAAAGCAGGACTGATCATTAGACAATGATTACAGTGCCACTCTGTGAACATCTCAAACGTGTAGTGGTAGTGCAGTTAAAAATGTCTTTTGGTGTCTCAAAAAAGTAAGCTTGTAGTAAATAAACACATAATTCAAACACACAAAACCACTGAAAATCACCAGTTATGGTTTGTGATACACACCATAACCCGCGCCCCCCTGTGTTTAACTGTTGCTTGACTACCTTTTTTCCAGTGCAATTTGCAAATAAATGGGACTTTTGTGCACCGTGCAGTGCTGAGTTTGACACAGAACCATAACTCAGGGGGATATTATCAAGAACTTGTGATTATTATCGCAAAATTAGCTCAACGCAACTTTTCACATCACAGTCTATTGGGATAAAATAAAATAAAGCAGTGTTAACGTTGTATACTCAACACGGCGGTATCATGCGTTAGTTTCACGATAACGCATTAAATGACCGCGTTAAAAATACTCTGACGCCTAAAAAAATGTGAAACACGAACGCGAAAAAAAGCAACTATGTCCAAAACCGTGATACAAAAATCAGCAATAACCAGTTACAGGGCTGTAATTCCCACGCGTCATGTGGAAAAATGCACTATAAAAGCAACAAAAAAAATACACCAAAACCAAAATAAACTGCATAGCACCGTGGATGCACCCGGACCGAGTGCAGAGGACAACTCGAACCCCACAAGCCCCACGGAGGACCAGCCAGGAACCCCGTAGTCGGGGAAGGGCAAGGAGAAGAGGAAAACCGGATCATTGTCACAGAGGTGATTGAACACTACCAACAACTGTTCGTCACCTCCACTGTGTATTGGCAACACAAACGGAAATATGGCAGTCCATCGTGAACAACGTGAATGCAGTTGGAGTGTTGAGGAGGTCAATGGAGGAGGTCAAGAGGAGCTGGCATGATGTGAAAAGCCAAACATAGCAGAAACTCGCTGCCAACTGCAAGGCAGCAACGGCGACTGGAGGTGGGAGTCCTGTGCCACCGGAGGAGCTGGATGACAGTAATTGGTGGCCCCAGTCTTCAGTGTGGAGACGGTGCAAAGAGTTTGGGGTACGGACACAGCTCGATATGACCTGACCTGACCCAACAGCAACAGGATGAGTACCGACTAGGGACTGAGGGGACGGGGGAGATGGGCCCAATGGCACACATGCACAATTATGTGTAGCACAGTGCTCACCCACAATTATTGTGAAGCATGTCCCTGATACCCTTGGCACACACCAGCACACACAGAAACACCAAGTAGGCTCCCATCCACTATGTGCACAAAGGGGCTCCCTCCCTATCACCAATCTCACAACCTACCCATGCACATGTGCTGAATCCAGCAAAGTAGCACCTCTGTGAGCCACACTGACAATGCAAGTGACACTGCATGACCAATAGCATGGCTGCAGTCAAAGTACATGACATAGTGCACGACACAACTCTGAGGTGGCCCAGTGTGGGTCACATCCTCAAAGGAGCAGGTCACACTCTGACACATCCACGTGCACATGCAACCTCTGACGTCAACAACACATCTGCAGACAAACAATGCACATAGTACAAAAACGTACAAGAGCACAAATGACCCAAGTCTCCAACATCTCAGCACCGTAAAAGCACACAAGTCAAAGGCATACCACCTCAAAGGAATCAGGGGCCACTAAATCAGAGTTGCAGGGGTGACTCTCCCACAATGCAGCACATGGAACACACTGTTAACCTCCCCTTTACATTGCAGAGGGACAATCAACACCTCCTTCTGAGCAGGCCAGACCTCTTCAGTGATGATAAAGAGGACCCGTTGGCCATCTGCTCTGATATCCTCCAAAGGCTCGTGGACAGCCTCCGCACACCACCTCCAGTAGCAGGGCAGCCCACCTGCACCGAGGTGACCCCACCCCCTCCACAGACCACACAGCAGGAAGCACCCACCACCACAGCTGGTTCCCAGAACCTCAAGGAAAAATACATGGCCTTCCAGTGTCATGTGTTAGACTGCCAGATGGGACTGGCTGAACAGGTGCAGATGGGTTTCGACCTCATGGCAGCCAAACTAAATGCCATACGTGGGTGCATAAGTCCCATCAGGGACCACTTACAGTCCCTATCAGACACCCACAGTCCGTTACATGCTCTACAACATTCCCTGGCTGACCTCGCTGGAACCATTACTCGCATACAAGAACAGTCTAGTCAGACAGGCTCCAGCGATGACAGCACAGAGTTGAAACAGATGCGGATGACAATGGAGAACATGGAACGGATGCAGGATTGAAGGATGGGTTCCACTGCTGAACACCAGCGAGATGTAGCTGGCATCTTCCATGCCCTGCAGATCCTTATCTTGCCATTGCTGCCACAGAGCCTGTCCCAGATGACTGCTGCAGGAAATTCAACACACACATCTCTGCCCCTGATGTGTCAGTCGCAAACAGTGATGCACCAATACCACCGCCACCCCTGATGGGTCAGTGGCACACAGTGATGCAGCCATAACACCACCACACATACCTGAAACACCTGACACAGAAGAGATATCAGAGGACTAAGATGTGGATGGTAGTGACTCTGTGTGAGAAAGGAGGTTGAAGCATTCATCCCCGCCATATGGCCTGTTCCTGCTTGGTTCAACCCTCTGCCTCATGCCCTGAAACAACACCTTCCACTGTCCCCCAAAACACTCTGCGACATTCACATGGACCCCGACATGGACTGCCATATATCTGCTTTGCTTACCAATGAAACAGCAATCAGGCTGTGGACTGAACTCTTCCTCTTCAGATTAACTTGTCATTCCCCAAAGGACTCTGGTAGGCCCTCCACTGGGCAACCATGTAATGTGGGGTTTGCATGGCCATTTACTGCTCCAGTTCCGACACTCTACAGAATGTGAATATAACAAATCACATAGATGTGTCATGTCCATGTTCAATCAATTATAGAAGTATGGATGAATGCAGGGACAGTGACTGCACAAAGAGGTACACCCTAGGAAATGACATCAATGTGCATGTTTGACCCTTACCCACATGGCCAATTAGATGAATGTGAAGGTGTGAACTGGCTGTGGACTCATTGCTCATGAACAACAATCTCGCAACCTCCCAACGTAGCCCCACGTCCATGTATTAAATAGGTCTGGGTGTAAAAATGTCAGATTCGGTAGCAAGCCTAAAGTAGTATCCCCCATCACATGTGACAACAGAACATCTCTTTGCATACCTACTCACACTCAACTGTGTGGACACAGCCTGTTTTGATGGATCACACTGATCCACATGGCAAGAAGTTGGACACATACTCACGTTGCTGAAGACACGTAAGAGAACAGATCCACCAGCAACTATCTCAACCACAATGTCTGGCTCACAGAGGTGGAGTTGGCAATAGGGACTCACCCCTAAGTGAAATGTGTCAGTCAGTCCTTCCCTGTGTACTGACAATGCTCATTGAGACACACGATTTGTCATTCCAATCATCACTCATCACAGTTGAACACTAGTGAAGTTGCGTAAACTTTATTAGCATGTGCGTGTCAGTACGGGCAAGACAAGGGCCACAACATGCAAACCAATGCTTCAGACACTAACAAGCAGCAAAGGAACATGTAGAGGTGCAAGAAATGTGGAGGCAAAAATAAGCACCAATCATTATGGATGGCAACGTTCTCAGCCCACCTTGCCTTGCTGGATGAGTCATATGATGTTTGGAGTATGCTCATTGCCCCGTGCCAGGGGACATGATTCACAGCGCATGGTATCTGTATAGTGCTGTACCACCGGACTGCACTGACTGTCTGCTCTGCTGACAGTGAGCAGGTAAAAGGGTAGAACCAGGTCATGTGTAGTACTACATTACCATGTGTGTACTTTCCATCCAGCAGTGTGTCAGATTTAGGAACATTGCCAAACGACGCTGTGCAGCTCCGCCCATGGAACTGTCTCACCTTTGCACAGGTGTGTGTCAACATGCGAATGTCAGCAAAAATCAAAATTTCCATTTTCCTTATTTTTATGAGACTAGCGTCTTAAGAAGATCTTAGGACAAAGAACTATTCTGAGCGGGGCTTAGAGTTTCAATCAGATTAACAAATTTACATATCATACAGTTTTACTATTTTTACAAATAATGATCGACAAGATACAATAAGGGCAGAGAGGACAGAGAAATGAATTCTATATTTTTATTTGTTAAGCTTTTCTAGTTGTATAATAAAAACATCATTTGAATCATAAAAAAGATAACATCTTAAAACAATTCATACAAAGAAATTCATAAAAAGAAAAAATATGTTGACGCGACGTTTCGGTGAAAGAGATCGTCACCTTCTTCAGGACTCTTTTTTCATTTAAAAACAGTCTAAATAAGACAAAATTTAAAACACTTATTACAAAAACTGCCACATTGCACTCATAGCCTTATGCACATACATTTTTTGCCAGGAAAGGACCCCTGAATCTTTATTAAACAATCTTATTTATTTTGTACATGTGATCAATAGTTTGAGTGTTTATATTGTATATTGTCTGCCCCACCTTGTTTTCTACCATCATTTAGCTAAAAGGATTAAAGGATGACATTTGGTTCAAGAAAAACATTCTCATTTGCTTTAAAGCATACATTATGTTTTGCTTCTAATGCTTTTGACAGATCTAAACATTTCCTAATGGCAATACTACATTGTATACAGTGTGCATGTCACAACATACATTGTTTGTTAATCTGAAAACTCTTATTTTTTCCCCTTGGTTTATATTACTCCCAGGATAGAGAGCTATATGTCCTGAGAATCTTGATAAAAAAACCTACCTATATTGGCTACTCGCTACCAGCTTTATTCAATTGGCTGTGTAGACAGATTTATGCAGTTAGTTCAATATGTTCTGTAATGGGAAAGGAATGGGTTAAAACACGCGCAAA
The DNA here is from genome assembly GCF_964261635.1 of Lissotriton helveticus. NCBI lineage: Eukaryota > Metazoa > Chordata > Amphibia > Caudata > Salamandridae > Lissotriton > Lissotriton helveticus. Next base: position 1,594,787,799 of record NC_136059.1, on the reverse strand, counting down.
TCATTTTAGGATTTTGCTGGTATTTATGAGACTAAGATCTCTGTTGGTACCTAGAGTCTGAATGTATTTGCTTGTCTCCTCTTGTTTAGGAACTTTCTTGTTTCTGTCGTTCCGTGTTTCCCTCCTTACAGTTTTCCATAGCCACGATTACAATTGCTGTTGGAATAAGAAACCATAGAGTTTTATAGAATCTTATTGGCATTCTGATTTGGGCTGCCACTGTGCTTATCAAAGGCTTACCATAAACTTTGTTTTTGTGCTTACACAGGCAGGTTATTATCACTTTCCCTCCTGGTAGATTGATGTGGATTAGAGCTAACTGTTAGGAATAAATCAAACCCCAACATTTGTGTCGCAATCCCACTCTCTATGAGTTATCGCACCGTTAATCTTAACTGGTTTAAAAAAATAGTAAGAAAATGTATTTAAGATTAGGATTTTTCACAGAATGCACATTCCATCAAATGATGCGCTGTGAGATCTATTAACCAAACACATTTGTTTGAAAGCAGTTATTGTTAATGCTTGCGGGTTATTAGTCTAGGTATTTGGGTTTGGTAGGGGTAATTTTTAAGATCTTACCTCATTAATATGAGGAGGTGTATATTCAGGACGGCCGTCTATTCTTTGATTTAACTACAAGGAATAAACAAATTATGTTGGCCTGTTTTATTATTGGACTTCATTTAATCAGAACTTCTCTTGTTACAAACTTCATTCCCTTACCTTGGAATAAAAAACTCTGGTCTTTCTTGAAAAAACCTCATCCACTTGGCAAATTCTTGGGTTAATTGTGGAGCACCTCACTTAAATCTGAGGAGGGGACAATATATTTATTGTAATTTAAGAATAATTAAAGATCTCTATTTCTGGATTGTCTAATAATTATGTCCCTTACTGACTTACTTGAGGTATTCTTGCGTTGTAGAGGAACATCACGGGCCGTCCTGTTCAGTTCTCTGGCTGCAGTAGACTGTGCCTCTGAGTGAGGATTTATAAAAGCGCAACTTAGCCCAGGGGCATCAAGGCGCATAAAGATGGTACAGCTGTTTACAGGTTGAGGGAAGTGTGCCGACTACAGGTAGGCTTCTAAAAAGAGCCAGGTCTTTAATGCTTTGCGAAAGGGGGCAAGGGAAGTTTAGCACTTGAGCTCGGCAGGAAGCATATTCCACAGTCTTGGAGCGAGGGAGAAAAAGGCCCTTCCTCCCCATCAAGCCTTAGCTACTCGGGGGACAGACAGAAGGTTCTTATTGGCATAACGAAGAGCCCTACCCGGAGAATAGAAGGACACAAGGGACCTGATATCTTCGGCTCCAGACCCATGCAGAGCACAATGAGTTAGTCATAGAACCTTGAAATTTATCCTGGCCTGCATAGGGAACCAGTGTAAATCTTTCCTAATTGAGGTGCCAGATGAACATCTAGGGGCATCAACAACAAACCTGGCTGCCGCATTGTGCACTATTTGTAGGCATTGGATAAACCTTTTGTTTATACCTAAATATAGTGTGTTGCAGTAATCCAACCTTGAGGAGATAAGAGCAACCGTGACCTGTGTATGTGCTTCGAGGGAAAGGTAGTGTGTGATTTTTCTCAAAATTCTTATAACACCACAACAGGTTGAGACCGTCCTGCTGACTTGCTTGTCAAAGGAGAGCGTGGTGTCCAAGATAACACCCAGGTTCCGGGCAGATTGGGAGGGCATAGGGCAGGCTCCGAGAGCAGAAGGCCTCCAGTCCATCGACCAGATCTTCTGTTTCCCTCCGATGATAAGAACTTCGGTTTTCTCCCCATTTAATTTTAGGAGGTTCTTAATCATCCAGCACGCAACTGCTTCCATGCAGTTTCTGAAATTAAGGGCCGTGATGTTCACAGATTGAGAGAGGGAGACGGAGACCATAATCTGGGTGTCGTCAGCATATGACAAAACTTCCAGCCCAAAAGATCTTACTAGCTTGGCAAATGGGGCCACATAGATGTTAAAAAGTGTGGGGCTCAAGGACGAGCCCTGTGGAACCCCACACTGCACAGGCTTAACAGGGGAGAGGAAGTCACCCAGCTTGACCCTTTGTTTCCACTGATTAAGGAAAGATGTCAAGAGGGTCAGTGCAGGTCCATCCACTCCCATCTCACTGAGGCGGGTAGCCAGAATGGAGGGGGATAGGGTATCAAATGCAGCTGTAAGGTCGAGCAGGACCAGAAGAGTAGTCTGACCACTGTCGACCTTAGCGCGGATGTTATTGATAATCACTGTAAGGGCGGACTCAGTACTATGTGCCCTCCGTAAGCCGTGCCGAGAGGAATCCAGCAGACAGAAGTTGTCCAGGAAGGCACTCAGATGGTGATTGAGATGGGCCTCGAACATCTTAGCAGGGGCGGGAAGCAGGGATATGGGGTGGAAATTCTTCAACACCCCAGGATCTAAGGAGGCCTTCTTCAGAAGGGGCTTGACAATTGCCATTTTCCATGGGGTGGGGAAAACACCTTCGGAGATTGCCAAGTTCATCACCTCCAAGAGGGGAGGCAGCACTACCTCCTTGCACTCTTTAAGAGTCTTCAGAGGGCAGAGGTCCAGAGGGGACCCTGATTTAAGCTTATCCAAGAGCTGACTCAGTTGTTCAAGTGTGAGAGGGGGAAAGTTAGAGAACTTACTGCAAGATCCCTTAACCTGACCTTCCAGAGGGGGTAACACTGGAGGGGGTGAAGCCTCTAAATCTAAGTTGAGGGCTTCTAGATCATTGAATTTCCATTATTTTAGTGTAAAAGAAAGAGGAGATCTGATCACACAGATCCTGGGTTGCTATTGTGGGATAGGGGGACTGGGGGAGGGACAGGGAGTCTACGATTTTCAACAGCTCCCTAGGGGAGCTAAGAGAGGCAGTCAACTTAGCAAAATGTGCTTTCTTTCCCTCTATAACCGCAATTTTGTACCCCTTAAGCAGACTTTTGTGTTTTTCTTTTTCGTTCGGATCAAGATGAGACCTGCAAAGTTTCTCTTGCCTCCTGCAACCTTGCCTTAGCAGTCTGAGAGAATCTGAGTACCAGGGAGCCGAAGGTCGTTTCCTGGCGGAGTAATGCTGCTTGACCGGGGCCAAAATATCTACAGCGCTCGCAATCGTTTTAAAAAGGTCAAGGGCAGCCGTGTCGGTGTCCCTCATCGGAGGGGACCTAAGACTGGACATCAATGGTGCAAGTGTCTCATTGCTCACACCCCTGAAATTCCTTTTCAGTTGCCACTTGGCGGGGTCCAGTATGGGCACAGAAAGGTGTCGGGGTGTAAATTCAAGTGGGACGGCCATATGGTCTGACCAGGACAATGGAAGGGGGAACCTATTTCTAGCCTAGAATCGTTGGAAAATACCCCATCTAAGGTATGTCCAGCTGAATGAGTGGGACTTCCTACTCCTTCTAACAATCCACAGGAAGCCAGGGAGTCTAACAAGAGAGCGGTATCACCAGAATTTGAATTCTCCAAATGGAAATTGAAATCTCCAAGAATGGTCATATTAGGTCTATCAATATACGGTTCAAAAATTTTAAGTAACTCATGGCTGAAAGCAGACCTAGGGCCCGGGGGCCTATAGATCAAGATGCCGGAGAAGGACACAGTGGGGGAGGAGTTAAGAGCAAAGTACATGGCCTGGAAAGAATCCAGATGGGAGGGGAGGGGCTCAGTCTGGCATCTGATTGAGTTTTTATACAATATGCCCAGACCCCCCTACGACCCACTCTATCTATTCTTGACAGGGCATATCCCTCGGGGATGGCATTTACAAGCTCAGGCCCTGTAAAATCAGACGCCCTAGTTTCAGTAATGAAAGCCCATGATGGTTTTCTATCCGAGATAAAATCCCTAAACGCAATGTTGTTCTTAACTAGGGACCGTGCGTTGATAAGAAACCCAATTTCCTTACTCAATGGGGAAAATGTTTGCTTCTTAGGCATGGGCGACTTATGTGAGGGGTCAGGCGTGGTAGGGCGACTCCCTTTCTCGAAACAGCGGCACTCGAGAGCATCGAGTAGCTTCTCGGGTGCGAGCATATGGTGACAAGGCTGCCACAGGGGTTTAAGTGCTTGTAGTGCATGTAGGGAGTAGAGGGGACTTACTGGGACATGGGTATATGCGGCACCAGCCTCCCTGGTCCCTGGCGCTTCCTCGGCGCTGACGGGCACAGATGGGCTGGACTCAGGCGCGACTCAGGCGCTACTGCGGCGTTTCCGCTGATCGCGTCCGCTGCGCGGAGGCATATCCGTCTCCTTATATGCTGGCGACTAGACTGCAAAAGGTGATGCCTCCCACCTAAGATGGCCGCTGCAAAATTCCACCGCCCGGGTCCGTGGGTCTCAGCACCTGACTCGGCTGAGCAACGCCCCAATGCGGGGCAAAGATTTTAAAACTGCTGATTTTTCTGCAAAGTGCAAGTTGAGTTTTAAAATCACAAATTTATAAAACACAACATACGAGGTCACACACACAAAGTTAGCAGGGCACACAGCACACCTCCCGGCTTCCGCCTTAGGAGGAAAAACAAACAGGAAGGTCTCGCGCCTGCCCTAGTTTGCTCCTTATATGCTGGCGACTATACTGCAAAAGGTGATGCCTCCCACCTAAGATGGCTGCTGCAAAATTCCACCGCCCGGGTCTGTGGGTCTCAGCACCTGACTCGGCTGGGCACCGCCCAAATGCGGGGCAAAGATTTTAAAACTGCCGATATTTTTCAGCAACGTGCAAGGTGAGTTTTAAAAGCACAAATTTAAAAAACACAGCATACGAGGTCACACACGCAAAGTTAGCAGGGCACACAGCACACCTCCTGGCTTCTGCCTCAGGAGGAAAAACAAACAGCAAGCCTCTCATTTGACCTGTCTTATACTCTGGCCCAAATTGTTTAATTAGCCGCTGATTGTGAGCAGCTGGGGCTTGGAAAATCGCTCGAGCTCAAATGTGGTGATTACGTGGCGGCCATCTTGGAGTGTCTAAGTCGATCACAATGCTCATGGCATTCACTTCTTTCTAGCATTGTATTGATTAATAGCTTCATATTCATTAATTTATTTTCATAATGTCTAACTTCTGATCACTTATTTAAGCAATTAAATTGCTAGCAGTCATTTGTACTACAGGGAAATCACAGGATGTTATATTGTCCGACTTATATTTATCATGATAGGCTCCATCGCTCATAATTATTAGCAGATCTCTATTTATCAAAGAAATAATTAAAATCAAATGAACATCGTTGGTTGCTTATATTTCCCTCGATCGGTTTTTGTTATGTTGAGGGTGCTCTGGGAGGTCGGTATGTTTGCCTGGCGGCCATCTTGGAATGGTTTCCCTATTCTTCGAACCGCTTGTATTTTGTTCTTTTAACATAATCACCATTTGTTCTCTTGTCTAATCCTGAACACTACCTGAAGTGCCCTTAAACTGTTTTTCGAGAGTATGCCCCTTTCTACTAGGCTGTTATTTCCCTCGATCAGTTTTTATTATATTGAGTGCGCTCTGGGAAGTCGGTATATTTGCGTGGCGGCCATCTTGGAATGGGTTCTTATTATTCAATCGGCTTATACTTTATTCTTTTAACAAAAGCGCCATTTTTTCTATTATAAAATACTGAACACTGGCTGGGGTACCCTAAGATTGTTATTCGGAAATCTACCCCTTTCTGCTGTGCTATTATTTCACCATCTTGGCGTGTCTTAGTGGTCCTATTTAAATGTCGGTTATTTCCCCACCATCCGATTTTTGATTCTCATCACATTAAAAAACATTGGGTATTTTACGTATGTAAGGAGAATGGTTTAAATCGTAAACGTTTAAGGCTTGTTTTGATCCGCTCATTACATTGGTGGGCGCACTGTTAGATCGATTTGTTTTAACGGGGCTGCTATATTGGAATGTGTTTATGTTCACGATACAGATTTTTATTCTTTATTTTCGAATGCTGATATATTATGTTGTTCTATTCTAAACACATTTTGTTGGGCTTCAGATTAATCTTGAAACAATGCCCATTTCGATTTAAATGGCGTTTCTCCCCCTTATAAACAGATCTTTTATTTATGAGGCTCAAAAGAGATTTGGATTCAACTGTTATATTATTCTGTCCAATTCTTCTCGACTATTGAGACCACTCCTATATGTATCAAATTTGGACATGTAATATTGTTCCCTTTTCTTACGTTTTGTGTTTAAATCTCCCCCTCTGTTGTTCAAACTGACTACTTCTACAATCCACCACTGTAATTCCTCTATTTTGTGTTTAGCTGTTTCCCAATGTTCAACTAACGGTGCATTGGGGCGCGTAGTTCGGATTGCCGATTTGTGTTCATTCAACCGTAATCTGATTTCTCTTCATGTCTCTCCAATATAAGCTTTTCCACAGGGGCATCTAATCATATAGATTACATTCTGTGTCCTACAGTTTACTAGATTCTGTTGGTTATGGCTTATCCCGTTGTATGTAATTTTGGATCCTTTTATTATTATTAGACTACAATTTTTACAAGAACCGCAAGGGTAGTTCCCAGCCGGGGTTGTTCTATCGATGGTACCTAAATTATTCCTTTTGCCTTTGTCTGGATACCTATGTATCAGACAATTTCTTAATGTCTTGTTGCGTCTAAACGCAAATTTCAGTTTTGGCAAGTATTAACAATAACTACTTTCAAACAACTACTTTCAAACAAATGTGTTTGGTTAATAGATCTCACAGCGCATCAATTGATGGAAGGTGCATTCTGTGAAAAATCCTAATCTTAAATACAGGTACTTACTATTTTTTGAAACCAGTTAAGATTAACGGTACGATAACTCATAGATAGTGGATTGCGACACAAATGTTGGGGTTTGATTTATTTCTAACAGTTGGCGAGAATCCACATCAATCTACCAGGAGGGAAAGTGATAATAACCTGCCTGTGTAAGCACAAAAACAAAGTTTATGGTAAGCCTTTGGTAAGCACAGTGGCAGCCCAAATCAGAATGCCAATAAGATTCTATAAAACTCTATGGTTTCTTATTCCAACAGCAATTGTTCTTGTGGCTATGGAAAACCGTAAGGAGGGAAACACGGAACAACAGAAACAAGAAAGTTCCTAAACAAGAGGAGACAAGCAAATAAATTCAGACTCTAGGTACCAACAGAGATCTTAGTGTCATAAATAACAGCAAAATCCTAAAATGATTTGCGCATTTTTTAACCCATTCCTTTCCCATTACAGAACATATTGAACCAACTGCATAAATCTGTCTACACAGCCAATTGAATAAAGCTGGTAGCGAGTAGCCAATATAGGTAGGTTTTTTTTAATCAAGATTCTCAGGACATATAGCTCTCTATCCTGGGAGTAATATAAACCAAGGGGAAAAAATAAGAGTTTTCAGATTAACAAACAATGTATGTTGTGACATGCACACTGTATACAATGTAGTATTGCTGTTAGGAAATGTTTAGATCTGTCAAAAGCATTAGAAGCAAAAAATAATTTATGCTTTAAAGCAAATGAGAATGTTTTCCTTGAACCAAATGTCATCCATTTATTGCTAAATGATGGTAGAACACGAGGTGGGGCAGACAATATACAATAAAAAAAACTCAAACTATTGATCACATGTACCAAAATAAATAAGATTGTTTAATAAAGATTCAGGGGTCCTTTCCTGGCAAAAAAATGTATGTGCATAAGGCTATGAGTGCAATATGGCAGTTTTTGTAATAAGTGTTTTAAATTTTGTCTTATTTTTAAATGAAAAAAGAGTCCTGAAGAAGGTGACAATCTCTTTCACCGAAACGCCGCGTCGACATATTTTTTCTTTTTATGAATTTCTTTGTATGAATTGTTTTAAGATGTTATCGTTTTTTGATTCAAATGATGTTTTTATTATACAACTAGGAAAGCTTAACAAATAAAAATATAGAATTCATTTCTCTGTTCTTTCTGCCCTTATTGTATCTTGTTGATCATTATTTGTAAAATTAGTAAAACTGTATGATATGTAAATTTGTTAATCTGATTGAAACTCTAAGCCCCGCTCAGAATAGTTCTTTGACCTAAGATCTTCTTAAGACACTAGTCTCATAAAAATAAGGAAAAGGGAAATTTTGATTTTTGCTGACAGACAAACCCATTCCCTTTTTCCACAAAGGGTACCTCCCAACATATTCTTACTCAACATGCGAATGTACACACCCATGCATTCTGAGTCCAGGCGAATGCAGACATGTCCATTGTTGTAGCCGGACATGTGACCATTTCTCCAATATGCAACAAGGTGTTGGCACCTGTGCTCTGGGTTACAATCAGTTGTGGGTTCAGGAACATAGTTACTCGTCCATTATTGTGAGTGCAGCTTCCTGGGCAATCAATTCCAAGAGTATGACTTCAAAGAACATGAGGGCGATCCAATCCATTAACTGATCCAGACAGATGTGCTCTGTCCATGCCGTTTCACCAATCCGCAACACAGCCCAATAGGGGAGCGCTTTAATTTGGTCACTGAACATGTGGACTTGCTCAATCTCCCATGCCCAACTGCCAGCACATACGCCAAATATCAAGGCATCCCATGAGCGGATATCACAGTTACACTCCTGGTCGTGGGCCAATAGGGGACGCACACACAAGTCATAATCCAGTTCAGCTACCGTTGTGTTGGAGAGGCAGACATCCATGACTCTTCCAAATAGTTGTTTTAAGTTAAATTTGAATGAAATATTTTGTTTGGAAATTCAAAGATGAATGTATGATTCTCCTTTTTCTGACTACACATGCATGTTAATTGTTGTAAATGTGCAACATCAGGCGAAATGTTTTGTTCATGATTTTGTACAATTGATATAAAATATCTTTGTCCGGGGGGGTGCCCGGGGTAGGGCCCAGGGGGAAGGGGGTCCTGGGGGTGGTGGCGGTGGATGTTGTGGCCCTCTTGGGTGTCCAAGCTGCATGATCAGTAGCTCAATGGCATCCGTTGTTCTTCTGGTGTTGCTGTGGGCCTGGCCATTTCTGGTGCAGGTTATCGTCCGACTTAATACCATGCGAGAGCGGTGTTTACTCTCTGCTGCTAACGTGCCTTATCCCATGATTTGTGATCTTATCGCAAATCTGGCTAGTCATGGAGAATGTTGCAAAGTGGTGTTGTTGTGGCTTTTTGCACTGGAATGCCTACTCTGCATCTCATTAGCGTTAGTTGCCAGTGTCTTCCGTGGCAATGTTTTTTGTGGCTGCTATGCAGGTAAACTGGTGATATCGGCTGCTAGCACCGGCTTGTGCATGGGGCGATAAAGCTATTGCCACTTTGGCTGCGATAAAGTGCTGTTAACTCACCGATAAGTACTTGAGAATATGCCCTACAGTTTTTAACTGTGTGTTTTTCTAGCGAATTTTACACGTATTTTCCAAGCCCTCCTATGCATGGCCGACACAGGGCCTGCATCCAACCCCCTGCTGCCAGCAAACTCAGTCTGCCCACTGCTTTCAGCTGTGTTCTGTAAGGGTTGGGCACCATGCCTTACATGCCCTCATACCCTGCACTCAACCTGCTGCCGCTGGGGCAGACACCCGTTATTGTGTCTCCTCTTGCCTGTACACTTTTTTTTACTATTGCTCAAAACTCACAAATCATGATGCATGTAACAAATATAAATATATATATATTTTTTTTTTCACTGAAAAAACCATAAGTTTTATGGGTGTTATAGTTAGCTGGACTTTTCATTTGTACAAAACTATTGAAATTCCTCCGTTATAGTTAGTTGTACTCACTATAACTCGCGCACCCCAATCCACTGCTGATGATGTCACATATTACATCATTCATGACATGGTCACTGACGTCACTGATGACATCACTGATGACATCCGAATTCCGATTTACTCACCAGTTATCAGGAGAGACCTCAGTGCTGCATCTTTGAGCCCAGTACTGATCCTGAAAAGTGATTCTAACCATACTTACCAGTAAGTTGAATTTCCTTCTATAGGCTAACATTGACTGGATTCACTTGGAAATTCTTTTAAGTGTGGAGGTTTGGAACTTTTAAATATTCACCTAAATCACCCGAAAAAGAATTCCGATGTACTCACCTGTTATCAGGAGAGAACTCAGTGCTGCATCTTTAGCCCAGCACTGACCCTGAAAAGTAATTCTAACCGTACTTTCCAGTAACTTGTATTTCCTTCCGTAGGAATCCATTGTCTGTTTTTCACCAGAAAAATGTCTGTGTCTATTTTCACAAACTACAAATATTCCTTAAAAATCGCCTGTATGACTTAAACGCATTCTTTCAACTGTTTACAGGAGATGCACCAGTGCTGGATCCAGGATCCACCACTGAGTAAGAAAAAGTAACGATAACACTACTTACTTACTAAGTGAATTTCCTCCCATAGGATAACATTGGTGATTCTATCTGGAAAAGTTTCTGTGTCAACTTTTAAAATACAATAACATTCCTTAAAAATCACTACTGTAACCAAAACGCTTTAACACAAATGTTTAAGGAGATGTCCCAGGACTGAATCTAGGATCCAGTCCAGTGGTTAGAAAAGTAATCCATAAGGTAACTAATTGCATTTAACTAGAAATTCCCATTCAGCTCAATGTTGCATTGTGTTTGAAATTGTGTTGCCCCTTGCAACAACTGTAACTACTGTACTTAAAAGTCTATTGCCTATTTGCAAAGTATTTAAACTATAGTAATTCATTCTGAGAAAGTTTATTTTGTAATGTAATATATAATGTAATTATAATGTATTTTAAAAATAAAATATCTAAAAAGAAATAGTTTTAGAAAATGTTGTAAATCAGTATCAAAAATATAAATATAAGAATCAATACATTTAAAAATTGTCATTTACAAAACCTTTGAAATTCACTGAAAAAAATAGGTTTCAGACATGTTATAGTTACGAAATACCATTTAAAAAACCTTTGAAATTCACTGAAAAAACCATAGGTTTCAGACATGGTATAGTTAGGAATTAGCATTTAAAAAACCTTAGAAATTAACTGAAAAAAACCATAGGTTTTAGGGGTGTTATAGTTAGTTGGACATTTCACTCTTACGAAACCATTGAAATTCATCCGTTATAGTTAGTTACTGATAACATCATCCGTGTGACAATCTGATACATCTTTTCATACACTAGTACAACCTTTCAACACTCATTATAAAATATGGAGTACCATATTTGAAACGATTGACACACCAATACAAGTTTCTAAAAACCCACTCAGTGATTCCTACATCTACACACACATCTAAACACTTACCTATAGATTCACTCATACATGCTAACAAAGATCAACAGAACACTATTACATATACTTATACACCTACATCAACATTACACACCAGCACACATCCGATTCACTTATGCAGTCATCCTACTCACTTATGCAAACAATTGATCATACTTATATTTACTAAGCTACACACTTATACAAACACTACTTTATGTATTCATATAGATAGTAACTCATACTTAGTGTGTTACAAAATCACTATTACAAGTATACAGTTATCCATACAGTCACTCATACAATCACTGAATCGTATGTATACTTATTTATGTACAACTGTCACATACACTGCCTTTTATATTTCTAGTTTGTTGGACATGTATCATTGCGAAATATATTTACTCATCACCACACCCATAAAGATAATCACTCACCCAAATAAGTTCCCACATAAAGTCTTCATCTCATATACCTACTAAATCAATTATTTACACATCTTTGGACAGTCACACACCTCCCACCCTACCACACACACATTCATTCACTATTCCATACAAACTCTCACTTAACTAATTAATAACTAATGTAGACGTTCACATAGTTGGTAACCAACTTATGTAGTAGTTAACACAAAAAGAGATAGAGTGATACAGGTATTCACACAGTTTAATCACTATCCCATATATTTAGTGAGACACTTAAATTTGTCACTTAGACAGTCAATCACATTGCTACTAAATCCCCCATTCAGACACTTATACATCCACTCAGTCTTTAAGGCAGATTGCTATATATATATATATATATATATAATACTTATTTAAATATCGAACCAAACCACATTCACTGGATCATGTCATCAGTGATGTCATCAGTGATGTCATTTGAGATGTCATCAGTGGTGTCATCAGTGATGTCACTGACCATGTCATGAATGATGTAATATCATCAGCAGTGGTTTGCGGGTGCATGAGTTATAGTTAGTACAACTAACTATAACAGAGGAATTTCAATGGTTTTGTACAAGTGTAATGTCCAACTAAATATAATACCCCTAAAACCTATGGATTTTTCAGTGAATTTCTAAGGTTTTTTTAAATGCTAATTCCTAACTATAACATGTCTGAAACCTATGGTTTTTTGAGTGAATATGTATATATGTATATATATATATATATATATATATATATATATATATACACATATATATATATATATATATATATATATATATAAATATATATATATATATATATATATATATATATATATATATATATATATATATATATATATATATATATATATATATATATATTCCTTAGAACATATATATACAAGGCCGCACCCACCTCCTTCAAAGTTTCTTTATTTCAAAGTAACACAGTATTACGCGTTCGACTCGTGCGAATCTTAATCATCTGCCACGAAACAGGGGTGGGTTTGTTAGCTTTTTAAAAAACTTAACTAAAACAGTGAAGAAGGACCAGTGTCCATTAGTTTAATTTAAAGAGGCAGTCTGTATTCAGGTTTTGCACATTCATTTTAGAGGGATTGTAAGTACTGTCTTTGCTTATATTAAGGATAGTCCTTTTGAGAATCAAGTATGTTCCTTTGTCTTCTTATGTTCCCATCACTGCACTCTTTGTTTCTTGTACTCCATGGTTCTCTGAGAATGCATAACCCACAATGCCTCATAACTGTCATTCAAAACTTGATTTCGTCGGTGTTGTTTTTGGCAGAACTTTAACTCTTTTTCTCTGTGTAGTCTCAGAGGACACTAGGAGTGGATAAACCCATAACCAGGGACTCAGAACTGGAAGTTTGGAGCCGGAGCATTGAGACCCTTCAGAATTAAACCTTCTAAAGTTAGGGTTTTAGAAAGGTTATACTGCTGTCTGATTTATACATGTTGAATAAACGGATGGGGTCCTGCTGTAAATAAAGGCCGTTATCACAACCTGTTGGGCATGGAGGCCATTAGCCCAGAAGTTTGATTTTTCATTTCCATACTCTCCAGCCCTGCCATTACCATTGAATCTTCTGCTGCCACTCAACATGGAAACACAGGTGTACATCACCTTGCAGTGCTAGGGAATGCATGACCTGGGAGCCATGTACACTCAAGGGACAATTGTATCTACAGGCCATATAACATCACCCCACATACTGACCTCATTAGATTGATTACTCTAAGCTAGGCACAGTCTGCAGTGGGATAACACAGGCCCCCGCAGTGCAGGGGGGACCCGAGCTCTAGGGGGCCGCCTCAGCACAGTACCCTGGCAGTAGAGCTCCTGACTAAGTCCAGAGGGGGCCCCCTCATCTACCTTGCAGGGGGGCCCTCAAGTTTAATTATGCCACTGACGGACTGAGTTTCCTGAGCAACCGGTGGGATTTAACCTGCTGATGCTCCTGATAAGATCCATGTATGCGACTCGATGTATCTCTAGAATTTACCTCACCTGCGTATCACTCAAACCATTCCACACAGATCATCATAGGCATGCTTGGAAAGAGACACTGGTGCTACTATCACACAGGCACATTGGCAGTACTGCTGCCTGCAGATCAAGCTTGTGTCAATAAACTATTGTTACAAACTCTCACACTTTAAATAATTAGAAAGTGACTAATCTACCCTGGCTCAAGAGGCAAAAATTGACAGTACATGACCGCACAATTGCCCATGCTGCAGTCATGACTATGCAGATTATATTATATCTCGCCTGGAATTGCCCCACAATACAGGCCTTCTAGAAGGAGGTGGCAAATGCACTGACAAATATAGTGGATCATCACGTAGAACCCCACCCTCTCATGGCTGTTCTGAGCTATATCAAAGACGTACCATGGGTGATATGCAGGTTGACCACCCTTGCACTCCTGCTGGCTTGCACTCCTGCTGACTTCCACTCCTGCTGACTTCCACTCCTGCTGTCTTGCAGGAGAATTGCAATGTATTGGGAAATCACTCGCACGCCCTGTGTAAAAGAGTGGCTTGCAAACTTGACCCTCTGCAACAAGTCTATGCTTACTACAGTCCCCCACTTCCTGCCCAAGAGACATATGGGGCCAAGTGTGCATTTACATGGCTCAGAACACAGTGGATAACTTTGCTAAGGGGTCAGATGCCCCCAATGTAAGGAAGACCATCCACAATCTAGCAGCAGGAGGTACCTATGTGGTGTTCACAATATTTCTAGTGAAGGAAGGTATATCTTCCTGCGCAAAACTATTCTTAGAATCGTATTCCTCTTTGGATCTATGCTGCAGGGTGCAGTCCACATGCAAAGATGAAGTAACAGGGAAAAATAAATATATGCGCTATGTTGCACTTCTTTTTTTATTTATCAAGACCTGCAAACTTGGCTTTGCAAGGCTTAGTAATCCTAAAGTACATTTTGCATTGCAGGTTTATCTAGACAACGTTGCATGCTTTGGCACTGGGCTGGCATAAATGCACCAGCACAAGCGAATGGTAGAAGTGTGCTATATCTTTGCAAATATGCCCCATTTCTGCTCCCCTGTTTCAAGCAATGATGTGCAGCAAGTTACTCTACTGCTGTGTGTTCTAAATGTTTTTCTCTTTGCAAAAGTATTGCATTTACTGTCGAAGATCTTGATGCTTCACGTCACAAGATAAAGGTGTAGAAGAAATAAACTACAAGAAAATGGTTACTGGGTGTATGTATAGGTAAAAGTGTAAAGCAAACATTGTCCTGCGTGTAGCTTAGTTGTTCAGGATTTAAGAATGACTTTAGTACGTGTGTTCCTATAATAATAAATTACTCAGTACCGTACTTGTGTGACTTCAAGGTCATTTCGTAACAACATGATGCTTTGAGTTCCATTAGAGTTATGTCATGTCGCATTACCTTTCTTTAGACTTGGCTTTAGTCAATGATGCAGGTCACTTTCATCCATGCAAAAGCTCAGATGATATCCATAATAAAATGCAATTTGGCACATCCAGGGGAATATCTGGTTTGGAAATGTTTAAACTAGACAAATATGCGAGTGCCAGCCTAGGGCCGTTTTATAAATTGTGCCCAGGAATGCCCTCTTTGAGAGCTCCCGGGGCACAATAGTATTATAAAAGGGGCCGCAGATGCTTGTGCATCCCCTGCTCTAATATTGATAGCGCTGACACACATGTAGTGCCATACAAATGAGGAAATCACTTTGCCTCTGCGTTCGCATATTACCAACGTGGGAGCAGAGGCAAGCATGCCTTTAGCCAGCGCTTTGAAATTGGGCAAAAAAAGATGGCGCACTTTCAGTGCACCTTCTAAAGGCAGCCCTCTGGTGGGCTGAAAGGGATACCCATGGACGCCCCAGACAACCCCTTACAGGCAGGTGCAGTCACCTTGTGCACTTGCCTGCAAGGGGATCACTAATCTACCTTAAAAGTTGCCCCCTACATGCTAAAACACGGAGCAGCTTTTCAACAGCTGATCTATATTTCACTTGAATGTGCTATCCTCAGGACAATACCAGTTTGCAGCTGCCATGGCGCAGTCCAATCTTTGTAGTAGTAGTAAATATCTTTATTCAATTTTGCATTAAACCCATAAAACCACATTGTATACAATTCATTGAAACAAGGAAACAACATTTTTAGAAGAATAATTGGTTGAGGAAACCAAGACTATCTGTCTCAGAGGTCTGGGTTAAGTTTTTAATATGGTGCACCTTTTGAAAGGTGTGCCGTGGCGCAAACAAGGAAAGTGTTCCTTATTCATAATATAGACATATGGGCGCAATCTAGGCATCTGCAGCCCCTAAGTGCAGATCGGCGCTCAACCCTTCAGACACCACATCAACCCTTCAAGGAACCCCATTAAGCTGGGAGTCAATAAATCTCTGTGAGATATAGAAGACTCAGGAGTCACTCGTCACAATCTGGCCACTGGTGCCAAGGTTAAGGAATGGAGGCCCAGGTTTACAAAGAATTTGTATCAGGTTTACATAACGTTACTTGTTTATGAAGACCAGATACAAAGTCTACTGGTGGGATTTACAATCCAGCGCTGATCTCAATTTGCATTTGATTGTATTCCAAAGTAATGCAATGCAGCACAAGGGCCTTTCTTGTGTTACTTTGCATGTAGGGAGCGTTCCACAGATTTTGACGTAAATCTGTATCTACAAAGAATTGTGGATAGGGACTTGTGCAAACATCCTGTGCCTCTCTGAGGCAGGCATAAAGAGGAGAAATGTTTTCATTTATCCCCATTTTTCTCTTTGCATGTGTGCTGCATACTACAGCACACATATAAAGAGGAAAGTGTCTTAAAGCATAGTTTTTGTACAGGAACGGATGTTTATCTACACAAAAAGTATGCCTACCACAATACAGACACTCTTTCATTATAGCCCAAGGGTGCCTGCATTGACGCATGGCTGCCAAAAGTGCACCAGCAGAGGGAGAGAGCAGAACTGCACCACTCCCTAGCAGATATGGTACAGTTCTGCTCTCTCCTGTTCTCCCAATGCAGTGCAACATCTATACTTGCTGTTCTGATTTGATAAACTCTTTGCAAATCAAACCTGGAGTTTCTTCTTTGCACATCACATGTTGCATCTGCCACGTCCACTCAGTAATCATTACATGATTCACAGACTGGATATCCATCATGTAGTAGTTTTCAAGGTATGCCCCATTCGCCTAGGAATTCTAATGGCAAGCTCTTATTTGGTACCCGTTATCTAGGAGCCCCTTAGTGTGAGAGAGCCAATAATGAGTGAAAAATAATAAGAGCTGAATGAGAGACACAGTAGATGTGAGGCAACACACTCCTGGCCACACACCAATGCATTTTGTCGGTTACACCTTTCGAAATTTGTTGGTTAGACATTGCCTTTTCCCATAATATTTTATTATGGCATGTATATTTGTAAAACAGTCTCACCCGGGAGAGTAGCCTGACCTTGTAAGCAGGAGCAAGTGTGATCTGCCCTAGGGCTGGTTAGTGGGTATCTGTTTGAAGGCCATGTCTTCAGTTTCTGGTGAAGTTCAAGATACTGATGGGTAACTACAGGTTGTTACAGGCGTTTGAATAAATGTAAGAGAAGGCCCAATTTCCGACTGTCCATGCGTGGAATGTGTGCAAGTACAAGTCCGGCAGAGCGGGGTGCCTGGTGGACTTGTGGAATGAGATTTGGTTGTTGATGTAGTCTGGGCCTGTGTTGTGTATGGATTAACAGTGTGAGTGAGGAGTTTGAACAGGACACATTTGTGTATTGACAGCCAGTGAAGCTCCCTGAGGTGCAGTGTGATGTGTGTGTGGTGTGGAAGGTTGAGTGTGATCCTTGATGATACTTGCATAGTAATGCTTCAGGAAACTTCATGATAAGGTCTTCAGATTTCTGTATGGTTGGTTAAGCCTCAACTTTCTGAGTGGACACACTGGTGGCATTCTATAGAATGTCTCAATTCTTTAAACTGCAATAGATTACCTTAATAAAATTGCTATTTCATCAGATTGCAGTGACCATTTAAACTAATTGTATGCACTGGACTGAAATATAGGTTTTAGGTAGGGGTGGGTGGAGTTTTACTCCGCAGAATTCTGCAGAGTTGCATAAAAACTCTCTGATAATCAGCGGAGTTCCACCAATGGACAGAAAATATGGAGCTTGTGATGCTCACACTGCAACTTAGCTCCGGTAGTGGGAACAGTGCTGAAAAAGAAGCATGAACGGCATCAGGCATTGCACAACACCACATTGCTGTTGGAGTTGATTTTGATGCCTCTCGAGTAGAAAATCTACTAGAGCAGAAGCAAATGTACTCAAGGGCAGCCCAATGACCATTTGCAATCACCTGCGACTGCCCACATTAGAAAATCATGCATAGGGGTCCCAAATCTTGCTCTCATTTTCTGGAGCCTTGCAGGAGACAAATTCCACCATGCGGTGATTGGTGGAATTTAACTGGAACACAACGTTAAAGATTAATGCAGAGTGCCCAAAATGATGCCGATTCCACAGACAAAATGAACCCTAGTTTTGGGTGACTTAACGATCTCAGGTTTCTGACCTCCAATAAGTTTGATAAATTGTTAACATTGGAAACCATGGAGACCACAATTATTTAATGCAGAATTGTCTCAGAAGGTTTTCTCTGCACTGGAAACCCAAAGGCCTTCAGATAGAGCTACTGTTCTTTGATTCTGTGAAGGTATAGCCTATATCAACTGCTGTGTTATATACCACCTCACAACTCTAACCTAAATCTATTAGCATGCAGTGAAAAGGTACCTAATATTTAGTAAAACCAATGCTGAGTAGGACTAAGTAAAGGGACAAATATATTGCAGTAGATTTAGCTATCTCAAAAATATTACTCTGAAATGGTTAGATGGAATGGAAATGTTAGACCTGTTAAGCTTTGGGTAGTCTTCTCCCAAACGTTTTGCCTACTTACCTCCATTTTGTCCTGAAATTCATTTTTGTTCGCCTTAGTAATCTGTGCTCTTTACCACTGCTAGTCAGTGCTAAAGTGCTTGTGCTAACTCCCCTAAACATGGTTTGATTAGTTTACATGTGATTAGCATATTGAATTTAGTTGCAAGTCCTTCGTAGAGTTGTACACAATATATAAATTAAATACTACTAGCGGGTCTGCAACACTTATTTTGCGATCTACTTAAGTAGTACTTTAAAACCTGTCCCAGGCTTGAAATTGCAGCCTGAATGCAGTTTTGAACTGGTAATTTGACTTAGCAATATAACAATCTTGACAAGCTACAAACTTCCCTTTTATTGTATCTGTCACCCCTAAGGTAGGCTGTAGCTAGCGCATAGGGCAGGGTGCATTGTAATTCAAAGTTTAGACATGTACTTCTAAGTTTTAATTGTCCTGCTAGTGAAACACTCCTAAGTTTGTTTTCAGTACTGTGAGGCCTGCCTGTGCCATAGGTTAACATTGGGTTACCTTATTACATTTAAACAAGTGCTAACTTTTGAATGGGACCAGATATCTAGTTCATGTTTGATATCTATGACATTGTAATGAGAAACCGTCTTAAATGGTAAAGTCAGATTTGTTTAGTACAAATTTGAAAATGCCACTTTTATTCAGTTGGAAATTACTGCCCTTAGCCCTTTGTGCCTGCAGCTTGTATTGGGTTACATGGATGAGTGTACCTAACATACTTTGTGAATTCCTTCCAGACAGTCACACAATAAAGGGATCAGGAGTGCCTGAATGAACCATCCATTGGCAGCATGGGGGTGAAGCTGAGCACAACACTTTTGTAACTGAATAGGGTGTGCTCTACCTTCACACAAAGGACATTTCACCTCCACATTGTCACTGCAGCTTGCTTGGAGCCAGGGCAGGGGAGTCAGAAAATTCCATGCATTTCAAAGGACCTGTCTGGAACCTTCTCCCACATTTCAGAGGAAGGGCACCAAGGTATAAAAATAGGACTTATAGACCCACTTTCAGTTCACTCCTGGACACACCTGAGAACTCTCAGAGAACTTCCTGCTGCTGTGACCTGCTGTGCACTCTGCAATACTGATTGGCTGTACCTAAAAGGACTGCTTTTCTGCCTGGAGCCTGTCTTGAACCCTCAGAGGCCAGCCCTGCTGTTGAGCCTTGCATCTTCACTTGAACCCAGGACTACAAAAGTGACTCCAAGGACTAGTTTGCTGACCTCCTGTTCAGTGCCTCAGGGACATAAACTGCTCCCACCATTTTGAACTTGCACCTGGACCAAACATCAGAGAGTCCTGAACGGCCAAATGGCATCCAAAAGACCTGAGCCCTTGGCTGTGGTGCTAAAGGTGCCCAGATGGCCACATCTACAACTGAGGACTTTCAACATTTCCGGCCAAAAACTGCTCTGAGAACCAGGTGAGGACCGGGACCAACCTGCTCCTGTATTCGCCAAGGTGCATTGCTGGTCAGATTGACTTCTCAACTTCTCCTGTTATGTACTTCTACAGAGTTGCAAATCCTTTTTAACTGTCCTTCACCAAAGGAGTATCCGAGTCCCTGGAAGTGCCTTTGGCTACAGCTCTCTGACACACTGGACATTTGCGATTTCCATACAAATGACTAACTCTGAACATGAAAATTTTCACAGTGGCTTAGATTCAAGGAAGAAAAACCAAGCGAAATGATGGATGGAGCGTTGACAATACAAGCGCTCACCCCCAGTCAACTGATCTGGGTTTAATCCATCACCGTTCTTTAGCGCACTCTGCCACCCCAGTTCAGACATGGCCATATGCAAATCAGTCTGACCCTGTGCCTCATGGGAACAGTCCAGCCCGAACTGCCAAGCCATGCCTTCCCTGGACCGGAACCAAGCTACCGAGGACCGGTTTCTGGCAATTCAGCCATCTTCAGCCCGGCTTGCTTGAATCCAGTGGCAAAGTGAGCAAGGGACTCACGCCTGAGCATACCCTGCCAACCTATGGCGAACAAAGAAAAACCAAAGGAAATGATGGACGGAGCGTTGACAATACAAGCACTCACCCCAGTCAACTGACCTGGGTTTAATCCATCACCGTTCTTTAGCCCACTCTGTCACCCCAGTTCAGACATAGCCATATGCAAATCAGTCTGACCCTGTGCCTCATGGGAACAGTCCAGCCCGAACTGCCAAGCCATGCCTTCCCTGCACCGGACCCAAGCTACCGAAGACCGGTTTCTGGCATTTCAGCCGTCTTCAGCCCGGCTTGCTTGAATCCAGTGGCAACGTGAGCAAGGGACTCACGTCTGAGCATACCCTGCCAACTTATGGCGAACAAAGAAAAACCAAAGGAAATGATGGACGGAGCGTTGACAATACAAGCACTCACCCCCAGTCAACTGATCTGGGTTTAATCCATTACCGTTCTTTAACCCACTCTGCCACCCCAGTTCAGACATGGCCATATGCAAATCAGTCTGACCCTGTGCCTCATGGGAACAGTCCAGCCCGAACTGCCAAGCCATGCCTTCCCTGGACCGGAACCAAGTTACCGAGGACCAGTTTCTGGCATTTCAGCCGTCTTCAGCCCGGCTTGCTTGAATCCAGAGGCAAAGTGAGCAAGGGACTCACGTCTGAGCATACCCTGCCAACTTATGGCGAACAAAGAAAAACCAAAGGAAATGATGGGCGGAGCGTTGACAATACAAGCACTCACCCACAGTCAACTGATCTGGGTTTAATCCATCACCGTTCTTTAGCCCACTCTGCCACCCCAGTTCAGACATGGCCATCTGCAAATCAGTCTGACCCTGTGCCTCATGGGAACAGTCCAGCCCGAACTGCCAAGCCATGCCTTCCCTGGACCGGAACCAAGCTACTGAGGACCGGTTTCTGGCATTTCATCTGTCTTCAGCCATGCTTGCTTGAATCCAGTGGCATAGTGAGCAAGGGACTCACGTCTGACCATACCCTGCCAACTTATGGCGAACAAAGAAAAACCAAAGGAAATGAAGGACGGAGCGTTGACAATACAAGCACTCACCCCCAGTCAACTGATCTGGGTTTAATCCATCACCGTTCTT
This sequence comes from Lissotriton helveticus, assembly GCF_964261635.1. Taxonomy (NCBI): domain Eukaryota; kingdom Metazoa; phylum Chordata; class Amphibia; order Caudata; family Salamandridae; genus Lissotriton; species Lissotriton helveticus. The sequence goes on along the minus strand of NC_136059.1, from coordinate 1,594,766,038 downwards.
TAGCCCACACTGCCACCCCAGTTCAGACATGGCCATATGCAAATCAGTCTGAGCCGGTGCCTCATGGGAACAGTCCATCCCGAACTGCCAAGCCATGCCTTCCCTGGACCGGAACCAAGCTACTGAAGACCGGTTTCTGACATTTCAGCCGTCTTCAGCCCGGCTTGCTTGAATCCAGTGGCAAAGTTAGCAAGGGACTCACGTCTGAGCATGCCCTGCCAACTTATGGCGAACAAAGAAAAACCAAGGGAAATGATGGACGGAGCGTTGACAATACAAGGACTCACCCCCAGTCAACTGATCTGGGTTTAATCCATCACCGTTCTTTAGCCCACTCTGCCACCCCAGGCAGGGTATGCTCAGACGTGAGTCCCTTGCTCACTTTGCCACTGGATTCAAGCAAGCTTGTTTCCGGTCCAGGGAAGGCATGGCTTGGCAGTTTGGGCTGGACTGTTCCCATGAGGCACAGGGTCAGACTGATTTGCATATGGCCATGTCTGAACTGGGGTGGCAGAGTGGGCTAAAGAATGGTGATGGATTAAACTCAGATCAGTTGACTGGGGGTGAGTGCTTGTATTGCCAACGCTCCGTCCATCATTTCCTATGGTTTTTCTTTGTTCGCCATAATTTGGCAGGGTATGCTCAGACGTGAGTCCCTTGCTCACTTTGCCGCTGGATTCAAGCAAGCCGGGCTGAAGACGGCTGGAATGCCAGAAACCGGTACTCGGTAGCTTGTTTCCGGTCCAGGGAAAGCATGGCTTGGCAGTTCGGGCTGGACTGTTCCCATGAGGCACAGGGTGAGACTGATTTGCATATGGCCATGTCTGAACTGGGGTGGCAGAGTGGGCTAAAGAATGGTGATGGATTAAACCCAGATCAGTTCACTGGGGGTGAGTGTTTGTATTGTCAATGCTCCGTCCATCATTTCCTTTGGGTGTTTTTTTATTCGCCATAAGTTGGCAGGGTATGCTCAGACGTGAGTCCCTTGCTCACTTTGCCACTGGATTCAAGCAAGCCGGGCTGAAGACAGCTGGAATGCCAGAAACCAGTCCTCGGTAGCTTGTTTTCGGTCCAGGGAAGGCATGGCTTGTCAGTTCGGGCTGGACTGTTCCCGTGAGGCACAGGGTCAGACTGATTTGCATATGGCCATGTCTGAACTGGGGTGGCAGAGTGGGATAAAGAATGGTGATGGATTAAACCCAGATCAGTTGACTGGGGGTGAGTGCTTGTATTGTCAACGCTCCGTCCATCATTTCCTTTGGTTTTTCTTTGTTCGCCATAAGTTAGCAGGGTATGCTCAGACGTGAGTCCCTTGCTCACTTTGCCGCTGGATTCAAGCAAGCCGGGCTGAAGACGGCTGGAATGCCAGAAACCGGTCCTCGGTAGCTTGTTTCCGGTCCAGGGAAGGCATGGCTTGGCAGTTCGGGCTGGACTGTTCCTTGAGGCACAGGGTCAGACTGATTTGCATATGGCCATGTCTGAACTGGGGTGGCAGAGTGGGCTAAAGAATGGTGATGGATTAAACCCAGATCAGTTGACTGGGGGTTAGTGCTTGTTTTGTCAACGCTCCGTCCATCATTTCCTTTGGTTTTTCTTTGTTCGCCATAAGTTGGCAGGGTATGCTCAGACGTGAGTCCCTTGCTCACTTTGCCACTGGATTTAAGCAAGCCGGGCTGAAGACGGTGACTGATGTGTTGGAAGAGTCAATGTCGAACACCAACTGGAGGTCGTCGGCGTAATTGAAGGTTATTACTGGGTTGTTGCATAAAGACACTATCAGGGGTTGCATGTATAGATTAAACGAAAGGGGCTATAAAGAGGAGCCCTGGGGAACCCCACAGGTCAGCATGTTTTTTTGGCAGAGAAGTTAGCCAGACGGACTGCCTGGAATCGCTTATGTAGAAAGGAGGAAATCCATCGAGGGCCAGACCCTGGATTACTGCGTTGCTGACACGGTCGATAAGAAGATCATGATCGACCGTGTCAAAAGCAGCTGACAAATGCAGAAGCACCAGGGCCTGGGTGGTGTTTTTATCAGCTCCTCTCCTAAGCTCGTCCCTGACTGCCAGGATGACTGACTCCCTGGAGTCAGCTGGTCTAAATCCCGCCTGCCGGGGGTCGAGGAACTGAGAGTGCTCAATGAATGAGCTGAGGCAGTTCGTAACGTGGACCTCTAGTATCTTGCTAAGGTAGCGGAGCAGGGAGATTGGACGGAAGTTGCTCAGCACCGACGGATCGGCATTGGGTTTCTTCAGAATCGGGACAATCACGGCGTTTTTAAAGGTATCGGGAACGATACCTTGTTTGAGGGAGTTGTTAAGAAATGAAAGTGGCAGATCAGGGCAGTTAAGGAAGGCCTCTTGCAAATGTGAGGAGGGTAACAATCATTGGGGGAGCCAGATCCCACCTTTTTTAGAAGAACCAGAAACTCTTCTCTGGAGATCAGGGGAATTTGGTCGAGTGTGAAGGGGTTTTTACATGTGATAGGGAGAGAGGTAGGGGAAGTGGGGGTGGGAATGTTGTAATTGATAGAGGCGATTTTGTCTATGAAGAACGTGTTCAGGGAATCACATAATATTTGTGAAGGGGCGGATTTAGCTATCACCATGTCGGGTTGCGCAAGCTCACCAACTATTGCGAAAATGTCTTTAGTTTTCGTAGCTGAATTCGTAATTTTCGAAGAGAAATTGATTGTCTTGGTCTGGAGAATAGAGTCTTTGTAATTTTTTTTATCAAGGCTACATAGACCATTCTCTCCTCAGGTGCATAAGCTCGCCGCCATTGGCGCTCTGCTTGTCTGAGTGCCAGTTTTTTTTCTTTTCAGGTCGTCAGAGAACCAGCGTTGGGCATCGTGGGGGAGTTTGAGGTTGGTTCTCTTAAAGGGGGCAACCTTATTCCTCGCTGATTCCAGCTATTGATCGAGGTTAGAAGCCTGAAGACAGATGGAGCCTTGTTTGGTGGGAGAGGTGGCTGTTAGAAATCAGCAAAAATTGCCCATATTGGCTCGCTTCCAGTTTCTGGCCAGGAAGTTACCCGCCAAGGGCGGTTTAATGGGAGGGATGTAGGCCATACTGAATGAAATAAAATGGTGGTCAGACCATGTGCACGGGGAAACTGAGGCAGGTGTTATTGCCACGTTAGAGGTCCAAACTTGATCCAACGTGTGCCCTTTAGCGAGGGTGGCCTGGTGCACATGTTGAATACAGTTCATGCCTGATAGGAGGTCCGTGAACTCAATGGAGCTGGCACTCTTGTGAGTATCAGAGGGCCAGTAGTTGAAGTCTCCGAGGATGATAATCCTGGCGGTTGATTACTAGCTGGGAGATTAATTCACCTAGTAATTGAGGGAATAAGGGCATATGGTCGGGAGGTCGGTAGAAAAGGGCACAGATAAAGGGGTACTTGGGGGATTCGAATTTTAAGATGACGCTATCAACCCGAGGTATACCACTAATCTCAAGGGCAGTACATTTATGTTTCTGCTGAATAATGGCTGCCACCCCACCCCCCAACTTGCCCAACATCCTGTTGGCCTGGAGTATGTAGTAGCCTGTAGGTACTGCTGCGAGGATGTCATGGGTGGATTCGGCCGTAAACCAGGTTTCTGACTGGAGGAGAATGTCAGGTTTGTCGGAATCGAGCAGTTGGAAGATTTCGAGTTGGTGCTTCACCATAGAGCGCGTATTTAAGTAGGTGATGACAAGGGGTACCGCTGCCGGGGGGTTAGGGCTAGTAAGTTCCGGAGGGTCCTTGTTGGTGAAGCGAGGACCCTGCCCGGTGAGCCGGGTGGGGAGTTAAGGGGTCGAGTCTCTAGGGGACAGGATCCCTGTTGCCTCTGAGTGAAGCCTAACTCCTTTTTGTTCCAAGCTATCCAAGATTAAGCACAGGTTAATTTAGTGACTTTTTGTGGTTCAGCCTTTGAGGGATTGTTGCTGGTGCTTGACCAAAGCTTGACAACTGACATCTCAGTTTCTCGCAGGAGACATTGGATTGAATAGGGGAATCATTTGTCCTGTTTGCATGGGATTTTTTTGTCTTTATGCCTGTGTACATGTGTGACTTCAGGGCTGGAAGTTTGTGTTCATGTGTCTCTCTGTGTCCCGCAATATTTGTGGAGTGGAGTCTGTACGTTTTGGTATGTGTGCATTTGTATCTATCAGTGTATTGTTCTTTCTGCATATGTGCATGCATAATGCGATATGTGTCACTATGTACATGGATGTTATTATTATTTGTCTCTGTTTGCATGCACCATACAAAAGCCAAACCTATTGAGTTTGGCAGTTCTTGTTCCGTTAGGTAAATGGTTTATGAAGCAATAGACTCTCCTGTGCTCTTCTGAATCCGTTAAACTAAATTCTTGAATTGCCATCATATTTACCTTTTAACATTATTATTATAACATTTTTAAAGGGTCGGATTGGTAGACAACTAACGACCCAGTTCTATCCTAAAGTAGTAGCCTAAAAAAGACTATTTTATCAGGAGTGGCGAGCCACAGAAAGTGTGAATTTCAAAAGTATGTAATAGTTGCTAGTACTCAACACGTATTATAGTGTGGTGGTTTCACACCAGTACTCAGCCACACTGGATGCACCACGGCATGACTTCACTGGGCTTGCAGCCTTCTTTCACAAGACTCTTGTTCTTAACACCACTTTATTTCACCAGGCACTTGTTTTACTTTTATTGGTAGCCCAAAATTACCTTTCCTTCTTAGAGCCTATGCTTTATTCCCTGTCGGTCCAGCTAAAACTGAATGAGGCATACATGCCTTTGTTACTTAGTTAAACATTTTACGTCTCTCTTCAGAGTGTAAAACATTAGAAGTGCAGTGCTGGGAAACTCACTGTTCCGGTTGGTATTAACAATCTGCAGGCTGATCAACATAACTCTTTCAGCATACCCGTTTTTCGTAACAAAAGTATCCCGGATGTGTAGGAGGCAGGGGCATGTTTTAAAACTAAAAATTAGAACTCAACCTTAAAAACATCTATGCTAAAGTTTAAGTATTTACTCTACATCTTAAATATGTGAAGGAGTTATCAAGGGGTGTAATTATCTGTTTACATTGAAAATGTTGTCAAGCAAAATGGTTCAATGCACAAGCGATGCTATCAGTTTCGAAGCACACATTCAGGCTTAGCCTGAATGATACCGAAGGTAATTTACATATACATAAACTAGCCGCCCTAAGGATGATAGTACTTCAAAGCGATTTTACGTTTTGCTGGAGCCACTGTTTTATTTTCAATCAAGTCTGTGAAGAATTAATTAGATTTTGTAAATAAAATGTCTGCTGCATAGGCCATTTTATGAACTAAATAGAAGAGGTGCCTTCACTTGACAATTGGGGGTCTGTGGGGATGGTGGGGGGGTCACCTGCTAGATTACTGGTCTTTCTTAGCAAGAGCAATTGATAAAATTAGCATGTTGTCTTACATAATGCTCAAGTATATTGACAAGATTTCTGATATAATTTGGCCACAAACTATTTCATAATATTCAATAGATATACTAATCATAAGCTATTTGAATTACAAATTATGGGTAAGATATACGGGGAGGTGGAGATAGTCAGCTGATAGTTTGCAAAAAAAATAAGCTTTTGGGAAGCTCTTTAATTTTAGACCCATGTACATTCCTGGTCAAGTCGATTGTGGATTAGGCCTACAAATGATACCTGATCTTGAAACTTTATTGCTGTTCTTTCCATGGTACTGGTGTGGGCCAATCTTTAATCCCATTTTTATTTGGGTTACTCAAGTAACCTTTGAATCTACTGACATACATCATATTCCGTATTTGTATCATGTTAAGGATATTTTTCTGTGTTGTAGAATGTGAGGATGATCACGATATACTATGAGCACGGAAGAGGGGAATGATAGCAAAAGTACAGCTGAGGATAACCTTTTTAAATTCACTCAAATAAAGTACCAGCTGGCTTAGAGATGTTTCCTTTATAATCCAATCAGCAAGAGTTGAGAACATATTGTGAAGTTTAGCTCATGTGGTACACTTATTACCAGAGCTTAATTTATAAATGAAAGAGTGCTGGGGCTTGTAGCTCCTGCTCAGAAGTCCATGGCTGATGTAGTTGAAGACCCTTTAATTCACTACCAGACACTTCCTGTGCCTTTCCCTGACTCTTGCACATTTCTACTTTCTCCCTTTGTGACGGTTTTTCTGTCTTTGTCTTCCTCTGTTTTTCCAATTTGTGTACTTTTTCCTTTTTTGCTCTCAGCAGATATCTGATGTGAAGAAATAAGTGCTGGTCCCCAAAAATAAGTGCTGTTGGCCCCCATTGGCAACCATCAGCTCAAATTAAGCAGTACCTATTACAACACTGGAAAGTTGAGAGCTTGATCACCGATAATGAATGGCACAATACTTATGGGTAATCTTTATTACTCCTGGTCCTGTTGTCCTCGTCCCATTCATCACTAATGAGGTGATTCACCTTGCAGGACAGATAAAAGAACAAGAAGAATGAGGTAAGTATATGCCCCTTCCATAGGGCTGGAGCTTATAAAGGCTAGACTTACACATAATTGCTCCTGCAATTCCAAGCCTCTACAATTGAAGTCCGGTAGGACGTGAAGAGAGGAGGGATGTGATGAATTGTACGAGGACAACAGGACCAGAAGTAATGAAGTTTACCGGTAGGTAATGTGACATTACCCGAGGTCCCATTTGTCCTTCTTCCATTCCCCATTAATGAGGAATACCAAAGAAACCCGAATCCCGTCTTTCAAGCGTAGCAAAGCACCTGGAAAATCACAACACTAAGATCACTATTGTGCGCAACACCTCAACAGTGATTTATTCCACGTAGTTTGCATTGGAAAACAACTCAAGACAAGGCAGAGCGCAATACTCCCACACCAAAATTACTACAATCAGATAACACCTTATGCAATCAATACTGGTGCACAAAAGTGTTTGGGTCGCCCAAATGGCAGCACCAAAGATCTCTGCAATGGAAACCCCCAGAATCATAGTCCAGGAAGCAGATGCCCCTCTAGTAGAACGGCCTTGCACCCCTTCAGGAGGAGGAGACCCAGACAATGAATAGGCCAAGGAAATCACTTGCTCAATCCAGTGACCAGGGGACAATAAATAAGCCTTCTTCCCCTTATTGGAGAACCCAAAGGACACAAACAAGGAATCAGAATAATAAGACCAAAGTGCTCTCTTCATGTCCAACCTTTTCCATTGAAAATTCCCAAGAGAAACAGCATCTTCCAAATGGTTAGGCAAAAACAATTTCTTGATCCTAGTGGAACTGAGAGGAAACTTTAGAGAGCCAGTAAGACCAATGGCAAATCCTACAATGAGCATAAAGGCCTAACAAAAGGCAGTGAGATAGCAAAACTCTTCAATAAACAAGCTACCAGATCATCAGAATCAACCAGATTTGCCCTGAAAGCCGAATACCAACCCGTTGCGCTCTTATAGTAGAAACAACCAACTTCTTTTCAAAACCATCCCATAAGAACTGGAAGATGTAAGTCACAGGGCTACACCAGTGCTGGAACTACCCCAGTGGCGCTCATACGAATTTAAAGTAGATTGGTTCCTAGACTGCTGGATGGGTACAGCTAAATGACTTGGCAACCCTTGTATTGTAATCCCCTCCCGTCAACCTCCAGACTGAGAGATGGAGTTTCTGGAGGTACAGACCCCGGGACACTCTCAGAGGAGAAGGACAGAGAGGCAGAAACTGCCCACCCTGCACCAACAGGGATTACAGAACGGAACCTCCAAGATCGGATCCCTGTGTTCTCCCACCAATCTGGCTTAGAGTTGGGATTTAGAGGTATTAGGGGAAGGACATACAGAAGGAATCTCGGCCAAGGGGTCAAGGCATCCACTCCCCAGGCACCCTCCTTGGGTAACCTGGAACAGAATTTGGGCACCTGAGCATTGTGGTGGGATGCAAAGAGTTGAGGCCTGGCTTCCCGAACCAGGCAGAAATTTGAAGAAAAATCTTCTTGAAGAGAGACATTTCCTCAGAGGTAGGGCAAATCCTGTGAGGGAGTCTACAAACACAATGTCCAACCCTCTGATGTGAACTGTATGAAGGGACTCCAGGTGACACTCTGCCCAACTGAACAACCACCAGATTCAGGGTCTTTGACCTGGAACACCCTTGGTTGTTGAGGTATGCCATATCCACCAAATTGTCTCTTTGGAGCACTGTAGGAGAGTAGGGTCTGCTTCCTATGGTCACCCCACTTTTTGCGGTGATTCTCTTGTTTTTCGACTTTAGTGTGGCTGCGGGCCTGCTAATCAGACCCACAGCACAGCTGTTCTCTCTCTAAATTGAGACCATGTATTTTAGGTACATACCAGATTGGTTACTGGGTCACCCTTGTGAGCCCTTGTATAGTGTACCATAGGTACCCAGGGCATAGGTGCACCTTAGGCCCACCAGAGGCTGCAGCATGTATTGTGCCACCCCTGGCTTGCCTTCCGAATTTACACCACAGGTCTGCTCACACAGCCTGAGTAAGGTGGTGTAATCACCCCTTACTTAGATATAGTATCCTTATATCTACCTTTATATATAGACACATATACACCTATAAGCCACTCCTATGGTAGGCCTCAACAATCCTGAAGGCAGAGTGCTTGGTTTTATGCGAGAGGGTGCACTAGCATGAGCTGAGCCCCTCTGCAGCTTTCGGAACCATCTCCTTATAGCTGTTCTATGATATAGCCATACCATATACTCTTAAGTGCATTATAATCCTCGCGGTTAATGCTAACTTTGGTTTGGCTTTATCAAAACATGTTGTGTGAGGTGTCAAACACTTTGGAATACTACCCCCGTGCCATTCTGGCGGCGGGGGTAGCATTCCATCTTTCTAAAGGGAGAAGAAATATAGTTACTGCTTTTCCCGGTTAAAGTTAAACAGAGCCTCAGCATCACAAACTGAATGCTGCTGCCACAGACACAAGTCTGACCTCCTGCTGCTGGATGAAACTCTGGCAGGGGAGGCCTGGACAATATGATTCCTGTCCAGGAAGGTGCCAGCACCTCCCCAGACAGGGTTTTGTGTATTGGGGCAGGGAGGGCTGCATCAGCAGATGCTTTTTGAGACACTGCCTGCGGCATGCAAGGTGCTCCATGCATAGCCCGGTTCAAACCATTTTCTGGTGGACTCCAGCCCTGCTCTGGCGCGAAACTGGACAAAGGGAAAGGGGTGTAACCACCCCCTTCTCAGGTCCACCCATAGGAGCGACCTAGTCAGGTAATCCAGCCCCCGTCCTTACTATAAGTATAGGAGCTGTGTCCCTGGGACTTTAGATTATCCTGGACGAATCTTTAAAAGAAATATCTTGGACCTTCGACATTCCATTCTGAACGACATCTCCCTTGTGGTCAAGGAGTGACCACCCTGTGCAAACAGGCACCAACAGCAACTTTGCCAGTCTGCAGTTTCAAGGCTCCTGTCGGAACCCAAAGACTCTGCGACTCAAAAACTGGACTTCCATACTTCTTTGACCCCGACCCACATCCACAGCAAAGCTAAGACCCGTGGCAGACACGAGAGACGTGGGACCGGACATCTTAGACATCCTGCATTTTGCCTCCTGCACTCCTTTCCTAAAGCCTCAGTAAGTTGTGCATTGGGGTACTAAAAGCCCCAGCCTAAAGCACTATTTGCACTGAGGCGCCTAGGCACCCACACTCTGCGATTGTCCCGTGGGCCCCGCCTTTGCATTTGAGCTTGACGCATCTTCCCGGGTCCTTACCTGTTGGCTAGTGAGCCCCCTGAAGACGCCATTTTAAATCCAACTTGCTTTCCTGGTTGCTCCAGGCTGGCTCCAGCTTCTCTGAAAAGGAGAAGCACCGCAGACCTTGCTAGTCTGCAACAGAGCCAAACTTGACATCCTGCGTGGGTTGCGGTTGCCAAAGCTTGTTGGGTCCAATCCGGATACGGACACCCCAATCACCTAGATCCATTGTGGGACAGATCGAATCCAGTGCCTGTCATCGTCAATGCCTCCTGGACCTCGTGGCTGAAGAGACAAACTCACCATCTTCACCTTCAAGCAACCGACATTGCCTGGTTCCTTCCTGGTACCTTCCTGGTCACTGGCTAGTGACCCAGACTCTGTCCCCTCTGCTTTCAGGTTCTTCACATCTCCGATCCACCCTTGGATCCACCCGGACACTTTTCCTCTGGTCGCCTGCAGCACTTCTTTGCAGCTCTCCATAGAAAACGACGACGAAACCCGACACGAAAAGACACCTATGCACCCGGCTTCCCTGTGTAAGGTAACACGAGTACTCCGGTGCTCCCGTGGGTCTTGACTCTGGAAGTGTCCTAGTTTAAAAGGGTTCCATCCAAGTCCATTCGGAAGTGTCTTTAAATTGCATATTTGTAACTTCTTCGTTTCCCATAGAAAGTCAATGGTAATCCGCGTCTGTGTTTAGACACTGCACGCGTCTCCCGTGGGCCTCCTACTTCCTAACCTCTGGTTGTTTAGTGTAGCCCCAGCGATTCCGCAGGCCCCAGGCCTGCTTTCTAACTCTCACATGGTACTTATACCACTTTCTTAGTATATGGTTTGTGAGGCCCTTGGGCATAACGTATACTGTGCAACTTATCGTATATTAACTGTGTGATTTGTATTGTATTTTGACCTCTGACCTCATAACGAGTGCAGAGAGGTTGTGTTTAGATTCAATACATATATATTTGATATATACTTTGTGTGGTGTCCTTTCATTTGGTACTCAAGGGATTATATATGGTAAAACAACTTGCTTAACTCGTCTTAGCCTGAAGACTGCTGGTTCATGCTACCACTAGGATAGCTTTCTATAAGGTTGACTTTACAACCACCATCAATAAGGGTTGATTAGATTGGTGCAAGGTGCCCACTAGAATTAGTGGACATCATATGACAGGTGACTTCTCACAAGCACCATATTGCAACCCTCCACAGACCGCTGGAAACCAAAGAATGCCTGGAACAGAGCCCTGAGTTCCTGCCAATTGTAGGAGCATCTGCTGCTGGGAAGAGACCATCGTGTCTGAAGAGACAGACCCTCCAGGGTAGCCTCCCAACCAAAGGAACTGGAATCTGAAATCACTGCTTTCGGTTGGGCCTCTTTAAGAAACACCCCCTTCGATAGACTAGAGGGAATCATCCACCACCGAAGATCCTACAGAATTTCCCCTGTCACCGGCACCTGGACCAATAAGTCCTCTTAACCCAGGCACCACCATGCATGCAGGTGATTCTAAAAGGGTCAAAGGTGAAACCTAGCCCATGGGACTGAACACAGTCACAGCCATGTATCCCAGAAGCTTCAACTAACATCTCACAGTGAGGCTCTGACTGTGGGACACACTGAGAGCCAGGGACTGTAACATTATCATTCTGGATTCTGGCAAAAAAAAAACTTTTTGAGAGAGGTCTGAAACCTGACCCCAATGAAAGTTGAGTCCTGAGATGACTCCAGGTTAAACTTGGCTACATTCAGGAGGAAATAATGATTCTGGAAACATTCACAAACTATTCTGAGCTTCCTATGTAGCTAGGCCTGATACAGAGCATAAAGGAGCCAGTTTTTCTGCTTCGGGTAGATGCGAAACCCCTGCAGATGCAATGCAATCAAGGGAGCCACCAATTTTATGAATATACTTGTGGAGCAGTTTTGAGGCTGAATGGCAGAACCCAAAACTGGTAATTGTTGGACTGAATACAAAATCGCAAGAATCTCTGATCCAGGCAATTGATTGGTGCATGATAGTAGGAGTCCTGGAAATGCAGAGTGCACGGTAAATCAATCTGGGGGAATACAGGAATTATTGTTTGTAAAGTCTCCATTTTTAAAGGTATAGTCTGAATAAAATTGTTTAAGGACTTGAGGTTCAGAATCATCTGAAACCCACCTGTTGCTGTTTCCACCAGAAAGACAATTGAGTAGTAACCCCTTGCCCTTTTGGAAAGGGTACTTCCGCAATTGATTCCTTCTAAAGAAGAGATTCAACTTCCTGAATCAAAGCCAGGCATTTCTTCTGCTGCCGCGTCCAAGGAGTTGGCATCACTCTAGAATCCCTTGAGGGGGATACAAATTCGATTTTGTATCCCTTCCTGATGATGCTCAGAACCCATTCATTGGAAGTAGATGCCTCCCAAGCCTGGCAAAAATAGAGAGGTCTTCTCCCAACCACAGACTCTAAAGGATCAACCATATAGTCAGGAATGCTTAAGGGGAGTCATAGCCTTCTTCTGCACTCCCTTCCTTGAATAGAACCTCCTTTGAGGCATACAAAGTTGCTGCTGCTGGTGCCTGGAAGGCTGATGGAATGATGCAGCTGCTTTTGCACCTCAGATTTTCCCTCACCAGACTGCTTTAAAGAGGAAAGTATGGAGTTTATTCTCTTACTCCATGCCAAACAGCTGAGACCCCATAAAAGGTAAAGGCAAAGTAGTGGACTTTTGGTTGAGCATCTGTGCGCCAATCTTTTAGGACCAGGTTACGTCTTGCTTCTATATATAAACCTCCAGTCAATGCCGAAGCTCGCACCACATTAAACACAATGTCAGACGTGAATTCCATCTGCTTCTCAATATGATCAGTAAGGAAGAACATTCAGAGGAATCCTCCACTGCCCAACAGAGTTTCTTTTCTTCAGAAAGTAAAGACTGGGAGACATAAGATCCCTAAAGCCCTGCTCTCAAACCCAGGTGGGAACCTGAATACACTTTCCTGAGGGCAGAGTCAACTTTCTTTTCCATCGCATCATTAACAATAACATTATCAATTAAGGAGATTCACCCCACCAGACTCACAACAAAAGAATCTATGGGGATGAAGTCAGGCAAATTCAAGTGCATGTCCTTGAGAGGATACAATTTTGCCATGAAGCTGGAAAACATTTTTTTATACTGGTCGTTCCACTCCCTTTTAAGCACATCCAAAATAAAGGGATGAACTGGAAAAGCAATTTCTGCTGCACTCTGAAACTGGTGCAAAAGACTGGAAGTAGAATGTTTCTCCTGGAAGCCCATATTGCTCTTGACATGTGCCAACAAATCAGGCAAGCGATCCTTCTCATGGTCCGATGGTCATCCAAACCCTGAAACTCTTCCTCAGATGCAGAAGAGACAGGTGATAGAGCCCTGTAAGACTTCTGATGCCCTTTCTTCACAGGGTCCATTCCAGTAAAGTTTCTTTAATGAGACATTTCAAACAGTCCTCAGACCCACCAGAGCAACACTGGCTCGAGCGGAGGAAAAGAAGAAGAATCAGAGGGTGAGGACACTTCCCCTTCTCTTAATGGACTTGAAGGCAAGCACTTCAGGCTGAAATATGCCCCAAAGGTCACCACAGCCTCCTCTCGATGTAAGAGATATCAATTTATTTCCAAATGATCTCCAAACAAACAAAAAACATCTGCTATGCAGACCTAACTTTACAGGCGACTTTAAATCCCTCACCTAGCCATCGAGGAAAGACGCCCATCTACAACGTTTGTGTTAGCCTCTGAGACTGTGTATGGCTCTGTCACCCTAGCCAGAAGGAGAAAACAGATCACCACATTGCTGTGATCTTCCCCAGGGTGCCACCTTCCAGAAAAGCACAATGCTTTGGCTGGAAAACCTCTTTGGTTCAGCCCAGCAGCACCGGAGAGGTAAAGAAACTCCTTCCCATGCCACCATGCTGAGCAGGAAGATCTCAGATAACTATGTCAGTGGGCCAAGCTCGACATGGTCCACCTACTCCTCATCTCATTTCTTCCCGGAGACAGAAAAAAAACCAGGAGGGATGATGGGTAAGCATAGCATTTATAGGCATCAGCCCTACAGTTGAGGCATAAACTGTGAGATGGATTACCTCGTTAGTGAGGAATGATACCAGGAGAAGGAGAACCTGAGAGTAGGAGGCAGGGGGCCAATTATGGATGTTATCAACCATCGGGGAACATCCTTTACAACGCGGATTTTACTCCGCAAGGCTTTCACAACGCGTCCGTTACAACGCAAGTCGTAACCACGACTTGCGCTGGAGGGCGCTAGAGGATTAAGAATAGTATATTTACTATTCCAACACCTTCCCTAGTGTCCACGGGGACTGGTGTTAGAATAGTAAATTATACTATTCTCAATCCGCGCCCCCAATGCAAGTCGTGGTAACGACTTGCATTGTAAGGGACGCGTTGTGAAAGCACGCGTTGGAATGGAACGCGTTGTAACGTCGTACATCCTCAACCATCAGTTCCAAGATTCCATGCTTGCTTTCTATTTCTGCCTATTTCAATTTTAAACATTCTACCTTTACCAGGTGGATTCTTGAAATATCATTATGATTCAGCTCCATAATATACAGGTCATTAAATGCCCTCTCCATCGGTCTAAGCCTATGTCAGTGACTTGGGCCAATAACTCAGTGAGAGGGCCTTCAGCAACCGGTGTGACCCTTGACAGTGGGCTATGAGGCACAACTATTTGTCCTTTGAAATGTGGACAAAATAATTCTTAACATTTTTTATTCAAGGCTCATGACAAACATTTGTGGGTCTTAACCAAACAAGTCAGAAATGTGGATGTATGACGTTACAACGCATGCTTTTACATCGCATGCCTTTACAACGCGGTTTTTACATCGCATACCATTACAACGCATAGTGCTTTTGGGTGTTGGATAGTGAATAGTTTAATTTACTATTCCAACTCCAGTCCCCGTGGACACTAGTGAAGGTTATTGGATAGTAAATTAACCTATTCCCTATCCTAGAGCGCCCCCCAGCGCAATGCATTGTAATGGTTTGCGTTGTAATGACCGCGTTGTAATGGTAGTGCGTTGTAAAAGTTTCGTTGTAAGTGATGTTTCCCCAGAAATTTATTTGTGGAGAACAATTGCTCAGATTGAGATATTGAAATGTTAATCTCCAGCAAAGGTATAACTGAGGATTTAAAAAATGGTTATGCACTTCCTAGGCTTATACATGGTTATGTTTTTTTTTTACAATTGTGTTAACATTTCTGCATGTGTGATGTGATGAAAAAGGTTATGGGCAATAAACTAAATAAGACAACATTTGTAGTGCTTGGATAATTATGAAGCGTCCACTTCGTTAGTGGAATGAAGCATGATTGTGTATTTTGTCTGTTTGTGAAGTGATCTTTTTTCCGTCATCTAAGGACTTGTAACCCATTGTTTTTCATTATAATGTCATAATTACGCAGTGTTGAGGAATTAACAGTCTGAAGTAACGACTACCGATGAGATTCTACCTTTGCCTTGATCGTCTTTCGCCCTTTTACATGTACTTCAACCAAGATAATTGAACCTGTAGTGTAGTTCCTATCATCCCAATAGGCTCTGCGCATTGGAATAGTACCTACAGCAGTAAAGGCCTAGACCAGACTATAACTAGGTCTACTACTGTCGATACTAGACTTAAAGTTTTGGGTTTGCCAGCGTAGCTCAGAGTTCACTAGAAACTTTCTCGAATGTTCAAGGAGGACTTAACTTCCCTGATTAGACAAGAAGGGATTTAGTTTCTGACAACCATAGAACATGACAACTTTGCTCTCCCCTAATCAAGAGTATATCTCGAGAGTCGTGTGAACAAAAGGCAATTTATTTTACTCAGTCAGTACGTGCATTCTTAGTCTCATTAGAATGTAGAGAAAAGGAAGAGACGGGCGTGTTCAATAAAAGGTGTTATTTATTGATCAGTCTCTTTTCTCATACAAGAGAAATGGATCGATATTATTGCAATACTTATAGTTAAGTAAAGTGCATACATTAAAAGCAATAGTATAAAATAATACTGTAAAAACATTGATATGGTTTCTAAGCCATAAGATGTTTTAAATGAATAAAATATATTACATACACATATACATTTGACTAAACGTACTCAACTGGTGTTTCTAAATACGCCTACCCCGTGTACCTGACCTAAGTCTAATACGTGGGCGGGAATAGAAAGTTACAGTTTAAGTTAAGTTTGTTTTTGCCAAGTGAATAACTAAAGAATTCTCTGTGAGGGGTTATTCAGTTCTGTACCTGGAATCTAGGTTGAATGAGGGATGGTATCTCTCGTCTCTGGTCTCGATATTCCAGGCTGCCTGCGAGGGCTACCCGGAAACGCCGGTGCTGGATTTCTCGGCAGGAGAAAGCAGCTTCTCTCAGCGCGTCAGAAAGGCGGGGCTGCGCCAGCGGGGTCTGCTCTGCTCTTCGCTTCGGCAAGTATGGCTGCTCCGTCTCGTCACCACGCGTGTGTTTGCATAGGGCAATATCGGTAATATTTATACCTTTAAGGTGCCGAGATTGACGTAAGGATGGACATAGATACGTCAATAAGGATGTCATACGACTTGCTCGTTAGCACATTCTTTTACTGAAGTTCTCGGTGAAATCAAAACAATGGCCGCAGGGTTTTGCCCAGGTTGTCATAGGTTTGATTTGTTATGAGAACTCCGTATGCCTTATCAGGGGCTGGAGGAATATCACTTGTCTAATTAGATCGCAAGCGTTATGACTTAATCAGATAACACGTTCCTGTGCCGTAGTGTGACTGCGTCAGATAACGGTATCTGCATCATGGGGGTTTTCTGCCTCATGGGCTGACTACTTAGTTAACTTGTTAGTTTGCTTAACCAGAATAGGGTCAGGAATAGGGGGATCAATTCAGAACCTATAGGAATACATCACACCCACTCCACGCTAACTATGGTCATATTTACTAATCTATGCATAGTATAACATAGTACAACATACTACAGAGTATAGTGTATACCTTACCACCCCAAAATACATAAATGCATTTCGAAATTTTCAAATATACGGAAAAATTGCAGTCATATGTATTGTATGCACTCAAGCTGTAGAATAATGCCAAAGTAATCGTATTTGTATACATTATTGCTATTTTGTATATGAGAATTACACATGAAATGGCTCTTAATACAGAAAAAAAGTTCGAGACCATTCCATCACAGAATAAAATATTTAAAATATTTATGAACATACCAGCGGGCAGCTAATGTCTATAAGCTATATCTATAAGCTATCTAAAATTTAGAAACCTTAGTTCTTTAAGAATAGTTCTTACTTTAAGCAGAAGATAGTGTCCCGAAAAATATGAAAAAATATTTTGGGGCTGATGAAAAATTGCTGTCCGTGAACTGGAGGGAAAATTGTTCATGTGACTTTAGTTTTTAAAGTTGAAGGCCGAATTCAGGGAACGCCGTGTGCGAGCTTGTTCAAAAGTCTCTATTTCTGCTCTGGTGAGAACATCATATCATTTAGGCTTTCGAAAAAACTGTCAACAGCTTCCTGGGAAAGTTCCACTAACTCGGAAATAGGTGTAATCATGCATTCGTGCGCATGATTGTCTCCATTGACATTCTGATTCGTATTGCTGACAGAAGGTCGTACCTGATCGATGCTGCTTTCATCTTGAACTTCACTACCCATCAATCGTAGTGGTGAAGCTTCCACGAATGCCGTCATCAGGATTGGTAGCCTTTGAGGGCAGCACAAAGCATGAACCTTGATCGGGCTCAACAATGTTTCTGCATCCATTGGCGCATCCGATTGTAGCGTCAGACAGGTGTCTAACACGCATTCTTCTCCGCATAGCAGACACCTTAATACAGGTAAAACACATCTTTGCCACATTGGTCGAAGTGATAGAAACCAAGTCATGTTCAGGTCTCTAAGCCGGGAGAGTCCCAGGATTTTTGATATCCGGTCCCGGTATCCAATGGCTAGGATTGTTTCTTCCCTTGTCGCAAGAGTTTTGTCTGTGACATGGGTTGCCATAACGAAAAATAAGGACTAAGAATAGGATTCCTGCAATTAGTCCCAAGATCAGGGGAAGTCCGCCAAAAATCGAATGGACGAAATCTGGAAAAATACCCAGTATGGCTTTGAATGGTGTTAATGCCATCGAAAATACTGTCTTAAATACCTTTGAGACCCCATTGGTATCAGAAATATTTAAGATTTCGTTTAGAATTTCCGCGAAATGTATGGGGGAATTAGTTGATAATAATGAATGTATCTCTGCAGTCGTCCTTGCGACTTGTAGATCATACGTTTCTTTTGATGACGTGAGTCTTGTAGGCGTCTGAAGAAGCACTGTTTTCATTCTGCTTAAAGTATCTATTCGAATAGAAGTAATTTTCAAATTGGGCCATGCCCTTGCCTCCCTGTCTGGAAAGGAGCTGGGGAACAATGAGCGTCCACAGCACTTGACCTTCGCAGTCGTAGTGACTAGATAAGGAGTCCCGGGCATAAGACTACAACATCTGCGGTCTACAATTAGAATGTAACTCCCATTATAGAGTCTTTGAAAGAATGGTTCTATTTCTGTTGCAGGTGCGCCTTGCTAGTGACATGAAAGGTTGTATGAATTCCCTTCACAGGCTCCATGCAAACTAATTCCGTTACACAGAAGTGTGCCACTTAGTGACATCGCACAATTGTTGCCACTAAGAAACACTTTCTGTCCTTTATTACTGACACATGCATGTGAATAGGGCAGGTTCCATGTTGTTTTAAGGTACCCCTTTCCCAATTTCTCGTACATGCCAGCCTGTATATATTTTTGGCAGTATTGAAACCTGAAGGTTGAGATTGGAATATTTATTATCCCATGTATTATCCATTCACTGACAGGTCGTTCTGACATTGTCACTGGTAATCTTTCGAGTTTTTCAATGCTCAAGATTGTATAATCAGCACCCTTTTGTGCCATACTGATTTGTCTATCAGTAAGGTTAAAGATTTGGAATAGTGACGTTGTGTTGATTAAACGCCAAGGCACATAGCCTGAACGCAGATTTTGTAACGTCCAGCCAAGCTGTACAATAGAGCGCAATTGTGACTGACCGTGTTGTAATAACAGTAAGTCTTGCGACAATATGTCGATTGCTGAAGACACAATGCTGTCCAAAGAAAAAATTCTGGAGGACAGAGTCATTAACCCATTGTCCACTACAGAAAGTGATTTTTCCAAATTAATACGGTCAATTTCCCGTATTCTCTCTGCTGTTTCAATTTGAGTAACCTTCCAGGCCTCATTGTATGCTGCATATACAGAGGCTGCTATGAAACGTTTTTGACGCTGTTTGCGCGGTCCCATAATGAAATCACGCAAGTCAGCACCATCAGTAAGTAAAGTTAGGTGTTGTTTAATTTCTGCCAGTGTGGAAGTTTGTAGCCATTGAAGGCATAATTTGCCCACACTGTAAGTGGTTATTATCCCTGGGTGATGTCTTTGGGGATATCTAGGGTATGGCCTGGTCATTTTGAACCCCTGTGTTTTGTTCAGGAATCTGTCTTGACAGTTATTTGTATCTGTGGGCCAGATCAACCACTGTTTCCAATCAGGATGTGTTCTGTTTTGGTTTAATACATAATTTACGACTATCTCTTCATCTGTAGAGCTATTGCTGAACATTGTTGGCTTTGGAATAGACGGTTTATTTAAATCTTTGATTTTGGCTAGGCCAAGACAGGTGGTTTGTTGAACAGTGTCATTTAAAAATATCATTTGTTCTGGGATCATGCAGGCTCTAAACATAGATTCTATACCCTGCACTTGCCATTCTTTTGTACCCCAAACACTTTTCAATTCAACATTTTTGTCCCAATAATCAAAACCAAAAGTATTCATTTGTTCAAAAAATGAGTCTGAATATATCAATTTTGTGTTGGTTATCATGGTCTTTGTCCCTGTCGTGTTTGACAATTTAAAATAGAATGCTTCAGCATTACTTGTGTTAAAACCTGAAAAGTATGAATATTTGTCATAGAAGGTCCTTGAGCTTCCTTTTGGAGGGGTTGCACAATGTTCCCATTGATTATAATTTAAAACATTTCTAGGTTGTGCAGATCTATGTAAAAATTGGTTACCATAGTGGTTATAACAGTACATACTATCATAATTTGTAGAACCCTGCAAATAATCATGTTTGGTAAATTTAGCAGACATTACTAAGTCAGACATCATATTATTAATGCTTTCGAAGTCCCAATCATCAGCAAATGAGCTTGGTTTTACAAAGTCACTCAAGGAGATCTTAATTTGGTGTGGATATTTCAGGATTTCGACCGGACCATAAATTTCATAGTCAGTGTTGTCCCAGGCTAACCCACCCGGTATCGGATTGGCTGTGAAGTTGACTGAAGAAAGTTCTCTTTTCTCGATGTGTGAAGATGTGTGTGGTTTGAGGATCAAGTTGATTTTCTGACTTGCTGTGTCCATTTTTGCATATTTTCCCTCAATGAAGCGTCCCAAAGTAAGTACCATGATGAGCCAAAGTATGAGGATAAATGCACCAAAACCCACCCAAAATTCAATCCATGGGGAAATCAGATATGTTTCTTTCAGTTGTTTCAAAAGTTCTTTAGCTTTATCTTTAAAGGTTTTTGATGATGGCTGTGTCTTTGATTCACTGAAGCCTTCAGAGGAATCATCGAAGTTTATGAAGTAGCCGGATGCAGTTCTGTCAATTGTTCCAATTGGTTCAGGATTTCTGTTTCTTGCATTTTCACTTGGTACTTCATTATAGATTGGTGTGTCTCTGCTAAATGTTTTTATTTGGGTTTTCAGAGGTCTGAGTTCTATTGCATTGCTGCATAGTCCTTGTTGTTCTTCTGTAGGCGTTTCGAATGTGATGAGCCTCTTCGTTAGGACCTCTGTACTGGTAGCAAACCTTGGTGTTCTGCTACTTATTGGGAGTCCACTTGGCCTACTGTTTGTTATCGGCCACATGTTGTGGTTTTACCAGGTCGATGGATACAACTCGGTTCTCCTTTTTTCCAGCAAGTGGTGGTATTACAACTGATCTTGTCCCGTTGACAGACAAGACAGGAACTGCTTTTCTGTAAGAAGGCCCAAATTCCTTCTTTACCGCGATCTTTTCCCTGACTAGATCCCCGACTTTTGGAATCCAGACAGGTCTTGCTGGGACAGGTGGTGGTTCTTCAGTGGTTGTTGGCTGTTGTTTCAACTTTATGTTGCTCAGGTCTTTTCTTGTTTTGTTTAAGTCCTGCAAAATAGCCAAACGGTCTTTGATATCAAAGCTTTTTCCTTCTACCACTGAAGTCTGACTATCAATGTCAGAGATCAACATCCTAGTTCCAAATAATAATTCGTACGCACTGAATCCCTTCAGAGAATTTCTTGGCAAGTTATTTAGACTACGTTGGACACTTATTAGATGTTTGACCCACCCAGCTCCCGAACCTAATATCCTTTCCGCTATAGATTGCTTTATGCCATGATTTTTTCTTTACACCATCCCGTACCCTCAGGAAGGAAGTGAGAAGATTCCCGCTGGGCTATGCTCATTTGGTCATGTTTCCCCTCAGGCTGTTGGGCTAGAGTGAAAACAATGGTCAAACGTAGCATGCTCTTAGCGTATATGCCATTTAGACTCGCAAATCTTTGTATAACAGTCCAGACGTCAGCCGAGTGCTGGTGATCTACATTATAAGTGGAACTAGCCTGTATATGTTAATCGCAACCCTTCCTTTTTACTCCTGATTTTTCCTGGAGTAAACCGACGAGGTATTAAACTGTTTCTCTCCCCACTGCGATCTCTGTTGCAGTTTGGGCAGTTTTTTACAAACATGGTGTGACGCAGGCTCATGCCTGGCCACCAGTACCGTGATTGTAATTCTTCCAGGGAATCTTTTAGTTTGAGGTGTCTGAGACCCTCGCCCATATGTGCGTCTGCGATTAACAAGTTTCTCCTGTCCATGTTTGGAATCACCCTATCCCCCACTCCAGGGATTCGAGCAAAAGGGACGGAGTTTGCATCTATTATGTATGTATAATTGAGTGGATAGTTGATCGGTAACCCTGAGCAGTCGCCTTTTGATGACGTTTTCACCGCCAGCACTGTTTCACCGTCAATGTATTTTAATGTACGCTTTTTTCGAACTACGGGAGCCGATTTAGTGGCTGCCGCTGTGGCTGTCTCAGCCAATGAATTCCCTGCAACGTGAACGCCATCACGCTGATGACTCAGTGAGTGTGTCACGTGAGTCTTTGGTAGTTCTTTTTGTAAAAGAGCTATTTGTTCCCAGAGCAGTTTCTGCTTTATTGGTGCATCTGTGTCATCTTTGTAACCGTTTCGAATCCATGTCTGCAAATCCTTGTTATATGATTTGACGCAGTAATATGAATCTGACACTATAAGTGTCGGGAATTCGCGATCCGCATTATCTAGCGCCATTTTCAAAGCTAATATTTCAGTTTGTTGTTCTGAATTAGTTTCTACTGAGTGTGTTTTCGTTAATAGAGGTTTTAGTTTACCTCCGCGCCACACTTCTTTTGTAATCCCACATGTGGGGTTGTATGCCTGTTCGCCCCAAACGGGGGGTTGAGCCTGTCCGTCTGTATAAATTACACAGGCGTAATGTCGTAAAGGCAGAATATCGATTGGCAGAGGATATGTTTTTTCATATTCTAGATTTTTTAATTCTTCTAGTTCTAGAAGATTGTAATCCAGGCTACACTTGATAATTCATAGCCTACGAACAGGACTGTCAGATGGGCAATTCTGGATTTTTTAAAGTTGAATTTGTAACCCTCTGCAGCGAACCCAAGTATTATGGTGTTCACTCTTTTCAAGTGAGTCTCCAAGTCATCATCTGTTAAGTAAATGTCATCGACATAAGATAATGCTTCATCATCATATATTTGTAGTAATTCTGTTACTCTCGCTGAGAATACTCCCGGGCTGTTCTTGTACCCCTGGGCTAACCGACAGAATTGTTTTTGAGTGCCATTTATTGAGAATGCAGTTAAATATCTGCTCTCTGGTGCTATGTTTTGACAAAAGAATCCATTAGAGATGTCTAATGTTGTTTTGTATTTTTTGCGCACTATGTTATTCATTAGTGCAGCACTATGTGAGTTTTGCACTGCAAAAGTTTTGCAACATGTGTTAAGGTGTCGGTAATCCAAAACTAGACGATATGAATTGTCTGGTTTGGAGACCGGAAACAAAGGGTTGTTCATTTGTGAGGTGCAAGTTTCAATCACCCCCTGGTATTCTAGCTGATCTAGTATTTCATTTACCTGTTTTTTAGCTTCTTGCTTAATTGGGTACTGCCTTTGTGCAGTAGGTTGTGATTTTAACTGGATTTTGTGAGGAGGAGAGTCCTCATCCCATCCCACGTGATTTTTATATAAAGCAGGAGCTAGAGCTACTGCCCACTTTCTGGCAAGTGTGTATTTTTTATGAATAGGAATTTGATTTGAGAAGGCAGGCATAATTACTTCTTCGCCATGAGGGCACTCCCTGACAAACTCTGGTGGCCAGTCTTTTTCAGCTAGAAGGATATCATAGCCCTTGGAGAGATTATCCCAAAATAGTCCCCTTATTTTCCTAGTCTTATCTCCCTCTATACGCAATGTTATTTCGTATATTTTGTGAGGTTTGCTAACTCTGGTGTCCGCAGTTTCCACTTGAAGATATTCATTCGTGTCCACTGTCTCCAGATGATTCATAAGGACTTTGCGAGCTATGCTCACTTCTGCTGCGCTGTCTAGCATTGTCTGAGCCCATTCTCCGTTTTTCAGTTGTGTCCTCAGTATTCTCGGCATTGTTAACTACCTTGATACTGGCTACCTTCTTTTTTGGAAATTGTAATTTCTTTTTTAGCTGAGCAGGTTCCTTGTCTTTGGACTTGGTGTGCTCTTCTCTTTGTTCTGATCGTCCTCTTCTTTCCGATTTCTGCGAGGAAGTCTGAAAAGATTGAGAGGGACGTGTATCAATGTCTTGATATCTATCAGGCTTTTTAATATTATCCCTATTTCTAAGGTTATATCTTTTCCCAGAGGGGTCACTCTGAGGTGACCTGTGTCTTTGGTTCGGAGATTTTTCTCTTCGCCTAGGAGACCTTCCTCGGGACTGGAATTTCGTTTCTTTGGGATTGGATTGTTTGTTTCCATCCCAGTTCTTTTTTGGTGATGTAGAATTATTATTAAAAAATATTTTTTCAGGACTTTCAATTAGTTGCGGTTTTACTGGTATTCCACCTAAACTATCTCTACCTAGTTCCTCATAGGATTTTTCTATGATTCTGGCAATTTCAGCTGGTTGGTCTGCTATATCTGTCTCTTTTAACCTCTGGCGGATCGCCACATTTGCTGCTTCTCCCTTTATGTTGACTAATAATATAGCCGAGACCTGCTTGAAGTCTTTTAGTAATTTCATACCAAGAGTTAAAGCGGGTTCAGGACCATATTCATCTTGAATTTGTTTTAGCACATCTGGTATTACCGAAATGGATGGAACACCGTGCGTTTTTGTGTAGATGGAAGCAAAGACTGTACCCCAAGTGTCACAGTCCTCAATGTGTGGTGCGATTCCCATTGGAAGACAGATAGTCAGAATCCTGTGCTTTTCCAGCGGGGTGGTGTCTGGAAACACCGCCTCTATTTGGGTGATTTTCTGCGCTAGCCAGAATGGTATTTGTTCCCGTTTAGCCGGTACTTTACCTAGGCAGGACTGGATGTTCTGTGGTGTAATTTTATTTGTGTTCCCCTGGTGAGGGGTCAGCTGTGGGAGTTTAATCGCTGGCTGAATTGTTAAAGTCCGCATCACATATTGGACTAATTGTCTGTGTATTTTTATTAGTTGTTTTAGCTGTGTTAAAAGGTTTGGTGCAGACATCCCATCGATGTCTGGATGTGGTGTGTATCCGGCTAGGACCGGCCACGTTGCTCCTGGTCTACCTAAAGGACCGAGCCTGGTGATGTGATTATTATGTTTTAGGGCGCCATCAAATAAGAGCAAATGCTCTTGAAATTTGAGTGGTACTTCCACCTCCTCGAAAGGAGTGTATGTTTCAGGAGGTTCCTCTATTTTGTAATAGTGGAAGTACTTTGTTACAGGATTTGCTGCTGGAAAATTTATCCATGAATAGTATACCTCTGTCTGCCGATATTCGTGTGCCTCAATTACGAATATGACTGTACCACCTCTAGGTGTCAGTCCATTTTCTATAAGTTTTAAAGTTATAGATTTTCTTTTAATGACCGGGATGAGTATTATATCCGGGTCTGCGTCTTGCATGGTAGCATCAGCTGCTGCGAGTTCAGTTGCTAATCTAACTGCCTCTCTTTCATCCTCACTGTCTGACATTTTACCGACAGGATGGTTATTTTGTTTGTTTGTAGATCAGGTTTCTTATGGAAACAAAGATTAGATGCACAATATTTTGGAACAGTGTATCCTTCAACGTTGATTTGTACCAAGAACCATACATAGGAGTTCCCTCCTGCGAGGGCTGGCGGATATAACCTTTCACCCACTCCAGATGTCTTTGGAGTATTTGGGAAAAGGGGTCTGAATGAGAAAGCATGACTGAGTTACTCTAAATGTCTTACGTTAGTTTTATCGCCCTTTCCAAACGCGTTGGGCGCCATGTAGTGTAGTTCCTATCATCCCAATAGGCTCTGCGCATTGGAATAGTACCTACAGCAGTAAAGGCCTAGACCAGACGTTAACTAGGTCTACTACTGTCGATACTAGACTTAAAGTTTTGGGTTTGCCAGCGTAGCTCAGAGTTCACTAGAAACTTTCTCGAATGTTCAAGGAGGACTTAACTTCCCTGATTAGACAAGAAGGGATTTAGTTTCTGACAACCATAGAACGTGAAAGCACGCGTTGGAATGGAACGCGTTGTAACGTCGTACATCCTCAACCATCAGTTCCAAGATTCCATGCTTGCTTTCTATTTCTGCCTATTTCAATTTTAAACATTCTACCTTTACCAGGTGGATTCTTGAAATATCATTATGATTCAGCTCCATAATATACAGGTCATTAAATGCCCTCTCCATCGGTCTAAGCCTATGTCAGTGACTTGGGCCAATAACTCAGTGAGAGGGCCTTCAGCAACCGGTGTGACCCTTGACAGTGGGCTATGAGGCACAACTATTTGTCCTTTGAAATGTGGACAAAATAATTCTTAACATTTTCTATTCAAGGCTCATGACAAACATTTGTGGGTCTTAACCAAACAAGTCAGAAATGTGGATGTATGACGTTACAACGCATGCTTTTACATCGCATGCCTTTACAACGCGGTTTTTACATCGCATACCATTACAACGCATAGTGCTTTTGGGTGTTGGATAGTGAATAGTTTAATTTACTATTCCAACTCCAGTCCCCGTGGACACTAGTGAAGGTTATTGGATAGTAAATTAACCTATTCCCTATCCTAGAGCGCCCCCCAGCGCAATGCATTGTAATGGTTTGCGTTGTAATGACCGCGTTGTAATGGTAGTGCGTTGTAAAAGTTTCGTTGTAAGTGATGTTTCCCCAGAAATTTATTTGTGGAGAACAATTGCTCAGATTGAGATATTGAAATGTTAATCTCCAGCAAAGGTATAACTGAGGATTTAAAAAATGGTTATGCACTTCCTAGGCTTATACATGGTTATGTTTTTTTTTTACAATTGTGTTAACATTTCTGCATGTGTGATGTGATGAAAAAGGTTATGGGCAATAAACTAAATAAGACAACATTTGTAGTGCTTGGATAATTATGAAGCGTCCACTTCGTTAGCGGAATGAAGCATGATTGTGTATTTTGTCTGTTTGTGAAGTGATCTTTTTTCCGTCATCTAAGGACTTGTAACCCATTGTTTTTCATTATAATGTCATAATTACGCAGTGTTGAGGAATTAACAGTCTGAAGTAACGACTACCGATGAGATTCTACCTTTGCCTTGATCGTCTTTCGCCCTTTTACATGTACTTCAACCAAGATAATTGAACCTGTAGTGTAGTTCCTATCATCCCAATAGGCTCTGCGCATTGGAATAGTACCTACAGCAGTAAAGGCCTAGACCAGACTATAACTAGGTCTACTACTGTCGATACTAGACTTAAAGTTTTGGGTTTGCCAGCGTAGCTCAGAGTTCACTAGAAACTTTCTCGAATGTTCAAGGAGGACTTAACTTCCCTGATTAGACAAGAAGGGATTTAGTTTCTGACAACCATAGAACATGACAACTTTGCTCTCCCCTAATCAAGAGTATATCTCGAGAGTCGTGTGAACAAAAGGCAATTTATTTTACTCAGTCAGTACGTGCATTCTTAGTCTCATTAGAATGTAGAGAAAAGGAAGAGACGGGCGTGTTCAATAAAAGGTGTTATTTATTGATCAGTCTCTTTTCTCATACAAGAGAAATGGATCGATATTATTGCAATACTTATAGTTAAGTAAAGTGCATACATTAAAAGCAATAGTATAAAATAATACTGTAAAAACATTGATATGGTTTCTAAGCCATAAGATGTTTTAAATGAATAAAATATATTACATACACATATACATTTGACTAAACGTACTCAACTGGTGTTTCTAAATACGCCTACCCCGTGTACCTGACCTAAGTCTAATACGTGGGCGGGAATAGAAAGTTACAGTTTAAGTTAAGTTTGTTTTTGCCAAGTGAATAACTAAAGAATTCTCTGTGAGGGGTTATTCAGTTCTGTACCTGGAATCTAGGTTGAATGAGGGATGGTATCTCTCGTCTCTGGTCTCGATATTCCAGGCTGCCTGCGAGGGCTACCCGGAAACGCCGGTGCTGGATTTCTCGGCAGGAGAAAGCAGCTTCTCTCAGCGCGTCAGAAAGGCGGGGCTGCGCCAGCGGGGTCTGCTCTGCTCTTCGCTTCGGCAAGTATGGCTGCTCCGTCTCGTCACCACGCGTGTGTTTGCATAGGGCAATATCGGTAATATTTATACCTTTAAGGTGCCGAGATTGACGTAAGGATGGACATAGATACGTCAATAAGGATGTCATACGACTTGCTCGTTAGCACATTCTTTTACTGAAGTTCTCGGTGAAATCAAAACAATGGCCGCAGGGTTTTGCCCAGGTTGTCATAGGTTTGATTTGTTATGAGAACTCCGTATGCCTTATCAGGGGCTGGAGGAATATCACTTGTCTAATTAGATCGCAAGCGTTATGACTTAATCAGATAACACGTTCCTGTGCCGTAGTGTGACTGCGTCAGATAACGGTATCTGCATCATGGGGGTTTTCTGCCTCATGGGCTGACTACTTAGTTAACTTGTTAGTTTGCTTAACCAGAATAGGGTCAGGAATAGGGGGATCAATTCAGAACCTATAGGAATACATCACAAACCTAATTTGAGAAAGAATGTGCCTTTTGTTCTGTTGTTCACTAGTTAGCAAGGAGGAAAGATGGCGCACTGCTGTAGAATCCTGTATGTCCCCTGCCATGACTGAGTGTTCTGGTGCAAGAAGTGTTGTCTGTGTGTAGAATGGTCCCTTCAACTGATTCCACCACTGTCTATTGAGTCAGGGAGAACCTAGAGGCTGGGCTGGAAACAGGGATAGCTCCTGATGTTTTCTTTTTTGTTACTACTGTGCTTATATCAGTAACCTGTGCCTATGAATAAACTTATGCTGTGTGTGAGCACATGAGGACTTATTGCTCCCATTGCAAAACCTTCTTGACTCTAATTTAAAAGCACATTGTCAATCCCATATGCAATCGCACATCAACAGTGATCAGAGGGATGTTTAAGTTTATAATAGTCAAAAGTATTAATTTTCAAGATATATGCTGGGAATAAATATGTAGCCCAGAACTCCAGGATATAATTATTTCTCCAATAGGAAGAGATTTCCAACCTCACATAAAATGTCATATTAAAGGTTTAGCAAGATATCACCCTTGCTGAGCAGCCCTTTTTGATTGCATTACCTAATCATGCTGTGTAGTTCTTTTGAACACCCTCTATGTGTTGAGGATGAGATCAGTGTATTCTGATCTCTTTATTTTCCATTTCTCCCACTCTGAAGCTTCTGAAGTCTTATCTCATTATCACCCATGGAACATCCATTCTTCTTCTTCTGCTTCAGAAAAGAGCTCAAAACCATGTATTTCATGCAGCACCTCATCTCAGTTTTACCTCCAGGGAAGTATTATATGAGTGCTCCTCATATACTCTAGCTTCCATGCAAAAATTGAGGCGATCTACTCAGCTTTCCAAACATCTGATAGTTTGGACAATGAACAACAATCAGAAGTAATAAGAGACCCATTACAATCTAGTCTCAAATTGTTCCCACCTCTGAAGGCTGAGGGCTTGATATCTCTATTGAACAAATTTAAATCAGGCTCCCCAATAGATATGGCTCCTCCAACCATTTTGAATAGGGTATCTATAGAAGTAGCCCCCACTATTGCTGCACTTATCAACATTTCATTGGAATCGGGGAAGGTACCAGCTCAGTGGAAAAAAGCTATGGTAAGAGCTTTACTCAAAAAGGAAGGATCTGATCCAGAGATATTGGCAAATTTTCGCCCTATCTCACTATTACCTGGAATAGCAAAACTAGCTGAGAAACATGTAAACTCCATCTTGTCATCATATCTTGAGGACAATGATCGCCTTCACCCAACACAGACAGGTTTTAGACCCCATCAGGGCACGGAAACTGCTCTGGTGGTGGTAGTTGAGGAGGCGAGAAAAATTATGGATACAGGTGGATCAGCAGCAATAATCATCCTAGACCTCAGTGAGGCCTTTGATACCGTCAACCACCAACTTCTTATCTCCAGATGCCAAGAAGTGGGGGTGACAGGAACTGCACTGAGGTGGCTAACATCTTTCCTGGAAGATCGTTCTTTTCAGGTCTTTGAAGATGAAACAATTTCTAAGATCATGCAATTGAAATGTGGAGTGCCACAGGGTTCTTCTTTGAGCCCCACTCTTTTTAACGTTTATATGCACCCCTTGGGAAAAATTGTGGAACCATTTGGCATACAAATAGCGACGTACGCCGATGATACACAATTAATTGTATCGCTTAATCAATCTAGAGATAGTGTGGATCATTTCCCTAGGTGTCTTGAGGCAATCTCAGCCTGGATGAAAGGCTCCTTTCTACAACTGAATGGAGAAAAAACGGACCTTATGATAGTGGGCAAAACTTGGCAACCTGGTCTATCATTTAACTGGCCCAACTGTATGGGGAATATGCCCACACCCAAAGACCATATAAAGAGTCTAGGCCAGATGTAGGAGCCTAAATACCGGTCGGTAACGGCCGAATTCGGCCGTTACCGACCGGTATTTAAGAATTGGCATGTAGGGGGCCATTTTTACCGAATCTGTAAATTTACCGATTCGGTAAAATAACTGAATCGGTAAAATAACGAATCTGTATTTTTACTGATTCGGTAACTTGCAGATGTAGGTGGGACTCCTCAGAGTCCTAAAGGCCTTACAGATTTGGTATTTTACCACCCAATCCAATCCAAATACCGAATCCAGGTGTGCATGCACATGTGTGCATGCACACCTATGCCATGTGACAGACAGACAGGCCCATAGGAATCAATGGGCAATACCAAATCGGTATTTACCGATTCGGTAAATACCGATTTTTACAGATTCGGTAATTCAATTACCGAATCTACCTAAATCTCACTCCTTCATATTTATTGATTCATAAATACCGAATCGGTAAAATTCGGTATTTATGAATCGGTAAATACGATTTTCCTACATCTGGCCCCTAGTGTCTGGCTTGACGACAAACTTAACATGAGGTTCCAGGCAAAGAAAGTAGCAGGGTGCTGCTTTGGAATGATGAGAATGGTGAGAAAAATTCTCCCTCTCTTACCCTTCTATGCGAAGAAGCTGCTTCTCCAGGCGTTGATAATGTCACACCTGGATTATGCAAATGCGCTCTATCTTGGAGCTCCACAGTACACGATAAACCTGCTTCAGAAGGTTCAGAATTGCGCAGCAAGAATGCTTCTGCATATCCCTCGAAGAGAATCAGTGAGGAAAGTGCTGAATCATCTCCACTGGCACCCAATTGCTGAGAGAATTCAATTCAAATCTATCTGCATTACGCATAAGATTCTAAATTCTAATGGTCCACCAATACTTCATCATATGGTCTCCCCAAATTCTCCCAAAAGAGCTCTCCGGTCTGAAAGTAAACGCATTGCCATAGTACCAAAAATTAAGAGGGCCAGAAGTGGAGGACGACGTTTCTCGTATGTTGCCTCCAAGAAATGGAATGAGCCTCCGGAACATATTCGGTTAACAAAAGATCATCTGTCTTTCCGAAAAATGTTGAAGACTCATCTATTCCCAGCCAGATAATTAGTTCCTATCTGTACGCTCTCTTCCTAGTGCTGGGAGGCCTAAGGGTAGCCATACGCTTTATAAATGTCTCTTTCATTTCATTTCATTTCTAGCTACAACCTTCTCTGCTCTCCACAGCTGCGAGAAGACATTCTCTCTGCATTGGCCAAGTGAGGAAGCCCAACTTCTAATTTGTGTTATTGTCTGAAATGCGCCTCCAAGGGAACACTCATCCTCACCCCCTGCCTGCCAAATAAATATGTAGGACAAGGGCAAGTGGCTGAGTACCTACTCTGAAGTTAAACTTACATCCCTGTAAGCATATGTAACCCTCAAAAGAGAGGGAATATGTAGCTGATGGTCCACTGCAATGATATGCTGGCATCCCCAGATCTGTGTTCCAGGGATTTGTAACAGACTAGTGCTAGTCAGTCGACCGCATTGGACTGTGGAAGATTTCTGAGTTTCAGGGCTAGTGTCTAACATTTAGATTCTTTCTCATGTCAGGAATTGCCCTTAAAGTCCTTCCCCTATCTTACTAGAAGTGCTTGGGAGAATACTTGAGACAATAGAATTGCCATTGAGGTGAGAGGGGTTTGGATCTGCCCTGCAGCTAGGAGTTGCCTGAAATACTGACTTTCAGTCCAGATGCTAAAGAAAAGAAGGATTTGGGCAGAAATGATTGAGCAACATCAACATAGCAGTGAGAGTGGCATCTGGGGCCAAGTGATTTAATCAGAGGTGGGGTGAACTGGCTTCTCACCCATCTCATAGTGAGCTAATAGTGAAATTTTCAGGAGCTACGAGATCTACCATGGGGTACACTGCTGTGAATGGAAGGCATCTTTGTGGGAGGCATGTGAATACCTAATTGCAATCCTTACAACTACATCATCCTAGCTCATGTGGAACATTAGAAACCTAAGTAAATCTGCCACCATTCCAGTTGTCACCTTTGATACAGTAGAATCACCCCTCTTTGTACCTTGGACCATGTGTTGAGTACTGAAGTGCCGGAGGGGAACCAAGGGAAAGCGCTAGTGGTCATAAGACTTCCCACTATAACCTGACCTGCATACCTGACTTGTTAGGGTGGGATCTTCTATCCTTTCGAAGGGGAGTTACTAAGTCTACATGACCTTCCCGTAGGCAAAACATGGAATATTGCCCCTCTGGAGCAGTAAGGCGTGGGAATACCACAAACTGCATATGTCCAGAGTCATAGAGGGTTATGCCTACTTTTTGAGCTCAGTGATCTCAGTGTGGGTCTATACTCAAAGCCCCAAGCATCCTGTCAGGTCATTTGCACCCCCAGTTCCAGGCCCAGTACGAACGTTGAACAAAGATTCTATTACTTGAGTAGACTTAGGGGATTATTACGAGTACAGCGATCACCACCCTGAGGGTCCAACCATCATATTACGATGGTGGCAGTTGGACTACCTCCACCGAGATCCCGGATCCCAAGGTGGTGCGGAAAGGGGCCTGAATATGCTGGTGATCCAAATGCCAGCACCGCCGAGCAAATTCCAACTTGCATTTCCACTGCATGTTTTATGGCGGGCCCGCCATGAACAGGGTGACGAAAATGCAGGCCCCCCGGATGAATCTGCCGAAGGGGAGCACAATTGAACTTTCGTGCATGCACTGTGTGGCATGCATGACATGGTCCATGCCACACAGTACCTGTA
This sequence comes from Lissotriton helveticus, assembly GCF_964261635.1. Taxonomy (NCBI): domain Eukaryota; kingdom Metazoa; phylum Chordata; class Amphibia; order Caudata; family Salamandridae; genus Lissotriton; species Lissotriton helveticus. The sequence goes on along the minus strand of NC_136059.1, from coordinate 1,594,733,185 downwards.
CATGCAGCAGGCTCTCTCATGATGGCAGTATGTTGTATAGGCTCTCCTATGAACCTAACATACTCAGAGCAGCACAGCTTGCCCTGGATTAAATTTGTAGTCCAGCGGACGGATGCACCATGGGCTTGGCGATTATCCTGGGACCGCTGAGGTGGCAGTCCCAGATGAAGACCGCCAAACTGGTAATAAAGCTGTAAGTCACATTTAGTATTTTCTGAGTATTTATTTTCTGTGAATTACACTGGGTATGTTTTGCACATATTTAGACCTCTAAAAACCAGTAACTCTCAGTGTTGATACATTTTACTGTAAACATTTTGATGAAAACTGTGTTTTTGGAATGTTTAAAAAATGCATTCATAGATAATATTTTTGTTGTAGTAAGACCTCTAATGTGTGATGTACATTGGAGCGTTCACTTGCTTATTTCTGAACAAGTTGTCAAAACATTGATATAGTGACGGGTTCTCTACACGGGAAAAAGCCTCATGAATACAATCTGAAAAAGTATGCAAATATAAATGTTCTCAGTGTCATGACTCCACGCTTTAGTGTTATTTAAAGGTTTCAAAATGCGCACTTACATAAAGGCACTCAAAGCATTCATGATTTACAAATAACACCACTAACCGACTTGAAGACTAAATTTAAAACATAGTTGTTAGACTCCTTATACATAATTTCAGAAACTAAATAAGGCCAATTTCAATGAAGAAAAACATCAAATTGATGATGCATCTCCTTTGAGAAACCGGCTTCCAGGCAGTACATTAGAAATACTTGTTCACCAGTAGTGAAGATGATTAAGAGTAATGTTCAGAAATACATGGAAGTGGCCATAAGCTGGGGAGAAGATGCTTTGCTGTGCTAAGATATTTCAATGCAGGCAATGCCACTAAGTGGCGATCTGGGGGACATGGCCCATTTTGACAGAGCACAACATGGTCCACCACAGGATCCAATCAAGACAGGATGCAAAGACCTCACCATCATCTCCATTTATCTCTTTATTTTCTTCCAATTATCATGCTCCTACTTCCTCACTTCCATCTAATTTCCATGTAATCCTGTTGTATTAGACAGTTAGTTTAACACAACAGGATAACAGTATTTCTATTGAAATCTTTATAATTGCATATATCCAGTTCTTCTGATTGGATTTTTGTTGTTTGGTTTCCCATATTTTAATAAATTCTCCTATATATATTTTTTAATTGGTGTGGAATTTCTCTTGTGTTGTATTTTCAATTTATTTGTGTTTGAAGTGGTGCACACACACTTTTCACTTTGTCTCTAAATTAAGCCTGGCTGCTTTTGAGACAAGCTACTAGATGGTATAGTACAAGTTAATTTGGGGTTTGCCTGTTTCACCCTGACAAGAATTGTGGTTAGTGCTTGAGTAGGGGTTCAACCCCTTCAACCAGTTACCCAACTTCTCAAATCCCTTTTTTCCTCAATTCACCTACCTCCCTCTAACTTTATTTTGCTAGCATCCCTCTTCCGTCCTCTCTCTGATGCATTTCCTTTTTTTACAAACAAAAAGTCCAGCCAGGATCTATTTACCACCAATGTTTAAAATCAGCTGTTACCATCTGTGCAGCCTTGATTTTCTTTTTCACCTGGCTTTTGTGGCAACCATGCCTATTGAACAAATGTGACAGTAACATTACAATAGTAAACCCAAGATACTCACAACTTTAGAACTAATACTAAAATTGTGGTAGATGCTTTGAATACTTATTAGAGCTTATCAGATCAAAAAGTACAGCCACTGTAAGGATCAAATAGTTTTTAAATCTCCTTCTCTTCTCTGCACTGTTCACTATAGACATAAGATGGAAGTTTCAGCAATGTAAGAACCCAGGGAGGGAGTGGGCAGGCCGCAATGCAAGAATCATCGCTCTTCACAGAAAACGAATCAAAGAAAAAGTACAGAGGGCAAAAATAGGAAGTTGTATGAATGCTGAAGCTTTGACTTTCTACTCTTCGAAAGAAATGCTGCCGTGTTCATGTTTTCTCTTTCACACCTCCTTTTGGCACTGTCTCCCAGGAATTAAAAGATTCATCGTTAGAGGGCATGAGGTTTTAACTGAATGGTCCTAGCATCCCACCTCCCCATCGGGTATCAAAGCAGGAGTGAAAGGCAGGAGAGTAACACAGGCCTCTGCAGCCCCAGCAGCGCAGGGGGTCTGATACCTTCAGAGGGCCCCAACCTTCAGGGGGCTCTGTTGTAGGGGAAGTAACGCTGTCCACAAGTTGTATTATAAAATATTATATAATTTATTAGAGACACAGAGAAATGCTGGTGTCCACATCCAGGTCAACGGGTAACTGACCAGAAGTCAGGACATGAAATACTACCACACAAAAGATCTAATTAGAATCAATTCCTTTAAAGAGAAAGTACCCAAACATAGTAAGAATACAACATATCCTCTTCCCTTCATAAAATAAAAAAAAATAACAAAATTACAACAGAAAAACAAGTTAAAATGCAAACTATGAACTAAGAGTATAAGTAGAAATCATGCAACATCACAAAGATAATCTTTTAAATATGTAGGAGGTCTCCTGTCTCTTTTGACTTGAGCATTAATACCCCCCATTACGATCAGCATGTACAACATCCTTTCTCCTTATAACATTTCCCTTACACTCAATAGATTCATGTTTCTTATACAAAGCCACCCTCCGTAGATTCCAATGCTCACCATTACACAAAGTTATAAACCTATTATGCACAGATTTTACTTTGTAAGGACCTCTAAATTTAGTCAATCCACCACAAACACGTCCTGGTTTAACTTTGACTAAATCATTTACAGAAATATTAGTCTTCTCCCGCATGACTTCACTTCCACTCGTGCATGACCCACTCAAATCCGCCAGACCAATGCAATCCTTCAGCCAAGCTGGAATTAATTTTGTCCCAGCAACCCGTCCTCTCATCACATTGAATGGAATCTTCCCTGATGAATTATTCTCAGTTGTGCGATAAGCCCACACTAATTCTTCCACCATGTCCTTCACTTGACCACCACTCGAACAAGCCACCTGTATCGCACCCTTCACCATTCTATTTGCCCTCTCAACAATAATATTTCCTTGAGGGTTATATAACGACATCCTAGAATGTATAATGCCACATTTTTTTCAAAAACTCCACCATTTCCTCAGACGTCAATTGAGTACCATTATCTGTTATCAGTTTGACAGGAAAACCTTCTTCTTGGAAAATCTCATTCATCATACTAATTGTTGATCTTGTAGTTATTTCTCTACAGAACTTAACAATTAGCCATCTCGACGTAACATCTACTAACACCAGAGCAAATTTCAAATCAGCTTTTAGACCACTAAATGGTCTGATAAAATCCATACAAACCGTATGCCACGGTGACGCTGGATCCTCAATAGTACCATGGTCAACGTTGCTTCCCACTTTCAACCTCTTCTCACACTCCAAACAATCCAGACACCTCTCAACCCATTCTGACACCTGTTGGTCCATAGCCGGCCACCAGAAATATTCCCTCAACCTCTTCTTAGTAAGAGACTGGCCAAGATGACCCTCATGTGCCAACTTGAACAACAGAAATCTTAAATCATGCGGTGGGATAAACTTGTCATTCTTCATCACCACATATCCCTCTTTATCATAAATTGACAATTCATCCAACACCTTCACATACGGCCTAACAGCTATCTCTAAAGTGCTTTCCCGTCTGATACCTTTTATGATAAGGTCCTTCACACTAGACAACACAACATCCCTTGCCATGCTCTCATTCCACTGCGATCTCCCAATTGCACCCGAACACAAATCAACTACATCTCCTACAGCTGTGACAGATCCCTCATTTGACAACGACTCCACTCCCAACTGATCCACTTCTTCCCATGGCAAAGGAAGTCTCGACAAACCATCCGCTTGGATATTCCTCCAACCGGGAACATATTCAATCTTATACAAAAATTCTTGCATCCTTGCCGCAAACCATGCCAACCTTGCAGATCCTTTCCCTGCGCCACCTGGAGACAAAATTCTTAAAAGAGGTTTATGATCAGTCTGCAACTTGAAATTGAACCCCCACAGATACATCCTAAAATACTCACAACTGCATGCTGCCGCGAGTGCTTCCTTCTCAATAATAGAATAGTTCCTTTCCGAAACATTCAAAGACCTTGACGCAAAAGCCACAGTCTTCACCACAGTTGGATGCACATGCGCCAGGACTGCACCTAACCCCACTGTGCTAGCATCAACAGCTAAAACTGACACCAACTTAGTATCAAAAGGTGTCAAAATCCCAGCATTGCATATCTTCTCTTTTATGTCAACAAACGCCTTCTCTTGTTCAACTCCCCACACAAACTTGGATCCCTTCCTAAGTAACACTCTTATCATCTCTGTCTTGTCTGCAAAATTCTTTACAAATTTTGCATAATATTCGATAAGACCTAAAAATTATCTTAATTGATCCTTGTCAATTGGCGCAGGTGCTCTTCTTATAGATTCTAGAAGATCCCGTTTGGGTCTTACGCCGTCCGCCGACAGTGTATACCCTAGATACTCAACCTCCTCCACTTCAAATTTGCACTTCTCTTTTTTCAATGTCAGACCTGCACCCTCCATTTTGTGCAATACATCATTCAGAATAACATTGTGCTCCTCAATCGTCTCACCAAACAACAACACGTCGTCTTGAAAAAATACGACATTCTTTATTCCTGCCAAACCTGACCCCATCATCCGCTGGAAAACCCCAGCAGCCGACGCCAGCACAAATGGCATGCGAGTAAACTGGAAAATTCCCTCCGATGTTATAAATGCTGTCAGTGGTTTTGACTCCTCATGCAGGCTTATTTGATGGTATGCGCTGCGTAGCTCCAACTTAGAGAAAAACCTTCCACCCTTTAACAACAACACCAACTCGTTGATGTTAGGTAACAGGAAACTATCTACCACAATGTTCAGATTAAGTGTGCGCAAATGCACACAGAACCTGTATTTCCCATCAGATTTCGTTGTAATACCTAGGGTCGAAATCCAGTTTGAAGTCTCTATTTGCTCAATCACACCTTGTTCTAACATCTCACACAACATTTGCTTAACCTCACTTCTTGCTATTATTGGTACCCTTCTTGCTTTATGTTGCATGGGAACAGCATCTTTTCTGAGCATGATCTTGTGCACATACCCTTTAAGTTCCCCAATTTCTTCTTTAAATAGATCTTTCATTCTTTCAACAATTGTGCTTGTGGATATCTCCTCAACCACCGTTACTTGATCCTTTGCTCTCTTGTTTATTATTATATGTAGGTCATATTGATGACCCCATCCTAAAATTGGTGGACCAGATTGAGCAACGTAAACCTTCCCCTTAACTGATCTGCTCTTAAATATTATGTCAGTAAGCATGTAGCCAATTATGTCAATCCTCTCTCCCTGGTACCCACTCGGATTTATATCTTTATCTTTCAAAGTCATTCCAGGCCACTTCTCACTGAACATACTCTCTGGAATAATAGTCCAGAAAGAGCCAGAATCCACCATCAACTCCGTTTCCACACCATTAATCACAAATACAGCCTTTGGCCTCGTTTTTCTACCTGGTTCCATATCAATTTCTTCATCACCTACACTCAAAATGTTCCTCGCTCCATCCACACCACCTTCTAAATTCACACAGACGCTTTCATCATTCACAACAGCTACCTTCCCCTTGCTCCCTGACTTGCACATTTTGTAGAAATGACCTCTCCTCCCACACTTTTTGCAGTCTTTATCCAGTGCAAAACACTTTTTATATTCCGCCGTATGATAAGTATTGCCACACCTTGAGCACATTCTCCCAGTGTTTTTGTATTGGTCTTGAATATTTGAACCATTAGCATAATATTTCTTGCCATTCTTCTCGCCACTCTCACCTCCCTTTTTATTATCTACAGCAGCAACAACTACTTCCTGTTCCACACACGACACATTCTCTTTTGACTTCTCTTTGCGGTCCATCTCTCTCATTCATGCACTAGATTCTTCTACAACCTTCGCAATGTCAAATGCATTCTGAAGTGAAGGGTTCTTTGCAGCCCATAATTTCTCCTGCATCTTCCTATCTCTGCAATGTACGATCAGTTGGTCCCTTATCATTTCATCCCTGATATCCCCAAAATTGCATTTCAAAGACAGTTCCCTTAACCTAGTTACGAATTGGTCAACTGACTCATCTTGTCTTTGGGGCTGAGTATAGAATTTATGCCTAGCCATAACTATATTAACATCCTTTGAATACTGTTTCTTTAAACATGCTATTGCTTCTAAGTAAACATTCGTTATCACTCTTCCCTCTGCATTCTTCCCTGCCGTTAAAAATGTAAAAGAATGTTGACCTTCCTTCCCTAAAGTGCTTAACAACAATGCCTTCTTTCTTGCTGCACTAAAATCTTTCCCATCCAAAGCCTCAATGTAGTTTTCAAAAATCTCAATCCATTTGTCCCATTCTATGGGTGGTTCTCCACTCTGCTGCAAAAACAACGGAGGCATTAATACATTCTGACCCTCCATTCCGGTCTATTATCCTGACTGTAACACACCACTTTAATTGACTCTTAAAGTTCCACCCTAAACCAAATCTATTCAAGTGCTACACAGTTCTTCGCAGTCTCAGTCTTGACCCGCTGTACTACTTTTTGCACTTCCTTAAGAGCTCCCAAACACATGTACGAAATTCATCTTTTATTGCAGTCACAGTACTTAGCGCATTCTTCTGCTCATTCCTCAGATGATTATTCCTTTTAGCCTAAAACGTCTTTATTCTTCACCACCTTCTTTCTTTTCCCCGTAGATGTTTGCTCCGTAAATCGCGCTGCTCGTTTTTTCCCCCGTTGCCAGGTAACCTTATGCTCTTCAAAGATGGCAGCCACGTTTTTGCGTGATGCGTCACACTACGCTTCCTGCGGTATGCGTGATCTAACACGTTCTTCCGCTTTAAAACTCATTCAGCATTCTGTTGCCTGGTAACACTATTCTCTTCAAGGATTGCTCCCAGGTTTGTGAATAATACGTCACAGTACGCCTCCTCTGCGATGCGTGATTGAAAAACTGCCTTCAATTCGCCATCCGAACTCCTTGCTCACAGAACTGATGGCATGTCACTGATTCACGCTGAATCCCAAAAGCTCTCCTCGCTCACACTCGAGACACTCGGTGAGTTTTTCAATATTTAAAAGTTGCACTCCATAAACATGCTTTCCCGACATTTCTTCCCAATCAAAGATTAAGGAATTCTCTCATACTACACTTACTTCTTTTGACGGCAGCTTTAAGTGTAGCTTTCCTTTATAGTCCACATACGATTTCGGGATATTTCTCCGGTTTTGCTCTGATGGCAATCTTCTTTTCCTTTTCTTCTTCGTAATGACAATACCTCACCATGAGTTACTCGGGTTACTCCTTTAATTTTTCTAACCCGTTCTTCCGTTTCTTCTTTTTTTTTCTTTTATTTCCTCAATTACTCCTGAAATCTTCTACAAGCGTGGTTCTTCCACCAGCTGAGTTTATAGTCTCACTCCGTGTCACCTTTCCCCGTTAACCAATTGTCGCCATCTGTTGTAGGGGAAGTAACGCTGTCCACAAGTTGTATTTTAAAATATTATATAATTTATTAGAGACACAGAGAAATGCTGGTGTCCACATCCAGGTCAACGGGTAACTGACCAGAAGTCAGGACATGGAACACTACCACACAAAATATCTAATTAGAATCAATACCTTTAAAGAGAAAGTACCCAAACATAGTAAGAATACAACAGACTCCCCATTCTGCATCACATCAGGAGTCACTACAATGGGGGGTCTTTCACTGTGAGTCTTTACATCGCAGGTAGCTTTTCAGTCATTTACTACGCAGGTCTTTACTTCGATGGTAAGTGAGTTAAGAGACTTATCTTTAACACACACACATACACACACACACATAAACATATACACACACGTGTGTTTGTATAATCTTACCAACATATGTATTGTTATATTTCTGTTTCTTTAATTTGTTATTGAATTTTAAATATAATTTAATTGTATTAAAAAAATGATTAAGTTACAAATATATTAATTTTAAATCATTCAATGTTATGTATTCAATATATAACGTCAATCCTGCGAACAAAAGGGTCCTTCCGGGGTCCTTGCTCCCATAGTCAGGTGGCGCGTTTTCAGCGAACCCATAAGCCGAAAAGATTAATTATAAATCCACAGTGTGCTTCAAAGCAACACGCGCACTCGGTAGTAAAGATGCTTAGGTTTCTTTATTCTCAGACAACGTTTCGCGTTTTGACACCAAAGGTGTGTCTTGATCACACGTTACCTAACCAGACATTCAGCTTGCTTAAGTAAACACAAACAATGGAAAAGTGTACTAGACAGTGAAAACGTACACGTGCTGTAGCTTTTTCCTACTCAATGTTAATGGATCTGCCATTTTGGACTGGTGTATTCGTCAATGCATTTCATATCATTATACCTCTATATAAGAACCATCGTAGTATAAGTAAGCCATAGAAAGCATATTAGTATCAATATCATCATATTGCACATTAATGGGCTCAGAGACTGAAAAGGCAACTGCAGGTCAATATTTGTACATCTGTATATTCTAGTGTCTGCCTTTCTGGTTGTCTCAAGCTTGGCGTGAAAGCATCATACTTCCCCGGTCTAGTGCCTAATAACTTAACAAATGCTGTTATGATATGATTTGTAAGGTATAACCATTGTCGTATACATTTCATTCGGTCTAGTGCCTATAAAGCCCGTTTTTACATTGTAAAGATTAATCATATTGCTAATATGCCTCCAACTTCTTACAAGCATAAATACGTTTCTGCCACATTCCGCATGTTTGTTATTCATACGCAAGCATCAGGCCTCCCAAAAGAAATTATCAATTAAAGTCCTGAATAATGTCCAACATATAACAGTGAAAAGTGAATTTCTTATCTTAATCAAGTGAAGTGATTTCATCATTCGCCGAAGAAAAGGGTAGGGAAGATGTGCAGTGCTTTGAAAACAGTAATGTCTCCCTTCCTTTTCTCCTGGAAAAAAACAATTAAAATATGCATTAAAATAATACAAAGATAGTATAAGCAGTCATCTTATATGCAGTTCAGTACAGTTACCAGTTATCAACAGGTTAGAGTTATTCTTCATATAAATGAGTTGCAAGTTCCTCATCTAGGTTATGCCCCGCGGGGAATATGCTTTCTAGCTCCATAATCCATTTGGATTCTTTTTTTCTAAGTGCTAGAACCCTATTACCTCCTCTTTTGCCCACATTAACTTGTTCCACTGCAAAGTATCTTAATAGCGAGGTACTGGATTGATGGAACTGCTGGAAATGTCTAGCGACAGGGTAGCGTGCATCCACATTAGTTATTGCTCTTAAATGTTCTTGTATGCGCTTTTTGGCCATACAAGTCGTACTGCCCACGTATTTCATATTACACGGACATTTGAGTACATAAATAACAAAGCTTGTGTTGCATGTAAGAAATTGTTTGATTTTCCGTGTTTCTCTCTGTCCAGGAATAATATCTTCTTTTACCATGTAGCTTGATTTACAAGCAGCACAGTGTCCGCATGGATAAAATCCTTTAAGGCCCTGTATATGTTGTTTTTTGGTATCAGAGATATCACCTTTCACTAAGATATCTCTCAGGTTCCTCCCCCTTCTATAAGTGATTTGGGGTCTCTCAGTTAACTCTGGTCCTGTTATGTTGTCTGACTGGAGAATATTCCAGTTATCCACAAGGATTTTGCGAACTTTGTCTGATCTCTGGTGGTAAGTAGTTATAATCCTGGTTGGCTCTGTGTCGCTTTCTCTATCCAGTTTAGGGGTGAGGGTTTCTGCTCTCTCTACATCTGCAACTTTTCTCACCGCTTGCCTCAACACCCATTCGGGATAACCTCTCTCCTGGAATCTAGATAGCATATGTTCTTGTTCTACAAGGAACCCCTCTTTGTCGCTACAATTTCTCTTGGCTCTAAGTAATTCCCCATAAGGGATGCTCCATTTCAAAGGCTCCGGGTGTGCACTCAGAGCATGCAGGAGACTATTCCCAGCCGTCTCTTTCCTATGTAGTTCGGAGATAAGTCTACCTTCGACTACCTTTATCTCTGTGTCTAGAAATTCTACATGAGATCTGCTTATAGTATAGGTGAGCTGTATATTATATACGTTCCTATTGAGTTTCTCAATAAACCTGGACGCTTCCTCTTCAGTGCCACACCATACTACAAACAGATCATCAATGTATCTGATCCACGTTTGTACCTTAGCAAAGTCTTCTGTCAACATGACATCATTTCTCAGTTCCTCTTCCCACTTGCCTACAAAAAGGTTCGCGAAGCTAGGCGCAAAGCCGAACCCATAGCCGCGCCACGGGTCTGTTTATAAATTGCCCCATCGAACATGAAAATATTATTTTTCAAGCATAGTTTCATCATTTGAATTAGCATGGCAGTGTGTTCTCGAAAGCCTATTTCCCTCTTTTTCAGGAAGTGATAGTTAGCTTCCATTCCTTGAGTGTGGTCTATGATGGTGTAGAGGGCACTCACGTCCATAGTGATTAACAGAGAGCCCTCAGACCATGTGATGTCCTCCAGTTTTTTAAAAAAGGCTGTAGTGTCCTTAGTATAGGAAGGTAATTGACAGACAAATTCTCTCAAAAAATGATCAATGTATTTCGAAAGATTTTCGTTTATGCTACCTAAGGAAGATTTAATGGGTCTCCCAGGAGGTTCTCTTGGATTTTTGTGAAACTTCGGTAGAAGGTAAAAAATGGGAAGTTTTGGAAAATCCTTCTTTAAAAAGCGAAATTCATGCCATGAAAGTAATCCCTCATTGTGCCATTCAGTAAGTTGTTCCCATGTTTCTATGATACTTCTGTTGTAATCATTCATGTTACTAGTACAGTAGAACAATCCCCCATGCAATTGAAACAGGGCTTCTTTTATATATAATTCTCTACCCCACAACACGATATTCCCTCCCTTGTCTGAGGGTCTCAAGATCACATTTTTATCATCTGCTAAAGAAAAAATAAAATCCATTTCTCCCTTAGTCAGATTGCTATCTCCTCTTCCCTGTTTGGGGCAGGTATGTTTTCGTTTAGTGAGTTCTCTGGTTACCACCTCATGAAAGGTTTCAATTGCATCATGTGGAAGGGTAGGATAAAACACTGATTTTGGCTTAAAGGAAGTATTAGCAGCCCTATCAGTTCTTGTTTCCCTGACTCCTACAACCTCTAAGTCCCGTTCATTTTCAGAGGCTACACCTCCTAGCGAATAGACAGTTTGTAATATGTCGGTATCCCCCACTGTAAGTTCTGGTGTACTCACAATTTCTTCTGGGTTAGTTCCCGGTTTCTTTTTCACAAGTGAGTGCCATTTTGACAATTTAAGTTTCCTAATAAATTTAAAATGTCAACCCTTGTGTCTGCGTAATCAAAGAGTTCAGTGGGGCAGAATGTGAGTCCCAGACAAAGGGGTTGTTTTTCTTTAAATGTCAATGTTCGTGAAGAAAGATTTATTATTGTTTTATTTACCATTTCCTCATCCATCTTTATTTTCTTTTTTTGTAAACCCTACGTTTGGTTCCCACTGGTTTTTGTTGTTCTTTCCTTCTCCTCTGCTGGAGCTTGAGTCGTCTCCGTCGCGATCTCCCCTGCCTCTTGCTCTTCCCCTTGGCCGTCCTCGTGTTGGATTCCGTTTGAATTCCGGTTGATGAACCATGTCTGCAACTTTTTTTCTCCATGTTCTTAATACCCAGAATTCCTGTAACAAATTTGCCGGTTTCTTAGTAATGTCGACCACAGATATTGTGCTTGTGGATTGTTGGGAAGTGCCAGTTTCCGAGCCGCTTGTTGGATTCGCTATATTTTGGTCGCTTTCCGTATGAGTTTGATTCAAATTACTTGAGGTGGCGTCCTGTTGATTGTATAAGTAATCATACTTTGGACTATATGTCAGGATTCGTCCACTGTCGTAGTCTCCGCAGTCACGGTGTAATTTTCTTTGTTTACGATATTTGATATCATCTTCATGCTTTTTTAGTCTGTTTTTGAGCTCTTCCTTAAATGTTTTGATGGTTTCTTGTTCGCTGCTTTTCCCAAATTCCTCATCCATTTCTTTTAGTTGTTGCAGGATTACATCACGATCCTCCCACGCATATTTGATTAGTATGCACAACATGTTCTTAGAGCTCATAGCGGAATTCTGTGACCATTCATCCAACATTTTTGGGTTTAGTGATTCGTGGGACGGAGTAATGTACATTCTTAGGCCTCTTGGCACCATTTCTTTCTCCACATAATCCTGTAGTGATGTTGCCTCCCATCATTTGGCACTTTCTTGTTTCTTTCATATTTGCGTAATTGTTCGTTCAAGGGGTCACTTGCGGGTTTGCCTTGTATTGTTACGTTCAAACCTCCTTTTCCCGGAGCTCTGGCAAACAGTGACGCTGCCTCGCGTCTTCTCTCCCCTTCTTCATCCATGATAATATGTGGGTCCCACCTGTGGATGTTTCAGATGGCTGTACTGACCGCTATTTCAGCTGTTTACTATGCGTTAGGTTTTTCTGAGAAATGTGCGGTACTCCGTACCGCATCTTATGCGTGTAATTAAAGTCCCAGTTCTTAATTTTGCATATCGATACTACCGCGCTTATGATAAGCAGTTCCTGATGCCGTATTATTAACACTCCAGGGAGGTGTACAAGAAATTCGGACAAAGTTCTTCAAATCGAACATTTGAATGTGAGTATTTCGTATAGTACTGTGTTCCCGTCTTGTGCCCGCCTGCTCCGCCTCAGTACACTCCCCGTAAGCCCCTGTTACTCCACCGGAAAAGCCTGCCGCACTCCTGCGAAGGCTTAATCCGAGAGCGACAGATGGAAAACAGAGGAAGGCTTACCTTTCGGAGTCACGGCGTCACCTCGGATCCTGGTTCTCACGTGTATGGAGTCCACTTTAAAAACGGCCGGCTCTGGATCCCTCGTAATGAATCAATCCTGCGAACCAAAGGGTCCTTCCGGGGTCCTTGCTCCCATAGTCAGGTGGCACGTTTTCGGCGAACCCATAAGCCGAAAAGATTAATTATAAATCCACAGTGTGCTTCAAAGCAACACGCGCACTCGGTAGTAAAGATGCTTAGGTTTCTTTATTCTCAGACAACGTTACGCGTTTCGACACCAAAGTGTGTCTTGATCACACGTTACCTAACCCGACATTCAGCTTGCTTAAGTAAACACAAACAATGGAAAAGTGTACTAGACAGTGAAAACGTACACATGCTGTAGCTTTTTCCTACTCAATGTTAATGGATCTGCCATTTTGGACTGGTGTATTCGTCAATGCATTTCATATCATTATACCTCTATATAAGAACCATCGTAGTATAAGTAAGCCATAGAAAGCATATTAGTATCAATATCATCATATTGCACATTAATGGGCTCAGAGACTGAAAAGGCAACTGCAGGTCAATATTTGTACATCTGTATATTCTAGTGTCTGCCTTTCTGGTTGTCTCAAGCTTAGCGTGAAAGCATCATACTTCCCCGGTCTAGTGCCTAATAACTTAACAAATGCTGTCATGATATGATTTGTAAGGTATAACCATTGTCGTATACATTTTATTCGGTCAATATAAAACGTATAGAGATAATTCAATATTTATAAAGATACATGTTTTTAAATGTTTTAACAATATAAATTAGTAGGGAGCGTGGCCAAGCCGGACTGCAAGATGGCCGCATAACCTAGCGGCTCTGGCGGCAGAGCACCTAAATCCGACTTACATCCGCAGTGTGGTGAACAATCCGTAGAACATTTGCAGCCTACCTGCGTTGCCTGCCTTCAAAGACTCGTTCGGTGCCATCCGGAGCTGCGAGTGAGGAGGGGACTCGCAGTGGCTGTGAGAAGACGGTGCATTCCTTTTCCGGCCGAGTGAGATCTAGCAGTGTTCCGGAGTGGGGGAAACATCAAGCGGAGATCCAACGTCGGCCCTCTCAGACTGCACATCTGCCTGCGGTCACTGGGATCTGTGACTGCCGTTTGCAGTGGCCCGGGAGCATGGAGCATAGTAGACTGCTGGCCCCGGAGAACTGCCTTGGTGCCGTCGCTGTGGCTGGAAGCTGCGCCGTGGGGGCAGGGTGGTGTGTTTCTCCCGCCGACGATCGCGTCTCTCGCCTGCTTTCCCCGCCGCCTCCCTCAGAAGAATCCCCAGACCCGCCGCAGCTGCCATCGAGTGGCCGGGTCCGGGAGTAGGTGAGCGGAGACGGAGGACTGGGGGAGGGTGACATTATCCTCACCCAGAGGCCCCGGAAGACATATAGAGAGTGCGGTGGTGGGCGCAACTTTGAGCGGAGAGCTGCTGAGGAACATTGAGATGCGGCGTGCGGCTGGGGGGTCCTCGCGGGGGCCTACACTCAACTGCATTGCGGCGTGGGTCTATCCTGGTAGGCCTGGAAGCTCTGTGACCCGGCTGAGGAGGTGTGGGCCTGCAGCACCCGGTATTGAGGCAGTTGTGATCCTGTGGTGGCCTCGAGGTACGCAGTTTATGAATCACAAGCTGCCTTTGACACAAGAGCCCTGGTGGTTGCTTTCCTCCAAACTACGTACTTGAACACAAAGCTGAGGCCTAGTGGTGCAACACTGTGCAGTGACACACCCGGGCTCCCCCCTTTTATTTTTTTATTATTATTATTTTTTCTTTTTTTTTTCTTTTATCTTCTCCTTGACTTTACTGAGGCACCATTTGGAGGGCTTACATAAACGCACTGTGCCTTGTCGCTACCGTGGAGGACCGGGGTTTACACATTGCACACCCGGTGGGTTGTGGGGGCCGAATATCCTGCAAAACCTACGTAGACCGAGGCAGTATTGCATAGCGACCAGTGGGTCAGTACGTCTACGCTACTATCGGTGGTGTTGTGCTGGCCCCTAGCTGTGACTCCTCCCCGTGGGGTCGGACCGCTTCTGCACGGCGACATATCGAGGCTGCGGGATCCCTGTGAGGGCTAGCCTAGGAGTGACTCTACGGGCAAGACAACGCCAAAAGGCACAATGGGAAAAGCTGATAACAAACAGTCTAAGATCAATTTTGAAAAACGCTCTTTGCGTCTACAAGAACCTACTCCATCATCCTTAACTGTGGTTCCCGAAACACAAATGGACTCTGACCAGGAGGACGACATCGGAGTGCTGATGCGGGAGGTGAGAGGCAGCCTGAAAGCTATTGACACAAAGCTAGACAACATGGCGGACAGGATGGACCACATGTCAAAAAAAATTGATAAACATGAAGGCCGATTGGACACACTGGGGCAGCGAGTCTCGGGTGCAGAAGACCACCAAGAACAACAAGTGGAGCCGTACTCCGAATGGAGAAAGTTCTCGAAGTAATCAAGGCCCGCAATGAGGATTTGGAGGCGAGGTCCAGGAGAAATAACATCCACATCACAGGAATTTCAGAATCCACCAACATCCAGAATATGGAGCGATATGTGGAAGATCTACTACGTGATCTGTGTGCGGAGACACTCACACTGATGTTCCTGGTGGAACAAGCTCATCATACCCTGGCCTCGAGACCTAACCCGAGAGCCCCTCCAAGACCAATCATAGCTCGGCTTCTAAATTATAGAGACAGGGACACTGCCTTGAGAGCTGCCAGGGAGAAAGGTTACATTCAATATCAGGGCAACAAAATTGCCCTGTTCCCAGACTTTACCCAGGCTGTCCAGACAGCAAGAAGAGACTTTATCCCGGCTAAGAAATTATTACAACAATCTGGCATGAAGTACGCAATGTTGTATCCAGGAAAACTTTGTTTTCATACCGATCGTTAGCCCCTGTTCTTCACAGACGCAGGTGCGGCTTTAAAATTTGCGAAGCAGAACACTAGGCGACATCGACGACGGGAAGCTGAAGCCTGCACGAACCAGGAAACCAGATGAGTGATAATGACTCATGACCTATTATACGGGAGGGTTGGTTTAAAACATCCTTAGAAGGCTTTGGGTTATTAACTGTTTACACCAGACATGTGAAAATATGCTCTGCCACCCTGTCCAAGAGTGACAGGGTAGTTAGCTGGCAAACCCGCGCCCCCTGCGGGATGATTCCCAGTTTTACCATGTTCCGAGGGCTCCCTCATGTAGGGAGAAGATTTGTAAGGGATACACAACCTGATTGGGGGGTTGGTGTGGGTGGGGGGAGGTGGGTGGTTGTTAATGTTTGTTGTTGTAAGTCACAAGATAATTCTGCCGCGGTGTATCGTGACCGCATCTGTAGGCAGCGGGTCAGTATCAGGAAGTTACGTATGCTTCCACATGTCACACACTACAGCTATAGGGTCTCACTGAGAGTAAAGCTGAGAATTTGCAAGTATAAGACGATACCGGGTTTGACTCCTTGTAGAAACTAGCAGGAGCAGACTGGTACAATCCTATCTGTCAAGACACCAAATTTATATATGTCGCCTTCAAGAGACACATCTTTTAGGGTCAACACACGCGAGATTGTCCGCTGCTCGCTGGGTGTGAAGTCCATAGTGCAGGCTATTCTACTTACTCCAGGGCAGTGGCTATCCTCATTCGAAAGGGAGTCTAATGGCACACACACCACTCAATTGTACACCTGGAGGGACGCTTTATTCTGCTTCAGGGCACATTACACCATCGTACATTGATCATAGCCAACGTCTATGGCCTAATGTTGATGACCCTGAGTTTTTTCACACCCTCTGCCATAGAATACAATCTTTGGGTGACTCAGCGATCCTTTGGGGAGGGGACTTTAACATCACGATATCTCCACATCTGGATAGGCAGGGTGTGGCGCGAGCCCATCACCCGCAAGCGTCCATGGCATTGCAAGGTATCATACAAGATTATAAATTGACGGACCCTTGGAGGGCTCTCCATCCAGGAAATCGGGAGGGCACCTGCATCACACACCACCGTCAGGCCTGGTCCAGAATAGATTTTTGGCTTTTAACTAGGGACATGCAGACCACAGTCCAGGCTGCTACACATTACGCGAGGACTCTCGCTGACCATGCCCCGGTGGCCCTGACACTGTCAATTCCGCAGCCTTATAGACAGCCATTCTCCTGGCCACTCCCCACTAATGCCCTCTTAGACTCGGCATTCTGCGAGAGTATTAGAATGCATATACAAGATTACTTTGATCATAATACGGGTTCGGTGGAGTCCGTGGGCAGACTGTGGGAAGCATTTAAAGTATTGATTAGAGGCCATTGCATTGCAGAACAGGCTGGGGTCCTTCGAGACATTAGGAACACTTTGGGTAGACTTGAAAAAGAACTCCACACATTAGAGATGCAATATTGTGCGACACCAGCGCCCTCTCTACTGGCCGAGATATGCACTTCCCTTACGAAATATCAAGAAGAAGCTGAGCGCAAAGTAAAATTCTTACATAAACAAGCAGCAGCGCGCAGATATGGGGAGGGAGACAGGCCAAGCAAAACACTAGCCGCTATCATGCGGGGACCCAGAGGTTTCCCCCTTTATCACAGAATTAGTTACTGACAAGGGGGAGACAGTTCGCTCTCCACCGTACGTTCTGTCCATGATGCGAGATTTCTATGCGCACTTGTATACATCAGACATAAGCCTGACAGAGGTTCTGTTACTTGAATACTTTAATTCAATAGTATTGGTTTGGTTTGAACAAGCTCACAGGGAGTATATGGAGTTACCCTTTACAGTAGAAGATATTAAACAGGTAATTGGCAGTATCCCAGCAGACAAAGCCCCCGGCCCAGATGGCCTGACGGCTAAGTTCTATAAAGAGTATGCTGAACTCTTAGCCCCTCATCTCTTGAAGCTATACTATGAAGCTATTGAGGCAGGTCAGCTTCCCCCCTCAATGAGGGAAGGTATGATAATAACAATCCTGAAGCCAGACAAAGACCCGGCCAAATGTGATTCGTATCGCCCCATATCGTTACTAAACATAGATGCAAAAATGTACGCAAATCTTTTGGCCACCAGAATGCAACCTCTACTTACACGTATTATCCTTCCGGATTAGTGCTGTTTTATGCCAGGACGATCAACGTCCCACAACCTCCGGACGATATTTGCACTAATGGACTAGCTAGACCCTACCATCCAAGCTATAGCAGCCCTATTGGATGCCACTAAGGCGTTTGACTCCCTGGGGTGGAGTTTCCTTTTCCCCCTACTATGACGAATAGGTCTATGCCCACTGTTCGTTCAGCAGATCCAGTTATTATACACGAGGCCCACGGCACGTGTGAAAGTGAATGGGCTGGTTTCTGAGCCCTTCAGAATAAGCAGAGGTACACGCCAGGAATGTCCCCTCTCGCCCCTCCTTTTTGCAATTGCGACAGAGCCACTAATAGCCCGAATCAGACTACACCATGCACAGCGCAGTATAGGATTTAGCATCTCCCTCTACGCAGACGACATCAGACTATATATGGTCGATCCCAGCGTCAATCTGGCACCCATGATAAGAGAGTTGATCCGGTATGGTGAGCTCTCCGGGGTCCGAATCAACTGGGGCAAATCTGTCATCTTCCCTCTGACCTCAGGCACACACCCCTTTGACACTGAATACCCCATAACCTGGGCGACAGGACCGACACGCTATCTAGGGATTCGGCTGTGTGGAGACGTCGCTGAACTGTGGTCCGAAAACTATGGTAGGACAGTTGATTGGATCAAAGACAGAGTGTCCCGCTGGAAAACACTACCCCTGTCAATGATGGGGCGCATAGCACTGATCAAGATGATCATTTTATTCAAGCTCTTGTATCTATTTGTTAACATCCCCATCCCTCTTACGTTGTATTTTCATGGTAGAATTGGTGTGGCCGGGAAACAGCCCCGGATAGCATGGGAAACACTCACTCTACCCCAATCCCAGGGAAGGGCTTGCAGCTCCAGATTACATACTTTATGCTCACTGTGCACAGGCACATTTCCTCCACTACTGGATACACCCGACACCATTCCAACCACACGTAGCCATAGAGTTAGACAGAGTGGCCCCTCTACCGCTTGCAACTGCTGTCCTTCAACAATACAAAAGGCCCCGAGGGGAGGTAAATTCAGTGAAAGCATTGCGTTGGGCCTGGTCAGGATTATGTAGCAGAGCAAAACTGGACAAGCTATACGCCCCCTCTATGCAATTAGCGAAACACTCGCATATACACCCACTAGCGGACCGCAGAGCACATGAAAGGGCGACGCAACTTAAACTTTGCAAGGGTGCAGACCTCTTTCCTGATGACACCTTTTTAACAATACAGCAGATGTGTGGACAGACTCCACCCACAGCAGCTGACACGCTCTTGTATTATCAGATAAGGTCCTCATGTAGAAATAGCTATGACACGTTTCCTCGCCCTCCCCGACCCTGGCGGCCTTAGAGAGCGTGCTGGTAGTCGAACATGGCCGGAAGTTGATCACCCGTCTAAATAATACAATGCAACGGGAATCCCCAGTTCTCATTCCGGAGGCCAGAGTGGGGTGGGAAGCAGAAACGGGGACAAACATCCCAGATGAAAAATGATTCTTAGTCTGTGGATAGATGCGACTACTGTCTTCTAATTACCGGCTGCGACTGATACATTTTAAATTTATACACCGCATGTATCGCACCCCCGTACAAATGCCCCAATGGGCCTGCGATCGGATGACTGTTGCTGGCGATGTGGGGCCATGCAGGCCGGATTTCTACACGTAGCATGGGACTGCAGGCTGATAGCTAATTTTTGGGCACGCGTGGTTCAATACATACAGAACATTACAGGACATGCGTTACCCTGCACACCGCTTGCGGTGCACACTAGGGGATACTACTGGCGTTCCTCCCAAACGCAGAAGGCTGATGGCGATGCTGCTGATATTAGCAAAGCGCCAAGTAGACATTCACTGGAGAGCGGCTTGTCCGCCGACCACGAAAAACTGGATTACGAGTGTAACACACTGTAGAATGCAACTGGAAACATATTGGGAGCAGATGCCAGGGCGATCTCGCCCTAAAGATTTTTGGGGACCATTTGTGCAATGGCTTAGTGCTGTAAATATGGATGACCTCTAGAACTTTGTACTGTCTGTGATTGCTTTTCTTCCGGTGAAGTGAGTTAAATAATTTCTCAGTCAGCTACTATGTTACAGTCTGGGTGTATGTAATAATGCATATTGCTCACTGCCACTACATGCCATATATTATTGTGAGTCTCCTCTGTTATCAATGACATGTAATACTAACACGATTATCTGTAATCCACACACCAAAAAAATACTATGCTGATTGTCTTGTTGAATGTAAAGGTTCAATGTTTTGATACTGCAAATGCCAATAAAAACAAATAAAAAAAAACCAAAGACCAATATAAATTAGTATGGGTATATGACTTAAGTTATTATAATATGGATTTGGAAGCATAATAATAATGAATGAGATGCAATTGTTACCCATATTATCAATTTCTAGAGGTGTATGTAGGTAAACGCTGTCTTGGTAATTGTAATGTTTATGTTCTTTGCCCCCTCAATGGTTAGTGGCATTCTGATTGCCATGCACTTGTCATCTTGTGTATTTCTCTTGCCTGTGGCACCATACACCATGTTTTAGTAAATACTGAAGCTTGGCCTCAAGTCAAAAATTTGAAAGTAGTAATATAGAGTAACCACAATCCACGTTAGAGATACCCTAAATGTGGCAAATTGTCTCCCAACCCTGCTATTAATTCAATACATTTGCTAATTGTTTCCCCGAATACTAAATCGCTTTGGCTGTCCGAGTTAATGTGGAGCTAAAAACCCCAATATTAGACAATGTTGCTGTGAACTCCCTTTTCGGAAGGGCTTAGAAGTCTGTTTTCTCTAGCTATTTAGACATGAAATGACTCCAGTGTTGTCATGTGCCCGAGTTAGGTCTGGTAGGAAACAGTGCCAATTTACATGTACATGGTTCTTTCCTAACGTTGTCTACCCTCTGTAACATCAACTTTTGACACACATTTGACACACATTTGCATTTGTGACACTTGGGTTAGTTTCCAAGAAACACTGACCTTGCTGACACAAAAGAACTTCTGTAGAACAGTAGCACACTGCTTTGGCATTATGTGCAAGGCCTTCACGTGCGTGGCACACATGTGTTTGTTATTACATCCATATGGTGATGCAGCTATCTATGGAATACAAACAATAGGCAGCCTGATCACAATCACGGCTTGAGGCAAGGATGCCCTTTTATATATATACTAGCAGCCCGTCCCGACGTTTTCTGGGGCAGAAATAGAATGTGTGGCACATCACTTACAATCCGCTCCCTGTGACATAGGTGATTTATAATGAAAGTGTGCGCAACTGTGCCTCTGAATGCCTTTTCATTGTAGTCATTGGAAAAAAGCAAACCGTGAGGTTAGCAGCATTAGGTAAGTATCACAAAATGTAAGATTATTTCGGAGCGTTATTTATCATTGAGCTTACACGTCGTTATGTACCTGTTTATTGAAATTGGTACTTGAGCCCCCGCCTGAGCACCGGAGCAGTATGCAAAGCTTTGTGATCCCCGCTGTTAGGCTAAGTGGCTTGAGACCCCGCGTGAGCACCGTAGCAATGCCGCAGCCCGTGAAACCTTGCCCATTGGTGTTTGGCCACACCCCTCTGAAAACGTCCAGGAGAAGCGCCCCGTGAATGCGGCGCCCATTCAGGTTTTGCCACGCACCTCTGACAACGGCCAAGCCCACAACGGAGTAATGTGAAGGTTTTTGTTTACAATACCGTTTTTGCTTTTACCAGTAATGACGGGGAATGGCGCGCCCCGCGCCCCTCAATGCCACGCCTATTGGTGTGTGCTGTGTGTCCACGCCCCTCTCACAACGCCGATGCCCACAAGGGAGTCCTGTGAAGGTTTGTTTGCTGCGCCCATCGCTGACAGCACAACGCCCATGCCCACAAGGGACTACTTTACCCCTAAGGTTGTTTTACCTTTATAATGTATATGGTGGCCACTTGTATAGCCTTTGTCCATCTGCTGCAACTGTCCTTTCCAATGCTGTATTGGGTGTTGTGATTGGTGCTGTGGTTCCTGTGATTACCCACCTCAAAGGTTTGGGCTCTCTCTTTATTATATTAGTATAGATAAATATGGATATTTATATATATTGATACCCCTCGGTTCCTTTTCGCCAGAATTTGCAGCGCTCTCTCGTAAATCCCCGCGGCAGAACCACGCAGCATTTAAATCCACAACCAATTCCCCCAGCTGGGAGAAAAACTGGACCAACTCGCGTTTCTCTTCACCTATGTGCTTTTTTATTTAACCCTCACTGCATGGAGTTTCTCAAGCAGGCAGGCACAAATCTACGTGTTTCGGGATAGCATATCCCTTGTTCACGATCAATTTGGCTCCAGGCTCTCAGTCTCAATATAGTGAGTCACATTATTACATCATTTCCTGTTTGATGTTATTTTGGCCCTCAGCCTTCTGGATGATGTAGTTTTTTGCCATTTTTTTAATGCATTTTTTTATCCGTCTGCATAGCCTATGTCCTTCTGCTGCAACTGCCCTTTCCAACGCTGTATTGGGTGTTGTGATTGGTGCTGTGGTTACTGAGATTACCCGCCTCAAAGGTTTGGGCTCTCTCTTTATAATATTAGTATGGATATATATATATCATTTTGTTTCCAAATACAATCAGAGGAGATGCTTCTGCTGACTACGAAGGGTTCTGCCTGCTGAAACGTTTGCCTAAGAGCTAAATGACATCTCCATGAGGGGTGGCCAGTTTGTGACCAGGACGCAGTCCTACAATCTTACCCAACAGCTAAAGGGTTAGATCACCCAGAAGGGGGTTTCTTGGCAGACCATACATTCACACCCTATACACGTAGGATATGGTTTGCATCGTTGTAGTACTCCAAATTGCTATAAATAATGTATATGTATGCATATATAAGCTGTCACAAAAAGAAGGTGGAAGTCTTCATTTTATTCACTGTTTGAGACTCATTAAAACTTTTGTCTACTTCTATTAATCATTGCAGGACATATTTTATATACAAGAATCATTATGGTTCAATAAATATTGAAAAACGACCTATTGTGTACATTTATTTCTCTGAGAGAAAGAGAGCATGATTGATTGAGCAAAACGTTAGAGGTCTGTCACCACGGTTCCCGAGGGAACAGGGTTGTCATGTTCTAGTAGTTGTCAGAACTGTATTCTCCCTGCTTCAGCTTGGGTGGTGCTACCGGTGGCACTGTAAGCTATCTGGTCCAAGCAACAACATATTCTATGTATGCTTAAGTTTATGTAGTCCACGAACGTGCAGTTTCTACTGATTAGTGGAAACTACACAACAGTGTAACCTATACATCTAAGCATGAGTAGTTTCATGAGCAATGTTTTGAAAGCAAAGAAAACTCTGTACCAGCTGAAAGGCTGCGTAATCTTAGAAGCAGATATTAACAACTGAAAATAAAGATTTTGTTGTAATAAATAATGTAGGAGTAGGTCAGGAAGCTTAAGTTGACTTGAAATACACAGGATAAACACAAGCGTAGTATTTTCTGGAAATCTGCTGCTTGGAGTGCTGCAGAAAATGTCCTAAAGTGAAATTCCCTAGTTAAAGATCTTAGTTGGGTCTCCATTTGTATTCAGACAGTGTGTAGGATTGCTTGGTGACAAAGTCCTTGCTTAGCAAGATGTGAAGAGATAGAGTCTTGTCTCCACTCAGCCAAAGGTGATAATGCTACTGCTGAGTCAAACCCCAGCTGCATAAGTCTAGGTGTATTTAAGATGTTACACAGTTAAATTATGAGCCTGTTTTTTGTGCATCCTTCAATGCAAAGATGTTTATGGGTGCAATTCTATTCACACTACCCCTCAATGTGTAAGGGGGACTGAGTCAATCTGTTTGATGTCTCAGTTTAGGTGTTGGTAATGGCTTAGACGTATTTGGGGCTGCTTATACTTTGGACGAAGTTATCCTGTGATGCAGCCAGGTTTTGGAGGAAGCAGGAACTCTTGAACAGTGTTTTACCTATATTTTTAATATCCAACATACATGGCTATTGAGGAAGGTGCCTAATTCTCAGGTTTATGGACACAAATGCTATATTTGGCCTGCTAAATGGATCGTATTTGTGGAACATGCTCTTCAGGGCAGAAAAAAAAAGTTGACTGATGGCATTGTTGGTTTGCCCATCACTTGAGTAATTGCAACGGGGTCAGTGTTGTGTGTTAGCAGTCTAGTAGTTGGGTGGGCGGAGTTAGGTGGTCAGGGACAGGAAGAGGCAGAGGAGGGACAGGATGAGGGCAGTTAGAGTAGGGACAGGGAAGGCACTGGTTGTAAGAAATAAAGCTCTAGTTGAAACTCCACTAGTGTCCGTGATTACTTGTAGCAGGATGCTACAACTGGCGACGAGGGTGGGATGGGCATGAATGCAGCCCACACGTCCCCACCAGAGTGCCCTGTCCCGTGCAGCGCTGAAAGAAACAAAAAAAACGCTGCTGCGAAGGGCTGCCGCCTGAGGAGACAGGCCAGCAGCAGGTGACCCTATCCTTCCCAGCGGTGGCGAGGGAGCAGAGAGGGAACCCCGGCAACGAGCGCTGAAACGCTCGAAGGAGATAAGATAAGAAGCGCGCGTCATAAGCGCGAGTCCCGCCAGATGCGTGCGATTTCGCACCCGTGACGGAACAGGAGTCGGGAGCCCACTCCGACCCCGTCCAGCACCTCAGCACGAGGTAGGGCCCCTCGGATGTGGAGGACGCTGCCCCTGACAGCCTGGTGTCAAGCGCTGCCAAGCGCGTTGAGAGCGGAGCCCGAGTGCCGACGGTGGTCGGAAAAACCTCACGCCCGATGCGTGAGCTTCGGCATGCTGGCGAAAAGTAAGGCGGGAGCCCACCCCAACCTCACCTGGCAGTAGCAGAAGCCAAAGTAGAGTGACTCCTGACGTGTGGCCCGTGGAGCGGCCGGCCGGTGAGTCCTGAGTGACCTGGGGTGTGTGAACAAGAGAGAAAGCCTCGTGTGTGCCTGCAGTGACGGCGGCCATCTTGGAGTCAGGCGACTTTTGGGACAGCTTCCCTGTGCAAAGTGGAGGCGGCCATCTTAGGGTCAGGCGAGCTAGTTCCAAAAAAAAAAAAAAAAAAAAAAAAAAAAGAAAAGGAAACAAGCATTGGCACGAAGAGACTAACAAGCATTGCCGTGAACAAATAACAAGGACTGACGAGTAAGGTACAATCAAGCATTGACAAGTCTTCAACACCATCTTGTGCGTCCCACAATGTCGCAATCACCGTGGCGAGGTGACGTCAAGCACCTCTTTGCGGGAGGTTCGCATCTGAGGGCCCCAGAACCGGTCACCATAACAACGGGTGGAAGTATGGGCCCCAAGTGGCAGGAATGGCTCGAAGACTTCGAGGACTATCTCGAGGGATCTAAAGTGACCGTCGACAAAGACAAACTGATAGCCCTTCGAAATCTAGCTGGGCGCGAAATTAGCAAACTGATCAAAGATCTACCGGCTGCAGACACCGGAACGTACGACAAAGTGCGCGACGCACTGAATAAAAGATTTCTCCATAAAAGGAATGTAGACTACGAGCGCCACGCCTTCCACCAGGCGCGCCAAGGAAAAGACGAAGCAATGAGCACCTTCATCACTCGATTGCGGCGGCTATCGAGGAACTGCGACTTCGACAACTTTTCAACGGACGCCGCCATTAAATCACAGATCATTGAAGGGTGTCACTCAGAATCCCTCAGGAGACGACTTCTGAGGAAACCACAAGAACTGGATGACATCGAGGAGCTGACTCGCGTCTACGATCAGGCTGAAGAACATGCTGCCACCATTGAGTCAGGACACAAAGTGAGCAATGTACAGGTACATCGCGTTCAGGACCGTGGTGGTGGGCGAAGACGATCGAGAGACAAGCAGTGGACATCGCGACCGTCGTCTCGCTCGAGACGCTCAGATCACAGAAGATGGGAAACCGGTCGGAGAGAAAAGAAAACTGAAAGGACAAGGAGGTGTTTCAGGTGCGGTTATGATTACCCTCACATCGATGCCTGCCCTGCCATGGGCCAGCGGTGCAGAAAGTGTGGCCGCACCAACCATTTCGAAGCAATGTGTGGCGAATACAACAAAGAAAGGCGAAGTGGAACCGGAAGGTCGTCCCGATCGAACACGAGAAAACACCATGTTAGAGCCGTAAATGACACCGACGCTGAGTCCTCCAGCTCGCCCCATTCCAGCAGGGAGTCGCACAGGTCACGATGGGACCGCAGATCCCCGTCCCGGAGTTCCAGATCGTCATCTCGAGGCTCCGAATACACGAAGCACTATGCCAACATGATCGCAGACCCAGATCAATTGAAAAAGTACCCTCGGTTGCACATCAAAGTAGGGAATCACGACACCAAATTCGTGATGGACAGCGGAGCTTCGCTGAACTACATCCCTGTCACCGAGTACGAGAGGATGCGCCCCAAACCACCACTTGCTCATGCACCTGTCCGCGTCTACACCTGGATGGCCAAGAAACCCCTGCAATGTCTTGGCAAGTTCCCAACCACACTTGCGCATGACAACGTCACCATTGATGCAGTCATTCATGTCATCAAAGGGCCCGAGGTTGACTGTCTGCTCAGCCTGCCGACTGCGGAGCGCCTTCGTCTCGTGGAGATCCTCTTCAAAGTTTGTGATGACCAAAACATCGTCAATCGCTTTCCTCGCCTTTTCATTGGGTTAGGGAAACTGAAGAACCGTCAGATACACCTACATGTCAACAAACAAATTAGGCCTGTTGCGCAGCATCCCCGGCGTGTTCCTTTCCACCTTCAAAAGGCTGTCGAAGAAGTGATCAATGACCTCCTGTCTGCTGACATCATTGAACGCACGGACGGTCCGACCCCGTGGGTTTCGCCGGTGGTCGTCGTACCGAAAAAGGGCAACACCAACAAAGTGAGACTGTGCGTCGACATGCGCATCCCCAACACCGCGATAGAACGTGAACGTCATCCAGGACCACTTCTATGCGACATGATCTCGGCGTTAAATGGCGCCAAAGTCTTCTCCAAATTGGACCTGAACAAGGGCTATCACCAGCTAGAACTGGACGCCCAGTCACGCCCCATCACAACTTTTGCCACACATTTGGGACTCTTCCGTTATAAGAGACTGAGTTTTGGTGTGTCTTCGGCCGCCGAAATTTTCCAAGAAGCTATCAGGCAAGTCATCCAAAACATCCCTAACACGCTCAACTACAGCGATGACATATTAGTCTATGGCTCGGACACCCGTGAGCACGATATTGCACTCAACCGCGTCTGTCATGCCCTGCTTGACGCGAACTTTACCCTGAACAGAGACAAGTGCGAATTTCACCAATCTACCCTAAAATTCTTCGGTCACATCTTCTCGGGAGCGGGAATGAAACCAGACCCAGACAAAGTGGCATCCCTGAACAACACCAAGTGTCCTCAGGACGTCAGCGATCTGAGATCCTTCCTGGGGATGGCTAGCTATTGTGCCCGGTACATCCGGGACTACGCGACCATCAGCCACCCGCTCCGCATTTTGACCAAGCAAGGCCAGCCCTTCGAATGGACTCCCCAGTGTGAGCAGGCATTCACAGAGATCAAAAGGGCCGTGGAGTCGGCCGATAACCTTTCCTACTTCAACCCTAGACGCATGACTGAGGTCACTGTAGATGCCAGCCCCGTAGGGTTGGGGGCCATCCTGGCGCAGTATGATCATGACTCTGACCAGAGGCGTATTGTTGCTCATGCCAGCCGCAGTCTGTCCGACCCCGAGAAGGCGTACTCACAGCCTGAGAAAGAGAGCCTTGCGGTGGTCTGGGCATGTGAACATTTTCATGTCTTCCTCTACGGCAAGCACTTTACCCTGATCACTGATCACCAGGCGCTAGTCACCATCTACGGCAACCCCCGTGCTAAAATGCCCCCCAGAATTGAGAGGTGGGGCCTGAGGCTTCAGGAGTATACATTCACGATCGTACACAAGCCGGGGAAGTCTGAAAACCCAGCAGACTACATGTCTCGACATCCGCCTGCGTCAACCACCTCTCACCCTTCGATTGCTGAGGAATACATCCACTTCGTAACTGACCAGGCGCTACCCCCTGCCATTCCAATGGATGTGATTCGAGATGCCACCGCACAGGACAGCATTCTGCAAAAGGTTCTCAGCAAGATTCGAACCAACAGGTGGAGGCATGACCCTCAGGATACAGACGCTGAGCAAGACACCAAACACGAGTTGCAAGCATTCCGGCATGTACATGAGGAACTGTCGGTGACCTCAGACGGAATCATACTACGGGGACAGCGAATCGTGATTCCCAGAACTCTGCAGAAAGGTGTCATTGATCTCGCCCATGAAGGTCATCGAGGAGTCGTATCCACGAAGCGAGCGCTCAGGGAGCGTGTGTGGTTTCCTCTATTAGATCAAATGGTGGAATCCACCTTGAAAGACTGTCACCCCTGCCAACTGACAAGCAAAGGCGATCCCCCAGCTCCACTGCAGATGACTTCCCTACCAGCGGGAGTATGGCAAGAAATTGCTGTGGACTTCTACGGACCATTGTCTTCCGGCAAGTACGTGATAGTCATAGTGGATGAGTACTCTCGTTTCCCGTTTGCACAGTTCGTACCCTCCACCGGTGCCTCCAGTACTCTCAAGGTACTAGACGAACTATTTGCCACCTGGGGTGTTCCTCGAGAAGTAAAGACAGACAATGGTCCTCCCTTCAATGGACATGACTTTGAAGCATATGCCCGACACCTGGACTTCCGTCATAGGAGAGTCACTCCCCTCTGGCCACAAGCCAATGGCACAGTTGAACGATTCATGGCCACCATCAAAAAGACATTTCAGCAGGCCTGTGTCGAAAAGAAGGACTTACAGATCGCTCTCAACGAAGTTCTCAGGGCCTACCGGACAACTCCCCACTCGACCACTGGCAAGTGTCCGGCCACACTGATGCTAGGTCGCCCCATGAGAAACCGGATCCCGACCTGGGATGGAGCGCTGCGAGCTCTATCACCTACTCGCAACCATCTGGAGATGGCAGAGATGGACAAGAGAAACAAGGATAAGATGAAGTCGTATGCTGATGCAAAGCGAAGAGCCAGATCACCTTCTGTGCACGAGGGAGACCACGTACTGGTGAAACAAGATCAACAGAAGAAAACAGACTGTCGTTTTCGTGATGAACCACTACTGGTCACTCTGCAAAAAGGCACCATGGTGACAGCAGAGTCTGACCACCGTCGAGTCACGAGAAATGTGTCTCACTTCAAGAAGTGTTCCCAAGACTCAACTAGCTCATTGCTTGACCCCACTGTGTCATCCGATCCTGGAACCCCTGATCAACGTGATCTAGACGCCATGAATGAATCGGATGCACCCCAGATTGAAGAGGACACTGACGAAGTGAATGTAAGGCCGCGTCGCAATGTTCAGCGACCAAAGAGACTTATTGAAGAGATATGATTGAACATGTTAGCAATTTTGTTAAGAAAGGGGGAGATGTTGTGTGTTAGCAGTCCAGTAGTTGGGTGGGCGGAGTTAGGTGGTCAGGGACAGGAAGAGGCGGAGGAGGGACAGGATGAGGGCAGTTAGAGTAGGGACAGGGAAGGCACTGGTTGTAAGAAATAAAGCTCTAGTTGAAACTCCACTAGTGTCCGTGATTACTTGTAGCAGGATGCTACAGTCAGGTAGGGGCAGTTGCCGTCGGTGGTGGGAGTAGCTGCCGGATGGTGACGTGGGGAGGGGGAGGGGCAGGGTGGGGGGTAGTAATCTATGGATTACGGAGGGTTAAAGGTAAGTAAATATATAAATAAATAAAATGAATTTCGTTGCGCACTGCATCCCAAATGCAATGCAGTGCACGCAACAAAATTGGTTTTATTTATTTATATGTTTACTTGCCTGTAATCATCCGTAATCCATATATTACTACCCCCACCCTGCCCCTCCCCCTGCCCACGTCACTGCCCGGCAGTTACTCCCACGAACGACCGCTACTAGGTAGGGGTATGAAAGAGAGCGATCTAAAACCTTCCCTATCAATGATGGAATTTGCTGGAGTGAGTGCTTGCCCATACACTTTGCCAGCCACGGCTGCTGCAGGTAAGAGCGCTGGGGCCGGCTCAGGGTGGTTTCGAGAGGCGACAACAAGGGAAAATTAAATAAATAATTAATTTTTCTCGTGGTCAGCTCTCCACAAAATTTGCTCATAAAATCTTGTGTCTAATTGGCTTTCTACCTCTCCTGTGAAAAGCATATTGGGTGAAAAAAACTCCAAACTGCTTCCTAAGGTGGCAGAAAGACTGTATTGCCTTCTTTGGAGTGGAGGACTGGCCCTATGCCTGGGTAGGCTGCCTCGCCCTTCCAGAGGATTTGAACATAAAATGCCTAGTACTCTGTTACTTTTCTGTTCCACCAGGGCATCACTTTGGGTGTATATACCCCCATGCAATTTACGGGGGGCAAAAAAACTGTTAGTGCAGGGGACTGCCCCATGCACTATACCGGGGTAGGCAGAAAAGCTCTTAGTGCAGGAGACTTAGAGGATCAAAGACTTATGCCTCTAAGGGCGGCACCCCCACCCCAAATAATACCAGGTGTCTAGGTGAGTGATTTCCAGCTTGGGAATCGCCTCCAAGGGTAAACGTGCAAGCAGAAACATATAAATAAAAGTCCAAGGCAGCAATACACAGGATTACTAAACCAACGATACATAATACCCTCTTTCAATAACCCTCAATATAAAGTATCAAACATGATTATCATCAATAAGAAAGCTTTTCAACCCAACCATCCCTGGGTTTTGTACCATGCATATTGGGATGTAATATAACGTGTACTATAACCTAGAATGCTTTGGCTTTACTTAGAGAATACATAAGTATTTTCTACACAAGCACTTCCACTGATTTTGTTTCAAAGCCAAGCTTTAAGGCACGTCCTGGATTGGTTGCGACCAAGTTACAACCACTTTGCATTTGAGCACCCTAACAAATAAAATGGTCTGGGTACAAAAAGGGCAATGGCTCCAAAGAAAAACCTTGGTCTTGCACTTTTTATTTTATTTTTAGATATTAAATACTGATAAAAGTGGGTGCGATCTGAGGGGCATGATGTGACCATACTTTTTCAATTTATGAAAACCAGTTCCCGTACTTTTTGTAGAAAGACAACCATCCCGGGATGGTTAATTCCAATAGTTTAAATGCCTTAGGTCAAGTGGTAGGTAGGGAGTCTCCTGTATTGTGCAACCAAAGATTGTCAGACAGCTAAACAAGAAACAAGCCTTCTTGCCTGAAAGAAATGTAAATGTGTGCAACTGGTTAATCTGCAAATGTAAAGGGTGCTTGGAAACGGTGTTGGCTTTAGCTGATGGAATCACTTGAAGATTCCTGATGACACCGATTTATTTTATTTGAGTGGTTGTGATAGTGCGTGCTTTTAAGGGACAATTACAAAAAGAATTGCTCTACATAAAATCTGGGTATTAATAAAATCTATATTTTGGAATCACCATTTTATCCTACAACGTTTTGCACATTTTGTAGCAGTCTATCTTATACTGTGTGTAATGCAAGTTTAAAGTAATGACTTACATATTCATGGGGCATTCTGTTACAGGCTAGGACCTCATATCATTAAAATACACTGGTCACTACTCTCCACTGCACCAACCAAGATTCAGTTCTATGACTCTCTGGTTATACCTACAGACCTCTGCAGTGCATTAACGGATAGATGTTGTATATTGTACTTTAGTGCATTTCCCGCTGCTCAACTTAGCTTCCGTTTATTTTTCATTTAAGCTGCTCATTATTTTATATGTAGTTACCTGAAGGTGAAAGACCTTCAGGGAATATGGGGCATATTAGCAAGAACCTTGTTAAAATTAGCGCAGTTTTAGCGGCAGAAAACTGCAGGACATCTAACCTGGGCTTCTATTGGACTTCTATAACGCATATTAGCAAGCCCATTATCGCCGTTTTAGCGGCAGTTTCCTGCTGCTAAAACGGCGATAATTTTAATGAGGTTCTTGCTAATATGCCCCTATATTTTTTTCCACGCTTTTGATCCCGCCCCCTTTAAATGTGGCATCTCATTTCCCATTCTAACTTTAATGCCCTTGGACCACTGACTGCAATAGTGATAAATTCTAGTACCTGGGTTTAGAAAATGTAAATTCTTACAAGTTGGACTGCCTTGACAGAATCTATATGGGTTATGTAATCTACTTTAAATATGGAGACGCTTACAAACCGTGCTCTTGTTAACATACCATAACATGACTTAACAAGGATGCACTGCTTTTCTTTCCGCCATTTTGATATTCCTCCGACGTTCTAAGCAGTGCGAACAGACTGAAAGGAGCGTCAATGCAGATTGCCCATGAACTGCTGCTTGAGAATTCCACTAAAGTGAAAGCCTATTGACAAGGAAAAATAGAGATGAATTGGCGCTGACAGCCAAGCAGTGGCCGTGGAAATACACTGAAGTAGATGCGACAGAAGCAGCTTCGCCTCAAGTTGCTCACACAGCAGTCTGTGGACACATCAAATCAGACAATGTGCGCCGAGGGTGAGCTGAGTGACATACTCGGTTTGCTTCAAGTGACCTAACTGCAATAGCTGCTACGAGAAAACACTTTAGTGCTGCATTGAAATTCCCGAAGCATACCTTTTACTCACCTCTGCAGGCTCTGATCAGATAATGACTTTTTTTTTTTTTTTTTACTTTGTAGCAGACAGTTAAAAAGAAACGTGCCCTGTGGAAAAAAAACAACATGACGGATTTCGAACAGTAAGCGTGCTCCTCTGGCAAACTGGGAGAAAAGCCGTCAAAAAAGTGTAACCCTGCAGCACTTTCAGATTCCTAGTGAGCGGTACATTCATTAGATATATAAGGGTCGGAGAGGGTTATGGCACTTGCTGGGAAAAAAATAAAACAACATTGATTGCCGTACGGACCGGAAGAAGGCAAACCCAAATATAACTTCTTACTAGAAAACGGTCAAAAGGTTGAAAAAAGCAAACTGCTGAAAATAACATGGACTCATGCAGAGGTTCTCGGCTTAAATTCAATCCCGAAAATGCAAGAAATCATTGATACTACAGCGAAAAACAGCTACATATTTCACAAACCCCAGAGTGTCAAATTGATTTAACCTTGCTGGTATTGGAACTCATCTGCATAAAGGACTCTTAACACCGTTCTACCTGGTCTGCAGTATATTGACAAATTGGAAGGAGGCAGCTGCTGTGGACTTAATTAAATCATGTAATTAAAAAACAGCATTAAGTAATGATTAATCATTTCAAGGACTTTTCAGGGCCTCATTATGAGGGTCTTGTTATTGTGCGTAGTAACTCTTGCCCCTGAGGGTGGAGTTACCAGGGAATACAAGTAGGATTCAAGGAAGTTTAACTGGGGGACTCAGTAACTCTGATTCCAGTTCCACAGTAGTTCCTCGTTTTTCCTCATCATTTCACCTGGATACTGAACCTTCTTTCAGCAGTAAATCCTCCATAAGAAACACCATGGGCCTCATTTATGAAAAGTGACGCATCGCTGCGTGAAAACAGCGATGCGTCACTTTTCATTGCGCCCTCCTTGCAACACCAATGATGCGTCATATTTACAGTATGACCCATCATGTCGCAAGGAGTTACAGATACGGCAGTATTTCTGACGTATCTGTAGGCGCAAAAGTGACGCATTGCTGGAGTGTGTCACAAAAGTGATGCAACTCCAGCAATGTGTCCTTTTACATGGGGCAAGCCCCATGTGAAAGGGCTTGCGTCAGTCTTATGCCTGCTGTGAGGCAGGCGTAAAATTTTGACGCATTTGAGTCCTAGAAGTATTTCACTGCGTCACTTCCATGACCCTTTCTTGCGTCAATACGCCCCCCTTGCATACATTATACCTGGCGCTGGTATAATGTGGCGCAGGGGTTTACAAAGTGACGCATCTACCTAGATGCGTCACTTTGTAAATATGGCGCAACAAGGAGCATTTTTTACGCCACTGGTGTGTCATAAAAAGTGACACACCGGCGGCGTAAAAGTGACGCACAGCCTCATAAATGAGGCCCCATGGACCTGCATTTTTTACTGCGGATCTTCTAATCCTGAATCACAGGTAAAAATTTTCACCAATGAATGGGGTTCATGTTGATCACGTAATGAGGCCTTTAATAGAGTAAATCATTTCTCTTGCTTAGGTATAATAAAGAACAAGCATGTGTGCTTAGACATATCAAACACTGGGTTTAGACTTAAGGGACAAAAGCATAAAATGCTTGTGAGTACAAGGCAGAATTCTCAATATTGCATAAATGTTACTTGTGTAAACAAAATGACTGTGACCAGGCATTAATTTTTCAAAATGATTTGCCATAGAGTAGGGACGATTCCTGAGGATGACTTCTTTCAACATTTCCATGTGATTGAAGAAGTAATAAAGTGATGAGGCGAGATGTTGTTTACATACCTATATTACTGTTCGACTGATTATAGTAAAGTGAATATCCAACACAGATCAATCACCAGATGTAGATTTTGGTGGATTCGGGACACTTGCCAAAAACAGTGGATGCTGCATCCATCCTATTTAGAGTGTGTTAATACCTAGGCATTCTACATAGAGCTGATATGACCTCTGCAATTTTTTTTTACATATGTGTTACATCTAACAATCTCTAAATTAGGCCCCAAGTCTGAAAATTCCCATGGACAGCTCTGCAGGGCCTTCCACCCAAATATTAGGCAGTCAGGAATAAGGAAATTAACTGGATGTGAGTATCTGCAAATATCCATGCACAGACACTCAAACTACATGATGCTATTTGTTGAACACATAATGTCTCTTAATCACTCATATGAATAAACACAGCATATCTATCTATCTATCTATCCTGCCCAAATTTTGAATTCAAAATATTGTGACACATAATGTCAAAAATATCGTCAAATTTAATATTGAAGGACATTTTTTTTCAACAAAGTTTAGATATTGTTAAATAATATATATGTTTAAATATTGGTATATTTCAGGTCATTGTTTTATGCTATTTGTTTGAATATATTTTTGGTGGATGTATAGTGTAGAAGTGGAATAGGTTGATGCATACTTTGTTGTTCAACTTGTTTTCATAAACTGTGTAGGATGTTCTTTTTTAAATTTCTATTTTTTTGCCTTTTTTCTTTAATATAATTTTTGCATGTGCAAATAGTATTTTTGTGTATATTCTTTTAAATTACCAAAACAATTTAGATGCAGGATGTGGGGTTTATTCAGGAAATTGGGTGAAAAGTTTTAAAAACGTAAGTTTTTTTTTAATTGCTTTAATTTTGTATTTGTTGTGTTCAATTCTTGAAGATAATTTTATAATATTAGATGTATTATTTAGATATAGCAGATTTATTTAAATTTAAATACTTTTATTAGTTAATGTTTAATTTGTATAATAAAATAATTATATATATATTTCAGTAAACTATTTGAATGTTTATATTGCTTGATTATATATAATTTTTTATGAAATATTAATTATTTAAAAAACATACTGAAATGCAATTTAGAATGTAATACCATTATTACTGTATTTATATAATGTATCGATTTTTTTAATTCATTTTTATATTTTTACTGACCATGTTATTGTATTTTTATTCATATGTTGATTAAAACATTTCAAAAGTATGTATTTTAATTTCTATCTATTTTGTGGCTTAGTTAGCAATTTTTGCTGAGCAATTATTTCTGTTTCCTATTTAATACTATTTTAAAGTAATTATAATTTGGTTTTAATATTTTATTTTATATATTTATTTGTGTTTATGAATATTTTATAAATATTTCTTATTTATGTTTTTAGAAGTTTTTTAATGTTTTGATTGTAGTCTGTGAATTGTATTCATAATATATCAATGTGTTTTATTTGGTTGAATACTATTTTATATATATTTTATTAAGTTTAGGTATATCAGAAAAATGGCATAGTGAATCTACCCTTCCCAAAGCTGAACATTTTCCCAAAATGTGCCTTCGAATGGAGTGGGAATATTCAATCTATGATTCTCAAAGTCCAACGCTTTCCCAAATGTGGCTTAGATTGGAGCGGAAATTGTAAATTTACACTATATGATGTTTAAAATGTTCTACAATCTATTATAGTTTGGAGTTGAAAGTATAAATTAACACCCATTACTGTGTTGTGTTAGAAAAAATTATAAATCTTTTGTCTGTATGTGGTTTATAGGTAAAAGTAGCTTGTATATGTCAATGAAAATAGTTTAAGAACACGCTTAGCTTTAAATTTTAGGCTATCAAGTAAAAATTAAAGAATGACACGCTGCTTATGTAAGGTAAGGTGTATTTTCTACATTTAGGGCCTGATTACGAATCTGGAGGTTTGAAGACCGCCAGACTCGGGGTGGCATGGCAGTGGCGTATCCAGCCACCGCCGCACCGGCTGTCCGACTGCCCCATTTGAAGATGGCCCACGGGACTGGCCTGGGGCTGCCGGCACCACCAGTGAACTGCTGGTGTTAGAACAGTGGTCAGAGGCCACAATATGCTTATCTGGACCGCCGTGGTCCTGCCAAGCATATTATG
Source organism: Lissotriton helveticus (assembly GCF_964261635.1). Taxonomy (NCBI): domain Eukaryota; kingdom Metazoa; phylum Chordata; class Amphibia; order Caudata; family Salamandridae; genus Lissotriton; species Lissotriton helveticus. The sequence goes on along the minus strand of NC_136059.1, from coordinate 1,594,696,438 downwards.
AGTTTCCTCTCCTACATGGTTTACATTGAGGTTCTTCCTCCATGTAAACCTTCGAGGAGAGGAAAAAAAGGGGGCCCTACAGGGCCCCCCTGTGCCTCAATCACATGTGGATGCACACAGGGGGCATAAAATTTACTTTGCATTACTTAGCACAAAGGGTGCATTATATGGGTGGTACATGGGTGTTCCAATGCAACCACCCCTGCCTTTTGATGCAAAACCCTATTTTCAAAGAACTGTAGACAGGATTTTGCACTAAAAGTTAAAACCACTTGAAAGTTGGCGCTAACGGGATAAATGTTTTTATTTCTCCTTTCTTTGTTAGCTTTGTATGTGTGCTGCACTGTGTAGCACAAATACAAGGTGGGAAAAACATTTAAACGTGTCTAGGCATGGTATTTTGTACAGGAAGGCTACCTTCCTGTACAAAACCTGTGCAAAACCCACTCACACACCCTATAGCTATGGAGTTGTGGTGTGTGTGGTGCTCGGCAGCTGAAATCAGCGACGGTGCTGGGGGGAGAGCAGGAGAGAGCCATATATCCGTACATATGGCACTCTCCTGCACTTTCCCTGTCACACAATGTAGCGCAACCTCTTTGGGGATTGTGTTGTGTTGCGTGCATTTGTTGAAAATCTGGCCCTTAATCTCTGAAATTGTAGTTAAAATTCCACAGCAGGGGCATGGCAGCAGACTGTGGCCCAAGAGGGCTCCAGGTCGTTGGATAGCCGTTGTGTGGAAAAGTAAATTTTGCCATGTTGTATGTGCCTACGTGTTCCCCATATTTTGTTATATGTGCATGATCGATATGCATGTATTCCCCTCTGATCGATTAAAGACGCAATTACAGTTGTGTCCATCTCTAGTATGCCAGTTTCCAGTCTTCGTGAAAGCAACGAATATTAGGCCTATGTAAACCTACGTTGCCACATTTTACAGTGTGCACGTTAATTCATTGAATTGTCCCCGTTTCTAGGCCTCAAAAGGGCCCGGACTCAGATTCAGCTCCTGTCTCCTGAACACTCTCCGAGGAGCGATACAGCCCCCACCTGTATCCCTGACCCTTAGCTTACTTCTTGCCATGCAGTGCCCGGCCCGGCCTGGCTCTGCCTCCCAGTCTGCCAAGAATATGTTATGATTCTAGTTATCAGTCCAGCCCTCCTTCTCTGCATTCCTAAGCTACTGAATCGCATCAATAGTTTCCGTCATGGTCTAGCCTTTATGTCTCCATGTAAGAGAAATACTGTATTAATATTCATAGAATATTCCTCGCACACGCACTACATATAGAATTATGCATGCACCAGTCTTAGAGTCTATTGGCCTTTACCCTGATAACTTTTGGATTCTATCAACATGTACTCTAAACACCAGATACTAGATATGCCTGGGTACATGTCGCTCCGACACTCCAGACTTTAGTCTCCTCTTCTAGCGCAGAAGTCATAGCCCCCAGTTCTCCCTGGTAACACGTCATTGCCCGTTTGCGCGCACCACTAGGTTAGAGGTCCCAGCTGCTCAGGTAGCCCCCTCCATGTTTCCGCCCCGTTTATGACATATTCTGTTACGTTTACATCACATGTCCATGTATACGCCCTGTACACGCCTTCTTGTTACATCATTTTGCCCTTATCTTTCGCGACTGTTACAAACCACGCCTACTGCTACGCCTACTGTATTGAATGTAATGTATTTGTTTTGGTATATATACTAATGTATTGTTACTGAAAGTTAGCGCATTATTTCCCAGATCCTGCCCCCGGCAGCTGCCATCCTATTCCCGTGCAGGCTGTCCTGTTCCTGTCCTTTATGCCTGATTAAAAGCCTGTAAACTCCAGCTACCTCGAATTTTGACTCTTATTTATTGAGCTATCTGTTTATATGAGTATCCTGAAAAATAGAACCGGTAATTAATTATTTATTTACCACATAATGGCGCCCGAACAGGGACTTGCCCTTTCCCCACGTGCCGGAGAAGCCACGCAGGCCCCCTGATCCTCTGCAGCCGTGACGGAACCATACCGTGCACGTGCAGATATTTCTGCTTCAAGTATCCCTCAGGCCCACGGAGGAGACGGAGGTTGCGGTCCAGCGTCCAGACGAGGCGGTGAGGAACGCGGCGAGTCCCGACCAGAGCCCAAGCCGAGAGTCCAAGGTCCGAGGTATCCGGAGGCCCACCTGTAACTGAAGTCCGAAGTTCGTCCGTCCGTCGTCGTATCAGTCCAGTCCAGTCCGAGGCCTTCCGTTCTTGCTGCCCGGTGAGTACCGTTGCTGGGGTAGTATCTAGACAGGGTCAAGTAATTTGTCTCTGGTCCGTGGGTTTGGGTACACAGATCCAACACGAAGTGTCCACCTAGGTGGATGCGGGTCCTGACGTGTCTCTTTATGGGACCGGTAAGTTTCGTACTGTTTTAGCAGTGCATCTAGTTATCCTAGTAAGTTCTGCTCTCGAGAAATTCATGTGTTCTGTTCTCGGTATACCAGGTAATATTCTGTTCGAACTGTTATTATAAATGTTATTCCATGTGTTTTCAATGTCGTGGTATGAGTGATTCGTTTTTCAGTTATTATTGTGTTTATTGTGTATTGTATTGTGTCCAGACTCCAGCCTAAATTATGCCTTTGTTCTCGAAATTACGTCAGTTAAGAACTAGAAAAGGTCTGCTCGAGGAAGCAGTTCCTGTCCCGCCTAGGGACAGTCCAGGTCATTTTATGTACCATAAGCATGGCATAAGTGCCATATTATATCTAGACTTATGGGTGGAGTACACCAAGGAATTAGAAGAGAAATATAGATGGCCCGTGTCAGGTACATGGGATGCCGAGTGTATCATGCGAGTAGAAGAAGCATTATGTAAAAAGAAAGCCAGACAGTCCCAGAAAGATGCCATTGAGTTATGGCGCAAAGAATCTCATAGAAGAACAGAAAAAGAAATCAGAAAGACAGAATTAAGTAGAGAATCCTCAGAAAAAGCCCAAGAAAGGGAATTAATCGAAGTAGGTGAACGAGTTAAAGCCGAACAGTCAGACAGACAGAGAAATGCCCTCATTAAGGGTATGTATCCTCTTCTTGCCGAGGGCTTGCCGAAAGCAACCCCGGAAGCACCATGTAATTTTCCGCCGCCATTAGTTCCGATTAAGCTACGTCACAAACCGACCGCAGCTGATATTTTTCTCTCGTCCTATTTGGACGACACAGTCCCAGAATATGCAAATCCTGTTCCACCAGCTCACGTAAATAATGTAATTCCTGTTCCTCCAGCCACCGGGGCACCCGTTACAGCACCTGTTACGGTACCCCCGATCCAGCCTACAGTACATGTACCCGCTACGTCAGTCACTCTTCCAGCACGTACAATACCCGTCGACGATTCTAGTTTAGGGGCCTCGGGGGGAAGTCCTCCTGGAACCCCGCCTCAACACAGACGTGTGACATTACTCGAGCTACATGCCCGAGCGTTACAGCGGTCACCCAAAAATCAGTCAGTTGCAGATATCAAACGAGCTCTTACAGAATGCCGTTATGATCCAGTCCCAGGCGATGATGGTATGGTCCTGTATTCATTGCGTGTAAGACGGGTGACCGAATATTTGGACACCCTACCGAATATGAAAGAATATCTAGACAGAATATATAGTTTCATCCGTACAGGAGCAGATCCAGAAAGTATTGGCGAGGCCATGTCTCAAAGAAAAGTCGAGATCCAGCTCATGCTTTTGAAGTTTCTAATTAATTGTTTGATAAGAGAACAAGATTATCCGGATAAAGATCCGGAAGAAATGAAAGTCCTGACCAGGTGGAGTGACCATATAGCCGAGGGAAAACACAAGACACAGAACTGTATAGACAGTATGTACAAGAAAATTCGTAAGGAAATAATAAAGTTACACGAGAAACGCAAAGCAGCACAAGTGTCCGAGAAAGAAGACGACTCTCCTACTGAAGAGGTAGACGACGAGAATCCCTCCAGAATAGCGTATGTAGGTAAAACTAGACTTCCCGACCGACATTCATGCCTAGAACACAAGAAAGTTTTTCCTCTTCCAGCACCAGAACAAGGTTCTCTTGAGCAAGTATTTCAAGCTACCGATCACATTCTGAAATCACGAATCGGTTACAGTGAACTTAGTACCATGCATGAACAAGAATTAGCCCGATCAGCAGTCCGATGGACTACCGATTCTACCACTTTTCCAGACGAAATAGTGGCACAAATGTTTCTGAAATTGCCCCCAGCCGAGCAGCGACTGGTGGGTATGTATATGATCCAGCACCTCATTACACTGTATGAGGGACAGCATTCTGATCCAGGTCCGTTACATGATGTTCTGAACGAGTTACTCCAGTATAGATGGAGAGGTCTAGGTACCGATTTAATTAGTGTCATTCTAGAACAGCGCCACAAATATAGAACGTTTCTGAATCCGCATTTTGTTCATGTCTCACCTCCAGAAAGTAAATCATTTTTCATAGATAGACAGCATCCGTTACGAGAAGTACATCCAGTTAGAGGAACGGGTGGTGGACTAGAACGAGTATTTGTTTACACCCCTATTACAAAGATGGAACTCTTAGAGATGAAAAAGTTAATTCCCTGTCACGACAAAGATCCAGCAGGGTTCCACCGTGAATTAAAAGACATGCTCCGTATGGGAGAATACACGTATCCTGATATTATTAAAATGTTAAAGGTCCTGTTGCCCGCAGGGGTATATGAAAAACTCAAGGAAAAAGAATGGCAGGTGGGAGAGAAAAAGATAGATTGGACAGCTCTAGAAGCTGAAGATACTTCACGAGTACCAGGTACCGGTCTAGGGGCTAAGGTTAAAGAATTGCCCGAGTTATTGATTCAGGTTTTACCAAGGTTACTAGCCACGAAAAAGGAAGATTGGGATGCAATCTCAGCATGTAAACAGAAACAGGATGAAGACACTAGTGATTTTTATTCTAGATTTGAAAAATGTTTTATAATTAACAGTGGTCTGAAGACGAGTAGTGAGTCGTACCCTCATCTTTTTGTTACCAAACTAGTCGAGAATTCAAGTCCACAAGTTAAAAATCGAGTATTGAAAGTCGAAAGTAGTTGGCAAGCTAATACTCCGTCACAAATGCTCCAGATGCTCCAGTATCACCAGAATAGAATCAGGGAAAGAGCAAGAACACGAAAGGAGACGTATGAAAGATACGAAAATGAAAGTATTAGTTGCACAATCTGTTCCACAAGACAGTCAGAAGAGGGGTCCGAATCAAGCCAGTCATCCTGCAGCTCCCGTTAAAGGGACATGCAATTACTGTAAACAGCCAGGTCATTTCATAAACGAGTGTGCAGTTCTGAAACACAACATAGCCACTGGTAAGACTAAAGAAAGACCACGTCCGCCTAGACAAGAACAAGTTTCACAGACTTCTCAGTCACCACAGAATGCACAACAGACAGTTCCAGCACCGCAGCCTATCGCTACAACACAGCATGTTACACAGCAAATGTACCAGTATGCCCAGTCAGAGTATCCAGAGTATCAACAGTATTCATGAAACAGCCTAGAGAGGGAGGTAGGCTTGCCTCTCATCGAGATACCTGTAGATCAAGAGGGTCCCTATGTACACAGTCAAGTATTAGGGAAAGACAGAAAGTTTCTGATTGATACAGGGGCAAGTAGGACTACTATCAGTCATGACGAGGTTCCAGGGGCTCTGCTCTCAGGCTCTAAAAATGTTTCCCTTGGATTTTCAGGAAAGCCAATTGTTAATGAAATTTCAAAACCAGTTTCCTTAGAAGTTGGTCCATTGTCCCGAACTACTGATTTGTTACTTACGAAATCATGTCCAGAAAATGTGTTAGGTATTAAAACACTGAAGGAATTAGGTGCAGTAATTTGCTGTTCCCCAGAAGGAATCCGATTGTTTTTACGTGACTTCAAAGGTCACTATGTATTACGTGATTTTGATCCAAGACTCTTGAATGTCCCGCAGCATTTATGGGTGCAAGGTCCAACTGATGTAGGATGTATGCACATCACACCCCATCGTGTGACTCTCAAACAAGGAATAGTCTTGCCACGAATCAGACAGTACAGATTGCCACCTGAGGCTGTAGCAGCCTTATCCAAAATTATTGACGAGCTTATTGCTCAAGGAGTGGTTGTAGAAACTGACTCCAATGTATGTAATTCTCCTATCATTCCAGTCATGAAACGTACTGATCCAAATGCACCTCCAGTATATCGATTAGTGATTGACCTTCGAGAGCTTAATAAATGTATCATACCCCAGTATCCAGTAGTCCCAGATATTTCTTCCCTATTGACAGCCATTGATTCTGAAGCTACATTTTTCACTGTTATCGATCTCAAGAATGCATTTTTCAGTGTCCCCATTCATCCAGACAGCCAGTACCTTTTTGGTTTTTGTTTAAATGGAAGGAGCTATAAATTCACACGAGCTCCTCAAGGTTTCACAGAAAGTCCTAGTATTTACAGTCAAGCACTTAAGAGACAACTAGACAATATTCACATGCCCAACTGACACTGCCCTGCTCCAGTATGTCGATGATCTACTGATCACAGCCCGTTCTGAACGTGACTGCGAGCGTGCGTCACTTACAGTTCTGTATTTCCTGGCCGAGCAGGGGCACAAGGTGTCCCCTTCGAAGCTTCAGTTCTGTGTCCAGCAAGTGATCTACTTAGGCCACTTACTGTCCAAGTGGGGTAGGCAGTTGACACCAGACCGTATCCAGTTAATAGCGAGTCTTCCACAGCCCAAGACACAGAAGGAGGTACGAGCTTTTATTGGCCTCACTTCTTATTGCAGAAAATGGATTCCTCAGTATGCATTTCTAGCCAAGCCACTGATACAGTTAACGACACAGGAGGCAGCCGTATCGACTGTCCTCCCTTGGACCCAGGAACATACATTTGTTTTTAATGAATTAAAGAAAGCCTTATGTCAAGCACCTGTTCTAGCTACACCGAACTACAGTAAGCCTTTTACACTTTTTGTCACAGAACGTGATGGTACTGCATTATCTGTTCTCACACAAGATCAAGCAGGACAGTACAAGCCCTGTGCTTATTTTTCAAGCACATTAGATCCAGTAGCCCAGGCGCTGCCTGCGTGCCTCAAGTCAGTTGCAGCCACAGCTCTAGCAATCAGACAAAGTGATTCCATAGTGTTAGGACACTCCCTGACAGTACAAGTTCCACACTCCGTGGAAGTTCTTTTAAACCGAACACAGACTCAGCACTTGACAATTGCACGTTTAACAGGTTATGAACTGACACTGTTCCAGCCACACATAGAAATCAGACGCTGCAACATTCTAAATCCTGCTACACTGTTACCGTCAGTTACTTCAAATCCTGCCACACATGACTGTGTGGAAGTTGTTAACACTATGACAAAGCCAAGACAAGACCTGACAGACTTTGCATTACCTAATCCCGACCTGACACTTTATGTGGATGGTTCATGTATGAGAACTAGTACAGGAGAACTAGTAGCCGCGTATGCAGTGACTACTGAAACTGAAGTTATAGAAACACATCGTATTGACACCCTGTCTGCTCAAGCAGCAGAGCTAGTCGCTCTGACCCAAGCCTGCATACGTGCCAAGAACCTGAAAGTAAACATATATACAGATTCACGTTATGCATTCGGAGTCGTACATGACTTTGGAGTGCTCTGGCAGGAGAGAGGTTTCATGACTTCTCATGGAACCAAGATTCAGCATGGTCTCCTCATTCAAGCTCTGTTAGATGCAATACATTTACCGACAGCTATCGCTATCATGAAGTGCAAGGCACATACGAAAGTTACTGACATCATTTCCCAAGGTAACGATCTAGCAGATCGAACAGCCAAGCTTACAGCTCAGACTCCAGACATTTCAGTTAACACAACACAGACACTCACTCCAGATCCGACTACTTGTATGACTGTCAAGGACCCTACACAAGATGTCATAGACATACAGTTACATGCTACTCCCGATGAAATCAAGAAATGGTCCGAACAAGGAGGGGTCCAGACAGATCAAGGATGGTTGACGAAGGGAAAAGCCACATGGTTTCTCCCCGACTCTATGGTTCAAGTCATTATTAATACCGCACATAGTCCAGCACATCTAGGAGAAAAAGCTATGTTAGACAGTATTCAGAACCTTTGGTTCAACAAGCACTTACGAGCTGCAGCCAAGCAGAAAGTCCGTACCTGTATGATATGTTGTCAATTCAATCCAGGTAAAAGTGTCCCGGTGGAACAAGGTGGATTCCAACCTCCTGACCACCCTTTTGAAGTCCTCCAGATGGATTATATTCAGATGGAGCGATGTCGAGGTTTCAAGTATGTCCTCGTAGTTGTATGCGCTTTGTCCAGGTGGACAGAAGCATATCCAGTTCCAGATTACACAGCCGCGACCACTGCCAGGCAGTTGGTTCGTGAATTCTTTCCCCGCTATGGACTCCCTAGGGTCGTGTATTCTGATAACGGCCAGCCATTCTCATCTGAGCTTATGAGACATGTTTCCCTTCTGTTAGGGTACCAGTGGAAGTTCCATTGTGTGCGCCATCCTGAAGCAGCCGGTCTCGTAGAGAGACATAATCAGACCCTGAAAATCCGTATTGCCAAGATATGTAAAGAGAAAGGTGTAGACTGGCTAGTTGCCCTGCCAGTTGCTTTATTCTATATGCGGATGGTTGCACATTCCAGATCAGGTCTGTCCCCTTATGAGGTCATATTCGGCCGCCCCCCAAACATGTGGGGTACACCTAGACCCCGCAGTATTACAGATGTTTCCAGTAATATGCTGACAGATTACCTAGCTTCCTTGATGTCTGCCCTACACTCTTGTCGTTCACAGGTTGCCGCCGCATTTCCAGACAACACCGAGGTGAAACCGCATGAAGTCATTCCAGGAAGCCTCGTGTTGGTGCGGAATTTTGATCGTTCAAGTCCGCTGGAACCCCGTTGGAAGGAGCCTCGCCTAGTTTTATTAACTACAAGGACCGCCGTGAAGTTAGAGGGCAGGAAAGGATGGGTCCACCTGTCCCACGTCAAAAAATTCCATGGACTTCGTGAAAAATCTTTTGCTAAGGACTGTTCCATTACTAAAGACTGCCTAAAACCAGACTCTGAACTTGATTCCGAACTTAAAGTTCCTCTGTTAGAGAAAACTCCGCAACAGGAGTATAAATTAAAACTTCGGTCTAGTAAATTAAGTCAGCCAGTTTAATTGTCTAAGTCCCTCTCGGGTGAAACGGTTAGACAGGTCCCTGACATGTATGAGATAGACCCCCATAGTGAGAGAGTTAGTCAAAACTCTATAAGATGTATCATTTTTCTAAGTTTTATATTGTTTCTAAGTTTAATGGTTACCTGCACAAGTTATGCATTACATTTATGTTTTCCAAGTTCACATGTAAACAAGTTTTCTAATGCTACAGTAGAGCACACATTTAGTGATCTGCCTCCTCACGAGCTATCCTATCGTCTTGCTATGCGAAATAATACATTCATTAGAATGTTACACTATTCACACCAGACCAGCAATGCCACTAATTGTTGGGTGTGTGGTCGACTCCCCCCTTTCCAGACGCCGAAGGGAGTTCTACCACTCTTTCCTTATCCGTTTTCACATAATGGTTCGTGTGGAGCATGGTCCACGTTCACGTCATCCTCAAATGATATGTCCCTTCTGAATAGAACATGTTTTCCAGACAAGCAAGGTTTCTCCCATAGAACAGGGTTAGATCTAGAAAATGAAGTATATGATTTAGGTAATTATTCTTCGAATTTTATGGTCCTGAATGTTCAGTCCGATACTACTCCAGATTTACCTGCTATTTCAGTACTACCAGTCAAAGGCGAATTATGTGTCAGAAAGAATGGTTCCGCACATGTAGGACATAGTGATTGTATTACTACTGTCGAGTATAGTGACAGTGGGAAATCTATTTTCAAAGCCTCACGTCATTCTTATTTTGTTTGTGGTCAGACCGCATATGTTCGTCTGCCCCTCGATTGGGATGGAACATGTTACATTGCTTTCCTACTGCCACCAGTTTTTCTAGCCCCATCTGATTATCACAGAAACACACATCTAGTACACGTCAGACATAGAAGGGAGATTGAGTCCCCAATTGTCGATCAAACTGAAACTACTCTAGAACAGTATCAAGACTTCAATAAAGGTTTCTTCTTCTTTATAGGACCTATCCAGAATAGTAAGTTAATACGTAGGTTAACCAGAACCCTCGAAGCAGTAGTGAATGAGACTACTTCTGCTCTAGGTAACTTAACCGAAGAGCAATCTGCTATGAGATTTGTCGTGCTCCAAAATCGTCTCGTTCTTGACGTCATACTGGCCAATAGAGGAGGAGCATGTAGAGTCATCGGATCTAGTTGCTGCATTTTCATTCCTAATAACGCGCCGTCTGTTTATTCAGCTATAACCAGACTTCATAAAATTGCCCATCAGTTACACCAGAATCCAGGCACCTGGACATGGTCCGGTTGGCTCTGGAGTATTATATCTGCCTGGGGATGGAAAGTATTGTCATTCCTAGGTATTGCAGTAATGATCATATTCAGTTGCTGCCTCTGTATACAATGTGGCCCTGCGATTTGCGGCATTTGTGCTACCTCTTGTATTCCTAGTCCTAAATCCCGTTCCAAGACAATTCGAGACGAGCAAATGATGCTATATGAAATGATAGATGGTATCATGAATATAGATGTTTCCTGATGGAAACGTAGGGCACAAGGAGGGAATGTGGAAAAGTAAATTTTGCCATGTTGTATGTGCCTACGTGTTCCCCATATTTTGTTATATGTGCATGATCGATATGCATGTATTCCCCTCTGATCGATTAAAGACGCAATTACAGTTGTGTCCATCTCTAGTATGCCAGTTTCCAGTCTTCGTGAAAGCAACGAATATTAGGCCTATGTAAACCTATGTTGCCACATTTTACAGTGTGCACGTTAATTCATTGAATTGTCCCCGTTTCTAGGCCTCAAAAGGGCCCGGACTCAGATTCAGCTCCTGTCTCCTGAACACTCTCCGAGGAGCGATACAGCCCCCACCTGTATCCCTGACCCTTAGCTTACTTCTTGCCATGCAGTGCCCGGCCCGGCCTGGCTCTGCCTCCCAGTCTGCCAAGAATATGTTATGATTCTAGTTATCAGTCCAGCCCTCCTTCTCTGCATTCCTAAGCTACTGAATCGCATCAATAGTTTCCGTCATGGTCTAGCCTTTATGTCTCCATGTAAGAGAAATACTGTATTAATATTCATAGAATATTCCTCGCACACGCACTACATATAGAATTATGCATGCACCAGTCTTAGAGTCTATTGGCCTTTACCCTGATAACTTTTGGATTCTATCAACATGTACTCTAAACACCAGATACTAGATATGCCTGGGTACATGTCGCTCCGACACTCCAGACTTTAGTCTCCTCTTCTAGCGCAGAAGTCATAGCCCCCAGTTCTCCCTGGTAACACGTCATTGCCCGTTTGCGCGCACCACTAGGTTAGAGGTCCCAGCTGCTCAGGTAGCCCCCTCCATGTTTCCGCCCCGTTTATGACATATTCTGTTACGTTTACATCACATGTCCATGTATACGCCCTGTACACGCCTTCTTGTTACATCATTTTGCCCTTATCTTTCGCGACTGTTACAAACCACGCCTACTGCTACGCCTACTGTATTGAATGTAATGTATTTGTTTTGGTATATATACTAATGTATTGTTACTGAAAGTTAGCGCATTATTTCCCAGATCCTGCCCCCGGCAGCTGCCATCCTATTCCCGTGCAGGCTGTCCTGTTCCTGTCCTTTATGCCTGATTAAAAGCCTGTAAACTCCAGCTACCTCGAATTTTGACTCTTATTTATTGAGCTATCTGTTTATATGAGTATCCTGAAAAATAGAACCGGTAATTAATTATTTATTTACCACAGTTGGACAAGATCTCTGTGAAGGGTTGACTTTTGGAGGGTAAGCCTTTCAGAGGAACAGAACCCCTACCCACACCCAACGCCTTTGTCTCAGCTTTGGGAGCAAGTTCACACCTCGTCAAAGTAGTTCTTCAGCTTCTGGGTGACGATTAAAGCTCTTGCAAATGGTATTCTACAGGCTTTTTACAGTACAAGGGCAATGGCAATTTTCTAAACAAATCTGGGCCAAAATATTGATTACAAATCTAACTTCAACAGTGAATCTGGCTTGTTATAACTGTTTCAAAAGTAAAAAAATATATTTTAGCTGCTTCCTAGCCAGAGAGAGTGATATTAAATGTAAATCTGTATCCCAATACTGTCCTTTGGGGAAGCCAAACCTATTAGAGTAGGCCTTATGGGTAGTACAAACTGCTTAAGAAATATTTATTGATATTCAAAAGGAAGGATTAGGCTTGTCAAAATCGCCTATTTTCACAGATCAGATTTACAGTTTAATCTTGCACAATTGTGTTACATTTGGCAGCCTGAAGTCATGCGCGCTTGGTCAATCCAATGGGCACCACAGTAGATGTGGCAGCCCTTTCCTAACAGATAATTTAAAGGCCCTGGGTATACTTTGGCCCATATTCTAGGGACATATGGATAAGTTAAGTAGGGGTGTGCTAATTTCATCATGTTCAAAGGGGGAGCACATGCACTTTAACATTGGTTGTTAGCAGGAGTAAAGTTCAAAGAGTTCTACAGCCAGGTAAATCAGTCAAGTCTAAAATATGGTGGTACACCAAACAACAAAGGTCGTTTCTAATAGTGGGGCACTGATGTAATGGTACAGTAACAAAGAATTACATGAGCTGGAATGCGGCCTAAAATAATTTCTGTTAATGAAGATTAATTTAACTATTCCAATGATAATTTTTGATTTACTCAGTGAGTTGCATTAAGTAAGATATCCATAAAAGTGTGTTTTGAAGCTCTGTATGCCATAGGAACCGAGGTTTTCCTCTCTGATGACGACAAACATGCTCAAAACGTGTGGGATTGCATCGGTTTCATACAGAGCGGTTAGTTCCGTTGGATTTGTATCTAACTGGCACGCCTTTAGTGGCAATTTCATAGTTATGAATGCAGTCCAGAACAATTATCAGTGACAGACATTCAATCAATCATTTCATCCACTGCTTGTTTTTTTCTGAGCCTCGCAGAATAGTTCAAGGTCAATCAATCAATCAATCAGGTCATTTGTAGAGCGCACTACTCACCCGTAGGGTCTCAAGGCGCTGGGTTGGGGGGGGGGTGCCGTTACTGCTCGAACAGCCAGGTCTTGAGCTTCTTCCTGAAGGAGAGGTGGTCTTGGGTCTGGCGTAGGTCGGTCGGGAGTGAGTTCCAGGTCTTGGCGGCCAGGTAGGAGAAGGACCTTCCTCCTGTTGTCGCTCTTCGGATGCGGGGGACGGCGGCGAGGGCGTGGCTGGTTGATCTGAGGAGGCGCTTGGGAGTGTGTCAGTTAGTCAGTTACGGTACACACCACAAATGAAGCCACACCTATGAAATGTGATCATTCACAAAACTAAATGAAAGGCTCCCACACCCAAATTCCCCTTGCTACAAGCAATAACGTAACAGTACCTTTTGCTGAAAATCGAGGATAGCCAACATGTGTTTTACAGAGGTACCGTTACCTGAAAAAATATTTTACGCACTGAAAGTATTTTATTTATATTAGGAAAACTTTTCAAAGCCCTCAGGGGCATATTATCAAGGACGGGCGTTAAAATTATCGCCGCTTTAGCGGCAGAAAACGACGGCTAAATTGACGATAAGCCCATTATCGAAAGCGGCAGTTTTCTGCCGCTAAATCGCGATAATTTTATCGCCGTGCTTGATAATATGCTCCCCAGTCTCTTAACTAATGCTTATAATGTGTCATGTGCAAGTTGTGCCTGCATTTGAATGAGAAATATCCCCTGTGACTATTCTAACTTTTTTAACGTGTCCATAAACTTTGATGCACATAAACAAATGTCATATTTGTAAAAATGAGGCATTTCGCACAGGTGCAAGCTCAAATGTGCCCTTGGCAAATCAGCCGCAATGTTCTTGCATTCGTATATGCAGAAAAAACTCTTGTTTTGCAAATTCATAACACCATTTTTCATTCATTAACATTTTAATAATGTTTTGATTTTTAGATACTGATGTGGAATCGCTCATGTACTGAGTAGGTTTTTATGTAGTCACGCTCTAAATGTACTCTAGCTATCACTGCAGATCAGTAGACTGTGCCTCCCACATACTGTAACACGTTTTATATGCACCTGCATAAATGCAAGCTTCCAAAACACGCTGAGCTGTTAAGAATAACTTGTTAAATATTTACTGACACTACCTACTGAGCGCTCAACGGGTTGCTGCAAAAAGCTATGCCAAGACCTGGGGAAAATTATTCTATTTCTCTCACATCATTTTATGTCCTAGTTGGCTTCTGCATAATGCCGCTGAAATTGTCAAGGTTATTTGACTTGAGCCTACTTTAATCTTTAATTTTATTCTGGTTTATGGCGAAATTATTCCATACGCTGTACATCATTGAGTTGCCTTATTATTATTTTTGAGTGAAGAAAAATGAATTGGTGCAACTTCATTCGAAACAAGCACTGTCAAAGCCAATAGAAATGACTATAATGTTTTTGGGTATGTTAAAACATGCAAACGCGGTCGATTTGTTCTCCTTACCTCTGTGCACCCTGATTTTTTCTGTACATCCTGTGTATTATCCCCCTGAATTTTATTCCCCATCTTTCGGTGCTAATTTCTCTTTTTTAACTTATGTTTTATTTTATATTTATCTCCTTGCGCCCTATCTTAGTGACTCTTTTCTATTTCTTCTCTTTATTGATTTATGTCTACTATCTGTCCCTGCACAGTCTGTTCTTATTAAAGATTGTCTCTCTGTGAGTATGCTTCAGTGGCAGCTGTCTCTTTCCGTGGTAACTCTTGTCAATGTGTGGCTCTTTGCTATTTGTCCTTGATTTCCTGCATCCTTGTTACCCACCCTTAGCATAAGGTCCACCTGTAACCATTGTTGTCCTCCTGACTTGATGCCCCTTGATCATTTATATCTATCTGCACAACTAGGTTGTGTGCTTCCAACTACTTTGAGTCTTGGGTCTATTTGGCACCTGTCTCTCTGGTTCACATGTCTGCCTGTGGCCCTTGCTCTTAGCACTCCCATCTTTCCAATTCCCAAATATAAGCGTCAACTCTTTGTCCTTCCTTCTGCTTCTCCTTAGGCCCCATTCCCTTGCCTCACTACCCTCTACAACATCAACACATACTGGTAGCAGTGAATGGAGTACAGCCACAGCAGCTGCTCTGCCCTCCTTCTGCTCCCTCAGACTGCCCAGTGAAAGCCTGGTCTGAACAAGTAGATGGGTGACCTTGAAGCTGTTTATGCTGATATTCTGTCCACCGCTCCTCAATGATGTGAAAACAAGCAAGGAGGGCCAGGGAGTGGGAGGAAGGGATTGCCTGAAGGCCTGGAGACTAACAAGCATGCCTTACTCTTTTGGCTTACAGAATGGGCAGAGATCATTTCTTTCTGGTGAGTGAGTCCAGCCGGTGCTTAATTTGTAAGTTCCGGTGCTGACAATTAACTGCCGGTGCTGACACTGAAAACCACCAGCTCAAATTAAGCACTGAGTCCACCTTCAATAAGCACTACGGTCTAAGATGCTGTGCAGCCTCGAGGAGAAAGTGGTTCCCACCTCTATTCTGGTTCTATTTCCTGGTTTATAGAGGTAGCTGAGTTTAGCCTATCCTCTCCCTTTGAGTCTTATGTCAACACCAGCCATCGTGCTGTTTGCACTGGGCCATGAGGACTATATATGGCATAAAATCATAAAAGGAAGAAATTATTTGTCACTAGGGCACTCTCAGCAAGTGCCATCAAGATGAATTAGTATTTTTTTTATTAAAGTTCATGAATCAAAATATTTAGTTGTTTCTAGCATCCTGTTTAACCAGCTCTTAATTGAATTTCTTCATGATAATCTTATTAAAACCTTAAATGGCACATATTTTCACCTAGAAATTGCATACATTTTCCGCAGAGATAACATTTGTCTCCTGTTGTTTCAAGGGCATGCCTCTTCTTGCTTAATGATAGCCTTTAATTCTAACACAACAGCTGAAACTGACCACAATTTTTTTTCTCAAAACTATACTAAACATTATTTCACCATCTCCTGAAATTACTAGACAAACTGAACCTCTCATAATTCTTCCATCACAATACGTCAACTCTCATTGAACGATTTGTATGGCAATCTAAATACCTACTTAAAATTAATTAATTGCGCTAAGCAATGCTTATGATCTAATACCAAAAAGTTCACTTTTTAATGCCTATCGATGGCAGGACGTTGGCGGTCAGAACCACCCCATCAATTGGAATCTCTGAAATTTTCAGGTATTGACCAGTTTCCAAAAAAAAACTACTGAGGACACTGAAAATGACACCCTAGGCAATCATGGGCATAAGCAGGGTAAGGAACTGCTTATGCATTGTACATATCGAATAAGCCAGAAAAATAGTTTTTGTGGTTGTCCTAATCATTGATTTATTGACTAAATTTCTCCAAAATTAAAAGTTTTAAATTCCAATTTGTAATTGAAAAAAGTGTAATTAAATGAAATATATTCATTGGATGATGAGCTAAACACAGGGGAAAAACATAAGAAAGTTGAATGCGATGGACAAATCACCTCTGTTTTAAAAAATTGCCCAATTGAAACCGGTGAAAAAATCAGATGTCTAGTAGATGATTGTTAGACCTGGCATCTTTGGTGTGGTTCCCCTCTCTTTTTGCGTCTACCTCCTGTATTTTTGATGCTGTGCTGGATTTCGTTTTTGCTGGTTTAGATGCTTTGGCCACTTTGCCTCTGCGTCCTTGTCAGTGTCAAAGTGCAAGTGCTCCCTGAGTAAATTGTTATTGTAATTGGTTATCCATGATTGGCATATTTGTATCACCAAGAAGTCCCTAGTAAAGTGCACTGAGTGTGCCAGGGCTGGTGATACAAATGCTTCTAGTGGGCCTGCAGCACTGATTGTGCCACCCACATGAGTAGCCCTAAAATGATGTCTCAGGCCTTCCACCGCAGTGCCTGTGTGCAGTCTGTGAACTGCCATGCCAACCTGGTCAGTATCCCCACTGACCAGACCTAACCCTTCCCTTTCCATACACATTGGTCACTCCTATGGAAGGCCCAAGGTACCCCCTTGGGCAGGGTGCAGTGCATGTGAAAGGTAGAGCATGTACTAGTGCAGGTGACATGCTCTGGTAGTGAATTACAGCCATTTTCGTTTTTCACTATTGTAAGGCTATTTTGCCCATAGGCTATCATGGGGAATGCTGGCTACAGTGGCTTCCTGCATATCTTCAGAAAGGAGCAAGATAGGACATAAAAGTCTAGTATCCCTGAAGTCAGAATTTCATAACACATCCTTTAAGAAAGGTGGTTTTTCAATCCTGTTTTTGAGAACAGCACTTTTAGAAAGTTGCTGTTCTCTTGTCTGACCTTTCTGTGTGCCTTGGCCCGTTTGTTAATTGACTGTCTGGTTTGTGAGTGGCAGGGGCTGGGTGGCTCTCACAGGCTGAGTGGGCCATCCCTGGGCTGAATAGCTTCATCTGCATCTAGAGTGGTGGGAGGGGGTAGCACATGGGCCTGAATAGGGCTGTGCCTGCCTTCCACAATGCTGGCTCCAACTCCTGTTGGGCAGCTGACGACCCTGCCCCTCTCTCTGAAAGGAAGGCAGAGGCCAGGAAAACAAAGTGCTCCAAGAACACCCAGAACTGGTTCAGACCGGCCTCAGAGCCCTCCTGCACAAAGGGAACAAAGACTTTTAGGCGTATAAGTTCAGGACCCCAGACTACAGAAAATTAGATCATCCTGGAATCAAAAAGGAACCTCTGCCAAGGAGAAAGCTGGAAGACTGAAGAGGAAGGACTGTCCTGCTGTGTGTTTGTGGGCTGACCTGCAGTTGCTTTGCTGCCAAGGAGAGGAGAAGGACTTTGCTTTGTGCTGTGTCCCCTTGCTTGAGATCTCCAAGGGCCTGAGCTGAGCTGGCTCCCTGTTAAGAAGTCCCAAGGAACAAAAGGACTTCACCCCCAGCTTCTCTGAACTCTACTGAGAGAGTTCTGTCCTTCCTAGAGTGCTTGGGCCAATTGTGGTGCCTCTGGAAGTTGTACTTGTGTTTGGGAAGCTGGAAAAGTAGATACTAAAGACTTTCCGCAAAGTTTCATGGATCGCTCGCTTGCGGAGCGAATCCCGTCAGTGCGAGGAAATTCCCGCCACCGTGAAGATCGAGATCGTCACAGTGTCTGTTGCCACTGCAAGAACCGATGCATCCTTCGCTTGCGGAACGCATCGCTCCGGTGTGGCAAGAGTATCATCGCTGCGAGTATCGTCACAGAGCCTGTCGTCATTGGGTGAGATTGTCGCACTGCTTGCTTGCGGATTGCATCACGCCGCTGCGAGAGTCGTCGCAGAGCCATCGCATCGAGGAGCCGCGAGAGGAGAAGATCGACACTGCGCCGCGCATTGTCGCCGCACCTTGGATCGTCGCCGTCCCGACGACCATCGCATCGTACCTTTTGCGAGGTGCTTCCTACGAAACCTACGCACCAGAATCCATACAAGGTATCGCATCCCTCCCCATACAGACAGGAGTCATCTCAACACGTCCGCTGGGTCCAGCGGAGTTGTTGCATCACCTCCCCAGGGTCTCAGGAATGACGCATCACTTGTTTTTCACTTGGAACTCTTGTCGCATCTAAATGTACTGTTGGCTAAAACGTGACATAACTGTGGATTATTTTAATGCAACCTTAAGAACTCTTTTGAAACCACTCTCTTAAACTGTGTATGTTGGATTTTTGTCGTTTTGGTCTTGTTTAGTTTAGATTATATACTTCTATTTTTCAAAACTGGTATGGAGTTCATTTGTGGTGTTTTCACTGTGTTACTGTGAGTGTTGATACAACTACTTTACACATTGCCTTTGATAAGCCTGACTGCTCGTGCCCAGTTACCAAGGGGGTGAGCAGGGGTTATATAAAGATCGTATCCTCCTTACCCTGACTAGAAGCAAGGGTCCCTATTTGGACAGTGGTACCTACCTCTGCAAACTAGAGACCCCCAGATCTAACAATGATAATAGAAAATCTGGAATTAAGGAATGAAACAAGATAGCAACTGAGGTATGCCCAGGGAAGCTGTGCATGAAACTGACTTCTAATGTATGAATGTTAATGGAAAGATCAAAAGGTGGAATGATGGCATTGGAATACAGTAATATGTTTTAAATAGGAAACTTTATAAAAACATAACTACCAACTGCAACAGTGTTGGCACAAAGAGATAGAATGGAGCGGAGGAGACATTACATTGTTGAAACTTTTGAAAAAAGTGTGAGTGTTTTCTCTTCTTCTTTAAGAAGATTTGAATAAGGGAACACCCCCCTCTCTCTCTTTCCCTCTACAACTCTGTCTTTCTCTCACTCCTTCTCCATTTTTCTTTCTCTCCTTTTCTAGTTTTTTTCGCTATTTAGTGCTCTTAAAGGAACACATGTTTTCTGTCAAAACATCTGTTAAGCAGCTCATTGAGATATTATTAGGTACTTCAAAAATGTTGCTGCATCATTCCTTTTTACATAACAATAATATTGTATGTGTTGAATGTTTGGCTGAACGTGTTATTATATTGCTCAATCAATCAAATATAAAAAAATACCATAATAGATGTACATAAAATATAAAAATAGCAATCCAATTTCCAATTCCGCGCCCATCTTTCTCACAGTTCATTTGTACTAATTGAGGGCCAATCAGAGGCACTTGCGGTAATAAAACAATAAATACATGGTTTTTTTTAAGTCTAAAATCATGGAGCATTCATCAAAGATAAGATAATATAATCACAACATCACAGTTGTCAATTCATTGGGACACATTTTATATAAATGATGTTACTCCTTTTTAAAAAAAGAAAAGAAAAATATAAAAATTATAGGCAGTACAGACACAAACTCATAGTTCCACATCTCACCACTAATACTTGTAATACCTCTAGTAAGGATCTAGCCTAAGACCCCTTCTCCTTCGTACTATCTCCACAAAAACGAGATATCTGCTTACACTAAAAACAATGGATTGGGTTGTTTCAGTTCTAAGAATTCTTTCCACCTCGCTGAAATGTCTAAAAGCCAAGAGGTGGCAAATAGGTTTTATCCATTTTCTTCTGGGGTGTATGTAAGCAGAGCAGAAGAATAATACATGTGCATCATCCTCTTTGGCACCAGTATTACACAGTTCGAAACTAACCAGGTCATCCTTCCCTGCATTCCCTTCTTTGCATACCCATCTCGCAGTATTTGCTTTGATTTGTAATATGCCATAGCGGAATTTTAAGAAAAAGGGATTTAGCTAGGCCTGGTAGGATTTCATCCAAAAAGGATTCAAATCTGCTCTCTATCTTCATAGTAAGATACCTCAGAGTTAGGGTCCCTAATTCGGGGTTGTGTAATTTCAAATTTAAAACAAACGCCCAATATCTTGATTTTAACACTTTTCTACAACTCAAAGTTAAGCCTTCATGGTCTTCCCAATAGTACCTCAGGCCCAGCTTACTAAACCAATCCTCAATATGGTTCAACCATATCAGCTTCGTGTTATTTTTTATTTTCAAAATGTCTTTTAGGGCTTCTCTGTAATCAACTAGTTCGTCTGTTGACCATACGCGGACCCAATACAGTAGGGGTCGTAAAACTGCGTGGTCATCAGTACGACGGATATCGAAATCCATTATGAGGGGAAGTAAGGGTGTACACCGTGGAATGGCTAATAAATTCCTAAAAAAGATGTTCTCATGTATCATGAAAGTGTGTTTAGCCGCGTAACCCCATAATTCGGCCCCATAGAACAAAGCAGATTGGGCTTTATATTTATACAACTCCAATGCTGGAGACACAGCTTTGGAGTAACTACTCTTGTGTCGCCTTGCTATCAGGACTAGATTCTGGGAAAAAAGTGTGAGAGTGTTTTCTCTTCTTCTTTAAGAAGATTTGAATAAGGGAACACCCCTCTCTCTCTCTCTTTCCCTCTACTACTCTGTCTTTCTCTCACTCTTTCTCCGTTTTTCTTTCTCTCCTTTTCTAGTTTTTTTTCGCTATTTAGTGCTCCTAAAGGAACACATCTTTTCTGTCAAAACATCTGTTAAGCAGCTCATTGAGATATTATTAAGTACTTCAAAAATGTTGCTGCATGATTCCTTTGTACATAACAATATTTTATGTGCTGAATGTTTTCCTGAATGTGTTATTATATTACTAATATTCAACCCATTAGATAGATTTAAATTGTATTTTATGTGAACATGCTGTGCTCAGTGGTTAGAGGCGGCAGACCCGGAAGCTGAGATCGACCGTGGACCAGGGTTCGATTCCCCGCCTTGGCGGGTCTCAGGCTCATAAATTCCATGGACTCGATAATTCTCGTTCCGGTGCCTACTCGACTCACAGGGTCACACTCTGCGGATCTGGGCAATAGCTTGCTTAATCTCCACTACGGCCCCTAGCGGCGGGATGCCTGGCTTTCACCTTGTGGATACCCTGCTGGGGTATCTCACAGGGGAATACCAGGACGGGTTCCCTAAGCAAGCGCTTAGATACCGTGTCGGTGATTTGCGCTATATAAATACATTTACATTTACATTTTACATTTATAATATATTAACTTTCAGAAGGCGCCAGAATCTCCAGATTGCCTAATATCGATAGTGTGAAGAAATGAGAGTTCAGTAACAAGCACAATATCAAATACCTAACGTACAGCTACCGCAATTATTGAAGACTCTACTGGGCACATTTACAAAAAAATGTTGGCGCGCGGAGCTACGCCAGATTCAGCAGCGCTGCACTCTGACCTTTTTAAAACACTGGGATGCGCAGTTTTCACAAGAATACTACGCACCACTGTGTTTCCCATAGGACTGAAAAACCTGCCTTGCACCAGCGCTGGGACCCTGCAGCTATGTTACAAGCGTGCTTACTCTGCAGGGGTGATTGTTTATGTGTAGGAAGGGACACCTTCCTGCACACTAACAATCATTCATGGTGACTAGAGTAGGCACAACTTTGTCATGAATGTCTACTATATATCAAAAAAAAGAATTAACATCAGGAATAGAGGGTCTTACGAGAAATAAGGCTCCAGGACTGGATGGGATCCCAGCTGACCTTTTTAGGTCCAACATTGAGGTCTGGGCCCCTCTCTTAACAAGCGTATTGAACGCAGCAGTGATACAAAAATATTCCAGATTCTTGGTCCTCTGCTATTATCATCCCGATTTTCAAGAAGGGGAATAGGGATAGCCTACAGTGTTATCGGCCATTATCGCTGATGGATGTTGCAGCTAAGGTCCTGGGGCTGGTCCTTTTAAATAGGTTGATTGATTGGGCAGAGTAGACACAAATTATCACGGCTGTGCAATATGGGTTTCGCCCGGGAAGATCCACCGTAGATCAGTGTCTAAACCTGTATCTTATTACTGCTAAATATACCATAGCGAAGGACGGGGCAGTATACTTAGCCTGTATGGACCTCACCACGGCTTTTGATCGCTTGAATCACAGCAAGTTGTGGGCTCTAATGAGGGACCTTGGGGTAGATTTAGCAATAATAAATATCCTACATTCATTGCATTTCAACACAACAGCAGCTGTAAGATGCTACCTTGCAGAACATTGAGGCTGATATACCCAGAATAGGGGGTAGAACAGTCCCGGTGCTGCTGCACGCAGAGGATGCGGTGCTTCTGGCCCGCACTCCACACAGCTTACAGCGCATAATAGACGGCTTTGTAAAATTTATGGAACATCTGGACATGTCCTCGAATCTTACAAAATCATACGTTATGGAGATGGAAAAGAAGCCCAAAAAATATATAATTACTCTAAAGGCTCATACACCCTAAGTAAAGTTCCAGCATTCGCCTACTTGGGTGTATTTTATGATAACCACCTGAATTTGAAACATCTTATAGAGGATAAGTGTATGACTTTGAATAGATCCACAAGCTCAATTGCAAATTATGCCCAGAGGCTGGGGTACTGGGCCCCGGGTATGATTTTAAAATTGTATAAAGCAGTTTGCTGTGCCAAAGTCCTGTACTGCAGTGAGGTGTGGGGATTTGTTAAACCTACTACCCTGCCAAGGGCAGAGGAGAAATACCTAAGGCGGATGCTGAAAGTTCCACAGAGCACGCCAGCATATTGTATACATGAGTAGCCGGATGTCATGTACATCTCAGATAGTATAGGAGTGAAGCCCTTAGTATGTTGGTTGAAGATCTGGACCACCGAAGAGGGGGGCCTGACAAGGTTGGTAGTACGGGATTGTCTCGCCCTGGAGCATGCGCGGAAAATCCCAGGGCTGAAATATGTCAGGGACTCCTTTGTCAACCAAGGGCACGTAGACTTATTTGACAAACCTGAAACAATAAAGTTAAAAGATATAAGCGATAATAAAACACTGTACCCAATGTTTGCGATGGCGCAGCGCGAAACTGTTGAAATAGGGAAACTTTCGATGAGAGATTACATTTTAGTTAAAACGTCTCAGGGCAAAGAACCTTACCTAACATTTATGACTAATGCCCATGATTGTTTTTTGGTAACCCGTTTTAAACTAAATTATATCCAACTTTTACTGTCAGTACCTGCAGGTTTCATTATAAACTCAGAAGAGAGCGGGCCCTGCGGCTGCGACATGAAGTCTCTGCAGGACACACTTCACCTAGTTTTACTATGCCCGTACTATGCCTACCCCAGGAAACTGTTTCTGAAAGAGCTGTTAAGACAAGCTAGATTCCGGCAGGCTTGGGTAGCTTTGCTGTTTTTAAAAATGTTAACTGATGTTTTTACCCTTTATTGTGTGCCTTTTTAAGAGTCGCTTTAAAACTATGACTAACAAGGGGGGACTGAGTACATCAATGAGGATATGCATAGTATGTTAAGGACTTTCCACAGATGATATTATATTTTAGCCTGTTTTAGCTAAACTGTATTTCTGTGAATCATGTTTAATGACTGTTATTTATATGCTTTTATGGTTTGTCCATCAAATCGAATAAAAATGATTTTATATAAATTACCACCATTATGCGGTTCCCTGGCAATCAATGTTGTGTGCTTAGATTTGAACCATCACTCATTATTCCAATTACATATTAAAAATGTCCCCATTTCTCAGTAATCATTAGTGTATGTTTAAATTTGACCCATTGCAATATAATCCTGAGCTTATGCCAGGAGTTGCCAATTGCTCACTTTTCTTGTAAACATTTTCAGGTTGTCACTAAGAAACATGATCATCAGACGAGATATGCACAGATACATAGAACATGTGTTCACACCATCACTCATCATAGTGCACATTCCCACAATTATGCCCTGATCATCAATGTATCATGAAATTTTCCCCACCACCCACTAATCTTCATTTTTCAAAAAGAAAGGATGAAGACACACTGGAACTGATTCCCAAAGGTAAACTTACACTCTTGTGTAAGTTGATGCTTGTTTGCCATTCATAAAGGTACTTTATGAGTAATATCTTTACGATTACGGAGTCTCTGGATGTAAAAAGTTAGGACAGTTGCATCATTTTAGTTGCAAAGACTCCACAGCCATAACGTTACTACTCATAAAATACCTTTGTTAATAGCAAACAATCGTTAACTCACAAAAAAGTGCATGTTTATCTTTGTGAATCAAGTCCTGGGTGCCTTTCCCCACCCCACATTAGGAAAAAATGTACCTTCTTTTTTACTTCCATATTCCAAAATTTTGATTAGCCCTGTGCCAAGAAACCACTCTTTCAAAGAAAATAAGTTTTGTATTCTGCGTTGTGTACTTAGTACTGAAACATCTCCTACATGGTGATTAATGTGCACCCCTGCCCTAAGTGCCCATCTGTACTGATATCGGGATCACTCATGATGAATTTTGTTGTCATAGGCAAACACGGATCATGAGTGTGCGCCATGACCGAGGCCTGTCTCACAGATTGTAGTCTTCTTGGACCGGGAGAGGCACCCAAAGCGCTATCCTGACAGGGGTGGAAGGCTACTTCCTTCACCAGGAGTTAAGCAGCTCAATCATTGTGGTGGCAGCATATTGTGGAGTGATCAGTATGAGTGGAGAGGTCCTGTGGCACTGGAGGGAAGACTACGTGATTGCTCATTTCTAAAGTTTTGCTGCTGTGTGTCTAACTCATCCTTGGCCTACATTGCTTTGGTGTGAAGAGCTGCTTAGCACAGGAGTGGTGTATCTGTGCTGGGTGTATTTGTGCCTAGAAAGGCTACAATACAGAGAGAATGCAGTACTACACAGTACATGCATGATTAATGCCTGCACTAAATAAATATGTGTCTACGAGTGGTAACGTATCTGAAGGATATAGTGCTGTGCAGTGCGTGGAGGATAAATGCATGTGCTGGGTGTATGTGTACCTGTGAGTGGTACAAAACATAAAAGGTGCAGCACATGCATTTTATAGACATATGCTGGATGCATGTGTGCCTATGAGTGGTACAGTACATTAAGGATGCAGTACTGTGTAGTGTATGTATGCGGTATACATGTACTGGGTGTTATGTGTGCCTGTTAATGGTACAATACATGAAGGTCTCTGGGTTCCATTTTAGGAGACCCAGGCCTGCATGGTTAACCATGGAAAGGTGGAAGAGAAATCCTCCAGACAGGTTTGTGTATTGCTGCATTCCTGTAAGCAGGGTGGGGCACACACTGGAGAGAGGATACACAGGCTTTCCCTGTACATTTCAAAAGATCCTCTTTGATTCAGTCAGAGGTCACAAGGATGGGGCCCGTGCCCATCGTAGGAAGGAAATGGGGCTAAAAATAGGGTTTTAACTAGTAGGTCTGGGGGCCCTAGGCTATTGTTTTGATGCACATATCACTATGGCTGACATCCTGCTTTTGAATTTGCCACTTCCACACCTGCATTGAGTGGCTACCAGCCTTGGAGACATTACTGCTGTGATGGACTGCTTTTCAAGAGTGAGAGAGAGCAGAAGAGTGGACTCGTCAAAAGAAGCAGAACCACAACATAAATTATCAAAGACTCAAAGACTCATACCTTTAATCAAATTTGGTGTATGGAAATGGACTCTAAGAAGAGGAACTTGAGACCCCTAAAATGGTCATTTGCCAAGCAGCCAGATGAGTTGTGTAAGGAGGAGAAGCTCTGAAAGACTGCTGCATGTGACTAGGTCTGGGAAATAATTCCTGTTAGTCTTCCTGCTGGATGAGAGAACATCACCCAGGGAAGTCCAGACCACCTACACTGGAGCCTGGAGCACCAGTGCCGGTATGTTTGCCATGATCAGTGTGGCTTCGGAGGAAGAGGAGAGCGCTGGAGAGAGCAGGGTCTAGTGGGAAGTCCTGTCTACTCAACTCACTGTGTGTGGTGTGAAAAAATGGCAGCTGCACCGAACCAGTCATAGCCCGTACCAGGACAGAGTCGGCAACCCTGTATCCCAGGAGAGGGCTGCCATGAATTGAGATGTGTGCCGTGCTGTGCTGATCTCGCGGGAGCTAGTGCGAAGCATCAAGTCAGTGACCCTGTGTGCCAGAAGGGACCACCGCAAAAAAGACGACCAATCACTAAGGGCCCTAGCCTAGTGCTGTAGCGAGCAACGATCCCATATGCTAGGGGAATCCGCGGTGAAGAATTTCATCAGGCAGGAGCCAGTGTGATGTGAGATCTGGTAACTCCATATGTCAGAGGGGGCCACCAGGAGCATCAAGAACTGCGTCCTGATCTTCCACCTCGTGCAGGAGAAGCGAGGACGCCACTGGGCACCTACCCACCATTCCCTAAGTTAGGGACCGAAGATAGGATCCTCACAGACTATCCTCCCCATTGGGAGAATACCAGGACACTTACTCACCTGGGGGAGCCGACAAAGCCTCCGGTTGCTTCAGGAGTGCAACCACGAGGGACAGACTCTACACCCACTGAGTGTATCCGCATGGGCCATGTTTATCTGAATAACCTGAACACAGCTGCAGCCACTACAGTGGATGGGGTGCATTCATGAAGTCCAGATGCTTCACGCTTGCCAGTGCTGTTAAGAGTGGCTTAGGGCCTGACAGCCCATTGAGGAACTTATTGTGGAGTAACCCAGTAGCCCTGGACCACTAATGACTTTAAATTAGAGTCAAAGCAGACTCTAGAAATGTGGACTGCTAGTGGGGCATACCCTGGAGATTACTAATAGTGAATGAAAAATAACCAATATTGTTTACTTTAGGAGGAAGTGGGACAGGGGAATGCCATAGAAATACTAGAGCTCAAATATCAAAGGGGACTGTGTAATTGCTTATGAGTGTTTTATTTCTCCTTTGTGCCGATAGCAGGAGGAAATTAAATACTTCTCTTTTTTCATAAAAGTGACTATTTGGCTGGATTGTGATTTATTGCTGCTGTCGCGCACATTCTGAGTTGCGAACCCATGTTCACTATCAGGTATCCACACCTCCCTTCATAAGGGAGCATTGGACTGCTCAGACTAAGCATACCCTGAGAGTCAAGTGCAGAATGGGTATTTGTCCCAGTTAGTCAGGATCCATAGTAAGTTGAGCCCAGGGACATCGGGTGTAAAAGGACTCAACACCCATGGTTGGCCCCAGAAAACTCCCAGAAAGTGGGTCAGACAGTACTCAATTATTATTATTATTATTATTATTGCCTTTATAAAAATATTTTTAAAACATTAGACAAAGTGGCTAAGGAAAGTAATGGACTATGGAGCTAGGACGGTCTAGAGTGATTGGTAGATGCATCAAGGAACTCTCGAGGCAGATAATCTTAGGAAGTTAGACCTGATGGCGTGAAAGATGGTGTGTTCAATGTCTCTGATTGTTTTTCATGTCACTTACTTAAAGATGCGCTCTTGCTTTCTTTAAAGTGTGTGCAAGCACTCAAAAGAGCACAGGTCTGCTAAACCACGTCAACTATTCAAGAATATATAGGCCTTGAGATATCAGGGTGCTTAACAACATTTATAAAATACACATGCTTGCAATAAAATATGAAACAAGCATTGCAAATGCCAACAGACCTCCCTATTTTTGAAGAACATATTTTCATTCTATTGAAAAGTTGCAGTCAGCACTTTCCAAATACAGGCTCCAGATAGACTGTTACAAGGCAATTTTCAGTTAAAAAAAAAAAGTGAGACCTAATGTCTTTGCCAATGCTTGCTCTCTTGTGCATCGATCAATCATAAATTGCTACAATTGCAAAGAACAGTGATTAGATTTTTGTTTTCGCAAAAGTGCACTGTCCAGTACAAAATAAATTAAAGAAATTAGAAGCAAATTAACAGTACATTAAATGGTAATAAATATCCCAACAGTGCAACATTGTCCTGGACACAAAAAGTAGCATTAAACAACAAGCAAAGTAGATATCAATTGTGCAGCAGGTGCAGTGACACCAGGGCCCATGGTTCCGAGGAGCTCAACACTCCACAATTATAGCTGTTTTCTTTCTAGCATACTTGGGTATGGCGACACATTTTTCGTGCTTGCATCATGGCCCATGACATCCCTGCTACGTCACCAGCCGAGGCCCGTGCAGGTAAGAGCGGTAGTGCGGTGGGCAGGGTGGGGGGCGGTATTCACCGCTCTTACCTGCACTGACCGCGGCTGTACATCTCGGATTCTTTTGGATAACGTTTTTTTTTACTGTGCTTTGTTAATATTTAACTTCATTCTGGTGCTTGTTCGCTCACTCTACTCAACAGTAAGGCGCATTAGTCGATAACTGCCGACTTCATTGTTACATTTAATATGGTGACTTACTTTTGCTTTGTTTTATTGCAAAATCAGGTCACACAGAGTCCCATTAGACTTTGATGTTTAAGGTGCAGCCCTGATAGGCTCTTCTATCTGTTTCGCATAAGAAGTATGATTTTATCTTAAAATAATCCTCGTCTGAGCAATTTCCATCTGCATTCAATTAATTTCCTCATGCTCTGTGGAAGTGGTCAGTCTGAAAGTTGTTTTATTACTTAGGATATAAATGTCAGAACAGGTACAGTTTTATTATGTTCAGAGACAGAGTGTCTGTCTGAAATAATGTGAAATGGGTTATTAATAATAGATAAGTGTCACTTACTGCAGCATGATTTACTTAGTCGGCTCTGTAAATGGTTCATACGAAATTCACTTTTCAAATCTCTTCAAAGTAACATCTTTCTTAAGTCTTAATTATTCATGTTAATTGAAATAATGAATTTTCATTAGGACACACAATGTACAGCTCCTAAAACAACAGTATCTGCTTCTGAAGTTTAGTGCCTGGTTTGCAACTTAGCCAAGTACAATGAAGTTGCGTAAAACAGGCATATGCGAACATAGGTAAAATGAAGTTGCGCAAATAGAGGCATTTCTAAGGTGACAGTCCTTCGTGGTTCACTTAATCAATTATGGTGGGATCTTGAATATATAGATGAGATTTACTCACATCATGGAAATTCTGAGGACGTGGTCGGTTTTCTCTGTGCGTAATTCTCATCAGAGGGGTGGGTGTTTAGGCATTCAAGAGTGGGCGTCCCTTTACAACTTGGACGCTCTCAACAGTTTTTGTTAGTTTTGTTGCAGGTGTTTTCCCAACCTAAAGATGTTCATAGATTCAATCTTGACAAGGCTAGGAGTAATATCCTTTTTCAAGATGAACATCCCAAAACTTGGTACTGCTTTAAATTTTTTTTCCAATTTGCCTAATAGTTATTTTCACCCTCTATTCTCTTGGAATGCACTATTCCAAGTATCAGTCTTCCATGATGGAAAAAAACCTGCAACTATTTAATAATTTGCAAAGCTCAACTGAGGATCTGTCTCAGAACTAATGCTCTAGATCACTAAAAACCAAGTTAGTGCCAATGCACTATAGACTGTAAACAGGATTTATGGTTTTGCAGATTTATTGTCAGGGTAGAGCACCAAACTCACTAGTTATAAACCATGCCTATGTGTTGAGGAGTTGGTATGTCTCAAAAATATCACTATAGTGATTTGTGAGACATGTCCATACCTGTATTGTTTAAAAGCCCTTTTTTCTCAGTGTTCTGCAGCCAGCAATTGATCCGAAATCCTTCTGTTAAACAGATTTGGTA
Source organism: Lissotriton helveticus (assembly GCF_964261635.1). Taxonomy (NCBI): domain Eukaryota; kingdom Metazoa; phylum Chordata; class Amphibia; order Caudata; family Salamandridae; genus Lissotriton; species Lissotriton helveticus. The sequence goes on along the minus strand of NC_136059.1, from coordinate 1,594,666,211 downwards.
TGGTTTGTACTGGATGATCTGGATGGGAGTGCAAATAAAAGACGTTAGCTTATTGTACCATAGAGAAAATTGTACACAGAACTGCCCCGAGTCCTTTGTTATTAACATATATTTATATTTCAATGTTGTTTTTTTATTTTTTTTATAATTTAAATATTTTATTTATACTTGACATGTGATCAATGATTTGAAAAACATATCAAAAACAGCGATGCTCTATTTTAAAATCAGTTCAATTTCCATGTGTGATGTTTGCATTTAGCATACCTAACATTGGGATCATGTATAACAAGCTCTTTCTGTTTTATAATTTATCTTCTTAGTATTTCGTTCCGTTTCTTATCATACAATAAAGTAAGTAGGACCTCCCTTTCTCTATGCGTAGTTTCCTATTCCTCTCCTTCAGTTTGTCAAACTGTCTGCCCTACTTTCTTAAAGGCACCGATGCTATCAGGATAATCTCACACGACTCAGTGTGTAGGTCCTACCTTTCTGTATGCGTGCCACCTATGGAGCTTCTCATTGTGTTGCATTCATGCCTGTTGTCTTCTAGCGGCATCATAGCAGACATCTTGCTATTGTGTGGGTGTGATAAGGCTTAATAAGATAGCTGTTTGGATTTATGTCAGGTGTATATTGTGTATATGTTTCCTCTTTAATTTTCACTGTGTTTCAATAAAAAACTGCTATTTTTTAGAAATCCTAACTATAATTTTTCAAGTTGTTGTATGTGATCATTTAATTTGTAAATAACCTTTTCATATTCAGCTGTTCATGCGCACCTTTCAGCCACGTGTGGTACGATGGTATGATTTAACTTTTCCAGATCTCACAATGCCCTCTTTTGCCTTCACTGGGGATGTAAACAGTAGTTTCTTCATGCAGTGTGAATGTATGTGTATGTCTGGCAAGTCATGTAGTAGGGCAACTTTCACGGTTAGAGATGTGTTTACATTGGCTCCTTTTAGCATTGCATCTCATATTGCATTCTAGTATGTGGCTAGTGGTTGACATTCCCAATATATATGTGCTACATCACTCTGTTGATTGTTGCCCGAACACCATTTAGGGTTTGGCATCACATGGAAGTTATATATTATCTTTGTGAGTAACTCCATCTCTAAAAAATGTTAAATCAGGTCAATTTCCGTGTAGCTTTCCTGCAATAAGCTGTTTTACTCATTCGGTATCGTACCCCATTCTTGCTCTGAAAAATCCTCCATTAATCTTGTATTCCACCTGTTAAACGGGCCTAATGCGTTTTGGTTGGAGATGTCATTCAGTAGAGTGAAATAACACCCTGAGACTTTTACTTGTGTTCCTCCAATTGCATAAATGATTATGAATAGGTGAGATAAGTAAAGATTGCTATGAGTAGCCAAAATTCATCTCATGCAATGAGATATTTGTTATTACCTCCATTATTGTGTGTTTAGTTCATCAAAATCCTGTCTAGAACAATTTTATTAGACCATCTTCTACTAAGTCAGTCAATTACCTTATTTCTTTCTGTTTTCATAATAATACATTTGTTTCTCTAACCAGGATTAATGTTGATCTATTCTGCCATACCTGGGTGCTTAGTATGTATATCTCCTGGGACTTTCAGTAATTTATTATGGGTGGGTGATGATTTCTGCTCAGCCAGGGGAGTTCGCAGAGTTGTGTACACTCCATGCAGAGTTGCGAAAAACTCCATGAAGTGACAAGGAGCAGAGTTTTTTCTCTCGAGCAGCTTGCCATCGGTAACATGGCGAGCACTAGCACGAAAAAAATCGCACTAGACCTCCTCCCGGCGAGATTTCTCATTGCAGACAGTCATGGCAGGTCACGACTGCGCGCATGGGAAAATCTACCATTTGCGTTAAGGAACCTGCTGCTCAAGTAGAATGTCTCCTCGAGCGGCAGAAAGCAGCAGCGCCCTCTGGCATGATGCCTAGTGCCATTTGTACAGATTTTACACCATGAGACAGACTCCCGGGGCTAAAAATCAGTGTGTGCAGCACAACTTAATGGTCTCTGCCGTTGGCAGAACTCTGCGGAATGTGGCAGAGTTTTTCTGGCACTTTGCGGAGTTCCGTGGAGAAAAACTCTGCCCAGCCGCATAATGTATGATTTTTTTTCCACACTTGTTATGTGCCATGTAGAATTGAATTATTATTTGTGTCTGATTGTTGGTCTTTTGTGTAGAGTACAGTTAGGTCATCTTTGGACTTCAGAAAGTGCTATTTTAGGTCCATCCACCGTGGAGTTTCTCTGTGTGTTTTAAAATTTCAGGGCCTCATTTATGAGAAGTGACGCATCATTGAAAGCAGTGCGCCCTCCTTGCGACATGATTGATGCGTCATATTTACTGTATGACGCATCATGTCGCAAGGAGTTACAAATACGTCAGTATTTCTGACGTATCTGTAGGGCGCAAAAGTGATGCATTGCTGGAGTGTGTGTCAAAAGTGACGCAACTACAGCAATGCGTCCTTTCACATGGAGCAAGCCCCATGTGAAAGGGCCTCTTTTCAGTCTTACGCCTGCTGTGAGGCAGGCGTAAGATATTGACGCATTTGCGTCCTAGAAGTGGTGCAGTGAAATCACATATATTTCACTGCCTCACTTCTATGACCCTTTCTTGCGTCAATACGCCCCCCCTTGCATACATTATACCTGCCGCAGGTATAATGTGGCACAGGGGTTTACAACATGACGCATCTACCTAGATGCGTCACTTTGTAAATATGGTGCAGAAAGGCGCATTTTTTACACCACTGGTGCGTCACAAAAAGTGACGCCCCGGTGGCGTAAAAGTGACGCACAGCCTTATAAATGAGGCCCATAGAATGCATGGGCTAGTAAATTTGCCAGGCTTTAAATTTCAGTATGGGTAGGTGTAGAACTCTTGCTACAGCCGGTGCATACAGTTTGGACCTTCCAAGTCTCAGTTTCTACTTAGTCCAATAGAAGACTTTACTGGTGTTAATAACTGCCTGTATGGTCTCTCACGGAAATTTTCAGGTATCATACCAAAAAATAACAAAGCCTAGTCATTATATTCATTTTTACAACTTGAATTTTGCCCCATTGTAACAATTCCAATGTTGTCCATTTTTACATTCTCTGGATACTTTTTCCTATAGTGTGGCAAAATTATCTCTATATATGTTCTCTAATCCTTAACCGAGGTAGATTCCAAGGTAGCCATCTACACAGTGTATGGCCTAGAGAATCCTTCATCATTCAGCTTTGGATTTGGGCCAATTGACTTAGTAGCCCAAAAATGCAGAGAAGGGTTCAGTCACCTTTATAAGTGCCGGAGATGTTTTGATTTTGATAGGGTGACTAGTTTGGTGTCTGCTCAGTATATTAATTTGCTCTCATGTAGTTTTATGTATTCTCTGTATGTCCTTATCTTAAAATATAGAGTTAACTTGTGATTTGATCACTAACAGGAACAACAGGGGAGACAAGGGGCATCCCTGATTGACATTGCGTTCGATATAGAAAAATGGGGATTCAAAACTATTGCAATTTACAGAGGCCTGTGGGCAATTCTAGAGTCATCACACTTAGTCCATGAAAGCATTACCTGATCCCTTTCTCTGTATTATATGAAATCAGTGGGGCCATTTGACAAGGTCAAATGCCTTTTTGGCATCTAGGATGACCATGAGATATTCATGTCAATGTCATTGTTATTCCATACATGCCACAGGAGATACATTAACTGTCTCATGTGATTAGTGAAGAAGCATTGAGTCACAAATCCCACTTGTGAGGGATAGACCGGCAATTCGATTACGCTTTTCAACCTATGAGCTAGCATTTTTATGAGTATTTTTAAATCTAAATTTATTGATCAGAGAAGTGGGTCTTTAATTTGCACATTTCAACAGGTCTCTTTGGTTTAGGAATTAGGGATATTTCTATTAAATTCGCCTAATGCAATTTGTTTCTGAAGCATTATTAAACACTTTATGTAGTAATCGCCTAATCAGTGGTTTGTAGTGCTATATAATTTGATGGGTGTTCCCCAGGTGTTGTGTCGCTGTGTTATCTATTGCTTATACAATAATAGCTTCTATAATATTTGTGCACACCAAGTTATCTTCAGTTGACCTTCTTGGGATGGCCATATTTTATTGCAATACTAGCTTACCCGTCGCGCGTTGCTGCGATCTCAGAAGAAAGGAATGTTGCTGCTGCTCAGAAAGATAGGTATCTCTCCGACATCCTTGTTATTTATTTTGTCTGCTTTGCTTATCTGATACTTGTATATATGTAAATAGGATGTTATTTAGTATTAACAGTTTTTATATATGTAAATAGGATGTTATTTAGTATTAAGAGTTTCCTATGTTTTCTGGGATTGGCCTATATCTTCTGAATACCCCAGAATGGCCTTTTAAGGTGAAATTTTTACTTTTTTCTCTGGTTTCTGTACGCTTTCTAATGATACTTGTGTCTCGCACTCGATATTGGCCCCTGTGTCTTTCACCCTAGACTACTTCCCCTCCGGTTCTATTTCGAACCAGATTAGGCCTCATCGCATTTGGTATACTTTTGAGCGCGAGAGCACAGCGCTTACACGCTCAAACCTTGAGCCCCCATCACGACTCGGGTTCATTCCCGATCCCGCACCGTCTCGCCAACACTCCGTCTCGGCACAACGAAGACGCGTGTAGCTGCGCTCGAGGAGGGCCGGGTTACATTAGAGGAATTCACCTTCGGAGCGATTCCCGATGCTCGTTCGTTTGAGAAGAACGGGCTTCATCAGTTTATATTCGAACAGCTTCTAATCTTGCTTCAATATTTAACAAAATGTTATGCCAGAAACCTTCGCGGGAGTGTACTCAACAACTTCCCAAAGTTTCATAGCGATCGGATGAATGGTGTAGTAATGCATAAAGGACAAACAGACAGACAGACAGACAGACAGACATACATTCGTTTTTATATATATAGATAGATTGTTCCTCAAATAAGAGTCTCTTGTGGATAAAGTATACAGCTGTTTATCACATGTGGTGAACTTGTTTGCAATATCTGTGGGTTCAGTCAGTAACTGATTATCATCTATAATCACAGATGTGACTTTATGCGCTTCTTCCTGATAGATCCCCCATCTTTCCCATCCTTTTTCATTGTCATTGATTTAATCTGGATAAGTCAGCTTCAGCTTGTTCTTCAGTCTTTGGGTTATTACGTTAATGTTGGGTCTGTAGTTTGCCATTCTGCTTAAATGTTGAAGTGTCCACCCCCATCTAGTAGACTGTATCAAAGAATTTCACCGGATTATCTAGGACCTCATGTGCCATTTTTTCGCCATTTATCTTTAGAAGCATAGCTGCCAGTTCCGGTAGTCTTTATCCGATGTCTTCCGTCCAGGGATATGGTCTAAGTGCTAGGAATCTCTTTCTCATCATATTCATCTCAGGAAACATCAGCAGAAAAAAAGATTTGTTGAATGTGGGACTGATATGGGCCATGTTTCTTAATATTGTTATGATCTGATGGCCTTGGTAATTGCACAGATAGCATACAGGATCAGTTGAGGGTTGGATCTGGAGTGTGATTTTAGGCTGTTCACTCTATGGTGTCTATTTACAAGGGTATAGCGCCATAGAACCTTACTTTTAGCGATGTTCTGGTGGCGCCATGCCCTTCTCCATATTTACAAAGTGACTTTAAGCCACATTTTGTGGCTTGTCGCCACCTTGCAAATATGGCCCCTTTACACGTATCACTTAGCATGAAAGGGGCATGCAATATGTGTTGCTGTGGGCATTCATCCACAACACCCATTGCTTTTTGACGCTGCCCCATAATCACAAGGATGTGTAAAAGTGAGGCAGTGCCAAAAACGAACGCCATGCAATAGAAGGTATTAGAATGGTGAAAGGAGAAAAAATACTTTGATTTCTCCTCCATTTAAATTTTGTATATGTGTACTGTAGCTTACACAGAAGTAACAAATCACCATTATTGATAGTTTATGTGCAGGAAGGAACGCCTTCCTACACATAAACAATCATTCCCTGCAATGCAGGCACCTTTGCACTATGGTAGCCTAGCCACTATGGTTCTCTCGTACTCCGGGAATCAATATTCGTACCTTCTATTCCTAGCCTCCAAGTCTGTTAGCATCTGCCATACTTGCCAACTCTCTGTGTCCTATTTCAGAAGCGTGTCTTTCCTTCTTTTCATAACCTCCACTCTGTCACTTGTGGTGTTAGAAATAGGATTTCTGGTTGGCTGAGGCTTACGCCAAAGCCAGGCAGAAACCACCACTCTAGTCAGGGCAAGGGAGTTACACGCCAAAGATAACCCCTGCTCACCCCCTTGGTAGCTTGGCACGAGCAGTCAGGCTTATCCCAGAGGCCATGAGTAAAGCATTTGCGCACGCACACAGCAACAACATCCCAGGCACACCACAAAAGGAACTCCACACAAGGATTTATAAAACATAGCCTTTGTATTGTCATAAACACATTAGAAACATAATCACATAAAATACACTGTGCCAACTGGCACAGGCAATATTCACAGGGGATTATATATAGGACCAGGCCAATCGGGCCACGGTCAGAACCATCAGAACAGGTAAGTGAATGCAAATCTAAAACAAAACCAGTAACTACTCGTACCATAATGTCCTACTCATTATTACATTATCATTAGACATAAACCGACACTAGGCCCAAACCTCATCAGCATAAACACATTACGCAATGGGCCTCACCAGCATCAAAACATTATGCACCAACCCAATAAGCATAAACACATACCGCAAACAGGTACTACCCCAAAACATCATAGCTTGACATTAGGCATTAGCACATTAGCCCAAACCTCATTAGCATAAACATCCTACACATTAGGTATCACCAGCATAAAGCACATTACGCAATAGGCCTCACTATCCCAGATAAAGGGCACAAAGCACCTTATCAACTGACCCCAGGCCAGCCGGCCTCTCACAGGGGCACTAATGCCCTATGTCCAGAAATGTTAGTGCTTCTCCAGGGCTTACCCATTAGCCCTCTAGCTGCCAATGCAGCAATCCACATTGCGCAATTGCACAAACCTAAACATAGCAGCTGCCCACTACCTCCTTGGCAGCTGTAGAGCCATACCTGAACCTGGGCACTCGCTGTGCCTCTCCTTAAAAGGGCCCCATGGAAAAGGAATGGGGCTGGCACTCCTCAACAAAATCTGCCCCCACGTTGCAGTTGCCCACTGTCAAGCGGGTCAACTGTGAACATAGTAACAGAGGCCTGGGCACCTCTCGGCCCCCACGGAGTCCCTTGTAAACAAATGAGGCAACATTGGAGAGGCCCTCAAGCAGGCGGGCCGCTCAGGAGACCAAAGTACCGGCACGGGCACAGGGGGCACGCACCGACAATATGCCCTGACACCACCCCCTCAACCACCGTAGGATACAGCCCTCACTCACTGGACTGCTCTCCTGGACGGAACTCCGTCTCCTCCTCTGCTGTAGCAATACGCGGGACCGGCACTCGCACTCCTCTGTTCTCCTCTGGTCATCAACACAATGCAGGGCTCTCTCTCCTCACGCATGGGAGCCCCGCTTGGATGAATACCGGCTCTTGGACTCCTCGTCACCCGGTCCCTCTCTTGGGACCGGGACTTCCGCATAGAGCTTCTGAGGCTCCCAACATCCAAGGCAGTACGCGGGGCTCCACCCATCAACACGGGAGCCCCGCCCAGACCAGCTGCATCCATGCAGGTGGGGTGGGCTCCTGCCTGCCTACTGCCTCTCACTCCATTGCCGGGACTCCACACTACTCATGGGAGCTCCGCTCCAACCGACAGCCCAGGCACCTTTTTCGTCTTCCGGCCGTCGGCTCCGCCCCAGGCCAGGCAGACATGCCTGACTTCCTGGTCATGCTGCCGCGGCCAGGAGCTGACTTCTTCGGCAGCAACACAGGGTGGGCTCCCGTCATTGAACAAAATAATTACAAAGCGGCCATGTGGGGTGGGCACCCACCATAGAATAGTGGAATAAGCGGGGTGGGCACCAGCTGCAGCACAACCACGCGGGGTAGGCACCCGCTGTAATTACACATCAAAGTGCGGGGTGAGCACCCGCCGTTTAGCATATTTAGAGAGCGGGGTAGGCTCCCACTGCTCAGGGACACAATTGCGGGGTGGGCACCAACCAGACTTGCACCCAGAACACGGGGTAGGCTCCCGCTCGAGCGGAAATACGCGGGATGGGCACCCGCTCCCCTGTCTCACCGGGAAATGCCTATGCCGGGGATTCACCCTCTGTCTCCTCAGGCAGCTTCGTGCTGCCAAGTCCACACTCTCCTCCCCTGGAGAAAATATAGCACTCACCAGGCGCTAGGCACAACCAAATGTATTTAGGATTCAGGGATTCAGGAGGCAATGCTTGGCCCAGAGAGGCAGTCATCCTGGCAGGTCCTTCTGGGCCCCAGCAGCAGCACAACCCCTCTGTGTCAGGAACAGCACCCTGGACTGAAAAAACGTATGCGGTCACAGCCCCTACTTTTATACATCATTTCCCTTAGTGTCACAACACAGGGTTTACGGATACTAGTTAGAACTGGTTTAGGGGAGCTTTGGAGCACTTTGTTTTGCTCAGCTCCTCTTTCCTTTGTCAGGTGGGGGCTCAGGGATCAGACGCACCACAGGGGGCGGTGAAAGCATTGTGGAGGGAAGGCCCAGTCCTATTCAGGTACCGGGTGCAACTCCTCCCTCCCATCTGCATGCAGATCTCTCTATTCACCACTGGGCAGACTCCCCCTGGCTTCTGGAGCCACCCACACCTCTCAGCTCCTATCAATCACAAGCCAGGCATGCAATAGACATCAGGCAGGCAGACACACAGTACACAGAAATACCAACTTCTAAAAGTGGCATTTCTCCACCAGTCACCATAAATCTGCGCACGCCATCGCACAGCATTTATCCTCACAAGTTCATACATACTAAACTCGCCCCTGCAGTCCTCTCATACCAAGAATTACTATGGTTACACAAATCCCCTATGCATTCCTATAGAAGGGCAGGCCCATCTCACCACACATACACAGAGAGCGCACACACTTTATACTGAACCACAGTGATAACGTGCTCAAAGGCCAAAATACACCAACTCCAGGTTACAGAAAAAGGCTAGGAGAACGCAAAATGTTTTGGGGTGAACCTGAGAAAAGGGCCAAGTCCAACACAACCCCCTTCCAGCCAATACGCAGGGCAGACCAATCACTCCCTTGATGGGCTTCCCTGCTTTGGGCGATAAACCACGGATGCGGGCCAGCAACGGCAGGGACACCCTCCGGTGCTATGCCACTCTGAACCCACATGATTCTCTCGAGAAAAGAACTCTCTGGCTCAACTAGGCTACCCACTGGTACTCCCTAGTTGTCCACGGCCAGGACCAGACCCTAGGCCATCCAAATGTTACAGGTCCTGCCAATCCACAGGCAGTAACCCCTGGCACACAATAGCCATTCTCCACTATCCCTCTCAGTGTAGTTCCAAGCTACCACTGATCCTTCAACCTAGGGTCCGCACCCTCAGGCTAACCAGAGGTCACGGGCAAGAGTTGCCTCACCCTACCTCTAATTCTGGGGTTCGCACCCTCCCAGAGAAGCACCTACCAGAACACAATTCTCCCACCAGTTCAGGACCACTCTCCATCAACTGGTCTACCACCTGGGATCTGGAGACTATTTCACTTCGGAGGTACAAAGCACACAGCACAGTCCATCTTCAAGCAGGTGGGGGGACACAGCACACAGCAAATTTCCCTTTCCCCTTCCTCAGTGGAAACAACAAACTGCAGGAGAGCCCCAGAACACACAGCAAGGGCAGCCTCCTCGGTCTCTTCAGCTGATCTACTTTGGCAGAGATTCCTTCTTCACCTGGAGGTTTCCTAATCTCCCAGCCTTGGGTCTAGACCCTCAGGATGCACCAGGGTCAGAGGCGAGGACGCCCTCCCTCTGCACCCCATTCCAGAGTTCTGCACCCTCCCACCTTGGAGCGGTATCCCTGGAAGCCAAACCGGTCAGGACACTGATTATAGATCCCCTTCCCTCCAGGTCAGGCTGAACCTGAACCTGGCCTCCCCAACCTTGGGGCTTAACCGTTTGGTCAGAAAATTGCCCAGCGAACCAGGACTTGCGGGGGAGCACACATGCCCCCCCTCTTGAGGGTGACACATAACTAATGGGTTGTATGACAGTCTGTCTGGCTCTAATCTAGCGACCTCCTGTCCACCTGACAGGGCGCAGAGATCGTCCAGGAGAGAAGTGGTGTCACCATGGTCACTCATTGGTTGCTCAGCCCTTCTGACTAGCCCCTGACCCAATGGTCCTTCCACTGGGAACTCTTTCCCCTTCTCACTCCTTAACCAGGACTTCTGTACCCTCCACTTAGGAGAGGTACTGCCCAACACCAGGACTGCTGGAGCTCTGTTTACAGACACTCCACGTCTTCTAGACACTAGAAGATCCTCCTCGAATGGCCTACAAGTACAGCTTAGGCCCCCAACCTGGCACTCCCTTAGGGAGCCCTGAGACAGGGTTTCGGGCCACGATGGGACACACCTTCCCACACGCACTCCGCCTCCACTGAGACAGGATGTGAGCCCCTACACCTCTCCCATTCCACTGGGACCTAGCTGGACTACACTGAACCTCTTCCACCACACAGAACAGGAAGATACCCAAGCCACTACTTTTGGAATCACTCCTCAATGCCTCTGCAGTACCTCCAGCACACAGCCTGATGTCCACCACCGGTGCAAGCTCCTTATCACCAAAATAACACACACCCACTCGTCCAGTGCAACACACCACTCATCCTCACACGCCCCCCCAGACTGGTGAGACAGTTCCACACTGCGCCTGCATCTCAACCTGTACCCCTCTTACTGAGCACCAGGTGCCATACTCTGGGAACGGGACTTCATGCACTGGACACTCTTCTGCTGCCACAACTGGATCCCACCCTACTGGTGAATCCAGACACTCACACTACACTCAGGGAATAACCACCCTCCCCAGCTAGTTGTTTCTCCTACACACTCCCTCTCTTCCCTCCTATCTACTCACACCTCTGAGGACAGGAAAAGGGATGGGGCACTGGACCCAGCGAGGGATTTCCTATCTATGGGAACCCTCCCACCTACTGTTGTCCCCACCCTGCAATTTTCTCTCTTCTGCCAATAAACATCAAAGCGCAGAAAACACCATTTAAAAATGACGCTCTTGAGGAGAAAACAAAATCAGAAACAATAATCCCCAACATGTGACTATCTAAAATGCTGAGTTTTGTAGTGTAGCCAGTTGTCACTGTGGTACTGCGCAAACGCAAGTCCTATCCTCACCGCTGACAACCAGTGTTAGAAATGGGATTTCTGGTTGGCTGAGGCTTGCGCCAAAGCCAGGCAGAAACCACCACTCTAGTCAGGGCAAGAGAGTTACACGCCAAAGATAACCCCTGCTCACCCCCTTGGTAGCTTGGCATGAGCAGTCAGGCTTATCCCGGAGGCCATGTGTAAAGCATTTGCGCATGCACACAGCAACAACATCCCAGGCACAACACAAAAGGAACTCCACACAAGGTTATATAAAAAATAGCCTTTGTATTGTCATAAACACATTAGAAACATAATCACATAATATACACTGTGCCAACTGGCACGGGCAATATTCACAGGGGATTATATACAGGACCAGGCCAATCGGGCCACAGTCAGAACCATCAGAACAGGTAAGTAAATACAAATCTAAAACAAAACCAGAAACTACTGGTACCATAATGACCTACTCATTATTACATTAGTATTAGACATAAACCCACACTAGGCCCAAACCTCATCAGCATAAACACATTACGCAATGGGCCTCACGAGCATCAAGATATTATGCACCAACCACATAAACATAAACACATAACGCATACAGGTACTACCCCAAAACATTATAGCTTGACATTAGGCATTAGCACATTAGACCCAAACCCCATTAGCATAAATATCCTATGCATTAGTTATCACCAGCATAAATCACATTACACAATAGGCCTTACTATCCCAGATAAAGGGAACACAGCACCTTACCAACTGACCCCAGGCCAGCTGGCCTCTTACAGGGGCGCAAATGCCCTATGTCCAGAAATGTTAGTGCTTCTGCAGGGCTATTCCATTAGCCCTCTAGCTGCCAATACAGCAATCCACAGTGTGCAGTTGCACAAACCTAAACATAGCAGCTGCCCACTACTTGCTAGGCAGCTGTAGAGCAGTACGTGGGCCTGGGCACTCACTGTGCCTCTCCTTAAAAGGTCCCCAAGAAAAAGGAATGGGGCTGGTACCATGGTGCCTCCTGAACCCCCACTGGGGCTCCTCAACAAAATCTGCCCCCACGTTGCAGTTGCCCACTGTTGAGCGGGGCAACTGTGAACATGCTAACAGTGGCCTGGGCACCTCTTGGCCCCCACGGGGGCCCTTGTAAACAAATGAGGCAACATTGGAGAGGCCCTCTAGCAGGCGGGGCCGCTCAGGAGACCAAAGTACCGGCACAGGCACAGGGGGCGGGCACCAACAATATGCCCCGACACCACCCCCCCAACCACCGTAGAATCCAGCCCTCACTCATAGGGCTGCTCTCCTGAGCGGAACTCCGTCTCCTTCTCTGCTGCAGCAACATGCGGTACAGGCGGGACCGGCACTCGCACTCCTCTGGTCTACTCTGGTCGTCAGCATGAGGCGGGGCTCTCTCTAATGATGCATGGGAGCCCCGCTTGGATGAATACCATCTCTTGGACTCATCTTCACCCAGTCCCTCTCCTGGGACCGGGACTTTTGCATGGAGCTTCAGAGGCACCCAACGTCCAAGGCAGCACGCGGAGCTCCTCCCATCAACACGGGAGCCTCACCCGGACCAGCCGCATCCATGTAGGCGGGGTGGGCTCCCGCCTACCTACTGCCTCTCACTCCATCGCCGGGGCTCCCCACTGCTCATGGGAGCCCGTTCCAACCCACAACCCGGCCACCTCTACCGGCTTCCTACCTTCGGCTCCACCCCAAGCCAGGCGGACGTGCCTGGCTTCCTGTTTGCGCTGCCGCGGCCGGGAGCTGACTTCTTCGGTGGCAACACGGGGTGGGTTCCCATCATTGAACAAAATAATTACCAAGCAGCCATGTGGGGTGGGCACCCACCATGGAATAGTGGAATAAGCGGAGTGGGCACCCGCCTCAGCACAACCATGCGGGGTGGGCACCTGCTGTAACTACACGCCAAAGTGAAGGGTGAGCACCCACCGTTTAGCATATTCAGAGAGCGGGGTAGGCTCCCGCTGCTCAGGGACACAATTGCGGGGTGGGCACCCCCCAGACTTGCACCCTTAACCCAGGGTAGGCTCCCACTTGAGCGCAAATACGCGGGGTGGGCACCCACTCCCCTGTCTCATGGGGGGAATGCCTACACCGGGGATTCCCTCTCTGTCTCCTCAGGCAGCTTCGTGCTGCCAAGTCCACACGCTCCTCCCCATGAGAAAATATAGCACTCACCAGGTGCTAGGCAAAACCAAAAGTCTTTAGGATTCAGGAGGCAATACTGGGCCCAGAGAGGCAGCCCTCCTGGAAGGTCCTCCTGGGCCCCAGCAGCAGCAAACCCCCTCAGCATCAGGAACAGCACCCAGGACTGAAAAAAACTCATGGGGTCACAACCCCTTCTTTTGTACATCTTTTCCCTTTGTGTCACAGCACATTGTTTAGGGATACCAGTTAGATCTGGTATAGGGGAGCGTTGGAGCACTTTGTTTTGCTCAGCTCCTCTTTCCTTTTTCAGGTGGGGGCTCAGGGATCAGACGCACCACAGGCCCCCTGTGGTGCCAGCATTGTGGTGGAGGGAAGGTCCAGTCCTCTTCAGGTCCCAGGTGCAACTCCTCCCTCCCATCTGCATGCAGATCTCTCTATTCACCACTTGGCAGACTCCCCCTGGCTCCTGGAGCCACCCACACCTCTCAGCTCCTGTCAATCACAAGCCAGACATGCAATTCACATCAGGCAGGCAGACACACAGTACACAGAAATGCCAACTTCTAAAAGTGGCATTTCTCCACCAGTCACCATAAATTTGCGCACACCATTGCACAGCATTTATCCTCACTAAACTCGCCCCTGCACTCCTACCGGGAATTATTATGGACACACATATCCCCTATGCATTCCTATGGGAGGGCAGGCCCATCTCACCACACATACACAGAGAGCGCACACACTTTACACTGGACCACAGTGCTAAAGTGCTCAGAGGCCTAAAATTACCAACACCAGGTTACAGAAAAAGGCTAGGAGAACGCAAACAGTTTCGGGGTGAACCTGCCAAAAGGGCCAAGTCCAACACGTGGCATATAGTCTATATTGGAAGGAGGCTATTTCTGTTTTCAGAGATTGCACTTCTGATGTTGTCTAAATCATTGCAGATTCCACCAGTCTAATTGATAGCTTAATAGTCTCTAGTTCTTTTATGAGTGGGTCCAATGGCGATATAGGTATTGGGACTTTTTCTGACATCTCTTCCTTGGCTGCTGCTTCAAAAAAAAGCTGCTGGAGTGCTGACTTTTCTTTGGATATGAGTGGCAACCTTCGAGTTGCGCCTACCTTCTATGTGTCATGGTGTTTCTTTCCATTTTCTGTGTTTACTAGAATTAGGGTTATTATCACAGATTTTACACACACTCATTGTTTCGATTTTAGATTTAGGTTTACATTTAATTTCAAGCGATCTTGTATATCAGTCATTTCAAGCTGAATTACATGGTGCTGTGACAAGAGGCATATGACTTCTGGTCCGTGCGTATACAGTGCTCCGCTCTATATAATATTTATAATGGTGCCATATTTTTTCACAATTCTTGCACAGATTCTACATGTGGATTTCAGTGCAGTCGGGGTTTGTGAGTCCTTTGATTAAAGCTGTGTTGTGTGATCCTTTACTAGAGACAATTATATGATTTCAAGTCCATGTTTTCACTCAGCTTTGTTCTTGATTTCCTAATACTTAGGGCCTCATTTATGAGAAGTGACACATCGCTGCGTGAAAGCAGCGATGCGCCACTTCTCAGTGCGCCCTCCTTGCGACATGATTGATGTGTCATATTTCTATGACGCTTCATGTCGCAAGGAGTTACAGATACGTCAGTATTTCTGACGTATCTGTATGGCGCAACAGTGACGCATTGCAGGAGTGTGTCACAAAAGTGATGCAACTCCAGCAATGTGTCCTTTCACATGGGGCATGCCCCTTGTGAAAGGGCCTGCATCAGTCTTACACCTACTGTGAGGCAGGCGTAAGATATTGACGCATTTGCATCCTAGAAATGGCGCAGTGAAATCTGGTAGATTTCACTGCGTCACTTCTACGCGACTTACTTACGTGGGTTCGCCCACCCTGCAAACATTATACCTGATGCAGGTATAATGTAGCGCAGGGGTTTACAAAGTAACGCATCTGCTTAGATGCGTCACTTTGTAAATAGGGTGCAACAGGAGGCATTTTTTACGCCGCTGGTGCATCAAAAAAAGTGACGCACCGGCGGAGCAAAAGTGATGCAAGGGCTCATAAATAAGCCCCCTGATATTTAGTCACTGCCATCATACCATCACACTTGTGATTTAAATATAGCCACTGCTTTTCTGAAACTTTAGTCACTTTTCTATATGCATTTCCTTAGCCTTTCGGGTAATGCCTCTCTATATGGTCCTGGACACCTGGACCCTCAACACCGCCACAAACCCGCTGCCGCTCCTGCAAGCAAGCCTCCCCTCCACTAGTTCTCTGCATCACTGCCACCTGGCTCTCTAATGAAACTCCTCCTCACCCAACCACTTCTCCAGCGGCTGCGTTGCACCCACCTTCGAGTATCCACTGGACCTACCCTTTTCATCACTGCTGTGCCTAGGATGCATGTAAACTGTCTCTCTAGTGTACAGCAGTGGTGCCTCCCTCATCTTCGCTCCCAGCACTTCACAGCCTGTACCACCATGGTGCCTGTCTCTCTGCCATGCCATATCACTGCTCGGGTATGGCGCTGGTTGTCTGCCGCCTCATCTCTCTGCACTCCACCCACTCCCTGGTAATTTCAATTATTGGTGGGGATGCTTATGTCCAGCTTCGAGGCGTTGCAACTTCCCTTCCAGTGCCATGTGAATTCCTTCGGGGTCTGTTCACTCTGTGGAGCTCAAGGGGCAAGCTACCAGGCCTGGCTCTTATATGAGCATATCCTGAATTGAAAGCCCTTGGGATCACTATGAATGGTCCTCGCCACATGTGATACATTGTTTAACTTCCATTCAGCTTAACTCCATTCCCACAGCAGTAATGACTCAATAATAGAGTGTGAATGATCAGGCAATAGGTGTATGACCTATATTAAATCTGTACCAAAATAAAGGAAACTCTCTGAATATATGCCCTTCATACAGTCAGTTGAGATGAATGTGAGCAAAATCTTTCTGAATTTATTTTCTGTAAGATTACATTAACTTGTAATTTGTGTAAGAGCACAGACATGATAAGTGTCAAAGTGGCACTCTTACAGCACATATGAAATTCATTTGCCTGACTTATATAAAATTATCATTATTATTATGATTGTTATTATTAATATTATATGGTGTAGTCGATTGTTGAGTGCTCAAATCCAAGAGGTATGCTTAAGCCCGAAAACAAATGCCTTTTTTGAGCTTGTAGCGTCTCAATATTTTTAATAGACGTTAAATATGTAAATATTTACATCTGTACAGAGTTTCCATAGAGATGAAAAGTATTTTGTGCCATTTATTGGATGTTCTAGTCAAAGCTTGCTTGTTTTTGTGTTTTATATTTTTATATATTCATTTCTTTAAAATAAAGTTTCTGTCTGTATGTGACAAAATGGAAATTCAGTAATTGTCAACCTTAAGAAACAAAGAATAATAAATTGGCATGTTTGTTTCATTCTGTTGCTTTATAAGGCGAATAATTGAACTAGACAAGTGATCAGGGTTCTGCTTAGAAGCCTCCTCTCCATTATTTTAGACAGTTTCATGCATTCTTTATTTGCCAGTGAAGGTTTCTTGGTTTAACTATTTTGTTTCTCTGAAGAAAGGAAAAAACGCACAAAGTGAATTTATTTTAGTTCATTATTATATTTTATTGAAAAGGTAGAAAAGCAATTTTATTTATAATACACAATACGTTCATACAGTCTATCCTCGTATCCACATTTCAAATAAAAATATTCAAAATAATTTATCAAGGAGGGAACAAGTACTAGTAAAACTTAATTGCGGTAGGTTGATTTCAAAAAGCTTACCAGTAATAAAACAAACAATAATATGTAGTTTTTTTAAAAATTATTATGGCCAGGTAAAATGCTCTTCAAACCTTTTCCATTACTTCATAAAATCGCTTTAAAAGAAATAAAAACAGTTTTTATACCACAATGGAAAGTAAAAACTCATACATGTGCCAAAGTAAAAACTCATACATGTGCAAAGTGGCAGTCAGTGGCATGGAGCCAAATTCTCCTAGTCTAAACTTTGAGACCATTAGTTTTTCTAAAAAGTTACACAGTGAATAAGAACTTGCTTACAGCAAAGACAGTATATATCGGTGTGTCACCCTTCAAAATTCTCAGTGTCTCCAAATATCTCCAAATGCAATATACCTGCACAGTGACATATCCATTTCCCTCTGGGCTTTGTGTATGCTCTGCAAAAGTATAGCACATGAAGTATAGTTTCAACAGTTGACAGAGAACACATAGGACATACAGAAGATTGGACAGTTTCTTATCAGAGCTCCATTGCGCCATAAATGACCCCAATTCAAGTGTTTCATTACAAAATTTCAGATATAAAGATTTCACTAATTGTAGGAGCGGGAGCTCCAGAAAGGTTTCATAAGAGGGATGGTCCTTAGTAAGTACAAATTGGTTTGTAAGCCTACCAAGGGTAGACCTAAAAGAGAGCCTGGTATAGATGTGCTCCCAATAACACATTTGTAGCCTAATCCTGTAAGCAGCCAACAGTGAGGTAGGTTCTGACCAAAATGATCCAAAGTCCAATCTTTCAAACCAGTGGCGTGGAGATTAAAATGATGTCATCAGCGAATAAAAGTGCGGGTACACTGACCCCATCCAGTTTAGGTGCGTCTTTGTTCCCTTGTAAGAGAGCCCCCACTATGCTGTTGAAGTATAGGGAAAAGAGGCCGGGCCAAGATGCACCTTTGCCTTACTCCCCTGCTTTTTGGGATTCTATCAATCAGTTGCCCTCCAGGTACCCAGCGGACTTGGGCATAATTGCTCTGGTGGAGGCTAGTTATTTGTATAAGAAGGACATTCGGGACCCCAAGTTTCTTTAAAGATGCCCAGAGCTGTCACTGAGGGACCAAATCAATGGCGGCCCCGAGGTCGACAAATGCAATTTAAATATGTCCCTCTCTGGGCCTAGTGTATTTCCAGAAGATAATCAGCAGCCTTAGGACTAGATCAGTAGTGCTCACTTTTAGTCTAAACCCAGCTTGGTCTGGGGTCCAGATTCCTGCACTCTCGATCCAATTGTTAAGTTTATTTAACAGTTGTGTAGCATACACTTTATGTAGGGCATCTAGAAGGCTAATTGGACTATACTTTTCAGGTCTTTCCCAATCCCCCGTGTAAAATTGTAGATAATTTCCACCCCTTTCCATGTGTTGGGGAATGGGGCACCTGCAGCTATAGAATTTGTCAAACAGTTGACATTGGGGACCCATATAGACAGATCGTGGTGAAACAAGTCAACAGGGATTTTGTCTCGGCCTGGGGCCTTTCTCTGTTTGATTGAAATGATGGCTAGCCTATTGTCCTCAAGTGTAAAATTAGGCTCGATTGGAATGTGGCTAGAATTTGCAAGAGATTGTACATGGGAATCTAGAGGGGGCTGTTTATATAAGCAGGAAATATGGTCCACCCATGACCCAGGATTCAGACGGTAATCTATCCCTGGGGTTAAGGTCCTGCTCCCATCAGCAATTATATTCCAAAACAAGAATTGTCTCCAATTTCTGCAGCCATTACCAATCCCCCCCAGCCCGCTACCTCCCATGCTGTCCGAGTAGATCAAGTTGTCTTCTTGTATAATCCCCTTAAGGCACATAACTCCTGCAAATTATTATTTTCGAGCTATAAGTGCTTTTTTGGCATCACAACAAGACTTTGTGTACCATAGGTTTCTTTCACCTTTATGTGTTGTGGTTAATGCTTTCTTTGGAGGGGGTTTATTCTAAATCAGTTCCAAAGATACTGCCAATTTGGTGTGGGTATCTGTAATAAAAGAATGAGGAGAGATCGAGGTAACATCTTCTGGAAAGGCCACTACAAAGCCATTACATACATCTAAAATGGTTTCTTGGTTCATTAATACAAGGGGCCATTTGACAAACATGGAGAAAGGAGGGGGCATAATATATCATAATGCTAAATACGATTTATATGAAACAACACCATAATTCATAATTTCATTAATAGGTTATCACTAAATCAACACTTATTTTATTTTATTTATTTATTTCATTTATTAAATAAATAAATAAATAAATAAATAAAATAATCAACACTTCATATTATAACATAAATATCATCATACCTTCTGCTCTACCACGTATAGTACATTCAGTCGGGCAAGTGTTTCCATATCTCCACAAATTCTTTCAAAGAGCTCATTCTTGCCACATAAAAGCTCTAATACTGCTTTACCCGCTAGATCTTATTTAGCCATTGGATAAAATCAGCTACCTCAGTACATCTCTATTTCGGTAATATTAATGATTTAGCAATCAACAAATACAAACAGTTATTGCCTAACAGTAATATCAGCTGATTGCAAGATCATTCCACATAGAGCATCATAGAGATAGGGCCGTTTTGTAAACTGAATCTGTAGACTAATAAATCTAAACACCTGGTCCCAAAATTATTAGAGACAGGGGCAGATGGAACAGATATGAGCCAGCCGCAGTTGACATTATTGCACCTAAAGCATGATCTGAGGCAGTGGGATACATTTTGTGAATAAACTGCAGAGTACGATATAGCATCCATTTGCTAAAAAAAGAAATTCTTAAAAAAAAGAAATCCTTCTGCAATTTGCAGCAAGAACAGCTTTGCAAAAGATGCTGTCATTAAATTCCCAACAATTTTGATCAATCTTACAACGTGTAGAGGCAGCAATAGTATTTAACAAAGAAGGAATCGCTGCCTCTGCCAGTTTCCAATGTAATAAACAATGGCAATTACCTATACCCTTTAGAATAGATACAAAATGAGCTTTGCTTATGCTTTGTGCTAGTGGGGAAGGCTCTTTTCCACTCCCAATATGACAGTTTTTAATTTGTCTGTAGCTGATAGGCTAGTTGATGCCAAGACACTACTGATCCAGCTTGTACAAGACTGAAACATCTTGCCCTTTCCCAGTTCAATATGTAAAATTCATTTAGTTGCAAACCTACTTGGTAGCAGTCTCTAGAAAAAAAAAGGATAAATTGAATCAAGGGACTTTGAACTCCTGCGATACTTTCTTGAATCAATAGGCTAAAACGTTGCGCATCTTATGACTAGTTCGCTTCGGCAAGCTGGGTATTTTTTTAAACGTAAAGAGCTAAATGCTTATTTATTTTAGTATCATACTTAAGTAAATGTAATTGGACTGATTGCTGGGTATAGTGACTCGGGCAAACCAATCTAGGAAGATGGCCTGAAGTAACATTTTGATATTAGGATGTGCCAGGCCTCCCTCCTCTATATCCAATTGTAATATATTTAGGCTAATGTGAGATTTTCTGCCCTGCCATACAAAGTGATTAATCAACAAAGAACTGCTGGACTTTCATAATTACGTTAGAAAAAACAAATATGAACACGTTTATATGACCATTTTGATTAATGCGATCCAACCAATGATAGTGTGGGATAACCACTGCCACTGTTTTAACAGCCAGCGTACTTTAAATAAAGTGAGGTATTAATTATTCAGAATAAATCGGCCACATTAGTCTTAACGTAGATACCCAAATGTCTAGTCAGATACTCTGCAGAATAATGTGCCCACATCTCAACAGGCAGAATTGAAGAAGGGCTGTTAAATAAAAAAAGACTTCTGACTTGGCACGATCAACTTTATAGCCTCCTATATGGTCAAATTCCTAATTCTGACAAACACATTATGAATAATACTTCCATCCGCAGCTAGGTATAATATCATATAATCAGCGAACAGATTTAGCTTCAGGTGCTATCAACCTGGGATGAAATTCTAGAATCCTGCCTAATTACACAGGACAGTGACTCAATAAATAGCTTATAAAAAATTGAGGAGATTCGGCAGCCCTGTCTCTCCCCACACCTAGCCTTCAAATCCCCCACTACCTTGGAAATGCTTATTATTTTAGCTTCGACCTCTTTATATAAATGATGCAGCAGGCCAACAATTCTTAATGGGAACCTAAATTTGATCAAGATTGCAAATAGTACCTCCCACTACAGTAGATCAAAAGCTTTTTCTGCATCAAGCATAGTAAGAGCTGCCTTGGTCTTATTAGTTGCACAGTAATCTATGGCTTGCACCAAATAGTTAGCATTAGTTGATATCAGCCTTTTAGGCAAAAAGCCATTTTGATCTGGGTGAACCAAGTTTACTGCTAGCAGAGGCAATCTACTGGCAATTATTTTTGTGAACGTATTATAATCACAGTTATGTAGACTAATAGGACAATATAAACCAGGTCTTTAGGATGGCTTTCCCTTTTTAAATAACTGCCTCTGTAAAAGAACTAAGAGGATTTTACACTTGAAAAATTCATTAAAAGAACAACCATTAATGTACGTAATCTGGGCATAAATAGCTCGTAGACTTCTAAGGGTAAACCATCATTCCTGCACGCTTCTGCATTCTTAGACAATTTACTTGCCCATTCTACCTCAGCCAATGTAATAGGTAAAGCATTTGCTCTTTGTGGCTCTGCCAATAGAGCCGGCATCTGGGTAGATCTTTAAAACGTATTAATACTTTCAGGTGCGGGTTCTTCCCCATTACAGAGTAAAGCTCTGAATATTGTTTGATAACAACTTTATTTCCTTCAGCATCACAAAGTGATTTAATATTTAATAGGGAGCCCTTCATTGCACAGCTCACTTGGCTGGGGACTTCATTCCACATATTGCTTGGCGGCAGGAGCCGCCAACATCATCCAAGTCTGCGCCAGGAGGCACACATATGCTGTTCGGGGCTACCGCGGCATAGAGCCCTTCATTGCACAGGTCATTTTTGCCGGTGTTGCGGTTTGGCTGGGGACTCCATTCCCCATATTTTTTAGCGGCTGGAGACACCAACGACATCCAACTCCGTGCCAGGACGCGCACATTAGCTGCTCAGGGCTCCCGCAGTACGGGACACGCGTGGGCGTGCCCAGGCCGCACCTGGGGCAGGCCCGTCTGCGCCCGTCAGTGGCAGGAGGAAGCAGGGCTGGGCCCCCCTCTTTAATCTGTCCTCTGGCAGCAACCCCTAGTCATCTGCCTTCTTGTTCTTGAACGACCACTTTGACTATGGTTCTGTAACTTTGAACTTCTCTTATGGTTGTCAGTTCTATATTTACACTGCCCTATCATTTGTATGTGTAATTTCTGGATATAATTTGTGGCGTTTCTCTTTATTGACATGGGGAAAAAGGAAACATCTGAGCTCTGCCCTAGCAAAATCACCTCCTAAATCGCGACAGTCCATTATGAACTATGTAACAGGGGCAATGGGGGCCATCGAAAAGCAAATCTTAAGTGTGGAGGAAACCCTAACTATCTGTTCTGAGAGTGGCATTGAACCTTCCAATACATGTATAATTTCCTTCAATGCCGACCAATCGCCTGAACTGCAGCCTACATCTTTAGATATAGCAAATAAAGATCAGACGGCCCATAACCTAACCCTTATTACATCGGGTTTGTTGTTGTATTCCCCCATCTAAACGTCCCAAAATCCCTAAATCCCTATCTGGTAATACTAATTCAGTACCAATGGGAAATTAAAGTTTTCAAAAAAGGCATCTGTGTTAAAACCGGGCTCAAGTTTTAGGCCCCAGAGAGACGTTAGCAAATCATTGCTTTCTGTACTTCCTGACTCCTTGGACTGTTCTTCATTAGCAACCTCAGTGCAAACACTGATAGATCTTATTAAATCCTGTGTGTGTAGCCTTACAGATCAACTCAAGGTGTTGAATGTGCTGTTTCAGCATGTGCAGAGACATTAGGCCTGGACAAGTTGAATTTGAGGAATGGGAGGGAAGGGCCAAACGATTACGGATGCAGTAAGGGCTCATAACAAGGGGGCATCACCAGTCTCCATGTTTAATACCTATTCAGCGATAACTGCACCCACACCCCTGCCTGTTATTGATCAATTAGACCTCCCTCCTGATGCTACCTTGTATGTGATCATATTGGCTAATGTTCTGCCTATAGAATCTCCGCACTTTGAAGCATGGGACGCTCTTAGAAATAAATCGCTCAATTGGTTAAACTCTAAAGTGGGGCTGGCAGGGAGCGCTTTTCCCAGATTTCAAGATGGCCAGACGGGTTGGGTAGGTTGCAATGGGTACCAATGTTTATAAGGGGGACTGTGTGGTGCTCTCTTTCAAATTTCCAGGTCTAGTAAAAAAAATATTGGACAGAGAACACTTAATGCTTCCAACTCAAAACCAAATTTCAGTTCTCCTGCTTAGCTTTGTTTATAAGCCCCCCAGACAACTGTCCAGTCATCAGAATGCTTTGATACAGCGACTCCCCCAAACACAATGCACATTGCAACAACCACCCATGAATCCAAAGGATGTAAGTCCCCTTTTGTATTCTGTTGCAACGTCCAACAGGTTTCATAGTCTTTCAAGCTTAACTGGGGTAGATTGACTTAAGGACGAATCATTAGTGGGAAAGACTTTGCAAAATCCCACTCTTATAACTACAACTCCTGTCATTAATATTCAGCCAGAGACAGGTCCAAACGCCCTAACGATCACGGAGCAATCCACGTTGAGTAATGAGATAATTGCAGACTCTATAACCCCAGATCTAAACAACATTTCAGTTCTATGTTGGAATGTAGCGGGCTGCGTAGTAAGCTCAACTCACCAGAATGGCTTGAATTGACAACTAATTTTACTATTATCTGTGTACAGGAAACATGGGTCAATGAACCATGCCACCTGAATGGTTTTAAACATTTACAGCTAGATTCATCATTGAAAATTGCGCTCGCAAAAAATTCTGAGAATCTGGCCCTTTGCGAGCGCAATTTTTGCATTTGGGATTCATCATCCCAAATGCAAAAATCGCTGTTAAAGAATTCGCATTTTTGCGAGAAATAGCATTTAAGGAATCTCTATTTGAGATTCCTTAAATGCAATTCAAGAAACATTTAAAAATTGCGAGTTCGCAATTTTGGGCCGCTATTTACCGCGAAGTCAAACCTCGTGGTAAATAGCGGAAACTTAGAAAAAGCCACTTAAGTGCATTTTTCTAAATGGTTTGTTACACACACACATGTCTTTGGGACATGTGTGTGTGTAACACCAGCGTCCAATATCATTTCAGGGGTGCAACAGGGTGTCCTTTGGACACCCCTGCACCCTTGAAATCGCAAAATCAAAATGCGATTCGCACATTGATATGTCTTCCCATTCATTCCTATGGGCCTTAAGGCCCATAGGGATGAATGGGGAGTTATTCCTTATTTGCGATTAGCAATTAGCTAATCGCAAATAAGGAAGCTGTGGGACTCCCAAAAAAACTGACATTTGTACATGAATCCCCTTTTGCGAGTCTGTAATAGCGATTCCTTAATAATCGCTATTACAGACTCGCAAAAGGGGACTTTGATGAATCTAGGGGTTAATTCCCTAGCCATCCCATCAAGGCATGGCAGACCCAAGGGTTGTCTTTGCAACTATGTGTCAAATAAATTACCCTCTTCTACTATAAACATTATGGCATAGATGCATCAAGCAAAATTGCGATCGCAATCGCTGCAAAACAGCGATTGCAATTGCAAATTCCACTTCCGCAATGCATCAAGTGGAAAAGCAACAATTCGCGATTTCGCAAAACAAAGAGTCACTAAACCCGTAGAAACCCCCAGTGCGATTTCTTAAAAGCAAATCTCCACTTAATCTGCAAATTTAATAGCGAGTTCGCAGTTAAATAGCGAATTAGCAAACAAATCGCTATCCACATGCATCAGCAATCGCAAATAGCGAAAATACAATAATTCGTAAAAAACGAGTCGCAATTTAAGGAGAAGCTCAACCAGGTGGTAACCATGAAGTCAAATTGGCAAAAAAAATAAAATGTTGGAAATAACAAACAGGTGTTGGCTAAATCAAACACACTTAAGGAGACTCATCAGGAGCATGAGGAAAGTCACAATGGCAGGTCTATACATCGTGGTAAGGCGGCTGAGGCTCCAGGCTGCAGCCCAGAACAGACGCAGGATCCATGAACGCATCTTCTGGCTGCGGATTACACGTCTGGGACAGACTGAAGAGGAGATCTACTCCAAATACAGGCTCAATGGGGCAATGATGAAGAAGCTCATCAGAGACCTTGACCCCCTGATGCAGTACCCGACACGGTGGACCAATGCCGTGTCCACCATGTCCAGGTCCTGTGATGCCTCCACCTCCTGGCCTCCGGCAGCTTCCAGGGGATAGTTGCAGTTGCAGGGGGTGTATCCCAGAGTACACTTTCACGCTGCCTACAGAGTTTCCTTGACGCCATGCTGAGCCAGATACATCACTACATCACCTTCCCAACAACCTAACAGGACTTAATGCAAACTAAACTGGACTTCTATCATACCGCCTATTTCCCCCATGTAATTGGCTGCATCGACTGCACCCACATACACATCTGTCCACCCGCAGAGACCGAATACATGTACCGGAACCGCAAGTCATATCACTCCCTCAACTTTCAGGTGGTCTGCAATGCGAAGACCATCATTACAGACATTTTGGCACAATACCCAGGGAGAACGCATGATTCGTTTAACTTCCGGCACAGCGGCATACACACCCGCTTGGCCAGGGGTGATTTTGGCAAGGGATATCTCCTAGGTAAGTATACATGCCCACATACAGTATGTTAAGACCATGTTGCCGCGCATAAAAGGCACTGACCCTCTGCACCTCCCTTTAAGTGACAGCACCTACGCCCTCCGTGAATATTTCCTCACGCCATACCTCAACCCAGCAACACCACAGGAACGGAGGTACAATGGTGCGCATATGCACACCAGAAATGTGATTGAAACAACATTTGGCATGTTAAAGAGTAGATTCCGCATCCTCCACAAGACTGGCGGGCCCTCAAATACCAGCCCGAGATCTGCTCCCGCATCGTGGCCGTGTGCGCCATGTTTCACAATATTGCCACCAAGCGGAGGATACCTGTTGAGGTGTCTGGTAGTGAGTCGGAGGGGGAAAACCTGCCACCTGCACATGTGCATCATGCACACGGGAAGAATCCTGCTGAAGGTCACAGGTGCCGCGTGCACATCACACAGAACTATTTATAGTCCATCCATGCCCCTCACACAACACTGCACTCATGCAAACCACATCAAAGATTGACATGAGGATGATTTGTTGTCAAAATAAAGCTTGTGTTTATTTCACACAGTCTTAATGTGCTTCCATCAGCAACAAATAAGGGTACTGCTTTTAAACATCCAAGGTCATGTAACCTGAGCTGGTGTGCATGGTTGCCTCACCACGGCAGAGCCTGAAATGTAATGAAACTAGCGCCTCCTGCCGCGTGCACCCTGTCGCCTCTCACCCTCCACGTTAGGCTGGTTTTGTCGGGATGCAGTGTTGGGCCGGGCACTTCGCCTCCTGTCTGTTTGCACCGGCACAGACAGGCTGCCGAGGCTAGATGCCTCTTCGCTGGCATCATACTCCCCCACTTGCATTGCTATGGTCTGCCGCCTGTTGGTGCTCCACAGAGTTGGTGACCTGCTCCTGGGCCCTTGCTACATCAGCAGAGCAATGGACCATCTGGATTTGCATGGCCAATGATCTTCTCGAGAGCTGGGATGTGGCGTTCCCGATCGGGTGATTGGAATGGGTGTAGGCTGACAGCCGTGTGAGCAGCTGCCTGTGGTGTGTGCGGGTGACGTCCTGCTGCGCTACCATCAGCTGGTTGCTCTGCTTCACCACCATGGTCAGTTCCTGCACACTCTCTGTGAGGAGACTGATGTTGCGTGCTGTTTTGTAGAGCAGCAGCTGCATTGCTGCCATGTGCTGCGCCTGTTTGCGGTACACACGCAGCATCCGAGCCTCAATGCCCTGGCCCACCTTGTGTGTGTGTGTTACTCCATGGCTGCTGTGGTGGGCATGGAGCGCTGCTGCCTTGACCTGCTGCTGGCATGGGCCCGCACACTTGCTGTGATTTGTGTCTGCCTCCTCGGTGGGGGAGGGGTCTGCTCCACTTCCTTATGTGCCGAGACGTGATGTTGTGCTCTGCCTGTATCTGCAGGGGTGGCCCTGGGTGTTGGTGCAGGTGCAGGCTGCCTCTCCCTCTCCGTCTCTTCAGGTGTCTCCGCAATGTGGAGGATGTCACTGTCGGACGTGTCAGTATCCGCAGCACCTGTGATGTAGATGAGTGCATGATTACTGGTATGATTAAGGCACCTGGGATGTTGCAACATGCATGCAGGCTCGCTATTGGTTAATGTTTGCATTCCCTGGCTGGCTTTTGGGGTCTGTGCATCTTTACTAATCTGGCTGTGTTTCGCTATCAAGGCACCTCTACACACTACGGGTTCCACAATGCATTTGGGCGTTTGGGAGGAGCAGGGACTGGAATACCTTGCTCACAAATATGGATTGCACTGGGGGCATGGGCATTGTTAGGGTAGGGGGTCGCAGTAGCATGCCTCTTACCTTGACTTTGGTGTGTGGTGCGGGAGGTGTCCAGTTGGGTAACTCCCACGCAGGCTTCAGGGTGTATGGTGTCCTACACTAGGTCCTCCATGGGGGTGTTTTCAGGGACTGTGGAGTGTCCCCCTCCCGTAGCCATTCTCTCCCCCAGTCTCTCAGCTATGCGCTCCTTGGCACGGCCTCTGAGGTCGTACCACCTCTTTTTTAAGTCATCGATGGTCCGGTGGGTGACTCCCATCGCGTTCACCTTTGCCTTGACGCGCACCCAGATGCGTCTCTTGGTTGCCTCGGGCACCTTCCGGGACAACTTCCCGAACAGTTGGTCGTGGTCCCTGCTCACTCCTTCAATCAGGTACTCAAGTTCTTTCTCACTAAACTTGATTTTGCGCTTGCGGCCTTTTTCACTTGGTCCTGTAGCTTCCTGGGACATTGTGGTTTGATTTCCACTCCTGTATGGGCACTGCAGGGTGTGGCTCCTGGAGCTCAGTGCTCTGCCTCCTCCTGTATCCAGCTCTGTGCTCTGAATGATGCATGGAGCAGGCTACTTCCTGGTAGAGATGTCATCATTGGGCTCCAAATGAGACTTCACGTTTTTGCAATCTCACAATGTGCGAGATCGCTATTTGCGAAATCGGTATTTGTGAATACGCAATTAGGGTGTTGTAAACAGCCGATTTTGCGATTTTGGAGGGATTTCTGCGGAGTTGCTTTTGGCGATTGCGGACGGGTGCGAATCGCAAATATTTAGCGATTTTGATGTTGCATCCCATTCTGCGAATTTTTAATAGCGAATCCTTATTTTTCGCTATTTAGGATTCGCAGAATGGATGCTTGATGCATCTATAGGTAAGTCACCTAGTATTATTTATCAAATTGTTACTGTTGAGTTTTTTGTATCCATTTAGCTGAGCTTAGTTAATTTTTACAACAATGCTTGTGATCCTGACATACTGGTTATATTGGGCCTACTTGAACTGGAGTCTATACTTTCTAAGGGGAGTGGGGACAAAATCCTAATATGGGGAGGACTTTAATATCCAACCCAGTAATCTGCCTTCCAACAGTATTTGTGGTTTGACCTCACCATTAAATGATGACGTCACTCATTTCCTACACTCAGATTATGGTAAGAAACTCATCAAGCTTATTTTTAAATATGATTTAGGCTTCAGTAATGAATTTGGGGACAACCCAGTTGAGGTTTAATGCACCTTTGATGGCATTATGGGTAAAAGTCTCATCGAGTTTTTGTTATTCCCCAATTGTTATTTGACACTAGTCACTAACTTTAAAATACATGACTGTGCATTGAGTGGCCATTATGCACAGAGTTTAGGGCTGAACTCTGGGTTAGCTAAAGATAAAAGGGCCTGTCATCACACATGAGCCGTGGAGAACTTAGAGCTCTCTTGCATGAATGGCTATATTTTAGGATGGACTATGATTGACCCAACAGCTTCCTAGAGCAACTAATCAAGCAACAGAGGAGTGCCTTTGAGGTTTGTCTGGCACCTTATATACATTTAACTTTAACATTTGTGAGTAAATTTAATATTTGTGACTTTTCACTTGAAAAAAGACTAAAGAAGTAATTGTATAGTCTTTCGTCTTTTGTCATCGGCATTTACGATAGAAAAAGAACTAGCAAAATCTCCCTCCTGACTTCCGGGGGCAGGGACAGCACAAGGAGAAGTTCCGCATTGCTGGTAAGGAAAGAACGGAGAAAGTGATACGATTGTCAATACAAGTAAGACCGGATACTAATATTCTCTTCTGTACCACATGAGACAGAGAGACTTTTCTAGTCCCCTGAGGAAAGAGATTACTACAGATTCTGAGGTACTGGCATGCTAACTATATTGAAATCGTAAAGAACAAGCATTATGTTTGTATTCAAGCGCAAGCGCATTAACATTGCAGACATTTTCCCTCCATACAATGCCTTTTTAAACTGATACGCGTCACAAGTTTTTTCCTAATTGAAACACTTTACAAGAGAACTATGTGTGCATTAGAATTGTTGAATGTTAGTACAGGCACTATTGATTAAAACGCATACCATCATAGTTCAGAGTCGAAACGGACTAGAAATGCTACGTAGTGGTCACGCTATACTGTAGATAAAACGACTATCAGATATAAAAGGAACCATGCATGTTATCATAGTACAATTCCATCGGTACAGCAATAATCCCTGGGTTTACAATCGACGTGTAAAACGCGATAGCGTAAGCACTGATAAGACAAATTCACGATCAAGGAATGTTCTGAATATGTAAATTAGAGATGAGATAAACTTACAGTCCTCAGTAGAACCATCCTAGTTCCCCCCTGGATATCTAATGAAAGACAGCTAATAGCTACTAATGTATAAATCAAGCTACAACCTAAAGATCGGGTCAATAGATAAATAGATATCTATGTGTTGTTGTTATTTCTTTTTTCAATTACAGGTACTACTTACCTCAACTTAATGAGAGTCGAGTACTGAACCACCAGGTGCTACACAACTTGTGTGAGTACATTTTTTAAATTTCATTGTGGTCCTAAAGAAAGCCCCATAGACCCGGCTGGGCACAGTGGGGCTGAAACGTGTCGGTCTATTTCTTTGTATAGAGGATCCAGTAACATGATCCAAATCTACACAGCATAGTTTTTTTAATAATTCTTGAATCATTCTCTTCCAATAAAATACCCCTTTTTGTGATGATTCAAAGAATTTTTAAACTCACTATTTTATGAGCACTTTTTTGGTCTCTGGACACTACTACGCATCCAGTGGTTACCTCCGGGTGGAGGTTTGCATACAACAACAAAAAACCCTATGATGATGCCCTCACGCAATGTAAATTGGCGGAGAACCAAGATATACCGCCACCCCACCTACGTGCGTGTATGAGGGTTTTTTATGAGGGTCACCTAGAACCATTAAAAACCCTGGTATCGTAGTTTCAAGTGATCCATTCCCTTCAACTGATCTTTGAATATATAGCCTGGAAGCTGAATGGATCCTTACTTCTACCTCCCTCACTTTGAATGATAGAGTGTTTTCAATTCTCCATGATAATCCAAAAATAGTGGCTGTGGGGACCGAAGAGGACTGGGTAGTACATTTTTCCAACTTGTATGCGGCTACTACAGAATATGATATTAATCATTCTTTAACTGCTCCTTCAAAGCCTACTCCCGCCTTAAATTGGTCTGCTCTAAATGTTACACAGAGAAGAGGTTTCCCTTGCAATCATTTCAAGTAAGGGAAATAAAGCTCCAAGACCAGATGGGGTCCAATTGACCTGTTCAAATCTAACATTGATCTTTGGGGCCCCCTCCTCACCCATGTTTTTAGATCCTGTCAGAGTGCGGGGTTTCCTTCATCTTGGGCGGAGTCCCAGACCGTACCAATATTTTAAAAAGGTGATTGCAACTGCCCAGTGCAGTACAGACCCATGTCCTTGCTAGATTTGCTGGTTAAGGTTGTGGGCCGCATTCTTTTAGGCAAATTACAAAGCTGGGCGGATAGTAATAACAAGATTTCTGATTTACAATATGGATTCTGCCAGTGAATTGGAACAATGGAGCAAACCATCAACTTGAACCTGCTACTGGGCAAATATGTGTACATCAAAAGTGGCAACCTGTATATGGTTTTTGTTGATTTATGATCAGCTTTTGACTCTGTTATCCATGACAAGCTTAGGTCTCTAATGAGCATGATGGGTATTGACTGTACTATTGTTAATTTTTTAAGATACTTATATTCAAGCAGTTATGCTAGCGTACGTTTTGGTATAAAAGGTGAGTGCACATGTCCCTTTAGCATTGAAAAAGGGGTACATCAGGGGTGCATACTTGCGTACTTGCCCCTTTTTTATTTAACCTTTGTATTAACAATCTGGGTAACACTCTAGCTAGTACGTGCACGGATCTGCCACAAATTAAGTACCGGCCAATACATATCCTGCTTTATGCAGATGACGCAGTACTTATGGTGTGCACCCCTCTGGCTTTAAAACATCTCCTTGACAGTTTTGTCCATTTTATGGAAAATTTGGGGTTACGAATTAACATAAGTAAGACATTTTTATGAAACCGGGCCGTAACTCACCCAAGTGTCGTAACACTTTCATAGGAAAAGCCATTTTACCTTTTACCTCGAGCTTCTCATATCTGAGAATTTTGTTTGACTGTGAAGGGAATTGGAAAAGTGCTATTAATTCAAGAAGGCTGCAATTTGTTAGATCTATTATGGCTCTCTGTAAGTTTGCAAGGAAACTGGGGAATAATCAGATAAAAAAATGTTAACCATCTACAATGCAAGATGTAGAAATATTGCAATGCATGGTTCAGAAATATGGGGATATGCAAATGTTGAATCATTACAGGTGGTGGAAATTGCATTAAAAAAAAATATTTTAGCACTTCTTCTAGTTGCTCAAACTTTGTATGTCACTCTGAACTATGAGCTAAATATTTAATAGATTTGATCAAGATTCAGCTAGTCCTTCTTTGGTACAAAATATGGACCTCGGACTACATGGACTTGAACCGTGCCATAGTAAAGGACTGCTGTGATTCAGAGTTTGCTTTAATAATCCCCTGGTTAAAGTTCATAAAGACTTTTATGTCAAATATTAATCGCCCAGAATTTTATGACAAACCTGAAACTCTGAGAAACACCTCTCGGAAAGCACTAAAGACGGAGGGCCTCATTTATGAGGGCGTGCGTCACTTTTACGGTGCCGGTGCGTCACTTTTTGTGACGCACCAGCAGCGTAAATAATGTGCCTTGTTGCACTATATTTACAAAGTGACGCATCTAGGTAGATGCGTCACTTTGTAAACCCCTGCGCCACATTATACCTGCGCCAGGTATAATGTATGCAAGGGGGGCGTATTGACACAAGGAAGGGTCGTAGAAGTGACGCAGTGAATTCTATGAGATTTCACTGCGTCACTTTTAGGATGCCGTTGCGTCAAAATCTTGCACCTGCCTCACAGCAGGCGTAAGACTGACGCAGGCCCTTTCACATGGGGCTTGCCTCATGTGAAAGGGCGCATTGCTGGAGTTGCGTCACTTTTGTGACACACATCAGAAATGCGTCACTTTTGCGCCTACAGATACGTCAGAAATACTGACGTATCTGTAACTCCTTGCGACATGATGCGTCATACTGCAAATATGACGCATCATTGGTGTCGCAAGAAGGGCGCAATGAAAAGTGACGCATCGCTGTTTTCTCGCAGCGATGCGTCACTTTTCATGAATGAAGCCCAGAGTGTCTACATTTATTGGAGGAGCTGAGGTTGTGTGTGGAAACGATCAAACCAACTTTTCAACATAATCAAACGGTTTTAACCACATTTTCAATGCAACCATACCTTTTTAATGTTCTTAATGCTCAGCACAGGTTTGTTTTAACGCGTTTTAGGTTAGATATATTCCACTGCCTGATAAGTTTCCCCAATGTCAATAATTGGTCAAACGATTTAATCCCCTGTCCTTGTGACAATGTGTCTAAACAATCAACCATACATTCAGTGTTCTTTTGTCAATTTCAATAGGATCTGATAATATTTTTTATTATACCTTTAATTAAATTTCTAAATTTTAAACAATGTAGGCCAGCATTTTTATATCTGCAATTTCTTCCAATTTTGAATACATGCGTGGTACTTGCAATATTTCTTAGGGCAACATTAATAAGAAGAACGTTTTTACCCACTGTATGTTAAAGTGTGATTTGTGTCCTACTGTATTTAATTTATTACTATATTTGTCTTTTTATAAATTGCTGCATTGTATGTATTCTTTTAAGATACACCTTGTGTGAATCACACTTTGTTGAGCTTGACTTAGCATAACTGTAGCTGTGTACATATTAGCCATAAGGAAAGCTATGGTTTTGGCATCGAAAGCTGACTGTAATTGAATTGCTAAAGATTCTTTTGTTTAGTACCATATGCTTTGAAAGAGACAGCTGTAGGAGAGAAGGGTCTGCTTCCTATAGTTACCCCCACTTTTTTGCTGTGATTCACTGGTTTCTCAACTTTAATATGGCTGTGGCCCTGCTAATCAGGCCCACAGCCTAGCTGTTCTCTCTTTAAATTGATACCATGTACTTTAGGTACATACCAGATTGGTTACTGGGTCACCCTAGTGAGCCCCTGTATAGTGTACCATAGGTACCCAGGGCATAGGTGCACCCAAGCCAGCCAGGGGCTGCAGCATGTATTGTGCCATCCCTGGTTAGCCTTCCAACCTGACACCAACGATCTGTTCTTACAGCCTGAGTAAGGTGGTGTAATCACCCCTTACTTAGATATAGTATATCTATATCTACCATATATATAGACACATAGTATCCTATAAGTCACTCCTATGGCAGGCCTTAAGAGTCCTTAAGGCAGAGTGCTTGGTTTTATGTGAGTGGGTGCCCTAGCATGAGCTGAGCCCCTCTGCAGCTTTCGGAACCATCTCTTTATAGCTGTTCTATGATATAGCCGTACCATATACTCTTAAGTGCATTATAATCCTCGCGGTTAATGCTAACTTTGGTTTGGCTTTATCAAAACATGTTGTGTAAGGTGTCAAACACTTTGGAATACTACCCGCCCCCCCGCCAGTTCTGGCGGCGGGTGTAGCATTCCACCCTTCTAGAGGGAGAAGAGATGTAGTTACTGGTAAACCCGATTAAAGTTAAACAGAGCCCCAGCATCACAAAATGGATGCTACTGCCACAAACAGGAGTCTGCCCTGCTGCTGCTGGACGAAACTCTGGCAGGGGAGGCTTGGACAATAGGTTTCCTGTCCAGGGAGGTGCTGGCACCTCCCCAGACAGGCTTTAGTTTATTGGGGCAAGGAGGGCTGCATTCAGTGAATGCTTTCCGGACACTGCCTGGGGCACATTAAATGCTCCATGCATTTCCCAGTTCGAACCGGTTGCTGGGGCGCTCAGCCCCAGCTCTGGCATGAAAATGGACAAAGGTCCACCCATAGGAGGGACCTTAGAGTTAGTCCAACCCCTAAACTTACTGTAAGTATGGAACCCTAGTCCCTCGGACTTTAGATCACCCTGGACAAAACTCTGCGACATATATCCTGGACCTTCGACATTCCATTTCGACTGGAAGACAGAAGAATTCTCCCTTGTGGTCAAGTAGTGACCATCCTGTCCAAACAGGCACCAACTGCATCTTTGTTGGTCTGCATTTTTTAGGCTCCCGCCGGATCCCAAAGAATCTGCGACTCAGGACATGGATTTCCAGACATCGCTGATGCTGACCTGCGCTTCCAGCAAAGCTGAGATCTGTGGCGGACACGAGAGACGTGGACCGAAACTCCTAAACATCCTGCATTTTGCTACCTGCATCAACTTACCGAGGTATCCCGAAGTTGTGCATTAGGGTGCTTGAAGCCCTAGCCCCAAGCACCTTTTGCACTGAAGCTCAGAGGCCCATACTCAATGAGTGTCCCGTGGGCCCACTTTGTGCATTTCCGCTTGATGCGTCTTTGTGGTTCATAGTCTGTTGGCTAGTGGGCCCCCAAGAAGACCAATTCTTAATTTAACTTGAGTTCCTAGTTGGTCCAGGCTTGCTCCAACTTCCCTGCAAAGGAAAAGTTCCTCAGACCTTGCTGGTCTGCACCGAAGCCAATCTCAATATTCTGCATGGGTTGCATTTGCCAAGGCTTGTTGGGTTCAATCCGAATACTGACACTGCAGTCAACTAGATCCATTGTAAAACAGCTCAAATCCAGCTCCTGTTTGTCATCAACACCTCATGGACCTCGTGGCTGAAGAGACAAACTTCACCTTTTCACCTGAAATCACGCGACATCGGCTGGCATCTTCCTATCACCATCCTGGTCACTGGCTAGTGGCCCATACTCTGTCTCCTCTACTTTCAGGTTCTTCACATCTACGATCCACCCTTGGATCCACCCAGAGACTTTTCCTCTGGTCGCCTGCAGCACTTCTTCGCAGCTCTCCATTGGAATCGACGACGAAACCCAACACGAAAAGACTCCTATGCACCTGGCTTCCCTGGGTGAGGTAACACGAGTACTCCGGTCCTCTCGTGGGTATTGACTTTCCAGGTGTCCTAGTCTAAAATGTTTCCATCGCAGTTCACTTCCATGTGCCCTTAATCTTTAAAATTGTAACTTGTTCGTTCTCCATAGAAATTCAATGGTAACCCGCGGCTGTGTTTAGACACTGTACGCGTCTCCCGTGGGCCTCCTACATCCTAACCTTTGGTTGTTCCTAGAAGTCCCAGTGATTCCTCAGGCCCTAGGCCTGCTTTCTATTCCTCATGTGGTTCTCATACCACTATTTTAGTATATGGTTTGTGAGGCCCCTAGGGCAAAACGTATACTGTGCAACTTACCGTATGCTAATTAAGTTCCTTGTATTGTACTTTTACCTCTGACCTCATAAAGAGTGCAGAGGGGTGGTGTTTAGAATAAATACATATATATTTGATGTATACCTTGTGTGGTGTGCTTTCATTTGGTACTGAAGAGATTATAAATGGTAAACCAACTTGCTTAACTCGTCCCCAAGTCTTAGCCTGAAGGCTGCTCTCCACACCTACCTCTAGGATAGCTTACTATAAGGTTGACATTATAACCGTCCAGGCCTTTGGACTGGTGCAAGGTGCCCACTAAAATAGTGGACAACATTTACCAGGCCAACTTCTCACATTGGTGTGCAGCGGTGGGATAAGAGCTTGCACTTGTTTTACCAAATAATCTTGAGATTTTCATTTGAAAAATCACATTAAGGTACCAGTAGGTACATATAAATCAAGATTTATAATACATAAGTTCTACTGAGCTTAGAAGTTGTAGGTGGTGAGGACTTAGCACACCCTGACTATAACTCCTAGAGAGGTTCTAGTAGGAAATAAGTAGTGTAGGTAGGTGCACACACCACACCTCACTAGTCATTGCTTTAAGGGCAGGAGCTAGTGCCTCTCTGTCAGAAGTCAGCAAGGAGCAGACATCTAATTATGACACATTCACATTCCAAGAATTGAGAGGATTGTGTGCCATAAATAAATTAAAGCAAGGACAGAGTCCAATCACCCAACACCTCATAGGTATCCTGGTGGCAGATGACTTAGCAAAAGCATCAGATCCAGATACACCTGGCAGTAGGGAGGTGGGGCCATCCCTCATCTGAGGAAGATCCCAGTGGGGCACCCCACCAGGACTCTGAGGAGGAAGAGGATGAAAACCAGAATGTGGTTTTGAACCCAATCTGGAAGACACAGGACTACCTGGAGATGGAGATAGCCATAGTGGGCCTTTCTTCATCCCCCCCAAGTAGGCCTACTGGTATACCTAGAAGACAGAGATCTCTCTCAGGAGAATCTCACCATTCTAGTTCATCAATAGGGTCCACTGCCTCTTCTCACAGGAGGAGAACTTCCCCTGAGAGAAGAGAGCATGAAGCTAGAATAAGAGACGTCACGCTTAGGATCAAGAGGCAAGAAGTTGCCCTTGAAAAAGAGACCCTAGCTCTTGAAAGAGAGAGGAAATTAGCAGGGCTAGAGCCCTCTGGTGGCAGCAGAATCCCTAGTGCTAGGGTTGAGGTCTTATGCCCATAAAAACCTAAGCAAGATTGTCCCTCCCTACCAGAGTGAGGATGACATCCACAAATGGATAACTGCTCTGGAAAGGGCCTGCAAAGTACAGCAGGTCCCTCCTAAGCAATGGACAGCAATCCTGTTGCTCTCCTTTGCAGACAAAGGTAGAGATAAGCTCCTCACTGTCAGAGAAGAGGATGTTGACAATTACAATGTCCTGAAGAGTGCTCTAATAGATGGGTTTGGCCTAACCACTGAACAGTATAGGTTACTGTTCAGAGATACCCAGAAGACACAGACTCAGGACTGGACTGACTTTGTAAATTGTGCTACTAAGGCTCTGGAAGGCTGGTTACTGGGCAGTAAAGTAAGTGACTGTACAGGATTGTTTAACCTTATAATGAGAGAACAGATTCTTAATAATTGTCAGAACCAGTTATTGCATCAGCACCTGTTGACTCTGATTTGACCTCTCCACAAGAATTTGGTAAGAGGGCAGACAAATGGGTCAGAACCAGGGTGAAGCAAAAGGTACAGAACCAAGGTGGTGACCAGAAGAAGCAATACCAAAAGGATGGGGAGAAAGCAAAAGATCAGAAGTCTTCTCAAGGTCCCCAAAAAGCTTCTAATGGTGGGAGTCCCCAAAAATCCTAAAAGAAAGAAGGTCCAAAGAAACCCTGGTGCAAGATTTGTGAAGTTAATTCTAAATGGACCAGTGATTGCATCAAAAAGGAGACACCTCCAGCCACCATTGCCCCTAAGGCAACTGTTCCCCCTAGTTCAGGTCCAAGTGGTGGTTCTCAACAGAAGAGTGCAGTAGGGTTAACCCTGGGAACTGAGATGGGTCCTGGCCTAGTCAGAACACCAACACAAGCTGTTTTGATCTGTGATGGAGGAATGGATATGTTCTCCTCTGTGGGTCCCAGTAATCCGGGCAAGTACAGACAAACTCCTTTAGTCAATGAGAAAGAGGCTCGGGCCTACAGAGACACAGGTGCTAGTGTCACAATGGCGATACCTGACTTTGTGGACCCTGGACAGATCATACTTGGTGAAACCTACCAAGTGACCAATGCTAGCAATGTCACTACCACACATAGTATGGCAGTTGTTAATGTATCCTGGGGAGGGGTAACTGGCCTTAAAAAGGTTGTTGTTAGTTCAGACCTCCCTGTAGAATGTTTGCCTGGCATAGACCTAGAGACTTCAGCCTGGTCTGAAGTGGAGTTTAGGACACATGCAGAAATGTTAGGTATCTCAGCACATGTGCTTGCAGTGACTAGGTCACAGGTCAAAAATTGCAACACTGAACAGGCACTGGATTCTAGAATAATGGACCCGTTGCCTACCAGGAAAAGGAGCAGTAGGGTTAAGGCTGTGCCTTCCCCCCTGCCTCAGGATGAGGATCAGTCTTCTGAGGAAGCTGTTTGTGTGCCTGAAGAAGGAACTGTCCTAGAAGAGCTTGAACCTGACCAGGTTGAGTTTCTTGGGACAGGGGGACCTTCAAAGGCAGATCTGAGGCAGGCACAGTTGGACTGCCCTTCTCTTGAACCCCTCAGACAGCAAGCTGCTGCTGAGGCTGCAGGGAATGCTAGTGGAACCCATAAAGTTTATTGGGATGAAGGGCTCATGTATTCAGAGGCTAGAGACCCCAAGCCTTGTGCTTCCAGGAGGTCGGTCATACCTTTGGCATTCAGGGGCTTCCTTTTGGCACTAGCCCATGATATTCCCTCAGCAGTACATCTTGGCCAGAACAAGACTTGGGACAGGCTTGTCCCTCACTTTCACTGGCCCCACATGTCAGAAGACACCAAGGAGTTTGTCGCTCCTGTGTAACCTGCCAAGCCAGTAGCAAAGCAGGTGGCACTACAAAGGCCCCCCTTATACCACTACCTGTGGTGGGGGTTCCCTTTGAAAGAGTTGGGATTGACATTGTTGGACCAATGGATCCCCAAACAGCCTCTGGGCAAGGGTTTATTCTGGTGGTAGTGGATCATGCCGCTAGATGCCCAGAAGCTATACCACTTAGGACCACTACAGCACATGTTGTGGCAAGAGCCCTCTTGGGAGTTTTCTCAAGAGTGGGTTTCCTTAAGGAGGTTGTATCAGACAGAGGTGCAAACTTTATGTTTAGTTACTTGACTGCAAAGTGGAAGGAGTGTGGAGTGAACTATAAGTTCACAACACCCTATCACCCAGAATGCAATGGTCTAGTTGAAAGGTTCAACAAGACCTTGAAGGATATGATTAAGGGTCTCCCAGAAAAGATCAGACGGATATGGGATATCTTGCCACCCTGCCTTTTATTTGCATAGAGGGAGGTTCCTCAGAAGGGAGTTGGCTACAGCCCATTTGAACTTCTGTTTGGGCACCCTGCCAGAGGTCCATTGTGTCTGGTGAAGGAAGGATGGGAGTTACCTCTCAAACCCCCTAAACATGACATTGTGGACTATGTACTTGGTCTCTGATCCAGGATGGCTGAGTATATGAAAAAGGCAACCAAAAACCTGGAGGCCAGTCAGGAATTACAGAAAGCCTGGCATGACCAAAAGGCTGTGCTGACTGTTTACCAGCCAGGACAGAAAGTGTGGGTGTTGGAACCTGTTGCCCCAGCATCTCTACAAGACAAGTGAGTGGACCCCACACTATTGTTGAACAGAAGGGAGAGGTCACCTATTTAGTAGATCTGGGAACTCCCAGGAGCCCTGTTGGTTGCACCCCCATAAATATGGGGTGTGTCCCCCGGGCTCCACTGAGTCCTTCTACATGGAAGGCTGTTAAAAGGTTATCAATAAGTCTGCACAATAGTTTATCTTTTTGAAACTTGATATTTATTCCATCTTGTTGTTCTTCACAAGGATGTAAAGTTCATATTTTTTCACTTAATTTCATGAGTAAACATTTTAGCTTTCCCAATGCATTTCGGCAATTAATATGCCTTCTTCCAGGGGATGTCTCTATAACAAAAGAAATAATGCAACATTCAATTTCAATCCTACATACTTTTGTTCCCAGTAGACCTTAATAAAACATGTTTAACCATAGTCCATAATGTTATAAGTGAGCTGTTAATCATTGACTCATAACGTTACTCTCGAATAAATGTGAAGAATAGTGTGTTTAAGAAACATTGTAAACCCCTAGTGTCCGTTTCCGAGCAGTGATTGACTGGACATGCTCCGCATGAATGTTCGAGTAGTTTCTATCGGGGTAAATGTGCGTTCTAAGAAATTACATTGCTCGAGTCCATGCCAACAATCTATAGCAGAAATAAGTATAATAACGAACTGTGTCAGTTAGTCAAAGTAACGAGGCTGCAAGGCTCTCAAAAAGCGGGCTTACCATGAAAAAGTTTGTATCTCCCGTACATCTCAAGTTTAAGTAACGGGTCGTACCTGTTGCTAGGCAACGCTCGGGTGCTTGCTAAGAATATGAAAATATACGATTTTTATAAGATATAAATCCTGCTGGTGTGGTGTGTGGCGAATATGTGTAGCTCAATAACTGAGCGTGAGCCGTTGTACTGAAAACGATGTATGGAACGTGAAATGTCCGTTCCGATGTATTGTGGTCTCAATATAGTTTATAAAAAAATCTGGAATGTTACGTAGTTTCAAACAAATGCTATGGTTATTGAATACACTTTACAAACATATATACGATTTAAACTGGATAGGATCAATAAACTGATGTGCTAAAAAGCCACTTGTCGGATTTAGGAACAAAAAAACATGATTATAAATAACAGGTAAATTCCATGCGGTCATTGAGGCCGTAGGGGGTCATGCTGGTCAATGTAGAAATACAGTAATTCTCTCTTTGTAATAGTCTCTTTTTGTGATCTTGTCCTTCCACTTTTGTGACGTTCTCAAGAACACAAAATCTTAGTTGACTAATGTTGTGACTCATCTTGAAAAAATGTTGAGCCACTGTATATTTCAGTTGTTTTGTTCTAATATTTGATTTATGTTCATTCAATCTGATCTTAATCTTACAGTCCGTTTGTCCCACGTATATCTTCCCGCAGGGGCACTTGAGCACATACACCACACTGGCGGTATCACATGTCGCTGTGGCACTTAAATTGATTTTGTTGCCCTTCATCGGGTGATTAATAGTTGTTCCCTTGATGATGCTGTTACAATGATTGCAGTTCCAGCAGGGGAGTGTCCCCTTATGTGGGGTAAGCTGAGTGTGTGATTGTTTTAGGCGTTCTCCAAGATTCTTAGTTCTTGTATACGCAAAGATAGGATCCGCATCAAAAATGTGATTGAAGTCTTGTTCGATTCGCAAAATTTCCCAATGTCTTTTAATTATGCTCCTGTATTGTTGGCTTGCCGTTGAATATTTGGAAACTACCGTAATTGATTCTTTGATCTTGGTTTGTTTCTTTGTCAATAGTTCTGTTCTGGTTTTTGTTGCAGAACGTTTTTGAGCCTGTTCGAGAATATGATCAGGGTACCCTCGTGCTTTGAATCTAAGTACCATATCTTTAGACTGTTGTTTCAATGTTTCAGAATCAGATATTATTCCTTTGGCTCTTATGAGTTGGCTGTATGGTAGATGTTCTTTGAGAGGTGGGGGATGAAAGCTTGAATAGTGTAATGTGTTGTTTCTATCCGTGCTTTTCCTGAAAAGATCTGTCTGAAATCCTGTTGGTGTCTTTGTGACTCTCACATCCAAAAATGCGC
The DNA here is from genome assembly GCF_964261635.1 of Lissotriton helveticus. Lineage (NCBI taxonomy): Eukaryota > Metazoa > Chordata > Amphibia > Caudata > Salamandridae > Lissotriton > Lissotriton helveticus. Next base: position 1,594,623,940 of record NC_136059.1, on the reverse strand, counting down.
TTGATTCCTCCTGTATTTCATAAGTGAATTGAATACGTGGATCTATATTGTTGAGTTGTATGAGTTTGGTTTCCAAGGTGCGTTTAGAACCTTCCCAAAGGAGAAAGATGTCGTCGATGAATCTTAGAAACATTTTAGTATGATTTTCCAAATGGGTTTACTCGATATGTTGTCTTCTTCAAATCTACTCATAAAAATGTTAGCATAGGCAGGGGCTGCCGAATTTCCCATTGAAGTTCCTGTTTTTTGCTGATACCACTCTTCGTTCCATGAAAATTAGCTATGAAATAGCGTAAATTCCAATAGTTTGGTTACTGCGTCACCCTTGTGAGCCCCTGTATAGTATACCATAGGTACCCATGGTATAGATTTATTTCTGGAAGCGCTATATAGACGACATTCTCCTGATTTGGAAGGGAGACATGGAAAGTCTATTAAAATTCTACACATGGCTAAACATTCAAGACGAGTGGCTAAAATTCACCTATACTGCTGATAAAAAGAGCTTAGACTTCTTGGACATAACCATTTATGTCGAGAATGACCATCTCCATACCAGGACCTTTTTTAAACCGACTGCAAAGAACAGTCTTCTGTCTTTTAATAGCTACCATCCACGTCCACTGCGAGAGAATCTTCCTTACAGTCAATTCCTCCATTTACGGAGGAATTGTAGCAAGACTGAAGAGTATAAGTCTCAAGCCAACGACCTCTGTAAAAAACTAGAAGCACGACACTACCCGAAAAAAGTTATCAACACATGCAAGAAAAGAGCCAGGAATCAAAACCGGGAAGGCTTACTGGAAACATCCACAAGAACATCGCAAGAAGATTTTCTTACTTGCGTAACAACATATAGCCCAGTTTCAAACAAAGTCAAGAAAATCATAAACAAACATTGGAGAATACTTACCTCTGCCAACATCTCTTGGCCAAAACCACGTTTTGCCAACAAACGAACGAGGAATGTTAAAGACCTATTGGTCCACACGAGGCCAAAACCCACTGTACCACAGAACCAACTTACTTCATGGAACCTTCCATCAATCACGGGACATTACCCATGTGGATCCTGCTCAGTCTGCTCATTAACCAGACACGTAAAAGATTTGCAACTTCTACCGCACTTGAAATGGTCCTTACGGAACCATACAAATTGCAACACCAGTCATGTAATATACATGATTACATGTCCGTGCAATCTGACCTATATAGGGATGACGTGCAGAAAAGCAAAACAGAGAATAATTGAGCACCGTAGCAATGTCAAATGTAAAAAAGGAACGGCAAAAATGGCTACGCACTATCTAGAACAAGGCCACACAGTTGACGACCTAAAATGGATATTCCTGGAAACTTTGAAAATTAAGGACCACAATGCAGAACGCATTCTTTTTGAGAAAGAACAAAGGTGGGTCCACAGATTGGGCACTGATGAACGAGGCCTGAATGATAATACCCCATGGGTCAGCCTGAACAGATAACAGCAAAAATGTAAATAGACAATGGGAGATGTCTAGAATATAGTTGACTCTCACTCGCAATAAGTAACAAAGAGTATACGCCAGACACCATCTAATTGAAGTATGAACCTCTTGAATTAAAAATGTGACGACAACTGATGGCTTCTCAAGGACATTCACTTTTTAATAAATTTTTGGATAATTACAACTTCCAAGAAGTACCCTAAACTGAAGTTACAAGAGCGTGCCATGATCAAACAGCCAAAGAATCAGAACATCATCTTGACTAAGTACAAGATAAACTAATTTATCACGATCAGCTGACCGAGCACAATTCATGTCAGTTTATACTTTATTCAATTTCCAATTCCAAATCTTACCCGGAAATTCGTAATGCATAAAGTCGTTAAAAAAGTAATTCATGACAAAACCCTAAGTGACAAATGAACTAACTAACACATAGTCTTCTACATAGTCTGTTCACACTGTCTACAATGAAGGAAGTAGATTTAATAACCTCTCGAGCTCGCGACCCCTACCGGGTCCAGAACGGCAGAGTCAGCACAAGCAGCACGGGAGGCGAGGAGCAACAGGTACACGCGATGTCGGAACAAGGACCGACGCCTGAAAAGATAAGTACCTGTACCCTTAACTAACCCCTTATCCTTGTTTATGAACAGGACCCCCCTCCTAGAGACTCCCTGGTACCTGAGGAAGCACGTAATTACAGTGCAGAGGTACGTGGAGCTAGCGCTAAAAAGTGTATAAAGTCCGTGGTTTGCTTGTGTTTGCACATTGACTGTGGCTTGAACGCCTTAGTAAACGCTATTTTTTAGCTAGATTGAAGATTAAAATATCACTGTATAGCCATCAGATGTAACGGTAACTTTGCCTAAAGGTTAATACGAACGCCAGAAATAACGCGTTATTTGCACGCATTACAGTAAAATATTACCAAAACTTCACAGCGATACTAGTATCCTGTGCGAATCAAAGTATTGCTAAGGAAATAACAACGCATAGGCACCTATTGCCATGAGGAAGCAATGAGCTAAAAGCCAAAGGTTTATTTAAATAAGAACACCATACTAAGGATCTATATGTTAATACCCATAATGAGAGTGAATCTGACACCAGACCTCAGGGAACAAGTAACAAGCTTAGTTAACAACCAGAGTTTTGAGTATGTGGTTTTGACTGCAAGATGCGGTGATCGTTAAAGTATTTTTAAGTTGCACATTAATTCAATTGCATACCATTGTTTTATGTCCGATTACCTTTCCCAAGGTTACCTACACTGTTTATATTTACAGGCACAATATTGACCTCCAAAGTGTAAAGGACTAATACGTCGCTTTACCACTCACATATCACACGGTCCTAAAGAAAGCCCACTGACCTCTCAAGGCGAACAGGGCTGAAACATGTTGACCTTTTAAACTCACGAAAATTGATAGCGTGAGAATCTTAACAATTCTCATCACGCATATCTATTACTTTTTCACCTATTTAACTCGAATCCAGAATAATAAAGATCGCAATCTGGCTGTCCGAGTTATTTTAATTTCACAATCACCACCTATCACTGGACACTACTGCTATGAACCTTGGGTTATTACCTCCTGGTGGAGGCTGCATACCCACTAACCCTATGATTATGCAGACACGAGAGTAATATAGCGGAGAACCAAGATATACCGCTACCGAAATACATCTACTCACGTGCATGAGGGTTTTTTACCAAGGGACACACTACCGACCTGTAAAATCCAGGTTAGTAGGGCAAGTGATCCTTCCCCCCTCACAATTGATTTATAAAAGTAACCACTCCCTCCCCAGGTCCACCCATAGGAGGGACCTTAGAGTTAGTCCAACCCCTAAAGTTACTATAAGTATGGAACCCCAGTCCCTAGGACTTTAGATTACCCTGGATGAAACTCTGCAACATATATCCTGGACCTTCGACATTCCATTTCGACTGGAAGATGGAAGAAATCTCCCTTGTGGTCAAGGAGTGACCATCCTGTCCTAACAGGCACCTACAGCATCTTTGCTGGTCTGCATTTTTGAGGCTCCCGCCAGATCCCGAAGAATCTGCGACTCAGGATATGAACTTGCAGACATCTCTGACACTTACTTGCACTCCCAGCAAAGCTGAGACCTGTGGCGGACACGAGCAACGTGGGACCGGAACTCCTGGACATCCTGCATTTTGCTACCTGCATCAACTTACAGAGGTATCCTGAAGTTGTGCATTAGGGTGCTTGAAGCCCTAACCCCGAGCACCTTTTGCACGGAAGCTCAGAGGCCCATACTCCACGAGTGTCCCGTGGGCCCACTTTGTGCATTTCTGCTCGATGTGTCTCTGCACTTCCTAGTCTGTTGGCTAGGGAGCCTCCAAAAAGACCAATCCTTGACTTAACTTGCTTTTCTGGTTGCTCCATGCTTGCTTCAACTTTTCTGCAAAGGAGAAGTTCCTCAGACCTTGCTGGTCTGCACCAAAGCCAATCTTGACTTTCTGCGTGGGTTGCATTTGCCAAGGCTTGTTAGGTCCAATCCGGATACCGACACTGCAGTCAACTAGATCAGTTATGGATCAGCTTGAATCCAGCTCTTGGTCATCGTCAATGCCTCTTGGACCTCGTGGCTGAAGAGACAAACTTCACCTTTTCACCTGAAATCACCCAACATCGGCTGGCATCTTCCTATCGCCATCCTGGTCACTGGCTAGTGGCCCGAACACTGTCCCCTCTGCTTTCAGGTTCTTCACATCTCCTATCCTCCCTTGGATCCACCTGGACACTTTTCCCCTGGTCGCCTGCAGCACTTCTTCACAGCTCTCCATTGGAATTGATGACGAAACCCGACAAGAAAAGACTCCTATGCACCCGGCTTCCCTGTTCGAGGTAACACGAGTACTCCGGTGCTCCCGTGGGTATTGACTCTCCAAGTGTCCTAGTCTAAAAGGGTTCCATCGCAGTTCACCTCCTTGTGCCCTTAATCTTTAAAGTTTGTTCTCCATAGAAAGTCAAGGGTAACCCACGGCTGTGTTTAGACACTGCAAGCGTCTCCCGTGGGCCTCCTACATCCTAACCTTTGGTTGTTCCTAGAAGCCTCAGCGATTCCCCAGGCCCTAGGCCTGCTTTCTATCCCTTACGTGGTTCTTATACCACTATTTTCGTATAAGGTTTGTGAGGCCCCTAGGGCAAAACGTATACTGTGCAACTTATCGTATGCTATTTAAGTTCCTTGTATTGTACCTTTACCTCTGGCCTCATAAAGAGTGCAGAGGGGTAGTGTTTAGAATAAATATATATATATATATATATATATATATATATATATATATATATATATATATATATATATATTACCTACTGGCGGTCGCCAGTAGGTATATATAGTTAGGATTTTTTCCCTATGGGATTTTTGAAAATTCTATGTCTAATAACTTTGGTGTTTGTGGACGGAATTGGCTGAAATTTTCTGGAAAATGGAACATTTTGTTTCTGAGCAGCCCTTGAAAATTTGGGGGGGGTTCGTCAAGGGGGGGCCGAGAAAAAAGGGGGGTCCCAAAACGTGTTTTTAACATTGAGTTTTCCATAGGGCGGTTGGCCTCACTTTTAGCCCGAACGGCTGAATGGATTTGCACGAAACTTGGCAAAATTGTAGGGACTGGTAGCCCGATGTGCCTTTTGTAGGTCTCAATATATGTGCTCCAGTGGATTTTGAGAAATTAACGTTTAAAAAAAGATATATATCTGTAAGCGCGCTCCGGTCCGCGCCCCGGTTCGCGGACCGGGGCGCGTACCGGAACTTCGCGTAGCGAAGCTGATTGGCTCTCCGGTGTCTGTCAACATTCTAAACAGTCCGTAGCGGCCGCCATCTTGTCTCTCGGTAGGATTGAGAGACAAGAGGAGGCCAAAACAAAGGGGGAAATGACCATAAGGGGGCATAGTAGATCCTCCCTGACCCCCTAGGTTTAATGTGGAGGCTTTAAAAGGGCCCCGCGGGGCAAAAAAAATTAATTTTTTTTTTGTTTTTTTTGCGTGGGTAGCGCCCGGTACGCGAACCGGGAAGCGTTCTGGGCAGCGTACTACAATGAAAAAAGAATGAGAGACTTTTCAAATGCAGTATGTTAATTGATTGTTGGTTTTGTTGATTATTTTTTATTTTCTTTATTTTTTAAGCATTTTTTTTTTATTGTGATTGTGTTTCATAATTTATTAAACTTTCTAACATTTCATTGTCAGAAATTTCATAATTATCATGGAATATACATTGTAGTCTCTGAGGGTGTAAAATGTCCTCATTTGCAAGGAGGTTATCTACTGCTTGTACACATTGCAGTAGTTCATTGTCCCAAGTTTCATCGAAAAATTCAATGTCAATTTGATCAATTGTATCAATCAATTCTTGGCTGCTCTCTTGCAGGTCCATTTCAAAAGAAACTTGGTTTTCGCCTTCCATTTTGCCTGAAATTTGGATTAAAAAAATATATATTAGTAGAGATAGGGCAATGTTGGGAATAATTTTAGATAGGCATTTTTTATCAGTGAATTTATCTTTGGGCAGTGTATAGTATCAGAGTGGAAGTAGGAATTTAAAAAAGTGTATGTGATTTAACGTAAGTAAATTCATAATTATACAAGAGAAGCCTAACTCCATCCATAACTATAACAGAGAAGTCTCTCTAAATCTATAACTACTACAGAGGGATAGTATATATCTATCAGAAAAAGTTTACCATATTAACTTATAGTGCACAATATACTTCAGTTTTAAAAATAAAAACTTACCTTTAGAAAGAAGTTGAAGGAATTAGTGAAAATACTATTGAAATGTACAGCAAGAAGTAGTAGTCAAAATGGCTGTGTTTTCTTCTCTTCCTTTATATATATTCAGGTATATAACCAATGAAATGTCAGGTAAAAAAAGTAGAAAATGAAAGTAACATTTTCATTGGTTGTCAATTCCAACACTTCAGATGTGTTTTGTGAAGTAATTTACCTCAGGGTATTTAGAGAGGTCTACAGGCTAAATGACTAAATGGAATTCCAATCAAATTTGTGAAAATGGTAGGGATTGGTATGTAGTATGAGCTAATCTATATTTGGTGAAATTGTCTCCAGTGGCTTTTCTGTGAACTACTTTCCCACCTTTTTTGATGGTGCGCTTCCCAGGGAGCGACCCGGTACGCGAACCGGTGAGCGCCCCGGTACGCGAACCTTAAGCGTTACGGGAGTCCACCATTTTGTGTTTCGGTCGAATTAAGATACAAAATGGAGGGCAAATAATGTTCAGAATGGGTAGAAGGGGGCACGGTAGACTTATCTTGACACCCTAGGTTTTGTGAGGGTGGCTGAGGAGGCTTATATGTGCGGAAAAAAACCATTTTTTAAAAAAATTTCGCGAGGTTAGCTCCCGGTTCGCGTACCGGGTAGCGCCCCGGGGAGCGTACTTTGTTGAAAATTAGTGAAAAATGTTAGAGTAAAATAATAATTGTGAGTGATTAGATGTAGGGTAGCTCTGAGAAGAGCTTTTGGGTTTATGGTACATTTAGGTACTTATAAGTAGGTACCAATGCACATTCTTAAATTCAGAGTGAAAACTCTGTTGCCCTCATCTGAGAAGTGAACTCCATCTCCTCTGTAGATATCTTGCATGTAGTAACGCAAGTTATTGTTGTACAGGGAGCCCATTCCATGGTCTCTCATGTAAGCTGAAACAGATTTGTTTACATGCTTCCTCGACTTCTCAATTTGTGGACAAAATTGGTTTGACCACCTCCATTTCTGTCTTTGGCATATATTTGAATATACCAAGGCAGTCTGAGGAAAAAGTGCCATCAATTGCTCAAAGGTGTCCTTTAAAAGCATTTCCAGACCTACCCCAGTCAAAGTGCCCAAGTCATTACCTCCACAGTGCACAATTAACAGGTCAGGTTTGGGCAAATGCATAAAGGTTTTCACCAATGGTATCAATTGGTGACATTTTAATCCTCTGTGGCCAAACCACTTAATTTCCACATCTTGTAATTGAGGTTAGGTAAATTCCTGTTTTCAACGTACCTTTGAGCCCAGTGAATATAACTATGTCCAACAATCCAGACAGAAAACATGGTGAGAGAAGGTTCTCCTGCAGTCAGATGAAGTGTGGCAATGAAATGGCAGTTGAAAAAATGAGAGTTTAAAATGAAAAAAACTGTGGAGTTTCTGTGTTCATGAAGCAGTAACAGTGATTGGTGGATTTTGATTGCTGAAAACAGAAAGTTAGGGTGCACGGATGTGTTCTTTGAAAGATGTATTTTGAATGGTCAATAAAAAATCATTAAATGAAAGAATGCACTGGATATGCAGGTGCACTGAGAGTTCAGAGTTCAATTGCAACAAAGTTGTGCGAACTTGCAAACACCAGAAGTCTTCCAATGAGGTGGTTGCCATGCAGAAAAGGCATGAAATGGCAGAGGGGGGAAGGGTTTTCATTTGAAAAAAAGTGAGGGAAGAGTTTTGATTGGGTGACATGAGAGATATGTGTGAAGATTTACAGCATTTCTGTGCTTTTGATAGCTGCAGACTCTGGAGTGCATACCTTTTGCTCTGCTGAAGACAAATTGGTGTGTTTCTGAGACTGTTTTCAAACTCAAAGTATTTGCTAAGGTGAGAAAATATTTCTTTAATTTAGATAGAGAATAGTGTGCTTTAAGGAGAAAATTATGAATTATGTGGCGCAAATTGCTTGTAAATATGATCCCACATGTGCATGGAAAATTTAGATTTTGAATGTTTGTGTTACATAGCCATGTTAAAAGTGATACAAACATGCTGCAAATGCAATCAAAAAACGCTTTTATGTGTCTTAAGGACATTTTAAGTAATTTTCCCATGTGCAGTGTTTTGAAATTATGATTTGAAAATCGTTTTTGGGGAAAAGGAATTGTTTTTAAATTTATGACAAGGACATAATGGTGTATGCTTCTTTATACGGCAATTGACTGTCCCTGATGTTATTTTTCCCATTTTAATGTAAGACCTTTCTCTGTGGCGCAAGTTGCTTGTGAATATGCTCCGACCTGTGCATGGCAAATTTAGATTTTAAATGTTTGTGTTACATAGCCATGTTAAAAGTGACCCAACCATGCTGGAAAGGCAATAAAAAAACACTTTCATGTGTCTTAAGGACATTTTAAGGAATTTCCCTGTGGGCAGTGTTTTCAAATTATGAATTGAAAATCGTTTTTGAGGTAAAGGAATGTTGTTAAAATTTATGTGCGCCATATGCCCACAAATTTCGTTTTCAGGGGTGCAGCAGGGTGTTCTTGAGACACCCCTGCACCTTTGGAAAAATTCCTAATTTGCGATGAGCTAATTGCTAATCGCAAATTGCACCTTCATTCCTATGGGCCTCCTGCTCCATGGAAATGAATGGGTAATTTGCAATTAGCAATTTGCTCATCGCAAATTAGGAATGGTAAAGAATCGCTATTTATTCCTTAAAATTCGCTATTTTGGAAATGCAAAATAGTTATATGATACATATGGCGGTTGATGTCTAACAAGATAAGAAGCTTAGGGATACATTTATGATGACTGGCGCAATGAAGTGGACATCACTTACTTCATTGGTAGAGCTTTACATGTATTATGTCCTCTGTATTCTTCATCAAGCGTAACTTTAATCTGCAATCCTGAGTAGGCCTCACCTTAAACAAACCTCTGGATAGGCCACACCTTATCGTCATCCTGAATTAATCATTTAAAATGCTAGGGACAGATTTATGATAGGTGTATGCCTCTTTTGCGCCACTTACAAAACACTGTCCACGGGGAAATGACTTAAAATGTCCTTAAGACACATGAATGTGTTTTTTTAAAGCGTTTGCAATTTTTTGGGGTGACTTTTAACATGGCTATGTGACTCAAACAGTCCAAATCTAAATTCACCATGCACAGGTGGGAGCATATTTACAAGGAATGTGCTCTATGGGGAAAGGTCTTATAATGTAATATGGGAAAAATGACATCAGAGACACTGAAATGCCTTATAGAGAAGCATACACCATTATGTCCTTGTCATAAATTTGCAAACCATTACTTTTCCCCAAAAACGATTTTCAAATCATAATTTGAAAACACTGCACATGTGGAAATTACTTAAAATGTCCTTAATTCTTAAATTTGCTATTCCTTATTTTGCGATTGCACTGAAGGATTTGCAAATTTTGCGATTCCTTAAATGCAATGTATCAAACAAAAAATATGTAAAAAATGATATTAAGGATTTGGAAACTACCACCAACTTCTAGTTTGTGGTAATTTGCGAATTCTTTTCAAAAAGCATTTTTTTTTCAAAAAACAAAAGGTGCCATATGACGCCTATACATGTCCTTAGGGGATGTATGTGTGCCATATGCCCCCAAATTTCTTTTTCAGGGGTGTAGCAGGGTGTTCTTGAGATACCCCTGCACGCTTGAAAAAATTCCTATTTTGTGATGAGCTAATTGCTAATCGCAAATTGCAACCTTCATTCCTATGAGCCTCCTAGCCCATGGAAGTGAATGGGTAACTTGCAATTAGCAATTTGCTCATTGCAAATTAGGAATGGTAAAGAATTGCTATTTATTCCCTAAAATTCGCTATTTAGGAAATGCAAAATAGTTTGATGGTACATATGGTGGTTCATCTGTAACAAGATAAGAAGCTTAGGGATACATTTATGATGACTGGCGCAATAAAGTGGACATTACTTACTTCATTGGTAGGCCTTTACATGTATTATCTCCTCTGTATTCTTCATCAAGCGTAACTTTAATCTGCAATCCTGAGTAGGCCTCACCTTAAACAAACCTTTGGATAGGCCACACCTTATTGTCATCCTGGATTAATCATTTAAAATGCTAGGGACAGATTTATGATAGGTGTATGCCTCTTTTGTGCCACTGTGCGTCACTTTTATGATGCAGCGGCGGTGCTAATTTGCAATTAGCAATTTGCTCATTGCAAATTAGAAATGGTAAAGAATTGCTATTTATTCCTTAAAATTTGCTATTTAGGAAATGCAAAATAGTTTGATGGTACATATGGTGGTTCATCTGTAACAAGATAAGAAGCTTAGGGATACATTTATGATGACTGGCGCAATAAAGTGCACATTACTTACTTCATTGGTAGGCCTTTACATGTATTATCTCCTCTGTATTCTTCATCAAGCGTAACTTTAATCTGCAATCCTGAGTAGGCCTCACCTTAAACAAACCTTTGGATAGGCCACACCTTATTGTCATCCTGGATTAATCATTTAAAATGCTAGGGACAGATTTATGATAGGTGTATGCCTCTTTTGTGCCACTGTGCGTCACTTTTATGATGCAGCGGCGGTGCTAATTTGCAATTAGCAATTTGCTCATTGCAAATTAGGAATGGTAAAGAATTGCTATTTATTCCTTAAAATTCGCTATTTAGGAAATGCAAAATAGTTTCATGCTACATATGGCGGTTCATCTGTAACAAGATAAGAAGCTTAGGGTTGGATTTATGATGACTGGTGCATCACCAGGGATGTGTCAGTCATCCTGCGCCGCTGTTCCGCCACCCATGGTGTGCTGCATTTAGAATGCGGGGCATCATGGGGCAAAAATGGCACAGATGCGTGACGTATCTGTGCTGTAAAGGTAGTGATTGCTGGAGTTGTATCGCAAGTGCGATGCAGCTCAAGCAAGGCTCAGGGGTGCCCCATCTCCACAATGTTGCGTCAAGACCTATGCCTGCTTAAAGCAGGCGAAGGGTTTTGACGAAGCTTTCTCCTATCTGATTGTAAATACGGCACACCATGGGTGGCAGAGTAGTGGTGCACGTTAACTGGTGCATGCCTGGGGATGTGCCATTTAACATAAATCTGCCCCTTTACATTTAAGTATGTGCAGGACACACAGAGTCGGTGAGGCTTATCCAAGGTTAAGAAGAGATGAGTCCTGTTCACTGAAAATTTAGACATAGTCTTCACCTGCTCAGCATTGCTGGACATGGCTAAATAATAGCTGCAAAATATTACTCTTGTTAAACAATTTTACTATTATAATCTCTGAGATTTGTCTCTTACTCTGCAACATCTCATTGTTGTTATCTTTCTTTAAAGATAAAGACAACCTCAACATGAGCGACAATCTGCAATCAGTTGATTTTGACCTCATCATTGAACTTGTAATTGAAACATCAGTGGATGTTGATCCCTTGGATGATTTAAATCCTGAGGATGAAGAAGAGCGTGATGAGGATGCAGATTTGTCCGAATTATATGACATAGGATGGGAAGCTGACCTGCTTGAGCCTATGGAACTATAAACATTTATTTTTAAAATGTATAATTAATAAAAAGTAAAAAGGTAAACCGTTTAATTTATAAATAAAGACACCTTCAAAAGCAGGTTATGTGTAGTGTCTTCAATAAAATATTAAAATATGCTCATAAAATTAGATCAGATTCACATATAAAATAGCACAGGTAACATAAATATAAATGTCATTTCTTTTCTGCTATTTCTGTATTGTAAATTTGCAAGGACTAAAAAATCTTCTATTTAAAATGTCAAGTAGTGTGTTAAGTTTTTGATCACTGGTATTGTTTTACTGTTTGGTAATAATGGTTAATAACATTTTTTATTATATTTTACCACAGATTCAACTGCAGATCATTTCAAGATTTCACCATGCCAACAATAGAAAGACAGAGAAAGGCTGCAAAACGTCAAAGACAGCAGGTGAAACAAAATAAGCAGCAGTCCTCTAACAAAAAGATTTGTCAAGTCACGAAGAATGCACCGGGTAAGAGCACAAAATATTTCATAAGAAATATGTGTAGTAAAAAAAATATTACTACAGAAAATGTTTCAGTCCATAAAACGAGAAGGAATTCAAATGGAAAGGAAAGGCCAATGAAAAATGTTACTGCTAGAGCAAGAGATAACTCTGTGCATGATAGTAGAAGGAAACAACAGTTTAGGGAGATTCGTAAACGAATGTTCCGCAACAGGATAATAGGCAATTTGTTAAAAAATATTAAGAAAGGTCAACAGAAACTGGTTTTTTATAAGAGAAAAAAAAAAGTTGAGAAAGTTATTGATCAGGCATTTGAAATTAAACGTAAGTTATTTATTTTGATAATCAATAGAATTAGGAAGCTAAACAAGGCAATTTATGATTTCAAAAGAAATAGTAGATGGAAGAGAATAGTTAATCGTAGTAATTTTTGTGAAGTTTTTTCTGGAGAATGGATGCATAGTTCAAGCTGTGAGGCATTTTTTAATGAGGAGAGTTATTTCCAGGATAATGATTTGGTGCATGCAGTTGACACCAGTGGTCGTGCTTATGAAGTGAAAGATGGTTGTCCAGTTGAAAAAGAAAAACTTGTGACAACAGAGGCAGAAGAGGTGTTAGGTAATGAGGTTTTAGGAAGACGTGCTAAGGGTCCTGTGTACACCTGGAAGTGTAGTAGTATTTGCAGTGTGCGACAGGATTCCATCAATTTGCTTTGTGATTTTGTACGGTCATTTAATAAGAAAAGTTTGAAGCAGAAAATGATGTTGTTGCAAGAATTAGATCCTTGCAGAGTGAGAGAAGTGACAGGTTTGCATGGTCATTCACTGGCTTGTCTTTCCAGGAGAGTATGCCAGAGTGTTTTTCATCATTTCAGGATGCTAGCAGTGCATCATAATAAAGTGAGGAAATTAGTTAGAATGTTGTATTATGCTAAGAGTCCAGCAATTATGCTTAAACAATTATGCGCTGCTCTTTTGCATGGTTCTGAAATAGATGTGAAGAATATATGTGAAGAAATTGAGTTTTGTTACTTTGGAAGTAAAGAGGAGAATGTTGAAATTGACCAAGAAGAAGCGGGTAATGTGGAAGATAGTGTACAGGTTTCCAGTACAGATAATTTCCAGAGGGAAATTGGGACGTTTCAGGTCAAATCAAGTGAGAGGCCAAATTTCACTTGTGTGTGTTGTCGACGCACTTATTATAAGAATCAGACTAAGTTAGTGGATTTATATGCAAAAAGTGAAAGGGAAAATATTAGTGAATGGAAGGATTTCGCAACATACTTGATGGTAGAAAATTGTTTTGATTTGGGATTGGATCAACGTGTGTGTACTTATTGTTGTAACAAATTAAATCAAAACCAGATGCCTGCTAGAGCAGTTCATAATAATCTGGAATTGATTGAGATTCCTTCTAAATTGAAGAATTTAAATACTTATGAATCTATTTTGATTCAAAGTATCCATCCCTTTCAGGCTATTGTAAGAATGGAGCCAAAGACAGGGAAATTGCCTCCATCAGATTTACAGAGAGGATTAAAGGGAAGAGTTGTTTATTTGCCTCTAGATTTGAAGAAAAACATTAACACAATTGGAGTAGAAAAAGTGGAAGAGGAACCTCTGGTTATCTTAGTTAATGGGGTTCCGACAAAGAATAAGAAAATATGGCAAGATTTAGTAGATGTTAGGAAAGTTAAAAAGGCAACATTGTATTTGAAAAAAAATAATAAATACTATAAGAATGTATATGTTGCAGAAGAGGAAGTAAGTGAGGAAGAGGATAGCGATTTGTGTGCTGGTCAAATTGAGAAAGTAGAACCCTCTACTAGTGAAGAAATATATGAACATTATAGTGTTCATCCTTTGCATTCCAAGGAAGTCATGGGGAATGCTATTGAGTTGTTTCAAATGAAACAAGCCAAAGGGAGTCCCATTAGTGTTTGGGAGGAAAGTTTGGAAGCTCGGTGTTTCCCACAGCTTTTTCCAACAGGTCAGGGAGGAAGATATGATGAGCGACCTCATCAAATTCCTGCTTCTGAATACCGGACTTTGCGATTGTATGCAGGAGATGCTAGGTTTCGACAATGCATTCCCTATTTGTTTCATCTCCTGTTTGAAAGCGATCTGTCTGGACTGTCATATGCAGTGAACCACATCTTGAAAAGTGGTATACACATGCAAAACATCTCGGCAAGTGACTTTATGGATAAAGTCAATGTCCAAGACAGTATTTTGGATTCTCACCTGATTAATCTCATGGCGTGTCAGCGTGGTACTAATGAGTACTGGTACCGTCGTCATGGTGATTTAAAATGTATGTTGAGGAACTTAGGTACTCCAACATGGTTCCTCACTCTGAGCTGTGCCGAGTATGGCTGGGAAGACTTACTTGAATTTCTACGAGAGGCAAATGCTAACGTAGATAACATCGAATTCAAGACACCCGGAGAACTGTGCTCTTTGGATCCAGTCAATGTATGTAGGTACTTCAATCATAGATTTGAAGCTATGATGTCTTTCATCATGAATAAGAAGAATCCACCTCTTGGAGAGGTGTTGGATTTCTTCTGGAGAAAGGAGTACCAAGCAAGAGGTGTTCCTCATATACATATGTTGCTGTGGATCAAGGATGCACCTAAATTTGGAACGGATCCAGAAGACTCAGTGATGAGTTTCATCCAACAGTATTCTACGTGTGCTGTTCCAAACGCAAAGGAGAAGAAAAGCCTAAGAGAAAAAGTTCTGCGTTTCCAAAGCCATCGATGTGGAAAGTACTGCCGTCGTAAATTCCGAAACAAGGACAAGTTCTACACTAAATGTCGTTTCGGCTTTCCACGACCGGTGATTTCTAAAGGAAGAGTAAACAGTTTGATGTCTTCGCTGCGACACAATGTCATGAAGAAATCACCTAAAAACACTTACAATTTGAAGAGGAACGAAGAGTCCAAGTACATCAACGACTACAACCCGGTGATTTTGTCCATGTGGAATGCTAACATGGATATACAGTTTGTGGCTGATAACTGTATGGCTGTGGCTCGGTATGTGACGTCTTACATCACCAAAAAAGAGAAGACAGAATTGAAGGATATGTGGGAGGACATTTCCCATGAAAAGAGCCTCAGCAAGAAGTTGTACAGTTTCAGTCTGAAGATGTTGTCGCATCGAGAAATCGGAGCGTACGAATGTTCTGACCGGTTGTCTTCAGCAAGTCTCTATGCCAAGTCCAGGAGTATCGTTTGGGCGAGTCTTGGTCTTGCAGCGACGCGTAATCGAGTTCTCAAACCTGTGCGGGAAATTGAGTATTTGGCGGAAAAGGAGCCAAACAGTACCGACATTTTGAAGACAAACATGTTGGATACATATTATCCAAATCGAAGCAGTCACCTCGAGAATGTTTGTCTCTATGAGGTTCTGCAAAATTACATATTCAAGAGGAACATCAAAGAAGATACTGGGAAAAGAGTGTATGCTGTAATAGGAAGTGAGGGATGTCTGGTCAAGCAAAGAAAATGCCACTTGGTAAACCATCGAAAATTGAGTGGCGAATCTCCTGAAAAAAAGGAGTTTTTCTATTTAGCACTTTTGCAACTTTTCAAGCCTTGGCGTGCAGAACAGGAACTGCTTGGAGATTTCCTCTGTTACGAAGACTCTTTCAATGCCGCCAAGGAGACCATAGAATGTCCTGCTTTTCCCAAATATGTAGAAATGTTGAATGCGGAATTTGAGCAGGAAGCAACGATTGCAGCCGAGATTGCCAGAGACAGTTCTCAGGACAGTCAGAGTTCTGCTTCATTGAGTCAGGATCCACTAGGAGGACCTGTTATTGAAAATGAAGCTGCCACTGCTATGAATGAAGTGGAAAGAGCCATGGCACATGCTCAAGAGGATGCGGTTAACTTAGAAGAGTTGGAAAGACAACTCAACGTTGAGCAGAGGAAAATATTTGACGAAGTTACCATGCAAATTGATCATGGATTAAGTCATGATAAGAAAGAGTGCTCATGTACGTCGTTGAAGCCTGTCCGACTGTACGTGAGTGGAGAAGCGGGAACTGGAAAAAGTTTCCTCATTAAAGCAATTTCATGCTATTTGCAGGAAAGGACAGAGTCATCGCTGTCTTGTGTTGTCACTGCTCCAACTGGACTGGCAGCACATAATATTAAAGGGATTACTTTACATCGTTTACTGATGCTGCCAGTGGAGCATGACAACAAATTACAATATCACAAGCTATCTGGTGATGCTTGTTTTGAAGTTTCAAGAATCTTGAGGAAAATGAAACTTCTTATCATTGACGAAGTAAGCATGGTTTCCAATGTCATGCTTGCCTTTGTGCATTTGAGGATGCAAGAAGTTCTCAAAACAGAGTATGATGTGTTATTTGGTGGCAAACACATCATTGTTTTCGGAGATCTTCTGCAGCTGACACCAGTGAAAGGGCAACCTGTGTTCAAAATGCTCACGCATGAAGATACCAGGAAGTGCCTAGGCAGCATTGGCAACGTCAATATATGGTTAAACTTCAATTATGCTGAACTGCATGAAAATATGCGTCAGGCGAAGGATGAAGTTTACAAGACTATTCTACAAGATGTTAGAATTGGAAAAGTGACCGAGCATGGGAAAGAAGCTTTACATGCACGATTACTGTCAAATTTATATCCAGAACAAGATGTTGTGCCTGAGAATATTTTTCAGAAAATTACTGAGAAGAAATCTGGAATATGTTTGATGCCAACTCTTGCAGAATGTGCCAAATTTAACAACAAAATGTTGCATTTAGAAAAGCAAGAGATTGTGAAACTGGAAGCTATTGATAGAGTAGAGCATATGGGATCAACAATTATTTTGTCTGAGAATCTGAAAACAAAATTGGATTCATTAGAGAAGAGTATATCTAAAACTGCAGGTTTTGAAAAGACTCTGAATGTGTGCTTGAACTGCCGTATAATTTTAAGAAGGAATTTACATGTTGAAAGAGGTCTGGTAAATGGATCAATGGGTAATGTTGTTGATTTTGTGAAATACAGAAATAGAGATGGAATTGAATTTTTAAAAATTAAATTTGATGGCATTGAGGAAGTACAGCTAATTGGTCGTTGTTCTGCTAGATTTTTGCTTGTAAAAGACTTATATGTTCGCCGTAAGCAGTTTCCTGTTTGCTTGGCATATGCGGTGACAATCCATAAATCGCAAGGTTTAAGTGTAGACAGTGCATTGGTGAATATTGGCAGTTCTGTGTTCAAGGAGGGTATGGCATATGTGGCATTGTCACGAGTTAGAACTTTATCGGGATTGTACTTGATTGAGTGTGATGTCACAAACATTTGTGCGGATCTAGATTGTGTTAAGGAATACAATAGGTTAAGAAGAGAGTATGCGCCACATTTGCCTCAGTATCCTTTGTTTGAGAAACGTGTGGTAGGCCGGAAACGAAGAAATGAGAACAATACTGGGGAGGTTGTAGCAAAAAGACAAAAAGTCAATGAACCTAAAATTACAAGCAGAAACAAAAAGGATTCTGTTGAAGATGTTGTTGGTTTTCAGTTTGAAAACAGTTCTGGTGTCAACTGCAATGCTAATGTAGTGGTTAATGTTTTGTTTTCTCTAAAAAATGTAAAAGAAGAGATTGTGGTCAATTCTGATCAAAGATTTTGCAGTTTGTTTAATTCTGTGTTAGAGAAATGTAGCACTGATAGAAGAAACATAGAAAGTGTGTCTGAAATTCGAAATCTGTTAGACAGATGTTCAGGCCAAACACAATTCTCTCAAAATATTCAGCAAGATTGTCAGGAGTTTTTAATGTATATGCTTGATGTATTGCATGCTGAAGGTGTAGATGTAGATCACCTGTTTGGGCTTTCTTATCAATGGCAGCATGAGTGCGAGAACTGTATGGTATCAAGTACTACTAGTGTAGACTCAGAAAGATTTATATATTTAACTTTGCCAGACAGTAAATCAGTCTCCTTTAATAAGCTAGTAAAAGCAGCTGATCACAACATGGAGTGTAGCCAATGTAAATCTGAAATGATGTCCACATTATTTATACGAACATATGGCCAGTATGTCATTTTAATGTTCCAACGATGTAGGCCTGATGGAACAAAATTGACAACTTTAATTAAAAATTTAGTAGCTTCGCAGTTGTCAATATCAGGAAGGACTTTTGTAACTGCAGCAATTATATATCATGACGGCCCTTCAATAACATCAGGACATTACACAGCTTATTTAAAGTCTAGAAATGGCTGGTCATTCTGCAATGATTCTGTTTTAATTTTCACAAAAAAATTGCCGTATGACCTTAAAAACTCTTACCTGGTGTTTTTAAAACCAAAATTTTAGGGAAATAATCTCGGGATGTGCTCTGTGGAATTTCAAGAAGTTCTAATGGCTCCTACACAATTTGGCCTTGAGGATAAGTGTAGTTCAGAGACATAACTTCTAACCATAGGACTGGACGTCATGAAGAAATACGTGCACTTTCAATGAGTTCAGAAAAACTGTTTCTTTTTATGAGCTAATTGAAGCAGCCAATCAAAACATGGAGTAGAGGGAATGTAAGTCTGCAATGCTGTCTACTGTTTTACATTGCTTTGTGATTAAAAGTGATGTAGAGAATTAAATAATTGTAGTAGTCATAGAGGTAGTGTAAGTCTGCTTCATAGTAAGCAGTATCAGTGTCATAGGAAATGTAGAACATGACTGAGCAAGAAGGGGGAAGATATTACTATTCCAGGATTGTGAAAATGATCTTCAACATTTTAATTCTGAAAGTTGCGGAAATGCCAAATGACGGGATTGGCTTACAAGAAATCCAAGAGTTATAAATGGCTCTGACCAGATTTGGCCTTGTGGAAAATTGTGGTAGAGAGCAAGAAGTCATTTATTGTATGTAACGTGTTTTTAAAAACGATGGAGATTTTCTTTCAGAAAGTGGCGGGCTGAAAGTAATAACAGCACAAAAGAGTGTAAGCTGTTCATAGGACATCCTTGGACGTCATGGAAAGTAAGTTAACTTTAAGGAGTTCTGAATTTTGATTTCTGATGTTGTATGGGTTTTTTAAACACAATCATTTTGATTGTGTTTTTTTTCCCCGCTGTTACATGATGAATACCTTCAAGTCACTGTTTTTAGTGAAATTTGATACATTCTGAGAACAGCAAAAATAAACCATTTAACATGTATAATTAATTCTGTACTGTTTGCATTTATGATGTACATGTAGAACTGTGTAGGAGGCATGGAGAAGGTGAGGCTTCTGTAAGTGTCAAAGGTGTTGCATACAGTGCTGCACTTCTGCGTATTCTTTCATATGCTAGACTACATCTGCACAATGAGATACCTAAGCAAAGGAAACACAAGTGATGTGATTGTGAAATGAGCAAAATAAATTGCACATATTTCAATTACATCACCTGTGTTTCCTATCATTACGAATCACATTGTGCAGATCAAGTTTAGGTCTGTCCAGGGAAACATAGGAGGTTTGTACTTTGTTGAAGAGTGCAGTGGACATGACTCACTTCATTGGTAGACTTTCACAGATATTATCTCCTCTGTACACTTCAACAAGTGTAAATCTCATCTTGAACTCTGAGTAGGCCTCACCTCAAACAAACCTCTGGATAGGAGACATGTTATTGGCATCCTGAAGCGACACTTTTCTGAAACAAGAGCAATGCAAAAGATGCACCATGTTTTAAGATAGGCCTCACTTCATCTGCATCAAGATACTGTTAGTTTAAAATGTATATCTTTTGGACTGTGTAGGGGGCCTGGAGAAGCAGAAGCTTCTGTCAGTGTCAAAGTTGTTGAAAAACTATTTGTCCTTCAATCTTTTCCCTTGTCTTTTGTAATTTTTAAATACATGTTTTAATATTTTTCAAATGTTGGTTCTCTCTTTCACAGATTGAAAGTATAAAAATAAAAAGTGAGTAATTTAACGGCAATGATAAGGTAAATATTTTGTACTCTTTTCGTTACATTTCTATCACATTCACCTACTATTAGTTCCACTGCTTCATTTCTTTAACCCTCAGTTTCCTGCCTTTGCTACTTTCCTCATTCCTTTCTCTATTACCTACTTACTCAACTCCTTCCACTCTTTTTCTCAGTCCCTCTCTTCTCATAGTTCCTCAGTCTTGTTCACTCACTCCGTCTCTATTACTCTTAGTGTCTGTGAATTACTTTCCCACCTTTTTTTTTGGACCGCTTCCCGGGAAGCGGCCCGGTTCGCAAACCAGCAGCGTTACGGGAGTCCACCATTTTGTGTTTCGGTCGAATCAAGATACAAGATGGAGGGCAAATAATGTTCAGAATGGGTAGAAGGGGGCACGGTAGATGTATCTTGACCCCCTTGGTTTTCTGAGGGTGGCTGAGGAGGACCATAGTTCTTCACTCTTGTTCACTCTCTCTGTTTCTATTAATGTCACTGTTTCTGACTGATCAAA
Organism: Lissotriton helveticus; assembly: GCF_964261635.1. NCBI lineage: Eukaryota > Metazoa > Chordata > Amphibia > Caudata > Salamandridae > Lissotriton > Lissotriton helveticus. The sequence goes on along the minus strand of NC_136059.1, from coordinate 1,594,603,204 downwards.
AACTTTTTTTTTAAAAAGAACAGTAACTATAAGGGAAGGAAACAGACAGTTATGTTAAAAGAAAGACAGCTATAGGGAGTAAACTAAGGATACTGTTACCCGCAATCCACTGCTGATGATGTTACTGACCATGTCATGAATGATGTAATATGTGACATCATCAGCAGTGGATTGTGGGTAACAGTATCTCTTGTTTACTCCCTAGAGCTGTCTTTCTTTTCACATAACTGTCTGTTTCCTTCCCTTATACTTACTGTTCTTTTTTTTAAAAATAATTTTTTTGGTTAGCTTCCGGTTTGCGTACCGGGTAGCGCTCCGGGGAGCGAACTAAAAGAAATAGAGGTTGGCAGAGTTCCAAATATTCTATAAATTTTTTTATAACGGGGAGGTAGTTCTGAAAAGAACTTTTTTTTTAATTTTTTTGTTGTTTTATATTTTTTTTAGTATTTTTTGAACATGTTTTTTACTTTTTTTGTATTTTTTGAACGTTTTTATATTTTTTTGGTTTTTTTGGGGGGGGGGGAAACGAAAACGATCCATTGTAAAGGGCTCAACAGGAGCAACAAAAAAAAAAGAATTTATTTTTTGGGGCGTTTCGGGCAAACATGATTTTCAATAGCTCTCATAATCAAAATGATGCTACTTTCCCTGTAGCAAATGAATTGGTTGCAGTGCACGCACACTTGCTTCACTTCCCCAAACAACATTTGAATGTTTGGGATCATCTCCCTCGCCTCTGGTCCCGACACTTCTGGAACAACCGATCTTCTTGCCATCGCAGGGGGATTTTGTTGCTCATCACGTAGCTGGGCAGCACTATAATTATTAGGATGCCACCTACTCATATGCCGATGCATAGTGTAATTGCCGTAACTGTACTTTTTTTCAGTCCCCCTTGACAGTCTATCACCGCATATACGGCAAAACACGTAGCGTGCATTTACTTTTTTTTGCCCCTCAGGAAATTTAAAGAATTGCCAAATGTAGTTCTCTTTTCGATTAAACCTCCTGGGCTCCTCTGGCAAAAACCTTGGCTCTTCCTCCTCTTCCTCCTCTTCCTGTTCTTCCTCTTCTTGTTGTAAAATTACTTCAGCAGGTGGTCCTCTCTTCTTTGGATTTGGTGGAGGTGGTGGGTTAGAACCAGCTGAAGCTACTAATGAAGCAATGTCACAATGTAAATAAAGGGTCTTTCTCTCACCAAGATGAAAGTCAGAGTGAGGAAAGAAGGAGGGGTTTTCATCATTTGGGAGAAGCAAAAGTTCTAAACCAATGAAAAGTGTTAATTTTAGATCACATGACCTAGTATTACATCATTAGGAAACCAAAAGTGAAATGAACCAATGAAAAGTGTTATTACCGAGTCACATGACCTGCTGTGTTTACGTTACGCGGTCCGGGCCGCGCCGCGGATCGCTTCCGGTTCGCGTACCGCTGCGCTTCCGGGTACGCTAACGTAGCACGTCATATGACGTATCACGCGAAAACGCGAAACGTCATGCTGACGCGACGCGTCACGATGTTGTTTTCTAACGCGACAGTTGCGCAAACGTAACGTTTACCGGTTCGCGGACCGGGTCGTGGCTCCGAATTGAGCTAACGGGAAGCTAACCGGTTCGCGTACCGGGAGCGAAACAATAAAAATAATTTAAAAAAAATTGTATTAAAAACATGTAAAAAATATTTTTCGATTTAAAGAAGAATACATTGTAAAGGATTTGATATTTGCTATTAAAAAACCATTGAAATTCACTGAAAAAACCATAGGTTATAGACCATATATAGTTAGGAATTAGCATTTACAAAACCTTGAAAATTCACTGAAAAAACCATAGGTTATAGACCATATATAGTTAGGGATTAGCATTTACAAAACCTTATTTTACTCACACAAAACCATTGAAATTCCATATATAGTTAGTTGTACTAACTATATATCGCGCACCCGCAATCCACTGCTGATCATGTCACATATTACATCATTCATGACATGGTCAGTGACATCACTGATGACATCACTGATGACATCTCAAATGACATCACTGATGACATCACTGATGACATCTCAATGACATGACTGATGACATCACTGATGACATCTCATTTGACATTACTGATGACATCTCAAATGTCTTACATATTGAAGAATGAGTGGATGTATAAGTGTCTGGATGAAGGATTTAGTAGGTGCGTGACTGACTGTATGAGTGAGTGATTAAATGTGTGTCACTGAGTGCATGGGTTAGTGAGTAAACAGTGCTGACCGAAAGCTTCAGTCTGGTGATTCTGGTGACACAACCCCAAAGGTGCGGTGTAATTCATCTTCCACTGCGTCGAGGTGAGCCAGTCTGTTTTTTGGGCCTCCCCCATCTCCTCTGCCACTCACTGCAACCGGCTCTCACTGCTGACGTGAGCGTGGTTGGCCCAAACTGCTCACGGGGGCCCCACCGTGATAGGGGCCATGGGTGAGCCTGGGAGACAGCCTTTCGGCTGATCGGGCCGGCCCAGGGGGATACCAAGGCCTGTGACCCACCACCCACACACTATAAGAAATCACCCACACAACTGGGCATAAAGACCGAGGAGGGGCTTGCACATTAATCACGCAGCACTTGCGCCTCAACAGCGCTGAGTCAGCATTCCTGGGCAACACATAACAGGGTCATGGAAAGTAACCAAAGGAAAGCTCGATGAGTGGCCCAGAGGTTTCACTGTAGCCTGCACAGCGAGTTCCCACTGGCTGCTGGACCTGCAGCATATAACCTAACTCAGTGTATATGGTGGACTTTTTAGTGGCTGACGAGTTTAAATACCTGGCGAAAGGGGCTCCTTGTCTCCCTGGTTTCTGTTGCTGTTAGGTATTGTATTGATCAGACCAACACATAGTACAGCCCCCCTGGTACCCTCGGCAGCAGCCAGCTCGCAACAGATGTTGCAATCCAGTGGATGTATTCAGAGAGATATGGGTCCTAAGGACCCTAAACAACAGCTACTACAGTTTAGTACAACCACATAGAAAACACCAGAAGCGGGCAACAGCATGACTGAGGGGGACTTAGATGCTGCCTCCACTGGTGACCTTCCCACAGGCTCGAACTCACTACTGCAGGAATTGAGGGCTGGCTTCAGGGCTTTGGATGGTCGGTTCAACACTCTGGAAAAGTGCCTAGACTGTCTGGGTGCCAAACTAGAGGTGCATGACAAACGCCTTCACAGAGTGGAAGGTAGGATGTCTGACCTTGAAGATGGAGCTGCCCAGTCCACCAAGCGCATGGACCGCGTTGAAAAGATCCTTACGGAGGTAGCAATAAAAAATGAAGGTTTGGAAGTGCACAGCAGGCGCAACAACATTTGCATACCGGGAGTCCCTGAATCGGCCAATACCGGTCGAATTGATCTGTTTGTCGAAACTCGGTTGGCTGACATATTTGGCAGGGATCCCTTCACTCATTGCATTTACTATTGAACGTGTACATCGGTCCTTGGGCAATTGCCCAAACCCACGCTGTCCACCCAGGCCCATAATTGCGTGTCTCCTAAACTTCCGAGACAGAGACACGGCGCTCCGCCTAGCAAGAGAGCGGGGCACTATATCCTGGCAGGGATTGGCGTTGGCCCTGTTCCCTGACTTTACAGCGATGGTGCAGGAAGTGAAGCGCAAATACAATTGTGTCAAGGAGACTTTTCAGAATTTGGGACTCAGATATGGTATGTTACCTAGCGCAACTTCGGCTAGACATCGAGGGCAGATCCCGGATCTTCGACACCCCCATAGCGGTTCAGGAGTTTTGTAGGGACTACAAAGGCAGTGGTAGCTAAAAGTGTAAAGAGACAGTCAGGGCTTCTCCCTCTCACAGTGGATCGGTGACCAGCATGCAACTTTTTTCTTCTGAATAACCCAGGCGATATGCTTCGAGTTAACATGGCTCATTTCAGTATGGTTTCTTCTTGTGTTGAGATAGGATGTTCATTAGTCAATTCAGTTAACTGCAAAGATGGGTCTCTGGATTGGCATTGCCACTCCTTGCATGTTTAGCAGGTTAAATGTGTCACATGATCGTATTGTATCTAGTTTATCTCGTACTTAAGTTGTAAGGATGTTTGCATGAAGCATATGACTGGCTATTCTACAGGGGTGTTTCCTGCGAAGGGTGGCGCAGGGATGGGTTGGGGGAGGTGGGAGGGAATGTTCACAACCTATGGTTACATTTGTTTGCATTTCAGATTACTCACTGTACAATGATTAGGGCTAACTGTGATGCACAACAGCCATCACTGTTTTGTAGTATAAATGTCAGTCTTAGATAACCTGTCCACTTTTTCCGACCTGTCGCTTATCACTTGGAACTTCAGGGGGCTCAATATCGTTAGAAAAGGGAAGCACATACTACATTACCTACAACGACACGGGATCAACATTGCATTTCTTCAAGAAACACATCTGCCCAGAATGGATGTCACCGCTTTTGCGACTAGTTGGAGCCCTCATCGGTATTTCACATATCATAGCAATTACGCAAGGTGTACCGCAATTTTAATATACAAACTTCTCCCCTTTCAGCTACATAAAACAAACAATGACAAAGAAGGGCACTATAGAATGGTAGTAGACCAACTAATGGGTCACCGCATAGCTTTTGTGAGTATATTTGCCCCAAATATCGACAGCCCAGTGTATTTCCATGATCTGCATGCACACATTTTGCGGCTGAGTGCCGAGTACGTATGCATGGGAGGTGACTTTAATCTCTTACTAGACCCAGCTCTTGATAGCTCCTCCACCTCCCCAGACACTAAACCACTAGCGCGCCAAGCGCTGTTAGACTTGTGTCACTCAGTTGGACTGGTTGAAATCTGGAGAAGGCCCAAACTGATATAATCGGCATACTCTCACTACTCGGCCCAACATGATACGTGAACCAGGGTAGATTATTGGAGGATCTCCCCCAATTTGTCTACTTTGTATAAATCTTCCGAACTTCTCCCCAGAACATACTCAGACCATTCCCCGGTGGTGTTAAAGGTTTGTGTTCTTAGACCGGAGGGCTGTGAGAGACAGGGGAGATTTCAGGGGCGGGCCTTGCTCTGTGAGCTATTTAGGTCGGAGCGTTGCGCAGTAATAGAGGAATATTTTGAGCTAAATACTGGATCCGTCAATTCCTGGGTCACACTCTGGGAGGCCTTTAAGGCCTACACATGTGGAGATTGCATTTCTACACACCCGAGGGTACTGAGGGACCTCAGGGTCACGATAGCCTGTATTGAACAGAAATTGGAGAGGTTATGATAGAGATGAAGATCGTGCAACCCAACCCAGCCCGGTTTAGTCTAGTACTGACCATTTTGGCGGAATTGAGGGAGGTCACTGAATGGGAAATCCATTTTTTAACTAAATATGGCATCGCCCGCTGCAATGGGGAAGGTGACAGACCAGGTCGTACACTGGCATGACTCTTAAGGCCCTCACCCGGGCGATCATGCATCGCCAAAATTCGATCCTCGACAGGCCAAACTTTCATGGGAACCCCAGAAAAAAGGGACACAATTCTATCGTACTATACTAAGTTATACTCATCTTGGGTGACTCATAATGTTTCAGAACATGAAGAGTACTTGGCAGAGATTGCCATGGTTTGGCTTGAGAAATGTATGCAAGAGTTCCTTGCGGAACCTTTGTAGTGTAGTTCCTATTATCCCAATAGGCTCTGCGCATTGGAATAATACCTTCAATAGTATAGGCCTAGACCAGACGTTAACTAGGTCTACTACTGTCGATATTAGACTTAAAGTTTTGGGTTTGCCAGCTAGCTCAGAGTTCACTAGAAACTTTCTCGAATAGGCAAGGAGGAGTTGAACCTCCCTGGATAGACAAGAAGGGATTTAGTTTCTGACAACCATAGAACATGACAACTTTGCTCTCCCCTAATCAAGAGTGTATCTCTAGAGTCGTGTGAAAACAAAAGACGACTTATTTTACTCAGTCAGTACGTGCATTCTTAGTCTCACCAGATTGTAGAGAAAAGGAAGAGACGGGCGTGTTCAATAAAATATGGTATTTATTGATCAGTCTCTTTTCTCATACAAGAGAAATGAATCGATATTATTGCAATACTTATGGTTAAGTAACGTGCATACAATAAAAGCAGAAGTATAAAATAATACTGTAAAAACATTTATATGGTTTCTAAGCCATATGCAGGTTTAAAATGGATAAAAGATATATATATACATATACTAATCGTACTCAACTGGTGTTTCTAACTACGCCTACCCCGGTGTACCTGACCTAGCCTAATACGTGGGCGGGAATAGAAAGTAGCAGTTTAAGTTAAGTTTGTTTTGCCAAGTGACTGACTCAAGAATTCTCTGCGAGGGGTTATTCAGTTCTGTACCTGGAATTTAGGATGAATGAGGGATGGTATCTCTCGTCTCTGGTCTCGATATTCCAGGCTGCCTGCGAGGGCTACCCGGAAGCGCCGGAGCTGGATTTCTCGGCAGGAGAAAGCAGCGTCTCGTTCTCAGCGCGTCAGGAAGGCGGGGCTGCGCCAGCGGGGTCTGCTCTGCTCTGGGCTTCGGCAAGTCTGGCTGCTCCGATCTCGTCACCACCGCGTGTGTTTGCATAGGGCAATATCGGTAATATTTATACCTTTAAGGTGCCGAGATTGATGTAAGGATGGACATAGATACGTCAATAAGGATGTCATACGACTTGGTCGTTAGCACATTCTTTTGCTGAAGTTCTCCGTGAAATCAAAACAATGGCCGCAGGGTTTTTCCCAGGTTGTCATAGGTTTGATTTGTTTTGAGAACTCCGTATGCCTTATCAGGGGCTGGAGGAATATCGCTTGTCTAATTAGATGGCAAGCGTTATGACCTAATCAGATAACACGTTCCTGTGCCGTAGTGTGGCTTAATCAGATAACGGTTTCTGCATCATGGGGGTTTTCTGCCTCATGGGATGGCTGCTAGTTAACTTGTTAACCAGAATAGGGTCAGGAATAGGGGGATCGATACAGAACCTATAGGAATACATCACACCCACTCCACGCTAACTATGGACATATTTACGAATCTAGGCATAGTAAAACATACTGTAGAGTATCATGTAAACCGTACCACCCCAAAATACATAAAATGCATTTTGAAATTATCAAATATACGGAAAAACAGTCACATGTATTACATGCACTCAAGCTGTAGAATAATGCTAAAGTAATCACGCATTTGTATACATTATTGCTAATTGGTATATGAGAATTTACACATGAAATGGCTCTTAATACAGAAGAAAGGTTCGAGACCATTCCATCACAGAATAAAATAATTATGAACATACCAGCGGGCAGCTAATGTCTAAAAAGTATCTAAAAATAGAAATTTTTGTTCTCTAAGAATAGTTCTTACTTTAAGCAGAAGATAAGTGTCCCGAAAAATCGTAAAAATATTTTGGGGCTGCTGGAAAAATTACTGTCCGTGAACTGGAGGGAAAATTGTTCATGGTATTCTGTTATTAAAGTTGAAGGCCAAATTCAGGGAACGTCGTGTGCGAGCTTGCCCAAAATTCTCTATTTCTGTTCTGGTGAGAACATCATATCATTTAGACTGTCGAAAAAGCTGTCAACAGCTTCCTGGGAGAGTTCCACTAACTCGGAAAAAGGTGTAACCATGCATTCGTGCGCATGATTGTCTCCATTGACGTTTTGATTAATATTGCTGACAGAAGGTCGTACCTGATCGATGCTGCTTTCATCTTGAACTTCACTACCCCTCAATCGTAGTGGTGAAGATTCCACGAATGCCGTCATCAGGATTGGTAGCTGTTGAGGGCAGCACAAAGCATGAGCCTTTATCGGACTCAACAATGTTTCTGCATCCATTGGCGTATCTGATTGTAGCGTCAGACAGGTGTCCAACACGCATTCTTCTCCGCATAGCAGGCACCTTAATACAGGTAAAACACATCGATGCCACATTGGTCGAAATGAAAGAAACCAAGTCATGTTCAGGTCTCTAAGCCGGGTAAGTCCCAGGATTTTTGATATCCGGTCCCGGTATCCAATGGCTCGGATTGTTTCTTCCCTTGTCGCAGGTGTTTTGTCTGTGACACGGTTTGCCATAACGAAATATAAGGACTAGGAATAGGATTCCTGCAATTAGTCCTAAAATGAGGGGAAATCCGCCAAAAATTGAATGGACGAAATCTGGAAAAATACCCAGTATGGCTTTGAATGGTGTTAATGCCATCGAAAATACTGTCTTAAATACTTTTGAGACTCCACTGGTATCAGAAATATTTAAGATTTCATTCAGGATTTCTGCGAAATGTATGGGGGAATTAGTTGATAATAAGGAGTGAATCTCTGCAGTCGTCCTTGCGACTAGGAGATCATACGTTTCTTTTGATGACGTGAGCCTGGTTGGCGTCTGAAGAAGCACTGTTTTCATTCTGCTTAAAGCATCTATTCGAATAGAAGTAATTTTCAAGTTGGGCCATGCCCTTGCCTCCCTGTCTGGAAAGGAGCTGGGGAACAATGAGTGTCCACAGCACATGACCTTCGCAGTCGTAGTTACGAGATAAGGAGTCCCGGGCATAAGACTACAACATCTGTGATCCACAATTAGAATGTAACTCCCATTGTAGAGTCTTTGAAAGAATGGTTCTATCTTTGTTGCTGGTGCGCCTAGCTGGTGACATGAAAGGTTATTTGAGTTCCCTTCACAGGCTCCATGCAAACTAATTCCATTACACAGAAGTGTACCGCTTAGTGACATCGCACAATTATTGCCACTAAGAAACACTTTCTGTCCTTTATTACTGACACATGCATGTGAATAGGGCAAGTTCCATATTGTCTTAATGTACCCTTTTCCCAATTTTTCGTACATGCCAGCCTGTATATATTTTTGGCAGTATTGAAACCTGAAGGTTGATATTGGAATATTAATTATCCCATGTATTATCCATTCACTGACAGGTCGTTCTGACATTGTCACTGGTAATCTCTCAAGTTTCTCAATGCTCAGGATTGTATAATCAGCACCCTTCTGTGCCCTACTGATTTGTTTATCAGTAAGGTTAAAGATATTGAATAGTGACGTTGTGTTGATTAAACGCCAAGGCACATAGCCGGAACGCAGATTTTGTAACGTCCAGCCAAGCTGTACAATAGAACGCAATTGAGACTGACCGTGTTGTAACAACAGTAAGTCTTGCAATATTATGTCGATTGCTGAAGACACAATGCTGTCCAAAGAAAAAATTCTGGAGGACAGAGTCATTAACCCATTGTCCACTACAGAAAGTGATTTTTCCAAATTAATACGGTCAATTTCCCGTATTCTTTCTGCTGTCTCAATTTGAGTCACCTTCCAGGCCTCGTTGTAAGCTGCATATACAGAGGCTGCTATGAAACGTTTCTGACGCTGTTTGCGCGGTCCCATAATGAAATCACGCAAGTCAGCACCATCAGTAAGTAAAGTTAGGTGTTGCTTAATTTCTGCCAGTGTGGAAGTTTGTAGCCATTGAAGGCATAATTTGCCCACACTGTAGGTTGTTATTATCCCTGGGTGTTGTCTTTGGGAATATCTAGGGTCTGGCCTGGTCAATTTGAACCCCTGTGTTTTGTTCAGGAATCTGTCTTGACAGTTATTAGTATCTGTGGGCCAGATCAACTACTGTTTCCAATCTAGATGTGTTCTTGTTTTGGTTTAATACATAATTTACGTCTATCTCTTCATCTGTAGAGCTATTGCTGTTCATTGTTGGTTTTGGAATAGACGGTTTATTTAAGTCTTTGATTTTGGCTAGGCCAAGACAGGTAGTTTGTTGAACAGTGTCATTTAAAAATATAACTTGTTCTGGGATCATGCAGGCTCTAAACAAAGATTCTATACCTTGTACTTGCCATTCTTTTGTACCCCAAACACTTTTTACTTCAACATTTTTGTCCCAATAATCAAAACCAAAAGTATTCATTTGTTCAAAAAATGAGTCTGAATATATCAATTTCGTGTTTGTTATCATGGTCTTTGTCCCTGTCTTATTTGACAATTTGAAATAAAATGTTTCAGCATTACTTGTGTTAAAACCCGAAAAGTATGGATATTTGTCATAAAAGGTTCTTGAGCTTCCTTTTGGAGGGGTTGCACAATGTTCCCATTGATTACAATTTAAAACATTTCTAGGTTGTGCAGATTTATGTAGAAAATGGTTACCATAGTGGTTGTAACAGTACATACTATCATAATTTGTCGAACCCTGCAAATAATCATGTTTGGTAAATTTAGCAGCAAACACAACAATGATGGACAGAATGTGGATCAATGTCACACATTCACCCCAGTCAAAAGATATGGGCCCAAATCCATCGTTTTTCCACTCCACACCACCCTGGGTTAGACAATGGCGATATGCAAATCAGCGCTGACCCTGTTGCCCCATGGGAACAGTCCAGTCCGAACTACAAAAGCCATGTCCTTCCCAGAACGGAAACAAGCATCCGAGGACCGGCCCGGTTTCGAGGTAACACCTCTCATCAGCCCGGCTAGCTTGATTCCAGTGGTGTGGAGTGTCTGGGACTCACGTCTGAGCATCCCCAGTACACTTAGAGCGGTAACTGCAAACACAACAATGATGGACAGAATGTGGATCAATGTCACACATTCACCCCAGTCAAAAGATATGGGCCCAAATCCATCGTTTTTCCACTCCACACCACCCTGGGTTAGACAATGGCGATATGCAAATCAGCGCTGACCCTGTTGCCCCATGGGAACAGTCCAGTCCGAACTACAAAAGCCATGTCCTTCCCAGAACGGAAACAAGCATCCGAGGACCGGCCCGGTTTCGAGGTAACACCTCTCATCAGCCCGGCTAGCTTGATTCCAGTGGTGTGGAGTGTCTGGGACTCACGTCTGAGCATCCCCAGTACACTTAGAGCGGTAACTGCAAACACAACAATGATGGACAGAATGTGGATCAATGTCACACATTCACCCCAGTCAAAAGATATGGGCCCAAATCCATCGTTTTTCCACTCCACACCACCCTGGGTTAGACAATGGCGATATGCAAATCAGCGCTGACCCTGTTGCCCCATGGGAACAGTCCAGTCCGAACTACAAAAGCCATGTCCTTCCCAGAACGGAAACAAGCATCCGAGGACCGGCCCGGTTTCGAGGTAACACCTCTCATCAGCCCGGCTAGCTTGATTCCAGTGGTGTGGAGTGTCTGGGACTCACGTCTGAGCATCCCCAGTACACTTAGAGCGGTAACTGCAAACACAACAATGATGGACAGAATGTGGATCAATGTCACACATTCACCCCAGTCAAAAGATATGGGCCCAAATCCATCGTTTTTCCACTCCACACCACCCTGGGTTAGACAATGGCGATATGCAAATCAGCGCTGACCCTGTTGCCCCATGGGAACAGTCCAGTCCGAACTACAAAAGCCATGTCCTTCCCAGAACGGAAACAAGCATCCGAGGACCGGCCCGGTTTCGAGGTAACTTGGAGTCAAGCTAGCCGGGCTGAAGAGAGGTGTTACCTCGAAACCGGTCCGGTCCTCGGATGCTTGATTCCGGTCTGGGAAAGATATGGCTGTTGTAGTTCGGACTGGACTGTTCCCATGGGGCAACAGGGTCAGAGCTGATTTGCATAAAGCCATTATCTGACCCAGGGTGGTGTGGAGTGCAAAAAAACGATGGATTTGGGCCCAGATCTTTTGACTGGGGGAGTGTGTGACATTGATCCACATTCAGTCCATCACTTGTTGTTTTTTGGTAAATTTAGCAGACATCACTAAGTCAGACATCATAAGTCACTCAACGAGATCTTAATTTGGTGTGGATATTTCAGGATCTCAACCGGACCATAAATTTTGTAGTCAGTGTTGTCCCATGCTACCCCACCCGGTATAGGATTGGCTGTGAAGTTGATTGAAGAAAGTTCTCTTTTCTCGACGTGTGAAGATGTGTGTGGTTTGAGGATCAAGTTGATTTTCTGACTTGCTGTGTCCATTTTAGCATATTTTCCCTCAATGAAGCGTCCCAAAGTTAGTACCATGATGAGCCAAAGTATGAGGATAAATGCACCAAAACCCACCCAAAATTCAATCCATGGAGAAATCAGATATGTTTCTTTCAGTTGTTTCAAAAGTTCTTTAGCTTTATCTTTAAAGGTTTTTGTTGATGGCTGTGTTTTTGATTCACTGAGGTCTTCAGAGGAATCATCGAAGTTTATGAAGTAGCCAGATGCAGTTCTGTCAATTGTTCCAATTGCTTCAGGATTATTGTTTCTTGCATATTCGTTTGTTACTTCATTGTAGGTTGGTGTGTCTTTACTAAATGTTTTTATTTGAGTTTTCAGAGGTTTAAGTTCCATTGCATTGTTGCATAGTCCTTGTAGTTGTTCTGTAGGCGTTTCGAATGTGATTAGCCTCTTAGTTTGGACCTCTGTATTTGTAGCAAACCTTGGTGTTCTACTACTTATCGGGAGTCCACTTGGCCTACTTTTTTTTATCGGCCACATGATTGTGGTTTTACCAGGTCGATGGATACAACTCGGTTCTCCTTTTTACCAGCAAGCGGCGGTAGTACGACTGATCTTGTCCCGTTGATAGACAAGACAGGAACTGCTTTTCTGTAAGAAGGCCCAAATTCCTTCTTTACCGCGATCTTTTCCCTGACTAGATCCCCGACTTTTGGAATCCAGACAGGTCTTGCTGGGACAGGTGGTGGTTCTTCAGTGGTTGTTGGCTGCTGTTTCAACTTTATGTTGCTCAGGTCTTTTCTTGTTTCGTTTAAGTCCTGCAAAATAGCCAAACGATCTTTGATATCAAAGCTTTTTTCCTTCACCACTGAAGTCTGACTGTCGAGATCTAAGACTAACATCCTAGTTCCAAATAATAATTCGTACGGACTGAATCCCTTCAGAGAATTTCTTGGCAGGTTATTTAGACTACGTTGGACACTTATTAGATGTTTGACCCACCCAGCTCCCGAACCTAATACCTTTGCTGTTATAGATTGCTTTATGTCACGGTTTTTTCTTTCTACAATTCCGTTCCCCTCAGGGTGAAATGGACAAGAGTACCGCAATGCAATGCCCATGCTGGTCATGGCCTCCTTATAAGCTCGAGAGCTAAAAGCAGGACCCTGGTCAGAATGCAGCACGCCAATTGCGTATGTGCCGATAAAGACTCGCAAATCTTTTATAACAGTTCTGGCGTCAGCCGATCGCTGGGGCCACATCCATATGAATCTCGTGCATGAATCCACTGCGACCAGGATATATTTATAGTTACCATCCCTTTGTAAGGGACCACAGTGGTCCAGATAAACACAGGCTAATGGTTTATCCGAGATTAGAAGGGGCGTCTGTGCTGGTCGTCTCACCGTTGATACTTTCATTCTTTGACATATTTCACATTCTAGAACGTAGTTCCGTGTTTGTCTTCTCATTTGTGGCCACCAGTATCTCTGTTTTAATAATGATACTGTGGCTGAGACGCCAGCATGTACAGAAGCAAGCCCTTCGTGTGCCGCTATGATTAGTCCTAACCTATGTTCCATGATTGGAATTGCCCTATCCCCCACTCCAGGGATTCGAGCAAAAGGAACATTGTTTGCATCAGTTATGTATGAGTATTTTACTGGAAAGCCTTTCGGGAGTGTTGCTATCGAATCCTTTTCTGTAGCGCTGACAGCCTGTAATATTTCGCTGTCTATTTTTGTTTTTGACCGTGTGATGGCAGCTACGGAAGCCGTTTGCACAGCTGCCTTCGCGGCCTCATCAGCCAATGAACTCCCTGCAACGTGAACGCCATCGCGTTGATGACTCAGCGTATGTATCACGTGAGTCTTTGGTAGTTCTTTTTGTAATAGAACTACTTGTTCCCAGAGCATTTTATGCTTGATTGTGCCTCCTTTTGCATCCTTAAAACCATTCTGAAGCCAGATCTGCAAGTATTCATTGTAAGACTGTACGCAATAATACGAATCGCACACTATGAGTGTGGGGAATTCTCGATCGGTATTTTCAAGCGCCATCTTGAATGCCAGTAGTTCAGCTCGCTGAGCTGTACAATCTCCTAGAGATTGTGTTTTAGTGATAGCTGGTTTAAATTTCCCTTTGTGCCAGCGACCTTTAACAATCGCGCATGCAGCACTGTAAGCTTGTTTACCCCCTACTGCGGGTTGTGCTGATCCGTCTGTATATATTATACAGCCGTAATGTTCTAGAGGCAGAATTTCGGTCGGCGGAGGACATTCAAATTCATATTGGAGAAATTCTTGTGTTTTTAAGTTAGGATCAAATTCGTATGCCACGTCTGTTGCAGCAAGAGAATTAGCCCACTGTATCCACCTTGGATGTAGTGCTTTAGCATTCGGAATGCTTGCCTTTGTTACCGCCTCTAGGGCTGGTATCGGTGTCACGATTATTATTCGTTTACCTTGTGCCAGGGCTCGTTCTTTTGCTATAGCTGTCTGTGTTGCAGTAAGAATTTTTTCCGTTGGGCTAAATTTCATTTCAGCTTTAGTGTACAAGTGTGATTTGAATGCAATTGGTACCTTTTCTCCCTCGTTAGAGGTCAGGTATGTGAATCCGCATCTTCCTGGGATGACTCGAATCACAAGATTGCGTGTGTTATCACGTGTTTCTAATTTTGTTTTAATTAACATGTCTGTTTGTAAGGATCTCAAAATTTCTGTGTGTGTTTGAGTCCAATTGGTTCTTTTAAAATCTGGTTTTATTAGATCATAAAGGGGCTTGACCCTTTCTGCGTAATTTGCAATGTATGTTCTTCCGAAATTTAGGAAGCCTAGAATTGACTGTAGGATTTTTAGTGTTCTAGGTGCTTGGAGTACGGCACATTTCTCTAGGAAATTGTCAGCCAGGCTTTTGCCTTCACTTGATAATTCATATCCTAAGAACAGGACTGTTAGATGGGCAATTCTAGATTTTTTAAAGTTGAATTTGTAACCCTCTGCTGCGAACCCAAGTATTATGGTGTTCACTCTCTTCAAGTGAGTATCCAAGTCATCGTCTGTTAGGTATATGTCGTCGACATACGATAATGCTTCGTCATCATATGTTTGTAGCAATTCTGTTACTCTCGCTGAGAATACTCCTGGGCTGTTCTTGTACCCCTGGGCTAACCGACAGAATTGTTTTTGAGTGCCATTTATTGAGAACGCAGAAAAATATCTGCTCTCTGGTGCTATGTTTTGACAAAAGAATCCATTAGAGATGTCTAATGTTGTTTTGTATTTTTTGCGCACTATGTTATTCATTAGTGCAGCACTATGTGAGTTTTGCACTGCAAAAGTTTTGCAACATGAGTTAAGGTGTCGGTAATCCAAAACTAGACGATATGAATTGTCTGGTTTGGAGACCGGAAACAAAGGGTTGTTCATTTGTGAGGTGCAAGTTTCAATCACCCCCTGGTATTCTAATTGATCTAGGATTTCTTTTACCTGTTTTTTTGCTTCTTGCTTAATTGGGTACTGTCTTTGTGCAGTAGGTTGTGATTTTAACTGGATTTTGTGAGGAGGAGAGTCCTCATCCCATCCTACATGATTTTTATATAAAGCAGGAGCTTGAGCTACTGCCCACTTTCTAGCAAGTGTGTATTTTTTATGAATTGGGACATGATTTGAGAAGGCAGGCATAATTATTTCTTCGCCATGAGGGCAGTCCCTGACAAACTCTGGTGGCCAGTCTTTTTCAGCTAGAAGGATGTCATAGCCCTTGGAGAGATTATCCCAAAATAGTCCCCTTATTTTACTAGTCTTATCCCCCTCTATACGTAATGTTATTTCATATATTTTGTGAGGTTTGCTAACTCTGGTGTCTGCAGTTTCCACTTGAAGGTATTCATTCGTGTCCACTGTCTCCAGATGATTCATAAGGACTTTGCGAGCTATGCTCACTTCTGCTGCGCTGTCTAGCATTGTCTGAGCCCATTCTCCGTTTTTCAGTTGTGTCCTCAGTATTCTCGGCATTGTTAACTACTTTAATGCTGGCTACCTTCTTTTTTGGAAATTGTAATTTCTTTTTTAGATGAGCAGGTTCCTTGTCTTTGGACTTGGCGTGCTCTTCTCTTTGTTCTGATCGTCCTCTTCTTTCCGATTTCTGCGAGGAAGTCTGAAAAGATTGAGAGGGACGTGTATCAATGTCTTGATATCTATCAGGCTTCTTTATATTATCCCTATTTCTAAGGTTATATTTTTTCCCAGAGGGGTCACTTTGGGGTGACCTGTGTCTTAGGTTCGGAGATCTTTCTCTCCGCCGAGGAGACCTTCCTCTGGACTGGAATCTCTTTTCTTTAGGATTGGATTGTTTGTTTCCATCCCAGCTCTTTTTTTGTGTTGTTGAGTTATTATTAAAAAATATTTTTTCAGGACTTTCAATCAGTTGTGGTTTTACTGGTATTCCACCTAAACTATCTCTACCTAGTTCCTCATAGGACTTTTCTATGATTCTGGCAATTTCAGCTGGTTGGTCTGCTATATCTGTCTCTTTTAACCTTTGGCGGATCGCCACGTTTGCTGCTTCTCCCTTTATATTGGCTAGTAATATAGCCGAGACCTGCTTGAAGTCTTTCAGTAATTTCATACCAAGAGTTAAAGCGGGTTCTGGACCATATTCATCTTGAATTTGTTTTAGCACATCTGGTATTACCGAGATGGATGGAACACCGTGCGTTTTTGTGTAGATGGAAGCAAAGACTGTACCCCAAGTGTCACAGTCCTCCACGTGTGGTGCGATTCCCATTGGAAGACAGATAGTCAGAATCCTGTGTTTTTCTAATGGGGTGGTGTCTGGAAACACCGCCTCTATTTGGGTGATTTTTTGTGCTAACCAGAATGGTATTTGTTCCCGTTTAGCTGGTACTTTACCCAGGCAGGATTGTATGTTCTGTGGTGTAATTTTATTTGTGTTCCCCTGATGAGGGGTCAGCTGTGGAATTTTAATTGCTGGTTGGATTGTTGAAGTCCGCATTACATACTGGACTAATTGTCTATGTAACTTTATTAATTGTTTCAGCTGTGTTAACAGCTCTGGTGCAGGCATTCTTTCAATGTCTGGATGTGGTGTGTATCCGGCTAGGACCGGCCACGTTGCTCCTGGTCTACCTAAGGGACCGAGCCTGGTGATGTGATTATTGTGTTTTAGGGCGCCATTAAACAAGAGGAGGTGCTCTTGAAATTTAAGTGGTACTTCCACCTCCTCGAAAGGAGTGTACTCCTCAGGAGGTTCCTCTGTTTTGTAGTAGTGGAAGACCTTTGTTACAGCATTTGCTGCTGGAAAGTGTATCCATGAATAGAACACCTCTGTCTGCCGATATTCGTGTGCCTCTATTACGAATATGACTGTGCCACCTCTAGGTGTCAGTCCATTTTCTATAAGTTTTAAAGTTATAGATTTTCTTGTGTTGACCGGGATGAGTATTATATCCGAGTCTGCGTCTTGCATAGCAGTATCAGCTGCTACGAGTTCAGCTGCTATTCTAGCTGCCTCTCTTTCTCCTTCACTGTCTGACATTGTACTGTCCAGAAGGTTATTTTGTTTGTTTGCAGATCAGGTTCTTATGGAAACAAAGATTAGATGCACAATATTTTGGAACAGTGTATCCTTCAACGTTGACTAAACCAAGAACCATACATAGGAGTTTCCTCCTGCGAGGTCTGGCGGATATTACCTTTCACCCACTCCAGACGTCTTTGGAGTATCATGGGAAAAAAAGGGGGTCTGAGTGAAAAAGCACGACTGAGTTACTCTAAATGTCTTACGTTAGTTTTATCGCCTTATCCAAACGCGTTGGGCGCCATGTAGTGTAGTTCCTATTATCCCAATAGGCTCTGCGCATTGGAATAATACCTTCAATAGTATAGGCCTAGACCAGACGTTAACTAGGTCTACTACTGTCGATATTAGACTTAAAGTTTTGGGTTTGCCAGCTAGCTCAGAGTTCACTAGAAACTTTCTCGAATAGGCAAGGAGGAGTTGAACCTCCCTGGATAGACAAGAAGGGATTTAGTTTCTGACAACCATAAAACATGACAACTTTGCTCTCCCCTAATCAAGAGTGTATCTCTAGAGTCGTGTGAAACCAAAAGACGACTTATTTTACTCAGTCAGTACGTGCATTCTTAGTCTCACCAGATTGTAGAGAAAAGGAAGAGACGGGCGTGTTCAATAAAATATGGTATTTATTGATCAGTCTCTTTTCTCATACAAGAGAAATGAATCGATATTATTGCAATACTTATGGTTAAGTAAAGTGCATACAATAAAAGCAGAAGTATAAAATAATACTGTAAAAACATTTATATGGTTTCTAAGCCATATGCAGGTTTAAAATGGATAAAAGATATATATATACATATACATTTGACTAATCGTACTCAACTGGTGTTTCTAACTACGCCTACCCCGGTGTACCTGACCTAAGCCTAATACGTGGGCGGGAATAGAAAGTAGCAGTTTAAGTTAAGTTTGTTTTGCCAAGTGACTGACTCAAGAATTCTCTGCGAGGGGTTATTCAGTTCTGTACCTGGAATTTAGGATGAATGAGGGATGGTATCTCTCGTCTCTGGTCTCGATATTCCAGGCTGCCTGCGAGGGCTACCCGGAAGCGCCGGAGCTGGATTTCTCGGCTGGAGAAAGCAGCGTCTCGTTCTCAGCGCGTCAGGAAGGCGGGGCTGCGCCAGCGGGGTCTGCTCTGCTCTGGGCTTCGGCAAGTCTGGCTGCTCCGATCTCGTCACCACCGCGTGTGTTTGCATAGGGCAATATCAGTAATATTTATACCTTTAAGGTGCCGAGATTGACGTAAGGATGGACATAGATACGTCAATAAGGATGTCATACGACTTGGTCGTTAGCACATTCTTTTGCTGAAGTTCTCGGTGAAATCAAAACAATGGCCGCAGGGTTTTTCCCAGGTTGTCATAGGTTTGATTTGTTTTGAGGACTCCGTATGCCTTATCAGGGGCTGGAGGAATATCGCTTGTCTAATTAGATGGCAAGCGTTATGACCTAATCAGATAACACGTTCCTGTGCCGTAGTGTGGCCTAATCAGATAATGGTTTCTGCATCATGGGGGTTTTCTGCCTCATGGGATGGCTGCTAGTTAACTTGTTAACCAGAATAGGGTCAGGAATAGGGGGATCGATACAGAACCTATAGGAATACATCACACCTTTTTCTACAGAGGAGATCATCAGTGCCATAGAACCTATGAATGGCGCTACTGCCCCCAGCATATACGGTTTTACAGGTGACTTCTATAAGACTTACAGGTACTTCCTGGCACC
Organism: Lissotriton helveticus; assembly: GCF_964261635.1. Lineage (NCBI taxonomy): Eukaryota > Metazoa > Chordata > Amphibia > Caudata > Salamandridae > Lissotriton > Lissotriton helveticus. The sequence continues at coordinate 1,594,583,881 of NC_136059.1, read as the reverse complement.
ATGCCTCATTGAGGTTTACAATGAGGCCCCTGAGTGCAAGGAATTGCCCCCCACTTTGCGAGAAGCAGTAATAATACTGCTGACTAAACCTGGGAAGGATCCGCTAGCATTCGGGTCATAGAGACCTCTTTCCCCCTTAAACCTTTACTATAAAATCTTGGCCAAAATGATAGCGTTAAGGTTGGCCTTATTGCTAGATCAGATAATTTCCCCAGCCGAGTCAGGATTTGTCCCTCATAGATCGACCGCCCTCAATTTGAGGACGTTGTTCGCAGTGATACATAGAGGTGCTGGCAGCGGCAATAGTTCTTGATACCAAAAAGGCTTTCAACTCCTTGGAGTGGCCTTTATTACTAGCAGTTATGTGGAGGATGGGCATGCCAAGAGGTTTTATTGACCTCACAACTTAAGTCTATAATACCCCAACTGTTCCTCTTTGCTTAAATGGCACATTATCACGTTCCTTTGGACTCACCCTTGGTACCAGGCAGGGGTACCCACTTTCCCCATTGCTTTTCATTCTAGCTATAGACCCTCTGGTCAGACACTTTCAAGAACAACATCTGCATAGAGGGCTTCAGTTTAAAACTGGCCCTCTCCTTATTTCCCTCTATGCTTACGATATCATTCTCTACGTGCGCACCCCCCAGGAGAATCTTGACCCTCTAATCAGGGAGATTATACAATTTTGTGGTTATTCTGGCCTGGGCATAGATTGGGGTAAATCAGAAATATTCCCTCTTACTCCATACACCACGAAATGGAATTGTGAATTCCCACTTGAAGTGGTATGAGGACTCGGCAAAATATTTGGTAATTCATATCGACAAAGACACAGAACAAAAATTAGAGCTACAAGATGAAAGGTGGTCGAGACTCCCACTCTCACTTGCGGGCCGAGTGGCTTTGATAAAAATGATTGTGCTCCCTAGATTTTTTTAATCTATTTAATAACATTCCCATCCCTCTTCCAAACAGATTTTTTCTCACACTACGCTCTCACCTTAGCAGACTGGTCTGGGGGGGTAGGATACACAGGATTTCTTGGGACGTTATGACATTACCCTATGACAGAGGGGGATTTGGTGTCCCTAATTTTCAGATATATTATTTGGTAGCGCAGTGCAGCTTCACACACTCCTGGCACCATCCTGATGCGCGGATTGCCTATACTTGACCCAAGGCTGACTTGGTTTTGCCCGCCTCCCTGAACATTGTGCAGCCACTGTGATTCCCAAGAGACCCCCGGGATATTCAAACTGTGTCTACTACCAGTTGGGCTTGGCAGAAATTGGTGCGAGTCACTAGGGCACCTACTTTATACTCTCCTGAGATCCCAATCTTGAATAACCCATGGATACCCATTATGCAAGAGAAGTTTTACAGCGCACACTCACCAAATACTCAATAAGTCAAATTGGGGACATTTTCATGGGGGTCACGTCTTTTCTAGCATGAAAGAAGGGAGATTCAGTGAGGCAACATTTATGGATAATTTTATCCTGGACTGGGTCCGCTGTGCACTACGAGTGAGGATTTCTGAGTTCCCTTTGGAGCCCGCATCTTTTACCCTGTTGTCCTTGGTGATTGCGAACCCTGGGGGTGAACACCTAATTTCTAGTATGTATGGAGCATGCACAACACTAGTCCCTAGCCCGTATACTAGGATACCGGAGGTGTGGGAGCATGATTTAGGGCACCCAATTCAGGACTCGCACTGGGCTTTCTGCTGCACACAAATTAAAGAAGTCTCCTTAAACAGTCGACATAAATTATTACATTTCAAATTTCTGTGGAGAATTTATATGTCCCCGAAGAAAATACACCCTATTGACCCTGGCAGACCACATACCTGCTTCAAGTGCAGGGCGCCGCATGCTGACTTTGCGCACCTTGTCTGGAACTGCGTTAAAATTGGGGTCTATTGGCGAGAGGTGTGCAATGAAACAGCAAAGATGATAAGCTTGGAGGTAGAGCCCATACCTGAGACTGTGCTTTTGGGTTATGTAATGGGTTTCCCCAAGTGGGTAGGCAAATCACCGCACTTGCTTCACTATTTGCAAAGAGGGAGATAGCTCTTAAATGGGGCTGCAGATCCTCTCCTACAGTAAAGGTGTGGCTACACAGCATAACACATTGCAACACAAACAGTGAGCTTTACACTGTCACCCATGCCCCGGCTTCTTGCCGGCCAAAAGATGTCTGGGGTCCTCTCAGGAGTTATTTGTTTGAGATGAACGGGACCCCCGTTTCGCAACAGTTAGATGGGATTGTCCCCACTGGAGTGGGGTAAAATAAATAAAAAGGGAAATAAAAACCCAGATTACCTGTTTCCAAATAATGTTAAATGAATGGAGGTGGGGAGATGTGATCCACCATTGACATCTTTTAACTTGGGAAAGACTAGCGGCCATATTATCAAGAAAGGGCGATACATTATTGCCACTTTTATCGGCAGGAAACTGACGCTAAAGCGGCAATAATGGGCTTGATAATATGGCCTTGTGAATTCCTATAGAAGCCCAGGTTCTGGTGTTAACCTGGGCTTCTATGGGAATTCACAAGGCCATATTATCAAGCCCATTAGCGCCGCTTTAGCAGCAATTTCCTGCCGATAAAAGCGGCGATAATATGGCCCTGGATGTTTGCAATTATAAATACTAGATATGTACGCTGTCAGGAGACTGGGCTGGCTTGGATAGGGGACAGGGATTGTTATGTATGTAAATTATTTTTCGTGTCAAAGTCATACTTTTTCAACTTGCAAAATAACAGTGAGTAACCGTATGCTGAATGTAAAAATTATGAAAATGGTGAATTACGTTTTTAAAAAAAAGTTTGGTCTTGGTATTAATCCCGTTAGATTTACAGGAGCCCATCTTAATAAGTTTAGCAGCTCTATCTATCTTAGTCTTTTAATCTAGGGTCTGTAGGAATACAAATGACAATATGAATTTTTTTGGGAGAGGCTGCTCCATTGTGTAGATGTGTGAGAGGTAAATTTTCACTTGTGGTCTGATCGCTATCTGCCGGGAACAGTCTAGTAAAGCTTTTCTACGTTTTTCTTTCTTAATAAAGTGCATCCTCTACCCACAGCCTAACAGACCCTCCTCCCCTATGGATCCTCCTGGGTCTGACCCGTCATGGCTTCCAAGGATCCCATCCCTCCACTCCCACATAGTCCCTCACACTCTATGTCCCCCCCCGCCCCTATGTTAAGTGCCCTGGTATTGCACCTAAGATTGCTATTTCGGGAGGTGTTGGCACCTGAAAAAACATTCTCATAGAAGTCACCACATTTTCATCCAAAATATTTGCATTACATTACATTACATCATCACCTTGCATAGATTTAATCCCTTCAAAAAATAAAAAAACGTCATTATTCTTAAGCAATACGATAGTCAAAACGTGAAGTACAATAGGGCAGGGCTACCTCCACAAAAAGATATTAAGAAAAATGTGAAATATGAGAAAGAAGCAGCTGTAGCTCTTCAATTCTTTAAAGAACTTATGCTCTCCAAAAATTCAGTGGCTTGTGAAACTGATGAAAAAATACAGAATCGTCCATTGTAGTTGGCTTTTAACCTTGCCTACTGGATTAAGCATGCCTGTGCACCAACTTTGCTCACCAGCTCAGTCATAGATTTGGATTCCTTGCATATGTGAGCAGTAGCTAATGGCATATCAGAAAAGATCAGAAACGAGGAGTTATCGGTAGTTTGAAAGGCCTTAGCTCGTTGTGCTTTTGTAAGTGTCTGCTCTTTAATATGATAATCCCAGAAGGTGCCCAGGATCATTGAAGGGAAATTAGCCCAAAAGGCTTTCTATGCGGCATTAGATTGGCCAAGCGTACCTATTATACTGACCGATTGCCCAGTCTAGTAATAATGTCAAAGAGTTGTTTAGCATTGTACAAAGCTTCACTTCTCCTAATGCAATGAACATGGCCCACTCCCCTGCTCTCGAATTGTGTGAAGAACTTTCCACTTTTCTTATTAATGAGGTCAGGGCATTGCACTCGTATTTTCAAAACTCCAATAGCCAGCTCTCTCACCTGTCCCCGACTATCTGTCTGGCTCCACTTCCTGCGTTACCTTTTCCACATTTCAACCTGTATCTTTGCCAGACTCCATGGCTGCCTTATCCTGCATTAAATCAGGCTCCCTGCATGATCCTTGCCCTGCGATACTTATGGCTACTGCAGCGGTTGTTGTTAATCCCTTTGGGAACAAGATGATTAATACCTCACTTTCTCTTGCTTTCCTGCCTATTGACTGGAAACAGGCACTGCTTGTTCCCCCCCCTAAAAAACAAAACACTCTTGATCCCTTCTCCCTTCCAGCTATTGCCCCATTTCTCTGCTCCCTGCGATTGCTAAAGTCTGTGAAAAAATGGCTAACACGCAGCTCACCTCCTTCATTGAACAGCATGGCCTTCTCCACCCTGCACAATCGGGCTTCAGGTCCACTTACAGTACTGAGGCACAGGAAAGCAGAAAAACAAACGTGTAGAACTCAAAAAAGGGGCAGGGTAGAAGCACCCCGACCCCCTAGACCTGCTCAGGGGGTCCGACAAGATTTTTTTTAAAATCGCGGGGTACGCGCACGGTACACGTACCCCGACATTTACAAACCCCCTGAGCAGGCCTAGGGGGTCGGGGTGATTCTACTCTGGCCCCTTTGCGAGTTTCACACCTTTGTTTCACTGCTTTCTTGTGCCTTGGTTCTAACAAGGCACACAATGGCTCCCAACACTTCCTGGTTTTGAGTGTTGACAGACAGTGGCAGCCAATCAGCATGCCTTCCCGAGAAAGCTGCATGGTCATTGGCTGTCAACACTTCTAACCAGGAGGTGTTGGCATCTATCTTGTGCTAGTGTTGACAGACAGTGACAGCTAATCATCATGCCTTCCCGAGAAAGCTGCATGCTCATTGGCTGTCAACACTTCTAACCAGGAAGTGTTGGCATCCATCTTGGGTCTTAATAGACTGAGGCACAAAAAAGCAGAAAAACAAACGTGTAGAACACAAAAAGGGGGCAGGGTAGAAACACCCTGACCCCTTAGGGTGCTCAGGTGGTCCCACTAGGATATTAATATATTTAAACGTTATCCGCTAACAGAATTAGCATTTAAAAAACCTTTGAAATTCACTGAAAAAACCATAGGTTTCAGGCCATATATAGTTAGGAATTAGCATTTAAAAAACCTTTGAAATTCACTGAAAAAAACATAGGTTTCAGGCCTTATATAGTTAGGAATTAGCATTTAAAAAACCTTGCAAATTCACTGAAAAAACCATAGGTTTCAGGCCTTATATAGTTAGGAATTAGCATTTAAAAAACCTTTGAAATTCACTGAGAAAACCATAGGTTTGACACCAGTTATAGTTAGCTGAACATTTTACTCATACACACACACCCCACACACATACCCCCACATACACACACCCCACACCCACCCCTCCCACACACACCCCCACACATACCTCACACACCCACACCTCCACCTACACCTAAACACCCCACACACCCACACCCACACCTTACACACCCACACCCCCACCTACACCCACACACCCCACACACCCCTACCCACACACACCTCACTCCCCCCCCACACACACACACACCTCACAGACACACCCCACACATCCCCACACACACCTCACCCCTCCCCCACACACACACACACCTCTGACACACACCTCACACACATGCACACACCACACACACCTCACACACACACACACACACACCCACCCACACACTCCTCTCACACAGACACACCCACACCCCCCACACACACACCCACACACACACATCCTACACACACACCCCACACACACATACCCCCCACACACACACACCCCACACCCACCCCCCCCACACACACACACCACACACACACACACACTCATTATTGTTTTTCTTTTTTTGAGGGGGTGCCCCACACACATACCCCCACACACACACCCCACACACACCCACCCCCCCACACCCCCCCACCATACCTCATACACCCACACCTCCACCCACACCCAAACACCCCACACACCCACACACACACCATACACCCCCACACCCCCACCTACACCCACACACCCCACACACCCCCACCCACACACACCTCACTCCCCCCCACACACACACACACCTCACAGACACACCCCACACATCCCCCACACACACCTCACCCCCCCACACACACACCTCTGACACCCCCCCCCCACACACACACACACACCCACACACACCTCACACACACACACCCACACACCCAAACACACATTCCTTACCCCCACACACACCCACACACCCCCCCACACACACACCCACACACCCACACACACACCCCACACACACACCCACACATCCTACACACACACACCCCACACACATACCCCCCCACACACACCCCACACCCACCCCCCCCACACACACACACCACACACACACACACTCATTATTTTTTTTTCTTTCTTTTAGGGGGTGCGCGCCCCGGTGCACGTATCGGTACATGTACCGGTACACGTACCCTGGAGAATAAAAGAAAGACAGAGTTTTTTAAAAATGTAGCATTTTTATATGAATTGGAAGTAGTTCTGAAAAGAACTGTTTTTTTATTCTTATTGTTGTTTTATATTTTTTTATTGTTTTTTTGTACCCCGCGACTTTAAAAAAAAAATATATATTATTTTTTTGCCTTGGGGGTCCTTGTGGGACCCCCTGAGCAGGCCTAGGGGGTCAGGGTGTTTCTACTCTGGCCCCTTTGCGAGTTTCACACCTTTGTGTCACTGCTTTCTTGTGCCTTGGTTCTAACAAGGCACAAGATGGCTGCCAGGGACACCCAGTATGCAAGGGGAATTAGTTCTCCCTCTTCAAACATGCACGGGGGCTGCGTTGCAGAGAGGTGTAAAAAAGGGTGTGGCCTCATTACACCTCTATGCAATGCAGCCATCTGGTGCATACTGGAGGCTCCTGGTGGGCTAGTTGGCCCCCAGGGACCCCCATTATGCAAGGGGAATTAGTTCCCCCTCTGCAAACGCGTCAGGCGGCTGCGTTGCAGAGAGGTGTAACAAGGGGCATAGCCTCATTACACCTCTGCAATGAAGCCCCCTGGCGCACACTGGAGGTTCCAGGTGGGCTAGTTGGCCCCCAGGGGACCCCAGTATGCAGGGGGAATGAGTTCCCTCTCTTCAAACATGCAAGGGGGGCTGCGTTGCAGAGAGGTGTAAAAAGGGCCGTGGCTTAATTACACCTCTCTGCAATGCAGTCCCCTGGTGCATACTGGAGATTCCTGGTGGGCTTTCAGGTCTTATATAGTTAGGAATTAGCATTAAAAAAAAACTTGAAATTCACTGAAAAAAACATAGGTTTCAGGCCTTATATAGTTAGGAATTAGCATTTAAAAAACCTTTGAAATTCACTGAAAAAACCATAGGTTTCAGGCCATATATAGTTAGGAATTAGCATTTAAAAAACCTTGCAAATTCACTGAAAAAAACATAGGTTTCAGGCCTTATATAGTTAGGAATTAGGCACAAGAAAGCAGAAAAACAAACGTGTAGAACACAAAAAGGGGGCAGGGTAGAAACACCCTGACCCCCTAGGGCTGCTCAGGTGGTCCCACTAGGATATTAATATATTTAAAAGTTATCCGCTAATAGAATTAGCATTTAAAACACCTTTGAAATTCACTGAAAAAACCATAGGTTTCAGGCCATATATAGTTAGGAATTAGCATTTAAAAAACCTTGCAAATTCACTGAAAAAACCATAGGTTTCAGGTCATATATAGTTAGGTATTAGCATTTAAAAAACCTTGGAAATTCACTGAAAAAACCATAGGTTTCAGGTCATATATAGTTAGGTATTAGCATTTAAAAAACCATTGAAATTCACTCAAAAAACTATAAGTTTTAGTGGTGTTATAGTTAGATGGACATTTTACTCATACAAAACCATTGAAATTGCTCCTATATAGTTAGTTGGACTAACTATATTTCGCGCACCCGCAATCCACTGCTGATGATGTCACATATTACATCATTCATGACATGGTCAGTGACATCACTGATGACATCACTGATGACATCTCTGATGACATCACTGATGACATCTCATTTGACATCACTGATCATATCACTGATGATATCATTCATGTGATAATACGATGCACCTCCTCACACTCTAATATAACCTTAATATAACCTAGGTCTACACACACATCCACTCATTCACCCATACAATCACTCATACATACAGTCACTCATCAATACAATACTATCATATGCACTTATACACCTATAGAGACACTCACACACTTTCACTCATCCATGGAGTTTCTCACATACCTAGTCAGTCATGCAAATAATCAATCACACTCCCATTTCCTCATCTATACAGTTATACACACAACACCTTACTTATTCAAACATATACTAACACATACTTACTCTCTTAAACAATCACTGATACAAGTACACATTGATCCATACAGCCACTTGCATAATCACTGGCTCTCATGTATAGGCATTTATATATACCAACTCTCACATGCACTGTGTTTTACATATGTACTTACTTGGACATGTAGCACTGAGATATACATTCACTCACCACACACCAATGCACACAGTAAACCACCCATACAGCTGTTTCCACACCTCCCAGTCACCCACACACAGACACAGTCTCATATACAAATACTTGGGCAACCAATCAATGACCCATATAGCCACTTGTTAGAAACGGGATCTCTGGCTGGCCAAGGCTTGCGCCAACGTCAGTCAGAGACCACCACTTCCAAGTCAGGGCAAGGGAGTCACACACCAAGGCAACCCCTGCTCACCCTCTAGGTAACGTGGCGCGAGCAGCAAGGCTAAACTTGGAGGCGGTATGAGTTAAGTATTCGCGCACGCACCCCAGCGACAACACCCTAGGCCCACCACAAAGGAAACTCCACACAAGGTTATATCAAAAATAGCCTTTGTATTATAATAATAAAAACACATTAGATAACACACACACACTTTACAATGTGCCAACAGGCACGGGCAAGATTTACAAGGGATTATGTACAGGACAGGGCCACCTGGACCACTGTCAGGGGTATGCACTTTTTAGAAATAGTACTTGTAGGTATAACACTTGCACATAAACATATAATGACTGTAACACAGAAAATAGTTAATGTAGCATACAACCAGTAACTACTGGTAAAGGTAAATACCTCCTACGCCACCCTAAACACTATAGGGAAATTACGCAGGGAACTAGGACCTTATCATCAGGACCTATGGAAGGAAAACCTATCACCTAAGCAAGTCACATTTAGCAAAGGGAAGGAAACCTAAAATAATCACCTAAGCAAGTCACATTTAGCAAAGGCAATAAACCATCAACATTCCTCTAAGCAGGTCACTTTTAGCAAAGGGAAATAAAAGCACAAGGCATTACCTAAGCAGGTCACTTTTAGCAAAGGTAATGACACAAACAATCCTCTAAGCAGGTCACTTTTAGCAAAGGGGATAAAACATAAACAATTACCTAAGCAGGTCACTTTTAGCAATGGTAAGAACAAACAATCATCTAAGCAGGTCACTTTTAGCAAAGGGGATAAAACATAAAGAACATTGCACATGAAACATTAAAACACATTCAGAGGTGCAGGTAGAACGTTTGCGCAGAAATCACATAAGCAGTAAATCATAAATTGCGCAGGGTGCACATGGCACAACACTAGAAATGTCCCTCAGGCCAACTGGCCTCACAAGGGGCTTAAATGCCCTGAGTCCAATGTCAGGGGAGGCTGCGCAGGCAGCCAGAACACAAAGCCTAAACGTGGCAACTGTCCACTAAGTGCTGGACAGTTGTAAATACTGCTGGCCAACGTGGGAGCCTCGTGGGCTCAAGAACACAATGGGGCAAAACACAGTGTGGGAGCCTCGGGGCTCTAACCAATTAGCTGCCTGTGTCCCCTAAGAGCCACTCAGGCTCGAAAAACAATTATGCTGGCACTAAAGAGCTTCAGCGCTCTTAAACAATTAAAATGCCCCTAGAGGCTCTCTCAGGGCTCTAAATAAACATGTGGGCGTGGAGCCTCTCGGGGCCCGAAAACCAATGTGCCCCCACGAGCCTCGGGGCTCGTAAATACCGTTAGGGCGGGAGCCTCTCGGGCTCTAAATAACCAAATTGCCCCCAGGAGCCTCGGGGCTCCTAATCACACTGCGGGCTTCGTTGGAGCGGCCCTCTGCCAACTGGGGCCGCTCGGGAACAAAGAGGAACGCCCCCGCACTCACCGGGTCTCCTGGGGCAGGTGCATCTCCTCGGCTGGTCGGCGCGGGGCTCTCCTTCACTCGGGGAGCCTCGAGGACGGGGCCGGCTGCTCCTCTCGCGCTCCCGCCTGGACCCGTCTCCGCTGCACGCCGCCTGATTTCCGCTGGGGCCGCCAATGGCAGCGCGGCCCTGGGGGTCAGGAGGCGGGACTTCCGGGTCGCGATAGGCAGCGGCCCGGCAACGGTTTACAACGCTCCGGGGCTGCGGCGGTGATCACGGGGCAATGCCGGGTGGGCTCCGGCTTTAATTAATAAAATAACAGCGGGGCAATGCCGGGTGAGCACCGGCGTCCAAAATTAAATATAAAGCGAGGTGGGCACTCGCTCGCCAAAAATTGGCGAAATAAAACGGGCAGATGCCGGGTGGGCACCGGCTGCACAAAAAGCGCTCGCAGCGCTAGCCTCACAGGAGAGGGCGCTCCCAAGCGCCACAGGACGAAAATCCAGCGCTCACAGCGCTGGGGGCAAAATAAAGCGCTTCCAAGCGCTAGGCAGGAGATTTCAGCGCTCCCCAGCGCTGAAGGGCAGAGAGCAGCGCTCTCAGAACTGCAGGCAAGGAGTCCTCAGTGCTCCCCAGCACTGGAGGACAGGACAAGGCTCCAGCAGGGGCTGGAGGCAGGCAGGGGGGCAAGGCTGGGCCAGAGCCAGCACACTGGGTCTCCAGGCAGGGAGACACTCCAAGTGGCGGTCCTCCTGGCCCCAGCAGCAGCAACAGCCCCCTCTGGCAAGGATCCAAAAGCAGAAGAATTTCTGTGGGGACACAGCCCCATTTTTATACAGAGAAATCCTTTGTTTCAAGGTGCAGGGTGGGGGGAAACCAGTTGCAGCTGGCTTGGGAGTACCCTTGATGGCCCAACCACCCCTTTCATTCACTGGGGAGGCTAGGGTCATTAGACAAACCACAGGGGGGGCGGAGCCAGCATTGTGTGGGGAAAAACCCAGCCCATCCAGGACCCAGGTGCACTCCTCCCACACATCACTCATGCTGATCTCACACTCACCACCGGGCAGACCCATCCAGACTTCCTGGAGCCTGGCATGCCAGCCAGCTCCAGCCAATCACGCCCCAGCACCCTTACTGCACACATACATCAATGTCCAGAAGTAGCACTTCCCTTCTAGACACATACAAGCCGCACATACCATTGCGCAGCATTCATTCTCACGAGTTCACACATACCAAACTCGAGCCTGCACTCCCCACACATCAGGAACTAACATGGACACACACATTCTCCATGCATTCCTATGGAAGGGCAGGCCAGCCATACTACACGCACGCACTTTACTCTGGGACACAGGGAAAAAGAGCGCCAAGACCAAAAAATCACTAACACTGGGTCACAAATAAAAGCAAAAAGATTAGGGGTGAACCTGCCCTAAGGCCCAAGCCCAACACGACCCCCTTCCAGGCAAAACGCAGGGCAGACCAATCACCACCATGATGGACTTCCCTGCTTGGGGCGATAAAACACGGACGCGGGCCCACAACTGCAGGGACACCCTCCTGTTTTACGCCACGGTGAACCCCTAGGGTTCCTTCTAAAACTACTGTAGGGACTAACTGGGGTACCCCACTGATACTCTCCAGCTGCCCTCGGCCAGGACCAGGCCCTAGGCCATCCAGGTACCACTGGATCCTGCCTACTCACAAAGTGGGGGGTAGTAACCCCTGGCACATAATAGCCATTTTCCACCCTTCCTGTCTGCAAGACAGGGCTAGACTGCCACTGGTTCTCCAGCCTAGGGTCTACAACCTCAGGCGGACCAGGAGTCTCAGGGAAGGCTCTCCTCCCCTTACCTCTTCTTCTAGGGTTTCTCCTCCTCCTGCGAGGGGTACCCTCTAAACAACATTCTCCCAACCTAGGGTTTAACCCCTTAGGTTGCACCGGGGTCAGAGGTGGGATCTCCCACCCTCTGCACCCCCTTCCAGAGTCCTGCTCCCTCCCAACCGGGGCGGTACATCTGGATGAAGAACTGGTCAGGACACTGATTACAGTAGTCCCACCCTTCAGGTCAGGCGGATCCTGAACCTGGCCTTCCAACCTCCGGTCTAGAACCTTTGGTGGAACCAATGCCTGGCACTCCAAGACTTCTGGGGACTCACATACTATCCCTCAATCACTCTTTTCGCTGGACTCCTGTACCCTCCCCACTGGAGCGGTACTGCCAGACTCTAGAACCATGGAAGCTCCGCTTACAGATGCTCCAGGTCCTCTACACACTAGGAGATCTCCCTCAAGTGAACTAACAGGCAAGCTTAGGTTCCCATCCTGGTGTTCCCTAAAGAAACCATCCAGGCTCTGTGACAGGGCTTCGGGCATCTGGGGACTCTCGGTCACACACTCACTCCCGCTCCACTGAGACAGGCAGTCAGCCCTTACACCCTCCTCACTAACCTGGGACCTAGCTGGGCTACTCTCACCCTCCTCCACCACGCTGGGCTGGAGGACACCTGACCCACTATTGTTGGAATCACTCACTAGTGACTCGACAGAACCTCTCGCACTGTCCCAGCGCTCTGCTTCCTCTGCGAGGGTGTCTGGATCAGTCAACCCATATTCCAACAGGTGTTGGCGCAACCCTGGCAAACAACTATTGAGCACCTGCTCTCTTAGAACCAGATCAAATAGCTTGGTGAACTCAGTTCCCATGTGAACCTCTAGCCAATCAGACAGTGCATCTTGACATTCATCCACAAACTCTTCCCAAGACTGGTGAGACAGTTTCCTAAGGTTCCTGAATTTCAACCTGTTCTCCTCCTCTGGGGAAACAGGCACCACACTCGGGAAACTGGGAGTGGGACTGTCTACACTAACACTTAAATAGCTGCCACCACTGGATTCAACCCTCCCTGGGGAATCCAGAACACCACAACTGCACTCAGGGATACCCTACCCTCTAGGGTTACCTTCTCCCTGAACAAGGCCCTTTCAGCCTCTAGCTTGGCGTGCTCCAACCTGAGCTGTTCCATCGCTAGCTGATGCTCCCGTTCTTCCCTCCTATCTAACCACTCCTCTGGGGACAGGACAAGGGATGGGGCGCTGGTACTGACACTGGGCTCAGCAAGGGACTCCCTACCTATGGGGTCCTCACTATCTGCTGATATCCATCCACTGTCATCATCATACAACTCACATTCTTCAGGGCTCTCCACAGACTCACCACCCTCATGGCGTGCGGCCCGGGCCCTATCTCTCTCACTGGGCTAAAGATCCCACTGACCCTTTTGACATAGGATCAGGCTGCTCCTAAGTTCTGACTGAGTATCTGACTCATCCACCCCTATGTCTCTCTCTTCAGAGAATCTGACCAACTCCAACATACTGTATCTAAACAGATCACAGAAATCAAAAGTAGGCTCCATTTTGGCGGACGTTCTCAAGAAGAGTTTGACACAGGGAACCTGGGGATCTGAGCTTACACAGGATTACACAATTACAAAAATTCAGCAAGATTCCTATCTCAGAAAACTTGCACTCCTCTATCCAGTGTAACACACCCTCATTCACACACACCCCCCCCTGGTAAGGCAGTTTCTACCACCCCTGACTTCTCAACCTGACCATCAAGACACAGGTACCAATGTGGGAGTAGGGCGGGGAACAAGGTACTGGACACAAATCACAAAATGACACCTTTCAGGAGAAGCAATACTTAAACTTCACCTAAAAAACAATAATCCCCAAAATGTGGTTATCTAAAATTGCAGAGCTTTGTAGTGTGGCCTGTCGCCACTGTGGTACAGCGCAAACACAAATCCTTATTTATTTATTTAAAGTTTTATATAGCGCGAACAAGATCCTTACAGATATCAGAGCGCTTCACAAAGACAGGGTAGGGGCAATAGGAGTGAACAGAGATAATGGGAGCAGTATAGTAGCCACTAACATGGTAGGATAATAGTAACATAAATAAAGCATATCAATATACACTCAGGTAAACAAGTAATATAAGACGGTACAAGTCATTGATCTCAACACAGAGGTGTTCAGGTGCACCTTGGGTGTGTGGATGGCTTAAACCAAAGCCTTAGTGTAGAGAGAACACTGAGTGGGGGTATCGGTAGAGTGAATCAGTAAACCAACGTGTATCATATATTGGTAGTGACAACATCAAGTTAGAAGTATAGTGCCAGAGGACAGGTGAACAGTGATACAAAGCAATGCTGAGTCTCCGATCCAGCACCAATAGTGTTCAGGAGATCTTGGCCAGAAGGATGGTTTTCACCTCTTTCTTGAAGAGTGCAGCTTGCCGCCAATGTTAGAAACGGGATCTCTGGCTGGCCAAGGCTTGCGCCAACGTCAATCAGAGACCACCACTTCCAAGTCAGGGCAAGGGAGTCACACACCAAGGCAACCCCTGCTCACCCTCTAGGTAACGTGGCCCGAGCAGCAAGGCTAAACTTGGAGGCTTGAGTTAAGTATTCGCGCACGCACCCCAGCGACAACACCCTAGGCCCACCACAAAGGAAACTCCACACAAGGTTATATCAAAAATAGCCTTTGTATTATAATAATAAAAACACATTAGATAACACACACACACTTTACAATGTGCCAACAGGCACGGGCAAGATTTACAAGGGATTATGTACAGGACAGGGCCACCTGGACCACTGTCAGGGGTATGCACTTTTTAGAAATAGTACTTGTAGGTATAACACTTGCACATAATCATATAATGACTGTAACACAGAAAATAGTTAATGTAGCATACAACCAGTAACTACTGGTAAAGGTAAATACCTCCTACGCCACCCTAAACACTATAGGGAAATCACGCAGGGAACTAGGACCTTATCATCAGGACCTGTGGAAGGAAAACCTATCACCTAAGCAAGTCACATTTAGCAAAGGGAAGGAAACCTAAAATAATCACCTAAGCAAGTCACATTTAGCAAAGGCAATAAACCATCAACATTCCTCTAAGCAGGTCACTTTTAGCAAAGGGAAATAAAAGCACAAGGCATTACCTAAGCAGGTCACTTTTAGCAAAGGTAATGACACAAACAATCCTCTAAGCAGGTCACTTTTAGCAAAGGGGATAAAACATAAACAATTACCTAAGCAGGTCACTTTTAGCAAAGGTAAGAACAAACAATCATCTAAGCAGGTCACTTTTAGCCAAGGGGATAAAACATAAAGAACATTGCACATGAAACATTAACCCCTTCCGCGCTAATGACAAAGCCAGTTCGTCATGGGCGTTACCTGCGCTACGCGGATGACGAGCTGGCTTTGTCATAAACAAGCCATTTTTGAAATTCCAGCGCACAGCAGGAATTCGCGGTAGCGTGGAAGCGGTTAAAACACATTCAGAGGTGCAGGTAGAACGTTTGCGCAGAAATCACATAAGCAGTAAATCATAAATTGCGCAGGGTGCACATGGCACAACACTAGAAATGTCCCTCAGGCCAACTGGCCTCGCAAGGGGCTTAAATGCCCTGAGTCCAATGTCAGGGGAGGCTGCGCAGGCAGCCAGAACACAAAGCCTAAACGTGGCAACTGTCCACTAAGTGCTGGACAGTTGTAAATACTGCTGGCCAACGTGGGAGCCTCGTGGGCTCAAGAACACAATGGGGCAAAACACAGTGTGGGAGCCTCGGGGCTCTAACCAATTAGCTGCCTGTTTCCCCTAAGAGCCACTCAGGCTCGAAAAACAATTATGCTGGCACTAAAGAGCTTCAGCGCTCTTAAACAATTAAAATGCCCCTAGAGCCTCTCTCAGGGCTCTAAATAAACATGTGGGCGTGGAGCCTCTCGGGGCCCGAAAACCAATGTGCCCCCACGAGCCTCGGGGCTCGTAAATACCGTTAGGGCGGGAGCCTCTCGGGCTCTAAATAACCAAATTGCCCCCAGGAGCCTCGGGGCTCCTAATCACACTGCGGGCTTCGTTGGAGCGGCCCTCTGCCAACTGGGGCCGCTCGGAAACAAAGAGGAACGCCCCCGCACTCACCGGGTCTCCTGGGGCGGATGCGTCTCCTCGGCTGGTCGGCGCGGGGCTCTCCTTCACTCGGGGAGCCTCGAGGACGGGGCCGGCTGCTCCTCTCGCACTCCCGCCTGGACCCGTCTCCGCTGCACGCCGCCTGACTTCCGCTGGGGCCGCCAATGGCAGCGTGGCCCTGGGGGTCAGGAGGCGGGACTTCCGGGTCGCAATAGGCAGCGGCCCGGCAACGGTTTACAACGCTCCGGGGCTGCGGCGGTGATCACGGGGCAATGCCGGGTGGGCTCCGGCTTTAATTAATAAAATAACAGCGGGGCAATGCCGGGTGGGCACCGGCGTCCAAAATTAAATATAAAGCGAGGTGGGCACTCGCTCACCAAAAATCGGCGAAATAAAACGGGCAGATGCCGGGTGGGCACCGGCTGCACAAAAAGCGCTCGCAGCGCTAGCCTCACAGGAGAGGGCGCTCCCAAGCGCCACAGGACGAAAATCCAGCGCTCACAGCGCTGGGGGCAAAATAAAGCGCTTCCAAGCGCTAGGCAGGAGATTTCAGCGCTCCCCAGCGCTGAAGGGCAGAGAGCAGCGCTCTCAGACTGCAGGCAAGAAATCCTCAGTGCTCCCCAGCACTGGAGGACAGGACAAGGCTCCAGCAGGGGCTGGAGGCAGGCAGGGGGGCAAGGCTGGGCCAGAGCCAGCACACTGGGTCTCCAGGCAGGGAGACACTCCAAGTGGCGGTCCTCCTGGCCCCAGCAGCAGCAACAGCCCCCTCTGGCAAGGATCCAAAAGCAGAAGACTTTCTGTGGGGACACAGCCCCATTTTTATACAGAGAAATCCTTTGTTTCAGGGTGCAGGGTGGTGGGAAACCAGTTGCAGCTGGCTTGGGAGTACCCTTGATGGCCCAACCACCCCTTTCATTCACTGGGGATGCTAGGGTCATTAGACAAACCACAGGGGGGGCGGAGCCAGCATTGTGTGGGGAAAAACCCAGCCCATCCAGGACCCAGGTGCACTCCTCCCACACATCACTCATGCTGATCTCACACTCACCACCGGGCAGACCCATCCAGACTTCCTGGAGCCTGGCATGCCAGCCAGCTCCAGCCAATCACGCCCCAGCACCCTTACTGCACACATACATCAATGTCCAGAAGTAGCACTTCCCTTCTAGACACATACAAGCCGCACATACCATTGCGCAGCATTCATTCTCACGAGTTCACACATACCAAACTCGAGCCTGCACTCCCCACACATCAGGAACTAACATGGACACACATATTCTCCATGCATTCCTATGGGAGGGCAGGCCAGCCATACTACACGCACGCACTTTACTCTGGGACACAAGGAAAAAGTGCGCCAAGACCAAAAAATCACTAACACTGGGTCACAAATAAAAGCAAAAAGATTAGGGGTGAACCTGCCCTAAGGCCCAAGTCCAACACCACTCATATAGCTACTGATCAACACATACAGCATCTTACACAACAGCAGACATACTGATGCACACATTCAGACAGTTTAGTCACTAACCCATGCATTCAGTAAGACACATTTAATCACTCACTCACTCATACAGTCAGTCATGCACCTACTAAATCCTTCATCCAGACACTTATACATCTACTCATTCTTCAATATGTAACTTTACAGAAACACACAGTCACTGGATGATGTCATCAGTGATGTCATCAGTGATGTCATTTGAGATGTCATCAGTGATGTCATCAGTGATGTCACTGACCATGTCATGAATGATGTAATATGTGACATCATCAGCAGTGGATTGCGGGTGCGCGAAATATAGTTAGTCCAACTAACTATATAGGAGCAATTTCAATGGTTTTGTATGAGTAAAATGTCCAGCTAACTATAACACCACTAAAACTTATAGTTTTTTGAGTGAATTTCAATGGTTTTTTAAATGCTAATACCTAACTATATATGACCTGAAACCTATGGTTTTTTCAGTGAATATATATATATATATATATATATTTATATATATATATATATTGATACCCCTCGGTTCCTTTTTGCCGGAATTTGCAGCGCTCTCTCGCTGGTTCATAAATCCCCGCGGCAGAACCACACCGCATTTAAATACACAACCAATCCCCCAGCTGGGAGAAAAACGGAACGAACTCGCGTTTGTCTTCACTTATGTGCTTTTTTATTTAATCCTCACAGCATGGAGTTTCTCAAGCAGGCAGGCACAAATCTATGCGTTTCGGGATAGCATATCGCTTGTTCATGATCAATTTGTCTCTAGGCTCTCAGTCTCAATATAGTGAGTCACATTATTACATCATTTCCTGTTTGATGTTATTTTGGCCCTCAGCCTTCTGGATGATGTCGTTTTTGGAAAAAAAACTTATAATTTTTTTTTATCCGTCTGCATAACCAATGTCCTTCTGCTGCAACTGCCCTTTCCAGCGCTGTATTGGGTGTTGTGATTGGTGCTGGGGTTACTGAGATTACCCGCCTCAAAGGTTTGGGCTCTCTCTTTATAATATTAGTATGGATTTACCATATGTGGGGTCCATAAAAGTCAAGCAGTTATTTATATATCAAAACAATTCAAACTGGAGGACTATGATGAAGATGGGCTCATGAGGAGACTTGTTCTTGGACTGAATCAGAAAAGCTTTGGGTATACAACTCGTAAGTTAGTTGGCAGAGGAAAGAATTCTGGTCGGAGTTTGTTGGTAGAGATCATAGGTGTAGTAGGACATGTTGTCCTGTGGTTAAATATGTTCACTGTATAAATCTAACAGAGGGGGGTGTGAAATAGTTTTTCACTTTTGGATTCGCAGGTAGCCAAGTGGCCTGATGTCAATTGTACTTGATGAGGTGACTTTAAAGACTCTGGGGCATATTACCAACAAGTAGTGATATTTATCGCTAAATAGGCTTAGCGACGATTTTTTTATCACTGAGCATCGCCGGAATTTATCGCTGAGATAACGTGCTATTAGTAACGTTCATTTCCAAAGCGATACATTTTCCGGCGATAGCGGCGAAATGCGTGAATACCGCTGAGAATACAGCGATATTCACGCATTAGCGACTAAATGCTCTTAGCCATGTTATCCACCTCCCATTGGATAACATGGCTAAGAACTGGTCTGGATCACTTGTCCTGCACAACCTGAGGCATATTGCAGGAGCGGGGGGTGCGTCCCAAATTAAAAGACCCTCATGCACGTGATGGGTATGATGGTGTTTTAGTGGTGTATCTTGGTTCTCCGCTTTCTAATCACGTGTGTGCATAATCATCAGGTCGATCAGGTTATGCAACCTCCACCAGGAGGTATTTACCCAGGGTTTAAACAGTAGTGAGCCAGTGATGAGGAAACATTAAAAAGGCCCGGAAAACCAGAAAATAACTTTAATAGGTCTGGGTTCGGGTCTAGTAAACTCCGGCGCAATGATTCTCAGGACACTTTTTATGAGCAATGGATGCACTCAGAGTATAAGTAAAAATTAGTGAGAGGGAGGGAAGTTAAAAATTGGTCGACATGTTTCTGCCTCTTTTGCCTTGATAGGACTTATGGGCTTTCATCAGGACCGTTATGTGAATAACGTGAAGGTAAGGGGGTGCGATCAAGGTGCTCTAAATAAATTGATGAGGAATAGGTATATTGACCTGTCTCTTGTTTTGAATGAGGTCGCAATGTACCTCGCGCGTATATGTAACGCGCTCCAGTCGGGTGAAAAGGCCTTCAGGAGGACTATTGCGTCCTGTCCTGGCGTCCTCTGTGAACGCGCTGCCTTCCTTGCCCCGGAAGACAGGTCAACATACCTATTCCTCATCACTTTATTTAGAGCACCTTGATCGCACCCCCTTACCTTCACGTTATTCACATATTTATTTATTTATTTATTTATTTATTAGTTTTATAGAGCGCACAGCTACCTCCAACGGAGGTGTCCCGTCGCTAAGGAAATACCCACTACATGGGGGAGGAGGGGGAATACTGTGATTTGAAAAGTTATTTAGATAAGGGAGAAGAGCCAGGTTTTGAGTTTTTTTCGGAAGAGGGGTTCTGATGTCAAGAATCTTATTTCAGTGGGCAGTTGATTCCAGAGTTTGGAGGTGGTCACTGCAAAGCCTCTTCCACCCGTGCGGGCCAGTCAAAAGCGGGGGCAGGTCATAAGGCGGAGGTGGTTGGATCGGAGGTGAGTGTTTGATTCTGTGGCGTAGGTAAAGAGGACCACGATCATTCATCGCTCTGAAGGCCAGGGTGAGGGCTTTGATTTGGATGCGGAGTCTTACCGGGAGCCAATGAAGTTTGATCAGGTGGGGGGTGATAGGGTGGCGAAATGGGATGTTGCAAATCAGCCTGGCCGCAGCGTTCTGTACTCTCTGTAGTTGGTTGATGAGGTAAGCTGGGGACCCTACGTATAGACTGTTTGCGTAGTCCAAGTGAGCTGTAATGAGAGAGTGGATAACTGTTTTTCGGGAGTCAGATGGAAGGTAAGGGATTATTTTTTTATCATACGTAATTTGCTGAAGCACGCAGAAGTAACTTTATTAATTTGTGCCTTGCTGGAGAGAGCAGTGTCGAATTGAATGCCAAGGTTACGGACTGTCTGAACAGGTTTAGGGGGAGGGTCCAATTCAGTTGGCCACCAGAGGGTGGAGGGGATTGGTGATTTTTGATTAAAGAATAGGACCTCGGTCTTGTCCGTATTCAGCTTCAAGTTGTTCGCTGACATCCAGGTCCTGATGAAAGCCCATAAGTCCTATCAAGGCAAAAGAGGCAGAAACATGTCGACCAATTTTTAACTTCCCTCCCTCTCACTTATTTTTACTTATACTCTGAGTGCATCCATTGCTCATAAAAAGTGTCCTAAGATGCACTGGACCGGAGTTTACTAGACCCGAACCCAGACCTATTAAAGTTATTTTCTGGTTTTCCGGGCCTTTTTAATGTTTCCTCATCACTGGCTCACTACTGTTTCAACCCTGGGTAAATACCTCCTGGTGGAGGTTGCATAACCTGATCGACCTGATGATTATGCACCCACGTGATTAGAAAGCGTAGAACCAAGATACACCGCTAAAACACCATCATACCCATCACGTGCATGAGGGTCTTTTAATTTGGGACGCACCCCCCGCTCCTGCAATATGCCTCAGGTTGTGCAGGACAAGTGATCCTTTCTCAATTGATTATTGAATATACCCTGGAAACTGAATGGATCGGCTTTCCATCTCCCTCATTTTGATTAAAAGATAAGAACTGGTCTGGGCAGGTGTTAGTATTTGGAGATATTCACGCTTAGCGCAAATATTTCCATCGCTACGCCTGCCTTGCTAATAGGCGATAGCGATGTTAGTGACTGTTTTCAGTCGCTAACACTTTGGGTACACCCACTTTGCATCTCATTAGCGATAAATATCGCTAACATGCAAAGCATGCCCCAAACCGCTCGCTATCACCTAAAAGCTGTCGCTAACTGCTGTTAGCGACAGCTTGCTAATAGGGCAATAGAATTATCGCCGCTTAGTGGCCGAAAACGGCCGCTAAAGCGGCGAAAATTCCCTACCGCCACCCTTGATAATATGCCCCTCTGTTAAGAGTAGAGAAGGAGAAGCTTAGGAAGTCAAATAAAAGAAGTTGCTTAGCTCATATATTAAAGAGAGATTTTACACAATCCGGTTGCATATAAGAGTGGAATTGTACAACAGGGTACGAAGTTAAGTGGGTGAGGCGTTCTGCCTCAAATGAAATGGAGTGATCAGTGTCTGAAGTGACAGTAGAAAGGAAGTTGTTGATTTTAGTTTTGGAGCAGTTGATCATGGGGAATGTAGGGCCATTTAGTAATGAATAGCTGTCATATAATCTAAGCTTCAGTTCTCAAAGGGAGATGTAGCAAAAATTACTTGTATGTTTTTTGGTTTATAGGTGGGAGCAGATTCTGAAACCGGTGATGTTGTCACTTTGGAAAGCGGTCTGCAGGGAGAACAGTAAATAGACTATTACAGGTCCTTGGTGCACACCAACCAGTAGAAGGATGGACAGTGTAAGAGCAGAACACCAGACACCAGAGAACAAGCAAATTGGGCTGTAGGATGAAAACTTGTTGTGGGTTATACAAGCACAGTCTGGTGACATAAGACTTGCTAAGACGGTTGATTGTTCGGCCATTCCAGTTACTACAGAAAGACATTTAACAGGGCAGTCACCAGGTAGTGGTGTTGCTGAAAGTCAGATTTCAGAGGGTAAAGGAATTTGTTGGGGGAAATTCAGAAGTGATGCGTTTAAACACTAGACACTCAAACATTTTTGCATAAGGGTAGTTATGAGGAAAAATCAGTAGGGAGCATTCTTATGTACTGGGTTTGTCATGAAAGATATGAAACTTTTTGGACAGGTACTGGTTGAAAGAGAAAGCTTGAATAGCCTAGACACATGCACATTGGAGCTGGAGGCCAGGAGTGTTGATAATTTGAGGGTGCAAGTTGTCTGAGATAGAAAAGGGCTTTGCCAATCTGAGCATGGACAAAATCCTGGTGAAGGGTGCGGCGGTGAAGAATGTCAGTTAAGCAATATGGTACCAATAATTCATTAATGAAAATTGGAAGGTGAGGAGAAGAGAGATGAAAGTAACTTGAAGAGAATTGCTAAAGCATTTCTAATTGCACTGATTGTGGTGGAAAACCAAACAGGCACATTATTGGCTGAGGGGCTTTGAAGGCTGAATGTGGTGAGGAGTGAACTGAGGTGATAGTGTTTGTGAAATAATGTGATGAATTTTTGAGTGTCTGCATTTATGTACCATATTCCTGTCTCTAGTGGTCCATTAAGCTTTGTTACCATGCCTGGGGTCAAGGGGGGTTAGGCAGCTACCTGCATGTGTAGATAAGAAAGGAGCTGGTTTGTGCAGCCCATTCGTGGGGCAAGCTAATTGAAGGTTCTGGAGAGTAGGAGGCCGATTACGATGTAGGTCAGAAAGCCTTCAACCACTGGTCAGAAGCTTTCCGAACAAGGTTGGACGATTTCCGACCGACACGGTCGGTTTGAGGTCCGATCGATGAATTACGATGTCGGCAGTCGGAGCGTAAGCCGGCCTGTCATTCGGATGTGGTTCCGACATGCTCCCTGAGTCTTCCGGATGGTCGGAACCGCACCGTAACCCCCTATGGATGGCGTTTCCGCCATAGGGATTACAATGTCTGTTTTCGACAACCTTTCTTGCTGCTCTTTCTGACAAGGAAAGGCTGTTGGAAAGCGACTTTGGGGGTTAGAAGTGGCCCCTTAGGGTACACAGGGTGCCCCCCTGGAAATCCCTGAACGGTGTGGCAGGCACCATGGGGTGCCTGCCACAGGGTGCAGGGTTTTCCACACACGCCCATTTCTCTAAAGGAGCTTGTGTTACGGCCAGTGTACGGCCATAACACAAGCTACCATAAAGAAAATAGAGTATATGACAGAATAATCATGCTGTCATAACTGCGAACTGGAGGTCGGTCGGTCCCGCAGCGATGTCAGTCAGAGGCAACTCCGACTGACATCATAATGAGGGTAAACAGACATAATATCGATTCCAAAATATCGAGTGGACATAATATCGAGGTAAAAATATAGACTAGACAAAATATCGACCAGACATAATATAGACTACAAAAATATCGAGTAATATCGATATTAATAGCCAAAATATCGAATCAAAAATATAGACTAGACATAATATCGACTAGATAGAATATAGACAACCAAAAAATCGAAAATAAGGTAAGTTTTAAATAATTGTGTAATATAAATCTGTAGCGGGTTGTGGGTTTATAGGGGAATAGGGTGGGAAGTAATTTAATTATAATTAATTAAATCTGTAATATAATTGTAATTGTTAATTAATTATTAATTGTCAATTAATTAAAATATAATTGGTAATTAATAATAATTGATTAATTGATCAATAATTAATTTTTAGTACATTATTTTCTGTAGCGGGTTCTGGGTTTATAGGGGAATAGGGTGGGAAGTAATTTAAACATAATTAATTAATCATGTAAAATAATTATAATTGTTAATTAATTATTAATTGGTAATTAATTAAAATATAATTGGTAATCAATATTAATTGATTAATTGATAAATTAATTTTTAGTAAATAATTTTCTGTAGCGGGTTGTGGGTTTATAGGGGAATAGGGTGGGAAGTAATTTAATTATACATAATTAATTATGTAAATTAATAATAATTGTTAATTAATTATTAATTGGTAATTAATTAAAATATAATTGGTAATGAATTATAAATATTTAATTGATAAATAATTAATATTTAGTAAATTATTATCTGTAGTGGGTTGTGAGTTTATAGGGGGATAAGGTGGGAAGTAATTTAATAAAAATTAATTAATTATGTAAATTAATTAAAATTGTTCATTAATTAATAATTGTCCATTAAATAAAATTTAATTGGTAAATAAAAGTAATTGGTATTGGAAATTAAATTTAATTGGTAATATTATTTCTATTAATTATATTTCTTTATGAAGTTTTTAGTTTTTCTACTGTTGCACTCACTGGAGTGGGAATAGTAATTTTTACCCCTATGCTATCCATCGTTTTCCCTACTGTTGCACCCACTGGTGTGGGAATAGTAATTTTTACCATTACGCTATCCAGCGCTTTCCCTACTGTTGCACCCACTGGAGTGGGAATAGTAATTTTAACCCCTACGCTATCCAACGCTTTCCCTACTGTTGTACCCACTGGAGTGGGAAAAGTAATTTTAACCCCTATGCTATCCAGCGCTTTCCCTACTGTTGCACCCACTGGAGTGGGAATAGTAATTTTTACCCCTACGCTATCCAGTGCTTTCCCTACTGTTGCACCTACTGGAGTGGGAATAGTAATTTTAACCCCTACGCTATCCAGGCTTTCCCTACTGTTGCACCTACTGGAGTGGGAATAGTAATTTTTACACCTACGCTATCCAGCGCTTTCCCTACTGTTGCACCCACTGGAGTGGGAATAGTAATTTTAACCCCTACGCTATCCAACGCTTTCCCTACTGTTGCACCCACTGGAGTGGGAATAGTAATTTTTACCCCTACGCTATCCACCGCTTTCCCTACTGTTGCACCCACTGGAGTGGGAATAGTAATTTTTACCCCTACGCTATCCAACGCTTTCCCTACTGTTGCACCCACTGGAGTGGGAATAGTAATTGTTACCCCTACGCTATCCAACGCTTTCCCTACTGTTGCACTCTTTGGAGTTGGAATAGTAATTTTAACCCCTACGCTATCCAACGCTTTCCCTACTGTTGCACCCACTGGAGTGGGAATAGTAATTTTTACCCCTACGCTATCCAGTGCTTTCCCTACTGTTGCACCCACTGGAGTGGGAATAGTAATTTTTACCCCTACGCTATCCAACGCTTTCCCTACTGTTGCACCCACTGGAGTGGGAATAGTAATTGTTACCCCTACGCTATCCAACGCTTTCGCTACTGTTGAACTCACTAGAGTTGTTACAATAAATTTTAACCATTTTGCTATGCTACGGTAAAAATATTATATATGTTTATTTAATAATATGTATTTATATATATATATATATATATATATATATATGTAATATTGTTGTTATATTTTTTTAATTTACATTAATTATTTATTAATATTACATTTATTTAATAATTTTAACTAAGTTTATATTAAATATATTTATTATTATATTAGTTTTAACTTAATTTAAAGATATTTAATAAAAACGATATTTTGACAGTCTATATTTTTGTAACTCGATATTTTTGAGTCGATATTTTAGTACTTACCTGTTTGAAGATAGGCAGTCGATATTTTGTCCCTCGATGTTTTATCCTCGATATTTTTGTGGTCGATATAATGTCAGTGATCCCATAATGAGGCACATAATGTTATAACACCCTTGCTAAGGGATGCAGATTGTATCAAAATATTGTGCCTGATAAGCCAGTGTGGTTTATACCAGTGCTAGTAAATGTTATAGTATTTTGTATTACAGGTTATGGTGTAGTGAATTCTACTGCTTTTTTTCTGCTGTATCATCAAACTCCAACCGATTGGACTCAATAGAACATCCCCAACTGCAGGTTTAAATTGATAGGATGTTGAACTTCACCATACATCTGACATCCATTATGTGATTAGTCATATTATCATAAGAGTGAGCTGCCGGTGAATCTGAAGTTAGGGAATGCAACCAGTCAGAAAACAGTTCCGGACATTCTGATAAGTTTCAGAAATGAAGGGAAAAGCAAAGTGAGATTAAGTGCAAATATTTAACCCACTCCAGTTCGTCAACACTGCAGCAAATGCTGGTACCATTTGAAGCTTGCCATGAAACAGTGATTTGCTAAGAATCACTAGATTTTCATGTGTTGTCAACAGCAGAAAGACAAATCAAACCTGTGGCTGCCTTTACTATACATGCAGTTTCATGATGTATTATAGTATTTAGATCCCCTTCCCCCCACTGGAAGGGCAAGATCAAAACCCAGGTTTGTAAAATGTGGTCGCAAAAAAGCAGACTGGAGGTATCTCATGACATTGGGTTCACTTGGCAGTTATGATGATGAAAAACCTGTTTGTAGTACCAGAATACATCAGAATTAACAAAGCAAATATAAGAGAATAGATGCCATCTGTACCAATATATATAATTTTATAAATAGAACTGTTGATACTATCTTATCAGATAATCAAGATCTAGGGCCTGATTACGATGGAGGTGAAATCACCACCGACAGCCTGTCGGTGGCGGTTTCACCACCATCGTAGGCAGGTTTTACACCCACCATATTACAAAGATGGGGGTGTCTTTGGCAGTCGGGAAGACCGCCCGCCACTGTTCCGATGGGCTCAATGACCCATCAGACAGTCGGAGGGGAATCATATCCCTACAACGGTGGTGGTGCCTGCCAAGTACTGCCATAGGGATTATGATGATCCTTTCTGCCTGCCTTTTTAATGGTGGGTAACCTGCCATGAAAAGGCAGGAGGAAAGGTACTTTGGGGGCCCATAGCAGGCCACCCTTCCTCATGCACGCCAGATATGGGAACAGGGGGAACCAATGGTGCCCCCGTACATATCCATGCACCATGTGGCAGGCACTGCATGGTGTCTGCCACATAGATATGTTACATGTCCCTTTTTTACATTGCAGCGGGTGCTGCAGCTAGCATCACCCGCCACAATATAATATATAGGTGGTGGCGGTTGCATTGTAATTACCCATGTGGGGCCGCATTCTTGTAGGTGGGTGGTCCCACTCCCCGATATGATGGAAGACGGACTGAAGTCCGTGCGCCATCGTAATCAGCCCCAAAGTACTTATGCAGGATAGGGATGGTGTTAACCTCAAGAACATATGAGGCAATGTGTCCCTAACATAACTCAAACACAAAAAATATAAGTAGAATATTAAGGTAATAAGCCCTCTGGAATCAGCAGTGATTTGTAAACCATGAAGGTTTAGTACAATATTAAAGACATCATAACAGAATATAAAATATTGATTAGTCAAAATGCATAGTAAATCAATAAACGGAAATAACAAAAGGCTCAATCGCACGCAGTAAAGAGTCTGACAGGAAGTCAAGACTCAAAGTAAAATATTCTAAGTCCTAAGCAAGAGACAGAATAATGAGGGTCTGTGCTCAAGAGAAGGGGCAAACCAGATGATTAGTCCCCTCCAATTACGGGTTTTTTATTTGAAAATACACAGCAAAAATCAGTAGTAAGCATAAAATGAACCAAATGTTGTATGATTCGACCAATCATAGTACTTCAACAATATTGAGCTAAATAAAATAAAAAGTATTCCCCATGTGACCTAATGTAAGTTAATGTGACAGTACAAATCTAGATATGTACAAAACAATGACAAATAATATTCATGAATAGGACTGCAGTGGCAAAGGCAGGAGAAGCCTTGACTTTGTTACAAAAAACTCCTCCAGAGTTCTTCGAGAACAGCATATCAACAGAGCGTTTCACTACTGTACATTTTGCTACGTGCGATGAGGGAAGGAAATTCCCTGCATTCAGATTAAAGAGGAATCAAGGTCTAGTTTTGGACCTTATTTACAAACCGTGGAAGATTATGGTTTAAAGAGATGCAGCGTTTTTGTTTCAAGTATAAAAGTTTCACAATGTTAGGCGCACATTTTTATTAATTCAGAAATATCTCCTACATGACCTCCACAAGATTGAATTTTTCAATGCATGGCAGGCAAATATAATGCTATGAGTATTTTTAGATTTAACACGAGTGACTACCTAAATGATGGGAATGTATTTATTCTGTGATAAAACATGTGCCACACTGAAGAGTTCAAAGGCAATACCATCTACTGTGAACTCGGTACAAGTCAAATATATCCAGGGGTGCATAAACATGTCTTTCTGTTCTCCTCTGTTTTTTACATGAAGCGAACTAGTGTAGAACTAAAACAGTGCATCCCTTGTTTTTTTGAAAGCCAGTCCTTATTTTCATTGAAATCAGCCACAATATCTAGTAGAGGTAATGTGTGGTTAGTTAGATGATCATCTAATCACACTTTCTTCTTTTTGCATATGTTGGTTGGTATAATTGTCTTGAGGGAGAGAATAGAGGTGGAATATTGTGAGCTCAGGAATGAAATCTTGGCAGTAACACTGTGACAGCATAAATGTGATTGAAAGGCACAGAGAACAGTGCCATTGTTACAGTCATAAGTTCCAGTGTTAGTAAGTGCAGTAAGAATATTGTGGACCTGGTTGAGATGAGCTGGATGGTGTCAGGAGGGAATTTGCAGTTAAAAATATGTTATGGTGGTGGGGATTGAGTTTGAGTGATGGTCATCCAAGTTATGGATAGATGGAAGTGAGCACTATCAATGGTGGCTAGTGAGTGAGTCCCCAAATTTAGGAGGTTAATTTGAAAGTTGTTGAGGAGGAGGATCTCATTACGAACTCTAAAATATGACTTCTAGCAAACCCCAAGTACCCACATCTTCTTGAAATTTAGGGTTTTCAAAGCTCTACAAGGCAAAAAAGAAGATTTACTATGGACTACAATCAGATGGAATCATCAGGCCATGAAACGCCATTTAATTTAGGACATCTCAGCAGCAGTCTCTTGGACACTTGCAGAGAGGGCAGATGTTGAAGTCTGCTTTTGTGGTTAAGATTGTGTGCAGAAGAAAAATGTAGAGCGATTTTAAAGGAGCATTTAAGCGAATACTTCAACTGAGCACTTTATATAATTTTCAGAAAGAAAGAGGTTTTTTTTCTAACTGTTATATTATCCAAAATTATTTAAAAGCTGACTGTTCATGCATGGAATTTTGTATTTAAGCACTAATTAAGGTATAATTGAATTGTGTCTAACAAAGAATTCCGCAGGATTGATTTTGATTTGTGACTGGTAAGGGTGTATAAATGTTGCTCCTTAAATTCACCAAACTTTTGGTGAGCATTGCGTTAACGGGAGGAAACAAGGAGTAGGCTTGTCTGTGGTGTTTAAAATATATACACCTGTTTCAAGATAATAATTCAGAGCACAGTGCATATTGTAGACCTTTAATTTGAACCTGATTTTGTGGATGTGTTGGTTTATTCGTAGATAAGATGCTCTGGATAGATGTTTAGATATGTGACATTTCAGTTAATGATAAGCAGTTTGCCAGAATACTTCAGCAGTTGAAAAGTACACTACATTTTGCCCACAGTTAGTTTCAACACACCTTAATGGAAGTGCTACATTGTTTTCTGGGGTTGTGTGTAGCCCAGTGAATCAGTTTTTGACATGAGAGTGTCTGTCCCAACATTGTGTAAGGGGCACTTGATTATACTGTAGATAATTCATTATTCTTGTATTTAATTTCATCACCATTCAGTGAGAATGATGCATTGTGTGATCGAGTGTGTAGGGAGGGTACTACATATTATGAGACATTAATGATGAAGACTGCACTACATTTCACTCACGGTTAATTTCACCACTACAGATGGTTCACATTGGGTTTGAAAGAACATGGGAGTAGCCAGGCTGCTTGGAGTGCGAGGTAAACTTCGGGGGCGGCTCCTCCATTAGGGCAGAAGGGCGTCGCCCCACTGCTTTCTTGCAGTGCGAGAAGCAGAAACATAAAATGGTAAAACTACCATTTTATGTTTCTGCTTCTGAAAGTACTAGAAAGCAGAAGTGCCTGGTTGGGGGCAGGCGGGTAGGCTATCCTGCTCAAGGGCAGGGGGACAGTGGCTTGGCCAAAATTACGGCCCTGACTGTTTGGTTGGCTATCTGGGGCCGACCAAACCAGTCATGCAAACTCTGGATTTTCTCTATGTAGGCTGCTTGCAGCCTACATAGAGAAAATGGCCTCCCTACAGGCGCCCAGCTGTGCCCTGTCCACACCAATCACAATGCTACCATTGCAGCATTGTGATTGGCTTAGGTGAGGGGAGGGAGGCTGCCTGTGCCAGGAGCAGCAGGAGAAAAATGCGGCGGTGCGTACCCAGGGGAAGAAACCCCCACCCACCTGTCTTGCCAGCCGCGACTGGCGGGCAGCCTGGGATAAAGGGTTTTTAGTGAAAGTGAGTACTGGATGCCACTTGGTTATTGTGGGCAGTTTGGATTAGTTTTCTTTTTTTTTGTCCTAGTCCTGTGATTACATTGCGATCTCAGTGGACGTTTGTCTTTGGTGACCAGTTTATTTTAGTAGTTTAACTTTTTCTGTGGAGTTGACGTAGTTTTGGTTTTTCTTGCGTCTTTAATATATGCGGCACCCTTAATTGGTAAGTGAGTGCTTCACTTTTATGTTTGTAAATTTTACAGTGCCCCAGATTATGTTGACACTACAACTCCCTCAATTCATCCTGAAGGCTATTCCATCAGTAGGTAGATCCATACAATGCTACCATTGGTTGTAAACTGTTTGCTGGGCTGGTAAAACAGGGAGTGTTAATTACTACTTCCGTTTGGACAGGAGGTACGTGTGATGTAACCTGAGTTGCCATGATCTGCAGTATCGATATAGCGCAGTACAATTAATTAAATTGCATCGAGGCGGCGGGTGCCTCGAAACCCCCAGCGCTGGTATGTTTTTTGTGCCCATTTTAAATACTATTGTATTTTTTCTTTTTTTAAAGGGCCAGTCCGCTTCTGGCCAGCTCTCTTTCATTTCCTCAGTTTCCGCTTCTTTTAAAAAATGAAAACATGCAGCTTCTTTTTTTCTTTTAAATGTCTTTATTCAAATTTCCCCCCCCCCCCTTTTTTCTGTTACAACCAGTACATTTTAATCGTTACAAAGAGTTTTTTAAACCGGGTACAGATTTGTGTTTTAGAAAGTTATACGATTACAAATACTCACATTACAAATGAATAGAATATATCATGGATCATTCATTACCATCTTATAGGCTATACATATTTCGCCAATAATACCAAAGAAGCAAAGGAAACATACTTTTAACTCTTTCCACTCTCTCTGATCAATGGGGAACCATATCCTGTCCCCCAAGGCTCTTGCCTTTCTGCCTTTTCTATCATATATTGCCCTCTCTAGATTATATGCAGATAGTAATCTTGCCATCCAGATCTGAAACGACGGTGCTGATTTCTCTTTCCAAGCTTTTGCGACAATTATCCTGAAAACTGCTGTGACCATAAATAAAAATTCTGGATGTATGATATTTTCTCCTAAACTTATGCCCAATATTATCAATTCGTCGGTTAGTTTAGTTTTTATTCCCAACGACTTTTCCAAAAACTCCTCTATTGCCAATTTTAAGGTGTAAAGTTGCGGACATTGTGCAAACATGTGTGTGATATTAGCACCTGTTGAATTGCATCGTGGGCATGTTATTCCGGTGAGTCCCCCCCATTGGGCAATTCTGGCAGGCGTGTGATATAATGAATAGACTGTTTTATAGTGTTGGGTTTGAAGTGTGGCTGAGCACAAAATGGTTCGACCAAGGTCTAAGGAGGTTTGTAAATCTTCTGGGCGGGCTCTTACTTGTTCACTCCATTTATTACTGAATTTCTCTCTATCATCTGTTTTGTAGACCTGTAGCTCTGCGTACAACTGCCTAATTGAACACGAAAAGCTGCTTCCCAGATAGTCCATTATCCTGCAGTTTGTCATTCCCCCTATTCCCCCAACTTTTGTGTGAAAATAGCTCCTCACTTGTAAAAATTTAAAGAAGCTATTCCCAACTATTTTATACCTGTGCTGTAAGTCTTGGAACATTAAGAATCCTCCTCCTGAGTCCATTAAATCCCCCAATTTCTTGATCCCTTTTTCATCCCACTCTTTCATAGCTGTGTCTTTAAAAATTTCTGGTGGAAGGTCGTTATTTACATAGAGCCTCAAATATCTGTTGTACCTTCCCAATCCCAATTTTTTCTTTATTGCCCTCCAAACTTTATATATTGCACTCAGAGTCTTAAATCTTGTGTGTTTGAAGTATGCATAGTCCACAGTTGTAACTAAGGCGTTCTCTGCCGCCTTTCCCAAAAGTGCTTCATAAACATTCGCTGGACCCCTTCTATCCTCCTGTTGAACACTTCCACCTAATAACTCTTTAGAATATTGTAGAGCTGTTGCCCAATAGTAAAACTTAAAATCAGGTGCCCCCCAACCTCCCCTCTCTCGTGGTAATGTCAAAAAACGGTATGCTCTACGTGTCTTCCCCTGTGCCCAAATTAGTTTATTTACTGTTGATTCTATTCTGTTGAACCATATGCCTTCGATGAATAATGGGATCGCTCTGAATAGGTATAGAAACTTCGGAAAAGTAACCATTTTAATAAAATTAATACCCCCCATAAGAGTCAGGTGTAGGTTATTAACCCTCTCCATATTGCTTTTAACCTTTCCTATCTGGTGTTCCAAGTTTATCTCCACTAGCTTTTCTAAGTCTGCAGTCACCCTAACCCCCAAATATTTTGTGTCTGAAACTACTCTTGCATCTGCAAATGTAGTGTATCTGTTCTGTACTACTTGTGTTTTTCCCCTGTTTATTAGGTACCCAGACACCTCACCAAATTTCCTTGCCTCTTGTTCTATTTCAATCAATGATTCCTCTGGTGTCGGTGTTATAACATCCACATCATCTGCATAGGCAAATAATTTATACTCTTTCTCATGCAGTGTAACTGGGGTAATCCTCCTATTTTGTGTGAGCCTTCTTAAGTAGGGATCTAGATATATCGCAAATAATAAGGGTGAAGCTGGGCATCCCTGCCTAGTCCCACTTCTGATCTGTACCGCATTAGAATAGGATCTATTGATACGTATCCTAGCACTAGGGTGTTTGTAGAGTGCCTGTATTGCGGTTATATATCCTCTACCTAAACCAGCCCACTCCATAGCTTTCCATAAGTATGCCCAAGAGACCCTGTCAAAGGCCTTCTCGGCATCCAGAAAAATAGCCGCGACAGGGTCTCCTGCGACCTCTACTGCGTCCAGAATAGTGATCAACTGTCTAGTGTGTTCCGTAGTTCCTTTGCCAGGTATGAAGCCATGTTGTGTAGGGGAGACCACTCTTTCTATTACCTTGCTCAGTCTATTGGCCAATGCTTTGGAGAATATTTTTGCATCAGCGTTGAGCAGTGTGATCGGCCTGTAAGAGCCTGGTTCGGTGGAGGGCTTATCTTTTTTCAGGATCACTATTATATCCGCGCCCGCCCAAGACTGAGGGACTATTCTACCCCCTTGCGCCAAGCAGCAGATTGCCCATATATCCTTAGCTAGCACATCCCAAAAAGTTTTATAAAATTCTACCGGGATCTGATCTTGGCCAGTTGCTTTACCGGATGGTAAGCTGAATATCGCATCTCTTATCTCCTGGACTGTTAGTTGTGTGTCTAACTTGTCCCTTTCTTCCGTATTCAACCCATCCTGTGTACTTTGCATGAGGTATTCCAAACTTTCCGCCTCTATCCTTTCGTTATTTATATCTTGTCCATATAGCGCCTCATAAAACTTTCTGAATACCTCCTGTATCTCCTCCACTTTCTTGACAATTATGCCAGTACAGTCCTTAATTTCTTTAATCTCACCCGCTGCTAGCGTTTGCCTGGTTCTAACTGCGAGCAAGTGTCCAGCCCTCTCATTAAATTCATAACATTTCTCCTTATTTGCTAGGTACTTCCTTGCTGTTTTCTGTGCCAGAGTAACCCCCGTTTCTGATTTCTGCACTTCTATCGTCACTAGGATCTGATCAATGGGGTCTTGCCTGCCTATTGCATCTAATAGCATTTTTTCCAAGCCCATCAGAGTTCTGATATCCTCTTCCACCTTCTCCTTTTCCTTTTTACTTCTTGCTAGAGTGTAGCTTAGTGTCTCTCCCCTCACTCCTGCTTTAAAGCTGTCCCACACCATGTCTGCTGAAGCTGAATACCTATTCATATCCCAAAATTGGGTTATCCACTCTTGCATTCTTATGATGTACTCCTCCTTCAACAGACCTCTCTCAAACGTCCATGTCGAATTTATTCTTTCTGTCTTTTGGGACACTGCTAAACTTAAAACCAGCGGGTTGTGATCTGACATTATTCTGGGGAGACATTCTATTTTAGCATTGCTAACTAGTGAGCTAGAGATAAAGAAATAGTCTAGTCTGGCTACTGTTTGATGTGGCGCTGAATAAAAAGTGATGCCTGAACCTAGAGGGTTAAATTCCAGCCACATGTCCACCAGTGCATTATGATGAGCAAGGTTTTGTACTGCCTTGTACACCTTCTTTTTCCTCCCTTGATATCCCCCCCCCTACCTATTAAACCGTTCAATCCATTAATATTAAAATCCCCGCAACAGATCACAGGCTCTGGCCACAATGCTAATTCGCTATCAATGAATTCAAATAATTCAGGTTCATCTTCATTTGAACCATACAACGAGGACAGTGTACATCTTCCTGCGGCAGTTTCTATGTCTAGCATTACCCATCTCCCTTCATGATCCTCTTTTTTCTTTTTAATTTTAACAACACCTTTTCTGGCCAGAACTGCTACTCCCTTGTTTCTCCCCTCCTGTCCTGTACTAGCAAGAACCTCAAGGCCCATCTGATCAAACAAAAATTTATCTTCAGCTGCTACATGTGTTTCCTGTAGGCAAGTTATATCAATTCTCCAATATCGCAGCAGCGCAGAAAGCTTCTGTCTTTTCTCCTTATTGTTTAAACCACAGATATTAATCGTCATTATCCTAACTGCCATGATTTTAGTTTTGCTTTTACCAACACTTCCGCTACTATTTTATCTTCATCTGTACATTTTCTTTCTACTTCCTTGCAAACTTTACAAATCTGTACCATTTTACACCTCCACCTTTCACCAGTGTTTTCTTCCCTACCCCCTCCCCCCCCCTTTAACCCCCCTGCCCCAACTGCTGCCCCACCCCCCCTGTGACAGGCAAATAGGTCACTCCTGACCTATGCGTGTCCACTTAGCGTCGCAGTGTCGCTCCCCCTCTCCTCCCCTCTTATCTAATACTATTCTTATCCATCAGCCTCGGTAGTTGATCCAACATTTCTGCTTTCATAAATTTGGGCACATTCTGCCCCCTTTCTTGCCTATTTCCTTCTGGCTCCCCCTTGTTCTTTTAACTCTGTCAGAAATTCCCCCGCTTTTATCTCAGAGAAAAACATTCTTGAGCGTCCCGCTGAAATAACCTTTAACTTTGCTGGGAACATTAGATAGGCCTCTGCTCCTTGTGTCTGAAATGCAGTGATCAACTGTCTGAGCTTCCAACGCCTTTCCACAGTTACGTGACAAAAGTCAGGTCTAGCAAAGAAAGTTATTCCCTCAACCGTCTTTTTAGAATCAGGCCTGGCTTTTTCCATTAGTTCTTGCCTTGCCAGGAAGTTACCAAAAAATACTAGTATGGCCCTTGGAAGAGCCGCTGAGCCCTCTTTATGAGTTTTCCTTACAAAAAGCGGGAATCTATGGGCTCTCTGCACTTCTTGTTCCCAGTTCCATGGCACCTCCGGGAAGGCTCCCTTTAGTAACTTGATGACAAAGCCTCTGGGGTCTTGCCCCTCCCTCGCTTCTTCTATTCCAAGAAGCCTGGCATTATTGCGTCTCTGGCGATTCTCCAAATCCTCCACCTTCCACTGTAAGTCCTCCATGACCTTAGTCTGTTCCTCTCTGGATGTTTGCCAATCCGTTACCTCATCCTCTAATCTGCCAGTTCTCTCTTCAACTCCGATGACTCTCTCCTCCACCTCCTCAAACTTTTTATTTATTTTCCTGATTGACGCTTGGATTTTTTTAGTATCATGCCTGGCCCTCCGGCTTTCAGCTCTAGCCTCCATTTGCATCTGTTTTAGTGTGGCAAACATTATATCTAGTTTCCCTCCATCATTTTGAGGCTCTTGCCCCTCTTCTTTATACAAACTAGAGGTAGCGGAGTAATCCCACGCAAGTTTCTTTTGTGTGCCCTTATATGAGCACAGGGGGGAGCCTGTCTTTCTGGATGTCGTTTTACGCCTTTTTTGCGTGCCTCTCCCCCTGGAGCTATCGCTATCACCAGAGCTCGAACATGAGTCCGAAGAGTCCCTTTCTTCATCACTGCTTGCCAGCGTTGATTCAGATTCTTCAGGGACAGAGAAAAATCTATCTCCCTCAGCACCTTCTGCAAAATCCACCTCTGATATGTTGTTATACAGATTGTCATTTGCGGTGTCCTCCCCCAGCACAGCGTTATCTTTCTTCTGAGCTTGGTTCTGTTCCTTTTGTATTTCCGCCTCCACCTCTATAAGGGCTTCTAACATTTGCCCAGTATTTGACATCCCTACCCCTCCATCAGCCTCTCTCACCTCTTTTGCACTGTCCCAGCCTTTGTCTTGACTTCCCTGCACCAAGTCGCGTTCGACGCTGTCTGCCTGAGCCTCTGTGCGAAGTTCCGCGGGAAGCGTGAGCTCCGTTGGCCCTGGTTGCTTGGCAACACCAACGCTTGCGTCCGCGAGGACGCTCTGGTCTGCTCCGATGGGCGGCCCGATTGCCGTGTTGGACAAGGTTGCCGTAGCGGTTCCTGAAGCCTCTGGAGAGGGGTTTGGAGGGGGTTTGGCGCTGAATACCTCTGATACCGACGGCTGCCGGTAAATGGTATCGGTCTTCTTCTTTACTGCTGCGTCCCGCGCCGCTGGGGTGATATTGACACCTCGTGTATCTTGGGCGATCCCTTTCTCTTTCTCGCTGGCTTTCTCCAGCTTACGCATTTGTGCTTTAGTGATGGTGGAGACTGTAGGGGTTGTTCTTTTGCTGATGGAAATCGCTTTTGTTTTTGGGATAGTGCCCGTTCTTCCCGCTTCCTTCTGAAACGTTTCTTTGTTTGCTCCACCCAATGCAGGTTGTTGTTGCTGCTGCTGCTTATCTTTGCCACGGGTCGACATGTCCGCCATAAATGCTTTGAAGGTCTTGATATAAAATGTCTTCGCTTTCACAAAAATGCTTGCGAGGCCAGCAACTCTGTTGTGAAGTGTTCTCATATAAATATTTCCTGCTTGTTGATTCCAGAGTACGGGTAGCATACTGCTCTCACATCTCCATTGAGGCCTGAGTTCATGCGTAGGTTGGAGAGGGGTCTGAGAGCGACTTACTCCTGCAGCGCTTCAGCGGCCATCTTGCCCCTCAACATGCAGCTTCTTTGATGTTATTCTGGTTTGTTGTTTGCTAAAATAGCTCAGTGGGTTAATTTCGATACATGTGTGTTGTTTTGCAGTTGATCGGTGGAAATTCTAGAGTGTTGCTTGGTACACCTTTCAGGGATGGACTGGCCATAGCGGGCACCGGGCGTTTCCCCGGTTGGCCACTGGGGTGGGGGCAGGTTTTGGGCCCCTGGGGGCCGTTTTTTTGTTACTGGGGGTCAACAATATCGGGCCCCTGTAACAAAATCGGCCGAAACCGGCCCAAGCAAACTGCTCGGCTGCACTCCCCCTCAAAACAGGGGGGGGGCTGGCTGAGCAGTGTACCAGAGCCGGTTTCTGTTCCCAGTCCGACCCTTGTTCTTGTGCGGAGATGGTTTCTCTAGTGTCTTCGGTTCTATAGCCAGATTATTAAAATAAACTACTGTGTGCACCCCTGTTTTTTTGGAAGGATGTCTGTAAACTAAGAGGTTTCAAACATGCAACCCCCGCCTAATTTGTAAACCTGTGTAAACTTATAGACACCTGCTTCCAAGCTTTTCTCCTAGGTGCCCGCCGCTGGCACTTCCAAGTGCGGTACCGGCAAAACCCATAGCTGCAGAGTCCCTCTCTCTCCGACCTCTCCACACTTCCTGTCTCTTCATCTCGCTCCTGCCAGTTCTTTATATTGTATCCGTTTTATCAGAGTTTTTAATTTTTTCCCTAATTTCTTCTTCCTCCTTTGTGCTTTTCCTGGTTTTCTCTTTCTTGTTTTGGTTCAAAGTACAAAGAATAAGAAATTTCGATTCCCAAAGATTATTGCCAGTGTCCAATTCTTGTAACAACTGGCATATATCACACGCTGCACGTAGCCTGCAGGCATCACATATTGTGAGTGGCTGATGCTTCGTTCACCAGGCCTCCCCAGTCCCTCTCTCCATCCCTCACTCTGCTGTGTTCATGTTTAAGTCAGAGGCCATCATGCCTGGGAAGCTTAACTTGAGCCCCGCCTGGTGAACTTCATAGAGAACCCTTCCCTACATCACTGATCAGAGGCTTCTTTGCAAACTGTGACTTGTATGCAAGGTCACTGGAATTATGTGGCAAGGGAGGGCCACATTACGCAGCATATTTGACTAAATTATGCAGCAGCAAATACTAAAGTATGCAGGATTATCCCCCAGATGCATCAAGCATACATTTTGCGATTCCTTATTTGCGAAAAATAAGGAATCGCAAATAAGGAATCGCAAAATTCAATGCATCAAGAAATTGCTTAAAAAAATTGTGATTTCTGAAAATTCCTAAATTGCAACTTGCAAATTGCGAATAGCATTTAACAAATACCTCCTCATTCATTCCTATGGGCCTAGAGGCGGCCCATAGGAATGAATGGGAAGACAGTCTCAATTTGTGAATCGCAAATAGCGAATCGCAAATTGAGATTGCGATTTCAAGGGTGCAGGGGTGTCCAAAGGACACCCTGTTGCACCCCTGAAATTGATCTGTGCACATATGTTGCGCACATACATGCCCTTAGGGCATGTGTGTGTGCAACATGAAACTTTTAAAAATGCACTTTAGTGCTTTTTTCAAAGTTTTTGCAAATTACCATGAAGTTGTACTTCATGGTAATTTGTGTGCCCTATTAGCGAAATCGCTATTTTTTAAACTTTAATGCATTGCATTAAATGCAAGTAATCGCAATTTAGCGAATTCTCAATTTGCGATTTTTGCATTTGGGATGATGCATCCCAAATGCAAAAATACCGTTCGCAAAGGGGCAGATTCTGAGAATCTGCACCTTTGTGAGCAGATTTTTGTTTGATGCATCTGGGCCTATGTGGCATGTTCTTTGTCAGTATTGCTTTGTCGTTTTGACACTTATACTCGTTTTACTATCTGGATGAAGGTTTCACCCATTAGCGCAGTATAAAACGTGGGTACAGCTTTCAGCGGATGAAAGGGGACCAGTTCATTTTTGCAAAGGGTCTGCCGCTGTGCTGCACCACATATGGATCTTCTTGTCTTTAAAGCAAACTTTGACTCCTTTGAGCTAGAAACAAGTCATTGTTGTTGAATTCTGCAAATAATGCAGCAGGTGATGGCTTGTGTGGCAAATGCAGTAAATTCAAATTTATGCAGAAAACTGCATAACCCCAGTGGCCCTGCCCGCTTGTCAGCCACCGTGCTGAAAGAACAGGCCGGGAGAAGGGCCAGTGGTGGTTGTCACACTATACTGAGGCCTAGATTAGCAAACGTGTGAGAGGAAATCAGGAAAGGGTACGTGAGCCCTAGCTTGACAGGGCAGTTTTGTGAAACGGAGTCTTTGTATGGACACTCTCTTCACCAGAAGTCGTTCCATATCGTTCACTAGAAAGCTGAAGTTGTTCCATATCATATGTTAGCGTGAGAATGTATTTTGCCTGTTTTGTTGTGGTGTTTTTTCTCGGTATTTACACATAAGTCCAGTAGTGTTACTCTTCTTGTTTGTAAAAGCAGAACTACAACTACCAGAATGCAATGTAAAATACCAGTGCAGGTTGATGATTGGCATTCATGACAGCTGGCTAGGTGCCAGCTGAACTTTTGTAATTTTAGTTTTCTCATCATATATTAACAATACAAAAAAAAACATGTTGAAATAAATGGATGGGCAATAATGTCCCCAACGTGACCCCCAGCAAAACAGAAAGACTGAGGTAGTATGAACTACCTATCAACAATCCTTTCAGATAACCAGCAAACTACACCACCTCCAGCACTGGTCACCGCAGCTTAAAATCTAGGAGAGGACTTCGCTTCAGAACTAAGCCTTCCTCCAGCAGCCTCAAACAAGCCCCAAATATGCTCACTACAAACTCTGTAATACATCAAAAGCCTAGCCCTAGCCTGGTGTCCTCCGATCAACCCTCCTCATCCAGGCAGCTTGTTC
The DNA here is from genome assembly GCF_964261635.1 of Lissotriton helveticus. Classification (NCBI taxonomy): domain Eukaryota; kingdom Metazoa; phylum Chordata; class Amphibia; order Caudata; family Salamandridae; genus Lissotriton; species Lissotriton helveticus. Next base: position 1,594,543,043 of record NC_136059.1, on the reverse strand, counting down.
TACATACATTTTCTAATGCTCCACAACCTTTGTCCACACCCCATCCAAGACATTATAGCAACTGAAACTGGTGCAAAGAAGTCCTCTGAAAATACATGACTGCATCCCATTTGAGGTTGTATTTTAGAGATGATTATGTTAATCATTATTGCTCTTTGAGCCTAGAAGAGACATGGTTGCCATTTATGGTTATATTTCATTAATTTTTTTCTACTGGTCTTGTCCGGAGACTTGTTACATAAACGTCCTCGCTAACCTTTTCACCACTTGCAAAGACGAGTTTGCTATGTGCATATTGAAAGCCACGGAGAGTGTGGAGTCAGATTGTAGAAGTCAGCCATTTTGCTTGAGGTGTGGTTGTCGTAAAGGGTACCGGCAGAGATTAATTTATGAGGTGCTCTGTCTGTAGATTTCACAGTGGAATCACTGAGTAATTCTTTGGGAGAAATGGCGAGGATGGAAAAAAAACTGGTGAGGATGGAAAATACTGCTGGCACACACTAGCAAACAGACCTTGCTCCCTGAGTAATATTACAGGGTCACAGCTAAAGGTCAGAGAGACACTGAAAGCTGGAGCCAGGCTCGAGCCAGAAGCTTGGCTCTACCACAGGTCGAGGCGCTAGTGCAACCGGGTGTGGCTTAACGATTAGGGCGGCTGACTTTGAAATTTGGAAAGCAGGCTCGAGTCACGTGTAGAGGCCATTACAAAATGTACCTGTGGAAAAAAATTGCTCAATGCTGAGATAAGTTTGGATAATTAGCATTAACGCCGCCCTGTGAATATCATGCCACATTGCATACATAACCCTTGATACACCTTTATTGTATTGAATTATGATCAGCTCCATTTGGACGCTATGTAATTAGACAAAAGAGTAAGATATGTTGAAATTTGAAATGTGCATTATTTTGTACCATGATCCCAGGATATGAAAAGCTCATTTTTGTGGCCTAGAAATACCTGGGAGAAAACATTCAGCCGCCACATGATCTCACTTGAGATAGAGCGTGGCACATGGCAGGGAGCAGACGGACACTCATACACAAGCTGGCAGGGTGGTTCCATCTCACATGAGTGATGGGCAGAAATGTATGATTGCCTCATTGTTGTTTACCCCATGCGGCACGCATTGCCACTCCCTGATTCGTGTAATGCATGCCACATCCTGAAGTGTGTTAGTGTTGAATCACTACAACATATTCATGCTTCCCCACACAGACACACACTATTTATGATCACAGGCTCAGCCAGAACCTTTTTTGCAAGTTGCACCAAATCTAGGCCGCAGTCTTTTGTTACTTGTGTGGTGCTCTGGTTAATTGTGCCATGTGGCAGTGGACAGTGCAATAGTGTATTCACACACAAGGATAAGTGGAGAAGGAAATTTAAGTTTTCTCAGGCTCTTCAGTCATCAGTGAGATTGCTGGCGTGCAACTCAACAGCAATAACAGCAAAGGGCTTTTTCACCAGAGAAAGAAAGAAACTCACTAAAGTTTCTTAAATGATAAATAATTCAATCGTTTTGCTTTATTAACCTTTCTGCTTTCTCAAATTTGCTTGAAAATACACCATTTGTCCACTCTTTTAAAAACAAATTCTCAGGGAGAACCCACCGTAGGTTGTTCAGGCTCGCTCGCTTACCACAGTGCAGTACGACAATAATTTTATGCCTCACCACTTTCAAATGTCACCAGCTGCCACTGGTAAACTTCATATTCCATGGCTTTACACGTGTTGTTTACTATTCTTGACAAAAACTCATTAGCAGTGGAAGCATCTGCAGGAGAGGCAAGCAGCACAACTCGAGGACACTGTAAGTCAGCTCCATCTTTGTGAGGTGGGTTGTCAGCCACTCTGTTTCTTACTTGCAGTGTTACTGAGTTAGTATATACACTGTAAACAATGTGGTTTTGTGGAAAATGGGTGCTCAGCGGAGTCGGACAAGGACAGAAAATAGGCTACAGCACAAAATGAAAGTGCCCCCCATTAGTAAATCAAATAGCTAATAAAGTGACCCACATTTGCAAATTTTGAACTTGCATGAATATGTGCTTTCTGCAGCCAATGTTTGTGGTAACATCAACAAATCAATAGTGAACCCACACCAATCAGAGCATAAAATGAGCCTACAAACTCCCAGAAGACGAGCCCACTTAGTGACCTCGCATACCAGCCTTTCTGCCAGATTACCCTACAGGCCAACACAGCCCTGGTGCACAGCTCCATTCTATGCCTGTGTGTGGGCACAGCACATACACATAATATAACCCTTTGATTCTCTCATATATTACAAATAACACAGACCCAGACGTAATATTCACAACAACTTAGAAGGGTGAATATATTATTAGGAAAACTTTCAGAGTAGCAATGTTGTTTGGTGTGTTTCATAACCCTATGCTCTTTAGAATTTTACATCACCTGCTTCATTGACCACACAGAACTAACCACATTTACATTGGGTTTCAGCCTAATTTAGTGGGACTTTTCCAGCTATTGGAGGAAATGGGGTATGGAAGCTTGTATGATGTGCAACTTAATACCGATACACACTACTTTGGCTACAGGTAACGTAGAAAAAGACGCCAAAATACGCAGTCAGCATCTGGCCAGTTTTTTTTTTTTTTGTATTATTTTTTTTTTTTATGCTGTCCAGATTACGATGCTTAGTTTCTGGCAGGCTTCCCATGCCGGGCTTTCCAACATGGGCCCCCTTCAACCAGCGTCCTCCAGTTGGTGGCCGAGGGGACATCCTATGGTGCCCCTCTGTTGTTCCCTGCACTGTGTGGCAGGCACCGTGAGGTGCAAGCCATGCGGGGCAAGGATGAACAAAAAGTCCCTTTTTTGTATAGGAGCGTGTGCTGCGGCCTGTTTCAGACCACAGCACAAGGTACCATACAGTAAAAGGAGCTTGCGACCGAACCATGTTTGGTTATATCATAATTCAGTGGTTGGGACTGCCGATGGGAGGTGGGCGGACCCGTATCCTCAACGGTGCGTCCGCCTGATATCGTAATAAGCCACTAATTATTTATTAAAAATTATTTTTTTAATATCATTTTTAGTTGTTGGTTATTGTTTTTATGATGGGTTTAGAGTGGGGATTTATTGAATTAATGTATGTTATACAAATATTTGTAATATGTATAATTGAGATCAAATTGTAAAATTAACTTTTTATGCATTTATTTCTCATTTTAATTTTTAAAAAATTCAATTTTTTTATTTTTTATTTTTGAATAATTTAAAAAACATAATTATTCTTAATAACGTTTATACATGTTTAGTAGTTGTATTCAGTGTTTTTATAATTTATTTTAGATTTTGGAATGTATATTAGATTTTGGAATTTATTTTTAATTCATTTTAAAATGTTCATTAAACAAATTGTAAATGTATTTTTGATTTTTTGAAAAATGTTGAGAAAAAAATAATATGTTCATTATATTTTAGAAATATAGTATATATTAATTTTATTATGATATTATATAGGAATTTTTGAAATTTTGTTTATAATACATTCTGAAATAGTTCATATGTTTGAGGATTCATTTTTACTGATTACTTTTTTTTTTTTTTTTGTTCTATTTAGTTTATATTTATATGTTTGATATGTTGTTCGGACCTTAATTGAAGTAGAAACAAAAGCAAGAGTAAGTGATAAAGTATGAAGGTTTTATTTTACAGTGGCTGGGAGAGTGATGAACCCAGGTAAGATGGACACCCAACACTCAAACTAGCTACAGAAGGAAGCCCTTTATATAGTGTATTTTTGCTGAATCATACATACTAATCATGTGACCGATAATGTCCATATTTGAGCAACATTACACAACTAAAGCCAACCCTTTCACCCTCCTTCATTCATTGGTGCAATCCCTCCCACTGTCCTGACTAAAAATGTAAATTGTAACATGATCCTTACATAATTTTAATTTCCGCCAACTAATTTTTTATTCCTGATACATACTTCTTTTAAAGCTGTGCATCTTATATTGTGAGTTTTTATTAACTGTGCAATAAAATTATCTTATTTTATCTTATCACTGTCCTGACTACGTGTTCTAAGTGCTATCTGCCTATGTGTTATTTGGTTTGTGTAATCTATGTGTCCTAAAACTCAGCTCAAGCACAACACGTGATCTGACTGCATGTTATTTGGTTTGTGCAATCTGACTATGTCTATGTGACTATGTGTCTATTTCTACGACTTCAGCATATAGAAAGTGCATGATCTTGCTCTTATTTCAATGTATTTTGATCATCTCTGTATCTTATCTTTCCCTACTAAATTGACCTCAAAGCTAATTGGTTTACTTGCATCATTCCCCTGGTACCACCTCCTTGCAATATCATTCTCTGGAGGAACATTCAATACCAGTTTGGTTGATGTACCAGGGTCTTCTTGATTTGTTTGTTTTATTGATTTATATCGTCCATCAGTATGTATCAAAGGTTGCAACTGTTCTCTCCCTGAGCTTGTCCACTGTAATTTATCAACTTGAAGCATTGGGCACATACTGCTGTCTAAGCATGTATAGTCCTCTACTGCTAAATGTGAGGCTTTGTAGTGACATTTTCTCTGGGTCCTCAATGTCTGTTGTACTAACACTTTCTATACTAACATTACCCCCTTTAGTTGATTCTTCAACTATCTCAGAGTTTGTCCTGTCTTTGTTAATCTTGGACATAATGCGTGCAAACTGTCTGGTAATATACATTCCCTTTCCCAATTTTGTGACTGCATTTTTACTGCAATGTAATATTAATTGGAAGATACAGCACATAACAAGCAGCACCACTATTATTGGAAGTAAAGATTTAAATAGTCCAAGTACCCAATTTGGAAGCTAACTAAACCTGTTTGAGAAACATTCATATAGGGCACCGCCTTCTTCTTGCAAAGTCTGTTGTAAGTTATGTAAAGTCTGGATGGCTGTGGTTAGAGACCCATTTTCTACATCATTTCCAGGTATAAATGTACAGCATGCAGCTCCTATTTTGGCACAAACTCCACCGTCGACAACTGTGAGTAAATCCAACACATATCTCTTTGGTATTACCATCATTCTTATGGCTCGTAGTTATTCTTTGATTGAATTAAAGCCGCCCTCAGTATTGTTCATCATTTTGAAAAGTTCCCACCTTATGACCTGCAACCACTTTGCATTTGCTTTTATTTGCAAGATAAAAAAGGATATGGACCCTCCTGCATTCACTTGGCTTTCACTGAAAAGTCTGAAGTCTTGTGGGATATTTTTGTATATGTTCCATCTGAAATACTCAGTATCTCTTCTTGTTCTATTCTGCTGAATTAGGGTAATCATTTTGCTCATTGGGTGCAATGTTGAAATATCCTCCCCTGGGATTATCAGCACTGGGGTATGCAAAGTTAACAGCGAACACATGCTGTGCCACCTGGGTGGCAGTTGGGCATAGACTTTTCTCCACACTGCCAGTAGTAATCCATTAATCTGGAAGTGCCTTGTTGTAAACATCCTTGATTTTTAGTGGTGCTGCAGTTATGGTTGATCGCCACTGGAACTGTACCATTCATTGCCTTTAAAACATAAAGAAAAATGTGTTACTTTAAGCACTTTTATATGTTTTGGAGTAGTGCTGACAATGGTGTAATGCGAGTTATAATTGTTCCAAATGGGCGTACACCATTTTGTGTGTGTGGCGTTTAGCCCCTTCTCTCACAGTGACCTCCCTTGGTAAGAAATTATGAGATTGTGACTTCACCCCTCCTGTGAGTAACTGATCCATTTATTAGCACTGTTGGCCTTGTTTCACATCCATCTTGGTGAGTCTCATGAATGTCTGTGTAATTATTACATCTAAGATCATGATCGCATACTGCTAGCTTTCCCAGCTGTATCATATATTCTTTCAGGAAGTCATGTCTTTTATAACTTCCTAAAACCTTTCCTCTTATTCCCATATCTTCTAGAGCTTCACGTATCATGGATCTGTCTGTTATGAATTTCGGTAAACTGTTACTTGTTTCATAGGCAGAGGTGTTTGTGAATCTGTTTGTTGCTTGGAATAAATAGGGCTGCAGTTGACCTCTTACTCTACAGGCAAGCAAAGTATCAAGCAGAGGGTGATGTTTTGGTATACCTCTTTTGTTAAGTATAAAATTGGGGCGGATGTTGAGTGAGGTATCAATGAATACACGTAACATGATGTATTTGTGGTCTGTTCGCCAATGTTTTTCATATGTGCATTACATGTGTTATTCTTTAATCCTTATGAATCTTGTAATCCTTAGTGTTTGAATGTACACTATTTGTTTCTCTAGTTTCCCTATGTATACGCTTGTTTATTCTATCATTGTCACTATTGCTATTATTACCCCTATCATTGTTGCTCATTAACTCTTTAGGTGAATTAATATAATGTTCAATTTAATTCAAGGAATCTTTATTCGATGATTAAAAATCACCATAAAAGCACATACATTACACATAAGTAAAAAATCATTAAATCATTTTCAAGATCCCAATTACAATGGTTATTATTTACATATTAAAAAGAAGAAAAAAGGATTGTAACACTTTAAAACAATTAATAACAACATTTGGACGTCATTCTTCACCTCTGGTTACCCTTAAACGAACCGCCACTTTGATGAAATTCATTATACAACACAAGGTTAACGGGTCAGATGCTTTCTGTAAATATATTAGGGCCTCAGTAGCATGTTCCAGATTGGCTTGTTTTAAAATTTTCACTAGAAATCTGCGCCTAGGCATGGTGAAAAAAGGGCAGAGAAGAACAAAGTGAAGGGAATCCTGCGGAGACCTGTTGTCGCAGCCGCAGGTTCCCTTCTGCTCAATTGTTGTTGAGAACCCTGCTGGTGATGCCAGTATATAAGGCAGTAAATTTAATCTAAGGCGGCACATCAAAAACCTATCCTGAGCGTTGTGCATGAGGTACAAATATGGCTCCATGCCCTCGACACTCTTGACCAAATTGTGAGCCCTCACTGTCGTTTTAAGCCCTTCAGCCTCGGCTCTCTGTAGTACTTTTTGCTCCAGAAAAGCTTTTTTAACTAACATCTTATGCTGGGCTGTAATTACTGCCGGGTTAATGAAGAGGTTCCTAAGGCCAAGGGCATCTAAATTACTCTTTACATAATTGAGCCAGGGTATTCTCATACAATTATCCCTTTCTAAGCAATCATTTAAAATTTCTCTGCTTAGAGACGCATCAGGGTTGACCCAAATTTTTAACCAGGCCACTATTGGCCTAAGTTTTACCAGATCTTCTAGGTAAGGCCTCCCTAATTCCTTGTGTTCTATAATGCTCGCAGTGCTTGGTGGTACCCTCAGGATGTTTTTTAAGTATTTATTTTCCTCCCGCTGAATTTTTACCGTATTAACATAGCCCCATACCTCTGCCCCATAGATCACTTTGGAGCAGCATATGGAGCTGTACAGGTTCATCACCTGTTCAGGGCTCCATCTGCCTACCCTCCTACCATAGCTTGCTATTGCTCCATTGGTAGCGATCATTTTGCTACAGCGCTCCTCCACTAGTGATTTAAATTGTAAAGCCCCATCAAAAAGTACCCCTAGATAGGGAAACGTTTTGACCTCTTCAATTTTATGGTTCCCTATCGTATACGTGAATTCGGTGCAAGGTTTGTTACCGGCCAACAGCACATATGATTTGCCCAAGTTAACAAAAAGGTCTAGGGAGCCCATAAATTTTACAAAACCGTCAATCAAAATCTGTAAGCTCCTGGGCGTACGTGCGAGTAGGACCGCGTCATCTGCATAAAGCAGAACTGGAATGTGACGCATCCCCACCCTTGGGCAATCTGTTTTTAATTTTAACAAAAACTGCTCCAAATTATTTATGTAAAGGGTAAATAAAAAAGGGGCAAGAATACAACCTTGCCGAACCCCACTCTTACAAGGGAATGAGTCGGTCAGCCCCCCCTCCCTGTTAAAACGAACCCTAGCAGAGGTATCACTGTGAAGTTCCCTTAAGATATTAATTAGGCCACCCTCTATTCCCATGAGGGACATCATGACCCAAAGTTTCTCCCTATTAACATGGTCAAATGCTGCTGCCAAGTCCATGAACTCCATGTAGATGGCTTCATTGCTGGCCATGGTGTACTTGGCTGTCAGCATGTAGAGGTTCAGGCATTGGTCACTGGTGGACCTCCCCATCCTGAATCCATATTGGGTGTCCGAGAAGATGTTATTTTCATCGGTCCACTCGGACAATCTATTAAGGATCGCCCTTCCCAGGAGTTTGGCCGAAACATCGATCAGGGAAATCGGGCGATAACACCTAGGGTCATCCCTGTTGCCCTTCTTAAAAATAGGGACGATTATGGCCGTAGACCAGGACGGTGGCAGGCCACAAATAATGGCAGAATTTATAACCCTGGTCATTATAGGGGCCCAGAGTTCCACACAGCTCAGGAACAAATCAGGGGGGATTCCATCAGGGCCTGGGGCTTTATTTTTTGTCAATCCCTCTATTCCTGCCGTGATCTCCTTAATGGTAAACTCTGCTACTGCAGAGCCCTGGTGTGAGATCTCGGGATACTCTTCGCTGCTTCCTGGCTCGTAATTATACAATCCCTTATAGTGGGGAAACCCATTGTTCTGGGAGAATATTGGCTCCTATCTCCGGGGTGCTATTTTCCTGGAAAGTTGGGGGCATATTACCAACGTCAAGCGATATTTATCGGTAACGATGCTTAGCAACGAATTTTTTAACGCTAAGCATTGTCAGAAATTATCGCAGATAAACCTTGCTATTATCAAGGTTTATCGCAAATGCGATAAAAAACTGCCGCAATGCATGAATATCGCTGAAAAGTCGCTCAATTTGACCCCGCACACTTAAACAGTAAATGTTACAATATCATTAATGTTGTTCAAATTGTTCCAATGTCTTTCCAGTCATTCTCCCAAGAATTCCAAAGTCAGGTTTCTTCAGTAGAAAATTCTTTATTCTCAAGAAACTTTTTAAAATCAATAGCCAACGCGTTTCGTCCGTGACCGGACTTCTTCAGGGCTTATTTAGAATTCTCTATTTAATGATGCTTCGCAATGGTCTTCAAGCTTGAGGTATAAAAAATTTCCATATGTCTAAGGGTTATCGTGATCTCAAGGTCAATCAAATTTCAGTTTATTTTTTGAGAAGATTAAAGTATTAGTGAAAGCCGCAAGTAGAGTATCGGCGTTCCGTAAAGCATGCGGTCGTCTGGTTCAGCGATATTCATGCATTACCGAGCTAATGCTCTTAGCCATGTTATCCACCTCCCATTGGATAACATGGCTAAGAACTGCTCAGGGCAGGTGTTAGCTTTTGGAGATATTCGCGCTTAGCGCGAATATCTCCAAAAGTTGGTAATAGGAGATAGCGATGTTAGCGACTGTTTCCAGTCCCTAACATCTTGGCACGCCCACTTTGCATGTCATTAGTGATAAATATCACTGACATGCAAAGTGGGGACCAAGATGGTCACTATCTCCTACTAGCTGTCGCTAACTGGTGTTAGCGACAGCTAGGTAATAGGGAGATAATTTAACTCCGCTTTCTTGGCTTTTAAAGCCAAAAAAGCGGAGATAAACCCCCTTGATAATATGCCCCTTGGTGTGTTAATAATTTTCCAGAACCTGGACATATCCCTTTTTTCTCCCGCTTCTCTAAGGTCTGCCCACGCTTCTCCCTGTAGGGCTGATTTCCTCCTCTTAATCTCCCTCTTGTATTTATTCCTGCACACCCCGATTTCTAAGGGGTCCCTTGGTTTATTCTTAAGGCTGCTTTTCAGCTCCCTTAAGGCCTTTGAACAATCTCTATCGAACCATCGTGGGTTACAGGAGGTCCTTGTGGGCATACTGGTTTTTAATAGGCCATCTATCAGGTCAGCGATCTGATCAAATGCTTCAAGTAACCTCGAACCTTGAACGGCCATATCTAAGCAATCATCAATGGCGGATTTACCAGAATCCATCAGGGATTTATAAAAGGTTTCCCCATCTATTTTGGCCCACCTTAACCTCCTACCCTGGTCTGTTACTTTTTCCGTAATTGTACTTTGGTGTCTGCCTTTTGAGCCCGCCGGGTACCACAGTCCCAAGACAAGGGGGTTGTGATCACTAAAACTGCTCCATTCAATCCCTACACTAATGACTCTCTTTATTAGAAGTCTCGAAACCAAGATGTAGTCAATAATGGATGAGCATCCTCTACCCTTGAATGTAGGAGGGAGGGTGCCATCCCTCTGCGCACCCATCATATTGATAGTGTGCACTAGATCGTAGTTAAGCCTAAGCTTACTAAAAGCTGACCCATTCGGCGTGTGGGAGAAATGCGGTCCATTCTCTAATGGGCAATGGGACCATTCAACATCTGTTGGGACCTGGGCCGGGCATAGGTGACAGTTAAAGTCTCCCATAACCAGCAGAGCAGGTGCCTGCCCCTTTTTCGGAGCTGTAATTTCCTGACCCAATCTATCTTCCAATTCTCCCACAAATGAGGTATGGTCGCCCCTGCCCTATTGTTGTAAATATTGAAAACAGTGAGTCTTAAACCCTTCCCGGTAAACCGTACTGCTTGTATGGCAAAAGAGTTCCAGTCTGGGATTGACCAGCTGCCCGGGAGGTTTAGATCTACATAAATGGATAGTCCTCCCATGGCTCTCCCCGATCTCGTTTTTTGCGCTGGGACAAAAAAACATTTATACCCCTGCATATGAAAATCACTGTTATCAAGGGCCCATGTCTCCTGTAGGCTAATTACATGAAAATTGCTAATATAATTACGCCACTCTGTATTGTTGAATTTCGCTGCCAAACCTGCTATGTTCCAAGAAATAATTCTCAGTGCCTCATTGACCTGTTCTATTCCCCCATGAGGCTCAGAGTGTTCCACCGTCTCCACCCGCCCAGTTTCAAGCCCATTTCTTCCCTCCATATGTTCAATGGCAGTAATCCTGGGCACATCTGCCTCAATACTCCTAACCCTACTTGATGAAGTATATTGTACCAAGGGGCTTTGCTGTTCCAATTCCAAAAAAGGATCTACTGTTCTTATAGAGTCCCCTGTTTCTACAACTCCTAAGGATACAGTTCCCATTCCATTGGTAGGTCTGCCCGTGTGTCAATCAACCCCCTCAAGTCCATTCAAGCAATTAAATCTATTGAAACTGTGGAGGGGTAACTCCGGGCGAGGAAAAACTGTCCGAGCGTTAAAATCATAATGTCTGCCCCTCCGGGCAACCCTCGTCCAGTTGTCATCGGTTTGATTGGGGTGCATTGGGATTTGATTGGAGTGCATTGGGATAGGGGGAAAAAAAGGACACATGGAGGGTCTGAATTGTTGATTCCAGTGAAATGTTCTTCCCTCGACATACATATCTAACAGTCCCAGCGTCTCTAAAACTCACCAATATGCAATCCCCCGTAATAGATTTGTTTGTTTTGCCCACCCAAGGCACCCTTCTTACCATGATGATTTCATTATTGAGATGTACCGGGAGTGGTCTGTTCACATTCAGCCATTTGATTACCCTACTTTTCAATGAGCAAAAGTTCTCCACTTCGCCCACTCCAAGTGAGGGGACACCAGCCATGACTACCGTGAAATCGTTTGCCTCTGGGGGGAGATTGGGCCTACGTGGCCTAGAGGGAGGCTTCATTGGAAGTCGAGGAGCAGTATTACCAATAGTTGGTATTAGGAGAGCTGGACCTGCAGGTAAAGATGGCCTATTAGGATTAGGCGGATGGGCTGGGACTAAATTAATCATAGGGAGTTGAGAGGGGGGAGCAACAGTGGTAACCTGGGGAGGGGCTAAACTAACTGCCTTATTAGGGGGCTTCTGGGGGGCCATTGGAGCAGAAGTACTCTCAGAAGATCTGCCCAGCGGGCCAACCGATGTTTTTATACTATTCAGTGTAGCCTCCAAAATGGTGAGTCTAATCTCGACCTTTTTGATGCTCTCACTAATTGGCAATAATAGGGATCTGAGCAAAAATTCAATATTTCCTAACGGGACAGAGGGAGCGATATTGGTAACCTTATTTACCATGACATCTATCGAGTCATTAACAGTGGTAACCTTTTCAGGGGGTGTTAAGTGTTCCTCTTCTGGTGACCTCTCCGGGGGTTGGGGAGGTTTTTTTGTCCTCCCAAAATCAGAGTGGGGGATTTTTGGTTTCAATTTTCCTTGAAGATCCCTTGACTTCCTCCTGCGTTTATTCGGTGGGGGCCCATGTGCCCTTTGCACCGGGGTTTGCGTAGGTTTGGTTTTCCTGGCTTTGGTAACCGGTAGGGGCTGGGAAATTAAATCAATAGTCACACCACTTTGGCTGTTGGAGGGGGTTAAGTTGGTGATTGGGTCAGTCGGGTTATTGGTACAGCCCCTCAGCAAAAGTGGAACATCTTCCAATGAGGTTAGCTCCTCGCTAAGTAACATAGAATCATCTCCGGGGGGCCTGATCTTCAAATTTTCTATAGAGCGCCTGCGCTCAGCCCTGCGCTTGCTCAAAGAACTTTCTTTGTCTACTTCACCCACAGCCCGGGGGAAATAATTATCTAAAGTCCTATTTTTTGCCCCTCCCGGCTTCATTGGAGGTACTCCAATGAAGCCGGGAGGGCCAAAAAATAACTAACTCCCTAACTGGAGAGGGCATAACTAACCGTAATAGGTGCGACAGTAAATACAAAATTTCCCAGATAGAAGACAAATATTCAAAACACAAACTAAAGGGGGTAGACCCAGCCCAGCCTATTACGGCCTATGACGGCCTTAGACGGTCCCACCCTTGTCCCGGGCTTCTCCCGCGCGATCCCGCGCAGCGGGCCAGGAGGAGACTTTTAAGGGAGGGTGTAGGCGGGGAGAGCGGCCCAGGTGCTGCCGATTTGGGCTGGTCAGCGAGCGCTCCTGGGAGATGAAGTCCCACGCTCGCTGCGCGCTCGCAGCCCTGCCTGCAATCCTTCTCCCTAGGCAAAAAACCCACCAGTTCACAGGGCAGAGTCCAAGGTTCAGCGTTTGCACACCCTGCGAAGCGGGACCCGCGGAGCGGGTACCGCGAGCAGTAGCAGGGAAGTTAGTTGGTCCACAAATGAAGCAAAATCAGCAGAGCGTCCCAAGTTGGAGGTGGCTGGGGTTGTTTAAATTGCAGATGACGAGGGGAGGCCGTTGGCGGGGAGAGCGGCCCAGGTGCTGCCGATTTGGGCTGGTCAGCGAGCGCTCCTGGAAGATGAAGTCCCACGCTCGCTGCGCGCTCGCAGCCCTGCCTGCAATCCTTCTCCCTAGGCAAAAAACCCACCAGTTCACAGGGCAGAGTCCAAGGTTCAGCGTTTGCACACCCTGCGAAGCGGGACCCGCGGAGCGGGTACCGCGAGCAGTAGCAGGGAAGTTAGTTGGTCCACAAATGAAGCAAAATCAGCAGATTTATATATATATATATACGGATCACTGACAGAATATCAAGGAGAAGATTATTGAGCTGCCACAATATCGAGGTAAAAATATCTAAAAACAGGTAAGTACAAAAATATTGAATCCTAAATATCGTTGTTAGTAATATAGTTTGCTGAAATATTCACTTTTTTAAATGTCTTAAAAGTAATGTAAAATTAATTAAATAATAAATATAATTAAGTAAAATATACTTTAAAATAATTTGAAAAGATTAAAATGAATAAATAATAAATGTAATGTAAAAACAAAAACCATGCATTTTTAATTTTTTATATATATTAACTTAATAATATTAAAAATAATTAATATTTTTAATTATAAAATGTTAAAAACATAGTTTAAAATATAATTACATATATATATATATATATATATATATATATATATATATATAAAGAAACCCATAACATAAATATAAAAATAAATTATGTATAATAAGTTAAAATATTAATATAAATATTTTAAAAACATATAACATTTTACACTACATTAAAAATAAGAATACTGAAAATGTTGCATAGTGAAGGGGATAAAATTACTATTCCCACTCCAGCGAGTGGTACAGTAGGGAAAGTGTTGGATAGCGGGTGCCTACAAGTTACTATTCCCAATCCAGCAAGTGGGAAAATGTTGGTTAGTGGGTGGGTAAAAATTACTATTCCCACTCCAGCAAGTGCAACAGTAGGGAAAGTGTTGGATAGCGGGTGGGTAAAATTTACTATTCCCACTCCAGTAAGTGCGACAGTAAGGAAGTGTTGGAAAGCAGGAGGATAAAAATTACTATTCCCACTCCAGTGAGTGTAACAGTAGAGAAAGTGTTGGATAGAGAGTGGGTAAAAAATTACCATTCCCCCTCCAGCGAGTGCAACAGTATGGATTGCGGGAGGGTAACAATTACTATTCCACCTCCAGTGAGTGCAACAGTAGGGAAAGTGTTGAATAGCAGGTTGGTAATAATTACTATTCCCACTCCAGTGAGTGTAACCATAGGGAAAGTGTTGGATAGCGTGTGGGAATAATGTACTATTCCCACTCCACCACTTGTAACAGTAGAGAAAGTGTTGGATAGCGGGAGGGTAAAAATTACTATTCCCACTCCAGCGAGTGCAACAGTAGGGAAAGTTTTGGATAGTGGGCGGGTAAAAATGACTATTTTAACTCCAGCGAGTGCAACAATAGGGAAAGTGTTGGATAGTGGGTGGGTGAAAATTACTATTCCCACTCCAGTGAGTGCAACAGTAGGGAAAGTGTTGGATAGTGTAGGGGAATAATTGAGTATACCCACTCCTGCAATATAATTACCAATAATTACCAATTAAATATTTTTTCAAAATTAATTTACCTCCCATCATTTCCCCCTATTAATTCATTAACTAATAACAATTAACAATAAAATGAATAACTATCAAATCTAAATTAATTGACACTATAAAATAACTGTAAATAAATATTATATAAAAAATAATACAAATTACATTAAAGTTAAATTACTTCCCACCCTACTCCCCTATCAACCCTCAACCCGCTCCTAAAAAAAGTACACAATTAACATATTTACAAATCAAAACTGGATTGTCTGCCCAATACCGTCTGCAACCTGCTCAGTGAGTAAGGCAGTATACCAAGCATAATCACAGGAGATTTTAACATCAACCTTCACTGCAACATCTCCGAAGAACCAGAGTCAGCCCTCTCCACGGCACCTTGCCACAAAGTCAATTCGCGTAGGAAACAGACCATCAAAATTGGGTGAGTATGCAGTCACCCAGCTAGACAGCGTAGGCTATACCCTACTGAATGGTGGTTTCCCCAAAGATACTCCTCCAGCTTGGACACGAACCGATGACCGAATCTTCTCCTTTCTTGACTTTTCCCTAGGGAGCACAGAACTTCTCCCCTTGATTGAGAGTTATCACATTGCACCACAAGGTGAAAGCGATCATCGGCCGCAAATTATAACAATTTGTGTCAACACCCCGCGTCACCAGGAGCTTGCCCACACACATGCAGCTTGCTACATGGAAAACTTAAAAAGGATGAAATGGTTAAATGATGTGGAACCCCTTTTTATGGAAAAATGCAGAATATTTATATATGTATTTATTTATTTTAGGAGTTTTATATAGCTCTAGCTGGACCCAGGAGTATCAGAGCTCTTTACAGCATAAACAATGTGTTCAAAAAGGCGGTACAGGTAATTGGTAAAGCATGAGAGGTCACGCTGGGTAGGGAACAGGTGCATAAGCGAAGGGGCAAAGGGGAGGAGGGTGCAAGACAAACCAGATGATCATCTGGGTGTATTCATTGTTCAGTTAGTGTTTACACGATAAGTTTTCTTGATCCGAATCAGTGCCATTGATCCCAAAGTTATGGTAAGGTGGAGCGTTGGCTAAGGACCTTCCTTGGCTCTATCAGTTCGTTCAAGAAAGGTCGAGAAAGAGGGCTTTGAGTAGTGTCTTGAATTTGGAAACGAGGGGTTGTTCTGATGTGGGGGGTGGAGTTCCAAATTTTTGGTGTGTTACCAGCAAATGATTTGTTTGTGGTATTCTGCTTGCGACTTTTTAGCGGGATGAGTAGTAGAGAGTTGGAGCTCCTGAGGTTTCTGGACTGGCCAGTCCTTTTGAGTTTGGTGGCCAGGTATTCCGGTTTGCCTGTGTACAGGGCTTTGTGCGTTAGGCAGGCTGGTCTAAAGCTGGCTCGCAACTCAACTGGGAGCCATTTAAGTTCTGTAAGAGAGGTAAGAGATGTGTTCGAATTTCTTAGTTCCAGTAACCATTCTGGCAGCTGCATTGAAGGTTATCTTCAGGGGGGCGAGGTGAGATTTTGCTGTTCCAGTCAGGGCTGCAATTCCATAGTCTATTCTGGAGAGAACCAGTGCTTGGGTGGCTTGTTGAAAGTCCCTGGGTGGAAGGAAGGGTTTTATTTTGTATAGTAATTTCAAGTTGAGAAAGGCACTCTTAGCGGATCTTGTAATGTGTTTCTTCAGGTCCAGTTTCGGGTCAAGGGTGATCCCTAGAGATTTTACAGAATCCGTCAAGGAGAGGTTACCATTTAGGGTGTCAATGGCTTTGAGCCATTCTTCAATTTGGGGGTTTTCGTCTTTGTTGGAGATGAGGAGAATTTCCGTTTTCTCTTGGTCTGCGCCAACGGAATCGGAGGAGGAATAGCCATCATCCACAAGTCCACCCTCAAGGGCTCCACCCACACAGACGACACCCTCAAGACCGCCGAACACTTGCACTTCCAAATCTACACAGACCCCAACACCACCCTCAGAGGAACACTCATCTACAGACCCCCGGGATCTCGGGCGCCGTTCAGTGACTCCATCGCCGACCTCGCCAGCACCCACGCACTCGCCTCCATGGACTACATCCTCCTTGAGGACCTGAACTTCCACCCCGAGAACAGCAACAATGCCAACTCCGCCACCCTGATCGACAACATCGCAAACCTCGGCCTCAGACAGCTCGTCACCTCACCCACCCACGCTGCCGATCACACGCTGGACCCCATCTTCTCCACAAGCACCCACGTCGCCTTCGACCACACCACCGAACTCCACTGGACCGACCACCGCTGCATCCACTTAACCTTCAAGAAACCAACCATGCACCACCGCACCGAACAACTTCCATGTCGCTGCTGGAGCAAAGTCACCGAAGACCAGCGGACCACCACCCTCGCCCAGAACCCACCAACAGTCTCCACCGACCCAGACACAGCCGCCTGCACCCTCAGACAGTGGATCGACGACTACGCCAACACCCTCGCACCACTCAGGAAACCCCACATCAACCTCGCAAGCAAGAAAGCCACCTGGCTCACCGAAAAGCTCCAGACCTCCAAACGCGCCTGCCAGAAACTGGAGAAGAAATGGCTCCACGAACGCACACCAGACAGTCACACAGCCCACAAGGACGCCACTCGTAGACACCACCACCTCATCAGAATGGCCAAGAGATCCTCCTTCAAAGACCGACTGGACAACAACACACACAACAGCAAAGATCTCTTCAGCATCGTAAAGGAACTCTCCAACCCCAACGCCAATGACATCCCGCCCTCACAAGCTCTGGCAACCTTCTTCCACCAGAAGATTGCTGACATCCACAACAGCTTCAACATCCCAACCACCCTGACCACGCCAGACTCCACCCTCGCGAACACCACCCGGACCGACCACCTGACCTCCTGGACCAATGTCAACGACGAAGAAACACGCAAGGTCATGACCTCCATCCACTCAGGATCACCATCAGACCCATGCCCACACCACGTGTTCAACAACGCCGACACAACCATCGTACCCCAACTACGGATGGTCATCAACATCTCCTTCTAGACAGCTGCGTTCCCGGACAGCTGGAAGCACGCCGAAATCAACACCCTCCTCAAGAAGCCCAAGGCGGACCCCAAGGACCTCAAGAACTTCCAGCCCATCTCCCTGCTCCCGTTCCTGGCGAAGGTCATCGGGAAAATCGTTAAAGCGCAACTGGCACGCCACCTCGAAGACAACAACATCCTGGACCCTTCCCAGTCTGGGTTCAGACGAAACCACAGCACGGAGACAGCCCTCATTGCCGCCACAGACGACATCAGGCACCAACTTGACAATGGCAAAACATCAGCCCTCATCCTCCTGGACCTATCAGCCGCCTTCGACGCGGTCTGCCACCGCACAATAAAAACACGCCTCCAAGAAGCCGGGATCCTAGAGAAGGCCCTCGACTAGACCACATCCTTCCTCTCCAGCAGAACCCAGAGAGTCAGCCTCCCACCCTTCCAATCCGAAGCCACAGACATCATCTGCGGCATAACCCAGGGATCATCCCTCAGCCAGACGCTGTTTAACCTCCACATGGCCCCCCTCGCACAAGTGGCCCGCCAGCACGACCTCAACATCATCTCCTATGCTGATGACACCCAGATCATCCTTTCCCTCACCAAGGACCCGCACACCGCCAAAAGCAACCTCCAAGAAGGAATGAAGGACGTCGCCGACTGGATGCGGAGCAGCCGTCTGAAACTGAACTCAGACAAGACGGAGGTCCTGATCCTCGGTCCCACCCCCTCGGCCTGGGACGATTCGTGGTGGCCAACAACGCTGGGAACAGCATCTACACCGACCGACCACGCACGCAACCTAGGATTCGTCCTCGACTCCTCCCGTCTCCATGTCAATGCAAATCAAGCTGTCTCCTCCTCCTGCTACAACACCCTCCACATGGATCCCGCCCGAAACAAGGAAAACTGTTACACCGGCCCTCGTCAGCAGCAAGCTTGACTACGGCAACACAGTCTACGCAGGAATCACAGCCAAGCACCCACGTCGACTACAACGCATCCAAAACGCCTCCGCACGACTGATCCTTGGCGCATCTCGCCGCAGCCACATCACCCCCCACCTGAAAGACCTGAAACGGCTCCCAGTCGACAAAAGGATCACCTTTAAGCTTCAGACTCAGCTTCTACACTCCCACCCGCCAGCTCTACTCCGCAAGCCTCGCCCTCGCCACTGTCCCCCGCATCCATCAAAAGACCACCGGCGGCAGATCCTTCTCCTACCTCGCCGCCAAGACCTGGAACACCCTCCCTACTCACCTACGGCAGACCCAGGACCTGCTCACCTTCAGAAGACTCCTCAAGACCTGGCTCTTCGAGCAGTAGCAGCACTCCCCCCTTCAGCGCCTTGAGACCCTCACGGGTAAGTAGTGTGCTTTACAAGTTCCTTGATTGATTGATTGATTGATTGATTGGTTGAGTTTCAGGTGGTTACTTGTGAGCCAGTTTTGAACCTCCTTGAGTGTGGTGTTAAGTCTCTGGATGTCGTCAATTGAGGTGGTTTCCAGATAGACCTGCATGTCGTCTGCATATAGGTGAAAGGGGATGTTGGATTTCCTGAGTATAATGGTGAGGGGTTCCATGTAAATGTTGAAAAGCTGAGGGGAGAGCACTGACCCTTGTGGAACACCCCTGATGACGGGATGAAGGTCAGACTCGAAGTTTTTAATTTTTATTCTTTGTGAGCAGTTGTGGAGAAAGGAAGAGAACCAGTGGAGGACCGTCTCCTGAAGATCGGCCCTTTCTTGTAGAACGTTAATGAGCAATCTGTGGTCAACTGTATCTAATTCGGCCAATAAGTCTAGGAGGATGAGAAGGCAGCATTGATACGAGTCAAGTGATTTGAGTAGATCGTCTATGACATTGAGGATTGCAGATTCGGTACTGCAGCCTTTTCTAAAGCCCGATTGATGGGGATCTAGGAGATTGATGTTATCCAAGCGTTGAGTCAGCTGCGGGAGTACACATCTTTACAGAATTTTGGACAAAAGACGTAGGTTTGATACAGGTCTGAAGTTATTCAGATCCTCAGTGTCTAGCCCTGTTTTTTTCAGCAATGACGTGACTTGGCCTACTTTGAGGCAGACAGGTACGATTCCAGAGCTCAGTGAACTGTTAATGATCCTGCACCATAGCGGGGCTACGACGAGTTTCAGGTCTTTGGCCAGGTGACGGGTTAGCTGATCCAGGGCATGGGATGAGGTTTTGGCATTGGAGATTAGTTTGACTATCTCTGCTTCCTGGATGGGCATGAAGGAGGACTAATGTTTTGGGGGGTTCAAGGAGGCGCTAATAAGAGTTTTGGTCGATTTGTTCTCGGTGGAGGGGGTGAGATTTGAGCCAAGTGAGAGATCTATCTTGGCGATTTTGTCATTGAAAAATGTGGTGAAGTTGTTGCATCGTTCTTTGGATACCTGTGTTGAGGGGGGGGGTATAGGTTTAGAGGTTTGATTACTGATGATTTTGAAAAGCTCTTTTGGCCTTTTTTTTGCGGTATCTAGCGCGGAGCAGAAGAAAGCTGTCTTTTTGTTCTTAATGTGCTTTTTGTACATCCTGCGGGCTACTTGGAGTTGATCGCGTGGAGGGCGGAGGGATTGTTCCTTCAGATTCTTTCTGCGGCTCTTAGCTGTCTTTTTTCTTCTTTGATATCAGAGGAGAACCATGATCTGGAGGGAATGTTCCTGGATTTTTTTTAGCTTCAGGGGGACAAGGTGATCCAGGGTGCGCATCATATTGGAGTTGTAGAGAGAGGTGAGTTTGGTAGTTGAGAGGTGGTCAGTAGTGTTGGGGAGGAGCAAGCTAATTCATTCTTCTAGGACAGCTCAAGGGATCTGGCCTGTGTTCCTGACCCATTTGGGAGGGGTCTTGCTTGGGGATTAGATTGGACTCGATCACATGGTTGATGTGAAAAAGAACTATGTGATGATCGGACCAGTCAACGGGGAGGATGTGGTCGATGGAGATTGCATTGCTTTCGGCTATGATTGTGTTGTGGATTGATCCTCTCTGATTCGTTTCTTCTGAGCAGTGTTGGGTCAGATTGTTTTCAAGTAGTAGGTTGTTTAGGGTTTGAATGAGCGGGTTTTTTGTTTTGTTCCATCTTAGATTGAGGTCGCCCAGAATTATGTTGTCAGAGTTGCCGAATGCGCCATGGACAATAAGTTCGGAAAGGTGAACCCCGAATTCTGAGGAGTTACCTGGGGGGTGGTATAGAAGATGTCAAAGTGTAGGCCTGGTGTCGTCTGTTTTAAAGATGACTGAGAGACATTCCAAGGAGCTGTACAGACAGGAGGAGGTTTCCGTGATGGGGATGTTGTTCTGTTGGATGATTGCTATGCCCCCACCTCTTTTCACTTGTCTGTCTTTGTTGATCATTATGAATCCGGGAGGAACCAGCATGTCCATGCTGGGGTAGTTGAGATTATTGAGCCAGGTCTCTGTTATGAATGCTATGTCTATATCATGGGAGAAGATGGCTTCTGCTAGTTCAGTTGCATGTTTAGAGGCTGCTATGCAATTAAGGAGCATACAGTTGACAGGGGGTCCTTCTTTGCTCCTGTTCTCAGTGGATTGGGCTCTAGGTAGGAAGGCTAGGTGGGCTGGGGATATTGTTAATTCAACTATCTGACACTGATTCCCCTCTTGCTCGCATCTGGACTAGCTTTATTATTAACCAACTATTAGAAGCAGTTCCATTTAAGAGGAGCACTGAGCAGTTTGCATCTCGACCATACATCTCACCAGCTACAAAACAATGAAAGCTATGCAGAAATTGTGCCCTTCGGAAATGCAGGAAGAGTCCAGGTAATAAAATCGCTTTCAAGAACTACAAGAAAG
This sequence comes from Lissotriton helveticus, assembly GCF_964261635.1. NCBI lineage: Eukaryota > Metazoa > Chordata > Amphibia > Caudata > Salamandridae > Lissotriton > Lissotriton helveticus. The sequence continues at coordinate 1,594,521,399 of NC_136059.1, read as the reverse complement.
CCCAAGCAGCTTTCAAGTCCGCAGTACGTAGGGAAAAACAAGCAGCTACGCATCAATTCTGGGTGAAGCTCCTCTATGAAAGTAAGAAACCAAACTCAAAGAAAATTTGGTCTCTTGTAAATAGGGGCCAGCGAGGTCGAAGCTGCCATGGAAGTGCAAACATCAGCGCGGATGAATGGAGCCACTATTTATCATCTCATTTTAAGAGTAACAATAAGGAAGTCGACTGTCCCAACTTCCCCATTATGCCCAACGCAAAGGTACTATCCCTGGAGGCTACAAAATCAACACGGCCGGGCCTTAGCCCTTCATTCATTAGTACTTCACCAGAACCCACAAATGCGGCTTGTGGGAATAGCATCAATCCACCTTCAGAGACAACAGCAACACCGGAAGAGCTAAAACATAAGATCTTATGTTTAATTAAGAAAGCTAGAGTGGATGGTGCTCCCAGGCCAAACGGTCTCCCCCAGGCCCTGTTTAAATCGGAAGCCAAATTCTGGTCAGTCCAGCTGACCCCCCTGTTTTCTTACTTCAGGTTAAACAGCACTGTTCCTGAGTCCTGGAGAGGTGCCATCATTCATCCCATATCAAAGGGTGGGAAGAGAAACAACCCCAGTAATTACCGAATTATAGCACTCCTAGACGTTGAGTCTAAATACTATGCTAGCATTCTGTTGGAAGAGCTACTGGCCTGGGCCAAGGAAACTAAGTGCCTCCCCTTCAATCAGATGGGGTTTGTGGCCAATTCTGGTACAACATCTAATCTACTAACCCTATCTGTTTTGATAGAGAAAGCGACAGTCCAACAAACCCACATGAACTGCTGCTTTGTAGATTTTAAAGCGGCCTTCGACCGAGTGCCCCGGGACCTACGGTGGCAAAAATTAAAGTCCTGGGGCGTACCCCGGTCTCTGTTACTTGCAATAGCTCAAATCCATTTTGAAACATGGATTAAAATCAAGCTGGGATAAGGCTCTTATGTCTCCAGGAAGATGGAGACAAGAAGCAGAGTAAAACAAGGCTGCGTGTTGGCCCCACTCCTTTTCAACCAGTTTATATCGGATATTTCTCAAATTCTCGACAGCAATAACAGCCATCCACCCCAACTAGATGGAGTACATATCAATAACCTTTTATACGCCGACGATCTGGTGCTGCTTAGCCATACGAAAGTGGGCCTACAGAGGCTACTTGATGAATTGCCCTCTACACTACAAGTAATTTCTTAGAGCTGAATCTATAAAAAACAAAACCAATCTCCTTTAGGAAGCTAAAGAGGACGCGTGGAGGGTGGCATTTCAACAAGGTAAAAATAGACTCAACAACTCACTATAAATACCTGGGAATATTTCTTGACACCAGAAGATCATTTGTCAAACAGAAAGAAGCACTGAGGACCAAAGCTCTGGCTTTAGAGGTCGCCGCAATGAAATTGTCCAAAAAGCTACTTGGCCCCAGCATAATGCCACTGTTGAAGGTGATGAACGCCAAGATAACTAATTCATTAACGTATGGCCATAGGATCGCGATGGGCACCACAAATACTCTTTTAAACAAACTAATAACCAATTTTTAAACGTGCATTTCATTTGCCAAATCAGCATTGCCGGCACAAGTTCGCCTTGAACTAGGTCCACTTGACCACCATGGCGTAAAGGCTGGTGCATTTATAAAGTTTTGCAATAGACTGCATCATGCCCAGAAGGATTTTTTGGAGGCCAGACTCTGGCAAGAAATTCAGAAAAGTCAAGCCAGCCACAAATATCGGCTCCACCTGAACCATAGTCTACAACAACTTGGTGTTGAGGAATTCTGGGGAACAAATCCCTCCCAGTCTGCATTAAAAGTAGTCATTAAGAAGAGCATCAGGCTGTGGTCCTTCCATTCGGACAGGGCAATACTGTCAAAAAGAAAACACGACGGGGCAGTAATCACAAATTTTGAAAATCGGGTTGTATCAAGTACATTCGCATTTTATTGGAAAAGAAAGTTCTTGGCTCTAAGGATGGGCGAATGGCCTTTTCTGAAGAGCCTCCCAGAATGGCGCCAACCTGATAATTACACCCGATGTAGGCTGTGCGACTACCATACCGAAGGAATGGAACACATAGTTTGCCTATGTCCTGCAGTGCTCACCGTCAGGCGATTTTTACTGCAGGAAGAATGGAATAGGCTTGGAATTTGATGATGCTGCCGAGCCATAATAGCAGCCTTAAACCCGAGCAACACCAAGCTGAACATCGGGTTAACAAAACGTGTTACCAAAGCGCTAAAACTGTTGGAAGCCATTAGTTTCCCCAACTACTCCCCATTATGGCAGCGCTGCACCCCATATATGGGTTCAGTAACTGCTCTCTGACCACCAACAACCCGCTGACCCCAACCTGGCCCTTGAGTTGAACATGAACCACCAAGAATCTCTGCAGAGTTTTAAAGTAAAATGCAAATTTTGTATCTCTGTGTGATTTTACATAGTGTTTTTTTTTTTGTAAGAATATGCTGCAATCGTTTTTATATTGTAAGGGTTTTTAACCAAAACACAATAAAGCTTTTTTACTCATATTTACAAATTTATTATTAATAATTCATATCAAATTAGTTACTAATTATTAACATTGAATTAACACAATTAACATAATTACCAATTAATTATTAATTGTTATTAATCAATTATAATTAGGTAATATTCATTTAATTAACTTAATTAACAATATAACTTAGTAAATACTAAATTATTATTAATAAAATAATTAATTAAATGTTTTCAATTAATTACTTCCCACCCTATTCCCCTACAAACACACAACCCGCTAAGGAATTAAATAACACAAAAATGAAATAACGTAATATAAATTACTTTAAAAAAATTCAAACATACATTACAAAAATAATACATACTTGTAACACATACTAACATACAAAACACAAAACAAATCGATATTATTAGCAACAATATTTTTACAAACGATATTACTAACTTCGATATTATTAAAAACGATATTAATAACCTGCATGTCGATATTCTTAACAACTATATTTTTGCAAGTCGATATCCTGTCCTCTCAATATTAAAACTCGATATTTTTTCCACTCGATATTTTAAATCCGATAATATGACTAGTTACCATATTCATACATAACCCAGCAGTGCATATTAGAAAAAGGGACAAATTACATATCTCATATTTCTTTGTGGTGAAACAAAGTTCAAATGCCGACTTCATCAGCCCGCACGCCCTCCCCTCCGCCGACTACATCCTCCTAGGAGACCTCAACTTCCACCTGGAGAACAACAAGGACCGCAACACCGCCGCCCTGCTGGAAAACCTCGCCAACCTCGGACTCAAGCAACTGGTGAACACCCCCACCCACTACACTGGCCACACGCTTGATCCCGTCTTCTCTTCCAGCAAGTACATCACCTTCAGCCACGCCACCGGACTCCACTGGACCGACCACAGCTGCGTCCACTTCAGCTTCAAAAGAACCACGACCCACCACCACCCGCAACAGGTAACTCACAGGAGCTGGAGCAAGATCACCGCCAACCAGCTCACCACCTCCCTCAGCCAGAGCCCACCCGCCAGCACAACGGACCCCAACGAAGCAGCCCGCAACTTCACACAGTGGCTGACCGCCTGCGCCGACGACCTCGCACCACTGAAGAACCCTCCCAGCAGACCGAGAAGCAAGAAGGCCTCCTGGTTCACCGACGAACTCAAGGACTCCAAGAAGAACTGCCGCACCCTCGAGAAAGCCTGGCTTCTTGACCAGACCACAGACAACATGACCGCCCTCAAACAAGCCACCCGCAAGCACCACCAGCTCATCCGCACCACCAAGAAGAAATCCCTAAAGGATCGACTAGACAACAACGCCCACGACAGCAAGGAACTCTTCAGCATCGTCAAGGAGTTCTCCAACCCCAGCACCGGCAACAACGACATCACTCCCTCACAAGATCTCTGCGACTCTCTCGCCTCGTTCTTCCACCGCAAGATCGCCGACATCCACAACAGTTTCGGCGCTCCACCCACGCACCCAACCATCAAACCAATGCCCCCCACCACCACCCTCCGCACCTGGACCACAGTGACCACCGAAGACACAGCCCGCACGATGAACACCATCCACTCCGGATCACCCACCGACCCGTGCCCCCACCACGTCTTCAACAAGGCCGACTCCACCATCGCACCCCAACTTCGGAACATCATCAACTCCTCCTTCAACACCGCCACCTTCCCGGAGAGCTGGAAGCATGCCGAGCTCAGCGCCCTACTGAAGAAACCAACAGCGGACCCCACCGACCTCAAGAACTTCCGCCCAATCTCGCTCCTCCCTTTTCCTGCTAAAGTCATCGAGAAGATCGTCAACAGACAGCTGGCCTCCTTCCTCGAGACGAACGGATCCCTCGACCCCTCGCAGTCCGGTTTCAGAGCCAACCACAGCACCGAAACCGCCCTCATCGCAGCCACTGACGACATCCGAGCCCTGCTCGACAACGGGGAAACAGCGGCACTCATCCTCCTGGACCTCTCTGCAGCGTTCGACACTGTCTGCCACCGCACCCTAGTTTAACGCCTCAGCAACATCGGCATCCAGGAGAAGGCACTGGAGTGGATTGTCTCGTTCCTCGCCGGAAGAACACAGAGAGTTTGCCTCCCCCCGTTTCGATTTGAGGCCACTGAAGTCATCTGCGGCGTACCACAAGGATCATCACTCAGCCCCACCCTCTTCAACGTCTACATGAGACCTCTTGCAGCCATCGCACGCCGACACAACCTCAACATCATCTCCTACGCCGACGACACCCAGCTGATCCTCTCCCTCACCAGGGACCCCGACACCGCCAGAACCAGCCTACACGAAGGGATGAAAGACGTCACCGAATGGATGAAGACCAGCCGCCTGAAACTGAACTCAGACAAGACGAAAGTCCTCATCCTGGGACCATCACCCTCCGCCTGGTACGACTCCTGGTGGCCCCCCGCCCTGGGCACCGCTCCCAAACCAACAGACCACGCACGCAACATGGCCTTCATCCTGGACTCCTCCCTCTCGATGACCAGACAAGTCAACGTCGTCTCATCATCTTGCTTCCACACCCTACGCATGCTCCGCAAGATCTTCCGATGGATCCGGACCGAAACCAGGAAGATGGTCACCCAGGCACTCGTCACCAGCCGACTGGACTATGGAAACACCCTCTACGCCGGAACCACAGCCAAGCTACAGAGAAGACTCCAACGCATCCAGAACGCCTCCGCCCGACTCATCCTGGACATCCCCCGACGCTGCCACATCTCCTGCCACCTGAGGGACCTGCACTGGCTCCCCGTCAACAAGAGGATCACGTTCAGGCTCCTCACCCACGCACACAAGTCTCTCCACGACCTGGGCCCCAAGTACCTCAACGACCGCCTGACCTTCTACACACCCACCCGCCAGCTACGATCGACCAGCCACACCCTCGCCGCCCTTCCAAGCATCCGAAGAGCCACCGCCGGAGGAAGATCCTTCTCCTACCTGGCGGCCTAAACATGGAACTCCCTCCCCATCCACCTTCGACTGACCCAGGACCATCTCGCCTTCAGAAGACAACTCAAGACCAGGCTGTTCGAACAGCAGCGGACCCCTTCCCCCAAGCACCTTGAGACCCTCCCGGGTGAGTAGCGCGCTATACAAGTGTTATGATTGATTGATTGATTGATGACACGTAGGAGGGGAGGATGTCTCTGGTTGCTTCTCCTTTCTCCGGCCTCCCCCATTTTATTTCTTTCACATCTCCTGGTATTAAGCTTTGTTTGTCCTTTGTACATGGCTTAGGTGAATCGATGGTGTTCTGTCTTTCACTATCAGCGCAGTATCTGTTGATTCAGTGACTGTGTAAGGTCCTTCAAACTTAGGGTCCCATTAGGATGTCGGGTGGATCGCCACCGCTATGCGGGCAGTGGCGATCTGCCTGACATCCTTCCCCGCCCGCCACTCATTTCCCCCGCCAAATTACTAGGGTGGGGGGACCGCTGCGGATGGTAAGACCGTCCAACGCTTTTCCGCCCGGTCAAGGAGTTGACCAGGTGGAAAAGGGTTTCATATGGTGGCGGTGTCTGTTAGACACCGCCATCCATATTAGGGTGTGTGCGGGGATATGCTTTTCCGTGGCGGCAACCCTGCCACGGAAAGGCATGCAGGATTTTCTTGTGGGGGCCTGTTGCTGGCCCCCAGGGACTCTGGGGGGGTGGGGGTGCACATGGGGTACCCCCCTGCACTTCACTGTACAACGTGGCAGGTACCACACGGTGCCTGTCACGTTGTGCATTGAAGTTCACAATGTGCATTTTTAGCATTGCGGCGGGCGGTGATTTCAGCACCGCCCGCCGCAAGGTTACAAATGCTGGATGCGCCCGCCAGTGTGGTGGGCGCATCCTAATGGCCCCCACAGGACCACCGCCCTTATGGCGGGCTGTCCCATTTTACGTCGGGCCATCCTAATGGGCCCCTTAGGGCCTTTCCACTTCCTGCTGACCTTCTTAATGTACACTGTGTCTCCTGGTTGTGGGACCGCATCTGGCTTTGCAGGATCATTGTAGCTTTTGTTGGTACCGTAAAACATGTTTAGGAAACAATTCTGCTGCCTTTGTTAGTTGAGACAAATAGCCATACATTTCTTTTCCTGTACCTCACTACTTTTTTCTGCATCTGTTTTTCTTCGGGATAGAGGATGCTGCATTTTAATAGTCCTCCCTGTCAATATCTGATGGAGTGTGAGGTGAAAATCAGTACTTGGTGTGTTTCGTAGTGCATATAATGCAATTGGAAGGCAGTGTAACCATATTTTGTTTAAATTTGCTGACATTTTGCTAATTTTGTTTTTCAGAAGCCCACTGAGGCATTTTACAATTCCATTACTTTGTGGGTGATAAGCTGAAGTCAGTTTATGCTTCATTCCTAACATTTCTGTGATATGCTTGAAGATATAATTTGAGAAATATGTTCAATTATCTGATCTTATTGCTTCTGGCTCACCCATCTAGGTATAACCTCTGTTACTAGTAAGTTAGCAGCTGATTTAGCACCACAATTTACACATGGGCCTTCTTCTATCCATATTGAAAATCGACAAACTACAACTAATAGATATCTGTAGTTGTTGCACTTATCTAACATATCTACAAAGTCAATGTGCAATGCCCGGAAAGTACCTTGTAGGTGTTGTATTGTTGCGGTGATCACTTTTAGAGTTGGTTTTGGGGAATATTATGACAGGTTTGGCACTCACTTAAATACATATTTACCATCTCATGTAAGTTTGGTATGAGCCATTCCAATTGCAACTCAGTGCATATAGGAGTAATGGCAGTCTGTGCAGGATGATGTATTTGATTTAAAGCAATGATCATTAGCTGTTGGGGCATCACTGGTTTGCCTGTAGTGCTTTGCCTGAATATCCAGTCAGTACTAGATTATTGACATCCTCTCTGTTTCCAGAGATCTTTCCCAAACTCAGATGCTGCCTCTTGCACTTCTCTGAGATGTAGCTGGGAATTCTCAACATATGGTATTTTTCTTGACATGTTTATCTCATCTGTCCTATTCTCTTCATTCTCCTCTTTTTGCCCTGCATAGAATATTTGGTGTGTTTGTTGTGTGCCTCTAGCTGCTTTTTGTTGCTATTTGATCTGCTAACTCATTTCTTCTAGACAGAAAGTCCTGTGCTCCAGTGTGTGCTGAACATTTCACTACCATCACTCTATTTGGTAATTCTAGCGTTTCAGTGATGAGTTCTAAAATTTCTGCTGGTGTTCCATCATTTTAGAGGAATCAAACACCCACGGTTTGACATAATTAAAGAGGCCTACAAATTGTTGCAACTCTTTCACTGTTTTAGGCTCTGTCTTTTTCCTGATACACTCTGCTCTTTCTGTTATACATCTTCGTCCTGAGGGGGATATTAATAGGCCCATGTAATGCACTACGGTTACTGCGTATTGTAATTTATCTTTTTCAACTCTGTACCCTCTTTGTGCTAACATGGTTAACAAATTAGGGGTCTCATTTCTGCACTGCTCTTCTGACCTGCTACTTATTAGAATGGAATCAACATATTGCAGCAGAACACTGTCACACTGGATGTTTTAAAGGTAATTTTTGAATACCCTGTTAAATATACTATTAGACTCACAGTACCCTTGTGGCAGACAAGTATACAAATACTGGGTTCCTCTATAGGTAAATGCTGTTAGGTATTGTCTTTCAGGGTGCAGGGAAAGCATTTTTCTAATTAGCACTGAAAAAAGTGTTGCATCAGCTGGAATGTTTGCCAATATTATTGACGGATCTAGGACCACTGGGAACTCGGGTACCGCTATAACATTGAGTGGGCGAAAATCCTGAACCACCCTCCATGGATCCCCCTTTGATTTCTTTACTGGGTATCTAGGAGTATTGCAGGGTGAAACTCCTGGATATAGTACTCCCTGCTGCACCAATGCTGTAATAGTAGGTGCTATCCCCTCATTTGCTTCTTCAGACAAAGGATACTGCTTAACCCTAGATAAAAGTGCTCCTGCCTTTATGGTAATATTTATTGGTGTTCCTTGCTGTATCAAATCTACATCGTATGGTCCTGTTGTCCAGAACTGTGGTGGTACATTTGCTAAATCTTGGTCTTTCATAGAGTTGGGAATTGGTTTGAATGTGTTTTCTTTTCTATTATTCACCACCACAGTGGAAGTTGTTGGCTTACTGTCTCCAAACAGTTGTTCATCACGTAGGTCTCCTAATCTTAGTCCATGGTTCTTAAATATTACACATGCCCATGTTGCTTGGTGCTTGTCAGTGGCCAATAGTATACCATGGATGGGAGTTATTACAATTTCATCTATGGTTATCAAGAGTAGCATGTCCTGCAACTGCTGTGATGGGGGTGTTCCTTGGCATCTGGACAGGAGTTCTTTAGGTATTTCTACTAATCTTCCCTTCAGTTGGGGTGCATTTGCTATTATACCATATACTCCCCTTAGAAATCTTTTTTCTTCAGTGGGCCTGGCTCTGTATTGTTTATTGATCTCTCCTCTCATAAGTAACATCATTCCGCTTTTTTCTAAAACCCCTGGATTTTGTAGACCAATGTGCCATCTGTGCCAAAATGTATAGTCATATTTAGTTTGGAAATCATATCCCTTCCTAAAAGATTAGCGGCAGATGATGATGAGTATAACGGTTTTCCATCTACTAAAGCTTCTCCTGTTTCCATCTCACTGTTTCTGGAAATGGAACGCTATTTACTGCCCCAGAGAATCCTTGTGTGTCCATAGCTGTATTTGATAATGGGATCTTTCCTTCTTTGATGCATGATTTTGTTGCCCCTGTATCTACTAGGAAGGTATATAGAATTTTGTTTATGGCAACTGTCACAGTGGGTTCCTCAGCCAATCTGTGTGTCACTGATAATACTAAACACATTTGAGGGCACTGTGGGTCCCTTTATTGTATGTATTGTTGTTGCTGATCATTGTCTCACATATTCACATAGAATGGATTTGTTCCTGCCATTACTACCATTCCTCCTTATGTTTGCTGTCTTAAAGGGTTTCTTTGCTGCTGCTGGATTTGTGAATTCTGATAACCTTGGAAGTTATTTTGCTGGGGTGGAATAAAAATGTGTTGTCCTTGTACCGAGTTAATTTGCAGGAGTGTTTTCTGCATCTGTTGTCCCTGTTCCTGTATCTGCATTGCCTGTGCCTGCTTATCGGCTTTCTTGTAACTGTGCTCTCTTGCCATGTGGCCTATTTTATGGCAGTAGAAGCATTCTATCGCCTTTCAGTTGCCCTCTAAAATGTTCTTTTCCCCTTCCACTACTTGACCGGTTCCATCTGTAATATTGCTGCTGTGGTTGTCACATTATATATGGGTGCCGTGGCAGCCAATACTGCCCCTTCTGATGTTGTCTTTTAAAATTTCTGTTGTACTAGTCTAGCAGTTGCTCTTTCATTTTCTGTTTATTTTTCTTTCTCCTTTCCTACTTTCTTTTTGGAAAAGTGTATAATATGCGCCAGGAATTCCATCCATGGCTTTTCTTCCAACCCCACTATATGCTCCAAATTGGAATGCACATCTGCTGGTAGCCATGTTTTTATGTTATAGAAGAATATAGTGTTACTTCCTTCATACTCCCATGCTTTCCCTGTCTCTTGACTCCACATTTCTTTCATTCTATTTATATATTCAGCAATATTTTCATCTGATCTCATTGTTTCTGCCATCATGCCTCCTATATCTGGTTTATTGAGATCGTTTTTCCCTAGTGCTTTCCATATTTCTGTTCTGTAATTGTGAAATTGAGATCCATCAAACTGTTTTGAAACTGTTGTCAGTTTGACTCCCACTTAACCCACTCAATAGACTTTTATATCTCCTATAGCTAAGGTCAATCCTGCAGTATGTCTTTCAAACCTACTTATCAGCTCTGTCTGACAGGGCAGTAATTTGTTTTGTAGTCCTTCTTTGTCCATTTGTGGCCATGGGGTATAAATTAACTGGGCTGCTCCTTTCTGAATTAAGGGTAATTGCATTATTCCATTATTTATTGCATTGGTATCTATATCATTATGGCCTTCCCTTCCACAAATTCCTTGTTTAATTTGGCTTCTAGATTGTTGTATTGAATACTTTTCCCACACTCCAAGACATTGTTTAATATAATCATAATCCCAGTCAGGGTCTCCCTCCCCACTCATGATGCATCTTTCTGCTATTCCCATGTGATCTGGGTCAAATGATCCTTCCCTGGGTCATAGTCTCCTCTGGGGGCCCTGTCCTTCTGTCCATCAGCTAAATAATCACAGAAGGGGTTCACATATATATCTCCTTCCTTTTCAGATAATATCTGTTTAGGTGTGAGATCTCTACTTCTTACTCTATTATTACTTCTCACATTGCAACATTGACAGCTGAACTCATATTTCTAGTTGTCATTCCTGGTCTTCTTACTTGCTCTCCTAAATGTGCCGGTAACCTGTCTGCTATTCTATTGAAGTTTGCACTTTTCATCCTTGGTACTGTCACTGTTTTCTCCTACTGCGTTATCTACATTTGACACTTGTGTTGATGAGAGTGGTGGCATAATATTATGATTATGTATATTCCCTGACATGAGTGTGTGTGGGGATGCGGGCATTGAGGAATAGTGTGACAGTGCTTGTACTGGTGATTCGATTAGGTCTTCTAATTCTTCCTCTTCTTTCTCTATGTTTCATTCTCCTTCTGAGGCAGCATCTGTTTCTCCTCATACTGGACCCAATTATGTGCTGCATCTTTTAATTTGTCATGTCTTATTTTGTTTTGTTTTTTAAATAAAAGGTGCCCTGTTCGCCATCTTCCAATTATAGGTCCAGTTCCCACATTTCTTTGAGCTAACCCTGTTTTCTGTGTCTGTACCCCTTTTGGATTTTGTTTAATAGTTGTAGGATTTTGGTACTTTTGGTGGGTTTTCATATCCTGCTGCTGGGGGCAATTGATTTGGGTACATTCTTAAATATGAAGTGGTTGTGCGGGGTGTCGTGGGCTCTGCCTCTGTGTCTTTATTCTTATCTTCAAGGGGGTGTTAATTGCCTGTTACTTTTTATTCTCAGAGCTGTTTTTAAATATAGACCATAAGCTAAGAATGAACTCCCTTTTAATTTCTTTCCTTTATATTTAGTTCTGATGAATGTTAATGTGTGCGATACAAGGTCTTTATCAAATGAACCATCTTTTGACCATGCATGTGAATTTTTTGTTGTTTCCTTGTGCCATTCTTGGTTATATTTGCTTATTCTTTTCATGTTGATTGGTAATGTCTTTAGAATGTGTTCTAGAGGAGACTCTATTTTAACATCTGAATGCACATCTTTTTTAGTAGATTTGTAAGAATCACTACTTTTTCTATTAATCTTGTATGCCAGTAATATGTGTTGCATTCTGCATGCAATGTGTCTAAGCTTTTTATCTAGTATTTGGTAGTTGACTGCCCTTCTATCTGTTTGGACTATTTTAGTTCTCTTTAGAGCCTTTATTTATGTGTTTCAAAAATATTTGTTTATTTATTCAAAGGTACATCTGATGGGAACCATATCTGCAGAGTGGTATCATGAGTTTGCCAGTCCTCAATGGACTTACTCTTTTAGATTTATGTTCTCTTCAGATCTTCCAGACCTGGTCTGGGGTTGACTCTCTAACATTAGAATGAAGTTTGGTCTATGCCTTTTAGACCTATTTCTTCTCTCTCTCTCTCTCTCTCTCTCTCTCTCTCTCTCTCTCTCTCTCTCCCCTTCTTTCGCTCTCTCCCTCTCTCTCTGATGTGCTTTCCTTACCAGCCTGCGGTGTGGAGCTTACTTATGCATACCCTAGATGCCTTGTGCATGTTTAACATTACACATTTTTTTTTTACTTTATCACAACCTTACTCCAATTGTTATAAGTCAAGAGTTCAGCATTGGCCTCACCTTATCACAGCCACCACCTCAGATGGAGAACTTCCCATGAGAAGAGACAGACTGTTGATCAAACAGGCATCTGCTTACCTTCTTAAAGAAATGTGCAGTCCTATTCCCAATGGGGCAGTCTCCTGTCTGTTGGTTGCTGTCGGCGATGACCCCATTGACCTACTGGCTCGCTCGACAGAATGTTGGTTAGACCTTGATTGAAGTAGAACAACAAGCAAGAGTGAGTGATAAAGTATAAAGGTTTTCTTTTACAGCAGCTGGGAGAGTGAGGAACCCTGGTAGGATTGCCACCCAACTCTCAAATTGGCTACAGCAGGTAGCCCTTTACATAGTGTATTTTTGTTGAATCAATTAAGTTATGAATAAAACGTGGTCAGTATTTTAACAAGTAAACAGATGAAGTCTGGCCATTTGAGTGCTCAGTCACCTTGCATAACTTTATGTCCCTTCACAGAAAGGAACGTGATACTAAATGGACTAAATCAGAGTCTTTATCCATTGAGATACACCAATTAAACTACCTCCAATTAAGATGAGAGGGCCAATCAATTTTCGCAGGTATGCATATCAAGCGATCTAGCCCCAGCTATCTGAAAGTGATAGGTAGTCACTCTAAACTGTTTACCCACTTGTCATACCAAACATAACTCGAATGTGTAAGCTATTTAAGTATAATAATGCCCTCTATTGTAAAATATGTCATTAATGATTATGGTGAAAAACTGTTTTTTTTTAATACACCATATGATGCTTTTCTACATTTGTGTCTTCACCATTTCCTTTACTGTGTAATTATGTATTTGTTTTTACATAGTTGGCAATTTGAGTTATGAGGGTAGTACTGTAAAGGGTCCCAAGAGTTGGATTCACTGGACTTGTTAAATTCCTTAATTGCTTCTCTCCTAGTCCCTTATTGAATCCATAAGGAGTCCTCAATCCCTTTTATAACTTAACTCACGGTTTGTGAACCGGGGAGGTATTGATATTACCTTGCTAAATTAGCAGCCAAAATGGAAGGCATTAAGATCCTAAGTTATAGTGAGGATCAATTTAATAAAATAATTAATGGGACAATAAAAAATATCCCTGCTGCCCAAATTAATAACACCGATGAGGAAGAATGGCGCAACTTATGGAACTCTAAGAAAAAAATAATACGGACCGAACTTCACTCTGACTTTTTGATTGATTACTGTAAAAATGGGATAATTCCGAAGGGGTTACAGGTAACAAACGAACCAGGGATTTTTATAGGGAATCATAAATTTATAGAAAAATTGACCCTAGTCGCGAACAGATGCAGCCGTGACTGTATGCTTTTAATTATAGAAACAGCATCAGACATACTAATAGTGGAAAGACAAGAACTAAAAGATCTTGAAAAGAAACTAACAGAGTACAGCACTGGTTGATGCTGTAAAAAAAAGTAGAAGACATCCAAAAAGATGTAGATGGATATAGGGATTTTTTATTTAACAAAAAGAGTAATAAATTAAGAAAAGAAGTTGCAAAGTTTGACACAGAATTTATTTACCCATATCTGCAAAAAGATTACTATGACCGCCCAAGAGAGACACCTCAATACCGAAAACCTTGGCAACAACACCAGGGGAATAATTATCAAAAGAAAAAAGTTAGATTCTTCGATACTTCTTATACCAGTTCTGACAGTAAATCAGAACCACAGACTGAGAACAGAAATACTGGCAAAGAGAACGATACTGCAAAAGGGCCGAATAGAGACTCCCTCTCTTTTTTAGAACAACGACATACCTATGTGCAACAGAGAGGGAGGGGCAGAGGGAGGGGCAAGTACGTGCCTCAACTTCAATATCAACAGAGACCCAACACCAGGAGCCAGAAGAATTGGGACATGTAAACAAAGCCTCTGTAATTAACCTGTCAGATGTAGAATTATCAATAGTAGAAACTAAGTTACTGGAAAAGGGACTGGGATATGCGATCACTTCTCCGGTTGACAGATTCAGTCTCGAAAGGGACCTCCAAAATTTTTTCAGGAAAATAAGGAAAATAAGATTAATGTCATTCTTTGAGGATAAAGACAGGCCACCTTCACTTAATAAATCTGGCTTAAAACCCAAATCGACATGGACCCCGCAGAGTGGCCAAGTAGACAAACATATCGAAGCTTTTGAAATAGCAGTCACCAAAAGCGTCTCAGATGTCCTAGAACAAAAAAACTGGATTGATTTCAATCTCAGCAGAGAAGAGAGAGAGACTCTTATTAAGTTGGAGAACAATCAGGGGCTCACAATCAAACCGGCCGATAAAGGCGGAAGTATTGTGGTCATGGCAACTACACAATACAATAAAAAAATGGCACAACTTCTTAACAACAAAGAACATTACCAAAAGTCAAGCAGAAACGAGTGGTCCACACTCGAGAACATGATCAAGAGGATGTTAGATTATGCCAAAGAGGATAATATAATCTGCGATGAGGAGTACAGATTCTTGCTAAACCAAAACCCTACAGTACCTGCACTATATGGACTTCCAAAAGTCCACAAGAATTCCACTGATCCCCCGATGCGACCCATAGTGTCCAGCATAGGATCATTTACGGAGCCTTTGAGCAAATATGAAGATACCTTTTTACAACCCCTTGTGATTACACAAAAAGCCTACATCAAAGACACTGCTTCCATCATTAGAAAAGTAGAAAACCTACCCTTCGACCCTGAAACACAGTACTTAGTCACGTTAGATATAGAGGCATTATACACGAACATACCTCAAGACAGTACCATCGATATGATTACCAACCTCCTTTGTCCAAGTGGAAATGACCCAACTGCGCATGAATCATTTATCATCAACTGCGTAACTACTGTTTTAAAAAATAATATTTTTTTGTTTAACAAAGAATTTTTTAAACAAACAAAGGGCACCAGCATGGGAGCGACCTGTGCTCCCAGCTTGGCATGCCTTTACGTGGCACAATTTAAAGAAATGCACATATTCGACGCGGTTGCCCCTTTCTTTGAAAATATCTCGACATGGTCAAGATACATAGACGATATTTTTTTTATCTGGACGGGAACTGCTGAAACATTAGATGATTTTATTTCCTGGTTAAATTTAGGTGACAGAAATCTTAAATTCACGAGTCACTATGACCAACAAAACTGTGAATTCCTAGATATAATTATTAAACATGAGTCAGGTAAATTACAGGTTGAATTATTTACCAAAAAAACAGACAGAAACACGGTGCTCCATTACAAAAGTCACCATCCTCCCTGTCAGAAGAACAACATCCCGTTTGGGCAATTTTTAAGATTAAAACGTAATTGTTCAAAGAATAGTGATTTTTTAAAACATGCTGATGTGCTCTCAACAAAACTAAAAAACAGGGGCTATCCGAATCGGATGGTGAAACAAGCGTTCAAAAGAGCACGATTTTTCAATAGAGAAAATCTTTTCCAAGAGAAAAATAAAGATACGCAAACAGAGAAAAGGCTAGTATTTGTGAGCAATTATAGTGGAATTAGTAACAAAATAAAGAACATAATCAACCGTAACTGGAACCTTATGACCAAAAAGAATAAAGAGAAAGTTCAGAAACCAATGTTTGCCTTTAGACGCAACCGAACGATTAAGAACAGTTTAGTGCATACCTATCGGGAAGACAATAAGATCAAGCAACCGACTATTGACAGTAAGCCACTCCCCCAGGGGACGTTTCCATGCAGCAACTGCTCAAACTGTGCGAACATCATTAAAGGTGACTGTATAGAACACAAAAAAATAAAACATAAAATAAAATCGTTCATTAACTGTAGGACCAAAAATATGGTGTACCTAATCAAATGCCCATGTGAGTATATATACATAGGCGAAACATCCCGCGAAAAAGGATTAAGAATCAATGAACATAAATCTGCCATTCGCTGCCAAAAAGTCGGTGCCCCTCTTACAGACCATTGGTAAACAGCAGGACATGGTATAAACGATATAAGTTGGTGCGGGCTAGAGCTAACCACCCAAAGCAGCAGAGGAGGAAATACTGACATAAAAAGGAAAAAACGTGAACAATTCTTTATGTCCAAATTTAACTCAGCCAGAGATGGACTGAATACGAAAGAGGACTGGGAAAGGATCTTGTAACGAGCCTTAGGTATTTTGGACTTGAGAACTAGATTCTAATAGTCACATATGTAACGGGTTACACAGAAATGGTGACATTATGTGCCAACTTATAAACACCATAAGTGATAGACATTAGGTTTAAAGCATCAATAGTCTGTGCAAACTACGAGGGAACGGTATATACAATAAAAAACTACAATTGTATTTCTTCTAACGTGCAGCTCATATTGATGACGAACGCAGACTGCGCAAAATAGAGATAAAAAACTACATGAGTAGTTCTGTGATGATGAGTTGCACGTCATTCACATAAAACTGCGAGCAAACTCTCGCGGCAAGCTGACCTAAAAAAATACCGCGATAACTTGCTTAAATACCAAGTGCTTTGGAGCTAGCAGAACGCAATCGTTGATGAAGAATACGAGGAGCTGAGAGGGTCGCAGGGAGGCCGACATTGAAGGAAAAGGTAGGACCTGCTGCCACTGTGCATTTGGTAATTATTTCAAATATTAGACTAGCCGTACGTGTAATCTAACTATAAACTGACCCGCAGCTATCGTGCTCTGCACGGCATTATGTAAATGTTTTCTGAGCCGTGCATTTATCTTAATTAAATACCGGAAACGCAGCACTACGTAAATGTTTTACTTGCCGGATGTGTGGTGTAATGATAACTCGACTCGTAGCCATCTCGCTCCATACGGCATTGTGTAAATGTGTGCCTAACCGTGCATTTGTCTTAATCAAGTACCTATAGTATCAATTTAATCACCCGAAAAAAGTAATATCGGCATTACGGTAATGATTTCTAAGACGGATTACAACCAAAGGCAGAAAAATGCTGGAGAAGGAAATATCTCGGGTTAACGATGTATAAAAAATATGTGTCCCAATGAAAAGCTTTTTCTTCGCAATAGTACACTACTAATTGTGGGTCAGCAAAAGATCAGTAAAATTTAATCGTAATGCTGACACCCTAAGTTGCTATAGTTTCAATGTGGAAATAAACATAACAGCAGTTACTAGCATAGCAGTCTCTGCAAATTAATCAAATAGATTCGTAATAAAATAATTACACAATAGGGATACAACAGAGCAAAAGAGATATAATTGTTATAATCCCACGCAGGTCTAATTGAATAAGACGTGAGGAACGAAAACTCAGCGCTGATCGAGAATTAAAAGAACCCAGTCACGCTGCAGTAAGGGTCGTTTAACCCTTTGTTGTAGGTGAGTACCATGGTTAATATAAACTTACCTACACTAGATGATTATTGGTGATGTATTATGAAGGGCACTATGTGTTTAAGTGCACGTATTTTGTTATAGGTAGTTACTCCCAAAATACGCGGTGGCACCCCTCCAGCAACATCCTCACCACTGGGTTCCTGAATAGAACAGGTAATTTAAAAAGTTATGAATAAAACGTGGTCAGTATCTTAACAAGTAAACAAATGAAGTCTGGCCATTTGAGTGCTCATTCACCTTGCATAACTTTATGTCCCTTCACAGAAAGGAACGTGATACTAAATGGACTATATCAGAGTCTTTATCCATTGAGATACACCAATTAAACTACCTCCAATTAAGACGAGAGGGCTAATCAATTTTCGCAGGTATGCATATGAAGCGATCTAGCCCCAGCTATCTGAAAGTGATAGGTAGTCACTCTAAACTGTTTACCCACTTGTCATACCCAACATAACTCGAATGTGTAAGCTATTTAAGTATAATAATGCCCTCTATTGTGAAATATGTCATTAATGATTATGGTGAAAACATGAAGTACCTCATTGAAAAATAAAGAAAGTGTCTTTTTTTTTAAAAAAAAATAGAAATTTTTGTTACGAATGTTTCTAATTGTATGTTTTCTTTGCATAGAACTGTTTTGTCCTGATGAAGGTGATATCATAATACACCGAAACGCTGCGTCGACAACCTTTGATAATTGGACATCTTTGACAATTGTGATTTTTTAATTGCATATATTGTGAATAATATGACCCTGTATGATTGTATATGCGTATAAGGATTAACCTTTTCCTTAAACAAAAAAGACCTAAAAATTATTTTAACATATGGCATTTTATTGATGTGAATTATTTGTGATTTTATTGATTTGTAATAAACTGTTTATTTTTTAATACACCTTATGATGCTTTTCTACATTTGGGTCTTCACCATTTCCTTTACTGTGTAATTATGTATTTGTTTTTACATAGTTGGCAATTTGAGTTATGAGGGTAGTACTGTAAAGGGTCCCAAGAGTTGGACTCACTGGACTTGTTAAATTCCTTAATTGCTTCTCTCCTAGTCCCTTATTGAATCCATAAGGAGTCCTCCCTTCCTTTTATTACTTTTTGTTGAATCATACATACTAACCATGTGAAGGATAATGGCCATATTTGAGCAACATTACACAATTAAAGCAAAGCCTCTCACCCTCCTTCATTCATTGGTGCAATCACTCCCACCCTCCTGACTACGTGTTCTAAATGCTATCCAGCTACATATTATATGGTATGTGTAATCTATGAGTCGTAAAACTCAGCCCCATCAGAAGGTGTTATCTAACTGCATGTTATTTGATTTGTGCAATCTGACTAAGTCTATCTGACTATGTGTCTATTTCTACATCCTCAACATAAAGAGAGCACTTGATCTTACTCTTGTTGCAATGTATTTTGATCATCCCTGTGTCTTATCTTTCCATACTAAATTGACCTCAAAGCTGATTGGTTTAGTTGCATCACTGCCCTGGTTACACCTCCTTGCACGATCATTCACTGGAGGAACTGTCAATATCGGTTTGTTTGATGTAACAGGGACTTTGCGATTTGTTTGTTTTATTGATTTCTAGCTCCCATCAGTATGTATCAAAAGTTACAGCTGTTCTCTCTCTGAGCCTGTCAACTGTAATTTATTAACTCGAAGCATTGGGGACATACTGCTGTCTAATCACGTATAGTCCTGTATTGTTAAAGGTGAGGCTATTTAGTGATAATTTCTCTGGGTCCTCAAAGTCTGTACTAACACTTTCTATACTAACAATATATAATAATTGCTTAGTATTTATCCTGATTTTAGTTAGGTAGGAGTAAGAATAGTAATTGTTTTTGGTTTAGTGTCCAGTACTTTCTCTGAATTTAGTTAGTTTGGAGTAAGAATAGTATTTTGTGTTTCTGGTTTAGTGTCAGCATTTTCCCTTAATTTAAATAGGTTGGAGTAGAAATAGTAATTGTTTCTAGTTTAGTGTCCAGCACTTTCCCTGAATTTAGTTAGGTTGGAGTAGGAATAGTCATTTTTTATGGTTAAGTGTGTGAATGTGTGTACTTAATGTTTTGGTTAACCCCGTAACTGCTGGGCAATTTCCCCCCAAGTGCTGAGCCTTTCTTGGATATTTGGGGTCATTTGTGCTTAGGGGTTCATAACTTTTTTTCCACATAACCTATCCATGTCAAATTTGCATCCTTTTTTTCCAACATCCTGGGGATCCTAAAGGTACACAGGGTTTCTGGATTCCCTTGGAGGGGACTGAGAAATTAGCCAAAATACAACAAAATGTTGGGGTTTGGGGGAACATTTGGAAAAAAAGTGCTGAAAATGAAAGTGTCTGTTTTTCCTCAGCAAATTGTATCAACTAATGGTTTGCTGTGCTAAAATCATCAACTTCCCAGCTTTAAGGAACAGGCAGACCTTTGTCAGAAAAACCAACATTTTCTTCACAGTTTTGGCATGTTAGTGGGACATAGCCTAGTTTTCCTATTTTTTTGTGCTTTCAACATCCTTTCAGTTAGTGGTAGAAATTGATGTGAAATTAATAATGGATCCTAGAAATCTATACATTTCTGAAAAGTAGAGAAAATCCTGAATTAAGCATTTGTGTAGATCCTTCAAGGTTTTCCTATAGAAAATAACAGTTGAAATAAATAATATTGAAAACAAGTTGAAAAAAACAGCCATTTGTGCCTGCATTTTCACCTGTAACTTGTCTAGGTATGGCAGAGATTTAAAATCAATATCCCATTACATTCACTGGTCCCTTCTGCTTGTCAGGGGTATATAGGACTTGTAAATTCACCAAGAACCCAAGGTGCCCAGAGACAATAACTGAGCTGCACTTTGCAATGGTTTTTCATTGTATACCGGATATACAGCAATTCACTTTCTATAAAATATAAACAGTGAGAAATAGGTATCAAGGAAACATATGTATTTCAGAAATGGGAACAATATGTGAGCAGTGGTATAACTCCAAATATGTGGGTACCTATCCTTGCATGTTAATTAGAGGGCATTTTTTAAAATGACTTCTTTTTTTACACACCGTCTTCTATTTTGAAGGCAGAAATGCATAGAAAGTCAATTTCAGAAAACACTTGTTCTACTATTCTGTGTTCCCCTAAGTCTCCCAATAAAAATGATACCTCACTTGTGTGGGTAGGCCTAGTGGCTGTGACAGAAAACAGCTAAAAAACACAACGTGGACGCATCACATTTTTTCCTGTGAAAACGGACCCTTTTTTCACAAAGTGCCTAGCTGTGAATTTTGGATCCAATCTCAGCTGGAACATAGGGAAACCTAGCAAACCTATACATTTTTTAAAACTATCCAACCAGGGGAATTTAGGATGGGGTGACTTGTGTGGCTCTCACAAGGCTCTGTTACACAGAATCCCTTGCAAACCACAAACATTGTCTAAAACACATTTTTCACACATGACTGTGATGAAAACTTATGAAATTCATTTGGGAACCACAAACTACCTCCTACCAAGCATTCTACAAAGTCTCACAATAAAAATGGTACCTCACTAGTTTGGGTAGGCTTAGTGTCCGTGAAAGGAAACATCCCAAAACAAGACGTGGACACATCACATTTTTCCAGTGAAAACTGGCCCTTTTTCGCAAAGTGCCTAGCTGCGGATTTTGGACTCTAGCTCAGCCGCCACCTCGGGAAACCTTGCAAACCTGTATATTTTTGAAAACTAGACACCCAGGAGAATCCAAGATGGGGTGATTCTGTGAATATATCTGCTGTGCTCCCAACAAGTTTGGTTGCATCCCCCTGTGGGCACACTTCTGATGCCTCAACTGAGGTTGTAAACTTTAAATAAATGCTTCAATGAAACTCCTGTGAAATTTATCTATTTGTTTTTATTCCCTCAATTTATGTTTGATTTCTTGCATTTTAATTTTCTTCACTTGTAAACATTGTTATTCATTATTATTCATGAATCTCCAATGCATTTCGAGCCACTAGGCTCTTCATCAGGGAGCAATTCTATAAAAACGAAAAGGATTATGTGTTTATTTATTAACGTGCTATATTACCAGTTACAAAGCCACATTGAAGAAATACAAAACCACTCTTATTACCACTAAAACTGCATTCTTTGCGAACAAAATCGAATCCGCCGCCAATGCCCCCAGGGAAATGTTCAAGATTGTAAAGCTCTTGACAAAAATCCCAGACCCCCCTGTAAAAGCAGACGAGCAGAACACAAGATGTGATGACATGGCGAACTATTTCCAGACCAAAATACACAAAATTCTTGAGACGATCCCGGTATTGGACCGGCCTCATATCATAGTGTACCTCCCCCGGAGGAAAGAAGTGAATGTCCAACACTTTCCGAGTTTGCCCCCCTCACGGAAGAGCTTCTCCCCTCTCTGTTGAGGAGTATAAAAAGTGGATCACCACGAGATCCAGTCCCCATGAAAATACTTAACCAGGCACTTCCAAACATCAGCGAACCCGTAATTAAGATGGTTAACACCTCCCTGGAATCGGCTACGGTCCCAAAGGCATGGAAAGTGGCCATGGTCAGATCCCTGATTAAAAAGCCGAACCTCGATGTGTGTGGTTTTTGGACCCTAGCTCGGCTGGCACGTAGGGAAACCTAGAAAACCTGTACATTTTTTAAAAGAAGACACCCAAGGAAATCTAGGAAGGGATAACTTTTGTGGCTCTCACCAGGTTCTGTTACCCAGAATCCCTTGCAAACATCAAACTCTGTAAACAAAAACACATTTTCTTCACATTTCAGTGACGGAAGGTTCTGGAAAATGAGGGAGCCTTGAACTTCCACCATTACAGCATTCTCCTAAGTCTCCCAATAAAAATGATACCTCACTTGTGTGCGTAGGTCTTGTGCACGTGACAGGAAATGGCTCAAAATGTACTGTGGTAGGACATTTGTGCCGGTGCGGTGATCCCAGACAGAATTGTGAGGAAAATGTAGGGTTTTTTTAGCTAAATTTGCGGTTTGCAGAGGATTTTGGGTATGAAAATGTTGGGTTATTCATGCAAACCACACCTCCCTAAACTCCCTCGGCTGTCTAGTTTCAGAAATAAGTGGGTTTGGTAGGTTTCCCTAGATGGCCACTGAGCACGGGACCAAAAACGCAGGTGCATCCCTTACAAAACCATGTTGTTTTGCGATTAATAATTTTGATGTCTCCCCAAAAATTTTTGGGCCCTTGCCTGTCAAGGGTACTCGGCCCACCCATACAAGTGTGGTACCAATTTTATCAGGCGACCTGGGGGAACGCTGGGAGGTAGGAAATTTGTGTCAGCTTGGTGGTCCCACAACTTTCCCACACAGAAATGTGAGAAAAGTGTAAGTTGTTTCAGCTAAATTTGAGCCACAATCCAGAAGTTGCAACCGTGAACTGTGCATGAGACAGAAAGAGAGCAAACTTATCCTATGTATGGACACTGTGAATACAGGACTTAATAAAGATGTAGAAATGCACTACTAGCTGTACAAATGACCAGTCGTCCACTTGAGGCTATCTCCAGCACAGATGTGATCTATCTGTCTGTATTTCAGTATCTTTTCTTCAAATCACCCAATCAGACCTTTCTCATTCCTCAATTTCTTTCCCTTGGCCTTCCTTGCAGCACCCTTCCCCATTTAATATCTTTACAGAGTATCTTTTGCCATCCATGTGAAAACGTCATTATTTCAAACCTCTTCCGACCACCGACCAGCTAAGTATATGCACCCCATACTAGTGTTGCCTGCAATTTGACATACCAATTTGTGTTCATACATTTGTGACGCCTACCATAGATGCGTCTGCCCAGATTACACTGCTTCCCCCTTGTAAAGTTGGGCACTAGGCCCGTATTACGGTGAACATGGAGACGCAGACACAGGGTAGTATGTTAGTAGAACTGCTCCCGGGCACGAGCGCTCGGCCCCCTTTATTAGCCAGGTCACCTGACTCGTGACGCTGGTGGTGGGTGGGTGCATCAGTGTGGGTTACAGATTGTAAAACACTAGAACGTGTCCAGCAGGACACTAAATTCCTCCCCAACTTAATAAAAGTTGAGACTAAACAAAAGTCCGAACCTGTGGGAGGAAAAACCACAAAAATATGCAATCTCCTAACTTTTGAAGGAGTCTCTTCAGCTGCTTGCTAAATAACGACGGTGGAAACTTTCAGCTGAAATGTTCGTTCTCTTGGGCTTGGCGTCCTGGTCCTCGGTGGACGTGTTCTTCTGGACTTGCGCCATGGCAGGGTGTTCTTCAGTCCATTGAGATCTTGCTTTCGGGGTGATGCCGAACAGGATTACCAGACGGTAGCCATGATGGATGTTATCTTCTACTGGTCTGTCTGTTTACTTCACTGTAGGCAGCTTGGCTTTACATTGCAAAGGAGGGAGAGGTCGAAGGGCATCCCTCTCACTGGGACGCCCCTCTCGCAGGTGTTCTCCTGCCACGAGATGTCCCAGAGGCCCTCTTCTTCAGGTTTTCGCTGGGCAGGGTGTTCTCAGCAGCGTTGCTCCAACTCCACAATCCGGTGTGAATGGAAGAAGCGATGAGATTACTACCTCGTATCCGTAGCTCCACCTGGAGGGTGGCTGTTGACTCTTTCCTTTGCCCACAAGTTCCTCTTCTTCCTGGGACATGCAGGGTTGACGGCGACGGATCCATCTCTTGTGTCGGGACCCTCTGCCACCGGTGCTCCTGAGGCCTTTGCCCCTTGGATATCCACGGGCTGGTGTGGAGTGGTCAGTTCTCCTTCTGCCGGACGTCTGAGCGCTCTCTGCATCCAGGCTTCCGCTCAATCCCAAAGGTGGGTGTTGCCAATGGTCCAGCCTGTTCATTCCTGCAGTCGACGGGTTGTCAGAGGACTTGTAGGTAGAGGCCTGTTCTTTACCTAGTGCTGCCGATGTTCCCCTGGACTTGTAGGCCCTTGTATTCGATGTTGTGGCACGTGTCACCTTCTCTTCTGGTGGGTGTGCCTGCTTGTCACACCTCTCTTCACCTTTCTGGATGTTTCTGTTCTTGATGGCGTCGTGCCACATGACTCCTTTCTTCATGGCGTCGTGCCCTTCTTCTCCGTTCTCCTTTTCGCGACGCGGCCTGGTCATCTCGCTGCTCTTGTCCTCCTGACCAGGTTTCTCCGAGCCCTGTTTCCCTCTGGTCTTGTCCTGGCTCTAGGACACTGTCTTCTTTTCCACTCTGTGACTGGACCGGTTGCCGCGGCCTTCTCCTGTTGATGGTTTTACTTCTGGTTTTTGAGTATGTCGACGTTTGTTGGTCCCTGTTCGCGGACCACGTCTTACTTGAACTTCTCGGACCTCTTGCCGGTCCGCACTGCCGGTCTCTGGCAGTGGTGTTGTTTGGCGCAGGTACTGATGGCTGGGGTGGTGGTGGTTGCCAGCCATGTAGAGACTCGGGATGACAGGTGTTGGTGACTTGTAGGGAGTGTTGGATGTCCGGAGAGATTTGGCAGCCATGTGCCTCCGCCTTGCTGATGTTGACCTTAGGTGGCGGCTTGACACGTAGAGTGTACGGTTCCTCTCTTGCCTGTTGAAGGGCCACTGCCGACTCCATCTTGACGCGGTGAGAGGGCAGGCACTCAGTGCTGATCTTCGCCCGTGGCATCTGCGGACAGGAGCAGAGATGCCGATTGACTCAGACTGCTGACGCTCGGGGATGGACGGTCGCCTGGGGAAGAGTTGGGATGAGACGTGGATTGCGCCTGCTGCGGCTTATGTTTGGTTCATCCGTGGGGCTGTATCCTGGGATGTCGGTCCGCCTTGGTGGCTGTCTGGCGTGTCAGGGTGTGCTTTTTGGCTGGCTGTGAGCCCTTGGTCTTCTCCCTTTGTTGGCTTGTTCGGTCCACCTGTGCTCATCCGGTCTTCGGGGTGACAGAGCTGTCACTCTTCTTTTCTTCGAGGGCGTTGCGTTTGGACCTCGAGGCGGCGCTGTCATGGCGCCGGCTTCTGCTTTTGCTCTGGCGTGCTTGTCTGGCTATTTACTTGGTGAGGTGCTCCTTGTTTGCTGGATGACGTGACGTCTGCTCTTGTGTCGCTGTTCGTTGGAGCACACGGTGCTGTGGCGGCCTGCCACGTGGGGTGTGCGACTCCTCTCTTGCCGATCTTGGGTTGTGGCCGAATTCGTCTTGAGGCAGTGTGAGGGAGGACACCGTGGGTGGGCTTCGGCCTACTGTAGGGCTTCGCTGTGGCAGTAGAGATGTGTGTGCTCTCCGACCTGCATTCAGCAGTGTTTCTGTGTGGAGAGGTTTCCTGGGTGCTTACTGCGCAGTCAGGTTCACAGGCGCGACCTCCTGCGCGCTTCTGGCTTTGCGTGGTCTTGCGTCTTCATGCCGTCCCTGATCCCTGGGATCGTCACTTGATTCCGTTGCAGTGCTTCTGCGTTGGCACGCTTTTGTCTGCACTCTTCATGTGCGTCGCTGTGTCTGGAGGGTTGCGCCACCACTCCTGTGACTTTCGCTGGCGTTGTCGCTTTTGATTCCTTGGGCGCACTTTGCTGTGCGTTCTGCTGATTGTCCTGTGTGGAGTTAACTGCACTCCTGGCGCGTTCCTGTGTTTCTGACGCGTTCGTGCACCGTCCCTCTTTGTCCTTAAGGGCTGGATGTCGACTTGGCGCCATCCGGGCGTGATTCTTGCGTTCCTGGCGCGTTGCTGCACAGTGTTGTGCTGTGCTGCGTCTTTGGTCGGGCTTCCTCGTCACTGTGTGGCGTTCCTGCGCCAGTCTGGCATTACTGTGTGTGCCCTGTGGTGCTGGCGTTGCGCGGCGCAGTGCCACTCTCTGTGCTCTGAAGTCCTGTGGTGGCGCGGCACCACTGGCGCCTCTGGTAGCACTGGCTTGCACTTTGCTTTGTACTTTGAGCACTTTCCAGCTTGCCCTCCTCTGCTGGGAGTCTACTTTCCTTTGGCGCGGCAGCTGTCTCTCATGCTGCTTTGCGTTGGATTCACGCTCCTTGCAAAACCTCACTGTGTCTGTCTTGAGCTGCCTTTCTGTGTTGGCATCGCTGTCGTTGTGCATAGGGCAGGTGCTATGTGGCGCTGTGGGCTTTTATGGCTGCTTCAGGCACTCTTGTTAGATGGGGCTGCCTGTCCTTCCCTGTTTGGATAGTTGCTACTGCTCTCATTTGCTTCACGGGTGCAGTACCACGTGATGGCCACTAGATGGTGCTGCGGGGCTTGCTATGTCCGCCCCTGGCCGTTTCCCTTCGTTTCTGGAACCTCCGCCGGTGCCGTGGTATGCCGATCGGCCAGGGCAGCTCCTCTCAAGGATGGGGGCACTTTCTCCACTGGCTGCTGCTTATGTCTAATCCTCCAGACCCCTCCGGGCCGCGGGATGGCTCTTCTCTCAGCAGCACGTGTCCCTGCTCCCCTGTGCACCTCGGACGGGAGCAGCAGCAATCACCTACGCACCTGTCAGCCCTCCTGTACTTTTGCTCGTGTGGTCGTGGCTGGGGATGAGACGGTCACCGGTGTGTTTGGGTGAGTCTCAGCAGCTTTGCTTGCACTGCAGGCCACTCGCGCTCACTTCCGTCGACGGGGGGGGTGCTAGCTGGCGGCTCACAGGTCGCAAACAGTCTTCTTTGCTTCTTGCCAGGGCAGCGTAGAGGTGCTGGCGCTGCTTTGGCCATTCGCGGGTGGGCTCCGCTTTATGTATTAGTGCCCAGCAGCTCTTCACACGCTGCGGGCCGGGCGTTCCCTTTCCATTCACTCGCCCCGCCGCCGCAGCCTCACCTCGCACACGCTGCACGGTGGGGGGGCAGGGGACTGTAGGCAGGCTGCGGGTGGGCTCCGCTTGCCTTGCTTCATTGTATGTTCATGTTTGGACCGCATCGCGCCCGGCAAGGCGCCATGACAATGCGGGTGGGCTCCGCTTAATACGCCGTCATGAGGGGTCGCTCCTGGCTTGCGCGGCCCCGCTGGCTCACCTCCGGCCTACGGGCCTTTTCACTTCGCAGGTGGGCTCCGCGTCGGTGACCACAGAGTGGGGCCTCACTTGCGGCTGACGCGGGTGGGCTCCGGTCGGTCCGCTTTCTCCCGGGCACTTGGGGCCACGCCTCCACGTGGAGCTCAGTTGCGGCCGGCGCAGGTGGGCTCTGGTCGGTCTGCTCTTCGTCGGACAAGCTTGAGAGGTACGGGGTGGGCGCGACATCGCCCTGCAGCTCTCTCCCCTTTCCCCACGATGTCTTCATATGGCTGTGGCACGCTGGGCACAGCTCCGCCTCGTCGCCAATGTAAAGTTGGGCACTAGGCCCGCATTACGGTGAACATGGAGACGCAGACACAGGGTAGTTTGTTAGTAGAACTGCTCCCGAGCACGAGCGCTCGGCCCCCTTTATTAGCCAGGTCACCTGACTCGTGACGCTGGTGGTGGGTGGGTGCATCAGTGTGGGTTACAGATTGTAAAAGACTAGAACGTGTCCAGCAGGACACTACACCCCTCATCCTATAACTCTGCAGACCATCGACTGTACTCCGCTTTATCAATTAGAACCCTTCCTCTACCATTACCAGTATAGCATAGGCACTTATTCCATTTTGTCTGTCTTTTTTTTGCTCCATTAGTTCTTGTCACGCTTTCGTGAGATGATACCATATTGCTTCTTTTTGCCGCTTTCCACCCAATCTGCTTCTATCTCCCATTCCATTTAATTGAGCTCTTACAACCGCTTGCCCCAGTTGTTTTTTTTCCTGTGCTATTTAAGCTTCCACTGCTTCTTTCCATCTCCCTCTCATTCCCTCCTGTGCATGGCTCATTCTTTTTCCTAATAGCACACTGCCCAATTCAACCTTTTACATTCCTTAGTTTGTCATATTTCCATATCCCATGTGGCTGCCTTTATGCCCTTCAGACCTTGACATCACACTTAAGCCGATGATTCATGGCTGCTTGTTAATTACAGTGACTTTGCAATTTACGGCAATTCACTGTTTTGCCTCCCAGCTCTGACAAAGAGAGTTCCCAAGAGTACCTATAGAGCAGATGAGCGAGCGCTCTTCACGCGACCGGACCTCAGAGACTGTACTTTTCATCCCAAAGCGGGATGTTTTGCTTTCCTAACTATGTCCATTTGATAGTAAGTTCTCGTTCACTGGCCTTGGTCTCCCAGACGCAGCACAGGTTTGGTCTTTCTATCCCTCATGCAGTCTCAGTTTTATCCTGATGCGCACATATCACAGCTTAACTGAGCACGCTTTTGCGTCTTATTTCTCAAGGCATTTTCAGTCACAATCGCAATGGGCTCTGTCATGTTTTCCCTGCGGACACACACATTTACGGGCACATGCATCAACATTGGAGTTTGCGATTCCTTAATTGCGAAAAATAAGGAATCGCAATTAAGGAATCGCAAACTGCAATGCATCAAGAAATCGCTAAATAAATTGCGATTTCTTAATTTTCCTTAATTGCGATTCACAATTTGCGAATCGCAATTAAGGAATCCCTTCCCATTGATTCCTAAGGGCCTAGAGGCCCATAGAAATGAATGGGAAGCCATTCTCATTTTGCGATTCGCAATTAAGGAATCGCAAAATGAGAATGCTAATTCAAGGGTGCAGGGGGGGTCTAAAGGACCCCCCCTGCACCCCTGAAATTTTACTTTAAGATCATTTTTCACACACACATGCCCCAAGGGCATGTGTGTGTGTTAAATGAAACTTTGAAAAATGCACTTTTGTGCATTTTTCTAAGTTTTCGCAAATTACCATGACGTTGAACTTCATGGTAATTTACCTCTCCCAATTTGCGAATTCGCTATTTCAAAAGTGTGATGCATTGCATTTAAGAAATCTGAAATTTTGATTTCTTAAATGCAATCGCATTTTAAGAAATCGCAACATAATTGCGATTCCTTAAATTGCGAAAAAATAAAAAAACATGATGCATCCCAAAAAAGGAAATGCATTTGCAAACGGACGAATTTTGCGATTCGCACCGTTTGCGAATGCAATTTACCTTGATGCATGGGCCCATTAGTCCTTCAGTTTTCTATCAATCATGGCGTTTTCAATCATGTGTAAGATGCGCACTTATACAACCTTTCCTGCTATTCGTGTCTCTGTGTACACCTGACTTCCCGCTTTCCTGGACCACAATGTTTTTGCTTCCCTTACATCACAACAGGATATGTTTGCTTTTCTTCCCTCCCTATGTCCTCCTTGCCTCATCTTATCCTACATTTTCTTCACCAAACCTGCTCACTATTCTATTTTCTTTGGGGCTCCTGCTGATCTTGGACTACATGTGACTACATGTTTGTCACTTATGTATCAGTTCACTCTGTATTGTTATTGATATTTTTATGTTGGTTCTTAATATCCCAATCAGCCTTGAAAAAGCCCTTGGCCTGCTTGCCTTTTAGGCGAAACAAGTGTTAACTTTTCTTCTGTTCACTTGCATTTATGATAACGAATAAACCACTGAATACCATATTTACGACACAATATTGGATATACGATATCTAAAACGCAATATCGGATTTCTGGATGTCCTTGCCCCAGGATTCTACATATTTACTTTAGGCGTTAAACCTATCACAGTTACATAAATTTGAGGTTTGCATGGGATTCTGGGTAGGAAAACATTAGCGGATCCATGGAAACCATACTTCCCTGAACTCCCCTGCATGCCTGGTTTTCAGAAATGTCTGGGTTTGGTAGGATTTCCCAGATGGCCACCGACCACAGGACTTAAAACGCAGGTGCCCCATTTGCGAAACCAGGCCATTTTGTGATTGACAATTTTGATGTCTCCACAATATGTTTTGGGCCCTTCCCTGCCGCGGGTACTTGGCCCACCCACACAAGTGAGGAGGCATTTTTATCAGCAGACCAAGGGGGACACTGGGTAGCAGGAAATTTGTGTCAATGTGGTGAACCCAAAGCTTTCCCACACACAATTGTGAGAAAAATTTGTTTTTTAGCTAAATTTGAAGTTTGCAAGGGATTCTGGGAAGGAAATTGTTGAGGGATCCACGCAAACCACACCTCTCTGGACTCCTCAGGCTGTCAGAAAAGTCTGGGTTTGGTAGGTTTTCCTAGATTCCCACCGAGCCCGGGACCAAAAACGCAAGTGACTCCTCCACAAAACCAAGTTTTTTTGTGATCGATAATTTTGAAGTCTCCACTGTATGTCTTGGTCCATTTATTGTCGTGGCACAAGGCCTAACCATACAAGTGAGGTACCACTCTCATCAGGAGACTTGGGGAAATGCTGGGTGGGTGGAAGTTTGTTGCCGCCTGATTCTAGACCTTTCCATCACAGAAATGAGAGGAAAATGTAGTTCTTTCGACAAAGTTTGAAACTTGCAAGGGATTCTGGGTAACAAACCCTGGTGAGAGCCACACAAGTTATCCTGGCTTCCCATGGGTGTCTAGTTTTCAAAAATATATAGGCTTGCTAGGTTTCCTTAGGCTCTGGCTGTGCTAGAGTCCCAAATACACAGCTAGGCACTTTGCAAAAAAGGGTCAGTTTCCTGTGAAAAAAGATGTGTGCATATTGTGTTTTGGGCAATTTTTTCTCACAGGCACAAGACCTACCCTCAATTTTTATCGGGAGACTTTGGAAAATTCTGGGTGGGCGGAAATCTGTAGCTCGCCACAGTTTACAGAACTTTCCATCATGGAAATGTGAAGATGATGTGTTTTATTTTTATAAAGTTTGAGGTTTGCAAGGGATTCTGGGTAACAGAACCTGGAAAGAGCCATGCAAGTCACTCCAGCCTAGATTCCTCTTGGTGTCTAGGAATCAACCCTATACAAGTTTGCTATGTTTCCCAAGGTGCCAGCTCTGCTAGGGCCCTAATTCCACAGCTAGGCACACTGTAAAAAAAAGGTAAGAGCCTAGTGGGCTTCCTGCAGCCTGGGGGGGGGGCAGATCAAAGGCTATTTCCCCCATCTGCCTCCAGGGGGTGGCAGAAAGACTGTGGCTAATATTTTTTGGGGGTGGGGCACTGGCGTGCCAATTGTGGGCAGCCCCCACCCCTACCTATAGTAAAAAACATAATGCCCCCATCTGCCTCCCGGGGGGCAGAAAGATTGAAATTTCACAAGGTGCTGCTCCCCACTACCTGGTGCCTAGTGGTGGATCCCTGCTTGGGGATCACCCCCCTGTGGCAATCAACAAGAAGGGATCCACTAGGGAAGGGTACCATTGGAATGGGGTGATTCTCCCCTTTCTAATGATACCTGTCTGCCTATATGCTTGGTGGGCGGAGATTCCCCCTGAGCATGTAAGTAGTGAAATGATCGGCTTGTTTCAGTTTCGGTTTCAGTGAAATGACGATCAGTGCGACGCCATTTCACTGAAAACATCAGACCAGCCTCAGGACCTATGGAAATCCTGCCCCAGCTCCCAAGGCTGTGCTAATGGAGAGGGAATGGGATTTCCAGTGCCACGTCATCGGGCGCACAGAGCCATCCAACACACATGAGCGCTTTTGCGTCAGACATCTCCAGAGCGTCCGACATATCAAACAGGTTAAAAGTCACACCTTTAATTACATTGGCCACATATATATACATATATATATATATATATATATATATATATATATATATATATATAAATATATATATATTACCTACTGGCGGTCGCCAGTAGGTATATATAGTTAGGATTTTTTCTCTATGGGATTTTTGAAAATTCTATGTCTAATAACTTTGGCGTTTGTGGACGGAATTGGCTGAAATTTTCAGGAAAATGGCACATTCTGTTTCTGAGCAGCCCCTGAAAATTTTGGGGGGGTTCGTCAAGGGGGGGCCGAGAAAAAAGGGGGGTCCCAAAACGCGTTTTTCCCATGTTAATTTCCATAGGGCGGTTGGCCTCACTTTTAGCCCGAACGGCTGAATGGATTTGCACGAAACTTGGCAAAATTGTAGGGACTGGTAGCCCGATGTGCCTTTTGTAGGTCTCAATATATGTGCTCCAGTGGATTTTGAGAAATTAACGTTTAAAAAAAGATATATATCTGTAACAGCGGACCGGGCAGCGCTCCAGGACGTGTACTTTTCGCGCAACGGAGCTTTGTGAAGCGAAGCTGATTGGTTCTCCGGCGTCTGTCAACATTCCAAACAGTCCGTAGCGGCCGCCATCTTGTCTCTCGGTAGGATCGAGAGACAAGAGGAGGCCAAAGCGAAGGGGCAAATGACCATAAGGGGGCATAGTAGATTGTCGCTGACCCCCTAGGTTTGATGTGGAGGTTTTAAAAGGGCCCCGCGGGGCAAAAAAAAATAAAATAATAATAATCGAACGGCTGAATGGATTTGCACGAAACTTGGCAAAATTGTAGGGACTGGTAGCCCGATGTGCCTTTGCTAGGTCTCAATATATGTGCTCCAGTGGATTTTGAGAAATTAACGTTCAAAAAAAGATATATATCTGTAACAGCGCTCCGCTTCGCGTACTTTTCGCGTTATGGAGGTTTGCGAAGCTGATTGGTTTTTCGGCGTCTGTAAACATTCCAAACAGTCCGTAGCGGCCGCCATCTTGTCTCTCGGTAGGATCGAGAGACAAGAGGAGGCCAAAGCGAAGGGGCAAATGACCATAAGGGGGCATAGTAGATCGTCCCTGACCCCCTAGGTTTGATGTGGAGGCTTTGAAAGGGTCTCGCAGGGCAAAAAAAAAAGATACAGTTTTTTTAGTTTTTTTGCGTGGAGTGCGCCCGGTTCGCGAACCGGGAAGCGTTCTGGGGAGCGTACTTTCTTGAAAATTAGTGAAAAAAGTTAGAGTAAAATAATAATTGTGAGTGATCAGATGTAGGGTAGCTCTGAGAAGAGCTTTTGGGTTTATGGTACATTTAGGTACTTATAAGTAGGTACCAATGCACAGTCTTAAATTCAGAGTGAAAACTCTGTTGCCCTCATCTGAGAAGTGAACTCCATCTCCTCTGTAGATATCTTGCATGTAGTAACGCAAGTTATTGTTGTACAGGGAGCCCATTCCATGGTCTCTCATGTAAGCTGAAACAGATTTGTTTACATGCTTCCTCGATTTCTCAATTTGTGGACAAAATTGGTTCGACCACCTCCATTTCTGTCTTTGGCATATATTTGAATATACCAAGGCAGTCTGAGGAAAAAGTGCCATCAATTGCTCAAAGGTGTCCTTTAAAAGCATTTCCAGACCTACCCCAGTCAAAGTGCCCAAATCATTACCTCCACAGTGCACAATTAACAGGTCAGGTTTTGGCAAATGCATAAAGGTTTTCACCAATGGTATCAATTGGTGACATTTTAATCCTCTGTGGCCAAACCACTTAATTTCCACATCTTGTAAATTGAGGTTAGGTAAATTCCTGTTTTCAGCGTACCTTTGAGCCCAATAGATGTAACTATGTCCAACAATCCAGACAGAAAACATGGTGAGAGAAGGTTCTGCTGCAGTCAGATGAAGTGTGGCAATGAAATGGCAGTTGAAAAAATGAGAGTGTAAAATGAAAAAAACTGAGGAGTTTCTGTGTTAATGAAGCAGTAAGAGTGATTGGTGGATTTTGATTGCTGAAAACAGAAAGTTAGTGTGCATGGATGAGTTCGTTGAAAGATGTATTTTGAGTGGCGAAGAAAAAATCATTAAATGAAAGAATGCTCTGGATATGCAGGTGCACTGAGAGTTCAGAGTTCAATTGCAACATTGTTGTGTGAGAGGTCTTGCAAGAGGTGGTTGCTATGCAGAAAAAGCAGAGAGGGGGCAGAGGGGGGAAGGGTTTTGCTTTGAAAAAAAGTGAGGGAAGAGTTTTGATTGGGTGACATGAGAGATATGTGTGAGGAATTACAGCATTTCTGTGCTTTTGATAGCTGCAGACTCTGGAGTGCATACCTTTTGCTCTGCTGAAGACAAATTGGTGTGTTTCTGAGACTGTTTTGAAACTCAAAGTATTTGCTAAGGTGAGAAAAGATTTCTTTAATTTAGATAGAAAATAGTGTGCTTTAAGGAGAAAATTATGAAGAAAGTTGTGTTTTTCAAATGTTGCTTTGTCTCAAGTGTTTCACAAATAGATTTTGTTTCTTTGAGAAATTGTAATTGGAGAAAATGTGAAGTATTAGTACTGACAGGGCTTTTATGTGCATAGGAGCTGTGGAGTGTTTTCAAATTATGACTTGTAAATCGTTTTTGAGAAAAAGCAATGGTTTTAATATTGATGAGAAGGACATAATGGTGTCTGCTTCTTTATAAGGTAATTGAGAGTCTCTGATGTTATTTTTCCCATTTCAATGTAAGAAGTTTGTCTGTGGAGCAAATTGCTTGTAAATATGCTCCCACCTGTGCATGGCAAATTTAGATTTTGAATGTTTCCGTTACATAGGCATGTTAAAGGTGACTGAAACATGCTGCAAAGGCAATCAAAAAATGCTTTTATGTGTCTTAAGGACATTTTAAGTCATTTCCCCATGTGCAGTGTTTTCAAATTATGAGTTGAAAATCGTTTTTGAGGTAAAGGAATGTTTTCAAAATTTATGTGCGCCATATGACCCCAAATTTCTTTTTCAGGGGTGCAGCAGGGTGTTCTTGAGACACCCCTGCACCGTCGGAAAAATTCGTAATTTGCGATGAGGTAATTGCTAATCGCAAATTGCACCTTCATTCCTATGGGCCTCCTGCTGCATGGAAATGAATGGGTAATTTGTAATTAGCAAATAGGTCATCGCAAACTAGGAATGGTAAAGAATCGCTATTTATTCCTTAAAGTTCGCTATTTAGGAAATGGAAAAAACTTTGATGATACATATGGCCCGTTCATCTCCAACAAGATAAGAAGCATAGGGATAGATTTATGATGACTGGCGCATCACCAGGGATGTGTTAGTCATTCTGTGCCGCTGTTCCGTCACCTATGGTGTGCTGCATTTACAATGCGGCGCATCATGGGGCAAAAACAGCACAGATGCGTGACGTATTTGTGCCGTAAAGTTGGCGCATTGCTGGAGTTGTATCGCAAGTGTGATGAAGCTCCAGCAAGGCTGAGGGGTGCCCCTGTCGCAGGGTTTCTGTTCTCACACAGAACTGTGGACAGAGGATTGGAACCTCGGCGAATTAGGGTGTCCCAAAACTCACCTTAGTAATCAAAACCCCTTAGCAAGCTAGGTACAGTGTCACATTGGATATAACAAACTCTCAATGTTTAGACAATCCAGAATATGAACTTATAGTACCTCAGGATACGTGGAACTCATGAACAGTCGGTCGTTATATATTTCTTAGAAACCAGAACATGGAGTTAAGAAGAACACATGTGTATTTGAAATGTTTATTTACTAATGCCGTCTTCTCAGGCGTAGTATCTTAGATTATACAAGTACACATATTATCAGTAGCAAAATTACCAGCATAGTCAGTAGTACATAAAAAGCGAATGGTGACAGTATGTTAACATGCTGTAAATGAATAGGAGTTAGCAACACTTATAAGCAGCCGCGGGCCGTGGAGGGAGTTACGGTGGGGCAGGGAGGCGGGGAGGGGGAGGGGCAGGGTGGAGAGGGCTCCACCCTGCCCCTCCCCCTCCCCGCCTCCCTGCCCCACCGTAACTCCCTCCACGGCCCGCAGCTGCTTATATCTCACCCTCCCTAATACACATATTATATTATTTGCTAAGAAGGTCTGTTTGTGTTGGTTTAGGGCGTGCCCATACTTTAGTGTCTTAGATTTGAAGGAATCACATCAGCATACACCAGCTCTCTCTTCATGTGAACCGCATCAAGTGTTGTGTATGTGTGTTCGGCAAAGCAATATAAAACCCGCCTCATGCCCAGAATTGGGAGAAGCTGCACTTATGTTATGAGTATGAAGTCGTGGAGATCAGACCTCATAACAATTCTGTATCGTGTTGTTCTTGAAACTTCAGCACTCGCTGTACAGATATAGTTTAAGAAGTAAAGCAGATAGTAGAGCAATAACATATTATTCTCATGTAAATCACGATGAACTATTAGGTTGAAAGCTAAAGCAACAACTAAGTGTCGTGTGCAGAAGTTGCAAAAAAGGAAAAAATGGCGTTTAAACCGGTAATGAGTCCATGCTAACTTAACACGGTGTAAAGATATCCAGGACCTAGATGACACCTCCCCATGATCCGGAAACGAACTGAATAAGATAATAGAAGTGCCATCTCATGAGAGCAGATTGCAACTTTATATGTGGACGGTCCGCAAGGTAAAACATTAAAAACTAGGAAAATTTAATGCTAAAGAAAAATAAAACAGCCAAGTACTTTATCGAGTCTTAAGCCAATAGGCAAGCTAAATAATAAAAACTTGACAAATAAGTCAATGAATTGTCAATGAAATGCTAGTACTCAGCATATCAAACATGAAAAAGGTCTATGACATAACTGTGTATGCAAAATAAGCTGCAACAGCCTCCAATAGGAAGTCACCGTCTTCATCCGAAAAGAGTTCAGCCATCCAATTTAAAAGCGGAAAAGAACATACGTGCTCTCCCAGCACCGGATCCTCTATCAACATCAGAGGACAGCTCGGTGGGTTTTCAAGAAAGCTCTGTTCCAAGAAAGACTGTGTTGCCGCCAGTAAATTCCAGGGACCAATTAGTCCATGCATCAATGCCACAGCCATAATCCTTTCGCCAGGACAAACCAACTCGTGAGTAATGATAGGAGTCATCAGCTGATTAAAGTCGACGTCAGGAGAAACCGGTCCGCAGAGACACAAATCAATGGCCCAATCGAAATCACAGGTCAGGCAGTGAAATACAGGCTGGACACAGGTGAAGTAGGAGAATCGAAAAGATAATCCATATGCCGTGCTTAATATCGCCAACGGCATTGTGCCATAATATTCTAGCATGCGATTGCGGAACAGTGTCAGCAGCTGCAGGGCGGGAGCTTGCACAGGAGGGACATCCATATTTAAAAATGTAAAAAAGCACAAGAGCGTCCGCTGGTAATGCAAGTAAAAATGGGAATCCACGAAGCAGAGTGGAAAAAATAGAATGAAAGAAAGCAGGGATGACTCCAAAGATTTTCTCAAATGAAGTCACGAGACCACTGGTAACAACTTTAAAAAAGTGCGCCAGGCCCTTTGTGGGGGACGCGTTAGAGATAGTCCGAACCATCTTGCTGAAATGGAAAGGCGAATCTGTATTTAAAAGGGTCTGCACCTCTGTACGGGTGTTCGCTATGTGAAGCACGAAAGTTTCACGGGCCGAAGTCAAGGCCACCTCTCTTTGAGACAAAAGAGCTCTTATTCTTGTCATGCCGTTGAAATGTGCTCCCAAGGTTGGTATTTGTGGCCAGATTGAAAACTCCCTATGTTCATGTGTGGGAGGAAATAGAACATTTCTGCAGCAAATAACCCGTTCATTTACTGTTACGATAAAATGAATACTTTTAATTAACCCAGAACAATCTTCATTATTGAGCATCAAATAACTACCATTTTCCAAGAACTTGAACGTGGGGATGATAGCAGGAACTGGTGTGCCTTGCAACACGCAAGCCATATTTGGTCGGTGTTTGTTGCATGAACCGTGTAACTGTATGTGCCTACACATTAGTGAATGATCTGGCGTCTCAGTGCATTCCTCTCCATTCAGATAAAGTTCTTGATCATCTTTGAAAATCTGTATGTGTATGGAAGCGACCAGACCTCATGAAGAAAACCACTACCTAAAGGTTAATAACGACCTATTGGTATATATTTCATACAATTTGAAAACTTATATAAAGCAAAAGGCAGCGTTATTAAACCGTGGATAAGGCACGTTGCCAAAGCACTCAACCTTTTGGATTTATACTGGAAATGTTAAAGGAAGAATTACGGAGTAGGGCCTGTAAATCTTTAATGGACAACGAGTAAAATTACTCCAACCATCATATTCCTCTAACTCCGGGATAGTAGGGGTGTTTAATTTTTTAGAAGTAGCCAATCCAAAGCATTTGGTCTGGGAAATTGTTTCATTCACAAACAACATATGATTTGGGATGAGACATGCACGGTGGAAAGCCTCAGTGCCTTGTACCTGCCAGGTTCGTGAACCCCAAACTGATGTAGATCCTGGATATTTTTACTCTGTGTTACGTTAGCATGGTCTCATTACTGGTTTAAACGCCATTTTTCCTTTTTTGTAACTTCTGCACACGACACTTAGTTGTTGCTTTAGCTTTCAGCCTACCTGCGTCAAGATCTATGCCTGCTTCAAGCAGGCGCAGGGTTTTGATGTAGCTTTGTCCTATCTGATTGTAAATGCGGCACACCGTGGGTGGCAGAGCAGCGGTGCACGTTAACTGGTGCATCCCTGGGGATGTGCTAGTTAATATAAATCTGCCCCTTTACATTTAATTATGTGCAGGGGACACAGAGTAGGTGAGGTTTATCCAAGGTTAAGAAGAGATGAGTCCTGTTCAGTGAAAAATTGGAGATAGGCTTCAGTATATTATATACTTAAGTAGTGTGTTAAGTTTTTGATGACTGTTATTAATTTACTGTTGGGTAATAGTGGTTAATAACATTTTTTATTATATTTTACCACAGATTCAACTGCAGATTATTTCAAGATTTTAGGATGCCTAGCAAAGAAAGAGTGAGAAAGGCTGCAAAACGTCAAAGACAGCAGGACCATGGAATAATGCAGCAGTCCTCTAACAAAAAGATTTGTCAAGTCACCAAGAAAGCACCGGGTAAGAGTCCAAAAACAGTCATAAGAAATATGTGTAGTAAAAAAAATATTACTACAGAAAATGTTTCAGTCCAGAAAAGGAGAAACAATTCAAATGGTAAGGAAAGGCCAATGAGAAATGTTACTGCTAGAGTAAGAGATAACTCTATGCATGAAAGTAGAAGGAAACAACAGTTTAGGGATATTCGTAAACGAATGTTCCGCAACAGGATAATTGGGAATTTGTTAAAAAATATTAAGAAAGGTCAACAGAAAGTGGTTTTTTATAAGAGAAAAAAAATAGTTGAGAAAGTTATTGATCAGGCATTTGAAATTAAACGTAAGTTATTTATTTTGACAATCAATAGAATTAGGAAGCTAAACAAGGTAATTTATGATTTCAAAAGAAATAGTAGATGGAAGAGAATAGTTAATCGTAGTAATTTTTGTGAAGTTTTTTCTGGAGAATGGATGCATAGTTCAAGCTCTGAGGCATTTTTTAATGAGGAGAGTTATTTCCAGGATAATGATTTGGTGCATGCAGTTGACACCAGTGGTCGAGCTTATGAAGTGAAAGATGGTTGTCCAGTTGAAAAAGAAAAAGTTGTGAGAACAGAGATAGAAGAGGTGTTAGGTAATGAGGTTTTAGGGAGACGTCCTAAGGGTCCTGTGTACACCTGGAAGTGTAGTAGTATTTGCAGTGTACGACAGGATTCCATCAATTTGCTTTGTGATTTTATACGGTCATTTAATAAGAAAAGTTTGAAGCAGAAAATGAAGTTGTTGCAAGAATTAGATCCTTGCAGAGTGAGAGAAGTGATAGGTTTGCATGATCATTCACTGGCTTGTCTTTCCAGGAGAGTATGCCAGAGTGTTTTTCATCATTTCAGGATGCTAGCAGTGCATCATAATAAAGTGAGGAAATTAGTTAGAATGTTGTATTATGCTAAGAGTCCAGCAATTATGCTTAAACAATTATGCGCTGCTCTTTTGCATGGTTCTGAAATAGATGTGAAGAATATATGTGAAGAAATTGAGTTTTGTTACTTTGGAAGTAAAGAGGAGAATGTTGAAATTGACCAAGAAGAAGAGAGTAATGTGGAAGATAGTGTACAGGTTTCCAGTACAGAAATTGCGACGTTTGAGGTGAAATCAAGTGAGAGGCCAAATTTCACTTGTGTGTGTTGTCGACGCACTTATTATAAGAAGTTAGTGGATTTATATGGAAAAAGTGAAAGGGAAAATAATAGTGAATGGAAGGATTTTACAACATACTTGATGGTAGAAAATTGTTTTGATTTGGGATTGGATCAACGTGTGTGTACTTATTGTTGTAACAAATTAAATCAAAACCAGATGCCTGCTAGAGCAGTTCATAATATTCTGGAATTGGTTGAGATTCCTTCTGAATTGAAGGATTTAAATACTTATGAATCTATTTTGATTCAAAGTATCCATCCCTTTCAGGCTATTGTAAGAATGGAGCCAAAGACAGGGAAATTGCCTCCATCAGATTTACAGAGAGGATTAAAGGGAAGAGTTGTTTATTTGCCTCTAGATTTGAAGAAAAACATTAACACAATTGGAGTAGAAAAAGTGGAAGAGGAACCTCTTGTTATCTTAGTTAATGGGGTTCCGACAAAGAATAAGAAAATATGGCAAGATTTAGTAGATGTTAGGAAAGTCAAAAGGGCAACATTGTATTTGAAAAAATATAATAAATACTATAAAAATGTATATGTTGCAGAAGAGGAAGTAAGTGAGGAAGAGGATAGCGATTTGTGTGCTGGTCAAATTGAGAAAGTAGAACCCTGTACTAGTGAAGAAATATATGAACATTATAGTGTTCATCCTTTGCATTCCAAGGAAGTCATGGGGAATGCTATTGAGTTGTTTCAAATGAAACAAGCGAAAGGGAGTCCCATTAGTGTTTGGGAGGAAAGTTTGGAAGCTCGGTGTTTCCCACAGCTTTTTCCAACAGGTCAGGGAGGAAGATATGATGAGCGACCTCATCAAATTCCTGCTTCTGAATACCGGACTTTGCGATTGTATGCAGGAGATCCTAGGTTTCGACAATGCATTCCTTATTTGTTTCATCTCCTGTTTGAAAGCGATCTGTCTGGACTGTCATATGCAGTGAACCACATCTTGAAAAGTGGTATACACATGCAAAACATCTCGGCAAGTGGCTTTATGGATAAAGTCAATGTCCAAGACAGTATTTTGGATTCTCACCTGATTAATCTCATGGCGTGTCAGCGTGGTACTAATGAGTACTGGTACCGTCGTCATGGTGATTTAAAATGTATGCTGAGGAACTTAGGAACTCCCACATGGTTCCTCACTTTGAGCTGTGCTGAGTATGGCTGGGAAGACTTACTTGAATTTCTACGAGAGGCAAATGCTAACGTAGAAAACATCGAATTCAAGACACCCGGAGAACTGTGCTCTTTGGATCCAGTCAATGTATGTAGGTACTTCAATCATAGATTTGAAGGTATGATGTCTTTCATCATGAATAAGAAGAATCCACCTCTTGGAGAGGTGTTGGATTTCTTCTGGAGGAAGGAGTACCAAGCAAGAGGTGCTCCTCATATACATATGTTGCTGTGGATCAAGGATGCACCTAAATTTGGAACGGATGCAGAAGACTCAGTGATGAGTTTCATAGAACAGTATTCTACGTGTGCTGTTCCAAACGCAAAGGAGAAAAAAAGCCTAAGAGAAAAAGTTCTACGTTTCCAAAGCCATCGATGTGGAAAGTACTGTCGTCGTAAATTCCGGAACAAAGACAAGTTCTACACCAAATGTCGTTTCGGCTTTCCACGACCGGTGATTTCTAAAGGAAGAGTGAACAGTTTGATGTCTTCGCTGCGACATAATGTGATGAAGAAATCACCTAAAAACACATACAATTTGAAGAGGAACGAAGAGTCTAAGTACATCAACGACTACAACCCGGTGATTTTGTCCATGTGGAATGCTAACATGGATATACAGTTTGTGGCTGATAACTGTATGGCTGTGGCTCGGTATGTGACATCTTACATCACCAAAAAAGAGAAGACAGAATTGAAGGATATGTGGGAGGACATTTCCCATGAAAAGAGCCTCAGCAAGAAGTTGTACAGTTTCAGTTTGGAGATGTTGTCGCATCAAGAAATCGGAGCTTACGAATGTTCTGACCGGTTGTCTTCAGCAAGTCTCTATGCCAAGTCCAGGAGTATCGTTTGGGCGAGTGTTGGTCTTGCTGCAACGCGTAATCGAGTTCTGAAACCTGTGCGGGAAATTGAGTATTTGGCGGAAAAGGAGCCAAACAGTACCGACATTTTGAAGAGCAACATGTTGGATACATATTATCCAAATCGAAGCAGTCACCTCGAGAATGTTTGTCTGTATGAGGTTCTGCAAAATTACATATTCAAGAGGAACATCAAAGAAGATACTGAGAAAGGAGTGTATGCTGTAATAGGAAGTGAGGGATGTCTGGTCAAGCAAAGAAAATGCCACTTGATAAACCATCGAAAATTGAGTGGCGAATCTCCTGAAAAAAAGGAGTTTTTCTATTTAGCACTTTTGCAACTTTTTAAGCCTTGGCATGCAGAAGAGGAACTGCTTGGAGATTTCCTTTGTTACGAAGACTCATTCAATGCTGCCAAGGAGACCATAGAATGTCCTGCTTTTCCCAAATATGTAGAAATGTTGAATGTGGAAATTGAGCAGGAAGCAACGATTGCAGCCGAGATTGCCAGAGACAGTTCTCAGGACAGTCAGAGTTCTGCTTCATTGAGTCAGGATCCACTAGGAGGACCTCTTATCGAAAATGAAGCTGCCACTGCTATGAATGAAGTGGAAAGAGCCATGGCACATGCTCAGGAGGATGCGGTTAACTTAGAAGAGTTGGAAAGACAACTCAACGTTGAGCAGAGGAAAATATATGACGAACTTACCATGCAAATTGATCATGGATTAAGTCATGACAAGAAAGAGTGCTCATGTACGTCGTTGAAGCCTGTCCGACTGTACGTGAGTGGAGAAGCGGGAACTGGAAAAAGTTTCCTTATTAAAGCAATTTCATGTTATTTGCAGGAAAGGACAGAGTCATCGCTGTCTTGTGTTGTCACCGCTCCAACTGGACTGGCAGCACATAACATTAAAGGGATTACTTTACATCGTTTAATGATGCTGCCAGTGGAGCATGACAACAAATTAGAATATCACAAGCTATCTGGAGATGCTTGTTTTGAAGTTTCAAGAGTCTTGAGGAAAATGAAACTTCTTATCATTGACGAAGTAAGCATGGTTTCCAATGTCATGCTTGCCTTTGTGCATTTGAGAATGCAAGAAGTTCTCAAAACAGAGTATGATGTGTTATTTGGTGGCAAACACATCATTGTTTTCGGAGATCTTCTGCAGCTGACACCAGTGAAAGGGCAACCTGTGTTCAAAATGCTCACGCATGAAGATACCAGGAAGTGCTTAGGGAGCATTGGCAACGTCAATATATGGTTAAACTTCAATTATGCTGAACTGCATGAAAATATGCGTCAGGCAAAGGATGAAGTTTACAAGACTATTCTACAAGATTTTAGAATTGGAAAAGTGACCGAGCATGGGAAAGAAGCTTTACATGCACGATTACTGACAAATTTATATCCAGACAAAGATGTTGTGCCTGAGAATATTTTTCAGAAAGTTACTGAGAAAAAATCTGGAATATGTTTGATGCCAACTCTTGCAGAATGTGCCAAATTCAACAACAAAATGTTGCATTTAGAAAAGCAAGAGATTGTGAAACTGGAAGCTATTGACAGAGTAGAGCATATGGGATCAACAATTATTTTGTCTGAGAATCTGAAAACAAAATTGGATTCATTAGAGAAGAGTATATCTAAAACTGCGGGTTTTGAAAAGACTCTGAATGTGTGCTTGAACTGCCGTATAATTTTAAGAAGGAATTTACATGTTGAAAGAGGTCTGGTAAATGGATCAATGGGTAATGTTGTTGATTTTGTGAAATACAGAAATAGAGATGGAATTGAATTTTTAAAAATTAAATTTGATGGCATTGAGGAAGTACAGCTAATTGCTCGTTGTTCTGCTAGATTTTTGCTTGTAAAAGACTTATATGTTCGTCGTAAGCAGTTTCCTGTTTGCTTGGCATATGCGGTGACAATCCATAAATCGCAAGGTTTAAGT
The DNA here is from genome assembly GCF_964261635.1 of Lissotriton helveticus. Taxonomy (NCBI): domain Eukaryota; kingdom Metazoa; phylum Chordata; class Amphibia; order Caudata; family Salamandridae; genus Lissotriton; species Lissotriton helveticus. Next base: position 1,594,476,698 of record NC_136059.1, on the reverse strand, counting down.
GTAGACTGTGGATTGGTGAATATTGGCAGTTCTGTGTTCAAGGAGGGTATGGCATATGTGGCATTGTCACGAGTTAGGACTTTATCGGGATTGTACTTGATTGAGTGTGATGTCACAAACATTTGTGCGGATCTAGATTGTGTTAAGGAATACAATAGGTTTGAGAAGAGAGTATGCACCACATTTGCCTCAGTATCCTTTGTTTGAGAAACGTGTGGTAGGCCGGAAACGAAGAAATGTGACCAATACTGGGGAGGTTGTAGCAAAAAGACGAAAAGTCGATGAACCTGAAATTATAAGCAGAAACAAAAAGGATTCTGTTGAAGATGTTGTTGGTTTTCAATTTGAAAACAGTTCTGGTGTCAACTGCTATGCTAATGTAGTGGTTAATGTTTTGTTTTCTCTAGAAAATGTAAAAGAAGAGATTGTGGTCAATTCTGATCAAAGATTTTGCAGTTTGTTAAATTCTGTGTTAGAGAAATGTAGCACTGATAGAACAAACATAGAAAGTGTGTCTGAAATTCGAAATCTGTTAGACAGATGTTCAGGCCAAACACAATTCTCTCAAAATAGTCAGCAAGATTGTCAGGAGTTTTTAATGTATATGCTTGATGTATTGCATGATGAAGGTGTAGATGTAGATCACCTGTTTGGGCTTTCTTATCAATGGCAGCATGACTGCGAGAACTGTAGGGTATCAAGTACTACTAGTGTAGACTCAGAAAGATTTATATATTTAACTTTGCCAGACAGTAAATCAGTCTCTTTTAATAAGCTAGTAAAAGCAGCTGATCACAACATGGAGTGTAGCCAATGTAAATCTGAAATGATGTCCACATTATTTATACGAACATATGGCCAGTATGTCATTTTAATGTTCCAACGATGTAGGCCTGATGGAACAAAATTGACAACTTTAATTAAAAATTTTGTGGCTTCACAGTTGTCAATATCAGGAAGGACTTTTGTAACTGTAGCAATTATATATCATGATGGTCCTTCAATAACATCAGGACATTATACAGCTTATTTAAAGTGTAGAAATGGCTGGTCATTCTGCAATGATTCTGTTTTAATTTTCAAAAAAAAATTGCCATATGACCTTAAAAACTCTTACCTGGTGTTTTTAAAACCAAAATTTTAGGGAAAGAATCTCGGGATGTGCTCTGAGGAATTTCAAGAAGTTCTCATGGCTCCTACACTATTTGGCCTTGAGGATAAGTGTAGTACAGAGACATAACTTCTTACCATAACACTGGACGTCATGGAGAAATACGTGCACTTTGAATGAGTTCAGAAAAACGATTTCTTTTTATAAGCTAATTGAAGCAGCCAATCAAAACATGGAGTAGAGGGAATGTAAGTCTGCAATGCTGTCTACTGTTTTACATTGCTTTGTGATTAAAAGTGATGTAGAGAATTAAATAATTGTACTAGTCATAAAGGTAGTGTAAGTCTGCTTCATAGTAAGCAGTATCAGTGTGATAGGAAATGTAGAACATGATTGAGCAAGAAGGGGAAGATATTACTAGTCCAGGATTGTGTAAATGATCTTCAACATTTTAATTCTGAAAGTTGCGGAAATGCGAAAAGACGGGATTGGCTTACAAGAAATCCAAGAGTTATAAATGGGTCTGACAAGATTTGGCCTTGTGGAAACTTGAGGTAGAGAGCAAGAAGTCATTTATTGTATGTAACATGTTTTTGAAAACGATGGAGGTTTTCTTTCAGAAAGTGGCGGGTTGAAAGTAATAACAGCACAACAGAGTGTAAGCTGTTCATAGGACATCCTTGGCCGTCATGGAAAGTAAGTTAACTTTAAGGAGTTCTGAATTCTGATTTGTTATGTTGTATGGGTTTTTTAAACACAATCATTTTGATTGTGTTTTTTTTTCCCCGCTGTTATATGATGAATACCTTCAAGTCACTGTTTTTAGTGAAATTTGATACATTCTGAGAACAGCAAAAATAAACCATTTAACATGTATAATTAATTCTGTTCTGTTTGCATTTATGATGTACATGTAGAACTGTGTAGGAGGCATGGAGAAGGTGAGGCTTCTGTAAGTGTCAAAGTTGTTGCATACAGTGAACACATTCACACATCGGTCCACTCTTCCTTGGATGTGGTGGAGGTGGTGGGGAAGCACCAGCTGAAGCTACTAAAGAAGCCATTGCTCACTGGTAACAAAGGGTCTTTCTCTCACAATGATGAAAGTCAGAGTGAGGAAAGAAAGAGGGATTTTCATCATTTGGGAAAAACAATAGTTCTCAACCAATGAAAAATTAAAAAAAAAAAAAGTTATTAATAAACATATAAAATATATTTTGGGATTTAAAGAAGAATACATTTTACAGCTACAGATATTTGCTATTAAAAAACCATTGAAATTCACTGAAAAAACCATAGGTTATAGATTATATATAGTTAGGAATTAGCATTTACAAAACCTTGAAAATTCACTGAAAAAACCATAGGTTATAGACCATATATAGTTAGGAATTAGCATTTAAAAAACCTTATTTTACTCACACAAAACCATTGAAATTCCATATATAGTTAGTTGCACTAACTATATATCACGCACCCGCAATCCACTGCTGATGATGTCACATATTACATCATTCAGGACATGGTCAGTGACATCACTGATGACATCACTGATGACATCTCAAATGACATCACTGATGACATCACTGATAACAACATCCAGTGATTTTTTGTTTCTGTAAAGTTTAAATATGTCTTACATATTGAAGAATGAGTGGATGTATAAGTGTCTGGACGAACGATTTAGTAGGTGCATGACTGACTGTATGAGTGAGTGATTAAATGTGTCTCACTGAGTGCACGGGTTAGTGACTAAACTGTCTTAATTTGTGCATCATTATGTTTGTTGTTCTGTAAACTGCTGCATGTGTTGATCAGTAGCTATATGAGTAAGTATATGGGTTATTGATTGGTTGCTCAAGTATTTGTATGGGAGACTGAGTGTGTGTGTGGGTGCCTGGGAGGTGTATGACTCTGTGCATAGATGTGTGAGCAGTTGATTCACTAGATGTATGGGTTCAAAAGTGCATGTGGAAACAGCTGTATGGGTGGTTGACTGTGTGCATGAGTGCATTGGTGAGTGAATGGATATCTCAGTGCTACATGTCAAAGTAAGTACATATGTAAAACACAGTACATGTGAGAGTTGGCATATATAAATAACTGTGCATGAGAGCCACTGAATGTGTGAGTAGCTGTATGGATCATTGTGAACTTGTATCAGGGATTGTATAAGAGAGTAAATATGTGTTAGTATATGCTTGAATAAGTAAGGTGTGTATAACTGTATAGTTGAGGAAATGGAGGTGAGATTGTTTCTTTGCATGACTGACTAGGTGTGTGAGTAACTCCATGGATGAGTGACAGTGTGTGAGTTTCTGTATACACTGAGTGTATCTAAGGTTATATTAGAGTCTGAAGAGGTTTATCGTATTAGCACAAGAATGATGTCAAATGAGATGTCATCAGTGATGTCATCAGTGATGTCATTTGAGATGTCATCAGTGATGTCATCAGTGATGTCACTGACCATGTCATGAATGATGTAATATGTGACATCATCAGCAGTGGATTGCGGGTGCGTGATATATAGTTAGTGCAACTAACTATATATGGAATTTCAATGGTTTTGTAAGAGTAAAATAAGGTTTTTTAAATGCTAATTCCTAACTATATATGGTCAATAACCTATGGTTTTTTCAGTGAATATATATATATATATATATTTACTGAAAAAACCACAGGTTTCTGAGACGTTATAGTTAGTTGGACATTTCACTCGTAAAAAACTAGAGACATTTGGCTTTTATAGTTAGTAGAGCTAACTATAACTCACGCCCCAGCAATGCACTGCTGATGACGTCAAATATTACATCACTCATGACATTGTCAGTGACATAACTGATGACATCACTGATGACATCTCAAATGACATCACTGATAACATCACTGATTACATCATCCATGTGATAATCTGATGCACCTCCTCACACCCTAATAAAACCTTTTATGCACCCAATCTAAATTACAGACTACCAATAGTGAAAGCATAGACAGACCAATAGCAGTTAGTACATACCCGCTCAGTGATTCCTAGGTCTATACACACACATATCCACTCATTCACCCATACAGTAACTCATATATGCAGTAACTCATCAATACAGCACAATCATATGCACTCATATACCTATACATACACTCACACACCGCCACTCATCCATAGACTTACTCACACACCTACTCAGTCATGCAAAGAATCAATCACACCCATTTACTCACCTATACAGTTATACAAAGACCACCTCACTCATTTATACAAATACTAACACATACTTACTCTCTTATACAATCACTGATACAAGCACACACTCATCCATACAGCCACTCTCACAATCACTCACTCCCACGTATAGTCATTTATATACTCCAACACTCACATATACTGCCTTTCGCAAATGTAGTTACTCACACATATACCACTGAGACACCCATTCACTCACCAACACACCCATACACACACTCACCCACCCATACAGCCCTTCACAGATGCACTCTTGAACCCATACACCCAGTGAATCACCAACTCCCAACCCACTCACATAGACACTCAGGCACCCATACAGATACTCAGGCAACCAATCAATAACCCATATAGACAGTCATGTAGCTACTCACCAACCGATGCAGCCGCTTATACACCAACTGACAGACTGATACAGACATTAACACTGTTTACTCACTAACCCATGCATTCAGTAAGATAAGCTTAATCAGTCACTTATACAATCAGTCACGCACCTAGTAAATCATCCATTCAGACACGTATACACCCACTCATTCTTCAATACACCTTGGCATATATATATAGAGACCCAGTTAACAACCCTATTTTAGAATTTATCTCTGATGACACTGATACCACCCAGAGTGTAAAAAGTGGTTTTAGACCAAAGTCAGTGTTCCTACCACAGATAATTAATGATTCCATTGACGTATTTGAAAGAGGGGTTATTTGTGAATTTGAGAAAATATCCAGAAAGATGAACTGTGATAAAAAGAATCTTACCAAAATGCAATTTGATGCAATTGAAGGGCTGAGTAAAGACACTAGCATTGTCATTAAGAAATCTGACAAGGGTGGGAATATAGTTGTTATGCCACTGCAGATGTACATTGATGAAGGTCTCGCCCAGTTGAACGACAGTCTCAAGTATGAGAAAAGCAGCAGAGTGATGTATAAAACTTGTTGTGAGAAATATCAGAACCAGTTGACAGACTGGCATGACATAGGGTTAATAGTGAAGGAAGAATTGAAGTTCTTACAGTGTAGAAATCCCAAGTTGCCCGCGTTGTATTTATTACCCAAAGTTCACAAGTGTCTCACCAAACCCCCGGGTAGACCCATCGTATCATCCAGGGGCAGTTGCTGGGAGAACACTTCACGATATGTGGATTTCCTCCTCCAACCGCTTGTGCAGAATCTCCCATCATACCTTAGAGATTCGGGTGATTTCCTCAGAAGAATCAATGGCATCAAATGGGCACCAGGGTGGCAACTGGTGACCCTAGACGTCAACAGTCTCTACACGTGTATCCCACATATTTTGGGGATACAAGCATGTAGACACTTCTTGGGGGGGAGATCCATCTCACACTTGAGACACACAGAAATGATTCTGGATATGGCACTATCCTGCCTTACCCAAAATTATTTTATTTTTAATGGAGAAGTCTATCATCAACTCCTTGGCATCGCAATGGGTTCTTGCTTTGCCCCCAGCTTCGCTGGACTCTATTTGGGCTGGTGGGAAGAACAGGTGGTACAACAATCCCATGACTTCAAAACGAAAGTCATAACCTGGCTTAGATATATTGACGATATTTTCGTCATTTGGAATGGCAGTGAAGAGGAAGCGCTTAAATTTGTAGATACACTGAACACTAATGAATTTAACCTCTCCTTCACGTGCCAGTCCGACAGCCAGGAAATAGATTTCCTCGACCTGAAAATCAAGGTGGTCGACAATGCACTTACCACTGTGCTTTTCAGAAAAGAAACCGCAGGGAACAGTCTTCTGCATGCCAGGAGCTGTCACCCAAAAAGTTTGGTTAACTCAATACCGCTTGGTGAATTTCTTAGAGCCAAAAGAAATTGCTCTGAAGAGGGAGATTTCACCAAGGAAGTCAAAATCATGACAGAAAGATTCAAAGACAGGGGCTACAGCGAGAAGTGCTTAATGGCAGCTAGTGCGAAAGCCATGACAATAGAAAGGGAGAACATTATACTAGAAAAGAAAGTGACAGAGGGCAAAGCCATCAATACCACCAGATTCATCACTGATTATCATGGTCAGACGAGAGAGGTGAGAAAAGCCTTTGATAAATATTGGAATGTCCTTAAATTGGACAAAGACCTTGCCACAAGCATTAGTTGTTACCCACAGATCACTTATAGGAGAGCCAAATCTCTCAAAGACATGATCTGTACTAGTACCATTCCCAAGAAAGCGACACGGAACCCTGTCAAAGGATTTTTCGTCTGTGGCAGATGCAAGGCCTGCAAACACAGTTCCAGCACTAAATCAATTAAACTTTCTGGAACAATGGAGGCTTTCAAAATCATGTCCCATACTTCATGTCACACTGACTATGCTGTGTATGCCCTCACATGCCCATGTAAACTGAATTACATTGGCAGCACGAAACTTCAAGCCAAAGACAGGGTATTGCAACATTTGAGGGCTATCACGAATAGAGACAAGAATTACCCTATTGCCAGACATTTTGAAGAAAACCACAAGAGTAATGCCAATTTGTTGTCCTTCTGCATCTTGGGGTCAATCCCTCAGAGAGAGAGGGGAGGTGATAGACTCCAAGAATTACGCAGATTTGAATCAAGACTTATCATTAAATATCACACTATGCAGCCTGGGGGACACAATCTGGATGAAGAGCTAGAAGTGCACCTGGGTTAGATGATATATTTGTGAGTGTAACATGGTACATGACTAGGTCCATCAAGCTGTTTTAGATTTTAATAGTATGTGAGATGTTTGTTGTTTTGTATATCTGACTGAGAAACCCTTGTTTGGATTCAATGTTTGATCACATTTTGTTTCACTTATTTCACCAGATCTCTGAAAGGATGCACAAGAGATTTCACTGCACCAGCATTTAATTTTCGACATGTATGGCAGTTGAGCACGTATGCATTGGGACACAGGCGGTTCATCACCCTGTTGCGAAGATTGTGCCTGAGCAAGTATGCTTTTGGATTGTGCCCACTGGGGCTGAACTTTGAACATAGACAATATGCCCACTGGGGCGGTTTTTGTTCTGTTTTGAATCATGGATTTTACCCACATGGGTGGATGTGAGTATAGTCCCTAGGTGGTGACTATACCTTTGAATTTACTTTGTCTTGCATCAGTATGAGATGTAAATTGCCCACTTGGGCGCTACTCTGAATTCAGTTAAATGTATGAATTACGCCTGTTTTGGTCCCTGGCCGTCATGCGTTCGCGCTGGCCTTTTCTTTAATGTTTATTTTGACATTTCAATAATTGTGTGCAATATATGCAACTGCCTCATAGTCGTGTTTACATTTTGTTTAAACCATTTTTGTAAATTTCAAATGTGCTAGATAGCTCGTGTAAGCATACCTGGGAGTCTGTTTATTATTTCCATTCACATGTGACCAGATTTAAAGCACCAGTGCACTAACACTCACGCTCGTGACCAAGAGATAGTTTATCTCGAAATGCGTCGAGTGGAGCTACAATAAAAAAGCTTGTAAATCTGCATAAAGTTGGCCTGGACATTCCATTCCTTTATCGACGTTGGGATTCAAGTTTGAAAAAAAAAAATATATATATATATATATATATATATATATATATATATATATATATATATATATATATATATATATATATATATATATATATTACCTACTGGCGATAGCCAGTAGGTATATATAGTTAGGATTTTTTTCCTATGGGATTTTTGAAAATTCTATGTCGAATAACTTTGGCGTTTGAGGACAGAATTGGCTGAAATTTTCAGGAAAATGGAACATTTTGTTTCTGAGCAGCCCCTGAAAATTTGGGGTGGTTTCATCAAGGGGGGGCCGAGAAAAAAGGGGGGTCCCAAAACGTGTTTTTCCCATGCAATTTTCCATAGGGCGGTTGGCCTCACTTTTAGCCTGAACGGCTGAATGGATTTACACCAAACTTGGCAAAATTGTAGGGACTGGTAGCCCGATGTGCCTTTGCTATGTCTCAAGATATAGGCTCCAGTGGTTTTTACGAAAATTAACTTTGAAAAATATATATTGGGCTACATTGGGCTATGTATATGTTGGAGCCCAAATGTAGCCCAATGTAGCCCAATGTAGCCCAATGTAGCCCAATGTAGCCCAAAGATGGCCACCAGAGACAAAAAAAAACAAATGTAGCCCAAATATCAGCCAGATGTAGCCCAACTATAGCCCAATGACAGAATGTCCCAGAGTGTTCTAAAGAACAACTAGAGTGCTAACAATCCTACTTATTACAAAGGTATGGCACACCTGAAGCCATCTTGATTGGAATAAAGTGGTAACTCTTAAAACATTTAATTTAAAAAGGAACAAAATGAGGGGGTTCATTTTGCCATAGAAAGTATGATTAGCGAATATATGACGAAATCCCGCATACCATCAGTCCGCAAAAAAAATCCCACATGTACTATTAGGCCGCAAATTAAAATAACGAAAACTTTTAGAACGAATATGCCTTTAGCATACACTAAACAACTAAACTACCCTAAACCCTAAAACACTACCCCAGCATGACTCTACACTACACAAACAGTACAACACTACCCTAAACCCTAAAACACTACCCCCAGCACGACCCTACACTACACAAACACTACAACACTACCCTAAACCCTAAAACACTACCCCCAGCATGACCCTACACTACGCAAACACTACAACACTACCCTAAAACCCTACCCCCAGCATGACCCTACACTACGCAAACACTACAACACTACCCAAAACCCTAAAACACTACCCCCAGCATGACCCTACACTACGCAAACACTACAACACTACCCAAAACCCTAAAACACTACCCCCCAGCATGACCCTACACTACGCAAACACTACAACACTACCCAAAACCCCAAAACACAGCATGACCCCAGCATGACCCTACACTACGCAAACACTACAACACTACCCTAAACCCTAAAACACTACCCCCAGCATGACCCTACACTACGCAAACACTACAACACTACCCAAAACCCTAAAAAACTACACCCCAGCATGACCCTACACTACGCAAACGCTACAACGCAACCCTAAACCCTAAAACACTACCCCCAGCATGACCCTACACTACGCAAACACTACAACACTACCCTAAACCCTAAAACACTACCCCCAGCATGACCCTACACTACGCAAACACTACAACACTACCCTAAACCCTAAAACACTACCCCCAGCATGACCCTACACTACACAAACACTACAACACTACCCTAAACCCTAAAACACTACCCCCAGCATGACCCTACACTACGCAAACACTACAACACTACCCAAAACCCTAAAACACTACCCCCAGCATGACCCTACACTACGCAAACACTACAACACTACCCAAAACCCTAAAACACTACCCCCAGCATGACCCTACACTACGCAAACACTACAACACTACCCAAAACCCTAAAACACTACCCCCAGCATGACCCTACACTAACGCAAACACTACAACACTACCCAAAACCCTAAAACACTACACCCCAGCATGACCCTACACTACGCAAACACTACAACACTACCCAAAACCCTAAAACACTACACCCCAGCATGACCCTACACTACGCAAACACTACAACACTACCCAAAACCCTAAAACACTACCCCCAGCATGACCCTACACTACGCAAACACTACAACACTACCCAAATCCCTAAAACACTACACCCCAGCATGACCCTACACTACGCAAACACTACAACACTACCCTAAACCCTAAAATACTGCACCCCAGCATGACCCTGCACTACGCAAACACTACAACACTACCCAAAACCCTAAAACACTACCCCCAGCATGACCCTACACTACGCAAACACTACAACACTACCCAAAACCCTAAAACACTACCCCCAGCATGACCCTACACTACGCAAACACTACAACACTACCCAAAACCCTAAAACACTACACCCCAGCATGACCCTACACTACGCAAACACTACAACACTACCCAAAACCCTAAAACACTACACCCCAGCATGACCCTACACTACGCAAACACTACAACACTACCCAAAACCCTAAAACACTACCCCCAGCATGACCCTACACTACGCAAACACTACAACACTACCCAAATCCCTAAAACACTACACCCCAGCATGACCCTACACTACGCAAACACTACAACACTACCCTAAACCCTAAAATACTGCACCCCAGCATGACCCTGCACTACGCAAACACTACAACACTACCCAAAACCCTAAAACACTACCCCCAGCATGACCCTACACTACGCAAACACTACAACACTATCCTAAACCCTAAAACACTACGCCCAGCATGACCCTACACTACGCAAACACTACAACACTACCCTAAACCCTAAAACTCTAGCCCCAGCATGACCCTACACTACGCAAACACTACAACACAACCCTAAACCCTAAAACACTACCCCCAGCATGACCCTACACTACGCAAACACTACAACACTACCCTAAACCCTAAAACACTACCCCCAGCATGACCCTACACTACGCAAACACTACAACACAACCCTAAACCCTAAAACACTACCCCCAGCATGACCCTACACTAAACAACCACCACAACTCTACACTACACTAACACAACACTACACTACACAACACTACACTACACTACACAACCACTAACCCACGAAAAAATTTACACAAACCCACTTACCTCTCTCGTCATCGTGGTTTTCACAACGCAAATGCATTTACATACATGCCTTTAAAACGTAATTCTTTGTAAAGGCATGCGCGATAAATGCACATGCGTTTTGAAAAAATGCGGGATAATGGTATGCGAGGTCAATGACCTTGCGGGATAATGGTATGCGGACTGAAAGTCTGCGGGATAAAAAATGCGGGAAAATGGCTGCAAACCATGATTAGCAGCAGACTTCCCTCGTGAGCACTAGCTTTACTACAGTGATCTAATGAGCAACTAGAGTGCTAACATTCAGAATTTATGGCAAATGTGTGACACATCTGAATGCCTTCTTGATAGAACCAAAGTAAACAAGCATTGAAAATGCAATAGATCTCGCCCTCGTTTAAGTTAAAGCCATTCTGTTTGTAATGAGGTGGCTTTTTAGCTTTGCTTTTATTAGTGTTTTTAAAACTTTCATGTAACTAACATGCATATGTATGCATATATGTATATGTATGCATGCATTTATATTTATATAGATATGCAGATTATATATGTTTATATATGTATATTATCTACTGGCGATAGCCAGTGGGTATATATAGTTAGGATTTTTTCTCTATGGGATTTCTGAAAATTCTATGTCTAATAACTTTGGCGTTTGTTGACGGAATTGGCTGAAATTTTCAGGAAAATGGCACATTGTGTTTCTGAGCAGCCCCTGAAAATTTGGGGGGGTTTCGTCAAGGGGGGGCCGAGAAAAAAGGGGGGTCCCAAAACGCGTTTTTCCCATTCATTTTTCTATAGGGCGGTTGGACTCACTTTTAGCTCGAACGGCTGAATAGATTTACATGAAACTTGGCAAAATTGTAGATATGGTTTGCCCGACGTGCCTTTGCTATGTCTCAATATATGTGCTCCAGTGGATTTTGAGAAATTGACGTTTAAAAAAATATATATATCTGTGACAGCGCTCCGGTTAGCGCCCCGGTTCGTGTACCTGACGCGTAACGGAACTTCACGAAGCGAAGCTGATTGGCTCTCCGTGTCTGTCAACATTCTAAACAGTCCGGAGCGGCCGCCATCTTGTCTCTCAGTACGATCGAGAGACAAGATGTGGTGAAAAACGAAGAGGGAAATGAAGGAAAGGGGGCAAGGTAGACCACTTTTGACCCCCTAGGATTGATGAAGGGGATATTAAAGTGCCCCGCGGGGCAAAAAATAAAAAAAAAAATGTTTTGCGATTTTACGCCGTAGAGGCGCGTCCCGGTACGCGAACCGGGCAGCTCACCGGGCAGCTCACCGGGCAACTAACCGGGCAGCTAACCGGCAGCGTAGCTGTCAACATTGTAAACAGTCCGGAGCGGCCGCCATCTTGTCTCTCGGTAGGTTCGAGAGACAAGATGTGGTGAAAAAAGAAGGGGGAAATGAAGGAAAGGGGGCAAGGTAAACCCCTCCTGACCCCCTAGGATTGATGAGGGGGATATTAAAGTCCCCTGCGATTTTTCGCGGAAGAGGCGCTTCCCGGTACGCGAACCGGGCAGCTAACCGGCAGCGTAACGGGAGTCCGCCATCTTGTGTTTTTGGAGTGCCGGTTCGCGTACCGGGTAGCGTCCCGGTAAGCGTAACAAGGGGAAAACCAAGAGAAACAGTAAAAAATAAATTAAGGGAATAGATTTCCAGCAAACTTGGCAAAATTGTAGGGACTGTTTGTTTGATGTGCCTTTGCAAGGCCTCAAGATATGTGCACGTGTGGATTTTGTCTAATTAAGGTTAAAAAAAATATATATATCTGTAAGCGTGCTCCGGCACGCTTATGTTACGGGTTTTGTTTGCGCTGCAGAGCCGATACGTCACGGTTATGCGACGCGTCATGAGGCATCTCACGTGGCTACGTGATACGTCACGTAATAAAGAATATATTTTACAGCTATAGATATTAGCTTTTAAAAAACCAATGAAATTCACTGAAAAAACCATAGGTTATAGACCATATATAGTTAGGAATTTGCATTTACAAAACCTTGAAAATTCACTGAAAAAACCATAGGTTAGAGACCATATATAGTTAGCTGGACATTTTATTGACATAAAACCAATGAAATTCCATATATAGTTAGTTGCACTAACTATATATCGCGCACCCGCAATCCACTGCTGGTGATGTCACATATTACATCATTCATGACATGGTCAGTGACATCACTGATGACATCACTGATGACATCTCAAATGACATCACTGATGACATCACTGATGACATCTCAAATGACATCACTGATGACATCATGACACACCAATACCAGTTACTACATACGCACTCACTGATTCCTACGTCTACACACACATTCACTCATTCACCCATACAATCACTCATACATACAGTCATTCATTATTACAACACTATCATATGCACTCATACACCTAGTCAGTCCTGTGAAGAATCAATCACACTTCGATTTCCTCATCTATACAGTTAAACACAGAACACCATACTTTTCACACATATACTAACACATACTTACACTCTTATACAATCACTGATACAAGTACACATTGATATGCACAGAGTCACACACCTCCCAGCCAGCCACACACACACTCAGTCTTCCATACATCCACTCATTCTTCAATATGTAAAACATATTTAAACTTTACAAAATCACACAGACACTAGATGATGTCATCAGTGATGTCATTTGAGATGTCATCAGTGATGTCATCAGTGATGTCATTTGAGATGTCATCAGTGATGTCATCAGTGATGTCACTGACCATGTCATGAATGATGTAATATGTGACATCATCAGCAGTGGATTGCGGGTGCGCGATATATAGTTAGTGCAACTAACTATATATGGAATTTCATTGGTTTTATGTCAATAAAATGTCCAGATAACTATATATGGTCTCTAACCTATGGTTTTTTCAGTGAATATATATATATATATATATATATATATATATATATATATTTTTTTTTATACAAAGGACGCCGCACACAGCAACTTCTGTTCGCAGGTTTATTTCAGTGCCCAGTCTAACACCAACGCGTTTCAGCCTGACGGCCACCGTGAGCAAGGCCGTCAGGCTGAAACGCGTTGGTGTTAGACTGGGCACTGAAATAAACCCGTGAACAGAAGTTGCTGTGTGCGGCGTCCTTTGTATCAAAAATTGTCTTTTGGCCATTGGTCTGGCCCAACGCCGGCACCCGCTGATGAAAGGGATCCTGTGAGAAGACCACATTGAACAAAATTAAAAAATATATATATATATATGTATATATGCAGCAACAGTCACCAAATCTCCAACTCCAAAGGACGACAGCGGACCCAGAGGTTAGAAGTGCTTAGAATTTTATTGTGCTTTTCCCCGCACTTCCGCCATAACGCGTTTCAAGCCTAACAACCCTTGATCACATGACACCGCTCTGGAGAAGTGTCCGGCTATTTAAAGTGACAGTGCATTTTGAATTACAAGTACGTCATCATAGACATAGTGAAAATATCAGCTTGAATTCGCAATATTTTAAACTTTACAGAAACACATTCACTGGATGATGTCATCTGTGATGTCATCAGTGGTGTCACTGACCATGTCAAGAGTGATTTAATATGTGACATCATCAACAGTGCATTGCAGAGGCGCAAGTTATAGTTAGCTCTACTAACTACAACGGCTGATTTTCTCTGGTTTTGTACGAGTGAAATGTCCAACTAACTATAACGTCCCTGAAACCGGTGTTTTTTTTCAATTAATTTCTAAGGTTTTTTAAATGCTATTTCTAACTATAACGTCCCTGAAATCTATGTTTCTTTCAGTAAATTTCTAAGGTTTCTTTAAATGCAAATTTCTATCTATAACGTCCCTAATAAGTCCCCTTGAATCCTGAGGGTCCCTGGGGGCCAACTAGCCCACCAGGTACCTCCAATAAGCGCCACAGAGCTGTGTTGCGGAGAGGTGTTCGGAGGCTACGCCCCTTTTTACATCATGCTGCAAACACGGCTTCTGCCGCACTGATGCTCGGAGGATAAAGTCCACTTGTGTCCTGAGGTCCTCAGGACACAAGAGGACCTCATCACCCCACCGCATTCAATAAACAAAGCCCTGGGACTGTGGCAGTACCAACGGGCTCCCACTAATTAAATAGGCATTGCCCCGGGGGCTTAAGAATAACAAAGCACGAGGCCTGCACTTCATTTTTTTTTCTTCTCAGCACTGTGCTAGTCCTATGCTTAAAGACGTTTCTGTAGAAATGGCAAAATACGTTGTCTATCTGTCTCTACATATATCTCATCAGATCTCTCTCGCTTTGTCTTTGAGTACATTTTTTTTATAGGTGTGGTGTCCCTGGGGGTCGATTGTGGCACCCAAGGAACCTGCATATATATAAAAAATAAATCCCCCACAGGGAGTCATCCAATGATCAGGTGGCCTGACTCCCTGTCAATTTTGCCGATTTGTTTAATTTTTATTTTATTTATTATACCGGGGAGAGGTGATTGCGTCCACCTAGGGAAAAACAACACTTTATTTTTTTTAAATATATGCTCCGGGGGTTGGGGGTGGCCCATTACCACGAGGGTCGACCCTCCCAAGACATCCCTGGTGTATAGTAGGGTTTCCTTGCTGTGAATCGCAGCCGGGGCAATCCACGGCCGGGAGTCCTTTTCAGGAAGGACTTGTTTGAAAGGGGAGAGTCTCCCCTTTCAAACGAGGACTCCCTGAAAGCTGGGGAGGCCATTTTTGGCCTGTTTTCCACAATGGAGACAAGTGTA
Organism: Lissotriton helveticus; assembly: GCF_964261635.1. Classification (NCBI taxonomy): domain Eukaryota; kingdom Metazoa; phylum Chordata; class Amphibia; order Caudata; family Salamandridae; genus Lissotriton; species Lissotriton helveticus. Next base: position 1,594,460,920 of record NC_136059.1, on the reverse strand, counting down.
GCCTTACCTGCGGCTATCCTTGGCTCCGGAGGCCAAAACTGTGACATCAGAGCGCCTCATGGCACGCTGATGTCACGGATAGTCAGGAGGGTGGTCAGGGAGAGATGCAGAAAGCCTTTTGCCTCTCCCCAAGGGAAAAAAAAAGAGAAACCTTTGGTGCATTTATAGGAGCCCTCCCTGGTGTCGGCTAATGGATGTGCACCACACTAGGGAGGTAGTGCGTGCATCGGCCATTGGCCGATTCAAGCACCAAAAGGGTTCAAACTAAATTATATTTAAGCAAAGTTTATGTTGTCAATATTGTGGATGTCGATATTTTTGTTAATTTATATGTTTATATAATTTTAACAATATTTACGCTTACAGTATTTACGTTCTCAATATTTTGTTCTCGATTTTCATTCATATGGTATTCTTTTTAACGGTAAGTATATATAGTTGATATTTTTGCAGGCTTTGATATTTGTGTAGGTCGATGTTATAGGGATCGATATTGTATTAGTGAACTAGGATGCAGTGGGGGGCTGTTCCACTATTGGGAAGGTGCAAACCTTTGCAGCGCTGACAGAGAATGACGGCCTATTGGAATCACAGTTCCTGACTTATGGTGTATTCATGTGTAATATTTACTAAATGGGAGGAGGACATACAAAACCCCCTACGCACAATGTCCTGCTGACTTTACTAAATTTTAGAGATGGATGGAAGTTGATCTCTTTGATATACATAACAATACTCACAATGACAATAGGTACTATGATTAAAAACAAAGCCCCATGGAAAGGGGTAATGGATAGGAAGTTGATAGATAGGGAATGGATCAAGATCCTCTAATGGATACATCAGTTGTCCAGAAACTCCTGGGATCGGAGATAAGGCTAGCCCAATGTTCTTGTTGATAGATGCAGACTTCATACATATGATCTGGACTGTTCGACATGCAGAACACATCACAAAGAGTTGTGGACATACATATTAGGCCTAAGCACCTGGCCAAAACCAACAAGGAAGCAAAGAGAAGCTTAAGAGAAGACAAGCAAAGATTAATTGATGGTCTTGCCGCAAAAGCCTAGGAAGCAGCAAGCCATGAAAACTTGAAAGAACTCTATGGTGTAATAGGGAAACTCTCCAGTAGATACAGAAAGACCTGTTATAGACAAAGCTGGAAAGACAATCATGGGAAGCTGGATGGAGCACTTTGAATAACTGCTGAACTAGCCCATGCCACATTCCCCATCAGACCTTCAGCCAGCTGACACACTTGCAAATCGGCTACAGCAGACCAACCAAGAAAGACATACAGCAAGTCATCAAACATCTGAGAAATGGGAAGGCAGCAGGAAGTGATAACATTCCTGCAGAGGCACTGAAGGTAGTCATTGAAACATCAGTAGACATGCTCTACGCCATGTATGGAAGGATTTGGGAGGAGAAAAAGGTTCCATCAAAGTGGAAGGAGGGATATCTGTTGTGTCTCATGCTGCTGTCGGCATTGGAACTCTTGTGTGTGTGGTATCAGGGGTTCCAAGGCCATGAGTGGAGACAGTTGGGAGGAGCAGGTCAGCTGGATGAGTTGCGTCCCATTTTGCAGTTGCCTTGTACTGTTGCTAGTTCACTTCTGAATAAACAGTCAGACGGCAGAACAAAGCCATCTTACTTGCTTTTCTTCCGTATACAAGAAAATCTCATCAAGATCCCCTAGAAAGGTGAACCGAGTAACTGTGCAAACTTCAGAGGTGTTACTCTTCTATCATCCCCAGGCAAAATGTTCAACAGAAACATCCTGAACTGAATGAAGGTACAAGATGATGCTCAGGCATGAGAACAACAAGCTGGCTTCTGCAAAGATAGATCCTGAACAGACCAGATTGCAACACCATGTATCATCATTGATCAGGCAATGGAATTGAAATCCCCCCTCAATGTCAACTTCAGCGACTATGATAACGAATTCGACAGCATGGACAGAGAGACCCTTTGGAAACTCCTCCACCACTACAGTGTCCCATATAAACTCATAAGAATCATCAGGAACACTTATGCGAGAATGACCTGCAAGATAGAGGACAACTATTGGAAGCCTTCCAAGTTGGGACTGGAGTTTGCCAAGTTGTTTGCCCTTGCCTATTCTATAGACTGGATCATGAAGACATCCACAGCAAGAAGAAGAAATGGGATCCAGGGGACACCTTGGATACAGTTCGATGAGCTGGACTTTGCAGATAACCTGGCCCTACTCTCCCATACCCAGTTGTAGATCGACAACATGGCAGCCTAATCAGCACAACTTAGTTCAACATCTACAGGGTAAAAACCAAGATCTCAGAGGCTAACAAAGCCAGCACAACTGCAGTCAGTCTTGCAGGTGATGCACTGGGAGAGGTTGACGCCTTTACTTATCTGGGCAGTGTCTTGGACAAGCAAGGCGACACAGACAACCACGTCAAGGCAAACATCGGCAAAACAAAGACTGCCTTCATTCAGCTAAAGAAGATGTGGAGTACCAATTACCTAACACTGCAAACCAAGATCAAGCTATGTGACACCAACGTAGAAATGTATCCTTCTGTATGGAGCAGAAATGCGGAGGACAACCGTGACCACCACCAGCAGTGTCAAGACATTCATCATACCTGTGTGAGGAATATCTTCAAAATCAGCTGGCCAAACATCATCAGCAACAATGGCCTTTGACAGCAGACATTCCGAACTCCCTGCTCATGAAGAAATCATAAATGCTGGGCTAGATAGATCACACCAATTGCAAGCCCTCTTCAAAGGCCACCAGGCAAGAACTGACCTGAAACTCTCAAGGAAAAAGGAAACAAGAAAGGCCAAGAAATATCTGATACCGGGGCCTCAATGACGAACAGGGGTAAAGTGCTTGAGTTCTCTCCCTAAAACTTGGTACAATTGGCATCTACCTGATTGTTGCATTTAATGTACTTGTAAGTCCCTAATAAATGGTACTACATGTACCCAGGGACTGTAAATTAAATGTTACTAGTGGGCTACAGCCTTCCTTGTATCACCCACTAAAGTAACCTTTTAATATATGTCCTCAGACCTGCCACTGCAGCCTGCTGTGCAGTTTAAAACTGACATTTAAATCTGTCAAACAAAACCTTCTGCTAAGCTCAAACCTTCCTTTTTAATACTTATAAGGCACCCCGAAAGTATAACTTAAAGGCTCACAGGACAATGAGCATGGTATTAAAAAATTAGGATATTTCTACTTGGGTTTTACATGTCCTTGCAGTCAAAAACTCCTAAATTCGGTTTTCACTGTGGTAAGGTCTATCTCTCCCATTGCCTAACACTGGGCTACCTATTATGTTTAATAAGTGCAAACTTTGGATTGGGAGCTGGTAGAGATATGCTGTTCGGACTCAAATAAATTGTAATTTAAAATCCTTGTTCATGGTAATGTTGGATTTTAAGTCACAATTCCGAAAATTCCACTTTTAGAAAGTTAGCATTTTCTTATCCTAAACATTTGTAGACCTGCCAGTGTCCTTGGTCACATGACTTGGAATTATTCCACTTTTGGGGTTTGTGTTTTCCTCCCAGACAGTGATATAAAGGAGACTATGAGAGGGTAGGATGGGGTTGTGTCTAGTGCACCCACAAAGGAACCTGACACCAGCCTTTTGTCATCTCATACAGTTTGGATCCTTGACTGGGTAGGGGATGAACTTTCCAGAGCTAGATGTGGGGGTAGGTAGGGGTTGTATCTAGTGCACCCACAAAGGAACCTGACACCACCCTTTTGTCATCTCATACAGTTTGGATCCTTGACTGGGTAGGGGATGAACTTTCCAGAGCTAGATGTGGGGGTAGGACAGAGTGCCCCTCACACACAAAGTCTGGCACCAGGTATACATTCTGGACCCCAGAACCACAATTCTGAAACCTCCTAGACTTGTGGATGTTTCAGAAGGACTGCCCAACTGCTAGACGATTGACCTGCCACTTGAAGAGTGTCTTGCTGTTTGAGAAGGAAGACTGGTCCCACTTACCGTCATCCCAGGCTAACCTGAGTGACTCCAAAGGTTATTTTGATGAACTCCTGTTTGGGCTACATGGATATAACAACCTCTGGGGGCCTCTCTGCATCTGTCCAGCTGACCAGCTGCAACTGGTCCTGCCTGAATCTCTGAATGGACCTGCCTGGCCTCTACTGGCCTCTGCTAGAGTGAGTTCCTGATCCCCAAGAGGTGTGCCCCGGGTCCTGGACCCTTTGCTGGCATCAGTTTGCGATCCTCCCAAGACTAAAAGGGGAAACCTTGAAGTTTGGACTCTAGCCAACTGTGAGCAGGCCCCCTGATGATGGGACTCTGCTGCCCATGATGACTGTCAATGTAAAGCTCCAGTGAAGACCCTTGCGTTGTGTTACAGCGACCGTCAGTGACAACTGGCAAAATGGGATCTGCACTTCACACTATAGCAATGACAGCCCACGCTTACCACCAACGTGAAGTTTTGGCAATGACCGTCTACAACACCGGACCGGTTCTTCATGCTACAGCAATGACTGCTTCCACCGCACAGCCAGACTTCGTGCTACAGCGATGACCATCGGCAAAGCTCTCCCGAATCCTTGTGGCCTCCACCACTGCAAATGGTACTCTTTGTGCCTGACTTTGAGAAGGTAACTCTTTCAGCAGGACTGGCCTGGTCCCTGTATCCGACCTGCACTTTATTATGGTTGGACTGAACTCTTGACTTTTCCCCAGTCTAACAACCAGATGACCATAAGTGGTACTTTGTGCTTTTAGGTACTATTTTCAATAGGAACTTAAACATTATATATTTCCGGTTCTACCAATTGGATTTATTGTCATTCTGGTATCATTTTATTCCTTAAAATTTCTGTATTTTTCTAAATTGGTTTGGGATTTTTCTTGTGTTGTATTTTCACTTTTTTACTGTTTGGGTGCTGCATACATATTTTACACTTTGCCTCTAAGTTAAGCCTGACTGATTGTGTGCCAAGCTGCTAGAAAGGTAAGCATAGTTTAATTTAGCAACATTTGTGGTTCACCCTGACAACAATTGTGGATGGGGCTTCCAACACCCATGAACCAATAACACAATTTCTTACATTGGTGGCAGTGGTGAGATCCAGTACTTGTGTTTCCGCAGTCTCACTCAGTAATATTGTGCAAAACTAACACTCCTATCAGTAATCTGACATCATATTCAACTTTCTTAAATTCTCCTCTATCTGCTATGTTTTCTATTTTCCAAATTTAATTCCTGATGTATGCTTTTTCCTTCTGTGAAACCCATTTGAGAAGATGGAGTTGGGGCTTAGAATCATTAACAACCTGAAGATGGTGAAGTTGAGGAAGCTCTGCAAGGAGAGGAGGCTAGTCTTGGAGAAGGGCAGCAAAATAAAGGACTTTCAAACAACTCTCAGAGCATATGAGAACGCCAGCAGCGAATAGGCTGACAACAGAGAGCATGAGGGCACTTGTACTGAGGATAGAGATGTAGAGGAAGAGGAGAAGGATGTGGAATGAGTTGGCATGGCCACAGACCCGGAGTTCCAGTACGAGGAGGGTGAAGAATCTGCTTAAAGGAGCAAGGTCCCCTGCAAGGAGCGTGTCCTCCCTTAGCCTGTTAACTGAGGAACTGGAGGACAGGAGGGCTGAGAGAGAGTTTAAGCTCCAGCTGGTCAAACTGAAAATGCCGTAGAGGAGAGAAAAGCTGAAGTTGACAGAGACTTGGAGGAAAAGAAACTCTTGTTGGTTCATGTTTGAGTCTCAAGTAGCTGGACCTGAAAGACAAGCAAGGTACAAGGTCCAACAGCAATAGTGGCAGCAACAACACTGTGCCCTTCGGAGAAAGCAGGGTCCATATTTCTCAGGACATGGCACCTAGATATCTGGTGGGTGATTACATTGTGAAGTGGTTTTCAGCCTATGAGGTAGCCCTAGGGATGTATAGATTCCCAGAGGAGACCTGAGGGGCAGGTTTCTGGAAGCCTGTGGCTATGGTGAGGTGGATTACCATGCTGAGACTAGAGGTAGATGACCAGATGAGGTATGCTTCAGTGAAACCCATTCTTATCACCAAATATTTGTCTACCCCAGGGAAGTACCACATTAGATTTAAGAACAGAATAAACTACCAAACCAGTCTTGGGTGGATGTTCTTGAATACTCCAGTAAGACACTGTATGGTTGGGTGAGGGGCAGTAAAGTGAGTATTTTGACCAGGCTGTATGATCTGATTCTGAGAGAGCACATGTTCAGCACTCACTTTATAGAGCTGTGCCAACACCTGATTGGTAGCAAGCTCACTTCACCCAGGGAGCTTGGAAAGGAAATTGACTTCTAGATTAGTACCAGTGTCTAAGAAGGTCTGGGAGTGACCTCAAGAAGGGGGGGTTCTGGTCCCCTCCCACCAGAAGAGTGAAGGGGAGGTCCAGGGTGACACAGACAAATACCATGAAATGGTGAGGGGAAAGGGTTTTCAGCCCCTTCTGCGAAAGAGGGGGAGGTTATGGTGGGTGGTGGTCCAGGGCACCCCATTTTCAGCCCTAGTGTTTTGATTGTTTCCAGTTAGGACACAAGCAGAGGGGCTCTGTCTGTCTCAAGAAGCCACCCACTGAAGGCAAATCTGTGGCCTTAGGGGAAAGTAGCCGCAGAGAAAAATGTAGAACAAGCCCTGGTCTCCCTTAGTTGGAAGATAGACTCAAAGGGTAGGGTAGGTTTGTGAACTCTAAGGGTGGGAGTCACCACTTCCATCAGATCATGGTAAAGCGATTCCCTGTCACTGCTCTGATGGTTACTGGTGCTAACCAGACCACAGTGGTGGAAATATTGGTTTCCCAAGATCAGTACACCGGTCAAGTGCGTAGGGTAACTCAGCCCCATGAGCAGGACATTTCCACACTATGACTCTAGTGCCCTGGAAGGGGGTGGGGAGTGACCCAGAGGAAGTTCATAGTTAGTCCCCAGATGTCCATTGACTGCATTCTGGGAACTTAATTATCCACAGTATTAGAAGAGTTGTGAGCAGTGACTTCCCAGGACTTGTTCAAACCTCAGGATTTTCAGGGTACTACTCCCACAAGGAGCTTCACAGTTGGGGTCCACAGAGTAGGAGAAGCGTTATCCCGTGATTTAGTGTAGTGACCCCAGAGGATAATATCAGGGTGATACAGTTTGGCTTGGATAGACATTGAAAGTACAAGTGCCTGTGCAACAGTGGCCCATTGTCCACTTTTTATCACTTAAGCACAGAAGTTCATCAAGGTATTTATTAGTCCACCATAGCTTTTTGCTGGAAGGGGTCATGTTGGTAGTGACCCTTTTTTCAGGGTCACCTCCAAATTATTTTACTGAACCTGTTTTTGTTGGCTTTAGGACTCTGTGCACTTTTACCCTGCTAACCAATGGGAATGTGCTTGTGCTCTCAACCTAAAACAAGGTAAATTGCACTCTTCCTGGTTGGTACATTTAATTTGCTTGTAAGTCCGTAGTGAATGGTACTACATGTACCCAGTGCCTGAGAAACATGTGCTACTAGTGGGCCTGAAACACTACTTGTGCCACAAACTAAAGTAAGATTTTAAAACTTCTCGGGACTTTCATTGCAGCCTGTGGTGCAGTTTTAATCTACATTTTGACCTTGCAAAATAAACTTTACACCAGGCCTAAACCTTACTTTTTAATTCTTATAAGTCTTATTATAATTCTTATAAGGTAGACCCCAAAGATTCGTAGGGCAGGGAGCACAGCACTTAAAAGGTAGGACATGTCTACCTAAGTTTCTACATAAACAGTAAGTGAAAAAACTCTTAAAGTCTTTTTTTACTGTGGTAAGGTCTATCTCTCCAATTGACTAACACCGAGTTGCCTTATTACATTAAGAAAAGTGCTAACTTTGGATTGGGAGCAGATAGAGATATGCTGTTTAGACTCAAATTATTTGTACTTTAAAACACTCATTAATGTTAAAGTTGGATTTTAAATCACAATTCTGAAAATGCCACTTCAGAAACTTGGAAAAAGCTACAGGAGGTAACCCCTAAACCCAGTTCAGTCCTGGGTAACAAGTGTGTGTAACAAAAAAAACAAAGTATCAACAGGTAATATTTTAAGGCAATTCTTAAAGAGTATGCATTACATTTGCAAACAGGGAAGAAAAAATATTTGCTGAGAGCACTTTATATTTAAACAATAAGCTTAGGATGGTAGCACTGTATTACATTAAATGATCATGTAACCCATGCAACTTGTGCACAATTGTGCTTGTTAGAAAAGTGAATGGGGCGAAGTGACAAGTGAAAACCAGCGAAATGGCGCAAAAAACAAATGAAACCAGTATTTACACAAACAAGTACAAATGGTCCAAATTCATTGCAAGACAATATGGGATGAGTATATGGATTCAGGGACCATATGGCTAAAGTGCACCAAACAATTGCACTAGGAAGTCAACAGCGTTTCGATGTGATAACTCTTCACGTCATCACCAGGACCTGGTTACAATTTGTTTGCCGTGCTAGGAAGAGAGTGAGAGAAAATAGAGTCAGAGAACTTGAAGGCGGTGTAGCAGTCAAGAGGTAAGACAAGGGAAGGAGAGGTACCTGAATGGATCCGTGAAAACGAGCTGTAGAGGAAAATCAGCCTGAGAGGTACCCGTTTCCTGTGCCAGGGGATGAAATGATGAGGCGGTACAGTTGAAAGGCCAGTGGACACCTCTGTGAATGGAAGGCATTTGTTTAAAAAGGGGAGAAGAAGGGATGAGGGTATTTATAGTGTAGGTACAGCGGCGAGAGACAAATAAGTAAAAAAGTGATGAAGGAGTCACTGCTGGATCCTAGAAGTCAAATTGAGAAGGAGGGGTAAAGCTGGAAACAATCACGGCAGTAATTAGCAGACCATTAAGGTTGTAACCGGCATCTGGAGGTAATTGCGTGTCCGGTTGAAGCTTCTCAGAGAAATGAGAATAAGTGGTTAAAATTAAACAGATAAAAACGGGCACTCATAATCATGAAAAAGGGATGAGACAACGGCAGTGGATTATCTTAATGTGCTCAGTTATAAGAGCACAGCAAAAATTGGCATGGCTCCGCCAGGGGCGGCTGAAACTGATATAACGAAACGAGGCGTGAGTCCTTGTCGGCCGCGGTGAAAGCTTGCAATGAATGCGGGAGTTGTAAGATGCACCGCAGAACGGATAACGTATTGCGTGCTGAATAAGGGGGCGGGGCAGGGAAGAAGTTAAAGGGACAGGGCTGGAAAAAGATGCAAGGAAGAAAAGAAAATAAGCAAATGTTATTTAGAGACCGGAAGAAATCTCTGTTGAAAGCAATTGTGACAGTAAGTGAAATACAATAAGGTCCAATGGACAAATTTATGAAAAAGACAGTTACTTAGACAGCCATTTTAAAGAAAAACATGGGTGAAGTCAAGGTTAATCTGAAGGAGACATATCGGAGATGGAGGAATGGGTGGAAAACATCCACATAACGGAATGTGCAAAATACAAGGTATATGCCAAAGGGAGGAAACGATTAAACAATTATGCTATGTTGTTACAGAAAAACAATACATTTTCATAGCATGGTTTTGATTATTAACAATGGTGACAGTAATATTAAATAGAGGAAACACAAGGTAATTATGGACGGAGCGCTAAAACTTTTCAGACACTCATCCCTAGTCACAGATCTGGGTTGAATCCATCACCGTTCTTTAGCTCACTTCGCCACCTTAGTTCAGATCCAGCTATATGCAAATCAGTCTTGACCCTGTGCCTCATGGGAACAGTCCAGCCCGAACTGCCAAGCCAAGTCTTCCCTGACCCGGAAACAAACATCCTGTTACCGGTTTCAGGGTAACACCCTTCAACAGCCATGCTAGCTTGAATCCAGTGGCAAAGTGACCAAAGGACCCGCGTCTGGGCATACCCTACCAAATTAGTAAGTATGGGCGAAATTTGCAAATTCGCGCGAAATCGAATTCGCAATCCGCAAAATCCGCGAATTTGCAGATTTTTGTTTTTTTGCGTGTTCGCGGGGTTTTTTGCGTGTTCGCGGGCCGCTTGCATGGCGAAGTTACCCATGCGGTCGTGTATGGGCACAGCACCCTCTGGTTCACCACTGCCACCCTCTGGTTCAACACTGCCACCCTCTGGTTCACCCCTGCCACCCTCTGGTTCACCCCTGTCACCCTCTGGTTCACCACTGCCACCCTCTGGTTCAGCACTGCCACTCTCTGGTTCACCCCTGCCACCCTCTGGTTCAGCACTGTCACCCTCTGGTTCACCACTACCACCCTCTGGTTCACGACTGCCACCCTCTGTTCATCACAGCACCTCCGGTTCACCACTGCCACCCTCGGGTTAACCACTGTCACCCTCTGGTTCAGCACTGCCACCCTCTGGTTCACCACTTCCACCCTCTGGTTCACCACTGCCACCCTCTGGTTAACCACTGTCACCCTCTGGTTCAGCGCTGTCACCCTCTGGTTCACCCCTGCCACCCTCTGGTTCACCACTGCCACCCTCTGGTTCATCACAGCACCCTCTGGTTCACCCCTGCCACCCTCTGGTACAGCACTGTCACCCTCTGGTTCACCACTGCCACCCGCTGGTTCACGACTGCCACCCTCTGGTTCATCACAGCACCTCTGGTTCACCACTGCCACCCTCTGGTTAACCACTGTCACCCTCTGGTTCAGCACTGCCACCCTCTGGTTCACCACTGCCACCCTCTGGTTCACCCCTGCCACCCTCTGGTTCACCACTTCCACCCTCTGGTTCATCACAGTACCCTCTGGTTCACCCCTGCCACCCTCTGGTACAGCACTGTCACCCTCTGGTTCACCACTGCCACCCTCTGGTTCACGATTGCCACCCTCTGGTTCATCACATCACCTCTGGTTCACCACTGCCACCCTCTGGTTAACCACTGTCACCCTCTGGTTCAGCACTGCCACCCTCTGGTTCACCACTGCCACTCTCTGGTTCACCACTTCCACCCTCTGGTTCACCCATGCCACCATCTGGTTCACCACTGCCACCCTCTGGTTCATCACTGCCACCCTCTGGATCACTCCTGCCACCCTCTGGTTCAGCATTGTCACCCTCTGGTTCACCCCTGCCACCCTCTGGTGTATCACTGTCACCCTCTGGTTCATCACTGCCACCCTCTGGTTCACCACTGCCCCCCTCTACCGAGACCTTTTTTGACGCAGCGGCAGCACAAAAGATGCGCCATGGTGCTGGGTATTAACAACGTGACGCATCTGAGAGATGCGTCACGTTGTAAAGCCCTGCGCCATCAGAAGGCGTTCCGGTGCAGGGGAGGGCGTTCCTGCGCAGGAACGCCCCCTAAAAGTGGCTGAGTGAAATCTACAAGAATTCACTCAGTCACTTTTAGGCCAATGCTGCGTCAAAACCCTGCGCCTGCTTGAAGCAGGTGCAAGGCTTGATGCAGCATTGGGGAGAAAGGGCCCCCCAGAGCATTGCTGGAGCTGCATCGCAAGCGCGACACAGCTCCAGCAATGCACTGCTTTTACTGCACAGATGTGTGACGCATCTGTGCCGTTTTTGCCACATGGTGCGCCGCATTGTAAATGCGGCGCACCATGGGTGGCGGAGCTGCGGCGCACAATAACTGGCGCATCCCTGGGGATGCGCCAGTTATTGTAAATCTGCCCCTATACATTTAGCCAACGAGGGAGCACTTACTGATTAGACAGTAGAAAGTACTCCAGTTGAGTAGAGGTATTGCACAAAAAAGGTGGCATCTTCGTGGACAAACACGCAGGGCGGGATTCATTCTGCCCCCTGTTAGACTCATTTTTCGTGCCCTTCTGCCCTCTGTTAGACTCGTTTTTCCCTTGTTTTTCTGCCCTTCTGCCCTCTGTTAGACTCGTTTTTCCCTTGTTTTTCGGCCCTTCTGCCCTCTGTTAGACTCGTTTTTTGTGCCCTTCTGCCCTCTGTTAGACTCATTATTCACTTGTTTTTCTGCCCTTCTGCCCTCTGTTAGACTCGTTTTTTGTGCCCTTCTGCTCTCTGTTATTCCCTTGTTTTTCTGCCCTTCTGCCCTCTGTTAGACTCGTTTTTTGTGCCCTTCTGCCCTCTGTTAGACTTGTTTTTGTGCCTTTCTGCCCCGTTAGACTCGTTTTTTGTGCCCTTCTGCCCTCTGTTAGACTCGTTTTTCCCTTGTTTTTCTGCCCTTCTGTCCTCTGTTAGACTGGTTTTTTGTGCCGTTCTGCCCTCTGTTAGACTCGTTTTTCCCTTGCTTTTCTGCCCTTCTGCCCTTTGTTAGACTGCTTTTTGTGCCTTTCTGCACATACGTGCAGCTTCAACAATAGTATGCAAAGTCGTAACAGCATATGCCGCAGTCGTATCACCATTCGGAAGCTTGAAGCATGAACCATCTACCCATAAGGTACCATTGCACTTCACAAGAGGAGTGTCTGTAAGATTTACTCTCCCTTTCGTTTCCTCTTCTGTCCTGAGAAAACAGTCATGCTGTTCAGAAACATCTGTATCTACTGAAATCGGCAACAACGTCGCTGCATTCTACGTATTGCATCTCTTTATGTGCACATGACTCGCTAAGAGTGTCAACTCATAACCTGACAATCGAGCACTAGTTAAGTGTTGTGTCTTTATCCTGTTTAACAAGGTATCCACAGCATGTGGCACCATTACAATCAACGTATTATTCATGACCAAACCAGCCGACTGTCGAATGGAAACAGCTGCTGCCGCTGTAGCTCTCAAGCAACTCGGTAACGCTCTAGCTACCGGGTCCAAGGTCGACCAGAAATACGCGCATGGACGTTGCTTGTCCCCAAAAGATTGCGCCAACACTGACAATGCACATCCCTCTCTCTCGTGGATGTACAGCGTAAATGGCTTACTGTAGTCGGGGGCGCCCAACACAGGAGCCGAACATAAGGCATCGCGCAATTCGGAAAAACTCTTCTGACAATCATCAGACCACGGGAGGGGATTCGGCGTATCTTTGCAAGTCAATGCCACCAGAGGTTTGGCCAGCAAAGAAAAATTTGGTATCCATTGTCTGCAATATGACGTGATACCCAAGAAAGCACGCACTTCTCTCTGTGTAATTGGCGCATTCATTTTCGCAATCGCCTGAATTCTGGGGTCAATTTACTTCCCTCCTTCGATAAGAGATGACCTAAGTAGGTCACTTCTTGTCGACAATATTGTAACTTCGAAAGAGACACCTTGTGATGGAAGTCAGACAAATGACGCAACAACGATAAAGTAGCTTTCTCACAAATCTCTTCAGTATCGGCAGCGACTAACAAATCGTCAACGTACTGGAGAAGAGCAGCACCATCAGGTAAAGCAATCGTATCAATCTGTGTTTTTAAAGCCTGACTATAGATAGAAGGACTCTCGCAGTAGCCTTGAGGAGCTCTCTTAAACCGGAAGCTTCGGCCTCCTAAAGAGAAGCCAAAGATATCCCTACTCTCCTCGGCAATCGGGATGCTGAAGAAAGCATTCTTCAAATCAATCACCGAAAACCACGTGGCCGAAGCCGGAATCATGGTTAATAAGGCAGTGATATCTGGAACAACAGGAAACTGTGGCACACCTATCTTATTCACCTCTCTAAGATCGATCACAAACCTGTAAACAGGTGGCTGCGAAGAGTTGGTGCGTTTCAAGACAGGCAAAACAGGGCTGTTGCAAACATTACCTCTTGTTTCCTCAATTACATCTTTCTCAATTAGATCATTGATAATCGCTAACAACGCTCTTTCACCATCACTGGATATCCTATATTGAGGAATGCGTGGCATTTTAACGTTTGATTTCAGCGTCACAACATACGGCGGTATCTCCAAAAGACCCACATCATTAGGACCAGTAGCCCAAATAGTATCAGGAAGACAAGACAATTCTGTCGGAAGTTGATCACTCGACAAATACATCGGAGAGACCACTTTCTTACCCAATGTAAGTTGTACTCCCGAAGGAGAACAATACAATGTCGCATACAATCTTTTCAACAGATCCAATCCCAACAAGTTCTCACCACAACCTGTCGTCAGAATAAGGGGTGCTTCGAGTTCACGAGGTCCAACAGAAAGAGACAAAGGATTAGAAATCGGGTTTCTAACTGGGGCGCCAGAAAAACCTACTGAAACATTCGTTAAGCCAGACAAAGGTGCGCCACGGAGTCTAGCGTGCATAATAGAACTCTTCGTAGCACCAGTATCCAACAGAAAAGGTTCTGACACACCTGATGTAATCACATCAACATAAGGTCCACTCTGATCTACTGGAACTGAAACAACTCCCTCTCTTTGTCCATGGCTGTCCTAGCAACCATTACCATCCACATTCTCACCTTCTACGTAGTAGTCATCAGCATAGTACTGAGCCGTTCTACCAGACGCATTATTCTGCTGATCGAAACAATTCATTGAATTCTGCTGAGGGAAGGAACGCGCGTTCTGGGGGAAACCTCCACGTCTCCTACCTCTAGAAGCTTGCGGAACACCCTGACCTCTTGCTCCAGAAACACCATTCATACGCTGTAACAAAACAGGGCAACTATGTTTAAAATGACCCTCTTCTTTGCAATATGCACATTGATTAGGGCCTACAGGAAAACGCGGTTGAAAAGGCTCAAACCGTTGCGAGTTTCGCTGAAACTGCTGAGGTTGCTGATAATCACGTTGGTTATTACGAGGCGGACTACGCTTGCTGTAAAAGAACCTTCGTCTTCAACTCTTTAGTCTTCTTGTCTGCTCTATCCTTCTCATCCTTATCCCTGTTTTCGTAATACTGTGCAGTAGCCAATATTTGTGCCGACGAGGAAACGGCCCAAGAACTCTCTGAATCCTTTAACTTAGTACATAACTCGGGTAGTAAATTATGCACAAACTTATCAACAAACAACCGTTGACCACCCTCGGTACTCATGTCTTGACGACTATGGTCAATAAATGTTTCTTCAAACCTAGTGAAGAAATCAGATACGGTTTCATCCTTTTTCTGCTTACACGCAGACAATTTGTCCCAATTTACTCTCGTAGCAGGCATTAAGGTTTTCATGTAAGTAATGATCTTACCAGGAAGTTCTGCAACTACAGGCTCAGGTTTAGCACCACCAACTTGTCGCGTATCCGCAGCTCCAATATTAGCCCATGTGTCGCCTAACTCCTGCGCATGATCAGTATGACGAATCAAACCCCATAAAGGCTGCGGGACCACATTACCAAACAACATGTCTATATCTGCTAAATTCATGATGCATGAGTCTGCAGTCTGTGATAGTTCCTTATAATATCCTGCAGGATTTTTACGGGGGTCAGGTAAAGTCTGCTTAAGGGCCAAAACTTCAGCTCGTTTCCACGGAACATGCACCCAAACACATTGAAAATGGGCTGGTGCAGCTACGATACCAGCATTAACATCGGCCTGAACGGCCTCTTTCCACACCGGAGGAACCTCCCTCATTGGATATTGTTGCACTTTCCTCCTAACAGAAGGATCAGGCTCAAACAACGACCCAGAAGGAGACTTGTCCCTGAACGAAAGCAGCGTCGCTACCGCTCTTTCAACGTCGGGACCCACAATCGTGCCTTTCGCAAACTCGGATTGTACATTGGACAACTCAGGCGGAGTTAGTTCCAGATCACCATCTTCCCATTCCTCACGAAGGAACGTGCACATCTTATCTGAGACATATCTCTGCTTCGGCGCTTCCCATTGACGGAAAACATCCATAACAGACTCTATATCGTATCTTAAAGGGCGAGTGACCCATTTGTACGCTAAATGATCCAATACTTCCCTTTCTCGGGAATCAGGCAGTTGACTACGCAACTGTTTACGCTCTGAAACGGGGGTCGCACTAAATGACCCAAAGAAAGGAGACAAGAGAGTAGTGACAGTATCAGTCATCCTCTGTCGAACAGAAGGAGAAGTTGACAGGACAGGAGATGAAGCGGACTGAGAAAAGGTCAACGTAGGAGCAGTAGCAGAGGAGGCAGCGAGAACAGGCGGAAAAGTCGCAGGAATTAAAGGCGGAGCAGGTAGCAAAGTCGGCAGCCCTTGAGAAGGCTGCACCTGAGGAGCCACCTGAAGAGGAGCTGGTGGCTGTGCAATAGCTTGAGGCAAAACAGCCGGTGGTTGTGCAACTTAAGGTTGCGGAGGTGCTGTAGCATTCTGAGCATAAGGGGGTGGCGAATTGAACAAATGCGACATCAAAGGATCTTTCACAAGATCCTTCATCGCATCTTGCTGAAGAGGCAGCAGAACTGGATAGCATTTATCTATCGCCATTTTACGTTGCCTGTGCAACTGCTCACTCGCTTGTTCTTCTTCATTATCTTTAAACTGTATAGCAGCTTGCATTATCGAGATACCCTTTTCTCTTTTATTTTTCTTTGCTAATTTAATTTCTTTCTGTTTGGCTTCCTTTCGCCATAGGCGGAAAGAGTCAAATATCGCCGGCCGGGATTTCTTCTTAAAAAGTCTAACTTCTAGATTATCTAAAACTTCCGTGTCAAAACTACCATATTGGGGCCACTTGAGGACACCGTCCTTCCTTGTGTACCTAATCCATACTTCATTATACGTGATGGGGCCCACGCCATGTTTCACATAGAGCTCATAGGTTGGAGTTCCAATCGGAGGAACCGGAAACGAATCCTCCAATCGGGAATCCCTATTACGGCCACAACAAAACATTCTTCCAAGTCTGCTAAGACCAGGCATCTTCGCTCTCTAGTCTAGCTTCAAACTTCAAGGGAATATCGAATACGATAGTCTCGTGAATACACAAGTCCCTCGGCTTTGGAGCTTGCAAGTCCCAAATCAAAGATCAACGAGTTCCAAATCAAAGATCCCAAGGGATACCCAAAAAAACAAAACTAAGGACTGGGAGACGCTCCACTCATACTTAACTGAAGTATCGATGACGTCGCCAGAAGATCCGTCTATCGTCTTGCTCTACAAATCATCAAAGGCTCCAAGACAGGGCGACAGTCAGGGCAGCAGTCCTTCGTAGCCGTCGGAAAGCGGGGAACCTCGCAGCAAAGACTTTCGGACCACGACGACATACAGGGGTCGATGAAGTGGCAGGCCTTCCTCCAGAATTTCCACACGAAGCTCCTCACGATCTTCAGGCTTGGACCGGTACCGCTGAAGTCGCCCCACGTTGGGCGCCAAATGAAGAACCAGGTTATTTAAGACCCAGCGGCGTCAGGGGACACGCCCAAAGTCTCCGAGTTCACCTGTCTTCATAACACAGAGAAACGGATTCTTCTTGGTGACGTCAAAGAACGAATTTATTGGCTGCAACCAGGTCCACGAAGTACAATGGCTGTACATTCGTAGGAGACTGCTCAATTTTTACAAAGCAAGCCATCCTTTTTATGCCAAAAATCACATTCCAGACAAATACCTTACATTTACAAACTGTCCAATCACATGTATCCAAATCAGAGGTATCGCATGACGGTAAAACCCACTTTTCAGTTGCCCAGCCCACGATCGGTCATTGGTCGAACCCAACTTTCTACATCAGGCAGTTCGATCGAAAAGCATCATAAAATCAGGCACCTCCCCATCGTAAACAGCCAGAGAAGTAAGGAGCAGAGACAGGTGTGAGTAAGATAAGACATAGTTGTGTGCAATAAAGGGTTTATGATCTCCTGTGCCTTGATTCTTATTCCCGATCAGCTTCTGGGAAAGGAGCTGGTTTAGCAAGTTTGGCTTCAGGCAAGAGGGTCGGTCGCACGGGTCATTCAGAAGTCAGCTAAAGTGTACATGGGCTAGAGACTCCTGTGGCCGAAGTCATCGGCCTATGTGAGGGCAACTACAAAATGGCTGCCATATACAAAATTGAACCCGAGGGTTCAGAACGAATCTCTAAGTACGTAGTGAATTCATCGGTGTAACGTGACGAAACCACTCATGCTTGCCGTACTAACTGGTTACGGTTCGCCAATACCAAAATCGTAGCGAAACAATGACTTTTATGAAACGGGTTCAGGATTCACGGAACCTCACTTTTTGCCAAGAAGAAGAACCAAGGAAGCTTCAGGAGTTTGGACTGCCCATCTGCCAGTGTGCTGTTTGCTGGGTTGGCCTGCAGTGGTTGCTTCATTGCCAAGGGAAAGGAGAAGGAACTTTGTAAGGACTTTCATCTACAGAATATTCTCCAAGGGCTTGAACTGTGCTTGCCTCCTGCTGAAGTCTCAGGGACAAAAGACTTCACCTCCAGCTCCATCCTGAATTTCCTTGCTGGGAATTCTGACTCCAGACACTTTCGTGCCGCTGGGAGCTGGAAGCGCGACGCATCGAGAAGAAGCGTGTTGCTGCCACAGCTGAAATTATTGCAACGCCGGAGAAGTGGGCCTTCGTCGCATCTCCCTGGAAGCGTGTGTTCATCGAAGCTGCCTGCTGTCGCATCACCGGAGAAGCGCGACGCCATTGAGAGAGTCACCATCGCATCACCGGAGAAGCGTGTCGCAGGGCCTGTTGCGGCTCCAAAGTACAGACCCGAATGCTATAATATGCCATGTACAACTACGGAATGTCTCTTGCACTCTAGTTTTTCAAATATACCACCACGTCAGGAGTGACATGTGTACTTTGCTTTATATCACACTGTGTTGGTAGAGGGTTGGCGTACCGATTGTTCTGTGCTGTTGCTTTTAGAAACATTTTGATGAATGTCCTAGATGGTAGAGTCATTTAGTTTTTGCTAATTATTGAAAATGAAAAAGTGAAAATTAATTATCCTCATTGGACCCTCATTTTTTCAGAGATTTGACGACCTTGGCAGCGTCTATATGGCAACGAAGCTACCCGATTGTTTGAACTGATGCTCTGGTTTATTATCCCGTGGCAATTATATATTCCACCCACCATGGTAAAAATCCTTCTGTGTTCATGAATATTTAACGTGATGTTCACATACTCTCCCTAAATTTGATTGTGAGAGTACTACTAATATATGACTCCATTTACCTTTATAGAATGCCTTGTGTACCCTTGGGTTTCACGTTTTTATCCTGATGAAGACCCCGGTGTAAGGTTTCAACCACGCATACAGTTGTAGTTTTGGGGTCGAAACGTCGACGGCTACCTCTTTCGTACATCAGTTGACGCCGCCCCCATTTCGGATATTGAGTATCAGCCTCATATACATGATAATTGACGAACTTTTGGAAATCAGTTATTCCATTTCTTGGCTCAGGGATCTGAAGCCAATTTAGTTTTGTATGCTAATTTTGAAATAATCTGTGGTCACATTAATTATCCTTCTTTTACACATCCCCTTTTCTTTTTCACAGCAATTCAATTCAAGGATCTTTATTCGGAATAAGTCATCCATAAAAGTGCATAACAAGTACAATGGCAATGAATACAAAAGTAGACAACCAAAATTCAGTCTATCTAGCTCTACAACAATGCAAGTACATATTAAAAAAAGACAATATGTGTAATTTAAAAATGGGATCATTTAAAAATAGCGATAACTATGGGATGTTGGACAAAGACAAGAAATAAAATCAAGACAGATATATGTGCAAATAGCAGACGTGCAAATTGTTAAGCAATACAAAGTGCAAAGTGCAATGTGCAAATTTTTATCAGTCAATGTGCAAAGTAGCTCGCGAGCGAACGGCGGCTTTGAGGAAACAACTCACTCTAAATATTATTTCATCTGATCCTAACATTAATAAATTCCTCAACGCTATATTAAAGTCCAACAGGTCGTGTTTCCGACAGTATGGCATTAAATAATGGACAGTAAACATTTTATAAAAACCACAGAAGAACATAAAATGCATGAGACTTTGTTTCTTAGTCGAGTTACACGGACAACTTAAGGTTTCCAGATGTCTGTTATAACCCAAAGGAAAGTTTAACAGATTTACGATGCTCCCGTCCCGAAAACGGAACAGTAAACTCCTGTTCCATCTACCTAGATTTAAGCATAGGTATTTCTGGGGCGGGGCAGGGTAACAAGCAGGAGGCTCCAAATGGCCCATATACTTTGCAACTGTACACTTTTTAAAATCATTCCTTTCTCGCTCTTCTCTGTAAATGTTATACAGAGCCCTTTGAATCAGAATCTTATGTGAGCGGTCTATAAGATTGGGAGAAGTAAACAAGTGTCCATGCCCTACACTTATTAAACATTCATTCACGGCTTTCAACCATGGTATACAGTGTCCCCTGTCACATTTTAAACAATCTGAAATTATGCCACGTGTCAATGAGGCTGCAGGGTTCTGCCATATCTTTAACCAAAAAAGGGCCGGTCTTGATCTGACAAAGTCCTCTCTAAAAGGGATATTTAATTCACTGTGGCATATGTAATTTGAAGCACAAATGACTCCACCTAGCACCTTCCGACAGAATCTATTTTCTTCTGTCTGGATATGGAGACAATTTGTATGTCCCCATACCTCAGCGCCATAGGTACCTGTTAGGATGCATTGGGTTTGATAGATCTTTAGTAAAGACGGGATCACATCAGCGTAATTAGGTTGGCGCAGAGAAATTATTGAGTTGATCGCTTTACCTAGTTTATTCCTCGCATAGGAGACATGTGGTTGCCAAGATCCAGTGTTGGAGAACAACAGCCCCAAGTATGGGAAAGTGCATGTGCTTTTTAAAACATTTTCCCCTGACATGATCTCGATAATTTTATATTTTTTTGGACCACAGGTCATAATAAGTGATTTTTTTAAATTTGTGGTTAAACCTAAATCAGCCATAAAATTAACAAAACCTGAAATTAAGATACGGAGTGCCTTTGGGGTGCGGCCCATTAGGACCGCATCGTCCGCGTAAAGAAGAGTAGGGTTGGGAGTGCCATTTACATACGGAACATCTTTTGTTAGGGTGCTCAGGGAACTGCTCAGCTCATTAATGTATAAGATAAAAAGCAGAGGGGCCAGAACACAACCCTGTCTGACCCCCCTGCCGATTAAAATATCATTAGAAACTTCGCCCGTGTGGTTAATACGCACGCGGGCTCTTAGGTCGCTATGGAGGTAAGATAAAAAGTAAACTAAATAATCATCTATACCATAGTTAAGTAAGACGGACCATAAACGGGAGCGATTTACAAAATCAAAAGCAGAACTCAAATCCATGAAACCAAAATATAAGGGGGACTTTTTAGCAATGGTATATTTAGCCATAATTAAATTCAAGTTCAGGCATTGTTCTACTGTACCCACTTTGCTTCGGAAACCTAGCTGGCTTGGGTGTAAAATAGTACTTTCCTCCGCCCAGGTTCTAATTCTTTTAAAGATAACCCTACCTAAAACTTTCAGAGTATTATCGATTAATGATATTGGGCGGTAGCACCCAGGGTCCAGCCTATCGCCTTTTTTAAAAATAGGTACGATGGTACTGCTGGACCATGTTTCAGGGATAGATTCATGGGTTAAATTGTTAAAAACATTACACAGCAACGGGGCCCAAAAGTCAATTTCACTTTTTAGTTGGTCAATAGAAAGACCGTCAGGGCCAGGGGCTTTATTACCAGCACTTTCAGCGATGGCATCCTCTACCTCAAGCAATGTAATATTCAAAGGTGTTGGAGGGGGAACAGTTTCTGCGGGGTTGCCAGATGCGGCATAGATCTTCGAAAAGTGGTCAACCCACGCAGGCCCTGTGATGTTACAGTTAATTGGTGTTATGTTTGAACCGAGAGATCTTAGGTTCTTAACCTCCCTCCAAAACCCTGGGGTATCCTTTAGGGCAGCCATACGGGCAAGGGATTCCCAATGATCTTTAACTAATTCATTGGATCTGGTACGTAAGCTGAGTTTGTACCTTGCTCTCAAGAACCTTACCCGGGAAATATCCCGCGGTTTGGCCATGAGAGCAGCCCTTAAGTCCCGGTTTGCTTTTGAACAAGAGGTGTCAAACCATCTTGGAGCTTCCTCAATATTCCTAGATGTTGGTTTAGAGATCTCACTTTTTATTGCGGAGCAGAGTTCACAAAATGATTTAATCATATTGCCCCCGCAGCAGTCAATAGCAAGACAGTCCGAGAACAGTGATGGATGTTTCTTAATCACACTGGCCAATACACCCTTGTTATCTACCCCCCTCCAGACAACCCTTAATCTATCCGTCGAGGCTTCCAGATTTGTTGCCCCGATTACACTATGCGGTATTTTTCCCCCTAATGATTTCAGGTAAATCACAATTGGGTAGTGATCACTGTATACGTTACACACTACCTCTGCCTTTAATAAAACATCCGCAAGGGAGGGAGAGACAAATATATAGTCGATTGTTGTTGCGCTCCCATGACCTATGTAAGTGGGCACCGGGGCAGTGCTTGTACAAGCGCCAGCAAACTCCATAGTGTTTACGAGTTCTCTGGTTGCGAGGAGGTTAGATAGTTCTACACCTCTCTTACAAGGGGGATTTCTTAAATGAATGTGTGCGTTGAAATCCCCTACTATGCAAATACCATCAAACTTCCCATATTTCCGTCCCTCCACTATTTCTTCAATAAAATTGAACAGGCTTAAAAAATTACTATTAGGGTGGGATATAAAATCATTGTTGTAGAAATTGATTAGACACAGTTTTACCCTTCTTGTGCATAACAAAGCCATAAAACTTGGGTCATTAATTTGTATTACTTCTGTTTTTACATCTGCGGTTATCTTTACCCAGATCGATAATCCCCCACTAGGGCGGCCTAAGGAAGGGGCCGGTACAATCCTATTGTGACAACTATACCCTTCAAGTAGCAAATGCGTTGTACACCAAGTTTCCTGAAACATTAAGACATCATAATGATTTACCCAATCTTTCCAGGCTTTAATTACCATTTTAGCCTTCAAACCAGCAATGTTCCAACTTATAAAAGACAAGTCCTTGTCGGGCGATGGACGAACACCCTGGACAGAGACCTGGGCAATGGCTGTTAGTTTGGCTAATGGATGACATTGTACATTGGGTAGCAGGGGAAGGTCAGATGGTATCAAAAACCCCACAGGCTCTACTCTCTGCGAAAGTTCAGAGTCGGACACCGCTGCAGCTGAATGTTCCTGGGTGGGTGACAGTCAATCCAAGGTGCCCTGGTCAGATAGTGCCGAGAATCTATTATATAACGGAAACAAGGGGGGTGGTTGCAACATTCTATGTGGGGGTCTGTAAAAATAACTCAAAGGTAAGGGGGTCACCACAGTGGCTGGGCCGTGCTGGTTATGATTCTTATTTAGTAAGAATTTTACTATGCCCGGGTTCCTGAAGTTGATTGTAATACAGTCTCCGTTGATGTTTTTAAACAGAGGTCCGACCCAGGTCACCCGGCGTGCAGAAAGAATTTCATTAGATATATCATAGCTGACCCCCTTATGTTTAGTTAACCAGTCAATGCATTTGTTATGTAACTGGACCCAGGATTCTCCTTGACCCTCCCTAAGCGGTGGTATGCCAGCCAGAACCAAGACATAAGGGCAAGCCTCAGGAGGAAGATGTAAAGCAGGACCTTGGTGTTTTATCGGCCTGTTGTCCTCCGGTTGTCCCTTTTCCCGGCCAGGGTTGGGAAATACCTTGTGCTTGGCTGTGCCTCTGGGAGGATTACTCTTCTGGGTATTATTGATGATGGAGTTTGTAGTGCAAGATGGACCGGAGGGTGGCAGAGAGATGGATGGCGGAGTTGAGGTAGGATGGTTTTGCCTTTTATTTACTTCCTGCGGCAGTAAAGTAGGTATAGAAGGGGTACTGGTGTTAGGGGCCCCTTTAGCTATAACCGTGTTACAGTTTATGGTGGAACCTCCACTAGATAGGGCGCTAGTGATAATCTCTAAATCTTTTAACAGACGTTCGTCTCTAATTTGGTCTAGGCAGGCCATGCCTTTCCTCTTTGCTTCTTCGTTTTTCACGAGGGTTTCAAGTCTATCAAGTCTCTTAAAAATAAAATTGAATTGTTTAATCATTTGGTCTTCCAATTGCTTGAAAATTGTATCAGCAATGGTCTCTATAAGATTTCCATTTGATTTAGATCGGAGAGTGCTTTCATTAGGGAAGTCAGTCTGTGTACAGATTGAATTTATATCCTCGTTTGGTATAACGATACCAGAATTTTCCCCTGAGACAGAACATACTGTTTGGACCCCTATTGATTGTTTCTTCCCCCTAGTCCACATACTCTGTGGAGTTGGCTGGTTGTTACTCCTTAGGGGCTGCTTCCTCTTATTTATTGTTGTCTTTGCTGGTCCCCTTTTGCGTTTTGCGCCGGCGGTCTTGGTGCTCATGGTTGTGGTTGTGGGGGGTGACACGGGGTCTAGATGAGTATCAGTAGATATGTCAGGGGTGCTTCCCTCTTGTGGTGAATCAGATGAACTGATCGCGAGGGTAGGTTTTACCACAATAACTTCTGGAAGCAGAGGCATAGTGTGTTTGGGGCTGACTGTAATAGTCGGTTTGTTGATGTTAAAGGAGCCCAATGACAACCTCCTCTCTGTCTCTGCGATCTCATTGAAAGCATTATCCAGTAGGCTCTCAAAGTAGAGTTGGGAAGATGCAGGATCCGCGATGGCCTGTGTATGTGTGCTGGTAGAAGTAGTGTTATTACGTTTCCCCATATTTGAAGCAACGGGCTCTCCTTTAGATGGACGTTAGATGGATGGCCCGCCCGACCACTGTTGACCTCTGAGGGCCTCAGAGGGCCCGCCCTTTGCCCGGGCTTCGCCCGGCGTCCCGCGAGGGGGGGCCTGCTGGTCTTTTATGCGCCTCCTGGCGCAGGTGGGTGATAGAGGAAAGCGCAAGGGCTGCCGGGAGGTGTAGTCCCCGGCCCAGCCTCCACTCGGCGGTCGCGCTGGTCAGCTGGAATCACCAGCGGGACGGCGGGAGGCAGGCAGGGGGACCGGGACTCCTCGCAGGAAACAAGAAAAGGGCCAAGGTAATCGCCACAGTGCTGCTACTTCCCCCACTCGTCAGGGGCCTGCTGGTCTTTTATGCGCCTCCTGGCGCAGCTGGGTGATGGAGGAAAGCGCAAGGGCTGTCGGGAGGTGTAGTCCCCGGCCCAGCCTCCACTCGGCGGTCGCGCTGGTCAGCTGGAATCACCAGCGGGACGGCGGGAGGCAGGCAGGGGGACCGGGACTCCTCGCAGGAAACAAGAAAAGGGCCAAGGTAATCGCCACAGTGCTGCTACTTCCCCCACTCGTCAGGGGCCTGCTGGTCTTTTATGCGCCTCCTGGCGCAGCTGGGTAATGGAGGAAAGCGCAAGGGCTGCCGGGAGGTGTAGTCCCCGGCCCAGCCTCCACTCGGCGGTCGCGCTGGTCAGCTGGAATCACCAGCGGGACGGCAGGAGGCAGGCAGGGGGACCGGGACTCCTCGCAGGAAACATAAAAAGGGCCAAGGTAATCGCCACAGTGCTGCTACTTCCCCTTTTCTTTTTCACAGCATCACGCTACCCTGTCTTATCTCTCCTTGGGGCACTATGATGAATGTATTGTTATCACTTTTTCCAATGTATGGTAGTTTTAGCTCATTATGATTAATTGGCAATCCGCTCTGATGAGTGTATCTATTTATTGCTATTGTGAATAAATATGATTAATGTTTAACGGTTCACTGGGACCCCCCTTTTTTGTATACTACATAGCACCCAGGTCCCTAGTGACTTATTTGGGTAAAACCCCCCTATATTCATCTGCCTCCTGCTGAAGTCTCAGGGACAAAAGACTTCACCTGTAGCTCCTTCCTGAATTTCCTTGCTGGGAATTCTGACTCATTTTTTTAATTATAACAAGGGAACCCAATTGATACCTTTGGACCATGGGCAGACAATCTATTCTAGAGACCAAAGGTCCTTAGGATAATGTAATAGCATATACAATGAAATATATAGACCTGTATCAATGCTATATCTGGTAATTCCAGTACCCAGCCGGGTCTGGAGATTTTTATTCAATATATACAGGAGTTAAGGAGACCATGAAGAGGGTCAAATACAGCATTTGATAGGGCACAAGCCTGTACCTATCCAAGAGTAAACATGACAAACAGTTCCAGAAAAAGAATAAGGAAAGGAGGAAAGCAAACAATATCAGGCAAAAAAGACGTGGGAGCCAACTGTCCCTTGCATCTGAATCAATTGTAGAGCAAGTTTGGACATACAATTACTGCAATAAGATAGTCACAATCGATATACTGCAGAATTGTTTCGATTGTCGACGACGTTTCGATCCCCTGGCTCCTAATGAACCGGGATCATCATCAGGACTTGGAATTAAGTTGCCTGTTTTGTTATTGACGATACAGAAAAGGGGGTGGTGATGAACAGAGTGTCTGAATTAAGCAGACCACTCTTACCCAGTCCAAAGATCAGGGCTTGATCCATCACCGTTATTTATCTCACTGCCCCATCCCAGCTCAGAACCTGGCTATATGCAAATTAGTCTGTCCCTGGCCCAGTGCATCATGGGAACAGGGCAGACCAAACTACCAAGCCAATTCTTCACCAGAAAGGAGACAAGCTACCGGGGACCGGTTTCTGGCATTTCAGCCTCTTCGGCCCGGCTTGCTTGAATCCTGATGGAGCAGTGAGAAAGGGACTCATGTCTGAGTATACCCTGCCACACCTATAGTGGCCAAAAACGATACAGAAAAGGGGGTGGTGATGAACAGAGTGTCTGAATTAAGCAGACCACTCTTACCCAGTCCAAAGATCAGGGCTTGATCCATCACCGTTATTTATCTCACTGCCCCATCCCAGCTCAGAACCTGGCTATATGCAAATTAGTCTGTCCCTGGCCCAGTGCATCATGGGAACAGGGCAGACCAAACTACCAAGCCAATTCTTCACCAGAAAGGAGACAAGCTATCGGTATACTCAGATGTGAGTCCCTTGCTCATTGCACCATCAGGATTCAAGCAAGCCGGGCCGAAGACGGCTGTAATGCCAGAAACCGGTCCCCGGAAGCTTGTTTCCTTCCCAGTGTAAGAATTGGCTTTTGTAGTCTGGTCTGCCCTGTTCCCATGATGCACTGGGCCAGGGACAGACTAATTTGCATACAGCCAGGTTCTGAAACTGGGATGGTGCAATGAGCTAAAAAACGGTGTTGGATCTAGCCCTGATCTCTTGACTGGGTGAGAGTACTCTGTTTAATTCAGAGACTCTGTCCATCACCACCCCTTGTTGTAAATAATTTTGTCCACCCTAAGCGTGGAAGGGTATACTCAGATGTGAGTCCCTTGCTCATTGCACCATCAGGATTCAAGCAAGCCGGGCCGAAGACGGCTGTAATGCCAGAAACCGGTCCCCGGAAGCTTGTTTCCTTCCCAGTGTAAGAATTGGCTTTTGTAGTCTGGTCTGCCCTGTTCCCATGATGCACTGGACCAGGGACAGACTAATTTGCATACAGCCAGGTTCTGAAACTGGGATGGTGCAATGAGCTAAAAAACGGTGTTGGATCTAGCCCTGATCTCTTGACTGGGTGAGAGTACTCTGTTTAATTCAGAGACTCTGTCCATCACCACCCCTTGTTGTAAATAATTTTGTCCACCCTAAGCGTGGAAGGGTATACTCAGATGTGAGTCCCTTGCTCATTGCACCATCAGGATTCAAGCAAGCCGGGCCGAAGACGGCTGTAATGCCAGAAACCGGTCCCCGGAAGCTTGTTTCCTTCCCAGTGTAAGAATTGGCTTTTGTAGTCTGGTCTGCCCTGTTCCCATGATGCACTGGGCCAGGGACAGACTAATTTGCATACAGCCAGGTTCTGAAACTGGGATGGTGCAATGAGCTAAAAAACGGTGTTGGATCTAGCCCTGATCTCTTGACTGGGTGAGAGTACTCTGTTTAATTCAGAGACTCTGTCCATCACCACCCCTTGTTGTAAATTGTTTTGTTATTGAAGCGCCTGTGGGAATCCGTTTCTTAACATGGAATCATGGATCGTTGTATGGGCGCGAACCTGGTTGGGGGTGAGTACCTCAGGCTTTGAGATAGGCAATTGGACTGTGATCCACGGACATTCAGACGTGGAGTCCTCTGGTTTGGTTTGGCGGAGATCGGTGCTCCAGGTGCAAACGAGAGCCAATGCTGGCAGATTTTTGAAGCACGCTAGTTTACATTAACAACATCAGTGTGGCTCCAAGATCGAGCAGTATACTGGGAGTCGGAGGGCTCAATGGCCAATACATCCGACCGCACGAGAATCCGGAAGTTAATCAATTCTGACTCAGACACTTGCGTGCTGCTGGGAGCTGGAAGCGCGACGCATCGAGAAGAAGCATTTCGCCGCCGCAGCTGAAATCATCGCAAAGCCGGAGAAGCGGGTCTTCTTCGCATCTCCCTAGAAGCGTGTGTTTATCGAAGCTGCCTGCTGTCGCATCACCGGAGAAGCGTGACGCCACCAAGAGCGTTGCCATCGCATCACCGGGAAAGCATGTCGCAGGGCCTGTCGCGGCTCCAAAGTACAGAGTTGTCGCAAGGCTGCCAGGGCATCATCGCATCGTCATCGCATTGCCGCATCAAGGGCGCCATCTTCTCGCATCGCAACTGTATCGTCGCATCGCATCAAGGCGCCATCTTGCGCACCGCAACGGGCCCACAGGCCGAGAATCTACGCATCACCTCCGCACCGGTAAGGTTCACAACGAGTCCCCTATTTAGCGCAAGCATTGAGGAAGGACGCAACCATTCCCCCGGGTCACGGAGCCGATGCATCTCCCCTTTTGCAAGCCTTTTGTTCACTTTGCGTTACGTATCCAGGTACTTTGTTGAGAACTTTGTTGCATTTACCAACAACTTGAACTGAGAGACTTTAATCATCTTTTTAGTAATCTTAAGTGTAGTATTGTGGATTTTTGCTGTTTGTGGTCTTGTGTTAAGTCTATATAAATAATACTTATTTTTATAAAGCCTGTGTTTTGTCCATCTGTAGTGTTATCACTGTATTACTGTGTATACTCACAAATCCGTAACACACTGCCTCTGAGATAAGCCTGTCTGCTCGTGCCAAGCTACCAAGGGGGTGTGCAGGGGTTATTAAGGAGTGTAATCCCCTTATCCTGACTTAGAAGTAAGGGTCCCTATTTGAGCAAAGGTGATAACCATTGCCAACTAGGGACCCCCAGATCTAACATTGGTGGTCAGCGGTGAGGATTTGGACTTTGCATTTGTGTTTCATATACAGTGATTGGTGTACACTACTAGTGAGTGCAGACCAAACGCGACCACATACTTTTTTAAGAATCCTTTTTCCTTGGACTGTTAGTTTTTACTGAAAACTCCCAATTCTTACTACCATGAGTAAACCAGCATCTGTTGCATCTATGGATCTTGATTTTGAGGAAGAGAGGTTGGAAACCTACACTGTGAAACAGCTCAAGTATCTCTGCAGGAAATTGAAAGTTGCTTCACCAGGCAATTCTAAAAAAGAAGACTACCAAAAGGCGCTGAGGGTCTGGGTAGAAGCAAGAAATGTCCCTGATCTTGGGGTGGAGCCTGTTGGGGATGCAAATGGGCACATTGATGGGCCAGAGTTTCCAGCCAGGGGAGGGGTGCCGTCCCTGCCTGGCAGCAGCATCTCTTCCAAAGACCTATCCCCCAGAGAGTTGGAAGACAGGGAGAGAAATAGGGCACCCAAGCTGGAGATGGCTAAGCTTAAGATGGAGAGTCAGAGGGAAACAGAGAATAACAGGTTGTCTTTGGAAAGGGAGAGTATGAGAATGGAGCATGAGAGAATGTTGAGGGAGTTAGAGATCAAGGCCAAGGGCTTAGAAATCAATTCCTCTGGTGGCAGCACACCATCTGTGCCTTCAGAAGGCAGAGTACATATTCTCAAGGATGTCATCAAAGATTTCCACAAAGGTGAAGGTATTGGTCAGTGGTTTGCAGCCTATGAGATAGCAATGTTGGCCCACCGGGTCCCTAAGAAGGATTGTGGAGCGGGGTTGTGGGGCCGCTTTCTGATTGAGGGGAGGGATACTTTGTTAGACCTACCCAGTGAGCATAGGATGTCTTATCACCACATGAAGGAAGCACTGATGACAAGGTATGGGTCAACTCCAGAGCTCTATTGACAGAGGTTCAGGCATTGTAAGAAACTGGAGGGAACTACTTGGGTAGAATATGTGTCTTTCTTTTGCAGAGCTATGGATGGTTGGGTGAGGGGTAGCAATGTTGATAATTTTCAAGCGCTCTATGATTTGATTGCTAGGGAGCACTTGTCTGCTAATTGTTTTCCAGAGCTACGCCAGCACCTTATTGATTGCAAGTTGACTAATCCTGGAAAGCTTGCTGAAGAGGCGGACCGCTGGGTCAGTACCAGGTCCAAAAGGGTCTTGTGGGAGACTCCACCAAAGGTGGGCAGGGTCCTCAGCAGAAGAGTGGGGGGGGACAAGGGTAAACAGAGGGTGTTCCAAAAAGGTCCCCAACGTAATTCCCAAGGGAACCAAGGTAAGGGTTCCCAGCCTCCCCCTGAAAAGAAGTCAGGACGTCCGACAGGTAAACCTGTTCATAGGGGGCCTGTTACCTGCTTTCAGTGTAAGCAGGTGGGACACCGTTGGTATGATCCCCAGTGTCCTCAGAAAGGACAGTATGTGCCACCCTGTGCACCACCCCGTCAGCTGGCCAGTGTAGCCCTGGGTGGGGAGGAGATGGGTGCCCAAGTTGGGTGGGGCCCTGCAGAAATGCCCCTTGTCTCATTATGAGACTTTGAGATGGTCCCTAAAACTCAGCTGCCTGAGAACACTAAAAAATACAGGCAGTGGATGACCATCAATGGCCATAGAGTGGAGGCTCCCAGAGACACAGGAGCAAGTGTGACAACTGTCAAGTGTCACTTGGTCACTGAAGAGCAGGTAGTCCCCAACACATTCTTCCCAGTTGTTGCTGCTGACAACACAGAGAGCCACTGCAAAGTGGCTCAAGTTCCCTTTGAGTGGGTAGGACTCTGGTACTCTTCAAGTGGCTGTGAGGCCATCCATGCCTGTTGATTGTCTGTTAGGCAATGATTTAGAAAGCTCCCCTTGGGTTAAGGTCGAGAGAAAGGCGCATTTAGAGATGTTGGGTCTGCCTGAGTGGGCATGTGTGACCACTCAGTCGATGGCAGCTAAGGGTGTTCAAGAGACCCTGGAGCCTGAAGGTATGGCCCAGGCGCCTGCCTTAAAGAGAAGAGGTAGGGGGCACGGGAAACCAGTCCCCATTGTTCCCATGGTCCAGGAGGCAGACCTTGAGGGGGATACCCTGGAACATACAGGGGAGCAAGTTTCTGAACTGGGGACCCTGCCTCAGCTGACCCATTGGCAGCAAGAAGGGGGTCCCTCCAGGGAGGAATTTTGTGAAGAGCAGCAGAAGTGCCCTTCTCTTGTGGGTATGAGGCAACAGGCCACAAACCAGGCAGCAGGTGATCAGTCTGGATCACATTGGATCTACTGGGAGAATGGTCTCCTGTATAGCGAGCCTAAGGTTGCTGAGCCTGGGTCAGCCCGTGTGCTGGTGGTACCCCAGCGCTTCAGAGCCTTCCTACTGTGTTTGGCTCATAATGTTCCTTTAGCTGGTCATCTGGGGCAGAACAAGACCTTTGAAAGGCTTGTCTCCCATTTTTTTTGGCCCCAGATGCAGAAGAGTTCAGATACTCATTGCAGGACCTGTCAAACTTGCCAGGCAAGTGGGAAAAGTGGAAGGAGGCACAAGGCCCCTCTCCAACCTTTCCCTTTAGTCAGTACCCCCTTTGAACGGGTGGGGGTTGACATTGTGGGGCCACTGGACCCCAAGACAACCATGGGCAAGAGGTTTATCCTGGTCTTGGTGGACCATGCTACCGGTACCCGGTAGCCATTCCGCTCAGGACAGTGACGACCTCTGTGGTGGGACGTGCACTGATGGGGATCTTCTCCCATTTGGGGTTTCCCAGAGAGGTTGTGTCTGACCGAGGTACAAACTTAATTTCCAATTATATGAAGTCTCTGTGGAAGGAGTGTAGTGTTACTTACAAGTTCACCACTCCTTACCACCCAAAAGGAAATGGGCTGGTTGAAAGATTCAACTGGACCCTTAAAGGCATGATTATGGGTCTTGAAGAACCAATGAGGCCTAAGTGGGACGTCTTCTTGCCATGCCTTCTGTTTTCCTACTGTGAGGTGCCACAAAAGTCTCTAGGGTTCACCCCTTTGAGCTTTTGTATGGTCACCCAGTAAGAGGACCTTTGAGTATGGTCAAGGAAGGCTGGGAGCAATCTCCCAGGAAACATCCCCAGGATGTGTATAGTTACATGCTGGCCTTCAGGAACCAGACTCGGCGTTTTAGGGATCTCGTTCAGGCGAATCTGGAAGCCAGCCAGGAGGAAATGAAGCGGTGGTAAGATCAGAATGCCACTCTGATTGAGCTTCAACCTGGACAGAAAGTTTGGGTCATGGCCCCTGTGGAGCTTGTGCGCTCCAGGACAGGTGGACCGGTCCAAATGAGGTGGTTGAGCGCAAGAGTGATGTCACTTACCTGGTGAACTTACGGTCTCCCAGGAACCCCTTGCAGGTCCTGCATGTTAACCGCCTAAAGCCCCATTAAGAAAGGTCCGAAGTGGGCATGCTCCTAGCAACAGATGATGGAACGGAGGAGAAGACCAAGCCTCTTCCTGACCTCCTGTCTGCAACAGAGCAAGATGGGTCAGTGAATGGTGTCAGCCTCTTTGCCACACTGACCCCTGATCAGCAGCAAGATTGTCGCCAACTGTTGGGGCAATTCTCTGATCTATTTTCCTTGGTTCCTGGTGTCACAGAGTGGTGCGTCCATGATGTGGACACTGGTGACAGTCCTCCTGTCAAACACAAGGCTTACAGAGTGACTGACAAGGTTAGGGCTTACATTAAGGAGGAAATCTCCAAGATGTTTGCTTTAGGGGTCATTGAGTCCTCAAACAGTCCTTGGGCCAGCCCAGTGGTCTTGGTCCCAAAGGCTGCCTCGCCGGGTGCCACACCCGAACTCCGGTTCTGT
Source organism: Lissotriton helveticus (assembly GCF_964261635.1). Taxonomy (NCBI): domain Eukaryota; kingdom Metazoa; phylum Chordata; class Amphibia; order Caudata; family Salamandridae; genus Lissotriton; species Lissotriton helveticus. The sequence continues at coordinate 1,594,427,961 of NC_136059.1, read as the reverse complement.
GTGGCCTACAGAGGGCTCAATTCAGTCACCAGGACTGATGCACGCCCCATCCCCAGAGCTGATGAGCTGATCGGTTAGGGGCTGCACGGTACCTCAGTACGTTTGATTTGACGTCTGGGTACTGGAAGATCGCCTTAACTGATGGGGCTAAGGAGAGGTCAGCATTCTCCCCACCAGATGGGCACTACCAATCCGGGTTATGCCCTTTGGGATGAAGAATGCACCTGACAACTTTCAGTGGTTGGTCAACCATGTGTTGGCTGGGCTGGAAGATTTCAGTGCTGCCTACCTGGATGACATTGCAGTGTTCAGCACCAGTTGGGAGGAACACTTGCAGCACCTCTGGGAAGTGTTGATGGCACTGTGAAAGGAAGGCCTCACTATCAAAGCAAATAAGTGCCAGATCGGGCAGGGCTCCGTTGCGAACTTGGGTCACCAGGTAGGAAGCGGCCAGGTGGCACCCCTTAAACCCAAGATTGATACCATCCTGGCAAGGGAACCCCCAAAGACTCAGACACAGTGGGTACTACAGGAAGTTTGTCAAGGGGTATGGCAACATTGTTGCACCCTTGACTGAACTGACTTCCAGGAAGCAGCCCAAGAAAGTGAACTGGACTTACACCTGTCAGAAGGCATTTGACGCCCTGAAGACTGCCATGTGCACAGCACCAGTGCTTCAGGCGCCCAACTTCTCAAAAGAGTTCATTGTACAGACAGACACTTCAGAGTATGGTGTGGGGGCTGTTCTATCACAGATTAATGAAGAGGGCCTAGACCAACCTGTAGCCTTCATCAGTAGGAGGTTACTTCCACGGGAACAGAGGTGGAGTGCAATTGAGCGTGAGGCATTTGCTGTGGTCTGGGCACTGAAGAAGTTGAGACCATACTTGTTTGGGACTCACTTCCGGGTTCAGACCGACCACAGGCCCCTCAGATGGCTGATGCAGATGAGGGGTGAGAACCCAAAATTGTTGAGGTGGTCCATTTCCCTGCAGGGTATGGACTTTACGGTGGAACACCGCCCTAGTACAGAACACGCCAACGCTGATGGTCTGTCCAGATGTTTACGCCTTTGTGAAGGGAACTCCCAAGGGGAAGGGTAGTTCTCCGCACATTTCAGCTGGAGGGGACACATGTTAGACCTGACATCATTGCCGTGAGTCTCCCTTCCATTTTTGATGGATTGCCTCCTCTGTTTTGATATGTTGTTGCTGGATTTATGCTTTGGGCACTGTGCCACTGCTAATCAGTGCCACAGTGCAAATGCTCCCTATGTTAAATTAATGTATTGATGGGATTCCATGATTGGGTTATTTGATTTATCTGAAAGCCCCTAGTACACTGCACCATGTGTGCCCAGGGCTTGTTAATCAAATGCTGCTGGTGGGCTTGCAGCACTGGTTGTGCCACTTACAAAAACAGCTTGTAAAGTGTGTCTCAGGCCTGCCGTTTGCAAGGCCTGTGTGCAGTCTAGCACTGCCATGTCGGCTTGGCCAAGTGCACTCACTTGCCAGTCCCTAAACCTTCCCTTTGCTTCATATTAGACACCCCTATGGTAGGTCCAAGGGCAGGGTGCATTGTAAGTATAAGGTAGGACATGCCCTGATGTGTGTAGCATGCTCTAATAGTGAATTACAGCCATTTTTGTTTTTCACTATTGAAGGCGAGCTGTTCTCATAGGCCAGAATGGGCAGTTAAGAATATTACATCCTTATAATCCTAACTGACTCAGGGAATATGGTAGAAATTCCAGTTTAGTATGCCTGAACTCAGAATAATAAAGTGCATCTTTTAGTAAATTTTATTTTAATATTCTGTGTTTGCAAATACCATTTTTAGAAAGCAGGTATTTGCTTGCCTAACCATTTGAGCCTGCCTCTGCTGGGTTGTGTATTCCTTGTCTGGGTTTGTGTGTGACAGGGCTGGGGAATTCTAGGAGACAGGCTGGAGCAGCCCAGTGGTGAATAGAGAGATCCGCATCTAGATGGGAGGGAGGAGTTACACCTGGGACCTGAATAGGGCTGGGCCTTCCCTCTACTATGCTGGCTCCAACCCTGTGGCTTGTCTGATGTCTCTGCCCTGCACTGTGACAGGAGAAAAGTAATCATGTCAACAGAGTGCTCTAGAGCTGTATCTTCCCTCCCCTGTGCTGGCTCCACCTCCTGTGGGGCGGCTGTTGTCTGTGCCCTGCACAGTGAAAGGAGGAAGAGAGTCATGTCAACAAAGTGCTCCTGAACTGGTTTGAACTAGGCAGAGGCCTCTCTGCCTTCACAGAACAGAGGGTTTTGGGGTATAAATATTGGGACCCTGATCCCAAGAAATAAGATCATTTCTGGAACAAGAAACCTCTCTGCCAAGCAGAAGAATCAAGGAAGCTTCAGGAGTTTGGACTGCCCCTCTGCCAGTGTGCTGTTTGCTGGGTTGGCCTGCACTGGTTGCTTCATTGCCAAGGAAAAGGAACTTTATACGGACTTTCATCTACAGAATATTCTCCAAGGGCTTGAACTGTGCTTGCCTCCTGCTGAAGTCTCAGGGACAAAAGACTTCACCTCCAGCTCCATCCTGAATTTCCTTGCTGGGAATTCTTACTCCAGACACTTTTGTGCCGCTGGGAGCTGGAAGCGCAACGCATCGAGAAGAAGCGTGTTGCTGCCGCAGCTGAAATTATCGCAATGCCGGAGAAGTGGGCCTTCGTCGCATCTCCCTGGAAGCGTGTGTTCATCGAAGCTGCCTGCTGTCGCATCACCGGAGAAGCGTGACGCCATTGAGAGAGTCACCATCGCATCACCGGAGAAGCGTGTCGCAGGGCCTGTTGCGGCTCCAAAGTACAGAGCCGTCGCAAGGCTGCCAGGGCGTCATTGCATCGCCGCATCAAGGGCGCCATCTTCTCGCATCGCAACTAGATGGTCGCATCGCTTCAAGGCGCCATCTTGCGCACCGCAACGGGCCCGCTATGCATCACCTCCGCACCGGTAAGGCTTACGACGAGTCCCCTACTCTGCGCAAGCATTGAGGAAGGACGCAACCGTTCCCCTGGGTCATGGAACCGACGCATCTCCCCTTTTGTGAGCCTTTTGTTCACTTTGCGTTACGCATCCAGGTACTTTGTTGAGAACTTTGTCACATTTACCAAAAACTTGAACTAAGAGACTTTTACCATCGTTTTAGTAATCTTAAGTGTAGTATTGTGGATTTTTGTCGTTTGTGGTCTTGTGCTAAGTCTATATAAAGAATACTTATTTTTACAAAACCTGTGTTGTGTCCATCTGTAGTGTTATCACTGTATTACTGTGTATACTCACAAATGCTTAACACACTGCCTCTGAGATAAGCCTGTCTGCTCGTGCCAAGCTACCATGGGGGTGAGCAGGGGTTATTAAGGAGTGTAATCCCCTTATCCTGACTTAGAATGTAAGGGTCCCTATTTGGACAAAGGTGATAACCATTGCCAACTAGAGACCACCAGATCTAACAATGCTTATAATTATTTCTTATTGTAAACAGAAAACCTATGCCTATGGTGATTATGTTTTGTGATAATTGTATTTTTGGTGTTTGACATTATCGTCGTATTTTCCAGCATTCTCTAAATGCTGGGCTCTATTTTATACTGCTGTTACAAATTTGAGGTAGTATCTAAAGCCATTATTGTGTGGCTAGAATTGAAAGCTGCATTGAGTGCTGTAGATTTGGGACAATATATGAAGAATAACTTGCAGTAATACAATTAACGAACAAGTTTCTGCATTTATGTCCAGAGTTGCCGCTAGCCTGTTGGTTACATGCCACATTTTCCGTGCAGTTATGTAGCTTTACCCTGTTTGGAATGTGGTGTTACCCTATCACTCTATTTTCAGTAACGTGGTAAAATGTTCAGTACTACACGCATGTATACTAATACTACAGTACTCCAGTTGATGCCCTGCATTCGAGCAGATAATTAAAAAAAAATCACCAAGGTATTTATTTAGAGCGTCCTACAACATACTAATGTTTCTTCCGACTCATTTAAGTTTCCTGATTCTGTTGGGCAAAGCCTTTGAGCAGATGGCAATGCTAAATATTTGACCCTTATAGACCCCTAAAGGGAGTGAGGCGTGGAATCTGACACTCAGCTGCTCCCAGCGAGGTACTCTTATGCAAGTTATATGAGCAGGTGTGTGCACGACACTGTCGCCACGACAACACGCACCTGGACTGCAATCTATTAACAGGTGTGCCGAGAGGATACACTGCCAGTGAGAGCGAGGACAGGTGGAGGTGCTCAACCTGCCCAGGGCACTGACAGCGACCGGTATCCAGCACCAGCGGGACCCATGACCAAGGTAAGACCGGAGACGGCTAGCAGCAACTCAAGGCGACCCTGACGCAACCTGGAGCATCTCTCCTCGTTTACGTCTGTACGCACGGTACTGCGTCACATTACCTCTGTCCTTTCGAGAAGTGTGTTCTGTGCTTACGTCGCGCTCCTGTACGGCATGGTTTATTGAGGTTGGTTGCTGGTGCTTATTGCCATAAAGCTAACTAGACATTTTTTGTTTTAATGTTAATAGTATTTTTTAACAGAAAAAACCCTCAGGGGATTTTTCATCAATATTTGTGAACTGCGTGCGGTGCCCGTACAATACGATGGCTCAGCTCAACTTGCCTCGCTTCAGAGCTCGTGCCTCTGTCTAACGAGGCCTGCGTCTGCAGGGAATGAGACAAAGTAAACAAAACGCTTGAAGGGTTAAGGTTAAAAAGCAGAGCGTGCAGTCTTTTGTTGCATAAATAATAGCAGATATTCGTAGAGAGCCGAGGATTCCGACTTCCGGCTCGAGTTACACAAGCTGTGTGCCTCTGTCCTTCGTACCTGTTGCAGAAAAAATTCGAAAGAAATCCCGCTGGGAAGCCAGGTACATACTCCTCTGGGATAATTTTACTGAACACGTGTATACCTTGAAAGGAAAGTTGCTGGAAACGCTCTTCCTTGAAAAAGACACCGCATGGCAGGTTATCATTTGCAAGACAAAGTGAAAACATAACCGCTGAAAATTGCTAGCAATACGCTTTTGCAAATGTAGCAGCAACATGTTAACCTGCGTACACTTTAGAGGGTGCACATCTACACGCGGGCAGGCAACCACATGATGACCAGGAAATAAAGCAAGTCGTTTATCAATTCTGGTGCAAGGAATTGGACGCCACGATCTGTAATAATTAGAAAGATAAGGTGACAGAAGAAAGCAACGGATAGATACTCCATGCAAAATAATATATAACGAACAAATGAATATAACAATCCCCCCACAACCCCTTCATCTTAAAACGGATTGAGGTAAATATATCTTCAGAATGCATATATGTCTGATCATATCAATGCCTAACTGCTATTTCAGTGCTTTTCATAGATGAGATAAAGGACCCCTAACTACATTGTACGGATATTGCAAGTCACAAGTACTCGAGATAAGCACAGAACCCTAGACTGGGCTACTATTTGAAATCCAGGAACTCTGAGCTAGCTAACAACATCCTATTCTTTTCCAACAGGGGGTAGTTCAGGCATAAAAAACACACAATAAAAAAAAAGACATGTGTCCATGACTCTTCCCCATTGAGATTTAATTTGTTCCGGGTCTGGAGTTAGTAGCTCATTGAGAGGTAGATGTGCAAAGCAGTTTTTTGGGTTGGAAAAACACTCCGATTTGGAGTGTGCGAACGAAAAACTGAATTCAGCAATGTACCAAGCTCATTTTAAGAGGCAGTAACTTTTTACCAACTCCTAACATGGCGTGTTCTAGGCGACTCCTCCAAATAGTGATTCCTATCCGTTTGCATCAACAGTTTAGGAACAAAATTGCAGCTGTAAAACTGAAAAAAAATTACCAACCCCCAAGTTGGGGTGGTAACCCATTCGTTAAAGGGAAGGGCCAGAATGTGAATGTTAACAAAAGTTTGTTTTGGACAGGGCACAAGTCCTAAAAAAAGAAGTGGGGGGATGCTGACGTCACCACTGAAAGTGACGTCATGAAAGGTGGCTTGCACCATCAGACTCATCGCCTCCCCTCGTTCACCACTTAGATCAATTGCATCAGAGAGGCCATCACGTGAGCAGCGTTCTGAATGAGCGCCGATCTCGATCCCAGAGAGGCCAAAGGGTGAGTGTGTGGCTCCATTTGCTCCAATTATTGAGCTCCAGTTAAAATAAGTGGGGGGACGCCATCCACCCATGTGGTACCCCTACTCGAGCCCTGGTTTTGGAGCAGGAAGTGGTCCAGAGGCCTATAGCAAACTTAAACAAAGTAAAGAAAAGGTAAACTTGTCTTTTTGAAAGCAGCCCTGTTTCTTTTAACCCCTTCCATGCTGCCATTGGCTGACAGCAACGCTACCTCGCTGGTGCTGCCGTCGGCCAATGGCCGACGCGGCCCGCCCGTTTTGCGGAAGTGCCGCACTTCCTCAAAATTGCGGGCGCAGTAGAAGGGTTAAGGAAAACAGGCTGCATTTAAAATTATATGATAACTTTATTGAAATGCGATCACAGACATATTGGGTGGTTGACCCCACAGGCCACCATCGATGTGATGACCTCTAATCATAGTGAGCCGCAATTTGCAACATTGCTCATTAATATTCATGAGGTACATCCTGCTGTGACCCACTAGCATTAACATTTATGAGAACCGGCCTATTAGTACCTAGAACCGTTCTTAATACTTTTTACTGTTCGCAAAAATACTGTGCACAGTTTGCAACCAGTATTTTGAGACAAGATATCAGTACACCAAACAAACACTGCTAGAATGTGCCCTCATGTAACGCAACTGGTGCTATGTAAAGCGCTCTGATACCCGATTCGGGCCTAGTTCGCTCTATAAAAAAACGGTTAAAAAAAGTGTGATTGTTGCTGCCTCCGATATCTATGCAAGGGGTCACTACTCCCATGGATGAAGACACAGATGGCTTAGAGAAGGAGCCATAAATCCCAGCAGTGACATATGTTTGGAATAGGTGACAAAGTGACGGACCTACTCGTTTGTAATAACATTGTATGTGTGCAGTAGTGCAACTTTCTTTCACAAATGCGTTCTGCCGTCAGAATTAGGATGTAATACAAATAAATGACAGTAGTATTTGGAGAGATTAAAAGCCTTCTACTTATTATAAAATGTTTGGCAATGCTGATTTTAATATTTTTCAATGATTTACAATTTAGCGTTTCCCCAATGAAGGAGGCGGGTACCAAATAAAATTACTATATGAACAGAATCATAGAAGCATTTAAACTGGGAGTTGTGTACGTTTTCAAAATTTTCATTCCTTGTCTCATAATTGCATTGCAAAGGAGAGAAGAGTTATGGTTCAAAGAAGCGTATATTTATCTATTTAAGTTGGCTTTGACTATAAAAAGGTCTCGGGAGAGGGTGCACGGAACATACTTAAAGTAAAAACAAAGTGCCAATGAGCCTACAGGGTTAGTGTAGATACATTGTATGATTGAATGCATTGAGTACCGGGCCGACTCAAGATACTGTTATTGCTCTAAACAAGGAAAGTGTCTCTTGAACTCCCCCCCCACCTGCTAGAAAGAACTACATAACTCCACTTTGTTTGTGCCGTTAAATGCATCCCCAGGAAGGGATGCTAAGAGTAGGTTATCAATGTAAAATACATTTCAGTGTGATTTAGTCAAACAGCACTGTCAAGTACAAATAAGGGCAATGAGTTGTGAAAACAAATAATTCCATGCAACACATTAACTAGAACATATATATGATTTAAAATGATGTGTGTAACTTCGAATAAAACATATAATACAAGTGTAGATAAAGCATTTGAACACATACCCAGTAAGTCAGAGTCCTAAATAAATGTAGTGCCTCGCAGTGAAGTACATAATGGACCTAATGGATACAATTTGATAAACTTGCAAGCTATTTCAATAAGTAAATAACTCCTAGAATTGTACAAAGAAACCCTGAGTTTTCTAGCCACATCAATTGCTGGTTGATCCCATTAGCATGAAATGAGCAGAGAAGTACCGTCTTCAAGTGATCTTTAGCTGAGCGCAACCACTACCAAAACAAAGCTACCCACAAGGATAACCAAGATTTCCCCCTAGGGTCTCCTTTGCTCTTTTGTGGTAGCTTCGCTGAGCAGCAAGGCAAGCCACCAGAGAAACAAGTGAGATGGTGCGTGTATGATTCGTAAAGCAACTAGAAAAGAAAAACTAGAAATAAAGAAATGCAGAAAATTAATACTACCTGCCTCCCATGCTATTCCTATAGCTTTGGGTGGGTTGCAATGGTCTGAATTGTCACACTTGTAGAAATGTGATTGTTAGTAGTTGTGTTTGTACTGCTATTGGCAGCGATGGCAAGGGAAATGTGTGGTGTAAGCTTCAACGGCCTCCGAAGAAGGGTCTTGGCACTTACAGGCTGAGATAGGCATGGTGGCTTGGCCCCATTAAAGCTTTTTACCATCTCTATCAGACTGTGTAACTGCATTAGAAGTTATCTTGAACCACTTGGTAGAGGTATACCTAGCGAGGCAAGCTCTGAGTGCTGCAAAGTTGCATCTTTCATGGAAAGGTCCTGCTTTGTGACCTCAGTTCTCCTAAACCCCAAAAATGCAACTCATCCTTTAAAAAAATCATATTTTTTCAGAAATAGTGAAAGCTTTGGTCTTCTCTTTTCTAGGCATACTTTGAGACACAACAGTTTATTTGTGAGTTCTTGAAGGAAATGGGCTACCACATTATTTATCTACTTCTAATACCATCCTTGAATGCCTCATTTGTGACCACATCCGCTTTTTCAGCGTTGTGATGCAATCTCACCTCTCAGCAATTTGCATTATGGCTAATGAAACCTTCATACAATTTTCTGTAAAACCCAAGATGCCATATACCTCTCTTTGTGTGTTTGTTTCTTAAAACTCTCTCCCTGTCTTGGATTATGAAATTCACCATCAGTTGTAAACGTCTTGGCTTGTACAACATCAGCAGTCCTTATTCCTTTGCTAAACATGAAGACTGAGGACTAAGGGAACGATGGGGCGGGTGAATAAATAAGCATGTACTTCAGCTCTTGCCTGCTTAACAGAGATTGGAAGGGCTCAGGCGTTCCCCTATTGTTTCTATTATTCATGACGCCATTAAAGTTGAGCCTTTCTCTTGAACAATAGCAGGGCTATCTTCCTTAACTAGGTCGTTTTTCTCTTTTCAACTCAGAACTATGATCAGCCCATAACACATTCATAGCTGGGCTACATCCATATTATGAGTGTCTCATAACATTGAAAAGGTTTAAGATTGAAATCTGAAATCCAAGTGTCTAGAAGCTCTGAGTTGGTCCTTGGGAGGTTGGGACTACGGTTCCCACAATGCACTTGGCCATATCTGTAAATGACCACTGGACACTGTCCATTTGGGTTCTTCTTGTTGGAGATGATGCAAGTGGGGCTCTTTTAACCTGTTGCTTACAGGGAGTCCACTCCTTACACTTTCATAAGCAAGCAAATTCCTTAAGGCTGTATTTCCAAAGTGTGCAGCAGGTGCAGTCATTCAGAGTGCAATGCTTATGGTGTAGGCCAGGGTTCCAGCAGGGCAATCCTCCATCTTGTAGTTGCAGGCAGGGATCTGAGTTGCGTGGCAGCTCTCCCAAGTGTATAACACAGTCTGACAAAAACAGGTCAAAATACACACCATCTGGAGATAAGGACTCAAGAAAAATTTGTATGATAAATTGAAAAATTTAATTATATTGATAAAAACTTTTGATATAAACATATTCATTCAAAACACATGATTAAAATAAATTGGTTAAAGAAACATTTCCTTTGTTATATAATTTTTAAAATCATACACTGTTACTATAAAGAATATACATAGATCACAGGATTATTGTCAACAAATGATAATGCCCAGAAATTGTGGAGGATGCTGATTCCTGTCGACGCGTTTCGACACGCCCTTTCGTGTGTTCCTCAGGACATTATCAGCAAAAATTCTAAGGTTTAAACAAAAAAGAGTCACTACATCTCCTTTAGTGTGTCACAATAGATACCTCATTGATCAATACAGTGGTGTAACCATCTGTCGTCAGACATAAAAAAAGATATATATACACACATATATACATAACATGATACATCGCTCATGGAATAATCTAAACATATATCTTCCTATATACATATATACATATATTTACAAAGGATTGTAACTAGGACATCCATATGCATAAGTGGATATCATATTTCCACTATCTGCATGACTAGATGGCTAGAAAAAGAGTAAAGAAAGAATGGTCAAAAAGAAAGAAAAAGATAAAGATAAGCATCATAGTCCGACCTTTCCTAGTGGCGTGAGAATACTTTTTATAGACGGCAAAAAAATATTATTGTTTCATTAAAACGATGTCAGGGAGGCCTGTCATATCGAACTGATATCTAAACCTGCTATAGGTATATATATAATAGCCAAAAATAGATGAACATATTAGTATTTGTCTGCTTTTTAACAAACCTTGACACTGACTATATCGAAAAGCAACAAAAATATTGCTTTCTTTTCTTTATTGATTGACATAATGGAGCGCCTATCTACATGTATAATACTCTCGCAGTGCTCTTGTAACATCATGAGCCTATGGTTCCATCACGCTTCACGAAAGAAAGGAAGGACAAGCAACGTTAGAAAAAGTAAATATCCCTTTTCTCTGTCTACCACATCCTCACGCAGAGAAAAGGGTATTGAGCCCTTTAAGGGAAAGAGGTAACACACCTGTGAACACTCTAGGGAAGGCGGGAGTATAAAAGCGCCCGCGCACCAAACACCCGATTCCTTCGGATTGAATCAGGTCCCGGCTACTCTGCGGCATTATCAAGCACGAAAACGGTACATTTCAAAGGGGCAACTGTTTATTTTGGGTGTTACCTTTTAAAATCAGCCCAAGCCATCTTATTTAATCGGTGCCGTGTTTCCTCTTATAATTCTTTATATATATATTTTATGTTAGGCGATCCATAACGGCTTCCTAAATATCATCTACATATCGAAAAACGCTAACAAACCCTAACGGCTGGAAAGGAAGGATTTCCTCTTTCACTGTTTCCGGTTTTGTTAAAAAAGTATTTCTAACGCTGTGTGTTTTCGATAATTTGTAATATCGATATTAGCAGAGATGGTTGCTAATAATAGCCGTCTGTATGTATTTAATTTATTAGGCTAAAAGAAAAGGACCGTGCCTGCTTTATCTCCTTTATTCGGGACCTGTAGCCGATTTTTTACTGCTCGCTGCAACTTCAATGTATGCACACATGAGCGCAGGTAATTCCTTGTCAAATCCGGGCATAACATATACACCTGACTGATCGTGCCTGAGTAAAGACATATCTCTGTAGAGGTGGTCCTAACGAGACCTACTTTTGTCTTTTCAGCTTTTATCGAATAAGATTCAATTTTATAAAATAATAACTAAGAATCACACAGATTTCACGGACTTAAGGAACCTTGGAGTACCTTCAAAACATTGCATCTGATAGGTATTCGCTTAATATCTAATATCTTTTCTCTGTGGACTAACATGATAGTTTACGCAATATTTCACTCTTAAACTTTATTTAATCACAGTTTATTCTATGTTACCCATTTTTTCAGCACTTAAAACAAACTCTACAACTTCATGAGCTTCATGGCCTTTCGATTTATGGCTTGTTGTTTTAAGGCAGTTGCAGTTCCACCTAAGGTAAGAAGTGTAGCTTGTTTAAATAATATAGTGGTCTGTTCCTCAGAATCTTAAAAAATGACTTCACTAAAAAGTTAGGAATGAGTAAGGGATCAGTAAGCAGGTTTAGATATCAGTTCGATATGACAGGCCTCCCTGACATCGTTTTAATGAAACAATAATAATTTTTTGCCGTCTATAAAAAGTATTCTCACGCCACTAGGAAAGGTCGGACTATGATGCTTATCTTTATCTTTTTCTTTCTTTTTGACCATTCTTTCTTTACTCTTTTTCTAGCCATCTAGTCATGCAGATAGTGAAAATATGATATCCACTTATGCATATGGATGTCCTAGTTACAATCCTTTGTAAATATATGTATATATGTATATAGGAAGATATATGTTTAGATTATTCCATGAGCGATGTATCATGTTATGTATATATGTGTGTATATATATCTTTTTTTATGTCTGACGACAGATGGTTACACCACTGTATTGATCAATGAGGTATCTATTGTGACACACTAAAGGAGATGTAGTGACTCTTTTTTGTTTAAACCTTAGAATTTTTGCTGATATTGTCCTGAGGAAGACACGAAAGGGCGTGTTGAAACGCGTCGACAGGAATCAGCATCCTCCACAATTTCTGGGCATTATCATTTGTTGACAATAATCCTGTGATCTATGTATATTCTTTATAGTAACAGTGTATGATTTTAAAAATTATATAACAAAGGAAATGTTTCTTTAACCAATGTATTTTAATCATGTGTTTTGAATGAATATGTTTATATCAAAAGTTTTAATCAATATAATTAAATTTTTCAATTTATCATACAAATTTTTCTTGAGTCCTTATCTCCAGATGGTGTGTATTTTTACCTGTTTTTGTCAGACTGTGTAATTTCTTTGCCTGGGCTTTTACCCTTATTTATGTTTACTTTACCCTGACCCAGGAAATTTATCCCTTTCGGGGGTCCTTGTTACCTCCCCAGAGCTCTACCAAGTGTATTCAGAGTTCCTGGGTGTCAAGCACGGGGGAACCCCTGAGCAGTAGGATGCAGGGTGCCACCCAGGTGTATGACCACTTCCTCCAGAGTGTGGCATATTCTTCACCCAGAAAGCACTATTTTTCCAAAATCAAAAATGGAGAAACATTCTCCTGGAGGGTGAGATCTGACTAAGCCATCCCACTGGTGTAGCTAAGCATGCAGGATGTGGGGTTGAGCCTGTGCTCCCCTAAACTGTCATTCCCTAATTGAAGACCAGTTTGGCTACTCCACCCCTATTTGCTCTGCAGCTTGCAGTTCTCTTCCCACAGGAAATCCTTTGTTTCTTGTCAGGCTCGTCACACCTCATTAAGACAGCTTGGCTCAGCCTGATAGAGGCTGGCCAATCAGGACAGGGCTGCTGGAGGGAGGGATTTTGGCTCACAGAAAATAAAGTTCTATTCCTTTTTTTCTGCAACAGTTATAACAAATATAACGCGGGCAAGTTGTTGGATTTATCATAACGATTCTTTTAAGTCTTTGAATTATATTTCCAGCCCACTCCTATAAATAGTTATACTTTAGTAAATGACTTCCATGTTAGCCTATGTAGCCATTGCGCTACAATGGAGAAAAACAAAATTAACAGTTTTTCCCTCACCACGGTATATTGAACATCTTTTATAATGTCCCATCCTTTAGTTACAAGGTGCCCTACCATTAGTGGCCATAGGGAAAAACTAAGGGTTGACTTATACATAAACATTCAGTAGTTTGAGACTATGGAAGTGAGTTTAATTCAAAAGTCGAATTTTCATATAATTTAGCAGCCTGCGGGGCTGAGCTGGCTTTTAAAATGAGAGCAGGAAGAGCTTTAAATCCACTGCGCCTCTAGACATACATGCCCTACCGTATACTAGGGACTTATCAGTAGTTTGTCAGTACCCATTGTAATTATACCTAATAACCGGGTAGTTTTAATCAGAACACTGCCCCTGGGTCTGGTTAGCAGAGCCCAAGGTGCAGTCAGACTCATAAAACCAGCATCTAGTAGTCAAAATGGGGGCAAAAAATAGAAGGACATTACAAACAGTTCCTGGTTTCTCATACTGATGCATTACGTTGTCAGCCTTGTGGCCTAACACAATGTTCGGTCAATCCCATGTAAACATGGGCTGCACTTGGTGTACTTGCAACAGTGCTTTAAATGGGAAGATATTTAAAATGGGGGACTACCAGCACTCCTCCATTAAAAAAGTCTGGATTAAACAGGTGTGATTTACAAAAAGCGAACATTGCTTTTTGTATCCCAAAACAATTCTTCAACTTATGAAAGTGGTTAACATCTTTAAATTGTAGTGCAGATATGACATGTTAATGTAAGTTTGTGACAGGATTGACAAAGCAATATAATGGTAGTTGTTGTGTTGCATGGAGTTAATATGTATGTGGTGTAAATAAACCATTATTTAAGAGGGCAACTATTTTGCAGTAGAGTGCGTTGTGGGACATGCTTGTTGTGGCTTGGAGTAAAACAGTCTGCTTGTTATGAAAGCAGACCATGCATATTTTTTCTCTGTCCAATGTATAGCAATTTCATATCTTTCAGAGCACCAAAGGGAAAGCCAAAGAGTGCCAGAGAGTCAGAGAGAGATGGGGGGAAAGAGAGAGAAAGCGAGAGAGAGCAAGAGAGGGTGACAGAGAGAGAGAGAGAGTGTCTTGCTTTTGTTCCTGAATAACAATTAGGTGTAGCGGTCTAGGCTCTAGTGCATTCCTGTTAGATCTGGGGGTCTCTAGTTGGCAATGGTTATCACGGTTGTCAAAATAGGGACCCTTACTTCTAAGTCAGGACAAGGGGATTACTCTCCTTAATAACCCTTGCTCACCCCCTTGGTAGCTTGGCATGAGCAAACAGGCTTATTTCAGAGGTAGTGTGTTATGCATTTGTGAATATACACAGCAATACAGTGATAGCACTACAGATGGACACAACACAGGTTTTATAAAAATAGGTATTCTTTATATAGACTTAAACACAAGACCACAAACGAAAGAAATCCACAATACCATACTAAAGGTTACTTAAAGGATGATAAAAGTCTCTTAGTTTAAGTTGTTGGTAAATGCAACAAAGTTCTCAACAAAGTTCTTGGATGCGGCACGCAAAGTAAACAAAAGGCTCGCAGAAGGGGAGATGCGTCGGTTCCGTGACCCGGGGGAATGGTTGCGTCCTTCCTCAATGCTTGCGCAGAGTAGGGGACTCGTCATGAGCCTTACCGGTGCGGAGGTGATGCGTAGATTCTCGACCTGTTGCGGGGCGCAAGATGGCACTTTGATGCGATGCGATGATGATGCGATGATCCAGTTGCGATGTGAGAAGATGGCGCCCTTGATGCGGCGATGCGATGATGATGCGATGATGCCCTGGCAGCCTTGCGACGACTCTGTACTTTGGAGCTGCGACAGGCCCTGCGATGCGCTTCTCCGGTGATGCAATGACAGCTCTCTCGATGCGTCGTGCTTCTCCGGCGATGCGACAGCAGACAGCTTCGATGAACACACGCTTCCAGGGAGATGCGACAAACTCTCGCTTCTCCGGCGTTGCGACGATTTCAGCTGCGGCGGCGACACGCTTCTTCTCGATGCGTCGCGCTTCCAGCTCCCAGCGGCACGCAAGTGACTGGAGTCAGAATTCCCAGCAAGGAAATTCAGGAGGGAGCTGGAGGTGAAGTCATTTGGCCCTGAGACTTCAGCAGGAGGCAAGCACAGTTCAAGCCCTTGGAGAATATTCTGTAGATGAAAGTCCTTACAAAGTTCCTTCTCCTTTCCCTTGGCAATGAAGCAACCACTGCAGGCCAACCCAGCAAACAGCACACTGGCAGAGGGACAGTCCAAACTCCTGCAGCTTCCTTGGTTCTTCTCCTTGGTAGAAAGGTTTCTTGTTCCAGAAGTGATCCAAAGTCTGTGGGACTGGGTCCCAATATTTATACCAGAAAATCCTTTGTTCTCTGAAGGCAGAGAGCCCTCTGCCTAGTTCAAACCAGTTCCTGAGCACTGTGTTTACATGACTCTTCTCTTCCTTTCACTGTGCAGGGCAGAAACATCAGACGCCCCACAGGAGGTGGAGCCAGCACAGGGGAGGGAAGATGCAGCTCTGGAGCACTCTGTTGACAAGATTCCCCTTCTCCTTTCATTGTGCAGGGCAGAGACATCAGACAAGCCACAAGGGGTGGAGCCAGCATTGTGGAGGGAAGGCCCAGCCCTATTCAGGTCCCAGGTGCACTCTCCCCCTCCCACTTGGAGGTAAATCTCCCTATTCACCACTGGGCTGTCCCAGACTGTCTCCTGGAATTTCCCCAGCCCTGTCATACAATAACCCAGACAAGGAATACACAAGTCAGCAGAGGCGGGCTCAAATGGTTAGGCAAGCAAATACCTACTTTCTAAAAGTGGCATTTGCAAACACAGAATATTAAAATAAACTTTACTAAAAGGTGTATTATATTATTCTGAGTTCAGGCATACTAAACTCGAATTTCTACCATGTTCCCTGAGTCAGTTAGGATTGTAGGGATGTAACAATCTTCCCTGCCCATTCTAGTCTATGAGAACAGGTAGCCTTCAATAGTGAAAAACAAAAATGGCTGTAATTCACTACTAGAACATGTTACACACATCAGAGCATGTCCTACCTTATACTTACAATGCACCCTGCCCTTGGGCCTACCATAGGGTTGTCTAATATGAAGCAAAGGGAAGGTGTAGGGACTGGCAAGTGGGTGCACTTGGCCAAGTCGACATGGTAGTCACAGACTACACACAGGCCTAGCAATGGCAGGCCTAATGCACACTTTACAAGCTGCTTCTGTGGGTGGCACAACCAGTGCTGCAAGCCCACCAGCAGCATTTGCTCTACAAGCCCTGGGTACACATGGTGCACTGTACTAGGGGCTGACAGTAGATCAAATAAGCCAATCATGGAATCCAATCAGTATATCAATTTAACATAGGGAGCACTTGCACTGTGGCACTGATTAGCAGTGGCACAGGGCCCAGAACCTACAACCAGCAAAAATATGTCAAAACAGAGGAGGCAATCCGTCAAAAGTGGAAGGGAGACTCACGCCAATGATGTCAGGTCTAACAATTCCCCTGGAGCCACTTGATGACTTGATGTGTCCTCAGTCCTAACAGAAGCAAAATGAGGAGATCCTAATAGAATTATGTCTGCTTTAGTTTGTCCAACTCAGTTGTATTACTTGCATCTATGTGATGCACTGGTAAATGTTTGAAGTGCTTGGGATGATTTGAATGATGTTCTGGAAATTGGAAGCCTGTACGTAATGTGTGGATGGAGGTAATAAGTGCCTATATATTAAGTCAGGCTAGACATGCAGCAAAGCCATCACACAACTGAAGACAGGAATGCCCTTTAGATTGTTTCTCTAATCTCGGACACAGGTGCATTGTGTACAGAAGCTGGCTTGTGTACTTTAGATTTTGCCTCTTTGATTTAGTCATATTCTTCACTTAAGACCTCAGCTTTCTGAGACAGTCTTGTCAGGCACTAAAGATCTGAAGTCATTAATGATGGCATGCTTTTTATTGAGGATTGCTCGGTTTCAACCTAGTCATACATGTGTTTAGGATCCAATGTCTTGAGATGTGACTTCTCCGTACTAAAATTTCTCCTCTTAGTAGTAAACATTTGCTGCACTTAAAATATCAGTATTTCAAGCTATCAATGTCCAATCTAAGTCTCTTAGGGCCAGATGTAGGTAGCCAAATACCGGTCAGTAATGGCCGATTTCGGACGTTAGCGACCGGTATTTGACTTTTGAGTTGTAGGTGGGTCGTTATTTACAGAATCGGTATATTTACCGAATCGGTAAATTTACCACTTCGGTATTTTACCGAATCGGTAAATATACCGATTCTGTAAATACATATGTAGGTGGCACAGTTTGCAGTGCCACAGGCCCTTAGGAATTCTTATTTTACCACCCAATCCTATTGGGTGGTAAAATACCAAATTCCAGTGTACATGCACATCTGTGCATGTACACCTATGCCATGTGACACACAAAAAAAAATCCCCCTGCCAGGATTCGGTATTTACCGATTCGGTAAATACCGAATCTGTATTTCCCATTGATTCCTATGGGCTTTAAGGCCCATAAGAATCAATAGGAAATACAGATTCGGTATTTACAGAATCGGTAAATACCGACTCTTACAGAATCGGTATTTTTTTACCTACATCTGCCACCTTCCTATTTACCGACTCTTAAATACCGATTCGGTATGAGTCGGTATTTAAGAGTCGGTAAATGGGAATTACCTACATCTGGCCCATAGTTCTTTAAAGTTTTTAAAGTACTGCAAAAATGATCCTAAATGTTTGAGGACATTTTGCTGTATATTAAAGATCTCCTTCTCTGAGGAAGTCCCCATCTTAAAAATGATCTTACCTGTTTGCAGTAAGCAAGCCCTGTGCCTCACATGCTGAGAAGGGTATATTCTTCTAACACCAAGATGGTAGAATACGCTGCCTGTTTTTTTTTTTTATATCAGGACCCAATCTAAAGGCTTTATTCAACTTTCTAAAGACAAATCCCCTAAAGGATTGTTGGGAGGTCCAGAATTGTCCTCTGTTTTTGAGCCTTTCAAGTCAATTGGACAATTTTGAGGGTTCCCTTCATTATTTTATCATTTATTTGTGAGTTAACATTGTTTAGAATACGAGTCAACATTAGTCCTGTTTTTGATGTCTATGACTAAGGATTACTGCCTAAACATATTAGTGCTATGGGGCTCATAAAAAGATTTGATGCTGAGGCACATTTACTTGTATTTCATGTCATACAAGGGCTCATGCTACGCTGTGAAGCGTGAATGGAAGAGAGCAGAAATTAACATTATTTACCAAGATATGAAGCATTTCTGCTCTCTCCTTGCTCTGGTACACTGCGTGCTGCCGAGCGCCAGTGCAGGCTCCCTTGCACCTTAGTGCTAGTGTGCCAGCTTTACAGGCAGCATTGCTTGTGTGCAGGAAGGAACACCTTCCTGCACAGAAGCAATATTTAGAGGCCTAATTCCTATTTCTATGTGTTCTGCAGAATGCAGTACACAAGGAAAGTGGAAGTAACAAGGAGCAATAAAACTATTTCTTCTTGTTAGGCCTCTGTCTGGTAGGCACACCATTTTGGCACAAACTTACTTTTACAAATCTCTGTAAATCTGGGTTTGCATGTAAATACATGGGTGATGCCTATTACGCCCATGTAACACCTACCCAAATAAAAGTAATGAAAGGCAGCGCATTGCGCTGTCTGCATTACTTTATACATAATACACCATGCAAGCCACACAAATCGAGCTTGTGTGGCATGGTAAATGCCAGAAAGGATTATGCTTCGTGCCGCAACATAAAAGTAATGCAACCCCGATGCTACATTTTAGTACCTCTGGTCCCTGATGTTTGCTTTCACGACTATTATGAAGTCTAGAGCGTCATATTTATTTTGAACATTTTTCTACCTGCTAAGCATGTTTGTCGTTAGTCTATATTTGGAGTTTGGAGTTTTGATTATGCTTTAAATATTTAGTTTTTGGGAGATAAGTCTGTTTTGAATTGCTACAGTTTCTCAGAATTTTAAATTTCCCTTGGGATTTGAATATCTTTACATGACCGATAAGTTTATTTTTTTTAGACTTGCTCTGAAGTTTAGCTTTTCATTTTTCAATACAAATCTGCTTTTGCATAGCAGCTTCCTTTTAGGGTTGTTTACGTGTTTTTTTCAGTGATGTGTTGCTAAAGACAGCCTACACTTCACTTATCTGAAAGAAAGTCCCTTTACGATTGTCTAGCATTTTCCGTCATGATAATAACAGAACGTGTCATCTGGAAACAGCTCAGGTTCGCATCCCTCTTTAGGCCTGGCTACAGACAGCTATAACTGTTCATCAAAAAGTCACCTCAGGAGAACACACAACATAACATACAAAGACTGGCTTTGGTCAGTCCCGTTTTAGTAACTGGCATGTTTGTGTGCGCCCTCTTCAGGCATTCGGTTGTTTTGAAACTAGTTGTGGGACCAACCTATGGCATTTCACAGATGTTTGTACATTTGGCATTGGCACGTAATAAAAACGTGTTCTTCTCATCATCACTGATTACACCCTACAATGAGCTCTGGAAAGTACTGCATAGATCAAATGTCAGACTATTCTGTCATCACCCAGGTGATTTTAGGGTTGAATCTTGGTGGGTACACACAGTCCTTCATTTTTCCAAAGTAATGAAATGAGTTATTTTGCATTTGGTGCCAATTAACATGTGCAATCAGAGATATGACAACTCATGAAGTGTCCTATACAACTGTACTTATTTATCTATATTTACAGAAGCAGATTGCCCGATTTAGCATCCGCGAGGGAGAAGGGGTTTTCTTTAGTCGCCACACTTTTCTATTGATTTTGAACAGGACATTGAACTGTCCTCCCACTTGCCCAGGCAGTGAGGCGTGTTTTAAAACGTGTGTCTTTCCATAAATATTAATTTCAGATGAGTGTGTTAAGTTCTCAGGTTTCCTGTGTCATGTGTTCCAGGTTACTGTCCATCTTAAACACGTGTTGTAATCTACTTGTTGGATTAATGCATCCTTCCCATTGTCGTTTTATGCCTTGCTGCTCAGCCAGTGGTGAGGTCATTAGAATACCGGAGTGTTGGTGCTTGAAGTGGAAGAGTCCGTTGGAGTGTATGGGCTAAGCAGCAAGGAGGCTGCTCCTGGTGGGGCATTAAATGGATCTTACCATCTTCCTATAACCTGAAACTGAAGCTGTAACCTGAAGAATAAATCCTTAACTTTTACCTACATGACCTGTGTACGTGGCATACTTCGCTTCAACACTGGCAACGATCGGAGAAGACTTGAGCATTAAGGAAAGTTAATTCAGGACCACAAGAGCTCTGAAGTGTCACTAGAAAAAAAGAAAAATGTAGGATGAAGACAAGAGGATAAAGTAATTGAAGACTTAAGATGAGAGCCTGTAATGAGGAAATGCTCTTGGTAGCCCCACTGGTGTCTATTTCAACAGACAGCCTACTGCCAGCGCAGTATGCAGCAGTAGCAGTACGCTGTTTTCATCCTGAAGACCTAGAAGATAACCTGTGCATCTGTGCATAGACATTTTGTGTACCTGCCTTAATGGACTAAAAATACTGAGGAAATGGTCAGCGTGTGTCCAAAAAAGAGAAAAAAATGTACAGCAAGGAACATTTGACAACCCAAAGTAAAGTCAGTTTGATTACCAACTGGTATGGGCGTTTGATCTACAGCTTGTAGAGCAACAAGGATCTGAAGTTTCAGCAACATCAAGACATTGACCAGCAGAGCGTGTTTGATTTGTGACACTTCTAGATTTGACTTTTACCTTTTGAAAGCAGTGCATTTGTAACAGGCGGTGTGCAAACAGCTGTGTGAGGCACGTACAAGAGAGGGTTAATTGCTGGCATTGAAGCAGGGTGTTAAGTGTATACTGCGCTGACTGTTGGTAGTGTGAGTGTGGTGCGGCATTTAAAACAAAGCCGCGTGTGTTGGCATGCGTTTTCCCCAAGTGTGTGGGAAGTGCAGCTTAAGTCGGATGAGGCCATGCCCCCTTACCTTCACTGGTCAGGAGCTTGTGCAGCATTTGAATGGCTGAGATCCGTTGCGGGTTTAGGAACGGCTGCGTGAGCTGCCATGCATCGATAGAAGCCATACCCCGAGCGCAAGTTGGTGCATGCGCAGATTGAACGCTGCAGTGATGAGCCACAGAGTCCTTTGTGACATGTGGCAAAGCACTGAAATGTTGACAGCTCTATCTATGTCAAGTGTTTGTATCGGAACACGCATCCTGGCCATGCGACTCTGCGATGAACGAGGTGGTTCAGCATTCCAGCAAGTGAATGTACGTGTGCAGGCATTTTGCTGACGCAACAACTTGGAGGCTAGAACGCGCACTGCTGCAACTAAGGATACAGGAAGCATTATTCAAGGCTTGTCTGAAGCATGAACGGTTTGCAACGCATGTTAGAAACAAGAGGAGGAGTAAATCTTTCTTGTTCTCTGGCCTTCATTTTAACTGCAAGCGAGAAGATAATTTAAAACTTGAACATATGCTTTTGATGGTGGATTAACACATTTGTGAGGTATAAGTTGGAACTTGGAAAAAGGAAAAAAGGTAACACTGATAAGACTATAAAGTACTGAGGTGCTGTGGTGACTGGAATCAGGGACATGAAGGAAATATTGTTTGTGTGAGATGGTCACTCACCGGAGAAGGAAAAATGGTGTCTTGGGCTTTTGTTAAGTTTCGCATTGTCATGCTGTTGTGACAGTGGGGGTATATTTTTATTGATGGTATAGTGATTTTGCTGACTGGCGGTGGGTTCTTGTCCATATAGAGGTTGTTACTGTCCTGATGGGAGGATTCTGACTTAGGTGTGACTAAGACTTTACCATCTTTAAAGTTAGAGGGGGTAAGAAACGTTGTGGTGAGTCCACAAGGTGGGTTAGGTTATGCCCACTGACTAGTAGATTAATTTGAGTAGCGTAATACCCTGTGTGTTGTTGAGGGGTGAATACCCTGTGTTTTTACCTTGATGTGAGGCGAAGTGGGTTGGGTGATACCCACTGTTTAGGGATGAAAGACATCCTGTGTGTGTAGTACCTTTAACTGTGTGTGTAGTGCCTTTAATGTGAGATGAGGTGGGGATGTTACCCATTGTGTGTGTAGTTACTTTGAGTGTGAAGCAAGGTGGGGATTTTACCCACTGTTTGAGGGCTGAAGGATACCCTGTATGTTTAGTGTGCCTTGAGTGATCGACGAGGTGAGTTGTTATGCATTACCCACTGTTTAGGGGTTGTGAAGATGTGCCTTGAGAGTGAGGTGGGGTGGTGTGCTATACCCGCTGTTTGAGGGGCGAGGATACCCTGTGCGTAGTTGTGCTTGGAGTGTGAGGTGAGGTGTGTAAGTACCCACTGTTTAAAAGGATGGAACTTTTACCTTGTGTTTTTCCTAGATTGGAAGGGCATGTAGTCTTTGATTAATTATTTGGGACGTGTTGTGTGTGTATTTTGCCATCTTGCGTTCAAATGATTTTCTAAAATCATTATAAGGGGGAGAAGTGTTGTAATCAACTTGTGGGGTTAATGCATCCTCCCCATTGTTGTTCTCTGTCTTGCTGCTCAGCCAGTGGTGAGGTCATTAAAATGCTGGAGTGTTGGTGCTTGAAGTGGCAGAGTCAGTTGGAGAGTATGGGCTGAGCAGAAAGGAGGCTGCTCCTGGTGGGGCATTACATGGATCTTACCATCTTCCTATAACCTAAAACTGAACCTGTAGCCTGAAGAACAAATCCATAACCTTTACCTACATGACCTATGTGGCATAATTTGTTTCAATACCACGCTTTAAAAGGACTCACTTCAGGCTAATCAATCAAATATTCTGCATTAAAGTTCTGATGATCAGTGCTAAAAACATCCAAAGCAGGTATTCCCCATTCTAACAGTAGAACTTAAATTGTTTTTTATATAAATATTTTTTCCAAATGAACATTTCTTTTTTTCAAAGTCAAAGGAAATAACAAATCAAGACATTTACTAATAAAAAAGCTGACTTCTTGTCATCAACGGTAACTATACAATGCACATTATCAACAATCTCACAATTTTTCGGTCAGTCTGGCCTGCTTTGTTACTGAAAACTATGGAGTTAAATGTGTTTCTCCCATACATGTACCAACTACGTTTTTCCTCGTTCTTGATGTCTGATGTTGAAAGATATTAAAATATTATATTTTTTGATTAAGTTTGTTAGAACGGTCTCCTTTTGTCGATTTGCAAATGAATACACTATACCTCGGAAATAATTTTTTATATATATAAATCATATTTTCACTGAGGTCGGTTTCTATGGTTGTCTGTCCAAATTCAGTCTTGAAGGGACTTTTGTCATATAGAAAGTGTATTTTTCCCACAAGATAAAAAATATAGTCACTTAATTCTATCTCGTTCTAAAGGATTCAAATATAAGACTAAGGTATTCGAGCTATTCTAACAGGGGTTAGCACAGGCTAATAATGGACCTGATAGATCTGGTTTGAAAAATGAGCCACGCAATGCTTAAATCTTGTCAACAAATAAGAGACTGGCAGTAGAATTTCTGCCTCATAATATCTTCGTAAGCCGACTCAACCTATCTAATTACATAAGCTATTTTTAACTATAATTTGAAATGCGCAGAAGGTAGTACTAGATCACTGAATATAATAAACTAAGGTTAAATTAGCTTGCACTTAAGGCTTTCCTTTACACATTGTAACACTCCTATTTTTGGTATACCTTCCGTATATTCAACATAAACATGTACTACTTGCGAGGCTCGACCACTCTTAATCTGTGCGAAGCAGCATTCTGGCTGCAAATGCATAAACCAAACTGCATCAACACTTTCAAACACTTGGATGAACTACCACAGCTTAGTAATCATTTGGAAAATTCATGTGTTTCACGTATAATGGAAAGCTAACAAATGCCTTCTTATAATTTGGCCTTATTGTGTGTACGTTTTAAGAATATGTCTCTCACTGCAATAAACTGTAAACAGTGAGTATAAATCATGCAATTGATGAAACAGTAATGGGCAATTCGGACAACTGAAACTGAGGTAGCCTGATACTCTTCCTTACAAGTTAAAATCCTTGCAGCCAGAAGTGCGTTACACATAGTCATAGAGGTTCATCACACATTTTCTGGGAACGAATGATAATTCCCATTGAGGATTAGCCTCAAATTATTATTTCTTGTGACACATGGTGGTAACAAGCATTTACTACAAAATTACATATTAGACATAATAGACTATTGTATACCATATGTACACCTGTGTCTCAGTGAAAAGTGGGTGAAAAGGGATAAAGGAAAGTTGCCATACACCATGTACCTATCGTTAATGGGCATGTGAAGTTTGGCATACTTTCATATTTATTTTTGAGGATAGTAAAATTCCAAAGCATATCAGTGTGAGGTACACACCAGCACCATGCTGATATGTGCATGAAGATACAGTTGTATCATATCAGGTAGGCCATATCACAAACTAACATGGTACAGCAATCTAGTGAACGTAACAGTGATTTGGCAATTCATGTGTCATGTACTTTCCCCCTGAAGTGAATGGTGAGGTGCTGTAATTGTTGCCTTTTCAACTGACAGCTTAAACAAAATCTTGGTCATTGACCACTCAAATGCTCACCATGTCCATTGCTCTATTATCAACACCTCTAGCAATAAGATGCATCTAAATGTGTTGAGACCCAGCCATGATGTGCGTGGTGTCACAGTACTTCATATTGTCATATATTCCTCTTATGTGAAGGAGGTACCACCCCAGATGAAGACAGCAGCAAGTGGTTATTAGATACAGATTAGATACCCCAGTCTGCTTTTCAGAGGATGGCACCATTATGCTGATGTTTGAGATTGGGGTACTGATAATGATAACGGCATGGCTGATGTGCCGATATCAAGAGGTGCCAGCAATGCTGCAACCTCCAAAGCTCCAACCCCAATCCTAAAGACATTAATGGTTGCAGCTGAAAATAGGGCCTAAGATCCTTCATTTTGCTTAGATCATTCATTTGCAAATGCAAATCTTAAAAGTAGTTGAGAATGGCATCTATACAGTTGAAGCTGCAACACATCACAGAAAACATATACAGATTGAATGTCCTTGCAGAACATAAGAGAAACATTAACACTTGCCTAACATGGATGGATGACACCCTCATTAATTTTTTAGGGATATCTTCCAAGACAATAGTTCCTTAAAGACCATTGAAGAGACTTACATGAACGCTAAATTAAAAAATAAAGCAAATAAAAAAACAGCTTGTTGATTGAAATACATTATCCTTGTTTACCATATCAGTGTTGCTGCAGCAGGGAAAGCTGCTTTCATTGGGGCATGATGTAGCTCACATATTGCAGTAAGTGGGAGTTGCCACAGTCTATCCTAGAAAGTACTAGGGAATCAACAGGTTGCTTAAAATTTTGAGCATGTTAGAAAGGTTTAATTCTGCTTAGAAGGGTAATGTGTAGTTGTGCTTCCTTTGCTGAGGTGTTGATGTGGGTTTAAAGGTTGAGTTTAACGTTCAGCAGGAAGCCCAGGGATGTCGTGCAATTACTGATGGTGTGGTGATAATCCAGGATACTGAGGGCACAATTGCCCCATCGTTGAACAACTGGAAGGAGAAATCAACAGGAACTAAAATGTAGTTGTGTTTAGGATGATGTGGTAATGTGCAAGCCACACGTAGATTTTCTTCAGGGTTTGAGCGAGGTAGTCAGTGTCTTCGGGGAGGGCGATTTTCAGGTAAAGCAGTGTGCTTTTTGAGTAGAACAGATTGGAATGGTTAGAAACTGTTTGTAGAGTATTAAGAGTTTCAATATATCAATTTAAGAGAGTGGACAATAGTCTGAATCTGTAAGGTACACTTATTGGAGGGTAGGGAGTTGGAGCTAGAATTCCAGGATCAGCTTTGTACCATGCCCCTAAGCTCCATTCTCTAATTAGGGATGTTTAGGAGCGTGGAATGATTGATAGTGTCAAACATAATGGGAAAAAAGGAGGGCAAGAAACAAAGAATCTCCTTTATCAGGATGAGGATAGTGTCAACTACAATTTTAAGCGTTGCAGTCTTTCTGCAAAAGTCACTGTGCTCCCCCTTTCAACATGGTGAAATTGACATACCCTTAATTGGCATATTTGATTTACCTAAATGTTTCTAGTATATGGTACAAAGTTTACCCAGGGCCTGTAATTTGAAGGATGCTAGAGGACTGCTGCACGCGTTGTACAACCCACTAGATTGCAAACCTGAATTTAGGCCTATCATTTGTAAGTGCAGGTTTAAACTGTAAATTCAAACTGTCACACTAACCCCTTTTAATAGGTCACAGCCTACCATATAATATTTATAAGTCACCCTAATGTAGGCTTTATTACTCATTCTAGGTTAAATATCCTCACAGTGAAAATGCCCCAGAATCTATTTTCGCTGTAGCAAGGTTAGCTGCTCCATAAAAAAATACTGGAATTCATTATTCCATTAAATAATGCTAATTTTGGTTAGGAAACTGCTAAAAAAACAATTAAACAACTATTTGCGATAGTTATTAAAATTCAATTCAATGGTAAAGTCAGATTTTTGATAAATATTAAAGTAAATTACTTTTAGAAAGTTACCTTTTTATGCCTAAAGCCTCTTCAGGCCCATTTGCATTTGTTCTCTCATTTCTGTCAGCCAGTAGTTAGCATTTGGTTAGGTGTGTATGGGTGTGAAATGCCTCTTAGACGCAAACAAAATGTTGGCCTGACTGGCTAAAGATTACCCCTCTGAAACTGACAGACTATGCAGGTATGGGGCTCTGAGCATTTTTTGACATTGCAGTGTCAAAACCTGTTGGGGTATGGCATCCTGCTTGACATTACTGCTGGGAATTTTAACAAACAATTGCCTAAGCGTTTGGGACCTTGGCAGGACTATAGAGCCCAGGAGACATCGGGCCACGAAGCAGACCCGCAGTCTGTCCCTTGCCTGCCCCGGAGCTGTACATTAACTTCTCGCGCCTCCCGCTTCGTGGGAGACTCATCGCCTAAGCGTTTGGGAACTTGGCAGGACTACAGAACCCAGGAGACATCGGGCCACGGAGTAGACCCGCAGCCCCTCCCTTGCCTGCCCCGGAGCTGTACATTAACTTCTCGAGCCTCCCGCTTTGCGGGAGATGCATCCCCTAAGCGTTTGGGACCTTGGCAGGACTACAGAGCCCAGAAGACATTGGGCCACGAAGCAGACCCGCAGACCCTCCCTTGCCTGCCACGGAGGTATTTGAGCACGCCTTACCTCCCGCCCCACGGGACGCGCGCGCGTGTGCGCCGGGCAAAGCCTGGGCCAAGGGCGGGCCCGTTTGAGCCCGTTAAAGACTGGTAGAGGCCGGGCTGGGCCCCCCCTCCTAGGCCCTGGACACTGCAAGAGGTAACACTTACACTAGTTTTAATCTGTATCACTGCTATTTGTATTAGTTACACCATGTCAGTGCGTAATGGAACAGGGAGGAAAGGAGCGGGAACAGAGTATGTCGCAGGGACCCTTGATCAATTTATCACGAGGGCCTCCTCAGTTCTGGCACACGAGATAGCACTTACGGAATGGCGCCTCTCGATGGACCCAGTATTCTCAAATAGATCATCATTGGAGGCCATCGCGAACGTGCATACGCCAGATAAACAAGGACAGACCACCATGGCAATTGTACTGCAGGAAGAGACCACAAGTACACAGGACATCCCATCCCCTTCAATACCTCGGGGCATAGGGTCGAACTTACCTACAAACTCAGCACCAGGGGCGGTAGTAGCTCACGAGGAGCCCCGCTCACCAGCTGAGAATTCGAAGGGGGCAACTGCGAAAAGAAAGCGAGGAGCAACCTGAGCTGGTACTCAATATAATGGGAAGAAGTCTAAGAACGGGTGTCAAAGCACTCAGGAAATATTCTGGAGAAAATAGGGGCCCTCCTAACAGCTCAGCTGGAGCCCCTTGTGGACAGACTTAATGCAATTGAACAGAGACTAGGGAAGGCAGAGGGAGTGATAATGTGTACCTTGGGCAACATTGATGACAAGATAGAGAGGAGTAATCATTTGAAGAATATTGGAAGGGAGAGTAAAAGGGAGGGGGC
Source organism: Lissotriton helveticus (assembly GCF_964261635.1). Taxonomy (NCBI): domain Eukaryota; kingdom Metazoa; phylum Chordata; class Amphibia; order Caudata; family Salamandridae; genus Lissotriton; species Lissotriton helveticus. Next base: position 1,594,399,477 of record NC_136059.1, on the reverse strand, counting down.
AACTGATCCAAATGCCATCGCCATACCGGCTACAGATAGTGTTGTGCAACCACCGGTTAGAGATAAATCAGGGGGAGAAACCGAAGGTAGGGTAACAACTAACTGTGTTAGGTCACAGGGGGTGCTGGGAAATCAGGAGACGGAAAGAAACAATGTAAAGAAAGTGTATCCCCATTTAGATCTACCCCCAGATTGTTCGCCTTATTTTGTTGTTCTGACGGAGGTCCCTGAATTAAAAGTGGAAGTAGAGGAATCGTATGTCCAATTGAAAAATAAAACAATACATTGGTTAAACTATAATAGACCCTTGCCCCGAGATGCCCATTGTAAGATTCTCTTCGTAAGGAGAGTGAGTTGGGTGGGAAACAGGCAAAAAACTACACTAGGGGATTGTATTGTTGTGAACTTCAAAGACCCAAAAGCAGCACAGCATGTTACTCACGGTCCCCAGATACGCACACGATCAAATATACAGGCACACGAATTAAGTTATTTTTACAAGCCAGAAAATATTGGGACCATTGGAGGGCACTGGGAAGATCATAGATGGGTGGACGGTGCAGTCAGACAGAGGGCGGGGAAGGGCCCACAGAGAGAGGAGCGAGTTCTCGGATAATGATGTTCAGGGAGCATGTACACATGAGAGCCAGGTAGCCCAAATGAGGGAAGGGTATGTTCTCCTGTTGTTTAATAAATATGCGCCACTGGGCTGGGGTAGACACCTCAGTGAAGTAGACTGACTACCTGAGAAAAAGATAGACAAAGAAAGGGGGTCACAGCTAAGAATACAAGTAGGTGAGCCTCTAAAAGGAGTACCTCTAAACGTGAGCCAATCGGCACCATGTAATTTACATCAAGTTAGCCCTATAGACGCCCAAACAAACACTGAACCCATTATGACCACCTGTTCCCCCACCAGTGGTTATTGGAGCACCCTTGAATTAGTTTCCTGGAACGTGGCGGGTCTATCAGCCAAATTCCAAAATACTGAGTGGCTGGAATACATCAACAGATTTAATATAATCTGTGTCCAGGAAACCTGGGAAGTAGATCCAACTAAATTCCATCTAGCTTGGTTTAAATCTTTTGGTGTCCCAGCGGGTAGGTCTACGGTAGGCAGAGCAAGGGGCGGTCTCCTAATATGGGTCCACTTGAGCCTGGAAGAGGTCTGGACGGATCTAAACTGAATATCGGACTGTATGATAGCCGTACAGTTAAAAAACAAGGACCTCAGCTTAATTCTGGTCAATTTCTACAATGCGGGAGAATCCAGAGTAGGAGAGCTGGAGGAAAGACTGGGGTCACAGAGAGAGCAGGATCAGGGTGTAATGGTCCCATTGATTTTAATAGCAGGGGATTTTAACTGTCATTTGTGTCCGAAATTGATACCGTTCACGGAAGACTTGACATCATGTAATCTAGAAGAGGGAGCCCACTTTGAGCATACGGTGGAAGGAAGGGAACTAAGTAGGGTGCTGAAAAGTTCTAGAATAGAACATTCAATGGATTTATTACCCATTAAACATAATAAGCAGGTTAATCCTACTTTTGTAGTGTAGTTCCTATCTTCCCAATAGGCTCTGCGCATTGGAATAATACCTACAGCAGTAAAGGCCTAGGCCAGACGTTAACTAGGTCTACTACTGTCGATACTAGACTTAAGTTTTGGGTTTGCCAGCGTAGCTCAGAGTTCGCTAAAAACTTTCTCGAATGTTCAGGAAAGAATTAACTCCCCTGATTAGACAAGAAGGGATTTAGTTTCTGACAACCATAGAACATGACAACTTTGCTCTCCCCTAATCAAGAGTGTATCTCCAGAGTCGTGTGAGCACAAGGCAATTATTTTACTCAGTCAGTACGTGCATTCTTAGTCTCATCAGATTGTAGAGAAAAGGAAGAGACGGGCGTGTTCAATAAAAAGGTGTTATTTATTGATCAGTCTCTTTTCTCGTACAAGAGAAATGGATCGATATTATTGCAATACTTATAGTTAAGTAAAGTGCATACATTAAAAGCAATAGTATAAAATAATACTGTAAAAACATTGATATGGTTTCTGAGCCATATGATGTTTAAAATGATTAAAATATATTTACATACACATATACATTTGACTAAACGTACTCAACTGGTGTTTCTAAATACGCCTACCCCGTGTACCTGACCTAAGTCTAATGCGTGGGCGGGAATAGAAAGTTACAGTTTAAGTTAAGTTTGTTTTTGCCAAGTGAATAACTAAAGAATCCTCTGTGAGGGGTTATTCAGTTCTGTACCTGGAAGTTAGGATGAATGAGGAATGGTATCTCTTTCTCTGGTCTCGATATTCCAGGCTGCCTGTGAGGGCTGCCCGAAAGCGCCGGTGCTGGGTCTCTCGGTAGGAGATAGCAGCGCGTCTCTCAGCGCGTCAGGAAGGCGGGGCTGCTGCCAGCGGGGTCTGCTCTGCTTCTGGGCTTCGGCAAGTATGGCTGCTCCGTCTCGTCACCACGCGTGTGTTTGCATAGGGCAAGATCGGCAATATTTATACCTTAAAGGTGCCGAGATTGACGTAAGGATGGACATAGATACGTCAATAAAGATGTCATACGACTTGCTCGTTAGCACATTCTTTTACTGAAGTTCTCTGTGAAATCAAAACAATGGCCGCACGGATTTTCCAGGTTGTCATAGGTTTGATTTGTTATGAGAACGTCGTATGCCTTATCAGGGGCTGGAGGAATGTCGCTTGTCTAATTAGATCTCAAGCGTTATGACCTAATCAGATAACACGTTCCTGTGCCGTAGTGTGACTGCGTCAGATAACGGTATCTGCATCATGGGGGCTTTTCTTGCCTCATGGGCTGACTGTTAGTTAACTTGATAGTTAGTTTAACCAGAATAGGGTCAGGAATAGGGGGATTGATTCAGAACCTATAGGAATACATGACACCCACTCCACGCTAACTATGGTCATATTTACTAATCTATGCATAGTATAACATAGTACAACATACTATAGAGTATAGTGTATACCTCACCACCCCAAAATACATAAATGCATTTTGAAATTTTCAAATATACTGAAAAATTGCAGTCATATATATTGTATGCACTTAAGCTATGGATTAAACGCTAAAGTAAACACGCATTTGTAGACATTATTGCTTTTTTAGTATATGAGAAATACACATGAAATGGCTCTTAATATGGCTATACAGAAAGAAAGTTCGAGACCATTTCATCACATAATAAAATACTTGTGAACATACCAGCGGGCAACTAAAGTTTATAAAGTATCTAAAAATAGAAATCTTAGTTCTCTAGGAATAGTTTCTTACTTTAAGCAGAAGATAAGTGTCCCGAAAATTTTGTAAAAAATAATTTGGGGCTGCTAAAAAATTGCTGTCCGTGAACTGGTGGGAAAAATTGTTCATGTGACTTTATTTTTAAAGTTGAAGGCCGAATTCAGGGAACGCCGTGTGCGAGCTTGCTCAAAAGTCTCTATTTCTGTTCTGGAGAGAACATCATATCATTAAGGCTTTCGAAAAAACTGTCAACAGCTTCATGGGAAAGTTCCACTAAGTCGGAAATAGGTGTAACCATGCATTCGTGCGCATGATTGTCTCCATTGACATTCTGATTCGCATTGCTGACAGAAGGTCGTACCTGATCAATGCTGCTTTCATCTTGAACTTCACTACTCTTCAATCGTAGTGGTGAAGATTCCACGAATGCCGTCATCAGGATTGGCAGCCTTTGAGGGCAGCACAAAGCGTGAACCTTGGTAGGAACGAACAATGTATCTGCATCCACTGGCGCATCCGATTGTAGCGTCAGACAGGTGTCTAACACGTATTCTTCTCCACATAGCAGACACCTCAATACAGGTAAAACACATCTTTGCCACATTGGTCAAAATGATAGAAACCAAGTCATGTTCAGGTCTCTAAGCCGGGAGAGTCCCAGGATTTTTGATATCCGGTCCCGGTATCCAATGGCTAGGATTGTATCTTCCATTGTCGCGAGAGTTTGATCTGTGACATGGGTTGCCATAACGAAAAATAAGGACTAAGAATAGGATTCCTGCAATTAGTCCCAGGATCAGGGGAAGTCCGCCAAAAATCGAATGGACGAAATCTGGAAAAATACCCAGTATGGCTTTGAATGGTGTTAATGCCATCGAAAATACTGTCTTAAATACCTTTGAGACCCCAGTGGTATCAGAAATATTTAAGATTTCGCTCAGGATTTCCGCGAAATGTACGGGGGAATTAGTTGATAATAATGTATGTATCTCTGCAGTCGTCCTTGCGACTTGTAGATCATACGTTTCTTTTGATGACGAGAGCCTTGTAGGCGTCTGAAGAAGCACTGTTTTCATTCTGCTGAAAGTATCTATTCGAATAGAAGTAATTTTCAAACTGGGCCATGCCCTTGCCTCCCTGTCTGGAAAGGAGCTGGGGAACAAAGAACGTCCACAGCACTTGACCTTCGCAGTCGTAGTGACTAGATAAGGAGTCCCGGGCATAAGACTACAACATTTGCGGTCTACAATAAGAATGTAACTCCCATTATAGAGTCTTTGAAAGAATGGTTCTATTTCAGTTGCAGGTGCGCCTTGCTGGTGACATGAAAGGTTGTATGAATTCCCTTCACAGGCTCCATGCAAACTAATTCCGTTACACAGAAGCGTGCTGCTTAGTGACATAGCACAATTGTTGCCACTAAGAAACACTTTCTGTCCTTTATTACTGACACATGCATGTGAATAGGGCAGGTTCCAAGTTGTTTTAAGGTACCCCTTCCCCAATTTCTCGTACATGCCAGCCTGTATATATTTTTGGCAGTATTGAAACCTGAAGGTTGAGATTGGAATATTTATGATTCCGTGGATTATCCATTCACTGACAGGTCGTTCTGACATTGTCATTGGTAATCTTTCTAGTTTTTCAATGCTCAAGATTGTATAATCAGCACCCTTTTGCGCCATACCGATTTGTCTATCAGTAAGGTTAAAGATTTGGAATAGTGACGTTGTGTTGATTAAACGCCAAGGCACATAGCCTGAACGCAGATTTTGTAACGTCCAGCCAAGCTGTACAATAGAACGCAATTGTGACTGACCATGTTGTAATAACAGTAAGTCTTGCGATAATATATCGATTGCTGAAGACACAATGCTGTCCAATGAAAAAATTCTGGAGGACAGAGTCATTAACCCATTGTCCACTACAGAAAGTGATTTTTCCAAATTAATACGGTCAATTTCCCGTATTCTCTCTGCTGTTTCAATTTGATTAACCTTCCAGGCCTCATTGTATGCTGCATATACAGAGGCTGCTATGAAACGCTTTTGACGCTGTTTGCGTGGTCCCATTATGAAATCACGCAAGTCAGCACCATCAGTAAGTAAAGTTAGGTGTTGCTTAATTTCAGGCAGTGTGGAAGTTTGTAGCCACTGAAGGCATAATTTGCCCACACTGTAGGTTGTTATTATCCCTGGGTGATGTCTTTGGGGATATCTAGGGTCTGGCCTGGTCATTTTGAACCCCTGTGTTTTATTCAGGAATCTGTCTTGACAGTTATTTGTATCTGTGGGCCAGATCAACCATTGTTTCCAATCAGGATGTGTTCTGTTTTGGTTTAATATATGGTTTACGTCTATCTCTTCATCTGTATCAGAGCTATTGCTAAACATTGTTGGCTTTGGAATAGACGGTTTAATTAAATCTTTGATTTTGGCTAAGCCAAGACAGGTGGTTTGTTGAACAGTGTCATTTAAAAATATCATTTGTTCTGGGATCATGCAAGCTCTAAACAAAGCTTCTAAACCCTGTACTTGCCATTCTTTTGTACCCCAAACACTTTTCAAATCAACATTTTTGTCCCAATAATTAAATCCTAAAGTATTCATTTCTTCGAAGAATGAATCTGAATATATCAACTTTGTGTTGGTTATCATGGTTTTCATCCCTGTCTTGTTTGACAATTTAAAATAAAATGTTTCAGCATTACTTGTGTTAAAACCTGAAAAATATGAATATTTGTCGTAAACGGTTCTTGAGCTCCCTTTCGGAGGTGTTGCACAATGTTCCCATTGATTATAATTTAAAACATTTCTAGGTTGTGCAGATTTATGTAAAAAATGGTTACCATAGTGGTTATAGCAATACATACTATCATAATTTGTAGAACCTTGCAAATAATCATGTTTTGTAAATTTAGCAGACATTACTAAGTCAGACATCATGTTATTAATGCTTTCGAAGTCCCGGTCATCAGCAAATGAGTTTGGTTTTGCAAAGTCACTCAAGGAGATCTTGATTTGGTGTGGATATTTCAGGATCTCGACCGGATCATAAATTTCATAGTCAGTGTTGTCCCAGGCTACCCCACCAGGTATAGGATTGGCTGTGAAGTTGACTGAAGACAGTTCTCTTTTCTCGACGTGTGAAGATGTGTGTGTGGTTTGAGGACCAAGTTGATGTTCTGACTTGCTGTGTCCATTTTAGCATATTTTCCCTCAATGAAGCGTCCCAAAGTTAATACCATGATGAGCCAAAGTATGAGGATAAATGCACCAAAACCCACCCAAAATTCAATCCATGGAGAAATCAGATATGTTTCTTTCAGTTGGTTCAAAAGTTCCTTAGCTTTGTCTTTAAAGGATTTTGATGATGGCTGTGTCTTTGATTCACTGAGGCTTTCAGAGGAATCATCGAAGTTGATGAAGTAGCCGGATGCAGTTCTGTCAATTGTTCCAATTGTTTCAGGATTTTTGTTTCTTGAATTGTCACCTGGTACTTCATTATAGATTGGTGTGTCTCTGCTAAATGTTTTTATTTGGGTTTTCAGAGGTCTGAGTTCTATTGCATTGTTGCATAGTCCTTGTTGTTCTTCTGTAGGCGTTTCGAATGTGATGAGCCTCTTTGTTAGGACCTCTGTACTGGTAGCAAACCTTGGTGTTCTGCTACTTATTGGGAGTCCACTTGGCCTACTGTCTGTTATCGGCCACATGTTGTGGTTTTACCAGGTCGATGGATACAACTCGGTTCTCCTTTTTACCAGCAAGTGGCGGTAGTACAACTGATCTTGTCCCGTTGACAGACAAGACAGGAACTGCTTTTCTGTAAGAAGGCCCAAATTCCTTCTTTACCGCGATCTTCTCCCTGACTAGATCCCCGACTTTTGGAATCCAGACAGGTCTTGCTGGGACAGGTGGTGATTCTTCAGTGGTTGTTGGCTGTTGTTTCAACTGTATGTTGCTCAGGTCTTTTCTTGTTTTGTTTAAGTCCTGCAAAATAGCCAAACGGTCTTTGACATCAAAGCTTTTTTCTTTAACCACTGAAGTCTGACTGTCGAGGTCAGAGATGATCATTCTAGTTCCAAATAATAATTCGTACGGACTGAATCCCTTCAGAGAATTTCTTGGCAAGTTATTTAGACTACGTTGGACACTTATTAGATGTTTGACCCACCCAGCTCCCGAACCTAATATCCTTGCCGTTATAGATTGCTTTATGTCTTGGTTTTTTCTTTACACCATCCCGTACCCTCAGGAAGGAAGTGAGAAGATTCCCGCTGGACTGTGCTCATTCGGCCATGTTTCCCCCCAGGCTGGTGGGCTTGAGTGAAAACAATGGTCGAACGTAGCATGCTCTTAGCGTATATGCCATTTAGACTCGCAAATCTTTGTATAACAGTCCGGACGTCAGCCGAGTGCTGGTGATCTACATTATAAGTGGAAACTAGCCTGTATATGTTAATCGCAAGCCCTGCTTTTTATTGGTCGTATTATCTGCCTTGATGCAACGAGGTATTAAACTGTTTCTCTCCCCACTGCGATCTCTGTTGCAGTTTGGGCAGTTTTTTACAAACATGGTGTAATGCAGGCTCATGCCTGGCCACCAGTACCGTGATTGTAATTCTTCCAGAGAATCTTTCAGTTTGAGGTGTCTGAGACCCTCGCCCATATGTGCGTCTGCGATTAACAAGCTTCTCCTGTCCATGTTTGGAATCACTCTATCCCCCACTCCAGGGATTCGAGCAAAAGGGACGGAGTTTGCATCGATTATGTTTGTATAATTGAGTGGATAGTTGATCGGTAACGCTGAGCAGTCGCCTTTTGATGACGTTTTCACCGCCAGCACTGTTTCACCGTCAATGTATTTTAATGTACGCTTTTTTCGAACTATGGGAGCCGATTTAGTGGCTGCCGCCATTGCTGTTTCAGCCAATGAATTCCCTACAACGTGAACGCCATCACGCTGATGACTCAGTGAGTGTGTCACGTGAGTCTTTGGTAGTTCTTTTTGTAAAAGAGCTATTTGTTCCCAGAGCAATTTCTGCTTTATTGGTGCATCTGTGTCATCTTTGTAACCGTTCTGAATCCATGTCTGCAAATCCTTGTTATATGCTTTGACGCAGTAATATGAATCTGACACTATAAGTGTCGGGAATTCGCGATCCGCATTATCTAGCGCCATTTTTAATGCTATTATTTCAGTTTGTAGTTCTGAATTAGTTTCTACTGAGTGTGATTTTGTTAATAGAGGTCTTAGTTTACCTCCGCGCCACACTTCTTTTGTAATCTCACATGTGGGGTTGTATGCATGTTCTCCCCAAACGGAGGGTTGAGCATGTCCGTCTGTATAGATTACACAGGCGTAATGTCGTAGAGGCAGAATGTCGATTGGCAGAGGATACGTCTTTTCATATTTTAGATTTTTTAATTCTTCTAGTTCGTTAGAAAATTGTCAACCAGGCTATACTTGATAATTCATATCCTACGTATAAGACCGTTAAATGGGCAATTCTGGATTTTTTAAAGTTGAATTTGTAACCCTCCGCTGCGAACCCAAGTATTATGGTGTTCACTCTTTTCAAGTGACTATCCAAGTCATCGTCTGTTAAGTAAATGTCATCGACATAAGATAATGCTTCATCATCATATAGTTGTAGTAATTCTGTTACTCTCGCTGAGAATACCCCCGGGCTGTTCTTGTACCCCTGGGCTAACCGACAGAATTGCTTTTGAGTGCCATTTACTGAGAATGCAGTCAAATATCTGCTCTCTGGTGCTATGTTTTGACAAAAGATTCCATTGGAGATGTCCAAGGTTGTTTTGTATTTTTTGCGCACTATGTTATTCATTAGTGCAGCACTGTGTGAGTTTTGCACTGCAAAGGTTTTGCAACATGTCTTAAGGTGTCGGTAATCCAAAACTAGACGATATGAATTGTCTGGTTTGGAGACCGGAAACAAAGGATTGTTCATTTGTGAGGTGCAAGTTTCAATCACCCCCTGGTATTCTAGCTGATCTAGTATTTCATTTACCTGTTTTTTTAGCTTCTTGCTTAATTGGGTACTGCCTTTGTGCAGTAGGTTGTGATTTTAACTGGATTTTGTGAGGAGGAGAATCCTCATCCCATCCTACATGATTTTTATATAAAGCAGGTGCTAAGACCACTGCCCACTTTCTAGCAAGTGTGTATTTTTTATGAATCGGGATTTGATTCGAGAAGGCAGGCATAATTACTTCTTCGCCATGAGGGCACTCCTTGACAAACTCCCTCTATACGTAATGTTATCTCGTATATCTTGTGGGGTTTGCTAACTCTGGTGTCTGCAGTTTCCACTTGAAGATATTCATTCGTGTCCACTGTCTCCAGATGATTCATAAGGACTTTGCAAGCTATGCTCACTTCTGCTGCGCTGTCTAGCATTGTCTGAGCCCACTCTCCGTTTTTCAGTTGTGTCCTCAGTATTCTCGGCATTGTTAACTACCTTGATACTGGCTACCTTCTTTTTGGGAAATTGTAATTTCTTTTTTTGTTGAGCAGGTTCCTTGTCTTTGGACTTGGCGTGCTCTTCTCTTTGTTCTGATCGTCCTCTTCTTTCCGATTTCTGCGAGGAAGTCTGAAAAGATTGAGAGGGACGTGTATCAATGTCTTGATATCTATCAGGTTTTTTAATATTATCCCTATTTCTAAGGTTATATCTTTTCCCAGAGGGGTCACTCTGGGGTGACCTGTGTCTCTGGTTCGGAGATTTCTCCCTTCGCCTAGGAGACCTTCCTCGGGACTGGAATTTCTTTTCTTTTGGATTGGATTGTTTGTTTCCATCCCAGTTCTTTTTTGGTGAATTATTATTAAAAAATATTTTTTCTGGACTTTCAGTCAGTTGCGGTTTTACTGGTATTCCACCTAAACTATCTCTACCTAGTTCTTCATAAGATTTTTCTATGATTCTGGCAATTTCAGCTGGTTGGTCTGCTATATCTGTCTCTTTTAACCTCTGGCGGATCGCCACGTTTGCTGCTTCACCTTTTATATTGGCTAATAATATAGCCGAGACCTGCTTGAAGTCTTTCAGTAATTTCATACCAAGAGTTAAAGCTGGTTCTGGACCGTATTCATCTTGAATTTGTTTTAGCACATCTGGTATTATCGAAATGGATGGAACACCGTGCGTTTTTGTGTAGATTGAAGCAAAGACTGTACCCCAAGTGTCACAGTCTTCTATGTGTGGTGCGATTCCCATTGGGAGACATATAGTCAGAATCCTGTGTTTTTCTAGCGGGGTGGTGTCAGGAAACACCGCCTCTATTTGGGTGATTTTCTGTGCCAACCAGAATGGTATCTGTTCCCGTTTAGCCGGAACTTTACCTAGGCAGGATTGGATGTTCTGTGGTGTGATTTTATTTGTGTTCCCCTGGTGAGGGGTCAGCTGTGGAAGTTTAATCGCTGGCTGAATTGTTGAAGTCCGCATTACATACTGGACTAATTGTCTATGAATTTTTAGTAATTGTTTTAGCTGTATTAACAGCTCTCCTGTAGACATTCCTTCGATGTCTGGGTGTGGTGTGTATCCGGCTAAAACCGGCCACGTTGCTCCTGGTCTACCTAAAGGACCGAGCCTGGTGATGTGATTATTATGTATTAGGGCGCCATCAAATAAGAGCAAATGCTCTTGGAATTTGAGTGGTACTTCCACCTCCTCGAAAGGAGTGTAAATGTCGGGTGGAACCTCTATTTTGTAATAGTGGAAGTACTTTGTTACAGCATTTGCTGCTGGAAAATGTATCCATATATAGTATACCTCTGTCTGCCGATATTCGTGTGCCTCAATTACGAATATGACTGTGCCACCTCTAGGTGTCAGTCCATTTTCTATAAGTTTTAAGGTTATAGATTTCCTTTTGGCGACCGGGATGAGTATTATATCCCCGTCTGCATCTAGTGCTGCAGTATTAGCTGCTGCTATTTCAGCTGCTAATCTAACTGCCTCTCTTTCTTCATCACTGTCTCCCATTTTACCGACAGGATGGTATTATGTTTGTTTGCAGATCAGGTTTCTTATGGAAACAGAGATTAGATGCACAATATTTTGGAACAGTGTATCCTTCAACGTTGACTAAACCAAGAACCTTACATAGGAGTTCCCTCCTGCGAGGTTTTGGAGGATATTACCTTTCACCCACTCCAGACGTCTTTGGAGTATTTGGGAAAAGGGGTCTGAGTGAGAAAGCACGACTGAGTTACTCTAAATGTCTTACGTTAGTTTTATCGCCCTTTCCAAACGCGTTGGGCGCCATGTAGTGTAGTTCCTATCTTCCCAATAGGCTCTGCGCATTGGAATAATACCTACAGCAGTAAAGGCCTAGGCCAGACGTTAACTAGGTCTACTACTGTCGATACTAGACTTAAGTTTTGGGTTTGCCAGCGTAGCTCAGAGTTCGCTAGAAACTTTCTCGAATGTTCAGGAAAGAATTAACTCCCCTGATTAGACAAGAAGGGATTTAGTTTCTGACAACCATAGAACATGACAACTTTGCTCTCCCCTAATCAAGAGTGTATCTCCAGAGTCGTGTGAGCACAAGGCAATTATTTTACTCAGTCAGTACGTGCATTCTTAGTCTCATCAGATTGTAGAGAAAAGGAAGAGACGGGCGTGTTCAATAAAAAGGTGTTATTTATTGATCAGTCTCTTTTCTCGTACAAGAGAAATGGATCGATATTATTGCAATACTTATAGTTAAGTAAAGTGCATACATTAAAAGCAATAGTATAAAATAATACTGTAAAAACATTGATATGGTTTCTGAGCCATATGATGTTTAAAATGATTAAAATATATTTACATACACATATACATTTGACTAAACGTACTCAACTGGTGTTTCTAAATACGCCTACCCCGTGTACCTGACCTAAGTCTAATGCGTGGGCGGGAATAGAAAGTTACAGTTTAAGTTAAGTTTGTTTTTGCCAAGTGAATAACTAAAGAATTCTCTGTGAGGGGTTATTCAGTTCTGTACCTGGAAGTTAGGATGAATGAGGAATGGTATCTCTTTCTCTGGTCTCGATATTCCAGGCTGCCTGCGAGGGCTGCCCGAAAGCGCCGGTGCTGGGTCTCTCGGTAGGAGATAGCAGCGCGTCTCTCAGCGCGTCAGGAAGGCGGGGCTGCTGCCAGCGGGGTCTGCTCTGCTTCTGGGCTTCGGCAAGTATGGCTGCTCCGTCTCGTCACCACGCGTGTGTTTGCATAGGGCAAGATCGGCAATATTTATACCTTAAAGGTGCCGAGATTGACGTAAGGATGGACATAGATACGTCAATAAAGATGTCATACGACTTGCTCGTTAGCACATTCTTTTACTGAAGTTCTCTGTGAAATCAAAACAATGGCCGCACGGATTTTCCAGGTTGTCATAGGTTTGATTTGTTATGAGAACGTCGTATGCCTTATCAGGGGCTGGAGGAATGTCGCTTGTCTAATTAGATCTCAAGCGTTATGACCTAATCAGATAACACGTTCCTGTGCCGTAGTGTGACTGCGTCAGATAACGGTATCTGCATCATGGGGGCTTTTCTTGCCTCATGGGCTGACTGTTAGTTAACTTGATAGTTAGTTTAACCAGAATAGGGTCAGGAATAGGGGGATTGATTCAGAACCTATAGGAATACATGACACTTTTAAAGGAAGAGGATGCAGTTCATAAATTAAGTTTATACTTGTATCCCACCTGTTAAAACATCGAATTCTGGGGTTTTCCATTGATTGTAGCAGTTTTAGTGACCATAACCCACTAACAGCGACGGTGGTAGTGTCGAATGTTAGTAAGGCCACAAGGAGGGGGGCAGAGGGCATTAGGGAGACGGTCACGGACCAAGGTCAGCGCCTAAAATGGTCCAGACTTAATGGAGATAGTTTTTATAACTCACTCTTGGAAGAGGGGAAACAGCACTTAGAGGTGTGTCTAGACCTAGCGGTGAATGGTCCCTCGCTTGTGGAGGCATTTGAAGAGATAGGGCGGCTAGTAGATGACCTAATGCACACGACGGGGCAGGGTAAGAAAAAAACTGAGCACAAGTGGTTTGACAGAGGGTGTTCCCTAGCCCAAAAGAATCTAAGAGCTGCTCTTAAACACAAGCCAAGAGATAATCAAAGGGTCATGCACTGCAGACTAACTTATAAGCAGACAGTAAGGCGCCGGAAGAACGCGCTCCAAACCCAAACGTGGGAAGATCTTAGAGGAGCGGCTGAACGGAGAGACCTTTCCACATTTTGGACGATAGTTAATAGCGCTTGCTTTCAAGACAGAAACAGCCCACAGATAGCGTCTAATGGGCTCCCTGAACAGTGGGTGGAGCACTTTAGAGGATTATATAACAGGGGGACCACCGAGATCCAGGCATACAATGTGAGTGGGGGGGGTGGGATGGTGGCGATAGAATTTACATTAGAGGAGATCGTGAGGGGCATTAAGGGCCTGACTTGAAATAAGGCCCCGGGACCGGATGGGATCCCGCCCGACCTCTTCTTAAGTAAAGTGGACCTGTGGGGCTCAGTTCTAACAAGAGTGATAAATGCGGCCATAGTCTCTGGGTTACCCCGCTCATGGTCGACGGCCACAACAGTGCCAATTTTTAAAAAGGGGAGTAGGGATAGCCCCCACTGTTATCGCCCCATTTCCCTGATAGACGTAACAGCTAAAGTGATGGGTAGAGTAGTCTTGAATCGCTTGATGAGTTGAGAAGAGGAACATCATATCCTTACTGATGTGCAGTACTTATTTCGGGCCGGTAGATCTACGACCGACCAATGCCTAAACCTATACTTATTTGTGACAAAATACACAATTGCCAATAAGGAAAAGGTTTATTTAGCATTTATGGATTCGGCAGCAGCCTTTGATTGTGTGAATAGGGAGAAGTTGTGGGCCATAATGTCCAATTTAGGGGTGGACGCCGACCTTATTAAGATCTTGAGAGCCCTACACTGGAACACATCTGCAAAAGTGAGGTACAATTTGGAGGGAGGCAATACTAAGTCTATTAATTGTGCCAGTGGTGTCAGACAGGGGTGTATCCTGGCCCCTTTTTTGTTCTCTTTGTATATCAATGGTCTAGAACAATCCCTAACCAGTCTTAAGGTGGACTCACCCAGAGTAGGAAGCAGAGCGATCCCTGTCTTGCTCTGTGCAGATGACGCGGTCTTGCAGGCACGTACCCCACTCAGACTGCAGCGTCTGATAGACGGGTTTGTGGATTTCATGAATAGCTTAGATTTATCTGCTAACCTGACTAAATCGTATGTTATGGAGGTGGGGCCCAAATGTCTGGGAAAAAACTTTAACTATAAAATAGGAACATCCAGCTTACCGAAGGTACAATCCTTCTCATACCTGGGAATTTTATTTGACAGGGGCTTACATTTTAAAGCACTGATTGAGGAACGATGTAATAAGTTAGTATCAAGCTCAGGGGCAATAATGAATTTTGGTCGCAGATTGGGGCGATGGTCACCTGATATACCAGACTACTGACTTTGGATTTATTACGGATACAGTGATTGTCCCAAACTTGATTTTAGTGATAGATGTGGGAAGACATTAGGATTACTATAGTACCATCCCCATGTACACCCCCAGCCCTCAGATCCCATGTTTAGTGTGGTCGAAGGCATCCTCCATCTTGAAAGTGGGTAGGATTGGCCCTGAGACCTTTTTCCCCATCAGTTAGGGCATGCCCAGGAGCCATAACCACCTACTAGTTCATATCAGTAAAAATAGGGCATCTCCAGAACACTCATGGACCTGAAGAAGATCAGACTGAACCTGCTATCTTTGACCTAAGAAGAGCACTGAACGAACTAGAACTGCTCTCTTTTGTACCCAGGGCAAAGAAATTGAATCCAAGGGTCATAAGACGGTCCTCATATTAAAGCTAGAGGGGCACAGCAAGGTACAACATGCCTTTCCCTTCAACTGCCCAGCTGATTGGTGTCAACTGGACCTAGCCTGGTCCCTGCTATTTGGCCCCTGCCTTACACCCTGTGAGTCCTCTAAAGGTGTAAGTGCCTCCCCTGAGGTCCAGGAGGGCTTTAGAAGTGAACTCATTTACCGTACTTGGACTTAAAGGACTAAAGTCAGAATGTTAAGTCTTTGACCTGGATAAACGTCTTTGGTGTAGCCGACCCACACCCCATTGCAGTCAGCATCAAATTGTGCCTCGGTCTCAGGTTACTGTGACCAATCATTTTCAATTGTCAATCTATGTTCATTGTTTTTATTTCTACTTCAAAGTATAAAAATCATATTACTGGTTACCCTCATTGGATTTTTGTGCGTCATGTTGTTTATTAAATTTTACTCTATATTTCTAATTTTGTTTGGGATTTCTATTGTGTTGTATGTTGACTTTATTACTGTTTTGGTACTGCATTAATACATTGCACAGTGCCCTAAAGTAAGCCTGCCTGCCTGCTCTGTGCCACAGATAAAAGAGGGCTGAGCTCAGGTTAATTTAATGACTTTGAAGGTTCACCCTGACATGGGTGGTAATTGTTTCTTGAGTTGAGAGTCGCCCCCTCCCCAAATAATAATCCAAATGTCTACAGTGGGTAACTGATACAGTTGTCTTCTAATTTGGATTTTGAGGCCAAAATCAGCAATCAATAGATAAATTGGGAAGCACACATAAAGATAATCAGTGTATATGAACAATGATTGAATTGGAGATTCTGCAGTGTTGCAGCAAGCACGGAAAGTGGAGAGTCTAAATAAGTATATTGGCCCTCATTTGTTAGAATAGCTACGTAAATATATATCTTAACATCTGAATCAAGCAGCTTAAACTACAGAAGTACATTGGATGCCATAGCTTCTGATATTTGACTTTCCTTCTCACAGGTTTGCACATAGTCACTAATCAGCCTTTATTTGATAGACAAAAAATTATGTATAGTTTTGGTTTTAAATTCATGCAAATGAATTTCTTTCAATAATATTACACAAAATGCTGCTCGGTCATGTGGAAGTATCTCCTTTATTTCTCAGTGCAGCTACAGCAGAATAGGTGTTCTTTTGTGCTTTCATTACATTTGGTGTATTTGTACTCTAAAACATATGACAATATGATGAGTGAATTCACTCTGTAAAAGGGGCAGGCAAGTACGCCTAATGGGAAGATTAAGAAACATCTTAAGTATTGAAGCACATTTTATCCAGTTCCCTCCTTGCACTGTATATGGGGAAAAGGACAATAAGGGACATAACAGTACAAAAGATTAGTAACAGGCTTGGGGCAGTTACCCCACTGGTCACCCATTACTCCCATGTTGTAGTCATACTGACACTCATTTTGGCATAATGAGTGGAGTCGTCTGCGTGTGCTCCAAAAGATGGCAGCCATCTTTTGGAGTACACCCAGTCGATACTCAGCTCTCCTTTCAAGCAGTATTGTCTGTTGTTCAGTAAGATCTCGTGGTACTCCTCTGGAGGCCCATTTACACTCTAGAAGTGGCCCACTCTGCCCAACTTACATTACCTAATCCCCCTGTACTCCATCTGAAATACACTAGCAATTTTAGATGGCTTTGGGAGTCTATACAATCTTTGCACAGGGGGAGGTGGATTGAGCCCATTGGTGCCTTCAGCAATTTTAGATTGGTGCTAATCCCCTGTTTTTCTCGAGCTCATGTATTCTTAGAGTCCTGATGATCCTTCTATCTGTCTAAAAAATCAAAACAGTCCCAACTAGCTCTCCAGGTGCAGTTTGAGTGGACTTAAGAATAAAATGAGCAATATTGTTCTTACTTGATACTAAAACAGGGGCATCCAAAATAAATCCCATTGGCTTCCCTACCCTGACACCTTCACACAAAAAAACTCCTACTATGATATATGTGACATCCTCACTATACATGCACATGCACTGACATGCAAATGGGGTGTCACCACCAGGTTCAGCGTTTCACATAATAGTGGATCGTTACATGATATCAGTCACTACACTACACTTTCTGTCTGATACGTGCTAGTCTGCTATTTAACGCCTGTGGACAAGAGGTGGCCAAGAAAGCAGAATGATTGGTTATCAGTTTTTGGTTACTGTCAGAACTACCTAATATAGCGCTCTATCATATGTAAATAATGTGATTTATTCCTATATTTTGGCATTAGCAAATTGCATATTTTCTTAAAAAGCCTCCTTTCTATTCTATTCATCAAACCCTACAAGAAACATACACCCTTACTTAAAAAATCCAGCACTTGCCTCACCTTTTACTCATTTAAATTACCCCTTACTTACTCTTGATTCTCTGACTGCCTTCTGTCTCAAATTACAGTGTACTCTCAGTTGCATGCATATTTGCTTCAGTCTGTATATTGCATACATGTTTGCCCGCACTTCTTTCTTAGACCGCAACCACTCCTTCCTTAAAACCATACCGCTGCAATCTAACAATTCCAAATTTCTTCTTGCCTATGCGTTAATCACACATCAATCATTTGCATGAACTCACATAGCCCTCACTAATGATCAAATCTAGTTCTATCAATTGGTCTCCTTGAGAAGACATGACTAATTACAATCACCAATAACCACTCGATTAAACACTAACCTTGGGTTCTGGAGTAGTGTATTGCCCAGAGTAAAGCACCTCAATGCCGCTTCAGGGGTAGTAAGCACTATATAAATTACAATACAGTAGAATTAAAAAGATTTAAGAAAAAATGCCCTGACAACCAAGAAAGGAATGATCAAAAGGCAATAATGTTTTGAGGTGCACTATAATAATAGTCAGTATTATCATATATAAAGCAACATTATAGTTTATTCAATCATATAGGAACATAATTTGACTTAACCATTTCTGGACCGCTCACAAGGTTTGTACTTAAGGAACATGAGGTAACATGAGCTGAGCTTTTTTCCCGAAGATTACAAAATCTTTATAGAGAGTAATAAGCAAACCGAGGGAGATTCACGCACAAAAGGGTCAGGAGCACGAAAGGTAATCATTGATTAGAATGTATCTCTGGTACCCTCCGAAGTTTAAAATATCATAAAAGGAAGATCACTGTATTTCTAGGTTGCTAGACATAAGAAATACAACACTCACTAAAATCCCTACAACCGAATAGCGACAATAAAACTGATTAGGAAGACAGTTAAGTTATAGATGTCGCATGGAGCTGGATCTCAAGCAAGAAGCAGATGGATGGATAAATCGCAGTTCCTGAAAAGTTTCAGTTTCTTTATCTATCTGTAATTTATACTTCAGTGCTAGAACCAAAAATGCACTCATTTAGGGTTTGACTTACATCCATTTTTGCAGACTTTAAGTAATAGGTCTGGCTTCGTGTGAAATTCTAGGGTTGTTTTCTCTCTTCCTGCCCTGTTATCCCCTGCACTTATATTACCATGGGTTTGGCACTACGGTGACTTAAAGTTGGGTTGCGGCGGGCGTCATTGCATCTATTTTTCAGCCACAAAGACGTGTATGCAAACGGTGTTTGACGTTGCTCATTATGCCGCTTTGTCAAATAGGGTCGTTTTGTGTCATTCAAGGATCAGAGCAAAAGAACAGTATCTGTGACTCTCTTAGTAACTTTTGCAAACAATCAATATTTAACAAAAATACCTCCAAACTTGACGCAGATCATATTTTCAGAATGTTACCTGATTAACAAAGGGGGTCATAGCTGAATTTCATCTACTCAGATTCCTAAATTTTCTGACCCTTTGACTAAGACCGTCATTGAATGTTGGTATTTTTGGGTGATGAGAGCCACTCTAGAAAAATTGATTGAATGCTACTATAAGTAAAATGGAATTGCTTATACTTTAGGCAGTTTAGTCATAAAACGTTTCTGCAATGACAAGGTGTATGAAGTATTTTTACAATTAAAAATAATGAACATGCATCAATGGTAATCTAAGGAAGAACATGCCCAAAGCGATGTTGCAGGGCTGTAAAACAGCGCTTCAAACAAAATGAAGTATCGAGAATGTAGCCTTTCGTTCAGTGCCCTCTCGTAAAGTATGGCCTTGACTTATTGTATACCGCATTATGACCGCCAAATACTGGGAGCAGTATGTTGACTTTTTATATTGCCGTTATAAAACTAATGTTAGTGACGTGGATTTGAAAAGGTCAGTGGCACGGGCTGGAGTACCAAACTATGTACTGTTGGAATGTCACATGCTTGTCAACAAGAAATAACAGTACATTTGTGAAAAATACATCACTAAATTAGCTAGGGTGAGTAAAAAACAAAACACTTGGCCTGTTTTTGTTTAAATCGAGTCCATAATTATCATGCATTCACACAACACAAGGCAGCAAGCAACCTTGCTGCGCTGCACTGCATGAAAGGGCAGGAATGTGCCGCATTTTACATCTAATGGCGCATTCCTGTCCTTTCCATGGGCTCGAGCAGTTGTAGCTCCCTAGCGCAAGCACAGGTACGCTTGCATCATGGTGCAAGGGTGCTTGCATTGCAGGCAGGATTGTTTTTGTGCAGGAGGGGACAGAGCATTCGAGGCACTGCAGCACACATAGAAATAGGAGAAAAATTTAGGGAAATAAAGATATTTCCCCTCGTTATGCCCCCCCTGGGGAGGCGTAGCATTTTAACACATTACCAAGTCTACCACTAACTGTAAATATGGGAATGCACTAAAATCCATGGTTGGATGCGCGGGAACACCCATGCTTCACCCATGGAACCCCTCTGTGGAGCAGAGTAACGCAAGACAGCAATTTGTGCTGCCTTTCATTACTCCAGATTTATCAAGCCATGCAGGGCCATTCAAGGTGTCCATGCATGGCTTCATACGTCTTCTTCTGTGCCCTTTCACCCCTTATTTGTGACGCAACACCATGATAAATATGGGTCTTGGTGTTGAGGTAAGAATACCAATGTTTTCAGCAGTCCCCTGTTTTGACATGATCAGCAAATGTGACTTTCCAGCATGTACTTTGGTCCACAACTACACAAATTCGATCAATCATTTATTCAGTACATTTAGCAATAGACAAGGTCAATGGTTGCCTAAGAGAACTATGCCTGATTGACACTTCTATAAAACAACTCTGGGAAGTGTTTTTAAAACTCACCAACCTCATTTCTGGCTTAATGTTTGCGAAGTTTTCCAAACATACCTGTAAAAAAAACCCACAAAAATGTATGTTCTTTTGAATTAGGAAAAATTGCAGAAAATCTACTAAAAGCGGGAGAATTTCCGCATTTAAAAACATTTTGCACAATAATTCAGCTCAAAAAGCATTTTGGAGCTGAAATTCGCACACTAAATCTTTTTCAAATGCAGTAGGCCTGCCTTGTTTTAAATGACACCGCCTTATATTGTAATGTTGCATCTGGTATAGGTGGGCGAGATTGTTATTATAAGGGTCATTACTAATTAGGGGTCAAATATGATATTAGTGTTGCTAAAGTTATAATGTTATATCCATCTGTTTAATGAATGTATTTTGTAGTGTGTGTGTATTAAAAACACATTCTGTTCACAAGAAAAAGCATGAGTTGGCTATCATTCATTGAGTGGTATTGTTGCTTGCCAGCGAATTAGGAATGCTAGCCCACACCATCTACTCTGAGTAGGCTACAGACACAGCTGAAGATACAGTTATGGACATTGTATCCAAACTACAACCCCCCCCGGTCTACATTTCAAGTTCAGCCTCCCCTCGTCCATCAAACAAAGCTGCTGTGCTCCATGAAAATCAAACTCACAAAGACACGCACCCGAGATTACCAGCCCTCTCAGTCTCGTTGTCAAAAAATATGTCTTTGAGGGACTACTTCTGAAGCTCCGCATCCTCTTCGAAGTTAAGATCAACTTCACTCGATATTCCTCGACTTCCTGCTTCAACTGCATCAACTGCTTCACCTTTACTTTCAGTTACAGCCCAGCACCGGGGCTTGCTTCTTTATCACCCCCTGGACCTATCGGCCAGTTTCTTAATTCACTTCCCACCTTTATTGCTGAATTGGCTTTAACTTCTGCCAACTTTAAAGTATTGGGTGACCTTAACATCCACCTGGAGGATCCATCTGACTATTTGGCATCGGATTTGTTAGCGAACCTTTCTGCGCTTCAAATCATGCAGAAAGGTTTCGCCCCGACACATATGAAGGGCCATCTTCTTGATCCAGTGCTTAGCAACGACCAGGCTCTGCTGGATCTCCCATCCCACTCCCTTGGACTGATCGTCCCTTTGGTCTGGAAAATTGCTGTTTCTCCCTCTGCGCAGAATCTCTTTCCACGGATGGAAAGGAAATGGGCAAACTTGTCACCTAGTACTTGGTCCTCAACCTTGGCTGCTACTACCCCTTGCCCCGACTTAGACAATAACTTTAACTCCTGGATTCAAAGCTCACTCGATACTCTACTCGCCAAAAAACTCTCCCGCAAGACTTTTAAATCTAAGCTGGCTCCCTGGTACTCCCTTAAACTAAAAGAATTCATACAAACCTGCAAGAGACTTCAGAGGAGATGGAGACAAAACTTGGCAACGGACAAGAAAAATGAATACAGAGAGGCAATAAGAACTTATAATGCTGAAATCAATACTGCTCAATCATCCTTTTATAGCGAAAAGATAAGCACAGCAGCAAATTCCCCTAAGGAAATATTTCGGATTGCTAAATCTCTAATTTCCCCACCGCACAAAACCCCTAATCCAGAAGATGCCCAAGCCCGTTGTGATAATTTGGCTAAATTCTTTCATCAAAAAATTCATTTAATATCCCAATCCTTCCCTCCCCGCCAGAGAGATCCGCCATTCTCCAGCACTAAAAGTCTCTGCCCTAATTCACAGTGCTCCTTAGCTGAGTTCCCTTTACTAGACGAGGCAACGTTGGGCTCACTTATTCCTAAGGTCACCTCTGGCTCACCTATGGATCCAGCTTCCCCACATCGCCTCTCTCTAGTTACAGAAGTAATTTCTCCAGCAATTTTGAAGGTTCTAAATGCCTCCATTACTACGGGAAGGGTACCTCTAACCTGGAAATGTGCTCAGGTCAGAGCTCTTCTAAAAAAAAAAAACTTAGACTCCTCTAACCTGGCCAATTTCAGACCCATCTCCCTGCTCCCCTGGCTGAGTAAGTTGCTTGAGAAGCACATCAACTCTACTCTAGTCCAATACCTAGAATCAAACAATCTCCTTCACGAGTCTCAGACAGGGTTTCGCCCAAAGTATGGGACAGAGACTGCCTTATTGGCAGTGAGGGAAGAAGCAAGGAGATTAGTAGATCAGGGTGGCTCAGCAGCAATTATTTTGCTGGACCTCAGTGCCGCTTTCGACACTGTTGATCATACCATTCTGCTGGAGCGTCTAAAGAATCTGGGAGTGAGGCATTTGGCTTTGGCCTGGCTTAACTCCTTTTTGGAGGATCGATCTTTCCAGGTTATTGAGGATACGGCATCATCTAATCATTGGCCTCTTAGCTGTGGGGTTCCACAGGGTTCTTCCCTGAGCCCCACACTATTTAACACCTACATGGCCCCATTAGCTGAGATAGTACTTCCGTTCGGCATCCAAATTATCACCTACGCATATGATACCCAACTGGTGGTATCACTAAACCACCCGGAAGGTTCATCTGGCACTCTGGGCAATTGCCTAGAGGCGGTCGCCGAATGGATGGAACTATCTCACCTTAAACTAAATGGGGATAAAACAGAGCTAATGTTTCTGTGTAAATCCTTTCCACCCCCTGCGTTACTCTCCTGGCCAATCTGTCTTGGAAATCTGCCTGTTCCCCAACAGCAGATCAAGAGCCTTGGCATTTGGCTGGACAGCTCGCTCTGTTTCAGCCAGCAAGCTACTAAGCTCTCAGCCACCTGTTTTGGCCTGAGGAGGATGTTACGGAAAATATTGCCTCTACTCCCCTTTCAGGCCCGCAGGATAATGGTGCAAGCCCTTATTCTATTGCGGCTAGATTATGGGAATGCCCTATACTTGGGCGCTCCCTTTGCTACAATTAAAAAACTCCAAGTAACCCAGAATTACGCAGCCCGCCTACTCCTCCAGATCCCACGGAGGCAATCAGCGTGTTCTGCACTGAATACACTTCACTGGCTCCCTGTTCAATCCAGAATACACTTTAAGGCAATGTGTCTGGCCCATAGAGCTATCCGGAAAATCAGTCCCGCAGTTATCCATCCCATGGGGGTCTCCTATTTACCCTCCAGGAGTCTTCGCTCCAGTAACGCCTTTCTCGCTACTACTAGGAAAGTACGCAGATCCAGATGGGGCGGTCGGTCCTTCTCACTGAATGCTTCCAGTTCTTGGAACTCCCTTCCCCTTACTCTCCGTAGGGAACCCAATCTGCAAATCTTTCATAGACTGCTCAAAACTCACCTCTTTAGTGCTACATAACAACCCTGTTGTACATCTGCCTGTCGGATCAAAAGCGCTACGAGGCCTCAGGGTAGTTACGCACTATATAAACTCTATTTCATTCATCAAAGACTGGTCCAGCCCATGATCCATGCGTACGCCTGTGACAAAGGTCTCAGCTCATCGCTTCCAGGCCTTCCAATAAGTCCTGACCCCCAAAAAAATGAAGCATTAGTGACCACTCCATCTCCTCAGGCTCATGCTCAGATACTTGACCAAGTCAACAACGCCCATGCATCAGTCCATGTACCAGCCTCGGTTTCCTCTCCCCCCTTGACTCGAAGCCAGCTGACCCCACCAGACCATCACCCCGTTTGGACCCCCAACCAGTTTTCCCCTTTAGCAAATAAGCCCTAAGCACTCAAGGTCCAGTCAACAGCAACAACCACAGTCCTTGCCCTGCAAGTAGCAACCAGGGCAAATAAGCAACTAAGCAACCCCACAACATCATCAGCAACTGTCAATAGTTGTCGACAAAAGGTCAATACACGCTGGGGCAACAGCACCATGCCCAACATTCATCTTGACTTATCCTCCTTTACCAAAGAACCCAACAGACTGCCTGTTAGCCCTTCACCTCTGGACCTAAACTAGCTTTGGTCACAACTCCTCCAAATGCTTCATTCTACAGTGTCCGCATTGAATTACCATTCAGACAAAATGGATCAACAGCTAGATTTGTTAAATACTCTTGCCGTGTACTCCATAGGAAATGACCAAAAAATGGAAGCGCTCAATTTGCTGATAGTCAAGGCCCAATCTCAAGTGCAATTAGTACAATCAGAATGCTGTTGTTCTCCCATCATCGACTCTTTATCCTCATTGCCCGACTTTCTGACATCAGTACTAACAGAAATTCAGAGGATCCCAGAGTGTAGGCCTTCTAGCTCTGTGTCAAGGGCTCCTCCACGTGACAAACATTCCGCTTACGAGCACATGCCCGACAACTTATTACCAGTTTCCCCACCATCGCCTAAAGCATCAGCAGTCCCCAATGTTCCCACCAATTCAATACCTAACGTCAAACCACCCCAGTCACCCGCGCCCGGCTATCAAAACGGTAAAAAAAAAGTACCCAAAAAAAGAATCTGTAACTATTTTACAAACAACCAAACAGCGACAGCACAGGTATTGAGCACAGTGCCCACTGCATTCACCAGTCGGGTGGAAGTAGCCCAGCTCCAATCGCCCCTAAAAAGACTTTCAGAATCAAAACTCTCAACAAAAACGGAGTCATTACAAGCCCCAAGGCGCTCCCCATACCCAACATTTCAGGAGAAAAATCGGAGACAATGGAAATAAGCAATTACAAATCAATGATGAGCCAATAACTGTCACCAGACTGGTGACATCCATGCCACCCCCAAAGCGTCGAACATCCACCGAATCATCTTCCCCACTTCAACCATCGATTATTAGGCAGGCCCACACAGCGCAGCTAACCTCGCCAAAGAAGGGGACTATCAGTCCCCGACAATTCAACTCAGCAAACTTCCTTTGGCATGCACGCGTAAAACAGTTTTTTTCTCACCATCAGCCAACCAAGTTAGTGAGCAAGCCCCCCCCCAAGTACTGTACATCAACTTCTGAACGATTGTTAGTAGCATACGTCATCCGAGCTCATACCCACAGAAATTCAAACTCTGGCCATTGACTCTAATGAAACCAAATTGCTGTTTACACCAGAGTATATCTCCCAAGGCCCGCATGACATATTAAATTGCGGGAACATAATCCGGCTCTTCAAATCAAGTCCAGACATGTGGAAGCTCGAATCAAAAGACATCCTTGCCATTGAATTTAAATCCATCACCGGCCTCCACATGGGAGAATCGACCCTAATCACACTAGCATCTAAAGCCATAAAGGAACTGGTTCAATCAAAAGCTGACCAATTTAAAAACTTGGGAATAATTATAGCAATGCCTCGAGTCCCCCGATATCCTATAATACTTGCTTCAAGCAAAGTTCCAACTTCAAGCACAAGCCACGCCCCTTTTTCAATTCTAAAGTAAGCCAGAAGTCGCTCCCTAGCCTGTAATGATGCGTGCAGAGAAGTCCAGCAAACCACCAGAAGTTCAGATTGGCCATGGCTGCCAGCAGCCCTTTCCCAAAGCAGGATCAATTGAAATAATTCAGAACATGGACTAGCAATCTGTTCCTGGAAAATCAACAGTCTTTCGTCGAAACTGCAATCTCCGGACACACTCAGATTCTTCAAAAAACACAACATCCTCTGGAAACCTGGCGATCAACAAGCAACCCACTCGAAGGGTATATGGAATTTAAATCACCAGTCACAAGACAGAGCAAACACAGCAGACAGTGTGGCGGGCTGCCTATCTACGTTGCTATCAGACTGTCAGCACGCATTAGACATCTAAAATTTGATCTTGACTGGGTTACTGGCATCTTGGCCGACAATTCCTTGTCAGAGAGTAAGTTACTATTGTTAAATGTTTACATCTCTCCAGCCCCAGAGCGAAAAAAATCCAAACTGGACTGCCTGATTGAAATCCTATGCAACATCTTAAGCACATACGGCAGTATACCATGCCTAATCTCCGGAGATTTCAACACTAACCTTTTCTACAACCAGTTCGAAGACCTAGGAATCACTCTTTTAGTGGTCCCATCTCGCCACGCAAACACTACCCTTTGGACTCAGACCATCTAAATTGGGCGAATACGCAGTTCTCCAACTCAGCAGAGTAGGCTACATAGTAATAAATGGTCGCTCACCCAGATACCCCCCGGCCTGGACAAGAACCAACGGACAAACCCACTCATTTGTGGACTTCACACTGGCCAATAGCAAAATGTTCACCCAAATCGAGTGCCATCATATAGCACCACTGGGGGAAGTGATCATGGACCCCAAATAATAACATTATCCTCCGATATCCCTCACCATCACGCACTTGCTCGCACAATATCAGACAATAATACAGAGAATCTAAGACGAATTAAATGGTCGTCAAGCGTCGTCCCCACTGTCATGGACAAATGCTGTCATCTTCTACGTTCACAAGATGAAAAAGATGCGTCTATTATAAACGGATGGGAAACGCTTGTGAATAATTTATTAAATGAATTTCCGATCAAACCCCCTCCCCGGCCAGATCTTCCTCAACCTCGGATTGCTCCTGCAACAAAAACATTAAAACAACTAAGAAACGCTGCTTTGCACCGGACCAGAAAAATCCAGTGAAACGTAATTTTATTTTACTACTACAAGCAAGCCCAAAAAGCTTTTAAGGCATCCGTACATAGAGACAAACAATCAGCGTCCGACCAGTTTTGGTTGAAGTTAGTCCATGCCAGCAAAAAGTTGAACACAAAGTTATTTTGGGCCCTTGTGAACAGAGGCCCTTTAGGAGGCAGAGAACATATCACTGCAAACATAAGTGCTGACGATTGGACTAACTTTATATTCAATCACTTTAGAGAAAACTCAAGCGGGCAACAGCCCCCTAGCCCTCTTTTGACACTCAAATCCCGGCCACCATCCACCGTTGACCAATCCACAGGAAACACTGGGCCTACTACCAAAGTTGAAGGTGTCTTGGATATACCCATATTCGAAGAGCCACAAAATGATTCCATCCAAGGGAAGCAGACGCCACACGGAATTCTATTAAACACCATCGCCCGGATTATCAGGAAGGGTAGGTCAGATGGAGCACCCGATCCCAACGGATTACCTCAGGCTTTGTTTAAACCAGACGAAATGTTGTGGTCAGGTCTGCTTGCACCACTGTTCTCACACTGCAGGCTGAACGACTACATCCCGGATTCTTGGAAAGGCGCTATCATTCATCCCATCTATAAAAGTGGCAAAAGAGACGACCCAAAAAACTATAGAATGATAGCTTTCCTTAACATTGAATCCAAATACTATCCCATTATCCTACTGGAAGAACTAACATCCTGGGTGGAATCAACACAGCATCTTCCCTTCAACCAGACCGGCTTTGTAGCCAAGTCTGGCACAACCAGTAACCTATTTGCAGTATCCGTACTGATTGAAACAGTGCCACATTACAAATACTTGGGAACTTTCCTTGATTCAAGAGCTTCTTTAGCCAAACAAAGAGACGCCATGAAGGCTAAGGCACTGTCGCTGGAGGTCGGGTCGGCAAAACGTTCAAAACATCTACTAGGACCAAGCCTAACTCCTCTGCTTAAGGTAATGAAGGCCAAGGTCACAAACTCCCTATCATATGGCCACGAGATTATGATGGGCTCAACAAACATTTTACTGAATAAATCAACCACCAAGATCTTTAAGCGAGCATGGCGTTTGCCGAGGTCCTCATCCCCGGCACAAGTCAGACTAGAACTCGGCCTGCTAGATCACAATGGTGTCGAGGCCAGTGCTTTTATCAAGTTCTGCAACAGACTGCGCAACTCCCGGGATAACAGTCATGAGATCAAACTCTGGATCGAAATATCGACCAGCGCATCCAGCCAAAAACATTGGCACCACTTGGACCAATCCCTACAGCTCCTCGGAGTCTCGGAATATTGGGGAACAAATCCACCACAACAAGCATTGAAGAGTGTAATCAAGCGAAGCGTTTGGCTCTGGTCTTTCCACTCCGACAGAGCAAAATTATCAAGAAGGAAGCATGCTTGGGCCGTCATCTCCGATTACAAACCGGGGGTTAAGTCATCCTACTTATCAAGTACCTATTCACTCTTCTGGAAGGTCACATTTTTGGCCCTAAGACTAGGCGAATGGCCATTTTCAAAGTATTCACCACAATGGCGGCGCCTCAGTCACAAAATTGAATGCAGGGAATGCGGCTACCACTCCAAAGGTTTGGAGCACAAAGCCTGTGCATGCCCAGCTCTGCCACATGATAGAAGGATCTTACTGAGAGCGTAGTGGATCAAACTAGGCACCCGCACATGTCGCCAGGCAGTAATGGTAGCCATGAATCAAGAAAATGTAAAGCTGAACATCCGGTTCACCAAATTCGTTGCCAGAGCTGCAAAAATGCTGGGGAAAGAAAAGGCATTAATTCTTTCGCCGGTTGGCCCAGCTATGTCCCTGCAATAAAAACTCAGGTGTCCGCCAGCACCCTTCAGCTAGGCCTGTATGGACACCGTGTTCAGCATTTTTAAAACCAGCTGTTATACTAATTTGTCCTCCTTATTAGATTTCCTTAAAACCACTCCATGACTGTCATGTTACTTAATGAGCCCGATTTGAAAAAGACAAATGCATATTTGGACAATTATTTTTAATGTATCCGTTTTTCTCGCTAGATTACTGAATTCCTGTTGCACTAACTCAAGTCCTTTTCTCGTTCCTTTTTAAAGCTGTGTATGTGCATATAATTCATATGGTTTTAACATTTTGTTATACATTTTAGTAATCAAACAATAAATGTAAATTTGAATACTCTGAGTAGGCCTTCATCACCCTGAGAGTGTCAAGTGCTATAATGGGGTATTTGGTTCTCAGTAAGTAGACTATTGGGTTCATATTACTTATAAAACGATTTAACTTAACATTAAATACCCTAGAAATTCACTGAAAAAAATGGCTAAGGTAACATTATAGTTCAGTATAGAAAAAATACATTAGCTTTAATTAAAAAAGAACATAGAAATTTACTGAAAAGATAGAAGTCAAAGGAACGTTTAGTTAGGTAACAATGTAAGCCATCGTGTTATGTTTGAAACCCAAAAAGCCCACAAAAAGTGACAGTTGTAGTATATATATATATATATACATGTGTATACATGGGATCACTGACATAATATCGAGGGACATAATATCGACTAGCAAAAATATCGTTGACAAAATATCGACAGACAGAATATCGAGTTTGTATCTACAAACAGGTAAGTACAAAAATATCGAGTTAAAAATATCGTTTACAAAAATATAGTTTATAAAAATATCGACTTTAATAAAAACAGTGTTAAATTAAATTAATATTAAAAATTAATTACTAAAATATACTTAAAAATACTTAAATTAATGTATAATAATTAAATAATTAATGAAAGTTATATAAAAATGTTTTACAATCATATTTGTTAAAACATATATATATAGTAACATAATATAATTAAATAATATCCAATATTATTACTGTACGATAGCGGAAGTGTAAAAATTACTATTCCCACTCCAGAGAGTGCAACAGTAGGGAAAGCGCTGGATAGCGTAGGGATCAAAATTACTATTCCCACTCCAGTGAGTACAACAGTAGGGAAAGCGTTGGATAGCGTAGGGGCAAAAATTACTATTCCCACTCCAGTAGGTGCAACAGTAGGGAAAGCGTTGGATAGCGTAGGGGTAAAAATTACTATTCCAACTCCAAAGAGTGCAACAGTAGGGAAAGCGTTGGATAGCGTAGGGGTAAAAATTACTTTTCCCACTCCAAATAGTGCAACAGTAGGGAAAGCGTTGGATAGCGTAGGGTTTAAAATTACTATTCCCACTCCAAAGAGTGCAACAGTAGGGAAAGCTTTGGATAGCGTAGGGGTAAAAATTACTATTCCCACTCCAGTGGGTGCAACAGTAGAGAAAGCGTTGGATAGCGTAGGGGTAAAAATTACTATTCCCACTCCAGTGAGTGCAACAGTAGGGAAAGCGTTGGATAGCGTAGAGGTAAAAATTACTATTCCCACTCCAGTGGGTGCAACAGTGGGGAAAGCGTTGGATAGCGTAGGGGTAAAAATTACTATTCTCACTCCAAATAGTGCAACAGTAAGGAAAGCGTTAGATAGCGTAGGGGTTAAAATTACTATTCCCACTCCAGTGGGTGCAACAGTAGGGAAAGCGTTGGATAGCGTAGGGGTAAAAATTACTATTCCCACTCCAGTGGGTGCAACAGTAGGGAAAGCGCTGGATAGCATAGGGGTAAAAATTACTATTCCAACTCCAAAGAGTGCAACAGTAGGGAAAGCGTTGGATAGCGTAGGGGTAAAAATTACTATTTCAACTCCAAATAGTGCAACAGTAGGGAAAGCATTGGATAGCGCAGGGGTAAAAATTACTATTCCCACTCCAAAGATTGCAACAGTAGGGAAAGCTTTGGATAGCGTAGGGGTAAAAATTACTATTTCCACTCCAGTGGGTGCAACAGTAGAGAAAGCGTTGGATAGCGTAGGGGTTAAAATTACTATTCCCACTCCAAAGAGTGCAACAGTAGGGAAAGCGTTGGATAGCGTAGGGGTAAAAATTACTATTCCCACTCCAGTGAGTGCAACAGTAGGGAAAGCGTTGGATAGCGTAGAGGCAAAAATTACTATTCCCACTCCAAATAGTGCAACAGTAGGGAAAGCGTTGGATAGCGTAGGGGTTAAAATTAATATTCCCACTCCAGAGTGCAACAGTAGGGAAAGCGTTGGATAGCGTAGGGGTAAAAATTACTATTCCCACTCCAATGAGTGCAACAGTAGGGAAAGCGTTGGATAGCGTAGAGGTAAAAATTACTATTCCCACTCCAGTGGGTGTAAAAGTGAGGAAAGCGTTGGATAGCGTAGAGGTAAAAATTACTATTCCCACTCCAGTGAGTGCAACAGTAGGGAAAGCGTTGGATAGCGTAGAGGTAAAAATTAGTATTACCACTCCAAGAGTGCAACAGTAGGGAAAGTAAATACTTCATATATTATTTAAAAAAATATAAATTAATATCTATAAAAAATTAATTAAAAGTAATTACCAATTTAAAATAATATAATAATTAATCAATTAAAAATACAAATTAAAATTATTTATTAATATTATTTACCTATTAATACAAATTATTTACCAATTAACAATTAATAATTTAACATTTAAAAATTAATTTACAATTAATTCAAATTAAATACAATTAAATAAATCGATTTATTTAATTTATTATTATGAATAAATTACTTCCCACCCTATTCCCCTATAAACCCACAACCCGCTAAAGAAAATACATTATTAAAAATAACATATTTAGCAATTAATCAATTAAATAATATTAATTGGCAATTGAAATTTAATAATTACCCATAAAAAAATAATTAACAATTCTAAATAAATAACAATAAATACATTTACATATTTAATTAATTATAAATAAATTACTTCCCACCCAATTCCCCTATAAACCCACAACCCGCTACAGAAAATAAATTATTAAAAATAACATAATTAGCAATTAATCAATTAAATAAAATTAATTG
Source organism: Lissotriton helveticus (assembly GCF_964261635.1). NCBI lineage: Eukaryota > Metazoa > Chordata > Amphibia > Caudata > Salamandridae > Lissotriton > Lissotriton helveticus. The sequence goes on along the minus strand of NC_136059.1, from coordinate 1,594,367,602 downwards.
GCAATTGAAATTTAATTAATTACCCATAAAAAAGTAATTAACAATTAATTCTAAATAAATACCAATAAATACATTTACATATTTAATTAATTATAAATAAATTACTTCCCACCCAATTCCCCTATAAACCCACAACCCGCTACAGAAAATAAATTAGTAAAATTAACATAATTAGCAATAAATCAATTAATTAAAATTAATTGCCAATTAAAATTTAATTAATTACCAAATATAAATTAATTAACAATTAATTAAAATTGAATACCAATAAATTTACATATTTAATTAATTATAATTAAATTACTTCCCACCCTATTCCCCTAAAAACCCACAACCCGCTACAGAATTAAATTACGCAAAAATTAAAAAACACAAAATTCATTAATTAAAATAAATTATAACATAAATACACACTTTTCACACATATAATAACATAAAAAACACTATAAAAAATTGATATTATTAAAAATTCGATATGTTTAATAACCTATATTATATACTTCGATATTTTAAACTTTCTATATTTTTAACATTCGATATTACATTACTTACCTTAAAAACGATATTTTTGATGTCTATATTCTGTCCATTCGATATTTTGTCCATTCTATATTTAAAACTCGATATTATGTCCATTCGATATTTTGTAGTCGATATTTTGACTGTTTATCATATATATGCACATGTAAAGGTCTGTGGTGGTTAGGTGGTTATGTGGTGGGGATGAGCATATTTTGTTTCACTAATAACTTTGGAGCTGTTTGATGAAAGTGCACAAAGCTTTCAAAAAAATAAGTTCACCGAAACAGCTCATTCATGGAATGTTTTACACTGATCCATCAAGTAGGTCCAAAAAATGGGGATCCCAAATCGTTGATTTCCTGTGTTAATTCTGATAGAAATATTTGCTTTTCAATAGAGAACAAATGCCAAATTAAACCAAATTTGACAGAAAGTTATCATTGTACTTCGAAAATGTTAATTTTGTGATTTGACACAAATCAATCGTTTTTTAAAAAATTGCTTTTAAAGAGGTAGATGGGATTGTGATGAAGAGGTTAAAAAATGTTGCTTATGTTGACAGTTGGTCGGTCTCTCAGGTATTCTGAAGTTAGGAACATTATAATAAATAGGGCTTTCTGATTGGCCAAGGGATTTTTTGTATGCAGACTGCCATTTCATTTCTGTACTGCTTTACTACTCCTGGTCCCACTGGACCACCCGATATGCACGCAACTTTTAAGAAAATGTTGCGGCGCCATTATAGGACTTAGATACTTGGTCCAAATGTCCTGACACTGTTTTTAAAAAATGGTATAAGGTGTCAGGGTAGGGAAACCCTGACCTCCAAGCCCTTGTATTGGAGAACCATGAAGACCCCCCTCTCCCCCTCAAAAGTAAAAACAAATCGGTAATTGGGGGCCATGGTACATTTGCGGGTCCCAGAGCAGACCTTCCGAGGTGTATAGTGGGACTCTCACAGGTGCTGCTGTTCCATTTTCGCCCCCATGCTACTTACTGAGGCATAATGCCACCTTCACTGACAAATAAGCTTGCATGATACTGCAGTGCCATTGATGTGAAGCTTCAATGGCTGTAATGGCCGGGCGGGGTGGGCTCAGGCTTTCACTCGCCGGTTACTTTGCCGGCAATATTATTCATAGGAAGGAAAATGGGGTCCAATGTAATTTCTTTGACAAATGCAGCTTATTCCCTGTGTCAAATATGATTAGACACGGAAGTCAGTCACTAAAATGAAGGTTGCTTTTGGGTGTCTCATTCAGAAGTCTCAAATCATTGACTATTTCCATGCATAAATATGTCAATGTGCGGTATTCTGCGCTCTGAATGTACGTACTTTGTACAGCTCTGATAATGGCAATATAAAGAATGACCTTTGTACCCTCTTCTTCTCTAGTGTCCTTACGGACTGGTATATTTTAAAGCCTGTGCGCATAGATAATTAACTCCGGCACCGTAAGATTCTTACCTTATGATAGGTTATGTTGATTGCTTTCAAAATGTTTCAGGACACCTTTCAAAAACGTCTGTCAGAAGATCATGAACCTACCTGTAATTCATCTGATAAATATATGATTAGTGCAGTTAGGAGCTTAGAGAAGTAACTGCATTTCCTTTATGAGGTGAAAGGTGTACTTTCCTTTGACATAAAATTATAAAGCGGGAAGTCCTATAATTTGGGGGACTGTAATCCTCGGAGAGATGCAGGGAATATTATGCCTTCTGGTGAGGCAGGTGAGAAATAGCAGCAGACATTTTCTAAGATGGAAGTCAGCTCGAGTTAAATACAGATATCTTACCGATGTCTTAACTGACAAATGATATTAATATGAAAACAGTATTTTAAAAACAGGTGTGAACTATTGTCCACATGTCATTTAGGTTTCCATTATGAATTGGCTGAAGCATTGAGTTTTGCTGTCCTATCAGTTTCAGAAAACTCACAGTGTTAAGAAAGGCCCCAAAAAAAAACAATCCAAGCAACTCACCGTCATCATATATCAGTCAGTGATTGCTATGCCAACCCTTTATTTACAATTCACCAGATTCTCTATTCGTTTTACTCAGTGACATTTTTTAATTTGATGTCTGCCTTACTCTAGGTTTTTATGACAATTAGTTTCATACTGCTATCTTTCAGAACACTCAGAAACATGCACTGATGTAATTAAAGATACATACCTTGCTTCCTATAAACAGAAACACTAATGCTGGGGTCATTTGAATCGTTTCGGCGATGCATCAGAGCCGAAAAATATATATGGTACCAAGCTAAACAGACCCCCCCCCCCCCCCCCGCTGTGCATTGTAATGCTATTGCAGAAATTATTGGCAGGTCTGAATCATGTAAGACTATAGATCTTCCAGTAAATTTCGTAAATGTTTTACTTCCAGCGTAAAGATGCAACATTGACTGATGTTTAACAACTGCGAGTTATTTCACAATTCTTCTAGTTATTTTCAAAATATAGTGGTAATGGCTACCTGTAAAGCTACTGTCATTGCCTACATTGCCACGATATTTACTGGCAATGCCCTCAACAGGACTTTACGTTTTGCTTGTTTAATGTTTTCATCACCTCTTACTCTTCTCTTTTCCTTTCTGGAATTCTGAAATCCTACATTGCTGTCTACGTCACTGTCAAGGTCTCATGATTCATAAATCTGTGTTCCTTTCCAGCACAAACACTATGCTTAGGAATAGTTTCAAACTTCTCTAACTGTGTGTGCTGTACATTACCGCAGACATGCAAAGTTAGAAATGTTTTTAGAAAAGGAAACTTTCTCCAAATGCTACCCTGCCTTGAGGCGACATAATTTTTGTCACCAATCCCCGTCTGCCTTTTTTTAGTATATTGGGCTTTGTGTCAAAATCCATGGGTTGCTGTATGGGAACACCTGTGTACCCATCACGGAACGCCACCTTGGTGCAAAATAGCTTTGAAAATGTTGTGATACTTTAGGACTACTTTCCAGAACAAATCAGGGTTTAAGATGAAAAGTAGATCACTATTCAAGACTTTGCTCCGGTTTGCTGCACTTTTTGCATCACTGCTTCAGTGCAGAAAGCCTTGATAAATATGGTCACGTATTTTGCTTCTAATGCATTTATAATGCATTTATAAGAAAAACAAATGCCTTTTGTGCTCTTCTGCTAGTTAAGACTGAGAAGTCACTAAAAAAAATTATATCCTTGTCTTGAGCCAGCCTTCAGGACTCTCCTATGTCCCCGAAATATGGATGGGTTCCTTTCAAAATATCCACACTCATTACCTGTCTTAGGCTCCTTGTACTGTTGGGCCTAAGGGCCACATTGTGATGAAGGACGGACACAAACACTTTGCCGGGTGGTGTAATAACTGCCCAGGGCACGAGCGCCCGGCCCCTTCTATTGGCAGGGTCACCGTACTTGTGACGCCTGTGGTGGGTGGATGTAAAGTGTGTATTACATCACTGGTGGCACATTAGAGTGTGCCTAGCTAGACACTACATCCCCCCACCTTTAATGAAAAGAAAGAATAAAAATCCAACCTGGAAGAAAAATAAACAAGCAACGGATAGAACTAAATCAGTTTCTTCAGGCCGTCAGCCAGGCAGTAATGGAGCCTTGGACGGCATGGGCATGATGTTTTTGTTGGCCTTGGCAAAGTGCTTTAGGCCGGCCTGGTCTCGCAGTGTCGAAGTCCATGTATGAAGGTCCACGAAAAAATGGAGAGGGGTCCCTAATACGCCAAAGGATTGGACAATGGGGTGCTTGCTGCAAATAGATGCAAAGAGGTCTGTATGAAGGTCCAGCATCAGTGCATTGAGAGCTGTGGCAATGTCCACGCTGGAAGATCTCTGTATGTGAGGCCTTTGCCTGGAGCCGGTGTGGTTGATGGTCTTCCTTGCTTCTGACCCTCGTCGCCAGTGTACTGTTGGACCTCAGGCTCACATTGTGATGAAGGACAGACACAAACACTTTGCCAGGTGGTGTAATAACTGCCCAGGGCACGAGCGCCCGGCCCCTTTTATTGGCAGGGTCATCTGACTGGTGACGCCTGTGGTGGGTGAGTGTAAAGTGTGTATTACATCACTGGTGGAACACTAGAGCATGCCTAGCTAGACACTGAAACTCCTGATGCACTGGCACCTTGCATCAGTTAGAAGGGTGTAATAGAGTGGACTAGACAGGTAGCAGCCCTTTTGTGCTCCGAACAAGTTTGTTGAGGTTTTTCTGTCACTGTAGGGACACAGAATATCACAGGGTAATCTCCCACACAACTAAATCTTCACAGTCTAAGATTTTTCTGAATAGTGTGGAAGTATAGCATTAGTGATCTATAGAGGTGTCATCTCCAGGGCAAAGTCAGAGTGGGAGAATCAGTTCTGGTGTGATCTGAAACTGGCAAGCTCTGCCAGGGACTCGAAGGGCTTCTGGGAATTGATCAGAGCTAGAGACAAGCCTGTGGACATGCTCATAACCTGCAACATTCCAGAGGCCCTCTGGTTCGATAATTTTTCCCATCTCTATAATGTGGTAACAGGCAAGGGGGAAGATCCTATTGATGTCTCTTTTTTAGACTACTCTGAGCTGGGCATAGACTATTTTTTTACGGCCAAGGAAGTAGAGGGTGCAAACAAGTGTCTTGTCCCTAACAAAGCTGCGGGGCCGGATGGTCTACCAGGAGACCTGCTACGTATTAACCCGCTAGAATGGGGGAAACTCATTGCCGCACTACTAAATGCTAGTTTTGCTGGCGCAGCGCTCCCAGAATCTTGGAGGGGCGCTGAGGTCGTCCCGATTTTCAAGAAGGGAAATCGGGATGACCCAGCAAACTATCGCCCTATAAGCTTGTTGGATTCTACACAGAAGGTGGCAGGAAAGGTGGTCTTGGGGAGGGTTCTCCAGTGGGTTGAGGAGAAAGGTATTCTTTCCGATTTCCAGGCAGGGTTCAGATCAGGTACAGGGACAATCGAGCAAACATTCCGGTTGATGATGATATATTGGAAGGTGGTGGTTCTGGGCAAAGGCAGTCTGTATCTTGCATTTATGGATTTGCGGACTACCTTTGACCAGGTCCCCCGTAGTCACCTCTGGAGGGCACTATCTGGGTTAGGTTTACCCCCATATTTATTGTCCCTGCTAATTAAGCTACATGCAGATAACTTTGCGCAAATCAGGTGGGGTAATCAGGGTCAAAAGACTTCACGAATACCTGTAAACAGAGGTGTCCGTCAGGGATGTGTTTTGGCCCCCACCCTGTTTTCTTTGTATGTTAACGGGGTGGTGGACCACCTCTTACAAATCCCTTCAGATGCTCCATCGCTGGCAGGCAGGAAAATACCCACTCTTCTGTTTGCAGACGACACCCTCCTGATTTCCAAAACCCCGGCAGGACTGCAGAGCCTCTTAACTGGATTCCAGTCTTTTTGTGACTCGAGGGGACTGGAAATAAATACTGGGAAGACAAAGTATCTGGTCCTAAACCCCCCGAAGAAGATTGGCAGGCCACCTTCATTAAAATCAGTCTCCCTAGAAAGGGTCAACGTTTTTGACTACTTAGGAATTCGCCTTTGCGACACCATGAGATGGAATTGTCATCTCCAAAAGATGCTGTTGAGTCATAAGAGGGTGGTGGGGGCAATACTTAAAGAACAAAGGGCCTCCTCCCTCAAACCGATTGCTCCGGTGCTTGATATCTACAGGGCAAGAGGTGTGAGTGCGGCACTCTATGGGGCGGAACTTTCGGGTGCACAGAATGTGGACCAGTTGTCTTGCTCAGAAAATAAATTCCTCAAGGACGTAATGGGGCTTCCACACAGCACTCCAACCTTGCCATTACTCCTAGATATGGGTAGTTGCCCCATTAGAGATCAGACAAGGCTGCGTCCTCTCCTTCTGTGGGCTCGCATTTGGAGAGTTCCAGAATTGGCCAGCTACGCAGATGGTTTGAAAGATGTCTTATCAAGGCCAGGTTGGTCCAAAATCAGCTGGTTGAAGGAAGTCAAGCGATTATTGGTAGAATTGGGTCTAGAAGAAGCTTGGCATGCAAGGACTGCTCCCCCTAAGTCTGTCTTGAAAAAGTTGTATTCGAGCTGGGTGAGAGATGTGCGAAACAATAATCCTAACTAATGTAGGTCTACTGCCGAATTTCTTCTAGCGAAGGATGTCCCATTCTGTGAGCCCTACCTCGATATCATATTAAAACCTGGAGACAGGGCACTTTATTTTAAATTTAGAATAGGAACACATCCCGTGGGTGAACTGACAGCCAGGTGGAAGTCTCCGGGTCAGACAATTCCTTTCTGCCCGTACTGTACGACAAGGATAGAGTCAGTTCCCCACCTCCTATTCGAATGCCCCGCTTATGAAGCTCCCCACCACAGGTGGTTGAAACCTGTCTGTAGAGAGCTAGGTACCAGATACCATAGGGAGGGCCTACGAATCCTGAAAACAGACCCACGGCCTCTCTTTGCCTGTGGCATGGCGAAGTTCTTAAGCTGGGCATGGCTGATCAGATCAAATAGGCTTTTGTACCTTGTTTAATTCTGGTTTTCGATTGTCATTCTTTTATGTAATTTAATGGCGCCTTCGTACCACGAATTGTATGTACTTTTTCTATGAATTGGCTCCTTTTATCTTTTTAAACTAATGTATGCATATGTATTGCTTTTTAAGACATGTTCTTTGTCGAAATAAAGCCATTTGACTGACTGACTGACTGGCATTAGTGATCCCTGATTCTATCTAATCTGATCCTTATCACTTTCAAAACTTGACAGAAATATATATTGTAAGGCGAGAGAACATAATTTCACTACCCTTAAAGAATTCTGTGGGACTGGCTACCTATTCTCACTGTTTCTGATTGCTATATATTCATAGTGAACACACAATAGCATCTAAACAAGATGATTGATGTTACACATGCCTTACTTGACACGTACTAAATTGTGGAGAAGTGTATGCCTACTCGAAAAAACCAACATAAAAAAAACAACCATAACAAGAGTGTGCTGTCCTGTATTTAAATTTTTGAAAATCCAAGGAAGTCACCCGCAATGATATCCAAAGCTGCCAGTACTAAAGACCAGGGCTGAAGATCCAAATAATAAAAAATACAAAATTGTAATGGAAGTAATTCATTTAAATATCCAGAATCGACCAATTCATCTCTGTCTGAACATGTTTATATTTATTTTGCTTGTAGTGCACTTACTGTAGAAATACATTTCTTCTAGGCATCAAAGTAAAAATGACAATGTAAAGCAACAATGAGTCATACATATCAAGAGGAACATCTTGTCACTGCAAAAAGCCATAGATAAACATGCATGTAAAGCAATAACGCAGGTCAAAAATGATAGCTATATGGAGGGAAGCAAAACAAGATTAGACAAGATTGGTCTCGACTCCCAAGCTGTGAACGATCAGAGTTAGTGTGTGGTCAGTGTGACTTGACAATTTGTTCCTAAGGTGGTGGAGCTACATAGAATTGGCGAGTCTCCTTGTTTTTTCTTGTAGTTTTGGGACAAGCAGGATACATTCAACTGCTGAAAATAAATTGTGAGCCGCGGTGTTTTATATAATTTGTTTGTGTAGGTATTTGAGAGCTACATTGATTTAGTGTGAAGGCATAGAATCTTAAATGTGACTGTGTGTTGACAGGGAGCCATTGTAGTTTTTTGAGATGTCGCCGTACTGATTCTTGGTATTTTACATCAATCTCCCTCCTGCGATTTCAAAACCTTTGAAGCTTTATGGTTTGGCACATTGGTAGACAATGGTAAAAGGATTTTCAGTAGTTAAGTTTTCAGTTAACCAGCAGACCAAAAACCATAGGGTAATATTGGTTTAATATGAGCAGGAGATGCAAAAATTATTGATTTGATGAAACTATGTTTTCACCAATGCTACCACTTTCAAATTTAAACTAAGGGTGGTGTATCATGCAACCTATGCAAGCCTAAACGTATGTCCTTTGTTAAGTTGTTTTTAAAACTTGGAAATAGTGCTGTTCAAGAAACAATGTGTTTTTTTCTAAAACTTGCATCAGCAAAAGATTTGCTGTGTTAAGATCACTATATTTCCTGCTTTCAGGATCAAGTATAGTTGCTAAGTAAAGTCTGTTTTTTACTACAGTTTTGCATTGTTATATGTAGTAGACAGTTTTAAAAAATGTTGTTGCTTCTACCTACTTGCAGGTTATGGTGTAAAATGCATGGATGAACCTGGAAGGCAACACATTTCTGAAACAGACAAAATTCCAAATTGAACAAGGACTCATTTGTGATTGGTTGTCCAAAAGAAACTAATCATGGGGTCTCTTTCCCGTGCCTTTTTTCATGCCCTTCTCCGTACTATTGCTACCATGCTAACTTTGTTCTAACTCCGCATCTAATTTGTTTATATGGTGTGTGACTACAGGGGTCCGCCCCCAGCAGGGATTGTTAGAATTGCTAACTAGCCACGGATAAGTAAGATCTGTTTGTTTTTCCTGGATTCAGTTTTTGGCTTGATAGTTTTCTTGGTTCTTCAGGACAATAGCTCTGTTCTGTGTTGACCGACAGAGCCCCCTGCCATTGGTGGGTGTGGAGGTTCGCTGTCCTTTTGCCTTTGTTTTGAGGCTGAATATGCATGTTACGCACTTGGTTTATTTAAAACCTGCACCTAGTGTATAGATCCTGCTGGTATATACCACAGGACCTTCCTCAATCAAGTATTCGGAGGAGGTGGAGGTCCCTCTCTTTTCACCCCATTTGTGCACGTGATAGACTGTGTGTATTTTCCTGTTGCACCTAGTGTACACACACAAGTTTGTTTCTGAAGCGACCGTTGGGAATCTACTTGATGGGCCTTTCGGCCAACCTCTGCACTTGGTTATGGGATGTGGGTCGTATTGAACAGGCGAACAAACGGTTTGATCTATATTTGAATGTTTTTCATGCTCTGTTTTGTTTTTACAGACCCTATTCATGCCGGTGTGAGACATAAGTACGGCTACACCCCTGCATCCACAGCACACCTTAGTGTGTGTGCTGATACTTCACGAGGCCTTCTAATTTGGTCCCACTGCACTGTTGGTCCTGAAGAAAGTCTTTTGAATTTGATGAATAGGCTGAAACATGTAGATCACTATTTGGATACTAGTAACCATTATATTCCTTATATCCACCATTTCTTGTTTTTAACCTTGTCCAGGGACCTCAAAATTAAAGTAGTTCTCTCTCTACGGAGGATCCTAGATGCATTTTTATCTCACACTTTGTTCTCACTGCCTTCACAAAAATCACCCGCTCCACTGTAATCATGCGTCATAGCACACCTGGGTTGCAATCAGTCGCCCAGGTGGGAACCCAGTGATGAAGCATGCCATCAACGAGGTTGGTGGGTGAGGGTTCTTTTTAAAAAACCTAATGGTTTCTCCTTCCCATTCACTTGGCACCATCATTTCGAAAGACAGGCCTTTGATATCAATATTTCCTGGTAAAACGTAGGGCCTGATTACGAGTTTGGTGTATGGGATACTCCACCACAAATGTGACCCATATCTCGTCCACCGTATTACAAATTCCAGTGGATACAATGGGAATGCAATTTGACAGATGGAATATCCATCACTTTTGTGATGTAGTAACTACACATTTTATAGTTAAATTTTCTGTATACACTTTTACAGCAATTGTGAGGAGACAATTGGGGCAGGCAATTTCAACACATCAAAGGTATAAGGAAATCTATTATTAACAATGTAACAACTAAACTCCATTCCTTTCACATCCAGCAAGTCTGAAATTATACATTCTGACCCCATGTCTTTCTTCTTCAATATACAATATATCTGTATATCTGGCATAAATTACACTAATGTTCCAACAAAGTCAACCCAAAAAATACATACAGATGAATTTCATAAACACAATGATACTTGGTGCCCAGATAATTGTACTTTGATATGTGCCCAGAGAGCCAAAACAGCAAATAATCTAAGTTGGTAAAAGTGAGACATGGGCCTATAACTTTTATTTTACTCATAAGTCCCAAGCGCTGATTGTGCCACCAATTTAAGTAGCCCTGTAAAACATGCCTCAAACCTGCCATTGCAGCCTGTTTGTGCAGTTTTAAACTGACATTTCAAACTGACAAAATAAACCTTTTGCTGGCACAAACCTTCCTTTTTAATACATAAAGTCACCGCTAGGGTAGTCCCTGAGAATCCCAGAGGGCAGAATGTAGTGTATTTAACATCAAGGGCACATGCTTTTACGTTTTACATGTCTTGGTAGTGAATTCATTTTTCACTATTGAATGGCCTGCAAGCAGTGGTAAAGTATGCATAGTCCTAAATCCAGCAAAAACAAAGTCAGGATAACAGGATGATTTAAGTCAAAAAGTTAGAGAAAAAACCTTATCAAGGATGCAAGGTTGAACATGTGTCCTCTCCCCAGCTGAAAATAGGTAGAACTGCCCAATCCCTTGGAGTTGTCATCACTAAGGCTGAAAAACCTGAAGAGACCATTAGTATTGGTGTGGTCTGTTCCAGGAAGGTATTCTACCGTAAAGTCCATCCTCTGTAAGAAGATGGACCACCACAAGAGTTTACGATTCTCACCCTTCATCTGCTTCAGCCGTCTGGGGGCCTGTAGTCTGTCTGAACCTGGTTGTGAGCAAGAAACAGGTATAGTCTCAGCTTAATCAATGCTTAGACCACTGCAAAGGCTTCCCTATATATTTCACTCCACCTCTGTTCCCTGGGAAGTAAACTCCTACTGGTGGTGGTTTCAGATTGATCCAGGCCCTCTTTGTTTAGCTGTCCCTATGCCATGCTCTGAGGCATCTGTCTGCATAATGAATTCTCTAGAGAACAGGGCCTGCAGCACAGGTGCTGTGCACATGGCCTTCTTCAAGGTATAAAAAGCATTCTGGCATGCCTCCGTCTGGGCTGTGCCTTAGAAGAGCAACACTTTGCCATACCCCTTGACGAATCTCCTGTAGTATCCAATGAGGCCTCCGAAGTCTCTACCTTGGTCTGGGTTTTGGGGGTTCCCAAGTCACAATGGTTTGGATTTGGCCTGGAGAGGCTGCACATAGCCTACTCCCACTTAGTGTTCCAAGTAGACCACTGAACCCTGCCCTAGCTGGCTCTTACTGGCCTTGATAGTCAGGCCTGCTGTCTGCAGAAACTGAAGCACTTCCTGAGGTAGCACAGGTGGTCCTCCCTGATCTTTGTGAATTCATGGAAAATGAAAACTGGGAAACCACATTGGAGGAAACCTGATCATAAAAAAATTGTTTTAATGAAAGAAAATGTTAGGGAAATACAAAAACATTGAAAATTAAAGGGAACATTTTAAAGGAAAGATAATTCTATGGAAACATTCATAATGTAAGCTTGAGTGGAGTTTTGGACTACTGTGGGGTTTTTGAGGTTCTGGGAGGGGTAACTTTCTGTGTCATGATGGGATTTTAGGGGTTATGGATAATTGTAATTTGGCCATAGATAGGGATGTTGAGGGTTCAGAGATTCATTGAGTGAAGGGATGTGAGGGGTATTTAAGGTTCACAGATGAGTGTCATTTAAGTGTGTGAGATATTTTTAGGTTTCGGGGATGGGTGAAGTATAAGAGTGTTGAGGGGTTTTAGCGTTCATGGATGGAGGGGGTTTAGGGCTGGTGAGGGTTTTTAAGTTTCAATTACGGGCAGTGGTTGGGGTAGTGAAGAGTTTTCCAGGGTTTAGGATGGGGTGGAGTTTAGGGTGGTGAGGGGTTTTAAGGGTTCAGGGATGGGTGGATTGTAGATGTAGAAATAGTATTTTTAGGGTTCTGTGATGAGTATTGTAGGGTTATGAGGAGTTTTTATGGGTCATTGATGGCTGGAATGTAAGGAAGGTGAGGGTTTTTTAGGGTTCAGGGATGGGTGGATTTCGGGTGTGTTGCTGCGTTTTAAAAGGTATGGGATGGGTGGGGTTTAGGCATAGAAAGGGGTTTTTAAGGATCATTAATAGGTGGAGTTGGGGTAGTCAGTTAATATATGGCTCAGTGATGATGGATTTTTAGGGTACAAAGGGCATAAAATAGGGCTTTTAGGCTTCAGGAAGGAGTGCAATTTAAGTGTTGGAAGGGATGATTTTAGTGGGCAAGAAATGATGGTGTTTAGGGGTTGTGAGGGGTCGGCGTTGTATGGTGTTTATAAGTGGTGATGGGTCAGTGAACTTCAAACATTGTTTAACAATGTGAAAGTTATAAATATTAAATAATATCCCCTTAAGTAAAGCACTGAAATAAATATCTCAGCCAAAACTGTTTCTTAAAGTATCACGTGCAGCCATTGTATTCACACTTAAAAAATAAGCATTCAAAAGCCAATTTCAATTGCCATGAAAAGGTAAATGCCATTCATTCTGAAAATTTTCATTAAAGAGTTTAGCTGAAATGGTATTTCATGAAATCAATGTTCTATTAAATCTCAAACAACCAGTCCTCCTAGCTAGAACTAAGGACCACAATATTGTCTAAGTGGGCAGCACTGGAGTTCTCCAATCCAGCCAGGACCTGCTTCACCTACCTCTAGAAGGTGGCAGGACGTTCTTCAACCTGAAGGACATTATCCAGCTCGGGAAGTATTTTTTTGGGGTTGAGAACGTGGACTTCTCTTTGGACCCCTCATTCAGGGTAATCTGCCAGTATCCAGACATTAAATCAAACGTGCTGATGAACTTGACAGCTCCCAACCGTTTTATGAGCTCATCAGCTCGGGGGATCAGGTATGCATCAGTCTTTATGACTGCCATGAGTCCCCGGTAATCCATGCAGAACCTAAGTTCTGGGGTGGTACCAGGAGGAGCAGCCTTGGGGCCCAAAACCACTGGGTTGGACCAAGGACTGTTTGTGGGCTCAATGGCCCCAAGTGCCAGCATTTTAGAGACAACATCTTTTATGCTGGACCTCACCTTATCAAATAGACTGTAGATTTTACTCTTTACATGCATACTGTCCCAAGTAGCAATATCATGGGCGGCCCATGTAGTGAGTCGTTGGGTAAGACAGAAGAGAGAGCAGCAAACTGGCCAGCAACTGGTGGCAGTCTTTCTTTTTCTCTAGTGTCAGAGGAGAGGCTGACACCCTCCAATGACTCATCCTTCTCCTCGGGAGGAAGGAGGTCATAGAGAAGTTCACTCTCCTCCTTCACTTCATCATCCTAGGCCAAAGGCATGGTTACTTCAGACTAAGCATGGGCGGATTTTGCGGATCCACGATCCGCGGATTTTGCGGATTTGCGGATCGTGGATCCGCAAAATCGGCGTATTTGCGGATTTGCGGATCCGCGGATTTGCCCTGCTGAATGAGTCACTGCATTTGAGCTTCAACTAGTTTCAGCGACCATGTGTGTGTTACTATGCAATCGCCCCGAGGGGCGCAGGGTCCCTTGGGTGAGCTGTCCATCATAGTGGGTCAATGGCGGGAAGACGGTGCACACTGCAAGTGTGTGTGGGGGGGCTTCCATGCGAGTGCACATGCACAGCTGATTTTCGACGGTAGATTTGGGAAGAAGGCACACCTGCCCAGCTTCGACGACGCTCACGATTGTTTTTGGGCTGATGAATGAGTCACTGCATTTGAGCTTCAACTAGTTTCAGCGACCATGTGTGTGTTACTATGCAATCGCCCCGAGGGGCGCAGGGGTCCCTTGGGTGAGCTGTCCATCATAGTGGGTCAATGGCGGGAAGACGGTGCACACTGCGAGTGTGGGGGGGGCTTCCATGCGAGTGCACATGCACAGCTGATTTTCGACGGTAAATTTGGGAAGAAGGCACACCTGCCCAGCCTCGACGACGCTCACGATTGTTTTTGGGCTGATGAATGAGTCACTGCATTTGAGCTTCAACTAGTTTCAGCGACCATGTGTGTGTTACTATGCAATCGCCCCGAGGGGCGCAGGGGTCCCTTGGGTGAGCTGTCCATCATAGTGGGTCAATGGCAGGAAGACGGTGCACACTGCGAGTGTGTGGGGGGGGGCTTCCATGCGAGTGCACATGCACAGCTGATTTTCAACGGTAGATTTGGGAAGAAGGCACACCTTCCCAGCCTCGACGACGCTCACGATTGTTTTTGGGCTGATGAATGAGTCACTGCATTTGAGCTTCAACTAGTTTCAGCGACCATGTGTGTGTTACTATGCAATCCCCCCGAGGGGTACAGGGGTCCCTTCAGCTCCGGGCCACAGGAACAGCACGAGGATTGCGCTCGTGAAAGTCAAGGATGCAAAGGCCTCTATCCAGCATCACAGCTGATTTTCGACTGTAGATTTGGGAAGAAGGCACACCTGCCCAGCCTCGACGACGCTCACAATTGTTTTTGGGCTGATGAATGAGTCACTGAAGTCACAGGAAGGGCATGTTGTAAATATTTTACGATGGCGCCGGCAAGCTGCCAGCGCCATCCTAAAATAGTTACTAAATTAGCTTCAACAGGAAGCTCTAATAGATAAAATAAAGCAGGTGCTCGAGCACCTGCTTTATTTTATCTATTAGAGCTTCCTGTTGAAGCTAACTTAGTAACTATTTTAGGATGGCGCTGGCAGCTTGCCGGCGCCATCGTAAAACAGTTACAACAGGCCAGCCAGGCTTCAACTTTTGCCCCCGGAATCCGCCGCTCGCGGATTTGCGAATTCTCGGTAAATTCGCGGGAGTTCGCGGATCGCGAATTTACCGAAAATTCGCAAAATCCGCGAGCGGAACGGATTTTGCGCTCACCCCTACTTCAGACCTATAGAAGTGGGGTTTGAGGTGATTGATGTGCAAAACCCTTAAAGGGTTCCTGGGAGTCTTGAGGTCCACCAGGGAGGTGAACTCAATATTACACTGTTTCACCTCATAGGCCACTCTGAAACTTGACCAGAGTGGCCTTCTGGTCACACCACTATTTCATGACCTTCTGGCAGGCTTCTAGATTCCCTTTGGCCTTCTTTCAGAATTGCTTGATCTGGGTATGGAGTGCCAGCATGTAGCTGACCAAATCCTGGGGGGCTTTTCAGGGAGCTCGCTACCAAACCTCCTTCACCAGGTTTAGATTACCTCACACAGAGTGCCCGTACAGAAGCTCAATGGAGCTGAATCCAACCCCCTTCTTTGGTACCTCCTTGTACGTAAACAGCAAGTATGACAAGAGGACACCCCACTCCCGACTCAAGGGCTCCGATAGGCCTATCATCATGCCATTCACATTGTTCAGCCTATCAACAAGGCCATTAGTTTGGGGATGGTAGAGTGTGGAAACCTTTTATATTGCGCCACACTCCTCCCACATGGCCGTCATGTACGCAGACATGAAGTTGGTATCGCGATTAGACACTACTTCCTTGAGGAACCCCACACAGGTAAATATCCCCATCAGTGCCCTGGACACTGTGGACGAAATCACTGACCTCAGAGGTACAGCCTACGGGTCCCAGGTGACATGGTCAACTAAGCCCAGGATGAACCTGTTGTCTAAGGTTATCTTAGGGTCCAGAAGCCCAAGAATGTTGATGCCCACCCTTTCGAATGGAGAGCTAATGACAGGAAATAGCTTCAGGGGAGATTTGTGCTTCCCTCCTTACTTGCAGATGGTGTGGCAAATAGTGCATGACCTGCATAACATGAGGCCATTCTCATTCTTTGCAATAAAAGAGGGTGACAACATTTTAAAGGTCTTCTCCTGCTCTAGATGACCTGCCAGGTGAACATCACGAGCCAGCTCTAGTAGGAAGGCCATGTAGCACTGGGGGAATACCAACGCAAGGGTTGCACCGGCCTCAGGAACATTAGGCTTGCCATACAGGAGAACATTCTCCCAATAGAACAGGTGATTACCAGAGGTGTCGCCAGCAGCCTGGATCTCGCTTGCCACCGTAGGTCCTTCTATGCCTCCATAACAAGCTTCCTGGGGTCAGTGAGTTTACTGTCAGTAAGGTGTTGGCTCAGATCTGCAAAACAAAGACTAAACATGTGCTCTTGTGCAATCATATATGGTATAAAGTCCTGGATAATCCTTCACTTCACTGCCCTTCATCCAACCATCAAGGAATGGATCAGGGAATACTTCTCAGGTAGACATCTTTGCTCCAGGAATGCCAGACTTATTGCCACTTTGCATTTTCAAAAGCAATGGAGGGGAGGTTCCTCCTTTTCCATCAAAGCAACGGGAATGTGTAATCAGTTTCTGGTATATCTGAGGTTTATATCAGAAGAAAATATATTTAAAAAGAGCTGAAAACATTCATATTCAGATTGTTGTGGTGTCAGCATTGTTTTGGTTTATGGTTCCAACTTGATCTTTACCTAAAGCACCAGGACACTCTTTGTGAGTAGCTGTGCGCTATAGAAGTAATTTCATTAATTCAGTGCCTTGCAAAAGGAATCTACACAATCTACCTAGGTTGCTGGTCCAGCTTCCAACTATCCGTAAGCTACAGTATGACTTCTCTGGGGTGAGGCCATATTTTCTGACAAGGGTTTCCTTCATTGGCCAAATTCCAGATGACCACATTTGGCGACCTGTTCCCGAGAGAGCATATTTTCTCACACACAGAGGACCCCCTTCTCCACTCGGCCTCTATGATGGACCATTTTGTACTACTGAGAGTGCAGAGGGCATTGCTTGCATGTGTGGACAGTAATCGTTTGGAGCCCCCGGACTTCACTTTTTTAACTGGGGTTATTAAGGATGGTGATGGGAGCCACTTAGTGGCCCGGATGTATAAGGCGGCAGTGCCATTGCTCCCATGCCGTGATGTGAGTGTGCGGGCAGCATAAGAACATGATCTTGGGTCCCCCTGACGGATGTGCAGTAGAGGCGGTGTTATACTCAAATACGCCACATGTCTCCCAACCCCAAGCATAAACTGCAACATTTCAACATTCTGTGGAGGGCATACATGACCCTTAGTAAATTGCATCGTATGAATCCCTCTCATCCGCACACGTGCCTGAGGTGACCTTCCCTAGTCTTGAGGATTATTGGAGGTCGATTTTTAGGTAGTTGTCCCAGTTGGTGGATGTTAAGATTGCGCCAAGGCCTCTATTGACATTATTAGGATATATTCATGATCTCCCGAAATCCGAACTCCACTTTGTTGCCATAGCGCTTCTTCTTGCCAAGCGTGAAATAGCTATCAAGTGGCCCGGCTTGCGCCCCCCCCTACTCTCATTGCATGGCTTAATAGTATGACATTTTGTAACACCACCAATGACACATATGCGCAGCTGAAACCGCAGGCTTCTCAGCCCGTGGACATCTGGCAACCACTCTAAATGTATCTCTTGGCAGAGCAGGGTAGTAATGGCCCTCCCACTCCGGAACCGGCTAACCCTCCTGGGCCTGCAAATTTGTAAAGGTATAAGTGTTTTGTGCTGTGCACCCTTCTCTCAGGACTAATGTGTTTAACAACTAGTCCTTCTGTCGAGAAAACCTACGTGTGAACTATATCTGGTATTGCACGAGTCTTCTTGCCATATCTGTATATAATACACTGCTGTATAGGATGGTATCACATGATTTTCACTGTGTTGCTACACAGTAATGCTATGAACACTATGTGTTCTTTATTTTGTTAATTAAATTGTGAAGTAATGAACAAAGGATTTACGACTGTGCACAGGCTATTGATTCCAGTTTAGTTCTTTTGTAGCGTGCCGCAGAGGTATCACCTCGTCCTCCTTGAGGTGTTCAAGTTAAATAATCACCACTGCATCCCTGCAAATTGAGGGACGACCTTCTGGGCGCAACTTGAAGTTGAAATCGCTTATGCGATATTTTCAATCTGATCAATATAATCCAATTGTTGTATTCAATCAATAAACATCATCCAATTTGGGTTATAACTGGTATATTTATTCCATCTTCTATAGTTTCAAATTGTCATGTTGTACATCACATTCAATTTATATCAGATATTCTCGCAAGGTCCCAATGCATTTCGTGCCATCAGGCACTTCATCAGGGGAATCTGTAAATTAATATATATGATGAGGACCCACATTCTCGTATCTCGTATAACAAAATACTATAACATCCTGTTTAAACAATAGTGAGAATCTACCTCTCAAAACATGTCTCCAATAATTTACACTTACAAAGTACAATGCGTATTAAATAAAGCATTAGTATGACAGTAAACTATTGTACAAATTTACAGCAAGTGGGCAGCAACGTCATAAAAGAAAATGATAATGGCTGTTCATAAATCATAAAAATTTTTAATTGTATATTCTAAATTCATTCACTATGAGTATTATGCGCGGTTATGACCTGTGAAATTCGTCGTGAAAATGGTGTTTCCACAAGACGAGTGCATAGTACGTTAGTGGCGCATAATTTTAAACTGTAGACGATAGTGACGAAGTGAACTCGGATACCATGTGGGTTTAGAGTGTCAAATAAGTGCCTACTATAATTAATTACTGTATTAATTTACAGATTCCCCTGATGAAGTGCCTGATGGCATGAAATGCATTGGGACCTTGCGAGAATATCGGATATAAATTGAATGTGATGTACAACATGACAATTTGAAACTATAGAAGATGGAATAAATATACCAGTTATAACCCAAATTGGATGATGTTTATTGATTGAATACAACGATTGGATTATATTTATCAGACTGAAAATATCGCATAAGCGATTTCAACTTCGAATTGCGCCCAGAGGGTCGTCCCTCAATTTGCAGGGACGCAGTGGTGATTAGTTAATTAAATTGTGAAAATCAATTAAAAAACATTTTTTTTAAAGGATGCCGGGTCTACCTGTAAGTGATAACTTTCAAAGGGGAGCAGAAAGAAATGTCAAGTTTGGTCTCTAGAGAATTGTAATTTAAAACCCTCTTTAAAGTCGGATTTTAAGTCATAATTCCAAAAATGCCACTTTTAGAAAGCTGCCATTTTCTTGTCCCAATCATTTGATGCCTGCAGCCTGTATCCTGAGTCACATGACTAGGTGAATCTGGCAGTTGGTCTTTCTGCATTGCTCCCAGACGGTGACCCAAATAGGAAATAACTGTTCCCAAGATGGGCCATCTCTGACTTGGTGAGGGGGAGGAGCTGTCGCTTACCACACTTGCACATCACAAAGGTTCTGCCTCAGCATGCGCACAAAGGGTTTCACACTAGTAGTTTGTGCCCTCAGACAAGCTGGGGCCAGGTCACAGAGGCAAGACATTTCAAACGCCTTTGGGGTGGAAACCTCCAGAACTTTCTCCTACTTCAAAGTAGGCACCATGTTTAAATAGTGAACCCTCAGACCCAGCTCTTCAGTACACCGCTGGACCTGTGGAAGACTCAGAAGGACTCCTGTGCTGCTCTATTGTCAGGAGGACTGCTGCTCTGCTCCCTGATACTCTACTCCAATACTGCCATGCTGCTTTGCTGCTTGAGTGAAAAGGACTGTACTTGCATTGTGAACCCAGGACTACCAGAGTGTCTTCAAGGGCTAGTTGGCTGGCCTCCTGATCAGCTCCTCAGGGGAGAAAAGTCTCCGGCCACCTTGAACCCAGCAGCTTGGCTGTCTCTGCTGTGAATCCTTCCCCCAAGTGGTGCCAACCCGGTCCTAAACTCTTGGAAGTGGGCCTAAAGGTGCTCGGTCTGCACCCAGCTGTGGTCGAAGCAGGACTGATGCAGTGTGATACATCGCCTCGCAGTTTAGCATCAGAATCGCCACTGTGCAATGCATTTCCCATGCAGGACCATGCAGCTCCTTGGAATGTATTCTTTTCCCTATTCTTTAATAAAAAATACTTTATCTTGCCTGTGTGGCATATAGTTTAACTGTTACCACCTTCCCACACCATCTAGAGCAGGGGTCTTCATACTGGGGGGCGGGCCCCCTTAGGGGGGCCTCAAATGATCCAGGGGTGGCGCCAGGCTCTGGTCAAAAGAAGCCTTTTGCTGATAACAGGGCTTTAATTTAAGCTGAAAAAAATGAGCAGCAGTAAACTGCTCTATATTGGGGCACCACTAACATGTTTTGTATCAAAGCTGGGAGTATGTGTCAAAAGGGAAGGGACTCCACCCCCAGTAATTCCTTTAAATACCTGTAAACGGTAGCAAGACTGCACTGCTAACTCCTGAGGCAAAAAGCCGGGAGGTTTTTAATTGCTATTTTAAAACTTGTAATTGTGTACTGTGTATTGATTTTAAGAATACCTGCTATTTGCACTCTCCTCATTCCCACTGCAGCTGAAGACTAGCTGTTGGGAAAACAAAACCCACTCGTTCTTGGCGCCATTGACTGCCGAGGAGAACGATGGCCACGCCCATCTCTTGCTGGCCACGCCCCCTCGGCCGTGATAAATAGGGCGCGCTGACTCTCGCGCTGCTCCATTGCACTGCTAACTCCTGAGGCGAAAAGCCGGGAGGTTTTTAATTGCTATTTTAAAACTTGTAATTGTGTACTGTGTATTGATTTTAAGAATACCTGCTATTTGCACTCTCCTCATTCCCACTGCAGCTGAAGACTAGCTGTTGGGAAAACAAAACCCACTCGTTCTTGGCGCCATTGACCGCCGAGGAGAACGATAGCCACGCCCATCTCTTGCTGGCCACGCCCCCTCGGCCGTGATAAATAGGGCGCGCTGACTCTCGCGCTGCTCCATTGCACTGCTAACTCCTGAGGCGAAAAGCCGGGAGGTTTTTAATTGCTATTTTAAAACTTGTAATTGTGTACTGTGTATTGATTTTAAGAATACCTGCTATTTGCACTCTCCTCATTCCCACTGCAGCTGAAGACTAGCTGTTGGGAATACAAAACCCACTCGTTCTTGGCGCCATTGACCGCCGAGGAGAACGATAGCCACGCCCATCTCTAGCTGGCCACGCCCCCTCGGCCGTGATAAATAGGGCGCGCTGACTCTCGCGCTGCTCCATTGCACTGCTAACTCCTGAGGCGAAAAGCCGGGAGGTTTTTAATTGCTATTTTAAAACTTGTAATTGTGTACTGTGTATTGATTTTAAGAATACCTGCTATTTGCACTCTCCTCATTCCCACTGCAGCTGAAGACTAGCTGTTGGGAAAACAAAACCCACTCGTTCTTGGCGCCATTGACCGCCGAGGAGAACGATAGCCACGCCCATCTGTTGCTGGCCACGCCCCCTCGGCCGTGATAAATAGGGCGCGCTGACTCTCGCGCTGCTCCATTGCACTGCTAACTCCTGAGGCGAAAAGCCGGGAGGTTTTTAATTGCTATTTTAAAACTTGTAATTGTGTACTGTGTATTGATTTTAAGAATACCTGCTATTTGCACTCTCCTCATTCCCACTGCAGCTGAAGACTAGCTGTTGGGAAAACAAAACCCACTCGTTCTTGGCGCCATTGACCGCCGAGGAGAACGATAGCCACGCCCATCTCTTGCTGGCCACACCCCCTCCTACGTCATTAGCGACCATCATAAATCATGTGCCTATACCGGAAGCGCAGCGGACGAGCGCAGCGGGCACGCCGATTGCGCGCCGAAGGCGCGCCCAAGGCAAGCTCGTTTGCGCTCGTCCGCGACAAGGACGCGCCTAGCGCCACAAACCCTGCCCTATACAGCCCACACTCTCCCTGCTACACCCGGGATGCACTGCTTAATCTTCAAAGGTATGCGCATGAAGGTAAGCTCACCTTTGAAGAGACTGCTTCTCCATTAACCGACTTCACCCACAAGGGCCTAATTGTAGGAGGCCTCTTGAATGTCCGCTCCTTACCGAAGCATGCCACTGAAATCAACCTTCTCATAGACTCACATCATCTGGATGTACTTTTTCTAACTGAGACTTGGACACATGCAAACTGCGAAACTGACCTTGCAGCTGCCTGTCCGCTAAACTTTAATATTCTTCATCTCCCCAGACCCAAAGGCCGCGGTGGCGGAGTTGGCGTCATCTTTCGAGCCTCGTGGCAAATGAACACCTTAGAAATTGACCCTGTACTCGGAATCGAGCTCCTTGGTCTGACTATAAACTGCCACCAAGGAGTCACCTTTACAGTGATTATCTGCTATCGCCCACCTGGGGCTTTTTCTCTTTCGCAACAGCAAGCACTCCTCACGACTATCACTAACATGGCTACCTCTCATAACAAACTTATACTCCTAGGAGATTTTAATCTCTGGCCAAACGGCAGCCTAGACACAGGCCTAGACAACCTTCTGCGGTCCTGTGATAGTGTGGGACTTCACCAACTGATAAAGGACCCCACTCACTCTGCAGGTAACCAGCTCGATCTCATCTTTTCAAGCCCGGGTCTAACTCAAGTAGGTGACATTCTACCTATGAGCTGGACAGACCACTCGCTCATCAAACTCTATATCAATAATGCCACAATACGTAAGCCTAAAAATCACTCGCCACCACAATTTTCTTATCGGAACTGGAAAGCTTAAGAGAAACTCAGGATTTCCACCAAAGTCTTCAAGGTGGAGGACAGTTTTTCCCCCACCAGCTCGGTGGAAGATAATTATAGATCCCTTAGTTTGAGAATTACCTCCATCGCGGACTCTGTTGCCCCTCTTAAACTCTGTAAACCTAAAGGTAGAGCACCTGCCCCCTGGTACAATGACTCTCTGAAAACACTCAAATCAGCCTGCAAACAGGCTGAGAGAAAGTGGAGACATGGATATTGCAACAACAATAAAATCCTCTGGAAAAAGTCTCTCTGTGACTACAAATTCGTTATCGCAGAGAGCAAAGCGAACTACTACTGCGCCACTATAGCTAATGCGGCCAACAGTCCAAAAAGTATATTCCAGATCCTGGACAATATCCTACATCCTGACTGCGTTAAAAACCCCATTTCTCCATCTCAGTCCCTTTGTGACAGCCTTGCTCAGTTTTTCACCGACAAAATTGAGACTATTATCAACAATCTGGCAGTGCCCTCGTTGCACACCCATCTCTCCCTTCCCGAAGCTAGCACCAACAACCCTGACCCTCTGAGGTCAGCCTGCCCTCCTGCGAATAGGCTACTGGTTTTCCCTCTCATTTCTCAAACAGAGTTTGAAAGTGTTGCACAGGGCATCACCTCGGGATCCCCCCTTGATCCGCTACCGCCGAAAATCTGGAAAGCATGCGGGCACGAACTATTTCACACTCTCCGGATGATCTGTAATCAATCCCTTAGCTGCGGCTTCGTCCCCCGCCCTTGGAAGCAAGCGCTTATCACCCCGCTTTTAAAGAAACCCACGCTAAACCCAGAATGTTTGTCCAATTTCCGCCCCATATCACTCCTGCCTTTCCCGGTGAAGGTGCTTGAACGCTGGGTTAGTAAATGCCTCTCAACCCACCTCGAGCAGCACCACATTCTGGATGAATTCCAATTTGGTTTTCGTCCAGCCCACGGCACTGAAACTGCTGTGCTCACTGCCATGGAGGAGCTTCGAATGCGCGCAGACAGGGGCCAAGCTGTGGCCCTGATTTTATTAGACCTGTCTGCCGCATTCGACACTGTTAATCATGGGATACTGCTCCAGCGGTTGAGAGAGGCAGGGATCGATGGCTCAGCCCTGATTTGGTTTCACTCCTACCTCAGCGAAAGAAAACAAGCTGTATCCCTTCCCCCTTTCCAATCGGTCCTTTCCCCTGTCCCGCACGATGTTCCCCAGGGTTCCTCTATTAGCCCGATTCTTTTTAATGTCTACTTGAAACCATTGGTCATGTTAATTAAATCACATAACATGACCACAGTAAACTATGCGGACGACACCCAGCTCCTCTTCTCTTGGGAAGGCCAAGATTCCATCCCCTTGCAAGCCTTCCATGACTGTCTAAGAGACACTGCGAGCTGGTTGCACCAGAACTCCCTCCAGTTCAATGCCTCGAAAACCGAGGTATTGTTCTGTCCCGCGAGTCGGATACCCCGCCCTCTGCCCGCTGAGTTCTGGCCCCCGGAAAATTCCAACAACCCGCCACCTGTCACCAATGTCCGCAACTTGGGCGTCATGCTAAATCACCAACTGAGCATGGAAACGCAGGTCTCAAGAACAGTCGCCACCTGCTCTGGCCTTATGCGCTCACTGCGCAAGATCTTGCCTTTGCTACCTTCTTCCGCCAGAGCATTAGTAGTCAGGTGCACTATTCTCAGTCGCCTTGACTACTGTAACGGCCTGCTGCTTGAATCTCCCGCGACTTTACTGGACAGACTCCAACGAGTTCAGTCAGCAGCAGCCAAACTGGCTCTCGGCTGGACCAGGAGATCCTCGGCCACGGCTGCACTGGCCGAGCTGCACTGGTTGCCCTTGAAGCAACGCATTGCCTTCAAGGCCCTCTGCCTGGTCTTTAAGGCACTACATGGTGCAGGACCCAGACCTCTTCAACGTCTGTTCTCTTGGTATACCCCCACCAGAACACTCAGGTCCACAACTGCCTGCCTGGCGAGAGTGCCCAGATATAAGAAGGCTAGGATGGGGGGAAGATCGTTCAGAGTAGCTGCTGCCAAGTTGTGGAACAGTCTGCCTTTCGACATTCGTCAAATCCCTCACCTTCTCCCCTTCAGGAAACGAATCAAAACATGGCTCTTTCCTTCACCCCTCTAAACAGGTTAGTCATAATCCATTCCCCCCCCCCGTCAATAAACCCCAGGAGTAGCTAACAGCGCCAGGATACCTGCCAGGTGACAGTCGCGCTCTATAAATGTTTTAAATAAATAAAAGAAATAAATAAATAAGACCTGCCTGATCACAATAGTGTATTTGTTTGCATTTTTACAATAGTAACAAAACTTAACTGCAATGTTTAAATAAGTCTAGACATATTTAGGCAATGCTAATTTAATAGAATAATTGTGAAACAATTGTAGGGAGGGGGTTGGTGATTTATTTTTCCACTGGGGGCTCACAGCCTTAAAAAGTTTGAAGACCATTGATCTAGAGAGACAGGGGCATAATAGACACATTCTTGCCCAGGTAAGTAATTATAATATGCAGAGGCCTCAATTGTGTATGATTGTTAGTCTCTGAAGTGTGTTTGCTACAACCTTCTCTATCATTTGATGACGACAGTTCTCAGAAGAATAATAGCATCTGGTGGTGCAGAAGTCAAATGGCGCCTTGCCTGAGTTGTAAACAAGGCACAGGGGAATGTGATATCATATTTTTGCTGTGTTTAATGTACACACTATGAGAGACATACCTGAAGTATTTTCCTCAAAGCAAGACAAAACAAACGCAAGCTGCTTATTTCAGGATACTACTGGCAGCTACCGTCTTAGGTGGCCCTAAATGCATACCAGAAAGAGAACGAGAGAGGTGCAATGTAAACGGTTTTGAGTGATTCTAAACACAGTACGTGTTTCACCAGAATCAATTTTAAGTACATCTTAAGGAAGAACCGGAGCAAAATGTCAAATCCAGTGTTTTAAAGAAATAAAAACATAACGTTTTCCCCTGTGGTGGATTTTACCTCATGATCTTGCTAACGCGGGATTACTGGTTACTAGTTACCTTACCAAATCCCAAACTATGTCGACTGAATCGTTGGTACCTGTCATTGAGTAAAAGGTAATCTTACAATAAATCAATCAATTTAAGAACTTACACCACTCTAAATGACCACTGACCAAATTTTAAGTTTCAAAGATTTAATATAAAGTCAGAGATAACTGAAGATACAAACTTCTCAAAATGAGATTAAGAAGATAAATCGGTATCACTATGAACATGAACTTTTTGAATAGTCTGAGTCTGAAAAACAAAATAATAAGTACAAGCTCAAAAACCATAAGGGTTGCCAAAATGGATACAAGTTGCAACCTCAAAGTCATTACAGAAAAGAAAATTAAGGTTAGTCTGTCCCTACACTATACTAAGTGACATCCCTACTTAGCAAGATCTTTACCCCTCTAGGTGTCAGCCGTGGTGACTTCCTAAGAAGATCACGCACTTCTCTTTGTCTCTTCTCTGATAATGGGTCTCTCCTGATCAGCCTATCTGCCTACCCATCCGCTTCCTTAGGCTCCCAAAATCATCTGCTCTGCTCTCCTCCCGGGTCTCTTTCCCTAATACCAAATCACATTTCCAAAAGAAACGCCCCTTGGGACGCCCCTCACGTGGTACATCTTTGCGCGGCAAACTCCATGATGGTACTCTTGAAGACCCTCGTTAAAGTTGACCTTGGTTCCCAGGCTTCTTCTCCAGTGCGCTGATACCCCCTGAAATTCCTGGAAACTCCTACAGGCCTGCGCAAGGCGCCACTGAACAAAGTCCCTTTCATTCGAGCTGATTAGGACCCTCGCACCTGCATACAGCTCGTCCTGCAGTGGGCCTCAAATTCCAAACTCCACCATATCTATAGGTCGTAAAATATAAGCGAAGCTCTGTACTTGACACCTCTCGACTTCTCCTCTAACGAGCACATGGCACATCAAAGAGACATCACTATCTGTTCAGGCCTACTTGATTTACATGAAGCGGGTCCCTGCACTCTTAAAACGTTAACTTGATTTAAACAGTAAACATTCTTAACTAGCATACGTTTCTAAAATAACACATCTATAAAGCATATACTTTTAACCCTAAGTTCAATAGTACATTTAGAAGAACCATGTCAACCTTGTCTCACATTAATTTAGCAGCACGTTTAGATTTGCTTGTGAATTGCCATGAGGCCTACACAATATACTGGTTTTTAGAGTTACATTCAACTCTTACATTATTCCTTTAACATGAGAACGTGAGGTTTTCATATTCATCCCAAACATTTCTACATTAGTCTCACACAGTTATGATTATTGTTACTCTACTTAAACATTCTATGTATTTCACTTCTAAATATAAACACTCTGGTGCAAAGTACATGTTAACTAACTACGTGCTTGTAAATATGGTACACTTATACATTTTTTTCCAAACTTGTGCTCTCTCAGTCCCCCCTTTGATGACCTTCAGGGGTCATCACCATCAAGACACTAAAAATGTAGAACCCTTCAAAGTGAAGTCATAGCTGTGCCACTTCTTTTCATACTCTCTAATGCTTTCAGACTCTTGTATTGAGTATCTTGCATCGCTGTCAACTCTTCCTCCTGTTTCCTCATAGCTCTCTGCAACCTATTTGTTCTATAACATTGATACAAACGCACCAATCCCCACAAAGTGATTACGCAAATCACAATTATGATGATGGGTTTCAGTATGTACCAAACGATACCCTTTCCTAAGTTGGCAAACCAACCTCCAACTTTACCCATTCCATGACCTACTTTTTCCCACACATTTACTTTTGCCAGGTCCTCAATTTCGTAGTGTATGGCAGTGATGTTTCGTATATACTTCTCTAGAGGTTTTGAATTGTCTGGAATGTAAGTGCAGCATTCCTGGACCTTCAAAGCCTTACAGACTCCTCCCTCTTTAGCTAACAGAACGTCTAAAGCAAGTCGGTTCTGAAGAACCATTGCCCTAATCGATTGCATCTCCCCTTCTATCAGCATCAATGATCTTGCAGTACTGGCAGATAGCCTATCTACGACTGTAGCTAACCTCCTGATCTTAATGTCATTCAATATCAGTCCTAAGAAAGGGAATGCAGCACCGAGTACATCTCCAACTACTTCTGCTGCACCCAGCCCTCGCTTCCATCTAGTTGGTATTTCTTTCTTTGGCGTGTCTAAATTCTCAACATGATATATTTTAGGGAAGACAACAGCCAGATAGCATGATCCGTACCAATTATCTGGTAGCTTCACATAGGCATTTCTTCCACATACAAAATATACATTTGGAATTGCTTGCATCCCTTTCAAAAAGTCCTTAGAGTAATACTCCAATTGAAAGGCATGTTCACAATTGACTTGACCTACATAAAAGTTTTCATAATAAGAGTAACTCCTGTGAATGCACAGTTTCCCCCGTTTCTCCTTATCCAAAGCAATTGGACCAATACTACCTTTTCTTTGATGTGCCCTTTCCTCCTTGGTCCAATCTGTTTCCCATTGTCCTGATGCCTTCAAAATCTTCTGCCTCCTGTATCTAGTATCTACCTGTCCTATAAACTTTTTCTCAACTTCTGATATTTGACAAGTCAGATTGTTTCTTCGAGCATGTGAAGTATCTAACGTTTTCCATGGAATAAACCATTTGTGTAATCTGTCTTCGCTTTTGTAATAGTCCCATTTGTTCAAATGCTTGAAATTCGGGACCTCTGGCAATGTCGAGTCGAAATTCGAGAAATAATACTCAAATCCATCTCGTCCATAAAATATGCTCAACAACAAACTGCATGTGATTCCATATGTCAATGGAAGATGATGGTATCTGATACCCTCCTCCACAGAAGCTGGTAATTGCATACAAACGTAACAATCCTTCACTTCCATGGCATCAACATATTCATAAAGCAATTTAGCATAAGCATTTGACTTGTAATTTCCCTGTGACTCATCTGTATGTAGCCTTTTTATTTCTGCATCTAACAACGCTTTGTCTTTATCATTGATGTTTCCCTTTTCCTTAATAATGGTAGTTTTCGGTGTTGACACTCCCTTGACCTCCTTGACTGCAGTTTCATCCCTTTCGCGTCCCACTAGGAATGAAACAGTTACCACTAAAATTATAAGAGAAACCACTACTCCTAAAAATGTAACAACTATACATTTTGCCCTGCGGTTCGGGTTGCCAGCCTCCATGTTCTCAAACAGTGTAGTTCTCGACTTTCTTCCAGCATTCACTTCTTCTCTTTTCTGAGCCAAAAGTCTTTCTTTCTCGCAATGTCTCTCTTTTGAACACTTGGAAGCTTGACAATTTGTTTCCGCAAAACAGTTCAAAGTCCCGTAGAAATTAGACAACCCTAGCCCTTCTCCATCCACTAAAAGGAAACCCCTATCACTTTTCTTCTTCCACTCGGCGCTAGGTTATCTTGCAACAAGTTTACAATTTCCTTTCAAAAGTCTTATTTTCATCTAAAGTTATGTATGGCTCAAGGAGGGACACTACGTCTTCATAAATGTCCATCCGAAGTATCATTCCCTCAGGTTCTGGGCAGTTCGTACCACAACATGGAAAGTCAACTGTTTCTAGGATTATTCTCCTTATTTCGCTTTGGACAAGTGGACGGACGAAATTGAGAGTTAGCGTTTTTTCAATTTCTACTCCTGGTACTATCAGTTCTACATCCACGATCACAAAGGGGTCCGTTCTAATCAGGATCACTTTCTTCACCTTTCCAGTTCTGCGCCCCCTTGAAGACATTCGCAATATGGTATTAATCCACAACAATGAGTGCTCCTAGAATTTCTACTACTCGCCCAAGCATTTCCAAACGAAGAAGAGTTCCCTCCAATATTGGATATCGTGAACAACAAACTGGAAACTCAACTGTCTCTAAAATCAATTTTCGTATTCCGCTCAGGAGAGCAGGATGAACGATGTTGAGTGTCAGCAACCTTTCGGTCTCCGCTCCTGGCAGTAGAAACCTTATTTGCACTGTGATGATCGGGTCAGTTCTGACCAGGTCCACTTCCCGGATCCTCCCGGTTCTGTGCCCCCCAGACATCTGCAACGAGGTAGGTCCAGTCGGGAGTAGAGTATCTTCTACTAGGCACTCGCACCCTCCTTGATCTTCTAAGACCCTCCTCGGCTTGATCCTGGATATCTTCTTCTGGATCTGAGTCTTCGGATATAGGAGCAAGCGTTTCTTCCTGGGCCGACCTCAAACTTAGCCTTCTTCTCCTTGCTGGCCAAGTGGCAGCTCCAAGCCTTATTCTCCTATTCCTTGTCCTCTCACTTGGTTCTTGGTCGCTCTGATACGGATCTGAGTCTGAGTCGTATTCACTTCTGCTCTCTCCTTCAGTTGCGTCTTCCGTCTCACTGCAGTCCTGCCTTCGCTCTTCTTCTGAATCCGTTGCGTTCCCAACTTCTTCCGACACCTCCTCAGCTGCTGCAATCCCTTCTTGCGACCCTTCTTCCACTTCCGGGCTTTCGTCTGGGATAGGAGCTGTTCCTTCTAGAGGTGCTGGAACTCTTCGAGTATGGGATGCATGGATCCAATTTGGCAGCCCCCCGCACTTCACCGCGGTGTTCGTTATCAGGATTACCTGAAAGGGCCCACGCCAGCGAACATCTAGGCAGTTCTTCCGGACGTGTTTTTTAACCAACACCCAGTCCCCTGGGTTCAGGTCATGACACAGGTTCCTCGATGCTGGAACTTCAGCCGCATGCACCTGAAGGGACACAGAATGGATGGCGTCAGACAGTCCTTTACAATAATCCAAGATCAGATCATCTGTAATATTCAATAGGGCAGTAGTTGGAACTGTGGGAAGTCTCATGGCCCTCCCCATCAGGATCTCGTGGGGAGAGAGACCTGTCCTCCTGTCAGGTGTGCTGCGCATGCTCATGAGCACTAGAGGAAGAGCATCTGGCCAACTCAAAGATGTGGATGCCACTACTTTAGCCAATCTATTCTTCAATGTGCCATTCACTTGTTCCACAATTCCTGAAGCTTCTGGTCGATAACTACAATGCAGCTTTTGATCGATATTCAGTGTGGAGCACAACATCTTCACTATTTCGCTGTTAAAATGTTTTCCTCTGTCCGATTCCAGAGAGGCAGGCACCCCGAAGCGCGGTATCAACTCCCTGAGCAACAATTTAGCCACTGTGAGTGTATCGCACCTACGTGTAGGGTACGCTTCAACCCATCTGGAAAATACGCATACAATCACCAACACATACCGAAGGCGATTAACTCTTGGCATTTCGATGAAATCTAGTTGCATCCTATTGAAAGGCCCCCCCGACCTCCCAATGTGACTCAGTGTGACTGGTGTTCGTTTGCCTACGTTCAGTTGTTGGCAGGTGACACATCGCTTACATACTGATTCTGCTGCTATTCTAAATTTAGGGCAATACCAAGTTTGCCTAAACACTCTCATCATAGCATCCCTTCCTAGATGTACTGGACCATGTATTTCTCTCGCCATGGGATTTGCTAATTCTTCAGGTAACACAGCCCTCCCATCTGCTGAAACCCAAAAATCCATTTCACTTCGCACACAACCTGCTATTTCCCATGCCTTTTTCTCTGTTTCAGGTGCGTTCTCCTGCATTATTCTTAAATCCTCCCAAGTGTCTACAGTTTCTAACATCATACTTAATTCAGTCTTTTCTTCTGCACCTTCTATTTCCACCTTTGAGAAAGAATAATTTTGTTCCGCACAATAGCGTGCGACTTCATCAGCGTGTCTGTTGCCTTGTGACACAAAATCTGTGTTTTTAGTATGAGCTACACACTTTACTATTGCGATGTCCACTGGACCTTGTAATGCTTCTAACAACAGCCGCACAAATTCTCCATTTCGAATGGGCGAACCAGAGGAGGTCATGTAACCCCTCTGAGACCACAACTGCCCGAAATCGTGAACCACACCGAAACCATATTGGCTGTCCGTGTAGATGGTGACTCTCTTTCCGTTTCCTGCTATGCAGGCACGAGTTAGGGCAATAATTTCTGCTACCTGTGCGGAATGTACTCCTTCCAGGCAAGCGGCTTCCACAACTCCAGTAATAGTACAAACAGCATAAGCTGCTCTCAACCGACCAGTATCGTCTCTTAAACATGAGCCATCAACAAAGTAAATTTCATCGGGGTCAGACAACGGCTCACCCACAATATCTGGTCTGGGTTTCGTGCATAGTTCAGTCACATCAAGGCAATCGTGGTCTTCACATCCTTCGCCTTCTATTACAGTAGGTAATGGCATCAAAGTAGCAGGATTCAAGACAGAGCATCTCCTAAGAGTCACGTTCTCCGCAGCAAGGATAACTTGCTCGTAGCGCGTGAGCCTACTATTGGTCAGATGCTGCGTCTTCGTCCTGGTCATTAGCAATTCAACTGAATGTGGTACATACACCACCACTGGATGTCCCATCACAATACTCTCGCTCCTTTCAATGCTGACACCCGTTGCAGCAACGGATTTGAGACATCCGGGCAACGCTGCGGCTACTGGATCTAATGTAGCGGAAAAATATGCAACTGGTCTACGGGCATTTCCGTGGGTCTGTGCCAAGACTGACAAAGCACATCCCTCTCTCTCACAACAATAGAGTGAAAATGACTTCTCGTAATCGGGCATTCCCAGAGCCGGAGCACGACACAAATCGTCTCTCAGCTGCAAGAACGCCACCAAGCATTCTTCGTCCCATGGTACCGGATCACTCACCTCCTTGTGCGTCAGTTTCTGTAAGGGCTTTGCTTTCAGTGAAAAGTTAACTATCCACTGTCGGCAGTAACCCACCATTCCTAGGAACATTCTAACTTCTCTCTGTGTTGTAGGCGCATTCATCTTCATTATCGCCTCAATCCTCTCTGGTGACACCTTACGTTTTCCTTTCTCTAACCGGTGCCCCAAATACTGTACTTCTGTCAGACAGTACTGTAACTTGCTCGGAGATACCTTATGTCCATTTTCAGCTAAATGGTTCAGTAAGGCAATTGAATCTGCTTTACAGGCTTCCTCTGTCTCTGACGCAACAAGTAGGTCATCTATGTACTGGACCAGAACCGAGTTCTGGGGCAGTACTAGATTTTCGAGATTCTTTTTCAACAACTGATCGAAGATGGATGGGCTGTCTGTGAATCCTTGTGGGATTCGACACCATGTTAAAACGCGATCTTCCATTTTAAAAGCAAAAAGATACCTGCTCTCTTCATCCAATGGGATTGAAAAGAAAGCCTGGCAAAGATCTATCACTGTGAACCATTCTGCTTGACATGGTATTTGAAACAATATCACTGAAGGATTCGGTACCACGGGACAACATGAAACGACTATGTTGTTAATTTTTCGTAAATCCTGAACTATCCTGAATTTCCCGCTAGGTTTCTGCAAACCCATAATCGGGGAGTTACAAGGACTACCCACGATTTCTTTCAGTATTCCCTGTTGTATCATTGACTCGATCACAGGTTTTATTCCCGCAATCGTTTCCTGGGACAATTTGTATTGAGGCGTTCTTGGAAACTCAACATTTGGTTTTACCAAAATTTTTACCGGTTCTACCCCTTTAATCAATCCTATATCTTCTCCTGTGAAATCCCACACCTCTGACGCCACTGCATCTCTTAAATCTTGGGGAAGATCTTCTACAGTCAGAGTAGGATATAGTTCTACACAGAATTTTGAATTGGCCACCTTAAAGGTAGCATCATCATCGGTAGTCTGTACCTCCACTCCTTGCGGGGTGCAGTATATGGTGCAATTCAATTTGCACAACAAATCCCTTCCTAACAGACATACCGGACTCGAGTCACAAACCACAAACTGATGTTCGTTCATGTGGTTTCCAATTTTCACAGACACTGGTTCTGTCAAAGCATTAGTCATTCTTTTATTTGCGACTCCTACCACCTGAATAGTTTCCCCTGACATTGGCAAGTCTGGAACCACCGCTGATCTCAGAGTCGAACGAGTAGCCCCAGTATCCACTAAGAACGTAGTGGGACACCCTGCCACTTCTGCCTCAACAAATGGCCCTCTTTGATCCACTTCTAGGACTGCCCCGAGGGTACAGTCCTCTTCACTGCTCACACGTTGTCCTGTCAATGGATCAATGTAGTAACACTTGTCTTCCTCGATGAAGAGAGGCATCTGCTTAAAGACCTTACCCCCTGTCGCTACCTTCGGTGGCTGTGGGAACTGGGCCCGTGGGGCCGAAGTCCCCCCTTTGGCCACCTTGCCTCCTGGAACTGTCACCTTTGGTGTTGGGACTTCTTGAACCTGCTCTTCTACTTCTAGCTCTCCATTTTCAGGGTTAAAGGGACACTCGCGTCGCCAATGCCCCACCTGGTGACACTGATGGCACTTTGTCGTTTTCTTTAAAGTGGCAAAGTCTATCCTAGGTCTCTGCCCTTCTTCATTATCTTTGTTCTGACCATTTGGTTTTCGTCCCATCCCCTGCTTCTGCTGGCCACCCTTCCCAGCGGACTGCATTTGCACCACCATCAATTTCTCCTTTAGATTCTTGGCTTTAGAATCTATCTCGTCACTGCAGTACCTCGCATAACGTAAAATCTCATCTAGTGGTTTGTTCTGCCAACAGATTAAATGTTGCTGTATCATCAAACAAATATCAGGTCTCAACCCCAAGACAAACTTTGACACAAACTGCCCTATATCTTTGGGATCCATTACATCTAGTCCACTGTATTGCTTGAATGTTTTCAATAATCTTTCATAAAACTCGTGAACTGTCTCCTTGGGTTCCTGCCTTGTTCGGTCTATTTTCACCCAATCTATGTCCTGTGGTGGTACCTTATCTTTCAGCCATGCTATTACCCTTTCATACTTTCGCATGACAATCTCGGACGGTCCATTAGTCCGAGCATCCCTCACTGGTTCAGTATTTGGCCATTCAACACTAGTCTTACAAGGGGTCCATAAATCAGATGGGACCACGATGTCAAACAACGTGTTCAAATCTATCCACAGTACATTTGAGATTTTGACAAACCTCTCTACCTGTTTATACCATTCTACTGGATTGTCCCGCAACTTCGGAAATGAGTTGGTAAATGCAGCTAAATCTCCTCTACTCCAGGGTACATGTACATAATTTCCGTTTGATATTTCTCGCAAAGGGAATGCCTCCATATGCATTACCCTTCCCTCGGGGGTCATCACATTTGCACTTCGTCTAACTGTGCCCTTTTTTGACCACCTTTCTTCCCATTTGTCCAATTCTCTCCACACTCTTATCCCTGATACCAGCTCTCTTATGTGTGTTTTTAATCCAGTAGTTCTCTTCTCA
The DNA here is from genome assembly GCF_964261635.1 of Lissotriton helveticus. NCBI lineage: Eukaryota > Metazoa > Chordata > Amphibia > Caudata > Salamandridae > Lissotriton > Lissotriton helveticus. The sequence goes on along the minus strand of NC_136059.1, from coordinate 1,594,332,348 downwards.
TCTAGATCCTGGTCTGCGTACTGTAATCTGTGGTTACTCTGTAATGCCCTTGTCCTAGATAAATCCACGGCATACCTGTCTGCCAAATCAGTCAGTTTCTCATGAAACGCTCTAGCTTTCCTAGTAATATCCTTTGCCATGAACAATAACTCATCCTGTTCATACAATTCTATCCTTTCCAAAGGCAATGTTCCATCTATTATCTCATCAACATCTGATTTTAAACTAGTAACATCAAGCCTTTTTGCCTTAATTTCAGCTTTCAAGACACTCAATTTAGCTCCTCCATCCGCATCTCTCCCATCCCAGCTCCGAGATCTACGTTTAGGTATTGGTGAGTTATAGGGAGTCCTCCCCTGTTCCCATCTCTCTAGGTCCCATGCCTTTCCATCTTCTCGGGGTGGGTGGTGAAACACTCCTTCATGCCTCCTAGCCTCTCTCTCCCCATCCTGGCTAGTTTCACGGGATGCAGGGTAAGATGTTCCATTACTCCCTCTTTCTTCCCTACTTCCCTGTGATTCCTGATTATTCGAGGCGTGGCGGGACCTATCGCTGTTCTCCTTTCTCCAATGTTGAACATCTTCTCCGAGTACATGATGAAGGCACCTAAACCTATTCTGAAAAGCTCGTACCATTTCATCTCCTCCTTTCTCCCAGAGACGGGACATCTCCTCACACTCTACACTCCTACTATTTTGCTCCTGCTGTTCCCTCTCCTCCGTAGGACGTGTAACTCCTCTATTCTCCTGACTTTGGCCTTCCCGCCCCTGACTACTTTCGCTGGCCCCACAATGAGATACAGTCCCGTTACCTCTACTTTCCCACTCTGGTTCCGTTCTCGACCTATTATTCGGGGATACTATGGACCCGTCCCATTCCCTCAAATCAGCTCTTAATTCTGAATAGGGTCTTGGCCGCGGTCCCCTTAGATCCATTGGTCCTCTCGGACCTCCCTGTTCTGAATTGGGACCGACAGTTGTGTCTAATGGGGTATTCCATGTTACCGATCCTGGCAATTGCTTCCATGCATTTGTCACGTTATTCCTCCTTTCCATCTCGATCCATTCTTTATCCAATTGCCTCTGTTGTTCCTCTCTATCTCTCTCAGGGTTATAGATCGAAACTATGGGTCCTATGGTAACAGGCACTTGAAGAGCATCTGGCAATCCAAAGGACTCAACCCTTTCGGTGGCTGGCGTTTTCTGCACCACAAACCTTCCCACTACACTCTGTGCTGTACTAGGTTGAGGTGTCTCCCCACCTTTGATAGGTGTCCATTCCGATATAGGGAGTGGTGTATACCCCTCTATGGCATTCCCATCTTCCCTTGCAAGCCCTCTATCTTCAATTTCCTCAACTCTCGGAGGTGGTCTATCCATTAACAATCTATTTATCAGATTGTCTTCCGACTCGCTTTCCTCGTCTTCTTCCATGAGGTTTCCTCCTCCTGCCACCTCCCTCATCGGATACATTTTTTCCACCTCAATAACCTGTACCCTCCACCGCTTTGCTTCCTCATCCCATTTAGAATCTCGCGCTGCTCTTACCGATCGCGTCAGCCTTTGTTGACGCCTGTTCAAATTTCTATCGTGTGCAGCCCTAATCCATGCATTAAGGGCCTCAAACTGTGTTGGTCTGGGCGAGGGTTTCAATGAGGACATGGTTGCTTTTAGCCGATGTAACACCTCTAACTTAAACGTCCCGTACCTCGGGAACTGCATTTCCTCATTCCCTTCCGTAAGCTTATTCCAAGCCCCAATCCATAATATCGTATGCAGCCCCACATTCGTTGCCATATAATGAGCTGGCGTACCCTCCGGCGGAGCCTCTTCCCCGTAATAATGTTCACTTCGTTTACGTTTAAAAATCCCTTTCAAACACTTAAAACACTTCATGATTTCTCTTTTCTCCGCGTTTGTTTACTTCCTGATGACACTCCACCAATCTCAGCGCCGTTCTCACTAACTGGCCTATCCGTGCGCGACTTTCCTCCGACGTCACTCTAGCCGCCCAACCAGAGCGCGGCTCTAGCTAACGTCACACCAACCGCTCAATCACAGCGCGGCTCTAGCCGACGTCACCCGTCCCCCTTCGCAGCAGTTCCCCTCCTTTCTCAGCTCGTCTCCTCGGTCATGCACGCATCCCATTCATACTCTGAAAAATGATTACTTCCGTCCAAGCGATCACCTTTCTTGACTGTACGCCCACAGTCTTTCTGTAGTTGTCACCTTAACTTGGCGAAATGTCTTTCCGTTTACTTCCAGACAATCGCCCTCTCCGATAGGTTACTCACACACAGTAACTTTCGACCAGCGTCCGTTACTCATACACCCACTCTTACACTCCCCCTATCTTGGATCCACGGCGGTCAATGGTACCTCGTGACCTCCGTACTATGGTCGACAACTACCCTGGATGTTCGATACACCCAAAACCACTTAAGCTCTGGCCTGAACTTAAGATTTCACCAGTTCACCCGTTTACCAGGTAACCAGCTTACCAGGTTGCGCGCGCTCACAACCTTCTCTCATTCACACTACAGGCATTCAACTCCGCAAGACATTACAATACAAATACAACACAAAACACCGCAATCTGTTCACGCATGACCCTTTTTATACTCACTCTCCGATACTGCTGCTTTTCTCGCACCGTCTGCACCTTTCGGCACACGATTCTTCCGCTGCTCGTCTCTCGACGTCTAGGGGCCTTGGGGTAAACTAACCTCTCTAGATTACCTTCCTCAAGAAGATAACCATCCTCACTCTGCTACCAACTGCTAACGCGGGATTACTGGTTACTAGTTACCTTACCAAATCCCAAACTATGTCGACTGAATCGTTGGTACCTGTCATTGAGTAAAAGGTAATCTTACAATAAATCAATCAATTTAAGAACTTACACCACTCTAAATGACCACTGACCAAATTTTAAGTTTCAAAGATTTAATATAAAGTCAGAGATAACTGAAGATACAAACTTCTCAAAATGAGATTAAGAAGATAAATTGGTATCACTATGAACATGAACTTTTTGAATAGTCTGAGTCTGAAAAACAAAATAATAAGTACAAGCTCAAAAACCATAAGGGTTGCCGAAATGGATACAAGTTGCAACCTCAAAGTCATTACAGAAAAGAAAATTAAGGTTAGTCTGTCCCTACACTATACTAAGTGACATCCCTACTTAGCAAGATCTTTACCCCTCTAGGTGTCAGCCGTGGTGACTTCCTAAGAAGATCACGCACTTCTCTTTGTCTCTTCTCTGATAATGGGTCTCTCCTGATCAGCCTATCTGCCTACCCATCCGCTTCCTTAGGCTCCCAAAATCATCTGCTCTGCTCTCCTCCCGGGTCTCTTTCCCTAATACCAAATCACATTTCCAAAAGAAACGCCCCTTGGGACGCCCCTCACGTGGTACATCTTTGCGCGGCAAACTCCATGATGGTACTCTTGAAGACCCTCGTTAAAGTTGACCTTGGTTCCCAGGCTTCTTCTCCAGTGCGCTGATACCCCCTGAAATTCCTGGAAACTCCTACAGGCCTGCGCAAGGCGCCACTGAACAAAGTCCCTTTCATTCGAGCTGATTAGGACCCTCGCACCTGCATACAGCTCGTCCTGCAGTGGGCCTCAAATTCCAAACTCCACCATATCTATAGGTCGTAAAATATAAGCGAAGCTCTGTACTTGACACCTCTCGACTTCTCCTCTAACGAGCACATGGCACATCAAAGAGACATCACTATCTGTTCAGGCCTACTTGATTTACATGAAGCGGGTCCCTGCACTCTTAAAACGTTAACTTGATTTAAACAGTAAACATTCTTAACTAGCATACGTTTCTAAAATAACACATCTATAAAGCATATACTTTTAACCCTAAGTTCAATAGTACATTTAGAAGAACCATGTCAACCTTGTCTCACATTATTTTAGCAGCACGTTTAGATTTGCTTGTGAATTGCCATGAGGCCTACACAATATACTGGTTTTTAGAGTTACATTCAACTCTTACATTATTCCTTTAACATGAGAACGTGAGGTTTTCATATTCATCCCAAACATTTCTACATTAGTCTCACACAGTTATGATTATTGTTACTCTACTTAAACATTCTATGTATTTCACTTCTAAATATAAACACTCTGGTGCAAAGTACATGTTAACTAACTACGTGCTTGTAAATATGGTACACTTATACATTTTTTTCCAAACTTGTGCTCTCTCAATCTGATGTGTGCAGATGCATTTTTATGTAGCTTGTACTTTAGTTTAATTTGAGATGTTTTTAAAATTGCCAAGAGGCCATTCCGCGCGTTTGATGTCAGGCTATTCAAAATATTTTTGTATGTTTTGCATGGTCTTAAACATCCAGATCCTAGCGCCTATTGTGTGGCCGCAAGGTGCAATAAAGGGCCCGAGTCTGTTATTTTGCATACCTTTATCATTTTGCACACACTCTAGTCACATTTTACAAAATCGTCCCCTGTGCTCACAGTTACGAGCATACATGCATCGCACCATATGTAGCTGTTATACAAGATATCATTTCATAACGAATTGTATATTTTTGCTACGTACTGTATACTCCTTTTACGTTTTATTATTGACTGGAATTTCCCAGTTTTAAGCGCCTCTGTGCAGACACGGCAGCTGTGAAAAGCAGAGGCATATAGATCAATTTGAAGTATATCTCACGATCCATGGTTACCCATCGGTATGGGCGTATATACTGCCCCATGCCAGGCACGGCAGCCATTACAGTATCGTCTAAGCATGACACCTTGGGGTGATGGCAATGTTGGCTTGAACCAAGTTACTGTTGTCTACCCATGGGTTATGACAAATGATTCTATGGAAATTAAGGGGCATATTATCAAGCCTGTGCGATAAAATTATCGCCGCTTTATCGGCCGAAAACGGCCGATAAAGCGGCGATAATGGACTTGATAATATGCTCTATGGAAATCCAATCGAAGCCCATGTTAGATGTGAAGACATCTAACATGGGCTTCGATTGGAATTCCATAGAGCATATTATCAAGCTCATTATCGCCGCTTTATCGGCCGTTTTCGGCCGATAAAGCGGCGATAATTTTATCGCACAGGCTTGATAATATGCCCCTGAGTCTTTCTCAGCTAACTCAACGCACCAGATCAGATATGTCTTAATATGTTCTCTCATTGTTCAAAAAAACATTCTGCTGTTCACAACTAATTGCATTTGATGTATTGAATATGATATGGATTCGAATCAATTATAAGTTATTTTAATAATCATCTACGAGGCCCAACTATGCCCCTCAGTGGTCCCAGTGTTTTAAACAGAAATTAAAATATGTAGTATTGTGTTCCCTGCCAGTGCTGGTGGTAACAAGCGGAGCAGACCCTGTGTTTTTTTTGGTTTTTTTTGTTTGTTTTTCTCGTGCCCTCGGTTTTTCCACTAATTACTGCCAGGTGAATAGAAAGCATCTGCCTGACACAGCCGAGCGAGCAGCAGCGAGATATATTTCTGAGGAAGCTAATAAGGCAACGCAGAGAATTGAAATGGTTTGTCCACTTCTCTCGTGCCATTTGTTCGTGATGTGACACCTGCAGACAATGCCTTCTGCATGCACCGGCTCTGCGGCTTCCCCATCTCCTGCAGCAGTGATTTCACAACGACAACTAAAAGCCAGCCCAAACTGGAAGCCGCGTAGTCCGCAGACGTGATCCTTTTTAGGTCTCGGACTATTTCCATTCCGCAGGAATGGAATAGGACGAGTCTATAGCAGTGAAACCAAGAGTTTCACCATGAGCCCAAAAAAGAGGTTTTTCACGAGTGCATGTGCTCTCGTGCATGAGCTTGCCCGAGCCTTCTGCCTGCCTCCTGCCTTGAAGGCAATCTGCTTCTCCGCCCCCTGCTGTTCCCTCCCACTCGCTCGCACATCATAGGCTGCTCACTGAAACACCATATGCCTGCTCCCCACCCCCGCCCCCACCAGACTTCATTGGAATGTGCTACGTGCATTCTCCCCTCCCATTCAGCCCTTTTAGCCTCTTTCCCAGCTCCCAGCCGGACCCTCCTTTCGTCTATCTCGTTATCTTCACTTCACGGCCGCCAGGCAATGCCCCTGTCGCCTTAATCTCCCTGTGACTCCCCCCTCACCTCTCCCACTCCACTGCTTCAGGCCCCCACCATTTGCTCAGGACATTGCTTGTTGTTGTTTTCCTCGCAGCACTGACCTTTCAGTTTAACGGAGGATTAAATCACATTATTATTGTTGCGTTTTGTCCCCATGAAACAGTCATTTAGTGTGCTGTCCGTAGCGTGTCCTCTCCGTTTGGTATCACTGCACAAAAAAAGACATCCAGCCCTTCCTGAGTTGTACTATTTTTCAAATGCATTGTGCTAATCTCCAGCCTGTGTCTGTTAAACGCCGTGTAGCCGGCTCTTCCTGCCCACGGAAGTCTGTTTTGCTCGTTCTGCTATCATTTGTATACTACACTCACAGTGCAGATCAAATACTATTAATAGAATGGGACGATTGTGTCCGTAGTTATTCTATTTGCACTTCTATATTATACGGTTATGTACCAAGACGTCTTAACATGCGCCCTCTTGGGGCACGACCCTAGTGAGAGTAACGTTACTAGTCGTCTCTACTTATTGATGTAGGTTTTAAAATGCCTTGGAATAATGAGTATATCTGTTTGGGACATGCCGCTTTACGTGTGTTTTTGGTGTTACGTACACCGGCCAAAGGAATGAGTTAATAGATTACTCGGTCGGGTTTTCCACCGTCCACCATGAAGTTGATGTGTGGTTCAAATAATTGTTTTAGTATGTCCTCTTTTTATACATAATCCCATTGTTTCTAAAAGGCAAACGTTATTGTCCGTTTCAGTTCCTCCAGGAAAGCTCATTACATTGGCAGACTTGAAATGTTTGCGGCCGTCTTTTTGTCATGACACTTTAAGATTTGTTTATTGAATATGTTTGGGGGTGCATGGTAACAATGCTTCTCAGACATTGTTGGTAAGTGTGTGTGACTTTCTTTTCTCCCGGGCCATGTGTTTATTTGTGATTGTAATTTGCATATACTTAACAAATGGTAAGCCATGCCGAGGCACGAACACTGGCCTCCCAGGTCTCACGTCCGCAGCTCTAACAGCTAAACCACCGCTTTTCCTTCTTGTGATAGCATCTTAGAAATGGGCGAACTGATTACGTGTTTTATTTTAATGCCAGGTTTACTTACTTTGTTACAATGGGGCACCCGCGCGGGTGCCCCAACAAAAGTAAATAAATAAAAGGAAAAAACGTCTGCCATCCACTTTTTCCCCTCTTTGTTTACTTTTGGTTTCAATTACGGTAGCAGTGCTTTAGCTTGAAAGATCTGAAGCTAAAGCACGAGTGCCGGGATTACTTTAAAAGTAAAGAGAGAAAAAAAGGCACATTTTATTTTTCCTTACTTTTGAAGCAATCCTGGCACTCGTGCTTTAACTGCAGATGTTTAAAGCCAAAGTGTGCATGCCACAATCAGCATTAGGATGTGGGGTGCTGTGTAATGCTTGTTAAAAACATGCTTTCACTCCAAATTGTGCATGCCATCTTGTTTCATTTACGTTAGGCACTCCGTGAGAGTGCGTGCGTTTTGCACCGTTGAACCTCCGCTGCTACTTTCCCACTGAAATCCCTGCCCCCACACCAAATGCTTTTTAAAAAATTTTTTAGGCATGTCTTTTGTAAAAATAAAATAATATTAACAATTTACCCTCGTGCCAATTTACCAAGGCCAGGCTGTTGCTGATCTACGTGCGTTTTACTTCCCTATTCAGTAGAGTCTGCTGGGGCTCAGTGCATGCAGCTCTGCAATAAAAGTCAACATACAAGTCTTTGAAGTCGATGATATATTGCAGCAATTTAGAGACAGGCAAAGGCAATAGGGCTCAGATCTCACAGAGGGGCGGGAAGCACATTCTAAAGCACGACTGCAGGTGACGGTGAGAATGTTGACCATTCCTTGCACATTGATTTCTTTTTCTAAATCCTGAATGTGCCTTGCTTAGTGAGCGCATACCTCCGACTCCGCAATGGGCCAGCAACGCAGTCCGCGACCTGCTCTACCCTCCAACACCTTAACGTGATAAACAGCTTCCTGTGACAGCGCTTCTCCAACAGCCACATTTATGAGAGATATTTCTGTAGCTACGTGTTCTAGGGTCGTTTTATTAGCTCTACTTAATTGCCTAGGGACACACCAACTTGAGCATCACAAGGCACAGACTGGATCCACTAGAAACAGAGTTGTACACATGGCCGCAAATGAGCTAGGATTCCTTTAACGAAACGGATCTGAAGATTCCCGAGGTAGATATGCTGCTTAGGAGAGCATGAAAGCAGGAGGTCTACTTAACCGAAAAACTGTACATCTACTCTGTGATGCAATCAGATTTTTTATCTTGGCCCGTTCTAAAGCATCCAAAATGGCCTTTTCCCTTCTCAGAATTTCTATCATCACAAGCAGGAGTGACTGGCAATAGAAATGTTTAATACATGATAATAAATTTATCACACGGTAGTTCCTTAATCTCCCCCTAGCAGAGACCTTTACAAAAGAGGTGGCATTCAATAAGGCACTATTACCTGGCTTCTCTAAAGCCATGCTTCTTGTGTGGCTGGCTGAGACATGGGGCAGCAGGGCACACTGCTCCACACCATGCCAGCAGCGCTTTCCCTTAAGTAGTTTGCCAAGTGATTACCTTGTAGTGTTGATGCCTAATCCTACAGATGCCTTTCTCAAGGCGTCTTACAATTCCATACAGAATTAGTTCTGCTTAGCAACTTAAACAGTTGCATGTAGACTATTCCAAGTAATCTGCAGTCTCAGCATTAGAAGAAACCATCGGCTGAACGCTAAAGTTGGCAGGGGTCCTGGCTTCTATGGTGGTCAAACTTTAAGCAGTTGTACTCATTTCATAGAAGGATGACAACAGATTTAAAATTGCGTACATTTCCATGCAAATCACTCAAATACATGAGAATGTGCACTTTTCTTAATAACAAGCTCTTGCTTCTTCAAGTTACTGGACCACCACGCATGTAAGACTTTTAAAATTAAACATTTTACCTGAGTTGGGGGCATGATGTGCACATCATTAGCGTCTGCTGCCACCAACTTTTGCCTTAAACAATCTCTTTGACGTCATTATAGTTAATAATGCTCCATTTAGCACCACGAAATCCTGGGTATATGCTTTACTTCATACAATAAGGCACAGCAGAAGATTCAGATATTTCGACGCGTAGCTTAAGAAGCATTTGAAATGCAATAGGTCTCGCGTAGCTGTTCTCCAAACTCTATTTCCAGTTCGCAACAAACGTCTGCCACGCTCTGTTGTGACCCTTTTGATGCACGGCGTGGGTGGAAAACATGAGCTTTTTATTGGTATTTTCACGTTGTACGTTTTAACAGACACAGTTCGAGGCTGTTCTTGGCATGATGTCGATGTTCTCCTCTTTCATCTTTCAAAAGTTATTATTTGGTGACTTTGCAAGGGAAGTTATATTATGAAAGCAATCTACAAATATATGTAATACAAGAAGTGTGCAAACTTTTTTATTATCGCACACACCCTTTGTAAGCACTTGTTTAATAATCTTTAACAGAGTTATAAGTATGTGCTCAGACCCCCCTAAGCTAACAATCACAGGAGGATATTAAGTTTATTTATTTCTTGAATAGTAAACATAGCAAAAAATGTTTTTAGCGCACACACCCTTTGTAAGCACTGCTTTAATGATCTTTAAAACTGCAAATAAAAAAAACGCACTCTCCTTGTAAGCACTGCTTTTATGACGTTTAAAATCGCACAAATATCCCTGAACGCCAACGCCATTTGATGCAGGATTATGTTGACATGAGTACAACACACAGTGGCAATGGCAGTATATTCGAACCATTTTCACAATGCAAGTTGAGCTTTAGAGTACTCACCCTACTTGCAAATGCCTCGCATTAATGGCTGACTCACTCCCACTATCACACTCTCACTGACACTGACACTCTCACAGACTCTCACTCTCTCACTGACACTCTCACTCACACTAACTCTCACTGACTCTCTCACTCACACTGACTCTCACTCACACTGACTCTCACTCACACTGACTCTCTCACTCACACTGACTCTCTCACTCACACTGACTCTCTCACTCACACTGACTCTCTCACTCACACTGACTCTCTCACTCACACTGACTCTCTCACTCACACTGACTCTCTCACTCACACTGGCTCTCACTCACACTGACTCTCTCACTCACACTGACTCTCTCACTCACACTGACTCTCTCACTCACACTGACTCTCTTACTCACACTGACTCTCTCACTCACACTGACTCTCTTGCTCACACTGGCTCTCACTCACACTGGCTCTCACTCACACTGGCTCTCACTCACACTGACAGACTCTCCCACTCTCACTCTCTCACTGACAGACTCTCCCTCTCTCACACACTCACTCACTGTCACTAACAGACTCTCACTGACCGACTCGCCCACTCTCTCTCACTAACTGACTCACTCACTCACTCTCAACACATATTGTATTACAAATGCAATAGGTGTCACATTTGCGAAAGTTTAAGCTATTGGCATTGTAAATGACAATTCTATTAATGTATCTATTTTCAAAAGCAACACATAAATAAAAAAATTGTCATTTACAATGCCAATAGCTCAAACTTTCCTAATGCGAGACCTATTGCATTGCAAATGCTTGTTGACAATGTGAGCGAGCCCAACAAAAGGTAGCGCTCTGGTAAAAGAACAAAGCAAAGAAAGTTGCTGCATAACGTGCTGCGCGAGAAAAGAACGTCAGTGTTTGCAATCAATACGCCTGTCTCGGGAATATATGTTTTTCTCTATCTCTGAAGAACCTTGTTGCCACGAATCATATGTAAAAGCATGCTCTCTGCGTTCTTGTAGCTCAGCAGGGCTCATGGGAGATAATGTGCTCTTTACAGGGGTCACACGTAACAAACTAACCCATTGTGCGCGCGTGCATAGGTGGAGAAGACAGTTACGCATCCATTTTAAAGAAATTGTGCTATGTATACCGTTTACATTAACTTGATAGCTAGTAATGAGAGCAATAACTTTAGATAGCGAACAGAGGAGCGGCCCCTTCTGCGTGTGACCTCAAAAATAATGACCCCACTAATCATAAATTCATTAATGTTCTGATATAGTAACACAAATACTTTAGCTGCTATGATAAACTCAATATTTTTAGCTTTACGTTTTCTGTGCGTCTACCATAGATTAGGTCTACATAAGTGAAATGGTTTTGTAAGGCATGCTAGATTCCTTTAATCCCTTTTTTCTGACATATACAAGCATGATATACATACAATAAGCGTTGCATACAATAAACAAAGTCATTGTTAGACCTGGCATTCTTGGCGTGGTTCCCCCTGACTTTTGGCCTCTACCACCTGTAGTTTTGACACTGTGCTGGATTTCGTTTTTGCTGGTTTAGATGCTTTGGGCACTTTGCCACTGTTGATCAGTGTCAAAGTGCAAGTGCTCCCTGGGTAAATTGTTATTGTGATTGGTTATCCATGATTGGCATATTTGTCTTACCAGTAGGTCCCTAGTAAAGGGCACTAAGTATGCCAGGGCTTGTAACTCAAATGCTACTAGTGGGCCTGCAGCACTGATTGTGCCACCCACCTAAGTAGCCCTGAAAAGATGTCCCAGGCCTGCCACTGCAGTACCTGTGTGCAGTTGTTAACTGCAATGTTGACCTGACCAGTGCACCCACTTGCCAGGCCTCACCCTTTCCTTTTCTTACACCCAGGAGATTCCTACGGTAGGCCCAAGGTACCCCCCTGGGCAGGGTGCAGTGTATGTGAAAGGTAGGACATGTACTAGTGTGGGTAACATGTCCTGATAGTGAAATACTGCCAATTTCGTTTTTCACCATTGGAAGGCTATCTTGCCCATAGGCTGTAATGGGGATTGCTGTGTAACATATTTAACTGCATATCTTCCCATAGGAGTCAAATAGAAAATTGGAGTCTGGTATCCATGAACTTAAAATTTAATAACATATCTTTTTGTAAAGATGTTTTTAAGTTCTGTGATTGAAAATAGCACTTTTAGAAAGTGGCTATTTTCTTTTTCAACCTTTCTGTGTGCCTCTGCCTGTTTGTGGATTGACTGTCTGGTTTGAGAGTGACAGTGGCTGGGGTGGCTCCAGGAGTCTGGGTGAGTCAGCACTAGGCTGAATAGACCTATCTGCATTTGGAATGGTGGGAGGAGTAGCACCTGGGCCTGAATAGGGTTGTGCCTGTCTTCAACAATGCTGCCTCCACCTCCTGTGTTGCGTCTGATGACCCTGGCTCACATTGGCAAAGGAAGAAGTTGTGCACTGGCAGAGTGCACCCAGAACTGGTTTGGACTGGGTACATGACCCCTCACACATAGAGAACAACGACTTTTGGGGTATAAAAGTAATAGCTGAAACCCCTGAACTTTACATCATCCTGGAATTCAAGAGGAACCTTTGCCGAGGGGAAGAGCTGTAGAAACTGAAGAGAAGGACTATCCTTGCTGTGTTCTCTTGGTCTAACATGCAAGGAAAGGAAAAGGACTTTGCTGAGTGCTATGTCCCCTGCTTAAAGAGATCTCCAAGGGCCTGAGGAGAGCTGGCCACCTGTTTTGAAGTCCCAGGAACAAAAGGACTTCACCCCCAGCTCACCTGAACTCTGCTGTGTGAGTTCTGACCTGCCTAGAGTGCTTGATCGAGTTGTGGGACCTCTGGAGGCTGTTGTTTGCTGTTTTGGGAGCTGGAAGAAGAAGAAAAGATCTGCAAAAGCCATCGCATCGCTCTTCTTGCGGCACGTTTCACCGGCGCATCTCGACGGCGTGAGAATATTCCTGTTGCATCCCCTGCCGCTGTGAAGACCGTCGCAGTCCCTGTTGCCGCTGCAAGAATCAACGCATTGAGGGGTTGCGGCTGAAGAGGACTGACACAGTGCCGCGCATTGCCGTCGCATCGATCGCGGCTGCATCCCGAAGATCCCTGCATCGTACCGGTGTGTGATGTTTTCCCGACGCATGACCTACAAACCGGAACCGGCACGGAGATTCGATGCATCTCTCCCCCTACAGACCGGACTGAATGCATATCTCACTCAGGAGTGATGCATCTCTTCATTTTTCGACGCCGTAGCTGTTTGGCTTGGGAACTTTTGTTGCATCGCACCGGATCGTCGCAACGCATCAAGGCACCATTTTGTCACCTCACATTGAGGACCCTCTTGTCGCATTGTCACCGGAGCGCAGGAAGACTTGATGCATTGCCTTCTCTGCGACCCCTTTGTTTGCTTTGCGTTACGCATCTCCAGGTACTAAGTCACACATCAATACATTTCTATGGTACAAGTTCTTGAACTCTTTTTAAAGTCATATTTTTACCTGTGTATGTTGGATTTTTGTCGTTTTGGTCTTGAGTAGTTTATATTAAGATATTTTATTTTTCTAAAGTGGTGTGGTGTCTATCTGTGGTGTTTTGACTGTGTTACTGTGAGTGTTGGTACAAGTACTTTACACATTGCCTTTGAGATAAGCCTGTCTGCTCGTGCCAAGCTACCAAGGGGGTGAGCAGGGGTTATCTAAAGAGTGTATCCTCCTTACCCTGACTATAAGCAAGGGTCCCTATTTGGTCAAAGGTACCTACCTCTGCCAACTAGAGACCCCCAGTTCTACCAGTAGTAATAAAAATAAAGTTCACAGGGTCATTGATGTAGGCAGCACACATTTTATTTTGGAAATCCCGGTTCCCTTCTCATCTTATAATAGGTTTCTTATCCAAAGTCCAGCCAGTGTGATCATGCTCCTCATGAGCTTACCGTGACAATAAGTTTCATCCCCTAACAGGTACAACATTTAAATTGAGGTCTTCTATGTAGCAAGACATCATAGCCTAATGAGGAACCAGTTACCTCCTGTGTCATTGATCACTGAAAACTTGGGGCCTTATTTGCAAGCCCCTTCTGCCATTGGATCGTAACTTTTCATGACCCTCTGGTAATGCAAATCACAAATTCATATCTATGAGGCTTCGCAAAGCCGCTATACATGGCTTTGGATGGCCTCATAGATATGAAGTAAGGCAAGGCAGACCAAATCATTGAAAGAGGAAAACGCCTCTTTGGATTCTTTTTGTGCACAAAGATGTCCCTTCCTGCTAAAAAAAACCCTGCTGACAACAAAGGCATTGGTGTTAGGCTGCCTAATTGGTTGCAACGCAGAGGGAAAGGACAGGGATGCATCATATTGCATAAATACATTGCATTTCTGCCCTTTTACATTGCCGTAGGGGAGCGCAGCAAGGTGACTTGCTGTGCTGCCCCATGCCAAATCCCCGTAAATGAGGGCCTAGATGTAACTGTGAATTGTATTGCATATGCTACATGGTACAGGGAGCCAGCCATTGCGGTTACTTCCACTGACCATATTAAGGTCCTTTTTAAGCACTATGGTGGGACCTGTGATCTTTGTTTAACATAGCACTCCTCTCATATAGGTGGGCAGAGTCACTGCTCTTAAGAGGGAATTCTTAGTTGTGCATGTTGTATCACTTCTGCATTGGTGTGCGTTGACTTTCAAGCTCGTGCTCGAGGATGTTCAGTGGCTCTGCCAATTCCACAATGTTCTTCTGGTATATAGGCTCAGTCTGTCCTAGAATGGACTCTTTAAAGAGTGCTCTTCTGCATGCATGCATGGGCTGACAATGGCATTGTGATACACAGGAAGGAACAGCATGAGGAACACATTTTTTCTCCCATGCACAGAAGTAGAACAAAGCTGTGGACCCAATATTTCCAAAAATCTGGTCTTGCATAGCGCATGATCTAAGTCAGTAACTCTACAAGTAACTGCATGATCTCCAGAGGGCACAGCCCAGAAACAAAGAGCAGTAACTGTTACTTCTTGTCTTTGCACTCTCCTGTCTACAGTTCAATTACTACAGTTATCCTATTGGAGTGCTCTGTCGAAAGCATGATTTTGTTGAAAACAGCTGGTCGCAGTTCTTAATTTCTACTTATGAGTGCAGGTGGTGGGGACCACTAGTGCAGTTGGTGGGCACAACCACTTATTTTTATGAGGACCAAAACTTCTTTTCCTTTCATTAGACTTTGACCCAGAGGAGAAAACGGAATGGTAGAGAAGGTAGAAAGGAGGAAAAGAACAAAAGGAAACAGAGTCAAAGGATGAAATCATGGATGAAAAAGACCTGCATAATTGATATAAAGAGAGGAAAAGTTTTGGATGGTAGAGAAACAGACATAATGTGGAATCAAAACTATGCAATCTTGGAATTTGGCAATCCCCAGCGTTTATCAAACTCGGGGGCAGGCTCATAAGGAAAACGTCAGGCACCTGGGGCCTCATTTATGAGGCCTTGCGTCAGTTTTGCGCTTCCGATGCGTCACTTTTTGTGACGCATCGGCGGCGTAAAACTTGCCTCCTGATGCGCACTATTTACAAAGTGACACATCTAAGCAGATGCGTCACTTTGTAAACCCCTGCGCTACATTATACTTGCGTCAGGTATAATGTATGCAGAGGGGGCGTTCCCCGCAAGAAGCCTCGTAATAGTGACGCAGTGGAATCTATGAGATTTCACTGCGTCACTTTTAGGACGCTGTTGCGTCAAAATCTTGCGCCTGCCTCACAGCAGGCGTAAGACTGACGCAAGCCCTTTCACATGGGGCTTTCCCCATGTGAAAGGACGCATTGCTGGAGTTGCGTCACTTTTGTGACACACCCCAGCAATGCGTGACTTTTGCGCTTACAGATACGTCAGAAATACTGACGTATCTGTAACTCCTTGCGACATGATGCGTCATATTATAAATATGACGCATCAATCATGTCACAGGGAGAGCGCAGTGAAAAGTGACACATCGCTGTTTTCACGCAGCGATGCGTCACTTTTCATAAATAAGGCCCCTGCACTTTATGTTTTTAGAAAATTAATAATTGGGTCCATGGAAGTTACGTTGCAATGTGCTGTCAAAAAGACACATTGTCTATGTTTTACCAACTGCACATCATCATTGTAGGACATTATTAAGAAATCTCATTCCACAATTAAGTCACACTATTTTGCAAATTTTGACCAATAAAGGCAGTATATTCTTTTTTATTGTGACAGGAAGAGGCTCAGAACAATACTGAGGTCTAATGGATGTGTCATTTTTAAAGTCATGTTGTTCGCTAAGGTCTCTTGCATTGCATAGTGTAGGAAACTGGGTTGAGGGGGGTGAAACCTTATTCAGGAAGAAATCACAATTCCTGTAATGGTGAAGTCACAAGCAAACCGCAAATTAACTTGTGCTTAACACTCTGATTATTTGGCCCAAGCAGTCTGGCTTAACCTAGAGACAATGTTTAAAGTAGTTATGCAACACTTCAGAGGACCACAAATGGGCTGGCAGAGGTCCGCTTTCTTTTTTTTTAAATTCTTTTTTTTAACAATCCTCATGAGACCATACAGCACCACATAATTGCGATATAGTACATTGGGGCACATTACTAAATTGACATCGTAGGTATCAATAGGGAACAACAAGGACAAAAACCATCCCCAACTATCCTACCCTTTCATGATTACTCCAGTCTCTCTACCCTTGCGCCAGGGTGCCCATACTTTCTTCCATTTTTAAGTACACTACCTACTTTAACATAATGTTTCCTCTGCCCATTGGCACCAGTCGAGGTTCCACTGCCATTCCTCCCACCGCGGGGTGACTGCACCCCCACCCACTAGCAATATTTTGTTTTGCCACCCCCGCTGCTAGGGCCAACCAGAGTTCCACATATCTGGACCAGCCAGTGTCCCCCATGATCAACAATAACAGCCACTTTGGCTCCATCGGCACCGTCTCCCCCACCACCCTAGACATGGTGTCGGTGACCTTCGTCCAATAGGGGATGATCTCTGGACACTCCCATAATATATGAAAGAAAGTGCCCCCCCTGTCTACAACCTCTAATGCAGGATGCCGATGGACTCCTGCCCCAATGCTTAGAGGTGTGTGCAGGGGTAGTAGGTACGGTGGAGGATTTTTAGCTGCACTAGTCTGAACCGTGCAGATTGCAATCTCTCTAGGACTCTGCAGCACCTCCTACCAGTCTTTGTCATCTAAACTTCCTAAATCTTTGGCCCAAGCTGCCCTAAAAGTGATCAGAGGGTCAGGGGCATTGTTTTTTAATTTAGGGTATATTGTAGACGTGTGTTTCTCCATTATGGGCTTAAATAACAACCTATCCTCCATCGGAGAATATTCCGAAATAGTAGTACCACTCTGTATATGGGATCGTAGGGCATGTAGGAGTCGCAGATGATGGTATCTTTGTGACCGATGTAAGTTGTATTCCCTTTCAAGGTATTCAAAGGAAGGAGGGGAATCCCCTTTCCAGACATCACCTAAGTACCCAATGCCAATCAACCTCCACCCCTTGAAGCCTGTCAAGGAAGTTATTTCCCACATATGCTCGTCTAGCCACAGGGGTGTTCTCCTGGTTAATGTGCCCTGCCAGCCTAAGAGTTTATTAGCCTCTCTCCAACACTGCAGTACCCCCCTAGGGTGCTTGGGCCACGTTGCCTGCGGCCTTCGGGCAAAGAGAAGAGGTTCACAATTGTCCCTAGGCATAACCATCCTTTCCACCCTGTAGCCGGCTCACTACTATCCCTATACACCCAATCGTTGATCACCTGAAGCTGCAAGGCCCAGTAATAAAGTTTGACATCTGGGAGCGCCAGTCCTCCATCATATACTCCCTGGTGTAGCTTGAGCATCGCGATCCTAGGGGACCCTCCATCCCATAACAAGGTCCGCACCGCCATTGATATTTGTTTAAAAACACTCAGGGGGACCGGATAGGGTGTGTTCTGTGGAATATAGAGAGCCTCTGCAATGAACGCATTTTAAATAGAGCCGCCCTGCCCATGAGAGAAAGTGGGAGGATTCGCCAGTGGCTTACATCGGCACTCAGGCGACTCAGTTGGGGTTCGAGATTTCTATACAAAAAATCCTTCTTTTCTCACGTGACATAAATGCCTAAGTATTTGAACCCCTCGGTAACCACCGGGCCGAATACCGAGCTGGGATCCGAGGGGGGGGACCAGACAGTGGGAAAACCACAGACTTTGACCAGTTGGTGGTATAGCCAGAGTGGTTGCCAAACTGTTCAAAATGTGGATCACTTGGGCTATCGAGTGGTATGGGCACGCCAGGTAGAGAACGATATCATCAGCGTAGAGGGAGATACACTCTTCCCACCCCTCCTCTGCCACCAGTCCCCAGATCATAGGATCCCTCCTGATCCAGTGAGCCAACGGTTCTAAAGCGAGAGCAAAGAGGAGGGGAGACACAGAGCTACCCTGCCTGATACCTCTCCGCAAGGGGAAAGCCCTAAATACAGCCCCATTAACCCGCACCCGGGCTGTTGGTTTTTTGTACAGGAGGCATACCCAACTGCAAAAGACGGGCCCAAAGCCCAGCCTCCGGAGCACCATGAACAGATAGGGCCATTCGATGCTATCAAAGGCTATTGAGTTGTCCAGTGCCATCAATGCCTTCTGAGTATCCCCAACATCCTCAGACATGTACAGACCCCCGTACAGTCATCACAGATTACAGAGGTCCACTTTCAATGATCCAGGACTGGACAGCGCGGTGTTACGCCACAATTGTTAACGCCGTGCTCGTACGTTTTAAAAGCACACGGATGTGCAGTATTTAAAATAATACGGCGCATTCCTGGTTTCCCCTAGCGCTGGCGCTAAATTTAGCTGCTTATTGCCAATGCAGGCACCCTTGCAAAATAGTGTAAGGGTTCCTGCATTGCAGGGAATGATTGTTCATGTGCAGGAAGGTGTCCCTTCCTGCACATAAACAATCACTAATGGCGATTTGTAGTTTCTATGTGTGCGTAAGAATGACGCACATATAAAAGTTGCAACTCTTCATTAGTTAATGAATGTTTATGTGCAGGAATGGACACCTTCCTGCACATGAACAATCACTTCTCAAAACTTTATCTTGTGTCATCTATGAAAACAGGGAAAAACAATGTGTTAATTCCATATTTTTCAATTTGGGGGGTGTCTTGTACCTAGTACACTTGTCTGAAATCGCTCCAAGCACCAAACTCAATCAGTGAGTGGTATGCAGTTTAGGGTTCATTGGTTATTTCATACTGCTACACTCCTTTAATTAATAGAACGTGTCCGCAGAGAACGTTTTGGACTGGGTTAAGTAAGTAGGTTTCTCTGAGCTGAATCTGAAAGCTTTACCAGCTATTAGCGATATTTGAATTTGTCTGCAGCAAATTTCCCTCTGATTCATGTTAGCGCATTTTGCTCCAGATAATGTTTAATTGCTAACGTTCTTATTATAAAAAACACTTTGCATAGCAAATTTGAATACTAACAACCTCTTTAATATAAGCAAACTTATACAGCTACTACATATCTGTTAATTTGTATGATGAAAAAAGGATATACCTCGGACACAAAACCTTTTATGAAGCCGGTCCTAGGTTTCTCCTGAGCATCTAGAATCAACGTACTGGCTGATTAAGCACAGGGGGCAGAGGGGCTTGCAGGAAGTCCAGCAAACGACATTTGTTGATGTGCATCTAAGATTCTCATATTTTGAACAAGGAACAATAATTAGTGGGCTCCTTCGCTGGACAGTTTTTGTGGAGTCCGTGATTACGTTTTTGACCTTCTTTGCTTTTGCTTTTGTTTCAGTGACTGGTGCTCCGCTCTACATCGAGGTGTCAGTGTAGGGAGGCAGTCTTTGCAGTGGGATCGGCATTCCCTAGCCTTCCCTTGTGCTTCAGCAGCTCCCTTCCCTCTCTATCACTTGTTGACCTTTTTATACAAACATCACGCCTTCTCTCATCGTGGTCGCAATATTTTGTATTAATTGTTCTACGGGGAACTCATTTAG
Organism: Lissotriton helveticus; assembly: GCF_964261635.1. Lineage (NCBI taxonomy): Eukaryota > Metazoa > Chordata > Amphibia > Caudata > Salamandridae > Lissotriton > Lissotriton helveticus. The sequence goes on along the minus strand of NC_136059.1, from coordinate 1,594,312,323 downwards.
CTCTGAAAGAACAGATGTTGCTTCCTTAATGAAAAGTACCCTGTCCCTTCATAGGGAATATATGATATTTAAAGAACCACGGAGCATGTATTGATGAGGACATCTCTAAAACGTTGGCAGCTGGATCTTGCAAAACATGCAAGATAGGAGAAAACAATAGCCACAAAGCGTTAGGTATAGATGATGTAGTGACATTATTCTTAGCAAAAATCTAATTATTATTATAATTAGTCTCAGAGACGATAATACCAGGGTAGTTGAAAGGTAACGTTGGAAGTTTGGCGATGCTTTCTGTTACGCATCGGAATCATGGCTTCGAGATCCAACTCGGCACGTTTATATATTAAATTAAATGTTCACGCTTCTGTTGCAGAGTTATGTGTAAACTTCTACCTGCCAAAATATTCACATGTATTCGTTAGCGTAAGACTGAGTAAAAACACACTTAACAGACTAGGGATGAATGAATATTTGCACATCTTTCACAGTATCACCGTTTAGGTTTTGATTGGGAAATGTTTTTCAAACATTTTGAAAATGTTCATTTTCAAACATTAGATTGTGATACAAATATCCAAAAAGTGTGTTTGCGGGACGTGGCTGGGCAAGATGGCCGAACAGACGTAATCTGTATCGGCTCCTGGTCCACGCGTGGCTCCTGCGGCGTTTTTTGGCAGATTCAGTGACCCATGGTCCTTTGGAGTGAGGCCCCGATGTACCGGATGAGGTTCTGATTGAGAAGGTGCCTTTCACGGGCACTAACCTGGTGGAATTCGCCCAGAGCGTGTCTATGCCTTTGCAGAGCCCGCCGACTGCTGGTCCTGAGATGGCGGACAGGCGGCGTTCGCGGTGAATCTCTTCCCGGGTCCCGGCGGCTTCACTGGCACTAGCGAGTCCCTCCTACAAGACGAGAGGGGACGCCGGACATCCAGAGGTGGGGGCTGTCCCGGAGATCTCTGCCCCACACTGCAACGGCCGCCCACGTGAGCCTGACCCCAATATGGCGACCGCTTCCTCCTGCGGGCGATAATGGCGGTGCAGTTGAAACTTGTGGAGCGGCCATGCGGTACTCAGCAATGATTGCTCCCCTGCTGTGGTTAGCCGGGGATCAAGTGACACCGACTCTGCGGTTCAAGGTGATCGAGTTTCTCCTCCTTATGGATATTGTGGAGTGATGTTCTCTTCCCCTTCCGCCTTCTGCAGTAACGGTGCACCCCACACGTGCACTGTATCGGCGCTCTTCCGCTGGGGGACACCCGCTTTCATGGCCCTCAGCCTACTGATTTTGCCCTGAAGGCAGTGCCACTGTAGTTGGCCCCAGGAGAGCCTGGTCCTGCATCTGAGAATGCCTGACTTTGTCCTCCGCATCCCGAGGGCCTCCAGCCCTATCTCTCGTGTTGCCCCACCACTTCCCCCACGGTGGCATGTCTCCCTCCTGGCGGGGGACCACCGACAGCAAGTCATTCTAGCTCATCGGCTGTTTGGAGGGAACCTACGTGTTCACTAAGCTGCGACACTGCGCACGGGACTGGGGGACAGAGGGGGGGGCCTGCGCTACGGGGGGCTCCACTGCACTCTGATTAACATATCCATACTTCACGTCCTTGCTGCCACTAGCGTTCCTTGGGGGATACCGCCTTATGCCGCCTAAGAAATCGAAGACAAAGACACCCATCAAGGTTTCAGATTTCTTCACATCTATCGAAAAGGGAGTCTTGCTGAGAGGCGACCTTGGTGCGGCGACGATGGCCCTCACAAAAACAGAGCTTCTGAATATGTTGAAAGACTTCAAGACGGATCTCCGTAAAGATATTGCTCAAGACATTAAGTCCTCCATTGACCAACTGCGGTCAGATTTGTCCGAGCGTCTCTCTACCCTGCAGCAGGACATTGACTCAGTGGGTACGAGAGTCCTTGACCTTGAAGTGCACCACCAGGAGGGAGAGGGCTGCGCGATAGAACTGCACGACGATGTCAAGTCGCTCAAAGACCAATTATTTCATGTGCATCTTAAGGCTGAGGACCTCGAGAATAGATCCCGCATAGAGAATCTACATCTTAGAGACCTGGAGGACGGTGCAGAAGAGCCAGACCTTGAGGCTTTCGTGGTGGGCCTCTTCTCCGAGATAGTTGCCCCTCAAACTCTTAAGATAAAGTTGGACAGAGTTCACTGTGCGGGTTCACTGCAGTATGGCGAGAAGAAGCGGCCTTGGGATATCTTGGCGAAATTCCACTCCTACAAGACCAAAGATATAGTTCTACAGGCGGCGCGAAATGAGGACACCATTTGCTGCCATAACTTTTCTTGCACCATCTATCAGGATGTTGCTCCTGCAACACTTGCCCGGATGTAATCGCTCAGGCCAGTGACCTCTAAATTGCGAGCTGATAACATCAGATACAGATGGACTTATCCCTTCGGCCTCAGCTTTGACTTTCAGAACAAACAACGCCACATCACCGACCTTCAGGAAGGGCTGGACCTGCTTGGCATCTCCGCATCTACAGAGGCACCGGTGTCGGACACTCGTGAGGGATCTACTGCTGCGGGCCCTTCCTCCTCCGCTTGGTCTCGTCGTTCGAGGCGCTGACTTCTTCTGATTGCCATTGAAGGGAGGTTCTTAGCAGCACCTCCCATTGCTTCTTCTTTTGTCTGCTGACCTGTGGTGGGGGCCTGCATCTAGCGGGTGAGCTGCGAAGATTGCCCTCTTAAGCCCCGCTGCGGCCCCTGCCTCTGAGGCCCTGGTGACTCCACTTCTTCGGGTGGTCCCCTGTCAGCCTTGGGTCCTTCCTGGTTGGATGGACGCTGCCCTTGCCGAACTTCATCAGTGTTGACCTTACGGTAGTAAGCCTGCCTACTGACATTGTTAGCTTCAGCCAAGCCCTCGGCGGCTTGTCTGGCGTTTCATTCTGTTTATCTAAAGAAGGTCTAATATGGGGTTGTATTGTGAACGTTCTCTAATTGATTGTTTAACTGCTCTACTCTTTAGCACCGCCATGCATTACTATTGACTCACTAGCCCGTTGGAGCGGGCGTGGACCGGGTCCTCGTACCCGAAGTCCTCCCTGTTCTCACAGGGGTCCTTCTGACTTCGTACTGGGATCGAGACTAACGTTTGTTTCTATTGTTTGCATTTCTCTGTTCGTGGTTTGCTAGGGGAATCTGGGTGGGCATGGGTGGGATGGTGGCGGTGGCTTTTTAATTTTAAGTTTCGTTTCTTTAGAAGTGTAGATGTTTCACGACAATATTATCGGTTGTCTCTAACTTTGCGTGCTTACATGGGTGTAACACTGGCGGGGGCGGTCCACGGTTCCGACGGGTGTAGGGAGAGGGTTGTCTCTTTTCTAATGTTATGATGCCAGTCACCATAGCGACCTGGAATGTCAATGGCCTTAACTCGCCACGGAAAAGTCTCACGGTTTGGAAATATATTGTGGATCACCACTCAGACGTAGTCACACTACAAGAGACTCATCTAGCTAGCTCTGATGACTATCGTCTCAAGCACAAGCTCTTCCCACTGATATATAGATCCTCGGCGTGCACCAAGCATCTGGGGGTGGCCATTATGTTTCGGGCGGTTACCCAATTTCAACCACTAGGAGTGCAATCTGATAAGGACGCCGATGGATCATGATTTAGGGTCGTATGAGGGGGAGACTGTGCACCTTTGCAGCGCTATACGCTCTCAATGTAGGCCAGACGTCTTTCTTACACGCACTACTGGGGAAGCTCACGGACTTTGTAGAGGGCCAGCTGATTTTAATGGGCGACTTAAATTTAATTTGGCAGAAAGACCTGGATAGCTCCCACCTACAGCGCGCAGATGCAGGCTCCTTCTCTCGGAGGACACGCAGCAGAGGATACGAGATCTGGGCCTTCTAGATTCATGGCGCACCTCTACCCGCAGACACGGGACTATAAAAATGTTTCCCATGTCCACCGCTCCTATTCCCGGTTAGATTACATCTTCATTAGCCAGTCCCTATAGGGTGATCTACAAGCCGCTAAGATCTTCCCCCTTTCCGATCATAGTTTGTACTCTGTTTCCCTGCAATGGCGAGGTAACGTGTCGGCTCACCTAAATGGTACTTCCCTCCCTCACTCGCGACAAGGAATCATGCACCAAACTGCGGTCAGTCATCGCTGACTTTCTTAAGGCTAACCCGCCGGAGGACACTTCTGAGTTCACAACTTGGGATGCTTTAAAAGCTGTCCTCAGGGGTGAATGCATTGCCCTCAATGCTGCACTGAATAAACAACGAGCTCGGGAGCGAGAAGCTCTGGAAACGGAGCTATCTACCCTAGAGCAGCTTCATAAGGCCAATCCCACGAGACAAACGCAACGCCAGCTTATGGCTCTGCGAGGTAAACTGCTGGCCATCTATACCAATAGAGCGGAATTCACCCTTCTTAAACTGCGCCACCTCTCCTACACCCAGGGTAACAATGTGGGTAGATATCTAGCTCGACAGCTGAGGGATAAACGCAAGAAGGAATATATTGGGGGTATTTTAGATCCGCTCGGGAGAGTGTTACATAAAGATGAGGACAAGGCGGCTATTTTCAGGTCCTTTTCTGGGACCTTTATACAGGCGACTCTCTAGTTGAGATGGCCCAGCAGGAATACCCCCAAACGCTAGCTCTACCCCAGGTTTCAGACTCGTGGAATGCTATGCTCACTGTCCCTATCACCTTGGACGAGAGTACCTCCGCAATCAAAGCCCTGAAATCCAATAAACCTCCCGGGCCAGATGGTTTCACGGCCCTTTTTTATAAGACCTTTGCCCCAGACCTTTCTCCCTATCTTGTCTCGCTCTTCAATAAGTTGGTGGAAGACGATACGACCTCTGGTACGATGTCTGAAGCCGTGATCTCAGTCATCCCTAAGCCTGGGAAAGATTCACAATCTTGCGCTTCGTATAGGCCTATCGCCCTTTTAAATTTAAATGCAAAACTCTACTCCTCTATTATTGCTAAGCGCCTCAATTACCTTATGGCCATGCTTATCCACCCAGACCAGTCGGGTTTTATTAAAGGCCGCCAGACACATGATAACACCCGTCGGATCGTACATCTTATTGAGAAGGTTCATAAGCGCCACATCCTGGCGGTTCTGGTGGGCCTGGATGCCGAGAAGGCTTTCGACAGAGTCAATTGGGCCTTCCTCTTCCGCACACTCTCGGCATTTGGCTTCGCCCCCAAATTTCTTAACATAATTAGAGCTAACTATCGCCTTCTGCATTCCCGGGTGGTTGTCAATGGTGCGCCTTCACCTTCCTTTCCACACTCGAGGGGGACTAGGCAGGGCTGCCCCCTCTCTCCCCTGCTTTTCACCTTAAGTATCGAACCCTTGGCACTTGCCATTAGAAACAATGCGGCTATTCAAGGCATACCGTTTACAGGGGAACCCCATAAAATATCCTTATTTGCGGATGACGTGCTCTTGTCCCTGACAGAGCTGGAAACATCCCTCCCGGGTCTGCAATTAGAGCTGGAGTGCTATGAGCTGGTCTCTGGCTTTAGAATCAATGCTGGAAAATCATTTATACTGAACCTTACCCTCCCTCTGGAGGAGGTCCTCACGCTGCGATCCCACACCCCGCTGGCATGGGCCTCTACAGCTATTCAATCCCTGGGGGTCCAGATGACGTCGAATGTCCACGGGCTTTACGCTGCTAATTTCCCCCTGCTCCTCACACGCATCCAGGTGGAGCTTGCCAAATGGAAGCCACTTTTCCTGTCATGGCTTGGTCGCATTCATGCTGTAAAAATGACCCTCCTGCCCAAGCTTATTTATCTCTATCAAGCTTTACCTATCGAGCTGGGGCGTGATTTTTTCAGAGAATGAAGTCCATGATTTTACGCTGTATATGGCAGGGTGGCCGAGCCCGATTCTCTTACTCTTTGCTGCGTTGCCCCTGTGCTGAAGGAGGGGTTGACTTACCGGACATCCATTTATACTGCAAGGCGGCCCAATTGCGGGTGTTGGTAGAGTGGTCTCAACGAGACTCTGAGGAGCACTGGTTACATATGGACCGTAGTGTGACGGGTAGGACCATCTGGGATCTAGTCTGGCGCCCACGTAAGGATAGACTCCTGAACACATACATTAGTACTCCTACACAGACTACCCTCAAAGCCTGGGACACTATATCAAGTGACGATAGATGGACTTCTTTCCCGTCACCCTTCACTCCGATTCATCATAATCCGGCATTTCCCCCGGCTCAGCATGAGGGGCCCTTTGACGTTTGGAAACAAGGTGGTTGCCTTGCTCTGATACACCTTTTTCACAACTTTACTTTCGATGCGTGTAAAAAGGAATTTGATCTAGGTGAAACGGAAATATATCACTACACACAACTGATGCACTGGGCCCTCACACCTTGTTATCGTGAGGCGGCCACTAGACCCCTCACGAAATTTGAAGCTTCCCTTTCCAAAACTTCTTCTATGAAAGGGGTGATTTCCTTCCTTTATAATTTCCTGCTTACGACTGCAACTGCTCCACGCCCCAGATACATGGCCATGTGTGAGTGTCCAATCTCTGAGGAGGAATGGGCACGCCTGTGGACTGATATTTCCCGCTTCAACCACTCCTCTGACCTTAGGGAAGCCCATCTTAAGACCATGATGGACTGGTATTTACACCCCTCCACACTCCGACAGATTTTCCCCACTGCCTCGGACAGATGTTGGAGAGGTTGTGGGCTGCTGGGTGACTTCCGACACATTTGGTGGGACTGCTCGACTATTCGCCCTTTTTGGGAAAACATTCTCGCACAAATGAAAGACATGCTAGGCTGTCCTATCCCCACTACTATAGCAGGGATCCTTTTGGGACTGCGTGACCCCGCTCTGGAACACCAAACCAGAGCTGATAAAATGATTATGTGGCTTTGTAAGACCACTCTCGCGGCCGCATGGAAGAGGAGGGAGGCCCCTGCGCTTTCCCTCTGGCATTCTCGACTTTGGAGATTGCTAAGCCTGGAACGTATGGCGGATATATTCAAAGATGATTACAAGAACTTTGAATTCAAATGGGGCCCCTTGGTTTCCTTTCTCTCTCGAGGCCTCCCCTCTGCAGTTTGTCCATCTACCATCAGAGCCCTCCATCTTTTTCAATACTGACACTGTCTTGAACATCATCCAGTCTACTGGAAATTTGCTTTGTGCCGCCGCCACAGGTAGGGTGGGGGAGGGTAGAGGGGGGGGTCATTTTCTTTTTCTTTTGTTGCCTTATTCTTTGGTTGTTATATTGGTCTGTCGTATAAGCGGGGGCCCCACGTTGGGATGCACCCTATTGAGCTGGTTACATTCCTTTCCAGCAGCCTGGAGACACTCACGTCTGTTTTAGCGATGTTATGGAATGGAACTGTTCTTACCCATTTTTGCTATATGGAAACACTCTGTCTGTTGGGAAACTGTACCATTTATTTGGCCCTCCGAGTAGGCACCAGAGCTGACTCTACGTGATTGCAGCACTGGGCTGATTTACCAACTTTTCTAGTGCCTCCCTCTCCCCTGCGTAGGAGCCCATGACGCTATTATCGTTTTATTTTTATGCTTATGGAATGTATGCACAAAAATTCTAATAAATATATCTTTTTTTTAAAAAAGTGTGCCTGCGTTTTTCAGATAATATCATTAGATACTTTGCACAACGTAGAAACATTCTGAAAAGTAAAACAAAAGTGACACACTCAGACTAAAAATTAATGAAAGTAAATAAGTGCAAATATTTGACTCAGTCTGTATGATGGAAGGATAAGTGTGATCGAAAAATGTATGTGTGGAGGGCTCCTCCAACTGTAGGATCTAGAGGTGTGGCTTTGTTTGAAAGCATGGGATGAATTAAGTTATACCACCGCAATAAAGTTAACTCTTTTCAAATACCTTGTTTGTGGCTCCTAATACAAAAAAATTCCTCTGTTTTGACACTTGGAAGAAAAAATAAAAATACTCATGGAAAATGGAGCTTGGCCTTCGCGAAATGGCCGGGGCTTGATGAACTCCCTATGCCTGCCGGAACTGCTCGCCTCGTGCATCGGCGATGGACAGTGTTCAGAGGAAGAGTAGCAGTTTCGGTCATCTTCGAAATAGGCTAGCGTCCAGTGCGGTTGAATGAAGGGAGGCCTAAGGCTAAACCCACCATGATACCAAGGATGTCAGAATCTGAGATTGGGGGCAGAACCCACTGGAAAAACACCAGTGGGAACCAGACTGGGCAGGTTCAGCAGGGACTCTATGAGGATGGAGTGGGACCACATCAGAGGTGGCCGACCCCTCCTTGCTGTCCCTCCTCCACCTGGACTCGTGCCATTGAGCAGAGGATGTGAGCAGCAGATCCTGGTGCTTGAGGCACGGATGAAAACCAATGAAACAGTGCTGTAGAGGAGATGTCCCCAGAAACATAAACAACCATTACAATGCTGCACAACTCTCCTATTTCTACAAATGATATATTTATGCATGCTGGCAGAAGCAGTCCAGAGGAGAGCAATAGCAACAGGCAATTCCATCCACACCTCTGATAGCACAACCCACTGACTGCACTGATTAAACTGAATGCAAAACACAGGCAATTCGTGAATCACTATGTGGGGATACACAATATGAACAATGGTTATTAAACTAGCCGCAGCTGAGGAAGTGGTACACCCCCTCTTTATTGCATGTCACATTTATCTTGAACTAAAAACCCCTCCATACATTGGCATTACACAAGTGTAGAAGGTACACAGTTCACCTAGACGCGAGGCCACCAGACTGAACCCTGACCTTCACCCGATGGGTCACGCTATGAAGGCCAACTTAGGGGCAGTTTCACCCTCTCTTCTGTCCACTTTGATTAGAGCACCACCAGAATATGGATTAGGTTAACATTCCCTCTTACTGCCTGATGTGTCGCCAGAAACCATAACTTCGATTTAAAGAAGCATCCCTGGTAAAGTAAAAAAGTTCCACATTTAAAGTTCCACAAAAAATGGCCAACAAGGCTCTAGAATCAATTTTACATTGTTACCTGTAGACAGCAGATGTAGTCATGCAGGAGAACATTGATGATACTAATGCAGAAATTAAGTTCACGAGTACAGACATTTCATAATTCCAGACTAGATGTTGTGAAATGCAGACTGATTGCTACAAAAAATCTTCTAGATCAAATTGCTGAAATGTCAGAGTGGGAGCAAGAACTCAAGCACCTGAAAAGGAATACGATTAACGTAGAAGACGAAAGATGCTGCAATAGCATGATGATTTCTGGAGTCCCAGAAAATATCAAAAATAAGAATAGGCTGCACTTCCTTGGCCCATTACTAGCAGACCTATTATGTGTATCCTTCTACCCTTCACTGGAGCTTCACAGAGTCAACAGAGTACCTACTGCAACATCTACTGATCAGACAGATACTCAATATAGAAGGGACACTTTCTCTACAACAGCCACAAGATCTACACATTATTGGACCTTTCCCAAGAGACTAATGTCAAAAGGAAAAAGTTTCTGGTTTTAAGGCAGCAACTGAGGAAATGGGTATGGTTTACTGTAAGCGTCAACCATTCTCATTATGGTTGATGGAAAGAATAGGAAATTCTTCAATCCAGAGGACTTTGTGGACTTCCTGGAGGATATGGAAACCAATTCAATGGACAGCTCTAATGTTGCAAACCTCATGAGACATTTCCTTCGGAAATACCATACCAGACACTGGATCCATAAGAGTTAACGCAGGAAGGAAAGTGAGTCAATTCAGTGACCAGCCTATGGGCCCCTAAAGAATGGCTACCAGAGGAAATAAGAACCAAGTACAGGGAAAGGGATAAGTCCAGGTCTCTATATAAGCAATAAATGATAAAGGGACAAGAGAAGCCACTCCTGAAATCCAGCGAAATAACTGAATTGTTAAACTTTAAAATACCAACCGCTTTTTATCACTCACGTCCTACTTTCCACTTCTCATTGCTCATTTTTCAATTTTTGTCTCCTCTTTTGTAAGTCTAGACCAGGCTGCCTGCCTCCACCAGGATGCACACCATCCTTATCTATTCCCTTCTTTTCTACTTGTCCTTGTCTTTTTATTTTTATTACCGCTAACAGACAGGGCATGTAAACATTGGACCTCACATATATGCCTACTGTTGATGTTGATGAGCCCAGGTTGATTTCAGGGCAGTTCATAGTGGAGGAGCAACCTGAGGGCCTGATTCGCAAAGAGAAAGTTAGACCAAAAGTCTAACTTAACTTTGTGAATACCGAAAAATAGTAAAGTTAGACTTTTGATCTAGGTTAGACTTTTGGTCTGACTTTACCTTTATGAATCAGGTGCAATATGTGTGTCTCACTTTTCTGAAGTTTGATTTTGTTTAATCCTTACCCTAGATCACTGTGGATACAGGGACAGAAAAAGTCGAGGAGGGTCCGAGTGTTTATCAAGCTTGTTTAAAAATGTATTTTGTTTATTCATTACATTAAATCACTGTTGATCCAGGTTTATACTGTTCAGCAATAATTTCAACACTTAGCACTCACATCCAATCCTGAGCTAGCTTCAATACCATTTCCCCATCTTTATCCCCTTCTACAATATGCCAATCTACACACCCCTTGTGACTGATAATATAGTAATTGCGGGAGATGGGATTGGTTCAGGCATGACCATCCCCACTTGCCTCACTTCATTAGGAGCCATGGAAAGGCTCTATAGGTCATGCACCTGTGACTGAGGCTATATGAATCATAACATATTTCCTAGGGCCCATCCCTTGGTGTCCCATATACTCAATTACATCTAGACCTAGACATAGCAATGCACTGTACCCAGCGATGGTGCACAAATACTTATAAATGCAGATAACCAGAAGAAAACAAAATATTACAATCCCACCAGATACATTTTCTTTGAGATTACATCTTTTCAGTAGTTTCTGATCAAACACTCTGAGCAGCCATTAAGGTACACATCAGAGGTGACTTGATAAATGTAAGGAATTTCCTTATTAATTGTGAAGGATGTGAACCCTTTGCAAGTATTAGGTACACAATTGTCTTATTACTAGGAACGAGTACCCCATTGTGGAACTTGTCTCTCTCATGGTAACGAAGCAGAGTACTCCTCTCCTCCTAAGGGAAGGTGATGTGGGCTAGTAATCTCACTTTACTGGCACCCAACAACAACACTCATAAACTAGTGTGCAGTCAGTGCTTCTTCTTTTAAAAAAGGGAAATCACTGTTTATTAAACACACTACTACATATTACACATTCAATTCTAAGTATATACATCAGGTAGATGGAAATTACCCTTGGTGACATCCTAATATCCCATTTCACCTCTATATGGATCTGAACCCCATAATTATAATACCCCTTACTTTTACCAGATGTAAAATACCAATATAAGTGGGGTATTATTCAACATAAGGTAGGCCTTCTGGTTTTGTCAAGGATTTACCATATTAATATATATTAGGCACACCCACTCACTTTGTTGGGGTGCCATCACATTATTACCAATAGCCACATGTATCTGATTTATCAGGGTGTCATCATTAAAACTGGTAGGGACAATAACGCCACTCATATGCAACCATTATAAGTATGAGCAAAGAAGTGTTCAATAAATCTTTTGTTTTCAAAATACTTTCTCTTACCAGGTGGACATTCTTATTTTGGTCAAAGCGTCAAAGGTCCATGGTCTTCTCAGCTGTCTCTCCATTCTTCGTGGTTTTGTAAGGGTGGATGGAAAGTCCTAAAAGCGAGTCACCCCTGGCTAATCCTAGGGTTCCACGTGAAATGAAATGAAATTTAGACTTTTAGAACATGCTACTGCCCTGAAGTGTCTAGGTGCTATAACTCTGAAGATAGATCACAATCCAAAAACAGACAACTTTATTAATATACCTGTAACAAGTGCTCTAAATGTTGAAAAGCTATGTTTACAGAGCTTTCCAGAAGGAGAATAATTCACTTATTTCCTTGAGATGAAAGGGCATTAAGTTCCGATCTTAGCGTTACACATGATTAATCTTCTGCCACCACTGTTCGATCTTTTAAATTTGAGTACTAGTAGGTTACTCACTGATGATCGTCTAAGTGACCTACTGGGAGTATATCTTTGGAATTACTGGCCATTGACACCACAATCTGGGTGTCATCAGCGTAGGAGTCTACTGCAAAACCAGCACTGAGAAAATAAAAATCATCCTTCCACCCCTGTCCCAACCCTCCTGCTCAGCATTCTGGGACAATCCGTCATGACAACCTCAAATTTTCTCTGGAAATTGCGTCCCTGAGAGCTTAAGATCTGCCCTTAACTGGAATCTTTGCCTGCTCCTTTCCCATCAAAAACTCAAAGGCGAGATCCTTCTGTGTTGACTTCAGAAGTCTGGTCCTCCCCTTTTCTTCTAGTGGGCCTGGGCTAAGCCAGACCAGGTGTAGTGTGACAAGCAAATTATTTGATAAAGATTTCCCCCACAACTCTTTTCTCTCCCAGGAACTTGGTAAATCAATGATAATAGTTCCTTTTGTGTGGGGAGGTATGTGTTCCCTCTTCCTGGAAGCAGAGTAATTAACCTTGCCCAGTAAAGAGGACAAAGGCCTGCAATCTCATTATGAACTGAGTGAGAGAAATATGATAATTCCTGAAGTCTCATAAGATGTGGATGTAAAGTTTGACACCTTACTGGAGTGTATGCTTCTAAATGGAATGACACTGACATTTAGGGCAGAGTTTGCCTTGGTGTATAATACAGTGATAACACCACAGATTTTCCAGTAAGCACCACTGACCTATCTAAAAATGCTGATTAACATTATTAAGTCTACACCAGGTCAGCATTTATCCTTCCAGAGTCGCAAACACAACAGGTCACCTCTGCTCAGATGCAAAGCTGCGCACAACAGTAGTCTCATATGTGCAGTTGCACACTAGTGTGCACACATTTTCAAGTACAACCAGCCCAGTGACTATTACTCTTGCTGCACAGCAGCAGGCTTATCCTAATAGGCAGACATTGGTGTTAAACGCACTGAATCCAATTACAATGAATTTAATGTGAGTGAGGCTCAGGTAGTGAGACTCACCCACAGTAAAGGTCCAAAAATGGATAGTCAAAAGAGTCCTGGTGGACTAAATGGGCGGAACCCATTGCCTACTATGACAGGATCAAGACTGCGAAGGTGAGAGGCCCGAGATTAACAGGAAAGACTGGAAGTGGCTTTTACAACCTCATAAACAGATTTAATGCTACTCCTAATACTCATGTCTTTCAACAATTTACATGGGAAAAATACTCAATCAATCAATATTTGTTAAGCACGACTACTCACTAGGGCGGGTATTAAGGCGCTGAGGTCTTACTGGGCACTGAGGTAAAGTCAAAGAACCAGGTCTTGATATCCTTCCTGAATTGGGTCAGCGACGGGGATAGCCTGAGGTTTCGAGGCAGGGTGTTCCAGGTTCTGGCAGTGAGATAGGCAAAGGATCTTCTTCCAGACATGGTCTTTCAAATCCGAGGGACGGTGGCAAGGGCCATATAGGCAGAGCAAATGTATCTGGTTGGGGTGTGGAATGAGAGGCAGTGGTTTCGGTATGCTGGTCTGACGTCGTGGAGTGCTTTGAAGGCATGTGTAAGGAGCTTGAAGTTGACTCTTTTGTTGACCGGGAGCCAATGGAGTTCTTGCAGGTGTTCGGATTTGTGGCTACGACGGGGGATGTTGTGGACCACTCTTGCATGGTTATCACCCCTCTTTTGCATGACCTCTGATGCAACCTGACTTGATATGCCCTGGGTCCCTGCTAATCAAGCTCCCAAGGTCTGTGTTCTCTCCCAAAACTCTACCTTTGTACTCACAATTGGCATATCGCTGGCAACAGGTAAGCCCTTTGTAAAAGGTACCATGGGTAGTGTAGGAAAGTACGATCTGTTTTCATGGTCACCCCCACTTTTTGCTGGTGACTCAGGACCACAGTCTCTGTGCTTCTTCCCTAAATTGGACATTATGAGCCCTTAGGTACACTCTAGATTGGCTGCTGGTGTACCCTTGTAAGTCCCCAGCATATGGTACTAAGGTACCTAGAGCATTGGTACACCAGGAGTCCCCCATTGGCTGAAGCATTTATTATGCCAACCATGATAGACCACTCGAATTGAGACTACAGGCCTGCCATTGCAGCTTGTGTTTCCTTATATCTGAGGTCACTGTACCAAAATCCTATAAGTCACCCCTAGGGCATACCTTTCAATCCTGACGGCAGGGTGCTCAATTCTAAGTGTGAGGGTGATCCTGCATGAGCAGGACACCCCCACAACCTTTGGAGTCCATTCACCCGGGTTGTAAGTGCATCAGCCATTAAGATACATAGAGTGGCCATGCGTCATTATGCAATGGTTATTTCTAAACTGGCAATAACGAATCCTGTCGTGTCTGGAATCAAACAGGTTGGATTCATACCTCCCACACTTTAAATGGTGTGGGAGGAATGAAAATGGTGGGGAAGGTATGATTCCATGCACTGTAAAGATCCTCCGGGAGGCCTTCAGTGCTCACGGTGCCAGTCATCTAGACCCGGAAAGCAAACTTTGGCTGCTGACGACCAGAGACACAACTCTGCCCTCCTGCTGCTGAGCCAACCTCAAGCAGGTCACAATGTTCGAAGCACATGCATTTCCAAGTCAAATCATAGTATAGCACAATTGAGTAATGTCAAAACAATGCTAGAGACTCTGTTTCTTCTTTGGTGATTTATTCCATCCACTCCTTTTAGCCAACATGTTTTGTCGCTTGGGAGTAACACCCCTATGACTTCCTCAGGGCTAAAAGTAATAAAATACCAATTTTGTAATACACGAAACATTCACCTATTCATCGAACTCAAAGCATGCCAACAGTGTTGCCCTGTGCAAAAAAAAACAAAATCATTGAATAATTTGCCCCTCGCGTGCACTATGTAGTAACATACACCAATATATTCATAATATTAAAAATCAAGTATTCAGTGTGCATGCCGTTCGGTGGCTTAATAAAAGCATGCCTAGTTTTAAAAAGAAACACACATGGTGACATGACATTAAAATAAATCAAGTCATCAGTAGTTGCAATGCCCCTATGGTGTTGACATATTTTATTCTAGCCATAGTTTGTGATAGTCTATAATTGCTAGTCACACATGAATCAAACACACTCCCAATGAATATAAAATAGCCCTGGGAGGCGTGCTCTACCTTAGAATATTGATATGTTCAAGATCACGATCTGCGAGAGCCAAAAGAAATATATATATATATAACAAAGCATCAGGTACAATGTATCATAAAAGATCTCTTAGATCTAAAATTGCAATATTCCAAGGATTAATGCCAATGATGGGCTTATCTCTTAAAGCGTAAAATCTATTCAAGAGATCTTGTGTCCAAATTATGTCAGTATAATCCAAAAGTACTCTTACATTCAGTTTAATGGTTGCCATGGAGACTCCTGCTGCTCCTGGTTTCATTGTCCTGCAACTCTTCTGCAACGTCTGTGCCTGTGCTCCATACAGGTTCTTCACAAGGTCTGTGGGCATCCAAGACACCAAAGGGAATCTCTCTTGGAGTGAAGGAGTCACTCCCCTGCATCTGCAGGCACCTCTACTAAGCTCACCAGTCTGCTGATCCTTGGCTCCCACGGATTCCAAAAGGCTCAGCAACACAGGTTCTTCAACCTCCCGAGGCCTGCACTGTCTTCTCACCGAGTTGGAGACCAGTAAACCTCATCGGAACCACTGGAACAGAACCCCTGTGCCCTACGTTGACTTGCCGTTGCCAAGACTTGTTGACTCTCCGCTCCAGAGATCTTCGGGCTTCAAGAAGCTCCAGCCTCAAGTGTCTCCTGCAGCCAAGATCTTCACCTGCACCGCATCCTTTGCAATGTGGGCCTTCATCCTTTGTTGATCTGCTCGAAGTACACTTGGGACTCCTGTGCATTCGGCCCATGGGTCCTCTTGAGGGTCTTCTTTGGCTCCAGTGGACTCCCCTCTTTGCTCTGATTTACCTGGTCAGGGTAAGTCACTTAGGCCTTGCTGGTCTCAACACTGCAACTTTTTTTATGACTACGTTGGTTGCCGCTGCCTAGGCTTGTTGGTGCCCCTGCCGGACTCTGACCCCTTGGCTTTTGACATCCAACATGGGACAGCTCGTGAAGAGCTCCTGATCTTCTATAGCATCACCTGGTCCATACAGCTGCAACTTCAAGGGCACCGTCAACTCTCCTGCATCTCTGACATCGGTGGGCATTCGTCTTTGGTGCCTACAGGTCACTCCTGAATGGCATAGACTTTGTCCGCTCTGCTTGCAGGTACCTCTCATCTTGAATCCACCAGACTCTTTTGCCTTCTTCGCCAGCGGCATCTTCGCTGAAGTCCTCCATTGTGGTCTACGACGGTTTCCGAAGTCACTTCGCACTTATGCACCCAGCTTCCCTGGTGTAAGTATTCTGGTTCCCCGGGTATCCACGAGTGGGGTGACTCTCCAACCTTCCATCTTCCGCAGGGTTTCTTCATGGTCCGCTGGGAAGGGTCCTTTCTCTTTAAAACTGCAACCAATACTTACCCAGTGACTTACATTGAGCATGTAGTAGTTTTCCCACTCTGTACACCGCATCCGTGGGGTTCCTAGATACTCACCTTAGGTGGTTCCTTGGGTCCCCGGCTTGCCTACGTTTTCCGAGTCCATTCTCGACTTAGGTCGTGGCTTGCATTCCACTATTTCAGTATATGGTTTAGTCTCCGCCTGGAGACCACTGTGTATTTGTGCTACTTAGGTGTTCTATTTCCAAAGTATTGTGTGTATTGTAATTATATCTCCGGGTAGGAGATATTGCAATGTGTTAGTGAGTGTTAATAATAAATACATCTTTTTTATAACTACACTGTGTAGTCCTATTTAACTTAACCTATACCAGAAGATTAAGTACTGGTAAAACCAGCTGCTTTATACTCCTTCTGGACTACTCCTGAAGGCTGATCTCCATGGCTAACACTTAGAGAGCTTTCTAAGGTTGACTAAGACCACTAAAATTACCATGAGGGTTGTATGGATTAGAGCAGGGTGCTACACTTACATAAGTGTGCACCATATACTAAGCCAGCCTCCTACAGTTACCAAGGGCACTGTGACCAGGGAAGGACTCTAAGGGCTGCAGCACCTATTGTGTCGCCCTTAAAGGCCCTGTACCTTAACACTCACACACTGCCATTACAGGCTGTGTGTTTTGGCACAGAGAAAAGTGAAGAGGGCACACATCCCTGCGTACCATGCCTACAACCCACTGCCTGAGGCCTAGGTAAGCCAACCTTCTAGCAGGGTGAACTAGCCCTCAGATGAGGGTACCGAGGTATGAACAGTTTCTAAGCCTATTTTTCAACATTGTAAGTGTAGTTAAGCCATGAAGAGTATATGGTCTGGGAGTTGGTCATTATGAACTCCCCAGCTTCCTAATGGCTTTACTGAAACCTGGGAAGTTTGGTAGCAAACTTCTCAGCACATTAAACCCACACTGATGCCAGTGGGCATCTTAGAGATGCCCGCTCAAGAGTGACCAGCCCTGGTGTGGTTCCTGAATGATTGCCTGCCATTTGCCACCACCTGACAGGTTTCTTGACATCTGGGTAGAGAGCTCTGCTCTCTGAGTCCAGAAACAAAGCCCATCATTGGCAGAGGTGTCATGCCTCCTCCCCGAGGATGAACTGGGTCCAAGAGAGGCAAGTTTCAAAGGCCGTCCGCCTTAGTGAGCTGTCCCTGCCATTTTCTGCCTCCAGCAACTGGCTCCCACCGGTTCTGCTCCCTACTTTGGGTAAGAGAAGCGGAGCGAAAACCAAGCTAGGATGAGAGGTGTGCCCACCTTTGCCAACCCAATCCCTCAGCTGGGTTAGGTGAGGTGAAGCACACATCCCTGGCCCCTCCATCTTGAAGATGAGGGGGCTCAGCCAAACAGGATGAGGCTCATGCACCTCTCCTACTGTTTTGTGGCATACCAGGGCATGTACCCACCCCAAGAAAGGGACCCATTGGTCCCGGGCTGCACACCCCTTTTAAGACCCCTATATTTAGAATTTAAGAGTGACCTTGAAACTTACATCCTCAGATCCTAGGAAAAAGAAGAAGGACCAAAGCGCTGTGCTGACCCAGGAAGAAGAAGACACCTACTGCTTTGGCCCCAGCACTACCGGCATGTCCCCTCTCCGACCTGCCTACAGTGAAGAGCCGTTCGCAGACCGACCTTGAGATTTGCTTCCCTCAGCACTGTCTTTGCACCACAGGCCTCAAAGGTGGCAAAGGCAATGCCAAGAACAGAACAGAAGTTAAATGGAGCTAAGATATCCACTGTTACTCTCTGTAGCTACAGCTGTGAATTGAGACATTCAACTATTAGCTCAGTAAAATTAATACCAATATAGCAGTGCAATCTACACTCTGCTGAATAAAATGTAAAAATAAATAAAAATGCACATTTGTAAACAAGATGTTGTAGATTTGTATTATGGTGAACACAAAGAAAATTATGTACTTGAGTATAAAACTAACCTATGTTCTATAGTAAATGATAATGCCTCACAAGTGTTGCTAATCAAATTGTATTCACTAAGGAAGGACAATTTATGTCAATAATGTCTTTCACATTTGTCTACATAAAGAAATATAGATTGACCAAACCAATAATGTTTTTACATCTTTTTGTGCGTCTTTCTGTAACCATTCAATACATTTTATGCAAAAAATATATACTAGGGAAACTATTAAATCATAACAGCTTGAGGTATACCTAACTTGGCTTCACAGTTTTATTTTGTGGTTTAGTGGCACTATATTTTCCTCTTCCAACATATATATTATATACACTATTTTTCATGCAATAAAAGATGAAATTCCAATCATGGCAACCCCCTAAACTATTGGCAGTATTTAAAATGGACATTTCTCTATGTTAGTAACTTGTGGTATAATACAATTATTTCCTTCAGAGACTTTTAGCAATGGCAGGTATTGTGATCACATTGGGATTAAGATCATATGCCATCACTTCCTGGGAAGATTTAGTATCAAAGATCTTATGATGCCACTTTCTGTGATGTCATTGGGTTAAAGGGTGGTTATGTGTTGTCACTTCCGCTACCCCAGGCATTTTGGTGAATGCCATTGGTAGCACAGATCTTTGTTCCATGAACTCCCTTAACATTTCCTGCTGTCCACAAAAAAAACCTTTATTGTCCTTCTTCTACTTTGTGCTAGTATCTGCAGTACAATGTCAAATAGACTGTGAGAGCAGAAGACTGATGGAATGCCAGACACTGGTAATTCTGTAAGGCTTGTGCTGCAACTTTACTGGGTCTGGACATTCTATGTTTATGTGGAGGATAGATTTTTAAGGCCAGCTAGAAAACTGCAGCATGACAATCCTATTTCAGTAGGTCTCTCAAAGTGCTATTCAATTTTTAAGAACATTGCCCGATGGGGACTCCAGACAGTAAACCTACATATCACCTTTAAATGTACAAAGTTTTAGAAAACTCAGATGTATTTTCAAAAACTAATCTTGGAGCTTGTAAAGTAGTTCTACTGTACTACTCTTTAAAAAGACTCTTACATTTATTTGTTCAATTGGCCCGTAAATATCTAAAATGATAATACAATAGGGTTATTCAGGGAATATCCATATGAAGTTAACACAAACAGAAAAGATGTGCTCTCTTTGAAAGTTTCAAAGCAGATTCACAAAGTCATGTAAAAATATGTAAAAGAGTACGCCTATAGTATTACTTTTTGTGCTTTTAAATGCTTTTGTTAATTGGTCCCTCTGTGTTAAATGAGTTAGTGCTGTTCCACAAACTATGACTGTGACTAGAGCCAGTCCAGAATTGTCTTCTATTGGAAATGTGAGTCTATATTATGATGTGCTTGTTTTCAATTGGAATTGGTTGGAATGATCCAGGGGCAAATTTATCAAAGGGTTGTATCACCATTGTGCCATGCAAAAGAAGTGCAGGAGTAACCCAAATCTTAAGTTAAATTTATCAAGCCACGCAGCTCAAATCTCTGCATTTCGTTACTCTGCCCCAGGGAGGCATTCCATAGATGGAATGTAGGTGTTCTCACACATCCACCCATGAATTTTGGCAAATTTCCAGATTTGCCATTACTGGTAGACGTGGGAATGCATCCTCATGGGAGGTGTAACTAGGAGAAATATCTTTATTACTCCTTGTAATTCCCTCTTTCTATGTGTGCTGCATTCTGAAGCACACATGGAAAGAGGAACATGCCTCAGGGGGATCACTGACAGAAGCCCGAGGAGCAAAATATCGACCTGCAAAAATATCGTGTAGAAAATATAGAATGCCAGAATATCGACTTCCTATCTACAAACAGGTAAGTACAAAAATATCGACTCCAAAATATCGATTGTAAAAAATATAGACAGTCAAAATATCTCATTTTTTAAATGTCTTAAAAGTAATTTAAAATTAATATAATAATAAATATAATTAATTTAAACATACTTAAAATACTTAAATAAACTTAAAATTAATAAATAATTAATGTAACTAAAAAATTTTTTTTTTAAATAAATATATATATATATATATATACATAATATTAACAAAACATATACAATATTTTTACCGTAGGATAGAGAGAGGGTTAAATTTACTATTACCACTCCAGTGAGTGCAACAGTAGGGAAAGCATTGGATAGCGTAGAGGTAAAAATTACTATTGCCACTCCAGAGAGTGCAACAGTAGGGAAAGCGTTGCATAGCGTAGGGGTAAAAATTACTATTCCCACTCCAGTGAGTGCAATAATAGGGAAAGCGTTGGATAGCGTAGGGGTTTAAATTACTATTCCCACTCCAGTGAGTGCAACAGTAGGGAAAGCGATGGATAGCATAGGGGTAAAAATTACTATTCCCACTCCAGAGAGTGCAACAGTAGAGAAAGCGTTGGACAGCGTAGGGGTAAAAATTACTATTCCCACTCCAGTGAGTGCAACAGTAGGGAAAGCGTTGGATAGCGTAGGGGTAAAAATTATTATTCCCACTCCAGAGAGTGCAACAGTAGGGAAAGCGTTGGAAAGTGTAGGGGTAAAAATTACTATTTCCACTCCAGTGAGTGCAATAGTAGGGAAAGCGTTGGATAGCGTAGGGGTTTAAATTACTATTCCCCCTCCAGTGCGTGCAACAGTAGGGAAAGCGTTGGATAGCGTAGGGGTAAAAATTACTATTCCCACTCCAGAGAGTGCAACAAAAAGGAATGCTTTGGATAGTGGGAGGGTAAAAATTACTATTCCCACTCCAGTGAGTGCAACAGTAGGGAAAGTAAATACTTCATATATAAATAAAAAATAACATAAATATTAATAAAGATTACAATTTAATTTAAATAATTAAAGTTTTTATATATTATATTCATTAATCAATTAAAAATACAAATACAAATTAATTTGTATTAATAATTACCTACTAATACAAATTATTTACCAATTAACAATAAATTAATTAACAATTTGAAAATATTTAAAAATTAGATCAAAAAATAAAAATTTTGAAAATATAATTACTTACAATTAAATTACTTCCCACCCTATTCCCCTATAAACCCACAACCCGCTACAAAAATAAATGACAATTAACATATTTATCAAATAATCAATTCAAATAAATGACCAATTATATTTTAATTAATTACCAATTAATAATTAATTAACAATTAATTCAAAAGAAATACCAATAAATAAATTAACATATTTAATTATTTTTAATTAAATTACTTTCCACTCTATTCCCCTATAAACCCACAACCCCCTACAGAAAATAAATTACAAAAAATAACATATTTATCAATTAATCAATTAAAATTAATGACCAATTATATTTTAATTAATTACCAATTAATAACAATTCATTCAAAATATATACCAATAAATAAATTAACATATTTAATTAATTATAATTAAATTACTTCCCACCCTATTCCCCTATAAACCCACAACCCGCTACAGAAAATAAATTACTAACATTAACATATTTATCAATTAATCAATTAAAAATAATTACCAATTATATTTTAAGTAATTACCAATTAATAATTAATTAACAATTAATTCAAAATAAATACCAATAAATAAAATAACATATTTAATTAATTATATTTAAATTACTTCCCACCCTATTCCCCTATAAACCCACAACCCGCTACAGAATTATATTACATAAAAATTAAAAATAATATTAACTTACTTACCTCAAATTCGATATTTTTGTTGTCTATATTCTGTTCATTCGATATTTTGTCCATTCTATATTTTTGATTCGATATTAATGCTATTCTATTTGATATTAATACTATTCTCTTCGATATTTTGGTAGTCTATATTCTGTCTAGTCGATATTATGTCTATTCTATATTTTTTACTCGATATTATTGCTACTCGATATTAAAAACTCGTTTTTTTTACTGTACACCGCCTCAGGGGATTATTTTTATGCAGGAAGTGTCCCTTCCAGCAAAAAAACAACCCTGCTTCCAATGAAGGTCCGCTTGCACCATGGTGCAAGGGTGCCTGCATTGCCACTAGGCAACACATTGTGCGCTAATGCTGAGAAATGTGGGGAATGTGGTATAATGTTAAGTATGGTGCATTCCTGCCCTCTCCCTATCACACAGCTCAGCAAGGTGGCTTGTTGCAATGCAGGATCCTTTGATAAATATGCCCCCCAGAATGTTAGGGTACCTGCGTTTCAAACAACACAGTGCATGTGCAATTGGACGTAATACATGCTTATCTTTTATTGCCTGTCAATCCTGGGGCTGCACTGTGCTGCCTCCTTCAGGAGGGTAGGGCAATATAATTCAGAGTGTAATTGAAGTGAAAGGAGCGTTTTTAGGTAGGACAATAATGAGTGAACGCCCACCTGAACTCAGCCGCGGCAGCTGCAGGTAAGAGTGGAGCGGCGGAGGGGCCGGCTGGAAGGGGATTTCGAGAGACAATCACAAGGGAAAGTTAAATAAATCAAAAGTTTTCCCTCATGGTCGTCTCTCGAAATCCCCCCTAGCCGGCCTCACTGCCCCAACGCTCTTACCTGCAGCGGTCGCAGCTGCCTGAACTGTTCCTGAACCTAGAGAAGGTGGACAGAGTGGACATGCACCCCACTGAAGAATTCTACACCAGATAGGTAGAATTGTAGGATGCACTTGTAATCAATGAAAATCAAAATAATAATCTATAAAATCATAGGTAACGTTTATTATGCATACACAATACAGAAATCCAGACAACCTCATAAAATAGGATGAATGTTTCTGCAAACATACGGTTCTCCTATATTTCCCACACACATAAAATATGGGTAACTGTTCCTTTAATAACTAATCCCAGTCGTGTGCATGTGATAGAATTCAAAATCGAGCATGCATAAAATGACTAGAAAAAATTACATATATTACGCATACATGAAATAAAAGGTTGCTTTTCTTACAAGGGTTGTTCCGCTAAATGTGTGAGACAAATAGTTTCAAATGGTCACACGAGTTAATGGTGGAAGGAAACTAGGGCGCCATGTTTCAGAAACCTTAGATTGATTTAAAAAAGGTCTGCATACAAAATTAAAACATATTTCTAGCAAAGCTGCTTCATATAAAAGCTGACCCTTTACAAAGCGATTTTTGGAACATAAGCTATTAGCAAAGGGCTTCAGCATCTCTAGGAAGAGTTAAGACGATATCTCTTGACAGCCCTTGACTTTTCATTCTCTAAATTCTGATTATCATCATTTTTTGTGCATATGTGTGGAGAAATCTTTCGGAGGGTGGGGCGTTTGACACGAAAATACTAGGACATACTCCAGACCATATTGCTAAAATTCCATATTAATTTTAACCTCACTATTAAAATGACATTGCATCTATAAAGACAACCACACTTTTGCAGAGTTGACTTTGAAGTCACTATAGTTTTTTTTTGTCTTAGTGAGTTAAAATTGTCAGCATTGTAAGTGCATTCTAATTTCATAGATCGAAGAAAGATATGGCACAGACATTGTTACCCATGTCAATCAAGGAGATTTTATCAAAATACAGGGGGGCATATTCTCAAGGAGCTATCGCTGAGTTATCGGCACTTTATCGCAGCCAAAGGCGCGATAAATGTATCTCCCTATTCACAAGCTTGTGCTAACATCCCATATCACCAGTTTACCTGTGATATCAGCCGCAAAAAACATCGCCACAGATGACCCCGACAACTATCACTAATTAGATGCAGAGTAGGCGTGCCTGTGCCACAAGCCGCAACAACATCACTCCGCAACATTCTCAACGACCAGCCAGATCAGCGATACGAACACAAAACAGGCGATAAGGCACGTTAGCAGCAGGAAAGTAACACCTGCTCTGACCTGGTGTAAAGTCGGACGACAGCCTGCACCAGAAAAGGGAGACCAGCCCAGAAGCTACACCTGAAGATCAACAGATGCCATGGAGCCACTGATCATGCAGCTCGGAGTCCCAACAGGGCCCCAACACCCACCACCACCACCCCCAGGACCACCCCCTTGGGCACACCCCCCCGACCCCCCCCCAGGCAAAGACATACCACATCAACTTCACAAAATCATGTTCCAAACAATCTTCCTGATGTCGCACAATCACGACAGGGAACATGCCTGTGTCGTCACAAAAATGAGCATCACACATTCACCTTCGAATTACCAAACACAATGTATTCAAATAAACCCAGAAGAACATAAATGAAGACACATGGTGGCTCTCCTCGGGACAATCTGTAGGTCACAGCCTGCAAGACAAAAAGCCAGATGAGAAGGTATGTCATGCGCTCATCAAAGGACAGAGAGAGAGCGAAGAAGAGAGAGAAACGCAGCGAGAGCCAAAAAGAGGGAGAGAGAGAGAAAGATGGAGAGAGGGAGGGAGAGAGAAAGATGGAAAGAGAGGGATGGAGAGGAAGACGGAAAGAGAGGGAGAAGAAGACGGAAAGAGAGGAAGGAAGAGTAAGACAGAAAGAGAGGGAGGGAGAGGAGGACGAAAGAGAGGGAGGGAGAAAGAAAGATGGAAAGAGAGGGAGGGAGAGGAAGATGGAAAGACAGGGAGAGAGAGGAAGACGGAACGAGAGGGAGGGAGAGGAAGACGGAAAGAGAGAGAGGAAGACGGAAAGAGAGGGAGGGAGAGGAAGCCGGAAAGAGAGGGAGAGAGAGAGAAAGATGGAAATAGAGGGAGGTAGAGGAATACGGAAAGAGAGCGAGAGAGAGATACAGAGAAAAGAAAAGAGGGACAGGGAGAGAGAGTGCCGATACCAAACACCCAGGCCTCACTGCTCACCTGCTGGCAGCGGTTGTAGGAGAGTAGGGTCTGCTTCCTATGGTCACCCCCACTTTTTGCTGTGATTGTCTGGTTTTTCGACTTTAGTGTGGCTGTGGACCTGCTAATCAGACCCAGAGCCCAGCTGTTCTCTCTGTAAATTATTACCATGTACTTTAGGTACATACCTGATTGGGTATTGGGTCACCTTTCTGAGCCACTGGATAGTGTACCATAGGTACCCAGGGCATAGGTGCATCCAAGGCCTACCAGGGGCTGTAGCATGTATTATGCCACCCCTGGCTGGCCATCCAAACTGACACCACAGGCTGATCACTCAGCTTGGGTAAGGTGGTGTAATCACCCCTTACTTAGATATAGTATACCTATATCTACCCATATATATATATATAGTCACATATGCACCTATAAGTCCCTCCTATGGTAGGCCTCGACAATCCTGGAGGCAGAGTGCTTGGTTTTATGTGAGAGGGTGCCCTAGCATGAGCTGAGCCCCTCTGCAGCTTTCGGAACCATCTACTTATAGCTGTTCTATGATATAGCCATACTATATACTCTTAAGTGCATTATAATCCTCGCGGTTAATGCTAACTTTGGTTAGGCTTTATCAAAACATGTCGTGTTAGGTGTCAAACACTTTGGAATACTACCCCCCGCCAATTCTGACGGCGGGGATAGCATTCCACCCTTCTAGAGGGAAAAGACATGTATGTTCCTGCTTTACCCGGTTAAAGTTAAACAGAGTCGTAGCATCACAAAATGGATGCTGCTGCCACAGACACAAGTCTGACCTCCTGCTGCTGGACGAAACTCCAGCAGGGGAGGCCTGGACAATAGGTTTCCTGTCCAGGGAGGTGCCAGCACCTCCCCAGACAGGCAGATGTGTATTGGGACAGAGAGGGCTGCATCAGCAGATGCTTTTTGAGACACTGCCTGGGGCACACAAGGTGCTCCATGCATAGCCCGGTTCAAACCAGTTGCTGGGGCACTCCAGCCCCGCTCTGGCGTGAAACTGGACAAAGGGAAAAGGGGTGTAACCACCCCCTTCCCAGGTCCACCCATAGGAGGGACCTAGCAGGTAATCCGGCCCCTAAAATCAGAATAAAGATAGGAGCTGTGTCCCCAGGACTTTACATTATCCTGTAACCAAACTTTGGAACAGAACTGTTGGACCTTCGACGTTCTGTTTTGACTAGAAGACTGAAGACATCTCCCTTGTGGTCAAGGATTGACCACCCTGTGCAAACAAGCACCACCAGTAACTTGCCGGTCTGCTTTGTCGATACCTCCTCCAGAACCCGAAGACTCAACGACACAGGAACTGGACTCTCAGACTTCTCTGACACTGACCCACATCCACAGCAAAGCTGAGACCCGTGGCGGACACGAAAGACATGGGACTGGACACCCTGGACATCCTGTATTTTGCTAACAGCTCAACTACCAAGGTACCCTTGCAGTTGTGCATTGGGGTACGAGAAGCTCCAGACCCGAGCGCCATTTGCACCGAAGCTCAGCCCTCCACACTCCACAAGTGCCACGTGGGGCCTGCTCATGCATTTCAGCTCAATGCATCTTCCTGGTTGCTAGCCCGCTGGCTAGTGAGTCCCCTGAAGACAAACCTTTAAAACCAAACTGCTTTCCTGGTTGCTCCAGGCTTGCTTCAGCGTCCCTGCAAAGGAGAAGCTCCTCAGACCTTGCTGGTCTGACCCAAAGCCCATCTTCACTTTCTGCATGGATTGCGTTTGCCAAGCTTGTTGGGTCCAGTCCGGATACCAACACTGCAATCAACTAGATCCTTCATGGGACAGCTCGAATCCAGCTCCTGGTTGTCTTCGACACCTCTGGTCCTTGTGGCTGCAGAGACAAGGTTCACCTCATCACCTGAGATCATCGCGACATCGCCTGGTTCCTTCCTGGTCACTGGCTAGTGACCCAGACTCTGTCCCCTCTGCTTTCAGGTTCATTACATCTTCGATCCACCCCTGGATCCACCCGGACAGTCTTCCTCTGGCCGCCTGCAGCACTTCTTTGCAGATCTCCATTGAAAGCATCGACGAAACCCGACACCAAAAGGCACCTATGCATCCGGCTTCCCTGGGTGAGGTAACACGAGTACTCCAGTGCTCCCATGGGTCTTGACTCTTGAAGTGTCCTAGTCTAAAGGAGTTTTGTCATAGTCCATCCGGAAGTGCCCTTAAACAGTAAATTTGTAACTTCTTCGTTCTCCATTATAAGTCAATGGTAACTCGCAACTGTATTTAGACACTGCACGCGTCTCCCGTGGGCCTCCTTCTTCCTAACCTTTGGTTGTTTAGTGTAGCCCCAGCGATTCCCTAGGCCCTAGGCCTACTCACTGTTTCTGTAGTGGTTCTTATACCACTTACTTAGTATAAGGTTTGTGAGGCCCCTAGGGCATAACTGTATTTGTGCAATTTATCGTATGCTAATTGAGTAACTTGTGCTGTACTTCAATCTCTGACCTCATAAAGAGTGCAGAGGGGTTGTGTTAGAAATAAATACATATATATTTGATATATACCTTGTGTGGTGTCCTTTCATTTAGTAATCAAGGGATTATAATTGGTAAAACAGCTTGCTTCACATGCTCTCTGAAGTCTTAGCCTATGACTGCTGGTCCATGCTACCACTAGGATAGCTTGTCTATAAGTTTGACTTTACAACCACCATCAATAAGGGTCATTTAGACTGGTGCAAGGTGCCCACTAGAATAGTGGACATCATATGCCAGGCTAACTTCTCACACCTGTGTGTCTCCAACCACGTGGCGGTATGTAGTGCAGTCCACCAGGTCCCTCATCTGAAACAGAGTCCATAAGCATGAATGGCAAAGTACATACAATTGCACACACCATCATCGCCTGTCCGCCCAGCGGTGGATGCCCGACCTTGCGCACCAAGGCAGCTGCACCCCATCCCCTCCCACCATCCAGCGGTGCATGCCAGCTGCAACTCAGCCTTTCCCGCCGCCCAGCGGTGCTTGCCCGCCCCTGCGCACCCAGGCCTCATTGTTCACCTTCCGCTACTGGAGTGTCGCAAAGAGGACCCACCACGGTCCTTTGTGAGGCCCTAGCCCGGGGCCCGCGAACATGGCACCCTCTACATCATGCAGCCCCACTCCGCGGTCCACCAGCTCTCACATCTGATTCTGGGTCTTGATTATGCTATGGCAGAGGACATACCAGTGCACAGGGCAATTCATAGCAGGCTGCACACCCGCTCAGCCCTTGAGGTGCCACTAACTCTGTGACCCGCGAGGCAACTCCACTTGGCGGTAGGCACACACTGCGAGCTGGCTCAGGCCCACACTATGGTCTAGTAGGGCTCACAATGATCATCACCAGTCTGGACCACCAGGACGGGGCATCATCACAGGCTACACACCCGCTCAGTACTTAAGGTGCCCCTACCTCAGTGCACTGAAAGTCACCGTCCCGGAGCGGTGTGCCTGTGCCGGCCGCAGTGTATCTGGTGCCACCAAGTCTGTGCCCCCAAATTCATGGACCCTTTATGATTGGGTTTCGTGGTGGGGATGCCATCATGTCACATCGGGCCCTGGAGAATGTGATGTTGCAGGGCCCTAGGCCCTCATGCCTACATTAATACCACTCGGATGCAGCCAGATAGAGAGTGCAAATGGCGTGGAGCACATGCGCCCAGCCATTTTTATTGGCAGGGTCACATGTCCTGTGACACGTGTGCTGGATGGGTGTGGTGTGGGTGTAAACCAGCCATGAGGGAGTGGCTGTGGCATGCTGACAACTAGACCTGTGATCTGCAAATCACTACAGGGAAGACCTGGCACATGTAGCATTGTCTTCCCCCCTGTGAGCGTGAGCGGAGTGGGCTGGCCTGGCGTATGGCAGTCCAGCAGAAGGGTGCAAACAATGACCCCGGGGCTCTGGGTGTGGTTCCGTACTGGGCTGGACAAAGAAGTAACTAATGTGTGTGTCCCTGTTGTTGTGTTGGAGCCACCCGGACTGCATTCGGCAATGTGTCACCCTGTGACCAAAGTCCAACGACATGAGCAACATGGATGTAAGGGGGAATCACTGAGCCTACATTCATCCATACTTCCACACTTGAAAGATCATAAACATGACACATCTGTGTGATTATGAATGTTTAATGCACATTCAGTGGTGTGTTGCAGCTGGAGCAGTACAGGGCCATGCTAACCCCACTCTACATTGTTGGCCTGTGGAGGGCCAGCCAGAGTCCTTCAGGGAATGACAAGTCCAAAGGAAGAGGAAGCGTTCAGTCCGCAGTCTGATTGCTGTGTCATTGGCGAACAAACAAAATATGGCTGTCCATGTCGAGGTCCAAGGTGAGTGTCGCAGAGTGTATCTGAGGACAGTGGAAGGTGATGATGCAGAGGGCTGAACCAAGCAGAACAGGCCCTATGGCGGAGATGCATGCTACTGGGTCCTTCTCACCACGATGGCAGATTCATCCGCATCTTCGTCCTCTGCTGTTCCATGCGCCTCTCTTGTGGGTGGTGTTATTCTGTCTCCAGCACTGTGTGGCAGTGATACCTCAGGGGCCAGAGGTGGAATGTCTGCCACACTGTGTGGCACTGACACTTCAAGGTCGGAGATGTGGATGTAGTGGTAGCAACAGCATGCATTAGCGCGAGGCCTTGTGGCGGCAATGCCATGAGGATGATACTCTGGTCATTGAGAAACCCAGCTACCTCTCGCTGGTGGGCAATTGTGGCAGCCACTCTTTCCCCCTGCATCCATTTCATGGGCTCCATGGACCTACGAATGTGTTCCAACACCCGTGTGATATCGCTAGTGCCACTCTGACTGGACAGTTCTTCTTGTCTCTGCATCAGGGCTCCAGCGATGTCAGCCATGGTCTGTTGGAGAGCATGGAGCGGACTGTGAGTGTCCATTGGGGACCGTGAGTGGTCCCTGATGGGACTGAGACACCCATGTATGGCATCTAGTTTGGCTGCCATGCGGTCGGACCACCTGCACCTGCTCAGCCAGATTCTCCTGGCACCCCAGCACACGGCGTAGTAAGGCCATGTTTTCTTCCTGGGGGTCCTGGGAGGCAGCAGTGGTGGTGGGTGCTGCCTGCTGTGTGGTCTGTGCAGGGGTGGGGTCTCCTTGTAGCAGCTGGGCTGCCCTGCTCCTGGAGGTTCTCCAAGAGCTGTCGGAGGGCATCGGAGTCAAAGCTGTGGTGGTCCTCTTAGTCATCAGAGAAGAGAGGTTTGGGCTGCTCTGCAGGAGGTGTTGATTCTCTCTCTGCAATGTAAAGGGGAGATGCAGTTTAACAATGTGTTCTCATGTATGTTGTCGCATTGTACATGTTTTCATGCAGACTGCATGACTGTGTACATTGTGGCTGTTTGGGAGGAGCTGCCTATTTGATGGGGGACAATGGACATTTCGACAACATCATGGATGTGTGTTTGTACTTGTACATTGACAACTCACATTTCCCTGCAATGCCAAATGTGATTTGCCAGTTTCTACACAGAAGCGGCACCAGTTGTGTCCTGTGTTCTGTTGTGGATGTGTTGCAGTTTGTACCACATCGTTGTCAATGTTGATGTGCTCTGCATGTTATGTGTGTGTGCAGCATTTTGGGGGGGTTGCCCCTGCAGCTCTGATTTTACTGCCCCTTCTCCCTTACATGCGGTGTGCCTTTTACTTTTGTGCTTCTACAGTGCTGAGATGTTGTATACTTGAGTACATTGATCTCTTGGTGGGGGTTGGGGGTTTGGGCATGGTTTGTCTGCAGATATGCTCTACTTCATTGGGCATGTATACCATTGTGACCATCTCCCCCCGTTCCCCAGTCCCTGGTCGTTACCCACTCTGGTGCTGTTGTATTCGGTCCTTTTGAGCAATGTCTGGTCCCCTGACTCCTGCCACCGTCTCCCCACTGATGACTGTAGACATCATTTCCTCCATCTTGCCCAGGTCCTCCTGGGGTGCAGGATTCCCACCTCTAGTCTGCATTGCTGCCTTTCGGTTGTTGACAAATTTCAGATTGGCTTTGCGCTTGACATCGTTCCAGCGCCTCTTGACCTCTTCCATTGTCCTCTTCAGCACTCTTACTTAGTCCATTTTTAGTTGCCAATGAAACAGTAGAGGTGACGAACAGTTGTTGATGGTGTTCTACCACCTGCGTTATGAGGATCCTTTTTTCCTGCGGACTGAACCACTTCTTCCTTTACTTCTTCCCCTTGTCCTTCCCTGACTCCGCGGTCCCTGGCTAGTCCTCCGGGGGGCTTGTGGGGTTCTGGTTGTCCTCCGTACTTGCTCTGGCAACATCCCTTGTGCTTCGCTGTTGTTTGGCATTTGTCTGTTTTTTT
This sequence comes from Lissotriton helveticus, assembly GCF_964261635.1. Classification (NCBI taxonomy): domain Eukaryota; kingdom Metazoa; phylum Chordata; class Amphibia; order Caudata; family Salamandridae; genus Lissotriton; species Lissotriton helveticus. Next base: position 1,594,280,600 of record NC_136059.1, on the reverse strand, counting down.
CTTCTTTTATGGTGCTTTTTCCCACCTGACGTTTGTGACTTGCAGGCCTACGAGTGGTTTTCGCTGATTTTTGTGTCGCGATTGGCCTCATTGCAACTATTTTGCGTTAGTGTTTCGCATTTTTGCAGCATCGCGTTGACTTTATTGCGGACATTTGAAGCCTTGTAGTGGGCCTATCGCATGGTACCTCCGTGTTCTTAGCGCGGCGTTAATTTCCCACGATGGACTGTGATATGAAGAGCTGCATTAAGCTAAATTTGAAGTGATTATCACACGTTCTTGAGAATATCCCCCTAGATGTTTCAGCTAAAAACTTTGTAATATATTATCTTGAATTAGGACCGGTTTAAATGTATATTATGCCATAGTAATTTCATGTAATTTTGGGTTATATGTGTTCAAGAAATTCCCAAAATTATGCTTTTACGCCATATTCTGCACCGTTTGTTGCATAAATTTAGCATGAGCATAAGGAAACAACCTGGACGACCAGAATGTAATTGGCTGCTTTTTGCAACACTTGTTTTTGTAGTTATATTCTTTATGCTAAAATAAAGCACCAAAAGCCAGTTTTGCGTTTTGCATTACTATATTTAATTTTGCATGTTTTTTTTAGAAATCTTACATAATTATGCAAAAGCAAATTACACTAATTTCACATAACTCTAATGTGAAAGACACTAGTTACTGTATGATCTCTGTCCATGTCTAACTTTAAGTATCAATTGAAAACATTTGGAGTTGTATCAGAGTGTGCACTGGCAGTCACTGACTTTTGTCTTAAATAATTGAAAAGATGAAGCAGTGCTTTTATACCAACTTACACAGAGGTAAGTGGTTGTCACAGGAACTTTAAAGGCAAGTGTTGCTTATTAAAGGAAACATAGCATCCTTAGTCAGCGTATCGATAGAAAACAGTAGAACATAACAAAATAACGTACACAAAGCAATAAAACAATCAAAAGAGAACACAGAACAATGGGGGTGCGGCTTGGGCAGCCAAGATGGCTGGTGCTCTGTAGCTGAACTGCACGCCAAAACCCTTGTAATCCGCCAGTTATCCCCCGATCCACCTGCCTTTGATCCTCTGGCCCAGCATACCGCACTCCACTAGGTGGTGGTGGCATTGTGAAGCTGTTATTGGGGCACCAGCACTGTTAGAGGCGCCCGCTGTAGATCGTGGCCTATACAGCTCACTGATCCCTGGCCCATCATAAACCGAGGATACTGGGGCCAAGGAGATGAATCAAGTCCTCAGGATCGATGAGCCTGCTTGCACGTGTCAGGAGATGTAGTGTTACAAGCAGAACGAGCAGCTCAGCTTACAAATCAGGTGGCAGCACTTTCGATACCCTATCTTAGGGTCATATGCCAATCCGGGTGCTCCGAAAGCCAAGATGCCGCAGAGGGGACTCAATGATGCTCATCCCAGGCCAAACAGCAGTGTGGCTGACGGGGAGCCAGCAGTAAATAGGGCCCGCTTGTACACACAGTAATCCAGTTACATGTAGTGCAGCATGAGCAGCTCCACAGAATGTGTACTTCTTGTTTCTCCCTTAGGGCATGCCTCAGGTAACCACAAAAGGGTAGATCTTTTTCCACGATTTCCTTGGGGTAATCAGAGTAGTCATGTTCTAGGGTTGAAGACACCATCTGGTACCCTGTTGGGTTTAGGGGCCCAGATGACATACTGTGAGCTAACAAGGAATTGGGCAACATATTCTGATTATATGCATGGACTCAATCCCATGTTTTGATGCATATTTTGTTCCTTACTTGATTAGTAGGAACCATACTACACTGCATGGAAGAGAGAGTGGAGGACGCTGAAGGCTGCTCCGCAGAAATAATATACGTGTAGGGGGCCTCCCCAAAAAATGGAGGTTCAGGATGCAGTCACCAACCTTGAACAGTGGTTACGCAGTATTATCCCCACACTGCTCTATCGCCCTTCCTATCCGTTGAACAGGCTCATCAGGTCCCGACAAGGATGCCCCACTGGGTGCTAATCCAGGGCTGCTGGTGGTCCGTCAGCTACAACATCGGGACGTGTCATGATTTTCCCAGATTATACAATGGCAGTGCTGCGCCAGCTTAGTTCATTCCCTACAGTTAAGCGCAGGCTTCTCTCCTATTTCCTGCACGACTTTGAGTTATTGTGGAAGGTAAAATCAATTTTTTTGTGGACCCCAAGAAGATCTGGGACTGGATTGAAAATTCTGGGATCGGACCCCTTGACCAGTCCGAGCCAAGGACAACACCCTTGGAGGCCTTGGGAGGGGGGCGGCTTAATCGGCACCACAGCTGAGAGAAGAATCCTTCTCAGTCTGCGGCCTCATCCAACTTGGAGCAGGTGATACAGCAGAGGTGGTGCACCCTGCAGATGACTGCAATGATGCGAGATACCATTCAACCATCGGACTTGGAGATGGAGACAGCCAAATCTTAAGGAGAAGATGACTTGCTGGTGTCCTGGCCTTCTAGACTTGACCCTGCCATGCCATCCAGAGTGACTGCTCAAACTGCAGAGGAACTTCTATGAGCCTCACCAGGGTCGCTGATGTTATACCAGATGTTTAGTCATACATTTTTACTGCCAATGTCCTCCCTAGTGTGCATACCCTCGCAGTTGCCCCAACAGTTTCACCCACCACTGTTCACCATATGCACCTCCCATCTCTCACAACAATGGGCACATTTTTAGAGCCCAGATCAGGTGCACTTGCAGGCACTGGAAATGGGCTTAACTGTTGCCCTACAATTGCTTCATACAAAGAATTGTGCCTGGCTCCCACATGCGAACCCACCCCCTGGGATAGTTTGCCACCTTAGGCTCATGATATTGAACATTTTGGGCAGATACATGTTGTCCCTCTGCCCCAGTGATATTGTCTGTTTTGTTCTTTAGTGTTACATTTCCTATCATTGTCCTCAGATCTGCTGCCCGCACCTACCACAAGCAAGCACTGCTAGTCGGATGTCCCGTTTCCTCCCCAGCAGCGATTGGACACTTTGCATTCACCATTTAGCACAATAACCTGCACCAACATACACACCTGGAATGTATAGGGCATGCCTACTCCCTCTCGTAGATCTGCTGTTTACTCTTATCTATACCGCTGCTCCACACATATTGTTTATGCAGGTATCTCATCTAATTCAAACAGAGGCTGAGAAATTGCAGAGGCACTGGCATGGACAAGTATATTCCACTTACTATTCCACTTATGAATGGGGCATTCTAGTGTGGGTCAAAGCTGGTGTTCCCTTTACAGCAGTTTTAAACGAGAGGTACGAGCGGCGGCACACCCGTAGATGCGCTAATGAATCCAGGCATTATCTGTTATCTTACAACAAACAGCTGTTGGCCATCTATGCGCATATTCCAGGAAGACTAGGTATCCCACTTTTGAATAGGACATGGATTAACCAGGGCAAGAGCGCCGAAGGAGTCGTAGAGACCAATTGGGAGCGCCCTTCAGGCTACCGACTAGGGAAAGGCAGCCTTCTATCCTTTAATCACGCACCATCACCTGACTTTGTTGACAATATCCACCACAAGTACTGTCTTCCCATTTGGTTGCTCTCATACAGGAGTGTCACCTGCATTCCATTTGCTGAGCCAGATGGCCTTATCAATTCCACAGTTTGAGTCTTAACATCGCATGCATAGCCTGCACCTATTAAGGAACTTTTTATCATACCATCAAAACCTACTCATCCATCCACCCATATTTTAGCCATCTTCCAGCAAGTTTAGTTTATAGTACATACTACGAGGGATTCCTGACGAAGGCTTTGCCGAAACGCGCTTTGTGTCAACAAAACGCCAGCTTCTTTACATCATTCAACCATCTGTATTGCACATCATGCACAAATAACAAATAGCCTTCACTAATTGATGTGATTTAGAAGTCAAAAAAGAGATAAAAATGTGATCTTATCTTTTCTCACTTTACTATATATGTATTATTTGTATAATTACTGTGAATTTGAACAACATTATAATTTGGGTTATAGAATATCTGAACACAATATCAGATACATATTTGTATATCCATTTTTTACAAAAAAGAGAATATCGAAATCATGACGAAATAAATAACTTGATAATATCTGTGTATACAATTGTGTTTGTTTGTTTATTTATATGTTATTTTAAGATTTATGTTCTAGATCTTTTTGCAGGCGTCTAGTGAATCATTGCCCTGCCCAGGCCTTTTTCTTTAATTTATAAGTTCCCTTTACAGGAGACACAACTATTGTCGACCCAGAGGGTCGCTATGTCTTTGTCGAGGACTGGCTTCAAGGGCACCACAATAATAATTGGCCCCATATACACCTCCATCTCAGACCAAAAGGGATTCCTAACCAAGTTGTCTGGGGTGTTCTTATGATGGAGCAGATTCCCTGGCTCTTGGGAGGGGACTTAAACAGTGTTTGAATGGTTGACTTGAATCGCTCCTTTCCCTCCTTCCCTGCACAGTTGCCACATCCAACACCCAGACGTTGACCGACTGATTTAGATAATGGCGACTGTCTGACATATGGTGATTGCGTCACACCCACACCAGGGTCATCTCGTTCTACTTGGATCCACATGACGTCCATGTCCGCATAGACTGACTGGTTGGTACCCGATGTACCCTCATAACCCTTATTGACAATATGGGTCTCGCCCTCTCAGACCACAACCCCCAATACCTATAGTTGAATTGGGACCCGGTGCCTCTCGCCACATGGAGACTGCAGCCGGCACTACTAGAGGATCCACCATTCTACACTTTCTTTGGCAATTCCACAGCATAGATGTCCCGCCTGATTGAGTGGGACACATTAGGGGTAATTAGGGGTCAAAGCCTGGGTAACACATGGAACATATGACATCAGCTCGACAGAGATATTGCTCAGATTGATCTGTTGAGCTGTGACTCACAAGCTCTGTTGGACCCCTTGCGTGTGTGCAGTAGAAACATTCTGCTTTATTTGGCGAAACTACGTTGTCTTAATCACGCAGCTCGCTCTGCCAGAATGCATGCTGAGGCTAATAAATCAGGGTCTGTACTGCCGTAGCTCATCCGCCAGGAACAGCCGAGGCAGCCCATAATGGTGCTTCAGGCGGCCCCTGGAGCCCTTCAGCATGCACAGAGAGACATTCATGCTGAGCTAACGCACCAATATACTTCACTCTACACATCAGCGGCGACCGCATCCACGGAAGGGATTGACGCCTTCCTAATTAACGTGTCCCTGTCTTGCTTGTCGACAGAGCAGAGAGTAAACCTGGACAGTCACTTTGCGCCCTTCCAAATTCAGGAGGCCATCCTTGTGCTTGCCACTGCCAAGGCCCAGGGACCAGACAGTCTCCTGACTGAATTTTACAAAGCGTACACCCCACTTTTATCCACTCATCTGAAGACATTATATGATAAGGCCCAGCTGGTCACCTGACTACCGGCTATGCTCCGTGAGGTGCTGCTTATCTCCTTCCCTAAACCAACAGGGATCCCACTGCACTGGGGTCATACAGGCAGATGGCACTCCTTAACATGAACTACAAAATACTAGCTAAAATCCTTGCTGGCTGTTTGGCTCCCTTAGTCCAAACATTAGTACACCCGGACCAGAAAGTGTTTGTTCCGGCCCGCAGTACTTCAATCTGTGAAGATTTTTTTCGGACCCTCATAGCCATGGGATATCTGTCTAGTGCGGGATTTGGAAAAGGCCTTTCATTCTTTGAAGTAGGCCTTCCTGTTCGAGGTGCTGCCACCCTATGGTCTGGGGGCTCGATTCATTAGGATGGTTAAACTTCTTTATGCTCAGATACTTGCCATTGTAAAAACAAGTTCTCTCACCTCTGATCCCATGCAGATTCACAGGGGCATCCGCCAGGGCTGCCCACTGTCCCCACTGCTCTTTTCACTGGCACTTGACCTTCAAGGGCACGTACAGAACTGGGGGATTCCACTGGCCAACGGTGTGCATTCAGTCTTTCTGGACCAGATGATCTACTCCTGTACCTTGCAGATATACATATTAATCCGGCTGACCTAGCGCTAACATTTGACAAGTTTGCAGAACTTTCACGGTCTTAAGGTTAATTGGTCCAAATCATGCCTTTTTCAATTCACTTATGTGACACCAACCGTGCCTTTTGCTTTCATGGGACTGGTCTGACATGGCAGCCTGACATGTTTCATTATCTGGGCATTCACTTCAATCAAAAACCTGCTGATGTTTTTCTAAAGCAATCGGGCAGTGTCTTCTTTGTGGGCGCAGATGGGGTTCTGGCAGTCGCTACTACTCTCCCTGGCGGGACGCATAGCACTTATTAAAATGGTGATGCTCCCCCTCATACTATACTACTTCACCAACCTCCCCCTTTATGTCAGAAAACACTTTTTCTGATCACTTGAAAAGCTGACAAGGGAGTTTATTCGACACAACATGTGCTGAAGGGTGGTGCTGCATAAGCTTTAGTTGCCCATGGACTGGAGGGGACTTGCGGTCCCAGGCTTTGAGCAGTTCTACCTGACCTCCCATCTTCAGTGAATTGCATGGTGGTTGGCGGGCCTTCCGACTGCTGATACTGCCACTACCACCCCAGCCTGGGGTTTGCCTCGCATATTGCACTTGTTTCATCCTTGCTCAAGGGTAGTGCCTCCCAACACCACTCTTTTATGAGTGGCATATCCCTGTTACAAACTAGGCCTCTTTCTTACTATGGCAACTCAGCAATACGCCCCAGCACTAACGCTCCTAGGTACACCAAGATGAGGGCAGAAAAGGTCCCTGGTATGAGATAGGGCCACGTACATTAAGAGTTTTATATTACAATGATGCTGTCATCCTCTTTAAGTCTCTGATTGAGGATGACGGTCTTCCTCCTGGACACTTCCTACTTTACAACTCTCTCATTGGGACACTGGGTGGACCCACTGCAGGAACACCCAATGCATCTCACAGGCCAATACCTCCATGTTATGGGGACGGGATGACGTCTGACGCACTGGATGGTTCATCCTCTGTGAACCATGCAGCAACGTCACTCACCCCCCTGCTTCAAGACTAGGAGATGGACCTGGGCCACCCATGTACAGATACGAAATGGAGTGCTATACTGGAATACCCTGCCTGTATCCCACGCAATTTCTTCTTTCACCTCATTCAGTTATACGTACAACACAGGGCTTACCTCACCCATAACAAGATAAATGTTATTTCATTTGCACAGATGTCGCCTGGCCCCACTGTTGTTTGCCTTATATGGATTTCCTGCACATTCTCTGGGCCTGCCCTTCCCTTCAACGGTCCTAGCAAGGTGTCACTACACACCTACCGAATTGCACAGGATACTCCTCGCTGCACACGGAGGAGGTATGCCTTTGGGCTTACGCTGCAGGGACACAACCCGTTTCATTGACAGGTCTCCTGCTGGCCAAACATCTAATCACTCGATAGTGGAAATCGCCTACCCACCATGATCACTGCATGAAAACGTGGGCCTAGGCGGAAAGCATTGTCCTACAGAGAGAGGATACGAGGGGGTTGCTCAAGTACCCTCTTGTGGCCAGCTGTGACACTGTCTTGATTGAACTCCAAGCTTCACTTTTGCACACAATTGAGTCCCCCAGAGGAACTTTAACCCCCACTAAGCTGCAGGCTCTCCAGATACCCAACACTCCCAAAAGGCATTGAATACACCACACCAATTGCTTCCTTCCCCAACATGTTACTCGCCCTAACTGATGTTACATTGCGGATAGATGCATGTTTGCAAAATGAGAAGGGGCATTCTTATTCAAATGATCTATATTCGTTTTTGTTTCCCCCAGTTGGATTACATTGAATCTCCTTATTGCCAATCTGGCTCGAACTCTGTCACAACCGCCTATATTCCATTATACTTTGTTGGCCATATGGGCTTCATCATATCGACTAGTAATGTACTACCTGATGCATTGTGCCTAACTGTGTGTATTAATTGCAAGATGGAGGTGATGATGGACAAGTAGTGGTTGTGATGTGTAAGTTGTGAAAATTGAAAATGCCCCATAAACAGAAAAAAAGAGAAGGCAGCACAACAACAGTCTAGCACATTCTTCCAGTGGTTTTCAAACGGGATGCTGCACTTTGATACATACATTTAATATCTTCAGTTTTTTTCATTTTAAATTATGCTCCATGTACACATTAACAGTAACATATAAAGCTAATACAAACAAAATACCTTTGGCATTTAAAGGCTAGAGTACTTAATGAGCATGGGCGGGAGGAAATTAACAGCTATTAGTGGTGGCTGTATAGAAACAACACTGATATCAGCAATGGACCCTCAAATGTCACTCAACACAGGCAGATACTCATTCCCACTATACAATTTCTGCCCATTGTCTCCAACAACAGAGTATAGTGACTGCATTCTAAAAATTCTGATTGGCTGAGCCCAACTCTGCATTAAATTCATGATGTTTATGAGATACATGACAAAATGTATATCAAATTCAGTGCAAACCCCAATTATACGTATCTGACATGAAATGTAGTTACAGTAATTGGAATTGTTTCAACTATTTAATCTCGGCTGTTGAAGGCTTTCTTTCCATTTGACATCAATTAGCCCAATTGATTTGACAAAAATCTTAATTAACAAAACAATATGCCAAACATTTGACAGACAATGTGGGTTATTTCATAAGGAGTTTGTTTAAAAAAAAAGAAACAGTAAAAAGCTATCTCACATTATGCACCTGCAAGGAGGAAACAAGCTAGAGGCAACAATCCCCCCGGCCAGGTGCTGAAGTTAGCGAGACCTAAAACCAAGCCGATACCACAACTTACAGAGGGGACTCAAAAAACCTTAAGGACTCTGGCCAAGAGGAGCAGGAGAAGGAGTTAACAAAAACCTTAGGGAAATGTGCGACCTCCACCAAAAAAATCCAACACCAGAACCATCCTTAACAAACTCACCACCTGTGTAAAACACCCACAGATAAATTCAAAGTTTTGAAAGATGCAGGCTCCACCCTCTTCTCAAGTAATGTAGGGCTACAGCCAGACCCTTCTGCCAAGCCAACAAAAATCTGCTGAGAAGGGAGCCAGGGGCCAATTGGGTATCCGCCTACTCCAGAGGCAAATGGGCTTAATCTTGACAGTTTCTGTGGCCTCAGTGGCGAGATCTATGGGAGCAGTCCCCACACTCAAGTCCACTGTGAGCCTACTAAGCTAAAATGTCTGTCTGAGGAGGCCCCCAGGTCAGGGGTGGGCTCAGTCCATCGTATCAATGCAGACAATACCAGAGAAACTCAAACCCCTGTTTGCCCTCCTAGGGGCTTAGGGCTAGGCCCACAGTGGCTGCAGTGGAACAAGAAGATGCAGAAGAAAAGGATCATGGGGAGCTCTCATATTTAAAAACAATAGAATGGGAAGAGATACTGGCAACTTACTTGCAGGATCCCGAACAATCACCCGGTCCACCTGGCAGCCCAGCACTCATGGCAGAGAGGAAGCAAGCAGGAAAAAACAACTAACATACAGTGTCTGGGTATCCCTTTTGAACATGGTACAACTATATGTGGAGGCACTACAGTATCAATCAAATAAGATGGACATCCAGCTCTCACCCTCAACACCCGGGCCATCTTCATAGTCGGGATAGATGACAAACTAGGTAGTACAGTTGGACACTACATTTGCACAAACAAACTGTTCCTGCACAAATATCATTGACAAGCCATTAACTCTCCTCACAATGTTTAATGAGCTCATAAGTGACCTTAAACGCAATCCAACCTCACAAGGGGCCTTGCCTACTAGGTTGAAATCATCCTGCTCCAGGCCAACAACATGTTTGGGCTATGCATGCCGTCTTCCAGCAAAGTTCGGCAACCTAAGTGGACTTGATCAGCATAAATGTAATTCCTCACACCTGTGGTAACAGTGGAAACAGGGGAACTGCATTGGACGTCGTCAAATCAGAGCAGTTAGCAGGCACAACTGACCCACACTCTGGCACTCTGGCACAGACACAACTGAAAAAACAAGAAACAATGGCAAGTCTAAGCGGGCACACAGAAGGAAGGGACGGAAAAAAAAACCCATTGCTCAGGAGGGACAATCGCCTCTTTTCAGCACAGTAGCAAGTCAAAATGGGCCATATCTCCAAGCGATCAAAGAGCAAGGAAACCCCCACCCCACCAAACACCTGGGGGGGGGGCAAAAATATGCCTATGCAAAAGGGCAACGTCTTGCCCCTCCACCTACCAACCACCCTTTCAAGAAAACACTCATGGAAACACAATGGCAGCGGTCCCTGCCAAAGGTATCAAGATGTGGGGTGCATAGCAACAGCACATGGACATCCAACCAAACATACCTATGAGACTCAGCGAGCCCAAAGTAGAACTAAGCACAGGACATGAACCTTCTACTACCACCCCAAGTGGCTGATCCAGGAACTGATGCTATTGAGCTTCTCCAACAAGAAAACACATCAGCGAACCACCAAGGTATATGGAGGCATGAAAACTCCACCACTGAAAAGCCGCACAACCAGGTTAGCACCACAGTGCTAATCTTCAGTACATAATATGTCTCTAGATGAAATTATTATATCCGGAACAGGAGAAACATCCTCAGGCTACTGTCATCAATTCCAATGTTAGCTCATCTGAAATCAAGGGAGCTTGCAGCAATTGAGTTTATTCAAACATAAAAGGCACCGGGAAGGGAAACGACCATGGCCACTTGGGGTTCAAATGAAATCACACACAGAGTCCTCTCGGAACGGTCCACCTTTGGGAAGTGGGGATATAAGAATATCTCCATGTTATGGACAGGGATTTCCTCTCCCCTTCCTCTCACTCGGTCAATCAAGAGGGCAAGCCTGGGCTAAAAAGCCAACTCCCTCCATACTTAAGGGTGCGAGAGGACTCACACCAAGGGAACAAGCAGCACTTAGTGACCAATGGGAACTGGTAAGAGAAGTGACTAAGATAGTGAATGAGGGCATGCGGCAGGCCTCAAGAACAATCATCTGACAGCCTAGGAGGAGATGACAGGACTAAACCCAGGGGTCTACAGACAGAGTCAATCATCGCCATTTGCGCTTGTGCTCCTGGAACTTCAGGGGTCTCTCCGCAAAGCTAAATGATCCAGATTTTTACAAGTACACTGGATCATTTGACATCATCTTCTTACAGGAGACCTGGCTCATGGAAACCAGCCCATATCCTAGGTTTATGAACCTCTCGGCTCCAGCTGTGAAAAGGGCTAAATGTGGTCATCTCTTGGGTGGCTTGCCAACTTGTATGTCCATAGTGGGCATAGCATCTGCCACAGCTTTGAATGTCAAAGCCTCTGGTTTAAACACAACTAAGTGCATCCTGCAGCTTAAAAACCAAGAACTTGTGGTTGTAATCAATGCTTACGCAATCCAAAAAAACAAGTCAAATGATATTAGAAACTGGTGCAGAAATTGTTGAGAATCATAGAGGAGGAGGGCTCCTCAAATCAAGCAGTTTCGGGAACTTTAATTGGCGCTTATTAGGCTTCTCTTCAAATGACATCGTAATAGCCCAATCCTATCATTGGGAGATTCCCACTAAAGGAAAAGACACCTTTTCAGCTCTAAGTAAACCTGGCAGCCGCTTCCTGGATAATCTCAAACTCCTTAGCTTCAGGGCACTGAATGGCAGATTTTTAGGAGACATTCCACCAGCTGCCATATATCACTCCAATAGATCAAGCTCAACTCTGGATTTCACCAGTGTCCCTCCTCCGCTATTTTATCACGTATCAACATATCAAATCAATGACAAAACTGCCAGTGATCACCTCCCACAGGAGGTGACTTTCTCTTCCGGTCTATCTGCTTCAAGGCACATCAGGGTGGCATTTGATACAGCATATACCATCACCTACAAGTGAACCAAGACTTCACCAGCCACGCTCAGACCCTTGTCCCAGGCTGCTGCAAACATACTAGAAAGAATTAGGGCACTGAAATGCAGATCTAGGTTGTGGACGACGCTCAGCGAAATGGGCGTCCCCCCTTTTATTCTTAAATTACTGATCCAGCTCCACAAAGGGAATTTTGCCAGGTCAGGTGGGTGGAACAGGGACAATTAACAAAGCGCATCCCTGTTAATAGAGGAGTCCGACAGGGCTGTGTTCTGGGCCCAACCCTGTTCTCCCTATCTGTAAATGGGGTAGTTGATTTCCTCCAGGAGGAGCCAGCAGACTCGCCCACTCTGGGGGGCAATAAGATACCAACTTTGTTGTTTGCGGATGACAACCTGTTGATATCTAAGACGCCAGCGGGGTTACAGCATCTCATCAATAGATTTCAACTTTTTCGCGACACCCGGGGTTGGTCATAAATGGCTCTAAAATCAAATTCATGACCTTAAACTGCCAAAGGTCATGCAGGAATGGCCCTATTCTAGGGGGGTTCCCCTTGATAGGGTTGACACCTTTGACTGTCTAGGTGTAAGACTCTATGACAAAATGTCTTGGAGACCCCACCTAGCAAAGATGCTGCTGGGACATAACCGAGTGACTGGAGTAATAGGGAAAGAACACCGTCTTTCACACACTAGGCCTGTAGCTCCAGCCCTCCAAAGATATGATACAAAAGCAGTTAGCGCTGTCCTTTACGGAGCAGAAGTCTGGGGTTTCGACAAATTAGATGAGCGCTGCAGGTAAGAACATACATTTTTAAGAGACCTGGTTTTGGCACCCAAATACGTCCCCCTTACACCCTTGCTGCTGGACATGGGTAGGCGATCAATAGGTGATGTAGCTAGGCTACGCCCCATACTTTTTTGGGCTCGCATTAGGCGGACCCCTGAGGTCTCTTCTAATGCAGAGGCTCTCACGGAGATTATCAATCTAGACACCGGTGAAAAATAGGCTGGATTTGTGACATCAAAAGAACGTTGTCAGCCATAGGATTCCATGACTGCTAGGCTAGTCAGGAACCCCCGAGGAGAGAGGAACTTAAACACCTATATTGGGAATGGGTGGACCAATGAGAGAACTACAAACCGATTGTGGGTAAATTAACAACAGAATTCAGCTCCCACAAACAAATTAGACACTATGAGCCATTCCTTGATATAATCAAGGCACCAAGAGATAGAATGCTGAACATGCACTTTAGGTATGGGACTCTCCCTGTTTGTGAAGCAACAGCAAAGTGGTGCACAAGCAATGGGAAAAACTGCCCAAGTTGCAAGGCCCTAATTGAAAGCGCCGCCCATTTAATGTTTGCTTGCCCAGCATATAAAACATCACGGGCCAAATGGCTGAAACCGCTTTGCCAGCAATTGGACACACAGGACCACTACACAGCATTGCGTATTCTCAGATCTGACCCCAGGACTTTTCCTGCATGCTGCGTAGCAAAATGTTTGGAACAAGCTTGGCTCACAAGGTGGAAAGCTGTCTCAAGACAGGCATATTCTTTATTGTAAAAAGGTCAGTGGGAATTTTAAAGCTACAACTTTAAGGCTGCTAAAATTATTATGCACAAGCACTTTGTCAAATCCCCGCTGCCATGTCTAGGCAAACGTAATGCCTTTTTAGTATTGTATTAATGCTTCACCACAAAGATGAAGTATTGACTGTTTATTTAAGGTAAATATATATTACATAAATCAAATTAAATTGTGCACTTACCATTTTTATTCCCTTTTTTTTCTCTTTTTAAGTACCAAACGCACATGATCTCAAGTGAATTTGTGGGCCCTTTAACCTTTTCTAAGTTCATTTTAATAATGGAGACTAGATATACTTTGTGTTTTAGACTCTGTTTTATTGTAATGGTTTGAAGTAACTATGTAATCAATAAAAAAAAACATTTTTTTAATTCTAAAATCTCATATAATGGTGGCAACAATTGTGAAGAGTTACTTGAATATCAATATGCCAATTTTACAAAGTATTTTTTCTGTTAATAAGTTGATACAAGTTCCAGTGGCGTTATCGTATTTTTTCAATATGTGGTTCTTTTTTGGTTCTCAACTTTAGGATCCGAATAGCAGCGATTTCCGTGGCACCCATTTTATTCGATAACAAAAGTTAATCGGGTGTAAGAATGGGCTTTTGGAATCAGCTGGGCCTTCTCCTCTGGAAAAACTTCACCATTAGAAAAAGACAAAAGGTAACGTAAAACTAGTGACATTCTAATCTAAAGATAAGTTGGAGTGTTGTACTTTCATATAATTTGAAAATATATTTATTTGTGTATTCAGTCATTGCTTGTATGTATTTAGTTAAGATAACATATTTCACTGTAACCTACTCCAATCGGTTAAAAATACCATACATAAAATGCAGCCATGGTGTAAGAGCTGTCTACTATGACATGAAATGAAAAAAGACTCATAGAGCACACTACTACCCAGAGGCATCTTGGTGCTAGAAGACAGAGCAAGGATCCAGCCAGCATGAATGAGAAGGTCAGAGAGTAAATTGTAAGGTCTGTCTACATTTCCTGAAAGCAGTGTGGCTTTCAGTGAGTTTAATAACTAGAGGTGGCGAGTTCCAAAGTTTTGCTGTAAGGTAGGAAAAGGATTTGCCTCACCTTGCTTCTGATCATAGGAACCACCACTTTCTTACTTGTTAGATCTCAGATGACATAATATAAAACTGAAACCTCATGGCCATAAATCTGGGACTGGGTATATGCAACACTTTGTGTGACAAACATAGTGCTTTGAACATGGCCCTTTTTCGACTGTAAGCCAGTGAAACTTATGTAGTTATTTGGCTACCGACTGGTGCCTCAGTACATTAAGAATGAGGTGTGCTGCATTCTGTGCTACTTGAAGTATAGATTGCAGTGTCTGATTAAGTCTCAAATGCAAAGCATTGTAATAATCAAGGTGAGAGGCAATTAAATAGAAACAACTGTCCTGTGTGATGCAATGGGAATGAAAAGAAAAATCTTTGTTAAAATCCGTAGAATAGCAAAATAGGGGGTCATAACATTTTTAACATGAGAAGTAAAGGGTAGGGATTTTTCAAAAGCACCTCCAGAATTCTAAAAATGGTACCTCACTCGTGTGGGTGGGTCAAGTACCTGCGAAAGGCAAGCGCCCAAAACGCATTGAGGAGACATCAAAACTACATATCACAAAACAATGTGGTTTTGCAAGGGGATCACCAGGGTTTTTGGCCCCGGGCTCAGCGGCCATCTTGGAAGGTACCAAACCAACACATTTTTGAAATCTAGACACCCGAGGGAGTCCAGCGAGGGATGACTTGCGTGGATCTCCCAACATTTTCCTACCCCGAACCCCCTGCAAACCTCAAATTTAGCTAAAAAAACACATTTTCCACATATTTGTGTGTGGAATCACCATGCCGGCACAAATGTCCTACCCCACAGCGTTTCCCTCAGTCTCCCGAGTAGAATGATACCTCACTTGTTTGGGTGTCCAATGCAGAATTGGCTAAAACATATATATTTTTTTAAAATGTAGTGCTTAGAATTCTTGGTGCTATACCCTTAATCCCTATGTTTTTGGCTCTTCCAAGTCACAGGCCCTTGTCCTACCCACACATATGAGGTACCATTTTTCTCAGCAGACTGAGATTATTGTGAGGTGAGTTGAATTTTGTATAGTTTGAGGTTTGCAAGGGATTCTGGGTAACAGAACCTGGTGAGAGCCAGACAAGTCACCCCATCCTGGATTCCCCTTGGTGTCTAGTTTCCAAAAATATACAGTTTTGCTATGTTTCCATAGGTGCCGTCGGCACTAGGAACCAAAATCCACAGGTAGGCACATTCCGAAAAAAAGACAGTGCCTAGTGGGATTTCTGCCGCACTGGGGAGGGGGGAAATCTGGGGCTATTGCCCCGATATGCTCCCAAGGGGAGCAGATAGTCTGTAGCATCTTTTTGTGGGGGGTGGGGCATTGACATGCCCATTCTGGGCAGCCCCCACTCCTACCTATATAAAAAAAGAATCCCTGGCACTTAGTGGGCTTTCCCCCGGGGGACAGACCAGGGGCTATTGCTCCCATCTTCCTCCTGGAGGGGCAGAAAGTCTTTTGTTTTCTTTGGGGGGTAGGGTGGGGGCCCTTGCCATCCGATGCACGGAAGGGGTTAAGACATTTGGGGTTAAGACATTTGAATCTTATCCAATTGCTTACTGCACATATAATCTCGAAACTTGGCAGCAGCTGAGTGAATATAGTCAGAGATGGAGTAAGAAATTGGGTTGTTAGTGGACTCGTGTGTGAGCCCTGATCAAGCTGCCATCACAATCCTTGTCACGGTGAGGCACAAGCTAGACCCTAAATTAGCTAGGCCTGGGCAGAGTTTGTGGTGTTCTGCTCCGCGGAACTCCGCAAAGTGCTGGAAAACCCCCCCGTACTTTGCTGACTTCCGCTAGTGGTCGAGTCCGTTAAGTTGCACTGCTCGCACTGTTTTTCCGCTTCAGGAGTTTGTCCTATGCTGTGAAATCAGTGCAAATGGCACTGCGCATCACGCCGTGGGCATTTCTGCTTTCTGCCACTCGAGTAGACATTTTACTCAAGCGGCAGCTTCCTCAATGCGAGCGGCAGATTTCTCAACGCGAGCGGTCAGGACCTGCCATAACCACCCACATTGAGAAATCTCACTGGGAGGACGTCTAAAACACAATTTGTTCTCATGAGCACTCGCCAACGTAATATTGGTGATCCGCTAGAGAGAAAAAACTCTGTGCTGCATGACTTCACAGAGTTTTGTATAACTCTGCGCAGAGTGGGCAAAACCTTGCAAACTCTGCTGGCGGATCAGAATTTTTCACCCACCCCTAAAATTAACCTGTGCTCAATCCTCTGGTTGCTTGGCACATAACAGTCATACTTAACCTAGAGGCAATGTGTAAAGTATTTGTGCAACACTTCAAACAGCAATAAAGTGAAGAAAACATACAAAAAGGGTCCCACACTAAATTAGAAATACAGACTTATTTGTAATACATAAAACAAGGCCAAAATGACAAAACTTCAATCAGTAGTACTGGAGATATGCAATTTTAAGGATTTAAGTGAAAATCACACCAAACATCATAAAATGACAACTGTGGAGATCTGGTTGCGCTGGACTGGGACAAAGTCACAAGTTCAGGCTGACTGCGATGAAGTGCAGACCAGCCACAGGGATCCAGTTAGGCCCACTCAATGAAGTACCTTAAATCCTGGTTTGCGGAGCATTGGAAGGATCAGTGTTTGATATGTGTTGCAGAGCTGAATTGATATGTCGATTTGGAGGTGTGGCAAGGCTGCATGCAAGGTCCTGCTTCATAGTTGAGGATCCCATGGACGAGGGCTAGCAATGCGAAGTCCAGCATCGAGGTTGCGTCATGTAGTTGTGGCAATGAGTCAGCTCGCAGGAGCTATGAGGCTGCGATGCAAAGTCCTGCTTCGTTGTCAAACCGCCATTGATGAAAGAAGTGAGGGCCTGTACTGAGAATGGTTTATGCACTGGTGGTTCGGGTCTTTGCAGTGGTTCCGATCCATGCAGCAGAGGCGATGCGTTGGTTCTGCTAAAGTTTACATGGTCAGCAGAGTAGATGTGTCTGTCCTGCTCAATCCACAGAGGCTGGCAGAGCACCTTAATTCCACTTTGAAGGGTCTAGGACTGGAGTGGCACCACTCACTTGTCAGGGTAGACTCACAGATGACAGACTTCAGGTGCAGGTACAAGGTTGGTGGAAGCCTGTTTCACCCCTGAGGCTTCAGATCAGAAGGCCTGTCAACAAGCCGTTGGAGTCTAAATCTAAACTCTGGAATACTGGGTTTAAGAGATAAAGGTCCAGCCCTTCTCAGCCAGGCAAGAAGGCAGTAGGTCATCACAACAGGTCTGCAGTCCTTCAAAGCAGCAGTCCAGCAGAACGGCAGTCCTTTAAAAAACCCTCTTCAGTTCCGCCTCCTGACAGACCGCAGACGAGAGAATTACCATTGACAAAATCATCAACGCGGTCATCAATGAAGAAATCCACACCATCATCAGTACTTGCTGTTGTGTGCGCTCCTTCCATGCTGGAATCCATGACATCCTGGTCAATGGGCCATTGAATTCAAAGGTGGCATTAAAATTGTCATTAAAGATACAGATCTATAGATGATTCCACTTCCGGCATGTTGTCGACGTCACCTTCATTGACGACCACTATGGTTTTAACGGCATTGGTCATGTCTCCTTCAACTGCCCCACTGACAACGCCGTCAGTGATCCCATTGAGGTGGAAAAAGCTGAAAAAATTAAAAACAGGACAGACTTAGGCATTTAACCCCTGAGCACACCTCTTCTAGTAATGTGTCACTATTGCTTGTCTCACAGCTGTTTGAAGAACAGGCCTCCGATTATGATGATGATGGACCTTAGGTATATGTGCACAGCCCATCAGGACTGCCACATAACGTGCCAAGATGACGATTATGATAAGGGGGAGTAGAAAGGTCAGAACTTTGTCCCTCAGAACCAATATCAACAGCAGTATCAGGAGGAGATGGTTTGCATGCCCTCCACACTATTCACTGATTTCCAATTTATGATGTCAGCTTTTTCCTCCATCTTCTGCTCCCACAGTGCCAGCCACTCCACCAACGCCTACAGCTTACATTCCTCTATCTACTCCATGGCAAAATAAACTGTTTGCTACCTACTTCTGCATGCCATTCACCACAAGCTGCTTTTCTGTAAGATCTGGTGTCTTCTGATGATGATCATAAGGAGGGTGAGATCTGATATCCACATGAAGAATGGGATGATTATCTCATTCCCACACCAACATCTCCCTCTCCAATCCCTGTTGATTTTCCACCCGTTTATATTGGTGGGTTCCACAATTTACTAGAGGGAGCAGCCAAGTGCTTTGACTTATCTATGCCTTCTAGGCAAGCAGACTACTTCCTTCATGATTTTAAGGAACCACGGTAAGAGCTATGGGCATTGTAAGTTACATAAGGGAGGAGTGCTTGAAAGTCATAAAGACTCTTGCCATTGTGACTGCTGTCCTTCCCCATCTGGAGAAAAAGTACAAGGCTCCTGCTTGTCTCACCAGTCACCTAAGTCCTGATTCAGTCATCTCTCAGGCAGCACAATTCAGGTCAAAGAACCCATCAGCACCAATCACTGCCCCTCCAGACAAAGAAGGCAGGCACCTTGACAATGTTGGGAAAAGGTTCTTCTCCATGTCAGCACTCACTGTGTGGGCAGAAAATTCTCTCATGTTTCTTGGGAGATATGACCACTAGATGTGGTCCAATCTTGCCCCGTTCCTGGATCAATTACCCTAGGAGAGTAAATCAGTGGCCAAAAAGATCCTCCAGGAAGAGAGTGTACGTTGTTGGTAGTCATCGACTGTGCGATGGACATTGCCACAACCTCCTTTGGATTGCTGGCTGGTGCACAAGTTTTATGCTGCCAGAGCTGGCTTAGGGCCACATCCTTCCACCATGAGATTCTAAACAAAATATTGACCTTCCTTTTGACGGAAAAGGCCTGTTCGGCAAACAGGCAGATGAGGCACTTCAAGCTATCAAGCCAAATACTGACACAGCTCATTCTTTGGGGACACTCCAGTTTCGAAAGGTCCCCTTTCAACGCACCCAGGACAGGGCCTTCCATTTAATAGAGTAGGATACCAGCAATATTGGTACCCCGCTTACTCCTCTTCACCTCAGCTGTATCGTCCCCTGTAGGCCCAACAACAGCCACCGCTAGCGGCTTGCAATCGGTATACAGCAAGAGGTAAAGCAGGACATCAGACCAAGGATTCAGCTCGTTGCCAATAACCACCTTCTGGCTCTAGCTATTCCTCTTTCCTCACCAATCAAGTTAGGGGTCAAAATATCTGCATACCTTCATTGCTAAGGCTAGAACTATGGACAAATGGGTTCTCAAACGTATTCAATTTGGCCATACTCTCGAATTTCTTCAAATTTCACTCCCACTCCACCTTAACCATTTGTTACACAACATCTACATCTTCTCCGTATAGAGGTTCTTGCAATATTGGCGAAGGGAGCAATAGAATCAGTTATTGCATCCCAACGAGGGTCGGGATTCTATTCCTGTTTCTTTTTGGTCCGCAAAAATAAAAAGTTCAGGCAATGGCAACCTATTCTGGACTTGAGAAATCACAACACCTACCTGAAGAAACAGTCCTTTTGCATGGTCTGGTGCTCTTGAACCCAGGGGATTACATGTCCACCCTCAACCTGCGGGATGCATATTTTCATATCCCCATCCACCCATCAAGCAGGAAGTTACTTTAATTCACAATGGTCAGGAGCCATTATCAATGCAGAGTCCTCCCTTTTGGCCTCATATCTGCCCCTCAAATATTCGCTCAGTGTGGCAGCCTTTCACAGAAAACAAAGACACCAACGGTTCCTGTATTTGGCTGATTGGTTGGTCAAGGCACTGTCTATGTGCGCTGCTCAGGCATCCACACAGCCTGCACAACAATGTTCAAGGAATTAGGACTAACCATGAATCCAGAAAAGTGAGTTTTGCATCCTTCAAAGACTATTACCTTCCTAGGAGCAACACTCAACACAGTACTCAACAGAGCATTTCCATCTGTCAAGGGGTAATCATAACTAATCTCACTAGCAAAACTCACACAATAAAGAAGGTCTCTATCAATTTGCTGTTACATATCCCTCCTAGGAATGATGTCTTTCTGCATCTCTCTAGTTCCATTCTGCCGGTGAAGGACGCGTCCTGTCCAAGAGGAACAAGACAAGCAGTGAATACAAGCAGAGGGATCTTTTGACGATCTACTCACCATCACCCCAGCCATGGTGAAAGCCATCTCATAGTGGACACACCAAAATAATATTTCAGTCAGTCTCTCCCTTCTAGTCACACCATCTCCTTTGACCATCACTACCAATGCCACCCTTGATGGATGGGGAGCTTTGCTTCAAGACTTGCAAGTCAGTGGCAAGTAGCAACAGCAGAACTGCCTCCTTCACATCAACTTGTTGGATCTCAAGGTGGTCCATCTGGCCTTACAAGCTTTCTTCCCAAGAATAAAGAACTCAGTGGTGCTCGACAACAACACCACGATGCACTAAATCAACAAGCAGGACGACACAAGATCACGCCTCCTCTCCCAAGAGGCACAGGGCATCTGGGAATGGGCAATTCACAACCGAGCGTTCCTAAGGGTAGATCATCTTCCCACCAACCAGAACACCACGGCAGACACTCTAAGCAGACTAAAATTATCGTGCCATGAATGGGAACTGGATCTGGCCATTCTCAACAGCATCTTCCTCCAGAGGGACAAGCCGTGTCTTGATCTTTTTGTGACCTCACAGAACAAGAAATGCCAGTTCTTCACAAGCTGGCATCACCATTAGGGATCATGAAGGAATGCATTTTCAAGGCATGGTGAGGCATCTTTGCCTACGTCTTTCCTCCAATTCCTCTCCTATCAAAACTGCTTATGAAGATGAAAGCTGAGACCTGCAGGATAATCCTAATAGCTCCCTCCTGGTTGTGCCAACATTGGTTTATGGAACGCCTCCTACTCTTGCAGAAACATCACATTCTCATGAAAATGATTCCATCTCTTAACGATATCCCAGGGCTAAGTGCTGCATCCTGATCCAAATCTCTTCATTTATCAGCTTGGCTCCTGAGCACAATGAGTTTACCCATCTGAACCTATCAAGGGAATGCAGGAAAATGTTTTTCAACACTCGTGCAAGCAGTACTAACAAGACATATCGGCTGAAGTAGAATTTTTTTTGCATTTGGTGCCAACAAGCTATCATGCGTCTTTTCTCTTCTTCACCTTAAGAGATTCTCCCTTATCTCCTGCAAATGGCAAAATCAGGGTTGGCTCACACTTCCATCAAGGTCCACCAAGCAGCTATCTCACACTTTAGGAGATCATCTACCTTACTTTCATTATGGTTATCTATAATCATTAAGCAATCCCTCAAGGGGCTATTTATGGTTTTTCCACCAGTCAGACCAACTCGACTGCTCTAGCAGGTCAATATTGTCCTCTCACAGCACATGAGGCACTAATTCGAACCCATTCACAGAGCGTATTTGAAATCTGTTTCTTGGAAGGTAGCTCTACTCTTAGCATCGACATCTTCCAGGCGAGTGAGTGAAATTCAAGCTTTAAAATTCAGGAACCTTTCCTGCAATTCTGGAAGGATAGATTGGTACTCTGGACAAGCCCTAAGTTTATTCATAAAGTACTTTTAGATTTTCATTTAAATGAACCTCTCTTTCTCAAGACATTATTCCCAAATCCTACGACTCCAGCGCGGAGAGCCCTCAATTGGTTAAATGTCAAGAGATGCTTGAAGTTCTATTTGCAAAAGACAAGAAGTTTTCGCAAGTCTAATCAGCTCCTTGTGGCCTACAGTGATCCTCAAAAGGGTTGTCCTAATTCCAAACTGAGTATTGCTCATTCAATTTCCTGCGCCATTCACCGTTGCCATCAAGCAACAGGCAAACCGATACAGACATTTCTACAAGCTCACTCTACCAAGACTCTTTCAGCTTCAACGGCACTGTTTGCTGGTGTGCCAGTAAAGGACATGTGCTGTACAGCTACTTGGAAGAATGTACACCTTCACTGGGCATTACTGCTTGGATTCTGCAGTTCACAACGAAACAGCAGTGGGTCAAACGGTACTGCAACATCTTTTTTTCCGGTGAGATTTCTTCTTCACCCCTCCATCCTTTTTTCTGGCTATGCAAATTTTTTCTTTCTTCTCTTTTCTTTTTACATGTATTGTAAATCTCTATATATGTATTGGTATATATATTTATAAATGTTTTGGGATATGATATATCTATAGATACATCCATTGCATTAAAAATGTATATATATATTAGAAGTATCAGAAACAATGTGCTTCTTAGCTGCTTTTTAATCTGATTCAAGCATGTGAAGCTATGACAATTCAAATACTGGACTAAGAAAATAAGGGGTATATTATCAAGGGGTTTTATCTCCGCTTTTTTGGCTTTAAAAGCCAAGAAAGCGGAGATAAAATTATCTCCCTATTACCAAGCTGTCGCTAACACCAGTTAGCGACAGCTAATAGGAGATAGCGACCATCATGGGCCCCACTTTGCATGTCAGTGATATTTATCACTAATGATATGCAAAGTGGGCATGCCAAGATGTTAGCGACTGGAAACAGTCGCTAACATCGCTATCTCCTATTACCAACTTTTGGAGATATTTGCGCTAAGGGCGAATATCTCCAAAAGCTAACACCTGCCCTGAGCAGTTCTTAGCCATGTTATCCAATGGGAGGTGGATAACATGGCTAAGAGCATTTGCTCGATAATGCATGAATATCGCTGACTTTTCAGCGATATTCATGCATTGCGGGCGTTTTTTATCGCATTTGCGATAAACCTTGCTAATAGCAAGGTTTATCTGCGATAAAAATCGCCGATGTGCGGCGATAATTTTTGTCTCTAAACAAGTTAGAGACAAAAATTATCGCTAGTTGTTGATAATATACCCCTAAATTACTTACCTGTAAATGTAATTCTACAGCATTGAAATCTTTCATAGATTCACATGCAACCCACCCTCATCCCCTGAGAAGTTTACCTTTACCTCTTTTTTGGTTGGTGTATCCTCTACACTGTGCTTTGCAAATGTGAGAGACTGGAGCTTCTCACAGGAGTGTTCTAGATGGCAGGGCAACCAGATTGGTTCAAAACTATGTTTGGTCTATTTCTTAACAATGACTATGATATGTTACAAAACTAAAGGGCCTAAGGCCTTTCTAGTCTATTTTCAACTTTGCATTGCTATTATAATTGTACCATGGGACTCCCATCTCGACGACGGGGAATGATTGAAGCATGTGAACATATGAAATATTCCAATATTGAATAACTACAGTTAAAGGTAAGTAACTTAATTTCTTGCAGCTCCATGAAGCTGTGAAATTTGTTACTTTTAAAGAAGTTTGCGGATGGCGTGGCCAAGATGGTGGGCGGCTAGGATGCATTTCCTGATTGCTCCGAGCCACCGCCGTCTTCAGTGTACTTCAAAGCCCACCGGTTCCCTCTATACTGGCATCGGTGTGTACCAAAGATTCCCGGCACCCGCTGGTATACTCCGGAGTGCAAAGGAGAGCGAGCTGTGTGGCACCCGGAAAGCTGGGAGAGGCGGACAGCGCTTGAGCCTGAGTGCAGCCATCGGCCTGGGCCTTGGTTGGGGCCGGTTCTCTCGGTGCACGCAAAACAACAGGAGAGGGCGGCGACGTCGGTGAAGGGCACCTCTGCACTACCGGGTGCTCGACCATGGGGGTGGGTCCCCCCTTTGCGTGGAACGATCGGGGGAGGTTCAGCAGGGGTGCCGTACCATGGGTCTGGGTCATGAGGTTGAATCAGCAGCCCCCGACAGATCAATGTGCACCCAGGGTGGCCCGCCCCACATTACGGTGCCCTCCTGTGTACGGGCCACCCAATCTTCTGTTGCCGGTGTGACCGTGTTCCCCGCGTTTTTGCCCACACATGAAGCACACCTTTGGGGAGAGTTGGGGCCTATGGTGTGGGACTTGGCTTGGGGCGGGCCTACTCATGGTTGTGGGTCTCGGTGGACCTCGTCCTCGTGCAGCAGCCCCCCATTGCAAAACTCAGCACCTTACCATGTTGCGGAGAGGGCATGCAAACCTCCATCCTTCCCTTCTGCGATTGGTCGCCCCCTGAGCGTCAGCAGACCTTGGATGCCACACACAGAGTTGGGTTGGTGTGGATGGACATACCCCAGCTGTCCCTGCCCCATTGACTGCAAGAAAGTAATTGCAGAGCTGGGTCTAGTTTGACCTGGGTGTGAGCCATTACCTGGGAACAGCATCCACCAGACACGTGGCTGCAGCCACCTACTTATGCTTGACGCTTGGGCTGGCAGGCAGACCGCAACAAGAGATTCCGGTCCCTCCTGTGAATGGGTGGGGAGGACTGCCGAACACGCTGCAGCTTGCTTGGAAGTCCATCTTTAGGATATCTCCTTCAAGGACCCGAACACACAGGCAGGAGCTATGGCCTGGCAGAGATTCGGGGGAGGGCACTCCCTTTGACCATCGCTCGTTGCACTGCAGCCGTCGAGGGATCTTAAACAGCAGGCTCCCCAGAGCATAGCACTGGGTCTGCAAAGCCAGCAGGAGACACTCTAGTACAGGCTCACTGCTGGACAACCACTTGCGCCGATACACACAGGAACCTAGCAACATGGCGGTGAGCAGATCTAAGAAAGACCACTCCCTCAGGGATATGTTTGGACAACAAGGTGGTGCTGCCAAGGAGGATAAGCTCGCCAGCGCAGGCACTGACCTTAAATCAGACACTGAAGATGGGTAAGGTCCAGTGACTAAGACCTTCCTGGAATCACTGTTCATCTTGGTGCGAGCGGACCTGCAGGTGATGAAGACGGACCTGACAGTGGAATTGCGAGAAGTGTGCAGAGATGTAGACGAAGTGGGCGAAAGAGTGGCTGCACTAGAGGATAGGTAGTCCAATCGAGAAGAAGAGCTGTGATGGCTTCAGCAAGAGGTCCTGAGGCTCAAAGAGCAACAAATAGACTTTCAGGTGGAAACGGAGACCTGTAGAACCACTCGCAAAGAAATAATATTCGTGTCAGAGGGGTACCATCAACTGCAGAAGGGTCCGATCTCAGAGAATACATTACAGAGCTTTTTTGACATATCCTAGGATCTACAGATGAATCTGCCCTACAATTAGACCGCGCCCATCGAGTGGGCCTGAGCGGTTGGAGAAGGGACCCCCGGCAGATATGTTGATGTGCATGCACTATTTCCAAACCAGAAAGGAGATCCTTAAAAAAGGATGGGATGCACAACCTATTCAATTTAAAGGCCATACACCAGTGCTATACTTAGACCTCTCCCAGATCAATCTTCAAAAGGAAACATCGTTTACAACGCAGTGTTTACACCGCACTACATTTACCATGCAGCCATTACAACGCAAGTCGCTACTACGACTTGCCCCGGATGGCGCTGTTGGTTAAGTAATACTGTAATTTTATATTCCAACACCTTCCCTACTGTTACCTGGGCTGGTGTTGGAATATAAAATTCTAATAATCCTCAATCCGCGCCCTCCAACGCAAGTCGTTGTCACGACTTGCGTTGTAGAAACCGCGTTGTAAAGTACCGCGATCTAAAAGATTGCGTTGTACTGACATACATCCCTCTTCAAAAGGGTAAGGTCTTCCATCCAATCACGGACCACCTGTGGAAAACCAGCATTCCTTATGCTTGGGCCACCTTTCCGTATAATCTTTCGCTACGAAGGTGTGATCCACCAGATCCGGTCCCTAACGGAAGTGTGTGCCCTTTTGCACATCAACACATCGGAGGACGCTAGAGATGGACCTCCACCCCCGGGGGCTGCCAGATTGCACCAACAAACATGGCAAACAATCAAGAATGGCTGGCGGAGAGTGAAACCAAGTCAAGACACCATTAGCAAAGAGCAGCAGGCCGTCTTGCAGGCCCTCTTGGCGGACTCTTTGCTCTTGGAGGCTTCCTGAGCTTGCAGCAGGCCGGACGCTTAAGGGGAAAGGGTGCCGAGTGGCAGAGACGATGGGGCAAGATGTGAGGAAGATCAAGGATACGGAGGCTATAACCTTTCCGATGGTCCACCATTGTCTCTTGCTCCTCCTTGAAGGACTTCCTACTGGACCTGTCCGGTCCTCCATGGCTGCTAACTGCCCCAACTTTACAGTTTGGATGAATTTTGGTCTTCAGAGAGTTTCCTATGTTAACATTTTTATTTGTCTTGTTATTTTGTTGGGGTTTAGATTACTTTATCGGGTGGCCCCTTCCATTGAACTGCGCCAGATAGACCCCACACTCAGGGTTCTGTCATTGGACCCTCTCATCAACCGGGCTCTGGGAACTCTATACATGCAGCATGGGTGGTGCTGGCCCGATCGCTCACAGTGCACTTCCTTCCCAGTCTCTATGGAAATTAAGATTGTTTGCCTCAATGTGTGTGGCCTCAACAACCCTACTACGAGGTTGGCAGTACTTTCCCTGTTGGAGCATTCTCAGGGTGACATATGCCTACTCCAGGAGACTCATTTACCCCCTAAAGATAGACAGAGAATGTACACCAGGAAGGTTCCGCAACAATTTTGGTCTTTGGGGAAAGGGAAGGCCAGGGGTGTGGCTATATTCTTCTCTGAACACTTCCCTGGTGCAGCTCTAGGGCTTATTGCTAAGATTAAGGGCTGCCTCCTGTCTTTCGCAATGCAACTAGGCACATTTCACTTCATTGTTGCTTTGATATACTCCCCAAATGAGCAGCAGGAGTCCTTTCTGCTAGATGCCCTAGCCAGCACTCTCCGTACCCCTGATGCAGCGTTGGTGGTGGTGGGCTACCTGAACATTGTGATGGATGTGGTGCGAGACCGCTCAGCCCTTAGATCTGGAAATTTCAGATCTCTCTCCCCTGGGGGGCGAGAATGGCTGGAGGAGTGCAGACTGCATGACGTGTGGCGTTCACAACACCCAGACACCTGTGACTACACCTTTTACTCTCCAGCCCACACGACATATGCCTGCTTAGACCACTTCCGAGCATCCCAGTTGGCGTGGGAGTGCGCGATCGCTTCTACCATTGATCCTTGCTGTCCGACCATGCACACATAACAATGACTCTCCACACCTCCGCCCTCTCCAGGCAAATACCTCCTTTGTGCCTCCAAGAAACATTGCTGCAGTCAGGGACAATGGTCTTAGCACTTAAAAAGGCCATACAAGACTTCCTAGAGCTTAGCGACACATGCACCATTGCGCTGTTGTCAGTTTGGGAAGCCTTAAAATTGGTGATCGGGGGGCTCTTATTTCAAAATCAGCACACGATAACAAGTTGAGGAAAACCAAGAGGAGTGGGCTGG
Source organism: Lissotriton helveticus (assembly GCF_964261635.1). Classification (NCBI taxonomy): domain Eukaryota; kingdom Metazoa; phylum Chordata; class Amphibia; order Caudata; family Salamandridae; genus Lissotriton; species Lissotriton helveticus. The sequence continues at coordinate 1,594,252,666 of NC_136059.1, read as the reverse complement.
AAAGGTCCGTGCTAGAGCTAGAATCAATACACAAGCTCACCGGTGCCCCCAGGTTTGGAGGCAGTTGGAGAAAGAGTGGCTGCAACTTAAACGTCTGGAACTAGATAGGGCAGAACATGCAACGTTATGCCTCAAACATAAATGTATGTGGGAAGCGATAAGGGAGGCCACATGCTTGCACATCCGCTCAGTAGCAGACAGTTTGCATGGTCGGTCAAATCGGTGCAGACAGACTTGGGGTCTGTGGTCTCCGATGTACACAGCATTGCGGACGCCTTTCCGGCTTATTATGTGGGGTTGTATGAATGCAAACCTAGCAGCTTAGCAGACCCTCATATATACCTAGCAGCAGTAGTGATTTCCCCCCTCCCCCGACAGAGTCTGAAAGCCTAGACAAGCCCATTCCCATTGAAGAAGTTATTTCGGTGATCTCTTGCCTAAAACCCCTGATGTCGCCCAGCCCAGATGGGTTCAGCGAAGCATTTCATAAGACATTTTGCTTGGAGCTCGCCCCAATACTTATTCGCGTATTCAATGCATTCGCTGAGACGGGCAGCCTACAGAGTTGATGCTTCAAGCTTTGATATCGGTCATCCTGAAAACTGGCAAGGACCCCACGCAGTGCAGTTCCTAACACCCTATATTGCTCTGGAACATTTTCCTGAAGCTGTTCGCCAGTGTGCTAGCGCATCTCCTTAATCCCTAGATGCCTGGCTTCACAGACCCTGACCAGGCGGGATTCATTCGCAGTCGTTAATGTGGGGACAATACTAAAGGCATTTGTGATTTGATTGACAAGGTGCAGCGGTCCTGGGACGAATCTCTATTGCTGGTGGTGGATGCTGAGAAAGCGATTGACAGAGTGCACTGGCCCTATCTCTTCACAACCCTTGAGCACTTTGGTTTGGGCTCACGCTTCCAGAGCTGGATCAAGAGCATTTATAGCTCCCCCATGCGGCAGTCCGAGTGAATTGTGACAGCTCCTATGGCTTTACTATTGAAAGGGGCACGTGTCAGGGCTGCCCTCTTTTGCCGCTTATTTTTGCTCTATACATGACGCCCCTAGCACAGCAACTTGGAGATAATCCTAAAGCAGAGGGTATCCGATTTGGTGCTGATCAACACTTAATCAGCCTTCACGCAGATAACATTATCTTCTCTTTCTGCCAACCTCTGATCTCTCCCTGATATTGTTAAGGAGTTCCAGGACTTTGGTGCAGCATGCAGAAATTGCAAATCCTGAAACTCAGCATCACCCCTAATTCTAAATTGGCCCTCCGCTCCCAGTTTGACTTTCAGTGAGTCACAGCCGACCTACTCTATCGCTGTGTGGCCATAAGCCAGAGTCTCTCCAAAACTGCGGATACAAACTACTCAAAAACTCTTCTCCCTGATCCATAAAGATCTGACGCAGTGGCAACGCTTGCCACTCTCTTGGCTTGGCAAAATTGCAGTTGTAAAAATGAATATCCTTCCACGAGTTCTCTACATATTTCAAACCCTTCCATTGGCACCACCAGCTGGCATGATCCACACATCCAAAGAGAGATTGAGCGCTTTATCAAAACCTAGGCTGCAGAAACAACTCCTACAGCATTCTAAATGAGAAGGTTGACTCTCCATGCCCAATCTGTCCCACTACTACCAGGCAGCACAACTGCGCTATTTGGTGGAGTGGAATCGCCCTCTGATGGAGAGGCACTGGGTCTTCATGGACCAAACAGTCATGGGATCACACATCTGGAGGGAAATGTGGTTGACTCGACCCCACAGGGTGTGGGGGCTTTACTCCTCCCCGTAATGCGCCCATCACTCTAAACCTGGGATAGAGTAGCAAATGCAGTGGCCCTCACCATGTTTCCTTCGCCTATGACGCCTGTGTTTGCCAATCCGAAGCACTGGTTGGCAGGCGGGTGTTAGCGTATAGGAAGATTCTTTGATCACATTGGCCCCATTTCTTTTGACCAATTAAAAACAGATTACGCCCTGTGGGAAGGGGACAGATTCACTCACATGCAAATGACACATTGGGTGCTTGGCTCCGCTATCTGCCGAGGGTGTGGAGACCAATGACAGCATTAGAGAAGTGGCTGTTCCTCAAGTCAGGTAATTGAAAGCTTATTTCAGAGATCTACCAACACCTTTTGAAGAAAGCGCAAAACTGCAACTCCCCATGGCAGATCCATTAGGAAACATAGTTTGGCCGTGAACTATCTGGTAAAGAATAGGAAGACGTTTTCTATAGAACACACCACGTGGCTCACACTGCAGGACACACCAAGACGGCCTATAAAATCACCTCTTATTGGTATTACACTTCCTTTCGTATGCAGAAATGGAACGATTAGAGCAATGGCCTATGCTGGCGGTGCTGTGGGAATCCAGGGATGCTGATTCATCTTTTATGGCTTTGCCCGAAGCTGCAGAGGTTCTGGGGCCTGGTCCTGAATGACATAGACAGGGCGTTTGACACTACAATCCACAGATTCCCTGACTACACACTACTAGGGCTCCACAACACACTTACATTCCCATTTCGTTCCGTTAAAGGAAGGCATAGTCCTGACATTAAATGCTGCCCTTAGAGTACTCTTGGCTAGCTGGGGTATAGATAAAACTCTCGACCACTGATGGTGACTGCATCAACTCTGGTCACTACTGGGCATAGAACAACTGTTGATGGCGACCAAGGCTGATCCCTCTGTATACACTAAAATCTACACCCCCTTTATCACTATCCTCTCCACTGAGTTCCGAGAGCTAACATGTCCTAATTACCTACAAATCTTGCAACTGCTTCCAGATATGCTGGACGGAGACAAGGAGAGGATGTGAACATGGAGAGACCCGGTCTCATAACTTATTCACAATGTGCGCTATTCTTTCCCTACAGAAGGCAATTCATTCGGAAGTGGGTGGGTTGGGGGTGAGGGAAGGGGTTGGTTGTTTAATTCAATTTACTTTTTAGGTGTGTTTCAATGTTCGCTTGTTTTACTCACCTCAGTGCGACAATACCTGCATTAGCTGGTAAATACTAACACTGTTTGAAGGGAGCCGTGCGGGGCCTACTCTACACTGAAAGAAGCATACATGAGGTATATGTCAACGTTACACATCCTACCCTGTGACGCGGCCGGCCGATTGTGGGTTGTAGGCTGCATGCTGTGTAACTCCTATCGCCAAAGTGTGCTACCATTTTGATTGTGATGTTGGCGCAGGCCTCTTGATGGGGGATGTTTCTGTATAGGACCTCCCCACACAGCATTCGCTGAGTGCGAAATCTGGACAACACGCTTCACCATCCATACTAATATTATAAAGAGAGAGCCCAAACCTTTGAGGCAAGTAATCTCAGTAACCACAGCACCAATCACAACACCCAATACAGCATTGGAAAGGGCAGTTGCAGCAGAAGGACTTAGGCTATGCAGACGGATAAAAAAATGTATTAAAAAAAATTGCAAAAAACTACATCATCCAGAAGGCTGAGGGCCAAAATACCATCAAACAGGAAATGATGTAATAATGTGACTCACTATATTGAGACTGAGAGCCTGGAGCCAAATTGATCGTGAACAAGGGATATGCTATCCAGAAACGCGTAGATTTGTGCCTGCCTGCTTGAGAAACTCCATGCTGTGAGGATTAAAGAAAAAAGCACATAAGTGAAGACAAACGCGAGTTCGTCCCGTTTTTCTCCCAGCTGGTGGAATTGGTTGTGGATTTAAATGCGGCGTGGTTCTGCCGCTGGGATTTACGAACCGGCGCAAGAGCGAAAAGGAACAGAGGGGTATCAATATATATATATATCAACAGGAACTCCGCAATACCACCTCCAATCCCTCAGGACCGGCGAAGCAGGAGACAGACCACAGCTTCTTTCCAGGTAAGTTTTATTTTTTCAGTTTTTTCATGAACCAACCAACCATGACGCGTTTCGGGCTTTGCAGCCCTTGTTCACATGCAGGGTCTAGCTGAATTTTTGTGCTATTTAAAGTGCTTAAGTGCCCCGCCTGCCACCCTCCTCATGTGACCAAACTGATAAGGAAAACAGACTATCACAGTGGATATTTATCATTAAAACTAACACATGCAATGTTATGCATAAATGCATTATGTGTACAGCGATATACTTGATAATAATACATAAAAATATATCTCGGAATAAATTCCATACAATGATGTAGTGACTGGTTAAATCCAGTAGATCGTAAGAACAGAGATCACTGAACAATGTTGTAGACTTTTAAGCTGATGATAATATAAGTCTGCTTTCTATCTTTATAGACAACAAATTTATATATATATATTTACTGAAAAAACCTTAGGTTTAAGGCCTTATATAGTTAGGAATTAGCATTTAAAAAACCTTTAAAATTCACTCATTTGAGATGTCATCAGTGATGTCACTGACCATGTCATGAATGATGTAATATGTGACATCATCAGCAGTGGATTGTGGGTGCGCGAAATATAGTTAGTACAACTAACTATATAGGAGCAATTTCAATGGTTTTGTATGAGTGAAATGTCCAGCTAACTATAACACCCCTAAAACTTATAGTTTTCAGAGGGAATTTTAAAGGTTTTTTAAATGCTAATTCCTAACTATATAAGGCCTGAAACCTATGGTTTTTTCAGTGAATTTCAAAGGTTTTTTAAATGCTAATTCCTAACTATATAAGGCCTGAAACTTATGGGTTTTTTTCAGTGAATTTGCAAGACTTTTTTAAATGCTAATTCCTAACTATATAAGGCCTGAAACCTATGTTTTTTTCAGTGAATTTCAAAGTGTTTTTAATGCTAATTCCTAACTATATAAGACCTGAAAGCCCACCATGAATCTCCAGTAGGCGCAAGGGGACTGCATTGTAGAGAGGTGTAATGAAGCCACGCCCCTTTTTACACCTCTCTGCAACGCAGCCCCCATGCATGTTTGAAGAGGGAGAACTAATTCCCCTTGTATACTGGGGGCCCCTGGTGGCCAACTAGCCCACCTTGAACCTCCAGTATGCGCCAGGGGGCTGCATTGCAGTGGTGTAATGAGGCTATGCCCCTTGTTACACCTCTCTGCAACGCAGCCCCCGTGCATGTTTGAAGAGGGGGAACTAATTCCCCTTACATACTGGGGGTCCCTGGGGGCCAACTAGCCCACCTGGAACCTCCAGTATGCGCCAGGGGGCTGCATTGCACAGAGGTGTAATGAGGCTATGCCTCTTTTTACACCTCTCTGCAACGCAGGCCACTGGCGCGTTTGCAGAGGGGGGACTAATTACCCTTGCATACTGGGGGTCCCTGGGTCATATCTGCCCAAACGCCGAAATTCCGAACGATTGAAAATGACTTTTCTTGAGAAACATTTGGATTTGGATTATCATGTCCTATACTTTGGAATTTTTGAAAGACTGACTTTGAGGATGCTATAAATTACTCAAGTCTGCCCGAATTGTGTGGGTAAAATTGATACCTAGTCACTTTGAATAAGAATGTACTTACGTCTCGTCTAACATTTGGAAGAAATATCTAGTTATATGACAACAGGATACCGACATAACTTGAAGGAAATAAGAACGCCCTGAAGAAGTTCTGTTGTACAGAACTAAACGCGTCAGCTGGCTGTGGTACATAAACTTAAGGAAAATAAAAGCATTTGAATATACACCAAGATTCAGCGCTTCAATAAGGACTCTAAGTGATATGATTTGATTGGACTTATTGTGCAAGTGGTGCTGTGCCAAACTTTGGAATATTCTCCACTACTCTCTACTACTTACTCTCTACTACTCCACTACTCTCTACTACTCACTCTCTACTACTCATTCTCTACTACTCTACTACTCTCTCTCTACTACTCACTCCTCACTACTCACTATCTACTACTCTCTACTACTCACTCTCTACTACTCTCTACTACTCACTCTCTACTACTCTCTCTCTACTACTCACTCTTTACTACTCACTATCTACTACTCTCTACTACTCACTCTCTACTTCTCACTCTCTACTACTCTCTACTACTCACTCTCTACTACTCTCTCTCTACTACTCTCTACTACTCACTCTCTACTACTCACTCTCTACTACTCTCTACTACTCACTCTCTACTACTCTCTCTCTACTACTCTCTACTACTCACTCTCTACTACTCACTCTACTACTTACTTTCTACTACTCTCTACTATTCTCTCTCTCTGCTACTTACTCTCTACTACTCTCTACTACTCACTCTTTACTACTCTCTACTACTCACTTTCTCCTGCTCTCTACTACTCACTCTACTACTTACTCTCTACTACTCACTCTCTACTACTCTCTCTCTACTACTCTCTACTACTCACTCTACTACTTACTCTCTACTACTCTCTACTATTCTCTCTCTCTGCTACTCACTCTCTACTACTCTCTACTACTCACTCTTTACTACTCTCTACTACTCACTTTCTCCTGCTCTCTACTACTCACTCTACTACTTACTCTCTACTACTCACTCTCTACTACTCACTCTCTACTACTCTCTACTACTCACTCTACTATTCACTCTACTACTCTCTACTACTCACTCTCTGCTACTCTCTCTACTGCTCTCTACTACTCTCTACTCCTCACTCTCTACTCTATTACTCACTCTCTTCTCTCTAGCTCTCTACCTTTCTCTACTTCTCTCTCTACTAGTCTCTACCTCTACCTCTCTACCTCTACACCTCTACCTCTCTATCCCTCTCTACACGCACACATATACACATATATATATGCATATATATGCATATGCATTTATGTATGTGTATATATATATATATATATATTCACTGACAAAACCATAGGTTTCAGGTCATATATAGTTAGGTATTAGCATTTAAAAGACCTTGCAAATTCACTGACAAAACCATAGGTTTCAGGTCATATATAGTTAGGTATTAGCATTTTAAAAAACATTGAAATTGCTCCTATATAGTTAGTTGGACTAACTATATTTCGCGCACCCGCAATCCACTGCTGATGATGTCACATTTTACATCATTCATGACATGGTCAGTGACATCACTGATGACATCACTGATGGCATCTCAAATGACATCACTGATGACATCATCCAGTGACTGTGTGTTTCTGTAAAGTTTAAATATGTTTTACATATTGAAGAATGAGTAGATGTATAAGTGTCTGGATGAAGGATTTAGTAGGCGTGTGACTGACTGTATGAGTGAGTGATTAAATGTGTCTTACTGAATGCATGGGTTAGTGACTAAACTGTCTGAATGTGTGCATCAGTATGTCTGTTGTTGTGTAAGATGCTGTATGTGTTGATCAGTAGCTATATGAGTTGCTATATGGGTCATTGATTGGTTGCCCAAGTATTTGTATGTGAGACTGAGTGTGTGTGGGTGACTGGGAGGTGTGTGACTCTGTGCATAGATGTGTGAGCAGTTGATTCACTAGGTGTATGAGTTCAAGAGTGCATATGGAAACAGCTGTATGGGCGGTTTACTGTGTGCATTGGTGTGTGAATGTATATATCAGTGCTACATGTCCAAGTAAGTACATATGTGAAACAGTGCATGTGAGAGTTGGTATATATAAATGACTATACATGAGAGCCAGTGATTATGCAAGTGGCTGTATGGATCAATGTGTACTTGTATCAGTGATTCTTTAAGAGAGTAAGTATGTGTTAGTATATGTTTGAATAAGTAAGGTGTTGTGTGAATAACTGTATAGATGAGGAAATGGGAGTGTGATTCATTCTTTGCATGACTGACTAGGTGTGTGAGAAACTCCATGGATGAGTGAAAGTGTGTGAGTGTCTCTATAGGTGTATAAGTGCATATGATAGTATTGTATTGATGAGTGACTGTATGTATGAGTGATTGTATGGGTGAATGAGTGGATGTGTGTGTAGACCTAGGAATCAGTGAGTGCGTATGTAGTAACTGGTATTGGTGTGTCAATGGTTTCAAGAATGGTAGTTTGTATTTAAGACTGGGTGTATCAAAGGTTATATTAGAGTGTGAGGAGGTGCATCGTATCATCACATGAATGATGTCATCAGTGATGTCAATTGAGATGTCATCAGTGATGTCATTTGAGATGTCATCAGTGATGTCATCAGTGATGTCACTGACCATGTCATGAATGATGTACTATGTGACATCATCAGCAGTGGATTGCGGGTGCGCGAAATATAGTTAGTCCAACTAACTATATAGGAGCAATTTCAATGGAATTTTTAAATGCTAACACCTAACTATATATGACCTGAAACCTATGGTTTTTTCAGTGAATTTGCAAGGTTTTTTAAATGCTAATACCTAACTATATATGACCTGAAACCTATGGTTTTTTCAGTGAATTTCCAAGGTTTTTTAAATGCTAATACCTAACTATATATGACCTGAAACCTATTGTTTTTTCAGTGAATTTGCAAGGTTTTTTAATTGCTAATACCTAACTTTGTAAGGCTTCAAACCTATAGTTTTTTCAGTGAATATATATATTTTTATTTTCAAGTTTTTTTTTATATGATTACAAGGTCCGCTCACCGTTAGCGCTCCGAAAGCACACCGTAAACGCTCTGAGCTCTTACCCCGACAAATTTTAAAACATTTCTAAAACATAATATCTACGTTTTTAACGTTGATTTTAAAGGTAGCCAATATTTGCTTTAATGTAGAAAATGTTTTTTTCAAACTTTTAACAACAGTATATTACTTTTTAAAGTAGTAACAAATCTCGCGAGGGTGCGTCGCACGTGCACGCAATGTAAGAGCTCCGTCCGTGCACCGTAAAAGCTCCGAGCTCTTACCCCCCAAAAGTTTTATAAACTTTAAATCGTTATATCTACGTATTCATTGCACAATGTAAAGGTACACATTATCTGGGATAATAAAGAACATGTTAATTTAAACTTTTAAAGACCATATATAACTTTATTAAAGCAGTTATAAATCTTTGTAGGAACGCCATTAACTAGAATAACTAGAGGTTCCCCTTCTACTTTTTCGACACCAATGGTGTCAATATTTTTCTTAAAATCTAGAGGCAAATAAACAACTCTTCCCTTTAATCCTCTTTGTAAATCTGAAGGAGGCAATTTCCCTGTCTTAGGCTCCAAGCGAACAATAGCCTGAAAAGGATGCACACATTGAATCAGAATACACTCATAGGTATTAAACCCATCAATTCAGACGGAATCTTTACCAACTCAAGATTATTATGTACAGCTCTAGCAGGCATTCTGTTTTCATTTAATTTATTATAACAATATTTACAAATACGCAGCTCAGAACCCAAATCAAAACAATTCTCAACACAAAAATAAGTAGCAAAATCCTTCCATTCATTATTATTTTCCATTTCACTTTTAACATATAAATCGACTAACCGAGTCTGATTCTTATAATGAGTTCGTCGACAACACCCACAAGAAAAATGTGGCCTTTCACTTGAAATGATCTTAAACTTTGTAATTTCATGATCAAAATTTTGAGTTCTTACAATCTGTGCATTCTCTTCCACATTACTTTCTATTACTGTATCATTTACGGCAGTGTCCTCTTTTTCACCAAAGTAACAAAACTCTATTTCTCCACAAATCTTCTTCACAGCTAATTCAGACCCATGCAAAAGAGCACTGTTGAACTGTTTTAGCCTAAGTGCTGGACTTTTTGCATAATACAACCTTCTCACTATTTTCCTCACTTTAGTTTGATGCACTCCTAACATCCTAAAATGGTGAAAAGTACTCTGACATACTTTTCTAGAAAGACAAGCCAATGAATGACCATGCAAACCTGTTTTTTCCCTCACTCTGCAAGGATCTAAGTCTTGTAACATCTTAAACTTTTGTTTTAGACTTTTCTTACTATATGTACGTAAGAAATTGCAAAACAAATTAATAGAATCCTGTCGCACACGACAAATACTATACAATTCCAAGTATACATCGGACCCTTAGCACGTCTCCCTAAAACTTCATCAGCTAACACCTCATCTGCATTTCTAGGCACAATTTTTTCTTTTTCAACTGGACAACCGTCCTTCACCTCATATGCTCGACCACTGGTGTCAACTGCATGCACCAAATCATTATCCTGAAAGTAACTCTCTTCATTAAAAAATGGCTCACTACTTGAACTATGCTTCCATTCTCCCGGAAAAACATCACAAAAATTAGTTCGATTGATTGCTCTTTTCCACTTACATTTTGATTTCAAATCATTGATTGCCTTATCTAGTGTACGAACTCTATTGATTACTAAAATATACAGCTTTCTCTTCACTTCAAAAGCCTGATCAACAAACTTTTCTATTCTTTTCTTTTTCTTGTAAAAAATTGTTTTCCTATTATATTTCTTAAGATTTTTAATAAATTCAAAACTACTCTGTTACGAAACATTCGTCTACGAATGTCAATAAACTGACTTCTCCTACGATTACCAGACACACTATGATCTCCTTGTGCCATTATACCATTTTTTGGTGACCTCTGCTTTTTCTTTCTAGTTTTTTTTTTGTGTGTCCTCATCTTTCGCACTTGGTGATCAACTAGTAGCATGTGAAAAATGACCTTACTGTCTCAGATAATCTGGAAGGAGCTCAAGAGTAACTGCCCTAATTGCCCCACAGTAAGTAGTGTCATAATCCAGCTGAGCCACTTTGGAACCACCGTCTGGGACAAATGCTGCGTTCATATACCCAGTCCTGTATCGATTCCAACTTTATTGGGTATAGTCAAGTACGGGAGAAGATGCCAAGCAGCGTAATCATTGGACCTTGGGGGAAAAAAAACCAAAAAAAAAACAAGATCAAACCAGGACCCATTACCAATTTAGTAGCCTCCAGAAGTTTCTCTTATTTTGATTTCCTGATCTTAAAAGGTCCATCTTTGATGTCTGTAGCACTGATGTTTGCCAGTCAAGCAAGGTAGGAGGTAAAGGGTCTTTCCATTTCTTACATATTTCTCTCCTTGCCAACAATATACAAAAGAAAATTAGATCTTTTTCTTGACCATGAAACTCTGGAGAGATACCAAAAATAATAAGAGCGGAACAAAGAGTTAGTTGGGATCCCAGGGAGGTGGATATTAAAGTAGTAACAGAGGTCCAAAACGATGATAAGAGTGGGCAGTCAAGGAACATGTGTAAGTCCGAAGCCTCTGCCAGACCACATTTAGGACATGAAACCGGCGAATTATCCGAGAACTTCAACAAACGTTGGGGCGAGTAGTAGGCCTTATGTACTGTAAACAAGTGGTTACGACGTAACCAAGATGGTTTTACAATGCTCCACATGATCTTAAAAGAATCATACCACATATTCTCCACGCTGATATCAGTAATGTGTGTGGACCACAGCTGCTCTGGTAGTTGGAACTCACCCTCTGCTTCATCCAGTAGAAGATTATACCAGAATAAGACCTCTTTCTTGAATGGAGGCTTATCTGTTAGGAGAGACACTAATGTCCTGTCCCCTCCCAGCTGAAATCTACCTTTAGGGGAGGTCCGTGAATGTGCCCAACTTTGCATTTGAAGGTATTTGAACCTGGAGAACCGAGACCCCACTTTTAGTCTTAATACCTCCCACGGCAGTAAGCTTCCCTCAACAAAGATGTCCCCCCAAACTACCAAACCTGACTCGCGCAATGGTGTTGCAAGGCTATCCAGAAGCCAGCTCGGGGAGCCAGGAGAGTTCCATAGTGGAGCCTTACCAGAGTAGTGGTTGATTCTAATAGTGCACCTCATTTTAGCCCATGTTCTACATGAATCTCTAAGCACCTTCAGTTTTATTTTCTTAAAAAACTTAGGGTCCCCAAACTTAAACAAAAATTCTCGCTCAGCTACCTTTTCTCCTCTGAGTAATGCAGCAAACATATGCCCACAACCCAAATTTATCGGGGATTTTAACAACATCCTAACATGGGACATCTGGAAGGCCCACCCGTAAAGCTGTAAATCCGGAGCTGCCAAACCTCCCTTCTCTCTATGTCGCCTGATCTTCTTCCAGGCAATTCTCGGGTTGCGGTTGTTCCAAATAAAAGAGCGTATATCGCTTTGAAGCTTAGCTATCATAGTGGGATTAAAAAAAAGGGGAATGGTATTAAATAAAAATGTAAGCTTAGGTAAGATCGTCATCTTAACTAAATTAGATCTACCCAGTAAAGATAGTGGAAGTGTAGACCATGATTTCATTAGTCTACGACATTGTTTAGCAATAAGCGAGAAATTTGCTGGAACTATCTCGTCTATGTCTTTATATATATTCAGACCCAGATAACGAAGGACTGAACTTATCTGAGCCCCTGCCACGGGCTCAGGGTCATTCCAGACCATTATGTCTGTCTTGGCAGAATTAACCTCGTACCCTGATATGGCTCCAAACTCTTTAGCCAACGAAATTACTTCCGGAAACGCCGACCGTAACTCTGATGTAAAAATGAAAACGTCATCCGCATATAAGGCTACCTTCCTCTCCCATCCCTCAAACACAAAAGACTTGATGTTATTATTGTCTCGGATCTTTTGAGCAAAAGGCTCTATATAGAGATCAAATAAGAGGGGGGAGAGGGGGCAGCCTTGGCGGGTACCCCGGGTGATGTTAAATGGGTCTGATAGTTCTCCGTTGACAAGTATAGATGCGGACGGATTCATATACAGGAGTTTGACTGCACGCCTAAATTTTTTGCCAAGATTAAATTTTCCCAAGACCTCCGATAGGTAAACCCAGTTCACTCTATCGAAGGCCTTGGTGGCATCCAAAGTCATTACTGCTAGAGGAAAAGATGCCACCGTCGCCATATCGATCGCACCTATGAGGTCATAGGTCAACTCATACAACTGACGCCCCTAACAAACCCTTTTTGGTCTGTATGCAAGATGTTTGTTGCTACTGCCCCCAACCTATTTGCAAGTACAGATGTAAAGATTTTGTAATCTGTATTTAAAATGGAGATTGGCCTATAAGACCCGCAGTTTGATGGTGATTTTTCTGGCTTTAAAGTTAATGTAATTGATGCATTATCCCATGATTTAGGGGGGGCATCCCTTCAAGGAGGATCTTATTAAACAGCTGAGTCAGAAAAGGAATAATAGTTGAGATCAAAGCTTTATAAATTTCAGATGGCAATCCATCGGGGCCTGATGCCCTACCTTTTTTACTACTAGTTATAGCTAACCTGACTTCCTCTTGTGAGATCGGGTTTTCCAACTTATTGCTCTGTTCTAGGGTCAGAGCAGGAAGAGGAACACCCGCAAGCCAGTCTTCGGCCTGCTTTGGCTCAACGTTATTATCCTCGCAATAGATTTCACTAAAGAAGTCACGGAGCGTTCTCCTAATATCAACATCAGTTGAGAGTGTAGCTCCGCCAGTCGTAATTGAGTTGATATTATTACGCACTAGCTCGGTCTTCGTTTTCCATGCCAGCAGTCTACTGGCACCTTCGCCATATTCAAAATGTGCCAGTTTACTGGCTTCCCATCTCTCTAGGACCTTAGCATTTATTATCGAGCTTAGCTCTCCTTTCAAGACGGTCACTTTATTCTGCTTCTCCTGGGCTATGGATGCACAGGCATCAGGGTGCCTAGCAATGTCTGCTTGAAGATTAGCCAGCTCAGATTCTAAGGAGGTCACTGCTTCTCTGTAGATTTTATTCTTATGTGAAGCTTTGTTATTAATCTGACCCCTTAGGAATGCCTTAAGTGCATACCATATAACACCTGGCGAGGCAGACCCTATGTTTTCATCCAGGAAAAACTGAACTTCTGCCTTAAGGGCTTCAATGATATTAATAGATGACAATAGTGATCGATCAAATGACCAATTACTTGATCGATTTTTTGAAAACCCTTCCAAGTCTAAAAGAATTGCCGCATGGTCTGAAAGATGAAATGGTAAGTGAGATACTGATTTAACCAGATGGACTAATGATTGACTAATCAGGATAAAATCAATTCGAGACTGATGATGAAATCTATAGTTTCGAAATGTAATTCCTCTTTGTAGTCCGTGCATTGTTCTCCAGATGTCATTATATCCTAGCTGCTTCATGTTGTCCTGCAGATATGCCCTAGTTTTTGACAAGACTTTGGCTCTATTAGATGGTGATTTATCTACTAAGGGATCTAGAACTATATTCAAGTCGCCCGCTAAGATAACTGGATCAGGAAATGAATATAGATGTGAAAAGAGGACCTTCAATGCCGATGGATCATCCTGATTAGGACCATAATATCCCACTATAGTTATCGGGGCCCCATATATTATGGCTGACACTATTGCCCATCGACCTCCTGAGTCAACAAGGTTGGAAACCAGTCTTGCTTTAATGGATTTTCTGAATAGTATTGCCACACCTCTAGTGTGTGTTGCTTGTGACGTCGTTATATAAGCATCAATCCATCTATTCCTCTTAACCAATATTTGTATCTCTGGCTCGGTCAAATGTGTCTCCTGGAGTACTATAATCTGCGCGCTAGAATCTCGAAGGTATTGCATAATATAATTTTTCCTAGGACTAGTTCGCAGACCATTAGTATTCCAGGAGAGAATAGACAATTTACTCATTAAAATAGTATTTCCAATTCTTTATTTTTATCACTCCCACCGGAACACTGAACTCCATACACAGTCTGCCCATGTAAAAATAGATTTTAACTGAGACATATCTTAACAATAACCCCTTCGCGCAAAAAAACAAACTACAGCGAAAAAGAGGACTCTTTTTTGATTTTTCCCCCTGCAACCCCCCCCAGTGCCCCTGCCTAACCCGCCTCCCCCCCCTGGAAAACCCTTGTTTTATCTATCTGGAAAACCAGATGATAGCACTCTGTTGTGAACTCCCTTCCTATTTACGGCCGGGAGATAAGGACGCAAAGAGAAAGACAAAAAGAAAGAAACATCAGGAAATCTAAGTGGGAAGAGGTGAAACCAACCTATATGGCCCTTACCCCTTACCTAAACCCTATTATATAAAGGAGTAGGTGTTGTGCACTAATTTTCTTGTACATTCACTACCTGACCTCAACCTGACCTCAACCCCTTTTCTTATCTTTTTCTTTCCACTATGCCATAGCTGTATGTCCCCAAATGTCCCCTTATTTTTTTATTTTTTTATTTTTTTACTTATATACCTTCTCTTTCCTACTTCTCTCCATTGCCTCTTTTTTATATTTTAAAGTGCCTAACAAATTGGCTTAGCTATCCTAAAAAGGCTTCATCTAATTACCTGCTCCTTTTTCTCTGCCTATAGTGAGCAGTAATTCATCTGCTGCCTGCACTGATCTTATATTATGCATGGTGTTATTGTACATAATTCTCAATGCGGCTGGAAAAACCAGTTGAGCCACTGCACCATAGCTTCTGAAAGCCTCAAGCCTTTTCCCAAGTTCCCATTGTTTGTCCAGTGTAACCCTGGACAAATCTGATCGAACTTGAAAGTTAAATCCCTTTGCGCTAACAGTTTTCTGTTTTAGAGCCAGGTTCAGAATGGTTTCCTTAAGGGAATATGTAAGAAAATTGACCAAAACCTTTCTGGGCTTGGTTCTTTGAGGATTTTTCCTAAAAGGCTCTCTATGGATGCGCTGGATGTCTAAGGCTAATTCTTCCTCAGATTGATCTAATCTCAGCGCCTCTTTCAACAGCGAGATAACGTATTGTTTGATATCTGAGCCTTCCTTATCCTCAGGAATATTCATTATACGAAGATTATTCCTTCGGGCGTTGTTCTCGAGCGTCTCCATTCGTTCTGATAGTATTTGATCTTCCTTCCTAAGTGTGTTGATATTTAATTTGGCTTCGTCTAGATGTAGGGACAAACCTGTGACCCTATCCTCAAGCACCTCTGTTCTCATTGTTAGGTCGCTTAGTTTTTTATCTAAGCTTTCACAAAAACACCTAATGTCCGCTTGATTGGCTGCAGAGGTTTCAAATCCCTTTTTGATATCCGCCGATAGGGAGGAAAACATTCCCTGAAAAGACGCCTGCAAGGTAGTAATCAGGTCTGTATTTGCGCTAGTAGATGGAATAGCACTAGGCGAGGGAGTCGAAGTGTCTGATATAACTGCAGTAGCTCCTTGTGTAGGAGCCTGTAGGCCCAAGCCTAAACCCGCTGTTACAGCTAATGGGGCCAACATGAAGGGTAGAGCCAATGAGGGTGCCAAAACCAAGGCATGGGGTGGGAGGTGTCCTGATGCACCAACAGTTGGATTGCTAATCTCTCTCTCCACGCCCTCAGATTGATAATACTTATTTCCACACCTGCTTCTAGGTTCGCAGAGCTTTCTGCACCCCCCGTCACCATCTCTAGTGGGGTGTTGGCTTTATCAGACAGATCCTCGGAGCTCATTACTCCCTCAAAACCAGTATCCTCTACTGATGCTCTTTCGGGCCTGTCCGTTAATAATACCACTTGTGGAATCACCTTAAAAAAGGACCTCAATGATGGTGTTATTTTGGACACTGGGGAAGCGTTTTTACTTATAGACCCTTTGGCCGATTTACAAGTGTAGGCACGTTTTGCTTTGACCTGGCCTGTTAAATAAGAGGAGGGCTTCTTCTTACTACTACTGAGGCGATCTAGGGCGAGATTACCAGCCCCTTCAAGCACCACTGTTTTTATTACAGTTTCAGCCTTACTTGCACAGTCTGCCGTGGATGAACTTGGGCCAGCAACCAGGTGCAGATTAATATCTCGAGGCAAGGTTTTGTTATATTTGCCTTTGCTGGGTTCCCCCTTACGTGCCCTGTGCTTATTGCCTCTCAATTTGTAGGCTGTCTCAACCTCATTGCTGCCGTTATCCCAGTCCCCACCTTCTCCCAGCTCACAAACCAATGTCGACTCTCCCACCTTCGCCGTCCTCTCATCAGCGGTCCCAAACGCCTCCACCTCCGAAAAGGCAACAATCCCTTGGCGTCCAGGAAGCAAGCCTCGGATGCGGCGCCCTCGTCGGAGCTCCAGGGCGGCCAAGCACCACACCAAACCACCTGCTAACACCAGGGTGCACCCCCGGCGCTCGATATCAGCCTCTTGATGACAGCCGATCTCAGCAGCGGAATCCTCTCCACCGCAGCGGCGTTCAAAGGTAACCACGCCCTCTCCAGACCCATCGAGCAGCAACCGGGTGAAGGAATCGGGAAAGAGAAAAAAAAAACGCTCGTTACGGTACGGTTATTTCAGTCATCTAGCATCTGGGCGTTTGACTTTCATCTAACTAGCGGTTTTATTAAAAAAACGCATTACCGTCCGGCCTCGTTACGATATAAATTGCTCAAAAACGGGAGCACACAAGCAGAGCGCCGCAGCGGCTCAAGCGGCCGCCGCCATGTTTTCCAATGTCCCCTGCGCTGCAGTTATTGTCTGGGGAATGTTTTTTCTTTCTAGTTACAACTTGTTTTTTTTTCGTAGAAACCCTTTCTTGACTTTTTCTGCATTTTAACAATTTCCTTAAAAATTCATTCGTTTGCTTACCAGGAGCATTTTTTCTTTTCTCTGAAGATTGTCCTTTGCATGAATCTTCTAATTGACTCCTCTTGGTCGATAAAACTTTCTTATAAAGTCTCTTTTGGCGGTCTTTCGTAGGCATAATCTATTATGACTCTGTAGATATTTACAATCTGTTGAAAACAAAAATGTGACATATTATAGACCACTACTAACATAACACATAGCAAACACATTAACTAAACATTATAAACACTAGTTCACATCTCTCTTTGTGTGTCTCATATCACTCTTTGCCTGCACTATCTCCCTCTTTGCATGCCTCATCTCTCTCTCTGCTTCCACCATCTCTCTGTTTGTATGTGTGTGTCATATCAATCTCTGCCTACACCATCTGTTTGTTTGTGTGTGTGTGTCATCTCACTCTCTGTGCCTAAAACGAGTTAACAAGCTAAATGTTTTTTGCTGAAATGACTGGCTTTAAGATTTTTGACAAGCATCACACTGAGTGTGTATGTGAATAAAGGAATTATATTTTCATCTTTTTCCTTAATGTTAGCTGTGTGTGCGTACAGTTTGTATCTTTTACTTTATACGGTAGACTTCTTTTTAAAGTGTTTCTCATGCTTGAATTCAATGCTGGTATAGAGATAGTGCTTATGGTTTCAATGGGCTTGTGTGGGCTGTGAGGGCTGTGTGGGCTGTGAGAGCTGTGTGGGCTGTAAGAGCTGTGCGGGCTCTGAGAGCTGTGTGGGCTGTGAGAGTGTGGGCTGTGAGAGCTGTGAGAGCTGTGAGAGCTGTGTGGGCTGTGAGAGCTGTGTGGTCTGTGACAGCTGTATGGGCTGTTACGAGCTGTATGGGCTGTGATAGCTGTGAGAGCTATATGTGCTGTGAGAGCTGTGTGGGATGTGAGCTGTGTGGGCTGTGAGGGCTGTTTGAGCTGTGAGAGCTGCATGGGCTGTGAGAGCTGTGTGGGCTGTGAGAGCTGTGTGGGCTGTGAGAGTGTATGCTGTGTGGGCTGTGAGAGCTGTGAGAGCTGTGTGGGCTGTGAGAGCTGTGTGGGCTGTGAGAGCTGTGTGGGCTGTGACAGCTGTATGGGCTGTGAGAGCTGTATGGGCTGTGAGAGCTGTGAGAGCAATATGTGCTGTGAGAGCTGTGAGAGCTGTGTGGGATGTGAGCTGTGTGGGCTGTGAGGGCTGTGTGAGCTGTGAGAGCTGTATGGGCTGTGAGAGCTGTGTGGGCTGTGGGAGTGTGGGCTGTGTGGGCTGTGAGAGCTGTGAGAACTGTGTGGGCTGTGAGAGTGTGGGCTGTGAGGGCTGTGAGGCCTGTGAGAGCTGTGTGGACTGTGGGCTGTGAGAGCTGTGAGAGCTGTGTGGGATGTGAGCTGTGTAGGCTGTGAGGACTGTGAGGGCTGTGTGGGGTGTGAGAGCTGTGTGGGCTGTGCGATCTGTGTGGGCTGTGCGAGCTGTGTGGGCTGTGAGGGCTGTGTGAGCTATGAGGGCTGTGTGGGCTGTGAGGGCTGTGTGGGCTGTGAGAGCTGTGTGGGCTGTGAGAGCTGATGGGGCTGTGAGAGCTGTGTAGGCTGTGAGAGCTGTGTCGGCTGTGGGAGTGTGGGCTGTGTGGGCTGTGAGAGCTGTGAGAGCTGTGTGGGCTGTGAGAGCTGTGTGGGCTGTGAGAGCTGTGTGGGCTGTGAGAGCTGTATGGGCTGTGAGAGCTGTGAGAGCTGTGAGAGCTCTGTGGCCTGTGAGAGTTTTGTGGGCTGTGAGGGCTATGTGGGCTGTGAGCTGTGTGGGCTGTGAGAGCTGTGAGAGCTCTGTGAGCTGTGGGAGCTGTGTGGGCTGTGAGAGCTGTGTGGGCTGTGTGAGCTGTGAGAGCTGTGTGGGCTGTGAGAGCTGTGTGGGCTGTGAGAGCTGTGTGGGCTGTGTGGGCTGTGAGGGCTGTGAGGCCTGTGAGAGCTATGTGGGCTGTGAGAGCTGTGTGGGCTGTGAGAGCTGTGTGGGCTGTGAGAGCTGTATGGGCTGTGAGAGCCGTGAGAGCTGTGTGGGATGTGAGCTGTGTGGGCTGTGGGGGCTGTGTGAGCTGTGAGAGCTGTGTGGGTTGTGAGAGCTGTGTGGGCTGTGTGGGCTGTGAGAGCTGTGACAGCTGTGTGGGCTGTGAGAGCTGTGCGGACTGTGAGAGCTGTGTGGGCTGTGAGAGTGTGGGCTGTGTGGGCTGTGAGAGCTGTGTGGGCTGTGAGAGCTGTGTGGGCTGTGTGGGCTGTGAGAGCTGTGTGGGCTGTGTGGGCTGTGAGAGCTGTGTGGGCTGTGAAAGTGTTGTGGGCTGTGAGGGCTGTGAGGGCTGTGTGGGCTGTGAGGGCTGTGAGGCCTGTGAGAGCTGTGTGGGCTGTGCGAGCTCTGTGTGCTGTGAGAGCTGTGTGGGCTGTGAGAGCTTTGAGAGCTCTGTGGGATGTGAGCTGTGTGGGCTGTGAGGGCTGTGTGAGCTGTGTGGGATGTGAGAGCTGTGTGGGCTGTGAGAGCTGTGTGGGCTGTGAGAGCTGTGTGGGCTGTGAGAGTGTGGGCTGTGTGGGCTGTGAGAGCTGTGAGAGCTCTGTGGGCTGTGAAAGCTGTGTGGGCTGTGAGAGCTGTATGGGCTGTGAGAGCTGTGAGAGCTGTGTGGGATGTGAACTGTGTGAGCTCTGAGAGCTGTGTGGGCTGTGAGAGCTGTGTGGGCTGTGAGAGCTGTATGGGCTGTGAGAGCTGTGAGAGCTGTGTGGGATATGAGCTGTGTGGGCTGTGTGAGCTGTGAGAGCTGTGTGGGTTGTGAGAGCTGTGTGGGCTGTGTGGGCTGTGAGAGCTGTGTGGGCTGTGAGAGCTATGTGGGCTGTGAGTGTGGGGTGTGTGGGCTGTGAGAGCTGTGAGAGCTGTGAGAGCTGTGTGGGCTGTCAGAGCTGTGTGGGCTATGAGAGCTGTGTGGGCTGTGTGAGCTGTGAGAGCTGTGTGGGCTGTGAGAGTGTTGTGGGCTGTGTGGGCTGTGAGAGCTGTGTGGGCTGTGAGAGCTGTATGGGCTGTGAGAGCCGTGAGAGCTGTGTGGGATGTGAGCTGTGTGGGCTGTGGGGGCTGTGTGAGCTGTGAGAGCTGTGTGGGTTGTGAGAGCTGTGTGGGCTGTGTGGGCTGTGAGAGCTGTGACAGCTGTGTGGGCTGTGAGAGCTGTGCGGACTGTGAGAGCTGTGTGGGCTGTGAGAGTGTGGGCTGTGTGGGCTGTGAGAGATGTGTGGGCTGTGAGAGCTGTGTGGGCTGTGAGAGCTGTGTGGGCTGTGTGGGCTGTGAGAGCTGTGTGGGCTGTGAAAGTGTTGTGGGCTGTGAGGGCTGTGAGGGCTGTGTGGGCTGTGAGGGCTGTGAGGTCTGTGAGAGCTGTGTGGGCTGTGAGAGCTCTGTGTGCTGTGAGAACTGTATGGGCTGTGAGGGCTGTGAGAGCTGTATGGGCTGTGAGAGCTGTGAGCACTCTGTGGGATGTGAGCTGTGTGGGCTGTGAGGGCTGTGTGAGCTGTGTGGGCTGTGAGAGCTGTGTGGGCTGTGAGAGGTGTGTGGGCTGTGAGAGCTGTGTGGGCTGTGAGAGTGTGGGCTGTGTGGGCTGTGGGAGCTGTGAGAGCTCTGTGGGCTGTGAGAGCTGTGTGGGCTGTGAGAGCTGTATGGGCTGTGAGAGCTGTGAGAGCTGTGTGGGATGTGAACTGGGTGAGCTGTGAGAGCTGTGTGGGCTGTGAGAGCTGTGTGGGCTGTGAGATGTGTGGGCTGTGAGCTGTGTGGGCTGTGAGAGCTGTGAGAGCTCTGTGGCCTGTGAGAGCTGTGTGGGCTGTGAGAGCTGTGTGGGCTGTGAGAGCTGTATGGGCTGTGAGAGCTGTGAGAGCTGGGTGGGATATGAGCTGTGTGGGCTGTGTGAGCTGTGAGAGCTGTGTGGGTTGTGAGAGCTGTGTGGGCTGTGAGAGCTGTGAGAGCTGTGTGGGCTGTGAGAGCTGTGTGGGCTGTGAGAGCTGTGTGGGCTGTGAGAGTGTGGGGTGTGTGGGCTGTGAGAGCTGTGAGAGCTGTGTGGGCTGTCAGAGCAGTGTGGGCTATGAGAGCTGTGTGGGCTGTGTGAGCTGTGAGAGCTGTGTGGGCTGTGAGAGTTTTGTGGGCTGTGAGGGCTGTGAGGGCTATGTGGGCTGTGAGAGCTGTGACAGCTGTGTGGGCTGTGAGAGCTGTGCGGACTGTGAGAGCTGTGTGGGCTGTGAGAGTGTGGGCTGTGTGGGCTGTGAGAGATGTGTGGGCTGTGAGAGCTGTGTGGGCTGTGAGAGCTGTGTGGGCTGTGTGGGCTGTGAGAGCTGTGTGGGCTGTGAAAGTGTTGTGGGCTGTGAGGGCTGTGAGGGCTGTGTGGGCTGTGAGGGCTGTGAGGTCTGTGAGAGCTGTGTGGGCTGTGAGAGCTCTGTGTGCTGTGAGAACTGTATGGGCTGTGAGGGCTGTGAGAGCTGTATGGGCTGTGAGAGCTGTGAGCGCTCTGTGGGATGTGAGCTGTGTGGGCTGTGAGGGCTGTGTGAGCTGTGTGGGCTGTGAGAGCTGTGTGGGCTGTGAGAGGTGTGTGGGCTGTGAGAGCTGTGTGGGCTGTGAGAGTGTGGGCTGTGTGGGCTGTGGGAGCTGTGAGAGCTCTGTGGGCTGTGAGAGCTGTGTGGGCTGTGAGAGCTGTATGGGCTGTGAGAGCTGTGAGAGCTGTGTGGGATGTGAACTGGGTGAGCTGTGAGAGCTGTGTGGGCTGTGAGAGCTGCGTGGGCTGTGAGATGTGTGGGCTGTGAGCTGTGTGGGCTGTGAGAGCTGTGAGAGCTCTGTGGCCTGTGAGAGCTGTGTGGGCTGTGAGAGCTGTGTGGGCTGTGAGAGCTGTATGGGCTGTGAGAGCTGTGAGAGCTGGGTGGGATATGAGCTGTGTGGGCTGTGTGAGCTGTGAGAGCTGTGTGGGTTGTGAGAGCTGTGTGGGCTGTGAGAGCTGTGAGAGCTGTGTGGGCTGTGAGAGCTGTGTGGGCTGTGAGAGCTGTGTGGGCTGTGAGAGTGTGGGGTGTGTGGGCTGTGAGAGCTGTGAGAGCTGTGTGGGCTGTCAGAGCAGTGTGGGCTATGAGAGCTGTGTGGGCTGTGTGAGCTGTGAGAGCTGTGTGGGCTGTGAGAGTTTTGTGGGCTGTGAGGGCTGTGAGGGCTATGTGGGCTGTGACAGCTGTGAGAGCTGGGTGGGCTGTGAGAGCTGTGAGAGCTGTGTGGGATGTGAACTGTGTGAGCTCTGAGAGCTGTGTGGGCTGTGAGAGCTGTGTGGGCTGTGAGAGCTGTATGGGCTGTGAGAGCTGTGAGAGCTGTGTGGGATATGAGCTGTGTGGGCTGTGTGAGCTGTGAGAGCTGTGTGGGTTGTGAGAGCTGTGTGGGCTGTGTGGGCTGTGAGAGCTGTGTGGGCTGTGAGAGCTATGTGGGCTGTGAGTGTGGGGTGTGTGGGCTGTGAGAGCTGTGAGAGCTGCGTGGGCTGTCAGAGCTGTGTGGGCTATGAGAGCTGTGTGGGCTGTGTGAGCTGTGAGAGCTGTGTGGGCTGTGAGAGTGTTGTGGGCTGTGTGGGCTGTGAGAGCTGTGTGGGCTGTGAGAGCTGTATGGGCTGTGAGAGCCGTGAGAGCTGTGTGGGATGTGAGCTGTGTGGGCTGTGGGGGCTGTGTGAGCTGTGAGAGCTGTGTGGGTTGTGAGAGCTGTGTGGGCTGTGTGGGCTGTGAGAGCTGTGACAGCTGTGTGGGCTGTGAGAGCTGTGCGGACTGTGAGAGCTGTGTGGGCTGTGAGAGTGTGGGCTGTGTGGGCTGTGAGAGATGTGTGGGCTGTGAGAGCTGTGTGGGCTGTGAGAGCTGTGTGGGCTGTGTGGGCTGTGAGAGCTGTGTGGGCTGTGAAAGTGTTGTGGGCTGTGAGGGCTGTGTGGGCTGTGAGGGCTGTGAGGTCTGTGAGAGCTGTGTGGGCTGTGAGAGCTCTGTGTGCTGTGAGAACTGTATGGGCTGTGAGGGCTGTGAGAGCTGTATGGGCTGTGAGAGCTGTGAGCGCTCTGTGGGATGTGAGCTGTGTGGGCTGTGAGGGCTGTGTGAGCTGTGTGGGCTGTGAGAGCTGTGTGGGCTGTGAGAGGTGTGTGGGCTGTGAGAGCTGTGTGGGCTGTGAGAGTGTGGGCTGTGTGGGCTGTGGGAGCTGTGAGAGCTCTGTGGGCTGTGAGAGCTGTGTGGGCTGTGAGAGCTGTATGGGCTGTGAGAGCTGTGAGAGCTGTGTGGGATGTGAACTGGGTGAGCTGTGAGAGCTGTGTGGGCTGTGAGAGCTGCGTGGGCTGTGAGATGTGTGGGCTGTGAGCTGTGTGGGCTGTGAGAGCTGTGAGAGCTCTGTGGCCTGTGAGAGCTGTGTGGGCTGTGAGAGCTGTGTGGGCTGTGAGAGCTGTATGGGCTGTGAGAGCTGTGAGAGCTGGGTGGGATATGAGCTGTGTGGGCTGTGTGAGCTGTGAGAGCTGTGTGGGTTGTGAGAGCTGTGTGGGCTGTGAGAGCTGTGAGAGCTGTGTGGGCTGTGAGAGCTGTGTGGGCTGTGAGAGCTGTGTGGGCTGTGAGAGTGTGGGGTGTGTGGGCTGTGAGAGCTGTGAGAGCTGTGTGGGCTGTCAGAGCAGTGTGGGCTATGAGAGCTGTGTGGGCTGTGTGAGCTGTGAGAGCTGTGTGGGCTGTGAGAGTTTTGTGGGCTGTGAGGGCTGTGAGGGCTATGTGGGCTGTGAGAGCTGTGACAGCTGTGTGGGCTGTGAGAGCTGAGCGGACTGTGAGAGCTGTGTGGGCTGTGAGAGGGTGGGCTGTGTGGGCTGTGAGAGATGTGTGGGCTGTGAGAGCTGTGTGGGCTGTGAGAGCTGTGTGGGCTGTGTGGGCTGTGAGAGCTGTGTGGGCTGTGAAAGTGTTGTGGGCTGTGAGGGCTGTGAGGGCTGTGTGGGCTGTGAGGGCTGTGAGGTCTGTGAGAGCTGTGTGGGCTGTGAGAGCTCTGTGTGCTGTGAGAACTGTATGGGCTGTGAGGGCTGTGAGAGCTGTATGGGCTGTGAGAGCTGTGAGCGCTCTGTGGGATGTGAGCTGTGTGGGCTGTGAGGGCTGTGTGAGCTGTGTGGGCTGTGAGAGCTGTGTGGGCTGTGAGAGGTGTGTGGGCTGTGAGAGCTGTGTGGGCTGTGAGAGTGTGGGCTGTGTGGGCTGTGGGAGCTGTGAGAGCTCTGTGGGCTGTGAGAGCTGTGTGGGCTGTGAGAGCTGTATGGGCTGTGAGAGCTGTGTGGGATGTGAACTGGGTGAGCTGTGAGAGCTGTGTGGGCTGTGAGAGCTGCGTGGGCTGTGAGATGTGTGGGCTGTGAGCTGTGTGGGCTGTGAGAGCTGTGAGAGCTCTGTGGCCTGTGAGAGCTGTGTGGGCTGTGAGAGCTGTGTGGGATGTGAGAGCTGTATGGGCTGTGAGAGCTGTGAGAGCTGGGTGGGATATGAGCTGTGTGGGCTGTGTGAGCTGTGAGAGCTGTGTGGGTTGTGAGAGCTGTGTGGGCTGTGAGAGCTGTGAGAGCTGTGTGGGCTGTGAGAGCTGTGTGGGCTGTGAGAGCTGTGTGGGCTGTGAGAGTGTGGGGTGTGTGGGCTGTGAGAGCTGTGAGAGCTGTGTGGGCTGTCAGAGCAGTGTGGGCTATGAGAGCTGTGTGGGCTGTGTGAGCTGTGAAAGCTGTGTGGGCTGTGAGAGTTTTGTGGGCTGTGAGGGCTGTGAGGGCTATGTGGGCTGTGACAGCTGTGAGGCCTGTGAGAGCTGTGTGGGCTGTGAGAGCTGTGTGAGCTGTGAGGGCTGTGTGGGCTGTGAGGGCTGTGTGAGCAGTGAGGGCTGTGTGGGCTGTGAGAGCTTTGTGGGCTGTGAGAGCTGTGTGGGCTGTGAGGGCTGTGTGGGCTGTGAGAGCTGTGTGGGCTGTGAGAGCTGTGTGAGCTGTGAGAGCTGTGTGTGCTGTGAGAGCTGTGTGGGCTGTGAGGGCTGTGAGAGCTGTATGGGCTGTGAGAGCTGTGAGAGCTCTGTGGGATGTGAGCTATGTGGGCTGTGAGGGCTGTTTGAGCTGTGAGGGCTGTGTGGGCTGTGAGAGCTGTGTGGGCTGTGAGAGCTGTGTGGGCTGTGAGAGCTGTGTGGGCTGTGAGAGCTGTGTGGGCTGTGAGAGCTATGTGGGCTGTGAGGGCTGTGTGAGCTGTGAGAGCTGTGTGGGCTGTGAGAGCTGTGTGGGCTGTGAGAGCTGTGAGAGCTGTGTGGGCTGTGAGAGTTGTGTGGGATGTGAGCTGTGTGGGCTGTGAGGGCTGTTTGAGCTGTGAGAGCTGTGTGGGCTGTGAGAGCTGTGTGGGCTGTGTGGGCTGTGAGAGCTGTGAGAGCTGTGTGGGCTGTGAGAGCTGTGCGGGCTGTGAGAGCTGTGTGGGCTGTGAGAGCTGTGAGAGCTGTGTGGGATGTGATCTGTGTGAGCTGTGAGGGCTGTGTGAGCTGTGAGAGCTGTGTGGGCTGTGAGAGCTGTGTGGGCTGTGAGAGCTGTGAGAGCTGTGTGGGCTGTGAGAGCTGTGTGGGCTGTGAGAGCTGTATGGACTGTGAGAGCTGTGAGAGCTGTGTGGGATGTGAGCTGTGTGAGCTGTGAGAACTGTGTGGGCTGTGAGAGCTGTGTGGGCAGTGAGCTGTGTGGGCTGTGAGCTGTGTGGGCTGTGAGAGCTGTGAGAGCTATGTGGGCTGTGAGAGCTGTGTGGGCTGTGAGGGCTGTGAGGCCTGTGAGAGCTGTGTGGGCTGTGAGAGCTGTGTGGTCTGTGAGAGCTGTGTGGGCTGTGAGAGCTGTATGGGCTGTGAGAGCTGTGAGAGCTGTGTGGGATGTGAGCTGTGTGGGCTGTGAGGGCTGTGTGAGCTGTGAGAGCTGTGTGGATTGTGAGAGCTGTGTGGGCTGTGTGGGCTGTGAGAGCTGTGAGAGCTGTGTGGGCTGTGAGAGCTGTGCGGGCTGTGAGAGCTGTGTGGGCTCTGAGAGTGTGGGCTGTGTGGGCTGTGAGAGCTGTGAGAAGAGCTGTGTGGGCTGTGAGAGCTGTGTGGGCTGTGAGAGCTGTGTGAGCTGTAAGGGCTGTGAGAGCTGTGTGGGCTGTGAGAGTTTTGTGGGCTGTGAGGGCTGTGAGGGCTGTGAGGCCTGTGAGAGCTGTGTGGGCTGTGAGAGCTGTGTGTGCTGTGAGAGCTGTGTGGGCTGTGAGGGCGTGAGAGCTGTATGGGCTGTGAGAGCTGTGAGAGCTCTGTGGGATGTGAGCTGTGTTGGCTGTGAGGGCTGTGTGAGCTGTGAGGGCTGTGTGGGCTGTGAGAGCTGTGTGGTCTGTGAGGGCTGTGTGGGCTGTGAGGTCTGTGTGGGCTGTGAGAGCTGTGTGGGCTGTGAGAGCTGTGTGGGCTGTTAGGGCTCTGTGGGTTGTGAGAGCTGTGTGGGCTGTGTGAGCTGTGTGGGCTGTGAGAGCTGTGTGGGCTGTGAGAGCTGTGTGGGCTGTGAGAGCTGTGTGGGCTGTGAGAGCTGTGTGGGCTGTGAGAGCTTTGTGGGCTGTGAGGGCTGTGTGGGCTGTGAGAGCTGTGTGGGCTGTGAGAGCTGTGTGGGCTGTGAGAGCTGTGTGGGCTGTGAGAGCTGTGTGGGCTGTGAGAGCTGTGAGAGCTGTGTGGGCTGTGAGAGCTGTGCGGGCTGTGAGAGCTGTGTGGGCTGTGAGAGTGTGGGCTGTGTGGGCTGTGACAGCTGTGAGAGCTGTGTGGGCTGTGAGAGCTATGTGGACTGTGAGAGCTGTGTGGGCTGTGAGAGCTGTGTGGGCTGTGTGGGCTGTGAGAGCTGTGTGGGCTGTGAGGGCTCTGTGGGCTGTGAGAGCTGTATGGGATGAGAGCTGTGTGGGCTGTCAGAGCTGTGTGGGCTTGTAAATATTCCAATGAAAACATTACACTATCTCTATACCAGCATTAATGTCAAACATTGCGCAAGGGGCTTGTAAATATGCCAATGAAACCAATACACTGTCTCTATACCAGCATTAATGTCAAACATTGCGCAAGCGGCTTGTAAATATGCCAATGAAACTATTACACTATCTCTATATCAGCATTAATGTCAAATATTGCGCAAGCGGCTTGTAAATATGCCAATGAAACCATTACACTATCTCTATACCAGCATTAATGTCAAACATTGCGCAAGCGGCTTGTAAATATGCCAATGAAAACATTACACTATCTCTATACCAGCATTAATGTCAAACATTGTGCAAGGGGCTTGTAAATATGCCAATGAAACCATTACACTATCTCTATATCAGCATTAATGTCAAACATTGCGCAAGCGGCTTGTAAATATGCCAATGAAACCATTACACTATCTCTATACCAGCATTAATGTCAAACATTGCGCAAGCGGCTTGTAAATATGCCAATGAAAACATTACACTATCTCTATACCAGCATTAATGTCAAACATTGTGCAAGGGGCTTGTAAATATGCCAATGAAACCATTACACTATCTCTATATCAGCATTAATGTCAAACATTGCGCAAGCGGCTTGTAAATATGCCCCTCTTTATCTTATATTCCAGCATTGAATCCAAGCATAAAAAACAATTTAAAAAAAAGTCTACCTTATAAACTAAAAAACACAAACTGTAAGCACACACAGCTAACATTATGGAAAAAGGTAAAAAAAATAATTCCTTAATTCAAACAGACACTCACTGTGATCCTTGTCAAAAATCTTTAAGCCACACATGTTATCAAAAAACATTTAGCATGGTAAATCATTTTACACACAGAGCACAACCCATTTAAATGAACACTACACTACAATGCAGAAACCTGACTCATTTTCAAAATACAACAGGAATGAAGCCCAATATGCTTGTTATGCTTCCCAATACTGCAAACAGCACTCTCTCTATATTACTCACCTTTAAAATCGCTTTTGAAAATATAGAACAGTGTCAAACCCACAGCAGATTTTCTTAAGCAGAATCTCTGAAATGCACCTCCGACACTGAAACCAGAAATAGCACACTTTCCCACTCATTCTTCACACATATTTCAGGTCTTAACCAATGAAATCTCTTCCCACACTATTTCAAAACTAAACTAACATTTCAATTGGTTCTACATTCCCACAATTTCAAACTCACATAATATTCACCCATCCCCCTAGTGCTCATTCAACCTGTCACCATGGTAACTCCCACCTAAGGAAGAACAGAGTTTAAAAGTTCATTATACTTTGTTGCAAATGAATCCACCAAGGTTGTTAGAGCTTTCAAAATAACAGCTAATCATGTACAATGTTCCTTTCAATGACCTTTTCTGAACCAATTTGAATTTGAATTTAAAAGCATTTATTTAGCGCGCTTATACCCAGCGGTTACATGGGGCTATAGGAGCTACTACTAGCAACAGCAGCAAGAGGGGCAGGTTAGGCAGCAAAAGCTCTGGAAAAAAGGAAGGTTTTCAGATTCTTCCGGAACTCCAAATAGGAGGTTGCGGATCTGAGTGTCATAGGGAGGGAGTTCCAGAAGACAGGTGCAAGGACCGCAAATTTCGCCCCACCTGCTTTCTTTTTCTTAAAGCGAGGTGTGACCAGGAGTGCCATGTGGGTAGAACGAAGTTCTCTGCCCGGCAGGTAGGGTTTGATGGCTGAGCATATGAACTCGGGGGCAGTGCCTATCCTAGCCTGGAAGGTGAGGCAACCTACTTTAAATAAGGCCCGCTCCCTCACAGGTAGCCAGTGCAATGATTTCAGCAGTGGGGTTGCTCGATGGAATTTGGGCAGCCCATGGATCAGGCGAGCAGCCTGATTTTGCACTAGCTGCAATCGGTGTATGGCATAGGCCGGTGCGCCGTTATAGATTATGTTCCCATAATCAAGGCGCGAGAGCACCATTGCCATCACAATTATTTTCAGTGCCGGGAGGGAGAAGAAGCGAGATGTCTTCCTAATTATCCGGAGGGAAAAAAAGCAAGAGGAAACCACCGAACTGACCTGGGGGTTTACAGATAGTTGGGAATTGAGAAAGATCTCAAGGGTTTTAACTTTAGGAACCGGGAGGGGGGGGACACCAAGTGAAGGGGGCCAAAACGAGGGGGACCAGGGGCTGCAACCACCTCCTGTCAAGACCAGCTCTGTCTTGTCAGGGTTGAGTTTAAGGTGGTTGCAGTTCATCCAATCTTGGATGAATAACATAACGGTTTGAAAATTCTGAACAGAGGAGGGGGAGTGAGAGAGATTAAAGATAAGATGGAGGTCATCGGCGTAATTAAACACCGTGACCTCGAGCTGCTGCAATGAAAAAATAAGGGGATAGATGTATAAATTAAACAAAAGAGGGGATATGGAAGAGCCCTGAGGGACGCCGCACTCCACCTTTCAACCAATAGAACTGCTTCTTTTAAAAAACAAAACTATGCACCCTAATATGCTCTTTTCCATTTTCAGAAAGCACCAATCATTTCTTAAGCTTCAAGTGCAGTGAATGTCCTCCTCTCAAACTCACATAATCTTCAACCTACCCCCAATGCTCTCTACCAATTACCATACTAACTCACCACAAAACACCTACCTAAACCCAAAGGTGAAAGAGTCATCACTCAATGTTGCACTCAACCAACGTCTATACACTGAAACTTGTTATTTTAATGTATTTCTTTTTTGTCTTTTTGAGCAGCGGTCCGCGCACGGTGCGCGGACCCTGCGATTTTAATTATTATTTTTTTTACATTTTTTTCAACCTTCGGGGTCCTTTACAGACACCATGACAAAACCTAGGGGGCTCAGGAATCTCTACCCTGCCTCCTTGTCAACTATTACACTTCTGTTTACAACCACTATCATCTGCCACAAAAACAAGATGGCGGACAACACTTCCTCATTTCGACTGAATGGAATGTTGACAGACGTCCAACAGCCAATCAGAATTCCGCGCGCGCACGCTAAGGTCCGCGCACGTGCACGGACGGAGCACGCCCGTGCGCGCACCGTGTCCCGCTTATAGATATATAATTTGAAAAAAGTCGATTTTCTCAACAATTACTGGAAGGATTTTTACCAAATATACAAAATAAATTATTGCATATCAGTCTTTACAATTTTGCCAAGTTTGCAGTAATTCCATTCAGCCGTTCGGGCTGTAGCTGTGTCTAAAGGTCCAATGCAAAATTGCATTGGACTCATTTTCACATTCAATTTTCTCAAAAACTACTGGACGGATTTACACCAAACATACAAAAGGCACTGCTCCATACCAGGCTCTACCATTTTGCCAAGTTTGGTGTAATTCCGTTCAGCCGTTCGACCTGTAGCCTTGTCAAAATGTCCCCATGGAAATTAACATGGGGAAAACACGTTTTGGGACCCCCCTTTTTTCTCGGCCCCCGCTTGACGAATCCCCCCGAAACGTTAAGGGAAGAAGCGAAGCGCAGCGAGGCAAATTTAAGGAAAATTACAGGCAGATCCCTCAATCAGCGTCAAAGTTATTCCCAATAGAATGTTCGCCATTTCCTATGGTAACTAGGTCCTAACTATATATACATACTGGCGACCGCCAGTAGGTAATATACATACATATATAAACATATATAATCTGCATATCTATATAAATACAAATATAAATGCATGCATACATATACATATATGCATACATATGCATGTTATTTACATGAAAGTTTTAAAAACAATAATAAAAGCAAAGCTAAAAAGCCACCTCATTACAAACAGAATGGCTTTAACTTAAACGAGGGCGAGATCTTTAGCATTTTCAATGCTTGTTTACTTTGGTTCCATCAAGAAGGCATTCAGATGTGTCACACATTTGCCATAAATTCTGAATGTTAGCACTCTAGTTGCTCATTAGATCACTGTAGTAAAGCTACTGCTCACCAAGGAAGTCTGCTGCTAATCATACTTTCTACGGCAAAATGAACCCCCTCATTTTGTTCCTTTTTAAATTAAATGTTTTCAGACTTACCACTTCATTCCAATCAAGATGGCTTCTGGTGTGCCATACTCTTGTCATAAGTAAGACTGTTAGCGCTCTAGTTGTTCTTTAGAACACTCTGGGACATTCTGTCATTGGGCTATACTTGGGCTACATCTGGGTGATATTTGGGCTACATTTGGGCTCTTTTGTCTCTGGTGGCCATCTTGGGAGACTGCATGGCAGAATTTTTTAAGGAAATAGAAGAGGATTTGGGAAGTCACTCAAAATGTGCCCTAATTTTTCTTTCTGCAGCACTAATCATACTTTCTATGGCAAAATATTAACATGGGGAAAACACGTTTTGGGACCCCCCTTTTTTCTCAGCCCCCACTCCACGAATCCCCCCGAAACTTTCAGGGAAGGAGCGCAGCGGAGCTGGCCAAAATTTGGAAAATTACACGCAAATTCCTCAACCGGCGTCAAAGTTATTACCAATAGAATGTTGCGGATTTCCTATGGTAGCTAGGTCCTAACTATATATACCTACTGCCTATCGCCAGTAGGTAATATATATATATATATATATATATATATATATATTTATATATATATATTCACTGAAAAAACCATAGGTTTCACACCAGTTATAGTTAGCTGGAAATTTTACTCGCATAAAACCAATGAAATTCCCACTTTGTAGTTAGTTGGACTCACTATAACTTGCGCGTGCAATGCACTGCTGATGACGTCACATATTACATCACTCATGACATGGTCAGTGACATCACTCATGACATCACTGATGACACCATCCAGTGAATGTGTGTCTTTCTGAAAAATAAATATGTTTTATATATGTATATGTAAAGGTCTGTATGGTTTGTTGGGGGTATTACTTAGCACATAGATGCATAAATGACTGACTCACTGTTTGTATGTGTTTTGAAGACAGCATATGTGCAGGACTGTGTGGGTGGATGAGTGTGTATATGTGTGTGTTAGTGAGTCAATGACTGTCTCACTAGTGTCTTTATCAGTATCTACATATGTTTTAATCTAGTATATGTGAATATTGATGTATATAAGTGAGTATATGTGAGAGTGAGGGATTGTAAGAGTTCCTGTTTAAATTAGTATGTGTTTCTATAAGTGAATATTTAAGAGAGTAAGTATGTGTAAGTTTCCTTAGAAATAAAGTGGTAGTGTGTGTATAGCTGTATATGCAAATAAATTGATGTTCAATAGTTTATTTGCATGTGTGAGTATGTGTCAGAGTATCTTTAGGATGACTGTCGGTGTGTAAGAGGATGTATAAGTGTATCACTACATATGATGAGTGAGTATATGTATGAGTGACTATATAGAACTGTTGGTGAATGAGTGAATGTGTATATAGATGGTGGAATTATTGAATTGGTTGTTGTAACTGGTATGGGTATCTCCATTTTTTTGGAAATTTTAGTTTCTATTTTTGAATATGTGTTTCAAGGGTTACATTACAGTGAAAGGAGGTCTGTCACTCTGTCACAAGGATGGTGTCATCAGTGATGTCATGAGTGATGTCACTGACCATGTCATGAGTGATGTAATATGTGACGTCATCAGCAGTGCATTGCACGCGCAAGTTATAGGGAGTCCAACTAACTATAACGTGGGAATTTCATTGGTTTTATGCGAGTAAAATTTCCAGCTAAGTATAACTGGTGTGAAACCTATGGTTTTTTCAGTGAATTTAATAGGTTTTTTAAATGCTAATTCCTAACTATAACTGGTGTGAAACCTATGGTTTTTTCAGTGAATTTCATAGGTTTTTTAATAGCAAATTTCTATTGCTATCAAATATAATATTTCTTTTAATGAATCCTATATCTTCTTTTTTTTTTTTTTGCCCTGGTGCGCTCCCGGGGCGCGTACCGGGGAGCGCCCCGGTCAGCGCAATTTTGCGGCGAGCCCCGGGGCTCGTACCGCGGAGCGTCCCGTTAGCGCTATTGCCGCGAACGAAAACATCATCGTGACGTATCGCGTAGCCGCGTGATACGCACGGCGTAAGCGTGCCCGGAAGCACCCACGCGCATACGAACGCGCTACGTAAGCGCCCCGGGTCGTGTAGCGTAAGCGCGTCGGGTCATGTGACCTGAAATTAACACTTTTTATTGGTTCAGAACAGTTTTGGTTTCCAAATGATGAAGGCCCAAGTCATGTGACCTGAAAATAACACTTTTCATTGGTTCAGGACAGTTTTGTTTTCCAAATGATGAAAGCCCCCACCTTTTTTCCTTCTTCTCACTTTGTCCTTTGACTGAGGAAGACCTGTTTGGAGAGCTATTCCCAAGTTGTACTTTAAAATGGCTTCAGTAGCAGCAGCAGCAGGAGCATCTCAGCCACCACCACCACCACCAAGAGGACCTCCACAACACCACAGTGGTGGAGATGAAGAAGAGGAGGAGGAGGAGGAGGAGGAGGAGGAGGAGGAGGAGGGGAGGAGGAGCTTCCTGCCAGAAGATAATACCCCATATAGGCCAAAGCAGCACATTGTTTGGGAGTTTTTTTCTATCCCAAAGGACCAGAAGAAAGTAAATGCGCCAAGGGTTACTTGCCTAATCTGTGGCACTGAACTTTCAAGGGGGAACCCTAACAAAAAATATTCGTTTGGCAATAACACCATGATTCGCCACATGCAACGCCGGCACCCTAACAACTATGCTAGAGCAGAGGTCCGAGAAATGGCCAGGAACCATCCCCAATCTTCTCCGAGCACCTCCCAAAGTAAACAACCCACTCCATCGGGTCCAGAGGCAAGGGAGATGGTCCCAAACATACAACCCGGGTTTGCACAATTCAAATTTGTTTGTATTTTTTGTGGGCAAACAATTACTTATGGTGAGCAAAGCATTACGCTCATCAACTGTGCTGGTGACAACCACGTGTGCCCCAAGAAACCTTAATTTTTTCCTGGTTTTTTTTGCTCCAGTTGAGCCGTTTACAATTCCCTGTTTTTGTTTGTCCCCATAAAAATAACAAAAAAAATATAAAATTGTTTATAAAAGCCAAAAAAAGTACAAAATGTTCCAAAAAACAATAAAAAAATATAAAACAACAAAAAGAATAAAAAAACAGTTCTTTTTAGAACTACCTCCAATTTATAAAAAAATGGTTTTAAAAAAAAAAAATCTGTCATTCTTTTTCCCCCCTGGTACGCTCCCCGGTACGCTCCCCGGTGCGCGTACCGGGCGCTCCCCCACGTAAATTGAAAAAAAAATACCCTGCCCCCATTTGGGTATTTCCCCCTTTGTTTTTGCCACCTCTTGTGTCTCGATCCTACCGAGACACAAGATGGCGGCCGCTCCGGACTGTTTGGAATGTTGACAGACACCCGAGAGCCAATCAGCTTTCCGCTCGCGTACTCGCGTAGCGCTCCCGGTGCGCACCCCGGTGCGCGTACCGGGGCGCGCTTATAGATATGTATATATTTTTTAACCTAAATTACTCAAAATTCACTGGAGCACATATCTTGAGACATAGCAAAGGCACATCGGGCTACCAGTCCCTACAATTTTGCCAAGTTTGGTGGAAATCCATTCAGCCGTTCGGGTTAAAAGTGAGTCTACCGCCCTATGGAAATTAACATGGGGAAAACATGTTTTGGGACCCCCCTTTTATCTCGGCCCCCGCTAGATGAATACCCCCCAAACTTTCAGGGAAGGAGCAGAGCGGAGTGGGCCATCTAATTTGAGAAATTCGCGAAGATTCGCCCACCGGCGCCAAAGTTATTCCCAATAGAATGTTGCGGATTTCCTGTGGAAACTAGGTCCTAACTATAACTACCTACTGGCAACCGCCAGTAGGTAATAAATATATATATATATATATATATATATTCAATCAGAACAGGTAGCCTTATGCGAAGCACTGCCACACGAAGTTTTTCAATAAGCACGTTTATTTGAATCCATTTCACTTGCTCGATCCCCAGCAGATTTCAGAGTCTCCTTCGAACATAAAAGCCTGACGCGTTTCAGGGATGTCCCTTTCCTCAGAGGCAATGTTCGTGAAGGTCAATCAAACAGTTTCTGGTAGTGTCCACTCAAATAGCTCTCACCTGCCTCTATGGGCGTGTCTCAGGCGCACTGCATCCTGGTCTTTGTAGTGCACTATCCTTTAACCCACAGTGGGGCTGCTTCTTCAACCTTGCAATTGGAACCAATATTCTCCCAGTGGAGCGAGGAGAGCACTGGAACCTGCCAGGAAGCGCACTTGTAGCAGCGAAAAACGTGCCTCTGAGGAAAGGGTCATCCCTGAAACGCGTCAGGCTTTTATGTTCGAAGGACTGGGCTGTAGCCGGGCTCAGGCGGCGGATCACTACACTAATTACATGCGCCTGCTAACATGAACAAGGGCTGCAGCTGGGCCTCGAGCGGGGGGCATGCGCCTGCTAACATCAACCAGGGCTGCAGCTGGGCCTCAAGCGGGGGAACACGCGAATGACCGTATCTGAATACACACATTACACAAATTCTTTTTCATACCCGGACAACGTCCGGACGGGCTGCTAGTCACTTATAAATGTTGCACTGAGGTAGATTTTGGGGTCGGCTCAATTGGGTTGTAGGCGGCATGCTGTGTATTTGTTTTTCTGCTTACCTTTCCTATAAAAAAGAGATTTGATTCTAAAGAAATTTGCTGACAAAAAAGTGATTTGCACAGAATGCTCATCTTCAAACACTTGGGGTTATATGTATAGGAACTGCCACTAACTAGTATTAGCGTTAGTTAGCGGCAGTTTTCCTAACGTGGCCTATCACAAAAAACTATTGCCCTGTTAGCGATGTATTTACAATATGTCGCTACATGGCGATAGTAACAGCTAGCAGCGGTGAAAACTTCCACTAACACTAGCGTCAAGGCAATAAAAACGTTGACATTAGCGAGCGAAAAGTGACAAAAGGCCCATTAGCGGCAAAAGAACTCACGTTAGTCAGCCCAACAGGACTTTCTTTTGCATCTAGAGGCACAAATAGCCTATAAGTCCACCTCCAAGTCCACCTCCAATGAAAAATAGGAAATAAAGCCAATGGAATGCAGAGTGGAGGAGCAAGGGCCTAGTGCAGCACAGATCAACCACAACCCAAGCCCACCAACAGCCAAGATGATCAGCGAGAGTCCCAAGTGAAGAGGAAATGCAGATTCTGGTCTACAGTCATGAAACGATGTGCATCGCTGGGAAAAGCCAGTGATGCATCACTTTTCATAGCACTCTCCTTGCAACAACATGGCACCAAAGCCTTGAAAGTGGGGACAGTCCCTGTGGCCTGGAGGCCTCGCTGGGCCAGCATCTGTGATCTGGAGTGGGAGGCAGAGGTGCCGTGGAGTTGCTTGGTGGTGGCGGTAGACATTGAGCCATCAGCAATCACCCTTACCTGGTGGTGAAGCCTGGCAGGTCGAATGGGGACACATTGCTGACCTTTGTGAGAAGACCGCCTGGCGCACCTTGGATCTGTGAACTGTAGAGGAGCTCCTAGGCACCAATGTAGAGAGGTCTTTGTCGCATACCAGGCACCACCACTACACCAAAGTGCACGGAGGAGATTACAAATGTTGGGCCATGCCTCTCTGCATCACAGGCCGGAGGATGTTGCGCTGGCCGGATGCTGTGGAGGGTGAAGCCCCTGAGCTACACCAAACTTGTGTGGTGGGAGCGCTGCAACTTCACACCTAAGGTGGCCCTGTTGCATCACCTGCATCAGGAGGTTCCCCAGCGTACTTGGCAGCAACTGCTGTACATAGGCTTGTGAAATTCCACCTGGCTGAGGCTCCTGCTGGCTGAGTCACAGTTTTGGAGAGAGTGCAGCACATTGAGCACCAGTGTAAATGTCCAGGTGAGGAGAAGGTGAGACTCATAGCGGAGGAGGCCCGGGGGCGAGTCGGGCCCAGGCCTATTGCCTCTGGGTGACGGACACCATGCCCCGAGCAATCCCTGCACTCCGGATGACCTAAATCACCGAGGGCACCGTACAAGACTGGTGGGGGACTCCACTAATTGGCGCAAGTCACTGAGACTGGCCATTGGGAGCATTGGGTGCCAGGGGCATTGAGGCTGGTTCTGGCCCAGGCCCTTGGGTCTGCAGCTTGATCTGCCATTACTCGCTGGTGAAATGGGGAACACGGAATCTGGTCGCCACTGTTAGATGGGAAGAGGCAACTGTGTGGTTCTGCCTTTCTTTTCCCTCTGTTAGTCTGCTTTTGGGTGTATGGGGGACTAACCCTTAGTGGACATCCTCTTCCCACAGTGCTGCGCCATCTGGTTGTTGCTGCTGCTGTCCCCATCTGCTGCTGCTGGTTCCTCTGACCCAGAGGTCAGGCTCTGCAGCTTGACTGCCCTTCGGTCCCTCTTTTCTTCTGTTCCTGTTCATCTTTCTGCTCTTCTCCATTGCTTTTCTACCTTTGTCTTTTTTTATCTTTGCTTTGTTTTGCTTTGTTTTTCCTGTGCTTTTTTTGCAGTACCTTTTCCCTATCCTCTCCCTCATTGCTGCTGCAATCCACCATGTCTCCACCCCCTCCAGTGTCCTTTCCCGCGTTTCCCATCTCCCAGCTGTCCAGCTCCCCTACAGCACTACTTAATGGTGGATGCACTGCGGCCATTCACAGCGGGTGTGCCATTGGTGCGCTGAAGGGAAGCCATAGGCAAGCTCGTCTGCATCCGTCCGTTCCTGTACAGCGACCAACAGCAGGGACCCTCCCTCTCAGACACTCCACCGCTACAATGCCAGCACTCTCCTTGCCCACAACCCTGGACGCCACACCACCTGCCATCTAGCATCACTGAAGAATAAGCTAGCACCCTGCACCTGCTGCCACATCAGCTCACAAACACCTTCTGCCACCCAGCCGACCAACAGTGCACCTGACCGGCTCAACTGCATCCTCCTCAATGTGCGGTCCCTCCACAAATATGCCACAGAAATCTGGGACCTCCTCAATGCCAAATCACTTCAGACATAGCCTTCTTCACCGAAACCTGGACCAACCTCTGCTCCGGCCCAGACATCACCATCACCATCCCCAACAGCGTCAAAATCACCCACAAGGACCACCTTGACAGTACAGGAGGAGGCATTGCCATCGTCTACAAAAGCACACTCCGACTTACCACGCACTCTAATGGCCCAACGGTGACCATGGAATACTTCCACTTCCAGATCCGGACCAAACACAACACCTCCCTCCATAGCATCCTCTTCTACAGGCCCCCAAGGCGATGAACCCCCATTCACCGATGCCATTGTAAACTCATCGCACCCCAGGCTTTCCCATCCACCGACCACAGCCTCCTCGAAGACCTCAAGTTCCACCTGAACAAAACCAGTGACCAGAACAACACCCCCTTCCTGGGGAACATTGCCAACATCGGACTCAAGCAGCTAGTCACTGCACCAACCCACATTGCTGGAAACATGCTCGAGCCTGTCTTCTCCACCAGAGGAAACCTCAACTACAGCCACACCACAGAACTCTCCTGGACTGACCATCATCGTATATGCTTTCACCATGCCCACCGTACACCACAGCCATCATCGCCCACCCCCGTCTCAGCTGGATCAAGGACAACAAAGAGCTTCTCGTAAACTCCCTCAGCACCACCACTCACCAATCCATACAGATGCCACCACCGCAGCGCTTAACCTCCACAGATGAATCTTCAACTGTGCAGACACCCTGGAACCCCTCAAGAAAAGGCCAGGCTAACAACACTCCAAGAAGGCCAACTGGTTCACTTCCGCCCTCCACTCATCCAGGCGCACCTGGAGACGTCTCGAGTGGAGATGGAACCACAACTTCAATCAACTCTGCAACACAGTCATTCTTGCACCATGGCACAGGGGTGCCTGCATTGGCACATGGCAGCCATTGTGTGCCATCATGGGTGAAAAGACAGAGGGGCTTAGTCTTGAGCCCCTTCCAGTAGTTTAACGCCACCGGTACATCATTTTCTTGACATATTTGCGGCATGAATCTTGCAACACGTTGTGCTGTATTTACAAAGTGATGCATCTAGACATATGCATGCCCTTGTGAAGCACTGTGCCACATTATACCTGCATCAGGTTCCCACACAACTAAGACTTGTAGGATTGGCGCAATGAAGTCTCTCAGATTTTACTGCAATAATTCTAGGATGCCACTGCGTCAAAACCTTACACCTGCTACATGAATGAACGAATGAAGTTGGATTTATATTGCGCAGACTTTGCCAAGAGGCATCAAGGCGCATAGGATGGAATAGCCGAAAACAGTGCAAAAACCAAGGGGAGGCCTGTAAGTAGGCTTCTGTGTAGAGCCAGGTCTTTAAGGCTTTGCGGAAAGGAGCAAGAAACACAAGACCCTTGAGATCGTTGGGTAGTGAGTTCCAGAGCTTCGGGGCAAGGGCGTAGAAGGCCTTCCCTCCCCATCTGACCTTCATCGTCCGCGGAACTGACAAAAGGTTCTTGTTGGCAGAGCGCATGGCCCTGCCTGGGATATAGAAGGACACAAGAGACCTGATGTTTTTCGCACCGGATCCATGAAGGGCACAGTGGGTGAGACAAAGAACCTTAAAGTCTATCCTGGACTGCATCGGGAGCCAGTGAAGATGTTTTCTGATAGCAGAGCCAGAGGATCGTCTAGGGGCAGTGACTACAAACCTGGCTGCAGCGTTCTGCACAACTTGCAAACGTTGAACCAGCCTTTTGTTTATGGCCAGATAAACGGCGTTACAGTATTCTAGGCGAGAAGAAATAAGGGCAACCGCAAGTTGTTTTCTAGAGTCCAGGGAGAAGTAGTTTGAGAGTTTTCGCAAAATCCTTAGGACCCCACAGCAGGTGGAAACGGTTCTATTTACTTGTTTGTCGAGGGAAAGTGTAGTGTCAAATATTACACCCAAGTTGCGGGCTGCAAGAGTGGGTGTGGGGCAGGTTCCAAGGGCAGATGGCCACCAGTCAGCCGACCAGATCTCATGTTTACCTCCGAAAACAAGAACCTCTGTCTTTTCCCCATATAATTTGTGGAAGTTTTTTGTCATCCAACCTGCTACAGATTCCATGCAGTTCCTGAAATTAGATGCCTCAGTCTCCACAGATTGAGTGAGGGAGACCATGATCTGGGTGTCATCGGCATACGATAGTACTTCCAATCCGAATGATCTTACTAGCCTGGCAAGTGGGGCCACATATATGTTGAAAAGGGTAGGGCTCAAAGATGAGACCTGAGGGACCCACACTGCACAGGCTTAGCGAGGGAGAGGAAGTCACCCAATTTAACCATCTGCTTACGCTGGTTAAGGAACGAGGCTAATAGGCTCAGGGCGGGCCCATCCACTCCCATCTCACCAAGACGGGAGACCAGGATAGAGGGAGACAGGGTGTCAAATGCAGCTGTAAGGTCGAGCAGGATCAGAAGGGTAGTCTGACCACTGTCGACCTTAGCGCGGATGTTGTTTGCCACCAATGTGAGTGCTGACTCCGTACTGTGCGACTTCCGGAAGCCATGCTGAGAAGAATCTAGCAGGCAGAAATTGTCCAGGAAGGCGCTAAGATGGGAGTTAAGGTGGGCCTCAAGCATCTTGGCGGGAGCAGGGAGCAAGGAAATCGGACAGAAGTTTTTTAAGATGGTAGGATCTAGGGAGGCTTTCTTCAGGAGTGGCTTGATAGTGGCCATTTCCCAAGATGCGGGAAAGACACCCTTGGAAATTGCGTGATTCATTATCTCCAGAAGAGGAGGTAACAGAACCTCTCTACACTCTTTTAAGGTTTTTAAAGGACACGGGTCCAAGGGGGATCCGGATTTGAGTTTATCAAGGAGATGGTTGAGAAGTTCCAGGGTAAGAGGAGGAAAATTTGTCATACTGCCGTGAGGCGAGGTCGCAGGGTCCTGACACGGGAGGGTGATAGGGGGGGGCAGCCACAAGGTTGAGGTTGCAATCTTCTAGAGCTGTGTAAATATCCATGATCTTAGTGTGAAAAAAGGTGGAGATCTGATTACACAGCTCTTGAGTTGCTACAATGGGGTCAGGGAGTTGAGTAAGGGATAAGGCATCAACGATTTTAAATAACTCTCTAGACGAGCTGAGAGAGACCGTCAAATTGGTAAAGTATGACATCTTTTCAGCTAGAACAGCAGCTTTATATCTTTTAAGCATGTCCTTGTGTTTAGATCTTTCGTAGGGATCAAGATGGGACCTCCAGAGTCTTTCTTGCTTCCTGCAGTCCTGCCTGAGTAGTCTGAGGGA
Organism: Lissotriton helveticus; assembly: GCF_964261635.1. NCBI lineage: Eukaryota > Metazoa > Chordata > Amphibia > Caudata > Salamandridae > Lissotriton > Lissotriton helveticus. The sequence continues at coordinate 1,594,211,018 of NC_136059.1, read as the reverse complement.
ATCAGAAAACCAAGGGGCCGTGGGGCGTTTCCTGGCGGAGTAACGCAGTTTAGCCGGGGCCAAAATATTCATGGCATTCGAAATAGAATTGGAAAGCTCAAGGGCAGCCAAATCAGTGTCCGATATGGAAGAGAAATTCAGGTTTGCAACAAAAGGACCTAGGGACTCGTTATTCAGGCCCCTGTAGTTCCTTTTAAGGGCCTGATGGTTAATGTTTTTAGAGGGTATGGCAGAGGGGCACAGGGAGAGCTCCAAAGGGACTGCCACATGGCAGGCATAAGGGTGACGCAGTGCCATAGGGATAGGCTGGACCCATGCATTGCTGGCGTTGTGTCATGCTTGAAGCACAACTGTAGCAATGAGCTGCCAGATACATCAGGATTCCAGACGTATCTGTCATTGATTGGTACATGGAGCGCCGTACATTGAATACAGTGAATCAATGGTGTCGCAAGGAGGGCGTAGGGAAAATGTTCGCAACATTGTTTTGTCGCAGTGATTCAACAATTTTCATGAATGGGGCCCAGGAATGCGCCCTATCTTATTGATAGGGTGCATCCCTATCCTTTGGTTATGGCGCAGGGCAGCGCAGCAATTTTCCCAAACATCTAACAAGTGGAGTCAAGTGTTTGCACCATTTTTAAGACAAGCAATTTTCTGGGCTTAAATCTCTAACTGGACTTGGCAGCAGTTTTGGGGATTATCTGTGTATGGTAGTTTCATTGTTAATATCACAAAGTGAGGTTAGCAGCCGTTTTTGCATAGGAGCACCCACCTTGCATCTCATTTTCGTTAAGTCCCACTAACAGAAGTGGCGATCTTAAAAATTCACATTTACCCCTTGAAAAGTGCAGCTAACTGCAGTTAGTGGCACTTTGTAAATAAGGGGATAAAAAAAGCCACTGTAACATCAAAGAAATTGACGCTACGGCGGTGTTCAGTTCTTGTACATATGCCCCTCGGTGTTTATGTCCCACACAGATGTTATCACCTTACTACTGTCACTACCATTAAACAAATTGCACTGTCTATAGAACACAACAGCCTTGTGTCTCGACATCCCAGCAAAGGTCTAATGAGTCTTATCATAGAATCTGAAAACATCCTGCAATGTAACTAGCTGTGGCGAAATTGTGGAATTTTTTTCCAGTGTAAAAATATTAAATTTTCATGAAATGTACTCGTATGACTCAAATTGTGCTAGGGTTGTTATCTTTATAAATGACAAAGAGGGGAGAGGATGTAACCTTACAGCTAGAGAGATCGGCATCGAAGTTGGGGAACCGGGTTTGAGTCTCGGCAACGACGCTCAACATGCTGCGATTCTGGGCAAATCACTTAATCTCCCCGTGCCTAACAAAAATGAATATGTCCATCTGTAACGAAACTCGTGCTCATGTAAAGCGATCTGATACCCAATTTTCAAGGGCGTAGTTCACGCTATATAAAATTCTAAAAAAAAAAAAAATTGCCGAAAGGAGCCTAAGTGTAGGCTGTACTTCTTTTTAGAACTCACCTAGAGGTATGCTTCAAGATTTCTGGTTGTCAGTGTTAAAATAACACATGAGTGAGATCCTCGCCTGCAAAGGTCATGCCAGCTACCTTCTTAATTTTTTTTCTAAAGCCAAGAGATATATATCACAATACTGAGGTAAAAATATTGTCCAGTCAAAATATTGAATCCAGAAAATCGAATACTACTTTATTAATAAGGTAAGCATATAGTTAAGAATAGATTTAGTATTCTTAACCCACATCTACGTACCATGAAGATGAAAATATTGTCCAGTCATCTAGATCTGAAGCTAGGAATACTAAGGGGATATGTTCAAGGAAGTGGCGAAGTGAGGCGTTAGCCGTCATGCCACTTCAGAAACGCAAGGCTGCACCATATTTACAACAATATGGTGCAACCCTGCATTCCCCCCTGCGCTGGCACTACACTTAGCAGTGTAGCGCCAATGCAGGAACACTTGCAGTACATAAACAATCTTTAAATGCCATGTTGTCACTTCCATGTGTGCTGCTTAATGCAAGTACAAGTACAAGGCATTTTGCTTTTTCCATGTGTGCTGCACAAGGCAGCACACATTGAAAAAACAAAAAATAATGAATTCCTCCTCGTTTTGCCAAGTTAAGACAAGGTTTTCCCTGGTCTTAATTTTGGTGCTGCCTCCTATTCACGCTGCCCTTGTAAATAGGGGGCAGCGTCAAAACCAATGGGTGTTGTGGTGGAACGCCCACCGCAACTCCCACTGCCAACCCCTTTCACGCCAAGCATAGTGTGAAAGAGTGCCTTTTTAATAAGGTAGCTTTAGGCCACTTAACTTGTAAATAAGGCAAAGCACCTATTGACACCACAACGTCGTAAAAAGTGACGTTGGTGTGACAATAGGGGCTTGTACATATGCCTCTAGGTGTATCTTAACCTACATACATTTTTCGTCATGATATAGCGGTGATCGATATTTTTAGAAAATATTTTCTAAGCGCAGACAGTAGTCCCAGAGACCACTGCCTGCGCTTAAAAAAATGAATCTGAAGAGTTTCATATTTCTTTTTTTTAAATGCATTTTTAAAAAAACCTGCTTTAATAATAAGCAGTCCCAGACATGGTGGTCTGCTGAGCACAGCAGACCCCCATTCCTGGGCGGGCTGGCATTCCCAATGGGCTCGCAAATTGCGAGAGGCCCATTAATATTAGAGAGCCTTGCAAGTTGTGACCCATTGGGAATTGCAAAACAGTGTAATAACACTGTTGTACACGCATAAGATCGCCTCACAAATTGCGAACCGCAAAAGGCTCGCAATTTGCAAAGGTGCTATTTTGCACCTCGTACATCTGGCCCTCAGTCTGATCCCAACGGCAGGTACGCATTTGCTAAATTACGTTTCAGATACAACTCCCTATGCATGTGGTCCAGCTGGAATGCATGCTCCCATTGTAACGTATAGGAATGCGACCAAAGAGTGGTGGGTCGCATCCAAATAAGTCGGTCAGGACCATGGACTGACGGTGTTGTTTGGTCCCATGACTGAGACGCTGTCAGGCAGAGGAAACTCCGCCCGACATCATAATAGGGTCCTATGTTGGGAATTTTGCTCTGCTAAGCCTTTGGGCCCTAAAGATCCAATGAGTCCTCTCAATGGATTACTGCTGAAAGATCTGCTCCCAGCACTGTGTGTGAAGCTATCTCATGTTCCGCCTCAAAGCAAGAGCTGACTTCCATTCCATCACCAAAATCCATTCCAGTCCCTGCAACATTGACACTGGCACCAATGCCGCTGCAGACAACCTCATTTCTATTGTCCTAATTTATTTGAGCCCTATCAAAGTTACATCTCTACGCCACACTGACGCTGTCAGGGCGGTTCATTCTAACTCATGTAATACCATGCCTTTGTCTCGCAGCCACACCAAAGTTCTCCAACAACCTCGCCGTTCAGACTCTGATCAGAGCCATCCGGCTTTTGGGGATGACAATGGTGATGAAGGTGACATGATGCTGATGACAATTTATATCTAAATTTACAAGATGCCCTGGACTCCCGGTTATGTTCTTCCCCTTGGACCTCCAACAGAAGAGACTGCCACCTTTGCTGTGCTAATGAGACATGCAACAAAGGATTGAGAGTTGCAGCGTAGGATTGGGACTTACAGCTCCCAACTATGGAAGCCAAAACTAACGTACTGACCGGAGTTTTCTAATCAGGACAACATTTGTCGCAACCATTACTTCCATTTGATGAGGCTCTACCTAACACCCTTGAGAGCACCTGGTCCAAGCAATCCTTCAATGAACAGCAGATTGCTGGATAGTGACACCACTGCCCGAGGCCAGGTGACTCTGGCGTTTGGCACCCCTAAAGGATAGTTGTCAGCCCTTTGGGTCTTTTTACATTTACGGGACCAACTGCCATTATTCAAGTCACCTATGTGATGAGGATTCTACATGGTATGACTCATTTGTTCCCTCTTAAACTCTATGAGTCCATGCACAGCTGCCCACTGTGTCTCCTGACTCTGAAGGCTGTTTCTGGTTGTTGTGACTGTGGCTCATCCCGTGATCAAAGCCAAGCACTCTTGTTGCAGCCACTTTATGCTGTTTCTTTCACAAAGCTTTACTGTGGACCAATGCGGCCTTTTTGCCTAAGGTTTTTACTGCTTTTTACATTGGAAAATCCATCTTTCTTCCAATGTTCTTTGCCCCACCTAACCACTCTAAGGTGGAGAAGAGGCTACATTGGCTGGAACCTAAAAGATCTTTAATCTTTTACACCCATTGCATCAAAGACAGTCAGATGGGCAATCAGTTCTTGACAGGGTTCAATGGAGCAAAAAAGGCAAGGTAGAGCAGAAAAGGAATTTGTCAAGGTGGATAGTACTTTGCATCAAGTACTGCAACACACTGGCCAGAAAGCAGCCAATGGAGGACATGAGTACTAATTTCACCCAGGCCAGGAATGGTACCACTGGGCTGGTAGCGGAGTGCTGTACTAGACATTTGTAAGGGTGTGACATGGTTATCAATATACATTAACAAAGTTCTACTGCCTTGACTGCCAGGACCACAGGTAAGGACATTTTGATTGTTTGGTCCTGCAGTACTTTTTGTCCAAGTCATTCCTCAGGTCTCCCACCTTGTGAGTTACTGCTCTGGTATCTATTCTAAAAGTGAGGAATTTGTGGTTAGAAGTATCCATCAGAAGCGCAAGCTACTTATTTTAGGTAACTCACTTTCTGGCTGATACTCTAACCACAGATTCCTTAACGCACTTTCTCCTGCCCATTCAGTGGAATATTCTCCTTTCCAATCTAAAAATGTCCCAATCTAGGGATCTTCAGACTGGTATTGAAAGTAACTAACATCAGAGCGCAAGGGTGGTGTTTGTAAAGAGCTCCATTCATCGCTTCCGGGCAGAACAAAGTTGGTGCAGAGCCACACAATGCCACCTACTGGTGTGCATGAGCAATGCTATTTAAAGCTGGTGGATTCATCAGGCACCTGGGAATATTCCAAAGATAAGGAAGGTGTTATTAGATAGAATATCCACCAGAAAGTGCATTACTAGAGGCAACTAACTTGTTATTTTTGATATGTGGATCAAATGGTCTCAATGCACTTTCCAAAGGTGGTTACTTTTAATTTTAGGTCCAGCATTACAATATCACCATCTCCAACCACTACAGCCACCAATACTACAATCCACTGATGTTTTGTCTCACAAAAAATAAAAGCAAAGCATTAAGGTTTGATCTAAAATGTGAGAGAGAATGAGATAACCATGTACTAAATTGCCCAATGTGAAACCAGGAAACCTTGCATCAGAACCAGCTTCCTTTCGAGCACATTGGGGCATATTCTAAAGGAGCTATTGACGAGTTAACGGTACTTTATCGCAGCCAAAGTCGCAATAAATGTGTCTCCCCATTCACAAGCTGGTGCCTACAGCCCATAGCACCAGTTTACCTGCAATAGCAGCCACAAAAAACATCGCCACAGATGACCCCTGCAACTATCACTAATGAGATGCAGAGTAGGCGTTCCCAAGCAAAAAGCTGCAACAACACCACTCCGCAACATTCTCGACTACCAGCCATATCAGCGATAAGATCCCAAAGCAGGCGATAAGGCACGTTAGCAGCAGGAAACTAACACCTGCTCTGACCTGGTGTAAAGTCGGACCACAGCCTGCACCAGAAAAGGGAGCCCAGCCCAGAGCCACACCTGAAGAACAAAAGATGCCAAGGAGCGACTGAACATGCAGCACGGAGCCCCAAGAGGCCCACAATACCAACTGCTACCACCCCCAGGACCACCCCCCACCCCCGAACCCCCACCACCCGACCAACATTGAGGCAGAGCAGCCAAAGTCAGCGATCCTCCCAAAATGCACCAACCTCACAGACCGAACACCAGGGAATGTCATAGCCCACCACAGGCACAAAAGATCAACCCACCTCGGCATCCTGAACACCATTGCACACAGGCTGACGGTACCAACATAGCGGACACCCAACATCCCACAGCAGACCAAGTTGCCGGCCGTAATGCACCTGTTGGCCACTGTTACCCTCTAACAAACATCCACAAGAGTCGGAGGAGTCACACAGCCAGGCCAATCCAAGTCCCTCACAATGGTAATGGATGACACCATCAGCTTGGTACCCCACTATCTACACTTCCCCCGCACTGTGCAAGGACAGCTGAAGACCAAGCAAGGCGTCAACGCCACAGCTATCTTCCCGTAAGTGTCAGGGGGCATTTGCTGCAAAAATGTCCTACTTGTGCCCCCTGGCAACACTGCACACAATAAGTGAAAAAGAAAGTGCACGTATCCCACCAATGTCCAGGCAATATTGGATCACCGGGGTATCCTCGCCAATGTCGCCGCAAGCCCCCCAGGCAGTGTGCATGAGCCCTACACCTGCTGACAGTCCATCATCAACGTGCACTACCAGGATGGCACCCGAAGAAATGCATAGCTCGTTGGCCAATACCAAATGAACCCACCACACACCTCAACTTTACAATCATGCAACTCACAACACAGAAAATGCACAGGTCGCAAGCTCACATACATTATGCACACCCACCAAACATGACAGAACAACTTTCTGTGGGAACCTGGGCCAGCTATGTATATTAGCCATCAACGGCATTGCACCTCAGCCACACAATAGCAGGATGTGGGAAGAGGTGGGGACCAGACATGTGCGAAGGAGGCAAGTGACCCAGGAATGAGAATGTACATAATGCCAAATGTGGCGTGGATGTGATGGTCACACTGCAATATGCTGAACACACACATATCCATGTCGACACACACCTTTGTTGTATGGAGTGTAGTGGACAGTGGACGCAACCATGTCACCCCAGCCAGTGGGGAGGAATGCGGAAATGTAGCTTATTACGTCCCCCCGTAAGTGTGAGCGGAGTGGGCTGGCCTGATGTACGCCAGGCCAGAGTAGGGGGTGTGAATAAAAGGCATGTAACTCTGGGCGTGGTCCTCTTCCAGAATGCCCAACATCTCTGCCAGGGAGGCGCCTCTCACCCCGCCACAAGGCGGTCACCATGAGTGGAGTTGCCGGCGATACAGTGCGGCTGCTGCACCCTGGAACGCTTGTCCCCGAACGAGTCATTCCCACACCTGCGCTCCCAGGCCTCAATGCCCACCTGCTGGGCCCACCACGTGCCGTTGCAAGCTCCAGGCCCGAGGCCTGCAACCCTGGCAACCTGCTACGACCATCACATCCTCATGTAGCTGATACCGAATTGGTCCTGGCAATGAGGCTGTAGCCTTCCACTCCACCATTTGCTGCTTCCGGATAAGATCAAACCTTCCGCATCATGCCCTGGAGGACGCCTTCCACTGTCCCCCGCAACTCTCCGCCACATTCCCCTTTGACATAGATGAGGACCTGCCCAGTCTGCGTGGCCCTACCTCAGTGCACCGCAAGTCACCGTCCCGTGGCAGGCTGCCTGTGCCGGCCGCTGTGCATCTGGGGCCACTAACTCTGTGCTGCTCAGATCCAGGACACCTTCTTCTGAGAGTTTGGATGGCCTCTGAGGCAATGGCCTTGGGGTCATCAACGCCATGGGTCTGGGGCCCTGCACTGTCCGCTGCCTCCGGCCTCAACTGCGGACCACCAGGGCTCACACATCAAATCGAGTCCTGCCAGATCCAGACGTCGCATCACCACAGGAAGCACATTCCACCATCGCCAGGACCACCCTCCAACCGCCATCTGCCAGAGTCGAAACAGTGGTACTAGAAGACTGACGGAGTTGCTCGCACCTGTCGTGGACGCCATCTTCTGCCTGATCCCCTGCTTAGCACTCCAGGTGCCACTGACTCAGTGCACTGCAACCCATGGACCTTTACTGATTGTTTTTTGTGATGTGGAGAGGTTGCGCAGCAATGTCACCTCTAGCAGTGTGGGAGACCTGGGACATTGTTGAGGGAGATGATGCAGGTCTAACACACCCCACTGCATCTGCATCAGGAATATCTTGAAGGGACACAATCTTAGACTTTTTCTACACATGAGCACGCTCAGCTCTGGTGCCCCAACCGCAGTGCACTGCTACTCACGGACACTTCTGTTTGCATATTGGACGACCTCTGTACTTGCTTCGGCTACCTCCATGTTGCTCAGCAGTTGACCCTGTTATGCTGGTGTTATCTGTTTCCGTCTTAATGGTGTTCACTGATCAAGTTGTTGCCAGCACCAACCACTCTGTGTGGGCTGACTTACACTCACACCGCACACATCCAGCACAGGCGTCACTGTACATGTGGCCCTGCCAACAAAGGTGCCGTGCGCAGATGCCCATGGCCAGTTCAACATAATATTTGAATGTGTCCCTGTGGTCTTGTTGTATGCATGAAGGCCCTGGGCCCTACAACATTGCATTGTGCTGTGTACAGTGGGTGCAGACATGTCACCGCAGGCACGATATTGGAGGTTTGACATGTAGCTTTGTCATCATCCACTCAGTTCATAAGGGGAGTGGCCTGGGCCATCGTACGCGGAGCCAACGTGGGTGTGTGACTGCTATTTGCCTGCCCATGGGTGTGGTTCTGTACCGTGAATATGCATTTTCATGCGTCTCTATGGCAGTGTGGGTCTCCTTTGTGGGGTGTAGGTGGGCCCGGAAGGATAATAGACACCAACGTATGTGATCTAGTTCGCCTTCCATGGGTTCTGACCCCACCCACACCTGTTCGGCCACCTCCTTTTGGCATGCTGACACCTGGCAATGGGGTGCTATGTGTGGGTGGGTGAAGTGTTGTGCGCCAGCTGTTCTTGCGGGTGTTTCCTGCTGTGTGGTCTGTTGCAGGGTCTGTGTTCTCCTCTAAGTAGTTTGGCTGCCCAGGTCCTCCTGGTGGGTTGCGTGGCATGTCCATGGTCTGTTGTAAGGCGTCAGTGTCGTAGGTGTGGTGGTCCTCTCCGGCATCACAGATGTGTTGTCTTCTGTGCTCTGCTGGAGGTGTTGTGTGCCCCTCTGCAATGTGAAGGGGAGATGCATGTTGACATTGTGTTCACATGTATGTTTGCGCATTGTATTGTTTACATGCAGACTGTATGACAATGTAAATGACTGTTTGATGGGTGCTGAATATTGCTTGCGGACAGTGTACATTTGGACTACATGACGGATGTGAGGTCATACGAGTACATTTCCATTTCACATTTTACAGCTCTGTCAGATGTAGTAGGCATGTTACTGTGAGTGGGCAGAGCCACTTGTGTCCTCTGATCTGCAGTGTCGGGTTTGCGCATTGTACCTCATTGTCATCAAAGTCGGTGTTCTGTTCTTGCTATCTGTGTGTGCTGCAGTGCGCCACGGGGATCAGGGACATGATCCAGGGTAATTGTGGGTGTGCAGTGTGCTACACCTCGTTGTGCATGTGTGCCATTGTGCCCATATCTCCCATCCCCCCAGTCCCTGGTAGTTGCTCACCCTGTTGATGTTGTGTCAGGTCCTCTCGAGCTGTGTCTGTACTCCCTACTCCTTGCACCATTTCCACACTGATGACTGTGGCCTCAGTTTCCTACAGCTCCTCCTGTGGTGCAGGACTCCCACCTCCTGTCGCTATTGGCTTTGGGCTTGTGCATGGTTTAGGTTGTCATATCAATTATCATCCTCGGCACTCTGACTGCATTCTAGGTGGTCTACTTGTGGGTCATTTGATTGTAGTGTTCTGTCACTTCCGTGACGCTGATCTGGTTTTGCTGCGGACTGCACCCCATCTTCCTCTCCCTCTTCTCCTTGGCTGTCCCCGTTGTTCCTTGCTGGTGGTCTGTAGGGGTTGTGGGGTTCGGTTTGGCCTCTTCACTCGGTCAGGGTGCATCCATGTTGCTAGACGCTTTGGATTGTTTCTGGTGTGTTGTATCTGTAGTTTTTATGGTGTATTTTCCCACCAGATGTGTGGGATTTGCAGGCCTGTCGCTGGTTTTTGCTGCTTTTTGTACTGCGATTGGCCTCATCGCAAGATTTGTTAGTTCGCATTTTGCATTTTTGCGGTGTGGCATTGATTTCAACAAGGACATTTGATATGTTATCTGGAGACTATCTCATGGTACCACCGTGTTGAAAATGCTTGGTTAACATGGCGTAATTTTCCAGCTATAGACTGTGATGTTGGGAGTTGCGTTAAGTAACTTGTGCAATGGTTATCACGCATTTTTGAGAATATGCCCCACAGTGTGATAGTAGGCAAATAATTATTTCACAGTGGTTCCTTTTCTCTCATCCTCATATGAGAGCACTTTGAGATACATCTGTTTTGGTTGTGCGCTGCACAAAAGTCAATAACGGTAGTGTTGTTCTAACTGTAGTCATGCCCTAGGCCACATATGGAGGCAAAAGACAGATGGCTTTCCTTTTGATTCACTAGTAGCATTGTTGTAAGGGCAGTGTTGATGGGGACATGAATGTTACTAAGTTTGTGATTGCAATCTGTCACTTCTACTAATTTGACACTCGATGCAATTGTATAGTTTAAAATGTGTAACTGAAATGCATAAAGTGAAATGTGTAGCAAAGAGCACATTATACAGAAATACAATGTTTGGAATTTTGATGAGTATTGGTTACACATGTACTGGAATCTCTGAGCCCAACAAAAGCAGACATCTCCACCTCCCAAAGCCCTAAAAGTCAGTGCTGCTCCCGGCGACCCTGCAGGAGGCAGGAACCCTCAGAAATGGAAAAGCAAATTGTTTTGACATTCTCTTTAAAACCATTTTTTGTCATAGTTTATTTTTAAAACCACTGAAGTGCTACAGACAGGACATGGGACTGGCCCATCTCCAGCAAAAATGCCGGTCCCTAGCCGTAGTGATACTGGGCACACCCTGCCATCCAACTGGGAAAATGCCTGATACCTCGGAGCGCCAGCTCAGGCTTAAACCCAGCAATAGTTCACTGCCTAACCCATTTTGCAAGCAAGGTTATTGCTCTAAGGAATTAAGGTAAAGGGCTGGGAGTTACAACTGTCAATGTTACAACAGTCGCTGTCTGGGAAACAAAAAATCATTCCAATATGTGAGGCTCCCAAAAATTCAATATTGCCCACTGTCGCAGAACAGGGTAGAAAAATGTTACTAATTGGAACAATATTTGTCAAAAAACATAAGTGGGATGTTAGAGGTCTTTCGATAGACTGGCTTCCTCTAATATGAGAAATCTACAAACCAGGTTTCGTTTGTGTACTCCAGCATTTTACTGCTACTACGTTTACTGTTCTGTAATCTTGCACAATTCTAATGCATGTACTTGTAATCTTGGCCCAAAAGAATATTGTTAGAACTGGCGTGCCTGGTGTGGTTTCGACTCACTTTTTGCCTTCTAGTGGAGAAGTGTGGCTCACTGGTTAGAGGAGGCAGACCCTGAAGCAGAGGTCAGACCCGGGACCAGGGTTCAATTCCCGACGCGGCAGGGTCTTGAGGCCAATTATCCACGGACTCGACAATTCTCGCTTCGGTGCCTACTCGAATCACGGGTTCACACTCTGCAGCTCTGGGCATTAGCCTGCTTAATCTCCACTATGGCCCCCCCGTGGCGGGATGCCTGGCTTTCACCTTGGGGATGCCCAGTACGGGTATCTCACAGGGAAAAGCCAGGACGGGTTCCCAAGGCAAGCGCCGAGATGCCTACGGGTAATCGAGTGCTATATAAGAACGCATAATAATAATAAAATAACTTCCTGTTTTGCTAACTTCAATTTTTGCTTGCTTTAGGATTCTGGGCACTTTACCACTGCTAACTAGTGCTAAGGGGAGGCGCAGCGTGTGCACAGTAAAGTGCACGGACATACCTGGAGGCTGCGGGAGGACTCGGGAGGCGGCGGCCACACCCCCTTGCTACCGGGGGATTCAAACCAGACCTCGCGTCTCCCGCTTTGCGGGAGGCGCAGCGTGTGCACAGTGAAGTGCACGGACATACCTGGAGGCTGCGGGAAGACTCGGGAGGCGGCGGCCACACCCCCTTGCTACCGGGGGATTCAAATCAGACCTCGCGTCTCCCGCTTCGCGGGAGGCGCAGCGTGTGCACAGTGAAGTGCACGGACATACCTGGAGGCTGCGGGAGGACTCGGGAGGCGGCGGCCACACCCCCTTGCTACCGGGGGATTCAAACCAGACCTCGCGTCTCCCGCTTTGCGGGAGGCGCAGCGTGTGCACAGTGAAGTGCACGGACATACCTGGAGGCTGCGGGAGGACTCGGGAGGCGGCGGCCACACCCACTTGCTACCGGAGCCTATTTCAGACAGCCCTCACTTCCGGCCCTGCGGGACGCGGGCGAAGCCCGGGCAAAGGGTGGGCCCTCTACGGCCCTCAGAGGCCAGAAGAGGACGGGACGGGCCACCCCACCTGACTTTTCCATAGGAGGAGGTATAGAGATGCACTTTATTTATTGGCTTTTTGGCGTATTGTATACAAAATATGTCCATCTGGGAGGAGCTCAATGCCCTGTGTGGCACCAAGTATGTTCCGGATGCATCAACCCCCCCTATTTTGGGCAGTAATTTAGACAATTCAAACGGCACTCCGCGGGACCCACCTCTACCCTCAAATAAAGACAAAACTCAAGCCAATGCACTGCCTCGGGGCCTCAAAATAAAAAGGAAGCATGACGGGGCAAATGCTAATGAGAACCAACCCAAAATCCTAAAATTGTGCACCAGCCCTACATCATCTCCCTCTAGCCCAACTACATCAATGGTGGATTTGGCTGCGGATAAAATAAATGATTCTGTATCGTCCTCCCAACCAACTTTACTGGCTCAGTTCGAGCAACTGTTACTATCTGCCATATCGCCTCTGGTTATAAAAATTAATGATCTGGGGGACAGGCTGACTAGCATTGAGAATATAATCAATAGGAATTTTCCACCTACCAATAAGATGGCAATACCCATTTGCCCTAATCCTCCCATTACCCCCGAAAAGTTTAAGTCAATTTCACATAAGAATGTCCAAGCTCAATCACTACCACTTAACACACTTATCGCATCAGGCCCTAAAGTAGCATTAAAACCCGCGTTAACAAATCACACAGTGGCCAGAGCCGATCCAGAAAGAATGCCACGTATTAATTTTCCTCCTGTAGCCGCCCCATATGTGACTGTCCTCTCTGGGGTCCCTGCACTTAGTCAGGGAAAACATGAAACACATCAGGACCTGTTAAATAAGGTTATTTTTTGGCTACAGGACAACAGACCTTTGCCACCTGACCTAGATGGTGGAATCCTGAGCGTCAGGAGGGTGGGGTGGTTAGGTACGCTGCCCAAAGACACCTCTGGGGACCTGGTGATAATTAAATTTAAGAATAGGAACATCGCCCCCTACTTACGATTTTGTCAGCCCAAAGAAGGAGATGGCCCCATCTGCATTTGGGACTTGTATGACTTCTATCCGAGCTTCCTACACATCCCGTTACTTAGATCAACGGCAAAGAAATACAACTCCTGGGGAAGGGGATCTTGTGCACCTACCGCCACTAACCTCCTAGCCTCTAATAGATTTGAACCACTGTTTAAAAATCGTATTTTCTGAGAACCAACTATAAAGAGGCCACCCATGAGTACTAGCTTAAATGACACGGTAGTATCCAATTTATAAAGCCTTATTGTATTTCCAGCTGTTGCATGACGAACTATGTGTGGCTACCATGGTTGGTTTTTTAAAGAGTGTTTTTAGGATAAGGAAAAGTTTAACGTGCCCATAAATCCATTGTATTAACAGTTATTTTGCTTTTACTGAAATATAATGTTATATTCTGTGTACATTATGTATCGATTTCTGATAAATGTTGCTTTTATGATTTTTAAATTTACAAAAATCGAATAAAGCTTTTCAAACTAGTGCTAAAGTGCATAGGCTCTGTACTAAAAATACGGTAACATTGGCTTATCCACAATAGGCATATTTTTGTTTACTTAATAGTCCCAGGTAGAGTGCACTATATGTGCCCAGGGCCTGTTAAGTAAATGCTACTAGTGGGTTTACAGCAACGATTGTGCCACCCACTCCGTAGCCCTTTAAACATGGCTCAGGCCTGCTACTGCAGAGCCTATTTGTGCAGTTTTATACTGCTGTTTCGACCTGGCAAATTAACCTTCTTGCCAGGCCCAAACCTTCCTTTTTATTACAAATATGTCACCCCTAAGGTATGCTCTAGGCAGCCCTATGGGCAGCGTGCAGTGTATTTAAAAGGTAGGACATGGACATTTGAGTTATACATGTACTGGTAGTGAAAAAATGCTAAATTAGTTTTTCACTACTGCAATGCCTCTCTCTCCCATAGGTTAACATTTGGATTGCCTTAAAACATCTTTAAGTGTCATTTCCAATAGGGAAAAGGTAGAGATTGGAGTTTGGTGTCTCTGGGCTCATAATTCTAAATCACAACTTATGGTGAAGTCGAATCTTAAATTGTAAGCCTGAAAATGACACTTTTAGAAAGTTAGCTTTTTTTACTTTAACCATTCTGTGCCTCTGCCTGTCTATAAATACATGTCTGGGTTGGGTGACAGCTGGCCTTTGTCCATTTTCTCTAGGCAGTCACGCAAAGGGAGCTGGGATGTGACATTTGCATCCTGATGGCCCATCACCAGGCTGACGGGCCTTCGTGAGGTAGGTTGGGAGGGTGCAGCTGGTACTTGCACCTGAATAGGGCTGTGCCTTTCCCTAAACAAAGAGCTGCCTACCCCCTACCCCTGTAGTGATTCTGGAGCCAGGGTAGGGAAGGCAGGGGTCTTTGAAGTCCCCCTCACTTCGAAGACACATTTGGGTATAAGTACTGGATCCTTAATACCACCAAAGCAAAACGTTGCTGGACCAAGGACATGCTGCATGTAGGACGGCCCCTTTGCTACCTGCATTGGTTGTTTTGGCCTGCTGATTGCTGTGCTGTAGGAGGGCCTGCCACTTTTCTACCTGCTCTGATGTGTTTGCCTGCTGCCTGCTGCTTCTTGCCTGGGAATGAGAAGGACTGGACCTGTTCTCTACATCCTTGAATCCAAGTGCCTCCTGTTCTCTAATGTCTCAGGGTCACAAAAGTCTTCTTGCAACTCTGGTGGTGTTCTAGACTCTGCCATCTGTAAGTCCTACCCTTGCCTGAGGTGTCCCCTCCAGTCCTGGCCCTTAGAAGTGGGTTCTGCCGCTGTTTTCTGCAAAAAATGATGCAGTGACCCCTTTGCATAGATTAGAACTGATCCAGTGCCCTCTCGCACCAACACAGTGCCGCTTAGACAACACCATAATTACAAACTACGAGGTTCAACAACAACGCAGCACTTGTCCTAAGACACCGCTGCAAGGGTTGACTTCGGTACATTAACCTGACTGCGTGAATCGGAACCTTTTAGAGTTATTGACTTCTAAGCACTGCTTTGAGATTTAATTTTTGGAAACTCATATCATGACTTCTACTTGTAGGATTCTTGTCATGTTGTTCTTCGTTTAATCTGATAAATATTCTCTGTTTTTCTAAACTTATGTTGAGTCTTTTTGTGATGTTTTCACCCTGTTACTGTAAGTTAAGTGCTGCACAAATACTTAACATATTGCCTCTTACCTTAAGCCTGACTGCTCTGTGCCAAGCTTACAGAGGAGGTGCACAGGTTAATTTAGGTTGTATATCTGACTTACGCTGACTAGGATTGTGGCTCCTGCTTGAACAGGGTTTATACTCTGCCAACCAGAATCCTCAATTTCTAACAAAGATGAATTGCACTTTCTTTTTATATGCCAATTTTTTGTTAACCTGAGAAAATGTTGACTTAAATCTTTAGTAATAAAGTCTAGAGCCCTGATTTAGAAGGAAGGCTGTCAGCATTATTAAATGTTGCCGATTTGTGGAGGGATTAGATTTAAAAAAAAGAAGACAATGTTAACACGTACGCAGTGGCACATATGTCCTGCTCAGTTCTGAAAAATAAAATCTGTTTTTGTGTATGAATAAGTGGGCTATATCTCCTCCAAAGAGAGCTTAGACATTGGCTTGAATATTTGTGTCCATAGAAATTGCTGTATAAGACTATCTTTCTAAAATGTTTACTTTAGCGGCAGTCTATCATTTGAGGTACTCTAATGTGCGCTTTTAATCTATACATAATTTATGTTTTACAGATTCGATTATTGGTGGAGTTGTTGTGGCCTCTTTTTCTGTTTTTCATTCTTGTCTGGGTTCGATCAACAAATCCACCGGTCAATCAAGAACAATGTAAGTTCCTCTAAGTTCCTTAAAGCCTTTTCCATTGTTTACAGAAAAAGTGTTAATATATAGATCAGTGTATGGATACATTAATTTGTAATTTCCAATAACATATTCAGTTAAAAGAAAGAGAAAAGAATGAATAAAGTAAATCAGCAGCTACTGATCAATAACAGTATAGTCATACCTAAACAATGTGATAGTGAATAAATAAAAACAATAATCTGAAATAATTAAATAAAAAATGTCTGATGAAGGAAAACAGGTTCTTGATAGAAATGTAAAAACTTGTTAGTCATGTTTGCCGTTAACTAAAACTGCAAACTAAATCCTGACTGCCGTCCACCTAGACACCCATATTTCTTTAAAACTCACCAATACACTCACATAATACCATCTGTTACCTTCACATACATTATGATCTCCTATTTGGACTGAAATTTACAGTAGTTGCACATAATTAGCAATGCGTTTATAATAAGATTAGTCGAACCAAGAAAACAAAAATTGCTTTTCCTTGAAATAGTATAGAGTTCTGATGTACTAAAAACTTTACGAAGAGAATATCTTTCTTCAGAATATATTTTGGACATATATACATTTAAATATTTGATTGTTTTTGTTTCCTCTATACCAAGACAAGCCGGTTCACTGGTTTGATGTCTGTGCACAGCTACCCCACCAAATTTTATCTAACGCATAAACCTAAGAAATTTAAGTTTAATCTTTGAAGTTGGATTAGCGTAAGTTGTGATGGGACGCATGAGGATAGTTGGGCATAACTATTATTATTGTATTTACAAAATACAATTTTCTTTATATGAGTCATTTCCAATTTCCAGGATTTTGCTCTTACTTTTTTATTTTAAACACCCCAGAGCTGGGATGTATTCCAGCCAATTCCCTCCCAAGGACCCATGTCACATTTTTAATAATTTCAAGAAATATATCCAGTTTAGAGAACACTTGGTCTGCAGGGGAGTCAAATATTCCTCCTTGGTTATCCCTTTTCAACATTGGCATAATTAAAGATGATGGTTTCCTCTGCAAAAATGTGTAGAGAAGCCTGCGAAACACCCATAACTCATAGATTTAGACTTAAAGGTGGCCCACTGAATAGTGAGGGCATCTTCAACTGCAGAGGCCTATGTTACGCATATTTTTCTTACCGACCCAATGTCAAACTATTTATAGTTGCATATATTTCAGATACATTCAACAGTTTATTGGGTAACTAGTGAATAACCATACACTCCTCCTCCCCTTCAGCAAAAAGAGTGTCACAGATGTAATTCAAGGGCAAAAATTATTCCAACACTATTGGCATCTCAACAATCAAAGCCTGCCCATCGTGAACAAATACAAATATTTGGGATGCTGGCTAGATGACAAGGAAGGTCATCTAATACATTTAAATTAATTAAAATTAAAACTAGCCTCGTCGTAATGCTCCTTTCAAACAAATCTCAAGAATGCAAAAAAAGAAATTTTGAATGCTGTTTAAAATACTTTCTGCCTAACTAGTGCGAACATTGTCATACTGGTCAGAGGCCTTCCCGGGAACACTACGGGCCTTTTAAAACAACTCACAGAGTGCAGTTTTCAGAATTCTATTTAAATTACTGTGTAATACCTTGCCAGCTCACATCAGGATGGAATTTGCATTAAGGGACCAACTGATCACACAGAAGTCCTGTATAATAAAATATCTGCACTCTACAAGGATAGCATTGCATGGGTCACTGAAAAATCTTATCTAGCTTGAAATTTCGAGCCCCAACAGCGCACGCCATTCAAATGTTTGGACACACGCCATCTTTGAAGCACTGTGGCAAACAGGCTCCGCAGAGCTGTGGAAGTCAAAACTACTGCACCCACTGTCCAAACAGCTCTGAACAGAAAAGTAAAAATTAAATCCTTTGAATCTGATTACAAGGCATTTGCCAAAAGAGAACACGCTCACCTGGTCCTCATCGGTTATGCTAGAAAAGGTCCCTAAAAGTATATCATGGAACCATTTTCACCCTATTACAAAACAAAATACCTGCAGCTCCGGGTGGGTTCCTTTTAGTCACTAGACTTATCTCCTCCATAGACAGCGCAAACTGAGTCTAAAACATGCCGATTATGTGGACTATTTCAGGAATCAATAAACCACCTGCTCTGCATATGCCCCAGCCTCCTTCTTTAAGATTGCAGAAGATTTCTTCGGCACCTGTGGACTAATGAGGTGTTATGGACATTACCATCTGAAGTCAGCCACTTATTAAATAATGTGAAGCCTCAAGTGACTACCAAATGTATAACATTATCAGGTATTACAGACAAACAAATAAGAAATAATCCAGAATCACAAAAAGAAGTAGCGGCTTAATCTCAAACCTCCTTAGTACTAAAGATAACTCTCACATAGGCAAGAAACATGAGATATTTCCTATTTCTACTCAGAGTACCAATTTTTTATTATTGCAGTGTGGAGAGAAATAGAAAGCTTTTACATGTTCCAATGGTGAAGATTGTTACTACTTGTATTTTAATATCACACAGCCGTAATTTTACCCAATGACCACTTTATTAGGTCCTAAGCTGCTTATCAAAATGCATTTTAAATTATTAACAGTACCACCATTGATTGAAACTGTATGAAGATGTCTGGTTTTCCTGACTAATCGTCTACATCGCTGTAAATATCATTATCATTATTTTAATTCTACCTGGTACTCGCACACTTTGATAGATCTGACTGTCTAAATAAAGTATTTGAATTTGAATGTGATGATCATATTCTTCAAGTGCCCATTGTTTACATGTTCTGCACCACATCATAGCTCAAGTAATAGTCCATAGAAGAAAAATGTCAGCTTACCATGATAAAGCACACTTTGATTGATATCTTGTATTGGTCCTAGATACATCAATCATTAGAAATATCGACCATTTTGAGTAGGGTGCAATACAGTCAGGACTACTACGATTATGCAGTAGAGAAAGACCAAATATTGTTGCAGGACTGACTAAATTATGTGGTCAGAAAAGGCTAATTATAACTATAAGGCATATCGAAGCACATTTTCCGAAAGTATTACTTTATTATTTTTACACATACTAACAATGATAAAGCAAAGCTTTCACCTCCTTAGTACTAGTTTAACACCTAAATACAGCAATGATCAACATAAAAGGTATCCGTTAACCTTTGTGAAGGACCTTCGACTACGTGGCAAACATGATTTGCGTCAATTTTATTAACTTTTAAACGGTTTGAGCTGAAAACAAAAATGTTGTTAGTTAAAATTTGCAGAATATGCATCAAATGATGGATTATTTGGGAAATGTAGCATGCAAAAAATGTTGCAGCTACAAAATCACTTAATGCCTGTAGCTTTGAGTGTAATATTTTTATAGAGAAAGAAAATATTTAGGGCCATACATTTTTAGCGCCAGGATACTTTCTTAGTGATAGAGCGCGTTATAAAAGCCTTTATAACATAACATAACATATGTAGGTAATTGCCAAATACCGAATTCTTAATACCGAATTTTACCGATTCGGTATTAAGAATTCAGTATTTGTGATGTAGGTAAATATTCGGTAAAAAATACTGAATCATTAATATTCCTTATTACCGATTCGATAAGACCAATTTGGTAATAAGGAATACCTACCCACTCATTCCCATGGGCTTGGAGGCCAATAGGATTGAATGTGAAGACATTCGGTATTACCGATTTGGTATTACCGAATTGGTAATACCTGTTTTTTTTAAGGGCGCCCCTGAAATGTGCATGTGTGCACATGTGGCACACTTGCATGCCCTAACGGTGACATTTACCAAATTTCACCCATACCAACCGGTATTTGGGCCACCTACATCGGGCCCATAGTCTCTTAATTGACCTCCTCACACCATAAAGCGAAGTCTGCAATTTGTGGGGCAAGACCCCCAGGGGGGCAGTGGAGTGCTGGAAATGAGGTCGCACATTTCCAGACCTCAAATTCTTCCTGGAATCCAAAACAGGTGCTCTTCCTTTTGGAAAAAGACAACTGTTCGGGACGCTTCATACTGATCATTAATGTGCTTCAGCTGAAGGTAATTGAGTCTCCTGTGCTGTGAAAAGAAGAGGCCGGGCAGTCAGGTAAAACAATCCTTTGTGCCAGAGTGCCTGCTTGCCTGAATGAAAATCAAATGTGTGAGTTAATCTGCACATGTAAAGGATGCTTGGGAGCGGTTCTAGCCTTAATTGCTCGAATCATTTCAAGCATTGTGATGGCTTTGTTTTTTTTTGAGTGGTAGTACGAAGAATTAACAACTGGGATGTGAAGTGCATGCTTTTATTTATATTTACACAGCGCATAGTACCCCTAAGAAGGTGTTGAAGGAACAGTTATGCCAAAAATGTTTTTTTTTAATTGCATTACTTATGGTCAGGTATTACTAAAATTGACATTTTGGAAGTTCCATTTTATCCTAAAACTATTTGCACATTTTGTAACAGTCTATCTTATGTGTGTAATGCAAGTATAAAATAATGACATACATTTACTATGCTTGCTGTCACAGGCTGTGACCTTGTAGCACTAAAATTACACCAGTCACTATTCTCCATTGCACCAACCAAATGTAATTCTGTGGCTCTCTGGTTACACACAAATCTCGGCAGAGCATTAACTAATAGAGGTTTCATAATGTACTACAATGCATTTCCCACTGAGTAACAATCTTTTTAAAATATATTTTTCATATCAGCTACCCAATAATTTATATGTACCTACCTGATGGTGAAAGACCTAAAAAAGTAACAAAATATTTTGGGGCTGATTTTTGAGAAGCATGTGCCCCCGGACCATAATGTTTTTGAAGCTCCGGCGGCACAGCATCTTAAAAATCAGCCCGCAAAAATTATATGTTGATTCAGCACATGACAGCCTGTAAATTACTTCTCACCTTAAGTATCTGGTTCTACATCCAGATGTGTGCAATCAATGGTTAAATCAGTCATATACACAAAGAATACAGCAGGGGAGTTGAAGAATGCTTCTTACCTACTACATTTAAGGCAGAAGTGAAATCAACAAAGCAGGATTTCACTTCGATTTGTGCAGTCAGTGATTATGTACCAACAAAGAAAGTGCATTGTCTGTCCAAAATGAAACATTTTTGTAAAAATCCTGTTTGCATGAAATGCATTCGTTTTTAACATAGGCCCAAGTCTCATCACTGCCCAAAACGTTTCTTGCAAGTAATTTTTCCCTCTGCATCTGTCATCGAAATGAGCTGAAAGCTATTCGCCTATCAAATGAGCAATGCAAAAAAAAAAGACATTTTGTTGAGTCCAGTACAAGAACTTTAACAGTAACATTGCAGGAACAGAGATATGCATTTTTGACTACAGACAGATAATCAGCATTATAGTTATAAATGCATATCAACTATATAAATAAGTTGAGCAGATATGGCAAAGTAGTATCAAAAATAGAAAGAAAGGGATGAGGGAGAAGAGCCAGTGGGATACAGGGAGAAAATAAAGAACAAGGCTTAGAAATAAAGAAACAAAAGTGAAACCTTTAATACAGCAGTTAGAAGATTAAATAAGTAAATATCATAAGTGAAACAGGTTATACGATCAACATTTAAGAAGGCGGAGAAAAATCGATTTCCTTAGCAGTGTAGTTACTAAGTGGCTTCCATAGCTGATGGCGCTTAAAGGAGATGCTCAACGAATCCAGTTTGTAACTATCAAGTCTATGATGATAATATACCGAATTCCACCCCCCTGTTAGAGTAATGTTCTCTGAGGATTTCCAATTAGAGGTAATAACAGAAATTGCCATAGAAAGCAACAGATCAACCGATTTCTCAAGGAGTTTGTGTGAACTCCAAACTCCATGCAAGCCACTCAAAAACGGTTAGTCATATGGCATAGGTAAGGAAATCTGGGTAATCGCTCCAATGCGAGACCATATTGAGAACCAAAAGCAATGTTTATGTAATGTTTGGTTTCTTTCACCTTTCCAGGATAAAGAAATTATGTAATGTTTCAGAATGTTATTGAATAAAGATAAAAGAAAGGAGGGAGAAAGGTATTGGTTGTGTGCAATGTACTCCCGCAGTTAGGGAAATATTATCAAGAAAGTATAGTCTAACACAACACATCTCCCATGGAAACTGTGGTTGAACTGTGCCACTGCAAGTGACCATTGCAGTGCCGGCTTGTTAAGGAAATTAAGCATTAAGCGATCCCTCCTGTTTAGAATGCTTTATTAAAATTGTATAGGTACCGCAGTTAGACAAAATATATAAGCACTTCAATTCAAGCAGAAGTAATGGACAAATGAAAACAAAACAATCGATGGCTCCATTAATCAAAAGTGAGCAAAAGGAAAATCTGAATATAAAGCCAAAATGGGTTAACCATGTATAAACTGATTGATTAAAACTAGATACCCTTAAATGAAAAAAATAAGCATTTTACCAAAGCAATTGCATTTTAGATTTTCTTAAGAAGAAAAAAGAGAGAAAAAGGGAGAAGGAGAAATCGGGGGGAGGGAGGGGAAAATAATAAAAAAAACGTTTTAACCTGCTAAAGTATTTAACATTTATGGTGGTTCATAACTGATAACAATGGGTGTGGGCTTAGCACATTGTCTGGATAGGAAAGTCTTATGTGGTAGCCATAGTAGATCCTTTTAAATTAATAAAGGAATAGAGGTGGCATATGCAAGATCCAGTCTAAGATGATGGCATAATTATTTCCAATCAATTAATCAGGTGTTTGTTAAGCGTGACTACTCACCCGTAAGGGTCTCAAGGAGCTGGGGGCTGGGGTGGTCGCAGGTTCCAGTCCATCATGGAGGGGGTCTGTCGAAGAGCCAGGTTTTGAGGTTTCTTGCGAAGATGGGGAGTGATGTTGTCTGTCTGAGGTAGAGCGGAAGGGCGTTCTAGGCTCTGGCCGTGTGGAAGGAGAAGAAGGGGCCTCCTGATCTGGCCTTTCTGGTGCCGGGACCACAGCGTAGGAGAGATGGGCTGATCGTAGGGTCCTTTGGGGTGCGTGGAATTTGAGTTGGCTGTTCAGGTATGCTGGTCTGGTGTCATGGAGGGCCTTGTGAGTGTGGGTTAGCATCTTGAAGGTGACTCTAGCTTCGATGGGGAGCCAGTGGAGTGTGCACAGGTACTGGGAGATGTGGCAGTGTCTTGGCAAGTTGAGGACCAGTCTTGCGGTGGCGTTTTGGATGTTTAGTAGGTTGCGGGTGAATTTTTTGTTTATTTCGGGCATAGAGTTCATTGCTGTAGTCGAGCCTGCTGGTGACCAAGGCGTGAGTGATGGTCTTTCTGTGTTTGAGGGGTGTCCATTTGAAGGTCTTACATAGGAAGGTGTGGAAGCAGGAGGACGAGATGGAGTGATTTTGAGCTCTGAGCCCTGGATGATTCCCAGGCTGTGTGCGTGGTCTCTGGGGGTGGTGGGCTTCCTAGGACGGGGGCGACCAGGTGTTGGTCCAGGCATCAAGGTTTTGGCCCATGATGAGTACTTCTGTTTTGTTGGTGTTTAGTTGTAGGCAGCTGTTTTTCATCCAATTGGCGACGGCTTCCATGCCTTCTCGAAAGTTGTGTCTGGTGGTGTTGGGTTCGTTGGATAGGTAGAGGATGAGATGGATGTTGTCTGCGTATGACACAATGTTGAGTCCGTAGGTTCTGATGATGGGGGCGAGCGGAGCCATGTAGACGTTGAAGACCGTAGGGCAGAGGGAGGACCGCTGGGGGACTCCCCAGGTGGTAGGTATAGGGTCCGAGAGGAAAGGGGGAGTCTGACCCGCTGCGCTCTGCGAGAAAGGAAGGAGTGGATCCAGTCGAGGTCCTTGTCTTGGATCGCTATGTTCTGGAGTCTGTGTATTAGGGTGTGGTGAGAGACTGTGTCGAACACTGCTGAGAGGTCTAGGAGGATGAGGTCTCCTGTTTCTCCTTTGTCCAGTAAGGTGCGGATGTCGTCTGTTGTGGTTAGGAGGGCGGTTTCCACACTGTGTTTTTTCTGAAGCCGGATTGGGAGGAGTCAAGGATGTTATGCTCTTCGATGAATGTGGCTGTTGATCGCTTTCTCGATTACTTTAGCTGGGAACGGGAGCAGGGAAATGGGTCTGTAGTTTTTGAGGTTGGTGGGGTCCGCCGAGGGTTTTTCAGTAGGGGGTTGATCTCATCGTGTTTCCAGTCATCGGGGAATGAGTCAGTTGCCAGGGAGCAGTTGAGGGTGTGGCAGAGCATGGATGCAATGGTGTTGGTGGCTCTGTTGAAAATGTGGTGGG
This sequence comes from Lissotriton helveticus, assembly GCF_964261635.1. Classification (NCBI taxonomy): domain Eukaryota; kingdom Metazoa; phylum Chordata; class Amphibia; order Caudata; family Salamandridae; genus Lissotriton; species Lissotriton helveticus. The sequence goes on along the minus strand of NC_136059.1, from coordinate 1,594,186,493 downwards.
GGCAGGGGTCCGTGGGGGCCCGGGAGTGGATTGATTTAATTGCTTTCAGAGTGTCTTCGGTGGTGAGGGCTGTCCAGTTCTCGATCACTGGCTTCAGGGTGTCGGGGTGGTTGGTGAGGGTTCAGTATGTTGGTTGTCTTCGTCGAAGTTGTCATAAATGCTCTTGATTTTGCGGTGGAAAAAGGTGCTGAGTTTGTCGCTGAGGTCTTGTGAGGGAAGGTTGTCGGTGGACTCGCTGGTGGGTTAGGCAAACTCCTTGATGATGTTGAAGAGTTCTTGCTGTTGTGTGCATGAGTAGAGATTCTGTCTTCCATCGCTATTTTTCTCATTTTTGTGATGAGTTGGCGGTGGGCGTTGGTGGCGGCTCTGAAGGTATTGTGGGCTGCTGTGGATTTGGTGTTCCTCCAGGCCTTTTCGAGTTGGCGGCAAGTGTGTCTGGACTCTTGAAGTTCGGTGGTGAACCATCTAGATTTCTTTGCGTGGATGTTGTTGTTTTTCTTGAGGGTGGCTATAGTGTTGGCGCTGTCGGAGATCCACTTGTGCAGGGTTCGGGTTGCTGTGTTGGGGTCGTCGTTTTCCATGTTGGTTGGGGGGGATTTGCTGAGTGATGAGGTTAGCTGGTCGTCGGTGATTCTGGTTCCTTTTCTTTGTGGGAGCAGGTGCTGGTGTCTGTGGATGGGGGGTGTTCTGAAGGATAAGTGGACGCATCAATGGTCAGTCCATGGGAGTTCGGTGGTGTGGCTGAAGGTGATGGAGTTTCCTGTTGTGAAGAGGGGGTCGAGGGTGTGTCCTGCTGAGTGCGTGGGTTCCGTCACGATCTGGGGGAGTCCAATGTTGTGAAGGTTGTCCAGGAGGGATGTGGTGCTGGGGTCCAGTTGGTTGTTGAGGTGGATGTTGAGGTCTCCCAGTAGGGTGTAGTTGGTGGACGCGATGCCATGCGGGGAGATGATGTCCGTGATGGAGTTGGCAAAAAGTCAGCGAGGTCCAGGGGGTTGGTAGATGATGGTTTCTCGGAAGGTGGAGGTAGGGCTGGCCAATATCTTGAAGTGAAGGCATTCCATCAGGTCTGTGGGCTCGTCGGGGAGTGTGCTCAGGCGGAGGGTGGATTTGTGGATGATGGCGATTCCTCCTCCCAGGTGGGTGGGGTGGTCCTACCTGGAGATCTTGTATCCTTGGGGAATGGCGATGGCGATGTCCGGTCCTGAGGTGGTGTTGGTCCAGGTTTTTGTAAAGAATGCTACATCCGGGGTGGTGCTTCGAGGAGGTCCCACATTTCGGTGGAGTGTTTGTGGATGGATCGGACGTTGAGGGGGATGCATTGCAGGATCTTCCGTTGGGTTGTGTTCTTGCAGGTGGGTTGCGCATGGTCGTTGGTCTTGGCGGTGCTGCAGGTGTACCAGCAGCAGTGACAGCCGAAGGGTCATGGGTGTCGGCTGGTGATGCTAGCTTGCAGTTCTTGTTGCAGCCTGGGTTGAGGGCGTGGAGTGCCGCTGTATCGTAGCGTTGATTCCACCAACCAGTAAAAGAAACTTTAGCGGATTCTTTCCAATTCGTGGTGATAATCTGTAGAGCTAGCTCTATGAACAAGTCTATGAGCTTTCCTACCATACCCTGGGATTGCCATATAAAAGTGGAACATCTTAATGTAATGTATTGTAATGGTGTTTTTATATAGCGCGGCTATCACTCCGAGGAGCATCTTGTCGCTTAGGAATGGGCCCCCGCTGGAAGGGAGGTGGTTACTGAAGGATGGTATGGAAGGGGATCAAATCAGCGTTTTGCATAGAGTGGCGGGAGCACTGTAGATCCAAGTTTTTAGTGCCTTCCTAAACAGGGACTCTGATGTAATTTGGCGTAATTTTGGGGGGAGTTTGTTCCAGGCCTTTGAGCCTAAAACCATCAGCGATTTTCCTCCCTTTGATACCAATCTGAAGGAAGCAATTATTAGCAGATTGGAATTTGTTGATCTCAAGCTACGGGAGGGGACATAGCGCTTGTATCCCAGTTGGAGGTATTGGGGGCCCGAGAATGGAAAGCCCTGAAAGTAATGATAAGGACTTTAAACAAAATGCTTTTGTGGATTGGTAACCAGTGTAGGATATCAAGTGCCGCTGTTGCGGATGATTTCTTGGGCCATTTCAGTACCAGCCGTGCAGCTACATGCTGAACCATCTGGAGCTTGTGACGTACTGCTCTATTAGTTCCTGCATATAGACTATTGCAGTAATCTAACCTGGAGGTGATAAGGGCAACGGCGACTGTTTGCCTTGCCGAGATGGGAATTAGATCAAAGGCTTTTTATGATGTGGAAACAGGTCCCAGCAACTGCCAAGGATTGTTGTTTAAACGATAGAGTTGTGCCAAATTTTATTCCAAGGTTTCTGACCACGTTTACTGTGTTTGGAGGGGGAGTAGTATCTTCTGGCCACCAGAAAATGTGTATAATACCAAAAGCAAAGGTTATGGATAAAATGCTATTCAGCTTCTTCCATATGAGCATCCAAAGCTACTTAACAGGAGGGCAAAGGAAAAATATATGTAAGAGATCACTTTTGACTTGCGAACAAGACCAGCATTTTGCATTATCAATCAACTTAAATTTGTGAAGCTCTGCGGGGATACGGATGAGCCTATTATAAAAATAATATAGTGTTTGCGTTGTACTTGCTGAGTTAGATGAAGTATGAATTTTAGCACAAATGGATTCCCGTGTCTGGAGAGAGATCTCCTGATTAAGATCCGCTTCCCATGCAAGCTCCACCTTGGTTTTAGTCCTCAAATCAGAGGTGCGAGACAAAATCCTGTATACACCAGGAGCTTTCATATGAGAGGAAAAATCTAAATCAATGGGTGAGAGTTGGCTTACTGGTACAGGGAGAGAAGCTTGAGTGAGGAGAGGAAGAAGAAGAGTTCTAAAATGAAGGTAATGTGTAACATGAAACGAAGATATGTCATACTTTTTCTGAATCTCATTCAAATCCATAAGAGAGCCGTACTTGAGTATAATAATGACTCTGTTAATCCACTCTCCCCCTGAGAGAACTCTGTCATTTAGTTTCAGGTGTTTATTGTACCAAAGGGGGGTTTGCAAAAAAAATCTATGCAGGAATTAGAAGAGACTATTAAAGATTTAGCAACTGCTATAGAGTGGATAAGTATTGGAGAGAAAAAGGCCTTAGGGGGTTGAGAGAGAAGAACCGCCTTGTTAAATGAAAATGGTGTACATTGAGCCTGTTCCAGTTGGCCCCAAGTAGTCAATTATTCTTGCGGAGTTAGTAAAAGGGAGGTCCAAATTTGTTTCAACGTAATGGCAGAATGATATCATCTAGGATTCGGAAAATTGACCCCTCCATTTTATTTTGATTGTTGCAGATGACCTAATAATATTCTAGGCTTGCGATTGTTCCATGAGAATTTGATGAGAGAGCGATTAATAGTTTTGAAGAAAGAGAGTAGGATGGATATTGTTAACATAGATAAATAAAGTGTGACTATTGGTAGCAACATCATCTTAATTGTTGCCAGTCTACCCCACCAGGACAAATATAACGAGGACCAACCCTCTATTAGTAAAGATTTCATTTAGATTAATTTGAGTAGTTTTTTTAATGTTATTTGTATATAAAATACCTAAACATTTTATACTTTTGAATTCCATGTAAACCCTGTGCCTTTGAACATATCTGGAAGGCAGTATTTCTTTAGAGGTAGGATCTCTGATTTGTCTATATTAAGTTTATACCCAGAAACTATGGCGTATTTGTGTAATAGTGAGAAAAATTCTAGAACATATTTGATTGGGTTAGTAAGGTATAACAAAATATCATCTGCATAATTTGTGAATTTAATGTCTATATGTTTAATTTGGAAACTTGTGAATTGTGAAGAACGGCAATTTTTTTCCATAAAGGGTTCTAGGGATTATATAAATATTAGTGGGGATAAGGACAGCCTTGTCTATTCCTCTTATGGAGGGAAAAGTAACTAGATTGTTGACAATTAATCCAAATAGAGGTGGAATGATCTGAATATAATAACTTAATATATTGAAGGATATGGGGACTAAAGCTGTGCCATTTCAATCCTCTGAAAATGAACTCCCAGTTCACATGATAAAATGCCTTTTCTGCATCTAGTGGTATGGCTGCCACAAGGGAATTCAATTTGGAGGCCAAATCAATTATGTTAAGGGAAGTTCTAGAGTTGTGTGTTATCGAGAAACCCTTTACTAACCCCGATTGATGTATATCAACTAAGTCAGGGACAACTTGGTTAATACGGAGTGCAAATAGTTTAGCAAAAATCTTACAGTCCATATTAATCAAATAAATAGGTCTGTAATTACTGCACTGAGAGGGATCTTTGCCTTTCTTAGGGATCAAACAAAGCATGGATTGAGTGAAAGATCCATGTGTCCTTCCCATGGTTAATACATGGGTAATAAGAAGCAACAGATTAGGAATCAGCAGTTGTTTGAAATGTAGAAAAAAGTTCACAGAGAATCCATCAGGCCCAGGAGTTTGTCTTTTGGGAGGTGAGTCTTGGCATTTAAAATGTCTCACTCTGAAATTGGAGTGTCCAAAGAGGATAGATCAATATTATTTTCAGGTGACTTAGGAATAGAAAGAAGGCATCTGTCTGGTCCTGTGAAGGGGAAGACTCAGGGGTATATAAATTGTTGTAGAAATCTGTGACGCATTCAAGTATTTTAGAATCACTAACATGCCTAACCCCAGCAATGTCTGTTATAGCGACAATTTTAATCTTTTGCTTTTTAATCTTAAGGTAATTTGCCAGAGATTTGATCAGATGTAAAAAAAACACATTTTGGAAGATAGAATATAATTCCTTGACCTAAACAACATACAAAATATAATACAATATAATGTACTTGCAGCCTGTCAGATTCAACATAAATGACAGATGATTTTCTTTGTTTTTTATTTTATTTTTAATGTTATTTATTAGTAGTTTATATTCTTTATATAGAACACTGAGTGTCTATACCAATTCAAATGTTCAAGACGAAGTCTGACATTTACACTTTTAGAATTCTATTGCCTAATACATGTTTTGTCACTGTGCTATCATTTTATTTCTTGTTTTCACAGTGTATACTGAAATCCAAAATATATACAAATTCCTAATTCATTGAGTAGAGAAAAACATTTACAGACTAAAAACGACATTCAATATTAGCACGGTCTCGCACAATTACTTGGCATCCAACGTTATCACAGACTTCAGTGCCCGGGGCCCGTTTTTTGATTAGCATTGACACCATTTACCATTTGTTTAACGGAGAATTTTGATTTATGATAAGGTTCTGACTGAACCATATACATGGCTTCCTGATGAAGGGTCATCAGCCGAAACGCGCATAGGATTTAACAGAGATTTAACAAAAAAATGTAAAGCCATGCTATTATTGAATGTTGTTTTTAGTCTGTACATGTTTTTCTCTACTCAATGAATTAAGAATTTGTATATATTTTGGATTTCAGTATACACTGTGAAAACAAGAAATAAAATGATAGCACAGTGACAAAACATGTATTAAGCAATAGAATTCTAAAAGTGTAAATGTCAGACTTTGTCTTGAAAATTTGAATCTCTGAATTGGTATAGACACTCAGTGTTTTTTTTTTGTCCTCATTCGCCTTTAACCCTCTTGAGAAAAAATCCAACCGCCATTCGTAACCTTACTGATTGAGCTCAGGAGTCTTTGGCATTCTTATGTTGACTCAAGCAAGGGTACGTTTAATAGGCAGGAAGAATATCAAGGGGTGGGGTTAGGTTTTTACTCCAACTCGATCTTTACAGACCTGATGGACCATATCAATGACCTGGGAGCATACAGTAGTCCAAGGAGTGACCAAAAAGGCATAATCATAGGACCCGGGAAAAAACAAAAAACCCAGGCTCTCTATCTCCACTGAATCAGTAAGTCCCAAAACGCAATTTGTTTCTCACTGCAGGAGCTAGCCATGTCCATCTTGGATAATTCACATAGTGAGATCAGCCATTCTGAGTGGTTTGGTGCAACTGGATCCACCCAATACTTGCAGATTTGTCTCCTAGCCATTAAGATTGCATAGAATATTAAAGATCTAGCAGGTCCAGTAATGCATTGAGGCCGAAGATAATTAGGGGCAGATTTATGTCTAATAATACTTTCAAGATGGACTCAAGAGTATTCTTCAAATTTTCCCAAAAGGGCTGGATGGAAGGACAATCCTTAAACATACGAATGTCTGATGCTTCAGGCATCCCACATTTATTGCATACTTTCCCTTTCAAAAATATTTATAACTTAAGAGGGGATAAGTATGCTCTATGGACCGTAAACAAATGATTCCGCTTCAACCAAGCAGGTTTAACTACTCTATGAAGAGCTTTGAATGAGTCCAGCCATACGAGATCACACTGTGTATCCATCTGCTCTCCCCATAACTCATCTGCAAGTTTAAAAACTCCATCCACTTCCTCCTCAATTGCCCAATACCACACTGAGACCTCCCTTTTACCCACAGGTCTCGCCACTAGCTGTTCTTCCAGGTTACTGCCCTTCCCAAATGATGTATTGCGACTAACCTGGGCTTGAACCCAGCTTTTCATCTGGATATACTTGAATCTGGAAAGGCCTGTCCCTACTCTCTCACAAAGATCTTCCCAGGAGAAAAAAACCCATCATTCAACAGCTCTCCCCATGCTATGATCCCAGAGTCTCTCACTGGTTTTATCAGACTATCCTGGAAGCATACGGGTGTACCTGGGGAGTGCCACAGTGGCACTAAATTTGAGAAGTAGTTGAGCCCCACCTTGTTTCTTATTATGGTCCAACTTTTAACCATCGTGTGGAGAACTTTCAGTTTAATTTAAAAAAAAAATGTTTGGTCACTGAACATAAACAAAACACCTTCCTCCGATAACCCTGCCCCCCTTAACATAGCCCGAAACATCTCTCCTCCCCTTGTACTTGTGGGCATTTTCCACAGCACTCTTGAATGTGAGAGCTGAAATGCCCAGGCATAATATTGCAAGTCGGGCAGCGCCAATCCTCCCTTGTCCCTCTTCAGCCTGAGCTTCTTCCATGCCAACCTAGTAGATCTGTACTTCCAGATAAAGGAATTTACCTCTCGTTGAACTTTTTCTCTCTGGTGTTTGTCAAAAAACAGCGGGATGGTATTAAAAAGAAATGTGAGCTTAGGCAGGATTGACATTTTTACTAAATTAACCCTCCCCAAGATGGATAATGGGAGGTGAGCCCACGATTTCATCTGCTTTTGACATTCTTTAAAGACTCGATCGAGGTTATATTCTGCAATTTTCCCTACCTCCTGTACAATTCTAACCCCCAAATATCGCATAGTAGACCCTATTTGAAGTTGTGTGTCTCTTATATTCCATTCCCTAACCTGAAACTTGGCAAAATTCCTCCGCACGTTTAATAACTGTTGGAAAAGCTGTGTACAAGTCAGCTGTTAGAATCAGGATATCATCTGCATACAGGGCCACCCTCCTCTCCCACTCTCCAAATTTAAAAGAAGCGATGTTATGATCTTCCCTAAGTATCTGTGCAAATGGTTCTACATTCATGTTGAAGAGCAACGGGGATAGAGGACAGCCCTGTCTCGTGCCCCTGGTGATTTTAAAGACATCTTTCAAGGTTCCATTCACTAGTAAACTAGCTGTCGGGCCTGGTATATCAGGTTTATGGTACGACAACATTTATCTCCCAGGTTACATTTTCTCATTACCTCAGACAGGTATCCCCAGTTTACCCTGTCAAAGGCCTTAGTTGTGTCTAAGGTTAGAACTGCCAGGGGGAGTGTAAAAGTGGAGGCAATATCAATTGCGCCAACCAGGTCGTAGGTGAGATCTGCTAATTGACACCCTTTAACAAAGCCCTTTTAATCTGGGTGGAGAATACTATCAGCCACCACCCCCAGCCTATTTGACAAGATGGAAGCAAAAAAAGTATAATCATTGTTCAGAAGTGATATTGGTCGATATGACCCACAGTTAATTGGGTCTTTACTGGGTTTCAAAATCAATACCACTGTTGCCTGACTCCACAAACTGGGGGGGGTTTTCTCCCTTCAAAAGTATGTTGTTATATACTTTGGCCAGTACTGGGATGATAATCTCTTTTAGGGATCGATATAGTTCTCCTTGAAGCCCATCCGTGCCAGCCGCCTTCCCTCTTTTGGACTGATCCATGACCCTCCTTACTTCCTCTTCTGTTATTTCCCGTTCTAAATCTGTTTTTTGATCATCCGTGATAGTTGGTAGGATGACCTTCTCCAACCACCTTTTTCTTTTATCACTGTCTTCAATGATAGACTCATTGTAGATATCTTGGAAGAAGTCGCGAAAGGCCATGCCGCTATCTCTATTTGAGGAACGCGAGGATTGCTCGTCATCTACTCTTATCTCTTTTATGTGATTTCGTGCCTGATCTGTTTTAGCTTTCCAGGCAAGTAGTTTCCCTGCCCCTTCCCCAAATTCAAAATGGGAAATTTTGCTTGCTTCCCATCTGCGAGTTATTCTCTCTTGGAGAATGCACTTTAACTGTTTTTTAAGCTTTTCCAGTTTATCCAGATCCTCTTTCGAGCCGATACCTGTTTGTCTATTCAGTTTGTACTCAATTGCCTTCATCTCTGCTTCTAAGCCCAAGGTGGCTTCCCTAAATTTTCGTTTTCTAAAACTGGCTCTATTGGTGATACAGCCTCTCCAAAAAGCTTTCAACGTATCCCAAACCACGGAAATATTGGCTGTATCCAAATTATTGTCAAGGAAGTGTTTAGTTTCCGAGAGGAGGAAAATAATTTCATCCTCCTCAAGCAGTATGGTTCGGTCGAGAGACCAGGATCTAGTCTGCTGTTGTTGTGTAAAATCTAAGCTTAAAAGAATTCCAGAATGGTCAGAGAGATGCGACGGAAGATATTCAATATCTTTGAGATTGTAACTAATCAAGGCATAGTCAATTCTGGAGTTATGTTTATATTTCAAGTTTCTAAACGAAACTCCCAGTTGGTCACCTGCCCGTTCCCTCCATATATCAGATAGGCCTAATTGGTCCATGGTTGTCAGGAGCAGCTGCTGAGATTTAGAAGGGACTGCTGCCCTACAATTTGGTGATTTGTCCAACTTAGGATTTAACACTATATTAAAATCACCTACCCAGATTACTAGATCTGGGAAGTCGATAAGATGGAGACGGATGGCATTGAGATATGAGACATCATCCTGATTGGGTCCATAATATCCCACTAAGTAGAAGAATATGCCCCCTAAAGAGATCCTCAGAATAAGCCATCTACCACTATGGTCTTCCCTATATTCCAATATTTGGCCCCTGGCTTGTTTTTTAAATAAAAACAACACCCCTTTGATATTTGCCGTCTGATTGGTGCAAATAGAGACATCTACCCATTTCTGACTTTTTAGCATTTCTTTGGTCTCAGTCTTAAGAAGATGGGTTTCCTGGATGACAATGACCTGCGCCGGAGAGTCTTTTAAATATTATAGAATTCTCGCTCTTCTTCCCTTCGTGCGCAGGCCATTGACATTCCAATACAGAATCTGCAGAGAAGACATATTATTGCTTCCTTTACCATGGCAGATATCCCCCTAACTTTCTGACCCCCGCGGCCTAGCCCTAGCCGTTCCTGACCACAAACGGCCATATGCACTCCATCCCTCAGATCACTCCTGATCATTGACATAAGTAACACTGGCAGGGTCTTGATGAATGAGGAATGTTTTGCCTTTACCCCACTGTGCCCCCCTCCAATCTCCCCCCACCCCTTGGGAAACCCTTCCCCCTTTACTCTGGGCTGGTGTATGACCAATTTTACGTCCTATAGCCTCTCTCTCCCATCCCCTTTTCCCATATGTTGTGTCGTGCCATTATGCTCCTGAATAACTGTGAAAAAAAAAAAAAAATAACCGCACAGTGTATTTTAAATGTGTTTTTTTAGATGTGTTATCTCTATATTTCCCCTTTTTCATTTTTTTTTTGTTTTCCTTTCCTTCCTTCTTCTTTCCTTCTTTTCTCTTATTTTTTTTTACCTCATTTCCCTTTTTTCCCTTTTTGTTATTTAACGCTTTCGTCCTTTCTCCTTGCCCCTTTCTCTTTTCCCTATAACTTGGTACTTGGTACTTGGCTAATAAGTTTCATTCTATTTTATTACATGCCTTCCTAGATTTCATTTTCTTTGCAAATGCTAGTCCTGAGACACATATAAAAGATACATATTAAAGAATTGAAAAAGAATTAGAAGGAACTCAATCCCACATAGGCAGCCTACTCTGGATACAATACCGCCAAGGACCCAATAGGAAAAAACTCAAGACAGACCTACCATACCGTACCCTAATCCTTCCTTCCCGGGAGATGCATTGCTTAGAGATTCTAGTAACTCATCTGCCTCATATGGTGATCTGATATTATACATCTTGTTGTTAAACATTATTTTTAGGAAAGCTGGGAATTTTTGTTGGACTGTAGCACCGATTTTCCTAAATTTTTCCATCCTTTGACCCAATTCCCACTGGTGCTCAAGTGTGGCTTTAGCAAGATCTGAGCACACCTGAAAAGAAAAATCACTGCCCCTTAAAGATTTAACTATCAGAGCCAAATTCAAAATCTTCTCCTTAACTGCATAAGTAAGGAAATTGATAAGAATCTTCCTAGGTTTGGTTCTACTAGGATTGAGGCGAAAAGGATCCCTATGGATTCTCTGTATATCCTTTTCAAAGAAGTCCGCCGACTCCTCAAGTGTTAAAGACTCCTTAAGCAGTGTAACAACGAATGTCTTAATGTCTACCCCTTCCTTACCCTCTGGGATCTTCAAAAGTCATAGATTGTTTCTACGAGAATTGATTTTGAATGACTCCACTCTGTCCCGTAAAGCATCTCCATCTCTACGTAAAGTTAGAATTTTTCCCTCTGCTGACCCCAGATTCGCCTTGAGCTCATCAACCGAGTTCTCCAAAGATTCCGTCCTTGAATTTAATAAATCCACTTTTTTTCCAAGGATTTCGCATGCCTCTGTAATCTCGGTCTGGTTATCTGCAGAAACTGCAAAACAATGTTTTATGTCTACTTTTAGGGATGCAAATAGAACTTCTATCGGGCTCCCAGATGACCGGGTACTCTCTACCGCTCCTTTTTTGGATCTCTTCGCTCTGTCCCTGTTGCTTAGTCTGCTGTTCCAGGGTTTCCTCAGACACCTCTGTTGGCCTAGGTACTAAGGCTAGTGTGGAGGGTAGTGTAGAGGTTTCAGTTGTGATAGAGCAGGTATTCATGAGCGTAGACATACTGCTAGAGGTTGCGGGGAGCTCTTTGGGTTTCATGGTGGCATAGATTTTATCGGTAGCAACAAGAACCTGAGATTCGGGGGTCTCCCCTTGTTTTGAAATAGTCAGGACCTGAGGCTGTACCCTAAAGAATGAGCATAAAGATGGTGTAACTCTAATAGTATTATGTAGGGTGGATCCTTTTTTTCTACCTCCCTTTATGCTCCTTCCCTTCACCTGATAATTCTGAAAGGCTGTCTTGTGGGCTGAGAAAGTTTCCCCCTTAACTTTTTCTTCCTGATATTGCACCCCCAATGACTCTTTTATCTATTTAGGGGCACTCTGCTCTTTATCCTGTCCCACAAGGCTGCCACCTTGTCTAGCTATACCTTTTCCACGTTTCCCCCTCCTCCTGCCACCTCTCTTGCCAGCACTTGCTTTGAGGCAGACTGCTTCGATGTCCTCCTCACGGACTACTGATCGAGAGCCCTCTTGTAAAGAGGGGATCTCACACTTACCACCACCACCACCACCGTTGCTCTCCTCATTCTTCTCTGCCTGGGCCTCTTCTCAACCAACCGCTCGAGCAAAGAAGTCGCTGATACCGCCGTTGGCGCTTGTTCTGCCTCTGCCGCTATTCACCCGGAGGAGACCGTGGGTTCAGCTCTGCGACCGCCTCACAACTCCAGGGCGGGTCCAGACCAGCGTGGCAAGGGGAGTAGACGCAGGGCACCAAGAGATATGGCGGGGGTCCCGAAACACATCGGAAAAGACTCCTCGCTCAAAAGGCCGTGACAGGTAAGGAAAATCAAACGGTTCTTCTGTCCTTGACACTCGGCACTCGTGGCTATCTCCAAACTGGGGAGCGAGAGAGCGCTGCCTCGGGACGTGCGCTACCGCTCAACTAGCGATTCAGAAAAGGGGGTGGTGATGAACAGAGTGCCTGAATTAAGCAGACCACTCTTACCCAGTCCAAAGATCAGGGCTTGATCCATCACCGTTTTTTAGCTCACTGCTACATCCCAGCTCAGAACTTGGCTATATGCAAATTAGTCTGTTCCTGTCCCAGTGCATGATGGGAACAGGGCAAACCAAACTACCAAGCCAATTCTTATACTGGGAAGGAAACAAGCTACCGGGGACCGGTTTCTGGCATTTCAGCCTCGTCGGCCCGGCTTGCTTGAATCCTGATGGTGCAATGAGCAAGGGACTCACATCTGAGTATACCCTTCCACGCTTATGGTGGACAAAATGATTCAGAAAAGGAGGTGGTGATGAACAGAGTGCCTGAATTAAGCAGACCACTCTTACCCAGTCCAAAGATCAGGGCTTGATCCATCACCGTTTTTTAGCTCACTGCACCATCCCAGCTCAGAACTTGGCTATATGCAAATTAGTCTGTTCCTGTCCCAGTGCATGATGGGAACAGGGCAAACCAAACTACCAAACCAATTCTTATACTGGGAAGGAAACAAGCTACCGGGGACCGGTTTCTGGCATTCCAGCCTCGTCGGCCCGGCTTGCTTGAATCCTGATGGTGCAATGAGCAAGGGACTCACATCTGAGTATACCCTTCCACGCTTATGGTGGACAAAATGATTCAGAAAAGGGGGTGGTGATGAACAGAGTGCCTGAATTAAGCAGACCACTCTTACCCAGTCCAAAGATCAGGGCTTGATCCATCACCGTTTTTTAGCTCACTGCACCATCCCAGCTCAGAACTTGGCTATATGCAAATTAGTCTGTTCCTGTCCCAGTGCATGATGGGAACAGGGCATACCAAACTACCAAGCCAATTCTTATACTGGGAAGGAAACAAGCTACCGGGGACCGGTTTCTGGCATTTCAGCCTCGTCGGCCCGGCTTGCTTGAATCCTGATGGTGCAATGAGCAAGGGACTCACATCTGAGTATACCCTTCCACGCTTATGGTGGACAAAATGATTCAGAAAAGGGGGTGGTGATGAACAGAGTGCCTGAATTAAGCAGACCACTCTTACCCAGTCCAAAGATCAGGGCTTGATCCATCACCGTTTTTTAGCTCACTGCACCATCCCAGCTCAGAACTTTGCTATATGCAAATTAGTCTGTTCCTGTCCCAGTGCATGATGGGAACAGGGCAAACCAAACTACCAAGCCAATTCTTATACTGGGAAGGAAACAAGCTACCGGGGACCGGTTTCTGGCATTTCAGCCTCGTCGGCCCGGCTTGCTTGAATCCTGATGGTGCAATGAGCAAGGGACTCACATCTGAGTATACCCTTCCACGCTTATGGTGGACAAAATGATTCAGAAAAGGGGGTGGTGATGAACAGAGTGCCTGAATTAAGCAGACCACTCTTACCCAGTCCAAAGATCAGGGCTTGATCCATCACCGTTTTTTAGCTCACTGCACCATCCCAGCTCAGAACTTGGCTATATGCAAATTAGTCTGTTCCTGTCCCAGTGCATGATGGGAACAGGGCAAACCAAACTACCAAGCCAATTCTTATACTGGGAAGGAAACAAGCTACCGGGGACCGGTTTCTGGCATTTCAGCCTCGTCGGCCCGGCTTGCTTGAATCCTGATGGTGCAATGAGCAAGGGACTCACATCTGAGTATACCCTTCCACGCTTTTGGTGGACAAAATGATTCAGAAAAGGGGGTGGTGATGAACAGAGTGCCTGAATTAAGCAGACCACTCTTACCCAGTCCAAAGATCAGGGCTTGATCCATCACCGTTTTTTAGCTCACTGCACCATCCCAGCTCAGAACTTGGCTATATGCAAATTAGTCTGTTCCTGTCCCAGTGCATGATGGGAACAGGGCAAACCAAACTACCAAGCCAATTCTTAATTCTTGGACTGGGTAAGAGTGGTCTGCTTAATTCAGACACTCTGTTCATCACCACCCCCTTTTCTGAATCGTTTTTGGCCACTATAGGTGTGGCAGGGTATACTCAGACATGAGTCCCTTGCTCACTGCTCCATCAGGATTCAAGCAAGCCGGGCCGACGAGGCTGAAATGCCAGAAACCGGTCCCCGGTAGCTTGTCTCCTTTCTGGTGAAGAATTGGCTTGGTAGTTTGGTCTGCCCTGTTCCCATGATGCACTGGGCCAGGGACAGACTAATTTGCATATAGCCAGGCTCTGAGCTGGGATGGGCAGTGAGCTAAATAACGGTGATGGATCAAGCCCTGATCTTTGGACTGGGTAAGAGTGGTCTGCTTAATTCAGACACTCTGTTCATCACCACCCCCTTTTCTGAATCGTTTTTGGCCACTATAGGTGTGGCAGGGTATACTCAGACATGAGTCCCTTGCTCACTGCTCCATCAGGATTCAAGCAAGCCGGGCCGACGAGGCTGAAATGCCAGAAACCGGTCCCCGGTAGCTTGTCTCCTTTCTGGTGAAGAATTGGCTTGGTAGTTTGGTCTGCCCTGTTCCCATGATGCACTGGGCCAGGGACAGAATAATTTGCATATAGCCAGGCTCTGAGCTGGGATGGGGCAGTGAGCTAAATAACGGTGATGGATCAAGCCCTGATCTTTGGACTGGGTAAGAGTGGTCTGCTTAATTCAGACACTCTGTTCATCACCACCCCCTTTTCTGAATCGTTTTTGGCCACTATAGGTGTGGCAGGGTATACTCAGACATGAGTCCCTTGCTCACTGCTCCATCAGGATTCAAGCACGCCGGGCCGACGAGGCTGAAATGCCAGAAACCGGTCCCCGGTAGCTTGTCTCCTTTCTGGTGAAGAATTGGCTTGGTAGTTTGGTCTGCCCTGTTCCCATGATGCACTGGGCCAGGGACAGACTAATTTGCATATAGCCAGGCTCTGAGCTGGGATGGGGCAGTGAGCTAAATAACGGTGATGGATCAAGCCCTGATCTTTGGACTGGGTAAGAGTGGTCTGCTTAATTCAGACACTCTGTTCATCACCACCCCCTTTTCTGAATCGTTTTTGGCCACTATAGGTGTGGCAGGGTATACTCAGACATGAGTCCCTTGCTCACTGCTCCATCAGGATTCAAGCAAGCCGGGCCGACGAGGCTGAAATGCCAGAAACCGGTCCCCGGTAGCTTGTCTCCTTTCTGGTGAAGAATTGGCTTGGTAGTTTGGTCTGCCCTGTTCCCATGATGCACTGGGCCAGGGACAGACTAATTTGCATATAGCCAGGCTCTGAGCTGGGATGGAGCAGTGAGCTAAATAACGGTGATGGATCAAGCCCTGATCTTTGGACTGGGTAAGAGTTGTCTGCTTAATTCAGACACTCTGTTCATCACCACCCCCTTTTCTGAATCGTTTTTGGCCACTATAGGTGTGGCAGGGTATACTCAGACATGAGTCCCTTGCTCACTGCTCCATCAGGATTCAAGCAAGCCGGGCCGACGAGGCTGAAATGCCAGAAACCGGTCCCCGGTAGCTTGTCTCCTTTCTGGTGAAGAATTGGCTTGGTAGTTTGGTCTGCCCTGTTCCCATGATGCACTGGGCCAGGGACAGACTAATTTGCATATAGCCAGGCTCTGAGCTGGGATGGGGCAGTGAGCTAAATAATGGTGATGGATCTAGCCCTGATCTTTGGACTGGGTAAGAGTGGTCTGCTTAATTCAGACACTCTGTTCATCACCACCCCCTTTTCTGAATCGTTTTTGGCCACTATAGGTGTGGCAGGGTATACTCAGACATGAGTCCCTTGCTCACTGCTCCATCAGGATTCAAGCACGCCGGGCCGACGAGGCTGAAATGCCAGAAACCGGTCCCCGGTAGCTTGTCTCCTTTCTGGTGAAGAATTGGCTTGGTAGTTTGGTCTGCCCTGTTCCCATGATGCACTGGGCCAGGGACAGACTAATTTGCATATAGCCAGGCTCTGAGCTGGGATGGGGCAGTGAGCTAAATAACGGTGATGGATCAAGCCCTGATCTTTGGACTGGGTAAGAGTGGTCTGCTTAATTCAGACACTCTGTTCATCACCACACCCTTTTCTCAACTAGCGGGCGCCATGTTTCCCATATATACACTCAGTGCTCTATATAAAGAATATAAACTACTAATAAATAACATTAAAAATAAAATAAAAGCCAAAAGATTCATCTGTTGTTTATGTTCAATCTGACAGGCTGCATCTATATTATATTGTATTGTATTTTGTATGTTGTTTAGGTCCAGGAATTATATTCTATCTTCCTAAATGTGTTTTTCTTACACATGATTTACTCTCCCTGGTTTAGGAAAATTAGTCACGGTACCCTTATCTTTACAAACAATTAGCCAGCCTTATTCTGACCTCCATACATCTTAGCATTAAACTTAAGCAAACTTTCACAGGAGTTGTTCGAAGACTGTTTGTTGTATTGCATTTTTGCCCTAACAAGTTTAGACAGAGTGCCAGTGTGGTTTGAAGAAAGTATTCATGTTCTAAGGATTTAATTTGATCAATAAGCAGTGTTGACTCCTTACATCTCTTCCTCTTTTTTTTACAACATAATCTATAGTGAATCCCCTGGCCATTGCCTTAAATGCATCTCAGACAAAAATCATCTTTGAGTCTCAGGGGAGGTTATTATTATATAATCCTGTGCAAATGATGTAAAATGTACTGTAAATTGATTGTCCTGTAAAAGAATATTAATAAATCTCCATCTATGTGAAGTGGGCGTAGGAGTGGGGTAATCCAGGCCTACTATGACTGGGGTGTGGTCTGAAATAAGTATTGAACCCATCTTGGCGTATGTCCAAAATTGTAGAGTAAGTTGTATAAAAACAATATAATCTATTCTCGAGTGGGATCTGTGCAGAGGGGAGAAACAGAGAACTCTAGAGCATCCAGGTGAAAGACTCTCCAAACATCTAACAGCCCTCTAGTGATAGCTTTGTGAAAGGTCTTATGCATTTTGTTTGGAATAAACTTATTTTGAGATTTTCGATCTAAAAAGGGGTCCGTAAGTTGATTACAGTCACCACCTAGTATGAGATTTTCAGATGTGTGAGTGGAAAGAAGAGCGGAGAATGCATTCCAAAATACTAAGGGGTCCATTAGGATGATGGGCCGGCTTTGTCCGCCCATCATCCTAGCGGGGATTGGGACCGCCCGCCATAAGGGCGGTGGTCCTGTGGCATTAGGATGTGCCCGCCACAGTGGTGGGCACATCCTGCATTTGTAGCATTGTCGCCCGCCACAATGCTAGAAATGCATTTCAGCATTTGCATATACAAAGCGGCAGGCACCGCGCGGTGCCTGCCGTTTTGTTTATGCAAATGTGGGGGGTACCACAGGTACCCCTCGTGTGCAGCCCCCACCCCTCCTTCATTCTGGGGGCCCGCATGGGGCCCCCAGAGTAAAGACCGCATGCATTTCCGTGGCTGCATTGCCGCCACGGAAAGGCATTGTAAAATGCCCATGCTAATATGGCTGGCGGTGTCTGATAGACACCGCCACCATATTGTTCCTTTTCCGCCCCGGCCGCAAGGCAACTGGTGGGGGCAATCCGCCGGACATCCTAATGGGCCCCTAAATCTACACCATTAGGACCATAAACATTACAGATAGAAAATTGAGTATCTCTTATCTTAATCTCTAATAGAAGCCATCTATCATTGTCATCTTTGGCCTCATTCAGCAAATGAATACATAATGATTTATGAAATAATATTACAACACCATTCTTATTATTAACAGCTGGGGAGCAAATAACATTCCCAACCCATTGCTTACGCAAGGAATTTAAGTCCTGTTCTTTAAGATGCGTTTCTTGTAATAAAGCTGCTTGACATTTAAACCTCAATAAATGAAACAACACTCTTTGTTTTTTGACTGGGTTACAAATTGCTTTAATGTTACAAGAAACAATTCTTAAACCACTCATCAAAGAGATACATGCAGTGCTATTAAAGATCAAATAAGAAACCAGTAGGGACTATAAGATGTAGCAAACCAAAATGATTTTATGAAAAAGTAGTGGAGATCCAATTAAACAACATTACCCACAGACCAAAAAGTTATTGTAGCAAAGATTGTAAGAAAGAATTTAAAATAAAATGTAGAGGTTAGTTTAAAAGGACATAGGCATCCTCCCATCCAACTAAAACCATGTGAAAGTAATAGAAAAACAGAATTTCTTATAGAAACGTATGCTGCAAAACAAAGAAGAAAGAGAAAAAGGAGAGATAAGAAAGGAGGTGGAATAAGAGATGGAGAAAAAGCGATAAAGGTATGAGGAGAATACAAACTCCTCAGACAAACATATGCAAAAGAGATGACAAAAAGCCAGAGAGCTTTAGCCATGCAAGTAAAGAGCAAAAACAGATAATGTCAAACAGACGGGGGAACGAGAACAATAAATTCCGCCTTTAAATGGAACCATCGAGATAAAGAAAAGATTGATTACAAAAACAAAAAATGGGAAGACATTGTGAAAAAATAGAAAAACTTGACCAACACGGCACCATAAGCACTTACCATGGAATAGGAAAACAGCACATCAGGACAAAACGTGGACATTGGATACGTATACAATAATGAACAGATACACCATCATTGATACAAGAGGAATTTGTGGTCCAGCAATAAAAAGAAAGAGAAATCAGTTGTTAGGTTACGAAAAAGAAAAAAAAAAAATTAAGCTTTAGTTAGTTCCATGTCTTCTCCTTTATGCACATTATTGGACTTGGACCTTTTTGCAGGGTCATCCCAGAACGTTTTACCTCCCTAATGTATTTTTTCTGACCTGCTGTTGGTGGTTTTATGACTCTGGCCACTTTATCACTGCTGATCAGTGTGCTAAGGTGCTTAGGTGCATGTGCTCTCTAAGGTAAACTTGGTAAGATTGGTCTACACCTGTTTGGCATATTTATTTTACCCATCAGTCCCCTGTACAGTGGTATTTCATATACCCAGGGCCAGTAAATTAAATGTTACTGGTGGGCTTGCAGCACTGATTGCGCCACCCACCAAAGTAGCCTTTCACACCTGCCTCAGGCCTTTGCCACTGCAAGGCCACTGCAAGGCCTGTGCACACAGTTTACTACTGTTGTGATGTGGCACATAAAGTGGTTGCCCCTTTTACTACATATCAGTCACCCCTAAGGTAGGCCCTTGCTAACCTTATGGGCAGGGTGCAGTGTATGGAAAAGGAAGGATATGTGCCTTAACCGTGGGCATGTCCTGTTAGTGACAAACAACCTATTAGGTGTCTCACTGCTGTGAGGCTACCCTCTTATAGATTTGCATTGGGGATTCACTGACATGTGCTTCAGTGGTAATTCCTGACATGAGAGAGGTAGCGTGATCAAGTTTGGTATGTTTGGAATAGTAGGGATACATCCTGCTTATTAGTGAAAGCAGATTTATTATTACTATTTTAGAAATGCTACTTTTACAAGTGGACATTTCTGTGTGCTATGTGTCTTTGTGCCTGCCTGATGTGTATGGACTGTCTGGTTCTGACTGGCAGGGGAGAGGGGATGTGAATTCACTCCAGCCAGTCCCTGGGGAGGGTTGAGGTGTGTCCTGCACTTGCCTGGGTGACTCAGTGCTAGGCTGAATAGACCTAGTCTGCATTTGGAGTGGTGAGAGTAGTAGCACCAGCACCTAAATATGGTTGTGCCTGCCTTCCACTATGATGGCTCTGCTCTCCTGTGCTGTGTCTGGAGCCAAGGCTTAAACTGTGAATGGAGGGTGTTGTGCACTTGTAACGGCTGTGACCCCATGTTTTTGAGATGCGTTTGGATCTGAACTGGAACAGTAGAAGATAACTCATGGACTGCAGTTTGCCAGGAGGAACTGCCTTTGGGGACTAAGGTCTTTCCTACTGGACGGCTGAAGGGACTGCCCTCTGCTAAGGAGCCCTGCGTGCTGGCCTGCCTGTTCACTGCTCCTGGGGACTGCTCTGTGCTTGTGAGTGCTGCACGTTCCCTTTATTTGTCTCCATGAGGGAGACAGACTGAGCGCTTTTAATTCTTCACCCAACATGGTGAGGACTGAGATCCTGAGGTCACTCAGATCTCGACAAAGCACTTGGTGAGTGGTGATTGCCAGACCCAGCACTGGTGAGCCCCACTGAGGAGCGCATGGTGGGTGCTCCCACCTTCAATTTCTCCAGCCCAAGGAGGGGGCTCAAACCTCCACATACAGTGAGCACAGATTGTGTTCGTGCCATGAGGATGCCCGAAGACTGCAGACACGCTGGAGATTTTGTGCCGTGGTTTTCAGCTGAGATGCGAGGAGCCACCATAAGTCAGGCGGAGGTGAAGCCTGGTTGTGGGCAGGGCCGACGACTGCGGAGCTGACAGAGGATTTGCTCTGTGCCCTGCCGTCCGCCTTCGAAATTTCCAGGCTGGAGCGGCTGCATCGCATAGTTGTGGGCAGCCGCGGTTCAGGAAGTCAGGAGGAATAGGCCCCAGCCAGCGTTCACCAGATCAATGAGACCAGGGAAGATCTCCTTCGAGGGGGGGTTGCCCTGACAGTGGGCCTGACTGCATGAGCCGTTATTGTTTGCTCCTGCTATGAGAGAGCAAGATCAGTGTCCGCAGCTGCACTGCTGGATCACGGCCAGCTGCCTGATGGACACAAACACTTTGAAAGCCCTTACTCTTGGAAGGGGAATTGCATTGAGAGCCAGGACTGGGCCCCCAAGTGCAACGTTAACCACATTCTCTGTGGTAGGCGGGCAGGTAGCCCATGAACCTATGAGGGGAGAGGCCCAATTACTGACTGGTGATTCAGGTGCCATATCTTACAGTTATTCCCTGATTTGTACATGTGGGTGATGTCACATTACCAAGGTTATGCATCATGGGTACAGTGATTAATGTGATGGGGGTGTGCACAATGCACAGTAATGATAAGGTTATGATGTGTGCACTCTACAAGAGCTTTATAGTGCACTACTGATGATGGTTATATCTAATACTTTTCCTAACATGTGCACACTACAGGTGGTTAGTACGGTGCTCTGTGGATGATATGTTTATGTAGTGCTATGCTAAGTTCAGTCCATACCAGTAGCTACTGGGTTGTGCTAACTGATGATTGTGACAGTGACCCCATTTGCCTAATGATTTATGTAATCCCTGTGAAGTCCTGATCAGTGCCGGCTGGCACCGTGCAATATATGTGATTGTGATCTAATGAGTTTTTATGGATAATGCAAAGGCTATTTTAATATAACCTTACCTGGAGTTTCTTTTGTGGTGTGCCCAGTGAGTCACTGCTGTGTGTGAGTGTGTGACGCAAACATTTTACACATTGCCTCTGGGATAGACCTGACTTCTCTGCCAAGCTACCAAGAGGGTGAGCAGAGGTTATCTTCAGAGTGTATCTCCCTTACCCTGACTAGAGTGGTGGGTTCTGCCTGGCCTAGGGTCATACCCTAGCCAACCAGGAACCCCATTTCTAACAATCATAAATACATTTCCTAAGTTCTGCAGGATCATCAAATGTGTTTGTCCTGACTTTGTATGTGACTTTCAAAAAACAAGGTTGAATAAAGCCATAAAGACCTTTCATGGAACGAAGCATTGGTATAAGAACCAAAAACTCCTTCCTGCAATTAGCAGTAGACTTTGAGACATCTTGACTGAAATCTTTTTTGGGGGCCAGACCATAACATTTGTTTACATTGCTTGGCCGCAGTGAGAACCATCATTAAGTCAGAACATTGAAGAAAATAAACAATTTTTCCCCGCAGTTTGTTTGAAGATGATGCGTGGAGAGAGCTGATCCTGTGAATCCTCTGAATACTGAGATCCGCAGGTTTCAGCAAGCCAACTATTTTTGGTATGTGAGTCTTCAAGAATTCAATTATGTCGGGCCCTCAGAATCTTCTGGAATGCCATAAATTCGTAAAGTGTGGCACGGATTACGATTTTCCAAATTTTCTGTCAGCTTCTTGAATTGAGTAACTTCTGTAGATAAGGTATATACCTTAGCAACAACATCCTGGGCATCACTAATTCTTTGTTCAACCTCTGAGAACCTTGTACTGATATGAACCCACTTATTCTCAATTCTTTGGAGTGATGCAGTAGTGTCTACCATGAAGGGTCATATATTCCTCAGCTCATCCATGATGTCCTCTAATGTCAGAGGTAACAGTCACTTGTTAGGAGAGGAAGGATCATTTTTAACCCTTTTATTAGCATTGCCTCCAGAGCCTTTGCGACCGTTGGTAGTGGAATTGATAGAGGCCAAAGATTTAGTTGAGTGCGCAGACTCCATATTTGTACAGGCCCGAGCACCACCAGGATACTCGATGCATTCCCTTAAATAGCCACCAAAGCAACAGATATATTTGATGCGCAACTACTGACGAGGAGAGATTAGTGACTAAGTGTTGTTAGGAATCACAACAAAAGCATGCCAAAAAGAGACATCCAATATATTCTTGACAGAGCTCCTTGAAGTGAGTCTGTCAGAAAAATATTACGAAAAAATGCCAAAAGAACAGCAATATCCATGAAAGAAGCAGGAAAGCGAAGAAAATATTAAATTACCTCAGCCTCTGTACTGTTTAAACACGCTGATCAGATGCAAACTCATTCATGAGGTGAGAAAAACAGAAAAAGAGTTGTGAAGCTCACAAAATGGCGGTCGGAGTAACGATCAAACTGGGAGCGGCAAGGAAAAAGCCCTAAATAGGTAATCAGACAGGGAAAAACTCTGAAAACCTACCTCGCCACCCTCGGGAACTTCCAATGCGTTTTCGTATATTTAATAAGTTGCCAGGTGCCGAATAGTCGTCATTCCCTTTATTACCTTTCCTCGATGCTCCAGAGGAACGCTAGGGAGTGGCCATCTTGATTCACTTCCGCCACAAACTCCCTCTTTCTGACTTCTGAATCTGGCTAAGGTGCTTCCAAAGCACTGATCGCTCTGTATAAGAGTACTCTGCTTTTGGTTATCCCAAAGAATGCTAGCTTACAAATCTTAATTCACAGTAGTTAATTAGCAAGAACTCAACCATAGTGTATAATTCATCCAAGATGTCCCTTAGCTTGTCTTGAAAATGCAAGAGTTTTGGCAGAAGACACACTTTTATAAAGAACAACTTCTGCTTAGGTGCTTAGGGCTTAAGTTCAGCTCCTTTGATAGTAGGACATTTGAGGAATATTCTACCACCTGCTCTTTTCATTTATCTCATAGGTTATAAGCTTGAACAGGCCACCATTTGGCCATCCACTAGGTCATCGTTTTAAATATTTGCAAGTTTTATATACTTATCTAGCAAAATTTGAAACACAGTTTATTTCGGTGCTTCTTGAACACATGTTTCATGCAACTCTTTAAAAAAATCTTTCCTTACCCAAACATGCAAGAGAAACATGCCTGTTAAAGTGAGCAATATTCCATGCCATTGTTTTAAATACAAAGATTGACATGTTGTTCAGCCTCTTGATTCCCTTACATGTGGCAGGTCTCTGGTCAGCATTCTGCATCACCAGACATATTTACATCCAACTTGGTTGGAATTGTGGTCATGATTAACAGGCATCAATAGACCTTCTGTGTTATCTAAAATACAGATTACCATATGGAGACATGCTGTGGATTTTCCCAGGTTTTACTATTCACCTCTTTCTGTTTCAAATAAACAAGCATCAGTTGGGTAACTTAGCCTTACTCTCAATTTCAGACTACAGTCATGTGATTGTGGAGAATTAGCAATGTATTTGAGCAGGTAGGTCTATCCCAATTATCAGACTCTCTTGTATCCTCAGATGGGATGGAACAACAATCCAGCTGAGCCATAAACACTAGGAGATCTTGTGAAAAGAAGATCATGTTTTCCTGTTGCTGACTTCTTCAGAGATATTCTTATATATGTTGTGGCCTCATACGTGTACATTGTCAATTATTTGTTTTTTATCTTCTTTTTAAGTATCACACTAATGATGATGTAGAGTATGGCAATTTACTAAGGCCTGGTTCCTGGAGATGGAAGAATTTCAAAAATGCATTGCCATCTATTCATGATGCCAACAATGAATCCCTCTGGTTATTCGGAGTTAGTCATCACTCGATTGATATTTTTGTTCTTACGTTTTAAGATCTCTGTTTCCCTTTTGTTTTTCTATAACCCTTCCTCAATACCTTCCTTCCTTCTGTCTTTGTTTTCCCCTTCTATTCCATATTTCCTCTCTTCCATCTTCCTTCTTTCATCACTTCCCTATTCCGTTAATTCTTCTATTCCGACCTTTCATAACCCTGCCCTTCCATCACAACCTCCCACTCTTCAGTGCTTCAAATCTACTTGTTTCCTCTTTCTCTTCTCCAACCTACCTCCTTCATTCCTTGCTTTCGACTTTACTTCCTTCCTTTTTACTTTTCCAGCCTCCTTTCATTCATCCCTCCACTCATTCTTCCCATTCACCTGGTTTTACTGGCATTACCCTTTCCTCCAATGCCCCCATTGACTCATTTGCTCACTTCTATTTACTTAATTCAACCTTATTTTCCTTGTTTCATTTATTCTCTTTTTTACTCATCCTTCCTTACGTTCTTACCATTTTCATATCTTCTTTTCTATGTTTATACAAGGTCCAACTTTATGGATTATTTACAAAATGTATATTACATTGACATTGATATTTCCCGGTGAAAACGCGTGAATGTGACACAATATTATGCGAACATGCGTTTCGGACTTTCCTACCACTGTTCACGAGCTTGTTCTTGATTGCTTTCCTGGAAAATTCACCCATGAGAATTTCATTAGGATGCATTAAATGTTCGTGGCAGACCGATTTGTCTCGAGGGTTTTAATGCGCCATGGTTTCGAACACCTACATTCTTTTTCGATCGTTTTAAGTTCATTAAGTATTCTGCTAATTGTGACTAAGTATAAGGCATTACGAAAACTGTATCCCATAGGAAAATGTTATAGCACAAAAAAATTGCAACTCGTTTGCTTAATCAGAAATTTCTCATTGCATTTCCACCTGCCATGCCAGTACTAAATGTAGTTAACCTACTCAGTTATTTCCGAATCTGGTCATACCCACACAAATTATTCCCTGTTTGAGAGTCTATTGCCAAAGTTGAGTTTTGAATAAGAGTAGCACATTGATTAGATCCACTCATTTTACCATGAAATGCATTTTTGTGTAGTTTGACTACAGCAAATCTTTATGATTAGACTAAACTCACTTGATTTCGCAAAATGTAAAATTATGGCTTTCAGTTATTAGTTACACACTATGGCATTCTAGGTATTGCGGTTAAACTTGTCACTCTCCAATCTGTTCCTCTCTGTGTGCAGTATAAACAAGTAAGTGCATTGTGGGAAAATGTGTGAAGGAGAAGAGGCAATGGGTTACATTCATTCAGACTTCAAATTCCAAGATGTAAAACACTTTGTGTAGAGCAAAAATGTATGCGACAGCATCTAATTTGCTAACTTTCAGGTGTTTGTGAGAGAAACCCATGATTTCCATATATGATATTCGTTCTTTACTGGCTTGCACTTGTTTCTACTAGCCCTACATGGTCGTTATACCCTGCGTGTTTACGTCAACATTCTCAACAAGTGCAGATTTACATCCTACTTTAATTCACACAACGCTTCTTTTGTACGTTTGGAAACCTGTCTCCAGCTTATGCAGGCTTCCAGAGACATCTTATTATAATTAGTTCTGGAAAAGTGTGTGCCTCTGTCCTGAATATCGACTCAACAATATCTATGAGACAGATTATTGAGGATAGTATGTCGAATATAAAATATAGACACGTAAGTCTAGATTTTCTACACCTAACTCCACATATATGTACCTACATGGTACATATATCTTTAAGGGACATACATGCAGAGTTGGGAATAGTAAGGGCCTAATTTAAGAGCATTATGACTCAGCGTAGCAGGTCACTCTGCTGCACTCCACTGCGTGACAGGGAAAGGGAAGGAATGTGGTTCCTGTCCTTTCCAATGGGCTAGCGCACAATGGCTGCGGAGCGCCAATGCAGGCACCCTTGTACCATAGTGTAGTGGGCTGTGTTGCATGCAGGATTGGTTTAGTGAAGGAACACTTTCCTGAACAAAAAACATCCTACGAGGCATATTCCTCTATGGGCGCTGCATCTGCAGCACACATAGAAAGAGAAAGAAACAAGGAGAAATAGAGATGTTTTTCCTCGTTACACCTCTCCTGAGGAGGTGCAAGATTTTGATGTATCCTCAGGTTCACAAGCTCTGGTAAATCTGGGGGTGCGTCAAACTCCATGGGAGTTGCATGGGAACACTCACACTATTCCCATGGAATGCCTTCCATGCACAGAGTAATGATATTCAGCGATTTGTGATTCGCTGTGCTGCGTTGCATTACTCCAGATTTTTTAAGCCACTCAGAACCAAGCAAAGTGGCTTTGCAAGGCTTCAAAAATCTAATTTGTGGTTTACGTCTGTGTTGGAAATGCCTCTTTTTGCAGGATAATTCCCAAACGTTTTGCTTCTTCCTCCTATTTTTTCCTGACTTGTTTGTGTTGGTTTTAGGACTCTGGGCACTTTACCCCTGGTAATCAGTGCTAAAGTGCATATGCTCTCTGTGTAAATTGTGTTCTGTATTGGTGTTTCCATGATAGCATATTTGATTTACTTGTTAGTCCCTAGTATATTGCACTGAGTGTGCCAGGGCCTGTAAATCAAACGAAACTAGTGAGCTTGCAATCAACACAAAAAAGGCTTGGGTCCTATCACTATCTGGCCTGGACCACTCTAACTTACAAAACAAAGAAGTGACCAGATAGGTTATTCTGCCATACTTTAGCAACACCTAGCCAACAAATCCTAAGTGCCCACTGTTTACTTTACATCATTTTTTATTATTTATATTGTTTTCATAGCTTTTCATTATGTCCTAAAAGCGACTCAGGTGTAACACTTGTGTCACCTTCAATACATAGAAATCAAGAAATAAAAAGAAACATAATACAAATAATGAACATCTATACAAGACATGAACACCATGTAAAAGGTAAAATGCCTCCAAACATTTTTAGAGGGCACCAGTCCTTGTGTAATACATATACATGAATAAACAAGCGGACAGAAAATGGTTCCAACAGGTCCTACTTGTTTGCTGAGCTGAAGACTACTCAATCTAAAGGGTCGATTCACCAGGGGGAATACATCCTATTAATCATTCCCTGAAGCGCCCCACTATTATTCTTGCTTCAGCTCAGAGTGTCTGGGAAATAGTGTTCATGTCTTGTGTAGATGGTCATTGTTTGTATTATGTTTTTTTTTATTTCTTGATTTGTATGCATTGAAGCTGACAAAAGTGTTACACCTGTGTCGCTTTTAGGACATGATGAAAAGCTATGAAAAACAATATAAATAATTAAAAATGATATAAAGTAAACAGTGCACACTTAGGATTTGTTGGCTAGGTGTTGCTAAAGAATGGCAGAATAAACTATCTGGTAACTAGTAAGCTTGCTGCACTGATTGTGCCATCCACGTGAGTAGCCCTACAAAGGTAACTCAGATCTGCCATTGCAAAGTCTGCGCTCAGTTTGTAACTGCCATGTCGACTTGGCCAGTGCACACACTTGCCAGTCCCTAACCTTCCGTTTTCTTACATGTCAGGCACCCATAAGGAAGGCCCAAGATACCCCTGTGGGCAGGGTGCAGTGTATCTGAAATGTAGGCCATGCCCTGATGTGTGTGGCAGACCTGATAGTGAATTACAGCCTATTTCCTTTTTCACTATTGCAAGGCTATCTGTTCCCCATAGGAGAGAATGGGAAGTTTGTTTATAGCATCTTATAAACATAACGGGCCCTGGGAAGTAGGTAGGAAAATAAAGTTTAGTATGCCTAATCTCAGAATCTAAAGATACATCTTTTAGTGAAGGTGATTTTTACATTGTGCATTTGAAAACAGCACTTTTAGAAAGTAGGTATTTTCTTGCTCATTCATCCTGTGTGCCCCAGCTGAAATGTGGATTGCCTGTCTGGGTTTTGGATGACAGAGGCTGGGGAGCAGGAGTGGCTCCAGATAGTCTAGGTAGGGTCAGGAAAGTGCTGAATAGACCTGGACTGCAATGGGGGATGGGGGAGGAGATTTCCTTGCACCACAAAGGGCCTGGTCTGCCTCCGAAAATGCCATCTCCACCTCCTGCCAGGAATTCACACCAGAGAAGGCAGAACTGGTTCTGGCTGGGCACAGACACTCTTTGCCTAAGAGATCAAATGATTTGGGGATATACATATTGGGGCCCAGACCCCTGAACTTTAGAACTCTTTTGGATCAAGAAGACTGCCAAGAGGAAGAGCTGGACAAGCTGTGAGGAGGACCTACCAATTTGCTGTGTGCTTTGCTGTGTTGCCCTGCAGTGGCTGCTACTGGGCAGTGAAAGGACTGGACTGAACTTTCTGCAATCTACTTTTGTGAGTTTCTCCAAGGGCTTGAGGTAGTGCTTGCCCCCTGTTCGAGAAGTCTCAGAAACAGCAAAAACATCAAGCTCTTTTGCCCTCAGCACTGGGGACTGTGTGTTTTGTGCTGCAATAGAAGAAAAGCAACTCGAAGACATCTACAACGCTGCTGCCGAATCCGTGTCCTGAAGGCACCACAGAGGGCACTGCCGCAACGCTGCACAGCGACCCTGGTCTCACCTACGATGCCTGCTGACGCCACCACCGAGACGCTGCTCGCCCCGCGACCTGTGGGCACCTCACTCTGCACCGCCTCGCTTCATGACGATGCCTTGGTATCCCCGAAGATGCCGCTCCACACCAAAATCGATGCTGCTGCTTGTACCGTGGTTCAAGGGCAGCGCTTGTAAAGTTATGCAGCCCATCGCCCTCATCCCGCACCGCAGCCTTGGTCTTCTGACGCCGGCGCCATCAACTCCAGTTTGTCAGCCGACGACAGAGCTTCAGCAACTACAATGCCGCTGCTTGCACCGTGAACTGCCAGCACTGTGACAAGCACTACCTTCATCTAGCACCGGGACCCTGGTCTCACCGACTACGCCATCCGACGCCGCCACCGAGCCACTGCTCACACCGCAACCTGAGGGCACTGCATGCCACACCGCTGCACTTTGCACCGCAGCACACGATGCCTGCCAACGCCAGTGCTCCTGACTTCAACAGAGAAGAGATCAACCTGCAACGCATGTGACTTCGAGGGCCCTGACTACTCCTGCACCGACCTCTGGAACCAACGCCTGTGGACGCTGTGATTTTGGAACCCAACGAGAGGTCACCAACGCCCTACATTTCTAAAAGGTACTGTTTGCGGGTATTCCCGACACCATAGCTGGCCTGCGATGCCGCGGTCAGCCACAACTGTTTGGATTTGTTTGCTCACAACGCTGTTATAGCCCCGGATGGAGCTATCGACATCAAGGAACTGTTTTCTAAGCGTATTTTGATAACTGTGGATTTTTAAGTACTGTAGTGTGGATTTTTATAATTTTTGGTCCTAAGTATATACAAATATTGGATATTTTTCTAAACTGGTGTGATGTCCTTTTGTAGTGCTTACACTGTTTTACTGTTGTTTATATGCAAATGCTTTACACACTAACTCTAAGATAAGCCTGACTGCTCGTGCCAAGCTACCAAGGGGGTGAGTAGGGGTTATTTTAGGAGTGTAACTCCCGTATCCTTACTAGGGTGGTGGTTTCTGCCTAGCTTTGGCACATGCCCTAGCCTGCCAAAAATCCCATTTCTAACAGTCACTCTTGCACCACGGTGTGTGGTGCAGCTTGCACCACGGTGTGTGGTGCAAGAGTAACACAAACTGCATCATAAATACCCCTCTAAATCTATACAACCCTATACACACATACCTTTTTGTCCACAATATTTTGTCCATAATTTTATTATCAAAAAACCACCACTGGGTCTGGGCTCTCAACGGCACAGCTTGCCACAAGCTTTTAATGAACAAAATAGATGCACGTGCCGCTAACAAGTTAACCTGACATATTTTTGGGTTACAACATACGATAGGAACAATATGTTTGTTGGATTTAATTCCAATTATTTTATTTGCTTCTTATTTTATGAATTACTCTTCTATTTGAACATATGTTTTATCAAACTTTTACACAAATTCTAAAACCTTATATACACAACAAAATTCGCAATCTTGTCGTCAAAAACAACTTTCCTATTTACAATAATACATTCAACATTTCTTCATTCAAAACTCAATCATCCATCAATCATACCAGTACAGACAAAACAAAGATACATCAATGATTAGATATATGCTGGAATCTAAATACTCGAAACACAAGCCAATATATGTTTTAGACCAAGAAATATATACAATTTACTGATTCCTATCACTTTTTAATTCTTTGATTTTTGGCTTATTTTTAACTTTCAAAAAGGTTTTAGAATTTGTGTAAAAGTTTGATAAAACATATGTTCAAATAGAAGAGTAATTAATAAAATAAGAAGCAAATAAAATACTTGGAATTAAATCCAACAAACATATTGTTCCTATCGTATGTTGTGACCCAAAAAGATGTCAGGTTAACTTGTTAGCGGCACGTGCATCTATTTTGTTCATCATAATTTTATTATGCCATGAGACACTTAGTGTTGATATTCAATTGTACAATACAGAAATAATTATCTGAATTCCTTTGTTTGCTCAAGGGGAGGAATTTCCCCAATTGATACTGTTATGCATTGGACTATTATGCATGGTGAAATGGCGGCAAGTTTGATCATACTGAGAGCCATTTTAAACGAGACTATGTTTGGAGCCTTATGCATATCCTATTAAAGCTAATTTGATGATGGAATAGAAACTGCATGTCATATCAAAAGCAGAAACATGTTTATAGCATGTGTAGTAGAAAGAGTATTCAATAGCATTGTATTTTAGTCTGATGTACAGTGTTGATATCAAGCCTTTAACTAATGATTAACTAAAATGTTACCTATCTTGCTATAATAAAACGTCTGAACATTTTAAAAGCTCTCTGACTTAGTAAAGAGAAAATGCAGCACAACTGATGCAATTCTTTCAAAGACCTTTGGACCCTGTTTCATTATTTATGGTTCCTCTCGCCTTTTCCCTGCTGCGCAGGTCATTATCGTAATAAGGCCTTGCCTTCAGCTGGGTTACTGCCATGGATACAGACTATCTTGTGTAATGTGAACAACCCTTGTCTAAATTACCCAACCCCTGGGGAGGCTCCGGGCCAGGTAAACAACTTTGACAAATCACTGTAAGTATGGATTTTTCTAATTTCCTCATTAAATGTTTTGTTAACTAACAAACATAATTATATTTTAGGTTAAAAGTCATGGCTAGTGGCGAAATACATAAAGTATTGGGTAGTTGTACAGTTTTCTGTCGCTCAAGGCCAGACATTGTAATATGTGTTTTATAATTGTGGTATGCCATTCTAATTCATTATTTTGTTCTAACATTTGATCCGTGAAGTTAAAACAGATAAGCTGCTTGCAGCAGATAATTAGCAAAAAGATGTAAGTGCAGGTGCCCAAATATTTTCATTTTATCCTGAGTAACTCAATTATAGCTCTCGCTGATATTTTGATTTTGTGTGTGCCCACCGTGCATGACAATTATGACTTAGCTGTGTGAAAGGCTCTGAGACCCACAGCATGGCTAAGTGTTCTGGAGGGGCGCACCAGATACACCTTCCATGGACACAGGAATCCTGCCGACGTCCGGGGATATCATTAGGGAATGGTGGTGGCAGCATACCATTTTTCTGAATTATAGAGAACAGGCGTTTTTCCTCTCCTTGAAGTGCGAGATACCTACCTGCCGCACACGGGGTGAATTGCTGCTACCAATACCATGATGTGCCAGAATCATGGACTGACATGGCTGAGTGAGTGGAATTGCATGGGGAGCATTAATGTTGAATATTGGTGTAACTCCATGCTGAATGTAAGTGTATGACTGCGAATCTAGGGGCATATTATCAAGGGGGTTTATCTCTGCTTTTTTGGCTTTAAAAGCCAAGAAAGCAGAGATAAAATTATCTCCCTATTACCTAGCTGTCGCTAACACCAGTTAGCGACCATCTTGGGCCCCGCTTTGCATGTCAGTGAAATTTATCACTAATGACATGCAAAGTGGGCGTGCCAAGATGTTAGCGACTGTAAACAGTCGCTAAGATCGCTATCTCCTATTACCAACATTTGGAGATATTCGCGCTAAGCGCGAATATCTCCAAAAGCTAACATCTGCCCCTGAGCAGTTCTTAGCCATGTTATCCAATGGTAGGTGGATAACATGGCTAAGAGCATTAGCTCGGTAATGCATGAATATCGCTGACTTTTCAGCGATATTCATGCATTTAGGCCGATTTTTATCGCTTAGGAGATAAACCTTGATAATAGCAAGGTTCCTAAGCGACAAAAATCACCGCAGCTCGGCGATAAAAATATTGCCGCTAAGCCAACATAGCGATAATTATCGCTAGTTGTTGGTAATATGCCCCCTAGTGTGATCCATTTGATGCACACTTATAAGTAGGCCTGGGCAAAAGTGTAATTTCGCTAGAATAATCAGAGTAAATTTGGTAATTTCGTATTACTAGTTTGATGCAAAATTATCAATCATTTTGCAGTTATGCTCGTTTGTGCAATTATGAGTACTTTGGCCCAAAAATCCTATTTCAGGAGCCCAGGAACAATTAATTTAGTGTGCAGCTGCTGGCTACTTCTCTTTCTGATCTGTTGCATTTACCACTATTTTCTTAGCACAAAATGCAACTTTGGGTCCATTATAGATGCCAACGAGCATTTTACCCATGCAAAATAGTGCTTAATGCTGGGTTACATGTCTCGTATAATCCTGTGTAATCTCACATAATTTTGCTGTAAATTTACCAAATTGATTTACAGCAAATTACGCAAGTTATTCTCAACCCTAGACTCAAGATGGAGGCTAAGGAACAACCTTCCAAGACAGACAAGTGTATTGCTGATATTCCTGAGATTTGGGCTGCATATCATACACTTAGATGTGTGATGATGGAGGCAGGATCACACTAGTCATCCAGAAGTGACCTATTAAGCAGAGGCCTTTTGATTGTGACGTTCTGAGCACAACTATTCTATTAATCTGTTTAGTAAAGCGCCTGGCTACCCAACATTGGGCTTCCCAGCTCTAGCGGTCTGGTTGGAGTGTGGTAATTAAAAGATTATAAATAGTTAAAATAAATTAGAGGAATATATTATTCTTCAGCTTCTTTCTGAAGCTCATAAAGATGCCATCCATTCTTATTTACCACCACAGGGGCAGCCCTAACCACCTGAACCAGGGGCTATAATAATTTCTGCAAACAAAGGTTCAAATGTATACAACAAACATTAACAATTCATAACAGACAAGTGGCAAACACACAGAGGTTACATAAACACAAGAGTCGGACATTGCTGCTTTCACTTGCCGAGCCTGAACACGAATTAAAACCGTTCGGGTGCTACTACATTAACTGAATTGCGGCCACTATTTTTGGACCGAGTTAGTTCAAGTTCCGGATACATACTCTTACAAACGACTGAATTGCGAAGCATAGATTATGGCTCTTGGCTATTTTTAAACTGTATGCTGTTAGCACTTTTTGGCTCTGACTCACAGCAATTTTACAAACGCTGAAATTGGATTTTCTAAAGCTCAGTTAACCTTTTGTCCTGAGGATGACCATGTATTCATGACAACGGTCGAAACGCCGTCGACGCAATTGTGGCCACAAATTAAGGAGGACACATTGTTTTGTGTACAGGAGTTCTTATAAGGTTTTTTAGAACTCTTGTGTTTATGTAACCTCTGTGTGTTTGCCACTTGTCTAGTTTTATATATGTTTCCCTAATGTTTTTGCTACACCGACAACAAATCTGAGCTTCATATGTTTTTTAAATTTCAATACATTTTGTATTTTTCTATAATCACATGTCATTCTTTCATTTTTCTTTCATGGGCCAGAATAATTTCTTTACTGTTATGAATTGTTAATGTTTGTTGTATACATTTGAACCTTTGTTTGCAGAAATCCATTCTTAGGCCTGGTAAGCAAGGAGTTCCAAAGCTTCGGTGCAAGGTTATAAATGACCAACCTTCACTCCTCGTCCTCTTGATTCTGGGGACAACAAGAAGTTTAAGATTATTTGGCCTAAGGTCCCTATTGGTACGATAAGTGGTGGATAGTTGATAAAAACATGTGGACCTGTGCTGCGCTTTGCCCGATGTATGATGCATAATGCCTTAAATTGTGCTCTGCCTCTTATGGGTAGCCAATGAAGAGTTTTAAGCGCTGCAGCTGCTGACATTGTTTTTGGAATACCTAACAGTTCTAGGTTGCAGTGTTTTTTTTATCACTGACATTGGACTTCCCAGGTAATATGAGTTGCCGTAATCTAGGTGAGAAAGAATCACTCCTTGAATCACAATTCTTCATGACTCTATCAGGAGCTATTTCAGAATTGTTCTCATGGCCCTCTGGAGGCCGAAGAACCTGCCAGCCACCAGCTCTCCTTGAAAGGCCACCATGGTTAGCTGTTTGTCCAGGTTAACCCCTAGGCTCTTTCCTTCCACTTTCGGGGATGGATGTTCTCCAAGGGTAGGGGGTCAGATAATCCAATCCAAAAGCATTGGATTGTTACATAGAAGCAAGAACTCTGTTCTCTTGCCATTTAACTTCAGGCAAATGGCTCCCATCCATTTAAACAGCTTCTATAGGCACCTATTGAGTCTCATGAACTTAGAGTCCATATCTGGTGACATCATGACAATCAGCTGGGTATTGTCTGCATAAAATATCATCTTAAAACCAAAAGAGCGGATGTTATCTGATAGAGGGCGGACATATATATTAAAATCGCAGGGCTCAGATATTAGCCATGTGGTACTCCACAATTCAGCTGATGGCTTGTCGAAAAGAAAGACCCCTCACTAACCAGAAAGCTGCATTTCTCCAGGAATGAAGCAAACCACCTTAAAGCATTCCCTGTAATACCTAATTCTCCCAACCGATGCAGTAGGATAGGATAGGAAACAATATCAAAAGCAGCACTCAGGTCCAAGAGTATCAGTGCTACTGTACCACCATGTTCATCTTAAGATCCTCGTGGCATTTAGAAGAGCTGTTTCTGTGCTGCAACCCATACAGAAACCTGTCTGCGTAGGGTGAAGAATATTATTGGTATCCAGGTATTCTGTGATGTACCTATTAATAATTTTCTCTTGATTCTAACTCAAGGAAGTCGAGAAATAGGTCTGTAGTTTGCTATCATTTCAGGGTCAAAGTTAGGTTCCTTAATTAGCAGACAGATGATGATATGTTCCCATTCCTCCGGAACGCTACAGTTATTCAAGGACAAATTGCACAAATCAGTCAGAGCTAAAAGCATCACATTACCCCCCCCCCCCTTCAATAGGAAATCTATAGGAGCAGGGTCAAGTGGTGAGCCAGATTTAACTGACTTTGCCACAAAAGTAACATCTTCCTTGGTCAATTGCGGGAATGTGGAGAGTACTGTTTTAAAATGTTTGGTTCTGGGCCTACTGTCTATATTGTCCTTATAGTCTGTTGAACCTGATAGGGCATCATAAATGTTACTCACTTGCACAAGAAAAGGGTTACAAGTGATTCACATCACTCTGTTGATGAAGTAGGTCCAGTTTCTAGTATGTCATGCGTTAAAAAGGAATGTACTATATTGTAAATGTCTCTTCAGAATTAGCAGATTTTACTTCATGTATGGAGTGTTGAGGATGAGACAACAGTCTCCTTTATGGTGCTGAGCAGATTATTCCTGCTAGGCCCGGCCATTTTTTTCTCTCTTGAAAGTGTGTGCTCTTAAAAGCTGATGGATGCTTGGTACAAGGTTTTTATGGATGTACGTCACTACAACGCACACTTTTACAACGCAAACCTTTACAACGCATTTTTTACAACGCAACATCCATTACAACGCATTCCATTACAACGCATGCCATTACAACGAAAATTAAAATACTACATTTATCCAGTATTGGGGTATCTTTCATAGATTCACATGCCTGAATAATTCCCCGTCGTCGAGGCGGGAGTCCCACGGTATAAATATATACAAAAGCAGTGCCTAAAAAATTTCTTGTAGTAGGCTGGAAAAGCCTAAAGGCCTAACTAGGCCTCAAAACTTAGCAGCCTATCTACAACATTATGTAAAAAGACCTGAAATAGTAGCCTCAGCCAATCAGCTGTCCTCACCCTCTAGAACCTTCCCAGCTCAGGCAGTTCTCCTCAGATTTTCACCGCACTTCGTGTGTAAGGGAGTCTCCCTGAGTGTCTACTCAGTTTTTTGGCTTTTTTTCCTCAAAGATGTCTGCAAAGAAGGCTCTTTTCAAGGCTTGTGGAACCTGCTATAAGAAGAGGGTCCATGTGGATGACCAGCACTCTGACTGCATTTATTGTCTACACCCTTCACATGTTGTGAAGGATTGTAGGATTTGCCGTACCTTCCCTCAAAAAACAATCAGGGATAGGGAGGCAAGGGTTCTTTTGTGGTTGAAATCATCTTCCACTGATGATGAGGACAAGGCCTCTACATCCAGCAAGAGAGCCAGATCCAGGGAAAGCTCTTCTCCTGAAATAAAGAAAAAACTTAAACCCTCTCAGAGAGCCTCAGAACCCTCAAAGATTGCATTGTCTTCTTCACGAACGACAACTGTGAGTACAGCCCAGGCTAAGACTGTTTCTCTGGTGTCTGTTCATACTACTACCTTGACTTCTGCTTCTTCCACTACTTCTACGGTCACCACTTCGGCATTACCTCACCTCTGATGTCTGTTCAAATTTTGTCATCGCCTGTCAAGCCTTCAACGACGAAAAACAAAATGCCGACTGTCCCGTCGTCGACGTCTCCGTTGACGACGGCCCCGTCAACTAAAACTTCCAGTCCGTCGACGGCGATCCCGTCGACGAAGCCAACATCGTCGTCGACGAAGACACCATCGACGACCTCGTCGACGAAGACACCATCGACGACCTCGTCGACGAAGGACTCGTCGTCGAAGACACCATCGACGGCCTCGTCGACGAAAGTCTCGTCGACGAAGGACTCGTCGACGAAGACACCATCGACGACCTCGTCAAGGAAGGGTTCACCGTCGACGGCAAAATCTTTGTCATTGACGACAGTTTCATCAACGGACAGGCTATCGACAGTTCCGTCGACGGAGATCCCAATAACAATGGCTCCAGCAATGGCATCTGCTCATCTGTTGCATAGTTCACCTCCGACAAAGATCCAATATACGCATTTTCAAATGAAAACATATCAGAGACAAGATTATTCTCACATTTCTCCACTTTTACCATCACACATTTTGGAGACATATGTGGAGGAAGATTCAGATGAAGGTGAAGAGGATGAGGGTCCTTTTGGGATAGCCCGTCACCCTTCTCAATTGAATATTAAATATCAAGAGGACGATGAGGATGATGTCCAGGATCAATATGCCCATGACGTTTTTTCGACGCCATATCAATCGCCCCATGCCAGACCTCCTCGATCTGAGGACACTGGTCATCTGCCCTCTACTTTAATTCAGGATTTACAGGCTATGTTGGCAGACTATCGCCGGAGATTTCCTCCAACTCCAGTTGCACCTGCTGTGTCGCCTATCCCAGTTGACGTGCCAAGACCTCCGTCACCGCGAGTATCATTGTCACCGAGACAGGATGCTGGTCCTGCACCTCAAGATGACACGGATACTTCCTCTCATGATGATGATGATGGCAGAGAAAAGGGCAAATTGCCGGATAATACACCTATAGAGGATTATGTCATCCCTATGCCTTCACTGCCTGCGCCCCGCCCTTCAGATTCTCCACCTGAGGATATTGGCGGATTTCACAATATTATGCAGCGTGCTGCTAATAGATTTGAATTGACCGTCACAGTTGAGCAGTCTGACTGCTTTTTGCATGACTTTAAAGAGGGATATCGCAGAGTTACCAGGGCTATTCCAATTATTGACTATATCTGGAAGGAAGGCCTCAACATCATGAAAACGCCTGCTTCCATTCCTGCAGTCCTTCCAAGAATAGAGAAAAAGTATTGAGCACCATCGGATACTCCACCTTGTTTAATAGGTCACCCTCGACCAGACTCTGTCATATCCCAGGCTGCACAGCAGAAGTCCAAGAATCCTTCTGCTCCTGTTTCGACACCACCTGACAAGGAAGGCAGGAGACTGGATGCCATTGGGAAGAAGTTTTCTGCAATTGCAGCAGCCTCCATTAAAGCAGCTAATTCACTGGCTATCCTGGCCCGTTATGATAGGCAGATGTGGTCCGATCTGACAGAATTCCTTGATTTGATCCCTGAGGATCATCAGCAAGAGGTGCGCAGGATTGTACTGGAGGGAGAAAGGGCAGCTTCAGAAATCATTGATTGCACCCTTTATATTTCAAATACCAACTTCAGACAATTGGCAGGTGCAGCAGTACTTAGGCGTCAAGGTTGGCTCAGGGCTACCACCTTCAGGCCTGAGGTCCAGACAAAAATCTTGGACATGGCGTACGATGGGGATTCACTTTTTGGAAAGCACATCGATGACGCTTTGCTGGCAATAAAACCAGATACGGACACAGCTAAATCCCTTGGTACCCTGCAATACAAGAGGGGATCCTTTAGAGGAGCAAGAGGCCGTGGTTACTCCTCCAGGGGGAACTATTCCAACCAACAGAATCGCCAATACCAATCTCACTACAAACAGCCGTACTATCAATCCTCTTACAGACAGCCTGCTTCTGGTTCTTTCTCTCGTCAAGGAGGGAAACGATGCTCAAACAATCAAGGGCGTGATTCCAACAAGCGCCAATGAGCTTTGCCGGACGTCAGCCATTCACCCTCCCCTTCCCGTGGGCGCCAAAATTTCAGCCTTTTACCAGCAATGGCGGACGATAACTTCAGATCAGTGGGTCCTGGATCTTGTCAGGAATGGACACACTCTGGAGTTTTTACAGAAGCCACCAACAACGCCGCCCAGGGGTCCCCCTCCCCCTCGTCCTCACTTACTCTTCAAAGAGGCCTTAAAGATGATACACAAGAATGCGATAGAACGAGTTCCTCCTTCTCAGAAAGGGAAAGGATTTTATTCTCATTTCTTCCTCATGGAGAAAAATTCAGAAGAGTGGCATCCAATACTGGATTTACGAAAACTCAACAAATATCTAAAGAAACAGAGTTTTCGCATGGTAACGTTGACGGACATTCTGAATTGTCTTAACAAAGGGGACTTTATGGCTTCTCTGGATCTGCAAGACGCCTACTTCCACATCCCCATTCACCCAAAACACCGCAAATACCTAAGGTTTCAAGTGGCTGGCGTCCACTTTCAGTTCAAAGTGCTTCCATTCGGCCTAAAATCGGCTCCTAGAATTTTCACCAAATGTTTGGCCCCGGTGGCAGC
Source organism: Lissotriton helveticus (assembly GCF_964261635.1). Lineage (NCBI taxonomy): Eukaryota > Metazoa > Chordata > Amphibia > Caudata > Salamandridae > Lissotriton > Lissotriton helveticus. Next base: position 1,594,146,807 of record NC_136059.1, on the reverse strand, counting down.
AATGTTGAGGTCCCAGGGAATACAAGTTTTCCCATACCTCGACGACTGGCTGTTAAAAAGTCCATCGAGAAACTCCACAATGGAAGCGGTCAGGAGTTCTCTCTCTCTCTCTTCTCGAATCTGGGACTAACCCTCAATTCGACCAAATCTCAGCTTCAACCTCGTCAGGAGTTGACTTTTCTGGGAGCGGTCTTGAACACATGCCAGTGCAAGGCGTTCTTGACACAAGAGCGGCAAAACAAGCTATTAAAACTATCAAAACAAATATTTACAAGAAGGTCACTTTCAGTTCGGATATTTGCTTCCCTTCTAGGGATGTGCTCATCTGCAATCAGCCTCATCCATATGGCGAGACTCAGAATGAGACCATTACAGGAGGAATTACTTCGCCAGTGGAGGCAGGTCGACGGATCGTTCGACGACCGCATCAAAGTAACTACCAAAATGAAACAAGCTTTTCTTTGGTGGACGTAGGCGCACAATTTGTCACCAGGCCTTACTTTTCTCCAAGACATTCCAGAGTTCACCCTTACTAGGACGCTTCCATGGAAGGTTGGGGAGGTCACCTTCAGGATCTTCAGATCCAGGGACGATGGTCTCGTCAGTACCGGCAGAAACACATCAACAGCTTAGAGCTGAGAGCCATTTTTCTGTCCCTGCAAGCCTTCCTTCCAAGGATTGCGAATTCGTCCGTGCTGGTGCGTACGGACAATACCACCAGCATGTACTACATCAACAAACAGGGAGGAACAAGATCTCTCACCCTGTCGCTGGAGGCTCAGGAGATGTGGGAATGGGCCCTGCGCCACGGCATATCCCTCAGAGCAGAGCATGTGCAAGGCGTCCAGAATTCTCTAGCAGACAACCTCAGCAGAGCTTTCACGGGCTGTCACGAATGGGAGCTCGAACAACATCAAGTAGAGAGGGTCTTTCGAGCTTGGGGAACACCAACACTGGATTTGTTCGCCACGCAGCAGAACAGCAAATGCCTGTTTTATGCCAGCAGGTTTCCTCAACAGGGGTCAAGGGGAAATGCCCTTTTGATGAGATGGTCCGGAATATTTGCGTACGCCTATCCTCCGATTCCGTTCATTCCGAAAGTACTGCAAAAGATGAAGAGGGAACACTGCACTCTCATCCTCATTGCTCCCCGTTGGCCAAGGCAATTTTGGTTTCAGGAGCTCCTTCTGCTCTCTCAACAGCCTCCGCTTCATCTCAAACCGACAATATCAATGTTGACAAGAGAGGGAGGCCAAATCCATCATCCGGATCCTCAATCACTGCACTTGCACGCTTGGCTCCTGACTTCCTAGAGTTCAAGGATCTTAACATCTCCTCGGACTGCAGAGCGATCTTATCACAGGCACGTGCACAAAGTACCATCAAGACATATCGTTTTAAGTGGAAATAATTCTGCTCATGGTGTGGAGAAAATAATGTTCATCCACTTCAAGCCCCTCCTGAAGCCATGCTTCCATATCTACTGTCTTTGGCTAAGGCTGGACTAGTTTTTTCATCCATTAAGGTGCATCTGGCGGCGATATCCAGGTTCAGGAAGAGTTCCAACAAACCATCCTTATGTTCATCCTCTTTGATCAAACAATTCTTTAAGGGACTATTCGGAGCTTTCCCACCAGTTTGTCCACCTCCTCCTGAGTGGGATCTTAATATTGTTCTCTCTCAACTTCTAAAACGACCTTTTGAACCTATTCATAAGGCGGAGCTAAAGTTTCTAACTTGGAAAGTGGCTATTTTGCTGGCTCTCACTTCAGCCCGCAGAGTCAGTGAGATACAGGCCTTCACTATTGCACAGCCTTTCTTGCAATTCTCTAAAGACTTTGTTACGCTTAGAACCAACCCAAGATTCATTACTAAAGTACCAACTCAATTCCACATCAATCAACCGGTCAAGCTCAAAACTTTTTTCCCGGATCCTAAAACTCCGGCGGAGAAGGTATTACATTCTCTGGATGTGAAACGGTGCCTGAAGTTTTATCTGCAAAAAACAAAGGACATCCGCAAATCTAATCAACTTTTTGTTGCTTATGGCCAAGCCACCTTGGGTCAAGCTGTCACGAAGGCAACTATAGCTAGGTGGTTGTCTTCTACGATCATTTTCTGTCATGACAAGGCAAACAAACCTTTAACAAGAAAGGTCAAAGCACATTCCACTAGAACAATGTCAGCGTCAACGGCCCTTTTCGCTGGAGTAACGCTGGAGAACATTTGCCGAGCTGCTACTTGGAAAAGTGTAACACTTTTACCAAACATTACTGTCTGCAGTCGGCGGTTTATGATGATACTGCAGTTGGGATGCGGTGCTGCAGCATCTTCTTCACTAAGGTTAGACTTTTATGGTCTTTTATTCTGCATTTGACTGTTTAAGCATATGTTTTCATTATGATGTTTTAGCATTTTCGAACGCTGTCCTATGTATGTTGTACTTACGAAGGTTTTGATGCATATGTTATATTAACAAGTTTGTGCTCTATTACCTTCCTGGTTGTGTGGGGATATATTTAGTTTATTTTGTCTCCCACCTTCCTCTAACGACAGACATGATGTCACTGCTTGCTACTCTGATTCAGGCATGTGAATCTATGAAAGATACCCCAATACTGGATAAGAAAACAAGTTACTTACCCGTAACTACGGTTATCCAGTATTGGTATCTTTCATAGATTCACATGCACCCACCCTCCTCCCCGGCACGGCAGTTCTGTTTTATGGATACTCATTCTCACTTGTGCTGGGAAAATCTGAGGATAACTGCCTGAGCTGGGAAGGTTCTAGAGGGTGAGGACAGCTGATTGGCTGAGGCTACTACTTTAGGTCTTTTTACATAATGATGTAGATAGGCTGCCAAGTTTTGAGGCCTAGTTAGGCCTTTAGGCTTTTCCAGCTTACTACAAGAAATTTTTTAGGCACTGCTTTTGTATATATATATACCGTGGGACTCCCCCCTCGACGACGGGGGAATGATTCAGGCATGTGAATCTATGAAAGATACCAATACTGGATAACCGTAGTTACAGGTAAGTAATTTGTTTTCTTACAACGCATTCCATTACAACGCATAATACCTTTACAACGCATACCATTACAACGCATAACATTACATTGCATGTTTTGGTAAGTATTGGACAGTGTAGGGGTAAAATTTACTATTCTAACTCCAGGGGGTGCAACAGTAGGGTAAGTGTTGGATAGTGTAGGGGTAAAAATTACTATTCTAACTCCAGGGGGTGCAACAGTAGGGTAAGTGTTGGATAGTGTAGGGGTAAAAATGACTATTCTATCTCCAGGGGGTGCAACAGTAGGGTAAGTGTTGGATGGTAATATTATGCGTTGTAATGGTATACGTTGTAATGACTGCATTGTAAAGACATGCGTTGTAGTGGTGTGCATTGTAGTGTCATGCGTTGTAATGGTTGCGTTGTAATGGCATGCATTTTAATGGATGTTGCGTTGTAAAAGTTTCGTTGTAATGGTAGTGCGTTGTAAAAGTTGCGTTGTAAAGGTTGTTTCCCGGTTTTTATGCATGCCTTTGCTAGTGTTTTGAGTACTCCAGTTTGAGATACAATTTGCTGTGAAAACCTTCACCTGAAAGAAAGACAGTGTCTGCTCTACAGAGGAGTGATACTTTGGGCTGGTTTCTTGTCCGTGACACTAGAATAAACTACACCTGTGTACATCATGGTGGTTTTTAGTTTTGTTATGCTAATCTACCTTTCTTTGGTAAACAATAAAATACTGGATTGGACAATCATTTTTACATGCTATTTGGTAACTGTTGACCTGCCAAGACTCTTCCCCTCACACTACCTCTCCAAGAACCCTTGACTGCTCACCTCTAACCTTGACAGTCAAGTGCTGAAAGGGCGTGTAGGAAGGTAGGATCTGACGACATGGTTACCCCCACTTTTTGCCTGGTGTATTGACTAGTTTGACTGGGATCCTGCTAATCAGGACCCCCTATCTGCTTTCTCCATCAAATGTAATGACATGTACTTAGGTACACTCCAGATTGAATACTGGGGTACCTTGTAAGTCCCTAGTATATGGTACACATGTAGCCAGGGCATAGGTACCCCAAAGGGCTCTAATTAGCTGAAACATGTATTATGCCACCCATGAGATGCCATGCAAAATGGAACTACAGGTCTGCCATTGCAGCCTGTGTAAGCTGGTGCTAGCACCACTTACTTTAGATATAGGTTTGCTATATCTATAGGTCACTACACTTAAAACCTATAAGTCACACCAATAGCTGGCCTTAACACTACTGAAGGCAGGGTGCTGTGTTTTAGATGAGAGGGTGCCCCTGCATAAGCAGAGCCCTCTGCAGCGTTCAGAGACCGTTCTCCCGGTTTGTCTGTGCCTCAGCCAGACATATAGGTAGAGGTGCATTATAACCTTGCGGTAATTGCTATCTCGAAAATGGCTGAAACAAAACATGTTGTGTTTTTTTCTCAATGCGTAATCAAAAGAGAGAGAGAGGACCAGATAGCTAGTCCTTATCCCCGAGGTTATATATGATTTTAATCAAAAGAAGACTAGATCATAGTTTAGAAAATAAATAAATGAAGAGACTCAAGTATGTTTTGTCATGGGGTGGGAACACCTGGTGAGTGTGTTCAAAAAGCCCTCACCCACCAACCTAGTTGGTGGCATGCTTCATCATCGGGCCCACCCAGTGACACCTAGCGTGTCCCGGGTGTGCTTCGACGCCTGATTACAGCGGAGCAGGTATTTTGTTGAGTGTGCGGTGAAGAGTGTTATCAAAGTGAGATTTTAAAACAGCTGGGCAGGGGTCCCAGTACCTGGGGGTAAATTAGACTTTAATACCTGGGCCCCCGTCAGCGGTTAAAAATAAGGCTGTCGGATGTTAGAGGCGAGTTACGACCTCTCACATCCAGTGGGTCAACATGTTTCAGCCAGTGCCTTATATATATGCTGGCTTTCTTCAGGACCTATAAAAAAAGTGGGTGCAATTAAACTAGTGGGTGTGTGGTACAGACTATGTGTCTACACGCCCTAAGGTGTTTATCTATGGGTGAGAGGGGGGATTCCCTTCTCAAGAACACCTGTACATGTAACATTTATAGACAGAGACAAAACATACAGGGAAAAAGAGAGTCACTCGGTTGTATGGTACTAGACACATCCGATTGCCGTCACTAAAGCGGTTGAGGTGTAGGCTATAGGAGGCTAAGGTGTAATGGTATTGGTGGTACCATTAAGTGATGAATCGCACATGTAAATCGGGTGTGAAGTGGCTAAAACACGAGCATCACATAAATTGTGCATATGTGTGGATCGGCGCAAGAAGACGTTCTTACGCTAGTTTTAGCAAGTTTTTGCCTCAAGGTTGAGAGGTGGCAGGGGGTTGGCCCTATGGAAAATAAAAAAGTTTGGACCACATTGATTAGGGAGACCAGTAGGGAGGGAAGAAAAGCGCTTACCCGTGGTAGTGGTGGTTGTTTCTCATACTCACAGCATTTCTGGGCAGAGCCTGCTCTGAACCTGTAGTGCCTCCTTCGCATACCGGTAAGTAATGGGCGTTTGTGCTGGGTCTTAAATACTGCGGTTAATTGGTTAACCAGGTGCACCTGCAGGTTGGAGGTAAGGGTAGAAAGACTCGGAGTGCCGAGCCAAGGTGCCACAGAGTGCCTCGCGCGCTGTCAGCGCATGCGCAATGCTCCCGCGTTTGAGAACGCATGCGCGAGTAGTGTTTTGTTCGCGCATGCGCAATGGTGTGAGGCCACCAGGTTGTGTGATCCATGCGCGGGGGAGCAGCGTCTCAATAGCGCGCATGCGTCGCGCTGGTCCTCGAGTATGGCTATGTGTTTACCAGGACGTGACAGTCTGATCACTATGTGTATGTGTGCTGCACGTGGAGTGCTGGAATTACGATTGTTTAAAAAGCAACATTACAGTGTAGGCGAGTAATGATACTTCATGTGGCCATGGCACAAGGTAAAGTGTGACCATGGCAAGCGATCAAGGGACAACAGTTATTCGCTAAACTCAGAATTGGGGGCTCTACCTCAGAAAGGTATGTTACCGGGGGATATGTAACCGGTTCAGTTGTGCAATATGGTGGGTCATTGATGTGTCAAGGAGTTCCAGGGAATGGCATCGTGAGCCCCTGACTTGCTGTAGAGAGGCGATATATCCATCGTTGTTCTTTATTCAGTAGTCGTTTGTCATTATCCATTGTGCTTTCTGGAACCTGTTCAATGACCGTCCAGGTCAGATCATTGGGGGTGTGGCCTTGGGTAATGAAATGGTTAGTCAGCTTGCTAATGTTTTTCTTGCATCTTATTGTGCTGCGGTGTTCTGTTATTCTGGTCTTGATTTTCCGTGTCGTCATTCCGACATAGCGTAGACCACATGTGCAAGTCATCAGGTATATCAAGTTGCGAGAGTTACAATTAGTGTGGCTCCGTTGAGTCCATACCTTGTTCGGCTCTAGATCCAGGGTTTTTGTGTGCATGGTGAGGTGACATACACTGCAATCGTTGCAGGGATAATGCCCAGTGACCTTGGGGAGACCCCATGCGTTCAGGATGGTGTTTGTGGGTTGTTCCGGAGGTTGTCTGGGGCGGGTGTTGACCAGGCGATCTTTCAGGTTGTTGCAACGTTTGTATGCGAATCTCGGAATATCCCATTTCCTTTGTCCGGAGTTGATTATTTTCCAATGTTTTCTGATGATTTTAGTGACTTCGTTGGATGCCGTGTTATAGGTGGTAACACAGGTGATGGGTTGGCTGTCCTGATTTTTGACGACAGTCTCGAGTAAGGCTTCGCGGTTCTGGTTCCTTGCTCTCTTCTGTGTTTTTTTGATGATGGCTTTGGGATAGCCTCGGTGTTCCAGTTTGGTGGCCAGTTCCGTGGACTGCCTTTTGTAATCCGAAATGTCGGTACAGTTTCTGCGTATGCGCAGAAACTGTCCGTAGGGCAGATTCTCTCGAAGTGAACGTGGGTGGAAGCTTGTGAAGTCAAGCAGTGAGTTCCTCACAGTAGGTTTGTAGTAGGTTGTCGTGGCCAAGGTCCCGTCCTTGGCCTTGATGTCCAGGTCTAGGAAGGGTAGTTGGCTGTTGCTGGCCGTGCAGGAGAATTTGAGGTATGGGTCCCTATTGTTAAGCCAGGTCATGAATCTGTCTAAGTCAGTTTGTGATCCCTGCCAGATTACCAGAATGTCATCTATATACCTGCGCCAGGTCAGGATATGGTGGATGAAGGGATTGGTATCTGTGGCAATGTAGGACTCCTCAAAGTGGTGGACGTACAGGCCCGCTATGCTAGGAGCGAAAACACTGCCCATAGACGTCCCATTTGTTTGTAGGTAAAGGGTGCCCTCGTATTCACAGTAATTTTCTTTGAGGGCTAGGGTTGCACACGCCATCACAAAGTCTCTTGGGGTATGATGTGGCCAGGGGGCTGCCGCCAGGATGTCATGGAGTACAGACAGGGTTGCGTCTTGAGGGAGGCTCGTGTACAGGCTCTCCACATCCAATCCCACTAATAGTTGTGTATTTGGGTTGAACTCCTTATTGTTTATGACCTGTAACAGGTGCTTAGTATCTTTTATGTACGTAGGTGTTTTTTGCACAAGGGGGTTTAGAAAGAAGTCACAGTACCGTGACAGTGGTTCTAGTAGGGAGTTGATGCCAGACACGATGGGTCTACCAGGAGGGGGGTGAACGCCCTTATGCACTTTCGGCACTGTATAGAAGTATTGGATCCTGGTGTGTTGGGGGCATAGGTAATCTGCCTCCTGCTTGGAAATGTGTTCAGCATCCGCTGCCCTTTTGACTAGAGTGTGAATCGTAGTCCGTAATTCTTCCGTTGGATCACATTCCAGTCTGCGGTAATTCCTGTTGTCGCTCAGTAATCGGCGACATTCCGTGTCATAGTCTAGTTTGTCTTGTAAGACAATGCCTCCCCCTTTGTCCGCTGGTTTAATGACAATTGTGGGGATGTTTTGTAGGCGTTGTATCGTCTTCCTGTCTTCCCAGGAAAGGTTGTTGAAGTGGTTTGTTGGGTTGAGTCTCTCTACATCGTGGTACACAGCCTGCTCAAATGTCGTGATTTCAGGTGGGATGGTAGAGGGCGGTGGCACAAATGTGGATTTGGGTCGGAGGCCAGTGACATTAGGGTTGTCGTTGGTTTGTTCAGTTTCGATGGTTGATTTCTCAAAAAAGGATTTTAATTTGAGTTTCCTAAAGAATTGGGCCAATTCTACGTGTAACTGGAATTTGTCAAGTTTTGTGGTAGGGACAAACGATAAGCCTTTTTCCAGTACCGATTGTTCTTTGTTGGTTAAGGGTGTGCTGGATAGGTTGAATACCAATGAGGGTGGGTCAGTAGGCCTCACTGTTTGCTGGTTCCTGGTGTTGTCTCTTTCGTCTTCTGGCGTGAGTTGGAGCTCACTGGGTTCTCTTCCCCGCTCCAGTGGACTTGTGGTTGTGGGTTCTCTCTTCTTCGGCCCGAGCTCTTCGGCCCTGTCCTAAAAAAGGAATGTGTGGTCCTTGGTTGCCCGGAAACAGTGGCATGGGTCCAGGGGGGTACATTGGTGGGAAACCATAGTATGGATTTTGTATGGGGCCGAAGTTTGGTGGGAACCCGTGGAAGTGTCCCTGTTGTCCTCCTTGCCAAGTATTCGGCCAGCGTTGTCCTCGTCTGCCTCGTCCTCCCCGTTTATTTGAGCCAGTGCTGGAGTCACTAGAGACAGAGCTGTCATCCCCTGAGGTGTTAGACATGCTGGTGTTCTTGGTCTGGGGGGTGTAGTCGTCTTCAGAGTACGGGTACACTTTGGCATAGCTGAATTTTTTAAGGTCTTTGTCAAACTTTTTAATTTTTGCTTGAGTCAAATATTCCTTGTATTCGTTTATATCTTTATACTGGTCGTCCAGTTTCTTTTTATATGCGGTTATGGTGGCCTTGAAATGGCTTTCTGTGGCTTGGATTTCAATCAGAAACGCCTCTGATAGTCGTTTGGCCGTTTTTATGATAAGGATCATCCAGTCCCTGGTGCAGTGCCAGGCGATCTGGGCCCAGTCCTTCCTAAAGGTGGGGTCATTAAGGAAGATCCTGGGTGCGTTGGCTACTAGAAGTCCCCTAGGAGCTGTGTTGGTTCTGAGATATTGTGTTAGAATTGTCCCATGAAGGATAGTGCGTATCCTGTTGCGCTTTTTTTCTGTAAGGCTCTCCCAGTCAGTGCGATCGTGCTTGCGATGTTGAAGTCTGCTTGGAACGATGGGTCAGAGAGGATGTCTGCCACATCGTTTTCATCAAAAGTGAGGCCATGGTTTTCTGCCATGGTGCTGAGAATGCTCTCGCAGCTGTGCGCTGCCAATGAGAATGCGTAATCAAAAGAGAGAAAGAGGACCAGATAGCTAGTCCTTATCCCCGAGGTTATATATGATTTTAATCAAAAGAAGACTAGCTCATAGTTTAGAAAATAAATAAATGAAGAGACTCAAGTATGTTTTGTCATGGGGTGGGAACACCTGGTGAGTGTGTTCAAAAAGCCCTCACCCACCAACCTCACCCCTCACCCACCAACCTAGCTTGCCATGGTCACACTTTACCTTGTGCCATGGCCACATGAAGTATCATTACTCGCCTACACTGTAATGTTGCTTTTTAAACAATCGTAATTCCAGCACTCCACGTGCAGCACACATACACATAGTGATCAGACTGTCACGTCCTGGTAAACACATAGCCATACTCGAGGACCAGCGCGACGCATGCGCGCTATTGAGACGCTGCTCCCCCGCACATGGATCACACAACCTGGTGGCCTCACACCATTGCGCATGCGCGAACAAAACACTACTCGCGCATGCGTTCTCAAACGCGGGAGCATTGCGCATGCGCTGACAGCGCGCGAGGCACTCTGTGGCACCATGACTCGGCACTCCGAGTCTTTCTACCCTTACCTCCAACCTGCAGGTGCACCTGGTTAACCAATTAACCGCAGTATTTAAGACCCAGCACAAACGGCCATTACTTACCGGTATGCGAAGGAGGCACTACAGGTTCAGAGCAGGCTCTGCCCAGAAATGCTGTGAGTATGAGAAACAACCACCACTACCGCGGGTAAGCGCTTTTCTTCCCTCCCTACAGGTCTCCCTAATCAATGTGGTCCAAACTTTTTTTATTTTCCATAGGGCCAACCCCCTGCCACCTCTCAACCTTGAGGCAAAAACTTGCTAAAACTAGCGTAAGAACGTCTTCTTGGCCGATCCACACATATGCACAATTTATGTGATGCTCGTGTTTTAGCCACTTCACACCCGATTTACATGTGCGATTCATCACTTAATGGTACCACCAATACCATTACACCTTAGCCTCCTATAGCCTACACCTCAACCGCTTTAGTGACGGCAATCGGATGTGTCTAGTACCATACAACCGAGTGACTCTCTTTTTCCCTGTATGTTTTGTCTCTGTCTATAAATGTTACATGTACAGGTGTTCTTGAGAAGGGAATCCCCCCTCTCACCCATAGATAAACACCTTAGGGCGTGTAGACACATAGTCTGTACCACACACCCACTAGTTTAATTGCACCCACTTTTCCTGAAGAAAGCCAGCATATATATAAGGCACTGGCTGAAACATGTTGACCCACTGGATGTGAGAGGTCGTAACTCGCCTCTAACATCCGACAGCCTTATTTTTAACCGCTGACGGGGGCCCAGGTATTAAAGTCTAATTTACCCCCGGGTACTGGGACCCCTGCCCAGCTGTTTTAAAATCTCACTTTCATAACACTCTTCACTGCACACTCAGCAAAATACCTGCTCCGCTGTAATCAGGCGTCGAAGCACACTCGGGACACGCTAGGTGTCACTGGGTGGGCCCGATGATGAAGCATGCCACCAACTAGGTTGGTGGTTGAGGGCTTTTTGAACACACTCACCAGGTGTTCCCACCCCATGACAAAACATACTTGAGTCTCTTCATTTATTTATTTTCTAAACTATGAGCTAGTCTTCTTTTGATTAAAATCGTGTTTTTTTCTCAAACATCTTGGAATCATATCTCCATACCCGCAGTAGCGGCCCATGGTGGGAGTGCTGCCCGGCGCTGATGTGGGGCGGGCAGTGTGGGGGTAGTAAACTATGGATTACGGCCAATTAGAGGTAAGTAAACATATAAATAAATAAACAAATTTCTTGGTGGGCGCTGCATCGCCAAAGCGATGCAGCGCGCGCAACAATTTTTTAAATATTTATTTATATGTTTACTTACCTCTATTCGGCCGTAATCCGTAGTTTACTATACCCCACCCTGCCCCTCCCTCAGCGCCTGGCAGCACTTCCACCACGGGCCGCTACTGCACACTAGTAACCGGTGTGCAGTAGCGGTAGTGTATGATTACACTCTTCTGAAGAAAGCTTCATGGGGTCAATGGTCTTTCCGGTACCAGCCTTCTCGAATGGTTGCTGCCGACCAGAGACACATTTCTGCTCTCCTGCTGCTGAGCCAAGCTTGAGCAGAGGAAGGCAGGACAATAGGCATCCTGTCACAGGGAGGTGTGACTACCTCCCAGACAGGATTTAGTGTACTGGGGCTGGGTGGGTGCACTTCCAAAGTGCCTGAAAGTCTACATCAGGGGCACACTTGGTGTCCCTGTGCATAGTCCAGCTCAAAGCAGTTCTGGGAACCAATGGCTCCTGCTCTGGCGCAAAACTGAACAAAGGACATGGGAGTAACCTCCCCTCTATCCTGACAGGAACGTCCCCTGAATCTGTCCAACCTTCTCCTATGGGTACATAAAGGCTTACCTGGCTGAAGGACCTTAGATTTAATGTGGACAAGATTCTGAACAAGGAACCACTGGCCTTCGACTGTCTGGACACTCTGGACTTCGCTGGACTTTGACTGGGCCCAACTTCGTCTCCCTCTCCGTCTAACGCATTGTCTGTGGCCATGCACCATACAGGCTCCATGCAGGACCTGAGGAGCTGCTGATCCTGAGCTCCTGCAGACTCTGAAGGCTCCAGCAACACAGGAGGTGGGTTCTGAAGTTCCTTGAGATCGAGCTGCCCTCTCACTGAGTTTGAGGCCAGCATCCCTCGTGGGGACTGCATAACCCGAACCCCTGTGCACCGCGTACTTTTGCAAGTGCATATGCTGGTTGGTGATTCTTGAACTTGTGTATTGACTCCATGTAGTCCTGACCTTGAACAGTATTACCACCAAAGAACTCCGGCCTCCTCGAGCTGAATGCTCTGTGGGCTGGTATTTTGTGATCTTGCTTGAGTTCCCCTTGTGACTCCTGGTCATTTGGCCTGTGGGTCCTCTTGAGGGTCATCTTCAATTCTGTTGGGCTTCCCTCTTTGCTCCAGATGTACCCTGACTCCCCATTGCTTGGTGAGTTCCCCGGACCTTGCTGGTCCACACCGTAACCTGCTTTACCTTCATACGTGAGATGTTGTTGCCAAGGCTTGTTGGTGCTCCAGCCCAACACCGACCCCTCAACACTCGACATATTTCATGGGACAGCTCGCATCTGGCTCCTGGTCATCCTCAGCATGTCCGGGTCCTCGTGGCTGCAAAGTCAAGCATCCCTTCTTCGCACCTGAAGCACCCGACGTCAGTAGGCATTTGTCTACTGAGCCCCTGGTCACCCTGAAGTGACCCAGACTCCGTTCCCTCTGCTTCCAGGTTTCTTCCATCATGAATCCACCCTTGGATTCCAACGGACACTGTCTTCCTTCCCGGCAGCAGCTCTTCCTTGAAGTCCTCCAATGAAAACAACTGCAGTTTCCGACACCTCTCCAGACCTATGCACCCGGCTCTACTGGGATAGGCAACTCGGGTAATCCAGTATCCATGGATGGGGTAGCTCTCCAACCTCCTAAGCTCTAAAGGGTTTCCTCCAAATCCACCGAGAAGTGTCCTTAAACTTTGAAACTGTAACCGCAACTTCTCCATAGAAGTGTACGGAGCTTGCGGTCGTGTTAGCACGCTGCACCCGTCCTCCGTGGGGTCCCTGTTTACTCACCTTGGGTGGTTCCTTGGGGTCCCAGCAATTCTTCGTGTTCTAGACACTGTCTCGACTCAAGTTGTGGTTCTTATACCACTATTTTAGTATATGGTGTGGTCTCCCCCAGGCGCCCAATGTGTATTCCTCTACTTACAACTGTTTTCTTGCTAAAGTATTGTGTGCTTTGTGTTGCATCCCTGTGCAGAGGATACTAGAGAGTGTTATATAAATAAACACATATTTTTATAACTACTGTCTGTATCTCCTGTCATTTAGTTAATACTGAAGGTGAAATTCTAGTAAAACAAGCTTCTTTATATTTCTTCAAGATTAAGCCTGAAGGCTGCTCCCCACAGCTACCACTAGGAAAGCTTTTTAAAGGTTATCTTTGGCCTCATACATCATAAGGGTCGTTTGAACAGGTGCAAGGTGCCCACTTTAATTAGTGGACAGCATATACCAGGCCAACTTCTCATAGAGTGTACTTGGTTTTCTGTTTGCAATGCCATAGAAGGTCAGGCCTAAAGACAGCGGTGGTAAAGGTCTTAACCACCATTGATGTGCCCCATTATTAGCCTCTGCTTAACCCCCTAACCCCAAATGGATTTTGATAAGAGAGCCCCACCCATAATAGCTGTTTTGTCGCTTGCCCTCCTTAATTTCCCAGCATTACCATCCCACTCAGAGATGCACTGTGCCCTACTTTTGGATCCTTTGCAATTTGCAACTCAGCTTCTTGCTTCTCTTTGCTTTGGGCATTCTGCTGCTTGCAAACTGTTTACATGTACATATATCTCTCTGTCACCAGGGACACATAACAAAAATCACTTTGTTATCATCTCTGCAGGTATACCAGTAGTAAAAATAATTGACTTTCACCTCCAGTATATTTTTATACTTCCTAATTGTTTATATTGTTATGATAATAAACATCTACATAGTGTTCTTCTGTACTAGTAAGGACTCATAGGGCTTCTTGCTAATTGATCCAAATTCGATTAAGGCCAGAGTATTTGTGCATGGCTCATAGAGTACGTTGTTGAAGAATCAACTACGCGGAAAGCTGGATATGATGTGTGTGAGCGATCATAGTATGGCACTTGGGCAACATACATAAATGTGCTTGCATTGAGAATCATGTCACACTGATGCAGTATTTACATTCATATTGGGTGATAGACAACTAAGTACATAACAATAGATCATTTATAAACCTTTTAAATCAGTATGTGCTTGAAGAACTCTTGGATCATAAACACGACTGGTAAAGAGAAAATGTTCTGCTATTACAACAAATGTTTCTAGAAAAGTTTGGGTGGCAGAAGCAATGGATATATCATTAAAAGTCATATTTAAAGGCTACACTTTAAGTGACTATTGCCACTATGTAGCATTTGAGCAGTAGGATCTCTCATGTATAATTAGGTTAAATGTGTCGGTAGTGCATGTGGACTCCTAAGGTAGTGAATATGTTTATGATTGGAAATATCCTATGTGCAATTGAAGATGAAGCTGAGAGATTTGGTCAGTTTTCAGGGTACAGCTTGAACATCACTAAAACGCAGATTGTCAAAAACCAGTGGGTAATATGTAATGATGACAGAGTGACGGGTATGGCAACTTACTTGGGGGTACAAATCACAGCAGAAATAGATAAGATTGTTAAAAAGAACTTGGATCCTTTGATAGCTCAAGCCAAAAGAGATCTGGAAAAAATGAACAATTTACACCTGTCACTGGTAGGCTGCACAAATATTATTAAAATGATGATGTTACCTAAATGTTTGTATGTATTCAGGGCTGTACCCTTGCTGATCGAAGCTAGCTGGTTTAATGGTATTGAGGCTATTTGTAATAGGTTTATCTGGGCACACGGTAAGACCCGGAGGGCCTACAGGTATATGACACTTCCTAGGGAAAAAGGGGGCTGGGGTGCACCTGATTTCCGTTTATATTATATGGCCACGGTTCTGCAATATATACAAGGACTTATTGGAGGCAATGTTGATGATGTAAGAATGCATAATATGTCTACGGAGGTCTATGCTGTTGCACTAGGGGTAAATGTTCATAATTGTTTTTTAAAATGTACAGATTATAGCTACTTTAAGAGAACCAGATTTAAAACTGTTAAGGCGGCAATCACGGTATGGAATGCTTTCTTAAAGAAAGCCAAGATGGGGAGGTATAATAGGTATGTCTCTTTGATTAACAACAGCTCATTCCCAGAGGAAATATTTGCCGATTACACAATGGCAGAGTGGGCTTCAAGGGGGATTACGCAAATAGGCGATCTATTTTCACAGGAGGGTTTTAAGCAATTTTCGGATTTAAGAGACACATATGGCATACACAACAGGGTTTTTTTTAAGTACTTACAGATCAGAAGTTTTTTGAAAAATAAAGTGGGAGGCCCAGCAGGCTTTGATAAAATAGAAATAATGGAGAAAATAAAGTTGATGGGGGATTGCACAATTAAGTCTTTTTACGCAATTCTGCTGAAAGAAAAGCAAGATGATCTAGGCAAATTCAGTAAGAAATGGGCAGACAAACTAGGAGTTGAAAGTAACTTGTTTTTTGATTCTTTGGACCTAGGATGTACAATATTATGTGCAGTCCCGTTACAGTCCCAACATTACAAAACATAATATTTTTTGTATTTCACGCCTGCAAGGATTGCAAAATGGGGGGGGAATACAGGAATTAACTGCCCCCGTTGTAATGCGCTGGATGCAGATAGTATACACATCTTTGCAACATGTCCCCAAATACAAACACTGATTAATGAGATTGAGGGGTTTTTGGCAAGGTCTTTGGGCATTGTGATTTCTCTTACACCAGCTTGGATTATGTTAGGTGTGTCTGATCGGGAGCAGGATCTGCATACTGAATTTCTGTTTGTAATAATGGCTGTTTATAGACTGACAATAGCCAGGGCTTGGCTAGATAAAAATCCTCCAAAACTGCAAAGCTGGTTGGCAAATACTCTGTATGCATATAATATAGAGGAAAAAATTTATGCTCGAAAAGGGAGGAGAGGAAGATGTCTGGGGAGAAGAATTTGGGAGCCATTACGTAAATGGAAAGAGTTGCAAAGAAAGGACAATTAGGCGTGGGGGTGAGAGGGAAAACATTTTGTACTCATTGATATTCTCTGCGCTAGATTTCACTGTATGGGCTTTAAAATAAGGTGTTAAATTCAATTTGGTTGAAATTATAATGGGTTTAGCATTAGTTAAGGATGGGATTTATACATTAGATTTCAATGATTGGAGTATTTACAGAACTGTAATGTACTCTTTTCTTTTTTCTATTATTTTTCTTCTCTGTTTTTTTCTATTATGCTTGTGTAATATGTACCTGATTTGCTTGCAAGGAAAAAAGAAAACTTTTTTTATAAAAAAAAAAAAAAAAAAAAGGACACAACAAATAACCAAATGGAAGGAATTGAGCCTAAGATGCATCAGCTAAGATATAAACTTTCTCCAGTATTAGGGGTGTCTTTCATAGATTCACATGCTTGAATATTCCCCGTCGTCGAAGTGGGAGTCCCACGGTACATAAAATAGTAGTAAAATATATATATATATATATATATACATATAGAAAATTATATAATTATACATATACATAAGAAATGTAATACATATAAAATATATAACGTAAAGTTAAAAGTACCATAGAACTGAAAAAAGGCCCATAGAAGCCATAAAGGGAGAATTCACTTTAGTAACATATCATAGTCATTGTAATAGTCCACATTCCAGCCAGTCAGGCAACAACACCCTCTAGAACCTTCCCCTCAGAAGCTCAAGCCCTCAGATTTTCTACCACACGGCCTGTGAAGGGAGTCTCCCTGAGCTCTGCTCAGTTTCTTCAACTCTTTTGCTCATTTCAACTTTCAAGCCATGAAGTAAAAAACAGCAAGTTTTGCAGGACCTTCTCCTCAAAGACTTTAAAGGATAGAGAGGCCCGTCTCCTTCTGTGGCTAGAGAAGTTGAAGACTTCCGAAGATCCTGTTTCTGACATGGAAAGCGTGTCTTCTTTCCATTCTAAAGCCTCTCTCAAGCGTGGGTCAGAGACTGAGATGCCTTCACCTTTCCTGAAGAGAAAGAAGCTCGTCGACACTTCTAAATCTGTCTCCCCACGGGATTTGCTAGCCTCCACGCCTACGGGGCCTGGTTCTCTGGCGTCGCAATCCCAAGCTGTGCCCTCGTCATCTAAAATGGGCGCCAGATCGTCGACGGGACCGTCGACGCGTCCGTCGTCGACTACGAGATCCGTCGATGCTGTACCTACGTTGACAACAACATGTTCTTTGTCTACGAAGACTACGACGACGACATCTACCTCGTCGTCGACGCTCCCAGAGGTGAGGCCTATTTCCTCTATTCTCAAGATATCGTCGATGGCCATTAAACCTGCCTCGTCGACGCCTGTGGCTAAAAAGCATTCATCGTCGAAGGCCCCGTCGACGCGTCCATCGTCGACGGTCTCAAATATTCGTCGACGACAACATCTTCGTCGACGGCCAAAACTTCGTAGACGGCCAAGACCTCGTCGACGGCCAAGACCCCGTCGACGGCCAAGACCTCGTCGACGGCCAAAACCTCGTTGATGGCTTCACCCTCGTCGACGGTTACCAGTTCATCGACGGCGACATCCTCGTCGACGGTGCCGTCTATGCCGACGATTCCACCTTTGTCGACGACTGTCTCATCGACGGCCACATCCATGCCGACGACTTCCTCTTCGTCGACGACTCCGTCGACGGCACGCAAATCTACGTCAATGAAGACAAAGGAGAAGATATTGTCTCCGTCGACTGCTCCATTGCATCTACATTTGTTTCCACTGCCACCTCATCCACGGGACCGTCGACGGCACCCCATTCACTCGCTACTGCAACTACTTTCACGGTAGTCGCAGCTTTAGTGGTCAAACGCCCAGTTCCTTTGAGTCCTATGACTGAAACTCTTCCAACGCAATTATTTGAGTCTGCAGAAGACGATTCTGATGACGGTTCTTATGTGAATGACGTTTTTCGGCATGCATCCAGTCCATCTGAACTCAATACAAAGTGCCAAGAAGATGATGAAGAGTATGAGGAGGAGGGGTGTGCTCTTTTTCCAGTCCATGATGTTCGCTTTGAGGCACCTCATGAGGAACGAATGACTCAAATACCGTCTTCTTTGGTGACCAACCTGCAGAATATGTTAGATGATTATAATCGCAGGTTCCCTGCATCTGCTCCTACTTCACCAACTCCTCAACCTGCGGCGCCAACACCCATACATGCAGAGACGCCGCAGTCGCCGGTCCATCCGCAGCCAGATACGGATGATGATGCGGATGTGCACTAGGACACTGATCAGGATGTAGATAACGTCCTCGCGGATTGGGTTGATTATAGAGCCCAAACGCCATCTACGCCACCGACATCGCCTTTGCCTTCCCCACCGGTGGACATTGGAAGCTTTCATAGTTTAATGGTGCGTGCTGCCAAATGTTTCCATTTAACATTAGAGATGCAGCAAATGGATTGTTTCCTCTATGATTTCAAAGATCAGCCTCTCAAACACACCAATACCATCCCAATTATTGATTTTATTTGGCAAGAAGGCCTTAAACTTATGGCACAACCAAATTCCATCCCAGCTGTGTTACCACGTCTGGACAAAAAGTACAAGGCGCCTGCAGACTCTCCAGCATGCCTTGTTTCACACCCTAAGGCGGACTCCGTTGTAATTCAGGCTGCCCAGAAACGTTCAAGGAATCCGGCCACTCCGCTAACCTCCCCTCCGGACCAAGAAGGACGCCGGTTGGACTCTATCGGCAAGAAATTTACCACCACGGCTGCCACAACGGTCAGAGCGGCCAACTCCCTGGCCATTCTTGGAAGATATGACCGCCAAATGTGGTCAGAGATCGCAGCTTTGATTGACCAGCTCCCAGATTCCGTCCGAGCCGAGGCCCAGACGATAGTCCAAGAAGGAGAAAAAATCTCTTCAGAGATTATAGATTGCGCTGTTGACATCTCTTCAACAGGGTTCAGACAACTTGCTGGAGCCGCTGTTTTACGACGCCAGGGCTGGCTCAAATCTACGGCTGTTTGCCCCGAGGTGCAGGCGAGAATTCTTGACTTGCCATACAATGGTGATTCCATTTTTGGCAAGCATGTCGACGACGCTCTGGAATCCATTAAGAAGGACACAGATACTGCTCGTGCCGTAGGAAGCCTCCAGTACAGGACCTTTTCGAGGAGCACGTGGCAGAGGCGTCTCTTCAAATTTTCGTGGCTCCTCCCAATATCGCTCCTATGGTGACAACAAGCAAAGATATAGCTACCAATCTCAAAATCGCCAAACCGATTCAAGACCTTATCGGAGGAAAAATAATTACAGAGTGGGAAACACCTCCAAAAAGCAGTGACTTCCCCAACAAGTGTTCTCCGACTCTGAGGATTGGAGGTCGAATCTCCCAAAACTTCTTCAATTGGTCTCATATCACCTCGGATCGTTGGGTCCTAGATGTCATCTCGAAAGGACATGTTCTTGAGTTTACAAAATTTCCACCCACCCGTCAACCTTCTGGTCCCCCCCACCTCATCTGAAAGATTTGTTGGCTAAAGTCAAGAGCATGATACAAAAAGGGGCTGTCGAAGTGTTCTCTCGAGCACAAAAGGGCAGGGGCTTTTATTCCCGCTTCTTTTTAATCAAGAAAAAATCGGGGGAATGGCGCCCCATTCTGGACTTACGAGCTCTCAACAAATTCATCAAATCACAAACTTTCCGAATGTTGACCCTACTGGAAATTTTGCAATACCTCAATCCCGGAGAGTTCCTCTCCACTATCGACCTCCAAGATGCATATTTTCATGTGCCAATACATCACAAACACAGGAAATATCTTCGCTTCACTGTCGGATCGAAGCACTTCCAGTTCAAGGTGTTGCCTTTCGGCCTTCGATTAGCGCTGAGAGTCTTCACGAAGATCATGGCTCCGGTCACAGCTTTCCGTCACCTGCAAGGCATTCAATTTTACCCTTATCTGGACGATTGTCTAATAAAAGCACAGACTCGTCAAACAGCAAGACAGCATACTCAGACCTGTCTGTCACTTTTTCACACCTTGGGCCTTTCTGTAAATCAAGAAAAGTCTCATCTTCGCCCCTCACAATAGAGAATCTTTCTAGGAGCCTTAATCGATTCTCGTCTGGCACAGGTGTTTGTGTCCCAAGAGCGACAACTTCGCATACTCAAGATGGTCGCTTTTCTAAAATCAAAAAAGTCAGTTTCTGTCCGGATCTTGAAATCTTGTCTGGGCATTGCCTCCTCTTGCATACATCTGATCCCACACTGCAGACTTCACATGAGAGTCATACAGGAGGAGGTGGACAAATAATGGAAACAAATTTCGGGGTCGTTAATCGACAAACTCTACCTGACCCCCCGCATTCAAACAGCTTTGGAATGGTGGGCTCACCTTCCGAATATCGGCGCCGGGCGGCCCTTCCAGGAAACAGCACCAACACTCACCCTCACAACGGATGCTTCCTTGGAGGGTTGGGGGGCACACCTCGACAGAATGTCGGTCAAGGGCAAGTGGACTGCAGCTCAATGCACAAGGCATATAAATCGTCTAGAACTCTTGGCCATCTTCCTTGCCCTAAAGTCTTTCCGGATACTGATACAAGGCCAATCGCTGCTGGTGCAGACAGACAACACCACCAGCATGCACTACCTCAACAAGCAGGGAGGTACGAGATCTCTACTGCTTTCCAAACAGGCGCAAGAAATCTGGAATTGGGCAATTCAACATCAAGTTCACCTGACAGCAGTTCACGTGCCGGGCGTCTTCAACATACTTGCCGACTTTCTCAGCAGATCTCTGGCGGACAATCACGAATGGGAACTCCACCAACCCATTCTGGAATACATCTTTCGCCAGTGGGGCCAACCCCAGCTGGATCTGTGTGCGACTCCAACCAACCGCAAATGCTTACGATTTGCAAGTCGGCATCCCCACAGAGAGTGGACCGGGAATGCGTTTTCGATCAATTGGTCGAGCGAATTCATCTACGCTTTTCCCCCGCTCCCTCTCATTCCGCGCCTGCTGCACAGGATGAAGCTTCAACCATGCCATGTCATACTGATTGCGCCCAGATGGCCACGTCGCCTGTGGTTCACGGACCTCCTCCTATTGTCCATGACCTGCTCACCATGAACCAAGGCCGCATTTGCCATCCGGATCCGGCATATCTCCAACTGCATGCTTGGAACCTGAACACAATGAGTTTGCAGGTCTGAATATCACTGTGTGAGCAGCGCCAGGTTGTTACAGAGAAATGTGATACTGGATGGCATTACGCTACATAGCAGTAAGGCATGAAATCCGGTACACTTGCAAACACTTACCTGATGCATGCTGGGACCCGCAGTTCAGCCACTGCGGGACCGAGTCCACTTGGAAATAATTGAGAGACACACCTACCTATGATTAAGGCGGGAGCAACGCCGAAACGCGTCAGGACGATTTAAATGTGTGTCATTTGCTACACTGTTCAAGACGAATAAAGTCTGCTTTTCGCTGTAAGACGGAGTTGGGCTCTTTTTGTTTGCTGTTGAAAATTTGGCAGGATCTCCATTCCTGTGTTCTGAGCCCGCCCTGCAGAGTCGGAGCCCCCGGTAAATGGAACTTGTTTGGAACAATTGTGTGAGGGGGATGACTCGCTTACAACGGTACCAGCCATCGGACTTCTGAGGTTACTTGGTATGCTGTTGAAGAAAGGGAGGGGAGAAGGGTGTCCTCCTTTCTCCTACAACTTCGCTGCTTAAGCGCACATTTTGGAACAATGCGGCATCAAAAATCTTTGGCAGTTATTGTGTGAGCAGCGCCAGGTTGTTACAGAGAAATGTGATACTGGATGGCATTACGCTACATAGCAGTAAGGCATGAAATCCGGTACACTTGCAAACACTTACCTGATGCATGCTGGGACCCGCAGTTCAGCCACTGCGGGACCGAGTCCACTTGGAAATAATTGAGAGACACACCTACCTATGATTAAGGCGGGAGCAACGCCGAAACGCGTCAGGACGATTTAAATGTGTGTCATTTGCTACACTGTTCAAGACGAATAAAGTCTGCTTTTCGCTGTAAGACGGAGTTGGGCTCTTTTTGTTTGCTGTTGAAAATTTGGCAGGATCTCCATTCCTGTGTTCTGAGCCCGCCCTGCAGAGTCGGAGCCCCCGGTAAATGGAACTTGTTTTGAACAATTGTGTGAGGGGGATGACTCGCTTACAACGGTACCAGCCATCGGACTTCTGAGGTTACTTGGTATGCTGTTGAAGAAAGGGAGGGGAGAAGGGTGTCCTCCTTTCTCCTACAACTTCGCTGCTTAAGCGCACATTTTGGAACAATGCGGCATCAAAAATCTTTGGCAGTTATTGTGTGAGCAGCGCCAGGTTGTTACAGAGAAATGTGATACTGGATGGCATTACGCTACATAGCAGGAAGGCATGAAATCCGGTACACTTGCAAACACTTACCTGATGCATGCTGGGACCCGCAGTTCAGCCACTGCGGGACCGAGTCCACTTGGAAATAATTGAGAGACACACCTACCTATGATTAAGGCGGGAGCAACGCCGAAACGCGCCAGGACGATTTAAATGTGTGTCATTTGCTACACTGTTCAAGACGAATAAAGTCTGCTTTTCGCTGTAAGACGTAGTTGGGCTCTTTTTGTTTGCTGTTGAAAATTTGGCAGGATCTCCATTCCTGTGTTCTGAGCCCGCCCTGCAGAGTCGGAGCCCCCGGTAAATGGAACTTGTTTGGAACAATTGTGTGAGGGGGATGACTCGCTTACAACGGTACCAGCCATCGGACTTCTGAGGTTACTTGGTATGCTGTTGAAGAAAGGGAGGGGAGAAGGGTGTCCTCCTTTATCCTACAACTTCGCTGCTTAAGCGCACATTTTGGAACAATGCGGCATCAAAAATCTTTGGCAGTTATTGTGTGAGCAGCGCCAGGTTGTTACAGAGAAATGTGATACTGGATGGCATTACGCTACATAGCAGTAAGGCATGAAATCCGGTACACTTGCAAACACTTACCTGATGCATGCTGGGACCCGCAGTTCAGCCACTGCGGGACCGAGTCCACTTGGAAATAATTGAGAGACACACCTACCTATGATTAAGGCGGGAGCAACGCCGAAACGCGTCGGGACGATTTAAATGTGTGTCATTTGCTACACTGTTCAAGACGAATAAAGTCTGCTTTTCGCTGTAAGACGGAGTTGGGCTCTTTTTGTTTGCTGTTGAAAATTTGGCAGGATCTCCATTCCTGTGTTCTGAGCCCGCCCTGCAGAGTCGGAGCCCCCGGTAAATGGAACTTGTTTGGAACAATTGTGTGAGGGGGATGACTCGCTTACAACGGTACCAGCCATCGGACTTCTGAGGTTACTTGGTATGCTGTTGAAGAAAGGGAGGGGAGAAGGGTGTCCTCCTTTCTCCTACAACTTCGCTGCTTAAGCGCACATTTTGGAACAATGCGGCATCAAAAATCTTTGGCAGTTATTGTGTGAGCAGCGCCAGGTTGTTACAGAGAAATGTGATACTGGATGGCATTACGCTACATAGCAGTAAGGCATGAAATCCGGTACACTTGCAAACACTTACCTGATGCATGCTGGGACCCGCAGTTCAGCCACTGCGGGACCGAGTCCACTTGGAAATAATTGAGAGACACACCTACCTATGATTAAGGCGGGAGCAACGCCGAAACGCGTCAGGACGATTTAAATGTGAGTCATTTGCTACACTGTTCAAGACGAATAAAGTCTGCTTTTCGCTGTAAGACGGAGTTGGGCTCTTTTTGTTTGCTGTTGAAAATTTGGCAGGATCTCCATTCCTGTGTTCTGAGCCCGCCCTGCAGAGTCGGAGCCCCCGGTAAATGGAACTTGTTTGGAACAATTGTGTGAGGGGGATGACTCGCTTACAACGGTACCAGCCATCGGACTTCTGAGGTTACTTGGTATGCTGTTGAAGAAAGGGAGGGGAGAAGGGTGTCCTCCTTTCTCCTACAACTTCGCTGCTTAAGCGCACATTTTGGAACAATGCGGCATCAAAAATCTTTGGCAGTTATTGTGTGAGCAGCGCCAGGTTGTTACAGAGAAATGTGATACTGGATGGCATTACGCTACATAGCAGTAAGGCATGAAATCCGGCACACTTGCAAACACTTACCTGATGCATGCTGGGACCCGCAGTTCAGCCACTGCGGGACCGAGTCCACTTGGAAATAATTGAGAGACACACCTACCTATGATTAAGACGGGAGCAACGCCGAAACGCGTCAGGACGATTTAAATGTGTGTCATTTGCTACACTGTTCAAGACGAATAAAGTCTGCTTTTCGCTGTAAGACGGAGTTGGGCTCTTTTTGTTTGCTGTTGAAAATTTGGCAGGATCTCCATTCCTGTGTTCTGAGCCCGCCCTGCAGAGTCGGAGCCCCCGGTAAATGGAACTTGTTTGGAACAATTGTGTGAGGGGGATGACTCGCTTACAACGGTACCAGCCATCGGACTTCTGAGGTTACTTGGTATGCTGTTGAAGAAAGGGAGGGGAGAAGGGTGTCCTCCTTTCTCCTACAACTTCGCTGCTTAAGCGCACATTTTGGAACAATGCGGCATCAAAAATCTTTGGCAGTTATTGTGTGAGCAGCGCCAGGTTGTTACAGAGAAATGTGATACTGGATGGCATTACGCTACATAGCAGTAAGGCATGAAATCCGGTACACTTGCAAACACTTACCTGATGCATGCTGGGACCCGCAGTTCAGCCACTGCGGGACCGAGTCCACTTGGAAATAATTGAGAGACACACCTACCTATGATTAAGGCGGGAGCAACGCCGAAACGCGTCAGGACGATTTAAATGTGAGTCATTTGCTACACTGTTCAAGACGAATAAAGTCTGCTTTTCGCTGTAAAACGGAGTTGGGCTCTTTTTGTTTGCTGTTGAAAATTTGGCAGGATCTCCATTCCTGTGTTCTGAGCCCGCCCTGCAGAGTCGGAGCCCCGGTAAATGGAACTTGTTTGGAACAATTGTGTGAGGGGGATGACTCGCTTACAACGGTACCAGCCATCGGACTTCTGAGGTTACTTGGTATGCTGTTGAAGAAAGGGAGGGGAGAAGGGTGTCCTCCTTTCTCCTACAACTTCGCTGCTTAAGCGCACATTTTGGAACAATGTGGCATCAAAAATCTTTGGCAGTTATTGTGTGAGCAGCGCCAGGTTGTTACAGAGAAATGTGATACTGGATGGCATTACGCTACATAGCAGTAAGGCATGAAATCCGGCACACTTGCAAACACTTACCTGATGCATGCTGGGACCCGCAGTTCAGCCACTGCGGGACCGAGTCCACTTGGAAATAATTGAGAGACACACCTACCTATGATTAAGGCGGGAGCAACGCCGAAATGCGTCAGGACGATTTAAATGTGTGTCATTTGCTACACTGTTCAAGACGAATAAAGTCTGCTTTTCGCTGTAAGACGGAGTTGGGCTCTTTTTGTTTGCTGTTGAAAATTTGGCAGGATCTCCATTCCTGTGTTCTGAGCCCGCCCTGCAGAGTCGGAGCCCCCGGTAAATGGAACTTGTTTGGAACAATTGTGTGAGGGGGATGACTCGCTTACAACGGTACCAGCCATCGGACTTCTGAGGTTACTTGGTATGCTGTTGAAGAAAGGGAGGGGAGAAGGGTGTCCTCCTTTCTCCTACAACTTCGCTGCTTAAGCGCACATTTTGGAACAATGCGGCATCAAAAATCTTTGGCAGTTATTGTGTGAGCAGCGCCAGGTTGTTACAGAGAAATGTGATACTGGATGGCATTACGCTACATAGCAGTAAGGCATGAAATCCGGTACACTTGCAAACACTTACCTGATGCATGCTGGGACCCGCAGTTCAGCCACTGCGGGACCGAGTCCACTTGGAAATAATTGAGAGACACACCTACCTATGATTAAGGCGGGAGCAACGCCGAAACGCGTCAGGACGATTTAAATGTGTGTCATTTGCTACACTGTTCAAGACGAATAAAGTCTGCTTTTCGCTGTAAGACGGAGTTGGGCTCTTTTTGTTTGCTGATATATATATATATATATATATATTTTACTACTATTTTATGTACCGTGGGACTCCCACTTTGACGACGGGGAATATTCAAGCATGTGAATCTATGAAAGACACCAATACTGGAGAACGACAGTTTACAGGTAAGTAACTAATGTTCGTATGCTTCAAGTTAACATTAAAGAAGGTTCAATTCCTGTACACATTAATAAGGCTGACTGATATATCGTAGCTTGCATAGAATATTCTCTCACTGCTGGTAAACTCTCAAGATAGTTAAGAAGCACACACTTCACTGTGGATTTTGTAGAAGCATCAATGCTTTCTGAGTTCTCAAAAAACTCAGATATACTCAAGGCTTCAAAGGTATGCTTAACATTCATTAGCCAAGGAATAGCTTTCACATTATCCATTGACATACATTGCTTAATGACTTCCCTGTAAAAAGGTGTTTCTCATTTTGCCCAATTTTAAACCCAAATATAACAGGCCAGATTTTTATTAAATCATCGAAATATGACCTAAGTCAGCGTAGGAAATTATTCTCAGCCTTCTAAAGAATTTCTGGGTTTGAATAATCCCAGACCCAGGCCTCACAGTTCATGGAGATCCATTTAGACTTACATATTTCCAAAATTGCCTTGATTGGTTTTCAGCCCCTGTTTGGGGCAAGTTAGTAAACAGCCTCTGTTGAATTCAGAATTGTTTGTGTTCTAACACTAAGCAGATGCCTCCCAGTCCAAAGTTGACGCACATGGCAGACCTAAATATGTGAAATACTGTTGCGGGGATTCTGCTCATACACAGAACTGTGCACATAGACCCAGGGCCTCAGTGAATTGTGGTGGACCAAAAAACTCACCTCAGTACCTAGAACCCCTAACCGACTAGCATCAGTGTCTCATTAGCTCTTTGTCCTATACCAAAGGTACCAATGATTAGACAACCCAGAACATGCGACTTAGGATACACTCCGGAATGGTGGAAATCAAGAACACTCTTTCGTTGGTTATTCTCACACCACGATAAAGTTTAAAATGTTTATTTTGACGACGTGCTCTAAGATGCAGTATTTTTGCTAACATAAGCAGGCATATTATTAAAAATAATACGATCAGCATTGTTACAATTCCATAGAACACAAAAGGAGAAATCATATTATAATGATAGTGGAAACAGGTCCTACAGTGCATTGTAGGCCACCCTCCCTAGCTAGGAACTATGTTTTATAATTATAGAAGGTCTCTTAGGCTTGACTGGGGAACCCCATACCTCCAAGATCAGCAGAGGGGAATCACATCAGGATCTGCAAAAGCTCTCTCTCTCTCGGGAAACAGATTTTCTCCAAGTGTTAAAATCGTGTATGCAGTGCAATATTAAAGGCGCCGGAATTTCAGCTAGGTGCAGCTGCGTGCATGTTATGTCTAGAGCCTTTGCCGATCAGCCCGAACAACACCTAACATTGTTATGATACCTTGGAGGCTTCATCACTCACTGTGCAGACTAAGGTCGAGATGTAAGTCTAGGGACGTTGAAAACAAGCTATTCTCATGTGAAGAAATTCACGCGGCCTAACTTACAACAACAGGTACATATAGTGTTGTGTGCAAAAGCAGCAAAAAGATAAAATGGCGTTTAAATTACTAATAAGCCTATGCCAACATAGCAATGTGCGCAAGCAGGGCCCTGCCTTCACTACACCCTCCCTTGATCGGAACACACACAGAAAGGGGGCAATTTGGAACGCAGAGTTCAAGTTCGAGTGAGACAGAACCAAGTTAAAAATTTGCCAAACTGGACAATTGGGAGTAAAATTCCGAATTAGTAACCACCCAAAAAAAATTTGCAAAACCAAACAGGTGATGTATAGTGTCCAAAGCATGGAATTAGAAACAAAAAAAGAATGAATGAAAACATTCACGAGCCCAGTACGCGTTTGAAGCCAGAACCATGCCACTTCAATCCAACAGTGTATAGGCACAGTACGTTGCAACTGCTTTCAAGAGGAAGTCATTGTTCTCATCCGAAAACATTTCAGCCATCCAATTCAATAATGGCAAAGAACACACATGTTCTTTGACATCGGGAGCCTCTAACACCATCAGAGGACAACTCGGGTGTTCTTCGAGATAGCTGCGTGCCAGAAAGCCATACGCTACAGTCCATATGTTCCAATTGCCTATGACTCCATGTGCCGCTGCGTAGGCCATTATTCCGATACCATAACAGTCTAACTCATGAGCAACTAAGGGACTCATTAGTAGACTGTAATCCAGGTTAGGAGACACCGTGTGGCAGAGACACAAATCCAGAGCCTATTCAAAACCGCAATCCAGGCAATGGAAGACATGCTGCACACATGTGAATTACGTAAACGGGAAAGATAATCCATACATCCCACTCAAGGTAACCAGGGGTAGAGTTCCATAGTATTCAAGCATCCGGTTACAAAGCTGGAGCAGCCGGGGAAGGGTGTTGTGTGACACAGATTGTGCAGCCATTTGTGAGCAAGCAAATTAACAGCAGTACACCGGCAGCCAAGGCGTGAATTAACAGTAAACCGCCTAACAGGCTGGAAAAAATAGAATGAAAAAATGCTGGTATCACATCAAATATAGTTTGGAATGAGATCACAAGGCCAGAACTTACTATTTTAAAAAAGTGTGCCAAGCCTGTGGTCGACGAGGCATTGAATATAGTGTGAATCAAAGCACTGAAATGCTGGGGGATATCAGTATTCAAAAGGGCATGTACCTCGGTGCGAGTGTTTGCCACGTGAAGAACAAATGTTTCACGCGAAGAAGTAAGGGCGACTTCTTTTTGAGACAATAGAGCCCTTATTCGACTCATCTTGTTGAACTCTGCTTTCAAGGTCGGAATGGAAGGCCAGATGGATACATCAAGCTTCCCAGGCGAAGGAGGGAATAGCACATTTTTGCAACAAACTACACGTTGGGAAACAGTCACAAAGTACGGAATCCCTGCCTGCATTCCACAGCAATCTTCATTATTTAAAAGCAAATAACTACCGTTTGCTAGCAACGTGAAAGTCAGAGTTATGGCCGGGACAGGATTCCCTTTTAAAATGCATGCTAAATTCGGGGTGTTAGAATTGCAAGAGCCATGCAATTGGATGTTCCTGCAAACTAATGAGTGATCAGGTGTCATAGTGCAATCTTCACTCTTCAAATAAACTTCTTTACCCTCCCTCAGGCACCTGTAGGTGAATGGCAGAGACTAAATTTCATGGACATAAGCGCTATGGCATAGTATTTCATACAAGAATCGAATTTAAACAGGGGAAAAGGCAATGTTATTAACCCATGAATCAGCCATACAGCTGAATTATATTTGGCAGCAGAAAAAGGCAATGGTTCTAACTTTTCAATATGCAAAAGTGAATACGCAGCATCCTTCATAGACATGAATTGTTGTTTTACAGTTAAATTGAATGGTAAGAATAGAGAGGAGGTATTCATGTAGTCCCAAGGCACTTTACCATCCTTTAACATTTGCAATGCCCAAGCAAATTGCATAATGGAACGTAATTGATTTTGATCATGGTACAAAACAGACATTTCATCCTGCACAATATCAACAACAGATGAAACAATATTATCAAATGTGTAAATCCGCAAGAAAGTGTGTTAATGCTGTTATCAATAACAGCAAGCACTTTTTCTAAATTAACCTGGTTGATTGCACGTAATCTAGAAGCTGCTTCTATTTGAGATAGTTTCCAAACTTTGTTGTAAACAGCATATAATCCATAAATCCATCTTTTTGACCTGCCTCTTGCAGGGCCTTTAATAAAATCATTTAGATCAAAATCTTCAGTTAATTTTGACAAATGGAGTTTAACTGACGCTAAGGTGGAATGTTTGAGCCAATTTTGACACCATTTGCCTACCGAATATGTAGTAACAGTATGGTCACTTTCAAAACGGGGACCTACCCTAATCTGTGTATAGCCAGGTGTCAGACCCAGAAAACGATGTTGGCATAAATCTGAACAGTTTTGCCAAAACAACCAACCTTGGGGATCAAAACTGGAAATGTTAAAAGACGAATTTAGCATCAGAGACTGGAATTCACTAAGGGACCTATCGATGTGATTGAACCATGTAGGGTATTCTCCCAAATCAGGAAGAGAAGGAGCATTTAATTTTTTAGACGTAGCCAATCCAAAGGAGGTGGTATGAGAAATAGTTGAATTCAAAAACAACATATGGTTCGGGATGAGACATGCACGATGCAAAGCCTCTGTGCCTTGTACCTGCCAGCCCTTAGAACGCCAAACAGATTTAAGATCAATGATATCTTTTCACAGGTCATAGCCCCCTATTGCTAATTGGGCAAGAAAGGACTTAGAATATAGTTATTTAGTGTGGGTAAGTCTAACTTTGGAAGAGGACTTAGCAGTCATCTTAAAATAAAATGCATCAGGATTAGATTGATTGAAATCAGTAAAATATGTACACTTTTTCAAAGAGATTTTGAGCTGCCCTCAACGGGAGCTGGACAATGTTCCCATTGTGTGTAATTAACCACATTACTAAACGTGTTTGCTTTGGGCAAAAAATGATTGCCATAATGTTGATAGCAAAATAAATCAGCATAGTTGGCTGAGTCTAAATACAAATATCCTGCATCAAAAGCAGCATAATATTTCAAATCAGAAACCATAGCCTTTACGGCCTGGGCATCACCACATCCCCCACTGAAACACGTAGTACATTGGGAACATTTATAACCTCTGTGGGGCAGTGGATCTGAAATTTAGCAGCATCCCATACAACACCACCTAAAACGGGCCAAGCTGTGATGTTAAGAAAATTCTGGTCCCTCTTCATGATGTGAGATGAGGAGTGGGGTGCCAAAGTTCCATCAATTAGTCTAATTGAAGTTAAACATAGTGTCCATTTACAAAACGGAAAAAATACACAACAAATCCAATTGACATGAATGGAAAAATTGAAAAAAGCACTAGCCAAATGTAAGTCCAAGGCGGTATCAAAAAATGTTTTTTAAACCAAACAGCAAAAATTTACATTTTCAATAGGGACTTTGATGTTGTAGAGTAAGTGTCAAATGAAAAGCGTGACTGGTTAACTGCAGATGTTTGCAAATCAGGCATCGACAAATCTGTGGAGTAGGTATACTCAGTATCATTAAGGGGATCATTATAAACAAAAAGAGAGAGAGGGTATTAGAGTATGTGTAGAACTCCTGATCTCCTATTAAATATGTATACAAACAGATGGAGGAGTACCCCTGTGAGGCCGTAGTAGATGAGCCTCGAAGATATATTGTGGTACACGTTGTGCCCAACCAGCCAAGGACAGCTGTAGTCCTTAAGAAGAACCCTCTACCTCCAAACAGGAGGTACTTCCATGGGAAGCACCTTCGCTCCTAGTGTGGCGGGCCTCTACGTCTTCGACTTCGAAGAGAAATACATACTCAGTGACCAGAATCCTTACAACACACACATCCTATTCTCACGGGGGTACTCCTCCATCTGTTTGTATTCATTAAGGGGATCACCAGCTGGTGGATTCAATAAAGGATTTATTACTGTATGCATCTCGATGGCAACGTCAAGCCTGGTGGAACTCGCTGGAGCCAAAACAGAATTTCTCAGCATTGCTGGACAAGAGACCCCAGGTGTGATAATAAGAAAAATCGGCCACTCACTGTAATTTGACATTGTCAATGGAGATGTACCTGTTTTCCTTGCGGCCAGGAAGTGGAGGTAAAATGACTGTTCTTGTACCCTGCATGCCAAGCACAGGAACTGGTGCACGATATGAGGGGCCAAACTCCTTCTTCTTCTCCACCTTCTCACGGACCAGGTCTCTGACTCGAGGTAGCCAGCCAACTACCGGAATCTGAAGAGCAGCATCAGATGTGGAGGGCAAATGTTCCTTTGCAAGACTGTCTCTGGTCTTTTGTAGGTTCTGTAAAACAGCAGAATGTTCATCTACGTCAAAGGATGCGGCAGACGCCGCCATGTCTAGACCCTCAAGGTCCGTAACAAACATTTTGATGCCAAAGAGCATTTTGCATGGGGTTCGCCCACCCGGAGACCATCTAAGGAGATTATTAAGTGCACATTGAACGCTATAGAGATGGGCCAGCTAGTTCCTACCAGTACCTAAAACCCTAGCTGTCAAGGATGGCTTTAAGTCACTGTTCATCCGCTCCACAACACTATTGCCCTCAGGCCTGTATGGAGGCACAAATTTGACTTGGAACCCCAATTAACCAATGACATCCTTGTACCTTGTACCCTGGTCCGAATGAAAGGTACCACCTGTAAAAATACCCGCAAAGACACGCAAATCCCTGATGGCAGTGCGGGCATCAGCACTTCGTTGTGGCCACACCCAAACAAAGGTCCTAAATGGGATGTAGGGAGATGGAGAAGTAACAAAAGAAAAATATTCTTTTGTTAGAAGACCCCTCACTCACCAACCTGGTTGGTGACATGCTTCATCATCGGGGTCCCACCCGGACAGCCGAGTGCCATCCGGGTTTGCTGCGACACCTGACTAAAGTGGAGCGGGTTGTTTTTTGTGAATGTGGTGCAAAAAAAGTGAGGTTAAAAATTGGCCGAGTATAACTTCTTGAAAAAAATTATTTATTCTAAAGCTACTGGACAATGTTAAAATCAGTTGTGGGATACTTCCGTTGGCTAAATTGACCAGCTGTATCTATGTGGATGTAAAATAAAGGTCTACATGTTTCAACCTGTGATGGAATCTACCAGGTTTTCGTCAGGACCAAGTTTGCGGAACCTGGGCGGTATACACTCGCTAAGGTGTATCCAACCCTCGGTCCCTAAGACCAAACTGTATACTTGCAGTTGGTGTCCTCACAGCCTAATAGGCGAGGATAAACGGAGAAACTCGGAGTACGAGTTGGTTATGCTTCATGGGGGCGAAGATCAGGAATGTTCCTCATGAAACTAGTGTGTTTCATTGGAAGGAAAAGGCCGTTATGCCTAGACGCCGTCCTGTGCTGTGGTTGCGCAACAGCACCAGGTGGCCCCACCTGGACATTGCAGGATACGTATTGCACTAGAGCCCGATGCGACCCAACGAGGGAAGCATAGAGCATACGTAACTCAGCAATAGAGACCGTGAGGTAACGCGGATGAGGTGTGTAACCGGCCAAAACCGGCCACATGCCCCCAAGAATAGACAAAGGGCCTAACCGAATCGCCATTACCGATTGGGGGAGGGCGCCATCAAATCCATCTCAATGCTGCCAGGCAGTAATAGGAATCTCCAGTGTGCTATATGTTGTGAGGGCTAAAGGCACGGCTGTGGGAGTATAAATGTGAAACGTCTAAGAAGCTGCATTGACCGCAGGAAATGTAACCTATGAGTAGAAGAGTTCAACGCGTATGCAGCCACAGCACTCACTACAAAAACTACAGCCATGCCATCCACGGTGACGCCATACGTCTACAAATGATTGCAGATGGCCACCCTACTATGCTGTGGGATCTCAACGTCAGCCATAAGGACACAGTAGAGAAAGAACAATGCAAATAAAATGTATCAAAAACGGGTTGTAATTCAAAGTAAGAACCTTTTTAAATTATCAAGATTGAAAAAACCTATGTAACTATAGGTAGGTTAATCTGTCACCACTGTCAACCAGAAACAATAGTGAGGGTGTTGTGGACTGTTATGGGCACTACTCAAGAGTCTCAAATATAAGACCACATCGTTAGTTGCGCCATGTTGCAGTGATTCTGCTCATACACAGAACAATGCACAGAGACCCAGGACCTCAGTGAATTGTGGTGGACCAAAAAACTCACCTCAGTACCTTGAACCCCTAACCGACTAGCATCAGTGTCTCATTAGCTCTTCGTCCTATCAAGAACACTCTTTTATTGGTTAATCTAATACCAGTCGACAACATGGGTAAAAAGAGACACAATAACATTTAAAATGTTTATTTTAACGACATGCTCCAAGATGCAGTTTTTTTGCTGACATAAGCAGGCATATTATTAAAAATAATACGATCAGCATTGTTACAATTACATAGAACACAAAAGGAGAATTCATATTATAATGATAGTGGAAACAGGTCCTATAGTGCCTTGTAGGCAACCCTCCCTAGCTAGGAACTATGTTTTATAATTATAGAAGGTCTCTTAGTGTTGAATGGGGAACCCCATACCTCCAAGATCAGCAAAGGTGAATCACATTAGGATCTGCAAAAGTTCTCTCTCTCTGGAAACAGATTTTCTCCAAGTGTTCAAATCATGCATGCAGTGCAATATTGAAGGTGCCAGAATTTCAGTTAGCCGCAGCTGTGTGCATGTTGTGTCTAGAGCCTATGTCGATCAGCCAGAACAACACCTAATATTGTTATGATAACCTTGGAGACTTCAGCACTCACTGCGCAGACTAAGGTCAAGATGTAAGTCTAGGGATGTTGAAAACAAGCCATTCTCATGTGAAGAAATTCACACCGCCTAACTTACAACAACAGTTACAAATAGTGTCATGTGCAAAAGCAGCAAAAAGGTAAAATGGCGTTTAAACTTCTAATAAGCCTATGCCGACATAGCAATGTGCGCAAGCAGGGCCCTGCCTTCACAACAATACATTGCTCTTGCTAGAACTTCATTGTCTATAAAATTAGTTTTAACCTTCATCGATATAGTACAACAAGTCATAATAAATTAGTTTATTGTGTTAGTGTTAAGATCTAGTTCACTCATAAAGAGTACAAACTCATCCAACATGGCCACATACATTAATACAGGAATGGGGCATTTCACTATTTGTGACAGATCGTTAGCTTTGCTAATTAAACATTTTTCCAAAATATTTATATCAAAAGTGAACAAAAATGGCGTCAAAATGCATCCCTGTTGTACCCCTCTTGAAGAACCAATATGATCTGTGCATTCCCAATTATATCCAAAGTGAACCCTACCAGTCTTATCCTGATGTAGTTTCCATAGCAAATTGACTAATTGCTTGTGAACCCCCACAGATTTCATAATCAACCAATTAACTGTGTGAAATGCACTAGTTAGACCCATAAGCCCTATGTGCATTTAACCCCTCCTTGCTTTAATATATTTCCCAGTTATCAGGTGCGAGGTGAGACATGGTTCCACCATTCTAAGACCCAAATGGAAACCATATTGAATTTCTAAAAAAATATAATTATTCTCTGTCAAAGTCTCTAACCTTGATAAAAGAACTCCTACCAATACTTAAACCATTAAATCAAGTATGGAAATAGGACAATAGCAACTGGGCATGTTCCTATTGGCCTTTTTAAAACCAGAGAAGTGGTCAATGTGTGAGGTACAGAACACCTAATAGCTGTGCAAATTATATTTGTTGGCAGTAGGGCCCATCAAAGTATGCTATACTCAAAAATGTTAACCAAAACGCTGACAGGTCCAGGAGCTTGACAGACTGTCCTCTATTACATTAATCACTTCTTGCACTGTGAGAGAACTGCTAAACTGTAAAGACCCCTCACCATCGAATATGAGTTTGTGCCTCACTAGATCCTCATAGGAATCTCTTGGATTACAGATGCTCGAAAAGTGTTCTACCCACTAATATGCAGGAATTAAGTTCTCTGCATTTGAGGGCATTCACTTCCTTCTAAAAAGCCCTGTTATCCCTAATTTTCCCTGATGCTTCCAGGTCTTCCCATGCTTTGATTTCCTTATTTCTTTCTCTTATCGCATGCTGATATATATGTCTAGAAGCCTACATTTCTTCCCTAGTTCAGGGTAGTATTTAATAGCCGCATTTACATTTTGGTGTGCGCTACAGCTGTCGTGATTAAATCATCCTGTCCACTGTTCTCTAAGCTTGGTATTCTTGATGGTTAACATGGAACCAATGGTGTCACAAACAGCCAAAAGAAAACAAATTGCGTGTGGGTCTAAATCCTAACCTAGGAACATAACCTTTTGTTTTAAATAGATGTTCCAGGAATCTACTTGGGTCAGTCTTGTTCCATTTCAGCCTTAGGCCTTGATTTTTAGATCCATTAAAAGCCACCCCTTTCTTGTGATTTATTTCTTGTTGAATAATTATGTGAATGATGAGTGGGTTATGATCACTAATGAATTTAGGTATTATTTTAAAATTAGACACCAGAGTAGAAAAGCTCATTGAAAGTAAAATAAAATGTATTTTACATCCTGTACCTTTTCCCATGAATGACAGGACCATATTTTCAAGGATAAGTGATCCTCAAATGTGGCAAAAACAACATTGCTTTTCAGTAGGAAGTTGTTTAAGTATTTCCCATGCAAATCATGTTTAAAATGTGTCTGCCCACCTCCCCCTACCATATCAGTAAATCCACAAATCTTCTGACTGGAAAACTTACAGAGTGATGTGTTGAAATCTTTGCCGAAAGAATCGCTAGTGGTGTTTTGAAATTTTTAGATCTGTATTTCAATTTTGTTCTCTTGATCTTTAACCACCCATGTAGAAAATCGATCAAAGAGATTATGATAAAAAAATCATAACATATTTACACATTCTTCTACTTTCAAAGATAATAATACAATTTGATAATGGGGACCTAATGACAAAACCCTAATACACGTCTTTATTGTCTGAGCATTGCAGTCTATATAATTTGTTCTCAGTCAGTATAGCACTTTTAAAGTTTATGACTACAAAGTCTCCCTGGCTTGTTTCGGCCCCATTGCCCATAACCAATCGACAATATCCTTCTTACCATAATTAACTCATCACATTTCATATTTGACCAGCCAGAGTGCTTTATGGGCAAATGGGTCACTTTCTTCCTTAGGTCATGTCATTCTTTGTCCAAATCCATTGTGACCGAAATATTTTCTAAAGCAATATAAGGAGTGCACTGCAGCAGCAATTGCAAGTTAACGGTGCTGCCCCTCTGAGGTGGAAGGTCTTATGTATTAGGCCAGTTTCAATTGTGTTAAAATAAGCTATAGTCATTCTCTGGTTCTTTGCACAATGCTTCACATTTAGTACTTCCTCAGTCTCTAGCTTAGTGGGTAAATGACCCCTGTTGTTTGAAAAAGGGTTAGTTTAGCAAACTGCAACACGTTGTTACCCATATCATTGAAGTCTGATGTTCTATTGCTTCGGTCGAGCTGTATTTTCACCACTATCAGTTATTCCGGGACTTTGAAGCTTTACGTTCCATACTCCTCAATTTGTCCAAAACCACAGAGCAAAAATCCCATATCAATTCTTCCAATTTCGACTGGACTTTGAGAAATGTTTTGTTCTAGAACTTTTAAGTCTTTCAACGCAACTGTGCTTGGGCGAGCTGATTAGGCCATGGAAAGGCTTGGTGCCTGGATATTATTATGGTTTCTGAGATCAGTTCCTATCTCTTTCCTTTATTAACCTGACCTAGCTCATTTTTCCATTTAGCCAGGGGAGAGTTTCGTAAAAATGTGGCTGTATCAGTTTCTGTAACAAGGTTTAAAAAGTTGTTGAAAATACATTGGTTAGAGTTTGGTTGCACCCTAAATTAAGGCAAGATTCTTCACTCAGAATACAAATGTAAGAAATTGGGTTATTGGTTGAGAGAGGTGGAAACCCCATTCAAATAATAAACACTATCTTTGTCAGGGTGAACCACAAATGTCACTAAATAAACCTATTCTTAACTCTCTGGTAGCTTGTATCACAAGTTGTCAGACATAATTTAGAGGCATGTTGCAAAGTATTTATGCAGCATTCAAACAGTAATAAAGTAAAAACAGAAGAAAAATCCCAAAACAATTAAGAAAAATGTAGTAAAATGTATAAAATAAAATGACACAAAAACAAGAAAAAAAATCAATCAGTAGTGCACCCCACTGTTATTTTGTGGGCTGGGCTTAAGGAAAGTTACAAGATCACTCTGACCGCAATAGAGCGCTGGTCAGATACGAGGAGCAGGTTCATTCTGCTAAAGAGTTATGTTCTCAAACCTATGTGAGAAGTGCTGTTCACGTTTATTGGGGGCATGAGGGGGACGATGTAACTGCGAGGAGCAGGTTGGGCATCATGAACAGTCACTAGTGCAAACAGCTGGTCCTGGTGAAACCAACGATCATTGTGGGTGCCCTATTCTGAAAGTAATATTTTCCACTGCCTCTCTCTCTTCAGGGTTTTCCTGGCAATAGGGCCCAAATCAAATTCAAGCACAGCCTAGTGGCAACATAATGACCAGTAATAATTGAATGAAGATCAGGTGGGAGCAAGTGGCTAAAAACGAAGTGGACGAGCCCAAGTATAACAGGACTTTTTTCCAATATTACTTTTTTCCACCGAGTTAGCTCCTAATCATGTACTAGAAACCAACAGTAGGTGGTTTTACGAACAGAAAAAGTGCATCTTCACCAAATTGCCCTCTAGCAAGAGCAAGCCCTCTGTTGCAGATCCTACCTGGTTTAATAAAGAGTGTAGGGAGGCAAAGAGACTTTTAGTTACCTCTCTTAAAGCAGACTGCCCGGAAGCTATCCAGTGAGCAAGAGCTTTCTACAAATCAACCCTAAAGCAAGCAAAAATTACGTGGGACACACCATCAGGACCGATATTTTGATTGCCTCAAGACCAAGGGACCAAGGTACCTTTTGGCACATAATATCTCATGGAGCTAAGAAGTTCAGATCTAGACATGAAGCCTACTTTCCTGCGCAAGACTAGGTCAACTACTTCCATTCTTTGTATAGCGACCCTGGGGTGTCTCTCCCTTCTAGTTTTATGAGTGTGCTCACCTCAGCAATTCTTTTACTGGAAAAGCCCGACTCGGCCTCCTTAGGCCTTGCATCAGGAGATGCACTGGGCTGCTTCACTCTAGAAGAAATCTATTCTGCTATTCGCTCCCAAAAGTCTGGCAAAGCCCAAGGATTGGAGGAAATCCTGGCTGACCTATACCTCTCTGAAACAGCTGTTTGGGCACCCTAGCTCAATTGTGTAGTAATGCTATAATGGCAGGTGCTCCCATCCCTGCTACCTAGAAAAGCACTGTGATTATCTCCATTTATAAGAAGGGTCTTACGTCTAATCCTGCGAACTACCAGCCTATTAGGCTTATTGACACAAGTCAGAACATTTTCTAGGTTTTGGATCACCTGTAGGCCTGGAATGATGACAACAAGATCCTCTCCCAATTCCAGGCTGGGTTCCACTCCTGAACCAGCACTGTTGATCAGGCTTTTATGTTCCAGCTCTTGAGATGGAAGGAATGTGATATAAACAAGGGCAGTTTATATATTGCCTTACTTGACCTGAATGCAGCTTTTGACAGGGTACCCAGGACTAAACTCTGGTCCACCCATAAGGCTTTAGGATTACCAGGTTCCTTGTATGACATCATAACTAGGATCCATTGCGATAAATTAGCAAAAAGTCGTTGGGGAGAAAACGGGGAAACCACTGACCATTTTAAAGTTAGCAGGGGAGTTAGGCAGGGCTGTGTCCTTGTCCTCACCTTATTTATTTGTTTCATCAATGGGTGTGTTGATTTTCCTATGGGCTGTGACAATGATTCCCTGATGCATGGGGGTACTAAAATTCCAGCGCTATTGTTCACAGATGGCACGCTACTGATTTCGAAAACCCCAATGGGTATAAAGACTCTCCTCCTGAGGTTTCATTCATCCTGCGTTTCCTCTCGCCTGACTATAAACAGATCTAAAACTACGTTTATGGCAACAAAACCTTACAGGGGCTTTAGAGGGTCATTAAGTCTAGAGTGGCTAGAATTGGAGTGGGTTCTTGAATGTGACTATCTCGGAATCTGGCTTTCTACCACCAACTCCTCGGACAGTCAAGTCTTTAAGAGGTCTTCTAGGCTAAAACATAGGGCTACTGCTATTCTAAGATTTGCTGTCAAGACCACTTTTCACCCTGTCTCTCCACTTCTCGGAGTTTGGGGAGCCCAAACAGTAGCAGCTGTAACCTATGGTGCAGAAGTTTGGGGGCAAAGTTGTAAAATAGGCACGCTGGGTACAGCTGAAAACTGTTTTTGGAGGACGGCCCTTAAACTACAGCAGAGCACTCCATTGATCTTCAGGCTAGACCTTGGCATCCACCCTATAACGTCTCTGGTGCAACTGAAACCCATACTTTATTGGCTACGCCTTTGGTCTCTTCCTGAGCAGTCTCTCTACAGGGTGGGTTTTAGCGACACACTGGGTAAACAAAAAAGTAGGACTTCGGTACCATGGCTGAACTACATTAACTAGACCTACGTATTGGGAATGCAAGAACTCTGGTTAGACGCTTCAGCGATCATATCTTCCTCAATTGAAAAATAGAAGTCTCTTTATTGGAAACATGAAGAGATGAAGCTGATCAACCAGCCAAATCTGTGGTCCCTTAGTGACCGATTTATAGGGTTTAAGTCCTTTTCGGCTCTTGAGACCTATATGAACAAATTGACCCTCCCTCAACAAAGCACTTTATGTAAGGTTTAGATTGGGCACTTTTCCCCTTGCTTCATTTACCTCTAAATGGAAATGCGGTTTGGGGAGGGGTAGCCTCTGCCCAGCATGCAATGGGTGCGAGGAAATTTACGACAATCTGCTCTTCTTCTGCCCCTTCTACTTGAAGCAGCGCCAATGCTGGATTGTGCCTCTTCTACATTCTCTAGGATTTCATCAGTATAGCGTCGTCCTGAGAATGTCTAAAGCTGACACCTTGCCCATTATCGTGGTTTCGATCGCCAAGTTTTTCAGAGAGCATTTGGCCGACCAGGCGCATATTTACCTCACACTAATCACCAGGGCTGAGATAAATGTTTTGTCGCGCAACTATGCTGAATTGAACTATTCCTCTTGTATGTTGAGTTTTTTAATTTTAGTGTATGTGTTAATTTTATCTGTGATTTTAAAAAAATTGAAATCTTCTCTTTTATGGTTTTTTATTACTCTAATTTTTACGGTTCTAAAATTTATGGTATTTGTCCTGCTTTAACTTAAGTGAGCCATATCATTTTTGCATCTCCTTTAAAAAAAAAAATAATAATTTGTGCTTTGTTATTAATTGTGTTCTTAGTGGGCTCATGTACTGGCTCATGTAGTGGGATCATGTACTGTACTTTTATTTCTGATCCTTGACTTGTATGGTCTATGACCGAAATAAAGCTTTGACTGACTGACTGACTGACTGATTGTGGGTGGTCGATTCTTGGCATGAGGAGGCTACATCGCAGTCACAAGGGACCCAAAACAAATTGTACAATCTGATGCCAGCCAATGGACAAAGACCTGGGGGGCACCTATAGAAGCTTAGTACTCATTCCAGCATACATTTAATCTGTTCATGTTCTGAAATTCAACAGAATTGCAAGTCCTGCTGTTGTTCACTTTGTATTTGACTTTTACGAACGTTTGCAGTTTGTGCACTCTTATGTCTGACTTATAGCCGAAATGGCTACCATGTTTTAAGAAGGCACACACAATATGTTGCACATTAACAGTACCTCACTGTCGCTAGACATGAAGATCCAGGAATGCCCTAAAAATAAGGAAACCACTCAAAATCATGGGTTGTCTACAGGACTTAATATCTACCATTTTCGTAGAACAGGCAAATCATGTTTAATCAAGTTTAAGACTCCTCCATTTGAGAAAGGCTGTATTTTGCATTAGTGCAAATTTTTCATTTATGCATGCAAAATTCCTATTCAGGACATAAAGAAACTCCTTACTTGAAGATTACTGGGATTTCGTTTAGCATTCTCTAGTTAAAGTCAGTCATTTCATTAGCAACTTTGGTAGGGATTCTCTCCGTGTGGAGGTTATAAAGCAGTGTTCTGAGAGTTACTCAGATTGTTAGACAGAGCAGTTTGTGGAATATTGTAATTTTTTTAACCATTAATCTCAAAGTGTGTATCTGCTTTTTTGTATTATAAAATAAGTAAAGCCTTGTATGTAGCTCTCGAAGCCTAGGCACCCTTCGAAATTCAGGATAACGACTGAATATGTAATGAGTTCCATTCAAATTAAGCATATGCAAATATATCCAGTGTTGAATTTCTGACAATCTGGAAGGATCTGGTCCATCAAATTTACATTAGTAGTACATATTTTCGACAGAAAAATTATAGTAATAACTGTTAATCAAACACTGGCGAAACTACCTTTTGATGGTGTAATGGGAGGTACATTGTAGAGAGCGCAGCCCTTTTGATGCATATGTGTTCAACACATACATATCTGTTCAAAACATACAATAATACTTTGATACACATAACCTAAATATTTTTAGTTAAAAAAAATATGATGCGGTGTTGTGATGCAGGATATAAGCTGGAAATGTTAGCCCCAGATATACATACCTATTACACTATGTGTGTTGTATGATGTAAACTTACTAGGGTTCTGGATTGTTTGGGTCTTGTGAGCTCAATGAGAGTTAGTTGGCTTCTGGTTCTCAGGGAGGATCAACAGCAGGTTGTGTGCTCAATAAAGATACATCACTTAACTACTTCTAGGTGTCGGCCATTTACTATGCTGTCACAACAAATTGACGATGAGGATGGGATAATGCTGAACATTACGTGACGGGGATAGGAGCACACAACCTGGGTGGTACAAGCTACACTGGA
This sequence comes from Lissotriton helveticus, assembly GCF_964261635.1. NCBI lineage: Eukaryota > Metazoa > Chordata > Amphibia > Caudata > Salamandridae > Lissotriton > Lissotriton helveticus. Next base: position 1,594,104,043 of record NC_136059.1, on the reverse strand, counting down.
GGAGAGGTCACTGCTCCTCAAAGCATTGAACTGGTAGTACCTTGGTCGATGTGGTTAGCGTACTAGCTTTTTCACCACATAAGAGGGACACCATTGAAGACACAAAGTACTGTAATTAATGGTTTTCCTTTACTGGAGAGACTTATGGTTTAACGGGTTCTGCACCTCGCATTCCGATCACACAGTGACAATGAGCAACGTTATCAATCCTAGCACGTCAGAGTTACTTTCTGGAGCTGTCATGGTCCATACGGTTAGCGTAGCACCATCTTAGCTTGGGATAAGCATCTGTCTGTGCATTGATAAGCAAACCAGTATTCCTGGTTCTGTTGATGTCAGAGGAGTTGCCTTTGGGATGATCGGCACAACGATATATACAGCGCCAGTGATATCCAGAAATGGTCAGCTTAGTGCCATAATGTAGGCACTGGAGACACAGAGCAGATTGCGGTGATGTGCACACAGGAGATGCAGACTAGATCACAGTAATACGGTGACTTGCACACCTGTTTTTGACTTCTGTAATGACTTCTTCTGTGGTGGTTTGCACACCTCTCACTTATGAAAATTGAGTGCAGATCTCATAGGTGAACATAGCTTTGGAGAAGGTGAATTGTCATATTGTTTATGTCATAGTTCAATCGCTGTTGCTATTTAGAGATATTTCTTGACATGGATACACACAATAGTATTAGTCCACCCCCATTTTTTTTAAGCACAATCAGCCATGCCTATGATTATTTAGGATGATTGGGTTGAAATGTTTGAGAATTATATTGTAGTGTTGGATAAGCAAATGTTTTCGGCCACCATGAAAAAAACGCTACTGTTTACTGCTCAGGTAGTGAGGGACAGTTAGTATTTAAATACTTATCTGTAGCAATAGGATCCAATTGGCAAACTATGGATAACATGTATAAGGAGGCACTTAAAAGGTTAGGAAGTAGGAACTGGACATATGACTGACTTTTGCGGTGGCAAATGGGCGATCGGCCCATTTCCAACCGCAAAAAAGTGTTGTGTCATGTACAAACTGTATTTTGCAAGTCGCTGACTCAAAAAATAGCATTTGTGACTGTCGCATTAGGAAGGGGTGTCCCTTCCTAATAGCGAGTCTCCATGCAATATACTATTGTTTTTGCGACCGCATCTGCAGCCGCAAAACAGTCGCTGTTTTCAACCTACTTCAAGTAGGTGGTAACCCACTTGCAAACGGGAAGGGCTTTGTGAGTGTGGGTGAAAAAATTTTTTTAAGAGCAGGCAGTGGTCTCAGTGACCACTACCTGCCCTTAAAAATTTTAAACTGAAAAGTTTAATTTCATTTTTTAATTGCATCCCATTTTCCTTTAAGGGAAACGGGCTGCATTTAAAAAAAAAAAACTGCAATAGCAGTCACAGACATGGTGGTCTCCTGACCCCAGCAGGTCACCATCCCTGTGAGTTCTGGCCATTCCTAATGGGGTCACAAATTTTGTTTGCCTCATGAGTATTAATGAGGAATGCAATTTACGACCCCATTAGGAATCACTAACAGTGTCTGAGACACTGTTGTAAATTGCATTTTGCGAGTTGCAAATTGCAAGTCGCAAAGCAACACAATTTACGAGTCACAAAATGTGAGGGTCGTACATCCTGCCCTAGATATGCTAACAAAACTAATTTGGTTTTGGCAGTCTCTAAATGTTATAACCAACCTCAGTCAGATCATGAATCCATTGATGAGTTTGTAGCTCATCATAGAGAATTGTCAGTCAAGTGTCGATTTGGAGTAATGGCAGATGAGTTGATTCAGGATCAACTCGCTGTGCAGTGTAAAGATAAAAAAAATACAGGAGAGTTCAAGGGCCGTGAAGGACCCATCGCTTAAAGATGCTATAGAGATGACCAGAGTCATTGAGGAATCACAGTCATCTTTGAGAGAATTAGGAAAAAAAGTACTGCATGGAGGTCGCAATTTTGAGGACTGATGGGGGCAGTCCTGAGGGAGAAGTCAATGCAATTCCTAAAAGTGGTAACAAGGGAGGTGCAGAAGGCATGTAGAGCAGTATACATAATAAGCAAAAGAAATGTAGTTATTGTGAGAGTACTTATCACACTTCTGAATCTAAGAAATGCATTGAAAAAACAACAATTGTAGACAGTGTGGTCACAAGCGACACTTTACGAAGATGTGCAAACAAGGTAGAAGGATTAAGGAAGGCAACAAGACGGATAAAGAACAATTTAAATTCAGGGTGGGTATAGCAGAAGATGTAATTGACTGGGTTTAGGCAGTGAAGGAAAAAATGGAAGACAATAATCGGTATGATGATAAAAGGCGGTTAAGGAGACCGAAGGCTGAATTTGATGTGGGTGAGTGCACAATATCTTTGATGTTAGACTCGGATCCATTTACATGATTATCCCAGAGAAATTGTGCAGGTCACATTGGTGAAATGTAGCATTATCAATGGTGTTCTGGATTGTTAGGATGTTGTGATTTCCATGAGAGTCAATTGGCTCCTGGCTTTCAGGGAGGACCGACACCAGGTTGTTTGCTCAATAATGACACATCATTTAACTACATCTTGGGTGTCGCCATTTACTGAGCAATCACAACAGCTTGCATCAAAAAAGTGATGCAAACTTGTGAAAAATGTTTTGGGTTGGATTTACTTTTCAGTGCACAAGTTGTTTGGCATTGAAAAGCTGCATGAAAGTAACACAAACCAGCACAAAGTGCTGATTTGTGTTACTCTGCATCAAGGTGCATTCATTGGGTGGTACATAGGCATTCCTATGAAACCACCACAATACCCTATTTACTAACAATAGTAGACAGGGGTTTGCACCAAAAATGAATGCTACTTTAAAGCGAAGGTTAAAAAGGAGGAATGTGTTTAGTTCTCCTAACTTTTCCCACTATGCATGTGTACTGCAATGCACAGCACACACGTCCGAAGTGGGAAAAACATTTTAAAATTAGTTCAGGCATAGTATTTTATACTTGCAGGTTACCCTTCTAGTGCAAAATCTAAGCTAAACGTATGCAGAAACCTTTGCACTATGGTACAAAGGTGAGTGCTTGATACACGGCAGCCTGATTGTGGCTGGAGTTAGGGAGAGAGCAGAATAGTACCAGGGAGAGAGCAGAATAGTACCTTACATCTGTAGATATGACACTTCCCTGCTCTCTCCCTGTCACACAAAGCACAACAGTATTGGTTTGTACGCTGCATTGCGTGACCACTTGGTAAATCTTGGCCTTAGTATGGCTAAGGGTAAATCAGCCTAATCCTTTGTTAATCCCTATAATACCCACTATGAGAACATTTTATTTTTTTAACACAGATTGAATTATGTTATTAAAAATAAAAGTGCTCACTTTGCCTAGAGAAAATCTGCATGATGAACTCTAAATACCAGGCAATTGCAAAATGGTTCCCTTAACTATGTTGTTTACATTGGGGAAAAAACACTAGCTTCACTTGCTAAGGATGTAAATTATTCTATATTCAACTTGAATGCCCTTAATACTCGTTGCCAATTTGGTTTTAACTTCTGCTTGACTTTTATTGTGCATTTAGCATTCTCACACATCATTGCAAAAAGCTTTAGAAACGCTTGTACCTCAATTGTCTCTCATCTTTTTTTCGTAAACATAGATATATAACCATTGTCTGCATAAATCAGATCCGATTGCTGCAATGTTGAAACCTACGTTTCATCTGGTGCATAGTCAATGCATTAGGAGATAGAATTATATCAAAACATGGTTAACACGTTAGGAGTACAACTCACATTACAGACCAGATTTTTTAATGGATTTTCATAGTCCTTGCATGATCCAAGTGATCACAAGGCAATGCAAGTCCATTAATGGAATTTACACAGCTATGCCAGGGGCTATTTGAGCTGTCTTCCGTGACTTTGTAATTAATGTAACGCAACACCGCAGCGTATGCGATGTTGCGTTACATTTCGTTGTGGTTGGTATTCCATGGTTGGAGCAGAGCTTAGTTTGTGAAAAAATAAGTGTCAGGTCTCTCACCTGGAAAAGCTGCAGCTTGCACCACACATTGCCCCTGCTATGCGGACAATGATAGTAACAACACAGCTACTAACCATCACACTCCTACAAGTGTGACCGTTTGAGCTATTTCAGGCCCCCAAAGCTTTAAGAATGGCTTGGGCGGCAGGTAATAGTCATTTTTCATGTATATTGAATTAATAACTAACTGTTGTTGAATTAATTTCTAAATTAGCCCGACAGTGCTACCTTCTGGCAGACTGTCACAAAAGTCGGTGTTGACAAATAAGTGCCAGTGCCGAGTCCCGCAAACCACAGTCTCAAATTACGAACTGGGTTGAAGCATAAGCATTCCCATGCATCCACCCATGGAATATGACGCAATACCAGATTTACCAAAGGCAGTAAGCATGGAACTGTGCCACAATGGTGCACCTACAACAGGGAGGCGTAACGAGGAGAAATATTTAGGGATATAATTAATAGAAGTTCATGCAATGCAGAGCAGCATGCAAGTTGCTGCATTGCTTTGTGTGAACTGGAGAGCTGAACAGCATCAAGATTACTGAGATTAGGCACTCTTCAGCTCTCTACCTGCGCTGGTGCGCTCGAGGCTGTCTTGTACCAACCCAGGCAAACCCGGACTGGCCATAGCGGGCACCGGGCAATCCGCCGGTGCGCCGCACGGGTGGGAGCCTGTTTGGAGCCCCTGGGGGCCGTTTTTGTTACAGGCCCTGTACCAAAATCGGCCGAAAACCAGCCCCGTCAAAGAGCTCGGCGGCACCTCCAACCTCGCCGAGTGGGGGGGGGGATGGTCAGCGGCCGAGCACTTTGCCGGGGCCGGTTTTGTTTCCCAGTCCGGCCTCAACCCAGGCACCCTTGTGCCATGCTGCAAGGATGCCTTCAATAAAGGCAGGTTTTTTTGTGCAGGAAGGGACTCCTTCTTGGACAAAAATAATCCTAAAACGCAATTTACTCTTTCTATTTATGATGCAGAACTCATCAAACACAAAAAGAAGAAATGAGGCCAAAACAAAATATTTTTAATGTTCTCCTTATCACTCCAGAAACATATTATGTGAATGAAACTAAATACATAGGCAGGAATGTGCTGTAGTCTTTTAAATACGGTGCATTCCTGCCCTTTGCCTGTCATGCAGTGCAGGGCAGCAAGGTGACTAGCTGTGCAGCGCTGCATGACTTCAAGTTAATGTCTGTACTTTTTCCAGGTAGAAAACTACTACCGTCAGACTTGTACTTAATTGGTCTTCAGATTATCATGGTGTTCAGCCTACTGCCTCAAGTTGTTTCTATCAGTGATAGATTTGAAGTGTCGATGAAATTATATTGTCGACTGTGTACTATTTGAAATAACTATACAAATGTATGTTATGACATGGTAATAAAAAATGTTGATGCATTTCACCCAAAATAGCTATTGTTGTGTTCAGGAGGAGTTGAAGGATTTGGATTAATGTGATAAAATGTGTATACTTCAAAACAACTGCACTGTTACATCTGGAAACAAAACTTTACAGTAACCTGCTCTGTAATACACGCCATCAGCAGTGAATCATACAAGAGGCCTCATGATCATACATGCTCTCAATGACTCATTTGCAATTTTTGAAATGCTTAATCCAAACCTTTATAAAATTGAAAGCTAATGAACAAATTCGGAAAAAATGGACGCATGGTTAATCTATTTATACACGGTTGAACTACTCCAATGACCTGTTTTTCCAGATATCCTCTGTGGACCCTAGTATGCAGCCATCCAGCAGAAGTGGAATAATGACAGACACACAATTCTTAACCAGTCTTAATCACATTTATAGTTAGAAATCGTGAATAACTGGGAATGACGCCGAGATGTTAGACCTAGGTTAGTCAGTTTAATCTTTCCCAATCATTTTTCGTTTATGTGCAAGGGTTCATTCAGAGAGGAGAGTTTTAACACAGCAAGCCAGATAGACATGTCACCTTGCAGATAATCAGGACGAGCCAGAGCCTGCTTCCGCCTTCTCTATTCAGCTATTTTTTACTCAGCACTGAAAGGACCTATTCGTTAATTGGTCCTCATATAGGCATATATTCATCTCCATCTTCATAGTTAATGGACGTGCACTTAGTGAGACAACTAGTTAGATAACCAATGGTACTTGTACTCTGTAATGTCTATTTGTCATGCCCCTAGTGACCAACAGTGAAGAAAGCAGCAAAATCTAGGCCACCCGGCTTTCTTTGAAATGAATGTAACACAATGCCTGTTGAATATGAGAAGTAACTTACATGCCTACTTTGTTCTCACTTTACCTGTGTAATCCAGACAAGACTATTCATATGCCTGTTGAATGGTGATGCATAATAGAGAAACTGACCAGAAATAAATAGACTATTCTTCATATGGCTGTTTGCATCTTCCATGAATTGTAAAGCAGACTATCATGGCTGCTCTTCTCCCAACATGGGAAGAGTCAGTGATATAAAAATGAGATAGAAAAACGCCCTCCCTAACCAATTGAAACGCCAGAGTACAGCTTTCCCTTATTTCCATAGAGGATCTTTGCATGAATACCAGTTTTAAATGCTGAATAGCCTGTTTAAGGTGGATAGCTACACCAGTACTTGTGAGTGTAAACCACCATGGAACACATGTTCCAGAATCAAAGGTTTATTCGCATTAATAGGGCAAAGCAACGGCAGCTTTGATTAATCCAAACATAATTGATGTGTTTAATACAAAGAAGGTTGTATTGCCCCACAATGCAAGTCCTTTTTCTGGACTTTAACTGAATTTTTTGGTTAAACCTTATGTTGTAAAACACTTTCCTAATGTTGAATTAGCAGAACCTTGGCAGGCAGCTTTGAATGAGCATCACGTATAGACAGGACTGGTGCATAGGATGTGGCACACAAGGGGAACCCCTCTTAGTATATTTAGATGCCATGCCACAAATACTCAAATGCCTGCAGTTCTCCATTTTATTAATTTTCAAAATGCAAATATTTAAAACATATAGAGTTGTTCCTTCAAGGGGCTATCGTGAAAACATACTGGAATGTGCAAAGTAAACAAAAGAAGGGTTAATGTCAATTAACCAAAAATAAAAAATTTGACCAGCGTTTACTATGGTGAAGTAATCAAGGAACCGAGGGTCTGATTTAAAGTATGTTGATCTTTACTCTTCCTGTCAGGGTGACAGAGGACAACACGTCTGCTAACGTGATGGATAGAAGATCATCATGCTCAGCAATGACTGTTGACTCAGCAGTTATCTCTATCCCTTCAGAGGAACCACTGTAGAGGTTGGTTCTCTGAAGGTACAAAACGTCAAGTCCATGGCTGTAAGAGGTATTGATTGCTGTCCACAATTTGTTTTTGAAAACAAGAAACTAATAACCCCCACAGTTTTTTTCAATCGGTGTACTGTTATTTTTCTGATCATTCCTGCCAGGTTTTCCCTGGCTGTGAATACAGAAAAAAAGAGATCTGATATTCAGCCCCATGTAGGGAGAATGGTGCACTTCCCTTACTTTGACAGCCAGCACTCCATCAGGCTATTTCAGTAAGCATTTACTTGATGGAGACAGCATATGTATCACTGGAAGACAGCTGACAATCTGACCAATTCTAAATATGGTGGCCGGATCATGGGTTTGGTAGACACTGTACGCCGTCTCATCTATAATGAAGTACCCCATCTGCCAATCACTAAATTAAGCCCTAAGTTTCTTGAGATGAACATTCATAATAACATGTAATGGAAGGCTTCCCATCCATGTCACAACATAGGCTTATAATTCATGCATTCCTATAAAATAAAGGCACGACAGATGGAACTCTCCATTACAAAACTGACAGATTTCCTATACGCTCCATATAACTGCCATGGGATATATTGCACTTGTAATATGGCAGGTTGGATATCTGTCACATTTGTGACAATGTATACAATCCACCAAACTATAAATCAGGCACCCAGGGCCAGACATAGGTCACCCAATACCGGTCGGTAACGGCCGAAATTACCGAATTTCGGCCGTTACCGACCGGTATTAGGCTGCTGAGATGTAGGTGGCCTAAATTGCAAATTCGGTAATTTACCGATTCGGTATTTTAAGGAATCGGTAAATTATCGATTCCTTAAAATACAGAATCTGTAAATTACTGATTTTGCAATGTAGGGAGCACTCAATAAGTGCTTTTCCAATTTTAGGATTCGTTATTTACCACCAACTATAAATTGGTGGTAAATAACGAATACCTTTGAAAATGCAAATCTGTGCATTTTCAACTTTGCCATGTGGCAGACATACATGCCCTTAGGGCATGTATGTGTGCCACATCTGCACACAAGCACAATTCAGGGGTGCATCAGGGTGTCAAAGTGATACCCTGGCACCCTTGAATGTTTCCCCCATTTTACCGAATCGGTATTTACCGATTCGGTAATTGCCATTCATTCCCATGGGCCTCCAGGGCCATAGGAATGAATGGCAATTACCGAATCGGTAAATACCGAATCTTACCGATTCGGTAATGTTTACCGATTTTTTGCTACATAGCATTTACAGATTCTAAAATACAGAATCGGTAAAATTCGGTATTTTCGAATCGGTAAATGTACTTTACCTACGTCTGACCCACAATCTTTAAAATGGTAGTCACCCCCTCTCTGTTCCCAAATAAATCCTAATAGAGCATCAGGTCAAACAACGTGAACTTAAATGTGCTGGTTCCATAGAAGACACCACTGTACTAACTATAGTAGGGAGTCTTTCCAACTGCTGCCAATTACTTTTGGTATCTTAATATTCTGAGTAGGTTGCTTATGGCTGCTTAAGACACCTACAGTAGAAGCCGAATCCAATTTCTTTTTTTGAAGGAGAAAAAAAGAAAAGTGAGGAAAGGAGCTTTTCAAAACATTAGTTTATTCAATTAAGACAGCACTCAGAGTATCTGAGTGGGATCTGACTCTCACATTATCTCTAGCCCAAAAGACATCTTATACCCATCCCTTGTCAAAGGACATTTTTCAGCAGCCAAAAATATCCTGGTTTGACTGGTTCTTCACAAGCAGGATCTCTATAGGCTTGTGACCTGCAACTTATCAGAGGGATGCAATTGAAAAATGTTGAAGGTGCATTGAAATGTGGCTGACATTAATTTTGAATTAAGAGGAAGTACATTTGAGTTATGAAGGGCCTCTAGGAGGGTTGGTGTCAGATTTGTTTACTTTTACTTGCTGTGACAAGTACAACCAAGTAGTATTAACGGTGAGAGTGCAGGTGCTTTCCAGTAAGGACATTAATTGCATAGTATGCATTAGAAAGATGGCCACCAAGCACTGTTGCTTGTCAGGGACGTTGTTGATGAGCAGTAATAGCATATTTCAGAGGGGGAGTATTATGGTTCAATCAGGGTCCAGTACAAGTCAATTAACATAGTTTAAATTAACATGTGAATGTGCAGCCAGGCTTATGAGTTTTACTATCTATATATACCATTGGAACAAAAGCTCAAAATATTCAAATTGTTTTACAGTGAACCTGAGAATCAAATAGCAAAATCTTCACAAAGCACAATACACCAGAAAATGATAAAGCCAATTTCACTGTGAAAAAGCACCCTTGACTAAAAATACTGAGGCCCTGATTATGAACTAATTGGTTTTTTCCAACCCCTGTGCCAACTCATGGTTATGCAGAGGTCGGAATTTTGATATGTATGATATTCACCACACTCTGTTTTTACCAGGTGGTCAAAATATCCCACCCTTTTATGGTAATGGCCCTTTTACGCAGGGTTATCCCCAAATGTGTTGCCTCTTCCTCCAATTTGTATTCCTGACCTGCTGTTGTTGGCTTTAGGACTCTGGGCACTTTACCCCTGCTGATCATTGGTAAAGTGCATATGCGCTCTGTGGAAATTGTTATTGTGATTTGTTATACATGATTGGCATAGTTGATTTACCAGTAGGTCACTAGTAAAGTGCCCTGAGTGTGCAGAGCTGGTAAATCAAATACTACTAATGGGACTGCAGCACTGATTGTGCCTCCCACATGAGTAGCCCTGAAAAGATGTCTCAGGCCACCGACTGCAGTGCCTGTGGGCAGGTTGATAACTGCCATGTCGACTTGGCTAGTGCACCCACATTCCAGGCCCCAAGCATCCATTTTCTTGCATATAGGACACTCCTATGGTAGGCCCAAGGTACCCCCCTGGGCAGGGTGCAGCGTAGGTGAAAGGTAGGACATGTACTGATGTGTGTAACATGTCCTGATAGTGAAATACTGCCAATTTCGTTTTTCACAATTGAAAGGCTATCTTGCTCCATAGGACAGAATGGAGAATGCTTTGTAACATTTTACAAGCATATCTTCCCATAGGGTTAAGATGGCAAAATAAAGTTTAGACTTTCTGAACTCAGAATTTAATAACACATCTTTTACTAAAGATTGTTTATAAATTGTGTCTTTGAAAATGGCACTTTTAGAAAGTAGGCGTTTTCTTGTTTAGCCATTATGTGCATCTGCCTATTTGTATATTGACTGCCTGGTTTCGGAGTGACAGGGGCTGGGGAGGTGCATTCTCTCAGAGAGCCACTAAGGGGGGTTGATGTGTGTCCTGCCTTTCCTGAATGAGTCAGGGCTGGGCTGAATAAACCTGGGCTGCATTCAGAGTGGGGAGGAGTTTTCACTAGCACCTGAATAGGCCCGGTCTCCATTTAGAATGATGGGAGGAGCTTTTCCTTGCACCTGAATAGGTCATGTCTGCCTTACACAATGCTGTCTCCACCTCCGGCTGCACCAGAGAGGACATAACTGGTTTTGACTGGGCACAGGGCTTCTCTGCACAATGACAACAAAGACATTTTGGGGAATAAGTATTAGACCTAAAACCCATGAACTTTAGATATTTCCTGGAATTAAAGAGGCACCTTTGCCGAGGAGAAGAGCTGGAGAGACTGAGGGAAAGTACTGCCCTTGCTGTGTGTCTGGGGTTGGCCTGCAGTTGCTGTTTCTGCCAAGGAAAGGAGATGGACTTTGCGGTGTGCTGTCTCCCCTGCTTGAAGGAGATCTCCAAGGGCCTGAAGTGAGCTGGCCACCTGTTTTGAAGTCTCAGGGACACAAAGACTTCACCCCCTGATGCCCTGAGCTCTGCTACTGTGAGTTCTAGCCAGCCAAGAGGTGACTGTGCCAGTTTTGGGCCTCTGAAGGCTGTTGCTGCTGTTAGGGAGCTGGAAGAAGGAAGAAATATGAAGAACTGCTAAAACCGGCGCTTTGCTCTTCTTGCATCTCCACGGCGTGAGAAGAATTTCGACGCATCACCGTGCCGCTGTGAAAACTATTGCAGCGCCTGTCGCCGCTGCAAGAATCGACACATCAAGGGATCACGGCTCAAGAGGACCAACGCAGCATCCCTCGACGCCACCACATCGATCGCCAACGCATCCCGGATTTCCATGCATCATACCTGTGCGGCACGCTTTCCTGATGCTTTACCTGCAAACCTGTACCATCAAAAAAAATAAACGCATCACGCCCCATACCGACCGGATTTGGCGCAACTCGTCCTCTGCGTGTTGCCGTACTGTCGCATTGCCTCCCCAAGGTCTCAGGAGTGTTGTATCTCTTTGTTTTCCGACTCTGCAGCTGTTTGACTTTTGGAACTTTGAGGCATCTACAGGTACTTTGGTGAAAGGTCACGCATCCAAAGTTTTCTATGGTACAAGTTCTTGAAACCTTTTGAAAGTCATATTTTTAACTGTGTATGTTGGATGTTTGTCGCTTTGGTCTTGTTTAGTTTAGGTAAAGATACTTTATTTTTCTAAACTGGTGTGGTGTCCCTTTGTGGTGTTTTAACTATGTTATTGTGAGTGTTGGTACAAATACTTACACATTGCCTTTGGGATAAGCCTGTCTGCTTGTGCCAAGCTACCATGGTGGTGAGCAGGGGTTATTTCAAGTGTGTATCCCCCTTACCCTGACTAGAAGCAAAGGTCCCTATTTGGACAAAGGTCAAACAGAGGAACACCGTACAGTATTTACTGAAAAAAACTGTTTTTGGTGTGGTCCCTAAAAACTATGAATAGATGCTGTTTTTGGCATCCCATAAATTCGTAGGATTTTATCTGGCAATGTATGTAAATAGAATGTACTCCTCTGAAAAACATATAATCTGTGCCTAACACCCTCCTTATGACCTACATGGGACTTCTGATGTTAAAATTACAAAAAGGCTGGGCTGTTCCTGAGGTAAGGAATGTATGTATCACTGTGGTGTGAAGGATGTTGTAGGGCCTCGGTGAGTCCTACGATTGGGCATCCAATTTGTTGGATGTAATGCCCTCACACACCCTTTCAGGTGTCATGCTTCATCATCTGGGCTTGCTCCTCATTGGGTCGGCGGTGCAATACCCAATGGGCAACACCTCAAAGAGGGGCTCTTTGGCGGAGATCTTTTTGAGTGCAAATTCAGAGGGAAGTATCACAGGGCACGCCAATATGGAGAGGGAGATAGGCCGGGGAAGGCGTTGGCATCCCTAATCTGCCCCGCGGTTCTCGAATACAGTCCTTGAAATTGAGGATGAGGATGGCCAACTGCACAGGAATACAGCAGACATTGTGGCAACCTTCTGCAGATTTTATAAATGTCTGTATAAAACTCAGAGAGACCACTCTTCTGAGTCTGAATCCTTTTTTGAGGACACAACAATTGCGTGGCTGGGAGATGGTCAACGGAAATTTCTTCTGCAGCATCAGGAGGATGAGGAGATGGTGACAGATATAATGCAGCTACCATCTTGGAAAGCGCCGGGGCCGGATGGCCTTCCGGCGGATTTCTACAAAACCTTTCATCACCTGCTCATTCCGGTGTTGCGACACGTATTCCAAGAAGCTAGGCAGTCCGGGATCCCCCCCTCTATGCGTGAGGCACACATCATCTCCATACCAAAGCCAGGCAAATCAGTTACTTATTGTGACTCATACAGGCCCCTTTCACTCATAAATGTGGATGCAAAAATCCTGGCTAAATTAATTGCCAACCCCATCATAATGACAGCATGGTGCTCCTGGACCAGTCGGGCTTTGTACCCACCAGAGGTACCTCCCACAACCTGCGCACACTGTTTGCGCTACTCCAAGCGATAGACCCTGAGACAAATGCAGCAGTGATATTCCTAGATGCCACCAAGGCGTTTGACTCCCTGGAGTGGAATTATCTCACCTTCGTACGGCAGCGAATGGGGTTCCCCTCCCCCTTTCTGGCCTGGATCAACCTGCTATACTCGGGATTGTAAGCAAGGGTCCTGATTAATGGGGTACAATTGACGCCCTTCACGATATCCAGGGGTACCCGACAGAGATGCCCCCTGTCACCCCTTCTATATGCTATAGCAATTGAACCATTAGCGGCCAAAGTCAGACAACATCACCGGGAGTATGCCCTGGTCTACCCAGAGAGACAAATTCTAATATCGTTATACGCAGATGAACTGACCTTATATATGAAAGACCCCGACCCCAGCCTTAACCCAATCCTCCGAGTACTGATACTATTCGGTAGATTGTCAGGAATAAAAGTGAATTGAGGGAAGTCCCAAATATTCCCCCTGACTGACTCTACTTCGCCCTTTAAGCCCGATTATCAGCTCACTTGGTGCGCGGACATCATCACGTATCTTGGCATTAACGTTTCCCGCTGCCAGGAGGAACTGATGCGGAACAACTATGGCCGCGTACTTGACCAATTGACGGATAAAATAACCAGATGGATTGCGATGCCCCTTTCTATGGCTGCTACAGTGTCTTTGATCAAGATGGTGATTTTGCCTAAGCTACTCTACCTGTTCACTAACATACCTCACGCTCTGAGCCGTCATTTTTGTAACAGTATTAAAACACAGATGATCAGATTGATCTGCGGCAGGAAGCAGCCCAGACTGGCATGGGAGGCCCTCACACTTTCCTTTGACGCAGGAGGCCTCGAAGTCTCTGATCTAGAACTTTACTTCATTTGCGCTCAGGCTTACTTTGCGGCCTACTGGATACACCCCCCACTCATATATGCCTCATCTGGCAGTGGAGGATGGGTACATGGCTCCCACGCCTTGCTCAGGATTTTTTGAGTGCCCCTACAGTTCCCAGACACTTAGCATCCACTACTTTTTAATGCATCACTGGCGCCTGTCGCAACCTGGCGCATAGTCTCCAGAGCCCTTTACTATACTCACCCTTGGCACCTCTGCGGTGACGACACGACTTACCTATCAAACAGGAGAGGGGATGCTGTTGGATGTTACAGAAGCTCTCTCGGCTTACTTGGGGTCAATTATACACACACAGGAAGTTTTGCACCAGTGAGGAGTTTTTTGGCACCTCTTCCCCCACCTCTTTCTAACGATTCTATTATGTGAGACTCAGGCAGGACTTGCGGACTCTCACTCCTTGATTCCCACTTGAACCGCCCATCATGGCCCCACTTCACGTTTTATTGCAGCAAGCTTCCCCGGAGCATGTGGTGTCACGGCTGTACCGTACCACGCAGGGAGAGTGGGTGAGAGACCCCGTCCCGGCCAAACGCAAGTGGGAAGAGAAGATGGGACACCCCCTCACGGAGGAACAGTGGTCCTTCTGCTGCCGTCAGACTGGCAAAATCTCTGCCAATAGCAGACTGCGACTCATAAATGACAGATATTTACACCAACTTTACTATACGCCAGCCCGCTTGCACCACCTACGGCTGCGAGACACTGACCGCTGTGATAGATGCGGAGCAGAGGGTGCGGGGCTCGGACACCTGGCCTGGGACTGCTCTTTGATCCGGGAATACTGGAAGGAGGTCCTTATTGCATTGGATGAAATGACCGGGGTGCACGTACCTGATACCCCCCTCGTGGCTCTCTTGTGATACACGGAGCAGCTGCCTGCTAAGATATGGAAATACACCTCCCTGGCCCTCCTATTAGCAAAAAGACAGATAGCTTGCCATTGGGGACGAGGACGGGCTCCCAAATTTAAGGAGTGGCTGAACAACCTCATATATTTTCAGGAACAACTTCATACTTATGCTGAACTTATGCCACCTGCATCTTGCCCGCGGGACATTTGGGCCCCCCTGCAAACTTACCTCCTGAAACACACTGACACCTATGACATGAACCCAGAGCCTCAATCGGTGGGGGCGGATGGGCTGGAGGGGGAGGGACACTGAGAAGGGCTGAACTCCCGGGATGCTGGAGGGAGCGCAACTGTCTTACTCCGTGTAATCTATAGGCATGAGGAGCAGAGTCACTGCCGGGTGGTGACACATGGCAGGTAACTGAATTAGCAGTAGTCAATGAAGATTGAAGACCAGTGGTAAGAGTATTGTGGCGTTTCTAAGTTTAAGGGTTACTTATGTTTGTTAGCGACCTGACTATTCAGTTGAACAATTCGCACGCCCTCCTGACGTGGCTGGCCCAATAGGGTTGTAGGCGGCTTGCTGTAATTCTTCCTTTACCCCTTCTGATGAGGACTAAAACAAGATGCAGTGCGGCCCGATAGGATGTAGGCACCCTGCTGTGTCAGTTCTGCATAAAGTCAATAAAGGTCTCTTTGAAAACCCAAAAAAAAAAGAAAAGTTTGATGCTACTCCTAAAAAAGGTATTAATGTTCCAAAAATGTCACCCACTATTTCACTAGCACTCCCCCCTCTCTTCAGTCTCACGTTTGCCTCTTTTAATTCGTCTCCACTTTGTTTCACTTGATAAATTTTTTAAAAAACTATTCCCAAACTACAGCTTCCATACCATCCTTTTGCTACTTTGTAATATTCATTCTTTTCACATGTATAATACACTTCAGAAAAGATAGGATTAACTCCTTCTAAGTATCTTCCCCAGTTCTCATGAACATCAAAGGTATGTTCACATGCAATGTGACCTACACATTTTGTATTAGTTTTTGACCTTTTACTATATATACAAACTTTTCCTTCAAGCTGCCAGTCTACGGCTAAAGTAGTTCTACCTTTTACAATATTGTTTGCTTCTCTTGGTAAGTTAAAAAGAGTTAATTTTTAGAGGTGCTTCAGTTTTATTGGTCATATTATGTCACCTACTCTCAACTAAATTAATACATTTCTTCACAGCTGTCCCTCGTTTACATGTTAGGCTATTTATATCTGCATAAGCCATGTCGAAAGATTGAGTCAATCAGAAAGAATTGTCCCTAGTTTCAAAAATCACAGCTTCAGGATGTGGGTTTAAGCTTTTTAGTGAAGGTAGTTCAGAAAAGATCGGATCTTGATATGAATATGAATATTGTTAGCAAGCAGTACGATAAAAGAAACTAGTTAACACACTGCAAGAAACTCCATAGGTTAATGGTAACCTGTGTAGGTTACATCTTCCTCAACTGATGCAGAAAATTGCTTTTATATGTTGCAATCAATAGCATCCATTTTTTCCACATACTCATTTATCAATCTAATATAAACATTTAGGGCCTGATGTCGGTGGCCTGTTACCGGTCGGTAAACCCAAAATTCTGTAAATTTCAGGTTTACCAACCGGTTTTGAGCCAATTGTGATGTAGGGGAGGATTTGGTAAATAACGAATCGGTATTTACTGATTCGGTATTTACCGAATCATCATTTACCGATTCGGTATTTACCGAATCGGTAAATGACATGTAGGAAGCACTTTAAAGTGTACTCATGTGCTTTAAGGGTTCGTTATTTACCACCAACTATAAATTGGTGGTAAATCACGAATACCTTTGAAAATGCAAATCTGTGCATTTTCAACTGTGCCATGTGACAGACATACATGCCCTTTTTTTACAGCCACATAAATCCATTCAGCAGATGAGTACTTGTAACTGAGTAATCTCACTCTTTTTGATTTCCTTACAACTGTTCTCTCATCATCACTGTCTCTCTGATCAGACAGCTCAGAACTTTCTGGAAGGGTTTGTGGTACTCATACTCTACCTTCTGTTAGGTAATGTTGCAGTATCTCACCTCTTCTTGGCCAATCTTCACGGGGTACAGCCCGCTTTTTTTGGTGCACTAGGTCATTCTTTTGGGTGAACATTCCTCGTAATCAAATCTTGATGCTGAGACCCTTTGGTATCGACACTTGATGACTCCCTCGGACCCCCTTCAGGCCAAATGAGTGCTGTCCCAGCAGCTTGACTAACCTGACTAATCTGCACCCTCTGTCTCTCTCGTACCACCAGCAGGGACAAGCTTATAATGTATCATCAAGGGGACATGAGATTCTGCGAGTATGGGCAGCATGTACCCAGTTTGGGAGACTTCCGCACTTTACAGCTTTGTTGGTGACCAGTATCACCTGGTAAGATCCTTTCAACAGGGCTTCACGGACAATTTTTGCATTTGCTTATTCATCAGGACCCAGTCACCAGGCCTGAGGTCATGTCACTTCTCCTATTGAGTTGCAAGGGCAGCTTTTCCATCCTGGTGAGACACAGTACTTAAATATGGCTCAATGCCTGAAGGGTAGAGAGGGTCTTCCACCATACTAGAAGTAAAATGGAGGGATATGTCCTTCTGACTATATATTCACACACACTCAAAGAATCCCACCCGGATGGCCTATAATAGCGGGAAGATTCCCTCCGCCTGGGAGACTGATCATCTCCGGGACAGGGTCAGTACTTGAACCTCTCTCTCTATGCACAGATTGGTTCCTACGTCCACTAGTCACATAGATCAAATCATATGTTAAGGACACTAAGCATCTTCTCTCGGAATTGACATATGACCCCATGCAAGAAATGATGATGTGTTTGGAAGTAGAAGCACTATATACAAGCATTCCGCTGGAGAAGAGCCTGCGTGCCATTGAAGACATTTTGAGAAGTCAAGAGTGGCCGTGGTGTGCACCTGTCCTATGGGCCATGACACATATGCATATGGCCCTGACCGAGAATGTTTTCAAGTTTGAGGATCAATTCTACATTCAGAAGCACAGGACTTCTATGGGCAGCACGTTAGCCCCAAGCATTGCATGCCTCTATATGAGCCATCTGGAGGATCAACATATATGGACTAATAATCCTTACTCTCATATTGTTAAAAGCTGGCTAAGGTATATCAACGATATCCTGATTATATGTAATGGGGATCAAGCGAGCACAGAAACCTTTGTAACATGGATAAATTCAGTCAGCGGATGTCCCATGACTATGCTCTCACACTGTCCAAGACTCACACATGCAGATGCAACTGCTTTCAAACATCCAGACATCGCAGCAGCCACTGGATCAAGAGTCATAGAGCAATATGTCAAAGGTCTACAAATACTTCCGTGCTTCCGTGCATCTGTATCTGTACTGAAATAATGCATCCTTCCCTTTTACTACAAAATAGCACCTGTTGTGAACAGGCATTGCCAGTGTTGGTGCCCTACAAGGGCAATATCACAACTCAGTGAAGGCTGTCATACAACTTTCATACCAGGGTACAGGATGAGACACGTCTTTGTGTGTGAACGTCTTGAGAGGTTTTGCTGTCAATGAGAAATTTGGAATGCACTGTCAGCATTAGCCCATCATTCCTAAGAACATGCACACTTCTTTCTGGGTAGTTGATGGACTCATATCTTAGTTGGGGATACTTTATGTTATTTTTCGGTCAAATGATTCAGAAGGGCAATGATATCACTCTTGCAAACTTACTTTGGCA
Organism: Lissotriton helveticus; assembly: GCF_964261635.1. NCBI lineage: Eukaryota > Metazoa > Chordata > Amphibia > Caudata > Salamandridae > Lissotriton > Lissotriton helveticus. Next base: position 1,594,085,332 of record NC_136059.1, on the reverse strand, counting down.
CCACCACTTGGTTGTCAATATATTTGACTAACACTAAGTGATTTTGCATCACCAGAAACTCCCGATTTCTCTTAGTATCTGATTAAAGATTGAGGGGCTTTCTGCATACCCTTGTGGGACCCGGCACCATGCCAAGGCACGATTGCCAAAACAGAAAGCAAAGAGGAATTGACTATCCTCATGCAAGGGAATGGAAAAGAAAGCTTGACACAAATCAATGTGAGATCACAGAGTGGCTCTGTGTATACTAAAATCTGATGCAAGACCTCTATTTGTGTGTGCAATTGCAAAATACCAGGGAATTGCATAGGCAATCAAAAGATGGGCGTTGAATCCTTCCCGGCCTAACCCTATGATCAGCATTCGTGTCTAAATCCTTATAAAAATATTGCTGCCATATTTGACAGTAAATTTGAAAGAGTAAGCAATAATGTTTTGCACTCTTTTAAGTGTAAATTAAAAAAATATATATTTTTAATGGTTTGTAATGTACAGACAGATGACTGATCCATCTCCTCGATATATCCATCATTGCCATGAACCCATGCTGGAAATGCTGTTTTATTATAACAATTAATGTAACATAGAGTACTTAAGGTCTCTCCACCAGAACTTGGCTTATGTAGGAAATGTATCTGCAAGTTTGCCTATATTTTAGCAACGGGATGGTTTGTGTCTATGAGGCTAATGAGATCTATATACCTCCCATAGTTTAATTTTATGTCTATTTTAATCCTCGTGAGTTTTTATATTTGATGCTATCTTTTAAAATTTTTAACCACTTGGATGCTCAGGCCTTTTCCATCCTTCCTATGTAATTTCCATTGAAATGAATGGCAACTCCATGACGAGCTGAGCTCGTCATGAGCGTCGAAGGGGTTAAAGGTTTTTTGATGTATATTGACATATACGTAATACATGCTCTGAATTGGTGTCTTTTATGGTAATTTTTACCGAAATAAAGATTTGATGATGAGTGTCAAATCAATGTGAATCAGCTTCAAATGGTATTTGAAATAGGGTCACAGGTGGATTCTGTACCACAGGTCAACAAGGGACAGCAAAGGAATATATTTTCCGCAAATCCTGCATAATACAATATTTGTAATTTGGCTTCTGCAAGCCCATAATAGGAGATTTAAAAGGACTACCCATTATCTCCTTTAGGATCCCTTGCTTAATCACTGAATCAATCACCGGAATTCCAGCAATAGAATCTTGAGTTGAATTGTATTGCGCAATTAGGTGTCTCTTAGCTCAACGGCTAGATGCTCTTTGGTTAGAAGGGTCCGACTAGAATTCGGCATCCTCAAACAAACATTAGAAAGGCGGAGTGTGTGCGTAGCCAGCTGGCACAAGATTCGCACTGCAGAGACCGGCTCCTTAAGCTCTAACGTATGGGAAGAGTTAATTCAGCATCGCAAATCTTTGCCCAGAGATTACCTATTTGAATCACTCCAAGTTCTAGGCCTGACCGACATCTGGGAAATGCCAATAGACCTTCTGTCCTTCAAAAAAGTCGCCAAAAAATCAGCACGTATTATTTCAGCGATTGAAGACAACAAGCATCTAGCAAACAGGGCGCACGGCTGGATAACACTGGATGATTAAGGAAAAATACAATCACAAGCATACCTTAACATTGGTATGAAAATAAAAGTTAAAGAGAAGTTTCTAAAACTACGCCTCAGTGTAATCCCTATACACCCACACCTTCCACCCTGGGAGAAAAACAACTTTTCACAGCAGTGTCGCCTGTGCAAAATCGTCAAGGAAGACATCGTCCATGTGATTGTATCTACTGGTGTTTTTATAATTTTGTAAAGATTTTATTTAATCATGTACAAATAAACATTACTTACTTACTTACTTACTTACTGGTTAGAAGGGGATGCATTTCCATGGCAGATATATGTCGGGAAAGTTTAAAAACAACATCCTCATCATTGGTATAAAGCTCAATACCATTTAGAGTGCAATAGATGGAACAATCTAATTCACATAGCAATTTTGTCAGAGTAGATTTACTGGATTTGAAACACACACCACAAATCGACATTGATCCTCAAAATACTCTATTTTAACAAGAAATGGTTTTGAAATTGGGGTGGACAACGTTTTATTTTTAACTCCTACAACTTGGATACTTTCTCCAGAGAAGGGTAGGTTAGGAACCTCTGCAGTTCATACAGTAGAGCATGTAGCACAGTGTCAATGAGGAATGAAACATGGTTTTCACTCACTTCACCACCCACATATGGACCATTCTGGTCTACCTCTAAGGCTGCACAACAAACCCAGCTCACCTCTACCTCAGCTCCGGTCAGGCTGATGAGTCCTGATTAATGTTGTCTGTCAAATCTTGTTATGACTCAACACAAGGGGAACATAACTGTCTTTGTTATGAAAAGGAATGTCACACGAATCAAGAACAAATAAAGCAACATTTGAGAGCATATCAAGTCCATTGCACAAGGCTATGAAATAATGCAACCTAAAGAGATAAAAATCTTACCATGTTTAAAATTGAACATTCCATCTTTTGGCATAGCTAACTCTTATTTAAGTTTAAGCATAATGAAAGAAAACACACATATCATATATAAACTCTTGGCAATGTTGTCAGTAATTGTTGCATAGAAATGATAAACTTCAAGTATGCCCTACTACTACTATTTCAAGAAAGTAGTAACATGTAAATTGATTCTAAAAGTAAAGTCCACATTTGTAAAGCGCACAATCACCCGTAAGGGTCTCTAGGCGCTGGGGGGCCGTCGGGAAGATTAAGCGAGCTATTGCCCAGAGTCACATGGTGCTGGGCTGACCTGCCGCCGGAGCCGGGGATCGAACAGTGGTCCCCAGATTCCAGCGTCAGTCGCCCTGGCCGCGGCGCCACACCTCTTAAAAGTCATTAAAATAAAATCCTACTTTCTCTACCTAGTTAAGGATGGTTTTACGGTGCTGGCTCATCCCTGTTCCTAAGTTTCTGTATCGTTTCTCTAAACGTGTGCAAGTGCACATGTATTTTTATTGTTGAGATTCGGTTTTAATTGTTGTGCAGAGTAGGGTCAGCTTTTACTCTTCCTCAGTGGTGTTAGTCCCATAAAATGAGAATCTATCTTGACCTCAGTGTCGTAGAGGCCCAGAATCAGAGTCTCCATGCGGGGAGTGGGATGGGGATGAAGAAGGGGAGAGATCTCAGTCTGACACAAAGGTTCCAGAAGTTGTAAAAGGATTCCTGTCTTAAGCATACTAATTAGTCAGACGTCATTCTGACACCTTGGCATTGGCTGTGTTGTGCTGTGTCTTATTTGTACCTGAGTTTTATTTTGTCACAAAACGCAGATCAGGTTATAAGGCATCCAAGATGCAAAAAAAAACTGCTTTGCAACCTTACCCTTTTTCATCAGGTCCTCAGTGCTTTAAGAATATGTTTGTGAAATGGGTTGTTATAATACACCTCTTGAATATCCCTGTATTGCAATCATTCTGTCTAGTCTAAGGTACCACATGTGTGTCAAGTAATATCTTTAGTCGACATTCTGCTTTACACTGGGGGTGCAGGAACCAAGGCACAACTCACATCAAGACTTGTATCTTTCTTCTACATACATGCTAGCTTAAATCCATAAACTAGATGGTTAAACTAATCAGGAATTCTGCCCGAGGCAGACTCATCACACAGGGCACCAGGCAATGCCCCAAAGCACCAGGCATGGGATGTTACCTTTACTCTCAACATGCCATTCTCTAGGAAGCCCTCAGTGGCTGCTAACATGGTTTATTTCGTCGGTCTGGGGTCTGACACTATGGATGGCACAACCCTAACAGGACAAACAAAATATAACATGTACCCATTGCACTCGGTTTAAATCAGACAAGAATACATGGGCAGTTTGTATATTTAGAGCACCTTGTTTCAGAGGATTCTGGCTTGCAAAAAGGCCTCACTTCTCTCTAATGGAATAATGTCTATCGTCATCTTTTGCCAATGGTAAAATACATTCTCAAACGTACAGCATGACGGCCAGTGTTGTACTTTCTGCACCCGAATGCACATGACAGTACATAGAAAGAATTTTTCACAGTTTACATTTAGCAGCTTTAAGTGAGAAAAACTATGGAGATGCAGACTTTCTTACACTCACCAGGAGTGGTAAGTACAACACCTCTTGAAATTGCGATCCCTGCTCACACCCGAGTTTGCACAGGAACCTCAAAATTAAGAGGAATTTTTAATCGAGGCTTCAGAGGGTAAGCAAGAAGAACCAAGCGAGCCACTTCCATAAATAAACATTGACAAAGCTAATAGGTCTCAACTTTACTATGTGCACACAGACTTATAGATGTGCATGCGTAAAGATGCTCCGGTGGCCCTCTTAAAACGATTTCTATCAAAAATATAATGAAAATCATTGCAAGTTAGCCTCCATGTCTACATATCCAAACACACACACACAGGCAGCCATCTTTGAATTTGTATTCTTTATGACAAAAAGCAGACCATCTGTTACGAGATGAAAGGTCTGCTGATGAGCCATAGATGATTTTGTAAGTCTTCATGTGAAATGAGAAAGTATTTTAGAAATTCTGCTGATGTCTTCAGCACTTTTCATCTTTGCCCTGCTCTAACACCAACCCCTAGTTTGTTTCTATCCCCCAGTGAGAGAAATCCAACTATGGAAGAAATGTTTCCCTTTTCAAATTACTTTGGGGCCCATTAGGATGGCGGGTGAATTGCCCCCGCCAGGCTGGCGGTAGCCACCGCCGGCCTGGCGGGCGCAATCTGCCCGCCATCCTCACATAAATGACCCCCGGCCATATTAGTATGGCGGGGGACCGCGGCAGACGGAAAGACCATCCGCCGCTTTTCCGCACCGGTCGCCTTGCGGCCAGGGCGGAAAAGGTTTAATATGGTGGCGGTGTCTAATATTACCATGGGCATAGTTAGATGACTTTCCGTGGTGGCGTTGCTGCCACGGATAGGCATGGGGTGAAGGAGAGGTGGGGGTTGCACACGGGGGGGTACCTGTGGTACCCCCCAGCATTTGCATACACGAAGCGGCAGGCACTACGCGGTGCCTGCCTCTTTGTGAATGCAAATGCATACATGCATTTTTATCATGGTGGCGGGCGGTGCGGAGAGCACCGCCCACCACAATGTTAAAAATGAGGGATGCGCCCGCCACTGTGGCGGGCGCATCCTAATCCCCACCACGGGACGCTCGCTCTTATGGCGGGCGGTCCCAATCCCCATGAGGATGGCGGGAGGGCAAAGTCCGCCCGCCATCCTAATGACCCCCTTTGTCTCCATATTGTTGTACTGTCGGAGAAATTTGCTACCTACTTATTTGCACCTTTCTCTCTCTCTAACACAGTTTGCATTCTGTGTAGTCATTTAGACAACCTGTGTGCAAAGACAGCTATCAAATCCACATGCTATATTGCTTTCTGTTACATTCTTTTCCACCCCACATTGAGTAACACTTTGTTTTACTATTTGTAGAGCACTGCAAAGTACTGTCTTTGATTCTGTGTTTCCTTTCTACTTTATAACATCACTGTCCTATTCAGGTTATGTTTATATTCGTCATACTCAAGTGTCTTTTTATTAAGTACTATGTTTGTTATTGTTGTTATTTGTATTTCACCATATCACCACCTTCTGGGTCAGGAATGGGCACTTTGAGGTGAGCTAAGTGGGGGGAACTCTTGAAGGCAGGTGGGATGTACAGAGGCTAGCAAACGATGTTCAATGTACTCCTGGACTTTTTAGTAAGAGAACATAGGACAAGTCTCAATCTCCTGAATCGCTTAGGACTACTTGATCTGCAAGCAGCCATCTTGGAGGGAAGCTTTCCTTTCTTGTGGAGCTATTTGACCGTTCCCATTTTTAAGATTTAGCATTCTAGATTTCCGGTAGCAGTTGATTTTGGGCATCTGTATGTGCTATTATCCCTATTTAAACACAGATGATGTGCAGAGACACAGTGGATTTGTATACCTATCCGTCTGGTCTGGTGAGTTACAGCTCAATTTTATTATATCAAGTAGGGTTTACTGCTCCTGAGTAGAGTAGAGCTGAACTTGCTGCCATCAGCAGAGAAGGGCCTTCTGAGAGTGGATGTTAACCCTTAGTTAACCCTATTAAGAAATCTGCCCTCTTGCTCTCCAAACATAGGGGCCTATTATGATTGCGGATTTCCTGCATCCTCCGGGCCGGCGGAAGCCACCGCCGGCCTGGAGGATGCGGGAAAACCTTAGCGGAGCCTAGAAAGACCCACCGCCATATTAGGATGGCTGGTGGGTCTTGCCTACAGTCCGCAGCTTTTCCGCCGCGGTCGCCTTCCGACCGCGGCGGAAAAGCTTTAACATGGCTGGCGGTGTCTATCAGACACCGCCAGCCATATTATGATGGTGTAAAATGTATGCTTTTCCGCGGCTGCTTTTCTGCCGTTGAAAAGCATACGGACCTTCGCTTTGGGGGCCCGGAACCCCTGGGTGAAGGGGGGGTGGGGGGTGCACATAGGGGGTACCTATGGTACCCCCCTGCATTTGCGTGCACAAAGCAGCAGGCACCGCGCCGTGCCTGCCGCTTTGTGCACGCAAATGCGGTGCATGCATTTTTAACACTGCGGCGGGTGCAGCTTGAAGCTGCACCCGCCGCAATGTTAAAGATAGAGGATGTGACCGCAACCCTGGCAGTCACATCCTAATCTGCACGGAGGGAACGCCGCAGCCCATGCGGACGTTCCCTCCTACTCTGGGGTCGCGGACGGACTCAAGTCCGTCCGTGATCCTAATCGACCCCATAGATATGACATCCTGACTTTATTAAAGAAAGAAAGATGAGATATTTTTTTCCTCTGTGTGATATGGTTAGTAATATTAAATAATAATTCAATTTGAATCAGCAAAAACAGATTCCCCTGGGTATCACTATCACACACTGAGATAGGGTTGGAAAGAGTTGGAAAGAGGGTGAGGAGTGGAAATTATTTGTAACAACTCAAACAGACAGGAAGTCATTGAGAAATTCTTGGATAATATTCTCTTATCATTAGTTTTTTGTTGGTGACCTTTCATCTCATTTGTTATAATCCTGTCCTACTCTACCCTCACCTGAAAGCTGATTTTAGAGACAAATTTCTGCAATTATGTAGTATGGCCTCATTAACAAAGAGCATATTTTAGTTTAAAGAGATTTAAATTGTAAAACTGATTAATGCAGACAGGAAAGCATTGATCTGATAGGAGAATGGAGTAAAGTCGTAATGTAGAAAACAGAAAACCTGTAGAAAGCTGAATTCAATGTCAAATGATAAAAGCTTTCCAATGGTATTACTAAATGCTATATTTAAGACCATGTGAATCCCTGGACTTTTAAAGGTGTTGATTCCTCAAGAACTAGACACACTTGATTTACGTCTGATTTTTGAAGGAAGAGATTAGAACTGAGACAACAAGAAACAGAAATATAGGAGAGGCTATGAGCACACATTAGAGGAGGAGTTTCGGAGGAGAGTATAAAGCCCTCCTTAAAGAGGACAAAACCAGTTTTATTTTTCATAAACCAGGGGAAACACAAACTTTCTCAAAAGAGCTATTTAAAGTCATAGATTACTTCTGTCATCCCACCTTCATGGCAACTTAAGTTACTGTCTCTCAGTAACTCTGCAATAGTTTAGAAGAGTTCTTGTAATTCACATTTCAGTGATAGAGGCTCTTACTCCCATATCTTCTTTTGAAGACTCACCTATCCAACAACTGTCAGTATTAGGCTCAGCCATTTTAAAAGACATCACTGAAATCTGGATCCCTGGATGGTCCATGTCCTTTTAAGATCTTTAAGTAACTAGTTCCTGTGATAGAAAATTACCTGTATGAGATTATCAATACATATTTAATGGCCTTGATTGTGCCATAACAATTTGAAATTGTTTAGTGAGACCTCTTTAAAAAAGAAGGCATCAATGAAGAGGAGCATATTTTCAAAGCATCAATGTTAAGGAGGTAAAATAATGTAGACATATTACTCTACTGCAGCTATTGTCTAAGGTTCTATAGAAGTGTCTGATGAACTAGTTTGCCAATTGTCTTCAGGAGAAACATATTCTGGATAAGCATCAAGCAATATTTTGATCTTAAAATGGGACTGAAGTAATGTTAGTAGCTGTTTGGACCAAGCTAGAACTTGGCAAGATGAAGGTATCTGCAGAGGGTTTCTGTTATTACTCACCACAGCCTTTGTAACACTTAGTCATGATCTTCTAATCAACTGGTTGTATTCTTGTTTCTTGTCATTTTAGAAAAATAAGTCACATATGGTGGTAATGTCTACCTTTTGCTCACTTGAAATCATGTACTACTGTGGTGTTTCCCCAGGTTCAGATTTATCTCCTATTCTGTTTAATTTGTTTTTGCGACCCGCTGCAGCTTTATAAGATCCTACAGCTTCAACACCAATTAATAATCTGATGACACCTAGCTTTTGATGAAATTTGAATAAGGTCGGCAAATTCCACCAACATTCTTAAAGGCTATTTCTTGGGCATCCAGGAATAGAAGTCTGTTAACTTCTTAAAACTTAATTGGGACAAGACAGAGGTGCTACGTGTTAGTGTAAATGGCAATCATGTGACCTTTGACCACAACAACTGAGAGAAATCCCCTTGCTGGCTACTAAGGTAAAGAACCTCGGGGCTGACTTCGATTAACATCTAACTTTGATGCAGCATCTGTACTTCCCCACATTGACTGGTGTAATGTCATCTACTTGGGCCAGCCTAGTAATGCCTTAGGGAAATTTCAGCCCATAATACAAAATATTGCAGTTAGAGTTGTGGCTGTATTGAAAAAAGTAACCGTGTATTGGCTGCTAGATACATGCTGAACTGGTTGTCAGTAAACAATGTAATTATCCTTAAATTAGTCTGTTTGGTCCATAGAGCTTATTATAAGACCATACCCTCATTTCTTACATGATTGATAGCTCCTTACTGCCCTTTAAGATCTCTGTATTCCAGTTGCTTACTTTTGTTAAAAATTCTGTAGAGGGGGAAGTTTCAAGGGAAAGGAAGGACTTCCATTATTTCTGGTTCTAAGCTTGGAATTATCTTCCTCTTAATAGTGGAACCATTCTCATATTTGGGGGTTTAAAGTAGGCCATAAGTTCCTCACTTAAGGCCAAATAATGGTGTATCCTCCTGTGTATATTGGTTATATGTATTTGTAACCTTTGTTGTGTAGGTGTTTTATTTTCCTTTTTCTTCTTTCTCTTGGTCTGTCTCTTTATTGCTTCTAATGCTAAGATGCTTGTGTGGATATGCCCTCAATAAACATAATAATAACAATAACTTATTTTATTCGTATCAAATGCAGATGAGCAGTCTAATGCAACGGATGAAAACACCAGTGTCTTCTTTTTTTTTTGTTCACATTTTTTATTGAGCAGAGAATTAGGTACATGATATACATTTTGCAAAAAATAAATAAATGTATTTATGTATATATATATAATAAAATAATAGAAACAATTATTGAAACCTTTTAAAACATTAAATAGCTTCTTCTTTCCATAGCAAGATAAAAAAAGAAATAACTGTAGCAGCCGATGACAGCATCAATGATTTAAGAAAAAAAAACAATGTGCAAAAACCTGCACTAAAGCACAACAGCAAAAAAAAGTGCACATTTTACAAAGTGCAACAGCCAAGAAAACTGCTAATGCTTCTAAAGTGCAACCACAGAAGAAAAGTGCTAGTGCTCTTAGTCACAAAATCTGCTACAATTTCAACATCAATATCAAGTGTTAATTTCCCCCTTCAACTTTTCTAAGTTTCCAAAGAACTTCCAATTTTTTTCGAATTTCTTAATGGTTCCCACCCGACTTGCATATGCTTTTTCAAAGTTACGAGTTCTTTTCATTTTTTTGAACCACTTCAATTGAGGGGAAACATCACTGGATCTCCAATTCTGAAGGATTAAGGAGCAGGCTATCGTGCAAGAAATAAACAAAAACACTTCCTCAGCCTTGGTTAACATCATTCTATATTTACATACACCAAATAAGGCCGCCTCAGCCTCGGGCTGAATTCTCTTCCCGATTGCCAGCTCAATATCCGCATAAATTGCCTCCCAAAAGGGCTCTAACCGTGGACAAGTGAAAAAAATATGGTGCCACCTGCCCTGACTATTGGCCTGGCATCTAAAACACTTATTTTCAACCTCTGGATATTTTTTCTCCAAGGCTTCCAGAGTCAAGTAAGCAAACCATTGTGATAGAAATGCCATCCTTTTAAAATTGTCCGCCCGCAGGGATTTACTTCCTGGGTGGCATAGGGTTTCCCAGTCCTTACAGGAGAAAATGCATTGTGTCTCATGACCTATTTTACCCAGATGACTTTCTATCAAGGATACTTGTCCCTGGCGATGTAGCAGCCTGTACCAGTTCCCTATGCCATTGACTTTGGCCCCATAAAGGGCTACCACAAGTTCATTTGGAGAATCAAAAAGGCCATTAATATTCTTTTTTAAATGAACAACTTGCAAATATTTAAAAAAGATGGGTCTCCTAGAGTTGTCAGCACTTGCCATCAACTCTTGCCAGGAATAACAAAATGTCTTAGCTCCCGTAGCTCACAATTTTCCCAATTTGTTAGATGGCTTACTCTAAATTGGAGGCCAAGGCTGGTACACTCTCTCAATCTCAGATATTGGATAACTGAGGAGCCCATCTTTTTGAAAAAGGACTGAAGTCTAAAAGAGTACTGCTTTAGGGTCTTATATCTAGTTTTTTTTGGAAGTTTGGAGGTTTTTAAAAACACTTGAGTTTGAGAACCAGTTTCTTGTAGCATTTTATCAAAGAACAAGCTGTTTCGAATACATTTAGATTCTAACAATCCCGCCACTATATCTAAAAAAGCAGCCTCATAATACGTTCTTAAATGAGGTAATGCTAGGCCCCCCTGAGCGATAGATAATTGCACTACTGACAGCTTAACCCACAATACTTTCTTCCCCCATACAAATCCTCTAAGCATCGTTTCCATTTCTTTAAAAAAAGAGGAATTAATTTTTATAGGGACATTACTAAACAAAAATATAAGCAGTGGTAATATCGACATTTTATTTAGTGAAACCCTGCCCACTAGTGAAAGAGGGAGCAAAAGCCACTGATCCAAGAATCTCTTGATTTTATTTTTCATTGCAAACGTTTATGGAATGCATGAATGGTTGCGGCTTTTCACAACTGGTGGTATTTTTTCCAACGATCGTCAGGTGGAGGTTGGTGTGCCCCTCCCATTAGCATGGTCTGATCATTACGCTATCCCATTTCAACTAAGGGGGATAAGATCAGGAATCTCTAATTCTGCCAATAGGGAGGGGGGTGACAAGCAAAATTTTAACCGGGTTACTAATGAAGAGGTTGCCATTGCTTTTGCTGATTTTCAGCATCTGGAAAATGTAAGTGCTAATGCAGGGGCTGATATCTTCTCTAAGAAGATTCTAGCTGTGATGGACACTCTGGCCCTGATAAAAACTCACTACTCAGCTAGGAAGAAGCCTTCTGCACCTTGGTTCTCCGACCGTTTACATAGGATGAGTAGGAAGGAGAGGTGCAGGGGGAAGGAGAGGTTCTGGCAGAGGGATTTGACACCACGGGGTAGAGATTCACATAAGCAATCCCTTAACGCTTATGGAGCAGCTATCACCGAAGAAAAGGGAAGCTATTATTCAAAGTTATCTGAGAGCCTGTCTTCTTCTAAGGAACTTTTTAACATCTTTAACTCCCTTGTCGCGCCAACGGTCTCTGATACGGTGGAGCCATCCCAGGCACTCTGTAATAGGCTGGCTTCCTTCTTCTGCTCCAAGATATCGAACATTTATGTTCAGTTGGAGATCTTAAATGCTAATCAGACAACCAGTGGCCTACCGGAAACCTATCCTGGTGATAGTCCAAGAAACGTGGGATCAACTTGTCTCTCTGCCTTTCCAACCCTCACTCCAGAATCAGTTGAAAATCTACTTGAGGGTGTTAAGTCAGGGTCGCCTCTGGATCCTTGTCTTCTTAAGGTCCTGAAAACAGCTAAGGCGACGCTTATCCCCAATCTCACTGTGGTTTTGAACTTAGCCATCTTACAAGGCCAGTATCCCTCAAGCTGGAAGGCGGCAGTGGTTAGGCCTCTTTTAAAAAGCCCTCATTAGACCCGTCAAACTTGAAATTTTTTCGTCCTATTTCACTTTTGCCGGTCCCAACGAAAATCTTAGAAGTCAATCTAAAATCCCATGTGAGTGCCTACTTGAGGGAACATTAGATTTTGGATAGCTCCCAACATGGCTTTAGAAGGTTCTATAGCACAGAGAAGGCCCTTACTGTAATTCTGGATAAGATTCGAGTGCAGGTGGATGCTGGTTATACCACCCTCTTGATCTTACTTGACCTCACTGCAGCATTCGATACCCTGTCTCCCCAGAGATTGGTGCAGCGTCTCAGGGAGATAGGGATCGGGCGTGGCTTTGGCTCTTTTGACCTCGTCCCTGGAAGTGCTGTCCCAAATAGTCAAATTGGGAAGCTTCCAATCTGAGTCCTCCCCCCTAGTCTGTGGGGTGCCTCGGGGCTGCTCCCTGAGCCCCACCTTATTGAATATCTATGTGGCCCCACTGGCGGGGGTGGTGAGGTCCTTTGGGTTGGAAGTTTTGTCCTATGCGGACGACACCCAAATGATGGTGTCTATTACGCAAAACACCAGGGATTCTGCACAGAACTTTAAGAACTGCATGATAGCAGTCTCGTCATGGATGGTTCAAAACTATCTTAAACTTAACGGCGAAAAGACAGAAGTCTTGATCTTTGGAGATAGTCCTAACATCTGGTCTAGGGATTGGTAGTCTGATGTCTTGGGCGCCTGTCCATCCCCGGTCTTCCATGGGAAGAATCTGGGAGTTGTGGTAGATGCTTCCCTCTCCATGAACCTGCAGTTCTCCAGGACAGTGGCCACTTGCTTTGCGCTCATCCGAATTATAAGGAAGATCTTTCAGTTCCTCTCACTTGAAGCTCGTAAGAAAGTGGTGGTTGCATTCATACTGTCCAGACTGGATTATTGTAATGCCCTTTATTTGGTCATCAATAAAGGCCAGCTGCGACGTTTACAACTGGTGCAAAATGCCGCCGCTGGTGATGGACATACCTAAACATCATTTGGTCTTGTCCCCCCTTAGGTCGCTGCACTGGCTCCCGGTGGTCCACAGAATTGTGTTTAAATCCCTCTGCCTCACTCCTAATGCATACTATGGCCTGGGCCTTTTGGGCATAAAGACCATTTTTCAACAGTATGTGCCCGCCAGAAACCTGAGGGCAGCTAAAAAGAATCTCCGTGTTGTTCCTAGAGTTGGGCGGGAGGGCCTTTTCATTTGCGGCGGCAAATGTCTGGAACTCTCTCCTGGACTCTCTCTCAGGCCAACAAGAACACTCAACTTTCCGTAAAGCACTGAAGACATGGTTGTTCCCCTGAAAGTCGGGTTAAGTAGGATTCGGCGCTGCCTGTATGGTGTCTGATTTTAGCGCCTTGATGCCCTTGGGCTAAGTTTCGCGCTTTAAAAATCTCACATTCATTCATTCTTGTATAATTCAGATGATATAACTGATGGTACTGGCTGGTTACAAATATCCCAAGGTATCTAATTGGATCTTGATTAGCGGCCCGAACCCTCAAACAAGATGGAAGAAGGTTTAAATCAGTGTTGAGGGCAATGACTTCCATTTTATTAGGATTTATTTTGTAGCCACCAATTCGCTCGAAATCCATGAATTCCCTCAATACAATTTCCATATTTTCTTTATTAGGCCTCAGATATAAAATAATGTCGTCCGCAAAAAGTTTTAGCTTGGCCATTTGGGGAATAGGGGATTGGATAGCCGCATTATTTCTAATTTTAAATACTAATGGTTCTATAAAAAAAGTAAAAAGCAGCAGCGAAAGTGGACAACCCTGTCTAGTCCCCAGGTTTATTTTTATAGATCCTGCTCGTTTTGGGTTAATTGATACCTGGGTCGAGGCCCCCTGATAAATATTGCGTAGCATATCGATGACCTGAGATGGAAAACCAAATTGACTAAGGGCAAAGAACAGGGTTGTCCAATTAACCAGGTCAAATGCTTTTTCAGCATTGACCATTATAATACATGCCGGAGTTGAGGTGGTGTTAAAATAATCCAAGGCGTGTATTAAAAACTCAGTATTAGCTGCCATAGATCTCCCTGCTATAAAACCTGCCTAATCTCCATGAATTACCTCCTGGCCAGCAAATAAAAAACGTTCGGCCCATACTTTCATTAAAATCTTGTAGTCCGAGTTCAAAAGACTAATGGGCCTATAGGAATTACCATCCTCAGGACTTTTACCTTTTTTAACAAATGACACAATTATCGCTTCTTTAAAAGTTGCGGGAACCAAACCTTCCTGTTTAATATAATTAAATAGTTTTTCCAAAGGTGCCAACAATTCATTTGAAAAGGTTTTATAAAATTCGATGGGGAAGCCATCTGTCCACATGCTTTTGCCCCGGCTGTTACTTTAATAGAAGTAAATATTTTGGCGGAATTTATATCAGATCCTAATTGACTGATACGCTTTTCTGAAAGTTTAGGAATGTTTACATTAAAAAAATAATCATGGATCAGTTCTTCCCCTACTAAATACTCTGTAGAATAAATTCGGTGGAAATGTTCTAAAAAAATCTGTGGAATCTTGTCGCCATTGACCTCTTCCAGACTGTCCGGGGGGTCCCGCACATTCGATATTATTGCTGCTTCCTGTTTTTTTCTTGATGTATTAGCCAAAAGTTTCCCTACTAGTGGCTATCTTCATAAACCTTTTGCTGCTACATTTTTGAACTGCAAAATTCTTCCAACACAAAAAAGTCTCTCAGAGCTGTTCTCGCCTGCTCAAGTTGGTTGGGATACTGCAGAAGCTGAAGGCATATTCTTTTTTGACTGCAGTTTGTAGCTCGGCTATTTTAAGCCTCCTAACGTTAGCCTGGGCAGCCGTATAGGCGATGATCTGACTGCGAGCTGCCGCCTTAAAACCACCCCACACAGAGAAAGGCTCCGCAGTATTTTCGTTAATCTTGAAATATTCAGAGATCCATTCTCTAAAGCCCGTGACCCAATCCTGATCTTGGAGCAGAGTGCGGTCCAGCTGCCACCTGGACCGCTCTCTGTTCTCCCTACCAAATACAAGTTCGAGCTCAACTTTTGCATGATCTGAGAAGGGTTTGTACCTATTATCTACCTTAGAGACCTGGAGAGATCTTGATATAGGAAAAAAAGTCAATTTGAGATGCAGTTCGAAAACAATGCGAATAGCAGGTAAAATTTGTTTTGTCTGGATTACTATTTCGCCAGGGATCTACTAATTGATATTCTAGTTTGAAGGCCTCCATAATACTTTTGGTGTTCGGTTTCAGTTGTTTTTTATTTTTATTTGAAGTGTTGGAGTTTTTTAAATCCTGTATGAAATTAAAATCCCCTCCTACAATAAGCTGCCTCGAAACTCCCCTCAAAACTTCATGAATTTTGACCAGGCTGGAAATGTCATCCGAGACCGGACCATAGTAATTTACAAAATTCATAATTTTCCCCTGTAACTTAGCCATTACTCATAGCCATCTCCCCTGTGGATCTCTGTGAACTTGTAAAAATTCCTAGGATAATTTTGTGGAGAAATAGATGGCAACTCCTCTCAGGGAAAGGCCAGCTGATGCAAAAAATACATGAGAAAAAAACCTGGGTAAAAATAGTTTAGGAGAATTTGATTTTAAATGTGTCTCCTGAAAGGGGGCGTGGCTAGCCGAGCAGCGACATGGCCGCTCAGTGAGTGAGCTCTGCCGGCTACATCTAGAAATCCTTTATTGATCCTTCTTCCAGCCCTTGCGGACCCCCGTCACACCTGGGGATTGACCACGGTCATATAGAGATCCTGTGGCCGGAGTTTGAGGTGCGGGAACCCCCGGACGGCGAAGGAACCGACATCCTACACGCGGCTGCACTGACCGCCGGAGACGTCCCGCGACCGTGGAGCTGGGGCCTGGCTGCGGAGGGCTACTGTGGGCCGCGGCTTCGGAGGCCCTGAGAGATCCGGTACAGGAGATCGCTGGGTCCGGCGGCGGCGAGGCCACCTCGGCGATACACTCTGGCGGACCCCCTGCTGCTTCGAGGGGATATCCGATAGCCTGCTGAAACGGTGAAGGCAGGGGGTTCCTTGCAGAGGTACTGAGACCGGCTGTGATCCTTCCGGAATGCCGACCGGCTCCCTGTGACCGGCGCAAGATCAGCGGCGCTGAACCGACCCGTCTGGTGGCTGGGACGAACCTCGCACGGCGATCATCTGCACTTACATGAGGTGAGGCGGAAACATTGTGGAGGCGGTGCGGTACGGCCGCCTTTTACTGCGGACACACTGCCCTGCCGGGGGTGCATCGAGCCCACCGAATCAGGCCCGGCCGGCCAATCACGCACATTCCACCCGAAGGGATCGGGGCTTCGGGGGCCACCCACTGTGACCTCGGCCCCGTAAAGTGGACATATCCTGGGCTGGCTTTGGCGCGCAAACCGGATAACTGCGACTGGGACTGCCGCCATCTTGTTGCCTGACTACACTCGGAGCAGCATTCAGCTGGTGGAGGGCGACTGGTGGGGTGATATGCCTGTGACCGGAGTGCCTGCGTGTTGAACTGTGCTCTTTGCTGCGGGAAGGTTGCTGGAGGGCGCGACAGGTTCTTAAGTGCTGCAAATACACAAGCGGTGCCGAAAGAATTGCTTGCTGCCCGGACACGGCCATAACCATGGGTAAAGCTGAGGCCAGGCAGGCTAAAATAAGCTTTGATAATAAGAGGCCACCAAAGACCCCTACACCTGATATATCTGGAGGTGAGATGTCGTCACAAGGTGCACCGGCGTAAATAGATTTTGGGGCACTTATGATGGAAGTTAGATCTAGCTTGAGGAGTATAGATACCAAACTAGATGCCATGTCGGAACAGTTAGAATCAGTCAAGTCCAAGGTGGGCGCGCACGAGACCAGACTGGATTGTTTGGAGAACAGACAAACTGAGTGCTGCGAATTTCAACAGCAGGCTAAGAAACATATTACGAACCTGGAGAAAGAACTGGACAATCTGCGCGCTAAATCAGATGATTTGGAAGCGCGCTCCCGAAGATCCAACGTGCGCATCACGGGTATTCCAGAGACGGCGAACACAGGCAAGATGGAGGCTTTCGTGACTGACCTACTCCACGAACTCTTTGACCCGGCCCTATCGCCAGTTTTTACGGTTGAGAGGGCTCACCGGTCGCTTGGGAAGAAACCGCCGGTGGGTGCGCCGCCCCGTCCGATACTGGCCAAACTGCTAAATTACCAGGACAGAGATCTAATATTGCGGCTGGCGAGGGAGAAGGGGAGGATAACACACAAAGGGAATAACATCTCCTTTTACCCGGATTTCACCCCTCTGGTGCAGGCGGCCCGCAAGGAATTTCTGCCAGCCAAAAAAGTGTTGCTGCAGTCTGGCGTGCAATATTCCCTGTTATATCCGGCAAAGCTGAAGGTGCTACATGACAACGAAACGCACTTCTTCACTGATGCGAAATCCGCGCTCAAATTTGCGAAACACATTGCTGGTACGGGAGCTAGACGGAAGTCCCCCAGGCTGGAGGATACGACTGAACAACTCAGTGACAACGACTAAATGAGTGCTCCCCGTCTGCTGCGCAATACCACTATCCTTCCTGCCCTCACGTCTTGGACTGCTGGTCGGTGACATCCCTGCACCTTTGGCTGGTGCAATGGACCTGGAGAACGTGTGGGGTAAGACACTGCTCTATTACAAGCTGCCCATTTATGCTTGCCCGGACCTTGCACCGCAAATGGCAGTGACTGTGGTGGGATTGGTCGACCCAGAGGCGGGGGTTACAATGGGGCCACGGAGACTTACTACTTAAATGTAGCCACCCCGCTAACACGGGGGTGTAAGCTTGGTGCACCACGTCCCCATGGGGTGCATCCCATTGTTTCTTGAGTTGGGGATCTATCACGTTGTGCGTGCTTTCTTAAGGGATTTGTCACAACCTGATTGGGGGGTTGGTGAGGGTGGGGGGAGGTGGGGGGAGTTAATGAAGTTGTTGTTTGTAGATTTTAATTGGTGCACTGAGAACTGTTATATGCATGCATTTTCACACGCAGGGGCACGTAACGTGCGGCGGGCTGGTCCTGACGAAACCGGAGGGATGGTACTGTTGGATGTCATGAACAACTGTTTGTACTTCTGTGATGGGGGGGGTTAAGCTGTGGACCTGGAACATTAGAGGCCTTGGGGACTACAAGAAAGCCCGGTTATTGCACAGTACGCTGGCCCGACATAATGTGGACATTTGCTTTTTGCAAGAGACTCACCTCAATGCCGTCCCTTCGCCTAGACTGAGAAATGCTAGGTGGTCAATGGTGTATTCTGCTATTTACTCTCAGTATGCGAGAGGGGTGGCTATACTAGTGCGCAGAGGGCTGGACTGGCGTGAACACACATGTGTGCAGGATACGGATGGGAGATATGTTATCCTAAAGGGCACCTTGCAAGGGCGCCCGGTGGTGATGGCTGCCATATACGGTCCAAATGTGGACGATCCAGACTTCTTTCGGAATTTATGGGCACGTATTGCTTTGCTTGATTGCCAATCGGTGATTCTTGGGGGCGATTTTAATGTTGTGCTGAATGATGTCATGGATCGTAGGGGTGTGGGTAGACCTACACATACTAGAGCTCGACAGGCTGTCCTGGATATAATGGGAGAGGGGAGACTGGCAGATGTGTGGAGAATTAGACACCCCGGGGAGAAGGTGGGGACTTGCTTTACGTGTCATCAGTCTGCTTGGTCGCGATTGGATTTCTGGCTGGTGTCACCTGAGGTGGCTACATGGGTGAGTGCAGTTGACGTCCAAGCTAGATCCCTGTCAGACCATGCCCCATGCATGCTTGAGCTGTGTCTACCTGATACCATTCACAGGGAGTTCACATGGCGTCTTCCCCCACATGCCCTAACGGATCCAGTGTTTGTCGAAGAGATCAGGGAAGACATACTTAAGTATTTTGCTGAAAATACGGGATCAGTGTCATCAGAGGCCATTGTATGGGACGCCTTTAAGGCGGTGATACGGGGGCAGTGCATAGCGAGGAAGGCGGGGGTGTTACGGTCCATTCGCACTACACTAGCACGGTTAGAAGTAGAACGTGAATTGAAAGACCTTGATGCGGCCTTTTGCCGTGACCAATCCTTGCAAACTGCAGGCGATTTCAAGTCCAAGCTCCTCGCCTTTAATGAGGAAGCGGAACGTGAGGTGAGATTCCTGGGGAAACAGGCCGAGGCTCGGAGGTATGGGGAGGGGGATAGGCCCAGCAGAACCCTAGCGAGATTGATAGCACCCCGTACACAATCGCATTACATACATGCTATACATGACACTGGAGGGTCCCTGGTTCTTGGCCAGGAAGCAGTACTACACGCCTTCACGGACTTCTACGCGTCCCTATATACCACCAAGCTGTCCGAAATTCCGGCTTCCCTAGAGAGCTTTTTGGATTCCATCGCCCTGGTTTGGTTCAATAATAACCACAGACAATATATGGACCTCCCAGTGACAGTTCAGGATATACTTCAAGTGATAAAAAGCATGCCGGCCAATAAAGCCCCTGGCCCTGACGGTCTGACTACGACCTTTTATAAGACATACGCGGAAGAACTGGCGCCGAAATTGCATTCGGTGTTTGTTGAGGCCCTTGATTTGAACTCTCTTCCGGACTCCATGCATGAAGCCTTAATAATTACACTACTAAAGCCTGACAAGGATGAACTGTTTCTAGACTCCTATAGACCCCTATCCCTGATTAATGTAGATGCCAAAATCTATGCCAAAATAATTGCGGATAAATTACAGCCAATGTTGCCGATCATCGCACTTCCCGACCAATCCGGGTTCATACCTGGTCGTGCCACGTCCCATAATCTCAGGACAATATTCTCAGTCCTACATTACTTACACCCCTCTGTTCAGGCTGCAGTGGTGTTCCTTGACGCCACTAAGGCGTTTGACTCCTTGGAGTGGCCTTATTTGTTCAGGGTTCTGGAACGGATGGGATTCAGTAGTAATTTTATAACCCTCATCAAACTCCTTTATTGCGAACCTAGAGCCAGAGTGAGTGTCAATGGCCTCGTTTCCAAACCCTTTGCGATCTCTAGAGGGACCAGACAGGGATGCCCACTGTCCCCTCTCCTGTTTGCCATTGCAATGGAACCGCTTGCGGCCAGAATACGACAACACCACACTGCAAGGGGTATTGGGTTTAGCTCACGGAGTTTACTGATTTCGCTATACGCGGATGATGTGACATTGTATATCATCAATCCCAGGGACAACATGAATCCATTGCTCCGTGAATTTGTGCGGTTCGAAGGCCTTGCAGGAGTGTCCATAAACTGGACGAAGTCTGTTGCATTCCCCCTCACAGATGAGACAGGTCAGCCGTCACCGGACTACCCCCTGCGTTGGGAAACGGACGCGGTTAAGTACTTGGGGATTTGGATTAGTCGAGATACACAGGAGCTGTGGTCTCTGAACTTTGGCAGAGCAGTGGACTGGCTTGAGAGGAAGATTGAGGTCTGGAACAAATTGCCCTTATCCCTGGTGGCACGTATAGCATTGGTGAAAATGGTAGTACTCCCCAAATTCCTGTATCTGTTTGTGAATGTTCCGCTGCCCATGACTGCGCATTTCCATGCGAGAGTCCGCTCCCTGTTACTCCAACTGGTTTGGGCGGGGAAACAAGCGAGGGTCGCCTGGAACCTGCTCACACTCCCGCTGAGACAGGGAGGCCTCGGTGCTCCCGACTTCAAGCTCTACGCCCTATGCGCTCAGGCGCAGTTCCTACATTTCTGGGCCTTCCCAACCCCTTACCAACCGCACGTGGCGGTGGAACTAGCGGTTGCTGCCCCGATGCCACTCCGGGTGGCGCTCTATGGTAAAGTCAAACGACCCTCAAAGGATGTGGACACTGTCGAAATGCTTCGCTGGTCTTGGCGCGAATTACAAACCAGAGCGGGCCTCTCCTTGCTTTATGCGCCAGCTATACCCCTGCGGGGCAACCCGATGCTGCCTTGCTTGAGTACTAGAGGGGACACACTCACGTTCCGGGGGCGGAGGCTGCACACATTTGCGGACATCTATCTCGAGGGTACTTTTATGGCACTGACTGCAAATAGTGAGGACGAGCCTGATTCCTTTGCTGATGCACTGCTGTATCACTCCCTTCAGGAATCCTGTAAGAAATTGGGGCCCCAATTTCCTGAGGAACCAACGGCGCTAGACGCCCTCCACAATCTACTTTCCAGACCTTCCCCGAAAAAACTAGTGTCCAGACTGTACAACTGCATGCAAGAGCAGGCCCCAGTTGCCATATCCACGGCCCGTCAGGCTTGGGATGCAGACCTGCTTGACCCTCTGACGGACGACATGTGGGAATATTGCTGCACGCAACTCACAGCCCTGTCTCCAAACTATCGTTTAAGGCTCATCCACTTCAAGTTTCTGCACCGATATTACCGCACACCGGCTCTACTGCACCGCATGGGCATCCGAGAGGATGCAAGTTGCTGGAAATGTGGCGGAGCAGACGCGTCCTTCCTTCATGTGGCGTGGAGCTGTCCCAAGCTGGAAGGATACTGGTCAGAAATCTTCACTGCCATTAACCAGATTCTACATAGGGCAGATGCACCGTCACCGCTCCTAGGCTTGTTAGGGTATGTCAAAGACACGATCCCTTGTGATAGGAAATTGCATGCATTGCTCCTCCTATACGCCAAACGGCAAATATCATTACACTGGGGCAGGACAGTCCTCCCAAAATACATAGACTGGGTGAAAGATGTGACATACGGACATGCACAATTAACTACTTATTGGGAAACAATGCCCACTGCTTCCAGGCCTCATGACATTTGGGAACCCTTCTTGTGTTGGACCAGGGAGCGGGCAGGCTCGGACGCGTCTGATGGTGCTGCGGATGTAGGTGTGTCGAATGATATGGGATGAGAGGGGTGCGGAGTACATGTGGACCTACTGCCTCTGTGTCTGATGCCAATGTGGCCTCCTCTGGGAGGTGAGACGTGCCCTGATGCCAGGGTCCGCATCCATTTCCGCAGCCAGAGGATGCTGTCACCCCCTAACTCCCCTAGGCCACTTGATCCTATAGTCCCCCCCCCGCCTTATGACCCCGTGCTGGGGACCTGGCACGTGCGCGGTCATACACCCACAGTCTCTGGACATTCGCACACGGCTGCCCGGCGCGTGAGCGCACTGCCCCACTTGCGAGTAGGTATCGATTGCATGATGTTTCTCAACTGCACCGTTGTTTGTTGTTCGAGTTTTTCTTTTGTGTGTGTGAACTGGTTGGGTGACAATAGTGCTGGTAGATGCATCCTTTGGATTTGCCGATTCCACAGGCTGTGCTCTGATGCCAGCTTTGTAACGGCCTCAGAACCTTCATGTTCACTTGTTTGTCTACAGCACTGGTAAAACGTGAAAAGTAAGACCATTGATCATGCTAAAAGTTACACTGTTCGGATGCGTGTAATTCTCTGCTTTGTATGCCCCCTTTGGGGTTCACGAGGACCGCTGTGTTGGTTCCCCTCAGACTACTGCACTGCTGGATATAAGATGTGATTATCATAGCGGCCTGCCTCCGGGTTGTTGGCGTGACGCAGTGTACTTATTGCCCTTTTGTCTGTACAATAAATGTCTTACGCAAAAAAAAAAAAAAGAAAAAAAAAAATGTGTCTCCTGAAAGAACACAAATTGGGGAATAAAGGATATTAGCCATTTTATCAGGGCGCCGTATTTGTGTTTATTTAAAATTCTATTAGAATTGACTGATTACATTTATTAGTTTCTATCAAGGTTTCTAATTGTAAAGTAGCCTCAAGCTTTCAGTTGTGCAATATCGGTACCTTTTGCTCTTACTCTTTTTACTGCTGTTAACCCAGTCCTACCCTTCCTACCCCTAAAGAAACCCCCCACTGAAATGTGGAAAACCCCTTACAAACCACGCTAACCACATTTCGCCCCTCCCATCTAGCCTGGGTGTCATGTGATTACACCCAAGTGACCCCACTAGCCCCCGTACCCCCAATAATAACATCAATTAGTGTGCTGGCAGGCGCATCTTGCATTAAAATAAGGAAGACCCCTTGTCATTTAACCATTTAACCAATCAACATTTAAACATTGCCTTTTGGCATAGAGAGCTCTCCCCTTTCCGTCTTATAAAATTACATTAAACCTTTCCTTTCTTTTTAGGCCCTAGAGCCTTGCGAGATCTCTTACAATAGTGCCTGGGATTCATCTAAGTCAGAAAACATAAAAAATTTGCCCTTGACCAGACTCTCAATTTTGATTGCTGAGCAATTGATGCTTGAGCACCGTTAGCTTTAAATTAATGAAGGATCTTAACAAACTCTTTTCTCCTTCTTGCAGCGGCAGCAGTCATATCGGAGAAAATATGACATTTAACAGTTTTGTTTACAAAAAACAGTCTCTGTTGAATTGCTTTTGTCGGAATTCTTTCTTTAACCCGATAGTCTGCAAAATTACCAATATTGTCCGCGGTATTGTGGAATTGGGGAAAGGCTGGGCTGGAAAACAATGAGCCCTGGTAATAGTGACATCACCTTCAAATTCCGGGAGAACCTTTTGCTTGATAAAAGAGTTAACCCATAGCAGAGTTTGGGAGCCGTCAATGCCTTCAGGAACTCCGACTATCCGGAGATTGGACCTCCGAGAATGGTTTTCCAAATCCTCAAATTTGTTTTTCAAATAACATTTGTTCTTGACTGCCTCTTTAACTTCCCCAATTACTGTGAGCATCTGGTCCTCTAGCACTGAAATTCTGGCTTCCACCTTCTGAAGTTTGATAGGAAGGCATGACATTGTTTCTTCAATTTCCCCTATCGCTCGTGCAGAGAAGCAATTTCAATTTTCTGAGATCTCTTCAGCTCGCGAATTTCATCCAGTATTAAATTCAGCATATCTTTAATACTCAGTTGATATTCACCTGTTAAGTCCGTGCTTAGGCTAGGATCGTTATGAAGTGTATCCGCACCTGGAAACATATTTCTGACCATGGTTTCTTCAGGAGACACCTGGCCATTTCACGATGCCTGATCCTACAATGGCATACAAGGTTGAGGCTACATCTCAGCTTGGAAAGTCGTCCTCGTGGTTGCTGACATATTTAAGGCGATTATATTATTTTTTTCTGATATTCCTTGTGGCCTGGATTGGCTCGTATTTTGAGTAGTCGGTTCCTTTGATGAAATTAAAGAGGTCATGCCACCATGACTTATATCTTGGCCCATACACGCCTCAGAAATTGTCGAATGATCAGGTTCAGGATTACATTGCAATTCTTCCTGATTATTAAAAGCCAGATTTGTTGCAGGTGCAGCTGCAGATGACGCTGACATTACTGAAGGCTCTTTGGACAGTTTCTGGACTGGACTAGAGCTGGAGAAGGCGATTGTAAGGTAGCTTTCTTCAGGAATAAAGCCAATTGTTTGGCCTCTTTCCCCTTTTTAGGACCCTCTGCCACAGGGATATCCTACTGGGGTGTGGCAGCAGTTATACTTGTATTTGCTTCATCCACCTGTTCTGAAGATACTATGGGGGGGCAGATCCTCTTCTGAACTCTCAAGGGTGCTGTCAAGTCTATATGAGTTGGAGAAGTTCTCCTTACTAGCCAGCCTGGCTATCTCTTTGGCCTCTTTAGCCTGGGCTCAACGTGTTCTAGCCTTAAGGCGGGCCGCGGAGTCAATTTTGGTAATGGCATTCCCATGTTTTAGAGTTTCGCCCATTTTTACCTCTTCTTTGTTATGTCTATAGACTGTGGCAGTGATATACCCTCTCTGTGTCTCTTTACCACCTTCCTTCGCCTTCGCTTTGATCACCTTGATCGCCTTTGCTCTCTCTACCCCCTTTCGCCGATATCAGCTCATGGGGGTCTCCCAGTATCTGCTTCTTCCTTGAATCTTATGGTTTCCTTTTATTTTTGCCTTTTTATCTTGTTTACTTTCCCTTGTTAAATTTATAAGGCTTTCCCTCCCATAGAAACCTGTCTTAAATTATGTGTTTTTTAAATACCTGGCAGGGATCTAGCGGATGCTTAATTGTTTGCTCGTGGCCTCAAATTGCTCCGAATCCCCATTAGGGAAAGCGCCCGTCTCCTCCTCACCTTCCTGAATGTGCTCTGTGATCCACGGCCGCTCCCGTCAGCTCTCCTGTGACCGCTGAAAACCTCGCAGTCACCAATGCTGCACCGGGACAGACACACTAGCGGGAAATTCACACCGCATATCGCCCAGGGCTGTCACCAGGAAACCGAGCCCGCCTCGTGGAGAAAGTCGTTCTCAAAATCGTCGAAAATCGCCGGGAACACCAGCCAGCAAGCTGGACACAAACCACCTGTGTTGGGGGTGGGGCAGTGGTCACCTGAGGCTAATCGGAGGCATGGTCTTCCGCAGCCATCGACCTTAGCACCCGTGTCCTCTGACATTTTGGTTTGAAAACCTCTTCTGTGAGCCCCTTTTATTAAGAGAAATAAAATGAAATCTCTATGTACTTTTATTTACAGATTTATGGAAAGGTTTCATTGTGAATCAGAGTAGACTGGCTTTGCACTGATAGGTGGCAAATACACAGAGCTCAAGACTCACTTTCTCCCGGTGGAGCATACCAGACTGATTATGGTGGTGGACTGTGCAGCTGAGGCTGTTGTTGCAGTCCACCAGCCAGTTTGAGAGCCTAACTGCATGACTATGCATGGCTCTGTGCTCAGGACACAGCTGGCCACCCAGTGCTTGCACCCGGTACCCCCAAACCCCAAAGCTGCAAGTGATCCAGTAGGATTGCCTTTTTTCTCTCACCAATCTTCCTTGTAAAAAGTAGGTATAGCTGATTGACTCTCTAGTAGAATAATCCAAAGGTGAAAAGACAATGTCTCACTTAATTCTGAAACTGGATGATTCAAAGTGGATGATTCAAAGTACACATGCTCAAAGCCCCTTTCTCTGCATTGTCATAACATGAACAACGTGAGAAATCAAGCTGTTCTACTTCGACCCAAAATGGGATATCCCCTGTTTGTATTAGAAGGAGGAATTACATTTCCATGCCCCGAGCTGTAATTATGTTCGATTTCTAACATTGGCATCAACATTTCGTCTTTCTCAGCCACAGATTTTAATGTGCATCTGTACTTTTTACAGTCCACAAACTCAGACTCTGTTCTCTGAAATGGCACATTTTGAAAGTCACTTTCAGGTCCTAACACCATTTCATTCAGACTACTAGGCACCTCTTGCAAATTATGGCATTGCTAGTCTTTGATTGGTATGTATATGGTATATGGTCCATAAGTGTCACAGTATTGAAAGCGGTACAGAAGAGCTAATACAAACTTTACTTCCACACAAATTGCTAGAAACGCACAATCGTTAGACCCTTTAGGGTAAATGTGCTTTTTTAAAGACCAAAGCTGTGGTTGTCCCCTGGTAACACCATCAACGCTCTGCAGCGTCATTCCATAGATCTGCCACACAATAAACATTAAAACAGCTCACACGCCTCCACAGGCCACGATACCCTGAACGCTGCAGGTCCAGCGTCCTTATTATAAATGTTTGACTACAAGATCCACGGTAGTATGAAAGAAATGAGACCAGAAAAGCCACCTACAGCACAGGAAAATCCAACATCCCTCCCTGTCTGTGCACTCTTAGGAGGAGTAGGTCATGCATATATTAGCATGTCTTCTACCTTTGCCCTTACACAACCCACTCAAACCTAGAGTCTTCATGGTATTATTCCGCTCATCAAAATCTCTCTAAAATGTGCCCATCAAGCTTTATGTTGATTTCAATTATATTTGTCTCTTTTAGAAATCCATTATGTTATATGTGCCAGTTGGTATGTTCAAGCCCATCCCTTTTTATATGTTTCCTCTACCACGGCTGAGAGTTGTGCGGCCGAGCACATGCAGTTTCCTCAATCATTGGTTTGGCAATGTTTATTATGATGTGTGTTTACTTTCTAGCTACGCCCTCCTGCGCAAATGCCCAATTTCCTGTTCCAATACATGTTGCTCTGGTTGCAGGGAAGAATCCTTTGGGGTCTTTGCAGGAGTAAAGTTGCAGTAATTGCTGTGAACAAGCACCTGTTGGGAGGGGCACGTACTAACATGGCTTAAGTTACCTGCTCTTTGTTCATTGTACACCATCATGCTGACCAAGTCAGAAGCAGGGGGGGACAAAGGATGGGACATGTAGAGTACCCCAGCTCTCTGGATCATCAAATCCACATAGCAAGGTGAAAGGGGGATATGAACTGGTATGGTACTCCCATCTATCCTTTGAAATTGTGCATCACAGTTTTGGGATATCAGGAGATTGTTACTGTGGAAGAACTGTTTTAAGCTGTGATGACCTCAAAAGGCTGCTCAGTGTCATCACAGGGTAGGATATGAGGATATGGGCCAAAGTCTCAGGGACAGTGCATGGGTATTGGGTTCCTATGGCAGGTATCGATGCATCTCAGCCCTTGATGGGGGGCATGAAGACAATCAGGGGATAATGAGAGAATCTATTTTAGCATTACTGAATATTCTGTGGTGTTGATCTAATCGCAAGTTCACACTGTTGTCCATATTGGATCAGTCAAGTAGACCGTAGGTTCTTAGCCGTTGTCTGTCTGTATGATAAAAAAATGGTTTCCTTGCTTTATGTACATCATTTCAGTACACATTCTGAATTGGCCTTGAGCATTCAAATCCAGTTCAGGTTTGCTAATGTGGTCAATAAAAGGTGTCTGTGTGAAGTGAGAGAGATTTTCCACCCACATCGGAGCAAAGATTTTCCTAAAACAACATCATTGTCATTGACATCTTAAAGTTTGCAAAGTTAAAAAATAAAAGAAAACTACATTTCCCTATCCA
This sequence comes from Lissotriton helveticus, assembly GCF_964261635.1. Taxonomy (NCBI): domain Eukaryota; kingdom Metazoa; phylum Chordata; class Amphibia; order Caudata; family Salamandridae; genus Lissotriton; species Lissotriton helveticus. Next base: position 1,594,057,243 of record NC_136059.1, on the reverse strand, counting down.
CCACAAACATTTTTCTAGGTAGCTAAACACTGGACTGGAAAACGAGTCAATGTTAGTTACCACTCGTTGATTTGTTAATATCTGTAGCTTTTCAGCAAATATCAAAAAATTGGAAAGATTCCTCTAAATTGTCCTATTTAGCTTGGTGGTATGCCGTATGTCACAACCATCGCCTCGATACAACACCCGTTCATCCTATCTCTCTTGCTACTAAACGTTCTCATCTTTGGGGCCCACTCACACAATTTCTAGATGACACCGTGAAAAGAACTTCTCTACCCGCTTCCTCACAGCAAGAAGTTATCAAGCCTCCCTGACCTTCTGTACTTTGTCTATAATTATGTTTGATTTATCATCGTATATAATATATGTATATGTATATACATACATATATATTATTCATTCATTTATTTATTTATTTAAATTGTGTATTTCTGTCATATGTTGCTATTTACGATTTCTGTGAACCTTTGACTGTATTCATATCAGCTTATATATTATCATTTTGCCATTTTAATGGAAATTATACATCATTATTACTCTTTATTACACCCTTATGCATCTTTGTATCAACAAATAACTGCATTTACGAAGTATTGTTTTAATGATCATTTTCATTTTTTCAATAAACCTTTGCTTGAACTTAAAAAAAATATATCCTAATGTCTGTTTTTATAAATTGTATTTGCTTTTTGCATTCTTGTTTATTGCTAAAGTATGCGTGTACATTATTTGAATTATTTATTGACTAGGCCTGAACGGAGAGCGAAGCAGAGCTGAAAAATTCCGCTGCGCTACACGGAGTTCCTCAAATCGCAGAGTGCATTTGATCATGCTGTTCGTGTTGATTTTTAGCGCTGGTTGTTTGTCCTGCGCTGTAAAATCAACCTAAATGGCACCAAGCGCAGCGCAAGAGGGCGCTACTTCTTTTCTGGTGCTCGAGTAGATTTTCTACTCGAGTAGCAGCTTTCTCAACGTGAACAGAAGGTTTCTCTACTCAAGCGGCCGTGACCATCCGCGACTACCCGCATTGAGAAATCCAACCCCCTGCATTGAAAAATTTAGCTGGGAGGTGGATTTTTTTGATTTGCGCTCATCAACCTGACGTTGGTGAGTGCAAGTGAGAAAGGAACAGGGTTTTTCAGAACTCTGCATGCTCCACGAACAGAGTGGAGTTCACAGCCCAGGCCTAGTATTAACATAAAAGTCATTTTATTAGTTAACATTCAAAATCTAAGGAAAGGATAAGGCTTTTTTTCAGGGGAATAGAAGACAATATATAATTACAGTGAACTCCTGAGTGCCCAGTGGCGTGTCTCAAGTGTTTAATAGTTTATTGTTTTGCGAAACCTTGCAACACACTTCGTATGTATTCAATCAACAAAAAAGGGAATGCACTATTAACTCATCATGTTCTTATTTTTTATTCAAATTCAGCCTTGCTACAATCCTCAAAGACATTCAGAATGTGGTGTCAAAACCCTCTAGCCTCAGTATTTATCAAAATATTTGGAAGGACTTGAACGGATGGCTTCAAATTGTGTCGGAGGCCAACCAGACTGCAGGTAAGAATGTACACTGTTCTATTAAACTAGAGATCACTGGGCGTCGGTATGTTGGGTTTTGTATTTGGGTACTGAGGTGCAATCTGGGAAATGTTTGCTATGCAGCATGCTTAATGTAAGTAAGTGACTTTAACATCTTTTTGGTAATATCTTTGCACTGTTTCCCCCAAGCACATCGTTTTTGTGATATTGCCTGAGGCTTGGTACTGACTGCAGTCTAGGGGTCTAGACAAAAATATTGTTTCAAAGTCTGATTTCAGGCTTTTCTGTGGAAGAATTCTATTCCATCATCATTTTATTAAACCCAGGTGAAATTTTAATTACACTGCAGTAATCGGAGTGATTTCAGTAAGCATGCATTGCTCTTGTGATGCCAAGATGACATAATCTACACTATTGCCAGCTTGAGTAATTAAAAGAAATGCTACCACGGGAGCACAGGATCAACAAACTATGAGAAAGCTAGTGGCTGCTGGTTACTGTTGTTCCCTGTCCTGAAGTATTTAGTGCTATTTTCTTAGAACAAAATACGTTCTCAATGCCAATTTATGGTGCAGTGGTGCATTTTGCATTAAGAAATACCGGATTATGTATGCTTTTCACATAATAATTAGGTATGTCTATATAGCTGTTTTTGCAATATATGTTTGCACGGCTAAGAGTTATACATTAAACATGGTACATAGAAAGAAAAATTAATAAGGTGCATCTATGCAGCAGATAAATCCACATATATAGGCTTTTTTTAAACATGTCACCAATATTCTTATGTATGTTGATAAGTGAATCACAATAAGGAATGACAGGCACATTTCTGGTAGTTTGACGGACTTTGCCTATAGCAGTCAGCTAACAGGTGTATGCCACATCATGAGTCATTGTTTGTTTATCTTGCTCAGTCTCCAGGTTTTCACTTACTGGGCCAAGATTCACTGATCATAGGGGAAAAGAAAATGTTCCACAGAATACAGACGTATAGACACACAAATACTTATATACCAAAACACCACTTCACCTTTATAGCAAGCCCATCTGACAGCACATAAAAGAAATAGACTGCGGCTCCATTGCGATTCAAGTGCATTCATTGCAACTGCAGTAAAAACAAGCATTTACAATGCAACGGTTTCGCCTTTGACAAAGTTAGAGCCCATGCATCCCTCCTCACACCCATGCATCCCTCCTGACACCCATGCATCCCTCCTTACAACCCTGCGCGTCACTCCCTGCGCACATCCCCTGCAACCACGCCCGGTCAAGTGCCCCGGTGTACATCACGGACTGATGCCACCACCACCCATGGCCCCACCCTCGGACCCCCCAACAAACTCTCTCTTACCTCAGGGCCGGGGGCAGCTCCAGGGCCGGAGACACCTGCAGGGGCAAAGAGAGACATTAGAGGGTGGGGAGTGAGAGTTGTTGGGTGAGAGGGACCGAAGCCCCTCAGGATAGAAGGAGTGTGGAACGAGATGGGGTGTTTGAAGAGAGAGGGGGACCCCGTCAACAGTTAGTTTCCTTGGGCGGGGCCCGGCTCGAACACCAGCCGGGGAGGATGGGTGCAGGGGCTGATGGGCACCACTCGGGTCTGGTGAGGGGGCGCGCAGACGCGGGGGGCACAGAGCTCTTCAGGACCTCGGGTCTCTAGGGGCAGAGCGGGGGGTGGGGCGGAGTCCTACCCCGCGGAGATGGCCGGTGCTCCTCCAGTGGGGGGGCAGAGCTTGGAGCCCTCCTGTAGTTGCAGAGTTTGGATGAACCGAGCCCCCACCCCCGGTCAGCAGCAGACCCTGGAGCACACGCGGCGGCTCGGTGGGGGTGGGGTTCTTGCAGAATTCGGGTGCCCGGAGCTGGTCGGGATGAGCAGCCAAGCTCGGAGCACACGAGGCACAGCTCGGATCCGGGGGGGTGGGGGCGGCAGAGTTCGGGGAGACAGCACCCCTCGGGTTGACCAGAGCTCGGGTGGAGGCTCGGGGCGAACGGTGACAGCGGAGGTCGAAAGAGGAAACGGCGGAAGGGGGGGGCAGAAATCGAAGATGAGGGCGGGGTGAAGCGGAGGGTGGCCGGGGAGAGGGCAGATCACGGGCAGGGGGTGCACCCGGGTGGAGCGGCTGCCAGCGCTCCGACCCGGACGTGGGGGAAGGAGGGGGAGCTCAGCCGAGTGGGGAAGGGAAGTGTCTGGGCGGGGAGGAGAAGTTGGGGGGCAATTGGGCAGCTCGGGGTACGCACTTGGTTCGCTGCACGAACCATCCATGATTCAACCTGATGCCCATTAATCGTTCATCACCTTTGAATGAATGGCATCTGTTGTAATTGTAGCACTTCCAGGTCGCACAACAGACAATCCCACTGCTGGTCACATCTTCGGAGTTGTCTGCGAGTAGGAACGCCTAACATGTAAGGTGACCGAGAATTGGAGCTTTGAAGCACATCCTTCGAAATGCTGATTGGCTGTTGCGTAGGACCGCATTCAACACCATTAAACAAACTCCTTTGACTTTGGGCGGGGGTCCGGGGAATGGTTCATTTTAGAGTTGTCTGTGGCTAGTCAGAGCTCCGCCATAGTTCAGCGGGTCTGTCCTTCGCGTACCAGACCGCTTAAGGTGGCGACGCCGGTGACTCTGGATGTGAAGGCTCCTGATGGCCGTTGGTCTGTTCTTGGCTGACGTTGTTGGGCACGCCTGTTCACACACGTTATGGGGCTTATGCCGTGCTGTTTATTTCTTTATTTATTTGTGCAATATTATATAGCGCGAACTTTACCCAAAGGTGTCAGAGCGCTTTACATAAGAACCAGTTGAAAACATAAGGACTTAGGGTTACATGCGTGAAAAAACAAGTCAGGTCCCGGGCCGGCAGCCGAGCACAGCGCGGCCCGGGAATGACGTCACGGGGGTGTCCCGGGCCGGCAGCCAATCACAGCGTGGCCCGGGGAATGACGTCACGGGGTGTCCCGGGCCGGCAGCCAATGACAGCGCGGACCAGGACAAAGGGGCCGGACCTAAAAAATGACAGAGAAACGCCCCCGAATCGTGTTTTCACGGGAAAGCGTGATTGACAGCCTCTGTCTCCCAATGGCTAGCCTCCATTTATGGAGCTAGCCAATGGGAGACAGAGGCGGGACCAAAGCCCCATATGTAGGATCATGAGATTTCGCCCTGTGCGGAGCAACTGCTACGCAGTTGCAACGCCAGGGCGAAACCTAAAAAGGCCAAGGCATTTCCAAGCAGCCAGCTCCTTGGTCACAGGTCAGGCTACGTTTACTCCCTCCTTATTTTAAAACACCATATGCTAGATTGTCTAAACAACACAAATAATGGACTCTCCTATGGGGCCAGGATGCAGTCGATCATGTCGGCCATTTTTAAACTGTATTTTACATGACTCATTAGATGCATTTGAATACCATTGATTGCCTTCTGACTGCATGTCATCAGCTTCAATACTCATCATATTGCATTTTAGTTTACAAACACTGTCTTCACATATATATGGGTCAATGCATTGTAATATTGAAGACACCTCATAATATCATACATTTGAGTAGCTAACTTAATCAAAAATTTAAATGAAGTTAAACTAAAGTAAAAAATATATATCTGTCCACCTCCCCCTGGATTGGGGCTTGTATTACTACCTGTGTCCCCATATTTCTGTCCGGCAAATTGGGATTAAGTGGACAGATCCACAGAAACCGAAAATATTACCAAATTCACAGAAAGAAGGGGTGGATTTCAGCAGTCCGCAAAATTCAATATCGAATTATTCTCTGATTCCCAATTGTGCTCAAATGGGCAATGGCAATAGATGTCTCTTTTCTTACATGTTTACATCACCCAGAACATTATAAAGAAAGGCAACAGGTAATAAAATGGTGACATGCAGACTGTGCAATACTGCAGTCCATTTCTGATGAGGTAGGAAGAAGCTGCCCAACCTGGCTAGATATATTTGTCTCTCTTGCTTTTAATGTCCGCCATCCAGCTTCAGGAGTTTTTGCAATTAAACAAATACTGTGAAACCACACATTACGTGTCCTTTTAAAATAACAGGAAAACATAACTTGTTAGGGAACTAGAAAAAATGGGGAAAGTAAAAAAAGGAAATATTAAAAATACTTTCTACAGTGTCTTTATGATCAAGGTTATTTCTGTTTCACATCAGCGGTAATTCATGCAAATATTAGGAGTGCTGAAATCAAGCTAAGTGTACTGACAGCACTTTGTCCAGATTCAATCCATTCTGGTGAAGCACCTAGCGGGCTGGGTGTGTGAGGGCACTTTACCTGAAAGGAGGAATTTCCAATCCTCCCTTCTGGACATACAAACCTGTATCCCCCTTTTAGTCACTATAATAACCTGGTATGAACTGCATACCAATTCCTGTTGTTCTCAGTTTTTGGGCACATATGCTGGACCTGTGTTAAAAATAGCCCTCCCCATGTCTCCTCCTTTGTTCACATGACTGAAAAAATATCCCATTAATACAATTACTATAGACTCTGAAAGGTTACACTGCACTTGCACTTTTTCTTATTTGGGGCTGGTATTTGCAACAAATGGTTCTTGGGTTGACCAGTGGCGCATAGTAGGAGTACGTTTTCAAAAGCTATCAATTCAATCCTCGGCCTTCCACAACCCAAAAAAACACAGGTGGTTTTAGTTATTAATACCATTTTTAAATGACGGGGTATCCCTACTGCAACATATGGCGCAGATGTTTGGGGTTTTACAAAGTGTAGCAGCTTTCAGGGTGAAGAAAATAGACTCTGTTGAAAACTCCTCGGAGCTCCAATTTCCTCATCACAGTATGTTTGTCATAAAGAACTGAAACTGCCATATGTTGAAGATATTAGGGCTCGCCCGGCTATATTCTGGCTTGCAATCTGGAAAAACCCGTCAGAGACCCTCACTAGAGATATAATAACAGATTGCCTTAAGTGAGAAAAGGGCTGGGATTTACCTTGGTTTGCTGCTGTAAGAGAGCGCTTAAATAGCGTGAATCATGTGCATATCCTACTGATATGGAGGGAATAAACAAAAAAGCCTTACAGGAGGTTCTGTGCGCACAGTATAGCAAAGCACGATTTGGAAAGGAGGTAGAAAAAAAACTCCATTGCCAGGTATATGTCCATAGAGGATACCTCTCATTTGCCGTCCATCTTTTAAAACCCATAGGCCAATGGGAGAGAGGATTGCTTTTCCGTCTAAATTCAAAATACACTAAATAGTTTTTGATGCCATGTAAAAAACAAAAAAGTGCCACCACTCACTACAAAGCTGCTTACATGAAAATTCTTAAACTGGAAGAGGATGAATTAATTTTTCGTGTAGGCTCATTTCTGAAGGCAGCAGTACCTGCACCTGACACAATGTATATCTCTTGAAGACTGTTTTTAATGATTTTATATTAATATCATACTTATGATCATTGTCAAAATATCCAGATCCCTGTCTATTGATGTGATATATATTACTTTTTATGACAGATACCACATATACCTTACAAGTCCCTATTTAGAAAATGTTTTTTGAGGTTGCATCTCTTTTTAATCAATTGTACTTTTTTTATTGATCAATATATTGTCATGCTGCTATTTAATCTGTGATTTTATGAATATAGTTGTATCAGAATAAAGATTTTGATTGATTGATTGATTATACTCAAAAACCCAAAAAGACCAACCCACATTTTATCATAACACAGAATTTCTCTGCATTATATTGGTTAAGAAAGGGGGTGTACTGTCACATCGCTCTCGTCATGATGCTTCGGTAAGACTGACCATTGTCCTTTTTATTAATTTTATCAACTTCCAGCCCAGGGAATACAATTTCAAGCTCTCATCATAGTACACATTTCCTTCATCTCGGTCATGTAACAACTTTTGTGCCTCCATTGTTCATTTATGCCTCTCTCTTGAGTAAGTGTTCCTCCTCCGAAGATTATTTTGTTTCTCACTTAAATGTTGGCAGGCACACAGGACCCATGAAGGACAAACAGTTTCTGCCTTCCCTCTTCACTCAGCTTAAACTCGCATTTATTTTCTAAAATGCATAGCAGAAATCCATACTTCTACGAAAAACAAACACAGTCATTATTTACCACTTATAATGCTATATCAAAATGCACCCACCCCATGTGTTGCTTTTACCCATGTGCACCCTGAACTAATGTTATTTCCAACGTATATTAATATAAAATAAAAAAGCAGCATTAGTTCTTTTATTTGCCATTAGTCATAAGCACTTGCAGTCTACTCCAACATTTTAGTTTGTGCTTGCAGAATTTTATTTTCTCTTATGTTAGCCCCTTTTCGCATTTAGTTTACACTCCACATGATTAGTAATTTTCATTTAATACGAGCAGGTTTCATTTTGCAAAAACCCTGATCCATCACATGCCTCTCTCGTAATTGACGGAGGCGTAACACTTTTGCAGTTTTATATAGTGCAAACTTAAAATTATGGCATTACGTGCACGCCAGAATGTGTTAGGCATTTTTGGAAGCGGATATATTAAATGATTTGCCTAGAATGACAGGACATTGAGCCAAAATCTATATTCGAACCTCGTTTCATAGTTCACCTTTACCTACAAGGCTGTTTCTCCTCTACCTTCCATCCACAAACCGTATGGGTCTGAGCACAATAAAGCAACAGGCTATTCTGTCCCTGTTTCACACAGTGTCCATGTTTGTGTCGTTGATATTTTTGTAGGAAGACAGACAGTGCTCTCTCTGTCATCACATTAAAAGAGAAGTACGTCATGCATTATTAATAAGAAAACCCTACCACACCTTTAGAGCTGTGCATGACAGGATACAGCACTGGACATTGTTTTCATGTACGCCAGGTATTCAGTTGTGTCATTGCTGAGCCATGCATGTTCACTCATTTGTCTTTTATCTGCCTCAGTGCTTGAGGCAGTGGAAACTCATGTACTAAGCAGAGATGATGAAGCAAAGGCTGAGGGAGGTAAGTCACCCAAACACACATGAGCCTATTCTGGAGAGCAGATATGGGATATAACAATGTTTCTCTAATTGTTTTAACACTTTGGCGTCATGGAGTTTTAACTCTCCAGAGTAGAACAGTTAATACTGGGTTGGAGTGTTAACTAGGAAATGGATTCTTCACATTCCGTTCCTACGTTCAAAGACTTAATCACGCTGGATCACTTATGGGCGTCTTGAATGCCTGAGCTTGTTTTTTATTTTTCTATTTTGCCGCGGATGTCATTTGAGATGTCATAAGAGATGTCACTGATCATGTCATGAGTGATGTAATATGCGAGAACATAAGCAGTACATTGCCAAAGCATAAGTTATAGTTAGTTTAGGTAACTATACCTGCTGAATTTTTATGGTTTTGTGCGTGAAAATCTGACCATAGTTATAATGTGTGTGGATCCTTTGTTTTTTCTGAGGTAAAACAAAATCTTTTTCTTGACTATAACGTCCCTGTAACCTTACATTTTTTCAGTAAATTTCTACAGTTTGTTAATGCTGTTTCCAAATTATAAGGCCCCTGTAACCTTTGTTTTTTTGAGTGAATTTCAGTTTTTTTAAATATAAATTGTACTACAAATTCACTCATAAGTTCAATTTAGTAGTATACATTTCTACAAGTTTATAAATGCAATTTATTAACACATTTACTATTATAAATTTAAAACTAACAATAAACAAATGAACATAACAAAGTATTAGTCTTTCTCTGTTTTCCATACAAATTATGGATCTGCAGATCTGCTGCAATGCCACCACAAATCTGCCCACCCAACCACAGATAAAACGATATCCTAAATCAGGTATTTCAGTTTCACATCTCTCTGGAGACAGTCTCTGCAGCCCAACTTCATCATATTTTTCAAGAAGAGCGTTTTAAAGCTAAGGACTCTTTTGCTGAAGATAGAAGCAAACTGAAAGAGCAGGATGAAGAAGACGAAGACTAACCACCTCCAAAGAATTACTCCAGTGTTTGGAAATATTTCTCTAGACTGTCAGAAGAAAAGAAAGTTGTCAAAAGGAATCCATGCATCAAGAAATTGTCAAGAAGTACTGTGAAGAAATGTTCACATGGCACATCCTCTGCTTTGAAACACCTGAAAACCATACATACAAGGATGCATCAGAGGATGATAAGAGAGAGGGAAGGTGGTGCACCATTATCAGCAGTTGGACCGTCCGTGGAACCCTTACCGCTGCACCTGACTAAATACTTACCATCCCTTCTGTTTCACCAAAACTGCAATACATGGTCACTCTGTTACATCCTGAATCACCAGTACTCAACACGCACCTTAGCAAGGCTACTGTTTATCTTTGCCAATAAAGGTTACATCTATTATACCCTGTCACATGCTCCTGGTATAATGCTGAGCCCTGTATTCAAGTATTTATACCTTACCCATTTGTTCTCTCATCTCCTTTTTTCCTGTGGTTTGTGGCTGTGTCTTGCTTTTGAGATTGATGGGGTTGTTTGTGGGTGCCAATTTAGTGTTTCATTCTCTCTCTAATGGGTGGGTTTTTTCCATATGACTAGAAATGCATGGTAGGATGAGGGTTGGGCTATTTAGGGGCCGCCCTCCCGGACCTCAGCGCTTAGTTTCATTTCCGGTTCCTGACCTCGGAAGGGTTTTCACCACCAGCAGTCTTGCTGCTTACCTTGATTTTCCATGTTTGCTTTCGCTGGATGCCCTGATATTTGTAGTATCTCTTAGCATCTGTTTTCCACTGAGAATATCAAGTAAGAACCATGGTAATCCTCCTCCACTCTCAGTTGAAAAGTACCTAAAGTGGCTCCCTTTTCCCATATGCTCTTACTCATACTCCTATACTTAGCAAATCACAGACTTCCTTTCATCTTTTATTTTTTTTATACCACTCCTAAATTGTCACTATGTTTAACTCTTCCTACGTTTCTTGTAAAGAAGTCCAGTTTGGTAGTTTTTTTGCAGATCTGCAGATCCACCGCAGCATTCAGCTCGGCCCCCAGTGTAAATCTATGGTGGATCTGTGGATCCTCATAGAAAACATTGACAGCATTCAACAATCTGCTGTTAATGCTTTTCATTTATGTTTCGTTTTGTAAAATATTGTCAGTTACAAAACATGAAACTTTATGTACACCAGTCTCCTTTTCATTGTCACTCTGCCGTCTCTTTCTTCACTTCCCCAAACTCTTTTACTTCCCTTTCTACAGTAACAATGTTTCCAGTAGTCATTGCCTATCAGTTGATGAAATGTTCACAAGACTTTCTCTAAACAGCATACTGGCTTCACATTAACTGTAGCAGACGTGGTTAACTGTTAGCAAATCCAAGACTTTCCCAAACAAAAGTAAAAACATGTATACATTTTCAAAGCCAATCACAGAGGTAGTTACTTTTTTCGTTAAAGTCACTACCTAATTTTAGTTCCCTGTACATCTCCACCATGCAATCAAATATGGTATTTTAAATTTTACTTGCTGTCCTCAATTTTAGCTGTCATCTTCATCTGCCTCATTCTGCTGCAGCCTTTTCCTGTGTGCTACTCCTACTTGTCTTCAAAATGGTCAGAATCTGGATTTTGTATTCTGGACCACAAAGTGCTAGAAAAAGTGGAATTGAAGGGGACCTAGGTTTATCTAATGTGGACATTACTTGGGTTGGCCAGAGAGGGTTAAAGTGGCATCAATTGCTGCCTTTGGTTGAAATCCTTGTGGATTGCCGAAATCCAGACATCATGATTGTGCACTGTGGTGGCAATTACTTAGAAACTATTACTGGAGCATGACTGGAAATCTTAATGAAGGATACCTCTGGTAAATGAATGTCACTTTTCCCACATACTTGGTGTTCTCTAACATTTGCCAAAGAAAGAAGTGGCAGTGGCCAACCCAATTTTGTCCACATAGAAATCTAGGAAACATCTCAATAAAGTGGTTTCTGCATTTCTCTGAGACCACAACATGGGCTCTAAATGACATGAACAACTTTTTTTTCAACATGAACGGAATATTTTGAAAAAGACGGAGTCCATTTCGCAGACAGGGGCAACAGGGTGTTCCTCAACAACTTAAAATAAATCATTCTGTTCTAGATGTAGTTATCATCGAAACACACAGACTCTTTTCAGAGCCAACCCTTCACCCAAACACTGTTTTTTTTTCTTCAAATAAGACATCTGTCAGCTATGTTGCCGGCAGAACCGCAATTGATCTGTGGATCCGTTCCCAACCAAAAGCAAACATTCAATATAAAACCACAACACATTTAATGCAGTGGGTTGGTGAGTGGCTGTATGGGTGAGTGGGTAGCTGTGTGAGTAGTTGTGTGGGTGTTTAAGTAGGTTTGTTAGTGGGTGTATGAGTGCTTGTGTGGGTCTGTAGTGGGTGTGTGAGCGGTTTTCTGGGTATCTGAGTGGGTCTGCAAGTGGCTGTATGGATGTGTGAGTAGCTGTGTGGGTGTCTAAGTGGTCATCTGAGTGTGTGATATCTGGGTGTATTAATGGCTGTGTAAGTGACTATGATGTTTTGCGTGCCGATGTGTAACTGTCTGTATGGGTATGTACGTGGCTGTGTCAGTGAGTGTGTGAATGCATGTGTGGGTCTGTGAGTGAGTGGTTCTCTGGGTCTATGAGTGGATGTATCAGTCACTATATGGGTCTGTGCGAGGGCATGTAAATGACGGTATGGGTATTTGAGTAGGTACATGAGTGAGCATATGTATGTGTGAGTGTGTGTGAGTGGTTGTGTGGGTGTGTAAGAGAGTGTGTGAGTGGGTGCATGTGATTTGTTTAATTGGGTCTGGATCCATGGCAGATTCGCAAGGGGGCCGCGTTGAGCATCGAGGTAGATCCACAGATACTGTGTAAAAACAAAATTATCTTTGAACAATTTGTTGCCCATGAGGGTTTCCTCACAGACGCTCCCATAGACCGTGTCCCGATACAGAAAATAGAGACTTAAAGGATCGTGTTGCACGTAAATCTCAATTCAAACATACAACAATTCTGGAGTTTTAATAACTTTTTGTGCACCCTGTAAGGGAGCTCCACCTAGCCCTATTTATATTTTTGTTTATATTTAGGATTTGTAGAGCGCGTGGCTGCCCGGAGGCTTCCCAGTGCTGGTGAGTGCTGTTTGTGGGAAAACAACCAAGTCTTTAAGTTTTGTCTGAAGAAGGTTTCATTTGGTAGGGCTCTAATGTCAAATGGAAGGGCATTCCACAACCTTGGTACCATATGGGCAAATGATTTGCCTCCCCATCTTGCCCATTTGGCTCTGGTCGCCTTGAGGAGCTGTTGCTGGGAATATCTTAAATGTCTAGTTGGGGTGTACCTGGATATCAATTGTCTGAGCTGTAGTGGACCTTTTTTATTAATGGCCCTGTATTCCATACAGAGGGATTTGAACTTGATTCTGGCTACCAGTGAAGCTGTTTAAGTGGTTCTTTAATGGATACACGGTATGTATATCGTCAAATTCAAGCTCTGCTATGAAGGAGATTTCCTAGGTAACACTTGGCGCTCTGCAACAACGGAACCCACGCTAATTACCTAATTTTGTAAAAACTGTTGGGACTCGGTATTTCAGAGATACCCTTGATAAAGGGTCCGTTTTATGACCGGAAATGCATTGGGTTGGATTGAATTGCCAGCTAAAAGAGAACATTGTGATTATTTTTCATGGAAGATTTATGTAAAAATAAATTTGTCTTTTGAACAAAATCAACTGGATTAAAGAAACCTGGCTCATCCAGTTAACTTTGTGCTATATTGTTTTTTATTAACTGACCATATTCATGTGAAGTTTATAGCCCCCCTTGGGATATAGTAGTGCACACTGTGTCTAGGACATAGATTCTAGCTATTTTGCCAATACAGAAAATGGCAGCTGCAATTTTTCTCTCAGGTTGCTTCCAGCCAGTCATGGCAGTGCCGGTCCAAACCCGGTGAAGAGATTTACACCAAATGACAAAAAGCAATCTGTCTGGACCAAGTTCTAGATTTCTGACAAAATTTGTGTAATTCCAATGAGCATTTTGGGCTGTAGTCATGTCCTAACTCTCAGTGCGATATTGCAGCATTTTGAAACCTCCCTTTTTCTCAACCCCTGCTCGACGAATTAGCCAGACACTTTCCAGACAGCAGCTGAAGTGAGTGCAAACAGTTTTACATTTTTCTAATGTTGTCAAAAGTTATTAGCAAACTAACCAAAGGAAAAAATGCCATTCCCATGGAAATTAGGTCCTAACTATAACTACCTACTGGCAATCGCCAGTAGGTTATTTTTATTCACTTTAAAAACCAAAGTATACAGGAACTTGTAGTTAGGAAAAAAACTTGTTTTTAAACTTAGAAATTAAGAAATCAATGATGACATCACTGTTCACATCATTCAGTGAGTGTGGGTGTTTTCTAAAAGATGATGGGGCATATTATCAACAACTAGCGATATTTATCGCTAAATAAGCTTAGCAGCATTTTTCTTATCGCCGCGCATCGCCGGATTTTATCGCAGAGATAACGTGCTATTAGCAACGTTTATCTCCAAAGCGATAAAATATCCGGCGATAGCGGCAAAATTCGTGATATTCAGGTATTATCGCTAATAGGGACTTAACCTGAATATCCACCTCCCATTGGATATACAGGCTAAGAAGTGGTCTGAGCAGGCGTTAGGATTTGGCGATATTCACGCTTAGCGCGAATATTGTAATCGCTACGCCTGTGTTGATAATAGGGGATAGCGATGTTAGCGACTGCTTTCAGTCACTAACAGGTTGGGTACACCCACTTTGCATGTCATTAGCGATAAATATCGCTGACATGGAAAGTGGGCCCCAAACCGCTCACTATCACCTGAAAGCTGTCGCTAACTGATGTTAGCGACAGCTTCCTAATAGGGCGATGAAATTATCGCCGCTTTGCGGCCGCAAAAGCGGCGATAATTTCATTTCGCCTGCCTTGGTAATATCCCCTATGAGTGTTAAACATATACATAGAAAGGTACTACAAAAGTTATAATTGTATGCTTTCTGTACTACTAATCAGTGATACTTTTTCTAACGTATATTATGTGAGTGGCTGAGTGACTGTGAGTATCTGTGTGTGAATGGGGCTCTGAGTGCCTGTTTAGATGTGTGAGTGGGTGTTTGAGTGGCTGCACAGGTGTATAAGAAGGTGTCTGAGTACCTGTGTGGGTGAGTGAGTGAGTGGATGTGTGAGTCTCTGTATGGGTCGGTGAGTGGGTGTATACATGACTGTATTTAGTGAGTGGGTGTCTGAATAACTGTTTGAGTGAGTGGTTGGCTGTGTAGGTGATTTAACGGGTTAGTGCATGGCTGTTTGAGTGACTGATTTAGTTAGTTGGTATGTGAATGGCTGTACTGAAGTGTATGTGTGAATGGATGTATGGGTGAGTAAGCAGATGTGTTAAGTGGTTGTATTGATGTGTGAATGGGTATGTAAGTAGTTGTGTGGGTGTTTGTATGGGTGAGTGAATGCCTGTGTTAAGAGGTGGTATGGTGAGTGAGTGAATGAGTGAGCTTGTGAGTTAGTGGCTGTATAGGTGGATAAGCAGGTGCGTGAGTAGCTGTATGGGTGGCTGTGTGAGTGGATGTATGGGTAAGTGACTTGTATGAGTAGCTCTAAGGATAAGTGAGTAGTTAGATGAATACTTGTATGGGTATGTGAGTGGTTGTGTGAGTAGGTGTATCAGACGTTTATAGAGGTGTGAGTGAGAGTTTGAGTGCTTCTGAGGATGATGCCGTCAGTTGAGTGACTGACTATGTAATGAATGATCTAATATGTGAGGTTATAGGCAGTGCATTGCAGGGCACAAATTATAGTTAGCTCAGTTAACTATAACTGTTGAATTTAGTTGTTTTTGTACAAGTGAAATCTGAGCTTAACTATAATGTCCCTGTAACCTTTGTTTTTTTCTCTGAATTTCTAAGTTTTTTTTTTAAATTCCATTTCTTGACTATATTGTCCATTGGACCTTTATTTTTTTCAGTGAATTTCAAAGTTTTAGAAAAAATTTGTTTCCTAGGTATAACGTCCCTTCACCTTCGAACACCACACACTTTTTTACGGGTTGAGAGCAGCGGGAACAAACTTGTCCCTCCCTTTATTTGTTAAGCAGAGTCTCCAATTCCACCCATTTTTTAGTCTTATCTAGAGGACTCCTCATTAAAAATGTTGGGGTACCGGTAGGTATTTTAATCTATACTTTCACTCACTCACCTAGCCCACACACCAACATGCACAAGTGCAGCACCTCCTGAAAAGATCTCCATCAAAGAGCCCTCTTGTGGGGCCCGTGGTAGACTACAGTGCCACCCCCATGAGGAGCATAGCCCAATGATGACGCTTTACACTAGCGAGGGTGTGTGAGGGCCCAAGAACATACAGGAGGAATCCTCCCTATCCACGCACACTCAATCTCTCGCTGGAGACTGTCTTTACACTCACCCACAACCATAAAGGGTTGTAGAGTGCCTTCTTTCTGTATCTTTTAGGAACTGATATCATTTATTGTTAATGATAACGTCCCTGTAACCTTTGTTGTTTTAAGTGAATTTCTAAGGTTTTTTTTATTCTATTTCCTAAATGTAACCACTAACCTGTGACAGTAGGTGAGTGAGTGCATGAGTGTATTAGTAAATCTGTGAGCGGGTGCGTGAGTCTCTGAGTGGGTTGGTGAGTTGGTGTGTGAGTTGGTGTGAGACTGTCTGATTGAGTCTGTGAGTGGGTACGTATCTGAGTGCTTTCTATTTTTCCCTCTACTTCCTTGTTTTGCCTTTTCTGCTTGTTTCTCTGCCCTCTGTTTTGCCTTTCCTGCTCATTTTTCTGTCCTCCATTTTGCCTCTATCTTCTCATTGCTGACCTTTATTTTGCCTCTTTCTGCTCATACCTAACCTTTATTTTGCCTCTTGTTTCTAACCTCTATTTTGCCTCTTTTTGCCTATTTCTGCTCTTTACTCTGCCTCTTTCTGCTCCCTTCTGACCTCTATTCTGCCTCTTTCTACTCATTGCTGAACTTTGATTTGCCTCTTTCTGCTTATTGCTGAAATTTAGTTTGCCTTTTTCTGCTTGTTTCTCAACTTTATTTTGCCTCCTGCTACTGGCTTCTGACCTCTGACCTCAAATTTGCCTCTTTCTGCTTCTTTCTCACCTTCATACTGACTCTTTCTCCTCATTGCTGACCTTTATTTTGCCTCTTTCTGCTCGTTGCTGACCTTTATTTTGCCTCTTTCTGCTTGTTTCACACCTTTATTCTGCCTACTTCTGCTCATTTCTCACCTTTATTTTCCTCTTTCTGCTTGTTGCTGACCTTTATTTTGCCTCCTTTGGTTTATTGTTGACTTTTATTCTGCCTCTTTACTGCTCGTCTCTAACCTTTATTCTGCATCTTTCTGCTCATTTCTCACCTTTATTTTGCCTCTTTATGCTCTTAGCTGAACTTTATTCTGCCTCTTTCTGCTCATTTCTCAGCTTTATTCCACCTATTTCTGCTCATTTCTAGCCTTTATTTCTATAAAGCATTTTCACATCCTCCTCTGTGTGTGACACCACTGCTGTGCTGTGGGTCTCCAGGCCCGAGAACTAATCATGCCTGAGTCCCTGAGGAGGGGAGGAGGAGCCTGTCACCCTGAGCAATATAAACTGCTTTAAAAAGCGTTCTGTTTCCATATTGTGTGTGTGAAAATGAGTAACAGGCTATGACGCTGGGAGGAAGACTAATGAGAAGAGGTAGATAGGTTATCAGATAACTCCTGAAACTGACCACATGTCAGGCGCTGGGTAGGTGGAGACAGGTGCAGACAGGTTTTACAGGTTTGCTGTTGACACCCTTTGGATCAAAGCCTGTGCACCCATTGCTCTGACATGCGAGAGACTCATTACATTTGGCCTGCTGCTCTTTGAACTACTAGTATGTTGACGAAAATGGCTGCTGCTGGTGTTAAGTACTGGCAGGGAATAAATGACATATTCTGGCCTAATAACGGCAGAAACACCAGTACAAATACAAGCTCATAATAGTAAAAACAAGTACTAAAACCGCAAAAAATGTCTACAGATTCAAAGGTATTGTACCCTAAGAGGCATATGTATGAAACGTTTTTGCGATCAGAAACGGACCAATCCTCAGAATCTTACCACTTGCGACCACAAAAAAACAATTTCTAATGTACATATAACAAATTGTGCTTCGGTTAATTTGGTTTAGAAATGTTTTATTTAAAAGGAGCATGTTTACGTTGTCACTTCAATATATAGAATGACAGTAGTATGTATGAATGTTTTGCGACCAAATTACAGTTGCGAAACATTTATATTTTACAGACACCTTAAAAGAGGTGGAAACCATTTGCAAATGGGAAGAATCTCCAAGAGACCTTTTTCCCTCTGTGAATGTTGAATCAAATATTTTTTAGGAAAATGTTCTGCATTTAAAAACAAAAAGAAAAGCTTGCTTTGTTAAAAAGCAATTACAGACATGGTTGTCTGCTCACCCCAACAGTCTACCATCACTGTGATGGCTACAATTTCTAATGAGTCGCAAACTGCAACCTATCTCATTAATATTCATGAGGTAAGTCAATTTGTGACTGAGTAACAATCGCACTTCACCCCAGTGCCACTCCACCTGCACAGCAGTATTTTGGGACTTTTTAAAATAGTGACTTCAAGTGGCCAATGTTCACTGCTCTCTGAGAGCTTTAAGCTCCACCCTAAATGCCACTGCAAACTGGTTACTTCTCACCAAACCAATAAAGGGGCCAACTGGGGAGAATGAAGACAGTGGTATGACAGCTCCCCTATTGTCTTTGAGAAGGGCATCACATGGCTTATCAGCAGTTTGAATGCAATTATTGTGTGCAGATTTTGCTAACAATCTCTTTCTCTCCGCGGAACAACACCCTTAATCCCTTCTCAATGAGCCTATTATGTGGGAAAGGCTTTATTCTACCTGCTGGCCAACATAGTGATTAACTTGGCCTAGCAGGGTAGATAGGTATAACTAATTGAGAGCTGGCTCAGAGAAATATGACCAAACTTAAAATACAAAAATGCCAATCAATATTTGCAGTACCTTTGTTTCCCTATGGAAACACATGTTAAACTTCTCTCTAGGTTCAGCCAATGCAAAGCTATTATTTTGATGGCGATTTCACCTACGGTGTGAGTACAATAAATCACAGCAGACTTACACTAAAGCATGACATACTCAAGTCATAGTCAAAAATAAATGGGAGCACATTTCATTCTGAGTGTCCCATTAAATTATAAGGCCTGTACAGTTCATATCTAGTTCATGCAATCACTTATCTGCAACGGGCAACTTGTGGGCAGATACTAGACTGACTTAAACAGCACTCCCACTAATTTAAGCTCCACATGTGAGCCTGTGCCATTATCCAACAGCCCTCGACTCCATCAGCAAAGTAGTGGACCTTATTTCAAAAGGAGGACCCTGATGGTTAACACTCAAACCATTTTATCAGAGGCAGGGGCGGCTCTAGGCTCATGGAGGCCCTGGGCAGGGAGCGTAGGTAGGGGCCCCGGAAGAGGGGGTCTGGGCGTGGCGGCAGGGGGTCAGGTTGTTTGGAAGTGGAACAGAGCCGGAGGCCGCCAAATCCCTGCCAGGGGCCGCCACGCAAATATGTATCCATCCTCAGAGGATTATTTTATTAAGGATATATATTGGCGTGGTGGCCCCTGGGGTTTGGTGGCCCTGTGCAGGTGCACAGCTTGCACATGCCTAAGGCCGCCCCTGTCAGAGGTTACAGTGAGTGCTACTCAGTTAACCACTTCGGTGCTCATGACGAGCTCAGCTCGTCATGAGTTACGCCGCTCGCACGCTGATGACGAGCTGAGCTCGTCATGTAACGCGGCTTTTTTAAAAACGCAGCGCGCAGCGGGAAAACTGCTAGCGCGCATGCGGTTAAAGGGAATTAGAATACGGGGTGGTCCAATAGAAAAACATCTATGGGGCTTAATAGTTCAGAATCTCATTCTTGAATCTGCTCATGGTCACTTTATGCGAATACATATATTGCCTCACTTTTCCGTTATTTATTCATTCAAGAAATATAGTGCTTTTGAGCACTTCAGCGGTGAAGGTCTGCAAATCAGGCCTTAGAGATAAGGCTTCTGTTTAGGTTGACAGCACATATTATCCAAAATAGGCATGACTTGTCATGAATTTTCTACAAGCTTTATTATATACTAACCTAATACAAAACAAGTATAAGAAAATAATGCCAATGCGTAGGTGGTTACATTGGCTAGAGTGAAAGCAATTAATGTCCTAGCCATTGTACCAGTAGGTATATACCTTAAAGGTGTCTACCTATCATTCTCTCCCTACGTAGCAGTGTGACACCAGAGCTGCATACCTGTGATAGGATGAAGACATCTGTTCTTGGAGCAGCTCATTCAGGCTCAGGGATGGATGGTAACAGCAGGCTAAACATTCTTCGCAGCCCAGCTTTCTGGGTAATGATGCTACAGTCTTCCTGTTATAGCTGAAAAACGTGCCATTTTGAGATTTTTCTAAGAAGCTAAAAGGCATGGAAATATGGTCACCCGTTTACTCATGAGGTGAGAGTGAATATTGGGTAGGAAATAGACTATTGCACAGTATTATAGACCTAACACAACATGCACCTTGCAAGGGCATTATAAAACTGGTTACAAATTTGGGTAGATATTGTAATCAAACCAGTAGCGTAGTACTAGCGTATGGTTACATGTTGCTAATTATACAGGTCAGGTGTTGCAAGGTTATTGGCCACCTGACACTCCCGTCCCACTGTTATTGGAATGTTACGCATAAATGGGTTTTAGGGACATTTGCATGAGGCAGTGCTCCATTAGTATTACATATTTTCTGTCTCTCTCACATAATAATAAGTGTTAAGTCAAGTCAATTATGCTCATCTGCTTGCTATAATGGATAAACAGTGATTTGTCATTTATCATGTGTAACAACTTTGGAATGGAGTTGAAAAGCAGCACTTAAGTTTCGAGCATGCAATTAAAATGCTTCCTTCTTTGTATTCAGAATAAATATAATTTATGAGAAGGCTTTGCACAGAATCTGGCCCATGATTATGAATGGAAACTCTAACCTATAGACCTCGGGCTATTCGTACACAAGGGAAATTGAGTAGAAGATACAGCAGTTAGTTCACTTCACACCTCATTCAACCTCTTCTTTTTTTATTTAGTAACTA
The DNA here is from genome assembly GCF_964261635.1 of Lissotriton helveticus. Lineage (NCBI taxonomy): Eukaryota > Metazoa > Chordata > Amphibia > Caudata > Salamandridae > Lissotriton > Lissotriton helveticus. Next base: position 1,594,036,448 of record NC_136059.1, on the reverse strand, counting down.
TCCTTACTTTGCCTCATAAAGTCCCTACTATTATTTAGAGAAGAGTTATAGTGCTTTCATTTATTAGTAAATGATTTGTATAGTAGCTCTTGTAAGAGTAGTTCTACAGAATTGTAATAAACAGGTGTGACTATAATTCCCATTTAGTAAATTTAAATGCATCAATCCACAAGGGATTAAATACCAATTAAGGCCCTAACGTGTTCCGAAACTTCAACAAGCGGATTGCATGCAAATGTCGGCAGTGAACAGTTACTCTCTGAACCTTCCTACAAGTTATTTAAGACACAATGAACCTATCCACATTATAAAAGGAAACTAAGGTATTGTTAATGAACAATGTGGAAGGCGTTATTGTGAGATAAATCGCTGTCAACCAAGTAATGCTTACTGATCCAAATGCAAAGGAGCAAAACGTGGCAGAAAAAAAAGTGGTGAGAGTAACATTATGATTGGCTGGAAAACTATTACTGTGTAACCACTTTCAGAGCTTTGGAAATCATTCCTCTTTACCAGTTATATTCCTCTCAGAGAGCCTTCTCATCATATGATTTAATATACTTTAAACCTTTGGATACAAAGTAGTATCTTATCATATTGCGATAGAACCTGTTTTCTATGTCCCACCCACTGCAAATTGGGACCTTTTGAGATTGATTTTCCGACGTATGACCACAGCTCTGCTGGAAATAATCACCTGTAGCTTGGAAACCTTTCACCCCGGCTACAAAGACCCTAGGCAGTGGTATTAATCAGTTGTTGGTTAAAACGAGTACAAGTACAATGACCGCGAAGTGTTTCATTTTCTTGATCATGATTTGGTTCCCAAGTTTTTCTTAAAGTATTTCTGTCACACCGAGGTAAACTCTATCATATCTCTTGTACCTATGTAACCAGAGGTTGCACCTTAATGAGGTCATACTAGTGTATGACATAGCTGTGCCGTGCCCACCACTGCTTAGAAAATGTACTGATGAAATGAATGTTGTGCACAGACGTTGCTTCGAGAGCAGTTCATGTGACTCCGTTTCAGCTTCATAGCTCACTGTACCCTGGATATAAAGGGACAATTGCCAGCCTGGCTACAATTGTTTGTTATCGATGTAATCTAAAGGCATTTGATGTCAGAGCGGGAGAGAGGTGGTTGACAGTTTCTGAGGTCTTGTCAGAGTTCCCTGAAGCAGGGTTTCTTTCAGAGAGAAAATTCCATCAATGTGCTTGCTTAAAGCACCTCCTGTGGCCCATCTCAGTTTTAACCTGGGATGGGTCGCAGGTCATCTGTGTCCTGTTTTGCTCAGTGAAGCCTGACCTTGCAATGCGATGTAATGGCTATCCACATTGTTCTGAGGAAACTGAGGATGTTCCGTTTCCTCACGACAGTCGCTGGAACCGGGAGAGAGGAACCACGAAGAGCGAGAGGTAAGGGGGATTGTGCTTGGGGTTACTTTTTTAGGGTTTAGGGTAGCGTTAAAGTAGTGTTACAATGTTTGTGTAGTGTAGGGTTGTGTTTTAGGATTCAGGGTAGTGTGGGAGGGTGGTGCAGGGAAGTGTTAGAGTATATAGACCAGACTGGGGTAGGGGGAGGGTTGTGCTGGGGGTAGTGTTTTAGGGTTTAGGGTAGTATTGTGGTGTTTGTGTAGTGTAGGGTAATGTTTTAGGGCTTAGGGTAGTGTCGGGGCATCGTGCAGGGTAGTGTTAGAGTGTAGGGACCAGACTGGGGGAATGGGGAGGTTCGGACTGGGGATAGTGTTTTAGGGTTTAGGGTAGTGGAGAAGTGTGGCTCAGGGGTTAGAGGAGAAGTGTGGCTCAGGGGTTAGAGGCAGCAGACCTGGAAGCTGAGATCGGTCCTGGACCAGGGTTCAATTCCCCGCCTCGGCGGGTCTTGGGCTAAAAATTCCACGGACTCGATAATTCTCGCCCCGGTGCCTCCTCGACTCACGGGTTCACACTCTGCGACTCTGGGCAATAGCTTGCCTAATCTCCACAACGGCCCCTCGCGGCGGGATGCCTGACTTTCACCTTGTGGATACCCTGCTATCTCACAGGGGAATACCAGGAAGGGTTCCCTAAGCAAGCGCCGGGACACCCACTGCGGGTAGCTGTGCGCTATATAAGCTCAACTACATTTACATTTACATTTACATTTAGTGTTGTGGTGTTTATGTAGTGTAGGGTAGTGTTTTAAGGTTTAGGGTATTGTCGGGGGTCATGCAGAGTAGTGTTTGAGTGTAGGGATCGGACTTGGGTAGGGGGAGGGTCGTTCTGGGGGTAGTGTTGTGGTGTTTGTGTAGTGTAGGGTAGTGTTTTAGGTTTTAAGATTGTGTTGGGGGTCGTGCAGGTTAGTGTTTGAGGGTAGGGACCGTACTGGGGGTAGGGTTGTTCTGGGGGTAGTGGTTTAGGGTAATCTTGTGTTTGTGTAATGTAGGGTAGTGTTTTAGGATGTAGGGTAGTGTTGGGGTCGTGCAGGGTAGTGTTTGAGTGTAGGGACAGGACTGGGGATAGGGGGAGGTTCGTGCTGTGGGTAGTGTTTTAGGGTTTAGGGTTGTGTTGTGGTGTTTGTGTAGTTTAGGGTAGTGTTTTAGGATGTAGGATAGTGTCCGGGGGTCGTGCAGGGTAGTGTTTGAGTGTAGGGACCGTACTGGGGGTAGGGGGAGGGTTGTTTTGGGGTAGTGGTTTAGGGTAGTGTGGTGCTTGTGCAGGGTAGTGTTGGGGGGTCGTGCAGGGTAGTGTTTGAGTTTAGGGACTGGACTGTGGGTAGGGGGGTCGTGCTGGGGGTAGTGTTTTAGGGTTTAGGGCAGTATTGTTGTGTTTGTGTTTATTGTAGGGTAGTGTTTTAGGTTTTAGGGTAGTGTCGGGGGTCGTGCAGGGTAGTGTAGTTTTATTGTAGGGAGAGGACTGAAGTCGGGGGAAGGTTGTGCAGTGGTACTACATTAGGGTTTAGGGTAGGGTAGGGTGGGGTCACTTACCTTGCAAACGTTTACCATGAGTATACCTTTACCACGCATGGCTTTGCGTTGAAAAGGCATGCTCGGTAAAGGCATAGTTGTGGTAAGATTTTGTGTTGTAATGGTAGTCAATGTAATTGACATCGCGTAGTAATACCCATGTTGCAATGGCATGCATGGTATTGCTATGCGATGTAATGAGTCATATTTATCTCCATTCCTTCTCTTCCCTGAAATCTGTGGAATTAAAGCTTAATTTGTCACTCACTGTTATCCACTACATAAATAAGGCATATTTTCGCACCATAAAGAACTTCCACCACCTAATTTTGGCGACCTCAGCATAGCCAGACCTCTGCTGCCCATTTCCAGTCTGAACTATGGTAACACCATTCTTAAAGGCATCGCCCTCACAGCCACTGCACCAGTTAAAGACATTTGGCAAATAGGTTCATTATTGAGGCATGAAAAACTTACCACATTACACCCATACTTAGTTGACTACTGTGCTTAAACATCACAGCCAAAATGATGCCTAGTCATCAAGGCTATCTATACCAACAGTCCAATATACTTAGCTACACTTCTTACAGCCTTCGATAGCTCTAGTAGTCCAAGGAGTAAAGATTCACTGCACCTGGAAATGCCGAATTTCAAATCTTCTATCTGACGAAAGTAATCCTTTTCCAGAGGATGGATGTGAAACCGTCCCGCACCGTGTTTAGGGAAAGCGACACCATTTCAAATCTTCCAAGAACACCTTCATGACGATCTATCAACATGCACAGAAATGCATGCCTAGACTGGGCTCAACTTGACTCCTCTAATATCATAAATGTCACGTTTACTTGTTTCACCGTTTTATTTCAGGCCGCAGCCCACCTTGATGTAGTCCGTGTTTTCTTTTGCACTCTGTCATATTCCCTGGAAAAACACCCTTACACCCTTCCTTTCGGGTTTACTATATAATTGAAACGAATACATACATAAATCAAATAGGCCATATTCACACCAAAACATTCTTTTGCCTCATGCTAAGTTGTCCTTTGAAACTAAGTAACAAGAAGTGTGTTTTATACCAGAAAATGCTAAAGTGATATAAAAACAAGTATACAGCTCTGAAGAAAAAAGTAGATAATTGAGAAATGAAATAATGTGGTTGCAATGTGTCTGCTTGTAACAAAGGTATTCCTGGGCAAAATACGATTTGAAAAGCACCAGTAATAGCAGACAACTACCTAAAATATTCCAGCAAAGTAATACTTGCTAAAGATTCAAACGATATTCCTGGCACAAATGATGGAAGAGTAACACTAACACGATAAGAGTTAAATAAGACAATGGAGGACCTAAGAGCAAGTAAAGCACCAAGACCGGAGATTTTGCCGGTTATGTGATTAATGTGACCGCTTCGTAGTGGACAGAAATTATTTCCTTGCATTGCAAATGCATTTGTTGGAGCAAAACTTATTGCTAAAACTTGCAGAGAGCAATATTTCCAATGTTTAAAAGGGGAAATGGTACCCCGCATCTTACAGACTATAATATTAATAGATATAAAGTTTGTCCAAAGTGAGTCCCGTCCAAGGTTAAAGAGAATATCGCCAGATAAATAATAATTTATTTTAACACAGCAGATTTCAGGGAAGTGGTTTCCACCATGTATCATGCAGTTGGAAAAATATCTAATCCTGAAGAAATCACTGATATATAACACATTCCGCAACCTAGCACAAACCTTTGATTCTGTAAATTGAGACAAATTATGGCTGACTTTGTAATGGACTTCATTAGATAAAGGTCTAATATTTAAGCATTACGGACTGCTTCCAAGAGGAATAATAATTATTAATGCACCTGGAGCTTAGTGTATAATCAAGGTGAGGTCCTTTAACAAAAATTATAAACCCGATGCAGAAGGGCTTCTTTGGATGTCAGGTGTTATGTGACGTAGAATGTAACTTCATGGTTTCAAATATTCTTCAGGTTCATCTTTACGCACTTGTCTGATAAGTCGAAGTCAAAGAAACATAATGAGTCAAAGTATTCCTTCCCTTCATGACTTTACTCCCATCTCGAAGAGTCACACGATGCCCGTGTACCTCTAAGCCACAACCTCCGTTCTTGGAACCAACTCTGCCTCTTGTGTCAATACGCCCCAACTTCCCTGGGCCTTTAGCAACCCTCAACAATTCTGGAGATCATGGACAGAATATTTGGTACCCGATCAGATCCTTCTGTTGCGCCTTCAGGCCTCAAGGAACCGAAGTGGCATACAGTCAGTTTACTCTGGCAAATTCATTTATGACTCCGACTATGGCACTCATCCTCGTCTTGACCCCTATCCTGGTTCCAGACACTGCACCAAGCCCAATGCCATTTTCATCACGACGAATGAAGCTACAACCACTATGAAATGCATGATCTAAATGATGACAACAAAAGCTCTTTCTATAACACTGATAACTTATTCTTTGACCTGCAGCATGCTAGTGGGCTCGATACATGTCAACACTGGCCTTCACTCCCCGATACTAGCTATGGCTACAAAGAAATCTCCTCCTTTGCCACAGTAAGGAGATCAGCAGAAGTACTAGACCTTACACTACCAGCTACCGAGGTAAAGACAAACACTTTCACAGAGGCCCTTTACCCAGGAAAGACATCTCAACAGATTATTCTGCCTTGGCAGGCTCTGAAAGAAACATTGCTGGGAAATTGGGCAAAGCCTGGATCTTGTCCCCCACTTGATAGTCAGATGGCAAGGTGGCATAGGCCCTGCTCTTGGGGACCCTGCCTTCCTCCTCCACGACCCTACTTCAGAGAGCCTTGTGGTTCAGTTCACCAACCCAAACGCATTTCTGACCACCATGTCAGACAGAGAGTCGAAACACAGGGAGGCATCCACGAAACGGATGTTTTACTTGGTGAACCTTGCATGGAGATCAGTAAACACCATCTGCCTTCCGGGGAGACACTTGCATTCATTATGGGACATTGTACGGGACATCTTGCCAACCATCCCAGATGACATCAGGCCCAATCTCCAACTCTTTATTCAGGGTGGTTAGGACACATCAAAGTACTCATCCCATTGGGAATGGACACTACCAACTACTTTGGAAAAGCAGCAAGGACCAGATTAGTGCTTCACTTCACAAGTTTTTTGAGTGATATCCAAAAGTCCCTCTTAGACATGCCATTCAATTGCTCAGGTCTCTTCAGAGTCAAGGGGGACTGGAGCATATAAGGAGGGTTTCGAAAAAAAGCAAAGCAACAGCACACTTTCTTGGGCTGGCACCAACTGTGCGGTGGTTTTCCCAACAGTTTCACCCCTTTTGATAGCCCGAAAGATGGTACCAACAGAGGCAGCAGCTGATCTTGCCTGAACAGAAAGAAGCCTCCCAAGCCTTTTGAGGCAGAGGATGGAGACTCTGCTGTTTGAAACCAGTCGCTAAAGGGCAGAGGACTACTCAATTCCCCAACCTTTCCTCCACATCCTCTGGAAAACTGCTTTCATTTCACATCAGCTTAATTTCCCCTCCCCTGGTTTCCCCTCAAGAGGTGCACAACTGTCCGATAGGAGGTAGCATCACATTTCCCCTCCCCAAGTGGAGATGCATCACACCTGACCATAGGATGCTGTTATGTGTTGATATGTTTACGTTTGAAGTGGACACGAGCGCTCACACAATCATGTCAACTTCAAACAACATTCCAGGCGGTATGGTATTATTTGAATAGCTCCGCGTGGGATGTGTAGATTTAACCGCATCAGCGCTAGCGGTTTTCCCGCTGTGCGCTGACTTTTTTAAAATACCGCGTTACATGACGAGCTGAGCTCGTCATGAGCGTGCGAGCGGCGCAACTCATGACGAGCTCAGCTCGTCATGAGCGCGGAAGGGGTTAAATTGTGATAGCAAGGGTAGTTTAGTGATGTGGGAGTTATGGTCATTCTTCAGTTGTACCTGAGACTTACTTGTTGTTTTATAAACGGCTCTCCGCCGCTCCTGTTTTCCTTGCTTTTTCTTACTGGATTTGTGTGCAAGAAGATCCTCATAACAGATGCTCCAAATTGTCCTGAAAGGTTACTCTCTGCCCTTTCTGGTCAGCCCCACCCACATACTTCCTCCGCCACAATGCCTCCCAGAGTACATGTTCCAAGGAAACGCTCTAGCTCTCTTAAATGAGAGACCTATAGAAAGGGCACTGACATCAGAAATTGGGACTGGATGCTATTCCTGTTACCCAACTGACATGCCTCCTACACCACTAGGCCTTTGTACATGTTTTAAAGAAAGGGTCTAACTTTCTTGGCCAAAATTGCTATAGGAAGGGTACCAACATCAAACATTGGGACTGGTTGCTATTCCCATTACATTTTTGTGTCATAAAAAGATGAAGGTCTCTGCCCTATCTGCAAACTTTGCCCTCTGAGCTTCTTACTTAGCTACACAAGTTCAAAATGGCCCCAGGCCCACTTTTGTCTGCTCTGCATCCAGGAGACTGGTTCCAGGGTTGGCGGCCATCCAGGGAAACCTACTACACTCAGATATTTTTGACAACTAGACAACCGGGGGAGACCCCACAAATCTCATATTTACCTAAAAAGTCACATTTTCCTCACATTTATTTGTGGTAAGGTTGTGAGGTCACAGCGATGGCACTAAGCATGGGCGTAAAATCCGTTCCGCTCACGGATTTTGCGGATTTTCGGCAAATTCGCAATCCGCGAACTCTCGCGAACTTGCCGAAAATTCGTAAAATCCGTGCGAAGCGGATTTTTTGCTTGGTCGCACTTGCCAACTAGAATACTATACAATTTCGCGGGAGTAAACACTTGCGAACACGTAGAAGCAGCGGGCAGCGACAATCTCGCAATTGCGAGATTGCAAAATTTGCAATTTCGCACAAGAAATCCACCAGCAGGCAGCATAAACCTTGAAAATTATGATTTTTTTCAGAATAACTCCTCAGGGTGACATTTGCCTGCACTTTTTCTTTGCAAGGAGTCCATTTTGGGGGGGGGGGGGAAGGAAGTGTCCCACAGTCTCCATCTTCCTGTTCCTGTCCAGCAGGCTCCTCCCAGTGCTTTCTTCATGTGCTGGTCACTTTGATTTGGATCTTGACCTGGAAGGATTACTTTTTGTGGATGCTGCTAGATATTTGGATTTTTGCTAAACTGAAAGCACTCAGCAGGTGCAAAAGTTCAATCTTATCATTAGTAACCATTCCCTGTAGTGCTTCCTGAGGGGCCCCTTCAGAGTTTATTTGCCTACTTGCAACTATTCTATGACCCTGCTCTGACCCTCACAGCAGGCTCAGAGAATAGCTACAAGTATACAACAAAGGTCCTCTTAAAAAAATTACACTGCAACAGAAAGCAATTACAGACAAAACTGAAAGCACTCAGCAGGTGCAAAAGTTCAATCTTATCATTAGTAACCATTCCCTGTAGTGTTTCCTGAGGGGCCCCCTCAGAGTTCAGTTGCCTACTTGCAACTATTCTATGACCCTGCTCCGACCCTCACAGCAGGCTCAGAGAATAGCTACAAGTTGGCCACAAAGGTCCTGTGAAAAAAAATTGCACTGCAACAGAAAGCAAATTACAGATAAGGAAGCAGGTGCCAGCCAGACTGGAAGTTTAAATTCAGTGACACATTAATCAACCCCAAATTAATTCATGTCAGTTGAAGCAGGGCAGGTGTGCTTGCTTTTTTTCACCCCCATAATCTACAGTGATAAACCAACCAGAGAGTGGCAGTGATGTACCAGAGGGTGGCATGGTTGTACCAGAGGGTGGCAGTGGTGAAACAGAGGGTGCTGTGAACCTGTGATGATGAACCAGACGTAGAAACAACATAGTCGCGGCCGTTGCGAGCCGACAAGTAAGTTTGCAATTGCGAACTGGTACACAACCCTCGCGAACTGGCAGAAATCCTTGCGAACACAAAAAAAACCAAAAAATCCGCAAATTCGCGAGAGTTCGCGGATTTTGCGGATTGCGAATCCGTAAATACGCAAGTTCGCGGATTGCCAATTCGCAAAATCCGCCCATGCTTAGATGGCACTAACTTCCCACCACCCAGCGTTCCCCCTAGTCTCCCAATAAAAATGATACCTCACTTCTGTGCGTGCCCAAAGCAGAGTCAGCCTAGAAATTATTTTTAAAAACTGCCCTTTTGAATCCACTTTGGGTCCCCCTGAGTTTTTCATTTATACATTTTTATACATTTTTTAGGTTCTCTGTTGAGATAGCCCCAGGAGCACGTAGGCAGTGAAAGTGAAATGAGCTGTTCACTTTCACTTTCACTTTCAGTGTAATTACGTCAGCAACTAATACGTTTTTGTAACACAATAGAGTGGTAACATAAGGGCCCCTTGTTAGCCATGCCCTATTAGTTTCATCCCCAAAACCAGGGCCGCAACTGCCCCATGTTTGTTCTGTATGGTAGGACGGACATCGACGGAGTGCCGTGGCAGAGAGTATAGACGGCTGTAAAAGTTGAACCCCAGGTGTTACTGTCTCCAATTCCAAAAACCATCCAATTTGGTAGGCACATAGGTAAAATTCTGTGCCTGTCTTGTGGTCTCGTAAGGGGAAACACAGCTTCAATTTAATAGATATTTTGGGCGATCCAAAATGAAATTTCCTCATGATTTGTGTTTTGTTTTTCCCATAACTCAGTAGACAATTACTGGACTTATTGCAGTCACTGCAGGCAACTGTTCTTTCCTTTGCAGGCCAATCCTAGCTGGCCCTGCCAACAAGGTGAACTTGAGTTAAGCATCTGTATAAAGTAACTAGACCAGTGTATATGGCTTCCAATTTTACAAGGTTTTGATTAGTCATATCAGGATAGGGTGTATATCCAGCTAATGCTGGCCAAGTCGCCACTTCATTATTAAGGGGACCTGAGCGTACAGGTGTAGCTACATGGGGGTGGGTTTTAACAAGCCAATTTTGGTGTTCCCAGTAGGTGAGTGGAATCTCAATAAGCGCATATGGTCTATATTGATTAGGTGCTGCAGGTGTAGTGTATGTATGGAATCCATTAGCATTTTCATCCACATCTGGAAATGAAACGCAAGAATAAAAAAACTTCAAAGCGGTATACTGCATCCACTTCCACTACAAAGATAATAGGACCACCTACATTAGAAAGCCTGTGTTGTTCTAAATGTGTTAAAACTGCTGGTCTGCAGTTAACAGGAATGGTTGTGTAGCCATCTGAAAAACAGAAATGGATTCAAAGTGGAACACAAACTGGATGCAAACCTTTTAACATTCAGGCTTGAAAAACCAACAGAGTTAGTTGTTTCCTAAACACTGTGGAGGATTAATCCCCAACACCACAGACTTCTCTGGTAAAAGGAAATGCAAGTGGTTTGTGGACATGCACAAGCAAATCACTTCTGAGGAGACGCGCAAATAAGTACCAGACAAAACATTGGTGGTGCCATGTTGCAGGGTTTCTGCTCAGGATCATACCTGTGGTTGGGACCATAGGACATCAGTATGTAGGGACTGAGTCACCAACCCGCATCAGTACCTATGGCCCCAAATCCGACTAACTTGTAGTGCCTCACTTGCCCTCATAACATTTCAGAAGAGACAAGTGATTTGGCAACCCAGAACAAAACCCTCTCAACCCTCCCAGGGAGCGCTGTAACAGGTCATCCCTTTGATTCTTTCTCTCATACTAGTCCACAATAAATAGAAAAGAGATTCAAAAAAAGCTTACCATATCTATTTAAACTATTGTGCTCTAATATGCAATATCTATGACACAATTCCAAAACAAATACAGGTCTGTAATGCCATTAGCGTAATTAGCAGACCATATACAATGAAAAAGCCTGGCATATTAAATGACAGTTTTGCCTAACCCCACCCTCACTACAGAAGCTAAGTGATTATAGATCTCTGGGTTTAGTGGGGAGCTCCACATCTCAGCATACATTGATAGTTGCTCGACATCTCAGCTGACGGAGCGCTCTCATCCTAATACCTTTGTTCTGCCTTCCAGTCTCCGCTCTCTGTTTGTTTTCAAAACGACACATCCCTGGTTAAATGGCAAAACGTGTGTTCAAAAACAGCACCTGGGTTTCTCTATTATGTCTAGGTGCTAGTGTCAGACCACAGAGAATAAGAAGGAGCAATATTGTTTGACCTTGAATGGCTGTTCTGTCTAAATCCCATGAAAAGAAAAAAATACAAAACTGTGCTCTCTGTGAAATTATAACATAGCACAAAAACAAGCATGACATTTGGTACTGTGTGCAAAGAAAACATGACCTAAAATGTACATTATTAGGCTAACATAGGAAAAACGACAATTGACTATATAATAAACACATGACAATACTGCATGAAACATAAACACAACTTGACTCTGCACAATGTCTATTAATAGGCTCTCACATATCACCAGACTAATATGCTACAAGAAAATGGTATTTAAAACAATCTGTTTAAGAATCAATCAAGGTCAACATGGCAAGACTATCTAAAGAACAGAGCAGGCTCTATCAGGTGCTCCCCTGAAAAGCTGAGGTCCTAGGCCAGAGCCAACTTTGACCTTGCCTTAAAACAACTCTGGGCATGCAATGCTCTGTACCTGTATCAAAGAATCCATTTTGTCTTCTCTCTGTAGCCTCTCAACAGGTGTCAGTGCGGGGGATCATGTATCATCTCTGCTCTTTCTCTTCAACTTGGGCTGTGAGTGACTGTGGCAGGCCATGGATGTCAAAATTCAAACAAGCATTGGCAAAGCCAATACGTATCGCCTATACAAGAGCTATGTTCTTCAGCAATGTGGCTGTGGTTCAGCATGGCTAAATGTTAGTGTTGTGGAATGTACTAAAGGGGAGTGGGGGGGTAGAGTGTTGTAGACTGTATTTGTTGGAGTAGAGTGTCATAGAGTGGAGTTGGTTGAATAAAGTGTTGCAGAGTTAAGTAGAGGGGAGTAGAGTTCAGTGGTTCAGTGGCAGAGAGTGTTGTAGAGTGCAGTGTCATAGAGTGTAATGCCAGAGAGTGGAGTGGGGTGGATTAAGGTGGAGTGGGTTGGAGTGGATAGAGGCAGAGGGGTGGATTAGAGTGGATTGGGATGGATTGTATTGAAATAGAGTGAGTTTGAATGGGTGGATTGGGGTACATTAAAGTGGTTGGACTGGATGGAGCGGATTATATTGCAGTGGGGTGGATTGAAATGGGGTGAGGTGGATTGAAATGGGATGAAGTGGATTGGATTGGAGAAGAGTGGGGAGGATTGGATTGGAGTGGGGTGGAATGGAATTATTTGGGTTGAGGTGGATTGAATTAGTGTAGGGTGGTTTGGAGCTGAATTAGAGTGGAGTGGAGGGGTTGGATTGGACTGGAGGGGGTGGAGTGCACTGGAGTGTGATGAATTGGATTGCATTGGAGTGGGTTGGATTGGAGTGTGGTAGTCTGGATGGTTTGGAATGAGTGTGGTGGACTGAATTGGGGTGGTGTATATTGGCTTGGGATTGGGTGGGGTGGATTGGATTAGAGTAGGGTGGACTGCACTGGGGCGTATTGGAGTGGTGTGGACTTGATGGGGTGGATTAGATTGGAGTGGGGTGGATTGAAATGGATTCCTGTGGATTGGACTGGATTGGGGTGGGGTGGGGTGGGGTGGATTGGAGTGAGGTGGATTGGAGTGGAGTGGGGTAGACTGGAAAAGCGCGGATTGTAGTGGAGTGGGGTGGACTGGAGTGGAGTTGGGTGGAATAGAGTGGGTGGAATGGAATGGAATGAGGTGAATTGGATTGGATTGGCTTGGGGTGGGCTGGATTGGAGTAGATTGGATTGCAGTGGGCTGGATTGTATTGGAGTTAAGTGGATTGAAATGAGTGGGGTGGATTGGATTGGAATGAGATTGATTGTATTGGGGTGGGTTGGGGTGGATTGGAGTGGGCAGATTGGAGTGGTGTGGATTATGTTGGACTGGAGTGGGGCAGATTGAAGTGGTGCAGATTGGAGTGGGGCAGATTATTTTGGTTTGGAGAGGGGAAGATTATTTTGGATTGTGGTGGTGCCAGTTGAAGTGGGGCAGATTTTATGGGATTGCATTGAGGCAATTTATTTTGGATTGAGTGGGACAGATTGTATTGGATTGGAGTGGGGCAGATTGTGGTGGACAGATTGGAGTGCTGCAAATTGTTTTGCATTGGAATGGGGTGGATTGGATTGGAGTTTGGTGGATTGTGAATGCAGTGGGTGGATTGGATTGGAGTGGAGTCAAGAAGATTGGATTAAAAGGGCTAGGAGTGAATTGGATTGAGGGGGGAATTAAGATGGAGTGGGTGGATTAGGGTGAGATGGATTGGGCTGGAGAAAAGTGGGGAAAATTGAAGTGGGGAGGATTGGAGTGCGGGCTGATTGGAGTGGAGCTGATTGGAGTGGGGCTGATTGGATTGGTGCCGATTGGAGTGGGGAAGATTGTTTTGAATTGAATAGTGCATATTGTTTTGGATTGGAATGGGGCAGATTGTCTTGGATTGGAATGGGGCAGATTGTTTTAGATTGGAGTGTTTAGATGGTTTTGGACTGGATTGGAACAGATTGGAATGGGGCAGATTGGAGTGCAGAAGATTGGAATGGGGCACATTGGTTTGGACTGGAGTGGGGTATATTGTTTTGGATTGGCATGGGATGAATTTGAGAGGGGAAGATTGGAGTGGGGAAGATTGGAGTGTGGTGTGTTGGGAGGATTGGACTATGGTTAATTACAGTACATTGGGTTTGGGGTGAGTGGTTTGGATTGGAGTGGGGTGGATTGGATTGGTCTGGGGTGGGGTGGATTGGATTGAGTGGTGGTGGATTGGTGTGGGCTCGGTATGGGTGAGGTGGGGTGGTTTGGCATGGAATGGAGTGAGGCGGAGTGGAGTGGGGTGAATTGGGGTTCCCTGCATGATTATGTGTTAAAGCATCATTACAAAATTGCACGTAAGAAAGAATCAATGTCGCTCTGCAATAATTTATTCCTCATCTTTCAAGAACAGTGTCCATGAGCAAAAACAAAAGAAAACTTGAGTGCAAAGTGAGAAAAAAAGACTGCAAAATAAAAGAAACGTAACTATAAAAAAAATCATCTTTGCATTTGTGTGTCTTGCTGGGCACATTTTTGCCAGCCACTCACTTTCTGTTTGCAGGGCACTAAAAGTTAAACAGAACAGTATAGTCCCTTGAATCATTTTGGGAGCAACCATAGGCACAGATTAAGTTGAATCAATAAGTGCTTGGTCCTTGCTCCACGGAGAAGAACAGAAATTATGTTAGGGGTTACATCCAACAGGGGCAACCCTATTAACCAAACCTGGGATAAATAAATAATAATACATCTGCAATGGCTCGGGAAAATCTGTTAACAGTAAACTATAAGACGTTCATATGGATGTAAACTAACAAATGTCTGGACAAAAAAATCTTAAAGGGGTACTCAACACAAAGACAATTTTTTACAAGAACTTATTTGTTAAAACACCAAATATAGAATTACAAAACAGTAAAAGAATACATTCAAGGTACTCACAAAGTTACATAAAAGCATCGAACAGGACATGGTTTGCAGTAGAGACAAAAGAACAATGGGAGAGGGAGACAAAACTTAGAATGAAGTAAGTCTAACAAGTACCAAGAACAAAAATTGCAATCAAGGCATCTCCATAAATATATGCCAAAGACAGGCGTCAATGGCATTTCGAACTATAATGTTTTCAATGTCATCATCAGGAAAGGGGAATGTTTATAGAGCAACCAATCAAGGTAATTTGTGGGATCCTAGTCAAACGTACTCAGAAAAAATGTGGAGGGACTTCAGAAACAGCATCAGAAGTCCAACCAAAAAGAAAAAAAATCAAAAATGAGCACATGTCTCAACTATGGTGACAATATAAGGTCTTGTACAAATTTCAAAACCCGCCCACTCACAGTCAAGGGCAAATAGCATCCGAATGCAGCCGTATAAATTAGACCAGCCTACATACAGCTCTCTGTCAATGCAGTCACCACAAGTTACCTTGATTGGTTGCTCTTTTGTTTACACTGCATACCATATCCTGTGTGATTTGTTTGTGTAACTATGGGTGCACCTTGCAAGTATTCCTGTACTGTTTTGTAATTCCTTATTTACGGAAATTATATAAGAACTGCCTTGACAAATTTCAAGGCTGTAAAGAAGAGTGCCACAAAAGCCAACTAATGGTAAGCAACATGCGGGCTCCAAACTTTTTATGTGTACAACAGTGTCTCGCAAACAAGATGTGCATCGGCTAGTGCATGCTCTTGCTGGCTCAACCCTAAAAAAATCATTTCTTTCACATGTCATGTTAAAGAAAGCTGCTTGGTAGTTTTCAGTGCCAGACAAATGTTAACCCAATCAAACTATTCAGCATTCCTGCATGTTACTATCCCCACATTAATTTCTACTGTAGTCTGTCTCTATTGCTTCGGATGCACGCCTGCAGGCCCTCCAATAAGCTCTTCGTCTCTTGTTGGGGTGCCATGACTCACACTGTTGCCAGTGAGAGCCTGTTGGGTTCGGGTACCAATCAAGAGAACAGTTTGACAATCTCCTTGACTACCCCTAAATGCGTTTCATGTTTACGCCTAATGAATGAGGGTTAGTGTTTGTTTATACAAACAATTTTGGTTTTAGTTCTTCTGTCCAACTTCATTTGATTTGCATTAAAACATTTGATCAATTTGTTCTTTTTGGAATTGTGCAAATATGGTGCCTGGCTAAGTACCGACTGTTTGATTCTCTGTGAGTAGTTATGTATCATTTTCACTTTGGTGTGACTTATTTTGCTGTTGCTAAGACCACCAGCTTAAATCAAACACTGGATGTACCAACAATTAACAGATGTTATTTCCACAAATGTGCATTTTAAACTAAAGATGCAGAATATAAAAATGAGTCTGCAATATGCTGATTCAAATCTGCTTTCTTTTCGTGTTCAGATTGCAGAGCTCCATGAAGTATGTGCCTCGCAGAGCACTAATGGCCAGATGTATCAACATTGTATTTTGCGAGTCCTTAATAGTGAATTTTTGCTATTATGGACTCGCAAAATGCTATGTATGTAGGTTTTGCGAATCAAATTGCGATTCCTACGCATTCCCTAAATGCGAGTCGCAAATAATGAATGGCTTCCCATTAATTTCTATGGGCCTAGAGGCCCATAGGAATAAATAGGACTTGCATGTGCAATCTCAAGGCTGAAAGGGTGCCAAAAGAACACCCTGTTGCACCCCTGAAATATGCATGTGTGCACATGTGGCACACATACATGCCCTAAGGGCATGTATGTGCTCCACATGGCACTTAGAAACATACAAAATGTTGCATTTTTCTAAGGATTTGTAATTAACCACCAACTTGAAGTTGGTGGTAAATTGTGATTCCTTAAAGTAGAGTCGCAACTTAAAAAGCACTTCCTGCATTTCCTTTAGAGAATCGCAAATTGCGATTCTCTAAATGCATTTGCAAAATAGGTAATCGCAAAAATTGTGATTCCCTACTTTGCAATTGCCTTTTGGGATGATACATCCCAAAAAGCTTTTTCCCATTCGCAAACGGCCCGATTCTGCGAATCAGCCCATTTGCAAACGGGTACATGCTTGATACATCGGGCCCCAAATGTTGTCTCTATTTCTAGCCCATTGAAGTGACTAGCATTGAGTTTAAAGGCCAAAATCCCAGTTTTGCTGCTTTCTAGGGACAAATAAGTCTCTTCTCTGCAGAGCCTAAAGGCACTTAAAAGTGAAAACAAACAAACATTGAACCAAGGGGCAGATGTAGGAAGGGAATGGTTTGCAATTACCAAATAGCGAAGTTTTGCAATTTGGTAATCGCCAACACCCATGTACGAAATTGTGCTTTACACTTTCTACAATTCCCATTGTGTCGCAAATAGACCTACCTCATTAATATTCACGAGGTAGGCCGCAGTTTGTGACTCATTGGGAACTGCAAAAATCACAGCGATGGTGGTTTGGTGGGGTCAGCAGACCTACATGTCTGTGAGTGCTTGTCAATAAAGCAATCTTTTTATTTTGAAATAGGTTACCAAATCACAGATTGGGCCTTTGTACATTAAGAATTCTTTTTTGCTGTTGCGAATGGGCCAGTTCTGTAAATCGGGCCGCTTACAACCTCATAACAGCTTTGTACATCTGGCCCCAAAATTGAACACCCTCATATTTTCCATAACGCAGTATGTTATCCAAAATATATTTTTAATTCCAGCACACCTATAATCTTGCCCAGCTTCCCCACCTTCTTGCTACTTTGATAAAATCTAACCTTTTCTTTAGAAAGAATAAAATGATAATGTTCATCCTTCTATCATCTATTAATGATTAAACCGCTGGCTGCTCCTCCCTGGGGAACTGCCCGCATTATTCCACTTTGACCAGTCTACAGGTGTCAGCGTAAGTGCAATATTTAGACTAATTACACCTTCAACCTTTCTAGACAAAACTTCTGCATAGTGTCTTCCATGGAGGCTCAAGCCTTGACCAGTGTATTGCATCTCAGTGAAATTTGTTTATTCAATAAACAAAAGCACCGGTGCAAAGTAGGTATCACAACTGTATTTTAGAATTGAAATCAAAGCTACTAGAATTATGAAATTTTGTGGCCACAGCATTTTCTTCATGATTATGGATTTGCTGCATTTGCCACATAATCCATCATCTGCTGCAAAATCTGCTCATTACAAAAACAAATATTTTTTGCTCAAATGGATCAAAAGTTACTAAAAAGGTTGTGACGTGTTTCTGCGAAGTGGAAGACCCATTATAAAGATCGACTGGTCCCCCTTCTGTTGCTTATTTCTGTGTTTGGGTGCGAAACTAGTACTAATTGTGTGGAATGTTAACACAGACAGTGTTAATCGATGTAAAGATTATCAAATAAGGAATTAATTCTATCGTAAAATGTGATGCTTTATACCACATAATTTGCTTTTGCTTGCTGCATAATTTAGTGAACCCTTCCACATAATTTGGTCCACCGTTACCACATGATTCCAGTGACCCTGTTTATAATGATCAGGTATGGCTCAAGAGGATCCAGACGTAAACATCTCTAGATAAATACAGCCCTTACATTGTCACGCCAATATTACTCGCATAACCTATCAATGTTATGCACACCCTCACACTAATGTTACTCAATCCTTGTAAATAAATAATGGGACGATAAATCAGATTTCATTCCTATCGAATTATTGGCTTTTGGCTTTGACCTTTGAAGTACATGGAAAGTCGTACCTATTGGCATTATTGGCATTGCGAGTCCCCTGATTAATGGCAGGAGACGTTTTTCATGAGTTTATTTAAGAGTGAGTTATATAGCTCTATACATTATATTGCATTGTCGTAGTATTTACATATCACTTCATACCTCTAAAGATGCGTCAAAACATATTTCACTATGGGTATCATTCTACATTGTGCGACTGCTATGGATTGAAAAATGTGTATGTCATGTGGTCTACAAGAGTAGTGTATAATATTGAGCATGAGGACCAGAGTTGTGCTAGTAATGTGAAAGGGCCTGCGTCAGTCTTACGCCTGCTGTGAGGCAGGCGCAAGATTTTGGCGCAACGGCATCCTAAAAGTGACGCAGTGAAATCTCATAAGTTTCACTGCGTCACTTCTACGACCCTTCCTTGCGTCAATATGCCCCCCGTGCATACAATATACCTGGCGCAGGTATAATGTGGCGCAGGGGTTTACAAAGTGCCGCATCTACCTAGATGCGTCACTTTGTAAATATGGCGCAACAAGGTGCATTTTTTACGCCACTGGTGCGACACAAAAAGTGACGCACCGGCGGCGTAAGAGTGACGCAAAGCCTCATAAATGAGGCCCCCGGAGTGGAAGAACAGCAAACATATCTCTCTGCCTGCTGGGCTTGTGGAGAGAGGTGCAATTTCACAGGGACATGCCAGTGGAGTAGTTCTTAGAGGGAGATCCATGTTATGGAAACTACTTCCTGGTTTGAAGTATCTAGCCTATGCGTATTGGAGTGGTAGTAAGTGTATGCACACATAGGTCTATTCCTGTCCGTGACAGGGGAGATGCGAGTTAAATAAATTCTTGAAGAGATGGTGAGTCACCACAGCTGTGTGCCCATTGTTTATACTAAGCAACTTCCTGTCTGCAATTGTTCTATTGCCTACACCTTTGAAATGGGGGAAGCTTTCTAAGTAAAGGAAATGTGTTGTTTCTTCCTCTTCCACTGACTCTTATAACTCCCCTCTCCCTTGCAAACCGAATGCTGAAAGTAAGGAGGAAAGATTGAAAAGGCTGATTAGGTAAACCTTAATGGAGTTGGCTCCTGTAAAGCTCCTGTCCAGGAAAGTGTACGGGTTGTGTCTCCAGATTCCTCTGACTCTGAAGGGGATAATCAGGTTTCAGATGATTAAGAAGGGAAATATATTAGAAAGATATGTTGCCAGAACTGTTTTTGCATGTTATGATTTATATGAACTTCAAAAAGGACGAGGTTCCAGAGACCTTGGCTAGTGCTTCATTGAGGTAATTTCAGTGTGCTTCTCAATTGGATTTTCCTGTTCATCCCTAAATAATGAAGGTCATTAAAAGATTATAGAAGGATCCTTATAAAATTATGTTGCCTCGTTTAATAGCTGAACTGTACCGACTAAATGATATACAACAGCATTTTTAAGAAACAAAAGAGAGATCTAGGACGTGTGGACAGCCGTCCGTTTCCCAAGAATCAATAAACAACCAACTAAGACGTCCACTAATGTAAAACTTTCACGAAAATATCTGGCACCTCATAGGTGTTTTAGTAAAACCTTTACACACCAACCTAGTTGGTGTCATGCTTCATCATCGGGTCCCAGCTGAGTAGCCAAATGCAACTCAGCTGTGCTACCACACCTGTTTACAGTGGAGCAGGTTTTTGAAGTGTTAGTGAGTGTGATGAAGTGGAAGTGAATGTTAAAAATGCCTCTGGATACTACCTGTTAAATTTATTCTTGGTGATCCAGGGTATAATTAAAAACTAGAGAGTGGATAATGCGTACTATGTGTAGCCTTATATTTATCCAAAGGTGATCAATATGTTTCAGCCCACGTACAAAATTGGGGGGGCTTTTGTCAGGACCTCTCATTTAACGTGTACAGTGCAAGTGAGTGGTAAAAAATCACCACATGTGCAGCATTTTTAGTGTTCACGCTAAGGGACACTTATAACTCCCCTCTTCCTTGCAAACCGAATGCTGAAAGTAAGGAGGAAAGATTGAAAAGGCTGATTAGGTAAACCTTAATGGAGTTGGCTCCTGTAAAGCTCCTGTCCAGGAAAGTGTACGGGTTGTGTCTCCAGATTCCTCTGACTCTGAAGGGGATAATCAGGTTTCAGATGATAAAGAAGGGAAATATATTAGAAAGATATGTTGCCAGAACTGTTTTTGCATGTTATGATTTATATGAACTTCAAAAAGGACGAGGTTCCAGAGACCTTGGCTAGTGCTTCATTGAGGTAATTTCAGTGTGCTTCTCAATTGGATTTTCCTGTTCATCCCTAAATAATGAAGGTCATTAAAAGATTATAGAAGGATCCTTATAAAATTATGTTGCCTCGTTTAATGGCTGAACTGTACTGACTAAATGATATACAACAGCATTTTTAAGAAACAAAAGAGAGATCTAGGACGTGTGGACAGCCGTCCGTTTCCCAAGAATCAATAAACAACCAACTAAGACGTCCACTAATGTAAAACTTTCACGAAAATATCTGGCACCTCATAGGTGTTTTAGTAAAAACCTTTACACACCAACCTAGTTGGTGTCATGCTTCATCATCGGGTCCCAGCTGAGTAGCCAAATGCAACTCAGCTGTGCTACCACACCTGTTTACAGTGGAGCAGGTTTTTGAAGTGTTAGTGAGTGTGATGAAGTGGAAGTGAATGTTAAAAATGCCTCTGGATACTACCTGTTAAATTTATTCTTGGTGATCCAGGGTATAATTAAAAACTAGAGAGTGGATAATGCGTACTATGTGTAGCCTTATATTTATCCAAAGGTGATCAATATGTTTCAGCCCACGTACAAAATTGGGGGGGCTTTCGTCAGGACCTCTCATTTAACGTGTACAGTGCAAGTGAGTGGTAAAAAATCACCACATGTGCAGCATTTTTAGTGTTCACGCTAAGGGACACTTATAATTCCCCTCTTCCTTGCAAACCGAATGCTGAAAGTAAGGAGGAAAGATTGAAAAGGCTGATTAGGTAAACCTTAATGGAGTTGGCTCCTGTAAAGCTCCTGTCCAGGAAAGTGTACGGGTTGTGTCTCCAGATTCCTCTGACTCTGAAGGGGATAATCAGGTTTCAGATGATAAAGAAGGGAAATATATTAGAAAGATATGTTGCCAGAACTGTTTTTGCATGTTATGATTTATATGAACTTCAAAAAGGACGAGGTTCCAGAGACCTTGGCTAGTGCTTCATTGAGGTAATTTCAGTGTGCTTCTCAATTGGATTTTCCTGTTCATCCCTAAATAATGAAGGTCATTAAAAGATTATAGAAGGATCCTTATAAAATTATGTTGCCTCGTTTAATGGCTGAACTGTACCGACTAAATGATATACAACAGCATTTTTAAGAAACAAAAGAGAGATCTAGGACGTGTGGACAGCCGTCCGTTTCCCAAGAATCAATAAACAACCAACTAAGATGTCCACTAATGTAAAACTTTCATGAAAATATCTGGCACCTAATAGGTGTTTTAGTAAAACCTTTACACACCAACCTAGTTGGTGTCATGCTTCATCATCGGGTCCCAGCTGAGTAGCCAAATGCAACTCAGCTGTGCTACCACACCTGTTTACAGTGGAGCAGGTTTTTGAAGTGTTAGTGAGTGTGATGAAGTGGAAGTGAATGTTAAAAATGCCTCTGGATACTACCTGTTAAATTTTTTCTTGGTGATCCAGGGTATAATTAAAAACTAGAGAGTGGATAATGCGTACTATGTGTAGCCTTATATTTATCCAAAAGTGATCAATATGTTTCAGCCCACGTACAAAATTGGGGGGGGCTTTCGTCAGGACCTCTCAATTAACGTGTACAGTGCAAGTGAGTGGTAAAAAATCACCACATGTAGGCATTTTTAGTGTTCACGCTAAGGGACACTATATATGCCCAAAGTAGAAGGTCTGACCGTGATTTTGGTCCTTTCTTAGGCTGATACTTTTATCGGTTATATGGCTCGTGTATCTGCTCCTAGGAGGCTGGGGGGAGCCGTTACATACCAACATTTTCGTTGTGGTCTCTCCCGCCGGGTACCTAATCAGGTTTCTCCTGGGCAGGCTGGCTAACGGGAGGCCGGTGTTCGCGGAACCTTGGGGCAAGTGCTATATATAGAAAAAAGCGTAGTGACAAAAAATCCAAGTCACCCAATACGCCAGGATTTTGATTATATGGGACTTTGCAAAGAGTTTGTGTTTGGAGCCAGGATTTAATGGTTTCTTCCAGCATGGGAAGTATCTACCTCAGACGAATGAAAGGGTAAAAGATGGAGAGAAAAAAACGGTCTCTCACTCAGGGAATAGAGTCTCTTCTTCTGAAGGAAGCCATTTCTATAGTTCCTCAAGCACAGAGGTTCTATTCAATAGTGTCTGTGGTGCAGAAATCAATGGGGATTTACAGATGGTGCTGGATCTGAAGTCCCTCAACACATTGGTGAGGAATTTTACTTTCAAAGTTGAAGCATTACAAAGAGTAGTTATGTTAATGTCCTGGGAGAACTACATGATGCATACTATTGTGTCCCTATACAACACAACCATCAGAGGTACCCAAGGTTCCGTATCCAGGGGCAGTATTTTCAATTTAAAGTCTTACTCTTCGGCCCAAGACAGCTCCCCCTGTGTTTGCAAAGGTCGTGTCCCCATTAATTGCCTCAATTCACCTGCAGGGAATAAGGAGTTATCTTTATCTAGACAACTGGCTCCTGCATGCCCCATCTTAGAGACAGTTGCTTCAGGAGATGGTATTGGTGTGCAATAGCATTCAAGCCCACGGATTGCTTTTTTGTTTTTTGTTTTGGGGCCTCCAACAAAGGTGAAAAAGCATCCTTATTATCTATCAGTAGATCGATTAAGCATGCAATCTTTTTAGCTTACTCCTTATCGGGGGCTCCTCTTTCAGCGAGATTATAAGAGCAATGGAAGAGAGGTGTTATTGCTACATGGGCTGAGTTTAAAGGAGTTTAAATCTCAGACATTTGTAGAGGATCCACATAGGGTACTCCAAATGCTTTTGCTAGGCATTATCGTTTGCAGAATGTCCTACATGAGCACTATTTTTGAACTGGGAGTGCTGAATTCGGCTATGCCTTGATATCCTTGATCTGCATAATAAATCACTATTTATTGTTGCAGTGATGGTGGTTTGTGTAGTATTTTACTTCTGAACTTAAAGTTTGATTTGGTAGGCTTTGGTATTCCTCACTGGTGATGAAGAGTATAGTGAATAGGGGAACCTGGGGGAATATCTAATTACTTACGGGTAATCTTCATTAACCTCACTAGTCATGAATAGGATGAGTACAACATGACCAGGAGTACTGTAAATGACCGCTAAGTACTTAGACATTTTCTTGAGCCCAGGTGGTTTATTTTTGCACACGCATTAATACTATCTGTGCCCTGGAGTAGTCAATATATTATGAAGGTGCCTCTGCCTTAAGTAGTCTCTTCAAAAAGATGCAAGCAGGCAGGCAGCAAAGGACATTTGAATGAATAGAATCTTCAGAATTACATTTTTGCTTTATCAGCAAAAAAACATGCAATATCTTTTTTCAGTCAAAATTATCAACATGGACGCCTCTCTGTCTCTATATCGTATTTAAAATATAGACCTTGCCTACTTTCAACCACCATCCTTCTTGTTTTGGAAACATTCTTATAAATAGTTGAAGGTGCACAGTCCATGCTAAAAGGCAAAAAAAAATCTAATTTCCCATATTTTTTGCCTAGAGCAAAGAACTATGGCTTGATTGACCACAAACGTTAATCAAGCAATGTTTCATCCTGTTTAGAATTCACGAAACTGTACCCTGGTATATAAATTCTTAACAGTCCGAAATTGCCTTATTGACTTGTATGGCTACGATCCAGGCTAGATGGCCTTCGGGGTCAAAATTAGAATGTGATTTCTGAGTACTTGTTGCAGAGATAGAATCCTGTCTGTATGCAATTTAAATTGCAATAACATTGCATTAACAGTGCCAATTAATAGGAATAACAATTTGTAGTTACTCTTGGGATGTTATTTTCTCGCAGGTGCGAAAGAAATCAGGTGCATTTTTGTCTATAAATCATCATAATTTCTAAATTAATGTCCCAAGTCAAATAACTTTCATGAATTAAACATGATGAACACATGATTAGAATGAGAAGGTGCTGCTAGCACCTGGCCATGAATGATTTTAAATATGCGCAAAAAAACCAACATAAAGTATATATGTATATGTGAATATATATATATATATATATATATATATATATATATAAAACGTTTCACACAACGCTCCAAAAGTCGCGTCTTGCACTCTTAGTTCAGCAGAATCACCATTCCATTAGTCCAGCATGTCGTATTTCATATACTTCTTTTATTCCAGCATAGTACACAGTACAACCGAACCAACCCAACGCGTTTCACCGAGGGTTCGGCTTGATCACGGGTGAATAGTGTTTGTCAAAACAATGATTAAATAAAGTTTCACACACCACTTCCTTGTGTGATAATAAACAAAGGACTACAAAATCAAAACATAGCGGCCATGTTGGAGCAGTCAATTCGCTCGCGAGTATCACAATGCCACAAATATCATTTCATGAGTATGCAGTTCAAAAGTAAAATTCAAGTTAATATTTACAGCCCTGCTTAGGCATGATAAGTTAATGTCCTTGCATACCAGATATTCTTAAGACTAGTCAGAATGTACTGATAGTTATTATATAACCCAAGTGGGAAAACAATGCGCATTTGTTATTGCAAAGAGTCACAATGCAATCTTCCTTGTAGTATTACAAATATCATTTCATGCGTTTGTAATTCAAAAGTAAATTTCAAATTAATGTATAAGCCATCCTTAGGCATGATGAGTGAATATCCTTGCATACCAGGTATTCTTAAGACTAGACAAAATATACTAATAATTAATATTTTATCCCAAGTGGGAAAATAATTTACATTAGGTATACACAAGAGTCACAGTATAATCTTCCTTTGTAGTATTTTACATCTTCTCAACTCCCAAGTGGGAAACTTTCGCATACTCCTTTTTCTCCATTAGGATAATACCTGTGAAGAAACATATAACATTTTTGTTCTCGATCACTACTAGACATTACATAGCCTATAGTTCCAATACAGCCAGTGCTTAACAATATACATAAACAAAAAAGTGAAAACGTGATAAAGTGATAAAAGTGATAGTATCTTTGTTAAGTTAAAAACATGCGCAGAAGACTGCGAGTACCTACAACTCTGTGCTACATTTATGTTACAGATTTTACACCCCCAAATGCCATTTCATTTCCTCTTCAGAATTAAGGCCTCCCGGAATGCGAGTATCTAGGTCAAGAATGTATTTACTCTCTAACTGTCGCAACCTACGTATTCTGTCTCCACCTCTTTTCATGGGTGGTATCTTGTCAATCACAAAGAACTTTAGAAGGTTGCGATTACTGCGATCTAGTTCTTCAAAGTGTCTGGCAACTGGTGAATTCTGGTCTCTATTCTCGATTGCCCGCATATGTTCCAGAATACGTTTCTTCGCAGGAAACATCGTGCTTCCTACGTATTTTTTGGCACATGGGCAAACAAGAATGTACACCACAAACTCAGAAAGACATGTTAAATGTTGTTTGATAGTTTTTTCTCTATCCTCAATAGGATAATAGACAGACTTGACATTCTGGCTCAATTTACACGCCTTACATGACATGCATGTAAAAAACCCTTGTATGTCTGATGTTTTCTTTGGTCTGATATTTATTTCATTTTTACTTAGTCTGTCTTTTAGGGAATCTGCTTGAAGCGTTCAAGAAGGCAAGGGGGATCAGTCACGAATCGTTATTGGTCCCGAAGGAACAGAAATTGTGTGAGAAACAGGAAGTGGTCAGATTTATATCCACCTACCATGCTAAATCTTGGCAGGTACAGAAAAGCATGAAAAAACACTGGAATGTTTTGAGAACAGAACTCACGCTAACTGATGTAGTGGGCTGCAATCCGAGCATCACTTACCGAAAGGCAGATTCCCTAAAAGACAGACTAAGTAAAAATGAAATAAATATCAGACCAAAGAAAACATCAGACATACAAGGGTTTTTTACATGCATGTCATGTAAGGCGTGTAAATTTAGCCAGAATGTCAAGTCTGTCTATTATCCTATTGAGGATAGAGAAAAAACTATCAAACAACATTTAACATGTCTTTCTGAGTTTGTGGTGTACCTTCTTGTTTGCCCATGTGCCAAAAAATACGTAGGAAGCACGATGTTTCCTGCGAAGAAACGTATTCTGGAACATATGCGGGCAATCGAGAATAGAGACCAGAATTCACCAGTTGCCAGACACTTTGAAGAACTACATCGCAGTAATCGCAACCTTCTAAAGTTCTTTGTGATTGACAAGATACCACCCATGAAAAGAGGTGGAGACAGAATACGTAGGTTGCGACAGTTAGAGAGTAAATACATTCTTGACCTAGATACTCGCATTCCGGGAGGCCTTAATTCTGAAGAGGAAATGAAATGGCATTTGGGGGAGTAAAATCTGTAACATAAGTGTAGCACAGAGTTGTAGGTACTCGCAGTCTTCTGCGCATGTTTTTAACTTAACAAAGATACTATCACTTTTATCACTTTATCACTTTTTCACTTTTTTGTTTATGTATATTGTTAAGCACTGGCTGTATTGGAACTATAGGCTATGTAATGTCTAGTAGTGATCGAGAACAAAAATGTTATATGTTTCTTCACAGGTATTATCCTAATGGAGAAGAAGGAGTATGCGAAAGTTTCCCACTTGGGAGTTGAGAAGATGTAAAATGCTACAAGGAAGATTATACTGTGACTCTTGTGTATACCTAATGTGAATTATTTTCCCACTTGGGATAAAATATTAATTATTAGTATACTTTGTCTAGTCTTAAGAATACCTGGTATGCAAGGATATTCACTCATCATGCCTAAGGATGGCTTATACATTAATTTGAAATTTACTTTTGAATTACAAACGCATGAAATGATATTTGTAATACTACAAGGAAGATTGCATTGTGACTCTTTGCAATAACAAATGCGCATTGTTTTCCCACTTGGGTTATATAATAACTATCAGTACATTCTGACTAGTCTTAAGAATATCTGGTATGCAAGGCCATTAACTTATCATGCCTAAGCAGGGTTGTAAATATTGACTTGAATTTTACTTTTGAATTGCATACTCATGAAATGATATTTGTGGCATTGTGATACTCGCGAGCGAATTGACTGCTCCAACATGGCCGCTATGTTTTGATTTTGTAGTCCTTTGTTTATTATCACACAAGGAAGTGGTGTGAGAAACTTTATTTAATCATTGTTTTGACAAACACTATTCACCCGTGATCAAGCCCAACCCTCCGTGAAACGCGTTGGGTTGGTTCCGTTGTACTGTGTACTATGCTGGAATAAAAGAAGTATATGAAATACGACATGCTGGACTAATGGAATGGTGATTCTGCTGAACTAAGAGTGCAAGACGCGACTTTTGGAGCGTTGTGTGAAACGTTTTATTATTGGCAGGGAGTCCTCTGACCCTGCGTTGCACCGCAGTCTAGGTGTCCCGGTTCCTTCGGAGGGAGTGAGGTGGATATATATATATATATATATATATATTCACTGAAAAAACCATAGGTTATAGACCATATATAGTTAGGAATTAGCATTTAAAAAACCTTATTTTACTCACACAAAACCATTGAAATTCCATATATAGTTAGTTGTACTAACTATATATCGCGCACCCGCAATCCACTGCTGATCATGTCACATATTACATCATTCATGACATGGTCAGTGACATCACTGATGACATCACTGATGACATCTCAAATGACATCACTGATGACATCACTGATGACATCTCAAATGACATCACTGATGACATCACTGATGACATCTCAAATGACATCACTGATGACATCTCAAATGACATCACTGATGACATCACTGATGACATCTCATTTGACATTACTGATCACATCACTGATGACATCATTCATGTGATAATACGATGAACCTCTTCAGACTCTAATATAACCTTAGATACACTCAGTGAAAACAGACACTCACAGACTGTCACTCATCCATGGAGTTACTCACACACCTAGTCAGTCATGCAAAGAATCAATCACACCTCCATTTCCTCAACTATACAGTTATACACACCTTACTTATTGAAACATATACTAACACATATTTACTCACTTATACAATCCTGGATACAAGTTCACAATGATCCATACAGCCACTCACACATTCACTGGCTCTTATGCACAGTTATTTATTTATGTCAACTCTCACATGTACTGTGTTTTACATATGTACTTACTTTGACATGTAGCACTGAGATATCCATTCACTCACCAATGCACTCATGCACACAGTCAACCGCCCATACAGATGTTTCCACATGCAATTTTGAACCCATACACCTAGTGAATCAACTGCTCACACATCTATGCAGAGAGTCATACACCTCCCAGCCACCCATAAACACTCTCAGTCTCCCATACAAATACTTGGGCAACCAATCAATAACCCATATAGTTAATCATATAGCTACTGATCAACACATGCAGCAGTTTACAGAACAACAGACATAATGATGCACAAATTAAGACAGTTTAGTCACTAACCCATGCACTCAGTGAGACACATTTAATCACTCACTCATACAGTCAGTCATGCACCTACTAAATCCTTTGTTCAGACACTTATACATCCACTCATTCTTCAATATGTAAGACATATTTTAACTTTACAGAAACATACAGTCACTGGATGTTGTCATCAGTGATGTCATCAGTGATGTCATTTGAGATGTCATCAGTGATGTCATCAGTGATGTCATTTGAGATGTCATCAGTGATGTCATCAGTGATGTCACTGACCATGTCATGAATGATGTAATATGTGACATGATCAGCAGTGGATTGCGGGTGCGCGATATATAGTTAGTACAAGTAACTATATATGGAATTTCAATGGTTTTGTGTGAGTAAAATAAGGTTTTTTAAATGCTAATTCCTAACTATATATGGTCTATAACCTATGGTTTTTTCAGTGAATTTTCAAGGTTTTGTAAATGCTAATTCCTAACTATATATGGTCTATAACCTATGGTTTTTTCAGTGAATTTCATTGGTTTTTTAAAAGCTAATATCTGTAGCTGTAAAATGTATTCTTCTTTAAATCCCAAAATATATTTTATATGTTTATTAATAATTTTTTTTTTAATATTTTTTTTTTCTTCGCTCCCGGTTCGCGAACCGGGAAGCTTCCCGTTAGCTCATCTTGATGCCGCGACCCAGTCCGCGAACCGGTAAACGTTCCGTTTGCGCAACTGGCGCGTTAGAAATCAACATCGTGACGCGTCGCGGAAGCGCGACGTATCACGTTGTCGCGTAATGCGTCTTATGACGCGCCGCGTTAGCGCACCCGGAAGTGCTCCGGTACGCGAACTGAGACGCGAAGCGCAGCTCCCCGGAAGCGATCCGCGGCGCGGCGCGGCGCGAAAGCGCGACGTATCGCGTTGCCGCGTAATGCGTCTTATGACGCGCCGCGTTAGTGCACCCGGAAGTGCTCCGGAGCGCGAACCTAGGCGCGAAGCGCAGCGACCCGGAAGCGATCCGGGGCGCGTTCCGCAGCGCGTAACATAAGCGTAAGAGGTCATGTGACTTGTTAATAAAACTTTTCATTGGTTCATTTCACTTTTGGTTTCATAATGATGTAAGGCTAGGTCAGGTGACCTAAAAATAACACTTTTCATTGGTTTAGAACTATTGTTTTTCCCAAATGATGAAAACCCCTCCTTCTTTCCTCACTCTGACTTTCATCTTTGTGAGAGGAAGACCTTTTTTGATAGTTGAGCAATGGCTTCATTAGTTGCTTCAGCTGGTGCACCCCCACCACCACCTCCACCTCCTCATGGGAAGAGAGGACCACCTCCCCAGTTCATCAGCAACACAGAGGAGGAAGAGGATGAACTAGAGGAAGAGGAGACAGAAGGACCACAGTTCTTACAAGAGGTGCCCCGGGTTTCCCATCGGAAAGCCAGTTTTATTTGGCAGTTTTTTTCACTCCCTTGAGGGCAGAAGAAAGTAAATGCTAGGTATGTCACCTGCCTCATTTGTAAAGACAAGTTATCTAGAGGCACTGATAAAAAGTATAGCTTCGGTAACTATACCATGCATCGTCACATGAGCAGGTGGCATCCATTGAACTGCAGCCAAGCAGAGATGCGTGACCTGCAGGATAACCCAACAACAACTCCTGTGGCCAGGTCAACATCACAGATATCGTTGACAGGAGCAGAGGCACGGGAAACCGTGCCAAACATTCAGGAGAACTTTGTTCATATCAAATTTACCTGTTTGTATTGCGGTGCATGGCTGTCATGTGGTAACATGAGCATTAACTTAATCAACCTAGCTTATGAAAATCACAATTGCCCTAACCGCCCCAGACAGTAATTTTTTTTTTTGCTCCTGTTGAGCCCTTTTCAATGCCTGTTTTTTGTTGTTTCCCCTCCATCAAAAACAAAAAAAAACATAAAACTGTTCAAAAAATACAAAAAAAACAAAAAATGTTCAGAAAAAAAAAAAAAAATATATAACAACAAAAACATTTTAAAAAAAAGTTCTTTTCAGAACTACCTCCCCTTTCAAAAAAAAATTGCTAGAATGTTTAGCACTCTGGCAAGCTCTATTTCTTTTAGTTCGCTTCCCCGTTCGCTTCCCGGTTCGCGAACCGGGAGCGAACCAAAAAAATTTAAAAAAAAAAAAAAGAAGAGTAAGTATAAGGGAAGGAAACAGAGAGTAATGTTAAAAGAAAGACAGCTATAGGGAGTAAACCAGAGATACTGTTTAATAGATCTATTTACCGTAGAAAAGATGGAAGAGGGTATAATTGTGAAAAACAAAATAGATAAGGAAGTGAAAGAAAAAAAAGAGAGTAGAACAATAACAAAGAAGAGTTTCTTGGAGAATGTGAGTGAATGTTCAAAATAAGATTAAAACATGTGGAATAACAGAGAGAAAAAACAGAAAACAGAAAAGAAAAAATAACAGAAAAAGATTAATTGAAACAGCAAAGAAATGTAAATAACATAGAGCCATATCATCAACATAGGCAATAAAAGTTTTGCAGCTTTTATCTGCAGAAATGTGTCGCTAAAGCCACTTTTGCGGCAGAAAACTGCCGCTAAAACCACTTTTGCAACAGTTTTCTGCCAATAAAAACAGCAATAATTTTATTGGCTGTGTTCATAATATGCCCCTTAGTGTGCTTCAAGTACACAGAAAAAGCATAATGAACAAGTAGTGAAAGAGTGATCAGTCAAAGACACTAAGAGTAATAGAGACGGAGTAAGTGAACAAGAGTGAGGAACTATGAGAAGAGAGGGACTGAGAAAAGGAGTGGAAGGAGTAGAGTAAGTAGGTAATAGAGAAAGGAATGAGGGAAGTAGCAAAGGCAGGAAACTGAGGGTTAAAGAAATGAAGCTGTCGAACTACTAGTAGGTCAATGTGATAAAAATGTAACGAAAAGAGTACAAAACATTTACCTTATAATTGTCGTTAACTTACTCACTTTTTGTTTTTATACTTTCAATCTGTGAAAGAGAGAACAAACATTTGAAAAATATTAAAACATGTATTTAAAAATTAGAAAAGACAAGGGAAAAGATTGAAGGACAAACAGTTTTTCAACAACTTTGACACTTACAGAAGCTTCTGCTTCTCCAGGCCCCCTACACAGTCCTAAAGATATACATTTTAAACTAACAGTATCTTGATGCAGATGAAGTGAGGCCTATCTTAAAACATGGTGCATCTTTTGCACTGCTGTTGTCTCACAAAAGTGTCGCAAGACACTAACATTTTAAATGATTGTTTCAGGATGCCAATAAGATGTGTCCTATCCAGAGGTTTGTTTGAGGTGAGGCCTACTCAGGGTTCCAAATGAAATTTCGAGTTGTTGAAGAGAACAGAGGACATAATACATGTGAAGGCCTACCAATGAAGTAAGTCATGTCCACTTCACTCTTGAACAAAGGCCAGACCTCTTCTGTGTCCGTGGACAGACCTAAACTTCATCTGCACAATGTCATTCGTAAACTTAGGAAACACAGGTGATGTAATTGAAAAATGTGGAGTTTCTTTTCCTCATTTCACAATCACATCACATGTGTTGCCTTTGGTTAGGTATCTCATAGTGCAGATGGAGTCTAGCATATCAAAGAGTACATAGAAGTTGAGCAGTATATACAACAATTTTGACATTTACGGAAGACTTAGCTTCTTATCTTGTTGGAGATGAAGTCAGGCCTGTCTTGCAACATGGTGCATCTTTTGCATCACTGCTGCATCGGTTTCATGTGGCACGGGTTTTTTACAGCATGACACATCTGCCTAGATGCATCAATTTGTAATTTTGTCGCCTCATAGCAAATCTTTTGCACCGCCGCTGCATCACAAAAGTGACGCACAGTGGCGCAAAAGAGGCATACACCTATCATAAATCTGTCCCTAACATTTGAAATGATTGATTCAGGATGACGATAAGGTGTGGCCTCTCCAGAGGTTTGTTTAAGGTGAGGCCTACTCAGGATTGCATATCAAATTTATGCTTGTTGAAGAATACAGAGGAGATAATACATGTGAAGGCCTACCAATGAAGTAAGTCACTTCACTCTTGAACAAAGGCCAGACCTCTTCTGTGTCCGTGGACAGACCTAAACTTCATCTGCACAATGTCATTCATAAACTTAGGAAACACAGGTGATGTAATTGAAAAATTTGGAGTTTCTTTTCCTCATTTCACAATCACATCACCTGTGTTGCCTAGGCTAAGGTATCTCATAGTGCAGATGTAGTGCAGCATATTAAACAGTACCCAGACGATAAGGTGTAACCTATCCACAGATTTGTTTCAGGTAAGTCCTACTCAGGGTTGCAGATGGAATTTAGGTTTGTTGTTGTTGAAGAATACAGAGGAGATAATGCATGTGGAGGCCTACCAACGAAGTGAGTCATGTCCACTGCACTCTTGAACAAATGTCAGACCTCCTCTGTCTCCAGGAACAGGCCTAAACCTCATCTACACAATGTGATGTGTAATGTTAGGAAACACAGGTAATATAATTGAAAAACTTGCAATTTTTTTTGCTCATTCCACAATCATATCACCTGTGTTTCCTTTGCTTCGGTATCTCATTGTGGAAATGTAGTCTATCATATGAAAGACTACGTAGAATATGAGCACTGTATGCAACAACTTTGACACTTACAGAAGCCTCTCCTTCTCCATGCCTCCTACACAGTTCTAAATGTACATCATAAATGCAAACAGTACAGAATTAATTATACATGTTAAATGGTTTATTTTTGCTGTTCTCAGAATGTATCAAATTTCACTAAAAACAGTGACTTGAAGGTATTCATCATATAACAGCGGGGAAAAAATAACACAATCAAAATGATTGTGTTTAAAAAACCCATACAACATAACAAATCAGAATTCAGAACTGCTTAAAGTTAACTTACTTTCCATGACGTCGAAGGATGTCCTATGAACAGCTTACACTCTGTTGTGCTGTTATTACTTTCAGACCGCCACTTTCTGAAAGAAAACCTCCATCGTTTTGAAAAACATGTTACATACAATAAATGACTTCTTGCTCTCTACCACACGTTTCCACAAGGCCAAATCATGTCAGAGCCATTTATAACTCTTAGAATTCTTGTAAGCCAATCCCGTCATGTTGTATTTCCGCAACTTTCACAATTAAAATGTTGAAGATCATTTTCACAATCCTGGACTAGTAATATCTTCCCCTTCTTGCTCATGTTCTACATTTCCTATGACACTGATACTGCTTACTATGAAGCAGACTTACACTATCTCTATGACTACTACAATTACTTAATTCTCTTGTGGTAAATAAATAATTAATTACCGGTACTATTTTTCAGGATACTCATACAAATAGATAGCTCAATAAATAAGAGTCAAGATACGAGGTAGCTAGAGTATACAGGCTTTAATTAAGCATAAAGGACTGGAACAGGACAGCCTGTACGGGGATGGGATGGCAGCTGCCTGGGGCAGGGACAAAGGAGCGCTAGCTTTTAATAACAGTGCACAAGTATATATATAGTTAAAACATTTACATGGCATTCAATACAATAGGCGTAGCAGTAGGCGGAGTTTGTAGCAGTCGCGAAAGATAAGGCATAAAGTGGGTGTAACAAGAGGTGTGTACAAGGCGGATACATAGACATGTAATGTAAACGTAACAGAATATGTCATAAAAAGGGGCGGAAACATGGAGGGGGCTACCTGAGCAGCTGGGACCTCTAACCTAGTGGTGCGCACAAACTGGCAATGACGTGTTACCAGGAGGACTGGGGGCTATGACTTCTGCGCTAGAAGAGGAGACGAAAAGTCTGGAGTGTCAGGGCGACATGTACCTAAAGCCTATCTAGTATCTAGTGTTTAGAGAACATGTTGATAGAATCCAAAAGTTATCAGGGCAAAGGCTAACAGACATTAAGACTGGTGCATGCATAATCCTATATGTAGTGTGTGTGCAGGGAATATTCTATGAATATTAATACAGTATTTCTCTTACATGGAGACATAAAGGCTAGACCATGACGGAAACTATTGATGCGATTCAGTAGCTTAGGAATGCAGAGAAG
Source organism: Lissotriton helveticus (assembly GCF_964261635.1). Taxonomy (NCBI): domain Eukaryota; kingdom Metazoa; phylum Chordata; class Amphibia; order Caudata; family Salamandridae; genus Lissotriton; species Lissotriton helveticus. The sequence goes on along the minus strand of NC_136059.1, from coordinate 1,594,001,458 downwards.
GAGGGCTGGACTGATAACTAGAAACATAACATACTCTTGGCAGACTGAGAGGCAGAGCCAGGCCGAGCCGGGCACTGTGAGGCATGAAAGTAAGCTAAGGGTCAGGGATACAGGTGGGGGCTGTATTGCTCCTCGGAGAGGGTTCAGGAAACAGGAGCTGAATCTGAGTCCGGGCCCTTTTGAGGCCTAGAAACGGGGACTTTTCAATGAATTAACGTGCACACTGTGAAACGTGGCAACGTAGGTTTACATAGGCCTGATATTCGTTGTATTCACGAAAACTGGAAACTGGCATATTAGAGATGGACACAACTGTAATTGCGTCCGTAATTGATCAGAGGGGAATACATATGCATATTAATCATGCACATATGGCATAACAGGGGGAACACGTAGGCACATACAACATGGCAAAATTTACTTTTCCACATTCCCTCCTTGTGCCCTACGTTTCCATCAGGAAACATCTATATTCATGATACCATCTATCATTTCATACAGCATCATTTGCTCGTCTCGAATTGTCTTGGAACGGGACTTAGGATTAGGAATACAAGAGGTAGCACAAATGCCGCAAATCGCAGGGCCACATTGTAGACAGAGGCAGCAACTGAATATGATCATTACTGCAATACCTAGGAATGACAATACTTTCCATCCCCAGGCAGATATGATACTCCAGAGCCAACCGGACCATGTCCAGGTGCCTGGATTCTGGTGTAACTGATGGGCAATTTTATGAAGTCTGGTTATAGCTGAATAAACAGACGGCGCATTATTAGGAATGAAAATGCAGCAACTAGATCCGATGACTCTACATGCTCCTCCTCTATCGGCCAGTATGACGTCAAGAACGAGACGATTTTGGAGCACGACAAATCTCATAGCAGATTGCTCTTCGGTTAAGTTACCTAGAGCAGAAGTAGTCTCATTCACTACTGCTTCAAGGGTTCTGGTTAATCTACGTATTAACTTACTATTCTGGATAGGGCCTATAAAGAAGAAGAAACCTTTATTAAAATCTTGATATTGTTCTAAAGTAGTTTCAGTTTGATCGACAATTGGGGACTCAATCTCCCTTCTATGTCTGACGTGTACTAGATGTGTGTTTCTGTGATAATCAGATGGGGCTAGGAAAACTGGTGGCAGTAGGAAGGCAATGTAACATGTTCCATCCCAATCGAGGGGCAGACGAACATATGCGGTCTGACCACAAACAAAATAAGAATGACGTGAAGCTTTGAAAATAGATTTCCCACTGTCACTATACTCGACAGTAGTAGTACAATCACTATGTCCTACATGTGCGGAACCATTATTTCTGACACATAATTCGCCTTTGACTGGTAGTACTGAAATAGCAGGTAAGTCTGGAGTAGTATCAGACTGAACGTTCAGGACCATAAAATTCGAAGAATAATTACCTAAATTATAAACTTCATTTTCTAGATCTAACCCTGTTCTATGGGGGAGACCTTGCTTGTCTGGAAAACATGTTCTATTCAGAAGGGACATATCATTTGAGGATGACGTTAACATGGACCATGCTCCACACGAACCATTATGTGAAAACGGATAAGGAAAGAGTGGCAGAACTCCCTTCGGTGTCTGGAAAGGGGGAAGTCGACCACACACCCAACAATTAGTAGCATTGCTGGTCTGGTGTGAATAGTGTAACATTCTGATAAACGTGTTATTGCGCATAGCAAGACGATGAGGAGGCAGATCACTAAATGTGTGCTCTACTGTAGTATTAGAAAACTTATTTACATGAGAAATTGGAAAACATAAATGAAATGCATAACTTGTGCAGGTAACCATCAAACTTAGAAACAATAGAAAACTTAGAAAAACGATACATCGTATAGAGTTTTGACTAACTCTCTCACTGTGGGGGTCTATCTCATACATGTCAGATACCTGTCTAACCGTTTCACCCGAGAGGGACTTAGACAATTAAACTGGCTGACTTATTTTACTAGACCGTAGTTTGGATTTATACTCCTGCTGCGGAGTTTTCTCTAACAGGGAGGGCTTGATTTCAAAGTCAGTAGCGGGACAGTCCTTGAGAATAGGGCAGTCTTTCGAAATGGAACAATCCTTTGAAAAAGTTTTAGTTCGTAGTCCATGGAACTTCTTGATGTGGGACAGGTGGACCCACCCCTTACGGCCTTCCAACTTCACGGCCGTACGGGTGGTCAGAAGGACTAGTTGAGGTTGCTTCCAGCGGGGCTCCAGCGGACTTGAACGATCAAAGTTCCTTATCAAAACGAAATCCCCGGGGATGACCTCATGCGGTTTCACCTCGGTGTTGTCTGGAAATGCGGCGGCAACCTGTGAACGACAAGAGTGTAGGGCAGACATCAAGGAAGCTAGGTAATCTGTCAGCATATTACTGGAAACATCTGTAATACTGCGGGGTCTAGGTGTACCCCACATGTTTGGGGGGCGGCCGAATACGACCTCATAAGGGGACAGACCTGATCTGGAATGTGCGACCATGCGCATGAAGAATAAAGCAACTGGCAGGGCTACTAGCCAGTCTACACCTTTCTCTTGACATATCTTAGCAATTCGAATTTTCAGGGTCTGATTATGTCTCTCTACGAGACCGGCTTCTTCAGGATGGCGTACACAATGGAACTTCCACTGGTACCCTAACAAAAGGGAAACATGCTTCATTAGCTCAGATGAGAATGGCTGGCCGTTATCAGAATACACGACCCTAGGGAGTCCATAACGGGGGAAGAATTCACGAACCAACTGCTTGGCAGTGGTCGCTGCTGTGTAATCTGGAACTGGATATGCTTCTGTCCACCTGGACAAAGCGCATACAACTACGAGGACATACTTGAAACCTCGACATCGCTCCATCTGAATATAATCCATCTGGAGGACTTCAAAAGGGTGGTCAGGAGGCTGGAATCCACCTTGTTCCACCGGGACACTTTTACCTGGATTGAATTGACAACATATCATACAAGTACGGACTTTCTGCTTGGCTGCAGCTCGTAAGTGCTTGTTAAACCAAAGGTTCTGGATACTGTCTAACATAGCTTTCTCTCCTAGATGTGCTGGACTATGTGCGGTATTGATAATGACTTGAACCATAGAGTCGGGGAGAAACCATGTGGCTTTTCCCTTCGTCACCCATCCCTGATCTGTCTGGACCCCTCCTTGTTCGGACCATTTCTTGATTTCTTCGGAAGTAGCATGTAACTGTATGTCTATGACATCTTGTGTAGGGTCCTTAACTGTCATACATGTAGTCGGATCTGGAGTGGATATCTGTGTTTTGTTAACTGGAATGTCGGGAGTCTGAGCTGTAAGCTTGGCTGTTCGATCTGCTAGATCATTACCTTGGGAAATAATGTCTGTAACTTTCGTATGTGCTTTGCACTTCATGATAGCGATAGCTGTCGGTAAATGTATTGCATCTAACAGAGCTTGAATGAGGAGACAATGCTGAATCTTGGTTCCATGAGAAGTCATGAAACCTCTCTCCTGCCAGAGCACTCCGAAGTCGTGTACGACTCCGAATGCGTAACGTGAATCTGTATATATGTTTACTTTCAGGTTCTTGGCACGTATGCAGGCTTGGGTCAGATCAACTAGCTCTGCTGCTTGAGCAGACAGGGTGTCAATACGGTGTGTTTCAATAACTTCGGTTTCAGTAGTCACTGCATACGCGGCTACTAGTTCTCCTGTACTAGTTCTCATACATGAACCGTCCACATAAAGTGTCAGGTCGGGATTAGGTAATGGAATGTCTGTCAGGTCTTGTCTTGGCTTAGTCATAGTGTTAACAACTTCCACACAGTCATGTGTGGCGGGATTTGAAGTAACTGACGGTAACAGAGTAGCAGGATTTAAAACGTTGCAGCGTCTGATTTCTATGTGTGGCTGGAACAGTGTCAGTTCATAACCTGTTAAACGTGCAATTGTCAAGTGCTGAGTCTGTGTTCGGTTTAAAAGAACTTCCACGGAGTGTGGAACTTGTACTGTCAGGGAATGTCCTAATACTATGGAATCACTTTGTCTGATAGCTAGAGCTGTAGCTGCAACTGACTTGAGGCACGCAGGCAAAGCCTGGGCTACTGGATCTAGTGTGCTCGAAAAATAAGCACAAGGCTTGTATTGTCCTGCTTGATCTTGTGTGAGAACAGATAATGCAGTACCATTACGTTCTGTGACAAAAAGCGTAAAAGGCTTACTGTAGTTCGGTGTAGCTAGAACAGGTGCTTGGCATAAGGCTTTCTTTAATTCATTAAAACTAAGTGTATGTTCCTGGGTCCAAGGGAGGACAGTCGCTACTGCTGCCTCCTGTGTCGTTAACTGTATCAGTGGCTTAGCTAGAAATGCATACTGAGGAATCCATTGTCTGCAATAGGAAGTGAGGCCGATAAAAGCACGTACCTCCTTCTGTGTCTTGGGCTGTGGAAGACTCGCTATTAACTGGATACGGTCTGGTGTCAACTGCCTACCCCACTTGGACAGTAAGTGGCCTAAGTAGATCACTTGCTGGACACAGAACTGAAGCTTTGAAGGGGACACCTTGTGCCCCATCTCGGCTAGGAAATACAGGACTATAAGTGACGCTCGCTCGCAAGCACGCTCAGAACGGGCTGTGATCAGTAGATCATCGACATACTGGAGCAAGGCAGTGTCAGCTGGCATGTGAATGTTGTCTAGTTGTCGTTTAAGTGCTTGACTGTAAATGCTAGGACTTTCTGTGAAACCTTGAGGAGCTCGTGTGAATTTATAGCTCCTTCCATTTAAACAAAAACCGAAAAGGTACTGGCTGTCTGGATGAATTGGAACACTGAAAAATGCATTCTTGAGGTCTATTACTGTAAAAAATATAGCTTCAGAATCAATAGCTGTCAATAGAGATGAAATATCTGGGACTACTGGATACTGGGGTATGATACATTTATTGAGTTCTCGAAGGTCAATCACTAATCGATATACTGGAGGTGCATTTGGATCAGTGCGTTTCATGACTGGAATGATAGGAGAATTACATACATTGGAGTCAGTTTCTACAACCACTCCTTGAGCAATAAGCTCGTCAATAATTTTGGATAAGGCTGCTACAGCCTCAGGTGGCAATCTGTACTGTCTAATTCGTGGCAAGACTATACCTTGCTTGAGAGTCACACGATGGGGTGTGATTCGCATAAAACCTACATCAGTTGGACCTTGCGCCCATAAGTGCTGCGGTACATTGGACAATCTTGGATCAAAATCTCGTAATACATAGTGACCTTTAAAGTCCCTTAAAAACAAGCGTATTCCCTCTGGGGAACAGCAAATAAATGCACCTAATTCTTTCAATGTCTTAATACCTAACAAATTTTCTGGACATGACTTCGTAAGTAACAAATCAGTAGTTCGGGACAATGGACCAACTTCTAGAGTAACTGGCTTTGATATCTCGTTTACAATAGGCTTTCCTGAAAATCCAAGGGAAACATTTCTAGAGCCTGAGAGCGCAGCCCCTGGAACCTCGTCATGACTGATAGTAGTCCTACTTGCCCCTGTATCAATCAAAAACGTTCTGTCTTTCCCCAATACTTGACTATGTACATAGGGACCCTCTTGATCTACAGGTATCTCGATGAGAGGCAAGCCTACCTCCCTCTCTAGGCTGTTTCATGAATACGGTTGATACTCTGGATACTCTGACTGAGCATACTGGTACATTTGCTGTGTAACATGCTGTGTTGCAGCGATAGGCTGCGGTGCTGGAACTGTCTGTTGTGCAATCTGTGGTGGCTGAGAAGTCTGTGAAACTTGTTCTTGTCTAGGCGGGCGTGGTCTTTCTTTAGTTTTACCAGTGGCTATGTTGTGTTTCAGAACTGCACACTCGTTTATAAAATGACCTGGCTGTTTACAATAATTGCATGTCCCTTTAACGGGAGCTGCAGGATGACTGGCTTGATTCGGACCCCTCTTCTGACTGTCTTGTGGAACAGATTGTGCAACTAGTACTTTCATTTTCGTGTCTTTCATACGTCTTCTTTCGTGTTCTTGCTCTTCCCTGATTCTGTTCTGGTGATACTGGAGCATCTGTAACATCTGGGACGGGGTACTAGCTTGCCAAGTACTTTCGACTTTCAAAACTCGATTTTTAACTTGTGGACTTGAATTCTCGACTAGTTTAGTAACAAAAAGATGAGGGTATGACTCGCTACTCGTCCTGAGACCACTGTTGATACTAAAACATTTCTCTAATCTAGAATAAAAATCACTAGTGTCTTCATCCTGTTTCTGTTTGCATGCTGAGATTGCATCCCAATCTTCCTTTTTCGTGGCTAATAACCTTGGCAAAACCTGAATCAATAACTCTGGCAATTCTTTACATTTCTCCCCAAGACCGGTACCTGGTACTCGTATTTTATCTTCAGCTTCTAGAGCTGTCCAATCTATCTTTTTCTCTCCCACCTCCCATTCTTTTTCCTTGAGTTTTTCATATACCCCTGCGGGCAACAGGACCTTTAACATTTTAATAATATCTGGATACGTGTATTCTCCCATACGGAGCATGTCTTTTAATTCTCGATGGAACCCTGCTGGATCTTTGTCGTGACAGGGAATTAATTTCTTCATCTCTAAGAGTTCCATCTTTGTGATAGGGGTGTAAACAAATACTCGTTGCATTTCACCATCTGATGTCCTAACTGGGTGTACTTCTCGTAACGGATGCTGTCTATCTATGAAAAATGGTTTACTTTCTGGAGGTGAGACGTGAACAAAATGCGGATTCAGAAACGTTCTATATTTGTGGCGCTGTTCTAGAATGACACTAATTAAATCTGTACCTAAACCTTTCCATTTATACTGGAGTAACTCGTTCAGAACGTCATGTAACGGACCTGGATCAGAATGTTGACCCTCATACAATGTAATGAGGTGCTGGATCATATACATACCCACCAGTCGCTGCTCGGCTGGGGGCAGTTTCAGAAACATTTGTGCCACTATTTCGTCTGGAAAAGTGGTAGAATCAGTAATCCATCGAACTGCTGATCGGGCTAGTTCTTGTTCATGCATGGTACTAAGTTCACTATAACCGATTCGTGATTTCAGAATGTGATCGGTAGCTTGAAATACTTGTTCTAGAGAACCTTGTTCTGATGCTGGATGATGAAAGACTTTCTTGTGTTCTAGGCGTAAATGTCGGTCTGGAAATCTAGATTTACCTAGATACGCTATTCTGGCGGTATTCTCGTCTTCTACTTCTTCGGTAGAAGAGTCGTTTTCTTTCTCGCTTACTTGTGCTGTTTTGCGTTGCACGTGTAACCTTATTATTTCCTTGCGAATTTTCTTGTACATACTCTCTATACTACTGAGGGTCTTGTGTCTACCCTCGGCTATATTATCACTCCACCTTGTCAGGACTTTCATTTCGGTCGGATCTTTAGTCGGACAATCTTGTTCCCTTACTAAACAATTAATTAGAAACTTTAATAGCATGAGCTGGGTCTCAGCTTTCCTTAGAGACATGATTTCGCCAATACTTTCTGGATCATCCCCTGTACGGATGAAACGATACATTCTGTCTAGATCTTCTTTCATATTCGGTAGGGTGTCCAAATACTCGGTCACCCGTCTTACACGCAATGAATATAAAACCATATTATCATCGCCTGGGACTGGATCATAACGGCATTCGGTAAGAGCTCGCCTGATATCTGCAACGGACTGATATTTGGGCGTACGCTGTAACGCACGTTCATGTAACTCGACTAATGTTACACGTTTGTGTGGCGGCGGGGTACCCGGAGGACCTCCCCCCGCGGCCCCTAAACTGGAATCGTCGACTGATACTCTTCGTGCTGGCAGAGTGACCGATGTAGCGGGAACTTGTACTATGGGTTGGACCGGGGGTACCGTAACAGGTGCTGTAACAGGTGCCCCGGTGGCTGGAAGAACAGGAATTACATTATTTACAGGAGCTGGCGGAGCAGGATTTGCATATTCTGGGACTGTGTCGTCCAAATAGGACGAGAGAAAAATATCAGCTGCGGTCGGTTTGTGACGTAGCTTAATCGGAACTAATGGCGGCGGAAAATTACATGGTGCTTCCGGGGTTGCTTTTGGCAAGCCCTCGGCAAGAAGAGGATACATACCCTTAATGAGGGCATTTCTCTGTCTGTCTGACTGTTCGGCTTTAACTCGTTCACCTATTTCGATTAATTCCCTTTCTTGGGCTCTTTCAGAGGATTCTCTACTTAATTCTGACTTTCTGATTTCTTTCTCTGTTCTTTTATGAGATTCTTTGCGCCATAATTCGATGGCATCTTTCTGTGACTGTCTGGCTTTCTTTTTCCATAATGCTTCTTCTACTCGCATGATGCACTCGGCATCCCATGTACCCGATACGGGCCATCTATACTTTTCCTCTAATTCCTTGGTGTACTCCACCCATAAGTCTAGATATAATATGGCACTTATGCCATGCTTATGATACATAAAATGACCTGGACTGTCCCTAGGCGGGACAGGAACTGCTTCTTCGAGCAGACCTTTTCTAGTTCTTAGCTGACGTAATTTTGAGAACAGAGGCATGACTAGACTGGAGTCTGGACACAATACAATACACAATGAACACAATAATAACTGCAATACGAATCATTCATACCACGACGTTGAAAACACATGAAATAACATTTAGAATAACAGTTCGGACAAGATACTACCTGAAATACTGAGAACAGAACACATGAATTTCTCGAGAACAGAACTTACTAGAACAGACTAGATGCACTGCTGAAACAGTACGAAACTTACCGGTCCCATAAAGAGACACGTCAGGACCCGCATCCACCTAAGTGGACACTTCGTGTTGGATCTGTGTACCCAAACCCACGGACCAGAGACAAATTAATTGACCCTGTCTAGATACTACCCCAGCAACGGTACTCACCGGGCAGCAAGAACGGAAGGCCTCGGACTGGACTGGACTGCTACGACGACGGACGGACGAACTTCGGACTTCAGTTACAGGTGGGCCTCCGGATACCTCGGACCTTGGACTCTCGGCTTGGGCTCTGGTTGGGACTCGCCGCGTTCCTCCACCGCCTCGTCTGGATGCTGGACCGCAACCTCCGTCTCCTCCGTGGACCTGAGGGATACTTGAAGCAGAAATATCTGCCGCTGCGCAGGATGGTTCCGTCACGGCTGCAGAGGATCAGGGGGCTTGCGTGGCTTCTCCGGCACGTGGGGAAAGGGCAAGTCCCTATTCGGGCGCCATTATGTGGTAAATAAATAATTAATTACCGGTACTATTTTTCAGGATACTCATACAAATAGATAGCTCAATAAATAAGAGTCAAGATACGAGGTAGCTAGAGTATACAGGCTTTAATTAAGCATAAAGGACTGGAACAGGACAGCCTGTACGGGGATGGGATGGCAGCTGCCTGGGGCAGGGACAAAGGAGCGCTAGCTTTTAATAACAGTGCACAAGTATATATATAGTTAAAACATTTACATGGCATTCAATACAATAGGCGTAGCAGTAGGCGGAGTTTGTAGCAGTCGCGAAAGATAAGGCATAAAGTGGGTGTAACAAGAGGTGTGTACAAGGCGGATACATAGACATGTGATGTAAACGTAACAGAATATGTCATAAAAAGGGGCGGAAACATGGAGGGGGCTACCTGAGCAGCTGGGACCTCTAACCTAGTGGTGCGCACAAACTGGCAATGACGTGTTACCAGGAGGACTGGGGGCTATGACTTCTGCGCTAGAAGAGGAGACGAAAAGTCTGGAGTGTCAGGGCGACATGTACCTAAAGCCTATCTAGTATCTAGTGTTTAGAGAACATGTTGATAGAATCCAAAAGTTATCAGGGCAAAGGCTAACAGACATTAAGACTGGTGCATGCATAATCCTATATGTAGTGTGTGTGCAGGGAATATTCTATGAATATTAATACAGTATTTCTCTTACATGGAGACATAAAGGCTAGACCATGACGGAAACTATTGATGCGATTCAGTAGCTTAGGAATGCAGAGAAGGAGGGCTGGACTGATAACTAGAAACATAACATACTCTTGGCAGACTGAGAGGCAGAGCCAGGCCGAGCCGGGCACTGTGAGGCATGAAAGTAAGCTAAGGGTCAGGGATACAGGTGGGGGCTGTATTGCTCCTCGGAGAGGGTTCAGGAAACAGGAGCTGAATCTGAGTCCGGGCCCTTTTGAGGCCTAGAAACGGGGACTTTTCAATGAATTAACGTGCACACTGTGAAACGTGGCAACGTAGGTTTACATAGGCCTGATATTCGTTGTATTTACGAAAACTGGAAACTGGCATATTAGAGATGGACACAACTGTAATTGCGTCCGTAATTGATCAGAGGGGAATACATATGCATATTAATCATGCACATATGACATAACAGGGGGAACACGTAGGCACATACAACATGGCAAAATTTACTTTTCCACACTCTACATCACTTTTAATCACAAAGCAATATAAAACAGTAGACAGCATTGCAGACTTACATTCCCTCTACTCCATGTTTTGATTGGCTGCTTCAATTTGCTTATAAAAAGAAACTGTTTTTCAGAATTCATTCAAAGTGCAGTTATTTCTCCATGACGTCCAGTGTTATGGTAAGAAGTTATGTCTCTGTACTACACTTATCCTCAAGGCCAAATCGTGTAGGAGCCATTAGAACTTCTTGAAATTCCTCAGAGCACATCCCGAGATTCTTTCCCTAAAATGTTGGTTTTAAAAACACCAGGTAAGAGTTTTTAAGGTCATACGGCAATTTTTTTTTGAAAAATAAAACAGAATCATTGCAGAATGACCAGCCATTTCTAGACTTTAAATAAGCTGTGTAATGTCCTGATGTTATTGAAGGACCGTCATGATATATAATTGCTGCAGTTACAAAAGTCCTTCCTGATATTGACAACTGTGAAGCCACAACATTTTTAATTAAAGTTGTCAATTTTGTTCCATCAGGCCTACATCGTTGGAACATTAAAATAACATACTGGCCATATGTTCGTATAAATAATGTGGACATCATTTCAGATTTACATTGGCTACACTCCATGTTGTGATCAGCTGCTTTTACTAGTTTATTAAAAGAGACTGATTTACTGTCTGGCAAAGTTAAATATATAAATCTTTCTGAGTCTACACTAGTAGTACTTGATACCCTACAGTTCTCGCAGTCATGCTGCCATTGATAAGAAAGCCCAAACAGGTGATCTACATCTACACCTTCAGCATGCAATACATCAAGCATATACATTAAAAACTCCTGACAATCTTGCTGAATATTTTGAGAGAATTGTGTTTGGCCTGAACATCTGTCTAACAGATTTCGAATTTCAGACACACTTTCTATTTTTGTTCTATTAGTGCTACATTTCTCTAACACAGAATTTAACAAACTGCTAAATCTTTGATCAGAATTGACCACAATCTCTTTTTTTACATTTTCTAGAGAAAACAAAACATTAACCACTATATTAGCATAGCAGTTGACACCAGAACGGTTTTCAAATTGAAAACCAACAACATCTTCAACAGAATCCTTTTTGTTTCTGCTTATAATTTCAGGTTCATCGACTTTTCGTCTTTTTGCTACAACCTCCCCAGTATTGGTCACATTTCTTCGTTTCCGGCCTACCACACGTTTCTCAAACAAAGGATATTGAGGCAAATGTGGCGCATACTCTCTTCTTAACCTATTGTATTCCTTAACACAATCTAGATCCGCACAAATGTTTGTGACATCACACTCAATCAAGTACAATCCCGATAAAGTTCTAACTCGTGACAATGCCACATATGCCATACCCTCCTTGAACACAGAACTGCCAATATTCACCAATGCACTGTCTACACTTAAACCTTGCGATTTATGGATTGTCACCGCATATGCCAAGCAAACAGGAAACTGCTTACGGCGAACATATAAGTCTTTTACAAGCAAAAATCTAGCAGAACAACGACCAATTAGCTGTACTTCCTCAATGCCATCAAATTTAATTTTTAAAAATTCAATTCCATCTCTATTTCTGTATTTTACAAAATCAACAACATTACCCATTGATCCATTTACCAGACCTCTTTCAACATGTAAATTCCTTCTTAAAATTATACGGCAGTTCAAGCACACATTCAGAGTCTTTTCAAAACCTGCAGTTTTAGATATAGTCTTCTCTAATGAATCCAATTTTGTTTTCAAATTCTCAGACAAAATAATTGTTGATCCCATATGCCTCTGTCAATAGCTTCCAGTTTCACAATCTCTTGCTTTTCTAAATGCAACATTTTGTTGTTGAATTTGGCACATTCTGCAAGAGTTGGCATCAAACATATTCCAGATTTCTTCTCAGTAATTTTCTGAAAAATATTCTCAGGCACAACATCTTGTTCTGGATATAAATTTGACAGTAATCGTGCATGTAAAGCTTCTTTCCCATGCTCGGTCACTTTTCCAATTCTAACATCTTGTAGAATAGTCTTGTAAACTTCATCCTTCGCCTGACGCATATTTACATGCAGTTCAGCATAATTGAAGTTTAACCATATATTGACGTTGCCAATGCTCCCTAGGCACTTCCTGGTATCTTCATGTGTGAGCATTTTGAACACAGGTTGCCCTTTCACTGGTGTCAGCTGCAGAAGATCTCCGAAAACAATGATGTGTTTGCCACCAAATAACACATCATACTCTGTTTTGAGAACTTCTTGCATTCTCAAATGCACAAAGGCAAGCATGACATTGGAAACCATGCTTACTTCGTCAATGATAAGAAGTTTCATTTTCCTCAAGATTCTTGAAACTTCACAACAAGCATCTCCAGATAGCTTGTGATATTGTAATTTGTTGTCATGCTCCACTGGCAGCATCAGTAAACGATGTAAAGTAATCCCTTTAATGTTATGTGCTGCCAGTCCAGTTGGAGCGGTGACAACACAAGACAGCGATGACTCAGTCCTTTCCTGCAAATAACATGAAATTGCTTTAATAAGGAAACTTTTTCCAGTTCCCGCTTCTCCACTCACGTACAGTCGGACAGGCTTCAACGACGTACATGAGCACTCTTTCTTCTCATGACTTAATCCATGATCAATTTGCATGGTAACTTCGTCATATATTTTCCTCTGCTCAACGTTGAGTTGTCTTTCCAACTCTTCTAAGTTAACCGCATCCTCCTGTGCATGTGCCATGGCTCTTTCCACTTCATTCATAGCAGTGGCAGCTTCATTTTCGATAACAGGTCCTCCTAGTGGATCCTGACTCAATGAAGCAGAACTCTGACTGTCCTGAGAACTGTCTCTGGCAATCTCGGCTGCAATCGTTGCTTCCTGCTCAATTTCCGCATTCAACATTTCTACATATTTGGGAAAAGCAGGACATTCTATGGTCTCCTTGGCAGCATTGAAAGAGTCTTCGTAACAGAGGAAATCTCCAAGCAGTTCCTCTTCTGCACGCCAAGGCTTGAAAAGTTGCAAAAGTGCTAAATAGAAAAACTCCTTTTTTTCAGGAGATTCGCCACTCAATTTTCGATGGTTTACCAAGTGGCATTTTCTTTGCTTGACCAGACATCCCTCACTTCCTATTACAGCATACACTCCTTTCTCAGTATCTTCTTTGATGTTCCTCTTGAATATGTAATTTTGAAGAACCTCATACAGACAAACATTCTCGAGGTGACTGCTTCGATTTGGATAATATGTATCCAACATGTTGGTCTTCAAAATGTCGGTACTGTTTGGCTCCTTTTCCGCCAAATACTCAATTTCCCGCACAGGTTTCAGAACTCGATTACGCGTTGCAGCAAGACCATGACTCGCCCAAACGATACTCCTGGATTTGGCATAGAGACTTGCTGAAGACAACCGGTCAGAACATTCGTAAGCTCCGATTTCTCGATGCGACAACATCTTCAGACTGAAACTGTACAACTTCTTACTGAGGCTCTTTTCATGGGAAATGTCCTCCCACATATCCTTCAATTCTGTCTTCTCTTTTTTGGTGATGTAAGATGTCACATACCGAGCCACAGCCATACAGTTATCAGCCACAAACTGTATATCCATGTTAGCATTCCACATGGACAAAATCACCGGGTTGTAGTCGTTGATGTACTTGGACTCTTCGTTCCTCTTCAAATTGTATGTGTTTTTAGGTGATTTCTTCATCACATTATGTCGCAGCGAAGACATCAAACTGTTTACTCTTCCTTTAGAAATCACCGGTCGTGGAAAGCCGAAACGACATTTGGAGTAGAACTTGTCCTTGTTTCGGAATTTACGACGACAGTACTTTCCACATCGATGGCTTTGGAAACGTAGAACTTTTTCTCTTAGGCTTTTCTTCTCCTTTGCGTTTGGAACAGCACACGTAGAATACTGTTGTATGAAACTCATCACTGAGTCTTCTGGATCCGTTCCAAATTTAGGTGCATCCTTGATCCACAGCAGCATATGTATATGAGGAGCACCTCTTGCTTGGTACTCTTTTCTCCAGAAAAAATCCAACACCTCTCCAAGAGGTGGATTCTTCTTATTCATGATGAAAGACATCATAGCTTCAAATCTATGATTGAAGTACCTGCATACATTGACTGGATCCAAAGAGCACAGTTCTCCGGGTGTCTTGAATTCGATGTTTTCGATGTTTCCATTTGCCTCTCGTAGAAATTCAAGTAAGTCTTCCCAGCCATACTCGGCACAGCTCAGAGTGAGGAACCATGTGGGAGTTCCTAAGTTCCACAGCATACATTTTAAATCACCATGACGACGGTACCAGTACTCATTAGTACCACGCTGACACGCCATGAGATTAATCAGGTGAGAATCCAAAATACTGTCTTGGACATTGACTTTATCCATAAAGTCACTTGCCGAGATGTTTTGCATGTGTATACCACTTTTCAAGATGTGGTTCACTGCATATGACAGTCCAGACAGATCGCTTTCAAACAGGAGATGAAACAAATAGGGAATGCATTGTCGAAACCTAGCATCTCCTGCATACAATCGCAAAGTCCGGTATTCAGAAGCAGGAATTTGATGAGGTCGCTCATCATATCTTCCTCCCTGACCTGTTGGAAAAAGCTGTGGGAAACACCGAGCTTCCAAACTTTCCTCCCAAACACTAATGGGACTCCCTTTGGCTTGTTTCATTTGAAACAACTCAATAGCATTCCCCATGACTTCCTTGGAATGCAAAGGATGAACACTATAATGTTCATATATTTCTTCACTAGTACAGGGTTCTACTTTCTCAATTTGACCAGCACACAAATCGCTATCCTCTTCCTCACTTACTTCCTCTTCTGCAACATATACATTCTTATAGTATTTATTATTTTTTTTCAAATACAATGTTGCCTTTTTAACTTTCCTAACATCCACTAAATCTTGCCATATTTTCTTATTCTTTGTCGGAACCCCATTAACTAAGATAACCAGAGGTTCCTCTTCCACTTTTTCTACTCCAATTGTGTTAATGTTTTTCTTCAAATCTAGAGGCAAATAAACAACTCTTCCCTTTAATCCTCTCTGTAAATCTGATGGAGGCAATTTCCCTGTCTTTGGCTCCATTCTTACAATAGCCTGAAAGGGATGGATACTTTGAATCAAAATAGATTCATAAGTATTTAAATCCTTCAATTCAGAAGGAATCTCAACCAATTCCAGATTATTATGAACTGCTCTAGCAGGCATCTGGTTTTGATTTAATTTGTTACAACAATAAGTACACACACGTTGATCCAATCCCAAATCAAAACAATTTTCTACCATCAAGTATGTTGTGAAATCCTTCCATTCACTATTATTTTCCCTTTCACTTTTTGCATATAAATCCACTAACTTAGTCTGATTCTTATAATAAGTGCGTCGACAACACACACAAGTGAAATTTGGCCTCTCACTTGATTTCACCTAAAACGTCGCAATTTCCCTCTGGAAATTATCTGTACTGGAAACCTGTACACTATCTTCCACATCACCCTCTTCTTCTTGGTCAATTTCAACATTCTCCTCTTTACTTCCAAAGTAACAAAACTCAATTTCTTCACATATATTCTTCACATCTATTTCAGAACCATGCAAAAGAGCAGCACATAATTGTTTAAGCATAATTGCTGGACTCTTAGCATAATACAACATTCTAACTAATTTCCTCACTTTATTATGATGCACTGCTAGCATCCTGAAATGATGAAAAACACTCTGGCATACTCTCCTGGAAAGACAAGCCAGTGAATGACCATGCAAACCTGTCACTTCTCTCACTCTGCAAGGATCTAATTCTTGCAACAACTTCATTTTCTGCTTCAAACTTTTCTTATTAAATGACCGTACAAAATCACAAAGCAAATTGATGGAATCCTGTCGCACACTGCAAATACTACTACACTTCCAGGTGTACACAGGACCCTTAGGACCTCTTCCTAAAACCTCATTACCTAACACCTCTTCTGTCTCTGTTGTCACAAGTTTTTCTTTTTCAACTGGACAACCATCTTTCACTTCATAAGCTCGACCACTGGTGTCAACTGCATGCACCAAATCATTATCCTGGAAATAACTCTCCTCATTAAAAAATGCCTCACAGCTTGAACTATGCATCCATTCTCCAGAAAAAACTTCACAAAAATTACTACGATTAACTATTCTCTTCCATCTACTATTTCTTTTGAAATCATAAATTGCCTTGTTTAGCTTCCTAATTCTATTGATTATCAAAATAAATAACTTACGTTTAATTTCAAATGCCTGATCAATAACTTTCTCAACTATTTTTTTTCTCTTATAAAAAACCACTTTCTGTTGACCTTTCTTAATATTTTTTAACAAATTGCCAATTATCCTGTTGCGGAACATTCGTTTACTAATGTCCCTAAACTGTTGTTTCCTTCTACTATCATGCACAGAGTTATCTCTTGCTCTAGCAGTAACATTTTTCATTGGCCTTTCCTCTCCGTTTAAATTGCTTCTCTTTTTCTGGACTGAAACATTTTCTGTAGTAATATTTTTTTTACTACAGATATTTCTTATGAATGTTTTTGTACTCTTACCCGGTGCTTTCTTGGTGACTTGACAAATCTTTTTGTTAGAGGACTGCTGCTTTTTTTCATTGACCTGCTGTCTTTGACGTTTTGCAGCCTTTCTCAGTCTTTCTTTGGTTGGCATGCTGAAATCTTGAAATGATCTGCAGTTGAATCTGTGGTAAAATATAATAAAAAATGTTATTAACCACTATTACCAAACAGTAAATCAATAACAGTCATAAAAAACTTAACACACTACTTGACATTTTTACATAGAAGATTTTTTAGTGCTTGGCAAATTTAGAATACAGAAATAGCAGAAAAGAAATGGAATTTATATTCATTTTACCTGTGCTGTTTTATATGTGAATCTGATCTAATTTTATGAGCATATTTTAATATTTTATTGAAGACACTACACATAACCTGTTTTTGAAGGTGTCTTTATTTTTAAATGAAACGGTTTACATTTTTACTTTTCATTTATTATAAATTTTTAAAATAAATGTTTATAGTTCCATAGGCTCAAGCACGTCAGCTTCCCATCCTATGTCATACAATTCTGACAAATCTGCATCCTCATCACGTTCTTCTTCATCCTCAGGATTTAAATCATCCAAGGGATCAACATCCACTGATGTTTCAATTACGAGTTCAATGATGAGGTCGAAATCAACTGATTGCTGATTGTCGCTCATGTTGATGTTGTCTTTATCTTTAAAGAAAGATAACAACAATGAGATGTTGCAGAGTAATAGACAAATCTCAGAGATTATAATAGTAAAATTGTTTAACAAGAGTAACATTTTGCAGCTATTATTTAGCCATGTCCAGCGATGCTGAGGAGGTGAAGCCTATGTCCAATTTTTCAGTGAACAGGACTCATCTCTTCTTAACCTTGGATAAGCCTCACCGACTCTGTGTCCCCTGCACATACTTAAATGTAAAGGGGCAGATTTATGTTAACTGGCACATCCCCAGGGATGCACCAGTTAACGTGCACCGCTGCTCTGCCACCCATGGTGTGCCGCATTTACAATCAGATAGGACAAAGCTGCATCAAAACCCTGCGCCTGCTTGAAGCAGGCATAGGTCTTGACGCAGCATTGTGGAGATGGGGCACCCCTGAGCCTTGCTGGAGCTGCATCGCACTTGCGATACAACTCCAGCAATGCGCCACCTTTACGGCACAGATGCGTCACGCATCTGTGCCGTTTTTGCCCCATGGTGCGCCGCATTGTAAATGCAGCACACCATGGGTGGCGGAACAGCGGCGCAGGATGACTGGCACATCCCTGGTGATGCGCCAGTCATCATAAATCTATCCCTAAGCTTCTTATCTTGTTGGAGATTAACCGCCATATGTATCATCAAACTATTTTGCATTTCCTAAATAGCGAATTTTAAGGAATCGCTATTTAGGAAATGCAAAACGGTATGTATGTACAAAATCGGTATTAAATAGCGATTCTTTACCATTCCTAATTTGCGATGAGCAAATTGCTAATTGCAAATTACCCATTCATTTCCATGGGCCAGGAGGCCCATAGGAATGAAGGTGCAATTTGCGATTAGCAATTAGCTAATCGCAAATTAGGAATTTTTCCAAGGGTGCAGGGGTGTCTCAAGAACACCCTGCTGCACCCCTGAAAAAGAAATTTGGGGGCATATGGCGCACATACATGCCCTAAAAGCATGTATGGGCGTCATATGGCACCTTTTGTTTTTTGGAAAAAAAGCTTTTTGAAAAGAATTTGCAAATTACCACCAACTAGAAGTTGGTGGTAATTTGCAAATCCTTACTGACATTTTTTGCATATTTTTTGTTTGCTACATTGCATTTAAGGAATCGCAAAATTTGCAAATCCTTAAGTGCAATTGCAAAATAAGGAATAGCAAATTTTGCTATTCCTTCTTTTGCATCAAACTTGTTTGATGCATACCATTTGTCTAATTAGCATTCGCAAAGGCCGAAATTCGCAGAATTTCGGCCTTTGCAAATGCTAATTAGCTTGATACATATGGCCCCAAGTGAGGCCTGTCTTGCAACATGGTGCATCTTTTGCATCACTGCTGCATCGGTTTCATGTGGCACGTTTTTTTTACAGCATGACACATCTGCCTAAATGCATCAATTTGTAATTTTGTCGCCTCATAGCAAATCTTTTGCACCGCCGCTGCATCACAAAAGTGACGCACAGTGGCGCAAAAGAGGCATACACCTATCATAAATCTGTCCCTAGCATTTTAAATGATTAATTCAGGATGACGATAAGGTGTGGCCTATCCAGAGGTTTGTTTAAGGTGAGGCCTACTCAGGGTTGCAGATCAAAGTTACGCTTGTTGAAGAATACAGAGGAGATAATACATGTAAAGGCCTACCAATGAAGTAAGTGATGTCCACTTCATTGCGCCAGTCATCATAAATCTATCCCTAAGCTTCTTATCTTGTTAGAGATGAACCGCCATATGTATCATCAAACTATTTTGCATTTCCTAAATAGCGAATTTTAAGGAATAAATAGCGATTCTTTACCATTCCTAATTTGCGATGAGCAAATTGCTAGTTGCAAATTACCCATTCATTTCCATGGGCCAGGAGGCCCATAGGAATGAAGGTGCAATTTGCGATTAGCAATTAGCTAATCGCAAATTAGGAATTTTTCCAAGGGTGCAGGGGTGTCTCAAGAACACCCTGCTGCACCCCTGAAAAAGAAATTTGGGGGCATATGGCGCACATAAATTTTAAAAACATTCCTTTACCTCAAAAACGATTTTCAAGTCATAATTTGAAAAACACTGCCCACGGGGAAATGACTTAAAATGTCCTTAAGACACATGAAAGTGTTTTTTTAAAGCCTTTGCAACTTTTTTGGGTCACTTTTAACATGGCTATGTAACTCAAACAATCAAAATCTAAATTTGCCAAGCACAGGTGGGAGCATATTTACAAGGAATTTGCACCACGGGGAAAGGTCTTTTAATTTAATATGGGAAAAATAACATCAGAGACACTAAAATGCCTTATAAAGAAGCATACACCATTATGTCCTTGTCATAAATTTTAAAAGCATTCCTTTACCTCAAAAACGATTTTCAAGTCATAATTTCAAAACACTGCACATGGGGAAATGACTTAAAATGTCCTTAAGACACATGAAAGCGTTTTTTTAAAGCCTTTGCAGCATTTTTGGGTCACTTTTAACATGGCTATGTAACTCAAACAATCAAAATCTAAATTTACCATGCACAGGTGGGAGCATATTTACAAGGAATTTGCTCCACGGGGAAAGGTCTTTTAATTTAATATGGGAAAAATAACATCAGAGACACTGAAATGCCTTATAAAGAAGCATACACCATTATGTCCTTGTCATAAATTTTAAAACCATTCCTTTTCCTCAAAAACGATTTTCAAGTCATAATTTGAAAACACTCCACATGGGGAAATGACTTAAAATGTCCTTAAGACACATGAAAGCGTTTTTTGATTGCCTTTGCAGCATGTTTGGGTCACTTTTAACATGGCTATGTAACGCAAACAATCAAAATCTAAATTTGCAATGCACAGGTGGGAGCATATTTACAAGGAATTTGCTCCACAGGGAAAGGTCTTACATTAAAATGGGAAAAATAACATCAGAGACACTCAAATGCATTATAAAGAAGCATACACCATTATGTCCTTGTCATAAATTTTTAAAACCATTCCTTTTCCTCAAAAACGATTTTCAAGTCATAATTTAAAAACACTCCACAGCTCCTATGCACAAAAACACCCTGTCAGTACTAATACTTCACATTTTCTCCAATTACAATTTCTCAAAGAAACAAAATCTATTTGTAAAACACTTGAGACAAAGCAACATTTTAAAAACACAACTTTCTTCATAATTTTCTCCTTAAAGCACACTATTCTCTATCTAAATTAAAGAAATCTTTTCTCACCTTAGCAAATACTTTATGAGTTTCAAAACAGTCTCAGAAACACACCAATTTGTCTTCAGCAGAGCAAAAGGTATGCACTCCAGTGTCTGCAGCTATCAAAAGCACAGAAATGCTGTAATTCTTCACACATATCTCTCATGTCACCCAATCAAAACTCTTCCCTCACTTTTTTCAAATCAAAACCCTTCCCCCCTCTGCCCTCTCTGCCTTTTTTGCATAGCAACCACCTCTTGGAAGACCTCTGGTGTTTGCAAGTTCACACAACAATGTTTCAATTGAACTCTGAACTCTCAGTGCACCTGCATATCCAGTGCAATCTTTCATTTAATGATTTTTTATTGACCATTCAAAATACATCTTTCAAAGAACTCATCCATGCACCCTAACTTTCTGTTTTCAGCAATCAAAATCAACCAATCACTGTTACTGCTTCATTAACACAGAAACTCCACAATTTTTTTCATTTTAAACTCTTATTTTTTCAACTGCCATTTCATTGCCACACTTCATCTGACTGCAGCAGAACCTTCTCTCACCATGTTTTCTGTCTGGATTGTTGGACATAGTTACATCTATTGGGCTCAGAGGTATGCTGAGAACAGAAATTTACCTAACCTCAATTTACAAGATGTGGAAATTAAGTGGTTTGGCCACAGAGGATTAAAATGTCACCAATTGATACCATTGGTGAAAACCTTTATGCATTTGCCAAAACCTGACCTGTTAATTGTGCACTGTGGAGGTAATGATTTGGACACTTTGACTGGGGTAGGTCTGGAAATGCTTTTAAAGGACACCTTTGAGCAATTGATGGCACTTTTTCCTCAAACTGCCTTGGTATATTCAAATATATGCCAAAGACAGAAATGGAGGTGGTCAAACCAATTTTGTCCACAAATTGAGAAGTCGAGGAAGCATGTAAACAAATCTGTTTCAGCTTACATGAGAGACCATGGAATGGGCTCCATGTACAACAATAACTTACGTTACTACATGCAAGATATCTACAGAGGAGATGGAGTTCACTTCTCAGATGAGGGCAACAGAATTTTCATTCTGAATTTAAGACTGTGCATTGGTACCTACTTATAAGTACCTAAATGTACCATAAACCCAAAAGCTCTTCTCAGAGCTACCCTACATCTGATCACTCACAATTATTATTTTTCTCTAACTTTTTTCACTAATTTTCAACAAAGTACGCTCCCCGGGGCGCTACCCGGTACGCGAACCGGAAGCTAACCTCGCGAAATTTTTTAAAAAAATGTTTTTTTTCGCACATATAAGCCTCCTCAGCCACCCTCAGAAAACCTAGGGGGTCAAGATAAGTCTACCGTGCCCCCTTCTACCCATTCTGAACATTATTTGCCCTCCATCTTGTATCTTAAGTCGACCGAAACACAAAATGGTGGACTCCCGTAACGCTTCAGGTTCGCGTACCGGGGCGCTCGCCAGTTCGCGTACCGGGTCGCTCCCTGGGAAGCGCACCATCAAAAAAGGTGGGAAAGTAATTTACAGAAAAACGACTGGAGACACTCTCACCAAATATAGATTAGCTCATACTACATACCAATCCCTATCATTTTCACAAATTTGATTGAAATTCCATTTAGCCATTTAGCCTGTAGACCTCTCTAAATACTGTGAGGTAAATTACTTCACAAAACACATCTGAAGTGTTGGAATTGACAACCAATGAAAATTTTACTTTCATTTTCTACTTTTTTTACCTGACATTTGATTCGTTATATACCTGAATATATTTAAAGGAAGAGAAGGGAACACAGCCATTTTGACTACTACTTCCTGGTGTACATTTCAATTGGATTTTCACTAATCACTTCAACTTCTTTGTAAAGGTAAGTTGTTATTTTAAAAACTGAAGTATATTGTGCACTATAAGTTAATATGGTAAACTTTTTCTGATAGTTATATACTATCCCTCTGTAGTAGTTATAGATTTAGATAGACTTCTCTGTTATAGTTATGGATGGAGTTAGGCTTCTCTTGTATAATTATGAATTTACTTACGTTAAATCACATACACTTTTTTATATTCCTACTTCCACTCTGATACTATACACTGCCCAAAGATAAATTCACTGATAAAAACTGCCTATCTAAAATTAATCCCAACAGTGCCCTATCTCTACTAATATATATTTTCTTTATCCAAATTTCAGGCAAAATGGAAGACGAACACAAAGTTTCATTTCAAATTGTCCTGCAAGAGAGCAGCCAAGAAATAATTGATCCAAATTATATAGAATTTATGGATGAAACTTGGGACCAAGAACTACTGCAATGTGTGCAAGCAGTAGATGACCTCCTTCAAAATGAGGACATTTTACACCCTCAGAGATTACAAACTATGTTCAATGAAAATAATGACATTTCAGACAGTGAAATGTTAGAAAGTTTATTAAATTTTGAAACACAATCACAATAATAAATAATTGCTTAAAAAATAAAAAAATTAAAAAATAATCAACAAAACCAACAAGCAATTAACATACAGTATTTGAAAAGTCTATCATTCTTTTTTCCTTATAGTACGCTCCCCAGAACGCTTCCCGGTTCGCGAACCGGACGCTCCCCACGCAAAAACAAAAAAAAATGTTTGCCTGCGGGGCCCTTTTAAAGCCTCCACATCAAACCTAGGGGGTCAGGGAGGATCTACTATGCCCCCTTATGGTCATTTGCCCCTTTGTTTTGGCCTCCTCTTGTCTCTCGATCCTACCGAGAGACAAGATGGCGGCCGCTCCGGACTGTTTAGAATGTTGACAGACACCGGAGAGCCAATCAGCTTCGCTTCGCGAAGTTCCGTTACGCGTCAAGTACACGAACCGGAGCGCTGCCCAGAGCGCGCTTACAGATATATATCTTTTTTTGAACGTTAATTTCTCAAAATCCACTGGAGCACATATATTGAGACCTAGCAAAGGCACATCGGGCTAACAGTCCCTACAATTTTGCCAAGTTTGGTGCAAATCCATTCAGCCGTTCGGGCTAAAAGTGAGGCCAACCGCCCTATGGAAATTAACATGGGAAAAACACGTTTTGGGACCCCCCTTTTTTCTTGGCCCCCCCCTTGACAAACCCCCCCCCCAAATTTTCAGGGGCTGCTCAGAAACAAAATGTTCCATTTTCCTGAAAATTTCAGCCAATTCCGTCCACAAACGCCAAAGTTATTAGACATAGAATTTTCAAAAATCCCATAGGGAAAAAATCCTAACTATATATACCTACTGGCGACTGCCAGTAGGTAATATATATATATATATATATATATATATATATATATATATATATATATATATATATATATATATATATATATATATATATATATATATATATATATATATGTATATATATCGCAGCAAGCATACTCTCCAGGTTTCACTCCAGGTGAAAAAGACAGAGATGGACCCAAACGAGTCTGGCAGGTAGATGGTTATTCAACACTCCCCTCTGCAACGCGTTTCGAGCACGATGTGCCCTTGATCACACAGAAAATACAGCATCTGCCGTTGTTTTAAAGTTGCTTAGTGTCCAACCCTTTTGTGAATCACATGACCTCCATCTAATAACATAGAAAAAATACTCCGCCATTTCATAACTGTATACACATATTACGGCTAGTATTTTCTCTTACTCAGGATTTGATATGGCATTTTTCTTTCCGTAATTGTTGTTTTATGATGAGGTTTATGTGTTTTAATTTTCTCAGCAGCATGAATGCTTCAAAGTGCAAATGCACTAAATCAAATTAAATATATATATAAATATATAAATAGCGATAACATCTTTTCTTCATCTGCATATTAGTACACAGTTGAATGATTCATAGGACCCACACACATAATTAATTCATCTGTCAATCAATATGTAAACAAAATAACTGTGCAAAACATCGCAATATGTGCAAAATCCGCAAATCTGGGTCAACACTGAGAAGTAAATTCCTTGTGATAGTTCCTGATGAAATTACTCATCAAACCTCTCTTTTAGTCTGCATAAATGCATTACAAAAATATAGTCATAGCCAACTCACTTCTGCGGGTTCAAGTTGTTAAAGAATGTCTAGATGACGCCTCTTAATGCTAAAAAAGTGGTTTGTAAATTAATAAAGTGCTGCAGTGCTCCTAAAAACCTACTGAATACACCTATAAATACATGACTCAATATTATATATATATACACCTCAGTAAATAAGTCTATAAAAATACCCTACGGTGGAAGTAATAACGGTAAAAAATACAGGAATACTTCAAATTGCATATTCCACATTGTGTTTCAATCATTTGATCATAACAGTGAAAATTGATTAATTTATATCCACAAATCCTATTTCACTCAATCCCGAAAGATGCACCATGTAACCTTCATTGGTTGTAGATATACATCAACACTACCACTTGCTTGTTCAGATATAGCTAACTAAAACCACATTATGTACCCATGCTCATAAATAATTATACAGATCTTCCGTCGTATTCAACCCATTCGGACTTTTGCTGTCAAGCACTAAAATCAGGCGTGTCTCTAATTTTCTAAGGAGCTTTTCTCTATTCCCTCCCCTTCTCAGGGGGGGAACTGCATTGATAACAAAATATGTAAGGCATTTCAGCTCATTGTTGTGCTCAGCCATTGAAATGCCTAGCGACCGGATGGGCATTGCCGTTATTGACTATGACTCTGAGATGCTGCAAAATTCTGATGTGCACCTGCAGCTTGGTACTGCCAACATAACACAAGCCACAGGTGCACGTCAGAACATACACAGCATACTCAGTTCTGCAGCCATAGTTTCCTTTGATCGCCACACTTATATCCGAAAAAAGAGTGTTGTGATGGGTTGTAATAATGCCGAACTTGCAGGCTCGACATGATGAGCATTTGTGGAAGCCTCATTTGGGTTTGAGCCATGTGCTAGTCATGCCGATTTCTGGACTCATTTTGACCAATTGGCTCCTCATGGATCTCGATTTTCTGTATGTGATGGTAGGTGTCTCTGGCAATCTACTTCCCAGGACTCCATCCGTAAGCATAATCGGCCAGTTCTTTTTAATGATTGATTAGATTTTTCTCCCTTGCTTACTAAATGTTGTGATGAGTCGAGGGCTCTCTTCCTCCCTGTTGTCGATTATTTCTTTTGAGGCTAGCAAAGATTCTCTTGGCCTTTCATTAGCCTTGCTCAAAGCCCGAGAAAGGACTGACTTGTTATACCCTCTCTCTTGTAACCTTCCTACCATTACTTTGGAGCATTTTTCTAATTCATGCAGTGAGCTGCATATACGTTTGAGTCTTAATAGCTCGCCAAACGGAATGCTCTCAATGAGGTGTCTTGGATGCCCGCTACTAGAATGCAATATGCTATTGCCAGCTGTCGCTTTCCTGAATAAAGTTGTTTCTTTAGTGTTGTTGTGGACTGAGACTTGTACATCCAAAAATTCTACTTTTTTGTACTTATATTGGATGTAAAGCTAAGGTTACTAGAATTGTTGTTTAGGGTATTCACAAATTCCTGTGCACTTTCCTCATCTCCATCCCATACACAGACAACATCATCTATAAACCTTAACCAGTGACATGCATGATGTATGTTAGGTGTTTTACTTAGGACCTGTTCATCCCACCAGCCAACATGCAAGCATGCCTAGCTGGTGGAGAAACAGGATCCCATAGCCAAGCCCCTTTCTTGCTTCCTAGTCTCCTTACCAAACACAAAGAAGTTGTTATTTAAACACCAGACAATCAATTCACTTAACATTTTGTTATTAGCATAGTATTGACATGGTCTTTTATCCCAAAAATATTTGACAGCTTTTAGTTCTGCTTCATGTTTAATGCTGGTGTGACTCGATGTCTAATGTCAGTAGACACCAGCCGTCTTCCCATTTGATGGTATTAAGTTTGTTCAAGAAATCCCCAGTGTCTTTCACATAGCTAGGAAGGCTGTTGACAAAGTCTTGTAAATAGTAATCAATATACTGGGAGATATGTTCACCAACGCTATTGATCGTGGAAATGATTGGTCTACCAGGTGTCGGGGAGACCAATTTGTGCACCTTTGGGATTAAATACAAAATGGGTATTACCGGATTTTCAATGTAAAGGTAATTAAACTCTGTAGATGAAATCAAACCATCCCTTTTGTATTGGTACAACAATTTTTTTAAGCTTCTTTTGCTTTCTTGTACTCAGTTCCGTTTGATCTTATATAGCATTGTTCACTGCTCAATTGTCTCATTGCTTCCTTAATGTATTCTTTTTTGGGCCACAAGACAATATTTCCTCCCTTTTCCGATTTATTGATTATCACTTCTTGATTCTCGGATAGTTTCTTCATCAGATTCACATATTGTGTTAGGTTACGATTTTTCTTAAGATGATGCTGTTTGTTCACTGCCCGATTCAGTTTTTTCAAATCCTCTACTACGCTTTCATGAAAAATGTCTATGGCGTCTTTCGGCATGATTGGGATAAACGTACTTTTTGGCTTGAAAGGACTCTTTCCTGCTCCCTTTTGTGGTATATTAATTCTTTGAAGTCGATTCTGAGTGTTGGTAACATCTTCATTGGTTGACTGTGATAGATTTGTGGATGATGTTCCTAGATCATGAAGAGTCAGAAAGATTTCTGCATCTGATGCAGGAATGGCCGGGGGTATTGTGCCCATAACATGATCTGTAGTCGATGTTTTTCACTTACCCACTTTACCCACACAAAACCATGGTAGTTCTGCAATTATTGTTATACTTATGTTAAGAAATTATAACTAATGGCCTAAAGTTACTTAACTGTCTTTAGATAAATATAACTATAAGTATAACTATATCTGCTATAACTGCTGAATTTCTATGGTTTTGTGTGGGTAAAACGTAAACCGAAATACAACGCCTCTGTAACCTATATAATATATAATTACTGTATATTATTACAACCACTGCCATTGCACAACCTTTGGCCGTGGACAGTAGAAAATGGCCTCAGAGTCTGACCAACAGGCAGGTCCTGTGGCCAGCTCCCCTGCATGCACCTGCATGCACCCAACCCCATGCACCTAAGCTACGCATGGCATTTGACTGAGCGTGGTGTGGTATGGTGTGTGAGTGGGTGATGTTTCTTTTTCAATTGAGCTTTTGATCCCAGACCTGCGGACCCTCAGAGGATCTGTGTCCCTATATATCCATAATTGTCTTCTTCAATAATCTCCCAAGCTACTGATTTAATTTACACCAAATTACAAGAAGAGATATTTCTTAGCCAAGATCTAGCTTTCTGACAAATTTGATTAAATTCTGTTTAGCGGTTCAGGCTAGCTGTGTCAAAAACTGGAAAATCCCCATAGACATGGCATGGAGAAAAAAGTTTTGGGACCTCCCATTTTTCTCAGCCTCCGCTTGACAGATCACACCAAAACTTCCCATGCAGAACTAGGCAATGTAGGGCACTTTCTTAAAAACCTTCCTGAAGATTCGTCAAACGGCGCCAAAGTTATTAGCAAAAAATGCTTTGTCTATGGGAAACATGTTTTTGTTTTGCCAATAACCTGGGCACTGTTTGATGAATCTTCACAATATTCTCAAAACCAGTTTGCCACTCATTTCAGCTGCTGTCCTGTAAGTTTTGGGCTGATTCATTAAGCGGGTCCTGGGAAAAAGGGGAGGGTCCCAAAATGTTTTTCCCCATGCAATTTCCCACAGGGATTTTGAACACAGCTACAGCCTGAACAGATGTACGAAATTCCACCAAATTTGGCAGATAGGTAGCTCTTGGTGCAGGAAGAGCCCTTTTTGTTATTTGGTGTAATTCCGTTCAGTAGTTTTGGAGATATTAAAGGAAAACTAAAGTTGTATATCTAGTGACACTGACCCTCAGCGAATCTTAATGAGCTCATGTAGCGATCTGATTGGCTGCCAACACTTCAGCCACAAAGTGTTAGCAGCCATCTTTTGACTCGGAATCAACCAAGTTCCAACAAAATAAAGAAAAAGGGCAGTGTAGGAATACCCTGGCCCCCTATGTGTGGTGCTGGACCTTGCCAGGGTCAGAAAGCTTTTATTTTAACTTTTCGCTGCAAAATCGCAGGTTGATCTGCAAAATTGTGGCCATTTTTTTTTAAGAAGCACGGTCTTCCAAGCTTGTATAAAAATTAGCCCCTGGGTGGACCAGGTCCCAGGGGCGTTGCCAATATATTACATTTGGGAGGGTGGCAAACGTGTTCCCCCTCTTCAGGCTCTTGAGAGCCCCAGGGACCAGTACCTCCCTATTTCTTTAAGTAAATAATTTGAGGACCATCCTACTCATGCTCCGAAGATCCCTGGGGACCACCACCTCCTTGGGGAATTAATGGAATATAGGAGGGGGCCTGCATGGACCCTCCTCCTGCTGTTCAGAGGAGCCCAGGGGACCATCATCTCTTGAAGCTTTAAAACAAAATTGGGGATGCAGTGAGGGGCCCCTCCTTCTCCCTGTAGTGCTTTGGGGACCACCACCTCCATGGGGTAACAAATCTAAATAAATGAGGAAGGGGAGGCCCTTCTGACGGGCCATATACAGCACCAGGAATCACTGTCTCCTTTGGGTCGGCCTATGCAATCTGAATGGAGGGAATCAAAGGCACCCAGCTTGTTATTGCACCACAATTACTTAGGAGAAACACTGGAAGTTTCTCTTTTTGTTCAACCCCTTTATGTAAGCAATATTCATGCACTGTAACAATGGCAAATGTATCAGTCTGTCTGAGTACCTACGTAAATAACAAATCAAATAGCACAATTATTTTTTTTTAATCATTTTTTAATGGTGCACGTATCCTAATGTATGGTGTCCTAGCACTTTACATCACATGCACACACTATATATTGCCAATATATCAAGCTTGTGAAAATCAACATGCAGGATTTATTATATAAGACAATGAGGATTACAAACTGCATGAACCTTGCTTTGTCATTGCTGGCAGGCAATATATGTTAAGTCTACATGGCCGGAAGAAAAACAAAGTCAGTGCTTGGGGTTATCTGTATTTCCAAGAGCGTATTACTACCCAAAGGGACCCTTTTCAGCAGCCTTATAATAATGATATATTGAGAAAAACAATAAGGTTCTAAACCCATGTCAAGCAGTTTGCATGCAGGGCTTTGATGTTGGTTCATAGCTCGCTGTGCTGTTAGAAGGTAATAAAATGATGTCTGTATCAAAAGCAGTAACCCATTTACGTAGCGACATAAAATAAAAATCTGTCATTTGGATATTACAATGTGCTTTGTTGAAGAAAATGTAACCCTCTACGCCACTATACGAGTCAAAACATAGACTAGACAAAATAGATCTCTACAGCAACTGCATTAATCACCAAAGTTATCTTACCCTTATTAGTATCCCTTGAGATTGGCTGGGCTCACATATATCTCTGCTGCAAATGCCTTAACCCCATAATATATTTAAAAAGGAGGGCTTTGTGGCCAATTACACCAGAATTGACTTATGGGCCTGATTTAGATCTTGGTGAATGGGTTACTCTGTCACAACAGTGGCGAATATCTCACCGCTGAAATATAAATCCCGTAGGATATAATTGGATTTGTATTTCTACGGATGGGATATCTTTAACCGTTGTGACGCAGTAAACCATCTGCCAAGATCTAAAGAAGGCCCTTACTGTCAAGCTTGTCCTTCTTGCCAATTTTATTGTGGTGCAGTTTTAAAAAATAAATGTATAAGCTTCTTGTCAGATTCTGCTGTCTGTTCATTACTCCATCCTTCGTGACTCCACTTCAATTTCATTGCCAAACACTGACCTCCAATTCCTGGGGTCCTAGAGTATTTTGTTCCAGTTCCAGTGCCGTGCCCTCACTTTATCCTTGGCTCTCTCTTCCCTTTGCCCACTTCAGTGCCGCTCTGTCCTTTGCCCCCTCATACTCAGCCTGCTTCCTGCTGTACCTCAGCATGCCATGGAGGAACGCCCCTGCGTGTGTCCTGGCAGGAGTGGATGCTTCTCCCACTTTTGACCCTTGTGTGCTATGGCTTCTCCAACACTGCTGCAGGCTCCCAGCCCAATACACTCTCTTTTTCTGACCTGGGTGCTCTCGCTATCAAATTGTTACTACCCTTCTTCCTCACCTTTCCCGTGGGATCTCCTGAACTTCCAGCTCATCCTTAATGCTCCTCGTTCACTCCTCTCTATCTGAGTCCATCTCATCCCCCAGAGTAAGGCCATATGTGGTGCGGCACCATTTTTCTGGATGGCACCATGCTCACGGTATGAAGGCCTACAAATCCTCAGAGCAGTGCAGCCTGAAACATATGAGCATTATAAAGCATCAATTGGAAATGTTGTAAACAAAAACACATACAAAGATCTGCCTTTCTGGCAAAAACGCTATATGAAGCAGGCGTTTTTGTGCAGTGCAACTCTCTCCCAAAAGATTTTTGCACAACCCCCAGTGTGATCACATTCAAAATGGAACTCAGAAATCCTCTTATTGGAGGAGGAAAATGGCCCAAGTTGAGAAATGGCTGCCTGATTGTAGTTGAACTTCTGGAGGGGATTAGAGCCATCAATCATTTCTTCAAGCATTGTTGTTATTTGAAAGCCCTTCTTTTTTTAGGCTTAACACATTTAAAATTGAGGTTCTTGCTGTTACCAGCAGCTTTATCTATCCAGAGAATATGCTTGTGACAAGGCAGTTTTAGCACTTGGATCCAGTGAGTGATGTTCAGTCCTAGGGGAGGGGGCAGGCAGTCACACACAGTGCTGGCAGTCACACACAGCACATCGAGAAACCTCCGGTCGAGAGACCAGTTTTGCCCAGTCTGTTAGGTCTTTGGGGGAGGGGGCAGGCAGTCACACAGATGAACTGACACAAGCCATCTCGACGGCTGCTGTGTGCATGGACGGCACAGCTAGATATGCAGAGAGTCCTCCCTCTGTATGGCTGCATGTACAGTCAGACGGCAGGCCGTTCGGGAATGCTTGGTAGGGAGGCTGCGAGGACTTCAAGAGGAGGATACTGCTCGGGACTGTGAGGAGAAGAGTGAACTCACTGCTGAAACCACGTGATCCCTACATCCTATCCTCGTCCCTAAGGCTGCACACTCGCTCCATCTGGCATCATAGCTCATGGTACAAATAACCCTCCCGACTCAGTGTTGGCATGTGCGGTCGCTAGGACGCTCGGAGAGGAGGACTCAACGCAGAACCCGGAAGTCCCCACATCCCATCCTTGTCTTTCAGCCTTCACTTTTGGCTCCACGAATGAGTCGTCGTGCACCCCGCAGTCACTGTTTATGTCCACAGCAGAGCCCTCTTCACCGAAAGGGGAGCGGCAAGCGCTGGCGTAGTGGCGAGCCCTGTTTCGGATATATGGCTTGCATCCAAGCCCAGAAGAAGGGGGCATGGGCACTTGATTGATGCAGCGGGCTTGGTCGGAGACGAGTGACAAGGTCCAGAGTTGCGGTCCTGTGTTAAGTTCGTGAGGAAGAGGTGCGGAAGGAGATAGAACATTTCTTAGTTCTTTCGGCGCTAGCAGAGATTTCAGCTCATTAGAGCAATCTCAGCCTCAGAAACTCCAGCTTGAGGTTCCTCTCCCTCCAGTGGCCATTTTGCCTTTCCTTTTACATGCGCTTTTCTAAACTTTCACAGGACTTGAACATTGTTTGTAGCATGGGAGTATTTTAGAGCATATATATAAACTCATAAATGAAGCCCTGGGAAGGTGGTGGTCCCCGGGGCAACGTGGGGGATTGGGACCCCCTACGCATTTTTGTCAGTGCTCCCGGGACCTGGCCCACCCGGGGGCTTAAATACAATGAAGCGCTGGAGCCCGCGCTTTGTTTTTTTTTTTTTTTTCTCAGCCAGATTCACAACCCCAGCATGAATTTGGCCAATTTAAAAAAGGAATTTGCTTTTTTGGGCCTTGGGGATCCTTGTGGGACCTCCTGAGCAGGCCTAGGGGGTCAGGGTGTTTCTACCCTGCCCTCTTTTCTTGTTTTTTCACTGTTTTCTTGTCACTCGGTTCTACTGAGTCACAAGATGGCTTCCAACACTTCCTGGTTTGGAGTGTTGGCAGCCAATCACAGTGAAGCTTGTGCTCAGGAGGGGTCCCAACTCCACTGCGTCCTTGGCTATCGAAACTTTTTCTTTTTCAAATTTCTCAGGAACTACTTAACAGATTTACACCATTTAACAAAAAGGGCTCTTTCTGAAACAAGACCTACCTTTTTGGCAAATTTGGTGTAATTACGTTCAGCAGTTCGGTCTGTAGCTGTGTCTAAAGTTTCCGATGGAAAATTACATGGGGAAAACACGTTTGGGACCCCCTTTTTTTTCAGCCCCCGCTTCTCGAATCACCCGGAATCTTTCAAGACCGGAGCTGACCGGAGCGTGCCACCATTTTTGAAGATTTCGTGAAGATTGGAAACTAGGTCCTAACTATAAGTACCTACTGGCGACTGCCAGTAGGTAATATATATATATACATATATATATCAACAGCAAAGTTTTACCAATATCCAAGGAAAGAAGGCATGCGCAGTCCCAGCTGGTAAGTTGCATATATTCAGTTAATGAGTAGCACACTCTAAGCGTTTCGACACCAGAAGTTCCTTGTTCATGAGTAAGAAGCGGGAGTCAGAAATGATTTAAATATCACTATTACTGCATAAACATAGAAAAGGGTACGGGATTAACAGTAATTGCAGAGGCCATCTTAGAATATGTCACATCACAGAGTGATAGCTGTAAATGTAACCAAATAAGACCAATATCAAAAAGAGAAACACTTGCGTTGCAAGTACTTTAGAGGACACAGCGGGGATTTGTAGGAAGTCCAGTTTGAATAACAGCTTGTTGCCAGCAAAGCCCCGGCCACTTGTAGAGCTGGGCCTCTCTCACGCTGCTGGCCAGTGCGGAAAGTATCAAAAGGAGAAACACTTGAGTTGCAAGTACTTTAGAGGACACAGCGGGGATTTGT
The DNA here is from genome assembly GCF_964261635.1 of Lissotriton helveticus. Taxonomy (NCBI): domain Eukaryota; kingdom Metazoa; phylum Chordata; class Amphibia; order Caudata; family Salamandridae; genus Lissotriton; species Lissotriton helveticus. The sequence goes on along the minus strand of NC_136059.1, from coordinate 1,593,967,477 downwards.
AGGAAGTCCAATTTGAATAACAGCTTGTGACATGACACGGTACAGCAAAGTTTGCCTTCTTCTGATGCCGCTGATACTGGGAGGTTGCCACCCCCTCCTTTGAAATCGCTGCAACATTCCCATTGGTGGAAATTCAGCTGGTCCTGATTCTGTGTTTTCGGGTTGTGCTGTAGTCCTGGATGTCACAACTAGAGCTCCCAGCATGCACCATCGCTGAGAACATATTCCCTGGAGGACCCCATGAAGCCCATAATGAGCGTAGATGTGACTGGCAAAGGGGGGCTGTGTGTAGGGGGTGAGTCCCGCTTCATTGGTTGTTTCAGGGACTTCCTTGGGTCCCCAGACACTCCAGCCGCCGCAATAGCACTATATATATATCTCTTCCTTTGTCCACACTATGTATTCTTGTATGAAGTTTGAACCCTTTCTATTGTAATGTGCCTCATGAAATTCTATTTGATTGTTAAACATGTCCCTGAAACTCTCCATGACCATTTTAAATTCACCAAGTATTTATTAATTTTATCACAATTTTGGGAGCACTTTTTTGCCATCACTATGTTTGCACTAGTAGCGATTTTTTGCACATGTATAGTACCTACAACTGGCCTTCAAAGTAATCAGCCCACTTGGGCATTATTGCATAAAATTAGGAGTTCATGACAACGGAACCTTAATTTACAATATGTGTTGTACGGAGTTTGGTGTTTTTAATGGTTATATTTTATCTGTATATAACTATTTAACTGGCTTTTAACTTTTATATTATTTTAAAAGTTGGATATAGCCATTGCCATGTTGACTCTTGTAACTATATGCCTAGTTTTTGTAGATGGTACGTTCTGGCTAATGATATCTGTGTATACCAACCAGTATTTATTATTATTGCCTTGGAAACGTGTGCAATTCGGACATTTATGTCGAAATGTAAACGTTTTAACAACATGGAAACACTAATAGTATTTTTTCTGTTTCCATTGCATGTGATGGCACTTTGCACTTTAAAAAAAAAAAAAAAAAAAAAAAAAAAGGGTGATCAGCCCTCTTGACGCTTGTCATGTGATCAAGGCTATCTCTAGCCGAAACGTGTCATGGCGGACTGGTGCTGGGCTAACATACAATAAAAACATTTGCACCTTCTCTGGGTCTCGCTGTTCCTGTTTGCTGTTTGGCAGTGATTGCTGTTGCTGTTTATTTCATTGCGGGAACACCACGTACCTCATATATATATATATATATACATATATATATATATATATATATATATGTATAATTATCAACCACAAAGTTTTACCAATATCCACGGGCAGAAGTCATGCGCAGTCCCAGCAGGTAAGTTGTATTGAGCAACACACGATTTAAATATAATCATTACTGCATAAACATAGAAAAAAGGCATAAGGTTAACAGTAATTGCGGTGGCCATCTTAGAATGTCTCACATCATAATGTGATAGCTGTACTTGTACACAATACTCAAAGTTTGTTTATGAAGGACAAAAGGAAGAACAAAATAAAGCAAACTGGATAAGGTAAATTAATACAATTCTTGGAAGACACACAGACAGCAAACATCAGTATTGCCTTGCGAAGTTGATTCACCTGCCCTACGCGTTTTATGACTCAACACTTCCTCAGGGGCTACGGCATTTTCGGCAGTGCTCAATTGCAACAGTATTTTAAGTGTTCTCCCCGCCTCCGTGGGCGTGGCCACACAGTAGAATGTCAGAGTGTGAGTCTGGTTGCCTTTATTCAATAATAGGAATCTTGCCTTTCGAATTTGCATACTTATGTGATGATGGCTGGGACTATGAATATTGATGGGCTCTCAGCTTTAGGCTGTGCCGATACACGGCAATATCTAATAGTGGCTAATTGTGACAAACTGCGAACTCTGTGTACTTGCAATATTTATTGGACATATTGTGTATATATATAATATATACTGCAAAATTTATTTTCCAGAGTTAAATATAGCGACAGTGATTGTATGGGCAAAGAGTACTGTGCTAAGATGGCCGCCAGTTGAAGTGCAATTTTAATGTCTATGCATACCGTCATCTATGTTGTTACCGGGGTGACGGCAATGAATTTAAATGCCTCCTCGCAGTGATCGAATTAGACACTGATGAAGGAATCTACGAAACGCGTCTGTTTGTTTTGCTGATTAAATAACTGTTACGATACCCCCCTGAGTGCTGGACCTTTGTTTGAAGGAAGGACAAAGTTTGCGCAGCGCAGATATATATATATATATATATATATATATATATATATATATATATATATATATATATATATATATATATGAGGTATGTTGGATTTCCAACACCGGCAGACGCAGCAAGGCAGCCACGCACACAAGCAGGAACCAGCGAGACCCAAGAAGGTGCAAACTTTTCTTTATTCAAATAAAGCCCAGCACCAGTCCTCCATGACGCGTTTCGGCTAAGGATAGCCTTGATCACATGTCAGCGTCAAGGGGGCTGACCACCCATTTAAAGTGCAAGAGTGCCATCACATGTCATAGAAATCAAAGAAATACTGTTGATTTCAAAGCCTCTTAAAACAGAATCACGGCATAAATGCCAGTGTTTGCACATTCAATATATACAGCAAAAACAATCATGATATAATATCAATAAAGTACATAATGCAGACAAAATAATATTTGTAAAACCTCAGTGGATAAAAAGTAAGTTGAATAAGTATTCATGGCAACGGCTAGGGAAAACTTTAAAAAAATGTATATAAAAGTTAAAAGCCGAATAAATATAAATATAAATAATCATATTAATGCCTAAAAATCCAAAAAACCACAGTATATGGGTATAGGTTAGGTCAAATATCTGCGGGAGTTTATACAAAAACATATCTCTAAATCCCTGTTGTCATTGATTCAATACCTTACGTGGATTTAATGCCCAAGTGAGCTATTATGTTAACACTGAGGTTAAAAAGTGCTGGCTGTCATGTGCAAATAAGCAAAGAGTGCAAAAACAGGTTGTGTGGCATTAAAGTGCTACCAGAAACATAAGTGCAAAAAAGTCATTTCATAGATCTAATAAAAGATCAATTTGTAAACTTTAGGTCAAGGAGGGTCCAGGATGCTTGTTAAAATTTCATATCTATGGTCTAAATACAGTGCAAACAGGGCAATCACAGTACTGATGAATAAAATGCAAAGCGCGTACCTGGCAATAAGCAAAGTACTACAGATAGGTGTGGCAGTCCTCCCCAGTGTTGAGCCCCTGCGGTGACTTGGTGTCAAGAGTTATGATATACCGGGTCTCTAATCTACGCAACAAGGACTCTCTATCTCCTCCCCTCCTCTGGGGAGGAACACAATCTATCACATAGTACTTTAATAGAGAGGCATCTTTCCCATGTTTTTTCTCAAAGTGCCTGGCTACTGGGTAAGCCGCATCTGCATTGGTGATAGCACGCAGATGTTGTAGAATTCGCTTGTGGACTTGTGGTCTAGTACTGCCCACATATCTAAGCCCACAAGGGCACTCTAAAACATAAACAGCAAACTCAGATTTACAATTGAGTTTCTGCTTGATTTTAATTGGGAATGGAGAGAGTGGTGTATTAAATTCACTTTTGCTAACACCATGTTTACAAGCTTTACAGGTGGAACACCTAATAAATCCCTTGCTGCCTTCTAACCAAGAACCCGTGGGTACCTCAGGGCTGCATATATGTATATATATATATATATATATATATATATATATGTATATATATATATATATATATATATATAAATATATATATATAAATGCACTAGTTGCAAGGTGTGCAGCTTTGCCCAAAATACTAAAGAAATCACTATGGCCAATAAACAAGTATGAAAAATTCAACAACTCATCAATTGCAAAAGTCAATATGCAATATACATCATTGAATGCCCGTGCTCTTTGAAATATGTTGGGAGCATGAAAGGTTAACTGAAAAAACGTATTCTGGAACACGTTCGTGCCACGATTAACATCGATAGGTGCAACGCAGTTGCCAAGCACATGGAAAAGGAACATCAGGGAAATTGGAAGGAACTCAAATTCTACGCAGTGGAAACTGTGGGAATACACCCCAGTGGTGGAGATCGTGAAAAAACATTGAGGCAAAAGGAATCAAAACATATCCTGAACTTCCGGACCTTAAGCCCGCATGGATTGAACCAGGATGAAGAGTTACATTACCACCTCTAATATGAATAACTGCTGGTTCCCGGACAAAGGACTTTACAATAATGAGTGCTAATAATGGCACTGACCTCCCCCTCCCCAAACCCCCCCCTTTTTTTTTGTTTTTCAGTTTTATAAATCTCTTTTGTTACACCTATTTTTCACAAGTTTTACACAGTGACAGTAAACAATCAGGGTACTGAGTGGAAAGTGAGATAGGCATGGTGATTTTTCCCTATTAAAATATAAACATCAAAGAAAAATCTCCCACTGGAGGGTTGGAATAGAACAAGTTTGAGTGGCTTTATGAAAATGCCCACTAGAGGGCTTAATTGAAGGTTATCCAAATCAGATTATTTATCATATCAATTATAAAACTTTCATCTATAGTTTCCAAACTTAAGTATGAAACTAAGTTACCAATTACAATGTTGTTGATATGAATATTTACCTTGTGCACTACATGTCCCATAATTTCCAGAATCATGAACAGAAAACGATGTCACTGTTTGTATTCACTTTATTTAGTCACTTAAGAAAATGGTTTGTGGTTCATTAACAGTCCCGTGAGCAAGGTCTGTGTACAGGCTGAAACGCGTAGGGTTTTTGTTGCTGGCTGCTGTTATTAACCCCTTCGGCGCTGATGACGGAACCGCTCCGTCATCAGCGTCGGTTGAGCTGTGCTGATGACGGAGTGGTTCCGTCATGGCCCGCCCAGCTCGATAGAACGCTCATGCGCGGCGCGAATTCCGCGCCTGCGTTGAGCGTTCTATTGAGCGGGGTGGGCCGTGACGGAACCGCTCCGTCGCGAGCACAGCTCAACCGACGCTGGTGACGGAGCGGTTCCGTCACCAGCATGCGGCCGCCGCGCGGCCGCCCCAAACCGTTAGCACTGCGGCGGAATAGCCGCCGCAGTGAAGGTGTTAAAGTAAAATCGGAACAGAAGATATCGTTTGGACATCACCTTATTATATGCCAGAGAGTGCGCATATATATATATATATATATATATATATATATATATATATATATATATATATATATATATATATATATATATATATATCGTAAGAATCCTTCAAACCTCCACATGCAGCAGTAACAGCAGCGGCGAGAGAAGAGACAGACCCCACGTAGTCCAGGCAAGATGTTGTTTATTTTAAGTGCCTTCCAAAATGTAACGTTTCGAGTACTGACGTACTCTTGTTCACACACCTGTTCACATATATATATGTATCACAATGCGAGGAGAAACCAAAGAAAAATCTCAATGAGCACACTGATTGATTTTGAAAGGGTATTTAATTTGGTGGCAGAGAAAGACGTATTTCGACCACGTCCATGGCTCTCCCTAGGTCAAACCTTATTTAAAGGAACAAAGCATGTGCATGAACATAGACGTCATGCACTTTACTGCTGGCCCCTGATGAGGAAAATAAATTTCCGAAACGCGTCGGGCCTATTTCAAACACGCAACTGCCCATACCAACTAACGCTTTGGGGAAGGCGCACGCAGGCTCGGGTGCTACCCGCTACTTGGACAACCCCATGGAGCGTAATACATTAGCGGCGGTCCTGCCGCTGGGTTGCACCACCCCGAAGAAACGGGGGCCACGAGACTCGCTATCCAAGGAGTCTCGTATGTGGAGCTGCGTGATGGATGAGGACAGGAGTGATGTTTGGGGCTCATGGTAGAGCCTTGGAACGAGCAGTAATTTGAGAGTGCATCCATCCAGGATATATGGACTACATCTCCCACAAGCACAATATGTGTTTTCATACAGGGAGATGGTAGACGTCATGCACTTTACTGCTGGCCCCTGATGAGGAAAATAAATTTCCGAAACGCGTCGGGCCTATTTCAAACACGCAACTGCCCATACCAACTAACGCTTTGGGGAAGGCGCACGCAGGCTCGGGTGCTACCCGCTACTTGGACAACCCCATGGAGCGTAATACATTAGCGGCGGTCCTGCCGCTGGGTTGCACCACCCCGAAGAAACGGGGGCCACGAGACTCGCTATCCAAGGAGTCTCGTATGTGGAGCTGCGTGATGGATGAGGACAGGAGTGATGTTTGGGGCTCATGGTAGAGCCTTGGAACGAGCAGTAATTTGAGAGTGCATCCATCCAGGATATATGGACTACATCTCCCACAAGCACAATATGTGTTTTCATACAGGGAGATGGTAGACGTCATGCACTTTACTGTTGGCCCCTGATGAGGAAAATAAATTTCCGAAACGCGTCGGGCCTATTTCAAACACGCAACTGCCCATACCAACTAACGCTTTGGGGAAGGCGCACGCAGGCTCGGGTGCTACCCGCTACTTGGACAACCCCATGGAGCGTAATATATATATATATATATATATATATATATGTATATATATATATATATATATATATATATGTCTATATATATATTTCCTACTGGCGATTTATAATTTTTTGACTTCGCTATAACTTTGGCGTCCTTTAATCATTCTTAATGAAACTTTCCAATAGCACTGTCTGTGTGTTGTGGAAATTTTGGGGGTGATACGTGCAGTGTGGACCAAGAAATAGGGGCACAAAATAAGGGGAAATTTGAAATGTTGATTCCCATAGGAACCTTTGGCCACACCTACAGCCCGAACTGCTGAATGGACTTACAACACATTTGGCTCGGAGGTAGATGTAGGTTCAAGGAAGTGCTTTCTGCTTATTTGGTGCAAAAGCGTTCATTAGTTGTTGAGAAATTGAAGAAGAAAATTATAATCATATTCCTGGCTGCTTAGACTTTGTGAAAAAAAGACAATCTTGTGCAGGGAAATGCACAGCTCTGATTGGCTGTCCACATTTCAACACTTCAACCAGGAAGTGATGGCAGCCATCTTGTGAATCGGCTTCACTGAGTCCAAAGAAAAAATGTGCAAATAAAGAAAGGGGGCAGGGTAGGAATACCCTGACCACCAAACCAGGGTCTTGGGGTCCTCCTGGGACACCGCCACAGGATGAAAGCATTTTCTTTCAATAAACATTTTGTCCCAAAATCATGACATTTGTGAATTCATGGCAAATAATTTAAAATGCCAAGAACAGGCTCCAACTCTTGCTTTTACACAAACCCTGGGCAGGCCGGGTCCCCGTGGCATATCACAAATATATGAGAGGGGGCACTGGGCCTCCATCCTCAGGCTTATTCCATTCACGGGACCACCACCTTCCCAGGGCACTTTATATTATGCCCCTGGGCTGAATACAATAATATGGGGAGGCCATGGCGTCCCTCTTCCCTGGGGACTGCCACCTCCAGGGGCTTTTTATATTTGGCATTGGGGGTCTCATGGACCCCCCAGGGATCACCACCTCTCCAGGACCAAACTCTAAAATGGGAGTGGGGCGGCATGGCCCCTCCTCCCAGCCTGTTCTTGGCCCCCAGGGATCACTACCTCCCCAGGGCTAAGTACATTAATATGAGGGGCCCCTTGTTAGAACTGGGGGTCTCTAGTTGGCAATGGTATACACCTTTGACCAAATAGGGACCCTTGCTTCTAAGTCAGGGAAAGGTGATTACACTACTGGATAACCCCTGCTCACCCCCTTGGTAGCTTGGCTTGAGCAGACAGGCTTATCTCAGAGGCAGTGTGTTAAGCATTTGTGAACACATACAGCAATACAGTGAAAACACTACAGATGGACACAATAACAGGTTTTTATAAAAATAAGTATTCTTTATATAGACTTATCACAAGTCCATAAACAACAAAAATCCACAATACTGCACTCACTAATAATTCTTCAAGATGGCAGAAATAGTAAAAAAATAGGTTATTCACGTAAAATTAGTCTTTAGCAACAAATAAACCCAACTGGCATTATCACAAAGTCAAGGCCAAAGAAATCCCAAAGTACGGCGCCGACCTTGAGATTCGTGGCATCGGGCCCGGAGTCAAAACAGACCCACAGAGAAAAGTACCTTGGAAAAGTGATAACAAAGACAGCTGACGGCGTCAGGGTGGTGCGGCGTCGTTGGCACATATGGTGTTTTACTTCGGGGGAGAGGATGTGTCAGTGTCCTGGATGCTTGTGCGGGCAAGGGAGGTATTGGTTCCGGACCGGAGAGGAGGTGATGTCACGATGGCACCGAAACCACGGTTCCGTACGATGTCACCATGTCGATGGATTCTTGAACACCCACGTCGACGATCGGCTCTGTGATGATGTCAGCTTCAGAGTCGATACGGCACAGAAGCAGGCGTCGGGCCGGCATCGCAAGTTTGAGCAGCGCTCACAGCTATGGCAGGCTTACGATGTCATTCGCTGGCGCCGATGTGGCACGGCGGCCGGCGTCGGGTCTACGTTGCTAGTCAGCGCAGCGCTTACGGCTTTGATGAAGATGACGGCATCGCTCGCCAGCATCAGTATTGCAGATTCCTTCTGTAGCACTAGAACAGCAATTTCTAGGTGCAGGCAAACAGAAGGGGGTGAAGTCTGGTATCTCTGAGACTTCAGTCAGGAGGCAAGCTCAAATCAAGCCCTTGGAGTAATATTCTGCATGATAATGAAAGTTCTTTAAAAGTTCCTTCTCCTTTCCTTGGCCTTGAAGAGACAACTGCAGGCCAACACAGCAAACAGCACAGTGGCAGAGGGGCAGTCCAAACTCCTGTCGTTTCCTTAGTTCTTCTCCTTGGCAAAAGGTTTGTTTTGTTCCCAGAAGTGATCTAAAGTCTTGGGGTCTTGATCCCCACATTTATACTCATATTCTTTTTGTTACCTGAGGGCAGAGAGAGGCCTCTGCCTAGTCCAAACCAGTTCTGGTCAGTCATGGAGCACTTTGTTGACAAGACTCCTTCTTTCCTTTCACGGTGTAGGCCAGGGACATCAGACACACCACAGGAGGTGGAGCCAGCATTGTGGAGGGAAGGCACAGCCCTATTCAGGTCCCAGGTGCAACTCCTCCAACCCATCTACATTCAGATCTCTCTATTCAGCCCTGTGCTGACTCACCCTGTCTCCTGGAATCCCCCAGACCCTATCACTCAAACTTCAGACAAGGAATACCCAACTTAGCAGAGGCAGGCTTGAATAGTTATACAAGAAAATACCTACTTTCTAAAAGTGGTATTTTCAAACACAGAATGGTAAAACCAACTTCACTAAAAGATATATTTTATAATTCTGAGTTCAGGCATACTTAACTCGAATTTCTACCTAGGTACCTAAGTTTGTTAGGATTATAAGATGTTACATTCAAACTGTCCATTCTGGCCTATTGGGAACAGGTAGCCTTGCAATAGTGAAAAACAAAAATGGCTGTAATTCACTATTAGGACATGCAACACAGATCAGGGCATGTCCTATCTTATACTTCCAATGCACCCTACACTTGGGCCTACCTTAGGGGTGTCTGATATGAAGAAAAGGGAAGGTTTAGGGACGGGCAAGTGGATGCACTTACCAAGTTGACATACCAGTACTAGACTGCACACAGGCTCTGAGATGGCAGGCCTCAGACACACTTTACACACTGCTTCTATGGGTGGCACAACCAGTGCTGCAAGCCCACCAGCAGCATTTGATCTACAAGCCCTAGGCACACATGGTGCACTGTACTAGGGTCTGACAAGTAAATCAAAAAAACCAATCATGGAGTCACTAATCAATACATCAATTTAACATATTATTATTGCAGGTTTATATGAAGGCTACACGTTGGACTAGGCCCTCCTTATTAACATGTGAAAGAACAGCCCCCACAGCATGCTCTGAAGCATCTGTTTGAACAATGAATTGCTTTGAGAAGTTGGGCTCCTGAAGTACCGGTGCAGTGCACATGGCAGTCTTCAGGGCGTCAAAAGCCTTTTGACAGGTGTCAGTCCAGTTTACTTTCTCGGGCTGATTCCTGAACGTCAGCTCAGTCAAGGGTGCAACAATGTTGCCATACCCCTTGACAAACGTCTGGTAGTACCCCTTGAGTCCTAAAAAGGCTCTCACTTGTGTCTGAGTCTTTGGGGGTTCCCATGCCAGGATGGTATCATCTTGGGTTATAGGGGCGCCACCTGGCCGCTCCCTACCTGGTGCCCCGAGTACACCACGGAACCCTGCCCGATCTGGCACTTACTTAGCTTGATCGTGAGGCTTACCTTTTGCAGTGCCATCAACACTTACCAGAGGTGGCACAGATGTTCTTCCCAACTGGCGCTGAACACTGCATTATCATCCAGGTAGGCGGCACTGAAATTCTCCAGTCCAGCCAACACCTGGTTGACCAACCTCTGAAAGGCGGCAGGGGCATTCTTCATCCCAAAGGGCATAACCCGGAATTGGTAGTGCCCATCTGGTGTGGAGAATGCTGACCCATCAGTCAAGGCGATCTGCCAGTACCCAGATGTACCCAGATGTAAAATCAAACGCGCTGAGGTACTGTGCAGCCCCTAACCGATCAATGAGCTCATCAGCTCTGGGGATGGGGTGCGCGTCAGTCCTGGTGACTGAATCGAGTCCTCGGTAGTCCTCGGTAGTCCTCACACAACCTGAGTTTGGGTATGGCACTAGGCGCGGCAGCCTTTGGCACCAAGACCACTGGGCTGGCCCAAGGGCTGTTAGAGGACTCAATAACCCCAAAAGCAAACATCTTGGAGACTTCCTCCTTGATGTAAGCTCTGAGCTTGTCAGTCACTCTGTAAGCCTTGTGCTTCACAGGAGGACTGTCCCCAGTGCCCACATCATGGACGCACCCCTCTGTGACACCAGGAATTAAGGAAAACAAATCATATAATTATCCCACCATTTGGTGACAATCTTGCTGCTGATCAGGGGTCAGTGTGGCAATGAGGCTGACCCCATCCACTGACCAATCTTGCTCTGTTGCAGACAGTAGGTCAGGAAGAGGCTCTGTCTCCTCCTCCATTCCATCATCTGTCGCTAGGAGCATGCCCACTTCGGACCTTTCTACGTGGGGCTTGAGGCGGTTAACATGCGGGACCCGCAAAGGGTTCGTAGGAGACCACAATTTAACCAAATAGGTGACATCACTCTTGCACTCCACCACTTCAAATGGTCCAGTCCACCTGTCCTGGAGTGCACGAGGCTGTACAGAGGCCAGAAACTTTCTGTCCAGGTTGAAGCTCAATAGAAGTGGCATTGTGATCGTACCACTGCTTCTTTTCCTCCTGGCTGGCTTCCAGATTTGCCTGGGTGAGTTGTCTGAATCACTGAGTCTGGTTCCTGACGGACAGCACGTAACTGTATACAACCTGGGGGGTTTCCTGGGAGATTGCTCCCAGCCTTCCTTGGCCAGACTCAAAGGTCCTCTTACCGGGTGTCCATACAGCAGTTCAAACGGACCTAACCCTAGGGACTCCTGTGGCACCTCACAGTAAGCAAAAAGAAGGCATGGCAAGAGGACATCTCACTTATGCTTCATAGGTTCCTCAAGACCCATAATCATGCCTTTAAGGGTCCGGTTGAATCTCCCAACCAGCCCATTACCTTGGGGGTGGTAAGGAGTGGTGAACTTGGATGTAACACTACACTCCTTCTACAGAGACTTCATATAATTAGATATGAAGTTGGTACCATGGTCTGACACCACCTATCTGGGGAACGCCAAACAGGAGAAAATCCCCATCAGTGCACGTCCCACCATGGGAGTTGTCACTGTCCTGAGCGGGATGGCTTCCGGGTACTGGGTAGCATGGTCCACCAAGACCAGGATAAACCTGTTGTCCATGGCGGTCTTGGGGTCCAGTGGCCCCATAATGTCAATGCCCACCCGTTCAAAGGGGGCACTGACTACAGGGAGAGGTTGGAGAGGAGCCTTTTGCTTACTTTCACTTTTCCCACTTGCCTGGCAAGTTTGATATGTCCTCTTTCACTTTTCCCACTTGCCTGGCAAGTTTGATATGTCCTACAATAAGTGTCTGAACTCGTCCGCATCTGGGGCCAATAAAAGTGGGTGACAAGCCTTTCAAAGTTCTTGTCCTGCCCCAGATGTCCAGCTAAAGGCACACCATGAGCCAAACCCAGTAGGAAGGCTCTGAAGCGCTGGGGTACCACCATCACATGGGCTGACCCAGGCCCAGCAGCCTTAGGCTCGCTATACAGGAGGTCGTTCTCCCAGTAGATCCAATGTGATCCAGACTGATCACCTGCTGCCTGGTTTGTGGCCTGTTGCTGCAAACCCACAAGAGAAGGGCACTTTTTCTGCTCTGCATAAAATTCCTCACTGGAGGGGCCTCCTTCAGCTCAGGCAGGTTCCCCAGTTTAGCAACTTTCTCCCCTATCGGTTCCAGGGCATCCCCTCAAGGTCTGCCTTCTACCGGACCATGGGAGCAATAGGGGCTGGTTTCCTGCACCCCCTACCGCTTGGTGATTTGCGCTATATATATAAATTCCTGTACATTTACATTCTCTGTAAGGCAGGTACCTGGGCCATACTTTCAGGCTCAAGGATCTCGTGCACACCCTTACTGGCTGCCATAGACCGAGTGGTCACACACGCCCACTTAGGCAGAACCAACATCTATAAATGAGCCTTCTTCTCCACCTTAGCCCAAGGGGGGCTTTCCAAATCATTGACCAACAGAAAATAAACAGGCATGGCTGACCTCACAGCTACTTGAAGAGTACCAGAGACCCCCCCCCACTCAAAGGGAACCTGAGCCACCGTGCAGTGTCTCTCTCTGTTGTCAGCGGCAACAACTGGGAAGAATGCATTGGGGACCACCTGCTCTTCAGACACCAAGTGACACCTGACAGCTGTCACACTGGCTCCGGTGTCTCTAAGAGCCTCCACCCTATGGCCATTGATGGTCACCCACTGCCTTTATTTCTTAGTGTTTTCAGGCAGCTGAGTCTTAGGGACCATCTCAAAGTCACCTAAGAAGACAAGGGACATTTCTGCGGGACCCCACCGATCTTGGGCACCCATCTCCTCCCCCCAGGACTACACTCGGCATCTGATTGGGTGGTGTACGTGGTGGCACATACTGACCCTTTTGGAGACACTGCGGATCATACCAATGGTGTCCCACTTGCTTACACTGGAAGCATGTAGTGGGCCCCCTGTGAATAGGTTTACCTGTTGGGGGCTCTGACTTTGTATCAAGGGGAGGCTGGGAACCCTTCCATTGGTTCCCTTGGAATTACTTTGGGGCCCTTTCTGGAACTCCCTTTGTTTACACTTGTCCCCCCACTCTACTGCTGGGGACCCTGCCCACCTTTGGCAGAGTCTCCCAGATGACCCTTGTGGACCCTGCTACTGACCCAGCAGTCCGCTTCCTCAGCAAGCTTCCTAGGGTTAGTCAACTTGCTATCAATAAGCTGCTGGTGTAGCTCTGGAAAACAAATAGCAGATAAGTGTTCCCATGCAAGCAAATCATAGAGCGCTTCAAAAGTATCCACTTTGATACCCTTCACCCAACCATCCATAGCTTTGCAGAAGAAGGATACATATTCTGCCCAAGTGGTTCCATCCAGCTTCTTAAAATTCCTGATACTCTATCTATAGAGTTCTGGGTTCCAACCATACCTTGTCATCAGGGCTTCCTTCATGTGGGCATAAGACATCCCATTATCACTGGGTAGGTCTAGTAAAGTATCCCTCCCTTCACTCACAAAGCTGCCCCACAACCCAGCTCCCCAATCCTTCTCAGGGACCTGGTGGGCTAACATTGCTATCTCATAGGCTGCAAACCACTGCCCAATATCCTAATGTTTATGAAAATCTTTGATGACATCCTTGGGGATATATACGCTGCCTTCTGAGGCACACATGGCGTGCTGCCACCAGAGGGATTAATCTCTAAGCCCTGTGCCTTGATCTCTAATTCCCTCGACATTATTTCATGTTCCATTCTCACCCTCTCTCTCTCCAAGGACAACCTGATAATCTCTATTTCCCTCTGAACCTCCATCTTAAGCTAAGCCATCTCCAGCTTGTGTGCCCTATTTCTCTACCTCTCTTCCAGCTCTCTAGGGGACAGGTTTGTGGAAGAGATGCTTTTGCCAGATGGGGACGGTACCCCTTTCATAGCTGGAAACACCGGCCTATCCAGTTGCTCATCTGCATCCACAGCAGGCTCCACCACCAGATCAGGGGCATTTCTTGCTTCTACCAAGGCCCTTTTGGTAGTCATCCTTTTTGCAAATGCCTGGTGTAGCAACTTCCAAGTTATTGCAGAAATGCTTGAGCTGTTTCAAAGTGTAGTTTCAACCTCTCTTCCTCAAAATCTAGATCCATAGATGCACCTGATGCTGGTTTATTCATGGCAGTAAGAATTGGCTGTTCTCAGGAAAAATAACAGTCCAAGGAAAATAAATTCTACCAAAAAAAAGTATGTGGTTGCGTTTGGTCTGCACTCACTAGTAGTGTACACCAATTACTGTACGAGTCACAAATGCAGGTACAAATCCTCACCGCTGACCACCAATGTTAGAACTGGGGTCTCTAGTTGGCAATGGTATACACCTTTGACGAAATAGGAACCCTTGCTTCTAGGTGAGGGAAAGGAGATTACACTACTGGATAACCCCTGCTCACCCCCTTGGTAGCTTGGCACGAGCCGACAAGCTTATCTCATAGGCAGTGTGCTAAGCATTTGTGAACACATACAGCAATAAAGTAAAAACACTACAGATGGACACAACACTGGTTTTATAAAAATAAGTATTCTTTATATAGACTAATCACACAACCATAAATGACAAAAATCCACAATACTGCAATCACTAATAATTCTTCATGATGGTAGAAATTGTTAAAAAATAGGTTATTCACTTAAAATTAGTCTTTACCAACAGATAACCCCAACTGGCGTTATCACGACGCCAAGGCCAAAGAAATCCCAAAGTACGGTGCCGACCGTGGGATGCATGGCATCGGGCCCGGAGTCAAAACAGACCAACAGAGAACAGTAACTTGGAAAAGTGAAAACAAAGACACTCACGGCGTCGGGGAGGTGCGGCGTCACTGCCGCATTGCAGCGTTGGTTCCTTACTTCGGGGGAGATGATGCGTCAGTGTCATGGATGCTTGCGTAGGCAGGGGAGGCGCCGGTTCCAGACCGGAGAGGAGGTGACGTCATGATGGCGCCGAAACCACAGTTCCGTACGATGTCACAATATCGATGGATTCTTGACCACCCACGTTGACGATCGGCTCCGCAATGAAATCAGCTTCGGAGTCAATACAGCACAGCAGCAGGCGTCGGGCCGGCGTTGAAAGTCGGAGCAGCGCTCACGGCTATGGCAGGCTTACGATGTCGTTCGCTGGCGTCGATGTGGCACGGGAGGCTGGCGTCAGGTCTACGTTGCAAGTCGGAGCAGCGCTCACGGCTTCGATGCAGATGACAGCGTCGCTCACCGGCGTCGTTATTGCAGATTCCTTCTGTAACACTAGAATAGCAAGTTCCAGGTGCATGCAAACAGAAGGGGGTGAAGACTGGTATCCCTGAGACTTCGCTCATGAGGCAAGCTCAAATCAAGCCCTTGAAGTAATATTCTGCAAGTTGATGTAAGTTCTTTAAAAGTTCCTTCTCCTTTCCTTGGCAATGAAGAGGCCACTGGAGGCCAACCCAGCAAACAGCTCACTAGCAGAGGGGCAGTCCAAACTCCTTCAGTTTCCTTGGTTCTGCTCCTTGGCAAAGGTTCATTTTGTTCCCAGAAGTGATCTAAAGTCTTGGGATCTGGGTCCCCATAATTATACTCATATTCTCTTTGTTCTCTGAAGGCAGAGAGGCCTTTACCTAGTCCAAACCAGTTCTGGTTAGTCCTGGAGCACTTTGTTGACAAGACTCCTTCTTTCCTTTCACGTTGTAGGCCAGGGACATCAAACATACCGCAGGAGGTGGAGCCAGCATTGTGGAGGGAAGGCACAGCCCTATTCAGGTCCCAGGTGCAACTCCTCCCACCTATCTACATGCAGATCTCTCTATTCATCCCTGTGCTGATTCACCCTGTGTCCTGTAATCCCCCAGCCCCTGCCACTCAAACCCAGACAAATAATACACAACCTAGCAGAGGCAGGCATGGTTAGTTAGGCAAGAAAATACAGAATGTTAAAAACCAACTTCACTAAAAGATGCATTTTATCATTCTGAGTTCAGATATACTAAACTCAAATTTCTACCTAGTTCCCTGAGTCAGTTAGGATTATAAGATGTTATAATCAAACTGCCCATTCTGGCCAGTGGGGAAGAGGAAGCCTTGCAATAGTGAAACACAAAAATGGCTGTAATTCACTATTAGGACATGTCACACACATTAGGGCATGTCCTAACTTATACTTTCAATGCACCCTGCCCTTGGGCCTACCTTAGGGGTGTCTGATATGAAGAAAAGGGAAGGTTTAGGGATGAGCAAATGGATGCACTTACCAAGTCGACATGCACACAGGCTCTGTAATGGCAGGCCTGGGACACACTTTACAAGCTGCTTCTGTGGGTGGCACAACCAGTGCTGCAAGCCCACCAGCAGCATTTGATCTATAAGCCTTGGGCACACATAGTGCACTGTACTAGGGTCTGACAAGTAAATCAAATAACCCAATCATGGAGTCACTAATCAATACATCAATTTAACTTAGGGAGCACTTACACTGTGGCACTGAATAGCAGTGGCACAGTGCCCAAAGCATCTAACCAGCAAAACAGATCAAAAACAGAGGAGGCAATCAGTAATAAACGGAAGGGAGACTCATGCCAATTATACCAGGTCCAACACCCCTCCTCCCAGCCTGTCTTTGGCCCCAGGTATCTCCACCTCCCTGGGGCAGGCTCTAAAAAAGAAAGGAGGGGGCAGAGGGACCCCCTTCCTGGAGCCATACATGGCACTGGGGACCACCACTCCCCAGGGCCGGCTCCAGCAGTGTTTCCAGAGTGGTGGAGAATGGGGAGGTGGCCTCTGAAGACCTCTCAGCAATCCCACTATGAGGGCCTTACTGGATGTAATAGGAGGGCTTGTTGGCCCCCAAAGAACCCTCTGGAGCCAGGTGGACTTCATTCCCAAACCATTAGTGCGCCAGGAGGTCTGTTTTGCGCGGTGGTTGAGAAAAGGGGTGATGCCTCTGACTACCTCTCAGCAATCCAGCTGTGTGAGTCTTACCGGAGGTTGCAGGAGGGTTAGTTTGCGGCCAAGTACCCTCTGTTTACTACACTTAATCTTGTGACCCAGGACACAGGCTGCAGGCATCAAATGGTTAGGACAAGATAAGGCCAACTTTCTAAAAGTGGCTTTTTCCAAGTTGTGACCCAAAATCCGGCTTTAACATTTTAAATCATATTAAATTACAATTATTTTAAGTGTCAACATGACATTCCTACCTGCTCCAATCAAAATGTTATAATTTCTCTATCACCAGCATATCCTGATGCTTATTGTATTTTTTTCGTTCCCACACGGTCACTATGTATCTAGACTTACATTTGTAACTCATGCTGTGACGGATGTGCTAATGCTGTTAAGCTCTCTGATTTGGGTCAAGTTTGCGCTATACAAAACTCGAAGAATAAACAAATACAATTTTAAAAGTAATAAGGTAACTCAATGTTATCCTCTTGAGAAATGTAGGCCTCTTAAGAGCAAAAAACAATTTTGGGATTTTTTCACTACCAGGACTTGAAAAAAGTAAAAGTACATGTCCATCTTTTTAAATATACTGCACAAGCCCTTTTTTCACTGGGTAACATGGCGAGCAGTCCAAGGCTTCTCAGGGAGGTAATGTGGTGAATACAGTTTTCAAATAGCATGTAATGATGATTGCCCAATCCTTTCCTTATCTTTTACAAAAGAGAAGTTCTTTGTTATACCAAAATGAAATACCATACAGAGGAAGTTTCCATTTGACAATATGGTTCCATAACTTGTGCTACGGAGCAAATAAGCAAAAATGTATCAGGTTAAAGATAATCTCACATGTGCATATTCACTGTGATTAGCATAAGCAGACCTCCACACCTCCAAAGTAACTTTTCCTAAAGCTGAGAGGGTCCTATGGAACGTTAAGCACAAGATCAAGGGTATGGGAATAACTTCAGTATAGCAACAACAAGGTTACCTATTTAACCTCTACATTGAGCCCTTTGCTCAAGCCCTAAGAGAGGCGAATAATATCCCGTCCTTCAGATTCGGTGAGTGGGAAAGGCGGGTTGCGCTATATGCGGATGACATTCTCATCATGACATCTGACCCAGACCTTGCATTTCCCACAGTCATAAAGAAAGCGGAGGAATCTGGTAAAATATCTGGGTATGAAGTAAATGCCAATAAAACTGACATCATGGTTTGGAACACCACCACTTCACATCTAGCCGTGATCACCTCCATGAGATACCTTGGGGTTAGAATCATTAAGGAGATGGGGAAAATCGCTGATTTGAACTTAGATCGGGTTTCAAAGGAATGCCATAAACTACTAAAATCTTGTGCTCATCTTCCCTTATCTGTTTTGGGGAGGACAAACTTCATAAAAATGTCCATCCTCCCGAAATATACGTTTCTTTTTAACTCTATTCCCCTGTCATTTGATCTCTAAAATCTTAGACAAATGTCAGCGAGACATTAATTCATTTATATGGAATTACAAGACTACAAGAGTGGCATGCAAGAAGTTGAGGCGAAGAAGGGAGAAGGGAGGGCTGGCTCTACCTGACTTGCAATATTACGCATGGGCCTTCCAACTCTCATTTTCTAGAATGCTCTTACCAACTCCTATAGATCCATCCCGCGGGGTTATGTTCAGGGCCATGCTAGAAGGAGCCGATCTACCAGCGGACGGCTTTCTCTTCAAGTTTGGGGACCACAAATTCTTTAAGAAGGTGAAATTAAAATGTCTACAATCTTTGGCTAAGAGTTGGTCAATAATTCGTAAAAAAAATAGGGATAAGCTACTTTTCAAATCAGGCACCTATGTGGGACTCACCAGGCACTCCATTATGTCTTAAAGATAGTTTAGCGAAACCTCTTAGGGAGGCCGGGATAGTGCTCTGGGGAGACTTGCTGTCAGGAGGTCCACTGATTTCCTGGGACAAGCTTTTGGAGAAAGTTGGGCAAAGCCTCTCAAGGTTTAAATATTTGCAACTGAACAGCTGGGCCCAAGCACAAAGTAGGAAGGGGGACCCCCTTGGTAAAATTAGCAACTTCGAACAGCAGCTGGTGAAAAAACAACAGGGTGGCAAGGAGATATCAACTTGGTATTGGATGGTTTTGGAGGATATAGACGGGGACTTTAAACTTCCTGATGAGCTATGGGGAGGAGAGACTGGGACTCAATGTGAGCAGCTGTGGACTGATTTGTTTAACCTTCTTTATAAAACAGTGAAACCAGCCTGGTTAAGGCGAAAGCATCTCTTCACGCTGCATCGAGCTTACCTGTCTCCTCTAAGGTTATCCAAGTACCAGATGGACAAAAAATGCAACAAATGCGGCCTGCTTGAAGCTTCAGATGTTCACATGTTTAAAGACTGTCCAGCTATTGCGAGCTTCTGGGAGGAAGTAAAAGTCTCCCTCAATTCCATCCTTAAAACATCATTGAACATCAAACTCCCTTTAATTATGTTTGGTATTGACGATAAAATCCCTGGTCAAGCAAGATCTTTCCTTTTTTACGCTATCCTATTGGCAAGGAGACAAAGTTGTATGTTTTGGGTAGATTCAGCGGCCCCAACACATGCTGGTTGGCTAACATCCTTTTACCATGTCTCCAGGGTGGACTTGGCCAGATCATGCCACAAACAAAAAGTAGCCTTTTGGGAATTGTTGGTACAGTGGAGTTAGGATTTCCGGGTTTTTATATATTTTTTTTCCCCCCGGGTCCTATGATTATGCCTTACTGCTCCACAGACCTCTGTTTCGGGTTCCCCTCGAGAAAAAACTGTGGTCTAATAGGTGGAAAAAAACACTTTAATGGAGTCATCTAGCTAGCCCTGTAAAAAGTCGGAAACTTCTTCCGCCACTAAGATACAGTTATCTTGCAGTAAATGGGATGAGTTCAAGGATCCAAGGGTGTAGCCTCATGCAGGCAAGAAAAGGTGGCTGGGGTTTCCTACACTTACGGGCTAAGGCAAATGAGGACAAAATAAAAAAGGTTACCATCACTTGGTCTTTATTTGAAGTGCATACACAACAGCCTGCCTTCCTTCGTTGTTGTTCAGGAGCTCAATGCATACCATGCTTGATCAGCAGGTGCGGCTTTAGGTTCCAGCATGAGTACAGGCCTAAAGCAAATACTTCCCTCCCAAAAGAACAAAGAGCTCACTCTTCATTATCTTTCTTTATTATTCATTATTGGTCTTTGATGATCTCCTATGACTAAGCAAAGTTAGCAGAGGACATTCTGTGTCAGGCGCATTCATTTTAGGCCACAGACATGGTCATGGTCTCTCACTTTTTCATTCTTCTTGGTTGATCCAGCAGACCTGTTATGGGTTAAGCAGTCATTGCGAGACAGTCACCCTCTCCATTACTGTTTGGGTGGATGGAAGAAGCTGCTGGGGTTGGGCTTGTTATTGTTGTGATCCTTACTTGGTGTGTCATCCACAGTTATCCTTCTCACAGATTACGAGGGGTGTCGGGATGGATCAGGCTCTTTTCCGAATGGGTTGTGCTGGGGAGTGGCAACATATGCTCTGGTTCCGGCGGTGTGGGGTGGGGAGTTGGGATCACAAGTTTGTTCTGTTTCTTCTTGTACTGAGTTTACTTGTATGTAGTGAAGCACATACTTGCCCCGTGGTTAGACAAAATGGTAAACCTTACAATGGCAATATCGTACAACACCTTTAGGTTGATATTGTGGAAGGTGAGTGAGATGAATAAAAAAAAGTGCTGTATTCCACATAATCCACAGTTTATCTTACCACAGGAACCGCACCTCTTGGACAATAGCTGTACCATTCTCACACTCAATGTTGACACCAGGGCCTATCACTCCGTTTACTCTACCAGTCCCCATGGAACTTATTTTCTCATTCACAGACACTTCCCACTACAGATCACCAGAACCCACCTAAACAAGAGGGGTAATTTACTGTGTTTGAGGGTGCCCTGAGGGAGACTAAGTGGATCAGCATGCATAAATCACCGGCTGAACTTCCACCAACTAACAAAACACCTATTCTCTGCCTCACTCTCCCACATCCCTGGATCCTCTGTAGCTCCTTCACCCCAAAGTCCTGGATCAACCTCCCCTTCACCTCCAGGCCTCATTCTCTCTGCTGGAATTCCGAAGAGCACTCAAGATCTGCTGTTGAACTGAACACTCCTTTGCAGCAGAGTTTTCAGTGCCTGCATTCCCTTGCGGGTGATTAGCCACGCTTTAGAAGTCTTGTTTGATTGATTGCTAACCATTGCCTGAAGACAATACATACAAAGGTGCATCCATCTTGCCCCCAAGAGGATTTTAGACAGCAGCATGTTCTTGACAAACGGTCCTGAAAGGATTTGGGGATTTATATTTAACAATAAAAAAGATTTGCCCCAGTTAACAGTACAATATTCCACTGCAGGTTTCTCAATTGCTCCGCGAAAGGCCCATTGCATGATTGCTACATTTTGAATTCTATTACCAGCCTACTTTTGCTTTATACTATGGAAGGGTGTCTCAAAGTCCTTACATGGCTGAAATTTTAGGTAATTTGTTTCTGTCTACACAATGAATGTGTTAAAGATTTTCAATAAAAAAATTAAGTATAAAAGAAGAAAATGGTAAGAATCATAACCTTTTGGCAAACTGATGTAGAGCTGTCACACAATGAAATATGGCATATTAGCAAGAATACACAAATGTTCAGCTCTCAAATGAAACAAAAATCTCATGGTTGGAAGAAGGAAGTGAAAAGGCAAGAAGTGATGGCTGTCCTAGTGCTGCCCAGACTATTTGGCTTGAGAACAATTTATATTGAACAATTTTTGTCAAGTAACGGAAGGAAACGTGTGTGAATTAGCAACAAGTAATTCATTATGCACAGAAGTAGTAATGTGAAAAATTAACACGAGTTTTCTATAGTGCCTCATATTAAACTTTTTTTTGTGTTATATTTCTTTAATCATCATTTTCCATAATAAATTACAGAAACTGTAGCATAAACCGCATATTTATAATGAATACATAAACAAGTCCATTAAAATTACATAGTACTGTATCTTGTATGTGGTTAACAAAGAATAAATTCATTTTAATATAGAATGAAAGAGAGTGGTAAAAGTGAAATATACATAACATGATTAAGCTAAAATTGATCAGAATCTTAAGATGCTATATAAAGTAGATATAAACATTCAATATACAATTATATGCTTACATAAATTAGATCAGATACAGCCTAGTATTCAAATAGGACCATTTATAAGCATGAGAAGAAAACTCCCCTGACTCAAGAATGTATGTATAAGTTGATAAAACATGAAAAATAGGTTTATGAAAGGCAATTACAATACTATATATATATATATATATATATATATATATATATATATATATATATATATACTTATTTCTCGAAGATTAGTTTACACCTCCAGTATATGTTTTAAATTCATTCAACCATCTTTACTGTATCATTGCTTTTAATGTACATTCATATCTGAAAAGGAATATAAGATAGATAAATGTGCATGCGGAAATCAAAAGGAGAATGATAAAAACATATATGAGTGAAAAAATCATTATATTATACAGTTAAAAATCTCCAATCCTATTCTTGTCTATATTAGTCACTTTCTAAACGTAGGAAAGGATCCCAGATTTAAATATGTCAGTCTGATCTTGAATACTGTAAATGACTCTCTCATGGGAGGCTGTGGGTATCATGGCTACCATCCAGGCCACTTGTGATGGTGGGTTCGGTGACGTCCATTGTCGTAATATACATATTTTAGCTGTGGCTAACGCAGTGTGCATAAGATGGCTTTGTGGTTTTGAGATGTTCGGGAATCTCGAAAATCATGTGAGAGAATGTTGGCATTTGTGAGTGGGAGATGTAAAGGTATTGTTTTATGTAAGACCTGACCTATATAAGACCAATAGGACTGAACCTTACGACAATTGCATATAACGTGAGTCATATCACAGCCAGCTGCAGCACATCTCCAGCAGTTGGTGTGTGGAAGTAATCCTGCACTATGCAATTTTACCGGTGACCAATGCCAGTCATGAAGCATTTTCAATAAACAAAATTTCAATCAGCCTCACAGACACCTCTAATAACATGTTCTAATATTTCCATCCATTCTCCATCTTTGTAATACACCGATAAACGGTTTGCCACTTAATACGAAGATCTCTTGATAAAGGCTGTGAAAACAGATGTGATGTAAGTGTCTTGTATAAGCCAGATGTGAGTCCTTTGTGTTTTCCCCAAGTATGCAGATATGATACTATTGGTGAGTTTTGCAGTAACCAGAGGGTTGGTCCTAAACTCTTATTGAGGGAGTTGCTAAGTTGTGTATAGCGCTTGCTGCATCGTAAGATCAAACTCTAATGTTAATTGCTAAAAAGATTTGAGGCTTTCATCATAAAGAAGTTGGTCTATTGTGAAAATGTCTGCTGCTTTCCACTGGGGCAAGGACAGTGTTTTTTCTTTAATATGTATACCTGTATTATTCGACTCAGTGGCTTTCTCAGGTATACGTGGAATAAAAGCCAACAAATGATGCACCCTTTGCCAAGTTTTGCGCATTGTAGATAGCAATGGATTAGTAGGATCAAGGAGGCTTGTTCCTGTCCCATATATGGCTGAAAGACCTACTTCTGTAGATAGCTGGTACCCATTGTGGTGTATCGGGAGTATCCGACATGCCATTTGAGACAATTGCAATGCAATGGTAAAGTGTTCTATCAATGGGAGGCTCAGATCTCCATTAGAGTGATGTGCTTTGAGCTTTGTAACAGCTAAACGGGGTCTTGCTCATCCGTATACAAAAGATTTCATCTTAGAGTCTATAAGGCGTAATGTGGACAAAGGAATCTGAAGAGGGAGCATCCCAAGGGTATGAATAAAACATGGAAGGGTGACCATTCTCACAGTTTGTACCCTACCCCACATGGATAATCCCAGTATCTTCCATCCTTCAAAGTCGCGTTGCATCTGGGCTAGTAAAGGGTTTAAATTATCTACAATCATTTCTTCTATTACCTTATTCACCAGAATACCCAGCTATTTGAGACGTGACGGTTGCCAGTGAAAGGGATATCCTTGCATAACTTCTATTATGGTCCCATCTGATATGGGTAGTGCTTCACTTTTGTCCCAATTTATTTTGTATCCAGAAAAGGAGGAGAAATCATCTATGATTTGAAGTACAACGGTAGAGTATGGGGCAGGTCAGCGATAGCGAGCAGAATATAATTAGCGTATAGATAAAGTTTGGATTCTACCACCGGAAGATGAATGCCCACAATGTTGGTTGATTGATGAATTGTGGCAGCTAGAGGCTCTATAGCCAAGAGAAATAAAAGAGGGGAGAGGGGACACCCCTGACGAGTTCCTCTGCGAAATGGGAATGAGTCTGAAACAAAGCCTCCACAATTACCTGTGTTGTGGGGTTCTCATATAGCAGTCATACCTTGGCTATCAACTGATCTCCCAAGCCGAATCGTTTTAAAACTTTGAAAAGATATTCTCATTCAATGCGATCGAATGTCTTTTCCGCGTCAAATGATAATTCCAGGGCATCTTCCTGAAGGGATCTGGCGTACCAAGGTGCATGAGCCAAAGTGCGCACATGATTCCTAGAGGAGCACCCTGGCACAAATCCCACTTGTGTATGATGAATTAAGGTGAGCAAGACTTTGCGAAGTCGAGAAGCTAGAATACTAGCAAATAATTTGATATCACATTTTTAGGAGCGAAATAGCACTGTAACTTCTGCAAAGTAATGGGTTCTTCCCAGGTTTAGGTAAAACTGCTATTAGTACATTATTAGAAAGGCATTCTAAGGAGGTTTCACAATCCACTTCTTGAAAAGCGACGTGTGAAGAGTTTATTATCCCCTCACCTGCCCATCATTAAAATTCAGCTAGAAAGCCGTCTTCACCTGGAGCTTTATGATATGGGAGTTTAGCTATTGCTTGCGAGATCTCTTCTTTGCTGATCTCTACCTCAAGCAATATTCTTCCTTAATCTGAGAGGTGAGGCAGCACTACTCCTGCTAAAAAAGAGATCATCTTATCCCAGTCTATTGGAATCACCAGGGTGTACAGCGATTTCTAATAAGAAGCAAATTCATTAATATTAAACTGGGGTCCAGTCAACATGACTCCTTCAGCTGATTCTATGGATGTATGACATTACAACGCATGCCTTTACATCGCACGCCTTTACAACGCTGTTTTTACAACGCATGCCTTTACAACGCATAGTGCTTTGGGGCGCTGGATAGTGAATAGTTTAATTTACTATTCCAACTCCAGTCCCTGTGGATAGTAGGGAAGGTGTTGGATAGTAAATTAAACCTATTCCCTATCCTAGAGCGCCCCCCAGTGCAATGTGTTGTAATGGTTTGCATTGTAAAAGTTGCGTCGTAAAGGCACTGCGTGGTAAAAGTTGTGTTGTAAAGGATGTTTCCCGATTCTATGGTCGATATGGCAATAGCCGCCTCTCTTTGACCTATTCATAGTGTTTCCCTTTCATTGTTTGTGAAGCATACTCCGCCGTAGATGTAAAAACAATTTTTAATGCCATACAGGTTTGCTCTAAAGACTTGTGATGCTGTATAGTTGGTGTATAAACGTGTATATGACTAAACTGCCTGTTCCAGCTCTTTTTGTCGAGCAGCGTTTTGTTTATTGCCTTGTGCTGTATCTCTCATAAGTTGGCCCCATATTGTAGCCTTGGCTGCAGCCCAGAGAGTTCTACCAGAGCTCAAAGATCCATGATTGGTGGAGAGATAGTCCTGAACATGATCCCGTAGCTCACATTTGCCCTTGGGAGTTTTATGGCATTGAATATTTATGTATTCATCTTCAAAGTACTTTATTCGGTTAAAATTAATAAACATAATAGCATACAGCATAACATTTCATATACAACATAGTTTTACACATAATTCCCTATCCAAATCAGGTTTCCTTGTGAACAAACAATAAGAAATTGATCCAACAAAAGAGATTTAACAATTTAAAAACAATAAAAAGTATAAAAGGCATGTAAAGCTATGTTTGATCTATAAAGAAAAGAACACTTGGAAACATCAGTTAGAATTCGAATTCATTGGATTTGGCATCGCCATAAAGTACTTCATAAAGACGGTAATTGGGACGATATCCTTATCCTATCAGTTCAGCATGTGTAAGCCATAGAGTAAGTCATAACGGTTGAAGGTAGGTATGTAATGTGATGTGAAAGGCGTTTATAAAGCGCAACATACACTGTACAGTTTCTTGGTACAGTTTCCTGTAACTGCTCGGTAGGGGACCTCTCCCACCCTTCAAGTAGTTTTCCTCTACACTCCATCTTGAGGGTGGCGGATAAGCGATTCTGGGATAAAAATCGCACAGTTCCCTTGTTGCTATTGGCCCGTCTCCTGTTTGTGGCTGCCACCTACGAAGAAATGGGACGACCTGGTTATCCCTGAAATTTACAATTACCAGTTCTCCAGCTAAGTCCTTGGGACGGGATCCTACCCACCCCACCCTTCTAACATTTAGGATACTACCATCAATATGTGGTGGAAGGGGTCTATTTTTGGTTAACCAAAATGATACCTTGTTTTTAAGGTCCTGATAACCTTCAACTTTCCCGATTGTAAGCTTTGGCACTCCCGAAAGGACACACACAAAAGGTGCTGCCTCTGGAGGTAGGTTTATACAATGAATTTTTCTTTGCATATTACCCTGATTAGCAAAAGACCCCTCAGAAAACGTGGCTACGTTGATCAGTCCTGCTCTAGGAGCAGAACTCGGTACTTTTGGTGATTCTTTGAGTACTTCCTTGGCTTTTGAAGCTAAAAATCTAGTAGCGACTGGTCGGTATTGGCCCATTTTGCTAGGCATATTGGAGACAGCTAAGTTCTGAGTTTGCTTGTGCCCAGACATTCTATTTGTAAGCATGTTTGCCTTGATGGATTCTTCTATCATCGTGACCTTTTCCCTATTCTATCCATCCTTACTATCAACGGGGATATTAAGGTTTTAACCAGTTCTTCAAGCTGGGCCAATAGTTCGGATGGTAAAATAGATACAGGAGTCTCCAATGTTGGACATGCCTTAGATATTTCTGGAGTGGTGGCAATGACCAGTGGAGGACTTGAGTTTATTTTCTGTTGTTTCGCTAGCCTCCCTATGTCTTCCGCACCTTTATGCTTTCTGTTGGCAAGAGGGACCTGGGGGGGGGGGGGTACTATCGGTTGATTGTTAACTTTGTCTGTTATTGGGAGGTGGGGTTCCAGAGGACTTTTATTTAATTGAGGTGATGCACTAAACTGGGGGCTTCTATTCTCCATGGGGCTTGCCGGAGCACCAGATTGCTCCTTTTCCTGTTCTATTGAGATGTACCTGCTGTTACAGATTTCATTTAGTTCCCTCATTAAGGAGGAGTTAGCTAAATCTGTTGGCATCGTGGGGGATCGTATACTGGGTGGAATTTCTGTGGCAAGACTATGTTCTACTCTCTCTATTGCCGATGATACCCTGGTTAGATAGTGGTCCAAAGTCCCCTTGATTGAACCGTTCTGAGACAAAATTTGTTTGGCGGCCCCTTTAGAAGACATGGTGCAACTGACTATTGAGCAATACACAGTGAAAAAGTCAGGTGGGTATCTTAATTACCAGTATTTTGTCCCTTTAAAGAAACCAAAAGAGTTCGTAGGTAGTCTCTAGGTGCGTATACCTTGGGTCGTATCCTTTGTCCCGCAAAACCAAGAGAGGTTGCCCGACCCGACCTCCTCTGACCTCTGATGGCCGCAGATGGCCCGCCCTTTGCCCGGGCTTCTCCCAGCGCCGACCTGCGCGCGTTCCCGCGACGCGGGTACTGGAGTCCTTTTGAAGCGCCTCCTGGCGCAGGAATTCCGTGTGGCGGCGTGTTCCGCCGCTAGGGCGTCTGGGTAATGTAGTTTTGGGACGATTTTGCCCCCCTCGCACTGCGGCCGCTGGTCTGGGTTTGCGGCGGCGGAGGGGAGCGTTGGAACTGCAGTGGTCCCTGTAAGCTGGTCCACCAAGGTATGCCCCCAAAAGATTTCAGTTCCCCCGCTCCACCGGTGCTGGAGTCTTTTTGAAGCACCGCCTGGCGCAGGAATTCCGTGTGGCGGCGTGTTCCCCCGCTAGGGCATCTGGGTAATGTAGTTTTGGGCCGATTTCGCCCCCTCGCACTGCGGCCTCTGGTCTGAGTTTGCGGCGGCGGAGGGGAGCGTTGGAGCTGCGCTGGTCCCTGTAAGCTGGTCCGCCAAGGTATGCCCCCAAAAGATTTCAGTTCCCCTGCTCCACCGGTGCTGGAGTCCTTTTGAAGCGCCTCCTGGTGCAGGAATTCGGTGTGGATGCGTGTTCCGCCGCTGGGGCGTCTGGGTAATGTAGTTTTGGGCCGATTTCGCCCCCTCGCACTGCGGCCGCTGGTCTGGGTGTGCGGCGGCGGAGGGGAGCGTTGGAGCTGCGCTGGTCCCTGTAAGCTGGTCCACCAAGGTATGCCCCCAAAAGATTTCAGTTCATGTATTCATGCGCCATGGCTTACGTCCTGGGTTAGCCAATCCCGCTTGCAGAGATAATAGGACTGGGGAATGATCTGAGATTGACACTTCTAAAATACGGAATTCCTGTACTAATTGGACCACACTTTGGGAAATTAAAAAGTAATCCAATCGAGAGAGAGTTCCATGAAAAGGGGAAGAGAATGTGTATTCAGTGTCAGCCGGCTGAGAAAGTCGCCAATGATTGTATTGTTTGACACCTACTTCTGTTTGCACACGGTTCAGTTGGAGAAAAAAGTATTTTTTGTACCTTTAGGGGCATAAACTGAACCCACACATATATAGGTTTCACCTATTTGTAGTTTGGCAAATATATATCACCCATTTGTAGCTGCCCATGTCTTTGACACCACAACTGGAAGAGATTTATTTATTTTATTTATTTATTTTAGGACTTGTAAAGCGCATAGCTGCCACAGCCAGCGCTATCAGAACCCCAAGGACCAGAGCCAGTTAGTAAGTAGTGACAGATATGTTACTTGTAGGGAAAAAACAGGTTTTTAAGGTTTTACGAAATGCCAAATGATTTGACATTACTATCATAGAGAAAGGGAGAGAGTCCCAGAGTTTTGCGGCCAGAGAAGCAAAGGAGCGACCACCGGCCCTCGCTCTCCGGATGCCTGGGACGCGGACCAAAGCAAGATCAGCAGAACTAATCGGGCGGCCCGGCTCATAGTACTCCAGCAGATGGAATAGCCGTGGCAGGGCTTGTCGTGTCAGAGTCTTATGGGAGTAACACAGCGCCTTGAACTCAATTCGCCGATCGACTGGCAGCCAATGGAGTCTAGGAAGCACATGGGCAACTGAGTGCGGTCTAGGCAGAGCAACCAAAAGCTGAGCCGCGGCGTTCTGGGCCCTCTGAAGGCGTTTAATGCTCGCTTTGTTGGCGCTCAAGTAGAGACAGTTAGCATAGTCCAGTCTGGACACAATAGATGCCTGGATGATAGTCTGTCACACCTTAGGGGGAAAGAACCCGAGCAGTGGTCTAAGACCACGTAAAATGTAAATGTAAATGTAAATGTATTTCGATTTATATAGCGCACTAATCACCCAGGGGTCTCAAGGCGCTTGCTTAGGGAACCCGTCCTGGTATTCCCCTGTGAGATACCCCGGCAGGGTATTCACAAGGTGAAAGCCAGGCATCCCGCCGCGAGGGGCCGTAGTGGAGATTAAGCAAGCTATTGCCCAGAGTCGCAGAGTGTGACCCCGTGAGTTGAGTAGGCACCGGAGCGAGAATTGTCGAGTCCGTGGAATTTTTGAGCCCGAGACCCGCCGAGGCGGGGAATCGAACCCTGGTCCACAGCTGATCTCAGCTTCCGGGTCTGCCGCCTCTAACCACTGAGCCACGCTTCTCCACAAAGTCCAAAGCAGGTCCCTGCGACAGACTTTGACTGTTTTTCAAATGACATATTACTGTCGAACCATACGCCCAGGTTCTTCACTGCCTCTTTGGGGCGAGGGGCGGGCTTAAGGTGATCCGGCCAGCACTGGTCGGACCACAGCTCGCGATCCCTTCCAAAGAGGAGAATCTCAGACTTGCTGGCGTTCGGCTGTAAATAGTTAGCCGACATCCAGTCCGATATTGCCAAGAGATCGTCCTTAAACTTGACCAAGTTGTTGTGGCACTTCTTCGAGAAGGCAAACACCAGTTGGGTGTTGTCAGCGTAGGACACCAGGGACAGCCCCCTGCTCTTGGCCACCTCTGCCAGGCGTCTGACGTACAGGTTGAACAGCAAGGGACTCAAAATGGAGCCCTGCGGAACTCCCCGATGTAAAGCAGCCTCCCGAGAGTGGTATGGAGGAACTAGGACCTGGAAGGACCTGTCCTCAAAAAAAGATCAAAACCAGGCCAGTGTCAGGTCTCTCAGTCCCACTTCCTTAAGACGGTTCAAGAGGATCTCATGGGAGACCGTATCAAAGGCGGCACTAAGGTCCAGGAGGACCAGTGCCGCTGAGTCCCCCGTGTCCAGACTCCCTCGAATGCTCTATGATACGGTAAGTAGGTCAGACTCAGTGCTGTGCCGTGGCCGAAAGCCATGCTGCGTTATATCGAGAATAGCATTCTGCTTAAGGAATCTGGCCAGGATAGAGTTCACATGGGATTCCACCAACTTGGCCAGAAAAGGGAGCTGGGAAATCGGTCGGTAGTTCCCAGGGTCACTCGAGTCCAGAGTAGGCTTTTTTAATAATGGGACCACTTTGGCATGCTTCCAGGCCCGGGGGATGGAAGCTGAGCTCAAAGATAGATTAACCAGCTCATACCGGGGAAATTGAGGAGTATAGTTGACGAAGAAGGGCAGGTGGCAACGGATCCGCCGGGGAGCCGGATCTAATTTTAGAACGCAAGGTCTCGAATACTGGCAGGGTCAGAAGAGGAAATGAGGACAGACTAAATGCCCCTGAGTTGCCAGGTGCGCCTGACAGCCCAGCTTCGGAAGGGGAAGACATCGTCGGTAGCCCCCATAGATCAGCTCCACTTTACTCAGAAAGAACTGGGCTAGCTCATCGCATTGTTGATTAGAGTTGATGGAAGAAGCCCTCTTGAGCCCTGCACTCTTCATATCGTTAAGCAGCGAAAAGATAGTTTTAGCAGGGTTTGAGCTGGATAAGATTGTATTGGCCACATAGTCAGCACGGGCTCTGCGAATACCTTTGTGGTACTGTTTGATGGCTGCCCGATACTCTGTCTTAGCTGACGGCTCGTAGGAGCGTCTCAATGCTCGTTCTAGCTGCTTACAATGTTTTTTCGCCAATGTGAGAGATTCAGAGAACCAAGGATTTGTAGGCCCACGGCTCTTACCCCCTCTTCTGGCTGGAATACAACTGTCCAGACCCACTAGCAGCCAGTCTTGGAGACACAAATTGGCCTCCTCCACATCACTTGGAAGTTGAGGCCGGTGCTCAGTTAGCCAGCTAGAAAAACGTCTGGGTCCAATTTGTGCCAAGGACATTTAAGCGCTTGAGTTACGTGCGGCTCTTCTAATTTGCCCTGAGATTGCAGAGAAAATGAAACCAGAAAGTGGTCAGTCCAGGCCTGAGCGACCGGGGGGGAACAGTCAAAGAGCTAAGGTTAGAAAAGATGGGGTCTAACAGGTGGCCCGCCACATGGGTGGCGTCAGGAACGTGTTGCACTAGCTGGAAGGCTTCCTAGTCTGCCAGGAAACACGCAACCTCAGCATTTCCCCCACTCTCTAAGTGAAGATTGAGATCACCCAGAATGGTAAAGTTAGCTGACTTGCTAGCCAGAGACCCAACCGTACTTAGTAGGTTGTCCCTGAACAAGTTGGACGGACCTGGGGATCTATAGATTAGCAGGCCGGATATAGTGAAATTGTGGGTCAGATGGATTTTGAATAAAGCACTTTCGCAGCCTGCGAAGGTTTCCTTGCATAGGCTGAGAGAGTAGGCCTCTTTGGTGATTACTGCAATACCTCCCCCTCTGCCCCCCTCTCTGTTGATTGCCGCGAGTACATACCCCTGTGGCAACGCTAGCCATGACTCTGCCACTGAGTCGTGAGTGAGCCACGTCTCCGAAAGGAAGAGGGCATCAGGGGACTCATTGACCAGGAGATCAAGCACCTCCGCATGATGTTTTGCCAACGAGCGACAATTCAGGCTCAGAAACCTGTAAGTCATATGGCCGACAAGGCGTCCAACCCTCTCGGAAGAGAGCAGCTGAAAAGGGCAGAGTTGACAATGAAAGGAGGGATCATTAAAAGCCCAGGGTGAGGAGGGACAGTTAGAACTCAGGGAAACGAGCTCTTCCCGTGAATAACTGAATGATTTTACAGTTGCGGATCCAGGGGTCCTGGCGGCTGGCAGCGGCCCGGCGTGGTTGGACGCAGACGGGCTTGCCTTTGGCACGCCAGTGGCGCGTCCGCTGCACGGGCACAGCAGTGCCTGCATTTGTAGTCTCTGGGCCAGAAGAACTGCCCCGCTGACCTCATGCTCCCCCCAAGATGGCGGACCGCGCAGCCAATCCGGGTGAGCCGCAGGAACAGCCCGACTCGCCGCCTGCGTCGCAGGGATGCCTCCCGCTGATCCCCGCAATTCCCCGAGCACAGGTAGGTGCGTGTAAGGCAAGTAGTAAAAACGGCAACAACTGAGTTTAAAACCGCTGGCAGCTACTGAAAAACAAAATAAACAACGCCTATGCTCCCGGCTCATGCCTCAGGAGTCTAATACCTTAGCGGCCGCGACTGTGCCTGCATTTGTAGTCTCTGGGCCAGAAGAACTGCCCCGGTGACCTCGCACTCACCCCAAGATGGCGGACCTTGCAGCCAATCCGGGTGAGCCGCAAGAACAGCCCGACCCGCCGCCCGCGTCACAGGGATGCCCCACGCTGGTCCCCGCAATTCCCCGTGCACAGGTAGGTGCGTGTAAAGCAAGTAGTAAAAACGGCAACAACTGAGTTTAAAACCGCTGGCAGCTACTGAAAAACAAAATAAACAACACCTATACTCCCGGATCACGCCTCAGGAGTCTGATACCTTTGCGGCCGCGACTGTGCCTGCATTTGTAGTCTCTGGGCCAGAAGAACTGCCCCGCTGACCCCGCACTCCCCCCAAGCTGGTGGACCTCGCAGCCAATCCGGGTGAGGCGCAGGAACAGCCCAACCCACCGCCCCTGTCACAGGGATGCCTCCCGCTGATCCCCGCAATTAACAGATAAGAATCGCTACGCCATATTTATGAACAGGGCCTGCATCTGGGGATCCCCCTTTTGTACAATACTGTGAAATACCTTTCCCACCCAATCTCTATGCACCTTTTACGATTCCATTGCAACAAGATGAGTCTCTTGAAGCAGAGCCACATCAACCTTTTTAGATTGTAAATAAGAGAGTACTTTTTTCCTTTTAATATAATACAATAGTCCATGGACAGTGCATGTTATTGCATGTAAGGGATGAAGGTTATTCATGTCTATAGAAACGCAAGTGGCATATGTATTCAGTAATATCTAAATACATGCTTAAGGTCTTTCAGTGAAGTGGGGAACTTGTAATGATTTTTGGTTAAAGGGTAAATAAAGAGGTTTGGAAGAATAAGTGTGATAGTGAGAAGGAATAATTCTGATACCTAACTTAAATCTTACAGTCTTATTAGGCAATGGTGCTGATAGTAAGAAGGGAGAATGGACTAAAAGGCCCAATTAATGTCTTGAAGATGACAATAAGCCCTATCAGAGGAGGTATCCTAAAAGGAAAGAATAAGAGTGATAAAAGGAATAAATAAGAAAAGAAAATGTGTATTATGATGTGTCAGCACACAAAATTCTTTACTTTTAACCATGGGTCTGGGCTGACTAGAGCACCGCCGCCGGAAGAACTCCGTCTGGAGAGCATAACAATATCCAGGGTTATACAGGAGAATAATTAAGGTCTAGAGACTCATGCATGTATATGATTAGCTGCTGGTAAGAGAGTGGCATGATATATTATAGCATAAAAGTATGTCATTAAACCCTTATGATCTCTGTAAGGACGGAGAAATAGTATCTACATCCTTCATGTAAATTTGGACAAGATAATATCTTCAATCTACTATAATATTTGCTTCAGATATAATGGAACACATATGACCTAAGGCCATATGAATCACAACTGTGAGCAACATATAATAAATATATAATAAATATATCCATATTAAAATGTTGAATACCATAAGCTCTGTTAGCAAATACAATACTTTATGTTACTTTAAGCATAGGTGCAACTATAAATATAATGTCCGTTAATATAATAACGACAATAATGATAATGAAAGGGATCAATACTCATCTGCCCCTTATGTAAGTGGTACTTTCCTTTGAAATGCAACAATCATATCGCTCAGACTCTGATGTGAGGAATTTGCAGATAATCATGGTGAAGACATTAGTTAAAAATTGCAACTACAATGAAAACCTATACGCTGTTAATATTTATTCTTAATCTGAAGTAGAATTTAAAGGGGAGTGAGATTTATCCCCTTGCTGCTCCAGCTGAAGGGTAGGAGCTGTTTGTAAGGCCGAAGCTTTATCTTCACGTGTGCAAGTGATTTGCTTGAGTTCTCTACCTTGGTTTCACTGGTATTCCGACGTCTGCTGTCTGGTACTTGCTGATAGGGTCTAGAACCTTGATGTGTCTGGTCTGCAGGGATATTTTTTAAACGTCCATTTCCTGTGGTTTCATGTTGTCTAAAAAGTGTTGTAGATCTTCAGGGTTGCAAAAGTCTTTTGAGTCTCCATTTTTGGTAATGCAAAATCAAGCTGGTTCAAATAAACCATATTTGATGTCCATTTTTCACAGTTGAGGTCTCATAGAGTGAAATGCTTTTCGTCTTTCATTAGTTTCTCTTGAAAAGTCAGCTGCCAAACGGATCACATGACCATCATATAAAAATGAGCCTGATGCACGAGCTGCCGTTAAGTGTTGTCTCGTTTGATCATGTCTTAAAAACAGGCAATGAGGGGTCTTGTGAGAATGGTTATGTCTTTACGTGGAGGACCAATATGATGTGCAGGGTGAATTTCAATTTCAAAGGTAATGCCAGTCAACTTTGGAAGAATATCACATAAGAATGTTCTAGTATTCTGACCTTCAATTTTTTTCTGGGAATCTTAAAAACGAATGTCATCTCTTCTGCTGTGATCTTCCAGATATACCAGCTTGCTGCGAAGGAGCAACAATTCTTGATCTCTACTTTGGATTGAATCAAGCCGGCTCTCTACTACTGTTAGTCGTTGGTCTAATCCCTCTGCCCTGTTATGGAATCCTACAATGTCTGCCCTGATTGACTTAGCCTCCACTGTAAGAGAGGATATATTAGTGTCCATATCTTCCAGGCAACGACTGATTGTCGAGATTTCTTGTAGAATGCGATCCATAGATTCACCTTGTGCTGGAGTTGAGGTGACTTGTGGCGAAATACATGCAGAAAGAGAAGAACCTTTCATAGCTTGTTGTAAGATTGCTTTAGTACTTCTGCAAAGAGGAGTGGTTTGGAAGATTTCCTCCCGTGTTTATTGTTAGACATTCAATTACAATCTTAGAAACTTTGATATAGTATCTGTAGTAGTAGCGTAGGTCTCAGATTTGAACTATATTATAGCCCTATTGGTCCTTGATTACACCTACATGTAAAACAATCTTCTATCTTGATCACTTCTTTAGTGATGAAAAGAAGAAAGTACCCAGTTGTTGTGTAGATCAAAATACTTTAGGGCCGCAAGTATTAGTGTTACACAAGTTTCCTCAGCACAAGATGTCACCACTCTTTAGAAGCGCCAGTAGTGAGTAGAGCTCGTTCTTTTCTAGTTCGCCATGAGCTGGCGTTGCAAAGTCCTTACAGGTACGGCGAATGTACGCTAGGCCTGCCATGAGCTGGTGTTGCGAAGTTCTCACAAGGACGGCAGACATACGCAAGGTCGGAGGCTTCCGATATCTCGGGGGCCTGCCAAGTTCCGAATACCTCAAATCTTCTTCACCTCAGAATTAGCCCTTAAATAGCTCATTTTTCAGTGAAACTCAGGCCAGCTATACCTGGAGTGTACAACGTTTCAAAAACGTCAGTGCTGCAGCCCTGGTCGTGCTGAGAGGAACGCCGCCTCCGTTCAGAGTCTGTCCCTCGGCGGAGCTCTCTCTTCTGCTGGCCATTTTCCTTTGTGGCCAGACCATGCCTTCTAAACGTCAGATTCTTTAAATAATCGGAATTGACTGGTGCCTCTTTTACCCAATAGAAGCACTGTTTACCACGCTGGAAAGGTGAAATCTGAGCTGACCATGTCAGAGTTTGCATGTGTTACATATTTATCTAAGCAAATGACAACAACTTGTGTTTACATGCCTTATTTCGAGTTTGAAACCGTGACATCACCTATGCAAACTGGTGATGATCTACCATGCCTCTTTCTGGTCTGCCAATGTAAACCTGAAAGGCCGACTGCTTCAGTGTCCTCAGGTCATAGCAGCAATAACCTTCCCCATTTCCGTCTGGGTGACCGTCACTTGTTTTCTATCCAATGATTACCATATGAGACATACCCAGATAGGGATACACCCCTGATATGTAGGGAAAAAACTCTCTGTGAGTAAAGGCCAATATACTTTTGTTTCCTAGACAGAAACTCCGATACTGGGACATTGTCTATTGAAATCAAAAAAAGCTTTGCTGATCTGGGGAACTAAATATGCCACCCATTTTGCAAAGATTCAATATCTTCAGTGGAGCCACCACAGAAGTGTGTGTTGAGTCGAACAGAGAAATTAATGCAAGTGTTTATTACTGCAGGATTTTATGTGGGAATAAACATTATTTTTTAGCAGGAGCAGTTCATTTATGCATCTATGAGAAAATTGGATGACCTGGCAAGTTGGAGCTCCTGGATCCAACCGCGGGGGTTATAATGCGTGATATATCTTACAAAAATGAATCACATAAGCTGTAGAAACAACTTTCTCTGTATTGAAATGGACTTGTATTTGTTTCATGGTTCACAAGAAAAGGCTTTTGATGACTTGGCCTATATTCTGACATTTAGAATCAAGACAGACCACTGACCCGGCGTTTGATGGCTTCCACCTCTCTTCTGAGCATCTTATCAAATTAGCCCCAATAATAAATGCTAAAACTTAACAAGGCACAATTCATTGAAGGCATCAGTTTACACAAAAAAGGCAAAACTGAATATAAAATGTGACATTTGTATATGAAGGAATTATAAACAATACCTCGCCCTCTTCCTCAACCATAAGGTGAGTAGTGCTCTTAAAGCCTCCCAGATTGACTGATTTTTATTTTTTTATTTATAAAGTGCGAACATGACCAACATGTTGGTGTCAGAGCACTATACAACCTAATAAACATCATCAAAGATACAAGGAGCAAAATATAGAATATTCAGCAAGAAAAGACAATACAAAGAGACATAGTGAACACACCAGCAAGGAATCAAATTGGCATGGATAGTCGCCTCAGATAGGAAGGAGATTATTCAGTAGTCTCATTTTTACTTCGTTTTTTAAAGGAACAAATGAAGGGATGGTCCTGATCTCTGGGAGAAGAGAGTTCCAAATTCTTGGGGCAATTCCAGAGAAAGATCTCTTATAGGTTTTTATTTTTGTGAAAATGACAGGGGTTTCAGCAGTAGGGAGTATGTACGATGAGAAGCTTTATTCCTTCCAGATAGAACAATGTAGCAAGGAGTGTTGTGGTGGATGGCTTTCTATGTCATGCATGCTATTTTTAGGAGGATCCTAGATTCATAAGGTAGCCACTTCAGAGAATGATGTGATCATTTTTCTTTACACCTGTGATGAGCCATGCAGCCATATGGAGGGGAGCCCTCAGTGGTGCTAGTTTTATTTTCGGTAGGCCAACAAGAGTAGCATTTTAATAGTCAAGTTTGGAGATCACGAGAGCCTAAACTGCCATCTTGAGGTCTGCATCATTAATTGACTTAGTTTTCTCAGAAAAGGAGGAGGAAAATGTTTGACAATTAGGTAGGGTTGTAGTGTCAGATGTGGAGGATCTATGATTGATTGAGTGATTGAATCAAAGAGCCATAAAGGAGTAAAATAGGAGCTTCAAACACTGCTTATCTTAAACATTTTAAATTATATAAAAATGCTGAGTGAAACTTGAGTTTATTGCTCATATTTTATGCAATTTTTATGGCAAATTTAGGATATTGAAGATAAAACTTTTTGACTGTATTGCATTGAATACTCACTGAAGTATGTAACACTGAAGGACATGAACCTATACGTGCACAGATGCAGACAAGCCAACACATGTCTAAGCAGCCATATACACACGTTCAAACAACCCTGCACAAAGATCTACATTGAAGCAGGATGCCATTGACCTAAATGAAACAAACGATCAGGTACACATGCACTCGCAGACAGCACACTATAAGGCACCCATATATCCAGGCCACTCGCTGCGTTTCACACAAAGACACATGCACACGTACAAGTTCAGGTGCACATTAAAGTGAATAGATGCACATGTGTCTGGCTATTTGAATTCATGAGTTGGTAAGGTTGGCTGGACGGATATAAAACAGCAACCAATCTGGTGTTTCTGATATTTACAGTTTGACTTTTTTGTTTTGATACTTTCAAAAGATGTCACGTCTCCTATGTCGAAGCAACGGCAATTAGAAAAGTATTTGTAAATTGTTGGTGACCTTGTGCAAAAGGGTGTGACTTAATTCCCAAAGCAGAGTTTTCCTTAAAAAAATTTGCATCGTCATTGCGCGATAAAACGTTCCAATTACAATCAGAATGCGCTTGAAAAAGAACACATAAACCTTAAGCTTTCAGTTATATAGAAGTGATGCCGCCAGATGACATAGCCCATTACCAAGACTGTCAAGAGGGTTACGCAAATGACACCAATAGGTTTGCTTTTTGTAAATTTTAAAAACATCATACAGACACACACATGCAGAGCCTGCTAACTCACCCTGAGAGACCCACATTTTCTCAAAGTCTAACGGTTGCCAAGATTGCATGCATCAATGCCCATAAACCACAATGTATACAGAGTCCTGTGCAGTTCGAGGCACAAAGTGATGTAGATCTGATGAGCACAAGATAATGAGGAGACAGGAGGTAAACGTGAAACGAACCGGGAATGGGGTGGGGGGGTATTGTAGTGAAACTCGAAGCAATTTTCACCAAGTAAGCACTAGAGCATTAGCGGTGAACTTAAAAGTAGTGTTGAGATATACGTCTTAGTGCAGTTCAATGTGATGTATCTCTGGGTAGCACTGGGTCATGTGTGTTATATGAATCTGGGAAGTGGAATATTCACCTCACATGATCACCTGGCTGCACACCTCAGTGGAGCCCTGGGTAATGTTTCTCTTTGGAGGATGGGATAAATAAAGTGCCTCATGAGAGCAATGGTTAACGTGTATCAGGGAAGGCATCCGTGTGTGCATGAAGTGAGCACCGGATGTTGTGAAGCATATCAGATGAGAATTGGGTGAAGCACAATTCAACATCAGTGGATTTTGTACACTATGGGGCATAGGTTGATGCAGAGCAGCGGCTCAAAAGGGAACATGGAGATTGTCAACATCTAAATGTGTAGGTGGTGGTCACATGGTAATTTCGAAGAGGTAGTTTGTTTTTAGCTGTATTTAAATATTGGACAGAAACGCTTGAGAACCCATGTTCAAGGCACAGAAAAAAGGCAATGCAAAACAAAACACAAGTCAGTACAATCATCTTTACAAAAATAAAGTTGTAAAATTAACAAAAAACAAAGTTAATTTCAAAATCGGACGAAGAAAAACCTTAATCATGCTGTAAGATTTGATCATCGAAAAAGTTACAGTTGAAAGACTGTTTCAGGTTCAGTTTAAAGGTAGACAAGTCAGAGATCAACAGATGGCTTGTAAGGGATTCACTTCTAAAGGGTTTCAAGTTGCCTCATTCTAGGATTGAGAATCTAATACACTTTTCTTTCATTTTGCATCTATGGCTGATATGATTTTTTTTAAGTATACGTTTAGAATAACAAATATTGGAAAGAGCAGAAAAATATTAGATACATCGTGCCATTTTGCAGTTAGTTGAATTGCTTGTTCAGCCATTGTTCTGATGTTGTTAAGAGATTGCTCTTGAGAGAGGGCAGGAAAATAACTGTGAATATGTTAGAACATTTAAGTGCCCATTAGGATGGCGGGCGGATCGCCCCCGTTGGGCCGGCGATAGTCCCACCGGCAGGGGCGATCCGCCCGCCATCCACACAGCAACGACCACCCGCCATATTATGATGGCTGGGGGGTCTGTGGCGGATGGAAAGACCGTCCGCTGCTTTTAACCGGCGGAAAAAGTGCCTGCATATGGTGGCGGTGTCTGAAAAATACCGCCATCCTTATTACAATGCTGGCGGTTGTATGCATTTCCACGGTGGCAACGTCGCCGTGGAAAGGCATACAGTCTTTGCTCGGGCCCCCAGGGTGAAGGGGGGGTGGGGGTGCACATGGCCATGCACTATGTGGCAGGCGCCAATTGGTGCCTGCCATGTAGTGCATGGCAATGCTGTGCACAGTCCTTTCCCTTTGCGGGCAGGTCTGCAGCCAGCAGATCCACCTGCAATGGAAAAGGCACAGGGTGCACCCGCCAGCGTGGCGGGCGCATCCTAATGTGCATGGCGGGACTGCCGCAGCATTGGCGGGCGGTCCAGCGCTCCTTTACGGTCCGCCCGCCATCGTAATCAGCCCCTTAGGCTCTATGGAATAGCCTGCTTTGGCAGCCGATAATGTACAAGGGGAGCTTACACGAGCCCACATACAACCACCCAAAGCTCACAAATACGCAAAGCTTCGACAGACCCAATGCCATGTGTGACAACCCAGTCAATGTTTTTGGTCAGCGGCATTTGGCATGCCGGGATTTGTAAGACTGTATTTATAATGGCAAACGCAAAACTACAATGCATATTAAAAGACAGAGCGAGAAAGATAGAAAGAGAGAGAAAGAGAGAGAAAAAGAGAGAGAAAGAAAAAGAGCACTCAATAAATTGAAGACCTAAATGGGCAGTGAAATAGCAGAAGTATTTTACAAAGTAATTAAACCAATTTTGGCTTACCTGTATTAAGTCACAAAAGCTATTGGCAAATTCCGCTTAGCAGTTTTGCTACAAATGTATTAGCATGTTTACACCTTTCAGGTGCAACCTGTGTTAACACGTGCAAGATATGCTCAAGAAGTTGTAAAAATGAACAAATTTGCTAAAAAAGCAATGTGTTTTTTTGCTAGTAAAGGTACGGCATTAAAAGAGACAAAATGTGAAAGAAATTTTGTCAAATCATCTATGCTGCATGAAAATCAATGCGCTTTTTCAAAATATTTATATATTTAAAAAATCATATGTATGCATAAACTGTGTTTGATCTCTTCTCGAGAACATTTTGCTACAAACATGATTATAATGATTTAATTCATGCATATAATTTTCTCTTGAAGTTTATTTGAATCCTTTCAGTGGACCAAGATGCAAGAAAGACCAATTAGTAAACAGAAATAAAGATGCTGAATTGTAAACTAAAGGGGTGAGAGCTTGGTATTTTTTTGTCTGTTCAGCGCTGGTTCAAGACACTTAATGCCCCGTAGTGCCCTTTTCAAGTTTGTTTAACTTTGGTACTAATGCCA
This sequence comes from Lissotriton helveticus, assembly GCF_964261635.1. NCBI lineage: Eukaryota > Metazoa > Chordata > Amphibia > Caudata > Salamandridae > Lissotriton > Lissotriton helveticus. Next base: position 1,593,925,477 of record NC_136059.1, on the reverse strand, counting down.
ACTTTTTCACAAGTCAGTGTAAGATGCATTTATAGGAGTATTGTTGTTCCTAGTAAAGTAACGCTTTTGTTAAGGCTGTGATACATTTATTTGAATAAGAAGAAAGATGTGTATGCATATTTTTCTACCGCTCCTCCTTCATCAAATAGATATGAATTTGAAAGATATTCATAGCCCAACTCACAGAAACATATGTATCTGCACTGTGTTTCCTATAGTGTCACTCCTATGTTTGGAGTACATTTCTGATCTTTTTGAGACATTTTAAAATAATTTTATGAGTAGATGGTCATGCAGAAGGAAGTCATAGTTTTCTTGGAACTCTGAAATGTGTAAGCATACAGAAGAAACCTAGGTGTAGCATCCTGAAAGGTCACAATGCTCACAAATGTGCAGCTTGCACAATACAAATGTTTTCCTTATGGACAAACGTACTCCATGGCCCTCTTCAATTTTGTAGGTTGTTTCCTCCCGATTAAGAATCAGAAAATGTACTCATGCAATTGTCACAAGCAAATCTGCAATCATTTTCAGGATGAAAAAGAACCTAAAGATTGTTAGTAGAGTCTGGCACACATATCATTTTGTTCATTTTTACCAAGCGTTGAAGGAGTCGCAAGCTACAAATCCGCCTCTAAAACAGGATTTCTGAATGACCACACTTTCAATATTTCAGTATGGCAAATTCAATTTGTGTGGGTAGCAGTATGCATTCTTAATTTTGTGATTCATGAATGTAAATATATATCATTCTAATTTTTTAAAAGTTGAATTTAGAAGGGCAAAAGTGTACAAATTTGTCAGTCGATTCACAAACATTTTTCTGTGGGTAGACCTGTCCTTGTAGTATATCTGAATTTCCAGGTGATTCTCAAAGCATGTTCTTTCACATACATTTCCTGAAAAGGGATGTGGAGAGGGTTGTCAAGCTTTTTACAAGTAGTATGTTCAGTAAACCTTAATTTATGCATTTCTTTTCAGGGTGCTGTTTGAGTCATACAAGACTGTTCTCCATTAAAACTCACCAGGAAATATTCAGTGAAAAAGCTAAGAAATAAAGGGGGATATTCTCAAGAACGTGTGATAATCATCGCCAAAATCAGTTACACAATGTTTCATATCGCTGTCTATCATGGGAAAATAACTCTTTGCTAACGTCCTATTCACAACACAGTGGTAACATGCAATAGTTTCCCGATAATGCGTCAAATGTCAGTAATAAAGTCACTGGGGCGGCAATAAAAATCTAAACCGCAACGTGAAAAAAGTTGCAATGGACCCAACCGGGATAAAAAAGACAGCGATAATCTTCGCCAGGCCTGCAATTCACACATGTCAGGCGGGAAAAATCACTATAAAAGTAGAAAAAAAATACAAACAAAAGCAAAACAACTGCGTAGCACAAATGAGGTAGCTGGAGCAAGTACAGAGGACAACCAGAACCCCAAAAGCCCCATGGAGGATCAGCCTGGGACCTCAGGGTCAGGGAAGGGCAAAGACAAGAAGAAGAAGAAGACACTGTTCAGTCCGCAGGAAAACAGGATCCTGGTAACAGAGTTAATAGAAACACCATCAACTACTGTTGGTCACCTCTACTCTGTCATTGGCAACAAAAAATGGAATATGGCAGTCCACCATGGACAAGGTGAATGCAGTCGGAGAGCTGAGGAGGAGAATGGAAGAGGTGAAGAGGTGCTGGAATGAAGTGAAGAGTAAAGCCAAGCAGAAACTCAACAACAACCAAAAGTCAGCAATGCAGACTGGAGGTGGGAGTCCTGCGCCACAGGAGGAGCTGGATGAGATGGAGGAAATGGTGTCCACAGTCATCAGTGTGGAGACGGTGGCAGGAGTTGCGGGACCGGATACTGCTCAACATGATCTGACACAACAGCAACAGGGTGAGTAATGACTAGGGACTTAGGGGACAGGGGGCGATGGGCACCATGGCACCATGGCACATATGCACAATAAAGTATAGCACAGTGCACCCCCACAATGACTCTGGATCATGTCCTTGATCCCCTTGGCACACTGCAGCACACCTAGAAACAGCAAGTAGGCCCTTGTCGACTATGTCCCCAGAGGGGACCCTTCCCACACACCACAATCTCACAATCAATCCATGCACATGTGTTAAACCCATCAAAGTAGCGTGTCTGTGAGCAACACTGACAATGCAAGTGACACTGCATGATGAATAGCATTGCTGCAGTCAATATATCATGAAATGTTGCACGCCACGACACTGAGGTGGCTGAGTGTGGACCACATCTGTAAAGGAGCAGTTCACACACTGACGCATCCAAGTGCACAAACAACCCCTGACATCAACAACACATCTGCGGACAAACCATGCCCCAGACTCCCAACTCCCACCAAGAGCCCAATGTACCCAAGTATGCAACATCTCAGCACTGTATAAGCACATAAGTCAAAGGCACACCGCATGAAAAGCAATAAAGGCCAGCAAAATCAGAGGTGCAGGGGCGACTCTACTAAAATGCAGCACACACACAACATGCAGAGCACATCAACATTGACAACAGTGTGGTACAAACCGCAACACGTTCACAACAGAACAGAGGACACAACTGGTGCCGCTTGTGTGTAGAAACTGGCCAATCACATTTGCCATAGCAGGGAAATGTGAGTTGATAATGTTCAAGTACAAACACACATCCGTGATGTTGTCAAAATGTCCACTGTCCCACATCAAATAGGCAGCTCCACCCAAACAGTCACAATGTACCATGTCATGCAGTCTGTATGTAAACATGTACAATGTGTCAAGGTACATGTGAACACAATGTTAAACTGCATCTCCCCTTCACATTGCAGAGGGAAAACCAACACCTCCTGCAGAGCAACCTGAACCTCTTTTAACTGATGACGAAGAGGACCTCCACACCTTCGACACAGACGCCCACCAAGAGTTCATTGACAGCTACGTCAACCCACCTCCAGGAGCAGGGCAGCCCAGCTGCATCGAGCAGACCCCGCCCCCTGCACAGACCACAGAGCAGGAAGCACCCACCACCACGGCTGCCTCCCAGGACCCCCAGGAACAACACATGGCCTTCCAATGCTGTGTGTTGGGGTACAAATAGAAGATGGCTGAACAGGTGCGGGTGGGGTTCAACCGCATGCCAGCCAAACTAGATGCCATACGTGGGTGTCTAAGTCCCATCATGGACCACTCACAGTCCCTAATGGACACCCACAGTCTGCTCCATGTTCTTCAACGATTCATGGCTGACATCGCTGGAGTCCTGACTCAGGGACTAGAACAATTGTGTAGTCAGAGTGGCTCCAGCGAAGTCACCCGGGAGTTGGGACACATGCGGAGGATCATGGAGAACATGGAGCAGATGCAGGCGGAAAGAGCGGCTGCCAAGGCTGCACACCAGCGAGAGGTAGCTGGGTTCTTCCATGCCCTGCATACCCTCCTCATGGCATTGCTGCCACAGGGCCTGGTGCGGATGAATGCTGCTGCTACCACTCCATCCACATATCCGCCCCCTGAAGTGTCAGTGCCACACAGTGCTGGAGACAGAACATCACCACCCATATCTGAGGCACATGAAACAGCAGAGGCCAAAGATGTGGATGAACCTGCCTTACTGCTAAGAAGGAAGCAGTAGCATTCATCTCCGCCATATGACCTGTTTCTGCATGGTTCTGCCCTTTGCATCATCACCTTCCACTGTCCCCCGATACACTCTGCGACACTCACCTTGGACCTCGATATGGCCTGCCATATTCTGTTTGGTTACCAATGACACAGCAAACAGACTGTGGACTGAACTCTTCCTTTTCCGATGAACTTGTCATTCTCTAAAGGACTCTGGTTGGCCCACCACGGGCCAACAATGTTAAGTGGGGTTTGCATGGCCCTGTACTGCTCCCGCTATAACACTCCACTGAATGTGCATTAAACATTCATATTCACACAGATGTGTCATGTCTATGATCATTCAAGTATGGAAGTATGGATGAATGTAGGGTCAGTGATTCCCCCTTACGTCCACGTTGCTCATGTTGTGGGACTTGAGTCACAGGGTGCAATATTACCGATTGCAGTCCAGGTGGTGCAGACACTACAACAGAGACAAACGCATTAATTACTTCCTTGTCCAGCCGAGGACGGAACCAAACCTAGAGCCCATGGTCATTGTTCACACCCCTACGCTGGACTGGCACATGCCAGGCCAGCCTACTACTGCTTACGCGCACAGGGGACGACAACAAGGCTACATGTGCCAGGTCTACTCTGTAGTGATATGCTGGACACAGGTCTAGTTGTCAGCATGCCACAGCTACTCCCTGAGGGCTGGTTTACATCCACATCACACCCATCCAGCACAAGCATCACAGGACATGTGATCCTGCCAATAAAAAGGGCCGGGTGCACATGCTTGATGCCATTTCCACTCTCTATCTGAGTGTATCCGTGTGGGTATTATTTATGCATGAGGGCCTAGGGCCCTACCACATCATGTTCCCCACTGCCAGAGGTGACATAATGGTGTCCACACCACAACACTCAATTATAAAGTGTCCATGACTTGCATTGCACAGAGTTGGTGTCACTGGATACACTGCGTCCGGCACGGGCCTAGCGCCACGGGATGATGACTTTCGGTGCACAGAGGTAGGGGCACCTTAAGTGCTGAGCGGGTGTGCAGCCTCTGATGATGCGCCGTCCAGGCAGTCCGGACTGGTAAATATTTGTGTGAGTCCTGCTGGACCGCAGTGTAAGCCTGGGCCAGCGGGCAGCGTGGTTCACAGAGTTAGTGGCACCTAAAGAGCTGAGCGGGTGTGCAGCCTGCGATGATGCCGTGTGCACTGATATGATCTCTGCCATTGCAAAATTAAGACCCAGAATCACATGTTTGACCTAGTGGTCCGCGGTGAGGGGCTGCATGATGTGGAGGCTGCCAAGGTCCTGGACCCCGGGCTTGAAGCTTGAACCAGCATGGTGGACCCTCTTGGAGACACGCCGGTGGTGGTGAAAGGTGAACAGTGAGGCCTGGGTGCGCAGGGGCGGGCAATCACAGCTAGGGGGCAGGAGGGGTGGGGTGCAGCTGCCTGTGTGCGCAGGGGCAGGCAAGCGATGATGGCGTATGCAATTATATGAACTCTACCATTCATAAATCTGGACTCTGTTTCAGGTAAGGGACCTGGTGGACTGCAGTGTGTGGCACATGGTTGTAGACACACCAGTGGCAGCAGGTGGGCAGTGAGGCCTGGGTCCACAGTGTCACCACTCTCTTTCCCTCTCCCTCACTTCCTTTCACTCTCACTCTCTCCCTCTCCCTCTCCCTCTCTCTCTCTCTTTTTTTCCCACTCTTCCTTTCACTCTCTCTCCCTCTCTATCTCTTTCTTTCTCTCTCGCTCTCTTTCTCTCTCGACCTCTCTTCCTTTCACTCTCTCTCTCCCTTTCTTTCTCTCTCTCTCTCTCTCTCTGTCCTTTGATGAGCACATGACACACCTCCTTATCTTCAATTTTATGTTGCAGGCTGTGACCTACAGATTGTCCAGAGATGACCCGCCATGACTCTTCCAAATAGTTGTTTTGAGTTTAACTTGAATAAAATGATTTTTTTGGAAATACAAAGATGAATGAATGATTCTTCTTTTTCTGACCACACATGAATGTTCATTGTTGTAATTGTGCGACATTAGGCGAATTGTTTTGTTCAGGATTTTGTAAAGTTGATGTAAAATATCTCTGTCTGGGGGGGAGCAGTCCTGGGGGTGGTGGCGGTGGGTGTTGTGGCCGTCTTGGGAGTCCGTGCTGCCTGATCAGTAGCTCCATGGCATCTTTGTTCTTCAGGTGTGGCTCTGGGCTGGGCTCACATTTATGGTGCAGGTTGTCGTCCGACTTTACACCAGGTAAGAGCAGGTGTTAAATCCCTGCTCATAACGTGCCTTACCGCATGTTTTAAAATCTTATAACCGATCTGGCTGGTCGTTGAGACTGTTGCAAAGTGGTGTTGTCGCGGCTTTTTGCATAGGAACGCCTACTCTTCATATCATTAGCGTTAGTTGCCGGTGTCATCTGTGGCGATGTTTTTTGAGAGTGCTGTCTCAGGAAAACTGGTGATATTGGATGTTAGCACCAGCTTGTGAATAGAGTGATATATTTATCGCCACTTTGGCTGCGACAAAGTGCTGCTAACTCGGCGATGAGTCCATGAGAATATGCCCCTAGGTGTGTATTGAAGAAGAAGAGTGCATTAAAGTCAAACCCCTGATTCAGTGTAACAGGGTTTGAGAATAATATTTCACTAAACTTTGTAAAAAGCACAAAGGCTTATTTACAAAGAGTTGGCTCAACAAAGTGGAGCAAGAAAACCTGCTGTGCTGTGTTGCATGAACAGGAGAAAGCCGCATGGTGCCATATCTACTTAGAAGTTGGACAGTTCGCTCTCTCTCTGTGTTGGCACACTTGGGACTGCCATTTACCAGTGCAGGCACCCTTGCACCATAGTGCAAGGTTGTCTGCATAGTAGGCAGCATAGGTTATGTGCAGGAAGTTGTCCCGTTCTGCTCACAAACTGTCCATTCGGGCATCTTGCTCTGTGTGTGTGCTGCTGCAGAGTGCAGCACACATATAAAGAAGAAAAAGATGGGGAGAAATAAAAACATTTGTCCTCGTTAAGCCTGCTTAAGGGAGATTCAGTATTTTGGTGCAAATCCCTGTCTTCTATTCTTTGTAGATGGGAATTTACTTCAAAACCCATGAGTGCTGTATAGGAACACCCATGGTGAACAGCCTTTACAACGAAACTTTTACAACGCACTACCATTACGACGCAACTTTTACAATGCAAACCATTACAACGCATAGCGCTGGGGGGCGCTCTAGGATAGGGAATAGGTTTAATGTACTATCCAACACCTTCCCTACTATCCACGGGGACTGGAGTTGGAATAGTAAATTAAACTATTCACTATCCAGCGCCCAAAAGCATTATGCGTTGTAATGGTATGCGTTGTAAAACTTGCGATGTAAAGGTAGGCGTTGTAAAAGTATGCGTTGTAACATCATACATCCAACACCCATACATTACCCACTGAACACTCATTTGCCGCAAACTAATGCAGAGGCAGCTCATTGCGCTGTGATGTGTTACTTTGGGTTACAAACGTGTGCAAATTGTGATTTGTTTTGGTTTGTAAATCCCAGCAGAGGACTTTGTGTTGGATTGCATTAAATAAAAATGAAAACTCTTTGTAAATATTTGGCCATAATTAAGACCAATGTGCTCATAACATTCTCTAAATATCAAGTATAGAGGAATCCTTTAAACTGTGTCAATCATGAGTAATTGACCCATACATAGGTATTTTCTTCCACCAAACGTAATGTATTATATTGGAATGGGACTGAGTTATTAACTGTAGCTATTCTATTGTTAGCTGCAAGGGGGTTTGCTGCTATATGGGAATGGGAGCTTATTATGCCCTCCAGTCTACCAAAGAGCAGTATTCGGGAAGAACGAATCAGCACCCCCTTGCTAACAAGTTTCATGGAATTACTTAAAGTAGCCCTGTCCACATCATACTCTTTTCATTGTTTGGCCTCTACCCTGCAGCCACGGTAATGTAGGCAAATCACTTCAGAGCAAGCTAAACTCACCAATGTCTTGTGCCATGTGACAACCAGAGGTATTCAGAATGGATAACTTTGAGCTGATCAAATGTCCCGGCTAAAGTTGTGGTTTGGCGGTAGCCTGTCGGGGGATAGACTGCTTGCATGATTCTAGGGCTTATCAAAAGTTCCTAAGGTAGCACTATCTCACATGCATATACGGAGGTTCCGTTCAACTGTTTTTCCTCCTTATAGTGTTGCATACAGTCTAAAAGAAGACTCCTTTAAATTTTCGGGAAAATTGACTTTGACTTCAAAAGCCTGTTCTTTACCAGAATCCTACTGTAATTGGTACCAGAAGTGTGTTAAAGAGCATAAATAATCTCAACATTAAAACAACCTAGGTTTATTTGTCTGTGTGTGAGGTTTGCTGTGTGTGAGTTGCAGGGAAATATTTTTCATAAAAATGTTTTCCATGAAGAAAAAAAGAGTTTAAAAGATACGTTTGAATTTTCACCCTTTTGCTAATCATTTGGATGAAGAAGTCCTCTTGCAGGGATTGCACGGATTCATGGTTGGGGCAGAAACTTGCACGTAGTTGACTTTAATAAACAGAAACAAAGAGTGTCAAATCAGCTTGTGAATATTATTAGTTGCTGAAGAATTTTGGAAAGAAATGCTTAAAGAGGAGTCTATTGGAAACTGTATGTGTCACTGTGGCAATTAAGAATATTCAGTTGTGCATTGAAGACTGGAAGGACTAATTAGGGAGAAGCTATTCCATGAAATATCGAGCAAACATTTCCTCTGGGGAATATTTTGTGCTATTATTTCATGAATAAAATGTCAGAAAGAAAACAAGAATAACTGAAAGCTGCTAGACCTGTCACCCTTAGGTTGGTCTTTCGCCTAATTTTTTACTTGCTTACCTCTGCTTTTTGTATCTTTTTGTTGGCCTTAGGACTCTGAGCACTTCAGCCCTGCTATCCAGTGCTAAACTGCATGTGCTTTTCCATTAAAACATAGTGCCATTGGTATATGCCTGATTGGAATATTTACTTTACCTATACGTTCCTTGTAGAGTGGTATACTAAATACCCAGAGACCTGTAGTGCTGATTGTGCCACCCACACAAGTAGCCTATGAAATCTGTGTCAGTCCTGTTGTTAAAGGGTCTGGTACATGCTGTTTACTGCCACTTTGACTTGGCATTGAAAATCGCTTGCCAAGCCTTAAACTCCCCTTTAATTACACATTGGTCATCCCTAAGGTAAGCCTGAGGTAGCCATGAGGGCAGGGTGCTGTGTAAGTAAACGTTTGGACATATACTTCTATGTTTTACATGTCCTGGCAGTGACAAACAGCTAAATTTGTTTTTCACTGCTGTGAGGCCTACACCTCTCATAGGCTAGCATTAGGAATTACTTAGAACACTTTAAAGCTATAATTCCTGATTGGACAGGAGTAGCTAAATCATGTTTCATATCTTTGCAATGGTAATGATAAATCCTCTTTAGTGGTAAAGTTGGATTTGACACTACTATTTTAGAAATGCCCCTTTTAGAAAGTGGACATTCCTCTGCTCCTAACTTTGCTCTGTGTGCCTGCAGCCTGTCCCCAATACACTTCCAAGCTGGGTGGCAACTGCACTTTTTGTATTTTCACTAGACAGCCACAAACACAGGGAGGGTGGTTGTGACAGGGGACTCATCTGCATTCATCTGCATTCTGATAGCCTTCTTGGGCAGGAAGGTGAGAGGAACCTCACACTAGCATCTGAAAAGGTTGTGCCCTGCCCCCACACAAAGGAATGATCACCCCCCCAGATATCCCGGTAGACCGGGCTAGGATGAAAGGGGACCTGTGCAGGTCAAGAAGCTGCTTCGAAGTCACCATCCACTTCAATGGCACATTTGGGTCTAAGTACTGAGGCTCCGAACCTACCAAATCAGTACACTACTAGACCTGGAAATAACTCTGCTGGAGTAAAGATTGCTCTGCTGCAAGGATTGCCACTTTGCCTGACTGCTGCTCCGAAGGACATGCTTTCTGCTTTGCTGAGATGCCCTGCTGCCTGTTGATATCTACCCTGCTGAGGACAATGACCGGACCCATCTCACTTGAATCCAGAGTGACTCCAAGAGCTTGCTGGCTTGCCGCCTGTTTCTGAAGTCTCAGGGCCATCAAAGACTTCCTAAAACTCTGCGACAGCACCTGGAGTCTGCAATCTGTGAGCTCTGCTCTGTCAAGTGGTGCCAATCCAGTCGTGGCCATTGAAAAGACATTTCTGCAGTCCAGAACTATCGGAATAAATGGAGTAATGACTTTTCGCTGATCTTAACCAATGCATGGCCCTTCAATGACAACACAGGAGCCAATCACCAACATCGACTCAATGGACTGCGCGGCTCGACACCCATGGACAGTGTCCCTCGACAAAGATGCAGCTCTTGCATCTTAAAGGGGTTCATCGACAAAACTTTCATTGACTGTGTGGATCGGTGCCGATGCTACTCCTGCGTCCTCAGGATAGATGCCAATGCGGTGCATCCTCGACTCCTCGCATTGAGTCTTCGGCATCAATGTTTGCTTCATCCAACGTGCTTTTTCAGTGGACTTGCATTAGTCCTGAAGCCAGCCTGCCCTCCCTTGCGGTCAGCCTGAACTTTTGGATTACCCCTTTCAGCGTGACCTTTATTAACCTTTAAGCGCAATTGACTTCTAAGGACTATTTTTGATGTATTCTTTGACAATTCATAACTTTGGTTCTACTCATTGGTATTTTTGTCATTATGGTCTTCATTTTCTCACTAAGATATTCTCTATTTTTCTCAACTTTTGTGGAGCATTTACTTGGTGTTTTCATTGTGCTACTGTGTGTGTATGTTGCACAAATATTTTACACCATGCCTCCTTAGATAAGCCAGACTGATTTGTGCCAAGGTCCCGGAGTGTGAACACAGGTTATCTTCAGTGATAGCCATAGCTAGCAATCTTATTCCAAGAATATCTAAGTTTGTGATTTCTATGAACTGTATCAATCAGCATCCAACTGGGATAATGGGAATCGGCTAAACTCTGAGCCTTACATGTGATGAACAGGGTCAGTTCTGTTATTATTTGAGTAGAGCAAATTGAAACCTAGCTACTTGCATTCTCTTGTGACTTGTTTATATCTTCTACATCCAGTCTTTTTCTCCATATTCCATTTGCTAGTTTTCCTGCATTTCATCTGTACAAGGAACTGCAATGGTTGTGACACCAATGTAAGCTGCAGTGGTGACAGGGGGCATGGCTGTTTTGTTGCTCAATCTTGGTCCCATCACCCTTAGTTCACTGAATTAGTCTTTAATCCCACAAGGGCTTTATAGAGTAATGTCACCGAACATCTAAATTGTTGACCAAAAGATAGAATTTCCAATATCTTTAACTGATACTCCCAATCTATAGTGTCAAAGGCTTCCACTGTATCCAATGACTCTAATAGCTATTAACTACATGTTTCTGGCTTTCCTCCATTACATTTGCTGGCCTTTATAAATCCTTTATATATCCCCAGTGATTCTGCCTGGCATAAAGCTGCATTGTTCCTGGCTAATTAAAAATTATATCACCTGCTTTAGTTTGCTTGCCATTACCTTTCTGAAGATTGTAGTGTTGCTGTTTATTATAGAGAGCTCCTTGCCTGCTTTGCAATTAATGAACTTATTCTTTGGTTTAGGAATCATTATTTTCCCAGCATCTTGCTTCGAATCTGGGAATATCCTGTTTCCTCTGGCTTCCTCCAACTCTTTTTCCAAGTGTTCAGCCAGTATGTCCCCCATACCTAACATACTTCAGCAGGGAGCTGAACACCTTCGCCCCCCACCCACCATCCTACCTTTATTGGGTCGCTGATGCTCAGTAATATCTCCTCATTTGATACTGGCACATCTACTGAATATTTTTGATTGGCTATAAGTGCCTTCTGTGCAATACTGTCTACCTGTTCATCCAACAATGCAAGGTGTTGATGCTGCATAACCACACGTAGCCCTTGTAAGTAATCAAAGAATAATTTGTTGACCCCTTCCTGGGTGTTCGATGAGCTTGAAATAAAATCATGGAAGGTGGTGCTGCTGTGGGTTGAATGAAACTCATGGTTCTGGTAGAAGGAGCCAGTCCAAACCTCGAGATCCAGTGTTGTTGCACCGCGTCTTCACCGATAGTCCAGGCGTACCCGCTGTACTACTCGTCCCGATCCGGACCCCAAGAACCATTTTCCGGCCTCCACATACCGCCAATCCTCTAGCCTCTCCACCTCAATCACCTTCAGACACTGGATGCCTACCCACCCACTACTGGGCGCTACCTGCCCTTCTAATGCCACCACGTACCCATTGTGGCATCCGTATCTAATCTCTAAGCCCTCGGATCTCTTCACGGGGCACCTACGAATCTAGCATTTCGGCTCCTTCTTACAGAACCAGGAGTTTCATTCAACCCACGGCAGCACCACATTCCACGATTTTATTTTAAGCTCATCGCAACCCCCAGACTGGGTTGGAATTATCACTGGTCACCTGGGGCCTGCTCCTCCTCCTATTCCGACCTGGAACAGCCCTGAAGAGTCACAGGATAAGTCCTTGTGACAAAACACGTGTCGGCTGTTCGTTTTGTCCATATACAGTCGTTACCTTGTGATATATAAAAATCTTTTTCAAAACATACACTGGTGTTGACCACTGCTTTGTCAGAACCAAGTACATTCAAACCAACTGTGTAAATACCCTCACCACGTGTGCCCAGGACTGTGCTCATTTTCCAGTGTGGATCATTCGACCCACACAAATCCAGGGGTTGTCGGGTAAATCCCTCAACCTGGCAGCACTGTAATTACTTGAATCCTCATGAACATTACGCAAACAAGTCTGAGCGCCACTTCTTCTTGTCCTGACTAAAACCCCATCCCTAGCCCTTCCTGGGTGGTCACTAGCCGACCTGAAGAGTCGGCCAGTGCTGTCATGTGTGTGAACAGTTCTTACTTTTTCAGAAACCAGTGAGTAGTTTCCTAAGCATGTCACTCTCCTATATAACCAATGTGTGTATGAGGTCCGTGGATATTTCTTTACTCTAGACAGTAGTTTGTAATGTTAATAATAGTTTGGTTATAACTATTGCTAGTTATCTTGCTCCCGTTCCCATTTCTGTCCTCTTTTAAGTCCTGCACTTTTACCAGTGTGTGTCTGACACCAAAACATTTCCCTATTACACATTCTCATATCAGAATATTCATTGTGTCCCACACATTGCCCCCATATGTGCTTCTCCCTCCATTCAGTTCAAAATACGTTTGTAGCTCTTGTCTGAGTTAATTTCTGAATGGGGTATAACTCAGCATACAAAGAAGAAGTTGGCACTTCGTGGTGCATGTTCTGTTCCTAGTAAATGAGTAAAGTGACCTGCTTGGGGTATGATCAGGCAAGAGCCTGCACAGATGCCCTCTATGCACGAATTTAGCTGACAAAGAGGTTGTTACATAGAATGCATACAATTTCTAAACACTGGATCAAGTTATATCCTTCTATTTGATGTAAAGCCAGGTAACAAGTCATTTTTGCTCATTGCTGAAGATTAGCGATATTTCCCAATTCAGTTTTTCTTTTTCTCTTTCTTTTCTTATGTATGGTGACGTTCAAGCTCGTATTAGAAATTGAAGAGAGGACCCACTGGCTTCCTTCAACCAAACCCCCATTGCCCTATTAATGATCTGACTCTTGATTTCCAGGCGCGCTGAATGTAGGGGTGGGAGGTGCTACAGCATCCCAAGATTACCCTGCAGAAGGTCCACAGCGAATGAGAAATAAAGAGGGTTGTAACCTAGTTTGTATGTTGCTCTGAGCTCCATGACAGAGGTCGAGTATCCTGCAACGCCTTCTGACCAAATGCTGCTTATTTAAAACAGAGAATGAGGTTCACCTTTCCAACCACGGCCCGTGGAGGGAGTTACGGTGGGGCAGGGAGGCGGGGAGGGGGCGGGGCAGGGGCAGGGTGGAGGGTAATTCAATTCAATTCAAGATAGCTTTATTCGGTGTTTTGGCAAAAAACCATAAAAGCATGACATACAAATACAAAACGAAAAGCAACTAAACAATTTTTCTTATATATAAAATTTCTTACAATAAAACCTGTCATCAAGATAGAATAGATAAAATTCATTAAATTGCATATATAAAAGTTCTAAAATTCATTTGCAGGACTCTTGGAGTTCATACAGTCTGCTACTGTATACGTATTATCCGGTGTTTATAAGGAACATTATAATACGAGTTTTCAGTTTTATGTATATCCAAGAAGACCTATATATTTCCCATGGACCCCCTACATTTTACGGTAAACGTCAGGAATTTTATCGCTGTCACTATGGTAACTTCATCTTGCAGCATGTATAATCTAAACAGTGCGGTTTTACAAGTTCTTACACCCCATGACTTTAGCAGTGGTAACAGATATCTTTTTCTCCCCCATTGATAATACTTACAGAAAAATATACAATGTAAATTTGACTGTCTAGATAAGTCATCACACGGGCATTTTTCCATGATTGCAGACCAATCATTTGTCATGGGGAAGGATACAAGCCTATAGAACGACTCCGTCCTCATTCGGGTCAGGAGCATTCTATGGTAACATGAATAGGTTGGTGCTAAATAAGCATGAATACCCGGACCATGTAAGATGTTACGATGTGCTACTATGGTAGATTTGTGCCCGTCTAAGTACCATCTTCGTTCTGTCAGTAAATCCAAACATGCCATTTTTAGGGATTTTTTTGATATTTGTGAGCATGTTATGGGGTTCGAATAGAGATCTGGTTTACCAATAGAAAGAAAGAACTTTTTCACATAGGCTAGCCATGGTTGTTTGGTGGACGCAGAATGGGTTAAACAGTCGTTAATTACTTCCCTATTGAACCCTGTATCCTCGCATGTCCAAATCTTATACCACAGCATTACTGGTGCTATTTTTATCAGGTCTATAATATGGACTCTGTCCAGTTCATTGTGGCACACAGTAGTGGACGTGGAGCGAGGAACTGAAAGTAGGTACCTAAGGAAAGCATTTTCCACTGTTTGGATCTGCGTACTATCTGCGATGCCCCATACACCCGCCCCATATACGGCGGTAGACACGCATTTAGCAGCATATATCTTCAGTAAGATGTTCACAGGTTTCCTGCCCAATCTTTTAGCAAAGTGTTTAAGAGCGCCTATTGTGCGGGCGAAGGCTAAGTTCCTCGAGGTTATTGCTGGGGACCATGTACCCTTATTATTAAATGTAATTCCTAGATAGGAAAAGGTTTTGGTCCTCGCTATCTTACTGCTATTAACAAAAGTTTTGCAGTCTGGTATGTTTTTCCTCAAGGAGCATGTCATTGTAAATGTTTTCCCCTCGTTTATCTTTAAGCCTCTCGTGGACATGAAGGATGAGAAACCCGTTATGGCTTTCTGGAGACCTATCTGTGTGCGGGCCATAATCACCGCGTCATCAGCATACAGTAATAAAGATACTGGGGTACCATTTATTTTGGGATAATCAACTTTAAGATCATTTAAAACGTCTGCTATCTCGTTAATGTATAAATTAAAAAGGAAAGGCGCAAGGATGCAGCCTTGACGAACACCTTTTGCTATGGGGAATTTTTTTGTTCGCTCACCATTTTTCCCGTATCTGACCGCTGCCCCCGCATCTCTATATAGTTCCTGTATAAAGTGTAGGATATTTTTATCTATTCCCAACTTGGCCAGAGTATTCCAGAGCACATCATGATCAAGGCAGTCAAAAGCCGAGGATAAATCGACAAAAGTAAGGAAGAGATTCCCTTGCTTCTTGCTAATGTACTTATTTATTATTAGGTTCAAGTTTAAACCCTGCTCTACAGTGCCGACTCCAGTTTTGAAGCCATACTGTAATTTGGAAAGAATCCCTTTATTTTTGGACCAAGTTTGTAGTTTAGTTAACAAAATTCTACCTGCCACCTTCATTAGTGTATCCAACAGGGAGATGGGGCGGTAGCATTTTGGGTCCTGTCTGTTCCCCTTTTTAAATATTGGAATAATTATGGCTTCATGCCAGGAGTCAGGAAAACCCATTATGCTATACGCATTTAGTACGTTTGCCAGTAATGGGGCCCACAATTCTACGTTGCCTTTAAATAAGTCAATGGGGACTCCATCTGGGCCGGGAGCTTTTAAATTTGCACTCTGTGAGATTGCTAATTCAACCTCAGGAGGGGTAAAAACTATATTTAGGGGGAAACTATCTTGCGTCGCCAATTGCGAGTTCTTCCTATTGAAGAAGTTATGTTCTGGGGTCATGTTTATTGCCTCTTTTTTATATAGCGAGGTGAAATAGTCAACCCAGGCATCTTCCATTATGGCTATCTCCATTGAATCTGCCTTGTTGTCTGTGGAGAAAAAAGGGGCATTAATCTCCTTCCAAAAAGAGATATTATCCCTTATGGAACTTGCCTTTACTAGGGCTTCCCAAGCCTGGTTTTTGAGTTCATCCTGTCGTTCGCGTAGCGTCTGCTTATAGGCACGTCTTGCTTGCTTAATCGCACTATTATCCTTTGGGAGTGTCTTTAAAGCCTGTACAAGATCTTTGTGGGCTTTAGAGCAGGCGGAATTAAACCAGCCATGTTCTCTCTGTGCTATCCCTCTCTTTAATTTTTTTGTTAGTTTATCATTTATAGTGGCAGTTATGCTACCATACGCCGCTATAATTTGTTGGGGGGTGGTGTTAGGTTCTAGACATGCCATGAATTGCTT
Organism: Lissotriton helveticus; assembly: GCF_964261635.1. Classification (NCBI taxonomy): domain Eukaryota; kingdom Metazoa; phylum Chordata; class Amphibia; order Caudata; family Salamandridae; genus Lissotriton; species Lissotriton helveticus. Next base: position 1,593,909,070 of record NC_136059.1, on the reverse strand, counting down.
CATTTCTTTCTGGACTAGATCTTTTAGAAAAGTTATAGCATTGATTTTTCCCCACTTTATTGCATACCCATTTTTCCTTGCCAGTGACACCGAATGACCATGAAGGATACTCGGTATGCTTAACTCGGGACTCTCGTTCTTCTCGATAGAAATTGTGGTGCTGATCGGGAAATGATCGCTTAGTGCCAAGTCTTCCGTATTGAAAACCCCCAGGCAGCCCTGATTCTTATTGGTCACTAGGATATAATCAATTGTGGTTCCTGACCCCCGACCAAAGAATGTTGTCTGGAAGGCTACGTAAGGTTCACAAAGTTCGTTAGCGAACCCCATGTCCCAATCATGCATTAGTTTGTTAAGCATATTCCCAATAATGGAGTGTTCGAAATGTGTGGTGGGGTCTCCTCTTAAGTTATAGATTCCACAGTTTTTTGTGGCACTATAGGGGCATAGGTGGCAATTATAATCGCCTACTACCAAAATACAGTCTGTGTTCTGGTTACCCATCAAGAGCATTGCATTAAGCTCCGCTATTAGGGCTTTGGGCTCTACTTTAGGGGCATTTATATATATATTCACCACAAAGAGGGACCACCCCTTTGCTTTGACTGTAAGTCCCTGCAAGGATCTAGCCACTTCTACTGTGGATCCACTTGGCACATATGTAGTCAATTTTATATTACACAAATTGGAGGTAAAGATGCATAGGCCCCCCGACCCTCTACCTCGGTTACCCTGTATCGCCGGGATATAGTGGGTGCTGAAGCCCTCAATATGGGTTTCCTCCTGATCCCAACATTCCTGTAGGCAAACTATATCCTGTTTTGCCATAAATGACAGGAATGGGTGGGCCCTTGCTTTATTACTCAACCCTGCAATATTCCAGGAGGTAATTTTCAAATTTAATTTGTGTCGGCTGGGTTCTGTTGCCACTATCTGGGGAGTTGGGCTCTCAACGCCCACTAAATTGAGTCCTTGCTCCCTGTATGTTTGGGTGGAGGTCTGCGGGGTTGTGGGGGTACGAAGTGTATTCCGTAATGGAGGATCAGATGTATACCCTGCTGATGGACTATTAGCAGTAACAAACTGCTCTACACTATTACAGGTTTCTACAAGAGTGCCAGGAATTCTAATTTTAGGGTTTATTGTCATTGTTGGTCAATCGACCATATCCAAGCAGTCGTACCTATTCCTCGTGGGGACCCCCCTCCAATAATCAGGGTGTGGGATCTCTCTTCTCGGTGGCCATTGATGATTGTCCCACCCTCCATTCCAATGGTTTTTGCTGTTCCTGTTCCTGCTTCTGTTTCCATTATAATCCCCCACCTGTGTCCAGGACCAGTCCTGTGCTTCCTCCCAACCATTTGTGTCACCGTAATTTGGGATATTTAGTGGGGGATAAAAAAAGGAAAGACGTTGTACGTCAACGCCCCCCCTTTTTTCTAAAGCTGGCCATGAAGAGATGTAATCAGCTGTTTCTGGGTCCTCACAATTTAGTACGATACAATCGCCCTTTAGAGTTTTTTTGGTTTCGCCAATCCAGAACACTCTCCTCATGGATACAATTCTACCATGATTGTATGGGTGAAGAGGTCTGTTTTGGCTTAACCACTGTAGTACCTTGTTACGGAGGGACCAAGGAGGTTCATCCGCACCATCAGCCAGCTCCGTGACCCCTGTAAGTATGACCGTATACGGGGTCGCCTCAGGCGGGAGATGTATCGGACGTCTATACCTTGGGGCCCTCCTCTCATTACCTTGTGACTGAGATGGTTGGATTTTTTGGGATGTCGGTAGGGTGTCCTTTTGTTTTACTGTTTGGCTAATGGACTCCACTGGGGCTGGGGTTTTTTGAAAGTTCCCGGTGGGGCCTTTCCGTTTTCCTGTCCCTTCTGTTATCACGGGATTTGGGGTGGTTTGTATGTTTTGCCTATCAATTTTTTGAGTTTCTACGTTAGGAACTCTTTCAGGCGGGTGAGGCTTGGGCTGAATGCCTGGTGGGGGCGGGCATTGCGCCTGCGTATTTGTGTCATTTACAGACCCGGAGCCCTTAGCAAGCGTACCCAATGTGTTTTGCTTAAATACTGGGACATTTAATTTGGCTAGTTGTTTCTCTATGATCATAATGCTCTTCTCTAGGGGTTGCAAATGATGTTTTAACAAACGCCCCATGCTATTCGTGATAAAGTCGTGTAATGTTATGCATGCAGAGCATGGTTTCTGTATATCTACTCCCAATGTATGTGTCCCTGACAGCTCTCTAGGGCAGGGGTCATGGGGTATCGTTATGCGATCAGCACCGTTATTAATAGAAATTAGTTGGCCTGGCAAGATGGTGTCAGTGGTGGATTTAAGAGAGGTCTTGGTGTTTTGCGGGGCTAGTGTTGCCTCATCTATGGTCTTATCCGTATTTTTATTTACCCTCTTTGCTATGGCGCCCTCCCGATTACCCATGGGGTCAAGGTCTACAATATCTACGCTGTCCTGTTCGTTTTGAGAGAATTGTAGATCTGGTGTGGTTTCCAAATCCTCACAGGAGTTAGACCCTAAAGAGAGTTGGGTAGCGGATAAATCAACGCTATTTGGGACTGTGTGAATTAGTACATTCGTGTTGTCCACCTGCTTCAGCAGGGGGGCAATAGGACCCTTTTGGGGAGTTTGTGCAGACGCCAGAGGCCCCATGGACGACCTTCTTGCGACCTCCAATTCATGGGATACCCTTCGTTGTAATATCTGTATGCTGTTGTCAATGACCTCATGAGTCTTAGTGATAAATAGGTCTAGTGGGCCGGTGATGTCAGTTAGGCTGGAGGTTTTTTTACTTCTAGTCCGTTTATTCATTATGAAATAGAATCGAGTGCTACAAAGCTTCTAGTGTATATGTAGTTAATACAATAGGGATAATCACGGTAAATCACAGGCAAAAATGGAATGTAGCTGTAAATGAAAATACCGTGGCCCAGTCCAGTCCTGCACAGTCTGTAACGGGCTGAAACGGGCCCGCCCTTGGCCCGGGCTTCGCCTCGCGCTTCTCCTCGCGCGCGTCCCGCGTTGCGTGTAATGCGCCCCAATTTATAGGGAGGTTAGTGCACGGGGGTGTTACCGCCGGGGGAAGAGGCACCAGGTGTAGGAAGCAAAGGCTTCTGGGCCTCGCAGTCCCCCGGTGCAGGCAGCCAATGGAGATTGGGTCAAGCGCTTGCTGGGAGCTAACAGCCTCCGTCGAGCACGGGAGAGCTCCCACCAGCAGCGCGACCTCGAGGTTATCAGGATGCAGGCGGTGAGTTAGCACGGAAAGCGCTCCTCGCTTCTGGTGCAGTGCAAGATCCCTCGCAGGCAGCAATAAGTTAGTGAGTGGCACCCGCGGAGCGGGTGTCACGAAAAGTTATTGGCGGCAGGTAGGGGGCGTTACCGCCGGGGGAAGAGGCACCAGGTGTAGGAAGCAAAGGCTTCTGGGCCTCGCAGTCCCCCGGTGCAGGCAGCCAGTGGAGATTGGGTCAAGCGCTTGCTGGGAGCTAACAGCCTCCGTCGAGCACGGGAGAGCTCCCACCAGCAGCGCGACCTCGAGGTTATCAGGATGCAGGCGGTGAGTTAGCACGGAAAGCGCTCCTCGCTTCTGGTGCAGTGCAAGATCCCTCGCAGGCAGCAATAAGTTAGTGAGTGGCACCCGCGGAGCGGGTGTCACGAAAAGTTATTGGCGGCAGGTAGGGGGCGTTACCGCCGGGGGAAGAGGCACCAGGTGTAGGAAGCAAAGGCTTCTGGGCCTCGCAGTCCCCCGGTGCAGGCAGCCAATGGAGATTGGGTCAAGCGCTTGCTGGGAGCTAACAGCCTCCGTCGAGCACGGGAGAGCTCCCACCAGCAGCGCGACCTCGAGGTTATCAGGATGCAGGCGGTGAGTTAGCACGGAAAGCGCTCCTCGCTTCTGGTGCAGTGCAAGATCCCTCGCAGGCAGCAATAAGTTAGTGAGTGGAGGGTATTAAATACTGACATATGGATAATTGCAGGTAAGTAAACCATTTAATTAATAAAACGAATTTCGTAGCGCGCCTTGCATCGGCGATGCAGTGCGCGCTACGAAATTCGTTTTATTAATTAAATTGTTTACTTACCTGCAATTATCCATATGCTGATTTTTAGCACCCACCACCCTGCCCCTCCCCCTCCCCCTCCCCACCTCCCTGCCCCACATTAACTCCCTCCACGGGCCGCAGCTGCACCTTTCCTTTCCATGACGACAAAGTGAGGGAATTTTGAGATGTGAAGCAAGTGATAGTCTTAACATTATTGAACTTTTCAAATGTTTCAAAACATATTAGCAGCAGGAAAACTTCAAATGAGGCACATAGCTTTTTGTGTTTCTCGGTGGTGATGGGAACACAGGTTTTAATAAAACCAAAGCAACCCATAACGCTTTACTAGTTTAATGCACAAATGATAAGTTTGCACAGAAATCTGATTTCAGCATTTTATTGTTTGTGCACTGCAAAGGTTTAGCAGTAAAGCTGCAGGACTGAGGCACATTTAGTGGTCCTTTTAAAAGGCCACTTACCAAACAGGAAAATCTGCCCCATGTAAAAACAGTACACCAGCACACCATGGTTTGTTCATTTATTTAGTGCAATCTGCACAGCACTGTACATTCACCAATCAGGCACCATTCTTTAGCCTAATGGACATCACTTATTTGCTACACTTTGTGTAACACTTGGATTTTTTACAATCCCTGTGGACTCGCAGTCGCAATTAATCGCGGGTGGAAGGGTGAGGGTTGCATGGGGACGTGGGGGGGGGGTGGTAAATGTAATAATCATTTTTAAAAACGTACCTGTCCTGTGTCCGGGTCCCGCATTTTCTCTGCTCCTGCTCCTGCTCTCCAGCCTCCAGGAGCAGGAAGCAGGCAGCCTTCCCCCCCCCCCCCACTAAGCCAATCACAACGATGCAATGGCAGCGTTGTGATTGGTGGGGCCGCTACCTTGCCAGGGGCTCACGGGGAGGCCATTTTTCTATGTAGGCCGCATTGAGAAACGACACAGTGCGCATGACTGGTTTGGGAGGACCCAAAGGGCTGACCAAACATTAATTGCGCCCTTAGGAGTGGGCACACCACTCCTCCCCTTCTTCGTTCTTGTAGTGTGAGAAGCAGAAACATAAAATGGTAGCAAGTACGATTTTATGTTTCGGCTTCTCGCACTGCGAGAAAGCAGTGGGGTGACGCTCCTCCACCCTAGTGGAGGAGCTGCCTCTGCACCTGTGATTTCATTGACATAAAATTGATGGGTGTACCCCCACTCTAAAAATCGTCCATTGATAATTCCATTACACAAATGCTGGCTTGGGTGGGAACCCCGACATAGGCAGAATCCTCATCTCTTTCAATAGGCTGTTTTGCTAAAATCAGACAGCAGAACTTGTCACTGGATACTGACGCGAAGGCTCGGGAGGAAGCATGGTAGAAGTCTAGCGAGGGCCCAGTCAGCTCAGATGTTGTTGGTGGGAAAGGGGACGTGGTGTGCGGTAAACCCGGGCCGAGGCAGTGACTGAACTACAATTAAATCAGTGACTTGGTGGAAAGAGAATAGGATGGCTTTTAAACGAACATACAATAGCATTGACAGCACCGAGATATTCAAAATGATTTTGTAATTTGTCAAATTAGCTGACTGAAAACGTAATAATATATGTGCTCAGCAACATGTATCCAACGCGCTTGTATTTTTAAATCGTTGACAGGTTACTTGCTTTTTCTGATTTGTGAAAACATAAACGTTCTTGATTTTCAGAAATCTACTATATAATTTTGGAACTATTAGAAATGTTTAATTTTCAAGCCATTGGAAATTGCACTGTTCTCAAGGAGAAAAACTGATATTCTCATACTTAGTCATGGAACATAATTTAAAATTACAAGATGAGCTACTCAAAACCTACACATTAAGTATGCCAGAAGAAATTATAGTTCATATGCAAATCAGTGTGATTAATTTAAACTATATATCATACAAATCTGAAACATTCTTTTTTCTCATTAGGAGGTGTGATTCCTGTAAAGGACATATTGAAAGCGAACCAAACATTCACCGTATTTCTGAAAGATGTATTGTCTGTGCCTGCCTCGGGCATCGCAAGCATAATGTCTGCATCTATACTACCGCAAAAGGTAAGAAATATATGCTATTGTATAAAGTCGCCTTCTCAATAGAGATGTCGACAGTGTCTAAGGCTGAGATTTGTACTAGCAATTGTGGTGGAACGTCATCTCAACAATATTAGGCGAGGAAGATGCTCTCAAATGAAGCAGAATGTTGGCAATATACTGCTCGATGTCAATGGCTCCCACCAATATCTGCTTTTGCATGTTCCAACTAAAAATGGATGTGATTCTATGTGGACTTGAGGCATACCACAGATAAAGGACAAAGCAGAAATCGGCATGTTTTAAATTTCACAAACTAGATTATATCTGATAAGAAAGTGGAAAACCGTTCTAGTACAGTACATAGTATACCATTACTAGGAGAGAGTGATTGCAGATATCCTGTGACCAATGATATTCAAGCATGCTGAGCGGTCTTGTAATATGATGGATAGGTATCTTCATCGTCAATCATCTTAATAGTTTTATTGAGGGTGTAAAACGAGAAAGCAAGTGCCCCAATTGGCAGGAGCACAGAAGATTTTTTGTGAAAATGTGAGTTTGCAGTTTGTCCTCGTACCATTTTTCCAAATAGCCATGCCTATGCTTTGAAACTGGTTCTAAATTTTGCGTATGATGAAGGTCCTAATTTACTTTTACTCTAGAGAAGAAAGTTGGATGCTTTCAAACACAACCTTTTGGATCAAAAGCATTTGCAATTTGAAGAATTTTAGTTGGCACAGGAATATACACAGTTGTTTACACCTTAATAGCAGATGGTCGTTGACCAGTGAAGGAAGCTGCATAGTGTTTATAATGTTCATTAGGCAAGATACATTGATATTTCGAAATTCTGAGAAATATGGAAGTTTTCTAGATGGAGGAGACGTGATATGGCCTTTATTTCCAGATATTGACTTTCATTATGTTATCCTTTCAGTGGAGAACGTGATTTTTTGTGACTAGTTTTTTATAGCTAACTTTTTGTCTCTAGAAAATGTGGTTGACACAGTGTTATAAATAACTATCAGTGAGTGCAATCAGTGTGCTTGCATTCTTAGGAACAAACATAGGAGCATATTAACAATATGCTCGTTAAAATTATTGCAGTTTTAGCGGCAAGAAACTGCAGCTAAAACGGTGATGATGGGCTTGCTAATATGTGTTATAGAATCCAATAGAAGCCCATGTTAGATGTGCTGGACATCTAACTTGGGCTTCTGATGGAATTCCGTATCCGGTAGCGGTAAGCGCGGTAGCCGTAAGTGCTGCTGCTAGCTAGCTCAAGGGCTGTGTGCTGCGAGTAAGCGGGAATTTCCCTGTGCCGCGTTTAGTTCAATTGACTTACAATCCTTATGGACGACTGGCTAAACAATTGGCTGTGTGTTTAAGGAGAGTACTACTAGTGATAGTCTGGGACGCTTTGTGTTTGAAAAATATAAAGGGTCCCCACGGAACACTTTTAATTGGCACCCGTTTGAGGAGAGTGATATGATAACCTTGGAAAGATCGTGTAACATCTAGTAACAAGCATTTACAATGCAACGGTTTCGCCTTTGACAAAGTTAGAGCTATTGGCATTGTAAATGACAAATTGTTTATTTAAACTCTTAAAACATGAACAAATGGCTATTATTTTTCTTTTGAAAATGTGGCAACCTGAGCAAGTGACCCTATGTATTTCCTCTTCTTCGCCTCGATCATTCTCTGATGTCAGGGTTTGGGTCATTTGGTGGGTGCTCATAGGTCAGGTCATGCTGTTCACCTCGCCACAGTGACCGGGCGTGAACACATTTCACCTCCTCTGCCTACCTGATCTGCTCTGCCGCACACAAGCGCCAATGGAGCCAAACAGATGGTGGGAGCCCTGAGGAGAGGGTGGGGGAAGGAAGATGGAGACAAGAATAGGTTTGCCACAAGGCCGATTTTTTTTTTTTTTTTTACTGGAATGATCAATATTTTTATTTCCTGGCAGACTGCAGTACAAAAATTAAGAAAAATCACCTTAATCCAGTATTTTCTCTCTTATCAGCGCATACTTAAAGCAGCAAACTAGAACTAATGTTAAATTATGTTCTAAGACTCCCTTATTGGTCAGTGACTGATAGTTAAATTAAACAATGGCAGAAACCCTGTGTTGAAAGTGAACACGGCAGATTTTATATAAAGTCCTTTTAAGTATCAGGCACGGGCCTTTGCAAAAACTTAAAACATGAGCAAAAGACCAGATGTTTTTCTCTGGGAAATGTGGCATCCCTAGGCAAGGAAAGGAAAGTGCAGGAAGGAAATGAGGGGCTGTAGTGAAAGATCGGGTGCTGGCATCCCGAAAAAGGGGAGGGGGGAGTAGTGTTTAAAAGTAGTCTGCTAATAACGCACAGTGGCTAAACTCACTGGCCTTAGGTACAACTTAGTCAAAAGTCGGCCTCACCTGGAGCAGAAGAGCAGGTTTGTGTTTTCCAGTGCTTAATTTGAGCCGGTGGTTTCGGGTGCTCACACCAGCACCTAATGTCTACAATGCTTGTGACAGTGTTCCACAAGGTGGCGATGCCTGGCTAAATTTAGAGAGATGATCACAACAACAGTTAAGTATTATTTTAATGGTCATTACCATCTTCCATGCTGCACCTACCTGATACAAAAGCAGCTCCAAGGGAAAGAGCCAACAGAGCCCAGAGCACAGACCCGTGCCTCGCCATGCTGCGTCACTTCGTTCCTATGAACACCTCTGGTCGGAAGCGGCGATGCTGGCGTCTGTAAGAGCCCAGGACAATGAAATGAAGTGCGTGAGTCCTGACGCTGCAACTCGGTGTGAGGGGCGGGGGTGTGTGGGTCGAATTCAAAGGCTGTGGCAACGCTGAAACCAGCGGGGGTCCTGGGGTCACGGCATCCCACGCAGACATTCGCCCTCCCTGCCCTGTATCCGTTGGCACGAGATTGATACTTCTCTGTGAAACCAGCTGTGGTTTCCTCTGTGCTAGTCCAGGTGCAGCGCTTACATAGATTGCACCAGTGCAGATAACTCTGCAGAATTATTTGCACTGGCCAGCCAGTGTAAGAACACATTTTGCATCAACTGTCAGGTGCAAAACGTTTTTTTTTTTTAAATGTCAGTAAATGGAAATGTTTTGGCACTGACTGGAAATGACATTGCAAAATTGTCCAGCACCTGTACGTTATATGCATTCTAGACTCTAACGGCCATCTGTCGAGCGAGCACAGAGAAATTCAACAACGTGCATCGCATTCTAAACGCTCGAAATGCCATGTCTACTCAGAGTAATGCCCTGCGTGTGGCCTCATCTCAAAACATGGTGCACTATGACGTCAACTCAGAGAGCGCCCCGCCCTGAATATGGCACCGAGTTCTGATGCAAGTCTTAAAAAGGCACTGACCATTTTCCATATGAACTATAGGAAAGAAAGCCTTGGGGCAGGAATTGGACACGTCCATATTGTCATAGGTGAAAATGGCAACTGGCGGAATAGAACTTTGAATAACAGCAATAAAAAGCACTGACAGCTACAAACCTTAGACTAAGGCGTTAAAACTTTTTTTTAAGATGCCTGTTCTACTATTGGATAGAAATGATAGTAAACAAGCCAGGTCCCGGGCCGGCCAGCCAATCACAGCGCGGCCCGGGGAATGACGTCACGGGGGTGTCCCGGGCCGGCAGCCAATGACAGCGCGGCCCAGGACAAAGGGGCGGGACTTAAAAAAAGCCCGAGAAATGCCCCCCAATCGCGTTTTCATGAGAAAGCGTGATTGACAGCCTCTGTCTCCCAATGGCTAGTCTCCATTTATGGAGCTAGCCAATGGGAGACAGAGGCGGAACCAAAGCCCATATTTAGGATCATGAGATTTCTCCGTGGGCGAAGCAACTGCTACGCAGTTGCAACGCCCAGGGCGAAACCTAAAAAATGCCCTACATGGATTTCTGCCTATAAACGAGAGAGATGGGAAGAGAACAGGGCGGGTCGTACAGCCGCAGGCTGGGGAACCATGGCCCAGGACTGAACCTTTTAATCTGCTTTGCTTTTTATTTTTCTTCTTCTGTGTATGATATGGTAATTGTTGCTGGGGGAGAAGCACGACTCACCTGGGCGAACGTCAGACTCCGATAGAAAACACACCTCACCCGGCTCCCTGGTACTCTTCGGAGCAGCCCTGTATTTAAACTTTCTCCTTCATTCATTCAATCATTCTTGATATGCTGGAGCATTTCATGTGTAAAGGGCGGCTTCAAAGCGCTTCCGTCATGGAAGCTCACTAGTCAAGATCTAGTGCACCACAACCCCACCCTATTAGCCGTCCCCTAGTGCACTGAAAGGCCCCTTGAATCTCAATAATGCCATGCAGTGCGCATCGTCTGCCTGCAGGGAGTGGGCCACTGTACATCAGCGCTGAGAAGCAGAATCAATGCGCCTTGCTCCCAACAGGTAATGTACTAGAAGCTTCACCTGCAATCAACCCTAACTGGAACGTGCTGTATGCGTCTTCTCAGCCCAGTGAAATGTCACAACCTAACACCGTGCATGCAGACACCGTGAGTGTAGTGGAATGCTGCTAGGCACCTCTAGTGCATCTCGCACATGACATGCAGAATACTACCTCACAGAAGAGGGAACAAACACAATTTAACTCCATTCATGCAGACACTGAGTGTAGTGGAAGGCTCCTATGCGCCTCCAGTGCACCTCATCCAGGCATACAAACACCGTGATTGTAGTGGAATGCTGCTAGGCGCAACCAATGCACCTCAGCCAGGCGTGAAGACACAGTGAGTGTAGACTCATTTAAATGCCTCTACATTCATTATTCTCTTCAGACAGCACACGTGGAACAGCGAGTTCCGCTTAAAGATGAAAGCTGCCCGATGCAAATGAACGCATAATAATGCTGCTCTGCGGGAGGCAGCGCCCACATTCCTGGGGTGGACCGGGGTAAACAGGCTCTTCCCAGGCAGCCCCGTTCTCCACCTCCATTTCCTTTTATGGGGAAAGTAGGTTTCAGTTGAAAAAATGATTGTCAAGAGATCTGTGGCTGCTGGGAGCGCAGGGGTGTGAGAAGCTAATCTCAAGGTGAGGCGCCCTCTACATGTTGACTCACAAGCACTTCCGCACCCATCACACAGATACACGGAAGCACTTCATTTTAATGAGACTGGGGCGCGCGCGACAATCTCTGCCTACGCGTAGTTCATGTGAAGGCAAGTGCATGCTGGCTTCCGTAGTTTTGTGTATGCAGCTCTAGCTTTAACTAAATCAAGGAATCCCGGAACATACACAGACCAAAAAGGGGCGTGGCCTGACAACCCCACACACGGAGTGCTCTCCCTCAACAATATACCTCTTACAGCACAAGTTACCCGCATTACACGGAAAGTGGACTGATGGGGTGTGTTATACCAAGTTACTGTAAGACAGTAAAATATGCATACATGAACCGCTCAGAAGCGCAGCAATGGAGGCACAAGTTACTCGCATTACGAACTGGATGGCCACTGTGACATAGTGGGATCGAGGTAGAAAATGTTAACATAGCCAGCCAGGCCCCGAGGGACAGACACTCAGAGAGCCCCAAGAACATCGCAAGGTGGGAAGGACCACCATGTTTCCCCAAGAAACCCAGAACTCGATAAGAAGCGTCCCAGTGTCATGGAGTCATCTTGACGCCCTTAACACACCGCGCGTCGTGTAGCTCACATAATACCAGTCCTTCGAAAGACAAGTAAAGCCCACCAGCCACACACAACCGAAAATATAGAAGAAAATATTAACAGCACGGACCCCACCAATTTTCCTAGTGAAACTGAAAGCCGTCGCTGGTCTGTAAAGGATGCCTCAAGACCTGGGACCAAGGTTGTTACCCGAGCCCCTAGCTCTGTGAATGTGTACGGTCAATGCAATAGGACACAAATCTCTGGTAACATGATAAAGTGACCTGTCAAAAGCTATGGCTTAGAATATTCATGGCCACTTTTCCTTACCAGCCCCTCCCGGCTCTCGTTTAAAAGTTTCAGTCACCCGCGCCTCTTATTAAAATAAGACTCTTCGCCCTCCACACCCCCACATACAGTACACCGGTCTGTGAAGAGCGCAACTATCAATTCATATGTGCTGTGCACCCTCCCCCAACCAAGAGAGCGCCTGTGCCAAATCTATATTCAGACAGTAAAGCGTCTTCGACCAACATGAAACACCTCCGGGGCCCGCATTAAAAACCTGCTTGGACAGTGCAAGCTCACGCACAGCGAGGGGCTCTCTCCCAGTCACGAGACAAGGAGGTGTCAGTATAAATACACCACACACTTTGCACTAACAAAGGCTCGTCCATAAACACAGAGAATGATCACAATAGCCGTTAACAGAGGCGCGCCGCACAGCCGTCACCCTACCGTGAGCCGGGCACTCCGGTGATCACGCTCCTCAGCGCCTGGCCGCTCTTTGCCATGGCCCGCTCACGGCCGGTAGTACTCTTCAAATGAGTGTGAAGTCACTCACTCCCAAGGAGGCGGCAGCCCCGCCCCGGAGGGACGGCTGTGAATGGAGAGGGGCGCGGCTACCGAGCCTGCCCTGCAGAGAATATAGGATTGACTTCCAAATACCTTTTCTAACATGGCTCCTTATGAAGCACGCAATGGGGGCGCGAGCTACACAGGGGATTTTGCGGCTCCGAGTCCTGTGTTCATCTCTTAGTTAGCACCGCCCCCTCAAGGTTTTGCTAGTCACGAGATCTGGCTGCAAGTTTACATAAGAATGTAACCCCTAGAACGGGTTCAGGCTGTTGTGTCTATTAGGGGAGCGATAGTACAAGTTAGCAAGAGCTTTACATAGTGAGAAATCAAAAGCGGATCACCAGATAACAGGGATAAACAGCCAACTTTGTATAATTATATAATCTTATAATGGAGGATAACGAGACATAGTAAAAAACAAGTCAGGTCCCGGGCCGGCCAGCCAATTACAGCGCGGCCCGGGGAATGACGTCACGGGGGTGTCCCGGGCCGGCAGCCAATCACAGCGCGGCCCAGGACAAAGGGGCGGGACTTAAAAAAAGACCGAGAAACGCCCCCGCATCGCGTTTTCAGGGGAAAGCGTGATTGACAGCCTCTGTCTCCCAATGGCTAGCCTCCATTTATGGAGCTAGCCAATGGGAGACAGAGGCGGAACCAAAGCCCATATGTAGGATCATGAGATTTCGCCGTGGGCGGAGCAACTGCTACGCAGTTGCAACGCCCAGGGCGAAACCTAAAAACAGGGGCATGACTTCTACATGTACATCATGATAGTGGGGGCTATAAATACATTATGTCCTGCTTTTGTATATGGGATGCGGACATCAGCGATTGCATCATTACATATGTTTTTATACACAGCTACAATATGACTGTAAAAAAAAATCTTTTTCAGGTGACAGGACCTTTGGGCATTCACTGTGTGGGGAAACGCGATCCATTGACGCATATTAGATCCCCTTTTTATGCACGGTTGCAGGTTTACATGATGGACTTAACCAAACGGTATGGTTAGTATTTGATATTATGAGTGAAAACACATTAAATCAGTGTTAAGCAGAGTGTGTTCACAGTTGGCGTTTTTCTCTTGTTTTTATATACCATCATAGGTTTGATGTGAACCTACCATGAGATGAGATTCTAGTTTGGAACCCCAGCAGTCCTGAAGAAGTTGCCCGAAATGTTCCCTTGGCAATGAAACATGTCGGCGTAGATTAATTGGTTATGGTTTGAAGGAAACCATTTTTAATCTGGGAAGCTACCAGCATCAAATAAAGTTAGTTATAGCTAGGTAGCTTCACCAAGTTTTAGTGGTGAGGATTTTTTGTTTATATCCTCATGGGGTCCATTGGGTATACATGTTATTAGCATGTTATCACACTTAGGTCTTTAGTTTTTCTTGACTTCATGGTTTTGAGTTTCTGTTAACTAATACACACACATGTTTCCTTTTTTTAATCGGAAAAGTGGTAACCGATGGTGATAAGTGGACTTGCTGACGAGTATCAGCCAGCAGCTCCCTTGGTGTTACGACCGTGAGGTGTCTCCTTTCCGCTCCACAATTTCTTCTTGCACATTGGGTGGATTATGATGGTATAAATATTTTAGAACTTGGATACACCACAGCTTAGGGACTTAGTTAAGTCTGTGAGGGAGTTATAAAACTTAAGGTGACCCCTCTATTGCTGGATGCACAGATCTGGGTGTGACGTTTGGTGATCAGGCGCATTGTTGATTTATAACAGTGTTACAAATAACTATCAGTGTGTACAATCAGTGTGCTTGCATTCTTAGGAAAAAACATAGGGGCATATTAACAAGAAGCTCGTTAAAATTATCGCCATTTTAGCGGCAGGAAACTGCAGCTAAAACGGCGATAATGGGCTTGCTAATATGCGTTATAGAATTCCATTAGAAGCCCAGGTTAGATGTCCAGCACATCTAACATGGGCTTCTATTGGAATTCTGGAACGCATATTAGCAAGCCCATTATCGCAGTTTTAGGGGAAGTTTCCTGCCGCTAAAACGGCTATAATTTTAACGAGCTCCTTGCTAATATGCCCCATAGTTTTACCCCTTGGGTAGTTACTGTTGGTTTCCTGTTGGAATCTATTGTTGCTTTACCAAGTGCTCTAATAAGGACCCTTCACATTTGATATCCTCTGTTCTGGCTGCTCCACGACCAGCATTCAGACCTGTAGTTTATAGATTCTTGGCATCTTCTGTTCTGTATTTTAAATATGGTCAAATGTAGCTTATTCAAACATTCTTTTGTTGCAGTTGAGTATAGTATTGGATTGTATTTGCTTTTATATAGCGCTTACTACCCTTGATGAGGGGTGAAAGTTCTTTTTCGGTGAGTAGCACGCTACTCCGGAACCCATTAAAGGATTAGTGATGAATTAGTATAGTGAAAATATGAAAGTAACTTGAGTGGTGGATGTTAGTCAGTTATTTGTAGTGCATTGGTTATGCTGAGTTAGAAGAAAAGTAATAAATAAGAAAAAGTAATAAATATATAGATCCAAAAGTTATAAAGATATAGAGCCATAGGTGCATGGAAGGTATATAGATGCATAAAGGAAGGTAGTATATGTAGATCAAAGATGTATTAAATAAACTCTGGCTTTCAGATGTTGTTGTACTTCAAAATAGCTTTATTTATTTTCATATACATATATATTTGTTTTGTAGCTCAATATTGAAGCAGTTGTAGATAAATAGTTACGATAAAAAGATTGAGTTATTTATGCAGTTACTTATATACATGTTAAAAACATAGAATATTGTAACTATAAGTGATATATATACATTTTATTAAGCAGAACTAATGAATATCTATATATCTCTGTAATAAAAGTATTTTAATCATAAGCAATACATATAAGCAATACACATATATAGGTACATATCTGTAGTACAAATAAATGCTCATATGCAGAGAGATATTGTATATTTATCTGTTTGCGTGTGGTGGTTATGTGGGGAAGAGCCAATTCTTGAGTAGGTTTCCGAGGATAAGGTAGTTATCTGTCGATCTTATGTCATCAACTGAAGAAAATTGTTCATTCTTTTGTTCAAAATAAGTGGTGATAAAAATGTTTTTAACAGTTTCACTTATTTTTATATCCTGCTGTTGGCCCTGGAAGGTGGGCTAGACGTTTGCATTATTTGTGACAATTTTTTAATGGGACGGCTAAGTAGCAAGATAGAACAAACCAGAATGGTAGCAGTGGTGTAACGAAAGTTGAATGGTCCCACCTGCAAAATACATGCAGGGGGCCAACTTTGCTCCAGACCAAGTCTAAAGATCTCAGGCCAGGGCCCTGCCAGTGCCAGAATGGGCCCCAAGAGTTTGGCCCCCAAACCACAGGGGCTGCAATGGCTTTTGTTACTCCACAGGATGGTAGAATTAGGAGGTGAATTTAATCTTTCAGAATGAATAAAAGATCTAGCATTTTTCCTTTTGTGTGTGTGTCACAAATGCCTATTTTAATACAAAAGACTGCTTGCTTATTTCCTATTCAGCTGTGCCAATTGAATGTTTTCTATTATTCCAGTGGATATTTTAATTTCATGGAAAAGTATTTGCCTTTGACAAAAAGGGACATAATTAGGTGAGCGATGTGCTTAATGGCATCATTGTTTGGGCCAGAGTGTCACAACCCTTCGCTTTGAATACCACCTTCGCCACGTGAACATTTTATCACTTCCTGTAAAGACTCAAGGAAAGTGAAAGAAATCTAAGCTCTAGGAGAAAAGGGGGTAGGGAAGGGAGAGGACAATCACTTGCTCCAGCAGGTTGGTTGATGGAAGATCTGGACTGGACCCACAGGATTACAGTATGACAGAGAGTCACAAGCCTCTGGAGTGAAAACACATATATGACCCATGCTCAATTGCAGCCGGCCTGAAACTTTGTCTTTGTCCGGTCCAGCGCGACAAGATAGCCGAGAATGGCGCTTTAAGCTTTTTGGCGCTAAAATGCAAATTTTTTATTTAATTTGAAAAGATTCATATCTTTGATTTTCCACATTTGGAGGCACATTAGGATGGCGGCCGGGCTTTGCCCGCCCGCCACTCTAGCGGAAATCGGGACCGCCCGCCGAAAGGGCTGGGGTCCCGACATTGGCATTAGGATGCGCCCGCCACAGTGGCGGGCGCATTCCTCAATTTAACATTGTGGTGGGCGGTGCTCACTGCACCGCCCGCCACAATGTTAAAAAACAAAAGCAGCCTTTGCACATTCGAAGCAGCAGGCACTGCGCGGTGCCTGCCTCTTCGAGTATGCAAAGGAAGGGGGGTACCACGGGGAGGACAAGATGGCGGACGCATCGGCGTCCGAGTGAGCAGCATCGCCAGTGGTCTCGCTGCCTTAAGCCTTCAAATCCTTTCAGCCCGAAATAACCTGATGGCTTAGTGGCGAACAGCGCAAATAGGAGGAGATGCGGTACCCTGAAACTGTAAAACCTTACAAAAAATAAAAACCTTACCTGTTCTCTTTTTCCGGGATGCGGCTGGATCTTTGGTGTTAGTTCCGCCGCTCATTGCAACCTACGTGGCGGCATCCATCTCTCCCGCACCTCAGGGCGAAAGCGGAACCACGGACCGGAGCGGGAGTCGGCTTCGCAGATAATTTCAATTCGCAGCAATCCGCTGCTTCTGACAGACGCTGCCGAGCACAGAATCGACGTAAGGGAGACATCAACGGTGCAATGGCTCCAAAGAACCCCGCGGCGGCGGCTCCTAAACCACAAAACAAGCCGAAGACGAGGGCAACCACGGCAGCACAGGAAGGTGCACAGATTGCTCAAAACGCCCAGACTGCGCAGAACGTGCAGAACAGCGATATTGCTGGCAATGCCGGTAATGCCATACTGCAGGATAATCTTCAGAACCCTCCTCTCCAGAATTCACAGCAGGTAATTTTTAACTATGACTCTGTCTCTGTGCCTGGTCTCACAACAGCTATAGTAGCTCAAGTAGCTCCTGCCGAAATTACTGCTAATGGCAACACCCGCTTGATAGTGGGGGATTCTGGGACTTGTCGGCTGGGAGCTATTCCCCAAATTCCGGACATGTTTGCACAGGGAAAAAAAATAATAAAACACAAGAACAGAATAATATTCGCTTGAATAGCAACATTTGGAAAACAGCCTTAAATGTAAGTGAGACTTTAAAAATACCTAGTGACACTGGGCGGAATAAAGACATTGGTAACGGTAAAGATGGGTCAAAAGAGATTCAAAACTCAATGCCGCCATGCCCGATTACTTCGGAAAACCTCCAGACATCTGTAGATTTAATTAATAACTCACAATTAGAACTAGTACAGGATGTACCAGAATCTTTACTAGTTTTGGAAGATGTTGAATCACTAGACTCTGCGGGTAACTTTTACTCTATGACTGACCTGTCGGTGGCTCTAGAATCTGAAATCCTTGAGGCAGATGGCGGATGGAGAGATGATATGAGTGCTAAGAGTCTGGGATCACAACACGAATCGCTTGCTTCAATGGGACAGGAGGAGGGTGAAGATGAAGATGAAGAACAGGATTAGGATGAGGGGGAAGATGCCTCTCAACACAGATTGGAATGTGGTGGTAAGGACCTTACAGTGTTCACAGCACATGAAGATATTCCCCCAACGACCCAAGGATGGCTTTACCACAGAATCTACAGACACAGGATACTACACAATCACAATCAACTGGTAATACGTTAGATACACTCTGCCAGGTCATGATCCAGCATTGGGAAGAGACAAGGGCAGAAAATCTTGGCACGCAAGATGCTATACGACGGCTTCAAAATAACCTCAGAAAAGTTGCCAAATCATGTAGTGAGACGTCTGCAAGGGTGACTGAAGCTGAGGGGAGAATCTCAGCGATAGAAGATACTGTGACAAGTCAACAAACTCAAATTTCATCATTGGTAGGGTTGAGAGACGAGATAAACTGGAAACTGGTGGACTTGGAAAACAGATCACATAGAAATAACCTTCGAATCCTGGGTGTTCCTGAGGGAAATGAAGGCAGTAATATTAGACAATACGCAATTGACCTTTTTTTGGAAGCCTTCCCAGAGCTGGTGCAATGGAAATGGGACTTTGAAATTCAACGTGCACATCGATTTCCATTTCAAAGAAACACCAGACAGGATACTAACTCAAAGCCCAGGGCAATCTTGATATGTCTAAATAACTTTCTGGCAAGACAGGCTCTCTATGATCTGGCTAGGCCAGATAGGAAAAGAAGGGGGAGAGGCGTCGAATTCTTTGTTCGGCCTGACTATTGTCATGCCACAGTAGAACAACGATGGCAGTTTTGACAGTTAATACCTGCCTTCCAGGCTAAAGGTGCTCAGGCCTTTCTCCTGAACCCTTCTAAACTTAAAATTATTTTCAAAGAAAAATCGTATTTTTTGACTTCGGAGGGGGCAGCTAAAGACTTTCTGGCTTCATTCTGAACGCAATTGCTGTAAAAGAAGATTGGTACTTTTTTTCCTCCTTATGCGTTATGAGAGACATAAAAGTGGTTATTGAGATATCTCAAGAATAAATAAGACTGCTGAAACTAATTATGATTTTTTTGTTTGATGCATACAGTTTTATTGACATATGGGCATCTAATTAACTACTTAATTACTTGTTGATTAAAATTAGACAACTTTTTTTTGGAGATATAGTGGATGATTAGCAAGAGTTTAATATAGGAAGGTGGGGGCAGTGAGACACCTGATGCTTCTCACATCATCCATACTAGGGACTACCAGTCCTTATGCCCGAGAAGGGTTGGGGTCAAGGGGAAGGGGGAGAGGGAGGGGGGTGGGGGGAGGGGAGCTCACCAGGGTGGGTGACGGGTGCAAGCAAAAACAGTAAAAACAGTAAAGAAGTGTTAAGCTACCTGATTGGTGCTCTATCAATGCTTCTTATTTTTTTGTTTAAAGGGAATAAGAACAGAAATTTGAGCTTGTATATAAATAATTATTGTACTAAACAGCATGGATGTACGCAGATGGACAGACAAAGAAAATGTATAATTACTGATGATGGGTAAACTTCGGATTTGCTCCTGGAATGTTTGTGGAATAAATAACAGGAAAAAAGGGGGATGTATAATCAGATTATACAGAGTATGAATATAGATATACTGTGTCTTCAAGAAACACATATTAGGTGGAGTGATAGAAACATGTTTAAAGAGTTGGGTCTGCAAATATTAGCCTGTACTAAACAAGGTACCACCACAAAAGGTGTGGCAATCCTTATGAGACATGGACGAGGATGCTTAAAATGCACAAAGGTCGATCAGTATGGAAGATGGGCAATAATCGAGCTCAAGATAAATGCTAAATCATGGACAATCTGCTCAATCTATGCCCCAAACTCAGATGACCCTGAGATTATAGATTATTTAAGTTTAGAATTAGCGGACTGGCCGTCCTCGGTCTTTTTTTGCGGAGATTTGAACATGCACCTTGCAGGGGGGTTTGACATATCTAGTGATAGTATATATCCAGGTTTAAAAAAAAGACTTACAAGCTGTTAAAGGTTTAGCAACAGAATATGGTTTAAAAGATGTGGGATACATAAAAAACCCTTCTTCACCTGGGTTTACTTTTTTCTCTAATCCCCATCAGAAATGTGTACGTATAGATTATTTTTTTGTGAATAGCGGACTAATAAATAACATACTATTTGAAATATTTCTCCGAATAATATCTGTCCACAATCCAATAGTAATAGAAGTTCCGACAGTGATTGGCTCCTCCTCAACTCTAAGATCCTGGTCATTTGACCGGAAATTACTGATAGATCCATCATATCTTGAAGCAATGAGTAGATGGATTAAAGACCTTTTCCATTTTAATAGAAATAGTACATCTATTCAGATAGTTTGGGGTGCTTTTAAAGCGGGGGTTAGGGGCGAAACACTTTCCTATTCAATTAAGAAGCAAAAAATTATCAAAGAGAAATTAGAACAGAATTTTAACCTAGTACGAGAGTGGGAGGAAAAACTTGCTATAGCTATTTCTAAACATCAAGATACTGAACAAGATAAAACTACACTAGATATACATAAGGCCAGGGTCTATGAAACATTCGCAGCTAAATTAGCGGAACAACTTGCGACATTTCGATCTCAGATGTATGAAATGGGAGAAAATTCCGGAAAGATACTAGCAAAAAGAACCAGAGAGAAAGAAATCTTAAATTCCATTACTGCGATACAAGATGAGTTAGGTCAGGTTCAGGATGACCCAGATCAAATACTCGAGGTATTCCGGCAATTTTATTACCAATTGTATAAAAACGATAATTTGACATACTCTCATGATATGTTGTTAAATTTTATTGGAGAAAATAATATCACAAAATTGCATGATCTACAATCAAACTCCCTCGAAATTGATATCACATGGGAGGAAATTGAATCCGCTTTGCTCTCTCTGGCTACGGGAAAAGCTATGGGTCCCGCTGGCATCCCTCTTGAATTTTTTAGGATATTTAGAAATGTTTTGAAAGAAGACTTATTGCTTACATTCCAGGAAGCTCAGAGAGGATCCCCACCAGCATCGTGGAGTCAATCTACATTGATGGCTTTTCTTAAAAAGGATAAGCCCCCCCTTAATCCGGCGTCCTTTAGACCAATGTCTTTAATAAATGCTGATAGCAAGGTCTTCTCAAAAATACTTGCTACCCGTATGTCAACAGTGATATCCTCTATTGTTTCACGTTGGCAACACGGGTTCATCCCCAATAGGGACACTGCGGACCATGTCCGAAGAATAATTGATATGATGGACTGGGCTCAAGCCACTAATACATCTATTGGAATCACCCTGTTGGATGCCGAAAAGGCATTCAACAGGGTGGCATGGCCCTACTTATGGGAAGTATTGGCCCTGAAAGGCTTTGGACCAAAAATGATTAAGGCTCTAAAAGCTTTATATTTATCACCATCGTCATGTATTAAAATTGGGTCCTGCAAATCTAGTCCATTCTCCATCTTCCGGGGTACACGGCAAGGGTGCCCTTCATCTCCACTCCTATTTTCTATATATATTGATATATATCTTAATAAACTTAAACAAGAGGAAGATATAAAACCGGTGGAGGTTGCAGGGACTCCTTACAGAGCATTGGCATATGCTGATGATGTGGTAGTGACTACCACAGATATCGTAACAGCAATCCCAAAGATTGAAGGGATAGCGGAAGAGTTTTCTCGGGTTATAAATTAAATTCCTCAAAAACACAAATTCTATTTGTAGGTCAAAATCCACCTATACACCTCAATATAGTATCGACTGCAACATACTTAGGAATTAAGATTACAAATCCAATTTCTGATATTCCCAAGCTTAATTTTATCCCCATTTTTAAAAAAGCAAATACTACCCTGGAACGGATTAACCACTTACATTTGTCACTATATGGTAGAAATAATGTACTAAAAATGTTAATACTTCCGCGATTTCTATACCTTTTCCGAACCATACCTCTTGAGTTTCCAATAGAATTCTTTAAACAATTGGAGAGAATGGCGGGAAGATTTTTAGGGGGATACAACCGTCACCTAAGAGCTTTTAAAAAACTGACTCTCCCTAAGGATAGAGGAGGATGGAGCACACCACATTTCTTATTTTACTATCTAGCATCAATATTACAGTTAATCAATCCTTTAATTATTGGCATTAAAGCTCCAATTCACGAAGCACATTTCCCCTCAATTTATGAATTCTCTTTAGGGGCAGAAGCCCGCGGCTGCTTCTTAAAAAACATTGAACCAAGTTACTTCAAGAAAATTAAATTTAAGACTGTAACAGCAGCATACCGGGCATGGAAGATTATTAAGCGACACCTAGGGATTCAAAAAATCTTGAGTTATACCCCCCTGTCATCTAAGCACATATTGCCTAGTATATTTAGAGATCATATTATGTTAAAATGGAGTAAACAAGGAATCAACTGTATTAATGACTTATGGCATAATGATGAAATGATCTCTTTCCAGACTCTTCAGGCTAAGTTCAACATCTCAACTCTGGATTATTTTAAATATTTTCAATTACATAGCTATTTTAATACTTTATCCTTAGAACAACGTTTAGGACTCCAGAAAATATCATTGATTGAATCTCTATACACTAAAAGAAAGATAGGCTTCTTTTAAAACTTACTGATCTCATCTTATTCAGATGACCTATCCTTAGTTCAAGAACGTTGGGCAGAAAAACTTGGGGTGACAAATGTGCTGATAGAAGATTCCATTATGATGGCTAATTCTATTTTACTGACGGGTAGACTCTTACTCAGCACTATATGGTTCTCTTTGATCTATATCACACGCCTGAAAAAATCTCTAAATGGGGAGCATCATCAGGTACTGCATGTAAGAGATGTTCGCTAGAAGCAGCTGATGCAACTCACATGTTCTTTCTTTGCCCCCTGCTCTCATCAGTACTTACCCAGATACAGTTTTTTCTGTCTTTAATACTTGGATATAACATTACTCTTACAGCAGAGATGGTTTTGTTAGGTACTTCCTCTGTCAACATTCCTGAAGATAAAAAAAAACTGTTATTTATATGTATGTCCGTTTACCGTGCCTGTGTTACTCAGGAATGGATTAGCCCAGATCCGTTTCAATTTCATACTTGGAGGGCTCGGCTTCTAGCGAAGTATAATCTAGAACAGGCAATCTATGCTCTGAAAGGACGTGTCAAAAGACTAATGGGGGGAAAAATTGGGCTCCGCTTCATCATTGGATACAGACAGAACTGGGAACTTAGCAGTCTTTATTTAACATTAACTAAATAGATTATTTTTTTTGTTTTTTTTGTTTCTTTTAGATACGAGCACTTGATTAACTGTAATGTATTCTCTTTCTATGTCATTTATCTTCAATATGCTTATATATATTTTCTCAGTATGAACGATGTATCTGATTTTGCTTGCAATAAAATTTAAAATCATTAAAAAAAAGGACCACAGGTACCCCCCCGTGTGCCACCCCCCTTTGGCATTCTTTCTGGGGGCCCACAGGGGACCCCCAGAGTGAACACGGCATGCCTTTCCGTGGCGGCATTGCCGCAAGGCGACTGGGGCGGGAATCAGGTGGGCGGTGTTTTTCACCGCCGCCTTCCCCTCCGCCATCCTAATATGGCGGGGGGGATTTGGACTTGCGATGTCGGGCGGTTTGCCTCCGCCAGGCCGGCGGTGGCCACCGCCAGCCTGGCGGAGGCAAACTGCCCGACATCGTAATGGACCCCTAGATCTTTATTCTTATGGTGTTGTTTTGAAGATACAAATAGTCTCTTTCTTAATAAATTGGTGTTGGATTTTTATTATGCTGTGTCTTTTATTTACTGTTTTGGTGGATTAAATGTTTTACACATAGCTGCCTCCTAAATTATGCCTGGCTGCTTGTGTGTTAAGCTACCAAGTGTTGAGCAAGGATTATTTTACTAAAATGTGACTGAACCTATTAGTGATTCTGGTATTATTACTAGCTAAAGATGAATACCCCCACCTACTAATAAGCCACTTTCCTACAGTTAGTAACAACCGCTTCATGTCAGAAAAATCTTTATAATGATCTTCCTAAACCAAGTAACCTATGCCAAACCTGCAGCTGCTGGTGTAGCATGTTTCTGATATAGCCCTGGAATTATTTCATATGCATGATTTTAGTTTTCATTTTCTTGTTCTCCTTCTCCTTCACATGTGCACTTTTGTGGGTCTTTTTTGGCATGCTAGTCTTGGAGATTTAACAGTACCCCACCAATTATTCCACACCCTTTTGGTTTTGAGCTTACTAGGAAACATCTTTGAAATGCTCTTACTAGTTTTGGTGCATAGACAAAAGATGCTGGTTCCCAAAGGAGTTATCTGACACTTAAACCTTATCCAGGCTACTGAATACCAATGCTGTACCCTATTTCATAGAAAATCTAAGATTTTCCCTACTTCATATTTATCTGTTGCAACACCCAAAGTAGGAAGTGAAGTTACTGCAGTACAGAAAACAATCTCCTTGACCTGAGAGGCATGGAATACAGGGTGAAGTTGCCAATGAAAGGGTAATTTCAATTCTACTGCAGCTTGCTCTTCCAGTCTTCTGATTGGAAAGGTTTCCTGCATACTTTGGGGAGAACTTTGGATAAGATCCTGGAATGGATTGATTGTGGAAGGTTACAACTTATCTCCCATACTGAATAACTGGACTGTGGTGTCTGTCTGCAAATGACTTTCATTTGGCCTTAGTGGGTTTCAGATGCAGACAGGTGGATTCTTGAATCAGATTAATGTCTTGGAGTAGGGATTGTACTGTGGGGACCAATTAAGGAGAAACCACAGTGGGCCAAATGTGGGAGTTGAAATCAGATGAACCATAGAAAGGGGAATATCTTAATGAGGTGTGGAAGGTATTGCTGTATGAGAATTCCGCAACAAACCCACTGATCAGAATTGTGCATGAGGAAATATCATAGATTTTGTTGCAATGTCTGATTAAGTTTTTCTCTTTGGTCATCTGTTGTGGGATGGTAACCTGTGCATAAGAAATGTATTGATTTTGGTTTTTCAGTAATGTCTTCCAAAATCTGGTAATAAACTGGGCATCTCAATCTGTAGTAATGATATTTTTTTAATCTACGTAGCCTGACAAAGCTTTTTAAATAATGGTGACTAAAGTAGGGGCTGGTGGAACAAAATGTGCTGACTTAGAGAGATAGTCTATGGCCAATAATAATAAGGACATTCCTTCTGATGGTGGCAAGTCAATTATAAAATCCATAAAAATGTTTGACCAGTGCTTTTGGGACATAAGTATAGGCTGAAATATATGGACTGTTTTCCATCTGGGATGCTGAGTATGAGCAGAGATGGCACACTGTAGTTGTAGTATTTGGTCAATGATGAATAGTTAATTCTTGAACCAAATGAGATTTTTTGTTGTTGTCTTTAAGTAAGGTTTTGTGTAGTAACCTGTTTTGTAATTATCCTGTTACTTTCTTCCTGGTTGCTCAGCCAGTGTAAATGTGCTGTGTGAAATTTTGGTGTGGTGATGATGAATGGAATGTTTGGGCACCTGTGAGGTGAGGTGTGAAGGTTGGAATATGGGCTAAGCAGAAGGCAGGCTGTTCCTGGTGGGGCTGCTTCACATGATCATAGCAACTTACAACTAAGACTTAATAAATCTATTTAAAGTACATCTCAGCTACTGGACTTCCTTACTACATTTTGGCTACCCAATGGGAAAGATTCATTGATTGATAACTTTCTGTTAATTTCTCTATGACTTCTTCTTCAGTTTCTGCACTTCTTCCTTTCAGAATACACCTGGTTGGGGGAATAACTACAAGTTTCAATTTATCTCCTTGTCTGCACAGGCCATTTGCTTTCCGGTGTGTTTTAACTGGCCTATAAGTGATCTCATACTTGAACCTAGAGAAAAGTTACCTCTGACATGTTACGGATTCAAAAATGTGATTTGTTTAAAAAATTCCGTATTCCTATAATAAGTCTAGATGGTTAAGCAATTGCGGAGCTCCTTATAAATTATGTTTCCAATGACCTAACTCCTTCTTGAAGGCAAAGGGCTCCCGATCATGGAAGCTGCAATAAAGCCCTGAAAATGTTGGAGCCCTTGAGAAATAAAATATAGGATGAACATTTCCAATATTGGAGTCTTTTGTTAAAGACTGACTTCTCTGGGATATGAAGAGGTGTCAGTATCTACAATGAATGACAGTTCACTATTTTGGTGTTTCAAGATGAGAGCAGTGGTTAAAGGGTCTTTGGGTTTCTGAAATGTGGTCTTTTTTCCATGCGCCATTGAAATGGAATACTTTTTTGTGTTAGTCTCGCTATGGACAGAACATTTTCTAAAAAACGTTGTAAAAATGATAATAGACATTGGCAAAACCTAGAAACCTTTGATTCTTCTTTGCAAATTTGAGAAATGCCTACATTTGGGGTGCTTTGACCTTATTCTGACCCTCATGATGACCTTATATTCTAAAGCGCAGAAAGATTTCTTCTGTGACTTTAAAAGCACATTTGCTTTTGTAATCGTTGTGGTACTTCTCTTACATGGCTTTTTGTGCTATTCCTATTTCTCGGAGAAGACCAGAATATCTTTCATATACATGCCCGAATAGACATCTAAATTGTCTCTTAAAATGTAATTAACAAAAATTCTGAAAGACTGAAGGAATTTTACATAGACCAAGAGGCATTACTAAATATTCAAAATGTCTATTGTATGAAAACAGTTTTTCATTTGTCAATGGATCCTTACCAAATTATAGACACCTATTAAATCCAAATCTAAAAATATCTTAGCAGACTTTCTTTTGTCTAGTAATACAATACTAAGTTGCAATGGATACCTATTGTTTGCTTTTAGGGCATTAAGTTGCTGATGCATGGACAATACTTTCCCCCACATTTTAGAATGAAGAATATAGGGGACCGCCTGGTGATCTAGAATGACCTATGAAACCTTTCTGCTGATGTTCTTAATGACAGTTCCAGAGGACCCAATATTCTTTCAAAGGGAATGTGTAAATCTGACAGTGTAGAATCTCTACCCCTGTGATGCCATCCATAGAATCAATAGGACAACCACATGGCTAATGTAAAGGGAACTGGTTAGCACTGTTCTTGTCAAAGACTTCTTGCAACTCCTTGTATAGTTCTGAAATCTAAACAGGATTTAATTCCACCTCCATGGTGCAGTGTTACAGAAGAGCATAGTTTAATATTTGTCAATGAAAAGAGTTGAATTCTTCACATGGGGGAATGCAAGGACCTTTTCTCTCAATTGATTTATTACCATTTTGTCCTAAAACAAGCATCCTTCTTGAACATATGCACAATGTGACATTTAGAAAAAAAAACATAATATAACATAGATGAAACCCACTTTACTACATATCATTCTTTTGTCAACTCCATATACCACAATTCCCCCATTTTACACAAAATGTATCTATCATGTATTTCATGACTGACCAATCATAAGTTAGTGGGAGAATCTTCAACCCACTCCAGTGGGAACTATCCCTGACTGTGTCTGGGACGAGGATGTCTGGTAAGTTTCTAGCAAGTACGTTTTCAAGGGCCCCCATAAATCCTTGGGTCTGGAAGTCGCCGGCAATATGGAGGAAAATAGGTCAATGTTTGTGTTGCAGTAAATAAGACTATTAAGCCATGGCTTAACAGTAGGGATATGCTTGCTCCTCCACGCTATGACTATTTCCCTTTTGGCTAGTAATAATGCTATTGAGGTGTAACAACGGAGTTGCTTAGGGATATTCCAAACGTACCCCAGCAGAGCGACCTGTGGGGTAGAGTGAAAGTCAAGACCAGTCATCCGGCTCAGGGCCACATAGATCACCCGCCAGTAATTAGCCACTTTCACACAGTTTCAGGTCATGTGGGCAAAGTCCACGTAGTGTGTCCCCCATTTGGGGCACTCATGTGGTCTTGAGGGATCTATGGAATGAAGTTTCGCTGGCGACATATATGTCTGCCACAGAAACCTGAAGTGCAGCAGCTTATGCCTGCTCAAAGAGACTACTTTAATCTGTGAACAACAGAAGGCCCATTGCGAGTCATCAATACGGTGTCCCAGATTGCGTTACCAGACAGCATGGATTTTGGTATGTCTGGCCTGTAGCAGTGATATTGAAACCAAGTAGTCTCCCTGTGCACTTGTAATCAGGGTCGTCAAAGGCAAATATGATTCTGGCTCTGGGGTAAATTCAGACAACAAGGATCTAAGTGCGCAGCGCAGTCTGTTAAGGTGAATTTATCCATGAAGGATGCGTTGCTGAATTTCACATCCTCTGCACTGTGAAAGATCTCTTGGCTCGTAAAAAGATCACCAAAGGTGTCTAGTGAATATGTAGTGAGTGTCTTTTGGACTATCTTTTCTACAGTAATAGGTACCCATGGATTGTTTGCGAGTGGGATTGCCGATGAGTGTAACTTGTGCCCCCCAGCAACTGTTGCCAGCTTCTGCCAATCCCAGCTAGTCGTGGAGACAGTTTGTATATCAATAGGGTCTCTGGGGAAGCCCTTGGGTAGCACAGTGTTTAGCAGAGCCTGGCTCACAAGATCCGCTTCCAGTTTAGAGTAGGGTAGGTCTGCATCCAGGTGGTACCATGAGTACGCGAAGCTGCAATGCGCCGCTAAATAATACAATGTAAAGTTCGGGACCCCCAGGCCACCCCTTTCGTATGGGAGAATCAAAGTGTCCCAGCTGACCCTTGCCCTCTTACTGCCCCATGTAAGTCTAATGAGATGTGAGCGTAGTGTAAGAAAAAATAAGTTAGAGAGTGGAATGGGTATATTTTGGAACAGGAACCTAGGAAGCATTATCATTTTAATTAAAGCCACCCTACGGGCCAGTGAGAGAGGAAGCTTAAACCAGCACCCTAGTCGTACAATCTGCTCTGCCTCTGTGTGTAAATGAATCCCTCAGTACTTAGTGGAGCGATCGCACCATGCCGGCAGAAATTCACAGTTCCATCAAGTTGTGCTGGGTGTTAAAGGAAATATCTTGGATTTGCTCCAGTTTACAGCCAAACCAGAAAAACCCCGAAGCGAATTACTTCTCTAATGAAGGGATCTGGATTGTCTTGTGATCTGTGAACGTACAGGACTACATTGTCCGCATATAGTGATATTAACAGTGGTCTGGTTTTAAATGGGAGGCCACAGTGTAAGTGCCCCACCTGTAGGTGTCTAACCAAAGGGTTGAGTGCTATTATGAAAAGCAACATTGACAGCTGGCATTAAGCATGAGCGCAAAATCCGCTACGCTCGCGGATTTTGCGAATTTTCGGTAAATCCGCGATCCGCGAACTCTCGCGAATTTACCAAAAATTCGCAATCCGCGAGCGGCGGATTCCGAGGCCAAAAGTTCAAGCCTTCCTGGCCTGTTGTTGTAACTAATTTACGATGGCGCCGGCAAGCTGCCAGCGCAATCGTAAAATAGTTACTAAATTAGCTTCAACAGGAAGCACTAATAGATAAAATCAAGCAGGCGCTCGTGCATTTGCTTTATTTTATCTATTCGAGCTTCCTGTTGAAGCTAATTTAGTAACTATTTTAGGATGGCGCTGGCAGCTTGCCGGCGCCATCGTAAATTAGTTACAACAGGCACAAAACGGTGGCGTCTTCTTGAATAAATATGAAGGGCAGGGTTCATTCTGGGCCGGCATGACGGTCCTGGCACAAAAATTAAACCTCAACCGCAAGCACTTTCAGATATCGATTAAGCATGTGCCCTAGTTGAAGCTTAAATTCAGTGACTCATTCATTGGCCCAAAAACAATCCTGAGCGTTGTCAAGGCTAGGCAGATGTGCCTTCTTCCCTAATATACCATCGCAAATCAGCTGTGATGCTGGACAGAGGCCTTTGCATCCTTGACTTTCACGAGCGCAATCCTCGTGCTGTTCCTGTGGTCAGGAGCTTCTGTATCTTCATCTGTTGCTCTGATCGGTCTCTGACCTTTGCTTTAATGCACACAAGAGGCATGTGCACTCGCATGGAAGCCCTGTCCGTTTGGCCCCGCCCACACACTCGCGGTGTGCACCGTCTTCCCGCCATTTACCCACTATGATGGACAGCTCACTCAAGGGACCCCTGCGCCCTTCGGCGAGATTGCATAGTAACACACACCTGGTCGCTGTAGACAACTCTCTGGCACTTTAGGCAGCTGTAGTGTAGTAAAAGCACTATACATCTACCCAACGAGGTAGCACTTACTGATTATCTAGTAGAAAGTACTCCAGTTGAGTAGAGGTATGGCACAAAACGGTGGCGTCTTCTTGAATAAATATGAAGGGCAGGGTTCAATCTGGCACGATGATCCTGGCATGGAAGCCCCGCCCCAAATCCGCCGATCCGCAAAATCCGCGGATTTTGCGGATCCACGATCCGTGAATACGCAAATCCGCGAATCGTGGATCCGCAAAATCCGCCCATGCTTAGCTGGCATCCCTGTCTAGTGCTGCGTGTTAATTGAAATTTTGGGAGAACCTAACATTTAATCTAATACTTGTGGTGGGTGAGATGTAAAGCAGTGCAGTAAGTTCAATGAAGGCCTTTGGCATGTCCATCTTTCTCATGACTGCTAAGGAAATGGACCCCTCCAGAGAGTCAAATACCTTTTCCTTCTAAAAGCACAGCCGCCGCCGGGGTGTTGGGGTCGATCCTGTTTATGGTGGCAAATAATGTTCGAAGATTCAAAGCCGTAGAACAGTGTGGCACAAAACCCGACTGCACCGGTGAGATTATGTGGTCGAGTAGTAGTGTCAAACGTAGTGCTATAATTTTAGCCAGTATTTTATGATCTAGGTTCACAATGACAGAGGCCTATAGGAGCCGCATAATGAAGGGTCTTCTCCTGGTTTTGGAAGCAATATAATCACCGCCTCGTGCAATGTGGGAAGCAGTAGTTACTAAAACAATATGTCTATTGCTCTATATCCACACAATAAAAAGAGTTAACTTATCCCACCAGATAACATCCATTGGTGCCAATCAGTCTGAGGTAAACAACTCCACGCTAGCCACAGTGCCACTGTGCAGTGGAGATATTCTAGCTGTGGGTCCAGCCTGTGAACCCCGCTCTTCTGAAGTCTTGGCAGAACTCTTGTGCGGTTGTTGGCATATCAAACACACTGGTCTTCCCCACTATGTCCACTCTCAAAAAGGCAGGATAGAGCATGCCATACTTGAGTCCCAGGTTTCTCAGTGTGGCCTTCACTCCTGCAAACTTCTTCCACGCCTCCTGGACCATTGCAGTAAAATCAGGGAAGAGTGATATCATAGAACCCTGCCAGGACAAAGTACCCACCTCTCGTGCTAGCCTCAGTGCCGTATTATGGTCACAAAAGTTCAATAGGTGGGCGATGATTGGTCTACAGGGGCCTCTGGGGCCAGGACTGGGACCAAGCGAGCGATGCGCTCTCTCAACCAGAAAAGTGGGCGTGAATGCCTCTTTGCCAAACAAATAAATGAGCAATGTTTCTACAAAAAGGTCCATTTTGCCGGTATTAGAGGACTCTGCAACTCCAAGAATGTGCAGGTTGTTACGTCTGCTTCTCGCTTCCAGGTCTTTGTTTTTCATAGTTATGGACTTTAATATTTTCTCCATGCGGTCCAACCTTTTGATGAATTGTGCAGCCCCATCCTCCAAATCAGAAACTCTACACTCCGCAGTGTCCAGACAACGCTTGTGCAGTCTAATCAGGCTCCCATGGTATCAATTCTCATTTCTAGGGAGTCAAACCGGCTATCTAATGATCGAAAACTTGCCCGCAGTTCCGCCATCATGGCGTCAGAGCCAGGGGGCATCCGCTGTGAGCACCTTCTCGACGCCACCCTCAGCCTTGCTGGATTCAGATGTCGTAGCTGGGCCACTAGGCTTGGGAAATTGCAGTACCCTCTGCGTGGGGTCTTTCCGCACCATGACACATGCTATGGCCCATCAATATGGCCGTCCCTTTGCACCAAGCAGCTATTTAGGAAGTCTCTGAAATACGGGGGCAAAGCTAGGTTAATTCTGCCGGTGAGCAGGTAAATGATGACTGCAGACGCAATTATGGGCATTTACACTCCAGGAATCTCGGAGCCATGAGGATCTCGCCTCTTGTCACTCTTAGTCCATCTAGTGGGAAACCATCCGCCGCTCACTGCTGTATGTGGACCGCCACCACGCCAATACAGGGAGCAGGTCAGACGCTTCCTTGGGCCTCAGCCGCACCCCGACCCTAGTGCCGAAGCTCTCCTATCGAGCAGGTCCCCGGTCAATCGACGACTATGCCCCAGCCATTCCCCGGCTACCCAGCATCCACACACCACCAGGCTGCCCGGCTGAGAGGGCGGTCCCCAGGCTCACCCGTGGCCCATATCGCTGAGGGGCCTTCGGGGGTAAATTGGGCAGGTCACTAATGCAGACAACCAGGAAACACAGAGGCGCAGCAGTCCCGGATTGCTCTTACCGGCTTGTGGTTGGGTCTACTCGCGGCCAACACCAATGGCTCCGTGGAGTGGCGTACGTCTTTCCTCCTCCGTGTCGGAGGCACTCAGGAAGGCTCTGGGACCCTAAGAGTCCACAGTCAGCATCCCATAGAGGCGCGAGAGCGAGCCACTCACAGTTTCATGCCATGCCTCTCCAGCGGGGATCAGTGCCAGACGTACTTAGGCCGAATACATCCCTCTAAGCCACAGCGGCCTTGATCGCCACACCCTGAATCTCGAGAACCAGCCAGCCCCCTAACGCCGGAGTGGTTTCATTTTGTTGGTGAGTCACTTCAGGGCCAGCATCAACATCTGCCGGGCAGGATGGTGCTCTAGTTTAGGCAGAGAGAGCCAGGATGTTGGGAGATCCGGCAGTGCTACAGCGATACGCAGCCATCTTGGTCAGTAGCCTGTCCACACCCCCTAAGTGTTCCCAAAGATAACAGAAATTTTAGGGGCAACAATGAAATTACATTGAAGTGTTTCTAAATCTCCATTTTTTAATGCTCTGGCCAGGAATAGGGTAACAAGGACCTAACACCAATCCACACAATGGTTTGAGAGTGTTCTTGGTCTGTTTTGCAGTTTATACATAGTGTGAAAAGTCAGGTGCCTCAGGTGCCACAAACACCAACACTTAAAGGCAACAACCCTTAAAGTACCCATGTGTGTTAATATTTTAACGGGAAGTTGAACATGTTTATGACAAAGTGGATTGTTAAAAGTTGGGGTGGATGATAGACCAATACAAATAATAATGTCACTATTCTTGTTTCATCCAGTGTAGGCACAGATCAGACAGGCTTAACATAACAAGATATTTAAAACAATTTGAAGTACCAAATCAGTTAGCTTGTCAATAAATGCAGCACAATAAGAATCCCAATACAATTTATAATAATAGAAAATAATTTAATGAGCAAAATGACACCTAAATGACAAGCATCCAAAGGAGAACTGGAGATATGAATTTGTAAAGTTTAAAATAAAAACAGTGCCATAAAGCATTAAGCGCTATTCGAGCTGTGTGTGCTTGACTGGTACCTAGGTGAGATTTAAGGCTGACTCTGATGGAGTGTGGATGCAGAAACAAGGTTTGTCCTAGTTGGAGGTTTTACCTTTGAAGGACAAGGCAGCGGTTTGTGGCCAAGAAGAGATCCTTGAAGCCAAATATCAATCACAGAGACCCAGTGAAGCCGTTGTCTTTTATAGGGATAGCTCCAAGTGAGAGAAATTTGAAATTCAGACTTAGTCACAGTTTGGGAGCTTGGATTTCCCCAGTAGGGCCAGACTGCAAGCTGTAGCTTACGAGAGCTCCACAAGGCCAGATACCTTGTCTGTGATGTTTTATTGAAATGGATTTGATGCTGCAGAAAAGCACTGAGTGCCAGAAACCTGAATCTTTGGTCCAGCAGCAAGTCACTCTTGTTGGATTTAATTGATAGGTTTGTCCTAGTCCCCCAAGGACTTTGGAGCCAAAAATCTTCCAAGCCTCTATTTTTCAGGATGATAGGAGGAATACACATTGAGCGAGCAGTGTCAGGACCTCGTGAATAGCACATGAGAGCCATGTCTCAGCTCAGCAGAAGCCATAGCAAGGTCCAGGGCAGGTCCAGTTAGTTCTAGTCAACTGGGCTCTTCAGGAAAAGGGATTCTAGCAGCTTGTTGTGTCCCCGTAGCTTAGAAGGGGTCAGCCGACTGACACTTGAAATCTACTTCTTCGTCCTTGGTACAAGTAGGAGCAGGTTCAGCAGTTCAGGTGTCCTCAAATGTCTCAATAGCAGGTGCCTTCCTTCTTCTGTTTTCCCCAGGTCCAGTAAACTTCTGAAGAGGGTGCCTACAGATGCCATATTTATGTCTGGCAGTAACCTGTGGTGGGGGGAGTCTCCTGCCCCCTCCCTAACCAAAAGGTAAAACAAATTGCATGGGGAAGCCTTACCCACTTTTGCAGCGGTTCCTGTGTCACCTACTGTAAACAACCCCACAGTTTCTCAATCAATCAATCAATCATGACATTTGTAGAGCGCACTACTCACCCGTAGGGTCTCAAGGCGCTGGGTTGGGGGGGGGGGGGCCGTTACTGCTCGAACAGCCAGGTCTTGAGCTTCTTCCTGAAGGAGAGGTGGTCTTGGGTCAGGCGTAGGTCGGTCGGGAGTGAGTTCCAGGTCTTGGCGGCCAGGTAGGAGAAGGATCTTCCTCCTGTTGTTGTTCTTCGGATGCGGGGGACGGCGGCGAGGGCGTGGCTGGTTGATCTGAGGAGGCGCTTGGGAGTGTAGAAGTTGATCCGGTTGTTGAGGTAGCTCGGGCCTTGGTCGTGTAGGGCTTTGTGTGCGTGGGTGAGGAGCCGGAAGGTGATTCTCTTGTTGACCGGGAGCCAATGCAGATCTCTCAGGTGTCCGGAGATGTGGCTGCGTCGGGGGATGTCGAGGATGAGCCTGGCCGAGGCGTTCTGAATCCGCTGGAGTCTCTTCTGGAGTTTGGCAGTGGTTCCGGCGTAGAGGGCGTTGCCGTAGTCCAGTCGGCTGGTGACGAGGGCCTGGGTGACCGTCTTCCTTGTGCCGGTGGGGATCCACCGGAAGATCTTGCGTAGCATGCGCAGGATGTTGAAGCAAGACGAGGAGACGGCGTTTACTTGTCTGGTCATGGAGAGGGAGGAGTCCAGGATGAAGCCCAGGTTACGTGCGTGGTCCGTTGGTTTGGGTGCGGTGCCCAGGGCGGAGGGCCACCAGGAGTCGTCCCAGGCGGAGGGCGATGCGCCCAGGATGAGGACCTCCGTCTTGTCCGAGTTCAGTTTCAGGCGGCTGGTCGTCATCCATTCGGCTACCTCTCTCATCCCTTCGTGCAGGTTGGCTCTGGCGGTGGCGGGGTCGTTGGTCAGGGAGAGGATCAGCTGGGTGTCGTCGGCGTAGGAGATTATGTTGAGGTTGTGTTGGCGTGCGATGGCCGCGAGGGGGCTCATGTAGACGTTGAAGAGGGTGGGGCTCAGTGAGGATCCTTGAGGGACGCCGCAGATGACTTCGGTGGCCTCTGACTTGTACGGTGGTAGGCGGACTCTCTGTGTTCTTCCGTCGAGGAAGGAGATGATCCATTCCAGTGCCTTGTCCTGGATTCCGATGTTGCCAAGGCGCTGTATTAGTGTGCGGTGGCAGACAGTGTCGAAGGCCGCGGAGGGGTCTAGGAGGATGAGGGCCGCTGTTTCTCCGTTGTCCATCAGAGTTCGTATGTCATCGGTGGCAGCGATGAGGGCGGTCTCGGTGCTGTGGTTCGCCCGGAAGCCCGACTGTGAGGGGTCGAGGGATCCGTTCGTCTCGAGGAAGGCTGCCAGCTGTTTGTTGACGGTCTTCTCGATGACTTTGGCCGGGAACGGGAGGAGCGAGATGGGGCGGTAGTTCTTGAGGTCGGTGGGGTCTGCTGTGGGTTTCTTGAGAAGAGCGCTGAGTTCGGCGTGCTTCCAGCTCTCAGGGAAGGTGGCGGTGTCGAAGGAAGTGTTGATGATGTCCCGCAGGTGGGGTGCGATGACAGCGTCGGCCTTGTTGAAGACTCTGTCTACCTAAATCCAGTATGGCAGAAAGTTTCATCCCCTGTACAGAAGTCCTATGCCTCCTATGTGGCCAGGGAAATGAGCAACCCTTCCTCAGTTGTCACTTCAATATTGGTCCTGGGGTAGCTCCTCTCCTTCTAGGATTGTTGACTGGCAGACTTGAGGGCACAGGAGAGGGCAGGCCCAGGTGTTAACTACATCTGACTGTGAGGGGGCAGGCCTCTTTGGAGTTAATTCGGTTTGTGAGCAGTACCCAGGTGGTCATCCTGCCAGAGGAACAGAACACCTCTCCATACCAAAAGCCTTTCTAACAGCTCTGGGAGCAAGTTTACACACCTCATCAAGTGGCCTATTCTGCTCATAGGTGAAAGTTGGAAGCTCGTGCAAATGGACCTCCGCTGGCTTTAGGCATGGAACTGGAAACTGTGTAAAAGTACCTTTTAAAAAATATTTATTACAAAGCCAACTTTACCATTGAATTGGGCTTGTAATAAATATGTTAAAACGTGCAAGAAAGAACTATGCAATTGTTTCCTAAGTGGAGATAACATTATTAATTGTAGTATTGCATCTGAATGTATGCCTATTAATAGCTAAAGCTGCTACAGTGAAAATAGCTTTGGGACCTTGTCACTGTAAGGACTTGTTTAACAACAAACCTCTACATGACCTACTTTTAAATACCATGCAAACTGGTCTTATGGGCATTAAGGCCTACTGAGAGGTATCTTATTCACATTTAAAAGGATTTTTAAAACTGCACAAATATTCTACAGAGGTAGGCCTAAAGTCTTGTTTACACTTTCACTATAGAGGGTGGTAAAATGGGTTACGCAGGCTACTAGTGACATTTATTTTACGGGCCCTAGGCACACTTTGTACCATGTAGTAGGGACTTATAGGTAAGTTACATATGCCAATTATGATTTGGAGGTCAGAGCACATGTTCTGGGGCCTGGGTAGCAGAGTCAAAAAAGCAGCAGCATCTGTTTCCAACGCTGGGGAAAAACTTCCAATGCTGAAGGGAATCCAACCAGGATTTGTCCCTTGTAGTCTTGATTTGGAGTTTTCAAACAGTTGAGGGCAGTTTTTCACAAACTGTCCATTAACCTGCAATAGAGACACAATCATTGTCATTGTTTCTTCTCCTTTTTTCTGCAGTCAAAGTCTTTTGGATGTGTGCTAATTGCATTAGCTAGATGGATGGAGGGTTGTAGTCTGGAATATTGAGTAGAGAATAATGTGATACCTTATTATTAAAAAGTGAGGGTATATAGGAAAGTATACACTACTTATTCGTAACTCCACATATGTGTACTGTGAAGCTATGTATATATCTTCAAGGTATTTTTATGTAGAGTAATACATACATACAAACCTGCTAATATTTTGGTCCTTGATATTATGGCTATGATATTAAGGTGTAGCAATTTTGCCTGCTTGATGTTCAAGGCCCAGACCAGTATGCAGAAGGATCTTTGATAGACTCTGTAGAGCTACTGATGGTGTTCCTCTTGTGGTACCATAAACTTCTTCATATCTAATGGATTCTTTTTCATCAAACTGCAGCATCGGATCACTGAAACAATATCGATGTCAAAAATATAGAACTACAATAATATCGAGTAAAAAATATAGAATGCAAAAATATCGAACTTCTATCTCCAAACAGGTAAGTACAAAAATATCGAATCAAAAATATAGTTGTAAAAAATATAGGTATTCAAAATATCGAATTTTTTAAAATGCTTTAAAGTAATTAAAAATTAATGAAATAATAAATATAATTAACTTAAACACACTTAAATTACTTAAATAACCTTAAAATTAATACATAATTAATGTAAGTAAAAAAACAAACATACAAATTGATTTTTTAATCCATATATATATATATATATATATATATATATATATATATATATATATATATATATATATATAAACATAATATTAATTAAAAAAAATATATATTTTTACCGTAGGATAGCAGAAAGGGTAACATTTACTATTACCACTCCAGTGAGTGCAACCGTAGGGAAAGCGTTGGATAGCATAGGGGTAAAAATTACTATTTCCACTCCAGAGAGTGCAACAGTAGGGAAAGCGTTGGATAGCGTAGGGGTAAAAATTACTATTCCCAATCCAGAGAGTGCAACAGTAGGGAAAGCGTTGGATAGCAGACGGGTAAAAATTACTATTCCCACTCGAGAGAGTGTAACAGCAGGGAAAGCGTTGGATAGCTGGAGGGTATAAATTACTATTCCCACTCCAGAGAGTGCAACAGTAGGGAAAGCGTTGGATAGCATAGGGATAAAAATTACTATTCCCACTCCAGAGAGTGCAACAGTAGGGAAAGCGTTGGATAGCGTAGGGGTAAACATTGCTTCTCCCACTCCAGAGAGTGCAACAGTAGGGAAAGCGTTGGATAGCGTAGGGGTAAAAATTACTATTCCCACTACAGAGAGTGCAACAGTAGGGAAAGCGTTGGATAGCGGGTGAGTAAAAATTACTATTCCCACTCCAGTCAGTGCAACAGTAGGGAAAGCGCTGGATAGCATAGGAGTAAACATTACTTTTCCCACTCCAGAGAGTGCAACAGTAGGGAAAGCATTGGATAGCGTAGGGGTAAAAATGACTATTCCCACTCCAGAGAGTGCAACAGTAGGGAAAGCGTTGGATAGCGTAGGGGTAGAAATTACTATTCCCACTCCACTGAGTGCAACAGTAGGGAAGTAAATACTTCATATAATAATAAATATATATATATATATATATTAATACCAATTACAAAATATTTAAAAATGATTACCAATTTAATATAATATAATAATTAATCAATTAAAAATACAAATAAATAATATTTATTAGAAATCATTACCTATTAATACAAATTAATTACCAATTTAAAATTAATTAATTAGCAATTGAAAAATAATTAACAATTAATTAAAAATAAATACCAATAAATAAATAAATTCTTTTAAATTAATTACATATAAATAACTTCCCACCCTATTCCCCTATAAACCCAAAACCCGCTACAATAAATAAATTAACAAAATAACATAATTATCAATTAATCAATTAATAAAAATTAATTACCAATTATTATTTAATTAATTACCAATTAAAAATTAACAAGTAATTCAAGATAAATACCAATAAATAAATGAAAACATTTAATCAATTATAATTAAATAACTTCCCACCCTATTCCCCTATAAACCCACACCCCGCTACAGTAAATAAATTAACAAAATTAACATAATTATCAATTAATCAATTAATAACAATTAATTACCAATTACAATCTATTTAATTACCAATTAAAAAATTAATTAACAATTAATTCAAGATAAATACCAATAAACAAATAAAACATTTATTCAATTATAATTAAATTGCTTCCCACCCTATTCCCCTATGAACCCACAACCCGCTACAGAAATAAATTAATAACATTAACATAATTATCAATTCATCAATTAATACAAATGAATTACCAATTATAATTTAGTTAATTACCAATTAAAAATTAATTAACAATTAATTCAAGATTAATACCAATAAATAAATTAAAACATATAATCAATTATAATTAAATTACTTCCCATCCTAGTTCCCTATAAAACCACAACCCGCTACAGAATTAAATTACGCAAAAATGAAATACATAATATTCATTACTTATCTCTGCAGCCACGTGGACCAGGAAGTGTCGACGACAACCAGGCGCTGGATACTAACTGCCCCACAAAGGCTCTCGCTGTCGGCAGTGTTGGCTCCCGCATTGGAGTCAACAAGCCTTGGCAAAGGCAACCCATGCAGGAATCGATGATGGCTTCTTGATCAGACCAGCAAGGTCTGATGGGCTTCATCTTTTCAGGGAAGCAAGGGCCAGTCTGGAGCAACCATACGAGTGGTGTAGATTCAAGGTTTCATCGTCACAGAGGCCACTAGCCAATGGGCAAGTGACCAGACAGACGCGTCAAGCAGGAAAATGCAGAAGGACCCCACGCAGAACTCGTGAAGTGTGGAGGGCTGATTTTCGGTGCAGTTGGTGCTCAGGGCTTAGGCTTCTACATCTCCAATGCATAACTTCGAGGGTGCCTCAGAAGTTGCACGGAAAGCAATTCGCTGGCTTTCCAAGATGGCTGGTCCCACGTCTTTCGTCGCCTCCACGGGTCTCAGCTCTTCTGTGACTGTGGATCTGGCTGTTCGAAGTCTGGAAGTCCAGGTCTTGTCAGGGTCTGTGCTCGGGCTCTGGCGGGAGCATCGACAAAGCAAACCGTTGATCACTCGATGGTGCCTGCTTGTGCAGGGTGGTCACTCCTTGACCACAAGGGAGATTCTTCACTCTTCTATGTCGAGTAGAATGTCGAAGGTCCAGAGTTTCGTTTTAAGTTTCAGTCAGGATAAAATCTAAAGTCTTGGGACTCAGCTCCTACCTATATACCAAATTTAGGGGCTGTATTACCTGCTAGGTCCCTCCTATGGGTGGGACCCAGGAAGGGGGTGGTTACACCCCTTTCCCTTTGTCCAGTTTCGTGCCAGAGCTGAGGCTGGAGTGCCGCACACTGGTTTGAACTGGACAATGCATGGGACACCTTGTGTGCCCCAGGCAGTGTCTCATTTCATTCAGCCCTACCTGCCCCAATACACTATGGCCTGTCTGGGGTGGTGCTAGCACCTCCCAAGACAGGAAACCTATTGCCCAAGCCTCCCTCGCTGAAAGGACTCCCAGCAGCAGGAGGTCAGACTTGTGTCGGTGGCAGCAGCATCCATTTTGTGATGCTGAGGCTCTGGTTAACTTTAACCGGGATTAGTAGGAACAACATGTCTTCTCCCTCTAGAAGGGTGGAATGCTACCCCCAATGACAGAACTGGCGAGGGGGTAGTATTCCAAAGCGTATGACACCTTACATGACATGTTTTGATAATGCCAAACCAAAGTTAGCATTTAACCGCGAGGTTCATAATGCACTTAAGAGTACATGGTATGGCTATATCCTAGAACAGCTATAAGGACATGGTTCCGAAAGCTGCAGACAGGCTCAGCTCATGCTAGAGCGTCATCTCACATAAAACCAAGCACTCTGCCTCCAGGATTGTTAAGGCCTGCCATAGGCGTGACTTATAGGTGTATATGTGTCTAGATATAAGGTTAGATGTAGGAATACTATACCTAAGCAAGGGGTGATTACACAACCTTTCCCCAGCTGAGTGATCAGCCAGTTGTGTCAATGTGAGTGGCCAGCCAGGGGTGGCATAATACATGCTGCAGCCCCTGGTAGGCCTTGGATGCACCTATGCCCTGGGTACCTATGGTATACTATACAGGGGCTCATAAGGTGACTCAATATCCAATTGGAGATGTACCTTAAGTACATGGAGTCCATTTTACAGTGAGAGCAGATAGCCTGGGGCCCTGATTAGCCGGATCCCAGGCCAACTAAGTCGAAAACCAGCTATACACTAGGCAAATAATCTGGGGTAACCATAGTCAGGTATCCACCTTCCTACACAACCCCCCCCCCCCAAACGAAAGGAGATAAGGCTATCCTTGACCAGGTAAGCCTATATTGCCTAAGTGGCCGTATAAGGAAGTACCTGCACTAGCATGGTTACCCTCTGTCTCATGGTCCACTAAGCAATCCCTCACATTAGGGGTATCAGAGGGTCTCCACCATAGGGAATCTCTACCTGTGGTGTGTTTTGGCAAAGTAAAAGGCTGGTGTTGAGATGGAGTACTAAAGTGAGGCTCCACTAATGTAGGGCTCAGCTTCCTCCAATCCCTATCCACCATGTGTGCCTTTCTTTCCATGACTGAGTTGCA
Organism: Lissotriton helveticus; assembly: GCF_964261635.1. Classification (NCBI taxonomy): domain Eukaryota; kingdom Metazoa; phylum Chordata; class Amphibia; order Caudata; family Salamandridae; genus Lissotriton; species Lissotriton helveticus. The sequence continues at coordinate 1,593,867,000 of NC_136059.1, read as the reverse complement.
TTGTGCTCTCAGGGTCAACCTCTGGCTGCCTACAGCTGGAGGCGGGGTCCCTTTTGTTGGCTTACTGGTGGGACAGGTCTGGTTTGGGGCCTTTGGGTCCCAGGTTTGGCTGTGCCCAACAGAGTCCATCTGGGGGAGGTTCCTAACTAAGAGTAAGGGAGTTCCCTCTGGAGTTCTTGGAATTTTCACCCTGCTAGGGCTGCTAGCTTCGGTGCCCCTAATCTGCTGATGGGGGGTTCCTGTGGACAGGGGGCCCTTTGGGGTCCACTGGCCTCCCTGACCTCTACAGCCCTGGGCTGACTGGGGCAGGGTAGAGAGGGGCAGGTTACCTGCTCCAGACTGGGTCCCACCTTGGAAGGGTCCACTGACATCAGGGGCTCAGCCAGGCTAGGCCTGACTACCTCTGGGGCAGTTCCTTCACAAGGGGTAGGGTCAGTTCCCTGAGGAGGCTGGCACTGACCTAATGTATGGTGGGAGGGAGACTTTTCTTCCTCCCCAATACTCTCTGTCTGAGTGGAGTGATCCATAGTTTCAGGCTTCACACCACTAAAATCTGTTTGAGTTTGGGCTGTGACCATCACAGCCCTGCCAACCTTTTCAGGGAAGTCTGCCTGAGCTTGGGCTGTGACCATCACAGCCCTTCCAACCTCTTTAGGAAGGAATTCTGCTTGAGCTGGGCCACTAACCTTTTCTGGAAGGCCTACCATTTTGGAATGGGTTTCTTGTTCTACCCCAGCCCAGCCCAGACTGAGATCTCTAGATCATTTCCCAGTAGACAATCTACAGGCAAGTTTGTAGACACTGCCACTCTCTTGGGGCCAGTGACACCTCCCCAGCTGAGATTTACTACTGCCATGGGGTGATCTTTCTGCACTCCATCAATGTTGGTCACCTGATAGGTGAACCCAGGTAAAAGTTGTCCTGAGAGGACTAGACTGTCAGTCACCATAGTGATGCTAGCCCCCGTGTCTCTGTAGGCTTCAACTTTCTGGCCATTGATGTGGGGCTCCTGTCTGTACTTGCCCAAATTGTTGGGACAAGCAGTGAAGTTGGCAAACCCCATGCCATGTTCACAGACAAGAGTAGCTCTGGTACGGGACCTGGTTAGGCTAGAGTCCACATGAGTTACCAAAGTAAACCCAGCCAAATTCTTGGGGGCACTCCTACCACCTAGGGGATTACTACTAATAGTAACAGGAGGTCTGGGAGTATTACTTGGTGGAAAGTTTTCCTTATTGTTGGCCCTTGGGCAAATGCTGTCAGTCTTCCAGTGGCCAGGCTGTTTACAGACATGGCAATGAGGTTTCTTTTGATTAGAGGAAGTGTTTTGGGATCCACCCCCACCATTGGCGTTTTGGGGCCCTGTTGAGGACTTGTCTTTTGATTTATCCCCACCTTTCTCTTGAGGCTTGGTAGACTCTTTCTTCTGGTCACTACCCTGATTTTTAGGCCTAATCCTGGTTCTGACCCATTTGTCTGCCCTCTTACCTAATTCTTGTGGAGAGGTCAGATCTGAGTCCACCAGGTGCTGGTGTAGAAGCTGGTTTTGACAATTACTAAGGATCTGCTCCCTCATAATCAAATTATACAATCCTGTAAAGTCCTGTACTTTGCTGCCCAATAACCAGCCCTCCAGAGCCTTAGTAGCACAATCTACAAAATCAGTCCAGTCCTGAGTCTGTGTCTTCTGGGTGTCTCTGAACATCAACCTGTACTGCTCAGTGGTTCGGCCAAACCCATCAATCAGATCACTCTTCAGTTGTTAGCATCCCCATCACTAACTGTGAGGAGTTTATCTCTACCTTTTTCTGAAAAGGAGAGCAACAAGATTGCTGCCCACTGACTTTGGGGTACCTGCTGTACTTTGCAAGCCCTCTCCAAAGCAGTTATCCATTTGTGGATGTCATCCCCATCTTTGTAGGGGGGCACAATCTTAATCAGGTGTCTATTGTCATAGGACCTGTCTTTATCCTTAGGGACCAGTGGAATCTAATCCACTTAACTTTTGCTCCCTTGCCAAAGCAAGTTTTGCTAGGGCAACTTCTTCCCTCTCTATTCTGATTTGTACTTCCCTCATCCTAGCCTGGTGTTCTCTCCTTTGAGGGGAAGTCATTCCCCTCTGAGAACCCCTTGAGGCATTGGAGTGAATAGAGTCCCCTAAGTGGGATCTTTTCCTCCTATACCTCTGGTTAATCCTACTGATAGGTCTGTATGGGGCTTCCCCTCTCCAGCCCCATGTAGGCTTAGGTTAGCCTGGCTAAGTCTCCTAACTTTGACCTGGCTGCCCTCCCCATCTTCAGAGTCTTCTGCCTCCACATCATCCTCATTATCTATGACAGTAGGATCAGTGATATCCTCTACTGAGAGCAGGACCTCATCTTCATTGCCTGTAAGACCTGAGCTAGAGGCCTTATGAACATCATAACCTTCTAGGAGTTCTGTCAGGTACTGAAGGGTAGGGTTAGAACCTTGTTTCAACCTCCTTGTGGTACACAAGTATCTCAGCTCTTGGAAGTTGAGTATTTCATATCTAGAGGGTTCCCTTGGAGGGTCACTCCCCACAGGTAGAGGCACACTTGGCTCACCTGTGGCAGACATGATCTAGTGAGGTGTGTGCACCTACCTACACTAAGTGTTTCCTACTAAACCTCCCTAGGAGTTGTAGTCAGGATGTGATAGGCCCTTTGGTCTACAACAACTTAGTTCAGTAGAACTTAAGTATTATAAGTCTTGTAATATGTACCTATGGTACCTAATGTGATCTTTCAAATGATATCTCAAAGATTTCAATTGGTAAAACAACAGCTAGCTCTTATCCCAACCGCTGCACACCAATGTGAGAAGTTGGCCTGGTATATGATGTTCACTGTTCTAGTGAGCACCTTGCACCAGTCCAAATAACCCTTATGTTGATGGTTGTAAAGTCAACCTTATAGACCAGCTATCCTAGTGGTAGCATGGACAAAGCAGTCTTAGGCTAAACTCAAGAGGGCATGTAAGGCCAGCTGTTTTACCATATGCAATCCCTTTATTACCAAATGAAAGGACACCACACAGGTTATATATAAAATATATATGTATTTATTTCTAAACAACCCCTGTGAACTCTTTATGAGGTCAGAGGACAAAGCACATAACAAGAGACTTAATTATCATACAATAATTTTCACAATATACAGTAATGCCCTAGGGACACTTCAAACCATATACTAAAATAGTGGTATAAGAACCACGTCACGAACAAAGGATAGGCCTAGGGCCTGGGGAATCGCTGGGGCTACGCTGTACTACCAAAGTATAGGGAGCAGGAGGCCCACGGGATGCGTGTGCAGTGTATTTACACACACATGTTTTACCATAGAGTTAGAATGGGAACGAAAGAATTGGAAACTAGTTTTTTTAGGTCACTTCCGGATGGACAAGGAGAAAGCTACTTAAAAGTTAGACACTAGGATAGTAAATACCCACAGGAGCACCGAAGTACTTGCGTTACCTCACCCACAGGAAGCGGGTGCATAGGTGTCAAAGTGTGTCGGGTTTCGTTGCTGAATCCTACGGAGCCTTGAAGAAAGATGCTGCAGGCGACCAGGAGAGAAGTGTCCGGTTGGATCCAAGGGCGGATCGAGGATGAAGAATACCTGAAAGCAGAGGGGACAGAGTCTGGGTCACTAGCTAGTGACCAGGAAGGAACCAGGAAGGAACCAGGCGATGTCGCAAAGCAATCAGGTGATGTCATGAAGCTTGTCTCTGCAGCCACGTAGACCAGCGAGGTGTCGACGACAACCAGGCGCTGGATACGAACTGTCTCACAAAGGCTCTCGCTGTCGGCGGTGTCGGCTTCTGGATTAGAGTCAACAAGCCTTGGCAAAGGCAACCCACACAGGAATCAAAGATGGCTTCTTGATCAGACCAGCAAGGTCTGATGAGCTTGTCCTTTTCAGGGAAGCAAGGGCCAGTCTGGATCAACCAGACCAGTGGTGTAGATTCAAGGTTTCATCATCACAGAGGCCACTAGCCAATAGGCAAGTGACCAGACAGACGCGTCAAGCAGGAAAATGCAGAAGGGCCCCACGCAGAACTCGTGGAGTGTGGAGGGCTGATCTTCGGTGCAATTGGTGCTCGGGGCTGCGGCTTCTCAATCCCCAATGCACAACTTCAAGGGTGCCTCAGAAGTTGCACGGAAAGCAATTCGCTGGCTTTTCAAGATGCCAGTCCCACATCTCTCGTCGCCTCCATGGGTCTCAGCTCTGCTGTGACTGTGGATCGAGCTGTTGGAAGTCTGAAAGTCTGGGTCTTGTCAGGCTCTGTGCTCGGGCTCTGGCGGGAGCGTCGACAAAGCAAACCGTTGATTGCTTGATGTGCCTGCTTGTGCAGGGTGGTCACTCCTTGACCACAAGGGAGATTCTTCAGTCTTCTATGTCAAGTAGAATGTCGAAGGTCCAGAGTTTCGTTTCAAGTTTCAGTCAGAATAAAAACTAAAGTTTGGGACTCAGCTCCTACCTATATACCAAATTTAGGGGCTGGATTACCTGCTAGGTCCCTCCTATGGGTGGGACCCAGGAAGGCGGTGGTTACACCCCTTTCCCTTCTTCCAGTTTCACGCCAGAGCTGGGCCTGGAGTGCCCCAGCACCGATTTGAACTGGACTAAGCATGGGACACCTTGTGTGCCCCAGGCAGTGTCTCATTTCATTCAGCCCTCCCTGCCCCAATACACTATGGCCTGTCTGGGGTGGTGCTAGCCCCTCCCAAGACAGGAAACCTATTGTCCAAGCATCCCTCGCTGGAAGGACTCCCAGCATCAGGAGGTCAGACTTGTGTCGATGGCAGCAGCATCCATTTTGTGATGCTGAGGCTCTGGTTAACTTTAACCGGGATTAGTAGGAACAACATGTCTTCTCCCTCTAGAAGGGTGGAATGCTACCCCAGTCACCAGAACTGGTGAGGGGGTAGTATTACAAAGCGTATGACACCTTACACGACATGTTTTGATAAAGCCAAACCAAAGTTAGCATTTAACCGCGAGATTCTTAATGCACTTAAGAGTATATGGTATGGCTATATCCTAGAACAGCTATAAGGACATGGTTCCGAAAGCTGCAGACAGGCTCAGCTCATACTAGAGCCTCATCTCACATAAAACCAAGCCCTCTGCCCCCAGGATTGTTAAGGCCTGCCAGAGGAGTGACTTATAGGTGTATATGTGTCTAGATATAAGGTTAGATGTAGGAATACTATACCTAAGCAAGGGGTGATTACACAACCTTGCCCCAGCTGAGTGATCAGCCAGTTGTGTCAATGTGAGTGGCCAGCCAGGGGTGGCATAATACATGCTGTAGCCCCTGGTAGGCCTTTGATGCACCTATGCCCTGGGTACCTATGATACACTATACAGGGGCTCATAAGATGACCCAATATCCAATTGGAGATGTACCTAAAGTGCATGGAGTCCATTTTACAGTGAGAGCAGATAGCCTGGGGCCCTGATTAGCAGGGTCCCAGGCCAACTAAGTCGAAAACCAGCTAAACACTAGGCAAAAAATCTGGGTAACCATACTCAGGTATCCACCTTCCTACAGAAAGGAATTTATTGAGCGCACAATGACCAAGCGGTTTCTTGGCGTTAAAGGACGGAGGTAAAAGGAGAACTGTTCACTCAGCGAAGGCTTGTGAAAACAACCAGGTTTTCAGCAATTTGCGGAACTCCATGTAATAAGCTGTAGTTCTAATAGTGAACTGTAAGGAGTTCCAAAAAGCAGGGGCCAGATAGGAATGGCACCGGCCACCATGTTTCTTCCTTTTAAAGCGGGGAACCTGCAATAAATTTGTTGTGGAGGATCGAAGCTCACTGTTGGAATGTAAAGTTTGAGTTTGGTAGACACAAATAAAGGGGCAGATCCAGCTAATGCCTTAAAAATCAGGCAACCCAGCTTAAACAAAGAGCGTTCAGTAAGGGGTAACCAGTGAAGAGATTTAAGAAGGGAAGTGATGTGATGGGATTCAGGAAGTTTAAAAACTAGCCTTGCGGCTTGATTTTGAATAAGTTGAAGACGGCGAAGCTCGTAGGAGGGTGTACCGACATACAGAGAATTCGCGTAATCCAGACTTGAGATAACCATAGCTAACAAAATCGATTTGAGTGCCTCAATAGAAAAAAAAAGAGAAATCTTGCGTATAGTGCGCAAATTAAGAAAACATGAGGACACCACAGCACTGACTTGGTGATGCATAGAAAGGTCACTGCTGACTTTGATGCCTAAGCTTTTCACAGTGTGAGAAGGGGAAGGGGGAGAACCAAGGGAAGAGGGCCAGAAGGTAGAAGACTAGGGACTCAGGACACCACCGGTAAGGACCAGCTCAGTCTTATCTGGATTGAGCTTGAGATGGTTCATGCTCATCCAGTCGCTGATAAAGGTTATGACAGATTGAAAATTGAGAATGGAAGAGGGGGAGGAAGAAATGTTAAAGATAAGCTGGAGATCGTCAGCATAATTAAATATGGTGACGTCCAGTTTATGAAGGGCCAAGATAAGAGGAAGAATATAAAGATTGAAAAGAAGGGGAGAAAGAGAAGAACCCTGAGGAACACCACAAGTGACGGGGCAGGCTGTGGCTGAAAAGCCAGCTAATTGAACCGCCTGATAGTGGTTCTCCAGAAATAAGGAAATCCAAGCCAGGGCGGATCCCCGTAGGCCAGCACTCTTGACACGGTCGACCAAAATAACATGGTCAACCGTGTCAAAAGCGGCTGAGAGATCCAGAAGGACCAAGGCCTGGAAGGAATTCACGTCGGAGCGGCATCTAAGTTCATCGAGAACCGTAAGAATGACGGACTCAGTTGAATGCGCAGGAAGAAAGCCCGCTTGATGAGAGTCCAAAAAGTTAGAGGTCTCAATAAACTGGCTTAGACAAGATGTAACGTAGCTCTCTAGAAGCTTCCCCAAAAAGGGCAGTACAGAAATTGGACGAAAACTAGTAGGGAGGGAGGGGTCGGCCCCTGTCTTCTTCAAAATGGGTATAACTTTAGCAGATTTGAAAAGGTCAGGGACCACCCTAATGAGAGAGAAATGTTTATCAAAGAAAGGGGGCAATCAGGACAGGCGGAAAAGACCTCCTTCAGTAAGTAAGCTGGACAACTATCAGTAGGGGAGCCTGATTTAACTTTGGAAAGCAAAATAGAAAAATGTTCCCTAGAGATGAGAGGAAACTGGTCCAAAGATTGAAGATTGGGCTGAGGATCAGGGAAGACAAAGTTGGGAGAGGGGAGGGGGGATATTGGCTTTGATAGTAATGATTTTCTCAATGAAATACTCATTGAGGGAATTACAAAGAGCTTGTGAAGGGAAGAGTTTCGGGGTAGCCCTTGTAGATGTAGTAAGGTCATGAACAATAGAAAAGATGTCCTTAGATTTATTACAGCGGAGGAGAATTTTAGATGTGAAGTAGTCCGATTTGGCAGAAAGAATAGATTTTTTGTATTCATTGAGTAGGCTGTGATAAATAGATTTTAAAATGGGGCAGTAACCATGCCTTCATTGGCGTTCCGCTTGCCTTAGAGCCAGTTTTTAATTTTAACTCAGGAGAAAACCATCTATTAGAATCATGGAGGCGTCAAGTTTTCAGTAACTTGAGGGGCGGCAGCTGGTCACAGGCAGAAACAAGCCAGTGGTTAACTGCCGTGGCCTGGTCATGGAGAGAAAACCCAGCAAAATCAGGATGAGAGGACAGAAGAGAAGAACAAAGAAGGGACTTATCCACACGTCCCCAATTGCGGACCCAGGTGTTGAGAGGGAGCGAGGATTTGCCCATCTCCTTAAGTTCAAAAGTAAAGGAGATGAGATGGCAGTCGGACCAAAGACAGGGGCTAATAGTGGGAGTAGAAATATCTAAGTTGGCCGATCAAACCTGGTCTAAAATATGACCATGGATATGGGTAGTGGAGTGTATGTGCTGATCAAAATTCAAATTACAAAGGAGGTCAGTAAAATCTTTGGAATGAGGATCCTCCCGGGGGTCAGAAGGCCAAAAGTTGAAGTCGCCTAGCACTAGGAGGCGAGAGTTGTTAACAACTAAATTGGCCAGCAGTTCCCCAATTGCATGGCTAAAAAGGGGCATATTCTGCGGAGAACGGTAAAAAGGGCACAAATTAAAGGAGCAGTGGTGGAGGTCGATCTAATAATAATGTAGTCTACTGATGGAATAACTAAGGAAGAAATCGACAAGAAATGAAGTTTTGAGTGAATTATAATCGCTACGCCACCTCCGGATTTTCCAGCTGGCCGATCAGAGCGCAGGATATAATAAGAATCAGGGACTGTCGCCAGGATATCAGGGGAGGAATCAGGAGAGAACAATGTTTCGGTTGAAAACAACATATCAGGCCTAACTAGGTGCAAAAAAGAAAAAAGCTTAAGCTGATGCTTAACCAAGGATCGAGTATGGAGAAGATAGACTGACAGGGTCTTTGGGGCAGGCTGTTTTAGGGAAATTGTTAGAGGAAAGGGATGTCCAGCAAGGGGGGAGGAACATAACAAAGGACCTGACAGTGGGAGAGAGGATGCAGTAAAATTGGCGTTTGATATACCTAGTTCTTGAATTCCTAAAAGGTTATGGTCCAGGAATGCCCAATTGCCCTGAAGGTCATAGAGTTCTCGGGAGGAATACCTGTAAAATTGGGCAGAGTGTCATGCCCCTTGTCCCGGCCTATCACGGACGGGCGCAGACGGGCTTACCTTTGGCTTACCTTCGGTGCGCCAGCGGCACGCCCGCTGCGAGCGTCCGCTGCGCGTTGTGTAAGTCATGTGGGCTATGTAGGCAGGCGAGGAGAAAGTGTTGCCGGAGACTCCGCCCCCCAAGATCAGGTGGTTACTCGGCCTCCCCACACGCCCTCCGCTCAATCAGGCGGGCCTGCTTCGGACCGGGGGGGGGTGAAGATGGGAAAACCGGGAAGGGGAGCCGAGGCGCCGGCAGAAAGACAAATTACCTTCAGGCAGGTAAGAAAAGATCGCCAATGGTGTAAGGGGACTGCTAGGCAAGAAAAGAGATAGTAGCTCCTAGACTTATGTCGCCCAAAGTAAAACACAAAATAACATTTTTAAAAAGTCACCGCTGAGCACAATTAAAATAGAGTGGCGAAGACTTAAGTGAAGAAGCCCCACTTACACGCATCCGCTGCGTGCGGTGTAAAGCATGTCGGCTATGTAGGCAGGCGAGGAGAAAGTGTCTTGCCGGAGACTCTGCCCCCCAAGATCAGGTGGTTACTTGGCATCCCCACACGCCCTATGCTCAATCAGGCGAGCCTGCGTCGGACCGGGGCGGTGAAGATGAGAAAACCGGGAAGGGGAGCCGAGGCACCGGCAGAAAGACAGATTACCTTCAGGCAGGTAAAAAAAGATCGCCGATGGTGTAAGGGGACTGCTAGGCAAGAAAAGAGATAGCAGCTCCTAGACTTATGTCGCCCAAAGTAAAACACAAAGTACAATTTTTAAAAAGTCACCGCTGAGCACAATTAAAATAGAGTAGCCAAGACTTAAGTGAAGAAACCCCACTTACACACGTTAGTATTAAAAAAAATCCTACCTGGTTTCTAGTGGACTTTTGCACCCGCTCCCCCCCAATGGAGCAGATTGCAGATAATGTCCTATCTGCCCCTGGGTGACACAAAGATTGTTGGGGTCATTTTGGGGGTGGGGCTTGACTGGATGTCTGGTAGGGCTGTCCCCACACCATACAACAATAATAAAATCTCCCTGGTGTCTAGTGGGATAAGTGCCTCCCTGGACATGGCGTATTTGAGGTAAAGGCCCCCTAGTGCCCCCCAAGGGGTGGCAGCCAGACTTTGAAGGCCTGTGGGAGAGGGGAACACTAGGCACTGACTGGGTGTACTCTCATCCTGCAAAAACTCCCTGGTGTCTCGTGGTGCTCCCTGCTTAGAGATTGCCCCCCAGAGAGCAATGAGGCAGAAGTACCACATTTGTTCATCAATCTGTTATGTGAATGGAATACACTAGGGGCTGTCAGGGTAGATTTGTGAAGTTATTCAGGACAGTATATAAATGCCACAACTTGCAGTGCTGATGTATTTAATAGAGAAGCAAGGGTTGTACCGTAATCAAGCAAGTTAGCAATTCTATCAGCTAAAACAGTTATTAAAACACAACAGTGCGAATCAGATGGTCACACTAAAACAAACTTATATTGATTTACTATTACTGAGAGAGGCAAGGTAGAACTGAATGCAGTTAACAAACATATGAATAGGACCGGTATACTAGCTTCAAGGCAAACAAACAGGCTGTTATCAACGAGGTAAAAGTTTGTAAGTATTTATTACGGCTGTTTAGAGACAGTTTGGAATTTATAATGTGTTTTAAAACATATTAATCAACATAGATATATACAAATCACAATATTTAATAATCAATAGCATCATACACGATTGCACACATTACAAAAATATTTAAAAATGGTTAAAAACAAGAATCATGAACAAACAACTGTCGACGCGGCGTTTCGTTTTTTTTTAGAATACAGACACCTTCTTCAGGACAGATTCTAGGTTTAGAAAAAACACAAAATTACCAAACTTTAATAGGTCGCAAGGCTACATTTTCTACAGACACATTTATGTCAACAGTATTTAAATTCGCACACACAGAAAGTTTTTGATGCAGTTTAGCAGGAGAATTTACAAGGACTCAACAATATATATATATACTCCTTCATGTCAATTAGCAACCAACATACATTATGTTCAATACCTTCTAGTCCCTCTCTCTCACTACACTTATGGCTTAACTACAGGATGGGTCTTTGGTTTGCATAAAGCAATATCCCTTCTAATGTATTAGTCCTGAGACGGTTCTAATACGTACCTTTATGTTAAAACTATATCAGACTCAGTTATATGCTGAAGTCTTTGCGCTACTTCCAGATCTCTGTCTGGGTAGATCAGTCTGTTAGCGTGTATGTCCTTGGTTTAAGAAACTGTAAAGTATATACAAAAAAAAAGGAAATATGACTTAAACTCCTTGTCTATCTGGATTTAATTTGCTGATTCATTCTGAGTCATATCATCTGTAGCTTTGAAAAGGTTATTCGCAGAAAGGCTGGTTGTCCGGAGGAGTCACCTATAAACTAGAAATTATTCTCAGTTGAATTTCTGAAAAGAGGAAGAAGACATCATGCATGCAACTGCCTATAGCTGGGGAAGGATGTTGGTGAATTGCATAGATCCCCGCTCACCATTGGTACGATGTAGAAATCGCTGCAGCAGAGAGCCTTCTTATATTGTGGCACTGCGGACTTGGAGGTTGACCTCCCTGGTTACCGTCTTTAATCTGTAAGAGTCCGCGCTATTACTAGTATGCTGTTATATTTGCCACTATTTATACATATTATTATTTTACATTCATAAATTTGATGTTTTAAATTTAAGGGGAATATTATGAATTAAAACATGCGTCCCTCACTCCAAATGGAGTGCATCCGATTGGTTCTGCGTAATACACTCTTTTTGAAAATACTTGTTAACGGGCTCACAAAGTTAAGTTTGACCACCCTGTTGTTAATTAAAGCAGTTCTGGATGGGTATTTACAATTTTGTACCTTGAGGACTGCTCTGTTGTTATAGCCTACGTGCTCCGCATCATTATCAGACATTAATGCGTGGATTGATTATCCCCTCAATATTTCGTAGAGTGCTCAGAAGTTGAATTTTGTATCTTTATTGGTTTTAACAATTTCATTTAAGCAGTGTTAAGAATTAGTGCTGTTAGGATCGCACACCTTTGCTATTCGCGCTGGTCCATATTAGTCATGCTAATTTGATGTTATTAACCCCAATGACAAGGTAAAGTACATCTTAAATAATGCTTAGCTTCATTTATATCTGCCAGCTGAAGGGTGAAAATGGCTGCCTTTCAGACTGCAGGCAGGGTAGGACACATTAAGACACAGCTGCAAAGTGCAAAACAGCACTGGCGAACACCTCAGCAACAACCTGTTGTGTGAATGTTCCCAATATTCAACTTCCTTTGTGTAGCATTCAGTGCAATGTATGTAACACACGTGACTGTGAGTCAACCATTCTTGAAAAACTACATCACTACTAAATAACAGCTCTACTGGTGGCCGATGCATGTTTCCCTGCAATATACACGCGAGGAATGGTTTACAGTCCACTAATTTGTGTGTACTCCAAGCATTCCATTTCGGACAGAACCTCTTTTATGTGAAGCTATCGAATACCTGTGCAGTCCCACAACTCTGCATACATAGTGTAACTGTTGCATTTATATCAGTCCACGTGGAACAAGTTACGTTCATCAAATTGAACTTGAACCATATGCCACCGGACAAGGGAAAGCTGCCAAAGTTTGCTCATCAGTTGTAACTACCAATCTTTGAACACTTTGCTACTAGTAGGGCATTAACAAATTTCAGAGTTTAATTTTTTTCTCCCCATTTTTTATATCAGTGAGTGATTTTGATCTTTTTATTTTGAAGAAAGGTAGGGAACATATGGGCACAGCTTTATCAGTCTTTCACACAGAGCAATGCAGAAAGCTACCTTGCTGCACTGCACTGTATAAAAGAGTAAAGGCAAGGGGAGGAATATTAGGTTTTACACTGCCCTTGCAAAACCTTGATAAATATGGGTCCTTTTCTGTGTCGATAACCTGCATCCAGTCACCCACTGTTTTAATGTAGAATCAGTTTTTGTACAGTATAATCTACTTAGCGTATAGATTTTGAAGTGGGTTAGCAGAACATTTATCACTGTATTTATGAAGTAAAAATGCTTCACATGCAAGGTTTTGTTAGCTGTTTCAGTACAAGTAGTCACTTGACTTTACACACTGAGGTTTTTGCTTTTGTTGTTTGGTGATTGTCAGCAAAAAAAGTATATTTGCAACTTTGCTCTGGGAATGTACAATTCTGCTTTCTGTGATCTTCTGCAGCAGACTGATCTTCTACTATTTTTGATGTTTTCTTAGCGAAATAAGCAAAAATAGAAGAGGCTCCATTGTTACTTAATAATCTGAAGAAAGTACATAATGGAGTGAATAATTTCACTTTACTGAAACTGCCTATATGGTCATTTAATCAAATACTTTTATCTACTTCCCAATATAGGAAATTCGCACACACAGAACATTTTTGATGCAGTTTAGCAGGAAAATGATATATAATTGTATGTAGCTGCACCCCAATTAGGTAACTACAGGAATGAAAGTTATTCCCCTTCATGCTGTCTTTTTCACACCCTCACGCATATGACCTCATGCATACAAACACAAAAAGACACAAAAACTCTCTATGATAGTTAGTGACTTTCTGACAGGAGAGAGTAATAGAGATTTGGAGGTGCGATCAAGATGCAACAATCTCCATGTCACCGAGATTCTAGAATTCACCTCAATTTTCAACATGGAAGACTTTGTCGAGACCTTATTGTGGAATTTATTTGACGAGGATCTGTTCGCTGTCTTTATAGTAGAGCATGCCCATCGCTCGCTCAGCCCTCGACCACCCCTCGACCACCCCTGGGTGCACTCAATCACCCCATAGTTGCCTGGCTGTTAAGCTGCTGAGACCACGCCTATCTCACCCCGACACAATATCAATATCAACATTTGCATCCTACGGGAGACCCACATACACAATCCCTCCTACCTGCTTTGCGATTCCAGTGGTGGAGTGATTCCACTCCAATGATGCCAAAGGGGAGTCGATCCTGCTGTGTAGAGGGCTCCCCTGGTAATTGTCGCACACCCTTATAATTCCGGATGGTTGATTTGTTACCTTAGCAGGCTCCTTGCACCGGCAGCCGCCTATGGACCAAATAATGACAAACCCAAGTGTTTCTCAGATATTTGGGCAAAGACTTCTGGACTGGGGACTCGGGCCATCCTTTGGGGCGGCGACATTAGATGAACGGCTGAACTGTTCTGACTCCTCCAGATGCTCACACGTGCATGCTTCTTAGACTCTAAATCCGATAATACAAGACAGTTGCTTCCAGGATGTGTGGTGCATATTGACACTCCAAATCCCCCAGGTGACTTCCTGGGCCTTAACGTGGCACCTACTGGTAAGAGCACTGCAGGATGCAGTATTTCAGGAGGAAATCCATAAAGAAACCATATACTACTTTGGTCACAATTCAGGTTCGGGCGAATCACCCTCTGTGCTCTGGTAGGCTTTCAAACTCATTATACAAGGTGCCTGCATCACAAGCAGCATTATTTCCAAACCAAGGACACAAGGATGCTGTCCTATATCCATGACAAGATGTCAGAGTTTGGGAAGGAAGTCCTCCGGGAGACTCACTTCCTGCATATTGACGCCCAGGCTAGGCAGTATGGAGAGGACGACAGGCCGGGCAGAACCCTTGCGGATCTGAGGAGGAAACTACGCACAACCATCTATGTAGCTAAGCTCCTTGACTATCTTGAAATCTAACCCTGTTTCCTCCACACTGGAGCTATTGAATTTTATGTCCTCCTTTAATGCCCTTCGACACCAAACAACTGCTTTGGCTAGACCAGGACCCCTGCACTTATTTAGACTCTCCATCACTAAAGAAGAGACAGAGCAAGTTAAAAGTGCACTTACTGGAGACAAGGCATCTGATCTTGTTGGGCTCACCACCACCTTTTACAAGGAGTTCACCTCCCTGCTATCCCTACACTTGCTAGAAATGTTCCAAGTCTCCCTGACTATGGGATCTCTGTTATCCTTGTAGGGGGAAGCAGTTATCACACTCCTCAAACTGGGCAAACCTGCTGATCGTTGCGACTCATACAGACCTCTTTCCTTCATCAATGTCAACAATAAGATATTTTCTAAGATGCTGGCCAATTGTTTATTGCCCCTCTTGCCCATGATCGTGCTGCCTGATCAGTAAGGCTTTATGCAGGGCCACTACATGTCAAATAACCTCTGTACCATCTTCACAGTCATGCACCTCCTTGAACCCCAGGTATCAGTTGTAGCTGCTTTACTTGCGCCACTAAAGCATTTGACTCCTTGGAATGGGCATATCTCTTTCCTCTGCTGGCACGGCTTGGTTTGAGCCCACGCTTTATCAAACTAATACGTCTCCTATACACTCTTCCAGCTGCTCGTGTCCACCTTAATGGGCTCTCGTCCGATCCCTCCAAGTCGCGTGAGGCACAAAGCAACGGTGTCCGCTGTCACCACTATCACCATTGATTTTCACCATTGTGATGGAACCCGTAGCAGGGAGATTTCAGCAGCACCACTTGAACAGGTGTATTGTATTCTTTACTAGATGCCTGGTGGTCTCAAAGTATACAGACGACATCACCCTACATACATGTAATCCAGGTGACAATCTGGCCCCATTAACACTTGAGGTGGTGCGGTTCAGAGGCTATTCTGGTATCCAGGTGAACTAGTCCAAATCCATACTTTTCCTTCTAAAAGACAATGCATGCGCCTTCCCACCTGAATATCCCTGGAAGTGGGTATATGAACCAGACCGGTACGTGGGTAAATGGCTGAATTGTTATCCAAGAAATCTATGGCCCGTAATTTATTGTCACACTATGACCTGGCAGGAGGACAGAATGCCCAAGTGGTCCAAACTGCCGCTCTCTGTAGCTGCCTATTCGTTTTCGCAAAGATGGTCATCCTTCCCAAGTTCCACATCCTTTTCCTAAATTTCTTCTCCCTCTCACATCACATTTAATCAGGCACATACGATCCAAATTGGTGACTCTAATATGGGTGGGTAGACTTCTTACCATCCGACTTGCGCTGGGCAGACTGGGGGTCCCGGACATGACAGTATATGCGTAAAGTGCCTTTGCCCAATTTGAAATGGATAGAGCAACTCCATGGTGCCTATCAATCATGGTATACTTACCATACAAAGCTCTTAAGTTGGAAAATCAACACTATTGAATGTGTGTTGAGAGGGTTTGCGGAATAAAGTAGCGATAACACTTCGCAATGCTCCATTTATCCCACTGGCCAACAACCCCAAGCTATCTCTATTCTCAGACAACGGCCCTATTGCTTGAGTGCACAAACGTGGCATCTAATTGTTTTTAGACTTCTACCCTGAAGAATAGATCATCCCACCGTTTGATGCTGCATCGCCTTCAGCCCTCACATTTCACAGATACCCTTCTGTATTACCAACTATGTGCAACCTGTTGCACCCTGCATGATACCTTCCCCACCCTCCCCCACCCTTCTAGCTCTAGATCGCCTCCCCACTTCACCATCTCCCCACAAACTGGTTACTCACCTCTACACTAATGTGCAATGCTCCTCTCCAGTTGCATCCCCGAGCGCTCGAGTGGCTTGGTTGGAGGATATCTCTCTGGCTATCTCAGATGCACAGAGGTCCTTCTGCTGCAGCCCAATAGAGCTGCTCTCCAATAATTATAGGCTCTGGCTCATCCACTTTAATTTCCTACATCTCCTACACTGCACTCCATTGCAGCTTTTCAAACTGGGTCTGGCTCCGGATTCGTGCTGTCTGCGGTGCAATTTTCCATCTGCCTCCTTTTTTACCTTGCCTTGCAATGTCCTGGGAAAGCATCCTTCTGGACAGAGGATTATGCCACCATCCACATGATAACTGAACACTCACCTCCCTTCACCCATTTAGTGTTCCTCTTAGGCTACGTCAAAGACACTCCCAGTTCTTGTCGCCACCTCACTGACATGCTACTCCTCTGGCTAAGAGCAGAGTTGCCATACATTGCGGCAGAAAGACCGTCCCATCTCCAAAGCTTGGTTGAATGATGTAGCATTCTGCCAGGAACAATTGTCTAACTTCTAGGAGTTTATGCCACTGTGTTCCGTCCCCAGGCATATATAGGAGACTTTTGCTGCTTTTCTTTGCACAGGTGGTAGTTACAACAGGGGATGATATCCAATCAGCTGGGGATTGCAACAGTCTTGTGCACCCATATAATCAATAATACACAGCATGTGTTATTGTATAAGAGAGCAACGAAATACAATCAGTTTATGACAGCTGGTAGTGGTTGCTGCTTGAGTAGAGTTTCACCCCTTCAACCAGTAACCAAATTATCAACACTGTCCCTCCAGAATCCAAATAGGATTTTTATACAAACCAAATTTTGCATACTTGATATTGTATAATGATATCATTTCAGATGTAAAACATCACATTGGTAGTGTGAAATGTCTGCAAGTAAGCAAGATTATGTTGGTCTCAAGTCAATTTCACCTGGGCTTATTCTAAACACTGTCAGTACCTCCACCTTGAGTAAATAGAGCAGGACATTTTAAGGCAAACTTGAATGCCACTATTAGCTAACTTTTACTAATTCCTAAAATGTCCACACACCTCCAACTACCAGATATATTACACTATTATGTAGCTCATGTTCAGCGATTATAGGCATCACATTTCTTTGAGAACTATTGCAAACAAAGATCTATTATGGATGAAACCAGCTCTGAGAGTCTAGACCTCTACAACTCCTTCCAAATGTAGTCACCCCTCCAAAAAACTCTAAGACCTTCTGCTGCCACTGTCTGAGAGTGTCCATCATAGAGATAGGGAGACAATATATCAACTGATCCCTATCCTGAAACACATCAGGTGATGACTCTGGTGTTTATTGCAAAACATCCATGCAATGATTGTACTTAAACCTATGTCAACATTTCTTGGGTATGTGTGTTTGATTGACTTTAGGCTCAGAAGACAGTGTTCGTAGGACCATTCGGAGGTGGGAATTGTTTGAAGTGCTCTACTCAAAAGGATGAATAACATTATGCTTCATTTGTTGGCTAAGGTATACATTATTCAATACTTATCCAGTATTATGGGTATCTTTCATAGATTCACATGCCTGAATCATTCCCCGTCGTCGGGGTGGGAGTCCCCGGTAAATAATTATAGTAATGTCACATGGACATATACTTAGTACTAGGCCAGAGGCCTCACATTAGTAGCCTATCTAGGTCCTTATGTAAAAAGGACCAAACTTTGGCCAGTAGCCAATCAGCCCTTATCACCCTCCTGACCTTCCTGGAAGGAGCCCTTGTCCCTCAGATTTTCTACCGCACGTCGTGCTGAAGGGAGTCTCCACTGAGCTCTGCTCAGGTTTTTTCCTATATCCTTTTATCCTTTTATTCTTCAAGTTTTGGTAGTAAATATGACTACTCCTCCTAAAAAAGGGCTTTTTAGACCCTGTGCCTCTTGTAGTAAAATGAGGTTACATATAGAGGACAAACATGAAGATTGCCTGTATTGCCTCTATCCTCAGCATTCTGCCAAGGAATGTAAGATTTGTCGCACTCTCCCGGTCAAGACATTGAAGGACAGGGAAGGGCGACTGCTTCTGTGGCTCCAGAGACTAAAGAACAAAGAGCAGGTAGTCTCCTCAGGTGAGAGCGAGTGTTCCTTCAGGAGCTTCCACTCCGCTTCAAAAAGGCCTGGACAGTCATCTCCAGATCAGTCTGTGGCGCCTCCTCACAAGAAGCCAAAGTCTATTGAGAGTCATCCTACGGTCAAGCCTTCTCTTCAGATGACAGAATTCAAAAAGCCTGCTGTGATGTCGTCTAGCCTGCCTGTGACGTTGTCGACAGTCTCCATTTCGACATCCACGGCGTCTACTTTCTCCATGGCATCGACTTCTACCACGTCGACGACGATGGGTAGGTCAATATCTTCTGTCATTCCTGTCACAAAATCGTCGTCGTCGCCTTTGACAGCGCTCCCGTCGACGTCTGCTTCATCATCAGCGAAGGCAAAGCTTCCAGCGTCGACGAAAATCCCATCGTCGACGAGGACTTCCTCGTCGATGAGGATCCCATCGTCGACGAAGATCCCATCGTCGACGAAGATCCCATCGTCGACGAAGATACAGCCGTCGACGAGTTCCTCGTCGGCGAGGACACCGTCGTCGACGCCGCCGTCGACGACGAGACCGGCGCCGACAAGACCGTCGACGGCGCCGTCGCCGTCGACGGTGGCATCGTCGTCGTCGAAAGCTACAGTGTCGACGCCGCCGTCGACGAGGATGTCGTCGTCGTCGACGAAGACATCCATGACAATGAAAACACCCGAAACATCAAAAATAGTAGACGCTACACCATCAACAGACACCGCGTCAAAGGATTTACACTCCAAGGGCTCTCCCTCATTGAAGTATACCTATACACACTTTAAAATGTCGTCATGTTTGGTCACACCAGAGATGACATCACCCAGCAAGGTTCAACAGTTGTTGCCAACGCAGTTTTTAGACACGGAAGATCCAGAAGATCAGTCCATGTTTCCCATAGCATCCAGTCCCTCTCATCTCAACATCAAGATTCATGAGAGTTCGGACTGTGAAGATTTTGAGGAAATTACAATTCAAGAATCAATTCAAGAGCATACCACTGTTCAGCCTATGGTGTGCCTTCCGGCTTCAATTGTTTCTGACCTACAATTTGTGATTTCAGATTATAAACAAAGATTTCCATCATCTGCTCCTGCCTCTGGAGTACAGGTACCACAGGAAACACCAACTCCTAAACATCGACAGCGGCCTCTCCCGCGGGATGTGCATCAGGAACAAGAGACATTTCCTCCTCAAATTTCTACGGATGAGGAAGATTATGAGGAAGAAGTGAGAATTGATGAGGCCCAAGATGAAGAAGGCGAAATACATGATGACGATGATATGGATTCTGATGATAATACTAACCCAGATCCAATATCCCCAGACCAGGTACAGGACGATTCAACCCCTGAGGACTTAGGGGGATTCCATAATATCGTAGGAAGAGCGGCTGCAAGATTCAACATCCAAATAGCATCAGAAACGAAGGACTGTTTTCTTCATGATTTCAAAGAACCCTTCAAAAGGTCAGCTCGCTCCATTCCAGTAATCGATTATATATGGGAGCAAGGACAAAAAATAATGAAAACTCCTCTCTCTCTCATTCCAGTGCCGGCTAGACTTGAAAAGAAATACAAAGCCCCAGACACTGCACCCGCATGTTTGACTGGTCAAACTAAACCTTATTCAGTTATATCTCAGGCCGCTCAGCGGAAGTCCAGCAATCCGTCAGCGACAATGACCGCTCCTCCTGATAAAGAAGGAAGAAAGCTTGATGCCATTGGCAAGAGATTTTCCTCCATGTCCGCCCTATCAATCAGGGCTGCAAATTCTCTGGCTTTACTAGGTCGCTATAATCGACAGATATGGGCAGATATAGCCCCATATCTGGGGGCAATTCCAGAAGACCAGAAAGACGAGGTTAAAAAGATTTTGCTGGAGGGTGAACCCTCTGCTTCAGAGATGATAGAGGTGGCCCTGGATATTGCTTCCACAGGGTTCCGTCAATTGGCGGGAGCAGCAGTTTTAAGGCGCCAGGGCTGGCTTAAAGCCACAGCATTCCGGCCTGAAGTGCAAGCCAAAGTCCTCGACATGCCTTTTGATGGGGAGCGCCTTTTCGGCGAACATATTGATGACATGCTACAAGGCATTAAGAAGGATACCGAAACGGCGAAAGCTCTAGGCACTCTACAATTCAAGCAGAATTCCTTTCGAGGGTCCAGAGGTCGAGGACAACAGTCTCGTGGCAACTATCAAGGTTACAAGTCCTCTTATAATTCTTCCCAACAGTACAAACCTCAATATCAGCAGAGGCAACAACAACAAGGACAATCTTCATATAACAAGTCGTCCTTTCGAGGAAGAGGAGGAAAGAAAGACAATAACAGACGTCAATGACTGCTTTCTCCAGCTGGCCTCCACCTCTTCTCCACAGTTCGTAGTTGGAGGAAAAATTACCAACTTCCTTCACAATTGGAAGAAAATTACTACAGATCGTTGGGTGTTGCAGTTAGTCCGCTTCGGACACACTCTGGAGTTTCTGGAGCATCCTCCTCCAAATCCACCATGTCCGGCGCAACACAAAAATTTACACATACTTCAACAGGAACTCTTGCTAATGCTTCAGAAAAAAGCAGTGGAAAGAGTTCCTCGAGAACAAAAGGGGAGAGGATTCTACTCCCGATTCTTCCTGATCAGAAAAAAGGAGAAGAAGCAGTGGAGACCGATACTGGATTTGAGAAACCTAAACAAATACCTCAAGAAGCAGTCTTTTCGTATGGTTACCCTTCAGGAGGTATTACACCTGCTCAATTCAAAAGACTATATGGTATCCTCAGGATGCCTATTTTCATATCCTCATTCACAAGAGTCATCGACAATTCCTGAGGTTTACAGTGGCTGGCAGGCACTACCAGTTCAGAGTCTTACCATTCGGCCTGAAGTCAGCTCCACGCATCTTTACGAAGTGTCTGGCTCCGGTAGCAGCATACCTTCGCCAGCATCATCATCAAGTCTTTCCCTACCTAGACGACTGGCTTGTCAAGGCTCCTACTCGGACAGGCGTGGCCAAGTCCTCTACCGCCTGCCTTCGTCTCTTCGAGAACTTAGGCCTAACGCTCAACCAGGAAAAGTCAAATCTACGTCCATCACAACGTCTCAACTTCCTAGGAGCGACATTGGATACACAACAGGAGAAAGCCTTCCCTTCCAGGGAACGTCAGGTCAAGCTGAGAAACCTGGCCGTCCAAATTCAGACCAAAAAGAGAGTCAGGGTTCGACTATTCAAGTCGTTGCTAGGAATGATGTCTTCCAACATATTTCTCATTCCGCATTGTCGTCTCTACATGCGACCTCTACAGGAAGCTTTAACAAATCAGTGGATCCAAAGTACAGGATCTTTCGACGACTGGGTCAAGATCACTCAGGTCATGAAAAAGGCTCTGAGATGGTGGCTTCTGGGCGACAACTTGAACAAAGGCCTTCCTTTTTTACTCCCAGTCTCCCCTTATGTCATAACCACAGACGCATCACTGGAAGGATGGGGAGCGTTCCTTCAGGAATTGCAAGTACAAGGTCAGTGGTCAGTGGCAGAAAAACGACTCCACATCAATTTGCTAGAGTTACGAGCAGTACGCTTAGCTCTTCGGGCATTTCTACCCCGAATCAGGAGCTTCCCAGTGCTTGTGAGGACGGACAACACCACCACAATGCACTACCTAAACAAACAGGGAGGTACTCGATCCAAGACGTTGTCTCGCGAATCTCAGCAAATTTGGAGGGCAGAGTATGTCCCAGGAGTAGACAACATCCTGGCAGACTCGCTAAGCAGACAGCGCTCAATTTGCCACGAGTGGGAGCTCGACCAGAAGACGCTCGACTCAGTGTTCTCCCGTTGGGGCAAGCCTCACCTGGATCTCTTTGCGACGGAAATGAATGCGAAATGCCAACGTTACGCAAGCTGGCTTCCCCAGAAAAGATCCCTAGGGAATGCTTTTTCGATGACATGGTGCAAGACCTTTGCTTACGCCTTTCCACCGTTTCCCCTAATCCCAAGGGTTCTCCGGAAATTGAAAGCAGAGAGTTGTACCATGATCCTGATAGCCCCAGCGTGGCCACGCCAGCACTGGTATACAGAACTACACCTTCTATCGCTGGAACCTCCAATTCTATTCAGGACATGCCCACATCTCCTTACAATGAACCAGGGACAAGTCCAACATCCGGATCCAACATCTCTCAAATTATCGGCTTGGCTCCTGAGTTCAGAGAGTTCCAAAATCTAGATCTTCCACAGGAATGCAGAGTCGTTCTAGCCCGGGCCCGGGCTGAAAGTACTAATAAGACATATTCCCTTAAGTGGAAAAGGTTCTGTTTGTGGTGTAGGACTCAGAAATTGCATCCGTTCACTTCTACTCCAGCACAAATTCTGCCCTATTTGCTCCACCTAGCCAATTCAGGGCTGGCACACGCTTCAATAAAAGTCCATCTAGCGGCCATCTCCAGGTTTAGACGGTCTTCGTGTGGCGCTTCACTATGGACCAACAGACTGGTCAAGCAGTTTCTGAAGGGATTATTCAGAACTTTTCCTCCAGTACGAGTGTCACCACCTACATGGCAACTAAATGTGGTACTAGCTCAACTAATGAAACACCCGTTCGAGCCAATTCACAAAACAGATCTTAAATATTTGTCATGGAAAACAGCTCTACTACTGGCGCTCACGTCAGCAAGGAGAGTGAGTGAACTGCAGGCTTTTTCTGTGCAAGACCCTTTTATCCAGTTCAAGAATGACAGGGTCATTTTAAGGACTAATCCAAAATTTATACCTAAGGTTCCGTCCTCTTTCCATCTTAATGAACCTATTGTCCTGAGATCTTTCTTCCCAAATCCATCATCTGCGGCTGAAAGATCTCTACACTCATTGGACCTCAAACGATGTCTCAAGTTCTATATACACAGGACAGAGCAATTTCGGAAGTCCAACCAATTGTTTGTGGCATTTAGTAGGCCCAGGAAAGGCCTAGCATTGACAAAACAAAGCATTTCCAGATGGATTTCAGCGGCCATCGCATTCTGTCACCAACAGGCGGGCCATCCTCTGCCTTCAAAGGTTCGAGCACACTCCACTAGAGCGGTAGCCACCTCCATGGCGCTCTTTGCTGGGGTACCCATTGTCGACATCTGCAGAGCGGCGACATGGAAGACGCAGCATACGTTCACCAAGCACTACTGCTTGGATTCTGCACTTATGAAGGATGCAGCAGTAGGACAGGCTGTCCTACGTCATCTATTTCATTTGAGGTGAGCCTTCTTCCTATCATCCCACCTTCCAGGTAATTTATCGCACATTTCTTATCAGGTTGTGAGTATCATGTAAACTGTGTAACAACTTATGATAAGTTTATTATGTATTTCAAGATGTATGTGAGAAATGTGCTCATTATTGCTTGCTATTCTGATTCAGGCATGTGAATCTATGAAAGATACCCATAATACTGGATAAGAAATGCGTTACTTACCTGTAACAGCAGTTATCCAGTATTGGTATCTTTCATAGATTCACATGCAACCCACCCGCCTCCCCTGGAAGGGCTCACCTAAGTCTTCTCAGTAGGTACTACTTGGCACGGTGCTTACGAAAATCTGAGGGACAAGGCCCCTTCCAGGAAGGTCAGGAGGGTGATAAGGGCTGATTGGCTACTGGCCAAAGTTTGGTCCTTTTTACATAAGGACCTAGATAGGCTACTAATGTGAGGCCTCTGGCCTAGTACTAAGTATATGTCCATGTGACATTACTATAATTATTTACCGGGGACTCCCACCCCGACGACGGGGAATGATTCAGGCATGTGAATCTATGAAAGATACCAATACTGGATAACTGCTGTTACAGGTAAGTAACGCATTTCCTCTAATGTATTACAATTGAAATATATAACCTAAATGTGGATGAAGAGCTGTGCATTTAGGACCCTATTAAATGCATGCTGTAACTCTGGTTTTAAACACATTTTCAAAGGTCCTGATCCAAAATAAAAGTTAGGGAACATTTTTCTTAATGTCATAACTGATTTACAGCATGGTTGGAAAGGTCAGTATAGCATATAGGGGGCATTATACATTTAAACTGTGGGGAAGACGTATTGCACCTCCCATTTTGCACAAGCGACCCATGGACAACAGATCAGGCTGTCCTGTACTGCTACTGTTGTTTTACAGAGACAGGGTATTGATATTTGACAGTTTCCATCAGCAGTCTATTACCACACTATGGAGTGAGACCAAACATACAATACGACATACCAATTTAGACGATATGTGGGACTGGAGTAACTCAGACCATTTCCGTTCAAATAAGAGGTCCACAATCTTTTGAATATTGGGATTCTTATGGCTATACTTACAATGGCCGAAGAGAAACCACAATTGCCAGAATGCCTTGTAACACATGACAATAGAGCAAATTATCAATGTATCATCACATCTGCACTTGAAACCTAGTTGCTCATGGTGACGTCCATATAAAGTTTGAAACAATGTGTTTACTTTGGCAATCAAGTATAGTGGTTCTTAACCTTTTGACTTCTGTGGACCCTGCTGGTTCATTACTGGATTCCTGTGACCCTCGCTGAGTCCTTACTGCACCCCCAGTGAGACACTACTGGAAATAGGAGGCCCCGGCCTGAGCAATTTCTATGATTTGAACGTCAATAGTTATGCAAACATACAGAAACAGGTTCACATCAAACGAATACACAATTGAGGAAATATTTAATTATTAATCAAATAAAGAAAACGCGAAATTTTAATTTTATTAGGAAGTTTGGATCTGTTCCAAATTCGGTTTTGAATTCTAAAAGATGAAGTGATATGCTAGGCTGTAGCCTTTCACTTTTAATTTTTTGCTCCTATTGCATGCTCTCACCACTTCATTTGGGGCTACGTATTTTCCTTACTACATTGTGTTTGCTCTACTTGCTCTGCTCCAACAAATCAAGCAAAGGAACCAACTTAATGTTTAACTTCCTGTTCAGATTCTTTCACTTTTACCTCACTTTCTAAAATTTCAATTTTACATTGTGCTTCTTTATTTATAAATCTGATAATAACATTTAATTTTCTAAACTGTCGTGGTCCCCCTGAGTTAGGGTGACCAACCGTCCTTAAATTTCACGGACTGCCCGTAATTTGGGCCTCTTGTCCGTTGTCCGTGAAGACGTCTTTCACGGACGCCTTTTGTCCGTAATTCCAGCTGCCCCCTGCAAGCAGTCTGAGAGTCCTGTAAATGTCACAGCAGGGGCCAGCTCGCGCTCCTGCTGTGATCAGTGGCCTGTGGTAGCCCCTCCCCGACCTGGCACAGACTGCTATCAGGCCCATTATCATTCTGTATGTCAGCCTAATATTCACATACAGAATGATAATGGGCCAGTGACAGCATTTGCTGGGCCTCCTCTTTCACTCACTGCTCTTCTCAGGGATCTATCATGTGTACAGCAGCATTGCTCCGTGAGTGTTATCAGCTGCCACTGTGATACCACTTTCATCACATCGAATCTGCCTTTAGTGTATCACAGTTTGTTCTGCATTCTTAGAAGGTATTACAGCCCCAAAATACAAATTAATCTTCATTTCAAAGGATGAAGTGTCTTGTAATTTTTTGGACAGTAAATCTTGAAAAAGTTGCATATTTTAAACACAATGTAAAACAGGTGGTTTATGAAGCTCCCCTTTTTTTCCCCTCTGCATGAAATTGTGTTCGTATCATAAGAAGAAAGTTTAGGAATCCCAAAAATTTTACTTTCTTTTAAGCTTATCTAAAAATGCAGTGCAGTTCGAATAGGCCCCTGATCTATTATGATATGGTGCAGTGCAACGGGTTTGATTACCTGTAAATCTCTTAACATCTCAAATACTTTAGTTATTTCAGAAAGAAACTGCTCTTTGTAGGAAAAAGTTAATTGGAAGTACAAAGGCAAATAGATATATTTTAAGATCCTGCTACCTACCCAGATTCTCACTTAATGCATTGTTTCCTTTCACTTTGTACACAAAAATAGTTCATTTTTAAATGGCTTAAATAAAGGGAGGCAGACAGTGCTAGCTATTATATCATGCCTTTTGGATTTATATAGAGCTGCGGAAAATCAATTGAATCTACCCCAGCTATTTGTTCAACGTAATCTGATGTTACAGTTTAGCAGGGATCAGAAAGCGGGCACATTGACAAGTACCAAACGATTTATGTCCATCTAGGGTAGGATCAGAAATGACACTTCTGCATAATGATCACCAACTTTATTCCTTTACAAATTATGTTGAGTGATTGACACCAGCTTGATCTGAGCCCAAAAGCGACTATAATCGATAGAATCGTCTCTGAGATTATTCCCCATCATTCAGTGAGATAATCTTTCCAAAACAAGCTTTTTCACTTTGGTATTTATTTGACCAGCCTTGGTGTATAAAGACTTCACTCAGCAAATAATTTGTCACTTGTGCGTCCAGCCCAGAGAATTGCCTATTGTGTGTTACATTAGTCAACGCAGTTCCAGTTTCTAATGGGCTAAAATGATCCTTCGGCCACGGAAACCTCTCAAGGGGTGATTTCCTCCTCTGTTTCATTCTTTGTCTCCTGGATTCTGCCAAGTTATTGACTGCAGGTAATCAGTCTAGTCTAGGTTACTCCTTTTCTCAATTGTGCATTTGTTGATGAAACAACAGCTAAGAATAATGAAGGAATTGTAGCTGAGACAGAAACCTGCAGCAGAGACAGAAACCTGCAGCAGAGACGGAAACCTGCAGCAGAGACGGAAACCTGCAGCAGAGACGGAAACTTGTAGCTGAGACGGAAACCTGCAGCAGAGACGGAGACCTGCAGCAGAGACGGAGACTTGCAGCTGAGACGGAGACCTGCAGCTGAGACGGAAACCTGTAGCTGAGATGGAAACCTGTAGCAGAGACGGAAACCTGTAGCAGAGACGGAAACCTGCAGCAGAGACAGCATCTCCAACAAAAAGAGAGCTGCAGCAGAGCTGGAGACCCCGCAGCAGGAATCCCGAGGCTGAGACGGAAACCTGTAGCTGAGACAGAAACCTGCAGTAGAGACGGAAACCTGCAGCAGAGACGGAAACCTGTAGCAGAGACGGAAACCTGCAGCAGAGACAGCATCTCCAACAAAAAGCGAGCTGCAGCAGAGCTGGAGACCCCGCATCCAGAACCCGTTGCAGAGACGGAAACCTGTAGCTGAGACAGAAACCTGCAGCAGAGATGGAAACCTGCAGCAGAGACAGCGTCCCCAACAGAAAGAGAGCGCTGCAGCAGAGCTGGAGGCCCCGCAGCAGAAACTTGCAGCAGAGATGATACCTGCAGTGGAGACGGAAATCTGTAGCTGAGACAGCACCTTCAACAGAAAGAGAGCGCTGCAGCAGCTGAAGAACAGCAGAAGAGGGGCTGCCCAGAGACAGGCACTTTTCCCCCCTAGGAGCACGAGAGATATGACAGGCCCTGTCTTCCAGACATTAGAGTGTGCGGATGCCGCGGCGTTCCTGGCTCCATGATGCGGTGAGTGAGACACGACCGATCCTCCTGCACAAACGGCCCGGATTAACAGAAGGCAGTGGGTGCGATACCAATGTAAGGATATCCCGCTGGCAGTGGCGGAGCTGTTAACAATATATAAAAGACAATGATAACTATCAGGTGGCTGTGATGGCAGAATTAACCCTCTTAACTATTCTATGTGAATGGATATTTATAGGATAGAAGTGTTTTCTCTATTTGTATTACTTCCCAGAAGCGATTCAATGCTAGGGTGTGGGATGAATCTAGGACAGATCAAAGTTTATAGGTACATTTGGGCAGAAGTTCCGAGAGCTCAGCTTTTTAACTCTGCAAAAACAGACTGCCATTGAGTTTAGTGCGAAAAGCGAATTTTAGACGGTGTCAGATACAAATTATATGGCTGTAATATTTGCATACTGCATAACTGTTGTTAAGGGATCTTTGGGAATTTGGTATTTCCGTGTTTACTTATTTTGCTCTCTCGCTTATGTTGCTGTTATCATTTTGAACTGTAGGCCCAAAAGAAATTGATGAACGAGCAAAAGCTCCTCCCCCTCCCCCCCAACCCCCCAACCCCCCAGGATGAGAAGAACAAAGAATTCAGGCGTGGAGCTTACACAGCAATCAGTACCAGCCACAGCATGACATGGAGCACTGGGCTTTGCATATTGTCTCTAAAGCAGGCAATAATTAAACACTAAGGACTTTACATACAAGATAATTTAACGTGCGAGCTCCTCTTCCCACAGACACGACACCAGTTTTCAGCTCCCTGAAATGGGCAGGAAAATCCATTAAGAAAAGTGGATTACTTTGGTCTGGTAATAGACATAATGAGCAATATTTAGTATCCATTAATCACAGCCCTACACAGGTGTTAGTGGGATACTTTCATCTCCGTCATTTTCTCAATTTAGTAAAACATTTCCCAGAGGAAGAAAATGGTGACGGAAATCTGCTCGCCAGTCCCCCACCCACCAATTAGAAGCTAATGTGTTTTTCTGTGAAAAAGCATGACTCAGTAATGTCACCATTAGGCTCGTCAGAAACGTGCATGGTGAGCGATTATACCAGCGCAATACAGAAATCTGAGTTTATTGCTAAAAATGGTGCACTTTCATTATAAAGAAATAAAAGAATAACATGCATTTATTCGCAATGATGCGCCCTGAATGTTTTGTTTGTTTTTTAAAGAAGTTAACGATCATGGTGATTCTTACGAATTTGTAGCAGGATGACCTCCATAGTGGAATTACAAACATCGAAATGCTTGAGAATGTCATACCATTTCCAGCTCAGTGCTATCGTGCAATAAATCAGTACGTTCTGTGATTTGAAATGTTTGTTTACTCCAATGAAACCAGCTGGGCTGGCACTCTTGAT